>NC_071505.1:307754591-317754591 GCF_027887155.1 Malaclemys terrapin pileata | reverse complement strand
TCAGGGCTCTGGGACTCGCTGCAGTGGGGTTTTTTGGGCAAGAGTAAGGGGCCGAAAAGATGATGGATAGGGAGCATGACTGTCCATGACATCTCCAAACCATTGGCATAATGCATAAGAGCAAGAGGGGCTGTTATTGCATCCTGCTGCTCCAGAACTGGGAAGTAGACTGGCCAGATTCTCCAGATTTCATCTTTAGTTTAGGGAACAGAGGCTCATGAGACCCTCTAAAGATAGACAGGAACATGGGTTCTGCCATCTCAGATCAAAGCAATGGTCCATCTACTTGGTTACCCACAGGGCCGGCTCTAACTTTTTTGCTGCCCTAAGCAGCAAAAAAAAGCGCCGCCCCCGAGCGCCCCCGCCGAGCACCGCGCCGTCCCCCCCGCGCCTAGCCCTGCGCCGCCCCCCCCGCCGAGTGCCGCGCCGCCGGAGCCCGCCCCCGCCCCCCACCGAGCACCGCCAGAACCCCCCCAACGCCGCGCCCATGCCGCCCCCCCGCCGAGCGCCGTGCCGCCGGAGCCTGCCCCTGCCGAGCACCGCCGGAACCCCCCCCAGCGCCGCGCCCGCGCCGCCCCCCCCCCCTGCAGAATGCCGCGCCGCGCTCCCCCTGCCGCCCCTTACCAGGTGCCACCCCAAGCGTATGCTTGGGTGCCTGGTGCCTGGAGCCAGCCCTGGGTACCCAGAAAATAGCCAATACCAGATACTTCAGAGGAAAGTGTAAACCTGCCTATTAGAATATGTTTCTTCCATCCTAAACTCAGGCAAATAATGAATCATTTATGCCACGAAGCATGAAGGTTTATGTCCCTTATGCATTATCAGCCCTATGCAGTGATATTCCTGTCATACATACAAATGTTTAATTCTCTTTTGAATTCAACAACATCAATTCAATTTTCCTCCTCTAATATGAACAAAACCCTTTGCACACTCAATAACTACTGGCAAGCTGGATGTCATTCCTGAAAATTGTCAGTTTAATGACTCATTAATACTTCCACCATGCAAGCATTGAAAATATTTTTGCTATTCCAGGTTTTGAGCCTTCCTGGTATTGGTTAGTAATATTAAATTAGGCTGTTTCATTTTATTATTAATTATTATTATTGTTGTTGTTGTTAATTTTACAGTAGTGCCCCAAGGCCCCTATCAGTGATCAAGACTCCATCATGCTAGGCATAGTACAAACATGTAGTAAAGATCCACTACCTGCTTACATTCTTCTAGGTGGATGAAACAAACAAGAGGAGTAGAGATAGGTAGGAAAGAGGAAACAATAATACAAACAAGTTTTTACACAGACTAGCTTTGCACACAATGTAGTTTGCTACCTGCGTAGGCATTATTAATCAGTAACGTTATACTGACATCATGGCAGAAGTGATAAGGGATAGTGATAGAGTGTAGAGGGAGAAGAGGAGGGGATCACAGACCTCTGTCCATGTAGGATGCTCGTTTACAAGGGGGCAGGAGAAGGATCCACTAAACAAGATCCTGAAGGTGTAAACAGAGAGGTAGTAGAAAGAACCATGAGAAGACAGAGCTACAAAAGACAATGGAAGAGATGATTTCAAGAAGTAGGGGGTGATCAACAGCACTGAAGGCTACTGAGAGGTCAAGGATGATGATGATGGAATAGAAGCCCTGTGATTTAGCCTGGACAAAGTTGTTGGAGACTTTAGTGTGGCCAATTTCAGTGCACTGGAGGAATCTGCGGATACAGCTGGATTAAAGGAACCAAATGCTGTGGTTATAAACTGTATGTTCAGTCTGGAGGTGAAAGGGAGGAGGGGGATTAAGCAGTGGTTGGAAAGATAGTTGGGGACAAGATTGGGTGTTTTAAGGTGGGACGCACTACCATGCTTGTGTGGTGAGGAAAATGAACCCATGGAGAGTGGAAGGTTGAGGAGAAAAGGGAGTAAAGGAGAAAGGTAGTGAAAGTGGAGTAGAGGAGATCAGGAGGCAAGTGGGGATGTGGTCACTGGAGGGGTTAGAGGAGGAGAGCAGATGAAAAACCTCAATATCAGTGATGAGAAGGAAAAGGAAGAGTGGCAGATGGCGGAAGAAAGGAGGAAGAGGAAGAGCCATCAGATATTGTTAGTCTTTCTTTGAAAAAGTCAGTGAGATCTTGAGTAGTTTTTGTGATGAGGATTCCTGTTTGTTTAGAAATATACTGAGATCACCAGGTCATTTCACATGAGCCACTGAAAAGCCACCAGAATCATAGAATTGTAGGCCTGGAAGGGATCTCGAGAGGTCATCTAATCCAGTCCCCTGCACTCATGGCAGGACTAAGTATTAGACCATCCCTGACAAGTGTTTGTCTAACCTGCTCTTAAAAATCTCCGTTGATGGAGATTACACTACCTCCCTATACAATTTATTCCAGTGCTTAACCACCCTGACAGTTAGGAAGTTTTTCCTAATGTCCAACCTAAACCTCCCTTGCTGCAATTTAAGCCCATTGCTTCTTGTCCTATCCTCAGAGGTTAAGGAGAATAATTTTTCTCACTCTTCCTTATAACAACCTTTTATGTACCTGAAAACTGTTATGTCCCGTCCCCCCCCCCACCACATCAATCTTCACTTCTCCAAACTAAACAAACCCATTTTTTTCACTTTTTTCTCCTAGGTCATGTTTTCTAGACATTTAATATTTTTTGTTGCTCTTCTCTGGACTTTCTCCAATTTGTCCACATCTTTCCTGAAATGTGGCACCCAGAACTGGACACAAAACTCCAGTTGAGGATTCATCAGTGCAGAGTAGAGCGGAAAAATTACTTCTTGTGTCTTGCTTACAACTCTCCTGCTAATACATCCCAGAATGATGTTTGCTTTTTTTGCAACAGTGTTACACTATTAACTCCTATTTAGCTTGTGATCCACTATGACCCACAGATCCCTTTCCGCAGTACTCCTTCCTAGGCAGTCATTTCCCATTTTGTATGTGTGCAACTGATTGCTCCTTCCTAAGTGGAGTACTTTGCATTTGTCCTTATTGAATTTCATCCTATTTTCTTCTGACCATTTCTCCAGTTTGTCCAGATCATTTTTAATTTTAATCCTGTTCTCAAAGTAGTTGCAGCCCCTCCCAGCTTGGTAACATCTTCAAACTTCACAAGTATACTCTGTATGCAATTATCTCAATCATTGATGAAGATATTGAACAGAACTGGACCCAGGACTGATCCCTGCGGGATCCCACTTGATAGGCCCTTCCAGCCTGACTGTGAACCACTGATAACTACTCTCTAGGAAAAGTTTTCCATCCACCTTCTAGTAGCTCCATCTAGGTTGTATTTCCCACTTTGTTTATGAGAAGGTCAAGCAAGGCAGTATCAAAAGCCTTACTAAAGTCAAGATATACCTCATCTATCGCTTCCTCCCTATCTATAAGGCTTGTAAGCTATTAGGTTGGTTTGACATGATTTTTTCTTGACAAATCCATGCTGACTGTTACTTATCACCTTATTATCTTCTAGGTGTTTGCAAATTGATTGCTTAATTACTTGGTCCATTATTTTTCTGGGTACAGAAGTTAAGTTGACTGGTCTGTAATTCCCTGGGTTGACCTTATTTCCCTTTCTATAGATTCGCACTATATTTGCCCTTTTCCTGTCCTCTGGAATCTTTCCCGTCTTCCATGACTTTTTGAAAATAATTGCTATGGCTGAGATAACTCCTCAGTCAGCTCCTTGAGTATTCTAGGATGCATTTCATCAGACCCTAGTGACTTGAAGACATCTATATGCATCCGAAGAAGTGGGCTGTAGTCCACGAAAGCTTATGCTCTAATAAATTTGTTAGTCTCTAAGGTGCCACAAGTACTCCTGTTCTTCTTTTTGAAGACATCTAATTTGTCTAAGTAATTTTTAACTTGTTCTTTCCATATTTTAGCCTCTGATCATACCTCAATTTAATTGGCATTCATTATGTTAGACGTCCAATCACTACTAACCTTTTTGGTGAAAACTGAAAAAAAAAAGGCATTTAGAAGCAGGTAATGATTTTCTCTGCTGTATTAAGTTGATTACTTAAAGTTAAAGGAATCTGTATTTCATTAACAATCCCATAAACTATGCAATCATTTGTAAAAATGTCCAGTTTACCCCTTTTCTGTTTTACAAACCAGAACTTTAGAAAAAAAGTTCTAAACGCTTTTTATTTTGTAACTTTCAAAGTTCTCAATTCCATAATCTCTTCCCATCTCAGTGAAATAAATATCACCCAGAAACACTGTGTCCAAGCAGCTAAATTCACAGAGGAGCCAAAAAAAAATTTGCTTTTTTCCTTTAACTCTCATACACTGGGTGATGGGACCATCCATCAAGAGTGAGCTATCTCAGGATTGATCAGAAGCCTGGCACAATGTAATTACTGAACCAGAAGCATTGTATTATATAGCATGAAATGATTTGGCAACTCTGCCTTACACATTATGAACCAGTTGACTAATGATTGAGTGTTACAATTAGAAAATATGGAACTAACAAGGCAGGATATCCCACAGTCTAGTAATGTGATGAATGAAGCCGCTGATAATGTGAAGTGGAGAAATTAAAAAGAATAAGACTGTAACAGGCAATAGCAATGATATTCCTAACACATTGCAAAAGGAGAGGATGAAAGTGGCCTTTCTAGCAGGGCAGGTTTTAAGGTAGCATGGGTAATACATACAAGGAATCTCATATGGTCTTGTGCCTGCAGAACTACTTTTTACCTACCTTCTGACTTCTGATTATTAATATCGTCACACGCATGAATGTGACTGTTCTTTATCAGGACACTGTCCTTTTGAGAATCTAAGAAAGGCAGGAAGGCAAATCAACTCAGGAGCTAGAGCAAAGGAGCAGCAACAGTAATGGGGGGTCTGACGAATCACTCTGCTACTCCAATTTTATGATGTATGTGTGAGCAATGGCTAAATCGCGGAGTAGATACAAGAGCATCCTATAGCACAAAGCCAAAGAGAATGGTGGCATAAGCAGTGGTTTAAATTACATATTTGGTGCAAATTGATCAGAAAACAAATAGAAGTGGTAAAGTAGTGTAACTTGCACCAGTCTGGCATTCAGTGGGTTGAACTCTCCCTCTCTTTTTACTGCACAATTCCAGAACATGTTTATTTTCCCCAAATTGTTGCCCAAACTATTTGACTGGCTAGAAGAGAAAGTGATATTGATATTTCTTTTAAAATAATTCCTTTTCTTTCAAATCAATAGCCCAGATCAAGCTCCTTTCCTTTCAAATCAATGGGACAGTTAAGCTGGGTTTACAGCTGCTTCGCATCTTCTTGTTGTTGTTTGTATTACCATAGGGCGTAGGAGCCCTAGTCATGGACCAGGACCCCACTGTGCTAGGCATTGTACAAACAGAACAAAAAGATAGTCCCTGCCTCAAGGACCTTAAATCTGAGTATAGGGGCTTCCTTACACAAACACTTAGTTTGCAGCAAGCTGAGGTGTAAATTTCCTCTACCCCAGCCTGCCATGCACTAAGTATCCATGTGAACCCTGCTGCCGTGCACTAAAAGCTCCCTAGTGTGCCTTGATCTTTGAAATGGAAGTAGATTAAAGTGCACCTGGGAACTTTTGGTGCGTGTCTAAGTGTTCATGCAGACAAGCCCTAAGACAATCTACTGGTGAATCTGCCCTCTTAGGCCCAGATCCTCATAGATATTTAAGTGCCTAACTCACACTGATTTCAATGGCTTATATGCCTAAATACTTTTGAGGATCTGGGCCTAAGGAACCCAAATCTCACTGAAAGTCCAATACTTAAACTCCATGTACATCACTTTGGTGCTTTTGAAAATACTACCCCTACCAGTGGTTTTCTAACAGGGGCAAGCTTCCCCCTAGGGGTACATGAGCTCTCGTTGGGGGGTACATGAGAAAAATCCTGTAATGGTGGACAATGCATTTTATTTTGTGAGATTTGGCAATCTAATCATAGATACATTATGACCCTATCTCAGATGGGGTAGACTACGTTATTTGGAAAAGGGTATGTGGTGGACTACATTATTTGGAAAGGGGTACGCAGTCAAAAAAAACACTGCTCTGAAGTAAATCGGTTTTTATACTGTGCTTGCCACCATGGTAACTGACCATCTAAAAGCATCACATGCTTATGCGCTTTGCTGAATCAGGGCCTTAACTGGCATCAGAACACTCTTGAAAGAATGATTACAACAAAATGGCAACTACAGTCCACCATCAGTTATCCTCTTCAACCTGAATCCTTCTGCTTTGTGTAAAGCAAAGAGATTGTGGTTTGAGTCTCAGCACTAGATGGTATGAACTGTGCACTAGAAGTGCATATTTGATGTTGTTACCAATCTGCTGCTTTTTGGATTGATTATATATAATGCCCATGTACAAAACTCCCCCTTGATTCTGGTTTCCTCAAAGACCTCCTGTTGTTGCCCTGAATTTCTGGATAATCTTCAGTTGGAACAGGTTGCCTCCTCTCAGGGCCTAATTTGAAATCATAGAGGCATGGCGATACCTGAAAATAAAAATACAATTTTACTTTACAATTTTAGCACCGTCTTTGGTCTTTCTGTCAGGGCAGTACCCAGCCTTCACCCAAATTTATTCTTAAAGAACTCTCATGGGGTCTCTTGGTAGCGGTGCTGAGCATCTCTTGAGAAGAGCATTATCTTGGAGAGACTGCAGTATAAATAGACAACATACAAACACAGGATGTGGGAGAAATGCAACATGACTAAGCGGTGAGGAAGAGCACATCATGCTAATTCAGCACAATATTAAAATACACAGTGTATTTGATTATTCATCCTCTGATGGATTAACATTTTTTCGGCAGGGTTCAGAAACCTTTTTGGAAGACATGAATTTGAAGATGTCTGTTGCAATCGCTATTTCTAGAGTAGTCTGATACCATTTAGGGTCTCCACTGTCCCAGTCCAGCAAAGAACATTAACATGTACATAACTTTAAGCCCACTTAAATCAACATAAAGAAGGAGCAGGTTGGGCCATGGTACAGTGGCTGATCACCGTATCATCAAGTAAATTGCTCTGGAGTAAACCTAAGGGACAAAGCGGTGCCTAATTGACAGCCTAGGATGGGCTGGGGAGAGTTAAAGCACTAACCAGCCCATTAGCTTAGAGAATAGAAGGCACAGAAAAGTGAAAGGAGTGTGTGGGGGGGAGAAAGTGGCAGAGCCATAGTGAGACAGACTTTGAGAGCCAGAGCTAAGAGAGATCTAAGAGGGAGAGATTCTAACTCCCACCCTTGGTCTAAGGGGCTGAGGAATGTGATATTATTGTAGATCAGGTGTGGCACAATGCTATAAATGTGATGGGAGAACTCTCTAAATAAACCATAGGTGGTGTTTACAAGCAGTGTATCTCCAAGCAGTCTGTGTGCACAGAGGAAAACAGGAGCAGAGGCCACGCCCTGGCACAAGCTGAGAGGATTCCAGGCATAGGGGGCACATGGTCCAGAACCTGGAGAGAAGAGTGAGAGAAATGTATAAGGGGTAAGTTAATCATGCTATTTTGAGTAAGTGAAAGGGTAGAGGAGGGAATGAAAGATGATGAGAGCAAGAGCTAGGCAGAAGCTAGGCTGTATATAAGTCCTATTTAGAATTTAATAATGCTAACCTTTCTAGAGAGTCTTTATACAAATCTATAGAATTCTATAGCTGGGATAGAATTCCCTATTAAATTCTGTAGGCTTTAAAAAAATCTTACAGAAAGGATATCATTCGCTACTAAATTCTATAGGTGATACAGAAACCTTTTTAATTTCTATGGAACCCTATGGGTTTCATTACATTCTACAAGACTTTCCATAAGAAAAAGGAGAATATGACAACCATCTACAACTGTCACAGGGATGAAGAATTATTTGCTTCCCCATAGATCCTTTCTCTCCAGCATTTCCTTTAATAGAAATGCCATGGCTGAATGTACGCTAGATTACTGGTCTCCAATTGTCTGTCCTTGGAGGCATGACTTTTCTATTTCATGCTCTATCACCGGAAAGCAAAATGTTAATTCCTGACATTGGGTAGATATTTTTTAGCACTTCAAAGTTCTAGAGATGCATGGAAGCTGAAGAAAATTATTTTTAACATAGGAGGTTTTAGAGAAATTCTGAACTGCAAAATAGACATCAGAGGTTTCCTCATGTCAGAAGCATTCTTAGAGGGCGGCATCATTCTGCCAAGGATGGTGACGTTGAACTGAAATCTCAGCACCATTAGCTGCGCCACTCTCACTCCACTGAGCAGAATGTTTCACTATTATGAAGTAGCACAGTCCTGAGCTAAGTAGCCGAGTCACTGCCTCTAACAGCCTCCTCAAAGTAACTAAAGCTCTCAGGCTTTCTTATCCATATCTGATTCTAACCAAGTGCTGAAGCTGGGTGAGCCCAGTAAGTAAAAACGGGTAGAAATCCAAAGGCAGAATCTCACATCTGTATTCAGTAATGTGGTTGGCACGTCATTTCACAAGAGATGAAACCTAACAAGGAACCAGTACCAGCATGAAAGCCCCCAAGTTGAAAGGGCTGGAATGTGGAGAAATAGGAGTGATGACTAGTAAAAAAGAGTTCTCTGGTTCTCCCTGCTCAGACCCTCTGATAGGAAAAGATCTGCGGGCTCACCCCTTCCCAAGGGGGAAGGGAGGGAGAATGTGCTGCCACTAGGAGTCTCTACAAAGGGTGTGAAACACAGACCACGATCAGGGGTTATAGCTCCCTGGTGCTCCATTGGAATGGAAGAATGAGCAAGTGGGGGCCATGTGGGTGACCAATGGGATACATGGTTTAGAAGTTTCTGAGAGAGACTGCAGCAGACAGATGGAGAAGACTGGAGAAATAGGGAGGCAGGGAGAATAAGACGCATGAGAGAAGGAAGCAGAGAGTGGGTCATGTGGCTGTGTAGAGCACAGAAAAAATAGGGTAGGAATTGCATTTCCTCACTGATCCTGTTAACTGATGGGGAAACTGGCACCTTGAGTTGCCTCCCCCTGTGGTACCCCTTCCATGCGGTACCCCTTCCAGTGGGGAAGCTCAGAGCTTGAGGTTAACTAGTTAATGTTTGTAAAGCACTTTGAACATGAGAGAGAGCAGGGTCCATGCTAGGTAATATTAGTTATGGCAAGGGGAGATTGGGCCAATGTTCTCTTGCTGCCAAAAAGGGAGAAGTATCCAGCCTGTGACTTCAGAATGCGTATAGAGCCTTAAGCAGTCATTTGTGGTAAAGGCCAGCTCTGACTGTGAATTCTCTGGCTTTTGTCATTTATGTCAGACTTTAAGATTATTACATTCAATTCAGAAACTAATAATTAAATAAATTCCATAGAAATTTGGTGGCATTTGGGGTCTGACTGACACCCTCTGACTTACATGGACTAACCTGATTTTAGCAACAATTAAAAAGAAAATCAGAGCCTTCCTGCCCCCATCGACCTCCTCTTTGATGCAGAGTGGGATTTTTGCAGAGTACTTTTTGTTTGTAAAATCTCACCCTTGGATTGGAGAGTGGTGCTGATGCCATCTCCCTGGAGTGCTGGGCCTCTCCTGACAGCGAGCAGCTGGAGGATTGTGAGTTGGAGAGGCAAGTGACACTTCCAGCGCAGATTCATGGAGATTGCATGAACTGTGGTAAGGAGGCAAAGAAATGCAAGTAGTCAGTCTGCCTTGCCGCTCACAGAAAGGGGGAAACTTGTCTGACTAATTTGGAATAATTTTTGAGGGGAAGAGCAGAACATGAAAGTGGGTGAAGCAGTGGACATGAATCACTCACATTTCAAAAAGACTTTTGACACTGTACCACACAGTTCACAGATACAGCAAGTCAACAAGTATAAAGAAGGTGCAATCTGAGAATGTGCAGGGCACTGGTTAGGGGGCAGTTTGCCATGGGCAAAGGTTACAGGTCAGGCAGGTGGACAATGATAATTATTCACTTTTTGCAGTGCTGTTGTCTTTAACTTATTAACTCTTCTTCCTCCAGGGATAGCTCAGTGGTTTGAACATTGGCCTGCTAAACCCAGGGTTGTGAGCTCAATCCTTGAGGGGGCCATTTGAGGATTTAGTTGGGGATTGGACTTGCTTTGAGTAGGGAGTTGGACTAAATAACCTCCTGAGGTCCCTTCCAACCCTGATATTCTATGACTGCAATGCAGAGGTGTTAATTGCCCACTTCATTTTGCATGGTTTCTTGAACATCTGTTAACTCCTTATGCTTAACAATCTGTTCCAATTTGTGTTTAGCTGTGACACTGAGTACCTTTCCCAGACCTGAAGAAGAGCTCTGTGGAGCCTCTTTCACCAACAGAAGTTGGTCCAATAAAAAGTTTTTATTTATTCTGGCACATCTAAGAACCCAGTTCTCAAATCTCACTGAGCTGCACTTAGAAAAGGACCTGAGAGGGGACAAAGGTTACTTTACTCCAGCTCTGTTGCCCTGCAGCTCCTGGGGTCTCAAGGCTATTCTAAGTTACTCCCAACTGTCAAAGGCTCCAAGGGGCTGTTCCAGCAGCTGGGGATTGCCAGAGCAAAGTGACACCCTGGCCTTGCCTCTTTTGGCCTGGCCACACTCTGACCTTGGGGTGCAGTGGAAGTGGCACAGAGCTGCCTATGCTGATTTACACAATCTTGTGATCTTACCATGTCAGGGGAATTCTCAGCTAGTCAAGCCAACTTTATGGCCCGTTTGCACCACTGGAGTAGTGCAAAGCGGCCCAATTGGCACCAAGGATCAGCCACATACCGTATTGTGCATGGCACTTTACAGAGTCATTCATAGTTTCAGGACCTGATTATTCTACACGTGAACACCAGTGTAAAATGGGCTTGATCATCAGTTGTGCTTGGAGTCTGTTTGGCACTGTTGAGAAGAGGGGCAGGTAAAGGTAGCTTGCAATTAACTTTATGTTCTCCTGATCCCTGGAGCTATCAGGGGCCAATTTGAAGAAGCAGCAGAGAAGTGTGATATCCCTGCTGCATTTCTTTGGTGATTAACATAGTGTTACTGTGTCCTGGGTATTGCTACTGTGAACCTGGCTTAGAAAGCCAAACAATTACAGCTGATTAATGTTTATAAAAATGCCATGTAAAATACCACAAAACTACTGCAATCACAGTGAAAGTATCACCAGACAACAGTAACATGATGAATTCAATAACATTTGCTCTGAATGTTGTGCTGAAGCTGCATTTTGCAACGATTTGTGACTATGCTTAATTTTGTCATGAAGTATTTTCCCAGAGATTTCACACAGCTAAAGGAAGTATCTTTTCTAGAGCAGGCAGGACATGTAGGTGTTGGTAAAAATAATTGTTCACACACTGTTCTGTGCACACATGGATAAGCACTCAAATTACTGAAATGAAAAAAATTCCAGGCTCCTTTAGGTTTATTTCAGCCCTATTACTTTTCTCTTCACTGCATCTTAGTCCCTTTCCATAAAAAGGCTAGTTCTCTCAGATTCCTTGATAATGATATTATTTATTTCATGGGCCTTACTGAGGCTGGACATTTTTTAATCACCCTAATATCTGCAGCATTGCTAACAAAACTTCAGCCACTGGAATTTTAAGTGCCATCTAGAAACAGTGAGGAATTATGTGCAAAAATGCTGGGTGGGGATGCATTATGATAAAATTGTTAATTACATGATCACATAAAATTTTTTTCCACAGGACCCCTGCCTCACTACACAGCACAAGCAGTATTCACTGAATAGATTCAATCATTTGTTTTATCCTCATTGTGGCTCCATGTCATTTTTTACTGCACATTCTTTGCTGTGAGTACAGAATAATACATTTCCACTTGGGCTTTTTTTTTATAGAGCACATAGCTATAGTGTCTGAGTGGTTCACAAACAATCACAAATTTATCTTTACAACAGCTCTGTGAGGTAAAATAATAGTATTATCCCAGATAGGGAACTGAGGCATGGAAAGATTAAGGCTAAAATTATGTGTCCACTAATTTTGGGTTCCCAGTGTGAGATGCCTAGGGCCTAGTTTTTCAGAATATTTTAACATTTTAACACCACTTTACATACAGAGCAGAACTCCCTTTTATTTCAGTTGCAGCTGAAAAAAAGCTCAGCACTTCTGCAAATCTGGCCCCAGGTGTCTGCCGTTGGACACCGAGTAAATGAGGAACAAACAATTAGTGGCCACTTTGAAAATTTTGTGTTAAGTGACTTGCCCAGCACCCTACAGGAACTATGTGGCAAACACAGGGATAGAATCCAGTTCTCCAGGGTGGAATCAACTGCCTTAATCACAAGACCAACCTTTCTCTTCCTGCAGTTCTCTGCTGCATTCACTACACACCTTCCAACTTCTTAAGGTTTCACAGGTAACCTTAATTCTGGCATTTTCCAACTTTTTCAGAGCTTGATTTTAAAACATTAACATTTCTAAATCCTCTTTTGCATGTAAGATCATAAGTTTTTAAAAAACTGAAAAAATAGAAATTCTATTATGTAAAACCATATTGACCCTCACATGGCTCAACTGATGAGCTAGAATCTTTAGATACTCAATACTGACCTTTGCTTCTTGAGTTAACAAAGAAACTGGTAGGAGTAGTAGGTTATGTATGTACTCTCTATGTAGACCAGTCACTAGAGGGGAAAAAGACAATTACTTTGCTGGTGAGTTTTACAGGCTATTTGTTGAGAGCAAAAGGAATGTGTAAACCCAGGACTCCTTGGTTCTATTTCAGGCTCTGGAGAGGAGTGCACTTCAACAGTGACAGAACCTTCCATCCTGTATTCCCCTGAATCTGTTCCATCCAGTCTTCCTCCCCCAGCTCCTGTCTCATTCTCCCATTGAAGTGGTTTTGCAAGAAATTAAAAATACAAAACAAAAATAAACAGTCTGAGGAGATACTGGCATGGAAAATTTCCAAAGAGTTAAAGAATTAGGCACTCTTAATTGTAGGCATATCTTTTCCAGATATTCTTTACAGAGCTAGACAGCAGCTAATCCATACCAGCCTGCTTGCTCCTACCCCAGTATCACCCAGTCTTAACTCACTCCCTCAGGATAGACTGTACCTCTTGAGTGCTCTCTGTGAGGCCTAGGGGAAGAGGGAACAGTGTGTGGGAGCAGCTGAATTCCCACTTCTGCAATGAAGGGGAGAAATCTGCCCACAGAAGGACACTCTCCCTCCATGTATGGATCTCAGGGGAACAATCCCAGTATTGTCAACCATACAGTTCAAAAATCGTGAGTCAGACCACCACCACCCAAAAAAATCATGAATTTGGCCACAGAATTATGTTTGCTTTTTACAGATTAAGTAATTTTTTAACTCCCCCGACAACCTCCAATATGTATGTATGGATACCATTAGTGTTATCAGTCTATAGTGAGAAGCAAAAATTTTGCCACTGTATCCCAGTACCATTAATTTTGTGCCCTACCCCTTATGTCAACTCTGCTGCCCTGAGTCAATTAATATTTGCACCCAGCCCTCACATCAGCTCCAGCTGCACATCAGTTCTCCCATCTCCCAACCACACAATTTTCTTGCCCCCCATTCTCACATTTGACCCCTAGTGCACCTCTGCTCTTTCTGCAGCTGTGGAGGTTCTTTGGACATGGTGCAGGCCTGCAGCATTATGGGTTCTTCACACCCACGCTGTCTCCCAGGCCTGGGAGAGGCGCAGCGCCAAAGAGGTCCTCCTTTCTTCACTCCCAGACTAGGTGTTGCAGGGAAGGAGCACAGAGCAGACTGATCCATTTTTCTCAGGAGGGGAAGGGTGAGGAGGGAGTGGAGCTGCCCTGAGCTGCTGGGTTCTTTTTGCACCTCACTCCTCTCTTCAGCCTCTCCCTTGAACCTCTTCCCCGATCCAAAAACTCCTCTTGGCCCCCAAGCGGAGGGGACAGAGCTATGCCTACCCCCTATAACAGCTCTCGTTGACTGTTCCTACCCAGAAGGCAGGGAAGTGGGGAAAGCAACCAATCAGAGGGGGCTTTCCCCTAGGCTGTCCAAAAATCAAGTGAAGGCTGGAGCTTTTCCAGTCATAGAAGACTGGTTCCACCAGGGCCCAAAATCCTATTACTAACTATAACATCACAAGATCTGCCAACATTGCAATCCACACCAGCGTTATGATAGAAGTCTGGATGCCTCTTTATAGCTTTCGCCGCCACCTAGTTCATACTACTAACTAGGAGCTTTGTCTCTATAATAAGAAGCACCTGCTCAACAGCAATTTTGATTTGTAGTATTCAAATTTATTTCCACTGTAGAAGCATGCTTATTTCAGTAACAGAAAAATAACACTTTATTTGCAGAATAAAAGTAATCCTGTAGTGGTATTAATATATATTCCAATTTAACACTCTGATACTGTTTTAATTTTCAGACGGAGACACCAAAGGTAAAGGATGAGAGATCTAAAGTCTGGCTCAGTTGGAACATAAACAAGTAAATATGTATGTTCTCATTTAAAATTTCCTATATTCTTTTTTAATTTAAGTGAATGTGTTACTTACGAAAAATACTAACAGCCTTAGAAATTATTTTTCTATTTGATTACAAAATATATATTACATAGGCAGCAGCAATGCAAGCTTCTTCACACCACTTTACCAATGTGTCTCAGTCTTGGCCAGGCAGGATTAATCATGTATGTGCAGTGTTGTATTAATCTAAATGGAATATATGGGCTAAAGGTGTTAACATCACTCAGTCATTGTCCAACATTGGACAATGTTAAACAAGGTCTGGAGCTTGGTATACAGAGACCTCAGCCTGCTTAGCACCACGGAAAACACACCATTAAATATCCTTTTAACCTTTTATTAAAGATACAGAAAAAAAGGAAAAACAGTATTTAAAATGTAAAGTATTCAATAAAGTTTTCATTTTAAAAACTTTCCGTCCTTGTTCCCTTTCCCTTTAGCTGGAGAGAGTTTTTAGAAGGTAAAAACCCATGTTTGGTAGATGGTACCAAAGATGGCAATAACAATCCTTTTGGGGAAAAGAGAAGAAGTTAGTTGAGATGGGCTGGAGATGTCCTTGCCTCTGTTGTTGTTAAAGTCTAACCTTAGAAGGACTTGTATTACGGTCTCTTAGATGGTATCAAAGATGGTAATCACTGCCTTCCCAGGTCATGTATAGCATTCAGCTGGAGCCACTAGAGGTAGCAATGTCACTGGGATCCTTCTGTCTGTCTGGCCTCTTCTGGCCAGAACATCTCTCAGGAACAGGATGATGAAGGCCCGGGGCTCCAGGAAATGGTGGGGGTGGCAGCCATGATTGTGAAGCTCACTCCAGTAGCTGATGTCTGTTCTTTTCATCTGTTCTTCTCTTTGTTATTTCCTTACTTTCCCTCAAAAATCTCTTTACAGACCCCAAAAAGGATGGAATAGCCCATCCCTTCATTATTTTGTCTACCAATTAGACCTAATATCTGATATACCAATTTTGGCTCATTAACTTCCAGCTCCACATCTCCTGTTTTTAACAAGCATCATTTCAACAGTCCTTGAATCATATCAATGTGGCCTTTTAGTTTAGACTAATTCAGTTATTCTGTCTCCCTTTTGTACCCTATTCCCATCAACATTTGTTATTATAGGTTATTGTAACATCTTATGAACTTTTATATACTTTTTAGTTGAGCTCACCATTTGGGTAAATTTGTTGGTCCAACTGTCACAACAGCAGTCATTTACCTTGCTCCTGAGACTACCAGCAAGTGAGCTAATTGTGGTCTGTTCTTTTGCAACCTGCATAACTGTGGGCTAAGAAATGGACTAAATCTATTAAGTTATTCCACAGAGGTCACCCCACAGCAATCACATGATAATTATTTTCTGCCACTAGGAGTCTCCATTAGATTCAGACTGGTAATCTGGAAGTAGAAAACTGCACAGCATTGCTAATTCATTGACTCATCCATCAGTCCAGTTTTTATTTAGATACAGTTGATATGTGACCGTCTAATACAAGTAGACAGAATACTACCTTCTCTTTATCTTTTCTGGCCACTAGAGGGCAGGACAATAAACCCATGTGTATTGAAATTAACTTGCACTTCATTAATGCTCAGAACTCCTTTGAACTTTGAAAAAGTGTTTATAAAGTAAAGAAAATGAAATTAAATGTAATTATCACCTCATGTAATTTGCTTTGTGTAAAAAATAAATATGTTTGGGCTATCTTCAGCACCATTCCTTCACAATATGTGCGGATTTATTTTGACAGTTCCCATACTTTTAAGGTAACACTGTTGTAACAATGGAAAGATACAACTGTCTTGATCCTTAATGTGCTTGTAAGAGCAGGATACCAAACTATACAATACAATACTGGATGCAAGAGAACATAATACTTTCTTCTGCTACGTTGAAAAGCAGTTTCACACATAAATTCCATTTATGTAGGCACACTGATTTACCAAACACCATTCCTTTTCATTTTTTATTTTTTTAGTTTAACATCGACATTAAATTTTGGACAGAAGAAAGTTAAACCTCTAGGACAGTTTCTGTATTAAGAAAAAAACTACTTATATTTGAACATCAAAACACTATTAATGACACCTTAGCCAAGAAGTTTACTGCAAGTGACCCTCTCGTTGAATTCGAAGGCGTTCTTTTTCCACTTGTAAACGTTCCTTCTCAATCTGCAGCTTCTCAGATTCATATTTTAAAAACTGCAGCCTCTCTTTCTCTAATTGTAAACGTTCCTTTTCGAGTTTTAATTTTTCAGTTTCTAGATCCAGAGGCTGTAAAATGGGTTTTTCCACTTGGGTGATGTCATTTTCCAGGGCAGGTTTTTCAGCACGCAGAGCCTCTAGCCTCAGTTTCTCCCGCTCAATCTGGATCCGCTCCTTCTCCAGTTGAAGTCTCTCATGCTCAAGGGCTACATGCCGTAATCGCTCCTTTTCAATCTGCAAGCGCTCTTTCTCCACCTGTAGTCTTTCAGCTTCAATGTCCAGCCGCTGTTTCTCCAGTTCTAGTTTTTGTTTCTCCAAGTTTATGAGCAAATGAGAGTCCTCGTAGGCTAGTCGGGCTTGAGCAGAGCTCAGATTTCCAAACTCTTCAATGTGGGTGAAATCAGGTAGGTCACTTTCCTTTTTGGAATCTGGCAAAACTGATGACAAAATTTCCTCTTCTTCCTCAATAGGAAACTGTTGGGAGGAATGAGAAATATAATTATTTCATGTACCTCTTTATATCATATTGAGCCAGTTACCCCCATGCAACCTCACTGAAAATAAGGCACACTTCTGTTGTTTCTAGTCATATCTCAGAAGTTATTCCAGACATTCGTTTCACTTGTGCCCTACACAATTCGTGTTTGTTAAACTCAAACCCTAAGTTTTCTGCTGTTACTAAGGCATGGCTTATTTGATCAGCAACAAACTCACATGTGGTCATGAAATACAGAAGGCAATTTCTTTGGCATATCCCTACTGTAAAGATGCAGAAAAAACAGCTGTTTATTCTGCAAAGCTTTGTTTAAAAATAGGTTGTGGATTTTTTTTTGTATTTAGATGATCTAAAAGAATTTTCAGATTTACTGAAAGAGAACTAGGGTTAATAAGTAGGCATTGTTTTTAGTTTTCATATAGGTTCCATGACAGACACTTGGGATATTTTAGGAATTTCTTTTGACCAATTATTTAACATAGGAATTGGAATTGTAAGCCATTCAGGTATGTCACATAACATTGCTTTAACTAATGCTGTAAAGGATCCATCACTAAAAACAGTTTGATGTTGTGTTTTATTTGAGATCTGCTGCCTTTTTTCTCATATGTTCCTGTGATGGGGTGTCCACCCCACACGGGACTGGATGGGAAGAAGGTGGCCAGGTAGGTCTATTAACTCCACAGGCTGCACCTAGAGGAAGAGCCAGGGAGCAGGAATTGATTGCAAGCAGGCTCAGCTGGGAAGGAACAGCCAGGGTCTCTAAAGCCAGGAAGCTGGCAACAGACAAGGGCTGCTGGGAAAGGGCAGTCACTCCCTTGGAAAAAGAAGGAGGTTTTGGAACTGGTGCACCAGAGTAAGGAGGGGAACCAGGAGTTGTAGGAATCAGTCCAAGAAGCAGCAGTGAGTGCTGGGAGAGGAACGCCCAGAACTGCTGGGTGTAGGGTCCCTGGACTGGAACCCAGAGTAGTGGGCAGGCCTGGGTTCCCCTACCAGCCACTGAGGGCATTGTATAGACTGCAGGGCAGTGAACGGGAAGACTGCCTGGGTCACCGTGGGAGTGACAGAGAATTGAAGGACTGTACCTCAGAAGGGAGGGAAATGGTGAGTAACCTAGCTGGAGGGCTGAGTCACGAAGAGGACGCAGCGGTTCCTGGGAAAAGAGACCTGGGAGAGAGATGGTGTGAAGGCTTGCGATGACGGAAAGGGGCATAGACTTTAAGAGCTAATCCAGAGTGACCAGGAAGAGGTGCCAGATAAGCAGTGAGTGGTGCATCCCGTGACAGTTCTCAACGCTTCAAATTGTGCTAAATGGGGACAAGAACAAATTTGTTAAACTGATCCTTTAGTTATTTTTATTGTCTCTTTTAGACTATCTGTCCCCAAGCCCTGGGTACAGAGGGACCTTGGGTGTAGCAATACTGGTGTGGTTCCACAGTCCTGGGGACACTCTAAAAGTTCATGCAGGGGATATATACCCGTGTGCTACAAAACCATGCTACATAAGTGGTCACTGTGCTCCAGTGAACATGGGGTTTTGGGTTAAGGTGGGGACCGGGCCTGCGAAGGAGCAGCACCAAGACAAGATCTGGGACAAATGTGGATTTACTGGCTATTCCTCTAGTGCAAAAGGAACTCAGAAACTGCAGAGGCTAATTCAGCCCTATTGTTGCAATAGTGGTCACAAAACAGTTCCAATGTCACCCTAGCTTAGGAGAAAGATTCCTTCCCATCATGTTTAGCTCCCGCACCTCTACTTGGCACCCTTCCTAACTGTTCAAGCCATGCATAGGGTACAGGCTTTGCCCATAAATTAAAATTTTTCTCATGGCACCTAAAGTTAAAAAAGAATAGAATAGAATAAATCTGCCTGGTTTTGGAACCTAAGGAACAGTATCTCCCTAGACCTATATTGACCCTACAAAACCAATTATTGGAATTCCATCTGATTGACAGTCTCAGAACTGGCAAGATCACTCCCACCCTCCTCCTTTTCTCCCCATGCTACTGCTCTATAGATTTCATTGCTGAATGGTGGGATGCTGTCTATTAGGAGTTTGATACCAGCGGCAAAATCAACCAACCATTTCCCTCTCCCAATTCATCTCTTCTCTCCAGCAGGATTGTGTTATCATGGGTGATACCAGGACTGCTTTCTCATCCTTGTCTCCAGTTGGAAGTGGTTGGATTGTGAAAGAGATGGGTTACTCCTCCCCCTATTCTAATGTATGTGCAGGGGTGTGGATAGGAGAAATACTAAGCTAACTCCTCCTTCAGTCCACATGAATACTGCATCCTGTTTGAAATAAATTAAGTCCATGGGGGAAAGGAAAAAGGAAAACAGAGGCATAAATACATTTAGAAGATTACTGAATACATGTATATTTAATAAAAAAAAACAAGACCTTATGCAGATGTGTAGGTTGCTGGATTTTGAAGATCATTCATATAAAAACAGAGCTTGTCACAGGAGATTCTCTAATTCACACAATCAGACAGTCTTGGGAAATTATAATATAGAGGACTATTAGCCACAAGTGTGGAGAAAGTCCCCAAGCTGGAGTGAAAAGAATGGCCATAATGAAAACAACTACAGTGCACTAACTACTTACTTCAAAATTCTGTGGATCCTCCTCCTCTTCCACCTTGATTTCTGTTAAAGATCCACTGGCTTCTCTGAAGTCTGTGATATTTAGCCATTCAAAACTGTTTTCATTTGTAAATCCCACTTTCTCATCCATCTCTTCATTGACAGAGTCATCTAAATCAGATGATGGAAGGTGAAACCCAGCGCCTACCAGTTTGATGTTTGCATTCAGACGCTTTCTCTTCATGAGTGCTCTCCAATCAAGGTATCGTCTTTTCACTTCTGTCCCTGTTCTTTGCTCTCCTTCACCTACAGCATTCACACACTCTGCTATTTCTTCCCAAGCCTTTCGTTTCATCTCATTAATTGTTGTATTAAGCTGCTTGGAAAAAAGTACCTCTTTCCTTTTTCTAATTTCTTTAAGGAGTGTTTGAGTTTCTTGAACGCTAAAATTGCTTTTTCTTTTTCTTTTTAATTGTTTCATTTTTTCCATCTTTAAATCTAATAATTGTTACTGCAGCCAACTAAAGAGATAATACGAGAGTATTCAGTTTATTTATACAACTATGATTTAGAAAACAATCACAAAATGGCACTCGGTTCTTCAGGAAGTGGGTTTTCTCATTACTTGGTCATCTTTCTATTTGCCAGGCTTGTTAAGATCCTAAGAGGAAAGAGCAAATAATATAAATCTCAACGATATATAGTGATATTTTCATCCAATGAAACTGACTCCTAAATCAACACTGCTAAAGAATCTATATGCTGAACTGATCATTCTTCTATCTGATAGATTAAAACAATTTCTAAAAAATGTTTGGAATATAGAGTAGCTATAAATAAGCCTCTCTGTCCTCACATGAATTATAAATCCATCAATATATATCTGTCTCACACACTGTTCAGATTGAGTTGATATTTCCATTATAAAAATGTGGCTATTTTCCTTTGGCTTTTACAATCTTGCCATTTTAAATTTGCTCCAACCTGAAACTTGACATATAAGTCTCATCTTGAGTTTTCTAAAGTGGCTAAAATTGATAAAGCCATTTCTTCAGAGATGTAAAATATCTGAGTGAGAGACATTTCTCAGATGACTTTAAAAAGTTATTTCTACCTGAAAACAATTTCATTTTAAAAGCTGAGGTTTTTACTATTTCTGAGCCATTATAATAACAACAGAAGAATTGGAATGGTTCCATTGACACACAGAAAATTGGAAATAGTATTTGCCATTTCAAAAATCTTCTTGAATTAAAATTTTCTTAACACAGAAAATACGTATAGGAAGAAATCCCTACAAACTCAAAGGTACAACCCCGTTTCTTCAACCTTTCCTCCCCTGTCTCTCTGCCACTCTTACCCGCAACAACCCATGTCAGAATATTGTTAAACTAAAAACAAAGCAGCAAATTCAGGCAAGCGTGGACTCAAGAGCAATTTTCCCCAGGGCAAACATTCAATTTAGAAATAACTATGGTAACTGTATTTCTTATTTAAGTTCTTTTTTACTTGCATGATAATAGGATTTTGCTTCTTAAAAATACATCTGCTTATCGTGAATTCCCATTTACAAACATTTCCTCGGCCACTAATTGTGGTTCTGGAAGAAGAATCATAACAGGAGAAATAAGTAACAGGAATAGATGAACTTTCAAAGAAAACTGACACTCTTATTGCCCCTTCTGGAAATAAGAAAAAAGACAAAAGAAAACATCCTGTTTAAAGAAGACTATGTTAACGCCAACTAGATAACTTGTAGATCATGCCTGCAATGTCCATCCAGGAGAGTTAGAACACAACATGCTAGTTCGCGCTGCAGTTTACACCCTTATAGTCAAAACTGTGGGGCTATGTAGCTGTAGCTTTAGAACATGGCTGACTGTAACTGGTTCACTCACAAACATTTGCACGTCAAACAGCATCTTTCACAGCCCTGGCATTTAAAGATCCTGATACCTCACTGACTACTTTGAAAAACCTTGTATTTAGAAATAATTCTATTTCTCTTTCATAGAAATATGTAATTCTTTTCTTTTATTAACATATTACTGTAGATTCCCCCCCCCCCATTAAGAGTTGATTAATTCTTCGTGTTTTCTCTCCACCAGAAGTCATTATACTTTGCAATATCATGATGGCCATGAATAAAAGATGACTTCTGGTTAGGAATGAAAAGCAGGAATAGATAAAGATGAAACAAATGTTTTTTTCAAATGTAAGTGTGATTAATGATAGATAACTAAGAAAAAAGACAGAAAATGATACTGTGCAAGGAAAATGATTTCTAGGTAAGAAGTGTTTCAAAGCTGTAAGTGGAATAGCGATTTTAATGGTAAAATTAACTAACTAATTCAGCTCATTTGAATTTAGCTGATAGATGTTGATACTTATTAGCGTAAGGAAAAGAAAATGTATAATTGAGACTGCCTGAACCACAGTGTTTTAGTGATTTCTCATTAGAGCGACCAGAGCCTATCATATGTATGTGTGTGTGTATATATTTACATATACGCAAATACACTGTCTTTGTTTTATATAGGACAATGATTTGCATATGCATTAGGAAATGGAAAACAATTTCAGAGAGAATAAAGATATATCAGAATGGACAACTATATAATGGTAATGTGGGTTGCAGTCTTGAGGGTGAGGGTGTATGATGAATTGTACTCCCACACCAGTCCTGAGAGAGCTGCACTAGGCCAGGCAGGCTCAATCAGCCACATTAGTGGCAAACAAGAGAGATTTAGGCTGTGTGAAAAGCCTTGATTAGAAAAAAGCTCACCTGTGAGGGAACAGGTAGGGACTTCTATAAAGCCAGCAGGCAGGAAGCCTGTAGTCTCTCTTCCCAGAGAGAAGGAGAAGGAAGGGGGGATAGGAATCCCTGAGACCTAGTGGGCCTGAAAGAGAGGGGTTTTCTGACTAGGAGGACTGAAGAAACACAGTAGGAAATAGTCCAGGGGCTAGAGCAGGAAAATGGGTGCAGTCATAGACCTTAATCACTTGCTACAGGGTCCTAGACTGGAACCCTGAGTAGAGGGTGGGCCTGGGTCCCCCTACCAACCACTGCAGAGTGGTACTGGTTGGGGCAGTGAATTAGAAGACCACCTAGGTCACTGCAGGAGTGACAGGGTCAGGGCAGCGGACATGAGGACTGCTTGAACAGAAAGACTTTGAAAGGGGAATCACAAAGTGATCTGGTTGGAGGGCTGAGTCATAAAGCAGCTGTACCACAACTCTGTGAACAAGAGATGAGCTGCAGATGCTGGAAGAGAAGGAAGGGGACACTGAACTGGGCGGAGCTAATTCCTAAAAGTGCTTGAAGGGGGCACAACCAGCACTGAGCAAACTGCCCCATAACAGGCAGCAACACTGTAATATTCCTGTAGATGCAGAGTGAAATAAAATTATATTGGAACATTTTATCTGATCTTTTAAGTTTTTTTCCTAACCTTTAGTATTTCATTCTCATGAGCCTACCCTGAATAGATACTAGTGCATAGAGGGAAGCTATATTTGATTCTAACTAGCAGTAAATCAATTTATTTAGTACCTGCATGTTCTTCTCCAATCCAAATTAGAGTGCAATCACATCCCCTTTTGGCTTGTAGCAATTGATCTTCATGACCTATCCATCAAACACAACGTTTAGCCTGTGAAAGTTTTGTAATTTTTAAAAAAGTATCATAGAGCAACTTAATTATCCAGAAAAGTTACTGATTTGCTGATTAGAACTAAACAGTTCAGTCAACTTTTAGAAGTTCAATTGTATTTGCCATCTTGTTAAAAAATGTTAGATTCAGTTGAAATCCTGGGGCCAAGTACTCCTGTATTATACTGGTGTAATTCCATTTAAATCACTTGAATTGGAAAAGTGTATTTTGATTGGTGCTGGTCTGGTATCTCTAAGCATTTGCAATAGTTTCCAGTGTGCTATTTTCTTTATGATTATAATAACTTTAAGTTTATACAGTTACATCCAGGCTTTAACAGCAACTTTACATGTGAAGAAAACACTTGTTTCTTCTTATGAGAACAAATTCTTTTACTTTTTTCATTGTGATTTAGAGATAGCAAACCTGACTTGGACTTTTAGCAAAAAACAAATCCTATTTGTGTGAAATTCTTGCAAACAGCATAAATTTCAAAAGAATTGCCTAAGTATGACCATACTGGCTCAGACCAATAGTTCATCTAGCCCAGTATTCTGTCTTCTGACAGTGGCTGGTGCCAGATGCTTCTGAGGGAATGAACGAAACAGGGCAATTTATTGAGTGACCCATCCCGTCATCCAGTTTCAGCATGTGGGAGTTAGAGGCTTAGGGACACCCAAAGCAAGGGGTTGCATACCTGACCATCTTGGCTAAGACCCACTGGTGAACCTATCCTCCATGAACTTATCTAATTTGTTTTTGAACCCCAATCGCTGGCAATGAGTTACACAGGTTGGCTGTGCATTGTGTGAAGTACTTCCTTATGTTTTTTTTTTAAACCTGCTGTCTGTTAATGTCATTGGGTGATGCCTGGTTCTTGTGTTATGCAAAGTGATAAAATACAATTCCTTATTCACGTTCTCCACACCATTTGTGTTTTTATAGACCTCTATCATATCTTCCCTTAGTCATCTCTTCTGTAAGATGAACGAACCACTCTTTTTAATCTCTCCTCATATGGAAGCTGTTCCATACCCCTCATCATTTTTGTTGCCCTGCTCTGTACTTCTTTCTCAATTCTAATATATCCTTTTTGAGATGGGCTGACCAGATCTGCATGCAGTATTCAAGATGTGGGCATATCATGGATTTATATAGTGGCATTATGATTAAGGTTAAGATTTTGTCATGGATATTTTTAGTAAATTCATGGACAGGTCACGAACAAAAAAGAAAAATTCACCGGAAGCCGTGACCTGTCTCTGACTTTTACTAAAAATATACCTGACAAAATGGGGATCTACTGATCCCCACACCACCTGAAGTGGGGCAGCTGCGCAGGGGCTAGGAGCTGCCTGTAGCTGCTGGGGGCTAAGGGATACCCCTGCCACCTGCAGCTCTGGAGAGTCACCCGCTGCTTGAAGGTGTGGGGTGCCCCCACCTCCCATGTCAGCCGGGAGCTTTCGGGTACCCCTGTCACTGGTGGCTGGGAGATGCAGGGATCCCTGCCTCCCTCAGTGTCTGGGGCTCGGAGATTTGGCCCACCGCAGCAGGTGGCTCGGGGATTCCTCTGTCGCCACCAACCGCTGGGGGCTCAGGGATTCCCCTGCCTCCTGGATTCTCTAATCTGTAAAAAGCAACAGAGGGTCCCGCTGGGGGGCTCTAGGATTCTGCCCCTCCTCTGCTGGCAAGGGCTCAGGGATTTCCCCACTGCCCGTGGTGGCTTGGGGATTCCCCCGCTGTCACCAGCGGCCAGGAGCTTGGGAGTTCCATGGCCTGGGGGTCCTCTGTCAGCGTGAGCTCAGGGATTCCCCTGCCACCTGCAGAGGCCGGGGGCTCAGGGATTCCACCACTGCTGCTGGGGGCTCAGGGGTTCCCCGGCCCGGAGGTCCTCTGCCAGCAGGGGCTCAGGGATTCTCCCACCAGTGGCAGCGGCTCCGGAGGTTCCCCTGTCACTGTCTGGCTAGCTCAGTTGGTAGAGTATCAGATTTTTAATCTAAGGGTCCAGGGTTCAAGTCCCTGATCAGGTGACAAATTACTCACCAAGATCTTAAAAATCTGTCTTTGGGGGGGGGGGGGAGGAATAGCTCAGTGGTTTAAGCATTGGCCTGCTAAACCCAGGGTTGTGAGTTCAATCCTTGAGGGGGCAATTTAGGGATCTGGGGCAAAAATCTGTCTGGGGATTGGTCCTGCTTTGAGCAGGGGGTTGGACTAGATGATCTCCTGAGGTCCTTTCCAACCCTGATAGTCTATGATTCCTCTGCTGGTGGCCAGGGGCCCTGTACAGATGGGACCTTGGGGATTCTCCTGGTGCCCGCAGCGGCCAGGAGCTGCGAGATACCCCGCCCCCCACAGCCGCTTGGAAGTCCAGGGCCCGCCAAAGGCACCCTGCAGCTCCCTGCCTCCACTGGTGGAGGGGACCCTGCAGCGCCCAACCACAGCAGGCTAAAGTCACAGAGGTCACTGGAAGTCATGGATTCCATGACTTCCGCAACCTCCATGACTAAATCATAGCCTTAATTATTAACAGAGGGTCCTGTGGCACCTTTAAGACTAACAGAACTATTGGAGCATAAGCTTTCGTGAGTGAATGCCCTTGCGTCTGATGAAGTGTGCATTCACCCACGAAAGCTTTTGCTCCAACACTTCTGTTAATCTTAAAGGTGCCACAGGACCCTCTGTTGCTTTTTACAGATTTAGACTAACATGGCTACCCCTCTGAGCCTTAATTATGATATTTACTGTTTATTTTCTATCCCTTTCCTAATGGTTCCTAACATTCAGTTAGCTTTTTTGATTGCTGTTGCACATTGATAGAGCGCTGTGCAGATACAAATTTATATCTGCGGATGCAGATATCCGAGATATAAATTGGTATCTGCGGAATGGCAGAGTTCTCCCAGGAACCGCAGCTGCAAAAGGAGCAGAATATGGGGCTGCCACACCCAGGAGCCAGTGCTCCACGCCAGCAGCTTCTCCATCGCAGCAGTTCCAGCCCCAGCCCTGTCCCCGTCCCTTCAATGCAGTTGTCTGTGTCTCCTGTCTGGGGGCGTGCACGCTGCTTGCACACACTAGTTCAACCAGGGACAGCTGCCGGTGAGCCTGGTGCCCACCCCAGTGGGCGGGGCTGGAGGCGGTACAATGGGGCGCTAGCTCTTGGGAGCCAGGGCCCCCACGTTCTGCTCTGCCGCTGCAGTTCCCGAGAGAGCCCAGTGGTTCCATGGATACCAATTTATATCTGCGGATATCTGCATCCGCAGGTATAAATTTGTATCCACGCAGGACTCTATACATTGAGCAGATGTTTTCAGAGAACTATTCTAGATGACTCCAAGCTCTCTTTCTTGAGTGGTAACAGTTAATTTAGACTCCATCATTTTGTATACATATTTGGGACTGTGTTTTCCAATGTGCACTACTTTGCATTTATCAACATTGGATTTCATTTGCCATTTTGTTGCCCCGTCATCCAGTTTTATGAGATCCCTTTGTAACGCTTTGCAGTCGGTTTTGGACTTAAATAGCCTAAGTAATTTGCATCGTCTGCAAACTTTGCCACCTCACTGTTTGCTCCTTTTTCCAGATCATTTCTGAATATGTTGAACAGCAGTGGTCCCAGTACAGATACTTGCAGGATCCCGCTACTTAGCTCTCTCCACCGTGAAAACAGACCATTTATTCCTACCCTTTGTTTCCTATAAACTAAACTACATTCAAAACTTCTTGCTTAAACAACCCTTTCATTAACTAGGAGACAATGCAGGCAGAAGCCCAGCTGCAGAGTGGGGGCCAGTTTATTGCACTGAGTGCAGCATGTATGATTACCTGCCCTGCGGGCGGGTGGCATATGTGTGCATTCGGTGCAAGGAGCTCCTGGCCCTCAGAGACCATGTACGACTTTAGAGGCCAGGGTAGCGGAATTGGAGGAGCGAAGAGAGGCAGAGAGGTATGTTGATGAGGCTTTCCGGGACACTGTAGAATTGTCCCACCTCCGGTCAGACAGCCCCTGCGCTGTTGAGGAGGATGAAAGGCCCAGGGAAGCAGAGCAGTCAACGGGACCAGTGGGAAACCTTCCCATAGTTGGGACCCTCCTTCCAGATGGTGCTGAGGTTGCCTCTCGCACTGAGGTTACCTCTCTGGGGGAGGGAACTCCAGCTGCTAGGAAAAGGCAGGTGTTAATAATGGGAGATTCGATCATTAGTAACGTAGATTGCTGGATTTGTGATGACCAGGAGAACCATATGGTGACTTGCCTGCCTGGTGCGAAGGTTGCAGATCGCTCGAGGCATCTAGACAGACTTATGTGTAGTGCTGGGGAGGAGCCAGTGGTCGTGGTACATATAGGTACCAATGACATAGGGAAGGGTAGGAGAGATGTCCTGGAGGCCAAATTTAGGCTGCTAAAGAAGAGACTGAAATCCAGGACCTCTATGGTGGCATTCTCAGAAATGCTCCCAGTTCCACGTGTAGGGCCAGGTAGGCAGGCAGAGCTTCAGAGTCTCAATGTGTGGATGAGACGATGGTGTAGAGAGGAGGGGCTTACATTCATTAGGAACTGGGGAAACTTTTGGGATGGGGGGAGCCTATACAGGAGAGATGGGCTCCACCTAAACCAAAGTGGAACCAGACTGCTGGCACTAAACATTAAAAAGGTTGCAGAGCAGTTTTTAAACTACGAGATGGGGGAAAGCCGACTGCTGCAGAGGAGCATGTGGATCGGACAGAGACTTCTCTTAGGGGAGAGTCTAAAGATAGAGAATCTCCAGGTTATAGTCAGGAGCAGAGGATGGAAGAGGATAATGTAAGGGCCAGATCAATGATAAACATTCACATAAAAAGAATCTGACACATCAGAAAAGGGCAGACAAATAAATAGTGACACATTTTTAAAGTGCTTGTACACAAATGCTAGAAGTCTAAATAATAAGATGGGTGAACTAGAGTGCCTTGTGATAAAGGAGGATATTGCTATAATAGGCATCACAGACACCTGGTGGACTGAGAGCAATCAATGGGACACAATCATTCCGGGGTACAAAATATATCGGAAGGACAAAACAGGTCGTGCACGGGGGGAGTGGCACTATATGTGAAAGAAAATGTAGAATCAAATGAAATAAAAATCTTAAGTGAATCAACATGTTCCATAGACTCTCTATGGATAGATATTTCATGCTCTAATAAGAATATAACATTCTTGGTAGTCCATCGATCCGACGATGACAAATCTGTGCAGATCATCTATTGTTGGTCTCATGATGTGCCCTCTGATGACTGTACAGGCCAATTCTAGAGGTGCACATTTTGCTGCAGATGGTGCATGGGAAGTTCGCGGTCAGTGGATTGTGCGCTGTTGATGCTCTGTGACGTCGTTCACGTGCCTCTTGTAGATATTTCATGCTCTAATAAGAATATAACATTAGGGATCTATTATAGACCACCTGACCAGGACAGTGATAGTGATGATGAAATGCTAAGGGAAATTAGAGAGGCTATCAACATTAAGAACTCAATAATAGTGGGGGATTTCAATTATCCCCATATTGACTGGGAACATTTCACTTCAGGACGAAATGCAGAGATAAAATTTCTCGATACTTTAAATGACGGCTTCTTGGAGCAGCTGGTACGGGAACCCACAAGGGGAGAGGCAACTCTAGATTTAGTCCTGAGTGGAGCGCAGGAGCTGGTCCAAGAGGTAACTATAACACGGCCACTTGGAAATAGTAACCATAATACAATAGCATTCAACATCCCTGGGGTGGGAAGAACATCTCAACAGCCCAACACTGTGGCATTTAATTTCAAAAGAGGGATTTGTGCAAAAATGAGGGGGTTAGTTAAACAGAAGTTAAAAAAGTACAGTGACTAAAGTGAAATCCCTGCAAGCTGCATGGGCCCTTTTTAAAGACACCATAATAGAGGCCCAACTTCAATGTATACCCCAAATTAAGAAACACAGTAGAAGAACTAAAAAAGAGCCACCGTGGCTTAACAACCATGTAAAAGAAGCAGTGAGAGATAAAAATACTTCCTTTAAAAAGTGGAAGCCAAATCCTAGTGAGGCAAATAGAAAGGAGCATAAATGCTACCAAATTAAGTGCAAGAATGTAATAAGAAAAGCCAAAGAGGAGTTTGAAGAACGGCTAGCCAAAAACTCCAAAGGTAATAAAATGTTTTTTAAGTACATCAGAAGCAGGAAGCCTGTTAAACAACCAGTGGGGCCCCTTGATGATCGAGATACAAAAGGAGAGCTTAAAGACGATAAAGTAATTGCAGAGAAACTAAATGGATTCTTTGCTTCAGTCTTCACGGCTGAGGATGTTAGGGAGATTCCCAAACCTGAGCCAGCTTTTATAGGTGACAAATCTGAGGAACTGTCACAGATTGAAGTATCACTAGAGGAGGTTTTGGAATTAATTGACAAACTTAACATTAACCACATTAACATAAACATTAACGGGACCAGATGGCATTCACCCAAGAATTCTGAAAGAACTCTACTGTGAAGTTGCGGAACTATTAACTAAGGTTTGTAACCTGTCCTTTAAATCGGCTTCTGTACCCAATGACTGGAAGATAGCTAATGTAACGCCAATATTTAAAAAGGGTTCTAAAGGTGATCCCGGCAATTACAGACCGGTAAGTCTAACGTCGGTACTGGGCAAATTAGTCGAAACAATAGTTAAGAATAAAATTGTCAGACACATAGAGAAACAAACTGTTGAGCAACAGTCAACATGGTTTCTGTAAAGGGAAATCGTGTCTTACTAATCTATTAGAGTTCTTTGAAGGGGTCAACAAACATGTGGACAAGGGGGAGCCAGTGGACATAGTGTACTTAGATTTCCAGAAAGCCTTTGACAAGGTCCCTCACCAAAGGCTCTTACGTAAATTAAGCTATCATGGGATAAAAGGGAAGGTCCTTTCATGGATTGAGAACTGGTTAAAAGACAGGGAACAAAGGGTAAGAATTAATGGTAAATTCTCAGAATGGAGAGGGGTAACTAGTGGTGTTCCCCAAGGGTCAGTTCTCGGACCAATCCTATTCAACTTGTTCATAAATGATCTGGAGAAAGGGGTAAACAGTGAGGTGGCAAAGTTTGCAGATGATACTAAACTGCTCAAAAAGAAGAACAGGAGTACTTGTGGCACCTTAGAGACTAACAAATTTATTAGAGCATAAGCTTTCGTGGACTACAGCCCACTTCTTCGGATACAGACTAACACGGCTGTTACTCTTAAACTGCTCAAGATAGTTAAGACCAAAGTAGACTGTGACGAACTTCAAAAAGATCTCACAAAACTAAGTGATTGGGCTACAAAATGGCAAATGAAATGTAATGTGGATAAATGTAAAGTAATGCACATTGGAAAAAATAACCCTAACTACAATATGATGGGGGCTAATTTAACTACAACGAGTCAGGAAAAAGATCTTGGAGTCATCGTGGATAGTTCTCTGAAGATGTCCACGCAGTGTGCAGAGGTGGTCAAAAAAAACAACAGGATGTTAGGAATCATTAAAAAGGGGATAGAGAACAAGATGGAGAATATATTATTGCCCTTATATAAATCAATGGTACGCCTACATCTCGAATACTGCATAGAGATGTGGTCTCCTCATCTCAAAAAAGATATACTGGCACTAGAAAAGGTTCAGAGAAGGGCAACTAAAATGATTAGGGGTTTGGAACGGGTCCCGTATGAGGAGAGATTAAAGAGGCTAGGACTCTTCAGCTTGGAAAAGAGGAGACTAAGGGGGGATATGATAGAGGTATATAAAATCATGAGTGATGTGGAGAAAGTGGATAAGGAAAAGTTATTTACTTATTCCCATAATACAAGAACTAGGGGTCACCAAATGAAATTAATAGGCAGCAGGTTTAAAACAAATACAAGGAAGTTCTTCTTCACGCAGCGCACAGTCAACTTGTGGAACTCCTTACCTGAGGAGGTTTTGAAGGCTAGGACTATAACAGCGCTTAAAAGAGAACTAGATAAATTCATGGTGGTTAAGTCCATTAATGGTTATTAGCCAGGATGGGTAAGGAATGGTGTCCCTAGCCTCTGTTTGTTAGAGGATGGAGATGGATGGCAGGAGAGAGATCACTTGGTCATTGCCTGTTAGGTCCACTCCCTCTGGGGCACCTGGCATTGGCCACTGTCGATATACAGGATACTGGGCTAGATGGACCTTTGGTCTGACACCGTACGGCCGTTCTTATGTTCTTATCTTTTAACCATTACTCATCCGTTAGAGGACCTTCACTCTTATCCCATGACTGCCTACTGTGCTTCAGAGCCTTTGGTGAGGGACTTTGTCAAAGATTTCTGAAAGTCCAGGTACATTATATCCACTGGATCCCCCTTATCCACATTTGCTGACCCCTTCTAAGAATTCTAAGAGATTGGTGAGGCACGATTTCCCTTTACAAATGCCATGTTGACTCTTCCCCATCATAGCATGTTCATATGTCCAGTGATTCTGTTCTTTATTACAGTTTCCACCAGTTTGCTGGTACTGAAGTTAGGCTTACTTGCCTGTAATTGCCAGGATCGCCTCTGGCGCCTTTTAAAAGAAATTGGTGTTACGCTAGCTATCCTCCAGTTAATTGGTACAGAGGCTGATTTAAGCAATAGTTCTGTACATTTCGTTGTTCTGCAATTTCATATTTGAGTTCCTTCAGAACTTTTGGATGAATACCATGTCATTCTGGGGACTTATTGCTGTTTATCAATTTGTTCCAAACCTTTTCTATTGACACCTCAATATGGGACAGTTTCTCAAATTTGAAAAAGAATGGTTCAGGTATGGGAATCTCCTTCACATCCTTTGCAGTGAAGACCAATACAAAGAATTCATTTAGCTTCCCTGAAATGGCCTTGTCTTCCTTGGGTGCTCCTTTACTACCTCGATCACACAGTGATCCCATTCACTGTTTGGCAGGCTTCCTACTTCTGATGCACTTAAAAAAATATTGCTGTTAGTTCTTCTGCTAGTTGCTCTTCAAATTCCATTTTGGCCTGCCTAATTATACTTTTATACTTGACTTGCCAGAGTTTATGCTCCTTTCTATTTTCCTTAGTAGGATTTGACTTCCAATATTAAAACGGTGTATTTTTGTCTCTAACCACCTTTTACTCTATTATTTAGCCTTGGTGCCATTTTTTTGGTTCTCTTACTGTTTTGGTGGTGGTGGGGATTTCTTTTTATTTGTGGTATACAATTAGTTTGAAACGCTATTATGGTGTTTTTAAAAAGTTTCATACAGCTTGCAGGCATTTCACTCTTATGACTATTCTTTTTAATTTCCACTTAACTAGCTTTCTCATTTTTGTTTAGTTCCCCTTTTTGAATTTAAATGCTGCTGTAGTGGGCTTGTTTGGCATTTTACTTCCTATAAGGATGTTAAATTTAATTATATTATGGTTATTATCACTAAACAGTTCAGCTAAATTCACCTTTTGGACCAGATCCTGTGCACCATTTAAGACTAAATCAAGCATTGCCTCTCCACTTGTGGGTTCCAGGACTAACTGCTGCAAGAAGCAGTCATTAATGATATCTAGAAATTTTCTCTCTGCATCCCATCCTCAGGTACATACCTAGTCAATATGGGGATAGTTTAAATCCCCCATGTTATTAGGTTTTCTTTTTTGTAGCCTCTCTAATCTCCCTGAGCATTTCACAGTTCCATCAGCATCAGGGTAAGGTAGTTGGTAATATATTCCTACTGCTACACTTGTATCATTCAAGCATGGAATTTCTATCCATAGAGATTCTATGGTACAGTTTGATTCATTTAAGATTTTTACTGTATTTCACTGCATGCTTTCTTTCACATATAGTGCCACTCCCCTATTAGCACAACCTACTCTATCATTCCTATATATTTTGCACCCTGGAATTACTCTGCCCCATTATCATTGTTACACCAAATTCTGTGATGCCCATTATATCAACAGCCTCATGTAATTCCAAGCACTCAAGTCCACCCATCCTAGTATTTAGACTTCTAGCACTTATATATAAGCACTTATAAAATTTGTCAATATTTATTGTCTGCCTTCATGTGATGTAATTAAGTGGGACTCTTTTTTGTTTGACTATTTCTCTTAAGTACCTGTACTCCATAAACTTATATCCTCTCCTTTTTACTAGGATATAGACCATCCCCTTTTATAAATCCTCCCCTCAAGGATGTCTCTGTCTGAACCATGTGCTCCACTCCACCTCTCAGCTTTCCCTCGGCCCTTAGTTTAAACACTCCTCTATGACCTTTTAAATTTTACATGTCAGCAATCTGGTTCCATTTTGGTTTAGGTGGAGCCCATCCTTCCTCTTTGGGCTCCTCTTTCTCCCAAAGGTTCCCTAGTTCACTATAAACCTAAATCCCATTCTGAATACCATCATCTCATCCACACATTGAGACTATGCAGTTTAGGTTTTATCTAACTGGCCCTGCACGTGGAACTGGAAACACTTTGGAAAATGCTACCATGAAGGTCCTGGGCTTTAATCTATTACCTACTACCCTAAATACGGCCTTTGAGACCTCTCTCTGACTTTTCCCTGTGTCCTTGGTACCTACATGTACCACAACCACCTGCTCCTCCCCAGCACTGCACATAAGTCTATCTAGATGTCTTGAGAGGTACACCACGTCAGACAATTCACCATGTGGTTCTCCTGGTCATCAAATCCAACTATCAATATTTCTAATAATGGAATCCCCCATTATTATTACTTCTCTTCCTAATAACAGGAGTCCCATTCCCCAGTGGGGTATCTGCACTGATGATACCAGGACATCATCTGGAAGGAAGGTCCTAACTATAGGATTGTTTCTCTCTGCTCCAGTTTGATGTTCTCCTTCCCGGAGGCTTTCATCCTCCTCAACAGCACAGAGGCTGTCAGACTTGTGCTGGAACCGCTCTACTGTGTCCCGGAAAGTCTTCTCTATGTATTTCTCTGTCTCTCTTAGCTCCTCCAGTTCAACCACTCTGGTCTCAAGAACCCCTACTCAGCCTCTGAGGGCCATGAGTTGATTGCACTGAATGCACACACATGCCACCTGCCCACAAGGCAAATAATCATACGATGCATTCAGTGCAATAAACTGGATAGCCCCCACTCTGCTGCTGGATTTCTGCCTTTATTTTTACTCTTGCAGAGGGTCTGTTTGTTCTTTCGGGGCATTATTGGTGTAAGTTTAGATAATTAATATTTGTTAATTGTATCTGGCTCTCATGTTCCCTCTCTAAATTTCCTCACAAAACTCCATTTGCTAGCTCCTTTGCTTACTTAGGAGCTGGCCTTTTAAACCCCTGTTCTCCCTGAGTTAAGACTACATTTTAGTCACGGGTATTTTTAGTAAAAGTCATGGACAGGTCATGGGCAGTAAACAAAAGTTCATGGCCCGTGACCTGTCCATGACTTGTACTATATACCCCTAGCTAAAACTTGGGCCAGGGGATGCTCTGGGAGGCGAGCCAGAGGTGTTCTGGGAGGACAGCCTGGGGGCGCTGCAGGTGCGGGGGGGGGGGGGGGGGAGAAGGGTTGGCAGGGCTGGCAGGCTCCTTACCTGGCTCTGCACGTCTCCCCAGAAGCTGTCGGCATGTCCCTGCAGATCCTAGGAAGAGGGAAGGCTGGGGGCTCCACGCGCTCCCCCCACCACAAGTGCCAGCTCTGCAGCTCCCATTGGCTGGGAACTGCAACCAGTAGGAGCTGCGAGGGCAATGCCTGCAGGCAGGGGCAGCGTGCAGAGCCCCGTGGCCCCTCAGCCTAGGAGCTGCAAGGACATGCCGGCCATTTCCAGGGAGTTCCCCCCCCCCCCCCCCCGGTATGTGCCACCACGCATCCCAAGCCCCTGCCCCAAGCCCCCTCCCACACCCAAACTACTACTGATGCCGCGGGGGGGTGGGGGGATGGTGGCCCAAGACTGCCCCAGCAGCGGCCGGAGGTGGAGCCAGCCAAACTAGCCACTGCAAAAGTCACGGAGGTTACGGTATCCGTGACTTCTGTGACAGACACACAGCCTTACCTATAGGGATTAGGGATGAAAGAATGGCAGGCTAGAGACTCATTAGAAAGCTCTCAGCCTTGCCTATCAGGCCACTAGACTCAGCACAAAGCCCCCTAAACAGACCACATTATAAACCATAAAAGAATTCCATATAAGAATTATGATATTCCAGACTTGCAATTTATTAAGGGTTAGATCCTGCAAACTGCTGAACCCTCTGTCCCTGATCTAGCAAAGCAATTAAGCACGAGTAGTCTTGCTGAAGTAAAAAAAACTACTATGTCGGAAGTTAACCATGTACTTAAGCACTTTGCTAGATCAAGGATAAATGGTACGTAAAGATGCAGCTAGACAGTTTCCTTACTAACTTCCCACTTCCTACTATTCCTTTCCTGGACAGGGTTTTCCTTTATAAAAAGACTTTTTTCCCATCATGCCTTTCTGGGGTTAGAGCTTTATATTTGGCAGAGCCAAACAGCTGCAAGCCTAAAGAAGCCATTTAAAAAATAGCAGATGCTGGTTGCATCTCCCTCTCTTCAGCTGGTAAGTAAGTAAGTGTTACCTTTTCCCCTAGTTTTGCATTTCATATTGCTGAGGAGATGGTATATTTTCACAAGAACTATTTTCTTTATTAATAACTTGTCCTAATCTTTTTAATTTACAAAGTGTATCTGAAGGATTTGACTGATCTAACTTTTCATTAATTCCACTGTCATATAATATCACTCTGGATTTCGTGTATTAACCATAGTAGCTTGAAACTATAATGGTGTTCTCGAAGTTCTGGTTTGTTGTGAAGTTTGTTGCCTTACAGAAAAGCACTTTATTGAGCACACAAAAAACTATCTGCATAAAGTATTTAAGAGACAAAAATGGTAGCACAACAGAAAATGTCCATCGTCTAGCTGGATGTAGAGAAAACATCACCACCATATTTCAGAACGTATTTTACAAAAGCTGCTGACTGGTATAGTACATGTAAGAGTTTTGCTTTCATGGAAAAAGTGGGTTGGCTGTGGCAAGATGTGCACATGATTGGAAGTAACTGTAAATGAGTTCAACACCTCAGAGGTCATCAGCAGTTTTGAAGGAGGACTCTAAAGTAAGGCAATGACGCTTGTTGAATGTACCGATTTGGGAAGAAGGGAAGCCCATTCAAAAGAAAGCTGCTGGGATAGATTAGAGAAATGATAAAGGATTTGTGATGGCCGAAGTAGACAAATGTGACAGAATAATGACACAAGAGTGCACGAAAAGAAAAGAAATTCAAAGCATTTCACAGGAGAAAGATCTGTATTTTGTGTCCATGTGCTTATATGGTGCCTAGCACCACATTATAAGCCTCTATGAGGGCTACAACTCTCACTATTACACAGCATTCCCACTACCAAGCATTCAAAAATCAAGAGTTAGGCCCCGCAAATCATGTTGGCTTAAAAACGAGATTTAAAAAATAATGCATTTGAAGTTCTATCTATTTGCCTTCTGGCTTTTGAAATTTTAGGGTTCATGATTTTCAATCTCTACATGAGGAGTAGAAACTTAATTTTTTAAATAAAAGCTGAGATCCTGGAATAACAACATGAAGCTAGGATTTTAAGGGGGAAAAAAATCAAATATCCTAAGCCTCATGATAAAATCATGAGAGACCACAACACTGCCTTTGGAACAAATTGTTTTATAGTAACAGCTAGAGGCCCTGCTCAGGGAGGATCAGGATCAGGCTGAAACCCTCATTGTGGACATATGTAAAGGAAATACAAGCCTTGCTCCAAGGAGTTTAATTTTGGCACGAGACAACTAATGTAGAGAACAATCTCAAATTGGCAGGAAGAACGAGCAAAGCAGCATGAGCAGAGCTGAGGACATGGCCAACGGGCCTAGTTCCCACGAGATGGATTCACTGACCAGAATCCACCGTGTGCCGGGCTGCAGCCAATACTGTAAGAGAAATGGACTATGACCGCTCCACATCCGGAAGGGGAAGGAGAAACTCTCCTTCCAACAGAGCAGGGCTGCGAGGGGCAGCAGAAATACGGCCCACGGGTGGGGAGGGAGACCCAGCCACTGGCCCAGTCTGTCTCCAGGGGCCCCAGGCCAGTCCTGTTTTAAGTGAGCCAAGCGATGGCGGTGCCTGAGCTCTGTCGGGGGCTGTGTGTTCCCCACCCGCAAGTGGGGCTGAGTTAGCGGGGCGGAGCAGAAGCTCTGGGTGTAATGGGCCCCTCGGCCCCACCTGGGGCGCTGGGGTTACCGGGGGTGGGGGCTGGACTCCCTCACGCCACGCGGGACCTGGCCGGGGGCGGGTCTGAGCTACAAAGAGGCAAAGGCTGCGAAGGCCCCTGCGGCCCCCGGGCAGCGGAACCTGCGGGGGTCAGCGGGGCACATCCTGTCCCGCTCCGCGTCAGCGAGCTGAGCCGCCCGCCCGCCTCCCCAGCCCGACCCCGGAGCCCCCCGGGAGCAGCGCGAACTACTCACCGGCGCCCAGCACTCCCCTTCGGTCGGCTCACCGGCCCTTTAACAGCCGCCAGTCTCCCATTGGAGAACCCGTGGCGGCGGGTGAACCGCCCGTTGGGGGAGGCTGGCCCCCGCCCAAGGCCCCGCCCCCGGCCCCTTCCCCCCGCCGGAATCGCCTCGCTCCGGCCGGGCGACGCGCCGGGGGCGCCCTCGGGGGGACGGGTCAGCGGCGCGTGCTCCCCCAGCACAGGGCGGGTGGGCCAGCGGCGCGTGGCCCCCTCCCCAAGGCCACGAGCGCAGAGCGAGCGGGCAGCGCGCGCGCCCCCCACCCCCGAACACAGGGCGGGGGATGCGCGCCCCCGCTCCAGTCCCAGTGCCCCTCCAGCCCCCTCAAGCACAGGGCGGGCAGCCCCAGCGCCTCAGATGTAGCACCAGAAACTGCTCCCCAGGCACTTGCTACTTAGAGTGTACTGAGCATGCTCAGTAATATCTGCTGAAGCCACTGCCCTTCACCCTGCCCTGACTTGGCATAAGATTCTGTGGCTGCTTTTTGCAGGGGTTAAAAAGGGGCAAATCAGAGGAGGGTGTGGCCAGGGTCTGAGCAGGGGGCGGAAATTGACTGGTCAGAGGAGTCAAACAGCTGGAGGCAGGGTTAGGATAGCGGCTGAAAGGCAAAATCAGGGAGATGGGGAGGAGCTGGAGTTAAGCTCAGCTGCCTGAGAGTGACAGAGGACAAAACCCTGGCACAGGCAGGGACAGAGGGGGTAACAGTTACCCCGATGGACTGAGACTCCAGTGTTTGCAAAAAAAATAAGGGTGGGGGGGGCAGAGAGGTTTTTTTATTTCCCCTCTCACAGACAATACCTCTCAGCATGGGCTTCCCAGAGCTGGGTTCCTAAAGGCACAGCCATCCCAATGCCTAGTCACTGCAACGCCTCTTTGTCTGATGTAACCTACTGAGGGCTTGGCTACACTTGTAGATGTGTAGCGCTTTGAGTTAAACCAGCCTTCGGAGAGCATAGTAAGGAAAGCGCTGCAGTCTGTCCACACTGACAGCTGCAAGCACACTGGCGTGGCCAAATTTGCGGCACTTGCAGCAACAGCAGTGCATTATGGGCAGCTATCCCACAGAGCACCTCTTCCCATTCTGGTGCTGTGGCTTGTGGAAAGGGGGCGGGTCATTCTGGGTCCTGTCCCAATGCTCCTTGATGCATCAGTTTGCATCCCAGCAATCCCTGTGCTTCCGTCCACATTTGGTGCCATCTTTCAACGTTTTTTGTGCTGCATGCTCTGTCTTCCCTTTCGGTCTGCAGGAATGGAGCCCGAACTGCTGAGGAATATGCTGATGGGTCTTGCCAGCATGTCACGTTTGGCAGTCGAGTTACTCTTTAAGATCCAAACTGACAGTGAGGACTCCAATGATGTTATCGACTCGAGTAACACATACAACACAAGATTGCTTGTGGCATTCACGGACGTGCTCACCACTGTGGAATGCTGCTTTTGGGCTCATTAGACTCGTGTTGATGCAAGTTTGCAGGGCCATTAATCGCATCCTGCTCAGAAGAACTGTGACTCTGGGTAACGTGCACGACATTGTGGCTGGCTTTGAACAAATGGGTTTCCCTAACTGTGGAGGGGCGATAGATGGGACGCATATTCCAATTCTGGCACCAGCCCATCTAGCCTCCGAGTACGTTAATCACAAGGGGTATTTCTCTAGGGTTCTCCAGACGCTTGTGCATCAATGTGGGCATTTCATTGACATTAACGCAGGCTGGCTCGGAAAGGTGCATGACGCATGCATCTTTCGGAACACTGGCCTGTTCAGGAAGCTGCAAGCCGGGACTTTTTTCCCAGACCAGAAGATCACTGTAGGGGAAGTTGAAATGCCCATTGTGATCCTTGGAGATCCCGCTTACCCTTTAATGTCGTGGCTCATGAAATCCTACACAGGGAGCCTTGACAGCAGCAAGGAGCAGTTCAACAACAGGCTGAGCCAGAGCAGAATGACTGTGGAGTGTGCTTTTGGCTGTTTAAAGGGCTGCTGGCACTCTCTGTATGGGAAGCTGGACCTGGCCGATGACAGCATCCCTGCGGCTATATCCGCGTGCTGTACCCTTCATAACATTTGTGAAGGGAAGGGTGAAAAATTCACTTGGGCATGGAACTCGGAGGTTCAAAACCTGAAGAGTGAATTTGAGCAGCCAGAGAGCAGGGCTATTAGAGAGGCCCAGCGGGGGCTGCAAGGATTAGGGATGCATTGAGGGAGCAATTTGAGGCTGAAAGCCACCTGTAATGTCTGGTGCCCTGCATGGGAGTGAAGTGCAGTAGTTCCAATGTTAGCAGGAATCTGTGTTTGCTATGCCGACTTGCAGTGCCTGTTGCTTTCCTGGGCTAAGGTATCTTTTACTTTATGCAATAATAACGAATGTTTTCAAAGCCAAAAAATCCATTTATTGAAAAGAAAACAACTGCTTGGGAAACAGAAAGGGCAAGGGGGTGGGGTGGGGAATGGTGCAATCACAGATTTGCGTATGTCCTGTTATCATACTCAGCCTTCCTGTCTAGAGGACTGTGCAATGAGTGCTGCACTTCAGGATGGCTATAATGCATGCTGATGGGGGTTGAGTGCAGAGGGTAAGGGTCGTAGTTTTCAGGGCTGGGTGGTAAAGCTACAGGTGTTGGAGGCAGCTGGTGGCGATAAGAACCCGGATGTTGGGGAAAGTGGGTTGGAGATGACATGGGGGCACAAGGGAAAGAGTTTTGGGACAAGGGCTGCAGGGTGGAGCGGGCGCAGTAGTGCTCCGCCTGCATGGCTATGAGTGCCTGGATCGAGTCCGCTTGGCGCTCCATGATGCTTGTCAGCCGATCCGTGCTTTGCTGCCGGAGCTCCGCACTTTTGTGTCTGCGATCCGCATGCTGCCGCCGGATCCTCCTTTCACTCTCCCTCCACTCCTGAGCTTTTAGATTCTCGTTAAGTAAAAAAAAAGGCATGGTGTTTGTCCTTCCCCAAGCACCGGCCGCCACAACTGGCTACCTTCCTCCTGGCTTGAAAACAGCTCCTGGCTGCATGCATCTAGAAATTCCGGGGTGTCTTCCTCCTCCTCAGCACCCTTGCTCCCGCTTTCCTGCTCCTCCGCCTGCCTTGTTGAACTGGGCTCTGAAGTGTCCATGGCGGTACTCGGAGTGGAAGTGGGGTCATCCTCATGTATCATGTGCAGCTCTTTGTAGAAACGGCAGGTCATGGGGGCAGCACCAAAGCAGCAGTTTGCCTCATTGGCTTTGCGGTAGGCATTCCGCAGCCCCTTCACTTTAACCCTACATTGTAGTGCGTCCCGGTCATGGCCCCTTTCCATCATGTCCCTTGATATCTGCCCAAAGGTATTGTAATTCCTATGGCTGGAGTGCAGCTGGGACTGGACAGCTTCCTCCCCCCAAACACTGATGAGGTCCAGCACCTTGCCATTGCTCCATGCTGGGGATTGCCTGGCGCGTGAAGGCATGGTCACCTTCAAGGATTCGCTGAGAGCACTCCATGCCTGGCTGAGCAAACAGGAAGGGGATTTTCAAAATTCCCAGAGAATTTAAAGGGCAGGTCTGAGGGTTGGTCATCTGAGGGCAGGGCAGTAGAGTTCAAAGTGATGACTAGAGTGGCTAGAACAGGCATTGTGGGACACTTCTGGAGGCCGATCAAAGTGCATTAACAGACCAGGGTGTCCACACTGGCGCCGCGGTGCTCCAGCAGGGGCGCATCAAACGTTATTCCACTTGCTGAGATGGATTACCAGGAGCGCTCTAGCCACGGAGTCAGAGCACTCTATGTGCCTTGCCAGTGTGGACATGTCGTGAGTTAGAGCACACTGGGCTGCTTTAATGCACTCTAACTAGCAAGTGTAGCCAAGCCCTGAGATGCTGCAGGAGACTTAATTCAGTGAAACAAGGACTTCTCTACACCTCCCCCCACTTCCCTCCCCCTCCCTGAATTTCCCCAACATTCCCACAGCGTTCAACTAATTACATGCAGTGTTGCTAATTTAGTGATTGGTTAGAAATTTGAATTGAAACATTAATGCGCACTTTAAAAGCATATACAGTGTATGATAAAATACTTGTACCTTAAAAAATATAATAGGTTTGAAAAGTATGTTCAAAGACTAGCTTGCTCAAACAGCTGTTGTTTTTTCTGATGATGTTGGCGCATTCTGCAAAAAAGGACCTAGAGGTTACAGTGGATGAAAGCTGGATATGAGTCAACAGTGTGTCCTTGTTGCCAAGAAGGCTAACGGCATTTTGGGCTGTATAAGTAGGAGCATTGCCAACAGATCAAGGTATGTGATCATTCCCCTCTATTCGGTATTGGTGAGGCCTCATCTGGAATACTGTGTCCAGTTTTGGGCTTCACACTACAAGAAGGAAAAATTGGAAAGAGTCCAGCGGAGGCAACACAAATGATTAGGGGGCTGGAGCACATGATTTATGAGGAGACGCTGAGGGAACTGGGATTATTTAGTCTGCAGAAAAGAAGACTGAGGGGGAATTTGATAGCTGCTTTCAATTACCTGAAAGGGGGTTCCAAAGAGGATGGATTAGACTGTTCTCAGTGGTACCAGATGACAGAGCAAGGAGTAATGGTCTCAAGTTGCAGTGGAGGAGGTTTAGGTTGGATATTAGGAAAAACTTTTTCACTAGGAGGGTGATGAACCGCTGGAATGGATTACCTAGGGAGGTGGTGGAATCTCCTTCCTTAGAGGTTTTTAAGGTCAGGCTTGACAAAGCCCTAGCTGAGATGATTTAGTTGGGGATTGGTCCTACTTTGAGCAGGGGGTTGGACTAGATGACCTCCTGAGGTCCCGTCAAACCCTGATATTCTATGATTCTATGATTCATTCCTTTCAGCAATGTTGGCCAACCTTATAATTTAAAATTATGATTGTAAACAAGGTCTGAATGAGCTCTCCTCTGACAGCTAGTGATGACCCAGGGGGTGGGGGGAAGGCTTCAGGACTAGACTATATTTACATGAATGCACCTACTCTGCCTAGGTATCCAGCAGTCAGAGCTGTGTTGCCTAAGTGATCAAGTTTAGCTGGTGTTGGGAGTTTCTGCACTAAACATTTTTATTATATTATAGTTAATTTTACATAAGAATGGCCATATTGGGTCAGACCAATGGTCCATCTAGCCCAGTATTCCATCTTCCGACAGTGGCCAATGCCAGGTGCTTCAAAGGGAATTAACAGAACAGGACAATTATTGAGTGATCCATCCCGTGTCGTCCACTCCCAGCTTCTGGCAAACAGAGGCTCTCAGAGCATGGTGTTTTATCCCTGCCCATCCTGGCTAATAGCCATTGACGGACACATCCTCCATGAACGTATTTAGTTCTTTTTTGAATCCTGTTCTAGTTTTGGTTTTCAGAACATTCCCTGGCAAAAAAATTCCACGGGTTGACTGTGTGTTGTGTGAAGAAGTACTTCCTTTTGTTTGTTTTAAACCTGCTGCCTATTAATTTAATTGAGTGACCCCTAGTTCTCGTGTTATGTAAGGGAGCTTATTCACTTTCTGCACACCAGTCAAGATTTTATAGACCTCTATCATATCCCCCCTTAGACGACTCTTTTCCAAGCCAAAAAGTCCCAGTCTTTTTAATCTCTCTTAATATGAAAGCTGTTCCATATGCCTAATAATTTTAGTTGCCTTTCTTTGTACCTTTTCCAATTCCAATACATCTTTTTTGAGATGGGGTGACCAGAACTGCATGCAGTATTCAAGATGTGAGCATACCATAGGTTTATATAGTAAAAGTGGAGGAGCTTGGTTTGCCAGACTGATCAGCAAAGCCAATGCTGACAAACTATGTGAAAAGGCTGAAAAACACCAATCCTCTGGACTGTATCAACATGCAGAAAGGCTTATAAGTCAGTCATTGTAAAAACCAATTTTAGAAGTACTTAATGAGGCTGTTAAGAATGTTGGAGACACAACACAGTTTATGCGAACAAACATGGTTGTCACATCAGACTTTCTCTTTAAGCAAGAGATACCACACACTACAAACTGGAGGTCAATGTAAAGTTCATTGTCATTGGTTAATCCTGATGTTGGACACTGGTTCCCAGTCCAACCAAGAACAGCAAATGCTCACTATCTTTCTGCAAGAAACTCAACTGACTGGTTAGAAGCTGCAGTGCAACAGTGAAAGTCTCAGCAGTTGAAAAAGGGAAGAACTCTCTCACCGCATTCAGAAAATGTGCTTACATGGCTGATGAACACACTGACGCAAATTGGTGTCACGTATTAAGTCACTGCGTACGTTACCTTGATATCAGTGGTAGGCCAGTAGATGAATTTCTAGATGTTCAGGTTATAGAAGACACATTAGCTGCATCTCTGACAACCCACATCTTAGAAAAGTTAAATGCTTCTAAATTGAACCCCAAAGAGATGGCTGCTTGTGCATTTGATGGAGCTGCAAACTTCTCTGGAAGACATAGTGGAGTACAAGCTCTACTCAGAGAACAGTGTAATTCTGATTTCTCCAATACACACTGCAGAGGCCATCTACTCCAGCTAGCACTAGTACAAGCTGCATAATCTTCAAAGGCTATAAATTTAATGTCTTTATTATACTCTTTTTTTCAGCAGGAGTCCAAAAGGACTAAGCATCTTGGAAAATATAGAAGATACACTGGGACTAAAGTTCAAATTAATCCAACCTGGGAAAACCCACTGGCTTTCTTATGAGTGATCCTTGGCTGTTGTCTTAAAATTACTTCAACCATTATTATTGGGTTTGGAAAATATCTACCAAGATGGGGCGGATCTAAGTAGTGAGGCTGGTGGACTACTTTTGCAACTAAGTTCAGATTAGACAATCGCCATTCTCTCTTGTAAGTCTATTGTTGAAACCACTTGGGTCATTAAACAATGCCATCCAGGCATCTGCTACAACCATAGTAGATCTCTGGCCAGCAATGGAAGCTACACTTGGATCAATCAGAGAGATATCCATTGAAAACGTACTGGAAGAAGCAAAGACTTCAGTTCAGAAGTTGACTAATTAGGGCACTTATATTAACTCCTTAAATGAAGAGGACAAGAAGTGTTTGTTAAGCCAGCTGAAAAAGTGAAGTACACACAGGGCCGGTGCTACCATTAAGGCAAACTAGGCGGTGGCCTAGGGCGCCACGATTTGGGGGCACCAAAAAGCAGTGCCCCCAATTTTTTTATAGCATTTCTGCGCCCCCTCCCCGAGTGCATGGTCACCGCTCCACTTCTCCCGCCTCCCAGGCTTGCAACGCCAATCAACTGTTTGGCGCCGCAAGCCTGGGAGGGGAGGAGAATTAGAGCAGGGGCGGCGTGCTCGGGGAGAAGGCGGAGCAGAGGTGAGCTGGGGTGGGGAGCTGCCGCGGGGGTGCCTCAGGGTGCGGGGGGGAGAGCTGCTGCAGGGCTCTCCACCCCAGCTCACCTCTGCTACGCCCCCTCCCCGAGCACGCCATCGCTGCTCCACTTCTCCTGTCTCCCAGGCTTGCGGCGCCAATCAGCTGTTTGGCGCCGCAAGCCTGGGAGGGGAGGAGACTTAGAGCAGGGGCGGCGTGCTTGGGGAAGAGGCGGAGCAGAGGTGAGCTGGGGTGGGGAGCTGCCGCACAGCTCCCCGGGGGGGGGAGCTGCCGGGGGAGGGCACCTCAGGGCAGAGGGAGGGGGAGCTGCCGCGGGCAGGGGTGCCTCAGGGTGGGGGGAGGGGCGGGGAGCTGCCGCAGGGCTGGGGAGGGGTGCAAGGTGGATGTTTCGCCTAGGGCGCGAAACTTCCTTGCACCGGCCCTGAGTACACAGACTTGATTCTTACATCTCTACACCACCAACTTCTGGAGTCTATTAACCTCTACGTAGCTTTTACAGATGCCTGTCTTATAAAACACCGACAGTTGAGTGGAGTGAGGCACTACCTGTAATGGGGCTGCTATGTGATCAGGACAGAATAGAGAATTTGAACACAGAGTGGAATATCTTACGATGAACAAATGAAGATTTGATTTCAACTTCTTTATCATTACTAGTGGTTCAACCCAATTTTTGCGTTATGTTTCCTGGGATGAAAGAAGTAGGAATTCATCTCTTTCTACTCCCAGTCACAACCGCTACAGTTGAGCGTTCTTTTTCCTCATTGAATAGAATTTTGTGTTCTGAAAGAAGTCACCTTCTGCCTGATCATGAGCATATCATGAAGGACTGGAAGTACCGGACACATGAGAAGTCACCAAAAATGAATGCACTGCATTCGAGAAGTTCATTAACAGAGTTGTGCAAAATTGCAACAAGAAACCAAGAAGGATGTAGATACAGTGCTTCACTGTAGGCTTGTGTAGCCAACTTTAATTTGTGTGATGATTTAAAAACATGTGTTAAATCTAATGGTCTCACCCCTCATCGGTCCTCAGCCATCCTCCTCCTCCCCCCCCCCCTCCAGAGGAGAAGGCGGTACATCTTCAAGCAATGGTGGTAGGAGGCGTGTTTGTGCTAGTGGAAGCCAGGGAAACCCTGGGGCCAACAGGAGCACTGGGAAGTGAGGGTTGCCCTCACCAGTACAGAATAGGTGTAGCAGGATACAGTCCACACAATGCATGGCTTTTCTGGGGTGCTCAGTATAGCTGGCAGTGCCTTCTGCTCCTACCCGTTTTCCGCTACCTATTTGTAAGTATTTAGGCAGTAGCAACATTATGGCTTCCACATGCATGGGAGTGTTTTGGGAAGGCAAAGGACTTCTTGGCCTTCTTTCACCTCCACCACCACTAATGCCTCTGTGTGATTGCAGCCATTTTTTGACGCAGTAATAAATAGACAGGAACTGCTTCTGCCAGGAAAAATTTCAGGTGAGCACAAATGATCCTCAGTAAGGGAAATAGGAAATCCAAAATACTTCTCTCTCCTTTCTATCCAGCCCCCAAAGACTAAAATATACCTGCATGGAGACAAACCCATCTGGCTCATCTTTACCCTACAGAGTTCAAAATCTCTTTCTGAACAAGCCCTTTCATCTCCAATGAAATATTACCCCAGGAGCTTGCTGGAATCTACGTTCCTTTTGATCAGAAACCTTTCTCAGTCAAGGCAACAGGACAAGTTTATTGCTGCCTGTGCCTGCCTGATGAGTTGATGAACTGTAATGGACAGAGATCGCTCCAGCATAGAAATATATTGAAGGCAAACCCTAAGGAAATTAAGAGTTTAAATTATCCTCCACATGTCCTGCATCCCACTAAAATGAATCCAACACACAGGTCACTTGGACAGAAGTATCAATGTCAGGATGCTATATTGTTAGCACAGTAAATGAAGCTGAAAAATAAATTATGTTTAATGACCTCACTCTATTTTTACAGTCCTGTATTAAGAGGTAATTGATACATATGTACTCCATGCAGGGTCGTTTGAAAGCTGAAGACTTTATGCTTTCATCCCACACTTCTGTCAAGTTTTAGCAAATTAGGACAAGTCAGCAAATAAGAACAACCTTAGGTATCAGTAACTGCTACTGGTAACAATTCACTACCTCTGTGCCAGAAGACAGGCGAGAGGTAGCAAATACATGTAGCAAATTCGAAGAAGTGGGCTGTAGTCCACAAAAGCTTATGCTCTAATAAATTTGTTAGTCTCTAAGGTGCCACAAGTACTCCTGTTCTTCTTTCTACAGATCGCAGTGTCTTGCACCATACAATGTGAGAAACTGCAATCTGTAGGAATTTGCTACATCAGATAGCAGTTTTTTACAATCCCTTACATATGAGTAACTGCTACAGGTAGCAAATTCAAGCACCGGGGTGGCATAGCCCCAGTGCCCTGGGACACCCAGTGTTGGGTGGCCCCAGCCACCCCAAGTCCTGGCTGTCCTAGGCCCAGCACGCTTCCCTAAAGAGGAGCAGCCTGCCTGGGCTGGGGCCAAGGGGGAAGGGCAAGCAGGAGGGGGCTTCGTGGAGGAACGTGGGTGGGGCCACCCGGGGCTGTTTGGGGAGGCACCCATGCAATGTGCCACCCATGATGGGCTCCACCCTTCCCAGCAGAAGCAGATTTGCTCTTTGAACCATAAGGCCAGGTTGCTGCTGGAAACTGGGGGGGAGGGTCTGGCATAGAGCACCGCCTGCTGGCTTGGCCCACTCCTTCAGCACCCAGGAGTCACAAGCAGAGCAGGATCCCGCTGCAAGCTCTGAGTACCTTGGGTAGCGGCCTCATCAGGCCATGTTTTCTGTCTGCAAACCTACCCTGCAGCATCCCTCCCCCATTATTGGTAATCCCATTGGAGAACCTCATCAGTCTTAACCAGGAGCTAACCACTCAGACAGCATAGGGGGTTAGCCAAAACCTTCACAAAACACGGGCTGATCTTTAATGACCCTGAAAGAGTTAAAGATCTGCATTCCTGTAGCGTAGTCTACCAAGGAGTAAATGAGGCCACTCTGGAGAGATCAGTTTGTAGAGCCATACATGCCTGACACAACAAATCCTGCATCTTTGCAGAGGGTTAGACTAGACCCTTGCAGTCCCTTCTAACCCCATGAGTCTATACTTGTTAAACAACTGAATAATAGCCCACCTATGCTGATGCAATTGACATTTTAGTAATGGTGGGGAAATTTTGCAACATTTCCCTATGTAGACAGACTTACAAGAAGTCCATTATTTTAGTGGAATGCATTAAGTCAGGACATGAAAAAAGTAAGGTTCACATAGAAAAGTTAGCTCAATCATTTCACACATGTGTACATGGAACAAAATAAAAAACAAATTACATTTTTAACCAGAGAAGCAGAAATCGAAAATACTATCTTTACATACATTTACATATATTTGTAATAATGGACATTAGGAACTGCTATTTATTATATGTTATATACCCTATAACAAGGGTCAGCAACGTTCGGCACACGGCTCGCCAGGGTAAGCACCCTGGCGGGCTGGGCCAATTTATTTACCTGCTAACGTGGCAGGTTCGGCCGATCGCGGTCCCCACTGGCCACGGTTCGCCGTCCAGGGCCAATGGGGGCGGCGGGAAGCCGCGGCCAGCACATCCCTCGGCCCGCGCCACTTCCCGCCGCCCCCGTTGGCCCGGGACGGCGAACCGTGTCCAGTGGGGGCCGCGATCGGCCGAACCTGCCGCGTCAGCAGGTAAATAAACTGGCCCGGCCCGCTAGGGTGCTTACCCTGGCGAGCCGCGTGCCGAACGTTGCCGACCCCTGCCTTATAATTTAAAACCTCATGAAATAATTTCAAGTAATCAGATTGTGCACATAGCTGGTTTGTATAGCCATGTGTTCCTGTTACAGTTACCTTCATCTTCCCCCATTCCCTCCTTTTTTTTGTTATTTTCACTCATGCCTTGTCTTAATATAGATAAGCTTTCTAAGGTGGTGACTGTCTTTTCTTATGTTTGTACATTGCTTAGCATGAGAAGGGCCGAATTGTGATCTGAGCCTCTAGGTACAACTGAACAATAAATACAATAACAAATATAGGAGATCCTGTAATTGGATCTATGCAGATGGGCCCTTATTTCCATATGGTGTCACACTGAAATCATAGGCACCACAATCCATCTGCTATAGAATTAAGGCCCACATACATTATATGGCTAACTTAATGTTTCTCTAGAAACTTTACATTTTGCATTTATTTGAATTATGCAACCTTAAAGTTGTATTAATGCAGGATTTTTTGCATGTGAAATGTTTAAATAGTAAATGTTTTATTTATACTTATATTTAACAAGATGAAGATGTAATGTAAAATAGATTACTCTGATTTTAAAATGCTGCTTACCTGACCCCAAAGTGTCATCCCTTTGAGAGAATTTCGGTGAGCAAGAATGTTTTTGTGGAGATTAAGGTTAACAATCCTACAATGCTGCTGCTTTCCTTTTGTCCCCACAGCCACATCATATATATATGGCATTTGCCCTTTGCATTATATTCTGTTGCCTTGGTAACACAACACTGGGTGCTGATTCTGTTGCACAGGGTTGTAACAAATCATTTATTTGATTAAACTTGCCTTATTTTCCTCTTCAAAATGGTCCACAAACAGAGCATGATTTGCACAAATGTATTTATTATCAAAATGATTTTCTCACTGAGTTCTGCAAATACTTTTTGGATGGTAGATAATTTTTAAATAGTCCTTTAAACACATGCAATGTTTAGCATTTGAAACTGAAGCTGCTTTGATTGGACATGTAGGTTTTCTGATTGGATTCATCTGGTTTCTGGTGTGAATACTTAAAATTAATTAAACATTGCTCTTAGTTAATGTTCTGTGGTGTTAGCTAAAAATGTGTAGTTTCAGTGAACAATCTGGAGAGTAAACTTGCCTGCTAGAATATTTGCAGAAAGCAAACACAGAAAGGGTATAAAGAATCATAATGTACTTCTTTATAAAGTTGGTGAATTATTTCTGTAAAACTTTTGCACCATTTGCCCACTAAATTCAATATTAGAAAAATACATTTAAAAAAGATAGCATGGCAAAAGTCGGGCTACCAAGAGAGGGTCACACTATTTCACATGTGTGATGTTATGGCATTAATAAATGCATGCACCTAATAATACTGCATCATTTCTCACCAATGGACATATATAACATGAACCAAGTTTTAACTCCCAGGTGTTATCTGTATATTTATAATGCCTTGAAACCCCATTCTGCTAGATGCTGTATAGACACATAGGGTGCCAAGCTCCCCATCCCAAAGACCTTCCAAACTATTTAAGACTGGACACAAGTGAAAATAACAGAAAGGTAGAGAAAGGGAGGATGTGGGTAACAGTAATTACATTCTGCTTCAGTCCATCTGTCAATTTGATTAATTGAATGGGGCATTGAAGATACACTGATTTAATTGTAAGGCGCTTAGATACTAAGGTGATGAGCACCATAGAAAAGATGATAAATAAATAGCACATATTTGCATATAGTATCTATGCACATAATTTAAAAGGGCTCCTTTCCTCAGAAACTGAATTTGAGCAGCTGCTGTGCCACCATTGTAGAATTGTTTATATTATCTATTTGTGGAAGAAGCTGGTGCCAGCTTTCCGTGTGTTCCACAATTGTCTGCCTTCAAAAGTAATCTGCAGCCTTGCTGCTTACCGTACAGAACAGCAAATTATCATCACTGTGAAATTTGTTCTTGCCAAACTCAGTGACATGGTCTTTAGGGGTGATTTTTAAAGCTTTCTGCATCTTTTCATGACTTTAATTACTCACATCTGGAGGCTGAAGTGAAATTTGAAATGCATTAAAACATGAACCCGCTGTTGAGTAACCTCTGTACACTGGAAGCAGTTTATTGGAGTATGTTTAGCTATGTAAATTTAAAGCACATTCAAATATCAACCACAAGAGGGGGAGATTGCACGCACTAAATAAGTGACACTGTTACTCTAAAATTTAGACGCCAATTAAATTATGTATAATCTACATATGATGTTATCCTTATTGAGCATTTTATCCCACATCTTATTCACATGCCTATGACAAATAGCTGGGGAGTTATGAAAACCCTGGGAAGTTCTAGTGAAACAGAACTGTCATCTAATTACTGTTTTATTGCATGTATGGGACAAGCCCAGCCCAGCCTCACAGGAACAAAGGACACTTGCCTAGGCAGCAACAAAAGAATCTGTTAGACTCTTGAAGGAGTCACCCTACTCCCTTTGGTCAGTTTGGGATTACGATGAGGTAATGCTCACCTGACTCTGAAGGAGGGGTAAAGCCAAGAGGGGAAGAAAGAACATGGTAAAAGGGAGAGATGTTTATCATGCTCTTCCTCTCTCTTCCACCTCCATCTGCAGACATCACCACCAAGCGACTGACACGTTGATCAAAGGAGAGCCTGGCTGAAGGGCAACCAGCCAGCCTGTGGTGAGAAGCATCTAAGTTTGTAAGGGCACTGAAAGTGTTAAGATCAGCTTAGAATGCGTTTTGCTTTTATTTCATTTGACCAAATCTGACTTCTTGTTCTTTGACTTATAATCACTTAAAATCTATCTTTGTAGTTAATAAATTTGTTTGTTTATTCCACCTGAAGCAGTGTGTTTGGTTTGAAGCGTGTTTGAGACTCCTCTTAGGATAACAAGCCTAGTACATATCAATTTCTTTGTTAAATTGAACAACTCATATAAGCTTGCAGCGTCCAGTGGGCATAACTGGACAGTGCAAGACAGAGGTTCCTAGGGTTGTGTCTGGGACTGGAGATATTGGCTAATGTCATTCAGTTGCACAATCCAAGCAGCGGCTGGCCAAAAGTGCCCACTCACGTAGCTGGGAGCAGCTTACATGCCAGAGGCTGTGCGTGAACATCCCGGGAATGGGGGTTCTCACAGCAGAGCAGGGTAAGGCTGGCTCCTAGAGTCCAGGATTGGAGTGACCTAGCAGATCAGGGTCTAGATAAACCAGGGGAATGTCACAGTGGCACAGCAAGCAGGGTGTATGTGCAGCTTGTTACTCCAAGTGGAGTTCACACTTTAAGCACTGATATTTGTGATTTTAAGTGAGTCTTAAGTGCAATGGCTAAGAACAGTCAAGAGGAGGTTACAGTTTTGTTATTTTCTGTTTGTTTATTTTGGGTGAGGGAAATAAGTACAAGAAAGCAGAAAAATGACTACCAGTGAGGCAGCTAAAAAACTATAGCTGGCCAGACTGGAAGCAACAGAGAAGGAAAAGGACTGTGAGTTTCAAATGTGGCAGGCAGAGATGAGGCTCAAAGAAGAGGAGGCTGCACACCAAAGGGCTATGGAAGAAAGAGAGAGAGAGAGAGAGAAGAAAAAGAGAGAGAGAGAGAGAAAACACCAACTGGACCTGCTAGAGAAGCAGAACCAGAAGCCCCCGACCCCAACGACTCCCATCACTCCAAAAATCCACAAGTGGGAACACTTATGTCCTGCATACAGTGAGCAGGAGGATATTGCTGAATATCTGACTACCTTTGAAAGGCTGTGTGTAATACATGAAATCCCTGATGATAAGAGAGTTCCTATCCTGATTGCGAAATTAACTGGTAAAACTCGAAATGTATTCAATGGAATGTCTATAGAAGATACTTTAGACTATTATAAATTTAAAGATACTGTTTTGCGAAGTTTTCAGATTACCCCTGAAACATATATATCCCTCTTAGGAATGTTAAGAGGGATATTGGTATGAGTAATGAGGAATATGTAAACAAAATGAAAGATTTGTTGGGAAAATGGGTGAGGGGTAAAGAGGTGGCAAGTTTTGAAGGACTGCTTGATCTTGTTGGTCAAGAGCATTTCCTAAGCATTTGTAAGGCTGATGTAAAGCAATGTCTATGGGACAAAGATGTAAAGTCTCTGGATGAGATGGTTTTTTTAGCTGATGCCTTTGAACAGAATCAGGCGTCTATTGAGGGCAGGCCACAGAAAGAGGGGTTTAAAACTGGTGGGAAGGGAGGAGCCCATTTTGCCCCTGGGAAGAGAGAAGGGGGTTGGGAGCCTAAACATTCTCTTACCCAAAAACATTCCTCTAACCCAGTCGTTCCCAAACTTTAACAGCCCGCGAACCCCTTTCACTAAATTGTGAAATCTTGTGAACCCCCTCCTAAAAATGAATATTTTCAGGGATTTAAGTTTAAATTTCCTCAGTGTGATGGATGCCCCAACTGCCGGGCCCCGGAATCTATGAACCTCTGAAAAATATTTTTAATTGAAACTTTTTTTAATGAACATAGAAAAACCAGAAACCAAAAATGTTTCTGTAAAATTTTTTTTTTTTGGCTTTTGTTTAAAAAAAATGGTTTCGAATAAAAATAAATTCAATTTGGTTTTCAAAAATCAGAAAATGTTTCATGAAAACAGTTTTTGAAAATGGACCATTTTTCCGTTTCAGTTTTTTGTAAATTTTTGTTGGGGAATTTTGAAAAATGTGAAAAAAATTCAAAACTTTCTGTGAAAAATGCTTGGTATTTTTCACCCACCTCCAGTTTCGGGTGAGGTTGTGGCTGGTGGTAACAAGGAGGGCTGTGGTTCTGGCTTTAGATGAGACGTGGCAAACTCCTGGGGTTCGGGCTGCCGGCTCCCCCGCTGATGCGGGCAGGGCTTGGGCTGCCAGCCCCTACTGCCCTGGCCCCGCTCTCCCTGGGGCTCAGGCTGCCAGCCCCATGCGGAGCGCTGTGGTTTGAGCTGCTGGCTCCCCCCTCACCTGGGCAGGGCTCAGGCTGCTGGCGGCAACTGCCCGGCACCACTCTCCCTGGGGCTTGGGCTGCCAGCCCCGCGTGGAGCGCTGGGGTTTGGGCTGCCAGCTCCCCAGCTGACAGGGGCAGGGCTCAGGCTGCCGGCCCCAACTGCCCGGCCCCGCTCTGCCTAGGGCTCAGGGTGTCTGCCCTGCAACCGCGTCCCACCTGCTGTCTCCAATACCCGGGATCCTCTGTCTGCCATTAGTGAAATTTTTCTGGCAAACCCCCTGTAATGTTCTGCGAACCCCCAGGGGTTCGCGAACCCCAGTTTGGGAACCACTGCTCTAACCCTCATCCCTAATCTCCTGTAAAAGCAGAAGAGCCCAAAAGGTGTTATCAGTGTAATTCCACTGATCACCTGAGGAATAAATGCTCTCTGCTAGGAGGAAGCAGGCAACCAATAGCTCATGTTAGGTCTGCTGTCCTCAACACAGAAACCCCCCAAGCAATTGAAATCTATCATATTGGTTTTGTGAGGTTAGCCTCTGCAGAACCAGATATGGAGCATGTTAAGGCTGTCCAAATGAATAGCAGGGAGTACTTGGGGCAGAAGAATACAGGAACCCAGATCTCTCTGTATTAAGCGGAGTGTGGTCCAATATGTTAAGCAGAGTATAGCCAGTATGTTACCTGGCCAAATGGCAGAGATTGTGGGTGTGGGCGAAAACAGATTCCTCATACCACTAGCTAAAATCCATGTGATCTGGGAAGGTTTGCAAAGTGTTTTGACTGTTGGGCTAATAGAACACCTCCAGGTGACAAATTACTCACCAAGATCTTAAAAATCTGTCTTTAGGGAGAGAGGGATACCTCAGTGGTTTGAGCATTGGCCTGCTAAACCCAGCGTTGTGAGTTCAATTCTTCAGGGGGCCACTTAGTGATGTGGGGCAAAAATCTGTCTGGGGATTGGCCCTGCTTTGAGCAGGGGGTTGGACTAGATGACCTCCTGAGGTCCCTTCTGACCCTGATAGTCTAGCTGACCTGCTCCTTAGTAATGACTTTTTCCATGTAACTCAGATTAAAGTATTTGCCTGCAGCAAGAGGGAGTTTTATGCTGGGACCCCAAGGGAAAGGGTGAGGTCTCAGGAATGGCTGAGAGAATGAGAGAGAGTCTCCTTGATTCTTCTGCAGCGGGGGAAGCCACATGCTTCCAGGTGGGAGGTTGGTTGAGACCAACTCCTACACTACAGCTGGAGGCAACAACACATCAGGAAGGGATTGGGGGGGCGGGTGTAATGCCTGCCAGGGAGAGAACTGTCCAGGTTGTTAGCTGCCAGCAGGTTGAAGCTGAACCAGAGACAAACCTGGCTCTAGGGAGCATAGAGAACTGTGTCCCAGAGAAGGGGCAGGGAATCTCAGAAACCACTGAGGTGGGTGAGGATTCTTATGACTCTGTAACACAGGGAAGCAGTGTGCTTCCAAGTATGGGAGGGGCTGAGACTAGCTCCTTTCCAGCAGCAGGCAACATGCACTCAGGCGCAGGGGCAGGAGCGGTGTTGTCAGTGATTAATGAAACTGTCTCAGTTGTTAGCTGACAGAGTTTTGCAGATGAACAAGGGATAGAACCCTTCCTAGGGAGCACAGAGATATGTGTCTTACGAGGGGGCCCAGATGAGGAAACTGGGGAAGGAATAGTAGGGGTACAGGAATGTCTCCTCACTAGTCACTTGGAGCAGGATGCCCAGGACACAAGGAGGATGGCTGTGTCAGCATCTGTGCACCCAGGCACTCAGCCTGTGACCCAGGTTTTGAGAAGGAACTGTGTAACTGACCTCCTGGAGGGGAGCAGTCACACAGCTGACTTCTCAGGGACAGAGAAAGCGGTGGCAGAGGGTACACCAATCCAGGTCCCAATTTTTCAGGATGCTATTTCTGATAAGTTTTTGGAAAGTAACCGTGTCTATTTAAATCAAGATGCAGCTCCAATACCTGTGATAACAGAGGAGTTGGGACCAGGAAATTGCCAGGTGGTAGATTGCCAGAATACAAATGACCCAACTGAGAGAGAAGAGGGTGTTTTCCCCCACGCTGGTGGGACACAGAGAACAGTTATGGGAAAGCTGCTGGGAAAAGGTGGATCTGATCAAAGGGTAAACACACCTAGCCCACAGAGCACAGATCACAGCCCTCTAGGGGACAGGGAAGGACTCAGTGCTGGGAGAGGGAAACACAGGGTAAACCCAAAAGGGAAGCTGGATTTTCTGCATATGTACAGTCCTGGGGTGGGAGACCGCTCGCCAAAGGGCCAGCTAATGTGCAGAATTCCCCTGAACACCTATCTTGCCTGAGGCACCAAAATTCCAGAAATATGATTAAATTAAGAACCCACACAGAGGGGAACACTGGAAGGAAAGAAAAGCCAGTGACTGATTACATGGAAGAGAGTGAAAGGACACCATGGATAATGAACAAACTAGCCTCAGACTATAATATCTGAACAGAGGGTGTGGTATCATAAAGATACTTATAAATGCACATCTGAGATAAAAAATTTGGTATTAATGTTAAGTTTTGGGGATAAGAATTTTGACATGGATGTTAAACCTTATGATAATGCTACTTTTCAATTAATTCCCGGAAACAAGTTTAAAGCTTATCACAGCAGAGAAAGCATAAAAAACCTGGTTTCCTGTGTGTGAATGGGGAAACTGAGGCACACTGCCTCATGGCCTTAGTGGCTGGATACCAAGAGAACTATAACACAAGCTGCCTTCAAGATAGTCAATGACTTACCCTCTTGCAGTAAATTAAGGGGGGAGGTGTTACCCCCCCTTGTATTCCCTGTACCTCGGGAGAATACCCTGCACCCCTATGTTCGTCCTTATAATATGACTGTGTGGTATCCAATGCAAAGTTTGTCATGTCGGGTATCTTCGGAAGGCTCATGATGAATTGAGCATGCTTGTTATAGTAATGTTATAAGTTGTAATTTCATGTATATAGTTATGAGGCTGAAAATGTGTCCCCATGGCTTAAAACAAGCTCAGGCAAAAACTCTCCAAGAGCAGAGGGGCAGTTCACACCTCATCAGGGCATGTATGGGACAACCCAGCCCAGCCTCACAGGAACAAAGGACACTTGCCTAGGCAGCAACAAAAGAATCTGTTAGACTCTCGAGGGAGTCACCCTGCTTCCTTTGGTCAGTTTGGGATTATGGCGAGGTAATGCTCACCTGACTCTGAAGGAGGGGTAAAGCCAAGAGGGAAGAAAGAACATGGTAAAAGGGAGAGACGTTTGCCATGCTCTTCCTCTCTCTTCCACCTCCATCTACAGACATCACCATCAAGCAACTGAAGCACAGATCAAAGGGGAGAGTCTGGCTGAAGGGCAACCAGCCAGCCTGTGTGAGAAGCATGAAAGTGTTAAGATCAGCTTAGAATGTGTTTTGATTTTATTTCAGTTGACCAAATCTGACTTCTTGTTCTTTGACTTATAATCACTTAAAATCTATTTTTGTAGTTAATAAATTTGTTTGTTTATTCTACCTGAAGCAGTGTGTTTGATTTGGAATGTGTCTGAGACTCCCCTTAGGATAACAAACCTGGTACATATCAATTTCTTTGTTAAATTGAACAACTCATATAAGCTTGCAGTATCCAGTGGGCATAACTGGACATTGCAAGACGGAGGTTCCTAGGGTTGTGTCTGGGACTGGAGACATTGGCTAGTGTCATTCGGTTGCACAATCCAAGCAGTGGCTGGCCAAAAGTGCCCACTCACGTAGCTGGGAGCAGCTTACATGCCAGAGGCGGTGCATGAACAGCCCGGGAGTGAGGGTTCTCACAGCAGAGCAGGGTTAGACTGGCTCCCAGAGTCCAGGATTGGAGTGACCTAGCAGATCATCAGTCCAGATAACACCAGGGGAAAGTCACAATAGTTAATATATGCTTTTATTTTTTCATGAAATGTAAAAGTTAAAGATTCTCTGTAAAAACACAAATTCCACGTTTTTCTGTGGCAAATGGATTTCTAGAATCCCTGGTAATAACAGAACTTGTTGGAACTAAGTGTTACTGGCACATATAACATGGGGCAAGGGAGGGAAATTACTTTTGTACCTAAATGCAGAAGTGACAATAGCAGAATATGAAGGACAAGAGAAGCAGAACATGTCATTCCCATTATCCAGCCATAAGTTTAAATGTGACAGAAAATGGGTTTAAAGACTTTTAAGATCATAGAAATATTTGTAAAAAAAGAAAAACAAGGTTTTTAACAATGAGAACATAGTACCATAGCATTATCAGTGATGACAGTAACTATCTCATCATTTCAAAGCAAATTGTAACATAGTACAGCAGTGCAGCCCATCTGCTTGGTGCCAAGGACATGTAAAGTCATATGGTCATGCAACAAATTGATGACAGAAAAGGATTGCTCTGTCCCTAAATGGCTAACTTAATTAACTATGCTGTAGGTTCTCTATATTCTGAGATGCACTTGGAAGAAAGTCATACCAAAGGAAGATTCAAATGTTCAGTGCTTTTATTTCACAAATGCATGAATATTTCAGCAAACATGTAGTATCACCACTAAGGCTATGTTTTAGTTATGGGTATTTTTAGTAAAAGTCATGGACAGGTTATGGGCAGTAAACAAAAATTAATTGCCTGTGACCTATCCATGATTTGTACTATATACCCCTGACAAATCTCGGGGAGATAGGGTTGCCTGAGGGTGCTGGGGATGGGGGGCTGCTGGTGCTGGGAGGGAGGGTGGGTGGCAGCGCACAGCTCGGGACCTCCGCTGGTACCAGCAGAGGCAGTTGGCGGGGCTGTCTGGCTCCCTAATTGGCTCCGTGCCTCCCCGAAAGCGGCGACATCCCCCTTCACTCAGCTCCTAGGCGGAGGCATAGCCAGGCAGCTCTGCGCACTGCCACCACCCCGACTGCTGGCTCTGCAGCTCCCATTGGCCAGGAATGGTGGCCAATGGGAGCTGTGGGGGCGGTGGCTGCAGGGAGAGGCAGCATGCAGAGTTGCCTGGCCATGCCTCCACCTAGGAGCTGAGGGATGTCGCTACTTCCAGGGAGCCTCTCCCCAAGGAAAGCACTGCCCAGAGCTCTCACCCCCTCCCGTGCCCCAACACCCAGCCGTGAGCCCCCTCCCATACCCAAACTCCTCCTGCTGTTGGGGGGTTGCAGTGACCAGAGACTGCCCCAGTAGCGGTCAGTGTGACTGGCCCGGGGGCCGTCCGAGCTGCTCAGGCAGGCCCCGGGCCAGCCACACTGGCCGCTGCAGAAGTCATGGAGGTCCCAGAAAATCATGGGCTTCCGTGACCTCTGTGACAAAGTCTCAGCCTTAATCATCACTAATATTTTTTCCACACAGCAGTGAGGCCCAAAGAGCAAATAAAACTATGGCATATTAGTGTTACTGACTTATACTCTTTATCAGATGTTGAAAAAGAATTGTAAAGTGAAAAAAAAGTTCAGATATAAATATGCACCAAATCTATTCCTGGTGCAACTCCATTGATTTTAATGAAAAAAAGTCTTAAAGTATTTCAATTTGGGTACCTAAATACTCAAGACACCCAGAATTAGAGGCCACCTTTGAAAATTTGCCAACATATCTTCCTTGTTGTGCCAGTCTCTCCCATCGATATACTGTGGTAATATGTACTTCTCATGGGAATTAAGGCTTAGTTCATAGAGTCACATGAAGGAAAATTGACCCAGTAAAGCTACCCTGACTTGCAAATATAACTAACCTTTAACTTGTAGTTAATGGATTACTAACATTTATTTATAATACAGAAAATAATATATAATTAAATAAATACAATAAAATACACCACCAAGTCTGTGCAAACATAATGGCTCAGTATAAAATAAATATTAAATTTTAATATTGACATTTATGATGACCACTAAAATATAAACCCTTTTATGCTGGCAACATGTCATAACATTTAAATATCATTCCTAAAATATTAAGATGGTTCAATAAAATAACTAATAGATATTAAAGAAATTACATATGTTAGCTGACTGTATATTATATTAATCATGTATGTTAATTTATTGTCGTACAATATGTCAATATTATAAATTACTTGTTTCGGTTGTACTGTTTAATGTTAAATACAAATAAGACCATATACATTTACATGCAATTGATATTCTTTCAGACATGATAGTATAATTCTGTGAAAATACAGGTAATGTTTATTACTCCTTAGAGCAATCACATTCTCCAGTTTAGTTCTGGGCTTTCTAAAAGAATGTGCTTTCTTCATAATGTATTGAGAGTCTACAGAAGTCAAAAGAAAATAATTACAAAAAAGTATTCACATTAATTTTTGTAATTTTTCCAATTAACAGTTTTATAAAGCATACTCTTACTCATAAAAGTAATTCCTATTTGAGTAGTCTCATTGACTTCAATGAGATTACTCACATGACTAAGGACTACTCATGAGCAAGAATTGCAGGAATGCGGTCCCTTATCTTTTGAAGCCATGTTTTTAGTTTAACATGCCTAACCATTGAGCTCAATTCTGCTCTCAGATATCACTCTCTGAGTGCAGGAATTGGGCCAATTAACCTTTTTCTCCAGTACCATTATAACCCTAGTAAATTGTACAGCTACATAAATATCACACCATATTCTAACAACTCTTTGGAGGCAAGGCAATGGAAACTGTAAAGTAACTGACACATTATTCCCTGATCATTGGATAATTCTGCAGTCCTTAGTTAGGCAAAGCCCCCATTGAACTCCATGGGAGATATAGCTGATTAAGTACTGCCAGATCGGTTCCTTTGTAATTATTTGTCACCAATGTACATATATCAGAATTCTGTGTACCATCATTGTTAGTATCTGCAGTTGTATTATTGTGGGCTGTGATTGTATGTAACCTCTCAGGGGGAGGAGGGAGCTATGACAGGTGTGAGACCGAGAGGGGTGGTGGTGGTATTAAAGGACTATATCGAACAATGTGCCAGACAAAAACAGTCTTTTGGAACACATGTTAAGTGGTTTTCCTGGACAATAGCTAGGGAGAAGTGAATGCAAATTCCCCACTTCCTGTTATGCAAAAACCCAGTCTTTTGAAGTTATACCCTGAGGCATGAGCCATTGTCTGCTGATCAGCTGTTATATGAGGCCAAGATCAAAGGCCCAAGTTATTATAAAGGAAAGACTGAACTATTCATGGCTCTTCTGGTTCTGAACCTGGGACAGTTATGAACTTGTAACACACAGGGTAAACTCAGTTGTGAATTTTGAACATGTATATAGATTCTTTTATGTTTTTATATTTTTTCTGTAATGCTTTCACTTTAACAATAAATGTGCTTGCTTATAAAGAGCTGTATGGTAACTTATAATTTTGGACAATTATGCTGTTCATAACCTCTGGAGAGAAAGCAAAGTGCAGACGTTGGCCTTTGGCCTTTTAGGTGGTCTGGCTTGCTGGGGATATCACAGTGTAGGCAGGGAACTGTGCAGCCTAGAAAAGCCTCAGTCATAAGTAAGAGAAATGTGGGTCTTTGCCTGAGGAGCTGGGAGCCTAGAAGGGGTGCTCTTAAGGGTACCATGGAGGGGGGGATACAGGTGCCGTGGCTCTGACCTGTGACAGATGTATGAAATGTAAACATTTTAAAATAGTTGAGTAGAAATGACTGAGAGAAATGTTGCTAATTCATGGGATAACAGAAGTGGGGAAATTAGGAATAAAGTCAAGGCATATGTTAAACTGACAAATTATCTTAACTCACACATCCATTTTTATTACTGAAACATTGGTGTCAGAAGGGCAGAACAAAAGTAAATTCTTAACCAAGCTACATGTCTTACATTTGTCCTCTCCATGCCCTTGTGTAACACTGATGTCTTTAAAGGTAATTGCTACTCCTCTGATAGGATGCATTGTGTAATTTACTAGTTGTTTGTGCTTTAAGGACAGCAACGGGCTTGCCATAGATGAGGAAAAGTTAAAGCCACTTAATGCACAGGTGTAAAATGCTTTATGATCTTTAGGCAGCACATAGCATTGTACATGATTTAGCCTGGAACAGTGGGTCAAATCATTTTCTGGTATAACTGCATTAACTTCAGTGTAGCTGCAATAGCAGAGAAATTGGCTGGCTATTTTAAAACAAACAACATTCAATTTTTAATGACTGCATCTACTACCACCTCTTTTTTTATCTGTGCCTTAAATTTTGCTTTCCTCTTGAATTATAGTTATGAGCAAAAAAAATCATTTCAGTCAGCTCTTTCACATAGTTTCATTCTCATAAATTATACATAGGTTTTGTTTACAGATATTTTATTGGATTTAAAGACATTTCTTAGTCATTGTTAGATATGCAAAATATAGCACAGCTTTAAGAAAAAATTAAAGGAACATATCTATTTTCAAATAAAAATCTGAGTGAAGCATCACTATATATATATTTGACGAAATACAGATATAAATAATGGCGAGAGTTTTACCATGGGTTATGATTCCATCAGATGCCCAAAGCAAAACAGGATTAGACTTAAACAGTGCTTGGAGAGAAGACCGCCAAGGAAAGTCAGATTGCTATAATAAACACTATTTGTGATTCTGTTGGTGTCGTTCTTTCCCCTGACTCAATGCTGACTGTAGCCCACCAAGTGATAGTTAAAAATACTATGGGCCTGATTCTCTATTCCCTTGAACCTGTCATTTACACCTTGATAAACTGCACATCCAACATGTCCTAGCATTTTACATCAATTTTACTCACTTTACATGGGTGTAAACTACTAGACAAGGACAAAGCAGTGGAGAATGAGGCCCTGTATTTTTGATGAGACGTGACAATTAAGCTGTAAAAAAAGACTCCACCCTAGATTTTGCAAGAATAAGTGTTAGCTTCGGTGTCCTGATCAAATCTGAAACTGGGTTATTATACTATATAGTTACTTATATTTTTTTCTTGCGGTTTCATTTTGATACTTTTCACTTTTCCTGAATTGTTCTGAACATTTGCTTTGCATTAAGAACAAACAGCTGTGTTCTAACCCAAGTGACAGTTGCTTTCAGGGGGAGGATTGTGAAGTACATCATATTTAAGCATAGTTTGTAAATAATTTGGGGATTATCTAGGGAAAAAAAGTAGTATAAAAGTAGATGTTACCTTCTTGACACTAAAATCTCTTGATACCAATAGCAAACTGTTTACTATTTTTTGTTAACAGAATTTGACCTAAATCTTATTACAAACTACAGATTTATTTAAAGAACAGGCTCTTTACATTTACAAAATTTCATTTATGTTCTTATGAAAGTCATCTTAGTAAATGTTGGCTAACTTCATCCGGCTTGTCTAATACCAAATTATTAAGCCACTGCTGGTTTTGTCTTTATTTCCTTGTAATAGAGCAGGTAACATCTGAGAATACCTGGCACTGACTGGTGCAATCTTGATCTAAGACTGATATGTTAGGTTAAAAGTGGCCATTATGGCCTGCACATATGGGAGATGTCAATTGCAACTAGACTCATGGGGATCTGGTAGGTTTAACCATTCTATAGTCACATGCACTGTGTCTCACTAAAATCACAAGAATCCAACTGAAGAATTAAAATCTTATTTCTGCCATCTCAAATATTAGAGAAAGACAGTGTATATTAGGCACTTCTGGAAAACTTCTGGAAACTTCACTAGGATGTATGCATGAAAGCATAAGATTCTGCTTTTACCCTGCTCTTTTTTGCAGTTAGCACTGGACTAAAAATATTAATATAGTTCTATGAACTACCTGTGTTAAATCCCAATCCTAAAAGGCTCAGTTGGGCAGACCAATTCACCAGCACAGAACCCCACTGACTTCAATGGTGTGTATGCATAGCCAATTGCAGGATTGGGGGCTTATATTGTATAGTGTTTGAAACAGAAATATTAGCCACAAATAATAGCCACAAAGAGAGAGTCAATTCCAGACATTAATACTGACTTGACTTTTCCAAAATGCCAGCCCAATGCACCTGTGGTATTTTCTAAAATTATCCAGATAGTTGAGACTATCAGAAAAGATTTCTATAGCTTTTCCCCCTGGAATTTTAATTTTTTTACATTGCTTAAGAAGAGTACATGCTATAGCCAAACGCTTAGTATAATTCTGTCTAGCATAGCATGAGTTTACTGTTTCAAATATATTGTCACTACAGTATACATTATGGCAAATTCAGACCCCAGTGTTCGGCCCAAGTAGTTGGGCTGAGCACTGGGAACAAAAGGAATCTTTCCCACCCGTGTTGTGGAAAATTACAGAACCCTTCTGTGAAGGCTACTTTCAGGCCAGTACCCCTCCACAGGACAGATGTCTGTCTCCCTTCCTTATTTCCAATCCCCCCATGCTTGTCTCTGTGCGTGGAACCCAGCAACCCTAATTAGCACCTCTTCCTCTGTGAAAGATCCACTTTGGAGGTGGGGGGCTAAATTTGCCCCAGGAACTATATGTAGATTAATAGTAATACTAAAAATCCATTGCAAGTTTAACATTCTTATTATAATAGCTTAGTATGTTAAAAAAATCCAAGCAATATACTTAGTCTAGTGGTTACCATATAGTATTTCTACACCTAAGGTGGATTGTGAGGTACAAAGTGAAAGTACATAGCTTGAAGTGTCTTTTAGTTCAGTTAAAACACGGACTATTTACAATTAAAAAAAAAAAATCCATTACTTGACTTTAGAAATATTTGTCCACTTTGATTTTAAAAGTGTGGGGTTTTGGGTATTTTTCAGTACTGTATTTGGTATTTTATATGCACTGAAACACACACACTTCCAATTTAGTTAATTGAAGCAATAATATCTAGAATTTGTGATACAAACTACTGAAGAGGCTAGCCCAGTGACTTACGGCTGGTCTACGCTAACACTATAAGTCAATCTAAGATACGTTACTTCAGTTTAGTAACTGAAGTCGACGTAACTTAGGTCGATTTACAGCAGTGTTTACACCGTGCTATTGTTGACGGGAGATGCTTTCCCGTTGACACAGCTTCCACCTTTCGGGGAGGTGGAGTACAGATGTCAATAGGACAGCACTCTCCCATGGACTTAGCGTGTCTTCACCAGACTCACTAAATCAATACCGCTGCATTGATCGCAGCAATGCTGATTTAGCCAGTAGTATAGACATGGCTGTAGTATGTAGCACTATACACTTGACAGATGGAAGACCAAGGTTTGAGAGCAACCTCAAGAATCTTGCTCTTTTGGCCTAGTTGTGTTTGGCAACACTACCAAGATGACAATCTGCAAAGGTGCAGGAGGTTGCTGTGTGAATCACACACCATACAGCAATTGCTTACTGAATGGTGTCAGTCTCAGAGGTTGTCTGACAACAGCTTCAGGATGAAGACAGCAAGTACAGGAGCAGGGAAAACAGGCCACAATGAAATAAAACTGTAAAAATCATTATTCCCTTCACACGAAATATCCAGAGTCAATGCTTTGTGAATGTGAAGGCCTCTGGCATTTGCTCTTGCTGTTGTCAATGCAGCAAGGGTAAACTGACACAATGATGTTTACAGCTCCTCTGCTAGGGTTAAACAAAAAATTCATCATATTTCTACTCCATTAGTTATGAAGGAAAAATATCAACACAATTTTCTTGCTCAGTGATTTATCCACTGGGTCATTCATGAAGATACAAGTAACAGTGCATAGATATTACAAAATTAAACCCCTATTACTTTACTTCTTGAAAAGTGATGTTGCTCTGCAAATTATTCAAATGACATCTGAAAAGAAGTTGCATATAAACCCTATGTAAAAGTTGATATACATGATTACCATAAAAACAAACAATTCTACAACATAAGTTATCAATAGAACAAGTTTATAATATAATACACACTTTTTGCAAAAAACTATAGCAACAGCTAAAAATAATGTTTTAAATACTTGTGCATTTAAGTAGACTGTTTTATAACTCATAATGTTTCAAAATGCTCCAGAGTACACTGCCTTACAGATGACCATGGGTCTCTGTATTTATTAAACTGAATCATCTGACAATGAAACTCAGTTAAGGCTCTTGGCATTGGTGTGACTTCTTCCCATTCAGACCTGTTGCTATGGTAGACTTGTACTTCATCTGTAATTTCATCTGGAGCATAGTCACCACCTAGTATGTAAATTTTATCTTCTATTCCAACTGCTCCTGCATTAAAGCCAGCACATTCAAAAGATCCTTCCCCTTTCCAAACACAAGTTTCTGGACAAAAACTATAAACCTTGTAGGTGGAAAGGTCACATATATACAACGTGCAGTTCACTGGAACAGCTTTGATTAAAGTTGCATGAAAAAACTGCCCAAACTCTGCTACAAGCTCAGACCATTGATCAGTCATAGCATTGTACTTAAAGAAACAATCCAGAGATGGATTAAAGACATCAGTAATCTCTACTTCAGCACCAAGGACATAAATTATATTTTGACATGCACTTGCTTCTGGATAGTATATGCCTCTTGGTAACGGGCTTACAGATTTCCATTCTTTGGAGAGAGGATTGTAAGATTCCACATCCAAAAGACTTCTGATGTCCTGAGCTCCTTTAGTCTTTCCACCTATTATAAATAACTGATTTAGAGTCACGACAGATGTGTGCATAGTCCTTGGTTTTTTCATAGTTGACACTATGGAGAAATCATTGCTGACTGGGCAGTAGCACCAAGTCTGATCAGTGGCATCATGAAGGGGTTCAACAACATGAAGTCTAACAGTCCTACAGCAGTTCCCTTTGCACCCACCAGTTATAAATATTTTTTCTCCATAACTAGATAAACTTGACCCTGGCAGATCAATGATGTGTGTGGGGGGCAGTTCTCTCCATTTATCAGTTTTGATATTATAGCAAAATGTGTGTCTGTTTTCCCCATTTTCTTCAGTCTTGTGAACAAATATATATTTTTCTGTTGTTGAAGGACGAGCATCTGGAAATAGTCCACTGGACTTTTGTACACTTTTAATTGCATCATTGATTATTCCTAAGCAGTCAGTGCTCTGAAGCAAATATTCTTCAGAATGCAACAAGTCCTTCAGTGTCTTTTCAGATAACTGATGTAATCTCACTTTTTTAATCAAGTGATGGAGATGCTTCTGTCTTGTTTCTAAATTATGTTTGGTCCACAGCAGGACAGCTTTCAACACAGATTCTTCCTCAGGGACATATAGCTCATCTGCTTCAATACATTTTTGTAATATCTCAAAATTCATCTCCAAGAAATCACTAGATTTGAGTAGCAAGGAAAAGCAGTGCTGTGCAAACTCTAGTGCATGATCAAACAAATGAACAGAACCATAACTTTCTGATATAGACAACAATTGTAAACAGTTCCCAAGATCAACACTTTCTATTAGAAATTCACTGCAAGCTTTGGAGAGGTGTGAAACTTGAAGAAATGATGACAACTGGAAGAACATTTCCACGTTATCATTTGTTATCTCAGTTTTTCCTGTATAGGCATAATCGAGAAAAGCCTTCACTGCCTTGGGTGATAAATTACTAATAGTAACATTCCCATCATCTCTTTCTTTCATGTTAACCTCAAACATGGCTCTGCAAGTAAAATACAGGAGACATATACACAAATTAAATAACATTATAGATCTAGCAAACAGAAGACAAGAAAACACTATACGGAGAGGGAGAAAAATAATCTAGATCAGTGGTTCTCAACCCGGGGTACACATACCCCTGGGGGTACGCAGAGGTCTTCCGGGGGTACATCAACTCATGTAGATATTTGCCTGGTTTTACAACAGGCTACATAGAAAAGCACTAGTGAAGTCAGTACAAACTAAAATTTCATACAATGACATGTTTATACCGCTCTATCTACTATACACTGATATGTAAGTACAATGTTTCTATTCCAATTTATTTATTTTATAATTATATAGTAAAAATGAGAAAGAAGCAATTTCAGTCATGGTGTGCTGTGACACTTTTATATTTTTGTCTGATTAAGTAAGCAAGTAGTTTTTAAGTCAGGTGAAACTTGGGGGTGCACAAGACAAATCAGATTCCTGAAAGGGATACAGTAGTTTGGAAAGGTTGAGAGCCACTGATCTAGATGGTGTAATAAAATAATACAGGAGATAAGCTGAGTGGGGCTAAAATAAGAAGGGCCTCAAAGGTCAAGACAAGAAGCATATGTTAGATATGGTGGAAAAGGAGGAGCCAATGGAGGAACAGAGAAGGGTGACCTGATCAAAGGGATTGGCCAGGAAAATGATCTTGGTAGCAATATTTTTAATAGATTTATGGCGGGGGAGGGAAAAGACTGCAGCTGTCAAGGCCAGAGAGGAGGAGGAGGTTGTCATAGCCAAGACATGAGATGGTAAGAACCAAGATGAGTTTTGACAGTGTGGACAGAGAGGAAAGGATCAATAGTTTAAATATTATGTTGGAAGAAGCAGGATTCAGGCAAAGCCTTGATGGTGGGTTGAAAGAGAGGGCTAATATCCAGGTTACAGGCCTGAGCAACTGGGCAGACAGTGGTGTTCTCCATAGTTATAACAAGGGGTTGGGGATGGTGGAAAAAATCAGGAGCTTAGCTGTGGCCTTGTGGAATTTAAGTTGACATCCACAAAGAGATGCCAGAAAACGAGGTTGAGATTGGATGGAGGGAATTAAACCTGATAGCAGAAAGGTAGATTTTGAGTCAGTGTAAAGATGGTAGTTAAAGCCATGAGCAGATATCACCAGTCAATAGGGTATAGGAGAGAAAAAATGAAGGGACCAAGGGCAGAGCCTTGTGGAACCTTTCCTCTCATATGATCCCATGATACATTATCCTAAATGATTTAAACGTAAAATGTCACTGCGACAGATGGGGCTGTTCCAGAACCCACACACTGATATACCCAGGAGCAAATACAATCCCAAAATAAAGCCCTTCTCTTCTGGGATACAAGCACACTCCCATGGTAAATGTTCTTACGCTGAGTTTCTGATTGACAGTCTCCTTCTGTAATAAGAACACCCTTTCCCTCATTCTGGTCCCTGACTTCTTTGTGACTGGTTTATAAACCAACTGTGACTGGTTGTCTGACAGTCCCAGAATCTAAGCAACTTCCTGCGTAGCCCCTATATTCTGCCAAACAATGGAGAGGGAGAGATTTTTTTAATATGATTCTTGTGTGGTCCCAGTGTCCTGTGTCCCCTAGAGAGGGAAGTTAGTATGCACCCAGTCACATTTATCTCATAATAAGATCACAGCTCCTGCACTGAACCCTCCATACACGCACACTTATTGTCACCAAGAGCATGTCTACACAGTAAGCCTCCCAGCCTGGGTCAACAGATTTGGACTTATGGGGCTTGTGCTACCATGGTCAAAATATCTGTGTAGACAGTGCTTTAAAGTTGCATCTGGAGCTCAGAAGCCTATACCCTTCCCTAGGCTTCAGAGCCCAAGTCGCAACATTTATGCAGCTATTTTTAGTGAAGTAGCATGAGCCTGAGTCCAACAGCTGAATTTGGCTCATGGTATTCTGCAATATTTAAAAATGACATTCTTCAAATTGTACTGTAACTTGTTTTGATTATATTTGGATTACTCAATACATACTAGCTAGCATGGATTAGTGAGATGCTAAGGTGGGGAGCCTGGGATCAGTGAAGTTTGCATACTAATAACTGCTGGTGAAAAGACAATGCTGGTGACATCACATTCCCTGTAAACCAACAAAGAACCATAGAAATGTAGAGCAGGAACATATCTCAAGAGTCATCTAGTTCAGAGATTCTCAAACTGGGGGGCAGGCCCCTCTGAGGGGGAGGCGTGAGAAGCTTTAGGGGGAAAAAAACTTACTGAGCACATTTTACCCACAGCAATGAATAACTAGCAGAGCTGATTGCTCCAGACATATCAGACCCTCAGATGGCGCTGTGCATTTGATTCTAGATGACGCTGTGCATTTTGATAGATATCTTTTAAGCTTGCATAGCATTATACAAAGTCATTGCCATCTGTATGTTAATCCATTTGCTATGACATGATGTGCACATTTCATTGTAAGCAGCGACCACAGTTGCAGTTTTGCTCTTTTTACAATGGATCATTGGCTCTGTTTGAATCAATGCCTTACTGTTTTTAATATTTAGAGAGAGTTGCATGTTGATTTTTTTGTATTGGTATATGTACTTGTGTGGTGGGAAGGTGTGTGTGTAAACTACTACAGACACAAAGAAGGGAAGTGTGAGCAAATAAGCATGAGAACCACTGATCTAGTCTATTCATCTTTGCTGAGGCAGAACCAAATATACCTAGACCATCCCTGACACGTTTGTCTAGCATGTTCTTAAAAATTTCCAATGAGGGGGATTCCACAACCTCCCATGATAACCTGTTCCAGTGCTTAATTATCCTTATAGTCAGAAAGATTTTCCTAATATCTAACCCTAATCTCCCTTGCCGCAGATTAAACTGATAACATTGTCCTACCTTTAATGGACATGGAGAACAGTATAAACAAGTCATTGTCTATATGAAATTTTGGTTTGTACTGACTTCACTAGTGCTTTTTTATGTAGCCTATTGTAAAACTAGGCAAATAACTAGATGAGTTGATGTACCCCCTGGAAGACCTCTGCATACCCAGCCTGCAGACCTCTGCGTACCCAGCATGCAGAGCTGCCTGGCCATGCCTCCGCCTAGCAGCTGAGCGTGGGGAATGTTGCTGTTTCCGGGGAGCCAACCAGGTAAGCACCGCCCAGAGCCTGCCTCACCCTGTCCCATGCCTCAACTTCCTGCCCCCTCCCACACCCAAACTCTGCTGTTGAGGGCGTGGGGTGGCGTGCGGGGGCCTGAGACTGCCCCAGCAACGGCTAAAGCGACTGGCGCAGGGGCTGCCTGAGCTGCCCCTGAGCCAGGTGCACCGGCCGCTGCAGAAGTCACGGAAGTCATGGAAAGTCATGGAATCCGGGACTTTTGTGACCTCCATGAAACTCACAATCTTTCTTATCACCCTATTATCTTCTAGGTGCTTACAAACGGCTTAATAATTTGTTCCAGTATCTTTCCAGCAACTGAAGTTAGTCTGACTGGTATGCAATTCCCCAGGTCTTCTTTTTCCCCCTTTTTAAAGATAGGTACTATGTTTGCCCTGCTCCAGTCCTCTGGGACTCACCCATCCCTGAAGAAAATCACTAATGGTCCTGAGATTGCTTCAGCTAGTTCCTTAAATACCCCAGGTGAATGTCATCAGGCCCGGCCAACTTGAATACATATAGCTTATCTAAATATTTTTTAACTTATTCTTTCCCTATTTTGGCTTGTGTTCTTTCTCCCTTGTTGTTAATATTAATTGTGTTAAGCATTTGGTCAATATTAACCTTTTTAGTGATGACTGAAGCAAAATAGCATTAAACACCTCAGTTTGTGCTGTCCATTATTAGCTTTCCTTCCCACTAAGTAGTGGAGCTACACTTTGCCATGTCAACCGCCTGCCCCACCTAGGTTCTAAATGAAACCATGAAAAACTAAGATATTTAGTGTTGCTCCTTTCTATCCAGGTCTACAATACAAACTTACATCGGTATAACAATGTTGCTCAGGGGTGTGAAAAATCCACACCCCCTAAGCAACGTAGTTAAACCAACCTAACCCCTGATATAGACAGTGCTCTATGGATGGGAGAGTTTCTCTTGTCCCCATAGCTACTGCCTCTTGTGGACATGGATTAATTACACTGATGAGAGAAGCTCTCCCATTGGCACAGTAGCATCTTCACTGAAGCGTTGCAGCATTTTAAGTGTAAAACTGCCCAGAGGCTTCTACTGCTGAGAGGCGGTAGGATAGTTTCAGGCAGTCACTGTTCCTGTAAGCAACTCAGCTGTAGGAGTGAAGAGGATCCAACTGGTGGAGAGAATAGAAAGAAACATTCCCTCTCTTATCACTCTTCCCTTCTTCAACAGTAGTTCTTGAGAAACATTACTTCCTTTAAAAAGCAACAGAGGGTCCTGTGGCACCTTTGAGACTAACAGAAGTACTGGGAGCATAAGCTTTCGTGGGTAAGAACCTCACTTCTTCAGATGCAAGAAGAAGTGAGGTTCTTACCCACGAAAGCTTATGCTCCCAGTACTTCTGTTAGTCTCAAAGGTGCCACAGGACCCTCTGTTGCTTTTTACAGTTTCAGACTAACACGGCTACCCCTCTGATACATTACTTCCTTTGTGCAGAATTCAGAATAGCTGAGGGAAAGAAAAATATCTTGAACATCAGCCTTATTTTTGCTGAAGGGGAAGAATGACCCATAGCTCCTTCAGCTTCTCATTCTCTCCCCATCTTTGCTTATTCCCATCACTAGCTTGAATGTAGAGAAGTGCAGGGGTAGCTATCTTAAGAACTGCTGCAGAAAGAGGCAGGAAGTAGGGTTATGGAGGCAGCCTTTCTAAAGGTCTCCTGCTACACTTAAACAACAAGGAGTCTGGTGGCACCTTAAAGACTAACAGATTTATTTGGGCATAAGCTTTCATGGGTAAAAACCTCACTTTGATGCATCTGAAGAAGTGAGGTTTTTACCCACGAAAGCTTATGCCCAAATAAATCTGTTGGTCTTTAAGGTGCCACCAGACTCCTTGTTTTTGTAGATACAGACTAACACGGCTACCCCCTGATACTTGTTACACTTAGTGTGACCAGCCAGTTCCTCTTCAATCTTGTAGGAGCTGGAATGAGAATTTGTTTTCAGTTAAAGGAGCAAGGGGAGAAACTGGAAGGAGGGACAATCAGCAGTAAGTATCCCAGGGCTTGAGTTTATGCCATGGCAAGGCTGGGCAGCAATGTTACTCCTCTTTTGATCTCTGGGAAACGTAATCTCACTTGTACTAGTTTTGCTTTTCATAACAACAGAAGTACTGAAATTTTCTGCCTCAGTGAACAGTAAACCTAGAAATCTTTCAGTGTAGATATGCAGGTTTGTGCCTTACTGAAGCACAGGTTAGCCAGGGTCTTTTGGCAATGAAGATCATCCATATTATAACGGAAAGGACTACATCCTGTACATAGATGAGTGTTAGTTATTCATTAATTAATTTATGGCTCCAATTACCACAGGGAAGGCCACAAATTTGAGGCTGGATTTTGCGTTTAGTTGAAGTTTTTGAAAAATTACTGGGATTTTTGTTTTCTTCAGTCATTCTTATGGCATTTATAGATTCATTCATAGATCATAAGGCCAGAAGGGACCACTGTGATCATCTCCTATGACCTCCTGCATAACACGGGCCACAGGACCTTCCTGAATAAATTCTTATTTGAACTAGTGCATATCTTTTAGTAAAACATCCAGTCTTGATTTTAAAATTTGCCAATGACACAAAATTCAACACAACCCTTGGTAAGTTGTTCCAGTGGCAAATTACCCTAATAGTTAAAAAAATTGAACCTTATTTCCAGTCTGAAAGTGTCTACTTTCAACTTCCAGCCATTGGATTTTGTTATAGCTTTGTCTGCCAGATTGATGAGCCTATTATAAAAATGTTGTTCCCCATGTACATACATCAAGTCACCCCTTAATCATCAGTCTACTGTCTACTTATCTGAGAAAGCCCTTGTGAACCTTATTCCATAATATTATGGAAAAACGTATAATAATAAATATATTCATGATCTACTTGTGGGCATTCTACAATAAGAATGTACGAGGTATAGGGTTTGGCCCTCCCCACATTAAGTCAAACCATATTTTGTGTTGTGGACATTCAAATACAGATACAGAAGACATGCACAGTCTTCCCAGTGCACAATATTTAATTAGGATTCTACATTTACATTTTAGAATGCAGACTACTGTATGCACCTAAGACAAAGGGTCACTCCATTTTTTGGTAATATGCATGACTGGATCTGAGTTTAATATGAATGATTACTCTGCTCAAAATGCTGAGGATAGATATGTCACTTTGATTTATCTTAATTTCTGTGGTTATATTTTCCCACTAAGAATTTAAAAATATCCATTCTCTTCAAAATTACATTAGAAGTAGGCTTACCTGAAAAAGTCACTGCATGCTGCTAGTACACAACGATGACAGGGGATTATTTCATCTTTCACAAGTATTTTAAAATCAAAAAAGATATTATTTTTTCTGAAACTTTGCAGGACATTTAGAATTTGCTGGCCATGATCTTCAGCTACTAAGGAGTTGATTTTCTTTTCAGGAACAGAAATTCCACTGCAAGTTGAGATGCTAATGAAATCCTGTTGATTGTCCATGGTTTCTTCAATATATTCCTAAAACTGAAATGGAAAAATAACTCAACAATTTTATAATGTTCAAAAACAACTTAATGCCACAAAAAAAATCTGAATGAAAGATTTAGTATGTAAATAATGTGCATCACTGCTAAGATTTGTCCATTAATGAGCTTTTTCACTGGGTTTAGATTGAATCTAATAATTTTACTCCACAGAGTTGATACATATTTCATTAAATGAATCAGGCAATAGTTCCTACATGATTTTCCTTTGTATTAGTTTATAAAGTTGGAATTTTCTCATTTCTATGGCAAATGAAAATGACACCGTATAGTCCAGATCATGACTATCTGTGCACCCATAGAGTAGAATAAGGTGGCAAAAAGAGCCCCTTACAACTCTGCAGTTGCTAGGCTTATCATGCAGGTGGGTGCAGTGAGCAGCTGTACCTAAACTACTTAATCCCCTCCTGCTCATGCAGAGGCAGGGAGTGGAAGAAAACTTATTTTGCCCTCTTGTGCTAACCAGACCCTGTTAAAATCATCTTGGTTTTTGACATTGTTCTTTCCACTCAGCCCTGAGAAAATTCAAGCATACTTCATGGCTATTCCAAAATTTTTATGTCATAAGGTAATAGCTATACTCAGTGTTTTGCCTGCAAAAATATACTAGGAAGGGTATTCCAGATTTTTATTGCCATTAAAAAAAAAAATTACAAACAGGCCTATCTCTATCCTGAAACAAACTTTTGATTTGAAGAACACAATTCAGAATGAAAAGCTCCTTCTTCACCTCTCTACTGTTCAGATTTTGGAGAATCTCCTGCATATCCCAATCAAGAAATAATTCCTGAAGTTCACAGTGCAGAGGAAACATTAATTTTATGAACTAGCCTATTGCTGTCATCCAGTCTTTGCCAAACTGATTGTCACTCTGCTCTCCAAAGTAAGGTCGGGGGCTATACTGGAAGCTTACATCAGCATGGCTATGTCTCTCAGGGATGTGAAAAATTCACATCCATGAGAGACGTAGCTATGCAGACCTAACCCCCCGGTGTAGACAGCGTTAGGTTGACAGAAGAATTCCTCCTTTCAGAGAGGCGGTTTAACTAAAGCAATGGGAGACTCCTTCCTGTCACTGTAGTGAGTGTCTAAACTGACGCTCTATGACAGCGCAGCTGCAGCGATGCCACTGTAGCATTTTAAGTGTAGACATAGCCTAAAAGATGAAGGAATACAGATACACAACTACTTGAATGACTAAGGCCTGATCTACACACCAAGTTGCACTGGTTTAATCACAGACATGTTTTTAAACCAATTTAGTTAAAATGGTGAAACTTTGGCCTGGTCTACACTGGGGGAGGGGGGAGATCAATCTAAGTTACGTGAATAACATAGCTGAAGTCAACGTACTTAGATCTACTTACCGCGGTGTCTTCACTACGGTGAGTCGACTGCTACCACTCCCCCGTCGACTCTGCCTGCACCTCTTGCCAAGTTGGAGTACAGAAGTCGATGGGAGAGTGCTCGGCGATCGATTTATCGCATCTAGACTAGACGTGATAAATCCCGATCCCCGCTGGATCGATCGCTGCCCCCTGATCCGGCAGGTAGTGAAGACATACCCTTTGTGTGTGGACTTGCTTAGTCTATTTAAATCGGGTTCATATTGGTTTAGCTTGCACTGTAAAATTTAGAGTTGCAAGCTAAACAGCTTCCAGCAGTTTTAAAGTATTATAAGTACCATACATATAGATGCATCTGAAGAAGTGAGCTGTAGCCCACGAAAGCTTAAGCTGAAATACATTTGTTAGTCTCTAAGGTGCCACAAGTACTCCTGTTCTTTTTGCGGATACAGACTAACACGGCTGCTACTTTGAAACCATACAAATAGTGGTTTGCATTGGTTAAATTAATTTAACTTAAATCAGTGCAACCTCTGTGTAGACAAGTTCTTACTGGTGAAAGCCCTAACATTCAAGCAGAGTGTCCTTAACACACCCTGGGCTTGATTCTCATGGCAATAAGACCATTTTACCCCACTCTGGCAGTGTAAATGGTTAAATTATATTTATACCTACTTTAAGGCCTCTTTATGCTGCCAGAGAAATGCAAGATGGCCTTAGCGTAAGGGTATGTCTACACTACAGTGGCACAACTGCTGTGCTGCTATAGTATAGATGCTTCCTACATCAACGGAAGGGCTTTTTCCATGGATGTAGGTAATCCATCTTTCCAAGAGGCAGAAGAATTCTTTCATCAATCTAGCTGCATCTACAGTGGGGGCTAGGTGTACCCCAGGCCTAAATGAGAATCAGACCTCCTGCTTAAAGCTTAATGCTATAGATTTTTTCCTTCAAGATTTGCAGGAGACCTCCACAATGTTGACTGAATGACAACAGATAATAGCCCACCTGAATTGCCACAATGGAATAAAATATTCCAGACTAAACCTGGAACCCACAACAAATCTGAATATTTTGGGTGCAAGGGCTTATCCATCAAGGTCATATATCCAAGCTAAGCCACCCAGCAGTCTTCTCAACAGAAGACATCTGCCACAGAAGAGGAGGAGTTGGACCAATCTATATTTTTATCTACAGTCAGTCAGGTGGTTCCAACGACAAATAGATCTCTGTGGCTCCTGGAACAGAAGAGATCCACTGATCTTGCTCCCAGCATTGTCACCCTTGCACTTGGAAAAAGGCATCTTCTCCTTTCCATTCTAAGCCTGGGTTACTAGGAAAATATAGAAGAACAAGACCACTATTTATTGTGATAACTCAGAGAGCCCAATGTCCACAAGCCATAGAGGCACTTTTTGTATGCTTGGGCTCTGGATACCCAGATTGTTAGAGGCTGAGATTGACAGCCTGCCATCTGAAAGACTAAATCTTCAGGGATGCAGGTATTCCAGTGAAATGATAGACTTCCCACTCAAATGTAGAAAACCATGCAAGCAAATTTGGAGGACTTGTATAGCCTGGAATAAAATACATCTCTGAGGTTGCCTGGTTATGTTCCTTAAAAGCAAGTGTAGCATTCCTTTTCACAAAGAACTTTATCAAAGTTCTTTCAGAGTTCAGGCATTCACAATACGATCCTTTCTCCCTCTGCATAAAGGAAATAGCCTCCTATTACACCCACACATACTTTAAGGCAGACTCTCAGCTACTGTTTTCTTTCACCAATAGGTAAAATATAATGGAGAATACCACTGGAACCAGCAGCAAGGAAAGGGAATATTCACTCAAACTAGTAGTATCTTTTCTACTAACAAAAGGTAAAAGAAAATGTTTAACTGCACCCAATATGTGTCCACTGATCAAAGATCAGAGGAAAAAATGGAATTCAAATACGGTTTTACAAGCAATGATTAAGCCACCATTTCAGCTCTTATAACAGCAGTGAGAAACCTGAGGCCCAGGGGCCGCATGCGGCACACCAGAGTAATCTGATTGCAGGCCATGAAACATTTTGCTGATGTTGACCGTCCGCAGGCACGGTCCCCCTCAGCTCCCAGTGACCGCGGTTCACCGTTCCCGGCCAAAGGGAGCTGCGGGAAACGGTGGGCCACCGGTTGCCCACCACTGCCTTAGAAGTACCCTTTTTTTTGCTGACACTCAAGTGCTCTTTTCTAAGCAGAATGACAACAGCTACAAGAGTCAGTGGTTTGGGAGCTCTTTGTGAAAGAAACTTTATTTTCTATATTTCATCACATCACTTTGCAGACAATCACTCAGATGTTCTCCTGATTTTATAAATATGAGGAACACAATTCTATTTACATCAGTTTATTTCTTTATGCTTTTTCTGTGTGCAAGCCAAAATACACATTTGAATATCAACTTCATATCCTGGATAGAGATACGCTTTTAGATTTTACATTAACAAAACTTGAATATGATGAAAGACAGACACTCAGGCTTATACAGGAGTCAGAAAAAAGTTGAAAGGCATCTAAGACAACCATCTCCAGATAGATCACAATGGAAATACATCAAAGTTACAATTCCTCCATCAAGCCTCCTGATAAGAGCAATGTGATCCTTTCCACAAGGTCTACTACAACAGTGGAAATAAACAGAACTTTAGACTGAATTTTTTGGGGGTAGAAAATGTTTCTTATTCTATTTGCACAGAGCCTAGTACACTTGATCTTAGTTGAGCCATCCTAGGCACTTCCGTAATACAAACAAACAATCTGTAACTCAATGTTGTCTTTCATAGATACAGCTTTCAAAGGTTGGGCTCTTTAGGGTAGGTCTACATTACTATTAGACACCTGCAGCTTTCCCATGCCAGCTGACTCAGGTTCATGGGACTCAGGCTAAGGAGCTGTTTAATGGTGGTGTAGAGTACACATTTCAGGCTCAGGCTGCAGTCTGAGCTCTGGGAGCCTCCCATCTCACAGGGTCCTAGAGCCTAGGCTCCAGTTTAAGCCCGAACTTCTACACCGCAATTAAACAGCCCCTTAGCCCAGGCTCTGTGAGCCTGAGTCAGCTGGCATGGGACAGCCATGGGTATCTAATTGTAGCGTAGACATACCCTTAGACTGCCTTTACCCTATAATATACTACAAACAAACAACCCTGAAGGAACCATCTTTTCCTTTACCCCAGAGAATATTATAGCCTAGAATGTATTCTCTCTTTCCTGGTTGGTGAAAAAAAATCACTTTACTGCTTGAGAGTTCCCAGCAGCTGTCTGTTCCACACAGGTGGATATCTTCACTAAGAGAAACAAAATTTATTCACAAAGACACTTCCTCTGTCACTGAGCCTTCCACCAATCTCGGGGACCCTTCCTATCAGATATTAGTTTAATAAAAAGTATTCTTAAATGCTGATCGTGGCACTCTGCACCCCAGATTCATCATAGTGGTATGATTATAATGTAATTATAACATAATTATGATGCACCTTGTACAGAATGTGTCATGTGAGGTGTCATTGGAAAAGTTATGATTTACTGAATCCTTCCTTCCTTGGTAGTCCATCGATCTGATGATGACAAATCTGTGCAGATCATCTATTGTTGGTCTCATGGTGTGCCCTCTGATGACTGTACAAACCAATTCTAGAGGTGCACATTTTGCTGCAAATGGTGCATGGGAAGTTTGCAGTCAGTGGATTGTGCGATGCTGATGCTCTGTGATGTCGTTCGCGTGCCTCTTGTAGACACCGGCAGCAGTCTTCCTCAAAGGCAATGCAGGTATTTCTGACTGTTGCACACCACTGTGTTCTGTCGCTGGCGGCGTCCTCAAGGTCCCTAGGTTTGATACTGCTGTACTGCAGATTGGCTTTGATGGTGTCCTTTTAATGTTTCCGTGAATGACCTATATGCCGGATGCCCTGGGAGAGCTCACCATACAGAAGCTGACGGGGATTCTGTTGACATCCATGCGGCTAACATGACCGGTCCAACGTAGCTGTGACTTCATGATCATCATTTCGATGCTTGTCATCTGAGCTCTCTCGAGGACCTCGAGATTGAGCACTTTGTCTTGCCAGCGGATCTTCATGATGTTGCGGTGGCAGCGCATGTGAAATGCTTCGAGCTGCTTGATGTGACGCCTATATAGTGTCCATGTTTCGCACCCATACAAAAGAGATGAAAGAACAACAGCTCTGTACACAAGACGTTTTGTTGACATCAGGATGTTGTGGTGATTTAAAACTTTGACACGCAGTCAGCCAAGTGCCTGGCTTGCTTTGGATATTCGTGCGTATAGGTATTTAAAGTTCTCCACTACTTTCAGCTCAGGGCCATCAATAGAGATACTAGGGACAGAAGCATTTGATCCAGGTGCAGGTTGATGGAGAACTTCTGTCTTTCTGAGGCTGATAGTTAGTCCGAAAAGTTGCAAGGCCTTAGCAAACTTGTTGATAATGTGCTGAAGATCATTTTCAGTGTGAGCCACGAGGGCACAGTCATCAGCAAAGAGTGCCTCAAGAAGGAGCTTCTGCACTGTCTTAGGTCTGGTCTATACTACCCGCCTGAATCGGCGGGTAGAAATCGACCTCTCGGGGATCGATTTATCGCGTCCCGTTGGGACGCGACAATCGATCCCCGAATCGGCGCTCTAACTCCACCAGCGGAGGTGGTAGTAAGCGCCGCCGACAAAAAGCCGCAGAAGTCGATTTTGCCGCCGTCCTCACAACGGGGTAAGTCGGCTGCAATACGTCGAATTCAGCTATGCTATTCACGTAGCTGAATTTGCGTATCTTAAATCGACTTCCCGCTGTAGTGTAGATGTACCCTTAGTCTTTGCATTCAGGTGAACCATCGTGCCGGTATTTCAAGTATATACCTCAGTCCATATCTTTCATTGCATGTTTAAGGACACATGCAAAGAACAGGTTAAATAGGACAGGAGCGAGAACACATCCTTGTTTCATGCCGTTGGTGATGTTAAAGGGAGCTGATATGGCTCCATCAGACAATATTTCGCCTGTCATGCTGTCATGAGAAAGGCGTATAATCTGGGCAAATTTTCTTGGTCAGCCAAGTTGTGTTAGAATGGTTCAAAGGGCTTCCCTGTTGACAGTATCAAACACCTTTGTCAGATCTATGAAGACAGCATACAGGTGCATGTTCTGTTCAATGCACTTCTCTTGTATTTGTCTGACAGCAAACACCATGTCGACTGTGCTCCGGTCAGGTCAAAAACCACATTGACTTTCAGGTAGATTTGCCTTGGAAATATTGGCTATTAGGCGGTTCAAGATGATGCGGGCGATGATCTTCCCTCCAACGGAGGGGAGGGATACGCCTCTATAGTTTCCACATGCTGCTTTGCTGCCTTTGTTCTTGAAAAGAGAGACAATAATAGCATCGTGGAGGTCCTGTGGTATGTTTTCATCCTCCCAGATGTTGATGATCACACTGTGGAACGCTGTTAGTGCTGCTGGACTTGCTGCTTTGTATATCTCTGCTGGTATCCCATCTTTTCCAGGAGCTTTCCCTGAACTCATCTGGCTAACAGCTTTCTTAATCTCATCTATAGTGGGCGGAAAGTCAAGATCTGTCAGAGCAGGTTGTTGTGGAATTTCATTGAGGACAATATTATTCACAGTTGATGGTCTATTGAGAAGGTTGCTAAAGTGTTCTCGCCATCTTTCGTTGATGCCTTCTTTATCTTTAATCAGCGTTGTGTTGTCTAATGAGAGCAACGGGGTGGTCCTTGGTTTAGAAGGTCCACAGCCAGTCTTAATAACACTGAAGAACATCTTTAAGTTGTGGGTCTCAGCATAGTGCTCAATTTCTTTGGCTTTGCTCTCCCACCAGTTATTTTGTATCTGACGGAGCTCTTTCTGTGTTTTGCTCTGAAGGTACTTGAAATGGTCCCGCTTAGAGACTGAGGAGGGGTCATTCTGCCATTCGATAAGACGGATAAGATAAGATTTACTGAATATGATTATCCTATTTGTACGCGTGTATCATTTTCATATCAGGAATTATGAATATTGGTGATGTATCTGTATTTCAAATGTGGTTACACCTGGGTGACACCCACTAGGCAAGATGCTTTCAGTCTAGACAGCTGATTGTGAAGGACCTATTCAAGGTAATGGGCCATTAAGGGAAACAATAGGCCATAGAAGAAACTTATCCCCCACCTGGTGAGCCTTCCTGGGAACACTTCAGACAGTCTACGGATAATAGCTGCTATGACTCAGCAAAGCATATGACCAGATCACATGACACTGAATTCCAATTTCATACTTGTATTTTTCTACAAACTGGGCTGGGAACTTAGCTTGGAGGTAAGGGTTCCCACCATATGGAGAGACTATAAAAGATAGGGCGTGACATCATCTCTTGACCTCACTCGCCATGCAAGAGAACACTGGAAACACCTGAGGAACAATAACTGAACTGGGGGAGTGCTAAAGGCATTTCTAGCCTGTGAATGGGAACTTGGTAGACTGCTTGTATCATCAGTCAGGGTGAGTTATTGCTAATTCAAATCCTATCTATCTACTATATTAGGCTTTATTTGCTTTTTTGTTTAATTTCCTAGGCTTTGATCTGTTTGTTATAACTTGATGATTACCTGTTCTGTTCATTCCCTCTGGGGCACCTGCATTGGCTAGGGAAGACAGGATACTGGGCTAGATGGACCTTTGGTCTGACCCAGTATGGCTGTTCTTATGTTATCTCCTATAATCACTTAAAATCTATCTTTCTGTAGTTAATAAACTTGTTTTATATTTTATCTTAACCAGTGTGTTTTAAGTGAAGTGAATGGGAAAAATCTCAATTTGGTTAACAAAGGCTGTTGCACATCTTCCCCACATGAAGGGGGGGAGCGAATGAATTACTAAGCTTGCATCATACAGATCTCTGTGCAGTGCAAGTTGGTATAATTCTGGGTTTATATTCCAGTAGGGGTTCAAAGCTGGGGAGCTGGGAAGTTGGGTAGAGGCCTCCAGTTTGTCCATGAGTGGCTTAGGTAAAGTACTCAGATAACTCAAGCGGGTATGTGGCGCCGCCTACTGTCGTGTTGAGTGATAACAAGGACTGGAGAGGCTGGCTGGGTCACCAGCAGAGCAGTGTGAGAAAGGCCAACCCAGTTGAATAGTTAGGGGGCACAGAGGTTCCAACGGCTCCCAGACTTCACCCCCAGGGTCACAACCCGTCACACAGATAACTTACAGTTTTCTGTATCTTAGGGGAAAAAGAAATGCCACCAAAGAAACCAGAAATCTGCTGGGAATTTAGAGAAATATCTACACTTTATGTAAGATGGGGAGAATTTTAATTTTCTCTTCTTCTTGGTCCTCCTATTTTAATACCAAATATCATTGCAAAGTACAACGAAGGTTATTTAAACATATTTATTATCTTATTAAAGCATAACTGCCTTTGCTGCTGCTAAAGGTAGTTTTATAGAAACCTGTAAGTCGCTCTATGGGACTCCAACACTTTAAAACCTGATACTAAAAACAGACCATTACTACAATTTTACAGGATATTTCTCTAAACTACAAATATTAAGTCATTTTTTCAAAATGTAAGTTTTTTAGAAGACTGATTTCCTTGTTTTGTGCCAAATATTAAAAATTGCTTTACCGTGGTGTGAACTCAGTTACTTATATGTAAAAAACAGCAAACGTCCCCATCATCTCTTCATAAATAACGGAACTTTACAGGCAATTAATATTGTCAATCATTTTTTTCAGGTAACAAAACATATATTGGTGACATTCTGAGATATTTGAATTCACAAAATGGCATTTATCAATATTACATGTTAGATTTAGTATTAGACAGAAGGGAAACAGATACGCTTTAAAGCTTTTGGATATTTAGAACTGCCTGAAGAAAACAGCATGGTACCAGTATGAAGCACTGAAATCGCATTGATTCCTGGTGGTGTTGCAGAGATGGAAGATTTCCTCTCTGCAAGTAATGATCTTTAATTGCATATCCTAACATGATTATATTAATCCAATGGGACGAACCTCCCCCCTTGCTCCCCAAGTTAGACGTATTTGGAGAGGGATTAGATTTGCTTGTACAGCTAAATTTTCTCAAGTTTAGACATTTTAGGGTTCCAGGGGGAGGAGTTATGCAGCAAGTCCAAGATCTAGGAATTAAGAGTATAAATATAATTTCACAAGGAAGTTCCTTTGTGGAATTACACCATTAGTTTTAGACTCCTGCTCTGAAAAAAAAAAAATCTCCTCAAGGGGGGAAACTTACTGTTTTTAATGGGTTTTGTAGTCTTGCCCTACTTCATTTGATTTAAATATGGAAATATATTAAAAAATGTACATAAATTCACTATCTTTTTATAGTATTTTGTGCTCATTTTATGTGCAAAATGCAATTTACACAAAGTAAGTTTTTCAATGGATTTTCTTTAATAAAAAAGTAAGTCCATAATTAGAGAGACAAGGTGGGTGAGATAGTATCTTTTATTGAACCAATTTCTGTTGGTGGGATTGACAAGCTGTCGAGCTACACAGAGCTCTTCTTCAGGTCTGTGGAAGGTACTGAGGCCTTCTCTACATTACAGAGTTTTGTCAACAAAAGTTATGCCAATGATCAAAAAGTGCTAAAATTACATCATTTGTGCATGTTCACATTACACTCCGTCAGCCGAGCAAGTCCACACTTGGTGCTCTAGCATCGACAGTGAGGGCAGTGCACTATGGATAGCTATCCCACTGTGCTACCTGCCACCTTCTGCAGCTAGGTGTTGTGGAAAGTGGAATGGATCACAGTGCATCATGGGTGCAGGCTCAACGTCCCATGATGCAGTTTTTTCTATCCCAGCATTCCATGAGATTCTGACTGCTTTTTGTGACATTTTTCAATGGCCCCCATTTTCTGTTCACCTGCCACCTCTGTATGAAAGGATGGATCCCACACTACTCTACTGTTGTAGTCATTGTGTATAATCACATTGCAGATGGGCATGTGGTATATCATGAGCTCCCAATCTGAACAGGAATCAGAGTTGCCTAACCGGCGATGTGCCATGGAAAGAAACACCAGATTACTTCTGGCATTCATGGAGCAGCTGAACACAGTGGACTGTCACTTTTGGGCTTAGGAAACAAGCACTGACTGCTGAGATCGCATTGTTATGTAGAGCTGGGATGATGAGCAGTAGCTGCAGAACTTTTGGATGTGGAAAGACACCTTCCTGAAACTGTGTTCAGAGCTCGCCCCAGCACTTTGGCATAAGAACACCAAAATGAGAGCTGCCCTCTCAATGGAGAAGTGCATGGTGATCACGGCGTGGAAGCTGGCAACTCTGGACTGCTACTGGTTGGTCAGTTTGGAGTCGGTAAGTCCACGTTGGGACAGCATTAACGCAAGCGTGCAGGGGCATTAATTGCATCCTGCTACGAAAGACCATGACTCTTGGCAATGTGCATGAAACAGTGGATGGCTTTGCTGCAATGGGATTCCCTAAATGTGGAGGGGTGATACACGGCATGCATATTCCAATTTTGGGCCTGGACCATCTTGTGACGGAGTACATCAATAGAAAGGGGTACTTCTCTATAATATTGCAGATGCTTGTGGATCACCGTGGGCGTTTCACTGATATTAAAGGAGGGTGGTCCAGGAAGATGCATGATGCACACATCTTCAGGAACACTGGCCTATACAGAAAGTGGCAAGCAGGGACTTTCTTTCCAGACCAGAAGATTCCAGTGGGGGATGCTGAAATTCCTATAGTGCTCCTGAGAGACTCAGTATACCCCTTATTCTCATGGCATGGGAAACCTTGACAGCAGCTAGGAATGCTTCAACAATAGGTTGAGCCGATGCAGAATGTGCCTTTGCCAGATCAAAAGTGTGCTGGCACTGCCTTTATGGCAGGTTAGACCAAAAAGAGGAAAACATTCCCATGGTCATAGCAGTCTTCTGCGTGCTCCATAATATTTTTGTGAGACTAAGTGTGAAAAGTTTCCTGCGGGATGAAGAATGGAGGCAGATCACTTGGCTTCTGAATTTGAACAGCCAGATACCAGGGCTATTAGAGGGGCATAACGGGGGGCAATTTAAATTAGGGAGGCTTTGAGGCAACATTATGACAATGAGGATCAGTAAAGTGCCTTTCCATACAGCACTCTGCCATGCTTTGTTAACTTGCCACCTTGCATGAAAATTTTGATGATTCCTAACCATGATTTGTAGTCAGCAAATGATCAAATTGCCACTGTGTATTAATTCCAGCCACAACCCACTGTATGAGGGAGACAAAGACTGGTTATCTGTCAGAAAAGGGAGATAATCGTGAAGGGCAGTGTAGCCAGCTATCATTTTGGAAGCTGTCGAAAAGGTGGAGTGAAAGGGGTACCGAAATGGGCCGGGTGATTGCAAGGAATGTGTAGGAAGAGTTTGGGGAGGGCATGGAAAGCGGTTCTATATCAGCTGCAGGGGGGACAAGCACACATCTCTTCAGCCTGGAGAGTGATTAGGGACTTCAACATCTCTGTTTGCGCCTCCAATACTTTCATCATCTGCTCCTGGCCTTTGAGATTGTGCTCCTCACTCTCCTTTCTGTCCTGCCTTTTTATTTTAAATTTATCCTTAAGGGTCTCTCTCCATTCCCTGCATTCTCTTTTTTTGCTCTCTAAGGATTGGAGGGCCTCTCGGAACATGTCCTCTTTGCTTTGCCTTGGTCACTTTTTTATCTGGCAGAGGTGCTCCACTGGTATGTAGGGGTTTCCCCTGAAGGCCACATCTGCAGAAGCACAAGAAACAATATACAGAAGCCTGATTTTTGGTTCATGCAGGGCATTGACTCATTATAGTAAAATACACTTCTTGTAACATATCAATCACTTTCTCACTGTCCCTTGGTAAGCACATATCTCAACAAACACCCGAAACATAGCAGCAAGTTCAGCCTAGGTGGGGGTTGGGCATTCAAGATAGGGCAAATGGTCCAAGTGTTTTTTTAAGTGGATCAGTGAAGGTGATTAGGGACAATATTGTAAACTCTACCACCATTTTCCACAGGCGGGGCCATGGGGGTGGGGGTGGGGTCACTGAAGCCGATATATCACTCCTGAGGGTGAGCAAGGATGCAAGGGTGTATCTACTATATTCATGTTCCTTCAGACACGGTGCCTATGTTGCTCACCTGTGTGCTGCTTTGGTCTGTGTAAAGTGGTGGGGGAAAGTTCCCTGCTCTGCCAAGGAACCTTTGGAAGAAGATTGGCAAGTACCACCAGGGAATTTTCCTAGAGATCTCTCTGGAGGATTCCAGTGAAATCTTGGTTTTAACAGTGCATTAACACACAGTTCCACTACACTTCTTATCTGCAGCAGAGAATGTAGAGCACGCTCAAACACAGCTAGTTATGCACATTGTATTCCTTCACCCACTTCTACAACATACAGAGCAAAGCATAGCTACACCTCACATAACTGAGCAGCATCAACTCAAAAAGATCACTTACCAGGGCTCTCCTCTTCTGCATCATGTGCGCCAGAGATGGACTGTTGGGGCTGGCTAGACCCCTCCAGAGTAGAAAAGAGGTGCTGACTCACCATGCCACCGTACGACCCTGCCATGCCCTCTACATTGTCCTCCAAATTGACCTCCTCCAACTTGACTTTGTCCTTGGGGTTAGGTCTACTATCCGCCACCCCCAACCCTGACAAAGTATCCACAGGGCTCTTGGCAGTGGAGGTGGGGGTCGCCAACAAGGATGGCATCCAGCTCCTTATAGAAGAGGCAGGTCATTAGCACAGCACCAGAATGATGGTTTGCCCCCCTTGCCTTCTGGTATGCTTACCTCAGCTCCTTTATCTTCGCATGACACTGCACCACGTCCTGTTCATAGTCCTTATCCAACAAATCATGAGAAATTTGCGTGTAGGTATCTAAGTGCCTATGGCTGGAGTGGAGCTAGGGGTGCACAGCCTCCTCTCCCTACAGTGTCAGCAGATCAAGCAACTCAGCTGTGCTCCAAGAGGGAGAGTGTTTGCTGCGTTGAGCCACCATGGTTAAGATGCAATATGAGCTCTCCACACCGAGCAAACAGGAAATGGAATTTCAAAAATTCCCAGGCCTTTAAAGGGGAGGGGGCGGATGCCTGTGTATCTGGATGCACAGGAGCAGATTTCAAATTGGTGTCCAGAGCAGTTAGGATGGGCATTGTGGGACACCTCCTGGAAGTTATTAACAGTGACAAAACCAAGCGCAGCAACTACACCGACACTTTGTCGATCTAACTTTGCTGCAAAATGCTGTATGCCTTTCAGGTGGTTTTATTTTGTCGGCAAAGCATGAGAGTTTTGCCGGTGGGAGGAGCATTGTAGTGTACACCTCCAATGTTTTGTCAACAAAAGCTGCCTTTTGCTGACAAAACGGTGGAGTGTAGCCAAGGCCTTAGGCCATGTCTACACTGCGCACCTTACAACGGTGCGGATGTACCATTGCAGCTGCATCATTGTAAAGCAAGCAACGAAGCCGCTCTTCATCACCAGAGAGCTCTCCTGACAACAAAATAAAACCACCCTGAAAGAGGGGCGGTAGCTTTGTCACCGGGAGAGCATCTCCTGTCGACGAAGCCCTGTGCACACAAACACTTTTTGTTGTTAAAACTTTTGTTGTTCAGAGGGGTGTTTTTTCACACTTCTGAGCAACAAAGGTTTTAATGCAGTGAAAATGCAGTGAACAAAAGTACAGTGAAGACATAACTTCATATCTCTGCCAGAGATCTTGCGTGGGGAAAAAATGATCATAGGAAATGAAACAGACTTGCATCTACAGAAATAGATTGTGAAGGCCAGAGTTGAAACACACCATGTTGCCAATGGGCTTCAGTTTCTGGAGCTGTCAATCTGGACCCTGTCAGAACTATTAAATTAATTCATTTTAAACAAAGAAACATGATCTTGAGAAAGTAGCAAAAGGTGCAATCATTCATCATCCATTTTCACAGGTACCTCCCTCCCACAAGTCCAGTGCTGGCACTGGGCTTGATGAACACTGCTTTTCTGCTCCCTCAGAAGGATGGATCCTGCAATAGCAGCCACTCGGGGGAGGAAGCAGCTCTGGGATTATCCATCAGTAAGGTTAAGTTTTTGTCATGGGTATTTTTAATAGAAGTCAGTGACAGGTCGCAAGCAATAAACAAAACTTCACAGAAGCCCATGATCCATCCCTGACTTTTACTAAAAATACCCGGGGCAGGGGACAAACAGAGCAGTGCCTTGGTTTGCAGCAGCTCCAGCCCCACTGCTGCTCCTCCTGGCCCCCAGTCAGCTGTTCGGTGGCCCTGGGCTGACCACTGGTAAGATGTTTAGCACTCGGGGCTGACTGCTAGTCAGCTCTTCTGGTGGCCACTGCTCCAGCAGCACTGGGGCTGACAACTGCTCCAGCCCTGCCACAGAAGTAGTCCCGGAAAGTCCCAGAATCAGTGACTTCTGTGACTGAATCATATCCTTTTTCATCAGGAAAAACTAGTGGAGTGAAGCATTACAAGGCAAGATGGTGCAGGTGAGTGGGTGGGACTCTCTACACTTGCACAAAAGTAGGGAGCGAGGGTGGAGTGGGCAGACTAGAGACCGATATCCCCGGGACTTGTCGTGGTTGTGCCTCTCCCTGCCCCATGTTACAACAGCACTGTGTCTCATCCCCTCCCCCCGTCCATTTGGTGCCCAATCCTGGGGGCAGCCATGGAGAAGGGCAGGGCTTGCACACCTGGCCATGCACCCATGCTTGAGGACAGTGTGGGAGGCGGGGGTTTTTCTAGGCACTGGGTATTCCTGGGGGAATTCTGCACCACTGCACATGCGCAGAACTTATGTCCCCTACAGATTTCTTTGCTTCCCCACAGAAAAATGACTTTCTGACAGGAAAGCAAAGGGAAACCACAAGAGCGGTCATACAACCCTCCCCAGCAGTACGTTTCAGATACCTAGGGCAGCCAGCTGCAAGGTAAATCACTGTGGGGCAGGGGGTGGGACTGGGAAAGACCTGGCTGGGGGCTCCTCCCCTGCGCTGGGCTCAGCTGCTAGTCCCGGCGGGGCTGGGAAGGAAGGGACTTTCTCTTCCCCTGCACAGTATCCAGAGCCGGGTCACACCCACCTCCAGATTTCTCCCCTGGCTTCAGGAAGCTCTGCAAACTGCCCCCTCTACCCCGTGCTTCCTGCACCCATCGCTCCTCAATTGCAGGGGAAGGTATCACTGTAAAGGGAGCTGCTCCCCCATGCACCCAACCCCCATGTATCCAGACCCCCTCATATCCAGACCCTCCCACTAAGCCTTGCCCCCCGCACTCAGAATCCCCCTTGCCGAGTTCTACTCCTCCTGCACCTGGATCACCCCAATGAGCCATCCACACCCAGATCCCACCCCACATTGCCCCAAACAGCTGCACCTGGATTCCCACCCCACCAAACCCCCAGCACCTGGACTCCCCCACTCTGCCCACCACACACAGAATCCCCACCGAGCTCTAGCCCTCCCCCCCCCAAGACCCCCCTGCTGAGTCCCACCCACCTTCACCTGGACCCTCTGCAGAGTCCCATTACAGTTGCACCCAGAACCCCACAAGAAGCCCCTGTGCATCTGGTTCCTCCCTGAGCCGCCCATACCCAGATTGCCCCACACAGAACCCTCTCAGCCCACACCTGGATCCCCCCACTCTAAGATCCTGACTGCCCACACCTGGTGCATCTGGCACAGAGGGGGACAGGCTCTGTCCTTGTGTTGTGTCAGGGTTGGGTGCAGCCTCACTGCTGAGTCCATGTCCCCAGGGGAGCTGCACAGCGATCTCCCATCTCGGAGCAGCCAGTGGCCTGTGCCCCCCAATGCCATGCTGGAGTCACCACATTTATTTGACAAATAAAATATGCAGATTTTTTCAGAATTTTAAATTGTTTGGAGCAGAATGCCCTCAGGAGTAACTGGGCTAGATGCGTTGTGACTACAAAGCAGACAGCCTGCATAGGGGGCGCTGCAGAGCCCGGTCCTAGGAGCGTCTCTCCCCCCCCGCCCCCGCTTTCGCTGCCATTAGCTCAGTGAGCAGATTCTGGCCGGGCTGGCTTCAGCCGTTGCCACTGCGCATGTTCGCACAGCTCGCGCATGCTCAGTAACAACACGGCGCTCATTCTGAAGGGAGGCAAATTTTGACGCTACGGGCAGGCGGATGCTGACCGGGCCTCACCACAGGAGCCAACCTGCTGGATGGGGTGACCTCCAGCACCCACCCGCGGTGGCTGACCTTTCAGAGACCCATTGCCCCATCTTCGCGCCTCCTTCTCAATAACGCGCAGACACCCACCTGCAGCCAAGAGCAGCAACGGTGCGGCCTGTCTTGCCGACCCGCTATGCTGCCGCTGCACGCTGATTGGCTCAGCCGGCTGTCAGTCTCTCCATCCCTGTGTTCGGAGTGGCTTCTGGCGTTGTCCTCGGAAGTAACCCCGCCCTCTGTTAACGGGTGCTGGGCTCCTCCTCGCCCGCCCCATCACGTCGCACCCGCCGTCCCTGGTAGGCAGGTGATTGGTTCGTCGTCCCGTCACTTACACGCTTGCCGGCCGGGGATGTGGTCTGGAAACCAGCTGAGACAGAGAGGTGCGCGCGCCGGGCGCTCTTCCCCGGGGCGGGGAGGCGCGCGCCCTGGTAAGTTTTCCCCCAGTACCAGGGACGCGCACGGCCCCGAGTGGCACGGGAGCGCGCTTCGTTGTCTGCAGGCAGGTGCAGTTAACTGGTCCACGTGCCGGGTGAGGGCGGGGCTAAGACGTCCAGCCACTGACCCAGTCGCCTCCCCCCGCAGGGCCCCTGCCCCCTTCAGTCAGCGTCCCCGGCAGGGCTAAGGGGATTCTGACACGGCAGTCCCCTAGTGGCCAGGCGCGCTCCCGGAGCAGCCGTAGGCCTGCGGGCTCACGAGCGCTGGGGCGCCCAGCGATTCCTTATGGGCAGCGTGCGCTGGGCCTTCCCCTGCGCCGCCTGGGCCCCGCGCCGGGACGAGTGGCTGCTGGCCGCGCGCCTGGTGCAGCCCGAGGAGAAGGACCGCGTCCGCCAGTTCGTCTTTGCCCGGGATGCCAAGGCTGCCATGGTAGAGGAGGCTGGTGCGCTTTATGGCGAGAGCGCGGGAGGAGCCGCGTGTAAAAGGAGTTACTAGTAGAGTGGCCAGATGTCCCGATTTTATAGTGACAGTCCCTGTATTTGGGGCTTTGTCTTATATAGGCGCCTATTACCCCCGTCCCGATTTTTCACACTTGCTGTCTGGTCACCCTAGTTACTAGGGCAGGAGGAAACGCGGGTAATTTATTTAACGTAGTGCCCGTTTTTGACCCCAGTGTTTATTATGGTTATTAAGAGCTATGCACGTGCATGGTGCTTTGCCTGTGTAAAATAGAAGGTCCCTATCCGCGTCTGCTGGAAGATATGCAAACGCTGTCTTTTTCACCAATTGAACCTGCCGCAGTGTGCCAGAGTGTCCCGCTGCCAGCACTACGTGCCCTATACTGGCTTTCTGGGAGGAGTTCAAAGGGTATGTCCATACTGGCACTCCATTTAGGAACAAGCCTCCCGACTCAGGGCCATAGATTTGCAGTAGCAGCACCCCCTCCCTGGACTTGAGACCCAGACTTAACCTGAAGGCAACCTATACACCGCCATTTTTCAGCATTCTAATACAAGACATACAAGCTTCTGTAGCACAAGTCTGTGGCCCTGGGTTGTGAGGCTTGTTCCTAAATGCAGTGCCAGTATGGACATACCCTTCAAGTCTCAGTCCCAGGTATAGCATATGCATAACTGGCTTAGGGCCTTCTTACCTGAGATACTGCCTGTCTCACCATGACATGCTGCCATAGTTTAAATCAGCTGAAGTTCTGGAGGCAGCTGCAGGCTGGGTTTTGCTATACAAGAAAAAGGACTGCTGGCAGGGTGTTCTCTTGCTCAGGGCTACCTTTTTCCTTTAGAATGTACTTCTCCCTCCCCTAATCCAGAGTAGCCCAACTTTTGACCTTCAGTGTATGCTGCAAGGCACATCTTTTTCGGAGGCAGTTTGAGGAATCAAATATACCAAACAATGACCAGTCTTTGTTGTCTTTATAGCAGGGGGAGGGGTTCTGTCTGTGGACTATTGACAGACAACAGGTCACAAGGGATTGTGAAAGAATTCTCTCAACCTTGTTTTATAATTTTATTTCATGAAATAAAACCCAGCAACAATGTGAGGTTGTATAACTAGGAAGCATAATGTGTAAGAATCTGACTGTATCTTTTAAAACTCTGCAAAGGTGAAGTTCAAGCTTTATATCAACAACTTGAGTAGTATAAATTATAACTAATTGTTTATTAATGATAATTTTTAACTGTTCTGCTTCCACAAGCCCTTCATTTAGCTTTTAAATGATTTTTAACAAAAACAACATTAATAGGAAAGTTGAGAGAGAGTTTTAAATCAATGCAAAGAAATATTCACTGTTGGGGGCAGGGGAATAAAATATCCTCAGCAGAAAGATGATGAGCTGGTAAAAGGAGGGAAATCCTATTTCAGATAATACGAATCTTTAGAAGGGGGATTGTGTTGTACTGTGCTGCATAAATTATTGATACATCACAAATAAATGCTTGTGTGAAAATGTATCTGAGCTGGTAAACATTTTAGCTCTTTCATTTATATCATGCTATGGTTTTTGTAAATAGCAAGTTTCTTTAAGTAACAAGTAAAACTTAGCCCTACTTCCCAAGTAAGTAAACTAACTGGTATTTTAGCAGTTACAAATTGTTCTTTGTACATGGCACAATGGTTCCACATGCATCGTCTTAAACTTTTTTTTATTTCCTAGGCTGGTCGTCTGCTGATAAGAAAATTAATTGCAGAAAAACTATGGATACCTTGGAATGAAATAAACTTGCAAAGGACATCAAAAGGAAAACCCTTCCTGGTGAATGATATACTCGGTATCCATCCCAATTTCAATTTTAATGTCTCTCATCAAGGGGATTATGCAGTTCTTGCAGCTGAGCCTGAGCTTCAAGTTGGCATTGATATAATGAAGACTAATTTGCCAGGTAATGTATTACTGTTACCAAAGAAATTTTAGAGAGTCTAACTATTGAGTATTTTAAGGTTTCCATAAAAGTCAACCAAAGTCCCTGCAATTTAGTGTTGTTAAAATAGAGAGAGTTAGCCAGCACTTCTGATTTTTTTTTTTTAAACCATTGATTGAATTTATTTGCTTATTTATTGTTGTAAAGTCTCTGAAGTATATATTGGACATTTTTGTTGCATTTCTGATTGTGGATCTTTCTATTTATCTTTCCAAGTTTGAAATACAACCATGGATCAGTAAGGCCTTGATCCTGCAATGAAATCAGTAGGAGCAGGCATCTGCAGAAATCTCATTGCAGGATTGGACCCTAGAAGATTTTTAAAATATTAAGCCTCACAGAAGCTTCCAGTTAGCTCCTTCATTGGCATAAATCTGAAAGATAACTGGGTTGTAGATTAATGAAATGCAGAACAAAACACTGTAAAAGGAAACGTCTCAAATGCATTCCAAAAAAAATGCAATTTTACAAAGAGCGCTGCATAAAGATAGCTCAGCTTTAAACATGACTGGAGTAAAGGAGCGAGATACTGGAACTTTTACCAGCAAGTTGTTTTTCTAGCATTTATTCCCACTGTACTAAAAACTTCTTCAGAACATTTACAAGCATAACAAAAATGGTCTGAAACTCTGGAAATTTTGTATCATTTCTTGTGAAGAAAGTTTTTCTGCAGTTTCTCCACAATCTTCAGTTTGTCCAGTATTCTGTGTCACAAGAAATGAAAAATAATGGTAACTTAGGTACAAGTGATCATGACATGATCACGTTTATAATATGTTAACAGAATAAAGTTCAGACCAGTAAAGCATATATACTCACACTCACAGACGCTTGGTGCTTTAAAAGGGCCAGTTTCATAAAGCTGAAAACAATTATGAGCCAAATCATTTGGGAGGAAGAATTTAATCAGAAAAATGTGAATGATGATTGGGAATTGCTTAAGAACACTTTACTAGATGCCCAAAAAGCCACAATTGAGGAAGAAGGTTGCATTATTTTTGTTTTTTAAAGAGCAACTCTAGGGGGGAAGTGAAGGCAGGTAAAAAAATAATATATAGCAAATGGAAAGAAAGGGGAAGTTGATAGTAATAAACATAAATCAGAACTTAGACATTGCAGAAAATTGATAAGGGAAACAGAGGGACTCAAGGAGAAATCTGTGGCCAGCAGAGCTAAGGACAATAAGAGAGATTTAAAAAAAAAAAAAAAAAAGTATATTAGGGAAAAAGAATCTTAACAAGGGTATTAGTCCATTACTAGATGGAAATGGTAGAACCAGCAATAATAATGCAGAATATGCTGAAGTGTTCAATAAATATTCCTATTCTGTTTTTGGAAAGGGAACAGACTATGTAGTCTCATCATATGATAACACTCTTTCCATTCCAGTAGTATCTCAGGTGAATGTTAAACAGAGGTTACTAAAGTTAGATATTTTTAAATCAGCATTTCTAGATCACTTGCATCCAAGAGTTTAAAAATCAGCTCTCTTAAAAACGTTTTGGAACACTGAGGAAGTTCCAGAAGGCTATAAGAAAGCTAATGATGTGCCACTATTTAATAAAGTGTAAATGGGATGACCTGGGTAATTATAATCCTGTTAGTCTGACATTGATCCCAGGCAAGATAATGGAGTGGTCATGCAGGACTTGATTAATAAAGAATTATAAGAGGGTAATAACCTATGCTGATTGGCATTAATTTTGATGGAAAATAGATTTTGTCATACTAATTATATCTTTTTTTTTTTAATAAGATTACAAGTTTGGTTGAAAAACACAGTATTGCAGAGGTAATAATCTTAGACCTGTGTAAGGTGTTTGACTTGGGCTACATCTACACTACGGGGGGGGGGGGTCGATTTAAGATACGCAAATTCAGCTACGTGAATAGCGTAGCTGAATTCGACGTATTGCAGCCGACTTACCCCGCTGTAGGGACGGCGGCAAAATCGACCTCTGCGGCTTCTTGTCGACGGCGCTTACTCCCACCTCTGCTGGTGGAGTAAGAGCGTCGATTCGGGGATCGATTGTCGCGTCCCAATGGGACGCAATAAATCGATCCCCGAGAGGTCGATTTCTACCCGCCAATTCAGGTGGGTAGTGTAGACCTAGCCTTGGTAATGCATAGTATTTTGATTAAAAAACTAGAATGATATACAAATAATTTGGCATATATTAAATGAATTAAAAACTGGGTAATTGATAGGATTCAAAACGATAGAGAACCGTCATCTGGTGGGATCCTGCAGGGATCAGTTCTTGGCCCTACTCTATTTAACATTTTGTTTTCTTTTGGGCCATTGATAAAAATCATCAGTGATCCAGTTTGCAAATTGGGGGAGTGGTAAATAGTAGAGGACGGGTCACTAATTTAGTGTGATCTGGATATCTTGTTAAATTGGATTCAAGCAAACAATATGGCTAAGTGTGTGTGTGTGTGTATGTATGTATATATGTATATATATGAACAAGGAATGCAGGCCAAACTTACACCATGGAGGGGAGGACTCTATCCTGGGAAGTGGTGCCTCTGGAAAAGTTCGGGGGTAGGCATGGGGTGTTGGTGAGACACTGTGCACAAAAGGGCTAATGCAATCCTTGGATACATAAACGGGAATCTTGAGTAGGAGAAGAGGTTATTTTACCTCTATATTTGGCACTGGTGGGACCGCTGCTGGAATACTGTGTCCAGTTCACAGTTCAAGAAGGATGTTGATAAATTGGAGAGAGTTAAGAGAAGAGCGACAAGACTGCTTAAAAGATTAGAAAACCTGCCTTACTGTGATAGACTCAAGGAACTCAGTCTATTTAGCTTAACAAAGAGAAGGTCTAGCAGTTACCTAGCAGAGAAGGTAAAACTGATCCAGTGGAGCTATACAAATTCAGACTGGAAATAAGATGTATACACCTCTACCCCGATAGAACGCTGTCCTCGGGAGCCAAAAAATCTTACCGCGTTATAGGTGAAACCGCGTTATATCCAACTTGCTTTGATCCGCCGCAGTGCGCAGCCCTGCCCCCCTGGAGCGCTGCTTTACCGCGTTATATCCGAATTTGTGTTATATCGGGTCGCATTATATCGGGGTAGAGGTGTATTTTTAACAAATTGAGAATTGGAACAGTTCATCAAGGGTCATGGTAGATTCTCCACCACACGCAATTTTTAAATCAGATTGAATGATTTTCTTAAATATATGCTCTGAATGCTTCCCCAAAATAATTCCATGACCTGTGTCATGTAGGAGATCAGGTTGGATCTTTTGGCATTGGAATCTGTGTTTATGTATAAGAAAATATTTTATTTATGAGAATGACACATCATCTATGCATACATAATTTATTAATTGTTTTAAGTAATATTTGTAAATATCTATGCACTGAGATTGGAGAAGCAACTTATTATGATGGTCAGTTTGGGGTTTGAAAGATATGGCCTCGATATACAGAAACTTTAAATAAGATCTGGCAATATCAGGGTTCTAACCCTGGTATTTGCGTGCAGCTAAGCCCTTGTTTGGGATTCAGTTCAGTCTCTCAAGACCCAGACTGTCAAGGGGAGGTGAAGGTACAGTGCCTCAATAGCAGTAACTGGAGGCATTATGCCTTGGAAAGATATATAGCCTCCTGAGAGCTAAGGTGCATAGGCAGCACCTTGCCATGCCTTTTAAAAAGCCTTTCTGTTTCAAAAGGCAGGGGACAAGGCCCCACCCGTACACCTTCCTCACAGGGCTAGTTTGCACTGCAAACAGCATTAATTGGCTCCTTCTTCTTGCACACTAGGAAGCTCACAGATTATATGTATCCACAAAGGCTATGGCTACGCTAGCACTTTTGTCGGTAAGACTTATGTTGCTCAGGAGTGTGAAAAAACACACCCCTGACCGACATAAGTTACACCAACAGAAGCGCCGGTGTGGACAGCGTTCTGTTGGAAGGAGATGCTCTCCCACTGACATAGCTACTGCCATTTGTTGGGATAGTTTAATTATGTCGACAGGAGTAGTCTCTCCCGTCGGCATAGAGGGTTACACAGGAGGTTTTACGGTGGCACAGCTGCATAGGTACAGCTGTGCTGCTGTCAGGTGTCTAGTGTAGACATAGCCTTAGAAGGAACTGTGGAGGTGGGGGTATTCTGTCCTCTGCTGATTTTAACACAGTTCTGTAAAGCAGGCATGATTTACTGCTTGGCACTTCGAAAGATTTTTCCTTTAAATGGCGTAGGTGTTCTTGCTCTCTTCTCTCTTTCTCTCTCTGGTTTTTATGTAGATACTGGTGTATAGTGTGGTTTTACAGCCATTTAAAATCCCTATGTTTGCCACCTTGTGTTTAATTGTCCAAAACCTCTCCGTTCTCTAGCAAACGAAAAGATCAATATGAATCACTAACAGATTGTTGAAGTCTTTGTTTTTTCCCTTCCCACATCCATTTCTAGTATGTAATAGAGTAAAGGTATAAAAAGACATCTAGATGTCAGTTAATATCAGGATTAAAAAAATCCACACCCTGGAACACTTTCAGAAAATCATTTTAATAAATGACATGAAAAGAGCGAGAGCCAGATTAATGTATAATGATTGGCATAAAATGGCATTTTAAACACATTTCTGTACTCTACCCAACTGGTCTTATGAAACTAATTGAACCGTTTGATTCTAAAAGCAGAAGATCTTTCCCAGAGGGCAGATCATAGGTTTAATTTCACTTTTTGGTTTTTGTAAGACCATCTTCACCTTTTTTCCTGCCCTCAAATAAAAAGGGTATTCCAGTGTTTAAGGGGAGGTTTTATGAGCAGCTTCTCAGTTAAATAAAATTATATATTACTGTTATTTAAAACTGCAGGAGTAGCTGAAACTCCATAGTCTCCCTTTACCATCTTCCTTTTTACTTTTCTTATCTTTTATCTGTTCCCCCCACCACCCTCCTTTTGGATTTTGTGCGGATTTCTTCCTTAGCCCATCTTGTTACCTCCTTTTTGGAAGAGTTTCCTTATTTATCATCTCTCCCTTCCCTTAAATAAAAGTATATGGTGAGGAATATCCATTTGGTTATGGAAGGCCAGATACACCCTGGTCCATTGCTCATTTAATGAGCCAAAGGAAGTCACTTCAGATCAGCCTGAGGTGCTCCTTTGCCTTGTGGCTGAATGTTCTGACCCATGTTCCTGCCGTTCATGGGATCTGATATGTGCTTTCATGCAGTCCATGTCTGTGCCTTCATTAAAGGGCTAAACCTGTGAAATAGCACCAGTGTAAATACTAATGGTGCATTGTATCCATACTAGCCATGCTGTGTTGGTTGCTCCTCTGCCTCATGTACATACTTGTGCTGTATTGCATCATTGCAATTGCACTGCCTTTTGATTACCTGTTCCTCAGTTCCCAATATAGCTACGTGAAGCAGTGGCTTGTGGGGATTTTGAAATCAGGGACACAATGTGAACCCCAAGGAATTGTTGGAGAAGTGGACAGATTTCCATATATTACTAATATATTCCTATAAATATCAAAGTAGTGGGTCCATTTCTTCTTCCTTTTCTAAAAATACAATATTTTACAATTTCCCTTTGGTCTTCTAGATAGTGAAATCATCTGAGAGGAATGTGAAGGAAGATCTGTTGTTTGAATTATATTGAACAAAGTTCTTGAAGTACTGTAAGGGACAATCCTTCATTAATAGGGAAATGAACCAGAGATAAATCTGTTTCTTTTTAATTCTAAAATTCTGTGAAGTTAAATATTTATAGTCTGTCTTCTTATAATAACTGAGCTGTCAATAACCTTTACACAGCATTTCTTTTCACTGCCTCTCCCTGATAAAAGAAGAGAGCTTTAAAACCTGCTTTGCTACTGGCATTTAACTGAATAATAAAGATTTAATAAGTGAGAAACAAGATGTTATTTTTATTTCACATTACAGAAATTACAAAGCATAGCTTTTTGATAGAAATTATTTCTATAATATATGAGTTCTCACCTAGTTTTATCATATTTTACCACTATGGATTTGCAAGGGGAAAACATATTTTTAAAAATAATTAACAGTTATTGCCATATCACAGTCCTTTCCAGTAGACATTTATAAATGAGATTTAAAGTAACTACAACAATATTTATTAACCTTAGTGGTGTAGTATATTTCAGTGGACAGACCCACAATACATATTCAGTATAATGCAGTTCTTCTGATGTTTTATATGTACGGTAGAAGATAATTAAATCAACAGTATCAAGGGTGGCGCTTGAAACTACAGCCACAATACATTGAGCCATTACTAATAGTTTTCCAAGTCACAGTTTTTCTAAAGACAATTTTCCTTTATCGGCGTCACACGAGGCATGTTGTTACTGCTATCTTCTGTGTTATGAATATGTGCCTTTCTCTTTAGTAGGGATTGTTGTAATTGAAAGATCCACAGAGTGGTGCTGTTGCCCTGTGATTGCCTTTGTGTTCCAGGTTCATCATGTCTCAGAAATTGAAGTCTTACATGTTGCCATCTATAATCTCATTCTCTTAGCTGACTAGGACAAAGGTTTTAATACACATGTACAATGTACATGAAGTGTGTTAAGATGTTCTTTGAGTACTGTATACCTTGTAACTGAATATAAATTACATCATTACTGCATTCTAGTGATTGCCATACAGAATCTTCAATGAGGTCAGTTGGCTGTCATTGTATTCAAGTTAGTGTTCCTATTTTTATAATATCCCTTAATTGTATAATATCCCCAGGTTGCACCAACCTGATATGATTTTGTTGTTGTACAGTCACTTTTGCACGAAAGATACTATACAAAATAAGTACTGTATTTTCTGGCGTATAAGACGACTTTTTAACCCAGGAAAATCTTCTCAAAAGTCGGGGGTCGTCTTATACGCCGGGTGTCGTCTTATAGGGCGGGTGCTGAAACTTCCGAGCCAGACTGGAAAATCTGCGGTCGCCGCATATGGTGGGGGGAGCTCAAAAACGGCCGCGGCCGCATCCCCACCCTATGACGAGGTGAGGGGGCGCCTCACCGGGAACGTGTAAGTGAAGGGCGGAGCAAGCTGCAGGCGTCCGGGACGCCCGGGGTATGGAAAAAAGAGCTAGAGCAGCGCTGTGCCCAGAAAAACACGCCTCTTTCACCCGTCTGGCCCGCCCTTGTATCCTATTACCGTACCTCCTTCTCTGCCTCTCAGATCTCGCTCCTGAGGACTGCAGTGAAGCGGCGCAGGCGCGCATGTGCGAGATCTGAGAGGCAGAGAAGGAGGTAATAGGATACAAGGGCGGGCCAGACGGGTGAAAGAGGCGTGTTTGCGCTACCGCTCTGATAGTCTTGGAGACAGGGAGGGCTGGGCAGGCAGGGAGAGCTGACCAATCCAAGCAGGCTTTGTATACAACAACCAGCCAATCGCTTGCCGTGATTGGCTGGTTGTTGTATACTGGATACCACATACAGTACAGCACCAGTATCTGTACCTGTTCATACAGTATAGCACCAGTACATACAGTACAGTATACAAATGTCCAACAGTCAAAACCCCATCATGGCTCCACCAGCAAGAAGAAAGAAATATGAAGCCAGTTTCAAACTTAAAGTTGTAAACTTTGCCATGGAACATAATAACTGCGCTGCTGCAAGACAATATGGAGTAACAGAAAAGATGGTTCGGGACTGGAAAGCAAATGAAAAAGCATTAAAGAGTATGCCAAGGGGTAAGTGTGCATTAAGAAGAGGCACTCCACATTGGCCAGAACTCGAAAAACATGTAGCAGACATGGTGAATGAGCATCGCCAAAACGGTTATGTAGTGACACGAAATAAAATACATTTGTTTGCACTTCAGTGGGCCAAATCTAACCCAGATCACAGCAACAGATTTAAGGCCACTGTATCCTGGTGTACTAGATTCATGGGAAGGCATAATATGGTACTGAGGCAAAAGATGAAAATTGCCCCAAAATTACCTGCAGATCTTGATAGCAAAGTAAATAGTTTCCATCGATACGTAATACAACAGCGCACTAAACATGGCTATGCGTTAAGTAGTATTGGAAATATGGATGAAACTCCAATGAATTTTGATATGGTTGGAAATAAAACTGTCCATCAAAAAGGTGAAAAAACAATTTTAATTAAAACAACAGGACATGAGAAGTCCAGTTTTACAGTGGTACTAGGATGCACAGCTGATGGCGCCAAACTGAGACCAATGATTATTTTTAAAAGAAAAACAATGCCGAAATTCAAGTTCCCTGTTGGTTGTTTTGTACATGTGAATGAAAAAGGCTGGATGGATGAAGAAGGGGTAAAGCTATGGCTTGATAATGTATGGAGCAGGCGACCAGGTGGACTTATTCAAAAATGTAGTCTACTGGTGTGGGATATGTTCAGGGCTCATTTAACTCCCAGCACCAAGCAAATGCTTGCAAGACTAAACACAGATGTGACAGTTATTCCTGCAGGATTGACATCGTTGGTACAGCCACTGGATGTGTGCCTAAACAAGCCATTTAAAGATCGCATTCAAGAACAGTGGAATGAATGGATGGTTATCGGTGAAAAGTCATTCACAAAAGGAGGAAACATGCGTGCTCCACAGTTGGATGTTTTGTGCAAGTTTGTCATAAAAGCCTGGAATGATATTGATGCAGAAACAGTAATCAAGTCTTTCAAGAAGTGTGGCATATCAAATTCATTACATGGTATGGAGGACGACTACTTGTGGCAAGATGAAGAGGAAGCCGAAGCTGAGACCACACCATCTGATACGGAATTCTATCCATACGATGACTGCCTTACAAATGTATCACAAGATGTCATTGATGTACTTATGATATCAGATGACGAACAGGAGGATTTTGAAGGCTTTTAAAGGGAAACTGTCACGCCAGCAAAACCTGTAAAAATACCGTAGCTTGCAGTTATGATGGGCGTTGCTAACTCGCCAGGGACTTGCCCGGCACTTGCTCTCTCTCTCTTGTTTGTTATCTTCCTCCTATCATCATCAGTTCCAGTTTGGTTGACAGCTTAGAAAACAAACAGCATGGCAGCTCCCATGGGTTTATTGTCTTATCCTTCCTTTCAGCTTTAGAGTGAATTAGGAAAAGTTTAATCCACTTGCACTGTTTTATGTTTACATGTTTGATGACAAACAGCCTTATGTTTATAAGTGACAGTTTTCCTGCTAAGTACCTGCATGTCATAAGCATTTGAATTAAAATTACCATATTGAAATCAAATCTGTTTTTTAAATTTTTTTTGGTGTGCGTTGGAAGAGGGGTAGTCTTATACGGCGAGTATATCCCAAACTCTATATTTTAACTGGAAAAGTTGGGGGTCGTCTTATACGCCCAGTCGTCTTATACGCCGGAAAATACGGTATCATAAAATGTTTGACACGTGTTTTGAGAACCGTTGTACACTTAACATGTTACTTACCGTATAGATGCTTAACTATTACTTTATCGCTGTGTTGTCTGTTGAGTCACTGGAATAACAAAATAGACTTTTTTCTCCTTCTTACTCTTGTCGCATTATAAATATCTCTGAAATGAGACTACCAAAAGAAATAGCCTTGTTAGGGAGTGCAATGAAAGAAAAAGAAATTGGTCTGCAAATGCAGAATAGTGATGATTTTCCAGTGCTTGCAGGCTACGCAGGATTACCGGAAGACTGATCTGCAGCTGTTCTATATCACCATTTCCCTCCATTTAGGTTTATGTGTTATAACAATGTAACAGCAGTATTGATAGAGGAAATCTTTTCTTTATGCATTTTATGTTGGGTTTTCTTTTTTTTTTTTAAATCTGTCTACTGATCTAGCACTTTATGGTTGTAATAGGTTTACCTAGTCTAGACTGGTTGAATACAATTGTTTAACTTCCTAAGGTTCTTAGATTCACATCGTGTTCCTAACTTACTTGATTCCGGACACTCACTGAGCTCAGTGCATTTTATTTTGTTTAAGATTGTTTTAAGATTAATTATGTAGCCTTTTGAGAAAAGGCATGCAGTTCTGTTCATTGGCTGATGGAAATGGAAATAATTGCATACGGATCATTTTCCATGAGAGGCAATGCATCTCAAATGATTTTTAGAGTTTGGAAGAGTAGTGTGATAAGGGTTCTCAAATTGTTACTAACTTCTGTGAAGAAGTTAATTGGGCTCTTGACTTGCCTTTTAACCAAGGGGCATGAACTTCTATAACAGCAAACATTAGCTTGGCTTCAATAATGTGTGGGATGCTTATAAACTGGGGTAGACTGTAACATATATCAGTTTTCAAAGACTTTTAAAATAATCATACATTAATAAAGAGCATGTTTAGCATTTGAAATATTCAGAACTTTATTTCCCTGCTGTGATAGTGAATTTATTTATAAGTATTGCCATGTATTTGTTTAAAATGGAATTATAGAAGTAGATCATTTATCAGTTTATTTCTAGTCTTCTCTGGGCTAATTAGACTCTGCCCACTTCTCTTAGCTATCACATAAAAGTTACTTTTGATACTGAAATCTTCAGTCTCAGATTGATTCCAGACCCAGGTGTTTGAATCATATAAAATTGTTTCTTCCTTCTCCTCTTCAATATTTTTGATTTATGCTGGTAAAGCTTATTAGAGTTCATGAAAACCTAGTTTTTGAAGTTTGGTCAGCCAACCAGGAGCAGGATTTGAAGTTTGATGTGAATTCTGCTGCCTGTAGAAATTTAATTTGAGACTAAACGTATTTCTTGAGATTTTTCTTTCAGTAACCAAACTATCATCTGAGAATACCTGATATTGCAAAGCTTGCCTTTCTCTTGTACGTGTACAGTAAAGTGAAATGGACACAAAATTAAATTCACTTTTTTTTTTTTTGATTTTTGAATGAATGATTAATGAATAAGAATTAGGCCAAACTTTGTATAGAAAGAGTACAGAAGAATACTTGACTTCCATTCTTACTACTAAAGGAAAGAGAGCTTTATATCCAGCATGCTGAAAGAGGATTTTTGATTCCTTTAAGAACCCTAAAGTAAATTCAGAGGGTTGGACGTACCTGCAGTGTGGTCAAGGCATTTGGCATGAGATCCAGCACTGTCTTGAACTTCTGTTGAGTTTTTTGAATTTCTAAAAAAATTATCACAATTTTTCTTTACTGTGGGTGTTCCTTGATCCTAGTAGAAATGTCAAAAAGATAATTTTTTCTAAATAGTGCGTTTGTCCTCCCTCTGACTTTGATTCTACCTTCGTTAAAGTTTTAATTTGTCTTAGGACTTATTGCCACGCTTCAGTACTTTCTCTGCAGTTAGCATCTAACCTTTGCTGGAGGAGATCTATTAAAAAAATAGGTCAAACTAATATAATAGCAATGTATGCAAAGCTGGGTTATTTGGTCTCTTGCCTTAATAACTGGAAGGTTGAGTTGTAGAAGTCCAGAATTATTTATCAAAGAAGGAAATCAGAGTTTAAGAATATGTATGCAAATGATCACATTAATATCTACAGCAGCGTTAAATATGTGGCTCTTGCACAGTGTCTGGAACGAATTAAAAATCATATTTGGCATGAGTCTTCTATTGAGTAAGGAGGGAGAAATCTGTTTGGGTTCCATTGAAGATACAGAGAAACAGACATTTTAAACTATTGTACATAAAGAATATATATTGTACACTAGCTTTATTATCATTACCTCTTAGAAACTTCATCTCTAGCTTACTGTAGCAGTATATCTTTTCTACCAATTAAATATTGTTTCTAATTATGGCATTAAAAAGAAATTTTCATATCATATTATGTGAGAGAGTCCCATGTCCCAGTATTTAGTAAAAGCAAAATATTCTTATATACCATGAAATGGAAAAAAAGAAAATAAAATTCAGTTATCTTTTGTTTTTTCCCTTTAGAGGCAGTCCATGCTGTGACTTTTTAATAGTCATGAAGAATGACTTCATCTTAAGATGTTTTTAGAGGGAAGTAACGGCATTTAAGAGATTGAAATTTGCTTATGGGAACGTAATTGCAGCAATAGTGGAATAATTGTGGAATAGTTAGGAGGGTTGGAATGACTATTTGGAGAAAGGAAATGTTGAAAATGAGGAGTGAAATAGTATCAAACAAGGTAGGAGAGGAGCTGATGGAGAAGGCATTGAGTAAAAAGAAGAGAGACTACAGGGATACTTGTCTAGATTGTTAGTGAGGTTTTTCTTCTGCACACTGCATTTATAGTGATAATTTGTTGCCTCTAACTTGTCTTTTCAGTAATTCAGTTCTAAGTTTCAGAGTAGCAGCCGTGTTAGTCTGTATCCGCAAAAAGAACAGGAGTACTTGTGGCACCTTAGAGACTAACAAATGTATTTGAGCATAAGCTTTCGTGGGCTACAGCCCACTTCATCAGATGCATAGAATGGAACATATAGTAAGGAGAGATATATACACATACAGAGAACATGAAAAGGGCTCCCACCTTTTCATGTTATATATATATACATACATACACATACACACACACATACAGAGATCTCCTTACTATATGTTCCATTCTATGCATCTGATGAAGTGGGCTGTAGCCCACAAAAGCTTATGCTCATATAAATTTGTTAGTCTCTAAGGTGCCACGAGAGCTCCTGTTCAGTTCTAAATGTTCAGATTATCAAAGTAAAAGCAAAGCTAGAGAGAATTGGCTCTGGTTTTTTTTCTTACAGAAAGCTAACGATTATCAAATAAAGAATTTAATTTTTGGTAAACTGTTGGCTTAAAACTCTACTTGTCTATTTAGTGAAGTCGGCCTGATCAAAAAGATGAAACAGCAGAACCCCAGATTAACTCATATATGCTACAAATTGCAGTTTTTTAACAATACTATCAATTTCCACTAGGAATACTGGCTTCAGCTCTACAGACTTTATTTGTTGCAAGAAGTTTGGAAATAGTGAAGGAATCCTGCATTGTTAAAAGCTTCCTTTGGAAGTGATCTGTCAAGAGAATACAGTTTAGAGCTCTGACTTATAAATTTCAAAGTTAGGACACAGTATTTTAGAAACAACTGCTGCTTTGCAGGCTGACTTGTGAAGTGGCAGAACCATATCTTAAAGGTCATCCCTGCTCAGAAACTGAAAAGCCTGAGCTTCAAACTGGATTCCCCTGACATACTTCATCCTAGGGGAAACTGATTTTCAACAAAGCAAGATGTTAACAGCTTTCCTTAGAAGAGTGACATGTTGCTACTGTTATAGTAGTTTTTCAGAAATGCTTAGGATGAGGTAACCTTTTGATACTTGCATAATATTAATGTGCAATTTTATTGCTTATATGATCATAGTGTATTGGACATGACCATCTGTTTTGTGCATCTGTCATTGCAGTGTATACTGTAGATATATCTTGTGATCATACAATTAGAATATCTAATCATGAAGTGCAAAAAGAGAATTGTAACTGATGCTGCATGTTTTGTAGTAGTTTCATTTGTTGATATATGTTCAAGGTTTTTTCTGTAAGACTGGTTTAGTGAGGAAACCATCTGGAGATAGTGTTTAAAAACAGCATTCTACCACTGAGTTGAGAATTTTTCCTTCTGTGCCATTGATGTGATCCCTGAACATGTCTATGTAGGTTCTGCCCCTGTGCTATTGAAGTGCTTTCCACAAATAAAATGACAATAATAATTTTCTTTCCTGTTAGCAAGGAGTAAAATTGGGTTTTGTTTGGGATTTGGTGGATTTGTTTTGTTTGTTTGTTTGCATAGGCACTAAAGTGGGAGTATTATTGTGTATAACCTTGGAGAAAAGGTGAGTTGCATTTAGTTATAAATGCATGGGGAATAGTGTTCAGTATTTTTTCATCTGGCAGTGAGTTACATATTCTTGGACATGCTCCTATGAAAATTCTTACTCCTGCAGTCGCAGTCGCAGGGACCCCCGGAACAGTTTCATTGTTGCAGTCAAACATAGCTGCAGTGGAAGACCATGGTTCTAGTCAGTCTCTCTCTCTCAAGTAATTAGGACTTGTCCCATGCTGGACAATCAGGACAGGAACCTTTACCTGGGCTCTGTACAATGGAGAACAAGTGACTAATTGACATGATGTGCTGCTGAGCAGGCAAGCTGATGTGTTCTGAACAACCTTGAGCTTTCTCATGGTATGGAACTTCATTCTTAAAATATCTGTGGTAGTCAAATAGATGTTACAGAAGCATGAATCACTGTAGCCAGATTTGGACGGGAATGAGTTTGGTAGATCTTTATCTCATAGGAGTATCTAGGTGTTGGATGATAATGGTTCTGATAATTGTTAACATGTCTCTCTTGTGAGTATAGTAGATAGATTTAAAGGCCAGAGGTTTTTATTAAGATTTTTATTTCTGGATGGTAATTTACCAAAATGGTTTATCTTTCAGGGTTTTTGCATGTGTAGCAGGACTTAGTACTACAGAATTTCATCAAATGAATAAAATGTTTGAGAGAACCTGGTAGCTTAGCAGAAATATTGTAGTGTAAGACTACAGTTCATCAGCAATATCTGGCCATAAGTGATGGATGCCTCTGTCCTAGTATCTTATCCCCCCACAAACACACACAAAGAGAGACAGACAGACAAAGGGAAGGTCTTGCTCATCTAAGGTAAGTAATGCTTCCAAAAACCTGTCATCCAGCAAGAAGTTCTGAGCATGTGTGACACTTCTGACATCTGCAGTCACCCCCTGCAACTACCGCCATGTTTGCTCCTTTAAAAAAAAATAACACCATTGTATTTACTACAAGTGTTGAACAACAATCAGAGCTCTTGCTATCTGGAAAAATATGACATGATTGCTCTAATCATGCTGTGGAAGATGCTAATTTATTCATAGACTCATAGACATTAAGGCCAGAAGGGACGATCTTGATCATCTAGTATGACCTACTGCACGTCGCAGGCACAGAACCTCTCCCTCCCTTGCCCACTCCTGTAATAGGCTCGTAGCCTCTGGCTGAGTTACTAGAGACCTCAAATCATGATTTAAGGACTTCAAGTTAGAGAGAATGTACCACTTACTCTAGTTCAAACCAGCAAGTGACCAATGCCCCACACTGAAAAGGAAGGCAACAACAACAACAACAAAAAAATCCAAGGTCTCTGCCAATGTGATCTGGGGGGAAATTCCTTCCCAACCCCAAATATGGCAATCAATTTGACCATCGGCATATGGATGAGACTCACCGGCCAGACACCTGGGAAAGAATTCTCTGTAGTAACTACGAGCCTTCTTCATCGGATGTCCTATCTTTAGCCATTAGAGATATTTGCTAATAGTAGTCATGGATGGACCTTATGCCATTAAAGGCAATCGCATCATACCATCCCTCCATGAATGTATCCAGCTCAGTCTTAAAACAAGCTAGATTTCCCCCCTCCTCACAAATACTCCCCTTGGAAGGCTGTTCCAAAACTTCACTCCTCTGATAGTAAGAAATCTTTGTCTAATTTCAAGCCTAAACTTATTCATAGCCATTTTATATCCGTTTGTGTGTGTGCTGGCATTGGCTTTAACTTAAATAAACACCAGGCAGTTATCCCTCTGATGTATTTATAGAAAGCAATCATATCTCCCCTTAGACTTTGTTTTGTTAAGGAGCTTGGCTTGTTTAGCCTAAGTATCCTCTTGCAAGGTAGGTTCTCTATTCCTCTGATCTTTCTAGTAGCCTTTCTCTGCACCTGGTCCAGTTTGAATTCATCTTTCTTAAATTATTGGAGACTAGAATTGCACACAGTATTCCAGATGAGGTCTCACCAGTGTATATATCATTAGTATAAAGCTAATAACACTTCCATATCTCTACTGGATATATCTCACTTGATTCATCCTAGGATAGTGTTGGTCTTTTTCACAGCCGCATCACGTTCATGCCTCATAGTCATCCTCTGATCAACCAATACTCCCAGGTCTTTCGCTTCCTTTGTTGCCTTCAATTGATAAATCCCCAATTTAATCCCTAAATCCAAGATTTTGCTTTATTAAATTTCATCCCATTTCTATTACTTCAGTTTTCAAGGTCATCCAGATCTTCTTGTTTGCTATTCTGGTCCTCCTCTGCTTTGGCAATACCTATCAACTTGTCGTCCACAAATTTTATTAATGCACACCCACTTTTTGTATCAGGGTCATTAATGAAAATGTTAAATACATTTGGTACCAAGACTGATCCCCGGGGAACTTCACTAGTAACATCCATCTGGCCTGACAGTTCACCTTTCAACATGATCTGTTGTCTCCTTTTTTTAACTAGTTCCTTACCTGCCTTTCAATGCTTGTATTAATTGCCATCTTCTCCAATTTAACTAATAATTTCCCATGTAAAATTATTAGTGAAATCCAGGTAGATTAGATCTGCTGCATTTCCTTTGTCTAGAAAATCAGCTCTCAAAAAAAGAGGTCAGGTTGGTCTGGCACAATCTACCTTATGTAAAACCATGTTGTAGTTTATTATCCCAATTATCGTTTGCCTTTGTCCCTAAACTACTCTTTTTTTAAAAAAAAAAGTAAGACCTTGCATTCAATTGAGGTCAAACTAATGGGCCTGTAGTTGCTGAATCACTTTTTTCCTGTTTCTTAAATATAGGTACTATATTTGCAGTTCTCCTCCCACAGAGTACGGCCCTGAATTTATGGATTCATTAAAAATCCTTGCAATTGGGCTTGCGATTTCATGTGGCAGTTCATTTAATATGCATGGTATAAGATTTCCTTATTCGGGGGAAATGTTATTAATTGACTTCCCAGTGAAAGTAAAGTCTCACTATGGGAAAATAGCCTTCTCAAAAATCTAATGTATGTTCTTGGTTTTCAATATGCTTTTAGGAAGCTTGAATTTTACAAAACCTCAGTGATTCAGGCAGGGACACTTTATTTCCTTATTACACAATTATCAGATGAAATTAACATTTCTTTCATTACCTGCTAGAAAAATCCACTCTTCTGGCCTAAATATAACTGACTCTTTGTTACCAACATTCTCAGTCTTAGTTGATAATTTCCAAGAAGTCTGAGCAAAGATAATACAAGCCGTATTCTGCCAAGGAACACTCTTAAGATGTTTCTTTTCAGGGACTGGATGGTTGAGAGAGCTGATAATGAGATACAGAACTTTTAACCTCTGGTTCATTAGTCTGAATGTGGAACTACAATTTAAGCAACTGATTAGTTGTGGTGGGAAATAATTTCATTTTTGTCCAGTTTTGAATGGTCAGGTATATAGCAATATCTTTCTGTCATCATTTGATTGAAGACTATTTACACTACATACCTAAAAGATTAAATAGGGACAGGTAGGGTTTGAGCCATGTTATCTCTGAAGTTGTTAAAACCATGCATTATATAGACCCTCAGATGTTTTATCATTGTCCTAAGTCCCAGATAGTTTGTTTAATGCAATGGAGATACCACTGTGCATTTTCCTTCAGTCTGGATTGATGACTCTAAAGTAGCAGAAAATATTATCTTATGGGTGATTAGTAAAGAAAATAATATTAGGCTTGAACTTTTAACGTTATGATCTTTAAAGAGAGACTGAAAGTTTGGAGTGAAGTGGAGAAGAGGGTTCTCTTCTCTGCTTATTTTTTTAAAACTTAGACATATCTGGTAGATCACTTTTTCCTGACTGTATTGCAGGAACTTTTGATTTTCTCCAAAGCATATTTTTAGGGTGCCCACTCTTTTTCAATGATTAACAAAAAGTTAATCTGACATTGAAGTTAGAGATGTTAACACAAACAGATTTAAACACAAAGCAGGTTTAAATAGTCTGATCAAATAAAATCCCTCTCTCCTCCCCTTAAGTTCCTTAACTTTCACTCTAGCCTCATATTTTCTGGATGGTAAAAGTTAAAGTGAGTTGGGAAGACCTTTAACTCTCAGTCTTTTCCAAGAAACATTTCAAACAATGAATGGAAAGAGAGAATGTAAAACTAGTAATGGCAGCAGGGAAAGAAATTCCTTTAAGCATTTTTTCTTCATGAATCTCTGCTGACTTAGGGCATGGCTACACTTGCAAGTTAGGGCACCTGGGGATGCTTTAATGCGCTCTAACTCCCGACCCGTCCACACTAGCAAAGCACTTAGAGTGCCTGGACTCTACAGCCAGGGTGCTCCTGGTAATCCACCTCCACGAGAAGCATAACGCTTGTTGTGCCTTGGCTGAAATGCCCCAGCGTCAGTGTGAACGAGGTGTTGCATTACTGCGCTTTGATCAGCCTCCAGAAATGTCCCATAATCTCCTTAAGTCAAGTGGGCACTCTTGTCATTGTTTTGGAATCGACTGTAAGAATGCGGATATCCCCTTTCAAAGCTCCATTTCTGACAGCGGGCATGCTTATCTGCTCTGGGTCAAAGCAAGCCATTAGTGTGGAATGTTGCTTGCTGTGAGTGTGCTGAGAGAGAGATGGGGGGATGGACTGAACTTACAAGACAGCATGCTGACACACACTCAGCCCCCCAAAATCCCACTCACTCTCCCCCCACTTACACACAACACATTCCCCGCCCCCCACATTTGAAAAGCACGTTGCAGCCACTTGAATGCTGGGATAGCTACCACAATGCACTGCTCTTTGTGGTGTTGCAAGAGCTGCTAATGTGGCCACGCCAGTGCGCTTCCAGCTGAGAGCGTAAACACTCGGCAGCATTTTCGCTGCTGTGGTCTCCGAAGGCTGGTTTAACTCCCAGCACTCGACATCTGCAAGTGTAGCTATGCCCTAAATTATAGTCCATAGTTAATAGATCCATAACTCGGCTTGCTGTGAAAGTTTCCAAATCTCTGCCGTAACTGAAATTAAAGACTTTAGTTACAAGATTCTTATTTAATCCTGTCTTAAAATAGAACTATGTTAGTGATCTAATACTGTTCTTCCATTTTCTTTGGCCAACTACCATAAAAATCTGTCAAAAGTCATCTTGTTCACTTTGCTATCGCCTGGAGAATTCTGTGATATAACTCTTCAGAGTCTGGTTTGCTGTCAGCTTTTCTATTTATTTCAGTTTTAACATTTCACTTCAAACCTTATCCCCAATGAAAATATATCAGTCTCAAGGATAAAACTTCAGCTTCTGTGAATACCAAAACAAAGAATTCTTTCAGACTTCCACTAATATCCTTGTCTGTCAGCAACTCACATTCTTTAGTGGCCTCGTTGGTTCTGCCTAGCCATTTTGCCTTTCATACTTATTGAGAAATATCTTATTTGCATCTGGGCTTAGATTATTTTTAAGTTTATTTTTCCGTATAAAATTTTAACACTCTCCTTTAACTCTTTCCCTTTATTTTTGCTTGCATATATTTCCTGTAATTTTATCTGTTTCATGTAAACAGTTTAATTTTCCTTACCTCTAATTTTCAGTTCTGCATTCCTATACATACAACAGAGTTATTATGCTTATGGTTTCTGAGTGGTAAGCAAGGATAGCAAGCATGGTTCTGTAGTTTTGAGTTCAATTACTAGCTCTGCTATAGACTTCTTGTGTGAGGTTGGGTAAATCACTTAATTTTAGTGGTGCTGAGAGAATAAAATTATCCATATCCTTAGTTGAAAAAGTGGTATTTCTATATAAAGTCTGAAGCTGGACTAACCGAAAAAGAAAATCACTTAAACCTGTCTTTCCCTTTAAATACAAAATCCAGGCACCTAACAAAGATTTATATTTTGGATGACAAGTGAACTTTAACATTTAGCTAAAACAGACCAAAGAGAGGATAGAGTAAAACGAAGTTCATATAATTTATAAAAAACCTCACCAATCACGATCAGTGTCACACCGCTTACATTCTGAAATCCACCTTCCTGGACTTCCTTGCAGAAAACTCACTTCCCAGGTGCATATGGGCTCTCTATCCTCAATGGATTTTTTTAAAAATGTAATTACACACTCACAACACTAAGATTCCAAGTCTTGGGAACTGGGTGGTTCTTGGAGGGCCTATGTGTGCTCTGGTGCTGGGGTACCCCAAGAGCCTCCAGCATGGAGGAGGGTTCTAAGATCTGTTTTCTCTGGGGGCCATGATGGTGAGCGGAGGCGGAAAAGCAGATGGATGGAGGACCCCAGTCCTAGTGGGTGGTGGAGAGAGGAGAGTTGTGGGACCCCAGGTCCTGATACTGCAGGGAGGGGGACCCCAAGGCTGGAGAGCTGAAAGGTAAGGAGGACCCTGAGGCGGGGGGATTATAAGGGCTGGCCTTGGCCTTGAGCTGGCATTGGAAGACCCCACCCAGTGCTGGGAGAGGGGAGAAAGGGCAGTGGAAAGGGGAGGTGTGGGGTACTGGGAGGACACCAGTGGTAGGCAACGGGTGATGGAGACTACTGGCTAGCACTCACCTGTGCTAGGGGTGAGGGGGCCCCCCTGTGCTGGTGGAGGGTCCTGCTGGAAAGGGAAGAGTCCATCCGAGGCGGAAGGGCAGGGTTAGTGTCAGCCTGGGTCAGCCTGCCCTGGCACTAGTGGTTGTGGGGCACTAGGACCCTGTAGCGGCAGGCAACGCCAGGAGACGTTGGAGCAGGCTGGGCCTGTGTCACTCGCTGCCGCAGAGACTGAGCCTCCTGGGGGGCTGCGGGCAAGAAAAATAAATGCCCAGGCCGGTGAGTGCGGTGCCAGGCCCCCCGCTGCTGGTGCCAGGCCCCCTGCTGTTCCCCTGAAGCGTGGCACCCCCCAAAGTGCGGGTCTCGGGCTGGTTGACCCGGTCCGTCCTATGGACAGGACGGCTCTGCCCCCAGTGGTTGCCTCTCTTGCGGGGAGCCACACATCTCTCTCTTTTTTTCTGACAGGGGTATTTCCAGGCTGAACTGTTCCCTGCCTTCACTGTGTATTTCCCAGCAAAGAGTCTGTCTAAACAGACTTGGTTGCTTTCTCTTCAGAGACTGGTAAGCAGCAGAATGATTGCTGCAGATATAAGATACCATGCACCACTTCCCATGCAAGCCTACTTTGTTCTTAGTTAAAAGCATTAGAGAAAACATAGTAGTTCCAAGTTCCATCAGAGCTTGAGCTCAAAACAAGCACAAACTGTTATGAGGCCTCACTAGGCCAAGTCTGTCCTTAAGGACTGGGGCATTCGGTGGACCAGGAGTTCTGTCAGGCTAAACTCTGGACTTTCATCCAAAAGTATTTTCTTTGTCTGTTGCTTTTCGGATAATTCAGTTTGAATTAGAATATTCATTTCTCCCCAGGGAGTGACTTGGAGGGCTGATAACAGAGGAAGTTCATTAGGATCCCCTTCCCTACTACAGAAGAAACATACAGTGCAGCAACAACACATGCTCAGTTCGTTTTAAATGCATTGTACTCCAAAGGTATTAACCCCTAATTCAGTAAGGTTTCACTTAACTCAGTAAAGCTTATCTTAATTCTATGAGGTTTGTTCAGGACTCTACAGATATTGTCAGTCTGTCAAATCTCTTACTATGCATTCTTTTCCACTGCTTCTGCCCAGCTGAACTGGACTTTTCTCTATCTATTCACACAGTCCGGACATAGTTGGTAAGAACCTTCTCCTTTTCATCTCTTGCCCTCTGGAGCAAACTTCCTGTTTCTCTTCAGACTGTCATTTTTCAAGTCTCATAAAAAACATGCCTTACCTTCCTTGCCTGTGACTAAAATTACAAAAATTAAATTTATATCCTGCTGTAGTGTTGATCCCACAAGCTCACTAAATGCCTGACCAATCAGATAAATATTGTGCAGCTTCCAGATGCTTGTCAGTTTAGCTCTAATTGTATTATTTGCAAACAAAAATAATATCTGAAATAAATATTATATATTGTAGGAAAGAAAACTGTTTTGTCCCTGAGATAGACAAGATGACCATAAAGGTCTTTTTTGTCTCTAATTTCTGATCCTATGATTCATGAGCAACTAAAAATACATGAGTATCTGTCCAGAAGGGTTAGTGACCATTAGAGATGCAATTATGTTTTTCTAATTGAAGGCATCAGTAACACCCTCAGCTAGTATCTCAGCCTGACAACTTCAGTGCTGTTTAATCATCCCGGAACCCTGAGAAAGCATCCCAAACTGAAACTCATGTAGAGTACTCCCAGTTGCTGCAGCTGAGACTACTTGTGTGAGTATGTCTTGTAGAAATGGACCCTGGATAATATATTCTGTAGGAGCTACTCACCTTGAGTAAGCGTTGCAGAATCAGGCCCACAAAAAGCAATATACCTAACGTATACATGCACACAACTAATCCTTTAAACCATGTTGTATATGGTACTGCTTTGGAATGGACTAAGAATTCCCCATGGATGTTTAAAAAGTAACAGAGGGTCCTGTGGCACCTTTGAGACTAACAGAAGTACTGGGAGCATAAGCTTTCGTGGGTAAGAACCATCTGAAGAAGTGAGGTTCTTACCCACGAAAGCTTATGCTCCCAGTACTTCTGTTAGTCTCAAAGGTGCCACAGGACCCTCTGTTACTTTTTACAGATTCAGACTAACACGGCTACCCCTCTGATACTTGACACCATGGATGTTTGACATTCAGTTTGTTACTATCACTTTAAATCTATGTGAATCCTTTTTCAGCACTGCTTTGAGTTAAGTAAGCAGCAGGAGTACTATTGCAGCCTTGATGATGCAGAACTTTAGCATTACTTTGCCAGCCTAATTCTTCAACAATCATAAAAAAATTCTCCAGTGTATTTCTACTGTATTTTTGCAGTATAAATAAAATAATTGATTCCAAAGGGGAAAGCAGTGGATGTGTTATTCCTTGACTTTAGCAAAGCTTTTGATACGGTCACCCACAGTATTCTTGCCAGCAAGTTAAAGTAGTATGGGCTGGATGAGTGGATTATAAGGTGGACAGAAAGGTGTCTAGATAGTTGGGCTCAACAGGTAGTGATCAATGGTTCCATGTCTAGTTGGCAACCAGTATCAAGTGGAGTGCCCCAAGGGTCGGTTCTGGGCCCGGTTTTGTTCAGTATCCATTAATGATCTGGAGGATGGCGTGGATTGCACCCTCATCAAGTTTGCAGATGACACTAAACTGGGATGAGTGGTAAATACGCTGGAGGATAGGGATAGACTACAGAGGGACCTAGACAAATTAGAGGATTGGGCCAAAAGAAATCTGATGAGGTTCAACAAGGACAAGTGCAGGGTCCTGCACTTAGGAAGGAAGAATCCCATGCACTGCTACAGACTAGGGACCAAGTGGCTAAGCAGCAGTTCTGCAGAAAAGGACCTAGGGGTTACAGTGGACGAGAAGCTGGATATGAGTCAACAGTGTGCCCTTGTTGCCAAGAAGGCTAACGGCATTTTGGGCTGTATAAGTAGGAGCATTGCCAGCAGATTGAGGGACGTGATCATTCCGCTCTATTCGGGTTGGTGAGGCCTCATCTGGAGTACTGTGTCCAGTTTTGGGCCCCACACTACAAGAAGGATGTGGAAAAATTGAAGAGTCTCCAGCGGAGGGCAACAAATGATTAGGGGGTTGGAAAACATGACTTATGAGGAGAGGCTGAGGGAACTGGGATTATTTAGTCTGCAGAAGAGAAGAATGAGAGGGGATTTGATAGTTGCTTTCAACCACCTGAAACGGGGTTCCAAAGAGGATAGATCTAGACTGTTCTCAGTGGTACCAGATGACAGAACAAGGAGTAATGGTCTCAAGTTGCAGTGGGGGAGGTTTAGGTTGGATATTAGGAAAAACTTTTTCACTAGGAGGGTAGTGAAGCACTGGAATGGGTTACCTAGGGAGGTGGTGGAATCTCCTTCCTTAGAGGTTTTTAAAGTCAGTCTTGACAAAACCCTGGCTAGGATGATTTAGTTGGGGGTTGGTCCTGCTTTGAGCAGGGGGTTGGACTAAATGACCTCCTGAGGTCCCTTCCAACTCTGATATTCTAGGATTCTTAAGTTAAATAGCAGTCTCTTACTGTCCTGGGATTCCATTGCATAGATAGTAGGTTTTGCCTTGAGAATTCCTCTATTTTTAGTCTGGATTCATTACTATCTTTACAATATTTTATTATGTACAAAAATGCCATATGCATACATACACATAGCACTGCCAAATTTAATTTGCAAAGCAGAGATTTTTTTTTTTTTTAATATAAAAAGAGAAGATGTACTACATATGCACAAACTAAGTTTCAAACCCTCAAATCTTGGCAAATCAAAGACCTCTTACACTGGAATGTCAAGAGGGAATGTGTTTGGGGCCTCGTAAAACCAGAACATAGCAAAGCTTTGCCAAAACCAAAACATGGCAACATAAGGCTACATTTAGTTAAAAATAAACTACCTGTTAATTAAATGGTCCCTAGTGGTTGCTGAATTTTGTATGGCTCTTTGTAATTCTTCATCTGAGCCTGTAATCCTTCATTTGCGAAAGAAGGTCCTTTTAGGATTTTTACTTTTAAGTAAAAGTAACTTCTCAAGTATCTGAGATGGTAGTATATGCTTAAAAATGTATGTTTGCCTCGCTTTATTTTTATTTTCCTTTAATGACAGGGTATCCTAAGTACTATAGTATTCTTTGCTCACAAGCTCCCCACTGTTTTCATCAAAACAAGAATTGCCCTTTCTTCAACATGTATGTCTTTCTCCAACAGTGCTGAGTATGTCTAAAGTACCATGAAATTCTGTATGAACAGAACTCAAATTTTGCAAGTGTAGGAGTTAAATTTATTTTGACATAGGTCATGAAAATGTTTCCAAACAGTCAGGATTGTGTATCTGTGAGTCATATGGGGTCAGCCTTGTGGTCAGATGATCGTAACATTTTTTGTGAGAACCAGCTCCATCTCCTGGATTGAAAGGAGCAACACTTTTCTAGGACAAATCTGCAGAGCTGCTGTATGGTCATCTGTGTATACATTACATGTATCTGACAGGGTAGCATGCATGCAGATGGAGCTTCTGGCAGAACTTTTCTAGCTTTATCAAGTATAGAGTAGGGTATAAACACTGCTTGTGTAGTAATGCAAGTTTAACCAAATAAAGGGCCTCTGTGTTGATCATACTTATTCAGAAGTAAGTCCTGTAGGAATCTGTGTTCTTCTATTGCTAAGTAAGAAATAATATGCAGCTATAAAGCCTGCTTGAAATGCACTATGCAGATGTGCAGTTTCTGGTTTGCTATAAGTAATAAACTTTCTGAAAATTCAGTTGCAGGAGAGAGAATTCTTTATCTGCAGCAGGATCTCCCTTCTCACCTGTCTAGGCTGGGAGGGGCTTCTCCAGAGGTTCTTCACTGCCCTCTGCCCCTTCCCAGGCTGGGTGTTGCAGCAAGGGTGGGGGTTGAGCAGAGGAGCTGTCATGTTGCTCACAGGATGGGAAGAGTAAGAAGAGCCACACTGAGCTGTGTGTATCTTTTATAGTAGCTGTGAATGGCTAGCCAACTCCAAAAGCAGTTTCTCCTCCCTTGGTGTTCACACCTCAACTGCTAGAAGAGGGCCTCATCCTCCCTGATTGAACTAACCTCGTTATCTCTAGACTGATTCTTGCCTGCATATTTATACGTGCCTCTGGAAATATCCACTACATGCGTCTGATGAAGTGGGTATTCACCCACGAAAGCTTATGCTCCAATACTTCTGTTAGTCTGTAAGGTGCCATAGGACTTTTCGTCGCTTTTTACTGAGCTGCTGGCTTCTTTCTGCTCCCCTCTCCCCTCCTGTCAGAAAGGTGGCAGGTTGGTGAGAGCTCTGCCAGCAGCAACCCAGCCTGATCAGCTTCTCTATCTCAGGAGACAGGGAAGTGGGGCAGGCAGCTATTTGGGGAGGATGCCCTCCTGATCCTTCCCTGCCCTCCCCACTCCCTCCAAGGAAGAGCTGAAGCTTCTTGCATCTAACTGAGACTAACTCCAACCCTGGCCATAATCCCCTCACTTACAAAAATATTCTTGAGTTGTCAACACTGACATAATGTTAAAGTTTAGACAGGCAAAGTTAAGGTTCTCTTTCTAATAGTGTGTTTACAAATTAAAGTATTATTTGACAACTTTCCAAACTTCTGCATATTCAGGTTGGTAATTATAACTTTGTTTCACAGGTGTTTTTGTAAATGGGAAATAATTCGACGGCCTTAGATTTAAATCTAATAGTGTTTTTGCTTTGGAAATGTAAGTTTCCATAAATTATGGTTGTGTTTTTGTGCTCAAAGTAATGTTAAGGAGGAGAAGTGTATTTTTTCATAAAAAGGGAAAACATCTGCATTCTCTCATCCTCTGGCCCAGTCCCTGCAGGAAAGTGTGGAGAAACTGACTGGGACATGGAACAGGGTGATGGTGATTAAGAGAGAATGAAGGAGCCTGGCCCTAGGTAGTGTAGCAGGAGCAGGACTTGGGAGAGGCCACCACTGGGCTGGTGTTAGGAGTGAGAGGATCTTCCTTCTCACCTGTCTAGGCTGGGAGAGGCTTCTCCAGAGGTTCTTCACTGCCTTCTGCCCCTTCCCAGGCTGAGTGTTGCAACAAGGATGGGGGTTGAGCAGAGGAGCTGTCATGTTGCTCACGGGATGGGAAGAGTAAGAAGAGCCACACTGAGCTGTGTGTGTATCTTTTATAGTAGTTGTGAATGGCTAGCCAACTACAAGGCAGAGAGGGATATGAAGATGGGGAGGCATCAGAGGAGGAAGAAAGCGGTATCTGGGGCTTGCAGAGGAGAGTGACAGGATTTTGCAGTGGAAAGGAAAGGATTGTTGAGGATGAGAGGCCTAGGAAGCATGTCAGGGAATGAAACTGGGTAGCTGAAGAAAACTAGGACCAAAGAGAAGTAGGGAATCTGAGGGGCAGAGAGTGCATGGGGTCTGGATGGGGAAGGGACTATGAGAATGGGAGAGAGGGAATGGCAGGCAACAATCTGAAAATTGCATTAGTGTGGTGGCTCTGGACTGACGGAGGTGAACGAGAGGAAGAAGCTCTGAGAGCTGAGGGATAATGTTCTGAGTAATCGGATTGTGAGGGAGCAGGAGACTGCAACTCCAGCAATTTCATGAACTCTATAGGGCTGAATTTCCAGCCCTGCAATTTCTGGGCTGCAGGGGGAGACTGCAGCCCAGTCCTTCACAGTTCTTCATCTGTGGAGTCTCTGGAGCAGGTATTATTGTAGTTTCATGATCATGAAAAGGATAAGGGAAGGTGAGGGGTTGGGAAAGGTGGTCCATAGGACAGTCTTTCCCTTACCTGAGGTTTTCAGAACTCCCAACAGGGGCAACTTAACTATTTCACTCCAGGCGCTGTAAGGAATAAATCAACAGGAACACAACAATTCAGTCTGCAGTTTATTAGATTTAAGCACACACAAACATAAGCAATAGGTTTAGAGCATCCCAGATATTTACCTAACATCTGGAACGGTATTGAGTAATTAACAGCAGGTTTGCAGTGGCCAGTTTCTCACCCACTGGGGAGAAAAGGTGTCAGGAAAAACGTCTCAAGATGACTTCAGAGGACTGCTCCCAAGTACAATCTATTAGCTAATCTTTTATAAAACACCCCTACTATATCATCACTTTTCTAACTTTCCATAAACTTAATATCAGAGACGTCTAGACTCAAGGTTTTCCAACCACCAAGGTTTTTAGTCTCACTTGTTTACTTGTTTGTCCCTCCTCCTATTCTGATTAGCAGAAACTATAGCTAGTTCTGACCTTGCTTCTAAAAGCTTGTCTCCAAATTAACCCTTAAGTACGTGGTGTTCTATTTCATTACTTCAGAATGGCTGAATGCACACAATATGGTTGCAGTTAGCTTGATCACATTCTGGGGTATACACACCCCTCAAATCCAGGGCAACTGTCCCGTAAGACAGTCTTTCCCTTAAGAGGTAGTCCATATTGTTGTTGTTGTTGTTGTTTATTTTAATTAAGAATACATTACCTGATCTAGGTGGATCCTTTGCCAGATGAGGCTTTTCACCATCACATTAATTTTTCTGTTAGTATGGCATGCCTCCAGTTTTAACAGCACTTTGCCCCCCATAGTAAGAGCAGGACATCTGGCCTCCTTGGGTTGTTCTGGATCTTTCTATCAGTTGGTTATTGCAACTTCTATCTAGTTACCTGTCAGAGAACAATTCTGCTTAGCTATAATCTATGCTTGAACCTGGTTAGGGCTGCCATTATCACCTTCCATCCAAAATATCACTCCCATATAAGACATTTTGCAACTAATAATTTGGTTCTTACTAAAATGGAAAGCAAAATAACAGGTCAGAAAACCTAAATGTGTGTTTTAGTGTGAGGTATACTTTAGCCATATTAATTGAATACAAATTAGTGAAGACATTATGACAATGCCATAGTATGTATTAGTGGCAAAAGAAAACCCCAGAAATGAGGCTGAAATAAAAACGTGTATTTAAAAATATACAACAACCTGTCAAAATACAGAAAATTCTACATATTAAAGGTATGTAGATTTGGATTATCCCTGCTAAAGTAAATAGATTGCATTCTGCCATATCCATTTACTTATCTCTAAGACCTAATGGGCAGATTGCTTGGTTATGCGGATTAATTATACCTGTCATCAGGGCCGATTCCCCTGAATCGGGCCCTGCGCCTAAGAGGGACTCGCGCTCTTGCCGCCGCAGGCACGCCGTACCGGGGCGGCCCGGCTTCCCCAGGGGACAATTTAAAGGGCCTGGGGCTCCCAGCAGGGGCTAGAGCCCCAGGCCCTTTAAATTGCCACCAGAGCCCCACTTCTAGAGCCCTGGGGTAGCGGGTGGCTCCAGCGGCTATTTAAAGGGCCGGGGCTCCAGCTGCCTCTGCTGCCCCGGTCCTTTAAATTTTTAGTCAGCCCTGCCGGGGCTCTGCTGAAAATGTTTGAATTGGGCCCCACACTTCCTTAAGCCGGCCCTGCCTGTCATGGCTGTGTAGCTAACTATGCTGTGATTTCCATTGATTACAACATATCATTGAAGTGCAGTTAACCAATATAACTAGAGCCCTACCAAATTCACGACTATGAAAAACGCATTACAGACAGTGAAATCTGGTCCCCCCTCTCCCCACCGTGAAATCTGATCTTTTGTGTGCATTTACCCTATACTATACAGATTTCATGGGGAGACCAGCATTTCTAACACTGGGGGTCTTGAGCCAAAAGAGTTGCAGGAGGGTCACAAGGTTTAGGGTGATCAAGTATTGTCACCCTTACTTCTGCGTTGCCTTTAGAGCTGGGCGGCTGGACAGTGGCAGCTGTTGGCTGGGTGCCCAGCTCTGAAGGCAGCGCCTCACCAGTGGTAGCACAGAAGTAAGGGGGGCAATACCATACATTGCCCCCCACCCCACCCCCAATTCTGCGCTGCTACCTTCAGAGCTGGACAGCCAGAGAATGGCGGCTGCTGACCAAGAGCCCAGCTCTGAAGGCTGCAATCACCCTCTACAATAACCTTGTGACACGACCCCCACCGCCCCTCAGCTCCTTTTCGGATCAGGACCCCTACAATTACAACACCATTAAATTTAAGATTTAAAATATCTGAAATAATGAAATTCACAATTTTTAAAATCTATGACCGTGAAACTGACCAAAATGGACCATGAATTTGGTAGGGGCCTAAATATAACTGCATATTCTGCAGCATCTTACTGCAAAGTAAAATTGAGACGGGGAGTGTGGAGGAAAGTGTTTCAGCCACTGGAGAACTGCTGTTGAAAACCACGGCTGCACTGATTATTAAATGAAGACTTTTATTTTAAATACATGTAAAATACTTTTTCACCTTCATGCTTGACTATTTAAACATATTTAAATGTTAACTTGAAGAGGCTTCTTGTTTATGCGCCCATAACTGTATCCTGGACTTACTAAACTCTGATGCAGAAGGCCTAAGTTAAAATTGATACCAGGTTAGCAGAGAGCTCCTTCAAGTTGCTGTTATACTGCAATGTGCTCACTATGCCGTGGCTACTATAAATCATTCTGCTCATTCGAAGACATACATGGTGATACCAACTTCTGAATCCCACCACGCCAACACACGTTTGTTGCCCTTTAAGCAAGACTTACTCCCTCCTCCCCTCCACCACTTTCCCTCATAGTCCTCTTTCACTGTCCCTTCTCATTCCATTAGAAGGAACTACTTTTAAAATTAAATTTTTATATTTAACGAGAATTTGGAATAATGGGTCCTCAGCCAGTCTGAGTACAGTATTTGCATATGGTATGATTACTGAGCTATACCATACAATGATAACGCAGATCATATGCTGAGTGCAGGAGAATGCACATATGAAAAATAAGTGTATAGTTGCAGGTCAGCTACTATTCAGCATCCCTGCACTTCAGGTGACTCAGACAATCTCATTTTAGTACAGTGATAGGTAGATAGAAATACTATATAGCATATTAATTTATTAATATGACATTAAGCAATCAAATATAGAAAGCTGTGTGCCCTATGCTGACTATTTTCACAGGTGACTAATGACTGGGTCAACGAAATGATTAGATGCTGTCACTTTAGACTGTGCTGAAGGTGTGGGATTTTTTTTATGGCTTTATTCCTCAAATGTACCTCTTTTAAAGTTAGCACTTTAGCTGAGGGAAGACTTTTTTTGCTCTTTTACTTTCCTTAAAATGTATAATTTGTCATAGTAGGCTTTCATCAACATCTGTACAGTTTTAATATGCTGGCTATATTTACATTTCTTTGTATTGACTACAGCTGCATTTGCAGTCTTGTTTAGTTTTGAGATTTTTCAAAGCAGCTTAGTTCAGAAATATTTTTTCTAATGAATAATATGTTGTACTGTGACAGTTATTTCTTGGAGCAGTAATATAAGGCAATTCATTTGCTTATAACTATTTTTTGTATTAAAATATTTGTTGTAAATATTTCTGATTTTACAGGTAGTGGTTCAGTTCCGGATTTCTTTCGCATTATGAAACGACAGTTTACAGAGGCAGAGTGGAGGGTAATCAAGTCCATGAATAACGAATGGATTCAGCTAGATATGTTTTATAGGCACTGGGTAATATCTTTTTCTTTTTTAAAAACACAAAGTATAATCTCTCAGAGAACACACTTTATCAAAGCAGTACTTAATGTCATGATGTAAAACTTCATTAGCTGCACACACAGATACGATTATCATTAGATTATATCCTTGGTGCCTCAGAATATCTGTAGGTGTGCAAGATGGTCTGTGCTGCAGCTGGAATTCTTACGAAGAACTGTGGCTGGCCTTATGCATACATGAAAATACGGTGGAGAGGTTCCTGGTTCATCCAGCAGAGGACACAATCTAGCCCTTGATTATTTCAGAGTTGTAGATCATGTTGTGTTTATAGATGCATTACAGCACCATGGATTTGTACTGTTCCTACAGATGAGTAAACTGCCTGTGGATGGATTCTGCTCTTAATAATTATACCAATGTAAATCTGAAGTAATCTCAGACTTACTTGTCTAAGAATAGAATTTATTTGACCCACAGTTTCTGCTCAGAGATGACCTTTCAGTCTAGATTGAGTGATATGCTACATGTAATTGTTGTGTTGTAGGTAACAATTTTAGCCATTAAAAGCAAGAAATGTGGATTAAACATATGTCATTCTGTATTTTAGGCACTAAAGGAAAGCTTTATAAAGGCCATTGGGATTGGAATAGGCTTTAACCTGCAAAGGATTGAATTTAATGCCTCCCCATTGCAGCTGGAAGTAGGGAAGGTTTACAAGGAGACAAAAATGTTGTTGGATGGAGACAAGGAAGAAGGGTGGACTTTTGAGGTAAGAAATCTACCAACAATTTCTGTAATATAATTCTATCACATCCTAGTGAGCAGGCTCCCTTGCAACTACCCATTATAACTGCTTAGAGAAATCCATGCCTCTGCTGCTCTGGATCCCTGTGGTGTTTTCATGCTCCTAGAACCTCAGCAGACTGCAGCCCTGATTCCTTTCTTGGCCTCTGGCATATTTTCTTGGCACTGACTGTCTACTACCACTTCTTGGAAATGGGGCTCCTCAGCCCACCTATCCCAGGCTTCAGGACGAGCAGGCTTACTCCAAACTACCCCAGTTACTTAAAGATACCCCTCTCCCAGATTTCCATCCCAAAGGTGTGACACTTCTGGTTCACAATTTAACTCTGTCTAGGGAATGCAACGGTTGTGAAGTAGTTAATGTACAGAGACACACTTTGTTCAGAGTTTAACACCTTTATGCTCTTTTATACTTATTTAGAGCTCATGTGAGTACAGATCATACAAAATGATAAACATCTGAAATAGCAATATCCCTCACTTTCTATCTCACCCTTCCTTTGTCAGTCTTTGGGCAACATCTGGGTTTAGGAAGGCAGGCAGGCTGGGTGTCGTCTGCTCAAGCAAGCTGTTGTGTGCTAGCTGGTCTCTCTCCTTCGTGAAGTCCCTTCCCAGCTTCAGTGACCTTGCTTTTTCCTTCCACACCCTTCTTTCTGACCCCTGCTCCTGTACATTTCTTTATCTGAAATCCTTTCTGGCCACCTGGCCTCCTTTGTTCTAATCCTGGTAAGTTTCCACTGCTCCTGTCTTCTGCTCTCCATTCAAAGGAATCAACTAAACTGATTTTTCTAAGGATGCAGCACATCCACTGTCCCAGATGTTTTCACCTGAACAGGGGCACTTGCATTATGGCTGCATTGCAGCTGAGACATGCATCCCAAACAGGCAGGCAGCCTCCAAGTTAGCATGCTAAAAATAGCAATGTGGATATTGTAACAAGGGCAGCAGCTCGAGCTAGCTGCCTAAGTCCAAACCTACCTGACCCTCTGGGTCTGAGCTTGGGTGTCCTAGCCTGAGTCACCACCCATGCGGCTACGTCCACACGGATATCTCTAGCCCACTAGCTAGAGCAGAGCTAGTGCAAGTCTGTCTACCCAGGATTGGAGGCATATTCCCAGCTAGAGCCCTGTGCAGGACTAGTGTAGAGCCCTGCAATTGGACTGGGGTCCTGCAGGACCCGCTGCCATAATAGCAGGAGTGAGATTAAAGAATAGTCCCGTGCAGGGCAGATATACCCTAAATCCCAAGCTCCTTCTATAGTATCTGGTTCATACACGTTACAGGACTTGTCAGCCGTGCTGGATCCACATGTATGTAGGCACTCGTGACACAGTAGATTTTCATAATACAACTTCACAATATCAAATCAGAAGTCTTAAATTGTACAGATATAGCCTCAATTCATCACAATAGTTATAACCAATCTCAGACTGTACATTATGGTTGTGTTAGAGTTCAGTTTGAACTGGAGTTTTAAACCTGATTGAAAACAAAGATCAAAACATTAGAATATAAACATTGAGCACTAATAGACTCTTTCATGGTGGTTGGAGGAAAAATGAATAGATACAGAGAGAGAAAGAAACAACAACTGTTTTTGGTGATCCACTCCCCTCCCTCTCCTGGAGCAAGAGAGACAGACTTCTTCATCAAATACCCTGTTAGCCTCGTGAAAAACTCCCTATGCTGAGGGGGAGACCAGGAGTTCATATCTCACTTCTTATAACACCTGAACTGTTTCCATTTTGAAGACATTACCTGCAGCTTTGTAAATCACGTGTGCGGGTGGAGTTTGCTGTAAACAGCCAACTTCTGATATACACCTGTTTTAAAATTAATTATATATAACAAGAATGAATGTACCAGTATAATTTTAAGCCTTGTGGGATGCCAGCTGGCCTCTTTGTATTCCTGACATGCAGACAACTGTTTTGTGCATTTCTAATGACATTTAGGCTTGCACTTCTTAAAACTCTCCTTTTGCCAGTCTATACCTACTGTATACAGTGTCCTGGTTTCCAGAGGGTCATTATGTCAGGGATTCATAGTAATCTGAGCTTTATATAAATAGGAAAAATCTTAGAAAAGATTGTGACCAATTTTGTAGTATATTTACTTCCATGGTAGATCTAACAATATGTAACTAGTGTTCTGCAGTTATTTGCTTTGCATTATTGTACCACAATATGACTGTTATTTTGTAACTATTGCCAGTAGGTTTTGTCTGTCTGGGGATCTTTCCTTTTCCCTTAACTCACCCCCAACAGTATACCCTTTCAAATAGGCCAGGGGAGGGGGGGATTTATTTTTCTATTTCTTTTAGTCTTTTCAGTCCCATTAATCCAGTTAATCTAATTTTAATTAATGCTGATAGAAGGAATAGTTAGTTTCAGCTACCAATCTCCAGCCTAAAATTAAGCTCTGCTTTTCTGTTGTTTTTTCTTCCCTCTTGCATTTTTCATACTTCCTAAATGACATCTTGTTTTTGCCAGCCTGTCCCATTCTCTCCTCAGCTCCTTTCTTTCTTTCGTTCCTTCTTTTTTTCTGTGCCCCATTTCTTTATAGATAGAGGGCTAGGTCTCACTTTTTCGTTTGGCTATGGTAGAATTTACTAATTATATGTTGTCCTCGATACAAACTCTTAGAATAACCTTTTAACTTATAGCTTGTTGTATGGGCTTGTGAGAAATCTAGTGTGGTGTTCAAATCGTTCAAGTAAAAGTCACCTGGCAGATGGCATATTGGTGTGATTTCTTACTTTGTGGCCTCTGTTATGTTGTTAAACTGCATCAACATCCTCTGTCAAATGAAAAGATATTTGTTAGGGAAATTACAGCTTAACTTATTTTCTCTTATAGGAGATATATCTGGGAAAGCAAAGCTTGTTATAGTCTGGTTATTCTCATGGTGTGGGTGTTATTTAGTCCATTTTTCTATCAGGTATAATTTATCAAAAATACAGAAGAAAAAGAAAGCTTGTTAATTTTTTTCATTTTATTTAAATTGTGTGTTCTCTTTGGTAATACCTATCATAAAAAGCTACTTGGGAGCATAAAGTCAAGAATAAGTGGAGATCTCTTTTCTACTCGCAAAAAAAAAGTCAAGAGAAACAGAACTTTCTTGACTGAAATATCCAATGCCTCATGCAGAGAAGGATCTTCCCTTTCATCTTGAAATACATAATAGTCTGACCTACAAGTGGAAACCCCCCTGGATACATTGGACCTAACTGTTGCCTTGTGTCAAACCTTCCATTTCTGAGCAATGTCAGAGAAGATAGCAAAAAGCTGCCTGCAGGTTCACCTTAATGAAGCCAGTATCCTAGCCTGACACAAGCTGGATTCAGGGCATGGAATGGAAATCCCACTAGTGGCGCAAATGGATGATTTCTTGCTGTTGATGGATAAAGGGCAGACCTTCACTCTGATTCTCCTGGACCTCTCTGCAGCTTTCAAGGTGGATAAAAAGCAAACGTTTTTTGAAAATTTTTGATTTTGTTGTTTAAATTTTTTTTTTAAAATAAACCGGTTTAAAACAAAATCTGAGTTTAACATGAAGTATGTTAAGGCCTAAATTGCTTATTATAATCTCATGAAACATTTAAATAAAAATAAATACGCTGAATTCATGAGTTTTGATCAAAATTGAGTAAAAGGCTGCTGTTTTCTATATAAAGAAAGAAGCAGGGGAAAGACATCTGAATTTTGAGGTCAAGATTTAGGGCACAAAAGGTCAGCCTAAGTAATTTACAGTAACTCCTCACTTAAAGTCGTCCCGCCTAACGTTGTTTCATTGTTAGTTGCTGATCAGTTAGGGAACATACTCATTTAAAGTTGTGCAATGCTCCCTTATAACGTTTGGCAGCTGACTGCTTTGTCCACTGCTTGCAGAAAGAGCAGCCCTTTGCAGCTGGCTGGAGGTGGCTTTGAGCCAGGGTGGACCGGCAGCCCCCCATTAGCTCCCCGCTCCTCTAAGTTTCCTGTGCGGCAGCTGCCCAGCAGGCTATGAAATGCCAGCAGTTCAGCTGTCCCTCCCCACATGTGCTGCTCCTGCCCTCTACCTTGGAGCTGCTCCTGGGAGCCTCCTGCTTGCAATGTACTTAAAGTGGGGTCAGTATTCTTAAAGGGGCAATGCACCACAGGCACACACACACACACACACACACACTCTCTCTCTTCTCTGCCCCCGCCATGCTGCTGTCTCCCCTCCCTCCATTCATGCTGCCTTGTAGAATATGAGGCTACATTAACAACAATGTGTTAACCCTTGAAGGCTCAGCTGAGTTCTAATTCATCATTTAGCAGTAAGACATTCCCTGGGAAATATCCCACCCTCTGACTTCACCACCTCAACCAAGCTTTACAATCATCATTGCTGTGTACAGTATTAAATTGTTTGTTTAAAACTTATACTGTGTATACATACATACTATAGTCTTTTATCTGGTTTAAAACAATTCCCTGGAACCTAACCCCTCCCCCCCATTTACATTACTTCTTATGGGGAAATTGGATTCACTTAACATTGTTTCACTAAAGCATTTTTCAGGAACATAAATACAACGTTAAGCGAGGAGTTACTGTTGTAGACTGTCTCGTTTACAAGAAGTTTAGAGGAGTAGGGACTTAAACTCCAGTCTCTTAGGCATATTTGAATATTTTCCCAGGCTGACCTGAAATCAGTTTAAATTTACTGACAACAGTTAATCCCTCTGTTTAATAAATCATTTAGTTGTGAACATGAAACATGTTTTAATAAGAGAATTTTATGTATCCAAAACATATATTGTTTTATAATAAATTCATATACTGTTCTGTATTTAATTAAATTCCAGTTACCATCCTGATGGAGCTTGACACAAATCATGAGCAAAAAGTTAACTATTTAGTAAATAAGCAATAAATCATTCACCATTTTTTAACATCCTAAAAATGTACAGTTAATAAGTATCTAAAAATATTAAGGTATATATTTCCTAGATAGTGAAAAGTACCAAATGCAAAAAGGAGATGGATTTATTTTCTATTACATTTCATAGACATAAAAAAACCCTTTAAACAAAAACTCGAAACAAATAAAGAATTTTCTCAAAATAAAAGAGCGAGGGAGGATGTAATTACTAAAAACTAAATCCATTAAAGACCAAAAATTTTGAAAATGGGATTGCCAGTGTGGAAAAACATGCCAACTAAGTCTGTGTTTAAAAGTCTGTGGTTTCCAGTTAATCAGCTCTCTGAAGAGATTAGTTCCCAAACTAATATTTTGTTACAAAGCAACATTGGACTACACAGGAATCACAAGCAAATATAAATATATCAATCTCGATGTGATTTTTGTGGTGGGCTTGATATAGGTTAAATGTAAAAGTTACGTGCTTTAATCTCCAGTGTAAAAAAATAGTATAAGCTTAGTAAAATCTGCAGGTGGAAAACACAAATGTCTACACCTGCATTTCCAAAGTGCTCCTTACTGTTACTCTAACTCCAAAATGAAACCTGTTCTAAACACTCCATTTAAAAGTGCCTATGGACTTCAGAGGATTCTGCTCTGGAACAAGCAGGAAACCTTGATTTAAATAATTGATTTTAATCTCGTTTTGTATTTGTACTTTTTAGTTATTTTTCAAAGAAAAGTTAATTCTCATTTGTTGGTAACCATAAAAATGTTTATTTGCAAACACATATAGCCTTTACACTAAATTTGGTACTTTTGTGCTAACTAGGAGGATATGCTATCTATTTATGCAACTATGTATCTTACATGTATACATTAATTATGAACTTATACATTTATTTAAGCAACTATATAGCTTAATTTACATTTATTCAGATTCTTCATATTTACTTGTTAGAAAATGATGAATGATGCATTTCTCATTTACTAGTTAATTTTTTACTTATGATTTGTGTCAAACTGTTTGGATAGAAATTCAAGTTAAATTAAAAATACACACAGAGCACTTAGTTTTATGTAATAAAAATTATCTTAAATGTCCTGGGTAGATAAAAAGGTTTATCAAAAATGGTTTGCATTTAAAACTGATTTATTAAGCAAAGGAAGCATTATCTGTAGTTAATGAATTTAGCTGATGTTTTCTGGTCACCATTTCCTTCAAGATTTTAGAACTAGTTTTCTCACGCCTAGTTTTTATTCATAATATGGAAGAAGAAAGCAAGATTTTCTGTTTTTTCAGCTCCCAATTGGTTTCTTAACTTTGAAAGATGAACTAGTCATTAAATTGAATTACCTGAATAAACTCAAATGAAAAAAAAATTCTTTCTGCACCTGCAAAAGATGCTACTGCTATCAAAAGCTGGATTAGCACTCAGCAAACTCTGGTACCAGGCACTTAGCTAGTGACTTCCACCAGTTCAGTAGTTTGACCTTCTTTAAAACTTCAGCAGCAAACATGTACTGCTTAATACTATTTTTTAATTTAATTTAAACTATTTAATGTATTCTAATGAATAGGATTTAACTTAAGTTGTCAGTTTCAACTTCAATTTTAAATAGATTTATTTAAAGAAAACTCCTGTATTTAATTTAAAAGTAAAAAAAATCTGATTTAAATTAAATCCAGTTTTTATATAAAAAAAAAATCATTGATTTTTATCCACCTTGTTGTTGTTTTTCTGTTAACTAGAATTTAAAGATACATTTTTGAAGTGCTTTCTACATGTGGGAAGAGATAGAATGTTTCCAAACTCAAGTACAGAGGGGGGAATACCCGTCTGTGCAAACAGACGGGAAACCACAGGGGAAAAAAAAAAGCATCAATTAAATTCTCTTTTGAATCAAGCTCTAGCGTTCTTGGTAAATTCAGAAATGATGTTATGTGTAATAGAAACAGCAACCTCTTCAGGGAATGAGTAACAAAAATTGTTACAATAGCATTTGTTTACAATGACAAAAGCCTGATTTTGCCATTCTTAAATTAAATAGTAATTTTGTTGCGGAATTGGTCCTATTAATTTCAATAAGATTGTTTGTGCTAGAAATTACAAGTATAACCAAGATTTTTTTTTCTCTAACTTTCCATAATTGTGAAAATGTTCTCGTATTTTATATTTGGTGCCCCCTCCAGATACTCATCCCCAGTTCCATCTGCCTTTAATGAAGGATTCACTAGAAAAAACCTCTACGTTTTGTAGTTATTATTTCCCAAGTACATTTCAGATATATGGATGATTGATTTTTAACTGTGCTGAACAGCAGCATAGAGGAAATTTTGAAAAGCTCTATACTAAATATTTTGTAACTGTCCTTCTTCAGTCTTCATTCACTGTATGTGTGATGCCAAATTCTGAACTTTGAGCTGTGTTTAGAAGCAAGATAGAAACTGCAGAAACACAATGTTGGGGCTGAATTAAAATAATAAAAAAATCTGATAATATTAATTCTACTGATTGCATAGAAGGTATAGAATTCAGCTCACTCATTATTGTGCTAACACAGGTAAGTATCAGTGACAAATGTTTGTTGCTAGGGTAATCAGATATAACAGAATACACATAGTGAGCAGTTCTGTTGGAAGAAGGTGCCATTTTTATGTAAGCATTGCTCAGAGTAGAACTGCATTTCTGAGTGTGCTGGGAGTTGGGTTCAACTAACACAACATGTTGTGGTCCTTTTCAAGCCCCAGCACACACTAGAGTCAGAGCAGTTCACAGAGCATTTTGCTTCTGCTCAGAGGAGCAACAAATAGTGCTCCACAGCACATCTCCTGGTTTGTCAAGAAAATACTGACCTTCCCTAGTAAGAGCTCTGTTACAGAGAGCGACTCCTCTGCTATTCTCCCTATTCACCTTTGTTTAGTTTTAGTTTTAGTTTTATGCCTCCATCAAGGCAGGATTTAGCCTATAAGTTGGCTTCCTCTTCATATACATTAAGTGAGGTAACAAAATAAGAAAAGTATATGTAATACAGGTGGCATTGGACATCACTAACGGCCAGTTATACAGACAAGATATGGTAAATTCACAGATATTCGCTGAGCAAAACTTACATTGCTGTTCATTTGTTTTAAAACTACAGTGCATTAGATTTGGGATTTCCAAATGGACTAGAGCAGGGGTTCTCAAACTGGGGGTCGGGATCTCTGAGGGGGTCGCGAGGTTATTACATGGGGGGTCGCAAGCTGTCAACCTCCACCCCAAACCCCGCTTGCCTCCAGCATTTATAATGGTGTTAAATATATTAAAAAGTGTTTAATTTATTAGAGGGGTCCCACTCAGAGGCTTGCTGTGTGAAAGGGGTTGCCAGTAAAAAAGTTTGAGATCCACTGGACTAGAGGTACTGATAAATACATTCTGCCATGTGTTCTAAACTCATCAGTCTTTCCCCTCGAGGACATGTAGGAAGTGAAAGAGGGGGAAAAATGAGGTGATAAAATCTAGACATACAGTAATTTAGCAGTCTAGACAAACATGAAGCTTTGCTACCTTATGGAGCCTTGTAAATTGTTGAGCAGAAGTTGCTCAAACAATGAATTCTCATAGACAGCCATTTCACCTTTCCAAGAAAATTACAGCAGTATGGGCGATGTGTGCTAATGATGAGGCCTGATAAATCTGCAATAGAAATCTTTCTGCTTAACTTATTTTTGGGTTTTGTGTTCAAGGAGGGAGTAGAAAACAGGAGAACATAGTATAACACTTCACTGTAGGCAAAATGGATCAAAATGTGGTGTTTTCATTCTAGAGGGCAAATTTCAAATACGCTACAGCTCCCACACGGTTGTATGTATTATTGCAGATTGGTAGCCTTTTTTTCTTCCGTTTTAATCGTAGCCAAAATTAAAGCTCTTATTTTACAGATGAGAACGGCGGGTAAGCAATTGCCAGTAATTTAGTCTTTAGGCCAAGAGTGGGAGATGCCTAATTCCTACATATCTGTTAATAGAAGACTGTTTTCTGTGGGAATATGACTTTCAATTTACCCCGCCATCTCTACCTCACTGTTCAAACAACTTGAATACTTATTTCACTCTGAAGTATAAATTTTTAAAATGGGTTTAGACCTTAGCCCTATAGTTTTAAAATGATTAATTGTATTATTTGTTGTTGAAGCATAAATACTTAAATTTACTTTGAAGTGTAGATTGTGAGTTTTTTAAAAGACGAAAAATGTCACCTTGAAAAGCATTTTGTGAATCATATAAATTGGGATAGTCTTGAAATGTACTCTATCAGGTCCTTGTGTGAAGCATTTAATGTCTGAATTTGAGGATCTCTCTAGAACAGTGGTTTTCAACCTTTTTTCATTTGCAGACCCCTAACAAAATTTGAATGGTGGTGCGGACCCTTTTGGAAATCTTAGGCCTTGTCTACACTACGAGAGTAGTTCGATTTTACTTAAATCGAATTTTTGGAATCGATATTGCAAAGTCGAACGTGTGTGTCCACACTAAGGACAGTAATTCGACTTTGTGAGTCCACACTAACGGGGAAAGCGTCGACATTGGAAGTGGTGCACTGTGGTCAGCTATCCCACAGTTCCCGGAGTCCCCGCTGCCCATTGGAATTCTGGGTGGAGCCGCAAATGCCTTCTGGGTAAAAAAAATGTGTCCAGGGTGCTTTTGGGTAACTGTCGTCATCCGTCCATCACTCCCGCCCTCCCTCCCTGAAAGCGCCGGCGGGAAATCAGTTCGCGCACTTTTCTAGTCAGTGACAGCGCGGACGCCACAGCACTGCGAGCATGGAGCCTGCTGCAACCATCACTGCAGTTGTGGCCGCTCTCAACGCCTCGCAACTTATCATACACCTTTCCCTGAGGCAGATGCAGAAAAGTCAGGCGAGGAGGCTACGTCAACGCGGTGATGGCCTGAAGTCTGAGAGTAGCACAGACCTCTCAGAAAGCAGGGGACCCAGCGCCGAGAACATCACGGTGGCAATGGGTCATGTTGATGCCGTGGAAAGGAGATTCTGGGCACGGGAAACAAGCACTGAGTGGTGGGACCGCATAGTGCTGCAGGTCTGGGATGAATCCCAGTGGCTGCGAAACTTTCGCATGCGGAAGGGAACTTTCCTGGAACTTTGTGAGTTGCTGTCCCCTGCCCTGAAGCGCAATGACACCCGGATGCGAGCAGCCCTGACTGTCCAGAAGCGAGTGGCCATAGCCCTGTGGAAGCTTGCAACGCCAGACAGCTACCGGTCAGTCGCGAACCAGTTTGGGGTGGGCAAATCTACCGTGGGGGTTGTTGTGATGCAAGTAGCCAAGGCAATCGTTGATGTACTGCTGCCAAAGGTAGTCACCCTGGGAAACGTGGAGGCGATCATAGATGGCTTCGCAGCGATGGGATTCCCAAACTGCAGTGGGGCCATAGATGGAACTCACATCCCTATCCTGGCACCGGAACACCAGGCCAGCCAGTACATTAACAGAAAGGGCTACTTTTCCATGGTGCTGCAAGCACTGGTGGACCACAGGGGACGTTTTACCAACATCTACGTGGGATGGCCGGGCAAGGTTCATGACGCTCGTGTTTTCAGGAACTCTGGTCTGTTTAGACGGCTGCAGCAAGGTATTTACTTCCCGGACCACAAAATAACTCTTGGGGATGTGGAGATGCCTATAGTCATCCTCGGGGACCCAGCCTACCCGCTAATGCCCTGGCTCATGAAGCCCTATACTGGCGCCCTGGACACTGAAAAAGAACTCTTCAACTACCGGCTGAGCAAGTGCAGAATGGTGGTGGAGTGTGCTTTTGGCCGTCTCAAGGGGAGATGGAGAAGCTTACTGACTCGCTGTGATCTCAGCGAAACCAATATCCCCATTGTTATTGCAGCTTGCTGTGTGCTCCACAATCTCTGTGAGAGCAAGGGGGAGACCTTTATGGCGGGGTGGGAGGTTGAGGAAAATAGCCTGGCTGCTGATTACTCACAGCCAGACAGCCGGGCGATTAGAAGAGACCAGCGGGAAGCGCTGTGCATCCGGAAGGCTTTGAAAGCAAAGTTCCTGAGTGAGCAGGGTAACCTGTGACTTTAAAGTTTGTGTATTGAGAAGCTAAACCTGCCCCCGTTTCTTTGCCCAGTTAATGTTGACTATCCTATCCAGTTACATACCCCCTTCACCCCACTTCCAACACACGTTTCAAAATAAAAATAGTTCTACTTTGTTAAAGCACACCGTTTTCTTTAATACTGTATTCGCGGGAATTTTTTAAAACTGGGACGCAGACTGTGGTGCGGAGCGGGTGTACTGTAGTGGCGCGAATGCAGCTTCTAAACTCAAGGATTGACAGGCTCCGCTGCGGTGGGATGGTTGTTTCAACGGAGCCTGTCACCCCTCCTGATAGGGACTGTGTGTATGGGGGGGTCTATGTGACTTTGTGGCAGGGGGAGGACGGTTACAGATCCCCTGCTGTGTGGCTCTGTGATCCTGCCTAAGGACCGCCGCTTAAGATCTGTAACTGCCCTCCCCTGCCACAAAGTCACAGAGCAACCCACCCCCCACCACATAACATGAAAACAACCTCCTAGACTAACCAGGGTAACTAGTCACTGCATCACTGCACTATGTATGTGCCCTGCTGCTGTGCCTGCCCCCGACTATATACCCTGCCAAAGGTGACTGTCCTGTCGAATTACCAACCCCCTATCCCCCCCTCCTCCAAAAGAACATGATGGAAACAGTAGTTAACAGAAACGTATTTTTTATTATCAACCAAACATGGAACTGGGAAAGTGAAACTTGGACGGGGGCTTGTGTCAGGCGGGAAGGAAAGAACTTGTCAAATTTTGGGGAATGAGAGCCTTCTGCTGCTCGAGCTCTCTGCAGGGGTGGAGTGAGAGTTAGCAGGGACTCTGCCGCCTCTCCTTCTGTGCACTTTGGGTGAGGGGAGTATGGGACTTGGTGGCGGGGGAGGGCGGTTAGAGATGGACTGCAGCGGGGCTCTGTCCTCCTGCCTCCGTTCCTGCAGAACATCCACAAGGCGCCGGAGCGTGTCCGTTTGCTCCCTCATTAGTCCAAGCAGGGTTTGAGTCGCCTGCTGGTCTTCCTGACGCCACCTCTCCTCCCGATCCATGTTGGCTTGGTGCATTCGGGTCAAGTTCTCCCGCCACTGGGTCTGCTGTGCTGCCTGGGCTCTGGAGCAGGCTATAAGCTCCGAGAACATGTCCTCCCGTGTCCTCTTCTTCTTATGCCTAATCCGCGCTAGCCTCTGGGAGTGTGATGACAGGCTAGGTTGTGAGACAGTCGCAGATGGGGCTGTGGGAATGGGAAAAAGGGAGTGAATTCCTCAGAAAGATAAATGTAGTTGTGAACAAAGAACATAGTCTTTCTCTGTTAACAAGACCATGCACAGCACCTATCACATGCGCACTCAGCACAAGGTCGAATTCTCGGCCTTCGCATTCAGTGCCTGGGGTCTTCTACAGCACATTTGAGAAGCCTCTCAGGAGAACGGAATTTCTGTTGCAGGCAGACATGGTAAGCCGTAGACTTGTGGCAGCTTAAAACTTTAATATTAGCAATGGCCTCATTTCACATTGAAATCAATGTCGGTCCCTGCTGCCAGCAATTCGGCAAGCAGGAAGTCTGCTCCTGTCCCACACCCTCGCGGCTGTCCCCGGGAACGATCCCTTTCAGCTGCCCCTCTCCCGCCTCCACCGCGTGGCTGCAAACCAGCGGTTACAGTTCTGTAAAGGAACGGCAAAGCAGTCCCAACACTAACATTCCCCTACCTCATTCAAAGCAGGTCATCATGAGCGACATCACCCTCATGAGGATCTCTGACAGCGAGAAAGAGAGAATGCTCCGGGAAAGCCTGCAAAGACCAGGGCCGTATGCCGCCATGCTGTGCAGAGCAATGATTCCAGAGTACTTGATAGTCTCGTGGTGTGGCAACGTGTCCTACTACGGAGGACCCAATAAGGCCGCTCTCCCCAAGAACCTAATGCAGCGGATTTCCAATTACCTCCAGGAGAGCTTCCTCGAGATGTCACAGGAGGATTTCTGCTCCATCCCCGGACATATAGACCGCATTTTACTGTAGCTGCTGTAGCAGTGACTAACCAGTAGAGCGGCTTGGGCAGGACAATCATGCAAAACCGGACATTGCTAGATTTTTTTTCAATAGTTGCACTGCCCATGACTGAACCGTTAAGCTAATCAAACTAATCATGAGAAACCCATTTTTTAAATTGTTAATATTCCTGTTCGGTTACAAATAAATGTTTAGATTTTTACAACACTTACTGGCTGATCCTTCCCCAGATTCTGTGTCCGGGGTAACGGCTGGGGAGGGTTGGTAGGGGATCTCTGTAAGGGTGATGAAGAGATCCTGGCTGTCGGGGAAATCAGCGTTGTGAGCGCTGTCGACTGCCTCGTCCTCCTCATCTCCTTCCTCATCTTCCCCGTCCGCTAACATGTCCGAGGATCCAGCCGTGGACACTATCCCATCCTCAGAGTCCACGGTCACTGGTGGGGTAGTGGTGGCGGCCGCACCGAGGATGGAATGCAGTGCCTCGTAGAAACGGGATGTCTGGGGATGGGATCCGGAGCGTCCGTTTGCCTCTTTGGTCTTCTGGTAGCCTTGTCTCAGCTCCTTGATTTTCACGCGGCACTGCGTTACATCCCGGCTGTATCCTCTCTCTGCCATGTCTTTAGAGATCTTCTCGTAGATCTTTGCATTCCGTCTTTTGGATCGCAGCTCGGAAAGCACGGACTCATCGCCCCACACAGCGATGAGATCCAAGACTTCCCGATCAGTCCATGCTGGGGCCCTCTTTCTATTCTGAGATTGCACGGCCATCACTGCTGGAGAGCTCTGCATCGTTGCCAGTGCTGCTGAGCTCGCCACGATGTCCAGACAGGAAATGAGATTCAAACTGGCCAGACAGGAAAAGGAATTCAAATTCAAATTTTCCCGGGGCTTTTCCTGTGTGGCAGTTCAGAGCATCCGAGCTCGTACTGCTGTCCAGAGCGTCAACAGAGTGGTGCACTGTGGGATAGCTCCCGGAGCTATTAGCGTCGATTTCCATCCACACCTAGCCTAATTCGACATGGCCATGTCGAATTTAGTGCTACTCCCCTCGTCGGGGAGGAGTACAGAAGTCGAATTAAAGAGACCTCTATGTCGAACTAAATACCTTCGCGGTGTGGACGGGTGCAGGGTTAATTCGATGTAACAGCGCTAACTTCGACATAAACGCCTAGTGTAGACCAGGCCTTAGACATAGACTGTAGGTTGAAAACCACTGCTCTAGAATAACAAACATTTTGATTCTGCATTAGCAGTTTATATTGGGACATCATGATATGTAAAACGGAGTTAATTTAAGATACTGAATACAAAATTTGCAAATTTCAATCTATGAAATTCTGAACTCTGCTCTGATAACAGTGTTTAAGTAGACAAAATGAACCAGTTTCTAGAAATCAGTGTCTGTATCCTAGTCATTTAATGGGACAACCAAAGTGATTAAATTGAGTAAAGATTTTTTGACCGGACATTCTGAATGAGAGATTAATTGTTAAAGCTTCCTCAGTAACTCTTCCCCATTGTGCACATGTATTACAATAGAGTCTATTTGTCATCTCATATTACCATTTTGCATTACTGCATATATACTATGTGCTTCCACAGTTATAGAAAAATGGGTAGCTTCTTTGTGGTCCATTCTGTTTTTCTGAATAGCATTTCTGTTCTCCAGTGTGGTATGTCATCAAACAATGAAAAAATGTTGTTCTAATGCATACTTGTAAAGGGGCAACATTAAGCTGACTGAACTTGACTGAATTTTTTTCTTATTCAATTTCAAACTTAATACTATATTGGCAAGTATTGTTGCATACTGTTTCCTTTAAAATATATATATAAAGGAGAAGTAAAATATATGAAAATATTTAAGTGAATTTACAAACAGTTTTTAAAAAGTGAGAAGTCTTGTAGAGACAGAAAAGTAAAACAAAAACCTTATTTCAGCCTTTACTTATAGCATTGCTACTATAACAAAATCATTCTAGTGACCATTGGATAGTGTCTGAGATCAAGGGTGTTTGCTGCTTACATCTACCCCAACTAATAAGGAAGGCAAGATGGATCTCAGGCTGTATTTTGCTCTCCTGTCAGCTGTCTAATCTTCCTTCCCCTCACTGGGTAAGGGCTTATTCCATGAGGGCACAACAGACATCAGTGACAGGTTTCAGAGTAGCAGCCGTGTTAGTCTGTTTCCGCAAAAAGAACAGGAGTACTTGTGGCACCTTAGAGACTAACAAATTTAAAAAAAAATCTACTCCATACGGCTAAATGCAGTGGCTTGCAGGTGCCACAAGTACTCCTGTTCTTTTTGCAGACATCAGTGACTTCACTTCAGGAAGTACCTCTGCTTCCATCCACATGATTGTGAGACATTATGCTCTAGTACAAGGGTTCTCAAACTTCATTGCACCATGACCCCCTTCTGACAACAAAAATTACTACACAACCCCTGGAGGGGGGACCAAAGTCTGAGCTTGCCCTAGCCCTGCCGCCCTGAGGTGCAGGGGGCAAAGCCAAAGCCCAAGGGCTTCAGCCCCAGGCAGGGAGCCTGTAACCTGAGCCCAGCCACGCAGAGCTAAAGCCCTCAGCCTTCAGCTTTGGCCCAGGGCTGCAGGGATCAGGCTTCGGCCTCAGTAAGTCTAATGCCAGCCCTGGTAACCCCATTAAAAAGGGGTCCCGACCCACAGTTTGAGAACTGCTGCTCTAGTACAGGGCTCCTCCACTGATGCATCGTTTGGGATAGTGATCCTTCAAAGGGCTTTACAGCCTGCATCCTCGCACCCTCCTCCTACTTGGGTGACTGATAAGCAGTACTCATCATGGAATACTTATAGGGACCAGCACTCAAAGAAGAGGAGGAAGTTACTTACCTTAGTAATTGGAGGTTCTTCAAGATGTGTGATCGCTATTTATATTCCACTACCCGTCCTCCTTCCCCTCTGCTTTGGATCATTCTTTAGCTCATTGTAGAGGAAGAACTGGAGAAGCAGTTGGTCCAGTCCGCCATTTATCTCCTCACTCAGAGGCACAAGGAGAATGAGGTCACACGTGTGGACCAATGGACACTGCTTTCAAAATCCTCTGTCTGCAGGCACATGGTGCACATGTATACACACGGTGGGATACAGGTAGGGACCACACATCTCAAAGAACCTCCAGTTACAAAGGTAAGTGACTTCCTCTTTTCTTGCCATATCTTTTTGTGAATGGACATAAGACTGTAATTCTTTGCACCTTATAAATGTGATTTTAGTGAGGTCTCCTATATCTATCCTCAGGAAGGTCAAATCTCTTTTCTTCCGCTCCCTCCTAGTTTTACAGATTGGGGTAACTGTGGCACATTGAAGATAAGTGGTGTGCCCAGAGTTGCATAGAATATTTTCAGCAGAGCTGGGAGCAGAGTCCTGATTTTTTTTCACTATTGAATCATGTATTTTTGACCAAATCTGCTGAAGGCTTCTTCTCACTTGTGAATGTTGATGATTTTAAATGAATGATGGTCCCATCTTTAAATTACTCCTTGTTTTGCCCTGAATTCCAGTATATATATCCCTGTATTCTATTTCAGACATACACTAATGAAAATTAATATACTATCTTATTTTTATTTTTTTAGGAAACCCGGTTGGATGATCTCCATCATGTTGCAGTAGCTCTGGGGAAACCAGAAGTATTTGTACAGAAGGATTCCAACGTAAGATGTTATGAGTTTTGGTCTCTAAAATAACTTTCCTTTATTTAATTTCATATGGCATTACACAATTTGAATAGAATACTAAGTATTTTGGTCATAAATGTCATTTTCCCCTATCCTATAGCATAAGCTTTATAATAAGCGTAATGGCTATCAGGAATCACGGAGAACAGCTAGTCAGAGTCCCTCCAAAGGAGTTAATCTGCCAATTTCACTTCATTTGGTTCATTCCTCCTGGAAACAGAATTCAGCTCATGTGGCATCTCTGGTCTGACTCACTTTTCCCACCTTCAGTGGATGTCCTAGAAGTGCAACTCTTTTGAGCCTTGTACTTTAAAAATTCAGCCATAAAAGGGCAGACAACTCTTCTCAATCCACAGCTTGTGGTGTTTGTGGGTCTGGTCTCAAATCTCTGTCATCACAGTGATAAAGTGCAGGGGTTGTATGGTCTTTTATGGTGCTCAATCCACCTCTTTGTTTCTATTTAGACCAACAAAATTAAAGGACTTGTATCTAGGAACAAAGATTGTAGGTCACAGTTATAAGATGGGGGCTTGTATCCATGAATGTAGTTACCCTGAAAGGGAGTTAAGGGTCATGATAGGTAATCAGCTGAGTGTGAGCTGTCAATGCAGTGCTGTAGCTAAGAAGGCGAATGTGATGCTTGGATATATAAGCAGAGGAATGTCTAGTAAGAATAGGGAGAGGTGGTGTTTCTTCTGAGTATAGCACTAGTAAGGGCATTACTGGAATGCTATGTCCAGCTCTGATGTCCACATTTCAAAAAGGATGTCACAAACTTGGAAAGGGTTCAGAAAAGTGCTACAAGAATGATTTCAGGTCTAGAAAAATATGGTTTATGGTGAACGACTAAGGAAGCTCTCTCTGTTTCTCCAAGAGAAGGCTGAAGTGACTTGCTCAGTCTACAAGTTTTTACATGGGAAAGAGACTTATGATAGACAGACGTCTCCTTAATCTAGCAGAAAAAGGCATAACAAGATTTAGTGGTTGAAAGGTGAAGCTAGACAAATTCAGACTGGAAATAGGTGCAATTTTTTTTAATAGGGTCGATAATTAACCATTGGAACAACTTACTTCAGACTACTTACCGAAGGATGTGGTGGATTCTCCACCTGGAGTCTTTCAATCAAGACTGAATATCTTTCTCAAAGAGATGTTATAGCTCATGCAGAAGTTAAAGGCTGTTGCAGAAATTATTGGATGAGGTTCTTTGGTCTGTGTAATGCAGGTGATCACAATAGATGATCATAATGGTCCTTCAGGTATGGATCACATGGCATGTAGGCAAGTGTGTCATGCATATGATATTGGATTCTTTTCAAAAACAGTGTCGGTCGGGGCCACATATGACCCCCTGTGCCTCTTCATCCTCCCATGCAAGGGCATAAAAGGTGGAGCATCCAGAACCCTCTCTTCTTAATGTCCATGACATAAAGATGGAATCTAGTGAGTGTTCAACCCACTACTTATACAGAGCTTCAAACTCACCCTTTTCTTGACTGATTTGGTGAAAAGAATCTATAGTCCCCTTCTTATTCCCTTATTACATTAATTTGGACATTCTATTTAAAAAAAAAAGTCCTCTCCGACCCCTGCACGCACCCCTTTTGTTAAGCAGGGTGAGGTGCTTCATGCTAATATGGCAGACCCTAAGCCACTACGGTTCAAACCCTGCTTGTCCTGTGATGTTCTCATCGCCTCTGCTGATGGACATAACCATTACCTTTTCTGCCCAGGGGTACACCCACCCACTAAGCAGCCAGGCCCACCCATATCTGAGCAGGGGTGTAGTGCGGCCCGGAGCGTCACTTGGGCACCTGAAATCCAGGACAGAGCTATGCGCCCATCCTTCAGAAAGCTACACGCTGGCAGTTCTGCCTTGCTGTTTTCTGAGCTGCCCCATGTGTGTGCCCAGCTTGGCAGGTGAAGCCCTTTGTCTGGGGGTACCAGAGCTAGGAATAGGGAGTGGCATCAGGGGAGAAGCTGAACTAGCACAGTCTGTCATTGCCCGTTCACCTGAAAGTCAGGGCCCACCCAAATTTCCACTCCTAGCCACACTACTGCTTCTGCCTGGGGGAGAACCACATCTCAGACAGGTGTGAAGCGTGTCAGTCATTTTCTTCCAGGATGCGCAAGCCCAGGGATGTGCAGCTCAAGTTGCATCTTCTTGAGCAATCCATGTGTGTCAGTTCAGATCCTGAGGAAATGACAGCTGCCAAAGTGGAACCAAATAGTTTGGATCAGAAAGTGCTCCCTGGAATAGGCATCAGAGCCTGGGATCAGGCAGTGAAGAGGACACTGGCATCCTCAGCACTGTCAATCTTGGTGCGCTGGCAGCCTCACATCACAACTGGTGCCTACACTCTGATCATGGACAAGTGATGCCAAGAAATATTCCCACCTGGAGTATAAGCGCAGCTCTGAACAACAAAAGGACCATTGCACAAGGAGCACATCAAATATCACTCCTCCAAGGACAAAGCCTCCAAATCCTCCACCAAGGCAGAAATGGCATGGGGGGAGGAGCTCTGGTACTGCTCTTGGTATCCATGACCAAAACAATGACAGGTCCAAGACCCATAGATCCAGTGCTCCTAAGTGGTGATCAGAATTAGATATGATGCAGAGGCCATATCACCACATGGCCCTGTCATTCAAAGAGGGTGACTCATTGTCACCCTTGCCAGTTTACTCCTTCTCCCCATCTACAAGCAGGGTTGCCTCTCCCTTACCTTTGGAGAGCAACCCCAGTTACTTGAGGCAGAACCCCCTTGCCAAATGCTCTGCTTCAGGTAAGACAGGAATAGCACTGAGCCGGCTAGCCAGCTGGCACTGGGCCAGTACACCCATGACATGCTCTCTGGGCCTTGCTGGGGACCATTGTTGCATATGTCTCAGAGCACATCTCCCCATTTGTGCATCCAGAAAGAGAAGAAGATTTCACTCTATGACATCATTGGCCAGATCTCCAATACCAGTCTGATGTCCGCTATCAGGAGATGGAGATAGTGGAAGGCCAGCACCAACCCCTTGTGATGGATTCCGCCCCCCAGGATGCCACCTGGTACTGGGGTACCACTGAGCCACCTGACCCACCGGCCTGGGCTCCTCTCACACTGTACTGCTATGACAAGCTGCAAAGCTCTTCAGCCTGCACTTTCACCAGCATTCACACAGGTAGGGACACACCCAACTGCAGTTACACGCAGGCTCTCTAACCACCAGCTTCCCAGCCTGGGACCCCGGAGCAGATCCATCCTGCCCATGTCAAATCTAGTCAGTATAGATCCGGTCCACCTCTCCCGCAATGTGAGGAGAGATTTTCCCCAAGCACTCCAGTCAAAGCTCACTGGTTTAGGTTAAACCAAAAACAAGTTTATTAACTACAAAAGATAGATTTTAAGTTATAAGTGATAGCAAATAGATCAAAGCAGATTACCTAGCAAATAAACAAAAAACACAAACTAAGCTTAATATACTAAATAGATTGGATATGAATTAGCAGATTCTCACCCTAACTGATGGTACAGGCACACTTGTAAATTCTTAAGGCACAAGGTACACTAGCTTTGCAGCTTGGAATACCCAGGTGTTTCATACACAGGCTAGAAATGTCTTTAACCTGAGTCCAGCACTTCCCCCAGTTCAATCTTTCTTCCTCAGTTGTTTCCAGGAGTCATCTTGTGGTGTGAGTGAAGAACCCCAGATGACATCACTTCCGGCCTTGTATAGCTTTTGCTTATGGTGGGAACCCTTTGTTTCAAAACTTGATTCCCAGATCAGTTTGTGGAAAAATACTGACATCCCAAGATGGAGTCCAGAATTACCCAGGTGTAACTACATTTGAAGTACAGATGCATAGTATTTTTAACTTCACATACAAAAATGAAATGTGTGTACAAATAGGATAATCGTGTTCAGCAAATCATAACTTTTCCAGTGACATCTCACATGACCCGTCTTGCATAAAATGCATCATAATTATGCTATAACCATAACATAATATTACTATGAAGAATATGGAGTGCAGTGTCACACCCCTTTCTCCATCACAGGAGTCATCTTCATCATGACACAGTGACACCAGCCCTTACCCCAGTGGTCAAGAACTTCAAATGCTTCCAGGAGTTCCTCTCCCAAATAGCAGACACCCTGGACATCAAAACAAGAGTCATACCAAAGAAGACCCATATGCTGTTTGACATTCTCAATGTAACTACTCAAGTCAGAATTGCCTTTTCCATCTATGAGGGTGTACTAGACCAGCTAAGGTACCCTGGCCACTTTTCCTGCCACCTCTAAGTGCATGGAGAAAAGAGATCAGGTGTCCTCAAAGGGCTTTCAGGATATTTATGCCCACCCAAACACAAGGTTCCAAGTCGTTTCTGCAATCCAAGAGAAATCCTGGTTTTCAAAAGATACTCCTAAAAACAAAAACCCCAAGAAATTCGACCTGTTTACGTTTAAAGTGTACTCCTCAGCTCATTTCAGCTCCAAGTGGTGAACTACCAGGCCTTGTTCATGAACTATGACTTTCTCCCCTGAGAGTGCGTCACTCCCTTCCTATCAAACACCCTGCAGGAGCACAGGGAGTAGCTAAAAAGAATAATAAAAGAAGGCCAAATTGTTGTGAGGATGGTACTACAGCTGGCCATGGATGCATATGACATGGCTATGAGGTCAGGGCCATAGCCATCACAATGAGATGGACATCTTGGCTGTTAGCTTCCAGGGTACCCCAAGAAGTGCAAGCTACCACCGAGAACCTGTCCTTTGAGAGGATTGAACTCTTTGATTAAAGAACCATCAAGTCACTTCACTCCTTAAAAGACTCAAAGGCTGTGTTAAGGTCCTTTGGGATTTGCACCCTGGTTCCTTACTGGAAACTTTGAGTGTCAGCCCCGGCAGGGACCTCATACTCTCATGGCCACAAGCTGAGTACCTGCCTCAGAAAAGATCTAGGTATTCCAGGAGATGCCCATTGACCTCCTCCATCATACACCTGACACAGTCACAAAGCCAACAGGCTTGACAGGAGTGTTGAGAGTCACACTGGAGTTGATCCTTGTCTGCCTTGTCCCTTTCCATGGGGCTTGATCGACCATTAGACAAATTGGTGTAAGACATAATTGCCCTCGGCTACCCTATTCATTTCCACACATTTCCCTACTTATCCCCCTTCCCCATCCCTCTTCCAACATCATTCTCATAAGTTCCTGTTGCAAACAGAAGTGCCCTCATTGCTTCATCAATGAGCCATAGGAGAGGCTTCTGCTCTCCATAGTTCTTTATCCCAAAGAAGAACGGGTGTCTTCATCCTTTCCTAGACCTGAGGAGACTCAGCTAATATGCTGCCTCAGATTCAGGATGGTAATGCCTTCATCATTTTATCTCTGCAGGCTGAGAATTGGTTCATGGCTCTCGACTTGCAAAAGGCATACTTCCACATAGTCATCCATCTAGCCCACAGATAGTACCTAAGATGAGGCCCAATCATTAGCAAAACAAGGTACTGCAATTCAGCCTGTCCACTATGCTGACAGTCATTACAAAATGCCTAGTTGTGGTTGCAGCACACTTGGGAAGGCAGGGCAGTCATATCTACCCTTACCTGGATGACTGACTGATCAGAGATCAGTCCCAGCAAGAGACAGCAAGGATCCCACTGTCCTCCTAGTGAAATACAAAAATAAAAATAATATTTTATCCTATTGCAAATGATAGACTTCATAAGAGCTACAGTAGACTCCAGATCATACAGAGTGTACCTGCATGAGAACCACTTCCTGTTGTTGCAATCACTGCTACCTGAGATAAGATCCAATCTGTCTACAATAATAGGGATGTTCCTTGTGGCATTCAGTCGTATGTTGGCGCATGTATGTGCCCCTGGAGCTCTGGGACAGGTCTATTTACTCCCCAGCAAGACACCAAATGGATAGGAATGTTGTGGTGCCAACTCATGCTCCACAGTGATGGTCTCCGCATCACCACCATGTGTGATTTTTTTTTTTTTTTTTCCCCCATGGGAGCATGAGCAGATGTAGGGTGCACACATTGCCATGACAGATACTGCTGTTTAGAAGAATCTGATCTCTAATGTATGAGGGATATACACACCAACAGTGGGATCCACACTAATGACAACATTTCAGAGAACCACAGTTACTGTAGGATAAATAGCCCTTCTTTATAGTCCTTAATATCTATGAATCTCAGATTCCCTGGCACTTTTTTCCTTTTCCATTTTATTCTTTTATTTTATTCACTAAAATGTAAGTCTCTAGGACTATATTATCTGCATCCCCACTACTGTGCATCTTAACGTATTTAAGGTTAATTTTTTTATCACATCAGTATCAATCTGAACATTTTAAAATTATTCTTTTTAGTATTTACAACAGTTTAAACTGATTGGGGCGGAGGGGAGGGAGAGGAGTGAAATTTGTCCATGCTTCCATCTAACTCTAAAATGTATTTTCCTTAGGTTTTTTCTAAAGACCTGACCCAGCCACAATTCCAGATATTGACTTTTGATGATTTAGTTGCCGCCGGTGTTCCTATGGCACCTGAAGACCCTGCATACTGGGATAACTTTTGTTCCAAGCAGGAGTGCCCAGCACGCCAGAGTACTCATTCAAGATAAAACTGTGTTTCCAAGAAAAGAAGCTGAAATCTTTCACAGACCACACATTGTTCCTTTGCAAAGCTTAATTTGAGTGTGTGTATACATTTCCCCTTTTAGACCAATATTCGTTTCCCAGCCTCACAAAGCTGCCACCTTTTACTCTCTTTACCCTATGCTGAGATCATTTCAGGCTAAAGAAACTGAAATAAATGATCTAAACTGATCCTGCACCTTTTTTTCATTGTGTAATTTGCATCTACCTCTGTGATTCTCTTATCTCCATGATTACCCCCTGCCAATAGCAGTGAACAGAGCTGCATTAATGCTGCTCTTGATGAGCAACATGTGTTTAATATTTAAAGAAAATGTGTTTTCATGCTTAATTTCTGCTGATGTTTAAGTGATATTATTGCCTCTCTCTCATGAAATCATAATTTTATTCCAAAGTGGCTAGGCAAAGCCAAAGTAAAACAGTTGGTTAATGATGATGGCACTATTTCTTCATAGCAAAAGTTCTATGTGAAATTATCAAACTTATTTGTCATCCCTGTAAGTGACATTAATGGATCTACAGCTGTGTAAAACCAGTTTGAGAGTGTTCTGAGTCCTGGGCTTTTGGTGACGTATATCCTCACACAGTCAGCCTCCTCCTCACAATTGTCTGTACTGATTCTCTCCACTAACAGTATACAGGTTTTCTGCCTCTCCTTTAGATATGAGTCCTCTGAAGTGGATACGTGCCCTGCAGTAGTTCTGCATTTCTGGACCCATATTTGCATTTCTGTTCTCTTTATTTCTGGAGACCACTATTTTTTAAATATATAAGCACTGTCTGCCCTTTTCCAAGGAGGGCTGCAGAGCTGGAGCTGGGGAATGCAGAGTATTGCATTGTCATATAGACTTCAGAGAGACTTGGGAGAGAGCAACAGGTGCTGAAAGACAATTTTAGACTATTTGTCTTGTCCTTTTCAAAGAATACTTTTTCCCATTGTGTATCCTCCTTTTTAATCTAGGACCTGTGGATACTTGAGGTCATTTGAAAGGTGGAGGGAATGGATACTGACCAGAATCATTACCTCAGAATAAAAGGCTCAATTCTCTTCCCATTGAAGTCAAACAAAATTCATGTTGACTTCAGTGAGAGTAGGATTGTGGCCAAATTGGCTGTTGCCCTGCATTCTGATTGGGTGAAAGCCTGCTTGTATTATAACCATTAAACTTGCACCTCTGATGTTAAATAGAATTTGAGGCAGGAAGGAAATGGGTTTTATGGTCTTACAGAAGCCCCCATGCTGCTGATGCAGATAATCACTTTCTCACACTCAAATAATATCTGTTAAAATTATCCTTTTGCCTGCTTTTACAAGGGAAATTTCTTAATGGAGAAAACCAGCATTAAGTCCATTGTACCCTGCTGATTGTAAAATTTTATTTTATTTGCTAAAATAATAGCCGTCATAAGAATTTGCTTTTCTCCAGACTACAATAGATGTTTAAAAATAATCTTGTTTATTAGTTTTTGGTCTTAATTGTCCCTGCTGCTGGTGTTTCAGACCAAACTGAGAATCCAGTGCTTTTTAGCAGACCGCACTGCAAACACTAAGCCCCATTGGCAAGTGCATAATACATTTTATCATCTGCAGTGAAGTAATTTGCAGTGTTGTATGTGATCACATTTAGGCATGGGAGTTAACAATCCTGATAAATATGGCAAATAACACCTCTTTTGGCTGGCTAATGACTAATAAGGCTATATCTGTAACAAGAAAATTTAGAAACTTAAGGGTTGGTTCTCCCGCAAACTCTCCCAACCCCCAAAAACGCATTGATCCTGAAAGACCAGGCAGAATCACTAGGAAGACTGCAAATCTGCACAATACACAGATTTCCTTTACATTTGGATTTCTGTTGCTTTGGGTAAAAAAAAAAAACAAGATTAATCTAACTTTTTTGCAAATTTTAACAAGCAATAATGGTAAGAGATAATGTTGGCTTGTGGAAACTAAAATGAGTCATGTGTATCTACAATTTCAGATCTTGGCAGTATTGATAGAATTATTTTACATTCATATGCACAGAAAAGGAGTAATCATAAGGGTATAAGAGTTTCACATGTCTATCTTCTGATATCCTGGGAATGTGAACAGTTATTCTCATAAACATAAGAATTGTTTTCTGAGCATATACTACTGCTGTAAATAATTATTTAGAAAATAAACTGAATCTCCTCTTTAAGCAGTTATGCATGTGGAGCACACATTAAAATCAACATTACGGTTATGTATAGAAGAGTTAGTGTAATTGAATATCCAAGGTGAAATCATTAATATTACTGTAAATGATCTATCTATTTAATGCTTTAGGGACAGAATTTTAACTTTGTTCTTTACAGAAATAGCATGGTACAAATTGTGATAAATGTGTTTAACTTTGGGCATATGTCTGTGGTTTTTTGTGTCTTATGTAAAGATTATAGTTTAGTGACAGAAATACTTTTAAGACACTTTGCATCTTTGTGAAAAGAGAGTTATGTTGCTATTTGACATGAGTATGTCTGTAGGAAGTAGCTCATATGACTCAATCAGGCTGACAATATCATGTGCAAGGTTTATCTTGTTACTATATTACAGAAGTACATGGGCTGAATGAACACGTTAGCTAAAGCTAACATTGGTGTTCAGTTTTTCAAAAAGAAAAAAGGTGTAAAGCACTGGTATGTTCACAGTTAATCACATTAACAAATCAACATAAAAAAGATGTTGCTAGAAAGACCTGGATATGAAAACAAATATAAGCTAGAAATGAGGCTAAAGATATGCACATGAGCATCATCTCTCTTGGAAAAAACTTCCTGTTGGATGACACTTCCCAGCTTTAGTGACCATGCACAACTCTGTTTACTTTGATGGTGTTTGTTCACGTTGTTTTTTAGTTTGTAACATCCTTAAGGCAGTAATCATGTTTTTGGCATATGTCATGCACATTCTATACAAAATTTTAATATCCAAATATTGTATATATTCTACATTATTTACTCTTACATTAATGAGACATTCTAAGGTTTCTTTTTATTGAAATAAAAACTTCTAAAATTGAATTATTGTTCTAGCATTCTGTATCTGTTCTGTTGTTTTTTAAATAATAAAGGTTGTTTGTTCACAGCCAAACACCTAAGTAGGGTTTGACTTGTGTTATTAGATAGGAGGTCTCCAAGGCTTGAACACCAAGAACCTGAGGCAAGTAACATTAGTGAGTCAATAGATATAATGCTTTGCTCTTAATCAGTATTGAATCTATGCTAGAGCACAGGATAGTATGATGCTGGAGGTGGCATCTTGCAGATGAGACATAAAGCTAGGATTCTGACCACTTGTGGTCATTAAAGCGTCCATATCTCTTTTTGTAAGAGTAAGCATGTTATTCCCTTTCTTCTGGCCAAATACCAGTAGGATAATTATATTCTGTCTACCTAACTTTCCTCTGCAACTTTGATTGGGTAAGGTTCAGTATTCTTCACTTCCTGCTTAAACTGTGGCAGATGTGTGCTGTTGAACAGCTACTATTTTCCACTTTAGAGGTAACTGCATTTTAGTGTTGGGAGAAGTAAGCCCCCATAGGGCCCTTGTTTAATTTGCAACACGGCTTAATTTGTTAATGGTGTAAGGAGCTTTAAGTTCTTCTTTGGTGTGTACACTCTCTCGCTCTCTCTCTTCAACTCTTGGGCCATATGGTAGCTTGCACCTTTGTAACCACTCCTATATGTCTACACCTCCACTGCTTCCAAGTGTAAGCGGGGGAATGGTCCCGCTATTGTGGGGAAATTTTCTGACTTCTGCACTACCCCGGTGAGGTGGGCTAGCGAAAGGATCTGAGTCCCTGCTCCCACTTCCTTTACCCAGAGGCCTCCCTGCCCTTGAGGGCTCCCCTTCCACTCTCCTGTCTGGCTGAGTCCTCGTAACCCCAACAAGGCTGGGCCCAGGATTCCTGGGGGGCTCGACCCCCAACCCTGCTGTGGTTACCTAGGACAGGGGCTAGGGTGTCCCCACTCCGGGGTACTCTCTTTGCACTGGGCACCTTCCTGACCCACTGATTATTCCATACAATTTAAAGCAAATACAAGTTTTTTAATTAACAATTAATCTAAAGAAAGGAACAAGGAAAAATGGGAAAGGTTAAAGGAAAACACATCACCCTGCTCTGTGGCAGGGAACATCACAAACAATGTCTCTGGAATGTCAGGGCAGGTCACAGTCTGCTTCTTGTAGGTCCCAGGCCTCCTTCTCAGGCCCTGGCCGTGCTGCAGAGACGCTGCGGGTTGGACACTTGCAATGGTGGTGGCCACACACCTCCGGGCTTTGAGTGGTGGGACCCTTTTTCCCAGCGTCAGCCCCCCGTAGGGTTAAGGTCCCCCTCCCGGTCTGGCCTGCAAGGGCCCTTGTCTGGGGGTGTCTTTCTGTGCTGGGCCCTTTGCCCAGGTCCCCCCTTGGCTGGCCCCACTTGCTTACCACACCTGGCTCTGTGGCTGCAGCTTTGCTCCCAGCACAGGATTTGCTCTCCCTGGGCTGCGTTTCTGGCTCTGTGGCTGCAGCTCTGCTCCCAGCACAGGATCTGCTCTCCCCGGGCTGCATCTCTGGCTCTGTGGCTGCAGCTCTGCTCCCAGCACAGGATTTGCTCTCCCTGGGCTGCGTCTCTGGCTCTGTGGCTGCAGCTTTGCTCCCAGCACAGGATTTGCTCTCCCTGGGCTGCGTCTCTGGCTCTGTGGCTGCAGCTCTGCTCCCAGCACAGGATTTGCTCTCCCTGGGCTGCGTCTCTGGCTCTGGATCTGGCACGGTTCTGCTCTCCAGCTCAGCTTGGGCCCCTACTCTCTCCTTAGCTCGGCCCCACTCAGTCTGACTCAGGCCATTCCAGCTCACACAGAGGACGGGACCCCCCCGGCCTCCTGACTCTCTGATTAGCCTGCCCGCCCTGTCAATCAGGCTGATCTGGAGCATTGGCCTCTCCCCATTGTTCCTGGGGACTGTCAGTCTCAGGCTCCTGATTTGCCATCGACCCCTCCCCTTTTAGTGCTGGGAGCTAGCCAACCAAAACACCCCCACTGAATGTTAGTAAGGGGGCAACAGTCCCCTTACACAAGGTTGATACAGAACAAACTACTGTCCAAGCAGGGACACCTGGGACAGGCAGGCAACTTGCCCCTTTCGTGTAAAGAATTCCCTAAACTGGTGCAAAGAGCAACTCAACACTTGTGTGGGTATCCCTTTCTCTCGCCCAACCACATCAGTGACTAAGAACCGACATATCCTTATTAGGATGGGGAGCCCACCTTGACACCCTCACGGTTCAGGGTGGGTGAACAACCCACAAAGCCAGTCTCCACATCAGCCTATTGGAGCTCAGGGCAGTCAGGAACACTTGCCTTCATTTCCTGCCCCCCATCAGGGACAAGCCAGTCAGGGTCACGATGGACAATATGTCCTGCATATGCTACATCAACAAGCAGGAAGGAGCAAGATCCTGCTCCTTGTATGCCGAAGCCAAAATGGTGGGTGCTGAGCGCACCCACTGGCAGCCCTCCCGATCAGCTCTTCCCTCTCCCCCCTGTGCCTCCCCCTCTCCTCCCAGCGCCTCCCGCCCACCACAATCAGCTGTTCTGTGGCATGCAGCAGGTGCTGGGGGGTAAGGAGTGAGGGTGAGGTGTGCTTGGGGGCGTGGGCAGAATGGGGCAGGAAGAGGCAGAGCAGGGGTTGTGCCTTGGGGGAAGGGGTGGAGTGTGGGAGGGGTCTGGGGCAGAGCCAGGGGTCAAGCCCCCCCCCCCCCCCCCCCCGGCACATTAGAAAGTCAGCGCCTCTGGCCAAAGCCATAAAACTCTGGAACTGGTGTATAGCCGACCATATCCAGATTTCAGCAGTCTGAACACCTGGGCATCCAGAACACCCTATCCAATGCCCTTAGCAGACATTTCTCCCACAATTATGAATGGGAGTTGGACACGCTCTCAGGTTCCCCACAGCATATTCAAGAGATGGGGACTGCCAGAGATCGAACTTTTCGCCACCTCGGAGAACAGGAAGTGCCCTCTGTTCTGTTCAAGGGGAGAATGGGGGTCTGGGTCACCACTCCCTGGGGGACACTCCTTCTACCATGGAAGAAGAGTCTGTTCTATGCCTGTCTCCCAATGCTCCTAATTCTAAGAGTGCCAAACAAAATAAGGCAGTACAAGGCCAGAGTTATTCTCATAGTACCTACCTAACCAAGACGAGCTTGGTACACTTGCTTGCTTCAATTCTGTATCCAACCATTGATCAAGCTCCCCACTATTCTTTATTTCCTGTCTTAGGATGTGGGTTGCGCTCTTTACCCCAACCTAGTGGTTCTATGCCTCAGCTTGGTTTTGTGATGGTTCTTTGGAATAGAGGCTTCCTGCTTTCCAGAGGCACAGTAGAAAAACAACCTACTTACCTGCAGAAATGGAAAAGCTTTGTCCATTGGTGTGGTTGTCGCTACCTCCACCCTGAATTGGTTCCCTTTTCCCTCATCCTGGATTACCTGCTGGATCTGAAGACATCCAGTTTATCTATCAATTCAGTCAAGGTACATCTGGCTGCCATATCAGCCATTCATCCCCTGGTCAAGGGATTCTTTATTTTTGCTCACCCAGTATCATCCCAGAATTATTAAGGGTCTGGGTAATCTCTTCCCCTACATTAGACACCCCACCCTGTCTTGGGACCTCAGCCTCCTTTTGGCCCACCTCACGAGACCTCCATTTGAATAACTGGCAACCTGATTGCTATTTCATTTATCTAGGAAGATGGTCTTCTTAGTTGTCATCATGTCAGCCCTTAAGGCCGGGGAGATTGGAGCCTTGATGGCAGATTCCCACTGTACAAAATTCTTTAACTATAAAGTCTCTTTATGTCCACGTTCTAAGTTCCAACCAATGGTTAAGATGCAAATCCAATGTAACCTATCTATCCATCTATCAGTATTTTTTGAAGCCTGATAGTTCTCAGCAGGGATCCTATTTCTATACCCCAGATGTGAGAAGGGCCTTGGCCTTCTACCTGGATAGGGCTAAGCAGGTTAGGAGATCACCTAGACTCTGTCTCCTTCACAGATAGATCGAAGGGGACTCCCATATCTGCTCAAAGACTTTCAAAATGGATATTGAGTTGTATCTCTACCTGTTATGAATCTGCAGGTCCTCAGCGCAACCCCCTTCCCTCTGCCCCGGGGACGAGAGTACATTCAGCCAGGTCACAGGCAGCCTCTACTGCATTTGTGAAGAATATTTCAATATCTGAGATATGTAGAGCTGCTATCTTGACTTCAACCCGTATGTTTTCAAAGCGTTACACCCTGCTCCGTGCCGTCAAATCTGATGCAGCACCTAGCTCTGCAGTGCTGTCTTCGGTTCTGGACCCTGTTCTGAAACTGCCACCTCTTTCTGGGGGTACTGCTCAGAAGTCACCTGAGGTGGAGCACCCACAGGGATGCTACTCGAAGAAGGAGGAAGGGTTACTCACCCTGTGCAGTAACTATAGTTCGAGATGTGTATCCTTATGGGTGCTCGACTACCTGTTTTCCTTCCCCTCTGCTTTGGTTGTTGCCTAGGAGATGCCTGGGTAGAGAAGGAACTGAGAGTAGTTTGCCCGCATGCCCCATGTATAGCCTTGGTGTCTGCCGCAGAGAGGCTTAGGGTGCATGTGCAGGTTGAATGGACACTGCTTGGGGTGGCCAAAAAGCCAGAGCCGGCCCTGCCCCCGGGCAACGGTCCCCAGCCCCCAGAGAAGCCATGGTCTGCGCCCCCCAACAGCTGGTGCCACTGGCCCTGAGCGCTCCCCTCCCCCAGCAGCGGTTCTTCCAGCACCCGCCCCCCTCAAGATTTAATCACACATATGGACAGGTCATTGGCCATGAAATTTTGTTTATTGTCCATGATCTGTCCATGACTTTTACTAAAAATACCCATAACTAAATCGTAGCCTTAATCATCACTGTATCTGAAGTTAGAATATTGGCTATATATCTGTTTCCCAAATGTGTTTGTTCCTGGGGTAACACCCACCAAGTGAAATCTGCATTGAAGCCAGACAGCTTTGTGTTGATGGTCCATTAAAGACATTTAACTCTTACAATGGGTCATAGAGGAAACTCATTCCATCAGGTAAGTCTTCCTGTGGACTCCTTAACACGGATATGGCCAATGGCTGCCCCTGTGAGTCAGCAAACCATGTAAGGACATGTGATATGCTCATGTTACCCTGGACTCCATCTTGTGCCAATAACTTTCCACAGACGGGCTGTGAGCTTTGTTTGGGACAGTAACATTTTAAGCACATGGCAGAGGATATAAAAGACCCATGAAACATTTCTGTGTTGCCTCTTTCCTGCTCTGATTCTCTGGACTGTGGATTTACAACTAAAAGGAACATATTGGACGATGGACTGAGGAGCTTCCAAACTTTTGGAAGTTACCAGAGACTTGACAAGCCAGTAGTCTATAACGTCATTGCTATAAACCTGATACAAGAACATTGCCATTATTCTATGTACATGATCTATTAACCATTTTAATCCTCTTCTTTTTTTCTTTATTAATAAACCTTTAGCTTTGTTAGTAAAGGATTGGCAGGAGCATGATTATTGTGTAAAATCTGAGTTATATATTGACGTGGCTATGTGCCTGATCTCTTGAGATCAGAAGAACTCTGATGAAATTGGTTTTCAATAACCACTCATCATAAAGGCTAGCATCTGGGTGGTGAAATAAGGGCTAGAATGTATAAGGAGACTGCATTTTTGACTTCTTGTTCACCAGTGTGGTGAGACTGTTACTGGTGCTGTGTAATCTAATGATAAAATAACCACCAGATTGGAATGAGTCTGCCCTATTTCTCAAGAATTTGTCCTGAATCTGGCATCCTCAGCTGTGACCCACTGAGGAATGGTGACACTTCTCCCCCCACCTCCAATAATTGATGTTCAGGTAAGAAAACAATAAATGAGCAGCCCTTCTTCTGACTTGCTTTTGAAACCACTCTGTAAAACAAAGACAGGAGCTTGAGAGTCTTGTAATAGATATTCATTCACCACAAAAATTACATGAAAAGAATGTTATTTGTGAGCAATATCTAGGAGATGTATAGTTTAGCTTTACAAATACTATTTGTTCTGCATTACCTAAAAGATACCTATGCATCATATTATAAAGCCATGAAGGGAGCACAATACTGTAAATAGATATTAGAGAACCTGCCTAATAGTCCACTTTATAAGGTTTAAATTTTTTGGTCATGCTCAGAACTAGAAGAAGAGGTAATACTGGACGAATAGATATAATTCATCAGATAATTTACTTTTGATGTAGGAAATCTGCTTCAGCAAAGACAAAATCACTTGGTGGGGGATCCACGAAGAGACTTGGGTATTGCAATGCTGAGCATCACAGCACCTAACTTTTAGGCACCTAGGAAATCACAGTCACAACACTGTGATCCTCAAAGCCGAGTTAGGCACCTAGGCTCCTTATACAATGAATGGGAAGAGATAGACATCTTAGAATGTGCTCCACAAAAGCCAGCCCAATAGGTGTGGAGCCACCTAAGCTAACCAATGCAAGATGCTGACAAGAGGAGGGTGTTATAAGCTCTGCACCTCTCAGAGATAGGCACCTACTCCAGGCTGCAGGGAGGTTCCTAGCTCTGAGTAGCAATTCAAGAATTGGAATCCGTCTCTTGTAGTCGTTTTTTGTAGGAATGACTTTGGAGCCTACCTCACTCCACACAAAACAGCTGGAAGAGGAGGTGGTGCTGCTGCCCACCTTATAACTTTTAGCCCTGTGGTTACAGCCCACCCCCTCCAGGATATGGGAGATCCAGGTTGAATTCCCCACTCTGCCAGATGGGAAAAAAGGATTTGACCATGGGTCTCCCACTTCTCAGGAGAGTGCTCAAGCCACTGAACCATGAAACAGTCTGATGTAGGTTCCCTCAATCTCTGCTTTTGCGTTTAAATACATAAAAAAAAAAGGAGTGGTTGAAGCACGGGCCTGGACCCGGGGGGGGGGTCTCATATCCAGGTGGATACCCTAAACACTGCATTACAGAGTCAGTCTCTCTCTCTCTCTCTCTGGCCCTTGTAACTACTGAGCTAAAAGTTATAAGGTGAGCGCCACCATTTCCTCCAGCTGGATGTTGACCTCAGAGGCCATGTACAGGATTTTGCCCAGCACGGGACTTAGGTAGCCAAATGCCTACCTTCTTCTGGTTCATGGATCACTCTGGGCTTAGGCAGGAGATGGGTGTCCAGATTCATAGAGGGAGGCAGCAGTGTGCATGCCCTGAGGCAGGAACAAAGGCCCCTAAGTAGCTTTTACTCTGGAAAAACATTAGCACCTACAGGGTTCAGTGGGTGTTTTGTGGATTGCAGTGAAGCCAAAACTGGGACTTAAGCTCCTAAACCCAATACTGGGTACTTTCATGGATCCCATCCTTGTTAATTAAAGAAATGATCGATGTTTCCCTGGGAACTTTAGTTATGATACATGTGCTGTGAATAACAATTCAAAAATATTGTTTCAGAAAAGTCTAAGTGCTTCAACAGGTTGGGAGAACATGCTTAGGCAGCCCTCTGATGGAAAAACTGCCTGAAATTGTTTTTCCTTTAACAGCGAAATGGATCTTCTTTGTTTGCATTTTGATTTTATTTTATTTTTAGGCAAAAATAACTTTGTGAAGGGTTATATGAATTACAGTCATTGTAGAGACTTAACTAATAATACAGAAAAATTTAGTTTACAGCAGTTGTAATGTACTGTCAAAAGGAATAATGCATATGTTTTCCATGATGAATAACAGCAGTTTTGCTTCAAATCAGTTTCTTTTTTCATGTGGCAATTTTTGTGTCATTCGAATTGATCTTGAAGTGAAATGAGAACAGGCTGAAGTGCAGCTGGGAGACATGAGTCTATATTTCTTAATCCAGGGGAACTAAAACATGCCCATACACATAAAAAGATTAATTAGGGAGACAGGAAGGGTTCAGATCTCTTACAATAATCTCTTCTGTGACAGGCATCAAATATTAATTCACTTGTTCTATTCTGATGAAATCCAGCCCTTGTGATAGTTAATCAGGCACCCTATGAATTACCATGACATCTATATCCCGGTCAGATACTAAATCAGTTTTTGTGGTCAAGTGAAACGTGTTCTACTAACAAAGTTTATAAATCTGAGGAAAGAAACTCTAAAGAGAAATAAAATACATGAAAAGAGTATATAGACCACCCGTGAAAAATAATTTTAAATACAAGAGCAGTAAACCCTATTCTGCTGTGCACATTTTACATTTTCAGCAGCTTGATAAAGGAAAGGTTGCACTTAGACTTTTCTGTTAACAGTGTGTTTAGACCCAATCTGAATTCCACAAAGGCATTGAGATTTGTCTGACTTGGGACTTCAAGGTGCCTCTGATGGCATCATGTAGTATATGTGGACAGGCTATGTCCACATTGTTGTGTGTAGCTACATGTGTCAGTGAAAGGCTCTGGCGGGGAGGCAGTGAGGAAAGGCTCCGGCTGCTCCCTGCTGCCAGTGCCTTTCCCCACTGCAGGAAGCTGCCGGAGCCTTTCACGGCAGCTTCCTCTCAGCCAGAGCCTTTCCTCACTAATGGGGTCTTTCCCTGTGATGAGGAAAGGCTCCAGCAGCTCTCTGTAGTGGGAAAAGGCTCTAGCAGTGTGGAGCTGCCAGACCCTTTCCCTCCTGCCACCCTCCTACCAGAGCCCTTTCCCTTTCCTGTAGTGGGGAAAGACTGGCAGCAGGGAGGCAGCGTGACTAAAAATAGCAGTGTAGATGGGGGAGGTACTGTGTGGGCAGTAGAAAGCTGTGTAGGGCACATACCCCCAGGGTTCAGGAGTGTCTTTACTTCCCTAAGCAGTGCCTCACCATCTACACTGCTATTTATACCCATGCTGGGGAGGGGGGTGGCAAACTTACTGACCCTCTGTCATATGCAACTCAATCTTCTGACGTCGAGGGCCAGGGTGTGTCTGCTGGGTCTTGGGGCTTCAGCCCTGCTGGGAGGGGGGGATCTCAGGCTTCAGCCCCATGGGAGGTGCCTGCCAGGGCTCAGGGCTGAAGCCCCACTTCTGCCAAAGTCCCAAGCCCCACGGGGCTGAAGCTCCAAGACCTCCCCCCCTCCCCGATTTTTGCCAGGGTTTGCTGGCCCCAGTTGGTCACATGCACAGCAGCTGCTGGAGCCAGCAAACCGGGAGCTGCTGCTGTGGGAACTGCAGGGAGAGCGCCTGCTTTTGCTGCTGCCTCTCCCTGGGGAGCAAAAGCAGCAGCCCCTTCATGCAGCTCCCAGCTGTTTGCTGCTGCCTCTCCATGCAGTGCTAACATCTGGGAGCTGCAGGGAGGGGCTGCTGAGGGTAAGAGCTGGGCATGACTCAAGCTATTGGAGGAGCCGAATCTTTAAATTGTGCCCCACCCTTTTCAACAGGCACCAGTCATCTCTGGCAGAAGCTCCTAGCCTCACCACCAGGCAGAAGCCCTAAGCTCTGCCTACCAGTCTGTTACGTAGGTGGAGAATGGGTGGGCGTCGGAGGCTCGTGAGCTGCACTTTAACTGTATAAGAGCCGCATGTGATTTGCAAGCTGCAGTTTGGCCACCCCTGATATATATTCTACACCTGCAGTAAGGAGTGTTCAGAATAGACATGCTCTTTGGTTGAAATTTACTCCTATGCAGGGAGCCTGCTCAAGTCTTATGCACCACTTAAACTGTGAGTTGGAGGGCATAAATAGGGCAAATGCCTTGTGTTGTGTCTGCTGGAGAAGGGTGAATTTTAGCTGTATGTCCGAGATACAGCTCCTAAACTAGGAGGCATGGTAGATACACTAGTGGGTAGGGATCGGATACAGAGGGACCTAGACAAATTAGAGGATTGGGCCAAAAAAAACCTGATGAGGTTCAACAAGGACAAGTGCAGAGTCCTGCACTTAGGACAGAAGACTCCCATGCACTGCTACAGACTAGGGACCGAATGGCTAGGTAGCAGTTCTGCAGAAAAGGACGTAGGGGTCACAGTGGACGAGAAGCTGGATATGAGCCAACAGTGTGCTCTTGTTGCCAAGAACGCTAACGGCATTTTGGGCTGTATAAGTAGGGGCATTACCAGTAGATCGAGGAACGTGATCATTCCCCTTTATTCGACATTGGTGAGGCCTCACCTGGAATACTGTGTCCAGTTCTGGGCCCCACACTATAAGAAGGATATGGAAAAATTGAAAAGAGTCCAGCGGAGGGCACAAAAATGATTAGGGGTCTGGAGCACATGACTTATGAGGAGAGGCTGAGGGAACTGGGATTGTTTAGTCTCCAGAAGAGAAGAATGAGGGGGGATTTGATAGCAGCCTTCAACTACCTGAAGGGGGGTTCCAAAGAGGATGGAGCTTGGCTGTTCTCAGTGGTGGCAGATGACAGAACAAGGAGCAATGGTCTCAAGTTGCAGTAGGGGAGGTCTAGGTTGGATATTAGGAAATAGTATTTCACTAAGAGGGTGGTGAAGCACTGGAATGCGTTACCTAGGGAGGTGGTGGAGTCTACTTCCTTGGAGGTTTTAAGGCCCAGGTTGACAAAGCCCTGGCTGGGATGATTTAGTTGGGAATTGGTCCTGCTTTGAGCAGAGGGTTGGACTAGATGACCTCCTGAGGTCCCTTCCAACCCTGATATTCTATGTTTCTATGATTCTATGATACCTTTTATAGTGGTAATTAACACAGACTGTTCCCAGGGCTTCGCACGTTCCTGCTGATTAAAATAAATAATGTTGCTTTAGGCATCACTGCGGAAAGTAGCAGAATGTTTCCCTAAATGACTGGGCAAAAACAAAACAGAAAAAGGATTTGTATGGTAAGACTTAAAGGTTGTATTATAAATAGTAAAGTAAACAAGGCATTTAAAAGGCAGGCAGAAAGTGTTACTATCTTCATAACTCTGGAAGGGAAATATTTCTGGGCTTAGGTTTTGTTTTGTAAGCAGCTGAAATATTTTAATCACTTACTTTTTTGTTAATTTGCTTTTCATTTAAACAGAGGGTCTCATGCACTTCTTACTCCGGAACGTCACCAAAATTGTTGTAGGACTCCAGCTTTGGTTCTGTACTCTTTAGCTAATTATAATGAAAAATTGATTTATTTTACTTTGTCCATAAAGGACTTGTGAGAGAGTGTGCACTCCACAAAGGATTGGAAGGGGTTAAGATGGCCAGGTAGGCTTATTAACTCTACAGGCTGCATCTGGAGGGAAAGTCAAGGAGCAGGAAGAATCAGGGGTGGTAGGAAGCAATTTAGGGAAGGAGCAGTGAGGACTGGGAGAGTAAAGCCCAGAACTGCTGGATTGAAGATCCCTGGACAGGAACCCAGAGTAGAGGGGGACCCTGGGTTCTCCCTACGAGCCACTGAATGAGTGGCACCTGAGGCAGTGAATGGAAAGACAGCCTGGGGCTGCTGAAGGAAAGACTTTGATATCCCGTGGAAGAGGGGAGTTCTGAATGACCTGGCTGGAGGGCTGAGTCATGAAGAGGACACGGTGGTTCCTGGAGTTGCTGCAGACCAGAGAGAGATGGTGTGATGCAGGCAACCATGGGAAGGGGTGTCAGCCTTGAGAGCTAATCCCCAGAGTGATCGGGGGAGGCGCCAGACAAGTGGTGAGTGGTGCGCCCTGTAATGGGGCTGAATACAGAACATAAAATAGAGCCTCTATGGCTTCAGCAGAAATCCCCATGTGCCATATTTAGTCTCTGCCTCATGTGGGGAAATCCTGTTTCTGAAATGAACATTGGCTTCTCTCTGTGATATAGCAACTTGGAGAACTCCTCCCCTAGTGCAAATTAGCATAGCTCCAAGTTAATCGCAGTGGCGCTACACTGACTTACAACAGTTGAGGATCTAGCCCTTAGGGTTTTAACCAAGTATGGTACATTATAAGCCTATGGTTGCTGGCAGTCATTTCATTGGGAGTAGAGGGAGTGAAATACGTTCATGTGGTCATTGTGCTGATGAAAGAGAGAATTTTAGACTTGACAGCAGAAGAAATTAAATGCCATGCCTTGACGCGATTGAGGAAAAGAAGAAAAGGGAGAGCAGATGAAGACATAAAGGAATTGTTTTTTAAAAAGTAATAATTCTTTAACAAATGTTAAAAGGAGTCAGTGTAGTTAAACAATGTCTAGCTTTTCCTGTTGTCGTTTGATTGGTTCCCAGTACTAGCCAATTTGTAGCAATAGAAACCAAGAAAGAGGATTGAGTTTGATTTTTTTTTTGCCCATAAATTTTTAGTGCTTCTCAGATATAATGTACAGTGTGCCAGAGAAAAATCAATGCCATCATGACAGTGCATCCTTAAAATATATTTACGCTCACAGTTCAGAAAAAGAATCCAGATAAAATAAGTGCTTTTAAAAACAAGACAGAGTACAGTAACTCCTCACTAATGTTGTAGTTATGTTCCTGAAAAATGTGACTTTAAGAGAAATGATGCTAAGTGAATCCAATTTCCCCATAAGATTTAATGTAAATGAGGGGGTTAGGTTCCAGGGAAATTTTTTTCACCAGACAAAAATCTATCTAATCTATCAATCTATCTATTGTGTATATATTGGGGGGAGGGATAGCTCAGTGGTTTGAGCATTGCCCTGTTAAACCCAGGTTGTGAGTTGAATTCTTCAGGTCCCATTTAGGGATCTGGGGCAAAAAACAATAGTTGGGGATGGGTGGTGTTTTGAGCAGGGGGTTGGACTAGATGACCTCCTGAGGTCCCTTCTAACCCTGATATTCTATATACATATACACACAGAGAGTATAAGTTTTAAACAAACAATTTAATACTGGTACACAGTGATGATGATTGTGAAGCTTGGTTGAGGTTGAGGTGGAGGAGTCAGAGGGTGGGATATTTTCCAGGGAATGCCATACTGCTAAATGATGAAATAGCATTTGGCTGAGCCCTCAAGGGTTAACTCATTGTTAATGTAGCCTCACGCTACAAGGCAGCAGGCATGGAGGGAGGGGAGAGAGCATAGCAGACAGAGACAGACACACACACTCTGTGTGTGTGTGTGTGTGTGTGAGAGAGAGAGAGAGAGGTGCACATTTCCCCTTTAAGTAGCTGACCCCAGTCTTAAGTACACTGCCTTGTTAATTAGATCAGCTTGCTGAGACCCCAGCTGCTGCCTGGAAGCTCCCTCCATCCTGAACCCTGTCATGTGTCCCCCCTGCTCTATGGTAAGTGGGGTGTAGGGGGAAGGGGGACACCCTGACAGCCCCCCCACTTTCCCCCTCCCCCCATACAGCAAGCAGGAGTCTCTGGGAGCAGCTTCAAGGCAGAGGGCAGGAGCAGCACATGGCAGTGGGGGGAGGGACAACAGAATGCTGGCAACTGCTAGCCTGTTGGGCAGCTGCAGCACAGGGAACTTAGGGGGAGCTGATGAGGGGCTGCCGGTCCACCCTGATTCCAAGCCCCCACCAGGTAGCGCCAATGGGCTGCTCTTCCTGCAAGCAGTGGACAAAGCAGGCGGCTGTCAAACGACGTTAGAAGGGAGCATTGCATAACTTTAAATGAGCATGTTCCCTAATTGATCAGCAACGTAACAATGAAACAACATTAACTGGATGACTTTAAGTGAGGAGTTACTGTATTTGTTTTTGGTGGATTGGTAGGTGGCAAGAGAGATGCAATTTAGAAAATCTCATGGGTTGCATCACAGCCAAATAACTATCCTGAAAATGGTACTAGGAAGATGCTCTGCTCAGAAAGGCAGATCTCACGGCTCTCTTTGAAAAATATGGGATATAATCTTCAGAAATCTTGTCTAAATCCCCTCTCCTAGTCAACGCTGCGGCCGGTCACTAGACATGCACGCTGATATTTCTGCCTACCCGTAGAAGAATATTACTGGTAAGTGGCAGGAGTATAAGCTTTAAAAAAAAAAAATAGTTTGAGCTCCTCTGAACCTTCCCCCATGGTGTTGAGATCCCCTTAAGCCTGCTAGAGAAGAATCCCTGCTCCAGGGGAGCTGCTGATCTCTGCAGGGTAGACTCCTCCCCCATGCTTGCCTGCTAAAGTGTGCGGGAGTGAAACTTCCCTCCTGTGCTCCTGCCAGGACCACAGCTAGGATAACTCCTGAGTGCCCCTGGGAATTTGGGATTAGAGCAAACCAGGCCGGATGGCAGCCAGGATTCAGTCCACCACCTGATATGTAAATTGGTACTGACCTTGAAACTGAGGAAGGGCAGTTTACATTTGCTCAGGGAAGAAAACAGCAGCTAGTGGAGAGATTCAAAGAGGAATCCGTGTACATCAATATCCGCATAAAACAATTTTGCACCAAGTACACCTCTACCCTGATATAACGCGACCCGATATAACATGAATTCGAATATAACGTGGTAAAGTGGTGCTCTGGGGAGGGAGGGGGGGCGGGGCTGCGCACTCCAGCAGATCAAAGCAAGTTCGATATAACGCAGTAAGATTTTTTGGCTCCCGAGGACAGCGTTATATCAGGGTAGAGGTATACCTGCGTATAATCTTATGTAGAACAATGTTGTACCAAGTATAGGTGTTGTTATACAGTAATACCACACCCTAATACCTTTGTGCACCCTCTCACTGTACATATATATTTACGGACATATTGTAGTAAACTGTAAATATTCCTGTAAAAGTAACCAAAAAAGAGAGAATAAATACCCCTATTTGCTTGGGAGGCGTGTACATCAGAGCATTAATCAATGTCTAGTACACTGCCTAAAGGAGAATTCTGACTATTGATTTTTTGTTTTGTTGTGGAAGGAGGAATTGACTCATGGTGGATTTGCTATTTTTAAGAATTATATATAAACTGAGACTTTTTACAGCTCTATTAAAATACCTAAAGCTGTCGGTTAGGCTTTCTCTGTATAAACCCAAAGGAAAATATAAAAAGTAAATATAATGGTTATGGTACAGAACTGGGAGCCTGAGCTTCTAGGTTCTATTCCTGGCTCTACTAAAGTCATGCTGTGTGACGTAGGCAAGAAGTTGAAACTCTGGCCTTGATTCTCCAGTGCTTTGCATCTAATGTTGCCATTTACACCTGTGCAAAGTGAATGACCGGGTAAAGTTCTGATAATGTATTGTTTTACAGCCAGTTTGCTCAGGGGACTAGGTGGAAGCAATGTCTCAATTTCACCATCTGTATAATGGAGATAATACTTCTCAACCACACAGGCGTGTTGAGAGGCTCGTTTAGTTTACGTAAAATGTTTTGGTGACCCTCAGATCAAAAGCACTCTAGAAATGCAAAGCATTAGTCTTAGCATAATCATTAAAGGAAAAGCTACAGTTATGAGAATAATCTGGTAATGGATCATGTGCCCTCGGAAAATGGGAAATCGTCAACCTTGAGAGATTCAGGGACCATCTCTCAGGGCTGGTTTAGAGAGGGAGCGTGTGGTCTAGTAGATCGGGAACTAGAGTGGGAGTCAGGAGACCTAGGGTATGTCCACATTGCAATTAGACACCCATGGCTGGCCCCTGCCAGCTGACTCAGGCATGCAGGGCTCAGGCTAAGGGGCTGTTTAATTACAGTGTAGATGTTCGGGCTTGGGCTGCAGCCCAAGCTCTGGGACCCTCCCATCTTGCAGGTCCTAAAGCCCGGGCTCCAGCTGAAGTCTGAACATCTGCACCATAATTAAACAGCTCCTTAGCCCAAACCCTGTAAGCCCAAGTCAGCTGTCAGGGGCCAGCTGCAGGTTTTTAATTGCAACGTGGACATACCCTTAAGTTCTATTCCTGGCCCTGCTGCTTAGGACTTTTATAAAGTCACTTCATTTCTCTGTGCCTTTGTCTTTCCACCCTTTGTCTGTCTGGTCTATGTAGATTGTAAGTGCTTTGAGGAAGGGACGATTTCATATTATGTTTGCACCATAACTGACATAACAGAGTTCAGATGGAGCCACTAGACTCTACAACGATAAAAATACTAATAATTTAGGGATAATTAAAACTATCACATGACAAACCAAATATTCTAACTGAAGCTCCTTCAACTGAAATGGTTTTATTCTGTGATACAGGAGATCACCGTATGTCATTGTCATGATATAAAACATTGTTATTCATAGATAGGCAATGTGCTAAATGGCTCTGTACTTCCATTGGACGGCTACAGTGCGTAGACAAGCCACTGCTAGATGGTTTTGTCATCTGTCAAGGCTGAATCCCCATTCTGTCACTTCAAGTGCAGAAGGTGGGGACCCGCAAGAATTTTAAAAATTATATTTGTCACTCCACGCTTGTATTACACTCCCAGGGTTACAGCTTTTCTCTGACCTTGGCTTGGTAAATGCTGCCACCACCCAAATGCAAAAAAACCTGTTGGTCCTAGGAAGGAGCACTTGGGAATTCCTCCCTGTGGGGTCCTCAAGCCCTTTCACCCCCCTTTGGGGAAGAGCTGAGAAAGAAAACAAAGGAAATTAGCTGTGGCCACCAGCTAATCAAACAACATGCACAAACCTTTTAGGACACCAAAAATCCAATCCTATTCTTAAAAAAGGTAAATTTTTTATTAAAAACAAAAAGGAAAAAATTACATCTGGAACTTAGGCTTTTTGCTAGATCTTAAAAGAAACAATTACAAAAATTAAACTCCCAAAATAGCTTTCTTAGGGTTTCAGCTTAAAGGTTACAAGCAAACAAAAGCATCTGGGGTTAGCACAGAGGAAATCCACAAATCAAAATAAAAAAAACTGATTGTGTCTAAACATTCCCTATCCAAATAATTACTTCTAGGTATGGAAGATGAATTTTCATGCCTGGTTCAAGCCTTTCACAGCATTGCTGCTCCGTCACTGCAGCCCAGCGAATAACAGTCAATGGGAAAGTTTCTTTCCCAATTTTAAATGTTCTAGCCTTCCCATTGGCTCTTTTGGTCAGGTGCCCACTCCTTTTTTTTTTTTTTTTCTTTTTCTTTTTCTTGCCTGTGGGCTTGTTAACCCTTTACCGGTAAAGCAAGCAGAGAACAGACCAAGAGGAATTTTACAGCTAACTGGCTGGCTGGGTGTCCATCAAAGGGAGCTACTCCTCCCTCCCCCTGACCCCTTCGTGTATCACACCATCACATGCTGCCCTTCTCTGCATAACCTACAGGTGGTTTTCAGATGGCATTTGTAAGTAGTTTCCTGCCTGCCTGCTCCTCCATTCAAATTAATAGCGCTAATAAAATTATGGATTATGCCAGAAATGTTTACACAGTGGAAAGCATGCCAAAGGCTCAACAATAGTATCATAACTTCATTAAAGCAGGAGTGTACTGTACAGCCTAAATAATGATTTGTTTGTGCTACAGTGTGTGGTCCCTGCTTACCTTGCATCCTGTTTAACATACTGCCTCCCAGCCATAAGGCTTTACTCCTTTGCTTGTCAGGATCTCCCAATATGTGGTCTGGGCAGGAGTGGAGCGTGGAGCAAGACAGACCCAGATCACTGCCCCAGGCTGGCCATGGGTGAGAGACACCTGGTGGTCCACTAACCCCCATGAGCAGCCGGGGCCTCAGCAAGGAGGTGGAAGCAGGACTGCTGACACAACTTTGCCTCCTCTCCATCCCAGAATGTTTCTGAAATGATGCACCTGGTGACTGAGCATATTACATCCCCTCAGACCTCCTACATGCCCAGTCGATCAGTGTTATCCCCATACCGCGACTGACCAGGCTCCATCCCTCACAGCTCCTAGTGCTGACCAAACTGTACATATATCATCCCCACAGAATGACTGAGCATATTCCATCCCAGTGCACAGGTGGGGGCTCAGAAGGACCTACACTGTAATGGCTGTTCTCAGTTGCTCTGGGCCAGGGATGGGGTAGGGCTAGGCACCAGAACTGACAGAAGGAACCTCTCTCCTGTGCTCTCATGACCCTCTTCTGGGCCCAGGCAGCACAGAGGAGGAAGCCATCTGATTCGAATGTGGAGGGGGAAAAAGCCAGCCGGGAAGGAGGGAAATGAGTAGATTGGGACAAGGAGTCTGGTGAGATGCGGACTGGTGAGGGGGGAAAATGTGACTAAGGCTTTGAGGGGGTGACTGAGACTGGCTGGGTTAGAAGTCTGGGGCTGGAGGGGAGGGGAGGCTGGGACTGCATGGGAGGGAGGGTGGCACTGGGGGCTGGTGGGGAAAATGGGGGTGGAGATACTCAGATCAGACCAGGAGCTGGTGGAGAGGTGAGACTGAAATTGGCTGGTCAGGGAAACTGGCAGTAAGAACCAGAGGCAGGGGGGATGAGGGCAATGGGGAGGAGAGCGAGATCTGACAAGCAGCTGGTATGCAGGTCCAGAACTGGATCTGACTGGGCAAAGGGACTGGGACTAGAAGCCAGAAAGGAGGTCTGGGGGGAGACTAAGATTGAATGAGCAGTGCTGTGAGGGAGACTGAGACAGGGAACCTGTGATGGGGAGGAAGGGATAGAGAGAGAGGGTGGGAAGGGGGAACTGGGACTGGCTAAATAAGGAGATTAGAGCTGTGCATGGAGAGGGGAAGAGACTGTAATTTGAGGGTGGGGTGGAGATTGGGATTTGGACAGTGAGCCCAGAGGGGGACAGTAGGATTGGCCAGGTAAAGAGAATGGGACTGGGACAAGGAGCTGGGAAACAGAACTGGGCAAGAACAGATTGGAGGGGTTGAGCTTGGGAGGAATGGGCAGAAGAGTCTGTGCCCGCTAGACACACTTCCCTCGAGAGCCTGAAATGAAACTCAAGATTCTTGAGTCCCACCATTCCTCTGGTGTCAGCTAATATCTGTAAAACCCACTGGGAACATGAGTGTCTCATTCCCTTCTAGTGCTGATCCACAGAAAGCACTAGTAGGTTATTATCCTGTATTAGCTCAGGTGGCAGAGGTCTGTGTGGTGGACGTAGAGGTTCCAATCCTGCTGATGACCCATGTGGGTGTCAATATGATACCACATGAGGGAATTTTTGTGGTTTTTTTTCAGTTTGCTTTTTCAAAACAAGGAAGTTGTATCCAAAAATGTTAAAAGAACATTACTAAGGTTGCAAAGTCAAGCATTAAGAAGTTAGGAAATGCCAGAATTAAGATTGCCTGTGTAACCTTAACTCAGCTTCATTGTGCGTGTGCATTGTGATTGTCTTTAATGACATGATGAGGTACTATTTTTTTCCACAGGACTACTACCTCATTCAGTGTACAGGATGGACATCCTTTGGGGAAGAATCAGTTATGTGGTAAAGGAGGTTGTTGTCTGTAGGATCCCTACCTCATTTGTTACAGAAGTTGGAAGCTGTGTAGTGAATGTGGCAGGAAAGTGAAGGAAGAAAAGGACGATGTCAACACAAGTTTCAGAGTAACAGCCGTGTTAGTCTGTATCCGCAAAAAGAAGAACAGGAGTACTTGTGGCACCTTAGAGACTAACAAATTTATTAGAGCATAAGCTTTCGTGGACTACAGCCCACTTCTTCGGATGTCAACACAGAATTCCTGTGTGATGCTGGGTAAGTAACTTAAACCAAACTTTTCAGAGGTGGTTACTAAATGTTCCTTATATTCTGGGTGCCCAACTTGAGACCAGGAATCTCATTTGCAGAAGTGTTGAGCACTCATAACTACAACTCAAGTCTATGGGAGTTGTGCTTGAACGTATAAAGTGCTGTATAATGGGAAGTACTCTGAAAAATCACAGTCCAACTCTCTCAAATTGGGTACCCAAAATTAAAGTGGAGACTTTTTTGATCTCAATCCCTCTGTACCTCAGCTTCCCATCTGTAAAATGGGGATAATATCACCCGCTCATGTCAGAGAAGTTTTGTGAAGATATTTAATGTTCGTGAATCACTTGGGTATTATAGTGATGAGTGGCATAGAAAAAAAGCCAATGAGGAAATTAATAATTCTATCTTTGGAGCAGAGTTTGACTAGTGTGTAGTAAATAGTAATGAATAGGCCGATTTTGGGTTGCTGACATTTTAATATTTGTAACTTTTATCAATGAATTATATGAACAATTAGTGAACTGACTGAACGGCACTGATTCTGTTGAATAACTTCATCCAAGGAGTTTAATATTTTTCATGTCTGAGTATGAAGGAGGACAAGACAGTTTAACATTTGCATTGGACCTGTTGACCCTGGTCGAAGGCTTTCAAGTTAATAAAAAAAGAACGCTAATGCCACAGTGTGTCAAAATGAAAACAAAGCTGCATTCCAGTGTGTGTATGAACATTTTGAATATAATTAGAGCATGTGATGAGGTTATTCAACATTGGTTAAAATGGCACATAAAGTGTAATTTATTATTAATTTAATAATTCATGCTCTGAAACAGGGCCGGCTCTGGCTTTTTTGCAGCCCCAGGCAAAAAAGCCTCCCGCCGCCCCCCCCTCCCGCGGGGAGCATGGCAGGGGAGGGCGCTGAGCCCGGCCGGGGCTCCACTCTCCCCGGCGGCCAGAGCGCCGGGAGGAGGGCGGAGAGCCCGGCCGGGGCTCCGCCCATCCCGGCGGCCAGAGCGCCAGGGGAGGGCGACGAGCCCAGTCTTGGCCCCGCTCTCGGGCCGGAGCGCCGCGCCGCCCCCCTCCAGGTGCCGCCCCAAGCACATGCTTGGTGGGCTGCTGCCTGGAGCCGGCCCTGCTCTGAAAGTAGAAAGTGGTTTTATAGAGGGATCAAAGCATGGTTGATGGCAAGAGGCCAGAACTGCTGAGCTGCAGTATTTGGATAAATCCTTAAGTATCTGGCAAATAAGCAAACTATCATTTGTTAGGTAAATGGTTTTGAAAGACTGCATATTGTATCATTACGGCACATGAATCATTTATGTACAAATAAAAACAGTGACTTAATTACTCATAAGAGAAGAAAAACTTCATATTTCACTATTTTCTTTAGAAAAGAACAAGCCTAAAGCATCTTCCAGTGAAAATACAGCTCTTTAGAAAATGTACAATGAGCAACTGCAACTCTGACTCCAATATCTATCTAGTAAAGTATGTACATCAATTAGCCGTGCTATCTGTGGTGGTGGATTTTGTGATATAGACACTGACCTACTGAGAACTGAATTGAAATCAGAGGCTTACTTCATATGGACAATAAGCAGCATGATGGTCATCCGTGAATGTGTAAGGTTGCTTTAGAGCTGAAATGCTGTGTGCCCCATTGCTGATCTCCTGAGCCTTTTAGCCTCTTGACATTGAATCTGTTTATCCCTCACTCCTGTTTTAAATGTTCAGTATTAAAGAGAAATTGGGTAGTACCAGCAGACGTTAGGGGGATTAAGGAAGTGTGTGTCTGTGTGTGTGTACATATGTATCTCTATCTACATACATATATATGCACTAAGGATCAGGCGCTTAACTAGGCATCTAATTTTGGAGTATTTCTGAGCCCTCTGACTTCCTCATTTACAAGAACAGTATTCAGATTAGTCTGTAGTAGATTCTCTGCTGCTGGGTGGAGACAGGGAAAGGAGGACATTGTTCAGAGGGGACGACTACAGTTAGAGTAGGGAAGATGGGATGGTATAAGCAGGAAAGTCTTTGTACAGACTCTGTTAGGTGTGATGCAATTTTTAGTTTACACAGCTGTCCCTGATTCACAATGGGAAAGGACTCGGTCCACAAAGATGTCAGAACACCCACCTGACCCACATTTTCAAGCTAAAGCACCCAAATAGGAGCAGCAAAGTTGCCAACATTCTCTTTGATACTTTCTTCCTGTGGATTACAATGGGGTTTTTCTGTCACTACTGGAAGTCAAAATCAAGAGTCCCCACATTAAGCTTTTGCACAAAAATCTTTGTTTTTTTAAAAACAATCCTCCTGACTTGTCTCAGCTATAAAAGGAGAAAACAAACTAGACTTCTCTTTAATTTTTGTTCTAGGCTCACAAGGGCTTTTCCTCTCCCTGACTCACATCAGATATAATCACAAAATCTTAGTCCCTGGAATGCTTTCTGGACAAAAGCCACCTAAAGTTGCTCTCCTCGTTCCATCTATTAAGCTCACAAGTATTTTATGGCTTCAACTTTTGTCCTTCATCTGCTTTTTGTAAAAAGTTCTTACAGTTGATGTCTCAGCAGGCCAATTGGCTTCTACACCCTCCAGTGCCTCAATAGGTTATTTTTAGGATGACTCTTCATTACCTCCATGTGTGTACATTCTATTCAGACTCTTTTTGGAAAAACAAGTTTACAGAGTTGATGCCAGATAACTTATGAGCTTTGAGAGGCTTATGTGAAGAGTGCTTCCGAATAAGGTCCCAGTGCTGCAAAGTGAACCATATGTATGGACTTGTTTGCCAACATAGACCCCACTGAAGTCAGTGGGGCTTTGCGCAGGCACAGGTGCCTGCCTACACAGTTCTCATTGCAGGATCTGGAGCGACGTGTATGGATAACATAGGCCTGCTCCTAAGTGCATTGAAATCGCTAAAAAGACTCCTATTGACTTTAGGTATTGGATCAGGTCTATAGGAGCTGGTGAGCTGTGTTATGCTTAAGATAGTGTTTATGGTTTGGGTTCAAGTTGAAATTACCGTCTGGATGTGATCGTGCCAAAATCTTGCCTTTCTCAAGATTTCAGTCTAAAATGGCAGAAATCTCATGAGAAACTGATGAAATGAGATTTCTAAAATGTGAGTTGTCTCCTGTAGGCTTCTAGTGCAAGGATTTACACAGAATAATTTTCCATTTTGTCTGAATGTAGTAATTTCATTTAAAAAATATTATATTTCTGGTAATTCCACCCACCTCCAAGGTTTAGGTTACCTATATATTTCCGTTCTTCCTACTCCTCTCTCTATGCAATTTGATGCTCTTTATTACTATTTATTTTGTGGAACTACAGAATGTTTGTTTGTGTGTGAGGCTTGTTTTCCCTGTTTGGGGATTTGTTGAAAACTTGACCTGTTTTCTCATTTAGTTTTCTTTTCCAAACAAATGAATAAATTATGTCCAGATTCTAAGACGGTGTAACTTGATGTAACTCCATTACAGTCAATGGAGCTACACTGAATTACACCGGCTTAAATCTGGCCCTATATTTCTTGAAATAATGACTTCGTTTTAAAACCAACTCCCCGTTCTGACACTTTTCAGATGGCTTTGTTTTGACTGAAATTACAATATACCCATCAAAAATCTAATGGGGAACATAAAACAATTTATTCCAGGTAAGTGGAAAGTTGTTTTTACTGTTAGAAGCCATTTAGGAATTCTGAGAACCATTGTTATTTATATTTATAATATTTATCTAAATGGTAATGAGACCATTAGTGTGTGTGTGTACATGCTTGTCACTTAAGTATTATTTTTCAGAACATTGTAAGGGGAAATGTCTGGATCAGCTGATGATAAAAATTTACAGCTTTCTAAAGTAAAATTTCTAATCTGCCTCTCTCAACATCTAGAATTTTTTTCAAAAAAAAATTCTTCCCCTCAAGGAAATGTTTGAGTCTTTGAGCAAGTACTGTCTGTATTATGCATCTGGTACATAAAGGAATAAATGGAGCCAAAAACTTACCCCATTTCCTTTGTTGTATAATGGGAGAAATTTTCTTCCTTGAGATATTTATGTTCTATATTCCTAGATAGTAACATATTTCACATAAACAAAAGGTTAAGAAAATAAGGACGGCCATCCTGTGTCAGACCAATGGTCCCTCTAGTCCAGTATCGTGTCTTCCAACAGTAGCCGATGCCAGATGCTTCAGAGGGAATGAATAGAAGAGGCAATTTATTGAGAGATCCATCCCCTGTTGTCGAGTCCCAGCTTCTGTCAGTCAGAGGGCTGCATCCCTGACCATTTTGGCTAATAGCCATTGGTGGTCCTATCCTCCATGAACTTCTCTGATTCTTTTCTGAACCCAGTTATACTTCTGGCCTTCACAATGTCCCCTGGCAACAGGTTGACTGTGCGTTGCGTAAAGAAATATTTCCTTATGTTTGTTTTTAACCCTGCTGCCTATTAATTTCATTGGGTGACCCCTGCTTCTTGTATTATGTGAAGGAGTAAATACACTTCCTTATTCACTTTCTCCACCCATTCATGATTTCACAGACGTCTATCATATCCCCCATTAGTCATCTCTTTTCTAAGATGAAGAAACCCAGTCTTTTTAATCTCTCCTCATATACCCCTAATAATTTTTGTTGCCCTTCCCTGTACTTTTTCCAATTCTACCTTTTCTGAGATTGGCCGAACATAACTGCACACAGTATTGAAGGACTGGGAGTACCATGGATTTATATTGTGTCTTCATGATAATTTCTGTTCTACTATCCATTTCCTAATGGATCCTAACATTGTTAGCTTTTTTTTGACTACTGCTGCATATTGAGCAGATATTTTCAGAGAATGATCCATAATGACTCCAAGATCTTTCTTGAGTGGTAACAGCTATTTAGACCCATCATTTTGTACATATAGTTGGGATTATGTTTTCCAATGAGCATTACTTTGCATTTTATCAACATTGAATTTCATCTGCCGTTTTGTTGCCCAGTCACCTAGTTTTGTGAGATCCCTTTGTAACTCTTCACAGTCTGCTTTGGACTTACAAACTTATTCAAGATAGTTATCATGTGCAAACTTTGCAACCTCACTGTTTATCTCTCTTTTTTCCAGCTCATTTATGAATATGTTGAACAACACTGGTCCCAATACAGATCCTTGGGAGCACCCACTATTGACCTCTCTCCACTGTGAAAACAGACCACTTATTCCTACCCTTTGTTTCATATCTTTTAACCAGTTACTGATCCATGAGAGGACCTTCCTTCCTTTTTCCTGACTGCCTACCTTGCTTAAGAGCCTTTGGGAAGGGAGCTTGTCAGAGGCTTCCTGAAAGTCTAAGTACAGTAGGCCCAGTGGATCACCCTTGTCCACATTTATTTATCCCCTCAAAGAATTCTAGTAGATTGGTGAGGCATGATTTCCCTTTACAAAAGCCGTGTTGACTCTTCCCCAACAAATCTATGGCTAGGTCTATACTACCTGCCTGAATTGGCGGGTAGAAATCGACCTCTCGGGGATCGATTTATCGCGTCCCGTTGGGACGCGACAATCGATCCCCAAATCGGCGCTCTAACTCCACCAGCGGAGGTGGTAGTAAGCGCCGCCGACAGAAAGCCGCAGAAGTCGATTTTGCCGCTGTCCTCACAACGGGGTAAGTCGGCTGTGATACGTCGAATTCAGCTACGCTATTCATGTAGCTGAATTTGCGTATCTTAAATCGACTCCCCGCTGTAGTGTAGATGTACCCTTAGTGTCTGATTGTGATACAGCAGGGCCAGAAGGCAGCAGGAGAATGATCAATGGGAGGTATATAAACCCTAGGATGATCAGTCCACAGGAAATAAGGCTCTGAGAGGTTACTACAGGGTAATTAGAGCACCTGGAGTAAATTAACGCCCCGCCCGAGACTGATTAAAAACCCCTGCTTCAGTCAGACCGGGGAAGGGAAGGAGAGTTGACTAGAGTTGGAGGAGTACTCTTGTTAACCAGAAGACCAGAGTACCAGAGGAAGGGAAACCCTGCCCAAGCAGAGAGTAATCAGCCTGCAAAGCTGCAGGGGCTGGGACCGGGAGTAGGGGGCAGACCCGGGTCCCTTCCCCTCTCCTCTCCCTCCCACACTGGGGCATGGGTGGAGCTCACAATGCCCAAGAATAGGGGCAAGGGGAGGCACCCTGACCCACCACACTAAGGAAAAATTGGGACCCACCACAGTAGCGTCGGCCATTTGCCACATGATTCTGTTCTTTGCTATAGTTTTCACCAATATTCCTGATACTGAAATTAGGCTTCCTGGCCAATAATTGCCAGGATCACTTCTGAAACCTTTTTTTAAAAATTGGCATTACATTAGCTATCCTCCAATCATCTGGTACAGAGGCTGACTTAAGTGATAGGTTACATATCTGTTAGCAGTTCTGCAATTTCATATTTTATTTCCTTCAGAATTCTTGGGTGAATCCCATCTGGTCCTGGTGCCTTAGTGCTGTTTAATTTGTATCTGTTTGTTCCATAACTTCCTCTACACCTGGGAGAGGTGGGGGAATCTCACATCTTCTGCAGTGAAGACTGATGCAAAGAACCCATTTAGCTTCTCTGCAAGAGCCTTGTCTTCCTTGATTGGTTCTTCTAGCCCCTTGATCGTCCAGTAGCCCCTTCGATTGTTTGGCAGGCTTTATGCTTCTGATGTACTTAATTTTTTTTTCTTTGTTGCTGTTAGCGTTTAGTTGTTTTTGTTAAATTTTAAATCATTAGAAACAGCTGAAATACAATAAGGTGATTCCCTAAAAAGTATTAGTTGATGGGACTAGATGAAATTAAACATAGCATGTCTTCAGCTGATATCAGGAATCATTTATGCTGAAATTATATGTAACATTTCCAGGCAAAGGTATCACCAGTTTTGCACTGAGAATTACTGCTAGGGTTAGCACCTGCCATTTGGAGCCATTTATTCCCAGTTCTTCTGCTGCTGTGCTGTGTGACCTTGGGTGTACCAGCCATTACATGCAAGGCCCCCGAGGAGCTGTTTGACAGGGGGCTTCCCTCCCACATAATCATCTGCTTTCATAGAATCATAGAATATCAGAGTTGGAAGGGACCTCAAGAGGTCATCTAGTCCAACCCCCTGCTCAAAGCAGGACCAATTCCCAGCTAAATCATCCCAGCCAGGGCTTTGTCAAGCTGGGCCTTAAAAACCTCCAAGGAAGGAGACTCCACCACCTCCCTAGGTAATGCATTCCAGTGTTTCACCACCCTCCTAGTGAAATAGTTTTTCCTGATATCCAACCTGGAGCTCCCCCACTGCAACTTGAGACCTTTGCTCCTTGTTCTGTCATCCGCCACCACTGAGAACAGCCGAGCTCCATCCTCTTTGGAACCCCCCTTCAGGTAGTTGAAGGCTGCTATCAAATCCCTCCTCATTCTTCTCTTCTGGAGACTAAACAATCCCAGTTCCCTCAGCCTCTCCTCATAAGTCATGTGCTCCAGACCCCTAATCATTTTTGTTGCCCTCCGCTGGACTCTTTCCAATTTTTCCACATCCTTCTTGTAGTGTGGGGCCCAAAACTGGACACAGTATTCCAGATGAGGCCTCACCAATGTCGAATAAAGGGGAACGATCACGTTCCTCGATCTGCTGGCAATGCCCCTACTTATACAGCCCAAAATGCCGTTAGCCTTCTTGGCAACAATAGCACACTGTTGACTCATATCCAGCTTCTCGTCCACTGTGACCCCTAGGTCCTTTTCTGCAGAACTGCTACCTAGCCATTCGGTCCCTAGTCTGTAGCAGTGCATGGGATTCTTCCGTCCTAAGTGCAGGACTCTGCACTTGTCCTTGTTGAACCTCATCAGGTTTTTTTTGGCCCAATCCTCTAATTTGTCTAGGTCCCTCTGTATCCGATCCCTACCCTCTAGTGTATCTACCACGCCTCCTAGTTTAGTGTCATCTACAAACTTGCTGAGAGTGCAGTCCACACCATCCTCCAGATCATTAATAAAGATATTAAACAAAACTGGCCCCAGGACTGACCCTTGGGGCACTCCACTTGAAACTGGCTGCCAACTAGACACGGAGCCATTGATCACTACCCGTTGAGCCCGACGATCTAGCCAGCTTTCTATCCACCTTACAGTCCATTCATCCAGCCCATACTTCTTTAACTTGGCGGCAAGAATACTGTGGGAGACCGTATCAAAAGCTTTGCTAAAGTCAAGGAATAACACATCCACTGCTTTCCCCTCATCCACAGAGCCAGTTATCTCATCATAGAAGGCAATTAGGTTAGTCAGGCACGACTTCCCCTTCGTGAATCCATGCTGACTGTTCCTGATCACTTTCCTCTCCTCTAAATGTTTCATAATTGATTCCTTGAGGACCTGCTCCATGATTTTTCCAGGGACTGAGGTGAGGCTGACTGGCCTGTAGTTCCCCGGATCCTCCTTCTTCCCTTTTTTAAAGATGGGCACTACATTAGCCTTTTTCCAGTCATCTGGGACCTCCCCCGATCACCATGAGTTTTCAAAAATAATGGCTAATGGCTCTGCAATCTCACCCGCCAACTCCTTTAGCACCCTCGGATGCAGCGCATCCGGCCCCATGGACTTGTGCACGTCCAGTTTTTCTAAATAGTCCCGAACCACTTCTTTCTCCACAGAGGGTTGGTCACCTTCTCCCCATGCTGTACTGCCCAGTGCAGCAATCTGGGAGCTGACCTTGTGCGTGAAGACAGAGGCAAAAAAATCATTGAGTACATTAGCTTTTTCCACATCCTCGGTCACTAGGTTGCCTCCCTCATTCAGTAAGGGGCCCACACTTTCCTTGATTTTCTTCTTGTTGCTAACATACCTGAAGAAACCCTTCTTGTTACTCTTAACATCTCTTGCTAACTGCAACTCCAAGTGTGATTTGGCCTTCCTGATTTCACTCCTGCACGCCTGAGCAATATTTTTATACTCCTCCCTGGTCATTTGTCCAATCTTCCACTTCTTGTAAGCTTCTTTTTTGCGTTTAAGATCAGCAAGGATTTCACTGTTTAGCCAAGCTGGTCGCCTGCCATATTTACTATTCTTTCTACACATCGGGATGGTTTGTTCCTGCAACCTCAATAAGGATTCTTTAAAATACAGCCAGCTCTCCTGGACAACTTTGCCCTTCATGTTATTCTCCCAGGGGATCCTGCCCATCTGTTCCCTGAGGGCGTCAAAGTCTGCTTTTCTGAAGTCCAGGGTCCATATTCTGCTGCTCTCCTTTCTTCCTTGTGTCAGGATCCTGAACTCGACCATCTCATGGTCACTGCCTCCCAGGTTCCCATCCACTTTTGCTTCCCCTACTAGTTCCTGTTTGTGAGTAGCAGGTCAAGAAAAGCTTTGCCCCTAGTTGGTTCCTCCAGCACTTGCATCAGGAAATTGTCCCCTACACTTTCCAAAAATTTCCTGGATTGCCTGTGCACCGCTGTATTGCTCTCCCAGCAGATATCAGGGTGATTAAAGTCTCCCATGAGAACCAGGGCCTGCGATCTAGCAACTTCTGCTAGTTGCCAGAAGAAAGCCTCGTCCACCTCATCCCCCTGGTCTGGTGGTCTATAGCAGACTCCAACCACGACATCACCCTTGTTGCTCACACTTCTCAACTTTATCCAGAGACTCTCAGGTTTTTCTGCAGTTTCATACCGGAGCTCTGAGCAGTCATACTCCTCTCTTACATACAACACAACTCCCCCACCTTTTCTGCCCTGCCTGTCCTTCCTGAACAGTTTATATCCATCCATGACAGTACTCCAGTCATGTGAGTTATCCCACCAAGTCTCTGTTATTCCAATCACATCATAGTTCCCTGACTGTGCCAGGACTTCCAGTTCTCCCTGCTTGTTTCCCAGGCTTCTTGCATTTGTGTATAGGCACTTAAGATAACTCATCGATCATCCCTCTTTCTCAGCATGAGACAGGAGTCCTCCCCTCTTGCGCTCTCCTGCTTGTGCTTCCTCCCAGGATCCCATTTCCCCACTTACCTCAGGGCTTTGGTCTCCTTCCCCCGGTGAACCTAGTTTAAAGCCCTCCTCACTAGGTTAGCCAGCCTGCTGGCGAAGATGCTCTTCCCTCTCTTCGTTAGGTGGAGCCCGTCTCTGCCTAGCAATCCTTCTTCTTGGAACACCATCCCATGCCCATGCTTTTAAATAAGAGCACGTGAAGAGGCAGGAACAGGTGCAGGTGGAAACAGGGGAAGAAGAGGACAGTACAGGAAACAGGCAGCACGTAGTTTGTCATCATGATCGGGACAGTAACACAATCCAGCCCACAGTAGCTGGGCCCCTGATTCAAGGGAAGCAACCAGCTGACAAAGCAAGTAGGGAGGAAAATACCCTGATGACAGCAGGTCAAAAATTCTCTGTCAGAACTGGTTTCTGACAGAACACTGGATTTTCAAGAAAACAAAAATTTCCATAGAATTTTTTTTCTGTGGGAGGAGCGGGGATCCATTTCCCAAACAGCTGTAACCCTCCACAGCTCACACATCAACCATCCGTAGCAGGCAGCTCCAGAATGTCTGGCTGGCTCTGGGGTTGGGTCTCTCCATTATCCATGAGACACGGGGTGCTCATTCACACACTCGCTCATATGATCTAGAGGAAAAGTGAGGAGCAACGACTTCAAAAGCCCTACTAGCCTGCACTACAACTGCCTCTGTCTTTTCCCCTAAACCCACTGTCCACTGATATCTTCACTACCCCCAACAAATCCCCCCCCCAATACATCTGTTCCAGTGAACCTGAATAAATCAGTTCCAGCCCCAGACAGTCCTGTTCTCTGCACCCCCACAAAATAAATTCTCCCCCACTTTTACCCCCCTGTACAGGAAAGGGCACCTCTGCTGCTACCGCTACCTCCCCTGCTCCCTCCCATCTCCTCCTCCTGCACCTGAGACTTTCACTCCATGTTCTCTCCTACCTTTTCAAACATTGCCCCCATTGCTAATACACCAGTTCAGCTCCACCAGTATCAGCAACATTAGGAGGCCCTAGTGTAGTCAGGCTGTGGCCACTCTTTTAAACAACATTGGCCAGATTTTTTCAAAAGGGCTGAACAGCCTCAAATCCATTTAAAGTCAACGAAAGCTACAGCTAATCAGCACATTGGAAAACCAGGCCATGTATCGAGAACTGGTTTAGATGACATGGTGCTTAAAAAGGTGGTGGTGGCCAGTGCTCTGTTTATATTAGGACTCTCCATGTGGCTAACACCTGCCTTCAGGGGTTTCAGGCACACCCACACTGTAAGAGCACAGAGCGCTCTAGCTCTTAGCCTCCATGCTTTGCTCTCACTTCCTGGCTTCAGAACGAGGCCTCTCCTATTGCACAAGGAGAAGGATATTCTTCTGCCCTCTGTGCTTTCACATCTCTGTGGCTGAAGATTACTTTGACTGATTTCTTTTACAGGTCTCTAGGGAATGGTCACTTTGGTATCTACAAGTGGTGCTCTGGAGCAGGGACCTAAATCTACAATGGCTTGTTTTTGAAATTAGAGTCCAGAATGTGTTTCAGCTCCTACAACAATATTGTGTTATGTCTCTCTTCCGGCTGACCTCGTCTTAGAACTCTGATGTCCTCCCGGGACATGAAAGAACGCCACCTGGAAATCAGAGTTCCAGTTAACACTCTGCAGTTGATGTGGAAAGGTACTCAAAAGGGAGTGGTACTCAGCTGTCACAGAAAATGAGAATGACACTGTTCAAGTGATTTCAATATATCCTGGAAGGAGCACAGTGTCCAGCTCTTCACTGTGAGAAATAGTCTCAGTTCAGAGTGCTAGCAAAGAGAGGCAGAGAGTAGGAAATAACACGCTCTGGGTTCTAATCACTGTACTGCTTACTGATTTGTTGTGTGTCCTTGGGGAAGTTGCTAATGCCACCACCTTCATAGTTGGATGCCTAAAGTTAGGCTCCTAATCCCATGCTCAGTGGTTTGAGCTTTGGCCTGCTAAACCCAGGGTTGTGAGTTCAATCCTTGAGGGGGGCCACTTAGGGATCTGGTGCAAAATCAGTACTTGGTCCTGCTAGTGAAGGCAGGGGGCTGGACTCAATGACCTTTCAAGGTCCCTTCCAGTTCTAGGAGATAGGATATCTCCATTAATTTTATTAAAAAAAATATTTAGGCAAATTAAATGTTGTTTGTATTGCAGCATGTAGGAGCCCCAGTCATGGACCAGGATGCTAGGCACTGTACAAACACAGAACAAAAGATGGTTCCTGCCCCCAAAAGCTTACAGTCTAAGCAATATGTGTTCTGCTGAAGTAAAATCCTTCATTAAGAGGAAGTTGTTGATGCTCAGTTGCTCTGAGAATTGGGATATTTATTAAGGTGCCTAATTATGGATTTAGGTGCCTAACTGTAGGGCACCAGTTTGCTAACATTGGGCTTAACCCCTCTGCTGCAATTTCCCCATAGATAAAATGGATAGAATAATATTGTTAACCCTTTTGGCCCCTGCAGTTTAGCCAATATTTGGGGGCTTGTGAGTTTTTTTTCCCCTCTAGGCAGAGAAATTGATGATGGAGTCAGGTATTTCTTTGATGCTATCTGCTTAATTACAAAGAATGCACACATAGTCCTGTTTCCCTGAACACAGTGGGAATCGAACAACAGGAGACAGTTTCCTTGCTTACTATTCCAAGACTGTTTTTCCAGCCAAAACTGGCTGGCCTTGCTTTTTTGTTGCTTTCTCTGTCTGCTTCTGTGGTATTTCTGCCTGTGTATGCTCGTATACACAGTTCCACCAAAACAATACCCAGGAAAACTACTCCATCACATAGATTGCATAGTTTCTGACTGGCCTTGCATGTGGCCTCTGTTTTGAACGGAGGCTCCTATTGTTTCAACTATCTTACTCCATAAAGGAGCTTAACTGCTTCGTACATTTATCCTGAATGCTGGGCAGCTATTATGTGCACTAGTTTCAACAACATTTCACCCAAACACCAGTATAACAATGCTTAATTACTTGGGCTCTGGGTACCCCTCTGAGCAGTTAAAGAGTGAAAGTTCGTACAGCCTTTTGAACATGCAAAACACGTAGCATTATTAATACATACTTTAATATTCCAGCTGAGTACAGTAACTGTGGATATGGGGAAAATAATTGTTTTAAAAGCCATTTTAAATAAAAGTCTTTACGTTGCTTGCAATATATTTCAATCTATCGGATAATGCTATAAATTATCCAAGACTCCGAAAATAGTCTGAGCAATGGATTGAAGCGTATTATGTAGTCATCAATGTTTTAGAAAGCAATGATTGCACAAGTGATATCTTTTCCCTTGCCTAGCACTGCATTTCATAAAGGGCATGTGATGAACTGTCAGAGGCATAGCAATAAACAAGCTTCAAAATCTGAACTTGTTCAGATATTAGAGTGAATTGCATACGATGGTCACTAAAAAAGGACTGAGGTGACATGATTTCACTCCTACACTTCGGAAGGTCTGCATGCTCCAGGTTGTCATGCTATGTATTCCATTGCTGTAGGAAATGAGTTTGCTCTTATAGGCTGTGAAAATTAAGGTCCTGTAAACGAAAGTTTTGTCATTGACTTCAGTGAGTGCAGGAATGGGCCCTACATTTGTATTCAGCCAATTTTAAGGTATTGTGTAACTGAATTATCATCAGCTGCTTTAATATAAAGAGCTCCCAGGACTGAGAATTAGGAACTCCTGATTTCTAATCCCAACTCAAATGCTGATTCCTCTGTGGTATGGGCAACACCTTGTTACCCCAAAAATTAGTTTTGGGGCACTGCTACACTAACCTGCCTATTGCCCCCTTACTCTGGTTTTCCTGCGGTAAAAGTTCCCAGGATTGCTAAGGAAACACTCAAAGGACACAGAGATAACCTTCCGATAAAGTAATTGACACAGGCAGAATTCTTTCCAAAACAAAGTATCTTTTTATTAAAATAGCCAATAATTCCTAATACAGTATATCCTAAAAATCCTAAACAAGGCACAAAAATCACTAAGACACAGATCCCTTATTGCAAATTAAAGAGCACTTGAACTATAATAGTACATAGTTCAAATGATACTAAGTGAAGCAATTTGTTGCAAGTGGCCAGTTTGCAACAAATTGCCCACAGCAGGCAGGGCCGGCTCCAGGCACCAGCGAAGGAAGCAGGTGCCTGGGGCGGCCAATAGAAAGGGGCGGCAGTGCAGTGCATCCGTTGTCAGGGCGGCACGTCTGGATCGGCGGCGGCGGCAGCACTATCCATTTATGATTTGTGTAATTGATCTAAGTCTTCATTCTACCACAGGGCTAATATAAAGGCTTCATGGCACTTCCTTTGTTTACTTCTCAAACCTAAGAGATCTTCACATGTTCCTTTCAAAATTGGGGGAAAGCAACACAAGGACTCAAAACCACTGAGGGTACGTCTACATTGCAAATTCAGGTGTAATTGGAGTGTAGGCAGCAAAAGTAGTGAAGACACTGGCAGAGGCTTCAGTGCAAGCCTGCTGGGGAGCCTGGGTAAATACTTGGGTTGCTAGTCCACACTGAAGCCTGTGCTGCCACATCTTCACTGCCATTGTTATCCATGGTAGCTAGATTAAAGCTAGTGCAGGTCTGCCTACCCATGTTACAGTCACACCTTTATTTGCTGTATAGATGAACCCTATGACTACATTGTTCAGGGAAGTAGGGAAATAGCAACTTTTCATCATTAACTGGAGAGCATTTCAATATAAATATTGGACAGTTATTATCAGTAACTCACTATTAAACCCTCGGACAAAAGAGTTGCCAAGCAGAGAGCAGTTTATGAAAATCTGACTTAGCTTATTTTTTTATCTGCTTCTAAACTACAGTATGTGGCAATTTTTTCTGCCGTGCCATGGTAAGGCTTAAATAGTGGGTTCTCATCACTTCTGAGAATCTGGCTGTTAAAGAGTTAAAACTAGTGGCTTAAAAAATCCTGAATCTGCATTGCAGATATGCTATGATTATTTATTTGAAATAAAACCGATTTTTCACTGCAAACTACTCAGTTTCAACGTCTTGCATTTTCAGACTAAACCATAGCACTTCATAATAGGAGGATTGTTCCAATAAAACTTGCGATACAAAATGTTTCACACTAGTTTGAAACCTGTTATTTCTAAGACTGTACCATCACAAATACAAAAGTTCATGTCCCAGCCTCTGACTTAATCTTTTCTTGGGCATAACCAACAAATCTATTTCTAACATTATATAAATAATAACTAACATGAGAGAAAGAGAGAGAAGAATCCAGAGCAATAAGGAGCATCAAGAAAATCCACAGATTTATATGTTGCCTTGAAATAATTGAACTTCCTCTGTTGAGCAAGCAATGGCCAATTCAAGGAAATCAACATAGTACAATGATTAAAAACAAATTGCAAAGCTTCTTATAAAAAATATCTAATTTGGCCAACAAAATCGAATTTGCTTACTTGTAAACAGTATCTCCATAATCCAATATAAGAAACAAGTGGCTGCCCAACTTGTAACACTTTCTGGCAGTTCTAAACCCAGACAGCCTGCCAGAAACACTCTGTATTAAATTTTGAATGTGCAAGATGAAATTTAATGATACATCAAAAATAAACCTGATTATTAAAATCTCGGTGCACTTTTGGATGAAGTTTACTATCTGGAGTAAAGTATCAGAGGGATAGCAGTGTTAGTCTGGATCTGTAAAAAGCGACAGAGTCCTGTGGCACCTTATAGACTAACAAACGTATTGGAGCATAAGCTGAATACCCGCTGCATCTGACGAAGTGGGTATTCACCCACGAAAGCTTATACTCCAATACATCTGTAAATCTATAAGGTGCCACAGGACTCTTTATCTGGAGTAAAACACCATTACATGGGAAACAGTGCACTACAAGGTAATCTAATGAACACGGTCTTGGTGTTTCTTGAGTTTAGCTGGTGGAGTTTTGGAAATGAATAGATAACCCTGACATCCTCTGGGAAAAGCTCACCTAAAAAAGGTTTGGTATTTTTCATGAACCTTGGTGCAATGCTGCTCATTTTAACCATATGTTAAATATTATTAACTATTCATATGGTGATAGGCCTAGTCATGGGCCAAGACCCCATTGTGTTAGGAGCTGTACAAATACAGAACAAAAAGATAGTCTCTGTTCCAAAGGGTTTATAATCCAAGGCTTGGTCTACACTAAACCCCCAAATCGAACTAAGGTACGCAACTTCAGCTACGTGAATAACGTAGCTGAAGTCGACATACCTTAGTTCGAACTTACCCCCGTCCAGACCCGGCAGGCAGGCTCCCCCGTCGACTCCGCGTACTCCTCGCGGCGAGCAGGATTACCGGAGTCGACGGGGAGCACTTCTGAGTTCGATTTATCGCGTCCAGACTAGACGCGATAAATCGAACCCAGAAGTTCGATTGCCTGCCGCCGAACCAGCGCGGTAAGTATAGACAAGCCCCAAGGGTAAGAGACAGCGGATGGATACAGAAAGACAGACAAAAGTACAAGGAAACAATGAGACAATATTGGTCAGCATGATAGGCAGCAGTATCTGCACATATCAGTGTAACTAATTCTTGGCCATGCCCCTCATATACAAATTGGGCCCACATGACCCAAGGAACAAAAGTCTTGCCAGGCTTTCATTCATGGGCACTACCACAATATAAATATTAAATAATAACCATAATTGAACAGAACAGGATGCTTGCTCATTGATAGTATGGATGTCTTCAAGGAAAATATACTAATCTAAAGTAGAACCCATGGCTGTAGATAATATTCAATGATCCTTAATAGTCTTTGCTAATAGTACAAAGTGGGCCAGATTCTGGGGTCTGGGTGAAGGGCATGCAACTCAATCTGGGTATAGTGTGAACATGTGCAAATATGACATTAAAGCTTACCTTTGTACTCTCCCATTCCTGTGCCCATTCTCTGCTAGGCTAGGCTTTGCTCCTTGCTTTAACTTATGCCAGTCACTCTAGAGGGGGCTGAAACAGCAACCAGAGATCAGGCTGACAGAAGGAAGCCTCAGCCATACCCCTTTGTCTCGGCCATGCTCCCTTAGACCTGCAGCATAGACATCTCTGTGCCACTCTATTCTGGGTGACCTTCCTGTCTCTGGTTAAGCCAGCTTTACCAGTATATCCTTTTGACAATGTAGGACAAGCTGGCAGCACCACTGCCCAAGGTCTGGCCCTCTGTGTCTGGATTTGTTTTGTCACTCCATTTTGTTTATTTCCATCTCTTTCTCCCCCTCCATCACTGGCTAGTCCCACTACCAATCCCATCTCCCATTTAGTCTTCCTCTCATTTCTGTCTTGTATTCTCTGTAGGTTTAGAATTTCCTCTTTTCATTCTCACCTTTCTGTTGTTTTCTTTCTCTGAGGACGGCGTCTCCTTTCCTGTCCTCTTTCTTTGTTTCCTTTTTCCGTTGCTCTCCCTCTTGCTGTCTTAGGATTTCCATTAAATAGACCAGATTTCAGTTGCCTGCCACTTTCATATGGAAGTGTGGCCCATGGAGAAGTGTGACCCCTATAGCTCTAGGGTATGTCTACAGTGCAATGTGAGCCCAGGGTTCAAACACAGGCTCTAGCCTAACCCCCTTCCATCAACGCAGTCTCGGATCCAGGATCCCAGGACTCCACAGGGCTGGAGGGTCTGAGCCTGAGTCAAGACGGGACCCAGGATTCAAGCCCGATTTTGCAGGATAGACGCAGCCCAACTGGACTCATTCTCTGTTGGTCCACCAAATGTATCTCACAGTTCTACAGGCCTATTTTCTTTGTCCTCTGGCCAGTCAAGTATGGTGGATAGTCAGGTTTTCCTAAACTGCACCATGAACAAAAGGCTAGAGTGGCCACATTTGGGGAAGGCGCTAGGAAGTTTGGGATATGGGTGGTTGGACTCAGGCCTTTATAATGTAATATGGACCCTGGCACCCCAGGTTGGGTCCAGGGTTCAACAATTACTAACCCGGGGTTACAAATAAGCATAGACACTCAAGTCCTAGGTGAACAAACCCAGGCTTGGTCTGTATACAAAGTTAGGTCAACGTGAGGCAGTTTACCTCAACCTAATTATGTCAGTGTACACACTACAGCCTTGCTCCCTCTGATGTAAGTGCCCTATTACACCAACATAATTACTCTGCCTCCACGAGAGGTGTAGGGCTTATGTCAGTGTAGTTAGAGTGACACAGAATCTGTGTAGACACTACGTTACTTACACTGGCTGTTGGTCACCAGGGCGAGTGGTAGGCTCTAGCTAGAGCCTGATTGCCCCTGGGCTCTCTGCTCTCAGCCGGGTTGTGCCCACCCCACTTGGAGCACAGCTGCCCTCCTTGCTCCCAGCCCAGCTCCTGCCTAGGCTCCCTACTCCAAGCCGAGATACGCCAACCTGGCTTCCCGCTGCCAGCCAGGCGGCTGTACTGAGGCTCCCGGCACCCTGCAGGGAGACCAGCAGCTGCACTGAGTCTCCCTGCTCCCCATGGGGAGCCTGGGATCTGCCTGGACTCCGGGCATGGAGCTCACAGCTGGGAGCCTGGCTGTGGCGGGGAGCTGAGAACCCGGGTTGGGGGAGCAATTGGGCTCCCCATGGGGAGCTCATGTGGAGCTGAAAGCCCACTTTTTCAGCCTTCCATGCTGCTCCTCTTAAGTCAGTGGAAGCGCTACTGAGGAGTACACGCACACCACCGAAAGAAGGAGGGTAGTGTGGACATGAACCACCGCAGTAATTACTGCAGTGGTGGCAAGTCAACCTATCATAGGTCGGCTTATGCTTCTAGTGTCGACATGCCCCCAGGGTCTGCTCATGTGAGTTCTACTAACCCTGGGGGTTTACGTTGCAGTGAAGATGTATTCCTACTGTGTAATGTGATCTCTCCTCTCTGATCAAGGTGAAGTGTTGCACACTGGGATCCCAGGGTCTGTACCTTGATATTGATGAAAAAGGCAGTAACAGGCCAGATTGTAGAGCTCTCTTGCATTTGCTCCATGGTCTGTGCTTTGGCCAACCACTGCCCTGTGTACTGTAGATGTGATGTGGATGTTTACAATCTTCTTTTATTTTTTTACAGGCTGCTTCACTTTTGTAGTCCTGCAGTCCATGTTCAGAATAAGAATTTCACTGATCCTGGAGCAGTTGTATAAAATTGTATTGATTTATGTTTGGTGCTCAGTAATAAATTGTACTTTGTTGTGTACATATCCCCCCATGCTTTTCATTTTGGGGGGACATGAATGGATCTGTAAAATGTAAAACAAAATGACCCTTGGAAAGATGTCAGTGGAGTTCTGCTGTGAAGATGAATGCAAACAGCATCTTCATTCTCAATAGCAATCACTATTTTTTTTTCATATTTTTTTTTCTCTGATGAAAATGTCAGGGGTCTTGTATTTCATTGCTTTCATGGCTGCTTTGCATTCTGTTCAGTAACACATTTACAATTTCCCATAAAATCCAAGCTATTCTATGTTAAAATAAACATAAAAGAGTCAGGTTGCAGCCCTGAAGTGAATGAAAATGGACATCTCTGTTAATTCCCAGAGAAGCAGTCAAACAGCCTGTAAGCTGCTGATGGTAGTGGCACTGAAACAGATTATTTTAGATTTTAGGAAGAGTCAATTCTGTTCATTTGAGGGAAATGATACATATTTCGCATATTAAAAATCACCTTTAAGATGTTCTGAAGTGAGGACTAACTGTCCCTCATGCCAAAAGCTAGAACCTCCCTCCTGGCTGTATGCAAACTCTTCACTTCTAGTGATGGAGAAATTTGAAAAAAATGTGAAGATTTGGTTATCTGTAAACTACAAAGGATTCAATTATTTCTTGACAGAGGCATGCTGGGCTTCTTCTATTCATTGAGGTAATATAGCCATCAATGTGTGATACATGAGCACCTTCCAGGGCTGAAAAAAATATTCAAGGTGACATAAGTCCATCAAGTCAAGTTCTCTCCCTCCCTTTTCATCCCACCCTCATCCCTCCCCAGGAGAGTAGGTTACATGAATTAAGTTATTATATATAAAAAGGCAAATGGGTTATGAATTGCTGTGTGGGACAGCAAGGTCCAAGGAGTGAATTGTCCATGTGAACCTGAAAATGATGAAGTTTGTAGGCATTCTTAGTTCCTGTGGGAGTAAACTCCACAGTCTCAGGACAGCCTTTGAGGAAACCTTGTAGTATTGCTCTTGAAGTACATAGTTCTGTTTTTCCCGAGGAGCAGAGCTGTTGAGGTTCCCAAGGGTGAGACCTGGGCCTAGGCTACTGAAGTGACCTTAAATGTAAGAAACCTCAATGTTAAGAAGGATTCAGTGAAGTGAGTGAGGTGTAGGGGGGATGTACTCTGGTGACCAGTGGCAGTGTTGCTGACAAGGCATGCTGCTGCATTCTGACTCAGTTGTAACTTATTCAGGGTTGAGGCTTATAAACCTATTCTGAAGGTAACAAAGACATAGGATGGAGGGCTAGGTAGGCACCGTAGGTGGTACAGGAATTTTGTGAGAGTCCAGTGTCAGTGAGAATTAGTGAAGTCCAGAAGGACTCCTAGACTGTGGACTAACTTGATAATTTGGAGACATATATCCTTGATTCTGTTTCATCTATGTGCTGATCACAGCCAGACATTGGGCTAACTGGGAGACAGTGGTGTTACTGTATACGGTGAAAGACAGAGCTGGGCATTGAATATTGTTGACAATGGATCACAATGGATACTCATTATTTCTCCCACCAGCTACATGTATATATTGAATAGAACAAGAGAAAAAACTGGATGCTGTGATACTCCACAGACGAGGACTTTCCTAGCAAATGTGCAGGTGCCCATCACTACCCTCAAGATGAGTCAAACCATTTGACACCTAATAGTGAAAAATAGAAAGTAGACATTGGAAAGCCAAGCAATAACATTACTGTAGATTCCAGTAGTCTTGTTATAGTCCTTTGTGTCACAGAGAGAACAGACAGAGCCTTTTGTAACATGTTGATTATTGTTTTCTGTTTGGACCGGGGAATATTTGATTTCTGAAAAGTAGCATCTACAGCAACACCCAGAATCTTTAAATTTGGACAAAGTACTAGACTGGATTATTTCTACGTTAAGAATAAAAGAACATAAGAATGGCCATACTGGGTCAGACCGAAGGTCCATCTAGCCCAGTATCCTGTCTTCTGACAGAGGCCAATGCTAGGTAATTCAGAGGGAATAAACAGAACAGGTAATCGTCAAGTGATCCGTCCCCAGTCGCCCATTCCCAGCTTCTGGCAAACAGAGGCTAGGGACACTTTAGATCATGGTTTTGCACCTCTGCCCATCCTAGTTAATAGCCATTGATGGACCTATCCTCCATGAATTTATCTAGTTCTTTTTTGAAGCCTGTTATAGTCTTGGCCTTCACAACATCCCCTGGCAAAGAGTTCCACATTGCTAGAAAACCCAAGGAATTCTAACAAATCTACTGTGGCTGAGACATACAGCCAGAGAAACCCTTTTGACTCTGCTGCAAATAGGATATTGTCTAAAAATATTTCCTCCTTAGGAGATAAATCATGAGTCTAAAAACCATGGTAAATAACCTTGGGCAATGCAGAGCCAAAGACTATACCCTTCCTCTGTTTCAACATTCCTTTCCCAGATACTCTTAAGAATTTCTTGTAGTTTAGATGCATGAGAATCCTGAGGAAAGCTTTGCTTAGGTCTATTTTTGCAAAGAAATTCCCTTTATTTACAATAACTTTTAAGTCTTGCCAGTTGTTTATGTAGATAAGAAGTTCCTTTATGCAAACGTTTAGTGATTTGAGGTTTAGAATGAGATTATATCTCCAGTGGATATGGGGACGGAACATGGAGATTATTCATCCTTTGGAATGTCTCTATCTTGTACCAGATTCATCTGGGCAACAGTAATCCACCATATATTTGACCTTCCATTAGGATTAACATTCATCCATGCACCATGAAAGATAATATTCTTCCTTTGAGCTGGGATTTTTCAGAGATATTTAGTTTTCCACTAGAGTTATAAGCAAACCACCAGTCTCACAAAGGGCCCCTCAGTCCATACCTTCTACTGGAAAGCATGCAATATACTATCTTGCCTCCAGAGGTGGGTATCTATCTTCTGATAGGCGTTATCTTTCTGGAGATTAGAATCTGAACAAACACCTCCTCTATATACAGGGTATTAAGGCTATCTAAATCCAGAGTGCCCATTATGTCGTTCATCTTCTTCTCATGAGGCTTGCCTGTCTCCCATTGGTGTTGTGAGGCTTGATTAACTAATATTAAAGTGCTCTGAGAAGGCACAATATTAATACAAAGTATTATTTTAGAAAAAGCTCTTATTCATACCTTAAATTACCCAGATAGTTAAAATTCATAGTTTTATTCAAATCCTCTTTAGAAAAAATTAACATATATCTTGATGTAGTATGCATCAGTCAATCATAACACACTGAAGTCAGTACATTGTTAATGCATTTACATTTTCTGTCATCTTCCACATAAAACACCATACATTTATTTTCAATTTTCAGAACTATAAAATTAGGGCATATTTACATGGGCATTTTCAAGATGACCAAATAGCATGTTTTTCTGATTCTTTTCAGCAAAACAAGGAATATTTTCTTCGTTGACTCTCAGTAGTCTATCTACATGGTCTTTGTAAACACCATTGATACACCCTGAGAAAGCTTAGTGTGTGTTACATTTGCTTAGGGAATTATGAAATTGCATCCAAAATCTAGACAGTTGTAATTTGTTGTGTAAACTGGACAGAGACTGAAATCCACCCTTTGGAATATGATATGATCTTGTAATCAGATCAACTGAATTAGAAGTGATTTGGAGAAAAAAAATAAATATAATTGCAATTGAATGAATTGCAAACAGGAATGTGAATGTTTTCTCAAACTAAGGTCAGTGGATGTTTTCTGACATGTGGCTCCATCTACTGCATTTCAACCTCTATTTTAATCAGTAGCCCTGACTGTAGACCATGTTCCAGCCACTTTGCAGTGGTCCACTAGCACAAACCTGCCAGCAATGTGGAGGATCTCCCTTGTATAAGGGAGTCCTCTAGTGGCACAAAGTGCCATTCTTCCTGGCAGTGGTCAGTATAGGCAGAGGAAAGGAGCTTGGTGAAGGCTTCCCTAGATCTCTAGCTGGCCCCTAGGTGACAATGGCAGCTGGCACAGGGTAAAGAAGGCATCAGTCTAATGTGAGGTTACAAATATTCCTTGTTGCACACACGCCTTCCATCTGCCCAGCGCAAACATGGGCTGGGCTGGGGGAACGATCAGTGCAGCCCCGGGCTTTGGGGAGTGCAATGTGCATGTTCTTCAGCTGGAATGGCTCACAGCTGAGGATCTGTCTCATTGTCTTTTCAAATGATTTCTGGGAAACGTTATATGCCTATCTATCCTTCATAAAAAATGCAAACTGCTCACACCCATCATACATGCTTAACATCTCTGCCAAAGGCCTGATGCATATTTGGTGACTTTGTTTTAATTTTGTGACATAACACACAGCATATTCATTTCTCCAGAGCTGTTCTTCAATAGAATAGCACTGGTTGCACTCACACAATTATTAGGCTTTCCCACTATGAAGCTCAATTTTCAGGTTTTCTTAGCCATTTCACAATGTATTAGGCTGAAGCTTGGGCGATCCAGAGAGTTTGTACTGGTGATTCCATAGGTGCCTCTCTTCCTTCTCAGACCATACTGAACAAATGACCAGTGTGAGGACACTGTACTGCTGGAGATGGCACATTTCAAATGAGATCTAAAACTGTAGTAATTAAAATCCCATGGAATGTTTTGTTTTGCAAGGGTAGGGTCCTCGCCCAATTTCACGTTGGGAAAGTTGTATTTTATCTACCTAAGTTCCTGTTGCAGTTCAACTTCTTGTCTTAAGCTGTGTCTACACTACAGAGACTATACTAGCATAGCTATGCCAACATAACCCTGTATTGTAGTTGCAGCCTATACCAACATAAGAGTTTTTTCTGTTGTTGTAGGAACACCACCTCCACAGACAAAATGAGTTATGCTGACAGAAGCATTCTTCCATTGACCTAGCTGCATATACATTGGGGATTAGTTCAGCATAGCTGCGTTGGTAAGAATGGGGTCTTTTCACACCCCTGACTGACGTAGCTTTGTTGACCTAACATTTAAGTGTAAACCAAGCCTTAAACTGCAATATAGAATTGTTACTGAGTTTTCATACATTTGGCCTAAATTCTCAGTTTTACTAAGATGCCTTCCAACCATTTTGGCAGTGTAAAGGGGCCTTAGACTGGATGTCCACTTTCAGACTCCTTTCCACTATCATGGTTATGCATGATTAGGTAGGGCTGGTTCAATGGAAAATTTTCAAAAAATTTTGATGGAAATTTGGGAAATCAACCAAACAAAATTTTCTCCCAAAATATCTGCTTTCTGCAGAGAACTTTTGTTTGTTGGTTTGTTTTTGTTTCAGGTGTAGAGATTTCTCCCATAATGCACCATAATCTCCTGTTTTGGTGAAGAGAAGTTATGCAAAATGGAATCCCTGGATGTGGTGCATTATGGGAAAGGCAGTTCAGTTGGGGATCCAGACCCATTGAGGAGAATTTGGACAATAGGAGCAAACTACAACTCCTGTGAGGCATTACAACTCGTAGTTTCAGCCAACAAATTTTGGTTTTCAGCTAAAACCCAAACATTTGTGGAGAAAAATAATTCATATTAGCTCTTATTATGCACAAGGGGGGAAAATTACGGTTGCACAGGCAGCTTTAATCCTAGCATTTCCTAACTTTTCAGTGCTTAACTTTGCAACTTCATTTGTGTTCTTTTAACATAGATTTTGTGAGTGTGTGTGTGTGTATACATATGCACAAAATCTGTAAATATATATATGTATATACACACACACACACACACACATACACACATAATATATTAATTATATATGTATAGTTTGCTTGTTCACATATAATGTATAATTCCTATTTTGGAAATTATATAATTGTAATAAGGAGACTTTATTATAACACTTTTTAAAAGCCTGATAAATAAGGGTTAGAAAATAAGTAAGTTGCAGAAAGGTGGTAAAATGAAGGAAAAATATAGCAATCTAACAATAATACTGATAGTCAAAAACTGTAGTTCGAAACATATCCCAATGACTTGGCAGGCACTGGCAGCATGTACACTGTCACTAATGAGGCTCAATTTGGCTGACCTTTAGATTCATATTCTTGGGGTTGGCGGAAAACGGGAGAATACTTGAGATAATGCTCTGTCTCCAGAGCAATATGCTGTTTATTAGCAATATTTACAAGTTATTTTGTTTACCATGGAAAATAGCCTTGGAGAGGCCTTGGAGAATGAATGCTGCTTCATTCTCATGGCTGCAGAGAAAGTGACTTGCATGCAATTATATGTTGAGGGATTGTGGGAGCAGCAAGTGAGGAGAAACAATTCATTAAAATCCAAAAGGTTGTTTTGTTAAATTCAAAAGTTACACTAAACTCAATCAGATGCTCTGCAAGTGTAATACAGAGAGAAGAGTGAAGATTGCCGACTGCACCATCTCCGTAACATACTTATGTGGCTATCTCTGATCCCCTTCCGGTATGATGCCACACAGCTGCGAGCAGCGGCACCGGAGGCAGCAAACAGGGCGGCTAACAGGGGAGTTTGAGAGGGAGTTTGCAGGGGGAGGTAAGGGGGGAGGCAGGAGGGCAAGGTGTGGTGTGTGCTCTGAGTCCACAGGCACCGTGGGCAGGGAGCCCAGCAGGCATGAGCCAAGCAGCAGCAGCAGACAGAATGCAGATGGCTGCATGTGGAAGCTGTGGTATGTATATGGTCCTAGCAGGGGAGCCGGAACACAGGTATGTGTGTATGAAGTGTCGCCTGATAGTGTTACTGGAGGAAAAGATTAAGGGGCTAGAGATGCAGGTAGATACCCTGGTGGAGTTTAGGCGGGGGTTTGAGCAGCTGATGGAGGACAGGCAAGGAGGGGCTGAAGGAGAACGCCCTGCGGCGCAGGTAGAGGCAGAGGAGGGTGATAGGGGAATGGAAGGGGGAGAGCATGGGAGGTGGAACCATGTGACTGTCAGAAGCAGGCCAAGGAAAAGAAGGGCCAGTGAGGGGGGAATAGAACTCAGGAATAGGTTCGAGTGTTTGGATAGCGAGGTGGAGGGGCAGCAGGTGGCGGCTGAAGGTGGGAGAGTGAGGAAGAAGAGAAGAGCGGCTAGTCCGAGAGAGAGAGGGGAGGAGTTGATGGAGACAGCACCAATTCTGGGCCCCGGGAGGATTCAGGAAGGCATAAGGGGGAGCATTAGGGAAGATAGGAACAGGCTCAGGTCAGGACTAGAGGGATTAGAGACTAGATTACTAGATGGCACTGTTGCCAGGCGAAGGCAGGTGTATGTAATTGGAGACTCATTACTGAGGAGATTGGACAGGCCTGTGACCAGGGCGGACCCGGAGAACAGAAGGGTGTGCTGTCTCCCGGGCGCAAAGATACGCGATGTGGACCTGCGGTTGAAAAGGATCCTAAAAGGAGCAGGTAAGAACCCCTTGATAATCCTTCATGTAGGAACGAATGACACGGCTAGGTTCTCGTTAGAGAGAATCAAGGGAGATTATGCCAGGCTGGGGAAGACGCTCAAGGAGATAGAGGCTCAGATTATCTTTAGTGGGATTCTGCCCGTTCCGAGGGAAGGGCAGCAAAGGGCTGATAGGATTGTGAGAATAAATACTTGGCTAAGGGAGTGGTGCTATAAGGAGGGCTTTGGGATGTATGGCCACTGGGAGGCTTTTGGGGACAGACACCTGTTCTCGCGGGATGGGCTTCACCTGAGTAGGGAAGGAAATAGACTTCTGGGAGGGAGGCTGGCTCATCTTATCAAAAGAGCTTTAAACTAGGAAGTTTGGGGAGAAGGTTGGGAGATGCACAGTTAATCTCCACGCCAGATTCCAGTATGGAAAAGGTGAGTAAAATGAGAGGAGACATAGCCGGGGAGACGAGATTGGACATAGGAAGGACAGGGGGGACGGGCGCAAGGAGGCCCGCAACATATAGTGCTACTAATGGGAGACAGGCTAAACGACATACATTAGGGTGTTTATACACCAATGCGAGAAGCCTAGGTAATAAAATGGAGGAATTGGAGCTCTTGGTCCAAGAGCTGAAACCGGATATCGTAGGAATAACAGAAACGTGGTGGAATGACGGTCACGACTGGAACGCAGGTATGGAGGGGTATACGCTGTTTAGGAAAGACCGGAACAAAGGTAAAGGTGGGGGGGTGGCATTGTATGTCAACAGTGAAATAAGCTGTAAAGAAATAATAGTGGATGGATTAGATAACACAGAGTCCGTCTGGGCAATACTCACACTGGGTAAAAGGACTACTAGAGCCTCTCCGGGGATAGTGCTTGGAGTGTGCTATAGACCGCCGGGATCGACCCAGGATATGGATAAGGAACTATTTAATGTGTTTAGAGAAGTAATTACTAATAGAAACTGTGTAATTATGGGGGACTTTAACTTCCCGGATATAGATTGGGGCACAAACGCTAGTAGTAATAATAGGGCTCAGATGTTCCTAGATGTGCTTGCTGATCAATTCCTTCATCAAGTGGTAGCTGAACCGACGAGGGGGGAGGCCACTTTAGATTTGATTCTGGTAAGCAGTGAGGACCTCGTTGAGGAAGTGCTAGTGGGGGACAATTTGGGCTCCAGTGATCATGAGCTAATTCGGTTTAAAATACATGGGAGGAGTAACAGAATTAAGTCAAAGACTAGGGTTTATAATTTTAAAAAGGCCAATTTTAACAAATTAAGGGGACTGGTAAGGGAAGTGGATTGGGCAAACGTATTAAGGGATCTAAAGGCAGAAGAAGCCTGGGATTACTTCAAGTTAAAGATGCATGAGCTGTCGGAGGCCTGCATTCCAAAAAAGGGAAAAAGATTACAAAGCAGGAGATTTAGACCGAGCTGGATGAGCGACCGACTCAAAGGGGTGATTAGGAAAAAACAGAAAGCGTACAAAGAGTGGAAGAGGGGAGGGATTAGTAAAGAAACTTACCTTAGTGAAGTCCGAGAATGTAGAGATAGAGTGAGAAAGGCCAAAGGCCGTGTAGAGTTGGACCTAGCGAGGGGAATTAAAAGCAATAGTAAGAGGTTTTACAGCCACATAAATAGGAAGAAAGCAAAGAAAGAAGAAGTGGGACCGCTGAAGACTATTGCCGGAGAGGAGATTAAAGACAATCTAGGCATGGCGCAATATCTCAATGAATATTTTGCATCGGTGTTTAATGAGGCCAATGAAGGTATTAGGGATACTAGCACCGCTACAGAGGGGCATTCGGGATGGGGGATTACCGTATTCGAGGTAGAAACAAAACTTGATTGCCTTAATGGGGCTAAGTCGGGAGGACCGGACGATCTTCATCCGAGAATATTGAAGGAATTGGCGCGGGAAATAGCAGGCCCGTTAGCGATAATATTTAATGAATCTGTAAATTCGGGGGTGGTCCCGTTAGACTGGAGAATAGCTAATGTGGTTCCTATTTTCAAGAAAGGGAAAAAAAGTGATCCGGGTAACTACAGGCCTGTTAGTTTAACATCTGTAGTGTGCAAGGTGTTAGAGAAAATTCTGAAGGAGAAACTAGTTGAGGACCTGGAGGTTAGTGGCAATTGCGATAAATTACAACATGGTTTTACGAAGGGCAGATCGTGCCAAACGAATCTGATCTCCTTCTTTGAGAAAGTAACGGATTTATTAGATAAGGGAAATGCGGTGGACCTAATATACCTGGATTTCAGTAAAGCGTTTGATACTGTACCCCATGAGGAATTATTGGTTAAACTGAAAAACATGGGGATCGATATGAAAATCCAGAGGTGGATAAGGAATTGGTTAATGGGGAGAATGCAGCGGGTCGTATTAAAGGGTGAACTGTCGGGTTGGAGGGAGGTTACTAGTGGAGTGCCTCAAGGTTCGGTTTTGGGACCCATTTTATTTAATCTATTTATAACTGACCTCGGGACCGATTGCAGGAGTGGGCTGATAAAGTTTGCGGATGATACGAAGGTGGGAGGCGTTGTAAATTCGGAGGAGGATAGGGATATCCTGCAGGGAGACTTGAATGAGCTTGTGAATTGGAGTATCAGAAATAGGATGAAATTTAATAGTAAAAAGTGTAAGGTAATGCATTTGGGGATGACTAATAACAATTTTAGTTACAAGATGGGGACGCATTGGTTAGAAGTAACGGAAGAGGAGAAGGACCTAGGGGTCCTCGTAGACCGCAGGATGACTATGAGTCGACAATGCGACGTGGCGGTGAAAAAAGCCAATGCTGTCTTGGGATGCATTAGGCGAGGTATATCTAGTAGGGATAAGGAGGTCCTGCTCCCGTTGTACAAGGCGCTGGTGAGACCTCACTTGGAGTACTGTGTGCAGTTCTGGTCTCCCATGTTTAAAAAAGATGAACTCAAACTGGAACGGGTGCAGAGAAGGGCCACTAGGATGATCAGAGGAATGGAAAACCTGTCGTATGAAAAGAGACTAGAGGAGCTTGGGTTGTTTAGTCTGACAAAGCGAAGGCTGAGGGGGGATATGATTGCTATCTTTAAATATATTAGAGGGATTAATACAAGGGAGGGAGAAGAATTATTCCAGCTTAGTACTAATGTGGATACGAGAACGAATGGATATAAACTGGCCGTGGGGAAGTTCAGGCTTGAAATTAGACGAAGGTTTTTGACCGTCAGAGGGGTGAAATATTGGAACGGCCTTCCGAGGGAAACGGTGGGGGCGACGGACCTGTCTGGTTTTAAGATTAAGTTAGATAAATTTATGGAGGGAATGGTTTAATGGTAAAACATAGTAGTCAAGGAAAACCAAACAATGGTAGGTAAATCGTATAATGGCTGACAGGGGTCAGGCTGGTGACTCTTGCCTATATGCTCGGGGTCTGACTGATCGCCATTTTTGGGGTCGGGAAGGAATTTTCCTCCAGGGCAGATTGGCCGAGCCTCTGGAGGTTTTTCGCCTTCCTCCGCAGCATGGGGCAGGGATCTCTAGCAGGAGGGTCTCTGCCGATTGAAGTCACCTAAAACAGGATTGGGGACTTCAACAGCAGAGTCCAGGGAAGGGGTAGGGACGGTTTTATGGCCTGCAGCATGCAGGGGGTCAGACTAGATGATCATAATGGTCCCTTCTGACCTTAAAGTCTATGAGTCTATGAGTCTATGAGTCACTCCTACTGTGTCTATCATTGCCTCTTGCTCTCTTGATAGTTCAAACTCTGACTCAAGTTTAGCTTTGATTGGAAATTTTTCAGTGGAAAAATGCTTCATCAGAAAATGCCCTTTTGTAAAAATCTAAACATGTCGATTGTGATGAAATTTTGTTAAGAAAAAAATTTGAAATGAAGAATTTTGATTTGATTTTTAAATTTTCAGAATGGAACATTTCTATTTTTTATTTTTAAATGATTTGTTCTGAAATTTTATTTTATACTATAAATTATAATAAATTCCAAATAAAGAGTGTCAACATCATAATGTAAAAAGCAACAGAGGCTACCCCTCTGATACTTAATATCATAATGAAACATTTTGACTGTCCAAAATTTTAAAAATGACAATCAAAATTTACTTTCATGGAAAATTTCAAAATTGTTTTTTGTTCCAATTTGGAATGAAAACAAATTTCAAAATTGTGGAATTTCCTGCAAAACGGAAAGACCCATTCTTGCTGGACTCAAGACCTTTCCTCTGTGACAAGCTACACGCTTCTGCTCTTGCCCATCTTGTTCTTTGGCCAGTTCTGATCTCTGTAAATTCACAGTAAATTGGCTGAGTTACTTTTGCTTTACACTAGTGTAACTGAGGTTAATATCTGGGTCAACTGTTTTTCTTTATTAGCACGAAAATGACAATTACTACTCATCTGTACATGCCTTCTGACACATTTAATTCCTCCTTGTCTATACACTCTGCCTGCACTGACCAAGCACACCTTTGGCTTCATCTCAGCTTTGATTAGCAGAATATCTCCAAAATAGAAGAAGTGCTTGCTTCTCTTAGCAAGAAAGAGACTCTGCAAGCACAAATCTTTCCTTTCACCTCACTCCTCAGCTCTAATCTTTTTTCCTCCACTTTCCTTTACTTCATCCGTGACTGTGAACTCTGTCTTCTCTCACAATTCATAAGCCCCCTTGTCATCACCTCCACAACAGCACCCGTTTGTAATCTAACTATCAGGCATGCCTTTACCTCCTCCTGGCTTCACTATGGAATGCTATACCTTCTATCTCCACTAGGGGGAGAAGCACAGAACTGCTAGGCCTCCAGGCTAGGATCCCAGAGGAGACGGTACTGGGAGAAAGCTAGAGGCGTGGGTGGGTTGTTTTTTTGTTTTTGTTTTGTTTTCTGTTTTGCTGTCCCCTCAATCTTGCCACCCTATGCAGATGTGTGGTTTGCCTGCACAGTATGGATGGTTTTCTGCATCAGCTCAGCAAGTCCCACATCTGTGTTCTCACTAGAGAGCATATGGTCATTATTATTATTTATTTGTATTATGGCAGCACCTACTAGCCCCAACTAAGAATGGGGCTCTGTTATGTAAGACACTGTATAAATACCTAGTATGAGGCAGCCCCTGCCCTGAACAGCTTACAGTCCAAACGGATAAGACAGGCAAAGAGTGACAAGGAGACTAAGGACCAAATAAGTTGTTGAATATCTGGCTACAGGGCTGGACATGGAGGTGTCTAAATTGAGGTTTCTGCAAATGAAATTGTCTATGTGTACTTCTGCTGTTGTTTTCACTATGTCTGTTCAACGTAAACAGGACTGAGGTGCATTTTGTAAATAACAAGAAACTGGGAGAAAATCTCCTGAAGCCATCAAACATTTCTCTGCCAACGGGAAACTGAACCACTAAGAAGCCCCAGTGTTCTGTTAGGGGGAACACTGTTTTTTTTTTTTTTTTTTTTTTTTGAGTCAGATTACATTTCCAGGGAGAGAAGTTCTGAATTAGTAATGTATTCCTGTTGAATAGAGACCGAGCAATCAGATGAGGTGCTTTCAGAAATCAAAGCTAGCCAAGTAGCAATGAAAGCAGTGCTGGAAGAATTAAAATGAGGTGGGGTGGGGGGTTGTCCGAAGGAATTAAATCAGAAAAATTGAGAGAAGACCTGAAAGCAGAGGTCACATCCACTCAGGTGAAAATTAAAACTTAATTGGATCAGGAGATACAAAGTGTTTGAAAAAATTCAGAAAAGCAGCTTCAAAGTGTTCACTCTGGTGTGCTAAATAGACCAAAGAGGTGACCAACAATGTGACCACCAAGGACCGTAAAATCTTCCAGGAAATATGGAAGAATCAGAAAGCTTTGGTGAACATGGAACTTGCTAACAGAGATGAGCTTCCACAAGGACTTAAAGACCTGGGAAAATGCCTGGGAAAGAAGCTCCTAGTGACACAGTCCATTCTGGAAGTCAGCTGCTTGGATTAGGAATTGGGACAGCCATGGTCATTGGGTAAGATGAAGCATTTAAAACATTCCTCTATCTGATATGTACAGGTGCTCAGATTCATAGATTCATAGATTCTAGGCCTGGAAGGGACCTCGAGAGGTCATTGAGTCCAGTCTCCCGCCCGCATGGCAGGACTAAATACTGTCTAGACCATCCCTGATAGACATTTATCTAACCTACTCTTAAATATCTCCAGAGATGGAGATTCCACAACCTCCCTAGGCAATTTATTCCAGTGTTTAACCACCCTGACAGTTAGGAACTTTTCCTAATGTCCAACCTAGACCTCCCTTGCTACAGTTTAAGCCCATTGCTTCTTGTTCTATCCTTAGAGGCTAAGGTGAACAAGTTTTCTCCCTCCTCCTTATGACACCCTTTTAGATACCTGAAAACTGCTATCATGTCCCCTCTCAGTCTTCTTTTTTCCAAACTAAACAAACCCAATTATTTCAGCCTTCCTTCATAGGTCATGTTCTCAAGACCTTTAATCATTCTTGTTGCTCTTCTCTGGACCCCAATTTCTCCACATCTTTCTTGAAATGCAGTGCCCAGAACTGGACACAATACTCCAGTTGAGGCCTAACCAGCGCAGAGTAGAGTGGAAGAATGACTTCTCGTGTCTTGCTCACAACACACCTGTTAATACATCCCAGAATCATGTTTGTTTTTTTTGCAACAGCATTACACTGTTGACTCATATTTAGCTTGTGGTCCACTATAACCCCTAGATCCCTTTCTGCGTACTTTCTATGCCAATATCTAAGTCGTTAATGAAGATATTGAACAGAGCCGGTCCCAAAACAGACCCCTGGGGAACCCCACTTGTTATGCCTTTCCAGCAGGATTGGGAACCATTAATAACAACTCTCTGAGTATGGTTATCCAACCAGTTATGCACCCACCTTATAGTAGCTCCATCTAAATTGTATTTGCCTAGTTTATCGATAAGAATATCATGCGAGACTGTATCAAATACCTTACACTAAAGTCTAGGTATACCACATCCACAACTTCTCCCTTATCCATAAGACTCGTTATCCTATCAAAGAAAGCTATCAGATTGGTTTGACACGATTTGTTCTTTACAAATCCATGCTGGCTATTCCCTATCACCTTACTACCTTCCAAGTGTTTGCAGATGATTTCCTTAATTACTTGCTTCATTATCTTCCCTGGCCCAGAAGTTAAACTAACTGGTCTGTAGTTTCCTGGGTTGTTTTTATTTCCCTTTTTATAGATGGGCACTATATTTGCCCTTTTCCAGTCTTCTGGAATCTCTCCCGTCTCTCATGATTTCCCAAAGATAATAGCTAGAGGCTCAGATACCTTCTCTATTAGCTCCTTGAGTATTCTAGGATGCATTTCATCAGGCCCTGGTGACTTGCAGGCATCTAACTTTTCTAAGTGATTTTTAACTTGTTCTTTTTTTATTTTATCTGCTAAACCTACCCCCTTCCCATTAGCATTCACTATGTTAGGCATTCCTTCAGACTTCTTGATGAAGACCGAAACAAAGAAGTCATTAAGCATCTCTGCCATTTCCAAGATGAGAGAGACCAGACTGTCCCTTCTCAAGTAAACTGTATTGAAGGTAACTAAGAGATCTAACAATTTCAGCAGGGACACTTGGTCTTTGTGCAACACTAGCAGAAGACCATATATGTAAGTTACCATTGCAGCCTCTGTACTACCCAGGTCTGTGCCCACAATGATAAGGACCAAAGAGCTATCAAGTGGGCAGATCCTTTGCAAGTATTCTCACCACAGTCTTCTCAATGAACATAGCCAATAATGAAAGATTAGATACTGGACAGCAGTTGGCCAGATTGTCAGCATTGTGTGATGTTTTTTGAGTAACAATTGTTCAACAACTCCCTATATAGAAGCAAGCAACCTGGTCTCCCTAAGGGGGAAATCTTCAATATGTCACGAGACCAGGCATGTTTAGGCTGGGATCTTCAAAGGATTCCAAGAGTGTTAGGCACCCAATTTCCACTGAAGTGTGATTTGGGTGCCTGACTCCCTTAGGCTCCTTTGAAAATCCCTGACTGGTTTGATGCCATCACAGTTAAGGAAGATTTGTGAGCTAGCATAAGAAGTTAGTGGACTATCCAGGTGCAATTTGGATTTTAATGTTTGTAAGCATTTTGGAGAGGTACCTTCAAAAGACAGAGCTAAAACTGAAAATCTCACCGAAGTAGAGTGAGTGTTTGAGTTCCTACTTTTCTTCTATAGGTCTCAGTCCTGTAATGAATTGTGCATCGGGGGCAAGGGTCCATTACAGGGTTTGAGCCTTGGCTAAAATAAAAGTCCCTGCACAGGGTGTTTTGCATTGCATTCAGCTCTGGGGCATGGAACGTTACTGTGAAGATATGTATTATTTGCATCTCAGAGTAATTAATTGTAAGAGCTAATAAAAGTAAACCTGAGATTAAGTATTGAGGCTGATGTAGGAAAAATCCCAAATGCTTTCAAACTGGAGAGCAACTAGTAAAGAAATTATTTTGTGAAGATCACTACTCTAGGGCAAAGAAATCCTGAACTGTAATACCTTAGAGTTCACAAATTTATGTAGAACAGTATACAAGAAACATCGTCCTAGAACAACTCTTTTCATTAGAATATGCAAATTACAAGGATTTAACTACAGTTTGTGCATAATTTAGTCCTATCAGAATATACAAGTTGGAGAATCCACCTCTCCAAGGACCAATTCACTAAACTATTTTCATTCTGTTTAATCATGGCTAGTGTGTATTTTTGCATAGCACATATCCATCTCTACACCTGGACTGCATTACCCAATTCAAGGGGGAAAGGGGTGGGAGAGAGGGAGGAGTCAAAAAGTTCTTTTAGAAAAATTAACCATTTAACAAGTATTTGAAGAGAGCACATACAGTGGCAAATATTGTCAGGTCATTAGAGCATGACCCTGTTCCTGACTTTGCCATTGATCAGTTATAGCCACAGTCATGCAAGTTATACCTGTGCTGAGCCCAACTGACGTTAGCAGGGCATTATACCAGCACTGAATAACTTGCAGAATAGACACCTAGGGCAAGTCACATACCCTCTCTGGACCTCAGTTATATTGTAGATTAAGAATATGGCAGGGTAAATTGTTTGTGGGATTAGCATCACCAGCAGAAGAGTTCATACTCCCTTTGCTGCCTCATGAATGGGTGAGGTTTTTGCACTCTATGCATCCGAAGAAGTGAGGTTTTTTTACCCATGAAAGCTTATGCCCAAATAAATCTGTTAGTCTTTAAGGTGCCACCAGACTCCTTGTTGTTTTTGTAGATGCAGACTAACACGGCTACCCCCGATATATGAATGGGTGGGCGTGCCACTTGCTCCCAGACAGATTCCTGAGAGTTTGCAGAGGGTGCGCATACTTTGCTAAGCTCTGGAAACTCTAAGTGGAAAGAAGTGAGGTCGCTAGTCACCTACTGAAAATTTAGGGAAAGGGAGACGTGCCAGCTTTGACATTTTAGGAAACTCACATCAAATCAGAAAATGATAATAATTAATGAAATTTCATTTCTACCACGCTTTGCTTTCTGGTTATCAGCTCATCCTGACATTTAGACTCGTAGATTCATTTGGGTAGCCTTCTTGCCTTTTAACACATCCCCTGAGCTGTCTGGTTGGGAGTTTCACTGTAATTTTAACTAGGTTTATTTATTTATTTATTTATTTTGTTTTGGGATGGTCTTTTTTGGGGGGAAGGGAGCAAAATAATACAGACTGTTTTGTTCAGCTGTAGTCCCATATCTTCTCACCCCCATCACCTGTCAAGCCATGGCTACCACTTCAGCTCCTGAAATGCAGAAGCTTTCATGTTTCCTGTTAAGCAGAGGTAGGGTGGATACATATACTCAGAGAAATGAACCTGTTTAAGATTATTGGTGCTTAAAACCTTTATTAAAAAATAAAGGTTTTTAATCCTTTATTGGAAGGCTTCTGTGCATCTTAAATAGGATTTACAGCATTTGTATAAATGCATGCACATTATGCTTCTGCAACTTTTGCCTCTTCTGCTACAATCTTATTCATTTAATGTTCAGACTAAATTTATTTGCACATCATCTAAATTCTGAGCCCCTTTCCTCCAAAAGTCAGAAAGAAACCGACAATCCATAATTGATGTTTGAATTGTCATTGGCCCTTTACCATTCTAATCTAAAACTACCGATCACAGAGTAAGATTATGAACCTCCTAACATTTTTAATCAAAAGGCCCATTAACTTATAATATACTAGACTTGCTGCATATAACCTAGACATGTCTTAAAAATGTCAGTAGAAAATTGCCACAGCTCTGATTCAAACGGTCACTTGAGGCAAGTGCTGCAATTCTAATACTGCAAATGGTGAGTTTTGACAACTCTGGATAAGTTTGACCTCAAAATGATGAATTGTGCTCTCTGACAACTGGCTTTCAATGATTAATTCCTGTTTGTCAGAACTACAGTACCTTTTAGGAACTCACATGAACAGACCGTGGCAAGGTTGGATGCCAAAATGTCATTAGCAACAGAGAGTCGTGGGTGAATGCCCACTTCGTCGGATGCATGCTTCTGACGAAGTGGGCATTCACCCACAAAGCTTATGCTCCAATACAACTGTTAGTCTTAAAGATGCCACAGGACTCTCTGTTGCTTTTTACAGATCCAGACTAACACGGCTACCCCTCTGATACTTGACAAAATGTCATTAGTTTGTTAGAAAAGTCTTTGCTGATCATTTAAGTATGCCTTAAACTGTGCACCCAGCAAGTGTAGCTTCCAGCAGAGAAGCTTTAGATGAATAGAGGACCAATTCAAATGAAATAAGAACTGACCGAATCTTTGTACCAAGGTGTGACACCATTTTGAAAGATGAGAGGATTCTATAATTCGCGCTCCACGAACGGTCTCTGCAGAGAAAGCCCCGGAAGGGTGTAGCTTTGGATTGTGGCTCTAGCTATATAGTCAGGTATATGACCTTCTTCATAGCAGTAGCTGAGCATCTTTTGCCTTTTATGGAGTGGAATGAGACCAGCACTTCATTTCACAGAGGTTGCTTAGCTTCCTTCATATGCTAATGACTTTTGCTCACTACTGATGCCAAATCTCTTTTGAGGTTCAGAAATGTCTGTTGCCTTCCCTTCCTCTTCCATTTTCTGTCAGCTCTGTCTTCTCTAAATGTTTCTAGAACGTAGTATGCTGAACCAATACAAGGTTTTTCTCATGATATTTCCCAGGTGGCCAAAGCCAGAAGGTAGATTTTATATATCTTAAGGCCAGAAGAGCCCATTATCATGTAGTCTGACATCCTGCATAATTCCTGCCTCAGAATTTCACCCAGTGATTCCTTCGTGCATCCTAATAACCTGTGCTTAAATTAAAGCACTTCTTTTAGGAAAGCATCTAATCTTGATTTAAAGATGCCAAGTGATGTGGTAAATTCTCCATCACTTGGCAATCTGTTCCCATGGTTAATTAGCCTCGCTGTCAAAAATTTGCATTTCCTGTTTTAACTGTACTGACTTCAACTTCCAGCCATTGGATTTTATGCCTTTATTTGCAAAATTAAAGCGGCTGCTAACATCCCTAGCTACTATAGCAGAAATGTGATGAGAGAGACAATTTGTAGATAAAGAGGTTTGGGTAAGTATGATGACTTAGTTGAACTATTTGAGGTTTGCCCATCACTAAGACATATGTTGGTTCTGCTAGCTAAATAACTTGCAGTTTTATCTGTTGCTGATTCAAGAGTACGACGGAGATATTTTCCAGCCCCTATAATTTTTATGTGACTGTGAACCAGAATACTCCAATTTAAGGAAAGATATTTAGTTGAAAAAGCAAGATCAGAAATATTGAGGGCAAGGTTTACAAGGAAGAGCATTAAGTTTCCTTTTGCAGAATAAAACAACCTCCAGGCTGTGATAATTTTTTCTGTTACAAAAAAGATAGTTGCTTAGAGAGCATGTTCTGAGAGAACCTGTGATGAGCTGTTGTACCATGAGGCATTATTTCCATTCAAAATATCTTGCTGCTGCAGTAGCTTATGGTAACATGTGCTATAACACTATGAGATCTTATGACTGGAACAAAATCACCTTTTGACACCATTGTGCATAGCAAAAAGCTAATCCACGCTTACAAAATATTAAATGATGGGGAAACCTCCCCCCACCTCACCCCAATGCTATCAAGTCAGTCTCTGTGTAATTTCAGAAGTTCAGAGTCAGATAATCGGATGAAGTACTATTTGTGCTTGATTACCTCTCAAGTGTGTTCAAATGTGTGGCCTTTTATTACAAGAGAATGAATACTTTCCCCATTCTAGGTGATAAGATTCACACTGACCATATTAAGGATAATAGGATAACGCAATCAAGCGGCAACACAAAGGTTTCTGACTCATTCAGCTCCAAGCAAAAAGATAAGACACTAGACTGCAAACCTATGTAGGATCCCTCAACTTTAACAATCAGATAAAACTCTGGAGTACACAGACCCACCTGGGAGCAGTGAAAGACCAAGCCAAACAAAAGGAACATTGTCTAATAATAGCACCACATCCAGGCAGTATTAAATCCATCAAACACCGCAATATGAATAGAAAAGGATAAAGAATTTTTAAAAATCACCTTCAAACCCACACACTGGGAATCAGAATGCTAAGGTCCCAGTGCCAGGCTGTATTGGAGCTAGGTTCCATATAGCCAGAGAGAAGTGGGGAGCAGGGGGCAGGGGTAGGCAAAGGTGGACTCTAGAGGCAGACAGAAGCCAGAAAGGGCTGTGGCCTAAATTGCTAGGGTTCTTCCAGGGGCTGCTCTAACACTGAGCTACTGTGGCTCCCTGGGAGCTGTTAAGCAATCCACACTTGCCAGAGTCCAGTGTGCTCTGGCCAGACTTCCTCCCTCGATTTCTCCCTGGGAGCTATGAGAGACCCGCTGCATGGTTGTTTCATCTGTTCTATGCTGTCAATGGTATTGCCAAGGGCCTGGCTCATATGATTTAATGACCCCTATATAACTGCTCTCCACATATCTGTAGAAGCCATTACTGGGGCCTAATTTTTGAGGGCCAGATTGTGGTGACAATGCCAGAGTTGCCACTGCTTGTTATATTGGGTGTTTTTCTGAGAGCCCCAGCTCCTGGAGTCATGTGACTCTGCAAGAGTTTTTGAACGTTTGGGGTTGGCAATGCTGCAGTGCAGAGGCACCCTGCTTGAATAGCTGCACCAAGATGCACCCCTGGTTCACAGGGAAACCACTAATAAGGGTGCAGCATTTCAGTGACAGCTGAGGCAGGTTTTAGGAAAATTTCCAAGACTCTGTTCTGGGAAATAGTGACTCTGAACCAGATTTAGAGTTTGTGGTGGATAATCAGCTGAACACGAGCCCCCAGCATGATGCTGTGGTCAAAAGGGATAATTCGATCCTGGGATGTATAAACAGTGGAATATTGAATAGGAGCAAAGAGGTTATTTTACTTCTGTATTTGGCACTGGTGCGACCGGTGCTGGAATAGTGTGTCCAGTTCTGGTGACCACAATTCAAGAAGGATGTTGATAAATTTGAGAGGGTTCAGAGAAGAGCCCCAAGAATGACTAAAGGATTAGAAAACCTGCCTGACAGTGATAGATACAAGAAGCTCAGTCTATTTAGCTGAACAAAGACAAAGTTAAGAGGTGACTTGGTTACAGTCTATAAATATCTACAAGGGGAACAAATATTTAATACTGGGCTCTTCATTCCAGCAGAGAAAGGTATAATACGATCCAATGGTTGGAAGTTGAAGCTAGACAAATTCAGAATGGAAATCAGGCATAATTTTTTAACAGTGACAGTAATTAATCCTTGGAACAGCTTACCAAGGGTCATGATGGATTCTCCATCACTGGCATTTTTAAACAAAGACTGGATGTTTTTCTAGAAGAGATGATCTAGGAATTATTTGGGGGATGTTCTATGGCCTGTGTTACACAGGAGGCCAGAGTTGATGTGCAATGATCCCTTCTGGCCTCGGAATCTATGAATCTATAAGAAATAATATATAAAGTACGCACACTAATATTGCCATAATATGGTCTGGCTGTATTCACTCGCAGTCTCTGCAACTAGTTCCTGTCTATGTGTGTGTGAGAGAGACAACTGTGCCAGAACCTCAGCTGGTATTATTTCCACAGGAGGCTATGCAGTGCCACAACTACCAGTGCACTCTCACAGACAATGGATTAAATACTCAAATGGCTTTACCTCAGCGTCCCTCCACTGAAATCCATGGAACACTGTCAAATAATACCAAAGAAATCAAATCGTAGTCAGTGTTGGCCTTGACTACGCAGGCCTTTAGATTGGCTATAACAACTGTGCTAAATTCAACTATGGCCTGTGCTGTAATCCTCTTTCTTATGTACCTTTAAAAGGTGCCTGCATGCAGGGTTATGGGAGGATCTTACAAAGTGAGAAAATGCTCTGGTTTGTTTGTCTCCTGGAGATTTTATATTTATTCTGAGTGGAATTCATCCCTGTGCAAAAGGGGTTCAAGAGGCTAATGCAACCGAAGGGTATAAGTGGAACGGAAGTGGTGCACTGGCTTTGCCCTGGCTCTGTGCATGGGGGTTAATTTCACCTTCTTTCCTTGTGTCTCAAATAAGCCAACTAGATCTAAAATACATGTTCTTTGTATATGGGGAAATCTGACATGACTGACCCTGGAGAGAGCCAAACAGCATGTAATAACCAGACTCAGAAATGGTGTGGCAGGCTGTAGGTGGGGCTGGCACTGTAGACAGCTAGGGATGAGGTTTCAAAGGTATTTAGGCCCCTATGTGCATCTTTAGATGTCTGCATACCTCTGCAAATCTGGCCCTTAGACTATTGTGGTACCAGGGAAAACATATGGGGCAGGAGTGGAGCCTAAAATTCAGCCCAAGAGTAAGGCTAAGCTCCCCAGAACAGGCTGCTATCCACGAAGGAAACGGAGGTGACTGAAGCTGCTGAATACAACACTCTGATACAAACCTCTGTGTTATTAGTAACTTGGGGCAAACTTCCTACAAAGGATTTTTCAGGCATCCACATAACGAGGACTCCCAGAAGCATCTCAGCATTCATAAATCATCAAAGCTCACAGATGGGGAAAAAAAAAAAAAAGAGCCCATTGCATATAAGGAACGAGAAATTCAGTTTAATGAAAGCCATAAAGCTTCTAGAACCGAAAAGAACGTATGCAGCATTTTCTGACAGACACAGTTTTACTTGCTTCACAAGGAACTAGCTTCCTTCTTCAGACCATTCCAAACAAAGCGTAAAATATTTTGGAACTGACAATTTGTCACCCCTCCGTGATCAAGTCTCTGAAAAAAATCAGAATTGTCATCTTGGCCATAAGCAAGAATTTTAGCTGTTGGAATATAAGCAAGGTGTCCAACAAAAAAGGAGTTTTTAAAATCTTAAGCATCATGCCATGGCTTTTTGTATCTGGAGATTTGAAAGGCCAGGGCCAACTTTTCTAAAAGCAGCTTCCATGTGTAACTTCATGTATGACTGCCTGCGTGGCTTGTCATCAAAGATTGAGCCCTGGGATCTTCTCTATTGCAGCACACACCTTGACCACTTGAGGCCTCAGCTGGAGAACTGTGCCCAATTTTGATCCTCGGTCTATAGAAAGGATGTAGAGAAACTGGAAAGGATCCAGAGGCGAGCGACAATGATGATCCAAGGGATGGAATGCAGGGCAGCCGAGCAAAAGGTGAAGGAACTGGATATGTTTAGCTTGGAAAAGAGGAGATTTAAGACAGGACATGATAGCAGTCTTCAAACACTTGAAATGCTGCCATAAAAAAGATGGAGAAAAAGTTGTTCTCTCTTGCCCCAGAGTGCAGGACAAGAAGCAATGGGTTCAAACTACAGCATAGCAGATTTAGATTAAATCTCAGGTAAAACGGCCTAGCTGTAAGAACGGTAGGGCAAGAACAGACTGCCTCGGGAGGTTGTGGAAGCTCCTTCACTAGAGGTTTTCAAAAGGAGGCTGGAAAGCCATCTGTCTTGGATGGTTTAGACTCAACAAACCCTGCATCTTGGCTGGGGGTTAGACTAGATGACCCTTCCAACCCCATGATTTTAAGTGAAGGAGTAAATCTATACCTAGTAGTAGTAGACAATTATCTTCAAATGGACCAGCCAGTAAATCAGAGGGCATATAAATTTTTCAAGCATTAATACTTGCATTTCCTGCTTATTATTTTTTAAATATTCCTGTTATTGCCTGCAGATTGTGATGCGGAGCTCCATTGCTCTAAGAGAGGGCAATGCAGAAGGGGGATAGGATTTGGAGTACTCACTCATCACCTTCGTGGCTGCACTTCAAAGAGGTCGCAGGAGGGCAAGTCATAAGCAGCCTGCAACCTCTGTGAGAGGCAGGTCAGCTGAGGTGCGTGTGTAGGGTGGAGTGAAGTTTCTGAGTGGAAGCATAGCTCGTCCTCCTTCATAAGCAAAGTGCACCCAGGAGTGGTGAGCAGCGTTCTGGTAACAAGTTTTTAGGGTGAGGGAAACCTTTTATATGTGATTAAAAATATGCCACATTTAGGGGAGGTAGGCAGAGTGGTTCTTGCTCTTTGCTGACTCTAATTTTCAAATGCAATTGGATGTTTTTGTAACACATTTTGGGGAGGCCAGCTTTACAGGAAATTGTTCTGAATCTTAAGGAAATCTGAGAGCTGGAGCTTTCTTCGCTCTCCAGTTATTTTGCTGTCAGTGGAACCAATTCCCTCCCCCTTAATGATTTCAGCCTTTGCTCTTTTTCTGGGGCTGTGCTCCTTGCTGATGCTGGCTGCCTCTGGAGCAGAACAGCCAGCATTGTGAGAATCTCTAGCACCTCACCACTCCTGCCAGTTACCAGTACCAGCTTCCTCTCATGCGCCTGCATGGTATTCATCTGCTTCCTTGCGGGACATTGCGGATGTAAGCTATCACAGCACACTCTTCCCCCTGGCTGTGACCCAGGGACTTCTTGCTGCCAATTTGCAGAAGGCACAGGGGGTGCATAGAATTTGACGGGGATCCCCTAGGTTGGATATATGCATAATAATTGACTAAATAGTGGCATGAGGTGTCTCTATTGACAGCCAGTAGCTCACTGGCTTTCATAATCATTATGAAATATATGTACGGAAAATATTTAAGGAAGTATATGTCTCTACTGAAAATTATATTCTTAAGACAGACACCCAGGAGGTAACATGTCTCAGACAGGTTCCTTTTAGCCAGGGAGTAATAGACGCTTGTCTCCCTGTCTGGTGTCCCTTACAGTGTAGGCCTATTTGCATACTGAGCCGGATGCTGATTAAGAGATTGCAAAATCAATGAGAAAGGCATATACAGAAAAAAAAAAACAACTAGCAGGGGACATCCTGTATATGAATAAGGACTGTGGATTGTTCTGATATATCTGGGCTGAAAAGAGACACCCTGAATCTTTCACCAAGGAGGCAAGTTGACTGCAAGGCTTGTCTCATGAATGGACGATCACAGCCAAGCTGTAAAACACTGGAAGGACTCTGGGTAAGTATTGCTCTATAAGACATAAAAGTATCTAGTGAATTGTCTAGGTTCTAGAATGCGTTATGATTTTGTAACCCTTTGTTTCCAATACTTCTACTTGCTATATCATTTGAATCATTATGCTTTTACTGATTTTCATTGTAAACACATGAAAGTGTTGTGTGTTAAGCAAATGGTGATTTGATATGGAACTGGTAAGCTGGAAGCTTTGGAAACAGGGAATCTGTGAATACTGTGAGTGTCCAGTGGAACAGGGGGTGGACACTCCAGGGAGATGCTGGGTGGGCTTGGGGTTGGTATATGCCTCTTGCTAACTTGTAGAGCAGTGGTGGGCAACCTGCGGCCCGTGGGCCAGATGGGATCCATCAGGGTAATCTGCTGGTGGGCCGTGAGACAGTTAGTTTACGTTTGCATGGCTGCCCTCAGTTCCCAGTGGCCGCGGTTCACCGTTCCTGGCCAATGGGAACTGCAGGCAGCCGTGAAAATGTAAACAAACTGTCTGGTGGCCTGCCAGCGGATTACACTGATGGGCCATATGCGGCCCGCGGGCTGCAGGTTGCCCACCACTGCTCTACAGGAGACCCTCTAGGCAATTTGTGCCAAAGAGGTGGATATTTTTCTGCATAGTACATAAAAGTGCCCCTTTCTCCTCCTGTTTATAAGTTCCCATAATCCATTCAGGGAACAGAAACAATACCATGTAATTCGATGACTGGTCATACAGCTCCCATTTCAAATTCTAGATATCTGATACGTGCAGCAGTATTTTACAGCTCCCTAAAAATCCATATGCTGAAATATGTTTGCATGAAACATTAATTGACTCAATGTGAATAGCGAACAACTCTGAAAAGAAGAAGTCATTGTTTGCTCAGGGACATTCAGCAAACAGAAACACAAGCTAAGTTCAATGAAAGCAACCGTAACAAATAATTCATACAGCTCTTCAGGGGAGAGCACTGAACTACACTTTGTTCCATTCTCAGACCAAACTCATGGGGTTGTTTAGTCCCCTAGCACATGTTGGGCTGTCTTGTCTGCATGTATCTGGGCATTTGCCGAAACAGAATTTCAAAATAGTTATTAGAGAGAAATCAGTTTAGACCATAGCGAGCATGTTCTATTGGGTACATGCTGCAGGTTAAGTTAAATTGACAATAAAAGGGGTTTACTTTCCACCCATTTCAGCTGGATACGCTCCCTGGCCTGGACCAGAGAAGGCCATTCCCCCCCCCCCCCAACAATGAGCCTGATCTTGCAAGCTGCCAAGCACCTCTCTCAGAAGATAGGGAAGAAATCAAGGGCATCATGCAGGATCAGGTCCAGTGTAGTCCCTGGTGAGCCTGGGGCGAGGCCAGGGGAAGTGGCTTGTGTCTCTTGTATTTAGGGTCTGGTTGGGGACCAGTACAGTTCCTAGTGCAAACGTAGAGCAGCCCTTAGGGTTACCCTAACTCACACCTCTGCTTCAGTGGCCCTTCTGAACCATTGCAGGGGCATAGTATCACCAGGGCATGATAATGCCTCAGCCATGCATCCTTCTATCTCCAGTCAGCCCCCTTTTTTGTCCAGCCTGCCCCAGAACTTGCCCTGCACCAGGGAGCACCTATGGAGGCAGCATAGAGCTGGGTGAGCCAATTCTGTACCTGTAGGAGAGGGATTATCCTAGCTCAGTCGTCCCTTTTGCACCACCCTACCAAGAACAAAACGGCCCTCCGAGACAACTGTGCTCCTGGACCATTTTGCCTTATTCTGCTCCTATTGAAGTCAATGGTCTTTTGATTTCAATGAGGCGGGACTGAGTCCTTAGAAATCTACTGGCTTTATTTGTTTGGCTGTGTTGACATCAAGTGAATATCTTTAAACCAAGCACTCCAATTGGTGATGGGCACCAGCATAAGAACTTCCACAGCTCGCAGACATTGCTTACCAGGCAGGGAATAAGCTGCACCTGGGTGAGTTGCATGAAACAATGTCAGCTCCACAGCATTCTCTCTGAACAGCTGTAAACCACCAGGATTGCAGCTGCACTGTTTGTTTAAGATTCCCTGTCATTATTATGAGGGGTTTATGAAAACTGAATACAACAAACCACTGATGGCAGGTTATTTTCCACCACAGCGAGGTCACTAGTTTCATAGAAGAAGTCAAATGAAAGCCCAATTAGCCCTAATACCAGAGAAGGGTTATTGTTTTAGGTCACCTAACATCCAACAAGAGAAATAAAGAGCTGCTCAGAGACACCAAGTGAAGAAAAAAGGCACAAAATATGTATTGGGAGTTTGCAGACTTCTCTCACTTTCAATAAGTGAAGCAGTGAATTCATTTGCAGTGCCTAGTGCTTTGCTTCAGAGCCTTTGCATGTGAATGACAGTGATTTTCATGCTATCTTTGAATCACAATATGTCGAGGCTTTTATCATGTAAAAAATAAGGAAACCTCAAGTGCACACTGCAGTCAAGAGCCATATTAGCATCCACAGCATAGAAATGGTGCCGAGACACTGCACCTCAATCTGCTCACACGCCCTCTGATTTGACACCAGTACAACTCCATTGACATCATTGGACTTATTCCTGACTTGCACCCACGGGTGTGAGATCAGAATTAGGCCCACAAAGTCCTTACTGTGGACTGCTGTTAAACTTAGGGTATGTCTACACTACGGGATTAATCCGAATTTATATAATTCGAATTTGGAAAACAGGTTGTATAAATTCGATTGTATGCAGCCACACTAAGCACATTAATTCGGCGGTGTGCGTCCATGTACCAGGGCTAGTGTCGATTTCCGGAGCATTGCACTGTGGGTAGCTTTCCCATAGCTATCCCATAGTTCCCACAGTCTCCTCCGCCCATTGGAATTCTGGGTTGAGATCGCAATGCCTGATGGGGCTAAAAACATTGTCGCGGGTGGTTCTGAGTATATCCTCCCCCCTCTCCAGGAAGCAACGGCAAACAACGGCGTTTCGTGCCTTTTTCCTGGGTGAACAGTGCAGACGCCATACCATGGCAAGCATGGAGCCTGCTCAGCTCAAGACAGCAGTCATGAACATTGTAAATACCTCGCGCCTTATCGTGCAGTTTATGCTGAACAAGAACCTGGAAAATCAGGCAGCGAGGAGCAGGCTACGGCAGTGCGGCGAGGACAGTGATGAGGATATGGACATGGAATTCTATCGAACCGCGGTACCCGGTGCTTTGGAGATCATGCTGTTAATGGGGCAGGTTATAGCCGTGGAACGCCAATTCTGGGCCCGGGAAACAAGCACAGACTGGTGGGACCGCATAGTGTTGCAGGTGTGGGACGATTCCCAGTGGCTGCGAAACTTTCGCATGCGTAAGGGCACTTTCTTGGAAGCACCAGAATACGAAGATGAGAGCAGCCCTCACAGTTGAGAAGCGAGTGACGATAGCCCTGTGGAAGCTTGCAACGCCAGACAGCTACCGGTCAGTCGGGAATCAATTTGGAGTGGGCAAATCTACTGTGGGGGCTGCTGTGATGCAAGTAGCCAAAGCAATCACTGAGGTGCTGCTACGAAAGCTAGTGACTCTGGGAGATGTGCAGGTCATAGTGGATGGCTTTGCTGCAATGGGATTCCCTAACTGTGGTGGGGCGATAGATGGAACCCACATCCCTATCTTGGCACCGGAGCACCAGGGTACCCAGTACATAAACCGCAAGGGGTACTTTTCAATGGTGCTGCAAGCACTTGTGGATCACAAGGGACGTTTCACCAACATCAACGCGGGCTAGCCGGGAAGGGTTCATGATGCTCGCGTCTTCAGGAACACTACTCTGTTTAAAGGGCTGCAGCAAGGGACTTACTTCCCGGACCAGAAAATAACCGTTGGGGATGTTGAAATGCCAATAGTTATTCTTGGGGACCCAGCCTACCTCTTAATGCCATGGCTCATGAAGCCATACACAGGCAGCCTGGACAGGAGTCAGGAGCTGTTTAACTACAGGCTGAGCAAGTGCAGAATGGTTGTAGAATGTGCATTTGGCCGTTTAAAAGGTCGCTGGAGATCGCTATTGACTCGCTCTGACCTCAGCCAAAGAAATCTCCCCATTGTTATTTCTGCTTGCTGTGTGCTCCACAATCTATGTGAAAGCAAGGGGGAGACCTTTATGGCGGGGTGGGAGGCTGAGGCAAATCGCCTGGCTGCTGATTACGCGCAGCCAGACACCAGGGCGATTAGAAGTGCACACCAGGAAGCGCTGTGCATTAGAGAGGCTTTGAAAACCAGTTTCATGACTGGCCAGGCTACAGTGTGAAATTTCTGTTTGTTTCTCCTTCATGAAAACCCGCCCCCTTTATTGACTCATTCATTCTCTGTAAGGAACCCACCCTCCCCGTTCCCCCAGCTTTCTTTCAAACGTAATAAAGTCAATATCATTTAAAAATCATGTATTCTTTATTAACTGATAATAAACATAGGGAGAGAACCAACAAGGTAATCTGGGTGAGGTTTGGGAGGAGGATAGGAGGGAAGTAAAAGGCCACTGAACAAATTCAATGTAATGACAGTCTTTTGGTTGGGCTGTCCACTGGGGTGGAGTGGGAAGGTGCACGTAGCCTACCCCCCCGCGTTCTTACACGTCTGGGTGAGGAGGATATGAAACATGGTGAGGGGGGAGGGAGGTTATAAAGGGGCTGTAGTGGCACTCTGTCATCCTGCTGCCGTTCCTGAAGCTCCACCAGACGCCGGAGCATGTCCGTTTGCTCACGCAGCAGCCCCAGCGTTGCAGCCTGCCACCTCTCATCTCGAGCGTCCCTCAGGACCTCGCGTTCACTGGCATCTTTCCTAAATTTAGTTACAGTGTCCTTCCACTCATTCAAATGAGCTCTTTGATTTCGGGTGCATTCCATTATTTCAGTGAACATGTCGTCTCTTGTCCTCTTTCTACGCCGCCTTATCTGAGATAGCCTTCGTGACGGAGGAGGGAGGCTTGATAAATTTGCAGCTGCTGGAGGGAGGGTTGAAAAAAAGGAGAGAAGTTTTTAAAATGATACATTTTACAGACCAATGCTTATACTCTTTCTTGGTGAAAAACACTATTCACAGTACATAGCACATGTGATTTCAGTACAAGGTCGCAATTTCCATCTTAATATTGAGTGCCTGTGGCTTTGGTGTTAGAGATCACAGACGCAGGTCCGGGCAATAGAATTCAGCTTGCATGCAGCCATGGTAAGCCATTGTCTTTTGGCTTCTGCGCCCTCCTTTCCCACATACCAAGCAAAGCCCGTTGACTGCTGCGGTTTTCCTGTTACCTTCAGCAGCAGAAAACAAACTAACCCCCCCCATCCAATTTTCTGGGATGATCGCTGTACCCCTCCCCCCACCGCGTGGCAGGTATCAGGGAAGATCCCTGCAGAAACCAAACTAACCCCCCCGCTACTCCCTCCGGCCATGAATTCTCTGGGATGATCGCTTTATCCCTCCCCCCACCGCGTGGCAGGTATCAGGGAAGATCCCTGCTAGCCAAACGCGAAAAGCTCAGGGCCAATTACCCCCCCCCCCCCGCGCTTGGCTAACTGCAGGGAAGGATTTCTTTTCAGCCACAGGCATACAGCCCAGTAGGAACGGCCACCTCTGTCCCCTTAATTAAGTTCCCATATTTCAACCAGGTTACCATGAGCGATATCACTCTCCTGAGGATCACACAGCTAGATAAAGAACGGATGTTGCTTGAATGCCAGCAAACACCGGGACCATACGCTGCCAGGCTTTGTCAGGCAATGATACCAGATTACTTGCTGCAGGCATGGCGTGGTCAAGTGTCCTACCATGGAGGACGGAATAAGGCTGCACTGCCCAGAAACCTTGTGGCAAGGCTTTTGGAGTACCTCCAGGAGAGCTTCATGGAGATGTCCCTGGAGGATTTCCGCTCCATCCCCAGACACGTTAACAGACTTTTCCAGTAGCTGTACTGGCTGCGAATGCATCCCAAGTCCTCAGGGCAAAGTAATCATTAAAAATGCTTGCTTTTAAAACAAGTTTTATATTTTAAAAGGTAAACTCACCTGAGGTCCCTTCCATGGGGTCATGGTCTTGGATACTGGCTTGGGATGGTTGGGAGGGTACTTCAGTCAGGCTGAGAAAAAGATCCTGGCTGTTGGGGAGAACGGAGTGCTGGGTGCTCTCTGCAAGCTCGTCCTCCTCCTCCTCTTCCCCGTCCGCAGAATCCTCAGGTGTAGCTGATGAGACTATCCCTGACCCGGAATCCACGGTCACAGGTGGGGTAGTGGTGGCAGCCCCCCCTAGAATTGCATGCAGCTTTGCGTAGAAGCGGCATGTTCGCGGCTCTGACCCGGAGCGACCGTTTGCCTCCTTTGTTTTTTGATAGGCTTGTCTGAGCTCCTTGACTTTCACGCAGCACTGATCTGAGTCCCTATTGTGGCCTCTCTCCATCATACCCTTAGAGATTTTTTCAAAAGTTTTGGCATTTCGTCTTTTAGAACGAAGTTCTGCTAGCACTGAATCCTCTCCCCATATAGCAACCAGATCCAGAACCTCCCGTACGCTCCATGCTGGTGCTCTTTTTCGATTATCGGCCTGCATGGCTACCTGTGCTGATGAGCTATCTGTGGTCACCTGTGCTCTCCACGCTGGGCAAACAGGAAATGAAATTCAAATGTTCCCGGGGCCTTTCCTGCCTACCTGGCCAGTGCATCCGAGTTCAGATTGCTGTCCAGAGCGGTCACAATGGTGCACTGTGGGATAGCTCCCGGAGGCCAATACCATCGCATTGCGGCCACACTAACCCTAATTCGAAATACTAAAATCGATTTTGGCGCTACTCCGCTCGTCGGGGTGGAGTACAGAAATCGATTTAATGAGCCCTTTAATTCGAATTAAATGGCGTCGTTGTGTGGATGGGTGCAGGGTTAATTCGAATTAACGCTGCTAAATCCGATTTAAAGTCGTAGTGTAGACCAGGTCTTAGTGATTTAATGTTTGTAAATGCTTTGAGATCTTGGCTGAAAGTATCCAAAGTATCATAGATTCCAACCCTAAAAGGTGTTAAGCACCTATCCTAAGGTGCTACTTCTCCCTCGATCTTACGTTCTTATACTGCTACCTCTCTATGTGGTATCTGAACATCTTACACATGTAATCTATAGTGATAGCAAAGTCCCTACTGGACCTCATGGCAGCTCTGTCTCTTCTCCTTTTTTGGGTTACAGCCTTTGCTTGGATTCAGGTTATTTGATGTATTGATTTTTGGTTGGTTGGTTCTTTGAAGAGTTTCGGGTCATTTGTTGGTTGGGGTTGGTGTTTTCTATTTGTTGAGTTTCCTTTTTTGGAAGGGATGGGTAGAAAGGGTTCCTATTGTTGTGAGGGTCATTCTTGTTAGGACGGGAATGCTTTATCACACAGGAAGGTGTTGCTGAGTGCCATGGACTCCAACAGAAGATCGAGGAGTCCGTGAGAATTGAGAGTGCTCAGCAGCTTACAGGATGTGCTGAATTATTTACAGGATCTGGCCCCAAAATCCACTAGGACCCAATGCTCCTCTTTCTAGTAAAGTCAATGACAAAACTGCATTGTGGGAGCAGAACTGAGCCCTTGCTGCACGGACACACAGCTCTCCACTGACGTCAGTGGATTCTCAGCACTTCTCCAAACTGGGTCCACTGTGAAAGAGAATGAAAAACTCCAGACTGTTTCAACTGCATCACAATATGCAAAATAAAATCCTGACTATAGCAAACCTGATCTGAGAGGGAAGTTGTTCTGTGGGAAAAAAGTTTTCTGCCATCAGAGGGTACCACTTTGTAGACAGGGCAGAATAAACACTCATCTTTTGAGTATGATGCTGTTCACCACAGTTACATAAAATAGGGGCTTGGAGAGCCCTGAAAAGAACTTAGTAGTAACTCTTCAAAGAGGGAGCATTTTGCTGCTCTTGAGGGAAAAGTTCCCAAAATTTAGATCTGACCTTTAAGTATCTTTGAATAATATTATTATGCATAATCTTTCATTCTCTACCACACTTTATATTTCGGCAACTGCTTGCTTTTGACAGAATACATTCCCTTTCCAGCACAGTTTCTACAGCTTGAAAGTTCAGTGGCATGTTAACATTTATAATTTTTTTTAACTATTATTGTAATGAAAATCTGAATGCCAGAATCATGTTGAGATTAATTAATTAACATTTGCAAAGAGTTTTGAAGATGAAAATCTCTATACGAGGGCTGAGCTGAGTACTATGATTTCACATTCAACTAAGGTTCCATCTTATATATTTTCAGGTTAATTTAACTCTACCTATTCTCCAAACAGGCTCTGATTCAGGAAACCACTTAACAATATGTTTGAATTCAACCCTATTCAGGAAAGCAATCATGCATGTGCTTAAATGCTGTCCTGATTGTGATGGTTTCCTGAACTGGGGCCATTCAGAGTACAGGAGAAGGAATGATGTGCAGAATTGCACTTCATAACAAAAGCCAATGTGAACACATAACAACAGTGCTTTACAAATGCCATTTACTCATTTTGTTTCATAACAGAATATAAAGTTCTGCTCTTAATCTGTAAGGCCCTTAATGAAATAGGTGAGCTATTTCAGATAGTCTCATCATCTGTGACCCTCCAAGACAACTATGCTGCACAGAAACAATGCAACTGGGGAAACCCAGGCAGAGACTTTCAGGCACTGAAAGCAGTGTATTCTTAGTGGTGGCATCCCAACAATAGAATTCTTTGCCATCAGAGCTCAGACAGTATGTAGATTTTTGCAGTGTTGTTGTAGTCATGTTGTCCGCAGGATATGATAAAGACAAAGTAGGGAGATAGTATCTTTTGCTGGACCAACTTCTGTTGGTGGAAGGTACAAGCTTTCAAGCTACACAGCACTTTTCTTCAGGTCTGAGGAAGGAAGCAGAGTGTCTGAGCTAGATACAAGTGAGGACAGATTGCTAAGCAGAAGGGGAAACATGTTGGAGATGGTCACCTGAAATGAAGTGGGCATTGGGGGTTAGATTGTATACATAAAGGGGTTGAAGTAGGCAATAAAGGGTAGAAGGCAGTGTGGTGTGTTACAAATTGTTGTAATGAGCCATAAAACCAGTGTCCCTGTTAAGTCCATGGCTTTTGATATCTAGCAAAATTATGAATTTAAGTTACCAGGCTTGGTTCAAACAACGTCTCAACCTCGCCAAGCTCATGATCAGATGGAAGCTCCCTACGGACCAGAACACACCAACTCAAAGTGGTATCAGACCCTACCAGAACAACAGACGCAAAACCTGAAGACAGATTTCCACTGCGACTATGATCAATACTCCCACAACACACCTTTCAAGGTCCATGGGTCATACAGACGCTTATCACAACAGGTGATCCTCATCCCATCAAATGCCCAAATAAAAACTACATGGATGAAACTAGACAATTACTGTACTTTCAAATGGCCTCACACAGAAAAATGATAAAAGACAAAAACACTATATCTCACCCGGGTGAACACTTTGTGTTCACTCCATATCTGATCTTTCAATACTTGTCCTCAAGGGAAACCTGCACAACACCTTCAAAAGGCAAGACTGGGAACTTAAATTCATAAATCTGCTAGACACCAAAAGCTGTGGACTACCTCCAACATGTGTTACCCCTTCTGATTAACAATCTGTCACAACTTGTATTTAGCTCAAACACTCTGCTTCCTTTCACACACATGAAGAAGAGCTATGTGTAGCTGGAAAGCTTGTACTTTCTGGGACAGGGCTCCATTCACTATGCTGATGCCTCCTGCTGGTCATTTTAGGGATTAGCTCTGCTGGTCAGTATGGTCTCTCTCAATGGTGCCTCGCCCACCATCACCGCCACTCTCTGTGACCTGCATCACTCCAAGGACCAGAGTGTTCGCTTCATGACATGGTCCTCTGGCTGTGTCACCATCTGTGCTTCCCACTTCTGGGGGTTTATTACAGCTTCCAACTGCACAGCCATTTCCCCAGTGGCGAGTGGACCTGGCCTGCCCACTATTCCAGGTCCTGGCCCAGGGACCCTCTGAACCGCAGTCACTTACTGTGTTCCTATGCCTTGACTACTGCTGCGTTTACCTGAGCCACTTCCCCATGGTCACAGCACCTTACTCAGTCCCCGCAGCCCATCTGGAGCTCTTTCTCTACTCCCCAGGTCCCTGCCTGCACAGCTCTGTCCCAGGTGCTACAGGGTTGCAGCCTACTAAAGACACAATCTTCTCTCCTCGAGCTCCCAGCAGCCATTGACCCTGATCGGTTCTGCGGCTTTTCTTATATTGGCTTGCTGGGACTGGATTTGCTGCTCCTCACAGTCTCTCTCCTATTGACCACTTCCCGTGCAGCCACCCCTATGGCGCTATTAAATCCCTTACATGCCAGTGTGGGGTGGACGCCCCATCAGACCTGCTACCGACAGAAGTTGGACAATAAAAGATATTACCTCACTTACCTTGTGTCTCTCATAATACTTAGATCTGTAAGGAGGATATACCTTTTCAAGAAGTCCCAGCTACATTTGAGTTAGTTAATAGAAGCCTCTAAACGAAGATTACAATATTTCTATCTGTTCTAAAGCTTTCAGAGGGCGCCTTGCTCTTTGGGCAGTGCCTGAGAAGGTACAAACCCAGGCATACTGAGTCAGATCATCTCCCCCAACCTTTCCTATCCTTCACCTCACTAATAGAGTCTAGAGGACCTGTGCATGTCCCCATATTTTATGCCCTGTTTCATCGGCTCCATCGTGTTGGAAGAGGTAGTCATGACAACAGCCATTTGCTCTGTTGAGCTATGTGAAGCACTCCCTCCAGACAATGAGCACATTGCTCTGCTCATCATTCCACTCCAAGGACAGGAAGGGAGAAATAGAGACAAGAATGGAACCCTGGTCTCCCTCATGCCTGGGCAGATCACAACTAGCAAGGCTCCAGTCCAGTCATCTGTCTGCCATTTGCCCCCCATCTCTGAAGGCATAACATATGAGAAGTCATGTGAGACTGTCAAATCTGCCTCAAGGATTTAGATGCCTAATTCCCATTAGTTTTCATGGGAACTGGGTGTCCAAATCCTTTAGTTGGCTTTGAAAAGTTCAGCCTTGCTTTTAAAATATGAAGTGCCATAAGCTGCCTGATTGTTATCAAAGCATAGGCTATGTCTACACTTAAACACTACAGCGACACAGCTGCAGTGCTGCAATTGTGCCACTGTAGCACTTCAGTGTAGACACTTACTACAGTGATGAAAGGGGTTCTCCCATTGCCGTAGGTAATCCATCTCTCCAAAAGGCAGTAGCTAGGTTGACAGAAGAATTCTTCCTTCAACCTACCATTGTCTATACTGAAGAAATAGGTTGGCTTAAGTACATCTCTCACAAGTGTGGGTTTTTTACATCCCTGAGAGACGTAGCTATGCCAATGCCACTTTTTAGTGTAGACCAGCCCTTAGAAACCCTTCCTTATTCACCACAGCAAACAGGAAACCAACATTAAATTATCTGAGAAACTTTTAGTATACTTTTTGATGTTCCTTTTATTTAATTGCTTGCTTTAAAGAACCATTCAAGGAAATGCTTTATTTACCAGAACCATAATTGAAGTGAGACATTGTTGGAGTCGAATAGCATCCAATCAACAATGATCCTGTTTCAGTTGATTATTATCATTCTAACACTGTTCTTATCCTTTAGAAGAACCCAGTTACTTAAAATTATGCACAACAAACCACTTAAACCTGCAGGAATTGGATGGTGATTTGATTCCCAAAAGAGTCCAAAGGGACCAATATTCTTTTATATGATTTCTGATGCTGTATGTTAAACACTGAATCCTTTTCTTACCGTAGTTCTTTTACAAGTAGGTTCTCATTCATGGCTGGTCACCCCTCTGCAATAGAAGATGTGGAGATACAAGTGTGAAAAAAAGAAAGCAATATCATACTGATAGAAGAGGTAAATACTATTACTGATTTTTCACCAATACAATAATCATATTTATATCTCTTCTAGTGGTTGGCCTTGCAGAATCTTCTGGGACTCAGGGATTGCCCTTTCACTTGTGACACCTAGAGGTGAACAAAAGGGCAACATTTTGTTTGGGATAAATTCAGTGAAATTTAAAAAATCATTTTGCTTATCTAAATTTCTTGTATGCTTATTTTGGCCCTTTCCAAATTGCATGTCTTTAGTGGAGAAACTGTATAGCCAGATAAGTGAAAACATTCTTTTTTTGCCATTTGTGAATGCTTCTCTACATTCAAAATGACCAAATTTTGTCAGAATTCAATTTCTTTTCTTCTGGGAATTTTTACTCCGTTCTAGGTATTACTTGAAAACTTAAATATATATAAATTATATATATAGTGAACATTATTGGGGATGTTTAACCTTTGATTCCGATAAAACCCCAAACAAAAAGAATAACTGGGTGGAATCTGCTTCGTTTGGTGTTTCACAGTGTCTAGCTTGGCACAGTCTGCAGGATCTACTCTCAGGAACCTTATTTTCCCAACGTGGGGGTGCTGCATATCTCTTGCATTGAAATAGTTGCCTCACTGTCTTCATTCCTGTGCTTCATCTTGTGCAGTTGGCATATGCCATATTAATCTTGGCCACGCGGAGATGGGAATGTGGGCCAACACGCTCCTCTCTTTTTGTGGTGGAAAGGAAAGCTTTGGGAGTATTCAGTGGGTTGAAGAAGGAGGACACTATGATGTTCAGTGATCACTCAGTGCTCATGGCACTTGCAAGAGATCTCTTTGTTCTGTGGTCAGTTCCAACTGGCTGTGCATGACAAGAGCTTGACAGGACCCCACCCAGGCTGTCTGTCTGGGAAGTTCAGTCTTTAAAGGAACAGTCTCTAATACCACAAACACTATTTTGGTAGTGGGGTTTTATGGATATTAATCCAGTAGATATTACATACATTAATGCTGGCTCCACAGCTGACAATATACTGATTAAATACATTGGACCAATTTTCCCTCTGAGTGACACTGGTGCAAACCCATTGACATTACAGGAGAATCTCTCCTCTTCCATGATTGGAAAATCAAAATAATCACACAAGATGGATGCCTAATGCTCCCCACATGCCTGGATGCCAAAGTTCTTGTTGAGGGCCAGCTTGTAATCCTTTGCCATGACCCTGAGCATTCACCTGTGAGGGGAGGGTATTGATTTCCAGTAGGATTGTTTGCTTTTCCAACCTGCCCCTACATTTTGCTGGCATAAATATTGTGTCAAAATCTGACATTTATCTTCTGTTTGTTCTCAAACAAAGCTGTGTTACAGCATTACATTTTGTATTCCACTTGGTTAGAATAGCAGGCACCAACTTCTATGTGATGCATATACTGTAATGGGAGCTCCTCTGAGACAGTGCTGTCCAAGCAATGTCACATCACATGCCTTTAGTTGTAATTCCATGCTGCAGTGACAGGGCTAAGACCGAGAAAAGTCTATTAAGAGGAGGAGTTGAATTTTCTTTTGAAAGTCTCTATTTGTAATTCTATAAACAAACTGTTGTTGCAAAAGGGAAATAGGAATGTCTTAAAGCTTCGTGTATTTTAAAGTTTTAATCTTTCTAATTTTGGGATAAACGCAGAAAAGCAATGTATCATGTTAATGATATTCAAACATAAGAATTATTCTGGATGAAGCTTGACATCAAGGCAAATTAAAAACAAAAGATTTGGTATCAGTGAATTAGTTGAAAACCCAGTGGCAGCACAGGCAGGTTGGTGTGTCTTAGTTAAAATGACTGGGCTAGTATACTGAGCTGAACTGTGAACTTTAAAAACCAAAACACACAGCTGGGATCTTGAAAATCTTTAGCAAAGGAGGAGAAACACTATTTTAGGTTAGACCTAAGCACACTGACTGCATTGCTTGTGATTCCTCCAGTGCTTAGATACTTCAATAGGAGGCACACTATAAACCAACAGAGACAAAGTTTGGACAAGTAGATTAAATATACATGTACATTGGGGTCAGTCTTTCATGATGAGGGTAAAGATTTTGATGAACTATCATTTTTTCTTCTCTAACTTGTTTTTTGGCTTCTGTGTTTCTCATTGTCCCATGATCCCAAATATTGGTGAGGAATATCCTTTGAGTTCTGATGAAGTTAGACTACAATCTTTAAAGAAAGCATTTGACATTGACAGATGTAGGCCATTCCCGCAGGTTCCCAATTTGTACTTTTGTTTGATTGCAATAATATGTCAATTTTTAAACTGATGCTTTTGTGCAGATTCCTTTTGTTTCTGTTCTTAGTTGTCCATAACTACATGGCCTTGGTCTTCTACGACATGAATACAATGATGGCCTAGTATGCATGCAATATTTTTGTTCTAGATACTCTCTGTAACACTAATAATGGGAACTTTGCTGCTGAACAACAGTAACACATTTTGGAAGTTTGAGAAGTGCTACTTATTATTAAAGGGATTTTAACAATGATTTAAACCTAGACATTCTAAAAGAGCAAAGTTTCCCAAACTGTGGGTCATGATCCCCAGATGATGGATCATTTTGACTTTTGGAGGATAGTGGTAGAAATGTTTGAGTTCCTATAAATAAAATATTTGTGTTCTGTGTCTATAATAAACAGAAACCCATCACCTACTTAAGCACATATATATCTTACATGTTCTTCAAGACAGGCAAGTGCTATAGCAATCTATGACCTGGCTTTAAAAAATGCATTCTTAGAGTATCAGAGTAGCAGCCGTGTTAGTCTGTATCCGCAAAAAGAAGAACAGGAGTACTTGTGGCACCTTAGAGACTAACAAATTTATTAGAGCATAAGCTTTCGTGGGCTACAACCCACTTCTTCGGATGCATATAGAATGGAACATATATTGAGGAGATATATATACACACATACAGAGAGCAGTAATTGGCCTCTCAGAGTTGGTAAGACAACTCCCACCTGTTTATGCTCTCTGTATGTGTGTATATATATCTCCTCAATATATGTTTCATTCTATATGCATCCGAAGAAGTGGGCTGTAGTCCATGAAAGCTTATGCTCTAATAAATTTGTTAGTCTCTAAGGTGCCACAAGTACTCCTGTTTTTCTTTTTCCTTAGAGTATAAGGCCAGAAGAAACTATTAGTTCCTCCTGTACTAGCTATCCACAGATCCAACTGAAATCAATGCTAACCACAACGCCTACCACTTCATTCCCACAACTCATTTTTGTAAGGGTGTCTTTATTTTGTTAACAGCAAAAGTACCAACCACATTATTATTAGGGCGACTTACAACCTCCACAAAACGCCCCAAACTAAATAGCAATTCAGAGCATAAGAAGAAAAAATACTGAATTTTGGTTGCCCTTTTTGGGATAAACCAATCAATCTTGCCCCTAGTACTATGGACCTTGCTAGTTTGGGAAGATAAAGTTTATATCTATATAACTATATAACCCCATTCCAGCTTTGCTGAATTAATTATTTTTAATTATTTATAATACATTAGTGACTAACTGTCCCAGATCAGGGCCTCATTGGGCTGGGTGCTGTACAAACACACACTAAGAGCCAATTCTGCTCTAAAGAGCTTATAGCCTAAATAGAGAGGACAGACAAAGAAAGGACTATTCTCCACATTTTTACAGATGGAGAACTGAGACACAGAGAGATTCAGTGACTTTCCCAAGCTCACACAGGAAGTTTGGGGCCAGAGGCAAAAATTGAACCCAGATCTCCTGAATCCCAGTCCAGAGCCTTAATCATAAGAACAAACTTCCTTATTGTGGCTGAATTTTTTAAAATTTATTCTCATAGATAAATACAGGAGCACATTAAGGATTTGGACAATCAAAAAAATGGTCATAATAGGGAAAAATGGGGAAGCTTTGACATAATTTAAAACAAAAATACAATGAGGTGAATCTAGGCCTGATGTGTGCAAGCACAGCTCTCAATTAAGTCAGTTGGAGTCATATCAATGTACACAGGGTTGTATTTGACTTATTGCTCCTCCATCCCTAATGTCTGTGATTCTCAAAAGAATATTTGAGTTCCTTGTTGTCAGCTATGGTTAAACGATAGCTAGTGAAGTTCTAGCATACATTCAGTTTGAATAACGGCACTCTACCTCTGCACATAGTATTATATTTCCACTTAATAACCAGGCAGAAGTTTTTCTCTTTTACTTCCAAAGGCATAAGCATTTTAGCAACGGGCAAACAGATTAGATTGAATTTGAAAAATCTGCAGAAATAATACAATAGCATTTGGTCTAAGGAATGTGCCCTGGGGCACTAAGCTTTTTGTTCTATATGGTAGTTCTGGGAAGAAGAATAATGACTTATCATACATGGGTTATTCTACCAGCCCATTATTTCAGGCTCTCTGTGCACTCTTTTGAAGGCTTAACTTCTTGATTAATTGTGGGTGAAGCAGATGTCCAGTTGCATTCAAAGTCCACAGATAAAGGAAATCAGAAGCAACATATCTGAGACCCTGATTCCTAGGTGTCTCTGCTGTTTTTCTCCCTACCTGCAGCCCCTGAAGCCTGCTGAGGCTTCAGGAAATAATCAGCATGCTTCTGATCAGCTCTCTGCTTAGCTTGCCAGTCTCACAGAATTTGACCTTGACAGAGAGAAAGGGGAAACTAAAAATTATGCCAGTCGCTGAACCTGGGCTGATAGGACTCAAAAGGGAAAGAAGCAAGAGAGCCGGAGTATGTGGAACGGGCAGCATGGCTGGAACCTGGAAAGGAGATAGAGGCCAAAAGTCAACACAAACCAGCTATTTAAAAAAACAACCTGAAGCCAACTGCTTTTATTTCATGGGTAACAACCAATGGAAAAGGAATATCTGTATGAAAATCAGCTGGACTGTCTGCTGGTGATCATCAAGAAAATAAATCTACACGAACTGAAAAAAGAAAGTGCTTGGGAAATGGATCTGTTAAATGAGTGGAATGGAATGTTTGGAAAAAATGCCATGAGACATTTTCTATAGTACAACATGGAACAAGGATAATATAATGAACATCAGGATACCAAACCTAATTGAAATTCAACTCATGCTCCTGAGTCATTTAGTCTGTTGTCCTTTTGAGCTGTCACTTGTACAAAGCCATCTAAACTGAACTCATTTGATAGCTTACTTACCTCATTCATCTTTCTTTGGGAACCATTCCTGTCTTCTGGAATGCTCATAATAGAAGAAAAGAAAGGAGATGCAATTATAAATAAAATGCCAGTAAGAGAGGATTCCAGGGTTAGCCATGAGTTGAAACTTTAAGAACTCTATTCCAATTACAGTAATTGTGCGCACCACATATCTCTGGTATTCAAGTCAGAGTTTAAATGAAAAAAAAAATTAACAAAATAGCTCTCCACTATCTAAATCCAATGAAGGAATTTAAGGATACTTGCAGCTTGAGAATCATGACACATTTCTAAAGGAAGGATTGTCTTGAGGGTAAAGCCTTGGATTGGGATTTATGAGGCCCGGTTCAAATTCTGGCTCTATCATAGACTTCTTGTGTGAACCTGGGCAAGTTGCTTAATCTTTATGTGCCTCAGTTCCCGCTCCAGAAAATAGGGATTATGTTATTTCCTTCTGTCTGTCTTATCTATTAGAGGATGAACATTCTAAGGTAGGGACCGTCTCTTACTATGTGTTTATACAGTGCTTAGCACAATGGGATCCTGATCTCAGTTAGAGGGTCTTGGTGATACTATATTACACACAATAAATAATAATAATACATAGAACTGGAGTGTATAGTGAGAAAAGAACTAAAGAAGCCTTTGAAAAGCATATGGAGAGTGTAAAACAGGAAGATCTTGCCAAGGAGGCAGACAAATAGATCTAGCTACGTATCTGTCTGCCTGAATGTATATCTATTGACCTAACTGTCAGTCTACTTTTCTGTTACAATACTGGGTGCTTTACAAATGTATCTCATTTTCCAAGTAGTATTTCGTTATTCTTGAAGATTTCTTTTCTTGTCAATCACCTACACTCCTACAGACAATCAAAACATTTTAGTAAAGTTTCCCTTGTCATCTAGGTTAGATATATTCTTCCTTCCAGCATTTAGAGAATGTTTTAATGGAACGCTGTGTGTGTTAAAGTTATATGAAGCACTAAGCCTGTATATCATTCTCAGTGGGGTGTCAATGCAGCAAAACACTGGCAAATCAGTTACTTCAATGCCTTGAGCAATGGAATATTTCAAAAGGGAGTTAGAAACAGGATTGATTGTGGGCACAAAATTAGAGGCTGGGTTGGAGCCCATTTTAAAAATAGGTCCCATTGGTGTAATTAAGGATGACTCCAGACTTAATGAAATATTGAGCTCCTTTAGAAAATCCATCCTCAACAAAAATATCATTTTGGACAATAAGGAAGTAATGAAGTAACCTTCTTAACAAACCCTCTGATGTCAACTCTCACAATTTTATCACAAGTCTTGTGATACTTGGTGGTTTTCTTAAATCCCGAGCCCCTGGAGTCATGTGATTACTTGAGACTCTCAGCTTTCATTTTTTTAAAAAAGGTAGAGTTCCTAGGCAGTAACACAAACAATAATAACATCTCAAAAAGCAAATGAGAACCCCAAAAGGTATAATTTTAAAAATCTCATGATTTTAAGTCAATCGTAATTTTTTGGGACCCTGACTCAATATTTTGGAACACTTGGGATTGACAATACTGTACAGGTGACATGCATTTTCTGAACCAATTACAAAATATAGGGGTAGGAGCAAATACAGCAGTGGAACAGAGCTGGATTTTGGTAAAGGTCATAAAGTCTTGCACACAATTATTTCAAAATGGCTTGTAGACAAACACTGTTTTATGGAGTGAAAAGTGGCTGAAGGAGTGAGTAATGACAGCTAGCTATGGACTGAACTGGGGAAGGTGACAATAGGGGGGGCTGCCAGACCTAGTGTTAGGTCTAGTCTTATTTAACATCCTCATTGATTAGCTGGAAGTGGAGGTAAACCACGAGCGTCTACTTGTTTGATACTACATTGATTAATGATATGCATCTCCAGAAGGCCAGAGATGTAATGCAAAGGAACCTTGAGGGGTAAGTGGGGCAGAAAATAATGAAATAAAGTGCAACTTGAGAAAGTATATATGTAATATATATGGAGAAAAATAATCTGGACAACAGACATTTAGTATAGGGGAAAACGTAGGAAAGGTAAGGCTGAAAGAAATTGCGGGGTGATTGTGGCAAGCAAAGTAATACGAGTTCAATAATGTTAATCTGTGTAGTGTACAGAGTTGCATTTACAGATTCCTTAAGGCATGGCATGGATGGCTTTTTTCTACATGGCTCTGGTGAAATGGAATCTGGAAGCAGCTTGGTCTTGTGCACTGAGTATGGATAGGACTGTGAACTGGCTGCAGTTTATTCCTGCTCTGCCACTGATCTGGATCAGATAAGCACTCGGTAAAATAGGCCTTTGCTAGAACTCCAGATTCAGGGATTATATGGCAATGTGATTGTGATGGGTTGGACCCCCCATCCGGGATGCCACCTGATGTGCTGAGGTCTCACAGAGCCCACCCCTTCCACCACCCTGGGCTTCCTCACCCTGTCTATGCTGTGCTAGGCCCTCAAGCCTTCTCTAGCACACACACAGGTAAGGCCACACCCAACTGCAGACACAAACTGAAATCAGCTCTGTGTGAGAGGACTCAGCTCGGAGATTCACCCAGCACTCACGTGCACACCCACTTTGGGGAGTAAACCCCAAATAATATTGTCTTGCGCTATTTAGAAAAATCTGCACAGCGCAAGCTCATAAAAATCGCCCTCTCCCTCAATGTGGAGAGAGATATGCACAGCTTCTTGCCCCCCAGATATTAATTGCACAAACTGGGTTATGTTATAAATAAGTTTATTAACTACAAAAAGTAATTTTAAAGTTATTATAAGGGATAGCAAACAGTACAAAGCAGATTACTGAGCAAATAAAACAAAACATGCAAACTAAGCTTAATACACTTAAGAAACAGGTTACAAAATATACTCTCTCACCCTAAATGTTGTTTTAGGCAAGTTGCAGAGTTTCTGTAGCTTAGAATTCCAGTTATTTCTCTTTACAGACTGGACCCCTGTCTCAGGCTGGACTCAATCCTGCCTTTCCCTTCAGGTGTTCTTAGCAGTCTTCCTTCCTGGGCAGGCAATGGAGGAGAGTCCTGAATGCCTTTCTTCCCAGCCTTAAATAGAATTTACATAAGGTGGGAAGCCTTTGTTTCCAGTGGAAAAGTACCAGCAGTGTCCACCGTGTATTTTGTACCAGGTGACATTATCACCTGACCTTTGCAGTGTCAAAGCAACCATGAAACAAGGTTCATTTGCAATGTCCACAGGAAGGAACTCCAGGGAGGATGGGAGATCCACATCTTTGAAGACTCATTGTCTTTTCCTAATGGCCCATTAAGGCTGATTGCTTACTGTCTGGTGGGCATTTCCCAAGTACACACACAGTTGTAATGATTACATAGACAATATTCCTAACTTCATATACATGCATACAAATTGCATAATCACATTCAGTAAATCATAACCTTCCCAATGATACCTCATATGACCCATCTTTCATAAAGCATATCTTAGTATTGCCATATTCATATCATAGCAATATTTCTATGAAGAATATGGGGATAACACTACAGTGATGACATAACCATGGCATCATTTTCACTATGAACATCCTGGAAAGCTGATGCTCCACCACTCGAAGCCAAGGAGGAATGGACAGGTGCCTGCCCTGCTCTGCCCAGCCACCTCCTCACCCTCCAAACATTCTAAATCTCCAAATCTCACCCCAGCTGGGGTACATACATGGGGAGACCATACTACTGTGGCTGCCACCATTATTGCACTTAGAGCAGTTGGGAAGACAGTGGGGCAGAGAGCCCCAGAACACTGGCTCTGCTGCTCTCTGGGCATCAGGGGTAGGCAGAAGAGCCTCCGACTGCCCGTTCTTCCCTCTCAGTGTGAACCTGGAGGAAAGAAGAGGCCCTAGAAACATTGATTCTGTTGCTTTTCTGCTGGCCAGGCATGCTAGCGTATTTGTACTGTTTATTTAATTCTGTTTCAGGAAATCATCAAGAGTGGACTGGGGAAGGCTCATGCAGAAGCTTTATAGAGGAGCAGAGAGAGAGAGTGCAGCTTTAGGGATAATATTGTTTACTTTATTCTAATAAAGTTCCTTGTTCAATGTTAAGAGCAAAAAGACTTACACAACAGTCCTCTACACTATTCTGGCCATGACAAGGAACCTTAACATGGACATAAATACTTCCAGACCCTTTTACGCTAACTCAGTGGTATAAAGGGGCCTTTGTATAAATGAGAGTTGAGCCCTAAAATACCACAATGAATTGCTCAGATACTATGGTGATGGGGACCAAATCAGAATCTAGATAGATGCCTCCTGTGATTCTTTACTGCTGGCACAGAACATAGAGTCAGAAGGCGACAAGAACTTAACCTCTGCCCAAGCGTACCAGGAATTTGACCACAGAACCCCTGGCAGGGGAGGCAAGGGCAACAACTCTGATATGCACAACGGATTGACAAACCCACACAATGACCTGCGTGTAAGTTCTTCCCCAGAACCTGAACCACAATAAAGCTTAATGCAGAGAGCATCAGATGATAGAGCAATTCATTAACAGATATAATGGGAAGTGAAGCTGAAAATATTTCTAATTCATTTGCTACTCAAGGATGCACTGAAAAGTGATGGGATTCAGTTCAGAAAGGGAACGTTGAGGCTGAATATCAGGATGCTCTTCCCTACTGTGAGTTCTATAAAAATGTGGAAAAGTCTCCCAAGGGATTGCTCAAGATAGAAACGGAAGCTCCATTGGTTTGGACGTTTAAAATCATCACAGCTCTACCAGTCACCTCCCCTGTCAACCAGAGCTTGAATATTTTACAGGAAAAAAATGGGTTATTTAAAAATGCTAGAATAATTTTAATTAAAAATCTTTTTGTATCAGTGTAGATTGACAACAGAAAAGGGGGCATATGAGTTGCAAACCGAACAGAAGTTATTTACAAAGGCGAGGCCATAATGACGGGTTTGTTGTATACCGACGTACCATCCATTGAAACTAATTGTATGGTAATTGCCTCTCATTTGGTGTTTCATTTATGTTTGGAAACTTGCGTTCGTTCCAATTGACGATTTCATCTGTGTTCGTGGCAGACTGAAATAGAAAACCTTCTGTTGACTTTAACAAATGTGACTTCACAATACGTTATTTTATTACTGTTTTGATAACAAGGCATCAAATACCAATGGGATTACCCAGTAAAAGCTATTTTAACTGCTTTTGAATGCATCTCATCATGAATGTGTTTGCAAGCTAAGAAATTAATGTGCTTTATCGAATGTGAACAAAATGTTTTACCAACATACATCAGCCATCCCTCTCACACCTGGAGTGTTTAAAATTAAGTATACAACTATGGGACATAAAATGAAAAATATGCATATATTGTTGACATAGAAGCTTTGGGTCAGTACATGGAGAGCCTGGAGGGTTGGATTTTGTTTGTTGCCATGAATATAACAAACTAGCTATAATTAAAAAAACAAACCCAAACCTTTTAATGAAGCATGTTGCTTAATTCCCCAATGGCCTCATCTCAGTGATGTTTCATGGTTAGGCTTGATACCCACAGATGTTACCATAATATTTTACTTCAGTTGCACTAATTGTAATTTCTCTGGACTTAGCCCCTTCCTGTGGATCTTGGGAGTATGGCAGATAGATTGCTAGCCATGTGGCAATGGTCACTTGTGATTAATGTTCCTGATTGGCTAATAATTTCACACATTTTTGTTACCCTGTCTCTCCAGCCCCTTACCATGGACCATTTATTTGTCTCCTCCATCGGTTATGTCTTGCCTTTTAGATGAAAGCTCTTTAGGGAAGGGACTATTGTTCTCCATGTGTTTGTACAGCACCTAGCCCAATGGGAGTAATGTATGGAGGCCACAAAGGCATAGAAACCAAATTTGATATGTTCTGGAGAAAGTGATGCATCAGGTCTTGCTGATCATCTTCCTGAAGCTGCGTTCTGGTAACAGTATCAGTCTTTCAAGATTAATGCTGATGCAGGCAGTGCTGTCTGAAGTCTCATTGCTCAAACAGGGAGGAGAAAATTTGCATTCACCTCTCCCTAGATATTTCCCAGAAAATCCACTTCATATGTATTGTCCCAACACTTCATTCTTGTCTGCTACTTTGTTCAATACAGTCCTTTGATCATCCAGGCCCACAATAATACATAACCTTTGTATTTAATACAATGGACTCCAAAGATACTGAAACTTAATTCAATAAGATATCCCAAAGATAGTGCAGGAAATTACCATCTCTGTCACATGGTCTGAAGTCAACAAGATGAAATTCAGTAAAAACAAGTGCAAAGTATTACACTTAGGAATGAAAAGTCAAACACATTAATACAAAATTGGGAATAACTGGCTACAAAGTACTGCAGAAAAGGATCTGGGTGTTATATTGGATCAAGAGAGGACATGGGGGCAAAGTCAAATCAGTATCTTAGATGTCTGTATACTAGTGCACAAGGTATGGGGAAGAAGCAAGGGAATTAGAAATGCTAGTTAATAAACACAACTATGACATAGTTGGCATCACAGAGACTTTGAGGGATAGCTCAGTGGTTTGAGCATTGACCTACTAAATCCAGAGTTGTGAGGTCAATCCTTGAGGGGGCCACTTAGGGATCTGGGGCAAAAATCAGTACTTGGTCCTGCTAGTGAAGGCATGGGCTGGACTCAATGACCTTTCACGGTCCCTTCCAGTTCTATGAGATAGGTATATCTCCATATACACATGACTGGAATATTGGTACAGAAGGGTACAGGTTGCTCAGGAAGGACAGGTAGGGAAACAAGGAAGGAGATGTTGCCTTATATATCAAAAATGTATACACTTGGACTGAGGTTGAGATGGAAATAGGAGACAGACCTGCTAAATGTCTCTGGGTAAGGATAAAAGGGGTAAAAAACAAGGTTGATGTCATGGTAGGGATCTACTTCAGGCCACCTAACCAGGAAGAAGTGGTGAATAAGGCTTATTACAAATAACTAACAAAATCATCCAAAACACAGGACTTGGTGATGATGGGGGACTTAAACTACCCAGACATCTGTTGGGAAAATAACAAAATAGGGCACAGACTATCCAACAGGGTCTTGAAATGTATTGGACATAATTTTTTATTTCGAAAGGTAGAGAAAGCCAATAGGGGAGAGGCTGTTGTAGATTTGATTTTGACAAATAGTGAGGGAACTGGTTGAGAATTTGAAAGTGGAAACAGCATGTGTGAAAGTGATCATGAAATAATAGACTTCATGATTCTAATGAACAGTAGGTGGGAAAATAGCACAATCAAGATAATGGATCTCAAAAAGACAGACTTTAGCAAATGCAGGAAGTAGGTAGGTAAGATTCCCATGGGAAGCAAGTCTAAGGGAAAAACAGTTCATGAGAGTTGGCAGTTTTTCAAAGAGATATTATTAAGGGCACAAGAGCAAACTCTCCCACTGTGTAGGAAAGATAGGAACTATGGCAAGAGACTGTCCTGGCTTAGCCAGGAGATCTTCAATGATCTGAAACTCAAAAAGAGTCCTACAAAAAGTGGAAACTTGGTAAAATTAAAAAGGATGAATATAAATAAATAACAGAAGTATGTAGGGTCAAAATTAGAAATGCCAAAGAACAAAACCGAGATTCAACTAGCTAGAGACATAAAGGGTAACAAGAAAACATTCTACAAATACATTAGAAGCAAGAGGAAGACCAAGGACAGGGTAGGCCTGTTACTCAATGGGCAGGGGAACAATAACAGGAATATGGAAATGGCATATGTGCTAAATTATATTTTTGTTTCAGTTTTCACCAAAAAGGTTAGTAGCAATTGGACATATAGCTTAATGAATGACAGTGAAAATGAGGTAGAATCAGAGGCTAAAATAGGGAAAGAACAGATAAAAATTACTTAAACAAATTGGATGTCTTCAAGTCACCAGGGCCTTGTGAAATACTCAAGGAGCTGACTGTGGAGCTATCTGAGCCATTAGCGATTAGCTTCAAAAAATCATGGAGGACGAGAGAGATTCCAGAGGACTGGAAGAGGGCAAATATAGTGCCAATCTATAAAAAGGGAAATAAGGATAACCTGGGGAATTACAGACCAGTCATCTTAACTGCTGTATCCAGAAAGATAATGGAGCAAATAACCAAGTAATCAATTTGCAAACACCTAGAAGATAATAAGGTGATAAGTAACAGTCAGCATGGATTTGTCAAGAACAAATCGTGTGAAACCAACCTAATAATTTTCTGTCACAGGCTAGCAAGCCTTGTGGTTACTGGGGAAGCTGTAGATGTGGGATATCTTAACTTTAGTAAGGCTTTTGATACTGTTTTCCTGATAGCCTAGATTTTCACTTTATTAATTTAATTACATTACTTCTAATTATAGACCAATTTAGTACTCTAAACACTTGATGCCTAATTGCCTTCTACTTTTTTGTTTTCTCTATAGGTATTTTAACTTCTGATCTTTCAAAAGATTTTCATAAAGCTATAGTGTCATATTTTTCTCTCGCGCTGTTCCCCGCCCCCCGAGGAACACTACTCTTGTGAACTTTAATTATAGTGTCTAGATTCCTCAGCTTCTTCCACCTTGGTGAATTTTAGTACTTCTTCACATAGCACCTTACTGACATATGTATAGCAATGACACCAAGATAAATGTGACTAATGTGAGGTATTGTAGGTAAGAAGGTTTACAAAGCACAAACAGCAAACAACTTCCTAGTGCCTATGCATGCAGAAGCTTAACCTAAATCATGCAAGGCTGGTATTTAATTGCACCTACAGAATGTTTCAAATATCCAGTTGTTTTGAATAGAATAATGTGGGCTGTAGCTAATACAATCTGTAGACCATGACCCCTTTTAGGGGTTCTCACAGCTACATATGTGCAGAGAAAGACCACAGAGTTTTTTGATATTTAAAATTGAGTTTCATTCTGATTTGGAGCAAACCCCCAAACTCTCAAAATTCTCTGCAAAAAGGAAAAACCCTGGGGTGGCTGGCTGCCCTGGAGCTGTGGAATCTGGGAGCCCAGGCTATCAAGAAGCTATGAGCCTGGGAGCTTGGGAGCCAGTGCTCCTATGACTTCCATACTCCCAGCTCACTGGGAGCTGCAGAGAAGCTGAGGAGCTTGGGAGCCAGGGCTTCCAGGCTCTTGATTCCCTGTCTACTCACCTGGTGCATTGATGAAGAGTCAGCCAGGGGAGCTGGCAGGAAACCAGGAAGGGCTCCATTAGAACCCCATCTTATTTCCATCAGACCTTTGCTGAAATTGAGCTTACAAAGCAAATTCAGATGACACACACATCTGGAGAACCCACCGCCATTTTGGGGACATGCCAATGTATCAGCAGAGGTTAAATTTGACAAAGAAGTAGTGGTTAGACCTTACATTCATAAATAATGTATTGGAGAATTGAGGTGTTGATTTGACAGTATCCTGTGACCCAAATAATTTAAAATACATATCACCTTAGGCAGGACAGCCAACCAAAATCATATCACATGCACACATGCTCACAGACCAGTGCTAATCAGAAGATGGACAGAGACAGTGACTCATAGTTATTCTACTGCCCTTATAAGCCTGCCAAAATTTGGCTTTAATAGTAGGGAGAGATAGCTCTTGCTATAGTAAATCTTTAAAACAGTGTAACCAACTCTCCTTCATTGCAACCAGGGCCGGCTCTGGCTTTTTGGCCACCTCAAGCAAAACAAAACAAACAAACAAACGGGGTGGCCAGAACGGCAAAGCAAAAAACCTGCGGCACAGCCGGAGCCAGGGTGCAGGGGGACTCCCTACACTGTAGATGTGCCCCGGCTAGCGGGGGAAGGGGGAAGGAGCGGGGGGAAGAGAGAGAGAAGGGAGGTGGCCAGGGCTTCAGCAGGGCGCTACCCTGTGGCCGTGATTGGTACACTGCCTGCCGGCAGGCTCCCCACCACTCCAGTTGGCTGGGAGGGAAGGACGCGGACTGCCGTGACGGGCTTGCTGCAGGGCAGTCCCCTCCTCCATGCTGCCGCCCCCTACAGGGCGGCTGGAGCGGGGGGAAAAAAAAAACGGCCATGCTGCCTAGGATTGGGCGGAATGCCGCCTCGAACAATCTGCCGCCCCAAGCACCAGCTTGCTCGGCTGGTGCCTGGAGCCGGCCCTGATTGCAACCATTTGGTGCTGAAGGAAGGGATCTATTGTCTTGCCCAGGCACACCCAATCTGGGGCTGATGGCACTGTTAGATGGACCCCCGCTAAAGCCACTAGCACTCCTCCTGTGATCTCCAGAGCCCTGTGTATGTTTTTTTGGTCCTCTTTCCACCATCTGTGCTGGAGTGGCTATAAATGGGCTAGATGTGTGAGAGTGAATGGGCACTGATTGAGTTCTCCAATCAGATGTGTCCATGGGGAGATGGACTGAGGGAAAGCTGATGTATTGATTTTTTACTACTCCTCAAGTGATTCCTCACATCCTTCTGCTTCCAAGTACCATGAAGGGACAGTGTGGGACTGACTGAAGTGTGCCATATCTGTCAGAACTGAAGTTCAAGGCAAAACATTTGTGAGTGTCATTGAAGTCTTCACTAACTGCAAAAGACGAACACCACTCTCCTAAGGAAATGATCAACACTTAGAACACACTTTTTGAAAGAAGAGAAATCAATTATTTACTTTCCTCCTCTAAAATTATAGACTAGACTATAAAGAGAGCTTAATTTATTTTAGCATTCAAACAGCAGAAAATTTACTGGTCAGAAAAATAATTATTCTCTTTCTGGGACCTTTCCAATCAGCCTTTCGAGATGGAATATATATTTGTTTTTCTATTTCTTTTAGGTTTTTTCCTGTCAGATATTTTTAGTTTTAATTGTTGGACAATTTTGTTAATTCTGTGTTTCGTTTTCATTGCAAATGTTATTTTATCATTATGAGCAGGTTTTACGATGGGCTGATTCCTTTAATGGTGTGTAAACAACACAGTACATCACCCTGAAATGACTATTATCTGCCTAACACTGAGAGAAGGAATAAGTGCCTGAAGCATATTCTAATACATAGTGACAATGTGGGAGAAAAATGAATACTACCAAAAAATATCAAATGGCGAGTGGTCAGTGTGAAGCTTTAATGGGGATTTACAGTACTTTGCACAGACTTGGGTGACATATCTATGCAGAGCTATGAAACAGGACCAGTGATCATAGGTGTTATTTTTTTTCTAAATGCCAGTATTATGTGAATCATAATATGGGCACGATCTCATCTCAATGTGTTCCTCAGTGACAGGCAAAACCATTAAAGCATGCTGACATTTTGATTGGACAGGAGGCTTGTCAGACATTTTAATTAGCATCGATTGAATTATTCATTGTGATTCCCTGTTTGCAAACTGATCCTTATTTCTACTAAGGTTTTCACTATTGCTAAGTATTTGTTGAATAGTTTAGATAACAAATTTCAGCCTGTGGGTTGTTCACAAAATGTATATGATAACAATGTAATATTTGTGGTGAATGATTGGTCAATAAAGTCATATTGGGTGGGTTGATTTCTCCCCACAATCCAAGATTTGCACTCTGAGATTTGCACTCCTCTGCACAGAATTCAGAATTCACCCTCCCATGTGAAAGAGGATGTGGTCAATAGAATTCTTCCTGGACCTAACCACACAGGGTGGCTCTGAGCCCCATTACTCAGGACCCTGAGCCTTTTGCACAATCCAAGCCACAGAAATATGAAAGATTGACTTCTTCACACAGCACACAGTCAACTTGTGGAAACTCCTGGCCAGAGGATTTTGTGAAGGTCAAGATTACAACAAGGTTCAAAAAAGAACTGGATAAGTTCATGGAACATAGGTCCATCAATGGCTTTTAGCCAGGATGGGCCGGGATGCAAAACTGTGCTCTAAAGTGTCCCTAGCCTCTGCTTGCCAGAAGCTGGGAATGGGCGACAGGGGATGAATCACTCGATGATTACCTGTTCTGTTCATTCCCTCCAAAGCACTGGCATTGGCCTCTATCGGAAGACAGGATAATGGGTTATTGGTCTGTTCCATTATGGCTGTTCTTATGCTGCCCATGACAAAGAGGGGCAACAAAATCTTGATGCCCAGGGAAAGGAAGAACAGTCTGACCTATAGTCTTGTCTGGCTGTGGAGGAGTAGGTGACAGTGTCACCTTAATACTTTACTACTCCTTGCAGCAAAAAAAAAGAAGTATTTATGCTTTTCAAAAGTGGGAGTAGGAGGGCAATAAAGCCGATGGACCTGGAAGCAGAGCCCCACAGGAATGGTAATCACAGGGATAATGTTGATGCTTGGGTTTGTTGTGCAACCTCTACTTATTTAACCTTAATTCTGCTCTGTGGTGGAATGTTTTATGTTCCCAGATTAGATTCAGCTGATTTGTAAAGATACAGATTAACTTTCTTTGTAATTTGTTTTTCTCATGGCATCTATACAGAGCTAAGATTGTTTGGTGCCTTAACTGTCCATTTCCATACCTTAACATGTTTACATTTCTTTTAAATTAGCCTTAACTGTCAGATTCCTGGGTTTGTACTGCTTATTTTGGGGATTAGTATAACATTCTTGGGGCAGTTTTTACTTTTAAACTATTTATATGTACTCTCAACCTAAACATGGGGGCGGGGAGTAGGGGGGAGTTGCCTGGGAATATAGATACATGTTGAACGTTGATGGAATTTCACAAGTACATTTTATAACTTTATTTGGAAATAAATGATATAAATAGAGAGGATAAAATGTGCAGCTTTGCAGTCATCCAAGCTTAAAGTGATCGTTTAAAGCAATACAATAATCTTTTAAATCTCCTATTTGGAGATAAAAGTGACTGAGTGTCTCATCTTAAGGGGCTGGCTGCAAAAAAAAAAAGGTATATCTCCATATATATATATAATAGAACTGGAAAGGACCCTGAAAAGTCATCAAGTCCAGCCCCCTGCCTTCACTAGCAGGACCAAGTACTGATTTTGCCCCAGATCCTGGGTGGCTCCCTTAAGGATTAAACTCATAACCCTGGGTTTAGCAGGCCAATGCTCAAATCACTGAGCTATCCCTCCCCCTATTAGTCATCTGCTTGCTTGCATTAGTGTTGTTGAGGTGTATTCAATTTCTTCTCTACAATTCTGCTTTTCTCCTCAAATAGTTCCAGTTATATAAAAGTCCCCAAACCTCTGACTTTCCAGTCACCCCTAAATGGCAACATACAGGATGAGAAATATAATTTTATATGTCTGTTTCTTAAGATCTCAAGCAAGGTGGCTGAAAGCCCTTTGTTTTCCTCCTCTTCTACCTTTTACTCTGCAATGCACTTCCTCATTAGGCTCTTTCTCATTTCTGCTAGTTAATGTATCAGCCCACTCAAAGATCTCTTTTGCCCCCTGAGAACTAACCACTGTCCCCTTTACAGGATAACCTGTCTGCAAAATGGACCATTTATATCCCTAACCATAAATTTTCAAAGTGCTATGCAGCCTTTTAGCCACACAACAGTCATTACAATGAACTCCTTCTGAATAAAAGAACACCCATGTATTGTCAGGAGGCCTTTCCTTTTGAGTGATTGTCTGGGGAATACCAACCTGTCTCTCTAATTCTGTGATTTGATATCTTAGAATCATGAGACACTAACAATGCTAAACACAAAATGTGTCCTTGTGCCTCATCTGCTTGTCAACCTGAACCATTTCATTTTTAGGGCTGGTTTATGGCTTTTCGATCTTCTGCCTAGATATGGGTGTGGGGGAGCTCACTGGTAGTAGTGATTGAAGACGTTCGGCTTGTAGAAGACTGTGGCAGACAAAATATATATAGGCAGGGGCAGTGCAACCCATTAGGCGACCTAGGCGGTCGCCTAGGGCACTAGCATTTGGGGGGCGGCTTTTCAGGTCCTTCGGCGGCGACCACAGCGGCTGGATCTTCGGCCGCCCCAGTCGTCGTCGGCATTTAGGCGGAGGGAGCTGGGGCAGGGGGGCGCGGGGAGGGCTACCTGCAGCAAGTAAAGGGGGGGGCGGCACGCAGGGGAACTCCCCGCCCCAGCTCACCTCTGCTCTGCCTCCTCCCCTGAGCACGCCGCCCCACTCTGCTTCTCTCCCTCCCAGGCTTGCAGCGCCAAACAGCTGATTGGCACCACAAGCCTGGGAGGCGGGAGAAGCGGAGCGGTGACGGCGTGCTCAGGGAGGAGGCGGAGCAGAGGTGAGCTGGGGCGGGGAGCTGCCACACGGCTCCCCGGGCCGGGGGGAGCTGCAGCGGGGGGGGGGGCCTCAGGGCAGAGGCGGGGAGCTGCTGCAGGGGGGGATGCCTCAGGGTGGGGGGGGGGAGCTGCTGCGTGGGAGGGTGCCTTAAGGCGGGGAGGGGGCAGAGAGCTGCCACAGGGCTCGGGGAGGGGAGGGCGCAGGGTGGAAGTTTCACCTAGGGCGCGAAACATCCTTGCACTCGCCCTGTATATAGGAACCTAAATCGGTGGTCATGGGTGCTCAGAACCTTTTCGGGAGTGGCAATATCAACAGTATCAACAGGAGTGCACAAAGGAGCAACAACTGGTTTTGTTCAACATCTTTATTAATGATCTGGATGACGGGATGGATTGCACCCTCAACAAGTTTGTAGATGACGCTAAGCTGGGGGGAGACGTAGATATACTGGAGGGTAGGGATAGGATCCAGAGTGACCTAATTGGAGTATTGGGTCAAAAGAAATCTGATGAGGTTCATCAAGGACAAGTGCAGAGTCCTACACTTAGGACGGAAGAATCCCATGCACCACTATAGGCTGGGGACCGACTGGGTAAGCAGCAGTTCTGCAGAAAAGGGCCTGGGGATTACAGTGGATGAGATGCTCGATATGAGTCAGCAGTGTGTCCTTGTTTCCAAGAAGGTTAATGGCATATTGGGCTGCATTAGTAGGAGTATTGCCAGCAGATCAAGGGAAGTGATTATTCCCCTCTATTTGGCACTGGTGAGGCCACATCTGGAGTACTGCGTCCAGTTCTCCCCCCCACCCCACTACAGAAAGGATTTGGACAAATTGGAGAGAGTCCAGTGGAGGACAATGGAAATGATTAGGGGGCTGGGGCACATGACTTACGAGGAGATGCTGAGGTTAACTGGACTTGTTTAGTCTGCAGAAGAGAAGATTGAGGGAGGATTTGATAGCAGCCTTCAACTACCTGAAGAGGGGTTCCAAAGAGCTTGGCTCTTCTCAGTGGTGGCAGATGACAGAACAAGAAGCAATGTTCTCAAGTTGCAGTGGGGGAGGTTTAGGTTGGATATTAGGAAACACTATTTCACTAGGAGGGTGGTGAAGCACTGGAATGGGTTACCCAGGGAGGTGGTGGAATCCTTAGAGGTTTTTAAGGCCCGGCTTGACAAAGCCTTTGCTGGGATGATTTATTTGGTGTTGGTGCTGCTTTGAGCAGGGGATTGGACTAGATGACCTCCTGAGGTCTCTTCCAACCCTAATCTTCTATGATTCTATGATTATACGATGGCCCCTCCAATGCCATCCCCAGATTCCCTAATCAGTATCATACTGATACAGTGTTGCCAACCCCAGCATTAAAAAATCATGAGTCAAGCATGAAAAAAATCCTGACTGGCTTATATAAAATCACAAGGTTTTTTTTGTTTTTGTTTTTTTAAATATATATGTAGGACACTTTTTATTTGTCTTCTGTGTTTGAGCCTTAAGGTTTCATGTTTCCCAGGTTTCCTCTGGAACCATGACGGTAGAAACTTTTTTTTTTTTTTTTTTAAAGAAAGCTGAGGTTCAAGTGTACTCACATGACTCCCAGAGCAGGGCCTTTAAGAAAAACACTAAATATCATGTGACTTGTGGTAATACCATTTGAAAAGGGGTTTGAAGTGTCTAGCACTGCTGGTGGTACTAAGACCTGCTTTTCACTCCCAGCACTTTTGGTATACATGGACAGTTCACAGTTCCCATCACCTTCCCCCTTACATCCTCACACAGCAGGAAATAGGCCCAGATTCGTCATTCATAATAAAGCATCCATTACAAAATCCCCCTTTGAGGTTTTGGCTGCTCCCTCTCCTCCACCCCTACTCCAAACTTCTCTCTGCTCCTGTGGGAATTGAGCAGGAGAGCTCTGTCAGCTTCCTGCAGCAACCCTGATTGGCTGCTCTTCCCCAGGAGGAGGCAGGCAAGTAGAGAGGGCAGCCAATCAGAAGGGGATGTCCCCCAGGCAGGGCTGAAATTCACTAGAAGGCTGGAGCTTCTTGGGTCATTACAAGAAGGGCTCCTATCCCAGCCAAAATTAAGTGACTCAACAATGGAATTGTAAGAGTTGGTAGCACTGAGTTAAAGTGGACACTGTTGTGTCCAGGAGACCGCCATGTTGAATCATCCTTCTTTATGAAGCCTTTGAGTTTCAGAACCAGAAAACAACTTCTCTGATTGTAGAACACTGGTGGATGCTACTTAGCGTTTACAGGTGGGGCACTGCCTGCATCTGAGCTGAACATCGCCTCTGGATATCACTCTCTCCGTGATTGCCAGTCCAGCACTTTTCACAACTGCTACATTTGTTTACAATGTAAAAATAAGAATGTGTTGCCTATGTTATAAATGAGGAAGCTACTGAAGAATCATAGTTTACTTCTCAATTGGCACTATAACAAAAGGTTACAAATGACCAGTTCAGGTATAGAAATAGAAACAATTAAAAACCATTCTAGGAGTGAAAAAACTATAAAAAACTCTCTTGTCTGAGCACTAGCTTTAAACTTCCTATACCAGAGGTTCTCAAAGTGTGGTCCATGGACCACTAGTGGTCAGCGAGCTCCATTCCATGGATAGTTCCCTCTAAGGTGCACACCTGGGTGGCTGCACATGAGAAAATGAAGGTCCACTCACTTAATTAGTGGAGCCGCGCTGGCATGGGACGTGCAAGGCTGCAGCGGCCAGAGAAAGAGGCGACTTTCCCCAGCTGCTGGGGAGAGACCCCCCCTCCTTTCCAGCCCCAGCTCGGGGGCTGCCATGGCAGGGGAGAGAGGGCACATCCATTGCATTAGAAAGGTAAGACTACTGATATTAAAATATGAGTTGTGTGCTTTTATCTGTAGATCAAAAAACATAAATTATTATTAAGGTTTTTTTTATATAGCACTTTTATCCAAAACACTTTACAATAGTTAGCTAATGGTACAAACAACATTTGGAAAGTTCATTACGTGGTCTGCCAAGACTCTCAGCAATTTTTGAGTGGTCTGCAAAAAAAAAAAGTTTGAGAATCACCATCCTAGACTTTAAAGTCCTGGTTAGAGTTTAGAGCAAATTATTTCCTTTCTATGTAGTGACTTGGTGCAAGTGTTACCAGCCAACTGCTGGGTCCCAGAAGCATGCTGCTAGCACACGACAGGATGGCACAGGGATTTGAGGGCGGAATAACTGTGCTCTCCCTACAGCACTGTGTAAGATTTGACTCTTAGCTTTACATTACTATTATTATCTACTGCTTTTGCACTGCTCATAATGATTTCATTCATTATTAATAAGGCTAAGATTTTGTCACAGATATTTTTTAGTAAAAGTCACAGACAGGTCATGGGCAATAAAGAAAAATTCACAGAGGCCTGTGACCTGTCTGTGACTTTTACTAAAAATATCCATGACAAAATGGGGAGCTCAGCTGCTGGGTCCCCACACTGCCTGTGATGGTTGAACATGTCCATGGGTCCCCACCACCCATGGCTTGGAGCTACGGGGTCCCCTTGCTGCCCACGGTGGCTGGGCAGGGTGCTGTGGTGGGCCATGGTGGCTCACAGCTCCGTGGGGCTCTGCTGCCCATGAGGACCGAGAGCTGCAGGGTACCCCCACTCCCTATGGTGGCTTGGAGCTCCTGGGGCTCCCACTACCCAAGGGGACTGGGAGCTGCAGAGTTCTCCCTCTGCATGCGGCAGCTTGGAGCTCCCGGGGCTCCTGCCGCTCCAGGGGGCTGGGAGTTGCAGGGTTCCACCACTGTCCGGGGCAGCTTGAGGCTCCGGGGGGCCCCGTCACCTCTGGTGGCAGGGGTACCCCACAGCTCTCAGCCACCATGAAGGGTGGGGGGACCCTGCAGCTCCCAGCCACCATGGACTGGAGTCACGGATATCTCTGGAAGTCACAGATTCCGTGACTTCCGCAACCTCCATGATAAAATCGTAGCCTTAATTATTAACAAGGGTCTTATATTCACTGCCACTGAAATTCTGTTATACTCCAACTGTAATGAATCATGAATTATTCCTAAAACTTGTTACAAGCTCTGTAAAAGATTGGTTTTACTCTGTCAATAATTTATATTTGATACTGAAGAGAGTGGGTGTTGAGACAAGGCTAGGAATCAGGTGAGCTTCATCTCTTTTAAATGAAGAGGCAAGGCACACAATGAGCTGAGGTTAGCAACTTCAGTTTGGAATTGTGGTTAATTGATACCCCCAAAATGACTTCTTCCAATATGGGCAATCACCCAACATGTGTGGAAGCAGTGGGACAGTGGTTAGTGGGCTGAAAGTGGGTCCATCTTCAAAGGAAATTTGGAATAAATAAATTTAACAGGAACCCAGACTTGTTTACCCAATAGCAATGATGGTCGTTATGAGTGACTTTAAATGACACAGTGGGCATTTCATAAGAGATCCTGATTATCTCCTCAGAAGAGACATCTGGGGAAACACCTTTGTGAAGAATACTTGATTTTTATATGGCCAGATTTTGCCATCCTTACCCATTAAGTACTAGTTTATTATGTGAATAATCCCAGTGATTTAAATAGGACAATTCAAGAAGGTGCTACTCAGAATGAGTAAGGATGGCAGAATATGGCCCACAGTGAACAAGTTCCCACCTTTGGGCCACATTGTGGTACCTTTCTCACTTTGAATAATATCTCACACCTTGAGTAGTTCTACTGGTGTCAATGGAACCACATGTAGACTGAGACGTTACGAAATGTCAATAACTGAATCATGATCTGTCCTTTTAAGGTCAAAGGGATCACATCCTGTAACTGTGAGGTGATAACACAAGACAAGTAAAGATGACAGAGCATGTATCTCTAACAGGCCCATTCAGAAAGGAAAGGAGAAAGTGTTCCTGAGATATGTAAGGCTGTTACTTTACTCAGAGCAAACCTTAGGTGTACCATATCGATCTGGCTCAGCATTTCCAGCATACATAATTAATTACATTACACAAAGGATTTGTTTGTTTTACATTTACATTTAAAAAAATAAAAATCTGTTATAACTTTAAAAAAATGTGTCATCTCAGATCTTTTCACCTTTCTATGGGCCTGATCCAAAGCCCACTGAAGTCCACAGGAAGACTTTAGTTGACTTCAGTGGCCTTTGAATGTGGTCCTCTGTGCATATGTCCTTGTTATTAAAATAAGAGTATACACATGCACACAAATTTTGCAGTCAAATGAGATGCTTCAGTTGTAATGATTTAGAATAGTCTCAGAAATATTTCTTTTTTAATCTCATTCCTTGCTATAATTGTACCGTACCTTCACACTGCATTTTTCTGCAATAGCAGCCATTTCCATGGTAACCCTAAATTATACCAACACATATGCATTTTGGAGCAAATTCTTTCTTAAAGAAGAAAGATAAAAGAATGCCATGGGGACCAGAGCAAGAGAATGCTGCCTATGTAATACATGCATCTGATGAAACATGTATTGGTGATCATCGGCGGTATGCGCTGTTTAGGAAAGACCGGAACAAGGGTAAAGGTGGGGGGGTGGCCTTGTATGTCAATAGTGAAATAAACTGTAAAGAAATAATAGTGGATGGATTAGATAACACAGAGTCTGTCTGGGCAATACTCACACTGGGTAATAGGACTACTAGAGCCTCTCCGGGGATAGTGCTTGGAGTGTGCTATAGACCGCCGGGATCGACCCAGGATATGGATAAGGAACTATTTAATGTGTTTAGAGAAGTAATTACTAACAGAAACTGTGTAATTATGGGGGACTTTAACTTCCCGGATATAGATTGGGGAACAAACGCTAGTAGCAATAACAGGGCTCAGATGTTCCTAGAAGTGCTTGCTGATCAATTCCTCCATCAAGTGGTAATTGAACCGACGAGGGGGGAGGCCATTTTAGATTTGATTCTAGCAAGTAGTGAGGACCTTGTTGAGGAAGTGGTAGTAGGGGACAATTTGGGCTCCAGTGATCATGAGCTAATTCGGTTTAAAATACATGGAAGGAGTAACAGAATTAAATCAAAGACTAGGGTTTATAATTTAAAAAAGGCCAATTTTAACAAACTAAGGGGACTGGTAAGGGAAGTGGATTGGGCAAACATATTAAAGGATCTAAAGGCAGAAGAAGCCTGGGATTACTTTAAGTTAAAGATGCATGAGCTGTCAGAGGCCTGTATTCCAAAAAAGGGAAAAAGATTACTAAGCAAGAGATTTAGACCGAGCTGGATGAGCGACCGACTCAAAGGGGCGATTAGGAAAAAACAGAAAGCGTTTAAAGAGTGGAAGAGGGGAGGGATCAGTAAGGAAATGTACCTAAGTGAAGTCAGAGAATGTAGAGATAGAGTGAGAAAGGCCAAAGGCCGTGTAGAGTTGGACCTAGCGAGGGGAATTAAAAGCAATAGTAAGAGGTTTTACAGCCACATAAATAGGAAGAAAGCAAAGAAAGAAGAAGTGGGACCGCTGAAGTCTATTGCCGGAGAGGAGATTAAAGACAATCTAGGCATGGCGCAATATCTTAATGAATATTTTGCATCAGTGTTTAATGAGGCCAATGAAGGTATTAGGGATACTAGCACCACTATAGAGGGGCACTTGGGATGGGGGATTACCGTATCCGAGGTAGAAACAAAACTTGAACGCCTTAACGGGGCTAAGTCGGGAGGACCGGACGATCTACATCCGAGAATATTGAAGGAATTGGCGCGGGAAATAGCAGGCCCGTTAGCGATAATATTTAATGAATCTGTAAACTCGGGGGTGGTCCCGTTAGATTGGAGAATAGCTAATGTGGTTCCTATTTTCAAGAAAGGGAAAAAAAGTGATCCGGGTAACTACAGACCTGTTAGTTTAACATCTGTAGTGTGCAAGGTGTTAGAGAAAATTCTGAAAGAGAAACTAGTGGAGGACCTGGAGGGTAGTGGCAATTGCGATAAATTACAACATGGTTTTACGAAGGGCAGATCGTGCCAAACGAATCTGATCTCCTTCTTCGAGAAAGTAACGGACTTATTAGATAAGGGAAATGCGGTGGACCTAATATACCTGGATTTCAGTAAAGCGTTTGATACTGTACCCCATGAGGAATTATTGGTTAAACTGAAAAACATGGGGATCGATATGAAAATCCAGAAGTGGATAAGGAATTGGTTAATGGGGAGAATGCAGCGGGTCGTATTAAAGGGTGAACTGTCAGGTTGGAGGGAGGTTACTAGTGGAGTGCCTCAAGGTTCGGTTTTGGGACCCATTTTATTTAATCTATTTATAACTGACCTCGGAACCGACTGCAGGAGTGGGCTGATAAAATTTGCGGATGATACGAAGGTGGGAGGCGTTGTAAATTCGGAGGAGGACAGGGATATCCTGCAGGGAGACTTGAATGAGCTTGTGAATTGGAGTATCAGAAATAAGATGAAATTTAATAGTGAAAAGTGTAAGGTGATGCATTTGGGGATGACTAATAACAATTTTAGTTACAAGATGGGGACGCATTGGTTAGAAGTTACGGAAGAGGAGAAGGACCTAGGGGTTCTTGTAGACCGCAGGATGACTATGAGTCGACAATGTGACGTGGCGGTGAAAAAAGCCAATGCTGTCTTGGGATGCATTAGGCGAGGTATATCTAGTAGGGATAAGGAGGTCCTGCTTCCGTTGTACAAGGCGCTGGTGAGACCTCATTTGGAGTACTGTGTGCAGTTCTGGTCTCCCATGTTTAAAAAAGATGAACTCAAACTGGAACGGGTGCAGAGAAGGGCCACTAGGATGATCAGAGGAATGGAAAAGCTGTCGTACGAAAGGAGACTAGAGGAGCTTGGGTTGTTTAGTCTGACAAAGCGAAGGCTGAGAGGGGATATGATTGCTATCTTTAAATATATTAGAGGGATTAATACAAGGGAGGGAGAAGAATTATTCCAGCTTAGTACTAACGTGGATACCAGAACGAATGGATACAAACTGGCCGTGGGGAAGTTCAGACTTGAAATTAGACGAAGGTTTCTGACCGTCAGAGGGGTGAAATATTGGAACGGCCTACCGAGGGAAATGGTGGGGGCGACGGACCTGTCTGGTTTTAAGATAAAGTTAGATAAGTTTATGGAGGGAATGGTTTAATGGTAAAACATAGTAGTCAAGGAAAGCCAAGCAATGGTGGGTAAATAGTATAATGGCTAACGGGGTCGGGCTGGAGACTCTTGCCTATATGCTCGGGGTCTTACTGATCGCCACATTTGGGGTCGGGAAGGAATTTTCCTCCAGGGCAGATTGGCTGAGCCTCTGGAGGTTTTTCGCCTTCCTCCGCAGCATGGGGCAGGGATCTCTAGCAGGAGGGTCTCTGCCGATTGAAGTCACTAAAAACAGGATTGGGGACTTCAACAGCAGAGTCCAGGGAAGGGGTAGGGACGGTTTTATGGCCTGCAGCATGCAGGGGGTCAGACCAGATGATCATAATGGTCCCTTCTGACCTTAAAGTCTATGAGTCTATGAGTCTATGAGTCCAGTCCTGCTCAAGTTAATAAGAGTACTTTTTTCCCCTTAGGTTATAATGAAAGTGACATGAGATTATTTACATTTTAGTCTAAATTTGTTACTGGTATAAGCAGGCACAGTTTAGCTGAAATCAGTGGTGTTACGGCAGAGCTGAATTTGGTTCTGCAGGGACATTAGACTGAGCAATCAAAACTTCAAACTTGTTTCTTAAAATAATAATTGATCAAGGTGCAAGTGACAATGTGTGAAAGGATAAAGTTCTAAGTACTCTCTGGCTATCATCCCTTCAGCAGAGAGAACGGCAGAAGAGTATGCAGTGTAAAGGGAAATTGGCCACCCAGGTGGAATCCTGGGGATTCACAAGGTATGGGTTGTAACCTGGACAGTCAGCTCCTCTGCACTGCTGCTGTGCCCTCCTCCCACTACGAAGTGTCTCCTTTTGTAACAGTGTTGCCACTGGCTGTGTTCCTTCAGGCAGAATAGCTCTCAGTTAGAGACCCACACGGGTAGCCTCAGGGCCAACCAAAGATGTTGCTATGGTGAGTGGCTTCTCCCTGGCTCCACTCATTCCCACCCCATAGCCCCTGCTAAGGTTCCAGTGGAGCAGTAACCTGTAGTGCTCCAGAACAGGAGCTTCTGTGGACTTGGGGTGATGGATGGTGGGACAACGCAGTGGAGGTGTTACTGGCTTGGGAAGGATCTGCAGGTATCTCACCCCCCTCAGCTTGCAGAAATGGAGGGGACTATCTGAACCTGAATTTTTAAAAATCACTGAAGCACATTCAAAAGGTCGCTTTTATTGGTCTTTGAAAAGTGGAAAATATTGACCTTTCTTTCACTCTGTCTGAGAAAAGCAAGTTTTATTTGACTCAGTAAAATGACTAAACAGCAAACAAGCGAGTGCTATTGTACACCAAAGCGGGGGGAAATCAAATATTGAATAAGAATCCTGTAAGCAAAAGAATGAAAGACCCTTTTTTAATGTTTATAAGGGGCCAGAGTTAAAGTTACCATGGTAACCTTAATTCTGATTTTCCTGTCTTCTGTGTGATTACAACCTCAGCTCCATTATTATATTGAAATCAATGGGAGTTTTACTTTAATGTGAATAGAACTGGCCCATGGAAGATTTTTTGTGTTCATGTTTGTTTTTTTGCATATGATATAATAGAATCGGAGATTGCTCTTTTGAGCATCATTTGTACCATTTACAGAACTAATGGGAAGGTTTAAGCAAAAGATCTATTAGCAATAATTTAAGGAAGGAAAAGTTCATGGGAAATTTAAGCTACAACGCACCTTTGAACTGTATAGTCACCAAGACAAAACTGCATCTGTTACAGTTCAAGAAAGATATTCATCCTACAGATTTTTGATAGCTGAGTTTGAAACACCTTATCTGCATGCTGTGCTAGCATTTCTAATTATCTGGGATTGCTATTCAGACTGATGACTTGTGTGAAGGATTCTGTTTTCCATCAAGTCATTCTTCTTGCAGCACTGATAGCTTGATAATTAAGTAGCATTACTTGGTCCTGAATACAGATGATTTATAGGAATTATTTTTAATAAATAAACAATTTAGAATGTATTGAAAACAAAACCAGTTTGGTAATAAAGCATTTGTCTTTTTATTACATCTGCTTTCTTTCCTTTGCCTTAATCTGAAAAAAATATTTTTCCATTCAGCCCTTCTATTTGCTGGGTTGTTTTTATAATATCAGTGTAATATGCCTGATATCCTAAATACTATTCCTTCTATGCAAAGAAATGAAAGATTCTTAAAACTAATGAACTGAAGGTAACTGGGAATGTGAGAAACACAGACTGTCTGAGGTCATATATTAGTGGTTCATGTTCAATAATCAATTTATCACAAAACACATTAGATACTTGAGAGCCAGCATTCATTTTCTAGTTAAAGTATTTACCAGGAGCTGTGAATAGGATTATTTATCTCCTGATGTTCAGGGCCACATTGGCTGTGTTTAGACTCAAGGGCACACTGTGATAAATAACCATGAAGCACAGATGCATTGTGTTGTCATCTCCAAGTATAGAACTGCTTTACGTAAGGTAAGTATTACAGTGTGGAACAGCTTTTACATGCACTATAGCATGATAATTTCACATTATCTTAAAGGGTCATTTCAATTTCTTTCATTATGGACCAAGTCCTTGTACCCGGTGCAAAGCTTGATAAAATGGCCTTGTGTCGCAAATCTCAGAGGAGGTTGAGGGAATGAATCCTCTATGACCCAATGTGGCCATGAGCTGTAGCAGTGTTCCTACCAGGCCTTCCCCTACAAGGGGTTTTGGTCTTTGGAGCAAAGTCACCACCAGTAGATGAGAATACAAAACATTTTAAAATATGTTTAAATTCAGAAAATGACCATGGGAAATATTTCTCACAAACAAAATGGATCACACCAATTTATTGAAACTGTTTTCTGATCTCATAGTCCAAGCACTGATTTACCAATGGAGGGTAATATTCATTCCCCAGCCCAGGCAGAAAGCTCACACAAGGCTTAGCACATTAAATACCACTAAAGACCTCTGAGCAGGGGTTAAATTTCACCCTGAAAGGTCACTATTTTAGAATGTAAATGTTTAAGGCAAAAATGGACTTCTAAACTCTGCCCTCACATATGAGTGGCAAATTCCCATTAAACTCAGTGGGAATTGCCTATATGTATCTAACATCTGAATGTTTCCTTGATCAGACCTAATATACATTTCAAACCAGTATGTTGGATCCATAATTTTTAAAATATTTGTATTTAGTTAGTTTTTAGAGGAAAAGATTGATTGCCACTGGTCCTACTATTTACATGTGATCTGGGCAATAATGTTCTACATTATGAGGTTTCCTATTATTAAGGCTATTGCAAATAAATCATTAGGCTGTTACATTTGAGGGTCATCATCTAAAACTATGTCTAGTTCTTTGTACAATTTATTTCAATAAATGAGTATATCTAAAGTTCCTTTCTTTATAAAAATTAATATCTCCTTCTACTTGGTTTGTATTTATTGATACATTGGATTAGTTGAGGATTTTTTACATTGGATTAGTTGAGATTCCTCCCTTCCCCCCACCCACCTTCAAACAGATTGGAGCTTTAAACCTGGGACTGTGTCACCAGTTAACCTCAATCTCATTAAGTAGGTTCTCAAAGGATTGCTTCATTCTGGGGAACACATTTTGTTTTCCATGGTCATTAGCAAACTGCTAAAAATTCAGGCATAATTTCATTACTCTATAACAGCTGGCTGGCAGACAGGTAATGGTCACCACAGCAAAAATGAAATCTGGGTTATTTGGAAATCATGCTGCAACTAGTATTATAAAATTGGGACAAATTAAATCAAACAATGTCTTGCTCACTGACATTTTATCCAATAGCGATGGAGATTCTACAACCTTTCTAGGCAATTTAGTCTAGTGCTTAACTACCCTGACAGTTAGGAAGTTGTTCCTAATGTCCAACCTAAACCTCCCTTGCTGCAATTGAAGCCCGTTGCTTCTTGTCCTATCCTCAGAGGTTAAAAAGTAATTTTTCTCCATCCTCCTTGTAACAACCTTTTATGTACTTGAAAAAGTAATCATGTCCCCCTCTCAGTCTTTTCTTTTCCAGACTAAACAAATCCAATTTTTTCAATCTTCCTTCATGTTTTCTAGATCTTTAATCATTTTTATTGCTCTTCTCTGGTCTTTCTCCAGTTTGTCCACATCTTTCCTGAAATGTGGTGTCCAGAACTGGACACCATACTCCAGTTGAGGCCTAATCAGCGCAGAGTAGAGCAGAAGAATTACTTCTTGTGTACTTTTGTGCTACTTTCTGCAACAGATGTCATCCGCTCAGGCTGGTCCATAATCCAACTGAAGAGGAGATTGCTGTAATTGAAGAAGTTACTGTTGGACATTTATTTTGTGTGTGAAATAAATCAAGGATTTAGGGCCCAGTACAAATCCCACACTAAATTCAAGAGGAGTCTTTTGATTGACTTGGATGGGTGACAGATATGCCCTTATTATCAATAAGGCTTTGGAGTCCATTTCCTGAAAAAGTACATTTACCACCTTTGCCCTGATTAAGTTGGTGGCAGCTAAATAAAATTGCCAGCATCTCCTTATCTACCTGTATGAATCTAGGTCTAGTTTAGCGAGATACTTAAAGATGTGCTTAACTTTAAGCATGAGATTAATCCTGTTGACTTCAATGGCAATACTTACATACTTAAAGTTAGGCATGTGCTGAAGAACCTTGCTGAATCTGGGCACTACTTTGTATCTCTTTCAGACCTTTTGATGTACAGGCTGCTGCCTTTCTGGTTTTTTTGAAAAGGATAAATATCAATGGTCTTTGTGATTCTTCCAGTTGTAACATATTTGGATTATTTACATCACGACATTTTAGGGCAATCTCTGTCCATTCTGTTAGTTCCGTTTTGTTGTCGTCCACTGCATGTGATTCCACTACTGATCTACACCCAGTGGTTCTGTAGAAATGTCCTTATGCGTGCAGTATGTTTTCACTGTCACGTGCAAGTACTTACTATGAATGTGCCCTCCCCTATATGCAAATAGAATAGCTGTTTCCCTCATATTTTCTTAAATGTTGATGCTGTAATGAAGTGAGCTTGTTTCACTGTCAGATTTTAGGCTGATGCGGATGATGTTAATATGTACATGCATTCATGAGTCTTCCACAGTTTAAATAAAAATCTCTTCCTCTATCAATTGCTCAGGTCTTATTGTCTTGTTACTTATGAGATAATACCACATAATATTTCTCTTGTAGCCTGCACCGGCTTTCAGTAAAAACAGGGTAGGCAAGATATGCATTTCTAATGTAAAATAAAAGCAGGAGAATATAATTGGTGAAATATAAAAGAAGGAAACAAACAATTTGTCTCATCACCTTGAACCATTATACAGAAACAAGGGCATAGACATTTTCTTCCCCTTCCAGGTCACCTTTACTTTTCTGCCCTTGAAATTAAGTGATTCTGATGCATTATCTGAACATGCTTGATTTCTAACTATTAAACCCAAATTGTTGCTCAAACCAGAGGGAACACATGCGGGAGGGTACTGCAGGGGAGGTATGCGGGGTCACGTGACCTCCCCAGATTTGCTGCTTGGCTTGGACTGAGCATGCTCAGTAACAATGCTAAAGCTGGCTGCCCTCACTCTGCCCCCTCCCCCACCCGAACAGGCACAGGTCGTCTCTGCTTTAAACACACATTTTCTAAAATCACTCCTCATCCGCAAGCCCTGTCCTCCCAGTCCCATGCCCTAACAACTTGTCCATACTCACCTCCTGTGAGCCCTCAATAGCACATGGTACTGTACACTCCTACATTGAAAGTTTCAGTCACCTTTCAGACCATCACTCAATGACTTGAGTACCAGAAGAGCCAGGAACAAGACTAGTGCTTTTTATGCTTGGTTGAGACATTGCTTTAATTTTTCACAATGATCCAATCAACAGAAGCAGTGGGGCTTCTTCCTACATGTCTCTGTGTTCCTGGGTTTTTGTTTTTTTGGTATGCCAATCATTTTGGTTCTAAGCACATCATCTGCTAATTCCTTATCCGGACAATGGATCCATGTTTTTCCACAAACACTATGTAAAGTCCATAGTTTATATTAATATTCTGCAGATTCTGAAAAGCATCATGTGTTCAGGGAGAATGAATAGTGTGAGGTAAGTATTTCTCTTTTTTTCTTTATTGAACAAGCTCTTGGGGAATTATTTTTCATTGTTCAAGATTGGTATTCGATTCAACAAAACCCATTGAGCCTTTTTATTAACAGGTTAATTTTAACAAAGATTTGCATCAAGAGTTTTTCAAGAGTTTTATTATAAAGAAAAGGTGACACTGATTGTGCCAGTTCCATCCAATGCTGATTGATTTGGTCTTGGAAGTTCTAATGTGTTCATTCTTCCAGTTCTCTAGTTTGGTGGCTGATGTGGGGATACAAATAATGGGAGAGTGTAGGATAGTAATTTATGATTTCTAAGTTATTCAAAAGGAGCCAGAGAAGTCATTTTTCATAATTGCTGACTGGTCTGTGTTGTCATCACCTAAGTCTGGAGCGATGGTTATTAGAAGGAGGAGAAAGACAGTGTTCAAAATGGAGTCTAAAGAGCAGTAAACTTTATTGATTGCATCTTGATAAACTTCTAGGCTGAGGCTTCAAAACTCTCTGTTTTGTACATTAAAAACCCTGTGCCAGATTCTCAGCTGGTTGGTGTAGCATCAGTGACTTCAGTAGAGCTACAGTGATTTACAGCCAGGGCTGGCTCCAGCATTTCTGCCGCCCCAAGCAAAAAAAAAAAAAAAGCCACGATTGGCGGTGGCAGTTCAGCGGCAGGTCCTTCGCTCCGAGAGGGAGTGAGGGACCTGCTGCCCCTGAATTGCCGCAGGTGCCGCCCCTCTCCCTTGGCCGCCCCAAGCACCTGCTTGTTAAGCTGGTGCTTGGAGTCGGCCCTGTTTACAGCATCTGGGAATCTGGTTCATAGACACTTCCTGCTTCCTCTGGATTTTGTTAGTTTTCAGCCAATAAAAATCACTGTAATGAAACTTGTTCAATAATTAAGCAATCGTTCTCTTAAATGTGCTTTAATCCCAAATGATGATTCATTTTCTCTCCCCTCAATAGCAGGTTACATTGAGGCCCTCAAATCTTACGCTTATAATTCTGCAGAAGGACTTTGGATTTTCCAGATACACTCTATTTCTTTGGAAGGTTCCTACTTTGGTTTTGACCCAATGACATGAGATTTCTACTTGAACAACAATTTTACCATGTTACCCGAGAATTAGACACAGAAAATATCCTTTGCTTTTTTTATTCAGACAGCTCTTTATCTCCTTGGAAGACCCTGTAACTGGCTCTTTGCACTAGTTTAAAAATGCATCTTCCTAGTTGCAGGCTGACAGATTTGGTCATTGGAGTGAATTTGTTTTGAAGTTGTGAGTAATAGAGAAAAAAGAGCTTGAATGTAGTGGAGAGGAGGGAGGCTGCAGGATTTCAGTTGCAGCTCCCTGATCCTCTGATATCTAGCCCCACACAATGGGGAGCTACGGGAGAGCAAGTTACATCAGTTCTGACTTGCTACATACTGCCATGGCCCCCACCTTGACCTTATAAAAGCCATGCCCCAGAATGCCTTGCCCTTTCCTTTACACTGGGGGTGAGGAAAGTGGCTGGCACGTGAAGCAGTAGAGTCACCTCTGCTGGTTGTATGCCAACAGAGTTCCCCTGATCAGGGAGAATACTTCACTGGCAATCCCCAGCACTTTACACTATTTATGCAGCACAAAGTGGCCCTAGTGGATTTGAGAATCTGGTTCAAAGTCTTCTTCCTATTAGGAGTTCTACTGGAGAATCTCTGTGTACCAAGAAATTGATTCATATGCTAATAATGCTTGAACTGTCCTTCCATTCAATGCTGTGTTTATGGAGTCCTCAATGTTCTTTCCACTTCCATGTTACTCTGGGGAAAGTAGTCATGTGTTTTGAAACCAATGGAGTCACCTCAGACTCATGAACCCTCAAGATAGCTTTGTTTCACAGGGACAAAAGCATCAGAGAGAATCAGGCAGAGACTATTTAGCCCTGGAGGGAGAGAATTCACTGATGCAGGACCCAGCAATAGAGCTCCTTCCCAGAAGAGATGGGAATCCAAGCCCAGCGGTATTTAGCTTCTCAGGGGAATGGAGAAAAATAACCCCTTTTCTGTTTTCAGCTCTGATTCGTCTTACTCTTGTACAGTGCTTAGATACCAAGTGCCTTAGAAAGAGAATAGATATTATTATTGATTATTTATATTACCATAGCCCTTTGGAGGCCTAGTCATGAATCAGGGCCCCAGTGAGCTAGGCATTGACCACTGCCCCACAGAGTTTACAATCCAAGTGTAACACAAGAGACAACAAGGGGCTACAGACAGAGACAGGGAAGCACAAGGAAACAGGGACATAGATATATTCAACACATAATATGACACACCAATTGACCAGATGATAAACTTCCCGAATATACATAATCTTTTAGATCTTTCTCTCTATATGTAGATAGGTCAGTAGAGATCTAAACCAGCATATTTTGTGACTTAACCGAATTGTCTAATATTGTCTAATAAAGCAACTTAGCCCAGAGACTGGATTCCATTATTTACTGTACAGTTCAGCGCACACTGAAAATAATGCAGATAAGAGTGAAACGTTTGTACACTCTCCCTGCTAGAGAACCAGTGGCAATTTCCGTGGGTGCACAGTGCCCAATACATTGGTGCTACCATAATTAAAAATGAATAGTAATAATAGATGTTGCATTTGCCCTGTTAGCAAAAGTCTCCATGTTTAACCAACACTACTGGTGATTCCCCAACCCCCCCACCCCCCCACAACATTTTTGTTGAGGAAACAAAGGCAATTTTCATGGGTGTAAAACTATCATTTCTTAAACCAATCACAACACAGAGCTCTGGTTTTAACATTTCCCAGTTCCTGCCAGTGCTAAAATAGATCTCCATTTTTCTCAAATAAAGTTTCTCATGGCATAGATAGCACAGTTAGAAAAATCTTCAGGAAACCTTTCCATTGAACTCAAGCAGATGGAGTGATCTCTTGCCATTGTATTGCTAAATGTTGTCTAGTGTGTCCGGATAGATTCAATCATTGCAATAAATCACAATCACTCTACCAGGTTCAATTTTCATTGCATAGAGTCTCTGAATCTCTCTGCTTGTCACAAGATTTAAAAAAAAACTTCTTTCTTTTGGGAGTGGAGGTTGTACAATATTCAAACTGGATTTTTCACACTTATGCAATAAACAATCAGCTTCATATTGTATGTATCCAATGTATGTCTTGCTTATGTTCATGGCAAATTTGTCCATGTGTGTACATATATATATAAGATATCATCTGGATATGAGCTAGATAATGACATAGGGGAACATTTGGGGACTACGTTATCAGAGGTATTGAGCACCTACAGCTCTGACTGACTTCCACAGGGGTTGTATTGCTCAGCGTCTCTGAAAATCAGGCGCCAGCTATCTCGACAGAAGTGCCTGGAGGTTGGAGACTTGATGTGGTTTTAATGTGAGAAGTGTGGGAATTATGTTGCTGGAATATTGAGAATGAAGGTGAGAGTGCTTTGCTTCTTACTGGTTGATCTAGTGATGGACAAAGTTCAGTTGTTCATGCAAATTCTTTTAGATCTAGCTACAGCCTTTGATTCCTCTTGAGTTGTCCTATTCATTCTTTTCACAAGCATCCCTAATAGTGGTGTAGCTGCTCAGCCCCTCGGAGGGGTCCTTCATGTGCAGTCCCCAGGAGTTTTGTTCTGACTCTCCTTGATGTTCAATAGGCATGGGAGGCCACCAGACAAGAGATCATTGCTGCCCTAGGGACTGTGTCTTACTGTCTGTTTGGACAGTACCTAACACATTGTGGGTGCTACTGTAGTCCAAATAATAATTCAGGTGTTGACAAAGGCCCATATGGCTACCCTAGACATAACCTCTCTCCTCATTCACCACTACAGCAGTTGCTGATGTGCTCTCACTAGAAGCCCAGCATAGCTTTGAACACCTGGCATCTATAGGCAGAAAGTTGTCAGTGGGCGTACACCTGCAGGCTTTGAGTGCTCCAAGAGGCCTTCCTGTGGGGCCTGACCCTCCAGGTTTAACAAGCTGTTTTGTCCATCTCCCTTAGTGTTGATGAGAGGGTGCCAGAGACCCAGGACCACCACAGTCAACCTCTGCTTATAACCAGTTTCACTTTCAGGTCCTTGATGATGCAAAATTTGGGTTACTACAAAGGTAAGAGTGTGTTTGTTTGAAAAATGACTTTTCCCATTGGAATTAAAACATAATAATCATGAAAACCATTTTGTCTAAGGGGTTATAAATGCTTCTTTATAAAAAAATCTGCATTTTGAGCCAGAGTTCAGTGACAGGGTCCTTTTTGGGCCTCATCTGAAAGATGAGTGATTCCCAAAAGCAAAAGGAAATTGGAGGATATTTTAGGAGGGCAAGGGTAGGATAAAGGAAGTACCCTCTCTCATGGATTTAGCATAGCACAGTGAGAAGGTAAAGATAATCTGTCAGGCAGGAATGCTTAATGGCAATTCCAGAGGAAGGGATGCTGATGCGTTTTTAAGACAAAGGTAAATAATACAGAAGGCCTGCAGAATCTTGGGGCTGGCCTGGATGTTTTTCTCCTACTGCAGAAAACTCACTGTCAACCCTCTGAATGGGGTATTTCCAGGGAATGCTGTTCAGCGCAGTGCAAGAGCTTGTCTCCATGGGGAAATGAAGCAGAATACCTAGTGTGCTTTAAGCTTATACCTTACCTTCGTGTGAAATAACTTTCAAATGTAGATAAGACGTAAGTGGGAATCAATCAGAAACTTCCTGGTGATACTTGGATCATCCTGGGATCAGAAACTATTCCCAGCTGCCCTTTCACATCACAAGTTCCTTAGGCACTTCAGGGGGTTGTATATGGCTTACCTCTCAGAGGATTTCCCTTCCTCCGCTGCCTCCCTGCTGAATAAGCTTGTTCCTAAAAGTCATAGCCCACATTAAACACGCTTCTGTTAGGTTTTTCATGTCTTCACCCCACTGTATTTTCTGTTGCTCCCCCAGAGTAAACCTACTACCAGCTCTCTGAAAATATCCTATGTGAACCAGACTCTTCTGCTATTTCCCTTCCTGAATCTCCAGCAGGAGCTGTAATGGGGGTCTGGGTTTAGGTAATGTGATGATTTAAAGAGGTAAGAAGACACTTTCTTTCATCATTATCCTCCAAGACAGCAGAATGGTCGGTGATTTCTCAGCCTCTGTATAGGTAGGGAGGAAACAACTATCTGGGTCTGATTCCTTCCTGAAGTGGAGGCTGGCTTCTATTAAAGGCACCAGACCATATAGAACAGGGGTCCAATCATAAACTCAGCACAATGTGTGTGGGCGGGAAAACAAACAGAAGGTGTTTTGTGCCACAAGGAAACTGACCCACTGTGCCCTGCCCTTTGAGACCTCTCTGTAAGGATCCAAGTCTAAAACCCAGGGTTGTGGTGGTCCTGGGTCTCTGACACCTTCTCATCACCACTAAGGGAGATGGACAAAGCAGCTTGTTAAACCTGGAGGGCCCACAGGAAGGCCTCTTGGAGTACCCAAAGGCTGCAGCCGTCTGACTGGCTCACACCTGCTACCTAATTCAGGAAGAGATCCAGATAGGCTGTCCGAGCAACCGTGCAGACTTTCTGCTGCTGCCACATTGGACCATTAATGATTAATGGAATCTGTGTGCGCCCCCGCCCCACATTACTGCACAGCTAAAGTTTCCTCAGCAGCAGAGCTTGGTCTGACGGCAGAACGGGGAGTGGAATTAGAGTGGCAACTTTCTAATTGCACAAAAGCAAATACCCTTGCCTGGCCCCTTCCCAAGGCCCTGCCCCTGCCCTGTCCCTTCTCTGAGACCCCACCCCACACTCACTCTAGCCTCTCTCCACCCGTTGCATGCTCTCCCGCACCCTCACTCACTTTCATTGGGCTGGGGCAGGGGGTTGGGGTGCAGGAGGGGGTGAGTGCTCTGGCCGGGGGTGTGGGCTCAGGGGTGGGGCTGGGGGTGAGGGATTTGGGGTGCAGGAGAGGTCTCTGGGCTGGGGTGTGGGAGGAGATGTGAGCTCTGGAAGGGAGTTGGGTGTGGGAGGTGGCTGAGGGCTTGGGCAGGGGGTTCGGTGTGTGGGCTCTGGGAGGAAATAAGGGTGCAGGAGGGGGTTCTGACCTGGGACAGGAGATTGGGGTGCAGCTGGGGGTGCGGGCTCCGCCGGGTAGCGCTTACCTCAGGTGGCTCCTAGGTGGTGGCGCAGCGGGGCTAAGACATGCTCCCTGCCTGCCCTAGCTCTCCGTGGCTCTCAGCAGCAGCTAGCATGTCCGGCCCCTAGGCGAAGGTGCAGCAAGGCAGCTTTGTGTAGTGCACGCTGCCCGCATCCGCAGGCACCACCCCAGCAGCAGCCATTAGTTGCTGTTCCCGGCCAATGGGAGCTGCGGAGCTGGCACTCGAGGTGGGGCAGTGCTCAGGGCTTCCCTGACCGCCTCTGCACCTAGAGGACACAGGGACATGCTGGCTGCTTCCAGGAGCTGAGCGGAGCCAGGGCTGGCAGAGAGCCTGCCTTAGCCCTGCTGCAATACTGACCAGACTTTTAACAGCCCGGTCAGTGGTGCTGACTGGAGCCACCAGGGTCCCTTTTTGACCGGGCATTCCGGTAGAAAACCAGACATCTGGCACCCCTAGGTGGAACTGTGGATGGGGAGGAGCTGGGGCTAGAAGCAGAAGTGGTCAGAAGAGGGACTGAGGGCAGAGCTGGGTTAGGGGCAGAATGGAGCTGGGGCTGGAGGCAGAGTGAGTTTGGAGGTGGAGCTGGTCTGGGGGCAGGGCAGGGCAGGGTGGAGTGAGACTGGAAGCATGGTGTTCCCTCCCTGCCCCACATGGGGGCTGGCTTGGGCCTGGAGCAGGTTTGGGGGCTGACTGGGGTTCAGGGCGGAGCAAGGCAGGGGGCAGAGCTGGTCTGGGGAGAGCAGGGCTGGGGGGAGCTGGGTTTGGAGGCTGAATGGGGTTGGTGGCGGGGCGGGTGGAGTGGAGCTGGAAGCATGGAGCTCATTCCCCACTCCCCATGGGGGCTGGCCCAGGCCTGGAGCAGGACTGGGAGCTGAATAGGGTTGGGGAGGAGCAAGGCTGGGGGCGGAGCTGGTCTGGGAGCAGAGTGTGGCTGGAAATGTGCCACTCCATGGTCCAGGCCCCGCTGTTGCCCACCTGAATGTTCCTCCGCATCCCTGGGGGATGCATGCCCCGGTTTGGGGACCACTGGGTTAATGTGCAAAGTCTGTGTATTTATTGTAGAGGTGGCTAACACATGCGGTTATTTAAGTACCAGGGAGTCTGTAGAGTCAGAGCGGCACCCAGAGGGGCTAGGGAGCTGGATGGGGAGTCCAACACTCAGAAGGGGTGCCAAATAGAAGATCTGTGCCCTGAGAGTGTGCCTAAGGACCCCAAATTGGGCTGGACTCTGCTCAGACTCCTCATATGCCAAATAAGATACAATCTGTGCCCAAAGTTTGTCATACACCCAACATTTACACAGCCTCTCTCCGGCATGGATTTTCGGATGTTGAAGAAATGCAATGCTTTTCCCGTGGTCATGAGAGTTGGGATGGAGGCTCTTCTCATGGTCATGGCAAGATTTCTCTGCTGCACGATTCTCATGTGCCGACTCAGAGATGATTTCTGACTGAAGCTGTGACCACATTCGCTACATACAGGATATTGAAGCATTTCTCACAAACAGAACATGTATGGGATGTCCCCCCTCATGGGTTCTTATTGATTCTGTAATCAGTGCTAAGGCCTATGAGTCATCTGTAGCTCTTCCCACAGGAACGATGTAGTGCTGCTCTTCCGTATACATCATCTGGTGCTCCACCGTGAGTGTATGTTTGGTCTCTTTCCTGTGCAGGTATTCTGAACGTCTGTGTCTTCAGGAGTCCTCCATCATGGTGGGCACATTTACCCTGTCTCTTCCTTACAGGATGTCTCTGTGGCTTATCTGACCTGCATTTACTCTTACAGGCTCTTCCACTCTGAGAAATGTTCAGTGTGGATTTTTCTGATGATGTCTCATGTGGTTGTAATTTCTCAGGGATTTCCTCCTCCCCTTGTCATTCATGGGTGAAGTTTTTCTGATGAACCACGGGTAGGACACTTCCCTAGGCCATGTTAGAGGTAATGAACTTTAGGCAAGACCCAGGCATGCAGGCCTTTTGTGATTTTAACTCCCTTTGATGCTGGCTATGTGCCTTTGGGTGAATGGACAATAAGCCTATTTAGAAGGAGCTGTTCCGTCACTTTAATCAGCCACTGGTCAGAGGCTCCTGGAGAGAAGGGCCGAGCAGATACCAGTTAGATTTGGGCCTGTTGCATTAAGCAAGGATGTTGCCCCCCTGTGATCCATCCTAGGAGTGATAAAACTTCAGAGCTCCTCCCAGAGACACATGAAGGCAGCAAAACTGTCACTTGTCTCTAAACCTAGGCAAGCCAAGTAACTTGGTGAAATGCTACAGCCTGTGTTATACAGGAGGTCAAACTAGATGATCCAATAGTCCGTTCTAACTCTAATCTCTGAACACCCTGTACCATACCTGGTTTGTTTTCACCCTCTCTCCACTGGGAGATTTGGTTTCCCTCTCCTCACCCAGGCCACTCCTCTCTGCCCAACATCCGTTTGCCAACAGACACAGAGCTTTTGCAAGTATCAGAATGGGAAGCCAAACTGATATAACTGACATACTCAGCCTAGCCGGATAAAGGAAAACAAGCCTGCTGAGAAAGGGAAGCAATATGTTGATGTTTTTCTACATGTGGATGCAGGGACCATTAAAATATTACACTTTTTAATATTATACCTGTATGCTTTGCTATTGCCAGCAGGTAAAGTCTGTAAACTGCTCATCTAGTAACTCACCCATAGCCAAAACGTAGTTGGAGGTGCTGATCTCTGAAGTGGTGAACATAGGCCCATAAAGTTATCTTTCCTTAGGCAGCATTTTGAAGTGATATTTTTCATAGGAAATTCTTCTCATTGGAACTCAGTCCATAAGTCAAAGAAGGGAGGCGTTGGTTCTACCCACTGGAGCATAAAGCATTTGTCTGCTGTCACCTGCACGGTATGAATGATTTTTTGTTCTCTTTCCCTATTTCAGAACAGAGGCAGAAAGATGATTCAATTCCTTGGAGATAAATATTCCCAGAAACTCAGGAATAACTAGTAAGCAGAAATGTTTGATCTTTTCACAGGATTTTTGCATCTTCTATTTTAAAGCATAAACATTTTGTTTTAAAGTTCATTAAAACGTGCGGCGAAGGGGAAGAAATGCCCATTTACAGCCCTGCATCAGTCTTCTTTATTTAATGATGATGAATTTCAATTTGATAGGTTTCCAGTAACAGTCTGGACAGAGCTTGGAGTCTGGCAGCATGATGGGTACAGGGGCTAAGAAAAGCAGGGTCCATGTTTTTAAGTATTAATTTATAATGGTTTTACATTTAGAGATTTTTTTTTCTAAGAACATTTTGACACAAACACAAGAGCCAGGTTGAGGTATTTTGGTGCCTTACAAGCAGTGTATTCAATAGTGGAGTTATTCTATCAATGCTCTGCCTGGCTTGCTGTCTGAATGAAAATATCCCTTCCTCAGGGTCTCCTGTCTGTTCCTGGGTAAGCAAATTATTTCTAAGTGGGAACCACAATATCCAGATCAAAAGGAGAATGCTAAATATAAATGACCTATTGTGCTCAGTTATGCTTCTTTTCAGACAGCCGCTTAAGTGCTAAGGTCATTTCTAACCTCAAATTTAAGCTAATTAAACTTTAGTCAATTTAAACAATTTAGGCTGTAAGCCTAAATCATGAGCCTAATTCCAATACTGGTCGGCAGATTGGATGAACACAATGGGGTGAGAGACAGGAATCCTTCTCCCATGGCCTAGGGGATTGTACCTGGCAAGTTCCTAAGACTGGACTCAACTCATTTCATGGGAAGAGGGATGGGGAAAGTGGGGCGGAGATGGCAATGCACGTGAGAGAAGCATGCTCCCCACTTCTCTGGGACTTTGGTAGGAATTTCCATTACTAATAACCATTCTTTTACCACCTGGGATCACAATGCTTGTTTTCCAGGATAAATCTTGCAGAGAGGAGCTAGTGCTTTTACTCACTCTGGCAGGTCTTGGAAAATATCATCCCTTCATCCCCCATTCCAAAACTGCTCTGACCTTTCAAAAAGAGTAACCCCCACCCCCTGTCACAATCTGACCTTTCCTAACCCAGCAAACAAAATATATGAAGAAGAGAGAACGCTACTACAAGGTGGCCTAAGTCTGAAGTGAAGCAAAGGAAGCCAAATAAAGAGATATGAGAAAAGGTGTTGCTGCCATGGCTAAATGCACATGGGGACTAACACAATGCTCATCAATGTTGGTCAGCTGGCATCTCCGTATCTGGAGACAACTCAGCCTCTGCAAAGTCTGTTTTCTGTTAACCAGATCCCAAGATCCTTACTCAGGACTCAGTTGTGTTTTTAAAGTAAAGCCCTGAATTGGGGAGATATGAAGCCTTACCATTCCCAAGGGAAGTTTCTCTCCAGGCGGTGTCAGGAATAAATCAATGGAGGCACAGCTTATCCATCTGATAAATTGACACAAGCAAAAGTGCTTTAATCTAAAACTACTTTTTTATTAGACCTCGAGCACACACACACGCTGTTGCAATAGGTTTAGGTCTTCCCAAACATTTATAGTAACCCCAAAAGTCTGAAATGGTTCCAAGGGATCAGCAGCCATGCTTCATGGGGACCCCGCTTTTCATCTAGCCGCTGGGGAACTTTGTCGTCAGATCCTTGCCCAAAGAAAGCTTCTTCGGACTGCTCCAAAGCAAATTCTTTCACCTAATCTTTTATAGCTAACTTCAAACAAAGCACATAACCTAGAGTGACTCCCAGTGGGTTACTATAGTAACCCTTAAGGGGTCACCAATTCTCCTACTTTCAGCAAAAACTACTCAGTATCTCTTATCATCAAATATTTCTAGTCATAACAATAATAAAACGTACATACCAAAGGTGTCAGAGGTCAGAGTCAAGACCAAGGTTGGCTGCCCAAACACTCTTTCTATTCTCACAATGCATTCACTTCTTGTCCTATTCTGCAAACTGCAAACAGTTATTTGGCCTTGCTTCTCAGGGCCTAAGATTTTCCAAGCTATGTGATGTTTGCTTTTCAGCTGGCGGTGGCTGGACAAACAAAATTGCTGACTGCAGTACTGTTAAATTCAGGGGTAACACAGAGAGAATGTCAATTCTGGGGTAACACACTGTCTCAAACGTATAGCGAGTAATGTGATTATAGTCCTCATTGCAGGCGCACTCACTAGTGGAAAAACCAATTGTAATCAGATTACACAGATTTGTATTAGATGCTGCCTGATGGTGCGGAGAGTTAAGAGCTTCTCCTCAAACCCAATAATTCCAGTTAATTAATGCTATGCCTCTCCAAAGCTACATCTGCTCACTCCCCACCCAGCAACCAATTATGCAACCTCCAGCCCCCATGTAAATGTCATGCCCCTCATCCCCACATAAATTAATTGGGTAGCCCCAGCCCTACATCAATTCTGTCCTTCAGCCCCACATCTGCCCCTTGCCCCTCAGTGCACCTCTGCACTCCCAGGGGATTGTTAGTCCTCCGTTCTGTAGCAGCTGCAGTATGGCCAATCCTCTTCCCTGTTCCCAGGCTTGGTGCTGTAGTATGATTAGGGAAGAGGGGCCAGACTGACCCCTGGCTCACAGGACAGCAAGGAGGAAAGGGAGCAGAGCCACCCTGAACTGTTTCTTCTGCTCCCTCCTGCCATCCTATGGAAATAGTGTTGGGGTTTCCTCTACCCCATCCCAACCTAAAAGCTACTGGGCTCTTGAGGGGAGGAGAAGAGAGTTCTGCTAGCCTTCTGCAGAAGTCCTGGTTGGCTTCTGTTCCCCAGGAGGCAGGGAGGTGGGAAAGGCAGCTAATCAGAGCTTCTAAGCAGGGCTGGAAAGTGGGTGAAGAGTGGAGCCTCTGGAATCATCCCAGACTGGCTCTGGCTTGGCTTGCTTTAGGAGTCCCTGAGTACAGGCACTGCAATTATGGCTGGGCGTGTGCAGGTGATGCAATAGGTGCTAAAGCTTCTTGGGCCCTGTGCACCTCGCAAGGGCCAGTGTTATGGGTTCCTATGCCCACCACTGGAACACTTCCTTGTGGCCTTGTCTAGGGATTAACCAGTCTGATGCCCCCTTTTGTGGTTACTCACTCCATCTCTTGCTCTGTCTCGAGACTCGATTGCTGCTGCTTCATGGCTTGGCCTTCCAGCCAGGTCACTGTGGTTTTCCCCTTCTGGGGAAATCACATGCATCTAAGTCTCTCCAGACCTACTGTCCCAGGCAGTCTTCTCTTTCACTGCCCCTTAATGGCGTTCCTCCACAGTGGCTGGTGGGGGAACCCGGGCCACCCTCTCTACACTTGGTTCCAGCCCAGGGAGCCTACAACAAGCAGTCAAGGTCTTCACAGTCCTATCCCTTACTGCTGTATCCCTGGGCTACTTCCTACCTTGCCCTCTCTCACCCTGCAGTCCCCTTCTACTGTCAGTTACTGGGCTTATACAGGCCCTTCCTGTTCCTGTCCAGCTCCCTGGCTCCCTCTAATTAGTCCCTGCTCCTTCAGTTAGGCAGTTAATTGGCCCACCTAGCTACCTTAGCCCCTTCAGGCCTTGTGGGGGGTGGACACCTCATCACATACTTTCCCGCTTAAACCAGTAACCCTCAGATGTAGGCATGCCTCCTGACCTGCATTGGCCTGATCTGGGCCTGCAGGTCATCCCTGTCCTGTTCTAGGTCCCCCACCGTGAGTAGCAATCTGCCTTTCTCCTCTATGGTGTCCCAGTATTCTCTTTGCTACAATTCTACGTCCCCTGCAGCTTCTTGCAAGGCCTGCTCGGCAGCCACTAATTTCTCCTGTAGTGCCTTTACTTGCTCCACAGAATCTCCAAATCCCCTTTCCTCATGGTCTGAGTTCCCATCATAGCTTGCTTCACTTCTGTGTTCATTCCTATTTCCACCTGGTTCTTCTCTGTCCCCACCATTTTGTCATTCAACTCTGTTCCAGTCTCAATCTCTGCAGCCTCTGCTAATTTCGTCCCCATGAGCTTAAATAAATATAGCTGCTGTTCAGTCAGCTGTGACAAATAGTTTTGCAGGTATAATTGTGTTTCCCACTGTCTTTGCAAGTTCTCCAGCACCTGCCTCAGTAGGGCCTGGACCAATCCCTGATGTTTGTCAGCCCTCTTCTGCAGGTGAAACAACTCTGGGATCCAGGCTGGGAGGATATAACTGCCTTCTGCAAAAAAAGGCTTCTGCACACTGTCTCTTTACCTCCCCCTGCCCCGCTATGGCCTTTCACATTCCCCTTGTACCAAGGGTGACTGCCTTATGCAGTCCTTCACAGTCTGCCACAGTCTCTTAGACTCCCCCTTTATAAGAGGCCATTGTCATGCTCACATTCTCCACTAAGTTGTCACAGCGTCCTCTACTCACCACTGGAGCATCTCCTTGTGGCCATGACTGGGGATTAATTCTGCCCCTCTCAAGATTGTTTACTCCATTGCTCTCTGTCTCGCTCTCTCACAAGACTCGACTGCTGCTGTTTTGTGGCTCTCCGGCCAGCTCACTGTGGCTTTCCCCTTCTGGGGAAATTGCATGCATCTAAGTCTCTCTGGGCCCACTGTCCCAGGCAGTCTTCTCTTTCACTGCCCCTTAATGGTGCCACTTCCCCAGTGGCTGGTGGGGTAACCTGGGGCCACCCTCTACACTTGGTTCCAGCCCAGGGAGCCTACAAGAAGCAGTCAAGGTCTGCATGGTCCTATCCCTTACTGCTGTATCCCTGGTCTACTTCCTACCTTGACCTCTCTCACCCTGAGAGAGACTGTTACCTTAGTCTCTACAGCCCCCTTCTACTCTCAGTTATACAGGCCCTTCTGTTCCTGTCTAGCTGAGCACCATCTCTAATTAGTCCTTGCTCCCTGGCTCCTCCTCCAGATGCAGTCTAGGCGGTTAATTGGCCCACCTAACCTCCTTAACCCCTTCGGGCCTTGTGTGGGCTTGACCCTGATCACAGTCAGGCACAGTGTGGCCAACTCTCCAGATTTTTTCCCAAGCCTCACAATATGTAAGCTGTTCTGCAGACTCCAGCTGCTGGAATCATAAATTTGCCTGACAATCTCAACCTTAACTCTAGCCTTTGTGGTTGCAGAGACAGCTTAAAATGTGAGGAGACTGGACCTAAAGGCTCAAAAGCTAGAAGGCAAATGAAAAATACCCAACATTTATTATTTTAAAATACCACACCTCGTTATTTTTTAAGCTTTTCTCATGATTATTGAACATTTGGGTTGGCAATCTGGGCCTCTGCTTTTAGTCAGCTCTCTCTAAGTCACAGAAGTCCAGCTCCTCAGTTTAGGCAAGTCCATGGAGTGATTCTATTTATACCAACAGAGGTTTTGACCCACTCCTTTTAAAAGTTGTCAGGGGCAATCTTTAATCTCGATTACTCCTGTCTGAGTGCAATAGCGGATACTGGCCTTTATACACAAAGGAGAATCAACCATTTTTCTGGAGGTAGCTGAATTTTTCCTAGGTGACAAGACTGGAGGAAATGAGAATATGATAGGAATATTTGACCACCACCAGCCTTCTCTTCCTTTTTATTCTGCAGGATGATGGAGATCATAGAAGGGATGGAAGGGACCTTGAGAAGTCATCTAGTCCTGCTTCCAGTGCTGAGGAAGGACCATATATTCCTAACCCATTGCTGACAGCAGTTTTTCCAACCTGTTCTTAAAAATCTCCAGTGGTGAAGATTCCACAACCTCATAGACTCAGACTTTAAGGTCCGAAGGGACCATTATAATCATCTAGTCTGACCTCCTGCACAACGCAGGCCACAGAATCTTACCCACCCACCCCTGTAACAAACCCTTAAGCTATGTCTGAGTTACTGAAGTCCTCAAATCGTGGTTTAAAGACCTCAAGGTGCAGAGAATCCTCAAGCAAGTGACCCGTGCCCCTGCCTTGGAAGCCTATTCCAGAGTTTAACTACCTTTAAAGTTGGAAAGATTTTCCTAATCTCTAACCTAAATCTCCCTTGCTGCACATTAAGTCCATTACTTCTTGTCCTCCCTTCAGTGGACATGGAGAACATGATCACCATCCTCTTTATAACAAACCTTAACATATTTGAAGACTATTATCTGTATCCCCTCAGTCTTCTTTTCTCAAGACTAAACATACCCAGTTTTTTTTAATTCTTTCCTCATGGGCAGGTTTTCTAAACCTTTTATCATTTTTGTTGCTTTCCTATGGACTTTCTCTAATTTGTCCACATTTTTCTAAAAGTGCGGTGCCCAGAACTGGACACAGTACTCCAGTTGAGGCCTCACCAGTGCCAAGTAGAGTCATACTGGTCTTACATCCGATACTCCTGTTAACACACCCCTGAATGATATTAGCCTTTTCCACAACTGCATCACATTTGTGACTCATATTCAATTTGTGATCCACTGTAAACATCCCTTCTCCAATCCTTTACAGCAGTATCATCACCTCACCAGTTATTCCCCATTTTGTAGTTATGAATTTGATTTTTCTTTCCTTGTCTTTATTGAATTTCATCTTGTTGATTTCAGACCAATTCTCTAATTTGTCAAGGTCATTCTTTATTTTTTTAAAGAAAAAAAATGACACACTGAAAATGAAAAATACACAACTGGCGCCTTTATCCTGGAGATAAAGATGAACTCTGCCTTCCCTTCCTGGAAGGTCCTGACTCCCCATTTCAAAGAAATCAGTCCTGTTCCCTAGCAATTACCTGGAAAATAACATAGTGACCTTTTTCTTCCAGCATTTACAATTCTCTATTACTAAGTAATATCTGCAGTATGTGCCCAGATTTGCACATCATCAAAAGTACGAGAGAAGGTAGCTCATCTATCAAGATGTCGCACATTTGTCTGTGTTTCAGGAATCCAGCTCTCATCTTCTTTAATGAGGCCCTGATCCTACAAAATCTCATGCATGTGATTAACTATCAGAATATGAGCTATGCCATTGTGACTGCACAAATACTTAAAATTAAGCATGTGCATAAGTTCTTGCAGGCTCAAAACCTAAATCATGAAATTTCTGATGTGAAATCTTGGTGCCCTATGTGAAGGACTGTAATGGTTACTCACTAGATTCTTGGTCTAGGATTAAGATGCTAATATATAGTGTAACAAAGTTCCTCCTCTACCTTGGTGGGTCCTGCGCTTATTGGCGGATTTGCTCGCTTCACAGATTCACCCTGTGGGTCAGGAAACAGTCCAGAGACCTTCCCCTCTGGTAGAAGCTATAGTCCAGGTCAATTCCTCCTGTGTTTGATCAGGAGTTGGGAGGTATGGGGGAACCTGGGCCCGCCCTCTACTCTAGGCTCCAACTCAGGGCCCTATGGACTGCCCTGTGGACTGCAGCCTCCTGGTACAGTTGCACGACACCTACAACTCCCTGGGCTACTTCTCCATGGCCTCCTCCCAACACCTTCTTTGTCCTCACCACCGGACCTTCCTCCTGATGTCTGATAATGCTTGTACTTCTCAGTCCTCCAGCAGTACGCCTACTCACTCTCAGCTGCTTACATACCTCTTGCTCCCAGTTCCTCTCACACACTTCCACTCCCCCTGGCTTGACTGGAGTGAACCCTTTTATAGCATCAGAGGGGCTTTAATTAGAGTCAGGTGCTTAACTGCCTCACCTGACTCTTAGCAGGTTAATTAGAGTCAGGTGGTCTATTAGCCTGGAGCAGCCCCTGCTCTGGACACTCAGGGAACAGAAAACTTCTTATCCAGTGGCCAGTATATCTCCCTTCTGCTACTCTGGTGTTCCCAACTGGTCTGGGTCTATCATAATAGCTTGGTTCCTTGAATCCAATGTATTAAAACAAAAGTGAATCCACATTAGGATCTTTCATGTGTATATGAAACTAGATCACAATAGTGAACAGATCTTTTATATAAACGTTTGCCAATTACTGCCATGCTCCATATTAACTTCACAAAACACTGTAACACTAATTTCATTCAGGTTGCATGCATTACACTAGAGTTGGAGCAAAAATTTGATCCTCAGATCCAAAACCCTTCACCTTTGAAGTACAGAAGGGGAGTTCACATCTGAATTTCCAGCTCCAAATCCACCTCTAGTGTTTTGATTATTAGCTCAACTGTAGTTGAAGTTTTCTCATGAGATTTCATGATGGTGGAAATTGCAATAGAATCGCTGATTGCTGGCAATATTTCCACCATTTGGTTCTGAAATTGCATGAAAACAACTCATAGGTGCTGTTGGCTGCAAACCCAAAACTTAGCCTATACTCAACCAACATCAGAACTCTACTCATTTCTTCAGAATATAGTAATATTCTTTAGTTTCCTCCTTTATTCCCTCATTAAATAACCTCATTTGCATCCTAGTTCTTCTGGTCCTGCAGTTCTCTATTTTTTATAGAGCCAGGTTGGGGGAAATGCACATAGCCCTAATGTAAGCAGGGTCTGCATGAGCTCTCCCTTGACATCTAGTGATGAGCTGGGGAAAAAGACTTCATGAACTGATCTAGTTTGCACAGACATGCACACTCTGCCTAGGTGTGCAGCATGATGGGTCCAAATTATCATTTTTGGCTGGTGTCGGATCACAAGCCACTTTTTTATTGGGGGGCAGGGGTAATAAAGGGTTGTTATCCTTGTTGAGTGAATCAACGGCAACAGAACTGTGGTTAGCATGCCTTGACTGAGGGACTCACCCTCACCTAAACTTCACTCGCTAGGCAGGGGACAGGAGTGCCAAAGTTGAGAGAGGGAGGGTGGAGATAGGTGCTTGTACTGGATGGTGTGGGTGTTGTGTAAGGGTCCTAGACACCATTTGACCTTTCCCCTCTCCATTGTGTAATAACAGAGCTGATTAAGACTCAATTGAGAGTTTTTTGTTGCACACCAATAGAACTGAAATCACTGATAACCAGGTATAAGTATTAGACCTGATTTAGGACAGTGTCTCTGATGAAAGAGACTGCCCAGCCTGCACTAGCAGTGAGGCTTCCCCAATAACAGCTGAAATCACTGAGATCTGTGTTAAGTGGGCCGACTTCAAGACATCCCAGAAGGTACAGAGTGGGGAGTGAAGTGAGCGCCTGGATAACAGAGCGAGTAAGGTGCCTTTCTTCCTCCCACCCAGGGTGAGCTCATGCAGATTCATCTCTGAAGTCTGGGTCATTGATGACCAAGGGCAACAACTGTGAATGGGACATGGAGGAGGGAGAAGGGAGGGGCATGTTAAAGGAATTTTGGTTGTTGGACTTAACAACCTGAAGCAAAAGGACACTGCCCAACATACTCTGGGGTCAGGGTTTTATTCGTGGTTTTATACTTATCAATCCTGCTTACAGCATTTTCCCAAATTAATGCTGGATTACTTTCCTCCTTTTTATTAAAAGTTTCTCTTCCACACTCAGACTCTGTGCTTGCGAGAGGGGAAGTATTGCCTATTAGAGTTGCCCAGAGAATGGTGTGTCATTTCCCCAGGTAACTGGGTGGGGGCTCGAGCTGGTTCTGTGTTGTATTTTTGAAAAGGAACCCCTAGATATTGAACCTGGCCCGTACGGCTGCTGACTGCATCTGGCAGAAGGGTTATACTAGATACATGGCTTCATGCGTCCATGCTGCCCCCACATTGGCACATAAAAAGCTGTAGCTGGGATATAGGGCTGAGATACAGAATAAGGATTATGTTTTGCCTTTTTAAGGAGAGAGCATCAGGAGCTTCACATGAAGTAAGAGAGGTAAGAAATGGAGAGGGAAAGGAGAAAACTTGTTCCCCCAAAGCAATTTTCACATCTCCAAAAATATGTAAGACTAGCACTCTCATCAGCACCGCATTAGTATTTGTTCAGGACCTCTGGGGATGGAACTTCGTTATCCACCTCTTCTTGATCTCAATTCACTAGAGCTCTTCATTCCTGCACCTCTGCTGTGGCACTCAGTCTCTCAGATAACCCTTGTCACACCACCTCTCTCTCCCTCTTCAAATCTCATTAAAACAACTATTTAGCTGTGCTTCAGCCTACTTACCCTGGTCTGTTTCCATTATCTCTAACTATATTGTTTCTGCCTCATTCTGTGCTGAATGCATGAAAAGTGGTCTATAGGAACAGGCTGCATTGTTAATGTCACGAAAGACTCCGATTCATAATTAACCAATTCATGAAATGAATGTTAATTAATCCATCTATACAGTGAACAACAAGCAGAAAGTTTCATGGGGAAAACAGCATCCTCCAACACAATGGAATCAAAGTACTTTCATATCAGGCATGATTTACACCACTGTAGCCTACAATGCTTTTTATTCCTGTGATCTCATTGTTCCCAGATCCCAGTCTGCTTTTAATCTATTGTTCCTTATCTCAATAGCCTTCTATTGTTTTTTTTTTTCTTTTCTCTCTATGGTTATTATCTTTCTGTTATCATTTTCAGAGTTTCTTAACATATTTTTATTACCAGTCTGTATCCATACTAGTTCAGACTGAAGGTAACTTCCTATTACAAATTCTATTGTGACACCCTCCCACATATAGCTGAACTGAGCTGCCTAAAATTTCACATGCAGGACCTTAGCTCAGGGTAGAATTGTTCTGTAAAATGTAGGAGAAATCCAACAAGATATTTTGGAAATATGGAGATTCAAAACTGAGGTAGACTTTACTTTGTATTTTCCTAATGTTGGACTCCAAAAGAGCTTGGACAGGACACTCTAAATTTGTTCAAGTCTGTTGGTTTTGTTGCTGAGTCATGCCTTGGATTGGCACTTGGGCAAAGAGGTGGGATTACTTGGCGACTGACAGGTTTCCAAAATCTTAGTATTTGTCCCATGCATTGTTAAGGAATTATGCATAAAGGATATGTCGCATAGGGGGTTCCTGAGATGTGCATAATCCTGATACACGGCTTGATAAATTTGCATCCACTTTTCCACAAAGAAGGTGATGATGATCTTCTTCCTACTCCCCACCAAAACATCTCCTAGCCAGAGAATAAATGACCAAAGGGCTATCCTATGATGACAAAGACTATTTCCTAGGCTAGAGAAATGAGCAAAGGGTGTCCTGAGTTTAATTCAGCCTCTATCACTAAATGGCCTTAATAATACACTACAAGTGCTATTTACTTACATCTCCCAACACTCTCATAAAAGAGACAAAAATGCTCAGTTTACAGGTGGGATTACTGCAGAACATAGAGGTTAAAGTTACCATTTTCAAAAGCAGCCACCTGCTCTTAGGTCCCCCAGTTTGGCATGCCCAACTTGAGACATATGGCTTTCAGTGGTGCAGCTTCCATTGCCTTTAATGCTCAGCACCCATAAAGTTGGGCAATTTATAATCTGAATTACCCAAAGTTAATTAGTTCAAAATTTGCAAAAGTGCCCAAGTGCCATGTGCTAGGTCACACAGCAATGCAGTGTCAGAAACAGAATCCTGCACTCCTTGCTTCTAAGGCGGAGCCTAATCTGCTAGACCACCGTGTCTCATGGCAAAGTCATTTACTATCCCTGTGTCCCATTTTACTTATTTGACATTTCTGCTTGGGTTTTTGTACAGGAGGTGGGCTGAGGGGGAGGGGGCTAGAAAAAGGGACCAAGTAGATATGGGGCAATTATTATTTTATTAAATAGGAAGGATGGCATTTTATTATCTACACATTAGTTTTTGTACTGTGTCTTTTACATTTCTTTAAGTGTCTAGAACTCTAGGTAAGTGCTATAAGTATAAATAAATAAACAGTTTTAAAGGAGTAATTAAACCTTCCTACCAATATGTGTCTGTGGACATCTTAGGCAAAGATTCAGGAACTTGTTCTAGCTGAAAACCATATGCTTGATTCAATGTCCATTGAGGTCAATGGAAAGGGAACCATTGACTTCAAAGGCCTTTGGATTGGGCCCCAATTTATCTGTATGGGTGACACACATGGGCTTGTTATAGTGGCATCCCCATGCCAAAACCCCAGTTGATCAAAAATGCTTGTTTTAATACTTTTGAATGCGAGCCATACTTATGTCAGTCTAAGTTTTAAGCATAGACCAGGCCTAAGTAAGTAATGTCTGAAAGAGATTTGAGATCCTGCATAAAAGGCATCTGTGATGCTGAATGATTGAAATATGACCATTTATATCATTAATATTGCCACTGTTAGACACTTGCAACACTATGTGCAGAGCATATCATGTTAGGTGTCAATGGAAAAGTTATGATTCACTAAAGATGATTATCCTGTTTAAATCCATGTATCATCACTATATCTGAAATTATGAATATTTGCTACAGATCTGTATCCTAACCCACCATTCTAATCTTATCTCAGGTATGCAGCAGTGATGTTACAGACTGCTGGCTTGTAAGGTCTCTGGTAACATCCAAAAGATTGGAAGCTAATTGAAATTAACAGAAAGACTTTGAATGAGTCAGTGGGCTTTGAATCAGTCTCTTTGTTCTCGGAGATACAGACTGGTTCCTGTTCTCACATCCCTAGTGGAATAGATTCCTAAATATAGCATGTTTACATGTTTGTTTCCTTCTACGTGTTTTCCTTTACTTCAAGCTGAGGATCCGCAATCAACTCCACTGGTACCCTAAAAAAAAGTTAGTTCTTGTAACCTGCATGGGATAGCGCTGAGAGAAAGAATGTCAGCATTTGGATGTTTATTACCTCTTGTCTCCAAGCTGTGCCAATTTGTTTTCCTTCTCTGTACAAAGGTGCCTCTGTAACCTAGAGCTGTCTAGATCTGACGCTCAAAAATTCAAAGAGATGTGACATTCTAGCTGCAGAGTCAAATTAGACAGTGCTTGTAATTTGTCATTGTATTTATGATAATGGATTCTTAGACATAGTCACATACAGTCTTAAAAGCCAGTGAGCATAAGCAAGCATAATAAAAGAATATAACGAAAGGGTGCTTACAGTACTTACTAACCATTGCTGGTTGCAATCTAATACAAAAACAAATAGGAAGCTATCAATCACCTTGCACAATATACTGGTATGTTGCATTCATTTCCGTTGTTTTTTGTTTATTTAGCTTGTTAGCTAGGCTTTTTGGGGCAAGACTGTGCTTGCCTATCCTCATTGTCATCATTAATAAATAATAATAATAATGCATTATTTCTAGTGTGGTAGCAGATAGAGGCCTTAATCAGATCAACGCCCCATAGTGTTAGGCTCTGTAGATACATATAACAAAAATTAATTTTACATATACACAATTAATGGAGCAAAGTGTCTCATTGCATTCATAATATGTGTTAGGATAGAAATAGCATGGGCTTGGCTAGCTAGCTAGCCAGCCATCCAGTCAGCCCTAATGAACCTGAATGCTACTTGTTAGTATGACCTTGGAAAATTTGTAATCAGTCCTACAATCTAAAACAACCTGTAGGCTGAGAACACAGGACGAACTGATTGAGTGTTAGATGATTTGAGAAGATCAAATGCGGTAGCAGTCTTTATAAAGTAAAAGAAAAGGAAATCTCAGATCACACAGGCCAATTACTCTAACCTTAATCCCAGGTAACATGCTAGAGCAGATAATGAAGAAATTAATTTGAAGACACAGTGCTAAATAGCAGGCGGCATGTAGTAGACCATGGCACGCTAAAGTGATATCAGTTTTTGATGAGATAACAACTTTGGTGGACAATGGGAACATAGTGGGTATACTAAGTTGCTGTTGTAAAATGAATAAAGGGGCACTCAGTGTAGATGTGCACATTGATTTGCAGTTGTGTGCACAATTATCCATTTCATGCATGCAATTTATGCGTGGGGATTCATTGCATATTTACAGGGCCGGCTCCAGGCACCATCCCACCAAGCTTGTGCTTGGGGCGGCACCTGAAGGGGGGCGGCATGGTGCTCCAGCTCCGGCCGCCGGGGAGAGCGGAGCCCCAGCCGGGCTCGCCGCCCTCCCCCCGGCGCTCCGGCTGGTCGGGGAGAGCGGCCCGCGGCCGGGCTCGCCGCCCTCCCCTGCTGCGCTGGGGGTGGGGGTGGCGGGAGGCTTTTTTGCCTTGGGCGGCAAAAAAGCCAGAGCCGGCCCTGCATATTTAGCCCATTATATCTAGACTTCATAAGGCATTTTAATAGGATTTATCTAGAGAGTTGGAATAATGTGGGTTGTAGAATGAGTTATGGCTGCCTAGAGCTACTATTTAGACAGACCACTGGGGGGGGGGAGGGGCTTATGTGGAAAATATAAAAGCTCTAGGCTAACAGGAAATAAAGGCCATTCAGTCACTCATCCTAACCCTGCTGTCCCAAGTCTCTGTGCAGGATGGATCATGGAGGGAATCTGAGTATTGAACTTGGAAGAGCTGTTGCACAGGGGTCACAAGAGTCAACTTTGGGGTCAGTATTATTACATATCTTCATAAACTACCTATAACAAAGAGGGGGCTGTCCATTGCTCAGACCTGATGATATGATGCTAGGAGGAATGGCTAATAATAAAGGAGATCAAGTTAAAATAGAGGAGCTAGAGAAGTCAGAAAATTGGGATCCATTCCTAATTCCTCTCAGAATCTAACACTATAGTATCAGGAAAGACAGAGTGATACTGAATAGAACTATGCTGATGTTGTCTCTTTTCCAGCTGTCAGACTGCTGTACTATAAGTGCAGTCAAAAGATCCTATTTAATGAGCTCATGGGAGAAAACTGCCACTATCTATATTTTTGAATTAGACTCTTTTTTCTATTCTTTCTTGGCTGGAATTCCACCTTCTGACTTAGTTTGTTATGTGTGGAACAGCACCCATCATGAGACTCTCTTTTCTGGATTTGATGCCATTATGATTGTTGATGGGATGTCTGTTTTGCTCATCCTATTTGATGTGATGAACTACCCTAAAGCTGGCTTGGATCACTCTAGGATTTATTTAAAAATCTGCTTTACATTGGATGTGTTGCTTTACTTTAAATTAGTTAATAATGTATAATGTAATTTGCACTTCTCTAGCATTTTCCATTTGACGCTCTCCAGCCACATGACAAACAATAAAGGCCAGATTCCGGTACCCATCCTCATGATGAATAGTACAGTAGCCTGCAAGTAGTGTTGTTGAAATCATTCGACTACTTCCAGAGTAAGGGACTATTTAATCTGAGTGAGCATGGCAGAATCTGGCCCGAGTTAATTAAATCTAATATCTCTCTGAGGTACTATAGATAAAGGATAACGTCATTCACCATTGAAATGCAGACAGCTCTAGATTCAACGCAGCAGGGGCTTACCAGTGTACAATACCATTTCACAACAGTTCACGGCAGAAAGTGAAGAATAATAATATTTGCAATAGAAATTGCAAGGGGCATTTGGCTGGCAGAATGTAATTACCTGAGTTGCACTAAAATTTGGCCAGGACCCTGAGGTTAATCTTACAAAAATGCTATGGGCATTTTCATGACCATTTTCATGACAAATGGGAAGAATATGTTTTACACTTCATCCAAAAAGCTGTTCCCCTAGAAGAACAGTGCTCCCTATTCTATGCTGGGATGTTGATTCAGTTCAGACTCAGAGGGGAAAAATGCCATGTACTAAATCACCAACTCTACTTCCAGAAACATCAAACTGGTATATATGTGTGCATGCGCACTCACTCCCCAGTCCTTGTATGTGGAGGGGATAGTCATGTATCACCAATACGTGTACCACATGTACAGCCAGGCAATAAATTAACATATATTTGGTCTGGGTACTGGAACCCAACACCAAACTTAATAGAGTGGCATAACAGGGAACCTCCCTCATGGACTTTCCAGAGGCTTCAGCTCTTCTCCTATCTCATGCTATGCAAAGCTCTGCATGAGCTAGGTTGCTGTTTTTCTTTCCATGCAACACAGGTTTTCATGTACGTGACCACCTCACCTGCCCTCTGCCAACTAATCTGTCTCCTCTGGGATTCATTCTAACAGGCTAAGCCTCTGAGCAACTTCAAACAGTTGCCATTCTCCCCCTTCAAATCAACCTGCCACAGAAATATTTATTTTTTCTCCCAGGGGAGTATTTCCTCCCCCCAAATAACTCAGTTTAAGGTTCAGAAAAGGCAGGATTCAGTCCTGAGGCAGGAACAGCTTTTCTATACGTACACAAAGTCACACTTTTAAATTCTGTAATCTGCCAACAATGCATCCTTTCACCGTTGGGAAAAGGGATATTCCCAAATTCCTAGTGGGGCCAACACTTGCTTTGAGCTTCAGAAAGGCCTGAAATATCAGCCCTTTAAGCCAATATATAGGTGTACACTGTTAGGTACAGAAGAGCTCTTTTAGGCCATTTTACAGGTTTATCTGGCTCCCTCTATGCAGGGTTCATAGTAACCAAAGCACATGGCTTTATAGGTGGAAGAATATGAAAAATAGTGAGGAGTCCAGTGGCACCTTAGAGACTAACAGATTTATTTGGGCATACGCTTTTGTGGGTAAAAGAAGAAGTGGTTTTTTTACCCACGAAAGCTTATGCCCAAATAAATCTGTTAGTTTTTAAGGTGCCACCACACTCCTTGTTGTTTTTGTGGATACAGACTAACATGGCTACCCCTCTGATATATGAGAAATAGTCCCAATCAAAATGTTAAATATTTCCAAATTTTTTTCCTGATACAGTTTTTTTCTAAAACATATGTGACATATGCAGAATACATGGAGAGGTTTTTATTAGGAATGCTTGGTTTTACCACTCATGAGTTATGTGGTCATCCCAAACTCATGCTGCTACCACCTTTATACCACACCATCATGTAGTGTGTCTCCATACACAGGCATACATGCAATTATTATAACTAACAAACATACAGAGTGTTGTATTGAAGGAACATTCACTCTTCCTACTAAACACTTCATTCAGATTTCATTTCCTCTAGGTGACCTCAGTAGAGATGGATGAATCTTTAATGCATTTCCCTCTCCCCACCCGCCAAATGTGCAGACCATTCTATAAAACACTTTTTGTGTAAATCAATGTCATTATTTTTCAGTTTAAAACCTTAAGGATGCTGGCATCATTATTTCAGGTAGTGTTGGGAATATAAAGTTAATGGATATTCTGAAACTCTGCAAAATATTCTTTTCATGCTATTATCTGGCGTGATCCAAAGACAAAAGTGTGGTGCCGTGTGGATTTCTGTGACGTCCAAGTGCTAATGCATTTACTCAGTGCTGCTGGAGTGCAGCATACACCGACTCAGGATTGTATGTGCTTGACCCAACGGAAAATGAATACCATACACTGGATTATTATAATCATTCATGATGTATGTGTTATGCTTATAAGAAGCACACGGAATCCTTTTTCTAGGGGATAAGGCAATACACGGCACTTATTGAAAGTACAATAAAAATCAGCATATGCTTACACACACACACACACACACACACACACACAAAGGTTCTGCAGCTGGATCTTATAGTTACCAGTCCTTAGCTTTGCTTGGTCAGTTCCAGTGGCCAGCTGAAACTGCACACGAAGGAGGGGAGGAGCAGGAGCTGGGTTTCTGTCAATGTTGATGCAGAACCAACCCAACGTCCCATGACAATACACCCTTCTTTTATAGTAATACCTTCTCATGCAAGTCTATGGACCTTGCTGTGTCACATCAGAGCTGTTAATCATGAGGTAGTTAAGGTTGCTCCCAATAAGCATTATTTTGGGTTGTTACTGGGAGTATCCGCAGCCTTAGATAACAGGTTGTGCTCAGGAGATTTCTTTGACGATTAGGATGAGGAAATGGAAATCTTCCCCCCCGGCTATTCTATTGTTTCTGCAGCCAGACTATAATCACAATTCCATAACGCCTTCCCCTCACCACCGCTTGCATTGAGACTAGGGGGTATCCCACAGAACATGTTTCTATGGTGTCTAAGAACTTTGGTCCAGATGCTCAAAAGTATTTAGGCACCTGAAATCAGTGTGAACTAGACTACTAAATACATATTAGGATCTGGGCCTTCCTTCATTCTGCATAACCATCCACAGCACTATGGGGGACAAGGGTCGGGTTTGACTCAGTTAAGTTTAGTATTAATAGATATATATTTATACTCATTTAATCATTTCATGCCACAGAACTCTAAAATATATTCCTTTTTGGTATTATGAAGACAATAACAATAATTAAAAGCTGAAGAGATAATGTAATTTTTGAACTGGAGTCCAGCTGCTATATGATGTGCACATCTTTATCTGTTTCACACAGTACTGTGAAAATATTTAATTTATAAGGACAACATGTAGCAGTGAGATTAGTAAATGACAGCATGCATTTCAGAACCATAGCAAGGCACAATAAAGCATTTTATCTGAAATGACTGGTCCAGTGCCCTTTAGATTACACCGTTCCATCCTGTAGACTCCTGCTGTACAGGAATCGACTGACAGCAGGGATGAGCTGATTACACTGCAGCCAGGCAGGTTTGTTTATTAGTAGGGAACTTCCTCAAAGAGGTGACCAGAGTTTGAGAAACTTGAGGATCAAATGTATTTGGCAGTAGCAGTCATAATATTGCGCTGACCAGAGAGGGTGGGGAAAAGCTAAAATTGCTAATACAGTGATGAATAGCGAAAGAACCTATCAGAATTCAGCATAATGCTGCTTTTGAAATGGGTCACATCACCCCTCATATTTTAATCAAGATGTGCTTGAATCTGGACTGGCCCCTTAGGGAAGGAAGGAGGATGCTGTAGTGGGTAGAGCACTGGACCTAGACTCAGGAGACAGGGTTCACTTCCTGGTTCACCTACCAACTTCCTATGTGATCTTGAGAAAGTCACTTAACGTAAGAACATAAGAACGGCCGTACCGGGTCAGACCAAAGGTCCATCTAGCCCAGTATCCTGTCTACCAACAGTGGCCAATGCCAGGTGCCCCAGAGGGAGTGGACCTAACAGGCAATGATTAAGTGATCTCTCTCCTGCCATCCATCTCCATCCTCTGACAAACAGAGGCTAGGGACACCATTCCTTACCCATCCTGGCTAATAGCTATTAATGGACTTAACCACCATGAATTCATCCAGTTCTCTTTTAAACGCTGTTATAGTCCTAGCCTTCACAATCTCCTCAGGTAAGGAATTCCACAAGTTGACTGTGCGCTGCGTGAAGAAGAAGTTCCTTGTATTTATTTTAAACCTGCTGCTTATTAATTTCATTTGGTGACCCCTAGTTCTTGTATTATGGGAATAAGTAAACAACTTTTCCTTATCCACTTTCTCCACATCACTCATGATTTTATATACCTCTATCATATCCCCCCTTAGTCTGCTCTTTTTTGGTACTTAATGTACCATATACATCAGCTCCCAATCTATATAAAGGGGGATAATACAACACTGCGGACTTGTGAGGATAAAATCCATTAATAGTGGTGAGGTGCTCAAATTCTAAGGTGATAAGGGCCATATAAGTAGATAGACATATGCAAAAATATGACTTATGCTAAAGTGGACCAGAGTGGAACACTTTGCAACCGAACCCTTATAGACCATTTCTGTACCATATTTATTCAAGTTTCCCTCTTCTAATTGTAGTTAAATTTTTTTTCTCCAGACTACAGTGCAACTGTGTCCAGAAATCAAAACAGCATATTATATGCTAAAAAGTAAGTGATCCATTATTATTCCCTTTATAAACAGTTAGCAATCTTTAAGATGCATATGCATTTTGAAATTTTATGCAAATATTATAAGCAGCAATATAACTAGCTAAAAGTACAAGATTTTTATACTCCTGAAACTCTGTTACTTGGGAAGGTCTATTTTTGGTTTTATCAGTATAATGCAAATACATCAATCACTGTACAATTGTACACCCATAGCATTTTTTTTCATTCATAGCTTCCAGGGCCAGATGGGACCATTGTGATCATCTAGTCTGATCACCTGTACGATACAGGCCATAGAACTTCCCCAAGATAATTCCTAGAGCAGCTCTTCTAGAAAAACATCCAAACTTGATTTAAAAATTGTCAGTGATGGAGAATCCACCATGACCTTTGGTAAATTGTTCCAATAGTTAATTACTCTCATTGTTAAAATTGCATGCCTTATTTCCAGTCTGAATTTGTCTAGCTTCAACTTCCAGCCACTGGATCCTATTATACCTTTCTCTGCTAAACTGAAGAGCCAATTATTAAATATATATTTCCTATGGAGGTACTTACTGACAGTAATCAAGTCACCACTTATCCTTCTCTTGGCTAAGCTAAATAGTTTGAGCTCCTTGTGTCTGTCACTAGACAGGTTTTGTAATTCTTTCATCATTCTTGTGGCTCTTCTCTGAACGCTTTCTAATTTATCAACATCCTTCTTGAATTGTGGTCACCAGTACTGGACACAGTATTCCAGCCATGGTTACACCAGTGCCAAATACAGAGGTAAAATAATCTCTCTCCTCCTACTCGAGATTCCCCTGTTTATGCATCCAAGGATGGCATTAGCTCTTTTGTCTGCAGCGTCACACTGGGCACTCCTGTTCAGCTGGTTATCCACCATGACCCCCAAATCCTTTTCAGAGTCCACTGCTTCCCAGGATAGAGCCCTCCCGCTTGCTTGTTTCTTCCTAGATGTATACATTTACATTTAGTCATATTAAAATGAATATCATTTACTTGCACCCAGTTTACTAAGTGATCCAGATCACTCTGTATTAGTGACCTGTTTTCTTCATTATTTACCACTCCCCCAATTATTGTGTCATCTGCAAACTTTAGAAGTGGTGATCTTATGCTTTCTTCATTAATCAAAATTTTAAATACATCTGAGAAACTACAGTAAGAAGATGTATAATTGACATACTTAAATCATTTTCTGTGCACTAAGACAACACATTGATCTCATGATACAATTGTCATAGAATTATTTCCATTTGGTTATGTATTGACAGGAGGCTTTTTAGCCAGGATGGGCAGGAATGGTGTCCCTAGCCTCTGTTTGCCAGAAGCTGGGAATGGGCGACAGGGGGTGGATCACTTGATGATTACCTGTTCTGTTCATTCCCTCTGAAGCATCTGTCATTGGCCACTGTAAGAAGACAGGATACTGGGCTAGGTGGACCTTTGGTCTGACCCAGTATCACCATTCATATGTACATTCAAGATCTGATTTTTAAGGCATATATTCAAATTGCTATCACCATAGTAAAATAAGAAGAACACCTCAGTACAATTATCCTCTATTTTGACCTGCTCGCATTTTAACACACTGTAGCCTTGTGTAGCGGGGTGGTCACCCTGCTCCTGCCCGGAGGGGTTAAAAGCAGCCCTGGAGAGGGCTGTGGAGGGGGAAAGGCTGATTGGGGAAGCAACCACAGCTGAGCCCACACCCCAATAAGGCCATAGCTGGCCCTATAAAAGGGCTGTGAGGTTGGAGCTCAAGACACTCTCTCTAGCTTCTTGGGAGAGAAGGACCTAGGTGCTGGTGAGAGAAGGGTACCTGAGGTGGAGCAGTGCTGGGGAAGGGCAGAGGGAGCTGGGGAGCTCCAGCCTAGAAAAGCCCCAGGCTGCAGGCCTTAAAAAGGGCCTACAAAAAGGTACTGGGGCTGCAGAGGGGCAGCCCAGACATAGCAAAGGCAGCAGGTCCAACCCCAGGGAGCGGGGGCTAGATGATGACTGGCAGTAGCCACTGAGGCAAGGTGGGTTTAGAGGGTTGGGGGTTCCCAGGGAGGGGAGACCCAAATTGGGGGTTATTGCTGGGGCAGAACCCCAGGGAAAAGGGCACTTGGTCCGGAAGGAACACCGGGGCCAGCGGCAGGCGAGACACCGGCCTGCAGAGGGCGCTCCAGGCTGGAAGAGCGAATTCCCAGGACGACCAGCGGGAGGCACTGCACCGGTGAGTCGTCTCCCCACCACACCTTGCAAAGATTGCTCAACCGTAATTGCGTATTATTCTTTCTGCTGTCACAGAGGCATTGAGGAGGTGATCACAAAGATGCTATGTATGTGGAAGTGTTTCTAAAAAATTTCCATTAGCCCAGAAGGACCATGTTCCTGAATCATTCATGATTGCTTATTATGTCTCTGCACTCGATCAATAGAGCTGGTCCTTGGTCTCACATCACCACTTCTCTTCTGAAATAATCCATACTGGTCAAAGCTTGATCAAGCACGATATGTCCTCAGTCTGTGCTTTAAGGTCTTCAAAGGCAAATATGAAATACTGTGAATTATGCTAATGATAATATCAAATTCCTGCATAACCCAAGATGATATAAATTATTTGCTGCCTTTTGCACAAACTGGTTATTTACTTGTTTCTGGTAGAGCCTACAATGTTTTCAGAAGCCCAAGGGCCAGCTGGATAGGACTAACTAAAGATCCCACCCTCAGAACCGGGACTTGTGAGGCAGTGTCTTGTTTCCCTAGAGTACAATATAAGTTGGAGCCCACTATGGAATTTTACAGGATCAATGCCCCTTTAAGAAAGCCCCGGCATCCTCTGGCAACAAGAGGCGTAGCAGAAGCAGGAGGTGGTAGTAGGAGGGAAATAGGTGAGTCCCATCTCATCTCCACCCCCGTTGCAGAGCCAGGGCTCTGGGGTCACATGGCCCCTTTCAGGTCCACCCTATCTCCCAGCAGTGCCAGAGGCAGCTCCTTTACAGCCTCAAGAGCCCTGCTGGGACACAACTTGCACAAAGGGCCCAAGGTAGCAAAAAGTTACCCTCACCTCCCCCTTGGGGTCCACCGGGCCAGAAAAGTGGATAGCACTGACTAAGGATGGGGCATAGCTGAGGTGAATGCACTGATTCAGCTCCTGTGGAGTCCATCTGGCGTTAACCCTGCCCTCTTCCGAGAATAAACCTGGTGAAAGGCCTGAGGTGGAATTACCACCAACATCCCTACAATGCAGAGAGCCTGGCTGGCATAGGGAGATGCAATCTGGATCTCTCAACATCAGCTGGGGAGAAGCTGGACCTCTGCATGTTTTTTAAATAGAGTATCAATCTCATAGTAGTTCCACCTAATCTTCAAGTCTCTAATTGTTTTAGGAGCTTGCCTTGTGGAGCCTATTAAATGCTTTACAAAAATCCAGCTATACTAAATCCGTTGCATTTCTTTATGCAAATTTCCCTCCCCCCTCATTCCACAAGATGTTTTCCTCAGATTATTGCTAATCCTAGAATCCACATGCATTTCTGCGGGCATCAGATATTTAAATCAAGCCATCTATTGATCAGTCCCTTTAAGGTTACAGCAAATCAGTTGAAAGGAAATCAATTTCTCAGATTGCCCACAGCATCGTAAAAATATCTTGGCTGCTGCAGCAAACAGAGTTTACAGCCTGGGTTATAAAAGCAAATTTAAGGGAAAGCAAGAGACGGAGAAACCTTCAGAGTATAATTAGGCTCTATCTACAAATTCCCAAAATGTCATAGATGAGGAAATACTGTGCAGTTCGTCAAGGTTGAAGCTAAGTGCCTTGAGATGCTTCAATGTCTGCTTACAAAACTGAGCTCTGGATTTTACCTGCCACTCTATCACTGTGGGCCAGACACGCATACCTGTCACCTGGCTGTCAGCTTTGACTTGGCCCTATTTTTAGACCCACACATTCAGGTTCTATCTAAATCTTGCTACTTCTTCCGACACCATATATGGCCTTTCCTCCTTCTCCACACAGCTAAACTCTTATCCATCATCTTGTGTCTTGAATACCGCAGCCTTCCCCTCTCTGCCATTGACTGTTGCAATCTTTACGCCCATCAAGTACATTTAAAATAGATTCTCAACTCACATAGATATAGCACCACTAGTTCTGCTTGAGGTAGCACCTAAAAATAGCAGTATGACGACAGTTGCATGGGTGGCGGCTTTGGCTAGCCACATGAGGATGTACCCAGGGGGTGGGGTGGGGTTGTACCTGGGGCTGCAAGTCTGAGCAGCTGCCCATGTGGCCATGGACACAGTGCTATTTTTAGGTGTTTGCAAACTGGGAATCACGCCTCCCAGCTCATATATAGATGTACCCTGAGTCAGGCCAAGTCAGGCCTGAGCACTTTAGAAAATCTCACCCTAAGTGTTTATGATACAGTGTGCCATAAAACTTTTGGGCCTTGTTTATTAAAAAAATCTTGTTTTCTGCTTGTTTGCCTTCCCATAGTTTCTAAAGCATGCAGTTCATTATGGATGATTGATTACAGACAGCCTCCTCAGACATTCAGAGCATTTCATTTTAAATCACATGTTCTATTCATATTTAAGTAATTATATTTTCTTATCTTGAAATGATTTATCATGTTGAAGAAGAATCTGATATCGACATGGATTCATGCTATAGCCTTTAAAAGTAATTGAAAGACTTTATTAAAATCATGCACAGCTTTCCACTGCATCTGTTTATCAAAAGCAGTGTGAACATTGCAATAAAAGTATTCATAAACATCTGTTCAAATAGAAAATGTAAATTTGATGAGGGCTGTGACATCACTTCCTGAACATTTGTACTAGCAGAGGTTTGTCTTTGAGAATGTTTGGAGAAAGGGAAAGTGCACAAACGTGTATCCTGCACAAGTGTACATGCATCCATTTTGTGGACTTCCATTCAGTTAGGGTGCAAGAACACTACTATATTATCTAGGGGACATCCAACAGCATGAGTAGTACTTTACAAATAGCAAAAGACTCAAAGCAGTTGACACTGTCCATGATTATTGAGGAATCTATAGGCTGAAATAAGCCCACATAAGCCATTCATTGATGAATTTGGAATAATTTGGAACAATACAATTTGGAACAAAACAATCTGCAATAATAAACAATAAATAAACTAAATGCTGGTTCACAGATAATTTACCACAAAGGGAACAGTGCAAAATTCTTCTACTAAATTGTTCACTACAAATAATACACCCAATTCTGTACTAAAGGAAAACCAGTGAATTAAGGTCAATTCTTCTTTGGCCAAAAATCCCCTTTATTCAATAATGGGAAAAACCAAATAAGAGTCTGAGTCAAAAATGAGTAAGGGGAGTGAACACATAGGCCCTACTTCAGCAAAGTATTTAAGTGTGCCTAACTTTAAGCATTAGTCAGTAGACATATTCCCAAAAGTTAGGAATGTGCTAATGTGCTACTTGAGCACCTAACATTCTATTGAAGTCAAAAGAACGACTCACATGCTTAAAGTTAGGCACATACTAATGTCTTCTGGTGAAGCAAAGCCATACATTCCAAGTGAGGAAAGCACTTAACCATACGCTTAAGTCCATCCCTGTTTCGGACAGGATTTAAACACGGATTTAACTTCTAGTGCATGTTTAATTCCCATTCACTTCAATGGGACAGAAACAAATGTTTAAAGCTAATGTTTGACTTCAATAGCATGTTTAAAGCTAAGCACATGTTTGGGTCCTGTGCTGAATTGGGGCCATAGTGACTAGCTCTCCTTGGAATAGGCTGTCTGAATTAGCATCAAAGGGCCAAAACCTAAAATCCTTATTTACTTTTTATTCAGCCTTTAGTCAGGCAAAACCTCCAACGACTTTATACTTTTGGGACCAATCCAGTTAGCCCAGTGCTAAAATGCTTACTGATTATGCAATTGTTGTCATTAAAATTAAAGCATGACTCACCTGAATCCAGATGGCATTTTTTTTTCTGTTTAATTCTAACTAGATCTTCTGTGAGGTTCAAAAGGGAATTGCTATTGTATTCCTGTGGATCACTCTGACCTGTAAAATATTGCCTGCTGATGCTTACAAGGACACTTGTTCTTTTAATCTAAACCCAAAGAGGCATTTTAGCAGCTAAAACACCGACTAATTAGAGGCATTTGTGCCTTTTATATCCTTCTTCTATACTTTTAAAATCATGGTTTGGTACTTCCAATGTCTTTATAACCCAGAGCTTCCCTCTCCATCCCTCCTTCTCATCCACTTTCACAATGTCTGCTTTGCATGTGGAATGGCCATGGTTCCAGGCTTGTCATCTCTTTACACTGGGGGTCTGGTACAGATTTGACATAACTAGTGGAGGGAGACTAAAAATGACTGCTAAGCATCACCTGTCATCAATGTCCCCTTGAATGTTGCATGTTGAGCTAGGGACATGGAGGAAAGTGAAATATTGGTGAGTCTGCTGTGCAGGAGAATAAAAATATATTACCGGTAATACAGGACTGCATTGTAGCAAGCAGCATTTGGTATGGAACACATGTCACACTGCAGGAACAGAAGATACATTTATCTCCAAGGGCTGGACCTTGTAAATTGTACATTAAAATGCAGACCATACCACAAGCTTTCAGTAAATTACTGCATAGTAGCAAATAGAAAATAAGCTTACATTCCCTCCCCCCCCGCCCGATAACCATGAGGGAGATTTGGTTAATGAAAAGCTTTTATCATCAATTCCTCTTACAGTCTGTTTGGAATAACCTTGTACATACTTGAAACAAGTAAGGAAAGGGCTGTATTGTACACTGGCTAGAGCACTGATTCCAGGCATACAAGCCACTAGCTCAATATGTGACCTTGGGCAAGTTATTCATGCCTTACTGAATAAAAATCCAGGACCTCTTCGTAAACCAGATGCTGCTGCATATAAACAGATTTTTTTCCAGGCATATACATTGCACATCGCATATTCACTGTATGAGAGAGAAAGATGGATATGGCAACAAAATAAAAACCATATTCATTACAATGGTACAGTAGCTGTGTCTTAAATATCACACTTACTTGATGGTAAGCGTGCATCATTTTCACAATAAAAAATCCCAGAGGACTTTGCACAATAGAGCTACAGCTACCCAGCTTTGCTACTAGAATACTAAAGTAAGTGCAACAGCTAGTTATTTGGTTTCTGGTAAAGAAGCTAGAGTTTGAGAGGGAAAAAAAATCTGTCCATCCACCTACACTGCCCATCACCATAGTATGTGAGTGATTCCCAGCGCTGCATAGTAAAGTCCAAGAGTATGCACTTTGCCCTTCCTAGGTGCCTCTGATGATGATATATATGTTTATTTACCTCAGGGGAGCACATGCTCTGGCACAAGGGGTGATATTGGGTGTATGGCCAACTGCAACCAGGGATTCTGGGCTCTGGCACAGCACAGGGGAAGGGAATGACCTAAAATTGCCTTCCCTATGAGTGCTTCAACCTCTGTATTTTGTTTTTTCAGACAGGGCAGCAGGGAACTTTCATAGAATCATAGAATCATAGAATCATAGAATCATAGAATATCAGAGTTGGAAGGGACCTCAAGAGGTCATCTAGTCCAACCCCCTGCTCAAAGCAGGACCAATTCCCAGCTAAATCATCCCAGCCAGGGCTTTGTCAAGCCGGGCCTTAAAAACCTCCAAGGAAGGAGACTCCACCACCTCCCTAGGTAACGCATTCCAGTGTTTCACCACCCTCCTAGTGAAATAGTTTTTCCTGATATCCAACCTGGACCTCCCCCACTGCAACTTGAGACCATTGCTCCTTGTTCTGTCATCTGCCACCACTGAGAACAGCCGAGCTCCATCCTCTTTGGAACCCCCCTTCAGGTAGTTGAAGGCTGCTATCAAATCCCCCCTCATTCTTCTCTTCTGGAGACTAAACAATCCCAGTTCTCTCAGCCTCTCCTCATAAGTCATGTGCTCCAGACCCCTAATCATTTTTGTTGCCCTCCGCTGGACTCTTTCCAATTTTTCCACATCCTTCTTGTAGTGTGGGGACCAAAACTGGACACAGTATTCCAGATGAGGCCTCACCAATGTCGAATAAAGGGGAACGATCACGTTCCTCGATCTGCTGGCAATGCCCCTACTTATACAGCCCAAAATGCCGTTAGCCTTCTTGGCAACAAGAGCACACTGTTGACTCATATCCAGCTTCTCGTCCACTGTGACCCCTAGGTCCTTTTCAGCAGAACTGCTACCTAGCCATTCGGTCCCTAGTCTGTAGCAGTGCATGGGATTCTTCCGTCCTAAGTGCAGGACTCTGCACTTGTCCTTGTTGAACCTCATCAGGTTTTTTTCTGCCCAATCCTCTAATTTGTCTAGGTCCCTCTGTATCCGATCCCTACCCTCTAGTGTATCTACCACGCCTCCTAGTTTAGTGTCATCTGCAAACTTGCTGAGAGTGCAGTCCACACCATCCTCCAGATCATTAATAAAGATATTAAACAAAACCGGCCCCAGGACCGACCCTTGGGGCACTCCACTTGAAACCGGCTGCCAACTAGACATGGAGCCATTGATCACTACCCGTTGAGCCCGACGATCTAGCCAGCTTTCTATCCACCTTACAGTCCATTCATCCAGCCCATACTTCTTTAACTTGGTGGCAAGAATACTGTGGGAGACAGTATCAAAAGCTTTGCTAAAGTCAAGAAATAACACATCCACTGCTTTCCCCTCATCCACAGAGCCAGTTATCTCATCATAGAAGGCAATTAGGTTAGTCAGGCACGACTTCCCCTTCGTGAATCCATGCTGACTGTTCCTGATCACTTTCCTCTCCTCTAAATGTTTCATAATTGATTCCTTGAGGACCTGCTCCATGATTTTTCCAGGGACTGAGGTGAGGCTGACTGGCCTGTAGTTCCCCGGATCCTCCTTCTTCCCTTTTTTAAAGATGGGCACTACATTAGCCTTTTTCCAGTCATCTGGGACCTCCCCCGATCGCCATGAGTTTTCAAAAATAATGGCTAATGGCTCTGCAATCTCACCCGCCAACTCCTTTAGCACCCTCGGATGCAGCGCATCCGGCCCCATGGACTTGTGCACGTCCAGTTTTTCTAAATAGTCCCGAACCACTTCTTTCTCCACAGAGGGTTGGTCACCTTCTCCCCATGCTGTACTGCCCAGTGCAGCAATCTGGGAGCTGACCTTGTGCGTGAAGACAGAGGCAAAAAAATCATTGAGTACATTAGCTTTTTCCACATCCTCGGTCACTAGGTTGCCTCCTTCATTCAGTAAGGGGCCCACACTTTCCTTGATTTTCTTCTTGTTGCTAACATACCTGAAGAAACCCTTCTTGTTACTCTTAACATCTCTTGCTAACTGCAACTCCAAGTGTGATTTGGCCTTCCTGATTTCACTCCTGCACGCCTGAGCAATATTTTTATACTCCTCCCTGGTCATTTGTCCAATCTTCCACTCCTTATAAGCCTCTTTTTTGCGTTTAAGATCAGCAAGGATTTCACTGTTTAGCCAAGCTGGTCGCCTGCCATATTTACTATTCTTTCTACACATCGGGATGGTTTGTTCCTGCAACCTCAATAAGTATTCTTTAAAATACAGCCAGCTCTCCTGGACCCCTTTGCCCTTCATGTTATTCTCCCAGGGGATCCTGCCCATCTGTTCCCTGAGGGAGTCAAAGTCTGCTTTTCTGAAGTCCAGGGTCCGTATTCTGCTGCTCTCCTTTCTTCCTTGTGTCAGGATCCTGAACTCGACCATCTCATGGTCACTGCCTCCCAGGTTCCCATCCACTTTTGCTTCCCCTACTAGTTCTTCCCTGTTTGTGAGCAGCAGGTCAAGAAAAGCTTTGCCCCTAGTTGGTTCCTCCAGCACTTGCACCAGGAAATTGTCCCCTACACTTTCCAAAAATTTCCTGGATTGCCTGTGCACCGCTGTATTGCTCTCCCAGCAGATATCAGGGTGATTAAAGTCTCCCATGAGAACCAGGGCCTGTGATCTAGCAACTTCTGCTAGTTGCCAGAAGAAAGCCTCGTCCACCTCATCCCCCTGGTCTGGTGGTCTATAGCAGACTCCAACCACGACATCACCCTTGTTGCTCACACTTCTCAACTTTATCCAGAGACTCTCAGGTTTTTCTGCAGTATCATACCGGAGCTCTGAGCAGTCATACTCCTCTCTTACATACAACGCAACTCCCCCACCTTTTCTGCCCTGCCTGTCCTTCCTGAACAGTTTATATCCATCCATGACAGTACTCCAGTCATGTGAGTTATCCCACCAAGTCTCTGTTATTCCAATCACATCATAGTTCCCTGACTGTGCCAGGACTTCCAGTTCTCCCTGCTTGTTTCCCAGGCTTCTTGCATTTGTGTATAGGCACTTAAGATAACTCAACGATCGTCCCTCTTTCTCAGCATGAGACAGGAGTCCTCCCCTGTTGCGCTCTCCTGCTTGTGCTTCCTCCCAGGATCCCATTTCCCCACTTACCTCAGGGCTTTGGTCTCCTTCCCCCGGTGAACCTAGTTTAAAGCCCTCCTCACTAGGTTAGCCAGCCTGCTGGCGAAGATGCTCTTCCCTCTCTTCGTTAGGTGGAGCCCGTCTCTGTCTAGCACTCCTTCTTCTTGGAACACCATCCCATGGTCGAAGAATCCAAAGCCTTCTCTCCGACACCACCTGCATAGCCATTCGTTGACTTCCACGATTCGACGGTCTCTACCCCGGCCTTTTCCTTGCACAGGGAGGATGGACGAGAACACCACTTGCGCCTCAAACTCCTTTATCCTTCTTCCCAGAGCCACGTAGTCTGCAGTGATCCGCTCAAGGTCATTCTTGGCAGTATCATTGGTGCCCACGTGGAGAAGCAGGAAGGGGTAGCGATCCGAGGGCTTGATGAGTCTCGGCAGTCTCTCCGTCACATCGTGTATCCTAGCTCCTGGCAAGCAGCAGACCTCTCGGTTTTCCCGGTCAGGGCGGCAGATAGATGACTCAGTCCCCCTGAGGAGGGAGTCCCCGACCACCACCACCCTCCTCCTCCTCTTGGGAGTGGTGGTCGTGGAACCCCCATCCCTAGGACAGTGCATCTTTTGCCTTCCAATCGGTGGAGTCTCCTTCTGCTCCCTTCCCTCAGATGGGCCATCTAGTCCACTCTCCGCATTAGCACCTGTAGAGAGAACATGGAAACGATTCCTCACCTGTATCTCCATTGCTGGTGCATGGACGCTCCTCTTTCTTCTTCTGGAGGTCACATGCTGCCAAACCTCCTCACAATCCTTCTGTCCCTGCTGCGCCTGCTCTGAATCTTCAGAACATTGTGGCCGTAGAAGCATCTCCTGACGTCTGTCCAGGAAATCTTCATTTTCCCTTATGCAACGCAGAGTTGATACTTGTTTCTCCAGCCCTCGAATCTTCTCCTCCAATATGGAGACCAGCTTGCACTTTGTGCAGACAAAGTCGCTTCTGTCCTGCGGAAGAAAGACAAACATGGCACAACCTGTGCAGGTTACAACAGCTGATCGCTCACCTTCCATATCACCGTCCTCTTAAGAACTTCCTCAACTGTTGCAGGAACGACTCGGAGAAACCTGCAGATGAAAGCCTCAGTGCGCTCTCCCCAAGCGAGCTCCCAGGCAAACTCCCGCTGTTAGCCTCTGCTGTTCGCCGCTCAGCTGGTTCGCTGCTGACTGCCCTTATATACCAGTCAGGCCCACTCAAGGCCCAGCTGGAACAAAGCACTCCCAATTCACACTTTTCAAACAAACAAGCAAGCAATCAAGCACACGGTCAAACTGACCAACTGTCCCAGCAGCAGACACTCAGATACTCACCAACACAGCCCCCCTAATGCAGCACTTAGCGTACCTCCTCTCGGACAGCTCCCAGGCAAACTCCCGCTGTTAGCCTCTGCTGTTCGCCGCTCAGCTGGTTCGCTGCTGACTGCCCTTATATACCAGTCAGGCCCACTCAAGGCCCAGCTGGAACTTTCCCTGAAGTATTTCTATTTGAAATGCAGGGTAGTGAGCAGTATTTCTGTGTGCACTTATCAGAATAAATAATCATTTTGTCTAAAATGCCCTTATATAATGGGATTTTTATAGATCCATATTCCACACATTTCCTGTGAAGAGAAGGTGCCCTGCTGCTCTGGCTTTTTGTTCAGAGAGAGTGTAGCCGTCAGGCAGGCTCCCACTGATTCAGTTCCATGTAGCTGGCCCGTGTTTTCAGCATCACTCTCAACATGCCCTCCTGCTGTACAATCTTACTGTGGCTGTCGCTTCCCACAAGGCTGTGTAGAGTGTGCATCTTGTGGGGAAGGGACTTGACACCCGCCAGGGTAGTCATTGTGAGTCCCTCACATGACTTCTAGACCCCACATGATCCTGCCTGCATAAATGTTGCTGTTACAGTAAACTTTGAAAGAGCTACTGTCTGAATTCTATCTACAGCTGATAACAGAGAATTTTTTTCTGTAACTATGGATTTATTTCCACTAATGTCAGAGCTTTTAAAATTTATATTTAGTGCAACCATTGCAGAATTAAGTAGGTGAGGTGCTGCGTATCCTCAGCTTCTACTTCACAGAAGGCACTCGATGAGTCAGAGGGTCAGACCATTTGACAAGAAAGCTTGAAATGATGGGCCATTTTTTTCAAAAATAGGTGCCCAAAGTAAGATTGCTAAATCATTATTTAGGGCCTTATAGGCAGGGCTGTTAACATTGCCTATAATTAAGGTTGCCAGATATCTCCCATTACAAACCCCTGTTTTCAGTTGCTTATAACTTTCCTAGTTTGGGCTAAAATTTTCCATGCTGGGTAACTGCCTCAGGCTGAATGTTTTTGGAAAATTTTAGCCCAAATGGTTTGCTAGCTTCAGAGAAGGAGGCTAGGGGAAATCATGTTGTTTTGCCCATGTTAAAATATTTTGGTGATCTTTTCCTTTCTAGTGAAATGAAGGATACGTGGTGTAAATCTGAGTTGCCACCTATAAGAACTCATTGGCAGTGCTTCTCTTTTTCCTTAGATTCTGTGTATATATATATATATATACAGAATCTGTAGTGAATGGCATGCTATCCTATATATGTATATGTATATAGGATAGCATGCCATTCACTACAGTCTCATGCCAGCAAAGAATTAAATATATATTTTTTGTAAATGTGAAGTTCCCATTGGAATAACACAAAGATCATTTGACAAGTCACTGCTGCTAAGATTCAGCTGGAATCATTCTATATAGCTCTAGTTTTGAACCAATATTCTACAGTTTAGAAAACCTGGTTTCACTTCATTACTAGATTAATATCTGCTAAAGACATTGCGGTAAAGTGTCCTTTACTGCATGTTGGCCCTGTGAAATAAATCCATAATATATCAGCTAATCTATCTGCATCAGTCCTCATAAAAAAAAAAACTCCAATAGGAAAAAAATGCCAAAGGAAATTCAAAATTCAGTGGTAAATTCAAAATATTTTCCCGTCGCCTCATCTGACTTTGTTAAATGAGGTCATATTCAACTTTAGCAGGTCTTTCAAGATCAATTTGTGAATAGAGCTATGCAAAAAAATGCAGAGAAATTCAAGGAAAAAAATGCAAATTTTTGGCAACTATTTTCCCTTAACATTTCAATTTTTTTTTATACATTTTGACCATTCTTGCAGCTGTCTGAAAATTTTCAGCTACCTCTGTTTGTTAACCTTTTTAGTGGTTCCAGTCAAACAGAATCTGGGAATGCTTTCTTCTAAGATACTGTCACCAAACAACATTCCAGCAGTTGAGATTCTCTGCAGCATTCATTCAAAGTAGGGCTTCCCAGTTTGATTTTTATTGATCCCACTTACATGACATAGTAAACTAATTCAGAATTACAATACATCTTTCATTTAGAAGGCTAGACACTAGAGATACAGCACAGAGGGAAAGTTGGCATATGTGACAGAAAATTGGCCCATCTTACTAAAAATTAGCTTCAGAGCAAAAAGGGGTCACCATAATCCAGTTTTCAAACTACAAAACTTGATTATGTGTGTGGTGCTGTTGAAGGGTCAATATTGAGATTACACTTTTTTTATTTTTAGAGCAGGGGTGGACAAACTACGGCCTGCGGGCCAGATCCGGCCCGTCAGGGCTTTGGATCCGGCCCCAGGCTTGCCATCCCCATGGCGCCATAGGCCCCGCACTCTGCTGGAAGAGGATGGCACCAAGTCCCTGCGGCTCCTGGTGGGGGGAGGAGCAGAGGGCTCCATGCGCTGCCCTCGCCCTCAAGCACCACCCCCTGCAGCTCCCATTGGCCAGGAACTGGGAACCACGGCAAATGGGAGCTTTGGGAGAGGTACCCACAGGCGAGGACAGCGCGTGGAGCCCTCTGCCCTTCCCTCCCCCAAGGGCCGCAGGGATGTGGTGCCGTCTGCTTCCGGAAGCGGCGCAGCATGGCGTGGGGCCAGCGCAGGCAGGGAGCCTCTCTTAGCCACGCTGCCCACACCCTGCCCCAGCCCTACATTCATGGCCCTGCATGCAATTTCCCCACCCAGATGTGGCCCTCAAGCCAAAAAGTTTGCCCACCCCTGTTTTAGAGAGAGGTCTTGAGATGTGGAATTATAAATAAGATTTCTAAAACACCCCAATAATACTAATTTAGGCCCAGTGTGACTAGTGCAGTGTGGTCATTGAAGTTTTGGAAAATAAATGTAGAACGACCGATCTGGAAGCAATGATCAAGAAAAGGAAATGCAAATTAGCTAAGACTGGTAGAACACGAAGACCAGACAAAGAAAGAACACAGGAAGTGATTGGGAGACGAGGATGCAGAATTTGCTTTGTAAAAGTGCAGAACATAAAGCTAAAGCAATGACATTATGGACGACAAATCGAGGCAACCATATTGGTTAGTATACATATTTAATTATGCAAATTATGGGTTAGACTGAGAGGTGAACACCATGCCCCTGCAAGGAAGTAAGTGGGCTACCCAGACTTTGGGTCTATATAGGAGTGAGAGGGTATTGCAGACTCATGTGCTCTCGCCCAAGAGCAAGTGAGTGGGGACTGGGCTTTGAAGAGTATGGAATTGGCAGAGTCTTGGCTTACCTTCTAGCTGGGCAACTTGGCAGGAGGGCATCATAACTGCTGTTGGCCTGTATTAACAGTAAAATTATTTACCCTTCATCCCGGGAGTAAGGAGGAACTGGAGAGAAATTATTATTTAAAATTATGTCTAAGTCACAATAGCTCCTGGGCTATTTCTGGAGTGGTGCAACTTATGCCCCATGCCTTGCTAAAGTCTGTCTCTAATGGCAGATTCCAGCCCTAACTTTTTATTCAAAAAAGCTGTAAGATAGGCAGTTGCCTACTATACATGCAAATGTCCATTTACACATGGAAATGAAAGTTTTGTGTGTGAGGCAGTGACACCACATTTTGTATTCAATATTCCAGTTCTCATTGAGTAGCTTGACTGTGAAGGTCAACAACTTAGACTCAAGGTTCACCAGAATTTGATTTATTTATAGGCTTTTTTAAAAAAGGAGCATAGTCCCATTTATTCTCGGCATTTAACTAACATCCATCAGATGTTCTGCTGCCTGAGTGTTTGAGTATCTGCCCAGAAATTTGTATCCCAAGAACTAGCTCTGCGTCAAATTGCTATTTGAATAGAAATATCATAACAGGATATGGGGTAAAAATCAATGTGCCCTTTGAAATCAGTGGCAAATCTCCCATTGACTTCAGTGAGGGTAGAATTTCTCCCATGCTGCATGTAAGTTTTCCAATTTTTCCCATTTGGAAAACATAACAAAGCGAGGAAAACTCCACAGTTTCAAAACAAAAAATGTCCGGAGTTTCCCTCTGAAATTTAGAAATTAATGGGAACTAGGTGTCCAACTCCTCTAAATAGTTTTGGCGGTCCCACCCAACAACTACGGAGTCTAAGTAATCTTCACCTCTGGATTTCTCAGCACATCTCATCTTCCATGCATCATCTGTCTTTAAATTGCAAGCTGCTTGAGGAAAGCACTCTCCGAAGTTTTGTGTGTTGCCTGGCACCGAGCTCATTGACAGCACTAACCAAATCATTACAATAATGCTAGATGAAAGTGTTGAAAGGGAAATTTAAACTGAAACAGAAGCAAGGCAATACAAATAAGTAGCCAGAACCTCAGGTGGTGTAAAATCAATATAATTATGTAGTCTTTGCTGGTGCTATGCCAAAGTACAGCTGCTGAGCATCTGGCCTAAAGTGTTTCATATTAATAATAGCAATCGGTCATTTGTATAGCATCATGCTTTAAAAACAGAGGCCTTTGCCTCTGCACATAACCCCAGCCTGTTAAGAGCAGCATGTTAAGTGCTGCACATAAGATACTATTTCAAATGCACATCAACAAGTTTTACTGGTCCCACAAAGCTGCATATTTTAGTGCCATCTACTGGCACCTTATCTATTAACCATTTACTTATATACAACATTTATCTTTTATAGAGCACTCCTGTAACACCTCCTCCTGCTCACAAGATTAATATCCCCTCCAAACCATCTGCATTGATACACAATTTCCTGCTTGCCATCAGACCCAACCTTCATCTTTTACCAGCTGAAAACACTGAGAAAAGTGTCCCAGTTTGGGAGAAATAAAAAATTGGTCACCCGAACCAGTGTTTAGCCCTGATTCTTGGTGAGAGATTTGTTCCAACTGCATCCAAATCTTAGATTTGTTTCTGCCACTGAATTAAACATGTTTAATATGTTTACATTTCTACTACCATGCCATCAATTAATATTATTATTCCACTAGATTGGTGAAGATCTTTATTTTATGAATAATATTTTAGAAACACACACAGCTGTGTTTATCTTCTGTACTACACATTGTGACCGAAATGAAAATGAAATAAAAGTTTGCATGGAATCAGGCAATCATTATCTCTGGTTATCTGGCAGTCAGGTTGGTACAGTAACAACAACACATTACAAACTATCGCTAGAGTAGCTTTCTTATTCTGTCTGCTACGAACTTTCCTTGTTTCTTAGCCTGTCCCTTTAAAAATCCTTCTCCTCTTCCACTCCTCCTACCATGTGACAAATGTGGAATATTGGTTGGTATCCCAAAATCTGCTTCCTGTATTGGATGATAGGTTGGACCGTCAGAGGAGAGCAGACAGTTTCCACACATTTCCCCCACAGGCAGATGCAGTCAGAAGACCAGTGAGGTGATATAAAGCCATTAAGCCTGGATGGGTCTAATGCTAAATAGTGGAGCCTCCATCCTAGGGGTATTCTCCTAAATGGCCTGTCTGAGGGAAAACAGTCTCGGGCAGAAGGAAGACTTCATACATCGGCCCTGTAACAAAGACCATTGCGCAAGATGGTAACTCAGCCCCAAGCAAATGGCGCTCCTAGTCCCAAGAGCTCCTTGGCTTCCCACAAGAATGTAAATGTTCTTTGTTCTGTTCCTGTAGCTGAAGAGAAAAGCCTGCCTAACTTAGCTTGTAGTAAGGGTAAGATTAGATGAGAGTAAACACGCAGGCAGGCAGTTTGCTGTTTTAAAAATCCCTTTTTCCTCTAATGCTTTATTCCATTACGAAATAAAAATGCTTTGTTTTAAGAAGGCTGTTGGCCACTATCCCTGATCACAGGATCGCAAAAAGGGGGAAATGCAGGTGTCCAACACCCCGCTGGCCCTGCAAGGTGATAGGTGGCTGGTATACACAGGGTTGTATAATCAGGGCTTGGTCTAAGAGAAGAAAAATCACAAGGTCTCACCCCAAGATAGATATGCATAAAGGCAAGAGACTGAGCAGCTGAGGGTTTTCACTCAGACAGATGAGAAAGGGGGCAGAGATGCAGCTAGCCCTGTAACTAGGGTGACCAGATGAGAGGAAGAAAATATCGGGACACATGGGGGGGGGTCAGCTGGCAGAGCAAAAAAAAAAAAAAAAAGCAGAGTGCAGCCGGCGGAGCGAAATATCGGGACAAATTGCATTCTGACAAAGATCGGTCGGGACGTGGGACAAACACCTAAATATCAGGACGGTCCCAATTTTATCGGGACGTCTGGTCACCCTACCTGTAACTATGACACCTCTTCGTTTCTTTTTCTCTCTCCCTTTTTCCTGCTTTCTATTTTTCTATTTATTATTTGAATTATAGCAGTACTCAGAGGTTCCAGTCAAGGATCAGGGCCCATTGTGCAAGGCACTGCACATATACATCCTAAGCGGCATTTCCTGGCCTGAAGAGCTTACAACAGTGGTTCCCAAAGTTGTTCCGCCGCTTGTGCAGGGAAAGCCCTTGGCGGGCCAGGCCAGTTTGTTTACCTGCCGCATCCACAGGTTCGGCCAATTGCGACTCCCAGTGGCCGCAGTTCACTGCTCCAGACCAATGGGAGCTGATGGAAGCAGCGCGGGCCGAGGGATGTAGTGGCCGCCATTTCGAGCAGCTCCAATTGGTCTGGAGCAGCGAACCGCGGCCACTGGGAGCTGCGATCGGCTGAACCTGTGGACGTGGCAGGTAAACAAACCAGCCCGGCCGCGAGGGGCTTTCCCTGCACAAGCGGCGGAACAACTTTGGGAACCACTGGCTTACAAACTAGTGGTTCCCCTTCACCATCCCTCAGCTGACTGGAGAGTTGTGCATGATTTCATGTTTGAAGTGAGCATTACTGCAGCAGAAAAGAGCAGCTTGAGCCAGTGGGGTGCAGCCCTGTACATGTGAGCTACTCTCGTGGTGGGCTGGAATAGGGGGCTGCCACAGGAAGGCTGGTGCACTCAAGCAGTAAGCCAGCAATTAGCCTGTAGCTCTGCCAGCACACTCAAAACAGAGCCTGAACTCCAGCCCGAGCCCAAATATCTACCCAGCTGTTATTAGTGCCATAGTGTGTCTGTAAGCCTGGGCTCTGAGACTCACTGCCACGGATTTTAAAACCGTGTACATGTTCCCTTGCGGGGCATCTATGCATGTGGTACAGGACGGAGGGAAGGGAGGAGTTTCAGGGTCAGCAACTTTCCCCATTCCCATTCAAAAAGCACTGGTTTAAAGGGCGAGGGGGGATTCTCTCATTGGGATGGATTGTATCTAGATGGTAGTGTCCCTTTTTGATGTTAAATGTTTGTGAAATAAATTCAGACAAAGACAGCAGGATCAAACCATCTGGTTGGCCCTGCTACCTTACCGAACATTAAAACTCACCATACATATTTTCAGGAAGAAATATTGCTTTTTGGTCTCGAGGGTTTAATGAAAATGGCATTGAAACTATGGGAAAGAAAACAAACCTCTGTAAGAGTAGAAACTAAAGTGCTTCTTGAGAGCCCTCTTAATTCCACAGGCTTCTGCTGGGCCCTCAGGAACCATCAATGTTACTCGTGCTCCCACGTCAGGCCAACTGTCATTGCAGCAGAGAGTCTGAAGGGCTCCAGAGGGAGCCACAGCTATGCCATTTCTCAGGACAGTCGCTGCACAATGACAACAGACCTTCCCATAGGACCTGAGCATGCTACCTGTCCAGCTTTCCTAAAACCTGCCAGCCCGGGACTGAGAGACGAGCGTGAGGCTCAGACTTTGACGCTCCACCATCTGCAGCAAATTTAGTAATCTGGAAAAAAAATTACTTTTTGAATGTGGAGTAAGGAAGTAGAAGAAAAGAAGGAAGAAAATCAACAATAAAAGGCTCAGTTATGGCTGTAGTGTAGTTGGTGGCAGCTAGTAATGAGGAGTTTATGGGACTAAGTCCCACCCATTGGAGGAAATGGGTCAGAAATAATTATTTTGGGCCGTGGGGATGTATCTAATTCTCCAACTACCAGCCCCAGCTCCACCACTTATCTTAGGCACCAGCTGCCAATGCATTCCTGGATTGCTTAATCAGGGCCAGCATTTGACAGATCCTGTGCAGTAATGGCACAAAACCAAACTGTGGTAGTGTTTGAGAATTAATAAAGAACCTCCTTTATGTTACTACACCTCAGCCCTGTCACTACGGATGCTACAGTTTATAGCCCCTAAGCTGATGGCAAGGACAGGGGGGAGGCTTGAGGAATTTTTCTGCTTGAGATGTTGACCAGAATCCTTATGGGGCACACAGAATGTACTCCTACCTAGTGTCCTTACATGCCCTTGTCACACTGGGCCGAGTCCCTCTCTCGGGATGGACACCAGTCTGTTCTGATGGGATCCAACCACTGAATCCAATGTGTTTCTGGGCCCCCTAGGTCTGGGTAGTGACTGGTCACGTACCTGGGTTGGGATCTGTCAGGTGCAGACCATGTGTCTAACACCCTTGTTGGCCAGTAAGACTCTGCAGGCTGGCAGCCATAGACCCCCAAACCAGTGCCACTCCCCTCCCACAGCCCAAATTGCCTAGACAAATTTTCCCAGAATCCACCTGGATGTGTGAACTCTGTTCCTAGTTAAACTCATCAGGGACAATATGGCAGTACAGCAAGAGACACAGGCTTAGAAAAGGAATTTGTTTTTAGCCACAAACATTTTACTCTTAAAAAAAGCACCAAACAAACAAAAACGCAGAAGAGTTACAGATCTAGGCAAACAACAAACAATCCTGAACGCAATCCCCTGGTCTGATCTCACCCCTCTTGGGAGTCCTGCAGTCTGGTGAGTGTCCTTATGCCAGGCAGTGTCTCCTGTCTGCACTATCCCCAGCAAGTTCTGCTTACAAGTAGTGATGGAATGGCCCTCTGCGTAGCAAAGCAGCCTCCTCTTATAACATTTCTGCCCACTTGCTTTTGGCTGGGGGGAGTTGCCAACTCCACCCCCCCGTTGGCTTTTGTGTAGAGCGTCCCAAGGGATAGTGTTAGTTGTTACAAATCATTCAAAGTGGCCCTGCTTATAGAAAACCTATTGCTCCAGGTGGGAAGACATTGCTGGCCTTTGATGGCTCTCTCATTGTTAACCCGACACTCTACCATGAACACACAGTGTCCAGAATAGACTGACCCTGTCAAGGGTTTCGATACCATGTCTGAATCCAACATGGAGGTTACAATACAGCCAGAAGGTCACAGCTAAGGTTGCAATCAGAAGATGGTGTTCTTAAAACAAAATGGGGTTCATAGCTTGACCCAGGCATACCCCCAAACTATTACAGCACCATGTGCTGGTGAGAGTGGGGCCATTGCTCAGAGCTGTCTGGGTGTGAAAGAGGAATGTGCTGTTCCCTCCTCTTCAGGGCTGGGATTGAGGCCATGATGGTGTGTGCTGCCATTGAGACCTCAGAAAGGATTGTGGTTTAATCAGCCCAAGATCTGCCCATGGATTCTGGCAGCAGTCTAGCCCCTCTGCAACTCCTCAACTGCACTTCTGGCCAAATCTAGCCCCAAATGACCAAAACCAAGCCTGGCTTTATATGTCGATGGATTTACATATTATGCTTTTCTCCACAGGCATCAAACTACATTATTTAAACAAGCGAAAGTCCTGTCTTTTGCAGCTTATGGTAACGCTATGCTAGTGGCTAGCTGCTAATGTGCCTTTTATTTTCCAAAGGTCACTGGATGTTGATATTGTTTTGATGCAGGAAATAAGTCTGGTGTAATACATTTTATATTAAATTCAGAGCAGTCATGTCAAGCCTAAAAGAAAGACACCATTCCCCACTGATGAGGAATAAATTGTGAACAGGACCAAATTGGATGAGGGTACACGCAGAGACCTAAAAGTGAGCACTGAGGGGTGAAAGCTGCAGGGCTTATGTGATGAATAGAGTCCTTCACAGTCTGGAGAATCAATAAAAAATTAATGATGTTTGTCAAAGCGAGGCTGAGCTGTGTGCGTCTCCCATACCAAAACTCTATTCTAGGCAGAAGCAAAGGGAAGAATGGGATGCCTCAAGGGATTGTTAGTGCAATATCGAACCTTTAACTTATTGATCACTGGTTAAAAACAGCCCACGGTGGTGCTGGCTAAAAATCTGGGCCAACAGACAGCTCTTTAATGAGCTCTGTAAAACAAACTGGCAGCCATGGTCCAGTTTTTAATATATCTATGTTTCACAGACCTGGTCAGGCTCACTCTGTGGGTGACTAACAGACTGCTGTGAGGGGATCCAAGCCTCTGGGTCTCAGGTATTTAAGCTCCCTCAGCCTAAACAGAGCCCAGCCACTACCTCAGACTTTGGGTCCCTAGGCACAGACTCTTTGCCTAGCACCCGCCTCCAGAGCTGGAACCCACTGTTCAGTTGCCAGGGCAGTGAAGAAGGTGGGTTCAAACAGTGCCAATGGAACTAGGCCCAAGCTGGTCAGGAGCCCATAAAAGGTTGCACTCCCCACCCCTGCCCTCTTTTTTTTTGTTTGTTTATTTCTTTTCTTCCATTGTGGGGCTGTAGCCTTCTCTGTAAGTGCTGCCATCACTAGACCTCGACTGACCTTACCTGTGTTCCTGAGCTCCAGCTCATTATCTCCAGCTCATTAATTTCACCCGATATAGCTCTGAGTTTCACAGAGTTATTATGTCCTTTCGCTTGATTTCTCTCAGTTTCACAGAGATATTGGTTAGATTTTTCATCCGCTACCACAGTCACTGCAACCTTAACAATTTATTCATGAAGAGCTTGCTGGTTGAATTCTTCCGGTCAACCATGATTTCTGTCATGAAAACCAACAGTCACAAGAGTGGGGCTCAAAAGCACAAGCTGCAGAAGGCCTGGGGGAGAGGGAAGTGGAATAAAAAAACTACAAAGTTTCTTGAAACATGTAAAGTTTGACCATGTTCCTTGTTCTACAGCTGGTTCTGCTTCTTGCATTTCTGAGCCTTTCTTAGCTAGCAAGGACATTGATTTGAGTTTATTGAAAACATTAACTTTGGCAAGGCAGATATGGCTACTTAGCCACAAGTGGTGGATTATATTCATTGGTTTTTTGGTAGAAAACGGTCCCATTGTTAATTTAGAGCATGACTTTTTTACCTAGTGAATGCAAAGGAAGGCAAGTTAAAACCCTGGCTCTTTCTCAAAATTCCTAATGGGGACTTATGCCAGCAATCTTGAAGTCCATTTCACTCTTGCCTCCTTGTTCCATTTCACTTGTTTGCTTTCCAGCCAAATTCCTCATCTTTCATAGTGAACTGTAAAATTAGGTGTGACGGGGCAGCTGCCCCTCACTGGCTGGCAAAGGGTTAATAGCAGCCCTTGGAGCAGTTGCGCAGGACCCAGCCAACCAGAGGAAGTCTTAGAAGCAGCCAATCAGGGCCAGGCTGGGCCCTATAAGAAGGGCTGCAGGGCAGAGAAGAGCTCAGTCTCTCCCTGGAGATTGAGGGAGAAGGACTGGCTGCCTGTAGGGAGAAGTTCCTGGGACAGAGCAGTGCTGGGCAGGGTCAGGGGAGTAAGCAGAGCTCCAGCCTGGCTGGCTCCCAGACTGAGGCCTTGATACAGGGGCTGGGGCTACAGGGAATTGGCCCAGGGAAAGCAGATAGCGGCACAAGGGAAGGAGAGGCAGTGAGCGGCGGCCAGCTATAGGGTCCCTGAGTCGGGACACAGAGTAGTGGGTGGGCCTGCCCTCCCCCTTGCCCCACTGGCCACTAAGGGAAGTGGCCAGCCAAAGAACTACAGTTTGCCCCTGAGTAAGGGGCTGGACTAGGGGCTGCAGTTCATTATTGTGGTAAAAGGCCAGACGAAGAACTGCTGGTTCCCCCGGAAGGAAGAAGAAAATGGAGTTGGGGCATGTGACTTCCCCTGGTTTTATCAGGACTGGTGATCTGCTAGGTCACTCCAATCCTTGACTCTGGGAGCCAGCCTTACCCTGCTCTGCTGTGAGAACCCCCACTCCTGGGCTGTTCACGCACAGCCTCTGGCATGTAAGCTGCTCCCAGCTACGTGAGTGGGCACTTTTGGCCAGCTCCTGCTTGGATTGGGCAACCGAATGACACTAGCCAATATCTCTGGTCCCAAACACAACCCTAGGAACCTCCGTCTTGCAGTGTCCAGTTATGCCCACTGGATGCTGCAAGCTTATATGAGTTCCTCAATTTAACAAAGAAATTGATATGTACCAGGTTTGTTATCCTAAGGGGAGTCTCTGACACACTTCAGACCAAATGCACTGCCACAGGTAGAATAAACAAACAAATTTATTATCTACAAAAGATAGATTTTAAGTGATTATAAGTCAAAGCACAAGAAGTCAAATTTGGTCAAATGAAATAAAAGCAAAATGCATTCTAAACTGATCTTAACATTTTCAGTGCCCTTACAAACTTAGATACATCTCACCACAGGCTGTCTGGTTGCCCTTCAGTGAGGCTCTCCCCTTTGATCAGCGCTTCAGTCATTTGGTGGTGATGTCTATAGATGGAGGTGGAAGAGAGAGGAAGAGCGTGGCAAACGTCTCTCCCTTTTATCATGTTCTTTCTTCCCTCTTGGCTTTGCCCCCCCCTTCAGAGTCAGGTGAGCATTACCTCATCGTAGTCCCACACTGACCAAGGGAAGGGGCATGACTCACTCGAGAGTCCTTTGTTCCTGAGAGGCTGGGATGGTTTGTCCCACACATGCCCTGATGAGGTGTGAACTGCCCCTCTGCTCCTGGAGAGTTTTACTTGTTTTAAGCCATGAGGACACATTTTCAGCCTTATAACTATATACCTGAAACTACAACCTATAACATTACTATAACAATGCTCAGTGCATCATGAGCCTTCCGAAGACAGCCAACATGACAAACTTTGCATTGGATACCACACAATCATATTATAAGGATGAACATGGGGGTGCAGGATGTCCCCCGAGATACAGAGTGTCACAGGGCACAGCCAGAGTGCCATGCCCTGAAGAGGACGCCACGGTCCGGGAGTGACGCAGGTCCCCACAGACAGTGGAGACGGCAGAGAAGCAGCGATGGAGACTGAGACACCACAAGAGGAGGGCACCCTGCTAATGGACAGAACTAATTCCCAGAGCAACCAGCAGGAGGCGCCACGGTGGTGAACACAACCTGTTACACTAGGTTCACAAGCTTTTTCCACTTTAGCAAGTGCGTATCCCAACATGAAGGTTCAGAAAAACTTGTGGAGGCAATCACTCTCTGAATGGAACTTGCAGAATTGTTGGAAAAGGGTCACATAATTGGCAAACATGTGCAACTATGCTATCAGATGCAGTAGGAAATGTGGAGCAACATTTTGCATCATCGCTTGGGTATTTTGCTGTATTTAGGTGAGACCCGTTAGTTTTGAGAGGTTCAGACAAAAAATTAGTCAATCTTCATAATGGTAGTTTTGGGGGTTTACTTGTGTAACCCTTCTGCCAGATGAAGTCGGCAGTGACAAGGGCCAGGTTCAATATCTAGAAGTTCCTTTTCAACAATACAACACAGAACCAGCTCGAGCCCCCACCCAGTAACTGGGGGGGAAATTACACACTACCTCCTGGGCACCTCTAAAAACCAATACTTGCCCTCTCTCAAGCACAGAGTTTGAGTATAGAAAAGAAACTTTTAATAAAAAGGAGGAAAGTAACACAGCATTAACTTGGGAAAATGCCACAAGCAGGATTCATAAGCATAAAACCATGAGCAAAACACTGTCCCCGAAGTATGTTGGACACTGTCCTTTTGCCTCAGATTGTTAAATCCAGTCTGAGGCATTCCTTTAAGATGCCCCTCCCATCTCTCTCCACCACATCCCCCTCACAGTTGTTGTCCTTGGTCCATGAAGACCCAGAGTTCAGAGGTGCGTTCATGTGAGTTCACCTCCCACCCAGATGGGGTGGGGGAAAAAGGCACCTTGCTCGCTCTGACAGCCACTCCACCAGCCGCTAGTGCAGGCTGGGCAGCCTCTTTCCCCAGAGACACTGTCTCATCACAGATCTAATGCTTAGATCTGGTTATTAGTGATTTCAGCAACAAAAGACTCCCAATTGAGTCTTAAACAGTTCTGGTAAAACACAGTGGGGAGGGGGAGGGTCAAATGGGGTCTATGACCCTTAAGCAGAGCCCACCCCACCAGGTACAAACCCCTGTCCCCCATCCTCTCTCAACTCCAATAGGCTTTGGCCCTGCTGCCCCCACCTAGTGAGTGCAGTTCAATTGAGGGTGAGTCTCTTAATCAAGGTATGCCAAGCTCAGTTCTGCTGCCCTTGATTCACACACCCAGCAGTATATTATCCCTGCACTCGATAGCAAAGTGACTTGTGATCCAACACCAGCCAAAAGTGATCTTTTGGGCAAAGCAGCCCCATGATGCTGCGCACATAGGCAGAGTGGGCATGTCTATGCCAACTTAGGCGGTTCCTGCAGTCTTCTTCCCCAGCTAGATATCAGGGGAGAGCTCATGCAGACCCTGCTTACACTTGAGTTGCTTGCAAGTTATGACAGTGTGTTGCAAGATCATGTGGAAGCTATTAAGGCCAGTACCACAAACCACATTTACAATTAATATATTGGTAGGGATCACAAGAAAAGTACAGCAGACTATTTTCAACAAGGTTAGGAAAACTAAAAACTTCTCTATCATGTTTGATAGCACTCCAGACCTCTCCCAAATGGAATGAATGTCTCAGATGGTCAGGTATGTTGAGGTTTTGAAAGATGGAGTGAAGGCTGTTGATAGCTTTGTAGATTTCATGGATATCCACACCAAAACAGAGGAGGGTATTACGGAGGTTATTTTACAGAAGCTGACAGGAGACAGTTTAAATATGGCTGACTTCCAGGGACAAAGCTATGACAATGGAGCTAACATGACAGTAGCATACAAAAGGTGTGCAAAATTGAATTCAGCAGGTAAATAAATATGCATCCTTCATCTCATGTGCTGTCCACCCACTATATCTTCTTGAAGAAGCTGCTACAATTGTTCCCCAAGTTGTTCTATTTTTTGGAATTATTCAAAGACTGTACACCCTGTTTTCCAGTTCTACTAGTCTTTGGGATGTGTTGAAAAACCATATGAGTATTACATTAAAATGCCAAAGCAAGACAAGATGGTCAGTAAGGATGGAGGCAATTTGTTTACTACAAAATCAAGCAGAGGGTTTTCCCGGTGCTTTAGAGGAGGGCGAGACTTCATGAAATCTTATGCCAGAATTCAAGGTCAGAAACTGATAGCTTGCAAATGAACATTTCAGACTTTTTTATATTTGTTTTGGCCCAGATGTGGCATCCTATCTTAACAAAAATTATCATTGTAAGCAAAAAATTGAAGAGTCCAGATCTTGACACTCAAATGGCTCATAGTTTGCTTGGTGATCTTTGAGATGCCTTATTGGAATTGCAGTCTTCTGGGTTAGTTGCTGTTTCACAGGCTGAAACATTAGGAATATCCATGCAGTTGGAAGAGATTTAATCTTGAAGGAGGAAAGTAATGCCAGGGGAACTTGCAAAAGATGAAAGGTCATCAGATCTGGAAAACGTTTTTAAATGAGAGGTTTTCAGCCCCGTTTTAGACAGAATAGTAACACAATTCGATGATACAATTGTAAGTATGATGGAGTTGGAGAAAGTTTTTTTTTGGGGGGGGGGAACAGGTGAAAAACTGAAATGTCTCAGCAGTGAAGTCGTAAAGAGGCATGCTCTAAGCTTAGCAATTAGCTACCCTGAAGATTTAAATTTTGAAGGCCAGGAGAACAAGACTGAGCAAATCTTTAAGGGTGAGTTGGAAACAAAGACACACATTGATCTTCTTAGCTACATTCACAAAAGTTCCTTAGATGTGAGTTTCCCTAACACAGAAACAGCACTGCATATTTTTTACTGTCTTCCTGTAACTGTGACTGCTAATGAAATGAGTTTCAGCAAGAAAAAAATAATCAAGACCTATCTAAGAACAGGGCAGGAAAAGTTAAGTGATCTGGCAGTTATTTCTACAGAAAACTTGGAAGCAAGACTGGAATGAGCTAATTAAGGAGATTGCCTCAGTGAAGGCTAGGAAGATCCCTTTGAAAAAATACTTAGCAGTGTTTTCTTTTGTGATAGTTGGAGGAGAAGGAGGATTCCACTAAGTGGCAGGGCACCAAGCAATCTGCGTTGCAGCATCAAACCTTTGTGGATTTAGCCCTGGGTGGATAAACATAGGGTTTCAGCAGACAGACACTGTCTGTCTATCTGGCTAGGTACATATGCATTAGAATTCATCACAGCACACTATAGTCACAGCTCTCAGCCCCATATCTGGGAAACAAACATTTCCTGAAAGAGACCTTTCAGCTGATGCAGATGGGAGGATGGTCTCATAAGCAGAAGGCTCTGTGCTAAAGGCCATGTCATGTCCTTCACCTCAGCTCTACAGTGAGAGTCAAACAAAACTTGTGAAACACTACAATACATTTCTTGTTTACTTAGACATAAGGAATGAGACTTTGCTGTCAGTGCCACTTCAAAGAGAATGTACACAAGTCCAGGGAACACCTCAGAGTCCAGAATACATCATGGAAACATTAACAGTCATAACAACTCCCACAGGAGCAGCAGTGAACTCTAAAGACCTATACTGTGACTGATTGGCTGCCTAGATTTGATACGTACTGAATCAAGGCTTCTGCTCATCCACCCAGAGCCCTATTTAAATAAACTCCAACGTCTGTACCAGTGGAAGATTATTTCTGAGATGAAAATTCTGGGTATCTGTCAGCGAGAGAAAACCCTTTAACAATTGGCAAAGGAGACCTTGGCTGAAGCTCCCTCGTGTAGAAAATAATTTGCCTTTTTCTAATATTTTATTATTATTTTTATTATTTAAATATATCAGATTGGCACGGGATACCATCCATTGTGAATTCATTGTTCCTTTTACTCTTGAAAACGAACGTGGAAAATTGTCCAGATGATTTATCTCCCCCTCAGATGTACACATCATGGGGTGAAGCTACAGAAGGAGGAGTACATGGAGAATTCCACTCTCTTGGTAACTGATCCAATTCACAGTGAAGTCAATAGAAAGACTGCCGTTGCCTTTAATAGGAGCTGGACCAGATCTTTTGTGCAACTGAGGTATGAGAGCTATTCTGCCCTCAGACTCTGCCTGCCCTTTAGGCAGCAAATGCAAAAATCAAACATCTATGAGTACAGCATTCACACCGTACAATATCTGAACTTCTGTGACTGTTACCATTAATAATGACTGAGATCTACACAGCATTTTTTCCCACCCACAAAGTTCCTAAAGGACTTTCAAAATTACAGGTCAAATAGAAACCCCATCTTCAGCCACTGCAATATAGCTGCCTCTAGGTTGAAACTTGGCAACTATTTAGCAGTGCACAGTCTAAAAGCACAATAGTTCAGGACTGGAAGTGAAGCATACTTTATCCAAGGCAAACGAGATAGAAAATTTAGGTAGGCGGAGTAAGAGTTACTAGAGTTAGAATTTAACAAGGACATCAGGGATAATACCCCGTTTTTGTGAAAACTGCCCCAGGAGCATTAAGGACAACACGGTGCCTGCTAACACCATGTTGGAGCACTAAGCTAGTAGTAAGTCCAGGGGAAGATACTCAGATACTATAGTGATGCGCGCTATCAAAATGCCTGGCGATTAAAGTGATTAAGATGAGATTCGGCCTGCGTAATCACTACCACTTCACGCAGCCTCTGGTTGTTCCTTGGACAGCAAACAAGCACTGAGCAGCCTTGGCTATGCTTTCTATGGCTCAGCACATGCCACCTGCTCTCTGTTTTTCAGAGCTGTTAAGGCCAGAAGGAAACATTTGGATTTTCATGCCACCGGCTAGATACAGATGATTGAATGTCACTGAGTGATTCCTGCACCCAGTCCATAACTTCCAGCTGAGCCAAACCATATATTTTAGAGAGACATCCAAATCTTTAGGTAAAGATGTCAAGTGATGCAGAATCCACCACATCCCTAGGTAAATTGTCCCAGTGGTTAATTACCCTCCCTGTTTAATATGAGCATCTTATTTCCAGTTTCAACTGGTCTAGGATCAGCTTCCAGCCAATGGATCTTGTTGTACCTTTGCCTGCTTCATCAGAGAGACCCAGGGTGCCTTCTATTCTCTTCTTTTCTATATTAGATTTTGTATACTACACCTTACTCTTCAGTCTCTGAGTAGCTTAGATCTGGATACTGGAAAGAGAACCTCCATTTTTCCTTTACTTCTTCCTCCTGTTCTCCTTCCCATGTTTGTGGGATTTTTCTCCCAGGCAGCACTTTAAAAACAACCAGTTTTATTGAATTTCAATGGGTATATACAGTATGTTACAGTTGCATAATATTATTGCTATAGAGATCAAATTGGCATGTACAATTACTCCTTATATACTATATTGTAAATATAACACATTTTGAGCTTCTTCGGAGTCAGATTGAATCTCTTAACAAGCTGTACATTTTAAAACTTTATTTTGTAAGTATTAAACATAGCACATATTCAGTCATCTGTTGCAACCATCTGCTGCAGACCTTATTTTGGTTTATCATCCTCAGTCTAACAGGGCCCAATACTGCTACAATGAAGTCAATTGGAGTTTTGTCACTCACGCAATGGAAATGAATTATAATATAGAATCAAAGACGATTAGGATTGGAAGAGACCTCAGGAGGTCTCAAAGCAGGACCAACCCCATCTAAATCATCCCAGCCAGTGCTCTGACAAGCTAGGCCTGAAAAACCTCTAAGGATGGAGATTCCACCCCCTCCCTAGGTAAACCATTCCAGAGCTTCACCACCCTCCTAGTGAAATAGTGTTTCCTAATATCCAACCTAGACCTCCCCAATGCAATTTGAGATTATAGCTCCTTGTTCTGTCATCTGCCACCACTGAGAAGAGCCGAGCTCCATCCTCTTTGAAACCCCCCTTCAGGTAGTTGAAGGCTGCTATCAAATCTCCCCTCACTCTTCTCTTCCGCAGACTAAATAAGCCCAGTTCCCTCAGCCTCTCCTCATAAGTCATGTGCCCCAGCTGCCTAATCATTTTAATTGCTCTCTGCTGGACTATCTCCAATTTGTCCACATCCTTTCTGTAGTGGGGGACCCAAAAATGGACACAATACTTCAGATGTGGCCTCACCAGTGCCGAATAGCGGGAAATAATCACTTCTCTCGATCTCCTGGCAATACTCCTACCAATATACTGTTAGCCTTCTTGGCAATGAGGGCACACTGCTGACTCATATCCAGCTTCTCGCCTGCTGTAATCCCCAGGTCCTTTTCTGCAGAACTGCTGCTTAGCCAGTCTGTCCCCAGCCTGTAGTGGTGCATGGGATTCTTCAGTCTTAAGTGCAGGACTCTGCACTTGTCCTTGTTGAACCTTATCAGATTTCTTTGGCCCAATCCTCCAATTTGTCTAGGTCACTCTGGACCTATCCCTACTCTCCAGAATATCTACCTGTCCCTGGGTGCAACCCATCCCACCATCCGGATCATTAATGAAGACGTTGAACAAAAGCAGCCCCAGGACCGACCCCTGGGGTACTGTGCTTGATACCAGCTGCCAATTAGACATCGAGCCATTGATCACTACCCATTGAGCCCGATAACTTAGCCAGCTTTCTATCCACCTTATAGTCCATTCATCCAATCCATACTTTTTTAACTTGCTGGCAAGAATACTGTGGGAGACCGTATCAAAAGCTTTGCTAAAGTCAAGATATATCACATCCACTGCTTTCCCCATATCTACAGAGACAGTTATCTCATCATAGAAGGCAATCAGGTTGGTCAGGCATGACTTGCCCTTGGTGAATCCATGTTGACTGTTCCTGATTACCATCCTCTCCTCCTAGTGCTTCGAAATGGATTCCTCGAGGACCTGCTCCATGATTTTTCCTGGGGCTGACCAGTCTGTAGTTCCCCAGATTCTCCTTCTTCCCTTTTTTAAAGATGGGCACTACATTTGCCTTTTTCCAATAATCTGGGACCTCTCCCGATCACCATGAATTTTCAAAGATAAGGGCCAATGGCTCTGAAATTACATCAGCCAACTCCCTCAGCCACCTAGGATGCATTAGATCTGGCCACATGGACTTGCACATGTCCAGCTTTTCTAAATAGTCCTTATCCTGTTCTTTTACCACTGAGGGGTGCTCACCTCCTCCCCATACTGTGCTGCCCAGTGCAGCAGTCTGGGAGCTGACCTCGTCTGTGAAGACCGAGGCAAAAAAAGCATTGAGTACTTCAGCTTTTTCCACATCATTTGTCACTAGGTTGCCTCTCCCATTCAGTAAGGGTCCCACACTTTCCCTGACCTTCTTCTTGTTGCTAACATACCTGTAGAAACCCTTCTTGTTACCCTTCACATCCCTTGCTAGCTGCAACTCCAATTGTGCTTTGGCCTTCCTGATTACACTGCTCTACAGCCAAAATGCTTCTGAAATAAATGTAGTCAAACTTTACTACTTCTGGGTCACTGAGAAAGAAAATGATGCTTAAAATTGTTGATTGGCTCTAGTTTTCAAGATATTGGGTCAGTATATACAACCCTGGACTTGGGAATGGCGGAGGATAAGTGAGTTATAAAGGGAAGGGATCTCAATTTAAACCATAAATGACTAAAATACATCTTTGACTGGATCTATGAATAAATCTATGACTGGGTTTGGACAGTACTTGCTTTTTAGGCAAAACAATGAATGATGCAATCTGAAGCTGGTATTGCATCATACATGATATGAATTGCATCATGTTATTCCTAGAAGTCATGGATGATGCAATCATAACAAAGCTTACATCACTCTGCTGAACAAATTGCCCTATATCAGCTCTAGAAATCATACAGTGTCGTACTCTCTTATTTGTCAGTGTTTGATTTTGCAAAGGGACACATTTCTGTTTAGCCAAAGTGAGCAGAGATGCCTCGTACTTGTGTGAAAGTGCAGATAACGTCTGTTATGTTTGTGGTGAAGTGACTTTTGCATCAGAAAAGCGCAGTATAACCACTATGGTTAAGAAAGCCTATCACCTTTATTTTGACTGCAAAATAGGAGATCAGGACAAGAGGTGGGCCCCACACATATGCTGCAACACTTGTGCAACAAATCTTCACTAGTGATTGACCAGGAAAAGGAAATCTATGCCTTTTGCAGTGCCGATGATTTGGAGAGAGCCAACAGATCATACCAGCAATTGTTACTTCTGCATGGTGCCTCCAGTTGGGAAAGGTGTGTCAAAGAAGAAAAAGTGGACTGTGCAGTATCCAAACATTCCATCAGCTATACGCCCAGTACCCCACGGAGAAGGACTGCCGGTTCCTGATGCACCAGAATCATTCTCACTTGAGTCAGACGAGGAAGAGGAAGAGGATGAAACTTCTGGTCCTGAACCATCAATGTCACAGGACCCACATTTTCTCCCATCCTCCTCCTCTGAACCACACCTCATAACACAAGGTGGACTGAATGACCTTATCAGGGATTTGGAACTACCCAAGAGTAAGGCAGAGCTGTTGGGCTCCAGACTACAGCAGTGGAATCTCCTGGCAGGTGATGTTAGGGTTTCCATGTTCCGTGACCGTCAAAAGGATCTTGTCCCATTCTTCTTCATGGAAGGTGATCTTGTAGCCTGCAACAACATCAATGGTGTGATGGCAGCCCTCAACATCGTTCACGATCCAGATGAGTGGAGACTGTTCATTGATTCATCGAAGATGAGTCTTAAAGCTGTTTTACTGCATAATGGCAATGTTTTGCCATCAATTCCAGTTGGTCATGCAGTCCATATGAAGGAAACCTATGACAACATGAAACAACTTTTGAGGTGCATAAACTATGACCAACATCAGTGGCAGCTTTGTGGCGATTTGAAGGTTGTTGCTCTCTGGCTTGGTCTGCAGACTGGATACACAAAGTACTGCTGTTTTCTCTGCAAATGGGATAGTCGTGCAAGAGATTCCCACTACATCAAGAAAGATTGGCCACTCCGACAGTCATTGGAGCCTGGGAGGAAAAGTGTTCAGCATCCACCACTTGTTGAATCAAGGAAGATTTTGTTACCACCCTTACACATCAAGCTGGGTCTGATGAAGAACTTTGTCAAGGCCATTGACAAAACACAAGCAGCTTTCAAGTACCTCCATGAAAAATTTCCAAGGTTAAGTGAAGCTAAGATAAAGGAAGGTGTCTTTGTTGGTCCTCAGATTCGTGAACTTCTTCGAGATGATGCATTTGACCATGCACTGCGTGGCAAGGAAAAGACGGCATGGAAAGTCTTCCAGTTAGTGGCAATAAATTTTCTCGGAAACAACAAGGCAGACAACTACAGGTTGTTGGTGGAAAACCTCCTCAAGGCATTCAAAAGCCTTGGTTGCAACATGTCACTAAAGATACATTTTTTGCACTCTCATCTAGATTTTTTTCCACCGAACTGTGGAGCAGTGAGCGACGAGCACGGCGAGCAATTTCACCAGGACATTGCAACAATGGAGAAATGCTATCAGGGCAAATGGAGCCCATCAATGCTTGCAGACTATTGCTGGACAGTGACAAGAGATGCTCCATTTAATGAATACAAGAGACAAGCCAAGAAGCGCCGAGTAGACACTGAATAGGACTAAACTATGTACATAATAGTTTTTTGCCTTTTGTTTCATAATAAATTTTATTTATATAACCCTTTTGCTGATTTTTAAAGTATTACATAAACAGGACAGGTGAAATATTATCATGTAAAGCAACCATAAACACATGAAAAGACCTAGGTTTACAATTTATTATTAAAACTCTACTATCTACACAATATACATAGACATAAAATGTAAAAACTTAAATATCTTAGAAACAGTAGCCAATCAGTTGTTTTAATTGTCATATTTGAATTCAGCACATCAAAATACACAATAAATAGCACATTTTATCTCTGAAGCTGACGACTTCTCAAAAATTGTAGACCAGTGTTACACCCCTGCATACTCGAGCAATATTTTTATACTCCTCCCTAGTCATCTGTCCAAGTTTCCTCTTCTTGTAAGCTTCCTTTTTGTGCTTAAGTTCACTGAAGATTTCTCTGTTAAGGCAAGCTGGTCGCCTGCCAAATTTATTCTTCTTGCTGCACATTGGGATAGTTTGTTCCTGTGCCCTCAAAAAGGCTTCTTTAAAATACAGCCAGGTCTCCTGGACTCCTTTCCCCCTCATATTAGCCTCCCAGGGGATCCTTCCCATCAGTTCCCTGAGGGAGTCAAAGTCTGCTTTTCTGAAGTCCAGGGTCCGTATTCTGCTGCTCTCCTTTCTTCCTTTTGTCAGGATCCTGAATTTGACCATCTCACGGTCACTGCTGCCCAGGTTGCCACCCAGTTCTACTTCTCCTATCAATTCTTCCTTGTTTGTGAACAGCAAGTCACAACCTTTTTTTATAGCTCTGCAGTAAGGTTTGCAATTCCCACACTGATGAGATAGGAGGACTGTAATTTTTTCATATTCCGGTTATACATCTCCTGCCTGTCACTAACATTGTGAGAGGGTCTCCTATGGTTACTAATATTTCAAAATTCTCAAGAAAAAAAGCCCAAAATTCCACATTTATTTTGAAGGATTTTGAGGCATAGTCAACAATTTCTTTCAGGCGTCACTTAATTTTGGTACAGCTCCTCAACACTGTGTGCATTAATGTTCTCCTTCCATTTGTACTTGTTACTCAGAGACAGACTTGATTTATATGCATGCAGTTTCCCTGGGGTATATTATTTAGTAACTGTAGAATATAAAACAACTCACTTCTGCACAGTATTTAGAGTTGATTGTTCCTGTCTTATATTTACCAATACTTATTAATCTGAAATAGTTTTCCCAAAGCTTATCACTGACCATAACTTGTACTTGCAAACATCATTTTTCACTTGTAGTTACAATTTGCCCTACATTTTTAAATGGATTGCTTTAAGCTTAGCTTACTGACTTCCTACAAAAACAGGAGGGCAGCATGTATTATCTAATTAACAGCAGTAATTCACACACTCCTATTATTTGTAAAGATTTAAAAGCCTCTTCATATGAAAGCCATATTGTTTTAAAATACTAACAGATAAGCAACTTCCATGGGCCTCAAACACACATTTTTTCCCCCTTAGGCACCTATGCCCATCAAGGTTTTCTTCTTGCTCGTATATCCTTCAGTCAGCACAGGTAAAAATATTAGAGGGCTCCTGCCTTTATGACAAAGCTTTCGTAGACCTGGGTTTCACAGAATCTTGTTCTAAATTAATTGTCTTAAACTGGAAAATGCAGCCGCCACAACAAACTTGACCACTCACAAGGCAGTTTCAGAATGGAATCGGGTTCAACAAAGTAGGATAGTCCCTATACCCCATTAAGTTTTGATACATCAGGTCTAGGTGAGATCAGGGCTATGTGCATGCAGCAGTCCATTACCATTCATGAGATTATTAAAAACTGTCTTTAATATTTGTCATACCTTCTCTCCCTGCATTAAAAATAAAGTGGATAGATGTGTGTAAGTCAGTGGTTGTGTGAGATAGTTCCCTCCAATTTACACACATAAGCTGCCTGTTTAATATGTTCCAAATCACAGTTTAAGAGCATGTGAACATAAAACATCACTATGTCAAGAAGCGAAGTTGTGTGTGCAAGTATTAGTCAAATTTATATGAACAGTTACTTTAGTCAGTTAAATGTTTGACCAAATTATGGATCTTTGCTCCATTGTGGACAGAGTGAAGTGTTGGTATTTGTAAAGTGCCAATTACTGAGGTGTCCAGGTGAGGACCCTGTGACGGGTTGGATCACAGAAACACCCTTGGAGCTGCCACTTGATGTGCCAAGACTACTTCTATCCCTGCTTTCCCTGCCAGCTCAGGACTCCAGCACCCTGTCTTGCTGAACCAGACACTCCCGTCTGTTCCAACAAAGACCCAGGATCTGAATTATTCACCCCAAAGCTGCAGGTTTACCTGAAAACAGCTCACAGAAGTGTGCTTGTGTTTAACACTCAGATGCCCAACTCCCAATGGGTTTAAACCCAAATAAATCCGTTTTACCCTGTATAAAGCTTATGCAGAGTAAACTCATAAATTGTTTGCCCTCTATAACACTGATAGAGAGATATGCACAGTTGTTTGCTCCCCCAGGTATTAATACATACTCTGAGTTAATTAATAAGTAAAAAGTGATTTTATTAAATACAGAAAATAGGATTTAAGTGGTTCCAAGTAGTAACAGACAGAACAAAGTAAGTCACCAAGCAAAATAAAATAAAATGCACAAATCTATGTCTAATCAAACTGAATACAGATAATCTCACCCTCAGAGATGCTTCAGTAAGTTTTTTTTCTCAGATTGGACACCTTCCAGGCCTGGGCACAATTCTTTCCCCTGGTACAGCTCTTTTTCCAGTTCAGGTGGTACCTAGGGGATTCTTCATGATGGCTCCTGTCCTCTCCCTTTTTGTTCTGTTCCACCCCTTTATATATCTTTTTCATAAGGCAGGAACGCTTTGTGCCTCTGGGTTTCCACCCCCCTCACTGGAAAAGCACCAGGTTAAAGATGGATTCCAGTTCAGATGACATGATCATATGTCACTGCAAGACTTCATTACCCACTTGCCAGCACACACATATACAGGAAGACTCACAGGTAAAACACAGCCATCTGCAGTTAATTGTCCTGGTTAAGGGGAGGCATCAAGATTCCAAACCACCATTAATGGCCCACACATTGCATAATTACAATAGGCCCTCAGAGTTATATTTCATATTTCTAGTTCCAGATACAAGAGTGGTACATTTATACAAATAGGATGATCACACTCAGTAGATTATAAGCTTTGTAATGATACCTTTTGCATGAAGCATATTCCAGTTACATTATATTCACTTATTACCATATTTTTATAAAACTATATAGACTGCACAACGTCACAGACCCATATTAGCAGAGTTCTCATGGAAGGAGGAATGATGTAATGCAGTGTGTAATCTGGGGGGCCTGGTAGGAGCCTACTCAGTAGCTGAACTTACTACATCTTTACAAAAGGTGCAATGTCTGCTCCCCCAGTGGTGCCCTCCTACACGAGTTGCTGTCCAAGGAAGCAGGGTCATGGCTACATCCTCAACCCACTCAGACATGCCCTTGGCGTATGCAGTATTGCCAGCAGTGTGAGTAGGCCAACCATATTGTCAGGGAGCATAAGCAATCACATTAGAGTTACTTGCTGCAGAGGTGCCCTAGCTGAGGGGAAAATGATTCTGTTCCTACTTCCCACAGCACAACTGCATAGGACTGAGAGTAATTTGGCACCTGATTTTTTATGTGCATACGTAAGTGGATTTACATTTCTGGTTAATATACATTTACAGGATGCTTGTCAAATAATACATAGGCCTTACATTATACATACATACTGCATACATATTAATACAAACAACCTGCAAATCCCCAAATTGTGAAGTAAGTTGTACCAAGCTGCTGAGCGCCAAAGAAAGTGTGAATGGAGATTACTGTTATGGACACAAGCATGGTTAACAGACAAACAAAAGAAAAGGGCAGAGGAAAGAGTTGCCTTCATCTTTTACACACACACACACACACACACACACACACACACACACACACACACACACACACACACACACACACACACACACTTTCCCTACCCTATTTCCTCCTCATCTTAACCTGAGATTTTATTTTCTTTCTCATGCCTGAGAAGAAATGGGTCTTCAAGATGCGTTGGGAAAGCAGACTGTCCTTTGTCCAGGTGCTGGGCAAAACGAAGGCATCCCACTAGGCTTCAGTAGTTGTTATTACTATTTTTAGTGTGAACGCAACTACGGAACCCCAAACAAGGATTAAGGTCTAACAGTGTGGGTGCTGTGTGAATACCCACAGACATTCCCAGGCCCAAAGAGCTCGCAATCCGGGATAAGAAACTTTCTTTTTAAACCACAGGGACCGAAATTCAGCCACTGTGTAAGTAGCTGTCAGTCTCAGTGATGTCAGTCGAGTAGCATTTACATCATAGCAGAATTTGTTCCAAAAGCTTGAGAACTGGCTGCAAACAGCCAATCACCTACTGTTCTCACTTAAGCACTGAGGCCTGGGTACCCAAACGTACTTAAGCACCTAACTCCTATTGATTTCACCTAAATACCTCTGAGGATCTGGGCCTGAGCTGTTAATTTGTTAATAGCTAGAGGGTTCTGCAGCGGCCATTTACCCAGTTCATAGGTTCCCCATCATATATATTTATTTCAACACCATTATTTTGGTAGCTTCACTATCTTTGCTACATTTAGGGAATCTGTTTTGTGTTAACATAATAGCCTGGTAGCCTAATTCAGTAACCAAAGAGTGGAATTGTGAGAGAAAACCACACCATACAAACTGCTGTTTATTACCTCCCATAAGAGACACTCTCACTAATAGCACATAAATATATGTAAGAGTTCTCAAGTGACACACAGCTAATATGCATCTGTTCCCAACTATGTGAACAATTGCAGCAAGCACTTATGTAAAAGGAAACATGTCTGAATAAAAGCTGTAAACAGTATTTGGCCAGTAACAGCTTGACAGGAAGGTTCAAGTAACAACTTTTCCCTCTTCCTATTTGTTTCTTCAGAAGTTCTAAGCTTTATTTACTTCTCTTTGCTCCCTATTTGAAAGTACATTTAAAAAATCCTTCAAGCTTAACAGAGTCTCTAGCCTGTTATTTAGATCAAAAATGTAATCAGAGTTTAGCAATTGTGAATGAAAGAGAGAAGGAATTGAAGCCCCAAACTGTTATTTGAGATGTCAGCAAAGGTTGAGTGAATTTCAACTATGGGCACATTAGGTATGAGAGGGTTGGGGTTTTTTTAATCTAGGCTCTAGCAGCCAAATTCTTCCCTGGTGGAAGTGGATGCAAATCCATTTAATGGAGCTGGGCTGTATTTGACCCTATGTTCTCAAGCACTTACAGGCACTGTTAAATTAAATGGGTAAGCTTTGTATTTCCTGCCTGCTGTGTGACCTTAGCCAAGTCAGTTCACCTCTACATACCTGTATCCCCCTTGCACCTTTTGACTATCTTGTTTATTTAGATTGTAAGCTCTTTGGGCAGGGACGGTCTCTTGCTATGTATCTGTACAGTGCTTAGTGCCATGGGCCTGCTTCTTGATCAGTGTCTTTAGGTGCTGCTGTAAATAAATAATCAGCATTTTCTGTTACAGGGCCATCTCTCTATTATAACTCTTTCAGGCATTCTTAGCACTCCAGCAAGATCTAGACCCCCAGGTCAGCAGGGGTGTTTCTCGCCCTCTTGGAGTCAATGGAAGTTTTGCCACTGACTTTAGTAGGGCCAGAATTTCACCCCTGGTTCCTAAAAGAAGGACAGTGCAAAGTATAGTAAGTACAGTACAGTAACACATCAGCACAGTTTAGTCTGTTAATGTAAGGCATAGGGAATTGCAGTACTCTACCAAAAAGCTGTCAAATTTGAGCTGAACTATCTTGAGGTAACAGCAGGGTGGATGGGAGGCATCTATGGACCCTCACTACAGCACTAGCAGTACTTCCCAGTATTGGGAATTCCTTCCCCAGATGAAGATGGGAGCCATCAACCATATACTCTGTTGCTTCCTTCATAGGCAAAAAAGTTGTGTTTTCAGAGATATAGCTTAAAGAATTCTATAGGTTCTTTGTGAATAAAGATGTGTCTTTGAATAAATCATTTTACAAGATCGTTCCAGCAATCTGAATGTGACATGATGGACAAATATAGCTGTTCACAGGCATAAATAGCTATGTCAGGGTTATTGTGGCAATCCACTTTGGCCATGTCTACACTAGAGAGCTTACAGAGGCACAGCTGTACCGCTGCATCTGCGCTGCAGTATGCTCTCCCATGTAGCCGCTCTATGCCATCGAGAGAGACATAATTAAATCACCTCCAACAAGCGGTGGTAGCTATATTGGTGGGAAACTCTCTGCTGCTAACATAGTGCTGTCCACACCAGCGCTTCTGTTGGAGTAACTTGTGTCGCTCAGGGGGATGTTTTCTCAGACCCCTGTGTGACATGTTATACTGACAAAAGTGCTAATGTAGACATAGCCTTTTACAAAGGGCGTACAAGCAGAACAGCTGTATTATATTAAAGGCGATCCCCACTACAGGCCATGGGAATGCAGTTGCCTAAGGAAATGGCAGCAATAGCAGCTATCTCAGCTGGAATGGTTGGCCAAGAGATCACTACGTGCACTTTTGGCTGGTATTACCCAATAAAAGTACATTTTAAAGTGTGTCCACTGTGTGTGAAAATAAAGGGCATCTTAGCCTATTGCCAACACGTATGCCAGCTCCACTCTAGTAGCGAGAAGTTGTGCCCATTCTTCAAGAGTGAGTAGCAGAACATTTAATGGGACTGGTAAATGAAGATCTTACCAGAGTTATTGTGTACACATCCTTGTCCTCCCTTCTCACCACACAGGGACCACGGGGCTGCATAACCTGCAAAGGGAAACGAGATGATTAGGAGCTGGGATTTAAATCATGAAAGTTACCTGGAAACCTAGTGTGTGTGGGCAGCAAATCTTCCACCATTGCTCCTTCTCAGTCACTCAAAGGGGGAGTTTCACTTCTGGACAATGCAATTCTACCTGCAAGAAGCCAGCTGATTGATAATGGCAAGGCTGACATCAGAGGAGTGAAGTTCCATAACAGCATTCTAAGGCTGTAGTAGAGGCAGAACCAGTCACTTGTTTTAAGACTGAACTTGATACGTTCATGGAGGGGATGGTCTGATGAGGCTACCTACAATGACATGTGGCCCCTCTGTGACTACTATTAGCAAATATCGCCAATGGACAGAGTTTGGAGGCTAGATGAGGAGGGCTCTGAGTCACTACAGAGAATTCTTTCCCAGGTGTCAGGCTATTGGGTCTTGCATACCAGCTCAAGCTATAACTGATCACCATATTGGGGGCCAGGAAGGAATTTTCCTCCTGGTCAGACTGGCAGAGACCTTGGGGGTGGGGCTTGGCCTTCCTCTGCAGCATGGGGTAGGGGTCACTTTCTGGGTTCAAAGAGGGTAAATGGTGGATTCTCTGTAACTTGAAGTTTTTAAATCAAGATTTTGAGGACTTCAGTAATTCAGCCAAAGATTATGGGCCTACTACAAGAATAGATGGGTGGGTGAAGTTCTGTGGCCTGCAATGTGCAGGATGAGATGATCATGTTTGTCCCTTCTGGCCTTAAAGACATTAACTGGGAACAGGCTATAGAGCTAATAAGAAACCCCAGAAGTTTAAACAAAGTCACCACATAAATTATTTGAAAATACAATTGTGTTACCAAAAGTGGCCAGTCTCAAAAATGATCATTGTATCCCTTCCCCCAACTGTTGTCCATCTCTCAGACCCCAATCTTACAGTGTATTGCACATGGGCAGACCCCTGACCCTAGGGGAAGAGCCAATGAGTTCAGGGGACACCACGGTCCATCCAGGTACATAGCACTACAGGATCAGGCCTGCAACTTTATAATCTTTGGAGCAGGGATTCTGCTTTCTTTTATTTTTGAAGAGCACCTAGCACATTCTGGGCATGATCAGAAACAAATAACTTGATAGTATTAATAAGGAGGGTGACAGATACTGTCTGCTCTCCCCATGGGCCCTGACCAGGTGAGATTACAATGTAAGAGACAAGAAAGTTAAATAGAAGTAGAGTGACATATAAGCAATAGTCAGAAGCCCAGAACTACTAATTTACATTAATGTTCAACTTGCCCCTAACAAAACAATCTGCCCCACTCTCATCCCCTGATGTCCCAACACAGGGGGCAGGATCCTCCTCAGCGGAGTGATATGTGAACAGATATTGAATGGGCTGCATACATTTCCCAAATGACAGCTCTGAAACTCTGCTTTGCTATCTCGCTGTAAAATTTTAGTGGAGACTAAGCACTGTAGTTTTCATTTCAATATAGCTAACCAAGGTAAACCTCAGGTCGGAAGTAGAGGGTTTACCTCACCTAGCTACGAGGTAAAAATTACCTGCACATTGTCTCCAGTAGGGAGTTACAGTGAGATAAGTACCTTAAGTTAGCTATCTCACTTTAAAAAACCTCTTTATCAGCAGCGAAGACATAGCCAAGGAAATTAATTGGGCAAGCTGAGCAGCTCAGGCCTTAGTCAGAGTCACAGACAGGACTTGGCTCTTAGGGCTTGTCTACATTACCCACTGGATCGACGGGCAGCAATTAATCCAGCGGGGGTCGATTTATCATGTGTAGTCTAGACACAATAAATCGACCGCCGAGCGCTCTCCTGTTGACTTCGGTACTCCACCAGGACGAGAGGCACCGGCGGAGTTGACGGGAAAGCATCAGCCGTCAACTTACCGCAGTGAAGACACCATGGTAAGTAGATCTAAGTACATCGACTTCAGCTACGTTATTCACGTAGCTGAAGTTGCGTAACTTAGATCAATCTCCACCCCTTGCTCCCCCCAGTGTAGACCAGGCCTTAGAAAGGAGTTTGCAGAGCGACAGAAGTAGTCATTTATGTTGAAAACTTTTCTTCTGGAGCAGGACACTGCCATTTTCTCCACATTTGTATAGCGGCTAGCACAATGGGGCCCGACCTGGTTGGCCTCCGTGCGCTACCATAAATATCAATGCTAAGATAAGTCCCCTTACATGTATTTTTATATTTATCAAGCATTTCTTTCCACTTTCCTGCAGTTGCTTTCTGACAGGAATAATAATGTGTACAAACTGTAGTACAGTAAGATATTCAGATGCTCTTTTATGAACAGTTATCCTGGTGAAAGATATTTTAAAATGAAAAACAGCAGCGTACTATTAGCCTATTACCCGGTGTGCATTACAATTTGCTTTTTAAAGGGCACATTCGCATTGATTGAAGTTAATGATTAAATCTTCTGCTTTAATTACGTGTCAGAAGTAATTTATCAACATAGAAGTAATTAATCTACACTTTAATAAGCAATACAACATTATCTGCAGAACAATTTTTAATCCCCTTTTCTGGCCTTCAGACATCCCAAGGATATTTTAAATGTAATTAAATGAGAATCATATTTTCGTACGCTATTTACTATTAGTTGGTTTTAGGTATATCTTATTAAGGGGGTCTGATCGGGAAACCAGAAATATTGATGAAACTCAGTCACTTTTGGGACTTCAAACCACAAAAGCTTTGAATGAATTATAACCCTTGGACTGCCTGGCTATTCACGGAATAGTCGGCAAAGTGGGATTCAGTTACCCTAGAACAAACAAGGCTACTCTGTGCCCATTACTGTTCTTATCACTTGATTAAGAAAGACAGTTAAAAAGGCACAAACCTGTTTGTTCCATGGTGTAGGAAAAGACCAGCGGATGAAGGAGAAATAGAGCTCTGGGACAGGTTTGCTGAGTTGGAAAATGAAGAAGGGGCATAGCAGGCTGTCAGTGAAGGAGGAAGGGCAAGGAAGAAAAGAAGGGTGGTTAGTCCTGTAAGAAAAGGGGAAGAGCCAATGGAGATACCCAGAGTTAAGAGCCCCAGAAGGATACAGGATGACTTGCAGAAGATTTCAAGGGAGAATAAAAAACAAGAGGACTTGCAGCCAGAAAGAACAGGAGGAAGGGCGGAGAATCACACCCTCACCAGGAAAAGGCAGGTCTACATGACTGAGGACTCCCTACAGGCCGGTCGCCAGAGCTGATCCAGAGAACAGAAGAGTGTGCCATCTGCCAGGAGCTAAGATACCAGATGTGGATCAGAGACTGAAGAGGATCCTAATGGGAGCAGGAAAGAATCCACTGACTGTCCCTCATGTGGGAAGAAATGACACAGCTAGATTCTCGCTGGAACATATCAAGGGAGACTGTGCCAGGCTGGGGAAGATACTTAAGGAAATGAAGGCTCAGTTGATCTTCAGTGGGATTCAGCCTGTCCCTAGAGGAGGAAAAGGAAGGTGAGACAAGATTATGATGATCAACAGATGGCTCAGGCAGGGTGCTAAAAGGAGGGCTTTGAGATGTTTGACCACTGGGAAGCATTCATGGACAGAGGACTGTTCTCATGGGATGAACTCCACCTGAGTAGGGAGGGAAATAGATGTCTAGAATGGAGGCTGGCACAGCTGATTAAAAGAGCTTTAAACTAGGAACTCAGGGGAGATGGTTAGGAGATGCTCATGTAATCTCCACACCCGATTTTAACATTGACAGAGAGGAAAATCAAGTAAGAAAGGATACAATGGAGAAAGGAACAGCAGTGGGTAGGAGAATGGACATTAAGAGGAAGGATAATGCTGATACCAGTCAGATAGGCAATACTGGAAGTAGAATGACTGTACCCAGTTGGGCGAGGAATGTGGGCATAGCTAAGTGGCAACAGTTAAGATGTCTGTACACCAGTGCAAGGAGTCTGGGTGACAAAATGGAGGAACTAGAACTACTGGTGCAGGAAGTAAAACCAGCTATTATAGGGTAACAGACACATGGTGGAATAGTAGTCATGACTGGAGTACAGGAATTGAATGGTATGTGCTGTTGAGGAAAGACAGAAATAAAGGCAAAGGTGGTGGAGTGTCATTGTATATTAATGATGAGGTAGATTGTAAAGAAATTAGAAGTGATGGAATGGATAAAACAGTCTGTTTGAGTCAAAATCACTTTGGGGAAGAAAGCTACTAGAGATTCTCCAGGGATAGTGCTTGGTCTGCTACAGACACCCAGGAGCCGATTTGGATATGAATAGAGACCTCTTTAATGTTTTTAATGAAATAAGTACTACTGTAAATTGTGTGATTATGAGAGACTTTAACTTCCCAGATACAGTTTGGAGGACAAGTGCTACTAATAATAGTAGGGCCCAGATTTTCCTGGATGTGATAGCTGACAGATTTCTTCACCAAATAGTTGCTGAAATAACAAGTAGTGATGCCATTTTAGATTTGGTACTGGTGAGTAGTGAGGCCCTCATAGAAGAACTGGCTGTAGGGGAGAACCTTGGTTCGAGTGATTACGAGCCAATTCAGTTGTAACTAAATGGAATGGATAAACAAAAATAGATCTGCAACAAGGTCCTTGATTTCAAAAGAGCCAACATTAAAAAAATTAAGAGAATTAGTTCAGGAAGTGGACTGGACTGGAGAATTAAAAAAATCTGAATGTGGAGGAGGCTTGGAATTACTTTAAGTCAAAGTTGCAGGAGCTGTCTGAAGTCTGCATCCCAAGCAATGGGAAAAAATTCACAGAGAAGGGTTGCAGATCAGGCTGAATGAGCAAGCGTCTCAAACGGGTGATTAACAGAAAGAAGAAAGCCTTTAAGGAATGGAAGGTGGGAAGGATCAGTAAAGAAAGCTACTTCTTGGAGGTTAGAAAGTATAGAGATAAAGTGAGAACTGCCAAAAGCCAAGCGGAGTTGGACTTTGCAAAAGGAATTAAAAACAATACTAAAAGATTCTATAGCCGTACAAATAAGAAGAAAACAATAAGCACTGAGGATGGGGTGGAGACTAAAGATTATCTAGGCATGGCCCAACACCTAAACAAATACTTTGCCTCAGCTTTTAATGAGGCTAATGAAGATCTTAGGGGTCCAGGGTGGCTAATGGATGAAATTTAATACTGCAAAGTGCAAGGTTATGCATGTAGGGACTAACAACAAGAATTTTTGCTATAAACTGGGGATTTATCAGTTGGAAGAGACAGAGGATGAGAAAGACCTGGGTGTATTGTCTGATCACAAGGTGACTATAAGCCATCAACATCATGTGGCCGTGGAAAAGGCTAATGCTGTCCTAGAATGCTTCAGGCAAGGTATTTCCAATAGAGACAGGGAAGTGTTAGTACCATTATACATGGCATTGGTGAGACATCATCTGGAATAGTGTGTGCAATTCTGGTCTCCCGTGTTTAAGAAAGATGAATTCACACTGGAACAGGTGAAGAGAAGGGCTACTAGGATGATCCGAGGAATGGAAAATCTACCTTATGAGAAGAGACTCAAAGAGCTTGATTTGTTAACCTAACCAAAATAAGGCTGAGGGTAGATATGATTGCTCTCTATAAATACATGAGAGGGATAAATACCAGGGAGGGAGAAGAGTTAAAGTTAAGTGCCATTGTGGACACAAGAGCAAGTGGATATAAACTGGCCATCAACAAGTTTAGGCTCAAAATTAGGCAAAGGTTTCTAACCATCAGAGGAGTGAAGTTCTGGAACAGACTTCCAAGGGGAGCAGTGGGGGCACAAAACCTGAGCTTGATAAGTTTATGGAGGGGATGGGACTGCCAATAATGGCATGTGGCCTCTCAGCAACTGCCAGCAGAAAAATCCCCAATGACCGGAGGTGGGACACTAGATGGGGAGGGCTCTGAGTTAGTACAGAGAATTCTTTCCCTGGTATCTTCCTGGCGGACTGTGCCCACATACTCAGGATCTAATTGATCACTATATTTGGGGTCGGAAAGGAATTTTCCCCTAGGTCAGATTGTTAGAGACCCTAGGAGGGTTTTGCCTTCCTCTGTAGCACGGGTCATGGGTCACTTGCAGATTTAAACTAGTGTAAATGGTGAATTGTCTGTAACTTGAAGTATTTAAACCATGATTTGAGGACTTCAGTAACTCAGCCAGAGGTTTAGGGGTCTATTACAGAAGCAGGTGAGTGAGGTTCTGTGGCCTGTAATGTGCAGGATGTCAGCCTACATGGTCATGATGGTCCCTTCTGACCTTAAAGGCTAAGTCTATGATGACATTAGGGTGAATGAGCCACCTATAAGATTTGCAAAGCAGCCAATAGAGTTACAAATAAAGTTCAGCATGGTTACAGCTTCTGTAACCAACAACAAATGGAGTTATCATAGTGAACTGGGACCACGTTTCAGTAACATGCATATGGTTTTTGAAACAGAATGGCATCATTTTAGGAAATTCAATAGATTTGGTTAATAACTAGCTGAAGTGAATAACCAAGAATGTTGTCATGAGGGCAATCAGTGACACCGTTTCCATTGCACAGCTATGCAAATTGCAAACTGTACTTATTAAAACAGTATACCTACATATTTGTTCATAGATTGAATTATTCTATTAAAATATCAGAGGGGTAGCCATGTTAGTCTGAATCTGTAAAAAGCAATAGAGGGTCCTGTGGCACCTTTAAGACTAACAGAAGTATTGGGAGCATAAGCTTTCGTGGGTAAGAACCTCACTTCTTCAGATGCAAGACTATATCTCCTACTTGATTGAAGCAGTATTTTGACCATACACTTGTAAAGCGGAGCTGAAACATACAGCACCTTGTTGTAGTTTTTCCTCCTGCTATAAAACACAATCTCATTCTTCTTGCAAATGCCACTCATAGAATGGCATTTACTTCCTCATAGCTACTTACTAAATTCTGTCATTTAAATGTAGACAGCACAAAATATATAATTTTTAATCCAGAGGAGAGTGAGGCCAATGGAAGCACTTACTTTGAACCGCAGATTTTCACTACTTGGAATTAAAGCTGGCCAAATATTATGAAAACTGTTTTGTAAATATTTTGTTAAGTTTAAGCATGCTAAGTTCACTCTATTGTTATTCATGGGGTAGTTATTTATTATTTGCAAGTATTCAGATGATCACTAATGTATTCATAAGCACTTTTGTGACTTCTGACAGTTTCATGAAGTTTAGTATGGATGATAACATACTGGGAAAGCACTGGTGGTTATTCACTACTTGTCATTCATTATTCTTCTGTTTAAAGAGTGTCAGTCAGCCTATCAATGGCAGAGATAATACCAGGTGATTCAAAAGGTTAATCGCATACAACAAATAGAAAAGAGTACAAGTGAAATATGTGTAAAAAACACTCACCAGCTGAAATTCATTCACAATATTGGTGAAGACTTATGAATAACAAGTACAGTACCTGAAAATAGGGTTAATTTGTGAACCATTAATAGAAAAATAAAAATAAGCCACAGTTACAATTTTTTAGTGAATTGTTCAACCAGCATTACTTGAAATGTGGACTGCTGTTCTACTAGCATTTAAAATATTTCAAAAAAGCTATGGTTCTTCCAGCTTTTAAGAGATTAATTGTTCTAATCACTTCAGATTTTCTGTACAGAAAGTGGCCTACACCCACTATGCAAGGTTCTCCTCTTAATGAGGCCAAAACCTTGACTTTAAAGATAGCCACAATAATTGACTTAATGACAAAGTGCAGAAGAATCTTGAGAAACCCTTCCAAGTAGATGGAAACAAGTGGTGAATGTAGATAGGAAGGGAATCGCCAACTATATGGAAACCAGACTGGAGAGTCAGACTAGAAAAGGCTACCTTGTTAGATTTTAAGCTCATATAGGTTTCTCCCCCTGACAGAGAAATCCCACAGTCCTCATTCTCAAGGCTGTGCTAATCAAGGTAGGCTTCCCCCCTGGCAGAGGAGTCTCACAGTCCTCTTTCTCCTGAGGGCCGTGTTAATTCCAGTCAATTACAGCCTTAGATTAGCCTCCCATAGGTTGCCAGTTTTTTCATAGTGCTATCCCTCTATGGGTTGGAAATAAGCATCTTTCCTCCACTAGTATCTCCCCTCTACTCTTATGAGGGAAGAAACAGGTTATAAGCCATACTCCTTCCTAGTACTTATTCTGATTGGCTGGGAAAGAGGGGACCCTTCACCCATCCTGCACCACAAGGGTCCTGGTCCCAGGTCCTTAAAAACTAATCATCATCATGGAACCACTTTCTCTCTCAATTCCTATCTCCACCTAGGCCTTCTTTTGTTCCAACATTCTTCCTCTCTGGCCTCCCAGACTGCCCCCTCTGGCCTTAAAGGGCCAGTATAGTGACATCAACTAGTTTGCACACATCCAGTTCCTAATCTGGTATTCCATACCTCATAGGCGTACAGATCAGGACGAGCTGCACTATTACTTAGGTTAACGGGTCTAAAGCATTCCAGAATATCTAGTTTCAAAGCTTCCAATATTCAGCGAACCAAAAAAACATCTAAAATGACAAACCCATTCATGGATAGTTGCTCAGGAATAATCAATCTGTGTCTAAACAGATTATATTCAGAGTATTTTACATCATTTTGCATGAAAACGGGAATAAAAATATTGTAGAAAATTCAGCCTTTCACACCCCTTGTCTACACAGGTATCCCAAGAATGGAACCCTTAAATAGTCTACATTCTTTGGTCTTGACTCTGTTTTCAGGGCTCTCTTCTCTGTAGGCCACATTCTAGGCTAATTCTCTATAATCCCCTTCTGGAGCATTCCAAAATCTTAAATCAGTTGAAGTTCACTTGCTCCTTCCATCCCTACTGGCTTTGTGCCACACCTTAGGACCAATGGGCTCTGGGTCCTTTGGAGCCCTTGGGCTGATGGCAGATCTCAGACCTTAATTTGCCAGGCCCTGGAGCTAGACAAAATTCTTAATGGGGTGGGGGAAGCCTCCACCCACTGGCCAGGTGAGTTAATTAATATGCAGCCCCTCTGACATCTAGGACTTTAAAATTAAAAGAAATCAAGGGCCAGCCAAATTGAAGAACACTTTATAAGAAGGATAGGATTAAATTAAGAAAGGGGTAATAATAGGAAGAACTGGGGTAAGAGAAAAGGCAGGAAAATCAAGGGGAGCAAATAAGTGAGTAGACAAATTAAATCCACAACCATAAACTATCTCCTCTGTGACAGGGTGCGACTCACCACTGTGGCATCTCCTGCTGGTTGCCTTGCGGATCAGCTCCATAGGTCAGTACGTTGACTCTCGGTGGTGTCTCGCCCGCCATCACTTTTGCTCCTGGACCCGTGTCGCTCCAAGGACTGCAGTCTTTAGGACACTACCCTCTGGCTGTGCCACGCTCTCTGCTCCCCTGTTCCAGGGGACAATACCACAGTCCGACAGTCTAGCTGCTTCCTCGGTGGCAAGTGGGAGGGGACAACCTGTGCCCTCCTACTACTCCAAGTCCCGGCCCAGGGACCCTGTAGATGGCAGCCACATGGTGTGTCCCCTCCAACCTCTCAGTCTACTTCCCTGGACTACTTCCCCCCAGCCCCAGCACCTTCTCTGCCCTTATCTCAGGGCATCAGCCTGCCAATCTTAGCAGTCGGCCAGGAGCTCTCTCAGTCCCCTGATCCTACCCAGCACTGCTCTGTCCAAGGTGCTAGCATTCTTCCTCCTGCAAGGCAGTCAGTCCTGCAGCAATGCAGTATATTTAAAGGGGCATTGTGAATGGCTGCTATCTATAGGGTCCCTGGGCTGGTACCTGGAGTAGAAGGTGGGCCTGGGGTCTCCCCCACCAGCCATTGGGAAAATGGCCTGGACTTTGAGGCATCCCAGAAGGGGAACTGAACTGTAGTGGCTCAGCTGAAGAGCTGGGGCCAGAAAGGCCCTGAGAGGGTGAAGACACTGCCTCCAGGGAAGGAACCCTGGGGCACTACTCTAGTCTAGAGCAGGGACAGACTGTGAGAGAGACTGCACAGAGGGCACTGAGTGCAGCCCCTACTGGATTTGAACCCTGAAAGGGGTTTGTGTTGCTTTCATCTCACAGACAGACTGTGTATGACTTGGCTGGAGGGATGAGTCACTGAAGACCCACCACGAACAGAGAGAGACTGCAGGCACATGCACTCGGCCAGGGGGCACTCATGAGAGGTGAGTGCGACCCCGTTACAGGGGCAGTGGGTTTGAAGAAGTCAGCTACAATTACAAATGGGACAGGGACATAGCAGATGGGTATTGGGAAGTGGAATTGAAAATATTTGACTATATTTAGATTAATATTATAGAATATTTAACCTTCTTCTGCCAGAGATTATAGTAAGGTAACAATAATAAGTAGTGTCATCTTAAAAAGGGAAACATTTACATGCATGAAAAATGCTAGGGTCTCAGTTTGGTGCCAGATGGCAGTAGACTGATCAAGTCCCAGACTCAAACAAGCTTTCTGGCTTTATACGTTTGTGTATAAAAAGAACATCACTGGGCTTTTGCTGTGTCTGATACTCAGACATCAAGGGGTTCCTTTTCAAAGTGCTACAGTAAACAGGAATTGTGCACCCAAGCCCCATTGTTTGTTAATGGTGCTCTCTGTGCATACCTGCTGCTCTCTCTTTTGAAATCTGCCCCTCACTGTTCAGAAAAGGATCTTTTGTTCTGAAAACTTGGAATTTGTATTTTAGAAAGAGACAAAATGTCATAGTCTGCCCTGTGCTGTGCAGGTATGCCAGCTGGGAGCAGGAAGAGGGAGAGAGAAGAAGATTTAGGGAGCCTGTTCCTCACCCCATTCACTATACAACACATCAGCAGGATTCCTACCCAAGGCCTAATCCAAAACCCCTTGAAATCAGTGGTAAGTTTCTTCTTGACCTCAGTAGGCTTTGGATCAAGTTCCTAGTTCTTAGTAGAATGCTAAGTGGGGGGGAAGGGGGGGAAGAGGGGGAGAAGGCTGCAGTGCAGATGTGACAGTCTGTGCCCCTATGTTCACCATTTTAACAGACTATGATAACTTTTGTACAATGTATGCTTTATGAGATATTATTTGAAAACTCATAATTTGCTGATCATTATTTTCCTGGTAAAATATGTGTGGCAACATTGCATGTAAAGGTATAAGATTCTAAGATTCTACTGTATAACATTGCTTTAACATGTTCCAAAGCTAGAAAGGCAGCCCAAACCAGTTTTCCAGAGACAAAAAACACATTGACGCCGCAGCCAGATACCAGCATAATCAAATAGACTATCAAGTGGGCTATCACCTGGATAAGCAGCCATGCTTTGGCAGGAAGAAGGGTGTAAGTGAGAACTTTACACATTGGCAATGGAACAGCTGGGGGGTTTCTGTGTAAGCAGACTGGCTGTCGCCTGAACCCCGGCTGGAGGTAATCCTTAAAGAGGGGAAGAGGATATAAGAATGAGAAAAAGAAGCCCTCAAATCACTTCTTCCTCATCTCTAGTTACATCAACAACGTTTGAAAGACAAAGCATCATTGAACTGTGGCGAGGGAGGTCCTGGCTGAAGCAATCCAGACAGACTGCTGTTAGTGTATGGCGAGAAAACCCTTTTTGCTTTTAAATTCACTTAGTTTGTGTTTTATTTCTTTATTTTCTTTGTAGCCAATTCTGACTTTTATGTCTCATTACTTGTAATTGCTTAAAATCTTTTTGTAGTTAAACCAACTTGTTTTACTATTTTATCCAAACCAGTGTGTGTTTGGATTGAAGTGTTGGGAACCTCCACTTGAGATAACAGGGCTGGTACATATCATATCCAATTGATGAAATGAGAGACTTTCTATGAGTATATATGATCCAGAAGGAAAGAGCGGGGCAGTACAAGATGCACATTTCTGGGGACAAGTCTGGGACTGGGAGTTTGCTGGTGTAATTTTGCAGCTTAGTTCAGGAGTGGCTTGCTGGAAGAATTCCTATAATTTAGCTAGGAGTGATTTTGCATGCTAGAGGCTGTGTGCAAGGAGGACCAGAAGTGGTTGTTCTCTCAGAGATGCATTGTAAAAGGTACCTCAGGTTGGAGATTTGTGGGGACACAGCTGTCCATCTGTCCAGATTGCATGCTTGGTAATGTCACAGCAGACAATACACCAGTATTTCAAGGAGGCCTGGTCTGGCAGCTTGGGGGCATGATCAGTCTCCTGCAGGCTAGTGTATATGGTGCCATTTGCAGCACCTTAACCACATTACTTCTTTGGGAAGAAATAGCAATGTGTGTTTTACTGTGTGGTGCTTGGATCCTGCTCATTGCCCCCAGTGTCACTGGTGTGCTCCTGGAAGGCCTTTTAGGGACTGAATACTGGCCACACTGACATTGGTGCACTACTGTTCCCATAACTGGCATTTGTATAAAAGCCAGGGCACCTTTGACAGGAAGGAGAGTCTTGTTTGTAAGGCACTAGCCTTAGGAAACTTGGATTCAGTTCCCTGCTCTGACAGACTTCCTGTGTGACTCTGGGCAAGTCACACTGACTCTGTGCGTCAGCTCCCCACCAGTAATATGGGGAACAATAACACTTTCTTTTCCCATTTTTACACCATTTTCTCATTTCCCATCTAGTTACACTATAAGCTGTCAAGTCAGAGGCTGCCTTAGCATGCATTTACTTAATGCCTACCACATTGTGGTTCTAGGCATCTACAGCTACCTTAATATTAGGCAAGATTGATAGCACCATCTATCATTAAGGTTGTCCAACATTTCTGATTATAAAAATCATGTTTTCAGTTGCTTATAAAGTTATGGATCTTTAAACCATTTGGACTGAAATTTTCCATGCAGGGCATCTGCCTCATCTGTTCATCCAGTTGTGAGAATGAGGCTAGCACCCATATGCTTTAGAACAGTGACATTAAATTTGGCGGCGGGAGCTTTTGCATTAGGGATATACATTTTGCTATCTCCATGACTCACCCACATCTAGCCAACATATACGCCTTTGGAAAAAATCGCAGTTTGCACATGCTAAGTAGTTGTCTTAGATTTTAACAACTAAAATCTCTGAAGATTCTGTCATCACTGAGCATGCCTGAGCAACTCACAGCTTCTAGTGCTGACCAGACTGTGCATGCACCATCCAGATATAGTGACCAAGCATCCTCCATCCTGTCAAAGCTCCTACCTGTGACCCGACTGAACATGTGCCATCCTCACAGAACAACTGAGCATGCTCCAGGCCAGAGCTATGAGGGCTCAGAAGGACTTTCCCTGAAATGACTGCTCCAGGCTATGGTGAGGCTGGGCAGCAGAACTGAGAGCAGGGAGTCACATTCTTTTCCTGTGCTCTCAAGAACTCTCTGCTGCCACCCAGGCAGCATGGAGGAGGAAGCTGTCTGATTTGAATGTAGAGGGAACAAAAGTTGGACCTGCGGGGCAGGACAGGAGTAGATTGGGACAGAGTCTGCTGAGACTGGTTGGTCAGGGAGACTGGGACAAGGAGCCAGGCAGGAGATGAGAGGGAGACTGAAATTGAATGAAAAGGCCAGGGAGGGAGACAGATTAAGAGCCAGTGAGAGGCGAGAAAGATCAGACAAGGATCTGAGAGGGGGAACTGGGACAGGTTGGGCAAGGAGGGTGGGGAGAGAGAGAGAGAGAGTGAGGTGGCTAGGGTACATTAGGATTTGAACAGCAATCTTGGATGGAAGATTTGAGATGGTGTTGAATTATTGTGATATGAATGAATATGGTGAACATGAGCTTGGTAGGGTGTGATGCATCTGAATTTGCTAGAGGATTCTGGGAGCAGGGTTCTCTTAGCATCAGACAGTTGGTATAGAAATTTACTGAGAGTGATCAGAGGCTCTATCTGCGTGTGTGTTTCAACATGGAACTTTGGAACATATCAGCCGATGGCCAGCTCATCAAGTAAAGAAAACGCAAAAACATGCAATCAGTGAGCTTGGCACAGGCTGATCTGGGTCAAAATGACCCTTTTAGATGGCACCACACTAAGAGCTCAAGTGAATGATTGAGAGGGTAAACGTCAACTAATCTTTGGTCTCTGTCTGTTTTGCAGTACCTTTTAAAATATTAATTAGGAAAAACCAGCAATGAAACACCCACAGGGCACATTTTGAGGACATGTGACTCCTTTGAGAGCAGAAGGTACAAGTGTTAATATCATATGTACTCTTCTTAGTTCCCCAATTAATATCTGAAGAGGTCTGTGATGCTGTAAGACAGAGAGCCTCGGGGTAACCAAGACCCTGCTTTGGGCGACATTTGACAGCCCAAGTTCTTGAGAAGAGACGAAGTCTCCATCTAAGACTGGTAGCTATACCTGCTTTGTTTGCCAATCAGGATAAGGCCAACATAGTTGCTGAGGGTTTATGCTTGGGGAATTGAGGCTTATTAGGAAGACTTATTATGTAATCTTTTTTCTGCTTGTGTGATTCTCTCAACCTGCTGTGCATTGAGCAAATTGAATCTGAATTTTCACGGGTACTGGTAACAATCTGCCCAGCTGTGGGCCAGTAAAGATCTGTTTCAACAGAAGAGACTAGGACTTCCTGGGAAAGAAGTCCAGTTTGTGTGTAGCAAACACAAATTGCACAGCCCTATCCCTCTTTGGAGTGTGTGTGTTTGGATAATCTGGCCCCACATTTTCTTGCACCAACGTTCTTCATCTCTGATTTTAAAAAGAAAAGGGTTAGTTAAAAATAAATAAAAAAAGTATCAAATAATTAATGAGAAAAAGTATGCCTGCATTTTAAAAGATATCTTGTTTTATAAAAATGGTGGTGCTATAAATAAACATGAGACTGAGATGTGTTCCACGGAGACAATGTCCTGTAGTTCAGAGCTATCTCTGGTTGCTCTGGTAACTTTACAAGATTTTTTTTCCTTATTAACTGGAGAACAAGTAGGCATATAAAATGCACATTTGAGCAATTAGACAGGGAATCAAACAAAAGCCAGGTGTCCAGGGTGAGATGAATTACCAAAGATACCACAAAATGAAGAGCTACAGTACCTATCTCCAGTGGTGTTACAGGAACTGCCCTGGTTCCTTAAACGTCTCCTTGCTGCATTCAGATTACAAATAGCTGCTGCAGTGGTGCAAAGAGTGCTATTGACAGCACAAAATGTAACATTTGAATGTTGGTAAAATTGTACATTGGAGTCAGTACTGCATTTGGATTTACAAGAGTTTACATGTATTTTTTTAAGAAGCACAGTCAGTCAACACATAGAGCCATAGTTTGTTCTCCTCTACATGTGTGCAAATCCAGTGAAGTCAGTGGGCCAATTTATTCCTGATATAACTCCACTGAAGTTAGCAGAATTACACCAAGGATGACGAATGTAGTCAGTGCATTTAGAAACTTTTGGCTGTGTGTTCACTGGATGTAAGCCAGATTCAGTGGGTGGCATAAAAGTGTCAGAAAATGAGTGTCAAACTTGCACCAGGTTGGCATCCAGTGGCATTGAAAGTGAATGGAGCCTACATGGCAGAAGGGATGAGTATTGTAGAAACAGCACCTAATAAATATAGGTTAAGGCTCAGATGTCACACTTATCTTACATCCTCTTATTTGCATTTCCTGCTACAAAGCTCCTTTCCTACCCTCGTTGTGTAAGTAAGGCTTGACTGCATTTCCCCCCCCCCCCTCCACTGGTGCAGTTACATCAGTCCAAGAAAGCAGATTGTAGATAACCGCTGATGCTAATTTTGCATAACAACTAGATGTCAAATTCATTCGTTACACAACCACACCTATATAGACCATTTTGACTGACTGCCCCAAACACGACACTCTAATCATCATTTATGTTTCAACTGAATTTAGTCCAGAGACTTACGTGGGAGTTGTACCTGCTTACACCAGTTCTGAATTTGACTCAGGTTTCATACATTTTAAAGTCTAAAATAGATCCATAGCGGAACAAATGTATCTCTGCTGTAACACCATTGAGTTCTCCTACTTCAGCCCCCAGCGCACCAGGCATGATTGTTTTCTATTGTTATTAATAATTACTATTATTACTGTAGTACCTGGAGATACCAGCCAAGATTGGGGTCCCCCATTGTACTGGGCACTGTACACAGACAGACAGTCCCTGCCTGAGGATCTTACAATCTAGTGGAAAACAGAGGTGCAGAAAGATGAACTGCCTTGCCCAGGGTCACAAAGCAGTGCTGGGAATGGAATACAGGTCTCCTGACTCTCAAGGGGTGCGCTATGCGTATGACCATGCTGCCTCTCAGCTAGCTTTCTACTGTAAAGAAGGCCTAGCACAATGACAAGTTAGCCATTGGCTAAAGACAAATGACTGTGCACTACCCAAGTCTCACTTAGGCCTTGTGCTGGCCCACTGCAGAGAGGTGCTTTTCTCCTTGGATGAATAGAAAATAGTGGGGGTGGAGGGGCGGGGGAGTGTATTCCAAAGTTCGGTAGAAGATTCACTTAGTTTGTGCAAAACTCTAGAATTAATCAAGCCCTTAATATGGAATGCACATTTCCCAACACAAGATTAGAAATGATATCACAAGAATGGATGACCAACTGTGAAGGGGCATTAAGCGCTGTTTCTATGATGACTAGTTAATAAATCTGAAAGAAAGGCAAAGGCCAGACTATAATTGCTAACAGGTAAGTGACTTTGCTCCTCTAGATATAGTGAAATCCCTGCATGAAACAGAACTAGGAAACAACGCTAATAGACAGTAATTTTCAAGTTACCTCATGGTAATAGCATCATGGAGATGTTATGACTGTGAGATACTTTGGAAGTTAACGTCTGAGAGGATACTAATATCCCGAAGCCATATGTTTTGGCACTCATGCAGAGTTCTCTTTTGGACTGAAACTTCTTTGCCAAGTGTGTGAAAGTTGAAGAAAATCATTTCAGCTGGTTTTGGCTTGTCAGAATTTGGCAAAAAGTGTGATTTCCCTCCCCCCCTCTCCCCAGTCATACTTCAGTAAAAATAAATACACAAACCCCAACCAAATCAATCAGTTGAGCTATACTGATTTACACTTAATGAGATTCTGTCCCAGTGCCCCAGGTAAGTATGTGGCGTCAATATTTATTCCTGACAAGATTATAATGCTACTATGTTCCAATTCCTTCTTTACACAGCAAAGCATGTTAGGATTTTTTGATTGCTGCTGTGCATGGAGCAGATGTTTTTATAGAGCTGTTCACAGTGATCCCCAGATCTTTTTCCTGAAAGGCTTCAGTTTATTTAGAACTTTCTAAGGTGTAAGACTATTTCAGTTTAAACCTTCCAGTCTTGGCAAATGAGAGGACAACTGGATTTCATCTCCCACCACATTGCCAGTCACCAAGCTTAGTTATTAGCCACATATTCCTACTCTTTGTTTTTTGTCTCTAAGGCCGTTTCTGACAGCACTTCATTTCTTACTTCATAATTACTTCGTTTCTTTAGCAGCCTCTTGAAAGGGATTTGGGAAGAGGCTTTTGAAAGTTCACATGAAATGCAGGAGCTAATTCTCCTTCAGTCTATTGTTGATATACTTAAAGAATTCTAGTAAATTGCAATGACATCATCCTTCTTTACAGAAACCAGTATGGTTTGTCTCCATATCATGTAGATGTGTTTTGTAATGCCAGTGTGACAATCTGTACCCCTATGTTCACCCCTTTTACAAGACTGTTACATTTTGCACAAAGCATACAGTGTAAGGTATCATTTGAAACCTCATGATTTGCTGATCATTATTGTCCTGGTAAAATGTGTGGCAACATTGTACGTAAATATATAAGATTCCACTGTATAATATTACCAAGACATATTCCAACATGTTTGTGACTGCTCTCCAGAACAAGTTCCCTTATTCAAGGATATAGTCCCATTGAGATCACTTGGACTACTCACTTTGGTCCAAACCGCGTAAAACAGGGGTACTTTGTGCCATCATTTAAATGAGTAAGGCCTGATTTTACAATTCTTACACTGAATATCATTTACCAAACTCCCTATTCCTATTCTCCCAGGAACAGCACTGTGAGGGGAAGGGAAGGTGGCTTTGCACTTCCAATATTCCGGGGTCCTCCATGGACCGTCATAAGTCTGGGCTGCTCTAGTATACACTCACGGCAGGGACACCCCTCCCCCCACCTCCTCCAAGAGCTCATTCCACACCTGAGAATAGGCTGGAGGAAGATGAGTTCAGCCATAAGGCTGGATGGTAGGTGCTGCAAAAGGGGGCACCGTGGAGCCATTCCACTACTCTTAGCTGAGGAGCTCCTTTATACTGGAGTATTCCTTGGGGGGACAGTTCTGCCCAGTTTCTGGTGCCTTTTCAAGGGATATACGGAACTGATGTGCCTTGGATGATTAATAACTAATGATTCCTTCTGGCCCTCAGCAATGTAGAAAAGCACTTCTGTTTATCCCAAAATAGGATTCACCTCTGAAGACAATAAGAAAATGGCTCATATCATGTTAGACACTTTGTCTAAGGACGCACAGATCAGCCAAAGTTGGGAGTTCCTGTCCCTAAGAATAAAAAGTCAAATGGCTAAAAGTGTTGTGAATCATCTGGGCAAGAATCTCTCGTAATCTGCATATGTGTAAGCAGAGTCAGGATGAGCTCTACCCTGACATCTGGTGGTGAATTATGGCGAGTGTGGAAAAGAACTCCAGGGGCTGATCTGGTTTGCATAGGCACACCCACTCGCCTGGCATGAAACAACAGCAACTGAAAGTGGTTACTTTGGCTGGTGTGGGATCCCCAGTTTCTCTATTATTGGGGCAGGAAGAATAAAGTTTTGTTACCCTGATTCTGTGAATCAAGGCTAGTGGAACTGTTGTATGACGGAAGGACTGAGTGAGTCCTTCACCATTACCTAAGTAGCACTTGCTTGACAAGGGGCATGGGTTACAAAACCCAGTGAATGGAGAGAGGATGTGGACAGGTATTTATACCTGATGGTATGGGCCCTCTTTGAGGGTTTGAAACACCAATTGCACTACCTCCTCTCTCCACTGTTGAATGTCAGAGCTAACTTTGATTCCATTAGAAGTCTAGTTACAGGCTGCTGAACTGAATTCACTTGGCCAATGGTGCACTAGCACTGGGGCTCCCCTACTATGAGCTGAAATTGCTAAGAGCTGAGATCACAAAAGAGCTAAAGTTATTAAGAGCTGAGATCACTGAGATTGTGTTAACTAGTGGGGGAGCCTGAAGCTATATTGCTAAGCGGCTGGCGGAGCAGCTAGCAGAGTGGAGCCTCATGGGGACGGTTGGAGCAGAGCTGAGCGACTCACAGGTCGGTAAGCAGGGCGGAGCGGCTGGAGAAGCAGCGAGCAGAGTGGAGCCTTGTGGGAGCGGCCCAAGGAACGGCTGAAGTGGAGCAGAGCTGAGCGGCTCACAGGTCGGTGAGCAGAGCGGAGCAGCTGCCAGAGCAGTTCGTGGATGGCGGGAGCGGCTCACGGGACAGCTGGTGGAGTGGAGCGGCTCGTGGAGAAGGCTGTGGCGGAACCCCACGGAGAGGCAGCCGGTCGGCCTCGGATCACGTAAGGTGCCCCTTAACACGCTGCGTGCCTCCTGCCCCCGCCCCCCCGCTTGAACTCTGGGGCTGCACTGACCAGGGACAGAGACTTTGGGGGGTTGTTGGACTTTTGGGACTTTGGTGATCCTTGGGTTGCTGGTTTCAAGAACCAAAGGGAAAGGACACAGCCCAATTTGCTGGGGTGGGTTTTTTTTTCATGAAGCCTGTTTGTGGTGTTTTTCCAATTTAATGCTGATGTCGTTTACCTCATGTTATTAAACATTTTCTGTTACACTCAGACTCCGTGCTTGCGAGAGGGGAAGTATTGCCTCTTAGAGGCGCCCAGGGGGTGGTATGCAATTGTCCCAGGTCACTGGGTGGGGGCTCGAGCCGGTTTTGCATTGCGTTATTGAAACGGAACCCCTAGATACAGAACCCGGCCCTTGTTGCTGCCAACTTAGATGGGCAGAAGGGTTACATATAGATAAAAACTCTCTTTCCCAACCTAGCTAAAAAGAACTCCAAGTTACCAAGCAAGGGTCACACTTTGCATTCCTATGCAAAGTGACCCGTTGCAGATTGAGTAAATCAAGAGATAGGTGGGGAAGCTGCAAGTTAAGTAAATTAGAAACATGGCTGTAAGATTGAAGCACAAATTGCCCTTTACCCCAAGAATCCAAACCACATGTTTTCACCCCAAATTATTAAATATATGTTGTTTTCCTTGTAAAGCAAGTGTACCCTGGATAATCTGTCTTTCGTTCCAAATTAGAAGCTTCACATTTGTTTGCCTTGTGAGTCAGATCTACAGCCTTCTATATGTGAATGTCTCTTGTTCTATTGTAAATCCAAAATAGGGATATTAAGCAACTTCTTTTAAAGGAGCATTCCAGTTGATAGTAGGGCTAATAATGGTGTCAAGTATCAGGGGGTAGCCGTGTTAGTCTGTATCTACAAAAACAACAAGGAGTCTGGTGGCACCTTAAAGACTAACAGATTTATTTGGGCATAAGCTTTCGTGAGTAAAAACCTCACTTCTTCGGATGCGAAGAAGTGAGGTTTTTACTCACGAAAGCTTATGCCCAAATAAATCTGTTAGTCTTTAAGGTGCCACCAGACTCCTTGTTGTTTTTTTAGGGCTAATAATGAAATTCAGTCCCCAAAATGAATCAAACAAAGCCTCCAATAAGAAAAGGATTGAAGAAATTTGTTATTCACCATCATCATCTACTAGATACCAATGGAAGCAGCAAAGAAACAGAACTAAAACTTAAGCACTCACTTGACATGTGCCCAATAGAAATAAGATGGCTCCCCGGGCTGGCCTTAGGCACGGGTGAATGAGGCGAAAGCCTAGGGTGCCATTAGAAACAGGGCAGCTCCTGAGCAGGGGTGCCCACCCTGCTGCTAGCGTCTGCAGCACCACGGCTCCTGGCCCTGCCTTGGAGTCGCCCCTGGCCAGCTACTCGCAGGAGCTTCCTGTCTGCTGTAAGGAGAGGGGAGAGGAAGGGTTCTGATGTCAGGCTGTCCCCTGTCCCCCACATGTACCCTATTTCCGCAGAGCGGGGTGTGTGGGTCGGGGGTGACAGGGCTCACCAAGAGAGAGACGGAGCTGCTGGTGGCTGGTGAGTGCCACTCTCTCAAAGCAGCAGCGCGCGATCTCACACACTCCCCCAGCTCACACACGCTGTCTCTTTCACACTCATCACCCGTGGGTTCTGGCAAGATGCAGCCCCCATGTGTGACAGCACGAAGCCCACCTTGAGCCACATGCCGAGCCCCAGGCACCACAAGCCACAGCAGCAGCGCAGAAGGGTGGCAATACACCATATGCCACCCTTACTTCTGCGCTGCTGCTGGCAGTGGCATTGCCTTCAGAGCTGGGTGCCCAACCAGCACCCATCAGTATCAGGCCACCCTGCCAGGGCTGAGCTCTGGCATCTTTCAATACAAATTAAACACTGTGGGAGGCAACAGGGCCCAGAGGTGATGGGGTGGGGGAAGCCCAGGAAGCCCCTGGGCGCCAGGAGTGATGGGGGGGTGTCCCAAAATAAGTTCATCCAGGGTGCCATTTTCCCTAAGGCTGTCCCTGATGGCCCCCTCCTATGAGCCCCGATACTAGGATATACAAAATCCTATAAAAATATAAAATGAAGTCACCGTATACTCAAGAGTTGTCTGAACCAATAAAAGAAGCAGCAGAATCCTAAATGTAACCAACACCTGGACCAGCTGTGTGAAAAGGATTTCACCAATTCCAGGGTTAAAAAAATAAGAAATGGTGAGATTTCATTTAAAAAGATTGTATTTCCCCTTTTGGTCTTTAATATAAATACCCGTAGGTTTTCTTGCTTAGTCTACACACTATAGTGAGACGGCAAGTAACCATATTTTAGATTTTAACTCCTTTATAAATCCAAGCAAGTTAGCCTAAGATTGAAAGCATTTTTTTTAATGTTCTAATATTAGTCCAAAAGGGACCATCTAGTCAAGACTGCATGAGACATTTCAAAGTGCCTGATCATATTTCCTTGGAAGTGTGATAAATGTGTTAAGAATTGAGAATTTATGATCAGTAAATGTCATAAGAAATCTTGGTAGTTGTATTGTTTCTTGAGATAACTGCTGAACCTCAACTCTAGGATGTGATTGCTTGCAAGACTGTACTGGGTGTACTATAACCTATAACATTCATTGTCTACACCTGAGTGTGAACCACTGATTGTATACTAAAGTGGTTCTGGGTGAATTAACAAATTGTTGGTTGGTTAAGAACAAGCAAATATCCAAACTTGTAAAATACTGTTGAAGTTGACCTGAAAAAAAAAAACAGTGTTAAAACTAGTAAATTAATGTTCCCTAGACTCCATCAGAAGGGGTTATCCAATTAGATTATAAATATACTGGCAAATCTAGCTTGTTAAATTTCACTTTTAAAGTCCGTCTGGCACCCTGGCAAATTCATAGATCGACCCCTCCCTCCTTTTAGCTTTGTGCTGCCAAAGCAGCATAAAGGGGCTGGAGTGCAACACAGAACCTGCTCCCTCCCTCCCGCAGCTTGCCTGTTGGTTGGCTGCCATTTTAGCCAAAACCAGGTATTGAGCCAGCAACCTCTAGAGACAGTAAGTACAAGTCTTTGCAGCTTGAGCTAAAGTGGCCAATTCTCGAGTGGAGAGCAGTAACAGACTCCCACCCTCTGGGTCAGACACAGAGGGACAACACACACACCTGTATTTTGGGGATTTATACTGCAATTTTGGCAGGCCTTTGCGGATCAGGGTAGCATAGCAAAGACCATTGGCTCCTAGTTACTTTTCCCTCCATCTGGATAAATCAAGATGTGAAAACAAAAAGAATGGAAGAAGCTATAAAGATTGCACGAGGCTGAATAAACAGATTCAAACCTGTGTCACAAGTTTCCTTTTAATTCTCTAATCTTCCAGGTTAAGGCACCTCCTCCGTATCAGCTTAATTAAAATCTCAGAGCCACGTGTGTGGCATAGGTTTGGCTAGGTCTTGTCTTACACAGCTGCTATTGTCTGGCAACCATGACTTTCAGTGACGATTATTTCTGCTTTGGAAGAAAAAGATATTCTTTTTTTAGAATAATCCAGACAATAGTTCTGACACTAGATATTTGTTTTCTTTTCTCCAGTGCAATCCTGTCAACTTCTAGTTAGCAGTCTACGTGAAAATTTTAGGGAAAGAATGACATTTTGAGAACACTTTAAAGTTGAATTACAAATGTGTTTCAGTGATTAAAGAGCCTAATGATGATACTTAGTCCCCGTCTCAGTCTGTAATATCTTAACCTGTGTGGGTCTGATTTTTTTCTTTCTTGTCATCCTTACTTACATTGAGAAAGACTGTGCTCCATGAGCACTCACTTTGAAGTAAATAGAGTGAGGTACATCTGTGTGAGAAAGGGTTGAGAATCAAGCCCTGAGTTTGTACATGGGACCATCCATGAAAGGCCCAAGCCTGACTTTGGGCCGTTAGGTGCTACAGTAATTATTTGACCATTCTCATCATCACTGTTTGTTTAATTTGTCATTGTAATTTACTTAAATATAAACCAAAATTAGGTTTATTGAAAAGCAAGTGCTGTGCAGTCACTGAAATGCATGAAAAAAGTCAATCGTAGTGAATTGCTGTTTCTTTTTCAAAACAAGAAACGCTTTCCTTGGGTTTTTTTCCAAAGGAGGCTGCAACAGCTGTTTTTGACATCACAAATTCACTATTATGCAAGGAATTTCATGGGGAAGATTTCTGCACTGATCTTATTTACAGTGACATTTTTACACGAATTTTATTTATTTTACATATATGGCATTTATATGAAATTGTACTTTGTTTTGCCCTTATCTAACCCAATGACAAATATCACTTTCTGTTACTGTAAAAAACTGTCTGAGAAGATGGGTTGGAAACAATATTATGCCTGTAGCTGCATTAAAAAAAAATGTATCTCACAGCTAGATGATCAAACCTTTTCCCTAGTCAAATTAAAAATGTGATCTGGGTCAAATTAGGCAGGGATAAGGCAACTGAGGGCCTGATTGAAAGCTCACTGAAGTCAATAGGTGTTTTTCCACTAACTTCAATGGGTTTTGGATCACTTCACCCAGCTTCATCTCTTTACCAACTTTTCTTTGATAGGTTTACATATATTCAACAAGAGCTGGACTTTGTGCTGTGCTCAGATGCCAAATGAGTAACTAGCAGGCCAGGGGCAAGAATAGGCAAATTTCCAGTGTCAATATTTTTCAATTTTGACTCTGCCATTGTAGACATGAACGTTGGAAGTTTATAGATCCCAAAGGCAGATGGGACCAGCGTGATTTTCTGACCCCTTTTTTTAAACATAGGCCACAGAATTTCCCCAAAATAATTCCCAGAGCATTTCTTTTGATGTTTTCAATAGTGATGGAGACTCTCTCATGATGCTTGGTAAATTGTTCCCATCGTCAGTTACCCTCACCATTCAAAAACTTACATCTAGTCTGAATTTGTTTAGCTTCATCTTCCAGCCATTGGATCATGTTATATCTTTCTCTGCTAGATTGAAGAGCCCATTATCAAATATTTGTTCCCCATGTAGGTACTCAGACTTATCAAGTCACCCATTCGCCTTCTGTTTTTCACACTAAATAGACTTAGCTCTTTGAGTCTATCACTTTAAGGTACGTTTTCAAACCCTTTAATCATTCCCATGGCTCTTCTCTGATCCACTCCAATTTATCAACATCCTTCTTGAACAGTGGGTATCAGAACTGGACACAATATTCTAGCAGCAGACAGACAAGTGCCAAATAGAGATAAAATAGCCTCTCTACTCCTGCTTGAGAGTCCTCTGTTTATTCATCCCAGGATTGCATTGGATCTTTTCACCACAGTGACAGTGGTGTAGTCCTAAACTGCAGTGTCTCCCTGCTGGCCTGGCCTTCTAACCCCACAGCAGCATGCTGCTCTAACCCCACCCCCCACACTGCCGGTGGCCATGCAAGCAGTGGTGTAGTGAAGCTGGAACACTGTTCTGGAGTATTCCAGGTCAGCTACACCACTGCACAGCATCACACTAGGAGCTCATGTTCAGCTGATTATCCCCCTAGTCTTTTTTAGAGTCATTCCTTCCCAGGATTGAGTTCCCCATGGTGGAAGTATGGTTTATATTGTTTGCTTGCACCCACTTTACCAAGAGATCCAGGTTGTTCTATATTAGTGACCTGTCATTTTTATTATTTACTACTCCCCCAATTTTTGGGTCATCTGCAAACTTTATCAGAGCTGATTTTGTGTCTTCTCCCAGTCATGGAAAACAAATGCTAAATAGAATAGAGCTGTGACGGGTGCCACTCACCCCTGTGGTGCCTCCTGCTAGCTGTCCTGGGGATTAGCTTTGCTCGCCAATGCACCCTCTTTTGGTGATGTGTTGCTGCCATCACTTGTGCTCCAGGACCCACATCACTCCAAGGACCGCAGCGTCCTCTTCAGGACACAGCCCTCTGGCTGTGCCACACTCTGTGATCCCCCTTTCTGGGGAACCTGCAGTCTGCTGTCCACCCACTTCTCTCAGTGGCAACTGCAGCCCATTGTCTGGTCACTTCCTCAGTGGCAAGGGGGGGCTGGGACCCAGGCTCATCCACTACTCCAGGTCCCAGGCCAGGGACCCTGTTGAAGCTGCTGCTTGAGGCGCCCCTGCCAACTGTTCAGGAGATTTCCCTGGGACACTTCACTGTGGCTTGAGCACCCTCTTGGTGCTTGCCTCAGGGCCTCAGTCTGCATATCCTTGCGGCCAGCCAGGAGCTGTCTGTAGCTCCGTGGGTCTCTGCCTGCAGCACTGCTCTATCCAGGATGATTGCTGCCTTTAGCCTGCAAGGATCCAGTCCTTCTCGAGCTCCAGGGAGTGACTGACACTGCTCTGCAGCCTTTCTTATATGGGCCTGCCCTGCCCTGGTTGGCTGCTCCTTCTCTGATAAAGTTAGACAGGATCTATTTTCCATTAAACCTATGTTGATTGGCACTAATTATATTACCCTCCTTTAATTCTTAATTGAATTATATGTCAGCTGCTCCATTATTTTGCCTGGGATTGATGTCAGACTGCAAAACCTATAATTACTCAGGACACCCTGTTTACTCTTCTTAAATCTTTGCACAATCTTAGCTTTCTTCCAGTCTTCTGGAACTTCCTCAAGACCCACTGAAAATCAACATCAATAGTTCAAAGAGCTCCTCAGCTAGCTCTTTGAAAACTCTTGGATGCAAGACCTGGACCCACTGATTTAAAATGTCTAACTTTAGTAGCTGCTTTTTAACATCCCCCTGAGCTATTCATGGAATGAAAAGAATGATCTCTTCATGTGATGATATTCCATCTGTCTTTTTTCCTAAATACAGAACAGAAATATTTATCGAACATTTCTGCCTCTTCTGCATCACTATTGATAATCCTACCATTTCCACCTACCAATACCATGTTCAGGATTCTTTTTGTTCCTAGTATACTTTTAAAAACTCCTTAACTGCTGGCCATTGTGTCCCTATGGTTCCCTTATCAATTTTCTGCAATTCTTAGCTTCTGATTTACATTCATTACTATCAGCTTCACCTCTCTTTGACTTGTTATATCTATCTATCTATCTATGTATCTATCTATCTAAATAGCTGCCATTACTTCACCTCTAAACCAGGGCAGTTTTCTAACCAGTGTAGCCATCTTCCTTGATTTGAAGGATTGTGGCTTTTTGGGCGTCAAGTAAAGTGTTCTTAAACAATTCCCTGTTAGTCACTTTTTTTTTTATTTAAAATTCTTCCTCCTAGCTGATTTGGCACATAATTAATTTCAGTTTTTGTGAAACTGGACCTCTTAAAGCACCAAATATATATAATCTATATATCACTGGACTTCATTTGTTTGCACAATATAAATATGAACATATCATCACTTGTACCAAAGTTACCATTAATTCTTAGTTCTGTGATCAGTTCCTATTTATCCATCAAGATGAGGTCTAATATAGAATTCTCTCATGTTGTTTGCAATATTTTTGCACTAGGAAATAGCCATTTATATTTAAACATTCCAAGAATGTTACAGTCCTGGCATATGTCAACTTAAGGTGACCAGACGTCCCATTTTAAAGCCAACCTGTATTTAAGCCCACCTGCAGGTGTCCCAACTCTTTCTTAAAAACAGGCAAATTGTCCTGTATTTTCTGTCTCTCCCCTCTACCCCTCAGATCCCAGCTCGCCAGCCGCCTGCTCACCAGCAGTGAGTAGGGGATCCAGTGGCCAATGATGGGGGCGGGTTTGCAAGGCTGGTGGTGGGGCAAAGCTGCAGCGTGCGGGGCCGGCTGCTCACCCTGCTGGTCCATCAGCACAGCCCCCGCTGCGTGCTGACTCTCGGCCAGCAGGACCTTGCCCCCTGTCCTGTTTCCAGACGTCACTGACTGTGCACTGTGAGCTGCGGTGGCTGGTGAGTGTGGGTAGGTGCCAGGCAGTGGCCAGTTATGTCTCTTCTGCTGCCCACCCACCAGCCCTTTATGTGCTCCCCATCTCACTGTCCTCTCCCTGCTTTGCCCCTTCACCCCCTAGCCCCACTGCTCTTCCATATCCCCTGTGGCAGGGTGCGTCCCGCTCCCAGTGCTGTGCGGGGAACCAGCCACTGGTTGGAGTGCTTAGGTAACCAACAGCCTGGCTGGCAGGCTCCTTCCTTCCCCCACTGCTTCTGACTGGGCCAGCACCCTGGGAAACCCCAAGACCCTGCGGCTTGTGGGGCTGGCCAGGAGGAGCCAAGCCCTGCATGTGCCAAAGCCCCGCATAGCGCTGGCACAGGGAAGCCTCTCCTCCCCTCAGCTAAGCTCTCGAGTGGCAGGGGGGAAGCAATTTCCAGACTGTTCATGCCCAGACCCTACAGGCTCCACAGCAGCCCCCCGGATAGGGGCTTAGTACCCTCTTCACCCGCCTTCGCCTCAGGGAGCAGGGGGCTGCTCCGTACCCTAGGCACCCGCCCCTGCTGAGGCACCTCTCTGGCCGGATTCACTGAAGCCCCTGCAGTCAGGTTTCCTGGGCCCTGGTGCACAATGCATCCCTTAGGGCTTAACCCCTTCCTGCCTATGCTGTAGCCAGAGGTGGCTGGGTTATATCGGTGGCCACGAGCAGCCTGGAGGTGTTAGCTGCCTTTTGACACTGTGCGGGCAGGAAGGGACAATCTGCTTCCAGCCACAGGGGAGTGGGATGGGGTGGAAGAGATGAGCTCTTTAAAGACAGGGGCCAGGTCATCCCTTCTCCCTACCCCCTGCCCTGAGGTTGGAAGTAGCTCCCATCCCTTCCCTTCTGCACAGTCCCAAAAGGCTGCTGCTGGCCACATTCTGGTATGAACCCTGGCAGAAATCTGGGGTGGGATGGGGGAAAAGGGGGGCAAGTGATCCTGCATGCTCCCCCCACATGTTACCTCAGGAAGACATGGCGCCAGGTACCAGGAGAGGTACCTGTAATTTTACCCTGTGTTCCATATTCAGGATAGGGAAATATGATCACCATAAGCATACTCAAATTGAAGTCCCCTATGATCACACAGTTTTTTCCCCTACACATTATAGACAGGTATATAAAGGAGTGGGTCATCCTGTTCCTTATTGTGATTGGTGGTCTGTGGCAGACACCAACTAGCTAACACAGAAACAAGTAATACTATTTTTGACAGCATGCCTGTGCCACTCCCCCTCCCTCTTTGCCTAAATGATCCTTCATAAATAGGTTACATTTCATTTATGTAAATTGTTCCAACAGGCTTCAGCAATACCATCTAAATTGAATTTATGCTCATAAATGAGCAATTCCAATTCTTCTCAACTATTACCCAGGATCTTAGAATTGGTGTATAGGCAATTAATGAATTTCATCTCTTCCTAGCCTTTGGTTCCTTGATTAATTTTGTTCTCAACATCTTGACTCTGTGCTAAATGAGTGCTCATTTCTTCCCTCTTTTTACTCCCCTCTTTTGCTATTAGTGTAACACCCTCCTGACTATTCTAGCCAGCTCATCCTCATGGAGATTGGTTCTCTAGCTTGTAGATTCTGGGGGGCCTCTTTGTAAAAGAGATGCCACATGGACCACCCCTTTTCTCAGCCTCCTATTTTCTCACTACCTGGTTCTCAACTGGAATTATTTTGTGGATTATTGCATGAGAACTGCTGCCCTACTACACTTCCACAAGTATTACCACCTCTCTATTGAAGACTAAGGGAGTTGTTTTTTTTCTGTCTATGCAACTCCAGCTTTTAATGTGACCCTCACTTGGGCATCTGTGTGCCTGAGTATTTCAGAGTATGTCAGGCAGCAACTAGTTTGGGGTTTCTTTCTCCATTTCCCCCCTGTGCTGGATGGACTTAACTGGATACCATCCATTTTCCCTTTCAGTGGAGGGTGCCAAATATTACACTGAAATCAGCCAGAGTGGAGAGGCGTTGTTCTCAAATGATGCTAAGGGAACCTCCTCATGTACTGTATATGTTCAGAATGGCTTTATCATACAGGCTTTGGCTGTCAGCTGACTGTTTACAGCGCGTCTCAGTGTCAGGAGAAGAACTGCAAGGAGAAAATGAAGTGATTTAATTTAAAACAAATGCATTCATTTTAATTGTTTCTGGATGAGTTGAAGTCCCAAGCGTTTGGTTGAATTACAGTGCTCTACCCACAAGATAGAGCCCTAGCATTGACCTATGCTGTTAGCTCTAACTCACCCAGAAATAATAATAATTGTGAGCAGGGAGCCCAGAAGATATTTTTTGCTGATTTTTTTTTAAAGATGAGACAAGTTACAGGGGCCTGATTCTTCCTGCTTACACAATGCAAATTAGAAGAAACTACACTGAAGTCAATAGTTCACAACTGTAAGTGAGAGGAGACTCAGACCTCTGTATCTTTATTACTTTCATGGTTAGTTCCTTTCCGAATAAAAGTGTTCTCCATTGCTTTGGTGTTTCACCTTTTAGAAATGAGAATTATGTCTGATCCTAATTCCATAGTATGTGGTGACAACTGGATAAAATATCCTATATCCTCCCTCAGGGGCATCTGATGGTAGTGTGGATTTCCCTTAAATGTCCGTGTGTGTGTATGTGTGTGTGTGTGTGTGTGTGTGCGTGTGCATAGATATAGATATCTATATCTCAGAATGAAGGTTTCCCTTCAAGGGTTTCATGTTGTGTAATGGGAAAGAGGGAAGAGTGATGAAGAATCTCAGAATGTTAATAGGTTTCATGTCTGCTGTCTCTGAAAGATCCTGTTCCTTTAAATATATCTACGTAGGACCGGGGGAGGAGAGGTGCTGCAGTGCTTTTTACTAGGTGGAATTACCTAAGTGCTGAAGGTTTCATGCCCAGGTATAGCTCATTGCTGTAGTCCAAATGAGAGGTGACAAAAGCATATTAGACAATATGTAGCAGTTACCTAAGCAAATGCAGAGTGCAAGGGTGGGAGAAGGTAGCAGATGTAAACTGGTGGTACACTTGAATAAGTTAGCCATAACAGTGGACTCAGTCATATCTCACATGAACCCATGCCCGCTAGCAAGCAGCCTGGGTTATTTTAAAATCCCTCTGTCCTTGAGTATTACAGTCTTGTGTCAAAATGTTTTATTTTTGGTTTGTGGAGATAAAGAGATAGTAGATGCTGCTTCTTTAACAGCAGTCCATCATTATTTGTTTGCTATCAATATGCATTCTTATCCGGTTATAAATGGATTGGTTTTCTATTCCTCTCCCACACTTTGGCACACGAAATCCTCCTCATTTATTTAAATTAAATATATAAAGTTGACTCCATCCAAGCACATCAGCATTCATTTTTCCTGAGCCTTGTTTACAGCCGTGCTGACATGAGCCATGTAGAAATGCAAATGAAACAATTTGCATAAGAGCCCTTGGAGACTTCTGGTTTTCTTTTCTTAAAGGCATCAGAAAGGCTTGAGTGGGGATGCTGGCTAGGCCTGGTATGAAGGAAAGAAGTTCATCTGGGACTAACACAATCTACTCTCACCAAAAATCTCTGCTTAATGGTAGCAGAGGGCAAGGCCCCGCAGGTCACTTTCTCAATGAAGGAGACATCAGTGACATTGAGTCTGGGTATATTCTTAGTGAAACTTCTTTTGTTTGCATCTGTTCCGAGACTGGTGTATAGAAGTGGTTACAAATGCCAATCGCAGCCCAAATAACGATGGTCATTTGCTAGGGAGCAACTTTGCCCCAAGAAGTGACTAGTTAGAAAGATTAAGGCAAAGGAAAGACTCCCTTTGTGCTTGCCACAGCTTCAATTATAAAGAACCACACCACAAAACACCAACAATTAGAACGTTTCTTCAGAAATTGAACAGCACTCACATGCTAAGAAAAATAACTTGTAAGATATGTTGCCACCTAGTGGCTTCTGCCATAGCAATACAGTATATTCCAATACCATCTACTATATAGGACCCCATTGCTGCTTATCTATCCTACCACTTCAGCCTTGATGTTAGCAATACAGTGCAGTTACTGGAGCTGGACTGACAGCTACGTTCAGCATCATATCACTTTAACTTTCTCAAAACAGGTTCAGTTAGTGAATAGGGCACTGAATATGGCTGCTGGAGCCAGACAGACATCTACACTAGAGCTCCCAAGTTTGCTAACACTGATGGAACTGAAATAGGATTAGCAACAATGGAGTCAGACTGGTGTTAGCTTAGTGTAGACAAGGCACATGCAGATGTGCATGCACCACTGCTATAATCGCAGATGTGCACGGTTACAAGTAGTCTAAGGGACCCGCATGGTTAAGAACTATTTGATACCATCCTATATATTCAAATTGTTAAAAGTTTTTCAAGTTTAAAACTATCTATTGTTAGGGCCTAATTATTCCACTAATGCAGTTCCAAGTAGGGGACAGTTTATTGGGAGCTAAATAGAATGGCACCTGGTTATAATCCCCCGTCCTTTCTCCATATTTCCCAACTCTGCCTCTGATTTTATGGCATATTACTGCAGACACTGAAGTCAATAACAACATTCCAATCAGTATCAATGGGTACGGTGTGATGGTGCATTCCATATGCTTTATGAAAATATACTTGGAATGTGAATATAATGTAACTGGAATATGCTTTATGCAAAAGGTCTCTTGTAAGGTATCATTACAAAGCTTATAATCTATTGAATGTGTTCATCCTATTTGTATGTATGTATGGTTCTTGTATCTAAAGCTAGAAATATGAAGTTAACTCTGAAGTCCTATTGTAATTATGCAAAGTGTGGGCCATTAACGGTGGTTTAGAATCTTGATGGCTCCCACTGACTGGGACAATTTGTTGTAAATGGCTCTGTTTACTTGTAAGCCATCTTGTGTTCCTGTGAGTCAGGCCAGAAAGAATGGAGGCTTGGGGTCTCACAGGACATGTGACCATATCACCTGGTACTGGAATCCAACTTAAAATCTGGTGCTTTTCCATTTAGAAGGAAGGGTGGGGACCCAGAGAGACAAAAGATTCTCGTCTTGGGCCAAAGCTATAAAAGTGGGTGGAACAGAACAAAGGGGGCTGCAGTCATGAGAAAATCCTTAGTTACCACCTGAGCTGTAACTAACAAGAATTGTACCAGGGAAAGGATTGGGTCCAGACTAGGAAGGAGTCTAGTCTGTGAAAGAAGCTTATTGGAACATCTCTGAGGGAGATATTTACCTGTATTCAGTTTCTTAAATGTATTAGGCTTAGACTTGCGTGTTTTGTATTTTGCTTGGTAACTTACTTTGTTCTGTCTGTTATTACTTGAAACTACGTAAATCCTACTTTTTATACTTAATAAAATCACTTTTGTTTATTAATGAACCCAAAGTAAGTGATTAATACCTGGGGGAGCAAACAGCTGTGCATATCTTGACGTCTGATTTGTGTCCATTTATTCTTTTACGTAGAGACTGTCCAGTTTGACCAATGTACATGGCAGAGGGGCATTGCGGGCACATGATGGCATATATCACATTGGTAGATGTGCAGGTGAACGAGCCTCTGGTAGTGTGGCTGATGTGATTAGGTCCTATGATGGTGTCCCCTGAATAGATATGTGGACAGAGTTGGCCAGGGGCTTTGTTGCAAGGATAGGTTCCTGGGTTAGTGTTTTTGTTGTGTGGTGTGTGGTTGCTGGTGAGTATTTGCTTCAGGTTGGGGGGCTGTCTGTAAGCAAGGACTGGCCTGTCTCTCAAGATCTGTGAGAGTGATGGATCATCCTTCAGAATAGGTTGTAGATCCTTGATAATGCGCTGGAAAGGTTTTAGTTGGGGGCTGAAGATGACGGCTAGTGGTGTTCTGTTATTTTCTTTGTTGGGTCTTTCCTGTAGTAGGTGACTTCTGGGTACTCTTCTGGCTCTGTCAATCTGTTTCTTCACTTCAGCAGGTGGGTATTGTAATTGTAAGAACACTTGCTAGAGATCTTGTAGGTGTTTCTCTGTCTGAGGGGTTGGAGCAAATGCGATTGTATCTTAGAGCTTGAACACATTTACCTAATCTCACTGCACTGTTCTCAGTTTCTGGATGGCTGTGGTTATTCTCCTTCAGAGAATTACATACAATCCCTGGCCCACAATGATACATACATTTAATACAGTAAGATGTCCCACAGATATGACAGGAAATGGCCACATCTGTCACATACTGTCCATTCTTAGCAATCAACACAACTCCCTGGACTTCTTAGTTCTGCTGTCTTTTAACAGGGGAGCACTTATGTGCTTGCTTTTAATTTGGAAATTCATGCTTCGTTTACAAAGAATTAAAAGTGGGAGTAGGAACAAAGGCAATACAATACCAAAGAGGGGCATTGTACACAGAGTGCATACACTGATGAGGGATGAGTTGCAAAGTTCTGGATCCAGACTGGTGCTTCCTCAAATCATGGTGGTATTTGAAGCCAACCGTCTGTTTCAGGCCTCTTAGCCTACCCTGTGCTGTGATATAAAACAGGTCCTAGAGTATGTCTACACTACAGCTGCTGCAGTCGCATAGCTGTGGCGCTGCAGCTACATTGCTGTATCGCAGTAATGTAGCTGCTTAGACAGAAGGGTTTTTTCTGTCAATGTAGGTAATTCACCTCTCAGAGCTAGTAGATAGACTGACAAAAGAATCTTTCCATCAACCTAGCCATGGCTACACTGGGAGGTAGTTCAACCTAACTATGATGCACAGGTTGAAATTTTTCACAGCTCTAAGCAATGTAGACCTTGTCCACACTAAACTAGCAACCTGGCTAATACGACTTCACTTTTACTCCATAATATAAATAGGATCTTGGTACAATTATAATTTCAGATAACTGTATCATTTTATACTTTGGTTAAGTTTACAGAATAGCTTTTAAATTTGTTTATTTGGCTCGGTTTGTTCTATTTTTGCCATGCAAAATTCATAATGCCATTTTAAATAGAGAGATATAAGATTAGTAATTGAAGCAGTAATAGTATCGTTTTTTAAACTAGGGGCCAAATTAATCCATTGACAGCAGCAGTCACACCATGACTGAATTTAGCTGTAGAGGATTAAACTCCAAGAGTAGAAATACCTCATTATGTAATAAGTCCTAACAGAAATATTAAAATGTTAATGGAATAATGGACCCTTGAAAGAACTTGGAGGATAATAACATTCTGTTCAGCAGAAATTAGTGGTTTTCCATATCGATAAGGTACTTCTACTTCTAAGCACAGCCTTGAAACATGAATTTAATATGAAGAGCAAAGATCAGAGACTGAATTCTGTGTCCCCATCTAATAGATCGAGAAAGACTTCAAGCTGCATTACATGCCAGTCAATCCTATCTCATTATAAGAAACTAATGAAAAATTATTCCATTCTCTAACCAAGTCAGTCTCTCCATCTCTTTGCCCAAAGGGAATTAATCTTGACAGGCTCTGGTCCCAGTTATTCATCAACTAAGGAAGTATGCCCATTCCAAAGTACTTTGCTTTAACAATAAGGGCTGAGATGTAGAAGAGTTATGCCTCTCCATTGGGGTAGGCATTTTTCCCCCACATGAGGAGAAAAGGGTGAAATATTGCATGCAGGAGAGTTTTCGTTCTAAGGGCTTGATCCAAACCCATTGAAGGCAATAGGAAAACACCCCAATTGCCTGATCCTTGCATGTCAAAATTGTGGTAAACTCTGGCCTCAATTATGAGCCAGACTGCACACCTGTGCAGGGGAATTAATGGGTGCAGGTAGCCCCCATTGCTCTCTGGTATGGGATACCCACATTCACAGACTCTGCTTCGTTGGGAGGGGAGCAGCAAGAGCTGATGTGTTGCTCCTTCTCAGGTGGGTAAGGAGTGGGACAGCTGGGGTTGGCAGAGCCAAGTCCCCCATAAAGCTGCCATCCAGCACAGTTTAGCCGGCATGGAAGGAGAAGTAATCTGTGCTAGGAGAAGGTCTAGTACAGTGGTCCCCAACCTTTTTCATCTAGCGAGTGCCAGATGACGAGCCACGGAGGACCGTGGCGGCGGATGAGCATCCACCGAAATGCCGCCAATGAGCGGCAACATCAATAGGCGTCACCGCCGAAATGTCGCCAACAAGCAGCGTCATCCAGAGGCATCACCGCTGAAATGCAGCTGAAAATCGGCAGCATTTCGGCGGTGACGCCTCTGGATGACGCCGCTTGTCGGCGGCATTTCGGAGGATGCTCGTCTGCCAGCCAGTATGCAGGTGCACTTAGATGCCCCGGGGGGCACTGTGGCACCCATGGGCACTGCGTTGGGGACCCCTGGTCTAGCAGAAGGAGCAAAGGGGGAGCAGGGGCTGAATTGTGGTGATTTGGTCCTTGCACTGCTTCTGGAACACAGCTAGGTCTTGCCCCTTACTCTGGTTAGTTTGCAGTGCAGGCTTTTGTGTTCTTTCTCAATCCTCCCTACCCATGGATGGTGGTGTCCAGGAGCCAGTGGTATGCTAATAAAGCACACAAGGACATCAAAGCAGGCAACACCTTAAAAAAAAAAAGACCTGGTCTTTTGTAGGCCAGATTCTGATCTCATTGCCATCAGTGACTTCAGTGGAGTTGCTTCAGATTAACCGACTAGTGTAACAGATTGGATCTGCGCCCAGTAAATCCAGCTGATCTGCCTGCAGCTAGTGAGATACGAGAGACTACTCACCTGCAGCACACTCATTTGAGCTGACACACACTCCAAGAGAAGTGCTGAGCACCAGACTTGCTCCCTTTGATGTCAATGGCAAAACTCCCACTAGCTTGGGGTAGCTACACAAATATTTAGTTCGTGGCTGTAGCGGGGTGCTTACCCCACTCCTGCCTGGAAGGGCTTAAAGCAGCCCTGCAGAGGGCTGCAGCTCTAAAAGCTGGGCTGATTGGGGAAGCAGACGCAGCTGGGCCATACCCCAATCAGGCGCCAGCTGGCCCTATATAAGAGCCTGGGAGCCAGGAGCTCAGGAGTCTCTCTCTGTCTTCAGAGAGAGATGGGCCTGGCTGTAGGGAGCTAGATAGGGTGCCCGTAGTGGAGCAGGGCTGGGGAAAGGCTGAAGAGCTGGGGAGCTCCAGCCTGGATAGCCCCAGGCTGCGGCCTGGTAATAGGCCAAGGGGTACTGGGGGTTGCAGAGGGCAGCCCAGGGCTAGGCCAAGGCAGCAGGTCCAAACCCAACCTTGCCGATGATGAATGGCCTATACTGCAGTCTGCCCCAGAGAGTGGGGGCTAGACGGGGACTGGCAGTGGCCTTATCCTGAGGTGGGGTTAGTGGGTGGGAGTTCCCCTGGGAGGGGAGACCTAGTGTGTGTGTGTGTGGGTATTGCCAGGGGGCAGCACCCAGGGCAAGGGGCACCGGGGTCCCAGGAGGGACACGGGGCTAGTGCAGAGGACAAGGCGGATCACCGGCCTGCAGAGGGCGCTCCAGAGGCTGGTGAGCTAATTCCCTGGACGACCAGCAGGAGGTGCCGCAGGGGTGAGTCCGGACCCTCTTTCAGTGGCAAACTGGGGTGGAAAGCTACCCCGCACCAGCCTGCTACACACTAGCTGTCCACGGGGACCCAGCTTATGTGCACTAACAGTTTCTTATTGCTCTTTGATCTACTCCTGTTTCAGAGATCAAAGTGCACTATGGGACTTTTAGTGTACATCAGCAGGGTCCACAAAGACCATTAATACACGTGAATGTTTAGTTTGTGGAAAGCTGGGATGTGAATCTACCTTAATACGATGTAGCTTCACACCCCAGCTGGTCACACACTAACTGTTCATGTAGACCAGAGGTTGGCAACCTTTCAGAAGTGGTGAGCCGAGTCTTCAGTTATTCACTCTAATTTAAGGTTTCACGTGCCAGTAATACATTTTATCATTTTTAGGTCTCTTTCTATAAGTCTATAATATATAACTAAACTATTGTTATATGTAAAGTAAATAAGATTTTTTAAATGTTTAAGAAGCTTCATTTAAAATTAAATTAAAATGCAGAGCCCCCCGGAGCAGTGGCCAGGACCCGGGCAGTGTGAGTGCCACTGAAAATCAGCTTGCGAGCCGCCTTCGGCACGCGTGCCATAGGTTGCCTACCCCCGATGTAGACAATCCCTTGAATAATAGCATTTTGGGGCCCTAGTATTTGTGCAGCGATTTACTGGATAATCATTACATGGTCCCCAGCTATTTCAAAAGTTTTCCTTTTAAAGCTCGTCTCTTCCTGTTCATTGTGAAAAAAAATTAGAAAGTCAACCATGTGGTACCATAGTATTCAAATGCCTTGAATAAAATAAATGAAAAATCCAGATTTAATAACTCCCCAGCTAGCTAGCCCTAAATGTTTAGATAATTCTGAGCGAGATGTAATCAAATAGTTGTTAAATATTCTGGACAGCACTAACAGAAAGCGCTTATCAACTTCTATTGGACTGATGTACACACTTTCCACCGTCTCTTCTGTGCATTGTCTCAGAGGTTTGATAGATTGAGGGCCAAGTTTGTCCTCAGGGTAACACCATTATGATAGTGGAATTATTCCATGCAAAACAGCTGGAACAAAACTCATGAGGAAGAACCAGTGGTTTAGGGACTACTAGATTACAGTAGTTGTCTGCAATTTGTGTGTTAAGACTTGATGCATTCTGATTTTCAGTTTAAGATACTATGATATGAGTAAAAACAAGGCGGTACAGCTACTCCTGAGATATTATATTCAATGTTAAGGTTAGCCTGGTTGCAGTACAATGAGCGATTCAGGCATATGAGCAACCTCAGAAATCATCTCCTTGCTTGGCTACATTGCAGAAGCAACATCACCTATTCTGGTTCAAGTACAAGATGGATGGTGGTTCTCTTCGCTGGCACCACCTGCAGGATAATGTAGAGAGTGGTACAGGTATCTGTCTACTTTTCCACTACCATGATCAGAATTTTCAGCTGGCTCAAGTGTGGGAAGATTAGCGATTCATTACAGGGTGGAGGTTTGCAAACTTCCTTTAGAAAGATTTAGAAAGTCATATTTGTCTGGAAGAGATGGCAAACCCTGACTTTTCCCAGTATTCAAATGATCAGAAAAATTCAGAGATCTTACTCCATGCATAAGTGAAAACTATGACATACCTGCCGACTGGAATATATATGATATAATCCATTGCCTCTTCACCTGTCAATCAGTATAATCCATTTTCAAATACAAAGCAGTCTTATCTTGCCATAAATATAGTTCCTCTTGGGTCTTATGATCACCATGGTATTTTAGCGCTGCACACAGTTATAAATTAAAGAGCATGAGAGCCCAGATGAATAAAAGGTGGTTTTTAATCTCTATTTCTCCATGCTGAGAAGCAGGACTTTGGTGCCTAGAATTTTAAATACAGTAGAACCTCAAAGATATGAACACCAGAGTTACGGACTGACTGGTCAACCAGACACCACGTGAAACCTAAAGTAACGGGTCAGGCAGCCCCCCCACACACACACACACATTCCCCCCCCCCAAGAGGTGAAGTGCTTGCCAGCCCAAGGAAATCAGAGCCAGCAGAGCAGGAGCAGTGCTGGGGTCTGTGCCACTTTCTGGTCCAGATCTTCTCCTTCTCTCCGCATCAACTGACTGTCGTGCTCTAAGGGCTTGTCTTCTCTACAAGGGTAAGTCGATCTAAGTTACGCTACTCCAGCTATGTTATTAATATAGCTGGAGTCAATGTAGCTTAGGTCGACTTACCCCGGTGTCTTCACAGTGTTGAGTCGATGGGAGACGCTCTCCAGTGGACTTCCCTTACTCTTCTCAGAGAGCTGGAGTACCGGGGTTGACTGAAGAGCACTCTGCCATCGATTTAGTAGGTCTTCACTAGACCCGCTAAATCGATCCCCGCTGCATCAACTGCAGCAGTGTCGATCTCCCCGTAGTGGAGACCAGCCCTAAGTGTCTGGCTTTATATATTGTGCTATAGGGACTTCCTTATATACCCTTAAGCAGTTACCTCATTTGCACATGTTCAGTACCAACCATTACCTAAGAATAATGATTGACAGCTCTGACCTTTAAAACAAGTTGTGACTGGTATGAGTGGGCTCTGACCAACTAACTTCTCAGTTAATTGACCTCTGTCACCCCTTACTGTACATGTCGAATAGCCACCAATCTTGCACATGCTCACTGTTGTCATTTACCTCAGACCAGTGATTTGGCCGATACACACACACACACACACACACACACACACACACACACACACCTCTTTGCTATTTTAGCAATCCTAGGTTTTCACTGAGTATGCGCAGGGTCCACACTGTCCATCTCAGGGTGGAGTGACTTTTGCTTATTCAGAATAGAGATTAGAAAAACAAAGTGGAGACTGGAGAATTTCTCTAGTAATAACAGTGAGTTTCTTTCCCAGACTTGAAGAAGAGCTTGGTGTAAGCTCAAAAGCTTGTCTATTTCACAAACAGAAGTTGGTCCAATTAAATATATACCTCACCCACCTTGTCTCATTACTATATGTAAGATAGATGCAACAGAGTAGAATTTAGCCAATCAATTCTCATTTTTTGTAACAATTACTATAGCTACAACCTAAAACTACCATCAAGACACAAAAATCCACAGATGTTTAACTTGTAGGTATTGCTAGTCTTATAGAATACTCTGTGAGTTAGAAGAGTCCCATCTGATTTATATTTTAGGTGCCAGAATTGCTAAGATGACAATTATCTGACAAGATGTAATTGAACTTCAGTCATATGTTTTTATATACTGCCAGTTAGAAAACAATCATATCGCATTAAGAGCCCTATTTAGTAGTCTTATCTATGGCTAAGTTGTTGAAAAGGCAGTGCCTAAATTTAGCCTTCTAAATGCACATTTGAGTACCTTATTAAGGTCACCTGATTTTAAAAAGAGTAGAGCAGTTCCCAAAGACTTTTACATTTGTAAGGGATAAGGAATAGAAAGCAATCAATTGGTGTCTGAGTTTCTTCATGAAGATAGGGTATTCTGTGGATGTTTCTGAATGCTGGTTTCTGGAATGTTGATTCAAGTTCTTGACTTTCTGTGGGACAAGTGGAATCAGCTTCACATCTTTCATAAATTCACAGATCAATACCATGGAGCCTGGGAACAGGCCCTGCAAGGAACATCTATACCACCCTGATGTTATGTATTGGTATTCTATGTTTCTGACCTTCACACAAACAATTCTGCATAACTAGGTCAGTCCATCTAACTATATTTTCCACTGGAGGGTGCCATCCTGCAAGCTCTCCTTGCGTGGAGCTCCTATTATTTAAATTACAGTGTTTTGTCAACTGGACTCTCTTAGCCTTATTTCTAAAATATTAACTCACAGGGAACAGTTTAATGCACAATGGGACAAACTCCTGTCAGCCTCCTACACTCAGAGCAAGCACTGTACAAGTACCCTTCAGGGTAAGACTAGTAAACACTTCAACTCCTCACAAATTCTTCAAGCTGGAGCTTTCAAAGCATTCTCTTTGGTTATATATGTCATCTCTTGTTTTCCTGAGGGAAGGGTTGAGGATAAAGTGCTTTCCGATCAATCTTTGAAGAAGAGGGATGTGATACAAGCTGAAGATGATGGGTCTGAAATATTTTGAAGAAACCTTTGCTAAATTAAAGCTGCACTGGGGATTTTAATTTTAATAAACACTTGATGCAAAGCTAACTTGCTCCAAGAAAGTGTTCTAGGGGGCAGAAATAAACCCTAGGCCCTCCAGCAAGACACTTAAGCACATGAATAGTTCCATAGAATTAAAGTGAAGCACAAGCCCAAGTATAGATTCATAGATTCATAGATTCTAGGACTGGAAGGGACCTCGAGAGGTCATCGAGTCCAGTCCCCTGCCCGCATGGCAGGACCAAATACTGTCTAGACCATCCCTGATAGACATTTATCTAACCTACTCTTAAATATCTCCAGAGATGGAGATTCCACAACCTCCCTAGGCAATTTATTCCAGTGTTTAACCACCCTGACAGTTAGGAACTTTTTCCTAATGTCCAACCTAGACCTCCCTTGCTGCAGTTTAAATCCATTGCTTCTGGTTCTATCCTTAGAGGCTAAGGTGAACAAGTTTTCTCCCTCCTCCTTATGACACCCTTTTAGATACCTGAAAACTGCTATCATGTCCCCTCTCAGTCTTCTCTATTGCTGAATTGGGGACCTAATAAGTTAGGCTCCCTCCTTTCCCTTCTTTGATTGTCATTTCTTGTTATTGCCTAATAATGAACCCAATTCTGCTAACCCTTACTCACAAATAGCTCCATTGAGTTCAATGGGATGACTTGCATGAGTAAGGCTATTCACATAATAAGTCTTCTGAGCGATAGACCCCTTCTTTGAATTCTCTCTATGGTAGGGACCACGTTTGTTTCCTGTAAGACATCATGCAAACTTGTAGCACTTGATAAATAAAAGACAACTATGATTATTTAGGAAATCTGTCTATGAACAGCTTATAAATTGTTTGATAATGGGGACTTCGTGTGTGTCTTAGTCTGCAATCTCCATTTTGAATGTGGGGCTTGCTGCATTCTCTGCTGTGCTTTTACCTCCATGTTGGACAGAAATTCCAAAGCTAGTGACACAGGGGTGAAAATGGAGAGTTGCTGAACTATAATGATCATCCATTCAAATAGAGCAACCTTGGACAAAGATTGTTGCAGCCTAGGGCACTCCAGTTATTCAAGTCTTTTCCCTCTGGAGTTCAAACTAAGGAAGTCACCTAGTAGGGTTGCCAACTTTCTACTCGCACAAAACCAAACACCCTTGCCCTACCCTCTGCCCTGCCCCTCCTCTGAGGCCCCAACCTCTGCTCACTCCATCCCCCCTCCCTCTGTTGCTCACTCTTCCCACCCTCTCTCACTCATTTTCATCAGGCTGGTTCAGGGGGTTGGGGTGTGGGAGGAGGTGAGGGCTCAGGCTGGGGGTGCGGGCTCTGGGATGGGGCCAGAAATGAGGAGTTCAGGGTGCAGGAGGGGGCTCTGGGCTGAGGCAGTGGGTTAGGATGCGGGAGAGGGTGAGGGCTCCAGCTGGGGGTGTGGGCTCTGGGGTGCAGGAGGGGGCTTCTGGCTGGGGGGCATGGAAATGAGGGGTTCAGAGTGTGGGAGGGGGCTCTGGGCTGGGGCATGGGGTCAGGGTGTGTATGGGGGGGTGAGGGCTCCAGCTGGGGGTGCAGACTCTGGGGTGGGGTTGGGAATGAGGGGTTGGGGAGCAGGAGGGTGCTCCGGTCTGGGACCAAGGGGTTTGGGTTGCAGGAGGGAGCTCCAGTCTGGGGTAGGGGGTTGGGGCATGGGAGCAGGTCAAAGGTGCAGGATCCAGGCGACACTTACCTCAAGGAGCTCCCGGAAGCAACGGCATGTCCCCCCTCCAGCTCCTACACAGAGTCGCAGCCAGGCAGCTTTGTACACTGCCCCGTCCGCAGGCACTGACTTCACAGCTCCCATTGGCCAATGGGAGCTGTGGGGGGCGGCACTTGGGGCAGGGGCAGCATGTGGAACCCCCTGGCTGCCCCTACACCTAGGAGCCAGATGGTGGACAGGCCACTGCTTCCGGGAGCTGCACAGAGCCAGGACAGGCAGGGAGCCTGCCTTAGCCCTGCTGCGCCGCCAACTGAACTTTTAATGGCTTGGTCAGCAGTGCTGACAGGAGCCACCAGGGTCCCTTTTCGATCAGGCGTTCCGGTTGAAAACTAGACACCTGGCAACCCTCTCACCTAGTGAGGGACTGATCACCTGAGAAGGTTGATCAGATATCACCTGACAAAGGTCTCAGGAGGTTATAAAAGACAGGGTCTCTTACAGCCATTTGAGAGAGAGAGAGCAGAGGGCAGTGACTACAGTGATTTCCAGGAGAAGACTTGAACTTCAGAAGGACCCGCAACAACCGAGAGGACTCTGATCTAAGCAAGTGCTCCAGAGCAATGAGGAAACTGAAGCAGGAAAATGCATATGATTTTAATCACTTTTGTCTGGATCTGTATAATTTCTATGGTATAGAAAATAAAGAGGAATAATGTGCTTTAGCTAATGGTAGTCTGTGGGTTCAGCACTTGTCCTGGGGGCCTCAGGCATCTGGGCCACTTGGTCCCTTTTCTTTCTGGAAAGGGGTAATGGAGAGCCTATGCCCCAAAAATGTGTAAGATAGGCCAAAGAATAAGACACGACACAGCCCACTCTGATCAAGGGAAGTTTAGGAGCACATTGGGACACAAACCCAGCACTGAGAGAGTGTCCACCCAGCGGGAACTTGACTAGGCTATGCATGACAACATATTTAGGTGTGCCTTATTGATCTTGGCCATGATAATTCTAAATCCTTTCTGACTGAGAACTGCAGTCTATTTCCCTCTCCAAGGCAGCTCAACTGAGCTGGATGGCATATTGTGGGAACTAAGGCTCAGCTCTGCCTGCCCAACTGAAAAGCAGGGGGCGCAGTAACTCACCGGCAGCTCGTAACTCTTAGGCCTGGTCTACACTAACCCCCCAATTCGAACTTGAATAACGTAGCTGAAGTCGACATACCTTAGTTCGAACTTACCACAGTCCAGACGCGGCAGGCAGGCTCCCCCGTGGACTCCGCGTACTCCTCGCGCCGAGCAGGATTACCGGAGTCAACGGGGAGCACTTCTGGGTTCGATTTATCGCATCCAGACAAGACCCAGAAGTTTGATTGCCTTCCGCCGAACCAGCGCGTAAGTATAGACAAGCCCTTAGGGTACGTCTACACTAACAACTTAAGTTGACCTACAGACACCGTAGTAATTACTGCGGTGGTGCATGTCCACCCTACTATCCTTGGGTCGGTGGTGTGCGTCCTCACCAGGAGCGCTTCAGCCAAACTAATAGGGACAGTGTGGGGAGCAGGACAGCTGTCCAGGGCTTCCCTACCATGGGCGGGGAAGGGGGGGGGAAGGATTCATTCTTGCCATTCACTCCAGAGGAGCAGTGGGTAGCTGGGCTGTAGTTGTCCAGCTTTCTTGTCCATTTCACAGCTCTGCTGGAGCTGTGAAATTGATGAGAGCTAACTGATGTAAGTAATAGTGTCTACTCAGGCTACATCTACACTACAGGGGGGAGTCGATTTAAGATACGCAAATTCAGCTACGTGAATAGCGTAGCTGAATTCGACGTATCGCAGCCGACTTACCCCGCTGTGAGGACGGCGGCAAAATCGACCTCTGCGGCTTCCTGTCGACGGCGCTTACTCCCACCTCTGCTGGTGGAGTAAGAGCGTTGATTCGGGGATCGATTGTCGTGTCAATCCCTGAGAGGTCGATTTCTACCCGCCGATTCAGGCGGGTAGTGTAGACCTAGCCTCAGACACTGCATCATCCGAACTGCACTGACATAAGCCCCAGGCCTCTCGTGGAGGTGGAGTTATGTCAGTGTAATATGGCACTTACATTGGTGGGACAGGGCTGCAGTGTGTACACTGACATCATTACATCAGCATAAACTACCTTATGTTGCCCTAACTGTGTAGTGTAGACCAGACCTTAGACAGGGTGTGACAATGCTCATAGCCCACACAAGGGAGCAAAGGCGCGCCTTACTCCCCTGGATGGCCACACAGCCAGACACAACAGTGAGCACAATGGATCAGACATTTAAAAGTGCTCAGCAACAAGACCCTCCCATTGTGACACTTAAAGCCAGACTTGCCGAACCCTTGAAAATCTAACCAGGCGTATAGTTCCTAGTAAATTGGAGCCGTAATCTGAGTTGGGGGCCCCAGGCAAATACAAATACAGTAATTCCTCGCTTAACATCATCCCGCTTAATGTTGTTTCATTGTTACGTTGCTGATCAATTAGGAACAGGCTCGTTTAAAGTTGCGCAATGCTCCCTTATAGCGTTGTTTGGCAGCTGCCTGCTTTGCCCACTGTTTGCAGGAAGAGCAGCCCGTTGGAGCTAGCTGGTGGGGGCTTGGAACCAGGGTGGACCCCTTAAGTTCCCTGTGCGGCAGCCGCCCAGCAGGCTATCAATTGCTGGGCAGTTCAGCTGTCCCTCCCCCCACTGCCGTGTGCTGCTCCTGCTCTCTGCCTTGGAGCTGCTCCTGGGAGCCTCCTGCTTGCTGTGCGGGGGAAGGGAAGGGGAAGAGGGTGCTAAAGTCAGGGTGTCCCCCTCCCCCTGGCTCCTGTCCCCCAGGGATGAAAGTAACACTTAACACTTACCGGTACGGGGGCCAGCTTCGGCCCCCGGAAGGGGTGGGGCCTTGGGCAGAAGGGGCGGGGCTGGGGGGGTCAGCGTCCCCCAGCCAGCCCATCTGGGCTGCCTAGCCCGCGCCACCTGGGGCTCCAGCAGTGATGTAAAGAGCCCAGGGCTGCAGTAGCAGCAGTGGCGGCCAGTGCCCCAGCCCCTTTTAAATCGTGGCCCCAGGGCAGATGCTCCTTTTGCCCCTCCCCCCCCCCATCGGCTGCCCAGGGGAGCCAAAAGGGGCAAGGACGTTAGAGCACTTCCGCGGCACAGGACCCTGCTTAAAGCACTGCCGCGGCAGCGCTTTAACATCGGCTGATACAGGCCGGTACCGGTGGCCACTTTTTACCGTTATGCCATACTGGCCCATACCAGCTTACATTCACCCCTGCTCCCATCTCCACAGAGCACGGGGGGGACAGGACAGGGCTCAGGACAGAGAGAGCGTGCTGGCAGCAGCTGCTGTCTCAACTTGCTGATCTACTTAAAAAGGCAGTGTACATAGAGTGGGGTCAGCATACTTAAAGGGGCAATGTGCATCTCTCTCTCACACACATTGTGTGTGTCTCTGTCTCTCTCTGCCATGCTGTCTGCCCTCCCTCCCTTTGTGCTGTGAGGCTACATTAACAACGTGTTAACCCTTGAGGGCTCAGCTGAGTGCTAGTTCATCAGCAGTAAGGCATTCCCTGAGAAATATCCCACCCTCTGACTCCACCACCTCAACCAAGCTTCACAATCATCATTGCTGTGTACAGTATTAAATTGTTTGTTTAAAACTTATACTGTGTGTGTGTGTAGTCTTCTGTCTGGTGAAAAAAATTTCCCTGGAACCTAACCCCACCTATTTACATTAATTCTTATGGGGAAATTGGATTAGTTCAACATCGTTTCGGTTAAAGTAGCATTTTTCAGGAACACAACTACAATGTTAAGTGAGGAGTGCCTGTAAACAATGTTTTAGTTGAGGGTCCTTTCGACAAATATGCAGCACAATACTCCTTCCTTAGGGATTTTAACTGTAGTGTTTTACTATAATATGTAATAGTGTTTTTTAGCACCATGTATTTAAGTGGCTTTAACTGTACTAGACATGTTGCATTATATTAATAGTGCTTCACATTGTTATTTAATAAACTCCAGGAAAAAATGTCAACCAGATGATTATGCTTTTAGGTTGCACTATACCAGTGAGGAGCAGCTATCCTGCAATCTAATAAAAAGATCTTGTACAACATGGAGTTGAAAACACAATTTGACAGCCTAGAAAAGAATTCTATTGCTTTTCCGGAGGTAGCGTACTTTAAAAAACAATTTAAAATCTCGTTTTCAGCAGAAGAGGCGGGATGACATTGATAAGCTGTCTGTAGAGATTGCATCATTGATATCTATGGATCGATCCCTCTTCTGAAAGTTGAAAAGTCCATCTCTTCAATGGCAATAGCCCTTTCCTAATTGCTCAGCTTCCTCTTTGCAGAGAAGCAAAGGGAGCTGAGCCTTCAAGGGTCTGACACTCCTGGTAAAAACAAGCAACCCAAGCAAGGAGGGGATCTGCAGGGAAAGGAGTAAAAAGGAATACTAGAAAAGAGGAGGGCTGAAGGAGCAAGGCTCTGAAATAGGAAAGGGGTAGGGAAACAAAGAAAATGAGAATCAGAGCTAAGTAATTGAGAACACAATTGGAATACCTTAAGGAATAAAGCAAAAGCCAGGGGAAATAAATGCAGGCAAAAATGGACATCTTTTATGTCTCCAGAGTTCCACAAAGAAACAAACTGTTCAGTGAAGGTTTCGAAAGAGTTTCTAGTGTTTGGCAAAGTTGGAAGTTTTCAAGTTTCTTATCCCTCTGACGTGGATGCTGGAATTCTGTGTTTGTTTACATCCAAATCTACTTACAGTGTAAGTTTATTCAGATGGTCCAATGAGATTACCATCTTTTAGTTACAGCTGCATACAATGCTTAGCGCAATCGAGTCCCAGGAAGGGTTTGGGACCTATAAGTACAATCAAAAATACTTCTAATAATAGTTTCTGAAAACATGGCTTTGGGTGGGGGTAGGAGGGAATCTATCTTCCAAATTTTGTAAAATTTTAGAAAATTGATCCATTTTAAGACCGTATGATCTACTACTTATGCCTGTGCTTTAGGAGCCAAATTTGAAAATATTATCACTAGTAGGGCCATCCCTAGGGGACTGTGGGGCCTGGGGTGGAAGTGACGGATTCGTCTCTTTCAGTTCTGACCATGCCAGCCAATCACACTGGCCCACGGGGCCCCCCAGAGCACAGGGCATAGAGCAGTCACCCCGATTTGCCCTACCCAAAGGGAACAGGAGTACTTGTGGCACCTTAGAGACTAACAAATTTATTAGAGCATAAGCTTTCGTGGACTACAGCCCACTTCTTCGGATGCATAGTGGGCTGTAGTCCACGAAAGCTTATGCTCTAATAAATTTGTTAGTCTCTAAGGTGCCACAAGTACTCCTGTTCTTCTTTTTGCGGATACAGACTAACACGGCTGTTACTCTGAAACCTACCCAAAGGATGGCTCTGATCCCTAGCATTTCCTATCATATCAACACTGGTGATTTTTTTTTTACTCCAAAGAGGAATTATTCAGAATATCTGAAGTGTATTTCTTAACTAAAAAAGATACTTGCTGAATTAAAAAGGAAACCTTACTCCTAGCATTTATATTATGGACCCAAAGAACAAGGGGTCAGGCTGTTGTTTGATCCAAACCGATTCACCCATGTTGAGCCTGGAATCTAAAATTTCCCAGAGACCAGGAGCATTCAGATCCAGTGACCCGATTCAGTCTATTTCAGAGATATGAAGTTTGGATCTATATCCATATACTTCCTTCCCACAACTTCATATTAGTTTGGATCTGTGATTTTGCTTCAGACCAAGCTGTAGTTGCAGTTGGACCGTGATTCAGCTACCATTATAGTCACTGCAAAGACTCAAAAATATTCCAAGATTCAGCTAAAGATCAAATAAGACATTCCTGCATGAATTTTAGTTCTTGCTGCTTTCACTGGTAACAGAAATACCTCACAAAAAAACTTTCATGGTATTTTGACACTTCTGTTTTTGGTCCTGGCTGGAATGTTCCGTGTGTGCAAAAAATCTCACAGGTGGGATTTTCCCAAGAGTGCTAAGTGTCTACCTATTTCTGCTCCCACTGAAATAAATGGGAGTTTTACCAGTGGTTTCACCAGAAGCACTGTGAGGCTAGTGCTGAGTGCTTTTGAAAATACCACCACAAATGTATATTTGCAAACTGCATTTATACATAAAGCTACATGGAACTACCTCATTCATGAATGCAAAAAATAAAATCAGTATGTGTGCATACAATCTGTTTTATTTGCACTAACACCGGCATGGAAGCATGTCCATATGAAAATGTACACATGCAGAGTTAGAGTCCAGCAGGGAAGCCATTTTGAGAAAGATTTGAAGACAGTGGAGAGTAGCCTAGTTCTGACATGCATCCTCAATTATAATGCAAAGGCTGCAGTTAATTTCCTTCAAGTTGCTGACAGAGTCAACAGGAATACTTTTAAAAAAGGATCTCTATTGTACTAATTACTTGCACTAATCTGCTACAATTATTTTGCTGGGTGAGACAATTAGTAAATAATTGCAAATTTCTCTTTAGTCATTTCCATTAGTGCTATTTTAGAGTCAGAGACACATTGTTAGCTATGGCAGCTTATGATTAATTCTCCCTCCTTTTCCCCCCTAACGAGGCTTAGTGCTCCCAGAAGCTGACTTAATCGGTATTGCATATTAATGAATTGCAGGCAAACAGTACTAATTTGGCAAAAAATATATAAAAATTGTCAGTGAGATCCCTGGGACTGTAAGATGCCAATGGAAGGCAACTGAATGAAGACAAGAGGCTCAGGTATTAAATATACTGATTTACACCCATCATGCATGTGAAGTAAATGATCATGATTAACCAGTGTTATGAAACTTTCTAAATGAAATGGTAACATTAGCAGATCATGAAACCCTTCCCTGTTTCCTGAAGAGAAAAAACTAAAGATTCCCTGGCAAGCTTTCCTGATGAACCAGAATGCTGCTGTTTTGTTTTCCCAGGTGGACGGAATTTCAGAAATAATTATCTTAGTAAATTTTCCAGATAGAAAATTGACTACGTCCGGTCATCTTTCCAAAAAGAGATCTTAATTAACTCAATAATACTTCACAATCTCAAAGCACTTTGTAACTGATAAGAAACTTAGCCTCACAGCACCCTTGAAGTGAAGTTGTATGGTATTAGCTTCATTCCATTTTTAACAGATAAAAAAATAGGCAGAGATTAAGGTTCAAGTTTTCAAGAGTGGCTTTTGTGCACATGTAGAGCCTGAAAGTCAAGAGGAGTGGTTGATGCTCATCACCTTGGGCGGGTGGGGGGGGGGAGCAGGAGGAAGGGGAAAACTAGAGAGTCTGTTTATCACACAGGAGTCAATAAACCCATCTTTTTAAAAAAGTGTTGGCCTAGATGTCTCTCCCAGGGTAACACAGCACACCAGGGACAGAAACAGGAAAAGAACCCAGATCCCCTGACTTCCAGTCCTGTGCCACAATAAGACCAATTTCTGGGGACAGAGAACCCATTTTGGATGAAACACCAAATTTACCCTTGTCACTGTCAACTCAAAACAAACCTTATTTGATGTTCCAAAAAAGCCAAAATAATGGTTGTTCTCCCCTCTTTGCTTAGTTTCTCTTTTTCTTGCTTTTGGGTTCCTTCCAACACCAAAAGCAGAAGTGCCATCGTATTTTGAGATCCTGTTTTCATAATGATATTTCCAGCCAAACCAAATAATCAAACTCTAGCAACCAAATGTGTTCTCATGTGATGTCAACCCAGTTTGCAGGCCCAAGAATTCCAGATAGTTTGACTAAATACTCCCAGGAGTAGAGGTTTATATCTCAACCAAAATTACAAACCTTTTAAGGTCCATGCACTACTGTTAGTGAACTATACTGTTGGACATTTGAAGATATTGGTATCCTGACCGAGTCAGAGTTAATGGCCAGAAGGGACCACCAGCTCATCTAGGTGTACAAGCCTTTTAAACACTGCCATTCCCCTTGTACTTCCACATTTTTAACTGTGACAATACACTCTTTCTCAGCCATAAAAGAATTACCATTACCTCCGGTAATAACTATGTTGACCTGTACCCTTCCTCACCACCACCATAGGCCAGTCTCATCACACTTCCTGAGCAGGGCCGGCTCCAGCATTTCTTCCACCCCAAGCAAAAAAAAAAAAAAAAAAGCCGCGATCGGCAGCGGCAGTTCAGCGGCAGGTCCTTCGCTCCTAGAGGGAGTGAGGGACCTGCCGCCCCCGAATTGCCACCCCTCTCCCTTGGCCACCCCAAGCACCTTGCTTGTTAAGCTGGTGCCTGGAGATGGCCCTGTTCCTGAGTCAATTCTTTCTTTTAAATATAAAATGATCCGTCAGAGCAGTACAAGACCAGGAATAATCCCTCAGCCTCAGCTATTCTCATGGAGGACCCAGATCTTCACCTGCTGTAAGTTGGCTGAAGTCAGTGGATCCATATTGATTTATATGAGCTGGGCCCCTGTCTCTTCATTCTTCATTAAAATGTTTAAAAAGTAACCCAATATATTAATTCATGATCACCTGGCATTGTCTTGGGAAGCATTCCCAGTACTCCACTCAGATTGGCCTCCTCTGGAGCACGGAACTCCTTGCATTCCACTTACCTCTCACATAAAGGAGAGGTACCTGTTGCAGGCAGTACATTAGAAAAAATTATACAGGCATGAGACCTTAGTTATTCAGACCAAGTCTTGCTAAGCTATCTTAAAGGCTGCCATTCTATGCGGAGATTATTTAAGGGAACAAAAGTTTATCTGTGCTCCACCACCAAGATCCAGAGACTGCTTGCTTTCCTAGGACTCTTGAGAGGAGACCATCAATGGCCAAAGTTAAGCATCAGAACGTTGCAACAGCAAGACCATGAGGACATGTGTGTCACACGAACAGACTGTCACTTGGCAGTTCTGAATGCCCTCTCATTGTTAAGACACATGATCACCCCTCCTTAGCCAGCTGGGACAGCCAGCATTGACCTTCACTGCTGGTTATGAGTAAGGCTACGATTTGATCTTGAAGGTCATGGAAGTCATGGACTTCCGCAGAGCTCCGTTACTTCAGCCCACAGCAGCTGGGAGCTGCAGGCCACCCTGACCTCTCCTGGTGGCCAGCAGCTTCATGGTACCCCTGCCACCTGGAGTGGTGGGGGCCCCCCACAGCTCCCCAGCTGCCATGGGTGCTGGGGTGGAATCCCCCAGAGCTCCTGAGCCCCATGGGCAGTGGGGGATCCCTGACAGCTCCTCAGCCACTGCTGGTGGAGGAATCCCGCAGGAGCTCCCCAGTCCCTGCAGGTGGCGGGGGGGAGAGAATCCCCTGGCAGCTCCCCCACCAGGAGGGGAATCTCCCAGAGCTCCCCAGTCAACGGGGGATCCCCTGCAGCTGCCCAGCTGTCACAGGTGGGGGTTCTACCCAGCTCCCAGCCACTGGGCTGGGGCTGCAGCTCCCAGCCAGAGCAGGGCAGGGTGCTTGACCCTCCTCCCTCCCCGTTTTGTCATGGATATTTTTAGTAAAAGTCAGGGACAGGTCACAGCTTCTGTGAATGTTTATTAATTGCCCGTGACCTATCCGTGACTTTTACTAAAAATGTCCATGACAAAATCGTAGCCTTAATTGTGAGATATGAAAGAGAAGGAAGTCAACAAGTGGGCCAGCAATGCACTGAAGAAGCAACTCAGATGGCAAGTGGTAAAATGGAGATGTATCTAATAGTGCCTGCAACAACTCCTGCCAGCCTCTGAATATGACTTGTGGGAAGGAACTTAAGAGCAGAGGAGACTTTCGCTGCCCACAAGGGTGCTAGCTTGCAGAAAGGTATACATGGGCACTGCTGTGTTGCAGGCTATTCTTGCCAGTCCAACTCTGGTTGGCACCTATTCCTCTTTGAAACATGTATATCTGTTTGAGAATGGGCACAATGCCACCCAAGAGATGGCCATGAGTGTAGGCAGGCTGGAAAGCCATTATGTGCATATATAAAGCCAGATTTCCTTTCCAAAAAAATAAAAAATAAAAAAGGCAAGTTGCGTAAAGCTTCTACAATCCTAGTTTGTTAAAATTAAGACAACTCTGAAGCATTTCAAAATAGCTCACAGAGCAGTTCAAAGTGATCTTTGGGCTCTGCTGTATCAGGGTTAGTCATTCAAAAAGAAAACATTATGAAGTTTCCATCCGTGGAAAGTGTGGTGTTAAGCAAAATCTCCTAGCACTCTAGGTCCTCCAATTCCTCCTGAGGACAAGGACATGTTGGAGGGTGGTGGGGAAACTTAATAACATGTGCAGCACTCCTGGGTAATCTTGAATCAAGATCTTACCCTGGTTACACATACCTCCGAGCAGGACCAGATTAACTCTCCTGTGGGCCCGGGGCTATTAGATTTTGTGGGGCCCCTGTATACAAGTCTTTTTCCTGGGAGGGAGTTTGGTGCAGGAAGGGTCTGGGGCAGGGGATTGGGGTGCAGGAGAGGGTGTGGGGTCTGGGAGGGAGTTTGGTGCAGGAGGGGATTTTGACCTGGGGCAGGGGATTGGCGTGCAGGAGGGGTGCGGGGTCTGGGAGGGAGTTTGGGTGCAGGAAGGGGATTCTGATCTGGGGCAGGGGGTTGGTGTGGAGGACGGGATGTGAGGCTCAAGCTCCGGCTGGGAGGCGCTTATCACAGGCGGCTCCTGGAAGCTGCTGGCTGCTAGCACGGCTCCGCGGCCCCTGGGCGTAGGGGGGCAGCGTGCAGAGCTGCCTCCCCTCTCCCCCCCACGCCCCGCAAGGGGCCGCAGAGATGTGCCAGCAGCTAGCCACTTCCCGGAGCGGCATGGGACAATGGCAGGCAGGCAGCCTGCCGAGCACCCTTTTTAGCAGCCCAGAGATCGCTGCCTATGATTTATTTTTGTAGGGCCCCCCCTTGAGCCAGGGCCCTGGGCTGCAGCCCTTAAAGCCCCTGATTTAATCCAGCCCTGCCTCCGAGTGCTCCTTGCTCCTGCTTCCCCTACAATATAGTAGGAGGCTTGGTACTGTCAAGTTATCTGACCAGGATATTAAAGAAGGTAAACAGGGTATTTTGCCTCCCAGGGCTTAGGGGCTACATATAATTTATGCCAAAGCAAACAAAACAGCAGAACATCTCATTTTCCAGTGGCAAACTGGTGAAATTCACACCCCAAACGTTCCAGGGAAAAAATCTATAGCTCGTCAGGTTAAATGCCTTCTCCAGTGTTAACGTTTCATTTGGAAAGCGATATTTTTTCGAAGGCAGAGTTACCTAAACTTTTCTCCTTTCCCTGTCCTTGTTTTCAATTTTTCCTTGAGCAGCGTATAGCACAGAAAGTGATTTTCCTGTTCATTGCTACTGTCCCTGCTTGCTGCCATCAACCTTGACTATTTTATTGCTTGTTTATCTGCTTATTTCAGAACCAATATAACGGAGCTTCTTCTGCAGCAATCAGACCCCTTCCAAGGCTTACATTTTGTTTTCGATCTGAATGCTCCCTTTGTTCTAGTAGCTGTCCACAGTTCACCCCACACACTGATTTTTCTTTTATCACACAGATCTATGCTATTTGATTTCCTCTGCTTTACCACACTTCTTTATAGTTGGTCTAATATGATGTCAGGTTCTCTTTGTGGAAAATTGATTCTGCCAGGCTGCTTTGAACAAATGACTAAGTGCTCCATTCAGCAAAGGGGCATGAGTTTCATATCATCCATATCATCCTCTGCAAGAAGTGCTGGAATTACTTCTCCAGCTACCTTCTACCTAGGCTCCTATTTCTTCTACTCACTGTCTTATCTCCTCCTTATGTCTCTCATGCTCCTGTCTTCCTGTTTCTTTCCGTGCTGCCTGGCAATCCCTCATGTCATGATGCGCAGAGCAACCTTGCTCTTTTCCGTTGAACACTTCCTGAAAGCAACCAAAGCTCATCTACACACTAACCCACCTCATTGAAAATGGTGTCACAAAAGAAATCATGCTGTTTTCCAAGGGCCTGATCCTCAATGGGAGTTTTACCATTGAGTTCAATGACAGCAGGATCAGAAACTAAGGCCTTATCTACATACGGGTAGTAGTAGTGTTACTTTGCACTTACTTTGGGTTCTGAGCATTAAAATGACCTGAATCCACACAGCACAATTCTTAAAGTGTATTAACTGGCCAGTTGATATGTATTCTGTAATCCATTTTTAAAGCGGATTAAGTTAATTGCAGATTAACATTCACTTGGGTGCATGTCTCCTCCTCACTAGCTTGGTGGTGTTCCAACTATCACCCCACACTGCTTTGCATTATTCCAAAGACAGTCCTGTCTGTTTACCTATGTGCCTTCTACTGCTTTGGGGGTCTGATGCCCAGATGTCACTGCTGTTTAAATTCTGGCACAAAGCCAGGATCAATCTGTTTGCTGCTGCACATTCCTGGAGTCACATACCTCAGCATTATACTTTACTATAGCAGCACTATGCCACACTTGAGTTAGCTGCCTCGAGCCATGTGGACACAATTATTGTGGATTGACTAACCCACAACAGTTTGTGCACAAAAACTCACTGTGAAAATACCCCCTGGTTTAGACAAGGCCTTAGAGCTTCATGCTTCTCTCCCCATGTTTGCATGAAGGGGAGCCTTGGCCCACAGAAAAGGGAAATTCTCCCTTGAGAAATGTGCAGGGTCGGGGAATAGAAGCCTGATTTCTTTTACTAATGTGAGTGCTGTAAAATCTGAGTCAGACCTATGAGCTAGAAAGCTCCAGATTTAAAGTATATAGTAAGGAAGTCTCAAATCCTGCTCTCATATTGACCTCAGCTAGAGATGTGAGCAAAAGTACAATGTGCACCTACACCTCCTCTTGCCTTGACTATTAGAGTTATTGGACATCATTCATTACTGCATTAATCCAGTTTTACACTGACAAAAATCTGGCTCAATGGAGAGGTCATACCCCGTATTCTTTCAACATATTCTGTCCTTTTAATCTTTATCTCTTAGGCTACCAAATTAAGAGGCATTGGAAATATCTACTGCACTTGAACATTTTCAGTTTTACACAAAGATATTATCTCTAGCAAGGGAAGTAAAACCTCCCTTCTGTGCCCCCAGTTTGACATACAAGTCATTCAGAATATACAGGTGGCTGTGCTCTTACGCACACATGAGGAGATCAGCAGCAACCTCACTGCCTTCCTAACGCAACCCCTTTCAAAATGGCCCGTCCGTCATATGCAATTTAAAAATAAAGACGCTATCCAAGTGTAAAGGAGTGGAGTCACCACCGGACGTGCCTTTGTGGCAAGTGTAGCAGGCTCCTCCTCTAGCACTCCATCCTGATCAACAGTTGCACCAGCCCTGCAGAGGTCTGCCTCAGCTTGTGACTTGGCCCTCTGGTAAGCAAGTCTCCCCCCTTCTGAGGTAGTCCAAAGCCAGAAGTCCAAACAAACAATAGTCCTGGGGCCTCAAGCCAAGACTTCAACCTAAGTTCTGACTCACTAGTTCTTCTACCCCTGGTCTGGAACGTCTTCATACCATCTTTTCTGGCATCCAAGAGGGGAACTCAAGGTCTCCCCATCTTCTCTGGATCCCACCCACAGACCCTGTAGTAAACAGGCAAGGTCTGTCTATTCAGGCCCCCAGTCTCCTCCCTGGGCTATTCCCACCTCAGCCTCTCTGCAGGCCTTTCCCACCAGCCATTCCTGGGCTCACTGCATTCCTCTCAGACTCCCTGTCAAGGCTGCTTCCCCACTTTGAACTTTAGGGTACAAATGTGGGGGCCTGCATGAAAACTTCTAAGCTTAACTACCAGCTTAGATCTGGTCCGTTGCCACCATCCCAAAGCTAATTCTCTTCCCTGGGTAGCCTTGAGAGACTCTCCACCAATTCCCTGGTGAATACAGATCCAAACCCCTTGGATCTTAAAACAAGGAGAAATTAACCATCCCCCTCCTTTCTCCCACCCACTCCTGGTGGATCAAGATCCAAACCCCTTGGATCTTAAAACAAGGAAAAATCAATCAGGTTCTTAAAAAGAAGGCATTTAATTAAAGAAAAAGGTAAAAATCCTCTCCGTAAAATCAGGATGGAAAAATAACTTTACAGGGTAATCAAACTTAAAGAGCTCAGAGGACCCCCCTCTAGCCTTAGGTTCAAAGTACAGCAAACAGAGATAAACACTCTAGTAAAAAGGTACATTTACAAGTTGAGAAAACAAAGATAAACTAACACTCCTTGCCTGGCTGTTTACTTACAAGTTTGAAATAGGAGAGACTTGTTCAGAAAGATTTGGAGAACCTGGATTGATGTCTGGTCCCTCTCAGTCCCAAGAGCGAACAACTTCCCAAACAAAGAGCACAAACAAAAGCCTACCCCCCCCCAAGTTTTGAAAGTATCGTGTCCCCTTATTGGTCCTTTGGGTCAGGTGTCAGCCAGATTACCTGAGCTTCTTAACCCTTTACAGGGAAAAGGATTTTGGAGTCTCTGGCCAGGCGGGATTTTATAGTACTGTACACAGGGGAGCTTGACAGTGACGAAGGCTGACCTTTCCTTAGCGGGCTCATCTAGTGGTACTTGCCAGTACCCTTTGGTTAAGTCTAAAGTAGAGATGAATTGGGCATGTCCCAATTTCTCCAATAGCTCATCTGTGCGTGGCATTGGATAGTTGTCAGGACGAGTTACAGCATTTAGCTTACGGTAGTCCACACAAAAGCGTATTTCCCCATCTGGTTTGGGAACTGGAACTGCTGGAGATGCCCATGCACTGTTAGAGGGGCGGATTATACCCATCTGTAGCATGTCCTGGATCTCCCTTTGTATAGCAGTTTGAGCATGAGGTGACTCCCGATAGGGTGGGGTTCTAATTGGGTGAGCATTACCTGTGTCAATGGAGTGGTATGCCCGTTCGGTCCATCCTGGAGTGGCTGAGAAAATTGGTGCAAAGCTTGTGCACAGCTCCTTGATCTGCTGTCGCTGCAGACGTCCAAGGGTCGCGGAGAGGTTCACCTCTTCCACGCCACCATCCCTTTTTCCTTCGTAGTAGACACCTTCAGGCCACTCCGCGTCATCTGTTTCCTGGGCTGTAAATTGGCAAATGTTTAATTCTCTGGAATAAAAGGGCTTAAGAGAATTAACATGGTATACCTTAGGCTTTATGTTGGAGGTGGGGGAGGCTATGAGATAGTTAACAGCTCCTAGGTGCTCCAGGACCGTGAATGGTCCTTCCCACGATGCTTCCATTTTATGGGCCTGGAGCACCTTTAAGACCATGACTTTGTCTCCTACTTTGAAGGACCGTTCTATGCAATGTTTATCATACCAGGCCTTTTGCTCTTCCTGAGCATCCTTTAGGTTTTCTTTAGCAAGGGCTAAAGAGTGTCGGAGGGTGCTTTGTAGGTTGCTTACAAAGTCTAGAATGTTAGTTCCTGGAGAAGGCGTAAACCCCTCCCATTGCTGCTTCACCAACTGTAATGGCCCCTTAACCTTGTGGCCATACACAAGTTCAAATGGTGAAAACCCTAAACTGGGATGTGGTACAGCCCTGTAGGCAAAAAGCAACTGCTGCAACACTAGGTCCAATCATTGGAGTGTTCATTTACAAATTTACGTATCATGGCCCCCAAAGTTCCATGAAACCTCTCCACCAGGCCATTGGTTTGATGGTGATAAGGGGTGGCAACCAAGTGATTCACCCCATGAGCTTCCCACAGGTTTTTCATGGTCCCTGCCAGGAAATTAGTTCCCGAATCTGTAAGGATGTCGGAGGGCCACCCTACCCTGGCAAAAATGTCTGCTAATGCCTGGCACATGCTTTTAGCCCTGGTGTTGCTTAAGGGTACTGCTTCCGGCCATCGGGTAGCAAAATCCATGAAAGTCAGCATGTACTGCTTTCCTCTGGGGGTCTTCTTTGGGAAAGGACCCAGAATATCTACAGCTACTCGCTGAAATGGGACTTCAATTATAGGTAGTGGCTGGAAAGGGGCTTTAACCTGGTCTTGGAGCTTTCCCACTCGTTGGCACATCTCACAAGACCGGACATAATTAGCAACGTCCTTGCCCATTCCCTCCCAGTGGAAGGACTTCCCCAACCGGTCTTTGGTTCTGTTCACCCCAGAATGGCCACTGGGATGTTCATAGGCTAAGCTCAAGAGCTTTACCCGATACTTAGTGGGAACTACCAACTGTCTTTGAGGATGCCAGTCTTCCTGGTGCCCACCAGAAAGAGTCTCCTTGTATAAAAGTCCTTGTTCTACAACAAACTGGGATCGGTTAGAAGAGATGAGAGGCGGTGGGGTGCCTCTGTGCCGCCGCCCAAGCTTTCTGAAGGCTGTCATCTGCTTCCTGCTCGGCCTGGAACTGTTCCCTTGATGCTGGAGACATCAGTTCCTCCTTGGACTGTGGACTTGGGCTTGGTCCCTCTGGAAGCGATGCAGGTGCTGGGGCTGTTTCCGTTGACTGTGAACCGCTGTCCGCTGGTGCACTATGTTGTATTTCAGGCTCTGGCTGAGTCTCTTGGGTAAGGTTATCTGCTGCTTCTGCCAGTTCAGGCTCGCTAATGCCCTCTGGCGTTGGAGTTGTAGACGGGTTTGCAAGCGCTGGACTCAGTGCTGGTAATGGTTCTGTTGCTGGTTGCGTTGCCAGTTCCGGTTCTGGGACTGGCTTTGGCTGGGTCTCTGGGATTGGATCCACTACAGCTGTTGCAGTCGTTGGCAGGGGATCTGGTTCCACCACCTTTGTCTGGGTCTCTGGTAACACAGACGGGGCCCTGGTGGATGTCTCAGGAACAGGGATGGGGGTGAAAGCTTGCTTAGCCTGGCTGCGTGTGACTATTCCCACCCTCTTGGCTAGCTTCACATGGTTGGCCAAGTCTTCCCCCAGCAGCATGGAGATGGGATAATTGTCATAGACTGCAAAAGTCCACATTCCTGACCAGCCCTTGTACTGGACATGCAACTTGGCTGTAGGCAAGGTTACCGACTGTGACACGAAGGGTTGAATTGTCACTGGAGCCTCCGGGTTGATGAGTTTGGGGTCCACTAGGGATTGGTGGATAGTTGACACTTGCTCAAGCTCCTGTTAACCCTCTCAGTACCAGTGTGGCTTACAGGCTTGCTTTAGGCAACCGATTGTGATGTTAAGGATGTTAAAGTCCCAGCAGCAAAGTAGTTATTTTAGCAGGAACTCAGCCAGCCAGAGAACTACAGAAACCTTTCCACCCCTCAACATTATGGGAAGCATATCCTCAGGGCTCTCCTCACCCCCTATCTAACAGATGGCTTCTGCAGTGTGCCGAGAAGGTCACCATATTTATACTGGTCCTTCTGTTCATGCTATCACTCGGATGTGGAAGCATTTTACAACTGCTTTGTTCGCATGTGAATGACAGACCCATTATATTTAGACACAGCACACAATGTTTGGGGATTACTTTTCTTTAAATGAAAGAAGCTACACAAAATAAAGTTGCATTTGATTGTGCATTCCAGTCATAAGCTGGTGAAGCAAGTATATAGCAAGAAATATTGGCATAAGTGGGAGTTACTGATTGTGTGTGTCCAGGGGACATTCCGAGCACATGAAGCATGCAGAGGGTGAAATATATTTCTAAGTGGGTTATCTGAGGGTACATAGGGAAAGTAATTGTGAGTTCTTTCCATATGTGGCAGAGCGTCATTCTAGGAAAAGACAGTCAAGGCCTGGCCTGCACTTAAAAACCTCTATAAATATGTGGTTAGAGGTGTGAATTTTACCTACTTAGGGTTTCTCTTCACTGTAACATTAACTTGAGTTATCGACACTCAAGTTCCTACTCTCAAATTACTGTGACCATACTGTGAACACACTGATAAAAAAAGGAAGGAAAAGTACTACTGCTTATACACCTTACAGGGTTCTAAATTAACTGAATCAACTGAGTTAAGGGACTAGCACATTATTGTGCTCAATGCACAACAACTAAAAAAAAAAAGCAAATGAGAAGTTAGGTTGTATAAGGAACAGGATGGACGATCATATAGAAAAATGTATAATGTCATAATATCGATTGTGTGGCCAATAATGCACCCCACTTCAAAAAGAAATATTGCAGAAATTGAGGAGGTTCAGAGAAGGGCAAGGAGAATTAGGGGCATGGACAAATCTCATATGAAGAGAGATTGAGGAGACTGGGGTTGTTTACCTTAGAAAGGAGACGTAAGAGGTGACATGATGACAGTATATAAAAAACAATGAATGGTATAGAGAAGGTAGATTTGGAACTTCTGTTCCTATTTCTCATAACACAAGAACAAGACAAGACAGTAGGTGAAACTGAAAAATGGCAAATTAAAAACTGATAAAAGGAAATAATTTTTCATAGAATCATAGAATATTAGGGTTCGAAGAGACCTCAAGAGATCGTCTAGTCCAACCCCCTGCTCAAAGCAGGACCAACCCCAACTAAATCACCCCCGCCAGGGCTTTGTCAAGCCTGACCTTAAAAACCTTTAAGGATGGAGATTCCACCACATCCCTAGGTAACCCATTCCAGTGCTTCACCACCCTCCTAGTGAAATACTGTATCCTAATATCCAACCTAGACATCTCCCACTGCAACTTGAAACCATTGTTTCCTTGTTCTGTCATCTTCCACCACTGAAAACAGCCTTGCTCCATCCTCTTTGAAATCCCCAGTTGAAGGCTGCTATCAAACCCCCCTCAGTCTTTTTTGCAGACTAAATAAGCCCAGTTTCCTCAACCTCTCCTCATTGCCCTACACTGGACTCTCTCCAATTTGTCCACATCCTTTCTGTGGTGGAGGACCCAAAACTGGACGCAATTCTCCAGATGTGGCCTCACCAGTGCAGAATAGAGGGGAATAATCACTTCCCTCGATCTGCTGGCAATGCTCAAACTAATGCAGCCCAATATGCTGTTAGCCTACTTGGCAACAAGGGCATACTATCGACTCATATACAGCTTCTCATCCACTGTAATCCCTAGGTCCTTTTCAGCAGAGCTGCTGACTAGCCATTCGGTCCCTAGTCTGTAGCAGTGCATGGGATTCTTCTGTTCTAAGTCCAGGACTCTGCATTTGTCCTTGCTGAACCTCATCTGATTTCTTTTGGCCCAATCCTCCAATTTGTCTAGGTCACCCTGGACCCTATCCCTACCCTCCAGCAGCTTAGTGTCATCCGCGAACTTGCTGAGGGTGCAATCCATGCCATCCTCCAGATCATTAATTAAGATGTTGAACAAAACTGGCCCCAGCACCAACCCCTGGGGCACTCCGCTTGATACTGGCTGCCAACTAGACATTGAGCCATTAATCACTACCCATTGAGCCCGATGATCTAGCCAGCTTTCTATCCACCTTATCGTCCATACATCCAATCCATATTTCTTTAACTTGTTGGCAAGAATACCGTGGGAGACTGTATCAAAAGCTTTGCTAAAGTCAAGGAATATTACTTCGATTGCTTTCCCCATATCCACAGAGCCAGTTATCTCATCATAGAAGGCAATCAGGTTGGACAGGCATGACTTGCCCTTGGTGAATCCATGCTGACTGTTCCTGATCACCTTCCTCTCCTCCAAGTGCTTCAAAATGGATTCTTTGAGGACCTGCTTCATGATTTTGCCGGGGACTGAGGTGAGGCCGACCAGTCTGGAGTTCCCCAGATTCTCCTTCTTCCCTTTTTTTAAGATGGGCATTATATTTGCCTTTTTCCACTTGCCCAGGACCTGCCCCAGTTGCCACAAGTTTTCAAAGATAATGGCCAATGGCTCTGCAATCACATCAGCCAACTCTCTCAGCACTCTCGGATGCATTAGATCTGGACCCATGGACTTGTGCATGTCCAGCTTTTCTAAATAGTCCTTAACCTGTTCTTTCACCACTGAGGGCTGCTCACCTCCTCCCTGTACTGTGCTGCCCAGTGCAGCAGTCTGGGAAGACTGAGACAAAAAAAGCATTGAGTACTTCAGCTTTTTCCACATCATCTGTTACTAGGTTGCCTCCCCCATTCAGAAAGGGTCCCACATTTTCCCTGACCTTCTTATTGTTGCTAACATACCTGTAGAAATCCTTCTTGTTACCCTTCACATCCCTTGCTAGCAGCAACTCCAATTGTGCCTTGGCCTTCCTGATTACACCCCTTCATGCTTGAGCAATATTTTTATACTCCTCCCTAGTCATCTGTCCAAGTTTCCTCTTCTTGTAAGCTTCCTTTTTGTGCTTAAGCTCACCGAAGATTTCTCTGTTAAGCCAAGCTGGTCACCTGCCATATTTGCTATTCTTTCTGCACATCAGGATGGTTTGTTCCTGTGCCCTCAAGAAGACTTCTTTAAAATCCAGCCAGCTCTCCTGGACTCCTTCCCCCCCGCCATATTACTCTCCCAGGGTATCCTTTCCATCAGTTCCCTGAGGGAGTCAAAGTCTGCTTTTCTGAAGTCCAGGGTCCATATTCTGCTTTTTTCCTTTTGTCAGGATCCTGAATTCGACCATCTCATGGTCACTGCTGCCCAGATTGCCACCCACTTCTACTTCCCCGTCCAATTCATCCCTGTTTGGTTGTAGTGGCGGCAGCAGCCTCAGCAGCAGGCAGTCAAGAGGAGGGATAGTTCAGTGGTTTGAGTAGTGCCTTGCTAAACGCAGGGCTATGAGTTCAATCCTTGATTGGGCTACTTAGGGATCTGAGACAAAATCAGTTCTTGGTTCTGCTGGTAAAGGCAGGGGGCTGGACTTGATGACCTTTCAAGGTCCCTTCCAGTTCTAGCAGATTGGATATCTCCATTAATTTTTTTTTTATAATTTTAATTTTATTTTTAAGAGGAGCACGGCCCAGTAGTTGATTTCTCCAGCACTTGCACCAGGAAGTTGTCCCCAACACTCTCCAAAAACTTCCTGGATTATCTGTGCACAGATGTATTGCTCTCCCAGCAGATGTCAGGGTGATTGAAGTCCCCCATGAGAACCTGGGCCTGTGATCTAGAAACTTCTGTTAGTTGTCCAAAGAAAGCCTCATCTACTTCATTCTCCTGGACTGGTGGTCTATAGCAGACACCCACCATGACAGCACCCTTGTTGCTCTCACCTCTAAACTTAACCCAAAGACTCTCAACAGGCTTTTTTCCAGTTTCATGCTGGAGCTTTTAGCAATCATACTGCTCTCTTACATACAGTGCAACTCCTTCACCTTTTCTCCCCCATCTGTCCTTCCTGAACAGTTTATACTCATCCATGACAGTGCTCCAGTCATGTGAGTTATCCCACCAAGTCTCTGTTATTCCAATCACATCATAGTTCCTTGATTGTGTCAGGACTTCCAATTCTTCCTGCTTGTTTCCCAGGCTTCTTGCACTCGTGTACAGGCACCTAATATAACTAGCTGATTGCCTTGCTTTCTCACTATGAATTAGGAGGCCTCCCCTGTTACACCCTCCTCCTTGTGTTTCCTCCCAGTATCCCACTTCCCCACTTACCTCTGGGCTTAGGTCACCATCCCCCAGCGAACCTAGTTTGAAGCCCTCCTCACTAGGTTAGCAATCCTGCCTGCGAAGATGCTCTTCCCTCTCTTGGTTAGGTGGATCCCCTCTCGTCCTAGCAATCCTTCTTCCTGGAACAACATCCCACAATATTTTTAACACAATATAATTATACTGGGGAACTCATTGCCACTGACGCCAAGAACTTAGCAAGTTCAAAGAGGGAATGAGTGATTATATGAATAACAAGCATATCCAGAGTTACAATAGATAATGCTAACAAGAAGTACTGGAGGCAGATAAAACCTGATGTTACAGGGTTTAAGCCAGTCTCTGATTACTGAGAATTAGGAGACCACATTCACAGAAGGCAGATGCCAGTAAGGTGTCTTGAACCTTCTTCTGGCAGCATCTGGTACTGGCCACTGTAAGAGACAGGACAATGAACAGACAGACCATGGGTCTGATTGAGTGCAGCAACTTCTATGTTCTGAGTTAGTCTGAGAGTCAAGCTTATTAGAATTGTATCTGAACTGGTTTCCTCATTACTATTGGCAAATTTTCCATACCACGGCCAATGGAATTTCTAACAAGAATCTTTTTCAATGCTGCTCTTATTGAATTTTGGATCAGTTCACAGTAACATGACAGCACTGCAGATGGTGCAAACGCCTATATCCACAACACAACCCAGTCATTGCTTTCCTTTCCAAAGTCTAGATATGAATCATCCCCCTCCCACAGGAAAAAGTTTTTGTACCAACTTCAAGTTCTCTAAAACTTCTTAAATGTACCTTCATACTGAAAAATTGCAGCAGAGTCCTCCTCTGTATCAGCCTAGAGGTACAACCCACCCTTAATAGGACCCCATTTTTGGGAATAGTAATTAAGCCATTTCGATCTCTAAGTACTTAATTAGCAGACACAATTTGGTGGCAGAACTGAACTGTGGTAAGGGAGAGTGAGGAGAGGAAGGGGGGGGAAATAAAGATATAAGGGGTGTAATGATTGTGAGTGTCATTAGATAACAAACCAGTGAATGATAAAGGAATAAAACTTTAATAAAACAAACTGGAGAGCATCTCTGGTGACCTGAAGCACACAACCCCCACCCGCAGGGCACATCTCCGAATTCCTAGGTTCATAATATTGTCCCTTATGAGGGAGCATCTCTATCTTATAATCTTCTACAAACATATCTGTACAAGGGAATAGAATAGGATTCATTAGAGCCAGACAATATCCTGCCAGAGAGGTACCCAGTAGGATGAGAGGAAAATGTGAGGAAGAAAGTGAAAAGAAACAGAAGAGGGATTTGTTCCGGCCACTCCACCTCAAAAGAAACAAAACAAACTGGCTAAGCTATATTATGCCAGTGAGCTCCTCCTGCCCCGTCTCAGCCGTTCACAGGGTCCTGCCCATTGGCAACCTTGAATCTTCTTCTCCAGAACACTCAGGAGGAATGTCTTCCTCTCCATGAAAGCCAAGCCCCTTTATAGTGTCCTAAGCAACTCCCTCTGAGCCACCTCCTGGCCTACATCAACCCTTTCCATGCTCTTCAGCTACATGGGTTTCTGCAACCCAACACATGCATATAAAGAAATATGGGAAGCAGAAGAGAAAGGATAGAAGGAAAGATAAAGGTTCTGGTAAGACAGACTAAGTATCCAATCTTTTTAGTACCTGTCTAAACCGAACCTCTAGGCCCTACACCTGTCATTCCCATTTGTTACCAGATGTGCCCATTACTTTGGGGTATGCTCATTCATTAGGGTTACTCTTCTGGAGGGGGGAAGGGGTTCTGTAATTCTATTAATGTTCTGCATCACTTGTGTGTTCATATGGAGCTCTACTTCTTCCTTCTGCAAGTCCCCTCCCAATGGAGCTATCTTGCAGGACCTAGGTTCCCCAGGGCTGGGTTACTCATGCTTGGTGACATATGTAGACCTGCAAGGAAACCTTACGTTCAATTGGTGAGCCACCAAGGCTTCCCTGGTGGGTAACTTGCCATTCCTAGAGTCTGAGATTCAGAAATAATTGGGGGGAAATGAGGGGCGGGTAGAGGGAGAAGAAGGGAATCAGAAGTGCCTAAGTCCCATGAAAAGCCAATTAGGCACTTTTGAAATTTTATTACAGCATCTCAACTCTAGGAAGCTATTGTCACTTTGTATAGACAGGTTCTTGCAGAACTTGGGTTAGCTAATAATTAGCGAGAGTACCCAAGAGTATTATCTCCCTTTCCCAGGGCTGCAGCAGTAGAATTGATGGCTGTACACACAACATATCTAAATGCAGCACATGGTCTGCCCAAAATAGGTAGGTTTCTTAATATAAAATAATTAAGAGGAACTCAAACCTCATAGTCAATGTTAATGGAAATAACTATAAAATATTCAACACTTCCAGTTGCTGCTCTGCATTCATAACAAATACAGCACAGGAGAAGCCTACCTGTAAAATAAGCTGCTCTGACAGTCCCTAGGGGGTCACAATCCCACATGAAAACATTAATTAGCCTCAGTAGTGATCTGCATTGCTTATATGGAGGCAAGGGGACATACTCAGTGAATGCAATGATACAAGAATAAAGGGAAAGGAGGCTACTAACAGAGCATGCAACAGCAGTGGGCATTGATTCCAATCCATCTTGGAGCCTGATGCAAAGCCCATTGGAGTCATTCCAATGAGTGGCTTCCCTGAAGTCAATGGGATTATTTTGGGGTGAGAGGCAAAACATGCCTTTAATTTTTAAGATGGCCTCAGCTCACTCTCCCCTTGGCACACCCATTACTCTGTGCATATGTACTGGATGGGGGTGCTTACATTCAATCCTGTTTGCATGTGCCAGAGGTGGGTGTCAAATGAATAAAATCCTTTTGGAGATGTGGTTTATGCATATAACAATTCTATCACCTGTACACACAGGCTAGAGTCTACTAGAGCATCCAGGAGTTAGAACACAGAAAGCATGGCATTTTTGAACCACCATTTGAAATTCAGACCCTAAATGTTTCCAGTGGTGCAAATTGTCCCTCCTCTTTTGCAAAAAGAGCTTTCAGATCTGATTGAAAAGTCTCTGTGAAATGTATTAAAATATGGCAAGAGTGCTAAAATTCAGCCCTTACTGCAACTGCAGCAAGCTTATAGGTCTCTGTTTTCAACACTGCAGGCTGGTATTGAAGATTCAGGCACTCCACTGATAATGCTTGCATGGGGCTCATGGGGAAAAAATCTAATGAGTCATCCCTACCTGATTTCCACAGCATGGTCCAAAATTTCTAGACCTGCTGCAAGCACAAGAAATGATCCAGTTGGGTTTACCATGCAGCACCATGTCATTGTGATCACCCATTGTGTTCGAGCTCATCAGGTTCAGGTGAGGAAAGAGAGCCAAGGAGTTGAGGCATAGTCATAGAAACATAGAATCCTAGAATATTAGGGTTGGAAGGGACCTCAGGAAGTCATCTAGTCCAACCCCCTGTTCAGGACCAATCCCCAACTAAACCATCCCAGCCAGGGCTTCGTCAAGCCTGACCTTAAAAACCTCTAAGGAAGGAGATTCCACCACCTCCTGAGGTAACCCATTCCAGTACTTCACCACCCTACTAGTGAAAATGTTTTTCCTAATATCCAACCTAAAACTCCCCCACTGCAACTTGAGACCATTACTCCTTGTTCTGTCATCTGGTTCCACTAAGCACAGTATAGATCCATCCTCTTTGGAACCCCCTTTCAGGTAGTTGAAAGCAGCTATCAAATCCCCCCTCATTCTTCTCTTCTGCGGACTAAATAATCCCAGTTCCCTCAGCCTCTCCTCATAAGTCATGTGTTCCAGCCCCCAAATCATTTTTGTTTCCCTCCGCTGGACTCTTTCCAATTTTTCCACATCCTTCTTGTAGTGTGGGGCCCAAAACTGGACACAGTACTCCAGATGAGGCCTCACCAATGCCGAATAGAGGGGAATGATCACGTTCCTCGATCTGCTGGCAATGCTCCTACTTATGCAGCCCAAAATGCCATTAGCCTTCTTGGCAACAAGGGCACACTGTTGACTCATATCCAGCTTCTTGTCCACTGTAACCCCTAGGTCCTTTTCTGCAGAACTGCTACCTAGTCACTAAGTCCCTAGTCTGTAGCAGTGCATGGGATTCTTCCGTCCTAAGTACAGGATTCTGCACTTGTCCTTGTTGAACCTCATCAGATTTCTTTTGGCCCCATCCTCTGATTTGTCTAGGTCCCTCTGTATCCTATCCCTACCCTCCAGCATATCAACCACTCCTCCCAGTTTAGTGTCATCTGCAAACTTGCTGAGGGTGCATCCACACCATCCTCCAGATCATTAATGAAGATTAATTATATTATGTATGCAACATGGATAAACAATAATGCAATATTACAATATGTTCAAACTGCTGTGGTCAGATTTTCCATTGATGTAAATCAGCATAGGCCCATTGACCTCCAATGAGGTGGTCTCTGACACAGCTGGAATCAAGCCACCTGCGGTCTTATAAAGATTTGGATCAGGTGGCCTACTCATCTGCCCCAGGAAGCTGTGAGAAAAGTGAGGGAGCGCTGGTGTCACGCAGCTTGGAAGAAGAAACTTAAGAAGAGCTGGAATGGTTATATTCTCCTTTACTTGAGGGTGTATGAAAAATACTTTTAAAAGCCTCACAGACCTTTCCCAAAGTGCCTGTGTAATCTAGGCCTAAACGCAGACTTCCCGTGCTCTGTTTCCGCAGCTGTGAAATGAGGATAATAATATGTGCTTTTTGTGAGAGAAGCTGGAGTGGGGTTTATGACTGGAATGGTCTGTAAAGTTGTTACACGCTTGTTGTGATTGCACAGTTTTAACTTACAAGCAATCAGGCCATGCACTGAAAGTTTCTTTCTCTTCAGTCTCATTCATGCTTCGCTGCAGATTCTATGCCAGTTTTCACAGTTCCTCTTTCTTACGCTCCTAAATTGACCCATTCATTACTTCGATGTTTTTCAAATCAAAATATCCCTTTCCGCAGTGCTGTTCCATCTGTTGCTATTGAGGGATATTAACACAATACATCAGTGTTTATTGCTGTAATAAAGGAAAAAAGAAATAATCTGAAACAATTGATATTGAAGGTACTCGTTCCAATACCCAATGTAATATTTTAATATGAGCTCACTTTATCCATTATTTATGAACACGGTGTCTGCCAATTTGTTCTCCTCAGAATGAACTTACTACAGCTACTATCAGTCATCCCTAGAGAAATAATCCAAGGTTTGACTGGAGAGTATTAACAACAAAACATAAGCTTCCCAGAGCTATATCTCAGCTGAGAAGGACTTCCACAATTTATACCTCGCTTGTGTTCTTTCATGAGGAACATCTGGCAATTTGTTATATCCCTAGACTGAAAAATAGACTTTATCTATAGGAATTCTAGGCACAGAGCCACATAACTCTCTGAGCTCTTCACATGTACTCAATCTAATACTTTCTGAACACATTGAAAAGTTCATCCTCTGCATATGAGTCAGTCGCCGGCTGCTATTTTTAAACTAAGCATTTGTCAGGGCCTATGTACTACTGTGATAGGCTTTTTAGGACTTCTTATGGCAAGAATATATTTCACCTAAAAGTCAACCAGTGCTCTGTGCCGTTATTTTGAATGGTGAGACATAACAAAAGCAAAGGTGTCTCCACATAACAGCGTATTTATTAATTATTATTGTTATTATTATCTGTATTACAGTAGTGCCTAGAGGCCTCAGCTGTGACTGGGACTTCACTCAACTAGTCCCTGTACAAACACATGGGACTTGTCTTCACTGTATTGTCAACTCGAGCTATAACTTGAGTTTTGTTACCCATCTGATTCCTGTCCACACACAAAAATCTCTAGGTCCAGAGGTGCTTTAAACTCAGACTAGATGACCCACCATGGAAATCTGAAGTGTTGCTAACTGAGGAGGTAGTAATCAATGCAGATGTAGCAGCTCAGATTACAGCGACTCATCAATCACACTGTGTGTCTCCAGTGTTTCACAGTGTGGTCACACTCACTCCAGTTAGTGGAGTAACTCAAGTGCATTAACTTGAGCTAACTGTTGTAATACAGACAAACCCACGGTAAGAGACAGCTCCTGCTCTGAAGAGCTTTGTTCCACTATATTGGTGACATCACAGCAGAATTTTCTAAAGCCTTCATGAGCCATTGCTAACTTCAAGCACTCAAGAGCTTTAAATTAATTTCCCTTCCTGTGATGCCTGCAGCAAAGCCAATGTTTTTCAGTGGAGAATTCAGTCCCCTTTGCCAGAACCAAGGAATTATTCTAAGCAATCTTCATCTGCAGTGATACAAACATTGGTGGCTAAAGTTCCACTGATTGCTGCCAGCATGTCCCCAGGAGCAAAGCCCGTAGTGGTGAGAAGTCTACCAGGGTAGAGGCTGGGCCAGTACAAAATGAGCATGGGGTGTTGTGGAGGACCACTGCTTGCGCTCCTCTTGAGAGTCCTTCCTGGGGTACAGCAGGCCAGGCTGCAACACGCTTCATGCAGCAGTAGGAAGAATTAATCTGGTTTTGTGTTAGTCTGAAAACAGGTTAGTTTCAAAGCTGTTGAAGAGGTGCTGATGTGGAATTCTCAGAGGCAAGGTACTTAAGCATGTGGCTAACTTTATGCAGGGTGGAGTCACACCCCTGGGGCAGGTCCACACTATGGGGCTAAGTCAACCTAAGTTATGCAACTACTACGTAGCTGGAGTCAACGTACCTTAGGTCAACTTACTGTGATGTTTACACCGTGCTTCGTCGACAGGAGAAACTCTCCCGTCGACTTACCTTATGTTTTTCATTCCGATGGAGTACTGGAGTCGATGGGAGAGCGATCAGTGGTCGATTTAGCAGATCTTCATTAGATCTGCTATATCGACCCCCGGTCGATCGATCACTGCGTCTCGATCCCCCAGTTAGTGGAGACAAGCCCATACTTCAAGCTAGACACCTGCTGGAGTACCTTGCTGAATAGAGGCCAGACTGAGCTGAATAGAAGCCTAGCTGTACTTGGACACCAGGAAACTGGAAAAACAGGAGTGATTCCTCTGAAGTTAAAGGAATTTTAACTTACGAATGTCCTTGTAACTGCTATGGAAAAGTTCTGTGGAATTTAATATAAAATGACAGCCTTTCTGTAGATTTTTTCAACGACTTAATAGAATTAAGTAAGGAGTCATATATCGTCTTTAGAGTTTTATAGCATGGTTCAAAAGCCCTCTAGAAAGGAGGTCATTCACTATTAAATTCTATGAGTTTCTAGAAAAATTTCTTTGGGACACTACTGGCTGATCCCTAGTCAATTCTTTAGGATTTTTCCAGAAGGGTTTTATTATTACTACAAGTGTTTATAAAACTTCCAGCCCAGTGAGAGTTGGTAACTTTATGTACAACAGGGCCGGCATTTCAAATGATTCTGCCTCCTCTTTAACGCACTGAAATCAATAGCTGATCCTTGTGTTTGTCATCAGCCACTCATTTATACACCCACAGCATGATTTGTTGTTCATTTGCCTTTTAAAGTACTGTTCCGTCTCCCTCAATGTGCTTCTTAAATTTCTCTGCAGTTTTTCCCCTATTAAGAAGTGCAGATGAAGATGGCAGCACAGCAACAGCCTGTTGCTGTCGAATGTATATGTTGAGAGCAGAGGTTTGCTTAGACAGATGCAAAACAAAACAAAAAAGAATCCAGCATCCTTCATTAGTATTTAAAATGCCATTAATTTTCCTGCACAATGTAACACTTTTCCTTCTCCCCTGTGCCTTTATTTATCTTGTTTCCCTTATTCTGTAGCCAAAGCATAATTTCACACCTGCACAATTTCCAGACAACCAGAATTTTCCATATCAGTTTAAACAATAAAGGCAGGCTACTAAAAAGGAACAGAGAATCATAGAATCATAGAACTGGAAGGGACCTCAAGAGGTCACCTAGTCCAGTTCCCTTCACTCAAGACAGGACTAAGTATTATCTAGACCATCCCTGACAGCTGTTTGTCCAAACTGCTCCTAAAAATCCCCAATGATGGAGATTTCACCCTAGGCGATTTATTTCAGTGTTTAACCCAGGGGTCAGCAACCTTTCAGAAGTGGTGTGCCAAGTCTTCACTTATTCACTTTAACTTAAGGTTTCGCGTGCCGGTAATACATTTTAATGTTTTTTAGAAGGTCTCTCTCTCTCTATAAGTCTATATTATATAACTAAACTATTGTTGTATGTAAAGTAAACAAGGTTTTCAAAATGTTTAAGAAGCTTAATTTAAAATTAAATTAAAATGCTGATCTTACCTCACCGGCCCACTCAACCCGCTGCCGGCCTGGGGTTCCATTCACCTAGTTTGGCAACAGGCTGAGCGGGGCCTGCGGGACCCTGGCTGGCAAGGGGCCAGCAACCGGGACCCCAGACCGGCAGCGGGTTGAGCGGGGCCGACAGCTGGGACCCCAGACCAGGGGTGCAGGTGGGAATGTGTGTGGGGTGTGTGTGTGTGTGTGCAGGAGCTCATGTTTGGTGCTCAGGGTGGGGGTGGGGATGTGGGTGTGTGTGCAAGAGTCAGGGCATGGGTTGTGGGGGGGCTGGGTATGTGGGTGGGTGCAGGAGTCAGAACAGGGGCTAGAGGTGTGTGGGGGTTCAGGTGTCAGGGCAGAGGGCTGGGTGTGTGTGAGGGGGTGCAGGGGTCAGGGCAGAGAGCTGTGTGTGTGGGGGGGTGCAGAGGTCAGGGCAGAAGGCTGTGGGGGGGGGTTCAGAGGTCAGGGCAGAGGGCTGGAGGGGATATGCCCCATCCCCACCTCTTCTCCCAGAGCCCCGTCCCCACCTCTTCTCCCAGAGCCCCGTCCCCACCTCTTCTCTGCCTCCTCCCCGGAGCAGCAAGCACGCTGTGGCTCGGCTCTGCTCCCACTCCCTCTCGCAAGGGCAATCAGCAGTGGGAGGGGAAGGGGCAGGAAAGCACCACACTGGGGGAAGAAGAGGGGGAGGGGGAAGCTTGGCTGCCAGCAAGACCAAGCTTCTGCCTCCTGCCCCCGCAGGAGAGAGTGGTGGGCGGGGGGACTGAGTGGGGCCAGGACCCCGGCAGGCAGTAGCATGTCATTAAAAATCCGCTCGCGTGCTGTCTTTGGCACGCGTGCCACAGGTTGCCGACCCCTGGCTTAACCATTCTGACATAGAATCATAGAATATCAGGGTTGGAAGGGATCTCAGGAGGTCATCTAGTCCAACCACCTGCTCAAAGCAGGACCAATCCCCAACTAAATCATCCCAGCCAGGGCTTTGTCAAGCCGGGCCTTAAAAACCGCTATGGAAGGAGAGTCCACCACCTCCCTAGGTGATCAATTCCAGTGCTTCACCACCCTACTAGTGAAAAAGTTTTTCCTAATATCCAACCTAAACCTCCCACACTGCAGCTTGAGACCATTCCTCCTTGTTCTGTCATCTGCCACCACTAAGCACAGTCTAGATCCATCCTCTTTGGAACCCCCTTTCAGATAGTTGAAAGCAGCTATCAAATCCCACCTCATTCTTCTCTCCTGCAGACTAAATAATCCCAGTTCCCTCAGCCTCTCCTCATAAATCATGTGCTCCAGCTCCCTAATAATTTTTGTTGCCCTCCACTGGATTCTTTCAAATTTTTCCACATCCTTCTTGTAGTGTGGGGCCCAAAACTGGACACAGTACTCCAGATGAGGCCTCACCAATGTCGAATAGAGGGGAATGATCACATTCCTTGATCTGCTGGCACATTCCTTGATCCCCCACTTATACAGCCCAAAATGCCATTAGCCTTCTTGGCAAAAAGGGCACATTATTGATTCATATCCAGCTTCTCACCCATTGTAACCCCTAGGTCCTGTAGCAGTGCATGGGATTCTTCAATCCTAAGTGCAGGACTCTGCACCTGTCCTTGTTGAACCTCATCAGATTTCTTTTGGTCCAATCCTCTAATTTGTCTAGGTCCCTCTGTATCCTATCCATACCCTCCAGCATATCTATCACTCCTCACAGTTTAGTGTCATCTGCAAACTTGCTGAGGGTGCAGTCCACGCCAACCTCCAGATCATTAATGAAGATATTGAACAAAACTGCCCCCTGACCGACCCAGGACTGACAGTTAGGAAGTTTTTCCTAATGTCCAACCTAAACCACCCTTGCTGCAATTTAAGTCCATTGCTTCTTATCCTATCCTCAGAGGTTAAGAAGAACAATTCTTCTCCCTTCTCCTTGTAACAACCTTTTATGTACTTGAAAACTGTTATCATGTCCCCTCTCCAGACTAAACAAACCCAATTTTTTCAATCTTCCCGCATAGGTCATGTTTTCTAATAATGTTTGTTGCTCTTCTCTGGATTCAGTGGATGGTCCAACAGTTCCACCCCTGCAGTGGACCAACTGGAGCCAGCTATTTAAAGTCAGCCATGACCTTCACAGGACACCAGTCCAGGGAGTCAGGAGAGGACCTTTCCCCATACCTGGGTGAAAACACTGTAAGAAGTCCCATTTTGTTTCCTTTAAGACAGCCAGTATTTGCTGCTCCCATCTCCGGATACATGTTAGGCATTCCATCTTCTGGGAAGGAGCCGGGAGGAAGCTGGGGGTTGTGGTACAGTTGGGAATATTGGGAGGTGGGGAATTTGTTATATTGTAGATGTTTTAGTGTTTTAGATAACCTTAACCCTTTCCTTCCCTAGAGCCTCTTTTTTTCTGCCCCTAATAAAGTCCTCTTTGTTATAGTGTTGTTTTGGGGTGTGGCATTTCATTTGATAGGGCTCGTATTAATGTATTTTGTGGTTTGTGTGCTGGTTTGTACTCCTTGCTAACAGTGATAGCAACAGTCATTTCCTCAAAGGACAGCACCTCTTATGTTGCAGGTACAGAGGGTGGGGTGGAGAGTTACCTTGGGTGGAGACACCGGGTGTTGCAACAAAGAACTCAGAATCCAACTCCCTGTGAGGAAATAGGAGAAGCCGCTCCAAGGAACAGCTGTCAAACAGGAGATTAGAGCCACACATGCTAATTAGCAGTTTGCATCCATGAACATCCTAGAGCCAGAATTTCAGACATCTGCTAAATACCACAGCCATGATACCTCTGCTGTGTGCTCTGGCCAAGGGAATTTTCAGTGTTGTTATGGGCTACAGGGTGTGAACTGGGGAAGTGAGACAAGGAAGAGATAAGTGGAAGAAGCCCATAAAATAACTTTCATCGTGCAGGATATTTGTTTAGTCTATGCCTGCATAATGCTTTGTTTATATGTATTCCTGCGCAAGATCGGATTCCTCACCTTCTGCCTGAATGCATTTGATGCAGTGAAGTTTCTACAACACTCCAAAGGCCCAGGATCTCAGTTAACTGAGTGTCCTCACCAGATCTACGGTCAGATACAGGGGCGTAATATAATAGGAATGTATTTTATATTTGAGCAACTTAGAATTGTAAAGAGCAACTGCTGGGATACTTTGCTACAAGTCCAACAGGCAGCACTGAGCATCTTCCAGCAGGCTGTGACTATGAGAGTCGAAGGAAGCATCAGCGTAAATCAAATTCTGTAAACATGACTTTGTAATGCGGTGTCAAGGGACAACAAACAAACAAACACACACAAAATTACAAGGGCACATCCCTGATGAGCCATAAGAAGCTACAATAAGAGTTCGAATTTTTCCTGAATTCAATAGGTGGCTCAGACGCTTCTGTGAGATGCAAATGAAACTCTGTGCTGCTGATAAATTGCATCTGCCATATTGCTGAAATATGATCACAATATACAGCAGAGAGGAAAGCTCCAACTGCAGATAGGGCACATTATTACAAAATAACTCATGTGAGGAGCAGTACAGCCTGATATTGTGGAAGCAGTTAAGTTTATTGACTGACCCCATACTGCTGTGAAGCGTGCCCTGCAGTAGCCGTGTTTTGACAGCTCAGTAACCTAACACTGCTGATATTATGGTGGTCATTGTCTCATTTAAAATGCTTGAAAACAAAGAGGCATCCAGGGAAGGGTATTGATTCTGTAAATACATTGATGTCTGGTACATGCCTTTACAGTTCCATTATTTATTAGACTAAAAGCCCTAAGGAACATTCCACCATTCACGTTTCAGATTGTGGGGATTGGGATTATAAGAATCATCTGGGGAATAGGACCTGCCAGGATTAATACCAGACTGACTTGTGAATTCTTCCTCATATTCAAACTGTAGAGTAAGCTGGATGTTTCAAAGAACCAACACTAACCTGCAGTTGAGAGAGCATGGAAGAGCATTACTGTTTGTCATCTTTGTGGTTTTTGGACAAAATAACAGCAGAGTTAGGATAAATTGCAGTTATGCAAGGAGCTATCCTAACAAGTTTCTTGCCAATAGCTATTGTGTACCAATCAGAAATTGGAATGGTCATAGTCTACAAAGGGAGCCATAGGACATTACATATGGATATATATATGTCATGTAATTCATGTACATCAGAATTTGCTATAAAAGGTTATCACTAAATGCTTTGTGTTTATGAAGTCCATACCAACCAAGGATTGGATATGAGCCATATATTACGGAATTTATCAGGAACACATGTTGGCCCTGTAGGCATAACATTCCTGGCACTTCAGTGGACATTTCAAAAGGTATGTTGACAAACTAGAAATGATTCAGACTAGATCTACACAAATGGCTTAAGAGCTGGAAAACATGCCTTGTAGTGAAAGACTAAAGAAGCTCAATCTACTGTATTTAGTTTGTCCAAGAGAAGGTTAGAGGCAACTCAATCATGGTATCTATGTGGGGAAGAGATTTCTGATAATAGACCTCTCTTTAATCTAGCAGGAAAAGGCGTAATCAGAGCCAATTGTTGGAAGCTGAAGCTAGACAAATTCAGACTATAAATAATGTGCATATTTTTAACAATGAGGTAATTAACCTTTGAAACAATTTACCTAGGATATGGTGGAGTCTCCATCACATGAAGTCTTTAAATTGAGACAGGATATCTTTCTAAAAAATGTGCTATAACTCAAACAAGAAGTTATGGACTTGATGCAAAAATTACGAGATGAGGTCCTTTGGTCCACGTTATGCAGGAGGTCAGACTAGATGATCATAAAGGCCATAAAATCTCTGAGGATGCCAAAGAGCATAGGGTCTTTGGCTATACTCTGTCTGATGATGAACTTGGTATCATGTGAACTTATAATACTTGTAAACAAATAGATCCTGGAGTTAGAAGAAGATGCAGTAGAACAGCTGTGGGGAGACATGGTGTGACGTTGCACCCCATAATGCTTTATAGACATATGCTTATGAATGTAAATATGACATAACTGGAATATGTTTTATGTTACATATGCCATGTAACATATCTCTGCAAAGATTATGATCTACTGAATATATTCATCCTATTTGTATGCATGTATCATTTTTTGTATTCGACATTATGAATACTGGCTGTGTACTTGTTTGATTTTAAGTAGTCTCAGTGAAGCATTTTGTCAGCTTCTTGAGAAAAGACTATTCTCAGTAAGTGCCCAATCAAGAAACACTTAATCTGACAATAGACTTTGATAGATGCCAATCCACATCTGAGCTTTCCTGGGAACGTTCCTGGAGAAATCTAAGTCATGCACGTACATGTGATTTGCCCAGGTGACTCCAAAACTCCATCTTGTAGAGGGGATTCTACACAGGGGGAGGGAGGGGTTTCCACCCACAAGAGAGAAACTATATAAAGTCCTGGGAGACCCCTCCATTTTTGTCTTCAGCTGGCTCAAGAGATAGCCTCCACCCTCAAAGGATACCTGAAAGAAACTGGAACAAAGGACAGTAACCACAGGGGTATAAGTGATTGCTGGACCCAGACTAAAAGGATGCTAGTCTGTAAAAGAAGCTTAATGGAGCATCTCTGAGGGTGAGATTTCATCTATAATCACTTTCTTACTGTATTAGGCTTTGACTTGCGTGTTTTATTTTATTTTGCTTGGTAATTACTTTGTTCTGTCTGTTATTACTTGAAACCACTTTAATCCTACTTTTTGTATTTAACAAAATCACTTTGTACTTATTAATTAACCCAGAGTATGTATTAATACCTGGGGGAGGGGGCAAACAGTTGTGCATATCTTGCTATCAGTGTTATAGAGGGCAAACAATTTATGAGATAATCCTGTATAAACTTTATACAGGGTAAAACAGATTTAATTGGGGTTTGGACCTCATTGGGAGTTGGGTAGCTGAGTGCTAGACACAGGAACACTTCTTAAGCTGTTTTCAGTTAAGCCTGCAGCTTTTGCAGGACATGATTCAGACCTGGGTTTGTAGCAGGCTAGCGTGTCTGGCACAACCAGGCAGGGTTCTGAAGTCCCAAGCTATGAGGGAAAACGGGCTGAGAGGTAGTCTCAGCACATCAGGTGGCATTCCCAAGGGGTTTCTGTGATCCAACCCGTCACACTTGGGACCACAAGGCAATTAATAATTAATTGGCAAAGTTTTAATTTACCTGAAAAATAGAGGGCATTATATTTAGTATAACTCAACTTGATTGCTAATGTGTACCTTGCCTGGATTTTACTAAAGTCATCTTGTAGATTTATGATGGTTAGAATGCTACTGGAGGATGTAGTTTCAGTGCTATCTTATTAAAATCACTGCACTGTCTGTATGGTTAGTACCTTTTATCTATGTAGGTTATTGGGGAAAATATATGTCTTCTGTATGAGGCTTTCCATTGGTTTCATTTGCAATGAAGTGGCTCAGTTAAGACTTCACCATTGAACCAATAAGTCATATATTGTCCCAGGTGTTCCTGAAAATTATGCCTCAGGCCTGACCTGCTTGGCTAAGGAAAAAAAGTGTAAAATAGAAATAGTATTGTATGACTAAGGTGACTCATCATAACTCAGTTAATTCCAGTTACACAATACTCACTACAAACTGTTTGGGAGCAATCCATAGATTCAAAAATGTAGCATAAAAACATGTAAATAATGAACAAACTCAAGAGAACTGTGATCTGCTTGTGGGCATACCATGTGTGATGCTGTAGAGAAGAAAGGTGACCATTTCTATTACGACTGTTGTTACGACTGTTGCTACGACTGTAATAACTCTTGTACAAAGTATGTCATGTAAGAGATCAATAGAAACATTATGCTTTGCTGAGTATGGTCATCCTGTTTGTATCTATGTATCATCTTTATATTTGAAGTTATGAATATTTGCTATGTGTCTGAATCTGAAACATGTTCTGTTCTTGTAACTCCAACCAGACAAATTTACATTCAGACTAGCCATCACTGGTTGATGGGTTATTCATGTGGTGATGGGCCATTGAGGGAAATCAGCTCTTTAGTGACCCCCTTCCTGAGGATGCCTCAGACAGCATGGAGCCAATGGCTACCCCTATGATTCAGCAAAGTATGTATGGACATGTGATGAGGACATGTGACCTAAGACTCCATCTTTTTTTCCAGTAAGTTTCTGTGCTCTTGGGCTGAAGGTAACTGAGTGGAGACTTTGACATCATTCTTTTGTCTTCGTTTCCTGCTTCATTTCTCAGGACTGCTTTCTAACAAGGAAGCTTTGAACAAGCGATTAATGACCCCAAACCAGTCTGGGTAATCAGAGAGATTCAACAAGCTAGCACATTTACATCACTGCTATGCTCCTGACCTGCATCTCTGAAAATCAGTTGTAATGTATATAATTCCTTAACCATTTAATAACTCTCTTTTCTTTTTATATTATTAAACCTTTAATTTTTAGTTACTGAAGGATTTATGTCATATGTCGACCTGCTGAGGTGGCTGATCCTTTGGGATTGGAAGAACTTTATGAGTGATGAATCTGGTTTTCAGGAACCTCTCATTATAAAGTCCAGTTGTCTGGCTGGTGACTCAGCAGCTGGAATGCCTAAGGAGACTGTGTTTTTGGCTTCTTGTTAATCAGTGTGGTGATACAGAAGTCCACTTTCGTTACTGGTTTGGTAAACTCTAATGACAGAATAACCACCAGTTTGGGGTGTGTCTGCCCTATTTCTCAGCAGTCTGTGCTGAGTTGGCATTATCAGCTGTGACCCACGTAGGCACCTTGTATCTCCAGATAAAGACCATTTAACGTGCTCTGAGATTGATAGAAGGATAAAATTTGTAACAAGGACCTACCTGGAGTGCTTCAGTTAGAAAGCCAAGATACCACTAACATTTTTATCTTGCACACCAGGTAAGCTTGTATAAAAATACCCTAATATGGGGCATACATTTGTCCTAAAGGAAATCACATCATAGAATCATAGACATTAGAGAAAGAAATGCCCCAAGTCATTTTGTCCATCCCTTTACACCATGCTTACAGACCACAGTGATAGACATCCTATAAAGGATAGGCTATAGTACAATATTATTCCCAACAACATATCATCATCATTAATTGAATACTGACAGATTGCTCAGTATATATTCTTAAACGCTTAACAGAGTACCCCTTGTATGTCACTTTTTACAAAGTTTTTACAAAGTATATGTTCAAAGTAAGTAGGATTAATTTTATCTTCCCCAATTGCATCACAGCCTAAACATTACAGGGCCCTATCTGGAAATGCTTTGCTTAGGAAAAGCTCTTTTGACTTCACAGGAGATTTTCCTGATAAGGGCCAATATCTTTTCCAGATATTCAATTTATATTTCCATTTGTTCCATGTCAGATATTGATTCTAGCCTTGCCCCATTAGAAATACCCTTAATTAATCCTGTGTGTCTTTGGTGTTTAGTACTTTCATATATCAGCTACCACTCTTCATTCCTGCCCTCAGTCAATATTTTGCCATGCTAGACATGTGTTTTGCTTTTAAGTCTTTCCTTCTCAGTTACCCTCTTCATCATTTTTGAAAGGTGAAATCTCAAACCATAGGTCTAGAAAGGGGATCAGGGAAGGTCGTCTCAGAATACGGGTACCATTTTTTTCTCAATTTCTATTGATCATTTTAGTTTTTGTTCTTTTCTGAATTTCCTAGTGTTTAACCCTGTCTCTGTACATAGTGTCCAAGGTGCAGTATCCTACTCAGCCTGTGATGTGGTGATGTGTCTGTGTGTTGGTTTATTTTATTTGTTTGCTAAGACATCACACTGCTGTACAAACACAGAACGAAAAGACAGCCCCTGCCCCAGCTGTGATGCACTAAGATGAATGCAGATTAATCAGACCAAAGGATGACAATATCCACACCAATAGTCATTTGTTATGAAGAGGAGATCCGAGGGAACGGAATATTGTCACAGGACAACAAATGTCTTGGCTTCATCTCAGCATTTGTTTTAAATAGAAGTTTCATATTTGGAAGAGACAGAGTGGACCGGTGAATAGAACACTAGCTGAGCTTCAGTAGCCCCTGGTTCTATCCTGGCTCTGCCGTATAACCTGGATCGTCAGTTTGCATGTTTGCTCTGCCCATTTAGACTGTAAACTCTTTGGGGCTCTTACAACTACATGTTTGTACAGGATAGCACCTCAGATGGGGCCTGATCTCAGTGGAGCTTCCAGGCACTACTGTAACACAGATAATAAGCATTTAAGCAATAATAAGTATTTAGCCATGAGACACAATTATCTGTGACAGCTTTGCAACACTGCCAAGGGCCTCCTCCCTCTGATATATTTATCGAGAGCAATCATATCTCATCTCAGCCTTCTTTTGCTTAGGCTAAACAAGCCAAGCTCATTGAGTCTCCTCTCGTTAGATAGGTTTTCCATTCCTCAGATCATCTTAGTAGTTGTTCTCTGCACCTGTTCCAGTTTGAATTCATCTTTCTTCAACACGGGAGACCAGAATTGCACATAGTCTGCTAGATGATGTCTCACCAGTGCCTTGTATAATGGTACTAACACTTCCTTGTCTCTACTGAAAATACCTCACCTGATGCATCCTAACATTGAATTAGCCTTTTTTCATGGCTGCATCACATTGACGCCTCATAGTTATCCTGTGATCAGCCAATACACCTAGGTCTTTCTCCTCCTCTGTATCTTCCAACTGATAAATCTCCAGCTTCTAGCAAAAATTCTTGTTGCTAGTAACTAACATTTTTCACTATTAAATTTCATCCCATTTCTATTACTCCAGTTTACAAGGTCATCCAGATCTTCTTGATCTTCTGGTCCTCCTCTGTTTTGGGCAATACCTCCCAACTTTGTGTCACCCATACATTTTATTAGCACAGTCTCACTTTTTGTGCAAAGGTCAGTAATAAAAATGTTAAATAAGATTGGTCCTAAGACCAGTCCCCAAGGAACTGCACTTGGAACCTCCCTCCAGCCTGACAGTTCAGCTTTCAGTATGAGCCCTTGGAGTCTCCTCTTTAACCATTTTCATATTAATCCCCATCTTCTCCAATTTAACTAAGCATTTCCCATGGGGAACTGTATCAAATGCCTTATTGAAATCCAGGTAGATTAGATCTACTGCATTTCCTTTGTCTAAAAAATCAGTTGTTTTATCGAAGAAGGAGATCAAGTTGGTCTGGCACGATCTACCTTTTGTAAAACCATGTTGTATTTTATCCCAATTACTGTTCACCTCTGTGTCCTGAACTACTTTCTTTTTCAATATTTGTTCCAAGACCTTGCATACAATTGAGGTCAAACTAACAGGCCTGTAGTTTCCTGGATCACGTTTCCCCCCCTTTCTTAAAAATAGGAACTGTATTAGCAATTCTCCAGTCACAGGGTACGACCCCCGAGTTTACAGATTCATTAAAAATCCTTGCAATTGGAGTTGCAATTTCACATGCCAATTCGTTTAATATTCTTGGATGGAGATTATTCACCCTCCCACCCCGATTTAGTCCCATTAAGCTTTTTGTTAGCCACCCTGCCACTACCCCTAAGCTGTTCATTAGCCTCATTAAAAACTGAGGCAAAGTATTTGTTTAGATGTTGGACCATGCCTAGATAATCTTTAATCTCCACCCCATCCTCAGTGCTCAGTGACCCCACTTCTTCTTTCCTTGTTTTCTTCTTATTTATATGGTTATAGAACCTTTTACTGTTGTTTCTAATTCCCATTGCAAGGCCCAACTCTGCTTGGCTTTTGGCAGTTCTCACTTTAACCCTACACTTTCTGACCTCCAACACGTAACTTTACTTGGTGATCCCTCCCATCTTCCATTCCTTGTGGGCTTTCTGCTTCCTACTCAACATCCTCTGATCAATGCCCATAAATCATCCTGAGATAATTGTTTATAGTCCCTGCCGCCTTTCCCTGAGGTAGCTTGGACAGTCTAGTCATGGGAGCATGCTCTGCCTTCCATCAGGCCTCTCCCTGGGAGCTGGCAGACTAGAGGTCTGTCCTTCTCCCACAGCTGCCTCCTACAGAGCTGGTATTTTCCCCTTTTGAACTCTTCCTCTTGTCCTGACGTGCCTCGGAGGTGTTGTGGGGCATTGTCACTTGAGTCCATAGCAACTCCTTAACCCCTTCCTTTCTGGTGAATGGGTTACACACATCATCATAAATACATACAAGGAACAACATTCACAAGACAAATGTTGGCTCTGGTCCTGCACTGGCTAAGTCAGTAGGAGCCTTTCTGACTCATCCAATAAGGCTGCCACTTATTGACAACCAGTTGTACTAGTAGTATGAATTTCAGCTTCAGTAATATATAGAATACTCATCTACATAGCAATCCCAGAGAATCCACTACCTGGTTATCAGCTCTCTTGTCTCTGGGTCATCGGTTGAAATACAGTTGTGTTTGGGTCTAGTAGTACTCTCCTTTTTATGAACTATTCTTCTATTCATTTTTAGAAAAATACAGTTGGCAGATTCTGAGCTCAGGAATCTCTCCTGGCATTGCAGTGTTATTCAGCCTCAGATGCCCACAGGACACACTTACTAAGCAGCCCTCTCACTACAGTCGGTGCATCGGGATGTCATTTTAAAGATACCTAAGTTACATTCTATTTCCAAATTGGTTCTGCAGCGGGATCATCAAACTGTCATTCTGGATGGTAATGAGATCAGCAAATATTGCCAGGAGGCATGAGGTCCGAGGATGGCTAGTATCACCTGGACTAGAAAGTGTGATATTACCACAATGTGTGTCACACCACACAGCCCTGTCCTGACAACATGACAGATCAGGTACAGCTGCACTCATTTACACAATATGTCTCAGGCCATGGCGGCAGCACCTGGCATAATGATGCTGAAATTGTATCCATGATCATTTCCAAATGCCAACCACTCTGTTGTCTTTCAGCAGGTTCTAATCTACATGAGTGTAAATATATATAATACGTATCCTTTTGTTGTGGCTATTCACTTAGCAAGCAGCCAGCATTAGGAGACATGTAATCTAGAATAGTGTGATCCATTGATTGCAAATGTTCCATAAACCACTGGCCACAAAGATATGGCAGGGCAAAAAGTATTGGCTCCCCTCATTGAATCCAGCTGCCAAATCACATTAAGAGATGGCTAACAATTCACTTGATCCTTTACTAATATTATTTTTCCATGTGAACAATTGTAGCGGTTGCCATAAAGGCATGCCAGTGGGAGGAGGAGTCACTGCAAATCAGAGGGGTGTTGCTTCACAAGACTCTCTCTGTTAAAATGAGGTTACTGGGTTCAGTACAGGAGTGCCTGGATGAAATTCTGTCTATATAATGAAAAAATCTGAGCCCTCCTTCCCTAGAGAATCCTTCGGCATAGGGTATGTTTACACTGAAGCTGGAAAGTGTAATTCAAGATCAAGTAGACGTACTCATGCTAGCTCTATTCGAGCTAGCTCACTAGAAACAGAAGTGTGTCTGCAGGAGTGCGAGGGGTTCATCATCCCAAGTACATACCTAGGAACTTGGTTGGGTATGTACTTGGGGGTGATTAGCCCCTCCTGCTACTTGCACCACTTCTATTTTTAGCATGATAGATGTCTACACGAGCAGGAAATTACATCATCCAGTTCCAGTATAAACATACTTGTAGACCTGTTAAGTCTATGACCCATGGGCTAAACTAATCTACCCACCAGCAGGGATATTCTACTCACAACGTTGGAGGGTCCTCAACTATTCTTTTCCAATGGCAATTTTTTAAAAAAGTGTTTATTAGTGATTAGTATCTTTTATAGCTGATGAATGAGGAAGAACAAAATTGCCCTCCTCTTTTTACTGACATACCCTTGTCTCAATAAACCATTCAATCACAATTACAAACTTGCAGCATGTTCCAGTGCAGTACCCATGCTCTGACATTGCCAAAGTTTACTTTAATCAAACCCTTTTTTCACTTGGGACATTCAGAAAATGTACAAGATTCATAGACTCCAAGGCTATCTGGGACCATTGTGATAATCAAGTCTGACCTCCGGTATAGCACAGGCCATAGAATGTCCCCAAAATAATGGCTAGAGCAGAGCTTTTAGAAAAACATCCAAGCTTGATTTAAAAATTATCATTGATGGAGAATCTACCACAATACTAGGTAAATTATTCCTATGGTTAATTACTTTTACCACTAAAACGTACATCTGATTTCCAATCTGAATTTGTCTAGCTTCAACTTCCAGCTATTAAATGATGTTATACCTTTATCTTCTAGATTGAAGAGCCCGTTATCAAATACTTGTTCTCCATGAAGGTACTCACAATTGTGATTAAGTCACCCCTTAACCTTCTCTTTGTTAAGCTAAATAGATTGAGCTCCTTGAATCTATAACTATAAGGCAGAGATTCTCAAATTGGGAGCAGGCCCCCCTGGGACGCCACAGAATGTATTCTGGGGAAGCATGAGACTTTTAGGGGGAAAAAAACATACTGAGCACATTTTACCCACTACAATGAATAACTATCAACGCTGATTGCTCCAGACATATCAGGGCCTCAGAAGGCGCAGTGCATTTGACTCTTGATGGTGCTGTGCATTTTGATGACTTTTTGTTGAGCTTGCATAGCATTAATCAAAGTCATTGTCATCTGTACGTTAATCCATTTACTATGACACAGTGTGCACATTTAACTGTAAGCATGGACCACAATCACAGTTTTGCTTTTGCTCTCATTTACAATGGATCTTTGCTTCATTCATGCAACAGAAAAAACTCAACTCAAGTTAAAAACTGAAACTGATTCAAGTGAAGCACTGCCGCCGCATATATCCATATATGTACTTGTGTGGCAAGGGTGTAAATTACCACAGACACAAGGAAGGGGGGCTACAATCAAATAAGTTTGAGAACCACTGCTGTAAGGAATGTGTTCTAGTCTCTCAGCCATTAATACTTAGTCCTGCCTCAGTGCAGGGGACTGGACTAGAAAAACCTATCAAGGTCCCTTCCAGTCCTACATTTATGTGATTCTCGTGGATCTTCTCTGAACCCTCTCTAGTTTAACAACATCCTTCTTGAGTTGTGGACACCAGAACTGGACACCAGCAGTGGTCTCACCAGTGCCAAACAGAATGGTAAAATAACCTGGCTACGCCTACCTGAGATTCCCGTTTATGCATCCAAATATTGCATTAGCCCTTTTGGCCACAGGGTCACACTGAGAGCTCATGTTCAGCTGTTTATTCACGATGCTAAACCTTTTTCAGAGTCACTGCCTCCCAAGATAGAGTCCCCCCATCCTGTCAGTATGTCTTACATTCTTTGTTCCTAGAGGTATGCAATTACATTTAGCTGTATTAAAAGGCATATTGTTTTCTTGAGCCCAGCTTACCAAGCGATCAAGATCTCTCTGTGTCAGTGACCCGAGAAGACAAGCTCTAATATAGAATTCCCCAGTGTTGGATCCAACACTTTCTGAATTAGGAAACTGTCATCTATTATAATTAGAAATTTTCAAGGATGTTTTAGTACTAGAAGCATGAGACCTCCACAATACGTCACTCAGATTCAAATCCCCCATGACCATGTAGTTTTTTTCATTCCGATTATAGATAACTGTGTAATGAGCCAGTCATCCTGTTCCCTAGTGTGATTTGGTGGTCTGTAGCAGACACCAACTAATACCCCATCTTGTGCTTTACCTGTTATGACATTGATCCATACACATTCAAGATCATTTTCTTCTAATTACCAGTGATTTGGAAACAAATAATGTCATTTCTGATGGAGTGCCACTCTCCCTCCCTTTTTGCCCACTCATTCCTTCCTAAATAGGATATAACCATTGATTTTAACATTCCAGTTCTGCGAACCATCCCACTAGATTTCAGCAATGCCAACTAAATCGAATTTATGATCATAAATGAGCAATTCCAATTCCTCTTGTTTGTTCCTAGCACTGGTGTATAAGCAATTAAATAATTTCTTCTCTTCATATCCTCTGGGTCATTAATTAGTTTTGTTCTCAACATCTTGATTCTGTGCTAAATGAGAACTCAGATCTTACCTGTTTTTATCCACCCCTTTTGTTATTAGTCTGATGCCCTCCTGACTACTCTAGCCAGGCCATCCCCAAGGAGATTGGTTCCCCTTCTACTGGGGTGGAGACTATACATCCCCCTCTTTCCATAGAAAGTGGACCTATGTTCCAAAACCCCCAAATCCTCCACCCTACACCACTTGCCTCTGCAGGGTTCACTTTCAGAATCTTCTATCTCCCTCACTTGTGGGAAGGATCTCCAAGAAGTTTGCTTGAACATTATTTTATTTCTGAGTTTCCTAAAGTAATATATTATCTGTGAGATATCTCGAGATGCAGTTTCATTAGTGTCTATATGAACCATTACCAATGGATTCTTGTCCGTTGACTTCCGAAGCCTATCCAATCTTAGGGTGACATCTCGTTTCTTGTCTCCGCGGAACCAGCATGCCGCCCTGTTTTCCACCTGTCTCCTGCAGAATGTTCTTTTGATTATTCCGAGTATAGAATCTGCAAAAAAGATCTTCTCTCTCCTTTGGATGTTTGGAGAGTATTTGTGGGCAAGCTCGATTTTCTTGGAGGTGGGGTTGAGCTGCCATGCACAGATGTGTCCCATACATTTCTCCATTCGCTTGGAACAGCTGGATCTTGAGAGATACCTTCCATAGTTTCCATGTTGAGGACATGGTATCAGTTTAGAACTTTGAACTGTGTGAAATTCTTCCTTCTGGAAGAATGATCTGGAAAAAGGTGTAAACAGTGAGGTGGCAAAATTTGCAGATGATACAAAACTACTCAAGAGAGTTAAATCCCAGGCAGACTTTGAAAAGCTACAAAAGGATCTCTCAAAACTGGGTTACTGGGCAACAAAATGGCGGATGAAATTCAATGTTGATAAATGCAAAGTAATGCATATTGGAAAACATAATCCCAACCAGACATATAAAATGATGGGGTCTGAATTAGCTGTTAGCACTCAAAAAAGAGATTTTGGAGTCATTGTGGATAGTTCTCTGAAAACATCCACTCAATGTGCAACGGCAGTCAAAAAAGTGAACAGAATGTTGGGAATCATTAAGAAAAGGATAGATAATAAGATAGAAAATATCATATTGCCTCTATATAAATCCATGGTGTGCCCACATCCTGAATACTGCATGCAGATGTGGTCACCTCATCTCAAAAAAGATATATTGGAATTGGAAAAGATTCAGAAAAGGGCAACAAAAATGATTAGGGGTATGGAACAGCTGCCATATCAGGAGAGATTAATAAGCCTGGGACTTTTCAGCTTGGAAAAGAGACAAATAAGGGGAGATATGATAGAGGTCTGTACAATCATGACTGGTGTGGAGAAAGTAAATAAGGAAGTGTTATTTACATAACACAAGAACTTGGGGCACCTAAATGAAATTAATAGGCAGCAGGTTTAAAACAAACAAAAGCAAGTATTTTTTTCACACGACACATAGTCAATCTGTGGAACTCCTTGCCAGAGGATGTTGTGAAGGCCAAGACTATAACAGGGTTAAAAAAAAGAACTAGATAAATTCATGGAGGATAGGTCCATCAATGGCTATTAGCCAAGATGGGCAGGGATGGTGTCCCTGGCCTCTGTTTGCCAGAAGCTGGGAATGGGAGACAGGGGATGGATCACTTGATGATTACCTGTTTTGTTTATTCCCTCTGGGGCACCTGGCATTGGCCACTGTCAGAAGACAAGATACTGGGCCTTTGGTCTGACCTAGTATGGCCGTTCTTATGTTCTGGTCTTCTTCTCTGGTGGCCAGAGCCTGTCATCTTTCTCTGTCTCCAGCTATGTGTAATGCTGCAGTGACCACTACTTGCCTTTAGTGGTTATGAACTGCCAGGGCTCCTCTCAACTTCCTTTCTCTTAATGACTCCTGGGTGGCCAGCTCCTGTCTTCCTTGAAGCTTTAGAATTTGTCTGTGTCCATCTTCCATATAGTAGAGGTCTTCTGGGTTCACTCATGAACTGCTGAGGTCCTTCTTGATTTTCCAGGCAATGCAGAAAAGTCATAGCTTCTTCTGAGCTATAGAAGAACTTAGCTTGAGTTCTATATATAATAAATCCTTTCTTGCAGGAAAGCAAAGGATGATCCTTTGTCTTTTAATAATTTTCTTTTTACTGGAATAAAATGCATCCTCCTTCTTTGACTGGCAGCACAGACATCAGGGAAGACTCTCTTTTCTCCTCATAAATTATAGAGTCCACATCTCAGGTTAATTTTCAAACCCTCTATTTAGCTTGGAAATTCAAGAATATTATCATCACGGCTGTTGGTGTTTTGTCAGCAATAGGTTATGGTAAAGGGCTGCAATGTTCTTTTTCTCATTCAAACGCAGGATCAAAGTTCTCTCATAAAAAGATTTCGTATAGAAAGCTATTTAAAATCGACAGCATCGCTCCTCCTCCTTCCCCCTCAGCAAGACATAGCAGCCTCGTATTCAGCCTTTATGCTCTGTCTTACCATTTTTCTTGGCATTTTGTTGTTGTTATAGGTTGATTTCTGCTCATTTGAGTTGCAGCTGTAATTGCTTCAACCTCAACGACCCCTGTCAAGCTCTTTCCTTCCAAAAGTCTTTCTTGGAAGTCCCCATTACCATAGTAAAGATCATTTAATGCTTTGTACATATAAATCATCTGTTCAGTTACAAGATACATACTGTTTTTGGATTTCCTTTAGAGATTTCTCATTGCAGATTCAGGATTTCTTGTGTACCCTGCCATGATGGAGGTACATGCATCTTTATAGTGGTATTTATTTATTTATTTATTTATATTGAGATAATGCCTACAGCCTCAGTCACAGCCTTGGGCCCTATTGTGTGAGGCACTGTGCAAACACAGGACAAAAAGATGGTCTCTACCCCATAGAGCTTACTATCTATGTGCAACTCTTAGCATATCTCATTTAGAAAAATAGTAATATTCTTGAAGTAATGTATAGGGTGAGGTATATAGAGAATTAAAATATTGTGTATTATGCATGAGACAAGCTGGGGTGAGGTAATATTTATTGGACCAACTTCCGTCAGTGAGAGAGACAAGCTTTGAGCTTATACAGAGGTCTTCTTCAGGTCTGGGAAATGTGCTCAGAGTGTCATAGCTAAATACAACATGGAATACAATAGCAAGGACTGTATTTAGCTGTGACACTCTGAGTACATTTCCCAGATCTGAAGAAGAGCTCTGTGTAAGCTTAGAAGCTTGTCTCTCTCAGCAACAGAAGTTGGTCCAACAAAAACTAGTACTTCACCCACCTTGCCTCTCTAATATCCTGGGACCAGCACGGCTACAACAACACTGTGCATACATGTATCATGTGTGGCACTATTCTGTTAGGAACACTGACTTTCCTTAACCTAACATTCCAACTTTGTTCTTTATATGATGAATGTTTACAGTTGCCTATGGAAGCCCAGGAGACTTCAAAATATTCCATATTTTTGGGGGTATGTCAGAACATGCAAGCAGATCTCAAGGAACTGCAAAATGCAAGTGTGCCACAACCCCCGACATATGTCGAGTCCCCATTTGGAGACACCACCCAAGATCTCTGTAGAAAGTTCACGGGTGCCACAATCTCAGCCAGATCCATCAATGCTATGTTAGGGCCCTATAAAGTGTCCTTAGACGTCCACTCTTACTTGGGCACACTTCTGTAAAGGATGAGTAAACACAGAGGTCGCAAATCACCAGCCAGTAGAGAAACTGAAATTGACAGGGCTGGGGAAGAAAGTCGATCTAGAACTACTAACCTACTAAGAAAGATTTAGATGAAGGAGAAATCTATTACAGTGATTCAGAATTGAGTCCACCATGCTTCTTTCCTCTGGTGATGATGTTTATGTTGGTGGAAGAGAGTCAAGTGAAGATGCGGGGGAATTCAGTGCATTCAGAGTATTGGTCACATGTCTTTGTGCCTTAGTGAGACAGGCAGAGAGGACTTTAGTCTATTTTATTCAGGCTGTTATCCTGCACCCTTCTCCCCTGCCATCTGAATACCTGACCTGGACTCCCACAATAGCCCTGATGGAAACAGCTGGCCCACAGCTGATGTGATGTGGTAGAAGGGGTTGTTCTGTTTGAGCTTTATGGACGTACATTGGCATCAGCTAGGCAAACAGTAACAGAGGCTGGAGGAGGGTCTTCAGATATATGAGGAGTTCTCTGTCAAAGGTTGTTCTTGCCTCCAGCCGTCAGCCTTGGCAAACACAACTGACAAGAATCAATAGTAACACATCCACAGTGACTGACACAATGCTTGATATTTCCAGCTCACTGAAGGAGAAAAGCTGTAAATACAACCATCTTTTCTCTCATGATGGAGTCCTAAAGGCAACTCCTCAAAATAAACTGAATTATGGAGCTAGATGCTGTACTGCTTCGCTGGACTCGAGAGAGAGAGATGAGAGAGGAATCCTTGCCTGAAAATAGAGTATGATTCACTGTGCAGTTTTCCATGATAAATATTTGAGAGGGAAAAAACATAGCTGAAAGATATGAGCTGCAATCCTGAACCCGAAGAAAAGCCAATGCCTGGGGAAACTGAATGAGAACAGTTCATAAGTTACCCTTGCTGTAGTTGCCAAGGTATGTTATACAGCTGTGAGCCAAATCCTAAATCGATGACACATGGGTAGACTGCTGCAACCATGCAGCCCTCCACTGACATTAGTGAACTTTGCAGGGACTGAGCAGTCAACCCACATGCTACCAATTGCAGAATTCAGCCCATCTTCTCTGCTAGTGAATGTTACATTCAGTTTTCCACACGCGTCGCAATGGCCTGTGATCACTCTCATTTCCATATTCAACGCAAGAAGCAGTGACAGCTCACAACAAAATACTGAAATGCGAGGGTATTTGCTGATCTGTCACCAGCAGCATAGCACAAGCTGCCTGCTGGGCTTTATGCATCAGAGAGTTTATTGATTTTCTTAAAGTAATTGTAATAAAGAAACAACTTTGCACAAGAAATAGAAAAGACAGAGCATGTATAATAGGGGTCCTGGCTGGCAAAGACAGCCTATATATAAAGGAAAATTCTAAATATATCACACTATGGATACTTCCACACAGTCTAGCAGAAGTTTTCAAAGTCAAGTAAAGGAGATCGGATCACAGTTCTGTTTTTCTTGCTGCTAAGATTTACACCCATGTATTCAAGTAATTTATTAAGCCACTTGATAAATGAGCATTTCTATGTATAATTCCAGTTACTCATAAGAATTCTCTGGACAACTCTTAGACTCATAGGCTTTAAGGACAGAAGGGATCATCATGGTCATCTAATCTGACCCCTTGCACATTGCAGGCAACAGAACCTCGCCCACTCACTCCTGTAATAGATCCCTAACCTCTGGCTGAACTACTAGAGACCTGAAATCATGGTTTAAAGACTTCAAGTTACAGAGAATCCACCATTTATTCTAGTTTAAACCTGCAAGTGACCCATGGCCCATGCTGCAGAGAAAGATGAACCTCCCCCACTAGGGTCTCTGCCAATCTGACCCAGTGGAAAATTCCTTCCCGACCACAAATACGGTGATCAGTTGGACCCTGAGCGTGTGAGCAAGACCCACCAGCCATACATCTGGGAAAGAATTGTCTGTAGTAACTCAGAGCCCTCCCCATCTAATGTCACATCTCTGGCCATTGGGGATATTTGCTATTAGCAATCACAGACAGGCCACATGCCATTGTAGGTAATCTCATCATACCATCCCCTTCATAAACTTATCAGGCTCAGTCTTAAAGAGGTCTACCATTTAAAAAAAAAAACATATGTGGCTATACCTGTGGGCATAGCTTTTAGATTAGCTATTCCTAAAGACAATGTAATATCAAGGTCTAGGGGATTGATAGTAACATACCAATACTCATGAAGTATATGACATTAAGAACAGATGTAAGGAAGTAACTGTCTTTCTGACATGAAATATACATTTGATTGTGATAATCCAAGGAAAAGCTGAAGCCCCATTGCCTAGCACTTTGAGGCATCCATGAAACAAAGCGCTAGTAAAGGTACAATGGGGAGCATTGAGGGAGAAGACCTCATGGGCTTTTATAGACTTTACATTCTTTCTACCAGCACCACATTTTGCCTACTCTGCCCTATGGGCCAAATTCTCTGCTAGTGTAACTTCCGTGGTGTCAGTGGTGTTATGCTGGCAGAGAAAGTACCTCTTAAGAACGCATTTCTGAGACAGAATAGTAACTCCAGCTAACAGAGCAACCTGGAGCCTGGGCAGTGTCACTCTATCCAGTTCAAACAATTTTTGTGGTTGCATACCCCTAATTCTGAACTCAGGATAGGTGATTTCATCCAATGTTCTTCAGTGGAGCAGAATCTGGTTCTTGAATTAATTTTTCTTTAGCCTTCATGTCCCCCCTTGCCAGCAGAGTCACATTTGTTCAAGTCAATGTTTTCCTTCTAAGCCCTTCATTTCTTCCTAGGGATTTGAGCCTTAAGCAGAAGAGCTGAAGTAGTACTGTGCTTCATTAAAAGACATTGTAAACACAATTCATCTTCCTTACCATGCTTTTCTTTGTCCCACAAGCTTTTCTGCTTGTTTCATCTTTCACAGAATCTGTTATTTTTCTTCTTGAGTAAATGACACCAGTTAAAATGGGATACAACTTTGGACCAAACTCTACTCTTGCACGCACATGTGGATTGAAATCAATAGCAGTTGCTTGCATGAGTTAGAAGATGGAATGTATCTGTCATTAATCGGTATCTCCCTGAGGCCTACATGTTCCTCTGGCCACATTGCTCAGCTAGTGACCAGGATTTTGGTGAGGGCGCAATGCCTTCTGCAAGAAATTTTTGATTCTGAGCAATGATCTGGGGTTTTTTTCTTCCTCACTTAACATCACATCTTGGCCATAAAGTTATTCAAATGTTCCAATCCTATGCTAGCTTGGGAAACCCATTTACTAACGTGCCTTTTAATCCATTTTAGACAGTGCAAATGTCTCATTCAGGCATCTCTCCTGTGAAGCTCTTGCACCTTTTGACAAAGAGCTATGGTTGCCCAAGTGGTAGCTTATCAGTTTCTTAACTAAAACAATTTCCTTGGTGATAGTTTTCCACTCTAGAAAAGCAGCCTAAAATTCAAAGTTCCACTTCCCTGACTTCAATATCTTTAATGAAAAATTGCAAGAAATCCTCAGTTCTCCACACTCATTTGCAGACTCCCCCCCCCCCCCCAAGACATTTTTTGGGAAGCTTAAAATATTGTTTATCAGAGAGCAAACAAACCAAGCTCTCTTTGCTCTATTATCATCATGTCCTGGTTAAGAAGGGCAGGGGGTTAGGGTGGGGTGAAAGGCTATAGTGGTTGCTGCCAGGATCAACATTTTCATTAATTACCCTCATTTCAGAAGCGTATTCTCCATGGGCAATTTGACTCCATGGCTCGGGATCTTCTAATGCATTGCATTCTTCGATTATTGGGGCCAAATGGATGGTGAAGGTAAACTATCTTTCTAATGGCCTCTTGATCTGCATACATTATTCTCCAACTCTAATTCTTTCCAGAGCTGACTTTCACATGCTGAAACTATAAAGAACTTCACTTTAAATATTTTTCAGAATAATTTTGAATAAAGGAACAGGCAAATCTTCCATCAGTTAATTTTTTCTTGGAAGCAGGTGCCAGGCTTGAAACCATACAAGGCAAAGGCAAAGGAAACTCCATGGGCCAAAATCACTAGTGTTTTAACTTCATTGGAGTCAATGCAGATGTAGTTACACCAGGAATAAATTTGGTCCATTTATCCTGAATTTAAACAATCCATTTCTGAATTTTAGTTTGTTGGACTTTTTCTAATGAGTAGAATCTTTTTTTGTCACATGAAAATGAGGTATTACTGCTTTTGGGATGCCATGTTTTGGGGAAGACTCCTTTCTAGTAGTCCAAATTTTTTAAATTAAATGAAATTAATGGAGATATCCTATCTCCTAGAACAGGAAGGGACCTTGAAAGGTCATTGAGTCCAGCCCCCTGCCTTCACTAGCAGGACCAAGTACTGATTTTGCCCCAGATCCCTAAGTGGCCCCCTCAAGGACTGAACTCACAATCCTGGGTTTAGTAGGCCAATGCTCAAACCACAGAGCTATCCCTCCCCCTATTAATTAGCAATGCAAATAAGTGTAGCCTTTAGTGTGTATCTCCATTGCATGATATAGTTCAGATCACATTACACCTACCAGCACTACTGGGAGCATATTTCTGTTGTAGTTTATTTCCCTTGGATCACCCCTCTATAAAAACTACACCACTGGTACTGATCATAATTATGTGTCTCCCAAAATATTAGTTACTATCTGTGAAAGAAATAGAAAAAACAGTGAGGGATTACTATTTGAACTGCTCGTAAAATAAAATATTGATCTTGTGGGAAATTCCCACATTTCAAATTTTATTTTGATCCCAAATTGGGATGAAAGTTAAAAATTTGCTGCAGAATGGAAATTCCAAAATTGTTCCATTCAGAAACATCAAATTGATCAGAAATCAAAATGAAGTATTTCATTTTGTTTTGACTTTTATAAACTAGGATATAAAAGTGAAAACAAAACAGTGCATTTTGATTTTGAATTGTTTCAAAACTTTTCCATAGTAAATTGTCAGAATAGAGATGTTCCCGCCAAGTAGTCTGGTTTTACTGAAACAGCCTTTTCCAACAGAAAACTGTTCCATCAAAGTTTTTTGTCCAACTCCAGTTAATATGTATTCTTTAAAAGATGGTGTTACAAAGACTGAATGAAGCAAGGAATGCATTCAGTTTAGTTACTGTAGATTGTAAAGGTCAAGGGGGAGCTGAGAATATGTAACATACATAGGATCTCTAGCACTGGTGAACTTATATTATGGTAGCTTCCTTTTGCTCTAATCTTCATACCAAGGAGCTAGCACTGATACCTTGATGTATTTTTGCACATTTGTCTGATTAAGATGCATTATTTCTTTTTTTTTTTCACCTGTTCTTCCTGACTTAGCCCCTAGTCTTTTCTCATCACTAGAAAATTCCAAAAGGAAATGTGTCATTTTAGCATGATCCAAAACACACATTCTCTCCCGACATCATACTAAATCCCTTAATCCTAGATGGGTATGTCTGAGCCCTCTATAAAAATGCTGTCAAGGGAACAGTGCTTAACATGTTTTCCCTTGTGCTCCAATTTATATACAAATTGATGTTTACTTTTAATGTCATAATCCCTTTCTAATATCGTTAGTTATATCCACTGTCTGCTTGGAGAGTTTTAATCATCTTAATTTGCTAGTAACAGTTACCGTCAGATATCAGGATTTCCCAGCACGAGAGGGCTGACATCTGGAAGAGTTAAGGTCTAAAACTCATGTGCATTTTAGTTCCAACTTTAGAGACACAAAGTAAAGCAACTTGGGTAAATTCCATCTGCTGTAGTCTATACTTGCTATCTGTCCACATCAGAATACAACCATCCTGTTTGCTCCAATTTTTATACTTCTTTCAAGAAAGGCTTACATTGGAATAGCAGATGTAGGTTAGACTCTGTACTAATTGGTAAATATCTGTACAGAAGTTTGCACAGGACTTATATATAATGGGCCAAATTCTGTTCTCAGAATGAAATAAAGTGAATTGAATTTCTCCAGATTTTTATCATCTGCTCTGGGTTTACACTAGTCTTAGACCAGAATGTGACCGAATACTGTCTGTCTAGCCCTAGAAACGGATATGTATGAATCATACTAGCAAAAAGCATGTTACTTCCATTCACCAGTCACTACAAGGTAAGACAAGACATTGGCCCAGTGGCTTAGGCAATATTTAATATTAGGGTTCTCAACTCTTTGCATATCATGCATCCCAGGCTGAAGGAGTTCAACTATGCTACCTGGATGAAGAAGCATTGGTGACATGAGGGGAACAGTCCCTCACTCATCCTCCACTAGGTGGAGGTGGTTTCCTGGGTAAAATCCTTAACTCTTTAAGACCAGGGTTTTTTGGGGCTACATGCAGCAAGGAAGTAATCTCTCAAAGGCCACACATAGGGATATATCACACAGAACAAAATTAAAATAACAGCACAGTTACTAAAATGTGATATTTTATTTATGGGTTTTTTTTAAACACATCGTTACAATCCTTGCTGGTTCATTGGTTAGCAATATTCGCTGGTTATGCTGTCTGTCCTGTGGGGTTATGTAATGTTTCTAGTGTATTTGAGGGGGATTTGTTTGTTTATTTCTTAAACTCTGCTTTTTATAGGACAATTACCAACAGGCAAAGCTAAAATTTCAATGATTCATCATGCCTTTTAATATATTTTTCTATGTTTTATTGATGTAAATATACTGTAAATAACTGGACATTAAAAGGCAAATAAAAGTTTTTTTCTTTAACAGACAATTTAGAAATGAACAGTATAAATAGGTCACACAACAGTCATTACCACTTTATTTTATGTCATTCAGATCAACTGTTAATTTTTTCATATACAAATTCACCTTTTTCTGTAATCTGTAAATACCTAGAAATTTTGCATAATGAATCGTGCTATTTACACTGTGTATGACTCACAGATATAAGTTACAAAGAAAAAGTATACCAAATGATTAAAAGATATTGTTGCATGAAAAGCAAGGAAGATACACCGGATGTTTTGATTAACTCTATAAATGCTTACATACTTGTACATATACTTCTCATCTCAAATGGCTAGTGACAATAGACAGATTTGATCATTTCATTTAGGAATACTGGTTCCTATGCCTGCTACTACTAGAGGAAGGAAAATATTTTCCAGACACTATAGGAAACATTTTTGGAACTGGACAGATTTTGAGATGCATCTATTTTAGAAAACAAAAATATCTGACATTGCAAAATATAAACGATTTAAATCATGCCCTACAGATACATTTGTACATTAAACCCAGGCTGTATGATGTCATTGTAATTAAAATATGACATAGCTAGAACATTCCAAAAAGAAACAATTCACAGGACATATATTTGTATAATAAAATAGCAGATGTACAATATTATTTACACTGCAACCAAAGAGTTAACCCCATGAAACTGCAGCAAACAAATTGGTCACGATGTTGAAAGTCACAGACCTGATTCATAAAATAGATGTATGTAGTCTAGTGTGGAAGAGACATCTGTATTCTTTATTTTGATTAATGAGCAAAGCCTTACAAATCTTTACCATATATTTAATACAATATTTGAGAAGGATATTGAATGTGTAGCTCCTCCACAACCACCAACAAATGAGATTTGTGTGGAAATATATCAGGCCCAGTCCTGCAAATGCTTTATTCACTTGTGTAGTCTCCTTCAGCCTGATTCAAAACACACTGACATCAATTGGAGTCTTTCTGTTGACTTCAGAATACTTTGGATGAGGACCATAGACTTCAATGTGATTATTCACATAAGTAACATTCCCACACACCTAAATATTTGGAGGGGTGGGGCTTAAACGTGTCATGTAACTAAGCCTGAAAGAAAAATGCTGGTTTGGGAAAGTGCTCTGTGTTATTAGATGGAATGATTTATACAGTCAAGAGTCAGAATAGTTCTCCTCAGTGGCTCAGATATGGCCCAATTCTTCTTGCTTATTTAAAAGGAGTAGCATTTCCTTATGCAGAAAGAATTGCAGAATTGACCCATAGCAAATAACACTAATCTGTTTGGCTCTGCAGTGCATCCAGGGTACAGTTCCAAAGCTTTTTTTTTTTTTTTTTTTTTTTTTGCAGTGTTAGCCAGGGGACTCCTATTAGCTATAAGGAAAGTCATATGAGTTTTACTTTTTAAGGCCAAAAGCTTAGGGGTCAGGAAATCCAAGACTGTTCAAAACCCCAGGTTTCTGACGTGGCAATACTTCCACTGGCCCAGGTTTCTAGTGAGCAGCTGTACTGTCTGAAGTCTAAACTTTCAACTTTATGGTCCCATTCTAACACCCTATAGTGGGACAGTGCGTTCAGGTCCCCCAGAAATCAGAGTAATGTACTGTAATGTACAAAATGCCTATTGCAAAATCTTGTTAGGAGGGAGGGAAGAGTGACATTTACTTGTGATCACTGCCTGTATACTGTCATTCGTATGCTCAATTTATTCTAGTGGCTGCTGTTAAAAAGAAAATCACAGACTAGAAATGAACCGTGGGATCGCAGGTACTACTGTGTAGAGACAGTTGGTAAATACTGGCTTTAATAGCAACCATTGTGCTTGAATGGTGTAAACTCAATGAATGGTAACGGGGCATGGATCTGTATTCACGTTGCACTCCCTGTCAGTACCTGGCCCAGGCCGGGGAAGCTAATGATCCAGCCTGCAGCTCGAATCGGTGATGAATCCTGGTCACATGCCACCCAAGGCATGTTGAATATACACTAAGAAGAAGAATGTATGGTAATGATAAGTAGGGAAGATGGCACATGCCATGCAGTAGGATAAGCTGTCTCTTATCACCATGCTTGCATTTTTTCCACTTTTCATTTTCTGTTACAAAAGGTTTATCAGCGAAAAAATGGGGAAGGAGGAAGTGTGTCAACATGTGCATCTGGACCACATCTCATACTTGGAACAATAACTAGATGTCCATTTTGTCTCACATCTTTCTTTTAAAAACAATGGGGAGAATAGTACTAAGCATGGTCTGTTTAGTTGGTGTTCCGTTGAGTACATGGTGATTACTCAGTACCAGTGCAAACCACCAGGAGATTTGTTTCATGAAAGTAAAGGCAGCTCAACCTCAACCCCTTCCCTGCCTTATCACGTTTCTTCCTGGAACATCCAATTTTCCTGTGTCAAATCTGTGGCTCTGCATTATTGTTCCATCTGATCTGAGCAGTCTTTTTGAAGGGGAGTTGCCTACCCTGGAGCTGGATAGCAGAGATCTGCCTATAATCAGGCCACAATATGTTTTCACTTGAGTTACCTATTCAGTTTCCCTCAATGAGATCTTTCTGGGTGTTAATAATGCGAACAAGAGAAAGTAATGTGAACAATGGACAAGGAAACTAGTCAGACAAAATAAGCATGGTCATGAGCCAAATCTGAACTATAACCAAACCCAAGTCAAACCTTTCTGAGGTTTGTGAACATTTCTGATTTTTTAAAACCAATTATTTCTCCATTTATATTGAACTTCTGGTGAGATTGGAAACAGGAGTGATAAAACACTTCAATAAATGAATCAAGAATTTCAGAGAGCCTGAATAAGCATCCAACCCCTTGAGTGCTTATCCAAACCGAACCTCTGTGCCTTTTGCAGATTTGCCCATCATTAATAACCCATAAATGAGATGTTGGATTTATTTTTCTTTTATGAATCAGGTACTGTGTCAAGGTCATGCAATAAAGTAGCTCATTCATTTTCCCTTTCCTTTTAAAATGCATTGGTGGGGCGGTCATAAAGACGATAGAGTCTATTGTGAATTAGACAAGTGGGAGAAAAAGCGTTTGTTGAATTAAAGTGTTGTTACATTATTATTTCGACAAGGCAAAGCTTCTCTGCTTGGTTCAGTGAAGAACATTAAAACCTGCATTTCATCTAGAAACATTTATATGAGTACTAGTCTAAAACTAGAAGATATCTAGTATATTGTATATTGCTTTCTTTATAGAGTGTACCTTAGGCATCTAATATGGCAACAAACAATGAAAATTCTTCAGGACAAACTAACAAACAGCATTACAGCAGCTTGCACTGTGAAAGCAAGATGTATAGTCACAACACATAGTGGGTGAGTTATTAAAAGATAATCTTGGGCATTTTTTTTTAATCCTGGCATTTTCTATTAACAGCTCACCCACACTGAGTTTGTAAAGTTTGCTCTCCTTGTTTGAGGCATGAAGTGACTTTGTGAAAAGGAATCATGTAAAATAAGAGGAATCTTTTTTGCCCCCAAATTACTTACACCTTACAGGAATCAGATCACAAGTTGAACACAACCTGCTTAAAAGAAGTGGAAGGAAGGACAGTAATAAAATTGGCAGAGGCCGAACAGTAGGAGGCTGTTTAAAAGGCACTCTGTTCATGCTATCTGCCTCATTTTCTCTAACACGTTTAAACAATGCTGTTTATCATAAAAGGATTTAGGCTCCCCAGGATAGACATTCACTGCTCTCTTTAGCTACAACACTTGCAGATAGCATCTGTCCATCCCTTCCCCCAACACCTGCAAAAAAAAAAAACATCCTGTAAGGAAACCCGTGTGCACAAAGGCTCATAGAATGGAATCGAAACAAGAAGAATAAACTTCAGAGCAATTTTCTTTTTAGTAGCTCAAAGGTCACAGCTATCAAAATATACATTCTACTATTATGAAGAGCAGTACAGATGTTAAAGCTTTAAGACCATGTGTAGTTCACTGCACACACAATTTTCCCATGGCCTATACATATGGCACATAAATTTATTACATAGATTCATGTCCCCATACAGGGATTAACACTGAACTCTGTTCTATTTTACTGGTGCTGCAACCTTGAGTAATTCTTGCTCAGTTTCATTCATACTACAATGCAGATTTTGCTGGTATATTTATTATGTACTTTAACTACTACCAGTTAAAGACATCATTACAGAACCAAATTCTATTAATTTTCAGGTAGCTAATTCAACTCTTTGGTTAGAGACAAATTCAGTTAGTAAGGAAGCAATCATAAGTTGTCATTTTTAATCAGACAGAACTACTGTTACTTCCAGAAAGCACAGACCTTTAAGTGAATTCCAGTAAACAAACTGTTTTTATGAAATGGGAGGCGGAATACTTTGGATAGACTTTTTTGGCAGGTAGATTGCTTTGTTAAATAGTTGGGGAAATTAGGCGATTTTTTTCATGTAACTCCATTGGTTTAAATGGGGTTATACCACAGAGGAGCTTGGCCTAATAAATTCATCAGTAAGCTTTTCTGTCCACATGAGAGTTCATAATGGTAAAACCAACATATACATATTAAAATATTGACCTGCCACATGCATATACCACTAGAGGGCAGTTTGCTCATTTACATGACACTATAATGAGGTTTTTACTATTAAGCTACCGGAAATGGCTACAGACACCACACCATGTCATTCACTTGAGAAATGAGAAATACCCTGGCCAATTATTTTCTCTTAACCCAGAAAGCTAATGCTATTCGAAGGGAGCAGTGCATCAGACTGCAAAGTCAAAAGTGTTCTAAAAACCAACACTGATGGACAACTTTAACATTGTTGAATGAGACTCAATTTGATGTCCATACAAGGTCTCTTCTGGTGCTACTACAAGATGCCACTTTTTTGTTTCACAGGTCTCTAGATGTTTGTACAAACAGTGCATAAATCTTTAATGAAAACATTTAACTGAATCAAAACTTATGGAGCACATAAAAATTATGTTATGCAGCTATGAAAAAAATGTTCACACCAGAGTGAAACCAGTCAATTTCCACTTGAATGCACACACATTTCCGGCATTTTAACTTCATATTTTGTATTGCAGTACAATTTCCTTCCCTGGTCCTCAAGCTTTCAAAATATAAACACTGCTTTTCCTGCCCAATAACCCTCGCATGACAATTCACACAACTGACATTGTAGCCACTCCGCTCTGGACAGACCATAGGCTGGGAGGATTCCATAGAATATTCCACAGCCTAGAAAGGAGGAGGAGGGAACATAGAAAGACCCCTCCATAATCAAAACTTTTCACTCATACCCAGATACTACCTTTGGATACACATGGAGCGCTGCTATTGAAGCTGCATGTGAGCAAATTGGAGCAGGATTTAGTCCTCAGTCTTTACATAAGCAAAAATTCCACGGAAATCAAAGGGAACAGACTAACATCATCAGCACTGGGCCAATGACTTCAACCAAGTTGAATCAGGCCCTATAAGATAAAGGAAGGGAGAGATCGGATGCTCCTCAACTCAGCATCAGCAGTTTGGGGCTGTGCCTTGCGTGGTTTTCCATTGCCAGGGAGGTTGGGACAATGGAAGTAGACAACTGGCAAAAATATTTTTTGCTAAGCAAAATTTTGCACACGAAATACAATTAATTGTCAAAAATGTTTGGGAAGTGAACACACTATGCCTTGCTGCAGCTCTGTCTCTGAAGTCCACACCATTAGTCCTGGTTCATTTTACAAAAGCTTCTTGTAATTCAAAAGCCCCACTCTATGAAAAGAAAAACAAATCACAAAATGATCTGTTTATGGAACACAGATTCCTCTCTTAAATCAAAGGTAGCTGGGGTTGTAGAACAATAAGATTGCCCTATTCCCTATTCCATCCCAGCAGTTTTACGTGGGTGTACAATGAAGGTATAGCAGTGTAGCGCTGGGGTAACAGAGGGGAGATTCAGCCCCTCCAGAGTCTCGCTAACACAATATGGAACTTTGTACCCTAGCAAAAGGTAACTATATGTAAAGTAAATCACAGCACTGGAGACCATTATATTAAAAGAAAACAGTGCCAATACCATTACAATATTTCTTTAAACATTGCCTTCTATTAACTCTATAATGTTTTAAAGAAGCATTTTAGGATACTTGCGCCATAATATGGCAGTGATTAAGGACCCAATCTACAAGCTCTTGTGCTCATAACTCCAGTAAAAGACAGGGCCTTACTTCCCTGGCTGGGCAACCTGTATGCGGAGCTGCAAGGTGTGGGGAGAGCAGCCTCTGCAGGGACGATGTTGTCCTTCCCATGCAGGTCAGTGGGGCATGGACAGAACCTTGAATCTGCACGGCCTAACATGGTGACCAGCTTAATCTGGCACAGTTTACTTCTCCCTCCACTGGAACAAGATGTGGGCCAGACACCCTATTATATCACAGTTTGATCCTCAGGCAGCACAACTATGTGCTAACACTTTCCTAGGGCAGGGAGTAAAACCCAAATTAGCTCTGTTGAATCAGAGTTAAGGCTGCAGTGTTAAGATCACAACCAGGAACTGCAAAAGGTAGGGTCCAACAGCGATCTTCACTCTGCTGAGTTGCACACATCTAGTGTTTCATATTCCTAGCTATCCCATTAAAGGTGTAGCAAGGCATGCTATTTATGTTATAAAACAAATATCATGAAACCTAGAATGTATAATGCAGCCAGGTTAATGGTGATGGAGTCTTAACCTTTGCATTTCCTGGGATTTTGTTCTTTTAATTGTACAAGCTTAACATTATAGTAATACTGGTATATATATATATGTGCTAGTCATGTTGCATTAATACTAGTTAAGTCCCACACCCGATGCAGTCTTCTATGCTCTGTTGTGGTTTGATTTCTAATAGCACACAATGACCAAAAGTTCCTACACTACTAGGGCCCTTTCTGTTGATAATACACTATTATATAGGAGGTGCTAATGTAACACTGACAAACCCCAGTCATTGGTGGACAGAAACGAATCTGGGACCTCTGAAGTACATGAGCCTCTACTACGTGAGCTGAAAGCCACATGGCTGTTAGCTAAGACTGTAGCAGACTCATTAATCTCTAAGTGATCTTGATGCCACTACATGGGACAGAGCACCACCTCCAGGGGTTACACTAACAACACTCAACATAGATTCTTTACAAATATGTTTCCTAGGGATTTGATGACCTAATTTAAAGATTATTGATGGCATATACATTTCAATGTTTTGGATTTGAAATGTCGGGATTGAAGAAAAAGATGAAGTTTGTGGATAAGAGATACACAGTAGAGGGAATTTCTAGAGAAAACAGGGACAATTCTATCTGAAACATACAGAGACTAATTCCTTTCACTTTTACATTAGAAATAGTGAAGGGGAATTCACTTGATTTTGGATATGTGCATGTACATGTGGAAGCGCCATTTTTAATTTTGCCAGGAACTGAACCCACTTCCTCCAGCGCTTACAGTATGAGTCTCTCCTGCCTGAACTAAAAGGCTCAATTCCCTTAGCTGCAGCAGGTTAACAGCCACATTAATGAAGCATGCATAGACAAGGGGCACACAACACACTGAAGAGTAGGTGACACATACAGAATATACATATGAACTTAAGAGAAAGTCATAGATGCAAATTAAATTTTGCCAAAAAAGCCAAACAAAAGGTAAACCTACTTCACAAAAATGGCAAAATTGTACTGTAAAATAGGCAAATTCTCATATATATAATCAGGACCAGCCCCAGGGCTTTTGCCACCCCAAGCAGCGGAAAAAAAAAAAAGAAGAAGAAGAAGCAGCTGCGATCGCAATCACGATTGGCGGCACTCCAGCAGCAGCTCCACCGCGCCGCTTTCTTCTTTGGTGGGAATTCGGCGGCAGGTGCTTCCCTCCGAGAGGGACCCACCGCTGAATTGCTGCGGAACAGCCCGACGTGACACCCCTTCCCCTGCGCCGCCCCACACAGCTGCTTGCTGGGCTGGTGCCTGGAGCTGGCCCTGTATATAATATGAATGTTTGATGTGAATGTTAAAAAGCAAAGGACTCCATTTTCAAACTTTTGACATGGTTTATTTTTATGTTTGTTTTTAATTCACTCATTTCATATCAGTTTTTGGCTTTTGTTTAGGTCAGTTGAATCACGTTGGCCAAAGACATTTCAAAATTGTAGGGGTTATGCAAGGTGCATAAAAATTGTTGATTTTGTTGAAAAAAAATTGATTTTTTCAAATTTAAATTGTAATGATTTTCTTTTTACAAATAAACCCGTTTAAAATGAAATCTGAATTTAATACAAAATATGTTAAGGCCTAAACTTATTATAATCTCTTAAAACATTTAAATAAAACAAATAGGCTGAAGCCATGCACCTCTATCAAAAACTTTGCCTTAAAAGCTACTTTGCTATGTAAAGAAAGAATCAGGGGAAAAACACCTAACTTTTGAGGTCAAGTTTTATAAATATGGCACAATGTACTGTATTAAGGGCTTGAATGTTTTGGGGACCCAGCGGCTGTGCTTCTGGTTGCAAAAGACTGGCAAAGTCATCACAGGCATTGGGACCAGGCCTCTGACTCCAGGAGATACCACCATGTATCTCATCAGGATCATTTGCTGAGCCCACCTGGGTGGTATCATATTCCTATTTTATAACTTCTCCCTCCCTAAGCTCTGATTGGCTCAGTTCTCAAATTATGCAAGAATGACTCCATCCCTCATGGAAATGTACTCTAGTTATAGTGTGATTGCCTACGTATCAAAAAGATGTACCAAATCTAGTGTAAAGTCTGTATTTAGTTGTAAATCAAAATGTTTTAATGGTTATATCAGTCAATGAGAATGCACCTTTCTTTAGCAATAGCTGAAGTATAAACGGAAAAGGTGATTAAAACTGATGATTTAAATCTAGGTTTTCTACTTGGTGATTTACATCATGATTTTTAACTGGGTTATGTTAAGCCTCAGGGTCCATATCCTGCCATCTAAACAACCGGCTTGATTTGCAGAAGTGCTGGGCACCAGCACTTCCATCTGAAGTTTTTGGGAGCTCAATCTCTCTGAATTCAGTAGCACAGCCTCTGGGGCCCTCAGAGGAACAAGCCCAAATTAAGGCACTCAAGTTTGACATTTATGGCCAAAGTGACTCAACTGATCAAAGCAACCTGAAGTTGGTATGTAAAGGATAAAAATTAGAATCAAGTCTAAATCTTGTCAATACTCCACATGGTAATTCATGTTTATTTTAGTTTAATCTCTGGAGTGTGTTGCTTTGGATTGAGGATTCCTTGTTGCTCTTTCTCCAGATGTTCTGACATTTTGATTTACCTTCTCTGTTACTGAATTTAGGCTTCTCTGCCAAGTCCATAGATTATTTATTTTTATCCCTGTGAGTTACTAATCCAGTCCCTCTAAAGTGTAGATTTGTTGGAAAGAAGCCTGGTGTTGCCTTGTCTCAAAGCTACGCACACCACTTGAGAAATTAGCTTCTTAGCTGACCTTTAAAGTGAGTGAGAATAATAGCCATGCAATTCAGCACAGTTTGGGTTTCATTATCACAGCAGTTCATGTCAGATGGGGCGCCACTATCTCAGAACTTTGTTTTTTTCCTAGTAATTACAGGAACCATTTACTGTACATAGAAAATCTGCAAGGTTTCTCAGCTTTTAGGCATGATAGTATTTCTAAATTTCATGTCTCTTGAGGAAATGATCATTTGCAGTGTGAATGACTACGTACCATTTCCTCCATCCTTCTGCCAAAATAAATCATTCCCACGGCCTCTGTAACCATCATTTTTCCAGTGGAACTCTGCATGGATGGCTTAGGAATGGAATTGGCAATTTTAAAAGGAAGAGAGGAGAGGCATGCAAGCAATATGTCACTTAATCTATAGACAACAATCATTCCCATTAGGTTGAGAGCCAAAGCTCAGCACAGAATTTCCTCATGTGGCAAAAGATTAAAGAGTGGACTCTTGCTCTCAATAATTATTTGTTTTGGCCAGGCAATTTTTACTCATTGTCAGGTAAGTAATACTGAAGTTCCCAGATGTCAAATGGTATAGTGGAGGGCTCAAAGCTACATGGCAGTAGTCTGACAGCAAAGACACCAGAAGTGTGCAATTTAACAAAGTGCTAATTACTTAGCTGGCAAATATAAACAGGAAGCATAGACAAGGTGTATTGGGAATGCAGGGGATTTTCAAAATCATCTATGACCTTGTCTAGACTAAGATAAAAGGTGTGATGTTAGAACATGTTAACTAACAAGTTCTAATTAACAGACATGAAGTCTAGTATAGATAAGGCAGTACTGTATGTACTTTAACACATGCTAAACTGGTTGAGTGAAATCCTAGCCCCTTTGGAATTAGCTGCAGACTCCCATTGACTTCAGTGATGCCAGGATTTCACTCAACACTGGACTTTTCAAATATGTAGTTAGTACATGTCAGCGAATGCATCCCAACATTGCACCTTTAAACCTTATTCTGGAAAAGACCCAAATGAAACCAGTCGAACTTGTCATCCTAAATCATGTAGGTCCTTTTAAAATCCCACACACCGAACTGTCTCTCAGGTAACAGTACAAAGTGCTTAGCTTTGCAACAGACACAAGCTGACTTCATTTCTCTACACCATGGGCTGAGATACATACAGATTCCTCCAAATGAACTTTCAGTTTAGATATCATCTTCCAATAAAAGTCTCTTGCATAGCAGCAGAGATTCCACTTATTAACAATAAATTTACTACATTCCTATGATATATTTCCAAAGCATCCATCACCACAATGCAACTATATGCTACAAACTCTTCAAGCTGCCTCATTTCTATAGTTTCTTTCATATCTATCCAAAAGTTTCACATTCACTAACTACTGTCTAGCCGACCCCAAACATTCAAAAATTAGGACAAGCACCCCCCAAAAATCACAAAATAATAAAATCAATATATTAAAATAAAAAAAATGGTTCTTTTTCTTTGCCCTTTGAGCCTTTAAGGCTTCACTTTTTTCAAACTTTTCTCTAAAAATATGTGGTCTAGAAACTTGACTGACATTTTTAAAAAGTGAGATTTGCACATAATCACATGACTCCAGGTGGTGGGGTATAACAAATGCATGAAATATTGCAAGACTCATGACAATTTTATGAGAATTAGCAACACTAACACCTTTCTGTAGGTTTGTGCTTTGCGGTATACTGTGTATAATCTATGTGTATCAGTGACTCATCTCTCCTTATCTACCTTCACACAACATATACATTTGTGACAGGCTCTAGGCAGTGTGGCAGCTAGTTGCCCTAAGGAAAAAAAGAAATCTACACAACCTGTTTGAATCCTTCTCTTACCCAGTGATGGATCATCATTCTTTCATTGGATATAAATAACAAAACCTATAGTATCAACTCGGACGCAAAATAAATAAAAGGTTCTAGCTATTTTTAGTGGTCAGCCAGTAATGTGTCCAATTTAGAACACCCATCCTTCCACCTCATTTCTTACAGGAGAGCTTTTGTCTGTTGGATTCATATTCCCACCCTCTAGGAAACCCAGCTGCCTGTTGATAATTAGCCTTGATAAACCATTAGGTGTTTCCTGAGGAGAATGCTAACAAACTTAAACTTGACCTGAAGACGAGCTCTGTGTAAGTTCGAAAGCTTGTCTCTCTCACCAACAGAAGTAGGTCCAATAAAAGATATTACCTGACTCAACTTGTTTCTCTAAACTTAAACACAGGCAGCAGTGGGGTATCTGGTTACCTGAGTCTAGGCTTTAATCCACAACTTGCCAAATGCTATGGAGGCCCTACTCACCTCATTACATTCTAAAGATACATTCTATAGGCTAAATAAGATGATAAAAAAAATCATCCAAAGCACAGGACTTGGTGGTGATGGGGGACTTCAACTACCCAGACATCTGTTGGGAAAATAATACTGCAGGGCACAGATTATCCAACAACTTCTTGGAATGCATTGGAGACAATTTTTTATTTCAGAAGGTAGAGAAAGCAACTAGGGGAGAGGCTGTTCTAGATTTGATTTTGACAAATAGGGAGGAACTGGTTGAGAATTTGAAAGTGGAAGGCAGCTTGGGTGAAAGTGATCATTAAATGATAGAGTTCATGATTCTAAGAAAAGGCAAGAGGGAAAACACCACAATCAAGACAATGAATTTTAAGAAGGCAAACTTTACCAATCTCAGGTTGTTGGTAGTTAAGATCCCATGGGAAGCAAGTTTCATGAGGAAAACAGGTCATATTACAAAGGATGAATATAAACAAACAACACAAGCATGAGACAAAATTAGAAAGGCACAAAATGAGATTAAACTAGCTAAAGACATAAATAGTAACAAGAAATCACTCTACAAATACATTAGAAGCAAGAGAAAGAGCAAGGGCAGGGTATGCCCATTACTTAATGAGGGGGGAAAGACAATAACAGAAAATGTGGAAATAGCAGAAGTTCTAGATGCATTTTTTGTTTCAATTTTCACCAAAAAGGTTAGTAGTGATTGGACGTCTAACAGAGTGGAAGACAGTAAAAATGAGGTAGGATCTGAGGCTAAAACAGGGAAAGAACAAGTTAAAAATTATTTAGACAAATTAGATGTTTTCAAGTCACGGGGTCCGGTGAAATACATCCTAGAACACTCAAGGAGCTGGCTGAGGAGATGTCTGAGCCATTAGCAATTATCTTTGAAAACTCATTGAAGACAGGAGAGATTCTAAAGGAGTGGAAGAGAGCAAATATAGTGCCAATCTATACAAAGGGGAATGAAGACAACCTGGGGGATTACAGACCAGCCAGTTTAACTTCAGTACCTGGAAAGATAATGGAGCAAATAATCACGCAGTTTGCAAACACCCAGAAGATAATAAGTAAATAAGTAACAGTCAGCATATATTTCTCAAGAACAAATTGCGTCAAACCAAACTAATAGCTTTCTTTGACAGGGTAATAAGCCATGTGGATGGGAGGAAGCAGTAGATGTGGTATTTCTTGACTTTAGTAAGGGTTTTGTTACTGTCTCGCACAACATTCTCATAAACTAGGGAAATGCAACCTAGATAGAGCTACTATGAGGTTGGTGCATAACTGGTTGGAAAACCATTCTGAGAGAGTAGTATCAGTAGTTCACAATCAAGCTGTAAGGCCATATCAAGTGGGATCCCACAGCGATTGGTCCTGGGTCCAGTTCTGTTCAATATCTTGAAAAATGATTTTGATAATGGCATGGAGAGTATATTTATAAAGGTTGCAGATGATACCAAACTGAGAGGGGTTGCAAGTGCTTTGGAGGATAGGATTAAAATACAAAACGATCTGGATAAACTGGAGAAATGGTCTGAAGCAAATAGGATGAAATTCAATAAGGACAAATGCAAAGTACTCCACTTAGGAAGAAACAATCAGTTGCACACATACAAAATGGGAAATGACTGCCTAGGAGGAATACTGCGGAACAGAATCTGGGGTCATAGTGGATCACAAGCTAAATATGAGTCATCAGTGTAACACTGTTACAAAAAAAGCAAACATCATTCTGGGATGTATTAGCAGGAGTGTTGTAATCAAGACACAAGAAATAATTCTTCTGCTCTACTCTGCACTGATTAGGCATCAACTGGAGTATTGTATCCAGTTCTGGTGCCACATTTCAGGAAAGATGTGGGCAAATTGGAGACAGTCCAGAAAAGAGCAACAAAAATGATTAAAGCTCTAGAAAACATGACCTATGAGGAAAGATAGAAAACACTGGATTTGTTTAGTCTATAGAAGACTGAGGGGGGACTTGATAAGTTTTCAAGTACGTAAATGGTTGTTACAAGGAGGAGTGAGAAAAATTGTTCTTGCTATCCTTGGAGTTCAGGACAAGAAGCAATGGGCTTAAATTGCAGCAAGGGGGATTTAGGTTGGACATTAAGAAAAGCTTCCTAAATGTGAGGGTAATGAAGAACTGGAACAAATTGCCAATGGAGATTGTGGAATCTCCATCATGGTAGGTTTTTAAGAACAGGTTAGACAAACACTTGTCAGCAATGGTCTAGCTCAGGGGTTGGCAACATTGGCACACGGCTCGCCAGGGTAAGCACCCTGGCGGGCCGGCCAGTTTTATTTACCTGCTGACGCGGCAGATTCGGCCGATCGCGGCCCCCACTGGCCATGGTTCACCGTCCCGGGCCAATGGGGGCGGCGAGAAGCCACGGCCAGCACATCGCTCGCCCGCACCGCTTCTCGCCACCCCCAGTGGCCCGGGACGGCGAACCGCGGCCAGTGGGGGCTGCGATCGGCCGAACCTGCCGCATCAGCAGGTAAATAAAACTGGCCCGGCCCGCCAGGGTGCTTACCCTGGTGAGCCATGTGCCAACGTTGCCGACCCCTGGTCTAGCTATTACCTTGCCTTGCTATAGCCTTGAGTTCAAGGGACTGGACTAGATGACCTATTAAGGTCCCTTCCAGTTCTGCACTTCTACGATTCTGTAAACAGAGTCAGACACTTCCATCTAAGGATCTCACAACACATTATAAAGGTGGGTAAAAAGTCTTATCCCCATTTTACAAATCAGAAAAATGAGGTGCAGAGAGATTAAGAGTTTACAAATCAAATCAGCAGCAGATCTGGGAATACAATCTTGAATAAGGTGTGAGTACCTGGATAGAACAGAACTCAGGTCTCCTGACTCCCAGCCTGTACACTGATACCACATTACTTCCTGGAGTAGTGCTAGTGCTAAAAAAGCAACAAAACAACAAAACCCACATAAAACAAAACAAAACAGATACATAGCTTTTGGCTGCATATGTCACTAGGAATAAAATTTTCAAAAGCATCTAAGTCACATTTTCAAAAGTGATTTATGCGTTTAGGATCCTAAGTCTCATGGAAAGTCAATGAAATGTAGGGTCCTAAGTGCTTAAATCTCTTTTGAAAATTGGGCTTTGGAGCTTAAATCACTTAGGTGGGTCTAAAAAATGTGTTCCTTATAATGAATACAAATAATCTGGCACCACCACATCCCTTGATTATCATAAAATTGCAGGAGAATTTCAACCAATCAGAAACCTTAGAAAAATCAAAAACTGTATCCATGTATCCGACTGCATCACTTTGTTTCTGCACTTTCCACTCCCTCAAACAATATCTCACTTTTTAAGAACATCCCTTGCTCGGTTATTTATTCATAATCATGTCCTACATGCAATAGGTCCCACAAAAACCAGATGTTGAGGCACACCATGTCCAGACCTCATTAGGGAAGGATGAATAATGACTTTGTAGTAAATTGGCAATAAAAATATGATGAGATAGATTAAACCCAATCTCTTCTCTTGGACTATTAATCAGTCTCAAAAGTTATCCCCTTACCATGCACCTGTTTGCTTTATTGCTGATATACAGTATGTATCTATTTCCCAATAATGACCCAGAAGATATTACAAGAATTAACACTTCCCTGGCTTAATTTATTGCTTCAAGAATAATCATAATGTGGTATTGCTAGGGGAATTTTTTTCCAGGCCATATATACAATTCAATGCAAGCCATTATATTAATTCAACGTTAACTTTGAGATTTAAGTGCACAAAAGCCAGAAAACTCAATTTTAAGGATTGCCTGGCAACCATCTCTCTGCCCTCTAGAGTTTATGCATTTTGCTTCCATCTTTCATTACACGATTACTTGTGAGTTATGTATACTCTCTGGCAAATGCTTCAAGAGAAGGCCGCCTAAAACTCTTTCTGAATTGGGCCACGGCGAGCTAGTCAATGGGTCGTAAGCACGTGCTTTGTTAAATCACACCCTAATGGCTCATATCCAGTAACTGAATATTGACCTCCTCTTTAAAGGTTCCAGCCACAAGAAGGAAGAGATTGTTTTATAGTCACTCTTTCCAGCCCTTGTTCCTGTAAGCCACTGTGGTGGCTACCATATTGTAATTGATTCAGCCCAGGATATGCTTATGTACTTGCTAAGCATTTATTTTTGTTTGTTTTGCTTGTCAGCAATACAGTTCTATGAGCGGTAGAATAGATGACAAGGTTAAGATGCACCATTATGTTTGGACAAACGTATTGTGTATTGCTCACTAAGAATTAACGTTCTGAGCTCTACAGAGAGAATATGAAGGTACTGATTAGGCCTCTGTCAAGTATCAACTCTGTTGTCTTTCACTTTCCTCTCTCCCTTCCATCCACAAAACAATAAACATGTTTCTCTGGAACTACCATCCTATTTTTATCCACTGATCAAATTCAAGTTTTCCCTGCCCTCTGTCTCACAGTGTCCACGTAGAACAAACTCCTAGAGCAAGAGGCTAGTTCAGCATCTGTGCCCATTGGAACCCTTGGCTTTTCTGCTAAGACTGCTAACAAGGGTGCCACTTCACATCACTTGGTGCAGTGGCCTTTGCAGAGTAAACTCTTGTCCCGTAGGAAACACACTAAGGCCACTTATGTCATTTTGCAAAGACCACTGAACCACTGCAATGAACTAGTCATAATGATTTGGATTGAAGGTGAACCAGTGACCTACTGTAGAGGTGAATGCTCTGCATCCTAATACTGAGCTATCAAGTTCCCCCCATTATGTATTGTTTAACTGATTTTTTCTGATGGCCAAGGCTGAGAACATCTCTCATTCATGAGAGGTTTAATAGTGTGTACGTTTTTGTTGCAGTGCTGTTAGTAAATGACTGCAATTAATACCATTGTTAAAAATATCTTTAAAATACATGGCTGAATGTTTAATTTATGTGAACGTGAGGGACGAGTTCACTGGCTTCAGCGGACAGATGTTGGGCAGTTGCTATGCAAACTTCCCCCACCTCAGCTCTGCCAACACATAGGCCAGCATATATGTTACACTGCAGTCCTGAGACTCTCTAGAAAAGAGACTGCCAAGCATGCCGGACCAGTAGTGGTTTTGTTATTGGCACGAACAGGAGCTAGAGCAGCCCTACTTATGCTTGGCAGAGAGATCCCAATGGGAGCATTGGATAAGTGATCCAATATGAGTGTTAATCTGAGTTACAGTGTTATGTATGAGCTGCGTGTGTTCTCCTTATGCATCTCTGTGAAAATGGGCCACTTTGTTCCTAAAGTTTGACAAGCCCTAATATATTGTTTGTTTTGCTGCTAATTTGCTGCTTCTCCCTCTGGGCTATTCCAAGTTGAAATCTTTGCAGAAGAGCATCACAACAGCAATGCAAAGCTCTGAGCGACGAGATTATATTGGAGCATGAATTCAACTTTTCTCAGCAGGAATTGAGCATTCGGCAGAAGTCAGGTAATATATCTCGTTTGGAAGAGGGGAGGCACTAGCAGTTTTCAGTGCTTTTGTTGGATAACAGAGAGCTGGCTGCACGGAGTGAATGTGACAACTTGAGTAGTCTGAAGAATTTCAGAGCACAGCAGCAATTATACGTGAAGATACATGCACTGACAATTTGCAGTGGTTTCATATCCACGTGCAAGTCAACATAGCTTTTATACATTTAAATATGCCAGGGGAACTGTCTGTTCAGAGGAAAAAATCTACAAAGTTAAAATGGTTAGCAGAGTGTAGCAAGTCCCAAGTATACAGGACATGTCATGATACTGCATTATCTGCTGACTGAAATAACTTGGGAATTGAAGCATGTCACCCTAATCACACCTGCAGCAGCATCTCAGGTGCATATGTGTATGTTAAACGGAGATAACACATGTGCAAGTTTGTGAAAATGGAGACAAGCTGCAGGTACAACTCTTAAATGTGCAGGTCAAGGCAGGTGGCATGGTTTGGGTATTATAGTATCATGACATATCCCATGCACAGAATAAGTGTGGTAGTACTGCACGAGGACCTGCTACCCAGTCAACTTTGTGGATTTCTTCCTCTGAATAGACAATTCCCATCAAAGGTTTTATAGGTTTTAAAAGCTTTGGGGTTTGTTTGTAGAGGCAAGTTGCCAGTCTTCAATATGCCTTTCCAAACAAACCCTCGGCTCAGCAATCAGATGTGGGAATGAACAGTAAACTCAGAGCGACAAACACGGTTAGTGTGGGCAGGCTCTCGGGAATTGCACAAGTCAAAGGCCCTGGGATCCTGCAGGACAACCACACTTCTAGTGTACTGGTATAGTAGTAAGTGTCTCACGTCAAAGCCTGTGGCATTGTATGGCAGATATCGCCACAGAGGCTTGGAACTTAACTTTTGCCATCACTCTAACATCACTACCACTATTTTTTCCTTGCTCAGTGGGTCAGTCCCTGAACCCTATGCACAATGTTACTAACAGCAGGTATGCTGGGGAAATTCAGCGGGATGAAGGAATCCTTCCTCTTAGGGTACACTGACCTGTGGTTCACACTACAGCCTCACAACTGGTGTAGTCCTTGTGGCTGTTGTGTTCCCTCTCACAAGAGGAGTCAACTAGTGGGTCTGGATTGTTGTAGATCCATTGTCTCCACCCCAAAGTCCTTTGCACTGGAGCAGAGGGGGCCTGAGAGAACAAGTCTATGGCATACACAGGTTGATGAGCCCTTGGCTGGGCTCATTGTATCCTTCCCTTTGTCCTGCACACAAGAATAACTCTGTATTCAGCACCGTCAGAGAAGGCAGATTTTATCCTTGTGGAAGCTACGAAACAGCAGATGCTGTTGCCTACAATTAGGCAAATAAGTTCTTGTGCAATTTCTAGACCATGGCCATACAAAGAGCTTTTACTGTATGGGTGAAAGGGAGGTTCCAAAAACCGGTATCTGGTTTCTGCACAGATTTCAGCACTCCCCAGAAGTTCACCTCTATGCCAGCTAGCCCTCGCAAAATCAGCCAGGGAACCCAAAGACCCACTCCCATAGGCAAAAACGTCCACAGACAGATGAAAGCTACACACAGAAAGGTTTCTCTTCCACCAAAAGTGACCTTCACTGATAGAGTCTGGTGTCTTACTAACATCCTGCTGAGTTCCTGGCTAACACTTTACAGAGCCATCCACAAAAATGAATTAAAAACTAGCTAGCAGTATTACAGCAGGAGCAAATCATAAATTGAACACCACAGAGAAATTTTCCACACTTTTCTCTCACTCTGCGGTAGGGAAATTATTCTCTAGGGAAGGCAGTTTTTGATCAACTTTACTTGTCATAACACAGAAGCAAATAACACAGTACTTTGCATCATTGCTGATGCTTTGGATGTGTCACCTTTATACATGCAGAGATTGTATATTCTTAGTGTGAATCTATTCGGATTTTGGGAGCAGCAGATTTATTTGCAAACACTGCCATTATCTCCCTGGTGATGCTGACAACAATTTTTAGTTTTTGCACTGATCTCTATGATTAGAAATTCACTTCTACTATAAATTAGCTGCTTGGAAGGACACCCTGCAACAGGTTTCTTCAGGGTATCATTCCTACCTTCTGCATGCCATTTTCCAAAGGAATTAGAATGCCTATCACATCTACCTACCCATAGCGCTTTTCCATAGAATTACCATGATGAAATGAGCTATTGACAGGGGTGGGTGGGTGATGAGAGGAAACAGTAGGGACAGGAGAGGTTGTTATCTTCAGATCAAACTATTGCACAGTGAAGATGTGTCAGCAAAGTCTCAAATTTCACAGGTTAGAAATATAGATGTGCAATATATGTACATTACTGTCTGTTCTAATAGTTTGCACACTGATAAATTAGGCAGCAACACCAAAGCTGTGCTGGGGTGGAGGTGGGGGTAGATAAATTGGACCATTTCACCATCTGTGATTTTAGCCCACACCACTTGTTTTCACTACATGATAAATGCACGTTACATACTGTACATGTGTAAACTAATGGTTAAGGCTAACACATGTCCTCTTTTGCAGAAAGCCAGGAGAGGTCTGCAGTGAGGCTGGAAACTCTGCAATCTCAAGTCCAGAGTTTTCATCAGGTCAGCCTTTGGACGGCGGATGGTGGAGGAGGAGCTGCATTTGCTCTGCTGCATAGCAGACAGGAGATAGAGACCTCTAGCCCGAGGGATGCTCTGGGATCCATGGGAGAAACTAGCAGATGAGTGTATTCATGGATGGTTGGGGCATTCGCATTAAAGCTATTCTCAGTGCTAATCCTCAGGTCCCCTCTCTCTCTCATATGCTAGCAGGACACCCTGGTGACAGGATCAGATTTCTCTTACATGAAGCGATCCCTTTGGGTTGGAATTGGCCCTTCCACACCCCGCCACGTTTCCCAGAAACTAAGTAACCCCAAACATGCAGAGTGGTCATGAAATAGATTCTAGGATTGGAGGTGAGGCTGTGCTGACTGATCCCCCACCCTGGCCACAAAGTGTCGGTCAAAGGAGCGAGTTTCTGACTCCTTTTATCCTCTCCATAGCATAACGTGCAGGGATAATTTCACCCAAGGGCCAAGTTTTTTTTAAAAGTTCTCAAATTAGGACCTTACACCAATACTTAGGCAAAATAAGTGGTCTGATTTTGAAAATTGCTCAGCACCCAGCAGCTGCTGGTGAATTTGAGATTTTTTTTTTTTTTTTTTACTTCAGTGGGCTTTGGATCAGGCCCATATAGAGCTATACCTCTTCAAAAGCACTGTACAAACATTAGCTAATGATCCGTTTTCTCTAGGAATAGAACAGCGTTGGTCTGTAAGAACAGGACCCTACTGTGGGTAGGCTTGCAGAGGCAGTTCTACAGCTAGTGCTAACTGAAAAGGAAACCCAAGGGAAAGGGTGAAATCAGAAAAAAATAAAGTCTGTCTGAAGACATGACCATTGGGGGCCAGATCCTCCCCTGGTGTAAATGAGCATAGCTCCAGAGTTGCATAAAATTTTCAATAGATGAGAATCTGGCCCTTTATTTTCACTGACCTTGATTAATCTACATTTTGAACAGTCACTTGCATTATGCTACAGGTAAGCATTCTCCTTTTTTAAATGTGTGCCTGTCTTTTAGTCTATTCTGCACTAGAAAAAGCAGCAACATTTCAGCTAAGCCAGCAGCAGATAAAACTTCCAGCGTAACATTGCTAATAATGGATGTGATTTTCAAAAACTCCCAAGTGATTTAAGAGCACAAGTCCCATGAAAAGTCAATGGAACCTGAATTCCTGTGATTGAGCTGCTTTGAAAATCCTTCCCAAAGTGCTTCCCATATCTGCTGGAGGCTGCTTTCAATAGGCTATATCATCCATTGTAAGGACGTCTACATAAAATCGATGGTATGAGATATGGCCCAGGGTGTGCAAACAAACTTTTTTTTAACCCATCAAGACATTGATCTTCAAGCCTTTGTTTGCATTGTTCTGGAGAGACTGGACACATGTTACTAGTAGGACAAATACTGAACATCTGAACATCATTATATATTATATATGCGAGACAATGTTCATCTAAACCATAAAAGCCATGTAAGAAGACTTATCAATGTATTTTTCTTTTGCAAAATATTAATGTTTTTGTTGCCTAAGTCAAAAGTCTTGCCACTTGTATAATAATAAGCTTTGATAGATAGAGAGAATATCTGAAATATACAGAAGCTTATTCTGAAAAGCTCACTCATTTTACAGTATATGGAATGTAATTGTCCAGAAAGTGAAATATGTATAAAAATAGGTAAAATCCCCACAATATTGTACTGAATTATATATTCCTCCTGCCAGGAAGGTTACAGCACTCTACAGTATATGTATGAAATGTTTGTTCAGAAAGTTAAAAAACATTGTTACCTTGGTGAATGACACATTAATGTAGGAATGCATAATCAGAACTGATGCTCAATTCTGCTTAGCTGGTGCAAATCTACAGACAACCATCACCCACTTTTGTTCAAACAAAAATCAACCCCAAAGATTTGTTTGTTTGTTTTTTAAAAGGGGCCAAATTGAAATTTACAACCAATAATTCCTCTGGAAATACAAGTATTTTGTTTCATTTTCCAGTTTGTTTACTGACAGCAGTCACCCACCTTTTAAAATAATTATTGCCTGACATCAGATAGAGCTTTTACTGCTTGTCCACGACAAGGCAGTGAAATAAAAAGAATATCCAACTTTCCTCTCATTACCCAGTTCTGGGCTTGTGCTTTTTGGACTAGTCTTTGATCTGCAGCAGGCCTCATAGGCTTGTCTCCCGAAGGAACATAGTGCCAATGTTGTAGGAAACCTTTCTCACTCTGGCAGACGTAATGGAGGGCTTTGGCTGCTTCTGACCACTTGTGACCTCCAGGAAGTAACAGATCCCAGGGATTTCCTTTGGAAAGTTGTCTGGAAGCTCTTCACGGGACCGAGGGATAAAAGTAAAGTTTTCTTCCTTTTTCAAAAGCCTAGGGAAAAAACAAAGAGCCAATCGAAAATGTTCTGGCCTTTGGTGAAATGCATATTTGCAAATATGTTAGCTAAATGCAAAACTCTTAATATAATTTCCTAATGTCATTTTTACGTAAATGGTAAAAAGCTTTTGTGTACCAACAAGGATTCTAATAACCTAAACTAATTACTAATGTAATAAGCCATTTACATATAGAATACTTATATTAATGGGAAATTAGCAATTACTGGTAATGCTCAAGCAACTCCCTCACCCAACTTAGGAAGACAAAGAATCATCTCTCCAAAACTGTTATAAAGAATCAGCAACTTCTTTAACAATTATTAAGTTAAAGACTTTAAGAATTATTTAATTTTAAAGGACTGTTTTGAGAACTAAAAACATTTCTATAAATAATAGGAATGTTTGGACTTTTTGAAAACAGAATTTAATTTCCTGTTGAACTCTAACAAAATTGAAGGAATAGTTCAGAAAAGGGACTGAGTAAAGAGAAACTCTTAACTTTAAAAGGTTATCTGGAATGTTCCTGCCACAAGAATAACAGGCAATTAGAAATGTTGCATATTCTTTAAACAGATGACATAGTCAGGAGCTGAAGGTGCCAGCTAAGCCAACCCTAAAAGGCATGAAGCCAATGAAAGAGTGACAACAACCAACTTTGAATCTAAACAAAGCCAAAAGAGTTCAGTTTTCGTATAATTTCATGGAAAGAAAAAGGAAAAAAGAGTGCCGTGACCACTCCTCACACAGATACTCCTCACACTCCTCTGCTACCCTGTTTAAACAGCAAGCACTTCACAACTCATCCTATTTCTACAAGAAAGCTACTACACAGACAACAAGAACAGAGAAGGCTCAAGAAGAAACCAACCAAGGAAAAGCTCCCCAAAACTTCAACTTGGATTAGTGAGAGTGCTTACTTTGCCCATCTATAAACCAACAGGGTCCACCTTTTCCAAATGAAACTATTTTGCCCATCTATATCTAAGATTGGCTACAAAATAATTTGTGGGAATCAGATCTTGGTCTCAATTTACCAAGAGAAAAGTGCCCCATGAAAGGCTGGTCCATTCTTAAAGGTGTAATCTCTGCTAAAAGCACTCCCCAGAGAGGCATACAGAGGAGATTGTAACAGAAGTAACAAGTTTATCATTTGTGTTGTTTTCTTTAATTTTTCTTCCCTTTCTTTAATAATAAAATAGTCATGGTAAATAATAGCTTATTTTACTAGGTCTCAATCATAGGGTCTGCTAAGGTATGTAAAAGTAAACCTGTGACTACAATAGCGGAAGTCACACCATTGAGCTGGCAATAAAAGAAACAATTAGTAAGAGCTGGCCTATCATTTCTTGTTTCTCTAAACTAAAGACTTTTAATATTTTTAAAAATCAAATTGCTTGGCTTCAAAGGAGCTAGACCGATTTACACCAGCTATGGATACGGCCAGCACATGCACTCTAAGAAAATCACTACTGGTGGATACTGTACTCAAAAGGAAGGCTAGATTCATAATGAATATTACCCATAGCACATAGCTTGGCTAGCTTTAATGCGAAGCAAGTTCAGTTTGGCAGAAATGCCCACTACAGATTGCACAGAGGCACTGTCCTGCTATCCAGAAATTCTGGGTGAAATTTGGAATGTACTGGAATCAGAAGTGCTATCAAGGTAGCTAGTCCTTTGCTTCGCTCATAGGCAAACTTTGCAGGCCAGACTATGTTATCCTTCACAAGTGGCTCCGATGATTTCATCGAGACCCCTCACAAAGCAAGATACCCTTACTTGTACTGAAGAGTATCAAAATCTGGTATTATACCATTAAAACCATCCAGCATAGTTGAGAGGAGCCTTACAAGTATAATCTATGCCAACTGGCTATAGTCACATAGAGACATTATGCCAGCATGGGCACACAGCAATAACCCAGTCACATCTACTTACTCCTGGGGGTATTCTGTGCAAAAAAAATTAAAATTCTGCACACTTTCTTTAAAATTCTGCAAATTTTATTGTCAAAACACTAAATAATCATGCCAGTTTCAATTATTTTGATAATTTATTTCAAAATTCCTGCCAGCAAGTATGTCTGTAACAATACAGACACACACAAAAATCCCCCCAGGATTAGAGAGTTAAAGAAACCGCTATGACAACCCAGTTCCTGCTTCTCTGCCCCCTCGTCCCCAAAGCCCAGCGAGGGGGCCAGACACTCACACCTGCTTCCCCACAGAGCCTAGCCATGGCCCCCCTCAACCCAGACACTCACACCCCTATCCCTACTCCACAGAGCCCAACTGTGGGCCCCCCCAGCCCAGACACTCACAGACCCTACCCTCCTAGAGCCCAGGGATCCAGAGGGAGGAACAGCCTGATGCCAGGTCCTGGGCTTGCACAGAGTTTCCTGCATACCACCGCCTCCTTACTCCAGGGTGTGCGGGTAACTGCAGCTGCTGGGAACCCTCCAGTTCCCTCCCTATTCTGCTCCCCCCGGCCTTGTCTTCTATATGTGAGCTGGGCTCTGCTGGGGCCAGCGGCCCATGATGGTGGACAACATCTCTGCAGCCCATTTCTGAGGGGGGAAAAGGAAATTCTGCACGCACATTAATTTCTGCAAAATTCTGCATTGCACAATGGTGCAGAATTCCCCCAGGAGTGATCTACTTTCCTGTAGCTATGGCCACTATGCCCCAGGCAAGAAGGGGCAATGGTACAGACCTGCCTATGCTGGCTTTTTGTCATCTGGGGATTCCTCCCATAGCACAGAAATACTCGGCTGGTCAGAACTGCAGGCCTTGTGGCCCCTTTGTCAAATGTCTTTCCTCAAATAAATTACTGATATAGAAGATATAGTCCCAGAAGAATAAAGAAGTCTAAACAAAGGCACTCTTCCCACCCCCCTGCCCTGAGACTGAGTGGGGACTGAGAGAGTAGTAGGTAACCCCGAGGAAGAATTTTAACAAGCACCACCATCACAACAGCTCAGATTTGTTCTATAAATCTTCTTCCTGTTGTTTTCAAGCTAACAAAAAGACAGTGAAGAAAGTGGAATTCAGTCTCTTGCAGGGTTTTGAAGAACCTTACATTGGAGTCATGGTGAATTCTTAGAAATCAGAAAGCAGTTTGTGCCCCTTTCCTTTCCAGGATATTTATTCTCTCTGAAAGCCTCATCCAAAGCCCACAGAAGTCAACTGAAGGAATCCCATTGGCTCCAAAGGGCTTTGGAACAGGTTCTATATTCCCTTCTCTTATTGTTACCAAAACTGAGTCAGGGGAAGATGCAAAAGAAATACTGCTCCCCGGTGAATTTTCCAGGCTTCCCAGCACATTCTCAAACTTTCCCCTTGTCCTAAAATCCCAGAATGTCTATTATCATGGCACACAGGCTGCCTCTTGTTTGGGTTTTGGCTGAAGAATGGATCTCTGCTCTAACTACTTCCTATGTGCATCTGAAGGCATTTTCCTTCCATTGCTTTAGAATCACGTTGGTTACAAATCTAATCATGTTTTTGTCTTCAGCCTCTGCTATGGTGCTTGTTATCCTGTGGTTTGAGTGTCATGATCTGTTTTCCAGGTCTTCAATTCTATGATCAAAAATACTGTAATCGTTTCTGAATTGCTTGAAATCCTGTGCTGGCCTCTACAGAGGAGACACTCTCCTTTAATCTCAGCAATGCTTGCAGTAAATGTTCCTAGCCTTAAATCTACAGGTTTAATAGAATGCAGGAACTTTTCTCTGGCCCACAGATTTCCAGCCCAGATTTCTGCAAGCAGCAGCAGCTGCTCTTGGAATATTCTCAGAATGAAATCTCCAGGCTCCCTCTGCTTAATCCTTGCTGAATTCTGTATATTCACTGAAAAGCACTTGGCTTTGTTGAAGTCAAGGGCTTCCTGCCTTGGAGTCATTTTAACTTTATGGGTGAATTGTTTAGTCCCAATGACCTTTCACTTGTGGTTTTAAATTAAAAAAAATGGTGCTTTTAAAAGATTGATGTAGGAATGAGCAGATTCGAGCTGAAGCTCGGTAAGGGAAGGCAGATTTTAATAAAATCATCACAGCTATTTCTTATCTCCTGCTGGGAGAAAATCAGTAGTGGTGTATCTTGCATCTTGTGTTGTCATTTAGGCCTTGATCTTTGCAATTTACTATGCTGTGTTTAACCTGGGTTAATGCACAGCCAGGTGCAGGACTGGGGCCTTACACCTGTGCAAAGTGGGTGAGAAATGTTACAATTTTGAGTGTCAGTGATGGCACAAGGTGCAAGGAAATGAATAATCAAGCTCCAGAAGTTATGAGCTTGTGCAAGTTGCTGGAAATTGCAAGTGGAAGGGTGGGGCAGTAGCAGGAAGATCAACCAATAGGAGGGCGTTAACAGGTGTAAGAATTAGCCCCACCAGTTTGAAACTCATTTTTTTTCTTTGAAGCTCAAAGAGATAAAACTAGACCCTCTAAGCTCTCCTGATCCCGAGGATAGACAGGGGCTGCACTGGTATCCAGCAGAAGTTAAAGGAGCCACAAAACTATCAATATTTAATACCAACTGGAACTGTCCCCTAGGGAATGTTCTACCAGCCCAGGATCACCAGAGCATGCTACATTTCAGCTCTGCCATATAAAACCCCCTGTGCCAAAGGGGAGGTGGGTGGATAAGGCCAGCTACATGGCTTTGCCCCATTTGAGAATTCAGGACTTCTCAGTCGCTTGGCTGAGACAGCTTTCAGGACCCTCTGTGCTGATGGAGGGGCACAAAAGTGACTTAACCAGAGTTGAAGATCTGGCCCATGGCCTCAGAATGCAACTATTTCCTTATTCCTTTACACTGTGTATGGCCTAAATCAGTGAGAAAAGAGTCATGCAGTGAACTGTTGCTTAGGTAAGACATTGCTTCAGGTTCTGAAAGTTAAGCCAAGAACTCCTCCTTTAATATACACACACGAAATAGAAAGTCAGAGGTAATGTTTGACCCATGGACCCCATCTCAGCTTGGGAAGCAAATAAGATACGAAGAGAGAATGAGTAGCAGGGATGACACTTTGGTGATGTCTGAAGAAATCAGCATGGCTGAAATGTGGTTCTAACTCCCTTTTTAATTTGGATTCTACAGTTGTGCTACTTTGTAGCCCACAGGTGTTAATATCATTCTAATAGTTTTGATACTAACCCCAGTTGGGCAAAGGAATCTGTTTTAGAACGTAAAAGTAGAATAAGTGGCATAAAATGCGATTTAAAAAGATTTTCACTAGAGTGTGGTGCAGAAGAGGATTTCCTGCCACTGTGTCTTGGGAGTTGGAATTTTATCCAAATAAAAGCTTTATGACTTATGAGGAGGAGCTGAGGGATTGTTTAGTCAGCAGAAGAGAAGAATGAGGGGGATTTGATAGCTGCTTTCAACTACCTGAAAGGGGATTCCAAAGAGGATGGAGCTCAGCTGTTCTCAGAGGTAGCAGATGACAGAACAAGGAGTAATGGTCTCAAGTTGAAGTGGGGGAGGTTTACGTTGGATATTAGGAAAAACTTTTTCACTAGGAGGGTAGTGAAGCACTGGAATGGGTTACCTAGGGAGGTGGTGGAATCTCCTTCCTTAGAGGTTTTTAAGGTCAGGCTTGACAAAGCCCTGGCTGGGATGATTTAGTTGGGGATTGGTCCTGCTTTGAGAAGGGGGTTGGACTAGATGACCTCCTGAGGTCCCTTCCAACCCTGATATTCTATGAAAGGCCATTTGGACAATCTCCAAAAGCAAGAGGCTAATAAAAAATAGGTCACATAATATAGGACTGTGCAGTATATCAAGAGTCATAGTAGTGGATAAATTACCGAATAGCTGCATGGGGATTAGGTGGTCAGTCAACAGTCACCCTGGCACTACTAATATCCACTGAGCGTTTACTGATTCCAAGTCACAGTGCTGGCTCTGTGAGTCTGATAGCACAAGCCATTCCTTCAGTTGGAAGCTTAAATTCTACATAAAGCTATTCTAGCCCCAGCGTGTGTCATACTGATGGGGATGAGGTTGATGTACAACCTCAGTGCCTCAGCAACATCTATTTACCAACTCTTCTGAAAATACTCAAATGCACTTCTCCCTGCTCTCCCTTCTGTGGATTTCATTTTGGACCTTTTATTGTACAAGATGCTTTTACAGAAGGATTTTAATAGATGAAGATGCTGGGTGCCACTCAAGTATCTGGCTACATACAACACCCAAGTTGTTGTTTAGACCTGATCACACAAGTGCTCATGTGACTTGCTCAGGATTGGTCCCTAATTCAGCTTGGTCCCTTTGTTGATGTTTGGGGGCTGGGGGCAGAATTCCTCAAATATTCATTCATAATGTAATATCTTTGGCAGTTTCTTCTCCTAATCTGAAATTCTCCTGAGCCGTTTAAATTCTTCCAAAAAAAGCAGCTGTCACTAAACTACTAGAAGCATTGCTGCCATTGCCCAGAAATACACTGTGTTTGGGAATACATTATTCTGCTTGGGAACATTTTTTTCTAAATTTAGCTTCCCCAATTTTATTTAAAGGCATCAGCATGAAAACAGAAACAGGAAGCATTTGAAAGACTGGGTGTTTCTGGGTGGGGTCAACTCAGACAGGGCTTTAGGGAAACCCTTAAATCAGAGGTGGGCAAACGTTTTGGCCTGAGGGCCACATCTGGGTATGGAAATTGTATGGTGGGCCATGAATGCTCAAAAAATTGGGGATTGGGGTGCGGGGGGGGTGAGGACACCAGCTGGGGGTGCGGGCTCTGGGGTGAGGCCAGAAATGAGGAGTTCATGGTACGGGAGGGGGCAAGGATGTATGAATGGGGGTGAGGGCTCCAGCTGGGGGTGCAGGCTCTGGGGTGCAGGAGGGGTTGGGACCGAGGGGTTCAGCGGACGGGATGGGGATCAGGGATGGGGCAGGGGATTGGGGTGCAGAAAGGGGTTGGGGTGCAGGCTCTGGGCGGCGCTTACCTCAAACAGCTCCCAGAAGCAGCGGCATGTCTCCCCTCCAGCTCCTACACAGAGTCGCAGCCAGGTGGCTCTGTATGCTGCCCCATCCGCAGGCGCTGCCCCTGCAGCTCCCATTGGCTGCAGTTGCCAGCCAATGGGAGCTGTGGGAGCCACAGCATACGCAGAGCTGGACAAGCACCTCGGCTGGTGTTTGAGGCCCTGATTAAAATGTCTGAAGGTCCGGATGCGGCCCCTGGGCCGTAGTTTGCCCACCCCTGCCTTAAATGCATCTTCCTTGAAGCTTTTCTAAATATCCATTTTCTTAAACAGTAGGTGGAGCCATAGTGGAGAGTAACAAGATTTCAAAGGCTATTTGGCAGGAAATTTAGGTACATCTTCAGCTGTGAGTCCTTAAAGCCCCGTTAATGTGGTTTCATCTACAACTGTCTATTTGAAAGCAAATCTACTGCCACTATTTTTTTTCCAGTTAATTAGTGCAAGTATTTGTTGAGAGGCATGGTCTGGATAGCAGAGCACATGACTTTTGCTGTGACACTAACTCCTCCTGTGGTCTTGGGTAAGCAATTAGACCTTTCTGCCTCAGTTTTTCAGCCTCAACATTTGCTGCTTTCCATTAGTGTGTATAACATTCCGATTTAGAAATCAGATTGATAAAAAAATACAACTGCTGGTGAGTAATCCTTTTGAGTCTGCTTAATCTGCTTCACTCAGTAACTATTCCCCATGTTTAGATCTTCCTTCTGTAGGCAACCAGAGGGTTTCATTACTTGCCACAGAGTACCTGGATAATTACAATTCTATCAAAACTAGAGAAGACTGTGTAAAAATTTGGAGGGAGCTAACAAGGCTATATGGAGGGGGAGTAACATGACAGATCAAATTGATCTGGGGTAAAATGTTCAAAAGTACCCAAGGGCCAAATATTTAAAGATACTTAGACATCTAGTGATGCAGATAGCCACGCAATAGGAGTTTCAAAAATTCCTAGGTGCACAACTCCCACTAAAATCAATGGGAATTAGGTGCCTGGGGGGGTTTCAAAAGCCTGAGTCCTGAATGCGCAAAAAGGAGTTAGGTGTTACACCTAACTTTTAGGCACCTAGAAAAATTATTGAAATTCACATGGAGGGTAAAAACCTACTGCTGCAACCAGTTGCTCAATTAGTTCAATTGGTAGAGGTTTGCGCTGTGGATCTAGAAGACCCAACCTTAATTCTGGCATTTCCTAACTTTTGAGTGCTTGACTCTGAAACCTTAATAATGTTCTTTTAATGGGGCTTTTTTTGTATTTCATTAGCCAGATAAATAGATCATTCTGTAAATTGTATAGGATCAATATACACATGTATGTATACATGTACATATCCTGCTGCTAGCTGATGTGATTATAAATAAAGCTTCCTCTGTGAGCAGGCTGTCCTCAAACTGTCCACCCCTCGTTTCTTATGCCTTCCTCAGTAGCATCTGGTATTCGTCACTGACAGACAGGATACTGTACTACATGGATGACTGGTCTGATATGACATGGCAAGTCTCTTGTTCCAATATGAATTGAAGTGACAGATCATTACGGTACCCAGTCAGAAGTATTTCTAAAGTACAACTGATGAGGATGTTAATTTGCTTTTGTAATGTCCAGGATGGATCCATTTTGTCCAAAATTTTAGTGACTTTGGCTTCCTACTACAATTTGTATTTATTGTGGAAAGATTCTTTGGATTCGGAAGACTTATACTGAGCTAAGATATCTGGTTCTAATTCTTTTGACATTTTACCCTATGGTTTTGGCATTGATGCAATGGTCTTGGTATTTTTCCTTCTTGCAGCTCAATTGTAACATATTTCCAAAAGGGACAATGTCCTGTGTTTTGCTTTTGTTATAGGACATAATGTACATCACCTGGAGTGCAGTATAGCACCTGAGAAATGCCCACCTCTGGCTTCGCAATATTGCTATTTGTATTTCCCATTAATCTGGTGAGGAGGATCCTGTTGTGCCTATACACTGCAGCTCAGCAGCTAGTAGGTCTGCTGTCTGTTTTAGAGCGTTAGAAAAAAGTATAACAGCTTGGCAGTATCTCAGAACACTGTACATGCACCATCTTGAGGAACCGATAGATGTAAAACTAAAGAATACTGTAGAAGCGACCAGAAATAGCATTGATTAACCTGAAAAGCTCTTGAAAGAATCCTCAAAGTGCCTGATCATTCAGGAGAGAGAGCCTCGTGGTAAACCATTCTACAGAATTTAATAGAGATTAAATATATCAATAGAGTCCTACAGAAATGAATCTGGCTTCTGTTCAAATTCCTCTACAAGCCTATATAATTTAGGAGAGAAATATATCCTTTCCACACTTTCTTTAACTATTTATAGCATGGATTATTTTATATAAAATTCTATAAGATGGTTAAAAAGTCTATACAAATGATAAGATTTCTAATAAATTCTGCAGGCCTTTTCCATAATGGGTGTATATGCGTGTGTTGGGAAAAGCAGTGCAGAGGAAAGGAGGCGGCAAAAGGTAATTATTTTTAAATGCAGTAATCTGTGAAATAGGAATAAGGATGCTTACCCTCTTTTGTTAAATGCTTTGAGATCCCCAGAGGAAAGGCATTTTATGGTAATATAATTAGACAGGATAAAGGTAGGTATATTATAGTATTATGTAAACAAACAACACATTAAGGCTGTAAACAATAAATAAAAATGGAATTAATCTATTTTACATGCTGCAGAAGGGACCCATGAAACCACAGATTGTGTTTGCTTCCAGAGTATGGAAAACAGGGAGTTTTTATTCATCCACGCGAAATTAAGGAATGAGCCCAAACTAGACAGTTTATTGAAGGAACAGAGGACTGTGTTATTTTCCTTCAATACCTTTTCTAACCCTGATGTAGACAAACACTTGGGTCCTGTACTCCCTAAGCAATCCCTATTGATTACACTGGGAGGTTTGCTGGAGCTGTCCCAGTGTTTCCAATCAGGATCTATTGGTGATGGTCAGGGATTCAGATCAAAGTGGGGTCTTCAGCCCTTCAGAACATTTTGAAAGCCCTAACTGAGACAAAAGCGAGAGAACAAGATGTTTTGAGCAAAAATGAGCTTTTATCCCCAATAGATTCAAAGGCAACCTTTGTTAAGTCCCGCTGTCTTACAGCTTTGAGTTCTTTCCAGACAGGTGTAATTGGAGCAAGGCTGCCCAAGGTTCGTTGCTGTTGCTAGGCAACAGCAAATGTTATATTTATATTTTTAAACTCTGGTTCTTATACAGGCAGATTATGGACTCAAAAGGAAATATCTGAAGCCAATAAAGGCCTTTTAAAAATGTGACTATATTTTGGGAGCTGATGACTGTTTATATTATACAATGTTATATTATCATTTGGAAGCTGAAGAGTGTTAGACACATTGTCAGGACCTGACTGCTTCACAAGCACAAAAAAGTGGGGCAGAATCTCCGTAGCGGGGCACCGGAAGTTACAAATACCTAATGAGGAATGTCAGTAGTTTTAACTGATATAAAGATGAAAATCCAGTTCATTTTCATACCATTTTCTGTTTGTTTTTTTAAAGAACTACTTTTTTAAACAACAACAAAAATATTAGGTACATTCATCAACACAGCAATATAGCAAGAATGGAAGTATCTGATGTGATGTAATGTCAGCACTAAAGGTGTCTCCCGTTTTATGAATTGCACATGCAGATCCTATTAAACAGAAAGTTATTCACAACCATACGGGATTATTATTTTTATTGGTATTGCTGTATTAAATTCAAGTTCTTAGGGCCCTGCATAGTTCTGCCCCTTCCAACTTATCTGCCATCAATTCTTTTTGTATCGCTCACTGTCCCTTCGACTCTCAGTGATATTCCATTTGTTGACTTCTTCCAAACCATCATCTAATGTCCTCCACACTAACTGCTACGTGTGGAAAATCTTTCTTAAGTGAGCTATAGCTCACTCTTCTCTTTGAAATCCCTCTGGTAAACCCACTTCTTTTGAGAGGCCTAGAAGAAATTTGTTGAAAGCCTTCTACTGATTGTTTTTATCCAGTGAGCACACATTTGTTATTATTTTTTTCCTACATCATGCTGTGCACTATAGCCATCATGAGTAACCACCCTGGAGCTCACCCTGGAACTTTCTCCCCTTTCTCCTTTGGAAAATTTGGGCATATGTATATCATGTTCAAAACTATGAGGTTATCCCAGACACTATGAGGACATGGGGTGAAATCCTGGCCCCATTGAAGTGAATGAGAGTTTTGCCATTGGCTTCAATAGAGACAAAATGTCATCTCTGGATTCTCAGGCTTTACTTCAGTGTGCAAAACCCTAATTTGAGGAGTTGTTTTAAATGTCTACCGGGGGAAGGAGCCAAGATACATCTTTTCCAAGCAAGGCTGACCCTTTTAGAGGCTCAATGCACCCATCAAAATGGCAATGTATTGAGAAGTGTTAAACCAGCTATGAGCAAACTTCACCCCAGGACACCTTTAAGGAGAAGGACGACAGTCAAAGCTGAAAGAAAATTGACACTTTTCAACCAAGAAAACTGGATTCCTGGAAAGCTAGAATAGTGCTTATGGCCTATTTAATAACAAAACAATGGTAATAAAATGTCAAAGAGCTTTCAGATAATTTTTCTTCAGCTTTCTGAAATAAAGGGATAAAATCCCAACAACTCAGAGGACATTTTTCTGCTGTTTTCTGGTGGCCTGTTTATAGTGCTAGGAAGAAGCAGGTGAGGTCAGGTAAGCAGGCACACCAGACAGTTTGCAAAAGCACTACATGGATAAAGGAAGCTCTGAATTTAACTTTAAAACAACAGATTAAAGTTAGGACACTTGCAAATATCCTGAAAAAAGGCTCTTGGTATGAGTGAAGTGAAGAGCTGCACAGAGTGCTGCTGAATCCAATGAAAAGATAACCATGGGTTTTTAGATTCCAGCCCTACTTCCTTTTTGCACTGCCATAAAGAGAGTGCACAGGTATTGTAGGAGTAGCTTTTTCTCTTAAAAGATCAAGTGGTTTTCACATAAATACATTAAAATGGGTCTAACATCTTGTTCAGGTTTTCTAGATACGCATTTTTATCACTGAGCTTTGCATGTCTAATACTAATATGTTTATCAACAATTGGGTAGACAGAATAACAACTCTTAAGAAATAGCTCCACGTTTCCATCAGAGAAGTTATACTGAGGGCCAGAGTTTTATGCTAGTGTAAACTGGGCATATCTCCACTGGAATCAATCATTACCCTTTGCTATAATGATTTACATTAGTTGAGGATCTGGCCTTATGGCTTCAAAACTTTTGCTTCTTAAAATATGTAGTTTATTCCTTATTCCAGCCAGAAGAGTGGCATTACTAGGCAAGACAAGTTGTGAATAAATAGAACAAAAAATTAAATGAAACTTTAACTATGTCTGATTCAGAGGATAAAGCTTTCTTTATTCTCAATATTTAGGTGACAACTCTGAGGAAAAGACAGTTACTTTTTCCATAACTGGTGTTCTTCGAGATGTGTTGCTCATGTCCATTCCATATTAGGTGTGTGTGTGCTCGCCACATGCACCAGTTCCGGAAGTTTTTCCCTCAGCTGTATCCATAGGAGACCGGCTCTGGCGCCCCCTGGAGTGGGGCCTACATGGCGCAGTATAAGGGGTGCTGCCGACTCCCCCCGCCCTCAGTTCCTTCTTGCCGGAAACTCCGACAGTGGGGAAGGAGGGTGGGTTGTGGAATGGACATGAGCAACACATCTCAAAGAACACCAGTTACGGAAAAGGTAACTGTCATTTCTTCTTCGAGTGCTTGCTCATGTGCATTCCATATTAGGTGACTCCAAAGCAGTACCCATGGAGGTGGGTAGGAGTTCACGGACGTGTAGATTGCAACACAGCTCTGCTGAACCCAGTGTCATCTCTGGCCTGCTGAGTGATGGCATAATAAGCCATGAATGTGTGGACAAAGGACCACGTTGTGGCTCTACAGATGTCCTGGATAGGGATGTGCACCAGGAAGGCTGCCGAAGACGCCTGCACTCTCGTTGAGTGGGCTCTGACAATCAGCGGCGGCGGAACACCCACCAGGTCGTAACAGGTCCTTATGCATGAGATGATCCAATTGGAAATTCTCTGTGAGGACATCGGAAGGCCCTTCATCCTATCTGCTGTAGTGATGAAGAGCTAAGCTGATTTACATCAAGGCTTGATACGTTCTAAATAAAAAGCCAAGGCCCTCCAGATGTCTAGGGCATGAAGACATCTCTCTTCACAGGTCTTGTGCCATTTGGGACAGAACACTGGGAGGAAGATGTCCTGGTTCATATGGAAGGTGGATACCACCTTTGGCAGGAAGACCAGTGGGGCCACAGCTGAAACTTATCTTTGTAGAAGATCATGTACGGCGGTTCTGAGGTCAAGGCTGTAAGTTCAGAGACTCGTCTCGCTGACATCACTACCACCAGGAATGTGACCTTCCATGACAGCTGGGAAAGGGAGCAGGAATCCAGCGGTTCAAAGGGCGGACCGCTGAGCCTGGAGAGCACCAAGTTAAGATCCCACTGTGGGACTGAAGCACGCACTTGCGGGAAGAGTCTCTCGAGCCCTTTCAAGAATCTGACCGTCACGTTATGGGAAAACACCATCTGTCCTTGGATCGGCAGGTGAAAAGTGGAGACGGCCACGAGATGCCCTCTAATGGAAGAGTGTGCCAGGCCCCGGTTCCTCAAACGGAGCAGATAGTCCAGGACAGCCTGTATGGAAGAACATGAGGGAGAGATGCCATGTTCGGATACCCAGTGGGAAAACCTCTTCCACTTGGCCAGGTAAGTCAATCTAGGGCTTCCTACTCACCAGGAGGACCTGTTGGACTCCTTCCGAACAGGTCTGCTCCTCTGGGTTCAACCATACAGCATCCACACTGAGACGTGTAGGGATTTGAGATTGGGGTGTAGGAGCCCACCATGGTCCTGTCACAGCAGGTCCAGGAGGTTGGGCAGGGGCCAGGGAGGGACTGTTGACAAGTTCATGAGCGTGCCAAACCAGTGTTGGCGAGGCCATGCCGGGGCAATCATGATAACCTGTGCTTTGTCTCTCTTGATCTTTGCCAGAACCCTGCTGATCAGCAGAATCGGAGGGAACGCGTACATCAGGCTCCCTGACCATGACAGGCATCAGAGAGAGAGCCCTTGCTCAGACCTTGCCAAGAACAAAACCGGTGGCATTTCCTGATCTGTCTGGTAGTGAACAGGTCCACTTGGGGAGTTCACTCACCTTTGGAAGATCATGCAGGCTACCTCTGGATGGAGCGACCACTTGTGGTGAGAGGAGAAGTCCCTGCTGAGATGGTCTGCCAATGTATTTTTGACACCAGGAAGGTGACAAGCTTCCAGATGGATTTCATACCTGCTGCAGAAGTCCCACAGATGGAACACCTCTTGACAGAGAGCCGACGAGTGCGCTCCCCCTTGCCTGTTGATGTAGAACACAGAGGCAGTGTTGTCTGTCAGGACTTGTACCACCTTGCCCAACAGGTGTGGCAGGAAGAATCCGCACACCAGCCAGACTGCTAAGAGCTCTTTGACATTTATGTGCAACTTTGCCTCCTCCAGGGACCACATTCCCTGTATCTGGAGTTCGCCGAGGTGCACACCTCAGCTGAGGTCCAAGGCGTCTGACACCAACTTGATGGAGTAAGTAGGTTGTTGAACAGAACCCTCTTGAAGACTGTCCTGCGGTCGGTCCACCATCGTAGCAAGGTGAGTATTGGCTGGGGAATAACGATCTTTTCCAGGGAGTCTCGGGACTGGGAATAGTCCCCAGCCATTGTTGCAGGAGCTGCGTTCAGAGACTGGCATCACGGGTCATCTAAGTGCATGCTGCCATGTGACCAGCAGGTGCAGACAGACCCTGGTTGTAGTCAAAGGGAACACGGAGACTTCTGTGATGAGGTTCGTCAACGCATGGAACCTTTCCAGCGGCAGGAATGCTCTGGCGCAGGTCGAGTCGAGGACTGCTCCGATGAACTCTATCCTCTGCACCGGCACTAACATTGACTTTGTTGTTTACCAATAAGCCCAGAGAGCAGCATCGCGACATCCCTTTGGACTTGAGACCTGGAGCTGCCCTTGATGAGCCAGTCGTCAAGGTATGGGTAAATCTGGATAGCCCGGCATCTGAGGAAAGCTGCTACTACTGACATGCACTTGGCAAACACTCTCGGTACTCTCACCAGGCCGTACAGGAGGATCGCAAACTGGTAGTGGTGGGGTCCCACTGTAAACCGGAGGAAGCATCTGTGTCCTTGAAAGATCACTATGTGGAAGTATGGGTCCTTCAAGTCGAGAGCAGCATACCAATCTCCCGGATCCAGGGAGGGGATAATAGATAGAAGCCAGGGAAGCCATGCAGAACTTTAACTTCTTTAGGTATTTGTTGAGGTCTTGCAGGTCCAGTATAGGCTGTAGACCACCCTTGGCCTTTGGGATTAAAAAGTACAGGGAATAGAACCCCTTGTTCTGGTATTTGAGAGGAACTTCCTCCACCGTCCCCAGCTGTAGCAACCCCTTTACCTCCTGCGCAAGGAGACTCTCGTGAGAGGGGTCCCTGAAGAGGGATGGGGAAGGCGGGTAGGAAAGGAGACGTAGAAAGGAACTGGAGGGTATAACCCTGCTCCACTGTGCTGAGGACCCATCGGTCTGAGGTTATAGTGGTCCAAGCAGGGAGGAAAAGGGAAAGGCAGTTGGAGAACACTGTGACAGATGTATCCGGGGAATAGTCTGGTAGTTGGCCCTCGGGCGCACCCTCAAAACAGCCATTTGGCCCCTTGCTTGGCACGGGTCGAGCCCGACTGGGCTGAGGGTGGAGGCAGGTGGCTCAGACGGCACTTGTACCCATGGCTCGTTTGTGGAGATGGTCCTGCTGAGGCTGGCTTCCCTGGCCCTGAGGCTGCTGTGGTTTAAACCGCTTACATGCTGGGGCTGGGACATAGAGACCCAGGGTTTTCAGGGTGGTGCGGGAGTCCTTGAGGCCATGCAACTTGTTGTCTGTTTGCTCCGCAAATAGGGCTCGGCCATCAAAGGGCAAGTCCTGCATTGACTGCTGAGCCTCAGAGGACAACCCAGAAAGGAGCAGCCAGGAGGGTCGCCGCATGGAGATAGTGGAAGCCCTGGTGCGGACAGCAGCATCAGTGGCGTCTGATGCCGCCTGGAGTGTGGCCCTGGCCGCAGTTGTGCCTTCATCGAGGATCGCTCGGAACTCCTTCTTGAAAGCCTCGGGGGGTGACCCTTCAAACTTGGCCATGGCTGCCACATATTAAGGTCATATCAGCCAAGGAGGGCTTTGTGATTGGCCACTCTCAGCTGAAGGCTGGAAGATGAATAAATCTTACGTCCAAAGAAATCCAGTCTCCTCAAGTCTTTATTTTTAGCGATGGCCCTGGATTGTCCTTGCCTCTCTTTGTGGTTAACCACCTCTGCCATAAGGGAAATGGGGGCAGGGTGGGAGTACAAGTACTCATGTCCCTTGGTTGGCACAAAGTACTTGTGTTTACCCCTCTTAGAGACAGGGGCCAGGGAAGAGGGGGTCTGCCACAGGGCATTAGTGATTTTGGAAACCCCTTCATGAAGGAGTAGGGCCACACTTGCAGGAGCTGAGGAGCAGAGGACGTCAAACAGAGTCCAAGGGCTCTTCCAGTTCCTCTGTCAAAAGCCCCAGGTTGGACGTGACCCTCTTCAAAAGTTCCTGGTGTGCTTTGGCGTCGTCTTGAGGAATTGAGTGTGGGGGCTCCTTGATAGCCTCATCTGGCAAGGACTAGGATGATGCTGGTACCGCAGGGACCTCTACTTCCATTGGTCCATCAGTTTGCTCCTCTGGGTCCTCCTGGACCTGTGGGGTCTTACACAGTGAAGTCTTGAGCACTGGAGGGGAACGGGATACCGAGGCCACTGGCTAGACCAAGGCTCCCGATGCCAACCGGGCAGCCTCGGAGGGTTGGGTGAACCCCCAAGGGTTCCACGGGTATCATGGCCCCACCCACTGCACCTGGGGGCCATGGGACAGGTTTTGGCGCTGATGCTGTAGGTGGCACCGCAGGTACTGGGGTTTGTCCTGCGGTTAGGGAACCTCGCTCCATGCTGGAAGTATAAACGGAGTGGTTGGTACCAGGAGACCAGGATCGGATGGAGTGGCGGCTCTTGTCCGACCAGTGACGATCACTGTGTCCCCAAGCTGACCTGTCTGAGCGAGATGGGCATCTTGGTCGGGATCTTGGAGACCGACCACGTTCAGCAGATCTGCGTCGGAGACCCAGTGATCCATGCCTCAGGCTACTCGACCGGTACCGGGACATCAAATGGGACCAGGAGCTAATATGGGTCGACTGCCAGGAGGATCTTCCCGAGTAGGGCGACCTACTGTTAGGAAACGGGCAATTATGGCCCGGTGATCTGCGATCTCTGATCCTCAATCAGTCCCATGATCGGTACTGGGCCCTTGTAGACTGTTGGGGCTGGACCTGGAGTTCTTGCTGGGTGGCGGGTGCCTCAAAAGGTCTGCACCAATCTACCGTCGAGGATCATCTCAAGTCCCTCGATTGGTGACCAAAGAGGGCTCCGCTGAGCCTGTCTCTCTAATCCTGAGGTGTGATGGCTTCAGGCAGGCGAGTGATGGCGAGACATCCCTCTCAATGGGGAATGGTGCTGCTGAGGCAGGGACACACGCATAGGCCCCAGCATGGGTTTTCCCTGAGACTGGGGTACCGCTGGAGCCAGTGTGGATGGCACTGGGAGCACCAGGATCTCCTGAGCTGCTTGAAGGACTTTGGGTGTCGATGGCACCTGAAGCTGGCCGGGGTCTGCGCCGCTATCCGGAGTCGCAGGTCAAATATGGGATGGGCTGCACCACTCGACTTGAGCTGGGGCCCAACCGAAGCTGCCTGGAATGGGTCGTAGCTCGCCCCCCAGCCCTCTCCTTTCCTTTACAGGAGGTAGGAGATCTTCCCCTCATGGTCTTTTTCGGCTTCTTGACTGGAGCCGTGGAGGGGGACTGATGCCGGCTCGTGAACAGCACCAGCGGAGCACTGCAGACGGAGGCTGTGGTGCTCTGTGCTGAGTCAGACCGCTGCTCCGGTGCTGGAGTGAGTGCCAACTCCATTAGGAGCGCTTTCAGATGGATATCGTGTTTCTTCTTCATCTTAGGTTTAAAGGACTTGCAGATACGGCACTTGTCACTTATATGCCCTTTGCCTAAGCACCTTAGGCAGCTGGTATGAGGATCGCTGACAGGCATTGGCCGTTTGCAACGATCGCAGGACTTAAAGCCTGGGGACTGGGGCATGCCCCATCCCCCGGCTGAGTCCCATCTGGGAATAACAAAGCGTTTGAGAACTACTACTAAGGGTAACTAAGAAATGACTAACTATATACAATTATATTACAAATTTTCAAAGTTCGCAAGAATAGAGAATGAAACAACGCTAGCCAAAGCAGCAGACATTCCAGTACCGTCACTGGCAGCAAGAAGGACCTGAGGGTGGGGGGAACCAGTGGCGTCACTTATACCGTGCCATGCTGGTGCCACTCCAGAGGGCGCCAGAGCCGTTCCCCTATGGATATTGCTTAAGGAAAAACTTCCGGCACTGGTGCATGTGGCGAGCACAAACATCTAATATAGAATGGACCTAATATGGAATTGACATGAGCAAGCATTCAAAGAAGAATTGTCCAAGGTGGAGGTATCAATAGAGGAAGTTTTGGAACAAATTGATAAATTAAACAGTAATAAGTCACCAGCACCAGATTTGATTCACCAAAGAGTTCTGAAGGAACTCAAACATGAAATTACAGAACTACTAACTGTGGTATGTAACCTATCGCTTAAATCAGCCTCTGTACCAGATGACTAGAGGACAGCTAATGCAACACGGATTTTTTAAAAAGTCTTCAGAGGTGATCTTTATAACTACAGGCCAGTAAGCCTAACTTCAGTACCAGGCAAACTTGTTGAAACTATAGTAAATAACAGAATTATCAGACACATAAATAAACATGATTTGTTGAGGGAAGAGTCAACACAGCTTTTTAAAAAGGAAAACATGCATCACCAATCTATTAGAATTATTTGATGGTGTCAACAACATAAGGCAAGGGTGTTCCAGTTGGAGTCTGGTTTTGAAGTTTTTGAAGTTTTTTTCAAAAACAGACTCCCATAAGAAACTGCAGAACTGGAATTAATTTGCAAACTGGACACCATCAAATCAGGCCTGAAAAAAGACTGGGAGTGGATGGGTCATCACAAGAACTAAAAAAACGAATTTCCCCATGCTAATTTGCCCCTACCGTTACCCATACCTTCTTGTTAACTGTTTGAAATGAGCCACCCTGATTACCACTACAAAAGTGATTTTTCATCCTGTTAATAATAGCCCACTTTAATTTAATTGTCTCAACCCCCCACTTGGTAAGGCAACTCCATCTTTCCATGTACTGCTATATATATCTTCCTACAGTATTTTCCACTCCATGCATTTGATGAAGTGGGTTTTAGCCCACAAAAGCTGACGCCCAAATAAATTTGTTAGTCTATAAGGTGCCACAAGTACTCCTCATTGTTTTTGCTGATACAGACTAACACGGCTACCACTCTGAAACCAGTGGATATAGTGTACTTGGGCTTTCAGAAAGTCTTTGGCAAGGTCCCTCACCAAAGGTTCTTAATAGATCAGTAACTGGTTAAAAGACAGAAAACAAAGGGTAGGAATAAAGGTTAGAAATAAATGGTCAATTTTCACAGTGAAGAAATGTAAATAGAGGTGTCCCGCAGGGATCTGTACTGAGAACAGTGCTGTTCAACATATTCATAAATGAACTGGAAAAATGGGTAAGCAGTGAGGTGGCAAAGTTTGCATACGAAACAAAACTACTCAAGATAGTTAAGTCCAAAGAAGACCATGCAGAGCTACAAAGGGAGCTCATGCAATTGGGTGACTGGGCAACAAAATAGCAGATGAAATTCAGTGTTGATAAATGCAAAGTAATGCACACGGGAAAACATAATCCTGACTACACATACAAAATGAGATCTAAATAACTAAATAACCACTCAAGAAAGAGCTCTTGGAGTCGTTGTGGTTAGTTCTTTGAAAACATTCACGCAGTGTGCAGCGGCAGCCAAGAAAGCTAACAGAATGTTAGGAAGCATTAGGAAAGGGATAGATAATAAGACAGTAAATATCATAACGACACTATCTAAGTCCATGGTACTCCCACACTTTGAATACTGCATGCAGTTCTTTTGCCCCATTTCAAAAAAGATATGTTAAATTGGAATATGACAGAAAAGGGCAACAAAAACAATTAGGGGGATAGAACAATTTCCGTTTTGAGGAGAGATTAAAAAGACAGGGACTGTTGAGCATGGAAAAGAGTTAGGTAAGGGTAGATATGACAGAGGTCTATAAAATCATGAATAGTGTGGAGAAAGTGAATAAGGAAGTGTTATTTACTCATTGACATAACGCAAGAACCAGGGGTCACCCCATGAAATTAATAGGCAGCAGGTTGAAAACAAACAAAAGGAAGTACTTCTTCACATGACATACAGTCAACCTGTGGAACTTGTTGCAAGTGGATGGTGTGAAGATCAGAAGATTAGCTAGGTTTTAAAAAGACTTAGATAAGTTCCTGGAGGATAAGTCCTTCAGTGGCTATTAGCCAATCCCATGCTCTTGGTGTCCCTAAGCCTCTGACTGCCAAATGCTTGGACTGGGTCACTTTATAATTGCCCTGTTCTGTTCACCCCCTCTGAAGCACCTGGCATTGGCCACTGTTTGAAGAAAGGATACTGGGCTAGATGGACCACTGGTCTGACCAATATGGCCATTCTTATGTTCTTATTTTAATTACCCTTCATTATTTGTACTGTGTGCAACAGCAAGTGAAATGGTGTTAAAATGACTGAATATACAACAAAATATGGTTCCTAGTAGCATGTCCAATGTTTAACTAGGTTAGAAATTAGTAGATAATGTATTTCTTTTAATTTTAATTTTATGTATTTTGCTGAACATATATGCTAAATATTTAATACTTATTGTATTGATATTGCTCTGTTGCCATAAATGTTAATATAATACTGTATTTTATAATACATGCAAAAATATACATAAAATATTTTATAGAAATAGACAGAACATGTACCTTTGAAATATAAGACAAGGATAATTTCAAAGGGTAGGCTATACTTTTCCAGCATGAGGAACACACAAGACAGCTTATATGCTCAGTGAAGTAAGGGTGAGTCCTGTAGGCTCCTGTGGGTTAATTTTTGGCATTATCTTCATGGATATCAAGGCAAATCAAACAACAAGCCAAATCAACCCTCTCATGGAAAAGTACTTGGGAGAAGGCTGTGGAGGAGGAAGAACTTCCCCTTGTGGAGTGCCCTTCACGTTCTTGTCAGGATACAGGGGTTGCCTCCCCATTGTGGAAGAAGAAAAAGGCAATCTGGTCCCCAAGACCCTTCAAATCCTCTGAGAGCCACTCAGATGTTTAGAATGGGATGGTTTCCGAGGGCTAATCTAAAAACAAAACCCAGGCATCCTCCACAAACTAGCAAAGGGAAAGAGATTTGGGTATTAAGAATGATTTTCAGATGTAAAGGCAATTAAGTGAACTTCCTGTTTTCTTCTCACCATGGGTGTTGTAAGGAAAAGGAATTAATTCTATTCAGCAAAATCATTATTATTCATGCTATTTCAAAAAACTGTGGATATTAACCCTAATATAAACAATTATTTTAGTTTCATAGCTCAGTGGCATGTGTTTAGGAAGGCACGTATTTGTAGCATGTTTCAGAGTAGCAGCCGTGTTAGTCTGTAACCGCAAAACGAACAGGAGTACTTGTGGCACCTTAGAGACTAACAAATTTATTAGAGCATAAGCTTTCGTGGACTACATTCGAAGAAGTGGGCTGTAGTCCACGAAAGCTTATGCTCTAATAAATTTGTTAGTCTCTAAGGTGCCACAAGTACTCCTTTTATTTGTAGCATGTGTTTCTTTTATCCCCTGGAATGAGTAGGTTACAAAGTGAGTCAGAAGCTATACATTTTGTTAGTTTAAGACAGGAATTTCAATCATTTGAAGCTCAGTCTGAAACACATGAATGGAAGAGACCTTCTTTCCTGCCCCTGTCAATACCTTGAAAATGTAAGGCTATAGTTTCCTTGTTAGGTTAATTTTGGGAGGGACAGAGAGTGGGGTGGGAGGAGCAGGGAAAATTGCTATATTGGCCCATTCTGTTAAAGTCAATGGGAGTTTTCCAGTTGACTGAGGTGAGAACAGGATTGAGCAAATAAAGTTGGATTAATAAAAATACTTGGATTATATTTCCTGGGACTGCACAGAATGGAGACAAATTTTAGAGCCCCTTGGCCAAAGTGCTAGTGATACAATGTTATAAACATAGAGCTAAAGGTAGCATAAAATCCCTCTTTACCTGTAAAGGGTTAAGAAGCTCAGATAACCTGGTTGGCACCTAACCAAAAGGACCAATAAGGGGAGAAAATACTTTCAAATCTGTGGGCGAAGGTTTTTGTTTTCATGTTCCTTTGCTCTCTTCGAGTCAGCGAGGAGCCAGGGCAGGGAAAATACATTTCCCTAAGCCATATCTGAACTAAGCATCTAATATTACAGAAATAGTAAATAATAGTAAGGAAATACATTAGATTATTTTTTGTTTTAGCTTGTGAATTTTGCCTGTGCTAAAAGGGAAGTTTATCCCTGTTTTTGTAACTTTAAGGTTTTGCCCAGAGGGGAAATCCTCTGAGTTTAGAATCTTTTTGTTACTCTGTAAAGTTATCTTCCATCCTGATTTTACAGAGGTGATTCTTTTATCTTTTTTTAAATAAACTTCTTTTAAGAACCCAGGGGATTTGATCTGTGCTCACTTTGTAACCAATTGGTTAGGATATTATTCTCAAGCCTCCCCAGGAAAGGGGGTGTAGGAGCTTGGGGGGATATTTTGGGGGAGGTAGGGCTCCAAGTGGCCCTCCCTGAATGTTTGTTTAAATCACTTGGTGATGGCAGCGATACTAAGGGCAAGGAAGGAATTTGTGCCGTGGGGAAGTTTTTAACCTAAGCTGGTAGAAATAAGCTTAGGGGGTCTTTCATGTGGGTCCCCACATCTGTACCCTAGAGTGTAGAGTGGGGAGGGAACTCTGACATACAACCTAGGGGATTCACAGGTGGTGCAATGCTCACTTTTGTGCTCCTCCAATCCTGAGTGGCTGTTTCCAGGGTTTCGCCCCCAAAATACCTTACAGTAGCCGAAAAGCTATTCTGTGTCATGCAAGCAGCCAGTTAGCTGAAGCATTGAATTGGCAGTAGGGGACTGGCAGGGTTGTAGGAAGACATGGTCACATCCCCGTTTCTGTAGCCACACCCCTCACTTGCGGCACAGTGGAAGATGATGTAAGAGAGCCTTTGCACCAGCCTATACTACCAGGAGATCACACACAGGGGCAATCCTCCCAGGGCTAGTTAAATTGGCTTTAAAAGTAGCATGGTGCAAAGCAGATACAACACATCCCAGGATCCGTTCTCCAGTCCCATAGTAAGGCTAATGTTTCACTGTTGCAGCCAAAGTAATAACAGAATGGCTACTGAAACCACTAGGAACAGCACTGGACATTTAAAAGGTAAGAATTCTAACATTCTATGAATGGTCTAAGTAGGTAGGTTACTTCTGTACAGAGCTTTCATCAGACTCACAAAAAACATATATCTACCTTTCCTGGCTGGATTTCCTCTAAGGGCCAAATTCTCTCTCAATAACAACAATGTCAACTGGCACCATGGCCACTGATTTCAGCAGAATTCCAGCCCTCCAGGTTTATATTTGTGTAACTAACATCAAAGTCTCTCACTTCTTCAAAGATCTCTCTAACATGGACAGGACTTCCAGAACCAGCAATAGGAACAGATGGGAATGGAGACAGCCTTCAGCAATAGAGGGCAAAAAGTCTTCAAAATATGGCTGAAGGTAGATTTAAGTGCTGCAAAGACCTGGTGCTAGTCTAAACAGGGGTGACTTTCACCCACTGACTTCTATGGGAGTTCATTCACTGAAGGATAAAGTAACCGCACCTAAGAGTCATTAAGCCCTTGAACCAGGAAAAAACCCTGAAAAGACTTTTTATGTTTTGATTACACTGAGGTCAAGAAGCTAGGTTCCGATATTTTTAAAGAGAAGAGAGATTTTCTAATTTTAATTTAAAATAATGTGCAGAGTTTTGCCCTACTTAAGATTAGTTTGGGTCCCGGTTCTTCTTCTCTATCACAATGCAACTGTCTGAAGCCACCGCTGGGTACTTCATGATCAAAAATCTGCTCAGTATGTCTGCCTCTTACTCAAGTAACTGCACATCTTCTGTTGTGTAAGTTTTATCTGACATGAATGGGTTCTCCAGATGAATGTCATTTCATTCACCAGTTTTAATTACTTTTTAACTTTAGTTTCCCACTGCTTTATATTTTAGCATATCAGAAGCTTCAAGTCTTGGATGAAGAAATTCCATTTAAAACTTTAATTTACATAGATAGGTACAGGAAAAATAAATATGGAAATGCATGACTGAAAAAAAAAATGCAGCATGGCTTAATTGCTGTAATACTGTAAACCACCATTCAGCTAAATGCTGAAGCCTGGGCAAAGCGATGCTTCAGAAAATTACTTCACACGACAAATAATGTAGAAGAACAAGAGAGATATAGATCTCTTGACAAAGAAATGAGCACGTAGGAACTAATCAAATTGCAGAAATTCTTATAGTCAAGCTGTCAAATTTGAACAATTAGAGGAACTTTTCTTTAGGCCAGCTGTTTCTCATAACCTGATTTAATCAAAAGTACTCTGAATTTGCATACTTTCTCCAAAGGGTTAGCAATGAGAACGCTTTGCCATTTTCTATCTTTTTCTTGCATTATGAAAATGTTTTTATTGAGTGCCTCTTGACAGTGCTAAACAATACATTTTCCTCCAACTATACATAGAACTCTGAAATCTCAGCCTCATCAGTAAAATTAAATATACTCTTATAAGCCATTGGAATAGCACCTTCCTACATCAAGTCCACATAGGGGTGAGGAACAGAACCCTCAGCCAAAAACTATAACAATATCCATGGAGTACATGGTATGGGGGAGGTAGGGTAGACATTGCCCACTTATGTGTTATTTTAGGCTAGCTGATATATGGATTTACTGGCCATTTCCCTGCCATTCCTTTGGCCTGCCAACAGCTCACTCTTAGCTCTGCAGCAGTATGTCCTGTAGCAATGAAAAGGGCCTTTGGAATGCTCCTTCCCAGCCTCTCCCAGTGTTTCACTCATTTCATTTGGTGGGAATTTTGCAGCTGCCCTGGAGGGGGTGGAGACTGCAGGATGCATCACAAGATTTCACTCAAAAACCAGGGCTGAAATCAAAGCAATCCAGAAAGACTAGCAGCACTTACTGGTATGTGGTTGGACTGACATTGATGCGACGCGGATGACTTCCTGACTCAAACTTGCTTGCCAGAGTGACGTTGTTTCCAAAGAGACAATAACGTGGCATTCTCACACCAACAACTCCAGTCAGAACTGATCCTGAATGAATTCCTATCCTCATCTGGGGAAAAAACCAACAACAAAATAACTCAACAACCTGTGTTAGTAACTTCTGTAGCTCTATCCATTGCTAATGTAGTCAGAGGGCTTTTACAGTACTCGCCCAGGTCATTCCCAAGAGCCAATTTAAACAGATGATAAACTGTGGGGAAAACAGCAGGCTCTTCCCATGCAATACAGACAGAATTAAAAAGTAAAGGGGATGAATGCACCTTTGCATTATAACTACATCTAGAAAGATAAGACTTTTTAATCGGTAAATGTCAATTTCTCTGCGTTCACGCACACACACACACACACCAACGAAAATATTTCTGTTGATGATAATATAAATTTACAGATAGATGAAGAAAGAAAAATGCTGCTTGAGACCCTATTAAAGTTTTATTTAAGAATACTTACTTTGTGTATTTTGACATATGATGTTGACAGTTTGTGTTTTTAACAATTCTAAAGCATTAACTTTTTGAATCTCAATGTCTACTGTCATTAATTATTGTTTGACACTCCCATTGTCTAACTCACCCATAATTTCCCATGTCTGTGAAAATTTAAAATAAACAAAAATTGAAAAAATGCTTTAAAATAAACTTTGATATTATCCATTGAAATTATGTATATATATATATAATTCTGCCAAGCTTAAGTATAATTTACATATGCAGGGGATTACTGATATGAAAAAAATAACCACTTACAGGACACTGTAGGGGAAAGATCTCAATATTGATACAAAAATTATATTTACAGTATAACACTTTTTTAAGGTAGTTACAAACTTGTTTCTGCCTTTGTTGACTACTAAGATATAGCTACAAGTATGTATTAGCCCGCATGCTTGAAAATATAACAGTACATACTACATTTAGCTAGTTATGTTACCAAGCATATAGCCAATCAAAGACATTCCAGCAGGTTTCTGCTTTCTGTCCCCCAGGACAAGCAAGTAACTCCTTCTTAGCCAAAAGGATTTTTATTGCCCCTAAGTGCTGTACAAATTCAGAAAAGCTGGATTTTAAAGTATATCTTGCTTTAACTTTGTACTACTTTCTGTTGTGCCATGTTTTAAAGATGAACTTATTATTGAAATTTGTGCTTTGAACAAAAGATCCAATAGACGTTTACTTGCTATAACAAGACTGTAACCATGTAAAACATTCCTCTTTTAGGAAGAGACCTGATTGCAAGAAGGAGTGAAGGAATTTATTATCGATACATCTAAGTCATAAAATGAGCCTATACCACAATCGCCACCCTTTTCTTTTCAATGGAAAATCCCTGCTTGTGTCTTTTAAAGCTTAAGGAAAACCATATGTGCTTGGAATATTTTACTGCTGTTGTTTAGTTCTTAAATATTGAAATGGCAAAAATCTTTGTGAAATGCAGATCTGCAAATAAAGTTAATTAAATGCAAAGCTCCTGACACAGCTCCTAATACCACTGTTATGTAAATGGTAAAATGCTTTATGTACAAATAGAGCAAAGCCATTTGATGCTATAACTAGTTACTAACATAAGAAGTCATTTGAGTAAAGAAATGCTTATATTAATTGGGAAATTAGTTATCTGGCAATGCTTCAGCAATCCCTTATCAAACTTTATGAAGACAAGAACCACCTCTTCAAAGATTGGTAAAAAGAAAAGACAATACCTTCTTTGATGGCCATTGAAGCTTAAAGACTCCAAGAATTTAATTTAAAAAGGCCATTTTGAGAGCTAACGTTTATAAAGAGAACAGGAATGTTTGGACTCATTTGAAACACAATTTCTACTCCTTTTAAATCCTGATGGAACTAAAGGGATATCTCAGAAAACTGACTGAATAAAAAAAAAAAAAAAGATGAAAACTAACTTTAAAATGTATCTGATGCTTTCCCACCACAAGAACAACAAAAGCAGTTAAAAGAAATTTTATATATTCATTAGGCAAACTGCACATGTGGGAGCTGAGGGTGTCACCTAACCCAAACCTCAACAGCATGAAGCCAATGAAAGGGTGACGGCAACCGACTTTGAATTTAAACAAGCCTGAAAGAGATGTGTTTTCCTAATTTCATGGAAAGGAAGGAAGAGAGTATAAAACCCTGAAATGAGAATTCCCCACCACATCCCCTCTGCTACCTTGCTTATACACAAGTGCTCCACAACTCATCCTGCCCATCTCTACAAGAAGCTGTCACAGATAGATATGAAAGGACTCAAGAGGAAACCAACCCACGGAAAAGCTCCCCAAGACTTCAATATGGATTGGTTAACTAAGACACTGCCAAGTGATTAGATTTAAACTCTTGTAATGATTTTATTAAGATATGAAATTGCTGTTGTAATTTAAAATGCTAACAGTTCTTCAGTTACACACCAAGTGGTTAGACCACATATTCTTGGAGTGAAGACAGGGGCTAAACATTGTAAACAGAGAAATTGTGGGATTTCATTGGATTTTAAGATAGGCCATTTATGAATACTGCATATCTTAAAGCAGTTCCTTAAATAGCTTCTTCTAAGTAATTGATTTAAATATTTCCTTCACTATCCTATGATTTAGTTGAGATTGCTTACCTTGCCCAATTATGAACTCTGTGGTTATTCTTAATAACCAATAGGATTCACTTTTCCCTAAACAAAATTATTTTGCTCATCTATAACCCTTCTCAGTTATCTAAGGATATAAAAAGTTTGGCTTCATGATAATTTGGGAAAATAAGACCTTGGTCTCAACTTACCAAATGAATTGGCCCACCAAGGCAGTTTCACTCTCAGAGGTGTAATCTCTGCCAGAAGTACTCCATCGAGACACATATAGAAGGGATTGAAATGGAAGTAACCAGTTTATCATCTGTGTTCTGTCATCTGTGTTTTGTTTAATGTTTTCTTTTCCTTTACTTTATTTCATAATTAGATAGCCATGGTTAATAATTATGATTATTTTGCTTGGTCTTGATTATTGTGTGTGCTAAGGTATGTAAAAGAATCACTGTGACTAAAATAATGGAAGTCACACACCTGAGTTGGCAGTAAGAGAAACAACTAGTCAGAGCTGGCTTTTCTTGTTTCTCTAGACTAGATATTTCTAGTCATTTTAAAAATCAAATTACTTGGCATCCAACAATTAAAATGACCCTTTCTACCCCATAAATGGATGACATGACCAGGAACAATGGTGACGGGGCCATAAAAGTACCTTGAAGGATACTTTTTGCCACCAGAGTTAGCACATACCTTAAAATAACTTCTTTAAATTAGTGAGAAGAGGAGTGAAGTGTAATGAATGAATGTGGTATTCGTATTCTTCATTTCAGTTTTCCTCCACAACCTCAAGGCAGCTTTTATCACTTTGTCAAACTGAGAGATGGCAAACACGAAGATGCTGAAGATTGAGACAGTGGTGCTTTTAAAATCATCTTACCACCAGGATGTTCAGGAGGCACAAATCCCTGACAAACTAAAGAAACCATATCTGTTCTAACAGCCATTCCCTTGTAACTGTCTGGGATGTAGAGATTTCATTGGGATATAATGTGTGGAGGCACCATCCAAGCCCCTTTCAAAGCGAATAATCAAACAGAAGAGATTTATTTTGAACATATTTTGACAACCAACTGTGCTGGCCAAGAAAATCAGCTTCACAAATAGGGAACTCTCTCTCTCTCTCTCTCTCTCCCTTTGTTTTTTAACTCGCTCTATAAAAAAAATCAAAAGCAGATAGTTGTATTTACATCTGGAGAGGTTACTCTTGTGCAACAAAATCTAAATAGCCCCAGTGCACAAAATAATAGGCAGGTAATAAATAACAGCTGTTAAAATAGCCACCACAGTGGATCTGAGCTGGGCTCAAACTGGTGACCTTGCAGTAGAAGTCTCCATATCCTATTATTAAATCCCTTGATTCATCTAGTTTACAGTTATTATCCCCTCATCCCTTCAATCACTAGTTTTTTATATCAAGGAAAATATCATATGCAGAGCATAAATATAAACTGGAATGACTGCATCACTAAGCCTATACACAAAACGAATAATTGTTGACATTTCTTAGTGTTACTACACATCCTAACATTTTATTAACCTGTTTACCTGTTCACATGTTTGTGAAGCTCTGAGAAATGATAGGTGAAGAGCATCCTACGTTATTTCACAGCCCACATTTCTCCGCATGTGTCCATATTTTTTCCATGCAAACACACATGCTCTTGGTTTGGTTCCTTAGCTACAAACCACAAAATGACTTCCTGAATAAATATAATATTATACCCATTGTGTACTAAGCCTATGCCTAACAAACACACATGGCACTGATTCTAGATTCACTGAACAATTCTAAACCATCCCCACAAGCACTGCAATGTTCACAATAATGCTGTCAATTACAGGCTAGGACAAAACCATTCTGTAAGTAAATAGCACTTTCCTTCAATTAAGCTTTCAACCCTTTTGGTACAGTTTTCAAGGCAACTATTGAATTCACTCAAGTACCTTTAAGCTACGCGGTTGGAGAATGCCCACAAACTTGCTTAAGAACACCATCTGTGACTTCTCATTTCATATTTTATTTCAAAAATATTATTGGGTATGTAGCTTTACCATTTTTGTTACAGCATATGTTTCAACTATGTTGTCTGTTTCTGATCAAGAGACAGATCCTGCAGCCAAGACCCACACAAATAGTCCTTATGCATACAAATAGCACATACAATTGTTGCTGGAGTAATGACTATTCACATCAATGAAAGTCACCAGACTTGCCCTCAGTAAACTCATTAGAGGCAGTGATATCTCCATCTTTGTATAGCATCAAGGATGCTGTCAGTTCTCAATAAGTAATAAGTAAGCCCTTTTATGATGTCTTGTTATTGTGGGATGAAAGGGGTGAGGTGAAGGGTTAGTTGCTTTGTGCCCAGTTTTAAGAGAATGGAATTGCACTCCTAGTGCTACCTACTTACTCCACTGCTATTTTGTGCGTTTAATAAAGGTTCGCAAACAAAACTACTTATTGTGGTTTGGTTTGTCTGCACCCTCAGTACATTCAATTACATGCTAAAGCTAGGTTGAAACTAATAGAAGAAATGGTTATGTACTGTAACAGTGAGTCTTCGAGATGTGATGCAAACATATATTCCACTTAGGTGCGTGCCTGGCCAGCGCACAGGAGCTGGAGAATTTTGCCTAGCAATACCTGTAGAGGGGCGGCGCTCACGCCTCATGGCCAGAGCTCCTCCCCTGGCTATATGAGGTGGCAATGTTCTGACCTCCCTTGGTTCCTTCACACCAAAACACCTAGAGACTAGATTCCAATGTAGAGGGGCTGGAGGGTGTGTCATGGAATAGACATCTGCATCACACCTCAAAGAACCACAGTTACAGTAAGTAACCATTTCTTCTTCTTCAAGTAGATGCGGCTGTATATTCCTCTTAAGTGACTCACAAGCAATACTCACAGGAGGTGCGGCTTGGAGTCTATTTAAACAAGGTCTGCAGGACAGCCCTTCTAAAGGATTTTTTTTCTCAGTTTGAGCAAAGGGCAGTAAAAAGTTGGAAAGAGATCTATGTTTTAATATCTTTTAATGTGTCTTCCCTCTAATAAAGTGGAGGTTCATTGTTTATTTCAAAAGAAGCAGTCACATTAAATATGGGAGGTAGAAAATGTTAATAGGATGCATAGAAAAATAATAGAGTCCTGATTAATAGAGTAATTCCATTAAGCTCATGGATGAAATCCTTCATATAACAAGGCTTTCACAATTTGAAAGAATGAATCATCAAAAAACATTCTACCCACTTTAAATATGTAAATGATTATGCATTCATCATATGCAAATATTACATACAGGTTTGACACTTGAAACTGGCCCATATCATGTAAGGAAGAGTTTTCAAGCCCATACTTAATACCTGGTATTAGGTAAAATAACCATTATTCAATGTGAAATGTATTAATTTAATAAACATTTACTATTTCTATTGTGGAAGCCCAAAGAGGCCCCAATCAGAATCAAGGCCTCACTGTGCTAGGTGATAGACAAACATACAGGAAGACTGTCCCTCACATTGTTTGCCCTGAAGAGCTTACAATCTGGGATGACAAGCAATATACGAAAGGGCTGTGAGGGATACATCCAAAACATGCAATATTTATTTATACACCTCTACCTCGATATAATGCTGTCCTCAGGAGCCAAAAAAATCTTACCGCATTATAGGTGAAACCGCATTATATCGAACTTGCTTTGATCCACCGGAGTGCGCAGCCCCGCCCCCCCGGAGCACTGCTTTACCATGTTATATCCAAATTGGTGTTATATCGGGTCGCGTTATATCGGGGTAGAGGTGTATATTATACAAGTTTATAAACAGAGGCTTTTATTGAACAGAATAAATACATGCACTTCAACTATGCTGACTGCTCCTCAACCTACTCTTACTTAGCTGGCTAATTACTTGTGAACATCACGTAAGCAGGTCTGAAGGATGGATTTGAATGATGAGAAGCGTAGGGGCATACAGATAGATTTGGAGAAGGCAACCCCAGGCATGAGTGGCAACTTGGAAGAAGGTGAGAAGATGGTTGTGGAAGAAGTCAAAGTTCAAAGCTCCCACAGTTGAGGGAGAAATGGATGGATGGACAATGGTAGCATCCTTTGGCAAAGGTGGGGAAGGCCATGTGGTGAGACAAGATTGGATGTATAAGGAGAGGCAGATCTATGATGGACTTTGAAGATGACTACAAGATACTTGAACTGGATGCACTGGAGAATGGGGAGTGATGTGAGCTGCACAACAGGCACTGAAAGTGACCTTAGCAGCAGTGGTTTGAATGGAGTGGAGAGGAGGTGATGTAGGTGTCAAAGAGGGCAAACAAAAGTAGTTTGGCATGATCAATATAGAATATGAGGATGGCCTGGACAGACCTTTGGTTGTGTGCATACAAAGAATAGGTAGGATTTCCAAAACTTTAGAGAAGGAGTGGCAGCATTTGGATGTGACCTGTATATGTGGGACAAAGCAAATGGAGGAGTCAAAGATGATACTGGTTATTGGCGTGAGGGACAGAAGGACGGGGCGGGGTGTTAACAGTGACAGAGAAGGCAGACTGGGGAAGAAAGCTAAAAAGTACAGCTTTGGTCTTGTTCAAGTATAATTTGATGGTGAAATATCAAAAAAGTGATATCAAAGAGAGAAGTTGAGAGATAGGACCAGACTGAGGGAGGCAGACAGAATGGAGAGGGAGACACTCAGCAAATGGAAACTACTGTTGGATTTGCTTTCTTGAATTACTAAACCCTAGAAGATTAAAATATTACACTGACTTGGAAGCACAATTCCAGAATTGCTCACAGCCATCTTTATTCACTCCATGTTTTTATTCCATTGCTGTAAAGTTTCATCACCTTCCAATGCCAGAGACAACAGCTCTGTGCTTTCAAGAGGGGTCTGTTGTATCTGACTTGAAAGTGGATCCTACGCTGAGAATTCACAAGCACCCCCAATTTACATCATTTTAAAAGAGAGCTATAAATATTTCATTAAATGTATTTGTATACTAAATGAGTGCAGCTGTAAGCATGCATGAACTCAATTCCACCATTGCGAACTGATTCCTTAATAGCTTTCTTTCCTAATCACATTACTTCCACACCAGGCATGATCCAGTTAATTGCTTAAAATTCAAAGCTCCTGAGGATTGTGTCTTTTGGATCCCTGCTGAAAAATTCAATCTCCCCACATAAATATTGAAGAAAACACTCCAACATGAAAATGCAAATGGAAAAATAATGCTTCTATAAAATGCTGTGCTCTCCAGTAAGAGGACATAATTAGCAGTATTTGTCTATTTGAGCACTTTTTAAAAAAAATCTCTAGGAAACTTATTTCTTGAACAATACAGTGCTGTAGATTAAATGTCACCTACATGCAACCTGTGTTTTCCAGCTGAACTCCAGCCATTGTACTGTATGACTTAAAATTGCTTTCCTTATTGTTCAGAGCCCATAACCAGTGCTCAAATTGTAAACATTTCTCAGAGGAAAATTAATTATTTATTAATCATGGTTATTAAAACCATTTATGTAGCTCCCACAGATTTACACAGTGCTTTGCAAACATAGATAAAGCATGCTGCCTATTCCAAAGGGTTTACCATCTACTGTAAACAGGCTAAGGCATCACAGACAAGAAATTCGACAGAACAGTTCAGGGAGGAGTAGGGAAAGAAGAGAAAAAGCCATGAGGGACTGCTTGAAGAGGTAGGTTTTAAGAAGGGATGAGAGTAGGGGCTTCTGATGGATGGGAAGACTTCAGAGCTATATAGGGGGTGAAATGGAGGGTAGGGGAAAGAGCCTGAGAGGAGTACGGTTTCTCCTTGTCCTACAGTAGATGCATTTCGCCTCAGTAGCAGTTCCATTTCAGTAGAGGGGAAAGGGATTGTGTGTACAGCAATTTCTATATTAATTTGTGATGCATTTGGGGATCCCTTAGGATAAAAGGCACTATATAAATAAAACGTAAGATATTCTGTTCTCACATATCCACGGCAGCTACATGTAAATCTCAGTGCAGTATTACAATTTCAACATTAAGTGCATGAAATGTCCTACACTGAAACATCTATTTGAAACATTTATTAACACAAGACAATATCCGCAAAGCACAGCACTATAAAATCAGGGCCTCAAAAACTGTTGAATCAAATGTATATTCCTGCTTGATGGGATTGACAGTTGTGCCCTGATGCATGCTTTAGTGTGTGGGTTATCCATATTCTTAGATGAATTTATAAACATCACGGTGTCGTTCTGAAAAGGGACATATGACAGTACAGCTCATATGGGATTGTTGCCAAGGAACAAACACGTTTACAGAGAAATTCAGCCTGAATTTCACAAGATGGTCTATGGAATCAAACCGTAGGATACATTTTGTCTGCATTCTGAATGGCATTTAGAGAGAGAAACTCTTGACTTTTTCTAATGAAAAACATCTAGTCTTTTTCTGCAAGGGTTAGAGTTCTTGTATCTTGTCCTAGGGTTGAGTGACATACAAAAGTCAACGTAAAGCACTCAAATTACAATAATACACTGACAACAATTAAATTTCCTGTGATCAAAATCACCTATTAATCCATTTAACTAGCCGGTTGCTCTATCGGGTTATTATATGATTTTTGCAAAAAAAGATAAGCAATTATTTATAATCAATATCATGCAAGCCAAACAAATGGCACATGCCACACCCAGACTGCAGTCTTCTGGTCTGTATATAATGTCACACTAAACAGTGCTGAATGCAGAATGAGGATTTATTAAACTATTCTGCTGAAGGCAGCCTCAACCATTTCTTATGGCAATGGTGGAACAACATAAAATAAACATTCAATGGCCAGAGAAGATTTTACTGCCTAGCTTTTCCCCTTAAGGCTTCTGCCTATGTAGTAGAAAATTATGTCTGTAGTTGCAAGGTGGATGTTCAAGGGCAGTGTTGAGTATGGTCATTCAAGATGAGAGGCAACACACACTGAAGTCAATAGAAAGATTCCCATTGGCCTTAATCATCATTAGTTCAGGCACAAAGAGGAAGCGGCTCATTTAGGCCTGATTCCCACCCTGAACTCTGTAGTGTTGCACAGAATGTATATCAGGACAAAATGTGGTCATCTCTGAGTAAACACCTGACCTGAGAATGATTTAGGACCATATGGTGTCCTTGAGCCACATGGCAAAACCCCATTAACATCAATGGGAATGCCTGACGGAAGGCAGAATATCTTCTGAAACCTCTCCCCAGAGCCATGAACCCCCAAAGAACAGACATTGATGCTAATGTGCTTTTCATAAGGTTCATCTCGTCTCTCACACACAAATAATAATACATCTAATTGCTGACACTGCATTAAATCAAAAACAATTATTTCATTGTTTCCTTTGAATAGTAATTTTCACTGCAGGAACTTAATTACTACGTGAATCTGTGCACTGAAGCACTTAAAAAGAGCTAATCATTCAAGGGAGCCCACATAGCAGTGGAGAATTTTTCCGAGCCTCCCCTCAACTCAAACCCAAAAACAGGAAAAAAAAAATCATCCATAAATTCTCCAGTGTGGGAGGACACCTTTGTGTCTGAGTGCCATCACATGAAATACACTGAATGGAGTGGGTGATATTTTAACAGAGATAAATGACACAGGCTCAAAATACATAGTGAACAAAAAGCTTTATGTTTAAAAAATTGGTGATATTGGTTTTAGTCTTACAAAAAGTTCTCTCTGCTTATGTTTTTTTTAAACTTAGTCCCTCAAAAAAGACAGTTTATAAGAGATGTTTGTCATCTTCTCCCTCATCCACCAAAAGAAACAAACCATCAACAAAATGTGCTTCTTGGATTCCAGAGACAAAGGAGAAAAAGTAAGGTCCTAATCCTGTGAGCATTCCATGTGTAAGAACTCCCGTTACTGTTCTGTGAATAAAACACTCCTCGAATCAGGCCCATCTATAAAAGAGCAAAACTTAATTATATCTTAACTATGGCACCACAATTGGTGCCTTCATAACAGAAAATGGCAAGACACGTACAGATCAAATTCATCCTGGTTTCGAAGACTTATTTTGCAGAAACCCTTCCAGTCCTAGAATCTATGAATCTATGATGCAAGGGACCTCGAGAGGTCATCAAGTCCAGTCTCCTGCCCTCATGGCAGGACCAAATACTGTTTAGACCATCCTGAATAGACTTTTATCTAACCTACTCTTAAATATCTCCAGAGATGGAGATTCCACAGCCTCCCTAGGCAGTTTATTCCAGTGTTTAACCACCCTGACAGTTAGGAACTTTTTCCTAATGTCCAACCTAAACCTCCATTGCTGCAGTTTAAGCCCTCATTTAAGTCCTAAGTTCAGAATGGTAAACAGAAGAGGGTGTCAAGCGAACAGATATGCATGGAATCCTCTATGCTCCAGGATTGGGTCTCCCCACCTGCCCAGCAAAGGCCAGCACAGAAGGCAGAGATGGAGGTTGATAAGGAATGGGGACACAGGATTTATATTTGCCTGGATTCTATGGTGCTACCACTCCATAAAAGTCATGCAAATGGGATTCCAACCACTAATCATGGTTGTAGGCTGGGATAGTGTATATCATTCTCCAATTCTCTCTGCACATTACCCTCCTAAAGTTCTGGCTTTACGCGGGTGAAGTGAATTTCATCCTCAGTGAGCTCAAAAGACAGGTTAGAATAGGATGAATTTCTAAACTCCCCAGGAAGAATTACACTGAAGTGAAGAAAACAACTCCAAGGGATAATGAAGAAGACCTTGAAGTTATTACCCTAGCCCAGGGGTGGGGAACCTACACCTGCAGGCTGGATCTGGCCTGCTGCTTAATTTCATCCAGCCTGCGGAAAGTCTCTGCGCCTCAGGCCGGAAGTCCCAAGCCTCGGCACTGCCCCACCCCCCAACCCTGCGGGGCTGGAGCTCCGAGAGCCAGCTCGCCCTGCTGCAGGGGGGAAGCTAGGATTGCCAGGCTATTAAAAGTCTGGTTGGCTCCACGCAGCACCCAGAAGTGGCTGGCATGTCCCTGTGACCCCTAGGTTCAAGAGCAACCAGGGAAGCTCCGCATGCTGCCCCTGCCCCCAGCGCCAGTTCTGCAGCTCCCATTGGCCGGGAACCATGGGGGTGTGCCTGCGGTCACGGGCAGTGCACATCATGCAGAGCCACCTGGCCACACCCACGTCTAGGGGCCGGACATGCCAGCCGCTTCCGGGACCAGTGCGGAGCCAGGGCAGGCAGGGAGCCTGCCTTAGCCCCGCTATGCTGCTGAGCGGAAGCTGCCTGAGATAATCGCTGCCCAGCCAGAGCCCACACTCCAAACCCCCTGCCCCAGGTTGGAACCTCTCCTTCACCCTAACTCCCTACCCAACCCCGCACCCTCCCCTGCACCCCAACCCCCTACCCCAGGTTGGAACCCCCTCCTGCACTCCAAACCCCCTCAGCCCCAGCCCAGAGCCCTCTCCTGTACCCCAACCCCTCATCCCCAACCCCACTGTAGAGCCCACAACCCTAGCCAGAGCCCTCATCCCCTCCTGCACCCCTACTCCCAGTCCCACCCCTGAGCCTGTACCCCCAGCCCTCACCACCTCCTGCACTCCAATTCCCTGCCTCAGCCCAGAGCCCCCACCCACACCCTGAATCCCTCATGTCTGGCCCCGCCCTGGAGCCTAGGGGAAGATCAATTAATTTGTTCATCAACATTCCACACACACAAAGAGAGAGAGAGAGAGAGACTCTCTCAGTCTCTCTCTCTCTCGCTCTCTCCCTCTCGATCACACACACACACACACACACACATATCCAGATTAGGCTTCAGTTATCACAGCACATTCTTCTGAAAATGGCTAGACAAATTAAACACTGATTTGGCTTTGGATGCTGCAGCAGATGATATGCCATGCTCTTTAACTTCTTTGGCACTGCTTCACAGCCAATATCTAATGCAATTAGTTAGGTGAATTTGGCAGCTAAAGGACACAGACTAGCCCTGGACTTCACCTCACCAACACTATCATTGTGTGCGTCTTTCCTGGTGTTGCTCTTGTCTGATTTTGCTTTGTGTGAAATTTAGCCAGTTGACTTCTACTCCTAAAGACATTTTCTCTTGACTCACCCTTTGTTGGTGAAAATTCTTGCTAACCTGTCTAACATTTGATGACTGATTTCCAGGAAATGAATGCACTTTCAAGATTAAAGCCACCCCACCTTATTCTTTGTGCTCTAGGTTTTCAATTCCTGCATATATGTCAGCCTTGTAATCAGGATAATTGGCCACCCTGGAGTAAACTATGCATGCACGCGCACGCGCGCGCACACACACACACACACACACATAAAGAGCAATCAATACAACAATATTTTTTGTGTTTTAAATGTACTGTTATAGACAGACAGACGGAAGCTGCCTTTGAAAATAAATACCAGTTTCTCAGCCAAATATTTAATAAACTGGAGGTAGGGGAAAAAAGGCAGAAAGAACCAGGAATTCCACATACAAGTATCTGAATACAGGGAAAAGTGCTATTCCCACTGTCATTTTGTAGCATGAGACTAGATGGGAAAAAGGTGGTTGAGAAGTGATATTTCCATTGCTGTGCCTGTGAAAAGGTTATAGAAAGTTTCCAAAGCTAATAAATATTTTCTCTTTGTTATGTCATATTTATTTAGTAGGTCACATCTAGGCGACATTCACAGAATTATAGAAATGTAGGGCTGGAAGGAACTTCAAGAGGCCATTTAGTCCAGTCCCCTCTGTTGAGGCAGGATTAAGAATATCTAGACTATGAAGAGAATTAGCTAAAATGTATTAATCCACTGACAGTTGTTTCTGAAATTTATGGAAAACTGAAGAGGTACAGAAAAACTAACCATAGTGATGATTTTCTAAAGAGAAAAGAAGAGTGATCCTGGCCATTACTGACCCATAGATTATCTTTTAGCAACATTAAATAGGGAAACAGTGATTAAGACAAAGATATCACTAAAACATTTAGGGGGGCCATGATCACAGCATCATAAAGAATAAATCTTACCCAATGTAATTGTTTTTAACTAGATTTAAAAATTAGTGGATGAATGAAACATAGTGCATATAGTAGGCCTGCATCTTGATTGCTTTGCACCTAATAAATGATATTGATAAATAATACAGATGGGTCTTATTTAACATATTCATTAATGATCAAGAGTAAATAGTAATTAAACTTATATGATATATTAAACTGAAAGGCACTGCAAACACCAGTTAGGACAGAGAAAGAATACAAAACGGCCTAGAGTGATTGACTGAATTTATTTTCCCTGTCATATATCCAATGTAGGAAAATGCAAGTTATACATCTGGGGAAAATAATCCAAGACACATACCCAATCCAAGGGAGGAACTTGGAAATTAGTAATACACAAAGTGTCTCAGAGGTGAAGGCTAACACCAAATTAAACTTGAATTATCAATATGATTTTGTTGCAAAAACATAGAAAGGGCAATGTAAAAGTTTGGGCTGTGGTAACATTATTTTCAATGGGGATCTAGTTCATAAGCACCTAGACTACTGTGCTCACTTCTGTGTGCCACATTTCTAATGTAGATAATGCCAAACTGGAGTGAGTTCTGAGAAGATCAACAAATCTGTTCAGAGTCAGTGAGGGACTGATGTCTGAAGCAAGATTAAAAGAGTTAAATATTCACAGCTCAGCTAAGCAATGATTGAAGCAGGGTATGATAATAGTTTACACATATTTGTAGGGTGTTAATGCCAAGGAAAGAAAGGAATTATTTACTGTGGTAGATGGGAGCTGTAGTGAGGTAGAGTGGCCTCCCGCTGAGCCAGAGGGGGAGGAACCATTCTGTGAACCCTGGTGAGCGGAGCTAGGCCATGTTTGTTCCTTCCTCCAGAAGTCAGAGGCTGGAAAAGGAAGTATAAAGGACTGGTCCTGGGGCTCATTTCAGCTGCAGCTGCAGAAGGAGACAGATGCCTCCTGCCCGCTCCCGAGCTGGGAGACTGCAGCAGATCCCCACCGAGCTGAGGACTGGCCAGAGCTGCTGGAGCCACCTGCTGACCCAGGCACCGAGGAGCCTCTGGGACTGCCACTGGCCTTCAATCCAGACAAACCGGAGGACCCCTATGGATCTATGTACCCCCCGAGGGGAGGGGAGGAAGTGGCCCAGGGGCATCCGACCCTAATTTGGCTGCATTGCTGCTGGAGACCCTGTCAGCCTGTTGTGGCTGGATTCCCTGCTTACCCAGTGGCAGAGTACTGTTAGGGCCCTGTACTAGAACGCAGTGGAGTCGAGGGGGCCCGCATTCCCCTACCCTGCCACCCCTTTCCTGGGGTGGCAGTCCCCCCTCTCTAGGCCAAGGAGCCTGTGATTGTTGGAGCAAGTATACCCGACCCTCTTGCTGCTCGACCCTGAGCTATAGGCCCGAGACATAGACCCTTTACCGCCCACCCTGACTGAAGGCCTGGAGCTCATAACTAACTGTTTGCTGCTCAATCCTGAGTACAGGTTTGAGCCATAGACTCTTTGTTGCCCTGTCCTGATGAAGCATTTGAACTTGTAACTGTTTGCTCCTTTGCCCTGATTGCAGTCTGGAGACCCTAACTGACTACCATTCCACCACAGGCTAATTCCCTAACTGTAGGTGACGCCCAGCAACATAGGGAAGCAGAGTGGCCTCCCACTGACCCAGAGGGGGAAGGACCATCGCTAATCCACTATACGGGCATAACTAGAAGTAATGGGATGAAATTTTTAAAAAGTACAGTTTAGGCTGAATCTCAGGAGAAAATTCCCAATGTCAAATGTACAATAATAATCCGAGTAATAGACTCCTAAGAGAAAAAAGACACATCATATAGGTGTTTTAATACTAGTTTATACAAAACATTTGAAAAGGTCAGGTAGGGACATGTGACAGACTGCTAGGTATGAAAGCCTGAGTCAACACACTGTTCACAGCAGCTCAATCAGGTAAAGCAGATTGGAGCTGACTAAGCAGCTGTGCCTAATTTGTGGGTGGGGCAGGGCAGAAAAACTATTTAAGCCATTAGCCAGAGCCCACAAATAGGCACAGAAAGGAAGTAAAAAGGGGGGAAAGCAGGCAGTAAGGGGAGACAGAGATTGCTCTCCCCTGTTTGTTACAGGTGCTATATAAGCTATGAAGGTGGTGGGACTCATATATAAATAAATTGCACAAGTTGTAAGGACCAGCACAAGAGTCTCTGCGTGATTTGTAGACCGAGACAGAAGCAGGACCAAGGAGGCCCTGTTACAGGACACTGGCAAAGAAGATGGATTGGATGATCTAACCCATATGAGTCTTTTCCTTCTGTTTGTTTATGCTAATTTTAGGGAAGACTGATTAGACAGTGGTGATAAATGTTTGACTTGTAAGTGATTACTGGGGAATGCATCTGTTTTCATGCTGATAAACAAAATTCCTGCTGAATAGGGACACAGGGAAAAGATTTAGTGCAGTGCATTTCAGATAGGGATGGGAGAACTCGTTTGGCCTAATTTTGAACTCTCTTGAAGATTGAAATCCCCCACATACAATGTTAAATTGAACTTAATTATGTTCACATTCTGCTTGAGTGACACTAGAAAAAAATGGATCATGGGAGGACAAGAAAAAAATAGAGCAGAGAGAACATTGAGTGAAAAACAAATAGAGACTCTGAAATAAGGAGCACAGATGAGAAGCGAGAAATTCTAGTGAAAAATTAAATGTAATATATATACACATATTTCATATGGAACCCCACTTGTCTCTCTCTTCCACAGTCAAACTTATCAGAGTTCTCTTCAACTTCAATAGTGAAAGTTTGATTCAGTGGCCCACTTGATCTTGAAGAATCAGAGGAAATGGATTTTCTTCACTTTTCAGATGAGCATGAATGCTGCTTAATAATATAGTTACATTTTTCATTACTTCAATATACACAACCACTTCCTCACCTATAGATATGTAAATTCAGACAGTAATGTTTGGTAATCACTGAACAGTAATCACCCATTTGTAGTTTTGTTCAGCAGCTTTCACATTTACTACAGTTAGAAACAGAAACAAAAAAAACCCCAACAGTTACTAACCTTTCCATAACTGTTGTGCTAAACCAATGCTGGTGCAGCCATGCTGGGGCTATCAGAATAACTCTCTCCTTGTGCCGTTTGATTTTTTAGGAGGACCTTGTGAGCCAAGGGGATTGGGGGAAAAGCATAAAGTAGGAAGTCTGTCCACAGGAGCAGAAAACCGTCAGACATGGAGCCTGGGCTGTGTCCGCACAGCAAACAAAACTGATGGCATTTCCTGTTATGCCTGGGTGCGAACAGGTCTACCTGGGGAGGCCTCCATCTTTGGAAGATGAATCCGGTGACCTCCGGGTGAAGGGACCACTCATGGTGAGAGGAAAAGGATCTGCGGAGGTAATCTGCCAGTATATTCCGGGCTGCTGGAAGATGTGACGCCTTGAGATGAATGGAGTGCTGTGCTTCACGCAGAAGTCCCATAGATAGGTGGCCTCCTGATACAAGGCTGAAGATTGAGCCCATCCCTGCTTGTTGATGCAAAACGTTGGCTGCTGTATTGTCTGTCAGGACCTGCACCATCTTGCCTGAGATCTGGGGAAGAAACACAGGGCACGCTAAGAATATCGCCCTGAGCTCCCTGGAGTTTATGTGCAGGGAGAGCTCTTCTTGGGACCAGAGGCCCTGAGTCCTGAGGTTGTTGAGGTGGGCTACCCACCCTACGTCTTATGCGTCTGAGACTAAGGCTACCAACAGTTCAGGGGTAACAAGACATCCCCATCATTACCGATCTTGGGTCTTTCCAAAGGTCCAGGGAGGCGAGGACCAGAGGAGGGACCATGAGCACTGACTGCAAGTGGTGTCTGCTTTGGGAGTAAACTTATGCTAGCCACATCTGGATGGGCCTGAGGCACAGCCTGGCGAGCTGAACCACATAAGTACATGCCTCCATTTATCACGGTAGCTTGAGGCAAACCCGAGATGTTGTGGGCCATGACATTGGATATCAGGTCTGACAGGGGCAGGAATCAGGCTTCCAGCAGGAAGGCCGTGGTTTGGGTCAAGTCAAGCTCTGCCCCAGTATATTCTATTCTATTCTCTTAACTGGGACAAGAGTGGACTTCTGCTCGTTTACCAGCCGGCCCAGTGGCTTGGACGATGCTGTTCTGTACTTGAACCTGCGACTGACCTTTGATCAGTCAGTCATAGAGGTACAGATAGACTCGTACACCTGGCTGTCTGAGGAAGGCTGCTATGACCACCATACACTTTGTGAAAACATGGGGGGCTGCCAATAAGCCAAAGGGAAGAGCAGTGAATTGGTAGTGGCTTTGACTCATTATAAACCTGAGAAATCTTCTATGGCCACGGAAGACAAAAATGTGAAAGTATGCATTCTTTAAGTCAAGGGAGATGTACCGGTCTCCTGGATCCAGGAAGGGAATGATGGAGGCCATGGAGACTATGTGGAACCTCAACTTGTTGAGATCTGTGTTTAGGTGACACAGGTACAAGATGGGCCGGAAGCTCCTTTGGCATTAGGAAATACCAGAAGTAAAACCCCTTCCCAGTCAAGTCTTGAGGAACCTTCTTTACAGCCCCCATATGTAGGAGGCATTGCACCTCCTGGACAAGGAGTTGCTCATGAGAAGGGTCCCTGAAGAGGGACAGGGATGGGGGGGTTGGAGGGAGGGATGAATAAAAACTGAAGGGTATATCTGACTGTCACTGTATTCAGGACCCAATAGTCCGATGTTATGTATGATCATGCTGGGCTGAAGAGTTACAGACAGTCCAAAAATAAAAGGCGCAGCGGATCTGAAACAGTGACTGGTACAGCGCCCTTGGGTGCACCTTCAGAAGGCCTGCTTGGATCGGCTGGAGTATCTCTCAGACCACGACTGGGAGGCTGAGGGGGACGGGAGTGCTTGGCACCATTTATAATCTCCTCCTTTTCTTTTGTAGGGCTCCTGTCTTGAAGGCACTGAGAACTGAGGAGGCTGCTGGGGCCTGAAGTCCTTCCTAGAAGCTAATGGAGTGTGAAGGCCTCAGGATCATAGGGTGGCCCTCAAGTCCTTCAAGCTGTGAAGTCTTGTGTTCGTCTTCTCCAAGAACAGAAAGGAGCCTTCGAAGGGGCGGTCTTGGATAGACTGTTGGACATCATGAGGAAGGCCAGAGGACCGGAGCCAAGAATAATGCCTCATGGTGACAGCGGAGGCCATTGTCCTGGCTGCCAAGTCGGCAGTGTCCAGACTGCCTGGAGAGAGGTCCTGGTCATGTTCTTACCCTCCCTCAAGAGGGAAGGAGTTCTCTGCTTTGAATCTTGGGGCAGGGAGTCTTTAAATGTACTCAAGGAGTCCCACAGATTCAAATCTTATCTTCCCAGCTGAGCTTGCTGGTTGGAGATACGTAGTTGAAGGCAACCTGTTGAATAAAACTTTCTTTTGAAAAGGTCTAGTCTCTTGATGTCGTTTTGCTTAGGGGTAGTGCTCAACTGGCCCTGCCTGTCCCTTTTGTTTGCTGCAGGCACCGTGAGGGACACTGGGGGGAGAGGGGCGCATGAGTACTGGTATTTGAACCCGTGTGCTGATACATAGTACTTCTTCTCTGCTGTCTTGGAGGAGGAGTACAGAGAAGAAGGAGATTGCCACAGGGCCTTGACAGGTCCCATCACCACCTCATTGATGGGCAAGGCCACCTTGGAGGGAGCTGCTACAGCCAGGATATCAATAAGGCTGTGTGATGTCTCTTTGAGCTCCTCAATGTCCAGACCCAGGTTTGCAGCAACACGCCTCAGAAGGTCCTGATAGGCCCAGAAGTCACCCTTTAGAAGCAGGCTACTGGCTCCCACAACAGTCTCCTCTGGGGAGGAGGAGGAGGAGGCTTGTACCAGAGGAGGGGCTCCGTCCCCTGCCTCAACTATGTCCATGAGAGCTATCTCCTCGACATTGGTACTGGGTTCGGTACAGGATTCAGGGTCTGGTGCCAAGCAGGAAGGAGCAGCAGCCCATCTCTTGGAAACCACCGAGTAGAAGCGATGGGAAGGAGGATCCAGTACCGGGGAAAACCCCCAGGGGTTCCAGTAAGGCCACTGCATCAGCCAGTGACCTGTTGAGCAGGTGCCGGCAGGGGGACCGGCACCAAAGTCCACTGGCGCATAAGCTGGGTACCAGTGGTGAGCTTTAGGTGGCACAAAAGGTTCCCCTTTGGACTCAGAAGAGGAGTCTTCTCTCAGAGACCAGGGTACCTGCTTCTGCCTCCATATGATGCCAGGGTCCCAGCAACTGGCAATGGACCAGTGATTGAGATGCCGGGATCAGGGAAGGCTTGCCCCTAAAGGGTGCCAGAGGGGGCCAAGTGCAGCAAGGAGCCTGACGCTTCTTGTTCCCTCTAGTTTCTGGTCACCAGAACTGGTAGGTGTTCCATTGGAGTCGGCGGGACTAGCAGAGAAAGAAGGTCCCTAGCCACTTGTAAAGTCTCTGGGGTCGATAGAACTGTCAGATCGCTGGCACCATGGTGGCTTCTGGCAGGGGGTCCCATACTCAACTCAATGCTCTAGGTGGAGTCGACGGTGCCATCGTGGGTCCTGGAGAGGAAGAGTGCCCAGCACAGGTCTCACTGTGCTGTCTTCTCCCTGCTTGTCTCTCTTCTGGACCAGTGAGAATCCTCTGTGGATGCGCTACTTCTTGTTCTTCTTTCTCGGCACCGGAGATGGTGAACAGTGCTGAGAAGAGCTCAGTGCCGGGGGAGTGCTTCTCAATGACACCGAAGTACTTGGCGCTGAATCGGAGAGGCTGAGTTCTGAGACTGGCCTGAGGGAGTCTTCCACAAGGATAGCCTTCAGCCTAATATCTCTGTCCTTTTAAATGCGGGGTCTGAAGTCTCGACATTTCTGGCACTTGTCCCTCACGAGAGTTTCCCCCAAGCACTTTAAGCAACTGGAGTGTGGGTCGCTCACAGGCATATATTTGCCACAAGAGGCACAAGGCTTGAAGCCTGGGCATGCCCAGCCCCTGGGGTGGAGTCCTTCGATGATAGGAATTATACACACTAACACTAATTACAAAATATATATATACTAAACTATGATAATACAAACAAAGTTAGAGTCCGAAAGCCTCGTTGGAGCAAGAAGGGTCATTCCAGCCACCGCAACAGGTGGTATGAAGGAACTGAGAGGGTGAGGGGCTAGTGGCACCCCTTATACTGGCGCATAAACACATGGCTCCAGAGAGCGCTAGAGCCCGACAGATACCACTGAGGGAAAAATCTCTGGCAACTGTGCCCGCGGCGTGCACACACCTAACATGGAATGGACATGAGCAAGCACTCGAAGAACTTAAGAATTCTGTACCATGAACGCTGAAAAAGATGAACTGGCCAGCTTTATACAGGACCACATTATGATTCACAGATTTTAAGGATGGAAGGACAATTATTTCTTCTGATCTCCTGAATAACATAGGCCATAGAATTTCATCCAGTAATTCAGGCATCAAGCCCAATAACTTGTGGTTGAACTAGAGCATAGCATTTAGAAAGACATCCAGTCTTCATTTATATACATGGAGAATCTACCCCATCCCTTGGCAAATTGTTCCAATGATTAATTAACGTCACTGTTATAAGTGAGTTCCTTATTTCCAGTTTGAATTTGTAAAGCTTCAACTTCTAGCCAGTGGGTCTTGTTTTGCCTTTAAAGAGCCCCCACAGGAACAGATATTTTTGCTGTGTGTGGGCACCCAAAGGCTGTGAGCAAATTTCACCTTCAAAAAGTTTCTACATTCTAAGAAATCAAACCCCTGCAGCAGTCAACAACTTCACTCGTCCTTCTCTTCTAAGTCTAAACCCATTAACCATGCCCTCTCTCGCCTAAGCTTAGCAGGAATCTTGCTGTTCTCAACATTTCTCTTTTAACTGTTTAGAGTTAGAGTTTTAGTGTTAATTTTCACTTACAGGTAACCTAATTTTTCTAATATATGTTCTGTTCATGTGAATACTTCAGAGTGTCAGATAAATGTAACCCCCCCCCCACATACACACACAATAATATCACCAAAACAATATAACTAAAAATATTTTGCTGGATAATTTTTAAGGAATAATTGGGTTTTTCATAATCCTGGTTCCAAGAATGTTTAGCAGAAAAACTGGTCAAATAATAGCGCATCAGAGCCCAAATTCTTGTAGAAGTTGACAGAATGCTAACCATCTCCCTACTCCAGTGGAAGTAACAGTCAAAGCAAAATAAAGCCAGCATTATTTAAGCAATACAAATGAGAGTAATAAACTGAAAATGGTATCTGAAAAGATCAGTCTAATGATCAGGTTACTTAACTGCTCCATACCTCAATTACCTGATCTGTAAAATTGGGATAATAACCACCTTTGTAAAGTGCACTGGGCTACTCAGATAAAAGATGCTACAGTTTGCTATTATTATTATTGCAGAATGCCTGGTGGTGCCAATTTTTATATACACTAGACAGGACATTCAGGATGTGCAAGGAGAGATTGTCACAAAGTTAGCTAAGACTGATGCAACTAAATTCCTGGGAGATTTGAAAGATATTGCAATTCCAGAACTTATTGAATTACATCATCTGGGTTTTATGAATGATCAGGAGTTCCAAACTTGGATTCAAAGGAAGAGTCCCATCTAATAAAGTAGTAAAGTGAGTAATGCAGATACAAAACATGTACACTGTTGTTGAAAGCAATGCAAGGTAACTGATGTCTTTCAGAAGGTATGAAATGGTGGACCAACCCCACACCAGGAAAAACAAATAATGCCAGATGCAGCATATTGTGCTGTCAGAATAGAGATGCAGTAAAGGGATTGACTTTATTGACATAATAAAATTCTAGATTATTAGCATAGTTTTAAAATATAATACTTTGTGAAATGTTTACTTTTCAACAATCAACGTGAATACACTATGCATAATGCATCAGCATAATCTCATAAAAGTGAAGAATTAATAATGCTAATTTGAGCCAGACTTGATGTGGGTGTGTGTTGTGTCAGTTATATTAATACACCACATCCACATTCTTCCAGCCCTGGTCTGCTCCCAAGCAGACATTGTCAAACATGTTGACTTGTGTGTTAGTGGTGTAAAGTTCTACCTCAGAGGGACCAGAGTCCAGACCTGCCCCTTTGATTTGAGCTGATAGGACTCGGGAATGTTACAGGAACTGTGCATTCAGTCCCTTTGGTGATCTAAGCAGACAAATTAGGACCATTCCTGAAAGAGTGACCAAATTTAATATAGGCACCCAAATCCATAGGCAGGCATCTAAAGAGTGGCCTGACTTCCAAAGATGAAACAGCTCGTGTTGACTGAATTTTTATATTAAGTTCAGCCTTGAGTGGAATTTTTATGCCTTTGTTATGAACTTTGAGAATGGAATTAAAATGGAAACAATGACAACTTTAATTAAAGCAGGAAGGCCCATAAATTTAAAAGTTTCACTTGAATAAGATGTAGATGAATCTTGAATGTATTTAGTCAAACAACATCTAAATTCCCTCAGCATCAGATTATTTATTCCCAGAAACCACACCGTGCTCACTGACAAATGCTACACATGTTGGTCCTCACACATATTAAAGCTTTACCATGCTAAATTTCAATTAAATGACAAAAGGGATACACTGTATATACAAAAGAAACTTTTAACAATTGCCCTCATTATGTGTCTCTCAAAGCTCATTACAAGACAACTACCACAGTGGACTAGGTCTGAAGAATAACCACAATTTTTCTTCATTTAGTCTACTTTCAAATATGTCTGGTTTTGTAAGCAAATTCAAAGAATCCTAATATACTTCTCATAATCTCCACAGGAAAGATGAAAAACGTTCAAAGTCTGTTTTCTACAGCCACCATTCTCCATTGTACAAATTCTGTGAACATTAATTGACAGGTTTTTTTTTCTTTGAAATCAATCAATTCTTTTCTCTCTGTTTTTATAAAAATAAACAGGCGCTTCCTTCACATTAGAGCAACAGTCCAACATCAGGCAGCCAAGCTTACTGCCAATACTTTAGCAAAGGAAATTCTTTTGAATCCATACATCTTGGCTATATTGAAGAAGGGATTTCACATTTAGTTCTGAAGGCACCAATTACTGACATTGTGCATGTCTGCAAGGTTTTTTTCCCCACTTCCCCAAAAATCAAGCATGCCAGTTAAATTCAGACAGGTAAGAGGAGCCCCTGAAGCCAAAGAGGTTTGTCCTCTTTACAAAAGCGAACCTGAATTACTAAGTGAAGAGAAAAATCTAGAATAAATATTTTGGAATTGCTGAAAGGATTTTGGCTACTTGTGATAATGAAAGAATCCTTCAAAGCAGTGGCTGTAGTGATTTGTTTTGAGATTTTTTGTGAGTCAGAGGTTAGCTAAGGGTTATACACTTTTTTTAGAATCTCTTGGTATCAGTAAAGAAAAATATTGCACAAGGGTTGGATTCTTCAGTGTTGCTCCTCGTTATTTAACAACTGATTGTGTATTTCTGTTCATGCTCTATCTATATCACCACTTAACTTAAAAGTGAACTGGAGAATTATCATCATTATTTGAATTGCCATATACTTAAGCACAGAGATCACTATTTTCTACAGCTGACAATTAGCTCAGGCTCAGTCACGGCATTTAAGCTCTGTCCTGCATTGAGGCTGGTGGGTGGCTCATTATCCTAGAAGTCCAGAATGCTGCACCTTCAGGAGCTGAGCCATACTCCCCTTTGCACACACAAGCCAACTGTGTTGTTCATGTCCAACCTCCTCCTCGCTTCTCTTTAGGAGAAGCAGACACAGAGAGATCATTCCCTGGGCCCAGCTACTTGTATCCTCCCCAATCTTTGTGCCCACACAGCAGGCACAATTTAGCCCTTAATGAATGTAGCAAATCTACTGTACAAAGACACTATTTCATAGAACAGATCAAACAAATTAGATTATTTTCATGGAATCTATTTAATGTATCCTGAAATGCAATAAGTGTCACAGAATTCTGAGCAAGATCCTCAGTTGCTGAAAATCTGTGTAGTCCCAGTGACTTTAATGGAGCTATGGATTTATATCCTAAATGTGGCCCTCGTTTTCTTATGTCAACACTAGAGATGATCAAAAATTGGCATTTGTGTCCCACAGGAAATTCTGATATTTCAATATCCTCAATCACAACAAAAAGCTGGAATACCTAAATTTTTCACAAAACGAAAATAAAAAATTTAATAGGAAATTTCAAAATATTTTGACATAGTCCACCTAAGCTGTCATGGTGCCTCATGGGAGTTGTTGTTTGGACATCTCTTGTTCCCATTTGCCCCCACAAACTTTTGTCTGAAGCCCAGAACTTATGGGTTTAATGCAGAAATTATTGGGTGAGATTCTTCGGTCTGTGTTATGCAGGTCACAACGGTCCCTTCTGGCCTTAAAATATATATATATATATATATGAGTCTATAAATACAGGCCCTTACCACCATGTAATAACTTTATCTAACAAAATCTACCTTCTGAAAATATCAGTACTCAAGAGAATGAGCCCCTTTCAATGGAAATTGAGTCAATACTATTGAATCTTGATAGCTTTAGGATAATTGAAAAGCCTCTTATTGATATTACTTAAATGAGTCATGAAAAGTAGGGCTGTCAAACGATTAATTTTCTTAATCGTGATTAATCGCATGATTAAAAAATTAATTATGATTAATCACATGATTAATCGCACTGTTAAACAATAATAGAATACCATTTACTTAAATATTTTGGATGTTTTCTAAATTTTCCAAATATATTGATTTCAATTACAACACAGAATACAAAGTGTACAGTGGTCACTTTATATTTATTTTTCATTACAAGTATTTGCACTGTAAAAAAACCCACAAGAAATAGTATTTTTCAATTCACCTGATATAAGTACTGTAGTGCAATCTCTTTATCATGAAAGTTGATCTTACAAATGTAGAATTATGCACAAAAAACTGCATTCAGAAATAAAACAATGTAAAATTTTAGAGCCTGCAAGTCCACTCAGTCCTACTTCTTGTTCAGTCAATCGCTAAGACAAACAAGTTTATTTACATTTGCAGGAGATAATGCTGCCCGCTTCTTGTTTACAATGACACCTGAAAGTGAGAAGAGGGGTTTTCATGGCACTGTTGTAGCCAGCGTTGCAAGATATTTTCGTGCCAGATGCACTAAAGATTTACATGTTCCTTCATGCTTCAACCACCATTCCAGGGGACATGCGTCCATGCTGAGGACAGGTTCTGCTCGATAACAGTCCAAAGCAATGTGGACCAACTCATGTTCATTTTCATTATCTGAGTCAGATGCCACCAGCAGAAGGTTGATTTTCTTTTTTGGTGGTTTGGGTTCTGTAGTTTCCGCATTGGAGTGTTGCTCTTTTAAGACTTCTGAAAGCATGTGCTACACCTCATCCCTCTCAGATTTTGGAAGGTACTTCAGATTCTTAAACCTTGGGTAAAGTGCTGTAGCTACCTTTAGAAATCTCACATTGGTACCTTCTTCGCATTTTGTGAAATCTGCAGTGAAAGTGTTCTTAACATGAACATGTGCTGGGTCATCATCCAAGACTGCTATAACATGAAATATATGGCAGAATGCGGGTACAACAGAGCAGGAGACATACAATTCTCCCCCAAGGAGTTCAGTCACAAATTGAATTACATTATTTTTTTAATGAGCAACATCAGCATGCAAGCATGTCCTCTGGAATGGTGGCCAAAGCATGAAGGGGCATACAAATGTTTAGCATATCTGGCATGTAAATACTTTGCAATGCCAGCTACAAAAGTGCCATGCAAATGCCTGTTCTCACTTTCTAGTGACATTGTAAATAAGAAGAGGGCAGCATTATCTCCTGTAAATATAAACAAACTTGTTGGTCTTAGCGATTGGCTGAACAAGAAGTAGGACTGAGTGGACTTGTAGGCTCTACAATATTACACTGTTTTGTTTTTGAGTGCAGTTATATAACAAAAATAATCTACATTTGTAAATTCCACTTTCATGACAAAGAGATTGCAGTACAGTACTTATATGAGGTGAATTGAAAAATACTATTTATTTTATTTGTCATTTTTACAGTGCAAATATTTATAATAAAAAATAATATACACTGATTTCAACTACAACACAGAATACAATATGTATGAAAATGTAGAAAAATATCAAAAAATATGTAATAAATGTCAATTGGTATTCTATTGTTTAACAGTGCAATTAAAACTGCGATTAATCACGATTAATTTTTTAGAGTTAATCACGTGAATTAACGCGATTGACAGTCCTAATGAAAAGATAACCATTTTTTGTTAACTTTATTTCCCCACAAACAACACAGAGATGTTACTTCATATATCATCTTCTCATAGATTTTTAGAAAACTTAAGGACAGAAATGCCCAGTATGATAATCTAGTCTCATCACCTCTACATCACAGGCTATTGAATTTCACCCAGTTACCCCTGTACTGACCCTACTAACTTGTGTTTGACTAAAGCATAACTTGTGACATGTACACAGAGCAATATTTAACTATAAATTAACTTACCATTGACTCCATAGCTCTTCTGATGCAGCAGCTGGGCTAAATCAGAGGCAGGGGAAGATGGTGGGATTTGAGGGGAAATGTAGAGTGGAAAGACTGCTGGATGGAGTGGTGGAAAGGAGGCAAGGTATATGGTGGGATAGAGCTGCGCTACTTGGCTTTGGAATGGAGGCTGGGGGAGGAGGCTGGAATAGATTTATAGATTGTAAGGCCACAAGGGACCACTGTGCCCTCCTGCATAACACCAGCCACAGAATTTCTGCAAAATAATTCCTGTTTGCATTTGAAAGTGTTACCCTTTAAAGTAAGTGGATGCAGTGAAGGGGGTAGGGGTGCACAGAAGATAGGCAGGGTACAGAAAGAGGATGAAGGGAATGAAAGGAGGAGGGAAGGAATGGAGGCAGGTGGAGGATGCATGGAAGACGACAGAGAAAGGTAGAGTCTAATCCATGTTAAACTGGAAAAGGTTAACATTTTGTAAACCTGAAACTTCAAATGCCTTGGGCCTGATTCTTGCTTCTACTAACACCCCTTTATGTTGCTCTGGGTAAAGGGGCCCTGGTGTAAATGAGATTCAGGCCCTTAACGTTTTCAATACAACTATTATTTATCACTTGCTCAGCTGCTCGGGCTAGTGCATTATGGGGATGGAGTCAAAGTCCCGTCAACTTCAATAGGAGTGAGGGGAGCCACCCTGCAGAGGCTCCTCCTTTTTCCTCCTCCCAACCCCATATTGTAAGCCCTGGGGAGCCTTATGTTCCCTTACACATGGCAAATGACAATCTCACCCTTAATAAACCATACATAAGTTCACCCACAGCGTATTTCCATTACAGGCCAAAACAAGAGTTAGGGGTGGGGAATGACAGGTGGGGGAGGGCCAAGTAAACACGGTGGGGTGACAGTGACTGATGAACAAGTCTGGCTCTTTGTCGTGCAATAAATGGGAAAAGCCATGGCTCTGTCAGAGCAAAAAATGGAGAAATCATTATGAGGTTTGCTTATAATAGTATCATCTTCTGTTAGCCCAAAATAATGACAAAACACATTCAGAGCTCTCTCATTTTAGAACCTTGTCACAGTAAATTGATAATATGCTCAGAGAAAAACATGAAGTGACTGTACCAGGCTAGTGGCCCTGCAAAGTACATTATTCATAGTCTTGCTATTGTGATGCAAGTCACAGCACAAAAACAGCTCAGGAATGTCTGCAATCAGACTCATTGCTGGTTATAACAGCATGTATTAATATGTATGTTTTCCTGAGATAGCCTATCAAATTATATTCAGTACTGTATAATTCCTACCGCCTTTCTCTATATTTGGTTTATATCTCCTTTTTGACCTGTGAGGAGAAAATAAGTCAAGTACTATAGTAGGGAAAACATGGGACAAAGCAGAAATGTGTTTTTCTCCAGTGACATGGATGAGGGAGGGCTTTCCTAGCGTCCAACACTGCAGACTTCCTACAGGCCAACCCCACACACCTTTCTCAACTACATTCCCATTGACATCACTGCTTACTACTGGGCTGTCAACCTACTGTAAGACTGACGTGGACATGTCACCCTGAGCTGTACAATTATATATGAAAGTTGTTCCCTTCCTTTTTTGTGTTCTTTTTTTCCTTTGGGAGAGCGTCTGCACTCCCCATTGATATCCCATCTCCATCCTCAAATGCTTTGGCTGAAAGTGACCCTCTGTTGCAATCTAGCCAAGGAGGTCTGAACAGAGCTCCCCATATTATGTCCATTAATACTGCTCCAGATGTCCACTACAGGGAGATAGTTAAGCATTTAGCAAAATAGATTCAGTATTTAATCTGCATCTATGCCCCTGGACTTAATATCTTTTAAACTTGCCCTACAAAACATTATTATGGCTGTAGATCTCATTTTAAATTTTCATATGGGTAAAATAAATAAGTATTTTTCTATCTAAATACTTTAGCTATGTCGGCTGCAGAATGATATGATGCTTATGGCACTGTCATAAAGCAGGGAGATACAAATATTCCTGACCCACACATCTAATTTGCATCTATACTTGTCAGGATAAAGTAATGGTGTGTTCTTACAGTATAAATAAGCACATATACATATTCCATAACCACATCTGCACAATCCTTTTATAGTGCAAATGGGTGGATCACCATATGTCTTTGCATAGTGGAATTAGTTGCATTTAGGATGTGTGCAGAGTGCACATTGTGTACTTGTTCAGCGAGGCTTATAGAATAAATATAGTTACCCTAATCCACATATAGCAGGCAACTAATATTATTATTTGTTTTACATTACAGGTCCCAGCTGAGATCAAATCCCCACTGGGCTATACACCGTACAGACACACAGTAAGAGACAGTCCTAACATGAAAATAAACTTAGTATTGCAAAAGAACATGTTTGCAAACAGTAAATTCTGAATGACTATTATTTCCTACCATGCTCCTATTCATGAACATTTGTGAAACCAAAAAACTAATTCACTATGTTTATTGGGGGAAGACTGTTCTTTGTAAGATTAATCACATTTCCTTGTAAACAAGGGAAGAAGAGTATGCGTGTGAACAAAAGAATTTTATATTTTGCTGTTTGTCACTTACTATTCAGTTTTAAAAGTTTGTCCTCTACTCAGGAAGCTGAAGTGATGCCATGCAATTTAAACAACCAATATTCAAACAATGTAGCAAAAAGCAAAAAGTCAGGATGGAGAGGTTGTGAAAAAACACAGAGGCTAAAAATAGTTTGGCAAAAACTTATGAATAGCAAAACTTTTGTATAAATCAGGATTGACTCGTGGATGATTGGTTAATAGAAGGAAGATACTAAATTCACTGGATATTGTATTTACAACTAGCAACAGAGGGTCCTGTGGCACCTTTGAGACTAACAGAAGTATTGGGAGCATAAGCTTTCATGGGTAAGAACCTCACTTCTTCAGATGCAAGTCAGTGAGGTTCTTACCCACGAAAGCTTATGCTCCCAATACTTCTGTTAGTCTCAAAGGTGCCACAGGACCCTCTGTTGCTTTTTACAGATTCAGACTAACACGGCTACTCCTCTGATATTTACAACTAGTAATTCAACCAGATCTTTTCTAAGACATTAGGGATGGGAACCATTAGAAGCCCAAGTCCAAAGTGAAGTCAATGTGACTTGGGCTTGTAAGTCACTTAAGTGTTTTTAAAAATCCTACACTAAAAAGAATAGACTAAAGAGAAGGTTACTACTCACTCTGTGCAGTAACTGAGTATTCAAGATGGGTGTCCCTGTGGGTGCTCCACTTCAGGTGAATGTGCATCCCTGCATCTTTCATCTGAGAATTTCAGTAGCAGTGCTTGTCTGGGTCGCACATGCACTCTCCCTGTCTTGCGCTGTTGTTGAAGCCGATCTAGCACTGCATGACCAGACCTCCCACCCTCCCAGTTCTCTCTACCGCAGAGTCTGTAGACTGAACTCCGAAGTTGAGGGGAGGAGGGTGGGTAGTGAAGGACCCATAGGGACACCCATCTCAAAGAACATCAGTTACTGCAGGGGATGAGAGACCTTCTCTTCTCCTTCGAGGAGTATTCCTGTGGGTGCTCCACTTCAAGTGACTATTGAGCAGTGCCCTTTGGGGGATGGAAGGGGTTTTGGAGTTGCGTGAGTAACTGATGATAATTCCTAACAAATCATCTGATCTTGAGCCCTGGTCTACATCATAGCATTCTGTGAACCTATGTGCTGATGGCCAGGTGGCTGCTTTACTTATGTCCATGATTGGTACATTGTTTAGAAAGGCTAGTTTAAACTCTAAGATACTGATGGAAATTTTAGCCAGAATTATCGCAGTTACGCTAAAAATAGGATTTCACTTATTTAAAATTATTGTTCAATCGACCGGTAAAAAAGCTATTGTTCCAGAATGACATTTACCCCATGTAGAGAAGACAACACATGGCCTATGCACCACTTACACCCTATTTTGATGCCAAAATAGGGGATACGTGGGATATAAATTCTGCACATGCCATACTCTGGTACAGGGATGAATTTAATAATTACCAAAGGCATAAATATTGACTAATAGACATATTTCATGGCATCAAACCCTACACACCAAGATTAAATGATTTAAAGGTCATGTGTAGGCTGGTGTGCAGACTTGCCAGTTATGGAAGGAAACATAAAATCCCAGCTACAGGTCATTTCACATTCCTTTCCTCTGGGCTGGCTTTATTTCCAAGAACAAAATGCAAAACCAGAAAAAAAATCAACTCTCACTAGTGAATACAACCATCTGGGGCTTTCCAATTTCAGCCAGCTGGCAGGAGAGAAGACGCATCCTCACCCGTAAGGTAGCTTCCTTTGCACCAGCTTCCCCTTTCCTTTTATAACAGTCATGCCATAGGTGAGCAACCAGTTACCCCTTACCTGCCAGAGCATCTTTACATTTTATCACACCTTGTGTTTTCCACGTCCCCCAAATCAGAAGAAATATATTTGGGGATTCCCCTGAAAATTTTTCATTTAAAACTCAGATTCTCTTTTATTGTCACGATAGTGCTTATTTTCTTTAAAACACAAATTAAAAAATATCTTAAAACTGTCAAAAAAACCCTGGAGGTAATGAAAGGGGGGAAGGGAAGAGAGAGGGAGAGGCAGACCCAATGCAGTCTTTGTAGCTAGCTGTTTAAACTGAATGAATTTTACCCTAGTTTGGACTTAAGGAAGAGACCTGAGACAGCAGCTTCTGTTCAAGTTCCCCTGAAGTGTTAGCATTTTTGCTGAAAATACTCTGTCTCAAATGAAAAGAAGCTAACATGGTATTAAACATTTAGCGTGTGCACTTATTTATGGCAGGAAATGCATTTTTTCCTCAGGGAACTAAGCTATTCTGGAACAGTTCAACAATGCTGTTGAACTTGTCAGCTTCAACCAGAAGGTCAAGTATTATCCTCCAACACCCATCTGATTTGCTCGCTCAACTATAGTTCAGGACAATGATAATAGTTATGAAAGAGATTAAAAAAGTCACTGAATCCAGCAAATTATTACTTTTTCCTCTCACAGGAGGTGATGGGAAGGGAATTGCTATTAACTGCTGCATCTTCTCCTTTACATCAAAAAGGTTTACTGTCAGCGGCCCCTGAAACTCTATTAACGGGGTCTCTAGAGCAGCAGCATCTGCAGAAAAGTTAGTGGATCCACAAGATTCTCCAGTGGGTTTGAGAAAGGGACGATGTACACACTGCTCCCAATCCAACAATTCCTGGACTTTGGGGAGAGTTCTTCTTACTTTCTGGGGCAGGAGAAGATGGTACCCTTCATGAAGTAATGTCTTTGTGCATGTGGGACTCCATCCTGACCTGGATCCTACAGTATAGGCACCATCCTTCCACTAAAACTAGCATGTGCTATATTAATAATGGGAGGAGCCTGGAGAAGGAATGAGGGAACCAGCAAGGTCACAAAAGTGACCTAAAGAGAAGTGATGGGCATCTAAAATGAATGAAGGTAGACCTGTTGTGCTCAGCACCAGCATTTTTTAATTATTGCTTGAGTTAACTGACGCTAAAAGAGTCTGGCTTTTGGAATTACAGCTCTAAGATGAAAGAGATAAACTTCCGCTTCCACTGAAATAGGCACAGTCCAGTCTGGCTATAAGAAACTCTGAATCACTTCTGTTATGGAGCTGTGTCAGGATAAAATGACTTGACACTATCACAGCTCAATATTGCTGTGTGATATTTCAGCCAGATTGGCCAGTGTTATTTCTTCTCTGCTGTACAGAAAGGGAATGGCAGTAGGACAGTATTACTGCTTTTCTCCTTGACATTCACACAAATGCAATATGTATCCCATGAGAGTTAATGTAAGAGCCAGATTGTGGCTTATCCTTGCACCTGTGCACAAGGAAGGTTGGAGGCAGGTGTCACATCGAGGACATGAGCAGTCTGACCTAGTGCCCAGAATGTTAGTCAGGAGCCGGGCTGGGTCAAACACCCAGAGGTCCGGGTTGGAGACAGGCCAGAGGACAAACCGAGAGTCGCCTGGCAGGGTCAGGTTACCAAGAGACCAGTCAGGCAGTAGGAGCAGGCAATGCAAGGGAGGCAGTCCTAAACAGGGGAAACCCAACTTCATGGACCACTTCCTATTCCTGTGCTTGGTTTAAATACAAGTAGGGAACCAGTCAGGACCTCCAGCGTTCCACCAACCAGATCCCAGGATTGGAGTCCTCTGTCAGAATTCAGCTTCTAATTCTGGTGACTGCTAGGAGGTCACTTGGTGGCAGGCTGGAACTTACATACTCCTAAGAACCCCATGGACCAGAATTCAAGACCTGTGGTCCCTGACAGCAGGCAGCCTAAGAAGCCTTCACCATAGTTGCACTTCCCCCACCCCCCGTGTTCATCTGAGCCCAGGGATTGCTTTCCCTGGTGTGTAAGCAAACCTGAGAGTGTAGGGAGAATATAGCCATGGTACCACTCTCACTATGCACTGGAAGCACATGCTGCAATTGTCATAAGAGGTGCACACCTTCTGTGTGTTGGGGAGCTCCTGGAGCAGGGGCGACTCTTTTTTTTTCCTGTCCCAAGCACAGCAGTCAGGCTGCTTTCGGCGGCATGGCTGCGGGCGGTCCGCTGATCATGCGGATTAGGCAGCTTTTCTGCGGGTGATCTGCCGGTCCCGTGCCTTCGGCGTACCCGCCGCCGAATTGGTGCCGAAGCCGCGGGACCAGCAGACCTCCCGCAGGCATGCCGCCGAAGGCGGTCTGCCTGCCACCCTCACGGTGACTGGCACACCGCCCCCCGAGGCTTGCCGCCCCAGGCACGGGCTTGCTGTGCTGGTGCCTGGAGCCGCCCCTGCCTGGAGGCATTGTGCCACCTGATTTTTTTTGTGCTCAGGGTTATGAGTTAGTGGCACAGTCTGGCCCTGGGCACAGAAATGGCTTTAGACAAGACAATTTTTCCGTTCAGACATTTTGGAGAGAGAATCAGCAAATGAAGATGGGGCAAATGTACTGGCTCTGAGACAAATATCACCACAGCAGAGACAAATGGCTGAGGAAGAACATAAAAAAAAACCCAGGACAATGAGGGAAGTGCCCAGTCTGATTCTCACCAAACAATATCCCCATGAAGCTTCTTTAAACAAACAAACTGAAAGGCAGGTGCAGACTGTGCAATCATTGACACAGCCACAGCTCAGGCAGTGACAGATGCTACAGCAGTACAGCACAGGGAAGCAGCTGGTTGAAATAATCTCAACAGCCATAAAGACAGAAGCAACTGCTGCTAAGGTAGCATGTGCCACAACAGCTATAGTGGGCATGGTATTTTCTCTTCCTACCTAAAGCCAGCATTAGAAGCACCTATTCCTAACTCAATAAGGCTGCAATCCAAGTCTATCAGCATTCACTACGCTGCCTTTTAATCCTGCAGTGCTCCTTCGTATGTGGTTGCATTGCATAAAATTTCCATTTTTATTAGTACCCCGTGCTAGCATCTGGTGCATACTACTGATTAGCTTCTGAGAGTCCTGGTGTGTCTGTGTGTTGACTCAGACTACTACTGAAATTTAACTTTTATATAATGCTTCCCATCTCTTCACCGCCACAAAGGAGGGAAAGAACAGTCTTGTAGCTAAACAGTGGAAATCTGACTCTGATTCCTACATGGCAGGATAGAACACTGACAATAGTTACCATATTTAGGACTTAATAATATTGTATATGTTGCAAAGCATTGTACAAATACTAACTAATGAATCTTCCCAGCATCCTGTGAGGTAGGTTAATATTATAACCTCCATTTTACACATGGGCAAACTGAGATACAAAGGGCCTGATTCTTCTCTCATTGACACCTATCTTGCACTGTGGTAATGCCACTTATATCAGTGGAGTCATTCTTAACTCACACTGGTACAAGTGACATCAGATCAGAAACAGGCCCAAAGAGGTTAAGTGACTTGCCAAAGGCCATACCAAAAGCCACTGGCAGATCTGGGATTTGAAATAAGGTATTTCTGGATTCTAGACTCATTTACAAGCTACTAAAGCCAAAACATTTAAAAAAATAGAGTCGAAAGGCTACTAAATCATTATAAATAAGTGGCTTCATTTTCAAAAATGCTAAGCAACAGTTTTCATTGACCTTTTTTGAAAATCTGGCTACCTATTTAGGAACCTAACTTCAGGTACCTGTCTTTGAAAATTTTAGCCCCTTTCTTCCAGATGCAATGAGTGCCTTTGGCACAAACTCAGATTTGGAAAGCCTGTGGGTCAAGACAAAAAAATAATTCAAGGTGCAGCTGTGGAAATAAATTTAAAGAAACTTGAGTTTTTGGCAACCCAGAAATGTATGGGTGTTTGTGGGTCCTGGACTTTGTACTGACAGACATGCTCACACAGTTTGGTTATTACAGTAGCTAAGACCCTCAGCACATTTCTAAGAAACACATGTGAATTGGAGGAGCATTCTAGGTGCCAAAGAAACTAACTTTTCTTCCAAATTTTCTTATCCAGTGATGCTATTCATCCAGGACAGGCTCTTCCCCAGACTCCACCTTACAGAACATATCTTCTTCCCCTGATCACCATGATGCCATTCCACAGTGATGACCTTGCCAACATATATAACATCCCTACCATTAATGGTGAACTTAGGCTCCAGCATGGCAGTTGACTAGTCATCTAGAGCACTGGTTCACAACCAGAGGTATGCATATCCCTGGAAGTAAGCAGAGGTCTTCCAGGAGGGACAACAATTCATCTAGATATTTACCTAGTTTTACAACAAACTACATAAAAAGCACTAGTGAACTCAGTACAAACTAAAATTTCATACTTGTTTATACTGCTCTATATACTATACACTGAAATGTAAGTATAATATTTATATTGCAGTTGATTTATTTTAGAATTCTGTGGTAAAATGAGAACGTAAGCAATTTTTCAGTAATAGTGTAGCTGTGACACTTTTGTATTTTTTTTTCTGATTTTGTAAGCAAGTGGTTTTTAAGTGAGGTGTAACTTGGGGGTATACAAGGTAACTCAGACTCCTGAAAGGGGTACAGTAGTCTGGAAAGGTTGAGAGCCACTGACCTAGAGCATTATATGAGATTTGGATCATTCACCAAACCGTGTAAATCAGACAGGGGGAAATGTCAAATTCAGACCCTAAATTTAATCTGGTGCCATGATTACAATATGAGTACAGGGGTTCCCAACCAGGGGTCCGGGGCCCCCTAGGGGGCTGCAAGCAAGTTTCAGGGGGTCTGCCAAGCAGGTCCACCATTCGACTCGCTGGGGCCCAGGGCATAAAGCCGAAGCCCCACTGCATGGTGGCTGAAGCCTGGGGCCCTGAGCCCTACCACTGAACTGAAGCCTGAGCAATGTAGCTTTTCAGAGGCCCCTGTGGTGTGGGACCCCAGGCAATTGCCCTGCTTGCTAACCCCTAATGCCAACCCTGGCTTTTATATGCAGAAAAAACAGTTGTTGTGACACAGGTGGGCCGTGGAGTTTTTATAGCATTTTGGGGGGGGGCAGGGGGGGCTCAGAAAGAAAGGTTAAGAATACCTGTGATAATAGATACACAGGCAGCATTTAGTCAGAAAAGGAAAGGTTATTTACTACAGTAACTAGTTCTTTGAGATGTTTGTCCCTATGGGTGCTCAACTTCAGGTGTGCATATGCCCTGTACTCCTTTGATTGGAGACTTTTAGTAGCAGTGAGAATTCAGTCTGCATATGTACCTTGGCTTTCCTCATGCCCATATCAAGGGTATATAGTGCAGTGTTGGATGAACTACACTCAGATCCCCTGCAGGAAAAACTCCAAAGCAGAGGGGAAGGAGAGTGGGTAGTGGAGCACCTATAGGGACAAACATCTTGAAGAGCATCAGTTACAATAAAAGGTATGTAAACTGTCTTAAAAAGTCATTTGGGCCAGAGAGACAGCAAACAAGCATGAGAATGACTCTACAGCCTGGGGTTAGAGAACTCACTTGTAATGTGGGAGACCCAGGATCCAGTCCCCCTACTCCAAAGACTCTATTTATCCACAGTGTAACAGCTTCATCTGGAGAGAGAGGGAGGTCATGGGTTCCATGACTTTCACAGACCTCAGTGACTTCTGGCTTCAGCTTGAGCCCCAGATGGCGGGGGTTGGGCAGTCAGCTCTGTGCAGCAGCAGAGCTCTGACTCAGGCAGTCAGCCCCACTAGCTCCGGCTGTCATTCCCCTGCAGCAACAGGGCTCGGGCTATCAGCGCTTGGAGTGGCGGAGTCGGGCAGTCGCCTTTGGGCGGTGGGACTCTGGCTGTCAGCCTTGCACTGCAGGGCTGGGTTTCTGTGATTTATTGTTTATTGCCCATGTCCTGCCCATGAATGCTAATAAAAATCCCTGTGCCAAAATCTTAACCTTAATAATAAAATAGAAAATATAATGCCCCTATATCAATCCATGGTATGCCCACACCTTGAATACTGTGTGCAGTTCTGGTTGCTCCATCTCAACAAGCATATATTAAAATTGGAAAAGGTACAGAGAAGGGCAACAATGATTATCAAGGGTATGGAATAGATTCCATATGAGGAGAGATTAAAAAGACTGGGACTTTTCATCTTGGAAAAGAGACGACTAAGGGGTCGGGGCAGGGATATGATAGAGGTCTATAAAATCATTAAAGGTGGGAAGAAAGTGAATAAGGAAGTGTTATTTACCTCTTCATATAACACAAGAACCAGTGGTCACACAATTCAATTAATAGGAAGATGGTTTAAAACAAACCAAAGGAAGTACTTCTCCAAAGAACACAGTCAACCTGTGAACTCATTGCCAGGGGATGTTGTGAAGGCCAAAACTATAATGGGGTTCAAAGAAGAATTAGATAACTTCATGGAAGATAGGACCATCAATGGCTATTAACCAAGATGGTTAAGAATGTAATCCCATGCTTTGGGTGTTCTAGCCTCTGAGTGCCAGAATCTGGAGTGAACAACAGCAGATGGGTCTCTCGATGATTGCCTGTTCTGTTCATTCCCTCTGAAGCACCTGGCATTGGCCACTGTCAGAAGACTGGATACTTGGCTAGATGGACCATTGGTCTGACCTAGTATGGCTGTTCTTATATTCACTTTCAATATAAAATGAGGATGAGGTTGGAGAGAGAGATTGAATTTATATAAAGCTGTGTAGGGAGGCTCCTAGTGAACAAATTCTCCTAGTGGAGGTGACAGTCACTAAGAATTCAGTCTTCATGGACAAGTGTAAAAGGGAACACTTGGTTTGTGGCTCAAAGGGAGGTTTCATCAGAGAGCTGAGGACCAAATTCAAATCCTGTGGTGAGGTGGCTTCCTTGCCATGCGGAAAAAGGTTAGATAACCCTTTGATGAATCTGGAATTGGTGGAATGAATGAACAAGATAACCCTCCAACAGGGAAATGGAAAGCTGTGATAGCTGCTAAATTAACTTGAATGGAACTCAGGAAGAAGCCTGAATTCTTCAAACTCAAAAGATAATCTAAAATATTCAAATGGGAAGAGTCAATAGGGGGAAATGCCACTGGGTACACTAGTGAGAGAATTGCTTCCATTTTTGAAGGAAAGTTTCTAGCTGACACTTTTCTGCCACTCAGCAATACGTATTGTACTTCTTTCAAAAACAAGACCTCTACCCCAAGATCCATTTGGAAACAAAGCCTTGAGTCGTAGTGTGTTCAGGTTAGGGTGAAGAACGTTTCCTTGGACCTGGGTTAGCAGGGTGATTATTATTGGCAGACGAAGTGCAGAGTGAGATGAGAGGCAAATCAAGTCTGGGAACCATATTTGCGTTGGCCAAGATTCTGGCTCTGCCCTACTTGGATTTTGTTTAGAACTCTGAGGATCAGTGGTGTTGGAGGATAGGGTACAGAAGATTCCTCGGCCAGAATATGAGCAAGGCATCTCCCAAGGAGTGATGAGCTAGACCTCCTCTTGAGCAGAATTTCTGACACTTCTTGGGGGTGGTGGTGAAGAATCTATTTCCAGGAAACTCCAGGTGAGGCATATTTGAGTGTCAGGGTGTTGAGTTCCCATTTGTGAACCTGGCATAAGTGTCTGCTCAGACTGTCAGGTATGGTATTTTGAAGTCCTGTTAAGTACATAGCTGAGATGAGGATCTAATGGGTTATTCCCCAGTTCCACAGCTTTACTGTTCTACACAAGAGAAGGAGGATGTTGCACCCCCTCTATGGATTTATATAATAGATGCTGCTCTGTTGTCTGTCATTATCCTGATTATCTTAGGTAGGAAATGTTTGTAGGCATATATAAGTTCCAATAGGTTAATATGGAGAGTGGATTCTTGGGCAGTCCATTTTGCCTTGAATGGTATGCCTTTGAAGATGAGCTCCCCATTCTGTAAGAGATGCATACAATATTGTGGTTCGGAGCAGGGGGGTGAAGGGAATTACTGTGCAGACCTTGTTTGGGTCTTTCTGCCAATTGGGGGAGATTAATACCTGCCATGGGAACCAACACTAACTTGTTTAGTGTGTGTTTGGGGGCATAAACAGTCCTCAACTAAGCCTGGAAGCAGAGAAAATGTAACTTGGGTCACATGGCAGCATGCACATTTGTCATGTTGCATGCCAAGACTTTCTTCTCAACATATGTTTGAGATGGGACCCTGAAAAGGGAAAGGAAGGAGAATGGTGCAGGGAAATGGAGACAAAATGTATAAAATAGCATATTATAACCTTCGAAAAAGATCTTTTTGAAGTAATCTGCTCCTAGGAGGTTTGAAAAATGGGAGAGATGATCCCTAAAGGGTGGAAGGACAGAAGAACACCATTGTAGATCTGTAAGGTGGAACAGACCATGATCCTTGACCATGATATCAAAATGGATGCATGCTCAATGAAGAAGGTTGAGTTGTAGCTGTGGTGGGGGCAGATGGTCTTCTCTTCTGGGATGCAGGCTCCTCTAGGGTGGTTATGAAGATCTCAGATAAACTGGAAATTGTATAGGGTGAGATCTTGAAGCGATCTATGACCTGGTGAATTGTCTTTTATTTACAGGTGTGCAGATACAGAGGGAACAGGGAGTTGCTCTTAAATCCTTAAGTAGGGTGACCATACATCCTGGCCATCCCGGCCTTTTTTACAAAACTGGGCATTTGTCAGTTGTCAGATCATCAGTTGGCAAGAGCAATTTTTTGTAAAAAAAATTGGGGTGGAACCCCTACCAGGGCATGGAGGAATGTGTGGGGGGGGAGTCGGGGGGTTCAAGTGGCAACACTGGCCCTGTACTGGAGAGAGGGCTAGGGAAAGTGGCTTGGGCCCATCGACCCACCCTGCATGCAGGGGAGAGAGGGGGGCCTTGGACCACCAGCCCTGCGAGGGACAGGGGAGCTTGGACCACCAGCCCTCTGCGCAGGGGGGTAGAGGGCTGTGGGAGGGGGGTTGCAGGTTGGAGGCAGGTGGGGTCTTGTCTAAGAGTCTGTGTTTGGTCTCATGAACTTCCTCTAAGGGGATTTCGAGGGAGTCTGAGTCTCTTCATGAGCTCTTGGAAGTGCTTAAAATCATCCACATGTGAGGGAGGAGGAGACATTATCATCTCATTAGGTGAGGAGGAGGTGGGAAAAAAGTTAGTCCATGGAGTAACTTCCTGATCAGTTCTTTCCCATGTTTCTCAAAAGAGTCCTCTTGGGGTGAATATTGACATGGAGTAGCACATGAGGGTGGTTGCTACCTCTGACATTTCCACTGCAGAACTGTTGTCTATAGGCAACATACAGGTCCCAAAAAGGCCACTGAAGAGGGTCATAGGGGAAAGGTGGCCACACCCAAGATTGGTGGTACCAGGAAGAGTGCATGGTGACCAAAGTGCCTTTGTCTTGAGGTTTCCCCTCACAGAATAAGTGTCTGGAAAGGCAGCTCTGGGTCAGTAATCAAGCAAGCCTTAAACCGAGATCTGGGAGTCCGAGGAGCTGTCCTCATCTTAGTCCAGAGTAGGGGCAGATGGCAGTGTTGCAACAGATTGTCTGCCCTTCTAGTGGGTGCCAGGAAGCAAAACAGTACCAGAGAATGATACCAGTGACAGATGTGATTCTGGTACGAAGTCTTTCTATACTCATTAGCCAGGGAGACTCAGGCTCACCAGAAATAAACAGGTCCCTGGAGTATATGAACTCTTCCAGTACTGAGTGCAACTGCTCAGGAACCTGGTGAGGCTCAGGGTGAATGACTCAGTTCTGCTGCCTATCTTGGCTTCATCAGTATTGTCGGATCAGTTTGTGGCATTAACTGAGGTACCAACAAGAGTGCAGCAATAGGCACCAATTTTTTTGTTACCAAGTCCTTAGGGTCGCTACTATTACAATTGTGCTTAGATGGTCTGGGCCTGGCCTCAGTACCAAAAGATGCTGGGTACTGTGGGGCATAGAGGTTCCTAAAACCTTGGATGACAAGGGTCCCTCTGCACTAGGAGCACTCAAAGCATCCGCGGTACCCTTCTTGGGAGGCAAGGACTCTGAAACTGCAGGTCTCTCAGGTAATCTAGATGTCTTAGCACCAACTTCTTTGAGGGGATCTAGAACTTCTTTTTTTCCCCTAAGTCTTGGCGCTGTCCATCAACATTTTCTTCCAATAAGGCCTATAAGGCAACTGAGGTGTGGAAGTCCATGGGGCACTCTGAACACTGGAGGACTTCTGTATAGGAAGGACATCAGGATCCAGGTCTGAAGACAGTTGAAGAGAGTTCTCCATCATGAGAAGCCTCAGATTTATCTCCTTGTTTTTTCTAGGCCAGCTCGTAAACCCTGAACAAATTCTGCACTTATATGGGATGTGTGTGTGTTCCCTAAGCAGCAGAGAAGGTGAGAATGGCCATCACTAATTTGGATAGAATCCTGGCAAATGAGGATTTAGATATAACCTGAGGGAGAAAATACACTTCTTAGAGAAAGCAGGAGGCCCCCTTGGGGATGAGCTGGGGAGAGGCATCTTCCAAAAGTCCCCCAAATACACTATTGAAGTATTAAAAACTAATAAAACTAAAAGAAGCTCAGTAAAAACCAAATTACTCAGAACTGCTAAAAACTACACCTAAAAAGGAAGCTAGTTAAGGAAATGGGCACCACAAGTCATTCTGTCTCAGGCCAAGGCAGTTGAGAAGGAACTGAGGGAGACATGTCCTACACTGTCCTTGGTATGGGACATGGGGATAGCTTGGGGTGGGCAAACTTTTTGGCCTGAGGGCCACATCGGGTTTCCAAAATTGTATGGAGGGCCGGTTAGGGGAGGCCGTGCCTCCCCAAACAGCCAGGCATGGCCCAGCCCCTGCCCCCTATCTGACCCCCCTGCTTCTCACCCCCTGATGCCCCCCCCGAGACTCCTGCCCCATCTATCTCCCTCCTCCCCCCCCATTCCCTGTCCCCTGACGGCCGCCCCGGGAACCCTGCCCCATCCACCGCTCCCTGTCCCCTGACCGTCTCTGGACCCCCTGCCCCTGACTGCCCCCAGCCGCCCCATCCAACCCCTCCTCTCATTCCTGATTGCCCCCCCCCGGGACCCCTGTCCCATCCAACCACCCCTTCTGCCTGACTGCCCCCGGAACCCGTTCCCCTGACTGCCCCCCACTGCCCCATACAACCCCCCCCTCCTTCCTGACTGCCCCCCAGGACCCCTGCCCCATTCAACCCCCCTGTTCCCCACCCTCTAGCTGCCCGACCTCTATCCACACCTCCGGCCCCTGACCACCACCCTGAACTTCCCTGTTCTCTATCCAACCCCCCCTGCTCCCTGCCCCCTTACCGCGCTGCCTGGAGCACTACAGCCGCGCCACCCAGAGCGCCAGGATAGGCAGCCATGCTGCCCAGCTGGCTGCCAGCCACGCCACCGCGCAGCACAGAGCACCAGGTCAGGCCACGGCTCTGTAGCTGTGCTGCCCAGCAAGAGCTCACAGCCCACTGCGCATGTGCACCTGAAGTGAAGTCCCCATATGAACATTACTCAAAGAACTATGGGGTTATATTTGGATAGATTTCACTGTAATTGACCTGAGTGCTCCCTGGTATGTTCCCAAAGAATCGGGATGTCTGGGTATCCTGGTGTAGGGCACATTCTGAAGAGAATGAGGTCTCAGAAAAAGTGGCAGCATGGGTGAAGAATGGCCAGATCTGAAGAGGTATCTGCTTCTCTGCAATCCTCCTCTTGCTAATGAGGCAATTAGCAATGTGCTTCTCTCTCAGGCCTCACTCTTCCTAGTAAGCAGAGGAAGAATAAGTTGGTGGCCCTGTAGCTGAACTGTCGTTAGTTCAGGATTGGGTTCCGCTCTGCTGCCCAATTTGATCAGCATTACTCTGTGGTTATAGGCACAGCACTCTGTACAGTTTTCAAACCCTACCTTCTACTTAGAACTGACATTGTCACAGTCTCTGATTAATAAGAGAAATGTTTTTGATCCCAGAAATCCACATCCTCATAGTAGTAAGGGATGAAAATACCATTTCAGTAAAATAAATACTCCATTCAATTTCTCAGATTCACATATACCATTAAGCTGTTGTACCAGAGCTACCAAGTATGTTAAATGCCCTTATAATTGCCCTTGTTGTTGCAGCATATGTGTAATAACTGTTTCAGAGAAGGGGTGCACTGCATAACTGGATATTAAGGAGTCCCTTCAAAAAGAATAGAAATTGTAAATAAAGGGTGTGGTTTTCTTTACAAAATTAATAAAGCACATGGGAAGTACTTGAGTTAAAATGGCTGGAGTGATGAAAAAGCCCCTGAAGAGGCTAACAAATTCTGCAAATACACATAACCCAGAAACCAGGGAAGCATGCCGAGTTACAGGCCAACTCCTCTTAGCTGGTATTTGTTAAAGACACTGAGCCAAATTCAGCCATGGTGTAGTTCCATTGACTTTGGTAGAGTTTCATCCCCTGACGCCACACCTGAATTTGGCCCACGCTGCCCACATTCCTAAAAATAAAGTACAAAACTTATAACGTCCAACTTCCTTATGAACTATGCAGTTTTTCAAATCAAATACACAGCAACGGAATCACCTTTAAAGTGAGGTGCTGGTGAGCTCAGTAACTCAGCACGTGAACTACAGTTGCATAATCACATTGTTCAGACATTGTCTAAAAATGGTTCTATATGCAAACGTGCTCTTTCGCAGTAACGTTTCCACATAAAAATGACAAATTTCTCATTGAAGTTAGCCAACCTGAAATAGGATATTTTATAGCTTACGGAGACTGATTTAGACATTAGGTAAAAGGAGACGTTGCTAGGAAACCACAGCTTGAGCAAGGAACGTTACCGTACAGATTTCCACATGCTGATGATGAGAATATTCGCATCACCAACAGTCTTAACAATTTTAAAAGAAAACTGCAGCATTTAACTGTTTAGTTAAAACATACACAACTTGAGTGATTTAAGCAGCTGCTTGTAAAAGTGGGGACCAGCCCAGTGATAAAAAAAGGAAATCTGAACTAAAAACAAGCAGTGAAGAGCACTACCCCGGTAACAATATATAAATAAATGATTCCATTCCTACCAGTTCTTTACTGAACATAGTGTTCAGCAAGTCTGCTCTATCAGAAGCCATTAAACACAGTACATTCTAGAAAATTATGATTTTTTCAGTGTACAGAGCATTTGGGGCCACATGCCATATAAAAGTATGAGAGGAGCAGGGATCAGAAAAGGATTCCCCCACCCTAGAGTATGCTGATGGGTTGGGTTTTTGTTTGTTTGTTTGTTTATTTTTGTCATCTTATCAGAAGCATCAGAGATGGCCGCAGCAGGACATAGGGCACAGGAAGGGATGGACCATTGCTCTGAGGTGGCACCAAGCCACCTCTCTCTCAGGTGTTTGGCTTGCTGTTTCTTTCTCAGATGCTCAGGGTCTAACTGATCACCATATGTGCAGTTGGGAAGCAATTTTCCCTCAGGTCAAGACTGGCAGTGACCTTGGATGTTTTTCGCCTTCCTCTGCCACATGGAATGCAGGTCACTTGCCAGGATTATCTGAGTATATCTCACTTAATCAATTCTCTGCCACTGTAGGGGCCTCAGGCACTGGTGCACTTCAGTCCCTCCTATTCTCTGCCTGTGGCACGTAATAGTCTAGTAGTCTCCTGTGGGCTGTGATATTTTGGTCTAATTTTTGGTTGTTGGGTTCAATGTGTGGATGCTGGCTGGTGCTGGTGGCCTGTGATTTATCAGATATTTGATCTGGTAATCCCTTCTGAGCCTAAACTTTATGATTCTAAATTGGTTTGTCTGAACAGCCAGAAGATTCTGGTTACATTAACTATGTCATGTTGCCTGCCATTTAGTTGGAATGGAATTTTTTTGTTAAATTCACTGTGTACATAAGCAATTGCAATTCCAGGGTGTCCCTTTTTCTCCCTGGTGCTCTGATTTAAATGATAAATATTCATAATCCCACACTCCCCATTGATCAGTTTAGCGATCCCCAACTGAGAGAAAAAAAGACAATTTAAGTAGACAAGACAGACAAAGAAATGGGAGGAAAGATTTGTCACTCACATTTTACAGATGGGGAATTTAGTGACTTGCTCAAGGTCATATGGAAATGCTGTGGCAGAGCACGGAATTGGAACTGAGTCCCTGTCCAGATTTTTTTTAAACCACAAAGAACTAGGGAAAGTTCTTATACTAGATGTGAATTGGTCTTTTATTTGTAATTCTGTATTTCTCTCAAGCCAATATGTAAAGCTGTGTAATAGTGGTGCTAATGTTAAGACCACACTCTTAGTATAGAGTTTACAAATTCACTTCAAAATTAGGCTAGTAAAATCACATCCGAGCAGTGTCTCTTGATAATGAAGAAAGAAAGGAAAAGACAATTCTGCATTGCTTTATATCATTGCAATCTAAGTAGATAAAAGTTCCAATCTGACCTAAATGATAATAAACTAATCCAATTTAACCCAGTATCAACTAAGCCATGTTCTGTACTACTCTATTTAGGCTATGTTATTACCTAGTCATTAGTAAGCAAGCAAACAGAGACCAGAAGGGAAGCAGAGTATGTTTTCATCCCTACCCTGATGAAAGCATTTATATTTCTAATTCTTATGCAACTGTAACATTGTAATTTCATAGAAACATGATATTTTTCCTCTGTTAAGCAACATATCCTAAAGCATGCTTTGAATTGCTCTGATAGGGCACAGTTTTTATGCTTTCAACAGGAACAGCTGCACACAACAAATCTACATAATTGTAGAGTTAATTTTAGCAGCTTCATGCAAATCAATGTTAGCTTTTTCCTCTGAGTCTTCTGAGTTCTCTTTCTCTCTCCACAAACCTATTAGTGCCACCTTTGCACACTGCAAAAATATGCAGATAATATTGGAGAATGACTTCTTAGGAAAACATTTTGGTCAAACTCATAATAAAACCTATCCAGCAAGACCAGCACGCTGAAGAATAAGCTTATATGTGAAGCTTTTTGCTTCCTGATAAACTGGAAATGTTACAAATAGAATATTATTGAATAATATTAAAGCCATCAATTCAGCTAAATCACTAGATTACAGTTAAGCAGTCAGAAATAAACAGAAAACCTTTTTGTTTCACTGGAATACACACTTCACATTAAATAATTAGGCAGCATTTTAAGCATGATAAAAAATGATGCCAAAAATAATGCCAAGGATTTTAATACATTAAATGACATATGCCTGTGACCTTTATCTCTGAAGGTCAACACTCTGGAGAATTCCTTTTACAGTATTAACTCTAGCTATTAAGATTAATATGCTGCTACCATATATAAAAGAAACATAAGGAGATAAGAAACAGATCTTGAATAACAGACATCCCAACCCGCCCCGCCCCCCCCAAAAAAAGCCACACAGAAATTGGGCTTGTTTTTTGGTTTAACTGGCTTGTGAATTGCTTGTTGGCTAATTTTTGGCTTGTAGCTTGTTGCTTCTTTTTTTTTGATCGGCTCCCGGCAAGTGGGGGCAAGAGGCAAGCAGGGGCAAGGTGGGGAGAGAGTCAGGGTTGCACAGCTGGCCCACCACAGTCCCAGATGCACACTAGGGGGGTGGGGTCTAGTCACAGAGTGTTGGGGTTCTTAGGGATTAGCTTGTTTTGGCCTTGTTCTGAAATGGGATTAGCTTGATTTTTGGTTTATTGTGAAAGTCGGGGTGCTTCATTACCAGATGAAAGTTGGCAACTGTGCCTTTTAAATGTATGAAACAGTTTTAAATCAATATTGTCATACAACCAGTGGCACATTAGCCACTGGGCAAAGGGGTCTCGTGCCTGGGGGCCCCAGAAAAATGGGCACCCCTGCAACCCCACCTGCTCCATCAGCTTGCCCCGCTCTGCCCACCCGACGTTCTTGCTGTGGAGCAGGGTTGAGGTGTGGGAGCATGCCCTGCTCCGTCCACCCGGTGCTCCTGCCAGGGAGCGGGGTTGGGGCGTGGGGGCTTGCCCCACTCAACCTGCCTACTCAGTGCTCCAGCCAGGGAGTGGGGGTGGGGCAAGCCCCCCCAACTCCGCTCCCTGGCAGGAGCGCCAGGCAGACAGAGCAGGGCAAGTCCCTGCGGCCTGATCCCGCTCCCTGGGTATGGACAAAGTAAAAAATAAATCATGAGCTCAGGATTTGCCCACTAGTCAAAGTTGCAATATCAATGCATTCACTGTTAGCAATATTTTGTTCAGAAACAAATCACAGAAGAGATTCTGTATTACAACAATGGTGACAGGATGTGTGAAAGCTATCAGGTGTACCACTCTCCTGCTTTCTCTGCTAAAGCCAGCAAGCTTTTAGTACATTGTAAATCACAGGACATTGAAGCATGTGCAAGGAATACAGGATCGGCCTCCATTTTCCTCTCACACTTCTGCTTCCTTTAGCTCTACTGAAAGTGACAAAGCTCTGGAAATGCTTTTGCTGCATACCAAGTCTCATCTAAATGCTGAGAGATGTGAGTCATAGTGTAATGTGATGTGCTGGAAATAAAACAAGCCTTTTAACAGACCCAAGTCATATACCTGCAGCCAATCTCAAGTTTCATCAAGATTAAATGTAGTTTATAAGGTCACATGAATATTGTTTTACAGGCCAGATTTTCATAATTGCATGCCCCAAAATCTCTGTGTGTGGTTACCATAATTCAGTGGTTCTCAACCTTTCCAGACTACTGTACCCCATTCAGGAGTCCAATTTGTCTTGTGTACCCCAAGTTTCAACTCACTTAAAAACTACTCGCTTACAAAATCAGACATAGAAGTATAAAAGTGCCACAGCATGCTATTACTGAAAAATTGCTTACTTTCTCATTTTGTTTGTATGAAATTTTAGATTGTACTGACTTTGCGAGTGCTTTTTTTATGGAGCCTGTTGTAAAACTAGGCAAGTATCTATATGAGTTGATGTAGCACCTGGAAGATCTCTGCGTACGCCTAAGGATACACTTACCCTTGGTTGAGAACCACTGCCATAATTATTATAATACCCATGCTAACTGCACGTACAAATGGCTAGTTAAATGTATGCATAAGAATAGTCATATTGGAACGACCAAAGATCCATCTAGCCCAGCATCCTGTCTTCCAACAGTGGTCAATGCCAGGTGCCCCAGAGGGAATGAACAGAACAGGTAATCATCAAGTGATCCATCCCATTGCCCACTCCCAGCTTCTGGCAAACAGAGGCTAGGGACACCATCCCTGCCCATCCTGGCTAATAGCCATGAATGGACTTATCCTCCATTAACTTATCTAGTTCTTTTTTGAACCCTGTTATACTGTTGGCCTTCACAACATCCCCTGGAAAGGATTTCCTTTTGTTTGTTTTAAACCTGCTACCTATTAATTTCATTTGGTGACCCCTAGTTCTGGTGTTATGAGAAGTAAATAACACTTCCTTATTTACTTTCTCTACACCTGTCATGATTTTATAGACCTCTACCGTATCCCCCCCTTAGTCATCTCTTTTCCAAGCTGAAAAGTCCCAGTCTTATTATTCTCTCCTCACATGGCAGCCGTTCCATACCCCTAATCATTTTTGTTGCCCTTTCATGAACCTTTTCCAATTCCAATGTATCTTTTGCATACTGCATGCAGTATTCAAGATGTGGGTGTACCATGGATTTATATAGAGTCAATATGATATTTTGTCTTATTATCTATCCCTTTCTTAATGATTCCCAACATTCTGTTAGCTTTTTTGACTGCCGCTGTACATTGAGTGGATGTTTTCAGAGAACTATTCACAATGACTCCAAAATTTTCTTAAGTGGTAACAGTTAATTTAGACCCCAGCATATTATATGTATAGTTGGGATTCCGTTTTCCAATGTGCATTACTTAACATTTATGCACATTGAATTTCATCTGCCATTTTGTTGCCCAGTCACCCAGTTTTGAGAGATCCTTTTGTAGCTCTTAGCAGCCTGCTTTGGACTTAACTATCCTGAGTAGTTTTATATCTGCTGCAAATTTTGCCACCTCACTGTTTGGCCCCTTTTTCCAGAGCATTTATGAAAATGTTGAATAGGACTGGTCCCAGTACAGACCCCTGGGGGACACCACTATTCACCTCTCTCCACTGTGAAAACTGATAATTTATTCCTACCTTTTTTCCTATCTTTAACCAGTTATCAATACATGAGAGGAACTTCCCTCTTATCCCGTGACAGCTTACTTTGCTTAAGAGCCTTTGGTGAGGGACCTTGTCAAAGGCTTTCTGAAAATTTAAGTACACTACATCCACTGGCTCCCCTTCTCAACATGCTTGTTGACCCTGTCAAAGAATTCTAGTATATTGGTGAGACATGATTTCCCTTTACAAAAACAATATATTAACAGTATATCTGGTCATCTGTGGATGCATTTTGTTTGTGCAATTTTATGTAACTCTGGCACAAATTTTCCAACTTTGATACTGTAGCTTTCCATTTATTGCTTTTTTTACTATTGTTTTTCTAACTTGTTGACTTCCTTTTTCTGTTATCTTACAAGCTGTCAGTTTTCATTATAGCAATCATTACTTCAAACATGAACCAAATATGTAAACATTTACCTTTTCATGAATTCAACTCTCATAAGACCACAAAATATACCAGAAAAGTGGATTTCTAATGTAAACACGCTCAATGACCCATAATCATATAACCCCAAACTCCATTAAGAGCCAAATAAATGTTTCCTAGCCCCAGAGCAGCAGCTAGGCCCTTCATATTCTCTAGATCTTTACCCTTTGTTCTGTGGAACTAAAACCTCTGTAGGCAACATAACTCAATGACGTTCACAATTGGAGGGATATGTTTTAAAAAAATCCCTAAACAATCAACCATTTAAAATAATTCAGCATAGAAGTCAGTATGACTACACATTTCTAGTGGTTCATTTCTAAATTCTCAGCTTCAACTATGATCTCATAAGTTAGCTAAGAGTTGTCTCTGGAAAAGAAATCCCTGTAAATACCAATATGGCATAATAGGGTCTGCTTCACAGTAGAAAGTATTATCAAAATAAAAGGGGGGGTAGAGGGAATAATTTTATACTAAAAGCTGTAAGCTCATTAACAAAATTAAACTTCAATTGTTTGCAGTTTAATTTATTCCATGGAATGACTGAAAAATGGTTACTAATCCTGTTTAGTAGTTGTTGTTCTGGGAGATGCATTGCACATGTCCATTCCACTCTTGGTGTCTGTGTGCCCAGCGCACAGCCATAGGAAACTTGTTCCCACAGTAGTACCTGTTGGATGACTTAAGCATCCTCTACTGTTCTGCATGCAGATATAAAGGGTAGAGTCGCCCCTAGCCCCTCTCAGTTCCTCCTTGGCGGAATTCCAATGCAAGGGGTAGGAGGGCAGGTCATGGAATGGACATGTGCAATGCATCTTGAAGAGCAACAGCTACCTACTGGTTAGTAACAGTTTTTTCTTCTTTGAGTGATTGCACATGTGCATTTCACTCTTCATGACTCACAAGTAAGACTAACATTTTGGCTTGGATATTTTTATTAAAAGTCACAGACAGGATGTGGGCAATAATAAAATCACAGACATGTTCAAAAGGCCAGTGTTAGGGGGTAGCAACCAGGGCAATTGCCTGGGGCCCCATGCCACAGGGGGCCCCGTGAAGCTAAGTTATGGACAACGGGGTTTGGGTTCCAGTCACAGTGGCAGGGCTCAGGGCTTGGCTTCAATCCTGCACAGCAGGACTCAGGCCCAGGGCCAGAGCCCGAGCCCCATTCCCTGGGGCCAGAGCCTAAGTCTTGCCACCTGGGGCCAGAACCCAAGCCCAGCCATGCAGGGCTGAGTTAGTGGAATTTTGAGGAAGTTGCTGATCTTGTAAAATCACGAAGTCTGTGACCTCCATGATTGACTTGTAGCCTACTACCAAGTCACGAATACATCTCTGATGTTAATGTGTCAAGCTAAGTCTTCTAGGGACCACAGACATGGAATCTGTAGAGAATCCAGATGGGCTTCCCACCCAGGGCAGTTACATTTGTCACTACAGTCTATTTAAATAAACACTGGAGGACAACTTTTCCAATTCTAGCATCATCTCTGAAGTCTTGAGCAACAGCATAATGGGAAGCAAACGTGTGGAATGAGGACCAACTTGCCACTCTGCAGATGTCTACAATCAGAACCTGCTCCAGAAACTCTGCTCAAGTCAATATTGTGATCTTGTTGAATGAGCTGTGATTCTGCTCGGTGGGGTGACTTTAGCTAAGTCATAGCACGTGTATGCAGGAGACTATCCAAAAAGAGATTCTCTGAGTGGAGACTATTGTCCTTTTATTCTGTCTACCACTGCTACAAACAGTTGGGAGGACTAACAGAATCCTGGTCCTGTCCAGGTAGAATGCCAGAGCTCATCTGACATCCGGGGTATGCAAATACTCCTCTTCCCTGCTCAAATGTGGCTTCTGAAAGAATGCAGGCAAATAAATGGGCTGGTTGATATTGAAAGAAGACACTACCTTTGGAACAAACCCCGGATGAGGCCCCAAGGAGACTTTTATCCTTAAAGAATATCATACAGAGAGGCCTGGACGTTAAGGCACACAGCTTTCCTACCCTTCTGGATGAGGTGATGGCCATTAAAAATTTCACCTTCATTGACAGATACAGCAGAAAGCAAAGTAGCCAAAGGCTTAAACGAGGCAACCCATCAGGGCATGGGGTTTGGGCCTGAGGATACAGCTTGATAAGGCCTTTCAAAAACCTTATGGACATGTTAGAGAAAAGGGAGCAATTAGCCACTTTAGGTTGGAATGCTGAAATAGCTGCCAGTTGTTCTTTTATTGAACTAACAGCTAAACCAGGTGCAATAAGTAGTCCAGGCTATGTTGAGCCAGTGAATGGGACAGTGATACCCCATACTGGTGAGACCAAATGGAAAAAAAAAACCTCCACTTAGAGCGAACTCTCTCTTGTAGAAGGTTTTTTTTTTTTTACTATTTAGCAGGTTCTCTTGAACCTTTTTCAAGACTGTAAGCTTAGATGGAGTAGGCACCATGATCTTGGGAGATTAGGTCTGACTCTAGTGGAAGTAAGATTGGAGATTTCACTGACAGCACCAGAAGAGTGGAGAACCAATGTTGATGGGCCCCACACTGGAGCTGGGCCCGTCTTATCTTTATTGTTAGTAACACCCCATGAATAAGCAGGACTGCAGGAAAAGCATAGAGAAGCCTGCCTGACCACAGTAGCAAAAGCTGTCAGGGAACCTGGACTGTGATCTTGTAGAAAGTAGAATTGCTGACTTTTCCTGTTGGTGTTTGTCGCAACTGGGTCCCCTTGGGGAATCCCCTACCGATGGAAGATGTATCTGGCCACATTTAGATAAAGAGACCACTCGTGGTGATATGTAAACAATCAGCTCAGGTGATCTGATAGATTTCTCAGGAAGCTTCTAGATCTATAAAGTTGGCAACACAGAGCTCCCAGATCAGAGTTACCTCTCGACAGAGTGGGGAGGCGTGATCTCCTCCTTGCTTGTTGAGATAGAACATAGCTGCTGTGTTGTCTGTGAGGACTAAGAGGCTGTTTCCCTTGATCTGCGGCAGCAACACTTGGCACACCAATCTTACAGCCTTCAGCTCTCTGATGTTGTGTCAAGTCTTCTAGGGGCCATAGACATTAAGTCTGTAGAGAACCCATCCAAGGGAACTGTCTGTCACTAGCGTGAACAGTGGTTCTGGATGGGAAAATGGAATGCCTACACATACATTGGCTGGATTTATCCACCAATCTAGAGATCTGGACAGGCATGTAGAAATCCAAGGACTTTAAGGTGGCTTTTAAGTCCTTAAGCCCATGGAGCCTGCTATCCATCTACACTGGGAACAGAGAAGGACCCTCAAATGGCAAGTTCTGAATAGTATTCTGGACTTCATAGGGGAGACCAAAGCACTGTAACCAAGAGGGTCTCCACATGGCAACCACAGATGTCCTGGTCCTAACTGCTGAGTCTGCTGCATCCAGCCCAGCCACAAGCTATGTTCTTGAGACTAGTCTGCCCTTGTTCACCAGGGAAGAGAACTCCTGCCTTGTGTTCGCCGGAAGCAGCTCTTTAAACTTCTCCATGGAGCCCCATAAATTAAAATCCTAATGCCCCACCAGAGCCTGTTGGTTGGCAATTCAAAGCTGCAAATCCCCAGTTGAATAAATCTTCCTGCCAAACAACTTGAGCCTCTTTGCATCCTTTGATTTGGGGGTGGCAGCCTGATGCCCCTGTCACTCTCTCTCATTAGCTGCTGTAATGACTAATGACCCTGGAGGTGGGTCAGTGTAGAGATATTCGAAGCCTTGGGAAAGCACATAGTACTTGCGCTTTGCCCTTGAGGTGGGCGGCCATGAAGATGGGGTCTGCAATAGTGTTTTTATAGGCTCTTGTATTGCCTCATTAATTGGTAGAGCTACTTTGAAGGGACCTGCCATCAATAAAATGTCAATCGGGCAATGTGAAGATTCCCTAACCTCCTTGACCTGAATGCCCACGTCTACAGCCCCCCTCTTTAACAATTCTCATCAGCTTTAAAATCACCAGGAGGGGGTGAAGTTGCCTCTGCAGAAACTGCCTGTCTGGAGAGGATGAGGAGGAAGCCAAGAGTGGAAGTGGTTGAATTTCTCCAACAGACTGTTCCTCTGCTTCTATGACCTCTTTCTAATGCCTGGTAGCTTGGTGTGCAGTCTCCCCCTGTCTAGATGAGAGCAATGAGCAGGCATAGTGAGAGGAAAATCTGGAAGCTGAAGGGAAACCCCCATGGTTTCAAAAAGGCCATTGATACAGGGCAGGAGCTCCTGATTACACAGAGCTCCTGATTACATTTCCATGGCAGCATTATGGGTTGTGAGGATCTCTGAGGGGACTGGAGGGTCCTGCTTCAGGCTTGTGAGACATAACATCCCACTCCAAGACCAACTAGAGAGATTTCCCTTCCTCCAGCCATGGAAAAGGCAGTTCCCCTCGGTGCCAGGGACTGGTGCCAAGAACCCGCGGATGGGAGGAACCCCGCTATCATTGCTGGCTCCCCCCGGGATGGTACCAATGGGCCCACTCTCTGAGAAGTAGGCAGCTGGTGCAGTACTTCAAGCTGAACTGCTGGAGCTGGTGCCAGATGGGGCAATGGTGCCGAGGGACTGGACTCCTGCACTGTTGGAGACTCCAGCACTGAGAGGCAGAGCAAATTCCTTGCTGCTGCAAATGCCTCCTGTGTGGTCAGCATGGAGATCGCTTCTTGTTGCTATGCCAATTAAGTTGATGGTGTCACTTCTGGCACCAGGCTCAATGGTGCCCTTTGCAGTGCTGGAGACAACAGGGCCATCTTAGGAACTGATTTGGAGGAGGAGTGGTTAGATTTCCAATGCACTCAACTCGACTCCTTGCCCCTCTTCCTAGACTTGGAAGGTGGATATCTTTCCCTGGTCAGAGCCTCTTTACAAGTCTTATATTTCTTCCTCAGTATGGCTGGGGGGAGATCAGTGCTGGGACTCCAACAGCACTGGAAGTGTGCTTCTCACTGAAGCTGCAGCACTCGGCACTGAGTGAGACTGGGACTGCTCCAATGGTGGGCTGAGTGCCACCTCAATCAGCAGGAATTTCAGCCTAGCCTCCTGGTCCTTCTCTGTTCTAGGTTTGAATTCCCAGCAAACTTGGCACTTGCCTTTCACATGTATTTCGCCCAGGCAGTTCAGATACCTATTGTGCTCACCAGCCTGGGCCTGGAGCAAGAAACATACGGCTTGAAACCTGATGACCGAGGCATGCTTCGGTGCTGGCAGCAGGACTCCGAAATGGGAAACAACAACAAAATCGAAAAACTCTATTTTTGTAAAAAACAGCTAAAACTTACTAACTGTGCTAACTATACTAACTACTAAATTAACTATATTATACAGAACTGAGAGAAACTGTTCTGGCAATGAACAGGAGATCCAACGACTGCCACAGGCAGTAAGAAGGAACTGGGGGGTAGGGGGAGGGTGGCTCTGCCCTTTATACTTGGATGCAGTGGCATGCGGCAGTAGAGGACACTTGAGCTTCCTAACAGGTACCACTGCAGGAAAAAGTTTCCGACAGCCACACATTGGGCACACAGACACCAACAGTAGAATGTACATGGGCAATTGTTCAAAGAATAACCATTTCCTGCAGTTAAAGAAGCAGTGTCATAAACAGATAGTTAAGGGTTAATGTCTCTTTTACCTGTAAAGGGTTAAGAAGTTCACCAAGCCTCGCTGACACCTGATGAGAGGAACCAATGTGGGGATAAGATGGTTCAAAAGGAAAGAGGGAAGTTTCCTTTGTTTAGAGTTTAGTTTCAGTTTTTACCAGAGTGGGAAAGCTCCAGAAATCAGCCTCTTATCAAGTAGTGAGTATTAGTGAAGGGAATAAATAGGTTTATGTTTATTTTCTTTGTAACTTGTCTTGGGCATTAGGGAATAATCAAATTGGGTAATTTTTGTGTAACTAAGTTTTTGCCAGGGGAACATCCTCTATGTTTTGAATCTGTTGTCTGTGAGATCCTCTGGTATGCTATCTCCCAGAGGGTTTTCTTTTACCTTTCTTTTCTTTAATTAAAAAAAGTCTTATTTTTAAGAACCTGATTGATTTTTCCTTGTGTTAAGATCCAAGGGGATTGGATCTGGACTCACCAGGAATTGGTGGGGGAAAGGAGAGGGGGTGGTTAAATTCTCCTTGTGTTAAGATCCAAGGGTTTGGATTGGTGTTCACCAGGAAATCGGTGAAGAAGTCTCTCAAGGCTACCCAGGGAAAGGAGTTAGAACTTGGGAGTGGTAGCAGCAAAACCAGATCTAAACTGGTAATTCAGTTTAGGGGTTCACATGCAGGTCCCCATATCTGTACTCTAAAGTCCAGAGTGGGGGTGAAACCTATGACAAGCAGTTATTAGCCATTTTAGTGGGAGAAACACAAAATGTAGTTCTGATTAGAAACTGTGAACAGTAGGTAATTTAGTATTAACATGATTACAATTTAATTTTAAATTTGTATCTGTGACAATGTAGTAATTGACTCACTTCTCTAAACTGCTACTACAGTATACTGTCTAATGAAGATAGTTTTGGTCACACAAATATGTTAAAGCAATTAAAGATATTAAAAAGATAGATGTCAAAAGAAACTGGCAAGACTGGTGTCTAATTTTGAGTGGTTTTGAAATATATGAATACTTACATAAACGTTATGCTAAAATACAACCTCTAAACATATCAGCATTCTATCTACAACAATGTAGACAAGGAGTAGGGAAATGTGTATAGTTCTCAGGAGAACCTACCATGGACAAGAAAAAAATATCACAATTCATCTCTCACTGATGTGAGTGGAAGGTCTGCCATTGATTTCAGTAAGAGTTACAATCAGATCCTGCAAAGGGGGACATGTCATGGTGTACCTTCATTCAAATAACATCTCTAACCTAGGCATATAGCAGCCTTACATTTTGCACCCGTTTGTATCCAATATATCTTTTAAAGTAGGGCTGTCAAATGATTAAAAAAATTAATCACTATTAATCGTGCAATTAAAAAAATTAGTCGTGATTAATCATGCTGTTAAACAATAATAGAATATTATTTATATAAATAATTTTGGATGTTTTCCACATTTTCAAATATATTGATTTCAATTACAACACACAATACAAAGTGTACTGTCTCACTTTATATTTATTTTTATTATAAATATTTGCACTGTAAAAATAAAAGGAACAGTATTTTTCAACTAATTTAATAAAAGTACCATAGTGCAATTTCTTTATAATGAAAGTTGAACTTACAAGTGTAGAAATATGTACAAAAAATAGAAATAGTATAAAGTGAGTATTGGACACTTTGTATTCTGTGTTGTAATTGAAATCAATATATTTGAAAATGCAGAAAAACATCCACAATATTTAATACATTTCAATTGGTATTCTATTGTTTAACAGTGTGATTAAAACTGTGATTAATCACGATTAATTTTTTTAATTTTGATTATTTTTTTGAGTTAATTGCATGAGTTAACGGCGATTAATTAACAGCCCTATTTTAAAGTCAATATATTATCTATAAATACAATAGCTTAATTACAAATATAGAGCCTGATTTAAAGCCAGTTGAAGCAATGAAAAGACTTCAACTTGTATAGAAACTTAAAGACCCCTTACCATACAGTCAGATCCACACAGGTACAAATGTCCCCACTATGTGAATCTGATTGCAGGATAGGTGCCTCCATGATTTATAAACAAAACATACTCTAATGGGCATCTTCTCGGGTGGGGAAAATCATCATAGTTACGTCAATCCTGGCTGCAAGTTAAAGCTAGAAAAGTTCATATTAGAGATAAGGCATACACTTTTAACAGTGAGGGTTATTAACCGTTGGAACAAACTACCCAAGGAAAGGGATGAATTCTGTCTCTTAATGTATTCAGATCAAGACTGGCTGCCTTTCTGTAAAATTTGCTTTAGCCAAACCCAAGTTATTGGGTTCAATACAGAGGTTACTGAGTGAAATTCTATGGTTTGTGTCATACAGGAAGTCCGACTAGATGGTGATATAATTAACTCTTCTGGCCTTATAATCAATAAATCTATGAATGGAGCTAGGATGATTTACACCAGCTAAGGTTTGTCCCCTTAATATTTGTAGAGTTAAGAGTGGAGCCAGATGGATTTTCAGATTAAAAAGGGATAATATCTAATTTTTAGGTGCAATATGTGATGTATCCAGATTGCTTTTTTTCTTTGCTGAACCAGAAAGAGATACAGTTAAGATTTTTAGGCATAATATTTGAGCGTTCGTGACTGTATTCCCTTCAAAAGCACTTTTCTTCTACCGTCTTTTCATGTTCTTATGATTTTTTTAAAAACCAATTGTTGCAGTGCTCGGGAACTTACTATAAAATAATAATGACATAATAATAAAAACAGTTCACAATTTACTATGTGTCGGATGTAATACGTAGAATGTATATTTTAGGTGTTGGGACATATGAAAAGGTGCCTGCTTGTCTGTCAAGAAAAAAGAACAGCCAGGCAAACAACTTGGTCAGCAATCCAAACAGGTAAACAACTGAGTCAGCAACCTAATCTTAGTGTTAGGCAGAAAAGTGTTTATACAATATATAATTAACTTTGTAACAATAGGAAATGACTGCCTAGGAAGGAGCACCACAGAAAGAGATCTGGGGGTCACAGTGGATCACAAGCTAAATATGAGTCAACAGCGTAAGGCTGTTGCAAAAAAAGCAAACATCATTCTGGGATGTATTAGCAGGAGTATTGTAAGCAAGACATGAGAAGTAATTCTTCCGCTCTTCTCTGTGCTGATTAGGCCTCAACTGGAGTATTGTGTCCAGTTCCGGGCACCACATTTCAGGAAAGATGTGGACAAATTGGAGAAAGTCCAGAGAAGAGCAACAAAAATGATTAAAGGTCTAGAAAACATGACCTGTGAGGGAAGATTGAAAAAATTGGGTTTGTTTAGTCTGGAGAAGAGAAGACGGAGAGGGCACATGATAACAGTTTTCAAGTACATAAAAGGTTGTTACAAGGAGGAGGGAGGAAAATTGTTCTTCTTAACATCTGAGGATAGGACAAGAAGCAATGGGCTTAAATTGCAGCAACGGTGGCTTAGGTTGGACATTAGAAAGAACTTCCTGTCAGAGTGGTTAAGCACTGGAATAAATTGCCTAGGGAGGTTGTGGAATCTCCATCATTGGGGATTTTTAAGAGCAAGTTGGACAAACACCTGTCAGGAATGGTCTAGCTAATACTTAGTTCTGCCTTGAGAGCAGGCTACTGGACTAGATGACCTCTCGAAGTCATTTCCAGTTCTATGATTCTATGAATGTATTTAAGGCAAGCACCTGAATGTGGGTGTGTACTTGCATTTAATCCTATGCTGTATCCTGTTTCAGTGGACTGCTCACTCACTGAAGCAGTGAATAAACAACCTACTTCTTCAGATCAAGAGTCTGTCTGTGAACCTGTTCTGGGTAGCGGGAAAAAGAATTGGTCAACACTATGACTCTTCTAGTCAGTCACACACCTGAAAATATCACCATGATCACAGCAATTTATTTAAAAAGAACAACAACCGATATCTAGAACAAGTAGTCTAGAATAGTGGTTCTCAACCAGGGGTCCAAGGCCCTCTAAGAGCCATGAGTAGGTTTCAGGATAAACCCAAAATAAACCAGAGAGCAGGGCCTATGTTCGACTTGCTGGGGCCTAGAGAAGAAAGCTGAAGCCCAAGCCCTGCCACCCAGGGTTGAAGCTAAAGCCTGAGCAACTTAACTTCGCGGAGCCGCCTGTGGAGTCAGGCCCTGAGCCACTGCCCTGCTTACTACCCCCTAATGTCAGCCCTAGCTTTAAATCTACTGAATATGGAGAAAAACAGTTGTTGTGGCACAAGTGGGCTGGGGAATTTTTATAGCATGTTGCGGGAGCCTCAGGAAAAAAAAAGTTTGAGAACCCATGATCTAGAAGGCAGCCCTTCCCAAGTGTTACACCTTCGCTACAAATTATTAATCAGCCTTCATTGTTTGGGAATTGTTTTGTTTATCCAATAATCTGGGAGAAACGGTCCTTCAAAAATAGGATCAAATGAATCAATTGAAAATGTCCATAGGTCAAATGCTGCCTTTTTGTTGTCCGTAGGAACAATGTGTGCCTGTTTATGCTTTCCCACCCGCCCCCCATCTTGAAATGCCCATATGAGAGCTGTATGCAGAGTAGTTGTAGCCATGTCAGTCCAAGATATTAGGGAGACAAGGTGGATGAGGTAATATCTTTTACAGGACCAAATTCTGTGGGTGAGAGAGACAAGCTTTCAAGCTGAAGAAGAGCTCTGTGGAGCTTGTCTCTCTCACTAACAAAAGCTGGTCCAATAAAAAAAAAATCACCTCACCAATCTTGTCTCTCTAATACTAGAGCTGGATGAACAATTTCCACCTAAATAGGTTTTTGACAGAAAATTGGGGTTTCTGCAAAAAGTGTCTGTTTTCTGCAGAATTTATTTTTTTGTTAACCCGCCTTCTCCCTCAAATCCCTAAAACATCTATGTGAAGATGCTATCGCGTTACCTCATGGGATTTGTATTTTGGTTGCCTTAGGTCCCCATTCTCATCTACGGGCTGGGCTCCCAGGATAGACCACATCCCCCATGATTCGCCATGGCCTGGGACTTTCATGCTTGGAAATGGGTGGTGGTGCATCATGGCACAGTGGTGCATGGGAGATTGTAATTTGCTCTGAGAGCGCATAAGGCACCCCCAAAACAATTCCCAGGAGACACCGCAGCAGCATTTCTGAACTGATTTTTTGAAGGATTTGCCTAAATATTTTTAGTTTTGGCCAACAACATTTTTTGGTATTTGAGTTCTTCTATATTTATAGAAAATATAAATTTTTCTATTGAAACCCCCCTCATTTTCCAACCAGCTCTAGTGAGTAGACTCTTCATCATGTGATTCAGAGAACATGCAAAGCGCCACTGGGGGGAATCAGCCTAGCCTTCTCCCCGGCATGGCCTTTGTCAAGCAGTCTGCCCTGAAAACTGCTCGACATACAACTCTCCCATTTTCTATAATAGTTTCTCTTAGATAGTGCTTTGCCTTTTAAAATTAAAAGTCTGCATTTCAGGAAATGCAATTTAATCAGGAAAACAGTATAATAGTAGGAAAAAGCCCTTTCACAGCAGTGGAGTACAGTACTGTATACAGATATGTGCATGAGTCTTCCTTATTTCATGTTGTTCAGGGGGTCCGATTAAAAAACTGGACATTCCAGGGCATTTTTTTTCCATTGAGCACCCATAGTAAAACCCACACATGACATGACCATTGGGAAAGGAAGCCATGTGTGTCCCTGTCCAATTCCTTCTGCATCTGTGACCAAGTTCCCCATCAGACACCCCAGCCCAGATGCAAACAAGCTGAAAGGTTAGCAGGGCATGGTAAGAAGCAACACAACTGACACTGAGTTGGGAATTCCTACGAAAAGATCTATGGTTTTCCTTACCTTGCTAGTCTGTGATGCCAGACTATGAGGAAGCAATACAAACTAAATAGGGAAGGAGGTTCTGCCTGACAGAGAGGGCAGGTAACCCCCCAACAGCTTCATTATTAGGGTTGTCAGCAGTTTGGCAGTGGGGACAATAGATTGATAGAGCCCTATGTGACTGTTGAGGAATATCAAAAAAATTAATATGCACAAAAGACACATTGTCGCATATGGGGACATCTTGATTATGCTGCAAATTCCTCATAACTAAGAACAGACTTCCCTTTCAATCACCATCCAGAATCTGGTGCACAGTGCTTGATCAAATATACGGATAGGTTCCAGTGACTAGCTGGGAATACAGAGCAGTGGTTACCTTAATAGGTCTCCCGTCCGGTGTAAGTACCTCTTCTGAAAGTTCCATCATCTTCAGAGCCATCAAAGCAATGGGTTTCGCATGACTAAGACTCTTCCTATGGAGCCCTGCTGCAACACAGTATGCATCACCTATTGTTTCCACCTGCAGCAATCAGACAAATCAAATGTAAAAGTATGATAATGAGCAGAGATCTGTGCCATTAGTTATCTGCAATCACAAAATGTTGCTTAAAAACATGTCAGCAAAATATCAATAAAAAAAGCAATTAGACAACGGAGCATAATTACCCGAGTTTGCAAACAGGCATAGTCAAAACCTGACATCTCATTGCATAGTTGTTCATCATCATCAACTGCAGAAAATCATTAAATCTAGGACAATGTGCACTATCAAATGAAATATGATAACATTACCCCACAGGAAAATAGGATTTTCTATATTAGAGTTAGACCAAAAACTAGTTACAGCTAAGAGCTGGTGCCACCATTTATTCTGCTGTGGAGTAAGACTTGTACTAAGCAGTAATAATTCATAATTATTATTTACTCTATTTGAAAAATACATTAAGATGAGAGTTACAGGAGCCTAAATGTTTCCATAAAAAAAAAAAAAAAAAACAAGTGAATAGTACATCACTTATCATTAGAATCTTGTTCCTCTTAGGGCTGGGAGAATTCAAGAGAAAGGATTTTATAGCTTACCATAATTTCTGTTTCTCATAATCACACACCCACTGGTACTAGAGCTGACTGCTGGGTACTGTCTGCCTGTCTGTCTACCTAGGTATGCAGCTCTTCTGAAACCTCTTATTTTTGTATAGGATATTTAGGCTCTCTCTACTTCATAGATTACCTGAGCACCAGTTCCCTGCCTCAGACCAATGAGTGCAGCAGATTGCTTCTCCTACCCCTTAGCCTCACTGTTCCTGATGGGAAGCCAACTTACTGGAGTAAGGGGTGCAGGGGAAATTAAGGGAGCTCTCTGGCTTAGGACAAAATCAGCCTATGAAAACAACAAGTCCTATAATCCTCCAATTATACTGACAGAATCACCCTTTGCAAATTTTGTCTACCCACACTTCTGTAGCCACCTCCCTGCACAATCCTTCCGTGCACTCTCAAGCAGGCTTGGCTTAGAAGCATGAATGTAGGTTTTACTATTCACCACCAGTCTCTTTCCCTCCCCTCACTGCAGCTCTATTAAGAGAATGGCAGAAAAGCATTCTGCAAAGATTAGCATGAGAGGAGAGACATAAGTGCTACTGTAGAGCTGCCCTGGCAGCCACTTTGTGCCTGGCCCTTTTGTCCCTGGGATGTCTACTTATATTTTGTCCTCAGGGTTGACAGGTAAGAAATCAGGACATTCAACTTGATTAATTTCCAGTCCTGGTAAGGCACCAGTATAAGACAGACTTTGAAATCCCCCCACTACATCTGATCATTACACAGGGCACCAATCCAGAAGATCAGCTGACCTTAAGGTAGGTAGAGAATCATCACACCAGCCAGGTCACCAATTACAGTCTCCTGTTCTGGGGAAACGGAGTCCAACAAAATATATAGAATTCAACATCCCCAGAAAGGAAAGGGTCTTCAGCCTGCCTCTAGGACCCTGGCGGTAGTATGTCCTTGACTCAGCAGCTTACAATGTATCTATCCTGTCCAAGTAGGAAAGTAGAGAAAAGGGGTTGGTATGGGAGCCTGGGCCCTCTCTCTCCACCAGGCTCCAACTCAGGGCCCTGCAAGAGGCAGTAATAGCAAACACTCCAGAGCACTTTGGGGATGCCTCCATGGACCACTTCTTACCTCCTGCTTCCCCACAGACCTCAAAGTCCTTTGCTTAAAATCCAACAGAAAATAGTAAAAACAACAGACTCTTCAGCTCAGCTGGGCTCAGCCGGTGGTAGTCTTCTTCTTTGCAGGCTCGCTCCAGCTTCACAATGGTCAAAGTTTCTGGGTTGCATCTCACTAGGGATGAGTTGAATCTATCACATTCATTAGTTGCATCTATCACATTCTCCATCTATCCAGAGTTTCAGGCAGGCTGCAGTCCCTGATCAGTCCCCATCTCCAGTCAGGCTCCCAGCTCAGAACTCAGGCTCCCAGACTTCTCTCACTCTAGCCCAAGAGAGAAAGAACCCTCTCACCTGGGTTTCCTCCCTGGATCTAGGACCTGGGGTAACTGCTGCTTGCAGACCCCTCCTTTGCAGTAAGGACTTCTGCTGTATCCTTCTTCAAAAGCTTTCAAAATAGGTCTGTCCTCCTATCCCCTCTGTCCCCCTTCTGAGCTTTCTGGCTCCCTTTCAGGCTTCTCCTCCAGCTGCAGCAGGCTCGGCAAGTGCAGTGGGGTGGCATCACTTGGGCCCGAACTGCTCCTTAATCCCTTATGTCCCAGTGTGGGGTTTGTACACCTCATCATAGGATCCCACAAGGGAGAGCAGAGGACCAGCAGAAGGTGGGGAAAGCTGCTAAATCTCTTCCCTGACTTCAGGAAGTTCCTGGAGGTACTTGCAGATGGAGAAGACAGCAATTGGTGTTCACTCATGGCAGCCATTCACTGCAGTAATACATGTGGGGAGCCACTATTCTGTCCACTCACTAAAATAGCAGAGCTCTTTTCCCCTAAACACCAGTAGATGTGGTAAGTAGACAGAGACTACACGGCAGGAAAGGCAGTAGCTAGAGACACTGAGGAGCGAAGGCAGGACCACCAGCAGCAAGGAGAGAGAGGCGAGGCTTAGAATAGATATTTTGTGTGTATGGGAAAGTGGAGGGGCACGAGAGCACCACTTTAAAGTCATAACAAGGCCTGCTCTGAATGTGTGTTTAAGGACCCATTTGAATATTGTGATACTTCTAAACGTCGGCCTCACAGAGAAACAAGGGCAGAAAGGCCAACAACACTACCTTAAAATAAGAGAAGACAACTGGACTGGACCCAGATAGAAGAAATTACAACCTAAGGAGCTGAGATTGGGCTATCATAATAAAAAAATGATGGCCAAATTCTGTTGTTGTTTTTTTTACAGTGGTGTAAATTCAGAGTAACTCCACTGATGTCAGTGTAAAGAAGAAATTTTGGCCCATAGACTATTTTTTTTCTTGTAAAATTTAGATACCTTTATTTTGTCAGAGACTTCCCCTCTTTGGAAATATCCATTGATATGTAAGTAAAATTAAGAACCAAATTACATTCATATATGTTCACTCAAAGGGCGCCCATATGAGTGCAGAACTGAGTCAACAAAAATCAGTGACAAAACCTGCCCAGTTTTGAAACCTCCCCTACATGGAACAAATATTGGATTAACAGAAGAACATAAGAATGGCCATACTGAGTAAGACCAAAGGTCCATCTACTCCAGTATCCTGTTTTCTGGCAGTGGCCAATGCCAGGTGCTTCACACCTGGTGCAGAATAGGTAATCATCAAGAACCATCACCTGTTGCCCATTCCCAGCTTCTGGCAAAGAGAGGCTAGGGGCATCATCCCTGTCCATCTTGGCTAATAGCCATTGATGGACTGATCTTCCATGAATTTATCTAGTTCTTTTTTGAACCCTGTTATAGTTTTGGCCATCACAACATCCTCTGGCAAAGAGTTCCATGGGTTGACTGTGTGTTGTGTGAAGAAATACTTCCTTTTGTTTGTTTTAAACCTGCTGCCTATTAATTTTATTTGGTGACACCTAGTTCTTGTGTTATGAGAAGGAGTAAATAACACTTCCTTATTTACTTTCTCCACACTAGGCATGATGATTTTATAGACCTCTATCATATTCCCTCTTTGTTGTCTCTTTTCCAAGCTGAAAAAGGAGATCTGCTCCTGCAAGTTTTCTGCATGTACTGTCAGTATGAGGGAATCAAGCTGCCTGGTGATGATCACAGTTGGGAAATGAATGGGACATAAATATGATCACTGGAGTATATGCGACTCCATCCCTTAATGGCCCTCACTGCTACCAAGCTCCTCTCGCATTAATGGTGAAATGTGAAACACCAAAATTGCTAAGACTGCCCTTACAGGTGGATCTGGTATCAATTCCTACTGTGAAAATTGCCTAACTCTTTTTATTATGTCAAGTATCAGGGGGTAGCCGTGTTAGTCTGTATCTACAAAAACAACAAGGAGTCTGGTGGCACCTTAAAGACTAACAGATTTATTTGGGCATAAGCTTTCGTGAGTAAAAACCTCACTTCTTCGGATGCATCCGAAGAAGTGAGGTTTTTACTCACGAAAGCTTATGCCCAAATAAATCTGTTAGTCTTTAAGGTGCCACCAGACTCCTTGTTGTCTTTTTATTATACCACCATTGTCAGCTGCTTATAACTTTGCCAACCTTTAACCATTTCTGCTGAAATGTACCATGTTAAGTGTCTGCCTCTGACTGGATTTTTTTTTTTTTAATTCTCTCATTTCCTGACTTCTGAGTCCTTGATTTTACAACCTTCATATTCTTTTAACATAGGATTTTGTATGTGCCAATATATAAGAATAGTGTAAACATGCTGCATTTGCACGACAGTGTTCAGAAGAGCCTTAAATCAACACACTTTATCTTTCTAGACAATTCCTTCCTTACCCATTGCCATTCCCACAATTCTTAAACAAGACTATAGTTTTATGTGTACAGTATTATGAGGCGTAACAAAGGTGGAAGCCAGCTTCCAGCTATTAGCCTGATCTATGTATAATTTATTATTAAATTTCTGTATTTAATTAACCATTGATGGTAAAGATTTTAAAATAGTTATATTGCTATATACAAACCTGATCTAAAGTCCATTCAAGTCATTGGAAAGGTTCAGATTGATTTCTGTAGTCACAGGTAAGGGTCATAGTGATTTCTGTAGATTTTGGATCAGGCCCTCAGGTTTAAATACATAAATCATTGAAATAGTTTTGTGCAAATCAGCAATTCTGTTCTAATCTTTTGCTGTAGATCCTGAAACTAGGGTATGTAGAGATGGAGTGTGGTCTCCCTCCCTGCCAGACGGGGAGAGAACTGCAACTGCCCCCTGGTGGGCAGAGCCAGGATACCCACAGCTGCCCCGCTGGAAGCAGAGGGGTGGGACAGAAACTGGAAATATATAACTGAACTATAACTATAAATATATATACATATATAGCCGGCCGTCCAGCTCAGATGGGGGATTGCTGCCAGAGAGCAGTACGTCTCCCTCCCACACCCTCTCTGCTGGAGCCTGGACCTGACGGAGTCTGCTACAGTTCCAGAGACCCACAGGGATTGCTGGAGCTGCCAGACACTGAGGACACCAAGGAGCTGTTGGGGCTGCCACTCGCCATTTATCCCAGTGAGACCGGCAACAACCTCAGAACCCAGGTACCTAGGGTGACCAGACGTCCCGATTTTAGAGGGACAGTCCCAATTTTTGGGTCTTTTTCTTATGTAGGCTCCTATTACCCCCCACTCCATGTCCCGATTTTTCACATTTCTGTCTGGTCACCCTATAGGTACCCCCGGACGGAGAGTGTAGGAAGGCGCCTAGGGAAGCCGAATAGGGTTCGGCTGTGTTACTAACTGCCAGCTGGGCAGCATGTTGTGGACACATTTCCCTGCTGACCCAGTGGCTGACCACTCTGCCACTCTTAGGGCCCTGGGCTGGGACACAGTAGAGCAGGTGGGCCTTCATCTCCTTACCCCCTGCCACCTCACCCCTGGGGGTGACAGTATCCCCACCTTTAGGCCAGGAGGCCTGCATTGGTGTGGTCCCCGCCCAAGCTGGGATGCCACAAGGTTTTTCTGTCTCTCTTGCTAGAGAGCTAATCTCCTCCTAGATTGCTGGGCTGCTCTGCCTGGCAGGCAAGAGCTATTACCTGATCATAGAATCATAGAATATTAGGATTGGAAGATACCTCAGGAAATCATCTAGTCCAACACCCTGCTCAAAGCAGGACCAACCCCAACTAAATCATCCCAGCCAGGGCTTTGCCAAGCTGAGCCTTAAAAACCTCTAAGAATGGAGATTCCATCACCTCCCTAGGTAACCCATTCCAGTGCTTCGCTACCCTCCTAGTGAAATAGTTTTTCCTAATATCCAACCTAGACCTCCCTCACTGCAATTTGAGACCACTGCTTCTTGTTCTGTCATCTGCCACTACTGAGAACAGCCTAGCTCCATCCTCTTTGGAACCCCCCTTCAGATAGTTGAAGGTCACTATCAAATCTCCTCTTACTCTTCTCTTCTGCAGACTAAATAACCCCAATTCCCTCAGCCTCTCCTCATAAGTTATGTGCCCCAGCCCCCTAATCATTTTCGTTGCCCTCTGCTGGACTCTCTCCAAATTTGTCCAGATCCCTTCTGTAGTAGGGGGACCAAAACTGGACACAATACTCCAGGTGTGGCCTCACCAGTGCCGAATAGAGGGGAATAATCACTTCCCTCGATCTGCTGGCAATGCTCCTACTAATATAGCCCAATATGCCATTGGTCTTCTTGGCAACAACGGCACACTGCTGACTCATATCCAGCTTCTCGTCCACTGTAATCCCCAGGTCCTTTTCTGCAGAACTGCTGTTTAGCCAGTCGGTCCCCAGCCTGTAGCAGTGCATGGGATTCTTCCTTCCTAAGTGCAGGACTCTGCACTTGTCCTTGTTGAACCTCATCATATTTCTTTTGACCCAATTCTTCAATTTGTCTAGGTCACTCTGGACCCTATCCCTACCCTCAAGCATATCTACCTCCCTTCCCTCTGCCAGCTTAGTGTCATCTGCGAACTTACTGAAAGTGTAATTCATCCCATCATCCAGATCATTAATAAAGATGTTGAACAAAACCAGCCCCAGAACCAACCCCGGGGCACTCCGCTTGATACCGGCTGCCAACTAGACATCGAGCCGTTGATCACTATCTGTTGAGCCAGACAATCTAGCCAGCTTTCTATCCATCTTATAGTCCATTCATCCAATCCATACTTCTTTAACTTGCTGGCAAGAATACTGTGGGAGACCGTATCAAAAGCTTTGCTAAAGTCAAGATATATCACATCCACCACTTTTCCCATATCCATAGAGCCAGTTATCTCATCATAGAAGACAATCAGGTTGGTCAGGCATGACTTGCCCTTGGTGAATCCACTTTGACTGTTCCTGATCACCTTCTTCTCCTCCAAGTGCTTCAAAATGGTTTCCTTGAGGATGTGCTCCATGATTTTGCCGGGGACTGAAGTGAGGCTGACCGGTCTGTAGTTCCCTGGGTTCTCTTTCTTCCCTTTTTAAAATATGGGCACTGTATTTGCCTTTTTGCAATTGTCCGGGACCTTCCCCGATCCCATGAATTTAACATAGGATTGTTGCCCCGCCCTGATGGAGGGTCCTTGGTAGACAGATTCTCTACTGCTCTGCCTGACTGCAAGCCAGAGCCATTAATGGATTATGCTTCCACCCTGATTAAGGGCACCGGGCCTGTAGACTTACAGCGACCCTGCCCAACCGTGGGCCAGAAGCATTACCTGTGTGCTGCCCTGCTCTGGCTGAGAGCTGGGGCTCACAGACCCAATTGCTGCCCGGCCTGGGCTGCAGGCTTGGATCTATTAACTGTCGGCTAATTCCCCCAGAACGGAGTTTCTCTAGGAGTATTGCAGGGAGAGGGTGTGGTCTCCCTCTCTGCCAGATGGGGAGAGAGCCACGACCGCCTTATGGGGTAGAATATGGAAACTGCTTAGTAGCACACAGCAACAGTGCATAAGCACTGCAGAAACAAAGAAGGATATCTTGTCCAATTGAGAGTTCAGTCACTTTATATTCAGGTTGTATGTATCATTAATAGATTTTTCAGACAGGAGCAGTATGGGAAATAGATAAAACATCTATTAATCATTTGTTTATTCCAATTATAAATGGAACCTTAATACAAAGTGTGATTGAAAATTCAGTACTGTAGGCAGGATGTAAGTTCCCTAATTAGAATAAGGCCGAAACATAGGGGCTAGTACTCAATCTCTTGGAGAAAGTGCCATGGGATCTTTAATAACTGCTAATGGTTAGGCCTTCCATTATCCTGATAATCTAAACGAATGGAACCTTCAGCCGCATAATGTCCCCTATTACAGTGCTGACTCAGTCCTAACTCAGAAGGGAGCAGGGATATAAGTAACAACAACTGCTTTCGCTTACTTCGTCATGAATTAGCATCAAACATTAACTGAATGTGTAAAGTAATAAAAGAACTAGAGTGTCACACACAATTTCCCAGGCTTCTTTACATAGGGGAGTAAAAAAGCACATCTTGTGTTTGAAACAACAAACCAAAGGAAGTGATAAAGATTTTCATCTCACACGCCTGAGAATCCCGATGCTCTCGGGAATCTATTAAGCACCTTTTTCAAAGTGCTGTTTAGAAATAAACATCGCAAAATGTAATCGCGGAGGTCACTCTTGTGGGCTGTCTGATGTAATGTTCCTTACAGACAAAACAAATCCACTGAAGGCAGGAGCTACTGGCTGCTGTGGTGGTCCTGCCCCTCTCAGCAGGTTCTCCGTAAAAACGTAATAGACAATTTGGATTAACACAGTTGCAGCCGAGCACTTGTCACTATTTTTCTTAAGCACAGTGAATGAGCACATGTGGATTTTTTCTTAAAATGGATTTAAATTATACCCACCTCAAAAAGATCAGCAATAACCTCCTTGCTGAATATTAAAGAGAACCAACTGTAAAAGAATCTGGTCTGACAATTCAAAACTCTCTCTTTCTGGAAGAAAACTTCACTTTACAGGTTTTCCCTCATAGATTCCCTTCCTCCCTGTAGAAGGGTTCGGCCGGGTTCGACCCTCTCCGGGGTGGCGGGGAACCAGACCGCCTCGCTACGTCCGTTGGGTTATTTTGAGGGAACTAGCCTGGCTGTGGGGTTTCACGCCGTGGCAATGGTAGAGACCAACAAACAGCTCTATCCCACAGACCCAGGCCCTAGTTCAGGGCAGGGCAGCTCAGGCCCTTTGGCAGGGGTGGAGCAAACAGTTTTAACTCAGGCCCTAGCCTGGGTCAGGGCGGGGCAGTACAGAGTCTATGGCTCAGGCCCTTAGGCAGGGGCTGTGCAAACAAATGAGTTCAAGAGGCCTAGGCCCTGGGTTCGAAGGGCCTGGGAGATGGGAAGACTGCCACCCACATGTTGGGTGCCACGGGGGACGCAGGCCCACCCACTCCACTGCGTCCCAGCCCGGGGCCCTAACAGCGGCAGGCAGCCTGCTGCTGTGTCAGTGGGAATCCTGGCCACAACACACTGACATAGGCTCTGGGTGTGCTGCAGCCAGACTAGGGTCGGCTGCCCTCGGGCTACTTCCTACCTCTCCCTCTAGAGGTACCTGCGTCTGAACAGTGTCCTCCACGGAATCAAGCACCATGGGCTCCTCAGGGTACTCGGCAAGTGGTAGGCTTGGCAGCTCCTCTGCCTAGCTTGCCACAGGCAGGCTTAACAGCTTCTCTGGGGTCTGGTCGGCATCAGGCCTCAGCTGGTTTGGCCAGTCCTCGGGTCGGTCGCAGACTGCAGAAGTCTCCCCACCGGGAGCTAGGCCACAGGCGTCTGGCTTCTCTGGTGGCCGGGCCTCTAGTGAGCTGTGGAGTTGGGTTTTTGTACTTCCTGTCCTGCACTCTGACCTCTGGGGGGTGGGCACAAGCTCCACTCGCTCCGCCCACTTTGGCGTCCGGAGGGGCTCGTTCCTCTCCGGAGCAGCGGGGAACCAGACCACCTCGCTACACTCCCTTAGAAATCACTTTGTACTATAGTTTACTGATGACATCTTCAGTTTAGTTCCCAAAATAATGTCAAAGATGTGTAGATACTTTCATATCATACTACGGGTCCATCAAGCCTAGTAACTTTCTTCTTCACTCTGAGCATCTAAGGGTACGTCTATACTCAGTGCTGGGGTCTGATTCCCAGTCCAGAAGACATACTTACACTAGCTAATGTGCCAAAATCAGAGCGTAGTCACAACAGCACCAGTGGCAGGAGAGGCTAACCGCCCCAAGACCCTAGGCTCATTCTCTGCATAGCTAGCCCGTCCCATTGCCCACACTGTCACGGCTACACTCTATTTTTAGCATACTATCTTGAAACAGTTCAAGTATTTTGGGGCAATCATCACTGATGAAGGATCCAAGGCACAAATTCAGGCAAGAAATGCACAAACAGCAGCAGCAGTGGCAAAGCTAAAGCCAATTTGGAGGAATAAAAATATCACCCCGGAATCCAAACTGAAACTGCTGCATGCACTGGTCATCTCCATTTTTCTGTATGCGTGCGAGACATGGACCCTTACGGCAGAACTTGAATGGAAAATACAGGTAGTAGAGATGAGGTACTTCTGTAAAATCCTGGGCATCTCCTACTTCGACCACGTCACTAATGAAGAAGTCCGCAACATCGTTACTCAATGTGCTGGGTCATATGAAGACCTCCTGACGACTGTGAAGAAACGCAAGCTGAAGTGGTACGGCCGTGTAACAAGATCATCTGGCCTATCCATGATCATCCTCCAAGGGACAGTACAGGGGAAGAGAAGAAGAAAAAGAGGTAGACAGAAGAAGAGATGGATTGACAACATAAAAGGGTGGACGGGAATGGACTTTGCGGAGACTCAAGCACTGACACACAATCGTCAGGGGTGGAAACAATTGGTTGATTGCTCATCAATGATGGTGCCCCATGACCAATGAAGTTATTGGAGTGATGATGATGATCTCGATGAGGGTTAGCATTAGTATGTCATCTTGAGCTGCGAATCACAGCCCAGCTTGAAATGTAGACATACTCCAAGCTAGTCTTCTAAATTCTATTTTGTAAAAACGAAGATATCAAGAAAAACGTGACTTGTCTTCATACAAAGTTAACTCCAGTTATAACTCATGTTGCCCCAACTCGATTCCCTTCCACACACAAAACCCCTTAAACTTGAGGGTGGTGATGCTTTTAACTCAATTTGGCTGGCCTGTTGGCATGTAGGTTAACATCGAGTTAGCACAACTTGTCAGCTGCTAACATGACCGCTCTGCAACGTAGACTCAGGCTAACTCCACTCAAGTGATGCTTTTCTTCCAGTGCCTTCCCACAGTTGCCTCCACGTACCCAGGAAGGACAGACAAGTTCTTCAACAATTTACTGGGAAAGAATCTATAGAGCTGCTCAACTTACGGCACTGCTGAGATCCATGACATATGCTCCCGGAAGTCTATTGTGACAAATGGGACTACAAATTTACCTGATTTGTGAGCTCAACTGTAAAAAGTATGTAACAATGCATGAGATGTTACAGCAAGTTCAGCAAGGTTTATCTTAAGCATGTGCCACAGTTTAAACTTGTGAATAATTCCACTGAAGTCAATGAGGTTACTTTTGTGCTTTAAACTAGGCATGAATTTACAGTTTGCTGAACCAGGGCCTTGAGTACAGAAGAATATTACTACACTATTCCAAGAAAATAACATAACTCAGATGTTGATTACTATAAACAATCTGCATCTGTTTCTATTTCTTTGATTCCCCTTTGGATTGATACCCATTTTTTAAAGATTCATTTCAGCTTCCAGCTGTGACAGATCATGTCCTTGGTCTCATGTGTTTTTGTTATCTAAGTTTGTGTTTGCATTTCTGCTTAAATAGGTATGTGTTCATGGTTATTGTCATTTTAAATTGGCAGTGAATTTGGAATCTTGAGCAGTTTTCTTCCAATTCAGCAGTCCCTTTTCGAGCCACAGTACACAGAGTGGATAAAATACATTTAAATGAAGATAAGTTTATTATTAGGAAAAACAACGAGGAGTCCTTGTGGCACCTTAGAGACTAACAAATTTATTTGGGCATAAGCTTTCATGGGCTAAAACCTACTTAATCAGATGCATCTATTATTATTAGGCTGTTTCTTATCATTTATAAGTAGGCTTGGAAGAATAAGATTTTTATTGGTAAACATTGGTAAATGTCAATTTCACTATACACACAGAAACCAACAAAAATATTCCCATGATAATAACAGAAATTTATAGATAGGCAAAGTAAGAAAAACCCTAAGAAGTTCTCTAGCAGTACTTGATTTAAAGATATTCACTTTGTATATTGACATGTGATATTGATAATTTGTGTTTTAACAACTATAAAGCTTGAACTTTTGAATCTCAGCATCTTCTGTCATTAAATAATTGTCTGACACCTCCCCCTAATGTCCCACAACTGTGAAAATTTAAATTAAAAATTTAAAAAATGCTTAAAAATAATATTGTCTGTTGAAATTCCAAAAAATAAAAATTGAATTCTGCCAAGCCTCAGTTGCTATGAGATTGTTTATGACGTTTCATGTTATAATATTAAAATAATAACAAACTGCAATGACAGTGCTATTAGTCTCCTGCTAAAAAGCCTCACAGTTGAAAATATAGCTATAGCTGCAGAGCAAAGGCTGATAGTTTGGAAGAAAAAGTGTTAGTTAACATTCTCTTTTACCACCAATTCCCACCCACAGTACCTTTCACTTTTACAACTCTACCCAATTTTTACCTAAAAGAATATTGAATAAGGAGAAACTAATCTTGAGTAGGCCCTAAGTGACAAACATTTGTTCAAGAAACTACCACAATTAAGACTACAGTGTAATAGAATTCAATATCCTTGTGGGTTAGGAGAGTAAGAAAGCCTGTGGAACTCACTGCCACAAGATATAACTGAGGCCATAGATCTTAGCAAGATTCAAAAAAAATATCAGGTGGGTGAAAAGCCAAAACAAAGACTGAAAAAGGATGTGGAGTGAGGGGTTGAAAACACCAAATTATTGGTTAAGTACATTTAAATACTTTATTTAAATTGTCATGGAAGAACATGACTGCTTGTGATGAGGGATATCCAGTGATGTACATGGCTAAAGACTGAGAGGAAGAAGTTTACAGGCAGTGTTGGAGAGACTCATAAGATTAAAAAAAAAGAAACCTAAGAAATATGAGGTTCTGACATGGTTGTTTTTCTAAAAGTAATTTCTGTGCTAAAATGGTAGGCAATGTGCCATATGCCGACACCACTTAGGCTCAAAAGAAAAGACTAGCAGCTCAGCATAACAATCTATTATACTACACAATACAACCTTGATTAACTGTCAGATCAGGAGATGGCAAGAAAAAAAAATCTTGACAATTTAGATGACTGCTTCTTAGAACAGAGAGCTAGAAAGCACACATGAATGAGATGAGTCTACTTTTGAGTTATTCCTAAATAACACACATAATTTCAAGAACTACTATAATTGATACTACAGTATAATAAACTTCAACATTCTTGTGGGTTAGAGAAGGAAGGGAGTCTGTGGAACTCATTGCCACAAGATATCACTGAGGCCATAGAGCTTAGTAAGATTGAAAAATGAATCATATTATCTATGTGGACAATAAGAACATGCACAGATACATTAGAAAAGATAACACGCTCAGAAGGGATAACAATCCTTGTGTTTCATGGCATAACTCAATCTAAAAGGGTTAGAAAGAAATTTCTCCTACATGCAACTTACTCCATAATTGGTCACTGTGGGTCATCTTGTTCCTTCCTTTGAAACATCTCATGTTTGTTACTGTCACAGTCAGGTTACTGAAGTAGCTGGACCAGGTAATGACCCAGTGTGGCAATTCCTACTATTCAAATCTTAATTATGACACTCCCTGTCCCCCATATATATCTATTAATTACACTGATAATTCCCTCCATTATCCAAATTTATTCTATGTCTCCTGTGACATTTGGATAATTGAGGTTATATTGTTTTCAGTGATGTTTTCCCCGGTAGTTTATCTTTCAATTCCAAAGAGAAAGATCTGCTAAAGCAATCACTCTGAAAGCGTTAAAGTTGAAAACTGTTGATTTTCTCTGATTTGCTGATGATATAGCATATGAACTGCCCAGGGAGGCAGCATTAAAATACTAGTAACATTTAAAGAGGATAACATTTTTATAACTTGTTCATTGAGATAATCTATGACCTTTTCTTTAAAAAGAAAATATTGCTATCAAAATCTATGTATTGTGATCTTTTATTTTAAGAGAACCTTGCTGTCAGACTGATTCACGCACTTGTATGTTGTTTGATGCCGCAACACTGCTGCTTCCCTGCTGATAACCATGCAGGATAGTATCTGCCAGAATGTAGTTCTTTCTTTAGCTTTCTCTGGTGATTATCAGTAAAATTACCAGCTCGATTCCCTCAGATGATGAAATACTAGCTTATTTTTCTCTTCTCAGCTCAGAGAAGAGAACTGAATTGGATAAAGGGCAGAAAAGTGAAGGATTCTACAACAATCATTTATGCCTTATGGGCAGGGCTGGCTCCAGGGTTTTGGCTGCCCCAAGCAGCCAAAAAAAAAAAAAAAAAAAGCCGCGATCGCAAGGCGGCAATTCGGCAGGCGGTCCTTCGCTCCAAGCGGGAGTGAGGGTCCATCCGCCAAATTGCCGCCGAATAGCTGGACGTGCCGCCCCTCTCTGGAGTTTGCCAGGCTGGTGCCTGGAGCTGGCCCTGCTTGTGGGCTCAATCCTGCAAGGTGCTGAGTGCCTTCAATGAGAGTTAAGTGTGCTCAGAACCTCACAGGATCAAAAATAGTATCGTGATTTCATTTTGCCTTGCCCTTTGAGGTCTAGACCTGGACTACTCCATAAGATACAACAAGGGAGCATACTGTGAGGCAGCACTACACCCTTAGCTCAATGGTGATGAGAATTATTTTAATGCCAGCCCTACATAATGTAATGAGATCACTTAAGATGGTATTCTTTCCAGAAATTTATGACAGTGCAACATAACTTCATTTTACACACAGTATTATTCATGCAAAATGTGTTTAAAATATTTTATAAAGTAAATAGTATAGGAGCAAAATTATAAAAGCAGATGGGGAGGAAAAAATAGAAATTATAAGCAAGGGCAGGAAAGATATTTTCAAGGAGTTCTCAGAAACCTGTGAGATTATAAATTGAAGAAATATAGGAAAGTTGTTTCAGAAGCTAAGAAAAGAAAGATTGGGTAGACTGTGTGAAGGGACAGAAGTGTGGAGAGATATCAAAGAGAGAGATGAGTTCTTTGAAGGCTGGAGCAAAATGAAAATTTTAGAAATGAGGAGGGTGGGAGGGAGGGCTTAGTGAAAACTGGAAGGTGCAACCAACTGTTATAGTGTTGAGCACCCAACAGTCCGAAGTTACATATGATATGGATTATATATGATATACAGATTGTCGGGTTCAACGGCTTGATGTCTAATTGGCAGCTGGTATAAAGCAGAGTGCCCCACGGATTGGTCCTGTGGCCGGTTTTGTTCAACATCTTTACTAATGATCTGGATGATGGGATGAATTGCACCCTCAGCGACTTCACAGATGACACTAAGCTGGGGGGAGAGGTAGATATGCTGGAGGATAGGGATAGGGTCCAGAGTGACCTAGACAAATTGGAGGATTGGGCCAATAGAAATCTGATGAGGTTCAACAAGGACAAGTGCAGAGTCCTGAACTTAGGATGGAAGAATCCCATGCACCACTACAGGCTGGGGACCGACTGGCTAAGCAGCAGTACTGCAGAAAAGGTCCTAGGGGTTACAGTGGACGAGAAGCTGGATATGAGTCAGCACTGTGCCCTTGTTGCCAAGAAGCTAACAGCATTTTGGGCTTTATGAGTAGGAGCATTGCCAGCAGATCGAGGGAAGTGATTATTCCCCTCTATTCGACAGTGGTGAGGCCACACCTGAAGTATTGTGTCCAGTGTTGGTCCCCCCACTACAGAAGAGATCTGGACAAATTACAGAGAGTCCAGCAGAGGGCAATGAAAATGATTAAGGGGCTGGGGCACATGACTTATGAGGAGAGGCTGAAGGAACTGGGGTTATTTAGTCTGCAGAAGAGAAGAGGGAAGGGGGATTTGATAGCAACCTTCAACTACCTGAAGGGAGGTTCCAAAGAGGATGGAGCTAGGCTGTTCTCAGATGGCAGATGACAGAACAAGAAGCAATGGTCTCAAGTTGCAGTGGGGGAGGTCTAGGTTGGATATTAGGAAAAACTATTTCACTAGGAGGGTGGTGAAGCACTGGAATGGGTTACCTAGGGAGGTGGTGGAATCTCCATCCTTAGAGGTTTTTAAGGCCTGGCTTGACAAAGCCCTGGCTGGGATGATTTAGTTGGGATTGGTCCTGTTTTGAGCAGGGGATTGGACTAGATGATTTCCTGAGGTATCTTCCAATCCTAATATTCTAGGATTCTATGACCATGCTGGGCTGAAGGGCAACAGGCAGTCCAAAAACAAAAGGAGGGATGGATCTGGAATCGACTGGTATGCCATCCTCAGGTATACCTTCAAAAGGCCTGCCTGGTCCTGCCACGGTATCTATGTGAGTACAACTGGGAGGCTCAGGTAGAAGGTAGGGATGGACATCATTTATAGTCTTTTCCCTTTGTCTTGTAGGGCTCCTGTCTGGGAGGTGCTGGAATTCTGGGAGACTGCTGGGGCCTAAAATGCTTCCTGGAGTCTGGAGGCATGTAAAGAACCAGGGAGCTAAGCATGGCCCTCGAGTCTTTGAGGCCATGAAGTTTGGAGTCCATCTGTTTGGAGATCAGGGAAGTACCCTCACAGAGGAGGTCCTGGATGGACTGTTGCACTTCTTGAGGGGGGCCCAATGACTGGAGCCACGATCAGTGCCTCACAGTGACCACTGATGCCATACTCCTGGCTTCTGAGTTGGCCACATCCAGAGCTACCTTGAGGGAGGTCCTGGCCATCATCTTGCCCTCCTCCAGGATGGCCAGGAACTCCTGCCTCAACTCCTGCAGAAGAGTCCTTAAATTTGGCCATTGAGTCCCACAGGTTAAAATCGTACCTCCCCAGCAGGGCTTGCTGGTTAGAGATACATAACTGGAGGCTGCTCGTCAAAAAAAAAACTTGCATCCGAACAGTTCCAGTCTCTTCATCTCTTTATTTTTGGAGGTAGCGCTTGACTGCCCATCTGTCCCACTTGTTTGCAGCTGACACCACCCAGGGACCCCGTGGGAGTTGGGGTGGGGTGCAAGAACAGGTAGTCAAAACCACTGGCTGGGACATAGTATTTCTTCTCCACCATCTTTGAGGTAGGGGACTGCCATCGTGCCCTGACAGGTCCCAACACCATTTCATTAACTGGCAGGGCCACTCTGGAGGGGGGCATTGCAGCCGGGATATCAATTAAGCTGTGCGCAGACTCCTTCAGCTCCTTGACTTCCAGCCCCAAGTTTGCAGAGACCCTTTTCAGGAGCTCTTTATGGGCCCAGAAGTCAACTGGCATGAGTGGGTTACTAGGGCCTGCGACTGCCTCATCCAGAGATGACAAGGAAGAGGCCTGCACTGGAGGAGGGGCTGCCTCTTCTTCCTCCATCAGGGCTACTTCTGGGACTTCAATACTGGCGTCGGTACTGGAGTCAGGGTCCAGTTCCGGACAGGATGAAATGGTGGCTCGCCTCTCAGACACCACCGAGTATGAGTGGTAAGAAGGGGGTCCTGGTACCGGGGAAACCTCCATAAGTTCCAATACTGCCACTGCACTGGCCAGTGGCCTGGTGGCCAAGAGCTGGCTGGGGGGCCGGTATCAAAGTCCAGTGCTTAGGCTGGGTATTGGTATGTCTTCAGTGGAGCAAAGGATCCCCCCTCTGACTTTAAATAGAACTCTTCCCTTGGAGACCATGGTGGCTCAGTATCCGCTTTCACCTCCAGGTGGTGCCGGGAAACCAGTGACCAACGATGGGCTGAAGACCACTACACCGGGACATTGGAGGGTTTTCCTGTAGATGGTGCCATTATGGTCAGTGCCATGATGGAGCTCACCGCTCCTTGATCCCTTCTATCTCTGATTGCCTGGGGCAGGGGGGGTAGCAGGGGGAGAGGGAATCGGTGGGATCGGAAGGGACATCAGGTCCTTTGCTGCCTGAAAAGTCTCCAGAGTCGAAGGGCGGGCCCACAGGTGTGAAGTCCAATAACCGCTCCCAAGAGTTGGAGGTGGGTACCAGACCGTACTTGGTGCTCCAGATGGAGTCACTAGAGCCAACAGTGGCTCTGGGGAGGATGAGTGACTGGGGCAGGTATCACTATGCCAGCCACTCCCCACTTGTCCCTCTTTAGCACCAGAGAGTGCTCTCTCTCAGTATGCTGTTTCTTATGCTTTTTCCTCAGTACCGGGGATGGAGAATGGTGCTGGGAAGAGCATGGTCACGCTGGTGAAGCGCTTCACACAGAAGCTGAAACACTCTGCGCTGATTTAGACTGGCTCAGCTCTGATGGCAATTTGAGGGCTGCCTCCATGAGTAAGGCCTTCAGACAAATGTCTTTATCTTTTTGAATGTGCGGTCTGAAACCCTGCAGATCTGGCACTTCTCTTTAACGTGAGTGTCCATGAGGCACTTTAGACACCTAGAGTGCGGGTCACTCACTGGCATGGGCTTGCTGCAGGAGGCTCACAGCTTGAAGGCCAGGGACCGGGACATGCTCAGCCCCTAGGACAAAAATCCCTTGATGACAGGGACCACTCTTCACACTATATACACTAACACTGACTAGGAACTAGATACACTAACTACAATAACTATACAATACACTACAAAAACTCCAAACCCCTGGGATAGATGCCTTGCAAGAGCAAGAAGGATTGTTCCAGGCAACCATCATGGGCAGTAAGAAGGAACTGAGAGGGTGCAGAGCCAGCAACCCCCGCTTATGCCAGCACATACACGCATGGCTCCAGGGGGTGCTAGAGCTGGTCCTATGGATACCACTGAGGGGAAAATCCCTGGCAACTGTGCACGCAGCACGCGCACACCTAAGATGGAATGGACATAAGCAAACACTCGAAGAACAACTGTTAGTGGAAAGTAGGTCAAGTTGCTTTCAACAATGAATGTTATAAACAGGTCTCAAGGTAATCCGACAAAGACAAAATTACTGCAAAAAGGCCACATTGCCATAATTCAGTTCAAGGATTATGTTGAAATCAAGCTTGGTAAAAACAGAAAATAAGGAGCTGGAAATTAATGAACCAAAACTGGTGTGTTGGATATCAGGCATAATCAGTGCACAAAATATGGGGAGATGTGCTATTCTATCCATCACTCCCTTTGGGGGCCTTAAAGAAAGATTTGAAAATATGAAAGAACAGATGGTGGCAACTGGCATGAGCTTCACCATCATGGCTGCCACCCCAGCTGTCTCCTGGGGCCCTGGGCCTTCATCATCCTGATCCTGAGAGATGTCCTGACAGACAGAGCTAAAGAGAGGGATCCAGATAACATTGCCACCCCTACCAGCTCCAGCTGAATTTCAACCAGCACTTGATGTAAAATGGGATCAGGCTTTCAGAGCAACAGCAAAAGTTCTAGCTCACCTCAACTAACCTTCTCTTTTACCACTATCTTTAATATCAGCTAAGAAACTGACGAACAAGGGGGCTTTTCCTTCTAAAACTCTCCCAGCTAAAGGGAAATGGAACAAAAATTTTGCTAAAATTAAAGTCTTATTATTTTACATTTTGAATGTTTTAACTGTTTCTCCTTTTCTGTATCATTAATAAGCTGTTAAAGGGATATTTAATGGAGTGTTTGCTATGGTGCTAAGCTGGCTGAGGTCTCTATATACCAACCCATAGACTTTGTTAAACACTGTTTAATGTTGGACAGTGACTGGGTTAAAAGAACAGGAGTACTTGTGGCACCTTAGAGACTAACAAATTTATTAGAGCATAAGCTTTCGCGGACTACAGCCCACAATATATGTATATATGCATCCGAAGAAGTGGGCTGTAGTCCACGAAAGCTTATGCTCTAATAAATTTGTTAGTCTCTAAGGTGCCACAAGTACTCCTGTTCTTTTTGCGGATACAGACTAACACGGCTGCTACTCTGAAAAGTGACTGGGTTATGTCAACAACTTTGGCCCATTTATGTCACCTAAATTAGTACAACAGGTAATTAATCTTGATACATACTGTGATGTGTGGTGAATAAACATTCATAATTATTTTAACAGCCCTCAGGTTAGAGAAGCCTGTTTGTTACCCTAATGCTTTAAAACATCTACTTAAAATGTTATGTAAAATAAAATACAGAGGTGCTCAGGCAGAACAGCAGAAGGAGCCCTAGACAGGTTACGTAGCTGGACACAATCTAAAATGCCTTCCATTCTTACTTAGAATTAAATGTAGATTCAAGCAAAATATTTATCACAGTTTGAGCATATCCAGTTCAAGCAGTTCCTATGCGCTCATTAACACAATCATGATTTAGTATCAGGCCAACTGTCTGAAACACTAGTAAAAGACAGAATTGTGAGACACATAGATGAACATAATTTGTTGAGGAAGAGACTACATGGTTTTTGTAAAGGGAAATCATGCCTCACCAATCTACTAGAATTCTTTGAGAGGGTCAACAAGCATATGGACAAGGGGGATCCAGTGGATATAGTGACTGAGACTTTCAGAAAGCCTTTGACAAGGTCCCTCACCAAAGGCTTTTAAGTAAAGTAAGCTGTCATGGGATAAGAAGGAAGGTTCTCTGATGGATCAGTAACTGGTTAAAAAGATAGGAATCAAAAGATAGGAATAAATGATCAGTTTTCAGAATGGAGAGAGGTAAATAGTAGTGGTGTCCCCCAGGGGACTGTACTGGGACCAGAACTATTCAACATATTCATAAATGATCTGGAAAAAGGGGTAAACAGTGAGGTGGCAAAATTTGCAGATGATACAAAACTACTCAGGATAGTTAAGTCCAAAGCAGACTGTGAAGAGCTATAAAAGGATCTCACAAAACTGGGTGACTGGGCAACAAAATGGCAGATGAATTCAATGTTGATAAATGAAAAGTAATGCACACTGGAAAACATAATCCCATCTACACATATAAAATGATGGGATCCAAATTAGCTGTTACCACTCAAGAGAGTCACTGTGGATAGCTCCTGAAAACATCCACCCAATGTGCAGCGGCAGTCAAACAAGCTAACAGAATGTTGGGAATAATTAAAAAGGGGATAGATAATAAGACAGAAAATATCATATTGCGCCTATATAAATCCCTGGTATGCCCACATCTTGAATACTGTGTGCAGATGTCCATCTCAAAAAAGATGTATTGGAATTGGAAAAGGTTCAGAAAAGGGCAACAAAAATGATTAGGGGTATGGAACAGCTGCCGTAGGATGAAAGATTAATAAGATTGAGATTTTTCAGTTTGGAGAGGGATATGATAGCAGTTTATAAAATCATGACTAGTGTGGAGAAAGTAAATAAAGAAGTGTTATTTACTCCTCATAACACAAGAACTAGGGTTCACCAAATGAAATTAATAGGCAGCAGGTTTAAAACAAACAAAAGGAAGTATTTCTTCTCACAACACACAATCAACCTGTGGAAGTCTTTGCCAGAGGATGTTGTGAAGGCCAAGACTATAACAGGGTTCAAAAGAGAACTAGATAAATTAATGTAGGATAGGTCTATCAATGGCTATTAGCCAGGATAGGTAGGGATGATATCTCTAGCCTCTGTTTGCCAGAAGCTGATGATCACTTGATGATTACCTGTTCTGTTCGTTCCCCCTGGCACTGGCCACTGTCAGAAGACAGGATACTGGTCTAGATGGATCTTTGGTCTGACCCAGTATGGCCATTCTTATGTTCTTCTGTTGACTCCTAGATTATTAATTTTGTTTCAAAGACCTGGGTATGGTTTCCTATATGTGCGAACACTGGGGATGAGGGTTACGTGTACTCCCCACCTTTTTATTGCCTTGTTTGTGTCTGCTTCATTTTGGCTGAAGGACAAGCATTTTTACACCCATTGTCCCTTTGACTCCTGACAACTATTTGTTATAAATGCAGTTGAACCATTATATTCTGACCACACATCAATGACACACCTGAAAACTTTCTGTAAAGAATTCTGTAACATACTAGATGTAACCTGAAAGATCTCTGTTCTAAAGAGAGACTGCAAAATTCGATCTGGCCAGCAAAACTTTCTCAAGCTTAACTTTGTCAAGAGTCTTCCAAGTTTTTATGAGTTCTCAATGGACCCTCATCTCACCAATACTCTGACCCATGTTTTACTGCAGGAGAATTTATGAAAATGCAGTGGTACTTAGAAAAGTGACTCTGCAGACCTTTCGTAGGGTTTCATCATCACCACCTTTTAGTGTCTTCCAGATCAATGGCAAACCAGCCACTTTTTTGAAACTATGTGGTGCAAAGCACACTGTAGAAAAGAGGGTCTGGCCTCTCTCCTTTATCTTTAAATTAGTTCAACAAGGATTTGACAAAATCATCACTCACAACAAGGAGTCATTACCTTGTCTTCAGATCCTACCTCAAAGCCGCCAATACTCCTTTTATCCAAATTCTGCTCTTAAATATTTCTGTACAGATCTGTAATTACCATAGCTGTCCTGTCACTGAGGGCATGTCTACACCAGAACTAAAAACCCACGGCTAGGTTTTCTTTCTGAGCTTGACCACTGTCCACTAATGTGTGGTCCCCACCCTCTGTGATTTTAGGACTCTCTTTGGGTCCAAGTGGATGTAGCCAATGGAAGCCATTTAAAGAAGTTTTCGCTCCTGAGCCACCACAATGTATTCATGGCATTTGATGGGTCATTATCACTCTTCAGACTGGCTTCTTAAAACAACTACCAGTAATGACAGAAGTGCAGTTCTGACCAGGGAACCGGATCCCATGAAAAAAAATTAATCTTAAAAACTTCTGGCAGAGGTTTTGGGTTTTTTTGGTTCAAGACTTTGGAGATCAGTCGGCTCTCTGGCTGAGAAGACTAGGACACAGAGTCTAGATCTAAAGGGGCTTCCAGGTGATCTCCTTATTCCTTGTTCATCTGTTAACATCTCTAATACTAGATGATGCAACTCTCACTCTGGACTGTGTGCTCTGCTCTGAAAAAGGTACAGTGCATCAGCGAACAGATCACAAACTAGTATTATTGTTACTATCAAGACTGTTATTTTTTCAGTAGCAGCAGCAGTGTCATGCTCAGCTCCCAAACTCCTCACTGCTCTTAATGCCCAACAGTCAGTTCACTTGTTTCACTAAACATAACCATCAAGGGTTAACTTCTGCTCCCAGTTACACTAGTGCAAACCAGCTCATTCCATTGCTGTCACATGGGTGTAACTGAGTGCACAATGCGGCCGCATCTTTATATTTTGAGGGATTCTGGGTGCTCATCTTGTCTTTTTATTGCGTGATCTTGTCAGAAAAGCTTGGAAACCTATTTGAATTAAGCAATACTCTGATGTTTAGAAGATCGTATCAGATTAAAATACTTGGGTTTTTATGCCAGAATCCAGAAATGAACTCTAACTGCAGGGTATACCATTAAGTACACAGCCAAAACAATGTTTAGCTTTCGCTTCATAGAACTTTGCAGAGTAGGATTTGAGAATAAGATAGTGTTCAAACTGAACCAGGATTCTCTCCCTGATCCCACCTCTCACTCCAATTCCTTCAGCATCTTTCCTCCTGCTCAGTACTTCCTGCTCAGTGAGAGCTGAGAGGTGCTTTTTACGGTAGCTCAATGATGCTGTAATAGTACTAGATTCAGCTTTTGAAAATTCACCCATAAGATGAATGTGAGCAGGGCGCAGATGTTTGGCAGATGGAAAACTACTCCCATATGAGCAGGAACAGATTCCAAGTTCTCTCTCTAGTGGAGTTTGGAAATCAGTTCATATAGTAAAGCTCTTTCTTTTAAGACCTGTCTCTTCTACAGATCCCAGCTCCTTCCCGGAGACCCTAGTTATGAAGCAACTGCTCTGACCATGCCTAAGGTTAAGGGCATTTTTATAAAGAGAGCGTTTAATGATGCTACATACTGGCAAACTCAGGACTACTGCAGGAAAGCTCTTATTCAAACATCTTTCTACAGCTCCTGCTAAGTAGGCTGGGGCAGAATCCTCTCAGTTAGGGTGACCAGATGTCCCGATATCAGAGGCTCTCTCTTATGTATGCAACTACGCCCCGCCAACCGCCTGAAGAAAAAAGTGTCCCAATTTTTCACACTTGCTATCTGGTCACCCTACTCTCAGTAGCCAGTATAAAGGGAATTCTGACTAGTACTGCATTGATCTGTAGACAGTTATTTCCCATAGGAAAGGCAAAGAAACAACCAATTCATATATTGTAGGCTTTGTACCTGGCATTAAAAAGAAGACTTTTTTTTTCATTTTTCATTAGTAAAAAGAAGTTTTCACTCCTGGGACTATGGGACCACTGTGCACCCTTAACGCTCTCCAGCCTGGGCTGTCTCTCACAATGCTTTGCTAGTGACAAGCAGCAAACCCCACCAGGAGCTATCATCACTCAGCACAACAGCAGGTGGAGCCCGCACACCCAGCTAGAGTGCATGAATGCTCCCAGAGCCACTCATGAACCATACAGGGAAATGCACCAGCCAAATCCCCCCCAGCTCCCAGCACTGTACCTCAGGAATATACCATCTTGCACTGCTCATCTTGAGCAGTGCAGAATTATTAATTGGTTCACCACTTCATCAAAGGAAAGTGGACAAACACCAGCCTTTGTAAACCTGAGCACATTTACCATTCACTTCAGGCAAACTCACTGGTAAAGATAAACAGTAAAACAAATGTATTGACTACAAAAGATAGATTTTAAGTGATATTATGTGATAGGCAAAAAGTCAGAGTTAGTTACCAAAATAAAATAAAATATAAGCACTCAGTCTAAACTCTCAACCCTATTAGACTGGGCACCATCTAGATAAAGCAGTTTTTCCTCACCCCACTGAATATTGCAGTTCATAGTACACAGATTTCACCCTTGAAATCTGGGCTGGTTCCCTCAGTTGGAGTCTTCACAGTGTCCTTGTTGCTTGCAGAGTAGGTGGGTGAAGGAGAAAGGCTCTGCATGGGCCCCGCATTCAGTTTTATACCCTCAGTCCATGTGATTGGAAAACACAAGTCCAGGCATGGCTGGGTGCACTGCTGAGTCTCCAGGCAATGTTGAGCAATTCACCTGGTGTGGCTTCATGCAGGTGAGTCATTGCATTATAGCTCCCTTGCTGGACAATGGTTGTTGGTGGGTTGATTGACACCCTGTGCAGACGTTGGCTACTTTGCTTGCTGTTGCCGCTGGGGAGCGAATATCTGGCTGATTCCCCAACTTACAGCATGTTTTAGTGACCACCATACAACACAATTCTCATAACTTCATATGCATTAATGATATACATATATGGATAGAGAAATGACTTTCAGCAGATCATAACCTTTCCCCAGATACCTTACAAGGCATGCTTTATATGTAAGATCACAATTGTATATAAATGAGGAATATGGGGGGTTACAGGGTGTTCCCCCAAGGTGCAGAATGTCACAGCAATAACTTGTAAAACAGTTGGTTAGAGTCAGGTGGCTGTTTAACAAAGCTTGGAAAATGTGAATGGAAACATTTTTTTTAAGCTCTGATACTGCTCCCATTCAAGTCAATGGCAAAATTCTTATTGCCTTTAATGATTATGCATTAGCTAATTAACAGTATGGGATAAATTGCTATTGCACTCTTGTACCCCCATGCTATACCAATTACTCTGATAAAGAAATTATTAAAATATTGCAATATTTTGCACACCTGGAGTATTATTCATGCAAGGACGTCAATGGCGTTTACATACTTTAATTAAGCCTCAAAATAGCCTCAGGTCGTCTGTATTTTTGTTTTCATTCCAGAGACGGGTAAACCAGGCATGGAGAAGTGAATGGTTCGCTCAGGGTCACACCATAGCCTACACTCGTGGCTTCCAGTCCTCCTTCTTAATCACTACACAACTTCTTATAAGATCCAGCCCTGTGTCAGTTGAATATTTAGTGCTATGTATAGTCACCCTTCCTCCACTGCCCATGAATAAATTTAGACTGAAAATTAGACAATTTCTACCCATCAGTGGAGTGAGGTTCTGGCACAGCTCTCAAATGGGAGCAGAGACTGCTCAAGACAAGTTCCCGCCCTACAGAAGGTCAGTGTGCCGCTAGCCTCTTACTACATTGTGTGCACCCTGCGCACATTAACATAGGTGCTAGGTTTGTAAAAGTTTTGGTAGGGCCCAGGGGTCAAGGGGCATAGCTCCTAGCAGAGGTGTAAGTGGCAGAGCCCCCTATATTTGGGGGGCTGAGAGGATGAAGCCCCCCAGGTAGAAGAAAAAAAATGAAAAGAAAGGTACAAGGGAAAGTCTGGGGCACACAGATTGGATCACACTGTAGTGTGATAATATAGTTACAGCTCTGGTCTGTGTGGGTGGATAAGTGACCCCACACACTTGCCCAGGATCTGTTATAAAGGCGGATGGGACCTAAGCGATTCCTTTAAAACAGCACCCAGATTTCAAAGGAAACACCCCATGCCAGTTCCCCTTTTGGAGTGACAGGGGCAAACAAAGCAGCACGTTCCTCCATAAACAGGCTTCCCTGGAAGGACTCCCCATTAGGGTCTCCCACCCTGAGGAGCCAGCAGCCCTTTCCAGTCCTGTACAAGGATCTATCTCCAAGAGCACCATGTACTGGGGCTCATGGCCTGGGACCATAAGTGCTGACTCTGTGGGTGCTCCGGAGCTGGAAAAAATAGTGGGTGCTCAGCACTGACCAGCAGTCCCGCTGATCAGCTCCTCCCTCTACCCCCTAGCACTTCCCGCCTGCTGGTGATCAGCTATTTAGTGGCATGCAGGAGGTGCTGGAGGGGAGAAGAAGGAATGGGAGGAGGAAGAGGGGGAGTGAAGGCAGGGTGCACTCACGGGAAGGGGAGGAGCAGAGGTGGGGTCTGGGGGGGGGAAGGCTGGAGTGGGGGAGAGGCGGGTTGAGCAGTCCTGGGGAAACCAGAAAGTCGACATCTCTGCCTGGGGATCCATCTGCCCCCCAAGTTGGGCTCTGCCCCCCGCATCTCAAGTGACCCTCTGAGTATCAATCCAAAGAGCAGCCCCTAAGGTGCAGGGGAAGCAGTAACAAGCCGGGGGAGTGGGTCTCTGATGTAAGGCTGGGCAAGGGGAGGCCCATGCAATCTAGGGGTGGAACAATGGGGAGGATAATACAGGGGGACTGGAGTATGAACACAGAGTAGGGATGGGGCCAAGACCCAGGAGGAGACCAGGACACAGGAACAGATGGAGTGCAGTTCAGGACACAGTGGGGAACAAACTGGGTCGAAGGACTATAACAGGGGCAGATGTATGGGGAGGCTAGGGAACTAGGGAGCAAGATCATGGGGCAAATGAGGTGGGGACAGAGGGGACAGATGAGGCAGGATGCTAAAGAAGGCGGCCATGAACTGGTGGGGCACGACCCCAGAGGCAAATAGAGTGGAGGAGCAACACACAATAGGGCAGAGCTCTGGAGAGGAGGAAAGATCCCAGGAGTCAGGTCTGTGGGTGCCAGTAGGAATGAAAAACAGGGGACCACCACCACCCCCACGAGCCCGACTCTCCTTCTCTCCCACCAGCCTGACTATCCAGAGCCCCGGCTCCCCCTGCTCCTTATCTAGCCTTCCCTGCTGGTGAGCCCAAGGGCTGAGGGCACCAGATATCCTGTTTCCCTGTCCTAGCCTGTCCCCAGTGCCAAGAGTTAATGCCGCTGAGAGTTTGGCAGCCAGCAGGTGAGGGCCAGGCTACAGCACGCTCCCAGCCAGATTTTGGCATGGGAGCAATGGCTCTGTCTCCTGCTGCCATCTGCAGCCCCTATGGTGAGGGGGCACATGAGGTGAGAGATAGATGGGGGAGCAGGACCCTGACTGGAAAATGGGCTAGGACACCGGGGTGAGATGGGGACAGGAAAGCTAAGGCAGGGGGGTTAAGGCATGGCAGGGAAAATGGTGGGCAAGACCATAAGGGGGCAGAACAAGGCTGGGGGCAGATGAGGCTCGGGGGGGGGGACCACTTATCTGGTTGCTGCCTGCCCCAGGGGGCCCTTTGTCCCCAGGCTCATCCAGGGAGAGGCCATCAGGGGTCAGGCCTCGCTGGGAGATTCCCCAGGGTGCCTCCGCTGCATGGTCCATGCCAAGGCCTCTGCGCATGGGTTAATGTGCGCAGGATACACACTGTGAGCACCCTGCTGATGCACATTAACAGTTCATTCGTGCATTTTGAGCTCATCCTCTTTGTAACAGGGCTAGATCAAAGTGCATTAAGGAACTGTTAACGTGTGTCAGCAGGTTCCACACGGACTATTCTGCCCACCTCAGGGCAGGCTAATGCTGGGTAGATCACACCCCAGCTTAGCGTAAATCTGCCACCTTAGGCAGCTGCCTTGCTTGCCTATGCCTAGAGTAGCCTGGGGGGGGGGGGTAGAGGGAGGGGGAGGAGAGGGCAAAAATCCTAGCTAGTTTTAAGGCAGACCTTGATATGTTTATGAACTGATTATATGATGGCATTGTTTTCAATTGCAGAGCACTGAACTCAATGACCCATGATGTCCCTTCAAGTCCTATGCCTCTGCAACATAAGAGAAGCAACCTACTGTACTTAGTATTTGCTGAAGACGCAGCAACACACAAATGAGAGAGTTAAGTATGAGGAAGAGATTAAAAGAAAGGATGCATCTATGTACCCTTAACAGTGGCCATATGTCTCAAGAAGATTTGCAGCAGGTTATGACTCATCACTTATTAAATATAAACCTCAGCATAGTTTGGAGCTCATGATTCCCAGCGAGCCTGTTGTGAGGATATTGGTTAAGACTGCACCTGGGCATATGAATATAGACAGTCCTGCCCCCTGCTAAGGGTCAGTGGTCTCCCTTGAAGAGGGTCTTGGGGTTTTCTACTTTTCCAGCAACTGAAGTTAACACCTATATGTTCAACTTCACAAGAAAAAAAAATTAAAAACTAAAAGCACAATTTTTCAAAACTGTATGCTTGAAGTTCGGAGTTTTGGAGCCTTTCTTCAACATCTAAATAAGTGACTTAATTTTCAAAACTACCGAGTAACAGTTTCTCATGTTACTGGGTTTGCTGCACCTTCGATACTTAAGATTTTCAGTGGAAGCAAGAATTGAGTCTGTATGCAGAGCTGACCACCAAGGAATAAACATGAGAAAATGAAGGGAAAGGTTTTTCACTATGTCACTGGAGGAAAAGGATAAGGAGTGAATGGGACACTTTTGCCAGGATTAGTGCCTGAAACACTGGAACAGCTGATTAAGTTGTTTGATGAGTACAGTCTCATTCTGTCTGAGGTGACAGTAGAGAGATACTGTTTTTACCTGAATCCAAGAAGAAAAAGATGGAATAGATACTTATGTTACAGAGCTGAGAACTCTGGCATCTCCATATAACTTTGGAGATATTAAAGATTTCTGAAAAATAGACAGGCTCGTTTGTCAAACAAGTGATGTTAGTTTCCAGGAGAGATTGTTGAGACAAACAAATCTAACGCTAGAGAAATGTGTCCAAATATTATTGGCAGCTGAACTGACCTAGGAAAGGATCAAAACAACGATAGCCATCTTTGCGGAACAAGTACAAAGGCTCAAGCAGGACAGAGACAGACTGACCGACCAAGAATTCAGGCATTGTGGTCCAGAACATATACTACGGAAAGCCACATTAGACAAAAAGAAAAATACCCAAACTATGGGCAATGGTGATCATGGAGCAGACAACTTATATCAATTGAGGAGCTTCCCCCTGGGGTCTAGTCTTGGCTCTGCTGCAGAGTTCTTGTGTGTTTTTTCTACAAGTCACCTGGAATAAGCCTTCAGAAAGGGGTCGGTCCTGGGGCCAGTTTTGTTCAACAACTTCATTAATGATCTGGATGATGGGATGGATTGCACCCTCAACAAGTTTGCGGATGACACCAAGCTGGGGGAGAGAGGTAGATATGCTAGAGGGTAGGGATAGGGTCCAGAGTGACCTAGACAAATTGGAGGATTGGGCCAAGAGAAATCTGATGAGGTTCAACAAGAACAAGTGCAAAGTCCTGCACTTAGGAAGGAAGAATCCCATGCACTGCTACAGGCTGGGGACCAACTAGTTAAGCAGCAGTTCTGCAGAAAAGGACCTGGGGATTACAGTGGACGAGAAACTGGATATGAGTCAGCAGTGTGCCCTTGTTGCCAAGAAGACCAATGGCATATTGGGCTGTATTAGTAGGAGCATTGCCAGCAGATCGAGGGAAGTGATTATTCTCCTCTATTCGGCACGGGTGAGGCCACATCTGGAGTACTGCGTCCAGTTTTGGGCCCCCCCTACAGAAAGGATGTGGGCTAATTGGAGAGAGTTCAGCATAGGGCAATGAAAATGATCAGGAGGCTGGGGCACATGACTTAAGAGGAGAGGCTGAGGGAACGGGGCTTATTTAGTCTGCAGAAGAGAAGAGTGAGGGGTGGATTTGATAGCAGCCTTCAACTATCTGAAGGGGGGTTCCAAAGAGGATGGAGCTAGGCTGTTCTCAGTGGTGGCAGATGACAGAACAAGAAGCAATGGTCTCAAGTAGCAGTGAGGGAGGTTTAGGTTGGATATTGGAAACACTATTTCATTAGTAGGGTGGTGAAGCATTGGAATGGGTTATCCAGGGAGGTGGGGAATCTCCATCCTTAGAGGTTTTTAAGGCCCAGCTTGACAAAGCCCTGGCTGGGATGATTTAGTTGAGGTTGGTCCTGCTTTGAGTAGGCGGTTGGACTAAATGATCTACTGAGGTCTCTTCCAACCCTAATCTTCTATGATTCTATGTACAAATACCCAGTATGTGTATGCTAACATCAGTTTGCATCTGTTTACTGACCAGAGTTTGCATGTGCCTAAGTCTGCTTTGCAAAAAAAAAAATGCATGAACTTGTGCATGTATACTTTGAAGCCCTTCATCACTTTATGTTTTATCTGTTAAGTGAGATAATAAATATTTAATATTTACATCGCAGGAAGTTGTCAAGGAAAGCTATTAATTATTGAGAAGCATTTTGAGATCCTTGGATGCAAAGTGTGAAATAATGGTGAACTATTACTACTTTTTGGTTCATTTCCCTTTCTAAGTGCAAGGTCAAAAGCACTCTCTCACATTGCGATTCTGAATTCAACACACTTTAAAAAGTAGAGCTGGGTGAATAACTGGTAACAGGTAATTTATTTGATGAATTTTGCCTCATTTTCTGTTTTACAAACAGATGTCAATTTCCCCAAATTTGCTATTCAAAAGTACTCACCAACTAATCTCTGCAAATTATTCTTGATCTGTTACTTATACAGAAGGGTATTTGAAAACTGAGCTGTTTTGATTGCACATAAGTCAAACATGGTATGTTTCTGTTCCCTGGTTAGATGAGCATAACACTTAAAATCAGGTTTCATATACAAATACTGGTGACTACAAATTCCCTTTCTGCAAATATTCTGCTAAAATACTATTTTGCTATTTTGGTGAAAAGCAAAAGAGAGGAGGGAGGCAAACACAGTAAGAAGTTTTGTTTAAAAATTTATACAAATATTCAGTAGAATTTTTATTTTGGTTTACTTTTTGAAGCTCTGCTTATAACAATCTGATCTCAGTCACCTCAGCAATGTACTACCTTATTGCAGTGAACAGAACAATACTTACTTTTAACTACCATACAATAATTCATGATGGAAAGTGGCACACAGTTATACAAAAAGCAGTAAACCATAAAATAACTTGTCAAAGTAACAGGATGATTAACAATTAAATGTTCCTTTTTATTTTTCTCAGAGGACTTAGCCAAGCTTCCTTCAAAACTAATGCCAGCCAGATAATTTAAGTACTGTGATGTGGTCTTCCCATGAACCCACAGATTTCAACAAGGAATGTCTCAAAGCAGTTAACTAGAAGTAATAATCCTCAGAATGTATAACACATACATGTACCATATACAGCACACATGACAGGGTCATTGGCATCACTCTTGATTCTGGCTCAGAAAATAATAGATTCAAGTGTTTCCTCATGATTCGGGCTCACATCCAATGCTCACACTGCAGGGCAGTAATTACATGGGTGATGCACTAATGTAATATGTTAAATTGATGTCACTTCCATCCATCTATGATGAATTGTTGGTGACAGTTAAATATTCCATGCCAGTGTTCAAAAGGAATGGGAGATAACACTCATTGTATTCCTTTCTTGGTACATGCTTAAAGATAATCATGTGCTTAGGTGCTTTGCTGAATCAGGCTCTGTCGTGGGGCAGCTGCCTCACTCCTGGAGAACGGGTTAAAAACAGCCAGGCTAGGCTGTTTGGGGAAGCAGCCACAGCTGGGGCCATGCCCCAATCAGGCCCAGCTAGCCCTTATGAAAGGGCTGGAGGCCAGGAGCTGGAAGAGTCTGTCTCTTGCTCTGGAGAGGGAAGGACCTGCCTGCCTGGGAGTTTAGGTTACTGGGAGTAGAATAGGGCTGGAGAAAGGCAAGAGGAGCTGGGAAGCTCCATCATAACAACTCCCCAGGCTGAGGCCTTGGTCAAGGCCTAAACAGGTACTGGGGCTGCAGGGATGTAGCCTGGGATTAAGCAGAGGCCTTACTGGAAAACTTCCTTGCCAATGATGAGTGGCCATTACAGACTGCAGTCTGCCCCAGTTAGTGGGGGCTAGATGATGACTGGCAGTAGCCACTGAGGCAAGGTGGGTTTAGATGGTTGGGTGCTCCCCTGGGAGTGGAGACCCAGAGAGTCTGCTGGGGCAGAACTCTGAGGAAAAGGGTACCGGGATCCAGGAAGGACACAGGGCCTGAGGCAGGCAAGACATCAGCCGTCAGAGGGTGCTCTGGAGCTGAAAAAGAGCTGATTCCCAGGATGACCAGCGGGAGGTGCCGCACCAGTGAGTCTCACTTCGCTACAGGCCCCTAATGTCCAAGTCTGTTTGACAACTATTGCAGAGGATACATTGTCAGATTTGCTATTATAGTCATTTAGCTGAAGGGTCCTCAAGCTTTTTCTACTGTTTTTTCTGACAACTTTATAGATGTTCCATGACACCACCTCCTCGCCCATTTGTGATCACATGAACTATTTTCTCTGTGATCAAATAACATCTCCATAGCAACTACACCAATTACTTAACATTAGGAAAGTAATGAATAATTTTAGATTCTTTTTCATGTGATTTAGCAGCTGGAAACCAAAAGGGACAGCCATCACCATACAGACCACCACCAAGTGCTCTTCAGGCCATCAGACTCCACAGAATCTGTTTGAAAACTGCTGATCTTTCAGATAGAAAATAAGCTCATCATAAAATTTTGCAACCACCTTCATTTCTCTGATCAGTACTGCACTATAGGTACCCATCCATTATTCTATTTAAAAAATTGCCATACACCACATATGAAATGTGTTTTATAGAATTAATTATATTCCATATGTAAGATATTTTCCTCTATGGATTTTATAAGTTGATTTCACAGATAGATGTTATCAGAGCACCTGATCCCTTACTGAACTGAAATACCAAATATATCCCTGGAAGAAATGGGTGTAACTCCGCTTACTTAAGTGGAGTTACTCCTGCACCTGTGGCTCACTGGTAAGTGTTACACATCCCTGTCTGTGCTCGATCCAAGAGGATATAGGTCTCTTACAGAGGTAGGCTTAAGATCCCTGCTCTTTAACTCAAGCTGTAGCAACTTATGCTTTCAGGTCCCGAGGGGCTTGGTTCAATCCCTTGTATGTCAACCAAGATGGCCACTGGTTACATAAGTAAGACTTCCCATGATTTAAAATGGTGTGGGCCTCAGACACTCAGGATGAGCCTCCTCTGTAAAGAACAAGTGTGTAACCTACTGCTCAGTCTGCATCATCCTCTGTGCCCATCCACAGAGGACACAAGTCTGCTCCCATTAATATTCTTTTCTTCATAGTTTTATTACCAAAACAGTTTTAGTCAAAGGCAAACTGTCTAGAATAAAGAGGACTATAGAGACAATTTCTAAAGGTCCCAGGCTCCTTCTGGATGTCCCTCAGGAATGTGCACTTGGAAGCATGTGTATACTCTCTCTATCCTTGGGGAAGGTTAAGATGGACCCTAGTCTAACTCCAGCATGCCAGTGGAGAACTCCAACAGTTTTACCTAAGACCAGATGTGCTGTCAGCCTTGACGTCCTTCATGCATAAGTATGAATAGCCCCTACCTTTTACCATATTTCAGCTTCCTCACCCTCATATTTTTGGGGTGTCCTCATCCTAATGGCTACTATGTTTGTTAGTTTAAGACCAGGGAGCTGGTGTTTCCACAGTTCTGTTCAGGCTATAGGAGCAGAGAGAAACTGAACTTGCCCTTTGCATAGCACTATAATTTCACTGGCATGCTCTTCACTAAGCTGCTAATGGAAACCATTTTCACTGCAGGCTGTTATGTCTGTGATTAATGTATTTATTGTTCCAAAAGTAGAGAGATAAAAAGCTCAAGGGTAAAGTTACATATTTTCAATTTTTTTTTCATTTCAAGTAAGTCAGGGCTTGATCATGCCACACAGACAAACCCTATGGCAAAGAGTGACAGCTGGTGCGACTGCCTGGAAGGCAGATCTAGAAGACATTGTGCTTGGGGGAAGGGAGGAGATGGAATGACTCCTGCGTGCACTCAGGACATATGTTCAACACTACGTTTGTTTATGAGGCACAGCTCTATGTGGACCGAGCTACGGCACTGTCTCCTATTCCCACTGTGCCTTTCAGGGAGATAAGAGGGAGCAGCCACTGAACACGCCACCGTTTTATATGTAAATACCATAATAGTTCCATGAAGTTCCTCCCAATTTACACCACTGCAGCTGGGATCAGAATCAGGTCCAGAGCCTCCTTCTGGAGCACATGATTTCAGCAGTGGATGCCTTATTGGAATCTTATTAAATAGATCTTATCCACATCCTTCAGATAGCGACTACAGGTCTGACTAGTCAACTGTTGCTTGACAGGCATTACTCACGTGAGTAGTCCCATTGAAGTTAATGGGCCTCATGGTTCCTTGAATCTTGACAGCCCACCCTGTCACATTATGTAGGGGTAGGGCTACATTGTGTTTACATCTCCCCTTTTTGAAACCTTCCATGTTACTGCTGCCTAACCTCCCTAGCAGTCCATGGTGGGTAAGTGTTCACTAAGGCTATGTTTACACTAACACTTTTGTTGCTAGCAACAGAGAGTCCTGTGGCACCTTTAAGACTAACAGATGTATTGCATGCATCCAACGAAGTGGGCATTCACCCACGAAAGCTTATGCTCCAATACATCTGTTAGTCTTAAAGGTGCCACAGGACTCTCTGTTGCTTTTTACAGATCCAGACTAACACGGCTACCCCTCTGATACTTTTGTTGCTATAACTTACATTGCTCCGGGGTGTGAAAAAAACCACCTCTCTGACTGACAAGTCCCACCGACAGAAGCGCTGGTGTGGACAGCACTATGTTGGTGGGAGACTCTCTCCCGCTGACATAGCTACCACCACTTGTTGGAGGGGGTTTAATTATGTTGATGGGAGAGCTCTCTCCTGTCGGCATAGGGGGGCTACATGGGTGATCTTACAGCAGCACAGCTGCATTGGTACAGCTGTGCCGCTGTAAGCTCCCTAGTGTAGACATGGCCTTACATTAGTAAGGATTACACTAGTGGACCTAAATTTTTAACTTCAGAAGCAGTTAGTGATTTACTAATATAATTTTATTAAGCTACTTCACTGGCACAAAAGAAAATAAGATGCTCGCTAACTATTATCAGTGATGTTTACAAGTCTTTTGATAGCAAAAAAAGGGGAACGTAAACCAATGTGTGTTTGTTAATCAGGGTGTTTTATCAGTATCTTTCAAGGATCATGTAATGGGAATATCACCAAATATCACTGAGTTTCACCTTCCAGTTTGTTTACAAGAAGGACTAGGTATTATAAAAAGTTAGTTTCATCAGGTTTGCATTTTTACACTTCAGATCTTGGGAAAAAATTATACATAAAAACCAGCCAGACATTATAAAAAATAACCAAATTCCAAGACACTTATCTGATGGATCCCAGGTCACACTTTGTCAAGATTGGTTACAGTTTGGTTAGTCAAACCGTATCAATTCTCTGACAGTAAAATGTAACACACTGAAACATAGGAGAAATTTTCTTGTTCATAAATTTATTAAGCAACAACTAGAGGTTAATGTATAGGGAATTTAAAATGTTTTTATTAGCAGCAAAATGATTATATCCAATGAACCTCCTAATGGAAAGGAGGAGAAAGGTCAAGAAATCAGGAATAGGGAAGGACTGAAGAGCGCTAGATCTAAAGCATGATTCACAAAGATAAACACAGGGGGCTTTAGATGCCTAAGGGCTAGTCTACACTACACTAGAAGTGCTACAGTGGCATAGCTGCACCAATGCAACTGAGCCACTGTAGCGTGTCTGGTGAAGACACTCTATGGCGATGGGAGAGAGCCCCGTCGGCAAAATAAAACCACTTCCACGGGAGGCAGTACCTATGTCAATAGGAGAAGCTTTCCTGACAACAGAATGCTGTCTGCACTGGCAATGAGGTCGGTGTAACTTACATCATTCAGAGGGGTGGCTTATTCACACCCCTGAGCTACATAAGTAATACCAACATAAATGGTAGTGTGTACAAGTCCTAAGGCTGGTTTTAGGTGATGTGACAGTCCCAGTTTTAGGCTCTACAGCAAGTCACAGAACTCCCACCCAATGGTACAGGTGCCTATGCTGACTCGGTGCCTAAGTTTCTGCCACCGGGCATGTACCCTGCTGTCTTTCTCTAAGGTTATGTCTACACTACGAGAGTAGTTCGATTTTACTTAAAGCGAATTTGTGGAACCGATATTACAAAGTCAAACGTGTGTATCCACACTAAGGACAGTAATTCGACTTTGTGAGTCCACACTAATGGGGCAAGCGTCGACATTGGAAGCGGTGCACTGTGGGCAGCTATCCCACAGTTCCCGCAGTCCCTGCTGCCCATTGGAATTCTGGGTCAAGCCCCCAATGCCTGCTGGGGCAAAAAATGTGTTGAGGGTGGTTTTGGGTAACTGTCATCATTCAACCGTCACTCCCACCCTCCCTCCCTGAAAGCGCCAGTGGGCAATCAGTTCGCGCACTTTTCTGGTGATTGACAGTGCGGACGCCACAGCACTGTGAGCATGGAGCCTGCTGTGATCATCGCTGCAGTTATGGCTGTTGTCAACACCTCACACCTTATCATCTGCCTTTTTCAGAGGCAGATGCTGAGAAATCCGGCGAGGAGGCTACGGCAGCGCAGTGAGGACATTAAGTCTGAGAGGGGCACAGACCTCTCACAAAGCACGGGACCCCGCTTCGTGGACATCATGGTGACAATGGGTCATGTTGATGCGATTCTGGGCCCGGGAAACAAGCACAGACTGGTGGGACCGCATAGTGCTGCAGGTCTGGGATGAATCACAGTGGCTGCGAAACTTTCGGATGCGTAAGGGAACTTTCCTGGAACTTTGTGAGTTGCTGTCCCCTGCCCTGAAGCGCAAGGACATCTGGATGTGAGCAGCCCTGACTGTCCAGAAGCGAGTGGCTATAACCCTCTGGAAGCTTGCAACGCCAGACAGCTATCGGTCAGTCGCGAATCACTTTGGAGTGGGCAAATCTACCATGGGGGTTGCTGTGATGCAAGTAGCCAACGCAATCGTTGAGCTACTGCTCTCAAAATAGTGACCCTGGGAAACGTGCAGGTGATCATAGATGGCTTCGCTGCGATGGGATTCCCAAACTGCAGTGGGGCTATAGATGGAATTCACATCCCTATCCTGGGACCGGCCCACCAGGCCACCCAGTACATTAACCAAAAGGGCTACTTTTCAATGGTGCTGCAAACACTGGTGGACCATAGGGGACGTTTTACCAACCTCAACGTCGGATGGCCGGGCAAGGTTCATGATGCTCGTGTTTTCAGGAACTCTGGTCTGTTTAGATGGCTGCAGGAAGGTATTTACTTCCCGGACCACAAAATAACTGTTGGGGATGTGGAGATGCCTATAGTCATCCTCGAGGACCCAGCCTACCCGCTAATGCCCTGGCTCTTGAAGCCCTATACAGGCGCCCTGGACAGTGAAAAAGAACTCTTCAACTACCGGCTGAGCAAGTGCACAATGGTGGTGGAGTGTGCTTTTGGACGTCTGAAGGGGAGATGGAGAAACTTACTGACTCACTCTGATCTCAGCGAAACCAATATCTCCATTAAGAACAGGAGTACTTGTGGCACCTTAGAGACTAACAAATTGATTAGAGCATAAGCTTTCGTGGACTACAGCCCACTTCTTCGGATGCATACAGAATGGAACATATAATGAGGAGATATATATACACACATACAGAGAGCATGAACAGGTGGGAGTTGTCTTACCAACTCTGAGAGGCCAATTAAGTAAGAGGAAAAAAAACTTTTGAAGTGATAATCAAGCTAGCCCAGTACAGACAGGTTGATAAGAAGTGTGAGAATACTTACAAGGGGAGATAGATTCAACGTTTGTAATGGCTCAGCCATTCCCAGTCCTTATTCAATCCTTTGTTGATTGTGTCTAGTTTGCATATCAATTCCAGCTCAGCAGTCTCTCATTGGAGTCTGTTTTTGAAGTTTTTCTGTTGTAATATAGCCACCCGCAGGTCTGTCACTGAATGACCAGACAGGTTAAAGTGTTCTCCCACTGGTTTTTGAGTATGATGATTCCTGATGTCAGATTTGTGTCCATTAATTCTTTTGTGTAGAGACTGTCCGGTTTGGCCAATGTACATGGCAGAGGGGCATTGCTGGCACATGATGGCATATAACACGGCTGCTACTCTGAAACCTGTCAATATCTCCATTGTTATTGCAGCTTGCTGTGTGCTCTACAATCTCTGTGAGAGCAAGGGGGAGACAGTTATGGCGGGGTGGGAGATTGAGGCACATCGCCTGGCTGCTGATTACGCCCAGCCAGACAGCCGGGTGATTAGAAGAGCCCAGTGGGACGCGCTGTGCATCCGGGAAGCTTTGAAAGCTAGGTTCCAGAGTGAGCAGGGTAACCTGTGACTATTAAGTTTGTTTATTCAGAAGCTGAACCTGCCCCCATTTCTTTACCCAGTTAATGTTGACTATCCTCTGCAGTTACCAACCCCTTTCCACCTCTTCCAACACACCTTTAAAAATAAAATAAATGAAACTTTGTTCATTAACACAGTTTTCTTTATTAAGGATTTTGTGGTAAAGTTTTGAAACTGGGACGCAGACTGTGGTGGGGAGCGGGTGTAGTGATGGAAAGGACGCTTCTAAACTTGAGGAATGACAGGCTCCTGCTCCTAGAGCGGTCCACAGTGGTGGACTGGTTGTTTCAACGGAGCCTGCCACCCCTCCTTTTTGGGACTCTGTGGGGGGGGGGGGGGGCTATGTGAGTTTGTGGCGGGGGAGGGCGGTTACAGATCCCCTGCTGTGTGGCTCTGTCATCCAGGCTAAGGACAAACGAGCCTGTCTATCTTTCAGAAATCTTTAATATCTCCAAAGTTATATGGAGATGCCAGAGTTCTCAGCTCTGTAACATAAGTATCTATTCCATCTTTTTCTTCTTAGTTTCAGGTAAAAACAGTATCTCTCTACTGTCACTTCAGACAGAATGAGACTGTACTCATCAAACAACTTAATCAGCTGTTCCAGTGTTTCGGGCACTAATCCTGGCAAAAGTGTCCCATTCACTCCTTATCCTTTTCCTCCAGTGACATAGTGAAAAACCTTTCCCTTCATTTTCCTAAGTAATGTAGATACCTGGACTCACATTTGGGGCCCGATCTGGTAAGTGTACTCAGAGACTGCTGACTGAATTTCTAGCCAGAAGAGGTGGTGGTCACCTTAACATTTTTAGCCCAGTAGTTCGAGCCCTTGTAATCTGAGAAAGATAGGTTCAATTCCCCACTCTGCTAAAGGGGGAGAAGGGATTTGAACATGGGTCTCCCATATGGGTGCCCTAACCATGGGGTTAGAGAGTCATTCCCACTTTCCTTCTCTCTTTGGTTCAATCACTCTCATTCTTTATCCAGAGTGGAACAGCTTCAACAAGAGAAATTTGAGGGATGCCCATGTTAGAGAACCCCATAGCTCAGTGGTTATAGCACTTAGCCCTGTGGGAGACCCCGGTTCAAATCTATTTCCCCCTATTAGTAGAGGTGGGGAACTGAATCTGGGTCTCCCACATCCTGGAGGAGTGCACTAACTACTGGGCTAAAAGTTACAAGGTAGGCACCACTTCCTCCTATGCGTGTTTTGTGTTGGGTTAGGTGCCTGCCTAAATTATTCTTACCTAAGGCACCTAAGTGCCTGACTCCAGGAGAGCAGTTCCTGGTTCTGAATCACTTGCAAAGACTCCTCCCTGCAGCGTGAGCTTGGGCACCTATCTCCATGAGGGGGTGGGGTTTAGGACATATCCCTCTAGTCAGTATCTCCTATTGGCTAGTTTAGGTGGCTCCCCGCCTAGCATGCTTGCTGTTGTTAACTGTATTCTAAAGTGCCTATCTTTCTCCATTCACTGTATAGAAGCAACTAACTCAGGCTTTCTGGGTCACAGGATTGTTCCTGTGATTTTTCTAGACACCCATAATGTAGGTGTTGGGACTGCCCCAACATCTAAATCCCTTGTGAATCGAGCCTAAAAGACTACATTGGGCCCAGACCCCACAATGTTACACAAGCAGTCTTTCATAAAAACATGTATGTGCAAATTAGAAGTAGATCTGTGGGCTTTTATTGCTTGTTGTCACAAAGAGACACCCAGGCCTGTTACTTGCTGCCTCTGCTATCCCTCTGAAATGCTGTTTTGTTTTTAATATTTCTTAGAGTCTGTATTTTAAATGTATGGATGAAATCTTTGTGTGGATCGGTTTACTGTTACCCATCATATTTCAGTTTCACTTTCCATGTTGTGCTACTCTCCTTGACCCATCTGATTTTTTTTCCCTTTGTTACACCTTGTATTATACTGTAGTTTCTTAACAAGTAGAATGAGATGAGGAATCAGTGTTCAGATCTAGAGCCAGATTAGCATTAAGGTTCAGATTCAGTGAAATCTCATGAGCTGTTCTCAACTAGATTTGGTCCTATTGATGCAAATCAACTGAGATTGTCTCCAGTCAAGGGTTCATAAATCTGCTAGGATTTGTCAATCTCACAATGTCAGCTGTTCATGAGATTTCCACCAACTTGTCACATATGAACCCGAAACAGAAAATGCAACCCTTTAATTTTGAACCTGGAACATAAAACACACAGGTGGAGTTTGGGACCTCAGAATTACAATAGGAACCATTCAAATCTGAAAGGACTTAGAAGCAAGTGCAAATGGGATAGAATGCATTAACAGTGTTCTTTTGCGTAAAAAAAATAAAATAAAAAGAGATTCTAACAGATTACTAACAAGGATATTTTCCTGAATCTCAACTGGTTTAAATTGGTGTATTCCCATTGGCTGCAATGGAGTTACACTGATTTACACCAGCTGAAGATAAAGATCTGGCCCCTTCTTTATTAAATCACAAAACACAGCATAACTTGTGAATAAACCATCCTTTAAAGCAGAACTCTCCTACAATATTTTCTCTTAAAGGGTCTGCATGTACATCTCCAAATAAGAGTTATTTCTCCTTTTTTAAACTAACAGAGCCTGAAAACTAGGGTTAGTAAACAAATTACATTGAACCTTTTTCCTGCCAAAAAACAAGGTTTACCAATAAAGATTTGTTGTGAAAACTGTCAGCTTTCTGTGGATAATATTGATTTATTTGTTGAAAAACTGTCCAAAAAATACAAATATTTCAGTTTTTGGCCCAAAACCAAAGTATTTTGACATTAAAAGGCCACTGAAGTACCTCATGGGAGCTGTCATTCCAGTGCCTCATTCTCTTCTCTGAAGTAAGGTCTCCAGTCTGACTTCTTCAGTTGTAATACATGATGGCTATGCATCTATCATTGTGCATCACCTCCTCTCAGAAAAAAGGTGAGACTGTTGTGCATCATGGAAGACATAGTCTGACTAGGGAGCCCAGCCCACAGAGGAAAATGAAAGGATGAGACAGTTAAACTACAGCTCCCATAAGGTACTGCAGTGGCATTTCAGAATCAAAAATATATTTGTTTTCAACCAAGCTATTTTTTATTTCAAATTTTTCCACCAAAAACTCAAAATTCTCCACAAACCAAAACCATAACATTTTCCAACCAGCTTTATTAAAATTGTTTTTGCAACTTAGGAAGTAAGCGAAGAGGGCAAGCTAGGATATGCTTTCCCTAATGTATGAACTGAAGTACCTTACCTTATAGATATCCAGGAATCCACACTGATGGTCAAATCGAGTGTACAGCTCATTCAGCATGCTGATCACCTGCATGGGGGTGCACTGGGCACACACAGCTGTGAAGCCAACGATGTCTGAGAAGAGCATGGTAACATCATCAAACTTCCTGGCCTGAACTTGCTGCCCCTGCCACAATCGTTGAGCCACCTCTTCTGGGAAAATAGAAATAAGAAGATCCACTGTCTTCTTTTTCTCCTCTTCCAGAGCTTGGTGTGTTCGCTCTAACGTTGCCTTCAGTTTATCCATTCGTTTCTTCAAGCCATCTTGGGCCTTTGCCTGCTCCCCAACCAATATGACGTCACGGGTAGCATCGTGGATAGGTATGTCAGAAAGATGTAGGCCTCGGCCCATCAGTTCATCCAGCTTGTCCACGCAAGGGGAACCCAAAAACAAAATAGAATTTGACTCGGGCACATGGATCATTTGGCCTTTGACTTCCATCACCTGCAAAATGTAAATGGAGTTTAAAAAACAAAGTTATTAATTAATAAGTGTACATGGACCCTCACTCCACTCTCAACTCAGCACACATGCAATAGGCCAATTGGTGGGGTCTTCTTATATCCTTAACGTAAACAATAAACATAAACCTTACCCTAAGCACCCCTCTTAAGTTGGCTGTTCCTAGGGTTTCTATCTGCACAACTTCCTATCTCTCCTTTTGCCTTGGAGAGACTCAGGTCTTTTATACTCTCAAATTGGATCTAAAGAGACTCATCCAGAGGTGCTGGAACAATTTGTATAGTGGGGGTGCTGAGAGCTAATGAATCAAACTGTAAGCCTGCATATAATGGAAACTACATCAAGCCAGAGGGTGCAGCAGCATCCCTCACACCCATAGTTCCAGCACCTATGGACTCACCTGGTCTGGTTGCCAGGGTGAGTCAGAAAAATAGCCTTGTATCTCTTTGCATGGCTCTACAACATTACTTTCTGTCACAATGATACCCAAAAATGAGATCCTGAACCCACCTGCATCACATTTAAATGTGAAAAACCATCACAGTAAAATATGCTTCTTAGGATGAGCATAACTAATTGCAGGGATAACTTAGCTGACATGAGCAGGCCCAAGTTAAGACAAGACAACCCCAAACAAGTACTTGCTGAAACAACTAACTGTTGTGTATGTTTAGAATAAATAAAGGAGGCAGGAACTAGCTAAGCTATTGTGTGTATGTTTATAGTAAAAAAGTAGGCAGAAACATCTTGAACTGATTAGCTTGCCTTATGCAATATGGTCCTTACATACAAGTAGTATAGATCAGTGGCTCTGAAGCTTTCCAAACTATTATATCCCTTTCAGGAGTCTGAGTTGTCTTGCATACCCCCAAGTTTCATCTCACTTAAGAATTACTTGCTTACACAATCAGACATAAAAATACAAGTGTCACAGCACACTATTACTGGAAATTTGCTTACTTTCGTTTTAATCGTATAATTATAAAAAATCAATTGGAATATAAATATTGTACTTGCATTTCAGTGTATAGTATATAGAGCAATATAAACAAGTCATTGTCTATATGAAATTTTAGTTTGACTTCTCCAATGTTTATGTAACCTGTTGTAAAACTAGGCAAATATCTAGAAGAATTGGTGTACCCCCAGAAGACCTCTGCATACCCCCAGTGGTACGCATACCCCTGGTTGAAAACCACTGGTATAGATGTTAGCAGCTAGGAAATATGTATATAAAGTCAAGTGTGTAGTGTGTGACATGAATTGGAATTGTGGTATCCTCATATCTAAACCCAAGAGCTGTTACATGCCTAATAAAGTAACTGGAGTGACGAGCTGGAGTCGAACTGAGTTTTTTGGATCCCAGAGAACTGGATGAAGGGTTCTTCCAGAACTGAATAAAACATTCTGGAAAAGTGGAAAAGTTCTCTGAGGGAATCCCAATGCTAATGTTACTAGGTTTGCTACTAGAATGTGGTTGGCCTGAAAAGCAAATTCCACAGTAGCTATCTCTCTATTAACTAACAATAATTCACAACAAGCATGAAAAGAGATTAAAGGGGAAGAGGGAAGTCATTTGAATGAGACTGAGACAGTGAAATAGCTTAGGTTCTATTAAAAAAAAAACCCAATTACTGACTGAGTCAGAGGAGGCTGAATTAGAGAGGAAGCAAATAAGGGGACATGACAGAAGCATACAAAATAATGAATGTCACAGAGAAGGTAAATTAGGTGCTCCTATTGACCCTTTCATTTTGCTGGCTGTCTCTCTATTCTTGCATTATAAGAAAGGACACATTCTGTTACAGTTCATTTATTACCTGCCAATATAGGATTCACGAGATACTTGAATTGTATTTACAAAATGGAAAAAATAATCAGAAAGGTCAGACGGGATAGAAAAGTCTTGTGAAGGATCAGAATGTTCCCAGGCCTCAAACATGATCTGCAGAAACATTCATCTCAGTTACTGGCTCAAATCTAGCTCAGGCTGTTAGTTGTCAAATGTCACTTCCCTAAGGGAGATCTTCAGTGGCCTATGCGAATGAAGCCTTAGGGCTTGTGTACACAGCCCTACAGTGCAGACTACAGCAGTGTGAACTGCATGCGCACCAAAGAGTTACTCTAACTACATGCTGCTAGACCCTGCTAGTGCAAATGAAAGTGGACCACATTAACAGGAACTAAGTACATTTTCATTCAGTCTAGCAGGGTCTACACAGGGCAGTTACAGTGCAACACTTTAGGGCACACTACAACTTACACTGCCATATTCTGCATATTCTGGCAGTATAAGTTCAAATGTCAATGCCTGAGAGGGCATCAAAGCTGAACTATATTTAAATGCTTAAGTGCAGTCTTTCAATTTCAGCACTGAGGCATGTCAGCAGGGCATCATGCGGAAGCTCGCAGTGCCACTGAATGTGTTGTACTCTTCAGTGGATAGAGCACTTAAGTTTTTCATACATCTAGCACTGTTCACCAGCACTCCAACTGAATAATATGTTTCCTAATGAAAAAGTTTATGGGCTACACTCTGATCTCCATTGACTTACTCAGGACTACATTGGTTCGACTGAGATAAGAAGTGGTCCTGTTGTTTCTTCAGGAAGACAGTCAAAAGACAGCTCGGGAGACATGTATGTTTTAAGTGAACAGAAAATCAGTAGAGTAGAACTCCCAGTGACTATTCTACATTACTTTCAATCATAAGTAAAACAAGCCTGGGTCATTCTAATAATCATGATTCAAGTTCATATTCCAGTAGTGCCCTAAGATCACAATCAGCACTGAAGCCCTATCATGTTAGGTAATGAACATACACATAGGAGGACACATTCCCTGCCCAAGGAGTTTACATTCTAAATAGGAAAGACAGAACGATGGACAAACAGCATCCGGAGCACAAAGTTCAAGCTGATGTCTAGGGATCATGTTGTCTGAATTAGATACTTTTCTTTCCTCAAAAACATCTTTTCCTGCTACCCCTCCTTTCACCTGGCCAGCTGCCCAAGCAAAAAGGTTTCATCATAGCTGCTGCTGCAACACTTTACCCTTCTTCCACCCGCCCTAACCTCCAAAATAAAACCAAAAGCCCAACCCATCCAATCTAATGTTATCTGTAATATTGTCTTACTGTAAGTGCCTAAAGGCCAGAAAGCATCTGCTCAGTATCCGCTCAGTGGCTTGGGGAGATGTTGGGAGATTCCTTTTTCCAATGGGGGTTCCCTGAAGTGCAGCCATTGGCCAGCATAGCCTCTCCTGCCCCTCAGTCTGCGGCTGATGACTCCATGCCCCTTCCCAAGCCTGTGTTATTGATTGCCATATAGTACAACCCAGATAACAGCAATACACATCTTACTGCCAACCTCAGACCGAGAATTCAGCAAGTGAAAGATCTTGGGCAATTGAACTGCCACATGCCTAATTTATTTCCCCGGGTGCCTATTGTTAGTGTTTGTATTTCTATGCCTTTACTCCCTAACTTCATTCTGGGAAATTCATTTGAATGCTGCTTGTGTGAGAAAGCTACTAAACTATATAACCCAGCATACGAAATTCTCCAAGATTAAGTGCTCTCTCTCATTTTAAAAACATAATGATCCTTATTTAATACGCAAGATAAATAGGTGACTGTTTCATATGCACAGCATAGCAGTTTAAAAGGGCACATCAGGAAATGTTTTAGCTCTGTAGTGCAAATTGCCAAACGTTAAATTCTCATGTATGGCATTTTGAATTTTTTCTCCCTTTTCAGGGATTAATAGGCAGCAGGTTTAAAAACAAAAGGAAATATTTCTTCACACAACACAGTCAATCTGTGGAACTCTTTGCCAGAGGATGTTAAGGCCAAGACTATAACAGGTTCAAAAAAGAACTACATAAATTCATGGAGGATAGGTCCATCAATGGCTATTAGCCAGGATGGGAAGGAATGGTGTCCCTAACCTCTGTTTGCCTGAAGCTGGGAATGGGTGACAGGGGATGGATCATTTGATGATTACCTGTTCTGTTCATTCCCTCTGAAGCACCTGGCATTGGCCACAGTCAGAAGACAGGATAATGGGCTAGATGGACCTTTGGTCTGACCCAGTATGGCCGTTCTTATGATTGTTTTCTTCTTTGTGCTAATTATTAATTGCCTATAAAATAAACTGCCCTGTGCTACCACCACTAAAGGCATGTCTACACTGCAAAAAAAGGTGTTATCTTAACTCAGCTTATCTAACCTGCATTAGCTAACTTGGGTTTATGTAATAGGCTTCCCTATAGACTTGAACTTGAGCTGCTAACCCACTTTAAAGTCAAGTTGTCATGTCTTCACTGCTGTTTTTAACCTGAGTTAGCTAACATGGGTTAAGAACACACCTTTATTTTGCAGTGTAGACGTATCCTAAATTGCTCAACCTCCAGCTGGCTATATGGTGTCACTTTTGAGAGAAGTATGAGCATAAAATAAACTGAAGGAGACAAGATTAGCCCTGGCCTGGAAGGGTGGTCAAGAACTTCACAGATTTTCACTTTTATTATATATGGGGCATTTCTTAAATTTTAATTAACTGTATTTAATGTGCAGGATGGAAGCATTTAAATTTTTATTTTAAAAATAGTTAGTCATACTGTGTAGGATAAGTCCTCTTGAAATGGATGTGTATCATTATTACCTATATAATAAATACTTTAAAGGGAAATTCTGCTCTCCGTTACATCAGCATAAATTGAGAGCAATTCCACTGGCTTGAGGAGGCGTTACTCCCAATTCACACTAGCATAATTGAGAAGAATAAACCCTCTGAAAATAATAATTACACATTATTGTTTAAAGGATTATGTTCTTTTGCAATTATTGTGCAGTCTAACAGCCTCAGAAAGATAAATAAAAATGCAGCCTCTAAGAGATATTTACTTCCATTACAAACTCAGGCTCATCAGAATGAGGACAAGTAGAGTCTCCTACTAACCTTCCTCCCAAAGATCTACCAAGTACATAGTCACATTACTGTGGTAAGTGCCAAGCCTATATTTTAGAAGGTGAGGGACTGCCTCTGAGTTCTCTATGCCAACAGCTACCTCATTAGATTTCCCAGGCTTGGTAAACTCTGGATTCACACTGTTCTAGGAATACACTGTTCTCTGAAGAAGAGAAGAATGAGGGGGGATTTGATAGCTGCTTTCAACTACCTGAAAGGGGGTTCCAAAGAGGATGGATCTAGACTGTTCTCAGTGGTAGCAGCTGACAGAACAAGGAGTAATGGTCTCAAGTTGAAGTGGGAGAAGTTTAGGTTGGATATTAGGAAAAACTTTTTCACTAGGAGGGTGGTGAAGCGCTGGAATGGGTTACCTAGGGAGGTGGTGGATTCTCCTTCCGTAGAGGTTTTTAAGGTCAGGCTTGACAAAGCCCTGGCTGGGATGATTTAGTTGGGAATTGGTCCTGCTTTGAGCAGGGGGTTGGACTAGATGACCTCCTGAGGTCCTTCCAACCCTGATATTCTATGATTCTATGATTAATCATGAGATCAAGAGCCGACAAACTGAATGCCAACTCTATCACCTAGTCCTTACAGAAAAATCTGGTGACTACCGCAGCACGTGGTGAATTGATGAAAGGGTAAAGTAGATAATCTGGAAAATTCTGTTAACTGTAGTGACTGACAGGCCCACGGGAAGCACAGGGGAGATACTGATGGGCATCTTTGAGAAAGTTTTTGAAACAAAACTTCCTGCTTCTTTGAGCAGGTCTCATATATTCTGTAGCCTTCATAATATTCCTATAAGCAGACAGCTTCCGCTTTGACTTTGATAACTATGCAATTTTCCCTGTGCTGTGACTATTTCCTTTTCCCTTCTAGAGGAGAGGGTCGGGATTATGGCATTGGGCCCCACACCTGCAAAATATAGTTACGAACGTGCTTTATGCATAAGAGTGGATTAAATGGAACTTCTTGTGCAAGTAAAGTTAAGCAGTCTAAGTACTTTAGATATGTATATTTGGCCACTTTGTTCCCTCAACAAATTAAGAAGTCATGTTTAATAATCTGAATCTTGCTTTTCTGTATGATTATGAGAAATTTATAATTGCCCAGTTGGAATGCTGGAGGGGAAATGGAGAAGTGCATTTTCCATACTAGAATGCAGGGTGTAGTGTAAATAGCTGGCTGGATAGGTGGGTAATTTTACCCTGAAGGGTGATTTTTTAGGGAATTCATTTGTACCAGAGTTTTTATTTAATTCATCACATTTGAAACCCTGATTCTTCTTTTACTTACATTTGTAATGTCTACATGGCAAATCCTACCTTCCTTCACTGCCGTTGCTTGCAGTGAGTTAGGTGTGCAAGGGCACCATAATTTAGCAAGCCTATCCAGGGACTCTGCACCTTCTGCATGCAGGAGCTCCCTCCACATTTCTGCACAGTGACACTTGCATGGAGGTGGGGTCGGAATCGGAGAATCACTGCTGCACTGAGGAACTGGTCATTTTCCCCACACTGAGTGGTGGGAGTAGAGGGCACAGGAGCACACAGGGCTACTATAGACTCAAGGCCTGGTTAGTGCAGGATTCCTTCCTTGTCCCCACAGAACTTTCTTTCCACAAACCTGGTCACTTGGACTTGGTGCTGAAAGGAGGGTCCAGCCTTACCTATGCAATCAGTTCTGTACATTGCAATCTGTAAGATTATTTTTCTCTTCTTCTTTCACCTTAACTACACAAGATCTATTTTGTCTGAACTGAGTGTTCAGTCTGAGGACAGACACTTTGGCCCATATCCTCAAGTCAACTGTGGGATGTCCATTTACAGCAGCTGAAGATCTGCCCTTTGTTTCACAAGTGCTTATGATGATTTATTCTAAATCTGTGAACTTCCTAGAATATTTTTTTTTAAATTAAAGATACCTCTTTTTCTATCAATTTTCCCCCTTATATTTGCAATTCCTGGCTATTTTCTGAATTTGTGAAAAAAATTATAAAACGGGATCAGGGGACGAATAGTATGCCATGATATTGTACATATTGTGAAACATACTGTATACTGAAGGCCACTGAAGTTGGCTGCTACACTGAAGAGATGGTTAATGCCACTAAGCTCTGCTGTACTGCAGAAAAGCAATTTACCGTTCTTATTATGAGGCAGCTTTGTGCCACGCAACAAAATACAACAAAAGCCAAGTACTATTATTAGTTGTCATTTATTTATGCATTTAAATCATCGTTACATCACCAAGACACAAAATATGCCAAGAAATGCAGTTTCATCTCCCACTAGAATTCCTAGCTGCCCCACAAGTGGGGCAATTTAGTTAGCTATAGTAATGAATAGCTCATGTGAGCTGCAGGCTGAAATATTGCTGTCTTGCCTTTCTTGATATTTTAAAAAAAAAAAAAAAAAAAAAAGTTGGACACTTCTACGTCTAAGTTTTTCTAGGTTTTATATTTACAATTACGTCAAAAGCAATAACACCAAACTGGAGAGCAAATTTCACACTGATATTGACACCTCCAATTTACTACAAGCACTTTAATTTACCACAGTCACTTTATAACCTTTTAACAAAACTGGTAAGCTTCAAAGGGATCCTTCCTAAAAATCAAATGGCTTTTGACCACTGCACTCAAAAGTTCTAATTTGCTCCAGTATTTTAGATTCAAGCATCTAAGTCCCAGTTTTGAGACCACTGCAATTCACACAATTCACCTGCTGAATCCTGTAGGTGCCTAGACTCCCGGAGCACCTAATTTTTTTCACTGAAAAGTTTCCTCGGTACCCATGTTTCTGCCTCTGCACATGTGCACTGCTGCTTCCCTCTAGGTATGACTATCTCCCACCTGAGCTCTTGTGCAATTCACAAACTAGGGAAGACAGATAGATGTTCACCAGCCTAATTTGTGTGTGGGGCCCCGATGAGTACGCCTACCAGGCTGGCCTTCAGGCAAGTTCACACAAAACAGCCACCAGGTGGAGAAGAGGCCTCCCTCAATACCTTGAGCCCAGAGGGCAGGGTACACACATGGGAGGTGGATGACCCCCCCCCCCCCCCCCCGCAGTTCAAGTCCTCCCATCTTCTTATGAGATGAGATTTGAACAGGGATCATCCACCTTTGAGGGATGTGCTCTAACCACTGGGCTACGGGATATTCTGATGCAGCGTTCCCTCAGTCTTTCCTGTTGAAGCTATTCCATTGTGGATTAGCTAAGTAAAGAACCAATTGGTCAAGTCATTCTCACTACACCTAAGTTAATCACAAAATCTAAATTGGATATGAGAATCACTGATTTCATTCAGCTCTGATTTCAACCAAACCAAGTTTTTATCTTAGAGGGAAGGGAGGACACAAACCTTTACCAGAGGTGCATGGAAACATGTGTATGCATTTAAGGACTGATGCACCGAATGAAGTGCATTGGAGCTGACAGTACCCAGTACTACTCAGCAGATGCTCAGGATCTTGCAGGACTGGAACCCTTAGTATTTGCTCATAAACTCAGCTCCGAGCATTGTCAGACGATGTTATGCCATCAAACAGCAAAGTGACTTACACGTTTCAGGTTATTTTTAGAAATCCCCAGGGTGTTACATAATGTGCAACAGCCTCCTAACTGAAGAAAGGAATTTTAGCATTTTCTATTGTAATTTTTTGAAGAACACAAAATGGCAGTATCTATGCAGCAGGGATCTATCTTAAGGAAAATCAGAGTACTGGATGGAAAATAGTAATTTGCTGTAATGTGAAAGCAAAGGAAAGGAAAGGAAAGGAAAGGAAAGGAAAGGAAATCCTGCATTTGCAGCTACCGCCATAAAGCCAAGTTCTTAGATATTTAATTTTCAATGAATAAGAGTGGGCTAGATTGAAACAAAAAAAGTAAAGTAACCCGCAGACGCACCCCCTGCCTTTCTGCACGTGGAGTAAAAAATTAGATTTTAAATGGAAGCAGTGTAATTGATATCCTATACTACGAAGGCAAGATTCCTGCATAATCACACCACAGAGTAAGGGGGAATCAGGTTGGACCTACTCCAGTTGCAACTTGGGTGTGCATGGAAGGAGAAAGCATGGGTTAAAGACCTGCTATTCCCTTGCAACCGAGTGGACAATACAGTGGGTAATGAAAAACTTAAGTACTGTATTTTCTGGCGTATAAGACTACTTTTTAACCCAGGAAAATCTTCTCAAAAGTCGGGGGTCGTCTTATACGCCGGGTGTCGTCTTATAGGGCGGGTGCTGAAACTTCCGAGCCAGACTGGAAAATCTGCGGTCGCCGCATATGGTGGGGGGAGCTCAAAAACGGCCGCGGCCGCATCCCCGCCCTATGACGAGGTGAGGGGGCGCCTCACCGGGAAGGTGTAAGTGAAGGGCGGAGCAAGCTGCAGGCGTCCGGGACGCCCGGGGTATGGAAAAAAGAGCTAAAGCGGCGCTGTGCCCAGAAAAACACGCCTCTTTCACCCGTCTGGCCCGCCCTTGTATCCTATTACCGTACCTCCTTCTCTGCCTCTCAGATCTCGCTCCTGAGGACTGCAGTGAAGCGGCGCAGGCGCGCATGTGCGAGATCTGAGAGGCAGAGAAGGAGGTAATAGGATACAAGGGCGGGCCAGACGGGTGAAAGAGGCGTGTTTGCGCTACCGCTCTGATAGTCTTAGAGACAAGGAGGGCTGGGCAGGCAGGGAGAGCTGACCAATCCAAGCAGGCTTTGTATACAACAACCAGCCAATCGCTTGCCGTGATTGGCTGGTTGTTGTATACTGGGTACCACATACAGTACAGCACCAGTATCTGTACCTGTTCATACAGTATAGCACCAGTACATACAGTACAGTATACAAATGTCCAACAGTCAAAACCCCATCATGGCTCCACCAGCAAGAAGAAAGAAATATGAAGCCAGTTTCAAACTTAAAGTTGTAAACTTTGCCATGGAACATAATAACTGCGCTGCTGCAAGACAATATGGAGTAACAGAAAAGATGGTTCGGGACTGGAAAGCAAATGAAAAAGCATTAAAGAGTATGCCAAGGGGTAAGTGTGCATTAAGAAGAGGCACTCCACATTGGCCAGAACTCGAAAAACATGTAGCAGACATGGTGAATGAGCATCGCCAAAACGGTTATGTAGTGACACGAAATAAAATACATTTGTTTGCACTTCAGTGGGCCAAATCTAACCCAGATCACAGCAACAGATTTAAGGCCACTGTATCCTGGTGTACTAGATTCATGGGAAGGCATAATATGGTACTGAGGCAAAAGATGAAAATTGCCCCAAAATTACCTGCAGATCTTGATAGCAAAGTAAATAGTTTCCATCGATACGTAATACAACAGCGCACTAAACATGGCTATGCGTTAAGTAGTATTGGAAATATGGATGAAACTCCAATGAATTTTGATATGGTTGGAAATAAAACTGTCCATCAAAAAGGTGAAAAAACAATTTTAATTAAAACAACAGGACATGAGAAGTCCAGTTTTACAGTGGTACTAGGATGCACAGCTGATGGCGCCAAACTGAGACCAATGATTATTTTTAAAAGAAAAACAATGCCGAAATTCAAGTTCCCTGTTGGTTGTTTTGTACATGTGAATGAAAAAGGCTGGATGGATGAAGAAGGGGTAAAGCTATGGCTTGATAATGTATGGAGCAGGCGACCAGGTGGACTTATTCAAAAATGTACTCTACTGGTGTGGGATATGTTCAGGGCTCATTTAACTCCCAGCACCAAGCAAATGCTTGCAAGACTAAACACAGATGCGGCAGTTATTCCTGCAGGATTGACATCGTTGGTACAGCCACTGGATGTGTGCCTAAACAAGCCATTTAAAGATCGCATTCAAGAACAGTGGAATGAATGGATGGTTATCGGTGAAAAGTCATTCACAAAAGGAGGAAACATGCGTGCTCCACAGTTGGATGTTTTGTGCAAGTTTGTCATAAAAGCCTGGAATGATATTGATGCAGAAACAGTAATCAAGTCTTTCAAGAAGTGTGGCATATCAAATTCATTACATGGTATGGAGGACGACTACTTGTGGCAAGATGAAGAGGAAGCCGAAGCTGAGACCACACCATCTGATACGGAATTCTATCCATACGATGACTGCCTTACAAATGTATCACAAGATGTCATTGATGTACTTATGATATCAGATGACGAACAGGAGGATTTTGAAGGCTTTTAAAGGGAAACTGTCACGCCAGCAAAACCTGTAAAAATACCGTAGCTTGCAGTTATGATGGGCGTTGCTAACTCGCCAGGGACTTGCCCGGCACTTGCTCTCTCTCTCTTGTTTGTTATCTTCCTCCTATCATCATCAGTTCCAGTTTGGTTGACAGCTTAGAAAACAAACAGCATGGCAGCTCCCATGGGTTTATTGTCTTATCCTTCCTTTCAGCTTTAGAGTGAATTAGGAAAAGTTTAATCCACTTGCACTGTTTTATGTTTACATGTTTGATGACAAACAGCCTTATGTTTATAAGTGACAGTTTTCCTGCTAAGTACCTGCATGTCATAAGCATTTGAATTAAAATTACCATATTGAAATCAAATCTGTTTTTTTAATTTTTTTTGGTGTGCGTTGGAAGAGGGGTAGTCTTATACGGCGAGTATATCCCAAACTCTATATTTTAACTGGAAAAGTTGGGGGTCGTCTTATACGCCCAGTCGTCTTATACGCCGGAAAATACGGTAATGTAAATGATTCATGGGGTCTTCTACAGTCCCTCTGCACTGGCGTGAACTTCAGTATCCAGTAAGTTTTTTCATGATATGATTACACCACTTGCCAGCCAGTGGAACTGGCCCAGCACAAGATGAGGGAGGAAGTAACTACACCCTGAAAACAGGTTTCACAACCTAGAATGCCTCTTCTCTTGCTACAGCAGAGACAAGACTCTTCCCCTTTTTCAGTGGTGTAGCTACATGCTGCTCCCAACCCAAGCCTGAGCCCAAAGGGTCAATCTAGCTTTGGATGGGACACTATTGAAAAACTCACGTGTCCTCCCTTTCTTAGAATGAATCTTCTTATCCCAAAGCAAGAGGAGCTCCGCTAGAACAAAGAGCCATAATTCAAACATCCTATGGCAGATTTTCTAAATCTTGTCCACTTATGGGTATTCCAAAATAGAGCGATGACTAATGTGGAATCTCTGTAGAGGGTACAGGATGTGGTGCTTAAAGTTCCCTTTCCCCATCAGACACAAAAGAGTGAAAGGCATTCAGCAAAATCACAAAGTAAAAACAAATCCTCTGAACTGGCCTGGACATTCCAAAACATCTCGCTGAATAAAAGAATGATCTACAAACCATTGAATGAAACATTTTGGAATACAGAGTTTAGAATATATAAAATATGACCTGAAAAGATTTTTTTTCTTTAAAATTGACTTTTTAGTCTTTTGCTGGAAAACCTACTGCAAACTTTAGATGCCATTATTAGAACTTTGATTGGAATCTGAGATTTTTGGCATCAAAAATACAAGCAGGGAATTGTAGTAGATTCCTAGGGTAGTGTTTTCAAACTGGTCTGAGTTAGGAGCACAGTTCCCTTTGGCTGACTATTTTGAAAACCCCATCTTTAACCTCTATGTGAACCAGCCACTAGGGGGATACAGGATCACATACATTTATCCAATGTGTTATACGTATATAATAATTTTGCCACAAGGTTATTATATTGCAGGAGGAAATCCCTGGCTCTACTGGTTAGGGTCTTAAAACAACAAACACATGTACATTAATTCTGCACTGCAACTGCCGCAGAATCCATTTGTTTTATTGATAGCCATTTCACGGTTTGAATGCAATAAAACCAACACCAATCAAGTTGTAAGACAAGCATAAGGAACTTCTTATCCTTCAAGTTCTCTCTCTATATTTGCAAGGTGTAGCAGCACTCTGCATTTCCAATAAGTGTTCACCAAACAAGTATTTCCCAGAATACAAACGACAGTAAAGTAGTACAAGTTAAAGAGGGAGCAAAAGCGCAGGAGGTCAAAAATAAGTCATTTAAGTCTAAAGATGAGAACTGTTTAAAAACAAACAAACAAACCAAACAAACTTTGTGCTTCCTGAAAAGTTGGTTGTACAGATTAAAGTAACCTAGGGTGACCAGATAGCAAATGTGAAAATTGGGACGGGGATAATTGGCCCCTATACAAGACAAAGCCCCAAATATCGGAACTGTCCCTATAAAATTGGGAAATCTGGTCACCCTAAACAAGCCCTCCTTTGGTCTAACAAGGCAGCAATCCAAATGCTCAGTTTGCCAGCTTCACAGGGGTAAAAATCATATTTGCTACAACTAACCCTCCTGAAATAAGCAACAAAGAGTCCTGTGGCATCTTATAGACTAACAGAGGTATTGGAGCATAAGCTTTCGTGGGTGAATGCCCACTTTGAAATAATTAGCCCAAATTATTAGTTGCATTTTCCTTCTACCTCCTGCCTTCCTTCTGCACCTGTTTATATTTTAGGAGCATTCAGAGTGAATATACACTTATGCACTGTGGGTTATCCCACTTGCTACCTGCATTCCTGATGTCTCCTGATGTCCTTAACTCTTACAGTGTATTAGGTCAAACTCACACCTTTCTCATTTGAGTCTCCTCTCAAGGTCCTACTCACAAAAAAATAGTCTAAAAAAATGAAATGGTGTTTCAATAATTTCTAGGTTAAATATGTCAAATTTACAAGTAAAGCCACCTGCACCCCTTCCTCCACAGGCCGGTGACAAATACAGATGGAACAGGCCTAAGGATAAGGGATAGCATATACAGTGTAACACAGCTGGGTCACTATTTGGGTGATTAGCTCCATCAACTCTGAATGACAAGCCATGTCAACCTAGAAATCAATCCAATCCCCACTGATGTCAATGGATTCCCATTGACTTCAGAGCTTCATCAGGCCCCTATTACATATTCAGTTTCACCTGCATTGAATATGCTGAATTACAAGCAGTAGAATTGAATCTTTAATTGAAAATTTTATGCACATATTAAGTATGTTTGTCTGCTGACCTATTTAAAAAAAAAATCCTGTCGTTTTTTGAAAATATCTTGGTATCTCTCTTACCACAAATTAAGGTAACGATCAGCACTGAGAGCTAAGTATCATCAGTATGTTTCAATGTATTCCACTGGAACCAATTTTCACAAAAAAGACAGACATTTACAGGGGGAGTTTCTCTTATAATAAATATCTTGACAATACTAATCAGAATAATCTATGGAGTAGCTTTAAAAGTTGTAACTTTTTGCTTTTGTTACAAATTCTATTTTTACCTATTCAGACGCAGCAAGCATCAAAGCCCTTCCCATTCCTAGTGAATTATTTGACAAAAACCTCAGAGTAGATTGAGTAATGCAATAGCTGTAGTGCTCCATAGAATTGTATTAATGAAAGTCTCAATCATGCACATTAAGCACTGGTCCACTTTCCCACAAAGCCAGTCATAAGGTAAATCTTTTCCTACAACTGTGGATGGGCCAATGTCATTTTCTGATATTCAGAGGAGTTTGTAATCATGTCATGAAAAAACCTATTGGAGACTGAAGTTCATCCCAGTGCAGAGGGACTACAGAAGACCCCATTGATCATTTACTCTACTTAAGTTTTGTATTACCCATAACACATATGCACAAGGGAGATATATAAAACATAACATATAAACATTATAGATAATTAAGCACCAGAAGCCCCATTCAGGACTGGGACCCCAGTGTGTTGTACAAACAAAGACTTCACTGACCTTGCAATTTGAGGCCCTAATCCTGTAAATATTTTATTCCCATGCTGAACTTGAAGTCAATGGGACCACCTATGTGCTTATAGATAAGTAGGTGCATAAACATTAGCAGGATCAGGGCCTTATTACTTAGTGTTTGTAAAGCACTTCAAAGATGTAAAGCATTATATAATTGACAACTATTATTCTTTTGTTAAATCAGCCTTTTACATTATTTATTTCAATTTCTATCAATGTGTACATGACGGGGCGCACTTGCCCCCTTCTGGTACTGCGAGGGTTCTCTCTACTTTCTGGGCTGAGGAGGCCAGGCCCCAAGGGCCCTGCTGGGCATGCTGTGGCTGGAGACTAGATATAAAAAGGAACAGCTCAGCTCATTCAGGGCTGACCACCGAAGAGAGAGGATGGACACTGCGAGCTCCAGCCTAGGAACCACGGAAGCCCCAGGCAGCGGAAACCAGGGACACTTAGACTCCGGAGGACACCCAAGGAATGTCAGAGCTGCTAGAAGCCACACCGACCGAGGAGCCCAGAGACCCGAGTGACACCGGAGACGCTGCATCAGGAACAATGTAGGAAGTAGTTCAGGGGGACCAGTTATTGTGCCACGTGGGGTCAGTGTGTTTTGGGTGGATTCCCCACTGATCCAGTGGCAGGCATACTTGCCACTGACAGGGCCCTGAGCTAGGACCCAGTGGAGCAGGAAGGGCCCGGGTCCCCCTACCCAGCCACCATGTCCCACCTCCCAGGTGGCAACCCACTCCCCGACCTGCCGCCAGGCCAAACAGCCCTACTGAAGAAGGCCATTATACTGACTCCGACCGCTATGCCGCACAGCCCTGCTGAACAGGGCAGTCCTATTGGCTCTGGCTGCTAAGCCACACAGCCCTGAGAGGGGTCAGCCATATTGACTTCTACCCCTAGGCCAAGCTATCCGAAAATAAGGGATGGTTGTATAGACTCAGCCCTGGGGCCATCATTACCCCCACTCTGTCCCAAGAAGGATCTGGGTGCACTTGCTCCAAAAGCATAGTGGTTTTTTGTACACTGCTGTGGGGCATGATCCAAAGCCCTCTGAAGCCAGTGGAAGGGCTTCCAGTCTTCACAATTTCAGATCTGCCCCTAAGTATCTGTGACAAAACAAAAGTGCAACAGTGAAAATAAAACCAACAGCTAACCCATGAAAATTCAACTCCCAACAAAACTTCTACTTTTAATTTGACCAGTCCTGCTGTCTTGATCGATCGGTTAATGGATTATGTCCTTTGTCACTCCATGGCACTGCCCTCTCATTTTATTTCTTTTACAGCTCCAGGTATCCTTTTTTTGGTGCTGTTTTATTTTTAAACCAAAAGCAGTGAAACAGTTAACTGAGAATATAGGGTTATTCATAAAGCCAGGAGACAAAGAAACAGTAGTAGCTCTCCCCTTTGATCAGTACAGAACAGATATAGATATATATATTAGAGAGAGAGAGAGAGAGAGAGAGCGCGAGTGCGCGCGCACACCTGCTAGTATATTTGACATTCCATAGATCACCAAAAGGGTATCTGAAAATTCTTGAGATTAAAAGGTCTTTTAGACTATGCATTAACTGGACAGTAGACTGTAGCCTGCAAAAACAAAAACAATGTTCTTTTGTCTTTAAGACATATATACCAACTCCTTCCTGTTCCACTTAATCTGAAGTATATAAACCAGCCTCAGAGCCCTTCCACCGCCACACCAACTAAATAGATTAAATCTAGGATTTAGTCTCTCTTTTTTTTTTTAAACTTTAGTACACCACCTATCACCTGCTTTACTAACAGATTTCACATCTATCATTCCAGCCTGACATGGGCATAATTTATTTCTTGCCAGCGATTTTAGGTGTACCACAAGTGTTCAATGTACTATATCAGGAAAGCTCTAAGGCTGCTTTTCCCAGACCGACCTCCTCCAAATTAGACGTAGATGTGCATCTGGGGCCCAATCCATCTCCCAGTGAAATCAATGTAAGGATGCCCATGGATTTTAATGGAAATTGGATCAGACTTTTTTCTTTTCTTTTTTTAAAAGGACCTTTTCTGTATTACACATAGGGGCCTGAATTCCCCATCAGAATGTACATTACAATACATCATGGAGACAATAAGCCCTCCACTTGTGTCATTCTATTTAGAAATCTCTATCTGGAGTCTCTTAAAGGGCCCTTGGCAAAGTAATGTATTTAGGCCAGAAGAACTGACCTACTTTGACTGTCCCATGTTGAAGGTTTTATTTTTAAGGAATTCACTGTGTATTTTACAACCCAATCCTTGCTGCATCAAGACATTTAAAGAAACCCAAAACAATTAACACTTCTACAACTTTACTATAAAAGGTAACAGCTCACACAATAGGGAAGAACAAGGCCCTCATGAATGTTATTTCCCCCATTTATTTTATGTTAAAACATCTATTTAGAGTTCTGTTTCATTCATTATGAATGATGTATTTTTCTTTGCATGAGTCACAAAATTGGAAAATAATTACGTAAATGGTGTTATTTCAGTTTGGGACATCTGCCATCTGCCAGGATGCCTGATTAGTCTCGTCCCAATTCAGGAAACTGCTTAAGCAAATCATAGCTGCATTCCAGTGATGCTATAGGTACACAGGTTGTCATGTACTTTGTGTCCTTTGCTAATAAATGGTAAAACATTTTTATTATTGTATTAGTTGAAGCTTATACATTAGGATTACTGTGGATGTGACAACTTGGGTTCACATATAGCAGTCTGATTTCAGTGTTTCATATCGTAGGGTGAGGAGTTGGTGTAAAAACTTAGATAAACAGACTAACAGATTAGATAACTAGGAATTCCTCTACAGTTACTGAGGGTAAAATTTTCAAAAGTGCTTAAATGACTGGTAGCAAGATTTAAGTTTATGACTGCTGATTTCTCATGTGAGTGACTAAGAAACGCTACTTGACTGGCTATATTATATTTGTAAGAGAAATAAGATATATTGATAAGAAAAATATATAGTTATGAAAGGATCCTTCTGCAGTTTAAACACTTATTTATGCAGAGAGAGTGCCCCATTTCCAATTCTAACAACAAAATTAGCAGCAAAATTATTCCGCAAGCACTGCAGCCTCAGAGTTTGTGAATAAAATTCCTCAATGAGATGGAGTATTCGCAGTACTGCTTAGAGGAGGGTACTGCTGAAAATTCAGCAGTCTTAGTACTTATTACATCTCAATCAAGTGTCTTAAAGTCAGGAAATAATCTCTCTCCTAGACTGGGTACACCATTCTCTGCACACAATCTGAAGGAGCACTGCACAAATATGAAGAGCAGAGGTTTCCTCCTCATCTCCTGCAGAACCCAGTGACTCTGGAAGTTTGAGGGATGCCGCTTGAAAGCCTCCTGGAGCTCTGAACATGCAGAGAGAGCACATGCACTGTCCCACTCCCATGCAGGGAGTCAGCAAGGTTTGAATCCTATTCCTTCAGCACCAAACCACAGATCTCTTACCATCTGTTTCTTGGTTTGTTGAGTGACGAGCACAGTGGGGTTGGCCTTTGAGTTCTACTGCAAAATAACTTTTTATTAAACAGCAATAAATAATAATAATGGACTAAATCCATTAGCTGGCAGCATTAGCAGGTATTTATTTCTTGCGGACTAGTCACAGAGTGGAGCACGTAAAATACTTTCCATGTGTATTACAAGTGTAATGTGGGCTCTCTTCTGCAGTTGGCCCACACTCTTTCCCTCTTCAACTCTTACAGGGTGATTGCAAAATATATTTTTCCCTCTTGACACTAGGGCGTAACTCTTGCACAGGTGTTCAGTGGGAAGGTTGGAGAGGGATGCACCAGAAACCCCCACCTTCTGCTCACACCCCCATGCAAGAATCAGCCACAGTGGCAAAGTTTCACAAAAAAATTGCTGGCTGCTTTTAAATGAAAAATAAAACAAAATATGGAAATGTTCTGACCTACCTAAATTGCCAGCTGTGCAGTAAGACTGATCCTTTATAGTTATGGTTTTGATCCTATATTGCAGTTTCTTTCATCAGACATTCACAAAGACAAATCTATTCTGATTATACCTACAGTATATATTTATGGAAACTGATGAAAACATGCTTCCTCTCAGATCAAATGTGGTAGGGTAATAAATGGAACTGCAATGAATTTTTATTTTTTAAAGGAAAAGAGACTATTGCTTGGGAGCATGGACAAAAAAATCAAACAGACAGAGCAATTTAGCTCTTGCACGAGCAAAAGAAAGAGTGAAAGGAAAAAAGTGAAGTATTGTTTTTTTGAAGCCAATGAAAGGTTAATGGATTTACTTGTGGGGGCTCACTGGAGGCCCAATAAAAGTAAAACAATAAATTAAAGCTTTTCCCTGGCAGTCAGGAATTCAGTTTTATAAAGGAGCCTCAAAGGGCTTGGCTCCTCTTTTGGCTTTGCTTTTCCTGTATATTCTGCTATAGCCATGTGTCAGACTACAGCTATACCAGAAATCCGAGCTTCCTCGCACCAATGGGCTACTAAGGACAGGAAATAAAAATGTTTCAAGAGAAATACAGTATTTTAATTAAAATGATTGTCACATGACAATTTTGGTTAGTGTTGCTGTAAATCCATAGACACTTATGACAAAGATTCACTGCAGGACCATGTTGCACTAAACCCGTTATGGTACCTATTCTTCTTGCACCTCACTTTTTATGAATCATCTTATTTCTTTGGACCTAATCACCGGGCTATGGGGAAAACAATTACATGCTCAGACTCACCTCAGTGTTTGGGCACAACTCACCTGCTTTCGCTCAAGCAATAAACAATGCCAAGTTCAGACCTGGTGATACACAGATACACCTCTAATGATTTCACACTGAGGCTTCAAGGCTATGATGTGTATTCCTCCTGAAGATTTACACTGGGCATCCTATCCCTTTCATCCTATGCTCTGTTGTCCAACCAGAAGTACACTTCAATTTTACATGTTGCTTGCTGTGATGAAGTGGGAACGTTCTGTAATATTTTTATGAATCCTACACGTGCCTCAGTTTCCATCCCATTTTGAAAGACTACCCAGTGACGGCACTGGGGATGACTGTTTGTTCTCAGGGTAGGCTGAGTCATAGGTATGAATGTCACCTTGCTGTCTGAGCCTGAATAAGACATTGGAAAAAGAGTGGCTGAGGACAACCCAATATCAATGGAGAATCCACTAAAGGAATGGCAAATCCAACCACCAGGACATTGACACCTAGCAACCAAGGACCCAGAGGGAGATGGATTTCCCCATCTCTCAGCAGGGAAGCTGAAAAACGTGCCCCAGCAGAGAATGTAAGGACTGGAGAGGTGTGAGGTGGCATGATAAGAGCTGAGTGCTGGAAGGAGTTCAGGGCTTTCTTCTGGGAACTGATGGAGGTCAGAGAGAGAGACAAAGCCTGAACAATGTGGTTCACTACCACTTGGCTGAGGCTCTGGCTAACCAGAAGGGACTTGGAATAAGTTTTAACCTTCCTTTCTCTGTACTAACCTAAAGACTTCCAGATACTGTAGCCAGGTGACTAATAAATGATTACCTTGTTTTGCAAAGGCTGAGTGTGTCACTGTAAATCAGGGGTAGGCAACCTATGGCACGCGTGCCAAAAGCGGCACGTGAGCTGATTTTCAGTGGCACTCACACTGCCCGGGTCCTGGCCACCAGTCTGGGGGCTCTGCATTTTAATTTAATTTTAAATTAAGTTTCTTAAACATTTTAAAAACCTTATTTACTTGACATACAACAATAGTTTAGTTATATATTATAGACTTATAGAAAGAGACCTTCTAAAAACGTTAAAATGTATTACTGGCACACAAAACCTTAAATTAGAGTGACTAAATGAAGACTTGGCACCCCACTTCTGAAAGGTTGCCGACCCCGGTGTATATACTCCCCGAGAGCATTGCGTCCTGAAGGGTTACAGTATAAGCCTCCTGCAGCAGCCTGGCTTGGCTGGATTCACTGCAGGGAGCCATAGAGAGAGACAGGGAATGCTGGATGCTGAAGGCCCCATCTTGGAGGCCATGGACCTATCCCAGTGGGTCCCTGTGTGGGTCCTTAGGGCCCATCCCACTACAGGGGTCACTACCAGGAGATCAATTACAGGCTGGGGGCATAGACCAGACCCTGACTCTGAGACTTGCATCAAGGCTAACAAGAAATAGCAAACTCATTGTTTTTATTTTGTTTTCAAATACCACTTACAATATTAAGCTGTGCATAACTGTCCTAATCAAAGATTTTCATTAATGAATGTGCTGTTTAATATAACTGAGCTTAATGGAACTGCTCACATGAGGAAGTATGGCACAATCAAACCCTATTAGCATTTGTGAAGTATTATGAAAACAAAGCATTAGCGAGGTACTAAGCATTAATATAATACTGAGCTGATAGTTCTGTGAAAAAATGTAACTCAAAACACTAGGTTGATGGAGTGAGGATTCAGAAGGTTTGATCTGAGCTTCTCACTGCTATGATATTTGATGGACTTATTTGATTGCGGGAGAATTGGCAATGTATTATTGATTTTAATTTTTGTGCAAAATATTAGTTTGCTTTGGGTGGCATATCTAGATTATTCTGATTTTTATAAGGTCTGCCTAACAAATATTACCCAAATCCCCAAAAATCTAGTCTTGCACAGTACTACCTAATAAGAATAATCAGATACACAAAAACTCTGGAAAAAAAAATCAGTTCTGCAATCACCTGGTAATTAACTCCATAAATAGGGTGATTTAAATCAGTGGGACGACTCAGAGTAAATTACTACTACTCAGGGTAAATTCACAATTGGACCTTGTATCAGCAATTTGGAGCATTTGGGTTATTTATTTAAAAGGGAAGCTTTTTAAAAATTTTCAATTAAATATTCTACTTTGACTGTGAAGTTCAGAAAGAGTGAGGGTATTAGTCAATCTCAGAGATGAAGTACCACAGGAAAACAGAACAAGTGCAAATATTCACATGATAGCATCTCTCATAACAACTTTTCTTTAAATACTTTCCTAACGGCCTTAAATAGCTGAACAAGTGAGGGCCTGTTTCTCTCCTCACTTGCACTGGTTTTACACCAGTAAAACTCCTTTGACTTCAATGGTTTTACTCCTGACTTTTCCCAGTGAAAAGGCCTGATCCAAAGCCCAGGGATGCAGTTAAGGTCAATGGGAGTCTTTCCAATAGGTACTGAATCAGGGTCTAAGTGAATGGAAAATCATTCATTTTTGAAAACATCAAAACAAATTCATGAATATATTTTTAAAGAAACAAGAGTGTCTAGGTCTGATCTACCTCTCCCTAAGTGGCACAGCTGCACCGCTGTAGCGCTTCGGTGAAGATACTGCCTATGCTAATGGGAAGGGTTCTCCTGTCAGCATAGGTAATCCACCTTCCCAAGAAGTAATAGCTAGATCAATGAGGGAATTCTCCCATCAACCTAGCACTGTCTACACTGGGGGTTAGGTTGGTTTAACTGGGTCACTCAGTCGTGTGGATTTTTCACACCCTGAATGACATAATTATACTAACCTAATTTCCTAGTGTAGACCAGACCTAATACCAATGTATATCAGGAGTAACTCTCCTGAAATAAATGGAACTAGACTGGTGTAAACCAAGTGTAATTGGAAGGAGAATCAGCCTCCTCATTTCTGTTAACACTGGTAGCGAAACAGCATAGTCAGTCCCTCCTCATCTCCCCACTGCTTCTTCACAGACACATTTAAGGAAATTACACCCTTTAGTGAGGAGGTGAGATAATAAAAAATTGTTTACTGAAAACTCAATTTTCATGGATCAACAATCTGTGAAAAGATTAAAAAGTGCAATCTCCTTTTCTCATCTTTCTTCTTTGATCAAAGGCTCTGCAGTTGATCTAACGACAGGGCCGGCTCCAGGCACCAGCCGACCAAGCATGTGCTTGGGGCAGCACCTGGTAAGGGGCAGCCAATCTTGGGGTGGCAGGGGGGCACTCAGGGTTTTTTTGTTTTTTTGGGGGGGGTGTCGGTGGGGCGGCACTGGGGGTGGGGTGGGAAATTCAGCAGCGGCGCTCCGGGGGGGAGTGGCGGCGCGGCGGGGCGCTCCGTGGGGGGGGAGGGGGTGTTCGGCAGTGCGACTTGGCGGTGGGGGTGTTTAGCAACGCTCGGCAAGAGGTGTGTGTGGCGGCGGGAGGGTTCGGCGGCACGGCGCTCCGCAGGGGGCTAGGAGGGGGTTCGGCTGCGCTCTGCGGAGGGTTGGGGTGGGGGTTCGGCGGCACAGTGCTCCGCGCGGGGCTGGGGGGATTTGGCGGCGCTGGGGGGGTTCGGCGGTGCGGCGCTCCGCGCAGGGGGGTAGCAGCGCAGTGCTGGGGGGGGGGGGGTGTTATGGCGGCGCTATGGAGGGCGGCACTTTTTTTTTTGCTTGGGGCGTCAAAAAAGTTAGAGCCAGCCAGGTCTAATGAACAATAATATGTTTTAAGACACAAAACCACAAAATATATTAAAACAAGCGCAAGATGCACTTAGGCCTCCAGAGCAAAGTCCTGGCCTTTCAAAAGCCAATGGCTAAATTCTGATGGACTTTAATAGGGTCAGAATTTCACAACTGGACTTGTCTACATGAGCAAACTACACAATATTAGAACCTGTGTTTAACACAATGAAGAGCACTCAAGTAAAGCAAGGACTATCAAGGAATAACCTGACAGCTGGTTATTCCCAGGGTCCACTACATATGAATGCTCATATTTCATTATGAACAGCTCAACTGTCAAGTCAACAAACGAAGTTAATCAAACCTTGTCTTGTGACTAAGTTCCAGAGATCATCTTCACAACTTCAGAGTTATACTGCACACATGGCTTGTTAAAATCATTGAAAAACCACACCTATTGTAGGTCAGACTCTGCTGTCAGTTCTGTGACAGAAATGGCAATTTCAAAGAGAAACCTTAGTGAATACATTTTATTTTAGGAGCTTATTGCATTGAAAATGTAAATGTTTATGTATTATTGTAGAATTGCATGTAACCTCTCTAGGTGGGATACATGACTAATGCAAACCCTGGGAAGCCTCAAAGGACTATTCAAAACAATGGGCCAGACAAGAGTGAACTTTTAAAGTTAAATGGGTTTTCCAGGAAATCTCTAGGACAGTGATACTCAACAGGTAGCCCCTGGGCCAAGGCTTCCTGTGTGGCCCATCAGCTCACTTCAAAAAATGTTCATAATTAAAATTAATGAACAGCGATGCGCTGCCTATCATTTTCCTATGACTTCCTTAGTAAGTAACTTACTGGATTTTAAGTTCGCGTGATAGCATCAGCTACTATTGAGCTAGAATGCCACCCATTTTTTCATTAGTGATGGAAATTGTACCAAAAAATGAACGGGAGTGGGAGGAAATGTTGCAAAGGTGACAGTGAAAACTGAGCTTTTGCCCCAAACTGGATAGCAGATTTTCTTTTTATTATGCCACCTCATTTAAATGCAAAGCCTTTGTATTTAATATGCCAAACCACTGTATCTTACTGTACTGTCATGAACATGTGGCACCACTTTGAATCAAAGCACAGTAACTTCAACGCAACTTCTCCTCCTGGAAGTATTGCAAGACATGACAAAATTGAAAATATGAAGTCTTCGTATCTCGCTTCAAATAGCATTCTCACAAGATCAGCGACTGTATAGGAAAAAGCTATAGCTGCTTCTCTTCGGATAATATGGGGACTAGCTAAAGAGAAAAAGCCTTTCCTGAATGCCAAGCTTGTGAAGGAGTGCACGTTGGAAGTGCTGGGGGAGCTTTTTGTCGGAGATAAAAACAAAGCAGCCATGAACTGTGTGAAGAAAGTTCCCCATTTGATTCCATGGAAGTAATTTATGAGGATTGTTTGTCAGCACTGCTTTCCAATTTAAAAACAAAAAAACAAAACACCAAATACATGTCTCTTGCCGTGGACAAAGCAAGCGATTTAAGTGACATTGCCCAGCTATTGCTGTTTGTTAGATTTTCTGATGGTGACATTTTCCAGGAAGAATTTTTGCGCTTAATACCATTAGAAATCTACACCACAGAAGATATCATTTTTGAAAAGGTAAAAGGCTTTGCTGGAAATAAAATAGATCTACAGAAATTAAACTTGTCTGTTACAGACAGAAGTCCCTCCGTGACAGGGAAAGAGAAGGGCTTTGCTTCATGTTTGGCAGTGATACATCCTTCATTAAATACACTTCACTGCATCATTCACCAGACTGTCCTGTGCAGTAATTTGTTTGGGGACATGGAAAAAAAAAGCAATGAGTATTGTGATGAGATTAGTGAACTACATACGCTCAACTTCTGGCTTGCAACATCGTCTTTTTAAAGCTCTTTTACAAGATGTTTCGGCTGAATACAGTGACATGTTGCAGCACAATGATGTTTGCTGGTTAAGTAGGAGACGCGTGTTAGAATTTCTTTCAAACCACAAGACCAACAAGGCTTGTGAGTTCCTGGAATTTATTAAGGTTGTCCTTTATATGTCACAGTAGTTTTTCTATGCGATATTACTGGTCACTTGAATTCCCTCTATTCGCAGCTTTAAGGCTGTGCAAGCAGTGTCAGGGATCTGTTTGAAAGTGTGTGCCTTTCAGAGGAATCTTGAAATCTTTCAGACAGACTTAACAGGAAAGATGTTGCACTGTCCCACATTATGTGTTGTTGCTACAGATGAAACGTCAATTAAAATGATGCAAGAATTCCTAAACAATCTGATCAAAAAATGTAAAATGCAATTTGAGAATTTTAAAATTCTAAAGGATTTGCTTTTATTCGTTCATGAACCATTTGTTGCCTCTGCCAATAGACCTCCTACCCTTTTGAAGCAAAGAACGTTCTTGATTCAATTGATGAAGGTGCCTTCCAATTAGAAATTGTAAGGCTCCAGGGCTCAGATGTCTTGAAGTCAAAATTCAGAGAAGTGGGACTTGGTGATTTCTGGTCTCAATATGCTGACCAGTTTCAGAATAGCCAGAATCTAGCCATGTATCCTTTAACAATGTTCGAATCAATGTAACCTCTGCGAATCTGGGTTTTCTACCAAAAACCAAACACTGCAATTGCCTGACAGATGTGCATCTTCACCCATGCATACGCCTTGCCCTGACCTCCTACAAATCACTCTTCACAAAGCTTTCCAGAGATTGTCGAGGTCACCCCTCCAATTAGAGATTGCCACAAAACACAGATAACGTGGATTTATAAACTTTGTTAAAAGATCGAAAGACTAATACTTACGTTGCAATCACGGTCTTTATTTATTGGCAGCTGAAGTTTTACTTTTTTTTAAATCTTGTCAGCCTGATGCTCAATTGGCCCGCCTCTTGACATAAAATTCTCAAATCAGCCCACAGGTAGGTCTAATTGAGTATCACTGATCTATAACTCCATTGCTGATTTTATTGGGTATATAAAAACACCATCATGCAGACTGGTTTCATGATAATGATCCTGAAATATTAAATCTCCTTGATGCCAGGCAACAAGCACATGCTGCGCTCTTAGCTGGCCCAATTTGAGTAAAAAAAAGCTAAAAATATATGGTAGCTTGCAGCATGCTCCAACACAAACTCCACCAAATGCAAAATATATGGTTTGACTGTAAAGTGAATGAACTATAGGCCCTTTCTGACAAGCATGACTCCAAAGGTTTCTGTGATGTGGGCAAAGCTGTGTAAAGTCCTACCCACTCGGCCTTTACACTGCTAACAAGTGCTGATGGTGAATCTCTCATCACAGATCACACTGCCAGCCACCAGTGTTGGCATGAACATTTTAGTAAGCTACTTAATCATTTATCTACTGTTTCTGACGAGTCACTGGATAATGTCTGCAAATTACCCATATATAACTCACTTGCACATCCACCCACACGAGCCGAGCTGTTGAAAGCTGTTCAAGGAATGAAAAAACAACAAATCTCCTAGTCTCAATGCCATTTCAGCTGAAGTTTTTAAGTATGGAGGAAATCTTCTCATTGACAGGCTTTTTGAATTTCTTACATATCTGGCTTCAAGAAATCATATTGCAACAACTAAAAGATGCCAACATTTTGTCACTATCTATATGCTTAAAGGCTTAAAGAGTGACTGTGGTAACTACATTGGTATCTCTTTGCTCTCTGTGGCCAGCAAGATTCTTGCACAGATCCTCTTGAGCTTGCTCGTGACCCAAATCACTGACAGTGTTCTGAGTCACAGTGAGGCTTTCGTGCTCAGCAGAGCATTGTTGACATGATTTTCATCATCATCATATAGGAAAAATTTCATTAACAGCACCCACCTTTGTACACAGGTATTTCTCGATCTAACCAAGTCATTTAACACAGTGAACCGCACCATCCTCTGGATAGTGCTCATTACATTTGGATAGCCAGACAAATGTATTAACATTGTTCAAAGCAACAAAGTGTCCTGTGGCTTCTTATAGAGTAACAGATGTATTGGAGCATAAGCTTTCGTGGGTGAATACCCACTTTGTCAGACGCATGTGGTGGAAATTTCCAGTGGCAGGTATAAATATGCAGGCCAGAATCATTCTGGAGATAACTGATTCAACAGTTCAATCATGGAGGATGAGGCCCTCTTCTAGCAGTTGAGGTGTGAAAACCAAGGGAGGAGAAACTGCTTTTGTAGCTGGCTAGCCATTCACAGTCTTTGTTTAATCTCTTTGCAGTCTGGTCCTGAATTTTTTTTGCTGCAGGATGGCTACCTTTAAATCTGCTATTGTGTGTCCAGGGAGGTTGAAGTGTTCTTCTATAGGTTTTTGTATATTGCCATTCCTAATATCTGACTGGTGTCCATTAATCCTTTTACGTAGGGATTGTCCAGTTTGGCCGATGTACATAGCAGAGGGGCATTGCTGGCACGTGATGGCATATTTTATATTGGTGGATGTGCAGGTGAATGAACCAGTGATGTTGTGGCTGATCTGGTTCGGTCCTGTGATGGTGTCGCTGGTGTAAATATGTGGGCACAGTTGGCATCGAGGTTTGTTGCATGGATTGGTTCCTGAGCTGGAGTTACTATGGTGCAGTGTGTGGTTGTTCGTGAGAATATGCTTAAGGTTGGTGGGTTGTCTGTGGGCGAGGACTGGCCTGCCTCCCAAGGCCTGTGAAAGTGAGGGGTTGTTGTCCAGGATGGGTTGTAGATCACTGATGATGCGTTGGAGAGGTTTTAGCTGAGGACTGTAGGTGATGGCCAGTGGAGTTCTGTTGGTTTCTTTCTTGGACTTGTTCAGCAATTCCATGAAGGCATGGCAGAAAGAGTTAGCATAGATTGTGATTTAACAGACCCATTTCTAATCATGAATGGGGCGATACAAGGAAGTGTCCTTGCTCCTAGCCTTTTTGGTCTATTCTTTATTGTGCTGCTAGATGAAGCTCTTCAAATAAAGTCTTTATACGCTTCTGTACTGGTAAGTTCTACAGTCTTCCCTGTCTACATGTGAACCCAAAGGCAACAGAAACATTGATTCAAGAACTGCTCTACACTGAGGATTGAGCCTTGATGGCGCACTCTGAAGCAGCACTAGAAGATCTTACAAATTGCTTTTCTGGGGGGCTCATAAGTCTGGCCTTACCATCAGCCAAATGAAAACCAACATTATGAACCAGTGAGGTCCTCAACAAAACTTACCAAGGCCAATCAATAAGCTTGGAAAGTACTGTCAAATAGTTTACTCGTTTCAGCATCATGTTGAACAATGAAGTGACAATTGACCATGCAGTGGATGCACAAATTAAGGAAGCGAGCACTGCACGTGATTGCCTCCATCACCGAATCTGGAAGCAAGATAGGATCTATCTACAGCAAAAGTTAAAGTCTATAATGCTGTCATCCTCATGACATTGGTCTATGGGTGCGAACATGGATCTGTTATCAAAGACACATTAAATAGCTTGACAGTTTGTGACACCTACAACAATTGCTGGGCATCAAATGGTGGGATAGGTTTCCAACATATAAGTCCTGGCTAAAGTTCCGTCAGCATTGAGGCTCATTTGATCTGCAGCCAATCAAGATGCATTGGCCATGTAATTCGTATGCTTGAGACTTATTTTGATAAACAAGTCGTATATTCTTTATTAAGTTCCAGAAATTGTAAGCATAGAGGACAGATGAAATGCTTCAAAGCCATTTTGAAACAATACCTAAGCAAAACAAACATTTCTGACTCAACCTTTGAGCAACTGGTGATTGATTGTATTGCATGGCACCACACCATAATGGTAGACGTCCACATCTTTAAGAATCACATTGAGCAGTTGGAAGCCCAGCACCAGTCATGGAAACAACATGCAGCTCAATCAAAACAACTAGGCAAATGGCTCTGTGCAGTAAACTTTGTTCTTCCCAAAATTGGTCTATGGAGTGAAGCAAAGACCCAATCGCTGCAAACTCTGAATGTCAATTTTATTTTCAAAATCCAGGTGGCTAGCATCGGCATCATGATGCACGCCATAAATAATGATTAGAGCTGGTGAAAAGCTTTCAGATAGAATATTTTTCCATCAGAAAATGCTGGCTCCACAAAAATTAAACATTTTATGGGAACATATTGTCAATTTTAGATAAATAATTACTGAAACATGTTTATAAGACCAAAGCTCTGTGTTTTGATTTTATTATTTAAATGTAATTAATATATAATATGTAAAAGTTGAAACAGTAAAGTCAAAATGAAGCACTTTGACCTTATCAAAACCAAAATTTTTTGGAAGTTTCATTTCGCAGGAAATTTCAGCTTTGTCCCAAATTGGGACAAAAAGGGAATTCTGAAATGACAATTTCTTGAAGAACGAAAATTCAGAGTTTTGACCAGTGCTAGCAAGGATAATATCACACCACCACTGTAGGGCACCAATCACCTAACTAATAAACTGCAGTAGTTTCCTTCCCAGTATAGAGAAGTGGAATTGTCCTGTGATACAGAAGCAAGTCTCTTAATTAAATACATGTTAATAGGAGAGGAATCTAAGAAATCCTACACTTTGGTACCCACATGCTCGGAGGCTATTGTGCAGCGGCCATAGTCCAGCACTGACCCAGGAAAAAAAATATGACAAAAGAGGGCAAAAATGACAAATCATTAAAAATATATACAAATGTTTTAGGTTAAAGAAGGCTTCATCTTATTATTGTGTCAGTCATCATTTATCAAAGTCTCTTTGTGTTACAAAAGTTAATACTCTAATGAGATTAAACTACTTTGACTAAAATGTCTTTAAAAATACAGCCTTTCCACTGAAATAATGCCAAATTTGTATTTTTAAATATATACACTTTCAGATATATCAACACTATTCAGTTTAAATTAAGTACGCCTCTACCTCGATATAACACTGTCCTTGGGAGCCAAAAACTGTTTACTGCGTTATAGGTGAAACCGCATTATATCGAACTTGCTTTGATCCACCGGAGTGCGCAGCCCCCCCCCGGAGCACTGCTTTACCGTATTATATCAGGTCGCGTTATATCTAGGTAGAGGTATATGTTAAAACAAACGTATAATTAAATCTCCCTTATTGAGATCTGGACCAACTGGAATAAAAATAGCTATTTTACAAGCATGTTACATCAGACTTTTTAAAAATTGTTTTAAATTAATGTATGTATGCCTTTCGAGTAGGTATTTTAAGAACTTTTTAAATCTATACATTTTGGGAATACCTCAGTGAACAGTTGAATAGTTGCTTCAGTTAATATAATAAGGTACAGAAACATATTTCCTCCCTTCTCCCCTCAAACTAAGTTTTCCTTACTCAGACCAGTAAATCCCATATGTCATACTTTCTCATGCCTATTTTGCCGCATTAACATTCTCAAAACATTTTGCCAAGGAACAAAATGTCTCTGCAAGCCACATAAGACTGCATTACACATTGTATGACAAGGCAGGCTGCCTTTCTGACACAAAAGAAAGGACTTTCATAGGGGTTTTTTATTTTATACACAAATCTTTGATTTGATATTTAGGGATATTTGCAGCTGGAATGTTATGATTCCACTATAAAAATATAGACATTGATATATTAAATCAGATCAGTGGTCCATCTACTCCAGCATCCTGTCTTTGACTAAGACCAGACAATTCAGAAGACGCAAGAAACCCTATAAAGGAATCATTTTCCCTTAAGTGGATGGCTTATTTCCTGTGACATGAAGGTCTACATTTGGTCATAATGACAGTAAATCTTTCAGGTGTTGGGCCCTCTATTTCTGACATAGCTAATGGCTGCTTCATGATTTTCACATGGCCAGATTGTGAACCCCTGATTTCAAGGGGGGATACTGTTGTATTAATTTGGAAGGAATATATGGGCCCAAAGAGTCAAAGGTGTTAACACGATGCTGAAACTGTCCAATATTAGAAAGTGTTAAACTCAGTTTGAGGTTTGGCACACAGAGTCCTCAGCCTGCTTAGTATCATGGCAATCATATCATTACAAATCTTAACCTTTTATTAAAGACACAGAAAAGAGGGGGAATAGTTAAGGCATTTGAAATGTAGATTACTAAGTAATCTTTCATTTCAACAAGTACTTGCATTTTAACATCCTTTGTGCCCGTTCCTTTTAGCTGGAAAGAGGCTTTAGAAGTGGGGGGTAGAGGGGAGGAGACCATCAAAAAAAAGTTAGTTGAGAGGGGCTGGAGCTGTTGTTGAAGTCCAATCCCGTGTCCCAGAATACCTCCCACACACACGGACACAAAAAAGAACAGTGAAGATAGACAGAAGCAGCATTTTCTCTGGGGTTGACTTTCATTTGCAATTTCATGGCTGGAAAAGCCTGGGCACAGCACACGGTTTCATCTTTCACTCTGAGACCTGGCAAACTTGTACCAGTGCCTGACTGTTTTGGGCTTCACTTTTTAGCTGCTTCTTTCTGGGAAGAGACTAACAGCAGCCCTGCAAGACATACAGAAGGATTGGAAAGAGAAGAAATAAGGTGAGGAAGGAAAAGGACACATGGTGGGTGGCAGGGGGTGAGAGAGACAGAGACAAAGTCTCATATCCTTAGTGATTTTGGGAATTTAGCCAGAGCTGGCGAAGGTGACAATGTCATCTTGGTCCCTCTCTCTGGCTTGGTTTGGTCAGGATACCTCTCAGGATCAGGTTGACAAAGGCGCAGTGGTTTTATGCTGGCACCCAGGGACCCAGGAAACGGTGAGGTTGGCAGCCATGATGGCGAAGCTCACTCTTTCCCCTTCTTTCAGTCAGCGTTGAGGTAGCCAATCCCCCTTTGCTTCCCAATCTTCCCTCAAATGTCTTCTAAGGACCCCAAGAGGGAAGTGATCGGCAGAACAGCCCATCCCCTTATTATTTTGTCCCTCAATTAAGCCTAGTTTCCAACACACCAATTTTGGTTCCACACTTTTCTTATTTACTAGAAAAGATCTTAACACAGTCCTTGAATTACATCAGTAGGCCTTTTTGCTTGGACTAATTCAGTCTGTCTCCCTTTTGCACCTTTACCCATCAACGTTTATTGCTATAGGTTATTGTGACACATTATAAACGCTGTTTTTACAGTTGAGCTCACAGTTCGGATAAATTTATAACCTTAATTATCATAAGACTGCTCACATTAGTAATTACTTAACTGTGGCAATAAGAGTTCACAGTCTGTTCCAGGTGTTGAAGAAGCTTCCCTCCTCCTTTGTAGATTTGGTCTCTTAGCCATTTAGTGGCTCTGTTTTTTCTCCTTGTGATCCACGGCCAATGTCCATATTTTATCTTCTCTCCCATTTTACTTATGAACAGCTACAATCTGCTCCATATGATATCATCTGGCAAGCTAATCTTTCTATCTGAAGAGGGAGGTTACTCTTTCTAATACTACTCAGCCTTCAAAATATTTGAGTGCCTTTCAGAAGTCCACTAATGACACAACTACAGATTTTCACATAGGATTCTTGACTTCACTATTTTCTCCCCTTCTCCTCTCCAAGGGAGAAACTATGTGAGATTTTAGTTAAATTAAAATGTATTTACTCTCACATAATATCTGAGCACCTCCAAAATATTTAACAAAATGCCACAAACAGTTACAATCTCTTTCTTCCTTCCCTTTCATTGTTCCAGTGGAAACTAGCTGTTGCAGGAGATCATAGTCACAAAGGAAGAGATGTATCAATCCCTTGGAAACTTTGGGCAACCAGACAAGTACTATGAAGTTGACTAATGCAATGAGAGGGGCATGGGTCCAATAATCTCGAATGCCGCTGATCCCTATTTAGCAATCTAGTTATCTGCTTCTATACCTTCTCTTTTTGACCTCTTTACTTCTGTATCTATGATCTCAAGCACAACTATGCTCAATTATGAGGAACCTAATTCTGCATGGCCTTGCACCCTGTGCAGAAAAACCGCCTTACACCTATGCAATGGGAATTCAAAGTGGGTATAAAATGCTACCACTCAGTTATTGGAGTGTTCAACACTCAGGGCAGGTCTACACTAGAAGTTCTACATTGGCGTCTGTGAATACACTCTGTCAATGAAAGAGCGCTCTCCTGTCGGCGTAATTACTCCACCTCCACGAGAGGCGGAAGCTATGTCGATGGGAGAGTGTCTCCCACAGACGAAGCACTGGTGTGGACAGCACTTAGGTCACTGTAATTTGCGTCGCTTGGGAGGAAAGGCGGGGGGGTTCACACCCCTGAGCAACATAGACCTGCAATACTCTGCACTGGTGGAAATAACCACACAAGCTGCAGGGCACTCAAGAGTCAGGTCCATGGTGTTGGGTTTTTAGGATATGTCTGCACCTAAAATGCTACAACAGCACCTCTGCAGCCGCACCACTGTAGCGCTTCAGTGCAGACACTACCTATGCTGACTGGAGGGATTCTCCCATCAGCATAGGGAATCAACCTCCCTAAGATGCGGAAGCTAGGTCAACCTACCACTGTCTTCACAGTGGGGATTCGGTTGGTATAGCTTTGTCTCCTATAGGTGTGGAATTTTCACATCCCTGAGAGGCATAGCTACACGAAAATAAATTCCTAGTGTAGATGAGGCCTTAGGGTGTAGAAGATATACTATTTTTAGAATTAAAAGGCAGGAAAAGCAACAGAACTTGATCAATGCTGTGACCTGCAACTGGCTAGAGATTTCTTCCTTCCAGTCCTGAATGATACAAGCCTATATTTTAACTGTGTATCTAGCCTTCCAGCAGAGCCCAATGAGAGTGCATATTCAACTGATTTTCTTCTTTTCTAAAATACACAACAATTGCAAACAAATATACTATGAAAAAAGCAGAAAAAAAAGCAAAATCTGAATTTGTCTTTATAATTTTTTCTTGCTATATCTTTGTGCCTCTTTCTAAAACAGCGTGAGCAATTACTGACATCATGTGGCATCAATTATGTTTTCAAATCAAAACAAGAAGCAGCAGATTGCGATAATTTTAAGTGGTAATAAATCTAAGATTAGATTAATCAGAAGCCTAATTGAGAACCAAGATAGTTTCAAGTGACATGTTCAAACCAGAATTAAATTTTGTATTCATTTTTTAAGTATGAATAATTTAAACTTCCCAAAAGTGTTGTAGTTTTACACAGCGATGGGAATGGCTTTTGACTCATAAATAATACATCATGCTGACCACATATGCTTAATTTATGGTGTATGTGGAATACACCCAGGTGAGTCATGGTGTAGAAAGATCCAAGGAATTGAGAAATCTGCCAAAGTGTCAAAAAGGAACCCAATCATAAAAACTCCAGAATTCACCCTTAACTGTGTTTCTCATCAGAACTTGCCTGCATAATTATTTCAATACATTCTCTCCATCTTGAGGTCGTTGAGAACCAAAAGCAAATTATAGACAGACACTATTACTTAATTTTGTTGTGTGTTTTCCAAGTGAGTAAAAAGCAATTTGGAGAGGATCTTTAACCTGAACACTCACCCAAAGTTAATCGGTTCAATTAACCTGGAAGCACATGAAGTATCTCACAGCATCTGAGGGACCACTCATGTAAGTAAACAGTATGAATAAGTGCTTGCAGGATTTGATTCCAAGAGTCCCCATCGAGTAGTGACCCTCTTTTTCCTTTTCTATGGCTTCAGTTTTTTAATTGCTATAGCAGAGCGAGTCAATATATCTTAAACCTTATTTTAATATTAAAAACATCACCCTCAATAGTGCCACCAAGATGTGTATTTTGAGTGTGATTTTATTGCTATAGCTTGTCCTTCCTTGCTCTATCGATTCTTTTGTATTCTTCACCCTCACTTACAGTCCAACTCTTAGCTGTGTCCTCTTTGGGGAAGGGGCTTTATTTTTGTACCTTCTGTGAAATTTCTAGCATGCGTGTGTTGCACTGCCTGAAGTGGCTCATGACCATGACTGCCTACCTCAGGGTCAAATGTCAAAAGCAGGGCAGATACCCCAAAATGGTGGTGTGTTCCATAATTAGATCTTACCAACACAGAACAAAATGTGAACTCCAAGTACTACAATAGTCTTACAATGGGGTCACAGACTGGAGTGTCTAGGGGGACTGACTGTCTTGCCCCAGAGGCAAGCTGGACTGAGAGATAAATTGTCACTTACATCAAAAAAAATCACAAATATTCCAGATTACTCCCAGTTACAAGAGACCAGTCACTCACCCAGGTCAATTTGCATCCTAGATCTCACACCAAAGACAACAACACTGTAGCCAATTATACAGTAAACTCACTAAAGGTGCATTAGCTGAGAAAAAGGAATGAGTTATTGATAGGTTAAAGCAGGTAAAATATATGTACAAATGAGAAATGGTCTATAATCCAAATGGTAGCAGAGATGTCATAATCTTCCAGTTTCCCAAAAGTCTCTCATGGCTGCCAGGGATGCCCAGAGGATTCAGGGGGCTGGGATCTTCGGCAGCGGGGGGACCCCCACTGCCGAATTGCCACTGAAGACCCGGCGCTTCAGCAGCGGATCCCAGGGCGGAAGGACCCCCCGCCACGGGTCTTCAGGGCACTTCGTCGGTGGGTCCCGAAGCAGAAGGACCCCCCGCCGCCGAATTGCCGCCGAAGACCCGAAGTGGAAGAAGCTCTGGGGGCCCGGGCCCTGCAAGAGTTTTCCAGGGCCCCCTGAGCGAGTGAAGGACCCCGCTCCAGGGCCCCCGAAAAACTCTCATGGGAGCCCCTGCGGGGCCCAGGGTCTGGGGCAAATTGCCCCACTTGCCCCCCCCTCTAGGCGGCCCTGATGGCTACCCAGAATAACTCTGGGGACCTCCATCTTCTCGTTCAGTTATTCTGCCCTGTTTGAAGCCAAACAGTCCAGAGATGCAGGATCTATCCTGAGTCCATACTTATTGCTTCTTCTCACAGAAAACAAGCTGGTGGTGGAGAGAGAGGAGCACATTTAGAGTCTTTGATCATCATACACAATGACCATTTGTCTTCAAATGTGCAAGAATTAGTATTTTCTTGCTGAAGTTCTTCATTTGCATTCCACAAATCTTCTTTGATGGGTTATATAGTTACAGGGGTACATACAATGTAAATGTTTGCTATTACATTATAATAGGATCTAAATAACTGAAAACAATGCATGTAACATCCCATTAGTTTTCATGAAATTTAAACACCAAATACACTCTCATACATTTAACAAATCAGTTTGATCTGTACTAATACACAAGTGAATTGGCCTGAGGCTTTGGAATGAGCTGGCACCTGATCTGCCAGTGTCCCAGTGTATTACAAGTAATTCCTCCTACTTTAGAGCCCAATACTACAAACAGTTATGCTTGTGGTAGACGCTCCAACATTTGGGACAGCTAAAACTGGACAAAGCATTAGAAAAGTTGCCATGAATAACAATAGGCTGTTCCCATTAGGGTGACCAGATGAGAGGAACAAAATATCGGGACACTGAAGCGGGAGGTGAGCCGGCGAAGGAACCAAAAAAAAAAAATCCTAGTGCTGCCAGCGGAGCAAAATATCGGGACAAATTGCATCCCGACCAGAGATCGGTCGGGACGTGGGACAAACACCGAAAAATCGGGACGGTCCTGATTTTATCGGGATGTCTGGTCACCCTAGTTCCCATCCCTCTCTATTTTTAAATTTTATTATATAAGCAGGTTGAAGGGACCTTGCCAAGGGGAGTGGATCTTCCAGGAGACAATACCTTTAGTTTTGTAACTATCAGAGACTGATGCAATCCAGATGTGTCTTTCCTGGACAAGAAAGGAAGCTAATACTGGGAAAATTCTAGTGGTGGAACCAATTATGTATTACATCTTCTTGCTGATAAGAAAACAAATCCTACTGGATCAAACGCTGCTCTCATTTATTCTGGGTTTACACAAATGTAAATCCATTAAGTCACTGGAGATACACTCTAAATCCAGAGTAACTGAGAGCAGAATTTTTCCCCACGGTTTTGGATGAGTTAAAGAGAATTTGGCAGGAAAAAAATAAACAGTTATCAATACAAATTCTAGCTCCTATTGAAGTTAACAGCAAATCTCCCATAGACTTCAGTGGGAGTAAGATGAAGCCAACACTTTCATTAAAATGTATTTTTTTAAAACCTGGTAATTACTGCATAATTGTCTGGAACAAACAGCTATTAAAAGATTATAGATGCTGAAAGAAAATTACAAAATATAATCTCTGCTACCAAAGAAAGTAAACTGTTAATGAATAAATTTTCTTTACTCTAAACTAAATTCTCTTCCACAAATAATGAAACTCTTCAACAAACAGCTAATGAACTGCTAAAAGAATACATTTTTCCATCAAAGCATTAATACTTTTAGTTTTTCTTCTCGACTGAGCAGAAGGTAAATCTCCACTAAGAGACAGTAAACTGGAAATGAGAAATTACATAGTTAGCCAACCATATCCAATTTCATACTAGTTTTCTGTACAGTAGCAATTCAGTGCCCCTTAAATTAATGCACTGAAGTTAATTTAGCACAGCCTGTAGCATTACTTCTGTCTGAGTCATGCTGAAGCCTTCTCTTCTATAAGCTAAGAAGTCTAAGAATCCAGAAACCGCTGGATTTGCGCCACAAATTGAATAGCCAAATTACACAATTAAAATTTTAAGTGTATCATTGTGTCATCTGGCAGTGTTATCAGCCACTTTATGGTAAAGATCTCATGAGGGAGATCACTCTAAAATATAGGTCGCAAATGGATTTCATTGTAACGAGCCCCAGAAATCTGTTTTGTGGTCTTACTAATTCACAGAACTGCACCAGCAAGTGGTTTTGTGAGTTCATATTCTTCCAGCCAGCTTTTATGAGGAGCCTACAGTCTGAAAGGTGGTAATCTGGACTATCTTTGTATGTTTATTAGTATATATATATATATATATATATATATATATTGTGAGCATCCAGAAGTGATCTGAGTATTTTACGGGGGCGGGGGGCAGGAAAGAGGAAGAAACGGAAAGGCAACCTGATTCTCCACGGTTCTTGCAACTGATACTTGTCAGAGATGTATATGAGTGTGAGTGTCAAATGCTACCAAATTAGAATGGTGACCCTTCAGACCTTCTTTGCACTGTTCTTTCATAGGTGTAATGGGGTATAATGGACTTTTAAGAGTAGAGGGGATCAGACGACCCCATTCCTAGGGTGACCATATTTCCCTAAACTGAAAACAGGACATCAGGCAGCTCGGACCAGCCCTGCCGAGCATCACCAGCCATCTGATCCAGCCCCATTGAACACTGCCAGCCACCTTAGCCCCACTGTGCAGGACTGTCAGCCCAAGCCAAAAAAGTTGTGACATCTGGGGCAGAGCTTAAAAGGGGGTCTGTCCCAGCCAAAACAGGATGTATGGTAAGCCTACCTATTACAGGAAGCTGGAACAAATAAATGCCATGGAAATGGCCTTGTAATGGAAGAGAGGAAGTGGACCTGGGGGATTGGTAGTTGGATGGGGAAAAAATACACGGACACTGGTAGGAGAAGGAAGCTGAGCTCCAGATAGAAATGGCTAAAAAGTGGAAACCTTGCATGCTGGCAGGAGAAGAGCTCCATCTAGGTGGTAGAAGAGCTAGAGATAAGTGTGAAGTCTTGGGTTGCAATGATGAACTTTACTTCTGAGACATTAAGGTCTATGTGGAACTGTCTGAGGTCACTAAAATCAGCCCAAGTGGAGTGTCGTACTACTCATAAGAGAGATAGTGTGGAGCTCATGAAGCAACGAGAGAGAGTAGAGGAAGGGTGCTGTGTGGGGACCTCTGGCCATGAAAGGACGCTCAGTAAGTGGTAGCCCTGTTACAGCATAAATGACCAACTGAAGTGCAAGTTAGTGTAGAATCAGGCCCTCCATCCCAACTGCAGAGAGCTTACAGTATAAATTCAGAAGTCACACATGGGAGGAGAGTATTACAAATAAAATAGGACTAAAAATGAAGTAGACCAAGGGTTTACAATAATAAGATAATAAAGTTGGTCAGGGCTTGATCCAAAGCCCACCTGAAATCAATTGACTTCAATGAGCTTTAGGTCATGCCCCTATAGCACATATTGTTCTTTTGATGCTAAATAATATTAGATGGAATCATGGCTAGTTGGCTACATTTCAGTAACAAATCACTAACAGAATTTTTTCTATACAGCAAAATGTTCTCTGGCTTTCAATTCACAGGCTTTTACTGTTAATTTTTATCCAAACTACTTAAAAAAAAAAATACACCATCCTTAGTATTCCAGTATCACAAAACTGGTTATGGCGCCCAATCATGAATTAAAGATTAAAGGAAAAACTGCTTATTTATCATCTTTAGCATGGAAGTGGATTCACAGCGGTTCTTTGATATCACCTCTGCAGGGCTTAAATTCTCAAAGTATTTCCCAGAACCGATCCCCACCCCCCCAAACATGGTATAAAAACTCCATGGGAGTTGAAAATATTTACCAGAGCTCCACTCTGTAGAACTCCATCTGAATTTAAGCCCTGCACCTGTGTCATGTCACCTTCATGGTGAGATCATGGTCATCTTAACTCCCACCAGGGTGGAGACAACTGTATCCATGGGACTTGTAAAACTCTGACGAACATTCTGTCCAACCATTTGGACCACTTTTTTCCTGGCCTTATGGATCATTTCAATGTAACTGCTATGTGAGCCCCAGATACCTACTTCTCCCTGATGTCCTATTGACTTGAACTGAATTGAATGTTCTGTCGTTTCTGATGCAGACCTGTCACCTGATCATAGCTAGCTATGCCCCTGTCACCTCTAGTCTGGACTACTGAAATGAACTCTGCTTAGGGCTATCCCCGAAGGAGACCCAAATGCTTCAGCAGGTATTTAATGTTTATACTTTCATAGCGTACAAGTGCTCCATTCAGGATAAGAACTTCAGTGAGCTCGGTTCTGTACAAATAGAGGAGGATGAATAGCTTAGTGGTTTGAGCACTGGCCTGCTAAACCCTCAGGGTTATGAGTTCAATCCTTGAGGGGGCCACTTAGGGATCTAGAACAAAATCAATACTTGGTCCTGCTAGTGAAGGCAGGAGGTTGGACTTGATGACCTTTCAGGGTCCTGTCCAGCTCTATGAGATAGGTATATCTTGGTGTATATATAAATAAATGGAATGTAGCCCCTGTCCCAAATAGTTTATGTCTAAGAAGTGTCAACAGAATGCTGATGCCTACCTATTAAACAGAACAGTTGATGTGAATGTACAACACAGTAAGTCCTAACACAAGTCATGGTGTTGATCTATAAAGTCCTGAACAGCCTGGCACCTGCTTTCTCAGAGATCACTTATTTTCCTATGCTCCACTAGTACGCAAACTGTCAGAAAACACCTGGGGTCTATCCCCAAGTCTAATCACCATGTGATGTGTGTCAGAGAATTCTTGGCCACTGCTCTGGTAGTTGCTTCCTCAATGCAGTCTTGCAGTTCCCATGTTTGGAGATTTTTAGGGTGCAGTACAACACTCATTTGCTTGTGCTATCCCTTTTTTAATTTGAGTCAAGCCAGAGGATATTGATGATAGCCTAGGCCTGGTAAAGTTGAGGGGAATTTACTTGGCACCCATTTTTGGCAACAATCGTTCATTTTAATCTTCCTAATGTGCCCTGATATAATAATGAGTGCAATACAAATAAAAAAAGTAAATAAGTTAAATTATATTTGATCCTATCTAATAATCCATAAACCGGTTAAATCCTTACATGGATTAATCTATAATTCAAAGCCATTCTTGAGCTCTTTACAATCTTTGTTTCCTGTGAGTTCCAGCTAAATTCAATACAAACTCTCCAGAGCTATTCAGGACATTCATCAAATTGGACTATTGCAAGGGGAAAAACAAAAAAAACTGAGTAACACTATTTTTATGGTACATTTAACAAATGTTGTATTGCAATTTAGCTTCTGCAAAAGAAATAACATCCCCAGTGGTAGAAAAAAAGAATTCATTATGACCTCTGCTGTTCCCATCAAACCCAAATGATTCTCTTATATTATTTCAAAAATATCACTGTTTATATGTATTGCAAAAATGCAGCATTTTAAAATTCAGTGCCTCAGACCATTTGCTGTCCAAAGGGAGAGCGAGATTTCTAGGTTGAAAATTTTCAGACCAGGTATACTAATAATTTGATTCTATAGTCTGTCATTTGCAACCTACAATAAAAATCAATGCTTTCCTCTCCTAGACTCTGATTCAGGAAAGTACTTAAGCACACATTTCAATCCATCCCTATTCAGGAAAGCACTTAAGCATGTACTTAAATCTAGCTGACTTCCCAATGGGCCCTAGTGAATGGCTGAGAACAAACACTTGGATAAGGAAAAACTGGTTTAGATTAAATCTCAGCAAGACAAAGGTTATGCTCGTATCTAGAAAGGAACATTTGAAGAGTTTGCTGCAGTGGCACATCCCTATCAAGTACATACATCAATGATATATGTCCAAAGAGCATCAAAGCAGTCCACAACGTCAATCTGATTAATACTTGATATGTACCACAAACGGAAGATGTCGGACTCAGAAAGACATGAATCATGCTGGTGGTTGGTTTTTAAAACTAAAGTCAGGAGAAGTTAAGAAACGTATTTTAGTTTTAATCTTCTCTTTTTGTACACATCTCAAGTTGATATCTAGATTGCTGGATCAATCACTTGGCTGAACATCGATGGTAGCAAAGCGCTGCAGTCCACCCTCTAATCTTCTAATTGTGCTCTCCTCCACCAGGTGTCTGACGGTCTACATCGCTACTCCGCAGCCACACTGGGAAGCCTGGGGCTCAGCCAAATGTCTGTATTGTGGCAGCCACTCTGGCCTACTTAACCTTGCGTTCTAAGTGACCTTAATTTTAAATAGTACTTTAAACTCTTTCATTCATTAAAATTACTAAAAAGGATAAAACAATCTAATAAATAGTAAGCTGCTGCCAAATAGAAAGAGTAAACATTCAGATCAGACTCATAAAAATCTAGTCCTGAAACTATTCCACTGTAAAAACAGAGCCTCTGCAGACTTACAAGGTAAGAATTAATGAAGGAAAATTCACAAATGTATCAAAAGAAGATCGCTACTATTTAAAACAAGCTAAATGCCCACCAACAGAATACAAAATGATATTCACAAGAGAAGAGACCAGTATAGAAGACAAGCTTGGACAGTCCGGAATACAATACGTCTCTACTGGCTGTTCATTAGAATTCAGATTAATATGCACAATGAACCATCACCAGTCATAAATTATTATAGTAATTTATATTACAGTAGTGTTCAAAGGCTTCTTGCAGGATTGGGGCCCCACTGAGCTGAGCACTGTCAATTGTCTGAGACTTCATCACTGCATACTTTAGTCATATGGGTATTCTTTTTTTTTTTTTTTTTTTTTAATTAAAGAAACCACCATCTACTGCTACTTTCATGTACATTGCTCTGGATTATTCCACTGTTTGGTCTCCAACTTCTGCGCATAAATGAGCATTAGTTGAGCCCTAAATGTATGCCTACCTGCCAGAGTATGCAACTAAAGCTCAATTCAGAAGCCATGCTACATTTGGAAGACATTATGGTCCCAATTCTCCATTGCACAGTACCTTGCATTGTTATTTAAATCTATGCAAAGTGAGCATAAGATGCTACCAATCTGTATTAATGAAACTACAAATGATTTAAGACAGTGAAGAATCATGCCCCATATTGTTTTTGCTTGCTAATTAATTTTTCAGTTTTTCCTCGCTGAGCGCTCTTAAAATATCTTGGAGCTATAACTATTTGAGAAACTAATTTATTATTGTGATCGTGAAGAGTCATTCATAATGGAATTTTGATTTGAAACACTAAATAAATCAGAGAATATCAGAGTTGGAAGGGACCTTAGGAGGTCATCTAGTCCAACAAGAAGGACCAATCCCCAGACAGATTTTTGTCCCAGATCTCTAAATGGCCCCCTGAAGAATTGAACTCACAACCCTGAGTTTAAAGAGGCCAGTGCTCAAACCACTGAGCTATCCCTGCCCACAATACACTGTAAGAAGGAATTTCAAAAGCACACAAGTTACTAGGAGCACAATTCTCATTAGATATCAATTGGACTTGTGATCCTAAAATCACTGGGGTGCTTTGAAAAAAATCTCACCCTACAAGCATAAAGCATGTGGTCCTTGTCCACATTTATAAACATTGTTTGTCCTGCCATACTATGTGGCTGTAAAAATAGAAATAATTGTTGTTCGCTTTAAGGAGAAAATAAGTGTGTGACAAGACACTGGAGCTCCAGCAACAATTTGAAGTTTCAAGTCCATTATAAACCCTCATATTCAGGGTTTGAAATTTCTTAGCCCTTTGGCAAGGCTTTAGGTTGAAACTAGGGCTCTCAATTAATTGTAGTTAACTCAAAACAATTAATCACAATTAATTGCGCTGTTAAACAATAGAATACCAATTGAAATTTATTAAACACTTTTGGATGTTTTTCTACATTTTCAAATATATTGATTTGTGTTACAACACAGAATACAATGTGTACTGTGCTCACTTTATATTATTTTTATTACAAATATTTGCACTGTAAAAATGATAAACAAAAGAAATAGTATTTTTCAATTCACCTCATACGAGTACTATAGTGCAATCTCTTTATTGTGAAAGTAACTTATAAATGTAGATTTATTTTGTTACATAACTGCAGTCAAAAACAAAACAATGTAAAACTTTAGAGCCTACAAGTCCACTCAGTCCTACTTCTTGCTGAGTCAGTCGCTAAGACAAACAAATTAGTTTACATTTACGGGAGATACTCCTGCCTGCTTCTTATTTACAATGTCACCTCAAAGCGAGAACAGGCGTTCGCATGGCACTTTTGTAGCCGGCGTTGCAAGGTATTTACGAGCCAGATATGCTAAACATTCATATGCCCCTTCATGCTTTGGCCACCATTCCGTTAAAAAAATGCATTAATTAAATTTGTGACTGAACTCCTTGGGGGAGAATTGTACGTCTCCTGTTCAGTTTTACGGGCATTCTACCATATATTTCATGTTACAGCAGTGTCGGATGATGACCCAGCACATAGAATCATAGGACTGGAAGGGACCTCCAGAGGTCAGCTAGTCCAGTCCCCTGCACTCATGGCAGGACTACGTATTATCTAGACCATCCCTGACAGGTGTTTGTCTAAGCTGCTCTTAAAAATCTCCAATGATGGAGATTCCACAACCTCCCTAGGCAATTTATTCCCGTGCTTAACCACCTTGACAGTTAGAAAGCTTTTCCTGACGTCCAACCTAAACCTCCCTTGCTGCCATTTAAGCCCATTGTTTCTTGTCCTATGCTCAGTGGTTAAGAAGACCAATTTTTCTTCCCCCTCCTTGTAACCATCTTTTATGTACTTGTTCATTTTAAGAACATTTTCACAGCAGATTTGACAAAATGCAGAGAAGGTACCAATGTGCGATTTCCAAAAATAGCTACAGCACTCAACCCAAGGTTTAAGAATCTGAAGGCCGTCGAAAACCAGAGAGGGACAAGGTGTGGATTATGCTTTCAGAAGTCTTAAAAGAGCAACACTCAGATGCGGAAACTACAGAACCTGAACCACCAAAAAAGAAAATCAACCTTCTGCTGGTGGCATCTGACTCAGAGGATGAAAATGAACATGCATCAGTTCGCTCTGCTTTGGATCATTATTGAGCAGAACCCATCATCAGCATAGACGCATGTCCTGTGGAAAGGTGGGTGAAGCATGAAGGGTTATATGAATCTTTAGCACATCTGGCACATAAAGATCTTGCGATGCCAGCTACAACAGTGCCATGCGAACATCTGTTCTCACTTTCAGGTGATATTATAAACAAGAAGTAGACAGCATTAACTCCTGCAAATTGTAACCAAACTTGCTTGTCTGTGTGACTGGCTGAAGTAGGAGTGAGTGGACTTGTAGGCCCTAGAGTTTTACATTGTTTTAGTTTTGAATGCAGAGGGTTTTTTTTGACATAATTCTATATTTGTAAGTTCAACTTTCATGATAAAGAGATTGCACTACAGTACTTGTATGAGATGAATTGAAAAATACTATTTCTTTTGTTTTTTACAGTGCAAATATTTGTAATGAAAACTAAATATAAAGTGAGCACTGTACACTTTGTATTCTGTCGTAATTAAAATCAATATATTTGAAAATATAGAAAACATCCAAAAATATTTAAATAAATGTTGTTCTACTATTGTTTAACAGTGTAATTAATTGTGATTAATTTTTTTAATGACTTGACAGCCCTAGTTGAAACACAGCAGACCATTTGTCAACTCAGATACAAGTTTTATCATTTCTTTGGCAATTGTGACCTGACCAGGTTAAAGATGTTTGATGTATATAATATAAGCTACAAGTAGGACTCAGTTTCACACTTTTGCATGGCTCTCAAACCTTAGTTTTAAAGCCAGAGTGCCTAACATTTAGTTCTTGGGATGACAATTGAACATGTGGATCTACCAAACTACCAGAGAGTAAAAGGGTAGAATGAGGAGGATAAGGTCATCACAGGGAAGTTAAATAATTTCTGTATTGGGAAGTTACTTGCCACAGATACACTGTCAGAGACTGAAGGGGCAAAAGAGGAGCTGCTGGAACAAACTGGCTGAATAATAATATCAGACCCACTTAGTATTCAAGCTGGCTGAGTTGCTACCAAAAAAATACACAATGTCTCGTTGTAATCCGTTAAAAAAAAACCAGAAAAAAACAGAAAAATGGCAAGTTTGTACTTTTCTTTTTTCTTCTTCTTTTTTTACGTGGAGGGGTTTAGGGTTGACCCTGTGAATTTCAGGCTGTAGACTGTCTCAGTACCAGCTAAATTGATTGAAACAATAATTAAAGATGAAGTTAAAACCCACCAAGAGGAGCATGAGATAATAGGGACCACCTAGCATAGCTTTTCTAGAGGAAAGTTGTGCTTCTCCAATCTACTGGAATTCTTTGAATGTTTCCAAAACAAAACCCCACTGAATAAAGGATATCTGGAAAAGCAAATTTTGTCAAAGGTTTTCTGAAAGTCTAAGTCCCTCCAAGTGGCTGTTAAAGTAACTTAGCCATGGGATAAGAGCTAATGTTCTGTCATGGTTTAGCAACTGATATGAAACAAAATGAAGAACAGGAGATAATTGTTTTTTCTATGTTGAAATATTGACCACACAATGGGGTGCTCAAGAACTGGTGTTTAATATAATTGGCAATGAGTTAGAAAGAACAGAGTGAAAAATAAGGTCTGCAGATGATTATTACACAGGTTTGGTGAGGCACCCACTTGGGAAATGATCATAAAAAATTATTCATTTTAGAGAGAATGAAAGAGGGGATCTGTTAGAAGTTAATACAGTAGTTAGTGGTACAGAGTAGGTAAATTAGGTTCTCCTATTAATCCTTTCTCATAATGGAAGAGCAACGATAGGGGTTCCCCTAGATATTTTTCATGTGGAATGCCCTGTTTTAACTTGTGGTGCCACTCAGGTTTGGCCCAGCTGCCCTTCTGTCGCAACAGAGGAACCACCATGCCAAATGAATGGCATTGCGACGTAGCATGCCAGATCATAATGCCACTCCCTTTGGGGGCCTCTCATACAGGGAGCCAGGGCAAAACTGTCCCTTTTGCCTCACCCCCAGCAATGGTGCGCATGACATGAGTGCAGATGCAGGCACTACCAAACAAGGGGGCAATTGATTGAAGTGAAAGTTAACCAGTTTAGAGATGAGAAAAAAATATCTTTTCCTCCCCTTTTTTACCCAATGCAGAATTGGACTATGGAATTGCCATAAGGTATGAAAGCCAAACATTTAATAAGATTCATAAAAGGATTAGCCATGTATCTGGATAATGAGAACCTCCAGAGTTACATAAGGGATAAAACCCTCATGCTTTGCAGCATTAGATGAGGAGTGGGAAGAAACTTTCCCTATGTCCAAGTTAGTTTATAGTTTGCTTGTACCTTTCTCTGAAGCATCTGGTCCTGGCCAGCGAATGAATCAGGATACTGGATTTGTTTGACCAGTAGTCAGGTACAGTAAAACAATTCCTATCTAAACTCCCCCCCCCCCCCACACACACACACACAGATTGGTTTTTGCCCTTGAACAACAGTCAATGCAAGCTTTTAGGAAAGGAAAACAAGCACTTCCCCAAGGATGTCCCAATAACAGAGGATAGATCAGACCCCCTCAGGTCAGAGAAGAATAACTGACTTTAGCCTCAGAAGGAATAGCTTTTAAACCATCCCTATCATTCCACACAGACATTCCAAGCTAGGGCAGAAGCACTGAGACTACCATAGCTGGTATCAGCAAAACCACAGACCCAAAGGAGGAGATCATTAAGTACACCTGTACCCAGATATAACGCGACCCGATATAACACGAATTCAGATATAACACGGTAAAGCAGTGCTCTGGGGGGGGCAGGGCTGCACACTCCGGTGGATCAAAGCAAGTTTGATATAATGTGGTTTCACCTATAACACGGTAAGATTTTTTGGCTCCCAAGGACAGCATTATAGCGAGGTAGAGGTGTATCTTTGGAGAATAGGAAAAAAAGCAAAGAAAATTAAATATGAAATCATCAAGTTGAGGTATAAATCTATAAAACATTTTCAGAGTCTCTGCAGGATTGATTTTTTTTTTTTTTTTTAATATCCCATTCCATGTTGAAAGTTTTCTTCTCATCAATGTGAAATGAATGCATGGAAATGAACAGTTACACTGTGGCCCTTTTATTTATTATATAATAAATCATAATAGATTTGTAAAGAACCTCCATTGGCCTGAGCCAACACCATCCATGCATTTTAGAGTTATGTCCTGATTTGAAGGAATCTCAATGAAACATTTGAAAAGCATTTGTTTAGAAGAGGTTCTATCTAAGTTACCTGCAGGGCTGGTAGCACTGCCACTTAAGAGTGCCTGATATTTCCCATCATAAGACCCTTTTCTCAGTTGCTTATTATTTTACTAAACTTTAACCATTTACACTGAAATTTTCCATGCTTGGTGTCTGACTCAGACTGAAGTTGCTTGAAAAATGTCTGCCAAAAAACAGTTAAGTTGTTTTCAGGAACAAGGCTAGGGGAAAATGTTTTGCCCATATTAAAAAATTCTGGTGACTTTGTCTTTGGGAAACTCTGGCGCCCCCATGCGCTGGAGCAGGGACTTGAAATTTGTCAAGGAAGTGATTTTTGCTGTCCCTGTGAAAATCCACACAAATTTGGCCACAGCATAAAAGTCTTTGAAAAAGTTCAGTTTGCACATGCTCAATACAGACTTCAGATTTTAACTGCAAAATTCTCCAAAGATTCCATGCAAACTGGGCATGCTCCAGCCCTGAGAATAGAAGAACTTTCCCTGTAACTGCAGCCCATTTATTGTAGAAGTTGGAAGGTGTCTGGTTAAATGAGGCAGAGGTCTGTAGGAAGAGAAAGGAGGGTCTCATAGTTAAAGCAGTTGAATACTGCCCTGGAAAACTGGATTCTATCCCTGCACCTGCCATAGGGTTCCTTATGATGATCCCAGTCAAGTCATTTAAACCATACTTTTTAAAGTTGGTCACTAGTTGTGCATTCTTCATTTTCTGGGTGCCTGACTTGAGACCCTGGGTTCTGATTTGCAGAAGTGCTGAGCATTCATGGCTGCAACTGAAGTCAATGGGAGCTGTGCTTTGAACATATGAAATATTTTATAATGTTCAGTACTTTAAGGGGGAAAAAAAAAAACAAGCCCTTGGCATCTGAAGTTGGGCACCCAAAATTAGTAGGTACTTTTTATCTTAATCTCTGTGTTTCAGTTCCCTATGTGAAAAATGAAGTTAATACCCCCTTGTTTCATATGGATTCTGTAAAAATAAACTAATGTTTATAAAGCACTTAAATGCTATAATGATGAGCATCGTTAATTTCCTCATGGGCTTTTCTGTAATTCTGTCTTTAGATAAATGTTTGAATAAATTCACCACAAGAAATAAGACCTAGGGCCAAACACTACACAATGAGGAGAAAACAAATATTAATAGGGGCTCATTAACTCAGCACCATCCATCCTTTACATTTTCTCTGACACATTGAATGAGGCAGAGGTCCTGTGGGAAAAAAGTAGTACATGATCATGTAAATAAAGATTGTACCAAAATGCATAGGCACAAAGAGGCTGAATTAAGAGGCAACAGGCAACCTTAATTATATCATTTCCTAGCTTCTGAATGCTTGATTTTGCAACCTTAATATAGTCTTTTTGCATTTGTAGTATCATATTGTGATGGGGCATACAGACTACTAACTGTGATATGTAACCTATCATTTAAATCAGCTTCTGTACCAAATAACTGGAGGATAGCTAATGTTTTTAAGAAGGCTTCAGAGGTGATCCTGGCAATTACAGGCTGGTAAACCCAACTTCGGGACTCGGCAAACTGTTGAAACTGTAGTAAAGAACAGAATTATCAGACACCTAGATGAACATGATTTACTGGGGAAGAGTCAACATGGTTTTTGTAAAGGGAAATCATGCCTCACCAATCTACTAGAATTCTTTGAGAGTCAACAAGCACACGGACAAGGGTGATCCAGTGCAGTTGTTCTCAAAGCTGATCTGCCGCTTGTTCAGGGAAAGCCTCTAGCAGGCTGGGCCGGTTTGTTTACCTGCGCGTCTGCAGGTTCAGCCGATCGCAGCTCCCACTGGCCGTGATTCGCCGCTCCAGGCCAATGGGGGCTGCGGGAAGTGGCATGGGCCAAGGGATGTGTTGACTGCCCCTCCCGCAGCCCCCATTGGCCTGGAGTGGCGAACCACAACCAGTGGAAGTCACGATCGGACAAACCTGCAGACGTGGCCAGTAAACAAACCAGCCCGGCCCACCAGGGGCTTTCCCTGAACAAGCGGCGGACCAGCTTTGAGAACCACTGATCCAGTGGATATAGTGTACTTAGATTTTCAGAAAAACTTTGACAAGGTCCCTCACCAAAGACTTTTAAGCAAAGTAAGCTGCCATGGGATAAGAGTGAAGGTCCCCTCATGGATCAGTAACCGGTTAAAAAGTAGGAAACAAAGGGTAGGACTACATGGTCAGTTTTCACGCTGGAGAGAGGTAAATAGTGGTGTCCCCCAGGGGTCTGTTCTGGGACCAGTACTGTTCAATATATCCATAAATTATCTGAAAAGGGGTAAACAATGAGGTGGCAAAATTTTCAGATGATACAAAACTACTCAAGATAGTTAAGTCCAAAGCAGATTGTGAAGACCTACAAAAGGATCTCACAAAACTATGCATCCGAAGAAGTGGGCTGTAGCCCATGAAAGCTTATGCTCTAATAAATTTGTTAGTCTCTAAGGTGCCACAAGTACTCCTGTTCTTTTTGTGGATACAGACTAACACGGCTGCTACTCTGAAACCTGTCACAAAACTAGGTGACTGGGCAACAAAATGGCAAATGAAATTCAATATTGATAAATGCAAAAGTAATGCACATTGGAAAACAATCTCAAATATACATATAAAATGATGGAATCTAAATTAGTTGTTACCACTCAAGAAAGATCTTGGAGTCATTGTGGATAGTTCTCTGAAAACATGCACTCAATGTGCAGCGGCAGTCAAAAAAGCTAACAGAATGTTGGGAATCATTAAGAAAGGGATAGATAATAAGACAGAAAATATCATATTGCCGCTGTATAAATCCATGGTATGCCCACATCTTGAGTACTGTGTAAGATATGGACACCCCATCTTACAAAAAAAGATATTATGGAATTGGAAAAGGGTCGGAAAAGGGCAACAAAAATTATTAGGGGTACGGAACAGCTTCCATATGAGGAGAGATTAATAAGACTGGGATTTTTCATCTTGGAAAAGAGACAACTAAGGGGATATATGATAGAGTCTATAAAATCATAACTGGTCTGTAGAAATTAAATAAAGAAGTGTTATTTACTCCTTCTCATAACACAAGAACTAGGGGTCACCAAAGAAAAATTAATAGGCAGCAGGTTTAAAAACAAACAAAAGGAAGTATTTCTTCACACAACACATAGTCAACCTGTGGCACTCTTTGCCAGAGGATGCTGTGTAGGCCAAGACTATAACTGAGTTCAAAAAAGAATTGGATAATTTCCTGAAGGATAGGTCCAGCATTGGCTATTAACCAGAAGGGTATCTCTAGCCTCTGTTTGCCAAAAGCTGGGAATGAGCTATGGGATGGATCACCTGATGATTGCCTGTTCTGTTCACTCGCTCTGAAGCACCTGAAATTGGCCACTGTGAGAAGACAGGATATGGGCTAGATGGGCCTTTGATCTGGCCCACTATGGCCTTTATGTTCTTATGCTGTCTCAGCCACTAGAGAAACTGACTGCTAAGCTGGGGCTGATTGCAGCCATTGCGGAGCTACCAGAGATAAAAGGGTAGCAAGTCAGAAGGGGAAGGTCACTACCAGAGAGGGTGAGGAACCACTGAGAACAGGAACCTTCAGCAACATTCTGGTTAGAAGTAGCCCAGGAAACCAGATCATCTAGGAGAAAGAATCACATACCATGGTTTTGTGAAATAGCCTTCAAGAGAGGGGGTAGGCAGCAGTCTAGGGAAGCAGTAAGGAATTGGGAGAAACTGGTTCCAATTGTTTCAGACAGGGTCCCTGGATTGGAGCCCAGAGGAGTGGATGGATTCACATACAACCCCAACAACAGGGTTAGTAAGGCTGCAGAGAAGAGAGTCTGAACCTCGAGAGGCCAAAGACTCTTCACTAAGGTTAATCTCACACAAGAATCTGTACTGCCCAGAGAGGGGAGAGACTATTGAACAACCTGGCAGGAGAGATGAAGTCACAGCAAAGAACTACCAAGCACAGAACTAAATGGTCATTGGACAAAACGAAGGGGAAACTGAGGGGCTCACCCTTATATCCCACTCACCTAAAGGGGGAACCAGGGGTTAAAAGCAATCCCTGAAACATTCTGTTTTTTCTGTTTAATGGTATATGACAGCAAACAGGATCTTTGTTAACCATCTGCATTAAAAGTCATAGTGCCAAATTCTTTGCTGGCATAACTCCAAAGAAATCAAATGCTCGTTTCTTGTGAGGTTAGTGGCCATTTTTTGAGTTTAGATACTTGTCCAGGAAAATACTCAGCAAAAACAAGTGTCTATAATGAGAAAATCCATTCTACATTGTTGGCCATATACTCAGCTGCTGTAAATTGCTGCAGCTCTACTGACATCAATGGATTTATGTAGAGCTATCCCAATTTCTACCACCTGATAATTTGGCCTTGTGCATTGAATTTCTTCTTCAAAAACTTACAGCAGGGCTCTAATTTTATCAAAGAAATGCTGGATTTGAATAAAGTCCATGAAATCTTGGATATGGCTATAAAAACACATTTGATTAGGCCCTCAAACCGTGTGGTGTTGCAACCTGGTGGATGTGATTGCAGTGCCACTCAGATCTGGCCCATCCACCCCTCCATCTCCATTCACAGGCTGGCAGATGGGCCTAACCTAAGTGGTGCTGTGACCCAGGGTGCCAGGTCGCAATGCCTGGAATGGGTAGCCAGGCTCAGCCCTGGGAGACACAAGCCATGGCTGTGAGGAGTGAATGCGTGATGGGCTCCCTCTCCAACCTTCCCCAGACACCGCAGCCAGGGCCGGCTCCAAGCACCAGCCCACCAAGCATGTGTTTGGGGCGGCACCTGGAGGGGGGCGGCGGGGCGCTCCGGCCCAAAAGCGGGGCCATGCCTGGGCTCGCTGCCCTCCTCGCGGCGCTCCGGCCGGTCAGGGAGAGCGGGACCCCAGCCGGGCTGGCAGCCCTCCCCCCGGCGCTCTGGCCGCCGGGGAGAGCGGAGAGCTCCAGCCGGGCTCTCCGCCCTGCTCCCGGCACTCTGGCCGCCGGGGAGAGCGCTCTGGCCACCTAGGGCGGCAAAAAAGCCAGAGCTGGCCCTGACCGCAGCCTCACCTTTCAGCACCCCCACTATACTCTTGTGTATGTGGATATAGAAAAAAGTACATTTGGTGACCTTTCTATGATTTGCTTTTTCCCTACACCTGTGCCATGAAATTTCCATGCCAAAATTGTAGCCCTACTCATAAGGGCTTAAGGAAAATGAAGTTAACCTTGTATCTTGCCACTACCCTACAGCCTTTGAAACTTTACACTCCATTCAGAAGCCACCAGGTAGCCACAGCAGAACACAAAGCACTGGTCACAACCACACAGCAAGATAACCCACTTAACAACCGGGCCACCACTTTCTTTACTTGCTTCAGCTTCCGAGTGGATTTAACGCGTTGAGCCATAGGAGCCTGAGCCCAGAGGATTCAGGGGGCCTGGGGTCTTCGGCGGCGGGGGTCCTTCCGCTCCGGGTCTTCGGGGCACTTTGGCGGCGGGTCCCGGAGCGAGTGAAGGTCCGGCCACCGCACTGCCACCGAAGACCTGGAGTGGAAGAAGCTCCAGGTCTTTGGCAGCAGGTCCTTCACTTGCTCTGGGTGTGTTCAGCGGCACTGAAGGACCTGCCACTGAAGACCCACCAAAAACTCTCATGGGGACCCTTGAAAAATCTCATGGGGGCCCCTGCGGGGCCTAGGGCAAATTGCCCCACTTGCCCTACCCCCACCCCCCTCTGGGCGGCCCTGCCTGATCCAGAGGTGATAAAGGCATTGATTACAGTACCGAGGAATATGAAAGAAAAGGCTAAAAGCTTCTGACCAGATGCAGCTGGGGACAAGTCACCACCGCTACTTAATTATATAAAAGCAGCTGGGAATGTAACAAGCCCCCAAACAGTGTACTCAAACAACAAATGATCAGCAAACCCTGCATCAAAGGGACAGAAAAATCTCTGCCTTAATTTTGAGTTGCTTACTGCAAACGGTTCTCACCTTAGTCTGGTCTGGACTGAGCTCAACTGATTGATTCACATCAATGCCCCAAAATCTCCCAGTCACAGAGAAAGAAATTGATTCAGTTCTGGACAGAATAAGCTCAACTTTTCAGGACAGCTACTGCTGCCATTGCCACATCTGCAAATCTTTGCCAAACCAATCTGTTTGGATACTGGAAATGGGGACTATAGGTAAAGTAGTTGCAAAGAGGATTTTTGTTCAAAGCAATTAGCATTTGTTCTGCAGCATATTTCTACATGTAGCTTAGGAAGCATATTGGTTTTTGTTGTGTGTCCATTAAGCCACGGGCACCTGCTGTGAAATGTGAACTCTCTTTCCATTAGACAGTTACCAGGCAGCTTAGCTGATGGTGTATGAGCTTCAGAATTCCTCTTGTGCAAGCTGACACAGGCCATACGCATTGCAGTGGTAAGAGTTTCAGACTATGTTTACCAGTTCAAATGCTTTTGAATGAACATACTGGTACAATAAAGGTAAAAGGCCAGAAATGTTAAGGACCTGTATGAGGATATACAGTAAGGACCCAAACCAACCTCAGCTGAAATCAGTGACAAAACTCTCCTGATTCAACAGGTTTTGGATCAGGCCCTTAGTAAGGCTGTAAACAAAACCCAGGAATCCAGTTCAAAGCACTGAACTACAACTCCTCTGGCAAGAGTCAAATATATGAGGAGACTTTGCTCGTGTCAGGGATGTTCAATGGGCTCTTATGCTGAATTCTCACTCTTGAAATACTGTAGAAAACACAAAATTTAAGCCTGCAATTGACTGGAAAAGTAACATCTATGTAATGAGATAGGGAGACCTATAACAATCACCTTTTCCAATCGAGCCGCTAAGCGCTTAACAAATTACATACTTTGGGGGCAGCTTTCATCAGAATGAGCTTGCTCCAGATCACATACTGTCAAATGCACAAATTCAGCACTCATATTGTACAATCACTGCTGGATTTAAGACTCGTTTTCCCCCTCGCTTCCTAGTCACGAAGATCCGGAGGTCCCAGCGTTGATCCCACTGCTGACAGCCCAACCCAGGGACATTGGAGTTACAATATCGAACACAGAAAACTAAAAAAACACCTCAATTCCTAAACAGAACAAGAGGTTCACTGACAAGTTAACTGTGCTGTGTTTACACTATTAAGGAACGATTAATTCAAGGGGGATACACACATATAATGATTCGTGTGTGTAAAGCTATTGGCAACTAGAAAAGGAATCAACAAAAGTCACAAAATAAAGATGACTAGACAATAAAGACGGTGCCAGAAGATTCAGCTTTGAACGGAATGAGAACTGAAAAAAGTAGATACACGTCTGAAAATAGGTATATACACACACACAGTAGAGAGTGACTCATCCATAAGAAAAACTGAAAAATATTGTACTATTTCACTGTGATAGAGAAAAAAGACCCATTAATCTATTATTCACTTGCATATGACAACATGCAACTAGATTAACTTTTTATTAAACTACTTTAGAACTATGTTTTTTTTTTTTTTAAATACATCCAAGTGTAGAACCATTAAGCCTGGAGGGGACTAATATTAGGATCATCTAGTTGCTCCTCCTGCTTTTTTTCCTAATCTCTCTAAAGAAACATATGTTTAACATTTGCAATGAAGTGTTTGCTCAGTTTGTAATATTTTTTTGAATGTTCTCCAAAATATAGGAGCATGAACATTTTCTAGAAGGCACAGTTTGTATCTGTTTGACAATTCTGTCGCAAGTGAAAGGACAAGAGAACAATTATCACCAGACTCAGATTAAAGAATTTTGGGGCCCTGTGAGCTATGGAAATTGGGTCCCCCGCAACCTTCCCGAACCTCAGCCTTTGCTGCAGCTGCTGCTAGCCCTCCACTGCAATCACAGAATGCTGAGCTCTTCATAGTGGCTGCTCAGCAAAGTGCTCCTGCCCCATACATACCAAGCCCAACAGATGCCAGAATGCCCCAATTCCCACCCCACATGTACCTCTGAATGTCCCTCCACCAGCCTCACTCATCCCGACAGCCCATACAAATATCCCAGCAGATGACATACATCCTGCTCATCACAGCCACCAACACCACCTCGGTCCCACCAGCCTCAGCCCCACTCACTCAACATCCCAGCCTCCAAAATCCACCAGTTTCCCCCAACCCTTGACCCTGTAGTACCCCCCAGCACTCCTCGCTCACCCCATAGCCCACCACCAACTTGCCCACTGCTCCTCATTCATTACTTCCAGGACCTTCCTGGCCTCTCACTGGTACCCTCTCCCCACCTCCCAGGCTCGGCACTCCACTCCCATCCTGATCTAGGGCAGCTCCTCCCAATCCAAGCTGCCCAGCTCTTTTTGCTCCCATAATCCACACCACTCTTACAAGGCCTCACGCTGCTCAGGTTTGACCCAGTTGCCCTCGTGATGGAGGGGAGGGAAGGCCAAATTTGAGTGCTCTGGTACATGGGGTCATAGTGCCACTCCTTTTTGGGTGGAGGGGGTTTCTGGTGGTCAAGAGGCCCCTTTGAGATGGGTGCCTGTACAAGTGCATTGAGTGCACATCAGTTCATCTGGGCCTGGTTACCGCATGAGCATCATCTCCCTCTATAGAGTTGCATAAATATATGCAGAGCAACAAGAACTGAATATGAATTCATAAAAATTCTGACCTATGATTTTGAGTAAGATCTGTTAAAAAAAAAAGTCTAAAAAGGATACTAAAAATAGTTGTACAATACAAGTTTATACACAAAAAAAGCCTGGAACCAAAAGGAAGCTACTTACTATAAGAACAATGAAGATGGGATGCCAAGATACCTTCACAGCGGAGAGTAAGATGACAGAGGGCAATACAAGGCATATGGAAAGACATGGAAAAACATGTCACCATAGGAACCATTTTGCAGAAGTGTGTAGGAGTAAAAGAGCGCAAGTGATACAATAATTTAATTACAAAAACCCCCAAAGAGTAATATGACATACATTCTACCACAACTGAAGGACAGCTGAATGTGTATGATGCCTTATATGCGATTGAATCACTATTAGAAAGAAAACATGGTTTGGCTCCAAAGCAGTGACAGACGCACAATGAAATATGCCATCATTACAGTAGGAGATTTTTAAAGCAATCCAGAGGAATACATCATGAGAAAAACAAAGTCAACTTCTGCACATGGAAGAATCCAAGTAGGAGTCAAAGGCAAGGTGTGTTATCATGGAAAGATGGAAACAAAAAAGTTATGTATGTGTTTAATCTCAGCAGTATTTTCAGAGACAAACATGCTAAGACTAATATTAAAGGGCTTGATTCTGCTCTCAGTTACATTTATGTAAGCCAGAGTAACTCCTTTGAAGTCAGCAATTATTGAGGTGTAAAACCAGTGTAAAATCAGAATCAAGTCCACAGATTAAGTGTGGAACTAGATTTGTTCACGTAGATAGAGATTTATTTGTTAAGATGGGCCTTAAAGCAAACCAAAGACCCAAACACCTTGAATTTGAAAGTTGAATTCCATATCCAAACATGGATCCTAATTTCACAACATGCAGATCTTTCTCTAATGGATCAAACCAAAAACCTTGCATGTGAACTTCCCTGAATTTTAGAAGTTCAATCCAAATTTAGAATCCCCATAGTTCAGATTCATTTCTACTCATCGAAGATATAGATATAAACAATTGGGGTATGTATTTAGAAGTGTAACACGCAGACAGCCAAAGCAACAATGTAATAGGTTACACTTATAGCAAAGGATGATATTCTTAGGCAGATAAAGTCACACTGAATTATAAGTTCAGGTTTACTGTAATTGCAAAGGTTTGTATTTTTCAGTAGTCATAAAGCAAAGGGCTACCAAGAAGACAATACAGACTATTCATAGATTTAGAGATAAGGCCAGGAGGAACCACTGTGATCATCTAGTCTGACCTCCTGCATAACACACGGGACTTTCCTGAAATAAATCCTGTTTGAACTAGAGCATCTCCTTTAGAAAAAAGCATCCAATCTTGATTTTAAAGATAGCCAGAGATGGGCAATCCACCACAAACTTTAGCAAATTGTTCCAGTGGTTATTTACCCTCATTGTTAAAAATCTGCACCTTACTTTCAGTCCAAATTTACAAAGTGTTGGCATAAGCGGCCACAGGATCCAATTGGTTGATGCCAGAGATCTCCCAATTTTGTTGCCAGCCCAACCTTTGCACTCTGTGATGCCTCATCTTCATGGTCTCTCATTGAGTTTCCCCCTCTAATCAGAAGCATCTTGTTCAAACCAGCTGATAACACAAGTGCTATGACCTCACTCAAAGTCTGTGATCACAGATGATTGAATCAAAACCTGCATTAGAGAAGATATCAGAATTTCTGAGCCAAAAAGGCAAGTCTGTCCCATTTACAAATTAATCTAGATCAGTGGTTCCCAAACTTTAACAACCTGTCAACCCCTTTCACTAAAATGTCAAGTCTCGCGAACCCCCTCCTAAAAATGAATATTTCGAGGGATTTTCTCCTTCACCAGAGTATAAATAATAAAAGTAGTGATCTTGGAAATATAAAATTTGTTTTTATGTCATGCTTATTACACATTATTATTTATCATTACAGTATTTGTATTACATTATGAAAATGGCAACTCTCTTCCAAGATCTCACTTTTGTAGCTTGTATCACTTTGAATAAGCCTGTTATAAGCCAAGGCTCCTATGTTTCATCAAGAAGTATCAGATGTGAAACAGCATGAAGGTATTTAAGAAGCCAACTCAGAGTTCCTCCTACACAAGCATTCAGGTCTTGAGCAGTGCATGCAAAAACCCACGTTACAACAAAGCTTAAACTTGTTCTTGATAATAATTTTAAAAACAATACTAGCTGTCTATTTAATTTTAAAAACAGCAAAAAATATCCACCTTCCTTTCCATTTCTTATAAGGAGTCTTGAAGTTTAAATCTCCTCAGTGTGATAGATATGCTTGCTTTGATCTGGTTAGCTCTTGGAAGTCCAGGGGCTCCGGGTTGCTGGCAAAGTGCTGCTTGGGGTCCCTAGGGACAGCTCTGTCCGCCATTAGGGAATTTTTTCCTGAGAACCCCCTGTAACATTTCGCGAACCCCCAGGGGTCCACGAACCCCAGTTTGGGAACCACTGATCTAGATGGAGAATGGATACTGACTATTGTGAGGTACACAACACACATTACATTGTTTTCATATATGCAATAATGGAGGGTAAAATAGTTATTGCTTATTTCAGATGTTTCTGACTTCTTAGTAATAAGTATGCACAATATTAGAGACTACAATGAAGAATTGACAAGTACAACAGTTTCAAAGTTGCTGAATGATATAAAGGTGACTGAGAATCTAATGGAAATATACTACAGAATTCAAAAGAGTAAGCCACAAAGCACTAATATGAAGACTGTATAGATTCATTAGATTAGGGTTATGTAGCAGGGAGGATATAATAGCTCTGCTATTTACTTTCTCCATGTTCTGTGGGCAAGACACTTAATCGCTGAAACTTGGTTTAATTATGTGCAAATGGGATTAACACCTATCTACCTGATAGGAATGATCTGAAAAGTAATCAATGTCTGTAACGCACTCTGTTCATATAATATTTGCAATTTATAGTACACTTTATATATTTTCAAACAGGAGAAATTAGTCTCCCACCTGCTAGGAAGAGCTCAGTAATGTAATTCAAACTCCAGTCCAGAGAAGGTAAAATTATTGGTTTCAAGACTTCCTTCTTAATAAGAGAAACATACTGACATTAGTGAAACATTAAACACAGTTCAGGCCAGAGTGACTTTCATGGAAAAGAAGCTGGATATTTTGACTCACAGGAAGCGAGAAAGGGCGGGGGGGGGGGGTGAAAGAGGAAGAAATCCAATTGTAATGATACAATTTTAGCTGAGATTACCAAGAACTACATGATGCCTTGAAAACTCAAACTGATGACCTGGAAAACAGGCTCAATTTAAAAAAAAAAAAAAAAAAAAAATACAGGCTGGTAAGCTGCTGAGGGTGGGAACAGGGGAGATGTACAACGATATTTTTGGAAATGGATTTCAAACACTACAGGGCAAAATTCTGCTCTCAGTCACACCAGGTAACATAAATCCTTTTATTAAGCCAACTCTCCTCTCAAATGGATTTAAATCAGGAGTAACTCCATTGATATTACACAGATATAAAAAGCATAACAAAAATGTGAGAATCAGACCCACTGACTTTGTCAGATTGAAGTCAACATGATTGGCACTCTGCAATACAGCATGCTGTGTCCTCATACCAGACAATCAAACACCAAATTGCGCTGTGCTTCTAGCTCGTGCAAATCTCTGTGTAAGGAAGGGAGTTCTGAAGCTGAAAGTCTGTGGGTGAAATCTAGTGCCATGAAAGTCAATGGAAAAAAAAAAAAAAAAAAAAAAACTCCCAATGACTTCAACAGAGCCAGGATTCTACCCCTTAAATCCATTATTATGATGTCTATTGTGGCTGCACATAGGTGCCCCAGTCATGGGCCACAACCCGAGAGAGAGCTAAAGGACTGTTCCTGTCCCAAAAAGAGCATAAAGTCCTTATTTAATTTCTTATATTTCAAGCGTCTGATGATGAGCTTGGAGAAGTTGGGGGGTTGTTTGAAGGCCAGAGGAGGGGGGGGGGCGTTTCCAGGAAAGTTGTCACCTACCACCCCACACTGGACCCATATGAGGTATCATCAAACAACCACCCATACTTGTTGGGGACCTCATCCTGAAAGAAATCTTTCCTGGCCCACAGACGAGGATACACCAACTCAAAGCGGCAACAGACCTTGCCAGAACAGATGTAAACCTGCGGAAATATCTCCATTGCTACGCTGATTAATACCCCCTACAACACACACTTCAAGATCCATGGATCCTACACATGCCTATCACAACATGTGGCATACCTCATACAGTGCACTAAATGCCCCAATAGCAACTACGTGGGTAAACCAGACAATCACTCCGCTATCGAGTGATCTTACACAGGAAAATGATAAGAGACAAAAACATCCCATCACCTGTGGGTGAACACTCTTCACAAAGCAATCATTCTATAGCTGACCTATCAGTCCTCATCCTCAGAGGAAACTTGCACAACACTTTCAAAAGATGAGCCTGGGAGCTTAAATTCATAACTCTGCTAGACACTAAAAATCATGATCTTAATAAAGACACTGGATTTATGGCTTATTACAACAATCTGTAACCCACTCACCCTGCTTTTGGCCTATGACTACAGGGGTATTAACTGGCCACTACACCTTGAATGGTCCCTTATTAGAATATGTACTAACTACTTATGTTAACCAATCTGTTCCACCTTGTATTTAGTTGCGACACGGGGTACATTTTTCCCAGACCTGAAAGAGAGCTCTGGGTAGCTCAAAAGCTTGTCTCTCACACTAACAGAAGTTGGTCCAATAGAAGATATTACCTCATCCACCTGGTCTCTCTAGGAAAAATGCATAACAGCTCCAATAGCTAAAATACCTCAAAATTCCCACAACTTGGAAATCTAAACTGGGTAACATAGCAGATCAAGGGCTAAATTGTCATGGGGCCAAAAGACAGACTCTGCCTCCGTGCCTGTAATTTTGCACACCAAACCAGCAGCATTCCCCCCCGCCCACAAAAAAAATTGCAAGCACATAATATCAAACTCCTTAGTTTGTGCCTTCAGAAGCCATTTGTGACCATAAAGCCCAATTCTTGCTGGCACAAAACTTGCAAATGCAAATTTAGAGATTCTGACAATCTGGTTTAAGAAATCTGCTTTTCATTTCAAAGATATCAGGTTCCAATCCCGTTATGTGCTTTTATGCAGTTTGCTATTAACTTTCTTCAGTCAATACAATTATGGATTGAAAACTTCATTCTGCCACCTCTGCTACTGAGGAGAAAAGTACTACTCAGCATGAGTCAGAGTAGCAGAATCAGGCCCTTAGAAAAGAAAAAGGTTATATCTGATCTAACAAATTCAGGTTAGAAAACAAGCTGTACCTTTAATCTGAAAACTGTACAAAGCAGCACTGGTCAGAAAAACAAGACTGAGGACTTCTGTTTTCAATCAAATTTTTTCCAACAATGTCTAAAATATTTTGACTATTATGTTTTAAAGTTTTTATTTCTGGGGGTTTTGTGCTGTCAAATTAACCAACCAAATATATTTTTTTAAAAAATTACAATTGGGAGTATTATACCCATCTCACAGATGGGAAAACTAAGGCACAGAAAACTTAAGTGACTTGCCAAAGGTCACAGAATAAAAGAGACACTGTTTTCAGAAGGGGCTTACTCATGGTTCCATTTTGATTTATATATGCGACCATGACCTCATTGTCGCTCTTTAAAACTATAACCACATAACTTGTCCAACATCATACTATGAGTCTGCTGCAGAGCCAGAATGTAGGTGTCACAAGAAATGAGAAGTTGCTCTACTCTGTAGATCCTAGACCAATGCACCTACAGTGCCAACTGAAGGTGTTGCAGAACAAAGAGATCAGGTGACCTCCTGGCCCAGAAAAAAGACAAAGGGAGAGGAGAGGCTGGAAAGTTTCAGTTTTGGAGCTGGCTAGGAAAATGGAGGGGAGGCCAAACAGCCCTCCTGGCCTCCTCTGGCCCCCCCAAGATGAACCTGACTGAGGGGGTCCTGTTGTCTGTACCTGCAAGACCTGTCTTGGACTGTGTTCCTGTCGTCTAAATAAACCTTCTGTTTTACCGGCTGGCTAAAGGTCATGGTAAATTGCAGGAAGCTGGGGGTGCAGGGTCTTGTCTCCCCCAAACTCTGACACTCAAAAATCCAGGTCAACAAAGACCTTGAATTTAAGTCCGCTGGGACAACAGAATGCCTTTCCAGTGAAAGGCCCTGGCAGAACATTTAAGAATATCTTAACAATTAAAGCCCAACCGGATTCATATAATTTTAAAGTCTGCAATGTTTACCCACTGGAGAGGATATAGAAAAACAATATTGCAAAATAGCATTTGAATCTGAGGAGTTCCGGTATAAAATAGCCCCATACAGAGAAATGTAACCACTGTAGGTGGCCAGGAGACAGGGTGTCGGCCAGTCTCTGTGTAGACCCTTGCACATCCCTGCCCTCTAGGGCTCTACAACAATCGCACACCCTTATTCCACCCCCTAGATACTTAAGAAATGCATAGGGGAAACTGAGGCACCCACACAGTATTCAGAGAAAACATTAAGAACGTTCCCACTTCATCACAGTGAGAAAGAGCAATTTATGATTTGAGCTGTGATAAGGATATCAGGACTGCAGCCTGGCCTAATGCCAACACACAGCATAGGTTATAATGTGATGTTGTATTTATCCAAAAATTTCATACCAAAATAAAAGAAAATATTGTTTGTTAAAATTCTACATTGGTACATTGGCCAAACATCTCTTTGCTTGAATTCCAGCAACATGTTAGTCTATAGCTTGCCTATGTTATGAAATAGTCCATTAATAAATTACTAGTTCACTGAGACTACAAAATATATAATGATGCCAGTCACTTCATAACTGAATGGCACTACATTACATCCAACTTTGGGGCAACTTCAATGATTTCAGTGGAGTTAGACAAATTCATCACTGGTGTTACTAAAAAAAAAAAAAAAAAAAAAAAAAAAAAAAAAAAAATCCTTCTTCCCTTCTCCCTTCCTACTTAGGTAGTAACTGGACTCAGTTTAATCAATTAAATCTTTCAAGGTATGCTCAATAAGTGGCCAGTTTGTGGTTGACAGTCCATATGGGAAAGAAGAGAGAGTGTGACTTTCATAGTCCAAGGCCCCAATCCTGCATTTCACAATCAATGCATGGAGCCTGCAATTCACAAGGGATGCATGGATTGCTGCTCCCACATGGAGCTCCTCTGGATTGATAGCAGGCTACCTACAGGTTGTAAGTTACAGAATCAGTGTCCAGGTGAGGAGCTCTATTCTATTCTAAAGGGGCTAGCTCATTCCTCTGCAGTTCACATTCAAAGGATGACAACGCTTCCACTCCACATATGTTGCCCCTCAGGACATTTTAAGAGGCTTTATATAAAGTTATTTTTCCATGTGAACACTGGAAACAATGTTTGTTCATTTAGATTGGTAAATGAATTACCCTAGAGTGGAATAGCTAGCTCCCCATGCTTCCTAATATATACTGCCTCATTGATTTACACATGATTCTAGTCACATCTTATGCATTTTGTTTTACAAGGAAATTGTATTCTAAATTGAATACATCTGACCCAAGAGACTTGTATTCTCAGAAATAATAGAGTCTGGAAATGTTTTTAGATCCCTCATTAATACTACCCATTAGAAGCATTAGAGAACATTGTCAGCCAATAAATAAAATCGGTACAAACCAACTTCAGATACAATTAACTCATTTGTTAGATAGTGATGGAACTTCCAGGGTAATGTCAGACTCGAATGGCACCTCCTGAAATGCCTAGTGCTCTGAACAAACAACAAAATTACTCAGAGCTAATATCTTGGTTTAAAGAATGCTTTATAAACAAAAAAGGATCTCAAAGGGCTTCACAAGTTTATTTCATATACGAAAGACTATATCTAGACTGACAGATCAAGACACCGAATTGCTTCATCCACCATTGAAACGCAACCATCTCCAAGGTGTAGCGTGGCAAATATTTAACAGCACACAGCAACACTACAAATTCACATAAGAACATAAGAACGGCCATACTGGGGAAGACCAAAGGTCCTTCTAGCCCAGTATCCTATCTTCCAACAGTGGAAAGTGCCAGGTGCCTCAGAGGAAATGAACAGAACAGGTAATAATCAAGTGATCCAACCCCTGTCGCCCATTTACAGCTTCTGGCAATCAGAGGATAGGGTCACCATCCCTGCCCATCCTAGCTAATAACCATTGCTGGACCTATCCTCCAGGAATTTATCTAGTTCTTTTTTGAACCCTGTTATAGTCTTGGCCTTCACAAAATCCTCTGGCAAAGAGTTCCACAGATTGACTGTGCATTGTGTGGAGAAATACTTCCTTTTGTTTGTTTTAAACCTGCTGCCTATTAATTTCATTTGGTAAACCCTAGTTCTTGTGTTATGACTGCTTACTTTGCTTAAAAGCCTTTGGTGAGGGACTTTGTCAAAGGCTTTCTGAAAATCTAAGTACATTATATCCACTGGATCCCCCTTGTCCATATGCTTGTTGATCCCCTCAGAGAAGTCTAGTAGATTGGTGAGGCATTATTTCCCTTTACAAAAACCATGTTGATTCTTCCTCAACAAATTATGTTCATCTAGATGTTTGACAATTATTTTCTTTACTATAGTTTCAATCAGTTTGCCTGGTACGGAAGTCAAGCTTACTGGCCTGTAATTTACAGGATCACCTCTGGATTCCTTTATAAAAATTGGTGTCATATTAGCTATCCTCCAGTCATCTGGTACAGAAGGTGATTTAAATGATAAGTTGCAAACCACAGTTCGTAGTTCTGCAATTTCACATTTGAGTTCCTTCAGAACTCTTGGGAGAATACCATCTGGTCCTGGAGACGTATTACTGTTTAATTTATCAGTTTGTTCCAAAACCTCCTCTAATGACACCTCAATCTGGGACAGTTCCTCAGATTTATCACCTAAAAAGAATGGCTCAGATTTGGGAATCTCCCTCACATCTTCATTCATGAAGACCAATGCAAAGAATTCATTTTTAGTTTCTCCGCAATGGCCTTATTGTCCTTGAGTGCCCCTTTAAAATCTCGATCGTCCAGTGGCCCCACTGGTTATTTAGCAGGCTTCCTGCTTTTGATGTACTTAAAAAACATTTTTTTATTACTTTGAGTCTTTGCTTAGCTGTTCTTCATATTCTTTTTTGGCCTTCCTATTTTTTTTTTTTTTAAAGACAGTTTATGCTCCTGTTTTCCTCACTAGGATTTAACTTCCACTTTATGTACTCTTGAGATAGTTCTAAGATAGTACTTGTATAAGGATATTCACAGAGTTTCTACTACTTGATCCCACAATTTAGCACATGGCTTAATTTATTACATGGATATCTCTACCAGGTATACAGTATGCATGTGTGTGAAGGATATGAATAAATACAACTTTTTATATAAATTATAAAAAGCAACAGAGGGTCCTGTGGCACCTTTAAGACTAACAGATGTATTGGAGCATAAGCTTTCGTGGGTGAATGCCCACTTCGTCACACGCCTGACGAAGTGGGCATTCACCCACGAAAGCTTATGCTCCAATACATCTGTTAGTCTTAAAGGTGCCACAGGACCCTCTGTTGCTTTTTTACAGATCCAGACTAACACAGCTACCCCTCTGATACTATATAAATTATACTTTTCAAAACTTAAATGAGGCACCACAAAGTCTTAGCTCTTTTAAAACGATGTAATCTAAACTTAAGAAACAATACAAGGATAATTTAAAAAGCAAGCAAAGACCAGATTTCAAATATTATAACGTTTTAATTAAAATATGTTTCACACATTAGGGTTGAGCCACTTTATTTGTGAACCCTAACACACATCTTGATAGGTTTAAAAAAAAAAAAAAAAGTAAGCTGTCCAATAAGATTTGAGAAAATTAATCAAACTGAGACGCCTACAGTAAGCACACTGCTGGAATTGTAGGCACTGCATTTCTAATCTGCTGGGGGTGCTCCCCCAACCCATTCCACCCCTTCCCCCAATGCCCCACCCCACTTCTTCCCATCCCTGCCCCGCCTCACCTCTTCCTGCCCAGTTCTGCCCCCTCCCTGAGTGCACTGCGCCCTCACTCCTCCCGCCTCCCTCCCAGTGCTTCCTGATGCTGCAAAACACCTGATCTGCGGCAGGTGGGAGGCAGTGGGAGGGAGGGGAAGACACTGACCAGCAGGGATGAAGGTAGGTGGGAGATGCTGGGGGGACAGGGAGGTTCTGATAGGGGGGCTGCCAGTGGATGCTCAGCACCCACCATTTTTTCTCCCATAGGTGCTCCAGCCCCGGAGAGCACCCACGGAGTTGGAGCCTATGGTTGGAATGACAGCAGCATTACACTGTTCGTATCATGGGGTAGGTTTCTGTATCTCCTTGCACCTTGTCTAGTCACATACACCTGTGAAAGAAAGTGTGAAGTGGGCATAAAATGCGAGCAAATTAGAATTTTTCACTCTTTTACCCAAGTGCAAGGCTGGAGAATCAGACCTGTGTCTTACAGTGCAGCGCTAAAGTTATTCATCAAGATGCTACAAGAAAGTACATTATTCAAATGAAGCTACACTCGAATTCAAATCTCATTTGATACCTTGGATGAAATCCTGACTCCAGTAAAGTAAATGGCCCAATTATTTACCTATGATGATCTGTGTTAGGTAAGCACTGGTGCATGAATAACTAGCTACTGTGCTTGCACATGTGTAAGGTCCAGTCGGGATATCGCTGAATCTTGTTTGGTTAAATACATTCTATTCTATTCTACCACTCTGAAACCTATATAAAATTTGTCACTCATCTGATAAAGCTTCTTAGTTCCACCCAACTCTCTAATTTAAGAACGTTTTTATGATAGAATAATGGAACCTCAATAAGTGAGGCCTAACAATTAATTATTAAACTCTCCAAAGGGAGATATTGCTGAACAAACCCACAGAATTTACTCTCAGTCTTATTTCTGCTAAAGGAGCTTTAAATCAATGTGCCTCAAGTATACATGTGAACAGCTTCAGCATAGCAGTCTTGCTCAGCACAGTAGCTAAGGTAGTGTATGAAACCAGGATTAATATACATGGGGGGAAAAATCATATCTTTTTGGTAGTACCTTTACAACAGTGAAAATGCAAAAGTTGAAGAAATTATAAGGGGAGGGGGAATCTCCATTAATCTTTTTGCTTCCAATGTTTGTATCTGTGATTTTCTTCAAGCAGGCATGCCTCGCACCTAATAAACTATCCATTGACCAGAGAACACTTCATCCAAAAGTTTAAAAACAATCAACAAAAATGATCAAAAAGTCTGACTTCTCAGAAGTTTCATTTCAGTAGTGGCAACTAACTAGCAACTGTAAATGCCCTAAAAATTAATTGTTTAAAAATAACACTGCAGCATCTTATAAAATTAAACATTTTTTTGGTTAACTTCTGCTTTCCCAGTCATGCGAGAGCCCTTCATTGTGCTATACCAGACAATTCGTTCTCTGCTTTGGCTGCTAGTATTACTGACATTGGTCTCATTTCTGCGTAACTGATCTTTATTGAAAGGAGTGGTCCCATTCAGAGAATCCCTATTCAGGAGAATCCTCCTGAAACAGAGCCTACAGAAGGACTACTCATGTAAGTACTGTAAATGTTTGCAGTATCATACCCATTGATTACACTGCCCATATTGCATTTTAAATGAATGAAAAACAGATACTTTGTACCACAGAGGTCTGCAGTATCAACAGTTTAAGATCATTCTCTGCCAGTAAAAATCAAGATCAAGGAAACATCAGTTTCACTAGAACTGATTTGTTTCAGCTGTTAAATAAACTGAAGACCCTCATATAGGGCAGGATTGAGCCTTTAGGCACAGCTAGGACAAATGTGTCCCTGCAGGACATCATGCCAGGACAAGCAACTTCCATAAAGTAAGAACTAAAGACAATTGTTAATTTTAAAAAAATAGTTAAGGATTAAAAACCCAATGGTTTGATCTTGCAAACACTCAGGCATATTGTGACAGAGTGGGATATGTCTGTATCAAATTTTGCATTCAGTTGTACTGCGTGTCTGCACAAGTCTGGCTTGCCCAAGGTGAGTCTATTGTGCTGCATTCCAGACAGCTGCCCTGCCAAGCTAAGGTGTTTGGAGACTCCCTGAAGGACGATCAACCCCAGAGATCCATCAAGAGCAAACTGGGGAGGGGCTATCAACGTTGGATGACTCAACTACTAACCCACCCCCATGGAAAAACAGGTTCTTCTACAGGAGCAAACATAATGGGGAGGGGATGAGGGCTTCTGAGTGTGAGCACATGGCACAGACTCAGTTGCCTTTAAGGAGTGAAGTTCTGCTCTGTGCAAGGGAGAGAGGGGGCTGACCATCACCACAGGTAGGAAAGGACTCATCCCCAGCCTGAAACATCAACAAACTCACAAAGTGCGAGGGTGAGATTATGTAACTCACACACGTCCTGGGTGTGGTGCTCTGTTCCATCTAGTGGCACGGAGAGCACTTAGAGAGAGATTAATGAGTCTGCTCTACAGCCTTAGCTGAGAGCCACATGGCTTTTAGCTCATGCACTAAACTCCAGAGGCCCCACATTCGATCCTGCCTGCTGACGACTGGGGTCTGTCGGCGTTACAAGTGGGGGCTCATCCAGGATTTCAACTGGGAAGACTCTGAAGCTCAGGACATGCTTCCTCCGCTAGGAGAAGTATGTAACCCACACACCTCCTTGGTGTGGTGGTCTGTCCTCCTTTAGTGGTGCCGAGAGCACTTAGAGATTAATACGTTTGCTACAGCCTTAACTAAGAGCCATGTGGCTTTTAGCTTTTAGTAGAGGTTCATACACTAAGCTCCAGAGATCCCAGGTTCAATCCCACCCGCTGATGACCTGGGTCTGTCAGTCTTATGTTAGACATAGGGAAGATGCTTCTCAGGACTTGTTTTTAAAGATGTTTAACTCTCAAGCATTTCCATAGTAAAGTCACTGTATCTAAGAAATTCCTTTGCTAAGCCTGTGCTCCTTGCTTTCCTGCCACATTGTCCCCAAAGGGGTTCAACTGCAAGCCCAGAGCACCCATAGCCCAGGTGGAGTTCTGGGGAAACATGTAAGTGACTGGGGGACTTAGGAGGTCTCTAGCACTGATTTTGGGAGCTATGATAGCTGAGTGGCAGCACCCCATATCCCCAAAACAGGCACCATACACACGGTCTGAGCCCAGTAGTGTGTCCTAATGGCCCCAGAGCTAGAAACAGTGACTAGACACTACCCATACCCAATTAGTTTGGAAGCACAGACACAGCAAGTGGATCCACTGGTGACCATCCAATGAGTTGCTGGGACAGTTTGTAACACATGAGTAACTTTATATATAAGCAGCCCCACTTACGTAAGTGTTCACAGGATCAGGCACTGAGCAATAGTGAGCCATATCAGACCAACAGTTTTTGATCAGAGCATCCCATTACATTCAGTGGGGAGTGCTGCTGGACAACTGATGGGATAGTAAAAATAGTAGCATTTAATCGAACATCAGGAAAAGGAATCAACAATAGCTAGGCAGAGAGGCAGCTGGGAATAATTCATGTATGTGTCTAATATTAATAATTTGAAATTAACAAGACCCAGATCAATCATCATGATTGACCACTTAGCTTGTATGTTTTGTTCTTTTCCCCATACTATATGTCTGTTTAGACTATAAAGCAGTTTGAAGCAGAGAACGGGTCTTCCTACATGTTGTACAGACATAGCATTGTTACCCAAAAAGTGCTATTTAAACAAGTTACAAGAATAAATAATTGCATACAAAGGAATTTAACAGGAAAAGAATCTAAAAACTTTCCAGGTAATATTTATTCACATTAGTGCATGCAGGATCCAGCCTTTAGACTATACCTTCACGTGGCAAAATGTATTTCATGCTATGTTTACAATACAAAGACTGGCTTAGACTAGTCAGAAAATCCTGGATGATGTTAGAGCTGTTTTAACAATGTGTTATTTTGCTCATTTTGGTACAAGAGAGCAGCACTCAGACAATGTTTGTTTTAGGCAAACAGAATTGTGAAGCTGTAACATTTATTTTAAATGTTAACTACAATTTTGCTCTTTTATTTACTATTCCAGTATATTTTAACGCACATTGGGTAGCTTAATTTCATATTTTTGTCAAATGTGCAGCATAGAATCCTGTTTTAATGTGAATAGCACTATTTCACTAAACTGAAGTTCCATGTACAATGCTACAGTAGGGCAGAGGAAGGACAAAGAAAGCCACAAATAACACACACACGGATTGTGACAAGCCAGGGAAAACCCAAGATAGAATTCAAGGCTACAAACAAAACATTTCGTATTTTTTAAAAACACCACCACATTTTTAAGTAGGAACATCATCTTGTGAGGAGAAATGGACTATGTGGTACGATGGATTGAGAGGGCTGGATCAGAATTGGCACTATGCAGGTGGAGCACAGATTTTGAGTTGAAATGAAATGTAGACACAGCTCTGGCCAAAAAAAGCGGGGGTGGGGGCAGGTGTGAGGGAGGGCTGGAGAATTCAATACAGCAAAGTACACCAACCAAATTCAATCTAAGATGCTAGGTAAAATGACTGTATGAACATAAATGTAACAATGTACAAAGTTACGTATTGCAAAATTCAAGAAAGTAGTTCGTACTATGTTGCCCAATGGAGGAGCTGGCTGACAATTCTGAAAGGGAGCGTCAGCTGGGCAGGACAGGGGCTCATTATAGAGGCCTAAAACATCTCTTCCCAGTCAGAGGTAGGGGTGCAGCTAAACATTTGTGACATCACAACCAACCATCAGCTCACATTTTGGGCAGAACTCTGACCCCTTAGCCCAACAGGGCCCTTATGCTGCAGATATTAACACCCATATAATCATGGGGGAGACATCAAGGTCAGAATACGTAGAGATGCTGGAGGAAGGAAATCACTCCCCCATCCTTTGAGACTGTGCAGGTCCTGATTGCTGAACAACCAGTCTGCATTCCCTACCATGCTGCTTGATTATCCTGAGGACTGGTCATGTTAGCATGGAGCTCCATACAGGGGAGTAAGGGGCCAGCATGGTCCTCAAGATTTGCCCCAATAGGACTACCCACATGTTTGATTAAGGGTTCCAGGACAGGGACTTGCACTGCACAAAATAACATACGACGCATTTTTTAATCAGTGCTAAAAATGATTAACGGGACAAACTTTTTGCAAACATCACTTCGTAACCCTACTGACCTAAGTCAAGCTTAAACTTCCACTGACGTACTGCAGGATCAGTCCCTTTGTTTCATTTGAAATATGCAAGGACTTTTTAAATGACACAAGTAAAATAAGTACTGCAGTCTCCTAATTAATGTGATATTAAGAGTAATATCCAGGTCTGGTGTGCTTACATTGATTATAATGTTGTAAGACCAAACCCTGAGATCTCTTCTATTTTTATTCAGCCAAATTCCAAATGATTTCACGGAGAGCATTGCCTGCTTAAATACCTCAGAATTCAGCCTATAAAGAGTAATTTTGCAGTTGAAAAACAAATACAAAAGCATTTTGTATTACTTCTTTTTCCTCATTTATCTGTATTATTCATATTTGAGCATTAATAGTCAACAATATATTAGTCACCATTTATTGTGAATTTGCTAGTAATTTTATCTACATTTTCCACCGTGGAACTGTAAGTACTACAACCTCTAGTGCTACAGTGACTAAAGAAAAGAGGCTTAAAATGTCAGTCAAATTAACACACAGGGAAAAGACAGAACATCCTTTAAACTTAAAGTCATAGCTTGTTGAATAGTAAATGAATTTTGGGGAGAAAATGTAAATAAAAATACAAAAAGCTAGGTCTGAAATATTCTTTCATCCTTCCAAGCTAAAAGATACATACAGCAATGTATTCTCTAGCATTCTTAGCACTCCTTTGGGGGATTGCAGGCCTAGTTCTGCCAGCACACCATGCATAGAATTCCCATTCACCTTAGGCTCATGGCATTTGTAGATCAGTCATCATGTCTGACCCTAAATTGCAGAAAGCAAACTAAATGTCAAATTTTGCCCCCCTTTCCTCACACACCAGTGTTACTGCTCACAGAGCAAGTTACTACTTAGTATAAGGCTGGCAAAGTACATGATGGATTTAAAGGAAATATGATACTGCACCTACTTACCATAAATAAATGGTCTCCTCCTGGACGCCCTCTCATAGCAGCCCTGCAAGTGGCCTCTCACCTCAATTTCCCTCTTGGGTAACCCAAAAGACTCCACTGCAGGTTCTTACTTAAACAATATCCCTTCTGGGGCCCAGTTTATTACAGAAACCTTGTGCAGATAGGCTCTAGCAAAAGTCCTGTATCACCCAAGGACATACAGTCCTTCTTCTCACCACACTAGAGTGTCTTCTGCCACAGGCTTCTTCTCTGTCCTCTTCCGTTGCTCTGCCAGGACTGCCTCCCCAACCCTTCCATCTGGGGTACAACCCCACTCTTCCCAGTAGGAACTCCCACAGCCTCTCTTACTCTCCCCAGCCCTCTCACTGCTCCTCAGGCTCCAGGTCTCCAGCAAGGAGATGCCAGCAAGTAAACCCTTCTGCTGTTCCTCTGCTTACTACCCTCTCTGGCCCTTGGCTCTAGTAGAGCCAGCAGGCATCTCCCGCTGCTGCTCCTCCTACCATCTACCCTCTGGCCCCAGCTCAGGGGACACCAGCCAGCAAAATCCTTCTTTCTGCTCTCCTGGCTTCAATCAATCCCAGGTTTTATCCCAGGAATTACTTTCTATGACTAGCAGCTCTCATCTCCTGCCTGATTCACTCTGCTCTGACTCCTGACTGACCTCTGATAGCCCCCAGCGGCTACCCGTCCCTTTTAATTGGCCCAATTGAGAGCCCCTGGACAGGAACAGGAACACTGAGCCCAGGTTCATACCTCCGCCCATTTCAAAAGAAAAAAACCCAGACCCTGCCAGCCTCTCTCAAAGGCAGGCCCCTTTTCTCTCTCTTTTTCCCCCCTGTAATCTGCCCAGCTATAAACACATACCCCCAGAACCAACACATCTTACACAAATCATTCCTTATAAATTCATGCACAAATTCAGCAGGTCATAGAGGGTTCCCCACATTTCCTCCAAGTACTCAAAACAGCCCCTAAAGAAAAACAAGTCTCCATTTCTCTCAGGCTTCATAATGCAGCTAGTTTCCACTCCACTTGGTCTTCAGTTCCCTCCTTGACATGAGAGGGGGTCACAGCACCCCACCAACTGCACTGCTGCAAACAGCACCCCTCATTGCAATAAATCACTCAACAATACCCTGCTTCTGTTTCCCCCTTTTTGGGGTCCTTTAAAATCTCACAGTTCAAAAGGGGTTCAAACAATCCTCAGAAGGGGTCCCACTTATTTAGTCCTCGGATACATACTAGCCCTCTAAGTTCCAGACAGTTCAATGTCTATCTCCTGATTAACCCAAAATAACACAAAACACAAACCTGCAGTTCTCAGTCCCAGCTAGCCTGTACAGTTTTTCCCCTGCTTGGATAGGGTCTCTCCCAGACCACCCTACCTGGAGAGCTTTCTTGCACTCTCTCCTCCTTCTTCAGATTTTTTCCCCCTGCTAACTCAGAGCCCCGCAGGTGCCTTCTTGATCCCTGAAGCATTTACAGCCCTAGCTGTAAGTGCTTGGCCATGTTCTCTTTACTGCAACTTCCTGCTCTTTTTGTCCTGGGATCACCTGATTCAACTCTGGCTCGTCCTGTAATAGGGCTGTATTAGCCTCAGGCTCTATGGCTCATGAGGCAAGCCACCCGCTTACACTTCTGTTGATGCCCCAGTACTGCAAATAGGAGACTCATGTAGAATAACACCTTATTCCTTAAACAGTCCCGCTAACCAATGGAGTAATGTACTACTCATGTTCTGATACCTTTATTCACTATTAGTACCTACTCCTTGACTAGTCCTGTTCAGATCAAGTGGATTGAAATCAGTGGGACTACTCAAGTAGTAAGGGAGTACTTATGATGAGTAAAGATCTTATATTGGTGCAACATAAGTAAGGATGGTAGAATTAGTCTCAAAGTGTTTCCTGGCTTAGGTTATCAGTAAGGGGTCAAACTGTGATACCCCTAATCCTCTCAAGTGATATTTCGCTCTGCAAACTCTGGCCCTAGGCAAAAGTCAATATCTCAATGCTCAAAGAATGAGCTGAATAATGTTTTTTGTTTTTACAAGTGTGGCAGGCAGCTAGGATGATCTTGTTAGCACTGCCTGCTGTTCTAGAATGATACTCTGTTGTGTATATCATGCTCAATGAACCTTTATATGATTATTTGACACCATGGGAAAAACTGGAAACAGAGCAAGAAAATAACTTATTTTTAAACACTGTTTATGAGTTTGTCAGCACTGTGCGTATGTGCTCAGAGCTCTCTGTAGTCATTCCCATCACCTCAAACGGCTCAGAAAATATTGCCAGAGTCTCGGCTGCTGCTGAACTCAACCAGCAAACCTCTCAGATGTTTCTCTCATTTTGGTTTACAAACATTCTGAGCTATTTTATCCCCATATTCCCAGGAACGGATGCCAGAAACAAGATGTTCAAGACAAAGAACAGAATGCTGCCCAGTGTGTGGATTTGAAGCCTTCACAAGCAGAGTAAAAAATGGAAGCAGTGCCTCACTGAGATGATCAAGGAAGCTTGAAGCCCTTTTAAATTTTATGTTTAGCATTCTTCTAAGAGATGATGGCACATATCTGTGTAAACTCTAAACACAGCCATAAATCTGCTCTGTGTCCATCGTGGTCTCCAAGTATAGTATTTTTTATAGTATAATATTTTCTTCTTTGTAACCTCTTCCTTATTTATAAAGGCTTCTACAAAGTTTCACGTTCAGTTTCTTCCATTACCAAGTATTCCCTTTAACTTTTGCCAAACACTGATATTTTTCCTCTGGGGTATTCAATGGAGCTGAAATAAACATTTATTGATTGTTCTTTTCATTTTTACTAGCACAACACAGCTCTAGGAATAGGCGAATCTAGTCATTCCTTTCCCCTGTCTTCCACCATACCCAAGTGCAGGATCAGTGGGGGCAGAAAGTCCACGCAGAGGAAAGTTGTAGTCATGGAAGGAACCACAAGTCTACTCTGTAAAGGACCCAGAACCAGCTTTTGCCCACACTCATACTTTCTCCATTGGCTGTCTTTGCAGAAATAGAGAACAAACTATTGAAGGTTCCACAGAAATAGCACAGTATTTTAAATTCTGATTTCTCTGTAACAGTGGAATATTTAAAACATAGTTCATTTAGAATCCATTGGACATTCCTCATCAAATTATTATAATAGTATAATAGATCAAACATGGGGCTTAATCTAATGAGAGTCCCTTCACATAAAGACATTGGACTTTAGTGGTGCCCATATCATCCCTTCCCATCCTGTCCCAAACAGAAATAGTTAATTCAACATGCACCCAATATTGCACAGGTTTTGTAGGGGAACCCCAACAGGCCAAGGGAAGAGAAGGAAAACCTGTTTCTTTCCAGCCTTTCCATTCTTCTCCATCCCCTGATGCCTGATTTTGTGTGAACATGTTGCTCATACCACACCCATGACAGAAATACCTGAAGGTTAAAAATCCATGTTCTGACTCTCTCTGACTGATACTATACTTACTGGAGAATTAGACTTACTGACAGACAAGTTATAAACAATTGTTCACTATTTAAAAACACCCTTTAAAACATGCTGAAGGCTCAGACATTTTGGTGTTTAGACTTTTTAATTTATGATTGGTTGGAAATGGTTGATGGTGAAGAATTCTTTACAGCTTTTTAATTTGGGGATGAATTTTTAAACATTTAAAAAAGAAAGGTTTCAGGGTAGCAGCCGTGTTAGTCTGTATCCTCAAAAAGAACAGGAGTACTTGTAGCACCTTAGAGACTAACAAATTTATTAGAGCATAAGCTTTCGTGGGCTACAACCCACATCCGAAGAAGTGGGCTGTAGTCCACGAAAGCTTATGCTCTAATAAATTTGTTAGTCTCTAAGGTGCCACAAGTACTCCTGTTCTTTTTAAAAAAGAAATTCTGTTCCCATGACATGAGCCTTTTGGTCCATCTTGAGACAGAATGGACATTTTTACCAAGTATCAATTCAACCTCTAAATAATGAGGCTTTAAATGCAAATGCTGATACATTGCATTGTCAGACTCTGGCTTGCCTTACTCATGCACAGAATTCATCTGAGTCAATAGGAGTACTCATGTGAATATGTTATGGGAACGATGTGGTATCTCTTGATGAAATTCTATGATCACTGTTATGCAGGAGGTCAGACTAGTTGATCATGATGATCCCTTCTGCACTTAACATCTATGAATATATGAATAAGGCAAACAGGATTTAGCCTCTAAATTATAAACTCATCTAAAAGAAATACGGAGAGAAAAAGAACTTAGATATGGAAATAATATAGGGCCGGATTCAGATGTCTGAATAGTACTTTATTCTATTAGTAGCATCATTGAAATCAGTGTGGAACAAGTTGCTATCCAATGTGAAAGGGAGGGTCAGAATCCAGCCCTTATTATGTAACAAATGGACTAGCTGGAGTATGAAATGCATGAAGAGCACCAGGAAAAAGAAAATACACAAGCCAATTAACCGCACCATGATCCAAATGATATTTACTTTTGTTCTTTCACCTAAGATTACATTTCAAAGCTATCCATCCTCTTCCACAAAGGCAAAGTGCCCGCTGTTTGTTCTGTGCTCTCATAAAGATGAGTGAGTTTATTCAGTTCTGCACAAATGCAGGAGGAGGAGGAGGAGGAGGGCGAGGATAAAATGTCAAGAATATCTGAAGTGCTTGTTTTGACTCTGTTGAAAAATACATTTAATTCTCATTTCAGATGCATTTATTCTCGGATACCATTTCTGAAACCCAAATCTCAACCCCTAAAACACACAATATGGAATATTAATATATGGCTTTACCAATTTGACTTCCCTAAAGACCCTTCCATTTGCATTATACAGGGTGTTTCCTGGGTGAAAGGTATGGTCCTAGACAAAACGTTAATGAGACACGTTTATAAAAGAAAGAGAAGAATCCTCAGGGAAGCATAATAGAAAGCAATGAAATATTAATAAAAAAACTGATCTTATTTCCCCTAAATATGGATGAAAGTCACCCCTGGGCAGAGAGCCTGCACAAGGATCTATGCATTATTTAAATTCCACTTAACCATTGTTCTGGGGCTTACATGGTTCATAAGACCCTGGGGTAAGTCATTAAGCTGGGTTGTGTTTCATTCAATGTCTTCAAGACCAAGATATGTAAGAGCAGCGGTGGAGTAATTTCATTATAGCAAATCTATGGGATTGCCAAAATAGTCTGATTGACTGGTCATCCCCCTTGAAGGTTTTTAGAATATTGGTTAAAATTAAATAATAAGAAGAGTCAGCCATCCAGAAGCAAAAACTTCTAGCTTCCCCAATAGGCATCTGACTGCGAAACACCAATGTATAATAAAACCCTGATTAGAAATCCTAGCGTAGACAGTTTCTCCCTGTGACTGGGGATACAGTGTTATTGACATTGTCAGACATTGCCCTCTGAAGATTCAGAGGAAAGGAGAAGGGTAATATCACACATCTATAATAATACTCTCAGACTGTAGGATGTGACCCAGTCAAACGTGTTCACATCAGACAGGCTGCCTCTCGGCTTTAATTGGAGTTGCCTTTGCTATTTAAAGGGTAATAGAAACAAAATGTCTAAGCATTAACAAGTCAGGACAAAAAGCAGGAGCCCTTGATTTGTACAAATCAGTACAGGTTCTCTTATTCATTTATGTTATTAATAAATAATTTGTACTGTGGTAGCACCCAAAATGAGCTAGGTGCTACACAACTATATGACAGTTTCTGCTCTTAGATCTGCAACATTTACAATATTGTACTTCAATTATAGTGTTACAACTAAAAAAAGGGAGCAACAATAGGTAAGAGCCATGTTGGGTTATCTCTTGGCAGACAGGTATCCTGGCTGGAACACCAAGCCAATGACATGTCACTAATGCAACCTGTGCCTTGCACAGGATCCAGTTTCATGAGTGATTTCAGGACATCTGCACTCTGTATCAGTGAAGATTAAGCATGTTGTACCAGTGAAAAGGCAGTCACAGTAGTGAAAATAAAATGCACAATGTATATGGAGTGTTTATGTCAGCAATTATATTACAACTCATGAGGCCTAGTTTAGGAGGTACAATTTGAGGGCCCGTGCCAGCCAATCCTAGACCAGCAGTTTCCTCACTGATTTGCCCTCCTGACCTAAAAAGGACCACAACAGGGCTGACTTTCAGTTCCTGTGCTTCAGGCAAAATTAGGGGGTGAAGGACAAAGCCATATGTTTTAGCTATTCAGGAGCCAGCCCAGGCCCCAGCATAAGATACAGCAGTCTTAGGTTGCTCTAAGTTATACTCTGCCAGGGACTGGGAGCTGGGTCAGCATAGAGCCCTAATGCTTGCTCTACACCAATACGGGAGACCCTCCAACAAGTGGGTATTCTCAAGGGTCTCTTTCCATCCTCTCAAAGATCCATTTATGCTGCCAGAGAGGTATAAAATGGTCTTAGTGTAACTAGGAATCAGGCCCAATAGCAGTAATCAGAATAGGAGAGGACAGGAGAATGGTGACTTAAAAGGGCTGGTTAAATATTTCTCCTTTTTTGCATGGGGAACGGGGGAGGATCATACTAATGAAAATAGTTCTTTGCTCTCGACATCATAATTATTCACAGGAGTGGACTGTGATGTCACAAGCAGCACAAGAGGAGGTGGAGATAACATTTATCTGTAATAATTAGCTATTGAAGAAGGAGTGAGAGAGGGGAAAAAAATCCTGAAAATCCAACTGAGTTGCATTTGAATAATGTGTTCTTGTAACATGACAGTAAATTGAAACTCGTCGTTTAGTGTTTTCAACAGTGGTGAGTGTAAATCATTAACCCATACAAAAGCTTTCAGTCACTTAGAGGAAGATGGGCATTTGTCTATGGTACTGATTTCCTTGGCATAAAAAGAAAAATGAATCATAAGACAATAGATTGAACCATAGGAGTCAAAGTGGCTGATGAATGCTTGACTCAGTAAAATAATTTCCAGACATCTTCTGCAGTTTTAGATTAAGAGAAGAGAGGGAGGGGTGGGGGTGGGGTGGGGAAAGGAATATTTTATCATTTGCTTGTTATACTTTTCTTCAGCTCTATCACTGTGAACAGAAAAGCCAAGTGACATTGCTATTGCTCTGTCTGGGGAAGAAGTATTAAAAACGCTGGGATGCTTCCACAGCATTATTAAAGTTCTCTGAAGCACAGCTATTAGTGAGATAAAAAAGTCATGTCATCTATTGTTTCACATAACCCATCACAACCTGTAGTAGCTGTCAAGCCAGCCAGTCCAATTCATTTTGAAAATCATCAGAGCACAAACGTGTTTTGACAAGCAAACGTGAGGGATATTAGCGGAAGCAGAAAATGAAATTTGATTTTGAGAGTTCCAGAAGCCTGCAAAGGCAATGGAAGCTTAGTATCCAATGCTGACTACCTGTGAATAAAACAGCTCTGGGAAGGATTAGAGCTTGTAGATCACATGTGACAGAAGTCCTCAAACCAGGCTCACTTTTAGGCCACTCCATTTGAATTTTACTAGAGGTGGCGGGAGATTAAGGATCAAACACAAAAAAATTCAAGATCATGTTGTGATGGATTTTAAAATTACTCAGCCAATGTCAGGCATTCTTTCATATATTTTGTTCAAAATATTTTAAAAAAACTATGCCTCTTTAATTAAGCTCAAAAAAAAAATGTCCTTCATGGATGAAAAAGTTATTCTTTCATATTATGACATTTATTTAAGTACAAGCAAACAAGCAAATGGAGAAAAGTAGCACCCCTGAAATAGGCTGCTCTTTTAATATGCACAACTAATCAGCACTGTATTTGGCAACGCAATGGGGCTATATGAAAATGTTTGGCCAACACATTGCACTGCATAAGCCTAGAGAACTTGTCCACAGTTTTTCAAAAATAGATGACTACATCTGTATTTGGGGCCTGATTCAGTACCCATGGTAGTCAATGGAAAGATTCCTTCTGAATTCTATAGCCATTGGATCAAATTTCCTTGGCCCTTAAAGTCAACAGAAGCTGTTCATCGCTCAATGCTTCAGAAAGTCTGGTCAGCTATTTATGTGCCTAACCATGGGCTTAGTAGCCTAACTTTGAGCTCTTATTTTTGCAAAAGTCAGCCCTAGGGTTTTTCTTCAATTCCGCCCACAGGGCCAGATCCTGAGCTGGGGTAAATTAGCCAGATTTACCCAGTACCATCATTTCTAACAGCTGAAGATCTGGCCCAGTCTGTGTAATGAGCAGAGCTGTGTAGGAACTGCAATTTCAATGCTGTGGGAAATTCCATGATTTCAAAGTTTGTTCCAAATCAAAACAAAACATCAAATTCTCATGTTCCCATGAAAGCAAATTTTCAAAAAAAAATTCATTTGGGTCAATCTATATGTTTTATTTTGATTTTTACTTTTAAAATGTTTATATCATATATTATAATGTATAGTATAAAATAAAATAAAATACAATTTTTGAATGAAAAATCTAAATGTTCCGTTCCGAAAATGTCAAAATAGAACGTTTCAACTTTTTTTCAAAACAATATTTCACTGAAATTGACATGTTCCCAAGGAAAGTTTTGATTTTGATGAAATGACATTTTCCAACAGACAAACATTCAGTCAGAAAATCTTCAAGCAGCTCTGGTAATGAACTTTCAGGTCCCAGGTCTGTTCCTAAAAGTTCTCTGAGTGAAACTGTATGCAGTGCTACATAAGCTCCTTGGCCAGTAGGTGTCTTTCTATAGACTGGTTTATTTGGGAGATTGGGAAAGGGCTGTCAGTATGAGAAAGAGCAGAAAAGCAGCAAGTTTGCAATGAACACAGCTGCACAGTATCTGGCAGTGAATCAAATAAGGACAATTTCTTTTATGATTCACTTAGAATTAGCTCCTTCCCAAGACAGTAGTAATGTCTGCTTTGGCAGACTTCACTGCACTGTTCTGAAAGCATGCTAAAGGCCATAGTTTCAAAAGGGCACACACACAAAATTGTGCCAATAGATTTTGCTGTGTTGATCCACATGCATGGATCTGTCATTGCCTGATTGGATGACAGCAAGAGCCAGCTACCTATGCAGGATTGGCCTTCCCACCATTGACCCCAGAGATCCACATGTGAGGAGGAGATAAACCATGGGATGGAATGGGGAAGATAATTGTGCATCTCTTTCCCAACAATCCCACAAGGTGAAATAAGCTAATGGTCTCACTCCAATTCCGAGGAGAAAGATGTCCACATCACAAATAGGCCTGTCTCGGTATACACAGAAACATTAAATGTGCAAGGAGACAACTACCCTAGAGTTTTCCCTCTGATCTGGTTGAGGCATATTGAAAAGGCTGAATAAGGAGCTTGCACTGCCTACCCTGTGCCTATTTTATGTACAGAGTTTTGTTTCCAGGACTTTCATAAGCTAATATTTTGCAGTCTTTACCACAGAAGACAGTGGGGAAATTCCTAAACCATGACCACTTTTCCTGGGAAAATGAAATGTGGCCTTGATGGAAGTAAAGGAGAAGATTTTCAAAGGCACAAAGAGTAGTTAGGAAGCACTGACTTTCGATGGAAGTTGTCTGCCTAATTTGCCTTTGTGCCTTTAAAGTCTCCGCCTACATTTTTAAGGAGAAGTTAAGAGCATTTTGAGGAACTCAAGGTCAGTGAAACAACAGGACAAAACGGTTACTAATCTTTCTGTAACTGTTGTTCTTTGAGATGTGTTGCTCCTGTTCATTCCACACTAAGTGTCTGTGCATCGCGTATACCCTTGCCGGAGATTTTTCCCTCAGTGGTATCCATTGGGCCACCTCTAGAATCCTCCAGAGCCACGCGCTTATGTGCTGGTATAAGGGACATCGCTGGCCTCCCTCTCAAGTTTTGACATACCTCCTCCATCCCATCCATAGGAGGGTCTGCACCTCCAGGGCAAAGAGCTGCTTGTGAAGAGTGATGGGGATGGGACGGCAAGAGGAGTGGATGAAAATTGAAGTGTGTAACAGTCAGTCCAAAAATAAAGGGGTGGCAGGATCTGAAGTGGGAACTGGTATAATGCCCTCGGGAGCACCTTTGAAAAGCCTGGTTGGGCCCACTGGAGTACCTATGTGACCCCAGCTGGGAGATTGAGGTGGATGGAAGCAGTTGACTGCACTTGTAATCTCTCCCCTTTCTTTTACAGAGGCCCAGTCTCAGAGGCAGAGCCGAGAAGTGTGGTGGCTGTTGAGACCTGAAATCTTCCTCGAAATAGACGGAGCATAGTGGTCCAGGGACCTGAGGGTATCCCTTGAATCCTTCATGCCATATAGTCTCATGTCCATTTGCTTCAAAATAAGCGAGGAACCTTTGAAAGGGAGGTCCTGGACTGACTGCTGGACCTCGTTAGAGTCCTGAGGATGGCAGCCAAGAGCATTGTCTCATGGTGACAGCAGAGGCCACTGTCCTGGCTGCCGCATCTGCTGCATCCAGTGCCGCCTGGAGAGAGGCTCTGGCAACATTCTTTCCCTCTTCCAAAAGGGCTGAGAATTCATGCCTGGAGTCCTGGGACATAGAGTCCTTAGATCTGGACAAGGAGTCCCACAAATTGTAGTCGTATCTCCCCAGTAAGATTTGCTGGTTTGAGGTGCGTAGTTGTAGACCATCTGTCAAATACATTTTCCTCCAAAATAGATCAAGTTTCCTTGCATCCTTCTGTTTGGGGTAGCACTCGAGTGGCCCTGTCTGTCTCTTTCATTAGCCACCAATACAATGAGGGACCCTGGAGAGGGGTGAGAGTATAGATACTCATACCCACTGGCTGGCACATAATATTTCTTCTCTGCCCTCTCTGACGTCGTTGGCAGAGAAAATGGGGTCTGACCGGACCCATTACTGCCTCATTAATGGGTAAGGCCACCTTAGATGGAACTGCTGCAGCCAGAATGTCAAGGAGGCTGTGGGATGATTCCTTGAGCTCCTCAATCTTTAGCCTCAGGTTAGCCGCTATCCGCTTTAGAAGCTCTTAATGAGCCATAAATTCATCCTGTGGTATCAAGCTACTCGGCCCCAAGACAGCCTCGTCCGGGGAGGAGGAGGAAGAGGCCTGTACTGGAGGAGGGGCTTCTTCCTCTTCTTCTGCCTCAATAACTTCTGTAGGGGCCATGTCCTGTAAACCCAGAGACAGGGTCCAGTGCTGATCATAGTGGAGCGGAAACCAGCCTTTCGGAAGTGACCAGTACCGGGGGAAAACCCCAAGAGTTCCAGAATTACACTGCATAAGCCACTGGTCCTCCTGGCCACTGTCCTCTCCACCTCTCACTGCCTCCGATCAGTGCTGACGGTCCAGTGACTGGTGGAGGACCGGGGACGACCTTGCAGAGGACAGAAGAGTTAGCTTGCCTATAGAAGGTACTGGATGGCCCAGTTCTGGGAAGGAGCTCGAAGCACCATGCTCTCTCCTGCTCCATGGGACCAGGAGTGACAGCAAGTCTCTGGGTTGAAGGCACCGCAATTCTGCTGGTACCGCGATGACTTCCCAGCATCAACAGGGGGACCCACATCAGACTCAACAATCTTGGCAAAATCTACAGTGCCACCATGTGACCGGGGGTGAAGGAGTGCACTCCATTGCTGTCCCCTTGCTTGCCTTTCTTCGGAACCAGCGAGTGCCCTCTGTCTATGTGCTGCTTTTTGTGCTTCTTCCTCGGCAGTGGAGATGGAGAGCAGCGCAAGGATGCATGCAGTGCTGGAGGAGTGCTTCACACCAAGGCCAAAGTGCTTGGTGCCAAATCCGAGCAGCTTGGTTACAAAACCGGTCGCAGAGCGGCTTCCATTAGGACAGCCTGAAGTCTGATTGCTCTGTCCTTCTTTGTGCGAGGCTTAAAGTCCTGACAAATTTGGCAGCTGTCTTTCACGTGAGATTCTCCCAGACACTTCAGACAATTGGAGTGTGGGTCCCTAACAGGCATAGGCTTGCCACAGGAAGCACAAGATTTGAAGTCTGGGGACTGGGGCATGTCCAGCCCCCGGGGCAAAAAGAGCCCCTTAATGATAAGGGGGTACTATTTTCACTAATACTATTTACAATATATACACTGTAATTAAACTATAGACTAAACTATCAAAGAAGAAACCACTGATAAGCACCTTGACCAAGGAAGAGGAGACATTCCCGCAACCATCACGGGTGGTAAGAAGGAACTCCGAGGGTGTGGGACTGGCAGTGCCCCTTAGACCAGCGCATAAGCACGCAGCTCCTGAGGGCACTAGAGCCAGCCTGACTGATACCACTGACGGAAAAAAATCTCTGGCAACAGTGTGCCACACACACACCTAGCATGGAATGGACATGAGCAAGCACTTGAAAAACAGGTAATATCCATTGAAGAACGCTGCAGGAAAGGAATATCAGATAAATGCAGGAAATGCAACATAACACTAACCAGGAAATGCAACATAACTTTTAAAATAACAAATAGTTTTGGAGATTAGAATTTTACTTTTATTCTAAAAGGATGACAACAGAACTCCTAAGAAGTTCCCATCTGAGCATCAGTGACACCAAAAAAGAGTAAAACACTTGGATTAGCATGACCTGATCAGCATGGTTTCTATGAGGAAAATCAGGTTTTTCCAACCTTTTAGAGTGCTTTGAAAAAGTCAATAAAATATTACCTAAAAGTGACCCATGCGACCAAATTCCTTAGATTTCCCAATAAGAAACTAGTTAAAAACACAGGGTGATGGAAAATGTTCTGACATCACTTAAAAAATAATTAAACTACATTTCATCTTCTCATGAAAAGTGCTTGTGGTATAAGAATTTCCCCATTTTGTTCTATGCCTTTTACTGATACACTTACTCACTTTGAATAATGCCTTACTCCATGAGTAGTTCCATTGACTTCAGTAGGACTACTCATGAAGTAAGGTGCTATTCAACATGAGTAAGGGTATATCAAGCTGGCTCTAAGATTTTTAATAGATGGCTGCCCTCAAAGTAGAGAGAAGGCAGTAGACAGTGAGGTACCTGAGAGAGTGGTATTTGGGACCTTTGCTATTTAGGGGATTTGTTATTGATATGGAAAAATTAGACAACATGTGGATGAAGTTTGCTAGTTACATAAAATTCCTCCAGGAAGTAAAAAGTACTATGAATTTTGAGAAATTACAGAATATTTGTATAAGAAATAGAACAACAGGGCCTTAATCCTGACTGGGACCTCTGGGCACTACCACAATAATGGGACTTGATTAATAAAGAATTAAAGAAGAGTAATGTTATAAATACAAATCAACATGGGTTTATGGAAAATAGATCCATCAAACTAGCTTGATGTATTTTTGGATGAGATTACCTGTTTGGTTAACAAAGGTCATAGTATTGATGTAATATGCTTAGACTTCTGTAATACATTTGATTTGGTACCATATAAAATGAACATGGCACACATTAAATGGATTAAAAACTGGCTAACTGATAGGTCTCAAAATGTCAGTGTAAACAGGAATTGTCATCACGTGGATGTGTTTGCAGTGGGCTCCTGCAGGGATTGCTTCTTGACCTTTGTCAAGGCTAACTCCCCACTCTGGCCCTTCGAGTGCAGAAGGTGGGGGCCTGCAAGGATTCTAAAAATTAATACTGGCCACTCCAGGCTTATATTAAACTCCCAAGGTTACAGCTTTTTTCTGACCTTGGCTTGGAAGATACTGCCACCACCCAAGTGCAGAACCCCTTTGAGAGCCCAGGAAGGCGCACTTGGGAATTCCTTCCTCTGGGGTACCCTCAAGCCCTTTCACGCCCCCTCCCTCTGGGGAAGAGCTGAGAAATCAAAAACAAGGCAATCAGCTGTTGCCATCACCTAATTAAACAACATGTGCACAAACCTCTTAGGACACAAAAATTCAATTCTGTTCTTAAAAAAGATACATTTTATTTTAAAAAATTAAAGAAGAAAATACATTTGGGAACTCAGGCTATTGCTAGATTTTAAAAGAGCAACTACAAGGACTAAGCACCAAGAATAGCTTTCTTGAGGTCCAGCTTAAAGGTTACAAACAAAACAAAAGCACCTGGGGTTAGCACAGAGGAATCCACAGGCCATAAAGAAATAAAAGGGATAAACCTAATCACATCTTCCTAGACATTTCCTGATCTACTTACATATCAGGGGTTTTAAATGAGTAGTTTCTAGGTATGATACTTATGATTTTTCATACCTGGCCCAAGCTTCTCACAGCATAACTGCTGCCCTGTTGGCCTCTCCCTGGGAGAACAACAGACAGACAAAAGGGGAGTCGTTTTTCAATTTTAAAAAGTTCTAGCCTTCCCATTGGCTCTTTTGGCCAGATGCCCACTCACTTCCTTTTACTTATGCATAGCAGTGAGACTTTTTAACCCTTTACAGGTAGAGCAATTAGAGAACAGCTACTAAGAGGGATTTTATAGCTACTGGCTGGCTGAGTGTTCATAAAAGGGAGCTACCCCACCCCTCATTTATCACAGCCTTATACTGAAGAAAACATAAAATCATCACTGATAAAGTTTGCAGGTGACACAAAAATTGGAATGGTAAATAATGAAGATGATAGGTCACTCATTCAGAACAAACCACCATTTGTATTTTTAATGTATACATCTAGGAACAAGGAATACAGGCCTTACTTACAGGATTGAGGTCTCTATCCTAGGAAGCAGTGACTCTGAAAAAGATTTTGGAATCATGGTGGATAATCATCTGAACATGTGCTCCCAGGGTGATTCTATGGCAAAAGAGCTTATACCCTCTTGGGATGGACACAAAAGAAAATCTCGAGCAGGAGTACAGAGGTCATTTTACCTCTATATTTTGGCTCTGGTGTGACTGCTGTTGGAATGCTGTGTCTAGTACAGATGCCAACATTTCAAGGAGATTGATAAATAGTAGAGTTGAAAGAAGAGCCACGAGAATGATTAAAGGATTAGAAAGCATTCCTCGTAACAAGAGACTCAGGAAGCTCAATCTGTTTAGCTTAACAAAGAGAAGGTTAAGGGGTGATGTGATTATAGTCTGTAGGTATCCACATGAGGGAAAATATTAATAATGGGCTCTCCAATCTAGCAGAGAAAGGTATAACACGATCCAATGGTTGGAAATTGAAGCTAGACAAATTCAGTTTGGAAATAAGGCATACATTTTTAACAGTGAGAGTAATTAACCATTGGAACAACTTATGAAGGGTTGTGGTGGATTCTCCATCACTAACAATTTTTAAACCAAGATTGAATGTTTCTCTAAACAATATGACGTAGGAATTATTTTGGGAAGTTCTATGGCCTATGTTATACAGGAGGTCAGACTAGATTATCACTATGGTCTTTTCTGGCCTTGGAATCTATGAATATAAATAACAGTGGGGATTTAGACACATCGGTCACATGTCCTGCCTTGAAGGCAGATTACATTAAACTTGGACAAATATAAAGTGTTCACATAAGTAAAAATAATCAAATCAAAAATAATTGGTCATATAGAAAAATCTATATTTTCTGGATCAGATTAATGAAAAGACTGCTGTCATTGTAGATACCTCAGTGATGAAGTTAAACAAGTACATATTTAAAAAAAGAGATTGAAAATTATACAGAACATATTATTATAGGTGTTATCACATACCCTCATCTGAATTATTATAGGATCCTATTACACCTCTTTGTGGATTAACATATATAAATTGGGCCCTGATTCTGCACATACTTATGCACATGCTTAACTGTAAGCATGAGAGTAATCCCATTAAAATCAGTGAAATTACTCACATGCTTAAAGGTAAGCAAGTACTTACACTTTTGCAGAACTGAAGTCTTCGTTATTCCACCTTCCCAAACGAAAAGTATAGCAGAGATTGAAAATATTGCAAAACATACAGAAAAGTATTTAGTAGCGTGGCGGGCTTTTCATATGACAAAGGACTGAAAATACTATGAATAGTGCCCTATCAAATTCACGGTCCATTTTGGTCAATTTCACAGTCATAGGGTTTTTAAAATTGTAAATTTCATGATTTCAGCTATTTAAATCTGAAATTTCATGGTGTTGTAATTGTAGGGCTCTTGACCCAAAAAGGAGTTGTGTGGGCGGGGGGGAAGCCCTGCAATACTGCTACCCTTACTTCTGCACTGCTGTTGATGGCAGTGCTGACTTCAGAGCTGGGCAGCTGGAGAGTGGTGGCTGCTGTCTGGGAGCCCAGCTCTGAAGGCAGAACCGCCACCAGCAGCAGCGCAGAAGTAAGGATGACATGGTATGGTATTGCCACTCTTACTTCTGCACCGCTACCTGCAGATCTAGGCCCTCAGTCAGCAACCATCACTCTCTGGCCATCCAGCTCTTAAGGTAGCAGTGCAGAAGTAAGGGTGGAATGGTATGGTATTGCCACCCTTAATTCTGTGCTGCTGCTGGCAGGGTGTAGCCTTCAGAGCTGGGCGCCCAGCCAACGGCTGCTGCTCTCCAGCCACCCAGCTCTGAAGGCAGTGCAGAAGTTAAGGTGGCAATACACAGCTCTCCTAAAATAACCTTGTGACCCCCCTGCAAATCAGGAACCCCAATTTGAGAAACGCTGGTCTCCCCTGTGAAATAGTACAGTGTAAAAGCACACAAAAGACCAGATTTCACGGGAATAGACCAGATTTCACGGTCCATGATGCGTTTTTTATGGCCATGAATTTGGTAGGGCCCTAACTGTGAATATTGTCAAAAGTTTTAGACTGCAAGCTGTAGATTGTATAGTCTTTGAGGCAGGGACAATTTTTTGTTCTGTGTTTGTACAATGCTCAGCACAGTGGAATCCTGGTCCATGACTGTTGTTACTAGGTGCTACCACAACACAAACAAACAAAAAAAACAACCAAGCAAATAAGTAAGATGTGGTGATAGTGTGTTTTCTATTTGTGTCTAAAGTGCAAGCTCAATTGTAGGCACTATATAAATAACTATCCTGTCCCTTCACATAAAAACAAAGGGAAAAAAATTAAATCGAAGAGCAGTACATTGAGAAGAAAAAATAGAAAATACTCTTTTTACACAGCACGTAGTCAACAAACAGAATGGAAATGCTGCACTTGGATTGTTGAAAGGACTGGATCATATTGTTTTCCATTGGTAACATTTGCATTTAAGTAACATGAGAGAATGATATGGACAATGATGGAAAATCAAATACCACGGGTGGGTAAGCCCCTCTCTCACGTACAGTTTTGAACAATTTGCTACTTGTATTATGCCAAAAATGGTAGTTTGGGGGAAGGGGGATGTAACATTCTATTCCTTCGGGGGGGGGGCATCCTGTAACCCCCATATTCCTCATTTATATATAATTGTGATATTGCATATAAGGCAGGCCATGTGAGGTATCAGGGGAAAGGTTATGATCTGCTGAAAGTCATTTTTTTATCTAAATATGTATATCATTATGCATATGAAGTTATGAGAATGTATTGTATGATTGTTACTAAAATATGCTGTCGGTTTGGGAAGCACCCAGACACTAGATCTCCAGAGGCAATGCCAAGGAAAGCAACCAACACCCAGGCGAGTGTCAAACAACCATTAACAGCCATTGTCCAGCAAGGGAGCTACAACTCAATGACTCACCTGCATAAAGCCACAGCAGGGGAATTGCTCAACCTTGCCTGGGGACTCAGCAATGCCCACCAGACATGCCTGGACTTGTGTTCTCCAAGCATATGGGACTGAGGGTATAAAACCGAACGCCGGGGGCCCATGCTTGGCCTTTCTCCTTCCCCCATCTACACTGCAACTAGCAACAAGGACACTCAGAGAATATTGAAGACTCCAACAGAGGTGACTGGCCCAGGTTTCAAGGATGAAACCTGTGTACTATGAACTACAATATCCAGTGGGGTGAGAAAAACTGCTTAATCTAGATGTTGCCCAGTCTAATAGGATTGAGAGTTTAGACTGAGTGCTTATATTTTATTTTATTTTAGTAACTAACTGACTTTTTGTCCATTACTTAAAATTTATCTATCTTAAAATCTACCTGGAGAGTTAAGAGGGCACAGCAGTATCACGTTCCCACGATTGCATGCCTGGGATTCCGTCACATACTCTTCTTGAGATATTTCTAAGATAGGACTTATAGTATAATCTCTGTAAATAACCTTATGCATGATCCCACAATTTAGCACAGGGGTCAGCAACCTTTCAAAAGTGGTGTGCCGAGTCTTCATTTATTCACTCTAATTTAAGGTTTTGCGTGTCAGTAATACATGTTAACGTTTTTAGAAGGTCTCTTTCTATAAGTCTATAATATATAACTAAACTATTGTTGTATGTAAAGTAAATAAGGTTTTTAAAATGTTTAAGAAGCTTCATTTAAAATTAAATTAAAATGCAGAGCCCCCCAGACCGGTGGCCAGGACCCGGGCAGTGTGAGTGCCACTGAAAATCAGCTTGCATGCTGCCTTTGGCACACGTGCCATAGGTTGTCTATCCCTGATTTAGCATATGGCTTAATTTATTACACAGATATCTCTACCAGATATACAGTATGTATGTGTGTGAAAGATATGTATTAATACTACTTTTTATATAAATTATACTTTTAAAAAATTAAATGAGGCACCATAAAGTCTTTAAATCATTTTGAAAGAGCTATCTACTTAAGGAACAGTACAAGGATAATTTAAAAAGTAAGCAAAGTCTGGATTTGAAATATCATAGATGTTTTGCCTATCACTTATAATCACTTTAAACCTATCTTTTGTAGTCATAGAAGCATAGAAGATTAGGGTTGGAAGAGACATCAGGAGGTCATGTAGTCCATCCCCCTGCTCAAAGCAGGACCAACCCCAACTAAATTATCCCAGCCAGGGCTTTGTCGATAAACTTCTTTTACTGTTTATCTTTGTGATGTTGCACTCCATATGAGTTTATGAAAATATGCTAATGAGTGTGAATATAATGTAACTGGAATATGCTTCATGCAAAAGGTCTGTTGTAAGGTATCATTACAAAGTTTATAATCTACTGAGTGTGGTCATCCTATTTGTATAAATGTATCATTCTTGTATCTGAAACTAGAAATATGAAATATAACTCTGAGGTCCTATTGTAATTGTGTAAAGTGTGAGCCATTAATGGTGGTTTGGAATCTTGATGGCTCCCATCAACTAGGACAATTGGTTGTAAATGGCTCTGTTTACTTGCAAGCCTTTCTGTGAGTCAGGCCAGGAAGAATGAAGGCTTGGGGTCTCACAGGACATGTGACCATGTCACCTGGTACTGGAATCCATCTTAAACCTGGTGCTTTTCCATTTAGAAGGAGGGATGGGAACCCAAAGAGACAAAAGATTCCTGCCTTGTGCCAAAGCTATATCAGGGGGTGGAACAGAACAAACGAGGCTGGAGTCATGAGAAATCCCCTAGCTACCATCTGAGCTGGAACAAGGACTGTACCAGGGGAAAGGATTGGGCCGAGACTAGAAAGGAGTCTAGTCTGTGAAAGAAGCTTATTGGAACATCTCTGAGGGTGAGATTTACCTGTATTCAGTTTCTTAACTGTATTAGGCTTAGTCTTGCGTGTTTTGTTTTATTTTGCTTGGTGACTTACTTTGTTTTGTCTGTTATTACTTGGAACCACTTAAATCCTACTTTTTATACTTAATAAAATCACTTTTGCTTATTAATTAACCCAGAATAAGTAATTAATACCTGGGGGAACAAAGAGCGGTGCATCTCTATCAGTGTTATAGAGGGTGGACAATTTATGAGTTTACTCTGTATAAGCTTTATACAGAGTAAAACAGATTTATTTGGGGGTTTGATCGCATTGGGAGCTGGGTGTCTGGGTGTTAGAGATAGGACCACTTGCTAAGCCTTTTTCAGTTAAGTCTGCAGCTTTGGGGGTGCGGGTTAGACTCTGGGTCGGTGTTGCAGCAGATTAGTGTATCTGGCTCAACAAGGCAGGGTTCTGAAGGCCCAAACTGGCAGAAAAAATGAGCTCAGAGGTAGCACATCAGGTGACAGTCCCAAGGGGATCCCTGTGACCGAACCCATCACAATCTTTACCACTGAGTTTGCCTGAAGTGTTTGGTAAGGGTGCTTGCTCAGGTTTACAAAGGCTGGTGTATATCCACTTTCCATTGAAGAAGTGGTGAACCAATTAATAAATTTGCACTGCTCAACTTGAGCAGTGCAAGATGATATATTCCTGAGGTACAAGGCTGGGAGCTGGGGGGATTTGGCGGGTGCCTTTCTCTGTGTAATTCATGAGTGTCTCTGGGAGAATTCATGCAATCTAGCTGGGTGTGGGGGCTCTACATGCTGTTGTGCTGAGTGATCACAGGGGAAAGTTGCCTTTTTCTGAAAAATCAGATGTTGATTGCTGCCAGAGGCAGGATAACAGACTAAATATATCAGATATGTCAAAACCTAGTAGATATGGGTAACATTTTCAAAAGCACCAAAGTTACTTAGAAGCATTTGAAAATTTTACCCTATATCTATAGTTTATAAATCATTATTCATAGTTCACTGTTTTCTAAAAACCTACAGATATTAATACTCTATTCCCTATACCCTTCTTCTTGTTGCTTTCTTTGTTATGTGTTGTCTAGTTCTAGGCCCTGATCCAGCAAAGATATACGTGCAGTCTTATACAGTTGATTTCAATGGCTCTACTGCCAACATGTAAAGATATGCACACACATAAGCCTTTCCAGAACTGAGGTCTCAGATTGTCAGTTCTCCCGGGCAGGGTCCAGGTTATTTATTTGTCTGTATTTTCCATTTGTCTTTTGAGTGCTCAGTGAAGAAGTGACAATAGTAAATGGCTTACTTTCATCTAAACAAAGTGCTGGCAGCAGAAATAACAGAAGGTTCTTTTCTATTCTGTCTTTTTTTCACTGCATGCCTAAAAAAATAAAAATAGAGGAATAAATCTAATTTATGCATTGGAATGAAGATAAAAGTCCCTCCAAAATAAGCTAAAAGGTCCTCTGTGTATCACAAAGCCTTTTATATAATTCCTTTTCCTGATCAAACACTGTATGACTTGAGCAGCTCAAAACCTGGCACAGACTTGTCTTGGTTTCCCCCCTTTGTTCAAACTCACTAAGTCTGAGAAGAGTGGAGATATTCACCAACTCAGAATTCTCTAAAAGCAATATTCTGAAACAGGTGGTTGCTGATAAGATGTGACTCCTCTAAACTGAATGGGGAGTACCCCAGTCCACAAAACAGAACAACTGTCTAACTCAGTGACTTGTTATCTTTTTAATGGCTTCATGTTCCAACAGGAAGAAATATCGGTATCCCCCCTCCCAGCTAGCCTATGAGGAATTACTGGAGTACTGCTTCCAGTTTTGATGTCCACACTTTAAAAAGGATGATGACAAATTGGAAAGGGGCCAGAAAAGAGCTACAGGAATAAATTGAGGTCTGGCAAACCTGTCTTATAGCGAGTTACGTGTGGTGAACAAACCTCAGTACTGATGTAAAATTATTATAACTTCCTTTTTATATTAAGTTATGAACTTGTTTGCACTTTTACTGAACATTACAATATAGCCACAAGTATGTTATAGCCAGGAAGCTTGAAATTATAATAATACCTCTATATGTTTGAAATTAGTTATGTTATAAATGTTCACAGTGGTTAGAGAAATTCCAGGAGGTTTTCACTTCTGTCACCAACAACAAGCAAATGTCAGGAAGATAACCTCTTCTTATCCATAAACCATGTTTTAAAAGAGTGTTATATGAACTCAGAAAAGCTGCAGTTTAAATTTCACCTTGCCTTATCATTTATACTATTTTCCTTTCTGATATGTTTAAAAGATATATTGGATACTAATCTGTTAGTCTTTAAGGTGCCACCAGACTCCTTGTTGTTTATATTGGATACTGAAATTTGTGCTTTGTACAAAATATCTGATAGAAGTTTAATTGATATAACAAATAGATTGTAACTCTAATGTCAAACCAACCTAATATCCTTCTTTGGGTAACAATCCTAGTAGATAGAAGGGAAGTGGTAGATGTGATACATCTCGACTTTACTAAGGCTCTGAATTGTCTCATGTGACCGTCTCAAAAACAAATTAGAAAAATATAGAGGGTTACAATGGATCACAAATTAAATATGAGTCAACAATGTAACACTGTTGCAAAAAAAGAAAACATTTTGGCATGTATTAGCACGAGTATTGTAAGCAAAAGAAAGGAAGTAATTCTTCCACTCTACTCAGCACTAATACGACTTCAGCTGCAGTATTGTGCCCAGTTCTGGGCACCACACTTTGGGAAAGATATGAACAAATTGGAGAAAGTCCAGAGGAAAGCAACAGAAATGATTAAAGTTCTAGAAAACATGACCTATGAGGAAAGATTAAACAAACCCATTTTTTTCAATCTGGAGATTCAAGTATGTAAAAGGTTGTCATAGAGGAGGGTGATAAATTGTTCTCCTTAACACTAAGGACAGGACAAGAAGTAGGGGGGTTAAATTGCAGCAAGGGAGATTTATGAAAAACTTCCTGTCAGGGTAGTTAAGCACTGCAACAGATTATCTAGGGTGGTTATGGAATCTTCATCACTGGAGGTTTATAAAAACAAGTTATCTATCAGAGAGGGTCTAGAATGGATAATACTTACTCCTGCCTCAGTGCAGGGGACTGAACTAGATGATCTATCGATGTCCCTTCCAGCCCTACATTTCTATGATTCTAAGGAGCTTGTGTCAAGAGTAGGGTTGCCAACCCTCCAGGATTGTCCTGGAGTCTCCAGGAACTAAAGATTAATTTTTAATTAAAGATTATGTCATGTGATAAAACATCAAAGACTACATCCTACCAAAATTGGCAACCCTAGTCAAGAGACAATCTCCTAAGAGTGTCTTACCTAGACCAGGACATCTCTATTTGTACAATATCCAAGTCTGATCATCCTTATCCTCAAGAAGACAAACCATGTAAAACATATGTTTTAGGAATAGCCACAATGGTGAAAAGAAATGTAAGGTTTGTTATCAGAGTAATAAATCTGGGTAAACCCACACAAAGAATTCGAGAAATATCCTGATTGCAATGAAATGTATAATTATTCTAAAACTTCATTCAAAAAAACCATGAGGAAAAAAATGTGTAGCTGGAAAATTTTAAACCTTTTCTTTATTTCTTAAATACTAAAATAGCAAACACCTTTGTAAATGCATACTTGCAAATATGTCAGTTAATTTAATATAAAGCTCCTACTATCATTATTATGTTTGCAGTGCTGTAGCCATGTGATCCCAGGATATTAGAGAGACAAGGTGGCTGAGGTAATATCTTTTATTGAACCAACTTCTGTTGGTGAAAGAGTTAAGCTTCCAAGCTACAGAGCTCTTCTTCAGGTCTGGGAAAGATACTCAGGAGTGTCACAGCTAAATACAAGATGGAACATATGGTTTAGTTCTGCTAGTTTAGGCTTTTATCTACACTGGAACTTCATCGGCAAAACTTTTGCCATTCAGGAGCATTAAAAAAAAAACACACACTCCCAAACAACAAAAGTTTTACCGACGAAAAGCATCGGTGTGAACAGTGCTTTGCCAGCAGGAGCACTCTCGTTGGGGGGTGGCATATTTTTGTCAGCACGAGTTCTCTCTCCTGCCGACAACAGCAGCTACATTGTGCATCTTTTAGCGGCACAGCTGTAGCAATGCAGCCATGTCACTAAAAGCTGTGCACTGCAGACAAAGCCTTAGTTTAAGAGATATTCTAAGGGACCATTCAAGGGGAAGTGGCTCATTAACACTTCTGCAGTGGTACCCACAACACCCCCCACAACACACCTTTCAAGATCCATGGGTCCTATACATGCCTATCACAACATGTGCTGTACCTCATCCAGTGCACTAAATGCCCCAATAACAACTATGTGGGTGAAACAAGACAATCTCTACGCTATTGAATGAACTCACACAGAAAAATGGTAAAACAAGAATGCCATATTACCCATGGGTGAACACTTTTCCCAAAGTGATCACTCCATATCTGACCTATCAGTCCTCATCCTCAAATGGAACCTGCTCAACATTTTCAAAAGAGGAGTCTGGGAATTTATATTCTTAACTTCGCTAGACACTAAAAATAATGACCTTGATAAAGAGACTGTATTTATGGCTTATTACAACAATCTGTAACCCACTAAGAACATGTCTACACTATAATCTTAAGTCGACCCTATGTCAGGTCGATTTACAGTCACAGCAGTAATTACTGCGTGGACTGATGTCCAGACTACCCTCTTTCTGTCAGTGGTGCACGTCCTCATGAGGAGCACTTCCACTGACTGAAGAGGGATAGTGTGGGGGCTTAGAGCCAGGGCTCTCAGCTTCACGCAGCTCCCCACCCGGAGCCCAACTGCCCCCTGGGCTTTTCGCCTTCGCGCCCAGCCAGGAGTGGTGAGAAAGCCACCTGGGGCTTCTCACTTCGGGCGGGGAGATCTGCGCTCGGAGTCCAGTCAACTGTTGTGCTCCCGGTGGGGAGCCACGGTCCTGGGGGGAGGCAGCAGGGCTCCCCACGGGGAGTGGAGAGCCTGAGGGCTGCCTAAGCCAGGAAACCCGGCAGCAGCCGGGCTGGCAAACTGGGAGTCGGTTTTCTTGTCAATTTCACAGCTTCAGTGAACAGTCAACAGCCAATGTAAGGAACATAGTGTCTACATCGATACTGCATTGCCCTAGTTACACCTACATAAGCCCTACACCATCATAAGTGCCTAAATGGAAGCTGAGTTCATTTGAAAATCTGCCCACTTGTAGCCACCATACTATCTCCAGGTCCTGGGAGAGTTAACCTGCCTAAGAACACTTGCACCACTCAGCACAAAGGTAAACAAATATTCTTTGGTTGGGGGCTTGTTTTATGATAGGACAGCATCAGAGCTTCCTATATCAAGATTGGCATAAATTATATTTGGCATCATTTATTGTAGTGGTTAATTACTACAGATTTTCCATTTCTCTGCAGCATGAGAGACATGGAGAAGAGTATGTTTTCAAATTGTTATGTAGGATATATAAAGTAAATGGGAATCCTACAGCTAAACTCCTTCAGATAACACCAAAACTGCATTCCCCGGAGAACAATTACATTCAATGGTGTCATTGTTTTCAGTATTATTACAATAAAATTGGAATGAAATTAATGATTAGACATAGGCATTACGTCAAACCAAGGCATTGGGAATTTCACCAATGTTTTAATACACAACCATGTGACTGAGAATTTTTTGAATGGCATTCAAAGTATCTGCAATAACTCCACATGCAGAGTTTACAAATAATGTAGGATGAAATTCATTCCAATCCAGACCCAAACCACTTACATCCCACTTAAGCCTTATTTTGGGGGGTTAAATGAGCTTTCGGTAGTGCACAGTCCTTGAGCTGTTAGACTCTGAATAAATGCGCCCTTCCCATACACACACATCCCATTCTAAATTAATGCTCCTACCTTATCTTTATTTTCAGAGCCAGAAGCCTCAAGTTTGGTCCGAATCACAAATGGTGTTGATAATCTCAGGAGGACTCGTTCAAATGTGGCACTGACCTTCGGGGAAACTATCTCAAAGCATTCCTGGAATTTCAACGTTTTGTGAGTGTCACATTTGAGCTGCTTCCTAAGGCCTTCCCCAAGCTGGAGCACCAGCATGTTTGGATCAAACATCAGATGGAAGGGGAAAGCTCTGCAGAAGGTGCTGATGCTTATCCTCAGGTCTGAGGGAGACTGAGATGATCCGAGTGGAAGTGCTTTTGTGATATTTGCATTTTCACGTTCTTTGATAATAAAAGTAAGACAGCTGCAATTACCTGGGTTCGACCCCTCCGCATACAGTTTCTCATTCGTGACTTGTTCCACATCCACTTCCAAACGGTAGATCTTCTTTGCTGCCGCCTTTATCATTCCCATCATTGCAAATCCAACAATATGATGAGGGTGAAAGTAGTGGAGCATGAGGTTGCCTTCAGGGAGCTCTTTGCATAGGAAAGAAGGGGATTCCAGAGTGACCTGTCTTCCAAATGAAGTTCTAATGTGCTCCAGCAAAGCGTCAAAGCCATTGAAGAAGTCCTGCAGCGTGCCACCTACAGCGCGAAGAACTCTTTCATTCTCATCAAAGCAGATATTGAAGAATTCCTCCCCAAATTTTTCTTGCATCTCCTCAAACTTCAAACCTATAGGGCAATGGTAAATATATGTCAACAACGTGGTGGGGTTATTGTTGTGCAACATTTTTCCTTTATAATCTGCTTTTGTTTGGGGCTTCCCCCCAGCCACCAGACTATGATTTGTCCCCTATTCTGAAGTCTTCTTCATTAAGGATACCTGCTAGTGGGATTCCCATTTCCCTAAGGCAAAAGCTACCAGATTTCATTGGTCTCTGTGGGTGACCCTAAGATGTCTGCATCACATCTCGTCATTCTGGACTGCTTTTTTTTTTCCTGTCCATCTTCCTTCCTCACTCCCCAGTCCCATCTCCCTCTATCAGCCACAGTTTGTGAATCATGCACTTTTACCTTTTCTCATTCCGGTTAGAGCCCAGAGGACTACACTTTCCTCATGCTTTATATCTCACACACTACAACATTATCTGACCTCTTTGCAATGAGGATGACTAGACAGAACTTCCTTCAGAATCTTTTAGTACCACCTTTGAATTGGACAGTGGGATCACAACAGAGCAACACAATAGTTCTCCTTCCCCCTCATTGTCTCTGCAACACTCCAAGGCCCCACTGAGTCAAAGACTGGGACTGGAAATCAAACCTAGAACTTCCACAGAACAATGCGAAACCCACAACTGGCCACTCAGATATACCTCTTCTGGCTGCATTTACTCTGCAACCATGAAATAAGACCGCCTCAGAGCCTGAAATACTTTTCCTACACTGACCACTAGGGATTGCTAAAGAATAAGATGAAATAACCACTTTCTCTGAATTGCTTGAATTTGAGAACGTAGCTTGTGCAATGCTTCCAGGGTTAGCCACCTGGAAAAGCATTTCTGTGGCAAAGGGTGAAGGGGCTAGTGAGTCATCCACCGCTAATGTACTAGATCTTTCCATGTTCCCATCACAGAAACTCAAAAGGCTTTCATTTTTGAAAGGTGATGATACCAAACATCGTATACAGGCAATAAAAAATGGCAGCAATAAAAAGATCCCAGACTGACAATGTGCATCAAATGCTGCTTTGATTTGCTAGTAACTATCTTAAAGGCAACTTTAGAAAATTCCATTTTAAGATGACGACTCATCTCTCTACTATTTTCTATGAATGCTCTTTTAAGCATCATTTGCATTTAATCACTATATCAGATGCTGGAGTTACAATGTGTACAGCATGTGTGTGTCCAGTTGCGAGATGTGGTAGGATGATTTTCATGTGAATTATTAGAATATATACCCAATGTAAGAGTGTGCAGAGAAAATAAATTCAACGAATAAAAAAATGTCCTGCAGTGCATCATTTTTATTAAATGTAACACATACTAGTTAAATCCATGACAGCTGGTCCTAATTATTCCAATAGAAATGAAGGACATAGTCATTTATTTCCTAAGGGTACAAATCAGATCTTCATTATAATACATATTCAACACGTCTTATGCTATCTTCAGTAAAATACCAGTGGATCTCTGAAGACCGTTACATCATTTGTTTGGATAGCTCATAGGCTTCTGAACTTGGAAGAACCATGTAATTAAAATAGTTTCATGCCCAGAGACATGAGAACAGCAGAAGTTATTAATCTATTGTTTGCAGAACAAAACTTTGATAATAATCTCAAAGCAGTATTCGAATAAGTACATGGCTATAATTATAACTACTAGCGCCCTGCAAATTACTGATTTTTCGGTTTGCTGGAAATTCTGAAAATTAAACAAAAAAATCATTTCCGATTCACCCAAAATTGAAGTTTTTCAAAATTTTCAGCAAATCAAAAATTAAAAAAAAAATCATTTCGGGTCAAATAAAATGTTATGTTTGACTCAGAATGAAACTGTTTCTATTTTAGACTTTTTAAAAAAATAACTGAAGGGAATATAGAAACAAAAATTCTTTTAAAAAGCTAAAAAATGAAATGTTTCATTTAAAAAATGTTAAAAGGAAACATTTCAACTTTTTCAGCTTTTTTTGTCCGACACAATTTGGCAGAAACCAATACAAATTTACAAAACATTTTGGAGTTGACAAGAAACTTTCAGACAAAAAATTTTGCCCAATTCTATTGATGTTTGGTATTTACACAGCACCCTTCATCCAAACTGATTTACAAACTATATGTAGTGATCTTTTTACTCACATCTGGGATGTGGCATGATGAGTTTAAAAACTCTTAACACTGCACAACTTATGAAGAAAATTAACTTATGTAGGAAAATTAATAGGATACATTTAGGTAGGTAGCAGAATATAATTATTCATATTGGCATTTGGCCAGAATACCTGGGTTGAAAGCCCTCTTTTATAACTACAAGTGGTGAGAACTGTGGTTTTATGGATAATCCAAAAGAGATTACCTCCAGTAGTACAGTGCCTCCTAGTAGAGGAAAGGGTGTCAGTTACTGAATCACCACCATTACTTTTGCAGAACACAGGACTCTAACATCTTCCAGGCAAGTACCAACCCCAACCAATGGGGGTTATTTTATGAAATTAGGTTCAGTGATATGGCCACAGGATATGCCATTGTCTTTTTAAACATTTTAGGTGTTAATCAGTGGAGTTACCCATGCTCCACTGGAGTATTATAGCAGTGAATCAGTCATAGAAAAACAGAAGTGGCCAAACTGGATCAGACCAGTGGTTTTTCTAATCCAGAATTTTGTCTGACAATGCTCATGACCAGATGCTTTAGAGAAGGGTGAAAGAAACCCTGAAGTAAGCAGGTATGAGATATCCCTTCCATAGGGAAAGTTTCTTCCTAATCCCCATGCGTTAGAAGCTAATTTATGCCCTGAAGCATAAGGGTTTATATCCTGTTCAATTTTTTTTTTTTATACAATTTACTGTTGTAACTCAGAGAAACAAGGTGGGTGAGGTAATATATTTTATTGGACCAACTTCTATTGGTGAAAGACAAGCTTTTGAGCTACACAGAGCTCTTCTTCAGGTCACAAAATTGTATTGTAACTCTGGATGTTCTCATTATCAAAAAATAATTATCCCATACAGTCATACTACGCTCTAGCCTTGATGATATCTGGTGGCATGGAGTTCCACAGGCTATTTGTGCCTTATATGATGAAATATTTTCTTTTACTACTTTTAACTCTAGTTTCTGTTTCACTGAACATCCCCTTGCTCTTGCAATCCATTTCCATCTCTATAAAGTTCATTTTTTGTTTCTCTTTATCTCATCCCCTCTTATTCATTTCCTGTATAAAGAGTCTTAGTTATTTTCACTCTCTCTTAAATGGATTTTTTTCCCCAGGCCTGTTAAATATGTTTAGGTATAAAAAAGGAAATACTACCACCATTGTTAGAAGCACAGAAATTGCCATACCAGATCAAATCAATGGTCCATCTTGCAAAGCATTCTGTCTCAACAGTGGCTAGTACCAGATGCTTCAGAGAAACTGTATAATCTAATGACCAATTATGCAATAACAAGCTTTGGGGGAAGCTTCTCCTTAACTGCAATAATTAGTGGTTGGCTGATATCCTGAAATAAGAGGATAGTAGTAGGTCTGTGGATATTTTTATTATTAATATAAAAGACTGATTTAATAAAAAATCCTCCTAAACATTTTTTCTCAGCATCTAAGTTATAATATTTTGAGAGTCCTACAGGTTAATTATATGTTATATCAACAAGTATCTACATTATTTGTTGCCATTCAATTAAACTAAGTATTCCTCATTCTTTTTCTTCTATTTTGAGAATCTTTTCTCTCTCTTCTCATAGTCTTTCGGGTGATTCTTCATTTTTATCATCTTTCTCTGATCCTTTTACATTTCTGCTACAATATTTTTGCAGGGGAATGTCCAAAATTGAGCACAGTGTTCGGGGTATGAGTGTACCATCTATTTATGTAAAGTCATTATCAGATCTTCAGTATTATTCTCTGTCCCTTTCTTAACATAATCTAACATAAAAGAAATCGCAGCATACAAGCAGTTCAGAATCAATAAGAAGGTGAAAGATGTGATCAAAACAACAAAATACCCTGGGATTGAGCCACAGATCATACCGAAGCAACTATAACCCATCCAATTATTCCTGTAGAGTGAACCAAGGAGACAACAGCAGCCAATAGTACATGTTCCATTGCATCCAATTCCCTTGGTAGATATTAACACATACTATATGGGATATCCCTTAAGAAAATTGAAGTGTCATCTAGTGAACGGTAGAGGTGAGATACAATTTGCAGTTCTAACATTCATATCATGAACAAAAGACTAGGTTTTGTCCCCATGGGTGTAGCAAAAGTTTCCTCAATGAAGCAGATTTATAATAAATATTTAGTCTCCTCTTCATAACACAACTCTCTTCTGCTTTTATCTGATGGTGGTTTAGGCAGAAGTTGAAGACTCCAGGACACCATTTAAAAATAATAGGAAAAACTAATATTTTAACCAACATTCACTCGCTCATTAAAACAAATTTTGATGGGTGTAGTACACACCCGACTGCTTATTAGCTGATCAATTGGCCTCTAGATGACAGTATGACCTATATCTAATTAATTTGTGAAGTACTTTGGCATACCTTGAGTATAAAGATAAATTCTGTATCAAATGGAGGAAGCTGGACAACCGTTTTTATATGGTCATTTTTATTGGTTGCATATAACTGTAGTAAAAGCATTTTATATCTTTACAAACAGCTTTGGCACAGCTGTAAAACTGTACTACAACTTACTTTGTAGAGCTATATATATTACCTAGATACCTTGTACAATTTAATAAACGAAAAAATGAAATTTACATAAATAGAAAAGGTTGGGTAAAAAGTTTTACCCACATGTGCTTACCTGTAATATTTGTTTTACCTGTGTTTATAATGAAAATAATATTTTTCTAATAATGTTTAAAATGCAGTTCTAATCTAACAAGTGACTAAAAATAACATCATGATCACCGCATCTCAGTGAGTTCCAGGCTACAAGCAAAAAGTTTTTCCCCACCCCACACATTACCAGCTCTGGAGACTCAACTTGACATCCTAGAAATAAACTCAGTTATTTTATTCCCACACAGTATTTTCAGTGATAGAGGTTCTGCAAGCCAAAGCAGGGCCTCTGCAACACCAGGGCAACTCCAGTATCTTCAGTGTATGCTCTCATTCACACATGGGGAAGCCTATTGCTTAAATAGGTCTGTACAAGTGTAACCGACTGGAACTTCAGAGCAGTGTGTTGATAATGCTCAGACATTAATAGAATCCAGTTCATTCCCTTTCAGCTGTGTTGCCTCTGCAGGGCAAATAGGAATAAGCAAACAAACTTATTTTTGTCATTTCAGTAAGCAAATATGGCTCTAAATACATAAAGAGAATTCATCTGCTGGCTTAAAAGTTAACTGTTTTTAGTGTCATATTTTACTGAAATCCCAAAAGGCTTCTCATGTTTCCTCGAATATATAAAATGTCTTGTATTTTATTTACGGACCTTTGACAAGTGGCTATGTATATCACGACCTTTAACTACTCTTAACTATTGGCAGTTTCTCCTCTTTTTAATAATACACAGTACTACAGCACCCAGTGGGGCTTGTAATTCAAGTGTATCTATTATTCTTTTAATTAAAGACATTTTTATGTATCAACTCCAATTCCATTGCTACAGTTTGTTCAATTTACTATTGCCATTATTAAATGCTTATATTATAGTAGCACCTAGAGTCTCTGATTTGGATTGGGGTTCCAGTATTTTAGGCACTGTACAAAACTATCAGTAGACACAGAATTACCTTGAAGAGTTTGCAGTTTGAGATCAATTGTTATAGCTATATGCACATTTCTGATATAGAGTTGCTAATTTCAGCAATTACATTAATTCAGTAATTACATAAATAATTTTGTCTATTTTACTTATATATTATCAGTGTGTTGCATCATCTGCACAATTATGGGAGCTCTGTACAGAGTCTGAATGCAGGAGCAAGCCCCATCTGTTTCTAAAACAAATTGATTTTGACACACCTCTACCATTTGATATCTGTTTCCCTTTAGACCCCTTGCAACCTTTTTTTAACAATTTTAACTCAGTTAGGATTTGCTTCCTGAGGTCCATCCAGTTCTTATCACAAGGAAGATGACGCTGAAGGCATATATAGTGTTTTGAGCGCATGAAGTTATTCACTTAAAATTGACGGATCAGTCCATTATTTAACTTTCTCTAACAATACAAAAACAAGAGGAATACTCAATAAAATTAAAAGACAGTAAATTTAGAACAAACAGGAGATGGTATTTACAATGTATCAAATTTGCATGTCACAGAGGAGTCATTGACTCATGTTGTGGATGTTTTTTTAAGAACATAATTACAGTGGATTTTTAGTTGCTTATTTTTTTTATTAAAGATAAACAGAATTGTTGCCAGTATAAATTATTTCCAGGTCTTTTGTTTGAGGAGGTTTATTGATCATTTATGTAGTGCAGATAACTTCTAGCAAGATCAGGTGCTTATACAGCATGTCTAGTGTAGATCAGTGGCTCTCAACCTTTCCAGACTACTGTACCCCTTTCAGGAGTCTGATTTGTCTTGAGTACCCCCAAGTTTCACCTCACTTAAAAACTACTTGCTTACAAAATCAGACATAAAAAACCAAATGTCACAGCACACTGTTCCTGAAAAATTGCTGACGTTCTCATTTTTACCATATAATTATAAAATAAATTAATTGGAATATAATTGGAATGTACTTGCATTTCAGTGTATAGTATATAGAGCAGTATAAACAAGTCATTGTATGAAATTTTAGTTTGTAAGGACCTCGCTAGTGCTTTTTATGTGGCCTGTTGTAAAACGAGGCAAATACCTAGATGAGTTGATGTTCCCCCTAGAAGATTTCTGCATGTCCCACAGGGGTATATGTACCCTTGGTTGAGAACTACTGGTATAGATGTGCCACAGTGTAAATAAGCAGTGAGGTTTTCAAAGATGCAAATGTAAGCGAGGTGCCCAACTCCCATTAAAAGCCAACAGGATCTGGTCACCTGTCATTTCTCTCTGCACAAAAATACTCATTTTTACTTGGCAAGTATTCACATTTGAAAACAGATTTTTGCCAATGTTCATTAATTTGATCCAAGGTTAAATTTCATCACTTCCAGCAGCCAACACAGCTATTCATGGTGGCGACATTCCACCCATTTAGCAAAGTTGCAAATATGTTCCAAGAAAAATATTGTCAACTTCCAATGCAAAAATATGTAGCAAGACCATGCTGCTGAAATTCACTTCCCCAGGTAGAAGTTTGAGCTTGAATGTGTCCACTTTTAGAGCACAGAGTAAAACAAGCTCTTGGTCCACATTTTCCAGTAGCTAGAGATTTAAATTCCCGCTATCCCCTTCTCTGATTCTTTCAAGTTAGCAAGTTCACTGCTGTAGTGAGTCATACAGTGCATTGCTGTATTTTGGAGATATGTTTGCTCTCAATCTAAGCCACGTAAAATTATTTATTTGTATTAAAGTAGTGGCTAGCAGTCCCAGATGAGACCTGGGCACAGGTGCTCTAGGGCAAATAGTATGAGAAAGTCCTGCCTCAAGGAACTTACAATCCACATAGACAGGACAGACAGGCGTTAGAGGGTTAAAGATTAAAGAAAGGAAGTATTATCCCCATTTTACAGATGGGGAATTGAAGCACAGAGCGATTCAGTAACATGCTCAAAGTCACAAGAAATCGGTCATAGACATTTAAAACATTTCCCAAGATACAGCCAGCTTTAGCCACAGGGCTATTCCATCCTCCCTAATGTACCCAGATATAAGATGACAGACACCTAATAAATAAATGAAGTCATCATCATCATCATTATATGCTATGTTTGTTTCCTTTTATTCTCTGTATCAGGAACTGCTATCAAAACGGAGCTCTTGATGCTCATGTTAATTCTGTTTTGTATGCTTGTGACTCTTCAAATGGCAAGCAACTTTGTGCAACAAAGATGCTATTCCAGAAGATTCTAGGGGACATCAGTTGGTCCTATGTCTTATTAAGCCATCACAGCTCCTTAGAGGACTGAACAGAAGATAAGCTAAAAAGGAGATAAAACTTAATTATATGATGATGATGACGAAAGACCTCATTATAGGCTTTACATTTATTTAAAAAAATAATTCAAAGATCTTTTATTTAGAACTGTTCAGTCAAAAATATAATAGAGGTTGTTTACAGAGGAACCTGACTCATTCCCATAAGTGGGTGTTCTAATGAGGCTATGACAGCCTCCTTCAAGCTGGATTCCTGCTTCATCAGGCTCCATTGCCTTGAGCAAGAGATGTGGTTTTAGAGTAAATCAAAAGGCCAGATACACTGGCTCATTCTCACTGTTTTGCACCTCTCTGACAATGCAAAGCAATTGTAAACCCAGCTCAGATAGCCAACTAAGATAAGTTTATGGCTTCTCTGTGTCACCAGACTGAAGCATACTAGTGAATCTGACTCTAGGTATTTCAACACAGGAAATTCTTAATAGTGCCATCCAGAAAGCAAGAGTGTATCTTGGTCACTTTCTCCTTTTCCTTCACATGATGCAGGAAACTGTATAATCTACATAAACCAATTAAAGGAGGCAGAGTCTGTACTATTTTGAAAAGGAGACAGAATTTAAATGTAACATTCCATCCATGCAAGTTGTCACTCCCAAGCAAGGTTGTTGCAGCTGTGTTAGTCCCAGGATATTAGCAAGACACAATGGGTGAGGTAATATCTTTTATTGGACCAACTTCTGTTGGTGGAAGAGACAAGTCAAAAGCTTGTCTCTCTCACCAACAGAACCTCAACCTCCTTGTCACTCCAAGTGACTGGTTGATCGAGTATCCAATCAGTTGACATGATGGATCCACTTCCCTTTTGTGATGCTGTATAAAAAAGGAGATTGTCTGCACTATTGTCACCAATGTTACACAATTGTGATGAATCTTGTGCAAAGTATGCCTTGTAAGGTATCATTGGAAATGTTATAATTTGCTAAGTATTATTATCCTGTTGAAATGTGTGTATCACCATTGTGTATGAGACTATGACATTTTACTGTACACTTGTTACTACACTTATGTTCCTGGGCAACACCCACAAGACAGATTTACATCAGGTGTTGATGGGCCATTAAGGAGAGTCAACTCTTCCAGTGCCCCTCCAGAGGATTCCTCTGATATCATACGGACAATGGAGGCCCAGTGACTCAGCAGGGCATGTAGAATATGTGATGCTTAGCTCCATGTTTGAGCCAGTATTTTTCCATGCACATGGATGGGGGGTATAAATTGGAGATGGTGACATCACCTTCTTGGCTCATGCCTCCCCCACATCTCTAGACTATGATTTCTAAACCTTTAGTTTTTAGTGTACTAAAGGATTGGCTACCTGCATGGGTTTTGGGTGAGATCCTGAAGAATATTTTGGTGAGTGGCTGGTTCTTTGGAACTGGAAGAACCTAATGTGAGATTAATTTTGGTTTTAATGGCCTTTCAGCATAAAGTCTGGTTTGCCTGCATGACACATGAAGAGCTCTCTTAGCCATGTCCCATACCAGGCAGCCTGAAGCCTTTATGACACTGATGTGAAGCAGGAATAAATACACTGATGGCAATGGAATTGCCTCGATGTAAAATCAGTGAGGGCGAGAGGAGAATCAGAATCAGATTGACTGCTTTACACTGCTAGTGACAGCTTACTAAGGGAAAAATTCCAGTATTCATACAGTATAAATTACACACCCACAGCTGAATGCACATCTTATCAGACATCACTGTTCTGTGAATAGTGTAAATACCAAGACCACAAAGTGAGGCATTTGTCCACAATCTCCCAGGTCTACTAATAACCTCAGTGTTCGCTGTGTTTTGTCAAAGAACACAGAATGAGAATTTTAGAGTCAGACTTAGTGGGTCGGGAGAGGTAAATCATACTGAAGTATTTGCAGGTAAGATAGAATAGGATAGCAGATATTTCATTGGCAGGTACCTTTAAGAAAGGGCTTTGTTCCATTACTACAAATGGAAGCTAAGTTCCAAGGTCTTCTGTTTCAAATCTGGACATAGTAAGGACTGAAGTCAAAATGATAACCTAGATATAATTGTCCATGCAACCCACACTGGCAAATATTCACCTCTAGCATAAACAGGCACAACCCTGGGTTGCATGAAGTATAACAGAGTGCCGGATGGGTAATCTTTATTATAAATGAAATAAAATGAGAGCAGAATTTGGATTAACATTTGTTTAAATACCATCACACCACTCAAGTCTTCTGTCTCAACAATGTCATAATAAGATCAATTGTACTAATTACACACCTCAGTGCTTATTTCCCACTTGTATAAAGCAGTCTCTCATTATTCCTTATTCATCCAGGAAAATAACTGTCACATATAGAACTGAGAACTAATCAAGCAGCCTTCATTAACAGTCTGGCTGTTGTGACACAAAGTAAGTCAGAGTTAATTCTGAGATTCCTTCCTAAATTCATGCCATTGGATGAGGAGAAGGAAGTAAGTGTTTATTAATAATTACCTTAAGAATTTCTTAAATTTAGAATTTCTTGTCCTGAACTCAACTTCAAATTTAAAAAAAATATATGAATATTTCCTAATAGTAACTTCCTCCCACCTTATTTAATAAGTGTGTTTTTTTTAAATGTACCTTTCACTCAGTCCAGCATAGTCCCCTGAAGAAAACAGATATTTAGGCCCCATGATCTGCTCAGTACAGATCTCTATCCACTGCAGCACCTGGGCCCACACTATTAGATTTTATTTCATGATCAAGGCCCTAGACATTATTTTAAGAACACACAAACAAGTATTCATAACCATTTTTAAATGCACCCATAGACTTGATAGACCATAAGAGCTGTAGTTTCATAGTGAAAATAAGTACTGAGTTTTTAGTCTGGCCTCTTACAATATTATTATGTATGTTTTAAAAGTATTATAAAGAGAGATTCCTCTGCATGAGTCATGAAGACGTGTACAAGGGCTGATTTTGAAAGGGTAAGGACTCAACTATTTAACAATAAAAGCAAAAAAAATCACTTTAAATAATATTGCATTGTACATTTTTATGATGTCATTAATTCTGAAAAATCCCAAAACACTTTTGGCCCAGTTCTGCAAGGTGCTGAGTGCCTGCTCTCTTCTCATTAACTTCAGCAGGAGTTAAGGGCTCAGAACCTCTCAGCAGGCACTCAGCACCTTGCCTGCTAAGGGTCCTAATGAAGCGAAAGCACATCGACCATCAGTAAAATGCAGCCACCTCTTAGATGGAACATATCAGCTATTTTACAGTGCATACCAACCCTATACAACAGTTTGAGACAGAAAAGGAAGACAAATGGTTACTCCAACTGCAAGAGGGATTTTAGTTAAGCAGAATGTAATAACCCAGACTGGAATGCAGCTAGAATGCCCGAGTTGATACCAGTCCTCTTGCAAAGAGGGTAATGAGATCTTTAATTATCACACAAGGTCAGGACTTCAATTTTATGCCGTTCTTGGGATGAGAACTCTCCAGCCACATAATCTCCTGAAAATGGACCCTGTTCAGGCTTTTGTTCATTACCAAGTGAAAGGGAACCTATTAAGTGCTGAGAGTGCCACCTGTTATACCCCTTACCCCTATCTTCTGCAGCATCTTGGGATTTCCTTGGAGGACTCTCAAACAGTACTAGCAAGGCCCAAGAGTGCTTAGATTACGAGACTTCATAGAAAATATAGCCCCAGGTGCCATAAGTGCAGTACTGAAAATTCAAAAAACATCTAATGCTAGTAAGATGCTTTAAAGAAATAATAATAATTAATAATACTTAGCACTGATAGTATTTTCTATGCATAGATCAGTAACAGTGCAATCTTTAAGTGGTTAAATACTTCATATGCAAATTCACTTCAAGCCAAATTTCAGCACAAGTTTATCATTGATTTCTATATCCCCAGACACAATGGTTTATAATATCAGCTGTGGCTAAAAATCAGTAGAGAGTGTTACTTGTAGCAATGATAAATAATATTTAGCACTTTACATCTTCAAAGTGCTACGTTAAAATTAGCTAATTAATCGGTGGCTTAAGGTGATCTGTAAAGGTTTCTCCAAAACAATAAAAATGAAAAGTTTTATTGAAGAAAAAGGGTTAAATGCCCCCATTTTAAATTAAAGTTCTTAGTAAAAAGTTCTTTGCTTCTTTTTCTTTCTGTGTGGATTTATATCAGCTTTCACAGATTGAGAATTGATAAAACCTTACTGATGCTCCAGAGAAGAGCAGGCACAAAGACTATGTCTAGACAACAATCAATGCATGGGTAGTAGCCAGCATACCCCAGCTATCTTTAATCTAGCTCAGGTCCCAGAACAGGGAGACCATGGCAGCGCAAGCCTCAGCATAGGCTGTACAAACCAGCCCAGAACCCAAAGTAATCACTCACAGGACTGGCCTTGTGAGACTAAACTTAACTTGGGCACATCAACACAAGCTGCAATCACACCCCACGACTGCAGTCTAGACGTACCCTAAAGATGTAGTAGAAGAATGTGAGAGTATGTAGGGCCAGTTGCCTCTATTTGAACCCATAATCTGAAACTGCACTAACTTACTACATAAATTTCACTTTAAAATCCTGTATACAGCTCACCAGTGTTACTAAATGAAGGGTTCACATCTGACTTGAGCAACAAACTACCCTGTTTCCCCGAAAATAAGACAGTGTCTTATATTAATTTTTTCTCCCAAAGATGTGCTAGGTCTTATTTTCAGGGGATGTCTTATTTTTCAGAAATGAAAAATGCCTTATTATCGGTGGATGCCTTATTATCGGGGAGGTCTTATTATCGGGGGGATGCCTTATATTACAACGAGAGGCAAAACTGTAAGTAGGCCTTATTTTCGGAGGATGTCTTATTTTCGGGGAAACAGGGTAGGTTCTCCTTGCAGTTTCAGTTTGATATGGTAACGCTTTTCATTTCCTGTCCTGTTGTGCAATGCTGCTGTGTTCTCTTAAGTAGTTGCGTATGTAAACCCACAGGTCACTGCACTTCAGTGGTGGATGACATACATCTTCTTTACATTTATACAAGTTTGTCATATTTGGGATCCTTCAGCATGAAGAGGGCAAAATAATTTAAGATACTCATGATTCAGCAGGCTATAGGGTGACCAGACAGTAAATGTGAAAAATTCGGACAAGGGGTGGGCAGTAATAGGAGCCTATATAAGAAAAAGACCCAAAAATCAGGACTATCCCTATAAAATAGGGACATCTGGTCACCCTAGCGGGCTACGTTCTGCTAAAACATGGTTTCTCCAGACCCCGAATCAGTATGGCTAACAGAACCCTCGTGCATCTGCTGTTTTGTAGCAAATGCTTAAACACCTCCTGACGTACCTCTGAGGGCCAAATTCCTTTTTTTTTTTTTCCCCAATTATAACTTGGCAATCCCAAATGAATTTGGGCACCAAACCTTTGAAATTCCAATACTCAGTGACAACAAAATGGGAGGCACAGTAAACGCCCAGTGAAAAAGCAAAGTGGATTATTTCAGACAAGTAAAATATGCCTGGAAAAGGAGATAATGTTGACATTAATAACCCAATGAGATGATGCTGACTACAGTCTAAGCTGCCCTGGATGGAACAGGAAAGACCTTCATTCATGATTAATGATGGGCCTCTCAAAAAAAAAAAAAAAAAAAAACCTCCAACCAAAGCAAATGAGCCATATTACAAAAAATAAGTACCGAGTATATTAGCTGTACACTGGAGAATTCCTGAGACATCTTCGGCTTCATCGTTGCCAGAGCAGTCTGTATAGGAGCATCTGTTCGATATATTGTGAAAGTTCTTTTCTGCATCCCTGTAACTAGGGGAAAAAATAAACAATTTCTATACATCTGCTTAACTTATGTAACAAATGAGTTGGGAGACTAACAGTTGATTATTAATGTGCTTTTGAAAGCGCATCCTCATTTTGTCTTTAACTATCTATAACGTAGGGCTTAATCCTTTTTCCATTCAGGCCAATGAAAAAACTCATGTTTATTTTAATGGAGCAGAATCAAGCCTGTAATATCTGGCAAATTATATATTAATAAAGTGATTGGTGGGTGTCCACCAATCACTTTATTAATATCAGCAATAGCAGCCAGTGTTGGGAACTGGAGCCAACATCTGAAAAGTAATAATAGTGAATAATACTGAGCACTTTCTGTAATGAAAATAAAGGCATGCTGGGGAGGGGGAAAACACCAAAGGGCTAAGTAGTGGGAAAATCTCTCTTCCTTTACATGTCATCCCCACTGGGGTGCTGTTCTTAGTAACTGTACACTAAACCAAAAGATTGTAGTAATAAGCCATAAACCCAGTGTCTTTCTTAACACCATAATTTTTAGTGTCTAGCAAAATTATGAATTTAAGCTCCCAGGCTCATCTCTTGAAGGTGTTGTGCAGGTTTCCTTTGAGGACAAGGACTGAGAGGTCAGATATGGAATGATCATTCTGTGAAAAGTGTTTGTCCATGGGTGATATGGTATTTTTGTCTTTTATCATTTTTCTGTGTGAGTTCATTCGAGAGCGTAGTAATAGTCTGGATTCATTCACATAGTTGTTATTGGGGCATAAAAATCCTGGTCTTAATAAAGACACTCTATTTATGGCTTATTACAACATTCTGTAATCCACTAACCTCCCTTTTTTGTCCTATAGCTGGAGAGGTGTTAAAGGGCCACTTCACCTTGAATGGTCCCTTAAAATATGTGTTAACTCCTTATGCTAAACAATCTATTCCATCTTCTATTTAGCTGTGACACTCTTACACTTAAAATGATGCATGCTGTAGCACTTCAGTGAAGATGCTACCAACACGGATCCGAGGGGTTGTCCCATCGGCATAGATAATCCCCCTCGCCGAGAGGTGGTAGATAAATCGATGGAAGAATTCTCCTGTCAACCTAGCATGGTCTACACCGGGGGTTAAGTTGGTTGAACTGCATCACTCTGGGGTGTGGATTTTCACCCCCCTGACCGATGTAGTTATTCCAACCTAAGTTCCTGGTGTAGACCAGTCCTTAGTACCTTCCCCAGACCTGAAGAACAACTCTGTGTAGCTTGAAAGCTTGTCTCTTTCACGAACAGAAGTTGGTCCAAATTTGTCTCTCTAATATCCTGTGACCAAAACGGCTACAACACTGCAAACCACAAATATTAATCAAGCCACTAAAGAAAAATGAAGGATAGCTAAATAAGTTTATCTTCCATTTCACGAATAAAATTTGGGCATGGATTTTGGGTCTGATCTTACTAAATACTGAGCCCTGCTGGGTGAAGAGAGTACTCCCTACCTCCCAGCAGGCCCAAAGGCTCTCCTCCTCTCGGACATATAGACAAGTCATTGTCAGTATGAAATGGTAGTTTGTACAGACTTTGCTAGTGCTTTTTATGTATCCTGTTGTAAACTAGGCAAATATCTAGATGAGTTGATCTGCCCCCTGAAAGATCTCTGCGTACCCCTTGGGTACACGTACCCCAGGTTGAGAACCACTGCTCTAGCATGCTGAGCACCTCCTGGGAAGTTCTGAGCTCCTTCAACTGCCCATGATGTCAAAGGGAGCTGCTTGACACTTTGCAAGATAAGATCATCAAATTGTTTGACCAAAACCAGAGGGAGTCAGTGCAGAGGCAGGACTGGAATGAAGGAGTTCCTGGCTCCCAGCCCTCTGTTCAAGCTACTAGATTCTCTCTCCCCATCTCCTCTCTCTAGTCCATAGCCCTGATTCTCCATCGCTTGCATCTTGTAGTCATTCACAATCATGTTCAGAGCTCTACTATTCCGATTTTGTTAGCACCTGTTATACACAGACTATACCAAGTGCAGAGCAGTAGAGAATGAGGCCCCAGGAATTCACTCTGTCAGAGAGCAAGTTTGGCTCTTTATGCTGATGTGAGTATTGTGTTTTACACTAAAGTGTATCAGGGAGATCCAGCAGGCTTATACATGCAAAACTCCCACTGGTAACAGTAAGAACTGCATGATCAGGCCCAATATAGGACACCTAGAAGAGAGGCAGATGTTGGATAAGCAAGGGGATATAGAAAGTTGTGAAAGTGAAGCAAACCATAGCTTAAGTAGCAGGCATAGCACCAGGAGCGAAAGGTCTTTAGAGTGTGAGAAGAGCTGCCTTATTTTCGTCTCCATTAAAAACAAACAGTTCTGAGTCACTAGTGGCCATGAATTAAAGCTACATTGTTATTATAAATATGCTGTTCTTAAAGCACTGTAGTTCCCCTCCTCCACCCTTCCCCCCGGAGATATACTACTGTGAGACTTCAAAGCAACCCCTTCAAGTGACAAAAAAGAAAAAAAAATTGCCAGAAGGCTTCCCCCGCCTACCCATATCTGCTCCATAATAGATGTCATAACTACCAGCAAAGAGATATACTTGATCCCTGCAGCAATGGCACTCTCTCTATCCTGGGGTGCATGCTAGACGTGCTAGCATTACAAATGCTACGTAGCAGGATAGAGAGGCATGTGAATTTTGACAAAATGTACAAGAACAATTCCCTCCAGCGTACGAAGTTTCAGAACTATGGCATGAATTTTAAATAGACCTTTGACCCAACCTGAGTAATAAAAGAAAGAGTTGCAGACACTATTCTATGTTTGGCAGAGTTGTTTAATTGATACAGTCTTGCAGGCATCGTATTCCGTTCGATTAGGAATGGTATCTGTGACAATAACAACACTTGGGTAGGAATTATTAATATTACCTTGTCATAATTACCCTGTCCTCCCTCCCCCTTGCCTGTTTGTTTCAGCCAGCTGTCAGAACTTGTTTTTTAGGCTCGTATCTGGCAACTGCCTATGCAAGTGAGTAACTCCATGTGACTATTCATGTACTTAAAGCTACTCACATGTGTAACTGTTCGCAGAATCTGGGCCTTAGACTGTAAGCTTTTTACAATATGCCTATCCAGCACAATGGGATCATGGTCTGACTGAAACATAAACATTAGCAATAATTAATCTGTTATGTCATTTTGGCTGACTGTGTCAAGAGCACATTCTGAAAAATCTTATACTTTAACAGAAAGGCTCCCCAACACTGACATAAGTTCTACAACTGCTCCTCCGTGGGCTCAGTCCCTCTCTCATTGACCTGAATGAAAGGAGGATTGGGCTATAGTTATTTAACTGCAGCAGGAGAGATGAAGAATAACAAAAAGAATGTATAATATTTATCATTACTGAGGAAAATGCCTAAGTATCTGTGAGCAAATTCAGAAAAGTTGGTTACTCAAGCCAATGACTTAGAAGACAGAAAGATATTAATTCTACAGCTATCACTTCTCTTTTATTCACCCTTCTAATCACTACTGTGGTCTGTTTTACTTACCCAATAACTTGATGCTCATAATACCGCAGTGTCCTTTGGAGAGTCTGCCGTATGGTCTGAGGCTACAGAATAACAACAAAAACAAACAACCATTATCAGCAAATCAGCAGCAGCACAATGTCTGAATAGGTGACAACTGCTTTATCCCTTAATATACTATTTGTTTTTCCAATTCTACACATTTTCATCTTACACCTGCCATGTTTCCAGCAGTGATGGCTCGGTATTATACCAGAAGTACTACTAAGCTGTTCTTATATTGCAAATACCTCAATATTTCATGGCTCTTTTCCTTATACTCTTTTTCACTATTTAAACAGAAATGAATGTTACGACCTGGCACAGCTAACGTTGTCTGTAAGACAACAGAAACACAGCTATGGGCTGGTCTACACTAGGGAGAGGGATTGATCTAAGATACGCAACTTCAGCTACGTGAATAGCTTAGCTGAAGTCCAAGTATCTTAGATCGATTTACCTCGGGTCCTCACCACGCGGGATTGACAGCCGCAGGTCCCCCGTCGACTCTGTTGGAGTTCTGGAGTCGACGGGGAGCACGTTCGGGGATTGATTTATCGCGTCTAGACGAGATGCGATAAATCGATCCCTGATAGATCGATTACTACCCACCGATCTGGCGGGTAGTGAAGACATACCCAAAGTTGACAAAGGAGGCCCTTGCTTTATTATTAGTTTTCACAGAATATCACCTGTCAATAATCTCATCATTTTAAAATAAACTTTAAAAGCTATTCAATAACATGTTATTACATCAAGACATAATGAACCAGCTTTTTCTTGGGACAATATCATATGCTCAATTTTCATCAGCAGGGAAGGGAATTGGCCTTTCCAAATCTATTTGAGACATGGTAGTAGAAAAACTCACAGAAAAAATTGTTTTAACAAAATAAATAAAAAATCTATTAAGGCCCAGTTCTCTGACATGTCGTGAACCTTCAACTCTCCGAAGTCAATAGGAGTTAAAGGTACTCACCACCTGCAAAATCAAGCCCTTAAAGGGCAAATTGTGAGGAGTTTCTGGCATTTTTGTGCTATATATTTAACAAGGGCTCCCCACACGGTCTCTTATTATGAAGTGCTCTCAACTACAGACAAGTGCTTCTTGGTATTGCCCAAATAAGTCATGAGAGCACGTTATCTTCCCAGAAAGTGAGGGACATTTATCAAATACATTATTAAGCAATTATATTTTAAGGTTCCCACCTGTCCACCTTCTCCTGTCAGTTTAGCAGAGCCCATATTCAGTGTTCCCAATTCTGATACACAAGATTCCCTGTTGTCTCAGTGTCTCACAGGATCACAGGATAACCAAAGGCAGACAAGGTCAGAATCACACAAATTTGACCCTTAGGGAAATTCGAGACCAGTGTTTCCCTGCTTTTTGGAACAATTTCCAGCTGCCTCAGAAAGCAGTGGTAGAAATGCTTTTTAATTAGATGTGTTTCAGACCTCTCTGGCGTTAAGATCAAGCATGATAAGTTTATGGAGGGGATGGTTTAATGGGATACAGTGATTTTAGTCAATAGGTCGATAACAATGGTCAATGATGGGATATTAAAAGTTACTACAGAGAACTTTTCCAGAAGGTCTGTCTAGAGAATCTTGCCCGAATGCTCGGGGTTCAGCTGATTGCCATATTTGGGGTCGGGAAGGAATTTTCCTCCAGTGTAGATTGGCAGAGGCCCTGGAGGTTTTTCGCCTTTCTCCGCAGCATAGGGCAGGGGTCACTTGCTGGAGGATTCTGAGTGACTTGAAGTCTTTAAATAATGATTTGGGGAGTTCAACAGCTAAGTCAAGGGAGAGAATTCTTCCAGGAGTGGGTGGGTCAGGTTTTGTGGTCCGCATCATGCGGGAGGTCAGACTAGATGATCATAATAGTCCCTTCTGACCTTAGAGTCTATGAGTCTATTCCAGAACCAAGGGCAGCCTTGCGGCCCCATATTTTGTAGGCCCTATACAAATTCAGCAGCTCTGGAGCTAGCCTTATCTTCCACTTCTGCCAGTGGGTTTGGAGAGGAAGGCAGCTCCCTGCTTTTGAATAAATAATAAAATAAATAAAAAGGAGAAAACTGTAATATAATCCTCTCCCCCCCACCAGCTCTTTGGGGCCCACAGAATGTAAGAGCAGCCCACACAATTTGAAGAAGAGCTTTTAAAAACAAAAAAAAAACAGCAAACAAAAGAATTTGTCTGTGCTTCTGAACTTCAATCTGCAAAAATGCATGTACTTGTAAAATAAAGTGGGAAAACAGAGTTCAACCTTCTAAAGAGGTTTTTATTCTACATCAGGTAATTACATCTCCTCTCAGCAGGAGTTAAATTTACTCTCTCAGAAAACATTCAAATGCGCTCTTGCAAAACCTACAGACGCTCCATACAAATGAGACAATCACACTTGCAAGACCCAGTCTCCTCCCATTTGGTACAGCAGGTGTCGAAGTCCTAAGGGCCTGATGCAGCTGAAATGTACTTTGGCAGCTGCTGCCACAAGGAAAATTCAGCAGGTTTCCTCTGCTCTGCAGCCACACAGACTAATCCCTGGCAGCGTGAGCAGCGGTACATTTTCCCACTCCGGCAGCCATGATGCAGAAATGGATATAAGAAAAGAGGCCCAAACAGTTGCCCTCTCTACACTCCAGCTCCCCTAACCTTCTCCACACACTCCCATATCAGCTGCTCCCTGTATGATGCACACACACTCTACAAACTTGTCCCCTCTTCCCCTGCATCTACTCTGGAGTGAGGTGGGAACGCAGCCAGACAGCAGCTTCCACTTGTTAAACTGCAGTTCTGGTTTCTTAAACTTCATCTAGTCCAGAGGTGTGGAAGACAGCACGCTAGGGAGGCTGGGCTGCAGGAACAGACAGCAAGCAGCAGAACTCCCAGTTCTGCTTTCTCACATTAAAAGGTTGCATACCTCAGACTCTTATAGGGTTACCATATTTTGTCCCTCCTAATGGAGGACACTCCCGGGGGCCCCGCCCACGCCCCCAGCCCCGCCCCCGCCCCCGCCCCAACTCCGCCCCCTCCCAAAGTCTCCGCCCCCTCCCCTGCTTCCCGCGAACATTTAATTCGCGGGAAGCCTGAAGCAGGTAAGGGGGGGTGGGAGGAGGCGCGGCCCGGCCCAGCCCAGCTCAGCCCAGGCTGGCTCCCCCGGCGGCTCCAGCCTGGGTCGGCTCGGGCCCTGGGGTGCCGACCCCGGCCGACCACCCCCGGCGGCCCGGCGCACCCCCTGGCTCCCAGCCCCGCGGGCCCGGCCCCCGGCTCCCCGATCCCGGCCCGGCTCCCAGCCCCGCGGGCCCGGCCCCCCGACCCCAGCCCGGCTCCCCGATCCCGGCCCGACTCCCCGACCCGCGGGCCCGGCCCGGCTCCCAGCCCCACGGGCCCGGCCCCCCGGCCCCCAGCCCCCCGATCCCGGCCCGGCTCCCCGACCCGCGGGCCCGGCTCTGCGGGCCCGGCCCGGCCCCCCGCCCCGCGGGCCCGGCCCCCCGGCTCCCAGCCCCACGGGCCCGGCCCCCCGGCTCCCTGCCCCGCGGGTCCGGCCCCCCGATCCCGGCCCGGCTCCCCGCCCCGCGGGCCCGGCCCCCCGGCTCCCCGCCCCGCGTGCCTGGCCCCCCGATCCCGGCGCCCCGCGGGCCCGGCCCCCCGATCCCGGCTCCCCGACCCGCGGGCCCGGCCCGGCTCCCAGCCCCACGGGCCCGGCCCCCCGACCCCGGCCCGGCCCCCAGCCCACCGACCCCGGCCCGGCTCCCCGACCCGCGGGCCTGGCCCGGCTCCCCGACCCGCGGGCCCGGCTCCCGGCCCGGCCCGGCTCCCCGACCCGCGGGCCCGGCTCCCGGCCCGGCCCGGCACCATGCCCCCGGCCCCGCACAAAGAGGCCCCGGCCGAGCCTCCCGATTTTCCCGGACATGCCCGGCTTTTGGGGATTTCCCCCCGGACGGGGATTTGAGCCCCCAAAAGCCGGACATGTCCGGGAAAATCCGGACGTATGGTAACCCTAACTCTTAGCTCCACCCCAATGGAATATCTGTGGTCCTCCCTTTCCTGAGGGATAAAAGCCGCACTCCTCACCTAGGCGGACATCAAGATTTGGCCCTACAAGCAGGCTCCCAATCCTACGCTCTGTTCAGCAGTGCACACTGCATGGTTTCCTGTAGGGTGTAACCCTGCAAGAACATTCTGCACATTTTAGCCATCATCACTGTAGTCCAAATTATGTGCATAAATTACTGACAGCATGTTATAACAAAGCTCAAGCCACTTATCAGCAAATCTCAGAAATTAGGGATGGAAAAGATCTGGATATAGTTTTATGATATTGTTTGTAAACATAGCCTTATATAATGTGTTCATCTTGCATATGAATGGTAAAGCTCAAGGGTCAAATTCCCACTTCATTCAGTCAGATTGCAAATGAAAATTGTAACCAGTTTATAACTGTGCAAGGATAGCTGAGGGTAGAACATGAACCTGATGATTTATTGTTCAGATAGCAACTGTATAGTACACAATATGCAAAGCCACATTTACAAAGAAGAAGGTAAAAATATTTAAAATAAAGTTTTTCTATATTCACTAGAAATATCTATTGGTTTGTACTAGAGATCTACAAACTACTCAAAGAATAAAAATCTGTTAGTGTTATTCACCCCTATACACTTCTACCTCACTATGACGCTGTCCTCAGGAGTCAAAAAATCGTACCGTGTTGTAGGTGAAACCGCGTTACATGGAACTTGTTTTTGATCCACTGGAGTGCGCAGCCCCGCCCCCCTGGAGCACTGCTTTACCGCGTTATATCCAAATTCGTGTTATATTGCGTGGCATTATATCGAGGTAGAGGTGTATTTATGAAAATTTCCATGGTTTTAAAACTTGAAATGCCCATTAAAATCAACAGAGTCACACAGTTAAATCCCCAAATTCTGAAAATGTTTAAATAAAGTGGACATTTTATATTTAAACTGAAGTCATCAGGAAAAACACAATTAGTTTTCTGAAGTGGTAATAAGAAAAGAAATTAACAAAAGAAGTACAAGTTAATTTAACAAAACAATCCAACATAAATTATCTTCTAAATTAATCCCATGTGTAAAACTGTAATCCTTACATGAGCATGCGCACACACATACACACATCAAAGCAAGCATTCAAAATAAATGAAATAAACCAGATAGATAAAGAGAATACATATGGATCCATGTGAGATATATTTAGTGCACAAATGAGAAATGACCACTAATGACTTGAACACTTCTGAATTACCATTTAAATACAAATCCCCCCATGTAGTCTCAGTTGGATATGACTGATAACACCATTATGAAGTAGGTAAGTATTGTGAGAATTAATTAAACTAACAAATGCTAAGTATCATATTATTATTCACTTCCTGATTTATTTATTACACCATGTTGCTATGCTCTGTTAAAAAGCTGCTGTTTCACTTCAGAGGCAGCTGCATTTCACTTCTGGGCAATGTGATTCTAACATGGATCTGACTGTGTCCACCCACACAAGAGTAAGCAATGGAAGGAGAGGGGGTAAGGAACACCCCCCATTGTGCCCATGTGCAAAAAGCCATCCACAATGACAGCTTCAGTGCTAGTGCCACCCGTTTTATATTTTCCAAAGGGGACAGGGAGTGGGTGGGTCTCCTCAACCTTTTGCACTTGCCAGCAGAACTGGCTGGACACAGAATATACTGCACCATCTCCAAGAAGCACAATCCACCTGAGCTCTCTGGAGCTCCAGGAAGCACTGCATCTGTCTAAGATAAAGTGCAGCTTGTAACTATCTATGGGACAATGCACCTCTTCTCTGCCCCTAATACAAGTCTTTGCCTTAAAGGCACAATAAAACCACATATTTATTAGAGAAGTGCTAAAGCTCATTGGCATCCTTTGAAATGGAAGACTCTACATACGTATAAAATAGTTATAATAATGTCCCTAAGCCTCTAACTGCCAGATGCTGGGACTGGATGACTGAGATGGGATCATTTGATGATTGCCCTGTTCTGTTCATTCCCTTTGAAGCATCTGGCATTGGCCACTGTAAGAAGACAGGATACTGGGCTAGATGGACCACAGGTCTGACCCAGTATGGCCGTTCTTATGTTCTATAATATTATTAACTATTCACCAGTAATTAGCTCACATTTAATATATAATCAAAACAAAATCATTAGTTTATAGTTAAGTTTTCTAAGTGCATCACCAAAAAAATAAACACACACAGGACTTGACACACTGGATTCAGACCTAAGGTCCATCTAGTCCAGTGTCCTGCGTGACAGGAGCCAACAACAGACTTCTGAGGAAAGTGTAAGAACCATGCAGCAAGCAGATATGGGGTAATCTGCCCCCCACAGTAGGTCTCACCCTAATCTAGATAGCTGGAGATTTTCTCAAGCCCTGAAACACGAGGTCTAACATTCCTTTCAAAGCTTTTGTTGGCATTAACTATTATAATTTTGAATATTCTTGTTATCCATATCATAGAATCATAGAAGATTAGGGTTGGAAGAGACCTCAGGAGGTCATCTGGTCCAGCCCCCTGAACATGTCCTAATTCTTTTTGAATCTTGTAGTTCTTAGTCGCAACTTTCTGTGGCAATGAGTTCCACCATTTAATCACACGTTGTGTGGAAAAGTATTTTCTTTTATCAGTTTTGAATTTGCCACTTTTTATTTCATTTAGCATCCCCTTTTTCTTGTGTTATGAGGCACGGAGAACAGAAGCTCACAATCTACCTAATCTAGATCATTCACTATTTTATATACTTTTATCACGTCTCTTCTTATTAATCTCTTTTCTGAGGTAAACAACCCTCATCTTTTCAATCTCTCCTCATAGGAGAGTCCTTCCAGGCTCTATCATCTTTGTTGAACCTCTCTGAACCCCCTCTAGTTCTGCAATATTCTTTTTTGAGATGGAGCAATCAGTACTGCATAGTATTCCAGAGGAGGCCACATCCAGGACTGGATTAATCTATCACTGGGCCCTAGGCAAATATACACTTCTGGGCCTCTATCTTGTTGGAGAAGGAAGCAGTTTCTTTACACAGTGCCCTCCTCTCTCCTTGTCTCTGTTAGGAATGGTAAAGTGAGACTCAGCTGTGCATGAGGCCTGTTTCTGTCCACTCATCCACTGGTGTGCATTTGCCTGCAAACTGAAAGAATTTAATTCACTTGACTGAGCGGCATTGTGACCTGGTGCATGGGGTCACAATGCTGCTCACTAAGTGAGTGAAGTTCTCTCAGTTTGCATGCAAATCCACAATAGTAAAACACATAATTACATTCATAAATTTCTCCCAGCTACCAAATTTGGGCCCTAGGCATGTACCTGGTTTGCCTGTGTGTTAATCCAATCCTGGATACATCATAGATTTACAGCAGGGGAGTCAACAGGCAGACTGTGGGCCAAAGCCAGACCGCCACACGCTTTTGAACAGACTCCAAAATCTTTTTATTTACTTATTATCGTTGGGATTTTTTTTTATTATTTTCTCTGGAGTCTGGACCTTGACCGTAACTTGACCAAGAAATTTGGACCTTCACAAAAAATAATTGACTACCCCTGATTTACATAAAGTCATTATAACATTCTCCATAGCACTCACCATCCCATTTCTCATGCATCCTAAGATCACACACTAACACTAGGAAGGAAGTAGACCCGATAGAGTTAGGAATTCTAGAGGATAGTCACAGATGAGGGGAGCAGCCTTCTGCCCAGAGAATCTTAGTAGCACTCCAGGACAGGGCCAGACTTAAGAAAAATGGTGCCCTGGGCAAGCTTTCTTTTGTGCCTTTTAAGTACTACTCCCTGAGCAGCGGGTGGCGGTTCAGCAGGCAAACCAACAGCTGGAGTGGAGGTGGTACTGCAGGTGTCATGCTGCTGGGAGGATAAAGAGTGGATTAATGTGATTGCCTGACTCCTGCTCTGCAGCCCCTTTATTCCCTCACCCCGTCTCCCAGGTGGGCATGGCCCTTCTGCAACCTCTTAACCACAGTGTGCACACATACCTTGACCATGGCGCCCCGGCCAGTTGCCCACCCATAAGGCCAGCCCTGCTCCAGGGAGGGTTTTCTGACCCTCTAAAGTCTTTAATAATTTCTCCTTGTATAAACTAAGTGGCTTCTAGCTTAGCCACTGAAGCGCTTCGGCACTTCCACTGTCATGCACTTAAAACTTAAGCCCTTAAAAATGTAAGTGCATGAAAGTTAAGCATTGAAGAACATAATTGGCTCAGCTAGAAACCACTTTGCTTCTATCACCATTTTTTTAAAGGAATTCAGTCAAGTCAGAGGGTCCCCCTAGACTTCTGTACCCTGAGGTGTTGCCAAGCTACCTCCTAAACAAATCAGTTCTGCACATTGCAAAGCCAAGCCATCAGAGAGCTCGGCCAATTTGGTGATTCACTGTTTAAAGTTTTACGTGCTTGAAACTTTTAGTCCTGAATCACTCAACTGGCTGATGTTTACATAAACTGACAGCTCTGCTGCTGGTGATCTGGCTTTAATGAGGAATGCTTTTCTTATTTCATGCTTCAAAATAAATTTTATTCAAATCTCTGTGCACAAGAGATTATAGATTTGTAAATGAGTGTCAGTTGGTGGGTTTGGCAACTGATTTCTTTATGAGTGAAAAGTGGCTGAAAAGTCATTCTGACTTCTGGTCATTTCTATAGTATTTATCCTGTAGTTTTGAAACTTCCCAAAAATCATTATTTTCATACCAGTAGCTTGTTCCTATTAAAAGCTGTGAGGGTGAGGCAAACTAGCAATGAGGCCTTCTCCTTGCAACCTTCAATTTAAGCACTTAACCACATTCCAAAACTACCAGGGAGTTGCGAGAAAAGCTGGGTGAATCACTGAATCTAGAGGGCCTGCAGAGACCAGGGGAAGACAAAGGCTCTGATATAAGATTAGGGTGACCAGACGTCCCAATTTTATCGGGACTGTCCCAATATTTGCTTATTTGTCCCGTGTCCTGACCTACCTTCAGTCGGGATGCAAATTGTCACGATATTTTACCTCCACTCACAGGTGGAGCGGAGCCCGGGGGTGGCTCGTGTCCCCCCCTGCCCCGACTCTGCCCCCATCATCCCCCATTGGATCCCTCCCCAAATCCCCGCCTGGCCCTGCCTCTTCCCCAAGCACACCACATTCCTCCTCTTCCCCTCTCCCCCCCAGGCTTGCGCTGATCAGCTGTAAGGCGGCGCAAGCGCTGGAGGGAGGTGGGAGGTGGTGACGGTCACCCTGTGTGATCTGGTCACCCTATCTAAGATGTGCGGGCACTTTTAGCGGCTGATGGCACTGCAATGGCCTGATATAAGGGGAATCCTTCTCCAGTGGATAGGATAAAGTCGAATGGAGTAGAGCTCCCTTCCTACACATCCTTGCACCAGGAGGAGAATGGACAGAGAGGACACAGGAAGCCAAGGAAAAGGCATAGATGTGGGGCTGGAACCCAGTATTGCCAGTCTCAAACATTTGAAAATCATCAGTCAGCCCACCATCACCACCACCACCAAAAAAAAAAGAAAAATCATGAGGGTTTTTTTTTTTTAAGTAAATAAAATACATTTGTGTGTGTGTGTTTTTTATTATCTACCTTCTGCTTCCTGAGCCCTTAGGGTGCAATCAGTTCACATTCCCAAGCTTTTCTCTGCAACCACAAAGGCCAGAAACTCTCATTTAAAAAGGGTAAGCCAAGATTCGCATGCGATCTCTTTATTCTAGCAGCAGGGACTCTAGGGAAAACACCCATCATAGAAGACCTACAATAAAAAAGCCCAGAAGAGCATTCAATTGGGGAATCAAGCAGCAGGGTTAGCAATGTGGAACCAGCACAGCCTGCAGTCTGGTCCCAATGAGGAGGCTGGCTGGGGAGCCAGGATAGGGGAATTTACGGGAAGGTAAAATAAGCTGCCCAGCGCCATGCGGAGAGTCAGTAGCAGAGCCAGGATTAGCACTCAGAGCTAGCTGACAGCTACCCCATTCTCATTCTTCCAGACCACACTGTCCCGTTGCGCACTTTATGTGTAAACTGTTGTGAGCCCCCTCCCCCCCACACACACACACAAAGTAAAGAAAAACTAGTTTTATTTAATACATAACAAAATATTTGGAATGCACAAATACTTTACCTTGGCTCTAATGGTGTGAGCTCTTTGAAAAAAATAAAATATGGAAAAAATAAATAATATTAATTTGCATGCATACAGCTACCTTTCAATTAGAAGAACCACAGGCCTTCAGAATGGAAATTGCCTATTATATCATCTAGTCTAACTTCCTGACAATGAAGGATAAATATCCCAGGGTGCTATATATTATAATACATGCAGGAAGGAATCACTTTACTCCTCTTTGAATTTCAGCCACATATGGGTTGGAAAAAGAGATTCTCTTCTGTGCTGCGGAAAGAATATATTCTTCAAGTGAAAATATAACACATAATCTATTTGTAATTCTACCTGTTCTACTGTTAAAGTAACAGGTTAGAAATTAAGGGATTTAGTGTCCATTCTCCTCCCCTGCCCCCCCATCCCATGAATTCCTTATATTAAGAACTTAATTTATACCAAATTTTCAGAGAGGAAATGATTTTAGTTTTATATACTATGCTGCAGAGTAACTTATCCCTTTGAGGGCTACAGACAAACTGCACCTCATTTTTTCCTTAACATTGAAAGTTAGTTTTGTAGTTTGCAGGCAGGTACCCATAGAAAGAATTTTAATCATAATTAACTAGAATGACTTATTTTATTCAAAGCACAGTTTAACAGCACTTACAATTAAGACTGGGGGGGGGAGGGAGGAGGCTTTATTTTTTGCAAACATTGTAAGATCCACAAAGAGCTTATTGACATTGTGTCATTGTGAAGTAAGATAGCTCTGTTCTCCAGCAACCACACTGGAAAATAACATAGGCCTCATCTATGAGGGAATTTGCCCTAGTTTAGTTACAGCTATTATGGCATATCCCAAGTGTAGACAGGTAAGATTGCTTTACACTTATGCATGAGCTCAAACTAGATGATCATAATGGTCCCTTCTATTTTATAATCTGTGATTTTCTGCAGTGCAACTTGACATTGAGAAGAGTTGAACCAGTGCAAACCATTTATCGCAGTTTTACCTGTCTACACTAGGGAACCGCACTGGTGCAGCTATCCTGGTGTTTGGTCACCCATGGCTGAAATTCCCTGTATAGGCAAGGCCTTATTTCTGTCTGAATCCTCAAATAGAGTCACAGCATTCTGGAGATGAGAACCTGTCCTCCCCCTATTCTCTGCTTCAAGAGACAGATTTTTTTTCAGAGATTACAAGATATTCAGGATTTCAGCCTGAATATATGAAAACTTTAGGAGGATAATTAGGCTTATTCAAGAATTTCATGAAACTGTATTTTTTATCCCAAGCAGAAAGTCATGGGACATTCTTCTTGCTTGTGCACCATATAGTAGCTATTATTATAACTGGTCTAAGGATTACGTTTGCAATATTGGAACCAAAGTTCAAATCTCTGCAAGGGTAATACAATCCTTCACTCTTCAGAGGCAGATAATGAGTTTTATACAGGGGATGAAGATTCTTTGCATGAGATGCTAAACCCCCAAGATTTTCCCATGATGATTTTCATATTAATAAGGGTTTGCCAGGCTGTTTTAAGTTAATACTTCCATTGCTGCACACCATGCTGTGAGCTGGTTGTCTGCCTGGCTACTGGCCTTCCACCCCAGAAATGACTGTATGTAAAAAGTGATTTTGGATCTTTTAAATTGAAAGGTCCTATATAAAACAGGGGTAGGCAACCTATGGCACGCGTGCCAAAGATGGCACGCAAGCTGATTTTCAGTGGCACTCACACTGCCCAGGTCCTGGCCACTGTTCCGGGGGGCTCTGCATTTTAATTTAATTTTAAATGAAGCTTCTTAAACATTTTAAAAACCTTATTTACTTTACATACAACAATAGTTTAGTTATATATTATAGACTTATAAAAAGAGACCTTCTAAAAACATTAAAATGTATTACTGGCACGCGGAACCTTAAATTAGAGTGAATAAATGAAGACTCGGCACACCACTTCTGAAAGGCTGCCGACCCCTGATATAAAAGGTATGATATTATTAAGTTTAAGAAAATGAACCCTGTTAGCCTGCCACAATCACTTACTTCTTCAAAACAGTGTGTACTCCTGACTTTAAATGTTCTTACTGGAAGTGCCACCGGTGATCTCCCTGAGTTTTATTGACAATTATAAGACTTTTTCCTTTAAACAATCATTCCTAATAGATGGCTGCCTCTGCTGCGGAGGTCAACCAAACCCGCCATATGATGACCAACCAGTCAAGTAGACAAGCTGGTAGCAATTGTGACAAAAACATTGTTTGAATTTACCTATTATTTAAGACATGTATATTCTCCATCCAGTAAGTCAGGCAGAAATCTCTTCTCAGCAATAATGAAATTTGATCCATAATGATATTCTAATGGGTTAATATTGAATCATTATGGTCCACAGTATGTGGTGTAAAATGTGTAAATGTGCTAATTTCTCCTTCTAGTGGCTACAGCCTGCTATTGTTAGGGATCATTAAAAAGGGAATAGAGAATAAGACTGAGAATATATTATTGCCCTTATATAAATCGATGGTACGCCCACATCTCAAATACTGCGTACAGATGTGGTCTCCTCATCTAAAAAAAAGATATACTGGCACTAGAAAAGGTTCAGAAAAGGGCAACTAAAATGATTAGGGGGTTGGAACAGGTCCCATATGAGGAGAGATTAAAACCCTGTGCCCAGGGCTTCAGCTTGGAAAAGAGGAGACTAAGGGGGGATATGATAGAGGTATATAAAATCATGAGTGATGTGGAGAAAATGGATAAGGAAAAATTATTTACTTATTCCCATAATACAAGAACTAGGGGTCACCAAATGAAATTAACAGTCAGCAGGTTTAAAACAAATACAAGGAAGTTCTTCTTCACACAGCGCACAGTCAACTTGTGGAACTCCTTACCTGAGGAGGTTATGAAGGCTAGGACTATAACAGCGTTTAAAAGAGAACTGGATAAATTCATGGTGGTTAAGTCCATTAATGGCTATTAGCCAGGATGGGTAAGGAATGGTGTCCCTAGCCTCTGTTTGTCAGAGGATGGAGATGGATGGCAGGAGAGAGATCACCTGATCATTGCCTGTTGGTCCACTCCCTCTGGGGCACCTGGCATTGGCCACTGTCGGTAGACAGGATACTGGGCTAGATGGACCTTTGGTCTGACCCGGTACGGCCGTTCTTATGTTCTTATCTACAGAAATAATAACTTTCGTTCACGTGGTTGAGGTTTGTGCTTTGATACGGCAGGTCTAGGTTCAAATCCAGCTAACAACTCAAGATCACTGAGGAAAAAACAAACAATGAAGATACATTTTACATTTATTCTTCATCTAATGTTTAGTGATTTTGTGACTCTTAAGTAAGAGTTTATATACTAATTTAAAGGAGAGTCCTTGTTGAATGTTGTTGGAAATGGGGATTGTATAGAAAAAGACAATTCTGAAATCAGGTTATTTAATAGTAAATCTAGAGCTGGATTCAAAGCTTGCTGAAGTCAATGGAAAAAAATGCCTCCTGAATTCAATGGTCTTTGGATCAGGCCATTAAACAATGGAAGAGGTCTTAAATTTTTAAATGTTTATCAGGTTTGATTGCAATTTCATGTACGGTATATATTTCAGGAAGGAAATTCAGACAAAGCCATTCAGACAACAAAAGCAAATCAAAATTTTAAAAGATTTAGTTTTATATAATGCTATAATTGTCTTTCCAAAAACATCAGTTAAATGCTTGAGGACATAGCTTCCTCTAGATGCATGTCTAATTTCCAATGAACTAACAGGAGTTACTCTACACACCTGAAGCGGAGTGAGCCTATGTCCCTTAGGTGGGCACATTGTATTTTATTTTCAAATCAGTGACAAATTATTTTCTTATTTTAATTCTATTTTCAGCCCTACACTGGATACAAGTCAAGATCAAACTGGAGCAAATGTGAAAACTGCTACAAATGTAAAAAGTGTCCTGTGGAATAATACATTGTATTTTCTATACTATAAAACCCTTATTTGATGGAACTAGAGTACCATTGCCTTTTATCAGAGCCCATTAAAGGCAGAAAACTCTATGCTGAAAGTGAAGAATATATAATATCATCATTTTTAGTTATAATTAATCATAATTTATGTCATCACCCAATGTCAAAATTAATCTTTTAAAATGAGGCATAGCAATAAATATGGCAGCATAATAGGAATAGAATTTAAATTTGAGAGAGATGTACATGTGATTATGCCAGTTTCATGGAGGATAGGGTCATCGATGGCTATTAGCCACGATGGTCACGGATGCAATGCCATGCTCTGAGTGTCCCTAAGCCTCTGCCTGCCAGAAGTTGGGAGTAGATGATAGGGGATAGATCACTCAATAATCACCCAGTTCTGTTCATTCCCTTTGAAGCACCTGGCATTGGCCACTGTCGAAAGACAAGATATTGGGCTAGATGGACCACTGTTCTGACCCAGTATGGCCGTTTGTACATTCGGTTAATTTCTCACAAACTAGGTCCTGTTGAAAAAGTGTGCAAATCAACTTACGTGCTGGATTTCTGGAATTTTTTGCCAACTCTTAGAAAATATGAACCAGTCCAATGAGAAAGGCTCCTACTGATTTCAAGGACAGTGGGGTCAGGCCCTGAATGAATGTCTCCCCTTTCCAATCCTTTTTTCAAAATTCTGGACACTTAAAGAACCACCTCACTGATTTCAGTTCAGATGGATAACTATAAAGGGAGTGAGTCTCTTCTGTCCATGAACGTGACACTTAGGGCTGTTCTACACTGGGAGGGGGGAGAGATCGATCTAAGATACGCAACTTCAGCTACGTGAATAGCGTAGCTGAAGTCGAAGTATCTTAGATCGATTTGCCTCGGGTCCTCATGGCGCGGGATCGATGGCCACGGCTCCGCCATCGACTCTGCTACCGCCTCTCGCTCTGGTGGAGTTCCTGAGTTGACGGGGAGCGTGTTCAGGGATCAATTTATCGTGTCTAGACGAGACGCAATAAATCGATCCCCGATAGATCGATTACTACCCGCCGATCCAGCGGGTAGTGAAGACGTCCCTTAGGTGCACAACTCCCATTAGAGTTAACAAAAGTTGCCTACAACTTTGCAGAGACATGGATGAGGGTTGCAAGAGAGCAGAGCTAAGGCAAGCCAAGGGCTGATGAACATGCTGCCTTGTTAGGCACCATTCAGTGATATGTAATATGTCGAAGGGAGCGGACTGTGCAGTGTGAATGACCAGCAAACACTGTGCCCAGGGCTTGCTGTGTTGAGCAGCTGAGTGTGGTTCCCAGTAAACATTATCTTTCACACTCAACTGCTCAACACAACAAGCCCTGGGCACTGCATTCTTCCCAGCCCTTCAGACTGCAGTGCCTGCTTCTTTCAGCTGTGGCTGTGGCTGGGTGTCATAATAGCCTCTATTCTTACTTTCCCTATGCTCAGCTCTTCTGTATGCTTGTAAAGCAGTACTCCAGGGTGGCAACAGGAGTATCTTGAAATGATAACAATGTTCCCTGTGCACACTGTTAACTTGGACAGGATAGGCCTGACCACCTCTCTCTCATGCCACCTGGAGGTTCTGCCCCCTCTGCACACTCCACTTGCTCCCCTGCTCACAGATCAGGGAGGATATAGAGATCTGCTCACGTTGCTTAGCGCTGCGTACTTTTCTTCAAACTATGCAGAAACCTTTCTGTGCAAGTCGGGCCCAATATTCCTCTCAATTACTTCAATTAAAAGAATTGGGCCCATGATAAGCTAACTCTGAACACTTGGTTTTCAGACCACCATACTTTTCAACAGCCTGCACCAAAATACATGGCACATATTCTAGGACATCTTTAGGACCTTAAGCCACAATGGCCCTATTTTCATTTACATCAAAGTCACTTTACACCGCTCTGGCAGGGTATAGGATCCTTAAAGAAGGAGTAAATTACATTTTCAGCCATTTCAAGGCCCCTTTATATGAAGAAAAAAAAAACCAGCATAAAGTGGCTGTAGGATGAATGAGAATCATGCCCCTAAATGTTTTCTAATAACCTGATCCAGACAGAATCCTCAAAAGGGAACTTTTTAAACGGGTATTTTAGAGGCGAGCTCAATCAGGTGATCTGAATGTGCAAGAAACGGTTTCTTTTCAGTTCTTTGGAAGAAAAACTCCAGAATTAGACACCGAAAATACCGGAAGTTTAAAAAACAAATCTTTCTACCTTCTGCAGAAAGTGATACTTATGCAATGGCAGCCTTCAACTAGACAGCCACATCTGACAGATTACAAGTGATTCAGTATCCAATTTTCCAAATCCAAAATTCAGTAGCCAATTTTCTGTATATCTTAGCACAAAATAGCTCATGTAGTTCATGAATGCATTTCTTTCCAGTTGCATTTTGTTTTCCTTTGGCAATTAAGTACTTTTCTACTCACCCTGTCTGTTACATATTTAACAAGAGTTGGCAAGAGCCAACAACTGCATTGTTTTGGAGGGGCATAATAGTTTGTTATGCTTTCATCTCTTCTTTCATTCTAGTACTCTTCATATCTCAGCTTTTTCACTCCAAGCTGCAATAGATTCTCTCTCTCTCTTCCACCCTGGATGCTCTCTCTCATTCAGCACCTTTGCCCCTTGGATGCTCCTTCTCTGTCTGCTCCTCTGCCCCTTGGATGTTCCCTTGCACTCAGCTCTCATGCTCAATTCTTGCCTTCACAGATCAATTCTTTGTAGCCTCTGCTACCTCCTGATTGAAACAACATCACAACAGGGATCCCTCTGCATGCCACAGCATTACACACAAATATTATTTTTCTCTCTCAGTGAAAACTACAAAATAGATACTACTTTGCGTCTGAACCCTTGCCATCTTGGCACTAACATGTTGAGCGTAACACTATGGCTAACTGCAAACATTGAAAGATCTGTGGTGTCTTTCAACTTTGAAAGCATTTAATACAGGGGAGAAAAGTGCTGCGGAATTCACTCTGGAAATGAAGACACCCAGTTGTTCCCTAATATATGTGATCCTTCAGATTTAACTGCTTGAATTAAATTGACATTGCCCTCCTCTCACGTTTTATATCAGTGTAACTCAATTAACTTCAGTATAAATACTCATGATTTACATCAGTGTATGGGAGAAGAAAACTGGGTGCAAAGTATTAAACATAAGAGTGACTTGACAGACTGTAAGACCGGTATTCTGCTGAACACAGCACTACATCTGTAGTTGTGCTGTTGTGTTAACACTGAAAAGACTTTCAACAAAAAAATAAAAATAAAATCATAATATCTTGGACCAATTATTTCTAGAACAGATTGGGCCTGATTCTCCTGTCACTTACATAGCATTTGTGCCAGTGTGACTTTATTAACTTTGTGGAGTTACTCCTGATTTCAACCAGTGTAAGTGAAATCAGAATCAGGCACCATATATCTGGCACTAACATGCTTGGATGAAATTAAGAAAGGGAAATTTTAGGTTAAAAAAATCCAGCAGTAACAGCTATCTCCTATGGAAACCAATGGAAGACTGATTGCTTAGGACATTAAAACTAGATTGGACGCAACCTGCACAATCATGAATGAATAAACCTGTAATGGCAGAAAGGTGGACTAGATTATTTAACAGGTCTTCCACAACTCTAGATTCTATGATTCTGTTTATTCTTCAAACTAATGCAATGATTAACTAAAATTAAGCTGTAAAACAGTAGCTGTCTTTTACAGCATCCCACTACAGAAGGGAACAGTCAAAGCTGTGAAAATACAAATGCTAAAGTTATCAGCAATAGTAATACTAGATATAAAAATACTATACTGAGCTACCTCAGAATATTTTAAATATTGGGTAAAACTTGCTCTAGTTATACCACCTGTATTACTATTATATTAAATAATTTAATTATTTTATAATAATGCAAGATAGGCCACCTGGGATGCCTTCTATTAATTTCAGCATTACAAGATCAGATTCCTCCCGGGGAGGGAAAAATCAATGTAAGAGAAAACTCTACACTGAAACTGCAAAACTATTAACTATGTAATGCACTAAGCTTTCCTTGTTAAACAACTGGTCTACTTCCATCTACCCAATCCAAGTCATAATGAACAAAAAGGAGCATTGTACATCACAAGCAAAGCATCCCCAGTAATATAATATTAGTCAGATAGATAATTTCCAATGCTGGATAACAGAATATAAGAAGGCTTAGTGATTGCCACATTATTCAGCAGATATCTGATTATAGATGAACATACTAGTTGTTAAAACTAGAAATTGATACCTAATACATTAGAGTAATTTATGTCTCTAAGAACCAGATATTCAACTGCAGCTGGAAATGTTCTGATCCTCATATATATGATTATGGAGCTCAACAGACATATCTTATATGGGAGAAAAAATATTTTACATATAACAACTTAACACTGAAAATGTTTGTTTCATTAATTTTACAGTCTTCCAAACTAACAGAATTGTATATAGCAGGTTCTATCCAAATTCAAAATGAATGTTAATGGTCACAGTATTTTAACATTCTTCCTTAATTCTCAGATGTAGACATGATTATTCAAGTAATCATCAACAAAGCATTTTTAAGAGACTGAAGTCTTCAAACTGCACCCATTTCAATGAATGCTAGAACTCAAGGCAAATCTGTCACTCAAAACTTTTTACCCTGTTCAATAAGGAAAAAAACCTACACATGAAAGGAGTTCACATCTATTCAGGACAGGAAAAAATATGTACGGCAAGCACTATGTACATTTTGGGTGAAGTAGGAATGTTTTAGAAAACAATAATACATCATCAGCAGTTAGTTACAATTATTAATCGTAATTATTACTCATTTTTTAAATAATTTCTTTAAAAAATACTGTAGGTTTACTATTTTGAACAGGCTTTTTGCAGGAAGGGAATTCAAGCTGAAATTACAAACATGACTAATAGGATAGCTGAGGGTATTTTTATTTCCCAGCCCAGTTATAAACACTTGATTTCTAATAGGAGTTCTTTAAATCTGGTTTAAGTTGCTTAAAATAAACAGACTAAAACTCCAGGACAAGGGGGCACTGCAATTATGCTAAGTAATATGAAAATCTGTATGAACTAAGATAACTGGAAGAAAGTTAAACATTTATCAACAAAAGTAAATATTAATTTTAATCAAAATAACTAAGTCATTGCTTATACCAAAAACAAGTTCAGTTTTTTTTATTTAAAAACATTTTATTATGTACTAGTAAACACAGCTTGTATGCAATTTTAATTATGATTCTATATTTGATTGCTATTTATACTATGTAATAGTTCAAAGACATTGAATCTGTCCCAATCTCTGTTCATGCTACTTGGGAAATGCTCTGTTTTTATGACTAGTAAAACAGCTGCAGCTGGGTTGATTTTCCATATCCCTCCCCTTACTAGAAAAGGTATGAAAAGGAATATAAGCAACAGCCCATTTTAAATGATCTATGCTGAGTGGTTTGCACAGGTTAATAACTCTCCTCTCAGCAAACTTGATTCCCAGCAGTAGCTCCTGGAGCGCTGGGCATTTTACTTACTGCACAGTCCCTATTTAAATGAGATGCCCCCAATGGCACCAATTTTGGAGGGAATGTGCCCCCCCCACACACACACACACACGCACACACCCCAAAAGGTTTTTGCACTTACTTAAAAGTTCCATAGGCCACCAAGCTATGGGGGGCCATGGTTCAACCACTTTTAAGCAGTGGTCCTCTTTTAAATGTAGGGATGCTTTTAAATCATAACAACTGCTGCTGGAGTGGTCCAGAGCAGGGCACCAGCTGCGTGGTTGCACCAGTGAAATTTCACCCGGCTGGGCCACATTGGAGTGAGCAGCATTGCGATCTGGTGCAGGTGGTTGCAGTGACACTGAAATTTGGCCTGGCTGCCCCTCCCTCCAGATAGTGGAGCAGCCAGGCCAAAGGTGTTGCGACCTGTTGCAAGGGAAGTCTGTTCTGTAGGGCAGAGCACAGAGGGATCCTCCAAGGACTCCACTCCTAGCAATACTGGTTCATGCACTGTGTTGGTAACAGAGAGGGGAAACTCCTGGGGTAAGGAAGACCCGGGTCCCTGCGAGAGGAAAGGGGGCACTGGAATTTCCCCCCGCCAAGAAGTATCTGTATTGGGCCACTGCCCAAGAGCAGCATCAGAGGGTGCTCAAAAGGTCTGACAAGAATTGGGTTAGACACGGTCTACAACTGAAATACGGGCGAGAGGAGAGAGTGAGCGACTGCCGGGACCCTACCCCCATCCTGCAGACCCCCCTGCCCAGCGGGCAGAAGCGCTCCGCAAGTGGCTCCAGGAGCAGCCGAAAGCAGGGGGGCGCGTGCACAAAAGGGGCTGGGGACAAGGCAGCTCTGCACGCCAGGTGGCGGCTGCGGGAAACCCATCAGGGCTGCACAAGAGCGGGCGCTGCAGCCCCCGAGCATCCGCGCTCACAGCCCAGCGCGCTCGGGGACTCGGGCAGGCTGGCGGAGACGGACCAGGGGGTCCGGGCAGGGAGGCCAGTGCAGTGCCCGGGAGGGTGGGGGTGTCGGGGAGATTTAGGTTCCCGCGCAGGGGCACTGGGGGGATATAGGGGAGGAGACGGGGGTCGCTCGGGGCAGCGAGGAGGACATGAGGAAGGGCAGAGGGGTCCAGGCACAGTGGGGTATACGGATAGGATTGCGGGGGCATATCGAGGAGGACGCGGGGAGGATATAGGGGGCCGGACGGAAAGGGGCTATAGAGGTAGATTCTGGGGGGCGGGACATGAGCAAGAGGGGGGCTATAGGGGCAGGATACGGATGCAGGGAGGATATAAGGGTCCGGGCAAGGGGGGAAGGGAAACAGGGGTCGATTCTGGCTGGGGCTGGAGGGGAGGAGACAGGAGTCTAGGCAGGGAAGGATTCGGGGAAGGGGGGATGTGGGGCCCGGAGTCCTGAGCTCCAGCCTGACGCCCCCCACCAAGGGGCAGGCAAGAGATCTGCTGGGGGAGCCCCTCGCCCCCAGGCAGCCGCCAACCCCGGGGCGCGACACGTCCCCTGCCCCCGCCCGGGCTACGTACTGTGGGAGCCGTCAGGCGGCTGATGCTCTCCCCGAGAGAGTCCAGGTTGACCCGTCTCCTGCGCGGAGCCCTCCTGGCGGCGGCGGCGAGCGGGTCCTGCGGGCCGGGCGGGCTCCGGCTGCCGTTCCAGCAGAGCCTGGACAGGGGACATTCTCCCTCCTCCTCGGGGCTGGTCTCCAGATAGTCCGAGCCCAGCGAGCTGAAGGACTCCGAGGAGATCTTCCGGCGGGCCATGCTGCTGCGGGCGCCGGGCGAGCATCAGATGTGCAGGGGCAGCGCGGCGGGGCTGCGGCGGGGCTCGGCCAGGCTGCGGGGACCCGGGGGGCGGCTCATGGCTGGAAGTTCATGCCCCAGCCCGGGTGCCTGCGGCCGGAGGGAGCGGGTCCGTGCTGCAGCCTGGCCCCGGCTCAGCGCCTCCCGCGCCCTGGCCAGGGGGTGCCGAGCGCTCCGCCGGGCTGGGCGGTTTTAAAGCAGATGCCGCCGCTGCCGCCGCCGCTTTGCTCGGCTCCTGCCTCCCTCCCTCCCGCGCCCCCGCCCGCCGGAACCACGTGGGGTTGGGAGGCTTCGCCTCGCCTGTCGCTGCAGCTCGGGAGCCGCAAGGGCACTTTCCCGGGACTTCCCCTGGGCACCCCCTGGAGAGAGCCGACGCCCACCCCCCTGGGCTGTCAGTCCCCTCCTCCACCCCGGTGCGTCCGATTGCCGGGGTCTTCTGTCTCCCGGTGCATGCGATGGCCCCGGCTGTCAGCCCTCGCGCTCCTGGGCAGGTGGAGCCGGGGCTGGGACATGCACCTTCCCCCGTGGCCTGAACCCCCCTTCCGTGCGGAACTCCCCCTGCTCTGCCTGTGGCCCCCAGAGCCCATTGCCCGGCCCCCAGCGCATGGGTCGGTCTCCCCTCCCTGTGCGGACAATGCCCCGGTCTATCAACTCTCCCATCCAGACAGTGCCCTGGGCTGCATCCCTCCCATACACACACATCCCATGGACTGGGCCCGGCTCTGAATCAGGACGGGATGAGGCGCCCTCCATCTGGATGTTCTTCCTGAGGTGTCCCGTCTGTCCCCTAAGGTTTCAGACTCCTCCTCTCCTCTTGCCCTTCATCAGGAGGCTAAACCAGGCCAGGGCTCCCTTCTGCCCAGTGTAGAATGAATTGCCGCTGGCTGGCAGGAGCACAAACTGGAGACGCGATGCTGGATCCCACTTTCTGCCCTTATGATCTTTAATGCTTAACTGTGTCCTATGAACAAATGGACCAAATAGAGAAAGAGCTGGGGAATACAGAGCTGGGGCAATTGTTTCACCGCTGACCCGCTGGGTATCCCAGAAGGGCCAAACTTCTACAGTGCTGTTAATGCAGTGAATCCAGTGATTTTATCCCTGGTTTACATTGAGAATGACAGCGAAGAATCAGGCCCCATGTGCATTGTGCTTGGTGTGAGCAGGGCAATGCTAATGAATCACAGCATCTCTTCCTCTGTTTGTTTGGTCACCTGCCTTGCTGGATGGTGTTTCATCGTTTTGATTAAAAGTGGTTAAATACTAACATATAGTGTACAGATATGCCACATATTTATCATAAAGATATATTGAAAGCGAGTGTCTTCTGCAGCCATGGCAGAAAATAGTTTACATGTTGTAATAAACAAATTGAGTACATTTCAGAGGAGAGACTTACTAGAGGCTGCAAAAATTTGTTTAGTTTAGATCACACATCCAGTTATTGGGCATGTCAGTTTCTCCTGTCTTCTCATTTTGCCTTTCTTGGAAACTCTAGTTACAGGTGTTTATTTATTTATTTTTCAAATACTTTTTTTCCCCCCTGAGTCAGTACTGGACAGCTCCGTTTCTTGACAGTAAGACGTTTTCAGCTCTGCAACTATACTTACTGCTAAAGAAGCAGAATTCTGTTGTTACGTATCTTGCTAGTTGTTTGCTCCCAAAATAAGAACTTTCTGAATGTCGCTCAAAAAGCTAAGAATTAGATAAAGACTTTTAAAAAAACCTGTACTTTGTCATCAACTATATTCAGTACAACAGTTCATTATTCCACTTTTGTACTAGCATCACATCCACTAGCATCAATTATTTATCCAAGAAACCACATGCAGAAATAAAATGCAGGCCACATAACACCATTCAAATGAAACCTTTTTTTAAAAAGTGCTAAACAGAGCTTTGACACCTTTGAAGCCAGTGAAAGGGAAGCTATCTAAATCATGAGTCCGTCCCCCCCGCCCCACCCCAAGCCATGCATTCCCTTTAAAGAAAAGTTAAGCAGTTCCCACCCCAAGCCATGCATTCCCTTTAAAGAAAAGTTAAGCAGTTCCCACCCCAAGCCATGCATTCCCTTTAAAGAAAAGTTAAGCAGTTCATGGCAACAGGGCAAATAATTTCACAAATTTTACACAGGCAAAAAGGCTCTTTACAAATGTGATGTGAATTTTATTATTTCATGTTACCAACAAATAAGGTAGATTCTTCCTTGTTTGGTTTATCGTTAAGGTAATCAAAAATGTTTAGGATGGGGTGCTTTTCAGAACCACCAAGAAAAAAGAAACAGTTGCAATGCTGTGAGCCCATGTACCACGTCACATGTACCCATTCACATTTGGTCTGATTTGGTCCAATTACTATGACATTGTTGGCATCACTGAAACTTGGTGGGATAATACACATGATTGGAATGTTGGTGTCGATGGGTACAGCTTGCTCAGGAAGGATAGACAGGGGAAAAAGGGCGGAGGTGTTGCCTTATATATTAAAAATGTACACAGTTGGACTGAGGTAGAGATGGACATAGGAGATGGAAGTGTTGAGAGTCTCTGGGTTAGGCTAAAAGGGGTAAAAAACAAGGGTGATGTCATGCTAGGAGTCTACTACAGGCCACCTAACCAGGTGGATGAGGCTTTTTTTAAACAACTAAAAAAATCATCCAAAGCCCAAGATTTGGTGGTGATGGGGAACTTCAACTATCCGAATATATGCTGGGAAAATAATACAGTGGGGCACAGACTATCCAACAAATTCTTGGACTGCATTGCAGACAACTTTTTATTTCAGAAGGTTGAAAAAGCGATTAGGGGGGAAGATGTTCTAGACTGGTTTTTAACAAATAGGGAGGAACTCCTTGAGAATTTGAAAGTAGAAGGCATCTTGGGTGAAAGTGATCATGAAATCATAGAGTTTGCAATTCTAAGGAAGGGTAGAAGGGAGAACAGCAAAATAGAGACAATGGATTTCAGGAAGACAGATTTTGGTAAGCTCAGAGAGCTGATAGGTAAAGTCCCATGGGAATCAAGACTGAGGGGAAAAACAACTGAGGAGAGTTGGCAGTTTTTCAAAGGGACACTATTAAGGGCCCCAAAGCAACCTATTCCGCTGGTTAGGAAAGAGAGAAAATGTGGCAAAAGATCACCTTGGCTTAACCACGAGATCTTGCGTGATCTAGAAAATAAAAAGGAGTCATATAAAAAATGGAAACTAGGACAGATTACAAAGGATGAATATAGGCAAACAACACAGGAATGCAGGGGCAAGATTAGAAAGGCAAAGGCACAAAATGAGCTCAAACTAGCTACAGGAATAAAGGGAAACAAGACTTTTTATCAATACATTAGAAGCAAGAGGAAGACCAAAGACAGGGTAGGCCCACTGCTTAGTGAAGAGGGAGAAACAGTAACAGGAAACTTGGAAATGGCAGAGATGCTTAATGACTTATTTGTTTCGGTCTTCACTGAGAAATCTGAAGGAATGCCTAACATAGTGAATGCTAATGGGAAGGGGGTAGATTTAGCAGATAAAATAAAAAAAGAACAAGTTAAAAATCACTTAGAAAAGTTAGATGCCTGAAAATCACCAGGGCCTGATGAAATGCATCCTAGAATACTCAAGGAGCTAATAGAGGAGGTATCTGAGCCTCTAGCTATTATCTTTGGAAAATCATGGGAGACGGGAAAGATTCCAGAAGACTGGGAAAGGGCAAATAGTGCCCATCTATAAAAAGGGAAATAAAATCAACCCAGGAAACTACAGCCCAGTTAGTTTAACTTCTGTGCCAGGGAAGATAATGGAGCAAGTAATTAAGGAAATCATCTGCAAACACTTGGAAGGTGGTAAGGTGATAAGGAACAGCCAGCATGGATTTGTAAAGAACAAATCATGTCAAACCAATCTGATAGCTTTCTTTGATAACGAGTCTTGTGGATAAGGGAGAAGCTGTGGATGTGGTATACCTAGACTTTAGTAAGGCATTTGATACGGTCTCGCATGATATTCTTATCGATAAACTAGGCAAATACAATTTAGATGGGGCTACTATAGGTGGGTGCATAACTGGCTGGATAACCGTACTCAGAGAGTTGTTATTAATGGTTCCCAATCCTGCTGGAAAGGCATAACGAGTGGGGTTCCGCAGGGGTCTGTTTTGGGACCGGCTCTGTTCAATATCTTCATTAACGACTTAGATATTGGCATAGAAAGTACGTTTATTAAGTTTGCGGATGATACCAAACTGGGAGGGATTGCAACTGCTTTGGAGGACAAATTGATCTGGACAAATTGGAGAAATGGTCTGAGTTAAACAGGATGAAGTTTAACAAAGACAAATGCAAAGTGCTCCACTTAGGAAGAAAAAATCAGTTTCACACATACAGAATGGGAAGAGACTGTCTAGGAAGGAGTATGGCAGAAAGGGATCTAGGGGTTATAGTGGAGCACAAGCTAAATATGAGTCAACAGTGTGATGCTGTTGCAAAAAAAGCAAACATGATTCTGGGATGTATTAACAGGTGTATTGTGAGCAAGACACGAGAAGTCATTCTTCTGCTCTACTCTGCTCTGGTTAGGCCTCAGCTGGAGTATTGTGTCCAGTTCTGGGCACCGCATTTCAAGAAAGATGTGAAGAAATTGGAAAGGGTCCAGAGAAGAGCAACAAGAATAATTAAAGGTCTTGAGAACATGACCTATGAAGGAAGGCTGAAAGAATTGGGTTTGTTTAGTTTGGAAAAGAGAAGACTGAGAGGGGACATGATAGCAGTTTTCAGGTATCTAAAAGGGTGTCATAAGGAGGAGGGAGAAAACTTGTTCACCTTAGCCTCTAAGGATAGAACCAGAAGCAATGGGCTTAAACTGCAGCAAGGGAGGTCTAGGTTGGACATGAGGAAAAAATTCCTAACTGTCAGGGTTTTTAAACACTGGAATAAATTGCCTAGGGAGGTTGTGGAATCTCCATCTCTGGAGATACTTAAGAGTAGGTTAGATAAATGTCTATCAGGGATGGTCTAGACAGTATTTGGTCCTGCCATGCGGGCAGGGGACTGGACTCGATAACCTCTCAAGGTCCCTTCCAGTCCTAGAATCTATGAATTACCTGCCTTGTGGACAGGTGTCATGTGTGTGCATATGATGCTAGAAGTTCATGGTCCACAGATGAGACTTTCAGAGACACAATATAATGGTCCCACCCTGAATTTAGCAGCCTCTGTGCTGTTGAGGAGGATGAAAGTCTCAGGGAAGGAGGGCATCTAGCTGAAGCAGAAGGAAACAATCCCGTAGTTGGGAACCTCCTTCCAGATGATGTCATGGCATCCTCTTGCATTGAGGGTACCCCTTCTGGGACAGGAACCCCAGTTACTAGGAAGAGCTAGGAAATAATAGTGGGGGGTTCAATTATTAGAAATCTAGATAGTTGGGTTTGTGATAAGGAGAACCACATGGTAAACTGTCTGCCAGATGTGAAGGTTGCAGATCTCATGAGTCATCTAGACAGACTTTTGTGTAGTACTGGAGAAGATCCAGTGGTGTGGTGCATGTAGGTACCAATGACATAGGGAAAGGTAGGTGAGAAGTCCTGGAGGCCAAATTTAGACTGCTAGGTAAGAAATTGAAGTCCAGGACCTCAATGCTAGCTTTCTCTGAAATGCTTCCAGTTCCATCTGCAGGACCAGGAAGACAGGCAGAACTGCAGGGTCTCAATGCATGAACGAGATGATAGTGCAGGGAAGAGGGTTTTAGGTTTATTAGGAATTGGGGAATCTTTTGGGAAAGGAGGAACCTATACAGGAAGGAGGAGCTCCACCTAAACCAAAATGGAACCTGATTGCTGGCATGTACAGGTAAAAAGGGTGTGGGGATTTTTAAAACTAAGGGCTGAGGGAAAGCCAATAGCTATGGAGGAGCACACAGTTCAGCCAGAGACATCCCTTAAGGATACATATATTAAAGGGGGAACTCTATATACTAGTAAAGAGGATAGGAAAGAAGTTGGTAAAGTACAGGTAGGAGCTAGTGAGGAATAGTCAAACTGAAGTCCCATTTAAATATAACACATGAAGGCGAGCAAAATCTGTTTTCTGATAACCAGTTGTGGCTTACCTCATCTAAAGCCCTTGGCTAGTGGGGCATTGATCTGGTGTCCTTGTCTGGTCTGAGAGGCCTTCACCCAGATCTTCTGTCTCCTCTCAGCCCATGAGCCCCCTCACTGATGGGCCTGGGTTAGTTTCAGTGGGGTGGTTGCTGCTCTGCTGCTTTAGGATCTCCCCAATCACCTTCAGTCTCACCCCAATATTACAGGGTAGGTGAGGGTGGTTGCAAGGCCAACTCAGCACATTTCAGTATGGCCCTTCACTTCTAATCAGACCTTGGCCACTGGGTAGGGCAGCACATCACTGTGAATGCATTGGAGGTAGATAGGAGCCACCGCCGTGTCTGAAAACTCCACCAGACTTGTCTGGACAATAGTCTGGCTGCATCTGGAATCCACTAGGCCCATCCCTTGGGTGCTGTTGACCCATACTGGTAGTAGCAGCTTGGCCAGGCCCCGTTTCTGGGCTCTGGGGCATGCTGTTCATGCCTGTCCATTGATGCAGTCCATAAAGGGACACTCTCACCTGAAATGCCCTTCTTGTCCACTTTCAAAGTACTGGCACTGGTCACTGTGAGCTGGCTTGCTTCTGAAGCAGTGGGTCCTCCAGGTGAGGCATATTCCTCTCTTCAGGGGTCTTGGCCTCCCCTTCAGCCTGCCCCAGTGATCAGGTTCCTCCCTTTGGTCAGGGCTACTTCTTGCAGGGTCAGTCCATTTAGCATTCCTCAATCTTCCCTTTTAGCCTGGCCTCTGCTAGGGGTCTGAGCCTTACTTCCACAAATGCCTGAATTCTGTGGCAGTGAGGCTGAGTCCTCAGTGCACACGTAGTTCTCCATGAGCATCAACCACCTCTGACAGGCTCGACGGCCAATGGCGAAGGCTATGATTTAGTCATGTTTTTAATAAAAGTAATGGACAGGTCACGGACAATAAACAAAAATTCACAGCCTGGTGACCTGTCTATGACTTGTACTATAAATACCCCTGACTAAATCTTAGCTGGGGGCCCCCGCTGCTCTGGGGAGCCCCTGGGAGAGCTGCTGGAGAGGTCTGGGGGGCTGCTGTGGGGGGCACTGCTCGGGGGTGCTGCTGGGAGGCTGCTGCTCTGGGGGGACCCTGGGGCCAGTGGCACCAGCTGCCAGGGGTTACTGCCCCCAGGACCACTGTTCTGGTGGTCCCCAGGACCACTGCAGGAGGTCTATAAAATCACAATAGTATGCAGAAAGTGAATAATGAAGTGTTATTTACCCCTTCACATAACACAAGAACTAGGTGGCCCCTGATAAACTAATAGGGAGCTGGTTTAGAACAAACAAAAGGAAGTACTTCTTCACAAAATACAAGTCAACCTATGGAACTCATTGCCATAGGGTGCTGTGAAGGCCAAAAGTATCACTGGGATCAAAAAAGAATTAAAGGAGTGCATGGTGGCTAGGTCCATCAATGGCTGTTAGCCAAGATGATCAGGGATGCAACTCTATGCTCTGGGTGTCCCTAAACCTCCAACTTCCAGAAGCTGGGAGAAGAGAACTGGGGATGAATCACTCAAAATTGCCTAGTTCTGTTCATTCCCTCTAAAGCATCTGGCACTGGCCACTGTCAGAGAGAGGATACTGGGCTAGATGGACCATTGGTCTGACCCAGTATGGCCATTTTTATGTTCTTATGTCTGGCCGCCCTCTGTCATGAGTGTAGCCAGGCCAAACTTGAGCATCATGGGGCTGTGTATGAGGGGCAGGTGATGGGAGCAAGCAGAGCTGGATAGCTGGGATTGGAAGGAGCCACCCTAGCCCAGGATGATCGCTGAACTGTGGGGGGTCAGGACCGGTGAGTGACCAGGAAGGTCCTGGGGTGATGGGTGAGAGGCTGAGGGTGAGTTGTTTTTGGGTACTGGGGTGAGTGGGGAGTGTTGGAGGGCCAGGATGTTGGGGGTTATGGCTGGTGGGGCAAAGCTCTAGTTTATGGAAGATGGGGGAGGGGGGTTTCCATAGTGCACAGGACCCCCAAATTCTTTAATTTGGGTCTGCTGAGGCTTGAAATGATAAAGGGCATTGGGAATAACCAATGGCCTGGATTGGTTTCTTCTCTTTTAGTAAACATGATGATTAAGATAGGGACAGGCTTTCTTTGCACAATCTTGGTTATTTCTTCAGCTACTGTAGAACAGGAGTTGCAGTGGCTTTGATAAAAGGACTGAAAATTCTGTAGTTTAACACTTGAGCTCCTCTGAGCCTTCATGTCCTTCCCTTGCAGTACATGCTGTGGTTCTAACTCCCCAGTGAATCAGAGCTCTCTCTTTGTATCCTAAAACCAAAGAACATCCAGGAGATAGCAGCTATTGCTTGTCATTCTTCCACAGACGAGCAAGTGCTAAGCCACTAAACCAGCACAAATAGAGACTTTAGGGCCTAATCCTATAATATATCGACTACCCTTAACCCCCACTGGAATTGAGGTGACTCAGCAATATAGTATCAGGCACTTTTAACAGTGTTGGAAGGTTTCTTTGTTTCGAGAGGTAATCCAAAGCCAGGAAGAAGCTGTATTCAGAGGTCTATTTCTTTCATTGATGCCTAAGGCTTGTCTTGAGCCCCTTCCTTTCCTTTTTATGGGCCAAATCCCACAGTCCTAAGTGAGGCAACTCTCCCAATGCTAGTTATAACTAAGAACTGCAGTATTTAGCTCTGAAGTTCTAAATATATTTGTAAATAAGGCCATTACTACAGATAAACAAAATCATATTTAGGTGTCATCTGGTACCTTATTACCGGTGCAGTACTTTGTTAATGTGTATGATCTAAGGTACACATTACCTTGCTGGTAGGGATCTTTACATGTTATTCAGAACTGGAAAAAAACAATATTAAAAACTTACTTATCTGTAAGACACACAATACAACACAATTGTAAATGGCCATTTTCCCTTTTTCTATAAGGATAAAGTCCAAAGCACTATTCCCCAACACATACTATCACCAAACTTCCTATGGCACCTTGTGAACACTTTACAGTGTTAAAAAAACATATTCATGGCTTTGATGGCATTTTGTTTGACATTGAATACAGGTAAAGTGGGAAGAGAAAGACTGGTTTAACTCCTATCCTTAAGGTCAACACTGCTACCACTTCCACCTGTTTATGCTCTCTGTATGTGTGTATATATATCTCCTCATTATATGTTCCATTCTATATGCATCCGAAGAAGTGGGCTGTAGTCCACGAAAGCTTATGCTCTAATAAATTTGTTAGTCTCTAAGGTGCCACAAGTACTCCTGTTCTTCTTTTTGCGGATACAGACTAACACGGCTGTTACTCTGAAACTGCTACCACTGGATCCACTTATGCACAAAAATTCCTCATTCTAAGAATGTAAAACATGAATGCTTTCCTTGAGAGTTTAGATATTGTGCAAACTAAAGTTCAGCATGCAGAATAAAAAATGTGATAAGGACTTCAAGGCTGCTATTGTTCCAGCTGATACAGCACACTGAGAAAACACAACAGCTAGCCAAAAGTTAGTATTGCAACACTGACGTCTATTCCGCAAGAACAAAGACTGTGAAATTAGTATTAGTAGGATCAACACCTGTTTGTCCCAGCCAGAAATATGTCAATGATCTGTCTAGAGGGGGAGGGATAGCTCAGTGGTTTGAGCATTGGCCTGCTAAACCCAGTGTTGTGAGTTCAATCTTTGAGGGGGGCCATCTGGGGATTTAGTTGGGGCTTGGTCCTGCTTTAAGCAGGGGGTTGGACTAGATGACCTCCTGAGGTCCCTTCCAACCCTGATATTCTATGATAAACTCTGTCTTGGAATTCACAATGCCTATAAAATAGATTGAAGTGGATGGAGGAACTACCTGTTACAGTACTAAATGTCATCAAAAGATGGTATAATCTAGGAATTAGAAAGAGAAGATCAGGGGCTATTAAGGTCCTGGAGTCCACTGAGGTGAGGCCAACAAGCCACTCAATCATTTGCCCTCCTTTTACTTCACCTGACTCCATTATAAACTGGCAAAAGCCAAATACCAACACTGCATCTAAAAGTTTAATATCTTTCTTCGAAAAAATATATCACCTAGTCATTGACAGACAGCTACAGAATATAGAGATTACATGTTGATGTTGTATAGAGGTCTTATCAGCATGAGTTCGGGGTAGGCAGATTACTTATGAACAGTGAAGCCAGTAGTGAATAATATAGGACACTTCAAATAAGTGCCAGTGGAACTTTTCTAACACGCTACAACATAGTGCAATTTGCTTATGCCACATATTTTACAGAAAAAATATTTTAGAAAGTTTTCTTTAATTATTGTTTTTCATATTCTGCTGCCCAATAAAATACAAAAATCTGTTAATTTCCAATTTTGGTTTGGTGCACAGTTAGGAGATAATATTGAAGTAAGACAATACAAAAATCATGTTTTGGGTGTGTTGTTTTATAATATCTGATCCCTTAGAACAATACCTTAGAATTTTTAAATAATTAAATGTATTTCTCACCATTTCGGCAGTTCAGGGTTTTGGTTTTTTGTTGTTTTCCGTTTCACCCCAGCCTTGGACAATTAAAATAGATGGCCCCATTTCACTTTGTTTCTAATCAGTTTTCCTGTCCGGTCCGCATTCACTAGCACAATGCTAGTCACAATAGTGCAGAGAAAAGTTTAATTTAAACTGTTTAAATTGAAATACACTCAATAATCTATATTCATATGTAATGGGGCTTGGCCGTGGTTCGTCCCTCAGCGGGGCTGTGGGATATTCCACCGCCTCACTCTAGTTCGCTGTCAGTCCTGGCCCTGCGGTAGTGTGGGACAGCAAACCCACTGTTAGGGGCTCAGGCCCTTTAGGCCGGGGCCGAGCCAATAGTTCTATACAGACTCCCAGACCCTAGGTCAGGGCGGGGCAGCAACCAAACAGTTGGGAACTCAGGCTCTTAAGCAGGGACTGAATCAATAGCAAGAGGGCCCAGCCTCTCCAGACCAGGGGAAAAGGGGGAGTCTGCCACCCAAGGAGTGGGTGGCAGGGGGGACGCAGGCCTTCCCACTCCACTGCGTCCCAGCCCGGGGCCCTAGCAGTGGCGGAAACTCACTGCTGTCAGTGGGGATTCTGGCCGCAACACACTGACATAGGATCTGGCAGTGCTGCAGCCAGACTGGGGTCGGCTGCCCCCGGGCTACTTCCACACTCCCCCTCGTAGGGTACCTGGGTCACGCCAGTGTCCTCGGCGGTTTCCAGTAACATCGGTTCCTCTGGGTAGGTGGTGAAGGGTAGACTCGGCTCCTCCCCGGGGTAGCAGGCACGGGGCAGGCTCGGCTCCTCCTCGGGGTAGCAGGCAGAGGGCAGGCTCGGCTCCTCCTCGGGGTAGCAGGCACAGGGCAGGCTCGGCCAGTCCTCCTCGGGGTAACGAGCAAGGGGTAGGCTCGGCTGGCCCGGTGTGTCCTCAGGCCGGCCGCGGTCTCTCCAGCGGCTGGTTCTCAACTGAGCTCTGCAGGCGGGCTTTTATACTTCCAGGTCTGTTCCGTGACCTCTGAGGGGCGGGCGCTGGACCCAGTGGCTCCCATTGGTGTTAGGGGAGGTTCGTCCCTCAGCGGGGCTGTGGGGTATCCCACCGCCTCGCTACATCATATTAGATTTTTAAAACCCTTTTATTACAAAATCTAAACTCTGAACCTACAGGTAGTTAATTTTCCTATAATAGAAGAGATGGTTGTCACAGGATCAGCGTATCGTACTTAGAAAATAAACATCTGAGTTTTACCAAACTATTTATAAAGCAGAATACCATTATTCCATTTCAGTCACACGAAATCACTGTTGTGTAAATTAATTAATTTGTCACATTGGACCAAATCCTTCACTTTTTTTCATGCGTCCAATGTGGAGTTTTGCCACAAAAACTACCAAGTAAAGACTGAAGGATTTGGGGCACTTATCAATATTGACTTGAACTCCAGTTGGCCTGGAGAACAGATCTGCTTTGTGCTTCAACCTGTCAGAAATAAGTTTATTTAAAAATGTACACGGGATTCTGACTGGCTGAATTTACTGTTCATAGTATCTAGGTAAGACCAGGTTCTACCACCCTTACTCCCATTGTATAGTATCTTATTCTACAAATAGTCCCAATGATTTTACCTGTGGAATAAGGTACTACTCAATGTAAGTAAAGGTGGCAGAATCTGGACCTTTGTACTTATAAAATGCCTTTCAGCCATGGCTCTCAAAACATGTCACAAAGGTGAGTATTATCCTCATTTTACAGAAAGTCACTTGACCAAGGTCACACAGCAAATCAGCCACAGAATCACTAATGGAACCCAAGTCTCTTGACTCCTAGTTGCCTAACCTAACCACTAGGCAGTGCTGTTCAGAGTCAGGCATCTGAAAATCTGGCTGGCTGGCATAGGTTCCATTAGGTGGATATATAAAAGAATTCTATTTTGTGTACCATAATGGCTTCCCAATGACAGATAAAAGCAGTAGGAAATGCATTATATTAATGTTACCTCTATTACACAAATCTGGTGCAGTTGCGGTTGAAGGAATGGGTATGGTAAGAATGCCCAGGTTACAGTATTGTGACATTGAGGCGGTAGGTCAAATCTGAGGCTGCAAATCCAGAGGAAATTGTCTTTCTAATAACATCCTGACTCAACTAATAGCCTAGGAGGAGCACACAGCTGACTAAACATTCAGACTTGGCAAACTATAAAATGTAAGTGAAAAAATGAAGCACTCAAAGCCTATAAACCAAACACTTGTTTTCTTTTTCCTTACACAGAGGGTCAGATTTACTGAACCTGATGCCAGGGCAGGTAAATTAAACCCTCATGCACTAGCCAACTCCTCCTGTGCACTAGGAGATTTACCCTAGTCAGGAGGGATAGCTCAGTGGTTTGAGCATTGGCCTGCTAAACCCAGGGTTGTGAGTTCAATCCTTGAGGGGGGCCACTTGGGGATCTGGGGCAAAATCAGTACTTAGTCCTGCTAGTGAAGACAGGGGGTTGGACTCGATGACCTTTCGGTCCCTTCCAGTTCTAGGAGATAGGATATCTCCATTGACACTGTCTGTTCTACCTCAGGGTACCTATAAAATTCCATAAGAGCACTGAAAATGGAAGCTGCTAAGGGGGATCCTCTGAACACCACATCCCTCAGTCACTTTGGCCTTTTCATCTTCCCAGTCAGTTCTATCCACTATTTATTGGGGCAACCACTTTATGTTGCTACTGCACCCCTATCCCTCCCTGACAGGCTTTTTGACACTGGTGGTCTTCTTCAGGGTCTTCACTAGCATAAAGTAGTCTTGGCCCAACTACAACTGAGTCCGAAGTCATTTTAGACATTTTGGTTTCAAACATACTTTTCAAAACTTCTGAAATAGCTCCCAGAATTTCTTATGCTGACAGAGACAGTTAGGCCCACTGCAGCCATATTAAAAGCTGCAAAAAAAAAAAAAAAGCTGTGTTTCGGTTTTAAAAGAACATCTTTGGTCATAGACAACACTTGCACAGGGTTTTGGAAACCAAATCACGACTTCTAAAGATTCTAAAATGACTATTGAACTGTCTTGTCTCATGAGGGAAATCAGAGTTGGTGGTCTTGATGGGTTGTGTCCCCCACAGGCCTCGGGGCACTGCAGCTCTTCAGAGTAGGGACACTGACTTTCTAGTTGTTCTGTAAAACTCCTAGCACACTTCATACTACTGTAAAAATAACGCATGCACTGTTTGTTCTTTCATTGATTTTCTGACAACTGATTGGCTGCTTTTATGAATAAGTTCTTTTAGTACTGGTTAATTTATACTTTTTAAAATCCCAACACCCTTATTTGCTGCAGAAATTCCACTTAGTACCATTTGAAGCACAGAGTATAATAATTAACCAATGTCTTTATGGTGTGTGCCTTCTTTAGTATTAACTGATCGAGCAAGTCCTTTCCATAAATGTTACACTTTTACTGGAGTCCATCTCTTCACTATTAATAAATTCGAGCTCTTTACCAGTGGTTTCCAAATTTAAAATTCCTAAATCCAGAAGCAATGTTGTTCACATTAAAATGGACCAATAGAGTTCTGTTGCTGATTTTTAGGTCAAATATTAACCCAGACAGGAATCTTATCTACACAGTCTACCTTTTTCTTTTTAGTTACTTACAATAAGAAATCACTGAATGAATACTAGCTCCAGAAAAGTCTACAAGGAAGCTCACATAACACATAAAGAGTGAGTATCTTTCCCTGGGAAATGCTTTTGCACTCCATAATGCATACACTGACGGGTGAGAGAGTTGTCTCCAATTCTTTACTAATTTGGAGCATAAAGAAGAAATAAAGATTTTGTTGCTAGATTGCTACAGTGAAAGAGTGAGACAGCAAAATGTGTACGGATATATAGAATAATGAACCACTGTAATAGTATCCAGAGCAGATTGAAGGTGTGTCTATCTTTGTCCTGACTAGCATACATGGAGTCATTCATTGAACATTGGGGTACAGAGGCAGTTAGTCCATACTTTGCCTATGAAAGAGAATGATAATCTATTAGAGCAGTGGTTCTCAAACTTTCTTTTCCGCAGACCACTTGAAAATTGCTGAGGGTCTCGGTGGACCCTTAATGATCTTTCCAAATGTTGTTTGTACCGTTAGCTAACTATTGTAAAGCACTTTGGATAAAAGCACTATATATATATAAAAATTTAATAATAAACTTTTTTTGTTCTACAAATAAAAGCAGACAAGTCATATTTTCATATCAGTAGTCTTACTTTTCTAATGAGATGGATGTGCCCTCTCTCCCCCACTGCGGCAGCCTCCGAGCTGGGGCTGAGAAGGAGGAGGGTCTCTCCTTCTCCCCCACTGCGGCAGCCCCGGGGCTGGGAAGGACCGGGGGGTCTCTCCCCAGCCACAGCAGCCACAGAGCTGAGGCTGGGAAGGAGGGCCCTCTCTCCCTGGCAGCCACAGCCCTGGAGCTGGGGAAAGTCGCCTCTTTCTCTGGCCGCTGCAGCCCGGCATGTTCCAAATTCCCCCACCCCCACTTCTCATTCCACCTACCCCCTATTTTCCTCAAGGCCACCACCTCACCTTACATGTGTGTCTTCTCCAGGGTCCAGGCACCCAATTAGTGGAGCCACGCCTGCGCAGCTCCACTCATTAGGTGGGTGGCCCTTCATTCCCTCATGTGTGGCCACCCAGGTGCGCACCTTAGAGGGAACTGAGGACCACCTGAATGGAGCTCGCAGACCACTCGTGGTCCATGGACCACAGTTTGAGAACCGCTGTATTAGCGCTTGTCTACACTTAAAGTGCAACAGTGTGCCACTATTGCACTTCAGTGTAACAGGGCCGGCTTTAGGCCGATTCCCCCAATTCCCCCTAGAGGGTGCCTTCACTTGCTCCGGGTCTTCGGCGGCATTTCGGCGGTGGGTCCTTCGGTGCTGGGGAAGACCTGGAGTGAGTGAAGGACCCACCGCCAAAGGGCCACCAAACACCTGGACCACCGCCGGGTATTCAAATCAGGCCCCGCACCTACTAAAGCCGTCCCTGAGTGTAGACACAGCCTTTGCCAATGGGAGGGATTGTCCTGTCGGTGACAATCTTCCATTCTTCCATTGACCTAGCGCCATCTTCACGGGAACTTAGGTCGGTTTAACTACACTGTTCAGGTGGGTGGATTTTTCACACTACTGGGCAATGTAGTTATTATGCTGACTGAATTTTCTAGTGTAGACCAGGCCTTAGAAGAAATCTATTGTGCTTCTCCCCAGAAGTGGCTGCATTTTAGTGGTGGTTGATGTGATTCCAATGTGGATTCTAAACGGCTTGTCAAGTGCTTTGGGATCCGTCTATATAAATGCTACATAACACATTATAATGATGATGTAACTGGAGTACAACTCTGCCCCAGGAGCTTTTGCAGTCTGTGCCTTAAAGGCTAAATCTAGCCTTGCTCTGCTTAGATTTTCAGTAAAAATGAAAAAGTTGTTGCCCCATAGAAAGGGTTCAATTGCTTGTTAGGATTCAGGAATCCCAGCTATTCAGCTGCCTAAACCAGTCTCACCGTTGCTTGTGCAAAAAAAAAAAAAAACCAACAACCCAAAACAAAAACAAAATGCTCTTTATATTATGGAGCAACATCCTACAATATCAATAAAACTTGAGGACTTAAGTTTTATCATCAGCTTATTTAGCCCTATGGCCCTATTCAGTGCGCTCTCCCCGCTTTGTGCTTCCTCATTTCCTCCAAGGTGTCTTTAACTCTCAAAAACTTAATCTCCATTTCACCTCACTTCTTAGTAATATACATTGTTGTTGTTTAATACTAATGGAAATTCTTTTCAACTGTTTGGTTTATGTCATTTTCTGTTTTGGAGAAGGAGTACACATTTTAAATACAAACACTTCTGTAACTTGCAACATTGCCACTACTGGTAGCTTTAATTTGAATCACTCTGCATAGTTTAACTCTTCCAAGATTTCTTGTATTCTCTGCAAAATGTCTGCACTTTTCCATGAGGGAGGATAATTATGCAAGCGATAATGTAAATACCAATGGGAATAACTGATTGTTAGCTTGCTATATGCCGGGAGTGCTTAAATAAACAGATCTGTTCATATTAACAAGGTAGAAAACAAAATTATATGGTTTTAGTTTTAGAATTCAGGTTTTGGATCCCAGAACAGAATCATAGAATCGTGGAAATGTAAGGCTCGGAGGGACCTTGAAAGGTCAATCTCCTCTATGAAAAAATTAGTCCAATCCTAGCTTTATACAAAACTGCTATTTAATTCTCAAGTCCTCTTTCATATTAACACTTTTTATGCAAGAAGGCGTGACAAGGATGGGTCACTGTGAGGGAATCACGTGGGGGTGGGTCACCATATGTCTGCCATAACATCACTATTACACTTTCATAGCACGTTCCGCTGCAAGCTTTACAAAGCAATTTCCAAGCAATTACAAAGCAAATGCCTGTAAGGTGAATAAGCTTCAAATAAACAGCTGAAGTTTCATGGTGGATTTAAAAGCATCATGGGCCCAGACCTGCAAGGAGCTAAGCAACCTCAAAGCCAATTGGAGTTGAGAGCACAGCACCTTGTATAGGAGCTCTCAGGACTTGTCAGGATAAGGTCCAAAATGAGTCAGCCTCAAAAATCTTTCATGGGAGACATAATTCCACAGGCAAGGCACATACTGTTATGTTAGTATTTTGGCTGCTAGTAACAACGTAAAAATAAAGTCTGGCTACCAACACCATTGACTAACATAAGAAATAGGGCTATCAGAAAACTAGCCTTTGTAGATTAATAAAACACAGGAGCAAGATTTTTAAAGTGAAATACCACTAAAGGCCTGATCCATTGGGATCATGTTTTAAGACAACAAAATATAGCACTTGGGATGTAACTGGATGTAAAGTCAGTAAGTAAACCAGCTATACAACATCCACCCTTTAAGAGCCAAAGAAGGTCTCTTGAAAGCTTATTATGGGGGTGGGATTGTGCGGTCAAATGTTTGGTTCACAAACTAAGTAAAAAAATCAATACAAAAAGTTTTATGGCATAACACTTGCTTACATAGTACTTCTGCTGCAGTAGGATTCAACTGAAACTTAACTGCATAGGGTGAAAAAATTATCATAAACATGAGAATTAGCTTCCAGGACAAATTAAAGTACTAATACAGATTATATGATCTATAGTTTGAGTTACATATGGTACTGTACATAACTAATCTGTGTTTAATACAAAGTGCCCAATCATAAGAGATTCATGCTTTCTATTTGTGTTACGAATTGGATAGCTGTTATCTAAATTTATGTTTGATATATAATTTCAAAATCATTACACTGCTTTTCATTTCTCTCACATGGCTTTCTCTTTTGATAGCATCTCATTTTCCATCTAGTGATGACAGTTTACTACATTATATGACTCAACATGATGAGAGGCAAGGCATCTGAAACGTTAAAAAATGAATTTTTTTATTGGATAGAGATCAAAATGTAGCAGAAGGAATCTGAGGTACCGGGAAAGCATCCATGGTGTCTGTCAACTGCTGAATGCCACCATGAATTTTTCAAACTCCCTGAATTACACTTTGTTCGGGTAGTTCAAAACACCTTGAATTCCTAGTGGATTTTGGTAGATAGACAATCATTAATGGTAACATGTCGATGACAGGAACGATTTAACATATAGCAGGTGTGAAAAAACAATTATTTGTGTCTTGCCCAAATTCTAGCATAACAGCTTGATATCTACCTGGGTTTAATTTGGGGGACAGGGGGTGGGGGGAGGTGACACCACAATAAGGCAAATTATGAGGATTCAAGCAAGGGGAGAAAAATTGATCTCCCTATCATCTGGCTGAAAGTCAGAACCTCAGTTGTGCCTACAGTTATTGCAATGCCAAGAAGTTACTAAATGGTATTTTAAGAAATTCTTGGAGCAATTCATTGACGCAATTGTGAGTTCTCTGTGTCCGGGACTGTCTGTATTGTTTGTTTGTTTGTACAGTACATAGAACAATGGGGCCCTAATCACTGTTTAGGGTTCTTAGGTGCTACAATAATAGTAGCAGAGAAATGACATCTCATCTTCAAATCTCACTTTACAGTCATAGGTGCTGGAATTAGGGGTGCTGGGGGGGCTACCACACCCCCAGGCTTGAAGTGGTTTCCATTATATACAGGGGTTTACAGTTTGGTTCAATAGGTCTCAGCACCCCCACTATAAAAATTGTTTCACACCCCTGCTTACAGTTGAAAGAGTCTGGTAAGAAATTTGGGCCCGAATTGTTAAATAATGAGGGTTTTTACAAACCTAATGTAAATAGTAATGTTATTTAAACCTCTTTTTAATGTAAGATTTTGTTTTTATTCAGTGCATTAGGAGCTGGAACTAGAAAGTAAAAATGACCACAAATCAACAGGGCAACTGATCAAGCTCTTTTCATGGCACAAGCTGTAGGACATACAAAAAGTAAATAAATAACATCGATGGTGAAGACTAAATTAAATGTGTATAATTATTTCAGTTTTAATAAACTATGAAGGCAGCTGAGGCGCTCGTCCATGCCCAAGTGGGGAGCTCCAGGTGTGGATTAGGGGATATAAAATCTTGCTTTATGTAAGTGCAATGTAGCAAAGTTAACGTGGAAGTAGGAACCTTAAGTTATGTATACATAATGCAAAGTCCTGCCACAATATGAGATAAATGGGGTGCTGACAGGAAGGATGGTCCAGTGGCAAAGGCTCTAGCCTAGGATTTGGGAGACAGCTGCCTGCTCTGCCACAGACTTCCTGTGTGACCTTAGGCAAATCACTTAGTCTCTGTGCCTCAGTTTCCCATCTGTAAAATAAGAATAATAGCACTTCCCTACCTCAGAAGGGTATTGTGGGGATAAATACATTAAAGAGGTATTCAGTTACTCTGGTGATGGAGGCCATAAAAATATCATGGATAAAAGTGGTGTCAGCCACAAATTAATTCCTAAAGCCAGCCTGATGCAGTAGGAAGACTGGAGCATGGTTGTGGTACTCAGTGTTTTGTTTGTTTTTAAGGTAGTAGCAATGTGCCATGTCTTGCACTATTTGAAACACTTGGTGAGAATCCTGCCCTGCTGCTAGACCGATACAATGTGTGAAAGGGGACAACACAAAATCAGATGTGGAACATAATGATACAGTTGAAAAGCATATGGCTGATGGTAGACGATAGGCAAAGTCTTGGCCTCACTGAAGTCAGTGGAAAAATCCCATTGACCCCAGTAGGGCAAGGACTTCACTCTATAAATCTGACCATGAAGGTAAGACTCCTCTTGGTATAACAAATATCAAACTCAGGACATTCTATTTAAGAAAACTTGATTTACAAAGGAGACTATTGAAGTAACCAAGCAAGTGAACCAAGGTGTCAAACACCTGGCCCATGGGCTAAATCTGACCCACTTGACGTATTTATGTTTCATTTTAAAAAGCAAGTTTCTAGCCCTTATGATTTGCAACGATAACCTTGAAAACTTGATCAGTGCACCCCCCATAGATGTGAACTCCCCTGTCCCCCTCGCGCCATTAATCTCACAGCGTGAGTGGCAGAACAGGCTAGCACCCGAGTATGATCCTGAGACCGTAGGTATGTGCTTGGGCAGCACATTGCCACAGCTACACTGCTATTTTTAGCACACTAGCTCTGATCCATAGGTATGTGTACTCGAGCTGGAAACAAGACCTCCAGCTCCAACATAGATATACCTTAAGAACTACTGCAGAGAAAGGGAGGAGGAGACAGAAAGGCAGGGGGAAAGTAGAGAAACAGGGAAAGGGTATGGGAAGAGATACAAAGGGTGGAAATAGCAGTGGTCCTAAATGTGAGCATATTTTTCCAGTGAGTGATGATGATGAATGCAACAATGCAGTTCTGAACAACAATAAATAATGAAACCTGAAAGCTTAGTTACTATATATAAAGGCCGGATTCTGCCCCGGATCTTTATGCTTTGGATATCCCAGCTCCAAGATTACACTAAAGAATGTATTTTAGCCTACTCCACAGAATGAGTTTGTCACCCTGGTAGTAAGTAAATCACAACACACATTTTCTAAATAATATAAAGTAACATTTATAGTAGTCCAATGCTAGAGAAGAATTTGAAGTTTGAATAAGAACATAAGAACAGCCATACTGGGTCAGACCAATGGTCCATCTAGCCCAGTATCCTGTCTTCTGACAGTGGCCAATGCCAGGTGCCCCAGAGGAAATGAACAGAACAGGTAATCATCAAGTAATCCATCCCATCGCCCATTCTCAACTTCTGGCAAACAGAGGCTAGGGACAAGTGTCTTGTAAAGATACTATAGATAACTAAAAATATACCAACGTAAGCCTTAACAATTCATCTATATCAAGCTTGATATTCCCAGTATAAATGCAGAGGAAGTGTAGCAGCTTATATACTGTAAAGATGGTAAGTCTTCAGACAGGATTGTATTTTAAATTGCTACATAGATCTAAATCAATTAAGTTCTGATAGAGGTCACTATTCAAAAATATTCAAACTATTTATCTGGATTAAAATTTGACAAGCAAAAGCAGAATGCAGAGACATGTGTATAGTTCTATGTTAGAATATTTTAATAAACTGGCAAGTGTTCAAACAGTGTTGGTCCCACTAAATAAGCACTCGGTTTTCCAGTCCCAGATATTACTGCTCAAAAGTATTACTGAGTTATCTCCAAACACTGGTACTTGGCAACGCCAACTCTTGCTGAATTACAGTTTTGATTTGATGCCATTTGATGCATCTGTATGTAATGCTACATTTTTATACTGTACTTCAGTGGCAGCCAACCATGCCAGCCTGAGGGTCAAACATTATGTCAAAAAGATCAAGTTGCTATAGTCAGTTGCTGATTCTTTATCCCATTCTGCTGCCTTTGAACCACCTGAGTAGAAACCACTTGCAAGTTCCTTCCTGGGTATTCCCCTGTCATATAGGAGTTCTCAGTGGGCACAGAACCATGATAGCCAACTACTATGTCCTCCTCTCAGTACCCCTGCCACAGCAGGGCATATGCCTGGAATGGGCTGCAATCCAGCTATCTTCTGGTGGTGTACAGTCTCTTGGGGGCTTTTGCAATTTAGAGTAGCTCCCATACTCCTGTTATCTGTGCCAGGGCCAGGGCAGAGAAGCAGGGGATTAGCACTGGTGGTTGATTCTCAGTTCCTCCTCTTTCCCCAACTGTGTGGCTGTATGGCAGAGGGGAGAAATTCTTTGCTACATGCTTCCCTAGCTCAGGAAGAGCCAGATGATCCCCTAACCTACTCTGCCTGGGGCTTGTACAACCCGCCCACCTCTCCTCCCTCCCCTACAATGCAGCAAATTGCCAGCAGGGGAGCTGCTGAGCAGTCGCAGCTGGAAAGGAGCGGCTATTACTCAGAGCACTCCTCGCTCATATCAGAGCTGCTCTTGGGGCTGCAGAGGAGGGAGGAGGTGTGGCCCCTACCACTTCCCTGTAGTAATGAGGCTGATTCATATGCTTCTCTTCAAAAACTGCCATATGTAGCTTATGGAGCACATTTCCAATTCATAATAAAATAAACATTTTCTTCTTCACACAGTCACTCCTGAGGGTCACCCTGCTCTCACTCTGCAAGTGAAATGAATTTATGAAGGGTATGGAAGGTCAACTAAATTGGCTGCTGCAATTACCTGTAAAATCTGAGCAACATATATGTTCTCCCCCTGTCCTGATACTATTAATGAAGCAATCAAGACACATGTTCTGCAAGTTCAGAGGCTTGATTCTGCCAAGGCTTTCAGTTCAAACGAAACAGGCAAAGAATCAACGACAAGATACTGAAAGATGTGTAGGTAACACACCCAGAGCTAAGAAAAGACAAAATCTCACTACAAGAACATGTGAGTGTGTGACAAATTATGGAAGATTAAATAAATAGAAAAGGGTTGCAAGTCTGAGGAACACAGAAGGAGTGAGAATCCACTAGAATACTCATGTTATTACTAAGAAGGTAAAAAGGAGAGCTCTGTTTTGCCAAGATGGGGGCAGGAGAGGATCAGAAATAAAATGCAGTCATTGGTAGGTAGTAGTGATTTAACATCCACTACAGTTAAGGTGGGGGAAAAAAATATTTGAGCTTTTCTTTACTATTTTTTTTTCAATATAATTTTTTATTATGCCTATTTCTCTTTCTGTTGTAACATGTAAGGATCCCAAACAGGTCACATTGTACTAGGGCCTGTACAAACAAATAACACAAAGACAGTTTCTGCTCCAGAGAGTTTACAATGTAGTGGTTAAGTAATATGCAACAGCGGCTTGAGCCAAAACCCAGTGAAGTTAATGGAAAGACTCCCCATTGACTTCAGTGGCTTTGGATCAGCCCCCGGATGTATAAAGGGATGAGTAGGTGCAAGAGGACAGGTAACAGTGGAGCCAGGCGCATCTGTCAGAATGGTCTCAGGAATAATCAGTCTGACCAGGCATCATGACAGAATCATAAAGAAGCAAAAAGAAAGGCAAGCCCCTGTTTCTTTTTTTCTTTCAATGTGACACTATGCAGTTTTCATTAATTAAGAGTTTGTGTACATTATTACTTTCCATCTGCATAGCATGTATCTCCTGCTGAAGGATCCCAAATTGATTTACAGTCTCAGATTTTTCAGAGGTACTGGGCTCCTACCAGAGCTGGACCTAACCAGATCAGCTACAACATCACCGGCTCATTCACCTGCATGTCCACCAATGTTATATGTGCCATCATATGCCAGCAATACCCCTCTGCTATGTACATTGGCCAAACTGGACAGTCACTACGCAAGAGGATAAATGGACACAAGTCAGATATCAGGAATGGCAATATACAAAAACCTGTAGGAGAACACTTCAACCTCCCTGGCCACACAATAGCACATGTAAAGGTAGCCATCTTACAGCAAAAAAACTCCAGGACCAGACTCCAAAGAGAAACTGCTGAGCTCCAGTTCATTTGCAAATTTGACACCATCAGATCAGGATTAAACAAAGACTGTGAATGGCTATCCAACTACAGAAACAGTTTCTCCTCCCTTGGTGTTCACACCTCAACTGCTAGCAGAGCACCTCACCCTCCCTGATTGAACTAACCTCGTTATCTCCACACTGATATATACTTGCCTCTGGAGATTTCCATTACTTGCATCTGAAGAAGTGAGGTTCTGACCCACGAAAGCTTATGCTCCCAGTACTTCTGTTAGTCTCAAAGGTGCCACAGGACCCTCTGTTGCTTTTTACAGATTCAGACTAACACGGCTACCCCTCTGATACTGGGCTCCTACAGTTCTTCATTATTGTCTTCACTTGGAGCTGGGAGTGCTCAGCACTTCTGAAAATAAAAAATCAAACCCTAAATGCTTCATCTTTATTCTCATAAAAAATCCATCATCATGACAGTAATCCAGTGGGACTATTTGCTTGAATAAGGTGAAGATTTGGCCCTATAAATATCACCTGTAAGGTGGAGAGAATAGTGACATGGACAGCCACAATAGCCTGCACAACAGCGAGCTAAGCAAATCCCTACACTTGTGAAAAGTTCCATAGGATTGATCTTTAATGTTCATGCATGGCAAAGGAAGCCTCAGTTTTCAAAGCCTCAGGTAATAAAAGTCCACTGCACAGAACTCAATGTACTTGATTCTCTCACTTATACTAACGTAAATTAGGAATAGCACCACTGACATCAATGGAATTCTCATACAAAACCAGCAGGAGAAGAGAATCAGGCTCAATGTATCCACCTCTGAAGGAAGAAGGACTGGGTTGAATCCAATGGGATTATATTTTGAGATGCCAGGCTTTGTAGGGATTACAAAAATGAAATACAGTTTTAAACATTTTACCCAAGTAAAATCTTGTCGCAAAGGCAAAAGCTTAATCTTTCCCAGATGAGGTTTATTGTGGGAAATGTGTAAACAGCAACTATTGTTCAGCAGTGCCAGAATACTGCTGAATTTTCACCCATGTCTCAGTCAAACAGATAACACCTGTGTTACAATCCAGAAAATGGTGCTTGCTTGGACAAAGGGGAATGTTCCAAAGTGCAAATATTGGAAAATGTGTGGAGATTTTTTGGCTGGCAACGAGCAAATTAATCAAACAAAAATGTAGATATTTTGTTGTTCAATACCTCTTTTAGTTAGTAATTTCATTGTCCACTGAGACTGACTCACAAACCCCCATCTGGCACACCAGAAGTTACCCTCAACTCTTTGGCAGTCAGCATCCCATGTCTGTACAATTGTGATGGAGCACAGAATACCAACAATGAAACAAACACCTAAAACAGATTGATCTGGATTTTGCCTGCAGCAGTTAAAACACTGCTGCACTGAGCATCTAGAAGTGGCACAGTGAATCGTAATGAAACTTCCTAGGACAGGGCAGGAATGCCAAGAATGTTTCTCCTTCCCGTTATACTTGGCTATTCTCTGTAAAGCAACTTTAACCTGTGTCTGGTTCTTGCCATATAATTATCTAACTCAATCAATCAGTCAGTCTACTGTCTAGTTAAACCAAACTGTTAATGAGATAGGAAGTGCTAAATTATTACTGTTAAAGGAATAGCCATTATCCTGTAGCTCAGCATGGTGCACTTAATTGATACCATGGTTTTTAAAAAGAATAGGCAAAATTAAAACAAAGTGCTCTCCCCCTGTATTGTGTGTGAAAAGCATCTAGATAGCCTTTTGCAATCCATGGGTTTGCACTGAGCATTTAAAATATTTGACAAAATATGGTATCAAATCAGTGGCCAGCCAGCACACAGTTGTTACTATGCTGCAAAGCGTGGCCATTCAGAATGTCTTCATAGTGCCACATATGCGGAGCTCTTCAACAGTATTTGGCACCACAACACATTTTTGCACTAGGGCAGGAGGCAGGGCCGGCGCAACCCATTAAGCGACCTAGGCGGTTGCCTAGGGCACTACAATTTGGGGGGCAGCGACCGCAGCGGTATTTCAGACGTGGGACCTTCCGCCGCCTAGGGCGGCAGAAAAGCTGGCAGCACTCCTGGCGGGAGGGATGCCTCCCTGGGAGAAAATGGTAGGTTTCCCCTTCCTCAGTTTGATCCCCCAAATTCCCCTCTCAGAACCTGTCTGCTGTGAGACTCTGCAGCTACCTATGCCGGCTGTCATCTCATCTTCTTCCTTCCCTCACTGGATTGCCTATTCTGCCAGCGGGGGAGGCAAGCAGCAGGGGAGGGGAGAAGGAGAGGGAGTCTGGCTGTGCTACCAACCCTAATAATGGCTAAAAGCACCCACTAGGCACGAAGCACCCACCCACAGGGGCCTTATCTCCAGGGAGGTGGGGGGAATAGGGTGACCAGATGTCCCGATTTTATAGGGACAGTCCCGATTTTGGGGTCTTTTTCTTATATAGGCTCCTATTACCCCCCACCCGACCCGATTTTTCACACTTGCTGTCTGGTCACCCTACGGGGGAAATCAAATGAAGGAGGTGTCTGGAGGTTTGTGATGGGGGAAGGCTGGTACAACTGACTGGGGAGTCTGGGCTTAGTCACCATGTGCCCATGCCATCAGCCACTGCTATCTCCTGGATAAGAACTGGCAGATGGAGAAAGGAGAGGGTAGGTGGCAAGGCCTTCTTAGAAAGCACCACATGACCTAGTTGCCAGGAGAAGCAACTACAAGTTGCCTGCCCACAAAGAAGCAGACATGAGATTCATGGCAGCTGTTAGCCCCACCTCATGGCAAAATCAGGATTAGAACTTGTTTCCTACTGCTTCTAAAGCACAGCCCCCCACCAACCACTTACATTAAAGGAGAACGTCTGTAGCTCTTAGCAGTCTAAGTGAAGTGAGCATACATCCTGGGCAGTCAGCTCTGGCTTTCCATATAATGTCCTAGTGGCTTAGGGACTTCTCTGAGGCAGCTGAAATGTCCCAGTTTTTCATCGAGCATGCTTCTTGTTTCTGTAAGTACAAAATGTTTGGTTGAGATGTGTTGCTCTGCCAAGGAGAATTTGTTCTGTGTCTACCAAGAACAAGAGTCCAGTGGAGCGAGTGTTCAGTGCGATGAACAGTGATTGGAGTGATCAGTCAAATGAGCATAGACAATATCAATGCTTTGCTCTGGTTCAGACTGAATGTGAACACATGCTCTGTTTCATGATGATTACGTTACGGAAAAACCCTCTACCTTGAGACATCTGCATGCTTCATTCCAGTTATCTAAAAAAAAAGGGGGAATTTTTTGAAAGGGTTTGTTTGCCTTTTGAATGACTATTTTGTGACATCACTCCCACACCCCACCCCACTCCACCCCAAGGGAAAAAAAAAAACCCACCACAACAGTGTCTCTGTTTTTTTATTTTGAAAATATGATCACCTTAAATATAAGGCTTATGACAAAGTATTTTTTTTTATTGAGCAGTTCTGATTGCATCCAGTAGAGGACAGTGCTGCACATACACCATGTTTACAATATATTTAATTATTTAATGAACTGTGTTAAGTTACACACACAAAGGCCAGATTCTGCTGACCCTTATGAGGGTGCTTGGATGGAGCCCGTCTCCCCTTGAGCAGCTTGAATAGGGGGCCAGGCAGAATTGCATGCCTGGGGAAAAACAATTGCTGTTCCCTCATTACTGCCTGGGGATGGACAGCACTCAGACAAGAGAAAGCAGGGGCATGGTTGGCCAGTGGGGAGTAACCTGCAGCACACAAAGGGGATAGCCGCACTCAGACACACAGCCTCTGCACTCCCAGGAGTTCCAAGGTGCCCCCTAGTGCTCCTGCCCTGTAGTAGTGCAGCTGTGTGCTGTTCCCAATATTCATCACCACCAGCAGCTGCAGGGCAGGGGAAGCTGGAGGGGTTGTCACATCAGCCAGCCAGGGCGGCTTCCAAGGCAGAGCATAGAGCTAGCTGGGAATTTTTTGACAAAACAGCTTTTCCATCAGCAAATACGGATTTGTGAAAACAAAGTTTTATACATAGTGAGTACTGTGAACGTTTCATTGAGACGGGTTAGTCAGGTCCATGATGGAATTTGTGGTCAGAGAGAGAGAGAGAGATAGTGCCATTCGCCTCAGAATAGCCAATAGCCCAGGGGTTAGTGCTCACCTGGAATGCAAGAGATCCAGTTCAAACTCCTCCTCAGGTCAGGGCCCACGCCATTGGTCTAGTGGCTATTCTGAGAGAGATTTTTTTGGTGAAAAAATGTGAAAGGACAGTTTCACTCGGATGTGTATTAGGCAAAATGTCTGCCATCATGAATGTTTTCGTGGGATGGCAAAACCATTTCCTGCTCAGCTTTAGGTGAGAGACTGACAGGCCCCTGGAAGGGCACATCACCACCCACAGCCACATCAGCAGGAGTCTGATCCAGCCTGTGGTGCAGGCCACTATCTCCACACCTATCAGGAGACAAAGATCTCTTAAAGGCCACCTGCATCCCCTGTACAGCGGGGCAGGAGCAGAGACGATCCATGGTGCCAATAGCGGAGGGATAGAGTGAGGCCAGCCGGTTATGCAGTGTTACTGAGCATGCTCAGTCCAAGCCAAGCAGCAAATAGGGGTGGGCATATGACCCTGCATGTCCCCCTATGTGTCACCTCTGGGCCAGAGGAGACATCTTTGGGGCTACCATACCATTGCGGCTCTGTCCGAGCCCTTTGGGTAAAATCTGTTTCTGATCTGTTTTTATGTAATGTCCATCTTGTATTTGTAAAAGAACAGTTAAGACTCCATATTGGATACCCTTCTTCTCAGAGGATTTGGCTCCCTTCCAGCCTTTTTCAAATCAAGGCAGGAAAGGCTAGGGCAGTTAAGTCATGTGACAGCTGTAATCTGCCTAGTAACCGCAGGTTATTTAAGGGTGGCACACCCATCACTCAGGGCTGTCCATTGAGTGGCAGCCAGTGTCCCACAAGATCAGCCAAGTGCTAGAAAAGCCCTAGAGAGATCACGACTCAGAGGGCTTTGGATTCTTGGTCCCATTAACACTCACTTCCACGCAACCACTACATCACATTAGCTGTGCGCATACACATACTGGACTATGAGGTCAAAGAGAGACTGCAAGGGCAAGCACAGAAGTCCTACCTGAGAGGAAAAAGACCTGCCCATAAGGGGAGAAGACCTGCCCAGAGGACCTGTCCAGAGGGAGAAGAACACCTAGTTCCTGAGTTCCTGTCTAGTGTCCAGCTCCCCTGATTATCACCATTGTCCCTGTCAGTATCCTGAGTCCCTGTCATTGTGTCCCTGTCATCGGCTATAGTATTGTAATACCCACTGTGGTTTTTCTCTGTTTTACACCCATAGTTTAAGAGGTTGAAGGGCTCTGAGCTTCACGCTCTGGCATCTGTTAACAACCGAGTGTGTTTGCTTACTTTTTCTTGCCACCTGAAGGGGTCCTTGCCTAGCTTGTTCACTAGTTGCATAATGATGTTCTGTGTGTTACTCATTATTCTGCCTCTGTCTTAATAGCTCACCCTATGATAGATGCGGGAGGGAGTAGGATCTGCAGACAACCCATCTTCTGATCTGTGCAGATAATGGTGTCTGAGGCCAGGAATGCCCTCACTCCACTGCACTGCAAAGTTCCTGAGTGAGCTCATGAAGGTCCTTACCACAGTGACTGGCACAATTTGCACCAGGCCATAAAGAAGCAGGAGATGATGTACTTTAAAATGACACCTTTTCCCTAGAGAGAGGCTATTTTTAAGACCTAACCTGAGTAGCCCTTGCTTCAGCATTCGTGAAAAACTAGTTAGGCAAATGCTCTGTTGCAGGCATTACTGTCCCCCGCTGCAAGTATTTTCTGGCACTCACCCCTGACTCCTTCGTAAGTATGTTTGCAAAGTAGCCATGAAAGTGAACACCCACTGTAATATTCAGTACGTGCTATCAATAACTGAAATATTATTGCATATTAAAAATGGGCGTATGGAGACCTAGCTGCCAGGAAATAATGATATTTGTAAAGCAACAGCAGCTACTGAACACTGTGTTCCTTCAACTCTGATCAGCTCTTCCCTAAAGGGCATATCCTGCTGTCTCATCTATTGTACTGTCTGGTTCCCCAATTCGGGGGGTGGCACAGGGTTTGATGGGGGGTATTTGCAGAGGATTAGTACTCTGTGCCACATACAGATATGGAGACCAGTTCTGTGGGCAGTCCTATCCAGCTAGATAGAGGAATCCTGATTTGACTTCAATGAACAAATTCAGCAAATAAATCCCATTAGGTTTGCATAAACCCTCTGTGAGAATTATTCTAAAAGCACAATGCTGATAATGCAATATCAGAAAAGAGCTGCTTTCTCCCAAACCTCTTCTTTCACTTTTGACGGATCTATGTTTATTCATGCTTTGTTTGTGTAAAGGTACCTGGAAATAAAGTAAATAAGACCAATTTCAAATTCACCTCCAGACTCCAGCTAACCTTTTATTTCAGTTCAGTCAGCTGATCAATGCCACGTGGCTAATGCAGAGTAAGTAGTCCTTTTCACCAATTCATGCTGTTATATCTCCAACATATCCTATCTAAAAATAAAACAACATTCTGAATGTGGATATTGCCATGTGAAGTGGAATAATTATGTGATCTTTCTAGGTAAATTTCTAAATACTTATTAAAACTTATTGCCAGCTTATTTCTAAAATCCGTGACATGCCTTACTTTTAGAATCAATTGTATTCCCTCTAGTTAAACAAAGATTGTTATGCTGATAAAGATCTGCAACATCAAGAATGATAAATCCAATTAAATCATTCGAATTGCATAGATAGCTGTAAGCAACATCTTGGGCCCAATTCTCAACTCTCATACACCTCGGTTAACTGAGAGTAATTCCATTAGAGTCAACTGAGTTTGCGGTTCTTGTCCCACTATAGGGCCCCAGTCTTGCAACAAGAAATGTACATGGTTATCTTTAAGCATGCAAATAGTCCGATTGACTTTAATGGGCCTAATGTGTTCAAAGGTGAATAGTTGCATAAGTGGTTACAGAACTGACTTCTACTGAACTAGTCACAAGCTCAGAGTTAAGTTCATGTTGCAGTGGTTAAAGTTAAATGATTTCAGAATCAGGGGCTACTAACCTGAGTCTTTTAAAACTCAACATTTTACACACACACACTTTTAGAAGGTTTTGGTTTTCTGAATATTGGCAAGATAACTATAATGACATAAAAATACCAATATAATTACAGCATGAAATTGTACAGAGAACTGTAAGCTTTGGCTTGTCAAACTTTCTTACAGCCTTGCTTGTTTTGTTAGTGCTAAATGTGAACTTAATTAGTAATCAGAGCTCGAGGCCTTTCTTTGTAATGCTAAACCTCCAGCTCAAAATATTTTAATATCTTTCTCTTTATTTTTTGTTCTATAGTACTGCTAAATGAGGCATTGAAAATTCAACTTTAGACTTGATAGAGCTTTTAAAAATATTCTGAGAAGGCTATAATTATTTAAATTCCAATTCATAAGTATTTAAACTATTTGGCAAAAACCCTAATTAATGATATTTTGACTAATAAAATATTGCAGAAGGTGATGTATGATGTCGATGTGTAAATGGATTTATTGATAATTTAGGAACAGTAAGTGGCTTGCTGTAAGGATTAAGAGATGTTTAGACACACAAAGGAGCTGACAGTGAGGAGACAGTAGTGTCTTGCTACTCAACAGTTGTCCCTTTAGCCAGTTGTGGGATTGGATTGGTTCATCATGTGGGAGTGGGAGGGTCCACCATGTCCAGATCTCACCACTTCCATTTGAAGGGAGATGTATCATACCCCATAACAGTGTCACTCCCCTCCTTTGCCCAGGTGGTTGTTGACCCTGTGGGAGATTTGCATATATGGAGCCACTTTCCATGGTGCTGTCGCCTGCAAGGCCCAGGATTTTCTGGGTGAAAATCAAGGTGTGCACATGTGTAAAGGATAGTAATAAAGCTCTGAGTTGTATATCCTTTGTTTGGGTCCTATCCAGGTACAGGGAGTCACAGCCAATGGCAGCTTAGCTAAGTCAGTAGGACTACTCATCTACTCAGTGCTAGGTTTACAGAATCGGGCTCCAGTGATTTAGGACAATTAAAAACATAACTAACACATTCTCAAAATAAAGTTTCTGGGGAGAATATTTCCCCCAGCCAGGCTTTGAAGCCCTGTATCACAAAAGAAGGGTTGAATGAAACTTCCTTCAGAACCTGTCAGCACAATGGGTCAGCTCACTGGCTCCAGGGAAAACTTGTGAGAGGAGACTGGAGGAGTGGAGGGAGAACAGGGTCGTCTTGCAGAAGCTTTCTTGAATTGTCCCCTGGTGGGAGAAGCTTGGGACCATGAATTTTGGAGGCCAGGCCCCTCTCTCAGTGCCATTGATCAAGGATCTGCTGGAAAGGGAGCCTCCTTCCATAAAACCGTGACAGGGACCATCTTATAACAGTGGCTACTGCTCTGCTAGTCCTTCTCCCTCAAAAATAGAACAGCCCCCACAATAGCTGTGCTACCACTGGCCATGCAGCTACTCAGTAACACCCCCCCCCCCTCCGAGGAGACCCAGAGGGAAACAGTACTGCTCTGAGCTATATTACATCCCACCCAAAATTCCACACACAGATACTTCAAGCTTCTGCAGGAAATAGCATTGATCCACCCTGACTCTTTATCGCTCCTCCAAGTGAAGGGCATCTATGCAGAACAAGAGCAGAGGTGTTAGTGGACTTTTGAGAGTAGATCCATTACAAATAACCTTACAAGATAGTACTGAACCATATAATGTACATACACCTCACAAGATTCCTATCCCATTACTTTATAAAGTGAAGACTGAGTTAAAGAGAATGGAGCTGATTGGCATAACTGAGAAAATCTCCAAGCCAAGACCATGGTGTGCCCCAGTGGTACCCGTTATAAAGAAAAATGGGAAAATATGAATTTATGTGGCTCTTAAAAGACTTAATGAAGTAGTTGAGAGAGAAAAATATATCCTCCCATTACTGGATTACTTCCTCCCCATAGTGAGTGGAGCTACAGTATTCTCCAAGATGGATGTCTTGCATGGATTCTGACAAATTCCTTTAGCCAAAGTGCTAACCTGACTACACTTATCACACTCTTTGGGAGATTTTGCTTTTGAAGATTACCTTTTGGAATTACCAGTGCACCTAAATTTTCCCAAGAAAGATGGCAGAACTGTTAACAAATGGAGCTGTAATTTTCATGGACATTTTTGGGACAATGTAGTGGTGTGGTGGTCGTCCCTCCCTCTCTGAGGGAGGCCATATCGCCTCACTACGCCATCAGGATCACTGCCTAGTATTAGGGGAATTAGCAAGTTAGACATTAGTGTCCTGACTGGTCTAATGGGGCCGAGACCCCAGATAGGCAATTAGTTCCGGCTCTTAGGCAGAAACAGGTTCTCCCAGGAGTCGGTATGCCCTGGCCGTTAGGCCGGGACTCAGTAGCCAACAGTCTCCAGCCCCTGGGCCCTTTGAGCAGGGCCTGGACAAACACTGCAGGCTACAGCCTCTGGATCCTTTTGGCAGGGGCTAGAGCAAACCCAGCAGTCATTTAAGCTCTCGGTCCTTGATACAGGGACAGAGCAAACATAAAAGACTGTTACAAGGAGAAGGGAGAAAAAATATTCTTCTTAACCTCTGAGGATAGGACAAGAAGCAATAGACTTAAATTGCAGCAAGAGAGATTTATGTTGGACATTAGGAAAAACTTCCTAACTGTCAGGGTGGTTAAACACTGGAATAAATTGTCTAGGGAGGTTGTGGAATCTCCGTCATTGGAGGTTTTTAAGAGCAGGTTAGACAAACATGTCAGGGATGGTCTAGATAATACTTAGTCCTGCCTTGAATGCAGGGGACTGGACAAGATGACCTCTCGAGGTCCCTTCCAGACCTATGATTCTATGAAACCAGATTCTATGAAACCAGAGTTAATTAGCTCTGGGCCCTTGGTGCAGGGACAGAGCAAATCCAATGGTCAGGCATCCTAGCTCCGGCAAACTGCCAACAAAGGCAGGCCTCTTGACCTGGAGAGGGGAGACGGGCGGCCCAGACCCCACCTGCCACCCCTACTCCATTGGGCCCCGATGCAGGGCCCTAATCAGTGGTGGAGTGGTCTGCCACGGTTCAGTGAGGAATCCAGCATAACACACTAACCATGCTTACACTGATAACAGACCATAAACCACTTGTAACTCTCAACAGAAAAGATCTGGATCAAGCACAGCTGAGATGCCAATGTCTATTGCTACAGTTAAATTGATTTAACCCAATTGCTAAATATGTTCCTGGGAAAAAATCTGTAGTAGCAGACTCCCTGTCACTGAGCCCAGCATTGCACTCAACTACCTGTGTCCTTAAAGGTTATGTAAAGACATACATGGATGCTGTGGACACATACAGACCAGTGTCAGAAAAGAGAATATTCTAGCTACAAAAAGCAACAACTTCAGACACATAACTTCAGAAAGTTCTAAGTTACATTATGGGTGGCTGGCCCAAGTATCTAAAGGACACTAAAGAAGTGACAAGAGACTACTTTGTGGTGCATGGACAATTAAGTGAGTCAAATGGACTCATGATTTAAAAGGCAATTGCATCATAACTCCAAATGAAATAAGAGGAGAAATCCTAAATCTCATCCAGGAAGGACATAAAGAACTAACTAAATGCTGTGAATAGGCCAAGCTGTCAATCTGGTGGCTTGGCATCAGCAAGGTCATAAAAAATAAAGTTTCTGCATGTGAACATTGAAGAACTAACAGACCAACACAACACAAAGAAACTTTAATAACATCTCTACCACACAGATCTTGGAAGAGACTAGCTGCAGATTATTGCAGATTCAGAGGACATCATTACTGGGTTGTTGTGAGCTATTTTTCCACATATATAGAAATATTGTACTAGAAAAACATAACATATCACGGTGTTACTGAGAAACTCACTTCGGTATTCCAGAACAATTAGTGATGGACAACCAACCATAATTCGCTGCAGCAGAATTTAAGTCATTCCAAACAAAATATGATTTTGACGATATTACTAGCAGTCCACATTACCCACAAGCAAATGGAGAGGCTGAGAGAGCTGTATAGACAGCCAAGAAAATCCTACAGTAGGAAGATCCATTCCTTGCTCTTCTGAGTTACAGAACACCACCAATAGCAGCTATTGGATATAGTCTAGCACAGCTCCTGATGGGAAGACAACTCAGAACAACTGTTCCAGCTTTGGAAAATAACCTATTTCCAATGTGGCCAGACATAAAGAGAATGCCAAATTGGATAAAAAGGCTAAGAGAGTTTATGTACACTTTTACAATAGACAACACTCAGAGAGAGACCTGCCAGGTCTAGAATCTGATGACCATGTTCGTGTCAAATTGGATGAAGCAAAAGAATGAACAACTCCCGCTATCAAAGAAAAAGAATTCAGCACTCAGATCATGTGTGATCGAGACTGACTGTGGAGAATTCAGCAGAAACTGTCAACATCTACAGTTTTTTCCTCAGAAAGAACAAACAAACAAAGCAAACTCTACAGATGACAGATGCAAAACAAGAAGATGACTCAAGGATTCAAAACTTACCACAGCCAGTCGTTGCAACTAATGGACAGCCAGATGACCAAGTTGTTATGTATTCGGGTCATGTAATTCAAAGGCCAATATGATTCAGACACTTAACAGACAGATAGGTACTGAATTCAAAGACAGTATGATAGTATAAATATTGTAAATAGTAGGAATGTAGAACTTGAAGGGGAGCTCTAATGGAATGCTAAGCTGTATTATACTGTTTAGCCAGTAGGTGATGTTGTATGTAAAATATCTCATTTAAATCAACCTCAGCCATACCTGGCAGAGCATTAATAGATCTTATGGTGAACACATCTGGTGTGGTACAGGAGCATGAAACCTCTTTTGCGGACAATTAAGTACCAGGCCATAGATCCAACCAAAGTTCAGCCTTATTGACAGTGGTCTCATTAAGGACCCTTCCATTGTCCCTGCCATCATGCAGCTGTAGTGGGTACCTCACAGAGGCAGGCAGCTCCTCTGGATCATGCAGTTACCACTAGCACCTTGCCAACAGCAGCCTGTTTCCTTGCTTCTTATCCACCCTCTTTTGTCCCAGCTCCTAGTAGGGTTGCCAGTTTTGGTTGGATGTATCCCTGGAAGTTTCATCACATGACATAATCTTTAATTAAAGATTAACTTTTAATTTCTGGAGACTCCAGCACAATCCTGGAGGGTTGGCAACCTAGATCCGAGGCTGCTTGCTCTTAGCCAAGTTTGTTGATGGGCACCAAATGCTGCCACTGGATCCAAAGAGTGCTCTCTCTTCTTGACCTATAACCCTCTGAGTCATTCCTGTGGGAGCGTGTCACTGTTCTACCCTCAGACATAAGGCTTTCTTGCATCAGGAGACAGCACTGCACTGATCTGCGCCTCTAGTGCCCCTTCCTCTGCACTGCATTGGCTTGTCCTTTATCCTGGTGCTCTGTTATCCAGCCCTCCAGTCAGGACACTTCCCCTGTCCTGTCCCTTCCTGGGGTGTCAAAAGTCCAACACAGTAAATTCCATTCAACTGTAAACAAAAAGATCCTTCTGCCCCTCCACAGGGCTACATCAAGGTCATCAACTTCCCTCTCAGTCCTCCCTCAGGACTTCCTTCAAAAGACCCTGCCTTGCTCTCTCTGATTGCTCTCCTTATAGGGAAAGCTTGCCTCCTTTGCAGTCTCTCTGCTAACAAGCTCCCTCAACCTGCTTATAAAGTGCAAGTGTCCAATGGCTCATCACCTCCCTCCAACTCCTCTGGCCAGAGGTAATCAGTCAGTCACACCACAGGTGTGAAGCATGTCTCTAATTCCCTCTCCACTTCTCTAGCAGGTGATGGGGGGAACCCCATCACAGAAGGGAAGTAGTGCAGGATTCTGAGTGCATTGTTTATGTGGAGTATTTCATGTTCTTACCCTCTAGTGGCTAAAGGACTGGAAAAAGGATTTAACTGCTGCTGCTATTACTGACTGATGATTTACAAACATTTCCTCTAATGCTCATTGCTATAGTATCCAAATTGAGAAGTATAATGAAGATTTTCCATTAGCTTAATTGATGGGACTGCTTTTTTGGACTCTAAAATGCCATTGGTCAAGTCTATCCCAGCAGGGACAGGTTCTTCACAAAGGAGCTCCTGATACAAACTAGGGAGATGAAGTAGAAAGAAAAAGTAAAGGCTGGATGGAGAATCTTGTAAAGTCTGAACAGTATCATGAAGAATAAGCTCCTTCTCTGGGTGCCCCACGTTCCAGTGTGCTTTAGTGACAGTGATGGGAACTACAAGTTGTGGACTACAACTGATGCCTGTTGGAAGAACTTCCTGGTTCCTGCCAGGAAATACCCTCTGCCGTCCCAGCAGAGAGTTTCAGCACTATCTGAAGCAGAGAGCACGAGGCAAGTAGAGAGGATTCCAATCTGTTCTATGTTTCCTTACAGAACAGAACTTAGTTCCTGGTGGTTTCTCTGAGTGGTTCTGGTCTGAACACACACTGGCACACCACACAAAGCATACCAAGGTACCTCAGGCCTAGTCCCCCAAAGTTGTGTAAAAAGCCACAAGGCACACTAACTCTAACTTGAACAGCCTTATACTAGGATAGTGAACAAAAGCAGGGCTACATCTGCTTAAAATGGAAGGTGTAACAGCAACCACTGGAGGCAGTGCATACTGATTCCTGCCATGGGTCTATTATAGGAAGGGGTAGGTGAAGTTGTTTGGCCTGCAATATGCAAGAGGTCAGACTAGATGATCAGGATAGTTCCTTCTGGCCTTAACATCTATGAGACAGAAGTATAAGCTTTTGTAATTGTGATTTGTGTGGGCCAGAAAATAAATGCCAGTGACTACCTAGAATTCTGATGTGAAAAGAAAATGTAAACTGTCAAAAATAGAGAAAATGAAGCTGCCTGAATTCCCCTCTCTCTTTAAGGGAACCTGGCAAAGAACTAGAAGAGGTGGTTGCACCACTTCCAAATTTTTCTTGAAGTAAGTGGTGTTGCAAACTCATGATTTTATTGAGAGACTCACAACAGTTGATGTTTTAGCAAAAGACCCAGCTCCTGGAGACAAGACATGAGAATCCCAGCTTTCATTAAAAAAAAAAATAGTAAGTTTCTACATCTCATTTTTGTGGCGAAAAGCTTTAAAAGCTTTGCAAATAGGGGCCACTAACATGGAGTTTCGAGAGGGAGTTTGGAAGGGGACTTGGAAGGGGGTGAGATACACTTGCCATTCTTTAAAACCTTTAAACTAAACTATAATCAAAACTTCTTGATTTAAACAAAACCCCTCTCATTGACCTAGGTAGCTGTAGGAGAGAATGAAGGCAGAAGCCCAGCAGTAGATTGGGGGCTATCCAGTTTATTGCGCTGAGTGCAACATGTATGATTACCTGCCCAGTGGGCGGGTGGTGTATGTGTGCATTCGGTGCAAGGAGCTCCTGGCCCTCAGAGACCGCGTACGGGCTTTGGAGGCCAGGGTGGTGGAACTGGAGGAGCTAAGGGAGGCAGAGAGGTATGTTGATGAGGCTTTCCAGGACACTGTAGATTTGTCCCATCTCCGATCAGACAGCCCCTGTGCTGTTAAAAAGATGAAAGGCTCAGGGAAGGAGAGCACTCAACAGGAGCAGAGGGAAACCTTCCCATAGTTGGGACTCTCCTTCCAGATGATGTTGGGGTATCCTTTCGCACTGAGGTTACCTCTCCGGGGGAGGGAACTCCAGTCATTAGGAAAAGGCAGGTGTTAGTAATGGGAGATTTGATCATTAGAAACATAGATAGCTGGGTTTGTGATGGCTGGGAGAACCATATGGTGACTTCCCTGCCTGGTGCGAAGGTTGCAGATTTCTCGAGTCATCTAGATAGACTAATGTGTAGTGCTAGGGAGGAGCTGGTGGTCGTGGTACATGTAGGTACCAATGACATAAGGAAGGGTAGGAGAGACGTCCTGGAGGCCAAATTGAGGCTGCTAGGAAAGAGACTGAAATCCAAGACCTCTATGGTGGCATTCTCAGAAATGCTTCCAGTTCCACGCGCTGGGCCAGGTAGACAGGCAGAGCTGCAGAGTCTCAATGCGTGGATGGGATGATGGTGTAGAGAGGAGGGGTTTAGATTTATTAGGAACTGGGGAAACTTTTGGGATGGGGGGAGCCTATACAGGAAGGATGGGCTCCACCTAAACCAAAGTGGATCCAGACTGCTGGCACTTAACATTAAAAAGATTGTAGAGCAGTTTTTTAACTAAGAGATGGGGGAAAGCCGATTGCTGCAGAGGAGCACATGGATCGGACAGAGACTTCTTTTAGAGGAGAGTCTATTGATAGATATTCTCTAGGTTTTAGTCAGGAGCCGGAGGAGAGGATGAAAGAGGATAAAGTATGGGCCAGATCAGATGAGAAACTTTCACATAAAAAAGAATCTGACACATCAGAAAAGGGCAGACAAATAAACAGTGACAAATTTTTAAAGTGCTTGTACGTGAACTAGAGTGCCTCGTGTTAAAGGAGGATATTGATATAATAGGCATCACAGAAACCTGGTGGAGTGAGGACAATCAATGGACCACAATCATTCTGGGGTACAAAATATATCGGAAGGACAGAACAGGTCATGCGTGGGGGGGGGGGGATGGGGAGAGTGGCACTATATGTGAAAGAAAATGTAGAATCAAATGAAGTAAAAATCTTAAATGAATCCGCATGTTCCATAGAATCTCTATGGATAGTAATTCCATCCTCTAATAAGAAAATAAGACTAGGGATCTATTATCGATCACCTGACCAGGACAGCAATAGTAACAATGAAATGCTAAGGGAGATTAGAGAGGCTACCAAAATAAAGAACTCAATAATAGTGGGGGATTTCAATTATCTCCATATTGGGTACATGTCACCTCAGGATGAAATGCAGAGACAAAATTTCTCGATACTTTAAATGACTGCTTCTTGGAGCAACTGGTACAAGAACCCACAAGGGGAGAGGCAATTCTCGATTTAGTCCTGAGTGAAGCACAGGATCTGCTCCAAGAGGTAATTATAACAGGACTGCTTGGAAATAGTGACCATAATATAATAACACTTAGCGTTCCTGTGGTGGGAAGAACACCTCAACAGCCCAACACTGTGGCATTTAATTTCAGAAAGGGGAACTATGCAAAAATGAGGGGGTTAAACAGAAATTAAAAAGGTACAGTAACTAGAGTGAAATCCCTGCAAGCTGCATGGACACTTTTCAAAGACACCACAATAGAGGCCCAACTTAAATGTATACCCCAAATTAAAAAACACAGTAAAAGAACTAAAAAAGAGTCACCGTGGCTTAACAACCATGTAAAAGAAGCAGTGGGAGATAAAAAGGCATCTTTTAAAAAGTGGAAGTCAAATCCTAGTGAGGTAAATAGAAAGGAGCATAAACACTGCCAAATTAAGTGTAAAAATGTAATAAGAAAAGGCAAAAAGGAGTTTGAAGAACAGTTAGCCAAAGACTCAAAAGGTAGTAGCAAAATGTTTTTTAAGTACATCAAAAGCAGGAAGACTGCTAAACAACCAGTGGAGCCCCTGGGCAATCGAGATACAAAAGGAGGACTTAAAGACGATAAAGTCATTGTGGAGAAACTAAATGAATTCTTTCCTTCAGTCTTCATGGCTGAGGATGTTAGGGAGATTCCCAACCCTGAGCCATCCTTTGTAGGTGACAAATCTGAGGAATTGTCACAGACTGAAGTGTCACTTGAGGAGGTTTGGGAATTAATTGATAAACTTAACAGTAACAAGTCACCGGGACCAGATGGCATTCACCAAAGAGTTTTGAAAGAACTCAAATGTGAAATTGCAGAACTATTAACTATGGTTTGTAACCTGTCCTTTAAATCAGCTTCTGTACCCAATGACTGGAAGATAGCTAATGTAATGCCAATATTTAAAAAGGGAACTAGAGGTGATCCCGGCCATTACAGACCGGTAAGTCTAACGTCAGTATTGGGCAAATTAGTTGAAACAATAGTAAAGAATAAAATAGTCACATACAATAGAAGAACATAAATTGTTGGGCAAAAGTCAACATGGTTTCTGTAAAGGGAAATCATGTCTTACTAATCTATTAGAGTTCTTTGAAGAGGTCAACAAACGTGTGGACAAGGGGAATCCAGTGGACATAGTGTACTTAGATTTCCAGAAAGCTTTTGACAAGGTCCCTCACCAAAGGCTCTTGTGTAAATTAAGTTGTCATGGGATAAGAGGGAAAATCCTTTAATGGATTGAGAACTGGTTAAAAGACAGGGAACAAAGGGTAGGAATAAATAGTAAATTCTCAGAATGGAGAGGGATAACTAGTGGTGTTCCCCCAGGGTCAGTCATAGGACCAATCCTATTCAACTTATTCATAAATGAGCTGGAAAAAGAGGTAAAAAGTGAGGTGGCAAAGTTTGCAGATGATACTAAACTGCTCAAGATAGTTAAGACCAAAGCAGACGGTGAAGAAGTTCAAAAAGATCGCACAAAACTAAGTGATTGGGCAACAAAATGGTAACTGAAATTTAATGTGGATAAATGTAAAGTAATGCACATTGGAAAAAATAACCCCAACTATACATACAATATGATGGCGGCTAATTTAGCTACAAGAAGTCAGGAAAAAGATCTTGGAGTCATCGTGGATAGTTCTCTGAAGATGTCCATGCAGTGTGCAGCGGCAGTCAAAAAAGCAAACAGGATGTTAGCAATAATTAAAAAAAGGGATAGAGAATAAGATGGAGAATATCTTATTGCCCTTATATAAAATCGATGATACGCCCACATCTTGAATACTGCGTATAGATGTGGTCTCCTCATCTCAAAAAAGATATACTGGCATTAGAAAAGGTTCAGAGAAGGGCAACTAAAATGATTAGGGGTTTAGAACAGGTCCCATAGGAGGAAAGATTAAAGAGGCTAGGACTTTTCAGCTTGGAAAAGAGAAGACTAAGGGAGAATATGATAGAGGTATATAAAATCGTGAGTGGTGTGGAGAAAGTGAATAAGGAAAAGTTATTTACTTGTTCTTATAATATAAGAACTAGGGGCCACCAAATTAAATTAATGGGCAGCAGATTTAAAACAAATAAAAGAAAGTCCTTCACACAGCACATGGTCAACCTGTGGAACTCCTTGCCTGAGGAGGTTGTGAAGGCTAGGACTATAACAGGGTTTAAAAGAGAACTAGAAAAACTCATGGAGGTTAAGTCCATTAATGGCTATTAGCCAGGATGGGTAAGGAATGGTGTCCTTAGCCTCTGTTTGTCAGAGGGTGGTGATGGACGGCAGGAGAGCGAGAGAGAGAGAGAGAGAGATCACTTGATCATTACCAGTTAGGTTCACTCCCTCTGGGGCACCTGGCATTGGCCGCTGTTGGTAGACAGGATACTGGGCTGGATGGACCTTTGGTCTGACCCAGAATGGCCATTCTTATGTTCTTAAAATGTGAAGCAAGTGCACTCTAAAGTCTGAAAAATCAGAATGAAACTAAAAAGAATCCCAAATTATTTTTTAAGAAAGCTATTTTAAGGCTTTTAAACATTTGGGGTTGGCAATAGAGGGTATTACAAAGAAATTCATCAGCATCAAGGCAAATCCCAAAGGGATGCTTTGTAATTGTAAGGGTTTGTCATTGTAAATTGAGCACCTCCCAGATCAGTCTCAAGCTAGGTCCTTAAAATGGTTTAGCTAGATGTTCAGCCTATGTCCATCATTGATGATCTTATCATGCCATCAAAGCTTTTGATGACCGCGTGATTGAACCTGTGTAGCAGCATTCCTCTGGGATCAGTTCATTCACATTGTGAGGTTGTTTCTACTGAAATGGACCACCTGTGACAATCTGGTCAATTCCCTTTGAAGCCAAAATGACGAAGTGTTAGTCTCTGCCACTAACGTGAAAATGCTCAATGACTCCTTGTGGAAGGGCCATCCTGGTATTACAAAGAAAATAGAGAGTGAAATCCTCCACTTTGCTACAGATGGGGCAGGCCTGGAGGCATTGGAAATACACAAAACATTCCAGTGGGAGTGGAAAGCGATCTGTAAAAGCTAGACAGTCATTCAAAAGTGTCAAGAATATTGTAACCCATGTAAGAATATTCCTCGGGAAAGGTTCCATTTCTTTAAAAAAACAGCTGCCAGATTAGACCATTGATCATTATATTACTGATGTACATCATAGTAAGTTATGTGAATTTGAACAGTTAACAAATGGAATAAACATCAACTGAATAGCAATATAATTGATAACCAGGTTATGGAGAGAAATGGATTTGATTCTGTAAAGGCAGGGCTAGTGAAAACTGTATTTCCTAAATTAAAGTGTTAAAGGGAAAGAACAGACAGTGAATGCTAATAGTTATATCATTCACATCAACTTCATATGTCACAATCACCGTGAGCGTCAGTCCTACAGGAGAAATAGAAGATGTCCAAAGAAAACCAAGAAAGACCTTGGCACTAGCTGTGATATTTGGCCATTACATCATTACAAATTATACCATCAGTAAGGAAATCAATGTAGGAAGTAGAGATGATCAAAATTTTCTCATCTAAAAGATTCACTGAAAAATATGTTGAATATGAAAATATACCTGACATTTCCATTTTTAATTGAAAAGAAAAAAAATGAAAAAACCCTGTTTCAATTTTTCCTCTCCTTCCCTCACCTTTCCCAGAAGGTGGAAAGAAAAAAAAAGAAAGGGTTGAAATCTAAAAGAATAGAAAGTCAAAATATGAAAAATATTCATTTTAATTACAATCCAAATAAGTTTGTTTTCTTTTGACAAAAATTTCCATGGAAAATTTTGAATACAATTAAATTTCATAGAAAATACATACAATTTTGACTCATTCTAGCTGGAAGGTTTGCACAACAGAATTTGTACCCCAATGTTGTTTTTGTACTTAGTAACTAATGTACAAGCTGCTCAATCTGCGTGTGGGCCTTTTGAGTAGATTGCAGCTAGCAGAACTCATTTGTAATTCATTGTTCAGTATGTGTTGCATGTCTGTCTAGTGGCTGGTCCACAGTGTATGGCTCTACTCCTCATGCTGATGGCTGTAGTTACTCCTTTAGCTCAAGTGGTAGAAGCAGATGCATTTAGATCTTGGAAGTTTATAGAGCTACTCTCTGGAGGGAAGTTGTGCATGTGGTTAATTGATTGTAGGACTGGGGCATTATGTTATTGCAGAGCATAGACCAAAGTTCACTTTTCTATGTTAAAAACGCTAAAAGTGTCTGATACAAACATTTAATTTTGTCAGTGATAGGCCATACTGTTGCCAAGGTCATGACGCTGCAACTACATCTCTATGGGCAGATTCCTGCCCTCAAAGGGTCTGATCCTGTGAGCATCCTTAACTCCCTATTGTCATCTTTAATAAATCTTAAGGACATTCAGCACAATGCAGGATCTGTCCAAACACTGCCCCATTGATTTCAATGGGGCTCCACATAGATTCCAGAGTCTGTTGACATAGAGGAGTTCAGATCAGGGCCTCATTGCAGTATTTAGACCACCAAAAATTACCAGGTAAAAGCTACAAACAGAAAACAAAACAGAACAGTAAAACAATGGCTGTCTCCGTAGCAGCAGAATTAAAATACTGCAAGTTCATGCATTAACCAGTGTTTGTTTGCTTTTAATTTATTTCTGACATTAGAGTAATGGAGCTTTGGTTTGGTTCTAATATTTAGAATCCAGGAGACATTCCCCACAAGATTAAAATAAATTTTAAGACAGAACAAAACTGAGACATCAGCTGCTTTAGAGCATCCCTTTAATACAAAAAGGCACCGTTAAATGCTTTCTCCAGCTTACCGATAATAATGTTAAAGGGATAAAAGAACAGTGCCACAGCCCCCAGGAGAAGGTCAGACAGCATGTTTTCATGTTGAGTCAGGAGCAAATCACACAGATCTTTGCGCCGATCAGTGGAAATTCCCACTTTAACCCTGACATACATAAATATGCATAACAAATATCTTGTGGCAACATAGCACATCAGGAAGGGAAGAGAATTTAAGAGAAAAATAGAAGCACCAGAAAGTAAATTTAAAAACTGAATGACTCTCACTGGCTGTCTATTTATATTATGCAACCTGACAACTAGATTTTCCATTTTCCAGGATCTACATCATATTTTTCATTTCAGAACTCTGCTATAAATTTAAAGAACCATCAGAAACTAAAGGGCAAATACTAGAATAGATATACAATTTCTACCCATTTTATTTCAGCAAAAGGATATTTTAAAATTCAGTTTGTTATTTTGATATTGTGATTTTATAATTTGTGACATATTAGGCCTAGTAGTTCAACTAAATAGAGCTGGTTTGGGTCTTTACTATTAATAAGGACCAGCACAGATGATCTAAAAAATGATAAAAACTGACTTCCTGCAGATCAAGAAGTGAGAGAGAATTATATTTTCCTAGTCTTTCTGTTTTACATTTTGCAACTTCTCAGTCCATCTTTATAGCAATCCTACTTTATAAAAAGAGATGATAATTGAGGGAGCATTTCCCTCTCTGTATTGTCTACACATGTTCCCATTTTCAGCCACATAGCATGATTCGAGGTCCCTTATTTTTCTTTCCTTAAGGACCAATAAGCTTTACCAAATTAGAAAGAATAACAGACTGATGACATCTTATCATCTAGTTTTCCGCTTTTAAAAATATTCCTTTTCAGGGAGAGGAATTTCTCAGTATGACCAAGATCAGGACAAGAAACGTAAATGCAGCCAGGGTCCATGGTACCTTTAGAAGCCCTAAAATGCCCACCTCTATTGCGGATTATTATGACCTTTGTAGTTTTAACATTTACAATTTTAGTTACGTTTCCAAATATCCCTAAAATAATCCATCCATAGCTTCTAGTGGAGATAGGAGGAGACAGAAGAAGTCCAAGTAGTGTAACATTAATTTATCATTAAGGGGAAGTAGTAATTTTGTAGGTGGTGTGCTGAACCAATGCATAGTGTTTCATGTTACAGTGCTGCACAAGGTGCCATCTTTCACAGGAGATAGACTTGATGAGGTCCTGACCACTTTGTAGTCATTAAAATTCTCAAGGCACTTTCTGGAAGTGAGGGGGTATTAACTTCAGTGACGTCTCCTAAGCATTGTGACAGCTACTCATAAAAGATATCCAAAGGAAGTCAAGTCTTCTGTTCCTTGTAATTGGATGACCCAGGCATTCACCCACAGATTTTGCCATGAACTGAAGCTGACAAGATGAACAATGTATTGTATGTTTTCCTTTTATTCTTTACATTCTGCTATATAAGGGACCATGGTCGTCCCACCCCATTAGTCTTGGTGGGGAGCCGTGCCCCTCACTACTGTGTGACTGCCCCACAAAGCTTAAGCGGGAATTAGTGCTCTCAGTGCTCTGGCCCCCCTGGGTGGGCCAGAGCAACAAGTGGTCTGTGAGGCTCTCGCCCTCTGGGCAGGGCCAGGTAATAAGCAGTCTATGAGGCTCTGGCCTCCTGACAGGACAGAACACAAACAATCTGTGGGGCTGAGGCCTTCTGGCAGGGCTGAGCAGTAAGCAGTCTAGGAGCTCAGGTCTTCAGGCTGGGCAGAGCAACAGATAGTCAAGGGAGCTCATGCCCTCAGACAGGGCAGAGCAACAGTTTTAGGGGGGAGTCTGACCCTCAGGGTAGGACAGAGCAATAGGCAGTCTTTTGCTTGGCCTCTGGGCTCAGGCAGGCATCAGACAAATGCAGGCCTTTAGGCCTAAGGTGGGTAGGTGGCCACCCAAGACATGGGGCAGCTGCAGGGGGTAGAGGGACCCTCAACTCCACCAGGTCCCAGCCCAGGGCCCTCACAATGGTGGAGGGTTCCACCACTGGGTCAGGGGGATCCCACTGAAACATGCTAACCAGTATTTTGGCCACACAACCAGACTATTGTCTGGTGTCCCTGGGCTACTTCCTACGAGCCTGTTGAAATGTACATCTGTCTCCTGGGGGTCCTCCATCTCCCCAACGTACACGGCCAGCGGCAGTCCCAGTAGCGCCTATGTGCTCCTGGCAGTCAGCCAACCCAGCAGTCCTTCTGGGTCTTCAGTGCTGCAGGGCTCATCCTCAGGAGTGGGGCTCAGCAGCAGGTGGGACGCATCTGTCTCCTTTGCCATCTCCCTTCTAACTGAACTGCAGGGCCCGCCTTTTAAGCTTCCTGTCACACCCCTCTGCTTCCAGTGGGGCATGAGTGGTTGGCCTAGCTCCACCCACCGGGGATGGATGGTGCTTCCACTCCATAAGTCTCAGCGTGGGGCCACAAAACCATATCAATTAAATGAAGTATGACCGAAAATAGTTCCTTTAGCCCACCACCTTCTGTCCCCAATGGCTATTCTGTGCTATGTCTGGAACAGGGAGTTACAGTCATACTCTTGTTCCCATGGAGAAGATCAGGAGGTGAATATTTGCAGAAAACAAGACTTCTGACTTCTTTGGCAGTACTTATTTTGGTTTCTGTGTGAAAAGAAGAACTCTATAGGGAGCATCAAAGGTTATTGGGGTGTTTGTCTGAAATAGTTCTTCTTGGGAAACAAGAAAAGAAAGCCTATGTTGCATAAAAATATGAAAGCTGTTGGGGAATATAACCCATTCCCATTTTGTTTACTCTTCCGTGTATTTTATTTGTTTCAAGTAGCCTACTTCTGCACAAGGCTGAAGAAAGAGAATGTCATGTTAAGAAGGGGCCATGGTATTCCTTCCTCATTTTAAGGCATTGGAATGTTTTTCTCTGGCTACCTATGGAACAGAGCATTCACTGGTAAAGACTGCCAGTGAGGAAGGTATAGGGGTGAATGCTGGCCAAGCCTTCCTTCTGCGCAGCCCAGAATGTGGGCAGCAATATGTAGGCCAGAGAGTACCATTGCAGTTGAAGCTGATGGACTTAAATTGAGAAAAATGTGAGCTACATCAAACACCTGTGGCTTCCTAGGGCACGCGATTGATCAAGAAGGGAGGAAGGTAGATCCAAAAAGAGCCAGAGCCATGGCTGAAAAGTCACCACCTAGAAATGTCTCAGAACTGACACTGTTCCTCAACAGGATAAAGGTTTGGAGAAAACTCTTACCTATCCTGTCCGCTGTCCTCACAAGGCCAAGCTCTGTATCGGTGGCTTAAAACAAACTGTGTGGGTCTGAGATAAAGAACAGGAGTGAAAGAGAGAAGGTAAAACATGTAAAGAATCTACTGACTGCATCTTCTGTATCTGAATTTTATGTTTCCAGCCTACAGCACTTTCAGCAGATGCCAGATTTTCTCAGTGGAGGTGCCTGAAAGCTTCAAGATTAGAAGCATATTGTTCCAAATGATGTTTAGGGTGCAGACATCAGATACACTCAGATAAAGAAAGGATGTTTGGTAAGCATATGAACATGCACGAGGTTCATAAGATTTTTGTAGTGTCTAATAATTTCAGGGTAGTGACAGAACATAAGTCAGGTAAAGACCTATACAAAGTGCCCCCTAGATGCGAGAACCTGTTTGTGAATTAGATAAGATTTAAAATTACTGCAGGGAAATGCCTGACCAACCTGATTGTCTTCTATGATAAGCAGGGCCGGCTCCAGGCACCAGCCGACCAAGCACGTGCTTGGGGCAGCACCTTATAAGGGGCGGCCAATGTTGGGGTGGCGGGGGGCGCTCGCAGTGTTTTTGTTTGGCGGGATGGCGCTCGAGGGGTTTTTTTTTGTTTCGGTGGCGTGGCGCAGCGCTGGGGAGGGCGGGGGCTTCGGCGGCCCAGCCCGGTGCTCCGGGGGGGGGGTTGGGTGGCCCGGCGCGGTGCTTGTGGGGGGGGGTGGCCCGGCGCGGTGCTCGGGGGGGGTGCTGGGTGGCCCGGAGCGGCGCTCGGGGGGGGAGGGGGTGTTACAGTGGGGCAGTGCTCTTCCTTTTTGCCTGGGGCGGCAAAAAAGTTAGAGCCGGCCCTGATAAGATAACTGGCTCTGTGGATATGGGGAAAGCAGTGGACGTGATATATCTTGACTTTAGCAAACCTTTTGATAGGGTCTCCCACAGTATTCTTGCCAGCAAGTTAAAAAAAGTATGCATTGGACTATAAGGTGGATAGAAAGCTGGCTAGATCGTCTGGCTCAACGGGTAGTGATCAACAGCTCAATGTCTAGTTGGGAGCCAGTATCAAGTGGAGTGCCCCAGGGGTCTGTCCTGGGGTGGTTTTGTTCAACATCTTCATTAATGATCTCAATGATGGGATGGATTGCGTCCTCAGCAGGTTCGCAGATGACACTAAGCTGGCAGGAGAGGTAGATATGCTGGAGGGTATGGATAGGTTCAGAGTGACCTAGACTAATTGAAGGATTGGGCCAAAAGAAATATGAGGTTCAACAAGGACAAGTGCAGAGTCCTGCACTGCTACAGGCTGGGGGCTGACTGGCTAAGCAGCAGTTCTGCAGAAAAGGACCTGGGGATTACAGTGGACGAGAAGCTAGATATGAGTCAACAGTGTGCCCTTGTTGCCAAGAAGGCTAACAGCATATTGGGCTGCATTAGTAGGAGCATTGCCAGCAGCTCAAGGGAAATGATTATTCCCCTCTATTCAGCAATGGTGAGCCCACATCTGGAGTACTGCATCCAGTTTTGGGCCTCCCACTACAAAAAGGATGTGGACTAATTGGAGAGAGTCCAGAGGAGGGCAACAAAAATGATTAGGGGGCTGGGGCACATGACTTATGAGTAGAGGCTAAGGGAATTGGGCTTATTTAGTCTACAGAAGGGAAGAGTGAGGGGGGATTTGATATCAGCCTTCAACTACCTGAAGGAGGGTTCCAAAGAGGATGGAGCTCGGCTGTTCTCAGTGGTGGCAGATGACAGAAGAAGGAGCAATGGTCTCAGGTTGCAGTGGAGGAGGTCTAGGTTGAATATTAGGAAAAACTATTTCATTAGGAGGGTGGTGAAGCACTGGAATGGGTTACCTAGGGAGGTGGTGGAGGTTTTTAGGGGGTTTTAAGGCCTGGCTTGACAAAGCCCTGGCTGGGATGATTTAGTTGGGGTTGGTCCTGTGTTCAGCAGGGGTTTGGACTAGATGACCTCCTGAGGTATCTTCCAACCCTAATCATCTATGATTCTATGACTCTATAAAATACCTAGTGAATTGTTCATTGCCAATAAATAAATAATCCAGCGAATTTGGCCCCTTCTCTGTTAGCAAATTAGTGAAGTGATCCCAATTTCTTTGAGTATATTCATTATTTTTAAATTTGCATCCTATGGATTGTTCATTACTATACGCTAAGGAATTTTTATGGCATGTGATTGGTCATCAAAGTCACACAGTATTGTTTCTGCTCCTGAAATGGATGACATTTTTTTAAAGCAGAGAATGATGAATAGTGACAAATGGATATTAATAACCAATCCTCTTGTTTGGACACAGTTTTTCTTGTTTACTTGTCGATATGTGTTGCTACAGGGTGAAATTCTCTCCTATGCAGAGGACCAGCCCAAGGCCTATGCACTACCGTAAGTGATGCCCCGTAGTGGTTTTCTACACAGGTGAATTTCACCCTTAAACAGTCATTTGCCAAACATTTATGTAAACAAAAACCATTCACATGTAAATATCAAATAAAAGCAGGCTAGAATATGGCTGATACAAACAACCCATTGGACACTGAACAAATGCTTGTTAACATGGCTTTTGCAGTGTTCCACAAGCATTATCTGTAGCAACAGCTTGGAAATCTGAAAGTGAAATCTGTTTCCTTACCAAGCATAATTTTTTTTTTTTAAAAGTGCCTGAAAGTCAATAGAATTGAGGGTCCTAATTCACTTATGGCCAGTTTTTCAAAAGTATTTAAGTACCAAAGGCCTTTGAAAATCTGGCCCACAGTCATTTTGGAAAATTTTATCCCAAGTTTATGTTTTCTCCATCTTGTAGTGATTTTACAGTTTGTAGGTCCTTATTTCCAAAATAAAAATAAAAATTAAAAAAAAGGTAATTTGCAATGTCTCTCCCTAACAACGGTTAGCATTAAGGAGACACTAGTAATACCATATAGGGAGTCTATTTAAAATAGATTTTTAAAAGGTTGGCAAAAATCTGGTTTTAACAAGCTTGACAATGTCTCTAACACACTAACACTCTTTTGTAGTGTGGCATGTCATGATTACTGTTCATCTACATAATGGCAGGTTTTAAGGACATTCCAGCTGACACCTAGAAATTTTAGTCTACACAGTAATAAGTCAACCCAACAGTTGCCCTTGTTATGCATAACAAGATGACCACTGATAAGCAAGATATTATCTTCAGTATTAATGAGTACTTTTCAATAGCTGCATATAGTTTAGGGAGGGGGAAAATACATGAGGGAAACTTTTTGTTTTGTTTTGTTTGGAACTCTTCACTTTTATTTAACTATAATAAATGTCTTTTACTCTCTGTGCTGAAGAAATTATCAGGTTTGGACAGCTGACAGCCCATAAATTGTAGGATTTTATTCTTCAACCGCAAGGCATAGCAAATAAAAGCTGAAGTGTCTGACTTTGTTTTTGTCTTAGAAACCATTATCAAATGAACACAGACACTATGCATTAAAGATCATGGTTCTGTCTTGTGCCATGTTCTTTAAACAACCAGTGTACTGCCTGAAAGGCAAACCAAAAACCAAGAAAATCTGGCTAAGTTTACTTTAAAGATGATATCCTTTGTTTTCTAAGAGGAGAATGAAGTGTAAACTTAACAGTATCATAGAATATCAGGGTTGGAAGGGACCTCAGGAGGTCATCTAGGCCAATCCCTTGCTCAAAGCAGGACCAATCCCCATGGTAGCACTGGTCAAACATTTTTTTCCAAATCAGAAAATGCAGATTAATTGAAACCAAAACTTTTCAAGGAAATGCATCAATTTCAGCAAAACTTTCTCAGGCCCAGGATGGACTTTGTGGTCAAAACCAAAGAGAGAGAAAAAAAAAAACCCAGAATAGCTAAGAGGGATTTGGGAGACCCATGTTCAAGTCCCTTTGCTGAATCAGGTAGAGCAGGGAGTTAAACCTGGGTCTCCTACATCCCGATAGTGAGTGAGTGAGTGTTCTGGCCAACCCTACTTACTAGCCACAGACCTCATGTTCATTGTGTTCGAAGGAGTCCAAGGCCTGGCCTACACACAAAACTTGCAATGCTTTAACTGAAAATCAATTACTAAACCAGTTTAGTTAAATCAGTGCAAATCCTTTGTGTGAACACCCTTACATCTGTTTACATCAGGCTTGTACAATTTAAGATAATGCAGTAATTGATATAAACCCAGAATAAACAGATTTAAGGGTGTAAACATGGGGGTTTGCATAACTAAAATAATACATGTGATGTGTAGGCAAGACCTTGGATGAACCTGAATTATGAACAAAGCTAGAGATAAATGGTTTTAGAAGAGGTGGAAGGAAACAGTATTTTAACCCTTTAAATCAACTGTTCTTTCCATGGAAATAGCCTGGATAAAGAAAAGCAAATGCTGAATAACACTCAAAATAAAATCCCTACCTTCCTGCCATATCTATTCAAGTCAAAGTTATAATGACCATATATGCACATCTATTGAATAACTAAAGCCTACTTTACATACTGTGGCCCACACATCTAGATAGTCTCTTCATTTTATTAAACTGAGAAGTCGTTCAGCATCCTTAAGTCTGTAACAATATCACCTCCCCATAAAATGTCTCATTCAATCATTCTAAAGAATCTAAGCATAGAGTGGAAGATTGAAATTTTTCTTTTCTTGCAAGCCTGGGTGTGACCTGCCTTTACAGTTGTATTAAATTGTGTTTACAAGACATGCCACAATGGTTATTACACTTTAATGCATGAATGCCTGGATGCTGCATGCCATTGGTCACTATTTGCTCATTCATGTGTCTCTCCATTTCCGCCTCTGGAGCAATCATCCCTCAAGGTAATAATAAATAATGAAAACTCAACAAATACATTTCAAGAAGATCTGGGAAAAACCATGGACCAAATTCTACTCATTTGCCCCAGTACATCACCATTTATATTACATATTGCTACATATTATACTGCCATACAATTTTTTAAATAAAAGACGATAAATGGCTATCGTTATTAATTATTCATTCTTTTATTTCTGCTCAGAGATCTAGGATCAAATTCTCCTCTCATGTATGGATGCTCAATCGGGGTCTTCTAAAGGCTCAGAGACTTCTGACACATCTTCTGAGATACTCACTTGGCTACTCGGTCTAGATTTGGGTTGGGAATGTCTAAGCTAGGGTGCAGTTGTTTGTATGGTACTCAAGAGGCTAAAGAGGAATTGGCAACTATGAAGTTACTGCTGACAAATTTTTCTACTGCAGATATGCTCCTATATTTTAGCATAAAGAACCAAATTTTCCTTTGTGATGTTCCTGGAAGATAGAAATTGCCATACTGGATCAGACCTAGGGGCCACCTAATTCTGTGTCCTGTCCCTGACAGTGGCCCACTCTTCAATGGGATCTGCTCACGCATATCTGAGGACCAAATCTGGCCTAATACCCTTGCTTTGAAATCTTTCCAAAAGAGAGGAAAATTTATCTACTATTGCAGGTTTTCCCAGAGGAAGAAATATTTATTCTTCCCCCCAACTTTCCCAGTTTTCATTCTACATCAAGCAAAATCCTTCCTCCTTATCAAGTCTGAATGTAGTTTGCATGCATTTTTGCCCTACATTGTATACAGAATGGTTTTTAATTTCCTTTCTTCCACTAGAAGCAGGTTAAATACACTGACATGAAATAGGCATTCTACCTTGCTGAAGTTACATTTTTACTAGCCCACACCAGGTAATAGCACATATCAATAAACACATTTTTACTCTATGGTATTTGCAGGTGTCTACTATAAAACAGAACATCTCATTAGAGTAATTAGATATTAAGTGTATCTGTATATCTTCTTTCTTAATTTTCTGTAGCATATTCTAATTTTCATACTGTAAACATTTATGGAGCTATGCTAACACAAATCACATACCTGAACTGAGTAAAACTCATCCCCACCCTATAATACTCAGTACTTAAAGTAATTAAAGTCTGTAATCAAAATGACACTTTTGGTATGACCTGCAGTCCTTACTCATGCGTGACCATCAAGATAAAAGTAACCGTGTAGATGTAGGAAGGAATCCAGGCCAAACCTACAGAATGGGGAACTATATCCTGAACTGTGATGACTCTGAAAAGAATTAGGGGTCAGATAGGGTGACCACATTCACCTAAAGTGAAAACAGAACACCGAGTAAGCGGCAGCGCCTGCCGTTGCTGCTCACCAGTGCTTAATTTGTGCTGGGGCTTGCCAGCGCTGAGACACGGAACCTCTAGGCTTGGCAGTTCATAGCCTCTGGGCGCTTGGACAGCAGCTGCTGCTCTCGGGCTGCACAGCTCTGAAGACAGCAACGCCACCAGCAGCAGTGCAGAAGTAAGGGTGGCAACACCATACCATGCAATATGCTGCTGCTGGTGACGGCGCTACCTTCAGAACTGGGCATCCAGCCAACAGCTGCTGTTCTCTGGCCACCCAGCTGGCCCAAGCTCCACAGTGTGGGGCTGGCCCAAGCCATCTGGTGTTGCTGCTTGCCCAAGCGGATGTTATGAACATCATGTGTTTTTGGCAAAACTGGACATTTGTGCTGTTTGCTCCTGCCTGAATGTTCCTCCGTGCCCCCTTGGGGCAAGAGCAAGTGGGACAAATGCCCAGTTTTGCCAAAAAATCATGAGGTCCAAGATAGAGCTTAAGAAGGGGACTGTCCCAGCCAAAATGTGATGTATGTGTGATGGGTTGTCACCCCCCCAGGTGCAGCCTGGGAGCCATGGGAACCTGTGTGCCCATAACCATTCAGCTGGGTTGGACCTTCCCACACTGCTCTGCTGGTGATTTAGCCATCCTCTCCAGGCCCTGTTATCACCCTACATGACAGCAGGCAGCACCACACACCCAGCTGAGCTACCTGAGTGCTTTACCTAAGCCACTCAAAGACAAACAGGAGACAACAGCCCATTTCCCAGCTTCCAAACCTTGCACACCACTGGAGTATAAAACCAGAATTATACCACCTTGCATTGCACAGGGATCTGTACAATACAAGCTCATTAATATAGTTCGCTTTCCCTTGAATGTGGGAAAGCTATGCACAAGAAGCCTGTGTTAAGCAAGCTGAGATTTTTCCAGACACTTCACTTAAAGACACGCTGGTTAAGGTAAAACCATAAAACAAGTTTATTAACTACAGAAAGATAGATTTTAAGTGATTATAAGTGACAGTGAACAGATCAAAGCAGATTACCGACTAAATAAACAAAAACACAAACTAAGCCTATTATACTGGATAGATAGGATTTGAATTAGCAGTTTCTCACCCTGACCGATGATACAAGCAGTCCACCAAGTTTCCATACACAGGCTAGAAATCCCTTTAGCCTGGACCAGCACTTTCCCCAGTTCAGTATTTGTTCCTCAGGTGTTTTGAGGTGTTCTCTTTCGAGGTGGGAAGTGAGACCATGAGATGTCACTCCCCACCTTATATAGCTTTTTTCATATGGCGGGAATCCTTTGTTCCAAACTCAGTTCCTAGTCCAATTTGTGGAAAAATACAGGTACCAAAATAGAGTTCAATGTCATGTGGTCTGGTCACATGCCCTCCTGAGTCATACCAGCCATTACTCATAAGCTGGCTGAAAACAGTCCATTGTCTTTGTTAATGAGCCATCAGCATTGTCTGGCTTCTTCATTGTTGTACCTGAAAGGCTAGTTGTGGATGTTACCCAGAGTAAGCATATTTGAAATACAGCTATATAGTCAATATTCCTAACTTCAGATACCAAAATGATACATGCACATAAATAGAATACTCATATTCAGGAAATCTTAACATTTCCATAGACACTTCACAAAACATATTTGTACAAGATGCAGCATAATTATGTCATAATCACAACATAATCATACTACTATGAAAAATATGGGATGCAGTGTCACAGTATGCTCATCCTCATCTTAGATGACAAGCAATGGAACATGAAGTCCCAATGAGATGATGTGGCAAAGGGGCTACTGTGCAACTTAGAGGTAAAACAGGTGAGTAGTGAGTATGGGTAAAGAGGTGATTTTACCTCTGTGAATGGTATTGGTAAGACCAATAGTGGAATACCATGGCCAGTTCTGGGGTCCATATTTTAAAAAGGATGTTGAAAAATTAATGATGATGCAGAGAAGAGACACAAAAATGATTCAAGGGCTGCAGAAAATGCCTTGCAGTGAGAAACTTAAAGAGTTCAATCTTTTAGCTTGGGGGATGACTTAATTACAGCATGCAAGTATCTTCTGTGATGTTAAGCCCCCATATTCTTCATAGAAATAGTGTTATGATATGAATATGGCATAACTAAGATATGTTTATGCAAAATGGGTCATGTGAGATATCATTGGAAAGGTTATAATTTACTGAATGTAATTATCCAATTTGTATGCATATATCAGTTCTGTATCTGAAGTTAAGAATATTTACTATATAACAATTACAACCGTGTATGTACTTGGGGAACGCCCACCAGACAGTATGCAATCCGCCTGGATCAATCATTAAGACAGACAATGGGTCTTTAAAGATGCTGATCTCCCATCTTCCTCGAGTTCCTTCCTGTGGACATTACAAATAAGGCTGATCTCAAGGCTGCTTTAACACTGCAAGGTCATGTGAGGATGTCACCTGGTACAAAATACCACTTTGGACACTGCTGGTACTTCTCCGCTAAAGAAGGGGGCTGGTGATCAAACAGAGAAACAAAAGATTCCTGCCTTATGTAAATCCTATTTAACACTGGGGAGTGAGTTAATCTTGGCTCTTCTCCACTGCCTCCCTGCCCAAGATGGAAAACTGCTGAAAACACCTGAAGAAACAAAGGAACTAAGCTGGGGAATGGGAGGGGCTGAGCCCAAACGAGACAGATAAGCCTGTAAAAGGAATCCCTGGAGAGTTAAGCTGCAAGCAGTGCAGTTTACCTTCAAGACACTCTGCAACCTGCTTGAAACAACATTTAGGGTGAGAAATAATTATTTGTAGCCAGTATTTTTAGTGTATTAAGCTTAGTTTGTGTGTTTTGTTTTATTTGCTCAGTAATCTCTTATAGTCACTTAAAATTTACCATTGGTAGTTAATCAACTTGTTCTTTGTTTATTCCAAAATCCACTTTGTGCAATTCATACCGGTAACTGGGAGGGGAGGGGACAAAAAGCTATGCATATCTTCCTCCACATTGAGGGAGGAGGTGAATTTCATGAGGTTACACTGTATAAATTTCTATACAGCACAAGGCAATATAATTTTGGGTTTACACTCTACAGGGGGTGTGCACCAAAGTGCTAGGCAATTCCCCAAGCTGAGTCCTCCCACACAGATTGCAGACTCTGTGATTCTACAGCTGGGTGTGTCCCTACTTTTGTTTGTGTTCTGAAAGGGGGCTGGAGAGCCTGACACAGCAGCACAGAGTGAGGGAAGGGTGGGGACCCAGGCTGGTAGGACAGGTGGAGTCAGTGGGACCCCAGCACCTCAGGTGGCACCCCGGAAGGGGGGGTTTAATCCATCACACCTTCACAAGGAGAAAATATCAGGTATTAAAGGGCTTTTCAATCTAGCAGAGAAAGGCAGAAGAACAACCAACGTCTGAAAGATGAAGCCAGACAAATTCAAATAAAAAATTAGGTACAAAATTTAAAAGATAAGCATTGGAACAAACTACCAAGGACATTGATGAATTTTCCATCTCTTGGTGTCTTCAGATTAAGATTGGGTGTCTTCCTGGAATATCTGCTTTAATCAAACACAAGTTATTTGGCTCAGTGAAAGGTACATGGGTGAAATTTAATTGTCTATGATATATGGAGGTCAGACTAGATGATCTAATGGTCCCTTCTGGCTTTAAATGCTATGGATCTATGCAAAGGCAATTACTGTCCACAGGGATGCTTTTGTTATTAATTGGAGTCTCATCCTGGACCAGAGTCCCTGATGCAGTGAATTTGCAGTGGCACTCCTGGGCTGCGGAACATCTTCCCAGAGGAGATCAGACAGGGCCCAGCCCTGACCACGTTCAGGTCTAACTGTATGACCTACCTCTTTGACAGGACCTTCCCCTCATAGCAGTACCCATAATTTGGAAGTTAGGAAGTGTGTGAAAGGGAACACAAACAAATATGCACACTGGAATAAGGGAGGATGATAAATTATTACACATTTAGGGCACATTCAGTGCCATCTTTAATTGCTTTGTATCACTTAGATACTATGTCGACTGGTGCCATAAATTAACCTCCAGTATTTATTTTGATTATTTGGAACCAATTCAAGACAGCTTCAGAACCAGGCTCATTGAGGTTAACATTTAGCACTGTACCCACAACGTGATACCAATAGTCATCGAAATATGGTACAATTGTATAAAAACTGCAAGTGATCCTGACATGGTATCTCCTAGTGATGCATCTTATTGCCTAGTTAGCAGACAGTACTAATTATTACAGTATTTACATCTATTTGTGCAGCCAGTTTTCATGTGGTTTCCAGAGACACAAGAAATATGTTCTCAAGACAAAAACTGACACCATTGCTGTAATTTGCCCTGCTGAGAAATACATGTCAACACACTAATACAATTGTGATGTCTGCATTGCACACATGATAGCTGTTTAATGTCACTAACCATGACTTTTATGCATAGTTTGAATAGCTACCTTTGCATCCACAATGGCAGGTGGGAGTTGAAGTTATGTACACGCTTACTCCCAGGGGCACATTTTCATCCCACACTGTGCTAGATGAATGCTGGAAATATAGACAGCAGAATAAAGCATGCAATATATTGTATCTACAATCAGTTTGCAATGAAAAAAAAAGAGCATTTTGTTGTTGTTTAGAAAAATAACTTATTTATCCAGGTGATATCAGTCTCATTCCTTGCTGGCTGTATATCATCAAGAAAAGTTATGTTGTGGCTGTTATGTCACAGCCTGCTTTTGGGAACAGGGGTGGTGAAGAGCTCCCCAGCAGTGGGAGTTCTGAGTCAGCCGGAATGCCTCCAGGGGAGCACATTCTGCTACACTTCAGCTATCATGCAGAATTGTGGTCATCAGTGATGTGAGAAAGCAAAGAGACGGGCTACTTTTTATATGTCCAGATAGATATAGCTTTATAACTATGGTATTTAAATTTAAAACATCCCATAAAAAGTAAATTAACTTGACTTACAAAAGTTCAGGTTACAAAGTATAGAAGGTTGCTCACCTTCCCAACTACACTGAAGCTGAAACAGGGAGAATCCTACTGAGGCGTGGGAAATTTCACAGTGTGCAATTAGCAGAAATAGTAACCATTTGTCCTAATCTTGCCTGTTTCTGACAGATTTCCAGAGCATGGTTTTAAAGTGTCTGGTTACAATACTCCGCTAAACCATTGGTTTTGCTATTGTTTTCATATTTTTATCCCCATCTCTTTACATAGAGACTGCATTAGCAAAGGTGTAAAATTTGTGCCTTGATCGGTGAATACTTCCCCTGGAACACCAACTAAAGAATACAGTTGCATTGGTAAACAGCTGGTATAACCCACTGACTTTTATTTCCCTTAGTGGATATGCCTTGTGATATGTAGTGGCAAAATCACAAATGTCATAATGAGAATATTCTGGTAACTTGATCGTCTCCATTCTAAGTGTCTGACTACATCCAAAAAGGAGTTGAATGAATCAGAAGGCACTCGCTTGCTCCGGATGAATCCTGTTCACTGGCACTCTGCTGGTCAGACAATAGGCTTGAAACATGCTTCCCCGGTAAAATGTTTGACCAGTTCAGAAATATATGTTCTCTGTTACCCAGATGTCCTGCCCAAGAAATAGTATACAGCTCTCTGGGAGAGCTCTTGACTCACTGCTGGACGCCCTCTCCTGGCTGGGCAGGGCATAGTAGGCTCTTGTTTTCAGGCACCCTGTGCTGACAGCCACTACAACTCTACAGTGGTCTGCCTCTTCTTGTGACTCAGTCCTTTGGCCAGCCCAGGTTTAGTCCCACCCCTCCTGGGATATACAAAGTATCCAATAAACTACGCTTAAATAAACATAACTCTTCACCTATACCTGGGCTCTGCAGCGTTCTCCTCCTGCTTGTTGCCTGATCTTTAGATTATGTATTAATTATATGGATTACTTAAGAATCCCCAGATATCACTTTGAGGGTTGACAGGTGCTTGTTCCAAGATCAGGCCCAGTATTATTCAAATTATTATATAGTTGGGAACCCTAATGTGCACAGTTGCAACACTCACACGATAGGAACTCTTATATTTACAAATATAGTTTATTAATACATTTAGCACAATCACAAACACCCCCAAAGTAAGATAGATAGAGATACAACAGAATGCACATCCATATACTCACATCATCTCCTGCAGAACAACCTGAAATGTTAGCCATCGTCTTCTTCATCAGCATCACCTTCCCCATCAGCAGCAGTGGCCAGCATTCTGGCACCCCCTAAGGACTACATCTCTCTCCTTCCCCACTAGGCTGCGATGCCATTTTTATAATATGTTTCACTGACACCATTATGTTCAGTGCATATTAGGTAGGGGATTTTTCCCCTTTTCCCTATTTGTATTTCCTCACTTTACTGATATTGGAATTTTTTTCCTATAGGTTAGCATATCAATTATCTTAATTTATTATCATATACGTCCATTCGTTACCATGGCCCTTTTGTGATTAGGTATCACATTTGTTATTTCTGTCGTAACTGGTTATTTTGGTTCTTTCCATGTTGCGGTGTACCTGTTAAGTTTAAAAGGGTATGAACTTAGGAAAGCCTTTATGCCAACTTCCTTTAACACATCCTCCATGTTAAAGGTCGCAGCCATATATGGAATTAATGCTTTAGCTTATCACCATCTATCTAGGTGAAAGGTCCTAAACATATGTATGCTAACTTTACCTTAGCTCACCATTCATGATGTGGCCTGCAGATCCCTTGTGTTACAGCCAAAATATACTCTAATATAAACCTATTATAATAAAGCAAATAATCCAACTCATAAGAAAATAAGAAACCTATAAGAAAAGATATATAGGCAAGCAAGCAGGCTAGCCTTAAATGTATCTCATGTACGTCAATTTGTTGCCAGGACACTTCTGTGGTTCACTCATGTACCTATGGTCAGAACTTCCCCTTAAACTCTATTTTCTGCTCCCCAAATTCTTGGGGTTTTCGTTGGGCCGTTTATCTGTGCAAAGTTTCTCTGTTAAAAGTTCATAGGTCTCAAGCCTTATGCTAACTTGCTGAAGTTAATGTCTTACTGGATACAGGCCTGTAGGTCTCTTGCATTAGTGCTGAATAGAGTGCAAAGCAGTAACTATAACAAAGGCAAGCTAGCCCACTGGGGTACATGCTCACGTGCACAGCAACACCTCCCAGGGCTTTCTCCCTTGAGGTCTGGCTCCAAACTCAACAGTTCTTCACCCCCTTGTGTCACATCACCTTTTCCAGAGGAACCCAGGTCTTCCTTCTCTTCTGGGTCCCAATCCAGGGACCGTAGGCCAAGCATCGCAGATCTACTCCCTAGATCTTGTCTGCATGGGGGAAAGCCTGCAGTAGCTGGTACACACTAGCTAATGTGCACTAACTACTTGGCACTAACTCCCCAAGTGGACACTAACTGAAGTACTAAGAATGCCTTTGGGCAGGTCTACGTGGCTCTGCAGTTCAGACTACAGGGGTGTGAACTGCCATGCACACTAGCGTGCTGTGCTGTGCCTGCCCCATATAGACCTGGTGAGAACAAACTGAAAGGTACCTAGATTGTGTTTCTGAACTAGGTATTTTTTAGTTTGCGCTTCCAAGGTCTACATGGGGCAGTTACAGCACAGCATGCTAGTATGTGCTGCATTTCACATCCCCATAGCCCTCACTGAGGGGCTGTGTAGACAAGCCTTTGTATGCATCAGTTTAATGTACATAGGAAGTGTGCTAAGCTAAACCGCCTGAGGACAATCACAGTACACAGTAAGTGTGTCCACATGGGGAGTTAGTGCAGAGTAGCTAGTGCATTTTAAGTTCACACCCAACTTACTGCACACTAGCTTCCCCATGTAGACAACCCCTCACACACCTTGCTGCCTCCCTGGACTTCTTCCTACCGTGACCTTACTTCATGCCCTTTTCCATAGCCCTTCCCTGGGATTATTGTAGGTCTACCTCTGTTGAGATCTTTCCTCCACTCTCTAGCCACCTGAGAGGAACTTCAGAATTCTTCCTCTCTCCCTACAGCCCCCTCTCATCTGGTTTTCTCAATTTGTGCTCCTCAACCAGCTTCTCCCTCAGCTGGGTTTCATCTTCAGTTGGGCCTGTCCCACCCTCCAGCTGTAACGAAATGCACCAATTGCTCTCTATCTCCACTTAATGCTTTCATTATCGGTGTGGGGCACATATCCCATCACCCTTGAGCATAACCAGCATTTTTCCTGTGAAGGAAAAGAGGATGCTCTTTTCCAGGGTAAACTAATTATCTGGAGCTGGCAGGAGGGGCAGGAGGTGTCTCCTCCATGGGGCACTCAGAGACCTGTACACCCCCTCTCAGTTCCCAGTTAAGGTTAAATAAAATCCCATAGCTTCAGCACGTACTGAACTGATCAGCTGCTGATAGATTATAATTATCATCAACTCTGCCGCATGCTTTTTTTTTCCATTTATCCTTGAAGAGTTCATCCACTGCCTTAGCTGGAGTAATAAGTGTGGATGAGACAAGTCCTTTCTGAAGCAACCCTTGCATGTTTAATACAGAAATGTGAACCTCGTCTGACACCATTCTGTTCACTCAAAGCCCCATGTGTCAATATTTTTTTCATGCTCCTCAGTTCATGTCAGTCAAGTCAGGCAACTGCACACACTACATATTGTACTAGGCTTTCCTTTGCTCATAGGCAAAAGGGGGACCTTTCATCATCATCAGAGAAGGCAGAGTGCTGGGGTACTGAGGGAATCAAAAAGCCAAAAGGTAACCTCCTCCTCAGCCAAGACTTTCCTAGGACACTCATTTGTCCCGTGTCTTTTAAAATGAATCCAGTGCTCATGTAAGGTAGAAGACATCCTCCATTTAAGCACTGCAGAGGCAGCGACTGTGCAAACTTTGCTTCCCACTGACCCCACCAATATACAATAGCCCTGACCTGGACAAACCATTCTAGAGATGAAGGAGAATTTCCATCCCTGTGGCCATTCCGTCTCTGGACTCAGAGCTGAGATTGCCCTATTAATGCCAATTGTGAGTGTGCTGTAAGCGATGTGAGCATTGGCCACTGGGAACAGGAATGAAAGTTGCACTTATTTCACATTTTACATGCCACTAAGAGGCTATCATGTGGAAATTTCTTTCTGTCTCCACTGACTTGGGTGAATCCAGTTCAAACTGATACGCTATTGATGGAAGTGTCCATATGCTCATGCCAATACTCTGAGCAATTCAGTTCCCTTCTAACCCTCTTTTCTGGCCCAGACTTACTTCTGTTCTGTAAGAATCTGTAGTCTAGCAGCTGTATAATATTGTGATATGATTTTCCTCAATAGCAAAAATGCTGAGTCTTGTTACAGGTTATACAAACCTTTATGTCAAATTCTGCGTAATTCCAAGCTTTCAGCTCTGCAGTTTCTCTGTTGCTTTTCAGTGACATCTTTCCTTTCGGCCTTTGCCACATTTTTGAAAACAAGCATCTCACATTTAGGTCTTAACAAATGTGCAGGCTCTGCCTGCATGGTAAGAAATATTTCTGTCCCAGAATTGCAGCATGCAAGAAAGCAAATATCATCAATAACTACAGAACCCCTGAGGAGATTCAAACAGCATGGGTAATTTTGCCTGAAAAAATGTATTGGAGAGCCAAGAAGTCATCTAAAAAGCACCAAATAATGTACTAGTTTAAATAAACATCCATATTAACATTCCTTTTACATGAATTATTTCTCCCTATAGAGGGCTCATAGGGGGTCCCGTAGGGGAAAAGAGAGAGCACTATGTGTGTTGTGTGCCATATAACAGAAGAACACATTGAGGAACCCTTCATTGTCAGCCCAGTAGGTAGCACAGATGATTAATATGATCATGGAGAGGTGGATAAGATTTAGCTGCCTCTGCCAAGTCTTGCTAATCTGCATTCTTCACACTGGATTAGTGAGAATCTCAGGGTTTTATCATTTTCTTTTGAAAAGCAGTGCAAACAACACTGGATTTTCATCCTTACTGTTAGTGCGTCACTAGGGATCTTTCTGAAATTCATAAGGGATTGCCTGTGCTGGGTCTAGAGCAGGGGAGCGATTTCCAGGATCATAGCTGGATTGCTTTAGCATATCAAATGTCTAAATCCACCCAAGTCTTTCTAGGTTGGCACAGGAAGCAGACACTGGGTCATCAGTACTGATTTGGAATGGCCTCTCTGCCTGTATTCATCAACTGTGCACTGAAGTTTCATATCATAGTCCACAAGACACAATCCCTCTTTGCTGCTACATGTGCATTTGCTACCTTAGGGACAGAAACGATGCAAATACACTTATTCTTTCCATTTATTTGGAACAAACAATCTAGCTAGTTTTAAGATGAAATATGAAATGTTTATTAATGGGATTATATGATGGGGTTGCCTACAATAGCACGGGACTGGGCTGGACCATGGAGATCCCTTCCAGTTCTATGTTTCTTTGAAAGAGCTGTCATGATTGTCATTTTCCATAGATTAAAAATATGCACACAGCACCCTATCTTATAAGGCTCAGACTCCTGCAAGAAGCAAAGCACCTTCAATTCCCTGGCAGATATCCAGCTCCTCAAAAGGGATTTTTATATTTCATTGCACAGAAAAAAGCCACTTACTCTCTTGTAGTCTTAAGGATTCACTTTTCTACTACTGCAGATAACATGTTCAGAGAAGAGCTTTCTCCTGCATGACCCAGGTTCTCAGTCCTGAGCTGATCTCACAGTGAAATCACAAGCCTTGACATCCTGCTCTGTTGCTTAGCTAGATACAAGAATGTACCATCTCCTCAGCAATAAGAAAAGGCAATCTACAGGAAAACTTAATAGGAATTAACAGTTTCTCTCCTATTGGAGGAGAGAAAGATGCAACACACGGCATTCCCTTCAAAATGGCCATTATAGTCGGGCCTCTGTTTAGCTTTGCCAAATTTCAAGGGCCTTCCCTAGAAAAGCATGCTGGGGGAAATGATCTTCTAAGAGGACTGCTGCACTGGGCAGAGTTAGTAGAGACCAGGAAGTTACCAACAAAGGTGCTCTTGAAGAAAGGGACTCTTTTGTGATGCGTAAATCACCATTATGTCATAGAAGTAATTGTGACATCACAGGTTCTACAGGTTTTCACTGGGGAATCAACCAGTGGGCTAAAAAAGAAAAGTGTCCTACTTCAAATCCAAATATAATACAACTATCACACGAGCCAGAAAAATTAGGAGCACATGGTGTTCATAGTTCATTCCCTTAAACCCACATACTGTACCTCTGAACATAGTTCAGTCTCTTGTAAGTCAACCAACAAGGCGAAACCTCACAGCACAAAATGATTGCAGTTTAAAGGCCCGAACAATTAGTACCATATGAAAAGTTCAATTTATTTCAGTGTAAATAGACCCTAGCTTATCGCTGATGTGACAAAGTTCCTCCTCTATCTTGGTGGGTCCTGCGCTTATTGGCTGATTTTCTTACCTCAGAGATTCACCATGTGGGCTGGGGAACAGCCCAGAGACCTTCCCCTCTGGAAGAACCCACAGTCCAGGTCAATTGGGAGGTTTGGGGGGAACCCAGGCCCGCCCTCTACTCCAGGTTCCAGCCCAGGGCCCTGTGGACTGCAGCTGTCTATAGTGCCTCCTGTAACAGCTGCATGACAGCTACAACTCCCTGGGCTACTTCCCCATGGCCTCCTCCAAACACCTTCCTTATTCTCACCACAGGACCTTCCTCCTGGTGTCTGATAACGCTTGTGCTCCTCAGTCCTCCAGTGTGCGTACGTGTACGTGTACGTGTACGTGTACGTGTACGTGTACGTGTACGTGTACGTACACACACACACACTCCTTGTACCTCTTGCTCCCAACTCCTCACACTCACACCACAAACTTAAACTTAAGTGAGCTCCTTTTAAATCCCAGGTGCCCTGATTAGCCTGCCTTAATTGATTCTAGCAGCTTCTTCTTAATTGGTTCCAGGTGTCCTAATTAGCCTGCCTGCTTTAACTGGTTCTAGCAGGTTCCTGATTACTCTAGTGCAGCCCCTGCTCTGGTCACTCAGGGAACAGAAAACTACTCATCCAGTGACCAGTATATTTGCCCTCTACCAGACTGCTGTACCCCACTGGTCTGGGTCTGTCACACTGAATATTGAAACTTTATTACTGGGCTGTTTATTTACGGTAACACCTGTCTGTATCCCTCTGAACTGTTACAGTTTTTTTTTTAAAAAAAAAGAGAGTTGTGCTGAGGAAAGTTTTCAGCTAGCATTGGAGAAAGACTTTATCCACAAAAAGGCCGAGTCTGATTAGTAGCGGTGAAAACTTCCCCATCCCAAATGCAATCCTGATTTAGAGGGTGGTCCTTGCCTACTAGTATTCCTTTGCATACAGTAGTACCCAGTGTGATAGGTATTTTACAGACAAGTATGACAAGGCCCTATTCTGTAAGATGGCAGCTTATTCTCCAGTCCCATTTAATTATTGACCTCTTTGCTGAGACTGCAAACAAGAGTGTAAATTCTCAGTAGTTAAATATTTATTTCAATTATGTTGAAATCTTTGGTGAGGTGGACTAGAAAGTGAACTGTGATCACCAGCTAATTCACTGAGGACAATGCAATATTAAATAATGAAGCCTTTCAATTGCTGGTGAGAAGGGTTGGAACTGGTGACCCAAGATCCTCTAAGTCCTCCAACCCCCTTATTATAATATCCCGTTTATCTTTCCTCATCTCTGAAGATCACATGCAAACATTTGGAACTGAGGATTTATTTAGTGATGCACTTTTGAAAGACCCCATGTGTACAACAAACAAGCTCTTTGTTTAGAGTATTTTGCAGTGATGCAAATTGTCATAGGAAGTAAAAATGTCGGTGTTCAGGGTACGGTATTTGAAACATCACAATCTAGTCACTGTCCTGAGCAAGGGTTGATGTGCAGTTGCACCACCTATGAGAAAGGATTGTGCCTCAGAGAGTCCCTGTCCTTCCCTGAGATTTCCAGCGCATGGAAGGACTTACATAGGCTTCACCCTCTTTTTTAAGACGGGGCAGCCTGATTTCCTGAGTGCAGCTGGCCTGTTGTGTGGGCCAGTGCACGGTCTGACTTCCTCCCCATTCTCTTTGTGGCAATGTGTGCTCCAAGGGGCACATGAAGAGAGAGCCATCCCTGGGACGTGGACTGTCCCTTGTCCTGGAGCAGTTCATACTGAGGGAAGGCTCCTTGTGTCCATACACCCATGTAAAAGCCAGAGACAAACTGGCCCTCTGTTTATTTTAATTTAAAATGTTCAAGTATGCCCTGTAAATGAAGTGTGATTGTCTGACGAAGAATCTGAGCCTGATATGCAGGAGTGCTGAGCTGCCAAAACTCCAGCTGAAGTCAATGGAAGTGGAGGGTGCTCAGCATCTCTTAAAATCAGGGTCTCTGCTTATTGCTGAGTAGGTTACCAACCAGCTGCACTGTCACTCAAGCATCAGGGGCCTAATATTTCAGGGACCCTTACCTCACATTTCAGTTAGAGCTGAGGGATGCACTTCGTAGGATCAGGCCCTAAGGAGAAAGATTGGTTTGATAGAGAAAAGTCTATCAGTCCTGGGCGTTTCAACGCACACTAGAGTCCGCACTAGACATTTGGTGTGAAATCCTGGCCCCACTGAAATCAATAGAAGTTTTCCATTGACTTCAACAGAGCCATTGACTTCAAGGGAGCTCCATAGGCTCCCTGCTCCAGAATGCATGTGAGATGCAGCTGCCAAAAGTCAAATATAGTGTTGGAAAAAAAATCATGCTGTTCTGATGCTGGCTCATGGTTCCATCAAAGCTTTTAAATGTCAGCTGTCTAATCTGTCTTTAATTCACCCACCTCCATGGTATGTGAGTACTGACAAAATGATGTAACTCACACCATCCGCCTGAAAGCCTGGCTTTGCCTTGCTTTCCTCACCCAAACACCTGTGTGGGTACTTTATCATCAACATTATTAGTTGTTATCTTCAGGGAAGTGATACCAGGCTACTCTTCAGGGCTGTTGCTATGTGAAAAAAGCAAAGAACGGGGTGGGACCTAGGGGTCTGATTCTCCAGTGCCTGGCACCTTGTGTTGTCATTTACACAAGTTGAAAATGGGTGTTGAATGCTACCCAGTCAGAATGGTGGCATCTTAGTTGGCACTCATCTGAGCAGGTATACATGACAACACTAGGAGCAAGGCAGTCGGGTACCAGCCTCTATCGTTCTGGGTATTTACATCACAGCTGACACCATGGTATCTAAGGCACACCAGCTGTGGAGCAGCCACCAAAGAAGTTCTTGCCCTGCTCTTTAGAACCAGCCCCAGTGACCCTAACGAAGACAGCTGTCATGGCCAATCACGGAGAGAATGGCACTCGAGGTAGCAAATGCCTAGCTCACTGGGGGTTCAGAAGATCAAGACTTACAGTTGAATCTGGTATTGGACAGGGAGCCAGTGTAGTATACAGAGCACCCATCTATTTATCAGTCTCACATCAGTCTAAGTTAGCTAAGAGAAGGTTAAGGGGTGACTTGGTCATTGCCTGCAAGTATCTACCTGGGGAAGAGATTTCTGATCATAGACATCTCTTTAATTTAGCAGGAAAAAGGCATAATGTGATCCAATCACTAGAGGCAGAAGCTAGACAAATTCAGAAGAGAAATAAGATGCACATGCATAAAGTGCAATGGGCAATTAACCATTGGAACCACTTACATAGGGCTGTGGTGGATTCTTCATCACCTGAAGTGTTTAAATCAAGAGTAGCTATCTTTCTAAAAGATATGCCATCACTCAAGCAGAAGTTAGGGGCTTAATGAAGAAATTAAAGGATGGGATTCTGGGGCCTAAGTTATGTAGGAGGTCAGATCAGATGATCCTAATGGTCCTTCTGGCCTTAAAATCTATGAATCCGAGGGATTTGCTCTTGTTGCCCTGTGTTGCTTAGTAGATAGGCTACAGTGTTTAGGCCTTGCTGGAGTCTTAGGCATAACTAGGAGCACGAACTAAAGTAGGCCTTGACAGAATAGTAACACACTAGGTGTCATCTAACCAAGTAAGCACATTCCTGACAGGAGAGAATAGTAAAGAAACACCCAGAGTTCTCAAGTAACTGCATAAACACATTCCTGGGAAGTGGTGCAGGGACACACAGACCCGTCATAAGGTAAGGAGGGAATGACAGCATAGTGGATGAGGATGTTTGTTCAAACTAGCAGGTACAAGGTACAGGATAATAATGAAAAGCATATGGAATGCAATATTTAACTTTTGTATCAAGGTAAAAAAGGAGAAGTCATGGGAGTGGCATCTTTGTACTGGGCTAGGGGACAGCATCATGTTATGTTGATTGAACTGGTACCTTGTAGTGGGCATACATGTGTTAGTGTACCTACAAAAACAACAAGGAGTCTGGTGGCACCTTAAAGACTAACAGATTTATTTGGGCATAAGCTTTGGTGAGTAAAAACCTCACTTCTTCGGATGCATAGAGTGAAAACTACAGATGCAGGCGTTATATACTGACACATGGAGAGCAGGGAGTTACTTCGCAAGTGGAGAACCAGTGTTGACAGGGCCAATTCAATCAGGGTGGATGTAGTCCACTCCCAATAATAGATGAGGAGGTGTCAATTCCAGGAGAGGAAAAGCTGCTTCTGTAGTGAGCCAGCCACTCCCAATCCCTATTCAAGCCCAGATTAATGGTGTTGAATTTGCAAATGAATTTTAGTTCTGCTGTTTCTCTTTGAAGTCTGTTTCTGAAGTTTTTTTGTTCAATGACAGTGACTTTTAAATCTGTAATAGAATGACCAGGGAGATTGAAGTGTTCACTTACTGGCTTGTGTATGTTACCATTCCTGATGTCCGATTTGTGTCCATTTATTCTTTTGCGGAGGGACTGTCCCGTTTGGCCAATGTACATGGCAGAGGGGCATTGCTGGCACATGATGGCATATATGACATTAGTGGATGTGCAGGTGAATGAGCCCCTGATGGTGTGGCTGATGTGGTTGGGTCCTCTGATGCTGTTGCCAGAGTAGATATGGGGACAGAGTAGGCAACGAGGTTTGCTACAGGGATAGGTTCCTGGGTTGGTGTTTCTGTGGTGTGGTGTGTAGTTGCTGGTGAGTATTTGCTTCAGGTTGGGGGGTTGTCTGTAAGCGAGGACTGGCCTGCCTCCCAAGGTCTGTGAGAGTGAGGGATCATTTTCCAGGATAGGTTGTAGATCGTGGATAATGCGCTGGAGAGGTTTTAGCTGGGGGCTGTATGTGATGGCCAGTGGTGTTCTGTTATTGTCCTTGTTGGGCCTGTCCTGTAGTAGGTGATTTCTGGGTACCCGTCTTGCTCTGTCAATCTGTTTCCTCACTTCCCCAGGTGGGTATTGTAGTTTTACGAATGCTTGATAAAGATCTTGTAGGTGTTTGTCTCTGTCTGAGGGGTTGGAGCAAATTCGGTTGTATCTTAGGGCTTGGCTGTAGACAATGGATCGTGTGATGTGTCTTGGATGGAAGCTGGAGGCATGTAGGTACGTATAGCGGTCAGTAGGTTTCCGGTATAGGGTGGTGTTTATGTGACCATCACTTATTTGTACTGTAGTGTCCAGGAAGTGGATCTCTTGTGTGGACTGGTCCAGGCTGAGGTTGTTGGTGGGGTGGAAATTGTTGAAGTCCAGGTGGAATTCTTCAAGGGCCTCCTTTCCGTGGGTCCATATGATGAAGATGTCATCAATGTAGCGCAAGTAGAGGAGGGGCACTAGAGGACGAGAGCTGAGGAAGCGTTGTTCTAAGTCAGCCATAAAAATGTTGGCATACTGTGGGGCCATGCGGGTACCCATAGCAGTGCCACTGACTTGAAGGTATAAGTTGTCCCCAAATCTGAAGTGGTTGTGGGTGAGGACAAAGTCACAAAGCTCAGCCACCAGGCTTGCTGTGGCCTCATCAGGGATACTGTTCCTGACAGCTTGTAGTCCATCCTCATGTGGAATATTGGTATAAAGTGCTTCTACATCCATGGTGGCCAGGATGGTGTTTTCAGGAAGAACGTCAATGCATTGTAGTTTCCTCAGGAAGTCGGTGGTGTCTCGAAGATAGCTGGGAGTGCTGGTAGCTTAGGGTCTGAGGAGAGTGTCCAAATAGCCAGATAATCCTGCTGTCAGAGTGCCAATGCCTGAGATGATGGGGCGTCCAGGGTTTCCGGGTTTATGGATCTTGGGTAGCAGATAGAATACCCCTGGTCGGGGTTCTGGGGGTGTGTCCATGTAGATTTGTTCCCGTACTGTAGCTGGGAGTTTCTTGAGCAGATGGTGTAGTTTCTTTTGGTGTTCCTCAGTAGGATCAGAGGATAGTGGCCTGTAGAATGTGGTCTTGGAGAGTTGCCTGGCAGCCTCCTGTTCATAATCTGACCTGTTCATTATGACTACAGCACCTCCTTTGTCAGCCCCTTTGATGATAATGTCAGAGTTGTTTCTGAGGCTGTGGATGGCATTGCGTTCTGTACGGCTGAGGTTATGGGACAAGTGATGTTGTTTGTCCACAATTTCAGCCTGTGCACGTCTGCGGAAACACTCTATGTAGAGGTCCAGTCTGTCATTTCGACCGTCAGGAGGAGTCCACGCAGAGTTCTTCTTCTTGTAGTGTTGGTAGGAGGGTTCCTGTGGGTCAGTGCACAGTTCAGTGGTGCGTTGAAAATATTCCTTGAGTCGGAGACGACGAAAGTAGGCTTATAGGGCACTAAGACCGTGCTTTGTTGACAATAAACCTGGCCGAGTGCCTTCGCCACCAAACTGAGCTGGTGTCTTTCTTTATGAATAACATCAAGGCCTGCTGAATCAATACTCTGCATTCTCTGCTCATGTAGCTAACATCAGAGCGCCAAGAACAGCTCCAAGAAAAGCATTAACAACTCTGCAGCACTCCACAGCACTAACAACACTGTGTACTGGATTGCACTGCTTTGTCAATTGTATTGGAAGGTCCTACCATTGCCTGCAAGCCTGCTTTCACAGGGAAGTTTGACTAAAATATTGGCGGTCTTCACCCATAGCCCTGATACCATTTGACATACCAGACATTCATTTCACATGCCAGCCAGTATCGATTTTTGTGACTGGCTATTGTGTATTTGTTCTCAGGTGAACATCTCCCCACACCACTAAAGGCTGAGACATTTGTGATTAATAACCATATATATTCCCTCAGGCTTCCTCCCCCCCCACTCTGCCTTTTTAATTTTCCATTCTGCTTACCAGCTGCTCTTGTTCATTAAAAAAAAAAAAAAATCCCCACTAATTCTCTTGAAAAACATTAGCACCATATGTCTGTTGGTTATCTGAGAGACTAATGAAAAATATATTTAAAAGATTAGTCCAATCATGATAGCAAGATGGAAAGACTGAGAAGCAGAAAGAATGAGTCCAACGTAAGACTGTTGTGTCATTGCTACATCCAATCTCTACAACACACGGACAGCCTCTCCTGTTTGAGCCTTGGCCATATGCTAAAACAATACCCCATGCCATTTCTCTCTCCTCCCTCATTGCTCCACTAATGCTTTTAGCAGAAACAATGAAATCAGAAAGCTTTCTTGTTACATGCCATCTCTCTGCAGGGGTGGAACCTTTCTGATTGTCATCAGTTCTCCTATGGAGATTCTTTTTCTCTCACTCTCTTTCAGGAAGATTGTCAGAGTTAACACTGACTTAAAATTAGAGGTACCTGTTATAATAGGCTGATTGGAGAGAGTTGTTTCTAGAGTGCTTGAAAAGTTTAAAAGGGCTGTTTTTAAAGCTTTTGTGGGGATGCACAGCTCAAAATGCATCCTTGTGGTTTTTTAAATCCCTCTTATCCTATCTATCTTAAATGAAAGGACCCTAAGAATGTAGTGTTTCAGCCTACTGGATAATCAGGTTTCCTTGGGACACTGTCATGCAAACTCATTTGCAAATTTAACACCATTAATTTGGTCTTGAATAGAGACTGGGAGGGGCTGGCTCACTACAAAAACAGCTTTGCCTCTCCTGGAATTGACACCTCCTCATCAATTATTGGAAGTGGACTACATCCACCCTGGTCGAATTGGCCCTGTCAACACTGGTTCTCCACTTGTGAGGTAACTCCCTTCTCTTCATGTGTCAGTATATAATGCCTGCATCTGTAATTTTCACTCCATGCATCTGAAGAAGTTGTTTTTTACCCACAAAAGCTTATGCCCAAATAAGTCTGTTAGTCTTTAATGTACCACCGGACTCCTTGTTGTAATGAATCATAGAATCATAGAATATCAGGGTTGGAAGGGACCTCAGGAGGTCATCTAGTCCAACCCCCTACTCAAAGCAGGACCAATCTCCAACTAAATCATCCAAGTTGGAGATTGATAATGCAAACAGTCTAACCTCTTTCTTTTCTCCAGTACCTTCTGTCATGCAGCCAGCCTCACTAGAGTATTTTAAAATTCAGTTCCCATCCTTACACCCTGACTGGAGAAGAAGAATATAAGCAGTAGAGAATGTGGCCTGCCTTAATGCCTCTGCACTTCCTCTAAAACTGTGACATCTCCTCTGATGTGCATCATCACCTCCAGCAGCATGCTATCCCCTGGTAGAATGAACGTGTCCAGATCTCTCAGCCAACATATTTCCTTCAGGCCCAGAAGCTAAAGAGCCCCTGACTGACACCTTTACAGCATCAGCATAGAAATTCATTGGTTAGTACAGCTCTGCAAATGGCTTTGCTGAAAAATCCATGTTTCCTCGAGCAGCTAAACTTTTTATAGGGAACACTGTTTCTGGTGATGGCTGTTTTTATTTATTTTGTCTTCTTCCACTTAGTGGCCTGACCAGCCAGTTAGTGACTTGACCGGCCAGTTAGTGACTTGACCTGACCTGAGACTGCTTTGCATCGAGCCAGTCCCCAGTTGCAAACTATAGCAGCCTGAAAAGTCTATACGACAGCTGGAAATTGCCAGAAACAAAGACACCCTGGCTGTCCTCACCCCCTGCCACTCCCCTCACAGCATTCAGTGTGGGAGGGAAAGGTGTAGAAGTCACTACAGCAGCTTTGTACCACTACACAATCCCTCTAAACTGGGACAGCCTTCCTGGAGTAGGCTAAATAGGCGTAGGGCATCCGGCAGAGTGGTGCTCAGCTGCCCTAATTCAGGGTAGAATCTGCATATTTTTTCCCTGATTTTACCCTTTTCCACTTGTGCCATTTGATTTGCAAACAGCAATCTCTTCTCTGGGTTTGTTTGTTAGTTAACATTCGCAGTATATGCAGCAGAGGTGGTCGTGCTTTGCATAGTTATTCATCCTGCTAAAATGGTGGCTGTGTTGGGAGGAGGAAGGCTCCTTCCGTTGGTGGCAGAACAATGGCTTTTTAAAGAAAGCTATTTAGAGCCTGATTTTTAAAGAGGCCTTATCCTTTCTCCCTGTTTGTGCCTGCAAATAAAGATGGGGGCAAAACTAGCCATGGGCCTCACATAGTCACAATCTGGAGTTCCGATGTCCATGACCTCTGCTGTTCCCACAAATAAATGTGCCTGCCATTACTTACAGCGAGCAAACTGCAATTGCAAAAAGAGAGCCTGGGTTTTAAAAATCCGTCATTTAATTAGACCTTTATGGACATTCTGGATGAGATGCTAAGCTACTTAATAACCTCCTTTAAAACAGCCTCTTTTGTATGCTGAACCTTTCTATATTTCTAAAATAAAAAGGTGCTACAACAAACAATACCTTCTTCAGTGAGAAATACACTATCTGGGTGCATTTTCAGACAGTCAGTTCTCCAGGAAAATTGTTAACTTGTATGTTCAGGATGAAATTAGCAATGAAATGCACTGGGTGTACCAATCCATCAGAGAAATCTGAAATCAGTACCATGAAGAAAAGCCACTATTACCATTTGTCAATAGATTTACAGGGAGTGTGAAAATTAAGCTGGTGTAATTACTGAATGGCTGTTCCTGTTTTCTTAAAATGTTCATTCAGATCAATATGAATTGATCTGGACGTGATATTACCCAACAGTGAGATACTGCAGTTTTTAGACTCACGTTTAGCATTTTATTTATTTTTTAAAGCCTTCTTTTCATGTGGCAAAGATTATGAGTTAGTGCAGATTTCTGCTCTGATTCTGAAACAATTACAGGAATCCAAGCACGACTGCAAGATGTATCTCTGACTCCATTTATAGAACACTGATGGAAAGATGGCATCTCTGTGTGAAATCATTCATCCTCTGTGCAACCGATGAAGAGAGGGCCTGTTGGCATCCATGCTAATAGACTGGTCCCCAAACACATGCAGTGCGTTTCTAAAGTTACAGCTGATCACCTGAAATCCTTGCCTGCTTTTGTTTACAGAATAAATAAAACAACTTTTCATTTACTAGCAGCTGGCTCCTAAGGATGTCAAAACAGATCATTAGCACCCATTCATTAAGGCCTCCCAATTAAGTTACGGTGCACATGTATTATACTTGTTTTGCAGATAGGGAAACTGAGGCAAAAAGCGGTTAAGATAACTTGCTCAAGGTCACACATCAAGCCAATGTCAGAGCCAAATACAGAACTTAAGAGTCCTGATTCTCAGACAATTTTGCTAGACAATCTTCCTTCCCTAGAGAACAGGATATGCTTTTACACCTTTACCTTAAATGCAATTTAATGATCCTGACTTTCAGCCCAACCTTGATTAAGCTGCCCCTTTTTTTGCATATCTAAGTACTTGATTGGTAAACGCATTTAAATGACCTAATTTTTCCCTCAATGAAAATTTCAGGCACAAAAGGAAAAGCAGGTTTTGAAAATCTGCTGCAGTCTCTCTAGCTCCATCTCACTAGTCATGGTTTAATATAATAAATGTCTATCCTTACATCCAAGGATCTCAAAGCACCATTAAAACATAAAATAAGCCTCAGAATATTCCCATAAGGTAGGTATCACCACCTCCAGTTTACAAACAGGGGAAGTAAGGCAGAAAGTCGTTGAAAGAGCAAGAGAGAAAGACTGGGTTTTACATAGAGTCAACGTTTCACACCTGTGAATAATGAGCTTATGTTCCAGGAGTTTATCTTTCATTTCTTTCCATTATTTTTGTGCCACAGGGATCAGTGACTTCTTCACTTGGAACCCAAGATGTTCCAAAGATGGATTACACCATCAATTCAGGTGTGATTTTTTTCCAAGAAAGATTTTCTATTGACAAGAAAATTGAAGCAATGTTGAAAGAAAGAATACAAGAGCAATTAATGCACAAATTAGTTGGTGTGTATTCCAGTGTTTGATTGGATGCCCATCTAGCCTTGTACCTGCTTATCTGTGTGATTTGCATGCCTAATTTTTGGCATGCATGAATTAAATGCATAATTGTTGCATGATCAGGTTAACGTCTATCCTTAGAATTTAAGGTCAGAAGGAACTATTAGGTCATCTAGCCTGACCTGATGTATATCACAGGCCATTAAATTTCACCTAGTTACCCCTGTTTTAAGATCAATAATTGGTGTTTGATTAAAGTATAACTAGTGTTTGGCTAAAAAGCAAATTTTCTAGAAAGGCATCCTGTCTTGATTTGAAGACATTAAGAAAAGGAGAACTCACCACTTCCCTTGGTAGTTTGTGCCAGTAGTTAATCACTGTCACTTTTAAAAAATTGTGCCTAATTTGTCGTTTGAATTTGTCTGACTAATTCCAGACATTGGTTCTTGTTATGTATTTCTCTGCGAGATTAAAGAATCTTTTAGTATTATTCTCTCACAGCTCTGGTATTCTCTCCCTGTGAAGGTACATACTGCAATCAAGTCACCTTTTAGTCTTTTTACTGATAAACTAAACAGATTGAGCTCTTTAAGTCTCTCACTGCAAGGCTTTTCTCCTGCCCCCAATATTTTTGGTGGTTCTTTTCTGCATCTTGTCCAATTTTTCAACATCCTTTCTAAAATATGGGTACCAGAATAGGATGCAGTATTCCACTATCAATCTCACCAATGTCATATACAGAACTAAAATCACCTCCCTACTCAATCTCCTACTCCCCTTTTTATATATCCAAGGATTGCATTAGCCCTTTTGCCACTGCATCGCACAGGGAGCTCATGGTGAGTTGCTTATTCTGTATGACCCCTAAATCCTTTTCAGTGTCACTGCTTTCTGGGATACAGATCCCCATTCTGTACATATGGTCAGATAGTGCTGTATGACTGCCCGGTCCCAATCATTATTTATCAATCTGTTTGTCATCCACCATTTTTATCAACAGTAACTTTATATTTACCTCCAGATCATTGCTAAAAATGTTGAGTACCATTGGGTTTAGTACCACTCCCTGTGGAACCCCACTAGAAACATCCCCCTTTTGATTATGACAGATTTTTTTTTAGATCTGTCAGTTAGTTCTTAATCCATTTAATGTGCACTTTATTGATATTGTATAGTGCTAATTTTTAAATCAAATGTTGTGGCATGCTAAGTAAACCCCCTTACAAGTATATTATATATTTGCATTCACCTTTATCTGCCAAATTTGTAATCTCAGCAAAGAATTAAATCAGGTTTCTTTGTCATGATGAATTGAACATTTACCCCTTAAAGGACACTAGTCATACATGAATGATTTTACAGTCAGCCATCGGATGAATTAGTCCATAGTGCAACGTTAGTACACAGACAGGGTATCTGGTGTACCCTTCGGGTCTTTTAGAGTAGGAAAGGTGAATGGATTGCCAAACATTCATTCAAAACAGGCTGTGAAATGCAGGGCTATGCCTTGATGTCTGAGCAGAGTTTGATTGATGTCAGGGATTTTTCTGCGTGACCCACATAAGGGGACTGAGCAAACAACACTGAAGGAACACTGTCGTGAAGTAAAGCAGCAGCAGTCATCTATCTGTGCAGCACGGCACTGGATGCAGGACAGCTGCCTCGCCACGGTCTCATTGTACCATGGGTGGGATGCTGCTGATTCTGGTGGCCTAAGAGCTGCTGCCAAAACTTGCTGGTGTTAAGGATATAGCTGGGAGGAGAAGGAGCACGAAACCCTTCTGTGGATGTTGCTGAGGACAGTTTGTTTGCAGATGCCCTGTATCTAATATTAACACAGATCTCATTAGCTGATATTGTCACTTGGAACAGTCACACAGAAATCCAAAAACAATGAGGAGTCCTTGTGGCACCTTAGAGACTAACAAATTTATTTGGAGTCTCCCCAAAAACCCTTCGGGGTTGATCCTGCACAGCACAGGTGCAAGCCATTGTGCATTTAAGTCCCAGGTAACTAACGATGAGCAGGGTAAGAAGCACAGGGGAAGCCAGTTCTACATTATTAGAAGTACTGCAGAGCAGCCACAACGTTATTCCTGGCTAGCAGGAAGGCCTAAGGGATCACATAGGTAGGTGGCTCATTAGCACTAGGAAGATTGCTCTTCTACTCATTTGTCTTCAGTACTTGCCTCTCAGGCCTAACATTCTAAACAGATAAGACAAAGAGTGGGAGGGGAAACAGAGACATAGTGAGGTGATGTGACCTCCCCAAGGTTACACAGTGGCAGAACTGGGGATTAAAAAAAAAGTCTCCTGACTCCTAGGTTAGTGTCCGATCCACTAGACCAAATTACCTCCAAATTAGCCAGTTAGACTGTAATTGTATTCTTGTAACCTTTCCCCTACCATTTGCAAATTGAAAGGATGTGTTTTATAAACCTCCCCTCCCCCATACAAAAAAGCCAAGCTGTAGGAGCAATAAGAGGCTGGTAGGCACCTGCAGTGCATTCGTGCAGTAGTGTTTAGCAACCTGCATTGATGGTTTCATCTCTCGGTGCACTCCTTGGGTGGTTCGATGCTCTAAGCTTCATGCCTCACGATACACCCAAAATACACACAATGCACCCCTTTATAATGTCTTATCGCTGTATTCGTTTATCTATGGCAACAGACTCTCCTGAGGAAAAACCAAACCATTCCATCACGCTGAGATACTGCATGAAAGGCATACTGGTCTCCAAATAGAAATGGAGTCTCGCTATTTGCTTTCATTGACTACAGTAAACGCATGTACAATCTAAAACATATGGGTCATAAACTCATGTATCTCACTAGACGTATGAAGGGTATGCCCACCATTAACTGAAGGATCTTAACCTGGGCTTTGAGAAGGGGCAGAAGACCCCTTTGCTCACTCAACACAGAGCTTTACAATTCCTTTGTAATTAATGGTGACAGAAAGTCAGCTGGTGCCCAGCACCCAGGAAGAATTGTTACAATACCTCCTTAGGTAACATTTGCTTGGTAATCCTGGCAGAATCACTGCTCACAAGGCTATGTGTCATGTAAGTTGTCAGTGTCAGTTCTATGCCTCACGCTTTTAGAAAACAAAACCAATTTCAAGACTCAGGTTAGGAAATACACATTGGTTGTTTGGACAAGCTGGATTCTCCTCATTCAGAGCCCCCCAACCCCATTGGGAACCTCATGCTTGGGGGAGGCTTTCTTTGTACTGAGAAGTTATATATTTGCTTTCTGATCTCAAGTCTTGTCCTGTCAGTTTAAACAGGCTGTATTTTAATCAGTGACAATTTGGCTCATAAGTCACAAATACACTCCAATAGTCACAGTCACTGCTGACAAATGAATTAGTCAACAAGGAGACAGCTGTTGGCACCAAAGATTTGATCCACCTCTTTTCAAAATGCCAACTTGTGGGAGCGGAGACCGCAGTCCAACATTACAGAGGAGCTTCTGCAGGTCAGGGTAATTTCCAAGGGTTTTATTCACTCTTCATCCCCAGCAACCAATTTAAATGATTTGGAAAGGGATTCAGAGAGAATACTCACAAAGGGGAAAAGGTTTATGGCTGGGTGCCAGAGTAAGGCTCTAAATCCATATTGAGGCACTTACCATTGAGGAAGCAGAATTGGCTAACAGATAGGGCCTCCACAGGAGATCCAAGTTCTAGCTCTGTTACTGGTTTATGATTAGGGCCCTACCAAATTCACGGCCATGAAAAATGTGAAAAATGTGACCATGAAATCTGGTCTCCCACCGTGAAATCTGGTCTTGGGTGTGCTTTTACTCTATATTATACACATTTCCTGGGTAAGACCAGCATTTCTCAAACTGGAGGTCTTGACCCAAAAGGGAGTTGCGGAGTGGGGAGGGGGAGTCACAAGGTTATCTTGGGGGGGGGACAGTATTGCCTACTGCTGCCTTCAGATCTGGGTGACCAGAGAGTGATGGCGGCTGATTGAGGACCCAGCTCTGCGGGCAGCAGCACAGAGGTAAGGGTGACAATACCATACCATGCCATCCTTACTTCTGTGCTGCTGCTGGCGGTGGCTCTGCCTTCAGTGCTGGTCTCCAGCTGCCCAGCTCTGAAGGCAGCGCTGCCGCCAGCAGCAGTGCAGAAGTAAGGGTAGCAGTACCATCCTCCCCCCACCACACACACAACTCTTTTATGGGTCAGGACCCCTAAAATTATAACATGAAATTTCAGGTTTAAATAACTGAAATCGTGAAATTTATGATGTTTAAAATCCTATGACTGTGAAATTGACCAAAATGGACAATGACTATGGGAGGGGCCTATTTATGGTGTAACTTTGGGCAAATCACCTCACTTCTCTGTGTTTTTGTTTCTCTTCAGGGCAAGACTGTCTTTCACTATAAATTTATACACTGCACAGTGTAATGGGAGCCCACTCTTAGGGCTACTAGGTGTTAGCAAATAAAAACACTAACCAAAAATGGTCTGTTTTTTCATGGGTGCTGAGTTCCTGCAATTCCCATTGACTTCAGTGACCTCCATGTTTGAAAATTTTGTCCCAAACATTTAAAAGGGAAAATGATAAACCTGCTGCAGGTGTTCTTCATTAAAATCACAAATACCTGAGAACTAAGAGGAATCGAAATTCCATTGCCATCTTTCTTACAGATTTCTGCTGCACAAGCCAAAGGCTCAGTCCTAGGGTGTACTAAGATCCAGATCCTCAAAGATAACTAGGCTACCAACGTTTACTGATTTCAATGGAAGCTAGGAGCCTAAATACCTTTGAGGATCTGAGCCTAAGTGCCCTGGCCTTCCATTGAAATCAGTTGGAGTTTATGGTAGTAGCATAACCACTCAAACTTTGAACCCAACACTGTCCCAAAAGACCCTTCCCCCAGGGTATTACTTCTGGGGCAGAGGTTGGCATGTGGCTGGAAGCAAGGAGTGGCATGTGACTCCTCTAAGAACTCCCTGTGCCACCTTCCACCAATCAGAGAGGGTTTCAGCACCATAGGTCCTCTCCAAGAGTAGGGTGGCCAATCAGTGCAAGTGCCATGCTGGTGTGACCCATCCAGAAGAGGGCCATGTGTCCCTTATAAGAACTCCTCCCTCTGCCCTCTACCAGTTGCAGTGGGTTCCAGCCCCATAGGACATCTGGGAAGGGAAAGGTACACCAATCAGCATAGGTATGCTGAGACGAAACAGAGCATCCTTCACCACCAACCTGAGAACTACAGAATTCATATTAGCTCTGAGGCTGCTCCATTGCCTGCAAAGGAAGAGCTACAACAGTGACAGTTCTGAGGAGGAGGGAGCAGCTGAGGGGAGCTTTAGCCCAGCCCGTTATGGATATGCTGGAACCTGTCAGGGAGACCCATGCGATCGTGAGTCAGACTGACAAGCAGTGGTGGATTTAGAGTTAGTGGGGCCCTGTTCTCAGCTTCATTTTTGGGACCCTCTCCTTGGGACCCAGCCAAGAAAAAGAACATTCTCTCTTATCTCCCCTCCGCCCTGTTTTTCATTCTTTTTTTCTTCATGCTCCTCCTATAACAGAGATGGGCAAACTATGGCCCATCAGACCCTCCTGCCTGGCCCCTGAGCTCCTGCCCCTGGAGGCTAGCCACCGGCCCCGCCCCTGAGCTCCTGTCCCTGGAGGCTAGCCCCCGGCCCCTCCCCTTCCATTCCCCCTCCCGCACAGCTTCAGCTCGCCCCGCCACTGGCACAATGCTCTGGATGGGGGGACTGGGAGCTCTTGCCAGGCAAGGCAGCTGCAGAGCCCGGCCTGACCCGGTGCTCTGTGCTGCGCCATGGCATGGCTGGCTCCAGTCAGGCGGCGCAGCTGTAGCACCGCCAGCTGCCAGTGCTCCAGGCAGCACGGTAAGGGGGCAGGGAGCAGGGGAGTTGGATAGGGGGCAGGAGAGTTCGGGGTGATGGTCAGGGGGTGTGGATGGGGTCGGGGCAGTCAGAGGGTGGCGAAAGGGGGGTTGAATGGGGGCAGGGGTCCCCAGGGGGAAGTCAGGAAGGAGAGGGGGGGTTGGATGGGGCGGCGAGGGGCAGTCAGGGGCAGGGGTTCCGGGGGAGATCAAGGGACAGGGAGAAGGGGTGGTTGGATGGGGCAGAGGTCCCGGGGGGGCAGTCAGGATTGAGAAGAGGGGTTGGATGGGGTGACGGGGGCAGTCAGAGGCAGGGGGTCTAGAAAACATGACCTATGAGGGAAGATTGAAAAAATTGGGTTTGCTTAGTCTGGAGAAGAGAAGAATGAGAGGGGACATGATAACAGTTTTCAAGCACATAAAAGGTAGTTACAAGGAGGCGGGAGAAAAATTGTTCTTCTTAACTTCTAAGGATAGGACAAGAAGCAATGGGCTTAAATTGCAGCAAGGGCGGTTTAGGTTGGATTAAGAAAAACTTCCTAACTGTCAGAGTGGTTAAGCACTGGAATAAATTGCCTAGGGAGGTTGTGGAATCTCCATCATTGGGGATTTTTAAGAGCAGGTTGGACAAACACCTGTCAGGGATGGTCTAGATAATACTTAGTCCTGCCTTAAGTGCAAGGGACTGGACTAGATGACCTCTCAAAGTCCCTTCCAGGTCTATGATTCCACCATACTACCTTCCCTCCAGTCTGGGAGAAAACCAGTTTCTCTCTTTGTTATGTCACAGACTTCAAAGCATAATATAATTAAATATCTATAATTCTTCACGTAGTGTTAATGCATACATTTGCCAATGATATTAATCACCAGTGTGTCATTAGCTTTCATAAAAGACCTTACTTGATACATTTTATAGTACAGTGTATACAATCAGTTGATTCACTTACTTTTTATTTGAGGTTCAGATACCCTGTCTTTATAGTCCACTAACCCATTGAAATGTATTCTCAGATAAAGTACTTTTGCTCCCCCTCTGGTGATAGTTGAGTTGTTACCTTCTCCCCTTTTTAGCTTGATGGCTTTGTTTACCTTTTATGTAAATGTACCTTCACTGACTCTGCCTGACAACGAGGCTGGTCATCCAAGCAAATTCACATTCCAGTGTCTAGGGCAGACTGGGTTTATGTATTGCTTGACAAACACATTTTAAGAACATAATTCTAGCACATATCTGTAGCCCTTTATACACACTTCATACATACAACATGCAAGAATATTAACGATCAGTGAGGCATTAGTTTTCCAATGATATATTACATGCCGCTTTTTGGGTATAAATCATGGCAACAGCATCTGAGTTGTAGTGAGTATTTCATGCTAGACAATTACAAGACCCCCATTCTGTTGCCTGTGGCTATCACTGATTGTTTTTATTGATACTGTTCCAGTTGTGCAGGTATTGTATTTCCACTAACACCACTTCCCAGACACCCAGCAGATTCAAAGGCCCAACTAGCTATATTGTAAAGTTCAAGCTGGTGTTTTGGGGGGGAAACCTAGAGCTGGCCTTGTGGGGCAAAGTCATGTAGCTCATTTTTCTCTTTGCAGGAATAACTTTTTTCCCCCAGATTTAAATGTCACAGAGTGGAGAAGCTTCTACTGAATGGTTCTTGGGCCACCCCAGCCATTTCACTAGTAGCCACTTTTATCTCTCCTTTCCTTTCTCAGTTTGAACATTTCCAAGCCTCTAAATCCTGTCCTGTTTGGGGTTATTTTTTTGTAATTCTTCAGGGTAAAAAGATCCAGTAACGGTTAGATCCCCTGAAATCTTTTAATTGAGATACAGTCTCTGTCTCTTGGATAAATTTTCATCCACTACAAATATTTCAACTGTAAACATTTGTTCATAACCTCTTTAAAAACTCCTTTGGTTTTAGATAGTCGCACATGGTTGCCTTTTCTAAAAGGGACAACAACCTGGTTCATCTTAAAACTTTCTTCATAAACCATTTTCCGCATCAGCAGGTCTGGTACATGTAGTTCTGTAAAAGCTGATTGTAACTCTTTGTAAATTCTGGTAACACATCGATGTAGTGAAAAGTTGTGGGATGTAAAATATCTCCACATCTTAGATTTTAAAGTTACGTTAAATTGCTCCACAGCCTCTACTTTCTGTTCATTATTAGTAACAAAATGGTGAACATTATGTTGCTTTAACAATTTGCTTAAAGGTTTGTTTGTGCTTTTTGCCTGCTTGTGGGGTGGGGGGGAAAGATTCACCCCTTCAAAGCTCCCAGCTTCCCTGGAGGTGTAATATATTTTCTTTAACAGCGCCTCCGGGTTAGACATGACTGTTAGTTGTAGCATCTTTTACTAACATGAGGAAGGAGGGGTGTGCTCCCCACACTGGCCCTGCAAGAGCTGAATTGCAGGTAGGCCATTAAGCTAATTAGGCTGTAAACAGGGGGGCTTTAGGCTGGTGACAGCTAATTAGAGAGAAGTTCACCTGCAAGGGACAGGCAGGACTTCTACAAAAGATGGGAGATTGGAAGCAGAGGCAGCAGGGAGAGGGCTGCATTCAGTCCCTGGGAGAAGGTAGGAATGGGCAGGGGGAAGAGGGCTGCAGAGACAAGTTGCCTACAGTTACTCCCTTGGAGAAGGTAGTTGAAGAGCTTGGCAAACTCAGTGGAGTGGGGAAAGCAGGAGGTATGGAAATGGCTCCAGGAAAGGCATCAAGGTACAGGGAACAGACCTTGGCTACTGTGTAGAGGGCCCCTGAGTCAGAATCCAAAGTAGAGGGAGGCCCCAGGTTCCCCTGCCAGCCACTGCTGGAGTGGCACTGTAAGGGAATGTGATGCTGTATGATTGAATATGACCAATTATATCATTGATATTCCCACTGTTATACAATTGCAACAAATCTTGTACAAAGTATGTCATGTAAGGTGTCAAAGGAAAAGTTATGATTTGTTAAGTGTGATTATCCTGCTTATATGCATGTATCATCTTTGTATCTGAAGTTATGAATATTGGCTATGTACTAGCATCTTACACATATTTTATTCCTGGATAACACCCCCAGATAGAATTTAAATTAGGGCCAGACAACTATGTGTTGATGGCCCATTAAGAACACTCAGTTCACAATGGGCCATTGAAGAAATGCATCCCACCCATTCTGTAGACACCTCAGAAAGAATACGGGCAATGACTGCCTCTGTGAGTCATTAAAGCATGTACGGGCATGTGATATGCTCATGTGACTCTAGACTCCATCTTTTGCAGTAATTTTCCATGCACCTTCTCTGTGAGCTTTGTTTGTGACATTAAAATTCCATGCACATTGCAGGGGATATAAAAGGATCCCTGAGATATCTCCATTTAGTCTTCATTTCCTGCTTCATTTGTCTGGACTGGATTTCTAACAAAGACTCTCACAACTAGTAGTTTATTCCATCACTGATATGATCCTGATCTATGAACACTTTGAAATCACTTGCATGTATATAATCTATTAACCATTTGTAACTCTCTTTTTTTTTATAATTAAACCTTTAGTTTTTAGTTACTAAAGGATTGGCACGAGCATGATTATTGGGTGAGATCTGAGTTATATATTGACCTGGCTAAGTGGCTGATCTCTTGGGATTGGAAAGACCCTATATCTGATTAAATTGGCTTTCAGTAACTACTCATCATAAAGTCCAGGGTCAGGGTGGTGAGCCAAGGGCTAAAATGCCTACGGAGACTGCATTTTTGTTTTTTTGTTAACCAGTGTGGTGATACAGAAGTTCATTTTTGTTACTGGCTTGGCATAATCTGATGACAGAATAACAGTTTTGGAGTGAGTCTGCCCTATTTCTCAGCAGTCTGTCCTGAATTTGGCATCCTCAGTTGTGACCTACTGAGGCACAAAGAACAGGAGTACTTGTGGCACCTTAGAGACTAACAAATTTATTAGAGCATAAGCTTTCGTGGACTACAGCCCACTTCTTCGGATGCATATAGAATGGAATAAATATTGAGGAGATATATATATACACACATACAGAGAGCATAAACAGGTGGGAGTTGTCTTACCAACTCTGAGAGGCCAATTAAGTAAGAGAAAAAAAAACTTTTGAAGTGATAATCAAGATAGCCCAGTACAGACAGTTTGATAAGAAGTGTGAGAATACTTACAAGAGGAGATGGATTCAATATCTGTAATGGCTCAGCCATTCCCTGTCCTTATTCAATCCTGAGTTGCTTGTGTCTAGTTTGCATATCAATTCCAGCTCAGCAGTCTCTCGTTGGAGTCTGTTTTTGAAGTTTTTCTGTGGTAATATAGCCACCCGCATGTCTGTCATTGAATGACCAGACAGGTTAAAGTGTTCACCCACTGGTTTTTGAGTATTATGATTCCTGATGTCAGATTTGTGTCCATTAATTCTTTTGCGTAGAGTCTGTCCGGTTTGGCCAATGTACATGGCAGAGGGGCATTGCTGGCACATGATGGCATATATCACATTGGTAGATGTGCAGGTGAACGAGCCCTTGATGGTATGGCTGATGTGATTAGGTCCTATGATGATGTCACTTAAATAGATATGTGGACAGAGTTGGCATCGGGGTTTGTTACAAGGATAGGTTCCTGGGTCAGTGTTTTTGTTCAGTGATGTGTGGTTGCTGGTGAGTATTTGCTTTAGGTTGCGGGGTTGTCTGTAAGCGAGGACAGGTCTGTCTCCCAAGATCTGTGAGAGTAAAGGATCATCTTTCAGGATAGGTTGTAGATCTCTGATGATGCACTGGAGAGGTTTTAGTTGCGGGCTGAAGGTGACAGCTAGTGGTGTTCTGTTATTTTCTTTGTTGGGCCTGTCTTGTAGGAGGTGACTTCTGAGTACTCGTCTGGCTCTGTCAATCTGTTTTTTCACTTCAGCAGGTGGGTATTGTAGTTTTAAGAATGCTTGATAGAGATCTTGTAGGTGCTTGTCTATATCTGAGGGGTTGGGGCAAATGCAGTCATATCTTAGAGCTTGGCTGTAGATAATGGATCGTGCGGTGTGTCCTGGATGGAAGCTGGAGGCATGTAGGTAAGTGTAGCGGTCAGTAGGTTTCCGGTATAGAGTGGTATTTATGTGACCATCGCTTATTAGCACAGTAGTGTCCAGGAAATGGACCGCTTGTGTGGATTGATCTAGGGCTGAGGTTGATGGTGGGATGGAAATTATTGAGGCACAGTGACAGGCAGTGAAGTAGAAGACTGCCTGAGACTGCTGGAGAGCAGGAAGCTAGATACACTCCTTCCCACCCCTCCCGGAAGGAGAAACCACAATAGTGACCTAGCCAGAGTGCTGAGTCATGAACAGGATACTTCCTGGAAGTAGAAAGGGGCAGCAGAAAAGTAATGGACAGGGTGTGATTGCTGGAAGGGGTGTGGGCCTGACCAAGCTAATCCCCAGAACCACTAGGAAGCAGCGCCCTCCAGCAGTGAGTGGAGCACTCTATCACAAGCAGACACATTCACAAAGAGATTTAAACAAAAAAAGTTTGATCAATCACAAGGTTTAAAATATCATTTGACAGCTGCCAGTGGAAAATGGACACCATGACCCATGCCATTACAGCAGCTGAATTGATTCAGTATTCCATTTTGTTCATATCCAGGGTCTCTAAGTTCTGTGTCTCAGGCATAAGCAAAAACTGCTAACACAAAACAGATTCACCCCCACTGGGCTACCATTGTGTAGGTTCTTAAGGCCTCTAGAAAAGTGTCAAACTGTTGAGAGATTTTTCAGAAAAGAAACAGCTGTGTCTGTCCGTCCCCCCATCCCCCCCGGTTTAGATCTAGTCATCCACAGGTCGGTTCCTACCCCATTACAACCCCATTGACCTCCACTTTTTATAGTCTAGTTACCTAAGCAACGTCTTCACAGTTTGGGTGATCAGATGTCCCGATTTTATCGGGACTGTCCCGATATTTCCTTGTTTGTCCCGCGTCCTGACCGATGTGCGGTCGGGACACTGGACAAACAAGGAAATGCTCCAGAGCCCAGAAGTGCTCGCCCCCCCCCCCCCGCTCCGACTCCGCCCCCTCCTCCCCTGATTGGCTCCCTCCCCGAATCCCCGCCTCTTCCCCAGGCTCACCATTCCCCCTCCCTCCACAAGCTCTGGAGGGAGGCCTGGGAGACGCAGAGGAAGCGCGGGGCTGGGGTGAGTGAGAGTCCGGCCTGGCCCCGAGCAGGCAGGACTCAGTCGGGTGGTAGGGAGAATAGGGGGCGGCCTGCGGGTCCAGGCGGCGGCTGTTCTCCCCCCCTGGGCAGTAGGACTCGGGAGCAGCCGCTGCTGCAGCTCCCATTGCCGCGGGGGGAGGAAGCGGCCAAGCACCTGGCGCTCGGCGGCTGCGGCTCTGGCGCCCGGGCCCGGGCCTGCTGCGGGGACCCAGCAGCGTGCACGCTGTGCCCAGCCCCTGGCCAGTCGCGTCTGGGCTGCTGCCCAGCTGGTGCAATCCCGCGGGCGCCCCCCGGGGCGGAGGCATCGGCAGCCCCGTTTGTTCCCCTGTGGGACCTGAGCGGGACGGGAGGGCTGGGGCCTGCTGCCCCCACTCCGGGGCCGCCGCGGGATAGCACCAGCTGGGCAGCAGCCCAGAGGCGACTGGCCAGGGGCTGGGCTGGGCGCAGCGTGTGCGCTGCTGGGTCCCCGCAGCAGGCCCGGGCGCCAGAGCCGCAGCCGCAGCCGCCGAGCTTGGCCATCGGCCACTTCTTCCCCCCGCGGCAGTGGGATCTGCAGCAGCAGCTGCTCCCGAGTCCCACTGCCCGGGGGGGGAGAACAGCCGCCGCCTGGCCCCGCGGGCCGCCCCCCTCCTCTCCCTACCACCGACTGAGTCCTGCCTGCTCGGGGCCAGGCCGGACTCTCACTCACCCTGGCCCCGCGCTTCCCCTGCGTCTCCCGGGCCTCCCTCCAGTGCTTGTGGAGGAAGGGTGGGGTTTTTTTGTTTTTTGCCTTGCCTCCCCTGCCACCCCCCCCCCCTCGCATCACCCTCCTGCCCCCATGCGTCCCGATATTTGACTTGGGTGATCTGGTCACCCTATTCACAGTTCACCTTGTCCAACAGTGGCTGGGGAGCCATAGTTCCCTTCCTGATGGGGTTCAGACATCAGGCAGGTGTCACGCCTGTCGGCCTGACTCATGATCGCATGGTTGTCATAGTCAGGTTCTGGCATATGCAGCAACAGCTGGTCCAAAGGGCTCCCCTTGGCTTCACCCTCCTCTTCAGAGCCATCACTGAAGTAGTGCTTTCTGTGCAGGTGACCCAGCACGTTGGAGCTAAAACGAATTCCATAGTTCTCACAGGCGTGGGGAAGGATACCATGTTTCCTCTGCCTTTCTATAATTTCTGAACACACCTTCTTGAAACCAGATGCCCTCTTCCATAGGGTGAGGAGCTTCTGGGGGCAGCACTGCCAACCAGCCAACTGTTAAGCTCCAAAGGGTGGAGTTTAGAGCCTAGACACTTGTGCTATACCTATTCTGATAGGACATCCCAGAAGGGAAATGTGTACCAATGGGGCTGGAACCAATTCCAAGTGGTAGAGGGCAGTGGGAGGAGTTCTTAGAGGGGACACACAACCCTCTTATGGATGGGCCACACTGCCCTGGCCACCTGCTTCTGGCCACTGTGTCAACATCGGCCCTGGATGTCATACCTCAGGGGGATGGAGGGTTTTTATGGGGCCAGGCAACAGGGTCAAAATTTGAGTGACAGTAGACCCTTACACTACTTATGGTATGCTGTACCTAGCAGGAGGCACTCAATACCACCCAAGAACAGGCCCTATGTAGAAGAGGTTAGCCTTATATTAGACAGCATGCAAATAGCATGAGCTGCTTTGTAATCTGAATTGAATTAATTGATCTCCCAGGCTACTAATCTTGAATTTAGTGGGAGAACTTCCAGAGCAGAAATTTGCAAAGATGGACTTAGCTATTAAACCACTGCTGGGAGTATACATTTAAAGATGAACGTAATACAATTAAGGAAAAGAACATTCAAAGTCTCATCCTGAAATAAACGAGACTCAAGCAATAGCTAACAAACAGAGCTGCCAGATTACCTGTAGAGTCAAGGGGACAGGATTCAGATATGGATTCCCTATGTCATTATGACTGGATATAACTGGCTAACCAGTCTGCATTCTCAAATGCTCCCGGATGTGAGGAAAGGTTAAAGAATGCAATTACAAGGTGGACTAAAAATTAGAAGGAATGTCAGGTGCCTGCACATCTTACCAGAGTCACTATCATGAGCAAATGTTTTTCCCTTCTCCCTCACCAACTCCAGAATGCCATCCCCAGAGTAGGGCACAGTGGATGGAGGTAGACCTCACTCTGCATGCCTATCCCTGGAGGAAAAGGAGGAGAGGAGATGGCCCATGTTCCCTCACTCTGGGGTCTGTCCTCCCAGCTAACATGAAACATTTTCTCCAGGGTCCCATCCCCACAGAAGGATGAGGGGGAGCCCCCTCACTCCCCTGATTGGGGATAAAAGCAAGCTGACATTTTCAGGGCAACTGGACCTGTGTTCCCCCTCCATAGTCCCTTAAAAGCACCCACTTAAAGGTTTCCACTCCCAGCTGTCACCTCTTTTGAGTGGAGACCTGTATTTCACTCCCTCCCTGCCTTACAGTGTGATATCCCTAGCAAGCCAGGTTGCCTAAACAGGTGAGCACCTGCATTTTGCTTTCCCTCTGAGGGTTATAATCAGTGCATTGCCCACAGTTATAAGTTACCACACAGCTCCTTCTAATCAAGCACATTTATTCTGAATGTAAAAGCGTGACACAAACAAAAATAATAAAAGTTCCTACTCACATGCTGAAAAACTTACCAAAGGTCACTCCCAACCTCTGGTAGGTTTTAGTCCTTCAAACCCCACAACTGTTCATCCGTCTTTGATCCAGAATCTGAACAAAGGCTGGGCAGATCAGCCTTTTTTTAAATACAGTTTTGACCTTAGAGACTAACAAATTTATTAGAGCATAAGCTTTCATGGACTACAGCCCACTTCTTCGGATGCATCCGAAGAAGTGGGCTGTAGTCCACGAAAGCTTATGCTCTAATAAATTTGTTAGTCTCTAAGGTGCCACAAGTACTCCTGTTCTTCTTTTTGCAGATACAGACTAACACGGCTGCTACTCTGAAACCTGAGTTTTGATCTTGACCTTCGTCTTCAGTAACAGGCAATTTGCAAACAAGTACCCTTTCCTCAGGGCATAGCTTTAAAAGAATGGATTTTTGCATAACCAGAGTTGAGGATTTTCATTAACTTCTCCTTAAGTATTCCTCAGGAAATCCATTTCACAGTGATTGTCCCAAAAATCACTACTTGTCTGGCATGTTTTTTAATTAGTATTTTGAACTCCTGAGTCTCACACCTGTCACATCTCCCCCTAGAGAGGTTACATACAATCCTGGCCCACAGGAATACATAAACTTAATACAATAAGATTTTCCCAGGAAATTGCTTTATCTGTCACACAGGCAACCTTTGATCTGGGGCCTATCCGTAGAGTCTGGAGGGATAAGCAGCTGGGAAATCATTTATGTAGAAGGGATGAAAAGGAGGAATCCTTCATTTCCCTATATCTGGAATAAAGGCCAAGTATCTTCTGGGATCCTAGAGTAGAGCAGGAGCCAACCCATCCCTATAGTTGGGATAAAGGGTAGGTGAGACACAACCATCTAGCTCTGTCTATGCGGCAAACTGGTGCCCATCGACTCCCTCACTCCTGTACTTCTAGCTCTTATGTGGGTAGGAAGTGTGTTTGGGTCAGTGCTGGAACCAAAATGGAGAATTCCCTAATTTTCTGGTATTTGAGAGTGGGGTTTTCAAAAGCGATAGGGAGTCAAGCACCCGACTCCCATAGGAGTCAATGGGCGACTATTTTAAGATGGTAGTTGGGTGTATAATTCCCTTAAGCCCCTTTGAAAATCCCATCTTGTATTGTCTATCACAGTAGAATGCCAGAGTTAAAATTAATGTTTTGTAGGAACCCGTATTCTCTGCTTTAATTGTGCACTAGCTATTTATTGATTGATTTGCTGGGTGGGGAATATGTGTTTTGCCATCATTAGAAACATTTAGGGGAATTAACAGTGTAAGTACAGCTCATATGGGATGCTGGCCTCTCTTGTTGTCCATCATCTAGATACTCCCCACTCACTTTCTTTGATCTATTGACATTTTGCAGGTGAAAATATGTGGAGAGTGGGAGCAAGTGGCCATCTCAAGACAGAAGCAGGACCAGTAAGCAGTGTTATGGCAGGTGGTGATATTACAAATAGTCTTGCCAATTCTTTTTGTTAGTGTGCAAGCAATTATTCATCCTGGGGAAGACATACTGTGTGTTGTTGTTAGCTTTATTATGCAAAGTTCTGGATAGAGGGACCTGTGCAAGCAGTGTGAGAGTTTGCTCTTTGCCCTGTAATCTGACTGGAGTCAATTCTTGAGGTAGGGTTGCTCCCTGGGAACTGAGAATTGGCATTGGGCTGAGATCCTGCATGCTCTGTGGCCATTTCTATTCCAGGACTGGAGGATGTAAATAAAACAAGTTACACTTAGAATATCTCCACACTTCACATTGCTGATTTCTCTTTCAACAGGAAGCCAGCCTGCAAGTTCCCAGACATCTGCAACCACTTGGGAGAATGATGACAGCAGGAAGCTTTGCCCACAAGAATGGAAAGGGAAGCTGAGCTCTCAAGAGCTTGGATTTTGGATAGACATCTGGGGCAATGCTCAGATGTACAAGGCTCCATTGCCTGCCATATAACAGGACCTGAGAAAAAGTCTCACTGAGGGAGAAAGCAGAAAGCTTTCTAAGAAGGGGCCAGCAGTTGGAGCACAGGCCAACCAGAAGAACATGCAGTAGGTAGTGGTAGGGAGCAGGGAGAGGAAGGGGTGATGAGAAGTCATCATTTTAGGGGACAGAGTGCATGTGTTGTGTCTTGTGCAGCCCCAAGCACAGAATCATAGAAGTGTAGGGCTGGAAGGGACCATGAGAGGTCATCAAGTCAGCGCTGTGGCAGGAACAAGTAAACCTAGACCATCTCTGACAGCTGTTTGTCCAACCAAATTCTGCAAGGACAGGGATTGCACAGCCTCCCTTAGTAACCTACTCTAGTTCTTAACTATCCTCATAATGAGGAAGATTTTCCTAATATCTAACCCAAAGCCCCCTTGCTGCAGAATAAGTTGATTATGATGCTATTATGACGATCTTGAGGCCATACTGAGTGGGGATCCCACCACCACCACCAATGGATACCTTGTGAGCTCCAGGAACTGCAGACTGAAGGAGCAGCTCCCTGAGGAGGGGGAACATGGAGGATGTGGGGCTGACCAAGAGCCAGGACTTCTTCAAGACCCAGCTGAACCCAGAGAGAAAACCTATTGAGAAAGGGGATGAGAACTCAGATAGGTGCAAATTTACTGCATTACTGTACACCCTTCTATTTTGTTTTCTCCCAGGCCCCTGCAATTCCCTCTCCACACCCTTCTCCACTTATCTTCTGCTGTCTGCTAACCCCTTAAATTAACAATGCCTGTCTGTACAGTTGTTTATCGGCGAGCTCTGCTGGGGTATCTTTGAGGATCACCCCTTGTATCCCTGCTGAGACGCTCACCATGATAAGGAGGAAAAAGAGAAAACAGGCAAGAGAAGACCTGTTTTCAGAACTGATCAAGACTGCCAGTCCAGAGCCTGTGAGACCCAGAAGTTATAGGACCATCTTCTAGATGAAATACAAAGATCAAGAGGGATGACAGAAGGACAGACAGGTGCACCAAGACATCCTGCAGCTCCTCAAACACCACACACAAAGGCTTGAACACATTATGGAGCAAAGCACCAAAAGGGCAACACCCCAGGAATCACAACACTGCCTGGACAGCAAAACCTTCTTCACAGGGCCATAACCCGCCTATCCTATCCCCAAGACACCAGCACTCCTTACAGCAGTATCCCTTCTGCTCAACCCTGGGAGATAATAAGGAGAACTGCTTTGAATATACCTACACAGACCTGTGATGCAGCTCAGTGTGGCCAGCACCTAGCACTTCTTTTTTTAGTAGTTTATTATTGAGAAAAAAAAGTTCTATTTTGTGAAAAAAACACATTTATTTACATTGTCTTTAAATCAGGAGACACAACCCCCTCAATGCAATAGCTTCACAAAGATTAATAAGTCAGTTAATTACTGTATGTGCAATAACACAAAGGGTCTCTCTATATTGCACTCACGGGGTATGATTGCAGCTCAATTAGTACAGCCACCCTGCGAGTAATCACCCAGGGTTCTGGGCATCACTGCCCCAGTACCCAGCTACCTAGATTAAAGCTAGCTCAAGTGTGTCTACTGGAGGTGCAATCTTGTGATTGCAGTATAGACATACCCAAAGTAACACACTGAATGGCGATAGCACACTGTCAAAGTATGCTCTTAAGACTCCCTCCATACACATCTCATCTCCATGGGCTCTAGTAACTAGCCTTGTGTCAGGCTATGTGTCTGTCTGCTGATTTTCCATCTGTCCACCTCCCTGCTCCACCCTGGTGGTAGCATTGCCCCCTTGTCCTCACAGATATTATGCATAACACAACATACATCGACAGCGAAGGCATCCGAATGAGAACTCACTCTGCTGAAATAATGATGTGGCAAGCAATATGCTGGCAGACTTTTGGCTGGTACTGATTTCCAGTGCAGACAAGCCCTCACAAAAGTAGAAGAGGGAGAGCGCAAGAAAGGAATGAGGACAGGGAAGGAAGAGAGAGGTCAGCACTAGTGGCAGCTGAAAGGGAAGCAGATTTTCCTCACTGAATGAGGTTTAATTTCTATAGGAAGGCTGTTCTCTCCCCTCGTTATGTCACAACTCCCATGAGAGCTCTGCTGTGGAATGAGGGGAATAAGAAGTCCTGATTGGACATCCCAGCCATAGACTGTAGCCAAACATGGAATCCAGCCCTTTCTTCTGAATGACTTTGACATGCTGTGACCTGGCGCACGGGGCAGGTTTGGCCTGGCAACCCCTCCATCACAACAGGGAGGCAGAGCCAAATTTGAGTGAATTACATTGTGACCTGGCACATGGGGTGGCAGCACCACTCAGCGGCATGATGGTGAGGAGGGGGCATGGCCAGGCCAGCTTTGAGCGAGTAGTGTTGTGACCTGGAGCACTCAGATTAGGTGTAGAGGCTGATGGGTCAGGCTGGCTGGGAAGAGCCAAATTCCCCCCCTCCCCAATTTAAATGACACTCCGCAGCCCCTAGGTTGACATTTCTCTTCTAGATACCACATGGCTCCATGATAGCCAAGTCTCTCATGATCATTAATGTATTTATCCCACCATACCTCTGTGAGGGAGTGAAGTATCCACTTTTTGCAGGTAGAGGAATTGAGGTACATACTCTTGGGGGAATTCTGCGCCAAAAAATAAAAATTTGGCGCACAATATTTTAAAATTCTACAAATTTTATTTGTCAAAACAACATTACATAATCACACCAGTTTCAATTATTTTGGTAATTTATTTCAAAATACCTGTCAGCAAGTACGGCTGTAGCAATACAGATACACACAAAAGTTATGAGTTTTAAAAAACAAAGAAAAAAAATTAATTTTGCAAAGCACACCCAGCATTCAAAAGAAGCCATACAATTTGCCACAGATAAATCCCAAGGATGGAATGGGAACTAGGAAGTACTGTTGTTTACACTGTTCTATCTCAGCTGTCAAAATTCCACTTATTTTCATTACTCATATGGTGAGTATAAAAAAAGGCATTAGCTGCCTCCAGTTGTCCTTGAAGAAATAACTGTGGAAGGGAAATAGAGTAACAGATAATGGATACCTAAGGTCTCAGATATGCAATACAAAGTTCAGTCCTATTTGTCCCCATATAGAAATAAAATCCTGTCACACAATAATGATTAGAATCACTCCAGAGTCCAGCTGAGAAGATAGATAAGTGCACACAGATTAAATCAAAGAACAAAAGTGTTGCTTGTCCAACAATAGATGTGCTGATTCAGTCTCAGCAGTACAATACCAGCCACGCACCTATTGAGATCATGCTCCAGATAGCTAATTTACATGATTATCAAAATGGTTATAATCAGAATGACAATAATTCATCTAGCAAAAGCTTCCTGGGTTCTGGTATGGAAAAGTGCATGGCAATCAAAGTTCTTCACACATGGGGTGCCAGCGCCTAGAACAGGGGCGGGCAAACTACGGCCTGGGGGCTGCATCCAGCCCTCCAGATTTTTTAATCCAGCCCCGTCCCAACCCCTAGGTCCCAGCCCAGAGCACCCTCCTGCATCCCTCATCCCCAGCCCCACCCCAGAGCCTGCACCCCCAGTTGGAGCCCCCCCACACCCCAACCCCCTGCCCCAGCCCAGAGCCCCCACCCAAACCCTGAACTCCTCATTTCTGGCCCCACCCTAGAGCCTACAACCCCAGCTGGAGCCCTCACCCCCTCCCGCACCCCAACCCACAATTTCATGAGCATTCATGGCCCACCCTACAATTTCCATGCCAAGATGTGGCCCTCGGGCCAAAATGTTTGCCCACCCCTGGCCTAGAAGCTCCTAAGCAAGATATGGTCCCATTCTGCTAGGTATTATATGCACATAGTAAGAAACATTCACTGCCCCAAACAGCTTGCAAGCTATATTGAGAAGACATACAAACGGTGGGAGCGGAAATAGAGGCAAAGAGAAGTGAAGTGACTTGCCCCACGTCACGCCAATGACAGAGCTGAGAACAGAACCCAGATCTCCTGATTCCCAGTTCAGGGCCTAGCCACCATGCTGCCTCTGAAAATAAAAGTGTATATACATTGGCACCTAGAGGGATGGTTGGATTGCAAATGCATAGTTAAGCACAAAAATAGATAAGCCAGAAAGAAAAGCAACTTTCATAGCATGCATATGCATCCATCTTTGTGTCTTCAATGATGCAGCAATTGCACCTTTGTGCTTTTATTATGTTGGTACCTAGGTCTCTCAACAACTTTAACAAACTCAGAGCTGGTAGGTAAGGTCCTTGGGAAGAAAATCTAAGGGAAAAGGGAATTCAGAAGAGCTGGCAGTTTCTCAAGGAGACCGTATTAAAAGCAGGCGGCAGAGCTCCTCCTCTGAAGCTGCGTTCTCGGCAGCAGGGGTCCTTCTGCTCCAGGTCTTTGGGGCACTTCGGCGGCAGGTCCCGGAGCAAGTGAAGGACCCACCGCCGAATTTCCACCAAAGACACGGAGCGGAAGAAACCCCTCTGGGCAGCCCTGGTTCTCGGTGGCGTTTCCGCGGCCACTTTTCTTCCCACCCAGAGGAATCACCGCCAAAATTCCACCGAGGGCAACGAAATGCCACCCTAAGCAACCGTCTAGGGTCGCCTAGTGGAAGCACCGGCCCTGATTAAAAGCACATCTGCCAACTATCCCAATGCAGAGGAAAGATAGGAAAAATATTAAGAGGCCAATATGGCTCCATCAGCAGCTCTTTAATGACCTGAAAATCAAAAAAAAATCCTACAACGAGTGTAAACATGGATGAACTGCTAAGGAGAAGTACAAGAGACTAGCACAAGCATGTAGTGACAAAAATCAGAAAGGCTAAGGCACAACATGAGTTAAACCTAGCACAGGACATAAAAGGCAGTAAGGGAAGGTTCTTTAAATACATTAGGAGCAAAAGAAGTGTAGGTCCTCTACTTCGTGGAAAGGAGCACTAATAACTAAATAACTAATGACATCAAGAAAGCTGAGGTGTTGAATGCGTATTCTGCTTCAGATTTCAGTAAAAAGGTTAATGGTGACTGTAGTGGTTTTGGGCCAAGGTTCGGCCCTCCGCGGGGCTGTGGGGTATCCCACTGCCTTGCTCTGGTCCGGCGGCAGTCGGGGACCGCAGACCCACAGTTAGGGGCTCAGGCCCGTAAGCTGGGGCTGAGCCAAGAGGTCCGAACGCAGGCCCTTAAGCAAGGGTTGAGGCAAAGTCTATAGCAGCCCAGGCCTTAAGTCAGGGCGGGGCAGTAATCAAATAGTCAATCAGAGGCCCAGGTCCCTAAGCAGGGGCGGGTCAGTAGCAAATAGTCAATCAGAAACCCAGCCTCTCTAGGCCAGGGAAAAAGAGGGAGTCTGCCACCCAAGGAGTGGGTGGCAGGGGGGACACAGGCCCTCCCACTCCACTGCGTCCCAGCCCGGGGCCCTAGCAGCGGCGGAAACTCGCTGCTGTCAGTGGGGATTCTGGCCGCAACACACTGACATCGGCTCTGGCAGTGCAGCAGCCAGACTGGGGTCGGCTGCCCCCGGGCTACTTCCACACTCCCCCTCGTATGGTACCTGGGCCGTCCTACTGTCCTCGGTGCTCTCCACCAGCATCGGCTCCTCAGGGTACTGGGCGAAGGGCAGGCTCGGGTCCTCCTCGGGGTAGCTGGCACGGGGCAGGCTTGGCTCCTCCTCGGGATAGCTGGCACGGGGCAGGCGTGGCCAGTCCTCCTCAGGGTAGCGGGAGAGGGGTAGGCTCGGCAGGCCTGGTAAGTCAGCAGGCCGGTTGCGGCCTGCGGCTGTCTCCCAAGCGGGAGCTCAGCCAGAGACGTCTGCTGTCTCCACCGGCGTGAGCTCTGCAAGCAGGCTTTTATACTTCCGGGTCGGCACCTGACCTCCAAAGCGTGGGCACCGGACCCGGTGGCTCCGCCCACGTCAGGATTAGGGGAGGTTCAGCCCTCCTCGGGGCTGTGGGGTATCTCACCACCTCGCTACAGTGACCAAATAATATTAATTGCGTTGAGTAACAACAAAAGGGAAAAAACGTACATCAAAATAGGGAAAGAACAAGTTAAAAAATATTTAGATAAATTAGTTGTACAGTATTCAAATTGGCAGGCCTGATAAAATTCATCCTAGTATACTTAAGGAACTAGCTGAAGCATCTTGGAACCGTTAGCAATTATCTTCGAGAACTCATGACTAGGGCCCTACCAAATTCGTGGCCATAAAAACGTGTCACGGACCAGGAAATCTGGTCTTTCGTATGCTTTTACACTATATTATACAGATTTCACTGGTCTCCCTGTGTTTCTCAACTTGGGACCCAAAAGGGAGTTGCAGGAGGGGTTGCAAGGTGTTTTTTTTGTGGGGGGGAGGGAAATCGGGATATTGCCACCCTTACTTCTGTGCTGCCTTCATAGCTGGGTGGCCAGAGAGTGGTGGCTGCTGGCCAAGGGTCCAGCTCTACAGGCAGCAGTGCAGAAGTAAGGGTGCCAATACCATACTATGCCATCCTTACTTCTGTGCTGCTGCTGGCGGTGGCTCTGTCTTCAGAGCGGGGCTCCCGGCCAGCAGCCTCTGCTCTCCAGTTGCCCAGCTCTGAAGGCACCGGCGCCGCCTACAGCAGTAAAGGGCAGCAATACTGCACCGCCTCTATAATAACATGACCACCCCCCACTCCTTTTTGGGTCAGGCCCCTACAATTACAACACTGTGAAATTTCAGATTTAAGTAGCTGAAATCATGAAATTTACTATTTTTAAAATCCTTGACAGTGAAATGGACAAAAAATGGACTGTGAATTTAATAAGGCCCTACTCATGATGAATGGCAGAGGATTGGAGAAGGGCAAATATAGTACCTATATTTTAAAAAGGGGAACAAAGAGGACCCATGGAATTATAGACCATCAGCCTAACTTTGATACTTGGAAAGATACTGGATCAAATTATTAATCAATCAATCAGTTTGTAAGCACCTAGACGATAATAGAGCTATAGTGAATAGCCAGCATGGATTTGTCAAAGAAGCTATTCTGCCATCAGAAACAGGAAACCCAGAAGAAAGTGGAGGGACATTACATAATGATAAATGACATGGACTAAACCCAGGGAGTCAAAAAAAGGAGTGAGGTCAGACCGAGGGGATGCATTCAGGTGTGTTTCTTGTGCTTTTTAAGAGGAAAGTGTTTAGGATTAAGAAATTCCTTGGTTGCTGTTTTACTGCCCTATTGTCCCTGAAGGAGGGAAATAGATAACCAGAGCTCCCACAGATAGGTGCCGCTGAGCGAGGAGGAGAAAAGTGTCTGAGGTACTGGTTCCAGGGTCTAGGTGGCTGGACTGCAGGATTCTACTGCCCAAGAAGGGTTTTAGACACAGGGAGTGCACCTGAGTGACTCAGAGCTAGGAACAGTGATCAGTCACTACTAGATCGAGGGAATTTAGCAACAGGTGGGATTCAGTGGCTGGGTCCAATAGCAGCAGACTAGTGTCTGTTCAGAGAGCCAGACTGGGCCCAGTTGGGACAGTGAGATTTTATTAATTTGATCCAGGGCAATGTTCTGCCCAGTTGTGCTACTGAATAACTTTAATTGACTATAATGAGAGTTAAAAGCATGAACTGCTGAGATAATTGGGCCCAGATGTTTTCCAGCAAAACACAGGGCCTGATCCTGCCCGTTGCTGAATGCCTCCAAGGCTCATTGACTTCAGAACTAAATTTAGCTTGCTATGGTCTATCCAGTCAACATGAGTTGTGGCTGCTACATACAGGTCCACCTTCCATTTTAAATATTCAGCATTCTAAAAGGTATGCCACATAGCAATTAGGACATCTGCTCCTGGGGAGATTTCTATTTGCATATTAAATTTAATGCTTTCTCAAAAAGCACTGAAAGCAAATAAGAGATGCTGACAGTATGAGAACTTTCTAAGACCATACACCAGTATAAAATTTCCAAAGGTTAATAGTTGTGCTTAGCCACATAAATGACAGATTTTCTGTTTAAATGTCTAGGATTATTAGGGTACATCTACACTACAGCGGGGAGTCGATTTAAGATACGCAAATTCAGCTACGTGAATAGCGTAGCTGAATTCGACGTATTGCAGCCGACTTACCCCGTTGTGAGGACGGCGGCAAAATCGACTTCTGCCACTTTTTGTCGGCGGCGCTTACTACCACCTCCGCTGGTGGAGTTAGAGCGCCGATTTGGGGATCGATTGTCACGTCCCGACGGGACGCGATAAATCGATCCCCAAGAGGTCGATTTCTACCCGCCGATTCAGGCGGGTAGTATAGACCAGACCTTAGAAAGACAGGGTGGGTGAGGTAATATCGTTTGTTGGATCAACTTCTGTTGGTGAGAGAGGCAAGATTTTGAGCTACACCGAGTTCTTCATCAGGTCTGGGAAATGTATTCAGGGTGTCACAGTTAAATACAAGGTGGAACAGATTGTTTAGCATAAGTAGTTAACATAAGGATACCATTCAAGGTGAAGCGGACTGTTAACACCCTTCCAGTCACAGGGGAGAAAGGAAGCGGGGGAAGGGGTTGTTAGTGGGTGAGACAGGGTGTGCGTACTCTGCACTGGAGAAGAAAGGGTTAACCCCACACGGTTGGTGACGGAAGTCCCGCCCCTCAGGTCGTGCTGGGCATGCTCCAACTGCTGCCTCAGTATAAAAGGGAGCAGCCCAGCTCATTCTGGACTGAATGCCAGAGAGGAAGGACCTTCAGCTGAAACTCCAGCTGAAGACTGCCACAGCCCTTGCCTGCAAGAGCCAGAGACCCTGCGAACCGATTTGGAGGTGTTAAGGCTGCTTCCCCACTCTGAACTTTAGGGTACAAATGTGGGGGCCTGCATGAAAACTTCTAAGCTTAACTACCAGCTTAGATCTGGTCCGCTGCCACCATTCCCAAGTGGATTCCCTTCCCTGGGAAACCTTGAGAAACTCTTCACCAATTCCCTGGTGAATACAGATCCAACCCCCTTGGATCTAAAAACAAGGAAAAATCAATCAGGTTCTTAAAAAGAAGGTTTTTAATTAAAGAAAAAGGTAAAAATCATCTCTGTAAAATCAGTATGGAAAATAACTTTACAGGGTAATCAAACTTAAAGAGCTCAGAGGACCTCCCTCTAGCCTCAGGTTCAAAGTATAGCAAACAAAGATAAACACTCTAGTAAAAGGTACATTTACAAGTTGAGAAAACAAAGATAAAAACTAACACGCCTTGCCTGGCTGTTTACTTACAAGTTTGAAATATGAGAGACTTGTTTAGAAAGATTTGGAGAACCTGGATTGATGTCTGGACCCTCTCAGTCCCAAGAGCGAACGAACTCCCAAACAAAGAGCACAAACAAAAACCTTCCCCCCCCCCCGACAAGATTTGAAAGTATCTTGTCCCCTTATTGGTCCTTTGGGTCAGATGCCAGCCAGGTTACCTGAGCTTCTTAACCCTTTACAGGGAAAAGGATTTTGGAGTCTCTGGCCAGGAGGGATTTTATAGTACTGTACACAGGACAGCTGTTACCCTTCCCTTTATAGTTATGACAGGAGGCCTGGAGCCCAAGGAGCCCCAAAGGACCACCCGCACTGAGGAGTTTGGAGACCCTGACATCCCACAGACAGCAGTTTCTGGAACTACAGTACGCCAGGGAGACTAACTGCGGTGATATCGCCACCCTGCCCCACCTCAAAGGGGGGTGGGGTGTGCATACACTGCGACAGTGGGTTACAGATTGTTGTAATAAATGATAAATACAGGGTCTTTGTTCAGTCTAACAATGTTATGAATTTCAGCTCCCAGACATCTTTTGAATATGCTGTGCGGGTTTCCTTTGAAGATGGAGGACTGATCAGATATGGAGTGATTGCTTTGTGAAAAGTGTTCATCCACAGGTGATATGGAGTTTTTGGCTTTTATCATTTTCCTTAGCATGGTGATACTGTGGTTTCACCAACATGCAATAAATGCCACAATAATAGCTATTGGATGAGGTACACCACATGTTGTGATAGGCCTGTTTAGGACCCATGGATCTTGAAAGGTGTGTTGTGCGGGGTGATGATCAGTGTAGATATGTCTACAGGTTTTGCATCTGTTGTTCTGGCAGGATCTGGTGCTGCTTTGAGTTGGTGTCCTGGTCTGTGGGGACCTTATTTCAGTTGATAACCTTGGAGGGTTGTCTGAAGGCCAGAAGAGGGTGTTCAGGAAAGATTTCTTTCAGGAAGAGGTTCATTGATTATGGGTTGTAGATTGAGGATACCCCAAATCGGTTCCAATTTGGGTGGTAGGTGACAACTAGGAGCATGCAATTGGAGGGGGGTTTATTTCTGATTGAAGCAGATTCAAGGAATTTGGATGGCCCATTCCATGATGTAATCTACTTCTCTGTTGGAACATTGTTTGGTATAGGTAGTTTTCAGTGCAATACGGTGTATAGCCCATACTTTCTGCTTGGAGCATATTCTGTGGTATCAGAATGCCTGGTTGTAGATAACAGATTTCTTGGTGTGTTTGGGGTGGTTTCTGGATCTATGATGGCAGGTGTGGTTATCTGTGGGTTTCTGGTATATGTGGGTTGTCTATCGGATCCCTTTATTGAAGCTGATGCTAGCGTGGGAGTATTCCAGAGAGTTTAGTGGACAGATGGTGATTGTTGAAGTTGTGGTGGAAGTCTGAGGGAATTGAAGTCATCTATCCAGAAGATGAAAATCATCTATGTATGTCAGGTATATCACCAGGTTCATGGTGCATTTATCCAGAACTTCTTCAAGGTGGCCCATGAAGCAGTTGACATATTGGGGAGCCATCCTAGTACCCATGATTTGGGCAAAACTCCATAACCCCCCGCCTGCCTTTCCTCTCCCTCCCTCTCCCCCGCCCCCATGACTAGAGGGGTGTTATCAGGCCACTTCACATTGAATAGTCCCTTGATGCATTAACTACATATGTGAAATAACCTGTTCCACCTTGTACTCAGTGTCAATTAAGTACATTTCTGAGACCTGAAGAAGAGCTCTATATAAGCTTTTGACTTCTCTCACACCTATAGAAGTTGGTCCAATAAAAGATATTACCTCACTCACCTTGTCTCCAATATCCTGGAACCAACATGGTTACACCACCACATGGGTATATTATTGTTATGATTAAAACACAGAAAAGAAACATGTGACTATCTGCATAAATCATAAAGCCACTTTAACTGAATGGACCTATGATTATTAAATTCAAGCCTTACTTTCTATTTCCCTCTTAAAATAAAAGGGAATTACACTGCTTTGACAAAGCAGTTTAGCCTTGAGCAAAAACTGAAGTGGAAGACACTTGTGTACAGACAACAGTTAATGACTTTACAAGTCACTAAATACCTCTGCAAACCTCTGGTGGTTTTCATAATACAATACTTTGAATCCTGTTCTTGTTAGAAATACTCCTGACTAATTAGCCAGGTAATCCTAAAACTATCTTTCTTTCTAATCCACATGGATTCATTCAAGCTATTACCAGTAAAATAGGCACTCTCTCTGTAATTATATCCAAATAACTGGTTTAGAGTTCATGGCCTTAAGTTATAAAGCCGGATAATGCATAAGTGTCTCTAGAAGGGTTTGTTTCAAATTTATCTAGAGTCCTTGACAATTTTGATACTATGCAACAGGTTCCCCCCAGTTCCCACTGGAATCTCTAGGAAGTATGTTATTGTATATTGTTTACACCTGTTGTCAGTTAGGTGGGTGTGTGCTTTCTCCATATACTGTCCCAGCCCTGCTCAGGTAGTTGGTTCAGACGACCTTGATAGTACTACCTAGAAAGAATGACCGTTGGCATAATTTGGTGTCAGAGACACTCGGCCAGGTTTCTTGCCATCAAGACACAATACTAGCACCCTGGCTCTGAGGTTACAGGTACACTAACACTTTAAAAAAAAAATCTTAGTTAATTAAGTTTTAGTTAAGTTTAGAAGAGTATTGGTTAAAATATTATACATACAGATATGAATAGAGTTCTTAGGTCAGTTTCATAGCAGAGATGGTGAGCTTTAACGTTGCAAAGAGTCCTTTCCAGAATCCATTCTATAACTATTGGTTGTAGTCCAATATCCAGGCAATCCAGAATGGACCTGGAGACCTCAGTCTTGCAACTCAAACTTTCCCTAATGAAGCTTAAGCAGATCTGAGATAAAAGGATCAAGGCTTTAGAGTTCTTTTTATAGTTGTCTAGCAGCCTCCTGACAGCATGCAGTCCTGGGGTGAACAATAGTGGCTTTGAAGTAACCTCCTATTTCCTAAGTACCACTGATAATTAGCTGCATGGATTAGCATAAGGCAACTGCCCATCTCCTGCCTATAGATAGTTTATTACATACTTCAAAGAGAGAAGAAGACAGTGATATTACTACATTCACAGTTCATCTAAATTTTAACATCTCCTTTTGACCTCTGAATTAACAAAATACAGTGATAGGAATCGTTCGGTTACATTACATATATATTGTTAGATGACAAACACATAAAAACATAACTACGATACCCACAGGAGGAAATAAGGAAACAGATCAACATTGCCAGATGTGTACCCAGAAGCCTCCTACTGCAAGACAAGCCCAAGAAAGAAACCAACAGAACTCCACTGGCCATCACATACAGTCCCCAGCTAAAACCTCTCCAACGCATCATCAGTGATCTACAACCCATCCTGGACAACAATCCCTCACTTTCACAGGCCAGTCCTCACCCACAGACAACCCACCAACCTGAAGAATATTCTCACCAATAACTACACACCACACCATAGTAACTCTAACTCAGGAACCAATCCATGCAACAAACCTCGATGCCAACTCTGCCAACATATCTACACCAGCGACACCATTACAGGACCTAACCAGATCAGCCACACCATCACCAGTTCATTCACCTGCATGTCCACCAATGTAATATACGCCATCATATGCCAGCAATGCCCCTCTGGTATGTACATCGGCCAAACTGGACAGTCCCTACGTAAAAGGATAAATGGACACAAATCAGATATTAGGAATGGCAATATACAAAAACCTGTAGGAGAACACTTCAATCTCCCTGGACACACAATAGCAGATTTAAAGGTAGCCATCCTGCAGCAAAAAAAACTTCAGGACCAGACTTCAAAGAGAAACTGATGAGCTTCAGTTCATCTGCAAATTTGACACCATCCGCTCAAGATTAAATAAAGACTGTGAATGGCTATGGCTAGCCAACTACAAAAGCAGTTTCTCCTCCCTTGGTGTTCACACCTCAACTGCTAGAAGAGGGCCTCATCCTCCCTGATTGAACTAACCTCGTTATCTCTAGCCTGACTCACTCTTGCTTGCATATTTATACCTGCCTCTGGAAATTTCCACTACATGCATCCGACAAAGTGGGTATTCACCCCGAAAGCTCATGCTCCAATACATCTGTTAGTCTATAAGGTGCCACAGGACTCTTTGGGGAGGGATAGCTCAGGAGTTTGCGCATTAGCCTGCTAAACCCAGGGTTGTGAGTTCAATCCTTGAGGGGGGCCATTTAGGGATCTGGGGAAAAATCAGTACTTGGTCCTGCTGGTGAAGGCAGGGGGCTGGACTCGATGACCTTTCAAGGTCCCTTCCAGTTCTACAAGATGAGACATCTCCATTAATTTAATTTAATAGTTATCTACTAATGTTTCTAAAGGTTGAATCTGTGTCAATTAGCGGGCTAGCTGTATAACTCTTTCTAGCCCTGTGTCACACCATCTCATGGGAAATTATATTTCAAAATAGGTTCCCAAACCAGGACAAAAAAATACAAAGTGTCAAAATTTGTCATGGAATTGACAAAATTCCAAAAAAAATCAGTTAAGTGTTAATGTTTTGTTTCAACTTGGTTCAACATTAATCTGTCACCCAGAGCTGCCATGATGCCTTATGGGAGTTGTAGTTCCAGTGCTTCATCCCCGCATTCTCCTTTATTGAACCAAGCTCCCTGGCCAGACTTCACTTCCCATGATGCAATGTAATCATGTGACTCCTATTAGATGCTGCATCAGTTCAGAGGGATGATCACAGTGCAGCATGGGAGATGTAGTCTATCCAAGAATCCTGGTTCACAGACATTAACCTGCTATACTTTTTCTTAATTTATTTAAAAGAAACAATCTTTTACTCACTGGTCTTTCCTGAAAGTTTCTCACACAGAATTTCTGCTCCATGTGAACTACTTCTAATCCACCTTAAACTCTTGGGTTAGGAACTAGGAACTGTTAGGAACAGTTACATAAAATAAATGCACAAAAAATAGCATGAATCTGACTTGCAATGACTTGGGGATTTTATTATTCATTATGCAAGTGTATTGAGGCAGCCACTAGGTAGATTTGAAAACAGTCACAAATGGAGAGTTTCAGGAGTTCTAGCACAGATTAGAGGGAAAAGCACACCAGAAGTGCCACATTTCACTTTTCATAATTCTCATGTGTAAAAAGTTTATCATCCAGTCAGGGAGCAGAAACAATGTCATGTGATTTGTGGCCACACACCACTAATAATAAATAGTGCAAATTTGAAGTGAATAGTTTGTTACCTATCAAAATATTGCTCAAGCTATTAAGCAAATATCTATGAACAACAAATATAATTAAAGAAAATGATTATTCAAGAACAATTTGCTAGCTGCACAAGGGAATACATGCATCATGTTCAATGGAACTGAAGTCACAGAGCCAATGTGCCCTGGGGGCAGGGTAATTGATGGGACACCAGCGGAATAGGGAACGCGGGGAGTTAGGCTGGAAGCAATTCAGCCACATGAACAGAGCAGTCTACAGGAATAAATAAAGTTTCCGTTGTTCAACTTAAACTGCCTTCAGCTTCACATTTTGTGCATGAAACACGGTGGCAGCATCTGAGCTGTGATTTGTCTGCAGTGCAGCAACTGGCAGCATGAGCCAGGGAACTCAGTCTGAAGCACCCCAGAGCCCTGGCTTTGAGACAGAAGCCTAACCCAGCAAGGAACCTGGTGCAAGGAGGAATTTGAGCTGTACACAGACCTGGCCATGCAGGAGGACAACATCAGGAAAAATAAAATTTACTTTACCTTATTAGGGAACAAGACAGAGAGGTGTGCAGCACACTGAAATTCACCACTGTCCCGAGCCTCACAGCAGTCCTAGGAGCCCTGGAGACCTATAGCTCCCCAAAGCAGAACAAAACTGACCTCCAGTGAAAAACCTGCATCATGCCACAATCTGAAGGGGAGAAGATAGTATGTGCATAAGGCAGTAGCATAGGGATCTGACTGCTACATGCCATTTTGGGGGCTTGACAGACTCCCTGATTCGGGACAGGATAGTCTGTGCCACTTGGGATCACCTCCAGTGGAAGCAGTTGCTCCAGAAAGGCAACCTCACATTTGAACAGATACTTAGACATGGGGCATGCAATGGAAGCCAGGAGAGACAAGAGACAATACCAATCTCTGTGCAGGCAACAATGTTAATAGAGAAATGCCATCTGATATCAGCTGGAAAGTGGGGCCTCCTGCAATGTGATTCCTTGGGGTGAATTGGACCCAAAGGCAGCCATAATGTAATGATATACAGTAAGTGCATAATGCAGGAAATGTGACCTCACAATAACTGAAGCAAGAAATTTCAGCTGGTACCAGCTGAAGTTTGTGGTGGTAGATGGTAAGCACCACAGGCCATCCAAGCCATGGCTTTGATCTGGGTGCAGCATCAGAGTTTCATAGCTGCAGAGCAAGAAGGAAAAGGGGGAGTCCCATCAACAAGGGAGACCATTTTAAATGCATAGGGGGATGTTTTCAGAGGTGATAGATGCCTTGAAGGAAAGCTGCAACTGGAGGTAGAACCTATGTGCTTACCAAAAAGGAAAATTCCAGTTGCACTACATAGTCTAACAAATAAGGAGCTTGAAAGTCTGCAGAGCCAGGGTATCCTAGCACATGTAGAGACCAGTACAGCCTGAGTAAGCACCATGGTGGTGGTAAAGAAGCTATCAGGCAAATTACACATCTGCATAGGTTCAGCATCTTTGGTTCTGTCATTAAAAAAATGCCACTATTCACTGCCCACAATGACATCTTTCAGAACTTTCTAGAGCCAGAATCTTTACTGTCTGATGTGAGGAAGAGGTTTTGGTACACAGAGGTTAAGACGAGAAGGGACCACTTTAGTCTGATCTCTGGTATATCACAGGCCACCAACACCACCCAGTACCTGCACTCTAAAACCCAACATTTGAAATTAGACCAAACTATTAAATGCCAGGATAAAGAGTCCAGCATTCTGACAAGCTTTGCAACAACATTTGGTCACTATGGATGCCTGCGCATGCCAAAGGCATATGCCCAGCACTCTGTGTTCCAGAGAAGACTCACCCTAGTGCTGGAATGACCGCCTGTGGATGTCCTCATTGTAGGTGAAGAGACCAATGATCCAGGAACTGATGGAGACTGACAAAACTACAAGCTTTTCTACAGTGATTCAGGGACAAGAATATAAATTCAACCTAAAAAAAAAAAAAAAAGACTCAAACAGCACGAGGTGACACATTTGACATCTGCTCACAGCAGAGGGAGTGAAAACAGATTCCGACAAGATCAAGGCAGTCAGAGACATGCCAACTCCAGTGGGTGTGAAAGGGAACAGTGCTTCATAGGAATGAAAGAATTTCTGTCCAGGTTCGGGCCACACCTGGCTGCAGCAGCAGAACCTGTACATCAGCTCACAAAGCAAGATGATGAGTGGGCTGGACAAGTCCCCAACAGCAGGCATTTGACTCTGAAACAAATGATAAGATGCCCCGTCCTGAAATACTAGCAGCCTGGAGAGGCAATGACACACTAGTGTGATAAAGGATTGGGTGTAGCTCTGTTACAGAAACAGCCAGTCGCTTATGCCAGCAGAGCCCTGACAGACTGAACAGGGGTACAACCAAATAGAAACAGCTTCCAGCTGTGGTGTTTGAAGTGAAGTGATTCCATCAGTATAGCTATGGCCAATCAATAATAGTGCAATCAGACCACAAACCCCTAGAGATAATCGTGGCAAAGCCCTTTTAGTGCTCCAAAGAGATTGCAGTACATGTTGATACACCTCAAACTCTACCAGGTAGAGACCAGATATTGTCCAGGATGATTACTAATGTTAGCTGACATCTGGAGCTGGGCATATATACCCAGCATCAGAGAGTTTGGGGACAGATCAGGACACAGTGCAGCATGTTAATGGATTCAATCTCCCAATTTCAACAGTGAAGCTGGTGGAAATCAGAGAGGCTACAAGCAGTCAAGAAAGCAATACTAGCAGGGTAGTCAGAAGACAAAAGCCAAGTACTGGTAGGAGCAGAACTATATTTTCAAATTAAAGATGAGCTGAATGTGGAGGATGGAATCATATTTTGAGGTCTGAGAGCTGCTGCCTGCAAATCCTTACATAATAATGTTATTTAAAAAAAAAATGCCTCACACTGTGGCATTGAAAGCTGTCTTGGTGTGTTTGCTGGCCAGGAATGAACATGCAATTCTGCTCCTGAAAAGAAGGGCATGATCCCTGCTGATCATGTGATAAACCACCAGCAGAAAGAGACTCTTACCACGAGCTGGCCACCTGACCATCGGAAAAGGCAGAGCGGATTCATTTACTTTCAGTAAAAGGCAGTACTTGGTTGAAATGGACTATTACTCAGATTTTTGGGAGGTCAGTGCCCTCTCTGATACAAGCAGCAGGTCATTGAATGGCAAACTGAGGGCCCTCTTTGTGGGATATAGCATTTCAGACACTATAGTTACTGACAACAGACCTAAATTTGCCTTGGAAGAATTTTAGGCATTTACACACAAAGGGTGGTTAACAACACACCTCCTCCCCAGCATACCCACAGAGTAATGAAATCATAGTAATGGAATCAGCTGTGAAAACAGCTAAGTGACTGTTACACAACGTTATTTCTTCTGGCCAGACCCCTTGTTAACATTTTTGGCACTCAGGAATACCCCATCCCAGTGGTGCCAGAACAGTCCCACCCCAAGCATTGATGGGTCAAAACCCTATTACCAATAAGGGGCGACCTATTGCAGCCAGAATGATGGAGATGCCACCAAGAGGAGGTGGCCAACAATATGAGAAAGTAGGCACTAGAGTACAAGAGGCTAGCCAAGGATCTACCAGGCCTGGAGACAGGCAGTCCTGTGAGTATCCAGCCACTAGGGAGACATCGGAAGGAGTGGATTAAAGAAGCTGAGGGGTGCAGTGCCACTGAGGTCATGCAAGGTGTCTAAGTAAGAGGGACAAGTGACCCAAAGGCATAGGAGGCACTTATGAGTCAGCAACACACCACCGAGAGAGCCCACAGAGAAAGACCAGAGATAAAACCTGCTGGAGGCCGACCCCAAAGGGAGGTAGAAGACCTGCACAGAGAGTTTTCTACATTCTGAGGCAGGTGACATGGGGAGGCCATTCCCAGTGTGGTTGCTTGTTGAGGAGACCAAACTCTCTCAATGACTATGTAATCAGATGAGTCTGTGGTAAAGATGAGACTCCAACTTGGCTATGTGCTAGCAACCTCTGGCCAAAGAGACATGGGGGTGAGGTCTGGGTGTCAATTATGTGCTTTTAGTGTTTAGATTAAAACATTTTAAAAATTAGGAAAGATGTATCATGATCAATAGAAGTGGAGTCAGAGTGTCAATGTTGTTTGGGAGGAATGTTACTGATGGGACACCAGTGGAAGAGGGAACATGGAGAGTTAGGCTGGGGAGTTAGCCACATGTACCGAGCAGTGCTTAGGGTTTAATAAAATTTCACTTGTTCAACTTAAACTGCATTCAGCATCATGTTTTGTTTATGGGTGTTCCATAAGCTTTTACAGTTACATCATCTGAAGATTTGTCTGCATTATTTTAATTTTCTGCTCACTCCCTGTTCACATTTCCAAACAGTTCAAAATGGCAAACAGAGCTAAATGTAGGTCTCTTAGATCCTCTGCCCACCTCAGTCTGGCTTTGCATTTTCACCCCACATTATCTCTATCAATCTGCAATTGGCTGGCTAGATATACTCTGCTTCCTAACGTAATTCATACTGTAGCTGAATATTTGTGCTCAAATAATTATCCCCATGACAGCTGGGTTGTGAAACTGTTTCTGAACTTCAAGGACCAGAACTTTAACTAGTGTTGAATCAACACACATCCATTGACGAATGCAGCTATGCTGATTTACATTAGCCAGGGATCTGGCACCCAAAATTTAAACCATTTTATTAATATTTAATTTATACATATCCTTACTATCTACCCTCATGTTTTTAAATTGGTTTATGGAGGATATACATGGTTTTGTAGTTCATAGCCCATCACTAACTAGGTTTTGATGCAAGTATTTACTCATGCAAGGAGTTAGAAGGCCTAATTTGAGTGCTTTTTTTTTTTGAGAGACAGAGAGAGATTTGAACACTTATGGATATGCAAGGAGGGAAAGTATTTGAGACCAGTGAGGTGCAGTGGCTGAGTGGTTAAAGGTGCTTCTCTCTCTCAATCTCACACTGAAAAGCCACCAAAATGGTGGAAAGGCAGCTGGGCGTGATGCTGGTCACATCATTCCCTTGTGTATTGCTGGTTATGAAACTGAGGAGCTTTAACGTGTCAGCCTGATGAGCTATTGGCTATGGGGAACTGTGACTTGACTAGTCTTCTCCACTACATGAAGTCAGAAGAACACCACAGACTGAAGGAGCTTAGAAGGGGATGATAATCAGTCTATAAATCCCTTCCAGGTAACTATGCATGGGGGAAAAAAACTATTCATAGACTCAGTAACTGGAGGATTGTTCACAGCCTCAATACAAGGAGCGAGAGCTTGAAGCTAAAGGAAGAAAAAGTTGGTTAGATGTTTGGACACTTGTGGGAGTAAGAGCAATTAGGTAGTAGAATGGACTCCTATGGGAGGTGAATGAGATCCTGTCACTTGCAGATGTTAAGAATCCCTGGGATACACAACAATGGGGATGATGTAGCATTGGGAGTTCTCAAACACTTCAATAGAACTCCGATACCATCATGATGGCCCATTAGAAATGAACATTTTGTAACCTTAAAATATGGACCATTTCATTGCCTACAATCATCTTTTACTGGTTAGGCAAGTGGCAAGCTCTGTTCTGTTTTCTGCTCAACTCATTTGTTTTATTGTTACCTCATCTTCTAAAGCACCCTCATTTGCGTGTCTCATCCACATTTGGGGTGTCAACAACTTCCCTGAAGAGGAAGGGTCACTTTTTATCCAGCCAGAGTTCCTTTGTCTTCTCAGTTCCCAGTCTTTTCACCCTGCTTCAGTTCAGTAACCTGCAGGCAATAGCACAGGCATTAGCCCTTAACCTACAACCCTTGAGAGTTTACTGCAGGGTGGCTTATCTCAAGCCAATCTTTGTTCTTCCCTCTTGTTTTCCTTACAGCCCACTATTAAACTGAACTATATTCCCAGTAACCTCCCAATAACCAGGTCAAACACAATATTCATAAGTTTATAGGGTAGCCTGTGATAAGGTGAGAATTTGGGTAATATTTTTGATTCCTATGTATGCCTCACTTTCCCTCTGTGGTTTGCATTGCTATGCATGGAGTGTAAAGGGTTAAATGCGGTTCTTGGGGCACAGCATGACACATGAGGTGTTGGTTCACATAACTGTCTGGGATGGTATAAAAAGGACTGGCTGAAACTGACCCATATCAATGGAGGAGCCAGAAAGACAATGGGAACCCCAAGAACTGAACAACTGATACAGGAAACTCCAGCAGGCAAAACATGTGAACGCAACATCGGTCTGCAAGAGGAAGACAATGGATCAAGAAGTAACAGCAGGAGAGGTTAAGAGCTGGCCTTTGGAGAAACACAGCAGCTCTAAGCGAGCGTTGACAGAGTGAGAGAGACAGACAGACAGACAGACACACACTGCACCAAAATGGATTCTGCAGCAGTGTGGCTAGGCAGAGTCCTGAGGTTGGGCAGTCTAAACTCAGTCTTCACCTTTGCTTCTCTACACTAAACCTAAGGACTGTCCAGTGCTGTAGTCTTGCTGATTAATAAACCTTCCTTTGTTTTGATAAGGCTGCCTGGTGTCACCACAAATACAGGCTGAGGTGCACGGATCCCTGAGGAGAGCAAAAAGTCTCCGGTTCAGAGACTCTCTCAGTTGGACTCGCTGGACAAAGCTCACAGTATGAAAGAGGAGTGCTGGAGCCTGGAGGCTCTGTCTTGGAAGCATTGAGGCTGCATGGCCTACTCTTAAAGAATGGGAACACGGCAGGGGTTCCTCCAACAGACTGTTTAAAAGATGGGGTATAGCTCATATTGATCTGTGACACCGCCCTCCATCTGTCACAGTGTGGTCTTATTCAATGTCTTCATTCATAGAAAAGAATATGGGGTTCCTGCGTGGAACACAATTTTAAAAGGGGAAATTTTAAATTGAATGTCAGGGAAAAAGCTTTGACAGATAATTTTTTTTTTTAGATTGTGGAATAGCTTCCAAGTGAAGTGATGGGAGACCCATCTCTTGGGAAGATTTAAAACTAGTCTTGACAGAATATGAGAAAATGTACAAATGAGACATTTCTGCACTGGAAGAGAGATAATAAATTTGATTGATTCTATTACTATTCTAATCTATGTTGGTGTTTTGCATTGTGACTCCATAGGGTTTAGTAAGTGGTTTATATATTTGAGCACTGCAGGGAATGGACCATCAGGGAAGATCAGGATGGCTGCAATGCAATTTTGTGATATGCAATTTTAGCAGGGGCAGGGCGGGAGGTTGTGCATTTTACCACACATGATAAACTTGAGTAACAAGTGTGGCATTCTCTGTGACAGCATAAAAATGGCTTGACTATTTATGGCATATTTTGCAGGTCTGTAGAGATCTGAGATTACATTAGAGGAAGGATTTAGTTATGTTTCTATGGAAACCATAACTACTATATAAAGCCTGTTTAACAAGAGAGCTTGTGACACAGTATCTCATTCAAGGTGAACTACCTCCAAGCTGTACCACTGACAATTTTTCAACTGGATTTTAATCTTTAGCAGACACCAGTGAATTCCTGACACCTCTAATAGGAGGAAGAGAATCAGTGGGTGCTGATGGATAACTAGTTAGCACGATATCATAAGAGCTAGAAGGTTACAATTCAGAATCCCATTCACCCTGGTAACTCTTAATGAGGCAGTTTTCATATGGTAGAACATACAAGTATTGGCCCTGATTTAGAAAAGTATGTGGTCAGCACAAACATGTGCGTACGTGCTTTCCTGAATCAGGGTCACTTGGCCCGATTCTCCTCTCACTTGTACACCATTTATACACTAGTGTGGCTCACACTGAAGTCAGTGGAGGTAGAGGAGAAACTGACCCAAAATTTTTACTTTAAAATATTGAAGTGCCCACAGCTGTTCATTCACAAACACTTAGAGGCCAGAGGGATATTTTCTTGAGTAAATTTACCACTTTGCTCTATGATGAGAGTCTGCTTTGAAATTAAAAAGTTTTCATGTTCAGTGGCCCACCTGACATCTTATTCATATTTATAATGAATACACAAAGATTATCGCTTAGCTGAACTGAGTAGAAGCTGGTTGCCAGAATATATTTTCCTCTCTTCTTCAGGGAGGAAGCTTTTAAATAAACTTTCAGGAGGTGCTTAATGTGAAATTGACAGTGTTTCTTACCTTGTTGTGCATGGCAGTGCAATACAATAGAAATAATTAAGCTGGCCATATCTGATATTCGCCCTAGTGGCAAAAGCTAAGGTGGGACGTTGCTATATAAATTGTTAGTTATCTAGCCATAAAAGGCTTACTGAAGTGGAAAAAGTTACCAGAGCTGGCTCTGAATGGGGGCTCAAAGTGGTTTCTGTACATTATCATATTTTTTTCCAAATCCTCAAATCTGCTACTGCAGTATATTTAAAAAAAATGCAACAAATTACAAACATTTTAAGATAATGTGAAGGGGGGGATGGGGGAAATATATGAAATAGGTAAATGCCCCTTCTTAAAGTTGACAAAAAAATATGTAATTTTTTTTTTTAAACGTAGCTTTGTATTTACCCACCAAACAAATAGAGCTTTCTCCCCAACATACCTCAGCTCTGGTCACCAGGGGCTAATTCATTCTCTGTATTCATTCAGGTCCTAGACTTGCAAAGACTTAGGCATATGCTTAACATCACAAGAATGTCATATGTAAGACAGAGGAGTTCTACTTGGCATTGGTGAGGCTTCAGCTAGAATACTGTGTCCAGTTCTGGGTACCACACTTTAGGAAAGAGGTGGACAAATTGGAGAAGGTCCAGAAGAGAGCAACGAAATGATAAGAAGTATAGAAAACCTGACCCATGAGAAAAGGTTAAAAAACTGGGTATGATTAGTCTTGTGGAAAAGACTGAGGGGAAACCTAGTAACAGTCTTCAAATATGTTATGGGCTGTTAAAACTCAAATGTTCTCCATGTCTTGTAGGACAAGAAGAAATGGTCTTAATCTGCAGCAAGGGAGATTTAGATTAGATATTAGGAAAAACTTTTTACCTATAAGGGTAGGTAAGCTCTGGAATTGGTTTCCAAGGGAGATTGAATTCCCATCATTGGGAGGTTTTTAAGAACAGGTTGGACAAACACCTGTCAGGGATGGTCTCTAGGTTGACTTGGTCCTGCCTCAGCACAGGAAGCTGGATTTGATAACTTGTGGAAGTCCCTGCTAGCCCTGCATTGCCAGGATTCACATGCTAGGAGTGTCCTATTGAAGTTAATGTGATTACTCCCAATAAGTAATGCTAAGGACATGCGTAGGTCTTTACAGAATTGTGGCCTCAGTCCTAAGCTTCTCTGCTATAACAACCAATAAAGGAGCCTCTTAATACCAATTGTGGTGGGGATTTTTACAAGGTATATGGACGTCAACTCACTAGGAAATGGACTGAGACCACCAAACTGGCATCACAAGGTAACAACTTCCAGTCACTGGCAACTGGAGTGGATTTGAATAAGTGACCTAGAGGTGGGAGGCTGCTGTGTGAAGCTACCAATCCTCTGTCTGGGTGAATGAGTTACTAACATAGCCACATTTCTTAGAATAGGTGAATTGTTTCCCTGGCCAGTCACACAATACTCCTGAATAATAATTGTTTGTAACAGACTAGAATTTGGCCCAGATTGATTTACTCTGGAGGAGTATGGAAAGTGCAGGAGAGATGCACCAAAGCGAGAAGAGATGCCCTAAGGCAACTGTCTTTTCTTAAAAATCACCCAAAGCAAAATAGGGTTCTTGTCTGTTTGATGTTTCCACTTGGCTTTAAGTTCTTCAAAGAAATAAGAAACGAGTTATCAAATCTAGATCTAGGATTGCTTTCAAATCTCTGTAAAATATAGAAGCAAGAGAGTGATGCTTCCTCTCCACAAGCATGTGAGCTGCAAACAGAACTGAAGGGGGAATAATGTAGGATGCTTTGACCATAAAGCCTCCTGCAGGAATGTTGTAGAAAGGAAAATAGTGTTGGGCCAGACCATCCCTTCTGCTTCCCTTGAGTTCAGTGGAGGCCCTTTCATGGGTCAGCAGATTTATGCAGACAAACTCCACACTCCAGCAAGAGAATGAGATGATAGAAATTGTGCAAGTGTCTCTTGTGGAGGTTTGACCCATGGAGGACATGATCTGGCTATTGATAATTTATATAAAGAGTCATTTTTTTCTTCCCTTTACTGGTAATACTAAAAAGGTGACTTTATTCAAACATGAGTTGCTGAGATTTCATCCTGCTGGTGTTCCCACCAAGCCAGGTGTAAAAGAGAATGAGGGAGATGGTCAGATTTGCTTTTTCTCCTTGGTCAGCAGCCATACATCTTCATAAGGAAGCAAGGAGCTTATCTTAAAGAGCACAAAGGACATATGTGGGCCCTTACTCGCCTCTGCTGGGGTTGGGGAGTTTACTCAAGTCCTATAACCCTTCTCCGTCCACCAGCTCCAGTTCCAGCTTAGGTGTGGGGAAGGCAACAGTGTTGAATACAGAACCCCAGCCGTCAGCCTCCCAAGGGGTTCCTGGGATGTGGTGATTTTTACCCTTCAGACCCATCACAACCAGATGCTAAGGGGAGGGTGATGCACCAGCCCAGTGATCCTTGTTGATGGCTCTTTTCAGGGCCTTATACCTCATTCAGTTTCCCCAGAATTCCATCAGCTGAGGAGGAACCCCCTCCCTGCTGAGACACTGGCTTCTGACATCTAGGGTATGCCAACACTGTGTCTTAAACCCAAAGTAGCAAGTCTCAGAGCCCAGGTCTACAGACACAGGCTTGTGGTACTTGTACTACGGTGCTAAAACCAGTATTGTAGACATTGTGGCTCAGGCTGGAGCAGGACTCTAAAGTCCAGCCCCACTCCCCAGACTTCAGAGCTTGAGCTTCTACATAGCTGTTTTTAGTGCAGTACAGTAGCATAAGCCCCACAACCCTGAGTCTATATACCTGGGCTCTGAAACTCACTGCCACGGGGTTCTGCTTGCCCTAGCCCCCTGACTAACATATAGCAGTCAGGGTGCAGCATCACGAAGGCCCTATATAGCTTAGCTATCTCTGCAGCAAGTACTTAGGAGGCAGTTTCACCTCCACAGGAATATAGCACAGACCAATCAGAAAGTTCCAGAGGGCTCTGTGCTGCAGGGGTACCTAGAGCAAAGATTCAATAAATTCCCCCTTGCAAAAGCCTTTACTGTTTTAGTTTATATATTATAGAGCCACAGATTAACATTTTCTGCTGCTCATGTACAATAGCAACATTTCCAAATAATTGCATTCAGGAAATTTTCACTAACAGCTATTTTCAGTTGTTTTATCACTAACAGTCACCAGTTAATTAGGTTTGGCTCTATGGATACATGTATGCAACTATCATGGATTGAATAAGGACTGCTTGGTGCTTTTCATTCCCATACAGTGCAAAAAAGGTAAGATTTGTTGTATAACCTATGAGAGGTGTTCACATGGGGGTATAATGCAGTTTAACGAATCCACTTTTAATTCACACCTTTAATTTGAATTAATTTTCCTGAGTGTCCCCATGTAGACAAGTCCCATGTCTCATTTTCTAAAGGGATTTTAGGCACTTAGGGGCCTAAATCCTATTTGAAGGGCCTAAATCCCTTTAAAAAAGTGAGACTTTTTAAAAATCAGTGACTGGTTGCAATGCTGAGTGCAGCAATGCCAAAATACCTTTAAAAACATCTGGCCTTACTCATCATTGTACAAAGCGAGTGGCATTTGGTTTTACAAGACTTTATTTCTATACAAGCAAATTCTATAAGCATAGAAACCTATGTCTAGCTATGACATTTTCTTGACCTCACTAATAGAAGCCCATTTTGTCAGGATAAATGCATGCCTATGGCATTTTGAGGGATATTTTTATTTTTATGAGGGATCATTTATTTTTATTTCACCATCTCTCCCCTTCATTGTTCTACTGCACACTCAGGGTAGGATATCCTAAATCTTGTTAAATGGAAGTCAGGCAACAAGCATACAAAGCAAGATGTTCGAGTGTGTGTGGGGACATAAAGTAGCCTGTCAATTCTGAACACTAAGTGTATATTTTTTCTAAAAAAACAAACACCAGCTCTAGACTCCAGCTAAATATGTGGTAGCTGGAGAAAATGTTCTTTTTGGGGGGAGAGGGGGGTGGAAGGAACCCACAGGTTGCTATCTCTGCTGGCATCTTACTACCTTAGGTCTCTTGTAAGGGCCAGGAGAGATCAGACCTTGATTTTTTTTTTTTATATATGAGTAGAAAATGATAGGTTCCGCGCCTCCCCCCCATCTCCTACATAGACAGTGGAGCTATTTAAAAAAAAAATCTTTCCTTGAAACCAGGAATCTGTTATATTTCCAGTGCTGAGTCAAGATATAGCAAAACAAGCATCTCTGTAGCAGAAGAATTGCCCACTCAGAATGTCTATACTCAGAAGCTGGGGAGAAAGTTGCCGATTATTTCTGCTAGCTAAAAAGACATTTAAAAAAATAATAATAATTTAAAGTCTACAGTAACAAGCCTGATCCTCAGCTGGTGTAAGTCAGCAGAGCATCCTCACAATGGAGTGAGGCTGATTTACACCAGCTGAGGATCCATCTAATGAGTTTCAGAACACACAACTTAAAAACAGAAGCTCAAAGCCAGGAATATTGCAGGGCTTGATTTTACAGTGTAAATGCTATGGGACAGAGCCTCAGCAGGTAGCAATCAAGCTGATATCAGTGGAGCTACATCAATTTATTCCAGCCAAGGATCTGGACCAGTAAGTGAAATCTTGGCAAATACCCTGCTTGTTAAGGATAGATCCAGAAGAAATATTTTATTCTGCATCTCGTAGGAGCGATTTGATCCTGTTTGAGTTCTGAATTGCTGCCTCCTCTATTTCTCACCCACAGTTCTTAAAATTGCTAATGTTGTTAAATAATGAGGGTTGGGGAGGGTGTGAAACAAAAATATCAGAAATTGCTTTGTGCTCCAAAAGTCCAGACTTTGAAAGTATTAGCAAACATTGGGTTGTTTTGCTTTCCTCAAAGCAATTCATTCTGATCACTTTTCTCTGTCAAAATGACTGTGACCATTTTGTTAGATATTGGTCATTGCCCCCGGAGGCAGGAGACTGAGCTTAACAGACCAGTGGTCTGATCCCATATAGCAAACCCTGAGTTTCTGTAAAACCCCTGTAACTGCAGTAGTTGCTATGTTCATTGTATTCTTTCATCCCTCCATTTAAAGGACTACTTTGGTTTAAACAAGATCAAGCTATAATGAGATTTTCACTGGAAGCTGGAGAGATTTCACCAGGTTGAAGGGTCAGATTGTGAATGGCCACTGAATTCCTGGGTGGAGCAGAGGATGTGGCATGACACAAGGATCCTGTCCCCCATACATTTATTTTGGAACAAGGTGTGTAGCTGCATTCTTAGCACTTTTCTAAGTGCAAGGACCTGCTAGCCTGACTAGCCACTTCCAAAGGGGCAGAGAAGCAGCAGTACCAGGAGTCAACTCTCCTTCTGGCACAGAAGCAGGTCCACTGGATCTCTGAGGGGCGCAGCAACAGGAACATTCCCAGGTGGGTGCTCGGGGAGGCACTGTCTCCCTCGATCTCTTGCTGGAGTGGCCCACCTGCTCAGGACAGTGCCATAAAAGCACAATTGTGCTTCAAATTAGGAAAATGTGTTCTTTATGCCTAATATTCCAAAACCAGATAACCCCCAAAGTGTTCAAGCACCCTGGAGCGTAAAGCTTGTCTACACGACAGAGACAGTTTATTTTCACACTGCATTCCCCCTAATTCTGTTTAGCTTCTAAAGCTTGAAGACTACTAACAAGAGTAAATCCAATGAAAGTCAGATATTTTTATTAACAGTTTACTTAGCTGGTCCAGCAGTGAGGCAGAACTGGGCAGCAGTAACCTGTGGATGCTTTAGCTAGCCTCCTGCATCAGATTTCCACTTTTGCAGAAACATTTCAAATCATCAGAGCTAAGTGTCTTGAGGAAATGGCCCCTTCCCTTAGCGACTAATAGATCCCTCACTGGTAGGCAAAGAAAACCCAGCCTGAGCTACCAGCAAAGCTTCCTTCCTAAATTTTATGCCGTTCCTCCTCGGCATGCTCTCCCCCAAGGGTATGATATAGTGCCATAACGTAGACACTTGCTACAGTGACGGAAGGGGTTTTTCTATCACTGTGATAAATCTACCCCCTCAAGAGGCGGTAGCTAAATTAACAGAAGAGTTCTTCCATCAACTTAACTACATCTACAGTGGAGTAAGGTCAACCTAAATATATTGTGCAAGGGACAAAATTTTTCCCCAACCCTGAGCAATGAAGCTAGGTTGAGCTAATTTTTAGGTCGAGACAGGCTCCGTTAAGAGGCTGGCACAAAATACTGCAAGGACACACCTCCCCCTTGTTAAGCAGTCTGAGGGTGTCCTCCCCTCTAGGATCTTGAAGATAAGTGATGTCTAGCACCTGGTTTGTCAAAGCCCCCAAGCTGACACAGGAGTCACTCTCCCATTTTTCTTAAAGTGAACGGTGAGTTTTAAACTCAAAGCATTATAGGAATATTCTTATTCAAAATGATTTTATAAAATACTGTAAAGTCTTCATGTATCTTTAAAGGAAAGGTGTATAGTTACACAACTCCTGACCAGCACAGAAAACCAAGGATCACCTCTCCAAAGGTGGTTAAGAATAAATTATTTAGGTTTGAAAGACTGTCTTTAAGAATTATTCAAGGTTAGACAGACTATTTTGAGAGCCACAAGACTTTTATGTATGTTATAAGGGTGATTTGAAAAATTTCAGCTCTGATTAAATTCTAATGAAAACTAAAATATTATTTCAGAAAATGAACTGAGTACAAGAGTTAAAACTAAACTTTAAAGATATTCTGAGAGTTGCTTCCACAAGAACAAAGCAACAAATTGCCTATTCAGGAGCTGAAAATACTGCCAGATCCATGCATGAAGGTGTTAAGCCAAGGAAGGGAGTGAAAGCAGCTAATATTAAAATCCACCCACACCCTATAAGGTGTTGCTCCAAAATCCATTTTTGAGGTGCTGCTACAATAATCTGCCTATTGTCCCCTCAATCTGTTCTTCTGGAGGTAAAAGTTTCCGAGTTGCTAAGGAAAACCTATAGGACATGTATATAACCTTCCAATAAAGTAATTGACACTTTGTTTTGGAAATAATACTGCCTGTATCTTTTTATTGAAATACACTGTATTTGGGATTATTAGTTATCCTAAACAAGGCACAAACACCCCGAGAAACAAATCCCTTATTGCAAGTTAAAGAGCACTTAGAATCATTTGAACTATATGCTATTGTAGTTTAAGAGAAGCAATTTGTTCCAAGTAGCCAGTTTGCAACAAATTGCTGACAGCAGTTCTTAAATTGCTTTAAACTATCATACACACACACCAAGCATACACATATTAAACACTCGTATACTATATTTATGCTGAACTATAATTAAGAATATTAAATCTATTGCTGCTTTAAAAAAAAAAGCACGCTGCTGCTATTCAGTTCCTGGTCAGTCAGCTCCGCTCCGCTCCAGCTTTCTTTTCTGTCTCTGCAGCAGTTTTTCTTGGACTTCTCTTGCTGGCTTCCCCGGCTCTTCCTGCACACCTCTCTCCTTCTCAGATGCAGCTTCTGGACTTGGAAACGGTTGCTGGCAGCTGGCCATTTATTCTACATTGTAGCTCTTTCTTTATATACCTTCCTGTTCTTAGCCAGTTACCTCACTCACACATGCTCAGTCTTGACCACTATCTCAGAATTCTGATTGACATCTGACCTTTAAAACATTTTGTGACCAATATGAGTGGGAGCTGACCAGCTAACTCACCTCTGTCACCCCTTGCTGCACATGCTCACTAGTTGCCAATCTTGCATCCACACAGCTCTTTGCCAGGTTTTTTTTTTTAAATCCTAAATTCTTACTGAGCATGCTCAAGGTCCACAGCATCTATCTCAGGGTGGAGTGACTTTTGCTTATTCAGAATGGAGATCAGAAATACAAAGTAGAGGCTGGAGAATTTTTTCCCTTAGTAATAAAGGGGTGTGTCTTTCACCTCCAGTCAAACGATAAAAGGAGATGAGTGTAAGTCTCTCTTTCAGGCAGGCAGCACTCTCGGCTTCCATCTCTCAACTTTGATAGCACTTCCGTCTCAATATTCTCATTTCTTTCAAGCAAGCAAACAGCAGCAAGACAAAGAACAATACAGCAGCAAGAAGGAACAATCACTGATTCTGCCACATAATAATATCACCAACACTTCAACATCAAAGCACTGCCAAGGAATTAGATTTACCCTGGTGATGATTTTAACAGGATATTGAAATGGTTTAAACTATTTACTCCCTGGAAAGGGCAACAGTTAAATGGAGAAAAATAGCAAATGACACTTGAATGTAATATTCTTAGGCAAATTAATGAATCTTATCTCAAGACAGCTCCTTGAATGGCTTCTTTTGAATAACGTATTTAAATACTTTCATCAGTTTCATAAGGCTTAGTTAAGATCACACTGTTACCTATTTATAAACTGTTTGTTATCCATTATGAACTAAACAGGCAACACCTACCCCTTAAACAAAAAGTCCTTTGCCCATCGCAGGCCCTGGTTCTCATGGGATACTTTAATCACCCTGATATCTGCTGGGAGAGCAATACAGCAGTGCACAGGCAATCCAGGAAGTTTTTGGAACATATAGGGGACAATTTCCTGGTGCAAGTGCTGGAGGAACCAACTAGGGGCAGAGCTCTTCTTGACCTGCTGCTCACAATCCGGGAAGAATTAGTACGGGAAGCAAAAGTGGATGGGAACCTGGGAGGCAGTGACCATGAGATGCTCGAGTTCAGGATTCTGACACAAGTAAGAAAGGAGAGCAGTAGAATACAGACCCTGGACTTCAGAAAAGCAGACTTTGACTCCCTCAGGGAACTGATGGGCAGGATCCCCTGGGAGAATAACATGAGGGGGAAAGTAGTCCTGGAGAGCTGGCTATATTTTAAAGAATCCTTACTGAGGTTGCAGGAACAAACCATCCCAATGTGTAGAAAGAATAGTAAATATGGCAGGAGACCAGCTTGGCTTAACAGTGAAATCCTTGCTGATCTTAAACGCAAAAAAGAAGCTTACAAGAAGTGGAAGATTGGACAAATGACTAGGGAGGAGTATAAAAATATTGCTCAGGCATGCAGGAGTGAAATCAGGAAGGCCAAATCACACTTGGAGTTGCAGCTAGCAAGAGATGTTAAGAGTAACAAGAAGGGTTTCTTCAGGTATGTTAGCAACAAGAAGAAAGTCAAGGAAAGTGTGGGCCCCTTACTGAATGAGGGAGGCAACCTAGTGACAGAGGATGTGGAAAAAGCTAATGTACTCAATGCTTTTTTTGCTTCTGTCTTCATGAACAAGGTCAGCTCCCAGACTGCTGCACTGGGCAGCACAGTATGGGGAGGAGGTGACCAGCCCTCTGTGGAGAAAGAAATGGTTTGGGACTATTTAGAAAAACTGGACAAGCACAAGTCCATGGGGCTGGATGTGCTGAATCCGAGGGTGCTAAAAGAGTTGGCGGATGTGATTACAGAGCCGATGGCCCTTATCTTTGAAAACTCATGGCAATCAGGGGAGGTTCCGGATGACTGGAAAAAGGCTAATGTAGTGCCCATCTTTAAAAAAGGAAAGGAGGAGGATCCGGGGAACTACAGGCCAGTCAGCCTCACCTCAGTCCCTGGAAAAATCATGGAGCAGGTCCTCAAGGAATCAATTCTGAAGCACTTAGAGGAGAGGAAAGTGATCAGGAACAGTCAGCATGGATTCACCAAGGGCAAGTCATGCCTGACTAACCTAATTGCCTTCTATGAGGAGATAACTGGGTCTGTGGATGAGGGGAAAGCAGTGGATGTGTTATTCCTTGACTTTAGCAAAGCTTTTGATACGGTCTCCCATAGTATTTTAGCTGGCAAGTTAAAGAAGTATGGGCTGGATGAATGGACTGTAAGGTGGATAGAAAGCTGGTTAGATTGTCGGGCTCAATGGGTAGTGATCAATGGCTTCATATCTAGTTGGCAGCTGGTTTCAAGTGGAGTGCCTCAAGGGGTCGGTCCTGGGGCCGGTTTTGTTCAATAATTTCATTAACGATCTAGAGGATGGCGTAGACTGCACTCTCAGCAAGTTTGCAGATGACACTAAACTAGGAGGAGCAGTAGATACGCTGGAGGTTAGGGATAGGATACAGAGGGACCTAGACAAATTAGAGGATTGGGCCAAAAGAAATCTGATGAGATTCAACAAGGACAAGTGCAGAATCCTGCACTTAGGACAGAAGAATCCCATGCACTGTTACAGACTAGGGACCGAATGGCTAGGCAGCAGTTCTGCAGAAAAGGACCTAGGAATTACAGTGGATGAGAAGCTGGATATGAGTCGAAAGTGTGCCCTTGTTGCCAAGAAGGCCAACGGCATTTTGGGCTGTATAAGTAGGGGCATTGCCAGCAGATTGATGGACCTGATCGTTACCCTCTATTCGACATTGGTGAGGCCTCATTTGGAGTACTGTGTCCAGTTTTGGGCCCCACACTACAAGAAGGATGTGGAAAAATTGGAAAGAGTCCAGCGGAGGGCAACAAAAATGATTAGGGGGCAGGAGCACATGACTTATGAGGAGAGGCTGAGGGAACTGGGATTGTTTAGTCTGCGGAAAAGAAGAATGAGGGGGGATTTGATAGCTGCTTTCAACTACCTGAAAGGGGGTTCCAAAGAGGATGGATCTAGACTGTTCTCAGTGGTAGTAGATGACAGAACAAGGAGTAATGGTCTCAAGTTGCAGTGGAGGAGGTTTAGGTTGGATATTAGGAAAAACTATTTCACTAGGAGGGTGGTGAAGCACTGGAATGCGTTACCTAGGGAGGTGGTGGAATCTCCTTCCTTAGAGGTTTTTAGGGTCAGGCTTGACAAAGCCCTGGCTGGGATGATTTAGTTGGGGATTGGTCCTGCTTTGAGCAGAGGGTTGGACTAAATGACTTCCTGAGGTCCCTTCCAACTCTGATATTCTATGATCTATGAACTGGCTTAGAAATCTAGGATCATGAGAACAGAACTAGCTCTTAATTTTACAACTGATACGTTTGATCTTGACTTTCCTAGAGAAGAGCACCTCCACCAGAAGCGGGCCTACGAAGATATAATCTCTATTAAAAGCTGTCCATGGAGAGGCAAACCTGTGAACTGCTGGGTCATGGGTGGCCTACCTAGTAGGGGGAGCAGACCTCACCTGGTCGTTGTGGTGGCAATTCAGATAATGACAAGCATGGAATCAGGCACTAGTCCAAAGGCGAAACTGATGTCAGAATCAAGCGACTAAGCTGAAGGTCAGCACCCAAAGGGTAAATTGGAGTCAGTCAGAGACATATCCAAGAATCCATCAGAGCCAGGAGTTAAGAACCAGACTAGAGCAGGTAGGCAGGAACTGGGTTGGGAGCAGGGCATGGCACAATGGCTGGAGTAGAAAGCAGCTATACGTATGGATGTAGTACATGTAGAGCAGCTGCTGCAAGGCTCCAGTAGCAGCAGGTTGGTTCCCCTGACCAATCAGGCAGTACAAACATTTGGAGAGGGCTCATTGGGTCCAGGTGAGCTTGCTGGGTTGCCTAGCGATCTGGCTGAGAGCCAGCTGTGCCCCCACAAGACCAAAGAGATTGTAATGGAAATAACCCTTGTTCAGAGCTGGCTCTAGGTTTTTTGCTGCCCCAACCAAACAAAATTTTGGCTGCCCCCCCACCCCAGCCCTAGGCTCCCACCCGCACCTCCCTGCTGCCCCAGCCCTGGGCTCTCCCCCCAACCCACACCCTCCTGCTGCCCCAGCCCTGGGTCACTGGTAACTCGCTCCCAGGGGGGGTCATTCAGCAGGAATTTTGGATGTGCACAGAACACAGACAGGATTGGTTCCCAGATGGTTACAGAACTGCAATAAAGCTTGTGTGAGTGGAGGATATCTGGATGCATATTATAAGACTGTCCTACATAAATGAGGAAAAGTTGAGGTGCCTTTATTAGTCTTTTGTTCCACTCTTTGTTTATATGGGGAATTTGCCAATGCAATATCACTGTCTTCCTTTTAAACAATATGGCCATGCCTCCCTTCTCTCTCCTTATCAGAGACATTATCTCTCCCCCTTCCACACTCCTCCCTGTCTCTCCTCACAATCCAGCGTTCCCTTGTAGATGTGGAGATGGTACATGATCACATGTCTGATTTGGGTCAATAAGACAGACACCTTCCTGTGCAAAAGCAGAGCTAAACTTTAATGGTGTTTAATGGGCAGGTGCTGGTGTTGGGGATTGGGTAGGAACAGGTGCTTGTTTAGTTGCAGCAGAAGAACTTCACGTCATTGAGCGCTGTGTCATCCCCACCTCCCTGGGATGCCTCCACCTTCGTCTGGATCCCACAAATCCCCTTAGAGCTGCAGCGAGTGCTCCATGGGCCAAAATCACCCCAGGACTGTGCAGTGCCCACCATCTTGGCCCCATCTGAGCATTCAAACTCAATGTTGTTGGCCGCCGTGTCATCGCCCAATCCCTGGGGCGGTTCCACTCTCAGTGAGAAGGAGATCAGGTCACCCTCGGTGCACCTTTGGACCTCAGTCCAATCGCCCCACCTGCCAAAGAAGAAAATAATTACCTGAGACTTACTCAGGGTCTGCTACCCACCACGGGGCACCAGTCATCCTAGCTACTGTGCACCAAGCCCAGTGTTCATAGGACACACAGCAGTGACCTGAAAACAGGCCTGAAAGAACCTGGGGTATTTTGTTTTCTTTTTCTTGAGTAGTGTTTTTTCTTGCTTGGATTTAACCTCAGAAATATCAGACGTGTCAAGCCTGGTCTTCCCTGGTTTTGCCGGAGGACTTCCTTGGGGACTCAGGAGATGAGCCTTGAGTGACAATTTGGGGAAATGTGTGTAGAACTTATCAGTTCTGGTTATTATTACTGAGTTATGATGAAATGTTACTATGAAAAACTGCTGTATCATAAATGCCTCTCTGTATGTGGATCCACCACTGCTGACAGGACACGTACCTGTTATATTCTCCAGACTGAAGACAACGGGGAGGTACTTAATGTTACTGACAATGTTTTGACCATGCAAAAGTTACGCAAAAGAGTAACTGCATTCCAATGCAAAAAATACTTCCTCCGCTGTCTGAGGGGAGGGGGTTTTTTTTTGAGCTATGGAAAGTTACCAAACACAGAACTAAAAAATCAGCTAGGTGACCTGGAGTCAGGAGGTATTTAAAGATGGGGAAAAAGTCAGACAGGAAGAGGAATCAATGGGCAGGAAAGAGCAAGATCAGAGAAGCAGGGGAAGGGAACTCCATGAATGAGAAGTCCTCTGGCATGTGATACACGCTGACCCCGAATAAAACAAGGAGAGAGGACAGGATGGGATGATGGATGAAAATGTTTTGTTCGAATCAGGAGGTATGAGGAGTAGGGTTGGTAACTAACCACATCAGAAGGGTAATATGTTTATATAAGTATATGAAAAGAGGTTTCAAAGGGGGTGTCTGTCTGGCCTAGGGGGAAACGGAAAGTCACGTCAGTTACTGAGCTGATCCGTTGTCATAGGCATACATATATTAGTGTTCCTGTAGAGTCTATGGGGTACTAGTACCATGCTTTGTTGACAGTAAACCTGGCTGAGTGCCTTCACCACTGAACCGAGTCTTTGGTCTTCTTGGGCAGTTTGATCGAGGCCTGCTGCACCAACTACCTGGCCAGAGCCAGTGCAATTCACAGAGCCAAGAACTGACAACAATGTCAATGGCAAAATCCCACTCATTCCAGTAGGGCCAGGATTTCACCCAAAGAATATGAAAGGATGTAGTGAAAAATTTCTTTTCCCACCCGCCAATTGCTGTAGATTTCACACTGGACTCTGGGGTCGGTATCGTTTCACTGGTTCTCTCCAGTCCTTCACAGCAACTTCCAGGGCACACAAGATATGAATTTTAACATGAAATGGCCAGCTGTGTCCATCATTAAGAAGCAGAAACAGCCAATGCCCTATTTCAATTTTCCTTTACAGATTTCCTCCAAACAGAGGGAATAGTCCAAGAAGAGACCCTGTGCAAATGGCATTGTTCATGGTTATTCTCCTCGGCACTTGCAGAGCAGGAGGGATGGGAGAGAAACCAAAGAGCTACTCACGGGCCCACCGTGGACTCGATGACAGAGCCGTCAGTGCAGTACAGGCGAATGCCATTCAAAGCCGTGTCATCATATATTATCCCAGCGCCTTGTTCAGGCTCCACCTAGGAGAGGGGTACAGGAGATGGTGGCACAGGTAAAGATTGGGAGAAGAAGGGTTAGGAATCCCACCCCCAAGCCAATAAACCAGGCATTGGCAACCTTTGGCACACGGCCTGTCAGGGGAAGCCACTGATGAGCTGGGATGGTTTATTTACCTGCAGCGTCTGCAGGTTCGGCTGATCGCAGCTCCCAGTGGCTGCGGTTTGCCGTTCCAGGCCAGTGGAGGCTGCGGGAAGCAGCGTCCAGCACATCCCTCGGCCCATGCCACTTCCTGCAGCCCCCACTGGCCTGGAATGGTGAACCGTAGGTAAACAAACCACTCCGGCCCGCCAGCGACTTTCTCTGACGGGCTGCGTGCCAAAGGCTGCTGATCCCTGAAATAAACCCTCCCAACTACCTGTTATTAAATGAACTACATTTTTTTTTTTTTTTTTTTAAAGGAAAGGAAAATCTCCAGCAATGCACATCTCTCTCTCTCACATAGACACACACCGTGAGTCTCTGTCGCTCTCCGCCATGCTGTATCTCCTCCCTCCATTTGTGCTGCCTTGTAGAGTGCGAGGCTACATTTACAACAATGTGTTAACCATTGAGGGCTCAGCCAAGTGCTAGTTCATCATTTAGCAGTAAAAACAACGAGGAGTCCTTGTGAAACCTTAGAGACTAACAAATTTATTTGGCCATAAGCTTTCGTGGGCTAGAACACATCTAGGCTGGGTTTCCTTGCTGGCCTGGTGTCAAATCCATCTGGGAGCAATCACTCATTGCCACGTCCCGGCGCCTAGGCACCTACCCAACCCCGCTCGCACACAAAGGGCTCATCACTCCCCAGTAAGACTGTCAGGGGCTGAATGAAACTGCTGCCCAGGGCCTGGGCAAAAGAGTGGCAAAGTGTGTCCTGAGGGCAGGCTGTGGATTTTAGGGCAGCCGCTGAAGGTTCAGAGGGAAAGAGAAGCAGGGGAGAGGACCTTGCTGCTGTGTTGGACAGAGGGTCCTGGGATTGCCAGGGGGAGAGAGAGAGAGAGGGAGATTTTTTTTCCCTTTCATAGCTTTATCTCAGGGTCTCATTTTTGCTCCCTGCAGCTCCCTCGCACTGAGTGGTGAGATTTTCCCCCACCCTCCCTACCCCATCTCCCTGTCCATAAGTCTGGGCACCAGCCAAATGGTAATTTTATCCATTCCAGGTTGGAACCACATGGTCCTGGATGAGCAAACACATTGCTTTACCTGCTTTTCCACTCATTGTTCCATGCTCTTCACCTGCCGGTTGCTGTCTTGCTTACCCCGGACTCTGCCCCATGGGCTGGTGGGGGAGGTGGTCCCCGTTCAGTCAGGATGTGGCACACCCATAGAATAAAGCTAAGACACTCACCCTTGGCTACTTACCTTTATGCCCCATCCAACCCCCACCTCCTTCCTGACTGCCCTCCCAGGACCCCTGACCCTTCCAACCACCCCTTCTCCCTGTCCCCTTACTGCCCCTGGAACCCCTGCCCCTGACTGCCCCCCAAAACCCCATCCAACCCCCCCACTTTCCTGACTGCCCCCCCAGGACTCCTGTCCCCATTCAACCCCCCTGTGCCCTGCCCCCTGACAACCACCCCCAACTCCCCTGCTCTCTATCCAACCCCCCCTGCTCCTTGCCCCCTTACCGCGCTGCCTGGAGCACCAGTGGCTGCACCACCCCACTAGAGCCAGCCACGCCACAGCACAGCTCAGAGCACAAGGTCAGGTGGGACTCAGCAGCTGTGCTGCCCCGGGAGCTCACAGCCCCGCCGCCCAGAGCATTGCACTGGCGGCGCGGCGAGGCGAGGCTATGCGGGAGGGGGAACAGCGGGGGAGGGACCGGGGGCTAGCCTCCTGGGCCAGGAGCTCAGGGGCCAGACAGAAGGGTCCCACGAGCCGGATGTGGCCTGCGGGCATAGTTTGCCCACCTCTGAGTTAGACCGTTTCTTCTGAGGTGCCTACTCAATTCTTAACCCTTTCCCTTTAAATCTGTGCAACAAGCCCACGTGATTAAGTCAAATCCAGTTTCCACAGAAAAGTTTCTTAAAGAATAAACAAGTCAGCTTCTGGGGAGAGAAGCGCCAACACAGAAAGGCTGCAAGATCTGAGGTCATTGTTAACAGTTGCATGTGTCAGTCCTGTGGTTGAAGCTCCCAGAAGGCAGGGAGCTTGCTGCTATCATCTGTTGGTGAACAGGAGAAAGAGTGGCCAAGAGCTGCTTCAAAGTTGTTTACCCAGAACTCCAGAGAGACAGAAGCTCTACAGCAGGGGTAATCAATTCTTTCTGTCAAGGTCCACCAAATTTCTTGGTCAAGGTATAGTCAAGGTCCAGATTCTAGAGAAAATGCAAAAATAGTAAAAATAATGATAATAATAAGTAAATAAAAAAAATGTTTACACTTGGCCGAGGCATCAGCTTGCCCTCTGTCTCTGAGGAACAGGTTTGGCCACTCCCCAGACTTCTCTGGAAAACATACTTTTAGTCATGATCTCAGCTTATGTTTACATCTTCACAGATAACGCTGCTATGGACATTTTGCCATGATATTACTGATAAACAAATTATGAGTATTTACAAGGTATGCCTTGTGAGGTATCTTTTATGATCACCATTACAACAATGTGTATAGTGTGAACACAGCAATATATTCTGTCAGTTTGCTCAGCCAGCATTGCACACACCAGCTGGGGTCAAGCAGATGTACTATTGGGCCGGAGCCCCCACGACCTGAAAGGAGGTGGGAGGGAGCAGAGTGGGGCCCTAGAGTGAAGGCTATAAACTTAAAAAAAACAGCACCTTTCTGCATCCCTCACCTGCCAATCCTGAAATCCTCTCCCCTGCCCCGCTGCACTTCAAGCATCAATCACTGAAATCCACAGCCTGTCCTATGGGCCCCTTTTCCCCACTCTACCTCTGGACTGAGCAGGGGGTCCCCCCCCTCCTCCCTCTCTGGAATGATCACTCGGGAATGATGAGCCCTTTATGTGCAAGGGGTGGTCAGGCCAGTGAGTGCCCGGTCAGCGCCGGGTGCAGGGATCTGGCAATGAGCGATTGCTCCAACATGTGGTTGGCACCAGGCCAGTGAAAAGAACTCCAACTTATCTGGGTATATGTTCCCCCGGTGCCTAGGGCTGCTAGTCATTCACCAGCTTCTTTTCCTTTGCAGTGAGAGGAACTACCATGCAGCCCTGTGCCAGTGCCGTCCTCAGCCGGCTCCTCTCCTGCTTCCTCCAAGATGACAGAACACTATCTCCACCCTCGCTGTGCCCAGTGGAGCTGTGCGGGATGAGTGGGGAGCTCAGAAATTGGGCTCCAGAGACTTGGATTCTCTCTGATGGTAACATTACCCCCTCTTCTCTCTGCCATTTCCCCACAGTGCAAATTACCCAGTCTCTCACTGAGGACGTTGCTTGATGCCAGGGTGCATCTAGGTTTTTGATTCCTTCCTTCCTTCCTGACCCCTCCAGCCAACCCTCAGTGCATGGTCCCTTTTGTTTACTACAGGAGGGGAAGCAGGTTGTCCCAGAACTGGGGCTGATAAGGGCCAATGACAAAAAGAATTATCTACACCACTGGGTGCAAGGGACTTCTTTGTGCACAGAGAGGGATGTCTATTGAAGCAGAAAGGCTCTGGGACTGCAGTAGTAATCTGTTAACCATTGGCTAATGTGCTATCTTGTCTTGCTGCAAAACCTACCCTGAGGTGTGGAATTGCCTACCCCATCACTTGTCCCCGCCCAGGGAAAATCCATATATTCCATTGTAATCTATTGATTAACCGTGTCTCTGAGCCTAATAAGCAAGGTGACACTCCGCCAGTGCTGTGCGTAATAAACTCCTATGCTTGACCTCTACACGGTATGGATTTATGTTCCTTCAGGGTGGAGGGGAGAAGTTTAGGGGTAAAACTAGGAGGAAGGGAATGAAATGAAGGAAGCCTGTTACACTTGAAGCTCAGCTTGTTTATTATCCTCAATATTTATTCCACTCTGTATGCATCCGAAGAAGTGGGCTGTAGTGTTCACAAGGCTGATGGACCATTACCTGCTCAGTGGCCATTCTTTGGCAGGAAAGGCGGCAGGTGCAAAAATCTACATCTTAGCTGTTAAACAACATGGAGCGTCCTTCCACACAGACAGCCTGTCACCTTGCTCCCAGCTGGAAATGCTTCTCAAAAGGGGCACAGGACTATAAAAGCAAGGGGCAGACACCCCATCTCTCTCCTTGTCACTCACATTCTCTGCACCTGAAAAGACAAAAGATGCAGCCATTGGCCTCTGGGGGAGGGGTCCTGACCTAAAGAGTTTGGTCTGAAAGCTGCTGAAAGCACGTGGTGAGAAACCTTTGCTTTGAAACTAACATAGTGTAAGTTTAGTGCCCTTGTGGCCAAGATGGAGTCTGCTCTGCAAGCAACTCTGGCCAAGAAAAAGTGTGCACAGGAACGCAGCAGTGAAAGTCCCTTCCACCCCTGGGGCACCTGTTCCAACCCCCCCAAAGTGAACACACACACACAGCTAAAGAGTACAGTGAATATTGGAAAGGGGAATATTTATTTACATTGGGATGAAAGGAGAAAAACAGGGGGAAAGATAGGGGGAGCGGTAAAAGAGGGTTGCATTCAACACAAGGTCCCACAGGCCCAGTGGTACCACAGTTGGAAAGGGCAGACACCAAGAAGAGTTCAGGAGTCCTGGGCAAAGTTCCAGTCCAGTGATGAGTCTTGGGTGCTCCTTGTCATCTACAGCACCAGAAAACTTCCCCCAACAAACCCCCTCTTCTGCCGCTCTCTGCACAGAGCGACAATCTCCCCACTTAACTAGCTACAGCCTCCCTCTTTGTTCCCAATGCAAAGTAGGGTGACCAGATCACAAGAGTGAAATATCAGGACACTTTGGGTGGGGAGGGGGGTGGGGGGAAGAGAGATGAGACGGACACAGGTGCACAGCCCCAACCGGAGCTAGAGGCACACTGGTCCACCTGGCCCTGTGCTACCAGCATGCCCCTTCCTGTTGGGGTGGGCCCATGCTGCGCCACACAGCTCCCCTGCCCAGTGCCCCCTGGATCCACTATGCCCAGAGACCCCCTACAACCCTTCCACCACAAATGCACAGTGCTGTACACACAGACTCCCGCCCAGCGCCCCCTGCCTACAACCCCACCACAGCTACCCAGCACCCCACACAAAACCCCCCACTGGCTAGTTTCCCAATACACACAGATTTCCCCTCCCTTCCTCCCTCCCAGTGCCCTTCCCCACAGCCCCATCACCACAACTACACAAATGCCCCACACAGACCCCCACTGCCCAGTGCCCTGACACACAGATCTCCCCCACTGCCCAGCACCCCCAACAGGCCCCCCACTGTTTAGCATCCCAAAACACACAAACCTCCCCCACTGCCCAGCACCCCACACACACCTCCCAGACACTTACTTCATCACACCCTGCCCCCTTCCCTGGCCACACTCACCAGCCCTGTGGGAGGTCTCTGGGTCCTAGGGTCAGAGGAGTCTCCAGACTCTTCACATGCTGCGCCTGCCACAAGCGTGAGCTCTGTGGTTCCCATTGGCCGGGAAAAGCGCTAATGGGAGCTGCCAGAGCCGTGAAGTGGGGCTTGCAGGCACCTACAGCACTCAGAGCCCCCCCACCATAAGAGCCAGAGGGACCTGCCAGGGGGCGAAGTGGGGAGTCCCAGCAGTCTCTCTTTCAGGCAGGCAGCACTCTCGGCTTCCATCTCTCAACTTTGACAGCACTTCTGTCTCCATAGTCTCATTTCTTTCAGGCAATGAAACAGCAGCAAGACAAAGAACAATACAGCAGCAAGAAGGAACAATCACTGATTCTGCCGTATAATAACATCACCAACACTTCAACATCAAAGCACTGCCAAGGAATTAGATTTACCCAGGTGGTGATTTTAACAGGATATTGAAATGGTTTAAACTATTTACTCCTGGAAAGGGCAAAAGTTGAGTGGAGAAAAATAGCAAATGACACTTGAATGTAATATTCTTAGGCAAATTAATGAATCTTATCTCAAGACAGCTGCTTCAATGGCTTCTTTAGAATAACTTAGTTAAATACTATCATCAGTTTCATAAGGCTCAGATAAGACCACACAGTTACCTATTTAGAAACTGTTTGTTATCCATTATGAACTAAACAGGCAACACCTACCCCTTAAACAAAAAGTCCTTTGCCCATCTATGAACTGGCTTAGTTACCTAGGATTAATTAGAACAGGACTAGCTGTTAATTTTACAACTGATACGTTTGAGCTTGACTTTCCTAGAGAAGAGCACCACCACTAGAAGCAGGCCTACGAAGATATAATCTCTATTAAAAGCTGTTTATGGAGAGGCAAACCTGTGAACTGCAGGGTCATGAGTAGCCTACCTAGTAGGGGGAGCAGACCTCACCTGGTGGTTGTGGTGGCAATTCAGGTAATGACAAGCATGGAATCAGGCACCAGTCCAAAGGTGAAGCTGGTGTCTGAGTCAAGGGACCAAGCTGAAGGTCAGCACCCAAAGGGTAAATTGGAGTCAGTCAGAGATATAGCCAAGAGTCCATCAGAGCCAGAAGTTAGGAACCAGACTAGAGCAAGTTGACTAGGACTGGAGCAGGAACTGGGCTGGGAGCAGGGCATGGCAAGATGGCTGGAGTAGAAAGCACCTATACATATGGATGTAGTACATGTAGAGCAGCTGCTGCAAGGCTCCAGTAGCAGCAGGTTGGTTCCTCTGCCCAATCAGGCAGTACAAACATTTGGAGAGGGCTCATTGAGTCCAGGTGAGCTTGCTGGGTTGCCTAGCGATCTGGCTGAGAGCCAGCTGTGCCCCCACAAGACCAAAGAGATTGTAATGGAAATAACCCTTGTTTATTCTCTCTCTTTTGTTGTCATTGATTTTGTTTTTCTTTCATGATGAAACAGGCATAGTTCACAGTAGTGATTATTTGGCCTGTTTCAAATCATGGTGTTCCCTAAAGCACAGCAAAGAACACCATGTGACTAAAATAGTGGGAGTCACTTTCCTGAATGGGTGTTAAGAGAGACAATTATCAAGATTGGGCCCCTAATGAAGAGGAACTCCCTGAGTCTGGAGCTCTTTGTGAAAGTGCTGAAGGGGATTGTTCACAGCCCTTGAAAAAAACCCTGTGCCAAAGCATATTATGTAATATTAAAAATGTTTCTCTGGCTCTCAGGCTCCATTTAATACAACAAAAGATTTTATTCAAAATGTATTGGACACCACAGAGATTGCCCAAGATAAAGGCCTTATCCTCTGATGTTAGTTGGCCCTGTAACAAAGAAAAAGGAACCCAGGTTCTTAAAGGCTCCAATGATTATCAAGTGCATACGTTTTACAAAATTGTTTAGGTAGGCTTATGCCCAGAACACAGCAGTGGCATTAGGACATGGCTGAGTAGCAGCCAAAGAAAGAATAGGTTATCGCTACTGTTAGTACATAGGCTTCTTTGTCAGCCTAAGATAGAATTTTGGGTTTGACTTTTTGATACTCTTATATCTTATACTAATGTGTGAAAAAAGGACAAAGACATTGTGTATGTTGCTTCTACCTGGTCAGATGGGTTTGTTAGTATAATGGGAAGACATAAGGGATAGAACTACAGGATGTGGTGGGAGTGTAATATATGAGCATACACTGAAAGGCTGCCTGGCTTCTTTCTCAAGCCAAGGTCAAGCAACCACTTAGGAGGGGAATGGGGGGGGCGGGAAAGGCAGGGCCAGTGCTACCATTTAGGCAAACTAGGCGGTTGCCTAGGGTGCTAAGATTTGGGGGCACCAAAAAGCGGTGCCCCCAATTTTTTTTTACAGCATTCCTACGCTCCCTCCCCAAGCGTGCGGTCGCCGCTCCACTTCTCCCGCCTCCCAGGCTTGCAGCACCAATCAGCTGTTTGGCGCTGCAAGCCGGAGGGGAGGAGAATTAGAGCGGGGGCGGCGTGCTCGGGGATGAGGCAGAGCAGAGGTGAGCTGGGGTGGGGAGCTGCTGCACGGCTCCCCGGGGGGGAGGAGCTGCCGTGGGGGGCGCCTCAGGACAGGGGGGTGGAACTCCCACGGGGGGGGTGCCTCAGGGCAGAGCAGGGGCGGGGAGCTGCCGCAGGGCGGTGGGTGCTCAAGGTGGAAGTTTCACCTAGGGCGCAAAACTTCCTTGCACCAGCCCTGGGGAGAGGCATAAGAAACACTAAAAGCCAAAGAAAAGCCTGGCCTTGGCCAGTACACAACCTCACTCCTTACCCCTCCCATGGGATACAAAAGAGGTGTGATGAAGACCCCGGACGCACGACCCTCCAAAACAGAACATGACCATAAGTTGTAAGGGGTGTCAGTAGGGGCGTGCACTGCAGGTATATTTGGGCAAGCTAAGAAGGAGGAGGGGGGAATAGGGAACAGGGAGACAAGCAAGGCTCTGAGGAGTCAGAGCTGGGAAGGGGGCAGGGCATGCTCTGCAGCATCCGAGCTAGGAACAGAACACTGGGAAACAGACTCTGCTGGCGTGTAGAACTATGGATATGCTTGCTTGGAACTAACCCCAATAAGCATCACATTGCCTGCACTTCAGACTTCTGGTCTTCTGCTTTCTGTCTGAATGACAAGAACCAGGGCAGGAAGGGGAGGGAAAGTCCTCCAACAGCCACAGAGATCAATTATATGAAGTTGAAGAAATTTGGACCTTGTTTCTAGATACATTTGGATAAAAATGTTGAGATAACTCAAATAATGCCATGCTTCAATTCAAACTTACCCCTCTGCTTTTTTACTCACCCCCAATCCCGTCCCTCTCTCTATTCATGTATGCCTTCTCTTATTGTATTACTGTTACTCACACCCTAACATGTTATGTCTATGTAGCATTGCCTGGATTTGTTGTGTCTAGTCTTGCAACTTTGACAAATTGTAAAATTGTGTAATTGCATAATTGTATTGGAGATCCTGTGAAGCATGCCATATTTGGAAACACACACAGCTGTAAATCATTTACCTTTTTGAATCTTTCATTGTCTACTTCTTTACAAAAATCAGTCACACACACAATATTTGGCCCCAGTTGTTTCTTGGTTCTCTCGACAAAAGTTTTTAACAATTTTTAGAATAAAATGACTTGGTTCCCAACATCTTGAAAAACCCCTTTCTACCCAATATGGCCATGCCTCCCTTCTCTGTCCTTATCAGAGACATTATCTCTCCCCCTTCCATGCTCCTCCCTGTCTCCTCTCCTCCTGGCTCACCTCACAATCCAGTGTTCCCTTGTAGATGTGGAGATGGTATAAGATCACATGTCTGATTTGGGTCAGTAAGACGATACCTTCCTGTTCAAAAGCAGAGCTAAACTTTAATGGTATTTAATGGGCGGGTGCCGTGTCATCATATATTATCCCAGCGCCTTGTTCAGGCTCCACCTAGGAGAGGGGTACAGGAGATGGTGGCACAGGTACAGATTGGGAAGAGAAGTGTTAGGAATCCCACCCCCAAGCCAATAAACCAGGGATTGGCAACCTTCAGCATATGGCTCCTCAGGGGAAGCCGCTGGCCGGTCAGGCCGGTTTGTTTATCTGCAGCGTCTGCAGGTTCAGCCGATCGCAGCTCCCACTGGCCACAGTTCACTGTTCCAAGCCAATGGGAGCTGTGGGAAACAGCGTCCAGCACATCTCTTGGCCCATGCCACTTCCCGCAGCCTCCATTGGCCAGGAATGGTGAACCGCAGGTAAACAAACCGGCCCGACCTGCCAGCATCTTTCCCTGACGGGCCGCGTGCCAAAAGTTGCTGATCCCTGAAATAAACCCTCCCAACTACCTGTTATTAAATTAACTGCATTTTTTAAAAGAAAGAAAAAATGTCCAGCAATGCAGGTCTGTCTCTCTTTTACACGCACACGGTGTATCTCCTCCCTCCATTTGTGCTGCCTTGTAGAGTGTGAGGCTACATTAACAACGTGTTAACCCTTGAAGGCTCAGACGAGTGCTAGTTCATCATTTAGCAGTAAAAACAATGAGGAGTCCTTGTGGCACCTTAGAGACTAACAAATTTATTTGGCCATAAGCTTTCGTGGGCTAAAACCCACTTCATCAGATGTGTTCTAGCCCATGAAAGTTTATGCCCAAACAAATGTGTTAGTCTCTAACGTGCCACAAGGACTCCTCGTTGTTTTTGCTGATACAGACTAACACAGCTACCACTCTGAAACCTGTCATTTAGCAGTAAGGCATTCCCTGGGAAATATCCCACCCTCTTCCACCCTCTGATTCCACCACCTCAACCAAGCTTCACAATCATCATTGTATGTGCATATACAATATAGATATAGTTATAGGTAGATATATAGATACACACACACACACACACACACACACACACACACACAGAGTCTTTTGTCTGGCAAAAAAAAATGTCCCTGGAACCTAACCCCCCCCCAACTATTTATATTAATTCTTATGGGTAAATTGGATTCACTTAACATTGTTCACTTAAAATAGCATTTTTCAGGAACATAACTACCCTCTTAAGTGAGGAGTTACTCTTATTCCCCTTTATGTTTTCCACGTCTTTGACATACACTCTGTCAGGCAGAGACCCTGGATCCCAACTGGGAAGGGTGAGGAGGCTGCCCCTATCCATAACCCCCACACTGGATTTCCACTCTCGCAGCAACACACAAATTCACAGCAGTTAGAGAGGGGAGATATCCAGGCTGGATCTAAATGCAGTGGTGATGGGACTCCCACTCATTCCCTTACTCCACAGACTAACAGTTCCTTCTCTGGCAGGGAAACCTGAGGCTTAGTTTACACTAGAATAGTTTTGCTGTTCATTGTTACTCGCAATGTCCTCCTTGTGTAGCCGTAACTGTAGTACCAAAAAAAGACTTTTGCTGGTATAACTTATTCCAGTTTGGTGAGCAAAATATACTGTTCTGACAACAGCACTTTTGGCACATCTACTAGGACTTTTGCCAGCATAGAAATATTTTCAAAAAATGAAAATAAATCACACCCTTAACAGGCATAGCTCTGCTGGCAAAACATTCTAGTGGAGGCCTGCCCTCAGAATGAGTTTCAAGCAAAACTTCCTTCACTCATTTTATTCCCTTCCTCCTACTTCCCCCACCCCCCTTCATGTTAACACCTTCCAGATACTTACAGTGGTCACATCCCCACGTCTTAGGCCTTGGCTACACTTACCAGGTAGTTCGACAGCTGGAAATCGAAGTTCTGGGTTCGACTTATCGCGTCTAGTCTGGACGCGATAAGTCGAACCCGGAAGTGCTCGCCGTCGACTGCGGTACTCCAGCTCGGCGAGAGGAGTACCGCGGAGTCGACGGGGGAGCCTGCCTGCCGCGTGTGGACCAAGGTAAGTTCGAACTAAGGTACTTCGACTTCAGCTACGTTATTCACGTAGCTGAAGTTGCGTACCTTAGTTCGAATTGGGGGGGGTAGTGTAGACCAAGCCTTACTCGCGGCTCACCCGAGCCAGACAGATTTAGCTCTTTTAGTATCGCCTCCTAACTCTGCCCCTACACTCCCTGGCCCTTTCTGCTTTGACAAATGTTTCTGGCTGAGCCCAAAGCAAAGCCCCATTAACCCAGCTGTGCGGACAATTGTGTTCTCATCTCCTTTCTGCCCCAGCTCTGGGGTCACGGACATTTCCTGCCTCACACCCTTTAATAAACTCAGTGGCCCTGTATGCCAATGGCTGACCAGAGTCTGAGGACGAGAGGATTTTGAAAAACCCAGAAACAGCCTAGAGTCAAGAGAAGTTCTTGCTGAGATACTGGGTGATGAGTGGCCGGGGGGTTGAGGCAGCGGCAAGGAGCTGGGAAGAGTTTTACCTTCAATGCAAATCCATTTGCGAATCCTTGGGGGCAAAGGTTCTTTTCCCCCCATTCACCCCATGAGCCTCCGTTGGATACAGCTATGGTGCCGGTGTACCTACGCGCCCCTGCACCTTGGAAGCAGCAGGAGAGGAGCAGGCAGAGCCCTGCATGGATGAGGGGCTGCATGGTGAAGTATCAGCTCTGGAGCTACCCAGGGAGAAGCTTGTGAGTGACTAGCAGCCCCAGGCACAGGGAGCTTTATACCCATGAAAGCTGGGCTGGGTTTCCTTTCTGGCCTGGTGCCAAATCAGTTTGGGAGCAATCACTCAATGCCGCATCCCTGCACCTAGACACTGACCCAACCACCCCTTGCACACAAAGGGCTCATCACTCCCCAGTGAGACAATTCTCAGAAATAAATGCACAGTATGTACTAACCGATAAGGCCTGGTTAGAGGCCTTTGCTCTTTGTTTGCAGGTTAACCTATAAATTTATGTGTAACCCTTCTGCCCATCTGAGTTGGCAGCAACAAGGGCCGGGTTCAGTATCTAGGGCTTCCGTTTCAATAACGCAATGCAAAACCGGCTTGAGCTCCCACCCAGTGACCTGGGACAATTACATACCACCCCCTGGGCGCCTCTAAGAGGCAATACTTCCCCTCTCGCAAGCATGGAGTCTGAGTGTAGCAGAAAATGTTTAATAACATGAGGTAAACGACACCAGCATTAAATTGGGAAAACACCACAAACAGGATTCATAACACAAACCATAAGCAAAAGACCCACCCCCAAAGTCCCAAAAGTTCAACAACTCAGAAGTCTCTGTCCCTGGTCTGTGCAGCCCCAGAGTTCAAAAGTTTATCTGCAGAGTCTTACCCGTCCCAGGCTGGGTGGAAATTGGTGGTATTAAAGGGCACCTTACGTGGTCCGAGGCCAACTGCCCCACCTCTCCATGGGGTTCTACTGCAGCCTTCACCACTAGCCGCAGAGGTGAAAGTAAGCCAGTATGGCGTACCAGGAAGAGCCAGTACACCGTGCCAGACCGCACCAGCTTCCGTGGCGGGGATTTAAAGGGCTTTGGGGTCAGCTGGGCTGGGGCCGGGATTTAAAGGGCTCAGAGCTCCCCGCCGCTGCGGGCAGCCCAGAGCCCTTTAATCCTGCCCACAGCTCCAGCGGCTGGGCTGGGGCCGGGATTTAAAGGGCTCGAGCTCCCTACGTCTGAGGACAGCCCAGAGCCCTTTAAATCCCACCCGTAGCTCTGGCTGCTGGGCTGGGGACGGATTTAAAGGGCTTGGGGCTCCCCGCAGTGGCAGGAGCTCCGGGCCCTTTAAATCCCAGCCCCAGCCCAGCAAGGCCCAGGCCCTTTAATTTGCCCGTGAGCCCCGGGGGCACCCAGCCACCTCTGCATCTGGGAGCCCCGGGTTGATTTAAAGGCCCTGGGGCTCCCAGACACAGCTGGTGCCCCAGGGCCTTTAAATCTTGAGGCCCCACCTCTTTTGGATGAGGCCACGCCCCCCTCAGGACTCCAGCAGTACCGGTAAGTCCTGTAAATTACTTTCACCCCTGACTAGCTGCTCCTCCAGCCGTCCTGTGAACCTATCCTCCATTAATCCTCCATTAATTTATCTGGTTCTTTCTTTTTTTAAAAAAAAATTGTTACAGTCTTGGCCTTTACAACGTCCTTCAGCAAGTACCACCACAGGTTAACTGTGAAGAAAATATTTCCTTTTATTTTAAATCTGCTGTGTATTAATTTTATTTAGTATCCCTAGCTCTTGTGTTATACGAAAAAGTAAATAACATGTTCCTATTTAGTTTCTCGATACTAGTCATGATTTTATGGACCTCTATCGTATTCCCTCCTTCGTCATCTCTTTTCCAAGCTGAAAAGTCCCAACCTCATTAATCTTTTCTCATGTGAAGTTGTTCCAGACCCTGATCATTTTGGGGTTTTTTCCTGTGCCTTTTCCGATTCCAATACATTTTATTGAGATGTGGGAATACCATGGACTTATATGAAGATAGAAAGGGGATAGATAATAAAACAGGAAATACTTTCCTAATGATTCCCCACATTCTGTTAGCTTTTTGATGGCTGTTGCACATTGGGTGGATGTTTTCAGAAAACTATCCACAATGATTCCAAGATTTCTTTCTTGGATGGTGGCAACTGATTTGAACCCCATTATTTTGTATAACTGGATTATGTTTTCCAATGTGTTTTATTTTGCATGTATCAACCTTGATTTTCATCTGCCATTTTCTTGCCCAGTCATCCAGTTTTGTAAAATCCCTTTGTAACTTTTTGCAGTCTGTTTTAAACTTAGCTACCTTGAGTAGTTTTTTATCATCTGCAAATATTGCCATCTCACTTTTTGCCCCTTTTTTCCAGATCATTTATAAATATGTTTAACAGTACTGGTCCCAGTACAGACCCCAGAACACCACTATTTACCTCTCTCTATTCTAAAGACTGACCATGTATTTGTTCCAAAACCTCCTTTAATGACATCTTAATCAGGGACAGTTCCTCAGATTAACTCTGATCACCCAGTGGCCTCACAGATTATTTAGCAGCTTCCTGCTTTTAATGTCCTTTTAAAAAATGTAAATTAGTAGTTATTGAACCAGGTGCATAGAAAAATAAAACAAACCTACCAATAAAAGTACTCTATTACCCTGTTTAAACCCTTAACAGACCAAAGAAATAGAAGAAAAAAGTCCCAAACCTGAATGTAGCCTCCAGGATTAACTCTCCAAGGGAGGGGAAAGTTCCAAAAGAGTTTTCAAAAAGTCTAAATTCCAGTATTGGTGTAGATAATGGTACAGATTCGATCAAAGTCCCAGCCAAAGTAAACCTTACTGTGAAAAGCTACTTGGAACCAGTCCCTGCAAAAGTGCTGTACAAAAGTACAATCAGCACACACTGGAGAGCAAGAGAAAAAAATTGATTAAAAAAATGGGATACTCTGTATTGGAACTAAGTGAACTCTTGGGGAAAAGTGTTTTAAAAAATTGTTAAGCAAATAAAAAATATCAGTTCAGAATTGTCCTGGAGAAAAAAAGGGTGTATAAAAGTCCAGGGAATCTTGGGAGAACAATGAAAAAATGTCTTGAAACAAAGTCAGAGAGGTCATTGGCCAAACACACTTAATTGGGCATTGAGTTATTTCTCCTATATTAACCAATCGTTCCAAAATACCTGGAAGGTGCAAGTGCATGCATATACCATACGCCACTGCACCCTTGTCCTTTCTGGTATAGCTAATGGAGAGGTACAAGAAGTGTATCCGGTAGTATATGCAAGTGCCTGGGGAAATGAAACAGGGTACTATGAAATAGTGCCAGAAGGAAATGAACTATGATGAATACCCGGAGAGGGATGGAAACAAATAGGAGCCCAATGAAAATGGGGCACCTTAATTAAGAAAACTTGGGTAATGTAACAATAGAACAATCAACCAGATGTGTAATAATTGTAAAAAAAAATGCACTTGCTGGAAAATATAAAATTATTGAAAAAGCTGTAGAGAATATAAGATCTAAAATGTGTTCCTGGTATGATGTTATATGTCAAATAACAGAATGGAATGGAATTAAATGGGCAATGGGCACAGCAATGAACACCATGTGACTAAAATAGTGGGAGTCACTTTCCTGAATGGGCATTGAGAGAGACAATTATTAAGATTGGGCCCCTAATGAAGAGAAACTCCGTTAGTCTGGAGCTCTTTGTGAAAGTGCTGAAGGGGATTGGTCACAGCCCTTGAAAAAAACCCTGTGCCAAAGCATATTACGTAATGTTAAAAATGCTTCTCTGGATTTCAGGCTCCATTTAATACAACAAAAGATTTTATTCAAAATATATTGGACACCACAGAGATTACCCAAGATAAAGGCCTTATCCTCTGATGTTAGTTGGACCTGTAACAAAGAAAAAGGAACCTTGATGCATATGCTGTGGGACTGTCCAGTGTCAGGAAGCTGTGGAAAGAGGGGGATAGAAAATGCTTTGCTTCAGCAGTCAAACCTCAGCTGAAAATTGCATTCAAAGATATTTACCTGCTAAGCTAGTGTAACTACGCCAGAAAAGCTTTGGTTCTTAAAGGCTACGATGATTATTTTTGGGGTGGTGCGGAATTGGTGTGGCCATACTGAATGAATGGTGAGAGCATGGCTTGACATGACTGAACTGCGAAAGAGGATTCTGGGAGCAAAATCCTTCTCTTAGCATCAGGCAGATGGCAGAGGTGAAACTGAATGGCTCCATGCTGCGTGTATGATCAATACTGAACTTTGAGTCAGCAAATATGTCCACTTGAAAGCAGACAACACATGTAGAACCTCCTGAGTGGAGCATGGGCTGACCAGGACATCTCGACGCTGTTGAAGGACATCACACAGGGGGTTGAAGTGAATGATTGATAAGGGAGTGAATGTGGGGTAATGTTCAGTTGGCACCACTCTGCAGACTCCTCCTAAAGTATTAAGTAAAAATTAGTAGGACTGTGAACCAGAGGGGTTTCCAGGCAGCCAATGCCTTGCCTTGAGGGAATCCAAGACAGACCAGACGGCTGAGGAGACCAGACCTGGAGAGAAGAAGTCTTCCATAGAAATCTCTGTTTGCCAAGCAGGAACTGTGTGAGGCTAGCACAGGGCCTGTTTGTGTATGTTTGTGAAAGAGAGGCTCGCTAAGAGGAATGTATAGCTCTTAATGTATAGTTCTTTAATGTCTAACATAGGAGTTGTGTGCTTAATGTAACCCTATACTGCTTGTGTAATTCCTTCTCAAATAAACTGTGGTATATGCAAGTTAATTACTGTGGACCTTTTCCACTGGTATGATAGTAAACTGCTCCACTGGGAGCCATTAAAGATCCATTCAGGGGTAGTAGCCCCCTGGTGCCAACAATTATCAAGTGCATACATTTTACAAAAATGGTTGGGTAGGCTTATGCCCAGAACAGAGCAGGGGCATTAGGACATGGCTAAGTAGCAGCCAAAGAAAGAATAGGTTATCGCTACTGTTAGTATATAGGCTTCTTTGTCAGACTGAGATAGAATTCTGGGTTTGACTTTTTGATACTCTTAAATCTTATACTAACGTGTGAACAAGGGACAAAGACACTGTGTGTGTTGCTTCTACCTGGCCAGACGGGTTTGTTAGTATAATGGGAAGACATACGGGATAGAACTAAAGGGTTACAGGGTATGGTGGGAGTGTAATATATGAGCATACACTGAAAGGTTGCCTGGCTTCTTTCTCAAGCTAAGGTCAAGCAACCACTTAGGAGGGGCACAGGGGGATGGCGGGAGGGAAGAGGCATAAGAAACACTAAAAGCCAAAGAAAAGGCTGGCCTTGGCCAGAACACAAGCTCACTCCTTACCCCTCCCATGGGATACAAAAGAGGTGTGATGAAGACCCCAGACTCACGACCCTCCAAAACAGAACATGACCATAAGGTGTAAGGGGTGGGACCGAGGGCGTGCACTGCAGGTATATTTGGGCCTGCTAAGGGGGAGGAGGGGAGTAAATGGGGAACAGGGACACAGGCAAGCCTCTGAGGCATCAGAGCTGGGAATGGATCACTGGGAAACAGACTCTGCCAGCACGTAGAGCTATGGATATGTTTGCTTGGAACTAACCCCAATAAGCATCACATTGCCTGCACTTCGGACTTCTGCTTTCTGTCTGCGTGACAAGAACGAGGGGAGGGGGTGAAGGGAAAGTCCTCCAACAGCCACAGAGATCAATTATATGAAGTTGAAGAAATTTGGACCCTGTTTCTAGATACATTTGGATAAAAATGTTGAGATGGCTCAAATAATGCCACACTCCCATTCAACCTTACCCCTCTGCTTTTTCACTCACCAACAGTTCCCTCCCTCCCTCTATTCATGTATGCCTTCTCTTATTGTATTACTGTTACTCACGCTATAACATGTATGTCTATATAGCATTGCCTGGATTTGTTGTGTCTGGTCTTGCAACTTTGACAAGTAGTAATTGCATAATTTTATTGGAGATCCTGTGAAGCATGCCATATTTGGAAACACACACAGCTGTAAATCATTTATCTTTTTGTATCTTTCATTCTCTACTTCTTTACAAAAATCAGTCACACACAGACACACACACAAGATTTGGCCCCAGTCATTTCTTGGTTCTCTGGACAAAAAATTTTAACAATTTTTAGAATAAAATTACTTGATTCCCAACATCTTGAAAAACCCCTTTCTACCCAATATGGCCATGCCTCCGTTCTCCGTCCTTATCAGAGACATTATCTCTCCCCCTTCCACGCTCCTCCCTGTCTCCTCTCCTCCTGGCTCACCTCACAATCCAGCGTTCCCTTGTAGATGTGGAGATGGTACATGATCACATGTCTGATTTGGGTCAGTAAGACAGACACCTTCCTGTTCAAAAGCAGAGCTAAACTTTAATGGTGTTTAATGGGCAGGTGCTGGTGTTGGGGGTTGGGCAGGGACAGGTGCTTGTTTAGTTGCAGCAGAAGAACTTCACATCATTGAGTGCCGTGTCATCCCCTCGGCCCTGGGGTGCCTCCACCTTCGTCTGGAGCCCACAAATGCCCCCAGAGCTGCAACGATTGCTCCATGGACCAAAATCACCCCAGGAATGTGAGGTGCCCATCAGCCCGGTCCCATCTGAGCATGCAAACTGGATATTGTTGGCTGCTGTGTCATCGCCTTTTCCCTGGGGCGGTTCCACTCTCAGCAAGAAGGAGATCAGGTGGCTCTTGGGGCACCAGTGGACCCCAGTCCAATGGCCCCACCTGCCAGAGAAGAAAATAATTACCGGAGATTTATTCAGTATGCTATTCACCATGGGCACCAGTCATCCTAGCTACTGTGCACCAAGCCCAGTGTTCATAGGACACACACCAGTGACCTGAAAACAGGCCTGGAAGGACCTAGAGTATTTTGTTTTCTTTTTCTTGACTAGTGTTTTTTCTTGCTTGTATTTAACCTTAGAAATATCAGAGGTGGCAAGCCTGGTCTTCCCTGGTTTTGCTGGAGGACTCCCTGGGGAACTCAGGAGATGAGCCTTGAGTCACAATTTAGGAAAATGTGTGAAGAACTTATCAGGTCTGGTTGATATTACTGAGTTATGATGAAATGCTACTATGAAAAACTGCTGTATCATAAATGTCTCTCTGTATGTGGATCCACCACTGCTGAGAGGACATACACCTAATATTCTCCAGACTGAAGACAACGGGGAGGCACTTAATGTTAATGACGATGCTTTGACCATGCAAAAGTTATGCAAAAGAGTAACTGCATTCCAATGCAAAAAATACTTCCTCCTCTATCTGAGGGGAGGGGATTTTTTGAGCAGTAGAAAGTTACCAAACACAGAACGAAAAAAGCAGCTAGGTGACCAGGACTCAGGAGGGATTTAAAAATGGGGAAAGAGTCAGACAGGAAGAGGAATCAATTGGCAGAAGAGAGCAAGATCAGAGAAGCTGGGAAAGGGAACTCACATGCCGGATGACTTCTCCCTCATGAACACCCTGCAAGAGGCAGGGGATACCCTGCCTGCCAGCCTTCCTGGACGCAGATAGCTCCCCCAGCATCCCAAAGGACAGGTGAGCTGGGAAGTGAGGGACATTGCACTTAGGATGTTTATTGCTTTGTATGGTCTGTACTCTCTTGGATTTAATATGCTTAAGTAAAAGCACAGTTGTGTTAGACTCTGGGCAAAGTGGCTGAGTGTGTGGGGTATCTTGGGGGTCAGCGCTGGTCCTGGGGGCCTAGGGAAGGTGGGCGGAGCACAAAGACACTAGAACAGGGAGGTGCCAGGGGGCTATGACCCCATCACTTTTCCTGCCTTAAGGGCGAGTGACAGGAGGAGGAGCCGGAGAGGAGCGAGCGGGGGGTGAGGCCTCTGGGGAAAGAGGTGGAGCGAGGGGACGGGACCACGGTTTGGGCATTGGCATTTCCCCCACTTTTAGGGAGCTTCCGGCGCTCCCATGAAGGAGTAGCAGACAGTCAATGCCCAGGAAATGTGCCAGAGAGGCCACAGGAGGAACCAGTGTTGCAGCCTGCTGAGCCCCAAGCACATGGGGATCCAAGCACACAGAGGCTTGGCTTCCCCTCACAGCTGTCCACAGGGTGGCTAGAAGGTGCCCCCTGACTGGATCTGTGACACTTTGCGCTGAATCTTATACCCAGACATCCTTTTCCCAAGTTCCCATTAGACAGTAAAGAGAACCTACAAAGCCAGGTTATCAAGAGTCAGGCTCTGAGCAAAAGTCAGGCCCGGTTACAAAGCAGATGCTTGCTGTGTGATGCATGCACTTGGCAAAAAACACCGGCACTTCCAAGAAGTACTAGGCACAGGGTATTCATGTGTGCACATTCTAGAAGATGCAGGTACCCCCCAACATAAAGGTATGGCATAAACACAATAGTGGGAGATGGAACAGGAACACGCCAACCCCAAGAAAAAAAAGGATGGGAGGACAGGATGGGATGATGGATGAAAATATTTTGTTCGAACCAGGAGGTACGAGAGGTAAATAAATAAATTAATGGAGATATCTTATCTCCTAGACTTGGAAAGAACCTTGACAGATCATCGAGTCCAGCCCCCGGCCTTCACTAGCAGGACCAAGTATTGATTTTGCCCCAGATCCCTAAGTGGCCCCCTCACGGATTGAACTCACAATGCTGGGATTAGGAGGCCAATGCTCAAACCACTGAGCTATCCCTCCTAACCACATCAGAAGGGTAATTCATTTATATCAGTGTATGAAAGAGGGGTCACAAAAGGGGTGTCTGTCTGGCCTAGGGGGAAACGGAAAGTCACGCCACTTACTGAGCCAGTCTGTTGTCATGGGCATACATGTATTAGTGTTCCTGTAAAGTCTATGGGGTACTAGTACCCTGCTTTGTTGACAGTAAACCTGGCCATGTGCCTTCACCACTGAAACGAGTCTTTTGGAGTCTTCTTGGGCAGTTCGATCGAGGCCTGCTGTACCAACTACCTGGCCAGAGCCGGTGCAACTCACAGAGTCAAGAACTGACAACAATGTCAATGGCAAAATCCTTCTCATTCCAGTAGGGACAGGATTTCACCCAAAGAATATGAAAGGATGTAGTGAAAAATTCCTTTTCCCACCCCCCAATTGCTGCAGCTTTCAGACTGGACTCTGGGGTTGGTATCATTTTACTGGTTCTCTCCAATCCTTCACAGCAACTTCCAGGGCACACAAGATCAGAATTTTAACATGAAACGGCCAGCTGTGTCCATCATAAAGAAACAGAAAAAGCCAATGCCCTATTTTAATTTTCCTTTACAGATTACCTCCAAACAGAGGGAATAGTCCGAGAAGAGACCCTGTGCAAATGGCATTGTTCATCGTTATTCTCTCTGCACTTGCAGAGCAGGAGGGATGGGAGAGAAACCAAAGAGCTACTCACGGGCCCACCGTGGACTCGATGATGGAGCCATCAGTGCAGAACAGGCGAATGCCATTCAAAGCCGTGTCATCTTGTTTTTCCCCGGCGCCTTGGTTAGGCTCCACCTAGGAGAGGGGTACAGGAGATGGTGGCACAGGTACAGATTGGTAGGAGAAGGGTTGGGAGTCCCTCCCCCCCAAGCTAATAAACCCTCCCAACTTCCTGTTATTAAATTAACTGCATTTCTTAAAAGAAGGAAAATGTCCAGTAATAATCAGCGCCAGGAGGCTCCTGACACACGTTACAGCTACTGCCATGGGAAACTGGGAGGCAACTAAACAACCCTTCCCATGTATTTTCCCCTTTATGTTTTCCATGTCTTCAACATCCACTCTGTCAGGAAGAGACCCTGGATCCCAGCTGGGAAGGGTGAGCAGGCTGCCCCTACCCCACAACCCCCACACTGGATTTTCACTCTTGCAGCAACACACAGATTCACAGCAGTTAGAGAGGGGAGATATCCAGGCTGGATATGCAGTGGTGATGGGACTCCCACTCATTCCCTTATTCCACAGACTAACAGTTCCTTCTCTGGCAGAAAAACCTGAGGCCTAGTCTACACTAGAATAGTTTTGCTGTTCTATCCTTACTCGCAATGTCCTCCTTGTGTAGCCGTAAATGTAGTAGCAAAAAAATACTTTTGCTGGTATAACTTATTCCAGTTTGGTGAGCAAAATATACTGTCCTGGCAACAGCACTTTTGTCACATCTACTAGGACTTTTGCCAGCATAAAAATATTTTCAAAAAATGAAATAAATCACACCCTTAACAGGCATAGCTCTGCTGGCAAAACTTTCTAGTGGAGGTCTGCCCTCAGAATGAGTTTCAAGCAAAACTTTCTTCACTCATTTTATTCCCTTTCTCCTACTTTCCCCCCACCCCCTTTCATGTTAACACCTTTCAGATATTTACAGACAGTGGTCACATCCCCACCTCTTACTCGCGGCTCACCCGAGCCAGACAGATTTAGCTCTTTTAGTATCGCCTCCTAACTCTGCTCCTACAACCCCTGACCCTGTCTGCTTTGACAGATGTCTCTGGCTGAGCCCAAAGCAAAGCCCCATTAACCCAGCTGTGCAGACAATTGTGTTCTCATCTCCTTTCTGCCCCAGCTCTGGGGTCACTGACATTCCCTGCCCCACATCCTTTAATAAACTCAGTGGCCCTGTATGCTGATGGCTGACCAGAGTCTGAGGAAGAGAGGATTTTGAAAAACCCTGGAACAGCCTAGAGTCAAGAGAAGTTCTTGCTGAGAGCCTAGTGATGGGATGGGATGGGGTGGGGGGGGGAGTGAGGAAGTGGCAGGGAGCTGGGAAGAAATTTACCTTCAATGCAAATCCATAGGCGTAGCCACGGGGGCAAATATCCTTTTTCCCCCATTCACCCCACGGGCCTCCATTGGGTACAGCGATGCTGTAGATGTACCTTTGTGCCCCTGCATCTTGGAAGCAGCAGGAGAGGAGCAGGCAGAGCCCTACATGGATGAGGGGCTGCATGGTACAGTATCAGCTCTGGAGCTACCCAGGGAGAAGCTTGTGAGTGACTAACACCCCTAAGCACCAGGGAGATTTATACCCAGGAAAGCTAGGCTGGGTTTCCTTGCTGGCACAGTGACAAACCCATCTGGGAGTAATCACTTGTTGCCACGTCCCTGTGCCTAGGCACTGACCCAACCCCACTCACACACAAAGGGCTCATTATTCCACAGTGAGACTGTCAGGGGCTGAAGGAAACTGCTGCCCAGAACCCGGGCAAAGTGGGCAAAAGTGGGACTGTGTGTCCTGAGGGCAGGCTATGGATTTTAGGGCAGCCGCTGAAGGTTCAGAGGGAAAGAGAAGCAGGGGAGAGGACAGTTAAAAATCACTTAGAAAAGTTAGATGCCTGCAAGTCACCAGGGCCTGATGAAATGCATCCTAGAATACTCAAGGAGCTAATAGAGGAGGTATCTGAGCCTCTAGCTATTATCTTTGGAAAATCATGGGAGACGGGAGAGATTCCAGAAGACTGGAAAAGGGCAAATATAGTGCCCATCTATAAAAAGGGAAATAAAAACAACCCAGGAAACTACAGACCAGTTAGTTTAACTTCTGTGCCAGGGAAGTTAATGGAGCAAGTAATTAAGGAAATCATCTGCAAACACTTGGAAAGTGGTAAGGTGATAGGGAACAGCCAGCATGGATTTGTGAAGAACAAATCATGTCAAACCAATCTGATAGCTTTCTTTGATAGGATAACAAGCCTTGTGGATAAGGGTGAAGCTGTGGATGTGGTATACCTAGACTTTAGTAAGGCATTTGATACAGTCTCGCATGATATTCTTATCGATAAACTAGGCAAATACAATTTAGATGGGGCTACTATAAGGTGGGTGCATAACTGGCTGGATAACCGTACTCAGAGAGTTGTTATTAATGGTTCCCAATCCTGCTGGAAAGGCATAACGAGTGGGGTACCGCAGGGGTCTGTTTTGGGACCGGCGCTGTTCAATATCTTCATCAGCGACTTAGATATTGGCATAGAAAGTACGCTTATTAAGTTTGCGGATGATACCAAACTGGGAGGGATTGCAACTGCTTTGGAGGACAGGGTCATCATTCAAAATGATCTGGACAAATTGGAGAAATGGGCTGAGGTAAACAGGATGAAGTTTAACAAAGACAAATGCAAAGTGCTCCACTTAGGAAGGAAAAATCAGTTTCACACATACAGAATGGGAAGAGACTGTCTAGGAAGGAGTATGGCAGAAAGGGATCTAGGGGTTATAGTGGACCACAAGCTAAATATGAGTCAACAGTGTGATGCTGTTGCAAAAAAAGCAAACATGATTCTGGGATGTATTAACAGGTGTGTTGTGAGCAAGACACGAGAAGTCATTCTTCCGCTCTACTCTGCTCTGGTTAGGCCTCAGCTGGAGTATTGTGTCCAGTTCTGGGCACCGCATTTTAAAAAAGATGTGGAGAAATTGGAAAGGGTCCAGAGAAGAGCAACAAGAATGATTAAAGGTCTTGAGAACATGACCTATGAAGGAAGGCTGAAAGAATTGGGTTTGTTTAGTTTGGAAAAGAGAAGACTGAGAGGGGACATGATAGCAGTTTTCAGGTATTTAAAAGGGTGTCATAAGGAGGAGGGAGAAAACTTGTTCACCTTAGCCTCTAAGGATAGAACCAGAAGCAATGGGTTTAAACTGCAGCAAGGGAGGTCTAGGTTGGACATTAGGAAAAAGTTCCTAACTGTCAGGGTGGTTAAACACTGGAATAAATTGCCTAGGGAGGTTGTGGAATCTCCATCTCTGGAGATATTTAAGAGTAGGTTAGATAAATGTCTATCAGGGATGGTCTAGACGGTATTTGGTCCCGTCATGCGGGCAGGGGACTGGACTCGATGACCTCTCGAGGTCCCTTCCAGTCCTAGAATCTATGAATCATAGAATCATAGAATATCAGAGTTGGAAGGGACCTCAAGAGGTCATCTAGTCCAACCCCCTGCTCAAAGCAGGACCAATTCCCAGCTAAATCATCCCAGCCAGGGCTTTGTCAAGCCGGGCCTTAAAAACCTCCAAGGAAGGAGACTCCACCACCTCCCTAGGTAACGCATTCCAGTGTTTCACCACCCTCCTAGTGAAACAGTTTTTCCTGATATCCAACCTGGACCTCCCCCACTGCAACTTGAGACCATTGCTCCTTGTTCTGTCATCTGCCACCACTGAGAACAGCCGAGCTCCATCCTCTTTGGAACCCCCCTTCAGGTAGTTGAAGGCTGCTATCAAATCCCCCCTCATTCTTCTCTTCTGGAGACTAAACAATCCCAGTTCCCTCAGCCTCTCCTCATAAGTCATGTGCTCCAGACCCCTAATCATTTTTGTTGCCCTCCGCTGGACTCTTTCCAATTTTTCCACATCCTTCTTGTAGTTTGGGGCCCCAAACTGGACACAGTATTCCAGATGAGGTCTCACCAATGTCGAATAAAGGGGAACGATCACGTCCCTCGATCTGCTGGCAATGCCCCTACTTATACAGCCCAAAATGCCGTTAGCCTTCTTGGCAACAAGAGCACACTGTTGACTCATATCCAGCTTCTCGTCCACTGTGACCCCTAGGTCCTTTTCTGCAGAACTGCTACCTAGTCATTCGGTCCCTAGTCTGTAGCAGTGCATGGGATTCTTCCGTCCTAAGTGCAGGACTCTGCACTTGTCCTTGTTGAACCTCATCAGGTTTTTTTCGGCCCGATCCTCTAATTTGTCTAGGTCCCTCTGTATCCGATCCCTACCCTCTAGTGTATCTACCACGCCTCCTAGTTTAGTGTCATCTGCAAACTTGCTGAGAGTGCAGTCCACACCATCCTCCAGATCATTAATAAAGATATTAAACAAAACCAGCCCCAGGACCGACCCTTGGGGCACTCCGCTTGAAACCGGCTGCCAACTAGACATGGAGCCATTGATCACTACCCGTTGAGCCCGACGATCTAGCCAGCTTTCTATCCATCTTACAGTCCATTCATCCAGCCCATACTTCTTTAACTTGGCGGCAAGAATACTGTGGGAGACCGTATCAAAAGCTTTGCTAAAGTCAAGGAATAACACATCCACTGCTTTCCCCTCATCCACAGAGCCAGTTATCTCATCATAGAAGGCAATTAGGTTAGTCAGGCACGACTTCCCCTTCGTGAATCCATGCTGACTCTTCCTGATCACTTTCCTCTCCTCTAAATGTTTCATAATTGTTTCCTTGAGGACCTGCTCCATGATTTTTCCAGGGACTGAGGTGAGGCTGACTGGCCTGTAGTTCCCCGGATCCTCCTTCTTCCCTTTTTTAAAGATGGGCACTACATTAGCCTTTTTCCAGTCATCTGGGACCTCCCCCGATCGCCATGAGTTTTCAAAAATAATGGCTAATGGCTCTGCAATCTCACCCGCCAACTCCTTTAGCACCCTCGGATGCAGCGCATCCGGCCCCATGGACTTGTGCACGTCCAGTTTTTCTAAATAGTCCCGAACCACTTCTTTCTCCACAGAGGGTTGGTCACCTTCTCCCCATGCTGTACTGCCCAGTGCAGCAATCTGGGAGCTGACCTTGTGCGTGAAGACAGAGGCAAAAAAATCATTGAGTATATTAGCTTTTTCCACATCCTCGGTCACTAGGTTGCCTCCCTCATTCAGTAAGGGGCCCACACTTTCCTTGATTTTCTTGTTGCTAACATACCTGAAGAAACCCTTCTTGTTACTCTTAACATCTCTTGCTAACTGCAACTCCAAGTGTGATTTGGCCTTCCTGATTTCACTCCTGCATGCATGAGCAATATTTTTATACTCCTCCCTGGTCATTTGTCCAAACTTCCACTTCTTGTAAGCTTCTTTTTTGCGTTTAAGATCAGCAAGGATTTCACTGTTTAGCCAAGCTGGTCGCCTGCCATGTTTACTATTCTTTCTACACATCGGGATGGTTTGTTCCTGCAACCTCAATAAGGATTCTTTAAAATACAACCAGCTCTCCTGGACCCCTTTGCCCTTCATGTTATTCTCCCAGGGGATCCTGCCCATCTGTTCCCTGAGGGAGTCAAAGTCTGCTTTTCTGAAGTCCAGGGTCCGTATTCTGCTGCTCTCCTTTCTTCCTTGTGTCAGGATCCTGAACTCGACCATCTCATGGTCACTGCCTCCCAGGTTCCCATCCACTTTTGCTTCCCCTACTAGTTCTTCCCTGTTTGTGAGCAGCAGATCAAGAAAAGCTTTGCCCCTAGTTGGTTCCTCCAGCACTTGCACCAGGAAATTGTCCCCTACACTATCCAAAAATTTCCTGGATTGCCTGTGCACCGCTGTATTGCTCTCCCAGCAGATATCAGGGTGATTAAAGTCTCCCACGAGAACCAGGGCCTGCGATCTAGCAACTTCTGCTAGTTGCCAGAAGAAAGCCTCGTCCACCTCATCCCCCTGGTCTGGTGGTCTATAGCAGACTCCAACCACGACATCACCCTTGTTGCTCACACTTCTCAACTTTATCCAGAGACTCTCAGGTTTTTCTGCAGTTTCATACCGGAGCTCTGAGCAGTCATACTCCTCTCTTACATAGAACGCAACTCCCCCACCTTTTCTGCCCTGCCTGTCCTTCCTGAACAGTTTATATCCATCCATGACAGTACTCCAGACATGTGAGTTATCCCACCAAGTCTCTGTTATTCCAATCACATCATAGTTCCCTGACTGTGCCAGGACTTCCAGTTCTCCCTGCTTGTTTCCCAGGCTTCTTGCATTTGTGTATAGGCACTTAAGATAACTCATCGATCGTCCCTCTTTCTCAGCATGAGACAGGAGTCCTCCCCTCTTGCGCTCTCCTGCTTGTGCTTCCTCCCAGGATCCCATTTCCCCACTTACCTCAGGGCTTTGGTCTCCTTCCCCCGGTGAACCTAGTTTAAAGCCCTCCTCACTAGGTTAGCCAGCCTGCTGGCGAAGATGCTCTTCCCTCTCTTCGTTAGGTGGAGCCCGTCTCTGTCTAGCACTCCTTCTTCTTGGAACACCATCCCATGGTCGAAGAATCCAAAGCCTTCTCTCCAACACCACCTGCGTAGCCATTCGTTGACTTCCACGATTCGACGGTCTCTACCCCGGCCTTTTCCTTGCACAGGGAGGATGGACGAGAACACCACTTGCGCCTCAAACTCCTTTATCCTTCTTCCCAGAGCCACGTAGTCTGCAGTGATCCGCTCAAGGTCATTCTTGGCAGTATCATTGGTGCCCACGTGGAGAAGCAGGAAGGGGTAGCAATCCGAGGGCTTGATGAGTCTCGGCAGTCTCTCCGTCACATCGTGAATCCTAGCTCCTGGCAAGCAGCAGACCTCTCGGTTTTCCCGGTCGGGGCGGCAGATAGATGCCTCAGTCCCCCTGAGGAGGGAGTCCCCGACCACCACCGCCCTCCTCCTCCTCTTGGGAGTGGTGGTCGTGGAACCCCCATCCCTAGGACAGTGCATCTTTTGCCTTCCAATCGGTGGAGTCTCCTTCTGCTCCCTTCCCTCAGATGAGTCATCTAGTCCACTCTCCGCATTAGTACCTGTAGAGAGAACATGGAAACGATTGCTCACCTGTATGTCCATTGCTGGTGCATGGACGCTCCTCTTTCTCCTTCTGGAGGTCACATGCTGCCAAACCTCTTCACAATCCTTCTGTCCCTGCTGCGCCTGCTCTGAATCTTCAGAACATTGTGGCCATAGAAGCATCTCCTGACGTCTGTCCAGGAAATCTTCATTTTCCCTTATGCAACGCAGGAGTCGACACTCGTTTCTCCAGCCCTCGAACCTTCTCTTCCAATATGGAGACCAGCTTGCACTTTGTACAGACAAAGTCGCTTCTGTCCTGTGGAAGAAAGACAAACATGGCACAACCTGTGCAGGTTACAACAGCTGATCGCTCACCTTCCATATCACCGTCCTCTTAAGAGCTTCCTCAACTGTTGCAGGAACTACTCAGAGAAACCTGCAGATGAAAGCCTCAGTGCGCTCTCCCCAAGCGAGCTCCCAGGCAAACTCCCGCTGTTAGCCTCTGCTGTTCGCCGCTCAGCTGGTTCGCTGCTGACTGCCCTTATATACCAGTCAGGCCCACTCAAGGCCCACCTGGAACAAAGCACTCCCAATTCACACTTTTCAAACAAACAAGCAAGCAATCAAGCACACGGTCAAACTGACCAACTGTCCCAGCAGCAGGCACTCAGATACTCACCAACACAGCCCCCCTAATGCAGCACTTAGCGTACCTCCTTTTGGACAGCTCCCAGGCAAACTCCTGCTGTTAGCCTCTGCTGTTCGCCGCTATGAATCTATAAGTTGGAGTTCTTTTCACTGGCCTGGTGTCAACCACATGTTGGAGCAATCGCTCATTGCCACATCCCTGCACCCAGCACTGACCGGGCACTCACTGGCCTGACCACCCCTTGCACATAAAGGGCTCATCACTCCCGAGTGATCACTCCAGAGAGGGAGGAGGGGGGGGACCCCCTGCTCAGTCCAGAGGCAGAGTGGGGAAAAGGGGCCCATAGGACAGGCTGTGGATTTCAGTGATTGATGCTTGAGGTACAGCGGGGTAGGGGAGATGATTTCAGGACTGGCAGGCGAGGGATGCAGAAAGGTGCTGGTTTTTTTAAGTTTATAGCCTTCACTCTAGGGCCCCACTCTGCTCCCTCCCACCTCCTTTCAGGTCGTGGGGGCTCCGGCCCAATAGTACATCTGTTTGACCCCAGCTGGTGTGTGCAATGCTGGCTGAGCAAACTGACAGAATATATTGCTGTGTTCACACTATACACATTGTTGTAATGGTGAGCATAAAAGATACCTCCCAAGGCATACCTTGTAAATACTCATAATTTGTGTATCAGTAATATCATGGCAAAATGCCCATAGCAGCATTATCTGTGAAGATGTAAACATAAGCTGAGATCATGACTAAAAGTATGTTTTCCAGAGAAGTCTGGGGAGTGGCTAAACCTGTTCCTCAGAAACAGATGGCAAGCCGATGCCTCGGCCAAGCGTAAACAAGGCTGATGGACCATTACCTGCTCAGTGGCCATTCTTCGGCAGGAAAGGGGGCAGGTGCAAAAATCTACATCTTAGCTGTGAAACAGCATGGAGTGTACCTTGTGGAAGCAGAGCAAGGCCTGGCTGACAGGGATTTAAAGGGGATTTCAAATCCAACAATCTCTGTTAGCCAGAGTCAGACTAACTGACACACAGACAGCCTGTCACCTTGCTCCCAGCTGGAAATGCTTCTCAAAAGGGGCACAGGACTTTAAAAACAAGGGGCAGACACCCCCTTTCCCTCCTTGTCACATGCACCTGAAAAGACAAAAGATGCAGCCATTGGCCTCTGGGGGAGGGGTCCTGACCTAAAGAGTTTGTTCAGAAAGCTGCTGAAAGCATGGGGTGAGAAACCTTTAGTTTGAAACTAACCAGTGGTGAGCTGGAGCTGGTTCGCACCGGTTCGCACCAACTGGCTGTTAAATTTAGAAGCCCTTTTAGAACCCGTTATCCCGGGACAACCGGTTCTAAAAGGGCTTTATTTAACAAAAACTCCTGCAGCTGTCCACCCCGCCCCAGCCCCAGCTCACTTCCCACTCCTCCCCTGAATGCTCCGCCCCCCTTCCCCTCCCCCTTTCCTGCTTCCCGCAAATCAGATGAAACAAGCAGCAGGCACGCAGGTAAGCTGGTGTGCGGGGGAAGGGCAGGTGCGGCCGGCTCAGCCCAGCTGAGCGGCTCCCTCTGGCCCGGCTCCTGGTCCTGGCACCCCCGGCCGAGCGCCCCCAGCCCCAGCCCCAGCCGAGCGCCCCCGGCTCCAGCCCCGCAGCTCCCTCTGGCCCAGCTCCTGGTCCTGGTCAGAGGGCAGGGAACAGGGGGATTGAATGGGGGCAAGGGTCCCGGGGGGCAGTCAGGAAGGAGCAGGGGTTGGATGGGGCAGTGGGGGGCAGTCAGGGGCAGGGGTTCCAGGGGTAGTTGGGTACAGAGAGAAGGGGTGGTTGGATGGGACAGGCGTCCCGGGGGGGCATCAGGAATGAGACGAGGGGTTGGATGGGGCGGCAGGGGGCAATCAGGGGACAGGAAAGGGGGGTGGCTGGGGCAGGAGTCTTGGGGGGGGCGTCAAGGAACGTGGGGGGTTGGATGGGGCAGGAGTCCTGGGGGGTGGCCACGACCCCCTCGTGGGGTGAGGAGGAGGGAACCTGTTGTTAATATTTTGGCAGCTCATCACTGAAACTAACATAGTGTAACTTTAGTGCCCTTGGGGCCAAGATGGAGTCCGCTCTGCAGGCAGCTCTGGCCAAGAAAAAGCGTGCGCAGGAACGCAGCAGGGAAAGTCCCTTCCACCCCTGGGGCATCTGTTCCAACCCCCCCAGAGTGAACACACACACACACAGGAAGAGTAGAATGACTATAGGAAAGTGGAATATTTATTTACATTGGGATGAAAGGAGAAAAACAACAGGGGGAAACATAGAGGGAGCGGTAAAACAGGGTTACATTCAACACAAGGTCCCACAGGCCCAGTGGTACCACAGTCTGAAAGGGCAGACACTGAGCAGAGTTTAAGAGTCCTGGGCAAAGTTCCAGTCCAGTGGTGAGTCTTGGGTGCTCCTGGTCGTCTACGATGCCAGTAAACTTCCCCCAACAAACCCCCTCTTCTGTCGCTCTCTGCAAAGCCACACAGAGCGACAACCTCCTCACTTAACTAGCTACAGCCTCCCTCCTTGTTCCCAAGGCAGAGTCACAAGCCCCAGTACTCACAGCCCCACGCAGCTCTGGCCAGCAGTGATACTGGCTCCAGCTCCGGCCTGTCCTTCTCGGCGATTCCTCCCTGGCACAGTGCCCTTCCTGGCTCCTGTCCTGGGGTGTCCCCGATCAGCCGTTCTGGCCCTCCCAGGTTTCAGACAGGTTCTTGGCTGCTTCACTCTGTGAGGGCCTGCGGACTACAGCCCTTCTGTCTGGAGGTCCAGACACACATCCTCTTGCTCTCCCCTCTCACTGCTCTCCCTGCCCCTAACAGTTCTTCCTCCTTCTGGAACAATCAGCACTTCTCCCCCTCCGTGGTCAGGAAAAAGCTTTAAAGGGACCAGGCTCTCTAAACCCCAAAGGGGTTACAATAGTTTGTTAAATTAGCCACCAATAAGCATTTTATCTTTATTTTTCTTGTAACCATTCTGACTTTTATGCCTCAGTACTTGTACTCACTTAAAATCTCTCTCTTTTTAGCTAATAAATTTGTTTTTTTATTTTATCTAATCCAGTGTTTTTAAGTTGAAGTGTCTGGATAACTATTTAAAATAATAAACTGGCATATTATTCCTTTAAGAAATAGCACACTTAATATATTTGTACTGTTGAGGAGAGGGCTGGGCAGTACAGAACAGACATTTCTGGGGGAAGGTCGGGGACTGCAGGTGTATTGGGGTCACCCTGCAGCATTACAAAGGTTGGTAAGAGCCAAGATGTGGCTGGCTGGCTGCAGCACCCACAGACATACCTGGGAGTGACTCACATGCTGGAGGCTTTGTGAGCAGTCCAGATTGGAGGCTACAGCAGCAAGGCATTGTAAAGGGCACCCCAGGTTACAGGGCCAGGGAGACACAGTTACTCATTAGTCTGTATTGTGCTCCGGTATGTCACACAAACACCTGCTTCTCCATCCATTGTTCCATGGTCCTTGCTTGTGGAAACATCTTTCCTGTTGGCCTGGCCCCTGCCTAGGGGAAGCAAGGGGCATGTTCTGGTCAGAGAGCACACGGCAATGATGGGAGCCCTTTTTAAAAACTGGTATCACATTAGCTATCCTCCGGTTATTTGGTAAAGAAGCTGATTTAAATGATGTTACAAACCACGGTTAGTAGTTCTGCAATTTCACATTTGAGTTCCTTCAGGACTCTTGGGTGAATCCCATCTGGTCCTGGTGACTTATTACTGTTTCGTTTATCAATTTGTCCCAAAACCTCCTCTAATGACACCTCAATCTGCTCCCTGCTCTCAGTTTCAGTGCCCAGCCCCGTCCCTGTCCTGCAGCAACAATTTCAGGGAAAGACCTGCTCAGGCCCCTGCAGCTCTGGGATGGAGTATGGGTAGTGAGGGTGGACTATCTGGAGATTTTATCTATGAAGCTCTAGCCAGTCTCTATTGAACATATACAAATTGCCTATAACTTGGCCAACTTGGGGTGGATTTCCCTGGGGATTGCAAAAGGCATATCCCTGCCACAAAGTCCCTGCTCCCAAGCATGGGGGGGTCAAGAGCTTCTCAAAGAAAAGGTTACCAGGATTTTTTTTTTTTTTAACATGGGCCAAACAATATTTTTCCTAGCCTTGTTCTTGGAAATGGGTGAACCATTTTGGCTAAGATTTTCCAACAGAATTCAGGCTGAGGCAAAAACTTAGCACAGAAAATTCCAGCCCAGACAGTTACAGTTTAGCAAAGTTATAAGAACCTGAAAAGAGGATCTTATACTGGGAAGTGTTGGGCAATCAATAATAAGTGGCTCTACCCACCCCACCTATATCACAAGCCCTTTGTTTGCTTTTTCAAGGCCCTTCACAACCCAGCCCCTCCCAACATATCTGCTCTTCTATGCAATGTTGTTGTAGCCATGCAAGTCCCAGGATATTAGAGACAAACTCACCAACAGAAGTTGGGCCAATAAAAAATATTGCCTCACTCACCTTGTCTCTCTTATTTTCTTGTCACCCTCATCCCCTCCACTCCTTCAGCAGTGGAAAGATTCCAGAATGCAACAAAGTGCTTCACTATAGCTCTAACACAAAGCATGAGCATTAGCATCAAGAGAAGCCAGTTATACAGCACAGCACCGGACTACATTATTCTGAAAGTGACACAGGGAAAAAGGGTTCTTTATGCCACCTCAAAGTCCAGACAATTTTTTTCTTTTCACTGCTTTACCCTCCCTACTTTTGAGAAAAATTGACCTGATCTGGATCCCATCTTGGCAGCAATTCAACTGTCCAGAGGAGGTCACTGTTGAGCAATATGAAGCATTGGCTCACTGAAGTAGCTGAGGGCACCGATCACATGGGAGAGAAGGTCTCAGGAGGCTTTAGGGCACCTTTGTCCTGATCCCCTAGTTCATTGCTTAAGGAGCTTGCAAAAGATTTGCTTTATTCTGTGTCCAGTTCCAGATCTTCTTAAAGGTACAGTGAGGGCCTACCACAGAGCAGGGGTACTCTACGTGGCATTGAAGAGGAAGCCATGTCTGACACCTGGCAGAATACTCAGCTACTTAAGAGCCTGTTTGGAGTTTGTCAATTCATTTAATTCTGAATGCGATGCTGAAACCTCGTGGCTGGATTGAATCCAAATGCTACAGAAAATCTTTCATGAGAAACTATACGAGGCAACTTCTAGAAAGAGAAGCTCTAACAGGGAAATGCTGCCAAGTGCTGGGATCCTTGTTTGTGGTTGCATGGTATTTATTATACAATATAGGCAGGGCTCCAAAGCGTTCCACAGTTTTTTTAACAGCCAGTCCTGTGGATCAGCATGACTGGCTGCAGAGAGAGTTTGGTGAGAGACAGGATTTATGGTTGATGTCAACAATTCATTCTGTCCGGTCAAACACATCCTTCAAAGGACAGCTGTAGTCACAACAGCACCTGCCTTCTCCTCTGATTTGGAGGTGAAAGCACCAAGTGACAAACCGAATGGAAACCCAAGGACCAATTCCGCATCACCCCGCACCTTGTGCTATCATCTATATCAGTGCGGAGTGGGGGCAAAAGAGGTGCCAAGTGCTACCATTCTGATGCACTCAAGTAAATGTCCATTGGGATCCCCAGTACCAGAACAGAAAGCACGCAAGTTGCTAATCACTTACATGTTCTCTTTTATAGCAGCTGTTTCAAGGCACCTCGCCACAATTTACAGCACATTAGATAACATCGCATTAATATACAGATGCTGGAGACCTGAGTCTGGTGTCTCCTGCTCATGAGAGCATTTCTAGCAGTGTGTGTGAATCATTCATACTTTCCCATGTTATACCTGGCATTTTACCCTATTGCATAAAACGTGTAACAGTACACTGTCCTGTGGGGCAGTTCTACTGTAGCAATGTCAATTATTCATGTACTGTTTTAAACACCAGCTGTTCTGTAAACATGTTTCCTCCCTTTGCTTTCTTTTTTGGAGCTAGAGAGAGAGAACATTGTCTTGTTCTACACAAGCAACTTACTCCTTTAGGAAACTCCTACTTACTTACACACTAAGGACAAATTCACCTCCCCCTTATATCAGTGTTATGCCTGAGTCATTACAACACCTTGTATACTCTTGTGTGCTGTCAAGTAAATAATAGTAATAAAAGTGGGGATCAAAAGGTGATGTAGAAATGCTGACAATATTTTCTTCTAGGAGTAACAGAAAAAGATGCTGAACCCTCTGATCTTCTCCCCTTTCAATTCAAAGCATAGACTTTTTCACATGTTGCATTAATAGCCTTTGGAACTCACTGCCACAAGATATGATGGAGGCCAGCTGTTAAACACAATTCAGAAGAGGGGTTCACATACATATAGATAGCTATAACTGTAGTTGAAATAGCAATTATTAAAAATGGGAAAAAAGTATTTTGGAAGCAATATAAACCCTAATGTTTAGCACACAGATCAACTTCTAAGTACTGGGGGCTTGGAAGAAACTCTCCTTTGGGGCAGGTTATCCCATAACTGCCTGCTGCAGACTTATTGTTCCTTCTCACAAGCAGTAGGTGCTGGCTGCTGCTGACAGCTAGATTCTAGATTAGCTGGACCCCCTGATCTGATCCAATATGACAATTCCTACACTCTTATGATCCTTCTCACCTCAACCCATCTCTTTCCTTTTACTAAAATTTCAAAGAGGGCCCAATATAAATTTTTTTTTCGTGAGGTCACATTGGATAATATTGTGAAACTTTTACACACACTAGTAGCAATTTTGATCAGAGATTTTCTCTAAAGGTACTATGTCAATATACTGGGTTGATTTCTGTGCTGCAAAACTCCCTGTGTAATTTTGTTCCTTGTTATAGAGGAGGGGTGGGCAAACTTTTTGGCCCGAGGGCCACATCTGGGAAAAGAAATTATATGGCAGGCCATGAGTGCTCACAAAATTGGGGCTGGGGTGCAGGAGGGGGTGAGGGCTCTGGTTGGGGGTGCAGGCTCCGGGGTGGGGACAGAAATGAGGAATTCAGGGTGCAGAAGGGGGCTCTGGGCTAGGGTGGTGGAGTAGGGTGCGGGGTGAGGAATGAGGAGTTTGGGGTGTAGGAGGGTGCTCTGGGCTGAGACTGGAGGGGTTCGGATGGCGGGGGGGGGATCAGGGCTGGGGCAGGGGGTTGGGGTGTGGGAAGGAGTGTGGCTGGGGATGAGAGGTTTGGGGTGCAGGAGGATGATCCAGGCTGTGATAAAGGGGTTTGAAGGGTGGGAGGGGGATCAGGGCTGGGGCAGGGGGTTGGGGCACAGGGAGAGGCTCAGGGGTGCAGGCTCTGAGCGGCGCTTACCTTAAGCGGCTCCCGGAAGCAGCAGCATGTCCCTTCTCCGGCTCCTACGCAGAGGCACAGCCAGGCTGCTCTGCACACTGCCCCATCTGCAGACACCGCCCCTGCAGCTCCCATTGGAGTGCTGGAAGGGGCCATTGGAGTACATAGGAGCCTGAGTGGGTCCATGCTGTGGCTTGTGGGAGCTGCGTGGTGCGGCCCCTCACCCTGTGCCCTGGCTGGAGCGCTGGAGCAGGGCAAGCCCCAGACCCCGCTCCCCAGAGGGAGCTTGCGGGCCAGCTTAAAACAACTCATAGGCCGTAGTTTGCCCACCCCTGTTACAGAGGATAATGGTGTCCTTTGAAAGCCTCCCAGAACAAGGCTGCAATGGCCATACTGTTGGATTAGAATCTTGCAAGGATTAGGAAACAAGCATCTCACCATTCTCTCTCTGGAATAGCACTGAATTATACCAAGAAAAGCAAAAATATCACAGACCTAAGAAAGTGGGTTCATCATGATGCTTCTAAGTCTCACATTTGCAGAAATAAGCTCTTGTTTTACAAGAAACCCAACTTTGAAAAGGCTGCTACAATTGTAAAGCTTTGGTTACATCTGTGTCCTGGTTTGTAGACCCTGTACATATTCCAAAGGCTCATTGTTCCGCTATTTTTCTGATTAGTGACAGGCCTTTGTGATGAAACAATGAATATCTAGACATCTGATTCCCCCGCCTTTCTCAGTGTTGTTTGTCTGCCTTCACAGATTTGTCTAAATGTACCTCTGTCACCTATAATGCGGTAATAGGCCTCAAAATTACTTCATCATCTCGCTTCTCCTACATAGGTATGGCTGATTTTCTTTATCCTAAATTGATGCCATAATTGCACCTCTCTCTTTCCTTAGTGCTAGTACCTTTTAGACATCAGCTTCCAGAATTTGCAAGCTTTCAGAGCAAGGAGGGAGAAAAAGCATAAGATAATTGTGATGGCGTCAGTAGTCTGTAGTGCTGGAAAATCCCTTTGGGTTTTAGTGACAGGGTTACAGCAGAGAGAGCAGCCATCTCTGGCACTGCCCCAAACACCTGGCCAAGGTGCAGTCAGAGGGGATTATATGGGAGTATCATGATACGTAGGTTTGATTCCCCTCTGACAGAAATTGGAATGTGGTTCAGGCAGCCCTACACTGAGACTCAGGAGATTTGGGTCCTTTTCCTGGCTCGCCCCCTCCACACTGTTGTGCGAACTTGAGCAAGTCACTCCATCCCTCTGTGCATCTGTTTCCCCTCCTTCCACCCATGGTCTGTTTGGAGCATAAGCCCTTGGGGACAGACACTGTCTCTTACTGTGCCTGTAGAGCACTTAGAATAGTATAGAAGTGTGTTGATTAGGGTCTCAATGCACGACCAAAGAAAGAGCTTGGCATCACCATGGATAGTTCTCTAAAAACTTCAGTTTAACGTGCAGCAGCGGTGAAAAAGGCTAACAGTATGTTAGGAACTATAGGAAGGAGATAGAAAATAAAACAGAAACTATCATAATGCGTGCAGTTCTGGTCACCCCATCTCAAAAAGGATATAGTGGAAGTGGAAAAGCTTCAGAGAAGGGCAACTAAGATATGGAACAGCTTCTATATGAGGAGAGACTAAAAGGATTAAGGCTGTTTGGCTTAGAAAAGCGATGACTAAGTGGGGATATGATAGAGGTCTATCAAATCATGAAAGGTGTGGGGGGAAGTGTTATTTACCCTTTCCCACAATACAAAAATTAAGGGGTCACCCAATGAAATGAATAGGGGGCAGGTTTAACTCAAACAAGAGGAAGTACTTGTTCACACAAGGCACAGTTAAGCTGCTGAACTCATTGGCATGGTATGTTGTGATGGCCAAAAGTATAACTGGGTTCAAAAAAGAACGGGATAAGTACATGGAGGTTAGGTCTATCAATGGCTATTAGCCAAGTTAGTCAGGGACACAACCCCATGCTTGTGGCAACCATAAACCTCTGACTACCAGAAGCCAGGAGTGGAAAACAGGTGGATCACTCCATAATTGTCCTGTTCTGTACACTCCCCTGATGTGGTGGTAGAGGCCACTGTCAGAAACAGGATACTCAGCAAGATGACAATGGTCTGACCCAGTCTGCAGCTCTTATGTTCTTGTGTATGTACTGTAATATAAATAATACAGTCATGTGGCTTTTCTGCTCTTTTTCACCCTCTTCAGGATTTCTAAGAGGACGCAATCTGGCCCTCAACGAAGACAGCTCCATGTAAAGTCAAATAGTTTTTGACTAGGAGAGACATGTCAAGAGTCAAAAGAGCTTTTCTTTTCCCACTGACACCGTGGCAAAGCAGGACTATGTGAGCTGTTGGGTTAGATTTTTAGCCAGTGCCAAGAATGCTAAACTTCAGCCTGATGCACTTTAAATCAGTGGTTTTCAAACTGCGGGTCGCAACCCAGTACTGGGTCACGGAATGGAAGGCACTAGGTCACAGAGGCTCTGGTCCAAACTGCCAACCAGGCTGTTAAAAGTCCTGTTGGCGGTGCTGCCGGGCTAAGCCAGGCTAGTCCCTATCTGTTCTGACACTGCACTGCACCCCGGAAGCGGCCAGCAGCAGGTCCGGGTCCTAGGTGGGAGGGCCACAGAACTCCATGCACTGTCACCGCCCAAAGCACCAGCTAGGCACTCCCATTGGCTAGGAAATGGCCAATGGGAGCTGGGGGGGCGGGGGTCTGCAGGCAAGAACCATGTGGAGCCACTTGCGCGCCTCCGCCTGGAAGCCAGACCTGCTGCTGGCTACTTCCAGGGTGCAGCATGGTCCGCGGTGCCAGGACAGGCAAGAAGCCTGCCTTAGCACCCCTGCTGTGCCGCTGACCAGGAGCCACCCGAGGTAAGCCTGTGCCCCAACCCTGCACCCCAATCCCCTGCCCCTGCCCTGAGCCCCCCCGAAAACCTGGAGCCCCTTCCTGTACCCCAAACCCCTCATCCCCAGCTCCACCCCAGAGCCTGCACCCCCAACCCATAGTCCTGACCCCCTCCCACACCCCAACCCCTTGCCCCAGCCCAGAACCCCCTCCTACACCCAAACCCCTCATCCCAAGCTCCGTTGGGTCATGGGCATCAACAATTTTCTTCATCTAGGTCACCAGAAAAAAAGTTTGAAAACCGCTGCTTTAAATGGATGTTAGAATCCCCTGGGGAGAGGGAGAGAGTGGGGAAGATTTGTAATGGAAATGTCCCTGAACCATGAGGGGTCCACAAAGCTGCCAGAAACAGAGCAGTCACTGTAGGATCAAATATCCATCGCATCTTTTTCTTTTATACTCAAGAAATAAATTGTAAGTCATCTGTTCCCATAAGCTAATGGAATGTGCATCATTCCTTGATATATAAAGAATAAATTATACCATGAATCCAAGAAGTACTGAGCCTTCTAAAATAAAAAAAAAAAATAACTGATATGTTAACATGAATCCTTGTTAGGTGACATTGCAATGAAGTGCTATAAGGTATGGGCAAAACAGGCCGAGACACTGACTCACTCATTCAGCTTCCTAGGCTGCAGGGAAAACGTATTGCTGGGATGCAATCTTTTAAGAGCTCAACTTAGCAGTTGACCACAGAGGAAGTCAATTGACTCCCTGTACAATCCTTGCTTAACAGTCTAAAAAAACCCTCTTAGCTCGGTCTCACACAGACCAACCATCCAAATGAATGTTCAAAAGCAAAAATGAGATTGTTTCAGAAAATCCCATTAAAAATAAACTGGAGCATCTAGTTAACCATGCTGTAAACATCATTAATTACCTGAGCAAACATATTTCACAGTCGCTATGACCTGCAGGTCCAGAGAGATGAGGAAAACACTTTCATTAACCAGTAACAGGATCTGTCACCTTTGGAAATGTGCTCTTCAAATGTATATATGTGTTCATGTGATCAGTCCCCGTAACATACCCAGGACAATTCCTATTGACAGCCGGAAGGCAGTGAGTAATCTAATGCAGTTTCTTCTTCTCAGAAAGCCAAAGACCATCTTAGAATTAGGCAGACCCTAGTCAGCCAGCATCCCAGAAACACAACTTTCCACAAGAGCTTTAAATGAAGAGGGGAATCTGGCTCTGGACCTTTACCCCATGCAAGACCTAGCCACCCATTTTGAGGGCTCAAGTGGGACCTAACCATTGTGTGGTCTCTGTGTTTTGTACAGGGGAGAATTTCCCCATGAAGCTGAAGCTCAGGTGGGATTGCCTTAGACATGGCTCTTTAAATCCTCCATGGTTCCATCAACAGCATGGAATTCAATGTATATCAGTTAGTCAATATACTGAGACCATCAAACACAGGAGTGATACAATACTGAATAACAGTGAACTATTCCAGTGAGCGGCCATGATCCAAGAGTGCACAGTTCAGCTGAGCTCTGTAGCCAGCAGAACCACAAGGAAGAATTATAGCTCCCCGGTACAAAATGTGTCTTGCTTTTAATTTTATTTATTCCATGGATCCTCGCCCTGGATCTATGTCTGTTCTTCTTCCTTGTCTTGCTGCCTTTCCTGAACCCTCTTCCAGCTTCCCCCTTTCCTTTGCCTACTCAGACTCCACTTCAGTGCTTTCCCTTCCTTCTGGACCAGATTAAAAAATGTTGGGGACCTGTGCACTATGGAAATTGAGCCCCTCACCTTCCTTAAAGCACCTCCACCCATACATGCCCCACTGCACACAGACCCTCAAATGCCCCTCACCCCAGACACACACACACCAACACTCCACCAGCACCCACTTATCCTGACAGCCCCGTCCCCACATGTCAGTCACCCTAATTTACATCCTGCTCACTGCAGCCCCCTGGCGCAGCCCCCAACATCCCAACCCTTCTAATATCCCCCAACCCAATCCCACATCGCCCATTCCTCCCACCCCAAACATTTCTCACTTGCCCTCAAGCCCAAACATTCTCCACTCACCCCACAGCCCCCACTCTCTCCACCACACCCCAACATCCCAGCCCAGAACCCCTCGCCCTACAGCCCAAAACTCCCCACTCACCCCCATAGCCTACGAACAACTCATCCCCAGCCCCTCACCCACCCTGGGACCTTCCTGGCCACTAACTTGTGCTCTCCCATCTTAACACTCCATTCCCATCCTGGCCTAGGGTGATTCCTGACAATCCTGGCCACCCAGCTCTGCTCACTCCCATCCCCTGCCCCACACTCACATGGCCCCACGCCACTAATGTTTGGCCCAGTTACACCCTGTCACAATGGAAGGGTGTCCGGGCCAAATTGGAATAAGTGGCATTGCAATCTGGGGAGTGGGTTGCAGTGCCACTTGGTTTTTTGTATTTTCTCTGGTGGTCAGGCGCTCCCCTGCAATGGGGCCCTTGGGCCAGTGCACCAAGTGCACATTGGTTAATCTGGGCCTGCCTTCCTGATGTCTGAACATTGTCCTTGCAAGGTTGCCAGAGCAACTCTCTGTCTCCCCATTTGATGATCTTTCCTTTCCCTTGGCATGCTGCTGGGCTAGAGATTCCCCATTATGGCACTGTTCGGTTGATTCTTAATTCACAGATGTGATGGCACTCCAGTGAAAGACTAAAATCCTCTTTTTTCCACAGGTCACGTTGCAATGAGAGCTGGTCAGAAAATGGGATTTTTCTCCATGGAAAATGTCAACTTTTTGATGAAAAAAAAAAAATCAAAAACTGAAATTTTGCCAAAAGCTACAAAGTTTTGTTTTTGTTTTTTATCTGCATTTTTTTTCAGTTTTCTAATGAAAAAGCCAAAATTCTCAAGGAAAAGAGACATTTTCAATCCCAATGTATATAAAAAAAAAGTTAACAGCAAATGTACAACCAGCACAACTGCAACCCATAGTTTATCGTTCCCCTGTCAATTGCCTTAGTCCGGAGGTTCTCACACTGTGGTCCGCGAGCTCCATTCAGGTGGTGCGCAGATAGTTCCCTCTAAGGTGCGTGCCTGGGTGGCTGCACACAAGACAATGAAGGCCTGCCCACCTAATTAGTGGAGCTGCGCAGACGTGGCTCCACTAATTAGGTGCCTGGACCCTGGAGAAGACACACATGTAAGGTGAGGTGGTAGCCTCAGAGGGAATGGGGACAGGTGGGAGGGGGCAGTGGGATGAGAAGAGGGGGTGGGGGGAATTTGGGATATGCAGGGCTGCGGTGGCAAGAGAAAGAGGTGACTTTCCCCAGCTCCTCCTTCCCAGCCCCAGCTCGGGGATTGCTGCGGTGGGGGAGAGAAGGAGAGACCCCTCTCCTTCCCAGCCCCAGCGGGGGGGCTGCCGCGGCTGGGGAGAGAGGGCACATCCATCACATTAGAAAGGTAAGACTACTGATATCAAAATATGAGTTGTGTGCTTTTATTTGTAGAAAAAAAACCATTATTACGAAAGGTTTTTTTTATATAGCGCTTTTATCCTAAGCACTTTGCAATAGTTAGCTAACGGTACAAACAACATTTGGAAAGATCATTAAGTGGTCCGCTGAGACTCTCAGCAATTTTCAAGTGGTCCACACAAAAAAACAGTTGAGAACCAGTGGTTTAGTCATTAAACAGGCTCTCATGAACTTCTGACTCCCTTCTCCATGTTTGATCCTACTCAATGTTTTAAACATGTTCTGAAAATCAGGCTTCTCTGGAGAGCTAAAGCATGTTCTCTCATTTCTCATCCTTATGAGAACTCTGGTAAAGGGGACAAAACAACAACAACAACTGTGTTTACAATGATCTGGTTTCCAATTTAAAAAAAAATGGTTGGCTGAAATATCACCCTATCTATGTTTTAAAAGCTTCTGAGAATTTCCAAGACTTCCATGATTGGAAGGCTCCATATACATTTCATCTCTGACATAATTCCATCCTGAGAAGTAACCACTATACAGCACTATAAAGAGAAAGCCATTATAAAAGTGATGGCAGTGAGATTTGTTGAAAAAGCGACAGGCACAAAAAGCTTAAATTAGACAGCTACAAAGAAGCTTTAAAAATAAGGCACAGGGAATAACTACGAGTCATTCAACTCAGCGTTATGGGAGTTTCATTAGAAAATATTTCCTCTAACTGATGGGAATAACTGTGGCCCCTGAAATGACTAGAACTGGGTATTTTTTATTGTTAATGTAACCCTTCTGCCCATCTAAGTTGGCAGCAACAAGGGCCGGGTTCTGTATCTAGGGGTTCCGTTTGAATACCGCAATGCAAAACCAGCTCGAGCCCCCACCCAGTGACCTGGGACAATTACATACCACCCCCTGGGTGCCTCTAAGAGGTAATACTTCCCCTCTCGCAAGCACAGAGTCTGAGTGTAGCAGAAAATGTTTAATAACATGAGGTAAACAACATCAGCATTAAACTGGGAAAACACCACAAACAGCATTCATAACACAAACCATAAGCAAAAAAACCCACCCCAGCAAATTGGGCTGTGTCCTTTCCCTTTGGTTCTTGAATCCAGCAACCCAAAAATCACCCAGAGTCCCCAAAGTCCAACACCCCCAAAGCCTCTTGGGTCCAGCAACCACCCAAAGTCCCAAAAGTCCAACAACCCCCAAAGTCTCTGTCCCTGGTCAGTGCAGCCCCAGAGTAAAAGGGGGGGCATGCAGGGTGTTAAGGGGCACCTTACTTGATCCAAGGCCGGCCGTCTCTCCGTGGGGTTCCGCCACAACCTGCACCACGAGCCAGTCCACTTCCTGCCGTCCCACAAACCGCTCCGCTCTACGAGCTGCTCCACTCTGCTCACCGACCTGTGAGCCGCTCCAGCCGTCCCCGCAAACAGCTCCACTCGCCATTCCTTGGGCCGCTCCAACCGTCCCCGCAAGGCTCCATGCAACTCGCTGCTCCACCAGTCGTCCCTACAGATTGCTCCGCCAGCTGCTTAGCAATATAGCTTCAGGCTCCCCCACTAGCTAACACAGCACTTAACTTTAACTCTTTTGTGATTTCAGCTCTTAGTGAGTGCAGTTCAGAGTAAGGGAGCCCCAGGGCTAGTGCACTACTGACCCAAAGTGAATTCAGCTCAGCAGCCTGTAACTAGACTCTTAATGGAATCAAAGTTAGCTCTGACATTCAACAGTGAAGACAGGAAATGGTACAATTGGTGTTTCAAGCCCTCAGAATGGGCCATTAGATACAAATACCTGTCCCCATCCTCTCTTAATTCACTGGGTTTTGTAACCCATGCCCCTTGTCAAGCAAGTGCTACTTAGGTAATGGTGAAGGACTCACTCAGTCCTTCTGTCATACAACAGTTCCACTGGCCTTGATTCACAGAATCAGAATAACAAAACTTTATTCTTCCTGCCCCAATAACAGAGAAACTGGGGATCCCTCACCAGCCAAAGTAACCACTTTCAGTTGCTGTTATTTCATGCCAGGCGAGTGGGTGTGCCTATGCAAACAAGATCAGCCCCTGGAGTTCTTTTCCACACTCGCTGTAATTCACCACCAGATGTCAGGGTAGAGCTCATCCTGACTCTGCTTACATTAACAGAGGTCAATTTCCATTCAAAGGCAGCAGGTTACAACATGGCTACCAGTGGAAAGGGTTATGAACTTAAATCTTTGCCTCTACTTCCATGATGTGTATAGAGCTATGACAGAGTGCTGGGAAAGAGTAGGTGAGGCCTGCACTCAATCGCTTAGAGGCTAATTAGTGTCCCAGGAGAAGCTGATGGGGGTAATGAACTCAGCTGGCCCCATCAGCCCACAGCTGATAAAAGAAGCACAGGAAGGACGTGCAAGGGGAGAAAGGGAGGAACAAAGCTAGCTGAGCCTAGCCATACCAAGACCTCAAAGTAGGGAGATCTCTGTTCCCCTCAGGTCCTGCTGAGGGCAGGGCCGGCTGCAGCGTTTTTGACGCCCCAAGCGGCAAAAAAAAAAAAAAAAAAGGTTAAAAAAGCCGATTGGCAGCACTTCGGCGGCAGCAGCTCAACCGCGCCCCTTCATTCTTCGGCGGCAATTCAGCAGCGAGTCCTTCACTCCCTGTCTTCCTCTTCGGTGGCACTTCAGCGGCAGCTCAAAGAGGAAGAGAGGGACTGAGGGACTCACCGCCTAATTGCCGCCGAAGAGGGAACCGGAGGAGCTGCTGCCACCGGCGTGCTGCTGAAAGCCGCCGCAGTGCCGCCCTCAGACCACCCGGAAAGCCGCCCTTTCCTGTTTGCCGCCCCAGGCACCTGCTTGCTAGGCTGGTGCCTAGAGCCAGCCCTGGCTGAGGGGGCCTAAAGCTTGGCAAAGATTGTAAATAGGTGGGAGCACGGGGGACTGTGGTGATACTGGTGAAGGGGGAACTGAAATAAAGCAGTTTCTGCAGGGAAGATGACAAGGGCAGAGGTGGGCCCTTGTTACAAGGAGACCTGTGATATACAAAATAGGCCATGCCATATCTACCATGTGTGAAGCAGCCTTCTCAAGCCAGCTCGGCCTCACTGACTTAAACCTATTGTGTAGCCATTTTACTCTGACCTGTGAGCTGGCCAGATCTGACAAGCTAACGAGGATGGTGCTCGATCAGTACTTGGATGGGAGATCTCCAAAGAAAATCCAGGATGCTGCAGGGAGCAGTATTGGTGTTTCAGTAAGTGATGCTCTTCCCTCTGAATCTACACTCCATGTCCCAAGCAAGGTGTTAAGGTCACAGCGCTGTCTTTCATATTAAATACCAAACATATGCCCTAATCAGTTAGTCATTAAAAATCCACAAGAGCAGAGGTGTTAGCCCTAGTTTTCAGGCCAACCCCGGTGTAAGGTCATAGAAGTTAAAGGAAGAAAAGATTTAACAGCATTAGATCATCAAGTCCACCTCCCCACTACCAAGGCAGAACACATCACCATCTAGGGAATGCATCAGATATTAAATCAATTTACACTGTTGTCATGGGTAATTGCATTCTGCCTGTCTAAATGGTATTCTTCACTGCTGTTGAGTTTTTGCCATGCATTGTTAAACAGCTGCTACATTCCACCCCAATGATGGACGATCTAATTCTTACCTATAAAGCTTCTAAAGTGCTTTGGGACCCATCCACATGAAAGGTGCGGTGAAAATGTACATTTTTTTTGGTTCTTATTCACATAGAGGCTAAAAGCATTTAGCAAACACATGGCATAGAGCTAGTTCCATTGTCTGTTGGAAGAATTTATTTCAATTTTGTGAAAGGACTGTTATTTTAAAATATTAAAAGACACAACATTTTAGCATAACCAAGCTGTGTGCACAGGAAGCCAAATTGCAGTGGTAGCGACAGTAATCACAGCTGGGTGATCTTGGGTGAGTCACTTAAATCTCCGTGCCTCAGTTTCCCATCTGTAAATATGATTAATAATATGTCCTTTCTCCCACCCTTTGTCAATCTTGTCTGTTTACATTGTAAGGTATTTGGGACAAAGACTGTCTCTTATTAGGAATCTTTGCAGCATCTAGCAGAGTGGGGTCCTGATCTAGAGGCTACTGTAATACCAATAAAAAATAGCAATAATTAGATTTTTTCCTTTGGAAACATTTTTCTTTGAACCAAGAAATAATCATTGACTTCACTAGAAACCAAAATCAGCCATGCAAATAGGAAACTGTTAATTATTTGTCTGAAAACTAATTGGGAGAGAAAACAAAGCCTGAATCCCACATGCACCTCTGTTCCAAAATCTGAGCATCCGCAACGAAATAAAGTTGTTAAGAAAAGCTCCACGCCCTTTTCAAATATTTGCAACTTTAGCTTAATTTCAAAACACGGTTGTGGGTTGAGCTCAGGCTGCTTGTGGGTGGGTGAAACCACGGCCTTTCATTCGAGATAAATGTATAGATGTGGTTGAAACAATAGCCGTAGCACCCAAAACTCGGGCGCATTGAAAAGCTTGAGTAGAAACTGAGTCATGTGGCCTCAGGGGTTAGGGCTTTGATTGGTGGAACTGTTTTGGTTTGTGCGTGTGTGAGAGAAGGGGCAGAGAGGAAGAGAAGCAGCCAAAAGCCAAGCAGACAGTAACAGAAGTGCTGGTGCTCGTGATGGCCCTGAGAGAAAGTGAGAGAGAGAGAGATTTTTGGACACAGACTGCTGGCTGCAAGGCAGGTTTGGCATAGTGAGCAAAAGAAGTTTGTCTCCTGCTGTTTGATTGTTACTGTGTTCAGGGAAACAGGACTTCATGTATAATCTTTGTCAGCAAACAAGATTGCATCAAAGAAAATACCTGCTCTGTCACCAATTTCTCCTCCTAGTGGAAACAACCTGCAGGATCCAGAACTTTGGCTATCAGCTTGGGTCCCAAAAGGGTAACACTAGTTCCCATATTGCAACCAAGGCACGGTGTATTGGAATCTTTTCAACTTCTCAAACAAAGAAAAATATCTGAGCTATTTATCATTTCAAAATAACCGGGCATGTGAGGCCAATGTCTGGGTTGCGTGTAGTTCAGTCAACCTGTTTTTTCATGCTTTTTATTTGTTTTGTTTTGTTTTACCCTCTGAATGATGGTTACAGAGAAGAGAGCCTTTCTTATTACTTCTGAGGCATTCATGGCCATGTGATCAAAATCCTGGTCTCCACAATATTGTACAAGATATATTCTAATAGACAAATAGCAACAGTTTGACATGCCCATAAAAACACCACAGGAAATACCCATTTATTCTGGGTGGGTTTATTTTCATTTTGATTTTTGTGGTACGCACAGACAGTTGAGCCCCTAGGACCATGTTTCCATGGTCAGCTGGGGACCCCGGAGTTCTCTACTGGTAACGCTATTAGAATTCAGTTGGTCTCAACAATTGAAAGGAGATTCTTAAACCAATTTGCATGTCAAATTATTGTCAATATTTGATCATGTTAGTGGAAAACTTATAGGCTAAAATATTGGACCAGATTCCTCTCTGTTACAGCTGTTCAGACTCTGCAGTGCTTCTCTGCAGCAGCATGGGTGGATTGGAGCAGGGCCAGCAGCTCTCCGGTTATGCAGATCCATTGACCAAAAGGAGAGGCGCAGTGCTGCTACTACACCTCTGCTAGCATAGAATCCATGGGGTAGTTGCAGTTGTGCGAGGTACTGCATACCTGGGATAGTATTGTTGCAGTGCGGATTCTGCCCTCCCAACATCCAGGCCTGTTCCCCCGAGTTTTGCACAGGGAACCAGAAAGTGGTCCTGAAAAATCAGCAGTTATATTAAGGAATTGTAATTCATTCTGCAAGAGTACAGAAATCAGTTGTGGGGCAAAGTTCCATAGAGATGACACTTCATAAGAATGGCCATACTGGGTCAAAGGTCCATCCAGCCCAGTATCCTGTCAACCAACAGTGGCCAATGCCAGGTGTCCCAGAGGGAGTGAACCTAACAGGTAATGATCAAGTCATCTCTCTCCTGCCATCCATCTCCACCCTCTGACAAACAGGCTAGGGACACCATTCCTTACCCATCCTGGCTAATAGCCATTAATGGACTTAACCTCCATGAATTTATCTAGTTTTCTTTTAAACCCTGTTATAGTCCTAGCTTTCACAACCTCCTCAGGCAAGGAGTTCCACAGGTTGACTGTGCGCTGTGTGAAGAACAACTTCCTTTTATTTCTTTTATCGTTACGGTGGGCCAAAAACTCCTTCATGTCACAATGTGCCCAGCACAGGCCACTGCACGGTGAGAGATGATGGGGGTGGGAGCCACCCTGGTCTGATCGCAGGGACTGTCTGGACCTCTTTGCTCTGGAGCTAGGCCTGGGCCACTCCCATCTCAGCATCCTAAGGGGTGAGAGGCATCATTAATATGGAAAAGCAGTAAATGATGATAATGCAAAGAACAGTAATAGAAACTCCAATGCGATCCCCCAAGTGGTAGCAATGTTTGTCATAGTAAACTCTACGCTAGGAAGCCCAGACAATCAGGCAGCAAGTGCAACTGGAGCTGGTTATTCTCTACCATTGCACCTGCAACATGAAAGAGAGTCCATTGCAGGGCACAGTTTGTGACTATACTGGAACACGGGGGGATCCCTGTACAGGACAGAACCTTCTGTAGCATTCATTGGAGCAAACTACAACAGTGCACAGGTACACACTGTACCACAGACATTATGCATCTGCCCCAGAGGGCTATGCTGGTAATTGTGAGATCGGAACAACAATCCATTGGCCCTACACCTCTTGCAGCTATGTGTGGACACAATGCATTGTGCACACCCAGACAGGCTGGCCAGTGTGGACTCTGCACATTGTTGTGAGTGGAGCAGTCCCAAATACACCAGTGATTTCTCTAGCATAGACCACACCATAGACAGTACCACAGAAATGTAACCAGACATCCAATGGATGCCACACATGCTGCACAACAGGAGCAGCAATGGAAACCTTTAGTCAAGGACAATGGAGAAAATGTGTATTTTCAGATTTTATTTAGGCCCTGACTCATCAAAGCACTTAAGCATGTGTTTAAGCACTGACTTAAGAGAAGCTTAGCCTTGATGTTAAGACATGGGGCTGGGAGATCTAAGGTCAGCTCCCAGCTCTGCTACAAACATCCTGTCTGACCTTCGGCAAGTTGCTTCATTTTTCTGTGCTTTGGTCCCAGATCTGAAAAAATGGAGATAACGGTACTTTCCCCCACACTTGGTTTGATCCAATTAGATCTTTGGGGCAAGGACTCTCTATTTCTAAGTGAATGTACAATCCCTAACACAACGGGGCCCTAATCTTGCTACTATAGTTTAGTTAATTTCATGTTGTCTGGACAGCGTGGAAGCCACCGAACACACTATGATGTTCTGTCCTGAACCGAATCTAGCGTGTTACGGAGTAGGATGCCTCTGAGGAACAGGGGACTATTGACGCCATCCAACCATCACATTTTAGGTCTTCCAGAGGGTTTTTTCCCATCTTGCTTGCATTGGATTGAAGTCAAAGATGATTCTTGCAGAGACATTTGTAGGCATTCGGAGCAAATGACCATACCACCTCAGAGAGCACTGGGTGACCGTTTGAGAGAGAGGGACCTGTTTAGTTAAAAGATGGATCTCTTTATTCAACTTGAATTCAAATGATTTGATGTTTTTGATCTCTCAGATATGCTCCATCTGAATGGACTAGTATAGAACTATATAATAGTGCAAATAAATTATTAATAAACAAATAATAATAGAACTAAAGTGTGTTTTCATTGCGCTGAGGAAAGGAGACAAAATACCAGCACTGACCACATTTTCTCACGTTAAAACTAATAGGAAAAGTGTATAAAAGATGCGGACAGCCTGTGAATATTTACTTTTCTTTTCAAAGAACTCCCACTGTGTTCACTAAGAGCTGCAGACACACAATTACCATAATTGACAGAGTACTAGAAGGTTCAAATTATATGTTTAAATATTTACAGACTCTGAGATGGATGCGATGATCTAATAGGGTCTTTCCTGTCTCTAATTTCTGTGATTCAGTTGTTGGATAGTTTTATTATTTTCTTTGAAGTAGCTTTGGCTTCCCCAGGTTTCCCCACCAGCCTTCAGAGGATGAGATAGTGACCCTCTCTCCAGATCTAGCACTCACATTGGATTGGCCAGTGAGGGCTCACTGGAGAGAAATAAGGAATTCCCACCCAACATGGGGTTAAAAACTCCACAGTTCCAAACCAAGAGGAGCTCAGATCTCTGAGCCCTAACATGGGAGCCGGCTGTGCTACACCAAGACAACCCACTGTCTTTGCCCTGAAAGAGATCGATTCCAGCTTCAAAGTGCAGTGACTATCAATGGGAATTGTGCATATAATTCTCCAGTGACTCAATGGGAAAATTAGAGCCCAGAGTCTCTAAATAAAAGAAAACACTGAATTAATTAATTTCTTTAATCAAGGAAATAAATAGCAATGGAAATTTTCTACACAGGCACGTTGTCCAAATGATGGAGTGACTCAGCAAGCTAAGTAATTGGCCTGTTATGTGACTGCACTTGAAGATGCAGTTGGGGTCTGTATTTTATTTTTTTAAAGCCTTGCTGGTAATGACTAAATTGAAATAGAAGAATTAGCACAAGGTTGTCAGACCTTTGATTATAAAAGGCCCTGCTGTCTGTTGTGATACAAATGAGGGTTCAGTGCCAGAGAATAATTAACTGCTGTAGCACCAAGCTAGAATTTCATAAATAAATATCATTAATAAGAGGATCCAGCTGTGGAACAAACTTCCCAAGGAAATTAGACTGATCTGCGTGTGACCACGTTTAGATAACTCTGCAAGACCCTCTATGCTACAGCTTTTCTGTGAGAACCAGAATGACATTAACAACTCTCCCCTCCCCCAAAAAAACTCTCTCTCGCACACACACAGCCAAAGAAACAGAACATACCCCAACTGACACTTCCCACAACTAGGGTGACCAAATGTCCCAATTTTATAGGGACAGTCCCGATTTTTGGGTCTTTTTTTTTTTTAATATAGGCTCCTGTTACTCCCTACCCACTGTCCCGATTTTTCACACTTGCTGTCTGGTCACCCTACCTACAACCAGGAAAGGGAGAAGAATCTTCATAAAGTCCACAAGGCACCTCATTATGCCAGTCTACTCAATGTGGGAGATGCTATGATGATGAGTAGTAATATAAAGCCCTAAGATACAATGAATAGAAATGCACCTTCTGGTAAAGGACATAATGGTAAACTGAACAGCTTAATGTGGACAACACATATTCTGGGAGGAACAAAACCACAATGAAAACGAAACAACTAGAAACATTCCCTAAAGGTCAGAAAGGCACTAGGCAGGAATTGTGTGAAGAAGATTTTAATATTTATAAATGAATCAAAGAAAATAAAATCTTGTATTATTTTATTGTGCTATGTGCAAAATGAGCCACACAGCTTCAGATGTGAACCATCAAATATTGCTCTAGCAGTACTGTAGAACTCTGTGATTATAGAGAACTTTTGTAATAATAGACTATACGAACAAGAAATTTAAAGTTATTTTTAATATTAAAATATGTTTGTTCAGAATCGTTATACTGTCATTACCAAATTGTTTAAAGCTGCTTTATTATTGTTAATTACACTGAAAAGAAAATTGTTCCTATTGGAATAGCCTCCTTCAATACAGAACTTGGGTGGGTAACTAGTGAAGGAACTGATTTCAGATTACAGGACTCTACTAAATTTGTAGAGAAATGGGGTGCACCACTATTGATTTTTTTTTCAAAGATCAGTATTGAACTGTACATACCATATAAATGTGGGCCCTTAAATAGTCTTTACTATGCCACAATCGCAAAAAAATAAGTAACGCACAGGTATTCCCAATTAGTTTTTCTCTATGAAAGTCCTAATGTTGGTGAGTGTGTGAGATAAAGAAGTGTTAATAACCCTGTCACAGTTCCAAGGTAAGCTGTATCTTTGACCCCTCACTCAGTCTCTTTGTGGGTCACCTGTCAAGCAACAGGCCAACCGCCCGTTCTTCTCTAAGGGTGGAATCCTGAGATTTACCCCACGTTTAGACTGGGTCACCTGGATACAACACCCCTGCTTACCAACCTGAGCAGCCCAGTTGGGTCTGGCACCTGCCAGACTCATCCCTTCAGGGACCTGAGATCAGTATGGAAAGACAGTAACACAGGACAGCCACTACAAAACAAAATATAATTTATTTATCCACAGAAACAAAAACAGTGAGGGAAAGGGTTCAAACAACAAAGCCTATATGTATATTCTCTTATCTAAAAGCTGTCTAAGGGTATGTCTACACTACGAAATTAGTTCGAATTTATAGAAGCCGGTTTTATTGAAATCGGTTGTATACAGCCAATTGTGTATGTCCACACAATAAAATGCTCTAGGTGCTCTAGTCGGCAGACCGCGTCCACAGTACGAGGCTAGCGTCGACTTCCGGAGCATTGCACTATGGGTAGCTATCCCACAGCTATCCCACAGTTCCCGCAGTCTCCGCCGCCCCTTGGAATTCTGGGTTGAGATCCCAATGCCCGGATGATGCAAAACAGTGTCGCGGGCGGTTCTGGGTACATGTCGTCAGGCCCCTCCCTCCCCCGTCACAGCAACGGCAGACAATAGATTCGCGCCTTTTTATCTGGGTTACCTGGGTTACCTGTGCAGACAACATGGAGCCCGCTCAGCACAGCTGAGCTCACCGTCACCATATATCCTCTTGGTGCCGGCAGACGTGGGACTGCATTGCTACACAGCAGCAGCTGCTAACTGCCTTTTGGCGGTAGACGGTGCAGTAGACTGGTAGCCTTCATCGGCGATCTGGGTGCTGGCAGCCGTGGGGCTTGCCTTTTGGCAGTAAATGGTGTATTATGACTGTTAGCCGGCCTATTACAAGTCGGGTCATCGCACATTAGCAGAGTCTTCCCTGAGCAGCAGCTCGTGCAATAGGCCTGAAGACCATCGTCATACACCGCCCCGTATTTGCTGCCAAGCACCCAGAAAGATGCCGAGGGCTATCAGTCACGCTGCACCGTCGTCTTAAGATGTAAAAAATAGATTTTCTCTGTATTCATTTGCTTCCCCCTCCGTCCGTCAAATCAACGGCCTGCTAAACCCAGGGTTTTCAGTTTAATCTTTGGGGGGGACCAGTCTGTGACAGTTGTTTGTGTCTCTCCCTGATGCACAGCCACCGTTCTTTATTTTAATTCCCTGTGCCTGTACGCCATGTCGTCACTCGGCCCCCCTCCCTCCTTCCCCTAGGCCGTCAGATACTACGTTTGCGCCACAGCTCGAGCCGCGAAGCGGTTCACGCCTTTTCTTTGAATTCTGGGTTGAGATCCCAATGCCCGGATGATGCAAAACAGTGTCGCGGGCGGTTCTGGGTACATGTCGTCAGGCCCCTCCCTCCCCCGTCACAGCAACGGCAGACAATAGATTCGCGCCTTTTTACCTGGGTTACCTGGGTTACCTGTGCAGACAACATGGAGCCCGCTCAGCACAGCTGAGCTCACCGTCACCATATGTCCTCTGGGTGCCGGCAGACGTGGGACTGCATTGCTACACAGCAGCAGCTGCTAACTGCCTTTTGGCAGTAGACGGTGTAGCATGAGTGATAGCCGTGGGGCTGGCAGCCGTAGGGCTGCATTGCACCAGCCCCTTCCAGGCGATGGTATATTATGACTGGTACCCGTCGTCGTCGTACTGGAGTGGCTGTCAATCATGGCCACCTGGGCAGACATGCTACTGTCTCGATGATGACGGTTACCAGTCATAATGTACTATTTTCTGCCAATTGCCCAATATTGTCTGCTAAGCACCCAGAAGAGGCCGAGGGCGATGCTGGGTGCTGGCGGACGTGGGGCTGGCAGACATGGGGCTGCATTGCTACACAGCAGCAGCCCCTTGCCTTTTGGCAGATGATGGTATATTATGATTGGTACCCATCATCATCATACTGGTATGGCTGTCACTCATGCTGCAGCGTCGGCTGCCACCTTAAGATGTAAAAAATAGATTTATTCTGTGTTCATTTGCTTCCCCTTCCTCCGTGAAATCAATGGCCTGCTAAGCCCAGGGTTTCCAGTTTAATCTTTGGGGGGACCATTCTGTGTGACAGTTGTTTGTGTTTCTCCCTGTTCCTGTACCTGTACGCCATGTCGTCACTTGGCCCTCCCTCCCTCCCTCCCTCCCTCCCGCCCTCCTTCTCCTGGTCCATCAGATACTACTTTCGCGCCTTTTTTCTGACCAGGCGCCATAGCTAGCACTGGGATCATGGAGCCCGCTCAGATCACCGCGGCAATTATGAGCACTATGAACACCACGCGCATTGTCCTGGAGTATATGCAGAGCCAGAACATGCCAAGGCGAAACCCGGACCAGGCGAGGAGGCGATTGCAGCACGGCGACGAGAGTGATGAGGAAATTGACATGGCCATAGACCTCTCACAAGGCACAGGCCCCAGCAATGTGGAAATCATGGTGTCACTGGGGCAGGTTGATACCGTGGAACGCCGATTCTGGGCCCGGGAAACAAGCACAGACTGGTGGGATCGCATCGTGCTGCAGGTATGGGACGATTCCCAGTGGCTGCGAAACTTTCGCATGCGTAAGGCCACTTTCATGGAACTTTGTGACTTGCTTTCCCCTGCCCTGAAGCGCCAGAATACCAAGATGAGAGCAGCCCTCACAGTTGAGAAGCGAGTGGCGATAGCCCTGTGGAAGCTTGCAACGCCAGACAGCTACCGGTCAGTCGGGAATCAATTTGGAGTGGGCAAATCTACGGTGGGGGCTGCTGTGATCCAATTTGCCAGGGCAATGAAAGACCTGGTGATAGCAAGGGTAGTGACTCTGGGCAACGTGCAGTCAATAGTGGATGGTTTTGCTGAAATGGGATTCCCAAACTGTGGCGGGGCCATAGACGGAACCCATATCCCTATCTTGTCACCGGAGCACCAAGCCACCGACTACGTAAACCGCAAGGGGTACTTTTCAATGCTGCTGCAAGCCCTGGTGGATCACAAGGGACGTTTCACCAACATCAACGTGGGATGGCCGGGAAAGGTACATGATGCTCGCGTCTTCAGGAACTCTGCTCTGTTTCGAAAGCTGGAGGAAGGGACTTTCTTCCCGGACCAGAAAGTGACCATTGGGGATGTTGAAATGCCTATCGTGATCCTTGGGGACCCAGCCTACCCCTTAATGCCATGGCTCATGAAGCCGTACACAGGCAGCCTGGACAGGAGTCAGGACCTGTTCAACTACAGGCTGAGCAAGTGCCGAATGGTGGTGGAATGTGCATTTGGACGTTTAAAAGCGCGCTGGCGCAGCTTACTGACTCGCTCAGACCTCAGCGAAAAGAATATCCCTATTGTTATTGCTGCTTGCTGTGCGCTCCACAATATCTGTGAGAGTAAGGGGGAGACCTTTATGGCGGGGTGGGAGGTTGAGGCAACTCGCCTGGCCGCTGATTACGCGCAGCCAGACACCAGGGCGGTTAGAGGAGCACAGCAGGGCGCGGTGCGCATCAGAGAAGCTTTGAAAACGAGTTTTGTGACTGGCCAGGCTACTGTGTGAAACTTCTGTTTGTTTCTCCTTGATGAACCCTCCAACCCCCCCCCCCCGACCCGGTTCACTCTACTTCCCTGTAAACCAACCACCCCACCCCACCCTCCCCTCCCCCTTGCAGAGGCAATAAAGTCATTGTTTTTTCACATTCATGCATTCTTTATTAGTTCCTTACAGAGGTAGGGGGATAATTGCCAAGGTAGCCTGGGATGGGTGGGGGAGGAGGGATGGAAAAGGACACACTGCATTTTAAAACTTTAACTCTTATTGAAGGCCAGCCTTCTGATGCTTTGGCGATCATCTGGGGTGGAGTGACTGGGTGGACGGAGGCCCCCCCACCGTGTTCTTGGGCGTCTGGGTGAGGAGGCTATGGAACTTGGGGAGGAGGGCTGTTGGTTACACAGGGGCTGTAGCGGCGGTCTCTGCTCCTGCTGCCTTTCCTGCAACTCAACCATACGCTCGAGCATATCACTTTGATGCTCCAGCAGATGGAGCATTGCCTCTTGCCATCTGTCTGCAAGCTGACGCCACCTATCGTCTTCAGCCCGCCACTTGCTCTGTTCTTCCCGCGATTCAGCCCGCCACCTCTCCTCTCGTTCATATTGGGCTTTTCTCATCTCCGTCATTGACTGCCTCCACGCATTCTGCTGTGCTCTATCAGCCTGGGCGGACATCTGCAGCTCCGTGAACATCTCGTCCCTCGTCTTACGTTTTCTCTTTCTAATGTTCACGAGCCTCTGCGAAGGAGAAACATTTGCAGCTGGTGGAGGAGAAGGGAGAGGTGGTTAAAAAGGACACATTTTAGGGAACAATGGGTACACTCTTTCATTACAAGGTCGCATATTTCGGCTTGCAGGCAGCCATCGTAGGCCACAGTGTTTTGGCTTTTTTAACCTTCTTAACATGCGGGAAAGGTTGCAAACAGCAGCGCATTTCCCATATCAAGGATGAATTGGGTTGTCCATTTAAAATGGGGTTTCAATGTAAAAGGAGGGGGCTGCGGTTTCCCGGTTAACATGCGGCACAAACACAAGTAAACCACCCCCCCCACACACACACACACGATTCTCTGGGATGATCACTTCACCCCTCCCCCCCACCGCGTGGTTAACAGCGGGGAACATTTCTGGTCAGAAGAGCAGGAACGGGCGCCTCTGAATGTCCCCCTTAATAAAATCACCCCATTTCAACCAGGAGAGCTTTCTGGAGATGTCCCTGGAGGATTTCCGCCCCATCCCCATACACGTTAACAGACTTGCTTGCTTGCTTTTTTTTTGTAATGTTTACAAATATTTACAAAGTTACACTCACCAGAGGTCTCCTGTGTGCCCTGAGGGTCTTGGGTGAGTTCGGGGGTTACTGGTTCCAGGTCCAGGGTCACAAACATATCCTGGCTGTTGGGGAAACCGGTTTCTCCGCTTCCTTGCTGCTGTGAGCTACCTACAGTACCTCCATCGTCATCTTCCTCGTTCCCCGAACCGTCTTCCCTGTGTGTTTCTCCAGTGAGAGAGTCATAGCACACGGTTGGGGTAGTGGTGGCTGCACCCCCTAGGATCGCATGCAGCTCCGCGTAGTAGCGGCAAGTTTGCGGCTCTGCCCCGGACCTTCCGTTTGCTTCTCTGGCTTTGTGGTAGGCTTGCCTTAGCTCCTTAATTTTCACGCGGCACTGCTGTGTGTCCCTGTTATGGCCTCGGTCCTTCATGGCCTTGGAGATCTTTTCTAATACTTTTCCATTTCTTTTACTGCTACGGAGTTCAGCTATCACTGCTTCATCTCCCCATATGGCGAGCAGATCTCGTACCTCCCGTTCGGTCCATGCTGGAGCTCTTTTGCGATCCTGGGAGGACTCCATGACGGTTACCTGTGCTGATGAGCTCTGCGTGGTCACCTGTGCTCTCCACGCTGGGCAAACAGGAAATGAAATTCAAACCTTCGCGGGTCTTTTCCTGTCTACCTGGTCAGTGCATCTGAGTTGAGAGCGCTGTCCAGAGCGGTCACAATGAAGCACTGTGGGATAGCTCCCGGAGGCCAATAACATCGAATTCCGTCCACACTACCCCAATTCCGACCCGCAAAGGCCGGTTTTATCGCTAATCCCCTCGTCGGAGGTGGTGTAAAGAAACCGGTTTAAAGGGCCCTTTAATTCGAAAGAAAGGGCCTCGTTGTGTGGACGTGTCCAGGCTTAATTCGGTTTAACGCTGCTAAAGTCGACCTAAACCCGTAGTGTAGACCAGGCCTAATTTACCCTATATCCCAACATCTGGGAGTGGAGGGACACTGTTTCCCAGCAGTCCCTGCTTCCTCTCCCCCTCTCAGATTCAGGGCTCAGGTTTTTATACCCTTTCAAATCCTTTGTTTTATATTTCCCACAATTTTCCAGATTGTGCATAACTGCCCTCCCCACCTTGGGCTTACCAGCCTGTTGATCGTAGTCTGTGAGAATAAACTGTGGTGAGTGACCAGAGAGACTGAAGTGTTCTCCTACTGGTTTTTTAATGTTATGATTCCTGATGTCAGATTTGTGTCCATTTATTCTTTTGCGTAGAGACTGTCCAGTTTGGCCAATGTACGTATCTGACATCAGGAATCAGAACATTCAAAAACCAGTAGGAGAACATTTCAATCTCTCTGTTCACTCAATAACAGACCTAAAAGTGGGAATTCTTCAACAAAAAAACTTCAAAAACAGACTCCAACGTGAAGCTGCAGAACTGGAATTAATTTGCAAACTGAATACCATCAGATTAGGCCTGAATAAAGACTGGGAGTGGTTGGGTCATTACAAAACCTAAACTTAATTTTCCCAATACTAATTTCTCCCTACTGTTATTCACACCTTCTTGTCAACTGTCTGTAATGGGCCACTCTCTTACCACTTCAAAAGTTATTTTTCCTCCCTTGGTATCCTGCGGTTAATTGATTTATCTCGGTAGACTGACCTCACACTTGGTAAAGCAACCCCCATCCTTTCATGTATTTTTACCTGCTCCTTGTATTTTTCACTTCATGCATCTAATGAAGTGGGTTCTAGCCCACAAAAGCTTATGCCCAAATAAATTTTTAGTTTCTAAGGTGCCACAAGGACTCCTTGTTGTTTTTGCTGATACAGACTAACACGGCTACCACTCTGAAACCTGAATTAACTGTTTTAACTCATGTAGCAGATGGCACACTAGTGGTCAATTAAACATAGGTCCCCATAATATTAATTACAAAATAGAGATTTCCCATGTTCTTCACACCCAAAAGACACTGAGAGCTTTTCAACTTAGGGAACAAACTAGTATCTGAATCATAAGTGACCTCTTCAAGAGAAATGAGATTATGAATTTCCAAGAAGTTTAAAATAAATTACAGTGCCTGGTATTGTCAATATTCACAGCATTAGTCAGAATGCTACATGCCTACCCTAAATACGACTCCCAGCAATGTAGAAATGAGGAAAAGTGAAAGTCTTGGGAACAGAGCTCCTTCTACACTAAATACAAAGACCTAGTTCTAGCAAAGACCAGAGGAATGTATTTTAATGGCACAGGGACCCAGGAGAGATATTATTTATTATTTGTGTTACAGTAGGACCTAAGACCATGAACTGCTAGACTGAGACCCTGCACTAGACTCTTCTTCCTATACGAAATAGAAAGACAAGTGAATTAGTTTGGCTAAAACAGGGATAATGGATTCTAATGAAATTGCTATTCCTTGCATGTATTAAACAGATCACGTGTACATATGGTGTAATCCACTCATTTCTGTCTTTTCCAATACTACTTCTACTCGGCACCAAACCCTTTGCTCAAAAAATAAAAAGCTACAAGACAAGGGGGTGTCCTTCATGCTTCTTTACAGGACTGCTCAACAGCGGCAGCAGCATTTCTCTGCCCTAGTATAAGTCAACCAGCAGAAGGCAGATGCCCCCTTTTGCTAACCAAGGCTGATTCTGGGATAAAAGCAACAACGCTCAGTCCAGGGACTGGAAGCTGGAGAATGGGAAGTTACCAAACATGGAACTAAAAAGCGAAGGAGTTGGTAGGGGGATATATAATCAGACTCAGAACCACCAGAGAAGCATGACACAAGAAGACGCAAGACACACAAGAAGTTTTGCCAGGAGGAAAAAAGAGGTCAAATTGGGCGAACTCAGATGAAGCAAGGTGGCATAGGGAGAGAAGGTTCCATGTTTCAGAACACAAACCATGCCCTGGAGCAGGACGACTCTGCGAAGGACTGTGACCCAGGGCCGGCTCTAGGTTTTTTGCTGTCCCAAGCAAAAAAATTTTTGGCTGCCCCCCACCCCAGCCCTAGGCTCTCCCTCTCCCCCCCAAACTGCACCCTCCTGCCGCCCCAGCCCTGGGTCACTGGTAACTCGCTCCCAGAGCGGGTCATTCAGCAGGAATTTTGGATGTGCACAGAACACAGACAGGATTGGTTCCCATATGGTTACAGAACTGCAGTAAAGTGGAACAATTTTCAGCTTGTGTGATTGGAGGATATCTGGATGCATATTATAAGACTGTCCTACATAAATGAGGAAAAGTTGAGGTGCCTTTATTATTCTTTTGTTCCATTCTTTGTTTCTATGGGGAACGCACTATCACGGTCTTCCTTTTAAATAAATAAAACTAAAACTTAAAAAAAAAAATAGCAATGGCTGTTGAAAATAGCAATTCCAGTCCCAATAACCACTGGGAAGCATTTCTTGCTCAATTTATTCTACTTTTCCTACAGCAAGTTACAGTGGATCAGTATATTTGATTTGGGGGAAATGAAGTAACAGCTGCCCAAATTGAGCTTGAGCACTCCTGAATTTTGAGGGTGTTCAAATCTGGAAGGCAGGTGCTAGATTCCCTTTTTGAATATTAGCTAAATCTGGAAAGGAAAAGTCAATTTCTGCTTCCCTGGCTCAGAAGTGGAAATCCTCCCACGTGCCTGGTTCTGTATCTAAAGCTGCCCAGGTCCAGAGCCTCCCCTCCCTTACTTTTCATTTTAAATTCTAGTGGGATCCACGTACCTCCCTTGCTAGGCTTCAGATAGAGAGGTGCACCGTCCATTTAGTCCCTCCAATTCCTTCTTTGGGGGAGAGCCCAGGGCTGGGGCAGCAGGGGGTGCAGGTGTGGGGGGAGGGAGAGCCCAGGGCTGGGGCAGCAGGGGGTGCGGGGGGGGGAGCCCAGGGCTGGGGGAGCAGGGGAGTGCAGGTGGGTGCCAGTGTTGGCTCAGCAGGGGGTGTGGGCGGGGGAGAGCCCAGGGCTGGGGCAGCAGGAGGGTGCAGGTGGGGGCCAGAGCTGGGGCGGCAGGGGGTGCGGGGAAGAGCCCAGGACTGGGGCAGCAGGAGGTGCGGGTGGGGGGAGAGCCCAGGACTGGGGCAGCAGGGGAGTGCAGGTGGGGGCCAGAGCTGGGGCGGCAGGGGGTGTGGGCGGGGGAGAGCCCAGGGCTGGGGCGGCAGGAGGATGCAGGTGGGGGCCAGAGCTGGGGCGGCAGGGGGTGCAGGGAAGAGCCTAGGACTGGGGCAGCAGGAGGTGCGGGTGGGGGGAGAGCCCAGGGCTGGGGAGGCAGGGGGTGTGGGCGGGGGAGAGTCCAGTGCTGGGGCAATACAGTGGTGCAGGGGGAGTCCAGGGCGGGGGGGGGGCGGCAAAAAACCTAGAGCTGGTTCTGTTCCTACCATTCACAGCAAGCTGCAGATTTCAGTTCCATACTCCTTCCCCAACCCTTTCCTGTTGCTAGTGGCCAAGGGAATGCTGGGAAATGTAGTTCTTTCCCTGGTCCAGGGCTGGTTCTATAGGCAGGGAGCTAACCAAGGAACTACAGCTCCCAGGGCCCCCTGTTGGTTCTCAGCTCCCATGCTGGATTCTTGCGCCCTTTGCAAATCTGCCGCCCCAAGCAACTGCTTGCTTTGCTGGTGCCTAGAGCTGGCCCTGCTGTGACCTCATCCCAAAGAACGACCTGGAGAGGCAAGGAAACTGAGGCATATATGGATCTATGTATTTCTCATGCGATTAAGTAAAGAGCAATGATGTATTAGACCTCTGTATAAAGTATCTGTGCAATATGCGCTACACCTATCACATGGCTCCTTGAAAAGGTAAACCAGAGGGGTCACAGATTTGGTGGGATTCTGGAAGAGGGTGTTCAAACTATGAGGGAGCCTGAGGAGTCAGCTCTGGTCCTGGGGGTGGCCAGGGGTCTGCATGATCACAGCTTGCAGTATGAGGAGGTAGACAGAGGCTCTGCACCTTGGGCGTGTACCTATGGATGCAAAGATGGACACAGTGCCTGAGCTCTTTTCAGACTCTGGACCCTGAATGAATAGCTCATTTAACCTGAAGCTATTCGTGAATTTGACACGAATAGTTTTGGCCATTCATAAAACGGCCAGAGGAGGAGGAGAAGATGGCAATACTGCTACTGCCATCTTTAGCCCAGTGGTTTGGGCACTCAGCTGAGATCTGGGAGACACCGGTTCAAGTCTCTGCTCTGGAACAAGTCTATAATAGACTTTTTCAATTCATCAAAAATTCCAACAAGTTGCAGGTTCAGTTCAACTCAAACCAATTTTCCCCCCATAACTGCCACCAAACTGAAACCTCAGTTATTCACGCACCTCTAATCCAGGGTGCTCTCCAGGGTTGCATCATCACAAGGCTAAGTCATTGCTTGACACTGTTTGGGGGAACACTTGCACTGCTGCCACTCACAATGCACCTGTTCTGGCAGACTTCAGATGTTTCAATCTGGTGTATTTCACAAATGCAACTACCACCAAAAAACTAGACGGGGGCTGTCACATGCAAAGCTGGTGTCTGAAAACTGAGAAACATGGGTCAGTGATGTGTGCGCATGTAGGTCCTGTACATACTTAGTAAACCTTCAGTAATATGCTTAATCTGGTGCCAGTTTAAAGTCCCATTTTCCTAGCACTTGCATTACTGGATGTGGGGACACACAGAACCTACTTGCTTTGTGTTTTCATGGAACACCATTGGTGGTTTGTATTTAGTATGCGAGACTGATATCAAGGGGCTCATCTGCTCTGCTGCTTTGCTTAACTTGTAGGAAAATGCACTAAGGAAAAGGCGAATGTTCAATTTAATTGCGAGGCTGGATTTGTTTTTCCTTCATGGCTAGGAAGACAATGCAATTATTACAGACAGCCATTGACGCAGCATTCATGGCCTACGTCCCACCCGGCCCTGATTTGAAATGTTCTGGCAAAAGTACAGAATAAAACCGAAATTATGTATACACGAAGCGTTTAAAAGCATGTGTTTGCAACAGGCAAAGAGCATCGCCAGGAGACACGCTATCAAATGGAATGGATTTCAATGGGATTTTTTGGGGTACACAAGGAATGCATAATCAAGACCTGAAGTAGGTTTTCTGAACTTTACTGATGATCCTGAATTCCAAGGGCTGTGGTAGGGACGGGAGATGTGCACACAGTAGGAAGATGGTATAAGACCAAATTCAGACCTGGCTATGGGACGGGGGGGCCGCAACTTTAGTGAAGTCTGTGGGTGCTCAGAATCCCTTAGGCACAGGCCTTTAATGTTTGTCAAGTGCTTTGAAGATGAAAGTGCCCAGGATTAAGATCCCCAAGGGTGGGTTTTGTTTTTTATTAAACAAAATATTTTCAAGAGTTATTTTTAACATCTCACTTTTAATGGGAAAGAGAAATTGTCTTTTTCACATAATTCAGCAGACAGCTGTGTAAGGAGACAGGGTTATTCATACAGGTGTAGGGTGACTGCCCCACAATCTATTTCTGTTCTGGTGCTGAGCAAAATATGGTTCCCTTGAGAAAAAATATTAAAAGGAAAGGCTAGAGATCAGAGAAAATTGGAGAGCAGATATGTAGAAATCTCTTGAGAAATTTAGAGAAAATAAAAGCTATTTGAAAAAGATGAATAATACTTACTCCCTGATTCAATGTCTATCCCAGGAAAATACTTATTAAAATGTTTAGAGGGCTTGAAAATCCTGGGTCTGTTTTGGACAAATTGGACAAAGTACTCAGGAACGAACAGATTAGGTTGCATATAGTACTCCACCTCTGCTAAATACAGCTATTACTTTGTTCTTTTATAGCACTATCTGTTTTGAATTCATCAAGCCTCCCGATGTCCCTGCAAGGTAGGAAAGAGGTAACATCACAGCTCTACAGATGGGAATGAGATGCAGAGAAGCTAAATGACCTTCTAAAGGTCACACAGGAAATCTGAGCTGAATGGAATGGAACCCAGACAACTGATTCCATACTAGCCACAACACTATCCTTCCCCACTCTCTTTGTATGAGTCTACAACTGCTGAATACTGGTACACCACACTGAGTGATGATGATGGGCGATCACTCGTTACCGAGTATGATCATTTTCCATGGGAGTTATGGGTCTCAGGTGGCTAATAAGGCCAATCCTTGAACCACAAGTTCTATTGCAATGAGGGCAGATATTTTCAGGCTCAGCAGGAGGCTGTTGACCATGACTGGAAGCCAGTCTCTCCTTCCTCCTGCACCTCTTGTCCTCTTCAGCTTGTTGGTGAGCAAGTTCAAAATGCAGGGGACCATCACGTAGGACTTCACTCCATTTTAAGCAATCCTGAGCAAGTGTCTCCCAAGTGTCAATGTCAATATTACACTTTTTTAGGTTGTGCTTCAGCAAGTCCTTATAACGTTTCCGTTGTCCACCCACGTTATGGTACCCTTCTTTCAGCTGAGAGAACAGAATCTGTTTTGGGAGGCAATGGTCTGGCATCTGGACAACATGATCAGTCCAGCGGAATTGCTGATGGACGATCATTGCCTCGATACTGGTGGTCGTTGCCTCCTCCAGAACACTAATATTGGTGCACCTGTCTTCCCATTTGATCTTCAGAATCTTATGAAGGCAGCGTTGATGGTGCCTCTCAAGGACTTTCAAGTGGTGTCTATAGGTTGTCCAAGTTTTGGACCCATACAACAGTGTTGGGAGAATAATGGCTTGTTGGGAGAAAGAAGCTTGGTGTCTGTTCGAATGTCGTGATCTTCAAAAACCCTGTGCCAAAAACAAGAAAAAGCTACACTGACACAGCTCAGGCGATGTTGAATTACTGCATCAATATCTGCCTTGGATGAAAGATGACTTCCAAGGTAGAGGAAATGATCGACATTCTACAGTGCCACTCCATTGATTTTGATAGATGGGGCATGTAATACCTCATTTGGAGAGGGCTGATAGAGCACTTTCGTCTTCTTGATATTAAGAGTGAAACCAAGACATGCGTAAGCATCGGCAAACACATTCAAGATAGTTTGAAGATCTTTCTCTGAGTGGGCAAAGATTGCGTTGTCATCAGCATACTGAAGTTCCACAATAGATGTTGTGGAAATCTTACTCTTGGCTTTCAGCCTGCTAAGCCTGAACAGCTTTCCGTCCATTCTGTAAGTGATTTCAACGCAAGCTGTAAACTTCCCAGCAATTATGTAAAGAATGAAGGCAATAAGAAATGCAAACATGGTTGGAGTGATGATACAGCCGTGTTTGACTTCTGTTTGTATTTTGAAAGGTTCATTCCGGGAGCCAGTGCTGCTCAGAACAGTCGCTTTCATGTTATCATGAAACAATTTTAGGACATTGATGTATTTATCAGGACATCCAATCTTAGAAAGTACAGTCCACAGGGCACGGCGATTCACTGAATCAAAGGCTTTAGTTGGATCAATAAAAGCCATGTACAGTGGTCGGTTTTGCTCCCGACACTTTTCTTGCAGCTGCCGTGTTGTGAAGATCATATCCACAGTTCCACGACATAGTCAGAAACCACTCTGTGACTCCGGTAAAATTTCTTCTGACGGGGCAGAGGCCGGGTTGCAAGGATCCGCGCCAGAACTTTGCCTACAATGGCTAAGAGGGAAATACCACAATCATTTCCACAATCCACTTTATCCCCTTTCTTGAAGAGGGTGACAATCAGGGCATCCCTCATTTCACTGGGTATCTCCTCCTTTATCCAGATTTTAAGGATAAGCAGGTAAAGCTGCCGATTTAGCTCTGGCCCGTTTTGAAAGATTTCAGCGGGGATCCCATCTAGACCTGCTGCTTTGTTGTTCTTCATCTGCTTGGTGGCATTGTGTACCTCATACAAATTGGGAGCGTCTCCGAGCTCATCCCTAAATGATCGTTGAGGGATTTGCTCAAGGACTTCATCTGCAACCATAGAATTATGGTTAAGGAGATCTTCAAAATGTTATTTCCAGTGAGAATTAATGGTGGTGGTGTCCTTCAGAAGTGTGATTCCATCCTTAGAGCGAAGAGGATTCATACCATGACAAATTGGCCCATAAACAGCCTTGGTGGCACTAAAGAAACCACATGTATTGTGGATGTCTGTGAGATGTTGGAGTTCTTGCGCTTTCTCAGTCCACTATTTATTCTTGAGTTCTCTGGTTTTATGTTGGACTTCCGCCCTCGCCTTGGCATCGACTTCTCTCTTTATATTACAATTTATGTCATTCTGCCAAGCATGAAATGCCATTCTCTTCTCATTGATAAGTTGCTCAATTTCAGCATCATTCTCATCAAACCAGTCCTAATGTTTTCTGGTTTGGTAGCCTATGGTTTCCTCGCAGGCATGATGCTTACTGCTTTCAACTGGCTCCAACGTTCCTCAATTTCTTCCGGAAACTTTTCTCTAAGACTGCTTGGAAGTGGTCATGCTTAATAAGGTCCTTCAAATCTTGAACCTTCAACTTGCGCCCGACCTGCTTCTTTTGCAGCCTCCATCTTAATTTTCATTGTGGATCAAATAAGGCGATGATCAGTCCAACAGTCATCAGCACTTATCATTGCTCTTGTGAGAAGTACGTCACTACAATCTCGGGCATGAACTATGACGTAGTCGAGGAGATGCCAGTGCTTTGACTGTGGGTGTCTCCAAGATGTTTTGAACTTTTCCTTTTGTCAGAAAAGAGTGTTCGTAATAAGAAGTTCATGTTCAGCACACTTGGTCAGGAGCAGAATTCCATTTGAATTGCTTTTGCCAACTCCTTCTTTCCCGATTGTTCCTTTCCACAGGTCTGAGTTTCGTCCAACACGTGCATTGAAATCTCCCAGAAAGGGTCTCAAATAAAATGATTTCCAACTGAGAATAAAAATCTTCCTTTACATTCTCATGGGCATCCAGTGTTGGTGCACAGGCGCTCACAATAGTTGCCTGTTGATTTTTGGTGACCCTCAATTGGAGTGTCATAAACTGCTCATTGATGCCAACTGGTACCTCAGAGAGGCACCTTATGAGTTTGTTCTTTATAGCAAAGCCCACTCCATGCAATCGGGGTTCATCTATAGATTTTCCCTTCCAGAAGTAGGTGTTTCCTCCTTTCACCTCCCTCACCTGTCTTTCATCAGCTCTTCTAGTTTCGGACAAAGCAGCAATATCAATGTTGAACTGACTCAATTCACAAGCAATGATGTCTCTACGTCGCTCTGGTCGGTCACTGTTTGAGTTGTCCATCAGGGTACATACGTTCCAAGTTCTGAAGTTGAAAAGTTTCTTACATTTTCGATCGCTGAGGTGGTGATCCTGCTGGATGCGGCTATCCAGCCAGTAAAAAGAGGCAAGACTAATCCCCCCTCCCCGTGTGGGGTGAGCAGAGTGGATCCTAAAAAAGAACTGCTTAGTCATGCGTGAAGCTGCCGAGATGCTCGACCCGTCTCAATTCTCGAGCGAGATGACTGTATCACACACACACACACACACACACACACTGCCTGTGTGTCAGTCTGTGACTAGGAACTTGCAGATTTCACTGTTCTGTTCCTGTCGCCACTCGCTGATCGCCACCTGACTTTTGACTTGTGCAAATGTTATTTTCCCAAAAACTGGAAGATGCCTGTGCGGGACTTCTTTTAAAATGGGGAACTCTGCACAACAGTCACCACACTATCCTTGATAGATAGAGGACTTGAAACCAATGGCATGGACACTATGACGATTGGAGATCCTCTATCTGCTGCAGCCTTCATCCACCTTCACAGCCGTTGTAACATTACACAACGGTTTCACCTCCATTGTGCAGTTATCTTCCGTCTGCTCTGCTGTTAGGGACTTTTTGGATCACACTTTGTCTGGAACTTCGCCCTTGACTGTTCTGCCATGGGTGACCCTAAGGGAGTACATGACTCCAAGCAGCATCGCTCTCGGAGTCATTGAGACATGCAAGCCTCTCCACCACTACAAGGTACAGTATAAACAAAGCAATACAAATAGAGCTGGTTGGAATGTTTGTCAAAAATCTGTTTTGTCAGAGTGGTAACATTTTGCAGAGCTGCATCAGTTTCAATGAAATTTTTATCAGTTTTAAGGTTCAGGGCTGTCTGGTCATTCCTGGCTAGACACAGACAGAACCCGAATTGAAAAGCTCAGGATTTCTATCTGAAAACAGCCACCTTGACACAATTCCATTGTGTGAAAACGTCAAAAGGTTTTCATTCTGGTACAGAACAAAAAATTTCTGAAACCCCTAAAATTGCCATCCTCCTGCCAGCTCTATAGAATAAGCTATTATACAGAGAGGGAGAGACATTGTCTATATTGAATCATAGAATCATAGAATATCAGAGTTGGAAGGGACCTCAAGAGGTCATCTAGTCCAACCCCCTGCTCAAAGCAGGACCAATTCCCAGCTAAATCATCCCAGCCAGGGCTTTGTCAAGCCGGGCCTGTGAAGTTTTAACACCAATGTAGGTTGAAATCCTGGCCCTATTGAAGTCAATGGCAAAACTCCTATTGACTTCGACAGGGATGGATTTCATCCCAGCATAGATGTGGTGCATCAGTATAACCAGCTAAACTTGGTTTCATGCTACAGTGTAGCTACACTAGTGGCTAAAATCCCACCATAGACCAGGCTTGAGCTTGCACTACTGGTCAGGACAGAAAAATGACTTCTGACAGGGAAGTAAAGGGAAGCCACAAGAGTGGTCATGTGCCCCTCCCCAGCAGTGCAGGCAGGTTGGTTTGCGTGACCAGAGCAGCCGGTAGAGACATAAATCACTGCCAGAGTGGGGGGGGTGGGCAGTCATGCATGTGAGAGAGAAAAAGACACTGTCCCTCTTGCTCACTATTGCGGCACATTCGGCATGGAGGGGCAGTGCTTTGAGGTGTTTCTGAGGACGTAGGTGTGGAGCTGGCTCCGTCCCCTCAGGCAGAGCAGAATGTAGCAGCCTGCCTGCTTAGTGAATTCTTCCCATTGTTCTTAGTGAATTCCCCCAGGAGTATAAAACAGGTGTAAAAATTTTAAGGCTCCTTTACATTGCCAGATTGGTGTAAATGAGCCTTATTGTAAAGGACAGTATGGCCTTATAAATGCTTATGGTGCTTTAGTGATTAGAGCTGATCTAAATTTTTGGACTGAAAAAATTTCCTATCAAAATGTGCTCCACGAACTGTGAGCTACTGACCTTTCTGGAAATGGTCAGTAACCAATATAAATTGTGAGTTTGAGTCCCCGGCCATCGCTTGCTCTTCAGTTGCCTATGATGTAACACTGAGCATATGGCTGCATATATTTGTTGACTAATAACTAGAAGTAAAGGGTCAATACTAACTACATTGCTATTAGACAGAGAGGGTTTGAGGATTTCCTCCAATGCTCCCCACTCCCATTCTCCATCCATTGTATTGTAGTTTAAATAAATTACCATAATAATTGAAACCAGTGTGATTATACTGCATTATTTTAACAAATAAAATATGCAGAATTTTAAAATATTGTGCACAGAATTTTTAATTTTTTGGTACAGAATTCCCCCAGGAGTAATAAGGGTTATTCTCTATTGTTTATATAAAGAGATCTTTGACTTGTCAAGGTACCACATATGGAAAAGAGGTACCTCAGTTTGGCATCTCCAGTAGATGGTATTGAGCAGTGCCTGAGCTAGATCTCCACTGCAGCAGCAGCACTGCCATAAAAGTCCAAGTCCTAATGCAGAAATTCAACCCACAATCATCTAAGGCTCCAACAAATAGTGTTACTGACATCAAGCGTGGTAGGGAGTATTCTTTACAGGCCAAGGAAAGAAGCATTAATGTTCAGCTTAATTCAAGCACTTTGTGAACATTTATTTGTCACATTTCATATACCAAATGTTATCAGAATTAGCACATGCACAAGTGAGAGATATACAAGCAGTTACAACTTGAAAACGCCCCCCATACAAAGGGCCATATTTCAATTTCAGTTACAATAGTGTAAAACTGGAGTAAGTCCACTGAAGACAAATGGAATGACTCTGAATTTGCACTCTCAGTAGTATCAGAATCTTGCCTAGTGTACATAGCAGTAATTGATTATTCAGATGATAAAATGACTGAATATTTGTACTAAATACGCTCAGAAGCTTGCCTCTCTCACCAACAGAAGTTGGTCTAATAAAATATATTATCTCATCCACCTTGCCTAATATCCTAGGACCAACATGGCGACAACACTGCATGAATATGTGTGTGACATTTACAATAGATCCCCCAAAAGGTGAAATTTATCTTCAAAGTTTCCATAAGCAGTACTTTCAACATCTATACTTTGAAACTACCTCTGTCGTATGATCTTTTCTCTTGTTTAATTTAGATGCAATATTTTCTGTCCAAGGGCTTCAAGTCCATGGGGATTGTCTTTAAGTCTACATTAAAGGGTAATCTATTTGCTTGTGTTATTGCAGAGCTTTAGGTTTGGATTTGTATAACTTTTTGTGAACACCCACTTTGTTTTTTAGTGTTCTCTGGGGTTGCATTACAGGAGCTAAAATTAAATTAAATCATTCATTGTTTTTCTGGGACTGCAGGAAAGGACAACTTAAAATCAAATTCAGGGCTGTACATGTCCTTAAATTCCAACTCATTAATACAGAAATTCCCCTCAGCCTAAAGATAAAGAAAAGAAGACCGCTGGTGTGGTTGTGTCTAGCATTAGATGAACATGTAACCATGAAAATCAACTTTGTTTTTAAATCAACATAGAGTACAAATGTTTATTACTACTAATTCTGACCCCCTCGCCTCACAACACAGGCAACTAACCAAGCAGATACAACAGACCCTCAGAGTTATGAACACCAGAGTCACGAACTGACCAGTCAACCACTCACCTCATTTGGAACTGGAAGTACGTAATCAGGCAGCAGCACAGACCAAAAAAAACAAAACAAAACAAAAGAGCAAATTCAGTACAGTACTGTGTTAAATGAAAACTACTAAAAAAATAAAGGGAAAGCATCATTTTTCTTCTGCTTAATAAGAATTCAAAGCTGTATTAAGTCAATGTTCAGTTGTAAACTTCTGAAAGAACAACCATAATGTTTTGTTCAGAGTTATGAACATTTCAGAGTTACGAACAACCTCCATTCCCAAGGTGCTCGTAACTCTGCGGTTCTACTGTATTGTAAAGACTTCTTTGAGGCAACCAAAGAGTTAATGATTAGCTTTGAAATCTGGTATGGAATTTTATGGAAAAGGTTAAACATTCTGGTAGAACTCCCACAGATTTTAATAAAAGATAGTAACAACGCGGATTAAATTCATGCTGGCTTCAACATCAGTGTAGCCAAAAACTGCCCCAACAGATTTTTTCTGCTGTTCTTAAAACAATAATTTTCAACTTTTCTTCAGTTCTGAAAGTTTCTACTAGTTTAAGAGAAAACATATAGCATCAGATTCTGCTATCCTTTTCCAGGTTGTGTAGTAACTTGCTCTACTGATTTCAATGGAACTACTTGTGGAGAAAGGTACTGCCCATTGTGAGGGTAGTAAAATGTAAGCCTGTATTGATCAATACTGCCAGAACTGATAGAAACATTCAAAATGAAAGTTTTAAGAAAACCTACTGCACAGGAGTTGGAAATGGCAGTTACTCTGATCTGGAACTAAAGTATTTTGTTGTTGAACTGAACTTCAGTACACAAGCCAAGCAGTAGGGAGGGATAAGGGCTCATTGAATAAATACTGAGAGACCCTTAGGTAGAAGAAAGACTAATCTATCTACACATGAGAACTTTAGGAAATACACAGCCAGGAAGACAGGGGGGAAGGGAGAATTTTTGGGAGAAGTGACATTTCTTTAGGAAAATGCATTCAAGATCATTATGTATTCTGGAGCTCCCCATCTGCTCCCACTCCAGGATATGAAAATGACTTTTCCCTGGGACCCAAAGACCTGAGACTTTGCCACTTTCATGGTTATTCCTTAAGGGACATGCGTGGTCAGATACAACACATGCTGTCAGGGAGAAGGCAGATTTCAGTTGTGCTTTAGATAGATAATATGGACTGCATAGTAGCCAAACTTGTTTTCTTGGCTTTACCAGTCCTTTCTAGGACCTGTGTAATGAGGCTATTATTTCATCATTTATCTTCACTATATTCTCTCCAATGTAGTTTACTTTAGATCAAAAACCCATTAGATTTATATAATCAAAAATGAGAGCTGAGTCAATACACTTTTAGAGAATATTGTCCGAGAAATTCAAAGAGAAAAACTAACCACGTCCTCTTGCTTGAGTCAGATAAAAGTGGCAAAAGCTAACTTGAGAAGGGGTGATGTGCTAGAACAAAGACTGGCTTATGCTTTTAAAAGCTACAGCTTAAAACCTTGAGTGCACCCAGTGGAAGAATGTGTAAAATGGCTGACAAGGTATGAGGGTTTCATAGTTAGAGCTGGGCGAATACATTGATTTTTTGGTTCAGTGGCCGAACCAAAATATCTGTAAAACAATTAAGTTTTGTTTTTTTCTCGACAAGATGAAAAAATGTTGCTTTGAATTAACATTTCATTTTGAACAAGTCAATTTGAAACATGTCCAAATGGTTTATTTTGACATTTTCTAGACGAACCATGTAGACATTGCCAAAAAAATTATTTTCTGGGGTTTTTCGGCCAAAACAATTTGCCAAAGTCAACTCAAATTTGCAAATACTTTCACAGCCCCCACAATGCCTTTTTGGCATATTTAGTATTCACCATTTTTTTCCCCCCAGTTCTATTCACAACACTTGGGGCCAGATTCCGAGCTGGCGTAAATCGGCTTAGATCCACTGACTTCAGTGGGGCTACACCAATTTCCATTAGCCAAGAGATAAATTGTAATATTGTCAAAGAAACATCATAAAATGATATATTAGTTATTAAAACAAAGATGGCAGTTTATTTATAAAATGATCTTCTCAGCAGCAATACAATGAGACAGATTTGCAAGATTACTGTACAAAATAATCGACATACCACATTTGTGTAACTGGGTCATGCTTACTTTATTCTGTGACTCATGTTGTACAAAAAGAAAATGAATGTTAAAGGAATACACTAATTATTGTGGCTGTTTAACCCATCAAAAGTTTATCTAATGAAATACCAATACTTTCTATAGTCCTTTGAATCTCAGTGATCCATTTCATAGCCTGACTGGGTCACGATAGCAAGCTGAACTGTATAAGAAAATGGTTCAGTGGGAAGCCTGCTTGAACCATATTTCAACACAGTTCACAAATACTGTGCCATTCTGAGCATAGGCCAGCACAGGGCCTGTCAATCACATAAATCCTGCTTTGAAAGCTTAAGTGAGACTTAAAGCCTTATTACAGGCCCTCTGGCCGGGGTGAATTTCACCCGCAGAGTGCACTGGTGTCCAATATATGTAATGATCTTCATCTGAAAGAGCAGAGGGACTAAAAATAGAAATTCCAAAAAATTCCAATAAATATTCCTAATTTAACAGTGTATTATTCAAAATGTCCTTACGATTAAATCACTATCAGAAAATATAGTCATTCAAATAATTAAATATTGACTTTGTGCTAAATAGAAGATAAGTAATTCCAATTCAGAGGCCAGAAAAATACAAAAGCGGAATTGCATTTTGCTGAATTTAACTAGCATGCAAATGTTGACCTTTTTATTGGCTTAGTTTACAAAAACAATTCTGTACATTTCTGATCCATTGGCTTACAGTTTAGTTTGATTCATCTGTCAAATATGTGGTGTGAAAAAAAGATGAGCGTATGGACAGTCTGGAGTTTAACAGTATTTCTAATTTTTAGAATGTTTACTAGCAACATATAAAACACCTGTGTTTTACTTAAAATATGAAATATCCTTTAAAAAATAATTTAGAGTATATACTGTCCTTGATTACTGTCACTCTCAACATCTCTTTTGGATTCATCCAGTTGGGTAAAGGATTCATTCTTTAGTTTTGGTGACATCATATGGTTTCCACCACTGTGCAAATTGCAACACTTTCTTCCTCTGATCATCAAAGTTCTCTCTAATTCCTTTTTTCCAAAGCCTTGGTTCCAAGTCCAGCATGCCACCAATTATTTCCTTTACAAGTATAAAAGAGAAAATAAAGAAAAAGGCTGAATGGTTGTATGACTTCACTTAAGGCTATTTTGCAATCAAACAAAGAATGTACATGTTTCCTCAAAGGTCACTCACTCACCTTGTCTCTCTAATATCCTGGGACCAAGGGCCAGCCTTACGGTTACGTGCCATGGTCAAGAAGCAAGGAATGACATGGGCCTGGGGTGCGAGGCCATGGAAGGGAGCTCAGGGCAATGGGGGATGGGCAGCAGAGCCGGGGGGCAATGGGTGGGGAGCGCAGAGTAGCAGCGGGGCCTGAGGAAGCAGTGAGGCCTGGGGCAATGGGAGGGGGAGCCTGGATGGGGAGTCCATGGAGGAAGGAGAGACAGAGGCAATGGGGGCAGAGGGGAAAGCCCAGGGAGGCAGCGGGGGCCAGTGTGCCAAAATACAAGTTCGCCCAGGGCACCATTTTCCCTAAGGCCGGCCCTGCTGGGACCGACACGGCTACAACAACACTACATAGTCAAGGCTGAAAGAATAGAAAACCTGAATGTAGCTAAACGTAATATTTTAAGAAATTAAATTCTGAAAGCCTTAAACTCTCCAAAACTAGACTGCAAAATGGAAAAAATTCAGCTCGTCAGGTGAGTGACTCAGCCAACAACTTCTAAGGTACAGCATTGAAATGCACTCTACAAGGATCGTACCACTGTAGGGCTATGTGGGTGTATTAGTAAGTTTGTGATTTAAGTAGACAAAAGCCCAGAAATTCACAGGCTCCCCCACTCTGTTCGTAGCAATATTTGAAAAAAGATTAAATTATTCCCCAAGTCCACTTATTGTCTGGTTTTTCATTAGATTTCTTGGATTCTTCCAAGAAATTATTACTGTGGCTTAATAAAAAAACATAAGCAATTCGTAGTTTATGCGATAAATTCTCAGCATATGTGTGCAGGGATTTAACCACATAATTCCTAGTAATATTATCAGTTGTGTATGAGAGAAACAGCGTATATGGGAGTACAGATGTTATACAAACTTGAATTCTTTTTATTTTTTAAATGGATTTCATCTACCCTGTTTCCCCGAAAATAAGACAGTGTCTTATATTAATTTTTGCTCCCAAAGATGCGCTAGGTCTTATTTTCAGGGGATGTCTTATTTTTCAGAAATGAAAAATGCCTTATTATCGGTGGATGCCTTATTATCGGGGAGGTCTTATTATCAGGGGGATGCCTTATATTACAACGAGAGGCAAAACTGTAAGTAGGCCTTATTTTCGGAGGATGTCTTATTTTCGGGGAAACAGGGTAGAAAGGTTCTTAAAGACATTTTTTTCTATCAAGATGAAACTTTCAAAGACAAGCTGTTTGACTTATGGCCTAGCTCCCAAATATAAAGATTACTAAATTGTCTTGTTTGTGAGAAGAACGACGACATCTGGTCATGGATTAATTTTGCTGATGGATGAATGCTGAGTGGCTTGTTGTTGCTAGGTCTTCTCAATTAGTTATTTTGATAGGATTTTGGATAGACTCTTCTGTAACACAATGTCATCTCAAGACCTTTCACCTGGACAAAGCCATGTCAGCCTCCTCAAAAATGGTTTTGTGTTTTGTATTTTTGATATTTTGACAGTCTCTGTGGTCTCTGAGCAAACACTGAATATTTTTTAATTGATGGCTTAAGTGGGACTTTTCCCAAAAGTGAGGCTAGCTGAGGAAGGCCTAACTCAAATCTGATGGGACCAAGTTGCATATCTCCAGGGTAGCCTCACACTTAATTTGCTCAAAGGGCTTGGAGGAAGGCTCTCTGCAAGGCAGAGTGAGTGAAACTCGCCTTTCGGGTCACTGAGCCACCTGAGGGAAGATTCACATTCCAGAAATTCTGAGACAATCACCTCAGGGAGAGGAAGGCGATAATCAACCCACGGGCTACACCAGCTTTTGGCCAATCTTCAGGCCTGAAGGCATGCTAGAGAGAAGTGCTGTGCCAGCAAGATCAGCATCTGGGCCTTGTCTGCAGTTTCATCTCCTACTCCATGAGAATCTAGAAGACTCAGAGAGCTGAAGACTTTGTGAACCCCCATTATCTTAAGTATTTTAGTTCTAAAAAAACTTTGACTGTCACATGTAAATTTGGGTGCTAAATTGTCTAATTGTTGCTTATCTAAATATTATTATACAGACTAACAAAATATTTTTGTTGGGAGTTTGGGGAGTAAAGCAGTAGCCACCACATTAGAATTGAAATCTAATCAGGAAGTTTTGTAATTGGTTTGTAGATGGTTGTTTTAGCATTAGCTAATTTAGGTTCAGTATCAAAATATCAACCAGGTCCCAATTATAGATTCAATTGACTTGGGTGAAATTCTTTAGTTGAGTTATAATCAAATGGACAGCCACCTTCTTAGGATTTATAAGGATTATTTGTTGTATTAATCTAATAAATGAAGTAATCTGATTATTTGAATCCACTTCAATATTGAGATTAACTTGTTGATTTGACCTTGATTTGATAGCTGCATTGTTTAATTCTTAGTTTAGTTTAGTATTATGAATAAGGCTAAGATTTTGTCATGGTAATTTTTGCCATAGTAATTTCACAGACAGGTCACGGGCAATAAACAAAAATTCACAGAAGACCATGACCTGTCCATGACTTTTACTAAAAATAACCCTAACAAAATGAGGGGGGGGGGGTCCAGCACCCACTGCTGCTGCCATTCACAGCAGCTGGGAGCTCCAGGACAGGTGGCTGGGAGTTGCTGGGGCCCCCTTGCCCCAGCTCAGAACTCCGGGGGGCCCCCCGCCATTACTTGGACCTCCAGGGGCCACCTTCCGCCCACGGTGGCTGGGCACTCTGGGGGTGCCTGCCGTGCAAAACAGCTGGCTGCTCTGGGGGCTGCCTGTGACAGCTTGGACCTGCAGGGGACCCTGCTATGGCTCAGAGCTCCGGGCAGGCACCTAGGAACTGCAGGGCCCCCAACTGCCCGCAGGGGCTGGGAGCTCCGGGGGGGCCCCCTGCCACAGCTCAGAGCTCCGGGGAGTCCCCCTGCCACAGCTTGGACCTCCATGACATAACCATAGCCTTCATTATGAACAGTAGGTTAGCTTTGGTGATATGCACTCTTGCTTTTATTTTTGTTTAATAGTTTTAATAAAATTTATTAAACTGATACTGAATCACACTTCTTTCAGTTAGCAATGTGGATTCAGAACCTTTGAGGACGAAGGTGGATATCAGCCAGCCCAAAAGCCTGACAAGATCCCCCTCAATTAGCCTTTGGTTCTCACGTATGTGACTTAAATCCCAATGCACTGCATAGAAAATCTACCACCATCTAGTAAACTGTGATAAAGTATGTTAAAATAACTCAGTGTTGCTGATGTCTGATTTAGTTACTGATACAAAAAATTCAATACATGACAGGTGCTTTGGACTTGTACATGTCAATACCTTTCCAAAATAATGAGGGAACTTGTGCTGATCTTCAATTACATGAGCAAAGCCTCCTTGAAGGCCGAAGTCCACAGAGAAGTAGGGCAAGCCTCTAGGAATCTAAATACATACAGAAAACATGCATTTTAGATATTTTAATAGACTGTATTTACAAAAGAACTGCTGTTTTTAATTAAGATGCCCCACAATTTATTAAAAGTGAAAGTTGTTTTTAAAGTTGGCAGTCAGTATTAACACAGAAGAAATTTAGGCCCTGATCCTGCAAAGACTTAGGCAGGTCAATGGGACTAACAGTGTAAGTGAAGTTAAATATGCCCGTATGTATTTGCAGGATTGGGGCCGTATAGGGTATATCTATGCAGCATTCTGGGGTGAGCCTCCAGCCCGGGTTGCCTGACTTGGGGGAGTGGGTTCCTGCTAGCACTCTAAAAATAGCTACTATAGACAGCGCTTTGAAGTTGCAGATTGGGCTGTAGCTCAGGCTCTGACACCTTGGGAGGTGGGTGAGCTTCACAGCCCAAGCTCTGGTACAAGCCACAGTTTCAAAGCACTGTCTATATCACTATTTTCAGAGTGCTAGCATGAGCCCCACTGGTCCAACTCTGACGAGCCGGGCTAGGAGACTCGCTCCAAAATACTGTGTAGACATATCCATATTGTACTGCATCTTTCATACAAGCTGCATCACAAAAATATGTTTTTATACAGTTAAATAATCTAGCTGCAGAGTTAAAAAAAATGAAGGGGAAAAGAACAGGATACAGAAACTGGAAGAAGAGACGTTTGAAAATAGATGGAGAGATTATGACATGGAGTGATTCAGGAAAGCTGAATCCAGATGGCAGGAAGTGCAGAGAAGAAGATTATAACATCAAATGTGGCGAGATTGAAGGGATGGAGAGGAGACTGGCTTAGAGAGATATATGTATTAAGAGAGAACCATCATCATTAGAGATTTCCTTATCTTCTGGACTATAGTTGTGTCAAGCATGGGGAAATTTAAGAAGCAGGACCGCAAGTTAAATTATTGCCAGGAATGAAAAGTATGCTGCAGTAGAGACAAATGCCCCAGATTTTAGTCAGACACCTTTATTAGTGGCCATTTTGATGCCCTGAAAAAAGAACATTGCAGAAAAAACAAAGGCGGGCATCCAATGCTGGAACAGCCCCACTACACAATTTATGGAAATTATGGACTAACCTGTTGAAAGGGAGATTTTCATAGTTCACTGAGCCCGCAATGAATTGGCCAGCCGGCCAAGAGATACCGCTAAGAGAATTTTCATTGGGAGAAGAGGGAGCGGTGCCCTTGAAAGATTCATTAGTTGCTATGATGTTACAAGGGGAGTATTGCTGCTTCATGGCAGCACACTATTTTATCTCTACTCATTGCTGAGCATGTTCCTGCATAGACAGATGGTAGGAGTTATTGTGTCTCAAACTCACAGCTACTTCCTCTGTTCCAGGCCAAATGCCTTGTAACTATCACAGGTGGTGTTTTACAAATGGCTTTCAAATAAAATGATATAGAACACAGGGTTATTTTTGTTTTTTTTTTTAAGGTAAGAATTCCCATGGAGGGTGCAAGTTAATTTATTTTGTAACATACATCATTATCTATAGGGAAGCATTTAAAGTCAGGTTTAAAACTATTAAGTGAAGAATGAGCTTCGAAGAGGAAAAAAGGGGGTTGCATTGTCTTACTTATAAACAGTTCCAAAAGGTTAAACGAAGTTCTTCCTTTCTCCTGGTAGGCTTTGTATAGTTTTGTGTAAGGACATGGTTTTGATAATTAGCGAATCAGGTAATTTATGAGTGATAACACTGTGTGAGTTGTTTAACATGGCTTCAATATATAGTGTGTCCTACTGTATACAGGTCTTACTACAGCATATAGCAACTGTTATTGCTTACAATCTTTGTTAAATTTTCTTTAGCTATGTGGCTATTTCAATATTTGTGTTATTTTCCATTACTGCTAGAGATCCTTTTATAAGAAACTAAAATTAGAAGAAAAATTTTGATTAAGACATTTGTTAAAATACAGTAGCAAATTAAAAAGATGAATTATTCAATAGCTGACACATGGGATTATTATGTCTGCTTATCAACAGAATCTGGAATGCTTTAAAAACCAGTGTTGACTTGACAAATCACATTTGCTCCTGTAAATTAAATTCTGACCTGCTGTTGTTACAAATAACCTCTAAGATTACTACATACTGAAAGAGATTAAAGGAAAAAATATGTTTCTCCCTTTTTCATAGCTTCTCTCATTTAACAGCACTCTGTGTGAACTGCACTGTTTTGCTTAGGTCATCAGCACATCTTGTCTCATGCACTAGCATAATGACCTCACTCTCATGCCCTGATCTGGGGGGAGCTCACTGGCACACACTTTCTCTAGCCCTGCAGGAGGGTGTTTACCAGCAGCAAATAAAGTTGAAAGTGAAACTGATTAGGCAGCACCCAGACAGATGTGTGCACACAGAGACAAAGGAGAGCGTGGAAGAGGGAGACTCCTCAGGATGTTTGGCGTTCTTGTTTTCAGGCCTGCCTAACAAACTTTCTAAACAAGATCAAGAGAGCAGAAAAACCCTGATTGTTTTAAAGACATTTTAAAAAAATGTTTAAGACAAATCATTTAAAGGGAGCTACACCTCTACCCTGATATAACGCGACCCGATATAACATGAATTCGGATCTAATGTGGTAAAGCAGTGCTCCGGGGGGGCGGGGCTGCGCACTCCGGTGGATCAAAGCAAGTTCGCTATAACGCGGTTTCACGTATAATGCAGTAAGATTTTTTGGCTCCCGAGGACAGCGTTATATCGGGGTAGAGGTGTATTAGAAACTTGAATATTTGAATACTGAACACAGTCCAGCACTGACGTCAACTTTAAAAAATAATCAAGTTGACAGTTGATTCTAAAAAGTACCAATAATTAATGTGGGTAAGAGGTTGGTCTTTTAGTCTATGTCCAGGAGCCTTCTGTAGATCCTGTTTAAGTCTATGAAGGCAGTGAGGGGGAGAACTTCTACATCTTGTCCTAATCTTGACCAAGAGCCTTCCAAAAGGAGCAAGAGACAAGCGCAGACAGAGTCTCCTTAATTCTCTTCCACATACTGGGTCAAATTGAGCTATGGGGTAAGCAGGCATAACTCCCATTGACTGCAGTGGAAACTGCACCCACCAACAGCAGAGCTCAATATAGTCCACTATGTCAAGGATGAGCCCTAAATTGAAAACTGTAAACTCATTATGCTGTCTCTCATTACTGCTATGCAAATCAACAGCATGTATTTATGTTTCAGTACTTAAATGGATTAGGAATATACACAACTAAACCTGCAGTGAGGGTATGCTGACAAACGCTTCCTGAATTATTTTTAACTTAAATTTAAATTTGCTTTACAAATTGTTCTGGCACTGCACTCCCATAACCAATTTAGTGCTGTAGTTATCAAAGAGGAATAATATAAGAGGAGAAATGCCAGGAGGGGGAAAGGGAAAACAAATGATGTTATGTTAGAAGCACTTATCCTTGAAATTTAGGTTTGTATCTAGAAAATGAAACAAAGCTTTGATATATTGGTTCTGACTGTCTTGAAACAGGTAACAACGTTTCCTAGTAACATTTCCTCATCTTCATGGCTTAAGTAAATGGAAACAATGCTAAATAACGGAAGAAGATGCACCAAGTCCCCAGTATTCCCTCGCTGCACAGAACACACAAACAACAATGAAGAAATCCTGTGGAAACAGGATGATGGGTGGAATGAACTTTGTACCAGGAACAGTAACAGAACTACTGAGTAGCATCTGCTCACCACAGAGCTACCTCCATGAAAACTATACTGGAGCTGAAGGTTCTGTGTTGAAAAGTACTTTCTTCACATTTATAGAAGATCGGACTTTTACCTCTTGCTCTTCAAGTAAAACTTCACCCCCAGAATTGATATCCTTATCCTTTTATAAGCCTTTGTCCTGCCACACTCCAAACCACTCCAAACACAACGGTCTGTGTTTTCTCTCTGACTTTAGATTGTAAAACCCTTTGAGTAGGTAGGAAACTTTTTTATATTTGCTTGTTATTCACACTATAATAATAAGTGTTAATTTTAATGTATTTATTATATTATATATGTATATACACTCCCACACATATATATATATATACACACACACATATAAAAATTATAAGACAAGGAAAATCTTGGGTCCTTGTACTTATTTTGTAGAGTGCATACATAAATTCATCAGTTCATCTTTTGTTTCATCATATTCTTGGAACTTGCCATCTTTACTTAAAAGAAAATATATACCTTTTTTAATGAGCCCTCAATGCCTCATTACAAGTAATCAATACATAAAAGATCAGGGTGCTTCCAAGGCTAAAAACCTAAAACAGTGGGTGGAGACAGCATAAACTACTATAATGACCTCTTGAGACCTGCCCTGTCAGGGAGATCAGTGTTTTTAGGAATAATATAGCTCTTTTGACATGCAGATGTAGGCACAGTAACTCCCACGTGATACCATAAGGCCTACTGTGATACACAATAGAACAAAAGTGGTTGACCAGAACAAAGCAGTATGCTCTGCCCTACAATATCAAAAATGAAAAGTAGGTCCTTGTACCTAGAGCTTTAGAACCTACCGGGTATGGCATTGATTTTGGGATGTTGGAGTAGAGAATTCGAAAAATCCTGGGTTTCGATAGCTGCCTAAAGAAATGATCTAAGCAACCTGTAACTGGCTATGAGAAATTAGAAATGGAAACATTTATTTGGATTTACTTGAATTGGGAAAATTAAATGCAAAAAGTGGTTGGCTTCCATGAGTCTATACTGGTTGTACTTTCTGGTATCTAGGATAATAAAACCAGAACATTAAAAGTGAAATTACATTAAGTTATGATTCATAGTGTGTCATTGGCATGCATGATGCTTTACCAAAAAAAAAGTACAAGGTTCCTGACTCAAAGAGCTTTCAAGCGAAGGGCTAGATTGTGTCCCCAGGCTCAGCCCTGAGTCAGGGAAATTATGGGTTTGGCACAGGGGTGCTGGAACTAGGGGTGCTGGGGGTGAGGCAGCCCCCTCTGGCTTGGTGTCCATCATATACACGGTTTACAGTTTTGTTCAATGGCTTTCAGCACCCCCACTATAAAAATTGTTCCCAATGCCACTGGTTTGGCACAGTAATTACTAGGTGAAAGTATATGGCTTGTGTTATATAAACAACTGATTAAACAATAAATTTGTAAGCACTTAGAGGATGATATGGTTATAAGGAATAGGCAGCAGGGATTTATCAAGAACAAATCATGCCAAACCAACCTAATTGCCTTCTTTGACAGGGTTACTGGCCTAGTGGATATGGAAGCAGCAGCAGATGTGATATATTTTGATTTTGGTAAGGCTTTTGACACAGTCCCACATCACATTCTCATAAGCAAACTAGGGAAATTTGGTCTAGATGAAATTAGTATAAAGTGGGTGCACAACTGGTTGAAAGACCACACTCAAAGAGTAGTTATCAATGGTTCACTGTCAAACTGAGAGGGCTTATCTAGTGAGGTCCCACAGCAGTCTGTCCTGGGTCTGGTACTATGCAGTACTTTGGTTACTTGGATCGTGGAGTGGAGAGCATGCTTATAAAATCTGTGAATGACACCAAGTTAGGAGGGTTTGCCAACACTTTGGAGGATGGGACTAAAATTCAAAACAACCTTGCCAAAATGGAGAAGTGATCTAAATTGAACAAGATGAAAATTTAATAAAGACATGTGCCAAGTACTTCACTTAAGAAGGAAAAATTAAATGCACAACTACAAAATGGGAAATAACTGGCTAGGCAGTAGTACTGATGAGATCTGGAGGTGACAGTGGATCACAAATTGAATGAGTTGCAAAAAAGGCTAATATTACTCTGAAGTTAACAAGAACGTTGAATGTCAGGCACAGGAGGGAGTTGTCCTGCTTTACTCAGCATTAATGAGGCATCAGATAGAGTAATGCGTCCAATTCTGGTCACCACACTTTAGGAAAGATGTGGACAAATTGGAGAGAGACCAGAGGAGAGCAACAAAAACTATAAAAGGTTTAAACTGACCTATGATGAATGGTTAAAAAAAACTAGGCATGTTTAGTCTTGAGAAAAGAGGGCTGAGAGGGAACCTAATAACTGTCTTTGAATATGTTAAAGGATGTTATAAAGAGGATGATGATCAGTTGTTCTCCATGTCTACTAAAGTCAGGACAAAAACGAATAGGCTTAAACTTAAGCAAGGGAAATTTACGTTAGATATTAGGAAAAACTTTGCAACTCTAAGGGTAGTTTATCTGTGGAAATGCTTCTAAAGGAGGTCGTGGAATCCCCACTGTGACATTGCACTCCATATGTTTTATGGAAATATGCTAATGAGTGAATATAATGTAACTGGAATATGCTTTATGCAAAAGGTCTCTTGCAAGGTATCATTACAAAGCTTATAATCTACTGAGTGTGTTCATCCTATTTGTATGTATATATCATTCTTGTACCTGGAGCTAGAAATATAAAGTATAACTCTGAGGTACTACAGTAATTATGCAAAGTGTGGTCCATTGATGATGGTTTAGAATCTTGATGGCTCCCGTTGACTAGGACAATTGGTTGTAAATGGCTTTGTTTACTTGCAAGCCTTCCTGTGTTTGCGTAAGCCAGCCCAGGAAGAATGGTGGAATCCATCTTAAAGCTGGTGCTTTTCCATTTAGAAGGAGGGGTGGGGATCCAGAGAGAGAAAAGATTCCCGCCTTGTGCCACAGCTATAAAAGGGGGTGGAAGAGAACAAAGGGGGGGTCCCAGTAATGAGAAAGTCCCTGCTTTTCACCTAAGATGCCTGCTGGAACTAACAATGACTGTACCAGGGGAAAGGATTGGGCCCAGACTAGAAAGGCGTTTAGTCTGTGAAAGAAGCTTATTGGAACATCTCTGAGGGTGAGATTTACCTGCATTCAGTTTCTTAATGTATTAGGCTTAGACTTGCGTGTTTTTGCTTTATTTTGTTTGGTGACTTACACTGTTCTCTCTGTTACTACTTGAAACACTTAAATCCTACTTTTTATACTTAATAAAATCACTTTTGTTTATTAATTAACCCAGAGTAAGTGATTAATACCTAGGGGAGCAAACAGCTGTGCATCTCTCTCTATCAGTGTTATAGAGGGCAGACAATTTATGAGTTGTATAAGCTTTAGAAAGAGTAAAACGGATTTAATTTGGGTTTGGATCCCATTGGGGACTGGGTGTCTGGGTGCTGGAAATAGGTGACCCGCTGAACAGTTTTTGGTTAAAGTCTGCAGCTTTGGGGGCGTGGACCAGACCTGGGTCTGTGTTGCAGCAGGCTAGCGTGTCTGGCTCAATAAGGCAGGATTCTGGAGTCCCAAGCTGGCAGGAAAAACGGGCTCAGAGATAATTCCAGCATGTCAGGTGACAGTCCCCTTGTAACCGGAACCCGTCACACCCACCACTGGAGGTTTTTAAGAATAGGATGGACAAACATCTGTCAGGGATGGTCTAGGTTTACTTGGTCCTTCCTCAGTACAGGGGACTGGACTTGATGACCTCTCAAGGTCCCTTCCAGCCCTACCCTTCTCTGATTCTATGTACGAGGTCAGATTAGCTGACCATAATAGCCTTAAAATCTATGAAGAGAGCTGGTATGTAAGCTGTACTACCCAGAAGTAGTCTCTCTCAATCACAATTCCTCCTGTGTTCCCTTCTGGCTCAGGGAGGAGGGAGGAGGAAGTAAAATAATGCAGCCCTTGGGAAGGGGGCTGTTCTCACATACCCAGCCATATCCTCTGGCCAGCATGTAGGTGGGGATAGCCAAGGCTCCATACATTTACTATTCACAACACCCATACATTTGCTCCCTAATGGGAACATCCACAGAGCAGCTTCTGTTCTCCACACAGGACCCACACCTGATGTGGTCATGCCAAGGAGACCAGGAGAAGACCTAATTTCCCTCTACATTTGCATTAAAATTAGTTAGCATCTGACCCTAGCTTAGAGAGATAACACAAGTAAAGGCGGGAGAATAGGCATGAAGCCAGAAAAAGGACAGTGAGCAATGGGAAAGGTATACAACTGATGGGTGAACACTGTTGTACCAAAAAAGCAGACTCCATAATTTTTTTTTATATTTCTTGTTTGCTTGTTTATATAGTATAGCACCAGGGTAGGAGCAAAGAGCCATAGAGACTAGTGGTAAAAAATACTAATCAAAATAAAGGAGAGACAAAGTGAGGGAAGGAATAGCTTTTATTGGACCAACTTCTGCTGATGAAAGAGAAAGCTTTTGAGCTACATAGTGCTCTTCAGGTCTAGAAAAGGTACTGAGAGTGTCACAGCTAAATACAAGATGGAATGGATTGTTTAGAGCAGGGGTCGGCAACTTTTAGAAGAGGCGTGCTGAGTCTTCATTTATTCAAACTTAAGGTTTTGCGTGCTAGCATTACATTTTAACATTTTTAGAAGGTCTCTTTCTATAAGTCTATAATATATAACTAAACTATTGTTGTATGTAAAGTAAATAAGGTTTTTAAAATGTTTAAGAAGCTTCAGTTAAAATTAAATTAAAATGCAGAACCCCTCTGACCGGTGGCCAGGACCCAGGCAGTGTAAGTGCCCCTGAAAATCAGCTTGCATGCCGAAGATTGCCTACCCCTGGTTTAGAGTAAGTAGTTAGCACATACTCTAAGACTGTTGTAGCCGTGTTGGTCCCAGGATATTAGAGAGAAAAGGTGGGTGAGGTAATAGCTTTTACTGACTCAACCTCTGTTGGTGAGAGAGACAAACTTTTGGGCTTGTACAGAGATCTTCATCAAGTCTGGGAAACTTCCTTTGAGAGCGATGACTGAGGGGTCAGATATGGACTGATCACTTTGTGAAAAACATTTACTCACAGGTGATATGGTATTTTTGTCTTATTTTTCTATATGAGTTCATTTGAGAGCATAGTGATTGTCTGGTTGCACCCACAAAGTTGTTAGTGGGGAATTTAGTGCACTGGATGAGATATATCACACGCTGTGACAGGCATGTGTAGGATACATGGATCTTGAAAGGTGTGTTGGGGGTGGGGGTATTGATCATAGTAGCAGTGGAGATATTCCTGCAGATTTTGCATCTGTTGTTCTGGTAGGGTCTGGTGCAGCTTTGAGTTGGTGGGTCCTGGTCTGTGGGGAGCTTGCTTCTGATGAGCCTGGCGAGGTTGAGGGGTTTGAATGCCAGAAGAGGGGGCTTGGGAAAGATTTCTTTCAGGATGTGGTCCCCATCGAATATGGATTGTAAATGTTTCATGATAAGGATGAACAATTTTTACAAAATGATCACTCCGTATCAGACCTCTCAGTCCTTCCTCAAAGGAAGCCTGTATAACATCTTCAAAAGACAAGCCTGGAAGCTTAAATTCATAACTTTGCTAGACAGTAAAAATCATGGCCTTAATAAAGATACTAGATTTCTGGGTCACTACAACAATCTGTAAAAGGGGGGGGGGGGGGGGGAGGCTTTTGCCCTATGTTTGCATAGGTGTTAGTGGGCCCTTCACCTTGAATGGTCTCTTAGAATAACTACACCGCTACCTCAATATAACGCGAACCAATATAACACGAATTCGGATATAACGCGGTAAAGCAGTGCTCCAGGGGGGTGGGGCTGTGCACTCCGGTGGATCAAAGCAAGTTCAATATAACGCGGTTTCACCTATAACACGGTAAGATTTTTTGGCTCCCGAGGACAGCATTATATCGAGGTAGACGTGTACTACTTATGCTAAACAATCTGTTCTACCTTGTATTTAGCTGTGACACTCTCAGTATCTTTCCCAGACCTGATGAAGAGCTCTGTGTAAGCTCAAAAGCTTACCTCTCTCACCAACAGAAGTTGGTCCAATAAAAGATATTATCTCACCCACCTTGTGTCTCTAATATCCTGGGACCAACACGGCTACATCACTGTAATCAGAATAAGTGGGTTTTGAGGAAGGGGTTGAAGAGGGATAGGTAGAGAAGAAGAGGATTAGTTTATCTTGGGGCATGTTTAGTTTAAGAAAGGAAGTGGGATATGGAAATGTGGAAGATTTTAAAAGGAACAGGAGTCCAATCTATAGGTAGAGATTCATTCATGGTTATGCAGCACTGATAAACCACCCAAACAAAGGACAGGTTTCAGAGTAGCAGCCGCGTTAGTCTGTATCCGCAAAAAGAACAGGAGTACTTGTGGCACCTTAGAGACTAACAAAATTATTTGAGCATAAGCTTTTCAAACAAAGGAGTAAAACTATATAAGACACCCACAAAAAGTGTTTCAAAGCATAGAGAATCATTTTACAATATAGTGGAAATTATACAGCTCTATTATTATACTCAATTATGAAGAGTAGCTAGGAAGAAAGAAGATAGGACTGTTAAACAACATCTGAAACCCTTAGAAATATATTATGGTGACAGTTAATAAGGAGTTACATATGAACATCCAGTGCAATCTGGTAGCATAAGACCCACCAACAACCACCAATTCTGGGCTGCACAGGTAGAGAGGTCACAGAACTGGGAGACAGTGCAGTGCTTAGACAACTGCATTTGGTTCTGTCTACCCATTATCAATCTCCTGCTCAAAAGTAAGACTGCATTAATTCATTACAATAGTGTCTTTCAATAAAGCAAGTTGATTTTTGTCATTACCATTCTTCATAATATTACCATTAACTACTGGAAAAGAGAAATAACTATAATCTAGCACTATATAGACACAATCGATCATGAGGACTTTAATCTAATGGGAAAAGAGCATGATTAGGATGACAAAAAAAAATCTTAAAATTTATTCCTGACAAATTGAACATGTATATTCTCTTATACAAGACATTAAGAAGAAGGAAAATGTAATGGGGAGACAGAAGAAGCAAATCATCACAGCTAAAATCCCAGTTTATTAAAAACAATTTTCTAGAAACTAGGCTCTAAAGGACTTGATAAACTTTAGGGGTGTTTTGCCATTGACTTCAACAGGGCCAGGATTTCACCCTAGGTAAACAGTGTACTGCCCTTTAGAGACGTGTTATGCATGGTCTATAGTTGATAGTGTTTTTAAATCAGGCTGAGCAAAATAAATATGCTGTTAGACATATCTGCTGAATAAACACAGATGGGATAAAGTAAAGAATTAATCTACCGTTGCAAGATCTGTTTTAGATTGTCAGTTGAGTTGTGTAAAACACCATGCACACCTTTGGCTCTATCTAACTAATGTATATACATGGTGGGTCGCTCAGATATAATAAAAGGGAAGAGAATCAAGATAAGGAACCTGAATGGCAGTCAGAAAGATGGAAACAATCAACCACTGCAAAAAAAAAAAAAAAATCTACAATCTGTGGCAACCTTCCTGCAATATGATGCTTCAAGAAATAAAGATCCTCAATAAGATCACTGAGCAGACCCTGTGTTGTGACTCATTCTAAAAAATATGGAGCTGGTAATGCTAAGAGATGGATTACGAAATAAAAAGCCAAATCAATGGATATGATGAACTAAAATACCATGGCTTAATGAGACCATACAAAATCCATGGTATCAGCACAACACAGAAAAAATAACAACAGGACAATAAAGAATATGAATGGCTTTTAACAAGAGAAGAGACAACTGCGTTAAAGAAAACAGTAGTGGAGAGAGAGGTGTTTTGTCAGGAATATACAAGCAGACAGAATACTTTATGAAACTAAGAATGGGTACAGAAAGCTCTGGAAAGATATAAGATCTAAGGAGGCTCACGCCCTGCAGTGAACTGACAGAAATGAAAATGTTAAAATTACTCAGCTGTGTAACATTTCATGCTTAGATACACTTTCCTCATTTAAAGGGACATCTTCAAGGTTGTTAGTCTAAAAACTGACCTGCCTCAAAAGTGGTCTAATGTTGAAGGTCTCATCTTCTGATTCCATCTTTTTCCACCCCGCACAAACTGACTGCTGCTGCGGAAACTATATATATATATCTTAAAAAGACATGCAACGTACCATTACATAGTAACACACAATAGATCCTATGTGTTTTTAACATCATATATGTGTGTGCATGTGTGCCAAAATTGCCTGGTGCTGCCCAGGCTCAGTTCATGGATTTCTAAAAGGTAACTTCATCAGGAGACCACTGTCAAGGTAGGCCAGTTTTTAAACTTAAAAAACCTGGCATTGTTCCTTTAATAACTACCCAATATGAAGATGTGTTTCAGTATAATGCTGTACAGATAGATACAATATTTTTCTCTCCTTTTAAAAATAGGGTTGATATTTATACCTGAAATCTCCATGATATGTACTTTAATAGGATAGTAGTCCATACTGGGGCAAACACAAAAATTATCCCACACTTTTTCTAGCCCAGTAACCAACCTCCCTTACGATCTCCCCTCAATTTTTTAAACTGTTTACAAGGATATGGTGCTGGAAATTGCCTGCAGCCAGCAATTTGATCTCAGCCAGTACTTTGAGTCCAATCCAATGCCTACTGGAATCAATAGTAATCTTTTCATTGACTTAAATGGAGGTTGGATCAAGCTCCTAATACCCACCATGTCTGCATCATCTGTGTTTATTCCATGGGACTTGGTCCTCTCACCTAACTGGTCTCTCTCTCTCTCTGAGATACACAATGATTTAGAGGTTGACTGATCATACAAACATTTCATGTTAAATGAGCTTCAGTACTTACAGACTTCCTGACATCTTTTGAAGAAAGATCAATCAACTTCTTGTTCATGGACCACTCTTCATCACATTCCAGTATAGCTTTCTGTAAAAGCATTGTATCTAAATGTGAAAACAGCCCCTCACACAGAAAAGCACGAAGTGTAACTTTTTAATGTAATAAAGTAAATTTTGAGGTATACTATGCAATGTGAATACCAATAATTCCTCTGCTAAGGAAGTAGCTTTATTTTTGGCAACATTTCTGCAATTTTCAGAATGTAAATATTTTATAGAAATAGTGGGTAATGCTCACATTTTCATTTAATTGGTTTTTTTTTTTTTTTTACTTCTTTAGTTTTATAACCACAACCTAACTTTTGCCTAACAAATGATCTTTAACAAGAACTTTCAATTTCATAGAGAATAAAAAAGTCACAGGTCACACATCCCTATCACCATGCTCACTAAAAGCCACTGATGAGTTCATTAAATTTTACTGTTCTTTTCTGCAGTAGAATCCAACTTAGAAGGCTACTGGCATTCAAAGACTTATAATGCTACGTGTCTGCCCTCATAGTATGGAAATGGAATCTACTGCACCTACAGTTTAAATGTCAGTTGCCATGTATTTTAATAGCGGAAACACTTGAAAGATAATGAAAGTTATGTTCAAATAGCTCTGTATTAGATCTTGTGCATTACTTTCCTTTTAGTGTTTAAAGGGAAAGAAAGGTTTAGTAGCATCTAGTTTGATACCAAATGAAACCAAACAGGTGGAAAATTTCACATGTGGTGAAAGCAAGTTACTGTGTCTGCATTAGTCAGATTGACTGTTACACATTGTTGGAAACAAAACAAAACAAAAAATGTGATTTCATTCCAGGGGAACTATAAAAACCTCAAGAAGCAAGTCACTATCCATGTCTGCAGGCACAGAGGGCCCCATATGCTGTTTATTGCTATGGGAAGTAGACTCTTGACGAGCCCATGGGGACCACCCCCTCTGGTAGGGGGGAAGAAGAGAGCACAGCCAGGCACTGGAGCTGCTACTATGCATATTCACTGCCTATTGCTCCCCACACAGCTGGGACGCAGGCAGTGCGGAGGCTAAGGCAGCCTCTGAGCTGCAGCAGCAGACATGGAGCAGCTCTGCTGGCACTCTGCAGTGTGAAATGGAGAAGTAGTGTTCCTTCCACACCTGCCCAGATGACCTCTCTAGTGCTGAGTCCACTTCCTCAGTCTGGGTGCTGAGCATAGAGTCTGGCCCTAATAGAATACATAGATACATCCAAATGGTATAAATTTCCACATGTTAAAATGTTTGAAAATCCTTTCCTCTTTTACTTACCTGCTAAGACCCAAATTCTGGGTTTTGAGTTTCTCCTGCAGGAATTAATGATATTGCAAACCCTTATAGCCCTGCAAGGAATTCAGCTTCTTGTGGAATCTAAGAGTGTCAGATATTAGAACCCTGCACAGAGAAGAACAGCTCTTCCACTGGCTCACCTGTCTGAAGAGAGGTTCAAACCCTGCTATAGTTCCTGAAGTGGGGTTAATAGGACCCAGCTAGTCTAACACCAAGGGTTATACCTTGATAGGCAAAAAAGATGTGTTTTTCAACAGCTGTACTCAAGAAATCAGAAATAAAAGTAATATGGGAAAGCCATTGAACTGACTGAAGGTTAACCACTTTTTAAATACCTTAAAGTAGATGGGAGCCATATCCCCCAGTTCTTTTGGGAGGGGAATGCATTCATATACCATATGATATCGTTTCTTTATACTCATGTTTGTCTCTAGGAAGACACAATCCAATTCTTTAGCTTCAAACATCTTTACCAAGGCCTTTCTGAACATCTGTAAGAGAAAAAGATTATAAATGGAAATGTTTAAAGCCCCCCAAACTCTGGAACTAAAAGCTCGAGTCTTTCACTAAGAACACCACCGATGCATGGTATGGAAAATCTAACCCCAGGAATGAACAGCCAGAATGACTCAAAGGACTGAGACTACCACATGATCAAATATACAGAGCACTAGACTGGGACTCAGGAGACCTCAGTTCTCTTTCCAACTTGGCCATTGGCCTGCAGGGTAACCATGGACGAGTCATTTCATCTCTCTATGCATCAGCTTCCCCATCAGTAAAATAGGAATGATGATATTTGTCTCCTTGGAAAAGCGCTTTGGGATCTATGGATGAAAATCACTCCATAAAAGCTGGGGATCACTATTCAATACTCTTAGCTAGCAACGTCAGGGACAGAAATCCATTTGCCTAGTAAACTAGTACTAAATTGGGAGGGTGGGTGGGAATTATCTTTCATTATGTGCTGCAGGCCTGCCATTGGCATGTCCCCTGCACTGGGGCTTGAAGGGGGCCTGTGGAGGGCGGTTTAAAGTGGCTCAACACCAATGCCAGGGAAGTTATTCCACGGCCCACTGCAGGGCTTTTACAGCTCCTGTATACCATTGCAACTGCATACAGCAGCCAGAGCGTGGGTGACACACACACTTCTTTTTTAAGACAGTACAACAGCGAGTGAAACTTTCTCTACTCAGTCCAGTGACAAAGCATTTTACTGTTCAGATCTAGTCACATAAGATGCTCTTAACTGATCCAAATACTTTTTAATGTTTGCGCTGGAATAGACAAATACTTTCCTTCATTCGTCTTATCCACACAGTTGCTTGCAGTAGAGTTTTTTTGTGTGGGAGTCAAATAGAGTCTCTAGCTTACCCTTTTCTCCATATTACATTTACTACCAAGACCTGGGACAAAAGAGTTCCTTAGAGTGTGAAACTGCAGAATGGCCTAATTCCTCCTTTTTTTTTAAACCAAAAGCAGAAGAATGAAAACTAAAAATGAAACAGAAGTAGCTTAATGTTTTCCATCAAAAATCTGATGCCTCATCCTTTCAAAATACACAACTAGCACACTACAAATCACAATAAGTTTCTGCCCAAATCTGTCAAACTACAGGGTTACATTTAGAAAGGAGCAGAATAAACTGTAAGCATGAAAAGAAGACTTTCATAATATTTTCAAACTCAGCCTTTTCATCATTAACTAGCCCTAGAATTTTGATGTCAGGCTGAGTATCACCAGTAGGTGACTGGATTCTTCCTCTCAGCTATGTTTTTCCTCTAGTTGATGACAGACGACTGTAAAATTATTTGCAAGGTATCTGAATAAAGGCCATGTGAAACTTCCCCACCCTTTGCTTCCCAACTCATCCCTAATTCTCTATAAAGGCACAACTTCCTTGTAGCTGCTGTGACAAGGCTACTGAGGCAGGCCAGGTGTTGCAAAATAAGAATATTGTCCCTGTCATAACTATAAAGGGAAGGGTAATAGCTGTCCTGTGTACAGTACTATAAATCCCTCCTGGCCAGAGACTCCAAAATCCTTTTCCCTGTAAAGGGTTAAGAAGCTCAGGTAACCTGGCTGGCATCTGACCTAAAGGACCAATAAGGGGACAAGATACTTTCAAATCTTGGGGGGGGAAGGCTTTTGTTTGTGTTCTTTGTTTGGGAGTGTGTTCGTTCTCCGGGAATGAGAGGGACCAGACATCAATCCAGGTTCTCCACATCTTTCTAAACAAGCCTCTCCTATTTCAAACTTGTAAGTAAATAGCCAGGCAAGGCGTGTTAGTTTTCCTTTGTTTTCTCAACTTGTAAATGTACCTTTTACTAGAGTGTTTCTCTTTGTTTGCTGTACTTTGAACCTGAGACTAGAGGGGAGTCCTCTGAGCTCTTTAAGTTTGATTACCCTGTAAGGTTGATTTCCATACTGATTTTACAGAGATGATTTTTACCTTTTTCTTTAATTAAAAACCTTCTTTTTAAGAACCTGATTGATTTTTTCCTTGTTTTAGATCCAAAGGGGTTTTGGATCTTGATTCACCAGGAGTTGGTGGGAGGAAGGAGGGGAATGGTTAATTTCCCCTTGTTTTAAATCCAAGGGGTTGGATTTGTTTTCACCAGGGATTTGGTGAAGGTTTTTCAAGGTTTCCCAGGGAGGGAATCCATTGAAAATGGTGGCAGCCGAACCAGAGCTAAGCTGGTAATTAAGCTTAGAAGTTTTTATGCAGGCCCCTACATTTGTACCCTAAAGTTCAAAGTAGGGATCTCAGTCCTGACATGGTGAATAGCGGTGGGATCATTTTAAACCCAAAAGCCAGTGAGATTTTTTTTTCCTTCTAGCTGCTTGGAAAGCCGAGCTGGAAGTAGATAGATGCATATCTTATCTCTCCTTGCCTGAAGGCAGAGGTGTTAAGTTTTTTTTACAGGTCCTTTGTTAAGAGAAGGGTTCAATTAGCAAATGACTGGTAAAAGGTATTTACAAGCTGAATTGTTTTTTTTTCTTTTTACATCCTCCGGAGTAGCTAGTTAGAAAGTTACTGTTAACTCTGCAGCAGCCAGAGCTGAGAGCTTCCCAGTTTGTCAACTGCAAAGGGGGTGACCCAGCACAAGAAAACAGGAAAATGACTACCAAAGAAGTAGCTAACAAAATAGAACTGGCCAAACTAGAAGCAGAAGAAAATGAAAGAAAACATCAGAGACTGCTTCAATTAACAAAACTCGAGACAGAGCAGAGAGAAAGAGAAGAAAAAGCCAAAGAGGAGGCCCACAAGAGAGAGATGGAGCTGAAAGAAAAAGAGATGAAGATGAAAGAAAAAGAGATGGAGGAGAGAGAAAAAGAAAGGAAGCATGAACTGGAAGTAGCAAAGGCTAAGCAGGATGCACCAGCCAATGCTAACAACCCCCCTCCAGGTACCACTTCCCATCCCAGAAGATTCCCCACCTACAAGGCAGGCGATGATACTGAGGCCTTCTTAGAAAATTTTGAAAGGGCCTGCCTTGGATACAGCATCGCTATAGACCAGTACATGGTAGAGCTGAGGCCGCAGCTCAGTGGACCCTTAGCAGAGGTGGCGGCTGAAATGCCTAAGGAACACATGAACAGTTATGAACTTTTTAAAAACAAGGCCAGACTCAGAATGGGGCTAACACCCGAGCATGCCCGTCGGCGGTTCAGAGCCCTAAAGTGGAAACCGGATGTGTCATTTACCCGTCATGCCTACCACATTGACAAAAATTGTGATGCCTGGGTATCAGGAGCAAATGTTAAATCTCTGGAAGATCTGCTTTCCCTAGTAAAAATGGAGCAGTTTTTAGAGGGTGTTCCTGAGGAAATAGAAAGGTACATCCTAGATAGGAAGCCCAAAACTGTAACTGAGGCGGGGGAGATTGGAGCCCAATGGGTGGAGGTGGCAGAAAAGAAAAAAACTAGTAGCAGTTGGAGCGAATATCAGAAGGGGCAAGCCGAAACAAAACCTTACCACCGGGGACAACCCAAGGCCCCACCCACATCTCAAGGGAAACCCCAGACGCCTTCTCACCCCACCACACCAGTCTCCACCAACCAACATCGCCCCGGTGATACCTTAGCAGGGCGATGTTTTAAATGTAATGAACTGGGACACATAAAGGCTCACTGCCCCAAGAACCCTAACCGATTACAGTTCATTACACCCCAATCACACCAAAGATCCCCAAACCCAGATGCCTCTCTCATACCCTCGGAGCGAAGGGAAACCTTGAGAGTGGGCGGAAAGAAGGTTACCGCCTGGAGGGACACTGGGGCTCAAGTGTCAACTATCCACCAATCCCTAGTGGACCCCAAACTCATCAACCCAGAGGCTACAGTGACAATTCAACCCTTCGTGTCACAATCTGTAACCTTGCCTACAGCCACGTTGCATGTCCAGTACAAGGGCTGGTCAGGAATGTGGACTTTTGCAGTCTATGACAATTATCCCATTCCCATGCTGCTGGGGGAAGATTTGGCCAACCATGTGAAGGTAGCCAAGAGGGTGGGAATAGTCACCCGCAGCCAGGCTAAGCAAGCTTTCACCCCCATCCCTGTTCCTGAGCCGTCCACCAGGGCCCCGTCTGTGTTACCGGAGACCCAGACAAAGGTGGTGGAACTGGATCCTCTGCCAACGACTGCAACAGCCGTAGTGGATCCAATCCCAGAGACCCAGCCAAAGCCAGTCCCAGAACCGGAACTGGCAACGCAACCAGCACCAGAACCATTGCCAGCCCTGAGTCCAGCGCTTGCAAACCCGTCTACAACTCCAACGCCAGAGGGCACCAGCGAGCCTGAACTGGCAGAAGCAGCAGATAAGCCTACCCAAGAGGCTCAGCCAGAGCCTGAGATACCACATAGTGCACCAGCGGACAGCGGTTCACAGTCAATGGAAACAGCCCCAGCACCTGCATCGCTTCCAGAGGGACCAAGCCCCAGTCCACAGTCCAAGGAGGAACTGATGTCTCCAGCATCAAGGGAACAGTTCCAGGCCGAGCAGGAAGCAGATGACAGCCTTCAGAAAGCTTGGGCGGCGGCGCGGAGCACCCCACCGCCTCTCAGCTCTTCTAACCGATCCCGGTTTGTTGTAGAACAAGGACTTTTATACAAGGAGACTCTTTCTGGTGGGCACCAGGAAGACTGGCATCCTCAAAGACAGTTGGTAGTTCCCACTAAGTATCGGGTAAAGCTCTTGAGCTTAGCCCATGATCATCCCAGTGGCCATTCTGGGGTGAACAGAACCAAGGACCGGTTGGGGAAGTCCTTCCACTGGGAGGGAATGGGCAAGGACGTTGCTAATTATGTCCGGTCTTGTGAGGTGTGCCAACGAGTGGGAAAACCCCAAGACCAGGTTAAAGCCCCTCTCCAGCCACTACCCATAATTGAGGTCCCATTTCAGCGCGTAGCTGTGGATATTCTGGGTCCTTTCCCAAAGAAGACACCCAGAGGAAAGCAGTACGTACTGACTTTCATGGATTTTGCTACCCGATGGCCGGAAGCAGTACCCTTAAGCAACACCAGGGCTAAAAGTGTGTGCCAGGCATTAACAGACATTTTTGCCAGGGTAGGTTGGCCCTCCGACATCCTTACAGATTCGGGAACTAACTTCCTGGCAGGAACCATGGAAAACCTGTGGGAAGCTCATGGGGTGAATCACTTGGTTGCCACCCCTTACCACCATGAAACCAATGGCCTGGTGGAGAGGTTTAATGGAACTTTGGGGGCCATGATACGTAAATTTGTAAATGAACACTCCAATGATTGGGACCTCGTGTTGCAGCAGTTGCTTTTTGCCTACAGGGCTGTACCACATCCCAGTTTAGGGTTTTCACCAATTGAACTTGTGTATGGCCGTGAGGTTAAGGGGCCATTACAGTTGGTGAAGCAGCAATGGGAGGGGTTTACGCCTTCTCCAGGAACAAACATTCTAGACTTTGTAAGCAACCTACAAAACACCCTCCGACATTCTTTGGCCCTTGCTAAAGAAAACCTAAAGGATGCTCAGGAAGAGCAAAAGGCCTGGTATGATAAACATTCCAGAGAACGGTCCTTCAAAGTAGGAGACCAAGTCATGGTCTTAAAGGCAATCCAGGCCCATAAAATGGAAGTGTCGTGGGAAGGACCATTCACGGTCCAGGAGCGCCTAGGAGCTGTTAACTATCTCATAACCTCCCCCACCTCCAACATAAAGCCTAAGGTATACCATGTTAATTCTCTTAAGCCCTTTTATTCCAGAGAATTAAACGTTTGCCAGTTTACAGCCCAGGAAACAGATGACGCGGAGTGGCCTGAAGGTGTCTACTACGAAGGAAAAAAGGATGGTGGCGTGGAAGAGGTGAACCTCTCCATGACCCTTGGACGTCTGCAGCGACAGCAGATCAAGGAGCTGTGCACAAGCTTTGCACCAATTTTCTCAGCCACTCCAGGATGGACCGAACGGGCATACCACTCCATTGACACAGGTAATGCTCACCCTATTAGAACCCCACCCTACTGGGAGTCACCTCATGCCAAAACTGCTATACAAAGGGAGATCCAGGACATGCTACAGATGGGTATAATCCGCCCCTCTAAGAGTGCATGGGCATCTCCAGTGGTTCTAGTTCCCAAACCAGATGGGGAAATACGCTTTTGCGTGGACTACCGTAAGCTAAATGCTGTAACTCGTCCTGACAACTATCCAATGCCACGCACAGATGAGCTATTGGAGAAATTGGGACATGCCCAATTCATCTCTACTTTAGACTTAACCAAGGGGTACTGGCAAGTACCACTAGATGAACCCGCTAAGGAAAGGTCAGCCTTCGTCACCCAGGCAGGGGTGTATGAATTCAATGTACTCCCTTTCGGGTTGCGAAATGCACCCGCCACCTTCCAAAGACTTGTAGATGGTCTCCTAGCGGGATTGGGAGAATCTGCAGTTGCCTACCTCGATGATGTGGCCATTTTTTCTGATTCATGGGTAGAGCACATGGAGCACCTGGAAAAAGTTTTCGAGCGCATCCAGCAGGCAGGACTAACTGTTAAGGCTAAAAAGTGTCAAATAGGCCAAAACAGAGTGACTTACCTGGGGCACCAGGTGGGTCAAGGAACTATAAATCCCATACAGGCCAAAGTGGATGCTATCCAAAAGTGGCCGGTTCCAAAGTCTAAGAAACAGGTCCAATCTTTCTTAGGCTTGGCTGGATATTATAGGCGATTTGTACCCCACTACAGCCAAATCGCCGCCCCGCTGACAGACCTAACCAGAAAGAAACAGCCAAATGCAGTTCAGTGGACTAATGAGTGTCAAAAGGCCTTTAACCAGCTTAAGGCAACACTCATGTCTGACCCTGTGCTAAGGGCCCCAGACTTTGACAAACCGTTCCAAGTAACCACAGATGCGTCCGAGCGAGGCGTGGGAGCAGTTTTAATGCAGGAAGGACCGGATCAAGAATTCCATCCTGTCGTATTTCTCAGTAAGAAACTGTCTGAGAGGGAAAGCCATTGGTCAATCAGCGAAAAGGAATGCTATGCCATTGTGTATGCGCTGGAAAAGCTACGCCCATATGTTTGGGGACGGCGTTTCCAACTACAAACAGACCATGCTGCGCTACAGTGGCTTCATACCGCCAAGGGAAATAACAAAAAACTTCTTCGGTGGAGTTTAGCTCTCCAAGATTTTGATTTTGAAATACAACACATTTCGGGAGCTTCTAACAAAGTGGCTGATGCACTCTCCCGGGAAAGTTTCCCAGAGTTAACTGGTTAACAATTGTTTTTGGAATGAAACATATTGTTAGTTTTTATATAATCAGTAGTATGTCTAAAGGTACATGTGTCTTATTAACTCTGTTTTCTCCTAGAACTCCAGGAAGAAATCACAGCCAGTGTGGAACCGAACATCCAACACTATCTGTGATTTGGGGGGCGTGTCATAACTATAAAGGGAAGGGTAATAGCTGTCCTGTGTACAGTACTATAAATCCCTCCTGGCCAGAGACTCCAAAATCCTTTTCCCTGTAAAGGGTTAAGAAGCTCAGGTAACCTGGCTGGCATCTGACCTAAAGGACCAATAAGGGGACAAGATACTTTCAAATCTTGGGGGGGGAAGGCTTTTGTTTGTGTTCTTTGTTTGGGAGTGTGTTCGTTCTCCGGGAATGAGAGGGACCAGACATCAATCCAGGTTCTCCACATCTTTCTAAACAAGCCTCTCCTATTTCAAACTTGTAAGTAAATAGCCAGGCAAGGCGTGTTAGTTTTCCTTTGTTTTCTCAACTTGTAAATGTACCTTTTACTAGAGTGTTTCTCTTTGTTTGCTGTACTTTGAACCTGAGACTAGAGGGGAGTCCTCTGAGCTCTTTAAGTTTGATTACCCTGTAAGGTTGATTTCCATACTGATTTTACAGAGATGATTTTTACCTTTTTCTTTAATTAAAAACCTTCTTTTTAAGAACCTGATTGATTTTTTCCTTGTTTTAGATCCAAAGGGGTTTTGGATCTTGATTCACCAGGAGTTGGTGGGAGGAAGGAGGGGAATGGTTAATTTCCCCTTGTTTTAAATCCAAGGGGTTGGATTTGTTTTCACCAGGGATTTGGTGAAGGTTTTTCAAGGTTTCCCAGGGAGGGAATCCATTGAAAATGGTGGCAGCCGAACCAGAGCTAAGCTGGTAATTAAGCTTAGAAGTTTTTATGCAGGCCCCTACATTTGTACCCTAAAGTTCAAAGTAGGGATCTCAGTCCTGACAGTCCCCAAGTGGCAATGGCATTTAAAATAAATATCAATTTCTTCCCTTCCCTGGCCAATAACTCTAAGAATTACACAATAATCACTGCTTTTTGTTACGTCATGCCAAGTTTCTGAGTAAAATTTAATTTAACAGTTGATGCCTTAGAAAACGCCACCTTCAGTGCCACCACATTGCTCCCTCTGCACTTGCATTAATGCCACATTCCTCCCCCGGAATTTAGGGGAGCATTAAACCAAAAACCAGGTGTGATACTACCATCTTACCACTACCATCCAACAATACTAAACACTAATACTAAACATTCTAAAAGCTCAAAAGATCTTCAGATACAGTTTATATTGAGTAACAGCCAGCCTACCATTTCTTAGTATACTCAGGACACTCTGTTTATTCAAATTCTGAAAGGCCTAAAAAACACCATGTAACTCAAGACAGTCAAAAACAGTTCACAACAACATACAACAGAGCACAGCATATGCTCAGATGCAGAGCACTTTAATAAATTACTATAGTATAAGCAAAGGTTTACACACTTTTATATTATTTAAATGATTTTTACACACACATTGCTTTGGCAGCTGGACATGTGACAAATTAAATAGAAGGCCACCATAAGAAAAACTACCCAGCAATGATAATTAGCCAAAAGATGCAACTTGCAGAGCAGTATGAACATCAATAAATTCTTTATAAATATTTAAAATATAATCAAAGTGTCCGGCCAGTTTATTTTATTTTTATGTTTTCCCCCAAACAATAGCAGAGTAAAATATTGCCTTTAGGTCAGAAAAGTTTGCTCAGTTGTGAAGTAAAGGTCTGATCTTACTCTTATTGTAGTCAATGGGAATCTTTGCACTGAATTTAATTGGAGTTGGATCGAGCTCCAAAGCCCCTCTGGGTTTGATTCTTGTATTATCCCGAACATTTTAACCCTCTCTATCATTGTACATTCCACAATTTACAATGAGAGGTGACCACACTGGTTGGGATAAAGAAAGATTTTTTTGTTCCATCTTTCAAACTGGACACCGCCACCCCTTTTTAAAATATTTTAAAAGTTGACCCTTTTCCCCACATTTATGCACAATTCTACACCCTGTCGCTCTCGATGAGATCAGAGGTGTCTAAACAGCAAGAACGGTCATTCTCGTGGTATTTTTGTCCCATCCATAAAAAGGAAGTACAAGAAGCCTTCTCTCTCAATATTTCCTGACAACATTTCCAAATGGGACTGGCTAGTTTAGCTGAGATCTGGTTTAAGAATCCAAACCTTTAGGATTCTTACCTAGAACAATCCTTTGGCTCAGAGGTTTAAATTTGGTAGCAGGGAATGCCCACTTTTAAACTGTCTCTACTCTTTCTCTGGGCCCCCGATGGGAAAATACTGCTATGCAGTCCCAGAATTACTGAGTCTGTATAGAGTGTGTGTATGTGGTAATTAAGATGACTCTGCTCCCATTCAGCCGCAGGCCAGTGAGCATCTGGAGAGTTCCTCCATTGGGCTACAAATTGATATGCAAAAAAGTCACTTGTATGGATGGTCATGAAAAACAAATAGCTGTGAATGCTAGAAGTGTCACTCCAGTGGGTCACTTGAATAAAAATTTTGGAATGCTTTTGCAGTAATTGCTCATTCCTAGTGTTGTACACCACTTTGATGTATAACAAATGCTCTCTCTTTTGCTATTCTGTATTAGCCACTCACTGAACTGAAGATGCCTTTATAACAGACCCAATTCAGTAGCATCTGCAAACTTGACACACTTGCTTTCACTGTAATCATCCTAGTGTTAAGACAAAAAATAAAATAGCAACAATAGTTCTAACTACTACAGAACTCCACGGCTAATCACTGTGTAGCATGTAGCATAGGTAGCCTTTGTTTCCTCTGCTGTAACACAAATACAATCTGTGGACCTATTGTTGCAAGGCCTGTACCCTCGGATTGGAGCTCTGATTTGTTGAAAGTGGAAAAAATAACTGTTTTAACCTGGCTCAATACCCCTCCCTACAATCACCAATCTGTTCTGAGTGGACCCACTCACTGGGGCCCACATGCTTCCAAGCCAAATGGCTCTGGGTAGAGTCTCGTCACTGTTTTTAGCTCTGGGTCCTTAGCTCACACTACTGGGCTCAGACCTCTTATCTCTTGGAACCACCCAGTTGCCCTAGACCAGAGGTTCTCAAACTTCATTGCATCGTGACCGCTTTTTAATAACAAAAATTACTACACCACCCCAGGAGGGGGACTGAAGCCTGAGCCTGCCTGGGCCCTGCCGCCTGGGTGGGGAAGGGCCAAACCCCGAATCCTGAGCACCGCTGCCCAGGGCTGAAGTCCTCAAGCTTTGGCTTCGGCAGTTGGGCTCAGGCTCCAGCAAATCTAAGCCAGCCCTGGCGACCCCATTCAAACGGAGTCGCGACCCAACTGCTGCCCTAGACCCTGAAACCAGTGTCTGAGACCTCCCAAGCCCCCTAGTTGCTTTCACATGATCTCTCAGAGCTCCACTAGGCTAAGGGCACCCTGAACTCTGGTTTAACCCCTTCAGGGACAACATGGCAGGTAAGCAAGGAACACAGGCTTAGCAAAGGAATTTCTTAACTACAGTCACTTTATTCTTAAAAAACACTCATGAGTTACACATCTTTGAAAACAAAACAATCCTGAGATGCACCTTCCCCATAGCATAGTGGCTCTCAAACTTTTGTATTGGTGACCCCTTTCACACAGCAAACCTATGAGTGCGACCCCCCTTATAAATTAAAAACACTTTTTTTATATTTAACACTATTATAAATGCTGGAAGCGAAACAGGGTTTGGGGGTGGAGGCTGATAGCTCGTGACCCCCCACATAACCACCTTACGACTCCCTTAGGGGTCACGACCCCCAGTGTTAGAACCTCTCTCTCTCCCTCTGTGAGTCTGAGGTTTGTCAGCATTTCAGGCTGGTGGGTGAAAGACATAACTGCAGCGTCACTCTGGAAGAATGTATTTTAATCAGTGGCAGATTTAGAGTTAGTGGGGCCCTGTGCTCAGCTTCATTTTTGGGGGCCCTCCTTGGGACCCAGCCAAGAAAAAGAACATTCTCTCTTATCTCCCCCCCACCCCCGTTTTTCATTCTTTTTTTCTTCATCCTCCTCCTATAAGTAATAGGAAGTAAATGAAAATAAAGTGAAGTACCTTGATTGTTTTTGTAGTCTAACTTGTTTTTCCACAGACTACTTGAGGGTCTCGGTGGACCACTTAATGATCTTTCCAAATACTATTTGTACCGTTAGCTAACTATTGTAAAGCACTTGGGATAAGAGCGCTTTATAAAAAAAAATGTAAAAAAACATTGGGATGTGGGGTCTGGCCAGGACTTAGGGTGCGGGAGGGGGCTCAGGGCTGGGAGTGCAGGGTCTGGGAGGAAGTTAGGGTGCAGGAGCAGGCTGGGGTGCAGGGTCTGGCCAGGAGTTCGGGCATGGGAGGGGGCTCAGGGCTGGAGCAGGGGGTTGAGGTGTGGAGCTCTTACCTGGGGTAGCTCCTGTTTGGTGCGAGGGGTGCAGATGGGGATGTGGGGGGAGGGGGGGTGCAGGAGTCAGGGCAGGGGGCTGGGGTTGTGGGGGTGTCTTTGCTCTGCCCTGCCCTGATTCCACCCCCTTCCCCAAGGCCCCACCCCTGCCTCTTCTCCGTCTCCTCCCCCGAGCGCGGTGTGGCCCCGCTCTTCCCCCTCCCTCCTGGAGCGTGCGGAGCGTCGGCAAACAGCTGTTCAGTGGTGGGGGCAGCGCTGGGAGGGGTGGGGAGGTGCAGGAACACAGCACGCTTGGGGGAGGAGGGAGCTTGGCTGCTGGTGGGTGCGGAGCCTGCAGCAGGAGCCGGCAGGACCAAGCTTCTGCCCCTACAGCTGCCCGGCCCTGGGGTCCTCTGTCATTGGGGGGCCCCATGCCAGGGCACCCTATGTTTCACTGTAAATCTGCTTCTGATTTTAATGTATTTTGTTTTACAGTATTTAACTCCCCAGTGGACACTCTTAGTTTGCAGTAAAAGTGCCCTAGGGCCGTTTACCTTAGTCACTTTAAAATGTATTAAGCGAAGGTGCAGAAAAACACTTTTAACACACAGTTAAGTGTCCCCATAAAGAGCTAGTACAGAGTAATTAATGTGCTGTAAATTCACACCCTTAGCGCACACTAACTTCCCCATGTAGAGAAGCCCTAAAAGTCTAAAATATATAATGTCCATTTATTCTCTCTCATCAGTCTCATAAACATCCTCTTCTCATCTATCTTTAATCAAGATATATTCACCAGCTGTTCCAGAGATCATTCCTAAACTATTCAATTTTTCAGCATGTACCCTATTTCCAATAGCAGGATTATTCCATAACTATTGGCATGAAGGGAATCACACTCCTTCCATAGCTTATAAACTAAATGTGTCTATTTTTTTCTTCCAAAAACGTTTTTTTAAGCCATTTTTTGCTCTCTCAAACTTTCTTCTGAACATGTGAAAATGTTTAACAAAGCTTCTCCATTTCCCATCCCCTAGTCATTTAGGCATTTTTTTAAATATGTAAGTTATCTAGATCTGATGAACTGCCAAGTTTAAGGCCACGTCTACACTACCCACCGCATTGGTGGGTAGTAATTGATCTATCGGGGATCGATTTATCGCATCTCATCTAGACGCGATAAATCGATCCCCGAATTGACGCCCGTACTCCACCTCAGCAGGAGGAGTAAGCAGAGTAGACGGGGGAGCCGCGGCGGTTGACTTGCCACCATGAGGACGGCCAGGTAAGTCGAACTAAGATACTTCGACTTCAGCTACGCAAATAGCATAGCTGAAGTTGCGTATCTTAGATCGATCCCACCCCCCGCAGTGTAGACCAGCCCTAAGAGCCTCTAACCTTTTTATACCCATTACAAGTGTTATTTTCACACTGCTCCAATGCATTCCCAGATGTCGATTTGTAGACTAAAGCAGGGGTTCTCAACCTTTTTCTTTCTGAGGCTCCCCCAACATGCTATAAAAATTCCATAGCCCACCTGTGCCACAAAAACTATTGTTGGTTTTTTTGCATATGAAATAGATTAAAAGCCAAGGCTGAAGTTAGGGGGTAGCAAGCAGGGCAATTGCCTAGGGCCCCACACCACATGGGGCCCTGTGAAGCTAAGTTGCTCAGGCTTTGGCTTCAGCCCCGGGCAGCAAGGCTTGGGATTCAACTTTGTGCCCTGGGCCCCTGCAAGTCTAACGGCAGCCCTGCTCTCTGGTTTATTTTGGTGGACCCTCTGGTTGAGAACCGCAGGACTAAAGAAAGAAAATCCCTCTTATTTTTCTATCTTTGGTTCCTGACTTGTCACTATTTCCTGAAAATACACAAGCTTTTATTTAGCTATTACACTGCAGCACACACACACACACACACACACAGAGTAATAATTACTGTTAGCTGAGTTACTGTGTTTTACAGTATTTAAACTTTTGCTCTATTTTTCTTTTTTCCCCCCTTTGCCATGTTGATTTTACTTCCTATTTGAGATTTAATCTTTCAAGGAATTTATACTATATGCAGCAGGATTTCTTTCCTTTCCTTCCCTGTTTAGCAAGAGTCCAATTTAATAGATGACACTATGGCTGAATTATGTCAAATCTGTCCAATTCCATTCTTAAGCTATTTTTTCTTTGCCAATTTTTAAAAAAAAACAACAACTATTGCTTTTTGTTCATAATCACCAAGATATTGAAGATCTGACATTTACCGCCCTCTAACTGTATCACATGTAACTGCATTCCTAATCTGAATGTGCAATTACTGTGACTACATACACAAATTAGGGAATTCTATATGTCAAGGACTAATTTTCTGCACAATCACATATCCCCAGAATACCTTTCTATGTCTCTTACAGGGTTGTTTGCACAGTCAATTCATTCACATCCAGAATAGTTTGCATAATCTAGTAATTCATCTAAATTACAGCATGCAGGGATAGGGCACTGGCGGTTTTGAATGCCATTATTATTTGTTAAACAAGACCAGTGTGTTCAGCAGGAGGGAAGACCCAGAAGTGGACACAGTGACTGCCTCCAGAACCTTACGAAAATAGAAACATAGAACATGAGAGAATAACTGAAAGTTGAAGCTAGACAAATTCAGACTGGAAGTAAATAAGGCACATATTTTTAACAGGGAGAGTAGTCAACCACTGGAATTTACCACGGGTGGTGGTGCATTCTCCATCACTGACAATTTTTAAATCAAGATTGAATGATTTTTTTTTTTTTTTTTTTTTTAAGAGATGTGCTCTAGGAATTATTCTGAAGTTCTATGGCCTGTGTTATGCAGAAGGTCAGACTAGGTGATCACAGTGGTCCCTTCTGGCTTTGGAATCTAGGAATGTAACTGATTTCTTTTTTAAACTGTTAGTCTTGGTCCCACGTTGTCTTTTCTGTCTCTTATTTGCTACTTACAGCACTTTTTTTTCAAATGACATTTTAAGGTCTTTGGAGCAAGAAGCCTGTGTGATTTCTACAGCACGTAGTACAGTAACTCCTCAATTAATGTCGTCCCGGTTAACATTGTTTCATTATTAGGTCGCTGGTCTATTAGAGAACATACTCCTTTAAAGTCCTGCAATGTTCCCTTATAATGTTGTTTGGCTCACCCCACTCGGCACTCCTGCCGAGGAGTGGGGTGGGGACGCGGGGGCTTGCCTGCTCCCTGGCTGGAACGCTGGGCGGGCGGAGTGAGGCAAGCCCCCGTGCCCTAACCCCGCTCCCCCTGGAACGGTGGGTGGGCGGAGTGAGGCAAGCCCCTGAGCCCCAACCCGGTGACGCCCCTGCCTCAACCATGCTTCACAATCATCATTGGTGAATACAGTATTAAATTGTTTGTTTGAAATTATTTAAAACATATACTGTATATGTCTATAATGTCTTTTGTCTGTCGAAATTTTTTCCCCAGGAACCCTATTTACATTAATTCTTATGGGGAAATTGCATTCACTTAACATCGTTTTGCTTAAAGTAGTATTTTTTCAAGAACATAACTAGGACATGAAGTGAGGAGTTACCGTATAATAGAATCCCATCCTGATTAGGACATTTGGGTGCTATGATAATACAATAAATACAATACAATACAATAAATGGCAACCGCCTCTGCTGTGCCTACTTCCAGTGGGCTTTCATTAGATGATTTACTACTATGTTGAAAAACAGATGAAAAATACACCTGTCACACTCCTACAGCTTTGAGTCACTTTTTTCCTCAGAGTCTTTTGTCCTTTAGTTCTTGGGCCTTAAAATTCCACCTGTCATTCAGGTATGGGATGTCAGTTTTACAGGATACCCATGCCATTGAATGGAAGTTGCCCTGAATTGAAGCAAATCTCCTACAAGACAAGTTGCATGTTAAGGTTCCAAGGCTGTTTGCTATGGATTTCTTAGTGGATGGCCTTTGTGCTACGTCATTACATTTCATAAAATCTCTTTCTACATTTGGTCACGTCTGCTTTGACCCTTGGCTTCAAAGATCTTTAACATAGAAAAAGCAAGAGCGTGGCTGGGCAGCAGACTATCAAGGGCCACGCATCTGCGCAGCCACAAGGGTCTGAACTGGAGAGGAGAGAGGTAGGGGGCATGTAGGGCTGCGGTGGGGAGAGGAGCCTGTCCCCTGCCCTGGAGCTGCCCTGGCAGGGAGAGTTGCCTCTCCCCCAGTCCCAACCCTGGAGCTGCCACAGCCAGGGAGACGTGCCTCTCCCCCGGCCCTGGTCCCGGAGCTGCCGCGGTGGGGAGAGGCGCCTCTCCCCCGGCCCCAGGCGGTGGCAGCGAGAGAGGGTTGGGGTGAGTCCTCTCTCCCTGCCACAGACCCGGGGCAGCCTGTACCCCAAACCCCTCATCCCCAGACTCACCCCAGTGCCCACCCTCCCCCCCCGCCGGAGCCTCCTCCCACACCCCAACCCTCTGCCCCAGACCTGAGCCCCCTCCCGCACCCCAAACCCCTCATCCCTGGCACCACCCCAGAGTCCACACCCCCAGTCAGAGCCGTCACCCCCTGCACCCTAACCCTCTGCCCCAGCCCTAAGCCCCCTCCCACACTCTGAACCCCTCAGCTCCACCCCCGCCACACATCACCTCCATATTGATGCACATAACAAAATTCATTTCGCACACGGATGTAAAAAATTAGAGGGAACATTGAAAAATATTATATTTTCCTTTTTTGGCACTTTTGACCATTGAAGTCAGAGTGAAGAAATGACTAGTTCAGTCACTCTCTTCTGAAGTCTTGATCTTTCCCATATTTGCTGGGCAGCTGCCTTTGACTGAAAAACTTCCTGGACAAGATTAATCAGGACTGTAAATATGTATAATGTTTTGAAGAGATATCAGAAACTAGGCCTACAACAAGCTAGATCAAAGGAATAAGATGATGAGAAACACACTGAATGTGAAATCCTGTTAACCAGGATTGGCAAACTGGTGAACCACTTGGCTTTCCAGCTCTTGACACAATTAATGCCCAATTTATCCATAAAAGCCAGCAGTGAATATAAGAATCTGAAAAACTGGCACAACCATATATTACAATATATATCATAACTAGGCACCTATTCAAGTAATATTGAGATAAGATATTTTGGTCACAAAAACTGGTAACATGAAATCTGATGGTGCACATTTTTTAAAAAATTTGTGTACAGCTCATCATTGTACCAGTATGTGAGTGTTATTCAAAGGTTTAAAAGGGCAACTAATGTAAAACTGAGCCCAATGAACAATAAAGTAGAAGCCGAAAGAAGGGCAAAGTAAAAATAACTCAAGAGATCATGTGAAAGAGGGAGGACAAAAAGATCAAACAGATTAATTAACTCAAACAGAAAGACCATGAGTAAAATTTTCAGAAGCACTTAGGTCTCACTGACTTTCATTGAGACTTAACTGCTTAAATCACTTTGATGCTTTTGAAAATGTTATCCCTTACGCTATCTCTTGAGGACAACTAGCAAACTCTGGTGTATTTAGCTAGGATGGAATTCTATGGGGGCGGGGGAGGGGTGTCCCTGAAGTGAGATAGTTCTGTCCACAGCCAGAACCAGCTCAAACCTCGGAATGGAAAGCAGAGAAAACCCAGGCAACCTCAAAAGCCCCCAAGGGCTATGGATCAGCAGCAAGTCACTTACAATACGTATATTAATATATTAATCAAATTATTACAAAGTGGCTAGAAAATGAGCTATCTTCACAGCTGTAATAAGTAGCAGTGCTTTGCTGACCTGGATTTCTTCCCAGATGTCTTCATCCAGAAGTGTTGCAGCAGTGTGGTGCTGCAAAGGGGCTATCACGCAGTGGCCTTCAGTGAGGGACTGATAGTTCGGCAAGGATAAGTATACCTAGACAAAAACATTTTCACTCCCAATCACAAAAATACTCATTTCTTTCCAATGTCAAAAAACATTTTAATCCAGCTAAAGATGAACACGGGATTTTACTAAAATTTAATCTAATAAAGGCAGTTGTCCTCTTCCAACAATGTTTAAAGCAAGAAAATCATATTTAAGCCGATTTAAATTAAACAAACAGTAGGGTTCTGGCAAGTCAGTTAAGCTGATGAACATTGTGACTGAGCTTCTTAGCTTCTTTTGGGCCAGATCCTGAAAAGCCCTGAGCCACCACAAGCCCAAAATCATCAACAGGAGAGGAGGGTGCTAAGTAACTTAGACTGGGCCCTTTGCATATCATATTTACTTTGCTAGAACAATACTAGTAGTATCGAGACAATGTGGTATCAGCATTTCTACTAAGGGTATGTCTACACTACCCACCGGATCAGAGGGTAATGATCGATCTATCGGGGATCGATTTATCGTGCCTAGTGTAGACGCGATAAATCGATCCCCGATCACTCTGCTGCGACTCCTGTACTCCACCACGGTGAGAGGCGGAGTCGATGGGGGAGCGGCAGCAGTTGACCCCGCGCCGTGAGGACGCGAGGTAAGTCGACCTAAGATACGTCGACTTCAGCTATGCTATTCTTGTAGCTGAAGTTGTGTATCTTAGGTCGATCCCCTCTCCGCCCCAGTGTAGACCAGGCCTAAGTATTATCCCAAATATAATAAAAGTCATGCTGTTCAGTCTACTGTGGTTGCAAACTCTCATAAAAAAAGAAGAGATTATTTTTACTTTTTTCATTTATTATTATTAATTTTAAATCAAGTAAAAATAATTAAAAATAAAGCATGAGGAATTTGGGGGGAATGGTAAAAAGCAAAGTCTATATTAAAAGTGTTTCAGATTTAATGAGTCAAAATATTTTGTAATTTTGTAAGATTTATAAATATCAACAGAAACAAACAGACACTCAGAATACAACTTGAGCTGAAGTATAGCTCCTTAAATAATGTAATATCATTAGCATTTGATTATTATTTGTCCCAGGTTTCAAAGGAGAGTATGGGGCTTGGGGATTTAATCCCACAATTCTATGAAATAAAGGGAGCCTGGATAGGACAGCCCCACGGATAATTGATGGAGTTTGGGCAGAAGGAGGTAGGAATCAACAGTCTAACATGTTTTGCCCAAGGAGAAATCAGGCCTAATGCCAGGTCTGGAAGGCAGGACATCCTTAACATATGACACACAGAATTTGCAAGGAAAGATGGAGTCAGGTTCCATCTGTTAGTCAGGATCAGGAAGCTCTCACTACCAATCCACTGAACATGTGAATGCAGATTTCATAGCATGTTTGAAATGGCTCTGTCAATTAAATGGGTTGGAAAATGGGTTTCACCTAAATTAAAAAAATTACAATGAGTGGATGGAGGTTGTATACAAATTTGGGAGGGGGTGTGTGTTTAAACCCAAATAAATAAATAAATAAATAGTCTCTATTTACTTTATAAGCAATGATTGAATGATCAAATTCAATTTTATTCTTGATTTCATTACAATTGTAAATGTAATTTTATTACGTCATAGACTTAAACACTGGGCTAGCCTATCCTGCCCTCACATACATGAATGGGAAGGCAGAATTTGATTTCAGCATATTGATTTCAGCATATCAAATAGTCCTACTCTGAAAATATGTGGGTATCTCCTAACTCTATTGCATGAAGTATTTCTGAATTTGAAATCCCATGTAAAATCTCTCAGAAACAGAGATTTCCAAACATCTAGATACTTATTGCAAGGTTTTTATGGTTTCAGAGCAGCAGCCGTGTTAGTCTCTACGGTGCCACAAGTACTCCTGTTCTTTTTGCGGATACAGACTAACAAATTTATTAGAGCATAAGCTTTCGTGGGCTACTGGTTTTTATGGTTTTTAAAAAAAAGCTGTGTTACTCTGGCCTTAAGGTTGTAAACATTTATCAGTTACTTAAGAGGGGGGGAAGAGCATTTATTTATATAATTCTCAGAAAATACTAAAAATGGAAAGCTTGGATAATAAATGTGAAGTTACACTTTAAAAACTACACACACAAGCAAGGGAATTCACAGTTAAGTTTGCCCAAAGAACTGTCCACATTCCCTACTTGCCTTCTACTCTTTGCATTTGTTCCATTTCCCTTGTGGCTTGAAATATGAAGATACTGATTTGAATTTTTGATGAAGGAAATTCAGGTACAGACTAAAATTCATGGCTTCTGGTTGCTGCCATCTTAAATCCAATCTATTTGTATAGTTTGTCTAAGCTGCAGATCAGCAAAGCTTAGCTACCTTCTTAGGTTTCCCACCCTAGATTTGAAGGTACAGGGGGAGAATTTTTTATTTTGATGAGGGGATTGTAATTTAGACAACAGTTCAGTCATCAAGGTATGGATTTTTTTATTTCTATTAATACATTGTGTAATGTGATGTTACACCCCATATTCTTTATGGAAATACGTTTATGATATGGATATGGCATAACAGACATTTTATGCAAGATGGGTCTTGTAAGGTATCATTGGAAAGGTTATAATTTACTGAATGTGATTAATCCAATTTGTATGCATGTATCATTTCTGAATCTAAAGTTAGGAATATTGACTATGTAACAATTACAACTGGGTGTGTACTTGGCAAACACTGACATGACAACAGGCCATCAGCCTTGATGGGCCACTAGGAAGAAACAATAAGACTTTGAAGATACTAATCTCTCGCCTTCATGAGAGGTGTCCTGAGACGTATCTGTGACACTACTAGGTCATGTGGTCATGTCACCTGGTACTAAACATCATCTTGGACCTCTAATAATTTTCCACTAAAAGGAGGGAGAGGTCAAGACTGGGAAACAAAAGATTCCTGCCTTATGTAAATCTTATTTAAGGCTGGGGAGTAAGTTGATTCTTCACTGAATCCCCACCCAGGATGACTGCTGGAAACAGCTAAGGAACAAGGACAAAGGGAAACGGGGAGGAGTACTGAACCCAGGCTGGAAAAGGAATCTACTCTGTAAATAAGATACCTGAAGATTTAAGCTGCAAGCAGGGTAGCTAACCTTCAAGAATTTCTGCAACCTGCCCCAAAAGCAACATTTAGAGTGAAAAATTACTTCTTGAAACCAGTCTTTAAGATCTTAAGCTTAGTATGCATGTTTTGTTTTATTTGTTTGGTAATCTGCTTTGTTTTGTTTGCTATCCCTTATAATCACTTAAAATTACCTTTTATAGCTAATAAACTTATTTCTTGTTTATAACATAATCCAGTTTGTGTAATTCATATCTAGGATGGGGGGGGGGGAGGGAGGCAAGAAGCTGTGCATATCTCTCTCCACATTGAGGAAGAGGGCAAATTTTCATGAACTTGCGCTGTGCAGACTTGGGTTCACTCCCCACAAGAGGTGTGCACTTGAGTGCTCGACAATTTCCTAGATGAATCTTCCCACAGAGAGCTGTTTGCAGACTGTGTGTGATTCTACAGCTGGTGCGTCCCTACCTCTTTGTGTGCGCTTCCAGAGACCGGAGAGCCTGATTCAGCAAAACAGGGAGAGGGAGCCCAGGCTAGTGGAGCAGGCGGACTCAGTGAAACCCTAGTACATCAGGTGGCATCCCGGGACAGGGGATGTCCAATCCATCACATGTACATTTACCAAGGGCTTTGAATGGATACATCTAAAATATGTATTTAATTTAGCTCAAACTTTATCTAATTGCTCTATTTCAGCACAAGTTGCACCTATGAAATTTCAGTGTGGTTGGTTTCATTCTGACGATGTTAAAATGGGAGTAAAGACAGAGGTGAAAGTAAGCCGGTATGGTCTGGTCTGGCGTACCGGTAAGAGTCGGTACACAGCTGACCGTACTGGCGGGGGGCAGCTTCCCCGGGGCTCTGGTGGCAATTTAAAGGGCCCAGGGCTCCAGCCCTTTAAATCGCTGGCAGAGCCCCGCGGTAGCAGTAGAGTCTAGGAGCCCCGGGGCTCCGGCAACGATTTAAAGGTCAGCAGTCCCAGGGTAGCACTGGCGGTATCAGCCAGGACCCCCGGGCCCTTTAAATCGCCTCCAGGCCGTGCTGAAGGGCTGGCTGGGGTAGTCTGAACCCAGCCCCACCTCTTCCGCCTGAGGCCCTGCCTCTTCCGGTTTAGCCACCCCCCTCTCCACCTTTCTCAGGACTCCATCCACTCTGCATACCAGTAAGTCCCTTAAGTTACTTTCAGCCCTGAGTAAAGATGATAATAAAGTTTACCATAAAAGCTCTTCAGCCTCATCTATGGAGAGGCTAGCATTTCTCTATAATCAATATGTGATACAAGTGATTTTATGTGATGATTATACCTTACAAAACATGCTATTGCAACATCTTTCATTGCACAGTCCAAGGCACTTCTTTTCCTAAATACAGCGTCAGTTCTCATAAAAAAAGATGCCAGCCAATACGTTATACCAAATACTGGTCAGAGCCAGCTCCAGGCACCAGCTCAGCAAGCAGGTGCTTGGGGCGACCAACGGGAAGGGGCAGCACGTCGGGCTCTTCGGCAGCAATTCGGCGGCGGGTCCTTCGGTCCCTCTCGGAGGGAAGATCCTGCCGCTGAATTGCCACTGAAGAAGAAAGCGGTTCAGTGAAGCCGATCGTGATTGCAGCTTTTTTTCCCCCCTCCCCCCGCTGCTTGGGGCGGCAAAAACCCTGGAGCCGTCCCTGATATTGGTAATGCTAAACATAGATGCATTTAATCAAACTGCAATTTCATGCTAACCTGTTTCAATCTACACTGTGTAGCTGTAAAGTAATCCAACTGTAACCTTCTGAACAGCAGTTATAGCTGTCTTTGGATCTATACTCACACACCACAGGTAGTTGTGTGTGCGCGGTGGTGGGAGGGAGGATAAAGGATGCAATTATACTACTTTCTGAATTATAATTTACTCCTTAACTGCTTCTAATTCCTTCCTACCCAAAGTGAACTTTTTTCTTCTTATATATTCTAGGGTGACCAAAAGTCCTGATGTTATTGGGATTGTCCCAATATTAGGGGCTTTGTCTTGTATATACAACCTATTCTCTCTCCTTCCCCCATCCCAAGTTTTCACACTTGCTACCTGGTCAGCCTAATCTATTCACGCTGACCCCCATTTGGTCTTTTGCATATTCATCAACCTTATGTAATCTATGTGTTCAGCTATTTTATCATTGTTTCAGTGCCCTTGAGGATTTTCCATAGATACCAAGGTCAGCTGCAAATCTGAAGAGGATCAAGTTCTGAGAATTAACTTCATCATTGAAGACAGATTCATAGTTTTTTTTAATCTCACCCTTGAGGAATTTTCCTTTCCGTTTAATTGGAAGGGCCAGGAAAATAACATGTGAATCAATAAATCATGCCAAAGAAGCAATTTTATTTTTAATCTCAGGAAATTCTAGCATTAAACTGCCTTCCTTTATTTTTTTCCATGCTCATGTCAAATTGCTACTTTCTTACCTTGATGCCAATTGCAATAATAAGATGTTTTGGAAGTTCAGGACTATCAAAACAATATGGGCACTTCTCCATACGTGCAACAAGCTGATGATGTTCATAGATTGCTTTTCTTCTGTGTCTTTCGTCTTCTTCTCCACTCCGCTCTCCCTTAGCTGCTTTGGAAACAAACATGTCATCCAGTGTGTAGTACTCTCTATCAGTTTTTTCTGCAAACTAAAAAGAGACAAAGAAAATATATATGTGTACAAATGAATAGAAAAGAACTAGAATTACGTAGGACATTCTAGTATTACTTAACCAGAGAGGTATGGTATCTAGTCTCTAAGATGCAACAAGGACTCCTCGTTCTTTTTGCTGATACAGACTAACACGGCTACCACTCTGAAACCAGCAACAGCAGTTTCTCCTTTCGCATGGCTTCTTCCAGACACATAATTATGAGATGCTTGGGTCAACTGACAGCAATCATGTGATACCCATGAAAGATAAAGTAGCAAACATACAGTTGACTGATATAAACAAGCAGAATATAATATCACATTCCATTTCAAGATAAACTTCCTTCTGGAGCTGAAAATATCTAGTCTGATATCTTGAATTTACATAGCTTAAATTTAAATTGATATACAAACTTCATCCAGTACTTTTTGATAATTTTGACCTTTGGAAGCTTTTATTTAGTATCCGTTGTGATTCCCAAACGTACCTAAAATGGGACAAGTGTCCAAAACTGTAAATATAGTTTTCTCTATAATTATTTTTCATGGTAATTTTTTTTAAAATATCTCATTTTCACAGAACAAATACCACTGAGTTTTACTTGGCATTAACCACCTGTATGTTCTATCTAATTTTACATCATGCGACATAAATGTGATATGGATACTGTTTCTGTAAAAAAAAAAAATGTTTTGGCACCTTTTAAAAATCATTCTTACCACTGGAGTAATAACTACAAATAGAAAACATGGTTTTGTTATTTACATGCACTTTCTTTATGCTGAACAAGAGAATACATTCAAACAGATTTTATTAGTACTCTCTTTTCCTTCTTCCTTCTACTACCAACAGTGCTCATAAAATCATGTCCTGAAATACACGACTCTATTGCTAGCATTCATATTTTGCACATACGCACCTATGCTAATTCTCCTTACCAATTAAACAGTATTTAGTTCACTTATATAAAAATTTTATCTTCAGTTTCAATTTTTATTCTTCCTTGCAAGCAACTATTGCAAACATGGATTCGCTAGCCTAATTTAACCTAAATAAAAATATACTCTCTCTATACGCAGACATTTTATATACACATTATCTGATTCTAGGTGGAAAAAACTGAAAGCTTTTAAGTCATTAGGCCATAAACTGTAAAATTGTAGTTGACTCCCCAGTACATAAAACGAAAGCTGTCAAAGTGGTGGATTCCCTGCAGAGTGATGTCTGAAAGTTTGTGGTATCTAGGTTTCAGTGTGGTTTCCATAGAAACCACACAGCTGCGCCTCTAAATTTTTCAAATAAATGACAGCAAAAATCCCTATAATTTGTGTGCACCACATTTAGTACTGATCAGAGTGTGCACTGCACCATCTATACAATTAATTCTATTTATCTTTACAATATACTTACAATATTATAAAAAAATATAATTTGCATCATTTTTAGAATTATATTTTTTCTGGAAATAATCTCCCCTTCTTTTTTCTTTCTTTCTTTCTTTCTTTCTTTTTTTTTTTTTTTTTTGCGCAATGGAGAAACTTCTTGTGGGATTTCTTTTAAATTCTTAAAATCAAGAACTTCTCTATTAAGGTATTACTTCTATATTTTTAAAAAATGCTATAATGCTGTGTTAGTCTTTTGTTATTGATTCTGTCATGCCTGCAGAGTGGTGGTATACATTCCTTTCTGACTTCCCATGTACTGCCCTCTGTACCAAACAGCGATCCTGATTTAAAATGTATAATTAGCAAAGATTTGTTATGAATGCATTAAAAATACTTTTCCACAAAACTTTTCATTATGCATTTTTAAAAATGTGATGTACTATTATTAATATTAAAAGTGCTGCTCTCTTAGATTCCAAGGATTTTATTTTCAGTAATACATGTTTTTCCAAAAAAAAAAAAGTGTTCAAAAGAAGGGACTTTACAATACTGAAGATTTACCAGTTATTTCAGAATCTGCCATGGTAAACTAAGTCAATTAATTTCTAAAAGAAAAGATGAAAAATAGAAGAGTGGGGCCAGGTTAAAAAAATCACAATAAAACAAAAAATAAGTATTTTTGGCCACCATCAATAAAAACAGGTGACTTATTGATCTGGTTACAGAAATTTAATAGAAAGAGGAGCTTTCTTGTTAGGTCTCTGTGATCCTAAGAACCTCTTTATGCCTACCAGCAAAGGGCACATTCAATGCAGTTTGGTCAGAATATTTAGTCAGTGATGTAAGGTATCGTATCTAAACTGATCATGAATATCATTTCATGATATGTTTGGGTTGCACATAAAAAGTTATGTATGTATACCGGAAATATGTACTTAAAACATGTTGTGAAGGCAGCTAATAAACAAGCCTGCCTAGGGTTGCCAGGCATCCAGTTTTCGACCGGAACGCCCAGTTGAAAAGGGACCCTGGCGGCTCCGGTCAGCACAGCTGACTGGGCTGCTAAAAATCCGGTTGACCGCAGTGCCAGTGGGGTGGGCAGGCAGGCTCCGTGCCCGGCTCCCAGGAAGTGGTGATATGTCCCTCCAGCTCCTAGGCGGGGGACAGCCAGGGGGCTCTGTGCACTGCCCATGGGCTCTGGCTCCAGCCAAGTGCCGGCTCCGCAGCTCCCACTGGCCAGGAACTGTGGCCAATGGGAGCTGTGGTGGCGGGGCCTGTGGGCAGAGGCAGTGAGCGGTGCCCCCTGGCCATCCCTCTGCCTAGGAGCTGGCGGGACATGTCACCGTTTCCTGGGAGCCTCATGAGGTTAGCGCCACCCAGAGCCTGCACCCTGAATCCCCTCCTGCACCCCAACTCCCTGCCCCAGCCCGGAGACCCCTCCTGCACCCCAAACCTTTCATCCCCACCCCAGAGCCCGCACTGCCAGCTGGAGCCTTCACCCACTCCTGCACCCGGTGAAAATGAGCGAGGGGGGGGGGGGGGAGTGAGCGGAGGCAGGACCTCAGAGATGGGGCGGGGGCCTTGGGAAAGGGGCGGGGAAGAGGGTGGGGCAAGGGTATTCAGTTTTCTGCAATTAAAAAGTTGGCAACCCTAAGTCTGCCCTAGACAAAGGAATGTGGATTTACCTGCAAGAATCAAGTTAGCAGACAGGTAACAAAACAGCATGGCTTGATTACAAGCAAGGACAGTGAAAGTACATTTGCATATATGGTAAACAAAGTGATCAAGCTGATCAATAAAGCAAACTGAGCAGAGGATAAAGAATGGGCTTGGTGCCTGCACCCTCAAGAACAAGTAACAGGGAAAAGGAACTTTGTCTGGTTTTAGTTTTCAAAGAATACATTTCAAAGCTTTTTGGGATATAAAAGGGAAAAAAGGGGACTCCTTTGTTATGCATCACTTAGGAGACAAAGGAATCAGCACCCACAGATTCTGAGAACAGTGGATCCTCCTTCCTAAGGGGCTGGTAGCTTGATGTAAGTCACAACGTTGCTTATGCAAAGATTGTATCTTACTGAAGTTAAACTTTAGTGACTAGAAATTGTTATTTTTGTTTTGTTTGTGATCATAACTTTCTTGTGTTGCTTAATATCACTTAAATCTATGTTCTTTATTAATAAACATTCTTGTTTTATTATAAATTCAACTAAGTGCTGTATATTGAGGTATAGTGTGCATCTTCAGCTAAACTAACAGGCTGGTATGTCTCTTTAGAGGCAGACTTGGTAATTTCTGTGAGTGTGCAATGATAGGAATTGGATTCTTCAGAGACACTACTCTGGCAATCTTGGGTTCACTGAATGTTACCCACAAGGCACGTGTTAGACTGGCATAGTCTTGAGGAATTTGCTGCCAAGGCAAGGAGGCTGGAGCGTTAGGGAGCTGACACAGTTTAAGTTCCAGCTTTACTGAAGCAAAGGGGTAACACAGTGGCTTACAGTCCTGGGCACCCTGAAGAGTGTCACAGTCTCTGTATTTAATAAGTGATGCTGTACTGCTACAGTAGGTCAATCGGCAATACTTTTATGCTAAACTTAGGTTGCTTCTAGATACAATTCACTGCAACTTTCACCTTGAATAATTGTAATGATTTTCTGCATCGAAATGGCAAGACAAAGAATATAGAAAGTGCACTCTACAGCACATTTTGGTTCTGAGACTGCTGTATTTTCCGAAGCGTAGCAGACTTGTGCATCATCAGTTTTGCATATAAATGCCATAGAATTCAAGAACAGCTAAAGAGAGTTAATACAGCAAATGTCCATCTGTAATAAATAGTGATATATATTAGACTCCTAGTATGGCAGGATAGATGTTACTGGGAGGTATTTTGTTCAATGGGCATAATAAATCAGCTTCCAGGTCTGTATGAATTACATCCCTCTCTTTGTTGTCTTACTGAAAAGTGACCTTGCAAGAATTTAGAAAAATAAACATGTTTAGAGATATAACCAAATAACCAGGTAAGAGATTCATCCCATGAATGACTGAAAACATATCTGCCACTTCCCCTTCTTTTGCAGGTCCTGAAGTTCTGCCCTTTTATATAAGGTCAGTTCCCCATCAGTGCTGTCACATCCACCAGAGAGCTCTACTGAAGCCCACATACTGCCCATACGGCTGGCTAGTCTATATTTCTCCACGGAATTTTGCAGTTTGCTTCAAGTTATGCTATATCTTATAGGAAATAAAATATAAACAGCTTCCCAATCTAAGCATCTTATGGGGAAAAAACAAAACAAAACAATACAGGCTCATTTGGATGTTAATTTACTAAATGTCCCTTTTGCTTGGAGCACTGTGGCACGTAGATGTAAAGTTACATTTTGTAAAATTTCTTGGCAAACCACCTTAAATGTGTTGTACAAATGATGCTAGTTCAGACAGATCAACTTCCTTGTTCAGGCCACATTTGAGAAGCCTCTTTTTAAAAACAGAGGATCTTTTATTTAAAAGAGAAAAGCTCTTCAGGCTAAAGGACATTTCTTCTCAGAACGAAAAACATTAAGCCAATCATATCAAACATTCTGAACATGGATTCTTAAATATCTGTGTGATTAGCAACTAAGGCTAAATAATAAAGATTCAGCAAACTGAAACCTCTGAGTGATAGTCCCCCTTGTACTGGCTCTTCTGCAATGGAGTCCTGTCAGCATGAACCACTGATCTATTTACATGAGTTGACTCTACAGTGCATGACTGCTTAATTCATTTTCTCTTTCCTTTGAAGACTAAATGTTCTTGGGGATGATCTCCCTACCTGACATGTTCAGATTTGGCAACTTGTTAATTACAGTAATTGTAATTCTTGACTCAACTGGCAGCCACAGTAATTGAAACGCAGTCTTCTGAATACAGCAAAATTTGCGAAGTATCTCCTGAGCTTTCTGGGTCTCTCTTCAGGTAATCTGATGAAAAACACTTAGACCTTATTTTCCAGAGCAGATAAGTAGCTTTTCCCTGCAAAATGGGACCATTAATACTACTTATTCCCCTTCAGGCTCCTTGAATAATTCTTATACTTCTACTCCATATAGTCTTACAGGTTCTGAGCAATATGTTCAGGAGATAAGCACTTGTATTTCCAAATGATTGGAGACAGATTTTTAGGATGTTTGGTCTCCCTAATACCACTTTATTTTCCAGAAACACATATGACTTTTTCCACATACTTTCCTGCACAGCAAAATTAACTGTTTAAAAATGCTCTTTCTCCATTTTACTATGTTATTCTAGACCTACATTTATTAAACAAGAGAAGATTCCTGGGGCCTAAAAACAATTATTTAAGAAAAATGTTTTTGGTGTCAAAACCAAGTTTCTGTGTTCACGTCATTAAAGGGTCTGGGGGAAAACAGAACTCAGTCTGAGGCAGGGCTCTCAAACTCAAATGACCATGAGGGCCACATGAGGACTAGTGCATTGAACCGAGGGCCACATCACTGACACCCCCTCGCTGCCTCTGGCCCCGCCCCCACTCCACCCCTTCCATTAGGTCCCGCTCATGCCCCACCTCTTCCCACCCCTTCCCCGAAGTCCCCACCCCAATGCTGCCCCCAGGGGGTACAGAAAGGGTGCAGGGTGCGGCGGGGGCTCAGGGCAGGAAGTTGAGGTGCAGGTGGTGTGCAGGGTGCGACAGGAGGCTCAGGGCAGGGAGTTGGTGGGTGGGGTGCAAAAGGGTGAGGGGTGCGGCAGGTGGCCCAGGGCAGGGAGTGCAGGAGGGGTACGGGATGTGGCAGGGGACTCAGGGCAGGGGATTGGGGTGCAGGAGGGGTGTGGGATGTGGCAAGAGGCTCAGGACAGGGAGTTGGGGTGCAGGAGGGATTCAGGGTGCGAGCTCCAGCCTGGCGCCGCTTACCTAGAGCGGCTCCGGGGTGGCAGCAGCGCACACTGGGGCCAGGGCAGGCTCCCTGCCTGCCTGCACTGGCCCCCAGCTGCTCCATTCCAGGAATCAGCTGGAACCGTGTCCCTGCAACCCCTGGGGCGATGAAGGGGGACTCAGGGTTCTGTGCATCCGCTGCTCTTGCCGCTCCTCTAGGTACCTCCCACAAAGCTCCCATTGGTCGCGATTCCCTATTCCTAGCCAATGGGACCTGCGGGGGGCGGTGCCTAGAAGGAGGCAATGCAGAAGCCCTCTGCCTCCTCCCCTCTCCTCCCCCGGCCCGAAGAGGCATGCTGCCAGCTGCTTCAGAAAGAGGCGTGGGGCTCGCAACGCCACAGGGAGCAATCCTGCAGGTAGGCGGGGGGGGGCGGGCGCGGGGATCTTGGCGGGCCACACGCAATAGGCCCGAGGGCCGCGTGTTTGAGATCCCTGGTCTAAGGGAATAAATGTTTATTTTGTTGCCTATTGTCACACACACCTTAGGCTTCCATGGCATTTTTCAGACAATTAAAAGGCCTATTTTTTCCTACAAAATGTTGAATTCTAGTTTGTTAAAAATTAGAAATCGAACCTGCCTGCCTAAAAAAAATGAGCAAATAAGCCACTAGTTTTTAAACTATCTGGCAATCAATCCAACAACATGCAAATAAGAGTCCCAAGCATGCTCAATGTGGGAGCTCCACTGTTCTCTTTAATTACTCCTTAAAATTGACAGAAAATAGGGAGTAGTAAAAAGTGATCAAGGGGCCAGCACAAAAGAACATAAAAGGTGAGGGGAAAAAAGTGGTTGGCACTTGGAAGATAGGTTCTCTGTGTGTGATTAAGCCAAGTTACAACAAAAGGAGAACAGGATAAAAGGAGTATCACCTCCAATAGAATTTAAGAAAGGACCATGCAAAAGGCTAAGTTAAAAAAGTTGACACCTAGAACTGCTACAAGTTACATGGGTTTATTATGAACCTCCAGGTGCCATTATGTTGGTGGGAACTGATGAACATTGTGGTTTCTCAGCACAATATGGATTGCTGGCAGGGATGGTGAAGCACCAGCATACCCAGCTGTGCACTACACATGATTTCCTCACATCTGGAAAATACTCATCTACTCACTTAGGGCAGCTGTAAGGCTCCCTTGATGCTGGTACAGCAGTGCAAAGGGGACTTAGCAGGGCTGAGAATCTGGCCTATTATGCATAGAATGGAACAGCAAGTTAACAGATGAGAGACCAACAGATGAGAAGTAAGTATTCTATTCAGGTGAAATACTACCCATCTCTCTTATAGCAGAAAAGTTTGGAAAATAATCCCCCCCTTTCAATTTCGTAGGTTACAAAGCTCTATAGTGAAAAAAATATATCCTACTTCTTTCTTCATATACACATTTCCTTCAAGCATTGTACACTGAACTTATCCTTTCTCCATACTTTTTTGTTGCTTCCACATGAGACTTCTTTAAGTTTGCTTAGGTTTCCTAATTTGTATTGTATTACACAATTGTCAAACTTCATCTGACTATTAGTTAATGACAGCCATTTTAAAGTACTAAAAAGAACCCAGGAGTTTGTGAAAAACTCTGCCAAATAGAAAAAAAAAACCAAACACAGTCTTTAGTGTTAGCGAATAGTGAACACTGAGCCAATCAGCAAGACAACCTAAAATGGCTGTTTCTGTATGGACTGCAGAATACCTTTAACAAGCACTGGAAGACCAGAGTCATCCAGCTAATGGGCATTTTTCCATAAACTCAAGGTAGACTGGCTTCTTGATTCAGTCCATGAACACTCACCTAAACACAAGGCATTCTCCATATTAAAAGAAATCTTAAACTATTCTCTGTTTAAATGGAAAGATGCAACAACAACTTACTTGGGGGCTAAGATTAAAATACTTAGGTTCAACTATAGATTATTAAATACACTACCTGAATTTCTGCAAACGGGCATTTAATGGCCAAAGCAGGAACAAAACCAAATTATCAAATTTGAGTTGAGGGCTAGATGACTCGGGAAACCGGTGCTAGGTATCTATAGATACAGCTCAAATAAATCTGGAGCCATTTAATATTGTCAGTTGTTCAAATCTAGACCAGACTAAAAAAATCTTGTCATCTGATATCTGTTAAGTTGGTTTATGGTTTCAGTCCAGTTCCCATGGCCTAGCGACCGCAGACAAAAAACACATCCACAGCTGCAAGCAGAAAGATCAAGCATAAAGACTAAACCACCCACTCTAAGTTAGAGGTGATCTTCTAGAATATGGGAGACACACGGGTTGCGGGGAAGCATGAGAAAATTATACACCTATACTTGTGCTATATATACAACTTTTCAGTTTCCTGGCTGAAAATACACGGTTTTTCACATGCACTAAATTCATTAAAAATGTATTCAACATGAGCAAATTTAATGTAATTTCCCATAAACCAGTTAACATCCTCGTATATATGTGCAGAATTGTTTATTATTATTACTATAACTATATTGCTCCATCAACCTGAAACTCTACTATTTCTGGACACCTAGACCCTCACGTATATCTTTCATTCCATGTCCCACTCCCTCTTTTCTAACTATTCTCCAAATCCATCTGTTGATATGATTAGCCAAATTCTAACTTGAGTAATTACATTCTGCCTGCCTACATTTCCCCATACTCTCAGTGGATAGGATATTTCCCTCCCTCCCCCCGCCCCCCCTGTTCTTAACCATTGTATACTTTTGCTGTCTGCTATTAAACAGTTGCAGCATTTCACCCTAAAAGTGACAGAATTTCAGGGATAGATGGAGTAATCCTTGAATATAGTTTGTACAGAGTTGTAGTCTGTGTTGCACTCTGGAATGAACAACTTTGGCATAATCATAGAATCACAGAAATATAGGGCTAGAAGGGACCTTAAGAAGTCATCATGTCCAGTCCCTCCATCTTGAGGTAGGACCAAGTATATCTAGACCATCCCTGACAAGCTTTTGTCTAACTTGTTCTTAACAACCTCCAATGAATGACAAGTTTCAATAACCTTCCTTGGAAGCCTATTCCAGAGCTTAACTAACTTTATATAGCTAGAAAGTTTTTCCTAATATCTAACTTAAATCTCCCTTGTTGCAGATTAAGACCATTACTTCTTGTCCTACCTTCAATGGACATGGAGACCAATTTATCACCGTCCTCTTTAACAGCCTTTAACATACTTGAAGACTTATTAGGTCTCTCCCCACCCCTTGATCTTGTTTGTTAAAGACTAAACATGTCTAGTTTTTTTTAAACTGTTTCTCATAGGTCAGGTTTTCTAAGCCTTTTATCATTTTGTTACTCTCCTCTGGATCCTCTCCACATCTTTCTTAAAAGGGTGGTAACCAAAACGGGATGCAATACTCCTTACCTCCCCTAGTTTACATATGACTCTCCTCTGAGTACACCCCAAAATGATATTATCCTTTTTTGCAACTGCATCACATTGTTGACTCATTCAGTTTGTGATCCATTATACCCCCAGATTCTTTTCTGCAGTATTACTGCCTAGCTAGTTATTCCCCATTTTATAGTTGTGTATTTGATTTTTCCTTCCTAAGTGTAGTACTTTGCACTTGTCTTCATGAATTTCATCTTATTGATTTCAAACCAATTCTCCAATTTGTCAAGAGCGTTTTGAATTGCAATCCTGACCTCCAAAGTGCTTGCAAGCCCTCTGATGTTGGTGTAATCCACAAATTTTGTAACATACTCTCCATTCCATTATCCAGATTGTAAAATTGTTTGTGAGGTAAAGAGTTCCAGTTATGTGCCATGTACAAGGTAAGTTTACTTCCTGACACGTCCAGGAAAACTGAAATTTGTGCATCTTTTAGAACACAAGCAAGTACTCCAGGTTCACTTTAGAGAGTGAAATCAAGATAATAAAAGGCTATTCCCTTGAGTTTGGGTCTTGTGTTCTATTACTGGGTAGGAAAAGGGGAGCTTGAGATGGCCGGATCTTATTTAATCTATTATATAAACTGAGCATATGGATTTTAGTAAAAAGTATTTGAAGAAAGACTTAACTTATCTTAATTTTTCTCCCTAGTGACTAGTGATTGTAGCAGGAACAATAATTTCAGGGATAGATGAGACTGAAGTGAATACTGTGACAGGCTGCCAGATTCTAGAACCCTCCATATAGATGCAGGGCTACTCTGCCATTTCATCTTGGCTCCCAGACCAGACAAGTTTCATTAACTCCAACTCAGAATGACAGAAGTTAGAGATTCTCTAGGATAAGATGTGCTAGCAACAGATACAGGAGATCTTGCAGGAAAAAAAACATAGGAACAGTGAGCTCAGAAGAAAACTTTAGGCTAATTCTTAGGTTTACCATTTTATGTAAAGAATAAAGGAATACCCCACAGGAAAGGGGTTGAAGTTTAAAAACTAAAATAGTATGTTGTATTGAGATGGGAGTAGGGACTCGAACTATTACATCTAAACACATCTAGTAAAGGGATCAGGAAGACAACCATTGTCCCTGAACATCTTATAGAAACATAACTTTTTATGGTGGAACCAAAAATTCCATGTTACCCTCTCAAAGTTTCTACCAATTCCCTTTTTGTGGTCATTTAGTGGGATGCAAGCAACTGGATATGACACCATTATTAATATTTAAATAAGACTTTTCACTTCTAGATCATCTCCGTATCTCAATACTTTAAGTGACTTACCCTAAGTCAGACAATTAATGTGACAGAGTGAGCAAAAGAAGTCAAAGTACAGGACTGAAAGTCTGGTGATCAAACTATGTACTTTCCTCAGCTATTGATGTATTAATGCAGCCAGAGTAGATCACTGCAATATTTTCACTTATCTTCAGTGCTAGCTGTACCAATATGAAGTTCCAACTCTGTGTATTTCCAATTTGCTGTGTATTTATACCTGCCTACTGTATTTTCCATTCTATGCATCTGATGAAGTGGGTTTTAGCCCATGAAAGCTTATGCCCAAATAAATTTGTTAGTCTCCACGGTGCCACAAGGACTCCTCATTGTTTTTGCAACTCTGTACTATTAGCTTTGTGTCAATTAAAATAAACTTGGGAGATTCCCTACTGCACCTGTTTTCAATAAAAAAAATATAGAGATTAGATGCTAAGAAAATCAGTTACATCATTGATTACCCCGGGGGAAATTCTGGTGAGGACATTCTAATAAGAATCTAATGAACTGCATATTCTACAACACTTAAAAGACTTTACTGTCGTTTTAGTACAATTCAAGAATCTGAGCTCTTTAAATATATCAAATACAACTCAAAGGGAGAGACACCAAGACAATCCATTCTTCAAGGAGGCCAAGTAGTATAGTGGAACCACAGGCGAAGAGTGCTCAGTCTCTGATTACAGAACATGAAGTCAAACCCATGGGACACAAAAATCAGGCAGCTGCAGTCTAGAGTAGACCATAAAAACACAAAAAACACAGAATAACAATTTCCTGCTGAAACTAACTGATGGGGTCCTAATAATAAAAATAGAAAGCAGTAAAACAGAAATCAAATGCTAAATCAACCCAGTCAGTGTTTCCTTCTTCTCCAAAAGATTTCATGATCCACAGTGAAGTTACAGATAGATCCAATAACACAAATATTGACAGGAACTATTATGTGAATATTGTCACAATATTACCAAGTTTAAAACCTTATCATTATTTTTCAAATATTCTGGTGCTGGAAGTGGATATGGAATGTCTCTGTTACTAGTCTCCATAGAAGAGAAAGGTTAGAAATGAAAAATGTTATAAATTAGGTAATCATTTGGCAACAAGTTTTCCTTGTGTTTGTTGTTTTAAGTAGCAAGGGGAATTCCTAATTTTAATATATGTTCTCTTCAAAATAAGCGAATAGTAATAGTAAATTTTTTTTTATTTTCCAAGCACTATACAAATGCTGCAGATCTCTCTTTCCCAAGGACCTAACCCTGCAATATGAAGCACACACCCAGACTTGTTCAGCCAGGCCGCTACACTTGGTAGGACCAGAGCCTAATCAGCAAGGTTGTCAGCCTACAAGATATTGTCTCCAGGGATAGCTCCCAAAATAGAGAGAGCGTGTGTGTATGTGTATTATTTCCTCACCAATACTGGCTCTTTTCCAGTAGCTACATTCACATGGAACAATCAACAATCAAACCATTCAACTGCCAGAAATGTGGCTGGGTACAGTTATCTAGCGGATGCATGTCCCATACACAACTTCATCCCCCAAATCCCACCAAATGGACCTTCTACATAGTTCTCAAGGTACACAAACAGGGGAACCCAGGCAGACCCACAGCACTCTTACTGAAGGAACATCAGGACTCATAGACTTTAAGGCCAAAAGGGACCATAGTGATCATGTAGTCTGGTCTCCTGCACATCACAGGCCACAGAACCTCACCCACCCACTCCTGTAAAAGACCCATAATCTCTGGCTGAGTTACTAAAATCCTCAATTCCAGTTACAGAGAATCCATCATTTGCTCTAGTTCATATTAGCAAGTGACCCATGCCCCATGTTGCAGAGAAAGGTGAAAAACCCCAGGGTACGTCTATACGTATCGGCGGTAGTGTATGATGTATCGGGGATCGATTTATTGCGTCTTGTCTGGACGCGATAAATCGATCCACTAATCGACGCCCGTACTCCACCTCGGCAGGAGGAGTAAGCGGAGTCGACAGGGGAGCCACACCAGTCGACTCGCCGCCGTGAGGATGGCCAGGAAGTTGAACTAAGATACTTCAACTTCAGCTACGCGAATAGCGTAGCTGAAGTTGTGTATCTTAGTTCGAACCCCCCTGCTAGTGTAACCCAGGCCCCAGTCTCTCACAATCTGGCCTGGGGAAAAATTCCTTTCTGACCCCAAATGTGGTGATCAGTTAGACCCTGAGCATATGGGCAAGACCCACCCGACAAACACTTGGGAAAGAATTTGCTGTAGTAACTGAGAACCACTTCATCTAGTGTCCCATCTCTGGCCATTGTAGATATTTGCTCCTAGCAGTTGCAAATGAGCTACATGCCATTGTAGGCAATCTAATCATACCATTCCCTCCATAAAAGTATCAAGCTCAGTCTTGAAATCAGTTAGGTTTTTTGCCCCCACTGCTCCCTTTAGGAGGCTGTTCCAGAAATTCACTCCTCTGATGCTTAGAAACTTGTGTCTAATTTCAAGCCTAAACTTGTTAATAGCCAGTTTCTATAGAAATCATCCTCAAATCACTCACCACACAAAGGGCCAGTTTCTTGCAGGACACAATCAACTTCTTTCAGAAACTCTTCAACACATTAACAATCACTCTCAGAACATCATTCTTATCAACATGGATGTTGCTTCCCTATACACCAACATCCTCACCATCACGGCATCGTTGCCGGCTTCAAATATATACAGTACAATGGCAAAACACATTGCCAAACTCACCCATTTCATCCTCACTCCTAACAAGTTTACACTGAAAATCAAACACTTTGTCCAAACAATGGGTGCAGCCATGGGTATTAGGATGGCTCTCCAGTATGCCACGCTCTTCATGGGCCACCTCTAGGAAGAATTTCTGGACAAATGCACAAAGAAACCACTGATATACTCAAAATGAGTCAATGATATTTTCATCTTCTAGACAAATGACCTAAATTCCCTCATAGACTTCCATCACAACTTCAGCAACCAACACCCATCCAACACTCCAGAACACTCCCACACCAGCATCAACTTGCTGGATATCACAATCAGCTTCAACAATGGAACCCTACAGACAACTCTATATAAGAAACCCACAGATCACCACACTTATCTTCACCACATAGATCCAGTAACCAAACACACCAAAAAATCTGCTATCTACAGCCAGACACTCAGGTACCACAGAATATGCTCTGAGGAGAAAAAGTCTGGGATACACACCTTAATACACTTAAAACCCCCTTCACCAAACAAGGACATTCTACCAGAGAAGTAGATTGAAGCATGGAACGGGCCACCCACAAATCCTGAGAGAAACTATTTCAATACAGAAAAAAACCTCACTGAACACACACCCCTATTTGTCACCTACCACCCCATTTATATGCAAAAAGAAGAACAGGAGTACTTGTGGCACCTTAGAGACTAACAAATTTATTAGAGCATAAGCTTTCATGGACTACAGCCCACTTCTTCGGATGCATATAGCACAAATTTATTAGAGCATAAGCTTTCATGGACTACAGCCCACTTCTATATATGCTATATGCATCCGAAGAAGTGGGCTGTAGTCCATGAAAGCTTATGCTCTAATAAATTTGTTAGTCTCTAAGGTGCCACAAGTACTCCTGTTCTTCTTTTTGCGGATACAGACTAACACGGCTGTTACTCTGAAACTTCCCATTTATATGGGGGATCATTAAACAATTACAACCCATACTTGATGAAGATCACATCCTGAAAGAAAACTTCTCCCAAATCCCCCATCTGGCCTTCAAACAACCTCCCAATCTTGCCAAGCTCATCATCAGAAGCAAGCTCCCCACAGGCCAGCACACACTAATTCAAAGCGGCACCAGACCCTGCCATGACAGATGAAAAACCTGCATATCTTCACTGCTATGATGATCAATACCCCACCATGACACACCTTTCCAGATCCATTGGTCTTACACATGCCTAACATGACATGTGGTGTACCTCACCCAACACACTAAATGCCCCCAATAAAAACGATATGGGTGAAATGAGACAATCACTACACTCTCGAATGAACCCACACAGAAAATTGATAAAAAACAAAAACACCCTATCACCGAGGACAAACACTTTTCACGAAACAATCACTCCATATCTCATTTGTCCTTGTCCTCAAAGGAAATCTGCACAACACCTTCAAAAGACAAGCCTGGGAGCTTAAATTCATAACTTTGCCAGACACTAAAAATCATGGCCTCAATAAAAACACTGGATTTATGGCTCATTAAAACAATCTGTAACCCACTAACCTGCCTTTGTCCTACGATCACAGAGGTGTTAGCTCCCATTTTCAACTTGAATTGTCACTTGCAACATGTTAACTCCTTATGCTTAACAATCTATTCTAGCTTGTATTTAGATGACACTCTGAGGACCTTTTCCAGATCTGAGGAAGCCTGTCTCTTTCACCAACAGAAACTGGTCCAACTAAATATATTACCGTACCCACTTTGTCAACATTTTTATTAGAGACACATTATAAACTTTCATATTACAATTTATTGTTTTGAATAGAAAAGGAGGAGGAATGTGGAGTATGTTAAAGAAACTGATCAATGATTTATAAAATAATCTGTTACTGGGACATAATATGAATGACCACAACAGCTTCAAAAATAATGTGACTATGTATATGATGATCCCTTTCCTCTCACTGTGAAGCCACAAGCTGTATTCCTAGCACTAGAGTGTGCTGTATGAGATTGTAATTAGCAGTAATAACCAGTGTAACCAAAAATGATGTAACCTGTAAGTACTGCTGGCTTCTCTAAGATCTAGAAGAAACACAGAATGTTGTTTTAAATACTCCTTCAAGGGAAAAAATGCCCACTAGCCGCTTGTACTAAAAGGAAAAGAGGCAGGAAGAAACCAGACTTGTAATGTGCATTCTGCAATTGATTTTTCCCAGTTTTAGCTTGGGGCTTGATATTTGTTATGACGACGAGGAGGATATTAGCATGGAACTCAAGAAACTTAGGTTAAATTGCCTGCTTTGCGACAGACTTTCTGTGTGACCTATGTTAAGTCATTTAGTCCTGGGCTACACCTAAAACTTATATTGGCATAGATATGTTCAGTCAAAGGTGTGAAAAAACCACACCGCCATTCCAGAATGCCCAGCGTATACACAGCTGTGCCAACAGAAGGTGGTTTGTTTCTGCATAGCTAATGTCATTCAGGGAAGTGGTGTTCCTACACCAGCAGAACTGCTCCTCCATCAACACATGCTGCGTCTATATTCGTAGGCTGTGCCAACACAGCTATACAACACAGGTACAGTTTTCATTGCCTTAATCTCTCGGTGCTTCAGTTCTCTCACAAAGGGGTGGTGAGAGGATAAATACTATAGCTGGTGGGGAATTTTTCATCAGGACAATTTTTCCACTGGAAAATGCCCTTTTTGCAAAGTCAAAATCTTCTCATGGGGAAATATCAATTTTGCAAAAAAAAAAAAAAAAAAAAAATCCATCAGTAAAATTGAGATGATTGCTTCCCAGCTATCCAGTTGGAAGGGCCTTCGCAATTTCAACTTTCTGCAAGGCTCAGCACCCTGACTCTTTGCCTACCTGGCTTTCAACCTTCCTCTGCAGCTCCACAACCAGAGAGGCACAGAGCTGAGACACTCAGCCTCCCCATTGCTCTGGGGCCAGAGAGGCCAAGTATCCCAGCTCTTTGGCTGCCTGAGTGTGAAACTCTCAAGAGCCTTCCTGGCGGGCAGTGAGGAAGCTGAAAAATTCCATTTGTCAATTTTTCGGGAAACACCTTATCTCAAAACATTTTTCAAAAACGCTAAATTTTTCCACAGGAGGGTATTTCTGTTTTCCAGCACCCTCTAATAAATATACTAAAGATTGTGGAACACTCAGATCCTAGGATAATGGGGCCATGAAGTTTCCAAGGTAGACACACTTGCATCAGCTTTTGAATAGCTTTCTCTCTTCGGCTCTATTATCCTCAAAAGTGGATAGCTCTGTCATAGTGGTATAGAGCAAACATGGGTTAAATCCAACAAAAGGTGTCCAAAGGTTTCTAAACATCTACCACAGAGGTTTACAATAAGATCAATATCAGAATAATAGAAGATTAGGGTTGGAAGAGACCTCAGGTGGTCATCTAGTCCAACCCCCTGCTCAGAACAGGACCAACCCCAACTAAATCATCCCAGCCAGGGCTTTGTCAAGCCAGACTGTTAAAACCTCTAAGGATGGAGATTTCACCATCTCCCTAGGTAACCCATTCCAGTGCTTTGCCACCCTCCTAGTGAAATAGTTTTTCCTAATATCCAACCCCCTGCAACTTGAGACCATTGCTCCTTGCTCTGTCATCTGCCACCACTGAACAGCCGAGCTCCATCCTCTTTGGAAACCCCCTTCAGGTAGTTGAAGGCTGCTATCAAATCCCCCCTCACTCTTGTCTTCCGCGGACTAAATAAGCCCAGTTCCCTCAGCCTCTCCTCATAAGTCATGTGCCCCAGCCCCCTAATAATTTTCATTGCCCTCCTCTGGACTCTCTCCAATTAGTCCACATCCTTTCTGTAGTAGGGGGCCCAGAACTGGATGCAGTACTCCAGATGTGGCCTCACCAGTGCCAAATAGAGGGGAATAATCACTTCCCTCGATCTGCTGGCAATGCTCCTACTAATGGAGCCCAATATGCCGTTAGCCTTCGTGGCAACAAGGGCACATTGTTGACTCATATCCAGCATTTCATTCACTGTAATCCCCAGGTCCTTTTCTGCAGAACTGCCGCTTAGTCAGTCGGTCCCCAGCCTATACGGTGCATGGGATTCTTCCGTTCTTGTTGTCCTTTCTGCACTTGTCCTTGTTGAACCTCATCAGATTTCTTTTGGCCCAATCCTCCAATTTGTCTAGGTCACTCTGGATCCTATCCCCACCCTCCAGTGTATCTACCTTTCCCCCCCAGCTTAGTGTCCTCCGCGAACTTGCTGAGGGTGCAATTCCATCATCCAGATCATTAGTGAAGATGTTGAACAAAACTGGCCCCAGGACCCAACCCCTGGGGCACTCCGCTTGATAATGGCTGCCAACTAGATATCGAGCCGTTGATCACTACCCATTGAGCCCAATGAGCTAGCCAGCTTTCTAGCCACCTTATAGTCCATTCATGCAATCCATACTTCTTTAAATTGCTAGCAAGAATAATGTGGGAGACCATATCAAAAGCTTTGCTAAAAATCGAGATATATCATGTCCAGCACTTTCCCCATATCGAAAGAGCCAGTTATCTCATCATAGAAGGAAATCAGGTTGGTCAGGCATGACTTGCCCTTGGTGAATCCATGTTGACTGTTCCTGATCACCTTCCTCTCCTCCAAGTGCTTCAAAATGGATTCCTTGAGGACCTGCGCCATGATTTTTCCAGGGACTGAGGTGAGGCTGGCCAGTCTGTAGTTCCCCGGATTCTCCTTCTTCCCTTTTTTAAAGATGGGCACTATATTTGCCTTTTTCAAAGATAATGGCTAATGGCTCTGCAATCACATCAGCCAACTCCCTCAGCATCCTCGGATGCATTAGATCCGGACCCATGGAGTTGTGCATGTCCAGCTTTTCTAAATAGTCCTTAACCTGTTCTTTCACCACTGAGGGCTGCTCACCTCCTCCCCATACTGTGCTGCCCTGTGCAGCAGTCTGGGAGCTGACCGTGTCTCTAAAGACTGAGGCAAAAAAAAGCATTGAGTACTTCAGCTTTTTCGACATCTGTCACTAGATTGCCTCCCCCATTCAGTAAGGGGCTCACACTTTCCCTGACCTTCTTCTTGTTGCTAACATACCTATAGAAACCCTTCTTGTTACCCTTCACATCCCTTGCTAGCTGCAACTCCGACTGTGCTTTGGCCTTCCCGATTATACCCCTGCATGCTCGAGCAATATTTTTATACTCCTCCCTAGTCATCTGTCCAAGTTTCCACTTTTTTGTAAGCTTCCTTTTTGTGTTTAAGCTCACCTAAGATTTCTCTGTTAAGCCATGCTGGTCGCTAGCCATATTTGCTATTCTTTCTGCACATCGGGATTGTTTGTTCCTGTGCCATCAATAAGGCTTTTTTTAAAATACAGCCAACTTTCCTGGACTCCTTTCCCCCTCATGTTAGCCTCCCAGGGGATCCTGCCCATCAGTTCCCTGAGGGAGTCAAAGTTTGCTTTCCTGAAGTCCAGGGTCCGTATTCTGCTGCTCTCCTTTCTTCCTTTTGTCAGGATCCTGAACTCTACCATCTCATGGTCACTGCCCAGGTTGTCACCCACTTCTACTTCCCCTACCAATTCTTCCCTGTTTGTGAGCAGCAGGTCAAGAGGAGCACGGCCCCTAGTTGGTTCCTCCAGGACTTGCACCATGAAGTTGTCCCCATCAGTCTCCAAAAACTTCCTGGGTTTTCTGTGCACTGCTGTATTGCTCTCCCAGCAGATGTAAGGGTGATTGAAGTCCCCCAATTTTATTACTGAGGATATGTGAGAAGGAAAGAATCCAGCATAATATAAACCGATAAAGCCTATTTACCCCTGTAATATAACTGTGAAGATTGATGAAAAGGACATTTCAGTATTATCATATCCTTTCTGCCCTAAGCAGGTCTAAGACAACATAAGTATTACTTCTGCTTGGGTTATTGAGATGTTGTTTCTTTATGATGAGAAAATGAGGACCAAGGGTATGGATGGTCTCTCTCAGAGAGGCAATCTGAGATCTGTGCTACAAACACTTTGCAGCGCAACTTTGTTGCTCTTGTCAACACATACATTTAGATGGCCAGAAATACATAAATCAGTCTAATACTATATTGATTCAGTTTTTCCACTGCTATAGAGACCAACTAGAGTGTTACAAACTGCTGACAGTCTGTATATTCATACTGAGCTGCTGTATTTATTACGTCCCTGATCCCTCTGACACTAGCATGCTCTTTGAGCGCAGCCTTTGCAAAAGGAGGAGTATTAAAGTAGTGTGTCAATATTATACTGAAAATAAGTCCCACTGGACAGGATTCTGCTCCAAGAGTAGACTATTAATGTCATACATCTGACATATACATAGAAGAATTCTCTTTTTGATTTGAAAATTACCTCTGTATATTTTGGTGCAAAGAGAGAAAATCTAATTAAATATAATACAAATGTAATGAAATAAACCTGCATTTTTCTATCAAGCTCACTTCCAGATTTTGGTAAATGTTATTTTTATCTTTTTTCTCAATTAATATTTTGCAGACACCGACTGAGCCTTAGTTTTTCCTGTTCGATCACTAACGCAATCGAATTTCAAGTTTATTCCATATAATTTAATAAAAGTGCAATGCTGCTATGAAGATCCGAGAGAAAGGTCTATAGATTGTATAAAATGTATCAGTTTGATTTTAAATTGCCATAGCAACACTTACGTCTTCAATGTTAAATGTCAGTTTATATTTATGGAATATTGTACTCGTAATATATTTTGGGAAACTGCAACAAAAAACACCACATTTTTATTTTAGAATATGAGTGAGTGACAAGAATACATCTCCAACATATTAAAATTTAGTTAGCATTTAGCACCTATTGTTTACATCAAATCACTTCAGAAAAGTCTTCTTTCAGTTCTCATTCAAACAACATTTGCCTAAATCAAATCATTAATACTGCACTTACAAGGTTTAATTATGTTAATCTCCTTATTACTAGTCCAAGTCGCACTATGACCACTGACACCTAAGTTTGCAGGCTCTAATACAGAGGTATATGCAATGTATGCCACCAGACTCTGCTCATTGAAATAAATACAGCTAATAGTGTAAAATAATAATTACATCAGATCGATAGTATTTAAAATTGTGATATAATTGAACAGCATCCAACACAACAATGCCGCAATCCTGGTTAGGGCCTGTCAGTGTCACTGACATGCAAACATTATTATTAACGGCTAGAAACAAACGTAGGACTATTTTAGTGTTCTACTGCTTGAGTTTTAATGCTTTCATATCAGAATATTCTTAGGTAGATGGGCATCCCTATCAAACTTTCAAGTTTGCTTGGATGTCTCATCGTATTTTTTAAAATGGAAAATTATATATTTTGTTAGAATTAGCCATTAAGAGTTAAAAATTCAGTGGCATGGCAGTAGGCAGGGAAGTCAGCAATCATATAAAATCTTTTATAATAAACCAAACAAACACACATCTTTTAACCTCAGAACTCTGCTTTTAAATGTGGAACTTTGAATTCTCTGCACATTCTAGTTTAGGGTTACTTCATTTTATTTTTTAAAAAGGAGGACACTCCATGGGGCCCCGCCCCAACTCCGCCCCTTCCCCGTTCCAGTCCCGCCCCAACTCTGCCCCCTCCCCTGAACACTCTGCCCCCTGCTCCTGCTCCTCCCCCTCCCCTGCTTTCCGTGAATCAAATGTTCGCGGGAAGCCTGAAACAGGGAGGCAGCAGGTAAGCTGGGACTGGGGCTGGGTGCGGCGCGGCCCCGTCCGGCCCCCCTGGCCGAGCGGCTCTCTCTGGCGGCCGGCCGGCCCAGGCCAAGAGGCTCTGGCCCCGGCGTCTCCCGCCCGGCTCGGCTCGGGCCTTGGGGCGCCGGCCCCCGGCCAAGTGCCCGCGCCCATGGCTCCGGCCGAGCGCCCACGCCCCCGGCCGAGCACCACGCCGGCCCCCGGCCGAGCACCGCGCCAGCCCCAGCCCCTGCCAAACACCACCGGCCCCGGCTCGGCCCCGCCCCGCCGGCCCCAGCCCGAGCAACGCCGGGCCCTCCCTCCGAATTTTCCCGGACATGTTCGGCTTTTTGGGATTTCCCCCCGGACAGGGATTTGAGGCCCCAAAAGCCGGACATGTCCGGGAAAATCCGGACGTATGGTAACCCTATTCTAGTTGCCTCTATGCATAATTATAGTACACAGAACTACCACAACAATGTTGTATAGGACTTCAGTTACACTTTGATGTAATTCAGAATACTTCTGATGTTGACCTGGCAATTTAACATGGACTACATCTATGTGATTCTGGATGCTTCCAAGTTTTCTTTTTCATACTGTCTATGTTTTATTAATGTTGATTTGTTTTTATGTCTAAGATCTGATCTGTTTTTGCTCTGCTCTACATTTTGATTAAAAAGTAACAAAACTAAAGAAACAAGATCTGCCAGATACATTAAATTATGTAAAACCAAAGATAGGTGTTCAAAATAGTATTGAGTCAGTTATTTATAGAACACCATTCACATATTTAACCCTTTATAAAAATACCCTCCAAAAAGACATTTATAAAAGCCAACAGAGCATAAGAGCTCCTTTGATCCTGTCTTTGATATATTTGTGAAGTGTGTTGTGCCAAACAGGTTTCACCAGTTTAACTGACAGCAAATTAGGTTTATTATGTAACAGAGTTCACAGCAGCAGCATTAAGCTTTTAAATGATACTTTTCAGTCACAGATATCAAGTACAGATTTTACAGATAGAGAAACTTGTGAGGCACAAAGGTGAGGTAACCCCATTCAAGGTTACACAGCAAGTCAAAGGCAGAGTCTGGAACAGAACATGGGTTTCCACCATATTGCCTTTGGAACCAGAGAGTGTTACCACACAAATGTCTTTCATTTTGCCCTAAAATACTAATACACAAGTGATTTTTAAGTTCCTGGGCAAATCCATAACTAAAAATCAAATATTAATAACACGATTATTTACCCCTTTTTTTCCCCCAAATAGTTAAAGGATTTAGTGCATTGTTATAAATTAATGAAAAGCAGATTTTTATTTTTAAAAGTTAAGCTATTTCTGAGTATCATAAGAAGTCAAGATGCCATAACATGTCATTATAATAAATCTGTCACATTCTTCAGTTTTTTGTGTAAATTTATCAAAAAGTGAAAGGTTTTGACTAAAAATAACAGAAATACCTTAAATATAATTTTCACATCATACCCTAAAAAGTCATTTTTATTGTGGTTGTGCCCAAAAGCTATGGATATCAAATTAGATAGATAGATAGATAGATAGATGGGATAAAGGTTTTATCAGCATGCATTTGGGATAGCTGAATTACTCACAAGAGTCAAAGCCACAAGTGACTTAAGCCAGTTATTTGAAATTAGCAGTAATAAAACCTTTATACTTCACATATATTCTTATATGCTACATATTTTGCAGAAAAGCTTTTCAGGGAGCTTTTATATATTTTATTGGTAATATTTCTATACTCCTCTATCTATAAAGTTAGGCTCCACTAGCACCACGTGTCCAACTCCTTTTCTGAAGGGGGAGAAGAAACCTATAACTAGAGTCATCAAAAGGTTATCTTGTGACGCTGGCAGACCAGGTCCCACCTCATGCCAAAGACCCAGGCCAATTGATTTGTGTGTTACTATACATCAAAGTGATTGTTAAATGTGTAAGAGTGTATTTGGGTGTTTAAACTTAATGAAAACTAATGGGATGTTACATGAACTGTTTTCGTTTACCCGTACCCTGTTCTAATATAGTAGCTAATGTTTACATTGTGCGTACCTCTGTAACTAAATAACTCTTCAAACCAGAAAGAAGCCTTGTGGAATGCAAATGAAGAACTTTATCAGAAAAATTATAATTTCAAAGCAAGTGGTCATTCTGTGTGATGATCAGAGGTCCAAGAGTCTAAATGCATTTCTTACCCTCTGTCATCAAAAGAAGAGCCCGCCTGCCAGCTTGTTTTTTGTGAGAGGAAGCTATAAGTATGGATTCAGAGAAAGATTCTGCATCTCTGGATTATAACAGGGTAGAATAACTAAACAAGACGACTGAAATCCCCAGACTTATACTGGGTAGCCCTGAGAGACTTTTGGGAAACTCGCAGATTGCTACTACACCTGCTACCATTTGTAATTATAGACTCTGACTCACCTGTACATATATTTTATCTGTGCTAACCTCCCAATAACTCTCATAGAATCATAAAATGTCAGGGTTGGAAGGGACCTCAGGAGGTCATCTAGTCCTACTCCCTGCTCAAAGCAGGAACAATCCCCAACTAAATCATCCCAGCCAGGGCTTTGTCAAGCCTGACCTTAAAAACCTCTAAGGAAGGAGATTCCACCACCTCCCTAGGTAACGCATTCTAGTGTTTCACCACCCTCCTAGTGAAAAAGTTTTTCCTAATATCCAACCTAAACCTCCCCCACTGCAACTTGAGACCATTACTCCTTGTTCTGTCATCTGCTACAACTGAGAACAGTCTAGATCCATCCTCTTTGGAATTCCCTTTCAGGTAGTTGAAAGCAGCTATCAAATCCCCCCTCATTCTTCTCTTCTGCAGACTAAACAATCCCAGTTCCCTCAGCCTCGCCTCGTAAGTCATGTGTTCCAGCCCCCTAATCATTTTTGTTGTCCTCCGCTGGACTCTTTCCAATTTTTCCAAATCCTTCTTGTAGTGTGGGGACACAGTACTCCAGATGAGGCCTCACCAATGTCGAATAGAGGGGAATGATCACGTCCCTCGATCTGCTGGCAATGCCCCTACTTAGACAGCCCAAAATGCCGTTAGCCTTCTTGGCAACAAGGGAACACTGTCAACTCATATCCAGCTTCTCGTCCACTGTAACCACTGGGTCCTTTTCTGCAGAACTGCTGCCTAGTCATTCGGTCCCCAGTCTGTAGCAGTGCATGGGATTCTTCCGTCCTAAGTGCAAGTCTCTGCACTTGTCCTTGTTGAACCTCATCAGGTTTCTTTTGGCCCAATCCTCTAATTTGTCTAGGTCCCTCTGCATCCTATCCCTATTCTCCAGCATATCTTCCACTCCTCCCAGTTTAGTGTCATCTGCAAACTTGCTGAGGGTGCAGTCCACACCATCCTCTAGATCATTAATGAAGATGTTGAACAAAACCGGCCCCAGGACCGACCCTTGGGCATTCTGCTTGAAACCGGCTGCCAACTAGACATGGAGCCATTGATCACTACCCGTTGAGCCCGACGATCTAGCCAGCTTTCTATCCACCTTATAGTCCATTCATCCAGCCCATACTTCTTTAACTTGCTGGCAAGAATACTGTGGGATACCATATCAAAAGCTTTGCTAAAGTCAAAGAATAACACATCCACTGCTTTCCCCTCATCCAGTTATATCATCATAGAAGGCAATTAGGTTAGTCAGGCATGACTTGCCCTTGATGAATCCATGATGACTGTTTCTGATCACTTTCCTCTCCTCTAAGTGCTTCAGAATTGATTCCTTGAGGACCTGCTCCATGATTTTTCCAGGGACTGAGGAGAGGCTGACTGGCCTGTAGTTCCCCGGATCCTCCTCCTTCCCTTTTTTAAAGATGGGCACTACATTAGCCTTTTTCCAGTCATCCGGGACCGTGCCCGATTGCTATGAGTTTTCAAAGATAATGGCCAATGGCTCTGCAATCACATCCGCCAACTCCTCTAGCACCCTCGGATGCAGCGCATCCGGCCCCATGGATTTGTGCTCATCCAGCTTTTCTAAATAGTCCCGAACCACTTCTTTCTCCACAGAGGGCTGGTCACCTTCTCCCCATACTGTGCTGCCCAGTGCAGCAGTCTGGGAGCTGACCTTGTTCGTGAAGACAGAGGCAAAAAAGCATTGAGTACATTAGCTTTTTCCACATCCTCTGTCACTAGGTTGCCTCCCTCATTCAGTAAGGGGTCCACACTTTCCTTGACTTTCTTCTTGTTGCTAACATACCTGTAGAAACCCTTCTTGTTACTCTTAACAGCTCTTGCTAGCTGCAACTCCAAGTGTGATTTGGCCTTCCTGATTTCACTCCTGCATGCCTGAGCAATATTTTTATACTCCTCCCTGGTCATTTGTACCATCTTCCACTTCTTGTAAGCTTCTTTTTTGTGTTTAAGATCAGCAAGGATTTCACTGTTAAGCCAAGCCATTTGTTACTGGATTGGTGAAATCTAATTATTGAACACACCACCGGTTTGGAGTGTCTGCTCTGTTTTCTGCTCGGAGGTAGGCACTCACGGTCGTGAGCCACTCTATACAGCATGACATACCTAAAATAGATTTTCCATACATCACAGTGTGATGATTTTAAAGTTTGCTGTCTTAAAATAGCAAAGGTAGAATTTTTTTTTCACACCTTTAGAAATGATGAGTTGGGGGTTACTTTAAAAAGGCTTTATATCAAGATGTTCAGGGAATATAAGAACGGTTAATAGACATTGATGGACCTATCCTCCATGAAATTATCTAGTTCTTTTTTTACTCTAGTTACATTTATGGCCTTCACAACATCCCCTAGCAATGAGTTCCACAGTCTGACCATGTAACAACAGTGTGTTGTGTGAAGAAATACTTCTTTGTGATTGTTTCAAACCTGCTGCCTATTAATTTATTTCGGTGACACCCTGATTCTTGTGTTATGTGAAGTGGTGGATAACTCTTCCTTATTCACTTACTCCACATGATTTTATAGACCTCTATCATATACCTACTTAGTTGTCTCCTTTCCAAACTGAACAGTCCCAGTCTTATTAATCTCTCAGCATATGGAAGCTGTTCCATACCCTTAAATCATTTTGTTGCCCTTTTCTGTACCTTTCCCATTTCTAATGCATCTTTTTTGAAATGGGATGACCAGAACTGAACGCAATATTCAAGGTGTGGGAGTATCATGAATAGTGGCATTATGATATTTACTGTCTTATTGTTGGGGCTCCGTGTCTGTCATGGAGGTCGCGGAAGTCATGAATTCCGTGACTTTCCACGACCTCTGTGACTTCTTCAAGGGCCAGTGTGGCTGACCCCAGGGCCGCCCATGCAGCTGGCTCCAGGGCCAGCTGCTCAGGTGACCTCCAGGGACAGCCACACCAGCAGTCGCGGTCCTTGGCCCCGGAAGCGGTTCCCGGTTGGCCGGCCAGAGCAGCCACGGTCCTTGGCCCCGGGCAGTGGTTCCCGGATGGCTAAAGCAGCCGCAATCATGGGCTGCGGTCCCCAGCAGGCCGATCAGAGCAGCTGCTATCTGCGGCCCCAAGCAGCGGTCCCCGGCTGGCCTGCCAGAACAGCCACAGTCCACTGGCCTAGGCAGCAGTCCCCTGGCAACCAGCTGGAGCAGCCATGGTCCGCTCACCCAGGCAGCAGTCTTCGGGCAGCCGGCCGTAGCAGCCGTGGTCCATGGCCCCTGGCAGCTGGTGCCGCTGGCCCTGGGCACCACCCCAATAGCGGCCTCCCCGGCACCTCTTCCCCCACCCCCAAGATTAATCACAGGTATTTTAAATATAAGTCATGGACAGGTCACGGGCTGTGAATTTTTGTTTATTGCCACTGGATGATCGAGGTGCTGAAGGAACTCAAATGTGAAATTGCAGAACTACTAACTGGTATGTAACCTATCATTTAAACCAGCTTCTGTACCAGATGACTGGAGGATACCCAATGTAACACCGATTTTTTAAAAAGACTCCAGAGGCAATCCTGGCTATTACAGGCCAGTAAACCTAACTTCAGTATCAGGCAAACTGGTTGATTTAATTGAGCTTCTGTACCAGATGACTGGAGGATAGCTAATATGATGCCAATTTTTTAAAAAGGCTCCAGAGGCCAGTAAGCCTAACTTCAGTACCAGGCAAACTGGTTGAAACTATAGTAAAGAATATAATTATCAGACACATAGATGAACATAATTTGTTGGGAAAGAGTCAACATGATTTTTGTAGAGGGAAATCATGCCTCACTGATCTACTAGAATTCTTTGAGGGGGTCAAGAAGTATGTGGACAAGGGTGATCCAGAAGATATAGTGGACACAGATTTTCAGAAAGTCTTTGACAAGGTCCCTCACAAAAGGCTCTTGAGCAAAGTAAACTGTAATGGGATAAGAAGGAAGGTCCACTCATGGATCACTAACTGGTTAAAAGATACGAAACAAAGGGTAGGAACAAATGGTCAATATTCAGAATGGAGAAAGGTAAATAGTGGTGCCCCCCATAGGTCTGTACTGGGACCAGTACTGTTCAACATACTCATAAATGATTTGGAAAAAGGGGTACACAGTGAGATGGCAACATTTGCAGATGATACAAAACTACTCAAGATAGTTAAGTCCAAAGCAGACTGCGAAGGGTTACAAAGGGATCTCACAAAACTGGGTGACTGGGCAACAAAATGGCAGATGAAATTCAAAGTTCATCAATGCAAAATAAAGAATATTGGAAAACATAATCCCAACTATACATACAAAATGAGATGGGGTGTAAATTAGATGTTAATAATTAAGAAACAGATCTTGGCGTTGTCCTGGATAGTTCTTTGAAAACATCCACTCAATGTGCAGTGGCAGTCAAAAAAGCTAACAGAATGTTGGGAATCATTAGGAAAGGGATAGATAAAAGACAGAAAATATCATATTGCCTCTATATAAATCCATGGTATGCCCACATCTTGAATGCTGTGTGCAGATGTGGTCACCCCATCTCAAAAAATATATATTGGAATTGGAAAAGGTACAGAAAAGGGCAGCAAAAATGATTAGGAGTATGGAACAGCTTCCATAAGAGGAGAGATTAATAAGACTGAGACTTTTCAGCTCGGAAAAGAGACAACTAAGGGGGGGATATGATAGAGGTCTATAAAACCGTGATTGGTGTGAAGAAGGTAAATAAGGAGGTGTTATTTACTCCTCATAACACGAGAACTAGGGGTCACCAAATAAAATTAATAAGCAGCAGGTTTAAAACAAACAAAAGTAAGTATTTCTTCACACAACGCATAGTCAATCTATGGAACTCTTTGCCAGAGGATGTTGTGAAGGCCAAGACTATAATAGGGTTCAAAAAAGAAGTAGATAAGTTCATGAAGGATAGGTCTATCAATGGCTAATAGCCAGGACGGGCAGGGGTGCAAAACCATGCTTTGAAGTGTCCCTAGCCTCCATTGCCAGAAACTGGGAATGGCAACAGGGGGTGGATCACTTGATGAGTACTTGTTCTGTTCATTTCCTCTGAAGCACCTGGCATTAGCCATTGTCAGAAGACAGGATATTAAGCTACATGGACCAATGCTCCGACCCAGTATAGCCGTTCTTATGAGTATGCTTAACACAGTGGGCTATCTAGAAAGGAGACAGCATAACCAAACACATTGATTTGGCAGATTCTTTCTGACAGGTAGTGTAGCTAAGCACAATGAGACTTGGGCTCTATTCACAGAATATGTAATCTCTCTCCCTGGGATATAAGGGTTTGCTCAATAAATAGGAAGTGGTAGGCAAGCTTAATATAGGAACTGCTACTGTACCCCCGGTATGTGTGTGGGTATATTATATAATGCCTGTGTATTATACATTACGCATATTTTAACATTATCTTGGCTGCAAGGGACAATTTATTTTATACCAATAGCCATGCCTAAGGAATAATGACAGACACTCGACAGCAGCACTTCAGCCTTATAAGATGAATGAAACTACTCAGAAGAGTTTAAGGGATTTTTTCCTCCCTTCTAGGCAGGATATCATTTTTAGACTTTCAGCAATTTCCTTCTACTCCTCTTCTTGAGAATGACGGATTCCTTTTAGTGGATATATTTTCCATTTCTCTCTCAAATGAAAGCACAAAAGAGAAAGTAATTCTTAAGTGTCAATTTTGTGCAGTTTATTATTAACTAAAACTGACAACAGGGGGTTTAGCTGCTAAATTTAAAATTCTACAGGACGAAAAGAAATGCACTCTGCTGCATCCATTTACAATTGCTATCTTTGCTTTCTAAAGATTCACCTACAGAGCTCCCACACTGCAACACAAGATGTTCTAAAAGGACTATATCATCTTTATTTTTAACTTTTTATTCATGTTTCAAGCTATGCAAAGTACACAAAGACTGCAGCACTCTGTACATCCACAAGCACATCCAAACTTTCAGACTGTTCCCAAAGCTCATACACTAGCACTGTTATTGAAATAGCTGTGAACTGGAAGGCATTCTACAAAATGGCATGCAAATTTAAAGGCACTTTAATGTCAGTTCCTTAATATCCAAACTCAGGTACACTCCTCCCTGTTCCTTAAGCGACAATATAAATTAGGTGTCACCTACATTTTGGGCAACTGAGAGCCAGACTCAATTTGTATAATATGAAGCGCAGAATACAGCTTCATCTTTAAACGAGGTATAGCCAATGGAAAGTATAAGTCCCTAGTGTACAATGTTCTATCACATTGAAACACTTCTCTTTTTCTACAAGACCTCGCAAAGAGCAATCTGTAGGTTTCAAGAGAGTCACCCTGCTAACAGGCTCATGATGTAAGGCATGTTTGCTTAGTAGTATAAAAGAGAGAGCAGCCAGGTTTGAGACAAAGTCTATTGAAGTCAATGGGAGTCTATTTATATCAATAGAGTTTGGATCATACCCTCACGGAAGAAATGTAGGAAGATGATTAAAAGAGAGGAGACGCAGTAAGTCCAGATTTTTACAGTATCATATAACCATAGAAGTGTAGGACTGGAAGGAACCTCGAGAGGTCATCTAGTCCAGTCCCCTGCACTCATAGCAGGACTAAATTATTACCTAGACCATCCCTGACAGATGTTCGTCTAACCTACCCTTAAAAATCTTCAACCACAACCTCCCTAGGCATATAGCTTATGTGTATACCTTACTAGAAAGTTTAATGCCAAAAATGTTAAAGTAAAACACACTCCAACCATTGGCATAGTTTGACTTCTATATTTGCAGGGACAGAGGCAAGGCATGGAGGGAGAGCTCACAGGGTCACATTCTCCCCAGAGGCAACGTGTGTAGGGGGCATGTGGGATAACATGCTCACCCAGAAGTGACAGTGGGGGGCTGACAGGGCCATGAGATGCTCCCCGAGGCACTTGTTTGCCACTGCCCTGGCACTCCCGGCTCTGCGGCTGCTCCTGAGGAGCCAGGGCAGCAGTGAGGGAGCGCCTTGGGGAGCATCTCATGGCAGCCGGCCTCCGCGGGCGGAGGCCAGCTCTAGGGGGCATCTCTGGCAAGCGCCGGGCTCCTTGGGGGAAAGGCAAGAGCACATTAGGGGCGCAGCTCGGAGCTGTGCTGCCCACCCCGTCTGGAGAGTGCCTGGGCATGAAGAAGCGATCCAGCTCAGGTTTCACAGCGTGAAGAGCTAGAGACCCGAGCGGGCCGGGTGACTCCCACCAGCTTCCAGTCTGCCAGCTTCTGGCAGGAGGCAACAGTTTTCAAACTGTGGGGAGCATCCCCCTACGGGAGCAGGCCATGCAGTTTGAAAACCTATGTGCTAAATGGAAGGCAGAAATCTGGTGAGGCATGGAACCCCACATCCCCTTTCCCCCCCATGCACTGTCTCTGGTTTGGGGAGGCAATGCCCCCCATACTCCCTCCAATTTCCACCCCTGACTCCAATGTTTCCTTTCAGATCCCAAGATACATCTTTATACAAGGTGGAAAATTCTGAGAGGCCTGGTGGTAAATGGAAGAACACAGAAGTCTCATATTCTTAAGCATACAAAATGGAATAACCTATTTTCACAGATTTGGAGTATAATCAGTGGGTTTTTTAACGTAACATAATCCTGTCACCGGAAGTGGAAATAAATATTTTCTTTTGTTTTTCTTTTTTACATATACTTTGTTTTTTAAATGTCAGTCTTCCAAAATGCAGGAAATTACATATACTATTTCAAATTTTAACAGAAAAAGAATTGGAAATTATGGTTTCTTTAGATTGAAAACCAATCAAGTCTCTTTCCTGATAAATCTAAATGCCAACTTGCATGGAATGGAGTGTTCCTGTAACTCACATCACAATGATGAAGACTTCAGCAGGGATTCCATCAGGTCCAGATACCTTATTGTTCTTCATTTATTTGATGGCTTTCTGTACCTCGAGGAATGTTGGAGGGGTCTGAAGTCATCCTTGATAGGATATTGCGGAATTAAGTCAAAGATGCTTTCGTCAACACTGAAGTCACGATTCAAGTGGTCTTCGAAGTATTTCTTTCATCGTGCATTGATTGATTTGTTGTCCCTGAGGAGATTGGCTCCATCTCTGGACCTAAGAGGTGGTTAGCCCTTTGGTACTGGGCCCGTAGAGGGCTTTGGTGGCATTGAAGAACCTGTGCATGTCATGGGTGTCGCCGAGTTGTTGGCTCTCCTTTGCTTTATCCTCCCACCATTTGTTCTTCATTTCGCTTTTCTGCTTTGAACTGATGCCATTCAGCCAAGCACAGAAGGCCTTATGCTTACGGATCCATTCTTGGATTTCCTGATCATTCTCATCAAACCAGTCTTGGTGGTTCCTAGCTGAGAAGCCCAGTGTTCCTTCACATACAGCATGGATGACCAATCTGAGTGCTTTCCAATGATCTTCAGGGTTCTCCATCTCGGTTTTGGTATTCATCAGTTTCTTTGTAAGGCACTGCTGGAAAAGGTCATGTTTAGTTGGGGCCTTAAGACTCTCGAGGTTGATCTTCTGTCTGGCTGATTTCTTCCACATTTTTCATTTTGGTGCAAGTTTGATGGAAATGATGAAACGGATAAGGCAATGGTCAGTCCAACAATCATCTGCACCAGTTACTACTTTGGTGATGTAAACATCTTCACGATCATGAGCATGGACAAACAGATGTCAGTGCTTAGATTGTGGGTGTTCCTTTCTCTCCCCCCCAAAAGTAGACAGAGAAGAACTGGCTCACCAGCTTCACGCTTTAATCCTCAAGATTTGGAATTCAGAAGAAATCCCAGCTGATCTTAGGGATGCCATAATCATGACCATCTTCAAGAAAGGAGACAAATCGGACTGTGAAAACTATCGAGGAATTGCCCTGTTGTTCACCTCCAGAAAGATTCTTGCCAGAATTCTGCTCAATCGGCTGCTCCCCTTGGCTGAAGAAACCCTCCGAGAACTGCAATGTGGATTCAGACCATCTTGGGGTACCATTAACATGATCTTCACTGCCCACCAACTTCAAGAATAGTGTGAGTAACATCAACCTCTGTATATGGCCTTCATCAACCTCACAAAAACATTCAACTCCATCAATCATGAGGCTCTGTGGAGAATGCTCCTTAAATTCACCAAAATTTGTTGCCATCCTCCAACTCCTCCACGACAACATGTCTGTAACGGTCGTCAGCAATGGATCTGAAACAGATCCCTTCCTAGTCAAGACAGGAATCAATCAAGGTTGTCTCATCACTCCAACCTTTTCTCCATCCTCCTTGCTGTCGTCATCCTCCTCATTGCTGACAAGCTCCTCTCCAGAGTTGACATCCAATACAGAATGGTTGGCAAGCTCTTCAACCTCAATCGCCTCTGATCCAAGATAAAGACTATTACTAAATCATTCATTGAACTCCAGCATGTGGATGACTCTTACATATATAAGTAGTCCCATGAACATTAAAATGAGCTACTCACACAAAGTTAAGAACTTTAGTATCTGTTATGTTGGGAATAAATATGGATTTAGGAATTAATTTTAGGCATCGAGGTTTTTAAATTTTGGCCAGCAGTTATAAGTACTCTATAAAAGAAATTCCACTACCAGCTGACAAATACATTGACTGAAATCAGGATAAAAACATACACTAAAAAAATCTATGGGTCAGAGATAAGATTGTTGTGTTATGATGAAATATGCAGTTATTTAGACTGTGTTTAGTACAGCAGGTGGGAAATGGAGAGTTTATGATGTCCTTAACTCTTCATTTGCTTACTTTTGTATGCTGGTATTTTGTAAATGATGCAATATGTAACTACACTTAATTAGCAAACTTAAATAGCGTTTGAAACCAAGTTTTTTGTTTTTTTCCCATTGACTTAACTGCAAGCAGAATCTGGTCTTTATCTTTTGAGTGTGCTGGTCGGAGACCAGAAGCAAAATGTTTGTCAGAAGTCATGATAAAACACATCTGGATGAGAAGACTCGTTTTCTAATGTTTTGATAATCTCTAGAAAAAGACTTCCTGGCAGCTGGTCTTTCCTTATTCTTTCCTTCAGGCAGATGTTATTGCTTTTTAGATTTTTCCAACTGCTCACAAATCTTTTCCAAGTCTTGCCTGAAGGACTCCTCAAAGAAAGGACTTTAGAGTTACATTAGAGGGTGTTGCACTTCCCTGCCAGATAAATGACAAACATCTTGTGTATGTTGCTGCCCAGTTCCATACTTGCAAGGCTTTCCAACACAAAGACTCCCTAATCCCACCCTCCTAACTCATGTACAAATCAGTGGTCTAACCATCCAGAATCAAAACCACCCTTTGAGAACCAGGTCTCTGAAAGCCTACAGAACACCCAGGCCCATGCTTAATGATAGAACCTCTGTGAAGAGTAAGCATCCTGAACGTGATATCCCTGTGTGAGCTCTCCATGCCAGGCAGAAATCGTCCTTAGTTTGGAATCGGATAGGTTTTATTCTGCAACACAAACAGCCTATGAGGTGCAAACTCTTTGAATGGAGTCCAACATCCAATTGCAGTGCATAAGTCTCTGGTTGCTCTCTGATTACTGAGCCCTCAGGATCCACTAAGATTATCTAAGGTTGGAGGTGTGCTCGACATCTATGACATGGTCCCTGTTGGAACATGAAAGCAAAGCAATTTTTCTTTTTCCTTCTTGGACTCTTGTGCAAGAAAAGCAGGCTTTCAGGTAAGTTTCATGTCCAGCAGGGTTCTCCATTTGTCTTGCAGAGGAAAAACTGGCATCTGGGATAGTTTACCATGAATCTTAGTGATTCTAGCACCCTGATGAATAGAATAGAGAGATATTCTTATCCTTGAGGAAGTGGTAGCCATCATCCAATTAGAGGAACAAATGGTTCTTAAGTAGCCCTCTCAACTAATGCTCAGCATTTAACAAGCTCACACCTCACAGACACCAGACCAAACATTGATTTGGTTGTGCTATTCCTCTATCAGAAATCTGAGATATATCCAGTGGATGTTCTGTATTTCCAGTGTGCATATAAGTGCCCACTAGGTCCAGAGCACATAACTAGTCCATCCTCAAGTACAGGTAGAATTGCTGCCTGACACATAATCAGAACTTTTCTCTGACAACCAAGTGATTGAAGCGTCTGAGTTCCAGTCCTCCCCAATATTTTCTGTATCAGGAAGTACGTGAAATAAAACCTCTTCTGTCACTTGCCAAATGGTAAGGATTAAATCCCATTTTTGCCAAAAAGGTCTGGATTTCTTGCAGGTCCTCTTCCTGATACTGTTGTACTCAAGGTCATTCTCAAATTCTTACAAATTTTACAACCATATTTGAAAATTATGAAGATAGATGCCTAAGGAATCATCAGTAACAGAAGTCCCATATTCTTCCTCTTACAGGCAGATCTTTGGACTTCGATAGGCAGGCTGGATATGTGCTATTGAGCCTTTCAAAAACATGAAGCTTTTGTTGCATTTAGCTCTGTTGCCAAGGTCCCTCAGTCCTCTGCTGATACTGAGACTTTTAAATCTTATTTATCTTTCTCTGCTTCAATGGCCTTTCATGGCAATTTATTTCATGCAGCATATTCATTATGTTTTACATGAAATATTACCAAACTGATGGACTTGTCGTTTATTATTTTTTAAAAAATAAATTGTTAGAGTTCTGCATCACTGACCCATCAAAAGAACTTTTTTCTATTAACACTTGTCAAAGTTATGAAGACTTCTCTTAGGTTAACCCAGCCCTATTCACGACAGAGGATAAATTTAACTTTCTTAACCTAGCCTAACAGGGACTTAGATTCTTGAGGTATGGTATTATCCCATCTGAAGGTTAAGTAGTACCTCCTACATGAACAGCACCACTTCTTTAGTTTTATGTTCTCTTCATTTGTTAGTAAACCAAGTGTGTGTGTTTTATAATTGCTGTGCACTGAACTCATGGTTTTAAAGGTATTTCCACAATGGCTCTCAAATGGAACTAAACTTCCTGATCAGTATGCTAGACAATCAGTTTAGCACATATATCCAAGTTGGCTCCTTGATCCCATACTAATTATTTTACAGGTGTCTTCACTGAATTGCACTGGTCAGAATTTCATCAGTATCTTAGACTTGATATTATGGTCACTAAAAACTAGATGCTCTTTAATTTCTGCCTTATTTACTACACCAGGCTCATTTCCCACTATTAGCTCCATGCACCATTACTTTTTTCCACTACTGTTTTCTCACCAATATCTTGTAGCTAAAAGTCTACATGGGGGGAGGGGGGGAGAGAGGAACCACACACATACTGGCCATTATATAATCCTACTTTATCTGCAAAAATATTTCTTTGTTTAATCTTATCATCCTGTTCTAATGGTCTTTATCATCAGTCAATGCCCCCCATTTCTTTTTGTTTTTAAAAAAACCCTTAGCTTCAGTTAAAAAGGTCGCTGTTGCTGTGTCGGCATAACACCATCATTTTGCTGGCAATAGTCTGAAACTCATATTTCCATCCCACTTCCTTTACCTATCCCTTCTGAAAGTGATATTTGTAAACTCTACTAGGAATTTAACATCCTAATCAATGATTTAGCTTAACCAAGCTTTGCCTACTGCACCACAGGACTCCAATTCATGGAAGTCACAGAATCCTATCTCATCAGTTTGAGCGTTATCCTGATTTTGTTCCTCATGAAAAGATAGGTCTCCTTCTCTACTCACTGTACTTGACGAAGAAGTAAAACACACTTAAATGCATTTGCATCTATAAGAAAGATTACACTAATATATACCTACCCCAGTAGACATCTGGAACACGGTACTAAAATATATTTAAAGCACTAAGGAAGGTGGCATACAATATTTGAGATGTTAATGCATAACATCCTTTATATGTGCAAATGTATTTCTAAAAGAAATCTTTTACAAGCTAAAACAACCACCATTCAGGACATGTGTACATGCCAAAATAAAATTTCATTTGAGTTATCAGGGTGCAAAGAAATCATCTTTACGAAATTCTTAATAAGTGAAAAAAACTAATTCTTTCAAACGGCTGAACTAATTTTTACCCAGCTTTCAAAAAACAAAACAAAACAATCCACATCCAGGCTAATAACAAGAATAGGAAGATTAATCCCAAACAGTGATTTTTTTAAAGAAATTTGAAAATAAGGGTTTACAATGGAAATGCTATTTCAGTCCTAAGTACAAATTCATTCACACTATGCCTTACCTTTGATGCCATTCGCATGAATAGCGAGTTTTGATCCTCTGCTGTTCTCATCTTTTCATTTTTGACCAAATCCTTCAGGCTCAGATCATCATCATCCTGAAAGTATCTGACCCTTTCTTTATCTATGTGAGTAGCACCCTGAAAATGGAAAGATTGAAAATGACTATTAATCTGGACTTCACTGGGACCAGGATTTCACTAAAAGGATTTCAAGAGTTCAAGTGTTTAAGAAATGAACCATGGAAGTTAACTGAAAAAGCAAACAGTACATGAGAATGGGATGTTCCAAAGATATTCATAACTCAGATCAGTTTTTGAACTCCCAGGGAACTTTATGACCTGTGCCAGAAACAACAGTGGTCTCATGGAGAATTCATGCAAAGCTGATGTCTCTGTTGTGTGATGTCGCCATAGCTGGTGAAGCTCCATCCTAGTTCATATTAGATGTTTGTCCACAGCATCCTGATTTATACAATTGGTGGTATCTCTTCAGGAAAGGCTCAGGACTGCACACTGTAGGTGGATACTGACATAAGTGGTGATGGTGTTTTTCCAAAATGGATAACAATTCTTTCACCACACTCGTTTGTCAAGTTGATCTGTCTTACTAGCCAAGGAATTACTTAATAGAGACGTGAATCCCCTGCTGCTCTCAGAAGCTCAAAACCCAAACTTAGAATCCTTCTGTGGATATTGAATGGGCTTTTACTAAAATGTCCCAGCCTGCAAGAATTAATTTTAAAAGTTATAGACATTTTTTTAAAAAGTAAAATGGAACTGAGTAGGAAACAGGACCCTTCATTGCAATGAAATGACATAGACTAATAAATAGACACTGAGCCAGTATAATCATTTAACATTTACAATATAATAGCACCCAGAGTGAGCTAGACATTGTACAGTGCTATAAGTAGACATGGCCGCTTCCCCAAAATGTACATAGGCCAATATTTTGCTCTACTGAAGAGGATGAAGATCCCCCTATTCATATGTCTTTTTCATTATTTAGTGTTTTGCTTCACATAACTACAAAATAGAACAATTAGCTTTTAGGACCTAGACAAGTTATCATCAAGGTATTTGGCTTGGTGTGAAAAGATGCTCTACTAATCTTTTTGATTTAATATATATATTTACATGATTTATAAATAGTGTATTTTATTTGGCTAAGATATATTAATACCTTGAAAAGATTTAAAACATTTGGTTAGGTTTATATTTAAATAAATTCCCCATGAAAACTCTAAGGGGCAACACCACAACTTTAAAACAAAGCTATTTTTCACCATCTAGTTCATGTCACTATACTGAAAATTAACTTGTTTTCCCAGCTACCTACCTACTCTTTCGATAAATACATACACCAGTTATGCCCTCATAATAGTACATTTACAAAGCAGTCTAAGAATTACATTCTAATAAAGATGTTATATAAAGTGTACCATCTGTCTCTTTCGTCTTCCTCCTTTCGGCTCCAGTGGTTCTGCCATTGTGTTCACAGGCCATGCTCTTCCAGATTGATCTGTTCTGACAAGGATCACTTCATGGTCTTCTTGCAAGCTTGTAGCCTATGTCAGGTTTTAAAATAGGTTTTTAAAAATATGGTATAGGAATGGTAAAACAAAGCAAAAACATGGCAAGAGCAAATAAACTACTAAAATTCCGAAGCCTTAAGCATGTAACAGCTATTACTACTTGCTTAAAAATAATTTTGGAATAATACATAGTACATAGTTCCTCTATCCTATACTCAAACAGGAATAAAGAATGACAAAATACTAGGTCAGTGAAAAGAAGTGTTTTTCTCACAGAATCCAATGTAAAAAAAAACCCTATTAAAAAGACTAGAGATGTAACCGTGATACCAGTTATCCAGAAAAACGATGATCTTAGTACTTTAACAGTCTATCAAACTAAATACAAAAACAGTAACAAAATACGTGTTCGCTAAAAGCCATCTTAAAAATTGTAAGATTCAGTAGCACATGGGCTGTTCCTGATGCTGCTGTGCCTTACTCACAGCTTATACAGTTTTACACACTTCATTAGATCAAAAGGATTTCAATTCCATTGTGTTAATGTTACAAGCCAAAATAAAAATGCACTAAAGATCATTACCATCTGACAGATGCTTGGTTACACAGCCAATTTTTCTTTACAGTTATGTTTGTCAGTAAAGATCTGTGGCTTTCTCCACAATATGAGGCTTGGAATTATTTAAATCTTGGCTATGTGATCTACAGCATTCATAAGAAATGCAACCCAGCCCAACACAGACTTTTTTTTGTTTATCTAGGCCAATCGATGTTGTAAGGAAGCTACAGGGGCAGGAAAAATCATGACTGAATCATCAGGTAGTTTATGGGCTGAATATTATGGTGATAGGAACTGGTATGAAACCCTAAGATAGGTATCAAGATTTAAATTGCAGTTGGGATAGCAGAAGGATTCCATTCCCCCACCCTCATGAAAAAAGATGTGATTCTATGGTTGGTTTATTCTTCTGCATAGCTTTCGGAATCACAAGCAGCATGGCTTCCAAACCCCACCCAGCCATGCTTGGAAGTACAGCCTCCTTCTTAGGTTGTTGATGGCAGAGGGATTTCATTTCATGCCATACCAACATTAAAACTCAGATTGTCATCATCCATGAAGTGGACTTCTAGAACAAAGTGCAGGAATTTGCAGCTTTTTTAGGCAACTATAGCAGTTTACCATACCAAAGTTCCCATGAAAGTCAAGGCCAAATCTCCTAACATACATCGAGCAGGACTTTATCCCAAGACTTCAGCTACATCAACTACTTCCAGTCATCTACCATTCAACTATGCAGGTCACAATATGCGTGAGTGAGTGAGTGGGAGGCAGTTTCCAAAGGAGTCACTGAAACACACTTTTCTCTGGGAGACAATAGAGAGCAACTGAGAACTCATGAACAGAATTTAGTGAGTGGTACACAATGCTGAAAATGAGAAGATCCAAGTCTCTCTCAGATCATTAGTCATATTCCTGTGGGTGCTTCTGTTATTTTTGCAATTCACCTCTCCCACCCCTCAAACTGTGGTTCTATTCTGAAAAAGCAACTTTGTAAAAATGTCACTATAAAAATAGGGGGCAAGGTAGGTGAGGTAATATCTTAAGTTGGTCCAATAAAAGATGTTACTTCACCCACCCTGTCTCTCTAATATCCTGGAACCAACAAAGCTACAACATTGCAAACTAAAAAAAAAAAAAAGGCACATTTATGTTGTCACGATGGATTTTCAATTCATATCAAATTTGCTTAATTTACCCCCCAAAAATTCAAACCGTCAGCCTTGCAAAATTATTGTGGAGTTTGACCCTCAAGTTATGTACTTTCTGGTTTGTGTATCACCAAAAAATAAGAATTTTCTGGGAAATACTGGACAACTTAGCCTTACAACAATGCTTTATATTGCAGATTAATTTACTGTTTTTAAAGTAATTTTATATTGGTTTAGATAATTTTAGACACAAAGTAGCCTTCAAGCAGAACAAGATCTTGTATTAGCTGCATAGATCCTAAAATAATGTTAAAATTGACAGTATTGTGGTAAAATCCCCTGCACTGCTTTGAAATCTGAAGCTTGGGGTTTTGCTTTGTTTTTAATCATCAAACATCAGTAAGAAATCCTGAGTTTTGAGCAAAATGAACAGTCTATGTCCTGATATTTTGTAGTTCAACAAAGCTCGAGACTGATTATATTTTTTAAGTGAGATACACTTATATGGATGCACAATCTTACCAGCTATTTCATTATCATCACCACCCGACAAAACATGGAGAAAACAACATTACACAATACTGGGAAAGCAATGGCATGATGTATTTATTTTTCTCCTGACATACATCAAATATCCTTATAAGTAATACAAATGTTTATGGATTAGGACAGTCACTAACTGCTGTGCATGGCTATGCAACAAAATATCTGCTTCTTTAATTTGCTATACATCTGTTATTTAAACGAAAATGAAGACTAAAGGAACCCCTCTTTTACTTTAGTTTTCTCCAATAGTATCCGTGATAAAACTATTTTATAATAATTAATACCGTTAAATCCTTGTGTCCCAAGACACATGCCAATATATTACAGAACTCGAAACTAGTTTGGGCTTTCCCAATTTTTTCCACTTTCTTTTGACGCATTGGGGAAAAGAGGAAACCAGGCTAGATTGACTATTGGTCTGAAATGGTATGGCAATCTGTGTTACAACTTTGAAATGAGGCTAAAAAATGTGAAGTAAGGAATACTGAATATCTATTGTGTGTGCTGCCTCTAATCTCTGCTGCAGTGACATGGAAAGTCTATATTTTAATGGTAGAAAGATCTCATTTTGCAATATTATATCACAGCAGCATTGCTAAAATCTATTTCACTAAAAAACTGAACATTTTTCATTTACATTTGTGAGTTAATCTAGTATTTAAAAAACAGAGATTCAGAGCAGTGGCTGGATTCCAAACAGATATAGGCTGTAAAAACCTTCCACATTCACCTGAATAGATATGACCATCTTGATACCCTAGATTCAAATGATATTCGGATTCAGAGGATGGGAGGTCCTGACATTGGATTAATCAAACATCTGAATTCAAATGTTTAACTATTTATACCAAAGCCCTCCCATGACGATCCCACTAACCCAAAAAAACTTTTCCTTTTGGCTTTAGGGTGTAGGGAGATGTTTACCTAAGGACTTTCTCTTTATCTAAGAACTTCTCTCACACACTCTTGCCAACACACCGCAAAAAAAATGTGCGAAGAGTATAAATTTGTATTCAGGTAATATTTTAAATGAAATATCCCAATATTAAGGTAACAGTTGGACTTTCGAATCCCAATACCCTGGACCCCATCTTCCTACACGTCTCACTCCCCTATTGCTCAAATTAAAAACTCAGGAAGTTTCTCCTTGCATTTGACGTCTTTGGAGCAAAGAAAAGGTAGTGATGCTCCTTTGTCTGGCAGGAGCTCCCCCTCTGTCTGGCAGGAGCTCCCCCTCTCTCCAGTACTTCAGGGGGTGCCAGGCTGCTCCAACCACACACCCAGTAACCAACTTCCGGAGACTGCTTTGTGTGGCCACACAAGATGATCTCCCCCTCCAGAATTAGCTATAGGTCTTCAAGGGGTCGTGAAGGCAGCCTCCCCCCCTATCAGAACAACATGAGCTGGAAATGGTCTTGACCCACCACTGCTGGTGGCAGCATCAAATACCCAGGATTCAAAGAAATGGTTCTTTATAAGCTGCTAGGGAAACCTCAGAGTGGTCCCTACCTATGTCTCTACTGCTAAGTCGTCCAACTCCAGCCTCAGTGAAAAAGGAATTGGAGGCGAGAGCAATGCTGAGGGTTGGATTAAAGTTTTGTGGGGTGGATGGGGTGGTGGGAGAAGGAAAGAAACTAGGCTCCCACCCAACACCGGGCTGAGGCAGAGAATGCCTTAGTATATTTTGGAGTAATGAGTAGAGGAAGCCCCTACCTTTTATGGTCTACCCAGGAAGTCCCTATAAAGGATGCTAGCTGTGGCAGCTACACCCCTTCTGTAGTTACCTTAGGGTGGCAAAAGAGGGATGGGCAATGCTGCTGAGAACTGGCTGAATGCTGGTCCCTGCAGAGGAGAGATTTACATCTGCAGAGATCGCTCTTGAGTCAAAAATTGCCAGACTGTAGGGATGGGCAAACAGAGAGCTATACTCCCACTGGTCCTTGCCATTTTGAAGCACATATACAATCATTGACATGGCTTAGGCCATAGTGAGAGAGATCTGTAACTTCAACACCACTGGCAGTGCTGGTTGTCCTTTATTGGAAGTATGGGGTGATGACTGCCAACGACACTAGTCTTCAATTCATGTTTGGTGAAAGGTCAGTAACTAGTAAGATCACTATTATCTATGATATTACAGATGAGGTCCCTCAATTTTCTTATACATCAGGAACCACATCGGATAGTACAGTAGGTCCCTTATTATACTAGATGTCTCCAGGCAGGTACTCTGCTCAGAATAAGCCAAGGGAGCACTGGTGAAGTAGTGTGGCCATGCTGTTTGCATCTCCCCTTAAAGGAAAGAGGCCTCCCGTCCCAAAATGGGCTTTGGAAGTGTGTGTCCATCTTACAGGAGTGTCTTGGATGTTGAAAATGGCTGTCAAAAGGGTCTTTTCCAGAAACCCTCAACTGAAGTTTAAACTGATTTGGCTGCTTATATAGACAGTACCACTGGAGAGTGATGGACTCCTTGCTCCCCCGATCTACACAAGCTGCCAAACCTTTTTCAACCCCAGAAGAGAGGCTAAAATAGATCCATTGCCAGCATGCATCTTTGCTTCTTTTTTCCCATCCTTTCCTCTAAGTACATTCAGGCTGTACATGTTTTCAACTATTTGGTAGAGAGCTGGAATTATTCTCAGAGAATGTATTTTACTTAACTTTCTGAAAGGTATAAGGGCAGATACAGTATTAGCTTCTTGCTTACTAACTGGGAAAAAAGAAACTCAACATAAGTTAATTGATTAAATTAGACCTACTAAGGCAGACATCACTAAATTGGGTATTAAGACAGACATTGTCAAATTATATAAACAGCTTTATTAATCTCAATCTGAGGCTATTTTCAGTCAAATAATTGATGTGTCTGCATTACATCTGCTGTCCCTGCCTCGTAATGAGACACTGTCGCTATAAGCTCCAATAAAGTCTGAAAATCTCTAGTTATAAAAGCATGCTGACTCCAATGGCTTAATTATATTTTTTTCAAGGAAACTGACACAGGAACATAGAAGTTATGGATTAAAAAAAACGTAGGTCCACCTCCCTTCCTCTATTATACTATAAAGTCCCATTATCCTCCCATTCTGCAGAGTAAACAAGTATATCTGAGATGCTGGCTTGGCTCCAATAGGAATTAATCTCTTTTTTAAAAAATCCGTATATCTTTAGTTTGAGAAGCATATTCTTTTACTGCATAGCTCTCACTATCTAAATCAGCCCTGCAGCCATCTTCTGGGCAATTTCCAACTCTTGGATATCCTCCTAAAGTTGGTGATCAACTCAGCACTTTACAGGCCTGATTCTATAAAGGGCTGAGCCCCTATTATGAGGAAGAGAGCACCATTACTATCGTCAGAGCACTCAACACCCCACAGGATCAGCAACTAAGTAGGAATTTGCAAAAGGTGCGGTAGAGTAGAAACATGAACTCATTCGTGTTTGTAACTCATTCCTGAGAGTTTGTCACAGAAGTCATGGACTCCGTGACTTTCTGTGACCTCTGTGACTTTTGCAACAGCTGGTGCACCTGGCTCTGGGGCAGTCTGGGCCACCACTCCCGCGCCCGCCCAGTAGAGTTTGGGTGTGGGAGGGGGCAGGAGTTTCGGGCACGGGATAGGGTGAGGCGGACTCTGGGCAGCACTTATCTGGGGGGCTCCCTGGAAGTGGAGACATTGCCCTCGTTCAGTTCCTAGGCGGAGGCGTGGCCAGGCAGTTCCGCCCACTGCCTCTGCCTGCAGGCACTGCCTCTGCAGCTCCCATTGGCCATGGTTCCTGGCCAATGGGAGCTGCGAAGCTGGTGCTCTGGGTAGAGGCAGCCCACAGAGCTGCCTGGCCATGCCTCTGCCTAGGAACTGAGCGAGGGAGATGTCACCGCTTCTGGGGAGCCCCCCAGGTAAGTACCGCCCAGAGCCTGCCTCACCCCGTTCTATGCCTCAACCCCCTACCCCCTCCAACACCCAAACTCTGCTGCTGCTGGTGTGGGAGGTGCAGAGCCAGATAGGGAGCCTGCCGACCCCACCAAGACCCCCCCTCCCCATCACTAGCAGGGGCCCTGGGCTAAACATCGTCACCCGCCTCCTCACCCCCAACACCTGGGTTGCCCTCTCCCAGCACCCGCGACGCCCCCAGGTAGCCCCCCGCCCAAGTTTTAGTCCGGTTTATATAGTAAAAGTCATGGACTGGTCACGGGCTGTGAATTTTTGTTTACTGTCCGTGACTTTTACTAAAATACCCATGACTAAAATGTAGCCTTACTTATTCCCATTTCATGCAGCCCTTTGCTTTCTTATTTGTAGCTGCAGCTGCACTACACCTCCAGCTTTCTGTCACTGCCATTGCAACGAAATACAACCAAAAAACTCTTTACTGATTTAAATAATAGCATTTCAGAGTTAAATTAATTAGCAATCAACTAAATTAATGAGGGGGAGAGAAATTAAGAGATACAAAGTAGAAAAAATATTGTATGCTTTGAAATGAAACTTGAAATAAGATAATCAATGAGACAGACTGGTACAGGAATGGCGTTCCCGATGTAGCAGCTGCAGACACCAATCTTGCACCAAGAGTAGCAAGAGCAGGGTCTCAAACTGGGGGTTGTGACCCCTCAAGGGGTCACGAGGTTATTACGTGGGGGCTCACAAGCTGTCAGCCTCCACCCCTAAACCCCGCTTTGCCACCAACATTTATAATAGTATTAAATATAAAAAAATATTTTTTAATTTATAAGGCGGGGGGCGGGGTCGCACTCATAGGCTTGCTGTGTGAAAGGGGTCACCAATACAAAAGTTTGAGAACCACTGAGCAAGAGCATATGGAGGGGCAAACAAGAGTTTGCTGCTACATGAGTATAGGGAATGAGGAATAAAGTAGAAAAAAGTAAGTTCAGTGAAAAAAGGAGGACTATGTCCCTGGCTGGATTTTAAAACAAGGAAGGCAGTTCTGTTCTGCATCCTGAAAAGAACAAATCACCAGTGAGGTTGCTGCAGAGGATGGAGAAGGTGGTTATGTTTGTGTAAAAGCAGGCAGCAAAATTCTACATGTTCTGAAGTTTAAGGAGCTGGGATTTAGGGAGGCTACAGAGCTGCCAAGAGAGAGAGAGGAGATGAAGGAATGATGATGATTTCAGTAGCTGGGGGAAGAGGAGAAGTTCAGAGTTATGGATGAAATCATGGTTATGGATGAATGGAGGCATATGGAAGGTCTGAATTGGGGGGGGGGGGGGAGGGGGGGAGAAAGCAGAAAAAACAGTGTCTTAGAAAATGCTACTCTTGCCCAAGAGAAGCATCTCTCAGATATCTTGCTGAAACAACTTGAGACAAACTTTACTTGGTAGAAGGCAGGCAAACAGGGTACATATATACTCCATCATTCCCTACTTTCTTCTAACTGTATTTTACATGTAGCATGCATGAAGATGACCATATAAGAACAAATCAATCTAAGCTAAGAAAGAGATGCATGCAAGAACTGGAAATAAGAAAAATGTGAAGAATGGTAAGAAAAGCAAAGATGAAGAAAAACTACACATGCATTACACAACATAAAAAATTCATCATTAAGGCCCTAATCCTACAGAGACTTAAGTACGTTTAACTTAACACATGAATAAGTCTTTCCAAAATCAGGGCCAAAGAAGAAATAAGAGGTCATCAAAGGTGGCAGCAGAGCCTCTAAGAGATTGAAAGGTTAATTTATTAACAAAAATGTGGATGTTGTCAGGATTTGGCCAATTATTTTTGAACAATCTCATACAGGGAGTAAGGGGCATGTGAGATGGTGGTGGGGTGGAAGAAGTGTAAATGTGGTGGGGGCAGGGACAAGAAGGGAGAGAATGTGTGTGAATGTGATGGGGGAGTGCTGCATAGACTTGGAATTGGGATGCATGCAGTTAATAGGAGATTTCATAATAGTGCCTTTAAAAAGCCTGCCCCTTTCTCCATTCTCTCTCCCTTTGCCCACTGTAGGGACTGTGGAGGTTACTGCTGCACTGGGTCACTATTCCAGTGTTGTTCCCACAGCGGGAGATGATGGGAATGAGGATCAGTCTCCAATGTGGATTAAAACCCCTCTCATCGCTACACTGATGGGCTGGAAGAAAGACAGAAATTTTCTAGGGGGGGCAGTTGCATCCTTTCCTCTCCCTGATCTCTAGGTTGTATCTTACAATAGGATTCCATATACAAATGACCACAACGTATTACTACTCAGCAAGATGGCTATCAACAGCAATAGACTTCAAATCTCAACTCTAAATAAGTCTGTATGTTAAATACATTTTTAGTTTATATAGTAGGTGGTGAGTCTCTTCTCAAACGATAGTGCTAAATAAAATAAAATTGATACCACCTGTGACTTGCCTTGTTGCAATATACCATACTTATCCGAAGACATCAGAACTCTAATACTGCTTTGTCCACTTTTACAGTACACGGTTTTTGTGATTTACTTACTTCAACTTGTAATATTTTCAAAAGTACCCAAACTGGTGCCTTTGCCAAAAAATTAAAAACACAATCAAATCAAAAGTGAAGCCAACAGCTGCTCCTCAACCCCAAGCCAAAAAACTAACCAACCACAACTAAATCAGTTCTAACTAAAACACATTTCTCTCCCACAAACGTCATCACTTATCACTCCATTCTCTCCCCCAGAGGAATAGGCCTTGCAGTATGGCTGAAGCTTTAAAAAAAAAAAAAAAAATCCAGGGAGCCTGAAATACAAGGGGACCAGTGGGCTCCAAAATGGCAGACCCTCATGATGGTTTCAATTCACCTGTTTTTTCTCATTCCTATATCTGATGCAACAACACAATATGGAAGAAAAACCTTGTGTCTTGGAATGAATTCCTTCTATTTAAAAAAACAAAATCTATTTTTAAAAGGGTTCCCTGCCCAATCATATGTATTAGTCTTCTCTGTTATTGCACATGACAATCACAATTGCTGGCAAGCAAGCTAGTTTCTGCCCTTGGGAGGGTCAATTATCTGACTTCAAATATCTCACATTTGGTGGACTGTTAGCACAACTTTATAACAACATTTCACTAGAGATCTAAAAAGAATACAATGCAAGAAACAGCAAACAGGATTAAAAGTGATGTTTTGGCCACAAGACCTTTTCCAAGCTAAAGGAAGGAAGCAGAACAAAAATGTGTCTTTAAACAGTCATTTGCTTACTCAGTTTTGATTGGTTTCAGAGTATGCCAGAGGAATTTTGAAAACCCTACTACTCCTAGTTACATCAGCCTTGGTTCTATATTACATAATTTACTTCCATCCCTGGTGCTCACACATTTAATTTATGGACTTATGCCTCTTCCCCAACTCGTTACTGTTGGGTCAAGTTACATTTATTTAGCTCTTTTAATCTTACCTCAGAATTAACCCTTCCTACTTCCTGATCATTTTTGTCATCCACCTTCTTTGAATTCCTTCCAAATTCCTATATTTTTCTGGTAATAAGGAGACCAGAATTAAACACAATATTGTAGATGTGTCCATACAAGAGCTATATAAAAAGGGACTCCTTGTTCCATTACATAATGGCTTCTGTTCATGGAGCTTTAACCTATTTTGAAGCATTATCACATTGCAAACTCATGTCTAATTTGCTAAATAACATCTACCAACACCCCTAGGTGTCTTCAAAATTAATGCTTTACAGGTTATTCCCTCCAAATTAATCTATGTTTTGGTTTATTTTGCCCCATATATATCTCCATTAAAAAAAGGTGAGCTATTGCGGTTTTACTAATTTTAATCAAGTAATATTAGCCAGTAATATTCTGGTAACTGTGGACTACAACAGACATCTTTGTTAGATAAAAGTAGGTCAAGGCATAACAGTTCTTTTATTGCAGAAGAACTGAAAAGCATACATGCTGATTGAGGAAGTGGTGAATTATTTCCTAACACTAAGTCATAAAGTCTCTTCAAGTGAAAACAATTCCTCTCCTCCAACCTCGTCTGCCAATCAAAAGCAGAGGAACCCTGAATCACAGCTTTTTTAATTTGTAATAACAATTCCTATGTTTCTATAAGGTCACATGATAAAAGGAAAATTTTAGCACCTGACCTATTCAAAATAAATGACACCACTCAGAGATACTGCAAAGATTCCCATGAACTCTTACTAATTCTAAACAGAAGATACAGTAATAAACTTACTGTGTTTTATATAAAGATTTTACTGTGGTGGTACATAGCATACTTAGCATCTTGTCCTTTATTGCTTCTTCTAGGGACCCAGCTTTTCAGTGAACTTACATAACTGGCTTTAAACCATGAATGGCCTCTCGTATTATTTTTTATAATATTTATATTGCAGTAGCACCTACAAGCCAGCCAGACCGGAGTCCCATTGTGCTAGGTGCTGTACAAACATAGTAATTACAGTCCCTCTCCCAAAGATCTTATAGTTTAAAAAGAAATATGTTTAATTAAATTACTAACCTAGAGTAGGGTTATCCGTTACCACCCATGAAGAAATTATGAGTTCTAGTTCAGTCTAATATTCTATACAAAACATTTTTTTTTCTTCACCAAAAAGTTACAGAATGCTATACAGCCACTGATGTACAACCTAAATCAGGAAAACAAAGTAGACAGTTTTAAAAGATGGTTGTGATGGGTTCCTCCCCATGGTGCCACCTGGAACTGGGATACCAGTGAGCATCCCTGACCCACCAGCTTGGGTTCCCTTTACTCTGTACTGCTGTGACCAGCCTGCCAAGCCCTCTCCCAGGCTCCAGCCTGCACTTTTACCAGCAACATACAGATAGGGACACACCCAGCTGCAGTTACATACAGACTCTGGGATCAGTTCTCCATGGGCAGCCTTCAGTTAAGGAACTTCCCAGCTACTCAGGTACACACACCCCTTTGGGATATAAACCCAAAATTACACCATCTTGCACTGCACAGAGAATTCGCCCTCTCCCTCGATATGGAGAGGAATTATACCACAGCTTTCTGCCCTGAGTTATTACTCCCATACCCAATGGTTTTAGACAAAGCAAAAACAAATTTAACAACTACAAAAGATAGATTTTAAGTGATTATATGGGATAGCAAACAGATCAAAGTAGGGCTGTCAAGCAATTAAAAAATTTAATGACGATTAATCGCACTGTTAAACAATAATATAATACCATTTATTTAAATATTTTTGATGTTTTCTACATTTTCAAATATATTGATTTCAATTACAACACAGAATACAATGTGTACAGTGTCAGGGGTGTAGCCATGTTAGTCTGGATCTGTAAAAAGCAACAAAGAGTCAACAACATGTACAGTGCTCACTTTCTATTTATTTTTAATACAAATATTTGCACTGTAAAAAACAAAAGAAACCATATATTTCAATTCACCCAATACAAGTTCTGTAGTGCAATCTTTTTATTATGAAAGTTGAACTTACAAATGTAGAATTATGTACAAAAAATAACTACATTCAAAAATAAAACAATGTAAAACTTTAGAGCCTACAAGTCCACTCAGTCCTACTTCAGTCAATTGCTCAGACAAACAATTTCAGAGTAGCAGCCGTGTTAGTCTGTATCCGCAAAAAGAACAGGAGTACTTGTGGCACCTTAGAGACTAACAAATTTATTAGAAGAAGTGGGCTGTAGTCCACGAAAGCTTACGCTCTAATAAATTTGTTAGTCTCTAAGGTGCCACAAGTACTCCTGTTCTTTTTTCAGACAAACAAGTTTGGTTACATTTGCAGGAGATTATGGTGCCCGCTTCTTGTTTAAAATGTCACCTGAAAGTAAGAACAGGCGTTCTCATGGCACTGTTGCAGCCAGCGTCGCAAGATATTTACATGCCAGATGCGCTAAAGATTCATATGTCCCTTCATGCTTCAACCACCATTCCATGAGTCCATGTTGATGATGGGTTCTGCTCGATAACAATGCAAACCAGTGCGGCCTGGTGCATGTTCATTTTCATTATCTGAATCAGATGCCACCAGCAGAAGGTTGATTTTCTTTTTTGGTAATTCAGGTTCTCTAGTGTCCGCATCAGAGTGTTGTTCTTTTAAAACTTCGGAAAGCATGCACCACACCTCGTCCCTCTCAGATTTTGAAAGACATTTCAGATTCTTAAACCTTGGGTTGAGTGCTGTAGCTATCTTTAGAAATCTCACATTGGTACTTTCTTTGCATTTTGTCAAATCTGCAGTGAAAGTGTTCTTAACATCAGCATGTCCTGGGTCATCATCCGAGACTGCTATAACATGAAATATATGGCAGAATGTGGTAAAACAGAGCAGGGGACATACAATTCTCCCCCCCAGGACTTCGATCACAAATTTAGTTAACACAATATTTTTTTAACGAGTGTCATCAGTATGGAATCACGTCCTCTGGGATGGTGGCCAAAGTATGAAGGCGCATGTTTAGCATATCTGGCACATTAATACCTTGCAATGCCAGCTACAAAGTGCCATGCGAATGCTTGTTCTCACTTTCTGGTGACATTGTAAATAAGAAGAGGGCAGCATTATCTCCTGTAAATGTAAACAAATTTGTTTGTTTTAGTAATTGGCTGAACAAGAAGTAGGACTGAGTGGACTTGTAGGCTCTGAAGTTGTACATTGTTTTGTTTTAAGTACATTTCTGTAACAAAACAAAAAAAAGCTACATTTGTAAGCTGCACTTACATGACAAAGAGAGTGCACTACAGTACATGTATGAGGTGAACTGAAAAATACCATTTCTTTTGTTTATCATTTTTAAAATAATATACACTTTCATTTCAATCAACACAGAATACAATATAAATGAAAATGTAGGAAAACATCCAAAATATTAAATAAATTTCAATTGGTATTCTATTGTTTAACAGTGCGATTAAAACTGCGATTAATCGCAATTAATCTTTTTAATTGCTATTAATTTTTAATCACGTGAGTTAACTGCGATTAATGAACTGCCCTAGATCAAAGCAGATTACCTAACAAATGAACAAAACAAGCAAACTAAGCTTAATATACTACACAAATCAGATATGAATAGCAAATTCTCACCCTAAAATGATAATACCAGCAGGCTTCAGATTCTTAAGGAGCAAGCTGCACTAATTTACAGCTTGGAATCCGCAGGTATTTCATTCACAAGCTAAAAATCCCTTTGGCCTGGGTCCAACACTTCCCCCCAGTTCAGTCTTTGTTCCTCAGGTGTTTCCAGGAGTCTTCTTGGGCGGGGAAATCAATTAAGAACCACGATATCACTTCCCTGCCTTATATAGCTTTTGCATATGGCAGGAACCCTTTGTTTCAAAGCTTGGTTCCTATGCCAGTCAGTGGGAAAACACTGGTATCCCAAGATGATGGAGTCCAGCACCAGGTGACCTAGTCACATGTCCCTGTAGTGTCATAGCAGCCATGAGTCAGAGGCTGTTTGTAGCATCCTTCCCGCCCCCCTCCCCCCCCGGTCTTCTTCTAAGGCCCACTGTTTTCTCCTAATGGCTCTTTAACCTGAATGGGCCCCTCCCAGCCAGCCATCTAGTCTGAGAGCCTTTTGCTTAGTGGGCATTCCCCAGGTGTAAACACATTAGTAATACAGATACATAGTCAATATTCCTAACCTCAGATACAAAAATGATACATGCATACAAATAAGATAATTATATTCAGTAAATCATAATCTTTTCAATGATACCTTACATGACCTATCTTGCATAAAATACATCATAGTTATGCCATAATCATATCAGAATATCTCTATGAAGAATATGGGGTGCAGTGTCACAATGGTACTTTAAGTAAAACAGCTCTGGAAAGAGATTTGTAAAGTCTCCAGAGAAGGAGACTGTTCCATAATTTAACAGCAGAAAATGAAAAAGCCCTGCCACCAAGTGTGCAGTTTAATTTGAGGAACAGCCAGTTGACTGAATGGCTGAGCAACGGGAGTGAGCAGACTGATAACTTGAGAGCAGATCTATTAAACTGGAACTGCTTTTCAATACTAACAGTTAAAGTGAATAATAAAATTTTTAAAAGCCAATATACTGCAGGATAGGAAGCTACTGGAGCTCACAAAGAACTGGGAAATGAGATCATCGTTCTTCAAATTACTGATCAAATGAACAGCTGAATATTGCATGAGCTCAAAGAGATTCAAGGATGACTGCAGATCTTCACCAAAAACTAAATAAAGGCATCTAACCACAGTTTCATGAAGGAATAAAATTCAACAGAATATTCAGCATCAAAACATAGATATTGCCATTACAGTGGCACTCTGGACACTACCTTTGACACTCCAGCACCTAGACCAAAAAGGAAAAGAACAAACACACACACTTTCCTTTCCTTGATGTTGAGGGAGAAAGGAAACACTTTGAAGTCCACTCTCACCTCACTCTTCCAGTGGAGAATTCTGCCCCAGATTATCAAATCAGTTAACAGCCCAAAGGGCCCCCTGAACTCCTTGCTGCTGCTGGACACAGTTGTTTTATTGGTTGTTGGTATTTTTGGTGGCTATTGCTTTCTACTTTCTATGACTATCCATTTTACTAAACAAAAGGACTTGTCCAGTTTGACCCATGCCTTTGGGACCTCAAGATTTGACTTTTTCCATTCATTATATCTAGATATGACCACTATGACAGTAAGAAAGGATCAGATATAGTCCAGCAGCTGCAGAGAATATATCCTGCCAATGCTGCTGTATTCATTACACTGGGTCCCCATATAATACCAGATCAGCTTCAAAGTCTCTATGTAAATCTTCAAGGTCCTCTATCCCTCTATCTAACTAGCAACTTTAGGGATGAAACCTGTTGAGAATGCCATGTCCCCTGAAATTACAACAAGGACAAGGTTTTGGAACGCATTACTAGTGCAAATCAGTATGATCATAAATCTATGCTTTCACACCACCATGTTAGTTTTGCATCAGACACAAGTCAAAACCACAAAGAAGAAAGAAATAGCACGAGAGGTAAGGCAAGAAAGGAGAGAGAAAAGAGGAAAACAGGATGGATGGAGGAGGAGACAAAGAAATAAAAAAACTTCATTGACTCATTGGAATTAGGAAAGAAAATTAGACACATCAAACCCATTGTGATTTAGTATCTCTCAGGAGGCGCTTACAAACTATGATAATGAGCAACACCATAAGAACCTAAGATCCTAGGCAAGGAGATAGATATTTGATAAAATGAAGGATGATCGAAAAATAGCCATACAAGATTGGACCATTGTTTCATCTCATACAGTACTTTGTATCTGAAAATACTCAGTATCAAACTCTTCAGAGGACGGTGCAAGACACCCTGTGATGGACAATTAGAGATTAACCTGCTCAAAGAGAAGTCCTAGCTACATCAGTCAGTGGCAGGTTTATCCATAAAGCATGAGGGCTTGTATCCTTTAAAAAAATAATGGTGGCCAATGTAACTATGAATATTCTCATTATCCATATAAAAGATCTAATCCTTTCATAATTACTGCTAATTGCTTGGTCTCAATCATGTTTCAATCAGGGAGTGCCACAGGTTAATTATATGTTGTGTAACACTGTAATTTCCTTTATCAATTCAAAAATTATTGCCTTTTAATTTCAATGGCTGTCCCTTTGTTCTTGTATTATGAAAAAAGGTAAGTAGTAATACCCAAACTATTTTCTCCATACCATTCATTATTCTGTACAACTATCATGACTCTCTTACTCATGTCCTCTGTAAAAACTGCCAATATTCTCTCCCTCTCTCTCTCATATACACACGTCTAATCATTTTCAGTCCTTCTATTCCACTGAACCATTTTTGAGATGGGTAATCAGAACCCAATTTACAAACTATAGAGACCATACATTACGTTCTGTAAGGATCAAATCCCAAATCATAAGAATACAAAATATATTAGTACAGTTAAACTACTGGACACCTGATTAGTCAAAAGATATTGAGTGTATAGTGGTGAGAAAGATCAAAGAGACAATTAGATCTAATTAAATAGTAATAACAGGTGTCATCAACCACCCACATATAAATTTGACAAATGTCACAAAATGAAAAGGTTTACAGAAACAATTTCTTGACATCTTAAATGGCTGGCTACAGCTTGGAACAGCTAGTTCTAAAATATAAAAGAAAAGAGGATATTCTTGATTTAGTCCTATGTAACACACAAGAGTTGTTTCAAGAAATATAACTGAGCCATTAAGTAATAGTGACGACAATAAAATTAAGTTTAACATCCATAGGTGGGAATTAAACAAAAAACTAGAATGATGACATTACATTTTAGAAAGACAGCTTTCAAAAAATGAGGACATCAGTGAAAAAAAATTAAGTGAAACAACCCTAAATTCAAAAGAGGAATTTGAAATTTTAAAGACTTGTCTACACAGAGGAAAAGCTTTCAGTAGCAAGTGTGCACTAGCTAGTGCACATTAGCTACTCTGCACTGATGCACCATGTGTTACTGAGCACTAAAAGTGCCTTTGTGTGCATTAAGCTCAACTGCCTGAGGGCACTCTCCATGTGCAGTAAGAGTGTCCACCTGGGAACTTAGTGCGGAGTAGCTAATGGTCTTTAAATTCACATCCCAGTTTACTGCACACTAACTGCCCAGTGTAGACAAACCATTAGATTGAGCATGGAGGTTATTTAAGCATGTCATAACTGAGTTAAAAAAGGCACACATACGCCTCCATACAAAAGGATCTGGAAAGCAAGAAAAAAGCCACAGTATGATTAGATGGCAGATTTAAAGATGTTTTTCAGTACAAACAGACATCCTTCAAAAAATGAAAATCCAGGCCAGAACAACAGAAAGGAAAAGATATGCGAAGTAAGATAGATGAAAACTAGGAGGGATTTGAAGATTAATTGCCAATAGTCCAATTTGGTGCTGTATATGAAATGAATGGTACACTTAAGCTAGTTTCTAGCTAAGAAGAATCAACAACAAAAAGCCACTATCACAACTGGCACCTTTGTGCCCAGTATCAGTAGAAAGCCAGAGAACTAAATAGACATGGAAACTAAAATGCCTTTTTGCCACTAGAGGCAGTACATCCAGGTCAGCGTTAAGGCATATTGGCAGGAATGGCATGGGAAAAGCTTGCTCTGCCATTGCCCATGCTGTACCCATTCTACATATAAATAGAAATCTTCACTCTCCAAAGCAGCCAATTCAATGTAAACAAAATACACTTTAAAAAACTTTACACACATTGCAAGCTGTGCAGTTAACTGAGATTATCACATACTCCAGATGTGTTGGCTGAAAGCCAAATGTCTTCATCCATCCTAGAAGTATGGGTACACAGTTTAATTGTTCTTCTTAAACTACATAATTACTTACATAAAATGTTTTTGTAACATTTTTGTAACAATTGGCTAATGAGCTGTTAGCCCAGTGATTACATCAGATACCCATATGGTCATCATTTTCTTCAGCTGATCAGATGCTCTTCATGTCCATTTCTTAAAAATTGAAATATTCTTGTGTCTTATTGCTGACATATAAAAAGCATGTTACTGCTCACATTTTACTAATTTATGGTTTACATTTTCAAAACAGGTTTTGAACACAAAACACTTTGTTCTTTGTACCTTCCTAGGCTTGGAATTTAAACTTACAGAGGCTGGGTTGACAGTTTACAACAGTACAATGCTTTGTGAAAAACCTGGAACAAAGAGGTAATCTCAGGATTCCTGTTTTGGGGCTAATTCAAGTGCAGATGCATTACTGAGGTTTTACATTCTTTGTGTTCAAAGCACAGAATGTCTGCTAAACCAGTCTGTCATTGCCCTATTTAAAGATAAGGCACTGAGACAAGCTTCACATTGGTTAAGCTTTGACAAAAGGGTGAGTTAAGAAAACCAGAAGTCTGCATTTATATTTCCATGCAGAAGTAAATTAAATTAAATTAAAATCTGGACTATTCTAAACTATTTGGAAGAGTCATAGCATTGCACCTGTGTCAGGAGCCTGTTTCACTTTGAAAGCACTGTATAATATGGTATTTATTGAGCAGCAGGTTATGCAACTGAGTTCATCACTTTAGAAAAATAGTATCCCACACCCCTTGCTACAAATAAAAGTAATCCTTGTGTCCCCAAGAACGTCTTAATGCCAACTGGCAAGGAGGTGCAGAGGGGCTACTGGAGTCTCATGAGTCTGGTGTGTACATTCTAGTTCACCGAAGAAAGTAATGTGAGGTCTCAGATAAAAGCTGGAGTCACACTGGTCATCAATATCATTGCAATGCATGTACAGACGTTGCGTACGGAGTTACATACACATACAGGAAGTATGTTCTAAAAGCCTGTGTCTGGGCGGTGGGAAAGGGATGGTCACCAACAAAGATGAAAAACAGGTTTTCTGTCAGACAACAGATGTTTATCTATCTCTATGGGGAGATTTTGACGGACCAGTAAAAGGCCAGGGACCACTACCGTATCTTAGTTGTTGCTAACAGCAGTCAAAACTTGTGGGCCTTTTTGCAGGCCTGTGCAGTTTAGCATGACTAAGCCAGGAGGGGATAGGGATTGGACCAAAGGGACACTCTTTCTCAAGTTTCGCCTGACCCTACGCCCCTCCCTGATGAAATCTCTGTTGGATATGCTGGGGTCTGTGTTTTGGGAGGAAAGCAAGAAACTTATCTACATTTGCCTTCTGGAATGTGTCTGTCAGGGCATGCAGACTCTGCAGAAACACATCTGGCTAATTAGTAATCTGAGGAAACCTCTTATTTAGCTTTTGAAACTGCTTACCTAACAAGCTTTTTTGATTGACGTGTCACTGTATATGAACAAGGCTAAATAAGAGGGGAGAGGTTTAGACTCTTCAGGATCTCTTCAAGGACACAGTTTAGGTCCCCAACAGCAGCTGAAAGATGGGCCAATCAGAAGGCTGCGGCGGTACCCTCAAAAGCCACACCAAACTTCAGTAATTGTTGAGGGTTTGAGGTATTTTACTAACCTGTGGCAGATGTGTGTAAGTGCTTGACACTAAATAAAGTATAGCTTTAAGTGACAGCACTCTTGTATTGTACTGTTTGTGCCAGCCATCTATCAGTCAGATGGCCATGTCTCCATTGATCTATTTCCTCACACCACCTCGCACAGAGTAAAGTTACCAAGAGCTTTGGGTTGAAAGAATCCCGGGTAACACATCTCTCTGTTTACCTGTACATTGAGTATTGTCTCGTTCACAATGGGCTTCCTATCACCAGTCTGAACTGAATGCAAATGAAGAATTGTAAGAACTTCAGAAAGAAATTAACAAAAAGAAAAAAACAGTGAAGTTGGGGGGAGAGAGAACATTATCTTGAGGTGCACTTCAAATGTTTGCTTTACTAGATTTGAGGGGTGGAGAAGACATCTGGGTCCTCTTCACTAAGGAAGTAAATGTGTAGCAAGTTTGCTTCACGAAAAAGGGGTCTCAACCAGACTTAGCTGAAAATGCTGAAGAGAATTTTGGGTGAGATAAAACTTCTTCACACAGAAAATTAACCCGTTAGTTAACATTTGTTCTCAAAACTAAACTTATGATTTTGTTTTATATGTAACTATTTGTTTCCAGTATTGTTCCTCACCACCACTAGAATCCCTGTTCTTTGATAATAAACTTATTGTTTTCACTATAAATATATCTAAGTGCTGTGATGTTAAGCAAAGTGATAGTCCTGGTAATTCTGTGAGTGTTCAATGGATACGGGGCTGGACACTGCAGGGAACACTCTGTGGACTTGAATGTTGATGTGTGTCTATCCCTACCTATAGAGAGAGAACGAGGCCAGAGGAGGTCTGGAAGCTAGTGTTTATGCTGTCAGAGGCTGGTGGTTTCAGGGAGCTGATCCACAACAGGCTCAGATAAGACTTCTTCACAATCTTAGGCATCCCTGGGAGTGTTGCACTTCTAAAGTACAGTCTCATATCGGCGCTACAACAGACTCTTATATTAGTAGCTTTGAAAAATTTGGCAAGTCACAGACCAACACACATTATTTGCCTTGTCTATATTTAGGTTGATCTGCTTAAACCTTAAAAAAAAAATGAGGGATGGGGAGCACAACAGAGATAATATATTGAATTATACTTATTTGATCAGTACAAAAAACAATAAAAAGAGCTGGCACTATCAATTACAAATATTGCATGGCATTTGAAAGGTCTTTTATCTCTAGTGTCAGACAGTACTTCAAATCTCTTTTAATATTAGCTTGATCATTCACAGAAGTTTACCCACTGTCTGTCCCATTATTCACATTACATGTATTGAAACCAAAAAGATCCTATATAGAAGACAGTATTTCTCTCCTTGTTAGTTTGAAAACCAGACACGTACTCTCTACTACTACTTTGCCCAAATACATTTAATTGGTCTGTGCAATTCCTCCTGCATTTTAATGACAAAATTAAAATTGCATACTCCAAGAATTTCCCATAAATTGTGCTCAAGAAAAGACACCTTTGCCTTAATGTGTTTTTCTCGTTGTTATAAATAGTTATTCAAACACTGTCTTTTAACATTAGCACATAAGTTCCCTTTGAAAGCATGTCCTATTCCCAGCATGATTTCAGAGTCTAGTTATTCATACTTTGCAAATCTGTAACTTTGGCACTTAGCTTAAACTCAAGCTTAAAAACCAGACATATGTAAATATTGGAATAGGAGCTTTTTGTAGGAAACCAAAACTGTATGGATAAAAGAAAAAAAATGTCCAAAAGTGGCCTTTGACTTCAGTTACTGTGATCCATGGTTGTGATATTCTGTACCTTGTGGAAACACCCTACACCCCTATTTTCATGCTTATAATATGATTGTGTGGTATCTAATGCAAAGTTTGTCATGTCAGGTGTCTTCGGAAGACTCATGATGTACTGAGCATTGTTATGGTAATGTTATAGTAATCATTGTTATAATAATGTTATAGATTGTAATGTCATGTATATAGTTATGAGGCTCAAAATAAGACCAGGCAAAAACTCCCCAAGAGCAGAGGGGCAAACCCAGCCCAGCCTCACAGGAACAAAGGACACTAGCTTAGGCAACAACAAAGGATCGGTTGGATTCTCAAGTGAGTCAACCCCCTTCCTTTAGTCAGTTTGGGACTGCGATGAGGTAATGCTCACCTGACTCTGAGGGGTGCGGGGAGGCGGCAAAGCCAAAAGAGAAGAAAACATGATAAAAGGGAGAGATGTGTGCCATGCTCTTTCTTTCTCTTCCACCTAAATCTACAGACACCACACCAACCGACCGAAGTGCTGATCAAAGGGGAGAGCCTGGCTGAAAAGCAACCAGCCAGCCTGTGGTGAGAAGCATCTAAATTTGTAAGGGCATTGAAAGTGTTAAGACCAGCTTAGAATGTGTTTTGCTTTTATTTCATTTGATCAAATCCGACTTGTTATGCTTTGACTTATAATCACTTAAAATCTATCTTTCATAGTTAATAAATGTATTTGTTTGTTCTACCTGAAGCAGTGCGTTTGGTTTGAAGCGCGTCAGAGATCCCCTTGGGATAACAAGCCTGGTACATATCAATTTCTTTGTTAAATTGACGAACTCATATAAGCTTGCAGCGTCCATCAGGCATAACTGGACACTGCAAGACGGAGGTTCCTAGGGCTGTCTCGGACCAGAGATATTGGCTCATGTCATTCGGTTGCAAGTAGCTGGGAGCAGCTTACATGCCAGAGGCTGGGCATGAACAGCCCAGGAGTGGGGGTTCTCACAGCAGAGCAGGGTAAGGCTGGCTCCCAGAGTCAAGAATTGGAGTGACCTAGCAGAGCACCAGTCCAGATAACACCAGAAGGAAACATCACAATGGGAAATCACTACTTTCTACCCCACTCTCAAAACAAATGCATGACATTGTAAGGTAAAAGTTGACACAAGCATAGCTGAAGCACTTGTTAAAGTCACAAATAAAGTCAGTTGTAAGACACTACCGGCTGCCAGACCGTTCTGAGCAGTGCTTGACAAATACCTGTACTCTTTTCTTATGATGAGGTATTTTTAAAATCAAAACAGGAACATTAAACATCTTCATGTTTCCAAGGCCACAAAGTTCTTACCAGTTTGCAGAAAATTGTTCTGATATAAACTCTATGTACTTATACTTTCAATAAATTGTGCATAGGTAACAAAAACCGTTCAGTGGAGAGATGCCTACCTTACTAACTGCTGACCTCAAAGGTACAAATAGTTAATGAACCTTTTGTAGGGAAAATGCAGACTTTTGCTGAAGGAAGAACGATTCAGGCATTCTGCAGACTTAAGATTCAAGAATGATGGAAAAGTGGGTTTTACAAATTATGATGAGCTGGGCAACATTTTGCAACTGGGTAAACAGGCAAAACCCATCTGTTATTAAAGTTCCACACCATTCAAGATTCTTTATTAGATTGCATATTTTCATTGTGCATTTAGCAGGTCAACTAAACTTCAATATTTTAAGTCTCTCTCAGACAGTTTTGGCAACTCTTCATGGGAAGTAGTTTTTGTAACTTTTTTAACAATATTTCGTTCTGTGTCTTGAATTTAGTATAAATTGTAAATGCATTCATATAACTATATATACAGTCCTGCCTAAAGTACCCCATAATGAAAAGTCACTCTCCTATCTAAAAACTAGAACTGTCAATGTAATAAGGCATCCTTTTAATTTATTCTTTGCATTATGGAACATCCTGAGATAAATCACGACTATTCTCCTCATTGTCTGGATCTTGTAATTGCATTTCCATAGTCCATCCCAGAAACTGAATACTGTATTTCAAAGAACTACTTAAATGCTTCAAAGTACTGTATGTAAGGTTAATGTGAATTTAAGGTCTGAACTCTCTCCTTAGCAATAATGTAGAACAGAAGTATTACGGGGGAAATATATCCTTTCCTTGATGTTCAGAGTGCCCTCAGAGACAAAGAATCTATTCTGCTATGTGGAGGTGATGAGGCAGGATTTGGTTAAATGATACAGCTCCTTTTGCACCTCTACACAGCAGGAACAGCCAGGGGAACACAGCTGGCGGGAATCTTCCTGCACTTGTTGGTAACAGGAGGAGGAAGAAGGCAAGAGTTAGTCCAATATGAGGATTTAGAGACTAATCCTACAAGGTGCTACGTGCCTCCTGAAATGTTCAGAGCCCTGTGAACTCGCACTGAAGTCAGTAGGAGATGCAGATGCTGAGGTACCTCTTAACATGCATATCTAGGCAAAGACAATAGTCCATTGCAGAAAAATCATCAGTTTGTGAACTACTTTTGAGAATGCCCCTTAATTGAAATTCTTTCCCGAATGCAACTGTCTGGCATACTTACAACCATGAACCCTAATTTTTGATTTTCCTAAAACCACTGTATTGAAAGTATTGTGTATGTTTCTTCTTTCATTTCTTGTTCCAAGGTATCAAAAGTTGCCTAAAGTTCTAACGATCAACCTGTTCTCTATATGACTGGCTGTATCTCCAAAGAACCACTATTTTCCAATCAGATTTTGAGTTATTTCCATGAAATATCTGAGACATCAAAAACATTAAGAACTAACAAATAACTGTTACTAGAGCCAACAGAAGAATTATTTCACTTGTGCTCTATGGTTGATTCTCCTCACCTTCTTTTAATATCATGTGACTAATGGTCCTCTAGATAGCAACTATGCTATATGTGATTTCTATGGATAAAAATCTCATGTTCTATCCTGAGCTTGATTCTTCGAGACTGTGTATAAGGGATGAAGTTTTAGCATAAACACAATTTGAATTATAGCGTAAATGTGTTTTGTAATCAATTTCTTGTTGATAAAGTGGAGAATGCTAATCTTAAGAACTGACTCCTCCATTTAGAGAGTTAACTTCTTTTTTCTGGGAGTTCTTTCTCTCTCTCTTCCCCCGCACCTCCCATTTCTAATGCACCCAAGTAGTACAAGACTAAATGAAAGCAAGCTATACCTAACAGACATCAGGCTTCTGACACATTGAAGATCGGGATCACTGGTAACTTGTTACTCTCCATAATAGGGAATGATTCGGGACTTGTTAACTTTATTTATTCCTTTTCTCTCTCCTTAAAATTATTACTCCCATATGAAATCATCACGTAACTGTTCTTCCAAGCTCCTGCCATCTTCACGGAAAGAAGGCTTTTGTGAAAAGATCAGTCCTGAGTGGTGCCCCAAGGATGGATGAAAACAGAAGAGACATTTCTCTACACTAGCAAGTGTGCTGAGCCCAGTAGAACCCCAGGCACAGGCATTCTCCTGGTAAACTAGAGGATGATACATCTGCAGAGAAGGCAGTAGGTAGCCTAAGGAATGTTTCCCTCTTCTTATCAGTATCCCCTTAATCATTTGCAGACTGTAACTTGATGTATTGTATCTGGCTATATTGAAGACTATCACTCTCCAGGGATCTTTCATCCACTCTCTGTATCCAAAACAACTCTGAGATACATCTGCATATCTTTAATTGGAAAAGTCTGATTAGACATGCTTTTGAAATTGCTGTATCTTGTGGCAAAAGATATGTCTATTGCTTTACCCTTAATTTGATTAAATAATTCCTACTCAACTGAAAGCAATTGCTTTTTAATTCAAAATCCAGTAGTTAAATATAAAGACTTGCTGTGCTGAAGTAAACTGTTTGTAAGCCTTCTCCTTGTAATTTTATGTGCCCACTGTGTAGCTGGGACCCAGAGATCCCACACTGAAGATCCTACATTTGTTTCTTTAATCTTTTAGTTATCTTCCCATATTTTTTTTTTAAATAGTGGCAGTAATACAGTAAGTGTATTTGCTAACTTCTTAACAGCCTATGACCCTTGACATCTGAATGCTAATATGTGTAGCATCTGTTCACATTTTTCAAATATTTCCTTTACTGCTTTTAGTTATATATTGTGAGTACGAAAGAGGGGATAATAAATAGTCCAACACCAATGGCAGAGTGGACGCAGCCAGGGCAATTCTCCTGGGTTGGCACCATGTCTGAAACCTCTTCCATTTTTGAAGGAAGGTTTGGCGGGTAGCGCTCTTTCTACTGTGTAACAGCACCTCTTTCACCTCCTCAGAGCAAGATGCCTATATGAGCTGGAACCAGGAAGGAGCCACACTTTGAGCCATAAGGTCCTCAGATTGGGATGGAGAATGCGACCCCCATTCTGCAACAGAAAATGAGGAATGACCGGAAGAGTCAGGACAAACAGACAGCTGTGACAGGTAAGGGTACCACGTCTGTCTGGACCAGGTAGGAGCGATCAAAATGATGCTCACCTTCCCTGTTTTCACTTTCAGCAGGACCTTCATCAGAAAGAGGAATGGGAGGAAAGGCATACGAGAGGCCTTTGTCCCAAGAAAGGAGTGGTGACCGATCCCTGCTCTGGAACAGTACTGGTAACATTTCCTGTTCCGGTGAATCGCAAAAAAAGTCTACCACCAAAATATGTCACACAGGGATTTCATCTCTATCTCCTATTCATGGTCGCGTGGGAATTTTCAGCTGAGACTGTCGGCTATCATATTGTGTATTCCTGGCAGATACGCCACTGATATTAGAATGTGGTGGAAAATGCACCAGTTCCATAACTTCAGTGCTTCCATGCACAAGGAATGGGCTCTAGCTCCTCCTTGTCAGTTAACGTAGTACATACAGGCCATGCCGTTCATCATTACCTTTGTTTGAGAGTCCTTGATCAGTGGAAGGAAATGAATGCATGCATTTCTGACTGCTCTGAGCTCGAGCGAACTGATGTGAAGGCATGTCTCTGCTGGGGACCATTTGCCCTGTATTGTGTGACCATTGAGATACACCCCCATCCTATGAGGGATGCATCGGTGGTCAGAAGAGATTGGAAGTTCCATTTATGCAACCTTCCCCTACAGACGTTTGTCAGGTTTTTCCACCAGTCTAGGGATTGCTTGATCCTGGAAGGCATAGACATGAGTTTATTTATGTTGTCTTTGTTTGGTTTGTGAACTGAGGCAAACCACGCTTGGAGGTATCTCATATGTAATCTGGCATGAGCAACAACTGATGTGCCCGCGGCCATGTGCCCCAGAAGCTGGAAGCAGTTTCTGGCCAAGATTTGTGGGCTGGATTGAACTGTCTCTATCAATGAAGAGAAACTGAGGAATCTGTGAAGTGGGAGGAGCACCTTCGCTTGAACAGAGTCAATGTCGGCTCCTATGAACTTTGTACCAGAATCAAGGTCAATTTTTGTTTGTTGATCTGCAGGCCCAGGTCTGAGAACAGATCACATGTGACTTTGGTGACTTGTTGGGCCACTGTGTAAGACCAAGCCCTGAGCAGGCAATCGTCCAGTTAAGGAAAAATCATAATACCCCGAGACTGTAAATGGGCTACCCTACCACCACCGAGAGGACCTTGGAGAATACCCTGTGGGAAAAGAGAGGCCAAATGGGAGGACCCTGTACTGGTAGTGGTCCTGATCCACAGTAAATCTGAGATACTGTCTGTGGCTCAGAATGATATGGAAGCATGCGTCCTGAAGGTCGACGGCCGAGAACCAATCTCCTTCTTCTAGTGCTGGGATGATTGTGGATAGAGTACCATCTTGAACTTCTGCGCTTTGATAAAACTGTTGAGTGCTCTGAGGTCCAGTATAGGACTCCAACCTCCCTTTTTCTTGAGTATCAGGAAGAAGCAAGAATAGAAGCCTTTGCCCCTGAGGCACATGAATACCAGCTCTATAGCTCCTACGCTGCAGGGCTGGTTCAGAGAGAACCTTGGTTTCTTTCGGTGGAGTTCGTAGGGCCTTTGTGATTGATACTGAGGCATATATTATGATGAACGAGGCTTAAACTGCATCTGAGGGCTGTGTTTCCTCTTATAGGCTGGCGTATAAATTCCCAATGAGCAAAGGGTCGGCCGAGAATCCTTCAGTGTATGAAGGTAGATATCCGTCTTCTCAGCGAACAGCTTCGTTCCATCAAAGGGGTCTTCTACCATTGCCTCGACCTCTGAGGAAACCAGGTGACTACAATCACAAAGCCCTTCTCATGATCACCACAGTCAAAATTGAGCGAGCGGCCATGTCTACTGCATCCAGGGCTAACTGGAGGGACGTTTTTGCTACCAGTTGGCCCTCTAACTATGGCTGTAAACTGTTCTTTATGAGAATCTGGCAGTTGGTCAATAAAGGCAATTAATGTCACATAGTTTTGGTAATCATATTTGGCCAATAAGGCCTGGTAGTTAGCTACTCGGAACTGTAGAGTGGCACATGAGTATGCCTTCCCGCCGAACAGATCTATGCATTTTCCCTCCTTGTCGGGAGGAATGGACCGAGATTGGTATTGGTGGCTTTTGGCATTGACAGAGTCCACTATAAAAGAGTTCGGAGACAGGTGCGAAAACAGGAATTCTGTGCCTTTTGCTGGCACCCAGTATTTTTTACCTGCTTGATTACATGTTGGAGAGGTGGGGTGGATGCCAGGCTCTGCCACACAAGTCTGGCTGGGTCCAGAAGCGCCTTGTTTACAGGGAGCGCCGCTCTGGTAGAGGTAGAAGCACGCAGAATATCTACCAATTTGTGTTGGGATTCAGACATCACCTGTAGTTGAATTTGTAGGCCATCTGCAACCCTGTGTGCCAAGTCCTGAAACAACTCAAAATCATCCACCCTGGATGGTGGGGAGCATCACTGCCTCATTAGGCGATGAGGACAAAAAGCAGGCTTGAGGAGTGTCCTCTTTTTTTGCCTCAGGCTCCATTTCCTCCACCAGCTGTACAGGAGGTTCTGGAGCACTAGATGCCGCTGCTGAAGGAGGGTGCCTCCTAGCTTGTTGGCGTGTAACACTAGGAGCCCGGGAGGTTTTCTATCTCTGGGATTGCCAGGGATCCCAGTAAGGCCACTGGGGATAGGGTGCTGGTGGTTGAAACGAGAGCTGTCCATACCACGGGGGGGTTGTGGGTTCAGTGGGCGATACCCCTGTTGCCCATGTTGGAATTGGTCCCCTTGTGGTGGGTAGGAGCAGCGCTGGGAGACCAGGTCCTCTTCCTCACTCTCCGACTCTGCTGAGGAGAAGCACAGTGCACAGCCCAGAGACACCATTGATTATAATGCCCTGGGGGAGCCTAGTACCGGGGCTTCGGTACTGAAGATGGGCGAGTCTGGTGCATCAGACACCAAGAGATCAAATGCGCACCGGAATTCCATTGGTGAGTGTCAGCGGAGATGGTGGCGCGGGCCTGACCATATTGTCCACCTGGGTTGGTCCTGGTTGTAATGATGTAGCCTTCCCCTGGGTGGATTTATGTCTCTCTCGCTCTTCAGAAGTCCAGGCAAACAATGCACGTTATAACAAAGCTTAAACTTGTTCTTAATAATAATTTTAAAAACAATACTAGCTGCCTATTTAATTTTAAAAGCAGCAAAAAATATCCACCTCCCTTTCCATTTCTAATAAGGAGTCTTGAAGTTTAAATCTCCTCCGTGTGATAGATATGCTTGCTTTAATCTGCTTAGGTCTTGGAAGTCCAGGGGCTCCGGGCTGCTGGCCCCGTGCTGCCCAGGGTCCCTAGGAACAGCTCTGTCCGCCATTAGGGAATTTTTTCCCCGAGAACCCCCTGTAACATTTCATGGACCCCAGTTTGGGAACCACTGGCTTAGAGGTTTTGAGAATGTCTTGTCTCCTTTAAATCACTTGCCTTCGACGTAGAAGGTTGCGGTGATGACTCACTCCGGGACTCTGGGGGTTGAAGGGCTGACTCCATAAGCAGGAGTTAAAGCCTCAACTCTCTGTCTTTCCTGGACCTGGGCTTTAGCTGTTGGCACCAGATGCACTTCTGTGGGTTGTGCTGTTCCCCCAAGCAGCGAACGCACTGCTAATGTCCGTCTGTTACTGGGATGGACTCTCTGCAGCTCAGGCACTTCTTGAAGCCTGGGGAGCCAAAGGGAGGCAACCCCTTTCTTCTTTTCTTTTCTTACTTTTTTGGGGAGGGCGGCATGGCCAACTAAAAAAAAAACTAAGGTACTTAATAAAAAAAGCTTAAAGTGAAGCTAAATAAACAAGACTATAGAAAGTTAATGATCCGCAAATGGACAGCTCTCAGCTCGGTCTCTACCTAGGGGCGATTGCTAGCTAGCCTCATGGCAGGTGAGGCACCGTGCATGAGTGGGATGGACTGCAACTGAAATTCTCTGATCAGCAGCGCAGGGGTGAACGCACTCCTACAGTGGAGCACCCATATGGACCCTACTCGAAGAAGAACTGTATAACTTAATATTCTCTTCAGCATTCCCATGTTACTTCGCCTAAAGTACTTACTTGTGGCTTTTACTCAATTAATTTCATACTTTAAGCTTAATTCATCATTATTAAGAACTGTCTGCAACAATCACTCTGCTGTCAGAGTCTAACTTTGTTGCCAGTATTATGATGAAGAGCTATGAAATGGAAAATTACTTATTTCTTAAGCTCTATTAAAGTGCACATACTGTAGCACTGGAATCAACCAGAGTTTTATATGTTGACAGTATCCAATATCCAGTATCTTAATATTATCATAAACATGCTCTAATTGACTATGTGTGTATGTGCAGTCGCATGCGCACACACCGTGCAGTTTGATTTATTTGCCCCCTACTGATTTTGTTAAATTTGGTCAAAAAGCACTGGTAAGAGAAATGATCAGGTTAAGAGACATTATTCTTTCACTTAGACTATAAAAAAGCATCTGAGTTTTTACATCTACCCTTAATCTTATATAGGTACTCCAAGGTGAAAAATGCTTAAGAAATAGCCAGCTAGCTAACTAAGGATGCCAGTGTTACATTAGCCATCCAAGCATAGTTGGCTGTGGAACAAATGCTTTCCATTTCTGATTTATCCACCAGAGATGTACTCATCCCACTGGACCATTTCTTAGAAAGCTCTCTTAGACCTTCAACTACATTTACAACCTACAGTAATTCAAACTGATCTCAAAGTCAGAGATGCCCTGTAAAACAAAGTTCTGACTGATATCTGAGACGCTACAAACTATATGAGAGACTTATATAAATCTAGTGGCCAAAGTCCCAAGACAGCCATCTCTACTAACCATCTAAAAAAAATAAAAAATCAAGGTTCCAGAGCAAAGGATGATGTAGGGTGGAAAATATATTCCAAGAATCAGAAGACCAAGACATGCAAGTAATGCACTAATCCATACCACTAATTGCTTGAAAACTATCAAGGAAATAAACACTTCACGTAGTTAGACATTATTATTACCAACATTTGCCAAAAAGAGTTCTATAGCAAAACGGTACTCAAGTTCCAGTGATGCTTCATAAAGGTCAAAATATAAAATAAAGAAACTTTAAATAGATAATTTTCATCAGTATGGATCGATCCAATCCCCATAACCAAACAAACAGAATGTGATTAAAAGAGTAACAACCCTTTCACGTATCAGAAAGACAAAGCAGCTTTCTTTTCTACATAATCCTAATTTAATATTTATTTTTGAAATCCCTAAGCCTCCTCAAACTTTTGCTGGCACCTGATGTATTATGTGATCTGAACTATGTTTTCTGTGTGTGTACTAAATTATAAGCTCTTTGGAACAGGAACCTTATCTTAGACAATACAGAGCACATTGTCAAACAATAACATTTTTCCTCAAAATGTTCATTACAATTTGAACAGAAGCAGCTAAATTTTTATGTGAAATTAAAACACCTAGCCACGTATTAATCACCACACCACGGCATGTAAGTACAAATTCTGCCCTTAGATGTTCAGTGAAGTTTGAGACTCCCAATGACTTTGAACAGAACTGAAAGGGCAGAATTTGGCCTTTAGTTTTAATCTTGTTCCCCAAATCATAGACTATTTTTTTTATACCACTGCCCTATTTTTTTCCACACTATCATTGCACATGGATGTACTCAAATTGTGGGGTATTTATTCCATGTAGTTCATATAATATGTTAATCAATAAAGTCTTCTAAGTTTAAGCACATAAGACGTCCCATTGAAGTGAATAAGACTACCCAGGTGCTTTAAAATTATGCACCTTCCTGCCTAAGCATTTTGCTGAATCAGGGCCTAAGAATCAGAGCAATATTCTAGTGTTCTACATACAAAGTGCCTTTTCCCACCAGAGCTACTTAAACTAATAGTGCCAAAAGTCAGTCTATTTTGGAGGTTATAGGGTTAAATGTGATATGTTGTTATGCTCTAAACTCATGCTTCAGAACTAGCTAAATTGGGATCAGAATACTGACTTTCAGTATATAGAAAATAATCTGCAATGCATTCAGAGATATCAGATATTGACATAATTAGAGGTGTGAATAGAAGAAAATCTAATAAAACTGCCTTATACTACCAATTATTTTCCATCCCTACCCTGGTGTTACATTTCACAACATCTTGTTACTGAAGAGTTTCCCTAACTTATTATGGTCAGATATTCATTTGTGTTCTTCAGTTTTTATATTTACTTAGTTAAAAAGATAAAACTTTTCACTCTGTAATGTGGGCACAAATTTGAGACAACTTAAATATAATAATAGGGCCTTTCTTAGCTACCCCAAAAAAATGAAGTATGAAAAATTGCGAATAGCGCATTCCAAATCACAGTATCAGAAATAATTTATTCCCTCAGATTTCCAGTTTAGATTTATTTTTAAAAACAGTCTTTTACATGATGTGTTACCAAAACATTGCCTACAGGAAAGCAATAACAAATGTGTGATTAGGAAAGCTAGCATGATATTTAAGAATGTACAAATTATTTGAGAAAACTGTACAACTTCAATGGACCTAGTAAAAAAGAAAAAGCAAAATACAGGCAGTCCTCGGACTTACGACACAGTTGGTTCCCTACAATTGCGTCGTAAGTCGGAACCGCAATCTACTCCATTGTGGGACCGAGCGCTGTAAACTCGAAACCTATAGTCTTAAGTCAAATCAGGATGTCAATGTAGAAGTGTCATAAGTGCCGTTCGTTGTAACTCAAACGGCGTAAAGTCGACGACTGCCTGTGACACCTACTCTTGCCCACAATAAACATAATAGTATAAACAAACTTCCCTATCCAGATTACAGAATTCAGATTTCAACACTGATACCTGAAAACAAACAACAGAATTAAAACTATTCCAATACGCTAAAAGCCAAAACCAATTTAAGATCTCAGCTAATAAAATTATAATTTTCCTGTATTTTGGACACATGTAAAACTAGCAGCTGACATCAAATGAAATAAATGCCAAAAATGTAAAATGAAGGTTGGTATTTCTCCAGTTCCTTTCCTTCTCCCTACAGTTGTTTTAGAACTGTCATTATCTCTGTTCCTTCACATAATCTTATGTTGGTGCAAGAGCGTTTTCCTGTAACTCCTGCCCTCTTGTACAGAATCCTTATCGCTCTCTGCCTCATCAGTTCACCATACACAATTAAAAAAAACCTGTTCATCACCAAAATAGTGCTGAGGGAACCCCAGCAGCAGTGTAGTGAAGCATGAGCGATTACTGAACACTGTGCAGAACAGCAGGTGAGCCTCCCATGGCCACACTCCTGACTCTTCACAGCATGCTGTCTGAGGACCAGGAATTTGGATCCAACCTGGCACTCAGAAGACAGGTAGCACTGCTTATTCCATGTTTCTATGGCAGGTTTAATATAGCTACAAGAGGCGATTAAACCTGACCACTAGCTCTCTGTGCGTACTCTTCTCCTACCACTGAGTATCATGAGAAGGTACAGCCATAACATCCTTGTCAAGTTCTCTTTGACCTAACTCCCAACATCACAGTCAAAACTCGGCTGGGGCTTGTAATCAGAATTTGAGAATTCACTGGCATTTTTCAATAATAGCTGGGTTAACCCTGGTATGCTTGCCAACATTTCCCCATCAATAAAAGATAGACTGATATGCAAAAGTCTGTGTGAGAGCTATGCTGAGAACACAGTGGCAGGCAGTCGCATTAGTATACATAGTCCCACTCTCTGAACTCTCAGAATAAAAAGCCCCAATTACTACAATAAGCCCTATGCAGGCAGACTCCATGACTCGTTGCAGCCTAATCTTTTACAGTAAAATGCTTTGGTGTATGAAGGATGCTATTATATAAACCCAAAAGGAATTGAGTAGTTACACAGAAAAAACATTTTTCATTTGTAGTTACATGTGAATATAAAATTAACAGGTTTTTTTCACACATCCAATCATTTATTATGCCATTAATACCTCCTAATTATTAAATCTTAATGCATTTCTTTTTACAAGACCTTGGAATATAATTGCTGACATACAAAAATAGCCTATTTTTTCATCCAATCATAGCATCAGGTTTCCATATATAAGATATTTCAACACAGCAAACTTCCAGATATTCTTTAAAGTTTAAAACTGTACTTTTAAATTGGCAATATCAGATTGAACGCTACCAAGCTTTTCAGAAGTCATAAACCAACAAATGCACTTCAGCTGAAAAAATATCTAGGGCACTAAAAAATAATTAAATTAAACAGGACAGGAAGCAAATTTTTAAAATGCTTAATATTTGTAAGGTATATCTTTAGATGATTTATTGCTCAGCCTAATGAAGTAGTACCTTTTTGGTGAGAAATGGTATGCTAGTAACTTAAATATGCATTTCTTATGGCAATATGTACTGGTAATAATTTATCTTTAAATGGAAGTGAATAATCAGTATCTCTAAAAAGAACAGGAGTACTTGTGGCACCTTAGAGACTAAAGCTTATGCTCTAATAAATTTGTTAGTCTCTAAGGTGCCACAAGTACTCCTGTTCTTTTTGCGGATACAGACTAACACGGCTGCTACTCTGAAACCAATCAGTATCTCTGTTTTCTTCTGGTTTTGGTGTTGGTTTTTAATGCCTTTTTCTGAGTTCACCCTAAAAGGCATAATTATGCTACTTATCTTATATTTACTTACAATATGCTTGCTCCCAGTCCTTCATGAAAAACAGACATCTTTAAAAATAATGAGTTAAGTATATACACAACATATTTGCTTCTAAAAAAGATAATATGTCTCTTGTGATCTAGAAGAACTATACTGTACTTTGAAACTGTAATTAGCACACTTTGAAAAACTAACTAGTTTCACTTTCTATCTGCATACTTATTTTACTAAGTTTTTAATTTCTAGCAGCTTTATAAAGATCGAATACAAAGCTGTCTAAACATGTTCACTGGACAAGGTCCAATCTGATTTACTCTATATTGACTTTACATCTATTTTGAGGTCCGTAAATCTGAAGATTGCTCCATACAATCTAAAACTGTAATTTTCCTTCCAGCTTCATTTTTGTGGTCTATATTACCACCAGAAATTACTGTTAGAAATAGTTTAGTATCTCATGCTGTCCAGATGGAGGTAGTTTGTTCTCTCTCTCTCTCTATATATATATATATATATTTTTTTTTAAAGTAAACTACTGCAATGGGAATATGCTCAGCATCACCTGAAGAGATAAGACACAACGGACACTTTGCCATTATTTTACCAATGTAAGCAAAGTAAAGTGAAACCTGAATACTGTGGGCAAAAAATACCCAGTTTCGAGATGCCATGCAATGGCTTAACACACTGCTTAAGAGCTGTAGTAAGAGCCAAATCCTGTTCCCAATGGAATCACTGGGAGGTGTACTATTCAATTACAACAGGAATTTGACTCTCATGAAGGATGCACTGGGATGAACTGCACCCAGAAGGAGTTTATGACATTTTCCCTACAGCTATACACTCTGACATTTTAGCACTCACTAGCTGTCTTGGCTCTTTTACAGATAGCCTTTGTAAATTTCAACATCTGAATTTAAAAATATCATTGCTACCGGTACTTTTCACCTGCATTGTGATTTTTGTGCTAGCACATAACAATGGAGGAATATTTTTCCCTTACCTCCTTTTCAGGTTGTCTTGCAGGAGTCTCTGTTCTACTTTCTTTTAGTTTACGTGCATTTTCAAGCTGGGCTTGAAGCTTTGAAGCTAAATCCTTTAAAGAAAATGATAAAAATGAATTAATTCAGTTGTTTTAGCTCTTATTTACAAAAATATATATCCCAACTGTCCATTTCTCTTGCTTCTCCATATTTTGTTTGTTTTTTAAAACACCAGCTCACATGTATAGAGAAGTACTATTAACTGTAATGCCAGTGCCATTTGAACAATTCCTTATTATAGGTACAAGATCAGAAATTTTTCCAAAAAACTTAAGACAGATGTATCTGAAGCATATCATTTTAAAAATAGCACTCCCATAACACATTACTTTTCAAACGCACTGTTCAAATATTAATCAATTTATGCTCATAAAATCTGTAGGTAAGCATAACAGCCATTATACAAATGGAAAAGCAAATAGAGGTAAGTCTAATCTAATATAATGGACATCCTTTTCCAGCAACACCCTTAGTTTATAAGTTCCACAAAGAGTCTAAGGGAGCAAATCTTACAGCTGCTTCTACTGCATAGATTTACCCTCCCTTAAACACCACCTCGGAATCTGGGCTGAGATTGAGTCTAATCTGGGTTCTGGATGACCCAAAGATGGAAGAGTAAGACCTATTTGCAGTCTCCCATTAATTGTTTTTCCTGATATTTCCTCTCTTCCACTCCTCATTATACAGACAAGGTGGATGAGATAATACCTTTTATTGGACCAATTTCTGTTGAGGAGAGAGACAAGCTTTTGAGCTACACAGAGCTCTTCCTCATGTCTGGGAAAGGTACTGAGAGTTTCACAGCTAAATGCAAGATTGAACAGATAGTTCCCTTAGAATATGTGCTAACTACTTATGCTGAATCTGTTCAATTTCGTATTTAGCTGTGACACTCTCAGTACCTTTCTGCAGACCTGAAGAAGAGCTCTGTGTAGCTCGAAAGCTTGTCTCTCACCAACAGAAGCTGCTCCACCCACCTTGTCTCGCTAATATCCTGGGACCGACATGGCTACAACAACACTGCATAGTTCCTATTACATAAATCACAGCAATTTAGCCTCAATGGGCTAAATTCAGAGCAATAGAGCAAAATGTAACAAATTAATTAATTTGATTTACATTTATTATTAAACAAGGGAAACAGGCCTAAATTGCTGATTCCACACAATGATAAAAATTAATTTCAATATAAATAATTAAAATAATTAATATGAAATTAACAGCAGCATTACACATAACAATTTTGACTATTACTAACTGAAATCAAACAAAATTGCAAAATACCTCACATATACATCATTTGTATTTACAAGAGTGCTTTTATTGAGAATATTTTCTTCTGTTACTTAAAAGAACACTGACAGCGTAAAATCATACTTCTGTCCAAATGTTTCCCTGTATTGTTACATGTATCAGCTAAGATTACCATGACTAAAAATTAGAGAATTAGAAAAATTATGGGTTTCCCATGTCCCCCACGATTTTGATTACTTTATGCATTTTATAGCACTTAGTGTATAGTCAGTTTCACTGGTTTCCCCTGGAGGGCCAAATATCCAATTTCTCTTATTTGCGTGGGTTTTTCCAAATATCAATAGGGAAGAGAAAAATATTAAAAAATACGAGTTTAAAATCCCCCAAATTGGCAGTGAGACTTAAGGGGAAAGATGTAGTATCTGAAATTACTTTTAGTTCACTAAAAGTTAGCTTTGAAAAGAACTAAAAGCTGACTAGATTTCAGCTTGGCAGTGTCTCTTTAAAAGCCATCTCTGTTTAAAAATATGCTGCATACACATTTATTCTGATGATTATGCAAAGGGGAAAACAAAATACTGATGTAAAATAAGATCTGCACATAGTTATTTATAATGTAAAGGGTGACCAGATAGCAAGTGTGAAAAATCGGGATGTGGGTTGGGGGGTTATAGGTGCCTATATAAGAAAAAGCCTCAAATATCGAGACTGTCCCTATAAAATCAGGACATCTTGCCACCCTAAAAATATAAAACGTGTAATATTGACTTTGGAAATACCAATAGGAGACACAGATCTGTGTGAAAAATAATCTGCGAGGGCATCCTAAATAAAAAAAAGTCTGAAAGCCACTTCTTGTTCCCTGCACAAAGTTATAATCTTATTTGTGACTTCACAATTACAGCAGTTGCTGTAGAGATGATGTCAAACAGAATTATTGCTTCAGGGGAGACTCATGCAGCAAGCATAGATGCATGAAAAAAAATCATCCTTAGAAACAAAAAAAAAAAATACATAAAGGACCACACCGGTTGAATTGTTTCTAAAATGGACATTTTTCACCATTGTCCATTAGATTTTTGCAGTACGTCTTTAAGAGCATCTATGCACGACACAATAACTTGCAAAACATAGCCTCAATCTAACACAATGAGACTGACATGGTTGACACCTCAAGGTGCTACCACAATACGCATGACAAATAATAAATAAATTCATAAATAAATAATACACAAAAACTGGGGGGCATGTGCCAATCTACTGGTGTTCCCAGAACTGTGCATTACTGTGTTACCTCTCTCAGCATCAGCAAACCACAAGGACCTCTGTGTCAGAGAGTGGAAGTTAGTTGGACACAGTTTTCACTTATCACCATTAGCTAAAAGGCATCAGATAAACCAGTACAATGTATCTATAGTGTTATGTAATAAAAATATCTTTTTTGGAAACAAGAGTCTTTCAAATCACACAGCGATGTTCTTGATTTTTCAGTCTACTTTAGCAGTTCCAGTTCAGACTGTGGTGCCAAACTTGCAGCTGTTAGGAGCTCCAGAGACTCATGGGGAGCTCACCCCACTAGGGACAGGTTACAATCATAATCTTGATGCTTAGCGCTCATGTACTACTGCAGGGCAGCATGAACTACGAGTGTCTGCTGACTGAGCTCTGTGTAGGGTTACCATACGTCCGGATTTTCCCGGACATGTCCGGCTTTTGGGGCCTCAAATCCCCGTCCGGGGAGAAATCCCAATAAGCCGGACATGTCAGGGAAAATAGGGAGGGAGGGACCGGCGGTGCTCGGCCGGGGGCTGGAGCCGCTGGGGCCGGCAGTGCTTGGCCGGGGCCAGGGCCAGCGGTGCTCAGCCGGGGGCCGGGCAGTGCGGGGCCGAGGGGCACTCGGCCCGGGGCCGAGGGGGGCGCTCGGCCCGGGGCCGGGGCCTGGAGCCGGCAGTGCAGGGCCGGGGTCGGGGGCCAGGGGTGCTCGGCTGGGGGCCGGCGCCCCGGAGCCCGAGCCAAGCCGGGCGGGAGACACCAGGGCCAGAGCCTCTTGGCCTGGGCCGCGCCCCCCCACCCCAGCTTGCCTGCTGCTTCAGGCTTCCCGCGAATCAAATGTTCACGGGAAGCAGGGGAGGGGGAGGGGAAGGGGGGGCAAAGCGTCCAGGGGAGAGGGCAGAGTTGGGGCGAGGCCAGGCTAGGGCAGGGGGCGGGGAAGGGGCAGAATTGGGGCGAGGGCGGGGCCCATGGAGTGTCCTCTTTTTTGGACACTTAAAATATGGTAACCCTAGCTCTGTGGTGATAACAGGAAATCAGGATGCCTTCCACCTTTATTTTGAAATTGGCAGGAGCACATTGCAAGTTTCCCCTTCCTCCTGTTCAACAGAAAACCTCTATACACTGTTCTCTAACTCTCACCATAAAGAGAAAATTGTTTTTGACATGTTCCCTATTCTACAAATCTCTATGGGGCTGAAGCCCCTCCCCCCTTGACCACAGGGTATATCTGTTTGTAGGAGAAGTTATGAAGAAGGTTGCACATTAAATCTTGAGCCTGATCAAATGGCTTTTCATAGTGCTTTGGTCGAAAAGAGAGGCCAATTCAAGCTCTGTGAGCTATAGTACATGCCATCTGCAGTAAATGAGGGCAATCTTCAAAAACCTTACCAAATTTCCCATCAGTTCTGCTTTCACAATCTTGGCTCCCAGTCTGTTCATCTCCTCTTCACTAAGGGCCTGGGAAGTCCCATCCGTTGAAGTATGTCTGGTTGAAATACCACAAACATTCACAGCCCAGAGGAAACAAAAAAATATTTACCTAATTAACAATCATTGCACTAGCAAACATGTTCAAGTGCTGAAAGTAATTTAAAGCCATCATAACCACAACTATCCTTCTACAAATCCTTTCATGGTCACTAAATCTCTCTAAAGGACAAGAACTTTTGAAAAAGATGTGTAAACACGATGCGCATAAAGCTAAATATTCCTTTGGTTTTGGGATCTTTTGGGATGAAAAGCACTATGTATTGTGCATTTTCTTGGCTTGAGGGAGCAATAAACAACCAGTAGAAGGTAAAAGTGGGCTATGCATGCAGTATAGCTTCCTGACAGGACAGACCAGTTGGGTCCAAAAAGTTAGTCCTTCCAGCAGTACCAAATCATCCTGCCTGGCAATAGCCAAAGATCCTTCGTCCTCTCTAGCACTGAACCTTGGTCTCCATCTCATAACAATAAGTCTGTTGATAAGCCCTGATGAAATAATTCTGTTTATGACATCATCTCCATAGCAACAAGAAAACCTCCAAGTGGATAAACAACTGGTAGGTTATGTAGTTCTTCATTTCCAAAAGCTTAAGTTGTTCTTAGATTTATCTACTCAGAAGACAACCTTTGATTATGAAAATATTATAGCTGATATGTTAGAATCTACATTGAAAGTTAATTGGTGAATCTCCCCTAGAAATTTTGTTCCTATTCTGAGGGATACAATGGCCTACCGAACTAGGAGTCAAACGCATGAGTCCCAATCCCACTCTCTGCCACTGACTTACCAAGTGGCTTTACACAAGGTATTTCACCAGAATTGTTCCAAGAGTGAATTTCCTCATCTGTAAAATGGAGTTAATACTACAGAGGGCAGTGGTAGGAATAATTAGTGGTCATATTGTGGTTTAAAGATTGAAAGTGCTAATACTACTAATAACAATTTAAAAAAATGCAGGATAGCTAGGAATTATCCTAAAAAGATGTCTCCAGAACATAAATTAATTTATAACCATTAGGAAGACTTAAAAACAAACTTAGATTGCATTCAGCAAAATAATTCATTGCTCTTTTCACTGCTCAGCTACTGAAAACCAAATATTGCTGGGCAACTGGAACCATTTCCCAGTTACATGAGTAAGGCCATAGAGAACCAGATTGGCTGAAAATATATGAAAATCTCTTTTCCATGCAGACACATGGCATTTTATGTCCAAATTACTCTAGCCTTAAAATAGTCGATTTATAGCTAATATAGCTGGAAATTCACACCTATAAGATGTGTATCTAGCCGGTAAAACAATTCCTATTGAGAGAGGAATGCACTTCCCACCCCAAGCTGACTGAATAGCTCTTAGCTCTGTTTTTAGCTGTTGGAAGACATATTCCATTTTGAGGCTCACCCAGGACAACCTTGTTATAGCAGCATGATCCTCTGTACCCCAAAGTAGCACCCTGGAAACCTCCATATTCACCCTGGTGATATGAGTATGATATGTTTTGTATAAAGTATACCTTGTGAGGTATCATTTTGAAAATCTTGATCTGTTGAACATTAATATCCTGTTGGATTTATGTACTATCATTGTATGTGAAGTTATGAAGTATTGCTATGTGTGTTACTGAAATATGCTGTGAGGTTGGGAGATGCCCACAACCAACCTTTCAATTGCAAAGGATCAGCAAGACATACTGACAGCTCATTAAAGGGAATCCACTCTGCCAATGGCCCTCCCAGAGACTTCTCATAGAGAGCATGTATGCAATGGAGACTGCCTGTTCCCACATCACAGCAAAAATCTTTCCAGCAAGCTAGGAGAAAACATAAAAGAGGGGAAGAGACATGATAAATGGGCCTTCCCCTAAACCCTCCACCCCCAAAACACCTGGAGGACAAAGACTTTGAACTGGGGAAGGATGATCCAGTCCACTCTGTGTACTGAGGATCTGTAACCTGCTTGTACCATCTGTCAGGGTGAGACACTGCTTGATTCAAATCCCGCTTAGTTTGTAGAACTTAAAAACAAAAATAAACGCGCAGTCTAAGTAACCAACTCTGATCTCTATGCCTGCTACTTACAATCACCTAAAATCTCTTTCTGTAGTTAATAAACCTGTTTTATATTTTACCTAAAACAGTGTGTTTTGGATGAAGTGCTTGGGAAATCTCAGCTCAGTTTACAAAGACTAGTGTGCCTCTGTGTAAGTGCAGTGCATATCAGAGTTTGTAATTTGACATCAGCATCACTGTGTGAGAGGCAGCCCAGGCTGGTGGTTTGAAGGGCTCAGTGGTCCCACAATCAAGACTACTCCCTGGGAACCCAGTCACAAGCAGTACTGTCCACTTAAATGAGAGAAGACTATCCTGGAAATAGCATCAAGATTTGGAAATATAACCATCTTTCAAATTCTGCCTCAAAATATAATCTTGCTCTGACATAGTCACAGTGCTTTTAGCCATGTCTGTTCATATTGGGGATGTATTTGTTAGAAAGTTACGTATTTTATAAACTCTGAACAAGAATAAACATTTCTTGATCATTTAAGTGTAGGTAATGCCCTGTTGTGTGATAAATTTCTGTGTGTGGTATTTATTGTTGCATTTAACTCTTCTTATTTATGTAACATAAGACAGGATTATAATTCTACAGAAAATGTTTATATTGCTCTATCTACATGTGTAAAAAACCTGAGCATAATCCTAATTCACTTGCCACAGTACTTCCTATACAACATTACATAACAGAGAAGTCATTTCAAAAGCATTACTGAATGCTACAAGAATGAGAGCAACCAAACTATTAAAAAAATTAAAGACATGCTGTCATAACAGAGAAAGAATATGCTGCTTAACGTGATGAACATAATGTGCATGATTAAATCCTGTGAGACTCGCAAAATGGAAGATCTTTTAAACAGGTCTCACATTTTAGTCTGAGCTATCACAGGGCTAACCTGGGGAAATTTTTCAAACCATTTCTGCCTGCATTTCAGGGGCCCAATCCAATATCCATTAAGTCAATGGGAATAGAATCTGACCCCAAGAGAGGCAATGACAACAGTTTAACTCCTTATAAAAAGGAAATATACAGAAAAATTAAAGGTTCTGGAGCTCTTGTTTCTCATATCCCCTAAACCTACATATTGTAAAGCAATAAAACAAACAGTAGGGGTATTACATTAGTCAGAGTAAGAGACATTTATTATTTTGTACATGCTCTCAGCGGAGTTATTGCTTGAATCATTATCTGCACTTTTTCAGCTCAAAAGTATTTTTCTCTCAGCTTGTCTCAAATTAAACTCCAATGCACATAATATTTTAGGCCTATTATTAAGCGTGATTTTCAGCAAACAGCATCCTATCTGGATAGACATTTCCTCTGAGGAGATCCCTTAGGCATCCAATCAGCCAGGTATTACTAGGCCTGCAACTTTTAATTAACTCTTGTCATAATTGTCCAAAACTCTGATTTAAAAGCTAAAGAAACTCTGTATTTGTTGGGAGAGAGAAAATTAACAAGTACATTGTCAGTATGAGGCATGGATAATTGAGCAAACACCACCACACAAGCACCTTTCATGGGAGATTTTTGGTGGCAGTGTCCATTCAGCTCTAGTCCTCCCCTTGGCCCATTCCAAGGATATATGTAGCTGCACAAGTGAACTGCCCCAAGGTCCTTCTCTACTGCAAAGTCCCAAGACGCAAGACTCCGAAGCAGTGAGAAGGGGGCAAAAAGGGGGGTGTAGTGGGGCACTCATAAGGGACACATCTCCAAGAAGTTCAGTTACTGCACAACATGAATAATGATGCTGTACTTCTGGGTGACTCCCACGCAGTATCCCTTGATGGAGGTGGGAGCCTCAGAGTCAGATATAACACTGAAGATGAGACTGCATTGCCAACTGCAGCATCTGCTCTAGAAGCGTGAATCAGAGCATAATATTTGGAAAAGATATGTATTGAGGACTAGGTTGTGGCTCTGCAAATTTCAGCAACTGGGACATCTTTCAACAGGGTTATAAAATAAGATTGGGACCTTGTAGAATGGGCTATCACTCTAGAAGGAGATGAATGTTGGCATTCAGTGGTTTGAGCTCAGTGGTTTGAGCATTGGCCTGCTAAACCCAGGGTTGTGAGTTCAATCCTTGAGGGGGCCATTTAGGGATCTGGGGATTGGTCCTGCTTTGAGCAGGGGGCTGGAATAGATGACCTCCTGAGGTCCTTTCCAACCCTGATATTCTATGATAATAACAAGAGATAATATGCACAGAAATCTACTTTGAAAGTCTTTGGATGAAATTGCAGATCCTCTGGATCTGTCAGCAATTGACACAAAGTCTAGAAGACGTCCCTGAAGCCTGTCTGAGTAGAAGGCCAGTATCCTTTTGATATCCAAAGAATGTAAGGTGTCTCCCTCCCTGGACTGGTGTGGCTTCAGAAAGAAACCTGGCAAATGAATAACCTGATTAACATGGAATTCAGAAGAAATTTTAGGTAGAAATCAAGGATGAGGATGTAATGCAACTTTGTCACTGAAGAACACTGAAAGGGAGGGTTTGTCATCACAACCCCCATTTCTCCATACTTCAGGCAGAAGTGTTGGCCACCAGGAAGGCTGTTTTCATAGATAGATGTAGTCAAATCACAGAACTGTAGAGTGATAAGTCATCAATTCCAGCCCCCTGCACTGAAGCAGGACCAAGTAAACCTAGACCATCCCTGACAAGTGTTTGTCCAACCTGTTCTTAAAAACCTCCAAAGAGGGGATTCCACAACTTCCTTTGAAATCCTATTAATCCTTATAAAGTTATTCCTAATATCTAACCTAAATCTCTCGTTGCAATTAAGCCCATTACCTCTTGTCCTACCTTCAGTGGACACGGAAAACAAGTGATCGCCATTCTCTAACAGCCATTAATATATGTGAAAACGTATCAGGTCCCTCTCTCAGTCTTCTTTTCTCAAGACTATACATAGTTTTTTTTAACCTTTCCTCAGAGGTCAGGTTTTCTAAATCTTTTATCATTTTTGTTCCACTCCTCTGGACTCTCTCCAATTCATCTATATCTTTCCTGAAGCATGGCTCTCAAATTGGTCACAGTACTCCAGCTGAGCCCTCACCAGTGCCAAGAAGATGGAACAATTACCTGCTGTGTCTTACATATGACACTCCGGTTAATACACCCAAGGGTGATATTACCCTTTTTTGCAACTGCGTTACATTGTGACTCATATTCAGTGTGATCCACTATAACCCCCAAATCCTTTTCAGCAGTACTGGTGACTAGCCAGTTATTCCCCATTTTGTAGTGTGAGACCCACTATATGGAGGGACCCAGTCTGACAGCAAATCATTGATAACTACTCTTTGGGTATAGTCTGTCAATCAGTTGTACACCCACCTTATACAAATTTCATCTTGTCCACATTTCTCTAGGACACTTATGAGAATGCCCTGTGGGACTGTGTTAAAATCCTTACTGAAATCAAGATACATCACATCTACTGCTTTCCTCCATCCATCCCAGTTAGAAACAGACACTCTCGGTGCCTCTGTTGTTTGGGAGACATCCACCTACCTGCAAAGTGCCAGGTAACTGTCGAACTCTGCTTGTCTGCTTTTATAACTGAAAAGACTGAACACTGCTATAAGAAACTCCTCCCTGATGTTGGAAACCAACTGTTCATCACCAAAAGCTAACTTATAATCTGCCCATAAGACCTGTTCATCAGTAACTTAAATAACGTAATATGGGGGAAACAAAGGCTATGTCTTCACTTACAGTGGTGTGCAGAGTGCAGGCAGTACACACATAGCTATACGCCACAGTGAAAGACAGATTGTGTCCACGCTTGTCACTGTGGCACGTAACTACACACTGCACTGAAAGGCTCCAGCAGCGGGGTGATGGGGGGAAAGCTCTGGCAAAGGGGAGATAATGGGACACTACACTGCTAAAAATTGCAGTGTAAATATGGGAGGCACTGCTTGGGCGTGTGGGAGCATGTAGGGTATACACCCAAGGAGTTCAGGAGTGTAGAGCACTCTAATTGCCTAAGCAGTGCCTAACCATCTACACCGCTATTTATACCTGTGCTACCTGGGCGGGCAGTGCCTGTACTCTACACACTGTCATAACTGTAGACATTCCTAAAGAAATCACTATTTTCATCAATTCCTCTTTCTATCTGGACTCTTCTTATCAGCCTCCTCACATGTTCTTGTTGCTGAGCACTTCATTGCTTGCCCACTTTTCCTACATTTATTAAATTCTTCAAACTTAGATTTCATTTGGGCCTTAATCCTACAAACACTTACGCACATGCTCAACTTTACTACTGAGAATAGTCCCAGTATTTGAATAGGACTTACTACTCACAGTAGTAAACTTAAACACGTGCACAAGTGTTCGCAGGATTGGGGTCTTGGTGATGATATAAAAGATGGGTGGCCAGGACCTGCATAAAAGTCCAGTGATTTTCTAACTTCTTTCCATGATTAGTCTCTATTTTCCTTCATTATTCCAACACAAACAGAAGAACAGTAATTCTTACTACATATTGCTTTGTAGTCACTTTTTAACTCCCCAGAAAATATACATTCAGACTGATACTTTCTCTGTCATTTATGTCTGAATAAAACCTAGTACTTTAACATATGACCTCATCTCTTTAATCTACCAAATCTAGCCATGCTATATTGTTACCTTAGTTTTCCCCAGTTATTTTGCCATTCAGCATGCCCGGTCACTTACTTACAAGTAGGTTCTACTTGTTTAAGTTGTAGATGAAATATTATTCCACAGCCTATCTCAATAGTAAGAAGCAGACTTTACTATTCACCAATGTTCAAAGGAAGGGTAAAGTAATCCACGGTCATGGGCAATATGACTGAAAATACAGTACATGTCAAATCAAAATAGATATTTCCTACATTACCTACTTTAGCTTTGAAAGCGATGACTCCCTACCAAAGGGTCAAGAAGGAAGTTAAATTCCAAGATTAAAACACTATATTCTACAGAAAAAGAGCCACTTTAACGCACTTAAAAGCTAAAATGCTACATCACTATGGTGAAATGTATTTTTAAAAGCTGCATAAGTGTTCTCAGCCCTCCAACATATTCTAAGGAAAACAGTAATGTCACCAACTTTAAATTTACATGGTGCCTTTTCACCTCCAAAAGATCCCAAAGAGACTTAATAAACCATATTTACATAAATATACATTTCACTTCACTCAACACTGAAGTGCAGCTATCTCCAGGGTTGAATAAGTAGTTCTTTAAGTAGTTCAGTATACAGCAATACTATACAATTGTTGGGGTCACATAGGGTAGTATACTGTCAGCATCCAAAGGAAACCGCACTGGAAATATAGGTAGGCAGAATGAAGCTACTGAATTGTAAATTTTGCCAGGTTACTAATGCTTGCACCCCTACTCATGGGCAATTGGTCTTTAATGACTATCAGAGATAAGATATGCTTAAAGTCTTTCCAAAAAGACTACACCACCGAGCCCTACAGGGCCCCCTGCTACCATGCTGGAGCATTAGTTTATCACGGACTCAGAATGTCACATCTACTAAATCATTTTCTACAGATCTGAGTTTTCCATCCAAGAACTAATCAGGCTCAAACATGTTTGGAGATCTGATAAGATCACAGCCCAGTGAGATATGGCAGCAGACAGATACCTCCTACAAACTACCCTGAAAATATAAATGACATCTAGCAAAATAAATCATAAGATACCCAGAATATGATGCTTTGCTGTCTGGCAATAGCACTTTCTTCTTGGGGGTGTTTCCAAAGTTCTCTTCCTGTGTCTTCTCTCTTTCAGTCTTTGGAGCTCCCTCATAAGTAGTTTTTTCCATTTTCAATGGCTTTTGATCTAATGTTGGTTTCTCATTTTCATCTTCTATATGTGTTCTGCTCCACAGTGTTTTTTCTTCACTTTCCTTACCAGGTTTTTGGAAATTGCTGCTCAAAAAGCTACAAGATGGTAGTTTTAATGAGGATTGCTGTAGCTTGCAGTCTTTATTAACAGATGACAAATCATCTTCAGAAGGTTTCAAAAATTTATATTTCAAATTGCTTAGAGAGGAAACTGTCTCCTGACTTCGTTTTTCATCAGAATGTTTTGCTGCTTTGGAACAATTGTCTCTGAACTCAGAGTCTGTGCTACGATGTCTATATTCTCGTTCTTCTCTTGGCCTGTCTTTTCTATAATCTCTTTCTTCCAGTGGATATACCTTATTATGCCTATCTCTAGAATGTCCTTTACACATACCCTTGATTCTGTCACCTTCAACTTGTGTTTCTTTTTCCATGTGGTGCTCTCTCTCTTTTTGCTCATTCTCTGAATAGTTAAATTTCCTCCATCTTCTTTTTCTATATTCATTTTCCTGTTTTGATGCAGCTTCTTCAGCTTCTTCCCATCTCGACTGAAATATTTCCACTGACTACAAGACAGAAGGAAAAAATATAATGGCATTATTTTTAATGGCATTATTTTTAAAATTATGTCCATATTAATAACAAGCATGAGAGAGAGAATACATGATAGTGTTATATGGTATAACGGTTTTAGTGGTCTAAATTTGCGATGGCCACATAACTCATGCAGCTGTGATAATATCACAGGGGACATTTCTAAAACTAATCAGCATGGATATTTAACCTTTAACCATCACTGGAAAGAAATCAACGATTTACACAACCAGTGAAGTTTCTACCCAATATTTAGGCCTAAAGTCTGACTGACCAGGGTCAAGGAAATCTAAGAAACTGTATGCTTATCCTGTCACAAACTTCTGAATTACCTTTGTTTTTTTTAAAAAAAGGATATTACAGAACAGTATAGCAGTTGGCAGGCTGCATGACATTCAGCATCAACTTTTTTCAGTAGGGACCTCATGGTAGCTTTCCTGAAGAATCACTGGCACCTTGCCTCACTTAGGGAAACACAATTTCATCCACTTGCTGCCCCCAGTACTACTACTCTGGCATTCACAAGCCAAGGAGGACAGGAGTCAAATTTTCTGGTTGTAGTAAGAAGCCATCCCAGCATCTCCAGAATGTCAGAGAGCAGCACTAACAAACTCAAAGAAAACTCAGCATTTGTCCCCTTACAATATTCTTAAACCTATTCTTGGTATACAATTGAATACCATATATCCTGCACCTTTCACCAATAATTTTGAAGCCAATACCATGTTTTGCGGGGTGGGGTTGAGAGGTATGTTTTTGTGGCAGTTTGTTTTCTTAAAGGTTAGCTTTTGAAAACTACTCAGAGGGTTTAGCAAGTGAGAAGCATTCTTGGTAGAGATGGATTGCAGGTAAAGTTGCCAACAGATATATGATAAATTAATTTGATCATGCAACTCTCCAACTTGTTACATGGATAACACCATCACAAAGGGTATGTCTATACTTGGAGATCAGGGTGGGATTCTCAGCTCGTGTGGACACACTTGCTCTAGCTCTCATGGAGCTAGCATCCTAAAATTAGTAGTAAAGCCAGGGTAACATGGACAACGGTGAACAGCTGCATGGGCTAGGCGTCCGGCGTTCAAACCCGCATGGGGTACACTCCCAGCATGGCTACCCTGTGCTGCTGCCCACTGCTGCCCATCCTCCCCCAGTTATGCTATGCTTTTTAGCGCACTAGCTCGATGAGCACTAGCACAAGTGTGTCCCCTCAAACTGGGAATCATAACCCTTGCTCATACCGCAGACATAGCCAAACTTCTTGTGTGCACACCTGGGCACAGGTCTGAAAGAAATATCTCTACAAATACAGATAATTTTGGAAGGTGCTCAGATACCAGGATAATGGGGACCATATAAGAACCTGGGTGAAGTGAAAGATAGAAATATTTTAACTACAGTCTAGTACCCCATAGTGAAAAAAGGTAGCATGCAAAATCATGCAAATCGAAGTCTGACAGCATTAACGCCTTCATCACCTGATGGAAGTTTCAAGAATGGATTGTTTTCAGCAGAGCTTGATCATGTCTTAAGCTATACATTAAATACTTCTGCCTTTACAGGGATTTGACCTTTCCCAAAAGCTTAAAAACTGTAAACAAGGAGAATACTTTTCCTCTTAAGATGCTTACCCCATATCTTTCAGCTACAATTTCCTCAAAATTTCGTTTCTCTCTCTCAGCCTGCTCCTTCATCCTTTGATAGGATTTCTTTAACCAACTTAATCCACCATCTTCCACCATTTTAACTAAAGGAACAAAAGAATTAGATATGATATTTTTGTATTTCAGGGTTAGCTTTTATTACCTAACACTTATTGTATATGCTACATGCAGCACAGAAACTTAAATTAGCTCAGTTAGACCTATTTTGTATGCTGACATGGAGTATATCTAGCTTTCTACCTTCATATTCGTGCCCCAACTGAAAATATTGTAATAAAATATTGTCTTTCTCCCTATCCTGAATACATGAAACTGAAAACAGATGCAAATCTTCTAGTCTTTCTCACCAAATATTTCTTCTTAGAAATTTACATTAGTTGAATTCAAAGATGGTCAGTTTCTTGAAGAGTTGTAGTTTGTTGGTTTCTCTACTAGAACAAGCAGAACCAAACAGGGGTACCTGGGAGTATGGCATGCATGCAGCTGGCATGGGTCAGCTGACTCGGACTCACGGGGCTTGGGCTGCAGGGCTACGAATTGATGTGTAGATGTTTGGGCTCAGGCTGGTGCCCAAACATAGGATCCCTCAGAGGGTCCCAAGCTCCAGCTCTAGCCCTGGGACCCTCCACTCTTGCAGGGTCCCAGAACTCGTGCTCCAACCTGAGCCCAAACCCATACACAGCAATTTTTCAGCCGCAGAGCCCAAGCTCTGCGAGTCCAGGACAGCTAACTTGGCCAACTGCGTTTTTTTATCCCCATGTAGACATACCCATTGAGCCAGATGAGTCTCTCAGAGTTGACATTACAAAAAGTAGTAATTGAGGGTGCACGGTGGCAAGGTGCAGGGGCACCCCCAGAAATTTTTGACCTGGTACACACTATTAATCTCTGTGGAGCTATCCCCACTGCATCCACAGACCCCTGTGCCTCGCCTGCCAAGTCTGTGTGACACTAAGCTGCTGCCTTCCAGCCTGGCTCACCCAGGTGCAGCATCACTTCCCATCCCTGAGGGGGGAAACAGGCTGCTGGAAGCAAGTCAAGGCCAGGCAGGCTCTTTTGGGGAGAGCCCTGGTGCAACAGCCATCTCCACAGCAATGGCAAGGAGCAGCAGCACTGGCTACCCCACTGCCCACTTAGGCAAGAACCTGTGGCACTGCAACCTCTGTGCACTAGGTTGCAATGCCACTCGCTCAATTGTGGCCCTGCTGCCCCCCATCCTGACATAGAAGGCCTGGAGCCAAATGTGAGGGGGCAGTCGGCATCCAACACCGCTGCTCCTAGCCATTGCCAATAGTACACCCCATGCATAATGTGCATATGGCCACAGGCCCCACTCGCAAGATGTTTCACTGATGGAGTGTGGAAAGGTGATGAATCTGAATTGCCTGCAAGTGTCACATTTGAGGGGGAGGGACAAACAGAGTGCATCTCATGGAGCAGGTGTTCCTGGGAGAGAGATGTATTATTTATACAGCATCGTAACACGTACAAGGGATAAGGCATGGAAATAAAATACACAGTCCCTGTTCTGGGGATCTTACAACCTAATTTTAGACATGATATGATATGAGCAAGAGCAACATACAGTAGGGGGAGAAAAAGGAAAACAGAGACAATAAAAGATTTCCATAGTTATTTAGTTTAACATTGTGCATATATTGATGGTACAACTGATTTTCTGTAATCTTCTCCATTTTATTATTTCAACATATAATGGATGTTTTGCAGGAAGGAGCAGCACATGGGCATTCCCTTTCTTGAGTCCACTTTCTGTCACCTCCCTCACATGCAAATCAAATCCCCCTTTCCTGCAAAACTAAATTAGTAAATAGATTCTTTTGCTGGGGATGTTAGTAGGGTTCCCAAGATCATGAAGGACTCTGCTGCTCTTCGCCTCTTAGGGAGAAGAGATGGCTCTTAGAGCCAGGCTATGGGTGTTCCTGTCCGTGTGATCGCTGGCCTGAGGGAGACCCCTGGAAGCCCATAGTCCATACAAACTGCCCACAGAATAAGTGGGTATGGACTCCCAATATGGGCCCCTTACTACTCCCTACAACCCAGCATATAAGAGTCCTTCTTAATGTTTTATAAATGCTATGTGACATTCTGAAAAAATATTTCATAGCTGCACTTGCTGGAAATAGACAGGATAAGCCAAAGGTAAGGACTGAAGTGAAAAGGTTACAGAAATAATGTTTTTCACAAACTGCATTCTTAATGTATTTCATTTAAATGTGACTCACAGATTTCTGTAGTTGAATATTTTAAAACTGTAATTTGTGTAATGGAATGAAAGGAATCAAATGAGATGACAACAATATATCATGTCCTGGTGGAATCATTTTTTTCTTTAATTAGTTCAAATGAGAGAAAATCTGTGTAGAAACTGAAGGTCAAACCACTCAAGATTATAAATCAGTCAAGAAATATTCTGCAAAACAATGTATTATGATTTTAACCCAATATTTGCTACTGAAACAAGTTTTATTTCATTTGTCTTCATTGTATGTAACTGGGAGCCCTGCTAAGCTGACCATTCAACAACGTAAACGTCTCTGAGGGGAATACATATAGCTTTTCTTACTAAAACTTGTTTTTTTACCTTTTTTAACTGAAGTTGCTTCACCCTCTTCTGGCGGTAAACCTGTTCCACCATCTTTCCAGTAGGGGTTCAGCTCTCTTTCAGAAATTCTAGACTACAGAAAACAATTTTCAACTGATGCACAAAAATCCACTTTGTCTAACAGCTGCTGTTACAACTTTTTAATTATTTTGTATGATCCATATAGAAATGTAATCAGTTTAAATGTACCCAAATGACAATCTCATTAACAAACCTGGTGCTGGAACTTCAAAACAAAAAGTTTGACAGGGCACTGTAACTTTCAATTTTTTTAAAAAAATACTAATTCATTAAAAATAGCCAGGTGAAGAAGCAACTACAATTGTACGTAGAAAATATTTATGAATGTTTTGAGGAAATGTGGGTCTTTTCTATATACAGTAGTACTGGACATCATTTTCTTCAATATTTTCTTCCAAAGAATAATCTCTGTAAGACTTCCTTTTGCAGTTCAGATGAGTGTACTTTCAAAACTACAGTTTGTTAAACAAGAACTAAACTAAACATTCCGCTACATCACTTCATAGCACTAAAGAATCCCACCTGAGCAGTGGTCCCATGGGCAGCCAGAGCAGCGGCTCCGGGGACAGCCGCACGAGCCTCTGCTCGGCAGCCCCCGGCTGCTGGCCCCTGGGACCACCCGAGCAGCGGCCAGTGGGGCTGGCCTCAGGGTCCACCCCCAAAACAGCGGCTCCCTGGAACCCCCGCCCAGAGCAGTGGCACCCAGGGCACCCCACCCAAAGCAGTGGCACCCCAGGGCCCCGCCCCAGCTAAGATAGGGGTATTTATAGTAAAGGTCATGGATAGGTCACAGGCCATGAATTTTTGTTTATTGCCCATGACCTGTCCATGACTTTTACTAAAAATACCCATGACTAAATTGTAGCCTCAGTCATAAACTTACACTGGGCAGGCTTCTGACGAGGGCAGGACGGTACAGCCCTGGGGTCCTAGGCTGGGAAGCTGGGGGAATTATCTGCAGCCTCTCTATTGTTGGTTCATGAATTGGCTGGTGAAAGCATTCATGTAACTCAGATGGGTGTGTCCCAGTCTGTGGATGTATGTGTAAGTGCCGTATTTGGATGGGGTTTGCAGCTTGTCCCAGCATCACAGTGTGAGAGGGACCCAAGGTTGGTAAGACAGAGGGCTTAGCAATACCCCAGTTCCAGGTTGCACTCCAGGGAACCCGTCACAAGTAGGTAACTAGGATCTGTTCAAATATACCTTCTGAGAATCAGAAACTACATGTAAATAATCATATACCACATTCCTAATGCTAATATCCCTTAGAATTAAGAATTCATCATATATTTTTGGACTGAACACTGAAGACTCCTTTAGGAGTATAGAAAAGTTAAAAAAAATAACTGAAAAGGCAACAACAAAACATCACCCCCTTCACGCCTTCTCAAAAGCTAGTAAGGACAAGAACTAGGATGCTATAAATTGAATCCAAATAGAAATTGCATGCCAACACTGATGTTTCGTAGAGGCATAACAGCAAACTGGAACACTCTACAATAGTGGGTGGTCAAAGGGAGGACTAAGGGCATATAAATTCTAGGTAATATTTGTCTGCCATCTGCCTGCAGAACTGAGCAGAAGGTCAGCCCCCCTAGTCTGCCAATTTCTACCTATTCAACAGATTCTGTAAAGTGATTCAAGTATTATGGCAGATAGGTGCCATAAAAATACAATTAACTTTTATTATTTAATCTTTTCACTCTAGTTTAATCATAATTTTTTTTACTAGAATTGGCTTTCTTCTTAACTGACATTTAATTTTATGGGTTTCCTATCACAGGGTAAGCTCCCTAAAGTAAATTCTCTCCCTCATCCCAAACAAGTTACCTACCAGTATAAAATCACCACCACCATATGGACAATAAATACTATTTTAAGAAGATTTTAAAAATAAAACTGTAATCTAAAAGAGGATTCATTTAAGCAATTTAGAGTACATGTAGTTTGTGTATGACAAAACTATACACTGCATTTAGGAAGATACAGAGAAAACTGGTGCAATATATAAATAATTCCTTTTACCTGTTCAATTGCTTGGGCTTTCTGTTGCTCCAATAACTTTTCAGTCTCTTTTTCAGCTTTGAGTGATGCTGCAGATGTGGTTTTCAGAGACATAAAATCTAAGGTCATCCATTCATCCCTCTGTAATAATACAAACAGTTTCATCCAAAACAAAATAATGCCCACACTCAGTAAACACCCATTTTCTGTAAAAAAAATACATAGCTCAGGTATAAATCAAACTCACAAAATTACTGGTATCATCTGATATCTATAATCTATAGTGTAGATTTTACAGTAGTTTCTAGCTTTCAAAACATTTTTGCATGCAAAACAAATATTCTGAAGACTTCAATCATGAAATTCACTTACATATGCAGACGTTTACAGCTTTTCTTTGTAATTCCAGGTGTATAGTCTAGATGTGATTTATTTATGAGTAAGCACACTAGTAAATATGTGGGTGCATACAAATTCATTAGAGTAAATATGAGATTAGGAATGTCGTTCTTCACTGAACATTGTATGTTTGGACATCATTTTGCCAGATCACTTTACGTGCCACCTTACTCCAAAACCATTGAAGAATTAATGATTCTTACTGCATTTGGCTTCATGGTCTCTTTGGCCTAATTTAGCAGGCACAAAATCTGTAACTAATCATAGGGTGCAGTTGATAGCTCCCAGATAGTTAGGTACCCAAATGTGCCCATAAATCCGGTAGTTAAACACTTAACTTCTATTAATGTGTCAACAAATGCAGGTACAAAACCACATTCACAAATGCCAGATTGAGGCCATTTTAAATCTAAAGGCTATTATCTCAAGAAAAAAAATAGATTAAATAAACCATGATATAGGGCAATATACTGCCCTCAAACAGCTAAAGGCCTATTTTCCTCCCTTCCCACAGCTCACACAACTACAACAAATACAATATTTGTGAAGCATGAAAAGAAAGCAGTAAAATACACATTGAAAACGACTAATTAACCAAAATCAAAATGTGAGACACATCCATGTGTATTCTAACAAAAAGAATGGAATTCTGATGCCATTCTAGAACAATGAAAAAATAGTGTTCATTCTGATCCTTAATCTTCAAGTCTTGAAGCACCAGTCTGAATGGCTGCCACTATGTTATGTCATGTCTCTCATTTACAACCAATGCTGCTAGATGATGCATCTGAGACAATTTCACATATATGAAATGGAAGATACTCCACTTCCTAAAGGAGATTTGGGCTAAGGAGGAGGAACAAAAAGTGGGGTCATCTACAAAACCTCATCAGTTTACCATGGTGTATGAGGATAATTAAGGGGACACGCAAAAAGAAGAACAGGAGTACTTGTGGCACCTTAGAGACTAACAAATTTATTAGAGCATAAGCTTTCGTGGACTACAGCCCACTTAAGGGGACACGGTAATACTAAGGTACAAAATATATAGGAATGACAGAGAAGGTTGTGCTGGTGGGGGATTGGACTGGATGTGCAAGAAAGCATAGAATCAATTAAAGTAAAAAGCTTAAATGAATCAAACTGTACCAGAGAGAATCTCTATGGCTAGAAATTCCATGCTTTAACAATAAGAGTACAGCAATAGGACTACACTACCAACCACATGACCATAATGATGACAGTGATTGTGAAATGCTCAGGGAGACTGGAGAGACTACAAAGGATTTCAACTATCCTCATTAACTATCCTCATTAACATCTCACCTCAGGATAGGATGCAGAGATAATATTTCTAGACACATTAATGACTGCTTCTTGGAGCAGCTTGTCCTGGGGCCCACAAAGGGAGAAGCAATTCTTGATTTAGTCCTAAGTGGCGCACAGCCTCTGGTTCAAGAGGTGAATATAGCTGAATCACTCGGTAAAAGAAACCATAATGCAATTCAATTTCACATCCTTATAAGGGGGGAAATGTCAAAGAAACCCATCACAGTTGCATGCAACTTCTAAAAGGGGAACTACACACAAACAAGGAAGCTAGTTAAATGAAAATTAAAAGGAATAGTCATAAGGGTGAAATGTATGCAAACTGCATGAAGACTATTTAAAAACACCATAACAGAGGCTCAAGCTAAACCTATGTCCCAAATTAAAAAACAGCAAGAGGACCAAAAAATACCACCACTGCTAAACAGCAGAGTAAAAGAGGCAGTTAGAGGTAAAAAGGTTTCAGAGTAGCAGCCGTGTTAGTCTGTATCCGCAAAAAGAACAGGAGTACTTGTGGCACCTTAGAGACTAACAAATTTATTAGAGCATAAGCTTTCGTGGACTACAGCCCACTTCTTCGGATGCATCCGAAGAAGTGGGCTGTAATCCACGAAAGCTTATGCTCTAATAAATTTGTTAGTCTCTAAGGTGCCACAAATACTCCTGTTCTTTTAGAGGTAAAAAGGTATCCTTTAAAAATTGGAAGTCAAATCCTAGTGAGGAAAAAGGAGAGGACCGTAAAAAACTCTGGCAAGTATAGTGCAGAAGTAATAAGGCAGATCAAGAAAGAATCTGAAGAGCAACTAAATAAAGACACAAAAACTAACAGCAATTTTTTTTTAAGTACATCAGAAGCAGGAAGACCGCCAAGCAGTCACTTGCACACTGGATGATTGAGAAGCGAAAAGAGTATTCAAGGAAGATAAGGATGTTGCAGAGAAGCTAAATGAATTCTTTGCATCGGGCTTCACGGCAGAGGATGTGGGGCACATGCAGGGCCGTCCCTACCTATGGTGGTGCCCTACGCAGCCCAAGCACCTGCACCACCCCACGGGGGGAGCGGCCATTCCGCTGGGGGGCAGGCCCGGCCCCTCCGCGGGGGGGGTCTGCGCTTAAGGGCTGTAGGGCCGCGGGAGCAGGAGCTGTGAGGGGCAGCAGCAGGGCAGGGAGGCCCAGGGCAGTCTGGGGATTAGCAGGGGGCCTGTCGCCGGCAGCAGGAGTCGGGCCCGCCCCGCATTCACCGGTGGCAGCGGGAAGCAGAGTGACCCGGCCCCAGCCCACTCCACTCCCCCCCCCCAGCATCCAGCCCTGTCGCTTGGGGAGGGGGCTTGGAGGAAAGGGTCAGGCCTGCCCCCACACTCACCAGCGGCAAGAAGCGGAGCAACGCAGCTGGGAGCTGGTGGAGCAGGCTAGGGTTTGGTTACTCTGCTTCCCGCCGCCACCACTGATGAGTGCAGGGGCGGACGCAACCCCTTCTGCCAGCTCCACTACCCCTGCTAATCCCACGGGCCGCATCGCTCAGGGGAGGGGGCTTCGGGGAAGGGGTGGAATGGGGGTAGGGTGGGGGCAGAGCAGGGGCGGGAAGAGGTGGGGTGGGGCAGAGCAGGGACAGGAGCTTGGGGAAAGGGGTCGAATGGGGGCAGGGCAGGGACGGAGATGGGGGGTTGGCTTGTGGATGGGGCTGGCCGCTGGAGCCAGCGCCACATACACAGCATGCAGCTGCCTAGGGAACCATGAAACTTGGTGCCCCAAATTACGTGGTGCCCTACGCAGCTGCGTATTCTGCGTATGCCTGAGGTTGGCCCTGGGCACATTCCCACATCAGAACCATTCTTTTCAAGTGACAAATCTGAGGACCTGTCCCAGGTTGATATGTCCATAGAGGAGGTTATGGAACAAATTGATAAATTAAATAGTAAGAAGTGACCAGAACCAGATGGTATTCCCACAAGAGTTCTGAAAAAACTCAAATATAAACTACAGAACTATCAACTGTAGGATGTAATCAATTGCTGAAAGAAGCCTCTATACCAGATAACTGGAAGGTGGCTAACATAATGCCTATTTTTAAAAAGGGCCTCAGAGATGATCCTGGCTATTACAGGTCAGCGAGCCTAACTTCAGTGCCAGGCAAATTGATAGAAACTATAGTAAAGAACAAAATTATCAGATACAAACACCATTTTTTGGCAAAGCATCAACATGGCTTTTGTAAATGGAAATTATGCCTCAATCTATTAGAATTCTTTGAGGGAATCAACAAGCATGTGGCTAATGGTGATCCACTTGATACTGTGTACATGGATTTTCAAAAAGCCTTTAACAAGGTCCCTCACCAAAGGCGCTTAAGGAAACTAAGCAGTTACAAGATAAGAGAGAAGGTCTTCTCATGGATCAGTAACCGGTTAAAAGATAGGAAATAAAGGGTAGGAATAAATGGTCCGTTTTCACAGTAAAGAGAGGTAAATAGCAGGGTCACCCCATAGGATCTGTAGTGGGACCAGTGCTCCTCAACATAGAATTATAGAATCACAGAACTGGAAGGGACCTCGAGAGGTCATCTAGTCCAGTCCCCTGCACTCAAGGGAGGACTAAGTATTATCTAGACCATCCCTGACAGGTGATCATCTAACCTGCTCTTAAAAATCCCCAATGATGGATTCCACAACCTCCCTAGGCAATTTATTCCAGTGTTTAACCACTCTGACAGTTAGGAAGTTTTTCCTAACGTCCAACCTAAATCTCCCTTGCTGCAATTTAAGCCCATTGCTTCTTGTCCTATCCTCAGAGGTTAAGAACAACAATTTTTCTCCCTCCTCCTTGTAACAACCTTTTATGTACTTGTAAACTGTTATGTCCCCTCTCAGTCTTCTCTTCTCCAGACTAAACAACCCCATTTTTTTCAATCTTTCCTCATAGGTCATGTTTTCTAGACCTTTAATCGTTTTTGTTGCTCTTCTTTGAACTTTCTCCAATTTGTCCACATCGTTCCTGAAATGTGGTCCCCAGAACTGGACACAATATTCCAGTTGAGGCCTAATCAAGTAGAGCAGAAGAATTACTTCTCGTGTCTTGCTTACAATACTCCTGCTAATACATCCCAGAATGATGTTTGCTTTTTTTGCAACAGCGTTACACTGTTGACTCATATTTAGCTTGTGATCCACTCTGAGCCCCAGATCCCTTTCTGCAGTACTCCTTCCTAGGCAGTCATTTCCCATTTTCTATGTGTGCAACTGATTGTTCCTTCCTAAGTGGAGTACTTTGCATTTGTCCTTTTGAATTTCATCCTATTTACTTCAAACCATTTCTCCAGTTTGCCCAGATCATTTTGAATTTTAATCCTATCCTACAAAGCACTTGCAACCCCTCCCAGCTTGGTACCATCCACAAACTTTATAAGTGTACTCTCTGTGACATTATCTAAATCACTAATGAAGATATTAAACAGAACCAGACCCAGAATCAATGTGGGACCCCACTCGTTATGCCCTTCCAGCATGACTGTGAACCACTGATAACTACTCTCTGGGAACGATTTTCCAACCAGCTATGCACCTACCTTATAGTAGCTCCATCTAGGTTGCATTTCCCTAGTTTGTTTATGAGAAGGTCATGCGAGACAGTATCAAAAGCCTTACTAAAGTCAAGATATACCACATCTTCCACTTCCCCCCATCCACAAGGCTTGTTTACCCTGTCAAAGAAAGCTATCAGGTTGGTTTGACACCAATACTAACATATTCATAAATATTCTGGAAAAAGGAGTAAACAGTGAGATGGCAAAGTTTGCAGATGATACACAATTACTGGTTTGGACAACAAAGTTATATCCAAAGCTGACTGCAAATAGTACAAAGGGATCTCACAAGACTGGGTGACAAAATGGCAGGTGAAATTCAATGTTGATAAATGCAAAGTAATGCACATTGGAAAACATAATCCCAACTATAAATATAAAATGATGGGGTCTAAATGAGCTCTTATCATTCAAGAAAGCTCTTGGAAGTCACTGTGGATAGTTCCCTGAAAACATCCACTCAATGTGCAGCGGCACTCAAAAAATCTAGTAATGTTAGGAACCATTAGGAAAGGGATAGATACTAAGGCAGAAAACATCAAAATGCCACTATATAAATCCATGGTATGCCCACATCTTGAATACTGAATGCAGTTCTGGTCACCCCATATCATAAAAGATATTAGAATCGGAAAGGGTGCAGAGAAGGAATACAAAAATTATTAAGGTTATGAAACAGCTTCCACATGAGGAGAGATTAAAAAGATTGGGATTATTCATTTTAGAAGAAAGGATGACTGGGGAGGGGATGAATGATAGATGTCTATACAATCACAAATGTTGTGGAGAAAGTCAATAAGGAAGTATTATTTTCCCTTTTCATAACACAAGAACTAAAAGATCACCCAATGAAATTAATAAGCAGTAAATATAAGGAAGTACTACTTCACACAATGCACAGTCGACCTGTGGATCTCATTGCCAGAGGATGTTACGAAGGCCATAAGTATAACTGGGTTCAAAAAGAATTAGACAAGTTCGTGGAGGATAGGTCCAGCAATGGCTATTAGTCAAGATGGTCAAGAATGCAACCCTGCACTCTGGCTGTCCTTAAACCTCTGATGGCTGGAAGCTGGGACTAGATGATAGGGGATAGGTCACTCGATAATTGCCCTGTTCTGTTCATTCTCTTTGAAGCATCTGGTACTGGCCACGGTCGGAAGACAGGATACTGGGTTAGATGGTCTGGTCTGACCCACTAAGGCCATTCTTATGGTGTAAGTGATCCTCTCCAAAAAAGAAAAGGCTTGAAGAACTCAATGCTCATAGGGAGTACAAATGCCCATGAGCTACAAAGGGTTTGTTTCTGAACTTTTATCCTGCTATTTTCAGCAATCAGTAAAGGGCATTTCTCTGATTCAGAGAGTCTTTTTGTTTCCCTTGACCAGATGCACTTCATAAAGTCAGTCCCCTGGAAGCCAGAAGCATATTCAGAATTAACTTCACAGTGTAGAAAAGGCCATGAAACTTTTGACCATTTTTAGGTCATTAAAATGTGCTGGGGAAAATATGTATCTGTCCATTTGCCAATCCCGAAGGAGTCCACCAAGGGGAGGAAAAAAATCCTCAAATATCACACGTTAACTCCTCATATAAAGTGTAGAGTCTAATTGTGGACAGCCAAGTACCAGTCGCCCAATTCACAGAACAAATAGTGTTTGGATAAGAAAGAAATGACCCTGAAGCAAAAGCTATTGGTAGAAATCCAAAAACAGTTTTTTTTACAGCCTCCTCAGTTTAGACTGCATTCAACAATCTACACCTTAAAGCCAGAGGTAGTGTCATTCAGGAAAGTTCCTGTAAGTTTACCTATATTGCCTTTAGGCCTGACCTGTCAGAAAAGAGAAGGAGAATCCTGAAAAGCAGCAATGCTGAAAGAGACTTGGGGGCAACAATGAACAGTAATTATATAGGAGTTTGCAATTCAACGTGGCAGAAAAAAAATCAATGTAATTTTGGACAACAGACACAGGGACATCACATCACAAAGCAGGGGGTGTATGGCCCTAAGGTGACTGCACTTGGAGTAAAGCATTCAATTCCAGATCTTTGATCACCAGATACGTTGGAGGGAGATTAAGAGAAGCTTACTTATGAGACCATATATACAAGGGAAGCTACCTCTCTTTCTAACTGCACTTAGGTGTAAAAAAAAAAAAAGATGAAGGACATGGAGGATGCTACCCCAAAATTTTCCCTGTACAATGGGTTGACAGGATAAACAGAGACCTAGCCTAGTTTGCACACCCTCACCAAAAGAGGAGCACTTCTTTGTTTTCTCTCAGCATTCTTCAATTTGATGATCTTAAAGGACCCAGCCCTCTGCTGGTGTTACAATCATGGTATTACTAATAAAAACCTCTGGAAAGAAGGCTTAACTATACAGAGGGGAAAACTAGAGTAGGGAAAGTGCTGGAAGCAAGGAAACCAGCCTTACTGGTCCTTGGCTGTTCCAAAATTTACCCTCCTAAGATTATGTGGGCCTAGCACACACAAGTAATTCATGTGCCACATATGAAGTAATTCACATGTGTGCCAAATATAATTGGACTAGACTTGCTTTCAGGAGGACTAAACAACAGTTCAGCCTGAATCATTTCACTCTGCACTAGCTTAGTGCCATCATGGTCTCAGCTACCATAGTTAAAAGAGTCCTATTCTTACTGTCCTACAGTACGTCAGTGGCCTTTCAAAAATCCCGCAGAATCGCCTCTATCTAGGATCTACATTAGCATCATGGGATAGGTAACCAAAACTGAACTGAGAGGATTAAAACACACATCAACATAGCTAGAAAAGACACACTTAACAGTATGTGCTTAAACCAGTGCAATCACACTGCTTCAGTTAAGGACAGTTCAATTCTCCATATGACACATAATTTGTGAGGTGTAGAGGATAGCTAAGAATGTTGCAGGATCCCTGATGCAACCAGTCTTGCTGGTCAAACACTCTGCAGTTTCTTTAGTCACTATACCTCTTCAAGCACCATGTACTCAAAAAGTCATTGAAGATTGACTTGATCTATGCAGAGAAATTAACAGGGTTAGTCAAGATTTTAATTTGACCTTATTAAGAAAACCAGGCTAAATCACTACATACTTGGGCATATGATGCACAAAACTGATGCTAGGCAACATAATTGTAATACTTTGCTAGATGCTTAATAAAACAGGAAAAAATGCCCAATTAACAAAACCTAACATTTACCTAAATATATATAATATTTACATTTTAAGTAGCTATTGATCAAAGAATTTACAATGAACTATAGAGCAAATATAGCCACACTTTACACTAGGCCCAAATGATTTTACCTTTCCATAATTACCAGGCTACTCACCTGAACTGCAGGATTTTCTGTATCATCCGACTGCTCCTTCTTGACTTTCCAAGCCTTTTCTGTGCAAATTGACTGTGGTATAGTTGATTCAACCCATTCAACTGAAGAATCCTAAGAATAAGTGTTTGAGTAATTTAGAAAAATTGAAAAACACTGAATTTTACAGAATGACCAAACCTTAAACACTGTTATAAACTGAGGACACACTATTACTAAGAACATTTTACAAAGAAAATGCCATTTGATGTGATCTCATCAAAATAGCATGTTAGTCTCTCCCTATCCCACATCAACAGTTTATTAATATTGTATTGTCATGAAAAGAAAACACAATGGCCATTTGCCAGAAAGTTTAAACTATCCTGCTGATACTTTGAAACACACAAAAAATACTTACACGTAAAACTTCTAAATTAGTGACAAAATAAAATAAGAAATGTTTTATTAAGCTTTACTGGTGCAACATTCGCGTTTAAATTAAAAATGTAATAATTTATATCATCTCTTCACATTTTAATTGTATCTCATTCCCACCCAACCCCCATCCAATATATATATATACACATATATATATATATACACATATATATATATATATATATATATATATATATATATATATATATATATATATATATATATATATATATATATATACACACACACACACCTCTCTCTCTAAGAGGAAGAGAAGTTTTCTGGAGTGCTACAATTTTATACTCATAACAAACCGCTCTCTGCTGATCAGACATTCCCTGTTATTTATAGGAACCTGACATGAGAACAAAAGATTTTGTATCAAAGGTATCAGGGTCAGAAGGGTGCTGCATCTTGATGACTCTCTGATGTAATTTGCAGCTTTGGGTGCTTCCCACAGGAAACATGGGACCAATCTGTGGTTTTGGTTATTTCCCACAAGTCAGCAAGTCAAAAACACAGTTCACTTAGCTGTATGTTCCTGCAGAAAAACCTTGTCCTATTGAACCTTCCTATGCATCAGGAAGAAAGGGTAATCTTCAAGAAGACAACAATAAAGCTACCGTGCTTGCACACAAATGCTACATTTAAAACTGGGGACTTCAAAACACGTAGCAAATACTCAGAAAATCCAATCAGAACAAAACGAACAGGAGTACTTGTGGCACCTTAGAGACTAACAAATTTATTGTAGCATAAGCTTTCGTGGGCTACAGCTAAAGCTTATGCTACAATAAATTTGTTAGTCTCTAAGGCTAGGTCTACACTACGGGGGGGATGGGGAGGGGGGTCGACCTAAGATACGCAACTTCAGCTACGTGAATAGAGTAGCTGAAGTTGCATATTTTAGGTCGACTTACCTGGCTGTGAGGACGGTGGCGAGTCGACCGCTGCCACTCTGCCGTCAATTCCGCTTCCGCCTCTTGCCGCGGTGGATTTCCGGAGTCGACTGCAGAGCGATCAGGGATCGATTTTATCGCATCTTCACTAGACGCGATAAGTCGATCCCCAATAGATCGATTGCTACCCGCCGATCCGGCAGGTAGTGAAGACGTGCCCTAAGGTGTCACAAGTACTCCTGTTCTTTTTGCGGATACAGACTAACACGGCTACTACTCTGAAACCAATCAGAACAGAATTTCCTACTGGCCTGTTTACTCCACTTGATAAAAAAATGAAAAACAAGAGGGCCAGGAAGCAGTGCCATGATTTCCAAGCAAGTCTGTGACTGCTAAAAATAAAATGGGAGCCCACTGGCCTCTAACTGGAAGAGAGAGCATTACAGAAGCATTAAAGAAACAGAAAACAATTAATAAAATACCAGCAAGATATCATGTAGCACTGTCTTTAGGAAAAGGAAAATATGCCTCAATATTAGTGGCAACTTCTTTCCAAAAAGGCAGGTTAAAAGTGATTTGTTTGTTTTTAAACATTCTTTCAAGATAATATTTTAAGTTTATTACTTACTGAAGAGCTATCACTTGAATCATCATTTTTTTCAAATTTTTGGTTTTTACTTTTCTTCTTTTCTTTCTTAAGTTTTCTTGAGTGTTTATCTTTTTTCTTCTTTTTCTTCACAGAATGTTCCTATATAAGCAAACATTTATAAATGACATGAAAACAAATCACATAGAAAAAAAAGATAGACTATTAATCAAATTACATAGAAAAAAAAACTAGCTAATTCTAAACCATCAAAACTGTAACTGCATATCCTTATTACTATTTCTATTGTCCTCCATCAACCATTCCTTCTGACTGTTTCTTAGCACTTGTCTACACAGGATTTATTTAATATATTTTTCCGCTACATTGAAAAAGTACATCTATACACTTTGTTTATTATGACTTAAGCTATTTCTCTTAAGAACGTAAGAATGGCCATACTGGATCAGACCAAAGGTCCATCCAGCCCAGTATCCTGTCTACCGACAGTAGCCAAAGCCAGATGCCCCAGAGGGAGTGAACCTAACAGGGTAATGATCAAGTCATCTCTCTCCTGCCATCCATCTCCACCCTCTGACAAACAGAGACTAGGGACACCATTCCTTACCCATCCTGGCTAATAGCCATTAATGGACTTAACCACCATGAATTTATCTATTTCTCTTTTAAACCCTGTTATAGTCCTAGCTTTCACAACCTCCTCAGGCAAGGAGTTCCACAAGTTGACTGTGTGAAGTAGAACTTCCTTTTATTTAGTTTTAAACCTGCTGCCATTAATTTCATTTGGTGGCCCCTAGTTCTTATATTATGGGAACAAGTAAATAACTATTCCTTATTCACTTTCTCCATATCACTCATGATTTTATATACCTCTAACATATCCCCCCTTAGTCTCCTCTTTTCCAAGCTGAAAAGTCCTAGCCTCTTTAATCTCTCCTTATATAGGACCCATTCCAAACCCCTAATCATTTTAGTTGCCCTTCTCTGAACCTTTTCTAATGCGAGTATATCTTTTTTGAGATGAGGAGACCACATCTGTACGCAGTATTCAAGATGTGGGCGTACCATGGATTTATAGAAGGGCAATAAGATATTCTCCATCTTATTCTCTATCCCCTTTTTAATGATTCCTAACATTCTGTTTGCTTTTTTGACTGCCGCTGCACACTGCATGGACATCTTCAGAGAACTATCCACGATGACTCCAAGATCTTTTTCCTGATTAGTTGTAGCTAAATTAACCCCATCATATTGTATGTATAGTTGGGGTTATTTCCCAATGTGCATTACTTTACATTTATCCACATTAAATTTCAGTTGCCATTTTGTTGCCCAATCACTTAGTTTTGTGAGATTTTTTTTTAAGTTCTTCACAGTCTGCTTTGGTCTTAACTATCTTGAGCAGTTTAGTATCATCTGCAAACTTTGCCACCTCACTTTTTACCCCTTTCTCTAGATCATTTCTGAATAAGTTGAATAGAATTGGTCCTAGGACTGACCCTTGGGGAACACCACTAGTTACCCCTCTCCATTCTGAGAATTTACCATTTATTCCTACCCTTTGTTCCCTGTCTTTTAACCAGTTCTCAATCCAGGAAAGGATCTTCCCTCTTATCCCATGACAACTTAATTTACATAAGAACCTTTGGTGAGGGACCTTGTCAAAGGCTTTCTGGAAACGTAAGTACACTATGTCCACTGGATCCCCCTTGTCCACATGTTTGTTGACCCTTTCAAAGAACTCTAATAGATTAGTAAGACATGATTTCCCTTTACAGAAACCATGTTGACTTTTGCCCAACAACTGATGTTCTTCTATGTGTCTGACAATTTTATTCTTTACGATTGTTTCAACTAATTTGCCCGGTATTGACGTCAGACTTACCGGTCTGTAATTGCCAGGATCACCTCTAGAGCCCTTTTTAAATATTGGCATTACATTAGCTATCTTCCAGTCACTGGGTACAGAAGCTGATTTAAAGGACAGGTTACAAACCAAAGTTAGTAGTTCCGCAATTTCACATTTGAGTTCTTTCAGAACTCTTGGGTGAGTGCCAGCTGGTCCCCGTGACTTGTTAGTGTTAAGTTTATCAATTAATTCCAAAACCTCCTCTAGTGACATCAATCTGTGACAATTCCTCAGATTTGTCACCTATAAAAGCCGGCTCAGGTTTGGGAATCTCCCTAACATCCTCAGCCATGAAGACTGAAGCAAAGAATTAATTTAGTTTCTCCGCAATGACTTTATCGTCTTTAAGTGCTCCTTTTGTATCTCAATCGTCTAGGGGCCCCACCGGTTGTTTAGCAGACTTCCTGCTTCTGATGTACTTAAACATTTTGTCATTACCTTTTGAGTTTTTGGCTAGCTGTTCTTCAAACTCCTTTTTGGCTTTTCTTATTACATTTTTACACTTAATTTGGCAGTGATTATGTTCCTTTCTATTTACCTCACTAGGATTTGACTTCCACTTTTTAAAAGATGCCTTTTTATCTCCCACTGCTTCTTTTACATGGTTGTTAAGCCACAGTGGCTCTTTTTTAGTTCTTTTACTGTGTTTCTTAATTTGAGGTATACATTTAAGTTGGGCCTCTATTATGGTGTCTTTGAAAAGTTTCCATGCAACTTGCAGGGATTTCACTCTAATCACTACCTTTTAATTTCTGTTTAACTAACCCCCTCATTTTTGCATAGTTCCCCTTTCTGAAGTTAAATGGCACAGTGTTGGGCTGTTGAGGTGTTCTTCCCACCACAGGAATGTTAAAAGTTATTATATTATGGTCACTATTTCCAAGCGGTCCTGTTATAGTTACCTCTTGGAGCAGATCCTGCGCTCCACTCAGGACTAAATTGTGAATTGTCTCTTTTCTTGTGGGTTCTTGTACCAGTTGCTCCAAGAAGCAGTCATTTAAAGTATCAAGAAATTTTATCTCTGCATTTCATCCTGAGGTGACATGTTCCCAGTCAATATGAGGATAATTGAACTCCCCCACTATTATTGAGTTCTTAATTTTGATAGCCTCTCTAATCTCCCTTAGCATTTCATCGTCACTATCACTGTCCTGGTCAGGTGGTCGATAACAGATCCCTTATGTTATATCCTTATTAGAGCATTGAAATTACTATCCATAGAGATTCTACAGGTCTGCACTTTTTTTAAATAGTTGCACAGTATTCTGGACAGGTATCCCATGGTGCAATCTTCCACTGCCAGGCTCCATACACACGGAGATTTTTCTCGCAGCTCATTATAGGATGCCTTCCAGAACATACTGGAATTCTTGGATTTGGGGTCAAAGAAATCAAATCCCATGATTCCTCTCCTGGCATCCCATCATTCATCTGCATTTTGCATGCCAGCACCATTTTTCAAACTGCTGCCAGGTAACATGGAGAAAACACTGCCGAGTGTCATGATCCTGACCTGGCCTGAGCTGATTGTGATTAACACAAACAAGCTTCTCCACATGTTCTGGCAGTCATGAGGCCAGCTGGCTTTGGTTGGTTTGGGAGATAGCCATGGTGATGCCATGGCAATGCAGGAAGAGTACGAAATCAAGCAGTTACTTCTGCAGGACTCTTTCTTGGAGCGGCTTCACTCAATGCAATGCTGCTTCTGGGTTCAGCAAACTAGCACAGGCTGGTGGGAAAGAACAGTGATGCCGACCTGGGATGACCAGCAGTGAGGGCAGAACTTCAGGACAACGAAGGCCACTTCCCTAAAAATCTGTTGAGCTCACACTGAAACTGCAGTGATGGAATACCAAAATGAGTGCTCCCCTCAGCGTGGACAAGCACAAGGCCATCGCCATCTGAAAGCCACCTCCCCCAGTTACTACTGGTCAGTGGTTAAACAGTTTGGTGTTGGTAGATCAGCTGTCGGGCTGTTCTCGTGGAGGTGTGCACTGCTATTGATAGGGTGTTGTTGGGCTAGTTCATAAAGCTTGGCAATACATAGAAGGTATTTCATGGATTTACCTGAGTGCCTCTACAACTGGTCAAGGAAACGGGTAGGGATGCATTGTTCAGTATAGTGGATGGAAAATTAATGTACTGTAACCCAGGAAATGAATGAAATTTTTTGTATAAACATTTTATTATGAATAGATTATATTGGGGGAAACTGAATTTCATTGAAATTTCCCAGCCAAGTTTTTCATAATAAAAACCTTTATTGAGTCAATGTAACAGTGCTAACTTAAAACCAATGGAACTATGATGACAGAACACACAAAGTGCTGAATCTTCAGATCTGAACCAATGGGCTCACAAGTGTGTAAGAGTGAAAATTGTTACCCTTATTCTGAGGTATGGAGTGTTGTGCTATCTTGATGCAAAGGAAAGATAGGAAGAATAGTAAGAGGCCAATATGGCTTCATCAAGAGCTTTTTAATTACCTGAAAATCAAAAAGGAATCCTACAAAAAGTAGAAATATTGGCAAACTGCTAAGTACAAAACAATAGCACAAGCAGGTAGGGACAAAGTCTGAGAGGCTAAAGCATAAAATGAGTTACAGCTAGCAAGGGACATAAAAAGGCAGAAAGAAGAGGTTCTATAAAGACATTTATCTTGATTTTACTAAGGCTTTCGACACAGTCCCACATGACAATCTCATAAGCAACTTAGGGAAATGCTGTCTAGATGAAATTACTATAAAGTGGGTGCACAACTGGTTGAAAGACCACACTCAAAGAGTTATCAATAGTTCACTGTCTAACTGGGAGAACGTATCTAGCGAGGTCCTGCAGTGGGTCTGTCCTGGATCCGGTACTATTCAATATTTCTTGGATGAAAGAGTGGAGAGTATGCTTATAAAATTTGCAGATGAAACCTAGGTGGAAGGAGTTGCAAGCATTGTGAAGGACATGGTTAGACTTCAAAATGGCCTTGATAAATTGGAGAATTGGTCTGAAATCAACAAGATTAAATTCAATCAAGATAAGTGTAAAATACTACACTTAGAAAGGAAACATCAAAAGCACAACTACAAAATGGAGAATAACTGGCTAGGTCAGTGGTTCTCAACCAGGGGTATGCGTATCCCTGGGTGTACGCAGAGATCATCCAGAAGACATATAAGTCATCTAGGTATTCGCCTAGTTTTACAACAGGCTACATAAAAAGCACTAGTTAAGTCAGTACAAACTACAATTTCATACAATGACTTGTTTTCTACTGCTCTATATACTATAAGCTGAAATGTAAGTACAATATTTATAGTCCAATCGTTTTATTTTATAATTATATGAGAAAAATGAGAAAGTAAGCAATTTTTCAGTAATAGTGTGCTGTGACTTCTGTTTTTATGTCTCATTTTGTAAGCAAGTTTTTAAGTGAGGTGAAACTTGGAATTCGCGAGACAAATCAGACTCCTGAAAGGTGTACAGTAGTCTGGAAAGGTTGAGAACCACTGGAGTAAGCAGTAAGACTGCTGAAAAAGCTCTGGGGTTATAGTGAATTATAAAGTAAATATGAGTCAACAATGTGATATAGTTGTGAAAAAGATGACTATTCTGGGTCTTATTAACAGGAGTGTTGTATATAAGACACGGGAGGTAATTGTCCCACTCTACTCAGAACTGGTGAGGCCTCAGCTGGAGTAGTGTGTCCAGTTCTGGGTGCCACACTTTAGGAAAGATGTGGAGAGAACAAAAAAGGATAAAAGGTTTAGAAAACCTGACTTGAGAAAAAGTTTAAAGAACTGGACATGTTTAGTCTTGAGAAAAGACAGCTGAAGGGGGGAGCTGATTTATCTTCAAATGTATTAAGGGCTGTTATAAAGAGAACAGTGATCACTTGTTCTCCATGTCCACTGCAGGCAGGACAAGTAGTAATGGTCTTAATCTGAAGCAAAGAGATTTAGGTTAGATATTAGGAAAAACTTTCTAACTATAATAGTAATTAAATACTAGAATAGGTTACACAAAGAGTTTGTGAAATCCCCGTCATAGGAGATTTTTAATAACGAGTTAAACACACACCTGTGAATGATGATCTAGGTATACTTGGTCCTGCTCAGCACAGAGGGAGGGACTAGATTACTCTTCCAGGTCCCTTCCAGCCCTACATTTCTATGTTTCTACAATTTCTATGTATTTTGAAATACAGGTCTGTCGCATCTTAGGCACATTTAACATGTGCGATTTCAGCCTTACGTGGTCGGCAAAAACAAAAACAAAAACCCAACAAAGAGAAAAATAACAATTTAAATACAGTTTCTGTAGTGCAGGCGATTCCGCCCGCCATTACACTCAATGTAATTTTGACTATACGGGATTTTCGCTTTAGGCGCTGACTGCGGAACGTAACCCCAGCGTAAGATGAGACAGACCTGTATCTCTGTAGCCTAATTTTGACAATTTACCTCACAAAACATAAAGTAGCTAAAAGTGATCAAACTGAAAGGCAAAGTACTTTTTCTATTGCTTCCTCTCTTTCTCTCTCTGCCATTACAATAAACATACCTGCCATGCAATATGTTTGATTTTTAACCTCAGCACTGCTGCCATCTCAAGTGTGGGAGTGGCAGCAGTCACAAGGAGGAAATGGGATAGTGAAGTGGCACAGTAAGCCTGATAAGAAGGCAGAACATTTGGTCAATGGTTGTGGGATTTGATACTTCAGGGAAATAAACCCTTTAGAGCCTAAAGTCTCCATTGCAGACGTAATCCTGAGCACACTACGAGGGGTGGGGGAGAAGCTGAGCAGTCAGTGAGAGGCTCTGCCCAGCCATCACCCAGAACTAAGTTGTCTAAACCAGCACCGCTTCCCGCAGCTCCCATTGGCCGGGAACGGCAAACCGCAGCCACTGGGAGCTGCAGGCGGCCATGCCTGCGGATGGTCAATGTAAACAAACTGTCTCGCGGCCCATCAGCGGATTACCCTGACAGGCCGCAGGTTGCCCACTACTGGTCCACACAAACCTTAACCTGAAAAAAAGCTCATTTCAGAAATAAGCTATTTCATTTCCATAGTGGATTAATTAATGTGTGAAAAGACACCAGATAATTTAAAAAAAACTTGTGTATGGACACAAGGCAGTTTATCTTGAAATAACTTAATATTCTAAAATAAACCTTTCCCATGTAGACAAGGCCTTTTACACACACCTGTTCAGTCTTGCCAAACACAAGACAAATAAATCTTCTACTAAGGACTTGTCTATACAGTGTGTCAGTCCAAATCAGTTACAGTGTAAATTCTAATGAGCACCAGCACACTGCATGCTAACTGGCCCATGTGGATCTGACTGGAGCACGCTAAAAGTTCCCTACTATGCATTAACATAGTCCCATTTCAAACAGTATTAACTATATTAACACACACTAGGGAACTTTTAGTGCATGCCAGTAGAGTCTACACAGCCAGTTAGTGAGTGACATGCTAATACGCATTAGAATTTATACCCCAACTGGTGTGGACTAACAAACTGTATAGACAAACCCTCACTGTTTACAGCACCCAGCAGAGTGGGGCCCAAAATACTAATGGGCCTCTCCAGATACTATATTAACAATGATTAACTCAGAGAGAACATAAGTGAGAGGCTCCATATCCCATTACTAGATTCACAGATTCCAAGGCCAGAAAGGATCACTGATCATCTAATCTACCTTCTCTATAAAACAGGCCATAGAACTTCCCCCAGAATAATTCCTGTTTGAACTAAGGCATATCTTCTAGAAAAACTTCCAATTTTAATTTTAAAATTGTCAATGATGGAGAATCCACCACAACCTTTGGTAAATTGTTCCAGCAGTTAATTACCATCATCACTGTTAAAAATGTATGCCTTATTTCCTGTCTGAATTTGTGTAGCTTCAGCTTCCAGCCATTGGATCTTGTGTTACCTTTGTCTGCTAGACTGAAGACCCCGTTGTGACAATGCCCCCCCACAAGGCTTTATGGAAATATGCTTATGAATGTATATATGACATAACCAGAATATGTTTTATGCTACATATGCCATGTAACATATCTCTGTAAAGGTTATGATCTATGGAATCTATTAATCCTATTTATGTGCATGTACCATTTTTGTATTTGAAGTTATTAATATTGGCTGTGTACTGGCTTGATTTTTAAGTAGCCTTTGTAAAGCATTTGGTCAGCTTCTTAAGAAAGGAATGTGCAAATTAAGTGCCCAATCAAGAAGTACTTAAGGGTCAATGGATCTTGGAAGGCTCCAATCCACATAAGAAATCTACATGAGGACGTTCAAGGTAGCAGGTAAGCAATGGCTGCTGCCTGTAAAAACTGAGTCATGCATGGACATGTGACTTTCCCACATGACTCCAAAACTCCATCTTGGAGCTGGACTTTGCCTAGGAGAGAGGAGGGGGTCTCCACCCACAAGAGAAACGCTATTTTAGCTGGTGGGAGACTCCTCCATTTTGTCTTCAGTTGGCTAAAGAAATAGCCTCTCCACCCCCAAGGATACCTGAAAGAAACTGGAACAAAGGACAGTAATTACAGGGAGTGCGAGTGATTGCTGGACCCAGACTAGAAGGAGACTAGTCTGTAAAAGGAAGCTTACTGGAATTCCTCTAAGGGTGAGGTTTTTATCTGTACTCAGTTTTCTTACCGTATTAGACTCAGACTTGTGTGTTTTATTTTATTTTACTTGGTAACTCACTTTGTTCTGTCTGCTATTAATTGGAACCACTTAAATCCTACTTTCTGTATTTAAAAAAAATCACTTTTTACTTATTAATTAACCCAGAGTATGTATTAATACGGGGGGGGAGGGGGAACAGCGGTGCATATCTCTCTATCAGTGTTATAGAGGGCGAACAATTTATGAGTTTACCCTATATAAGGGTAAAATGGATTTATTTGGGGTTTGGACCCCATTGGGAGTTGGGCATCTGAGTGTTAAAGACAGGAACACTTCTTAAGTTGCTTTCAGTTAAGTCTGCAGCTTTGGGGCACGTACTTCAGACCCTAAGTCTGTGTTGGAGCAGACTTTATGGAAATGGCATGTCTGGCTCAACAAGACGGGGTGCTGGAGTCATAAGCTGGCAGGGAAAGCAGGGGCAGAAGTAGTTTTGGCACATCAGTTGGCAGTTCCCAAGGGGGTTTCTGTGATCCAACCCGTCACACCTGTTATCAAATATTTGTTCCCCATGTAGACTGTGATCATGTCACCCCTTAACCTTCTCTTGGATAAACTAAACAGATTGAGCTCCTTGAGACTATCATTATAAGGCCTGTTTTTAATCCTTTGATGATTCTCATGGCTCTTCTCTAAATCCTCTCCAATTTATCAACAAATTATTTTCCTTTTCAAATGTCTAAAAATTAAACCTCGTTGTTGTATAGCCCACTAAGAACTCCAGGTGACTTATGTCTCTGCTGCCATTTTTACATGGTAGAAATTAGATGTAAAGCTCATCTAAAGCAATACTTCTACTTTTGTACAATCAAAACAAAGGAATTCTGATATATATTTCCATTTAGTTTTTACCAAGGTTGCTTTTGAGGTTTGTGGCATTCAAAGATTATTTTCTACATCATTTTAAGTAACTGAATCTTTCAGTTTGCTTCAAGATAATGGAAAGCTAGCCTGAAATTCAATGATTTACTGCTCCATCACCTTTTCGAGCTCTTCCACACGTTGGTTCACATCAGGAAGCATCCATGTATCCTCACCTCGCAGCCGCTTGAGTTCTTTGCGTCTCTCGTCCTTCTCGTAATCAGCTTTGGCCTAATATGAAAAAGAGGGAAAAGAAACAAATGGATTCTGGAGGTGTGGATGGAAATGATGATGCTGAAGCTCTCAGGTTGCAATCTGTCTGGATTTGAACCAAGTGGTCCCACTTCTGAGAACAATTTCACTTAATTTTGAGGATAGCATTACAAAATATTGATCGATGATATACTAATGGTAAATGCAACTAAAGACTACCCTATACCTAGTACCATTTCCAATGTGCTATAGCTTTGCAGTTCTGCCAGCACTAATGCCAACCTATTTACACAAATAATAGAGCTACACTAACTTGTTTTCCCTCTGAAAATGTTTCTATTACCAACCTCCATTAATTTTCCCATGTGTTATAATGATTGATCTGACTTTCTGACTTTCTATTCTTACTTATCTCATCTTTCAAAGGCCCCAGCGAGTAGTTTTGGGCAATTGCTCTTCTATTCCAAAGGATGGCTCATGTGGGAATTAGTTTAAAGAGATGGAGCTGCTGAGAGAGAATTCTCAATGGTGGGCCCTCAGCTTTGGAATTTACTTCCATCAGGTCCAAAATAGATCTGTTGAACTGTAGGACACACTGCAAAACTCCCCCTTTTTAGCCCAGGCTTTTGGGAAGCAGAGGGCTATTATTAATGGCTGGAGTGGGTTTTTCTCCTTCTTGGTTTTTGAAAGGTTGCTGGGTTTACTTTTGTTTTTTATTCTGGAGATTTTAACATATGGCAAATGTACCAGTAACTCTAAAGAGATTTTTTTGAATTATATAAATTTAAATTAATAAATTAGTAGCTAATTAAATCATTGAGCCCTCTCCTACATTTGGCTCATTTTAAATAAAAGCAAAAGGTCCAATTCATTTTAGAAGTGCAAATGTTCCTTAAACATATTCAAGGTATAATTAAGATGAATCACAGATGCATCCGAAGAAGTGGGATGTAGCCCGCGAAAGCTTATGCTCAAATAAATTTGTTAGTCTCTAAGGTGCCACAAGTACTCCTGTTCTTTTTGCAGATACAGACTAACACGGCTGCTACTCTAAAACCTTCCATTTTAAAAAGTTTCTAACCCTTGTGGTTGCAGATAAAAGCTTGAAAATGTGACCCAAATGCACCAAAAAGGTGCAAAAAACAGAAGGCAAACATTACCAAAAATTCATATTTAAAAAAAAACCCAGAAAGCCAATTTCGTGATTTTTGAACACTTGGGGTTGGCAATACTGGAAATGACAAAAATAATTAGAAATTAACTAAGAAAGTTAAAGGAAATAGAACCAAAGTGTATGTCTGTGCCCAACTCAGTCACCAAAGCAGATAATCCACAGGAGAGAAATTTTGCACCCTTATTTTCTTGAACAACTCTCTTCCACAACCCAGGAAGTGAATATCATAATTCTGCAGTAAACACTAAATCATTCTGGATATGTGGATGCCTACAATCTTGAAATCTCTGGCACAAACTTTGATAATTATGAATTACAGTCCTCAAAAATTACAATTTTAAAACTTTCCTAGAATCAAAGTGGCAAACAATTTGAGCACTGTCAAGACAGTATTTTAGGGCTTTAACAACTTCTTCTCAGAAGGCTTAGAACAAAATCAGGGCAAAACAGGAGCCATTCACAAGATTCAGAGAAACATGGGTGAGTTTCTATGGCCTATGTTTATATATATATATATATATATGTCAGATTAATTGATCATTAAGATGAGAAATTTCATGCAAAAAATGTTATTAGTAAAATTACTATAATTTATTCTATGTTACATTATTACAAACTTGCCTGTGCGTTTACTAAATTTTAAAAGATACAATTACTTTCATACACCTGATGTTTGAAGAATATAACTCATATACTTACATTTTTAGTTATTGATCTAATAAAATAAAACGTCAAGCTAAAGAAATTCCAAGGAAGTCTCTGCTTTCTGTCAACCAGTAACACTGGCTGCTGGTTACTTCTGGCAGCAGGCAGTACTGCACCCATGCTCCCAACCCACCAACCACAGTGATGAAGAACCATTATGCTATCCTGGCAAGTGGGGATGAGGAATCGCCCCCAAAGATGGAAGAGGAAAAGCTCTGTACCGCCAACGCTGGGAGGATCACAGCCACCACCACCCCAAGAGGAAACATAGTGTAGTAGTGGTTAGTGACTCCCTTCTGAAGAGGACAGAGGCACCCATCTGTCAGCCTGACATGGCATCCCAGGAGGTATGCTGCCTGCCAGGGTTGTGTGTCCAAGACATTACAGAGGGACTGTCGAGGATCATCCAAGCCCTCTGACTACTACCCCATGCTACTCATCCATGTTGGCATTAATGATACTGTGAGGTATGACCCAGAGCAGATCAGAAATGACGACAGGGCTCTGGGAGTAAAGGTGAAAGAGTTGGGGGTGCAGCTGGTGTTCTCTTCAATCCTTCTGATCAAAGGTAGGAGCTCAGGCAGAGACAGATGCATCCTGGAGGTGAATGCATGGCTGTGCAGATGGTATCACTAGGAGGAACTTCAACTTGTTTGACCATGGGATGCTGTTCCAGGAAGAAGGACTGCTGAAAAGAGATGGATGGATACAGACTGGCTAACCTAGTAAGGAGGGCTTTAAATTAGGTTTGACGGGGGTCACAAGATAAAAGCTCACAGTTAAGTCAAAATCATGGAGCCCTGGGAGAGAGGGTTGGAATCTGGAGCTTGGGCCATTATAGCAGAGACAAGAGAGAGACAAGAGGGAACACAGAGGGGATATCAAATCAGTATCTTAGATCAATGGTTCTCAAAGCTGGTCTGCCGCTTGTTCAGGGAAAGCCCCTAGTGGGCCGGGCCAGTTTGTTTACCTGCCGCGTCCGCAGGTTCAGCAGATCACGTCTCCCATTGGCTGCGGTTCACCGCTCCAGGCCAATGGGGGCTGCGGGAAGCGGTGCCGGCCGAGGGATGTGCTGGCTGCCCTTCCCGCAGCCTCCAGTGGCCTGGAGCGGCGAACCGCAGCCAGTGTGAGCCGCGACTGGCCGAACCTGTGGACGCGGCAGGTAAACTAACCAGCCCGGCCCATCAGGGGCTTTCCCTGAACAAGCAGCGGACCAGCTTTGAGAACCACTGTCTTAGATGTCTGTATACTAATGCAAGAAGTATGAGCAATAAACAGGAAGAAATAGAAATACTAGCGAATAAACACAAATATGAGTTGGCATCACAGAAACTGGGTTGGATAACGCACATGACTGGAATATTGGTATAGAAGGGTACAGGTTGCTCAGGAAGGACAGGCAGGGAAAAAAGGGAGGATGTGTTGTATATCAAAGATGTATACAGTTGGACTGAGGTTGAGAAGGAAATAGGAGACAGAACTGTTGAAAGTTTCTGGGTAAAGGGGTAAAAAACAAGGGTGATGTCATGGTAGGGGTCTGCTACAGACCATCTAACCAAAAAGAATAGGTGGATGAGGCTTTTTTTTTTTTCCCCAAAAACTAACAAAAATTATCATAACTATGTTGTCTTGACATGTGCAGTCCCCTAAGGCAAGAAAAAAAAATGTGGCTAAAATAGTTAGTCACATCCCTGAATTAGCATTAAGATGGACAATTATTAAGATAAGGCTCCTACCATTTCCTGTCCTTTTGGCTGTAATTTTTTAAAGAGAGAACATGGGTGAGATAATATGTTCTATTGGACCAACTTCTGTTGGTGGAAGAGATGATGAGGTTTTGAGATTTACAGAGCTCCATAGACCAGGACACACCAACTCAAAGTAGCACCAGACTCTGCCAGAACAACAGATGCAAAACCTGAAGACATATCTCCACTGCTATGATGATCAATACACCAATGGGACAAATAAGCTAGAGATCAACTTGCTGATTGCTTGCCTCTACAGTGGAGAAATACTGTCTTGCCTGATTCAGACTGTGTTAAAAAAAAAAAAAAGTGTGCTCACTGTCTACTCCATCTTCCTTTTGGTCAAAAATGGCACACTGCTACAGCAACAGATCACTTTCACGCCCTTTTGGCAGAATATCTGCATCCACCACTGGAGAATTAGGAATATTCCCTTCCCACTGAACCTCCACACACATCATGAGGAGTGGCCATCTGCTTTCAACTAAGGAGGACTTGTTATAAAGGTCTTTGCGATTGATAATATTCCTTAACTGACCAAGTAAACAACACTGGAAGACATAAAACTGTCTCCCTTACTCTTCAAATAGCTAATCACAGCTCTTTTTAGGGGTGTAAGGTGAAAGAGAGAGATTCTGGTGTGACACTATGCCCCATATTCTTCAGAGATATTGTTATGATATGATTATGGCGTAACTATGATATATTTTATGCAAGATAGGTCATGTGAGATATCATTGAAAAGGTTATGATTTACTGAATATGATTATCCTGCTTGTATGCATGTATCATATTTATATCTGAAGTTAGAAATATTGTCTATGCATCTATTACAGATGTGTTTACTCCTGGGGTATGCCCACTAGACAGAATGCAATCAGTCTAGGTGGCTGGCTGGGAAGGGCCATTAGGGAGAACAATAGGTCTTAGAACAGGGGTGGGAAAACTATGGCCCACGGGCCAATTCCAGCCTGCCAGCTGCTTTAATCTGGCCCTCGAGCTCGCGCTGGGGAGCGAGGGCTGGGGCTTGCCCTGCTCCAGCCAGGGAGCAGGGTCGGGGGCCGCTCCACACGGCTTCTGAAAGCAGCAACGTGTCCCCCCTCCGGCTCCTATGCATAGGGACAGCCCAAGGGGCCTTGCTCCACACGCTGTGCCCACCCTAAGCACCACCCCCACAGCTCCCATTAGCCGGGAACCGTGGCCGGAGCAGCGCTTGTGGACAGAGCAGGACACAGCAGAGCCACCTGGCTGCAACGCCACGTAGAAGCTGGAGGGGGGACATGCCACTGCTTCCGGGAGCCTCTTGAGGTAAGCGCCGCCCCGAGCTGGCACCCCTGAGCCACCACCACCCCTTGCGCCGCTACCCCGTTCCCCCTCCTGCCCTCCGAACCCCTTGGTCCCAGCCCGGAGCACCCCAAACCGCTCATCCTCAGCCCCACCCAGAGCCCTCATCCCTCCTCCCGCACACCACCACCCCGCCCCAGCCCGAAGCCCCCTCCCGCACCCTGACTCCTCATTTCTCACCCCACCCCAGAGCCCGCACCCCCTCCTGCACCCCAACCCCAATTTCATGAGGATTCATGGCCCACCGTACAATTTCTATACCCAGATGTGACCCTCAGGCCAAAAAGTTTGCCAACCCCGTCTTAGAAGATGCTAATCTCCCACCAGGGAGCCTTTCTGAGGACAGTACAAACAGCCTCTGAGTTATAGTTGAGGCAGCCCTACAAAGACATGTGACCAAGTCACCTGGTACTCAATTCCATCATAGAATACTAGTATTTTTCCACTGTCCAGACATGGGAATCAAACAGGGAGACAAAGGGTTCCCGACATATGCAAAAGCTATTTAAGGCAGGGGAGTGACATCATCATGGCTCTTCTTCACTGACTCCTCGCCCAAAGGATATGCTTGGAAACACCTCAGAAACAAGGCCTGAACTGGGGCAGAAGGGATGAACCCAGGCTAGAGGGATTTCTAGCCTGTGAAAGGTATATCTGACATTTTAAGCTGCAAGCAAGTGCAGCTTGCCCTCAAGGATATCTGCAAACTGCCTAAATCAACAATTAGGGTGAGAATTTGCTGCTCATATCCAATGTCTTTAGTATATTAGACTTGGATTGCGTTTCTGTTTTATTTCCTAGGCAATCTGCTTTGATCCGTTTGCTATCCCTTATAATCACTTAAAATCTACCTTTTCTAGTTAATAAACTTGTTTTTGTTTTGTCTAAAACCAGTGCGTGGGAATCATAACTCTGGGTAGAAAGCTGTTGCATATCTTCCTCCACGTTGAGGGAGGGGGCGAATTTCATGAGCTTATGCTGTACAGTTCCCTGTGCAGTTCAAGATGGTATAATTTTGGGTTTACCCTTCAAAGGAGGGTGTGCATTTGAGTAACTGGGCAGTTCCTTCGCTGAGCTTTCCCAGGCAGAACTGATGTCAGCATCTGTGTGAAGCTGTAGCTGGGTGTGTCCAAACTGTATGTGTGCTGGAAGGGGCTTGCGGGCCTGTCACAGCAGGACAGTGAAAACAGAACCTGGGCTGGTGGGTCAGGCAGGCTCAGTAGTAGCAGAGTTCCAGGCTGCATCCCAAGGGGGAGGAAGGGAACCCGTCACACCTAGATATCAAGTATCAGGGGGTAGCCGTGTTAGTCTGTATCCACAAAAACAACAAGGAGTCCGGTGGCACCTTAAAGACTTAACAGATTTATTTGGGCATAAGCTTTTGTGGGTAAAAAACCTCACTTGGCACAGAATTCCCCCTAGAAGTAACACTTGTAAGAGTCACTCTGGACTGTAGAAGAGCTTCAATATTTCTTTTTTTAGAAGCACTTCTCTTTGTGTTTAAGAAAGCAGTGCAACTGGCAAGATTTCAACTGATAGGAATAGCCCCGTTTTTCTTGAAAAATGGCTGCCTTCTTTGGCCTTAGTGTTCTAAAGACCGCACCTCTGGCTTCTTCAACCTTAGCTGAATTTTGTGTGCATTCCATTTCGGATAAATGCAGTGTGTTTTTTGCATCTCCTGTAAGCCATTGGAGTCTTCAGTGTCATTCATTGTTTAAAAAAAATATCAAGCAATATTTCACACTTCCTAATGGACAGTGGATTCTATAATGCCATATTAAGATTAAAGTTCAATGCTACAGTAGATATTTTAGGATTGTCACTATAAAACTGACACATTTTTAAACTGACATGGGAAAATTGCCTTTCAGAACTTCTTTTTAATAAAACAGAAAGTTTTACAGGCTGTTACATCAGAAACTCAACCTTCTCCATTTCACCTTTTACGAATTATTTAAACACAACCATAGATAATGCTAACAAGCTTCAAACTTAGCAACTATTTATTCTTCCCTTGGTCTATTTCCCACATTCTGACATTTTCACCAGCTATATTTATCACCTGTGAACAACTACTTCTAAATTTTAGTTTATTTTTACCATTGAGACAATTTATGAATATATGAAATTTCAAGGGCACAAAGGATCAACATAGATTGCACACATTCATAATCAAGAAATATACTGAGTATATAAACCAGAAGACTTTCACCACTGTTAAAAATCAAGTACTGATTTATCATTGGCTATTTCTTTCTAAACATTAGTGCACCAGTGGAGATGTCCACTTTTACACCAAACGGCCAATTTCCATCAAAAATACAAAATAAGAAACACTGTAATTGAAATATTTCAACAGAAAACATATATGTGGCTTGAAAAAATCTAGATTCCTACTGTCTTCTCCTTAGACATTATTATGGAGTAAACATGTCTATAGAATATTTAAAGAGATCTAGTTTATATAATTTAAGTGAGCTTTCAAAAAGCTTTAGACAAAATCCCTCAACTAGAGGCTATTTAGAAAACAAATCCATCACGTGGTGACATGTGTATGATGTATTAGGAACTGGTTGCTTTCATCAAAGGCTCCCAAGGAAATCAAGCAGCAAAGCTATGGCCGGTCACTTTCATTTCTCCCTTCTTCAAGCTACTTTAAAAAAAAAGTATGTTTCACTTTTTTACTTATATTTCACTTCTCTCTATCCCACCCTCTGCCTCCTCTTTAACCTATTTCCTATCATTTCTAGCACGTCCGCATTCTTTTTCCTTTCCCCTTTATTGTTTGCTTTCCTCCACTCTTCTCCTTTGTTCTGTATTCCTGATTCCTATTCTGCTGTTAATCACCCTCTACAATTGCTCCATCTATTCCTCTGATTTACATCTCAACTTCACCTACACCTTTCTTCTCTCTTTATCTGGGTCCACCCACTGCTTACTCATTTCCAGTAGGTTTTTCCACACACCCTTCCCTTGGTCTCTTCACCCAAGAAAGTGAAGAATTCCATTCCCTCTTTCTAATTCTCCCTGGTGCTGCCCCAATTTCTTACCTCTTTTCACAGTGGCAGGGTCTCTGACCTCCTCCCACCCCCAAAAAGCAGTATTTATCACCTCTCATCCTTATTACTTCCCCAAAACAGGAACCTTTCCACCTCCCTCATACAAACCAGCCTTTTCCCTGCTTCTCATCCCCCACTATGACAGGAAATCTGCCCTAAGCTGCCAGTTCCCCCAGCCAAGAGCTACCTCAATGCAGGAAGGAGCAGACACCGGTTAACACAGCTTCATTTAGATGAAAGGGTTAGCAATGGTCCAGGAACATTATGAATAGGCAAATACATATGAATATAAAACATACTTTACGTAATAAAAATACTATTTTGTTCAGACAATAAAAATCTATTTAAACATTCATCAAGTGAAATGAAGTTAAGATTACACACATCCTTCACAACAGATTGATCTTAACTTTGGCAAAAATGTCTGGACTAGAAATGCATAGCCCAGTGACCATTAAATTAATGTGATCCCCTGAATATTAGATGAAATAGAATAGGTAAGAAGAATCAGTATACTGTTAAAAAGAAAAGACATGATCAAACAGGAGGCAAGGTTTGTTTTAAATTTCATATCTTGGCCAAAGAACCAACAATATTCACATCAAATGAAAAGACACAGGAGCCTAGGGAGTTTTAGGAACTACATTGTGGCCCATATCATCAATTTAACACCAAGCAAGCAAGCAAGCTAGTAGCTGTAACATCTGATCCTTTCTATCTCCAAAAATGTACCTAACTCCCTCTAGCACTCAATTACAATATTCACTTTTTTATACAGTGTAAGTTTTTCTCCTATTATTTCAGCCATTCCTATGGGTAAAAAACTCTGTCTACACTACTTTCTTCCTCAACTTCAGACCATGACCTTCTGTTCTACTTGCCTATTAAAATTACACAGAGCTTATTGGCATCAATCTACTTTTCTTCCCTTTCTGTATTTTATAATTAAACCCCCACATCTGCTTTGGGGGAGGGGGGGAAGTGGGAGGTTATGCTATAGAGGCTAAATCTAATAGTTTCACATCTCTCAACACAGAGCCGTTCAAGCACTTTATTTCAAATTAAGGTTCATTAATTCTTTGTAATGCCACAAAAATATCCAACAATTTATCCTTTCACCCTTACAGATAAAATGCACAAGATGGTAGGAGTTTACATCTTGTCACTGTGACAGCCTTTTTAGTTTCTTAACCATAACTATAGTATGCTACATTTAACTCCTTTTATCCCAAAGTGCTTTATTAATTCTTAAATATACAGATACATAGAGCACCACTAAGTGCCACAACTGTGTAGTAGGAAACTGGACACCATGCTGCCCAACATACTTACAGTCTTACCCTGCAAAAGACACCTACCCATTCTATGCCTCAGTTTCCTTATCTGTAATAGGATGATAATATTCCCTCAGTCACAGGGATGAGGTGAAGTTTAATTCTATAATGTCTGTAAAGAGCTCTAAAATCCTTATTTGGAAGATGCTATAAAAATGCTAGGTATTATAACAGCACTATTAATTTAGAAGGACGCACTTCGCCAAGGACAGGGGAGCTCTTTAAATCCATGCAAAACTTACAGCACCTTGTTTGTTATAGCCCCATCAGAAAAAAACACCACACAATAAAATTCAGGAAACTCTATTTCAATGTCTCCCTCCACTCAACTCCTCAGCCCTGATGAATACCTCAAAGAGAAGAAGTTGCTGTCCCAACCCTCATTACTACAAGATGTGGGGCTAGATATGCTTGGCTACACAGAAGGGGGTCTTAGCTTTAAGGGATCCTGGGATTGCTCCCCTTATCACCCTGCAGCTGCTAACCATCTTCTATCTCAGGGGTGGACAAACTTTTTGGCCCGAGGGCCACATTGGGGAAGAGAAATTGTACAGCGGGCCATTAATGCTCACAAAATTGGGGTTGAGGTGCAGGAGGGGGTGCGGGCTCTGGGGTGGGGCTGGGATGAGGAGTTTGGGGTGTAGGAGGGTGCTCTGGGCTGGAACTGTGGAGTTTGGAGGGCGGGAGGGGGATCAGAGCTGGGGCAGGGACGCAGGAAGGGTGCAGGTTCCAGCTGGGAGTGCGAGCTCTGGGGTCAGGCTGGGGATGAGAGGTTTGAGGTGTAGGAGGGCTCTGGGCTGGGATTGAGGGGTTTAGAAAGCAGGAGGGGGATCGGGGCTGTGGTAGGGGTGTGGGGAGAGGCTCAGGGGGTGCAGGCTCCGAGCGGCGCTTACCTCAAGTGGCTCCTGAAAGCAGTGCTATGTCCCTTCTCCGGCTCCTACATGGAGGCGTGGCCAGGCAACTCTGCACGCTGCCCCATCTGCAGGCACCGCCCCTGCAGCTCCCATTGGAGTGCATAGGAGCCAGAGCGGGGCCATGCCGCAGCTTCTGGGAGCTGCGTGGTGCGGATCCGACTCTGCGCCCCAGCCAGAGAGGGGCCAAGCCACGTGGTGCGGCTCGCGGGCCAACTTAAAACGGCTCATGGGCCGTAGTTTGCCCACCTCTGTTCTATCTCCAACTAAGCTTCCTCCCTCCCCTATTGTCATGAGCACTACAGCTGGGTCTACATCAGTCTTTTTCCCCCTTCAATGTTTCCTGCTGTTGCTATCACCAGGACGGCTTCAATGCCTGTGGCAGCAGTGAATGCATCAGTGTGGGCCAGTTGCCAGAATTTCAATCACGGTGTCATCTAATCCTGCTCAGAGCAGATTTAAACAACATGGCGATTAAAATGGCAGTTGCACCAGCACTGTATCTACAGCAGTACTCCCACTGTTGCTACCAGGGGTAGAGTGATGGTTGGGAAATTTAGGAAAATATAGCGTAGGCAAGATCTATGAGGTTCCCTCAGAAAGCTCAATAGGAAGGAGCTACAGAATTTAAGAGGCAGGAAACCTGTAGGATTCTACAGAAGTTACTTTTAAAATTACGATATCTTCCATTGTTGTTTTCGATGCTGTTGTGTAACCCTGTTGATCCTGGGATATTAGAGAGACAAGGTGGGTGAGGTAATAGCTTTTACTGAACTAACTTCTGTTAGTCTCGTCTGGAACTCTGTGTAGCTTGAAAGCTTGTCTCTTTCCCCAACAGGCATTGGTCCACCCTGTCTTTCTAAAACTTACAGCATTTAATAGAAAACCACCCTATAACATTCTAGAATTGAGATATAATTGTCTATTAGGAAGAGGACAGCATTTTTCAAAAGGATGGTGATTATCTCTGAGATGCCAGTTAAAATCCCTTGGGGTGCTAAATTATCCTCCCGGCATTTTTTTAATATACACCTCTACCTCGATATACGCTGTCCTCGGGAGCCAAAAAAACTTACCACATTGTAGGTGAAACCGCGTTATAGTGAACTTGCTTTGATCCACCGGAGTGCGCAGCCCCCGACCCCCACCCCCTGAAGCACTGCTTTACCGCGTTATATCCGAATTCGTGTTATATTAGGTCACGTTATATCGGGGTAGAGATGTACCAATATTGAGTTAATGATGCTGACCTCACCTCTTTCAAAGGTGAGAGTCAAGGATACAGAAACAATTCAAGGGGGACTTGACTTGGTGAAAGAACAACGAAGAAAAATGCTCAGTGTTCCAGTGTACAAATCACTGTGGGTGAGAGCATAACAAATAGTTCTGCCTCTCCTCTGGGGCAGCAGAGCCAACAACACTATGTGGTTCTCTTGCACTAAATCCCAGATTTAAGGTTCATTTCTGGAATTCTCCATAATAAAACCAAGTGAAAAATAAATGGCCAGGCATTATATCTTCAAGCAAAGTATCAACCACTGCACCAACAGCCAGATTTATAAGAAAAATAACTGACGGGTTCATTTGAAAAACGTGCAAATTTCAGTTTGTTTTAAGTTCATATACAGTATACTGAATACAGTCATTCATACTTGTACAAATTAATTCTTTAAGGTTTTGCTTATTTTTTCAATGAATATAAAATATAAGAATCAATGTCAGACTACTGGTAAGGACTTCTGCTTTCCAAATCAACAAGCATCAACCATGAAACCATCTTTTTGTTTCAAAATAGTGAAAGAAAGCACATCTTTTATGCCAATTTTTTATACAAATCTAAATAAAATAGATAAGCCAATGCACCATTCTATACTGTAGAATAAAAGTATTTCATGGTAAAAATGGTATTCACATTATTTCACAGACATATATCTTCATATTTATGTAAAACTGCAATCTCAGATGAGGCCTTGTTTATATACCTACAGAGGTATTTTGTATTGATATTCCTCATGTTTTATTGGCATATGACTACAGAGCATAGTTTCTACTACAATTCCTACTAACTCAGGCTCCTCCTACATGAACTTGAAGCAGAAAAAGAAACACAAAAATGTATATAGTAAAAAGACAGAAGACGTTTTACTGATTGGCTTTTATATCAGAAATTCAGGTACTGTCTATGCCTCATTACCCTGGCAGAGTCTATGGGCCACTGGAGAACTAGCATTATGAGGATATCATAAATATCAAGCAAGAGAAACATGGATTTGGGGAGGGTAGCAGGTGGCAGGAAAGATTTATATAAACTAACACTTTTGTTTACACCTATTTAAAATCAAACTCCAGATGGCAGATCACACATTTTGCAGCATCCCAGAGTTCAACTCTAGCTAGCTTCTTCTACCACTGACTTACAATATTCATTTATCTTACTGTCAGTTTAAGTTCTCCCCTCTTACCCCCTCATTATTTCAACCATCCCCAACTATTATAAGAAAGGAGGTGAAAATCTGGCACCAAATATGGGTGCTGAAAGATTCTGGCCTTCATCTTGAAGCATCTCTTATATACTGCTGAAGTTGAAAAGCATAGGGTATCGCTTGCACAGAAAAGGGGATGGATACACTTATTTCAATGGGATACGGATATTCATAGTTACCAACTGTATAGTAAAAACTAGTTAGGTTATGGAAAAAGGGATGGTGCAAAAGAAAGCATTATTATAGACATTATTACGTGATTACATTAAAGACCACGTAGTGGAAATAAAGATAGACATTCCAAATAATAAATACAAATATAATAGTGGGAGTTAAAAACGCAGTTTCCAGTATCAGAGGGGTAGCCGTGTTAGTCTGAATCTGTAAAAAGCAACAGAGGGTCCTGTGGCACCTGGACAGTTGTTATGGTGCGGTGCGTGGTTGCTGGTGAGAATATGCTTAAGGTTGATGAACCCTATAAGATCTTCACCAAGCATTCTCAAAACTATGATACCCACACAAGGAAATAAAGAAACAAATCAACAGAGCCAGATGTGTACCCAGAAGCCTCCTGCTACAAGACAGGCCCAAAAAAGAAACCAACAGAACTCCACTGGCCATCACCTACAGTCCTCAGCTTAAACCTCTCCAACGCATCATCAGTGATCTACAACCCATCCTGGACAATGATCCCTCACTTTCACAGACCTTGGGAGGCAGGCCAGTCCTCGCCCACAGACAACCCACCAACCTTAAGCATATTCTCACCAGCAACCACACACCACACCATAACAACTCTAACTCAGGAACCAACCCATGCAACAAACCTCGATGCCAACTCTGCCCACATATCTATACCAGCAACACCATCACAGGACCTAACCAGATCAGCTACAACATCACCGGTTCATTTACCTGCACGTCCACCAATGTTATATATGCCATCATGTGCCAGCAATGCCCCCCTGCTATGTACATTGGCCAAACTGGACAGTCACTACGCAAGAGGATAAATGGACACAAGTCAGATATCAGGAATGGCAATATAAAAAAACCTGTAGGAAAACACTTCAACCTCCCTGGCCACACAATAGCAGATGTAAAGGTAGCCATCTTACAGCAAAAAAAATTTCAGGACCAGACTCCAAAGAGAAACTGCTGAGCTCCAGTTCATTTGCAAATTTGACACCATCAGATCAGGATTAAACAAAAACTGTGAATGGCTATCCAACTACAGAAGCAGTTTCTCCGCCCTTGGTGTTCACACCTCAACTGCTAGCAGAGCACCTCACCCTCCCTGATTGAACTAATCTCGTTATCTCCATACTGATTTATACCTGCCTCTGGAAATTTCCATTACTTGCATCTGAAGAAGTGAGGTTCTTACCCACGAAAGCTTATGCTCCCAATACTTCTGTTAGTCTTAAAGGTGCCACAGGACCCTCTGTTGCTTTTATCAGTTTCCAGATGCTTGATAGAAGTATTGTAACAATATGCTGAACAAGGTCAATGAAGAAAAAAATAATAAACGTAGCAAAGTGGCTTTAAATACCTTACTATTAACAAGCTAAACAGCTCAGAAGATATAGGGACTTGGTAGGGACAAGCATGTTCTCAGTACCACAAATGATTGCCCACTCAACTGAGTGGAAACCCATTGACTTTAACTAGCTTTGGATCCGATTCTAAATACAACAGTAGGAAGTTACTTTGTAAACAGATTTATTTTAAAAATAACACCATTTAACTTTTGCTTTTAGGTTTTAAAGCAGTATTTGTCAAAGCTGAAGCAAGTCAGCACACTCCTAGAATTTTAAACTACTCTAGCTTAAGGACATCAAGAATATAAATATTTTAATGCATAGATGATGAAAAATCCATCTTCAGAAGCTTTAAAAATACTGAGTTAATTTTTTTTTCAAATATGGACTGTTTTTTTTTTTTTCAAATATGGACTGTTTTTCTTTCCTCACTGAACAAACCAAATTCCAAGTTTCCAACCTCAGCTGTTTTGGAGCTACGTGTGCATAAGATTCCAGTCAGAATAGCACTGAAATCTTTTTATGACTACTCATACCTCAAAATAGACTACCGGTTTTGCTCAGACATTCCTAAAAATTCACCTTTGGGCTGAGACCAAACATAAAATGTTTCATGCAAATAGGAATTTGTTTGAAAAAATCATAACGAGAGGAATTAGAATGGAAAATGGAACTCATTCTCAACTAAACTATTACCTCCAAGCAAATGGTATGATATGGAAAGGGAGATGATCACTTGACCTAAAATAAGCATAAAATTTTTTTAGCTGTTTCATCAAATGCTATTTTAAAACTAATTTGCCCTTTGGTGTGAACAAGTCTGAAGTCTGCACATTAGCATTCTCCACTAAGAAATCTCATCTCCTGGCATCAGAGGGTTAATTACAAGCTACCAGCATCTAATCCTCACACATCTCTTCTCTGTCTGCCACCTAAATGCTTCTTCAAAGTTGGCCTCTTCACTGCTACAGCAGCTGTGTCTTACTGTTCTGATGTTTCTGCAATGCCACCACAGTAATACCTCCTCCAATAGCATTGCTAATGCTAATGCACAGGAATGCCATTGGATTGGTTAAATCTTAATTCACATGATTTTTTAAAAATAGATTGCAGTGCATTGAAGACTGCAATTCTGGTATTATAAAACAACAAGGAAGTGTTTAATTTGACATTAACTTACATAGTATTTTATATATCACCTTAAAAATAATAATTTAGGAGGGAAAGTAAAAAAATACTTTATCTTGACCCATATGCCCAATTTCTGGGGAAGATATGAGCTATAGTTAAAAAAATGTAAACTATGTTTTCATAGGAGAATTGTAAGAACCACCACTTATCTTATGTAAAGCTGCTAATAAAAGTAGGAGTCTATATACAGTGGAAAATGGTTGTTTGCTAAGCACTGCCAATGTGCATGGCACTCTACAAGATATAAAAATAAATCTCTGCACCAAAGAACTTACAATTTAGAAAGGAGACACTAAGAAGAGATGATGATTGGGAAATGATGGCCTACATGCGAGCTTCCTGTTTTTCCAGATCAACACCTTTGTTACGTGTTGCAGTGGTTGGGCAGAGCGAGACAGTAAAATCCTGGCTCTAGTGACAGCTAAATCTGAATATACAAAATATTTTAAAAATCTATGCTCTTTTCAATTTGCAGGATTCTCAAACATAGTAGGCATATTCAAGACAAATGTTAGTGAAACAAAATTACTTTGGCTACACGTATGACTTGGTCCTAAGGACTAAAAGAATTTCCTTCAATCAGCTGTGTTCATCTAAGAGAACAAACTTCAGGCTTACAATGGAGATTTTGAGTGTGTGTGTGTTTATATATATATATCAAATCTGTGAAAGTAATGGCACTTTTACTTATATCACTCATTTATGGCAAATCTAAAAAGCTTTCCTAAACAGAACAATGGGTTACAAGTTATTTCTGTGATTTACAGATGCTTCTAGCGCTTTGAACAGACAGCTTATAAAAAGTTGCACAGAAGAGATAAAGACCAATGATTTTATTTCACTGAAATATGGGGTAGCATATTAGAGAACATAGTTTTGCATTGTTAGTGGGACAGTTATATTTACAATCACCTATAACAATGTCTAAGTAATGTACCACTTGCTTTTAGTAAAACTTAAAAAAGAAAAAAAAATGGAATTTGATTTCATATAAGAAAGAATTCTGAGCCAATATATTCTCTAATACCAGCAAGCTATAAATAAATAAATAGTAAAGATATTTGTATATAAAACTTATTTGGATATATACCTCAAAGTATTGTAGGCTCTAGAATCTAGATCATCTACTAAAAGTCAGTGGGAAGGCAGGCTCTTAATTCAGTGCCATTTGTTACCATGCCAGTCCTCATGTCAAGATTTAAACCACATTCATACCTACTCAAGTATAGTTTATAGAATTAATTCACAATATGCCTTTCCATTAGATTTACACACAAACTTCGCCCATGCTTAGATTTGAAGCAACAAAAGTAAACATTTCCAGGATACAATTTGCTATTCTTCACTCATTTTGTTAAATTGTTTTCTTCTAAATCACATTCATGAATTAAAAAGGTAAGAACAGGAATAATTGGAAAACTAAATCACTAACAAATCTGGATTCTCAACATATCAATTCTGCAATATTTTTTTTTTAATTCTTCACAGTGTGATGCCTAACATTTAAGTGGCTGAAACCCACATTTAAAGGTTCTTACTTTATTGTAATAAAGTGCAAAAAGAGGTAATTCAACCAGTTCCGTAGGTGGAGAGTATGATGTTTCCCTGATGACTTACAAGGGGAAACTGTCAATTTCAAGTTCCAGTTAAAAATAAATAATAAATACATAATTTCTAGCCTTCACTGATGCAAAAAATAATCTTGACTGTGAAGCCTCAGTGGTTCTCAACCAGGGGTATATATACTCCTGGGATATGCAGTGGTCTTCCCAGGGGTACATCAAATCATCTAGATATTTGCCTATTTTTATAACAGACTACATAAAAAGTGCTAGTGCAATCAATACAAACTAAGATTTCATAGAGAGAATTACTTGTTTATCCTACTCTATATACCTTTCAGAAGTGGTGTGCCGAGTCTTCATTTATTCACTCTAATTTAAGGTTTCGTGTGCCAGTAATACATTTTAACATTTTTAGAAGGTCTCTTTCTATAAGTCAATAATATATAACTAAACTATTGTTGTACATAAAGTAAATAAGGTTTTTAAAATGTTTAAGAAGCTTCATTTAAAATTAAATTAAAACACAGAGGCCCCCGGACCGGTGGCCAGGACCCGGGCAATGTGAGTGCCACTGAAAATCAGCTCATGTGCCGCCTTCGGCACACGTGCCATAGGTTGCCGACCCCCCTGTACTATACACTGAAATACAAGTACAATATTTATATTCCAATTGATTTGTTTTATAAATATGTGGTAAAAATGAGAAAGTAAGCTATGTTTCAGTAACAATGTTTCAATAAAAAAATGCTGTGACACTTTTGTATTTTTATGTCATATTTTGTAAGCAAGTAGTTTTTAAGTGAGGTGAAACTTGGGGGTATGCAAGACAAATCAGACTCCTGAAAGGGGTGCAGTAATCTGGAAAGGTTGAGAGCCACTGATCTAAGTAACCCTCTGCAGACAGATTCAGTGCCTCTGCTGTTGCTCAAAGCTTTCACAAATCCAGTGAACTTGACAAGACTGGCCAGTTTCATTGCTGTTATTCAAAACCCCAGACATCTATGAAACTGACAACCACCCTGACAATTTCATGCTACTGCTTCAGGGGTCAGCAGCAGGGGCAAGCACAGGAAATGACAAAACAGAGGTCCACCAAATAAATGGTGGAAGAGGACTTCAAATGTATGAGACATCTGAGTCATACAGTTATGAGGCCAGTATAAAATATGTAGCATCTAGATCCAGGGACGACAACACTGGTAGGGATGCCTGCACTCTTCCCTTTCCCAGGGTTAATGTTCACAATGGTGTGTTGCTTCTCAATCTCATGGCTAGGTGACCACACATTGTTTGATTTGGCCTTGGGCTAACAAGCTTAATCCTCTGGCTAGCAAGTTTTCAATATCTTCTTCAAACCAGGACTTTATTGCATTGCATAAGCAGAGCGTTACTCAAAGTGCAACTTGCCCATGACACCGGGGCTAACTACGTTCTCTCTCGCCAAGTTCCAAAAGGCTAAATTAACCTTTCCTTCCTGTCCTAAACTTCCGATACACTGTTAAAAACAGCTGCCAGGCCTCACTCCGGAGACGGCTGCATTTCACTTGTGGGTGAAGGGACTTCTTCGTGTAGGTCCTGCTGTTTGAGCTGTGTTTTGCTCTGTGTTTGTACGCTGGGGAGCACAATGGGGCTCTGGCAATGTAAGTAACAATGAAATAGTCAGGGGCTGCTGAGGGACTACACCAATGTAAGAGTGTGACAGCCACCTCATGGCCCCGGAGACTCCACAGCAGCAGCGAGGACATAGAATATCAGGGTTGGAAGGGACCTCAGGAGGTCATCTAGTCCAACCCCCTGCTCAAAGCAGGACGAATTCCCAACTAAATCATCCCAGCCAGGGCTTTGTCAAGCCTGGCTTTAAAAACCTCTAAGGAAGGAGATTCCCGCTGCTCTCCTGGCACTCAGTGCCCGACCTGTGTACACAGCTTGGGGAGACTCTGGCCGGGCAAACTGGGCGAGGGGAGAAAGAGGGACTCGCGGGGGCGGGAGGCAGAGCCAGGGAGCAGGGCAGGGGATAAGAGCAGGGAACGGAGCGGTGCCCCCAGGGGATAAGAGCAGGGAGAGGGGCTGGAGGACTTCTCCCTGGCCGTGGGGATGGCGGCGAGGCGGGCTGAGGACCAGGGGGCTTCTTCCACGCGGGGCTGCAGCAGGAGGCAGCGGAGGGGCGGCCGGGCTCTCACCTGCACCAGCAGCGCCTCCCGCTCCCGCCGCCTCCGCTCCTTCCGCGCCTCCAGGCTCCGCTCACTTTCAAACCCCCCGGACGCCATGGCCAGGAGCTGCCGTAAAGTGACGCCGGGGCCGGCGCCCAGTGTGCGGCGCTCGCGGAAAATGCCGTAAAGTGAGTAGCCGACGGCCCCGCGGTCCGTTCGCCGGGGAGTGCCCGGGTTTGCCGCCCGAGCCCGGACAGGCAGTTCCCCGCCGGGACTCACCCGGGAACCGCCAGCAATAGCCACGGAGCCGCTCCGCACTGCGCCCTCTGCGGGCCGGGCCGGGCGGCTCCATCCCGGGGCAGGGCTTGCCGGGGTCCACACGGGGCTGCGCCTGCCTCTCGCCTCTCGCCGTGGGAAACGTTTTGTTTCCGCTCACCGGAGGCCCCGTGTTTCCCTTGCTGGTCTGTGGGTTGGATGTTGAACTAGTCCAGCCCTTCCCTCGGGGTCACTCCCGCTCTTCCCAGGCCCCAGGCTCCCCACCCACCACTTCGGTTCAAAGCACTTTGCACAGCTCCCTCGAAAATGCGTTGTGATGCCAGTGCTGCCGCAGTGCACACGCGTGAGGTGACCTCGGCATCTGGCCTCTCCCTTAGGACGGAGCTTTCCGGAGCGTTGGAGTTTTAATCGCCTTCCGTCATTTGCTATAATTTCCGAGTTTTGCTTTGGTGGTGGCTTAATAGACACCACAGTTTATGTTTCCTGAAACCCAAACCTTGCTACCAGCTCCAAGAACAGGTCAGTTAAACATCTAGAATGACAACTTCCCCCAGAGCAGATCACACCCAACCCCATGCCAGCTACCAGACTCCCACAAGGATCTTTCCACAAACTATTAGGAAAATGTCAGAGTAATGTCATTTAATGAATTACCTTTTTTACACTTTATTACTATAAAGTAAGAGCTTTTGAATGTGGGTGCCAGCCACTTAAATGTTAGGCATCACGCTGTGAAGAATGTAAAAAAATGTACTGAAGAATTGATATGCTGAGAATCCAGATTTGTTAGTGATTTAGTTTTCCAGATATCCGTTCTTACTTTTATAATTCATGAATGTGATTTAGAAGAAAACAATTTAACAAAATGAGTGAAGAATAGCAAATTGTTTCCTGGAAATGTTTACATTTGTTGCTTCAAATCTAAGAATGGGTTAAGTTTGTCTGTAAATCTAATGAAAGACTACATAGCAACATGACTTCATTGGTAAATGTTTTTCATTTACATTCAGCTTCACCCCATCACTCCCACATGGCAGCATGATCCAGTGGATAGAATGCTGGCCTGGGAGTCAAGATGAGACCTGGATTATTTTCTCAGCTCTGCCACTAAGGCCTGGTCTTTACTGGGGGGGGATCAATCTAAGTAACGCAACTTCAGCTACGTGAATAACGTAACTGAAGTTGACATACTTAGATCTACTTACTGTGGTAAGTTGACGGCTGACGCTCTCCCATCGACTCCGCCTACGCCTCTCGCCCTGGTGGAGTACCGGAGTCAATGGGAGAGCACTCGGCGGTTGATTTAAAATTGACCCCCTCTGGATCAATCACTGCCCGTCGATCCAGCGGGTAATGTAGACAAGCCCTAATAAGTAGGGTCACAGGCAAGTTACTTAACTTCTTTTTCTCAGTTTATTTAGCATAAGAGATTAATAAAACTCACTTTGCTTTGTAAAGCACTTTGAAGTCTAAAGAACTATACATGATTATAAGTATCCCCACACTATAGTTTATGAGGTATAGATGAACAAACCAGTTTATTTATGGCAGTCTTCTTTCAAGGTGGGCAACTAAAATGGATATTTTGAGAAACTCGTAAAAAAAATTATGTGGTTTATCACTATCTGCCCAGAGAGGCTCCTTCACTGCACAATGCCACATTGAGGTCAGTGCAGCTCCACACAAGCACAGAGTTCAACTGGTATGGATCCACTTTCAGGTTTGGGGCCTGAGTTCATGATTCTAATCAATTTCTTTTCCCTTCACGTCCAGTTGATGTGTTGCAATGTTTCTGTGCTGGAACACTACTACTGCTGCTGGCCAGTTGCCTACTGCCTAGGATGGGTCTGGGCAGGATGAAAGAAACTGATTAGGAAGTTTGCTGAGGCTCCTATACCTGGCAGTTAGCCAACAGCATGTGCCAGGTCCAGTACACCACTTATGTAACAAGTATTGTGCCAGGACCATAAGTCCCACATCACCTCCATGTTGGTGCACATAACAAAATTCATTCCGCACATGGTTTGGGAAAAACTAGAGGGAACACTGCCTGCCAGGCCTGCTTTTTCATAAAGAAGCAGAAAAGGGCACAAGCCAAATTATTCTAAAATCCTTTGCAAGTCACCTTTAATGGCTAGCAGGCCATCCCCTGTTCTATACTCTCATTCTGACTTCGGAAATCAACAGTGCTAATAATAGAATATGGTCTACCCAAACTTGTACTCCAACAGTGAGACACTAACCTTTGCAGAGTGAGTTACCATTTCCCATTTAACACTGTCCCTAAGAGAAGTTGCATGGTCAGTGGTGAGTGATTTTATAAATGTCTGTACTGCTTGTGTTCCCCACTTTCTTTTAGTGCTCTGTGTGAAATTTTCCATAGAAAAGAAAATTGTCAAAAAGTCAGGGGAAAAAATTCTTTCCACTGAGTGTGATTCTGTACAATTCACCTTAAGCAGAAAGCAAAATTTCACAAGAAAAACGTGCACTTTGCTCTGAGAATATGAAATGTGTTGGTCACAGTTAGAGGGAAGCTGGATATATCCTGATTGTTGCTTTGTGAGTTCTCCATCTGAATCTTAACAATGTCTTCTGAAGCACTCACACAGAAGAAAGGTCACAGCCAATGAGGTGTGAGTGTGTGGGGTGAGGTGTGCAGAGGCCAAAATGGACTGAATCTAATTCAGTTCCTAGTCTTCAGTTCATTTCTAAAACAATCCATTTCTCAGTTTGCTACTTGTGTTGCTGGGAGAAAATGATAGTTCAGATTGGTATGGGAATGTCCTGTGGTTCAGTGAAAGAAATAAAAAGTCAGTCCCATGAGAAATTATAGAAAAAAGCAAAGGATGATATAATTAGAGGGTATTTTTCTTTTATGGAAGTTTTACTAAGTCGGTGCCACAAAAAATACCTTGTACCATGACAATGGAGCAGCAGCACCCATGTTATTTATTAGATAGCCATGCCTCAGTTCATTATGGAGGCTTGAATCAAGAAACAAGACATTTTTACCTCTGTAAAATCAAAAAGACAGGCAATGGCATCTAACTTCAGCAATAAAAGGGTTAATGTAGTATTAATAATATTGACAGCCTACATTGTAAATTCAGTTTACAATGAAAATGAATGAAGAGACTCCTGGAGATCAAAGGATGATTAATCCATTCCTCCATATTCAGTATCAGACCATGTGTTTTCTGCCTCTAGGCAATAGTTGTTTGGTTAACGTGCTCAGCTAGTTAGCAGACAAATGGTATCTTCAGTTACAGTTAGATGGAGCAGAGCCACAATTTAAAAAAACAGATCCATTTTTTCCCCAAAAGTTCTAGGTTATTTGGATTCAGGGTTTTCAGTTAGACAGTTCTCTAGTTACAGTTTTGGACTAATATGTTACAAATAAAGGTTTTGTAAGGAGCCCATATAAGTGTAGATGGTACTGAATCATGTAAGTAATAATTTGCTTAATTAATTTATTAAGGAGGTTTGAATGTTTTGTTTCTTTTCAAGACCTGAAAACTATGAACAACATTGGGTGGGGGAACATATCATAATAATTGTCTCTTTATTCCTATCCCTAGCAGATGGTTGTGATTTTCAGTGCCCCACCATGGCCAGTCACTCTCTTCTTAGCCTATCATCTCTTTTGCTCTTATGTGTAAGAAATTGAGACTAGCCACGTAGTTCAGCTGCCGGCCCCTGTGACTTGCCATAATAAAAATCACTTTGTTTCCAGGGAAATTGCTTCTTCTCAATATTTTCTGCACAGAGACTATATAAGATCCAGAGGTGCATATGACAGCAGGTACTTGCGTCAGTGGCTGCTAATATTTTCATGTGACATGGGTAACTTTATCTGGACCTGGCTGGATACTTTGGGAAGTGCTTGGTTCTGATTGTCCTGACATTTTGACTGCTTGAAAAATGCTTTATTTGTCCTCAAAGTTTTTTTTTTTTTAAATAGGTAAGTAAAATAAATCCTGAGCTGTAATCTAACCCCATTGTGCCACTTTTGCACAGGAAAAAAGTGAGAAAACACAGATCTTCCTAGCTGTGGATTCCGTTACTGTCATTTATAATAAGTCTCCTTTGCATCACTTTGGCAATGTAAAGGAGCCTTAAAAATTTTACAGGTTTTATGCTCTTGGGGGAATTGACTGAGAATGGGAACAGTTAACTAACAACAGAAACATTAACAATGTTACTATGTAAGCAGGCTGCTACATTTCTGCCTCAGAAAATGAAATCAATTAACTATCAATAGTGCCATTAATAATGATTTTTTTTTCACATCAAGAACAGTGTTTTATTTCAAACATTGAAACAGTTTTGTAGGAATGCACAGAGCAGACTCTGATTCTTCCACACCATATCCCCTCTCAAGCAAAAACTGACTGAATTTTGTTTCAATCTGTTATCTGCTATAAAATGAGCCTCCAGGCAATTTAAGGGATAGCACTGGCTGATTGCGTTTCCAACCCTGGCAATACAGCTGCTTGCTTCCTTGCAATGAAGGAACATAACTAAATTTCTGCCTTGGGACAGACAGAGCCTGCCTCATGCTTAACAACCCAAAGCCCTACCCGTCCATGCCAGGTGCTCTGCAGTAGCAAGTGAGAAGGACAGTCTCTCTCTCTCTCGCTTGTTCACACTCATGCACACCCAGCCCTGCCCCCTGACAGTGATTAACATCCTTCATACAGGCACGCATGCCCAGCCACCCGCCTCCCCACAGTGATTTGTGTCTGTGACTGCTGCTCCAGGCACACTAAAACAGACGTACCACCTGGGCTGCTGGGGAAGAGGCACGTGTCTCCCGCAGACTTCTTCTGCATTTTTCTGTGTGGGGGGCACCATTTTTCTTCCGCACCCACGCAGAATTCAGTCAGGAGTAGCATTTGTATGTTATGCAACATTGTCTAGAGCATCATCGTGTAGAGTTTCATTACTATGCAATGAGTTTAGAGTGCTTCGCCACCATTGATACTTCAGATCCCTGGTCTTCTACCCGCTAGCTTCTACATCCTTGGGATGTGAGAACTATCTTCATGCTGCCGGGTCTCTTTGTGGGTCCTGCAGGACTTCCAGTTGGTGCTGTGTTCTCCTCATTTATGTGTTTAAGGCATAGCCAGAAGAGGAGATCCAACTAGAGGCACTGCAGGATTCATATATAGACTTAGCTGTGTAGAAGCATCATATGAAGCTCTCCCACCACAGTGGGAAGGGGGAGGGGAAAAAAGAGCCAGAAAATCATGAGAGGACAGGCATGGCTGGAAACTTCCAGAATGTTTGGGGCACACATTTCCTTTCTCTGAGTGAAAAATCATCATTGAAGAAACTGTTAGAAATCTGAATTTAACCGCCATGTGGAATTTCCATGCTTTTTTTTTCTTGGTAGAACATCATAAGGTCTTCTCCCCCTCCAGCTTCACTTACCTAATTTAGGAAAGTGTTTTTAATGTTTTAATTTTACAATGAGTTAAAAGGAAGGTATAATTTGATTTATAGTCATGGCATCTCAATCCCTGGCCCAGTAGTGGGTTAAAATACTACTGAAACAATGTTCTTAAGGCCTGAGGCTTTGCCCTTGTCACAATCCTTGACAGCAAACCCTGTAGAGGTTGTAACATTTTTATTTAGCTTATATCACAAATAGAAAATAAGCTCATCTCATTTTGCAAGCACAAATCATCCTCAGGCCCACCCTTATGGCAGGAAGGCAATAGTAATTATACAGTCCCCCAGCATGAGTTCCAGGTGATATGGACAGCCACTGAATTAGAAAGAGGATTGTATTGTGTGAGACGTTTTCTATTAACTTTGTGTATTGACCTACACTGAAAGCAGATCCAGATCAGGCAGGGACAAATGCAATGTCTCTTCTGGTCATTGTCAAGTTTCAGCCAGAGTCTCTCACTATGATTCTGGATATGTTAAGAGCTATAACCTGCAAGTTGGTTCCATTTCCTTTGGGCCTAGTAAAATAAAACAGGTGGAAGAGGGAGCAGCATTAAGTCCACTGTTGGCTACTGTATTTAATGCTTTTCTGTTGAAGGGCAGTGTGCTAAAAAGAAAGGACAGAACTATTTAATAAATTTCCATTAACCTCCCAAGCAAGCCAATAAATCCTCAAGATTAATAAAGGCTGCTGACACATAAAAGATAATAAGCATGGATAATTGACAGCTGTCCATTCCCCGGACATCATTTGCCAATTAATCTAGTATACTCTCCATGCCAGACTCTGGCTGAGAACAGGCTTAAGAAAAGCATAAAACCTTAGATTACACCAAAATTGCTTTACTGCCCTCCTAATAAAAACTGGCCCAAAAGAGAAGGTTAGAGACATGGTGATCGTTAAAGAATGTCAATTTAAAGAGATGTTTTCTTGAACATGGACCTAAGAACTACCCATATTTGAGGGGAATTCCAGCTTTTGTGTATGGTTCTGTGAATCTCTGTTCTATCACCTCTCATTCTCAATGTGTACGTGAAACCACTGCAGAGAATGGACTGATTTAGGTTACCATAGTTGTAGCTCAACCCCCGCACGGACAAGCTTTGCCCTTATTGTAGGGAGCTCCATTATGCTAGTGGAGCAGACTTATGGACCAGTCTTTGCCCCCCAAAGCTTTAGTCATTCTTTTAGATGCTCAATGGCCCAGGCTGTCTTGAAGATAAGGATGAGATCTTGAACTTGGATTTAGTATTCTATGGGAAGCCAGGGTAGAGAGTGGAGGACAGATTTGATGTGTTTTCAGTAGCCTCTTTTATTAAGGAGACACGCTGCATCCCCTTGTGCTGGTACAACGTTCTTTACTAGCTAGAATTGCCTAAGTGCTGAAGGCTTAATGCCCAGGTATAGTAGTCCAGCCACGAGGTGATGAAGGTGTGAATAACTGTGGATGGCATCTCTTAGCCAACTGAAGATGGTAGAAAGTGTTATTTACAGCTACTGCTATGGGAGAGCTCGGTGTCACTGAAAAATCCAAGAGCACACCTCGCCACAGGCTGAACTGACCCTTTTGGAGGTGTGTATCTTCAACCAAAGCAGAGTGCATCATAGCTGCAATCTTTTCAGAATGCTCACCCAGGGAGCATATTACACCAGCTCTCCAGGGTAAGTACGTGCTTCCAGGTGCAATCTGATGTGTTGACCTATACAACCCTATATGATTTGGGTTCCATTATGCAGCCGAAGAAGTGGGCTGTAGTCCATGAAAGCTTATGCTCTAATAAATGTGTTAGTCTCTAAGGTGCCACAAGTACTCCTGTTCTTTTTGCGGATACAGACTAATATGGCTGCTACTCTGAAACCTGTCATAAAGAGTCTTGTTACTCTTGTGAGAGTTGAGGCATTATTGCTTAATGTCCCTAGATTTGAATGGCTGCTGGCAGGGTGTTCTTAGTAGAGTGCCCTGTGCTCTAGAATTTGCTTCTCTGGTTGGATCAACAAAGCTAGAGACTGGTTGGAGGATTTGGAACAATTTCAGATGCTTTGAGAGTGGGTGGCAGTTTCTCAACATCTTTGTAGTAATTTCACTTGAGTCAAATTTCAGGGGTGGTAAGGAGCCATAAAATTAAGGTCAGACCAACTATGTCCTGTTATTCTGGATTGTTCTGTTGAGAGGAATGATGAGCTTTGAAGAACATTCCATCAGTCTTTCACTAGAATGCGATGCAGGGCTATGAGAGGGTAAGGAGGAAGTGTGGTGGGGAGAAGTGGCAAAAGTCTTTAAGAATAACAAAATGTAAATTAGAAGTCTGAGAGAGAGAGAGAGAGAGTGATCTGAGATTAAGGACAATTGAAACAGCAGCAAAAATGTTTACCAGCCAAGACGTTCAAAAATACCTAGTGATGTTGTGGACAAGATTTTCAGAAGTGTCTAAACATATAGCTCGGACATGTCCCTGTCCCAAAGAGTTTACAGTTCAAACAACACACACATACACTCCTCAAGATACTTCAGTAGAGGGAAGGGGTGAACATTATTCATGAAAAGGGAGGATGCATTGCATTGATGGTAAGTTGCAAAGTAAATAAGAAATTAACAGGGTCTCAGTCCTATCTCTGTTTCTTCATGATACATAAAGAAAGCCAGATTTCCCCCTACCATCCCACCCCATGTTTATTCTTTTTTCTGCTTAATTGTTCCTTAGAGATATATGATTCCGAGTCTTGACTTCCCTTTTAGGGTTGGGACTTCTAAAACAATACAGAAATGAGCAGGGATCCTAGAAATCTGTTTTCAACGGAAAAATGGAGAAAAATGCAGAATTTGTATTTTTACAGGTAATCTTTGGTTTTTACATTTTGTGAAAAAATAAAAACATATGTTAACTATTAATTAAATTTTACTGAAAGTACCAATGTCGCTTATTGAATGCGTGCAACCTCCCCCTCTTGTGGTTGATTTTTGAATGCACTTTAATTTTACAGTGAAACGCAGTTTATCCAATCTAATTGAGAGCGGGGCCAGATCCGATAATTAACAGAGCTTGTTATCCCTTATTTTAAGATGGAGGGAGGGACTTGGGCAGTCAGCCCTGTGCCAGGAGGGCTTGGGTGGTCAGCCCTGCCTGGGACTGACCGCCACAGCCCCAACCACCCAGGGCTGACTGCCAGTTCGGTTAATATGTAGAGGTGGATAATGGAGGATCAGATAAACAGGTTCTACAGTATATCAATAAAACACGTTCAACTGATACCTATATATATTGTGGCTAGGGAATCTAAAGTTCAACGTTTCATTTTAACCACAGAAAAACACAGATTTTTATGTTTTTTGAGCAGATAATTTTAGTTTCTTTTGTCATGGAAAACTAGGATCCCTGGAAATGAGTATAGGGAGAATCAGCCTTTAGTTGAGGGAACGGGGTAAACAATCCTTAGGCTATATCTACACTTAAAATGCTACAGCAACACAGCTGCTATAGCGCTTCAGTGTAGACACTCATGACAGCGTTGGGTTCTTCCATCGCTACAGTTAATCACTTCTTCGAGAACTGTCTACCCTGGGGGTTAGGTCAGCTTCACTACTTCTTTCAGAGGTGTGGATTTAAATCTCCAGTGAAGATCAGGCTTTAGTATGCCAAGTGTTTTGGTTCCATTCAACAGGTCTTGAAAGAGTTAATGAGTCAGACTAAAACTCATTTTTCTTTTCAAATGCACTTTACTTCCTTGTTACTTGTGATGTCATAATATGCTAGTTATCCAGCTGTCTGTAGAGTCTTCCAGTTAAGCAAGATCTGAATGTCTAATGTAACCCTCCCCCACACACAACCCAAACTTTTGAGTTTTCTTTAAAAGCCACTCTCTCCCCCCTAAGGAAGCAAAAAAGGGGGAAAGCCCAATTATTTTCTCCTTCAACAAGGAATCTAAAGCAGAAGAGAAAAGATGCATGGCAGATGTCATAGTTTTCTGTACCAATTATGGACTGCCCACTGAGCTTGCTTGTACACACACCAGATGTGTTCATCATAAGATCCTTTAATCCACTGCCAAGTACGCCTAAGCTTTATTTAAATAAGGTATATTACAGACCGTGCCACCTAGTGGCTAAACGAGTATAATACAGGTTAGCATTCCGTTACATCCCCCCCTTAAGTTCTACTTTGCTACCATTTAAAATATTTACATCTGTGAAGTTCACTACCGATCAGTCTGATAAGTGTCTCTGATATTTTCATGTTTTTCATTCCCAGAATCAGTTTTCAGCCACTGCATGCACAGCTCTTATAAAACATTCAGTATTTTCCCCTGGTTCTTGTACTCTCTGGTGAAAACATGCTCATGCACATTTCTCTGAGGTACAAAATATGCATCAAACATAGCCAGAACCCTTTCATAGTCTTCTTTGTGGCTATCTTCAGTAAAGTCAAAGGATTTAAAGATCTGCTCTGCTTGCGTCCCCATCACATAAATTAAAGAAGATACCTGTATATCTCCAATTTCTTTGTGAAGTTTGTTTGCAATTCAAAATCTTTCAAATACTGCTTCCAGTCTGTCCATTGGGAAGGTTTGTCAAAAAGCTAAAGTTCTCTGGGGCATTGAAGAGTGGCATGCTGATGAAACCTTTATTGCTGTTCCTTCTGTCTGCAATTATTGTTGCTTTGTTCCTTCTGTTTTTGTTCTTGGTTTACTCCTGACATCATGTCATGTTCTTTTGTACCAGATATGGCCTGGTCACAGAGCTTGCTTATACACATCAGATATGTTCATCATAAGATCCTTTCATGCACTGCCAGGTATGGCTGAGGTTCATTTTAATAAGGTATTATTAAATACACTACCACCTAGTGGCTGAGCAGTATAATACAATTTAGCATTTCATTACAGGCTAGCGTTCCAGACATAAGGAGTACACTAGCAACATAAAAAGAACAGGAGTACTTTTGGCACCTTAGAGACTAACAAATTTATTTGAGCATAAGCTTTCGTGGGCTACAGCCCACTTCTTAGGATGCATAGAATGGAATATTTAGTAAGAAGATATATATACATATAACATGAAAAAGTGGAGAACATGAAAAAGTGGAAGTAGCCATACCAACTGTAAGAGGCTAATTAATTAAGATGCAACATAGAAGGCATGAAGCTGAGAGAGGGGAAAGAGAGAGTGGGCTACAGTTGTGGCCAGTTCTGTGCAGATGCACGAGGTGCGAGAGAGATCAAGAAATCTTCCCCCCTCTCCCTCCCCACCCATCAGCAGAGGAGGCCCAATGCAGAGGCAAATGTACACTGCACCTTTTCAGAGTATTGCAGAACTGCTGGTGCTGCTGCTGAAGCAAACAAACAGAATGTCCCTCCCAGGAGGAATTCTAGCTGAGTGCAACATTGCATCTCTCATACACTCACATTTTTAAAAGCCACACGCTAACCCAAAGGGAGCAATAAAACAAGAGGATTAGGAAAAGAAAAAATGCAGGGTGGGGGAAAGGTCATGTAGAATGTTGTAGGTGAGGAGGAGAATCTTGAACATGATGTATCAAGTGGTAGGAAGCAAATGAAGGGATTCGCAGGGAATCAACGTAGTCTGAACAGGTGAGAGAATGATTTTAGTGGCATCATATTAAATAGACTGACGTGTGGGAGAAGTTAGAGGCAGTGAGAACAGACAGGAGGTATTGCCAATAAACAAGTTGAAGAGATGAGAAGCCCACGAATAAGGGCTTTGGTGTGGAGTATTATGCATAGAGGGTAGATTTGGGAAATGTTGAGAAAGAAGAGACAGATTTATGTTGCTGGATATATACAGAGAGAACTTTGAGTCAAAGAATGGACCGAGATTGTATTGCGAAAACTGTCTTAAACTTGTAATGAGTTTTGCCTTTTGGAGCTAGTATTGCAGGATTCACTATGATCCTTTTATCCTAGTTTTAAATATTGTCATGCCAAATTTAGAGTAATGGCTGAAGAGAGCTTCAGAAGTCTGCGAAGGACTGATTGCATCCCTGACAAGAATGCCTTAGCAGTCCTTTTATGGGCTTTGGTTGACGTTTAAAATATTAAAGCCACCCAAGAATAAGAAGGAAAGTCTGAACCTATACACTGAAGTGTGACTAAAACTGATGAGAAATGTGTTTTTCATATATTTTGCTTTGAAATACACAGCAGAAAAAATAATGAACTAGATGAGTAAACAAGATGGCCAAGTCAGCAGCAGCCAATAAACTACATTTTAATGTTTGCAATCTGTAAACTATGAGTAGGACTTGGAATGATTATTACAGTTTAGATCTAGGTATTAGACTAGATGGAATATTAAGAATCACAAAATCAGTTATAAAACATCTCACACCTATTTGTTCTACTTCACTGTACCTCTGATCAATAGTTTTCCATTTAATTTAAATTTTAATGGGAAAATTCTTAATTGTGTGTTCTTATAAACATGTTATTTGAGAAAATAATGCAAGGTAAGTGGCTTTTATTTTAGGATGGTAGTGGTTCAGTGTGGGCGCTTGGGGCAAGGAGGGTTGCAGAAAGAAGGATTAGGGCTGACTGCATGCCTAGATGCAGAATAGGGCATTGATGTGCTCTCTCACATCGCGGTAATCGGCCTCCGTGATCTCTTCAGAGGTCTCATGCAAAAGCTGGGCAATCCGCTTGTGCAGATTCCTTGGCAAAGCTACTTGCTCCTTGTCCCAGTCAGGCCAACATGTCCGCACCACTGTGCCGTGACGGGCGGGGGGACCATTGCTGCACACAGGCATGCGGCATAAGGGCCAGGGCAGAAGCCGCATTGTAGTAGAAGACCCTCCCTTGCTTCCCAGGTCACCCTCAGCAGCAAGATATCTTCCAGGACGAACTCATCCTGTGGAAAATGTGGGGACAGTGTTCAGTATAGGGTCCCCCTGCAGCTGTTTGCTCTCCCCAAGGCACAGAATCAACCTCAGAGGACACAAGGGCCCTGAAACAATCAGTCCAACTTGCTCCTGTGCTTACTCACCATTTTGGGGCTCCTGTGGGTTATGTGCGCTCGTTTTGAGGCAGGCACTTTCTGCTATAGTGTACACTGTACTTGTCTTTAAGTATGGCCAAATCATTGCTCTGTCTAGTGTGAACAATGCTGCCTCTCATTTTGACTTTACAGATCCCAGCCATCCTTGCTATCAACGGCCAAAAGGCTGCAAAGAATCAGGAAGCATCCATGAAGAACCAAAGAGGACCTGCTTCATGAAGTCACACAGCAGTCTCTTACTGAAAATCAAAAAGTACAGGAGTGGTGCGAGATTGAAAGAAGGCTCCACCAGTAGAATGCGGATCACCAGCACCAAAGCACGGAGTGGCTCATAAGCATCATGGAGCGCCAAGCATACTCAATACAGGTGCTCATAGCACTGCAGACAGAGCAGATCCACACCTGCCCCCTCCTGCAGCCCTTGTCCCAAAACTCTTTCCCTTGTGCCCCCATGTCACCGCCAACCCACTTCCCCCAACATCAGGTTTCTTACCACCACCAGCTGCCTCCAACATCTGTAGCTTCACCGCCCAGCCCTGCAAACTATAACCCTTACCCACTGCACTCAACCCCCATCACCATCCATTTTAGCCAGCCTCAAATGCAGCACTCATTGCCTGGCACTCCAGACAGGAAGGTTGAATATGATAACAGGACATATGCAAATCTGTGATTGTCCCCCATTTCCCACCCCCCGTTCCCTCCTCCCCCACAGCACAGATGTGTCATGCCCTTTCTGTTTCCCCAGCAGATGTGTTTCTTTTCAATAAAAAAATTTTTTGGCTTTGAAAGCATTCTTTATTGCATTAAGTAAAAGATACCATAGCCCAGGAAAGCAACAGGCACTGCAAGTCAGTGCATCATACGTAGCAAACACAGATGCCTACTACCATTGGAACCACTGCACTTCACTCCCATGCAGTGCACCAAACATTAGTGGTGGCTTTCAGCATCGAATTGCTCCCTCAAGGTATCCCTAATCCTTACAGCCCCACAGTGGGCCCCTCTAATAGCCCTGGTCTCTGGCTGTTCAAATTCAGCCTCCAGGTGTTGAACCTCTGTGGTCCATGCCTGAGTGAAGCTTTCAACCTTCACTTCACAAATATTATGGAGGATACAGCATGTGGCTATAACCATGGGGATGTTGTCATGGGCCAGGGCCAGCTTCCCATACAGACAGTGCCAGCAACCCTTTAAACAGCCAAAAGGGCACTCAACAGTCATTCTGCACCGCCTTAGCCTGTTGTTGAACCGCTCCTTGCTGCTTTCGTGGGTAAGAACCTCACTTCTTCAGATGTAAGTCATCTGAAGAAGTGAGGTTCTTACCCACAAAAGCTTATGCTCCCAATACGTCTGTTAGTCTTAAAGGTGCCTGTAAGAGGGCCGGACTCACCCCTGCGGCGCCTCCTGCTGGTCATCCAGGGAATTAGCTCACCAGCCTCTGGAGCACCCTCTGCAGGCCGGTGATCCGCCTTGTCCTCTGCACTGGCCCCCGTGTCCCTTCCAGGACCCCGGTGCCCCTTGCCCTGGGTGCTACCCCCTGGCAGTACCCACACACACTAGGTCTCCCCTCCCAGGGGAACCCCCACCCACTAACCCCACCTCACCTCAGGATAAGGCCACTGCCAGTCACCATCTAGCCCCCACTCTCTGAGGCAGACTGTAGTATAGGCCACTCATCATCGGCAAGGAGGGTTTGGACCTGCTGCCTTGGCCTAGCCCTGGGCTGCCCTCTGCAACCCCCAGTACCCCTTGGCCTATTACCAGGCCGCAGCCTGGGGCTATCTAGGCTGGAGCTCCCCAGCTCTTCAGCCTTTCCCTGCCCTGCTCCACTCAGGTACCCTGTCTAGCTCCCTGCAGCCAGGCCCTTCTCTCTCTGCACTCAGAGAGAGACTCTTGAGCTGCCTGGCTCCCAGCCTCCTTATACAGGCCAGCTGGGGCCTGATTGGGGCATGGCCCAGCTGTGGCTACTTCCCCAATCAGCCCAGTAGCTTTTCCCTTTGCCCCAGCCCTCTGCCAGGACTGTTTTAAACCCCTCAGGCAGGAGCGGGGTAACCACCCTGCTACAGTGCCACAGGACCCTCTGTTGCTTTTTACAGATTCAGACTAACACGGCTACCCCTCTGATCCTTGCTGCTGTTAAGGCATGTGTAGGGTTTCATGAGCCACAGCATTAAAGGGTAAGCAGGGTCTCCAAGGCTCACAATGGGCATTTTGCCTTCCCTGACGGTGATCTTCTGGTCTAGGAAGAAAGTCCCGGCTTGCAGCTTCCTGAACAGGCCTGTGTTCCAAAATGTTTCATGCATCTTTCTGGACCAGCCTGCGTTAATGTCCACGGTGATCCACAAGCGCCTGGAGAACCATAGAGAAATACCCATTCCAATTTATGTACTCGGAGGCTAGGTGGTCTGGTGCCAGAATTGGAATATGCATCCCATCTATTGTCCCTCTGCAGTTAGGGAAACCCATTTGTGCAAAGCCATCCACAATGTCACACACATTGCCCAGAGTCAGGGTTTTTCTGATCAGGATGCGATTAATGGCCCTGCAAACTTGCATCAACACAATTCCAACGATCAACTTTCCCACTCCAAATTGGTTAGTGACCAATTGGTAGCTGTCTGGAGTTGCCAGCTTCCAGATTGCAATAGCCACCCGCTTCTCCACTGGTAGGGCAGCTCTTTATCTCATGTCCTTGCGCTGCAGGATGGGGGCGAGCTCAGCACACAGTCCCATGAAAGTGGCTTTCCTCATCCGAAAGTTCTGCAGCCATTGCTTGTCATCCCAGACTTGCATGACGATGTGATCCCACCACTCAGTGCTTGTTTCCCGAGCCCAAAAGCAGCGTTCCACTGTGGTGAGTATGTCCATGAATGCCACAAGCAATATCATGTCATATGCATTATGTGAGTCAACATCATCGTTGGACTCCTTACTGTCACTTTGTAGCTTAAGGAGTAACTCGACTGCAATTCGTGACATGCTGGCAAGACCCATCAGCATATTCCTCACAAGTTCAGGATCCATTCCCGCAGACCGAAAGGGAAGACAGAGCGTGCAGTACAAAAAAGGTTAAAAGATGATGCCAAATGTGGACAGAAGCACAGGGATTTCTGGGATGCGAAGCGATGCATCATGGGGCATTGGGACAGGACCCAGAATGCCCCGCCTCCCTTCCCACAAGCCATAGCACCAGAATGGGAAGAGGTACTCTGTGGGATAGCTGCCCATAATGCACCATTCCCAATGCCGTGGCAAATGGGGCCATGCCACTGGGCTTGCAGCTGACAGTGTGAACACACAGCAGCGCTTTCCCTGCTGCGGTCTCTGAGGGCTGGTTTAACTCACAGCACTCTACATCTGCAAGTGTAGCCATGCCCTGAGTGTGTTACAGATTGTTGTAATGAGACATAAAACCAGTGTCTCTGCTGAGTCCGTGATTTTTGGTATCTAGACAAATTATGAATATAAGCTCCCAAGCTCATATTTTGAAGGAGTTATGCAGATTTCCTTTGAGGATGAGAACTGAAGAAGAGCTCTGTGAAGCACAAAAGCTTGTCTCTTTTGTCAGCAGAAGTTGGGCCAGCCAATAAAAGATATTATCTCACCCACCTTGTCGCTCTCATATCCTGAGACCAACACAGCTGCAACAACACTGTGATCATCATTTTAAAGTATTTAAAACCTACTACTGCTGGCTGCAGATTCAGTCCATAGCAATGGTGAATGGTGACTCCAACCTCAAACCCAATTGCATTAGTCCCTCTGAAGACATGACAACTAACCCTAATTTATGAGAGTTCATTTTTCCTCGTAACCTCCTATGCAGTCTATGTTTTTACTTTTCAGATCTTAAGGTTCTCCATGAAATTGATTAAATTGTTTAATAAGACATTTACCTATCCACGTGGGGGAGGGAGGAGCCAAATCCATGATTCCAGTGGCACAAAAGCAGCTTCACAAATTATCGTTAACTAGTTGTGCAACTCAGACATTTCAGGCATTGCACTGGAGGTGGGGACTGGAGGGACTTAGACCACTGAGAGCGAAGTACAGAGCCTCTCAGTACTAGGTCAGATCTGGTCCAGACTAGTCATGACCATAAGGCCTAGATCCACAAAGGGAATCATGCACCTTAGTCCCAAATTTTGTTGCTAATGCAGTCCCCAAAATCCACACTCAGCTTCAGCTTAATCCTGTATGTAGTTAACTCAATGCCCAAATTTTTGCTATAAAAGTTCCCTTGATGCCTACATTTCTACCACTGGGCATGCACACTGCTGCTTCAGGCATGCGCCCAGATGCCTATCTCATGCCTTAGCCCCAGCCTCACCTCAGATCAGGTGAAGATAGGCTGGGCAACACCTATGTTCCTTGTGGAGCCTAATCCATTAGGCATGTGCTGAGCACGCCAAACAGTTGCAAGGAGGGGAAGGCACCAATAGCCTCCCTTATAACCCTTAGCCTAGTAGCAAGGGTATTCACCCAGAATGTGAAAGACTCTAGTTTTATTCTCCTATTTACCTGCTGAAAAGAAGGGATTTGAACAGGGGTTTTTGCACTTCTCAGGCGAGTACTCTAACTAGTACACTAGACTATGAGACATTCTGATGCAAATTTCTTTCCGTCTCTCCTCTTGAAGCAGTTCCATTATGTATTAAAACACATTGGGACAGAGAAAATGGCATTAGAGTCCAGTGGCTAGGGCACTCACTTGAGAGATGGGAAACCCTTGTTCAAATCCCTCTTCCATATCAGGCAGAGCGAGGAATTGAACCATGGTCTCTCACATCCCAGGTGAGTGCCCCAACCACTGAGTTAAAAGGGAAGCTATTTCCTCCTCACCCCCCAGCCATTTTGTGTGGCATTAGGTGTGCTGCCAATCTGGTAAGAAACAGCCGAAGCCACCTGACTGTAGGAGAGGGTTTGTGGCTATGGATTACAAGCAGAAATAGTCAATTCCCTCCAGCCTAGATTTAGAGGCCTAACTCCTTGAGAAGAGTGGGGCATAAGACACACCCCTCTCCTCAGCACTTGCTGTTGACTAATTTAGGCAGCTCCTTGCCTACCCTGTTGAGTCTCACTCTCAAGGACTCTCACTGACAGCTTAAGTGACCCAGAACAAAGGTATTCTGGAGGAAGGTCAGAGCAAGCCTTCGGTAGAAAGCCAATGGCTGAGGACATTATAGACACAGGGTCAGAATGGCTGTTAGAACTATTGTTGGTTTGGTTCTCTTCACCCTGGAAGGGATGGGGTTTTGGTTTCATTAGAGGGTTAACCTACCCAGAGAGTGAGGGAAGTTGTAGCAGCCAGGGCTGGCTCCAGGCACCAGCCCTCCAAGCATGTGCTTGGGGCAGCACCTAGAGGGTGGCGACGCTCACCCGGGGAGAGCGGGGCTGCAGCCGGGCTCACCACCCTCCCCCCGGCGCTCCGGCCGGCCAGGAAGAGCAGGGCCGCCCTCCCCCGGCGCTCCAGCCAGTCGGGGAGAGCGGGGCCCCGGCCGGGCTCGCCGCCCTCCCTCGGAGCTTCGGCCGGCCGGGGAGAGCGGAGCCACCCTCCCCCGGCACTCTGACCGGCCCCGGCCGGGCTCGCCACCCTCCCCTCCCGGGAGGCTTTTTTGCCGCTCCAAAAAAGCCAGAGCCGGCCCTGGTAGCAGCAGTGAGGGGAGAAGAACTTTGCCATGTGCCCACATCACAAAAAACAATGTAGGTGGCGAGCTTGTTGACAGCAGAGAAAGCAAGGATTGAATAGGCATAGAGATCAAACTACCATCTCACCGCTCAAAAGTGGTCTCAACAGATCAAGACTAATACAGGCTAACTTGCTTGCTGCTCCCTGTGGTCCCCACTCTGTGGCTAAATGAAAGGCTTTCTTCTCAGGCCAGTTTCTTTCATGAACACTAAAACTCATTCTAATGAGAGTAGCTAATAAGATTCAGACTCTGCTCAGAGTACCTATGTTGTTCTGAGGGAGCTCAAGGGCTTTAGGAGCTCTTGGGAACTCACTGACTCATCTCATTTGACTTGCCTATTGCCAGTGCTAGATCATTGCACAGGGAGGAATATTTCTGTTTAGTCATCACTGCTTACAGCTAAGCAGGTATTCTACTTTTCTTGCCAGGAACTTTTACATATTACTAAGTTAATAGCCACCTGTGATGTTTTGGGGATCACCCAGACCCTGTAAGGAGTTCTGTCACCATTTGCCTTGTCACTTTGGGTGCCTTAATTCTATGCTGCTATAGCTCTGAGCTCTGACACCAGTAGCCAGCCGACAAGCATAAAGGTGTCACCCTGGCTTCCACCAGCCTAGATACTCCTGGCAGGATTACCCCAATAGACCTTCTGATCCCAACACCGCCAAATCCATCTCCCCGAGTTCTTCATTACCATACATTGGACTTTTCTCCTCTGATTCATCACACCCAAAGGAGTGAAACCTGCCCCCAATTATCAGTGCACTTTGGACACACACTACAGAGACCCACTTGGGATAAAAATAAACAAATTATTTAATACAAAAAAATCAGATTCAAAGATGAAATAATAAGGAAAAGCAAATACACAGAAGTTACAGAGAAAATAAACAAAGATGCAATCTCAGGCTTTACATTTCTGTATTAGCTAAAGTTCCTTCTCTAATAAAAGTTACCTGTTTCCTTTTAACAGTTTCCCAGTGAGCCTCCTGTCACAGAAGGAATCCAATGTTCCACAAATAGCCCCCTGCTTAGATGGTGGCCCTCAGTTTCTGGACAGACAGCCTTCACTTCAAACCCCTTCCCTTTTAACAGGCTTTGCACTGTCTTGTTCTTTTCTCTCAGACTACTGTAATTCATGGTTACACGGAGTGGGGGAAACTCTCTTGCCTTAGTTTTCCAAGACTGGAGTTTACTTTTCAGTTTAGTGTCTTTCCATTAACTTTAAAGGTCCACCATTGTCTGTCCCTGGGTTGGTTGCTAGGTGCTTGGAGTTAGTTTCATTGAAACAACTACCGTGGGAGGTGCCCCTCCTTGCCTGATTGCTTCACCCCTTCTTGTGAGGTCATGCTGCAGTTGCATTCTAGTTACAATTACAATGTTCCACACAAATGTACGTATATACATTCAGAACCATAACCTGTACACATATCTCCCAATGACCATCAAGTTCAGAACATTACACGCTTTCATAAAAGACCTTATTTGACATATATTTATACGCAATAACATTGTATCTAACCAACTGATTCAGTTGCTTGTCCTTTGGGGTTCTCACCCCTGATCTCCGCTTGGGGTATCTGGACCCTGATTGTCATACTGCCTTCAGAATCATACTGGAATGTCTGCACTTTATACAATCTATTTCTGTGCAAAAGATCAATTGCAAGGACTCTTCTACCAGCGTAAGTAAAAAAACTGTCCATCAGAGATCTTCCCAGCGGTGCCAGAAGGGAAAAGGATTCAGGCTGTAGAACAGCAGTTGAGCTGTGTCATAAGGCTGAAGTTATGCTTCAGGGCCTGTGAGGACTCCCTACTTCAGTGAAGGGAGAACAGGATCTATACGGGGTGGATTCACTGGCAGGGATAGATTCCATTGCCATGTCCCATGTAATAGGATAACTATGGATGTCTTCCTTGACCATAGACATTACATTTCTAAACCCTTTTAGTGGTAGTCACCCAGAAAATTCTGACAATTTTTCTAACTCTGTCATGGAATTTGCAGTTCTAGTTCAAAAGGTCACTACAGGTCTGTCGCATCTTACGCGCATTTAACATGCGCGATTTCAGCTTTACGCAGTCGGCAAAAAAATAAAAATAAAAAAAGAGAGAAAAACAATAATTTTAATACTGTACCTGTAGTGCAGGCGATTCCACCCACCATTGAACTCAATGTAATTTTGACTATATGCGGGTTTCGCTTTACGCGCTAACCGCAGAACGGAACCCCCGCGTAAGATGAGACAGACCTGTATTCTTCAAATCTCACTTTGGCTTCATACAGCAGCATTCATTCATTTTCCTACCTTTCCCCCCTTCAATTATGACTGCAGGTTTCAAACATTGGTTTGGCCCATTACCATATACTCTGTTAGTATGGTGTGACGTTGTATGATTGAAATATGACCATTTATATCATTAATATTGCCACTGTTAAACAATTTCAGCAAATCTTGTACTAAGCACATCATGTAAGGTGTCAATGGAAAAGTTATGATTTCCTAAATATGATTATCCTGTTTATATGCATGTATCAGTTTTGTATCTGAAGGTATAAATATTGACTATGTACTGGCATCATACATGTGTGTTGTATTCCTGGGTAACACCCAAGTAAAATCTACAATGAAGTCAGACAGCTAAGTGTTGATGACCCATCAAAGACACTTAGCTATCACATATCAGGGGGTAGCCATGTTAGGCTGTATCCACAAAAACAACAAGGAGTCCGGTGGCACCTTAAAGACTAACAGATTTATTTGGGCATAAGCTTTCTGAAGAAGTGAGTTTTTTACCCACGAAAGCTTATGCCCAAATAAATCTGTTAGTTTTTAAGGTGCCACCGGACTCCTTGTTGTTTTTGTTAGCTATCACAATGGGCCATAGAAGAAACTCATTCCACCCAGATGGCTCTTCCTGCAGATGCCTCAGCCTCCAAGGGGCCAATGGCTACCCTCTTGGGTCATCAAGCCATGTAAGGACATGTGATATTTTCATGTGACCCTGGACTTCATCTTATGCCAGCAACTTTCCACAAACTGGGATGTGACCTTTGTTTGAAACAGAAAATTTCCAGGCACATGGCAAAGGGTTATAAAAGACATGTGGAATGACTCCATTTTGCCTCTTTCCTTCTCTGGAGTGTGGATTTACACCTAAAAGGAGAATATCAAACTATGGACTGAGGACCTTCCAATCTTTTGGAAGTTGCTAGAGAAACTTTACAAGCCAGAAGTCTGTAACATCACTGCTACAAACTTGATGCAAGAACATTGCCATTAATATATGTATATGATCTATTAACCATTTTAACTCTCTTCTTCTTTTCTTTTATTAATAAACCTTTACATTTTAGTTACTAAAGGATTGACAGCGGCATAATTATTGGGTAAAATCTGAATTATATATTGACCTGGGTAAGTGCCTGATCCCTTGAGATTAGAAGGACTCTATATGTGATTAAATTGGTTTTCAATAAACACTCATCATAGAGTTCAGGTCTGGGTGGTGAGATAAGGGCTGGAATGCCTAAGGAAACCACACCTCTGACTTCTTGTTAACCAGAAGACAGATGTTTACTTTTGTTACTGGCTTGGTATAATCTAATGATAGAATAACCACCAGTTTGGGGCGAGTCTGCCCTATTTCTCAGCCGTTTGTCCTGAATCTGGCATTCTCAGCTGTGACCCACTGAGGCACGGTGATATATGGTCAGATAAGAATGGGAGATAGGTGGAGACGTAAGTTCACAGGCCAAATCTTCAGCTAATGTCAATGGAGCTATATGAATATACTTCAAACATTTTTTCCTCAAAAGATGTACCTGCAAGGAGGAAGTAGAATAGGTTGAGATGACACAGTCTATAAGTACCTACATTTTATGGTCATAGCATACAAAAAGATAAACATAAAATACTCTTTCTGGAAGGTTGCAACATAACACTAATCTATTACTTAGAATCCAGTCCTTAAACACATTAGAATCAAGAGTGGAGAGAGAGAGCAAAAGCAGGTTGCTCCTTAAGGCAAAGAGCACAACTCACCTCCCCTTGCTCTAGGCTGGTTCTTTGTGCAGACTGACTGCTGCTAAACCCAGATGGCACACTTCTCTATAGAGCCCCATAGCCTACAAGCAGGACCAGGAAAACCTCTCCGAATTTAAAAGTGATAGCTTACAATTTTAACACAGTTTTCAATATACCACACTACATGGGAAACAAATAATGGGCTCTTCAACTTAGCAGACAAAGGTAAAATATGATCCAATGGCTGAAAGTTGAAGCTAGACAAGTTCAGACTGGAAATAAGGCATACATTGTTAACAGTGAGGGTACCTACAATGAAACAGCTTACCAAAGGTTGTGGTGTGCATCAGTATATTATATTTGGAGGGCAGATCTATACCAAACTCATGATGCAAAAACCTTTCCATAACACCACACCATCATGCATTCCTTATTTTTATTACATGCTTATTCCACACATTTTGTATAGAAATTAAAGTGTCCATTAAAAAAAAGAAGCGAGTCCAACTGGCACTTTCTCTTTACAGAACAGACAATTTAGCAGTCCTGCTGATACAACCCTGTGTTTCATTCCATGCTCAAATTGCGCCTATTAAGCAATCAATCAAACGCACAACTACAAAATGGGGAATAACTGGCTAGACGGTAGAACTGCTGAAAAGGATCTGGGGGTTTCAGTGGACCACAAATTAAATATGAGTCACCAATGTGATGCAGTTACAAAAAAGGCTAATATCATTTTGAGGTGTATTAACAGGACTGTCGTATGTAAGACATGGCAGGTAACTGTCCTGCATTACTTGGCACTGGTGAGGCCTCAGCTACAGTACTGTATGCAGTCCTGGTTGCCACACTTTAGGAAAGAAGTGGACAAATTGGAGAGAGTCCAGAAGAGAGCAACAAAAATGATAACAGGTTTAGAAAACCTGACCTATGAAGAAAGGTTTAAAAACTGGGTATGTTTAGTTTTGAGAAAAGAAGACTGAGGGGGTCTTGATAACAGTCTTCAAATATGTTAAGGGCTGTTATAAAGAAGACAGTGAACAATTGTTCTCCATGTCCACTGAAAGTAGGCCAAAAAGTAATGGTCTTAATCTGCAGCAAGGAAGATTGAGGTTACATATTAGGGAAAACTTTCTAACTATAAAGGTAATTAAGCTCTGGAATAGGCTTTTAAGGGAGGTTGTAGAATCTGCCTCACTGGAGGTTTTTAAGAACAGGTTGGAAAAACAAGTGTCAGGGATGATATAGGTTTAATTGGTCCTGCCTCAGCAAATGGGGCTGGATGTGATGGCTTCTTGAGGTCCCTTCCAGCCCAAGCATTTCTATGATTCTATTTTCATTAATAGGCTACCTATAATAAGATGAACTTGATGGTTCAAAAAGGGAGTTAATACTTTTTTAACACACTTACATGAACTAAGAGAAGGAATGTTTGTATGTGACACACTGTACCTCAAGACAGCACCTTGTAACCCCATATTCACCACTTGTATATGGTTATGATATTTTGTACAAAGAATGACTTGTAAGGTATCATATGAAAGGTCGTGATCTGCTGAAACTCATTGTTCTGTGAAAATATGTATATAATCATTGTAGATGGAGTTATGAGATTTTGCTATATGGTTTTGTTATTGAAATATGTTGCAAGTCTGTGAGAGGCCCACAGTTAACTCTCCAGTGGCAACAAAGGAGATGACCCACACCAAGATGGGTGTTAAGCAACCATCACCAGCCATTGACCAGCAGGGGAATTGTAAACAAGAGATTTACAATTCAGTAAGAGACAGTTACTCAACCTCTACACAATGGGGATTCCTTAACTCTGTGACTCAGCAAGTCATCAGGACACGTGATGCTTGACTCCATGTTTGACCCATATTTTTCCAGGCACATGAACTGAGGGTATAAAATAAGGGACAGTGGCATCTTGAGATCACCTCTCTCTCTTCCCCCACCTACTCTGAAGGCAACAAGAACGATTGGAAGAAAAAGACTTTGAACTGGCGAGATTGGTCCCAGGCTGAACAGGGAATTTAGCCTGTGTATTAAGAACTGTGAACTGCTTACAATGCCTAGTGGGGTGAGAAAGACTGTTTGATTCAACTCTTGTATAGTCTGATAAAGTTTAGGATTTAAAATATGTGTTTACTTTTTATTTCTTATGTAACCATCTCTGACCTTTGTGCCTACCACTTATAATCACTTAAAATCTATCTTTCTGTAGTTAATAAACTTATTTTAATGTCTAATCTTAACCAGTGAGTTGGTCCTAAGTGCTTGAGGGATCTGCTTAGATTACAGAGGCCGGTGCATGTCCACTATCCTTTGATGAAGTGGCAAACTAATTAATGAGCTTGCATCATTCAAGAGGGTCTTAAGCAGTATAAGATGGTTCATTTCTGGGGGGAATTTGCTGGCGTCTCCCTGTGCACAGTTCATGAGTGGCTTGGAGAACATTCATGCAACTTAGCTGAGTGTGTCTCTGCCTGTTGATGGCTGTGATAACAGCACCTGAAGGGGTTTGCAGCTTGTAACTAGCATAGTGTTGTAAGAGAGAGTCTCGGGTGGAGAGTTAAGGGCACACAGCAGTCCCACAGTTCCAGGTTATAGCCTGGGTGTCTGTCACAGTGTATTTTAGTTCAAAAGCATTAAATAACTTGACAATATCATGATTTCCTTTACAGCATCTATTACCTCCTACGTAGCAATAAGCATGGACTCTAACATTCTCTAACAAGTTCTCTAAGAACATAGATTTGCGGCTTTCAATTCTTGGAATATTTTCCTATTACATATGGAATGTCTTTTGTTTGGTTAATACTACTGATTGTACTAATATTCTACAGGTCTGGCGCTATTTAGTTTCTTCTCTCATTATTCTAAGTCAGGCCAGTCACAATCCTGATGTTCTTGAAGAAATGATCCCTCAGACACAGTTTGGAGTTGAGTGATGCTGCCACCATTTTATCAGAGAACCAGCATGAAGTGTGACTATGACTATAATTTTAGTTGGTGCTGTGAAATATGGAATACAGTCCACTCCACACTGATTATCAATGGCACTTATAAAGCATTTACCAGTGTAGTACCTAGGCACTTGTCTAGATTCTTATTTTCATAATCCACTGACTACAGTACTAGAATGGATAAGTGCCAAGTATTGTTATGCATATAAGAACCATATTGTCCTAATCCTGTCCCAGGAGGTTGCACATTAGTTAATTGCAGAATTTGGTTATCTGCATACTAAATTAAGGTCAAATACTGCTGTTCCGTCTAATCACTTCAGATAAGTCAATTAGTCATCATATACAAGATTTTCCCAACGATGAAAGGTTGTTCTCCCTTCCCCCTCAGTAAATTATGGAAAAATTATACTGCAAAATATAAACAGTGTTTATGACAAAAAAATCCTTAATCATACTGGCAAGAAGAATGCAAAAAACAAAGTACAGCCAAGATAGAATGCAGCTATTGAATTCTCTATAGGAGTTGCTATTCAAATCTTTAAAGCAGAAAGTGTTCCCATGATATTTACAGTAAGAGTAAAGCTGACCTAAAATTCAGAGACTAAAAATCATCTATGTTCCTGCAAATCTGAAAGTCATACAGGAATAAATGCTATTGAGTAACTTATGATTATTTAAGTGTTTCAAATGTCTCCCAAGATAATTTGGATTTACATGTATTTTCTATACTTAGTCTAGGGAGTATTACATTCATAGATAATAAGGCCAGAAGGGACCATTGTGATCACCTAGTCTGGCCTCCTGTACAACACAGGCCATAGAACTTCCCCAAAATAATTCCTAGAGCAGATCTTTTAGAAAAACATCCAAACTTGATTTAAAAATTGTTAGTGACGGTGAATCCACCACAACCCTTGGTAAATTGTTCCAATAGTTAATTACTCCCACTGTTAAAAACAATTATGCCTCATTTCCAGTTTGAATTTTCTAGCTTCAATTTCCAGCCATTGGATTGGGTTATACTTTTCTCTTAGATTGAAAAGCCCATTATTAAACATTTGTTTCCCATGTGCATACTTATAGACTTCAACAAGTCACCCCATAATCTTCTAATTGTTAAATTAAATAGATTGAGCTCCTTGGGTTTTCTCTCTGAATCCTCTCCAACTTATCAATGTCCTTCTTGAATAGTGGGCACCAGAACTGGACACAGTATTCCAGCATGTTTCAGAGTAGCAGCCGTGTTAGTCTGTATCCGCAAAAAGAACAGGAGTACTTGTGGCACCTTAGAGACTAACAAATTTATTAGAGCATAAGCTTTCGTAGACTACAGCCCACTTCTTCAGTATGCATCCGAAGAAGTGGGCTGTAGTCCGCGAAAGCTTATGCTCTAATAAATTTGTTAGGCTCTAAGGTGCCACAAGTACTCCTGTTCTTTTTGAGTATTCCAGCAGTGGTCAAACCAGCATCAAATGCACAGGTAAAATAACCTCTCTCTCCTACTTGAGATTCCCTTGTTTATGCAACCCAGGATAGCATTAGCTCTTTTGGCCACAGCATCCCATTCAGAGCTCATGTTCAGCTGATTATCCACCACAACCCCTAAATCTTTTTCAGAATCATTGCTTCCCATGATAGAGTCCCCATCCTGTAAGTATGGCCTACATTGTTTGTTCCTAGATGTATACATTTACATTTAGCCGTATTAAAACAAATATTGTTTACATGCACCAGTTTAGCAAGCAATCCAGATCACTCTGAATCAGTGACCTGTCCTCTTCATTATTTACTATTCCCTCAATTTTTGTGTCATCTGCAAACTTTATCAGTGATAATTTTATCTTTTCTTCCATGTCTAATAAAATTAGCAGAGGGCCAAGAACCAGTTCCTGAGGGACCCCACTGGAAACAGACCTGCTTGATGACGATTCTATGTTTACAGTTACATCTTGAGACCTATCAGTTAGCCAGTTTTTAATCTATATAATGTGAGCTATGTTCATTTTATATCATTCTAGTTTTTTAATCAAAATGTCATGCAGTACCTATTACCTTTAATCAACCAAACTTGTAACCTCATCAAAAAAGGATATCAAGTTAGTTTGACAGAATCTATTTTCTATAAACCCATGTTGATTTGCATTAATTTCATTACCCTCCTTTAGTTCTTTATTAATCGAGTCCCATATCAGTCGCTCCATTATCTTGTCTGGGATTGATGCCAGGCTGACAGGCCTTTACCTGGGTCATCCAGTTTACCCTTTTTAAAAACTGGTACATTAGCTTTCTTCCAGTCGTATGGAACTTCCCCAGTGCTCCAAGACTTATTGAAATCAACATTAATAGTCCAGTGGCCTCCTGAGCCATCTTTTTAAAAACTCTTGGATGCAAGTTATCTGGATTTGCTGATTTAACAATGTCTAACTTTAGGAGTCTCTGTTTAACGTCCCCCAGAGATACTAGTGGAATGGAAAGAATGCTATCATCACCATATGATAGACTATATCATCTGTTTTTTCTCCAAATACAGAACAGAAATATTTACTGAACACTTCTACCTTTTCTGCATTAATACTGATAATTCTCCCATTTCCATCTAGTAAGGGACCAATACCATAGTCAGGATTCTTTTTGTTCTCATTATATTTTAAAAACTCCTTATTGTGCTTAAATGGCCATCGATTTCTCCTTCTCAGTGAATACCATGTCATGTTTATTATCTGCAATGACAATTGTAAATATTTTAATTACTAACACAGTAAACATCTAACTTTGAGAAACTACATATTCTACCCATTTGCTCATAGTGATGCACCTTAAGTGGACTGCGCTTTTTTCTCAAGTTACAAGCCTCAGGCATGAAGGTGCAGGGCAGAGCTAGGAAGTATATTTTTATTTTGTTTTTTGAAAATTCTCTAGCCATCCTGCTCAAGACAATCTGTCCACGTCACTCAATTTGGTTACTATGCTTCTAGGCTATATTCAGTATCTATTGTGGACGTTTATTTTAATTGCTCCCATCTCTGTACCCATTGCGTTGGGCTGATTTCATGAGAATCATAGAATATCAGGGTTGGAATGGACCTCAGGAGGTCATCTAGTCCAACCCCCTGCTCAAAGCAGGACCAATCCCCAACCAAATCATCCCAGCCAGGGCTTTGTCAAGCCTGACTTTAAAAATCTCTAAGGAAGGAGATTCCACCACCTCCCTAGGTAATGCATTCTAGTGCTTCACCACCCTCCTAGTGAAAAAGTTTTTCCTAATATCCAACCTAAACCTCCCCAATGGCAACTTGAGACCATTACTCCTTGTTCTGTCATCTGCTACCACTGAGAACAGTCTAGATCCATCCTCTTTGCAACCCCCTTTCAGGTAGTTGAAAGCAGCTATCAAATCCCCCCTCATTCTTCTCTTCTGCAAACTAAACAAAACCAGTTCCCTCAGCCTCTCCTCATAAGTCATGTGCTGCAGCCTCCTAATCATTTTTGTTGCCCTCCGCTGGACTCTTTCCAATTTTTCCACATCCTTCTTGTAGTGTGGGGCCCAAACTGGACACAGTACTCCAGATGAGGCCTCACCAATGTCAAATAGAGGGGAATGATCACGTCCCTCGATCTGTTGGCAATGCCCATACTTATACAGCCCAAAATACTGTTAGCCTTCTTGGCTCATATACAGCTTCTCGTCCACTGTAACCACTAGGTCCTTTTCTGCAGAACTGCTGCCTAGCCATTTGGTCCCTAGTCTGTAACAGTGCATGGGATTCTTCCGTCCTAAGTGCAGGACTCTGCACTTGTCCCTGTTGAACCTCATCAGATTGCTTTTGGCCCAATCCTCTAATTTGTCTAGGTCCCTCTGTATCCTATCCCTACCCTCCAGTGTATCTACCACTCCTCCCCATTTAGTGTCATCTGCAAACTTGCTGAGGGTGCAGTCCATGCCATCCTCCAGATCATTAATGAAGATATTGAACAAAACCAGCCCCAGGACTGACCCTTGGGGCACTCTGCTTGACACTGACTGCCAACTAGATATGGAGCCATTGATCACTACCCGTTGAGCCCGACGATCTAGCCAGCTTTCTATCCACCTTACAGTCCATTCATCCAGCCCATACTTCTTTAACTTACTGGCAAGAATACTGTGGGAAACCGTATCAAAAGCTTTGCTAAAGTCAAGGAATAACACATCCACTGCTTTCCCCTCATCCACAGAGCCAGTTATCTCATCATAAAAGGCAATTAGATTAGTCAGGCATGACTTGCCCTTGGTGAATCCATGCTGACTGTTCCTGATCACTTTCCTCTCCTCTAAGTGCTTCAGAATTGATTCCTTGATTACCTGCTCCATGATTTTTCCAGGGACTGAGGTGAGGTTGACTGACTTGTAGTTCCCCGGATCCTCCTTCTTCCCTTTGTTGCTAACATACCTGAAGAAACCCTTCTTGTTACTCTTAACATCTCTTGTTAGCTGCAACTCAAAGTGTCATTTGGCCTTCCTGATTTCACTCCTGCATGCCTGAGCAATATTTTTATACTCCTCCCTGGTCATTTGTCCAATCTTCCACTTCTTGTAAGCTTCTCTTTTGTGTTTAAGATCGGCAAGGATTTCACTGTTATTTGAATTGTTCATTGAATTGATTGCCATTAGTCTCACCTTCCCACTGCCATGCTCATTTATCTGTTGCCATTAAACCATCGCTGCTTTTAATTGAGCTCTTCTTCATGTCATCTTTCTGCACTTCCACCTGTTAGTGTATTGTCTTCCTCACATGCAGCTCTCTTCTGGACCTTCAAAGTTATCTTCCTCACTGGAACCACCCCTTCCTTTGTTCCATCTACCCTTACTTTCTACCCTCTATATACACACAAGCTCTACCTCTAGTTCACACCTCCACTACACCCTTCATCCCCACTCCTTGCACTCGTGTTCTCTTTTAATATCTTCCTGCTCTTAGCCCCTGACCTTTGCCCCAACCTTGCCATGATCATATGTGCAACATCCTCACCACTCCCAACCCCTGCCTCCCAGCTCCGTGCCCAGTAAGGTAAGGCTGAGAGCTTCTTAATAAGGCTTTGACGTGTAAGGCCTTTAACACCTATTAACCCTTAACCAGCAGGCGGGGCTACTCAAGGAGAACAGAGATTTGAAAAGCCAGCTGCTAAGCGACCAGAGGAGCTAGCAAACAGGAGCAGCTAAGGGAGTTTTGCGAGGGAGTGGGAGAGATAGATACATCTAATTAACAGTCTCTAAATTTAGGGAAATAAACACCACTCCCCCTGAAAAAACAAAACAGAGAAACAAAACCCAACAAAAAAGCTGCAGGAGTAAAAAGAATGCAGGCAGAAGTCCAGCAACAGAGTGGGGACTGTCCAGTTTATTGCACTGGATGCAGCATGTATGATTACCTGCCTTATGGGCAAGTGGCATATGTGTGCATTTGTGCAAGGTCGTCATGGTCCTCAGAGACTAAGTACAGGACCTGGAGACCAGAGTGGCTGAACTGGAGGACCTAAGGGAGACAGAGAAGTACATAGATGACACTTTCCGGGACACAGTAGTGTGGTCTCACCCCAAGTCTGATAACCTCTGTGCTGTTGAGGAGGATGAAAATCTTGGGGGAAAGAGATCATCAGAGTGGAATGGAGGGAAATGATCCCATAGTTGGGACCCTCCCTCCAGATGATGTCATGGTATCCTCTTGCACTCAGGATACCTCTCCAGGGGAGGGAACCCTAGTCACTAGGAAGAGACAGGTAATAGTAATGGGAGATTTGATCATTAGAAATATAGATAGCTGGGTTTGTGATGACTGGGTGAACCGCATGATGAATTGCCTGGCAGGTACAAAGGTTGCAGATCTCTTGAGACATCTAGGCAGGCTTTTATGTGGTGCTGCAGAGGAGCTGATGGTTGTAGTACATGTAGATACCAATGACATAGAGAAAGGTAGGAGAAAGCCAAATTTAGGCTGCCTGGTAAGGGCCAGTTAGACAGGCAGAACTGCCATGTCTCAATGTGTGGATGAGACAATGGTGTAGAGAGGAGGGGTTTAGATTTATTAGGAACAGGGGAAGCTTAAGCAGGAGCCTATACAGGAAGGAAGGGGTCCATCTAAACTAAAATGGAACTAGATTGCTGGCATGTAAAATTTAAAAGGTTGTAGAGGAGTTTTTAAACAAAGGGCTTGGGGAAAACCGACAGGTGAGGAGGAGCACATGGTTTGGAGGGAGACATTAATGGGGATTCTCTATATCCTAGAAAGAAGGAGAGGATGGAAGATGATCAAGTACAGGTAAGAACTGATGAGAAACAGTCAAATGAAAGAGAGTCCCATTCAATTATATCACATAATGCGAAGTGACAAATTTTATAAGTACTTATGTACAAATGCTAGAAATTGAAATACTAAGATGGGTGAATTTGAGTGTCTGGTATTAAATGAGGATACTGATACAATAGGCATCACAGAAATGTGGTGGAATGGTGATTATGGGACATGATAATACCAGAGTACAAAATATATAGGAATCACAGAGTAGATTATGCTGGTCGGGGGAGTGACACTATATGTGGAGGAAAGCATAGAGTCCAATGTAGTAAAAATCTTAAATAAATCAAAGGCTATGGCTACACTAGTGAGCATACAGTGGTGCAGCTCTCTAATGTAGCTGCTCTAAGGTGAAAGGAGAGAGCTCTCCCATCGGCTTAATTAATTCACCCCCAACGAGCAGCAGTAGCTATGTTGGCGTGAGAAGCTCTCCCACCAACATAGCACTGTCCACACCAGCGTTTAGGTTGGTGTAACTTATGTCGCTTGGGGGTCACTTATTCACACCCCATGAGCGACATAAGTTATACCAACATAAGTGGTAGTACAGACATTGCCAAAGTGTACCATAGAATATCTATGGATAGGAATTCCCTGCTTGAATAAGAATATAGGAGTAGATATATACTACTGATCACCTGACCAGGATAGTGACTGTGAATACTCCGAGAGATGAGAGAGGCTATAAAATAGAAAACTCAATAATAATGGGGGATTTCAACTATCCCCATATTGACTGAGTACATGTAACCTCAGGACAGGATGCAGAGATAAAGTTTCTTGACACCATAAGTGACTGCTTCTTGGAACAGCTATTCCTGGAACCCACAAGAGGAGAGGCAATTCTTGTTTTAGTCCTAAGTGGAGCACCGGTTCTGGTCCAAGAGGTGAATATAGCTGAACGGCTTGGTAATAGCGACCATAATATAATTACATTTAAAATCCTGGTGGGAGGGGACATCAAAGAAGCCCACCGCAGTAGCATTACTGTTTAGTTGGGATCCCCATTGTGCATGGTTGCAAAACTCACACTTAGGAAATTACTCTATTTATGATAATTTTATTAATACTGCTAGCAAATTCACAAACACTCCAACCCAGCAAGGTAGGGAGAAATAATACAGAATGAGCTAAGCATCCATATACTTACACCATCCCTTGCAAAACAACCTGAAGTGCTAGTTAACATCTTTCTCATCTTTCCCCTCACCAGTTATCATCCTGTCATCACCCTAGGCACGCTGGCCAAGATACAGCTTTTATATGTGTTATACTGACACCGCTATCCTTAATGCATATTCAGTAGGGGTTTCAGCCCTTTCCCCTGATTTGTAGTTCCTCATCCTACTAATGTTGGGGTGCCCTTCTCCCATGGGTTATTAATCCTTTTTCCTCAAGCTTATTAGCATATACGTCAATTAGTTACCATGACATTCTTGTGGTCAGACATCTGCTGTTGTCCCTAACTTAAAATATCCAAGCTGGTATAAACTATCATTTTGTGGTTATTTGTCAGCAGTTTACTCATTACAGCATTCTATTTTGTGATACCTTATGATCTAGTGTTACTGTTGGTTAGCTGCTTATGCTTAAGGCTTTCTGGGGCTTATGCCTGAAGTAGTCCAACTAAGCTATTGTCTTGAAGCTTGTAGGCTCATTGCATTATTGCCTTAACTTACACCTATGCCTCATGTCGTAAATACCTGTATCTTTAAGCTACAAGACTAAGGAACCCATGAAAGGATCTCTATGTGTGAGAATCTTGTCTTCCTTCTGTAGTTTATTTTCTGCTACCTACTTGCCCATTGTGAGAGGAAAGTTGGTCTAATGTTGGTAACTAGCTGGCGATTTGGCAGATCCGTGTTCTACCTAGGCCCTGTGGGATTTTAGGCAAGTCATGTTGTCTCTCTGCCTCAGTTCCCCATCTATAAAATAAGGATAATACCTTCTCCACAAAGGTGTTGTAAGGATAAACACATTAAAGATTGTGAGGTGCTCAGCTACTATAGCCAGAAGGACCATATAGGATAGAATAGAGCGGATTTTTTTCCCCATCTTGTTGCAGATGGTCAGGCTGCTCACCAGAAACTGAGACTGCCTGGCCTACAGCTGGGTGCACCCTGTGACACTTGCCCAGCACATGGAGCTGCACATCCCATGTGTAGTTTGCTATGTGCGCAAGAAGGTAAAAAAACACCCTGGTACTCTGCCTTTCTCTCTGACCTTGAGGGGTCCTGTGGGAGGATGCTCCCCGACCCCCATGCCCTGGTCTTCCAGAGCTTGTCATCCTGCCCCTGCTCCACATGCCGCACAGCTTCCTCCAACACACAACCTGAGTAGGCTGCATTTCAGGCAGCCAGTCCATCTCCAAACTCAACAAGGAGTCTGGTGGCACCTTAAAGACTAACAGATTTATTAGGGCATAAGCTTTCGTGAGTAAAAACCTCACTTCTTCGGATGCATAGAGTGAAAGTTACAGATGCAGGCATTATATACTGACACATGGAGAGCAGGGAGTTACTTCACAAGTGGAGAACCAGTGTTGACAGGGCCAATTCAATCAGGGTGGATGTAGTCCACTCCCAATAATAGATGAGGAGGTGTCAATTCCAGGAGAGGAAAAGCTGCTTCTGTAGTGAGCCAGCCACTCCCAGTCCCTATTCAAGCCCAGATTAATGGTGTTGAATTTGCAAATGAATTTTAGTTCTGCTGTTTCTCTTTGAAGTCTGTTTCTGAAGTTTTTTTGTTCAATGATAGTGACTTTTAAATCTGTAATAGAATGACCAGGGAGATTGAAGTGTTCACTTACTAGCTTATGTATGTTACCATTCCTGATGTCCGATTTGTGTCCATTTATTCTTTTGCGGAGGGACTGTCCCATTTGGCCAATGTACATGGCAGAGGGGCATTGCTGGCACATGATGGCATATATGACATTAGTGGATGTGCAGGTGAATGAGCCCCTGATGGTGTGGCTGATGTGGTTGGGTCCTCTGATGGTGTCGCCAGAGTAGATATGGGGACAGAGTAGGCAACGAGGTTTGCTACAGGGATAGGTTCCTGGGTTGGTGTTTCTGTGGTGTGGTGTGTAGTTGCTGGTGAGTATTTGCTTCAGGTTGGGGGGTTGTCTGTAAGCGAGGACTGGCCTGCCTCCCAAGGTCTGTGAGAGTGAGGGATCATTTTCCAGGATAGGTTGTAGATCGTGGATAATGCGCTGGAGAGGTTTTAGCTGGGGGCTGTATGTGATGGCCAGTGGTGTTCTGTTATTGTCCTTGTTGGGCCTGTCCTGCAGTAGGTGATTTCTGGGTACCCGTCTGTGCTTCAGGAACATCTGCACCCAGCCCCAATATGAAGTGGTGGGATCTCTTATCACCTTCAAGGACAAGGATCCTCAGTGTGCAAGCCTTTCCTCCACTCTGGTTCCATGGACTTCAGGGAATATAAATTGGTGGCTCCTCCATGGAGCTGTGAGCCTGGGCGTGTTGTTGGCATGGTTCTTGGAATCTCCCAACACTTGCTGCTTCTGCAGTGAGAGGGAAATGCTGATGCACATCTACTTAGAGTGGGCCAGGTTGCAGCCCCTGTTCCAGCTCCTCCAGAACCTCTTGCTGAGCTTGTGGCTGCACCTATCCACACATCTCTTCATCTTTGCACACCCGGTTGGTGGCCCCACGAAGTCATGAGACTTCCTCATCAATATCCTTCTGATGCTGGCCAAAATGGGTATCCAGCAGTCCAGGAAAAGGGAGCTCGATGTGTGACATACTTCCATTCTGTCATTATTTCACAAGTTCAAGCTGAATTCATTTATGCAGTGACCACTGACTCCCAGAATTCTTTCACAGAGCTTTGGGAACTGTCTGGAGTTCTCTGCTCAATGCTCCCATCCGGTGCCCATCCCTGTTCTTTCATTTTTGTCCCAAGAAATCACTTGTGTCCTGTTTCTGTGACTCCTCCCTTAGAACACAGGGTGGGCCTCAGTCTCCCCTACCCTGGATTCAAACAGACAGCCTAGGAGAGTTTAGCTGTCATTATTTCAAGCATGAACTACTGTTGATGTGTCTCTTATCACTTTTGCATTGCAGTACCATTCTTCCATTGCTCAATCCTTACTAAAGTGTTGCCTCGCTACACAAAACTGGTAACATGTCTGAGACAAGGTGAAACGCTCCCAGTTCCAGAGAATTTATTTTGTTCCTGTGCCTCTTGAACCTCCTTAAGTGCATAAATCGTAATTGTTTTGCCTCTGGAATGATAGTCTACAGGATTAAAGGGAGAAATGGAAGAATTGAAGGCAACCATGTCTCGTGCTAGCAGATGCTTCAAAAATGTATTTATTAGCATAGCCTTGGTCATACACCTGGACCCCATACTGCATAGGCACTCCACAAATACAACTAAAATATGGCCCTTGCCCCAAAGAGTTTACAATTTAAGTTTCAGACAAAAGACAACAGATGGATACAGACAGCCTAGCAGGGTTGTATAAAGAAACAGTGAGATGCTGTTGGTTAGCATGATGGTAGAAGCTTAGTGTACCAGCAGCCTAACCATTGTCAAGTTTTTTGTAGGTGTCACAGCAAAAGAGAAGGGATTGAAGGAGGACAATGACATAGCTTTGCTGATATTTACGTGAAGCTCCTCCTAAGCATGAGGGGGCAGCAAGGGAGAAAGCACAACAATGCTTGTTTGAAAATGTAACAAGAGGGTGATGGAGGCTGACATCCTGGGCTGATCAGAGGTGGGAGCCAGGTTTTGGATAGTAAATGAGAGATGATGGGTAGGGTGGAGGTACATATGGAAGGGCCTTGAAAGTAGAGGCAAGCAGCTTATATTGATGCAGTAGAGAAGGGGAAGCCAGTGGAGGGGTACAAAGAGAGGAATGACAAAGTGACAGGAAAATGATTTTTGCAGCAGCATTCTGAATGGATTTCAGTGGGGCACGATTGCATTTGGCAAGACCAGAGAAAAGGCTATTGCAGTGAGACATACAATGATGAGAGCCTGGACTAGAGTTTTAGCTAAGGGGATGGATCGGAAAAGCCATATCTCTAAGATCCTTTCTGCATAACATCTCTAAGATTTAGACATAGCCTATGTGAGGATCTAGAAAAAGGTCTGAGTCAAAGATGACACCCAGGTTACAGGCCTGAGTGACAGGCAGGATGGTGGTGATGTCCACAGTGATCAAGAAAGGAGGTAGCAGGGAGGGCTTATGAGCAAAGATTAAGTTAGAATTCCTAGGATACTTAGCATTGTGTTTCATAATTTCCTACCCATTATGCAAGAACTTTTTCAGTAGCTGGAAATAGAAGTTAGAATCTGTTTGCTAACACAGCACTGGGTGAATTTCAAATGTTATCCGATTGCAATTCAGCTATCTTGGCCCTTTTTCTCTGTTTCTGAGAAATCTCATTGTAAACTTGCCAATATATCAGTAAAAGTAAAGAAAAATATTTCAGCCAAAGGAGTATTTTTGGAGGAAAATATCATCCACTGGAAATTTTGGATCACAGAAAAGTCAGCAGCCTAAGGAACCCATGGAAGGGTTTCATTGTGTGAGGATCTTATCTGCTTTCTGTAGATACTCTTCTGCTCCATTCTTACCCATTGATAATCTGGTGAGGCTTGACCAGTGGTTAGATCACTAGTGTGGTATTTAGAAGAGCTAGGTTCCATTCCTGGCTCTGCCCCAGACTTCCTGTGTGATCTCAAGCAAGTCACTAGGTCTCTGTGTCTCAGTTTCCCATCTATAAAATGGGGATAATACCAACTTCACAGGGGTATTGTGAGAATAAACGCTTTCAAGATTGTGAGGTGCTCAGCTATGATGATAATGGGGCCAATGTTAGATAGAACAGAGCGGATTTATCAAACTGACCCTATTTGTCCTGAAGATGGTTGAAACAGTTATATAGTTTTCTGTATCAACTTATTTAATTTTCATTTTAAGAAAATAAAACAAAGTTAAAGTTAGGCAAGCCCCTTAAAATGAGGTTATACATGGACAGAAAACTATTACAAAGCAGTGGGGAGGGGGGGAAGGGTCATAAGTGAAGCTGTTTTAAATTTTTTCACCACAAAAGGTTTTTTTTAAACAAAAACCACTCTTTTTTCCACAGGGGAAAGGTGAAGGGGAACTGTGGAAGGGTGGCCTGGGTACTGCGGGGGTGGGGAGCAGCAGGCAGCAGCATTCTGGATGGGGGGGTATTGGTGGGGCTGACAGGCTCTCTACCTGGCTCCGCGCCTCCCCTCCCAGTAGCAGCAAAGTTTGGGTGTGGGAGGGAGTTAGGGCACCGGAGAGGGTGAGGAGGGCTCTGGGCGGCACTTACCTGAGGGGGTCCTCGGAAGCGGCGATATCCCCCTCACTCAGTTCCTAGGCGGAGGTGTAGTCGCCTCTGCCTGCAGGCACCGCCCCTGCAGCTTCCATTGGCTGCAATTCCCAGCCAATGGGAGCTGCGAAGCCACAGCTCTGGATGGAAGCTGCGCACAGAACTGCTTGGCCACATCTTCACCTAGCAGCTGAGCGAGGGGGATGTCACCACTTCCAGAGAGCACCCCTTGAAAGTGCCATCCACAGCCCACCTCACCCCATCCCATGCTCCAACCCCCTGCCCCCTCTCACATCCAAACTCTGCTGCTGCTGGGGGTGCGAGTGCGGTGGCCCAAGACTGCCCCAGCAGCGACCAGTGTGACTGGCGCAGGGGCTGCCTGTGCTGCCCCAGAGCCAGGTGCCCCAGCTGTTGCAGAAGTCACGGAAAGTCACGGAATTCGTGTCTTCCATGACAAACCAGGCCATGACCATACCTCCGAAAAGGAATCAGGGCCCAAATCTATATAGTGATGAGTGCCCTCTTTACTTACAGTAAAATCCTCATCCCATTGAAGTTAAGGAGAGTTTTGCCCTTATGAAATTGAGTGGGAAGTGCAGGACTCAATACTTTGCCAGATCAGCCTTTTAGGCCCTGAACCAGCAAAGCACTTAGGTGTGTGCTTAACTTTAAGCATGTAAAATAATGCCATTGACTTCAATGCTTAAAGTTTACATGCTGAAGGGTTTTGCTCTATCAGGGGTGTGGCTGCCAGGTTATCCCCTCCAAGGAGGCTGAAAATTAGAGGTGTGGAGTAAGGAGCAGGGCTTCCACCCCTAAAACAATCTACCTCTGTTGATGGACATGACGTCAGACATTTGTCTTCATGTGCTCAGGGTTAAACCGACTGTCAAATTTGGGGCTGATTTTGCCTTGGGTGATTTCCACCTTCCTCTGGAGCACTCAGTGAGGATCAGCCAATCGGACTAGTTTACAGCCACTGCAGGGGGTGTGTATGGATAGGCCTTATTTAGTCTTTTCATCCAATAGATTTCAAATTCATAATAATAATGGCAATAATTCAAGCAATTTTGTCATTTAATGAACCCTAAATAGAAACTTAGTGTGAAAACCCATGCCCCACCAAGCCTTAGACATTGAACCAGACTCTTGACCCTGAAGCGTTTTGGCTCATTACATTTCCAGGAGAAAAGACAGGCAAGTGTTATAAAGAGTGCTTGTGGGTGGCAAATCACTCTCTTCTGTAATAAGAGTTTCAAGTTAATCCTCCCAAACGAGAGCCCTTCACACCACCTCTCTGTAATAAATCTGTTACCACTTCACCGTCATTCTGCCTTGTCATTTTCTCCTCCAGTGCCCGTTTATTCTCTGGAGCATTACAGGAGATTGCCTCACCTTTCCTGAAGAAATCTTTCCGGAAAGATCCAATCCTGTGAGGTGCTGAGTGACAACTGCAAGAGGTTCTGAGTGCCCTCAGCTCCCAGTAAGGCTAATGCGGGAGTTGAATACCTCTTCTTGGATACTCACCAGACTGTTGTGAGGGAACAAACTGCTGGATAATTTGTGCTTTAAGCCTCTGGATTGTAAACGGAGTCTGGGTATTGCTCCTGTCTTGAGGCTTCTAGACACACTCTCAGGGTGCAGATCCTCTGTCTAGCACCCCCCTCCGAGAGCTGAGTCTTCACAGTCCAACTGCCTAGACCCTGGGACTAGACTGATTCCTCAGACTTCCTCCATAGCTTAACACACCCTTTCCCAGAACTCCAGCGAGGTGGGTGTCCTGCGTCTTCAGGGATGTGTTGTTAGGGTGATCATATTTTCTAAAGGGAAAACGGGACACCACACAGTGCTTGCCTGAAGCACCCCTCTCCCACCCACATGCAGTGCTGGCCCACGCCGCTCGCCCAGGAGCTCCCTCCCAGGCACATGGCTGGCCTTAGGTCTCTTAGGTCTCCCCCACAGGCCCGAGCCGCCTGGCGTCACTGCTTACCTAAGCCCCACCATCTGTGGCTGGCATTGCCGTTCGCCCTCCCCCCCCACATTCCTCTGCACGTCACTAGTGGGGCATGCCCCACTTTTTTTTGTCAAAGCTGGGTATTTGTCCTGTTTGCTCTTGTTTTTGGAAAAAAAATTGGTATGCCCGGGACAGTACTGGCCAAAATGGGACGTATGGTCACCCTATATGTTGTAGGTGGAACAGAACCCACAGACTTTGCACAGGATTCTAAGACATTATTGCTCAGTACTTAATTGCACAAGCTGTACACAGATCTAGACAAATAATAAACCCTACATGCCTTTCCCTGCCTCAGTTTCCTCACCATTCCATAGTATTCTTTGGGTGGGGGTCAGAGTCCTGTGGGGCCATCCAGGGTTCTTCTACGTCAGTGCATGGCTTGTTTTCTCAGTCATGGAGCCTCCCCCACCAGGTCAGCTTGCTCTCTCTGACCTTGGTTGGTTCCACAGCTAAACCAGCCCTCCCACTAAGGCAGCATGCCTAGCTCTTCCCCTCCAGTGCCAGCCCAAAGCTTGCTGTGACCATGTGTGTTTATATATCCCACCACCACCATCTGATTTATTTATTCTACTTCTGGGGATTTTCCACTACTGTAAACACCAGCCCCCTGTTAAGGTGAGGGAGAAAACTGGTTCTTCAGGCTTCAGCCAACCTTCACAGCCTACCCATTGTTAGGTCAGAGTACAGATATTGCGGTCAACTGTGCTCCATTGTCCCCAGTGCAGTGAGGTTACATGCTAGTGGCCCTGGTGAATTCCACGATACAGCAATTTTCAATAGTCTCATAATGTCAACTAGAATCCGTAAGTTGTACAAATTCCTCAGATCCTCACAGCTCCAGGGTACCCTCCACTCCCATTAAGGTAAATGAGAGTGGAGAGTACTCAGCACCTTGTGGAGTCAGACCTTTGACCTGTACACTCTGGTGATTAACAACACTCTATATTCCAGACAGGGTAACTGCTGGCATCTTCCCAGGGTTGGTTTGTTTGTTTGATGAATCCCATCATGGCCAGTTATCTTGTAAGTACATTCGTATAAAAGGAATACCCTGAACAGATATTTGGCCTTTTTTTTGTGGGGGTAAAATTCAAGGTTTCTTAGCATGGTAATCACATCATTAATAATAAAATCTGGGCCCAATTCTCTTCTCATGCAAGAGAACGTCCATGGCGTTTCACCAGGGTAAAAGCAGTGTGAGAGGGACTCTGGCCTCATTGACGGGTCCAGTGTCTCAAGGCCTAACAGAATAGCTAACACAGAATCAGAAGTGAGGAGCTGCCAACTCCTGTCTCCCCAAGAAGCCATACTCTCTGCTATGAGGTCAGAGGGAGCAGCAACTTTCCAGGGGTGCTGTAAAAGCCCATGAGAAAATGTATTTTCTTTTTAGAGCTAGGTCCATGTTAGACTCCTAAGGCATCCATTCTGTGATGGGCTGAGCACTTTAGCACCAATTTAGCAAAGCACTTAAATTCAAGACAAATGGACTACTCACATGCTTAAAGTGGAGCACGTGCTTAAGTGCTTTGCTAAATTGGGCCCCAGCATTTTGCAGGATGAAGCACTCCCTTGCCAGACTCACTATTTCACAAAGTGAGAATCAAGGTTTACAGCAGCATGTCAGGCAGCTTTCTGAACAGTGCTTGCCGTTCCTGTCAATAAATTACACGTCGGTATGAAAATGCACCTGCAAGCAAATGCAGGAGCTGTTATGTGTCAGCAGCAGCCCGGGCATTGCTATACAAATGGCCAAGCAGTCTGTATGGCATTAGAAAATGAAAGAGATGCAGCGTACCCTAGCTTGGAGAACATTAGAACAAGCACATACAGTCAGAGGATTCTGAATAACTAGGAGTACTAGGCACATGGGATGACTGAACTGCTCATCTAAAGAAAAACACCTCCACAAATAAAGACCACAACCTATTTGCAATATCAATAGCAAAAAAATTAATAAGGAAGTCACAGAATGCCTGGGAATAGAGAATAAGTCCCAATTCCCTCATTTTGGCCACGTCAGTGTGGAGACTTTTTTTTTTTTTAATTAAATTAATAAATTAATTAATGGAGATATCCCATCTCCTAGAACTGGAAGGGACCTTGAAAGGTCATTGAGTCCAGCCCCCTGCCTTCATGAGCAGGACCAAGTACTGATTTTTGCCCCAGATCCCTAAGTGGCCCCCCTCAAGGATTGAACTCACAACCCTGGGTTTAGCAGGCCAATGCTCAAACCACTGAGCTATCCCTCCCCCCAATTATATGTATCAATGGAGCCATAGCACAGAATAGAGCACTGGAGTGATATAAGCCAGATTTTTCAAGAGGACTCAGCCTTCATAATTGGGGTTAGATTTTCAAAAGATCTCAGTTTCTATAATAATTATTTATTATTTGTATTAGGATAGCACTTGCAGGGTAGGCCCTCATTTTGCTAGAAACCTATATGAACATAAAACAAAGAGTTGATCCCTGCCCTGTGTCACAGAAGGAGCTGAGCATTTGAAAATCTAACCCAAAGGGATTAAAGTATGCCAGTGGGTATTTACTTCTACAAAACATGCTGGATTATTAATGAATTGTTATGCACAGCTGAACAGTGCTATTCCACAGCAGCAAATATAGTGCATATAATGAACTGTCAAGTTAAATGATCACATTTTCTTTGTCAATGCACCATGATCATCACCCTAAACGTTCTTAGTTTGCAAATATATCAATGAGTCTTATCTTGTGCACAGCTATTTAAATAATAATCCGCTATGCATACTTCAGCTGTCTTCCAAACACCGCCCTCTGCTGGAGGGAATGTCATTAGCAGCTCTATTCAAATGCATATATGAGCAGGCTGCCCTCTAGAGACCTACATCTTGGCCTAAACAAAGGGTTGGGAAATGAGATAGGAGAAAGATGAAAGGGTGAGAAAGAAGGAACAGAGAGAGAGAATGGAGGAAGGGGAGAAAAGAGCCAGGGAAAAGAACAGATGAAGGCAGCAATAAGGGGAGAATGGGAAAGAAAAGGAAAAATGAAGGAGAAGAGGCAGCTACCTCTGTTGTCATAATCCTACTATGCTGTGAATTTCTCACCGGCATCAGCTTGCAAAAGTTGTCAAGAAAAATTTACCAGCCAAGACAGAAAACCTGCTCACCTAAACTTTTACCACAAGAGGAAGAAGGAAAACAAATTACATGGTTTTACTTACCAGTCAAAAAACAAAACAAAAACCCAGCTCACCCTGGGCCGGCAGAGCGTTGCCAGGTTGAGTAACGAGGTGTCTGTGATCCCACATCAGACACGTGTTGCACTGGCCTCTGTGGGGTGGATGTCAGACCTGTTCAAGTGTCATCATGTCGCCCTCCCAGCTAGTAGCCCTAGTGGCTAAATATTAACCCCAATAACCAGTATTGCTGTAGTGTGAGGGATCATAATAATAGCTGCCAATGGAAGCAGCCTAGAATGTATAGACACCTTTAGACTATCCTGAAACAGCCATGAATTTCACAGATTACAACTATTACTCATTGTGATGGGGTAGACAAACCCCAAACTGGACCAGGAAAGAAAGGAGTTAATGGTGTGTTCTGGAGACAGGATACAACCCATGCTACGCTATAGCACAAATATTACTGTTACAAAGGCAGCGTGCTCCAGTGTTAGGGCACTGGAGTGGGACTCAGGAGACCTCAGTTTTACTCCCACCACTACCACTATGTCTCCTTGGGTGACTCACTTCACTTCTCTATGACTCTGTTTCTGCTCCACCCTCTGACTGTCTTGTGTATGTAGATTGAAAACTCTTTCAGGAGGTACACTAATGCACACAGTGGGGGCCTAAGCCCACTTGGGTCCTCTAGTTATTACCATAACATAAATATTACTACTACTAGCATCCTAGCATTAGGGACTGACACCATCAGGTCTCCTCACCTCTACCTTTAACAGTGTCTTTGGGAGACCATTGCTAGTTTCTCTTAGTCTTAGGGAAATACTGAGTTCTAGCATTTGGATGCTGAGTGAAAGGTTTCCAAGGGTCTGCCTACAGTTTCCACCATTGCAGATCCATTAATAGTAGCAGTGCTAGAATAGATCGTTAGGTCTAGAGATGACAGTGGTTAAAATGCCTGCAGTCAGTCTATATTTGGGCTCCCACCACTAAAGCTGCACCAAGGAACAGTCAATAGTGGATAATTTAAAGAGAAACATTACTAAAAACAAAGCCTAAGAAATGAGAACTTAGCAGTGCAGTGTCCCATCAACATCTTCTGCCAAAGTGCCTAACTGCACATTTTTTCTACTTCACCAACCATTAACGTTACACCGAAGTTAATTTCCTGATAATGGCCTTGGTTCTCTGCTCCAATACTATCCCGGTGCAGTGCAGTGTTCTACCCTTACCAAGGCAAGTTCAGTTACACTGGCATAAAACTAGCGTAACAGAGTGGAGTATATGCCCTGGATGAAATCCTGGCCCCCCCAAAGTCAATGTGAGTTTTGCCACTGACTTTCACATGGTCAGAATTTCACCCCTTCTCTCTTTCTCTTTACTACTGTGAAAAATAAAATAAATTTCTCTGTTAATATCAAATTTTACCATAATTTTAGTAACACAAGGAGACAACAACCAGCATCTAACCTTGGCTAATGTCTTAAAATAACTGTGTTTATTGTACAATTTTAAAGGCAGTAACAACTGCAGGATGGGTTTTAAAATGCCTCTGCACAGTACTATCACAGGCAAAGATTTAGGCTGAAAATAGCATCTCTTTCAGATTCACAGGAGGAAGTGCAGCAGTTACTGTTTTTCAAGAACCACACACCAGTTTCCCTGATCATAGTAACTCTTTTGAATTCTTATGCAATCCAGGGTTTTGCAGGCTGTTTCCAGTTCTCCTTCACAGAACACATGATAATAGCGGTGGAAAACAGGACTGAATTCTTGCAATTCCTTAGAACCAGCTGGAAGCTGAAGGGCTTTGACACATTCCCCTTTCTTGTTAGTGCCCCCTTTCAGGTGCCAGGGAACCAGCACATCTTGAGAATGAAAGGATGTTCTGTTAGTATGAACAGGCAGCTTGGAGTGAATTACCTGCTTTGCATTGCCGCCTTTGTCCTTAGAATCTTTAAGGACTTGGTCAGAACATGCTGAGTCTTGGCTACCGTTATCATGCATTTGATCACAGAACAATCCCCAGGCCACATCTGTATTGATTTCCTCCTCTTTCCCTTTACTAGCTCTCTTTTCCTTAAGGTACTTTGACTTCTGTTTGTTGTATTCTTGTTCCATTGCCCAGACGTAAATGAGTGCCTTTCCGCCAGGCCTTAGGAGCCGGGCTAATTCACGGACAGCAGCCAGTCTTCTCTCCTAGTAATGAAAAGACTCAATGAGTACATATGAAGTTAGTGCACAAGCAGGAACACAATGAAATGGAACTGACAGCAACACCACTGCTGCAATGAACAGAAATGATTCCTCCCTGCTCTACCCCCAGGTACGAAACAGACTGGAGATTTTTTTTTTCCATCCTACTTTTTGGTTATGTGATCTTAGCCTGACAAAAGTGAGCATACTCCCTACAAGTGGGTGATGATGAGTAGGGGACAGGGGAATAATTCATTCATAATGTAGTCAACCACTATGCACACGGGCTAGGCCAAAGCTGCATGGGGACTACTTTTTGTCTACAGTATGAGGTAACATCAGCTGTATTGATTTTATTTATTTTTATTACAAGTAGCACTGAGAGGTGCCAATTGAGATACAGGCCCCACTGTGCTAGGTGCTGTACAAACACACAGTCCCTGCCACAAAAATCTTACCATCTAAATAGACCAGACAGACAAAGTGTTGTGATCCCCACTTTATAGATGGAGAATTGAGGCACAAAGTCTCAGACTGAGCCAGGAATTTAATCAATGTCTCCTGCATCCTAATGCAGGGTCTTCCTCTCAAATGTCATTAATTGTAACTAGACCAAATGAAACATAGATGTCTATACAATCAAACCAAATTCTTAAGAGAAAGTGGAACAATACCATGGGGGTCTGCACAGAGTGGAAAAATGACAGGGACAGTGATACCACTGCAGATTCCGATGTCTAAGGAAGTCTGAGTTGTAATACAGATATATTGCAATCTTATCACCTAGGACAGCACCCAGCAAGCAATGGGAAGTGATTGGAGATGCAAAAGCAGCTGATAAGGAGGGGGAAGCACATGAAGACAATTTGTGGGGAGGAGCAGAAGTGAACCAGGGTAGCTGGTGTGCTCTGCCTGCTGATCATCATACTAAACTCAGTCATTTCTCTATCATGTCCTTCTTCCATTTTGTCTGTCTTCTTCACGTGTTTCTCATCATCTGCTTAGATTGTAAACTCTTAGAGGCAGGGACTCTACCTGACTATAAGGTAGATAGAAAGCTGGCTAGATCGTTGGGCTCAATGGGTAGTGATCAATGGCTACATGTCTAGTTGGCAGCCGGTATGAAGTGGAGTGCCCCAAGGGTTGGTCCTGGGGCCGGTTTTGTTCAATATCTTCATTAATGATCTGGAGGATGGCGTGGACTGCACCCTCAGCAAGTTTGCAGATGACATTAAACTGTGAGGAGTGATAGATATGCTGAAGGGTCAGGATAGGATACAGAGGGACCTAGACAAATTAGAGGATTGGACCAAAAGAAATCTGATGAGATTCAACAAGGACAGGTGCAGAGTCCTGCACTTAAGACGGAAGAATCCCATGCACTGCTACAGACTAGGGACCAAATGGCTAGGCAGCAGTTCTGCAGAAAAGGACCTAGGGGTTACAGTGGACGAGAAGCTGGATGTGAGTCAATAGCGTGCTCTTTTTGCCAAGAAGGCTAACAGTATTTTGGGCTGTCTAAGATGGGGCATTGCCAGCAGATCGAGGAACGTGATCATTCCCCTCTATTCGACATTGGTGAGGCCTCATCTGGAGTACTGTGTCCAGTTTTGGGCCCCACACTACAAGAAGGATGTGGAAAAATTGGAAAGACTCCAGCGGAGGGCAACAAAAATGATTAGGGGGCTGGAGCACATGTCTTATGAGGAGAGGCTGAGGGAACTGGGATTGTTTAGTCTGCAGAAGAGAAGAATGAGGAGGGATTTGATAGCTGCTTTCAACTACCTGAAAGGGGGTTCCAAAGAGGATGGATTTAGATTGTTCTCAGTGGTAGCAGATAACAGAACAAGGAGTAATGGTCTCAAGGTGCAGTGGGGGAGGTTTAGGTTGGATATTAGGAAAAACTTTTTCACTAGGAGGGTGGTGAAGCACTGGAATGGGTTACCTAGGGAAGTGGTGGAATCTCCTTCCTTAGAGGTTTTTAAGGTCAGGCTTGACAAAGCCTTGTCTGGGATGATTTGGTTGGGGATTGGTCCTGCTTTGAGCAGGGGGTTGGACTAGATGACCTTCTGAGGTCCCTTCCAACCCTGTTCTATAATTAATGTGTGCAGTGCATCCAGAACCTAGCACTCTGGGGCCCTAATTTCTGACGGATTATTCTAGGAGCTACTGCAATACAAATTATTACTATTATTTATATTTGTATTATAGTAGTGTCTAGAGGCATCAGCCCCATTGTGCTAGGCACTGTATAGACACATAGCAAAGAGATGATACCTGCCCCAAAGAGCTTACAGTCTAAGTAATCTAAACAAATATTAAATCTACATAATAACAACAACATCAAGATGCAGCACAGGCCGATCTTATCAACCACCCCACATGTGACATCTCTTCACCTTATGATCCTTTTAATGCCAGGGAGCAGGGAAAGTGTTGAAAGTTTTTGAGGAGGAAGGTGTTGCAGGAGACAAGAAGAGAAAGGAATCAGAAGGGATGAAGTGGCTATATCCATCCCCTCAGGCCTTCATCTTCCCTGTCCATACCTTCTCCTCTTTTCTTTCCCTCCCATTTCCTTACGCTCCCACTTTCGAGATCCTCTTTTGCCGTTCACTTTCCAATGGGACAAGCTGGTGACCTCTTGTGAGATCTACAGATGTGAGAGTGGACTTACTGCTGTTGAAAAATGGTGGATTACAGCAATGGAGATGCAGGCATCACAAGAACTATTTCGAACTGGCACAGACAATGCGTCACAGACAAATGCCTGGAATTTCTTTTCTCCACAGATGTCCACCAAATTTTGGCTACGATCACAGCCAACCTGTAACAGAAAGGGTATTGTTAAACTGCTCGTTTTCACAGGAAGATAGTTACATGAATGGCTCCATCAGTCTCTTCTGTTCAGACACTACACTGGATACATTTTAGTTTTAGTTAAAGGGAGAAAAAAAATTATTTTTTTGTTGCTGCTCATTTAAAATTAGCTTGTGGGATACTGGACTCTCAGGCTGTTGATTATGGATCCTTGGTTCTGAAAAGCGTGAGTTAGAATAGCCTTGGGACTGCTTGGGATAGTTCTCAAGGTACCCAGGCTATGAGCCACCATTGTTACTTCCTGCCTCCAGCATGAGGGAGCCTTGCCTGTGCTAGCTGGGGATTTGCTCCTTAACACCACTAGCCTGCCAGGCACTCAAACGCTCTCCTCTGGGCTATGCCAATCCTGTCTTTACCTTGCAGATTAACAATCGATGGGCCCCAGTCCCCTTGAAATATTCCCCTGTGATATCCATCCCGACACTGGCTACTCACAGAAATCCCACATCCCCTGCTTTAAAAGGAACAGTGAACCCCAGTTTACCACCCTTATATCACCACTCCTGTATAATGTACAGTACTTGTGAGCACTTATAATAAAACAAAACTTATAATAAAACAAAAGAAACTTTAATTAAGAAAGAATAGGGATTCCACTAGACAAGAGAAATGGAAACAAATGGTGACAACAGAAAACAAAATCATACAACGCGAATTAGGACCTGTGCTTATTAATGACCTTTCCTATTTAATAAATAGGTTTTCCCCACCCGAAAAGTTTAGTCTGTTGCAGAGCTGGCTGGCTTCCCAGGAACCAGGATCCAACCTTTCATGACCCCCCCACCCAAGATATCTCCTCAGTGAATGGATGCAAAATGTCTTTCTCTACCCTGTGATATACTGAATCAGTCTTTTGTCTTTACTCACAGCCAGGGTGATTTCTGGTCTGGTATAATGTTCCCTTTTTACCTCCAAGTGGTTTCAATTGTTTGCAGTTATCTTTCGTGGTTTTCCATCGACTGTTCGGAAATGGGGCAAAGCTAGACAATTACGGACTAACCAGGGAGAGGTGACAACTCCCTCCTGCTTAAATGGGTCATCACCGAGTCATCTGATTCCCTGGTGACTAACTTTTACTCCAAATCTATAAGGCATCATTTCAATATAGTTACATTATTCCTTAAATATTACCTGTACACGCATCTTGTAATGATTATGAGTATTAATAATTTACAAGCTTTCAGTAGAGATCTCACATGCTATCCTGTATGGATAAATACCATGAAAGTGGTGTCAGAAACTGTTCATTGGCTACTTATTATCCAACCACTCTGCACCGTGTGAGCAGTGCAATGTGTTTGACTGGTAACCCCTTGCCTTTAAAAACTTGGGTAACATCCAACAACTAAACTCCTGTAACAATGGTAAACTCTCATTCATTGACTTCATTGGAGCCAGGATTTGGCTCCCAGATGCCAAATTTTTGTCTGATAAAATTTTGAACCGCTAAAATACTGAACTCCCAGAGTTGGATTTTCCAATGGAATAAAGCAATTGAGCTCTAACTCTGGTGGTGCTGCTACTTGTGTCACTGTAGTAATTGCTATAAAGATTCAAAACACATCAACACTTCCTAGTTTCTGTTTGAGTACGGGAATGTGTAATGTGTCGGTATAGACTTCCCAGCCCCAAGGAAGATGGGCCACAGGGTCAGTCTTAGGGCAGATTTCATAATATGATATTTCCTTAGTTTGTACTTTCCTCTGCATTCAAGTCAAGAGTGAAGAGAAACAGCATCTACAAACATCCTTTTACATGCCTTACATCAAAAGAATAAATCAGCGATGAGCAAGGGACTTCTGTAAAACAACCCTGCAGTGATGCACACATCTCTTTGATTTCCAGGTCTGCCACTTGTATTGAATTTAATAATCAAGCTACCAAAATATATTTCAAATGCATGTTGGCTGGAAATATTAAATTTAATTTTGTTTTAAACAATCATCAATAGGCAGATAATGGAAAACAAGATTCCTAAATAATATTTGCTGGCAGTGTTTGTTTTATTTGAAACAAAAAGAATTCCAAGTCAGCCTGAATGGGAGAAGAATAGCAAACAACATGTTCTGACTAATCAGTTTACTAAAGGTGACAGCATAGTTTAAATTAAAAAAATCTCTGCTGCATTAATTTGTAAAAATTACTATATGGAGAGAGAGTGTAAGAAAGAGCTGAGTTATCCATAATACCATCACATTTTCTAGGTTCAATCTAGCTTAGCTTTTGAGCATACAATTAAGGCTTGTTTGCAAATTTCCAGCCAAATTTTGTGATCTGACTCAGGCAAAATTCGTATTGACCTCAGTCAGAGTTTTGCCCAAGTGAAGAAACTGCAAGATTTGGCCCAGAGTAAATGTAACTGTTGCGAAAACTGCTGAATTGACAGCTCAGGAAAATGGAATCCTTTTACACAATAAAAGCCAGGTACAGCATGGACAGTGGCACTGCAAATTTGCACACACTGCCCTGCCCAAGTGCCTCAGTGCAGCCCTGAAGGGATCAATTTAATGTTGTTCAATTTCTATTTTTGGCCTCTCCACAGAGCTTACCAAAACCTGAGCCAAATGGTGCCTAATTTGGCTGGTGATTGACAGGAGGAGGATACTAGTCCATGAAGAACTAGGCAGAGATCCCAACTTGTTTCACATTGGAAACCAATGGTAGTATCTTCTGATCACTCTCGCCCTGAGCTGAATTCAAACTGATGACCTTCATGTGATAGGCTCGACAGCTCATTACCAGTCTGTCACAGAATCCCCTACGGTTCCTCCTACAGGGGCTGGCAGAACCTGACCATGCCCAGTTACCTACACTGGGTGATTCCAGCTTTCCTCTGAGTGCCACCCTGCACTGGGCTTGGATCACAGGTGCCGACTTTCGTCTGTCCGGGACAATTTGGCCCTACATTTGTACAGTAGAAATGGGCTTGGTAGTGTGAATGAAATAAAAACCACAGAAATGACCTTGAAAGAGACCACACTGTACACTAACGAAATCCAGTAAACTGAAACTAACTGAGAAGAACAAATCACAGGACAGCCAGAATGTGAGGTCCTAATTTGCATCTAAATTATATGAAATAATTGTGAAGTCAGGCTTACTTATAATGTCATACTTATTAAAGTGACTCCACTGCCCAAAACAAAAAGATTTGATCTTGTGATGAACAAGGAGACCTTGAAACATGTCGGTTACAACGCATAGCGGATCTACAAAAGGTTCACTAGGCTTAATATAACATTGCATTTAATGTAATTATGATAGAACCTGTGTGTATATGCATAAGGACTGAACACAGAGAATCACCATAAATCTGTCTCTTACAGGAATTAAGCAAGTTTAAGATCCTTACTAGGATAAGCACAATATGACTTTTTTATATATAGTTATCAAAGAATTATAATTCCCATATGCCATCATTTTATAGTTTACAGTGTGAGAACTATACCTTGTATCACTTCAAAATGAATACACATTGGCTCAAGTCTTTTAAAAACAATGAGCCAGACCCTCAGCTAGTGTAAACTGGGTGAGTTCAATGGAGTGGCCCATTATTTTTTATGATATTTTTTTTTCCACAGTGGGGAGGCGATTTTGTCCTGTGAGATGTTGTCCGGCATTTACAGCCAGAGACAGGGAGTCAGAACTCTGGGCTCCGTCACTGACTTGCTGGGGTGAGCTAGGGAAAAATATCACTTCACCATCAGAGTGATATGGTGAAGTTTCATGTTCACAAAGCATTTTGGAGACAGAGAAGTGCCCCCGTATTATCATCTAGCAGACCCTCTCCCTTACATTGCTCTCTGAGCCTCCAAGCCCAGGTCGAGAGACTCAGACTCTTGGGTCTCACACTATTGCACTGAAAATAACGGTGTAGACGCTGCAGCTTGAGCTGGAGCTCAGGCTCTGAAACTTGGGGCAGGGGATGGACTTTAGAGCCTGAGCCATAACTTAAGAGCGCTATCTACACAGCTATTTTGATCACGATAGCATGAACCCCGTGAGCCTGAGTCTGTCGCTTCCCATGAGCCTGGGCTCAGAGGTTCTTTGCTGCTGGCTGATAGACGTACCTTAGGTGACCCTGGTTCTCATGCAGCAAGATAATCATATCCCTATGGCAAGACAGTGCAGCCGACTGTGTAAACAGGACATGGCATGCTCAGTCTAAATGCATAGGTGCGTCTTCCTCTTTCCCCAGGAGTTCTCTGCAGCATTTCCATATATAGTTACACATCTTAAGGCCGGGGTGGGGAGGGGGAGAGCGGGGGAGCAGTATGATCACCTAGAAAGATCTGCAAAACACAGATTATAGAATTTCACCCATGGATTCCTGCATCAAACCCAGCACTTCTGGTTGAGCAAAGGCATCTCTTTTGGAAATTCATTAAATCTTGATTTAGATGTTTCAAGTGATGGAGAATCCATCACATCTCTACGTAAGTTGTATATTTTTAAGGGTCCCCCCTTTTCTTATCCGTTTTGGGAATCTTTTCAATCTTCTCTTATTTCAGCAAATCAAGCTCCTTGCTTTGAACCACCTGAAGTCTCTTATCTGCATCAGGTACTGTAGCTGAATGTTCAGTTGAGCATGGCCTCAAGTCTAATCATTCTAGCAGCCAGGAGTTTTACACCTTTTATTATTTCCTCGAAGGAGGCTTGCATCTCAGATTTAACTGGTTTTATTTTAGACAGCAATCCCCTAAATGGCTGTCTTTGTGGCACACACATTCTTATCTTTCTCCATTATTCTTTGTGAATAGAACACTGGCCCACAGGGAGTTCCACAATGGATGCTGCTGCTTCTCTCTGGTTGCTTGCAAAAAAAAAAGCACTTAATGTAAGCATTGCATTTCTGTACAATCCTTCCGGGGTTGCAATCTTTAGACACTTGTTCATTGCAGTTTCAGGGTCTTCTTGATTTTCTAAGGCCTCAGCTACACTGCGATTTCAGTCACTGATGTAGATCCACCAGGGCAAGCTACTTAATGTAGACATTGTTTACACTAGCGTATCCAACTCTGTTTTACACCAGAGTAAGCTGCACTGGCAAAAAGCATATCTGAACTGGGGTTTGCAGCTGGGCAGGTGAAACCCCATTGTAAACAAGTTCTTAGTCACTTAAATTGCCACATGTGGGCTGTGGAAGAGCAGTCCATGTAACCCATTAGACTGAAGAGAGAAATGGAAGAATAAAAGGGAAGTTATAGGGAAGGAAGGTGGGGATTGAGAAAAATGGGCAGAGTGGTGATTTGTAAGCACTTCCAGCAGCCCCACAGGCAGATTCTTTGGGGGTGGGATGGGGAGGAGCATGTGAAGCAGACCTACTGTCACTACTGGGCTTCTAGCAGCCCAGCTGCCATAGTTTCATCCAGAGGTGGCTGCATTTCAGTGGTGAGTAAAAGGATTCTAATAACATATAGTTAGTAAAGTCATATGGAATGGAACCTGGGGACAAAAGATGCTAAATAAAGATATTATTAATGGCAACACAACCTGGGAGAGGCTAAGTCCTCAGCCAAGTTTAGGTAGAGATAGATAAAAACACTATTATGTTGCTGTGACAGAATACACCCCTGTGTTCACACCCTACATGTTGTTGTAATAATGTCTGTACAAGGTATGCCTTGTGAGGTATCATTTAAAAACTCATAATTTGCTGATCAATAATATGGCAACATGCACATAGCAGTGTTGTATATAACGTTATGAACATACGCTGAAATCATGACTGAAGTATGTTTCCCAGATAAGTCTGGGAAGTAGCTAAACCAATTCCTCAGAGACAAAGGGCAAGCTGACGCCTCAGCGAGGTGTCAACAAGGCTAATGGACCATTCCCTGCTAAGTGGCCATTCTTTGGCAAGGAAGGGGGCCAGCAGGGATAAAAATCTACATCTTAGCAAAGAAACAGCATGGAGTTTCCTTTCTTCACCAGACCGCCTGTAGCCTTACTCCCAGCTGGAAATGCTTCTCAGAGGGGGGACAGGACTATAAAAAGAAGGGGCAGACACCCCAAAACACCCCTCTTTCTCCCTCCCACCTCATTCTTCACACCTGAGAAGACAAAAGGAAACAGCCATTGGACTCTGGAGGGGTCTAGACCTTAGAGTTTGGCCAGTAATCTGCTGGAGCATGTGGTGAGAAAGTCTGCTTTGCAACTAAGTTAGTTTCTTAAGTAGATACTAGTAAACATGTTATCTTTATTTTTCTTGTAACCATTCTGACTTTTATGCCTCATTACTTGTACTCATTTAAAATCTCTCTCTCTTTGTAGTTAACAAACTTGTTTTATTGCTTTCTCTAAGCTAAGCCAATGTGTTTAAATTGAAGTGTCTGGATAGCTATTTAAAATAATAAAATGGCATATTATTCCTTTAAAGGAATACCAGATTTAATATATTTGTACTGGCTAGGAGAGGGCTGGACTGTACAGGACAGACATTTCTGGGGGAAGATCTGGGTGGGGGGGTGTTGGGGTCACCCTGCCACATAGCCCAGGCTGGTAAGAGCCACAGTGAGGCTGGCTGGCTGCAGCACCCACAGACATAGCTGGCAGTGACACACATGCCAGAGGCTGTTTGTGAGCAGTCCAGATAGGAGGCTGTAGCAGCAAGGCATTGTAAAGTGCACCCCAGGTTACAGAGCCGGGGTGACACAGCTGCTCATTAGTCTGGATTGTGCCCCAGTATGTCACAGTATTCCATCATTATGTATATTCTTTGTACTTTACCTCATTATAACTAACTCCACCTGGTGGAATTAGTTCATTTAAGTCTCTTGGAACCTGATTGATTCAACTCATCTGATGCCGATAGAGAGAACGACATCTAATTCTGAAATCCAACCACCAAATGAAATTATATGGCTCCCCAGAGAAACGTTTCAGCTATAACTAATAGCATGAGAGACTCGAGGAACCAAATTACATTCTAGCAAGCGTGCGCACACGCACGCACACACATACAGAGCAAGAAAGACGACTACAGCCACAGCGAGAGAGAAAAATTCCCTTGCTTTAGCTGGTCTGAGTCAGACCTTTAGCATTTCCTTCACGTAGTGTTTTGTTTTCTACCGCACAGAACCAAGATGCCTTTGGAAATAATATGCTGTGTCTAAAATGGGAGGTTCATCTCTCACTGGCATAATATCAGAAGCAACTCGTATACATCAGTATGTTCACTTGTTTTGTGCTCCTTGCTCACCTGTTCTTTTGGAGTTCTCCCTTCATCCCCCAGCCACCCCACCACAAGATCTTTCACCCCTTCAGTTACTCTTTATTGAGAGAGTAGGACAATGGAGGCTCCCCAAAACAGACTGCCTGCCCAGTCTTTAGTCAGTGCAGTCTGACCACTACCCAACACACAGAACTGGCTCCAGGGATACTTTGTAAGTCAGTTCTTCCTATCTGCTTTCACATGCCACCAGGCTCACTGAAATGCCATCTCCTCTGGGAGGACAGCATACCGAATGCAGCCCTGATACTTCCACCAACTTGCACTAATAATGCACCAAACCCTTTACTCCCCTTCCTGAAAAAAGGTACATTTTATGTGATACTCTAAATCCTGGCTGATCCTAGACTGGGAGGGGAAACGGAGTGGGGAGAAATAGACCGATGTCTCACTGCAGAAAAGGTAAAATGCTATATCTGAATAACTTAATACTTAAATTAAGTAAATCATTAATTAAAGTTTGTAAAATACTTTGCGATCCTTGGACAAGGGGTGCTATAAAAGTGCAAATTTGCTACAATAAAACCCACCATTTTACATCTTATTTATTACATTTCTCACTAATGTCAATATTCTTGCCAAGGTCTACTTGATACACTTTCACACAGTAACTGTTTGTTTGCATTTTCCATCAAAGTGCCATCCCAATTAAAAATGGAAATTCTGAAAATGCAAGGCTACAATGCCCTTCAAGCTTATGCTGTAGCTCCTTGGGGATGCTGTACCTTCCCATGTGCATTCACACATGACCACCCCTGCTTCAGCATGCTGGAAACCTGGAGTCAGATCCAAAGCCCATTGAATTCAATAGGAGTCTTTGCACTGACTTCAGTGGGCTTTGAACTTAGGTCATTGTAGTGGCCTAGGCTGAAATATGGCATTATAAGAAAACAAAAGCCCTGGACGTAGATATCAAAGTTGTGCTTAAAAACAATGACATAACTGTAACGAAAACCAGCTAAAAAAACCAGGGAATTGTTTGGTGAAAATCAGTTTCTCTGGCTCCTTTGCATACATTACAACAATGAAATACCTGCGGGAGTCAAAAAACCACTGGGATCTCATATTTTATCAGATGCATAATCTTCTGTCAGTTTCTGTCCTAACTAAATGAGGCTCTGATTCCATCTCTCACTCAAAATTCTTCACCTGAGTTTCTGATTGTCATGCAATTGCTGTTCTCTATTGTAACAGAATAATACAGCCATTACAGCATAGCTGGTTTTGTTGAGTGTGCCTGAATTCATGCTAGTTCCATTGTCACACAATAATACCTGACTAGACAAGGCTCTGTGTAATCATCTAAAGAAAGTCAAGCAAACACAATAGCACAGACAGCTGTGGGGACATTTTCAGACAGTGCCTAAAGATTAAAACACCATGAGATGTACCTTAACTTTGAATTGCTGTTAGAGCTGCTATTTAAAGTACCCTTTCTAAAAATGGACTGTAACCTCTACAGCACACTGCCTACACACAGAAACTACTTGTCTCAGTTCCTTCTCTTTACTTGCCAACATCTGCAGGTCAAAATACTTCAGGCTGCATAGCAGCATCGATATATTTGTGCCTTAATAAAATAACTCAATTTCTCAGCAATGTGTCACTGCCTCCTGTCCTAGAGTATCTGGGCTGAGAGTTCTGAATAGGTGTTATGAATACAGAGACACCTCTTAAAAGGAACTAATAAGTATTGTCATGTAAGGGCAGACCACAGTTACTGAGAAAAATGCTGGGTCAAATACCTCCATCAGTCAAGGGGAGGAAAGATTTGATTCTCTGTATCTTACTCCTGGGGGAATTCTGCGCAAAAAAATTAAAAATTCTGCACACACTATTTTAAAATTCTGCAAAGCTTATTTCTCAAAATAACACTACATAATCACACCGATTTAAATTATTTTGGTAATTTATTTCAAAATACCCATCAGCAAGTATGTCTGAAACAATACATACACACACACAATTTCCCTCTGGAGTTGAGAGTTAAAGAAACCCCTATGACAACCAAGTTCCTGTTTCTCTGCAGTGTCTTCTATGTGCGAGCTGGGCTCTGCCAGGTCCAGTGGCCCCGGGTGGTAGCCAGAAGCACTGCAGCCCATTTCTATGGGGGAAAGGAAATTATGTAAAAAAAACCCATTAATTTCTGCAAAATTCTGCACTGTGTAGTGGCACAGAATTCCCCAGGAGCAACACTATTATCCTGATACTTCACCTGCCAAAACGAGCGTACTCTGCAAATTCCACTCCCCTCCTCAGTTCACATTAATATCTGACCAAAGTCAATGGGGCTAAAACAATGTATGAAATGTGATCAGGCTCAGACATACTCTGAAAAACTTTTGAAGTGATAATCAAGATAGCCGAGTACAGTTTTTTTTCCTCTTACTTAATTGGCCTCAGAGTTGGTAAAACAACTCCCACCTTTTCATGCTCTCCGTATGTGTATATATATCTCCTCAATATATGTTCCATTCTATGAATCCGAAGAATGGGCTGTAGCCCACGAAAGCTTATGCTCAAATAATTTTGTTAGTCTCTAAGGTGCCACAAGTAGTCCTGTTCTTTTTGCGGATACAGACTAACACAGCTGCTACTCTGAAACTTTTAATATGTTCAGTCTCTCTTCATACCATAGTCTCTCAATGCCGGTATTCATTTTAATCCCCAATCCCTAGACCTCTTATGTTTCTGCTATGTCTTTTTTTGAAATAGGGCAACTAGAACTGAGCACTGTATTCCAGGGAGGGAATCCCAATAATTTACATAGTGGCATTATAGTATTTTCATTAGAATTCTCTCTCATTTTTTAAACAATCTAACAGTTTGTTGGCTTTTTTTGACTATTTCCATGCCCTGAGATGTGTTCACTGAGCTGTCCCCAAGAACACCCAGATGTTTTTCCTAAGTGGTTAGAGTTAATTTAGCATATATAACACTTATGACTAGTTTACATTATTTCTTCCAATCTGCATTATCTTGCATTTGTCAACCAATTGCATCTGTCACTGTGCTGCTGAGTCACCAAGCTTTGTTAGGTCTCTCTGAAGTTCCTCATAGTCATATCTAGCCTTGACCACCCTTAATCATTTTGTGTCATCTGTTAATTTTGCAAAATATACATCAGTGACTGTTTGTCTTGAACCTTGGTCCACAGGGCACGTCAGCACTAGTAAGTTCCAACGTGCCCCCTTGCGGCCTGCTAACTGTTATCAGAATAGGAGCTGAACCCTTACAGAGGACCCCAGTCCTGGACTCAGATTGGGAGAATGCTGGTCGTCCTGATTGGTTCATAGCATCTATATAAACCCAGTTCAGAAACAGGAAGTTGTCCATGCAACTGGGCTCTTCCTGCTTTTGACTGTTCCCCTGAGATACCTGCTCCTACTGCCGATCTCCCGGTAACCTGACCCTACCTGCTTCCTGACCTCTGTTTGGCCTCTGGCCTGTCTCAGACACTGACATCCTGATATCAGACCTAACCTGACTCCCAACCCCAGCTCTGATTAGTAGATCAGACCATCCACATCCTGGTTGTGTCAGCGCATCATCTCTTCCTTATAGCCCACCCCTTAGCTGTTAGAACAAACCAAAGTCCGTCCTGTGCTCAGCTGACTTGAGTCTTTGAAAAAGTGGAGGTGACTTACCTGTAACTGGAGGTTACCTGAGATGTGTTGTCCCTATCTGTATTCCACACCTGTCCTCTTGCTCAGAATTGAGGGCATAAGAGGCAGTGTGGACCAACACCTCTCCAGTTCCTTCTCTTATTGTGAATCCTGTCATGATCCACAGCAGAGGGGACGGAGAGTGGATACTGGAATACAGATAGGGACCACACATCTCAAAGAACCTCCAGTTACAGGTAAGTCACCTCCTCTTTTCCTTTGAGTGCTGGTCCCTATGTGTATTCCACACATGGGAGATTAGTAAGCAGTAGTCAAACAAGATGAAAGGTGGGATGAAATGGCACTTCTCTGCCTTTTTTGGAATGGGATTGCATGAGGCAGGAGTGTATCATGCTACCCTGGCTGGATCCATAATTGCCTTACTGATGATAGGACCACTCAACTGGGAGCTGAGGGTTGCAAGATGTCCAATAGCCTATGTTGAGGTATTTGGAGGACCTTCTCGAGCTCAGTCTGGAGCTCAGATGCCACTTTTTGTACAAGCACCTGATATTGCCTGTGATCATCAGGGAGAGATGGTGAAGACAGGGTGACAGCCTCATCTGGGGAGAACAAAGAGATGACCACTGGAACCATCAGATCCAGATCAACTTTCTTCTCGTCATACTCTGATGGAGCCATTGGTGTTGGCTAGGATAGATAACGTTCATGCATGGATCCAGGGTGCCTAAAGTAAGGACCCCAGAGGCCCCAGTAAGGCCAATGTGAGGGGTCAATAGGTTGGGGCCGACTCCATAGCATTGAGAACCATCAGACCCTTGGAAAGTCCTATCTTGGCACAGGACTGAACCCCAATCTCCTGGAGCTTCTGTCTGGACTCGCCTGCCTATGTAGGGACAGAGGTTCATCTGGGGCCTCCAACTCATTCAATGAGAGGGTTGGTTCCCAATCGACCATTACAACCGTCGGTACCGATGGATGGGTACTCAGGTTCGCTCTGTGTTCTTGATGTGGTTTCTTCTTCGGTGTGACAATATCTCTAAATAAGGTCCCGAGGGGACAGGGAACTGAGGATAAGGAAGGGTAAAAATGTCCTCCGGGGAGACACAGGTCTCAGATCTTCTTAGGGTGCTGTGTTGGTACTGGCACAGAGTCTGATCTGGATGGTGAAGGTAGTGGATGACAGTTCTTGGTTTATATGTCGACACTGAGATCGGTATCACATGTCATGGAGCATCACATTCTTTAGAGGAGGTTTACTCAGACCTAAGTCTATCTGGACCCATGTACGAAGACTCATCTGACTTGGATGGAGTCAAGGAGGGATCCTTTCTTTTCAGGGCAGATTTTGAAGAGGAACTGTTCTATGATTGTGAGTGTCCCCTTACACTCATGAGAAGCCTTGGATTCTTTAGGCTTGAAAGTTGTAGATTCATCTCCTGAGTTCATGCCTGGAGGGTTGCTGCCCGTTGGAGGGACCGGTGTATGGGGGGGGAGTTTCCCCAGCCTGGATCCTACTGGGGTGTCTCATGGCTTTTTTCATGAGGTGCTTCCTCAGTTTGAGCTTTCAAGCCTCACGAGTCTGGGGAGGGGAAAAGTGGCAGATAGTGCACTTAACAAAGACGTGAGCTTCACCAAGATAGAAAAAGCAGTGTTGGTGTTCGGCGCTCTCTGAAAAGGAGCGGGGGCAGAAAACGCACTTCTTAAATCCCAGGACTCTGGCCACAGTTCTTCCTCTCAGAGAAGAAATTCCCCAAGATAGGGAAAGAATTAACTAAACTACACTACACTAAGTACTAAAATGATAAATTCTAAAATAGTGAAAAAAATATATATATATAACAGCAGATCGAAGAAAGAAAACAACGGAAGAAGCTGTGGACACAGAAGATTCTGACTCAGACCGTGAGGCAGTAAGAAGGAACTGGAGGGAGAGGTAGTAGTCCCTACCACTCCTTATATGCTTGGGCTGGACCCTGAGGAGAGCAACTGCGCATGTGCGGACCAATGGACATGGCTTGCTAAAGATCTCTGGACTCAGATGTATGGCGTGCATTAATAAATTAATTAATGGAGATATCTTATCTCCTAAAACTGGAAGGGACCTTGAAAGATCATCGAGTCCAGCCCCCTGCCTTCACTAGCAGGACCAAGTACTGATTTTGCCCCAGATCCCTAAGTGGTCCCCTCAAGGATTAAACTCACAACCCTGGGTTTAGCAGGCCAATGCTCAAACCACTGAGCTATCCCTCCCCCCATATATATCCATGGGTGGAATTCGCACAGGGACCATCACTTGAAGAACTTTTTCCTCTCTGGTTAGATGTGCAGATTTTTCTTTCTGGAGAGCACTCAGTCAGGAATGAAAGACTGCAATGTACTTGACATACCAGTGGACTAATAATTATTTTCAGGCCAGAGGAGTCAGGCATAAGCATGTCTGCTTATAAATCAGTTGGTTCTTTCTGGCTTGTGACATCAGTAATGCAAACAGCTGTATTACAAATACTTGCAGGGCTTTAAATAATAGCTTATGTTTTATAGCTGAGCATAAATAGTAGGACAAACTCCTGAAACAGATAAACAAGTCAGACTTCTATTATTACTAATGACAATATTTTACATTGTAATGATGTTTTCAGCCTGAAGGATTCCAAACTATTTTACAATCTAAACACATAAATGAATCAATTCATTGCTCAAATGCAGACATTTCTGGGCTAAAGAGCAGGAGCAGACTCGCTGTATAACACCGAGGAGGGTTTTTTAGCCAAAGAATTAAGGGAAACCTGTAGCTCTACAAAAAGTGTCATGATCTCTTTTAACTTTGAAATATCTGCATTTCTTCTACACTGAAAAAAAAAATCATTTGTTTAATATTTGTGTGAGTGTGTGTCGTTGTGTTGGGAAGGGAGGAGAGTGAGTGTGGGGGGGGTATGTGCCAGTGGGCAGAAGATACAGTTGAATGACAGGATACAGGAGATTAGTGAATGTTAGTGATAGAGGGTGTCTTTGAGGATGGGAAAAGAGAAAGGGATCAATAAGGAAGATGAGAGAAAGAACGAGTGACTGAAGGGAGACAAGAAATTGCAAGAACACAATCACAGCAATGAAAGGAGAAGGGTCAGAGGAAGAGAAAAGGGGCGATGGAAAAACTATACATCACAAAAACTGGTATGAAAGGAAAAGAGGAACAAGGAAGAAATGTTACACCAAGATTTATTGATCAGAAAGGAGATTAAAGGGGAACAGAAGCAATATTACGTAGGAGGCCAAGTAGGCCAGATCGTTAGCTGGCATAAATCAGTGTAGCTCTACTGACTTCAATGGCTCTATGCCAATTTTAACCAGTGAAGATCTGGCCCAGTATATTTGTTTTTTTTAAACAAATACTGAACGGCATACAAAATGTCAAAGGTTACATTAAATAAACTGATAAAGAATAAAACATGGCTAGAAAAGATGAACAAGGAGACAGGAGAACCATGCTGCAGGAAGTTCACCTTGGGCAGAAAATTGCCTACAGTTGCCCCTCTTATGCATGCCAGGCTGAAAAAGTTTGAATGGTGCCCTTTTATTTTGCACTCTTTTCCTTGTTTGTTTATTCTGAAATGTAGGCCCCAAACCTGCAAATGGGGTTTGAGGGCTTGTCTACACTTACATTTTATAGCGCTCTAACTTGCTGGCTCACGGGGGTGAAAAATCACCCCCCTGAGCGCACCAAGTCTGAGCACTTTAAAGTGCTAGTGTAGACAGGCTCCCAGCGCTCGGCACTAATCCCCTCGTGGAGGTGGATTACCAGGAGCGCTGAAAGAGCTCTCTCCTGGCGCTCACGTGCGACCACACTCGCACTTCAAAGCACTGCCGCGGGAGTGTTCCCGCGGCAGCACTTTGAAGTTTCCAGTGGAGACATATCCTTAGACTACAAGCTCTTCACAGGGGTCTTGTCTTTGCTTCTTCCATGAGTACTATGGCACATTAGAAATAAATACCACAGATAGTAAAATCCACAGAAGGTGTGGCACCTACTGACTATAAATTATGCCAGTGTGTTAGCTTCTGTCTCTAGCAAAGTGCATCTGTGGAGAGATTTAGTGGACGTTACACACTACGGGGATCTGATGTTATACCCTGTTCCATCAGCAAGAGGCACTCTACTGCTAACTACTAGCATACACGGGAACTAGAGATTTTTATATAGACGCATCTCTCTGGTATTTTTTTTAACAATTCTGCTTTTTGATATTTTTAGAGAAAGACGTATCACTTGCATAGGGTCAAATGCACCCTGTCATTGTGTAATGTAGAAGGAAACAAAAGAGCACAAAGAAGGGGTGAAATGTCATAAAAAACAAAGTGGGGGAGAATGGTGGCTTAGTGGCAGTTCCCTTCATCCCTGAGAACTCACAGAAGCCCTCTTTGAGTGTGCTGCATGGCTAGGGTTTGGGGGGAAGCGGAGGACTGGGGAGCAGTCACTTTACTTTACAGGCTCCCCTCAAAATTTGGTAGAGTTCTAATTGAAAGTCTGTGTTGAACTTGATGCTCCTTGAAAATTCCACTTTCTTCTCTTCACTTCTGTACACACTGAAGATGTGTTTGTGTAGGGGTGAGAGCTGTTGCAGTCGTGATGAGGACAGCCAATGGAAGCCCAGTTCCCAAGTAAGCCATGCTGCCAGAGAAAGAGGACCATGGTGCAGTATACAGAGGACACACCTTGCAGATACACCTTGGAGATCTTATTGGTACTGCAGTTTCAGAGACATCCCCACATCCCTTCCACCCACCTTCCAAGTGGAAAATCTACCGGGACACCTGAAATTGTCTGACCATTTGCCCCTTTAGCAAGTTTTTCATGGCAGTGGTGAATACAGATCATTGTAATTATTCACTACAATTTTCCACTATAACATACTTTGATTTGTAAACCAAAAAGAAAAAAAGAAAAGGTGACAAATGGAATGTGCAAACCAGGGGCAGCTCTATGTTTTTTGCCACCCCAAGCACGGCAGTCAGGCGGCCTTCGGCGGCATGCCTGCGGGCAGTCCACTGCTCACACGGATTTGGCAGCGTTTCTGCGGGTGATCTGCCGGTCCTGCGCCTTCGGCGTACCTGCCGCCAAATTGCCGCCAAAGCCGCGGGACCGGCAGACCTCCCGCAGGCATGCTGCTGAAGGCAGCCTGACTGCTGCCCTCACGGCGACCGGCACGCCCCCCGCGCTTGCTGCACTGGTGCCTGGAGCCGCCCCTGGTGCAAACTTAGGACAATCGGTAATTGCTCTTTGGGGCTGGGAGCATCTTTTAATTCTGTGTTTGTACAGTGCCTAGCACAATGGGGTCCCAGTCCATGACTGGAGGTCCTAGGCATCACAATAACACAAATAACAACAACAATAAGAGAAGACAAATAACATCAGTGACTTACCATGTACAAGTCCTTGTTGATTCCAAGATATTTCCCATTTCCACAACCTATGTCAGCCACTATAGAGCCTTTTGGTAAAGTCCTAAGAAACTCAACAATTTTGGGCCATGGACTATGCCTGGTGCTGCTGAAGTGTGCTGCGATCTCTTCATACACCTTGTGTACATACTCTTGTTCCAGCTTTGAGGCCTCTGTCTCACTGTCATGGAATGAGGGTGCTTCCTCTCTTTGACAGCCTTGCTGACTGTCACATACAGAAGGGTAAGCTAGGATGTAAGAATAAGAAATTCAGATTGGAAACTTTTAACTTGTTGATTACATTTACTTAATAGGAAAACAAACAAACAAACAAAAAGAAAAAGAAAATCCATTAAAACCAAAGAATATAATGAAGACTTTGTAAAAGACATCTGTCAATATAGCTGAACTGCAGATCAAATTGTAAAAGTCTGAAAAACTTTAAAACAAACAGCCTGTATATTAGTCAACGTACTGTCATGTTATCCAAGGTTCCCACCAGCTTTTGATTCCAAAAATGATACATTACCACTACTATCAAAGATCATGTGCTTGCTGTAATAGAGACTCTGCTACAGTGTGTAAGTGTTTAAAGGTGAAATTCACCACTGTTCACAAGGGCTAAACACTACGTAAATCCCTATTTTGAGGGCTTAAGTGGTGCATGTGTCTTGTGATGTCTGTCTATCTAAGGTACTTATACGGTCCCCATCACCATAGTATCTGAGCACCTCCAGTCTTTAATGTATTTATCCTAACAACACCCCTGTGAGATAAGGAAGTATAATTATCCCCCACCTATTTTTTTTTACACAGATGGGCAACTGAGGTAGAGAGAGACTAAATTACTTGACTAGCCCAAGGTCATAGGCAAGTCTGTGGTGAAGGAGAGAATTTAATCCAGGTCTCGCAAGTCCCAGGAGAGTGCCCTCACCGTTGGACCATGTCTTGGCCTTTGCCTTAATTTCACCCAATAAGGAGTATGGTCTTCAAGCCTCTAGAAAACATCAATTTGGTATTTTTAGATGGCAGCCTCCCATCTGGCTCTTCCGACATTCATATATCTTACTTTTCATGTCTGGCCAGATCAGCCCCAAAATAGAACCTGACTAGAGTCAAGCTGATTAGAAGCAATCATGTTCTTTTTTAGGAACTATGCCAGATGGAGGTGTCATTAGAGAAGATTTTGGAACAAACTGATAAATTAAACAGTAATAAGTCACCAGGACAAAGTTTTGAAGGAACTCAAATATGAAATTGCAGAACTACTAACTGTGGTATGTAACCTATGATTTAATTCAGCTTCTGTACCAGATGACTGGAGGATAGCTAATATGATGCCAATTTTTTAAAAAGGCTCCAGAGGCCAGTAAGCCTAACTTCAGTACCAGGCAAATTCGTTGAAAGTGCATTAAATAATAGAATTATCAGACACATAGATGAACACAATTTGTTGGGGTAGAGTCAACATGGTTTTTGTAAAGGGAAATCATGCCTCACCGATCTACTAGAATTATTTGAAGCGGTCAACAAACATATGGACAAGGGGGATCCAGTGGATATAGCGTAATTAGATTTTCAGAAAGCCTTCGACAAGGTCCCTCATCAAAGGCTCTTAAGAAAAGTAAGCTGTCATGGGATAAGAGGGAAGGTCCTCTCATGGATCAGTATGTCCAAAGCAGACTCCAAAGAGTTACAAAGGGATCTCACAAAACTGGGTTACTGGGCAACAAAATGGCAGATGAAATTCAATGTTGATAAACACAAAGTAATGCACATTAGAAAACATAATCCCAACTATACATATAAAATGATGGGTTCTAAATTAGTTATTACCACTCAAGAAAGAGGTCTTGGAGTCATTGTGGACAGTTCTCTGAAAACATCCACTCAATGCGTAGTGGCAGTTAAAAAAGCTAACAGAATGTTGGGAATCATTAGGAAAGGGGTAGATGATAAGACAGAAAATATCACATTGCCTCTATATAAATCCATGGTATGCTCACATCTTGAATATTGTATGCAGATCTGATCGTCCCATCTCAAAAAATATATTGGAAATGGAAAAGTGATTATGGATATGGAACAGCTTTCATATGAGAAGAGATAATAAGATTGGGACTTTTCAGCTTGGAAAAGAGATGACGAAGGGGGGATATGATAGAAGTCTATAAAATCATAATTGGTTTGGAGAAAGTAAATAAGAAAATGTTCTTTACTCCTTCTCACAACACAAGAACCAGGGGGTCACCAAATGAAATTAATAGGCAGCAGGTTTAAAATAAAAAAAAGGAAGTATTTCTTCACACAACACACAGTCAACCTGTGGATCTATTTGCCAGAGAATATTGTAAAGGCCAAGACTATAACAGGGTTCAAAAAAGAACTAGATAAGTTCATGGAGGATAGATCCATCAATGGTTATTAGCCAGGATGGGCAGGGATACAAAATCATGCTCTGAAGTGTCCCTAGCTTTTGTTTGCTTGAAGCTGGGAATGGATGACAAGAGATGGATCAATTGATGATTACCTGTTCTGGTCATTCCCTCTGGGGTACCTGGCACTGGCCACTGTCAGAAGACAGGATACTGGGCTAGATGGACCTTTGGTCCGAACCAGTATGGCCATTCTTATGTTATACAAAGTTCTCCTGCTGAGGAGATGTAGGTGGGGGAAAGTATCCATTCACTGATACAGTATCATATTGCTTTTAAAAGGAAACAGTGCCCAATAAGCTTTGTTCTTTGGCTACACAAGGAAAATGCAAGCTTTGAATGTGAGGGCTGTTCGTAGAAATACCAAACATTAATTACATACGATTTCAAATAACTGTGCTTAAGGGTCTGATAAAAGGACAACACACAGGATTCAATGATCAACCCAAGACACTTACTGCAATTGCAAGGGCTTCTCCTCACTTTCCTAAAAGTAAACGATGTCCTTGTTCCCCTCCTGTTCAATGTCAAATCTCCAACATCAGGAGTGACTGATCCAACTTTCTGTCGCTCAGATGCATGAACGATATCAAACTTTCGAGGCGTGATCCTAATACAAAATAAAGTGATTATTTAATCTGTACTGGGCAAACTGCTCAGATGGAGCAATTTCCAGCCATATCCTTGAGAGACCTCATTGAATTTAGTTTAAGTAGCTTTGGGGTCCATTGTACTAAATGAATGGTTTATGATTATTGTGAGCTAGGCTTGTATGTAACCTCTCGAGGGGGAGGTGAATGCAAATTCCCTGCCTCCAGCTATGCAAAAACCCAGTCTTTTGAAGCTATGCCCTGAGGAGTCCACTGTCTGATTTCTTTCTCCTGGCATCTGAAGCTCAAAGGCCCAAGCTGTACAAAGGAAAGACTGCACTATTCACAGATGTGCTAGTTCTCAGCTAAGGCTGATATGAACTTGTAACCACAGGAAAACCCCTTTGTGGGGTTTGAAGGACTGACTCCTACCAGAGCTCCTGTTAGAGCTGGAGTGACCTCTGGTAAGCTTATTAGCATGCATGTATGTTCTTTTATTGTTTTTAATGTTTTTCTGTCATGCTTTCACCTTCAGAATAAATGTGCTTGCTTATAAAGAACTGATTGGTAACTTAACCGTAGCAATTACACTGTTTATAGCCTTCAAAGATACTGAGTCTCTGCTGCCTACACTTATATTTTCTGTAGCTACTAGGATCATGCACAAGCTGATCTGACTGTCCCTAGGGCATAGTTTACAGGTAATCATCAATTCAGATGGGCAGCTTAAATAATTATTGGAGAGGGTATCATTCCCTGTGGTGCAAAGGTGTGACTCCCATGAAAGGGTTGATTTATGTAAGGCTACTGCTTCCCTGGGATTGATCCACCAATGAACGTTTGGTCTGATGATGTAATGCCTGTAACTGGATAACCTGCCAGAGCTCCTGTCATTGAAATAATGGACTCCGTGACCTCCGTGACTTCTGCAGCGGCCAGTGCAGCCCCTGGGCCAGCCGCACTGGCCACTGCTGTAGCAATTTGGTTGTGGGAGGTGGCTCAGGGCTGGGGCAGGGGATTGGAGTGCAGGGCGGTGCTTACTTCGGGGGGGGGGGAAGGGAAGATCCCTGGAAGCAGACAGTATGTCCCTGCAGCTGCCCCTGCCGGGGACACCGCTCCCGCAGCTCCCATTGGCTGTGATTCCCCGCCAATGGGAGCTGCAGAGCTGGTGCTCGTGGTGGGGGCAGCGTGCGGCGCCTCCCTGGCCTTCCCTCCCCATAGGAGCTGCAGGGATATTCCAGCCGCTTCTGGGGAGCTGCGCAGAGCTGGGTAGGAAGCCTACCAGCCCCACCAACCCTCCCTGCTAGCACCAGCAAGGGTTCCGGGCCACGCGCTGCCGCCTGGTCCCCTCCCCCCCAGCACCAGCGAGGGTTCCAGGTCACCTCCCCAGCACCCTCAGCGACCCCAGACTGCCCCCACAAAGCACCCCCGACCCAAGTTTTAGTTAGGGTTATATAGTACAAGTCATGAACAGGTCACGGGCCATGGATTTTTGTTTAGTGCCCGTGACCAGTCCATGACTTTTACTAAAAATACCCGTGACTAAAACTCATAACTAATTATATTTTTAGAGGGCAATTCTTAAACAGATCCTGCTACAAATTTTATTCCAACATGCTATTTAACATGCTGTTGCTTCTCTAATTGCAAATATGCAACATGCAATCCATCAACATTACACATGGTGTATACAGTGGTCTCCATTAAGGAGGCAGGGTTTCCAACAGTTACCACACAGCGGTATCTGAGTTACCGCAGGTACCTTCATATTTGAGTATCTCCAATACTACTGGGTGCAGGGCCGGCTCTAGGCACCAGCAAAGCAAGCAGGTGCTTGGGGTGGCAAATTTGCAGGGGCGTAAGAATCCAGCATGAGAGCTGAGAACCAACAGGGAGCCCTGGGAGCTGTAGTTCCTTGGTTAGCTCCCTGCCTATAGAGCCAGCCCTGGAGCAGGGAAAGAACTACATTTCCCAGCCACGGCCGGCTCCAGGGTTTTGGCCGCCCCAAGCAGCCAAAACCAAAAAAAAAAAAAAAAAAAAGCCGCGATTGCGATCTAAAAACAGCCGCAATCGCGATCTGCGGTGGCAATTCGGCTGGACGTCCTTCACTCCCAGGCGGAGTGAGGGACCGTCCGCCGAATTGCCGCCAAATACCTGGACCTGCCGCCCCTCTCCGGAGCGGCCACCCCAAGCACCTGCTTGAGAAGCTGGTGCCTGGAGCCAGCCCTGTTCCCAGCATTCCCTCGGCCGCAATTAACAGGAAAGGGAGGGGGAAGGAGTGTAGAACTGAAACCTCATGCTATAGCTTGTTGTAAATGGTAGGAACAGAGCCAGCTCTAGGTTTTTTGCCGCCCCTCACCTCAGCCCTGGGCTCCCCCTGCACCCCTGTGTTGCCCCAGCCCTGGACTCTCCCCCACCCACATCCCCTGCTGCCCCAGCTCTGGCCCCCATCCGCACCCCCTGCCTCCCCAGCCCTGGGCTCTCCCCGCCACCCGCACCCCCTACCGCCCCAGCCCCGGGCTCTTCCCACCCCCACCCCCTGCTGCCCCAGCCCTGGGCTCTTCTCCCCCCTGCACCTGCTGCCCCAGCTCTGGCCCCCACCTGCACCTCCTGCTGCCCCAGCCTGGGCTCTTCCCTCCCCCCGCCGCACCTCCTGCTGCCCCAGCCCTGGGCTCTCCCCCAAAGAAAGAATTGGGTGGACTAAATGGACATTGCACCTCTCTATCTGAAGCCTAGCAAGGCAGGGCAGCTTTAGATACAGTACCAGGCACATAGGAGGATTTACATTTCTGAGCCATGGAAGCAGAAATTGACTTTTCTTTCCCAGATTTAGCTTTCAGTTTTAACTGATTTTTACTGAAAAAATCCCAGGTTTTACAAAAAATATTCTTCTTTTTTTCCCAATTTCCACCTACTTCTGTATAATTCAAATATATAAAAAACTTGTTTTATTAGGAAAATACAATACATTGCATGAGCTATATGTATTACAATAATACATTAGTCTGTGTGTATATGCAAAACTGCCTGTTGAAGTAAGGTTATGTGTGAATCTAGAAGATACACACAATAAACAAACAGGCACACATGCCAGCTCTGAAGTGCGTGAGCATCTGAATGTACTGATGAATCTCACACCCACTACGTACACATTTCAAGCTGTTAGCAGATAAAGATCTGACGCACTAAAATAGAAAGAAAATGAAAATCTGTATCCGAATACTTTCAGAATACAAGGAAGTGTTTGAAAGTTAAAAAAAAAAAAAAAAAAGCAGGAAAAAAGGATGAAGTTGACTGTATGTGCTACAAATGGTGTGGCCCAATTATTATATGTAAATATTTATAGGCTAATAGTTCTAAGTCTACAACAGTAAACTGTTTATTCAAATGAAAAGTTTTATTTGGGGATTAGAGATGTATTGTTTTCTTAAACTCACAGGTGGCATTGTGTTTTGAATTTGTTTTAGTTCTGCAGCAAACCACATTGAATTCCATTAATCAAAGCATTAATTTACTGAATAAACCCCGATATTTACCCAGAAAAATTATTAATTGTTTTTTTCCACCGATTTTCACCTGTTTTTGTTGTAGTAGTAATAAACACCAATAAATTCCCAGGAAAGAATAAATAAAATAAACACCAAAAATGAAGGGCCCTATGTATGAAATAAGCAAGACTTGACTAGTATTGAATAGGGACAAAATGAATAGGATTCTATAGACATTTAACTGTAAAATGACTCAATCTATACATTGTAATTGAAAATGAGATCATTTATATAGGATTTTTTGAACCATGCTAGAGAAGTCTATGGTAGAATATTTTTTTCTATGAAGTTCTATGGGCTCACCTGTGAACCTGACTTGCATAGGATTAAGGGGATTATGGAGGCCCCTTATTCCCATGTGCAGGCTCCCACATCACCAGACCTGTGGTAGGAGAGCAGGAGGCTGCTACTCCCTCTCTTATACAAGTGTTCTGGGAAAGATAAAACCTTAACTCCACCCCACCAACATGCTGGCCAGCACGGAACTGGCACACAGGGAGAAGTGAGTTTCACTAGGGAAAAGACTGGCACAAGTTTAGCTCCCCCATGGAGCAAAGGGGGAAGCAGGGACAGAATTGTGACCCTCAGAAGCCCTGCCTCTTCCTGAGCCTGCACAGTTGTGTGCAGCCCCTGACTCAGGCTGGACTGCAAGGTACAAATCCAGCCCCCTAGGACTGTGCCATAAGGGTTTTCACCCTATTCCACTGCAACCCAGAAAGAATTAGACTCCAAAGGGAAAGCGAGTGGTACAACAGGAGTCAGCGGATTTCACTACTTACTGAGAAATTTAATTTTTTTTTTACAATTTTCCGCCCCACACACAGGGTCTGGTTTTGGTTGTTGTTTATTTTCCGCCCAGATCCCTATCCTATGAGCCAGAGAAGATGAAAGATGTCTCGAGAAGAACATTTTTGAAAGATAATCAGTATTATTTATTTGAGTGTAATTGGTGCTTGTGGAAATAACGGCTCTACCCTGGTCGATTGCAAGCTTCCTGACACAAACCTGCCAATTCATTCAGTCTTGATCTGCAACAACCCTGCTTTTCCAGCCCTCTACCGTAGGTGAGCCAAGTAACGTGACCATTCTGTAAAACACGTCTAACAAGGATGTAATCCTGCAGACCACTGGTTTGAAGGACACAGTAGTAAACCTCACCAGCCCACCAGAAAGAAAGGGACATATCAAACAGGCGAGATAGGAGCCAGGAGGGCTGGCAATGAAGTCCCTGCATGATTTCATTTTCTTTTGGCTTTGACCCAGGTCTTGTGAGGAAGAATGGAGAGGCAGAGGCATTTCAGCAAAGCGAGATTTTGGTAATGAAATTATTTTTGTTTTTCAGTTTGTTTTGGGGTAATGTCAACAAACATTTCATACAACTCTGTGAAAAGTTCTGGCTTTCATAATGAAGAGGTTCCAAAATGGGAATTTTGCACAGCCTTATTCAAGCTAGACCTGGCTGTAGGATGGCAGGAAGCACAGAATCATGGGGAAAGCATGAGGAAGCAAAGCAGAGGATGTGGGACATAAGAGGGACATAGCTGCACCCACATGTGCTTTCTCACAGCTTTCACACAGAATACAGCAGGAAACTTTGGAACAAAGTTGAGACCTTTCAGGGAAATAGCTCGGCACTTCAAAGTGGTTATTGTTACACTGAGGCATTTCCTGAACTCCGTCATCAAGGAGATTAATACAGAAATTTCCTCAATAAAAAGAATTAGTCTCTGAGGAACTGGCCTCGTACTGAAGCCCCTTCAGAACTCTCACTTCAAAGTGAGTACTTGATTCTCAGCAGGAGAGGAGTTCGATGTAATACTGACTTCCATGCTGGTAAGCTGAATTTAACCCTACTGGGATCAGACGAGCAGATAGTTTATTCATATCTTTCTGCAAAGCACAACAATCAATCCCATCTCTTCATCATCTCTAATTTGTATTGTAACTTTTTCCAAGTAACACCCGCACCATCCAGTCTGTATATATACACCTATCTGAGAGGCCAGGTGCACCATGGACCTCTGAAACTTGCTCAAGGCCACATACAAATGATCAGATTTGTTTTAAAACAAGGAGAGTGTTTTTGCACTGGTGCTTACATCCTGATCAGCACCCTCTTTACTCCTGGGGGAATTATGCACCAAAAAATTAAAAATTCTGCACAAAATATTGGAAGATTCTGCAAAATTCTCCATATTCTGCATTATTGTCAAAATAATACAATATCATCATGCCAGTTTCAATTATTTTGGTAATTTATTTCAAAATATCTGTCAGCAAGAATGTCTGTAGCAAGACAGACCAAAAAAAAAAAAAAAGATTCTGGTCATTTTTTTTTTTTTTTGGACAAATAGATTCTTTACTAGGCATATTAATACAGAACGTTGAGTAATTAATTTAAATGACAATACAGAGCTGTATTTCCTGCACCTGTCAGAAACAGGAGTAATGGAGGAGCTGAGGGAGAGGAAAGGAGCCTAGGAGTGAACCTGGAGGGTGTTGGGTGTAGGTGAGAGAAGGTTTTTTCTTTGCGGGGGGTGGGATTGTTAGGGAATTGGGAAGCCTCCCCCATGCAGACCCTGGCTGACCCCAGGGCTCTCCCATTCAGTCAGGCACATCTGCCCCTGTCCCTGCACCCCTCATCCCCATGGGTCTCTGCAGCACCCCGTCCTCAGGCAAAGCTGTCACCGCCACAGCTCCTGAGCCATGCCCCAGTCTGTCCCCCACACTAACCATTCTGAACCCCAGTCTGTGACCTCCCCAGTTGCCCTGTGTGCCCCACTCTGGCCTAACCTGGGTCCACAGGCAGGGTGCTGTGATGAACAAACTCCTGGGGGAATTCTGTAGCACTGGGCATAGAAATTTTTTTCCTCGCATAAAATACACCTCTACCTCGATATAACGCTGTCCTCGGGAGCCAAAAAATCTTACCGCATTATAGATGAAACCGCGCAGCCCCGCGCCCCGCCCCCCCGGAGTACTGCTTTACCGCGTTATATCAGAATTAGTGTTACATCAGGTCGCGTTATATTGGGGTAGAGGTGTACATTTTGCTTAAGAAATGCTGCAGTTCTGCCTTTTGCCCACTGGAGGCCACTGTGGTGCCAGAACAGCCAGTTGCCTTCATGCAGTTGACAGTTCTGGCACCACAGTGGCCTCTGGTGGGCAAAAGACAGAACTGCAGCACTTCTTAGGCAAAATACATTTTATGCAAGAAAATACAAAATTATGCGGGACAGATGAATTCTGCTCATCCGCAGATGCACAGAATTCCCCCAGGAGTACCTCTTGCTCATTAATGTACACAGTCTCCCCAATTGGTATGTTCAATGAAGTGGCCTCTTGTACCCTGCCACACAGAGAAAACTGGGGTGCCCTGCCTAAAAACCAGAATGCAGCAAATTAACTCCCTGTCTGGATCTTCCACAGATCCAGAGAGGAGTAATGAGGCAGAGCTGGGAATGGAAGGCTTAATAAGGGAGTCCAGGGGAGCCTGGAATCTACAGAGAAGCAGCTACCTGTGAGCCAGAAGGGAGGAGCCTCTGAGAATGCACAGCTCCAACTGCATGGCCAGCTTGTGTACGTCAGCCCTAGCTCCACTGAAGTCACTGCTGTTGTGGGGTCATTGAACATTTGTACTCAACAACAAAAAATACCCATTGGAACCAAAATGAAAAACCCATAAGGAAGTGCAAGGCTAATTGTACTGACAAGGCAAAATGAGTACTTTGTCCTCCATATCTCCTTTCTGATACTGTCTAATTTGTTTCTTAACCCTATGCTGCTCTCAGAAACAAGAGCTCCATTTGAAACAGGGAAAAAATAACACTTTTCTCCATGTACAATGTTAATAGGATTAAATGAAGTCTCTAATTTCCCTGGCCTCCAAGTACATGCGATGAAAACATTTCCAGAATGATTTCAAAATTGAACCTCTTGCTCTCAGTAATTTGATTTGTAAGAAGTAGATAAAAAGCAATACAGATGATCTTAAATACATCATGATTAGTTATATTTGCAAATGAAGTGACTACATTTGCTTCCATGGCAATTATCTAATTTTGTGGAGACTGCAACTGCATGCTTCACTGGAAGGCTACACACCAAATCAAATGTCTGTCTAGTTGTGTCTACTCTCCTTAGTTTCTTTACTATGAAACGCCAACTGTTGAAAGTGTCCATTTTAGACACAAAGGGCCAGATCCTCATCTGGTGCAAATGGACATTGCTCTATTGATTGCATCAAGTGGCATTTGAGAGCAAAGAAACTAAGGGGAGCAGAGACAACTAGAAAGATATATGAGGTGGGTGTTTTGCCTCCTAAGCATATGCTGAAATCAATGAAGCTATGCCAATTTGCATAAGCTGAGGATCTGGCCCACAAATGCCTTTTAAAAAAATATATGTGGATCCCTTTGAAAATGTCGGACAAAGCATTTTTAGGAAAGGTGGACAAAGTACACCAAAAGCCTGGCCAGGAATTACTGCCTCAAGGGAGAAAGTCCTGGGATCCCTGGTTTGAATCTGGCCCAAGTCCATGGACCCAAAGACTGATCATCTGAAGACGTGTGAAATGAACTGGTGATCTGAGTCTGGTTCTTAGTTGACACGTGTCCACAGTACAAAATCCACCACAACTGGCACCCTTGTTCGAAGTCTCAGCAGTGAGGAGAGGGATTCTGCTGACATGGCAAGTGAATCATATTCTTAATCCTGGCTAGAGACTATCCCTGCAGAGGAAGGTTGAGAGAGGACAGCACAAGAAGCTCATATTGCTGATGAGCATGTTGGATCTATTCTGTCAACAAAGGGCTTTACTGCCCAGAGCATTCAGTATGATGGACTAGGGAGACAAATGATCTGATCCCATATGCTGATTTCTATGTTCCCAAGTTCCTGCCATATGTGTTTCCCAGTTGTGCATGATTTTAACAGCATATCTTTGGCCTGGTCCACACTAACCCCCCACTTTGGACTAAGGTACACAAATTCAGCTACGTTAATAACATAGCTGAATTCGAAGTACCTTAGTCCGAACTTACGCGGGTCCAGACGCGGCAGGCAGGCTCCCCCGTCGATGCCGCGTACTCCTCTCGCTGAGCTGGAGTACCGGCGTCGACGGCAAGCACTTCCGGAATCGATCCGGGATCGATGTATCGCGTCTAGACAAGACGCGATAAATCAATCCCAGAAGATCGATCGCTTACATCCGGACCAGGAAGTAAGTATAGACGTACCCTTTGATTAGACATACATTTGCGCATTTTATTTTATTTTGCTGTTAAAATCATGCACAACTGGGAAACACATAAAGTAAGTATAGATGTGCCCTTTAATCTCTATAATAAATAACACCTCAAGGTGCATTCATCAGGAAATCCCTACTGCAGAAACCCCACTTTGTTAAGGCCACTTTGTGCTGTATAAGCAGTCAAAAGTGGTCTTAACCCAGTTGGAGATAGCTGGTAGAAGGACCCAATCCCTGTGCTGACAGAGGTGGGTCCACAGCCTCCTGAACCAAACCCCTCTCCCACTCAAACCCAGGCATAGGGAAGGGGAGGGAGATGTATCAGGGGTCAGGCATGGGTGGGACGAGGTGGGTGTAAACTGGAGTTCTATTATACCCAATCCTTCACCAGCATAAGGTCCCTGAGCAATCTTATGCCAGTGGTGAAAGTCAGGACTACCCCTTTGCAGCTCTGAATCAGGGAGCTGCAAATGATTTCCTATAGGCTCTGCTTTTTCACTTGGTCTGAGCACATCTTGAAAAGACGGGAGAATCATGGCCTGTATATTTAATGATATCATTCAAGTCAATTTCCTTCAGAACAGATTTAAATATAGTACATTAAGGGGGGGGGGGGGCAGTTCTATCCATCTCCCATTTTATGTAAGTCATGCAGTTAACATAAGAGTTTCAGCACATACCCATGAGTCCACAGATATCTGGATTCTCCAGTCATCACCAGCAAACTCCGTTCAGGCAACATAACCGCCACTGTACGGCCATCTGGGTGCTTAAAATCCATTACAATCTGAAAACAAAGACAAAACCCTTCAAAATGATTAGTACTTATGCAGCCCCATGTAAGGGCATGGCACTGTGCAGACAAACAAAGTGTGCTGGGCCAGATCTTCAGCCAGTGTCAATTGGTGTAGATCCATGGAATAGCCACTTCTTTCTTTGAGAAGCAAGGGCCTCAACGTCTCCCCACAGCCCTTAACACCTCCACCCTTCACTACTGCTAACTTCAAGCATTCAAAAGTCTAAGGCAAGGTTCAAAAAACATGAGATTTGTTTTTGGTTTTTTAAATCCCCAGACTTTAAAAAAAAAAAATCATTTCTATCTAAGGTACTTTATATGGCCCCCTTCACTGCAGCATCTGAGCATCTCACCGTCTTTATTCTCACAACATCCCTATGAGATAGGGAAGCACTATTATCCCCATTTTACAGATGGGAAACTGAGGCAAAGAGACAAAGTGACTTGCCAAAGGGCACATACAAGAAGTCTGTGGCAGAGTAGGGAATTGAACCCACGTCTCCCAAGTCCCAGACTAAAGCCCTAACCACTGGGACATCCCTTCCTCTTGTAGTTTACCTTCAGGTTTCTGAACAATTAAGGTGTACTTGGGTCAGATTTTCAAGTTTAGCCCTTAAGGTTGTGGAGAAGAGACTTTTTTTTCCCCACCAAAAGCTGAGATTCCACAAAATCAAGCAACTCCAGGAACTGGGGCTTTAAGGAAAGCACCAAATATCATGAAACTTGGAAAAAAATAATGAGATTTGGCAACACTATTTTGTTCCTGGCTGCCTACTCCCTGGATTTATTGGTACACATTTTCCAAATTGGAGAAAGCCCTGATGAGGAAGATAGGGAGCAGGGAAGACAGATGGCACTTAAAAAAGCTAGGTAAGAGAAGACTTACCCTGAAAGAAAGGAGGACAAAAACATATGAGAGGCAATGTCTCCATTATGCTGGAGACCAAGTGTCATGTACTGGACAGTGCTGCCACCCGATTTGTTACCTATCCAGTGTGCGATTTAAAAAAAAAAAAAAGCACTTTCTATAGTATGTTGAATCCAAACAAATTGATCCGTGTCCAGCCTATGGATGTACAGAAGTTTAGCAAAGACGAAATGATGCAGTGATCAGTCATTTAAGAAAGAAAGGTGAGGCAGAGACTGTCATATGTATACTCTTCTTCAAACGCTGCAAATTAACAATTGAAATAGTTTTCTTTAAAATACACTGTCACCAGTGCACACTGGGAAAATCTATAATGGCATTTAAATACATAGGAAGAGCTCATTGTTGTTTATGTTCTGGTAGCACTCACAATCAAGGCACCACTGTGCCAGGGATTGTAGGAACACATACAATGACAGGGTCCCTCCCCTGAAGAATTTACAATCTAAGCTGAGACAAGAAATGATGAGTTTAACAAACCATAGCATTGAAAGGGAAGGGAGGAGGAGGGTGAGGCTAGGTCTACACTACCCGCCTGAATCGGCGGGTAGAAATCGATTTCTCGGGGATCGAATTATTGCGTCTCGTCGGGACGCGACAATCTATCCCCGAATCGACGCACTTACTCCACCAGCAGAGGTAGGAGTAAGCGCCGTCAACGGGGAGCCGCGGAGGTCGATTTTGCCGCCGTCGTCACAGCGGGATAAGTCGGCTCCAATACGTCGAATTCAGCTACACTATTCGCGTAGCTGAATTTGCGTATCTTAAATCAACTCCCCCTCCCGTAGTGAAGACCTGCCCTAATAGGAATAAGCTTACATAGCTACAGGTCACCCATGTTGCACTGTTTGACAGTTCTGAAGCATAACTAAATAGCAACCTCCACCCTCACACTTATCAGTTGGCAGTTTCCTGTAAGCATCCTGGGAGAAGTGTGTCATGAGGAGGAAGAGGCCATTGGCTTTGTATGGGGAGGTAATTCCAGGGATAAATGGGGGCACATGGAGTGTTAAGGCTGCTCTCACTGGCAGAGCAAAGAGGGGCAGGGGAGGACTAGCTAAAGGATAAAAGCAGAGAAGCAGGGAGGGGCAGAGTTGTGAAAGGCCTTGGGAGGGGCAGGGGCAATGAGAAGCTTTAACTAGCTGAAAAAGGCAGGGCAGGATAAAACACCTGAGATGACACACTGAGAATGACAGACAAGGCAGAGGACTTTGGGAGATGTGTTTTGAGTTAACTGGATGGGATGTCAGGAGGCGAGAGAGAGCAGGTAGTCAAGGCAGGAGAGCAGGAAGACCAGGATGAGAGAGTTTTAGCTGCCAGGACAATGAGCGAAAACAGCATTTTAGGATTGGTCTACAAGCAAACTTGCAGTGAAATCAGTTTTAGTTCACTCCTTTGTTATTGTTTTTTTTTCGACTGAAGCAAAATCGAAACAGGACCCTTTCAATCTGGAGTAAGAGTGTCCACATGCAGGTATGCACCAAAATAACAAAAGGTGTGAATTGAAACCAATTCAGTCATTTCAGTGCAAGTCTGTGTGTAGTCCAGTCCTCTGAGAGGCTGTGGAGGAAGAAACAGCAGGAACTAGACAAGGCCTGAACAAAGCAAAGGATATGGCCCAGTTTGCAGGCCTCGGTGACAAAGAGGATGGCAATGTTCAAGGCTGACAGAAGGAAAGGGGCAGGATTTTGACAGAAGATCAAGAGTTCCATTGGGCCATGTTAAGTTTAAGAAGACAGAGTCACCCAGGAGGAGATGACAGAGAGATGGACTGAGATGAAATTTGCTCTTGCTCAAAGCTCAAGTCATCAGGCCCTGTGCAGGGAACTCAACAGGGATGGGTCAGAATCCACCTCCAAAACTACAGGCAGGACATAGAGCTTCAGCACAGCCCTGCTATTGCTATTTCAGCCTATGGACTGGAACAGTGGCTTTGGTCCCTCATGCCTCTCATGTGAGGATACTGGGTCATGGGATCATCATACATGTGGATCCAGTAGCTCCTCTCCCTGTACTCCTTGCTCATCAGCTTATTCAGGTCTGGCACTGAGGCCCCTGCATGGCTGCTCTATTTCTGCTCACTCCCTTCTCTGTGGTGGAAAAACGTGGGAATATTTTATAGCATAGAAGCCTCGTGGGGCTCTCCCCATCGGACTGAATTTCACCCTTATTGCATAGCCGGTGCCCATTCCAGAATGGATTAACCAGTCACATTTCAGGAGTTACTGATAAAAGATTAATTTACTTGGCAAAGAACAATTGTAGTAAAGTACATACCGATAGTAAGGGCAGGAGTTGTTTGCAGCTGAGAATGGGGGACTGGAAGTCAGGACACTGGCTTTCTTTGAGAGATTGGGCATGTTATTTAATCTCACTGGGCCTGATCCTCACTGCCACAGCATTGTAAAGTGGCCTTAGGATAAATGGGAATCTGGCTCTCCTTGCCTCCCTTTACTCATCTGTACAATGGGTAGAATATTCACATACTCCACACGCATGTTGGGAGGCACAGTCAATTATTGTTTGTGAAAGTAATTGGAGATCCTCAGATGAAAACCCCTCTCAAAGTGTATTTATTAACAATAAAAACTTAGATTATTGTTTGCTCTAGGTGCATCCAATACTGACTTTTTTTTGTCTCAGCAACAAATCTGAGGGTCAGACTAAGAGCTAAAATTTAGGGACACACTATGAACATCTGAAGGAAGGGACTGTAATTCCTATGTTAGTGTTTCTTGTTTCCACCTAGAATCATCAGACCTGAAGACTTAAAAACCTAAACAACATAATTTCTGCCACTCTTAGACTGTAGTACAGTAAAGAACATTTAACCCTGCTGAGTTTTTGAAGACCTCTCTTCTCATCTCTGAAAGAACTATTGCTGACTGAAGTAGATAACATTTTGAAACTTGTGTGTGTGTCTATCCTATCAGAACATTCAGTTGTTACAGTCAGACACACAAAAAGGAAAGATTAAGTCATTTGATCCTCTTTTTAATTCACTAAGGACTCACAATCAATAAAGCTACTCTGCCACGACTGAATCAATCTGCTTCATGACAGCTCTGCTACACAGGAGCTATTTACAATTACTATTTTTGTTTTTTACCCATTTTCTTTATTCTCTGAGGTGGCAAAGTCAATAAAGATCAAATTTCCAGCTAGCCCACGGTGCCTCACTGGGGATGGCAGCTGATGATAAAAATGCTAGATGCTTTGATCTTATACACCCTTTACAATCTTTCTTTGTTTCTGTGGGAAAAAAATACATGCCTCTACACACACCAAAAACCTGAAAGATACATAAGGAGCTAATAATATCCCTTATAGAGGTAAATGCCACGTCATGAGGCCGGATTATTTAAGGGATAATGTTCATGATGATGGAGTATATGAATCAGTAAACAGCTTTCAAAGATGGTTAAACATCAAAGCAAAGCAGACGCCTACATCCTGAACACTTTTCCTATTACATAAAATATAGCAAAATGCAAAGAAAGAAAAAGAAAAGAGAAAAAGAGATAAAATAAAAAAGAGTACGAGAATTCTGTGCTGCCTCTGCCGCTGAGCTGACATCATATTTCATGAAAGGCAAGGAGGACAGAAGTGAATAATTGTTCAGGACTCTAGAAAGGGAGTAGTTGTCCAAAGGTGGATAAGGAATGATGCAACTGGACATATATAATGGCAATAAGTTTTCTGGGATTTGACTCTGGTGTAATTTATATTCAATATTAATCTAAAACTTTATGGCAAGCATGGTTTAATGGCTAAAACACTGGGCTGGGAGTCAGACAATATGGAATATTATTCCAGGGTCTGTCACTGATTTGCTGAGTGACATAGGGTAAGCCACATAACTCTCTGTGCCTCTGTTTCTCAAAATGTAAAATAATGCCTACCTCATAAGGCTGCTGTGAAACTAAATGGCACAATTGTGCAAATAAGTCTGCATGAACAGACCCCCTGTGCCCACACCACGCCCCAGCAAAACAGTGAGGTTCCATGTGAGTGCTGGAGTCTGTCTTCACAGAGTCACTCAAAAGATTGATGCCTAATATATTACTGTTGGTACTGTGCTTTGTGATTAAATGCAAAGAGTACATTAAATGTCAGTTTACACAAGTTCTCAGCACCAGAATTCTGAGCAGCACTAGAATACGGGGCGGGGGGAAGGTGTCATTTCACCAAAATAATCTACTCATTTAAATTATATCAGATCTAGAAAAACGTGTTATCTAATCTATCCAGGTATTTATGCTGCACACATGGCCACAGAATCTGAACATGCTCTGGAATATGAAACTATGATGAAGTTGATATGCCTCATCACTTCTCACCCTCAAAATCTCAGTACACACACACACAAAAATCAGGCTAACATTTTATCTGATTTATGCCAAAATATATTAACAATGTCTAACTACTTAGGTGCATAGATACTATGCTGATGGGAGTCAGATAAGTACTTAATAGATTTTCTTTCACCAAAAAGTGTGTTCAGTTTTCCCTCAAAATGATGCATAATATTCTTTTGATACTTCGTTTCATATATCAGTCACCATGTGCTGCTTATAACACCCTGTTTTGTTAACCTTCTTAAGTGTAATCCATTATACTCATTTTCAAACCATTAATTATCATCTCAAATACATTATTGGCATCATTTCATTCATTTCTTTTCAGGATCTTACACAGCTAGTTTTTGCTTGATAACCATAAGAAAGGCAGCATAGGTAACGGTTAGGGTAGGATACTATGATCCTGGACTCTGTGCCAAGCAAATGACTCAGTGATCCAGATTCTCTGTCTGCTCTGTTCCCTTTGCAAGATTCGGGTGGTGCCAGGGGAATAGACGGCAGCTGCAATTTCCCCGTGGGGGGTTCCCCTTGAATGCTCCCTCTGTGCACTGCTAGCAGATGGCTCCTTGGGAGTGATTACCAGCTGGTGCAGCTGGGACTAGTGCAGAACTGACCAGAGGCCTACCATCTCCCTCACAGCCCCCACTCTGCTGCGCTCCATGGTATCCGACTGCAGCAGTGAATATTGGCCACTGGCCTTGGGTTAGTCACTTTATTTTGCAGGGCCTCAGTATTCCTCATCTGTAGCATGAGAATAAACACTCCTTCCCTTCTTCAGAGGCATATTGCATGACTGAACTCACTCATGTTGATAATACGCTTTGAGATGTTTGGCTGGAAGGTGAGGTAGAAGTTCAGAGTATTAGTATTCCTAATCTCTAAAGTCACACTTCCACCAAATGGTCTGCCATTGCAATAGCCCATCTTTCTGCAGTCCTGACAGAACAAGGAGTAATGGTCTCAAGTTGCAGTGCGGGAAGTTTAGGTTGGATATTAGGAAAAACTTTTTCACTAGGAGGGCGGTGAAACACTGGAATGGGTTACCTAGGAGGTGGTGGAATCTCCTTCCTTAGAGGTTTTTAAGGTCCAGCTTGACAAAGCCCTGGCTGAGATTATTTAGTTGGGGATTGGTCCTGCTTTGAGCAGGGGGTTGGACTAGATGACCTCCTGAGGTCCCTTCCAACTCTAATATTCTATGATTCGTAATGTGTTTGTTTCCCATTCACCAATCATTCATCCTCTCCAAACTTCCACATCATCAGTAGGCTACTAAAAAACAAACCAACCAACCAATCGCCTGCCACCTCTGCCATGCTAAACACTCTCACTATCTCTCCTTTCAAAGGCTCTTATTTCTTCAGCATGCTGGAATGTAATTCGTCAGGCCCTCCTGCTTTCCCAGCTTCCCAATTACATAAGCGGCTCCCTGTGCTAAGCCTCAAAGCATCTGATGTTAGAATTTTGCATGAGAGAACCCACATTCCGGTAGTGGAGAGGTAAATCATTTAATTGGCTCACTCTCTCCTCTGCCACCTAACCCCCTCTGGAAAGTGTGATCCAGCCCCAGAATGTGACCTTCAGCTCCTTCTGTGATTGCTGAAACAAAGACCCAGCAGTATCTAGTTTATTTCATTTCACTAACTTCCCACTCTCATCCTTTAATAAAGGGCCTCTCTAACTCTGCGCTCAGCCACTTGCTTTCTGTGTACTAAAAGAGTTTAATGGTTTAGTCTTCAATTTATTTCTTCTACTGACCTAGCTTTTCTTAGCAACATTTTACCACTTGAGGGCAGTTGTCCCCAAACGGTGGGGCGCCCCCCCTGCGGGTGATGTGGAGGAACATTCAGGGGGTGGGATGCAGCAGGGCCTGGATCAGCCCCCACAGGGGGGTGCAGAGAGAGCTCCATCCAGCCCAGCTCCGGCCCCAGCCCTAGCTCCACTCTGCCCCCAGCCCAGCTCTGCCCTCATTCCCTCTCCGCCCCCAGGCCAATTCCACCTCTAGCCCCAGCTCTTTCCCCAACTCCAGTTCTCCCTCCAGCTCCACCTTCAGCCCAAGCACCTCTGCTGAGCCTACTATGCAGTAATGGAGGAGGGCACGGACAGATTTCATTACTAGTAAGGGAGGATCGCGACAGGAAAAGTTTGGGCACCACTGCTTTAGGGGGGATTTCTGCCCTCAGGAAGGTGTGTGCTATTCTGCTGACATCAGTGGAACTGCATCTTCTAATGACAAGGCTGAATGTATGTGAGCCTTTCAAAATATCCATTCCATCAGCTTTCTTTTTTGATAATTTAGGCTTCCTATGCTTTCCAATGAGGTGAAGTTCAGTGGTGAGAGCACTAGACCACAATTCTGTCATGCAGGACACGCAATGACCTCAGTGAAGTAAAGAGGAATCATGGCATTGATTTCAATGTGTCCATCTCCTCAGACTTGCATTGCATTTACTCCAGTCTAAACCTCTATGTCCTGGAAGGAAATATACGTCACTGACATGTATATCCTTCCAGACCCCATCCTACAGCTCTCTCCCCTTTCTCCCCTGTTATAGATACCTTCATTTCTTGTTTGCTGTAACCTCTCCACTTGCCCCAGTGACCTCATTGCATCACAGTGATCTGATCTCCTTTGTGCCCACTCTCATGCCTCTCCACTTACTGCCCCTCTCCCTTCCATCTCTAAGATCACTGAACATACTTTTACAATTACTGTTTGGAGTTCCCCTCCTCCAATTCCATCCTAGACTTTCTCCAATCCATCTTCCACTCCTTGCATTCCACTGAAGGTCAGAACCAGTACTCCATTCTCATCCTCCTTGCCCTGTCAGCCACCTTTGACAGAGTAAACCATGCCTGTCTTCTTGAACTATTGTCCTCCTTTGACCTCTGTTACTCTGTTCTCTACTGGCTCCCTTCCTATCTCTCTAATCGCTACTTCAGCATGTTCTTCAGAGGATCTTCCTCGCCTGCTCTCCCACTTTCTGTGGGGGGTTCCATAGAGTTCAGTACTTAGTCCTCTTTTTCTATAGCTTATCTTGGGTAATTTCATTCACAAACATAAATTCAATGACCATCTTTATGCTGATGACTCACAAACCTACCTCGCTACTCCAGACCTGCCTCCTTAAAATCTTGGCCTGTCACTCCAACATCTCCTCATGGCATAGGCGCTGACTCTGTGGGTGCTCCAGGGCTGCAGCATCTATGGGGGAAAATTAGTGGGTGCTCTACACCCACTGGCACTCAAGCTCCCCTCACCCCTCGCCCCACGCTTCCCCCCGGCCGGCGCCAAACAGCTGTTTGGCGGCCTGCTGGGAAGGCGGGGGAGGAGCGGGAACGTGGCGCGCTCAGGGGAGGAGGTGGGGCCAGGGATTTGTGGAAGGGGTTGGAGTGGGAGCGGAGTTGGGGCGGGGACTTTGGGGAAGGGGTGGGAAGAGGTGGGCTGGGGTGGGGCCGCATGGAAAGGGTGAAGTGGGGGCAGGGCCGGGGGCAGAGTGGGGTTCGAGCTCCCAGGGGAAAGCAGGAAAGTCGGCGCCTGTGCCTTATGGAGGTCAGTCATCAGTTCAAACTTAATATGACTAAAACAAAGCTCTTAATCTTTCCTCCCCGCTACCTTCTTTCTCAATCACCGTGGACATCACACCACTCTGCCTGTCATTCAGGCCTACATCTTTGACTCAGACCTTTTTCTAGGTCCTTACATTCAGGCTATGTCTAAATCATGCCAATTCTTTCCACATAACACCTCTAAGATATGACTTTTACTATCCATCCATCCAGCTAAAACTCCCATCCAGGCTCTCATCACTTTGTGGGATCGATTACTGTAACATCCTTTTCTCTGGCCTCAACAAATGCAGTCTTGCACCACTCGTATCCACTCAGAATGCTTCTGCAAATAGCATTTTCCTAGCCCATTGCTTTTGCCATGTCACCCTTCTCTTTGCATCCTTCCACAGGCTCCCTCTTCTCTAGTGCATCAAATGTACACTGCTTGCCTTTACTTCCAAAGCCCTTCAGGATCTATCCCCACCATTTCTGTCATCTGTCATTATTTAGTATTGAGAGGTCAGCTCCCACCTCTAATGGGCCTGTGATGTTAGCTTGCATCACCCATTTATTACATTTTCAAACTAGCACTTTTGTGCTTTTTCAGTTGCCAGTAGCTGGGAATGAGCAACAGGGTATGGATCACTTGATGATTACCTGTTCTGTTCATTCCCTCTGGGTCACCTGGCACTGGCCACTGTCAGAAGACAAGATACTGGGCTAGATGGACCTTTGGTCTGACCCAGTAGGGCCATTCTTATGTTCTCCCATGCTGCCTCTTATTCTTGGGAGGAACTCCCCACAAATATCCACCAAGGTATCTCACTATCCTCCTTCAAATTCTCCTTTCTTGTGATGTCTACAAAAAACTTAAATGATAGGCCGCTGGTGTGCTAAGACCACTTCCTAGCATGCTAATCAGTATTGTCTTCTTATTTCCTTACTTCCTGTCAGTCTGTCTGTATACATATATTGTCTCTTGTTTTATGCTTAGACTGTAAAACTCTCTAGAGCGGGGACTATCTTTTTGTTTTGTGTTTGTACAACACCTAGCACCATGGAGTCTTGGTCCGTGACTAGGGTTCCTAGGCAATACAGTAATACACATAATAAATAATAATAATTTACTTATTACATCATCAGTGCTCTCACAGTTTACTTACAAACTACTGTGTTTTTATTACACAATAGATATCACTAACCCTTGCTACTATATTCATATGTAAAATGACTTGGTGTGCACATGAGTTTACGTACTTATATTGGCATAGTGTATATGTAATTTACATACACTCACCTTGTGCCAACTCTGAGACAAAAGGTGGCAGCCAATCAGAGTAGAAACATGTATACAACTGTGGGGTTAGGGGAAGCTTGTCTAAGGACACTTGGACAAGCTTTTTCTCCTTGCAAAAATTACTGCCTGCCCAGGGGTCTTTAGTGTCCGAATAATAGAACTTCAGAGTTTACAAAATGATAACGCCAGTGTGTGTGTGTGTGTGTGTGTGTGTGTGTGTGTAAAAAAGTAAAAACATGCCCAACACCTGGTAGCTGCTATCTAACTGAGTCTATAAAATATATACAAATATACCCATCTTTGCTGTAACCTTGTCCCCACCGCACCCCAGCTATCTGGTTGTCCACCTACTGAGCCTTGTTATAATTCTAATTTGAGAGTTTTCTGGGCAGGGACTGTCTTTTTGTTTTTACTAATTTGTACAGCACCAGCACACTGGGCCCCTGACTAGGTCCTCCAGGCTATTTAAGGAATAATAATTAAACTAACAACAATACTGGACAAAGAATGTGATGAATGGGCCTTGGTGGGTTCAGAAAATGCTCCCAAAGCTGAAGCAATAGGTGGCCCATGGCATGTGAGGAACCACCTCCGCACCAGGGACAGGATGAAATACTAATTTGATGTTTACTGCTCCGGCACCACTGCCATGCAGTATCTGTTATAACAGCATGAGAGTGAGGACGTTCCCTGTGCTTTATGGCCCTGGCTAGAGCAGACTGCAGATTCATCCTCCTCCCGGTTAGTCGGAAAAATGAGTCCCCTCTCTCCACAAAGACATATAGCAGCTCTGGAAACATTCCCTATCTTCCCCACCTCTGAGAGTCTGAATCTCCTGCCCCTCCACAGATTAGCATAGGAATCTGAGGTAGCTGGGGAGAAGGAATGAATTTTGGGCCTCAAACAAGGGGTCCAGTTGGATTGATTCCCAGGAGACCCCAGATTTGTTCCACCTGCCCTGTCTTAACCACAACCCCATCCCCTGGCACTGTTCTAGCCACACCACCATGTACCCAGCACGCTGCATCTGAAACACCCACCCGGCAAACTGCATAGTACTCAATGTCCATACCGCAGCCGGATGAAAGGTTAAACTGACCTAGCCTGGAACCAATGGTTGTAAATTAACACGTCTCTGACTCCAGCTTGGAAAGGCCTCGCAGGAGCTGTTTCAAATGGTGTGTATTTCCAGAGCACAAGACACACACATACACACACACACCAATCCTTGCGCACCCCTTCCAGGAGTGCGTGGCATAGCATCTACAGATACTCCTAGGCAACAGGAATCACCAAGTGGCCTGGTAGGGCAGCCTTATGTCCTCTTTGTGCTGCAGCGTTGCGCAGAGGGGACATATCGGGGGCCCAGAATCTGGCCCTACATATACATAACCAGTTAAGCCACACAAAAGTAAAGTCATTCCTTAGCAACCAAAATTGTACTCCCTACAGAGACCATAAAAATAATGAAAGCCATCTTCTTGGCCAATGTTGTCTCACAGGGCAGTGAAGTATAATTCAAACACAGCATGACTTTCTTTGAAATAGATTTCTTTAAACTCATTTGGGAAGATTGCTTTATCCACTTCATGTCGTAGCTGTGTTCTTCTCCACGTCTCTTAAAAGCATGAAAAGTTGTGAACCGTAACATTTTAAATAGGTTAAAAAAACAAACAAACCCATAACAACAGCTAGGCAGCTAGTATGCTGAGACCACTGGATATCATGCTGACCAGTACTGTCTCATTGCTTCTTTGAACTATTCCCATCAGTCTATCTGTATCTCTCTATTTTCTTCTGCCTTATACTTTGCTTTATCCGCCTGTTATCTATATTGTTACACGTAGATTGCAAGCTCTTTGGGGCAGGGATTGTGCCTATAAGGGTGTGGACTCACCCCTGCGGCGCCTCCTGCTGGTCGATTCGGGAATTAGCTCTGCCAGCCTTGGAGCTGCCCTCTGCAGCCTTGCCACTGGCCCCCGTGTCCCTCCCAGGACCCCGGTGCCCCTTTTTCTGGGTGCTGCCCCCTGGTAGTACCCCCACAGTTCTGGGTCTCCCCCTCCCAGGGGAACCCCCACCCACTATCCCCACTTCGCCTCAGTCTTGGCTACTGCCCCGCTCCATCTAGCCCCCGTTCACTGGGGCAGACTGCAGTATCAGCCACTCATCACAGGCAAAGGGGTTCAGACCTGCTGCCTCTGCCTACCCATGGGCTGCCCCCTGCAACCCAGTACCTAATAGGCCTTACCAGGCCTGCAGCCTGGGGCTTTCCTAGGCCGGAGCTCCCCAGCTCCCTTAGCCTTTCCCCAGCCCTGCTCCACTCTAGGCACTTAGTTAAGCTCCCTGCAGCCAGGCCCTTCTCTCTCAGAACACAGAGAGAGACTGCTGAGCTCCTGGCTCGCTGCCTCTTATAGGGGCCAACTGGGCCTGATTGGGGCTTGGCCACAGCTGAGCCTACCTTCCCTAATCAGCCCAGGCTTCTTGCCCCAGCCACAGCCCTCCTGAGCTGTTTTAAGCCCCAAAGGGCAGGAGCAGGTAATCACCTCGCTACAGTGCCTTTGTTATATGTTTGCACAGTGCCTAGCACAATGGGGCCCTGGCCGCTAGGCTATATCATAATACAAACAGTAATAAATCATCCTATATTCCATGGGTGAAATCTTAGCCCCACTGAAGTCAAAAACTCCCTCTAACTCAATGGGGAGAGGATTTTATCCTATATATTTATCTAGAAATCAAACTAAAAGTGTTGACAGCCAAAGAAAGAACAGCTTATCACTGCAGAGTTCAATTATATGAATTCAAAGAAATTTGAACCCCATTTCTATATGCATTTGGATAAAAAAGTTGAGATGCTCAAAGAATGGCAGATGTCCATTTCATCTAGCCTCCCTCCTTCCCTCCTCTCCTTATTCATGTATTATCTTCTATTTTATTACCGAAATCCCCACTCTAATGTGCTATGTCTGTGTAGTATTGTCTGGTCTCGCAGTTTTGATGAGCTGTAAAATTGAATGATTCTATCGGAAATCGTGGGAAGCATCTGGAAATACATATAAGCTGTACGTCATTTACCATTTTTTAAATTTCATTGTCTATTTCCTTGTGACAATCAATAAGAAAAATCACCAAAAATATCAAAGTAAAAGAGAGAGTTACCTATAACAAAGACACACGTAACAATTTACAAAACCATGTTCATCTCCAACAGAATCAATGCTCTCCACAGAGCTCTCCTGACATACCCACTCGAAAATCCCCAGCCCTGCAGGGAAAGACTGGATGAATAGATAAGCTGTATCCATACCAGCATTAGTGGCTGGTCTACATCCGAAGAAGTGGGCTGTAGTCCACGAAAGCTTATGCTCTAATAAATTTGTTAGTCTCTAAGGTGCCACAAGTACTCCTGTTCTTCTTTTTGCAAAAAAAAAAGGGTGTGTGTGTGTGAAGTTGTAAGCAGCAGGGAACCCTTCCCACTGCTGTGGTATGACCAGATTTTCTAAGTAAAAACTGGGGTATCAAGGGAAAGATGAGGAGCGGATGCCTTGGGAGGGCACTGGTAGTGGGGGGCAGAGATAAAATTGTGGAAAGTGGACAAGGAACAGGGAAGGAAGGGTGCTCATTCTTCTCTCCCCTACCACCCATTCTCTCAGCCTCACAATCAACCCCTGGCTCCTTCCAACAATTCCTCTTCCTTCATCAAAAGGACAAGAGCTCTAGTCAAATTCCGCACATGCTGGAACAATGGCCTTCCATAGGCTCAACAACCTCCCTTATTGCTTAGAATCCACACCTAACTCCCCCCACCTGTCCCTTGGCTCAGAACCCCTTCCCGTCCTGTGACTCCGAACACAGATTTAATAGCTCCAGCTGGAGTGCACTTCAAAAAGGAACTGGCATATAACACACACACATGCGCGCGCGCACACAATCAGAGCTTCATCAAAGTCAATGGAGCTCTGATATTTTAAACCAGCTGACGATATACCCGTAAAAGTCTAAATACTGCTGAAACAGACCCTGATTACGAAAACGGACACAGAAGATACTGTAGCATGCAAACTGCTCAGCTTTGAAGAGACAGTGCAAAGGCAGATTGATTTTATACTCCATTTGCTACAATGTGTTGAGCTAGTATCAAAGACCAATTTAAATCCATGAGAAATAATATGCCATGCTATGAGCTTAACAAATTAAGCTTGTTTCCTTGCTTAAAGACTAATTGTGACTGGTTCTTATTTTATCATATGATGGGTTCATTTGTATGCATGAACTTTTAAATGAAATTCATCACAGTTCTAAAATAGACTCCTATAACAATAGAGAATGACATCACTGAGGAGATGAAATTAGCTTTCTTTATTGAATTCCAGAACTGAAATATTACTGAAATGCAACAGCTAAAGATAATGACTTCTAATGCCCTAAAGTTCAGCTTGTTCACTGTTAATTTGTGGCAGGCAACAGGGGTTTCATTTCATGCACCATGTACTGATCTTCCAAAAATAGCAAGGAGAATGAAAATAATTTCTAATAATAAGGCTCTTCCAGAAATTAAGATTTCTTTTTAAAAAATCCACTACATGTCCACCAACAGATAACAAAATGGATATTTCTAAGATCAGATGTAGCACTGCCACATTCCAAGAAAGGTTTTGGATTCTAGGGCTTCAGAGAGAAAAGCTACATACACCGCTGTATAAAATTTACTGCAGTTTAAATTGCAAGCTGTTTGAGTTTTGGTCCATTACCACAACTTTTATGGGATCACAACTAGGATTTCATATTTTTCCCTAAAACAGGCGATCCCATTGTGACGTAGCATTCTATATGTTTATGGAAATATGCTTATAAGTGTAAATATAACATAACTGAAATATGCTTTATGCTAGATATGCCATGTAACATATCTTTGCAAAGGTTATGATCAACTGAATATATTGGCTCTATGCTTGTATTTGAAGTGTTTGCTGTAGGAAACACAGAAGGGAGGTTTGGCTAACATACTGTGAAGGGACTATTCAAGTAATTGGGAGTACTTAACTAACAATTTTCAGAGTAACAGCCGTGTTAGTCTGTATCCGCAAAAAGAACTAACAATGAAATTTGGGAGACACCAATCCACATCTGAGCTTTCCTGGGAACGTTCAAACTAACATGTAAACAATGGCATCGGCCTGCAAAAAGCTGAATAATTCATGGACATGTGACTTGCCAAGGTGGCTACAAACTCCACCTTGTTGCTGTGATTTTGCACAGAAGAACAAAGGGGTTTCCACCCACAAGAGAGAGAATATAGAAGGCCCTAGAAGCCTCCCCATTTTGGTCTTCAGCTAGCTCAAGAGATGGTCTCTCCACCCCAAAGAGATGCCTAAAAGAAACTGGAACAAAGGACTGTAACTACCAGGGTGTGAGTGATTGCTGGACCCAGGCCATAAACTACAACGTTGGTCTGAAAAAGATTGTACCTGAGATAATATTTAGGGTGAAAAGTTGGTATTTGTAACTAGATCCTTAGTCCACGAAAGCTTATGCTCTAATAAATTTGTTAGTCTCTAAGGTGCCACAAGTACTCCTGTTCTTCTTTTTAAGTTAGCCTTGCGTATTTTGATTTATTTTATGTAGTAACTTACCTTGTTCTGTCTATTATTACTTGAGAAACTACTTAAATCCTATTTTTTATACTTAATAAAATCACTTTTATTTATTTATTAATCCTGAGTAAGTGATTAATACCTGGGGGAGCAAACAGCTGCGTTATAGTGGGCAGACAATTTATGAGTTTACCCTGTATAAGCTTTATACAGAGTAGAACAGATTTATTTGGGGTTTGGATCCGATTGGGAGCTGGGTGTCTGGGTGCTGGAGACTTGCTAAGCTGTTTTCAGTTAAGTTTGCAGCTTTGGGGGCGTGGTTCAGACCCTGGGTCTGGCAGAGAAAACGGGCTCAGAGGTAGTCTCAGCACATCAAGTAACAGTCCCAAGGGGGTCTCTGTGACCGAACCCATCACACCCATTACTAAAAATATAATCAGTGATAAGCATGGGGGGCGGGAGGGTGTGAGAGAGAGGATCTAGTTTCATTTATTTGTAAAGTATACAGATGTACTATTTCAATCTCATTTGAAACAAACACAGACTGGATCCAATCCATCTTCCACTGAAGCCAGTGGAAAGGCTCCATGATCCTTTATCTTCCTCCAAAGGTATGGAACATTTTAGGATACCTAGCTATAGTCATACTCCCCATTACATGGAAGACAGTTAGAATTCTCTAAGACAAGCTATGGAGTAACAAGACACTTCAGTAAGTGGGGTGATTCCACCGGAAAATTCCATCTATGCATTTGTATATCACACTAAAACCTGAACAGCCAGGCAGCCACAAAGTGGAAATGAAATGATGCTGCCTCAGCATGCAAAATAGGAATGACACTCTATAGAAACAGCAAATGGGCCTGGAGGCAATGGGCAAGAATCAGCAATGCTCTGTTAACTCAATATCAGGTCGATAAAGCAATTTTGTGGAAATTTTGCTTGTTTGGTAAGAAGCTGGAATTGTTTCTCAGAAGACCAGAAAACCCTCAGCAGATTTCCAATGCGTTTTAAAAAAAAAAAAGTCTACTTTCTCTTAGGTAGATTTTCGGTGTGGTTCCTGACTATTTCACCTGTACTTTGTATTTTTCAAAACCCCTTGTACCTTTGCACTCAATAGCAGATGGGATCTTTTTTAGCCTAATCTTCCCAATTACAATTTCACAGTCTCACTTTCCAAAGTCTTGGGTTGGGGGCTGGTGAAGCAGCTCCGTGGAGTTGTAGTGAACAACACTAAGTCTCCCTCCACCCCTTAGTCAACTCTGGATGCATGGAGGAGAGCAGGAGGTATTTGCTTGATATTCTCCCTGATGAACAAATGGGTTAGGAGAGGAGCAGGGAATGGGAGGATCCCGGGCTCTGCCTCCTCCAAACACCAGCCCAGGTGCATGGGGAAGAAGTAAGCTACTCCAGAAAAAGTGGTGAATTAACTTACTCCCCTCCCCGAGCAGGGAGCAGGAGAGGGATTGTGACTCATCAAGTCACGATTCATTCTCTTCTCTGCTCCTGGAGTGGTGAAGCTACAGCCTTCCCCTTACTCAGGGCAGACTGTAACATTACCGAGAAGCTGGATACGAGTCAACAGTGTGCCCTTGTTGCCAAGAAGGCTAACGGCATATTGGGCTGCATTAGTAGGAGCATTGCCAGAAGATTGAGGGAAGTGACTATTCCCCTCTATTCAGCACTGGTGAGGCCACATCTGGAGTACTGCGTCTAGTTTTGGGCCCCCCACTACAGAAACGATGTGGACAAATTGTAGAGAATCCAGCGGAGGGCAACGAAAATGATTAGGGGTCTGGAGCACATGACTTATGAGGAGAGACTGAGGGAACTGGGGTTATTTAGTCTGCAGAAGAGAAGAGTGAGGGGGGATTTGATAGCAGCCTTCAACTACCTAAAGGGGGGTTCCAAAGAGGATGGAGCTAGGCTGTTCTCAGTGGTGGCAGATGACAGAACAAGAAGCAATGGTGTCAAGTTGCAGTGCGGGAGGTCTAGGTTGGATATTAGGAAAAACTATTTCACTAGGAGGATGGTGAAGCACTGGAATGGGTTACCTAGGAAGGTGGTGGAATCTCCATCCTTAGAGGTTTTTAAGGTCTGGCTTGACAAAGCCCTGTCTGGGATGATTTAGTTGGGGTTGGTCCAGCTTTGAGCAGGGGGTTGGATTAGATGACCTCCTGAGGCCTCTTACAACCCTCATCCTCTATGATTCTATGAACACAATTCATGGGCAAGTAAGAGGAATAAGCCCACCAATGTTGTTTGTTGGTGAGAGCAGTAAGAGAGTTAGGAAAAGGGGCTCTGTGACAGTTTATACCATTATGTTCACCACTTTACAGCATTATGACAAATTCTGTACAAAGTATGCCTTGTGAGGTATCATTTGAAAGCTCATAATCAACATTATTGTCCTGATAAAGTGTGTGTATCAGCATTGTATGTGAAGTTATACGATTTTACTGTATAACACTCCTGTAACATATTCCAAGTTAGAAAAGCAGGCCCAAACACAGTTTTCCACAGTTTTCAGAGACACAGACACATTGGTAACCCAGCAAGATGTTAATGGACTATCACCTGCTTAAGCGGCCATTCTCTGGCAGAGAAGGCGTGAACAAAAAATTTGCATTTCATCTGAAGGACAGTTCAAAACTCAAGTCCAGAAGAGACTGTTTGTCACCATGATTCAGCAAGGATGTTTTTAGCACAGGGAATTGCATTATAAAGAGGGAAGAAAAACGCTTGACCTCACTCTCCTCCTTCATCTCTGCTCATGACATCAATGACTCTTAAGAAACTAAACTGGGGATGGGGGCTGCCAGCTGACTGCAAAGCTTATGCTGAGAGAAACCTTTTTGCTTTTAAGTTCACTTAGCTTATTCAGTTTATTTTCTTTGTAACCAATCCTGACCTTCATGCCTTATTACTTGTAGTCACTTAAAATCTTTCTTTTCTTTCTGAAGTTAATAAACTGGTTGCACTGTTTTAGCTAACCAATGTGTAAGGATTAAAGAGTGTGGGAAACTCCATTTGGGATAACAAAGCTGGTGCATATCATTTTCCATTGATGAAATGAGGACTTCATATGAGCTTGTTTTGTCCAGTAATGTGCTGGGCCATACAAGAGGCACATATCTGGGGGAAGTCTGGGACTAGAGAATCTGCTAGTGTTCTTCTGCAGTGTAATTCATGAGTGGCTAGCTAGTAGTACTCAATACAATACAACTGAGAGCACGTTACATGCTGGAGGTTGTGTATTAACAGATCAAGCAGTGTAAAAGGCATCCCAGGTTGGAGAACTGAGGAGACACAGCGCTATTCAGCAGTGCTGATTGTACCGTGGGTATGTCACCAGCTCCTGCAGAGGAGAGAGGTGAGAGCCAAATTTCCTCAGCTGCTCTCTTAGGTGAGGCCCTTGGCAGTGAAAACAAAGGTTCTAAGTTTCAGAGTGGTAGCCGTGTTAGTCTGTATCAGCACAGACAACGAGGAGTCCTTGTGGCACCTTAGAAAGGTTCTAAGGTTCACTATACCACAGCAAGTGTAAAGAGGCAACAGGGACTCGGAGAGATTCGCCAAAACGGGGGGGAAAAAAAAACCCAGAATATTTTTTAAAAAAAACATCCTTTAAAAATTCAGCTGTTTTGGTACCTTAACTCTGGCTTTGTGCCTTATACAATAGCTGGTTGGATGGGGGTGAGGTAAGAATCAGATGCTTCTGTCTTGCTTCACAGCAAATTACTGTCAAAAAGTTCCCAGAGAAATGATGAGAGCATCATAATTCTTGGGGCAATTCTGTATGAACGCTTGTCTTGATGGCATCTCACTGTGAAGCAAGATCTGTAAGTAGATTGCAGAGGCTTTCATGAAAATAGATGCTTGGCCATGTCATCATTCACATTGGGTGTCTGCAGTTATCTTTTGGCTAAGTGAGAAGTTAGCCCAGAAGCAGATGTCGTTGTGGGAGGGAGAATGGGGGGGTGGGGATTAGGAATTTATGGCATGGAGTCCCATTTGAACAATTTATATGAAAGAGGAATCTGAGCTTCCAGGAACCCGGCAAAATAATAACTGATCAAGTGGACGCAACGGTAGGACATGATGGTGATGGGAGGAATCTTTAATAAAAATGGGAAAAAAGAGACGGTCAGACACAAAAAAACTGGAAACAGTATGTTTTCTGAATAGAATATTTCTTTCTTGCCTAAAAATAGTGAATATATGGCAAATGATCCTAGGCAGAGCTGAGGAATAGGTTTTTGTTCCCTTTCTCTGAGGTCCAAATTCAACACCCATTGAAGTGAATAGGAGTCTGTCCTCAGACAGGCTTTACATCAGGCCCCAGGTCAGTGTGGAGTGGACATTGCTTTGGTAATAGACATATAGGACACACATATTCAAGGGAAACGTCACATGAATGTAGGCTGCATTAAATGGTTGCCTTACTTGACTCTACAACAATTTGGCATGTTCACAAAACAACACTGTTTGGCACATCCACTCAGCATGCCTTACAACTGTGATTACACCAGTGCATTCTGGGATTCTTAAAGCATCTATCCCATGATTAGGGCCCTACCAAATTCACTGCCATGAAAACGCATCACAGACCATGAAATCTGGTCTTTTGTGTGCTTTTACCCTATACTATACAGATTTCACAGGGAGACCAGCGTTTCTCAAATTGGGGATCCTGACCCAAAAGGGAGTTGCAGGGGGGTCACAAGATTATTTTAGGGAGGACGCAGTATTGCCACCTTTACTTCTGCGCTGCCTTCAGAACTGGGTGGCTGGAGAGCAGCGGCTGTTGGCCGGGTGCCCAGCTCTGAAGGCAACACCCCGCCAACAACAGTGCAGAATAAGGGTGGCAATATCATACCATGCCACCCTTACTTCTGCGCTGCTGCCTTCAGAACTGGGAAGCCAGACAGTGGCGGCTGCTGACTGAGGGCCCAGCTCTGAAGTAAGGGTGGCAATACCATAACTGCTACCAGCCACTGCTCTGCAGCTGCCCGGCTCTGAAGGCAGCGCTGCCGCCAGCAGCAGCGCAGAAGTAAAGGTAGCAGTACCGGAACCCTCCCTACAATAACCTTGCTACCTTCCCCCCCCCCACAACTCCTTTTTGGGTCAGGACCCCTACAATTACAACACCATGAAATTTTATATTTAAATAGCTGAAATCATGAAATTTACTATTTTTAAAATCCTATGACCGTGAAATTGACCAAAATAGACTGTGAATTTGGTAGGGCCCCACTTATGATGCCCAAAACTGCTGATGAGAGCAGGAGCTTTTTCGTTACTTCCAACCATGAGCTACTATGTTATGCATACATTCAGGGAGACTGGATGTACAAGTGCACCTGCAACCATTGTGGCTTCCCCCTCTAGTGCAAAGAAATGACTGGAGACTGCACCAGTTCAAGCATCCAATCAATGCTTGTAAAAGGCCTGGGATGGCAGTCCTATGCAGATGCAAGGCATGTTATTCTCATTGCAAGCTCAAGGGAATCCATACAATGGTTTGATGAGGTGACTTTTCATGCAGTAAAGACAGACCCTTCTTATTTAAAGCACAATAGCTTGAACTAACTCCTAGGTCTTATTCAAGGTTAAACTGCAGTGATTAAAATATTAAGTCTGATATTTTTACAGGGAGGTGCAAAGGCTCTAACACACTTTTTAAAAGAATGTTTGCTTTTATTTAGCAATTTCACTTAGTACAGTTATGCTGTTAGTGTAAAGAAGGAATAACTTTGTTCAAACTCTCATAATTAATCAACCCCATAAGATACTGTATGCCTGTTGTGAAAGACAAATAAAGGAAACAAAAAGGCAGGCGAACATTAAATTGAGGTGGTGTCTAAAGAAGATAAGCAAAATACAATTGGGACAGCACGGCTTACATGAAGGTAAATACACATCTACCTCGATATAATGCTGTCCTCAGGAGCCAAAAAATCTTACCGCATTATAGGTGAAACTGCGTTATATCGAACTTGCTTTGATCCACGGGAGTGCGCAGCCCCGTTCCCCCCCCCCACCCCGGAGCGCTGCTTTACTGCGTTATATCCGAATTAGTGTTATATCCGAATTCGTGTTATATCGGGGTAGAGGTGTAGTGTTTGTTTAACTTGTCTGAATTCTTAGAAAGAGTTAACAAGGCAGCAGGTCAATGAGAACCACTAGATATAATCTAGAATTTCAAAAGGCTTCTAATAAGATCCCTCTCAAGAGGCTGTTAAGAAATCTTGGTTTTACTACAGGGTGACTGGTAAAGTCCTCCCGACTTCTATGTCTTAACACCATATGGATTAGAAACAGATTAAAAGATAGGAAACAAAGTGTAGAAATAAATAGCCCCAGTTCTCAGCACAGAAAGAGGTTAATAGCGGGATGCCCCACAGGATCAGTGTTGGACCAGAGCTGCTCATGAATACCTTTAATGATTCTGTGGCCTGTCTTTTTCTGGTGTTCCCTGCTTCCAAGATGCTGGATAAAGCCACAAATTGTTCTTTTAGATTGAGAGCCTTAATAGCCATAGTTAGACTATCCAGAAGAAATTCTAAGATGTGTGGGACTTTGGCTGAGTTTAGGGACACCACAAGCTCTCTGCACCACTATTTAAACCTGACCCATGAATCTGACTGATTAGCTGAACATCCTGAAACTTCCCTTGTCCAAAACAAATGAGGCCTGTTGCAAACAGACTGTTCCACTTTACTGTTTGGGATGATGGGGAATGGGACTGCACTGCACCATTGAGGGTAGGAGATCCAAGGTCAGGAAACAAGGCTGTCCCTCAATACCAACTTATAGTCTCAGAGTAACAGCCGAGTTAGTCTGTATCCGCAAAAAGAAGAACAGGAGTACAGTCTGTGTTCTATACAATAGTACATTTAGGTACTTTATGGGACTATCATGCCTTCTTCTAAAGCATCCAGAATACACCAATGTCAAAGACAAGACATCAAATGAGACGGACCATTGGGCTGTTCTGATATCGCAATTCCTATGTTTCTACCTTTTTAACAACGGATCAGAAGCTAACTGGGACTCATTCGTGATACTGTGTTAAATGTCAAATTAAACCAGTATCAGGAAGCTCAAGGAGGGAAAATCTTATTATTAAGCTCCTTTCACAGTCACTGCGGGTCTGCAAAAGGAAACTAACTCCTTTCACAAGCTTAAACCATGACTTCTGAGATCATTGCAAAGTTAGCCTCAAATAGAAGCCAGGCTCTTCCGATAAGAGGCTGTAACTTATGCATCTCTAGAGACCCCATATGGAGGCAGAGAAAATAACAGCCTCCCCCAAACAGTGGAAGTTATTTGTAAAAGAGCTGCTGTGTCCTGTTTCACTGCATTTTGTTCAAACAATGGACACTTTCAGGAAGAGGAGGATGAACAGTTAAATCCTCAGGATTGGTTTTATCCTCTCTGCTTCTCTTTTTTTTTCTATTGTGACATTTTCTCAGCAAAGAAAGGAAAATTGAACTCAGTGCTCAGTCTTCTTCTTCCTATTATTATTATTGATATTGTAGTAGCTCCTAAAGGCAAGGGGAATATAGTGATTGGTATGCCCTATGGAAGCCCAACAGGACGTTTTGGTGGCCTCACTCAACCCTGTAGTTGCCCAAGAGATGTGGGTTGCTCCCTTTGAGTCCGATGCTGCAAGGTGCTGAGCACTTCCTGTGAGGTGCAAATGGCCTCAGCTCCCATGGAAGCTCAGTGGGAGACAGAAGGTGCTATGCACATCTCAGGATTCGTCCCCGTCTTTCTCTCTTTCAATCCCTCCAGCTCTCCTTTGCTGGTCTGTAAACCTATCTCCTCTCCCTTCTTTGAGCTCCCGCCTCCCCACTTCAAGGCCAGGTTTAGCCTGCCCTGTAACCTCTCTAGAGGATATGTGCTGTCTTAAATAGTGGTAGGTACTATTTTCTGTATTGCTCCTCCCCGCATGATACAGACATGTGTAATCACAATAACAGGGAGGGAAGAAAAACACCTTGGGCTCGATTCCCTACTCCATTCTACCTGTCTTACAGCAGCATCACACCCTGGATTCCAGTGGAGTTGCCGCCATGTAAAACTAGCGCAACAGAGAGGAAAAATCAGGCTCCCTATTTCCTTTTTTTGGGATTACTTTTTAAACATTTAGGTGCGTGATCTATGAGCTGCTAAATGCTGTCCTCTCAAACACAACTCTGCCTCTGGCATGGGTAACTGTTTTCAGTGCTTTCTAAACAAAGAATGGGAGGCAGAAATCATTACTAAGTTTATCACAAAAACAAATTAGACTTGCACAGGTTGATCTGAGAAAGGAATGGTCTGAAGAACTTTCCTACCGGACGGACTCATTCATCAGTAAGAAAAGGAAAAATACTGAACAGTGTGTGTTACGTTGCAAGATATTATTGAGGTAAATAACTTAGTAGATTTGAGAGGAAGGATGGTCCACTGGTTAAGGCACTAGACAAGAACTTGGGAAACCTTGCTCCACCACAGATTTCCTGTGTGATTCAGGCAAATCACATAGCGTCTCCGTGCGCCAGTTCCTCATCTGTAAAAGGGAGATAATAGCATTTCCCTACTTCAAAGGGGTGTTGTGCGGATAAATGCATTGAAGATTGTGAAGTGCTCAGATACTATGGTGATGTGGGGGAGGGGACACAATAAGAACCTAAGATGGACAGATTTCAAAAAACAAGATTAGCCATTTATATGAATGGAAATAACATTCTGCAGTTGCGCTAGCCAAGATAAAAGTTAGAAGGGTGCTCAATCCTCATGTGTGTATAAATTGTTCATCAGGTAGAGGTCAGAATGAAATATCGCCCCATGGCTTAGTACAAACATAAATTATGCACATGCAGTATGATGTTTTTCCTTCTTTTATAGCATGTAGTAGTGGCCCAGCTCAGAGACAGAACAGTGGACCAGAGACTGCTAGTCTGTTTCTTTGTATTTAACATGTTTATTACGGTAGTGCCTAAGCTTTAGGGCAATTCTTTTTAAAAGTATGATGTTTCTCCTTTGGAGAAGAATAAAGGAAAGATTAACAGTACAATGATTATATATATTTTTTTCATTATGGATGCAAAGCAAACTGGAATAACAAGTCAGAACCAAGAAGAACAGGGAATGACACTCAGGCTGAAATCAGGAATAAATCCTGTTCAATCATACAATATTCAGATGGAGCAAATGTATTAAAAGATGTAAATGGACATGCCAGTGAATGTTAGAGAGACAAGGTGAGTGAGGTAATAGCTTTTATTGGACCAATGTCTGTTAGTGAGAAAGACAACTTTTCAAGCCATACAGAGCTCTTCTTCAGGTCTGAGAAATCTGTTCCACCTTGCATTTTGCTGGGACGCTGGGAGTACCTTTCCCAGACTTGAAGAAGAGCTGTGTGGGGCTTGAAAGCTTGTCTCTCTCACCAACAGAAATGGGTCCAATAAAAGATATTAACTCACCCACCTTGTCTCTCTAATATCCTGGGACTAATACAGCTAAAAATGCACTGCATATCCCAGTGAATGTGCTAGATAAACATGAAAGGATAAGGAGAACAAAAGATGAGTACAAAAAGCATGCTTTAATGTAATGCGTCATCAGAGATGGGCATAATTTTTGTACGTGGGAAATAGCAGGGGGAAAACTGTTGGGCTCAGACAAAGAAATGCTAAAATAGCTAAGTGCATACTACTGCAGCCATGATTAATATATTAAATGCAGATGGGGGTCTCAATATGCAAACAATGTGTATTACTGAAGTTTAAACAGTTAGGTAGCAAAAGGAAAGGCTGTCAAATAATGCTGTCATTTATGGGCCATTGTGATTGTTTTACTAACCCTTAAATATACACTTTGGCTACCTTCATCAGAGAAGTGTGTCAATGGTCTACCATGAAAAGGCATTACAATTTTGGGCTGAACAGGAACAGAACTTTCTGACAGGCTGTTCCCAATGCCTACATCTAAATGTTCGGCGTCTATTAAAAAAAATAAATTGGGTAGGACTGGATTGGTCACGGAACTGATAAGAGGATACAGAGCCTCTCTCCTCTAGCCATTTCCATTGCAGGGACTTAACATAAAATATACTGAAGGCCTCAGCCCATTTTCTAATGGACAGATGCTCACATTCCTAAAAACATCTTAGATTAGAATAAAATAGAAACTACTGCCTCAAAAGCAAGGCCAAAAACTGAATGGGCATGAAGATAAACCATGGCTAGAGGAAAGGGGGGATCTCCAAAACAGGGCTGGGCAAAATGGGGAAGCATGCACTGATCCTACTCATGTTATACTCACAGCTGGTCCTAGAGACATGTGAGGCATTCACTGTTAGCGGACACTTTGGAAAACATTGGCCTAAGCAACCTGCCCAAAGCCAAAGAGGAAGTCAGTGTCAGAGCTTCGATTAGAACTCCCAGGAATTCCTGGCTCCCAGTTCTGTGCTCAGATTGCATGATTATGCCTCTCTCTCTCTGTCTATCCACACCAACACAATCAGAGACTAATAATCAGGTTATAGTTTCATACCTCCAGGGCCTGATTATCCGAATTCAATCTCCACTTGGGCAGGTGCACACACTTGCATTCTTTGTGTACTAGCACCTGAATGAGCAAGTGACAGCATACATCACCCGTGTGTAGTCATTAGTTCATAAAATGTGCCTGTACAGGAACAAGGCCCCACTAAAAATTAGACCTTTATTGTCCACTGCTATATAAATTTAGTGGTCTCATTCGGATTGTTGCTGCTATTTACATAGCACCGCAGATGTATGTGGCAACTAACAATGGCTAGAATACATGCAATGTCCCTCTCCCAAAGAATACAATATAGCAATGGAAGTAGTGCACAATGGAGTTGTGTGCGGGTGTTCATGCATGTAAGTACTGCAGAACACGTAGGTATTTAGGAATGATAGGAAGGAAGATGGGATTGGCACTTAGCCGATGTTTGTTGTGACGCTGTTCCAAGCACAGAAGGCACAAAGTAGAGAGTGGGTACGGATGCTCTCATACCATGGTGATAAGTGCAGTACAAGAACCGAATTACAAAGCAGAACAGAAAAAAGGGTTTGGAGAGGGAACTGAACTAGGAGCAGGAAAACATGGATTCTATTCCCAGCCTTGCCAATGACCTGCTGTGTGACCCTGGCAAGTCCCTTCACCTGTCTGTGCCTCCGTTTCTCTTCCCACCCTTTGTCTGTCTTGTCTGTTTCGGATGTAAGCTCTTTAGAGCAGGGATTGTCTCTAGCTATGTGTCTGTACAGTGTCTACCCCAATAGGGCCTCTATGAGCTACTGTAACAAACACAGTAATAATAGGAGAGAGGCTTGGACAGACCAAAGAGAAGAGGGAATGGTACAGGAAGAATTGAGGTAGAGAAATACACAGGAGCAATGATATGAGAGTTTTGAAGGTGCTAATAAAACTGAGGAAGGGCAATTTAAAATTGAGTCCTAGTAGTTTCAAACAGTCAGTTTCATGGAAGATTTTATTCTATGGTGAAGTCCTAGCCCCACTGAAGTCAATGGCAATGACTTCAACGGGGCCAGAATTTCACTCCTTTAGGTATCGCACTATTGTTACAGGTTAACATGCTAGACATCTGATGCAAAAGAGTGAGAAAAAATGTCATGTAAAACATTGAACCTTTTATTAAGATCTACTCAGATCTTTACTTTTATGTCCATTGAGTATCATCAAAATATAAAAAGAAATATTAAGCATACCCCAGCTCCTAAACTGAGAGAGATTATTTCATCCTCAAAAGCAGAATGAGTATCAATATGAGGAGGAATTCCTATAACACAAAAAACAGAGAATAAATAAATAGTCACTGCAAGTATAATGAAATTCCATCACTTTTAATATAATCTCCCAAGTCCCATTTTCACAGCTGTCCACGTGTAAACCACAACACAGTAACCTCGTGCATTTTTATGCCTACTATGTGTAGTGCAGCACTACAGCAGATCAAAAAATGGAATTTCCTTCCTCTCCCATGGGAAATTCTGATATTTCAACAATTGTTTTCATCCCAAATCAACATTTGTTTTCAAAACGCACTGCAGTAGCTCAGCCAGAGGGAGACTCCAGTGCATCATGGGAGACATAGTCTGGTCAGAGAGCTGGGCCCATGGGGAAAATGGGGACACGAAGGACTTGGAAATACAACTTCCATGAGGCACTGCAGCTGCTCTGGCAGACACACAGATTAACGTCGACCTGACCCCAAATTAAACATTTCGTTTAGATTCTCCTGATCAAAACTTCTGTCAAAATTGATCTGTTCCTGCAGAAAGTTTTGATTTTTACAGTGTCCCATTTTCCAACAGGAAAATATTTTGTTCTAATTGTTTTGGCCAGTCCTACATACAGTGCCAATATCAGAAACCAGATTTTATCCCCAGATGCAAATGTATTTGACTTCCATTAGTTTCAAGAGGAGCAATGTACTTAATCACATACAGAACTACATAGGTTAAGCTTCTTACAACAAGTTCGCTGTGTTACAACATGGTTACAATATGAAGTGTAGAAATTCTGCCCTCAGAAATATATTGAGGTCAGCCTGATAAAAGATATGTGCATCTATTATTTTTTTGTAGCAGCATCCAAACACTCCAATCAGGATCTCATTGTGCCAGGAGCTGCACAGACACATACTAAGAGACAATGGCCTACATTTTTGAAAGTGAATAGAGATTTCAGATGCCTGAATTTTTGGATCTTCAACTGGAAATACCTTATAGAGGCCTGATTTTCTCAAAGTGACCTCAGAAAAATCAAGCCCATTTAAAGGTAGCCACCCAAAAACTGAGGTTCCCCAAATCACTAATCATTTTTGAAAACTGAAGTCAGGGTCCCTGCCTTGAAAAGCTTAGAAGGTAGGGATAGAATTTGACTCAGTACAGATACTGGATAGTATTTATATGAATGCACTGGATTGCACATACCGTACGCTAATTAATGTCCTAAATGATTAGTGCTTAAGAAAGGTTTTATACATATCCTGTATTTATGGAAGAAAGTTACAATTCATACTAATTAATTCAGATAACCCAGCCAGCAGCACATAACCATACCAATTGAACTGGCTGTCAGATATGTGAACAAACAGGGTCAGATGTCTAGACTACTGAGTCTGGAAGAGATTGTTGGAGCAGCACTTCCCTCCTCCAGTATGGGGATACAGTTTGCATCACCCTGAAGATGCTCTCACATGTACTTATAGAAGGGGGCTTCTTGTTGCTGGCAGAACATGGCAGGAAAGGTTGGGGTTTGGCCAGCCCGTTGGAACTCCTGCAGTTATACTTGGACCAGGTGATTTTCCTGAATCTTTGTCTCAGGAAGTGAGTGAAAAATGTGTTTGGTTGATCCTGTCATACATGGACTGTTTACCTCTCCAGGTTACTAACTCTTTTATTACATGATCAGCTTCCATGACCTGGCCTAAGACGCTTGGGCCAGATTCTAATCTCAGTTACACATTTTCAGTACCAGGGTATCTCTAAATCTCCCAAGTTAGGAAGACTGCATCCAGACACTGCCCTCAATTCATGAAAGCATCCCTGTGGAACTTGGCAGATGCAGAAGTGCTGTCTCTGAATCATAGCCATTGTAGCTGGTTTTCTGTTTTCAATCCTAGATAAAATATTGAGTTTGATTTTTTTTAAAGGGCAAATGCACTTACCTTGTCCAGGTTCATACTGGTTTATTGTCAACTGATCAGGTTTATGTTTGATATATCCCTGCTTCAAGCACTTCTCCAGAAGCGTGCTGCAAATTTCCGGGAGCCCTGTTAGTACAAACAGAAGTATAAACCAGATGTTTTCCTACTCTTTTTTCCTGCTTTTGGTGAAGGAGAAATCTAACAACTGGACAAAATACACAGAAATATGATAAAATACAATAGGCAAAATGAGGCTTGTAAGTCTGTGCACCTCATCAATTACACAGGCAATTTTGTAGTCACTATGATGTATGCATGGAAATAGCAGGTCTAATCCTGCAAACCCTCTACGTGTGTAACTTGCACAGACTATGAGGAGTTTTTAGAAGCCCTCCACACACAAAGGACTGGCAGCACTGGGCCCACTGTTTGCATGCGGAATTTCGATTGTCTGTGAACATAAATAACGGGGTGCCAAATTCAGTGTCACTGAAATCAATGGCAAAATCCCCATTCACCCCAATGGGTGCAGAATTTCACCCAGGTGCACAAGTGCTTTGCACAAAATTAAAGGCTGAGTTAAGACCCTGTCTTAGGGCAGTCCCTGATTGGAGCACCCTCCTATGCAGGCTGCTGAATGACAGACATGCTTGCCTCAGTTTCCCTCCTGCAGACTCCCCCAAAATAGTCCACAGAATCTTTCTGAGGGCAAATATAGCCCTTGTAGGGTTATCTTATTAAAGAAAGTACAGTCCACATAAATCATAACAAAAGTCCCATTATCATAGTCCAGTTTTCCCCCAGCATTGTCCAAACAGCACATGCAAGACACACCCCTGGCATCTCTCACCACACCCCAGCTCTCCAATGCAGCCCTCTCCTGTCCTTGTATCAGGACAGCCACCGGGCCCTTCCAACCAAAGTGCAATCCCGCTCTTCCCAGCTGGAACCCCGACTGCCTCTCTGCTGGGAGCATCCCTCACACCTCCCAGCCGTCTCACGGTTCCTCTCGGTCTCACTCTCTGGCCCTGGAATGTCAATGGGTAAGCCCCTCTGCTGTTCCCCTGCTGTCAGCCCTCTCCACCCTTAGCTCCAGCAGGCAACTCCCTCTGCTGCTCCTCCTGCCTTCAGCCTTCTCCAGCCTTTTGGCCCTGGCTCTCTGGCTTGGGACTTCCAGCCAGCAAACCCCATTTGCTGCTCTCCTACTTTCAGGTCCCAAACATACAGTCTCCAATTCCTCCCTCTTCCCAGGGATGATCTTGCAGAGAGCTTTCTGCTCCCTGCAGCTTTTCCCGCAAACCTCCTCCAGTCTCCTGACTGACTCTCACGAGGACGCTCTCCCTCACCGGGTCTCTTCCTGATCTTTTGTAGCTGCCAGCACTGCACAAATAGGAGCATCTTAGGGTGACCAGATGTCCCGATTTTATAGGGACAGTCCCGATTTTTACTTATATAGGCTCCTATTACCCCCCATCCCCTGTCCCGATTTTTCATACTTGCTGTCTGGTCACCCTACAGCACCTGCACTGGCACAGGGGAGCTACTTCATTTACTGGGGTCGGCCAACCTGTGACAGACCCCTTTGAAAATTTGACCCTTAACATTTAACCCTTAAAACCTGCTACTGATTCAAATGTTGAATTAAATAAGGCCTCCTAATAAATCTATTGAATTTAAAGTAGTTTATCAGTAATATGCAAAAATGAAACCTTCAGAGAGTTTGCAGTTTGCTACTATACAGGACGAAAACTTAACTGTAAAATTCAATGAAGTACAGCACACTTGAATGTTATGCTAAGAAATATTCCTTTCAGCAATTTGTCAATATTAACGGTTATTACTGCTTTTTCTCTCCAAAACTTGTTCCCTCCATTTATGTTCGTCTCACACACAGACCATTTAACATCTAGCTGGAGGCCACAAAACAGCCAAGACAAATATCAACACTTTTACGATTAAGCACAATTTCAGACAAAATACAATGTAACTTGCATCTGTACGGGGAAACTTTATACATGTCACCTTAAACACTTGTGTTCAACTTTCAATATAACTGAATTCCATATTTTATTATTTATATAGCTAGGTTGTAGGATGGCTCACTTTATTTTCTCTGACTCATAGCTCTCAGACTCAAAGGACAATTTTTCAGAGTTTCCTTGATTGAGTTCTGCACAAAGGGGAGTTGTTTTGGAAAGTATAAGGAAAATGCATTCAGCCATTTTCAAGTTATTCAATCTGTTAAAAAATACTTTTTAAAGTATATTTTTACCATCTTGAAAAATGTGAACATTTTTTTTTTTTTTTTTTTACACACACCCTTTTTCAGTATAAAAATGAATTTGAAATGTTCCTCATATAGCGTTTCTTCAAAAAACAACCGAAATTTAGAAGTTCATAATCCACATTTGGCTAGACCTCAATGAAGAATGGCAGCCATGATTTTTTTCAAACTTCTTTAAACATACAAAGTTATAAGTGATTAAAAAGGGGTTCCATTCACGTACACTAAAATATGATTACTAAGGCACTGATTCAGGAAAGTATCCCTATTCAAGAAGGGTGTTTAAGCATGTCCTTAAATTCCATTGAAGTTAATTGGATTTACACACCTGTTTAAGTGCCTTCCTTAATCAGGGCTTTAGTTACACAACTTCCTGGGACACTACACTGTACTTAAGTTAGGTTCTGCGTGTATCTGTTGGAAAACAGATTTAAAACAAATACCATTTTAAAATGCCTTTTCATAGGAAAGTTCTCACCTCCAGGCAATGGTTTATCTTTATCTACATTGTTGTTATCGTATCGAAACTCGTATCCAAAATGCTTTACCCTTCTGTGTTTTAAAGACTTCTGGGCTGTGAAGCAGAAAAAATTAAACAATGTAAAAATATTAAAATATGTACAATATATTTACACAATTTATTATGCTTGCAGGGTATTTGCCTAATGCCTATTCCATATAATCTCAACAACTATTCAATAGTTGAAAATACTATTATTTATGAACCTCACTCTCAATATACAACTCAACTTTCCCCATGAACTAAGTGACTAAACAACACAGAGCTTTAGTACCATTTCTGTTTGAAGTCAAAACCCCGATGTTTTTACACATTGTAGCAATCCCACAGACGTCAATGCTTACACATGGGAGCAAGGACTGTAGGTCCCTGGACCTTGTGTTTGTCTCTCTCGGACAACAGTACCAATTTTCTTTAGCCATGGCTGACACTTTGGACAAGCTCATGATATGGACATAATAGGAACTTTCACTTCCTTGCATCATTACACTGCACACTAACTAAAGTCAATGTAATGCTTTGTGCTGTATCAAGGAGTAAAAGCTACTTTGTAATATGGAAGCTAACTGGAAAAAATAACTGGCTTTGTTAAGAAATTTAATTCCACAGAGCTCATTTGAAACTACATGAGCAACTGGGAAGGGAGCTTTGACTTCTCTCTGGTGCTCCCAGGAAGGCTATCAAATTACAAGTGCTGCATTCTGAGAACAAACTCACTGACTGACCATGCTGTCATGAAATGACTCTACACTAGCAGCTTCTGGAAGCAGAAGCATAATTCAAATTAACCCATTCATGGGGATCACCTTACACCACATGCCTCTGGTTAATTGTAACTGTATGATATAAAACTCAATTTTAAAAGGACTAAATATACAGAATGATCTTAAGGAATAAATTATCCAACATGCAGACTTCTTGCAGAAATTAAATTCAACAAAAGGACAATTTGCAGGTATTTTTGAAGGTCTCACTTTCTGTGGTTCTACTAACCATTTTGAATGACTTCATTTTCTTTCCAATCAATACTTTCCAACATCTTTTGTTCTTCTTCAGGAGACACGAGCTCTTCAACCATCATCAGGCCTGGAGGCAGGCTAATAGGTATAATGTCCTCCCAATGCACTATGGGTATAAAAATAAAACAGTGCTACTGCTTATGGAAAATGATCCACTTGTGTTCTTTTATCAATAATGATAAACCCCAGATTGATCATCATCTGAACTAATTATCCTCCTTGGTAGCATAAAACAGGATCAGAATCCAAGTTCTGTGCTATACAACCCAATTCTCAAATCTCACTGTGTAGGACCCAAGAGACTTAGTGTTTTCCACTCTCAAAAAATATCTGATTTGTCTGTTAAAATAAAGATCAAAACTTTCCCATGCATTTCAGAGGAGATTCTAGTTGGATTCAATTTTATTTTGCCAGGACTCAGGATTTGTCACTGCTCGTGATTGACAAGCATAGAGTACAGTGAAGAAAGTATGTCTGAATGCTATAAGCCTGAATGCTATATGCTGTTTCTTAAATGTAAGAAATGATATAAAATGAAGATGGCCATTTGTAGCTCGCCAACCAGATGTGATGAAATGTTCACTACAACACCTATCTTGATAGAAAATGACTTACGTAACAAGCTCCCAACTTGCAGCCCTATGAATTATTATTGAAAATGATCTGTACTATGGTAGAGTTTAGGGGCCAAGATCAGGACCTCATTGTGCTAAGTGCTCTACAAACACAAAGAGACGGAGTTCACAATCTAAATGGGCAAGTGTTATTGTTCCTGTTTTACAGATGAGAAACTAAGGCGCAGAGAGATCAAGTGACTTGGCCAACCTATTGTCTTCACCACAAAGACCATCCTTCCTCTCCAGCAACAAATGGTTTGGCTCCAATCTACCAGAGAGACCATCTCTCTCCCCACCTTATACGACCACATGTGCTCATGGAGGTGTTCCAGCTGCAGCCTCCTAGCATTAAACAAGAAGGAGCTGCTAGCAGGATATTTTCTGTGAAGGGTCTTTAGTTCTGGCATTCACTCCATGCCTCAGACTACAAGAGACCAGATTTCAGGGTATGCTGCAAGACCCCTCTTTTTTCCCTAGACTTTGGTTCATGAGGAAAGTAGATTATTGCTCCTATTATTGTTTGATCCTTTTGGGCAATTAATTTTGCTTTTCAGGTTCCTGGAAAAGCTGACCCTTATATTTGATACATGTATTTATTCATCTATTTTATTTAGCTATATAAAGTATTGTTGCAAGCATCCACAGACTGCTCTAAGTGCCATATAATAAAATAAAAGACAAAAACCAGGAATGATTCACCAAACACAGTTCAAAAATATAAGGTGAATTTCTGACCCCATTGAAGTCCATGACAAAACTTCCATTGACTCTCATGGGGCCAGAATTCTATCCACAATTCCACTATAACAAGCAACTGAAAAGCAAAGGAAGGAAAGTGATGCTTTATGGGATAGCAGAATATTGATACCTTTTTCCACAAAGTTAACATACAGAGTAACATTTTGGTTGGAGTCCTCCAGTGTTATCTCTTTCCCATTGAGAGTGTCATAGGCTTTCTTGGCTTCTTCTGTCGACCCATATTTCACAACTGAATAGGGTTTATTTGGAGGCATTAAGAGTGCTTCCACCAATCCACATTCCTCTACTAGCCTGAGCAGCTGGTGTCTATTCACACCATTACCCAGACCTCCATTGGCAACGACCAAGTTCTAATTTAAAAAAATTAAAAATAGACATGTTAGCGGTCACCACTGATTTGTTTACCTGAAAATAGCATTTCACAAACACAAGTGTCATAAAGAGAAATGAAGCTATTATCTCTAAATCGGTCTGTGGTTATTCTGTTTGATATTCCAAAGGAAATGTTTATATTTCAATTAGTCTGTGGCTATTTGAAGCCCGGAGCACAGTAGTACAGCACACATTTAAGGGAAAGGCTTTTACAAAACAAGAGCATTCAAGCTCGAGGAGAAATAACATGCCCATGTTTGTGTGTGCAGACACCACAACTGTGTCTGCAAACAGGTATCTGTGCAGGGGAGCTGTGGGGGGTCTACACATTTACAGAACCTGGATAACATGTGCTTAGCACATGCCCTGAATATTCTTGTCCCTCAGCTACAGAGTTTATTTGTATTTGCAGATCCCATAGCTAACAGTTGGCTGTAAGTGTCCTGCAATACCTTTGAAAGGGTGGAACAAAAATAAATCCCATTGTATTAACTGTATCTGCCTGATTTTTTTCATGACAGCCAAGTGTTATGGCGCCCACAAATGAACTCAGAGAAAACTGAGCTTAGCAGCCCATTTCTAAACACCTCCAATAATTTTTTTTGAAGGAGTGGCCTCTAACATCATCCTCAATATTTTTCTCTTTACTCTCTTCTGCAAGGAAGGGTAACCATTTCCTCTGTCTGAGGAGAGTCTGATGCATTAATTAGCATAGCCCACTAGTGCTATTCTTTCATTGGGCCAGGGGAGGAAGGTCACTTGAGAGCAATATGAGGTATCCCTCATGCCCCATTTTAGGGACCAACCATGCAACCAGTGCTGAGCAGAATCAGCCCTGAGCAGGATCAGCTCAGAATCCAACTTCAGATCCCCTTCAGGGTACTTCTCTGAGTTGATGCTAGCTTGCTGGGGATGCCCCATAATGCTACAAGTAAAGATATACTGGACATCCCGCTGAAAGAACGGAATCACCCAGGGGGCCTGCTACACAATACAAAATACAGCTTTAGGGCCCCAGTTCATCCTCCAAACACTTATGCACGTGAGTAGTCTCAATGGGACGATTCGCCATCACCGATGTGCCAATGTCTCAGTGCAGCTACACTCGGGGTATGGCTACACTGCAATGCAAGCCTGGGCTCAGACACAGGCTTTGAGCCCAAACCCCTCTTCCATTTACACACAATCCTGTTGTACTCAGGCCCAGGCCCCAGGACCTTGCAGGATGAGACGATTTGAGCCTAGGTCCCACTGACACTCGGGTCCAAACACCATCGTTTTGCATTTGTGGATGCTCAGGCTGAGAGTCAGCCAATGCTATCCCACAAACCCATGGGACACTGTTCTGTGTCCTCTCTATCCCAAGAGTAACCAATTGACCTCCCCAGGAAATGGAAACAACCCCACTTGTACAGCCAGGCAGCGTTTAACCCTTCCCCTTTATTCTGACCACTGAGCTACAGAGTAAACCTTCTCCCGCGTTAGGTATGGCCATCAACCAGAAGTCATCTTTTGCCAAGCGTGCCGCTTCCTGGTCCCAAGAGCACAGCCAGATTTTGGTGAATCTCTGATGTGAGGCAGGCAAAAAGAGGAGTTTTAGTAGGAGTACTAATAATGACCATGTGTAAAAAGAGACAGAGAAGAAGCTGGCAGTGCTGGGAAGTCACTGGATCAGAGACTGGATCAGAGAATGGATCAGGCAGCTCAAGACCAACTACTGGCAATTCAGGGATGAGAACTGCGCCTCTCAGAACTCGCCTTCAACCTGCACCTTTTATGAGGAGTCTGACTGGGTGCTGGGTACTAGGTACTGCACCAAGCACAGAGCCAATAGAGCTTACAACAGCCTGGTCAGCCAGGGTGCCAAACTTCTGATCCCTGAATCCAACATAGGAATGGAGGGGGGCCAGCAGGCACTGGCTCAGGCCAGCAAAGTCACTATGGTGCTGGAACCGGTCCCCAAGGAGGCTTTGTCCCTGGCGCAGCTGCAGCATATGCTGGGTCCCTTTGAGCAGCAGCCTGCCACAGAACTGGAAGAAACAGAATTAACCCAAGAGCATGGTAAGTTTCTGGCTCCATGTTTGTTTTGATTAATATAGGAATGGAAGGGATTTCCAGGTTATGAACAAATGCAAAAGTTATTACACGCCGTGGACAGCAGCGGGAATCCACTCATGGCAGATTGCATGGACAGCACCTTGGCGCCGGGGTGTTAAAAATAAGACTTTCATATTGCCTTCCCTGTCAGTACGCTGCTCTGTATTAATACAACAGTGTAATGAGCCACTTGTAATCAGTGAACTGTCCAGGTGGTGGTGGTGCAGGTGGGGGTTGAAACGTGGCCCATTTATGTATGTAGTCCCTAGTGACAAAATCGTTTGTCCAAAATAGGGGTGGAGGGTAGGTATGCCATCCGGAAATGTGTCTGGGAGGAGGTGAGGTGGCTGTGGAGTTCTCTACGAGTCCATATTAAGGTGTGTGCTTGCATGCAGTCATAAAAGGCTGTATGGGAAGCTGTGGGGAGACAGGAAGCCATACAGATGCTAGCACAGCATCCTATTGATTCCCCCCATGAATTTTGACCCAATTCCAAGGGCTGATAGCTGCAAACTTTTCCCGTAGCAGGAACTCCAGATAGCTAGGCACATTTTGGGGAAAGGCATATTTTTGAGGGCCACCACAGTAACTGACCAACACACTCCACTCACAGATGTGCTATTCGGGCACCATAAGTTTGAATACTTTGGTGGCATACATGGTTGGCTTGCCTGCATGGAAATGCTTTAATATTGTTATTTTTGTAACACAAATAAAGGCTTTTATTTTATTCAGAGAGTTTATTGCCATCACTACATCATGTCTTATAATGTGTGTTTTGAATAATAAAGATAAACATAGGGCAAGGAACAATGGGCAAGTGGTGGCCATACATAAATTTCTCAGTACATCTATGTCCAATCAATCAATAATGAAAATGCACAGTTCCCCGTCCATTACATTAACAGTCAGGTCATCCAAAATAAAAATATGTGAGGGGACGTCTAGGTTGGATATTAGGAAACACTATTTCAGTAGGAGGGTGGTGAAGCACTGGAATGGGTTACTTAGGGAGGTGGTGGAATCTCCATCCTTAGAGGTTTTTAAGGCCTGGCTTGACAAAGCCCTGGCTGGGATGATTTAATTGGGGTCGGTCCTGCTTTGAGCAGGGGGGTTGGATTAGATGATCTCCTGAGGTCTCGTCCAACCTTAATCTTCTATGATTCTATTAATATGCCCCATTCACTGTGTACAGTGACAATATCCTCCCCCCACACACATTTCATTGTGTGCTGTGACAATACATCATTTACTGTAAATATTGATGTACAAAAACATTCCTAAACATGCTGTTCTCTCTCTTCCATTGGTCCATGCAAATCCATAATGTGGGAGCACAGAGCATCCCTGATTTGTGTTGCCTGGGTGCATCCTGCTGTCACAGGTGCACTTTCTAGCTGAGTGCACTGGTTCGGCAATCCATCACTGCCATAGCTCCATTGAGGGGCAAACAGCTCACCTTTGGCTTCACACAGATTATGAAGAGCACAGCAAGCCACAGTGATGGAGACAGCATTGATGACACTGGAATCCAAAAAGGTCTGTTGATGACACTGGAATCCAAACAGGTCTGTTATTAGTGCCAGTGGGATTTCAGTCTGCCAAACGCACATTCAACCACCATTCTGCACCCGCTCAGAGTGTGATTAACCCTTCTTTTGCCAGGCCCCGAGATCAGGATATAGTTTCATAAGCCAAGGTAAAAAGGATTACGTGAGGACAGTAACTCCATTTATGAGAATGTCGTTTGGTGGAAATAGAATCCCAGCCTGTCCATGAAGGTAGACTCCTGCTCAGCAGAAAACCCTGGCATCATGATCCCTCCTTGCAGTGCAGCTCACATTGGTGTCCATAAATCAGCTTCTGTGGTCCACAAGGGCAAGCGTAATAGCAGAGTAGTGCCCTTTGCAGTTTATGTACTCATTTGCTCCCTGAGTGCCACGAGTCCCATCAACGGCTCCGATGCAGTTTGGAAAGCTCATTCTCTCAAAACCAGCAATTACTTCACAAATATAGTTTCTGCCCACCCCAGCTGGGTAAAGCACACGCCTGATCATCTCAGAAGCCTACATCACCACTTTACCCACATTTGACTTTCCAACACCAAATTAGTTAGCAATAGACCTGTAGCAGTCTGAGGTAGCCAGCTTCCAGACAGTGATAGTGTCAGGGTTCCTTCCCTACTCTGACCTCTGGGGGGACCCGCATGAAAGACCCCCTAAGCTTATTTGTACCAGCTTAGGTTAAATTTTTTTCCAAGGCACAAGTTCCACCTTGTCCTTGTACAGTATGCTGCCACCACCAAGTAATTTAGACAAAGAATCAGGGAAAGGACCACTTGGAGTCCTATTCCCCCAAGCCCTACACCCCCTTTCCTGGGGAAGGCTTGAGAATAATATCCTCACCAATTGGTACAGGTGAACACAGACCCAAACCCTTGGACCTTAAGAACAATGAAAAATCAATCAGGTTCTTAAAAGAAGAATTTATTTAAAGATAAAAGAATCACCTCTGTAAAATCAGGATGGAAGATAACTTTACAGGGTAATAAAAGATTCAAAAACACAGAGAATTTCCCCTCTAGGCAAAACTTTAAAGTTACCAAAAAAACAGGAATAAATCTTCCTCTTAGCACAGGGAAAATTCACAAGCTAAAACAAAAGACGCTCTAACGCATTTCCTTGCTATTACTTACTATTTCTGTAATATTAGATGTATCATTTCAGTGGCAGCTGGATTACTTGCTTGGTCTCTCCCTTTGTCTCCGGAGAGAACACCCACCAGCACAAAACAAAGCCTCCTCCTCCCCCACCCCGATTTGAAAGTATCTTCTTTCCCCATTGGTCCTACTGGTCAGGTGCCAACCAGGTTATCTGAGCTTCTTAACCCTTTACATGTAAGGAGGGATTTAATGCTACCCTTAGCTGTATGTTTATGACAGATAGCAATCCACTTCTGGATCAATATGGTCGCCCGCACAGAGGTCTCATGCTGCTGGAGGGACAGGACAAGCTGCTCACAAAGCTCCAGAAATGTAGCTCTCTTCACGCAAAAGTTCTGACCCCATTGCTGGCCATCCCAGGTCTGCATAATGATGGGATCCCACCAATCTGCGCTTGAAACCCTACTTCGGTAGCACCGGTCTACACAGAGGGCATCAGCAACTATACTAAGAGACGCGAGTTGTACCAGCCAGTTCCATTCTTCTGTATCATCGTCCTCCTCTTGCTCCGTCATAAGCTCCATCATTTGCTTTCGGAGGGTCACAAAACATTGCTGAAATGTGCAACAGCATCTCATGGAAGCTCTGCCTGTTTCCTGACACAGGAGTGAAAGCCCAAGCAAGAGAAGTTCTTCAAATGGTGACTCTTCCATGCTGCTGGCTCCAGTTGCTGGAAGCATGCAGGCCAAAACGACGGCTTGGCAAGCTGTGTTGGCAGGCTGTGACAACTTCCTGTGATGTGCGGGGTGGACAGTCAAGTTTTCCAATGCTCCACCATGAACCAAGGGCTACAGTGGCCACATTTTGGGAGGACGCTAGGTAGTCTGGCATATGGTTGGTTGGACCCGGGTCTGCATACTGCAGTATGGATGCTGGTGCCCCAGTGTGGGGCCCTGACTCAACATTTCTTAACCTAAGGTTACCGATGAGCATGGACACTCAAGCCCCTGAGCTTTCAAAACCCAGGGTCTGCCGACTCAAGTCCCACTAACCCTGGGCTTGCATTGCAGTGTAGACATATGCTCAGCTGCCCCAGCATTGCTTTACGGCGCACTGGAGCGCTGAGGCAGCAATACCAGGGCTCTCTTCAAGCACTAATGCCTCAGCACAGATGGATTCCCTCAATCACAGGCTTCCCACAAAGTCCCTGTCTCCCCCATGCCATCAGGTTCATCAGAAAAAGAGGCAGCCTCAAAATGGAGCTGATAGCTGAGCTTCTGAGACTCCTTCATATGCCAATTCCTCTCTCTCTCTTTCTGGGGTGAAAGAGAAAGAACCATCCCCGCTGTTTATTTAGGTTCACTCAAGTAAGGGGGAATCACCTTTTGAGTGTTTAATTTTAGAATTTCAAAAGTGGCTGATATGCAGTGTTGTAGCTGTGTCAGCCCCAGGATATTAGAGAGACTAGATGAGGAAATATCTTTTATTGGACCAACTTCTGTTGGTGAGAGAGACAAGCTTTTGAGCTACACAGAGCTCTTCTTCAGGTCTGGGAAAGGTACTCTGAGCATGGCAGCTAAACACAAGGTGGAACAGATAGAATATGTGCTAATTGCTTATGCTAAACTAAGGGACCATTCAAGGTGAAGTGGCCCATTAACATCCCTATAGTAATAGGCCAAAAAGGGAGGGTTAGTGGGTTACAGATTGTCATAACAAGACATAAATCCAATGTCTTTATTAAGACCATGATTTTTAGTGTCTAGCAAAGTTATGAATTTAAACTCCCAGATTCATCTTTTGAAGTGTTGGGCAGGTTCCCTTTGAGGATGAGGACTGATAGGTCGACATAATTTTGTATCGTAGACATGCCCTCTCTCAGGAAAATGATAAAAGACAAAAACACCACATCACCTGTGGTTGAACACTTTTCACAAGGTGATCACTCTATATCTTATCTATCAGTCCTCATCCTGTGTAGCTTGAAAGCTTGTCTCTCTCACCAACAGAAGTTGGTCCAATAAAAGATATGATCTCACCCACCTTGTCTCTAAAACTGGCTGATGTCCAAAGAGTTATCAGAATGTGTGTATGCTGGGGGGAGTGTGGTTGTTTTGCTAGTGGAACTAAACAAAATATGACCCCAAAAAAAATTTAAAAAAATAAAGGGGGCATTTATAAATATTTCCTCTGCAAAAGATAGTACATATTTTGCAAAAATTACAGACAAGGTCCAATTGTCTTCTGAATAGTTATTTTGCCATGTTTGGATAGTAAATCAATCATTTCCATTTGAAACAGAGGGATTTTAGTCCTACTTTAAGGGCAAATTAAATGCAACTTTAAGTATGGAGTCAATATCGGTGCCTTCATATAATTAGCAAGCATATGCTGTTATTGCCCTAAAATGGCATATCTGTGTTTCACACATTTTTTCTTCCCAACATCTTTCCCAGAATGAGGCAGCCAATCTTTTTCTAAAAGCATTTCTATAAATGCTCTATTATCTTTTCTGAAAGCAGATCCTAAAAAGTTTTGTTGTTTCAAATTATAGTGTCTAATTCTTCCAAATGAGAGAAAATTGGCTTGAAAATGGGAGGGAAAGATTTAATAAATGGAAAAGGATGACAGTACTCTTAAAATCTTAACAAGGAGTGCTAGGTGACATGTCTGAGAAACTACTGACAGATATTTCTATTATGAAGTGTCAGGACAGTGTCAGTACTTCTATAAGAAATCACATTTTCCAGAGGTTTACAATGCAATCATAAAAGAAATTGTTCTGGCTTGAAACCTAGCAAACAAAATCTCAGTGAAGAGTGAATTTCAGGAAAGTCTCTTCATTACCTAATCTGTGTATTGTCGCTGGACCACAACGTTCAGAGGATTTTCAAAGTCTCTGTGTTAAATTCAGCTACAAATTCTGACTATTATTACTGTATTATTTTTATTTGGATTGCTGTAACACCTACAAGCCCCAGCCATGGACCAGGATTCCACTGTGCTAGTGCTGTAAAAACACAGAACAAAAAGATAGTCCCTTCCCCAAAGAATTTGCCATCTGCACTAGATTTTCAAATCATTATTTACCTACATCCTCACATGGTTTTAAATCGCAGTGTAAACCAGGCCCAACAACTTGCCTTAAAACAACTGCCAAGGTTGCAATGGCAACCATAAGACGAGAATGAGGAAGAGTCCTGAGACAGACCAGGCAAGACATGGGACAACAGTTTACATAAGAGAAGCTGAAGTGAGATTTCTAGTGAGCATTGGATTAGTGTTAGAAAAGATTTCTAGGAATGGGGTTTAATAGGGAGTTTGAAGGAAAGAGATTGTGCTTTGTGGAGAAGCATGGAGGGAAAAAATGAAAGTAGAGGAGACAAAGAAAGCAAAACGGGAAAAGAAATGGGAAACTCTAACATGTATATTAATTGATGAAGGTAACAATGTTTATTAGTAACATAATTACAGCAATCAGAACTTTTCCCAGCCACATGAACAATCCTTTCAGCCTAAAAGACCTGGTCCAAAGACCATTAAAGTCACTGGGAGTTTTTCCATGGACAAAGCGCTTTGACCAAAGCCCAAAGTGCAGTTCTACTTTGGAATCAAAGTGAAACAATCAACATGGAGTCTCACTGCCCTTTTTACAGTCACTTTTCAGAACAGAACTGCACTTTAGCCAATATATAGGTGAGGCAAGGATATGCGCAGGCTGTGCATTTAGGCTCACATAACAACAATTAGAGCTTCAAGTCACCTGGGTGGTGTGAGATGCACACTCGATGCCCTCATGCCTCATTAAAGTGTTTCTGGCCTTGATCTGTTTCCTCAATAATTTCTTCTCAGATTTATTCCGTTTCAGATTGTTTTGACCGGTGCTGTCCATTTCTGCACTGGAGATTCGGAAAGACAAGGCCACAGCAGAAGGGAGAAAACGTTCAAGATTCCTTTAAAAAAAAAAAAATCCTGAATGTCATTTATTCATAGGCCGTTTTAAAATATTTTTTAAAGAGCCACAGACAACATAAAACTCCTATGTAAAAAATCCATTATTTCTATTACTAATAACACCTCTGTTCTAATCCCACCTCTAATACAAATCCCTCACAGAGCTTGGGGGAGTGTCCCATTTTTTTCCCCATTTGAAAAATGGAGAACAAAACTCACCTACTTCACACTGCTCTGGTGAGATTATTCACCTCCCTCACAAGTCCTTTTTCAGGTAGGAATGGGGAACTTCATTTAGTTCACAATTTTACAAATCGTACAATTTGGGGGAGAGAATCACAAAATTAACTTGAATGCAAAAACTGTTTTTTCCCCTTCAATTCATCCCCATGGGATTTTTTTCCTGTGGGGTGATTCATGCAAGATAAAGGTCAATCTGTGCTACATATTAGGGAAGAAAAAATTCCCAACCAGCTAGGCTGCTATGAGGGGAGTCCTATGTATAGTATATAATACCAGATTTTTTTTTTTATTTGTGTTTAATCTCTTCCCCATTCTGTTCCTTTATTCACAAGCTTATGGCATTCGTTTTTCACCCTACCTGCTCCTCCACTATGGTTTTCATCCTGTTATTTCAGTTGGTTTCACCCCCTTCTCCAATATCTCCCGAGTGGAACAAGAACCCACAAATGTCCAAATCTGAGTTGAACTTCCATCCTTGCAATGTTTGAGTGGGTTTGAAATCAAACATCTATACAACACAGCTCTCCGAAACCAGGCCCTGTCACTTAAAGGAATGAAACAGCTGTGCACTGTTAATTCAATATGACATTCAATAGAATGTGTCAAAAATCTTCCACTCAAACTGTTTTTCGACAGAAAATAAGGCTTTCGACAAAGGGCTTGTCTACACTGGCAATTTACAGCGCTGCAACTGTCTCGCTCGGGGGTGTGAAAAAACACCCCCTTGAGCACAGCAAATTACAGCGCTGTAAAGTGCCAATGCAGACAGTGCACCAGCGCTGGGAGCTAGCCTCTCGTGGAGGTGTTTTTTTGTTTTTTTTTTTTAAGAGCCGTGACGACACAAGCCACATTAAAGCGCAGCCGAGGCAGCACTTTAGCATTGCCAGTGTTGACTAGCCCTAACCAAATCTTTTCACAAAAAGCGTCAGCTTTCCAGAGAAAATGTTTATATTGTGTTAGAAGAAACATGGAAATTTTCAATTAAAATGAAAACATCCGTGTAATGGTAACATTTTGTCAACTTTCTACTGAATACATTTTTAAAAGCTGACTCACTCCCGACCCTTTCCCTGTTTATGTTGTATCTTCTTATCCTTCCTGGCTTCATATCACATTTTCTTTTCTATCACAGATCACGCTGTATCTTTTCTGGCACTGTCCTTGGTTTCTGCCTCCTTTTCCTTTCCGTCTCCTTCCACCTCTTTCAAACTCTCACGGTGAAACCCTGGCCACACTGAAGTCAATGCACAACTCCCGCTGACTACAGCAAGGCCAGGATTTTGCCCTCTCTATCCCTACAGTGTGTTCTCTACCTCCTGCCCTATATTTTCTGTCTCTCCTATTTTCTCCCACTTCTTTCTGACAGCACTGGCTAGACAGATGAGCTATGACTGTCCCTCTTCCTCCTTCTCCCATTCCTTTACTCCTGCTAACCCTTTCCCACCTGTCAGCCCCTTTCCCCAAACTGTAGAAAATCTGTGTCAGTCACAACTATATTTAGTTATTTGTGTCTCACCCCATCCTCAATGCTTCATCTGTTTGTGTATCTCTTAGATTATAAACTCTCCAGAGGAAAACTGTCTCCCAACCTGTGTTTGTAGAGCACCCTGCACAATGGGGCTCCAATCCTCATTGGAATTTAAGGGGCCAACCATGGTATAAATGATAAATAAACAAACAAACAAACAGGAAAGGTTCCTACATTACACAGGCAAGTGGATCTTTTGCCCTGGAGCTCACTCATTCCAGATTGTGAGTGCATGTGCATAAAGGACTTTGAAGAGGAAAGGTCGAGTGTGTGTGCGTTCTGTGATGTTAATGACATTTTATATCACTAAAAATGAACTTCCAAAAAATAAAATGATCTTTTTAATGCAAAACAAGACCTACCAATGAAATACAAAAAATCTTTTCAAACTCTTCACCTCCATATGTAAAAATGCAATCAGTACTAATCTCTACAGCAGGCTGTGACGTTACACTCCATATTCTTCATAGAAATAGTGTTATGATATGAATATGGCATAACTAAGATATATTTTATGCAAGATGGGTCATGTGAGCTATCACTGGAAAGGATATGATTTGCTGAATGTATTTATCCAATTTGTATGCATGTATCATTTCTGTATCAAGAGCTAGGAATATTAACTATGTAACAATTACAATGGTGTTTTCACCTGGGAAATGCCCACCAGACAGTAGGCAAAGAGTCTGGATGAACCATTAAGGAGAACAATAGAACTTTGAAAATGCTAATCTCACTCCTTCCTGAGAAGTTTACTGGGATGCTGCATTGACACAGCAGGGTCAGGTAACCAGGTCACCTGCTACTGGACAATGTCTTGTTGGTACTTTTCCACTGTAGGGAGATGGGGATCAAACAAAGGATTCCCGCCTTAGGGAAATCCTTTTTAAGGCTGGGGAAAGAGTTAATCTTGACTCTCCTCCATGGCCTGCCCAGGAAAGAAGACTGCTAAAAACACCTGGAGGGAAAGGCAGGGATGAGTGCAGGCTGAGACGGGTCCAGTCTGTAAAGAGAACTATCTGGAAGCTACAGAAACTCTTCAACTTGCCTAAAACAACACTGAGAGTGAGAAATTACATTTTGTAACCTGTTTTTTGAGTGTATTAAGCCTAGTTTGCATGTTTTGTTTTATTTGCTCAGTAATCTGCTTTGTTTTATTTACTATCCCTTATAATCAGTTAAAATTACTGTTTGTAGTTAATAAACTTATTTCTTGTTTATAACATAATCCAGTTTCTGTAATTCATATCTGGGGGAGCAAGAAGTTGTGCATATCCCTCTCCACATTGCAGGAGAGGGCGATTTTTATGAGCTTGCGCTGTGCAGAGTTTTCTGTATAGCGCAAGACAATATTATTTTGGGTTTACTCCTCAAAGGGGGTGTGCACGTGAGTGCTGAGTAAATCCCCGAGCTGATTCTTCCCACACAGAGCTGATCTCAGTCTGTGTCTGCAGCTGGGTGTGGCCTTACCTGTGTGTGTGCTAGAGAAGGCTTGAGGGCCTGGCACAGCAAAGACAGGGTGAGGAAGCCCAAGCTGGTGGAACGGGCAGAACCAGTGGGACCTCAGCACATCAGGTGGCACCCGGGACAAGAGAGTCCAACCCGTCACCCGGGGTTCTCAAACTTCATTGCACCTCGACCCTGTTCTGACAACAAAGTTACTACACGCCCCAGGAGGGGGGCGAAGACTGAGCCCCGCTGCTTCAGGTGTGGGTGGAGTTTGGGCTTCAGCCCTGAGTCCCAGCAAGTCTAATACTGGCCCTGGCAACCCCTATTAAAATGGGGTCCCAACCCACCTTGGGGTCCCGACCCACAGTTTGAGAGCCGCTGCTCTAGCGCCAGTGTAACAACCATTAAAACTAGTCTGGGTCTTTGCCCTGCTCTAGTGGCTGACACAAAGAGGTTTATAAACTAACTACTGCCTAAGCTAATTGGCCTGATACAGTAGCTTAGGCCTTAAAGACTCATCCTTGTAAATCCACAGGGCCAGGGTTCAATCCCACAATAAAATCATTGGACCAGCATACCTCCTATGAAAAGACAACAAGATTTCTTAGATGGTACTCATGAGCATGTCTTGAGGACAAGAGGCACTGCTCAAATGATGCAGTATTAGCATCCTGGTATACAAATCTGTGCCCAGGTAGTCATCAAATATAAGACTATAGATGCAACCACTCAAATTTGCTATCTGAGAACATATTATAAAAAAAATTAAATGATGGTCAAATGACACATCATTTGTGTAACTGATAGAACTTTGCATTGTATATTATACTTGAAATGGTTTATTTGATTTTTTTAGTAGATGCAAATACATTAATGTAATTGTTATTAAGCATTAAAGAAGCAGACAGGGGTAATAATTATATATTTCTTGTGGCTGCTGCAATGCTACTGTCATAAAATACACACAACTATGCCCCAAAAGGGAAATGTTATGGGGAACTATAATTAATAAAAAATGGAAATAACATATTTGGAACCCTGAAACGAAACAGCACTGAAGAAATTCCTTTAAAAAAATAATTTTCTCTCTTTTCCTCCCCCCTTCTTTAAACTTAAGGTGAATTAAAATGCTTGTGAAAAGAAATGAATTGCCAGCACTGGAAAGTGATGTCCTCTATCAATAGAACAAGTTCCAGCAGGGACCGGGGCAACAACTCTGTTCTGAAAATGTGTTTCAACTGATTACTAGTAGGGTTGAGAGGGACAGGAGAATTTCCATGCTCATTCAGTCTTTGACCTCTTTGCCAAGTAGTGTCAGGAAGTTGTGGGCTCAGTCCTCAGCAGTGTCCCTTGAAGGGCGATCACACTTGCCTATGAAGACTGCAAGTTCAGAATACTTTTCTTATCTGAATAGATTGTAGTTGAGAACAAAACAATGAAACAATTGGAGCATAGCAATGCCTGTAATGTGTGTTTCAGAATACAAGAAAACAGGGAAACTCATACCTGCTTAAACAAAAAGTGCAGTGAATTTAGTTTTCACTTGGGAGAGGAGAACACAGAAAAATATAAGAACAAAGTTAAAACTCCTGTTTATCTTTGTAAGAAGACATTTTGAGACTTGAAACTAGACCTCCTTTACTGCTGGAGCTATTACTTGTAACTGGCAGGTAACATTATAACAAGATACACCTCTACCTCGATATAACACTGTCCTCAGGAGCCAAAAAATCTTACCGTGTTATAGGTGAAAGCGCGTTATATTGAACTTGCTTTGATCCACTGGAGTGCGCGGCCGAGCCCCCCCGGCCCGGTCCGCATTATATCCAAATTTGTGTTATATCGGGTAGCGTTATATCGAGGTAGAAGTGTAGTGGGGAAAAAGTCTCTGACAAAAAGAGACAAAGATAAGTTAGATGAGCACACACACAAGAAATGAAAAAGTCCCTTTTGTTGAAATGGGCATCTATTTATAGCAAGGATTTTGGCCTGATTCACTAACCAATCACTTCAGGATTTGAATATCAAAGGCAAACACAGGCTGGGATTTAAGGACAATGGTATGGAGGACTCTATAGGAAAGCTTGCACACTGTCTGCCTGCACATATTGGGCCTGATTCTCCACTGTCTTGTACATTACATATCCATTTAAGGGTCAGTTCTATGTCTATTGAAAACAATGACAAAGCTCCCATTAACTTTAATGGTGCAAAATCAAGCCCTTAGACCTGTGCACGGTGAGTGAAAAACTCTATCATTCCTATTTTGTAACATTTTTTTACCCACTTTGCACACGTCAAAATTACCATAAAAGGTACAAGGCAATGGAGAATCAGACCCATTATTACCGACCTTAACTCATTTGCATTGAAAAACAACCCCTCAAAATGCATCGAAATTCAAACAAAAACACAGGCACAATCATGCTCTACTGGCAGTTTTAGTTGTGAATATAATGATCCATATCGTGCCACACTGAAATTAATGGAAAGAGTTAATGGAGAGTTTTGCTTAACAATGGAGAACCTGGACTGGCCCCATATGTTTTAGGAGCAATTTCTGAACAGAACTGCAAGATCAATTTAGATTGTAGTTTGGCGTGCTAGTTACCAGCAGATGGAGCACTACGCCCAGTTATGAAGTGACTGATTTCACTTTGCAGGTGCTCAGCACTTCTGGAAAAGATGCCTAGATAGAAAATGGATATAAAACAGAGAAAAGAAAGGGGGGAAAGCAATCTATTATTTCCATAATTTCTTGATGATGTTTTTAATATTGCTTATAAAATGTGGTGTATTCACGATAACATACCATATATAGTTTCAGAGTCATTAGTTAACTGTTGATCCAATATTTAACTTCTCATAGACACAATAGTTTTATTTTATACCCTTTAACCATTAAGGCCCTCATCCTGCAATCAGATGCACGAGGGCAACTTCTGCACCTGTATGGAACTCCACTGACTTCAATGCAGGTCTACATAACACATGCAGAATCAGGGCCCTACTGTGTAAGATTACTGACATGACACAGTAATGGATGACAAGATGGACTTCTGTCTGAATCTCTAAAATTCTGCATAATCTACTTTGCATTTATTTACAAAGTCAGAGATTATAGTCGGAAATGAGCTCCAGATGCAAGTTTCAGATACAGATCAGGGCTGCAAATGTCTCAAAGTCTGCAATGCTTTGAACCTCCCATTTATAAAGGTGGCATCATTTGCAAAATTTGAATCTGGGTTTGGATTTTAAAAACTGACTCCCAAAATTCCAGACTGGCCAGATCTAGAGGTTTGACCTGGGCTCAACCTGTCACTAATTATAATAATTCCAGAGATTATTATTATTTATTCACCTGTCAAGATTAGATTGGGATCAGTCCCATTGTATTGTACAAACAGACTGGGGAAGGGAACATTCTTACTGAGAGCTTACAGGCTAACTAGAGAAGACAGGAAAAGGGTGGGAAGCAGTGCTTAATCTGTAATGCAAGAGGTGCTGGGGCTCAAGCAATTTTTTTACATTCATAACTTCTGCAGCAAGCCCAGAGGTGCTGGGGTTCAGCCCTGGCAAGCTGTAGCACAAATTAAGCGCTGGTGGGAAGGGAAACAGAAAAATGAAGTGACTTGCCCTAAATAATGCAGAGATCAGTGGCAGAGCATGAACTAGAACACGTCTCCACCCTCTCAGTCCTGTGCACTATGCACTGGCCCATGCTGCCAACAGCGACCTTCTTGTACAACACAGGTGTACATGTGTGCACACAATCCCCTTGCCGAGGAAAGCTTACATTATAGAAAGGGTTGAGGTATTTTCCATGTGCATGTACCTGGGTAGCCTTATACATCAGCCTATAAAAACAAGTACTTACCACAGGAGTGGGGCAGAGCACCATAAAACCCTGGGAGAGTCCTCCTGACACACAGGGATTCCCAGTGGCAGCATGGCAAGGCTAATCAGAATTGCACTCTGCCACGAGGGGGTTAAGAGACGAATTGTCTCCTAAAGCCCCCGTTATCCATGTCACTGACGGGCCCTGAACGGGCTGCTGTCAGACCAAATTCAGACAAAGAGGGACCCCTCTCCAAAGGAGTAGTTCCTTGCAGCACAGACGCTGAGCTCCAGCCCAGCCCTTCCTCAGGACTGGATTTGACAACAAGCCATTATTCCTGATCACTAGCACAGTGACTACCATAGGCCACGTTCACCCCTGGCCCGATGCCACTGAAGCCAGCCGCGTCCGCCCAGCTTTGAGCGTGGCCCCCGGAGCTCAGCTGTGACTCGTTCAGCCGCTGGAAGTGGCAGAGGAAACAAAGCACATTACCTTGCTGGAGGCCGCCATTCTGGGGAACCCTTGACTACAACTCCCATGAGCCTCACTGCCTACAGCTCCCATCATGTCTGTGGCAGCAACTTCCCTTCCCTGTTAACCCTCTAGTCCCCATGTAGCGGTGTGGTTTCATCATCTCCTGAGCGTGCTCACCCTGCAGCATCCCTGAGGCAGTGCAGTCTCACCCTCCCGCAGTGACGTGGGTGAGGCAGGTTTTACCGCCTGCCTACACCGGGGTTCTGAGCCTTTTTCTTTCTGTAGCCCCCCTAACATGCTATAAAACCTCCAGGGCCTGCCTGTGCCACAACAGCTGTTTTTCTGCATACATTCTGCAACAGATTAAAAGCCAGAGCTGGAGTTAGGGGGTAGCAAGCAGGGCAATTGCCCAGTGCCCCATGCCACAGGGGCACCTGCGAAGCTAAGTTGCTCGGGCTTTGGCTTCAGCCCTATACAGCAGGGTTCGAGCTTCAGCCCTGCATGGTGGGGCTCAGGCTCTGGCATTCTTTCCTGGGCCCCAGCGACTCTTAATGCTGGCTCTGCTCTCTGGTTTATTTTGGCGGACCCCTTGAAACCTGCTTGTGACCCCCCCAGGGGGCCTCGGACCTCTGGTTGAGAACCACTGGCCTACACAAGAGGTTTTCAACCTTTTTTCATTTGTGGGCCCTAAAAAAATTCAAATGGAGGTGCAGTCCCCTTTGGAAATTTTAGACATAGTCTGCGGACCCCCAGGCATCTGCGGACCACAGGTTGAAAAAAACCACTGGCCTACCCCTTAGCCTTTAGATCCATGGCTCAGAAGCTGAACACCTAAGAGTGCAGGTTGGATTTCTAATGGGAAGAGTCTTCTGTTTTTCCCCAAAGAAAACCAAATATACTTCCTACTAGGTTCTGAATCGTAGTTTTACTTTCCTTCCTCTGATTGCAAATATTAATTCTTATTTTGAGCATGCATTCCTCGCTGATTTGGATAGCATCCATAAACAGAGAGAGGCAGGGACAGAAATTTTCGTATCTTTGCACACAGAAACTAGGATTTTTTCCTCTTCATTGTCTATGGCATCTAGACACCAAGGTGGTAGGTGCCTTAGAGATGGTAATTATATAAATCCCCAAACACAGTATTGTCTTAGAGACTAACAAATTTATTAGAGCATAAGCTTTCGTGGGCTACAGTCCACTTCTTCAGATGCATATAGAATGGAACATATATTGAGGAGATATATATACACACACATACAGAAAGCATGAACAGGTGGGAGTTCATGCTCTCTGTATGTGTGTGTATATATATCTCCTCAATATATGTTCCATTCTATATGCATCTGAAGAAGTGGGCTGTAGCCCATGAAAGCTTATGCTCTAATAAATTTGTTAGTCTCTAAGGTGCCACAAGTACTCCTGTTCTTTTTGCGGATACAGACTAACACGGCTGCTACTCTGATACCTGACAGTATTGTCTGTTTTAATATGTATTTGTGGACCACATTTTCATAGTGAAAAGCAAGACTGTGGCGAGGATGCCTGGAGTGGTGGGGATTAGGGTAAGGGAAGTGAAAGCAGAAGGAGTTCGGAGGGAAAGCAGGGAAAGGGGAGTGAGATCTCCCACTCCTTTCACTCCCCTTCTTGACGAGATACCCCACTTTCTCCCTTTGGAGCAGCATACAAAGATATAGAAGGATTCAGAGTCTGGCTCCTTATATTTAGTCTCACCTGTTCTGAATTGGACTTTATTCTTCCCCCTTCTCTCTATATCCTTCCCTTGCTCTTGGATTTTATGTTCTTCGTAATCATTGGTGCTTTCCTTTCACCTTTTCTTTTCTCTTCCATTAAACGATTAAAATTATATTGTCTAAACGGTTAACTGATTAAAGATAGAGGGGCTGGGGTTGCTCTGGCCAGCGAAGCTGGGGCTCGTTGGCCAGCCGTGGGGCTGGGGTTGGCTGGCCAGCCGGCGGGGTGGGGCCAGGATCCGGCGTGGCGCAACCAGATCCGGGGTCCAGCTGGTGCGGCCGGGGTCCAGCTGGAGCAGTGTGGCTGGGGCCAGAGTCCAGCTGACGGGGTCTGGCTGGAGGGCATGGCTGGGGCCGGGGCCAGGGCCGGGGTCCGGCCGGAGGTGCTGGGGTCTAGCCGGTGTGGCCAGGGTTAATGGTTGAGGTTGGTTAATTGGTAAGCATTGGGCTGGATGGGGTTAATGGCTAAGGTGGTTAACTGGTAAGCCTAATGCTTACCGGTTAACCAGTAAACATTTTACATCCCTACTCCCATCCCTCTTAGAAAAACTCCTCCCTCCACTTCCTCCTGATTCCTGTTCTCCCTTCAGCCTCCCTTTGCCTTCTACCTTTCCTCTTCCCAGAATCCTCTGTTGTCCCCATTTTCTCTCTGCCTCCCCCCCAAAAATTAATCACCTGTTTTGTCTCCCCACACCCGGTCCCAGATTCCTTTATGCAGCTCTTCCCTCCAGGACAGTGCCAGAGCAGAGGAGAAGTGCAATGTGGTAGCAGGGCTGAGTGTTTCCTACTCTTTCCAGCAGTACCTGACTCCTGGAGCTGGACTCTCCAGACAGGCTGGCTGCAGCAGAGGTATCTCCAGTAGGGATGTGGAAAGAAGAGGTGACAATGGCTGTGATCTAGAAAGGTTGGTCCTTAGGGGCTCAAAGGCTCATCCTCTCAGGTCTGCTATTTCATATGATCTTCTGCTTGCTAACGCCAACTGCATGCTGTTCAATGGAGAATGCAACCCAAAATGAGGGACACAATAAAAATGTAACACATGCTTTAAACTGTAAAGGATTAATTTATATTCATAAACTGCATGGTTGGTAACATCATCTTACATTTTCAATATTTCTGACAGGAATCTTGTATAGAAAAGTAAGACAGCACCAAGTGTGTGGGGGACAGTAAATGTGGGAGTAAATCTGAATCTATGCTGTGGAGCAGTGCTGATAGAGAATTCACACACAGGATCTTCACCTTCAAAAAATCAGACTTCATCTAGATCTGCTTCAGTAGCTGAGATCATTACACAGGGAACTGATATGCCAGCAGAGGGCAGTATAGCATACGCAAACCAGTAGAACACTTTCGCCATTACATATTAGCTAAAAGTTTCCTGACTCATACTTGTACTGATTATTATTTATACAGTACCCAAAAAAATTGCCTTACAGAACAAATAAAGAGAGACCTTGTTCCTACCATGGAGATCATACAGTCCAATCTGAGATGCGGTGCAGCAAATGAAAAGTAAACAGACTATGGGAAGGGGTAAGGAAGAACAACATACAATATGCTAGTATGGCAAGTAGGGTTACCATATTTCAACAATCAAAAAAGAGGATGGGAGGAGCCCCGCCCTAGCCCCGCCCCCATCCTGCCCTAGCCCCGTCCCTGCCCCTTCCACTCCCTCCCACTTCCCGCCCTCCTCAGAACCCCCAACCCTCCCCCCTACTCATTCTCCCCTGACTGCCCCCTCCTGAGACCTTCCCCCAATCCTAACTGGCCCCCTAGGACCCTACCCCCTACCTGGCCCTTGACTGCCCCAACCCTTATCCACACCCCAACCCCCAGACAGACACCAGGGACTCCCACGCCCCATCCAACCACTCCCCACCCCCTGACAGCCCCCCCCCAGAACTCCCGACCCATCTAAACCCCTTTGCTCCCTGTCCCCTGACTGCCCCCTCCTGGGACCCCTGCTCCTAACTGCCCTCCAGAACCCCAACCCCTACCTAAGCCTCCCTGTTCCTTGTCCCCTAATTGCCCCTTCCTGAGATCCCCCCACCCTAACTGCCCCCCTAGGACCCTACCCCCTACCTGTACCATGACTGCCCAAAACCTTACACCCCCAATCCCCAGACAGACCCCCCGAACTCCCGACCCATCCAACCCTGCTCCCTGTCTCTTGACTGCCCCCTCCAGAACCTCCCTGCCCCTTCTCCGACCTCCTGGCCCCCTTACCGTGCCGCTCAGAATGGAGTGCTGCAGAGCAGCGCGCTCGGCAGCAGGGGAGGGGGAGCAGGGGGAGGAGCTGCAGACTGCCGGAGGCCCGAGGCGAATGGCCAGCTGGCGATCTGCGAATGCAGGGAAGGGGAAGGAGGGAGAGAGAGGAGGGGAGTGGTCTCAAGTTGCAGGGGAGAGGAGGGGGGGAAGTGGAGAAGGGGCTCTGGCTGTCAAAGCCCCATGCGAGTGGCACGATCCAGCCGGCTGCCCTGTCAGCCATGCGCTCTCTGCATGGGGGGGAAATCCGGACATTTACAAATTCCCCCCGGATGCTATTTTTAACTCAAAAAAGCCGGACATGTCCAGCAGAATCCGGATGAATGGTAACCCTAATGGCAAGGGCAGTGGTGAACCTAATGGAAGCTGAGAGGACATGGCTCCATGTGGCACCTCTTAGCTCATCATACAGCACATGAAGAGTACCTGAGTGAACCTGCACTGCTAAATAACCTGCATCTTAGCAAGGTCGAGAAAGTTTCTCCTTGTCTCATACACTGTGTGTGCAAGGAACTGATACCTCTTTCACAAGTCTTGCCTTCCTCCTCCTCTTCCTTCCTTACAGTCTTACATACCATCCTAATGTAACCCACACACCTCCTGGGTGTGGTGTTCTGTCCCCTCTAGTGGCACCGAGACCACTTAAAGATTAATGAGTCTGCTAGAGCCTTAGCTAAGGGCCACATGGCTTTTAGCTCATGCAGGAGAGGCTCATGCATTTAGCTCCAGAGGTCCCAGGTTCGAGCCTGTCTGCCAATGACCGGGGTCTGTCTGTGTTACACTAGCTACACTTTTGCCGCCATCTGTGGCTGGTGCAGCCCACACCCCGAAATGCTAAAGGCCTGGAATCACCCTCTCATCCCTGCCTAGCCTAATGTCCCCTGTTCTGGCCCAGCCCTAGCTCCTGGAAAAGTGTGTCCCCTGCCTTCTTATCTCTCAGAAGATCACAGACTCACTCCCTATCCACACTATCCTGTATTAATTTAATCTGGTAGGTGGTGTGCAGCCCTTTGGAAAATCCTAGCTGAACAGCCAGCCCCTTAACCATGTCCAAATCCAACCTCAGGGAACACTCACTCTGTGGAGCGCACCACAAAGATTTGTGCATGACTAACAAGCTTTTCTGAAAATCCCCTTAACTTAAACACCCACATGGACCTAAGCAGGCCACTCGTCCCATGTGAACGTTCGTAAATTCCAGCACTGACTTCTGGGCTTCAGTTTTCCCATATGTAAAAGTGGGATGATGATAATCTCCTACCTCACAGGGTGTTGTGAGGTAGGAGGTTAACCTTTTCCGGTGCTTTTGTAAGTTGAAGTTAATAGTGGGGGAAGAACGTCCAAACGCAATGCTGACAGCTGCTCTCTCGGGTAGAATTTTCTCTGAGAGCCACAGCATGGAATTGATGAAATCTGAAAAAGGACTCACAAGGTGGTTCTAATGACTTCAGCTGGCATTTCACTGCCAATCTCCAGCAAGCAGGGCCGGCTCCAGGTTTTTTGCTGCCCCAAGCAAAAAATATTTTGGCTGCCCTCCACCCCCCCGCACCCTCCTGCCACCCCAGCCCTGGGTCACTGGTAACTCACTCCCAGGGCAGGTCATTCAGCAGGAATTTTGGATGTGCACAGAACACAGACAGGATTGGTTCCCATATGGTTACAGAACTGCAGTAAAGTGGAACAATTTTCAGCTTGTGTGATTGAAGGGTATCTGGATGCATATTATAAGACTGTCCTACATAAATGAGGAAAAGTTGAGGTGCCTTTATTATTCTTTTGTTCCATTCTTTGTTTCTATGGGGAATTTGCCAATGCAATATCACTGTCTTCCTTTTAAACAAATAAAACTAAAACTTAAAAATAATAATAATAATAATAAAAAAGCAATGGCTGTTGAAAATAGCAATTTCAGTCCCAATAACCACTGGGAAGCATTTCTTGCTCAATTTATTCTACTTTTTCCTACAGCAAGTTACAGTGGATCAGTATATTTGATTTGGGAGAAATGAAGTAACAGCTGCCCAAATTGAGTTTGAGCACTCCTGAATTTTGAGGGTGTTCAAATCTGGAAGGCAGGTGCTGGATTCCCTTTCTGAATATTAGCTAAATCTGGAAAGGAAAAGTCAATTTCTGCTTCCATGGCTCAGAAATGTAAATCCTCTTATGTGCCTGGTACTGTATCTAAAGCTGCCCAGTCTAGTAGAGCCTCCCCTCCCTTACTTTTAATTTTAAATTCTAGTGGGATCCACGTACCTGCCTTGTTAGGCTTCAGATAGAGAGGTGCAATGTCCATTTAGTCCACCCAATTCTTTCTTTGCGGGAGAGCCCAGGGCTGGGGCGGTAGGAGGTGCGGGGGTGGTGGGGGAAGAGCCCAGGCTGGGGTGGCAGGAGGTGCAGGTGGGGGGAAGAGCCCATAGCTGGGGCGGCAGGAGGTGCGGGGGGGGAGGGAAGAGCCCAGGACTGAGGCAGCAGGAGGTGCAGGGGGGGCGGGAGAGCCCAGGGCTGGGGCGGCAGGAGGTGCAGGGGGGGCGGGAGAGCCCAGGGCTGGGGCGGCAGGGGGTGTGGGTGGGGGGAGAACCCAGGGCTGGGGAGGCAGGGGATGCAGGAGGGGGCCAGAGCTGGGGCAGCAGGGGGTGTGAGCGGGGAAGAGTCCAGGGCTGGGGCAACACAGGGGTGCAGGGGGAGCCCAGGGCTGAGGTGGGGGGTAGCAAAAAACCTAGAGCTGGCTCTGTTCCTACCATTCACAACAAGCTGTCGCATGAGGTTTCAGTTCTACACTCCTTCCCCCTCCCTTTCCTGTTAATTGCGGCCAAGGGAATGCTGGGAAATGTAATTCTTTCCCTGCTCCAGGGCTGGCTTTATAGGCAGGGAGCTAACCAATGAACTACAGCTCCCAGGGCTCCCTGTTGGTTCTCAGCTCTCATGCTGGACTCTTGTGCCCCTGCAAATTTGCCACCCCAAGCACCTGCTTGCTTTGCTGGTGCCTAGAGCCGGCCGGCCCTGCCAGCAAGTGGGAAATACCTGCTCTCCAGAGGTTGTTTCTGGTTCATGGTTCCAGCCACCTGCTTTGCAGCTCTGAATTTTGGATCAGAGAGAATTAACAGGAGCACATTTCTCCTGCTTTGCTGTGTGATGTAAACTCTTATTCATGATCTGATCATTAAAATGCATGATTGGTACTGCTGGGAGAAACAGGATGTCAGGACTGAGATCCCCACTTTGAACTTTAGGGTACAAATGTAGGGGCCTGCATAAAAACTTCTAAGCTTAATTACCAGCTTAGCTCTGGTTCGGCTGCCACCATTTTTAATGGATTCCCTCCCTGGGAAACCTTGAAAAACCTTCACCAAATCCCTGGTGAAAACAAATCCAACCCCTTGGATTTAAAACAAGGGGAAATTAACCATTCCCCTCCTTCCTCCCACCAACTCCTGGTGAATCAAGATCCAAAACCCCTTTGGATCTAAAACAAGGAAAAAATCAATCAGGTTCTTAAAAAGAAGGTTTTTAATTAAAGAAAAAGGTAAAAATCATCTCTGTAAAATCAGTATGGAAATCAACCTTACAGGGTAATCAAACTTAAAGAGCTCAGAGGACTCCCCTTTAGTCTCAGGTTCAAAGTACAGCAAACAAAGAGAAACACTCTAGTAAAAGGTACATTTACAAGTTGAGAAAAACAAAGGAAAACTAACACGCCTTGCCTGGCTATTTACTTACAAGTTTGAAATAGGAGAGGCTTGTTTAGAAAGATGTGGAGAACCTGGATTGATGTCTGGTCCCTCTCAATCCCCGAGAACGAACACACTCCCAAACAAAGAACACAAACAAAAGCCTTCCCCCCCCAAGATTTGAAAGTATCTTGTCCCCTTATTGGTCCTTTAGGTCAGATGCCAGCCAGGTTATCTGAGCTTCTTAACCCTTTACAGGGAAAAGGATTTTGGAGTCTCTGGCCAGGAGGGATTTATAGTACTGTACACAGGACAGCTATTACCCTTCCCTTTATAGTTATGACACGCCCCCCAAATCACAGATAGTGTTGGATGTTCGGTTCCACACTGGCTGTGATTTTTTCCTGGAGTTCTAGGAGAAAACAGAGTTAATAAGACACATGTACCTTTAGACATACTACTGATTATATAAAAACTAACAATATGTTTCATTCCAAGAACAATTGTTAATCAGTTAACTCTGGGAAACTTTCCCGGGAGAGTGCATCAGCCACTTTGTTAGAAGCTCCCGAAATGTGTTGTATTTCAAAATCAAAATCTTGGAGAGCTAAACTCCACCGAAGAAGTTTTTTGTTATTTCCCTTGGCGGTATGAAGCCACTGTAGCGCAGCATGGTCTGTTTGTAGTTGGAAACGCCGTCCCCAAACATATGGGCGTAGCTTTTCCAGCGCATACACAATGGCATAGCATTCCTTTTCGCTGATTGACCAATGGCTTTCCCTCTCAGACAGTTTCTTACTGAGAAATACGACAGGATGGAATTCTTGATCCGGTCCTTCCTGCATTAAAACTGCTCCCACGCCTCGCTCGGACGCATCTGTGGTTACTTGGAACGGTTTGTCAAAGTCTGGGGCCCTTAGCACAGGGTCAGACATGAGTGTTGCCTTAAGCTGGTTAAAGGCCTTTTGACACTCATTAGTCCACTGAACTGCATTTGGCTGTTTCTTTCTGGTTAGGTCTGTCAGCGGGGCGGCGATTTGGCTGTAGTGGGGTACAAATCGCCTATAATATCCAGCCAAGCCTAAGAAGGATTGGACCTGTTTCTTAGACTTTGGAACCGGCCACTTTTGGATAGCATCCACTTTGGCCTGTATGGGATTTATAGTTCCTTGACCCACCTGGTGCCCCAGGTAAGTCACTCTGTTTTGGCCTATTTGACACTTTTTAGCCTTAACAGTTAGTCCTGCCTGCTGGATGCGCTCGAAAACTTTTTCCAGGTGCTCCATGTGCTCTGCCCATGAATCAGAAAAAATGGCCACATCATCGAGGTAGGCAACTGCAGATTCTCCCAATCCCGCCAGGAGACCATCTACAAGTCTTTGGAAGGTGGCGGGTGCATTTCGCAACCCGAAAGGGAGTACATTGAATTCATACACCCCTGCCTGGGTGACGAAGGCTGACCTTTCCTTAGCGGGTTCATTTAGTGGTACTTGCCAGTACCCCTTGGTTAAGTCTAAAGTAGAGATGAATTGGGCATGTCCCAATTTCTCCAATAGCTCATCTGTGCGTGGCATTGGATAGTTGTCAGGACGAGTTACAGCATTTAGCTTACGGTAGTCCACGCAAAAGCGTATTTCCCCATCTGGTTTGGGAACTAGAACCACTGGAGATGCCCATGCACTCTTAGAGGGGCGGATTATACCCATCTGTAGCATGTCCTGGATCTCCCTTTGTATAGCAGTTTTGGCATGAGGTGACTCCCGGTAGGGTGGGGTTCTAATAGGGTGAGCATTACCTGTGTCAATGGAGTGGTATGCCCGTTCGGTCCATCCTGGAGTGGCTGAGAAAATTGGTGCAAAGCTTGTGCACAGCTCCTTGATCTGCTGTCGCTGCAGACGTCCAAGGGTCATGGAGAGGTTCACCTCTTCCACGCCACCATCCTTTTTTCCTTCGTAGTAGACACCTTCAGGCCACTCCGCGTCATCTGTTTCCTGGGCTGTAAACTGGCAAACGTTTAATTCTCTGGAATAAAAGGGCTTAAGAGAATTAACATGGTATACTTTAGGCTTTATGTTGGAGGCGGGGGAGGCTATGAGATAGTTAACAGCTCCTAGGCGCTCCTGGACCGTGAATGGTCCTTCCCACGACGCTTCCATTTTATGGGCCTGGATTGCCTTTAAGACCATGACTTGGTCTCCTACTTTGAAGGACCGTTCTCTGGAATGTTTATCATACCAGGCCTTTTGCTCTTCCTGAGCATCCTTTAGGTTTTCTTTAGCAAGGGCCAAAGAATGTCGGAGGGTGTTTTGTAGGTTGCTTACAAAGTCTAGAATGTTTGTTCCTGGAGAAGGCGTAAACCCCTCCCATTGTTGCTTCACCAACTGTAATGGCCCCTTAACCTCACGGCCATACACAAGTTCAAATGGTGAAAACCCTAAACTGGGATGTGGTACAGCCCTGTAGGCAAAAAGCAACTGCTGCAACACTAGGTCCCAATCATTGGAGTGTTCATTTACAAATTTACGTATCATGGCCCCCAAAGTTCCATTAAACCTCTCCACCAGGCCATTGGTTTCATGGTGGTAAGGGGTGGCAACCAAGTGATTCACCCCATGAGCTTCCCACAGGTTTTCCATGGTTCCTGCCAGGAAGTTAGTTCCCGAATCTGTAAGGATGTCGGAGGGCCAACCTACCCTGGCAAAAATGTCTGTTAATGCCTGGCACACACCTTTAGCCCTGGTGTTGCTTAAGGGTACTGCTTCCGGCCATCGGGTAGCAAAATCCATGAAAGTCAGTACGTACTGCTTTCCTCTGGGTGTCTTCTTTGGGAAAGGACCCAGAATATCCACAGCTACGCGCTGAAATGGGACCTCAATTATGGGTAGTGGCTGGAGAGGGGCTTTAACCTGGTCTTGGGGTTTTCCCACTTGTTGGCACACCTCACAAGACCGGACATAATTAGCAACGTCCTTGCCCATTCCCTCCCAGTGGAAGGACTTCCCCAACCGGTCTTTGGTTCTGTTCACCCCAGAATGGCCACTGGGATGATCATGGGCTAAGCTCAAGAGCTTTACCCGATACTTAGTGGGAACTACCAACTGCCTTTGAGGATGCCAGTCTTCCTGGTGCCCACCAGAAAGAGTCTTCTTGTATAAAAGTCCTTGTTCTACAACAAACCGGGATCGGTTAGAAGAGCTGAGAGGCGGTGGGGTGCTCCGCGCCGCCGCCCAAGCTTTCTGAAGGCTGTCATCTGCTTCCTGCTCGGCCTGGAACTGTTCCCTTGATGCTGGAGACATCAGTTCCTCCTTGGACTGTGGACTGGGGCTTGGTCCCTCTGGAAGCGATGCAGGTGCTGGGGCTGTTTTCATTGACTGTGAACCGCTGTCCGCTGGTGCACTATGTGGTATCTCAGGCTCTGGCTGAGCCTCTTGGGTAGGGTTATCTGCTGCTTCTGCCAGTTCAGGCTCGCTGGTGCCCTCTGGCGTTGGAGTTGTAGACGGGTTTGCAAGGGCTGGACTCAGGGCTGGCAATGGTTCTGGTGCTGGTTGCGTTGCCAGTTCCGGTTCTGGGACTGGCTTTGGCTGGGTCTCTGGGATTGGATCCACTACGGCTGTTGCAGTCGTTGGCAGAGGATCCAGTTCCACCACCTTTGTCTGGGTCTCCGGTAACACAGACGGGGCCCTGGTGGACGGCTCAGGAACAGGGATGGGGGTGAAAGCTTGCTTAGCCTGGCTGCGGGTGACTATTCCCACCCTCTTGGCTACCTTCACATGGTTGGCCAAATCTTCCCCCAGCAGCATGGGAATGGGATAATTGTCATAGACTGCAAAAGTCCACATTCCTGACCAGCCCTTGTACTGGACATGCAACGTGGCTGTAGGCAAGGTTACAGATTGTGACACGAAGGGTTGAATTGTCACTGTAGCCTCTGGGTTGATGAGTTTGGGGTCCACTAGGGATTGGTGGATAGTTGACACTTGAGCCCCAGTGTCCCTCCAAGCGGTAACCTTCCTTCCGCCCACTCTCAAGGTTTCCCTTCGCTCCGAGGGTATGAGAGAGGCATCTGGGTTTGGGGATCTTTGGTGTGATTGGGGTGTAATGAACTGTAATCGGTTGGGGTTCTTGGGGCAGTGAGCCTTTATATGTCCCAGTCCATTACATTTAAAACATCGCCCTGCTAAGGTATCACCGGGACGAGGTTGGTTGGTGGAGACTGGTGTGGTGGGGTGAGAAGGCGTCTGGGGTTTCCCTTGGGATGTGGGTGGGGCCTTGGGTTGTCCCCGGTGGTAAGGTTTTGTTTCGGCTTGCCCCTTCTGATATTCGCTCCAACTGCTACTAGTTTTTTTCTTTTCTGCCACCTCCACCCATTGGGCTCCAATCTCCCCCGCCTCAGTTACAGTTTTGGGCTTCCTATCTAGGATGTACCTTTCTATTTCCTCAGGAACACCCTCTAAAAACTGCTCCATTTTTACTAGGGAAAGCAGATCTTCCAGAGATTTAACATTTGCTCCTGATACCCAGGCATCACAATTTTTGTCAATGTGGTAGGCATGACGGGTAAATGACACATCCGGTTTCCACTTTAGGGCTCTGAACCGCCGACGGGCATGCTCGGGTGTTAGCCCCATTCTGAGTCTGGCCTTGTTTTTAAAAAGTTCATAACTGTTCATGTGTTCCTTAGGCATTTCAGCCGCCACCTCTGCTAAGGGTCCACTGAGCTGCGGCCTCAGCTCTACCATGTACTGGTCTGCAGTGATGCTGTATCCAAGGCAGGCCCTTTCAAAATTTTCTAAGAAGGCCTCAGTATCATCGCCTGCCTTGTAGATGGGGAATTTTCTGGGATGGGAAGTGGTACCTGGAGGGGGGTTGTTAGCATTGGCTGGTGCATCCTGCTTAGCCTTTGCTACTTCCAGTTCATGCTTCCTTTCTTTTTCTCTCTCCTCCATCTCTTTCTCTTTCAGCTCCATAGTTCTCTTGTGAGCCTCCTCTTTGGCTTTTTCCAGCTCCATCTCTCTTTCATGGGCCTCCTTTTTGGCTTTTTCTTCTCTTTCTCTCTGCTCTGTCTCGAGTTTTGTTAATTGAAGCAGTCTCTGATGTTTTCTTTCATTTTCTTCTGCTTCTAGTTTGGCCAGTTCTATTTTGTTAGCTACTTCTTTGGTAGTCATTTTCCTGTTTTCTTGTGCTGGGTAACCCCCTTTGCAGTTGACAAACTGGGAAGCTCTCAGCTCTGGCTGCTGCAGAGTTAACAGTAACTTTCTAACTAGCTACTCCAGAGGATGTAAAAAGAAAAAAAAAACAATTCAGCTTGTAAATACCTTTTACCAGTCATTTGCTAATTGAACCCTTCTCTTAACAAAGGACCTGTAAAAAAAAACTTAACACCTCTGCCTTCAGGCAAGGAGAGATAAGATATGCATCTATCTACTTCCAGCTCGGCTTTCCAAGCAGCTAGAAGGAAAAAAAAAATCACTGGCTTTTGGGTTTAAAATGATCCCACCGCTATTCACCATGTCAGGACTGAGATCCCCACTTTGAACTTTAGGGTACAAATGTAGGGGCCTGCATAAAAACTTCTAAGCTTAATTACCAGCTTAGCTCTGGTTCGGCTGCCACCATTTTTAATGGATTCCCTCCCTGGGAAACCTTGAAAAACCTTCACCAAATCCCTGGTGAAAACAAATCCAACCCCTTGGATTTAAAACAAGGGGAAATTAACCATTCCCCTCCTTCCTCCCACCAACTCCTGGTGAATCAAGATCCAAAACCCCTTTGGATCTAAAACAAGGAAAAAATCAATCAGGTTCTTAAAAAGAAGGTTTTTAATTAAAGAAAAAGGTAAAAATCATCTCTGTAAAATCAGTATGGAAATCAACCTTACAGGGTAATCAAACTTAAAGAGCTCAGAGGACTCCCCTTTAGTCTCAGGTTCAAAGTACAGCAAACAAAGAGAAACACTCTAGTAAAAGGTACATTTACAAGTTGAGAAAAACAAAGGAAAACTAACACGCCTTGCCTGGCTATTTACTTACAAGTTTGAAATAGGAGAGGCTTGTTTAGAAAGATGTGGAGAACCTGGATTGATGTCTGGTCCCTCTCAATCCCCGAGAACGAACACACTCCCAAACAAAGAACACAAACAAAAGCCTTCCCCCCCCCAAGATTTGAAAGTATCTTGTCCCCTTATTGGTCCTTTAGGTCAGATGCCAGCCAGGTTATCTGAGCTTCTTAACCCTTTACAGGGAAAAGGATTTTGGAGTCTCTGGCCAGGAGGGATTTATAGTACTGTACACAGGACAGCTATTACCCTTCCCTTTATAGTTATGACACAGGATGATTGGGATTTCTGCAGTATGTAAACAGCTAGATTCTTGCAGAGGAGCAGCTGGTTGCTCTGGGTGTTTCTCTGTCATCTTTTGGATGAAGATGCCTTTTCATCCTCCTGTGGTTAATTTGCCAACAGGACGACAGAGGTATTGTATAGTTTGTCCTAGGAATGTCTATTTAAGATTGGCATTGGTCAAAAAATGTTGCATATTTGGCATAAAGTGTCTCAGTGTCTTCTTTGCAAACATATCAAGAACCTATTGGTAAAAACTGACAGAAATGTTTCCACATGAATGAAAACTATATAAAAAACTACTTAGAGTTACTAATGCCGTATTGTACTCAACTCAGAACCACATATCCCAGGAAATACAGAGTTAAGCCCTGAGGTACCACATAGCCCCTTCTTGTAGAATAACAGACACCTCCTTCAGACACCAGATTCCTAATGATCACGCACAAACAGGCAACTGCATATGTCCACCTACATTATCATTGACTAACACACAAAATCTCTCAAAATATTGGGGATTACAGCTGGCTGAAAGTTCATCTAAAGATATTTTCCACAAAAAATGGCTTTTCAACCAAAACAATCTGCGTGTGTAAGTGTGTGTGTGTGTGTGAGAGAGAGAGAGAGAGAGAGAGAGAGAACTTCATTTTTGTCAAAATTTTCCAGTTTTTCAAAAGCTGAACATGTTCTGGTAAAAAAAAAACTAGTTTTCAGTAAATATTTTTGGGTTTTGGTTCATTTTTCAGTATTTTTTTTTTTTTACCAAAAATGGTATTCTACCCAAAAATTTTCTGTTTTTTGTTCTAGAAGTTCATTGAAAAACTGCAAACATTTCCCTTCTTGAGGCACAATTTCCTCCTTGTTTCCCCCTTGCTCTAGGGGTGGGAAGTAAATTGCTGTTGATGTGTCAGCAGAAAATTATGATACTTCTCACCCTGGCTCTGCTGCATTAGCAGGTGCCTTGGCAGGGGGCCTTGTCCATTCCCTGTCACACCCTGCCCACTTCATAAGGGAGTAAAGAAGCATGCAACACCACTAACATCTGTGCTCTTGGCCCAATAGGTAGTCCACACAAGGGTGGAAAGGGGTTCTAACTTCCCTGCCTGGGTGGGCACGTCAAGCCATAATTCAGCCCAATGTGACCCCACTATACCTGCTGTCATTTTCAAACCCAGTCAAAGAGAAACACACAAGAAGGTAGCATATAGGCCAACCATTTTTGCCATCCAAAATGAAATCCATTAACAGAAACAAGAAGAGACCTGAGACTTGCTTAGAACAACCCAAGAAGAATAGTGTTGAAGAGTATTATTATAAATGATGAAACAGAGGCAGATTGTTTCAGGAAAATGTTCATACAGTAGTTAGGAGCTTTGACAAATGTTTGTTGACCTAAATTCAAAATGTGTTACAGCTGCCAGTCAGGATAGTAAAATTCTCCGTAACAAATCGCTATGACGCCAAAGGCTCTTATTCTTCAGGAAGATATCAAGGGAGCTCTGTGCTGCATGTCAAGTTGATTACGCTTTTGTGCTCTTCAGTACTAGACTTTCATACTGAAGGCTTTTTTTTTTAACAATTTATTTATTTAGGAAGTTTTAACAAGTTTACAAATCCTTGCTATATAAACACAAAACAATAATCATTACAAAAGTGAACTTTTGTTTATAGAAAGCAACAGAGGGTCCTGTGGCACCTTTGAGACTAACAGAAGTACTGGGAGCATAAGCTTTCGTGGGTAAGAACCTCACTTCTTCAGATGCAAGTAATGGAAATCTCCAGAGGCAGGTATATATCAGTGTGGAGATAACGAGGTTAGGTGCTCTGCTAGCAGTTGAGGTGTTCACACCTCAACTGCTAGCAGAGCACCTCACCCTCCCTGATTGAACTAACCTCGTTATCTCCACACTGATATATACCTGCCTCTGGAGATTTCCATTACTTGCATCTGAAGAAGTGAGGTTCTTACCCACGAAAGCTTATGTTCCCAGTACTTCTGTTAGTCTCAAAGGTGCCACAGGACCCTCTGTTGCTTTTTACAGATTCAGACTAACACGGCTACCCCTCTGACTTTTGTTTATAGAACCATTGTACAGGAATGTAGTCATCAGAGCTCTCTGTTTAATCGGGTATTACCATATTGCAGCGGGGACATCCTTACACTATGCATGACACGCTCTTTCTGATGATTTTATTAAATTGAGGGAAGTCTCTGATTTCACAAACCAGGCATATCTATCAAATGTTCATATTGGAAAAAAAAGTGGCAGGTGTGCCAGTTTTTGTGCAGGTGAATGTACTTTGTCTGAGTATTGAATAAATGGTAACCAAATATCTAAGTATCTATTTCTCCTTGGTCTACTTTGCTGGGTATGTGACTGGTGCATTAATTTTTTCATAACAATCTCCCACATTTTTTGAATCATTCCTCTGGAGTTGAAACTATTTTTTTTCCAATGAGAGACCGTCAGTAGCCTATCAGCTATTAGCAGATGAGAGATTAATTCTTCATTTCCTTTTGCGTGACCACTTTGGCTAGAAAGCCCTGGGAGAATTACCAAAGAATAATTTGGTAATAAATATCCAATAATTTGTGATATTTGGTTATGAATTGCATCCCAATACTCTCTAATGACTGGGAAAGTCCATCATATATGTATAAAATCCCCTCTCTCACCACATTTTCTCCAACACTTATCCCCATTCCATATATTTAAGCTGACTGGTGTGTGGTACCATTGAAACACTACCTTAAAGAAATATTCTTTTATTGTGCTACAGACTGAGGTTGCTGGTCCTCTTTTCCAGTCAAATCCCATTCCTCTGAGATAATTTGTCTATCCAGATCCTTTTCCCAGCATGTCATATAGAGACATTTTTTGTTAGGGAAGTTGTTTGCAAAGATTGATATAAATTATTTATATATTTTTTTCTTTCTGAATTGACACTATCACTTCTATTGAAGTTAGCTTTGTGTACAAAACAACTTTCCTAGAACATAATGCTTAACTTGAAAGTACTGGTGCCATGGAAGGATGGGCCAGCTGAAGTTAGTTTTGATCTCTAAACAAGTTACAAAAGTTTCTTTACTGAATAGCTGGCCAACCATATGTATTCCCTGGTTCTCCCAGTTTGAAAGCTTTTCTAAAAAACAACTTTATTTTAAAACAAAAACAAACAAACAAAACATGTTTAACTATTGCATAAAACTAAGATTAGATGTGGAGAGAAACCCTAGCACTGCTTGATGGCTGGCCATATGGGGTGTTGGGCCCACTCCCAGCCCCTCCAACTTTTCTCTCCACCCACCTGTTGCAGTGGGGGAATAATAGGTGTGTAGCACTCACTTACCACTGTCCATCCAGATCTTGAGTCTGGGTAGCCCACTCTGGGACATACAGGAGGATCTGACTCCCCATTACACCCCTCACAAGTGCACAAAAACCAAGCCACAATCTAGCCCAACATACACCACCCACCCCACTGCAGGAGGCACTGTGAGTGTTGTGGTATAGCGGTCCCCTCTAGATGTTTGGTGGCTCGCTCTGTGTGCCACAGGTTTAGCCACAAGTGTTGGCAGCGCTCCGAACACGAGGCTCTTGCCTTCGGTGGGTTCCCATAAACACACACACACTCTGAGTCAAGAGGATTCCTTGCCCATGGCTGCTAGAAACTAAAAGGTGCAAATTCCCTAGGCACAATTACTTCAAAATATTGTGACAATGACATTCAACCCCAACCCCTAGCCCAGTGGTTCTCAAACTTTTGTGCTGGTGACCCCTTTCACATAGCAAACCTCTGAGTGTGTCCCCCCCCTTAAATTAAAAACACTTGTTTATATATTTAACACCATTATAAATGCTGGAGGCAAAGCAGGGTCTGGGGTAGAGCCTGACAGTTTGCGATCCCCCATGTAAGAACCTCGTGACCCCCTGAGGGGTTCTGACCCCCAGTTGAGAACCTCTGCCCTAGCCTCACTCCCAGGCAGCTACCTCCAGGCAGCTGCTCCTGTTCACACATAACCTCTAGCTCTCTCCTAAGCCTAGTCCTCAATGGTCTCAGGACAGTACTTCCTTTTCTTCTGCTCTAGGGGTTATGGAGTCCTCTACTGACTGGGAGCTGAACTGGGAAACACAGGACTTTCCACTATCTGAAAGATCCTTTCTCTCCAACTCAGCCGAGCTGGAGGAAGACATCCAGTAATCAGCTGGTAGGTTTATTACTTTATATTAGTTCACTTCTTAGTAAGGTCAGGAGATCTTTACAGGATTAGTGAGGGAAAAGCTGCGGACGTGTTATTCCTTAGTTTAACAAAGCTTTTGATACAGTCTCCCACAGAATTCTTGCCAGCAAGTTAAAGAAGTATGGGCTGGATGAATGGACTATAAGGTGGATAGAAAGCTGGCTAGATCATCGGGCTTAACTGGTAGTGATCAATGGCTCCATGTCTAGTTGGCAGCCAGTATCAAGCGGAGTGCACCAAGGTTCGGTACTGGGGCCGGTTTTGTTCAATATCTTCATTAATGATCTGGAGGATGGCATGGATTGCGCCCTCAGTAAGTTTGCAGATGACACTAAACTGAGAGGAGTGGTAGATATGCTGGAGGGTAGGGTTAGGATACAGAGGGACCTAGACAAATTAGAGGATTGGGACAAAAGAAATCTGATGAGGTTCAACAAGGACAAGTGCAGAGTCCTGCAGTTAGGACAGAAGAATCCCATGCACTGCTACAGACTAGGGACCGAGTGGCTAGGCAGCAGCTCTGCAGAAAAGGATCTAATGGTTACAGTGGACGAGAAGCTGGTTATGAGTCAACAGTGTGCCCTTGTTGCCAAGAAGGCTAATGCAATTTTGGGCTGTATAAGTAGGAGCATTGCCAGCAGATCAAGGGATGTGATCGTTCCCCTCTATTCGGCATTGGTGAGGAGTCATCTGGAGTACTGGGTCCAGTTTTGGGCCCCACACTACAAGAAGGATGTGGAAAAATTGGAAAGAGTCCAGCGGAGGGCAACAAAAATGATTAGGGGGCTGGAGCACACAATTTATGAAGCGAGGCTGAGGGAACTGTGATTATTTATTCTGCAGAAGAGAAGAATGAGGGGAGATTTGATAGCTGCATTCAACTACCTGAAAGGGGGTTCCAAAGAGGATGGATCTAGACTGTTTTCAGTGGTAGCAGATGACAGAACAAGGAGTAATAGTCTCAAGTTGCAGGGAGTGGGGTTTAGGTTGGATATTAGGAAAAACTTTTTCACTAGAAGGTTGGTGAAGCACTGGAATGCGTTACCTAGGGAGGTGGTGGTATCTCCTTCCTTAGAGTTTTTAAGGTCAGGCTTGACAAACCCCTGGTGGGATGATTTAGTTGGAGATTGGTCCTGCTTTGAGCAGGGGGTTGTACTAGATCATCTCCTGAGGTCCCTTCCAACCCTAATATTCTATGAGTCTAATGATTTCCCTCCAAATCACTATCCTCAACATGAATAGCTTGTCCAGATTCTTATACCCGTTGCCAAATATTTTAGTTGCAAGCAACTTATTTGGAAAACAGTAGTGTTTTCTTAGGAAGACCAAAGACTGAAAATGATTCTCTCGCCCTCAAAGGCCTGCTTGCACAGCACAGCTACTTTACATTCTCTTTTTGCTCATTATTCTACATGGAAGGCGAGACATGAAGTATTATTTTCAAAATAGCTGATTTTCAATAATATTATTCTCTTCTATCCCTGCAGTCAAATTCTTACACTAACCTGACAAAACCCAGTTCTGTCACAAACAATTAGGATTTGGTAGGCAGTCGGAAAGCTATGCAATCTTACCCAAAGATCCTCACTACTCTATTTGCTAAGCAGGCATTCTGTTTTCTTCCATCTCTTTGTAAACCATAGCTTCCCAGAGTAATCCTTGAGGGTATTCACATATCATAAAAATAGTCATGGAACACCATGAATTTGTCCACCCCATCAACTGAAATAATACATTTTTTTAAAGATACAGCACTTGCAGTCCAGATCCTGTCTGGAATCTCAATTTACAAAGGGGACAAAATTGTTTACATGCACTGGAGAACTGTATGATTTACATGTTAGTTTTGGGAGGTCTTTTGGACTTCCTCCACCAGGCAAGTTTCTCACTGAGTAGAATAAGGAGGTAGGAGAAATTAAGGCAATGTCTTATAAAGATTGGGATCTGGGGGGGCCTAGCCTTTCAATCCCCACTTACCAGCACTATATGAGTATCTCCATTGATTTGTTACTCATGAGATTTACTTATATTCTGTGGAGGAAGAACCAGGCCCCTGTATTATTATCCTGGCTCTGCAGTTGGCCCACTTTTTAAGCTTGGCACATCAGTTAAGCCAACATTTTCAGAAATGCACACTAATTTGGGGTGCCCAACTTGAGATACCTAATTTAAGGTGCTGTGATCCTGCAGCCCCCTTTGACTTCAGCTGGAGTTGTGGGTGCTCAGCACCTCTAAAAATCAGGATGCAGGTGTTTCAAGTTGGATACCCAAAAACTGAGGCATACAAAATTAGTAGGATATTTTGAAATTGTGCTTCTTAGCTTCTCTATGACTCAGTTTACCAATTTGTATAATGAGTATAATAATATTTACCAAATTCATCAATGCTTGTGCAGTGCTTTGGGATCCTTGGATTAAATATGGTATATAAATGCAAAGTGTGCATGTTATTAATTAAGGAAGAATAGTGAAAACAAGGATTAATACATATTTTAATTTCCTCTTCATTCTTCCCATCATTCAGAATCTGATTCAAGTACCATTCTTTATTGTAAATACCTTTTTTTCATATGTAAATAAATATCATGGACATATTTCTTCACAGATACACAAAGGTGGAGGATACAGGTAGGTTTTGATGGTAACTAGCATGTTGAAGTTGGTTCTATTTATAATCACCTTTGCTAAAAAAAACATTCATTCTTAGCAGAAAGAGTTTTGAATTCATATTCACATCCCTGGTCTTATCTATGGAGCTTTTTCTACTTGGAAAGAATGAATGGAACAATTCATTCCATTCAATAAATTAAACTTTTTACTTCATATGAAGAAATTATCCTTTCCAGCAGAATTACTGACATTAAGAGTCGAGTAAACTAAATTAGCATACTAGCCACTTCACTGAGCTGTCATCTGTCTGAAAGCTATGTGAGTAAGTTTGACACACATTGTCTCTGACGTTGTCATTATTTACATGTTGTTGTTATTGACTCCTTTATTAAACTGTACAGCATCTTCAGTCAAACAAATATGAATGAAATAAAATGTGACGCCATAAATGAACCAAGTGATAAGGAAAGAGGCTTTAGATCTGATAGTGAAGGCCTTCTTCAGATAACTTTCGTTACCACAATATCAGTATCCTCAAGCCCCTTAGAATCCACTCTTTTGTAGATAGCTATGTGTAATGCTTGTTGTAAACTAGGTGCAAAGAAACCACAGCTGTTCCAATGTAGGGTAGTAAGGCACATCCATAGTCAAAAAATGATCATTTTTGTATCAATGTTTTTAATTAGAGCAACCAGATATTTTAGTCAAACACAGTCATAAAATTAGAGATAGAAAAGACATATTATGTCATCTAGTTCATCTTTCTGCCTAATCAGAATTGTTCCCTATAATACATTTTTCTAGTGTGTTCCCCAGTGTACCTTTATTTATCTGCTTGCGTTTTAAGCACATACATACCAGTATAAGTTACATACACAACTGGCACATTATTATATACAGTGAAGAATACAGGATCTCCAGAATGTAGTGCAGTGTTAGACATAAAATGGAGATAATAACCCAACAAAAGTGAATGAAGATCCTTAGATGAAAGTCTCAATAGAAGTGCAAACTATAATACACACAGGAATTTGGTGCAATAAAATTAGACTTTCATAGATCCATAAAAGAGCCTGATTCCACATCCTTTACTGATGTTTCTATTCATAGGCACTGACTCAGTGGGGTACTGGAGTACCCACAGAAAAAAAATAATGGGTGCCCAGCAACCACTGGCAGCCCTATAGATCAGCTTCTTCCCCTTCCCCCTGCCCACTGGCAGGCCCCTCCAATCAGCTCCTCCCCCATCCTCCCAGTGCCTCCCACCCCACACGATCAGCTGTTCAGCAGCATGCAGGAGGTGCTGAGGGGGGAAGGAGAAGGAGCGGGGGCAGGAAGGGGTGGGGGAGGGGCAGAACAGGGTGGTACAGGGGCAGGAAGAGGCAGGGCAGAGGTGGAGGCTTGGGGGAAGAGGTGGAGTGGGAGAAGGGCCTAGGGCAGAGTGGGGGTGGAGCACACCCACCCCGGAAACTCAGGAAGTCAGCACCTCTGTTTCTATTTATTTATTTAAATAGATAAACCAAGGTGGATAAAATCAATTATTTAATAACAACAACAACAAACAGATTTAAAAATTGAAATATGATTTTTTTTATTTAAATTAAATTGGAAACTGACAACATATGTTGTCCTAAGGCCTACATTTCTTATAAACTATAAAATCATTTAAATTAAATACAAAAAATAAGATTAAGAAGCACGTTTGCTGCCAAGTTTTAAAGAAAGTCAGACCACTGAACTGCTGCAAGTCACTGGCTAAGCATCTGGAACCAGAGTTTGCTGAAGTGCTAAACAAGCCTGCAGGTGCAAAGAGAATATTTTCTTCATTTCCATTTATCCTACTAGTTCAGTTCAATGACTAGTTCATTCAAAATTAAGAAACCAGTTGGGAGTTGAAAAAGCAGGAAAGCTTGATTTCCTTTTCCAATCTATGAATAAAAAGTAGATGTGAGAGGATGAGATCTACTAGTTGTAAAATCTTGAAGGACATGGTGACCAGAAATAATCAGTTCAATTCATTAATGACAGAAAATGCTTCTTTTGTTTAACAAATCAGTTAGTTTTAATGTAAAACATCTTTTAATAAACTTTCTCTTATGTAATCAGCACTTTCAAGCTAGTTTTATTTAAAAAAAATGAAAATGTTGTTTTTGTGCATTTTAATTGAATATTAATTTCCATCTTAAGAGGACTTGACACAAATCACAAGTAAAATATAAATCATACTCTAGTAAATAAGAAATGAAGCATTCACCATTTTCTAACATAATAAAACATGTAAAAGTAAGAATCTGAATAAATGTAAGTAAAGATATATATTTGCTTAAATAAATGTGCACAGATATAATGTGTCCTCCTGGTTAGCAAAAAAGAGCACCAAATTTAGTGGAAAAGTTGTAGTTGTTGCAGATAATATGTTTTAATGGTTACCGACGAATGAGAATCCATCTTTTTCTTTAGGAAAATAACTAAAAAGTACAAATGCAAAACAAGATTAAAATTGATGATCAAATCAAGGTTTCCTGATTGCTGATTTAAATCATTATTAAAATCATCATTGCTGGTAGGTGTTAAAATCATGGTAAATTCTTCTTAGGGGCATATTATACATAGTTTGCATCAACCTTGTCTCCATCAGTGAAATGTACAACAAAAATTTCCCATCCAAAATAATAAGGAGCTTTGGCTTTTGATTTACATTAACATCTGAGCTAGTTGTGCTGGTATATGCTTTTGTTGCTGCTCCTGTCACCTTCTTTCCAATAATAAATTAATCTTGCGGGTGACCTTGCTATTTCCTTATGACTCCCAGCAGGTTCCATGAGCCATTTCTGGGAGAGTGTGAGATTACTCAACTACTGGGAGCTTGTACTTTTCTGCTGAATGTCTGTTTATTTTTACAGTTTTTACCATTTCTGAATGCATGGGTGTAGGCAGACATGCCACAAATTTCCTGGGCACAAGATTTTATACAGATGGCTGGGGTGTTCTGTTTCTTATTGGGAGTTTTATGAACATCCTAGTCGCCCTGTTTACCTATCAACATCTGCTATGTTAGGGACCAGATTTTGTAGAATGGCAAGTCTGCCTTGGGAGATTTTGACTGTTCTTTGGGCTGGAAGATGGTCGATCTGACAGACTGGACTTGATTCTCAGTTATTTTGGTCCATTAGTTGGAAAAAGGGGTGGGGGGGTTGGGTTGTGCAAGAAAGTGGCTCTAAGTCACATTTGTGCTCCCTGTAGATTCATGGAACCATTCAGGGGCCATTGTGTTGACTAGTGCAAATTAGAGCAGCACTGAGTTGGTTTAACTTGCATTCTGGTTCCCACAGCTTCCTCCAGGCTTCAAGAAGAACAGAATAGCTGTAGTGCAGTGTGCTCCCCATCCCTCCTCCTCATGCTCCTTATATGTCCCTTACATGCAGGAGCTTGGAGCAAGGCTGGCATAGCACCCTTATCCAGCTCTACAATGGCTGAGGAGGCTCCATGTGCAGGGTCTTCTGAAGGGTGTATAAAGGGAGTGAAGTAGTGTAATTGAAGGTCAGGCCTATTGATTTTAATCTGTGAATGATTCATTATAGAAGGGCCTGGAAGCACCACCTATTTTTAAGGTGGCCAACACTTCCCATGATAAGAATCTGTTTTCAGTTGCTTATCACTTTGCCAAACTTAAACCATTTGGGCTGAAATTCTCCATGCCAGGTGTCTGGCTCAGGCTAAGGTTTTTCATTTTAATTTCAGTTAAAACAAAGGAATGTTTCTGAGAATAACATTAGGGGAAAATACTGTTAAATTGATTGGGTTAAACCTCTTCTAAACTTTTTGACCTCCACCCCTTATTTACAATAGCTGAGAAATAGCTAAAAAGTCCCACCCAAAACAAGGGGGAGTGCAAGCCCATCCAATAATTTAGACTTTGAGGAGAGAGCTCCAGTCTTTGCATATGTGAGTGTGTCTGGGTGGGACAGAGAGAGACTACACAAGCAGAGTCAGACAGAAGCAAAACAGCAGAGAGAAAAAGCCAAGCAGATACAGCATGGAAACACAGTGATGTAGCCCTGAGATAAAGCTAACAGAAAATGCTTTTGGGGCACAGATTGTTGACTGGAAAGGCAGGCTTGGAACCACAAACAAGGGAACTGTTTGTATCCTGCTACTTGATTCCCTGTGTGTTCACAGAAAAAGGACTGTATGTTGCTTACAAAAAACAAGGTTGCATCAAAGAAAAGACCAAGTATCAGGGGGTAGCTGTGTTAGTCTGTATCTACAAAAACAACAAGGAGTCTGGTGGCACCTTAAAGACTAACAGATTTATTTGGGCATAAGCTTTCGTGGGTAAAATGGGTAAAATGAGGTTTTTACCCACGAAAGCTTATGCCCAAATAAATCTGTTAGTCTTTAAGGTGCCACCAGACTCCTTGTTATTTTTAAAGAAAACACCAGATTCCATTGTAAATTTCTATTCCCAACTGGAACACCTATAACCCCCCAAATTTTTGGTTAGCCACTCAGATCAAAAGGGGTTACACTACACTGTTTTGCCCATGTCAAAAAACAAAAACAAAAACAAACAAACCAACCCAAAAACCTTACAATCATTTTCATGAGAAGCTCTAGCACGTCTATGCTTTGGAACAAGGGCTTGACATTTCAGGAAGGGGTCGGGAGTGATCTGAAGAAGTGTTTTTTTACCCACAAAAGCTTATGCCCAAATAAATCTGTTAGTCTTTAAGGTGCCACTAGACTCCTTGTTGTTTTTGTAGATACAGACTAACATGGCTACCCCAATACTTGAGTGTTGCTCTGGTGTCAGGGATATGCTTTTTGCTCTCTCTCTGTGAAGACTCGTTCAAATTTGGCCAAGTTATAGGCGTTTGAAATATCCCAGTTTGTACATGGTCAGTAAAAATTTGTTAGAGTTTGGCAGCTAAAGTGTTCATCTGTACTGATTATGCTCCAAAGTCCAGCCTAGGCCTGCACAAGGCTGAACAGGACTTTCCCTGCAATTGCTTCTCCCAGCTGCTGGGGATGAAGTATCAGAAAAAAACCAATACACCTCTACCCCGATATAACGCTGTCCTCGGGAGCCAAAAAATCTTACCGTGTTATAGGTGAAACCGCGTTATATCGAACTTGCTTTGATCCGCCGGAGTGCGCAGCCCCGCCCCCCTGGAGCACTGCTTACCGCGTTATATTCGAATTTGTGGTATATCGTGTCACGTTATATCGGGGTAGAGGTGTATGTGATCATTTAATTAAAGATTGTGTCATAATGCATACGCACAAGGGAGCTGAATTAAAGTTGCACATGTAGCCTAAATTCTGACATTTCCTAACTAATGAGTGCCTGATTTTGCAACCTCAACATTTTTAGCAAAGATTTGTGGATGTGTAATATTTGATATAGAGAAAAAATAACTGGTAAAAAAGGAATTAAAAGAAATATAAGCCTTGTCTCTTTAACAGGCAGGAGTGAGCTATTTTCAAGTTAACATCTTTGGTCAGGGATGGGAAACATTTGAAAAGAGGTTAATTAGCATCCCCAGGGATTTCCTCCAACACCAGACAACCAATTGGACAGTGAATGGATGCCAGTGTGGGCTGAAAGTCTGCATACAGCTTCAGAGAAACATCTGGAGAAATTAGGGTGACCAGATGTCCTGATTTTATAGGGACAGTCCTGATTTTTGGGCCTTTTTCTTATATAGGCTCCTATTACCCCCTCACCACCATCCCGATTTTTCACACTTGCTGTCTGGTCACCCTAGGAGAAATCTATATAACTGGAGGAAAAGCTGGAACCTAATCTGTTTACCCAATGGCAATTATCATAATAGAGAGAAACTTTAAAGCATTCTGTGGACATTTCATGAAAGAAACAATTGTCATCTTCCCTTGAAGGGGACACCTACGTAAATTTCTTTGCTTGAATGCCTGTGATTATGTTGAACAGGTTTACACTTTGAAGATCAAAAGGATCACAGCCCAACATAAGGGTGGGGTGAGGGGGCGGGATCCAAGACACTTGATATGTGTGGTGGTGGAAGACAGGGGAAAGCAGCAGATGACAGTTTAGCTAGAGGGCAGGGGCATCTCAGTGGCAGGTTAGCCAAGAAAGGGGACATAGAAGAAAGGGACAGGCTGGCTAGAATTTATTTGGTCTTTATAAATGCTTCTCTCCTGTAATAACATGAATTGTACCAACATCAGTTTATTTTTTGCCAGCTGTAGGACTTAATATGCTATGCAGCCCATTTCTTTTGCTTTAATCCTATTTTTCCTCAATCCTCGTTTCTATTTAGAGCAAATCGATCCTAACCGAGCAAACTGCTGCACCCACTTGAAGCCCCATTTAAATCAATGGGGCTCTGCCTGGGAGCAGCAGAATGCCTACATAGATCAGAATGCAGAATTGTGACCTTAGATTGTTTTTAAGGTTCAGTCCCTTTGCTATGTCCTTGAAGAGCAGAGAGCCTTCTGCCCCCTCCTGAGAAGGGCACTTGGGGATACCGGTTATACTCAGCCAAGGCAACCCTCTAAGTGCTATTCAGTAGGAGCACAGGGAAAAGGGAACCAAAAGGTTATATACAGTACAAAGTACACCAGCACATTTCTAGTGCCTGCATGCAGTAAGTATGACTAATGCAATTAAGACTGTAGTCCGCTATGCAAAGAATTATTTTTGTATGTAGCATTTTTATCTCATCTTTGCTGAGCTTGCAGTTCAGTGCCTACAATAAGCTGTGTATGCAACACATTACCAGGGAAAAAAGCACGAACTGACAGTCGGCACAGAACAGTGAATGCAGTTTATCCCTGGTGCAAAACCGTGCCCACAAAATCAGACCCTCGCTCAGGCCTCAATCTTTTAAGGTGCTGAGCACCCAGCCCTCCATCTAGCAAAGCGCCTGATTAACTCCAAGCAGGCAAGTAGGCCCATTAATTTCAGGGTTAAGCAGCTGCTTAAGTGATTTGCTGGATGAGAGCCACAGTCTGACCTTGCAACCCTGATCCCTTAATGCCTGTAGAGCGCTGGGAACATGTCAAGGGCTAATGTCAGCCTGGCAAAAACTCTCCCTCAATGCATGTCAGTTTTACCTTTTCTTTTGCCAGGGGGGTGCTAGGGCAGCCATTCCCCATCACACACAGGGGCCCGGGCAATGTCCCGCCTGCCCCAGGACACACAGGGACCGCAGCCGCTTGACCCCCTTTCTCAGCCCCGCCGCCTCCGCCCTCGCCAGTAGGTGGCAGCCGCACCCTGTTCCCCGCCCGCGGCCCCTCCCCGCGCCCCGGCGGCTGCTGACCCACATTCCAGCAGCGCCGCCTGTTCCCGGTGCAGCCGAACCAGCGGCTCATTGCGGCAGCTGCCGGCGGTGAGGCTGGCGAGCGGCGGAGGCTCTGCGGCGCTATGGGACCGTAGCACTCGCCGCCGGCAGGAGAGAGGTGAGGGAGCCGCACGGGCGCCTTGTAACCCCCCCTCCCCCTGCACGCGGCCGCGCTGCCCTAGACGGAGCCCGGCGGCAGGGTGCCCTGCCAGACAGACCCAGCAACAGTGTGTACCCCCCATCCCCCCGCGCATTTTGCATTTCTTCCCGGTTATGGTTGTGCAGCCTCCCGGGCGTGGTGCATTGTGTATCCTGTAGCCTGGGAGCAGCCGCCTCCCGCTCTTTGCTCTCAGCAGCAAGCTCCGTGCAGGTCGCCTAGCGACGGTGTATCTGATCCTGGAGAGGCGCGAGCTCCGGGGGCGCAGAGGGTGCGGGGTCTCGCCTGGCAGCGCCCCGGTGCCATCCGCATCGCAGCCAGATGGGCAGCGGCTTCCCTGCCTGCTCCATGGGCCGGGAATGGGGGGATGCTGCGGTGATCGCTGTAGGCTTGTGGCAGGGCTGTAAACACTAGTGTGTGGAGCAGTTTCTTTGGGCTTATGATTATCGGATGACTCTGGTGACTGTAGTTACAGCCTCCCTTCGTGCCAGGACAGCTACCCCATATCGCCTTTCCTAGGTCACTGTCAGGAGAGGGAGTAGCCAGCGAAGGTAAGTGCTGGAGAAAAGAGACTTTTATGTTTATCCTTGGCAGAATGCTCTACATTTTTATAGTGACCGTGTCTAGCCCAGTGACACACATTCGTAATCCTCCAGAACTGGCATAAACGTCTTCTTTTCTTTTGGAATTTAGCTGAGTAACTGTCATTAAAATCATTGGAGTTAAAGTTTGTCCCTTTACGTTTTGGACTTTTGGATTTCAGTGGGATTTTATGTGGTAGAGAAATTAGGTTGCTTCTTGCACTTAAGCACGCAAACAAAAAATCCTAAAGCACTGAGAGGGACTATAGCAAATTCTGGGCAGATATCCAGGTGCCTTGCTCTGCAGCTCTGCAGTGTTTGTGTCATGCAGATGGTTTGACAACCATCCTAATACAAGTGGAGTTGCCAATATGGTGGAAAGCACAGAGAAACACCTGAGGCCAGATTTGATCTCAGTTGCACCATTGTGAATAACTCCACTGAAGTCAATGGAATTATACTGCTATGAGATCAGAATCAGGCCACCTGGGGTGCTTATCTCATGCAAACCCCCATTCATTTTAAAGTTTACTCTGGAATCAACATAATTGTAATCTTCAAGTTTATATCCCCCACCAACCTCTACCCTTTTCCTTGCCCCCTCCTGCCTTTTTTAAAACAAGTATTGGAGGAAAGAGGCCACAGTGTATTCAATAATTGATGAGAAGTACTGTTACTGTGGAGTCCCAGCAGCTCAACATTCAGATGATAAACAGTTCTGGTGACAAAGGCATTTGAAACAAAGGAGCCATTTTAGAAAACGCTTGAGAGAAATTATTTATCTCCATGCTTTTGTAGTTGTAAACCCAGCGATCACTTTTAAATTGGGGATACCGTTTTGGAGAGCAGAAAACTGAAGTAACATAGAAATAAAATAGAGGAAATAAAGTTAAATTTCCTTTCTCTACAGCATATATTTCCCAGATGCACTGCTGCTGGCTTATTGTCATCTCCTGTTTCAAACATCTGGTTACACAGTGAAAGAACTATTTTGTGTACTTGTCCAGCCATGAATAGTTGAAATGGTTCAATGTACATGTGCTGCTCATCTTGCTTAATTGAGCACTGATGCCTACTTGTAGTAATTTCTGTGAGGATGTATTGCATGCTTTTCATCCTGTTACATGGTGATAAATAAATTAGATCTTAGGAGCAGTAATAACAGTAGACCATAGCATCTTTCTGTGGTTACCTTTAAAAATATCTTTGGGATAGTCACATTTCTAAGCCAAGCATGGAGAATCCAGATGCAATGCCACATATTTTAATTTAATGTCTTAGTTTTTAGAGTTGGTGTAATATTTCAGTGAAAACTGTTGCTAGAAATGATACGTGTGGTTGTCAACTTCATCTTTTGGAATAGATTATTTATTGCCTATCTAGATTCTTGCCTGAAACTGATAGGCATTGTTTTTCAGAGATGTTGTATTTCACATTAAGACAAATACCCATTTGTAGAAAAAACTTTGGGAAACCGTTGAATATGAATGAACGTGTTACACTGCTAACTTTCCTGCTAGCTTTGTTGCATTTCAGGGAATAGGTCTGTATATAAAGTTATCATGTCAGCAATGTAGAAAGTGCCTCTTAACCCTTTGTGAGTCAGAGCTCACAGGACAGGTATTGCACAAAATTTCAGTAGATAGATACTGTCTTTAGTTCTATGTAGCAAAGAATTTTGTTAAGTGATAAAAGATCTTTTTCTATTGTCCTTGCCACAGAATCGTAACCTGATGAGACTAGTACTGCTAACAGCCAGAATGCTAAGCCATACTTCAGCAATGGCACTTCAAGGCTATGCTGCACTAGCTTTTCTTTTCTTTTAAAATTCCCATTGTTGCTAGCAGGTGTAGTGGGACCACTAAGGTACACAAGGTTCCAGGTGGCTGCTGGCAAATTAAGCATTTTGTATTCTAAACCTGCTCAGAGTAAGTTTGTACTCAAAGCTAAACTGTGTGATCAGCACTGGTCCAGCTGCAATCATTATTGGCACTGATCCTGCTTTATTATATAGAGGAGGTATAAGATGCACAAAACCAGACCCAGGAGAGCTTTATTTGCTCCATGGACCACTTGCAGCACTAGCAGAAAATTGCAAAAAGAAAAATCTGGGCTGGCTGGAGAGCAAGAACTACTGGTTCTAAATGCCCACTGGGTCATTGGGAGAGTTGGTCTCTGTACCATTCATGAATGTCTGCTAAGCCTCATTGAGAAGATTTGTCTGATGCTCCTCAGTAGTCTTTGTTGCTTGATGGTATAGATCATCATAAGACCACAAGCCCAGGGAGAGCAGAACATTTTCAGGAGTTTATGGAAGGAAGGAGAGTCCTAATCCAAATGGGGTGAAAGGGCTTGCTAGAGTGCTGGGAAGGAAACCAGGTGATTTGGGGAGATCCAAAATGGGGAGTGAATAAAATGAAGGTGGATGATTGGACTTAGGTAAAATAAGATGGAGAGCGGGGCTAACTGATGCTGGTGAGGGTAACACTAAGAGGTTGATGAGGGTCTGAGAAGAAAGTTTGTAGTGTAGGGAGGTGATGAGAAGGAGCTGAAAGGTTCAAAAGATGGTTTGCAGACTTGATGTATGAAGAGAGGGAAATTGTGACTTAGGTGCTTGGAGGAGTGGGACTGTCTGGAAGGGGGCCTAGAAGGTACAGGGGTGCTAGAATCATGGTTCTGCACCCAAAATGAATTGCACTTGTAGTCTTATAGCTATGATCTCCCTTCCTCCAAGTGCTACAGTACTTATGAAGTGCTTTACTGTTATTGGTTGATCCTCACAACAGCCTTGTGAGGTAGGTAATTGTAATTATTATTATCTGTCAGCTATAGCTGGTGAGACTGAGGTGCAGAGATTAAATGACTTGCCCAAGGCTGCAGAGCAAATCCTGAATTCTAATCCTGCTTCTTGCATGGAACTCCTGGCTCATAGCCCAGACCACAATCCCTTGAATGATGCTGGCTCTTCATTAATTCATTGTTCATTCACAATTAATGCTTTTATGGAGGTGATTGGGGAAGGAAGACGTCAACTGGGGAACATATAGTATGTCTGTGAAATTTAAACCTAACACACATAGGATCCAGATCATTCTATGTTCAGGATGGTGCTCTGCCGGTGCATGAACCAGGAACAGCAGAGCAGCATCATGAGCGTAGAATGACCTGGATCCTATATGTGTTCTTTGCCTTCTCTAAACTGAATGACTTCAGACACAGACACATACTATTGGCTGTAATTAGAGACTTGTTTACGTGTATTATGTAAGAGGTAAATGGTATCACTAGTGCAGTTCCTTTTTATTTAGGTTTAAATTTCACAGGCATGCTATGTTTTCCCCAGTTGACGTCTTCCTTCCCCAATCACCTCCATAAAAGCATTAATTGTGAATGAACAATGAATTAATGAAGAGCCAGCGTCATTCAAGGGATTGTGGTCTGGGCTATGAGCCAGGAGTTCCATGCAAGAAGCAGGATTAGAACTCAGGATTTGCTCTGCAGTCTTGGGCAAGTCATTTAATCTCTGCACCTCAGTCTCACCAGCTATAGCTGACGGATAATAATAATTACAATTACCTAGGAACAGGTTGCTTTGTGGGCCATTTCCAAAATACAAAGACATTAATGGAAGTCTTTGCATTGACTTCAGTGGACTTGGTATCTGTTACCTGCATAAACAAAAGCATGCAAATATGATGGAAAAAGAAAAATTATGGGATCCGTGCTTCTCACCCTCCTCCACAGTGTTTCTGGTCATGAGAGTACATCCATCTGTAGTGTGGCAACTATCCTTTATGATCACAGTGCCAACAAGGACGAGTGGCACATGCTAAGAATGGAAACACTTTGGGTACAAACCAGTGCCTACAGTTTCCACAACTCTGACATGGCGATCATCATACTAAACAGGTCTGCTTTTCCCCAAAACTTACCTTGACAAAACTACAGCCCTGATGATATATGACATTGTTCAGTTACCCTGTTTCCTGCAGGTATCAATAGCATTGGTGACCTGGACGTGTGCAGTGAAACAGGTTCTGGTTCTTTGGAACATAACTGAGAGCATTATTTCTTTGGGCAGATTTTTCCCCATTGTTAATTTCTTGGGATTTGATAGTCCCCAGCACAGACAACAGCAAGAAGATGTGAGGAGAGCTGGTGTGGGGGAGGGAGTGAGGAGAACTCTCATTGCACCAGCCAAAGAGGAGAGGGGAGCACAGCTTGTCCAAGCCAGGGAGGAGAAGGGGAGCTCTCCCTTTGCTTCTAGCAGGAGATATGGAGTTGTGCTCACCCCCATATCCTTTAAACTCTGGGCTTGAGCTAAAAAGGGAACAGTGACCTCACAACAACCTTCCCACACACCTACTGTGTATGGAAGCCATTCCGCAAAAACTCCAGGGGCCTTTGTGAGGTGGCCATGTTTCTCCTTCCACCCGTTGCCTGTCTTATCTGTGTAGATTCCGGGTTCTTGGGGGCAAGAACTATCACTCTGTGTCTGTACCGCGCCCGGCACTGGGTAAAGATAAAATGAAAAACCTTATTCAGCTTTGTTTGTATTGTGCAGAAAGGGAAATGTAGCACTGAAACATTCATTGTGTTACATACAGATTGCATGGCACAGCTATTGCTGCTTCCTATGAAAAAGAGAGAGAAAAAAAATCACAGTATGCAGAATGAAACTGAAACTTACAAACTAAGAGACATTTAATCATTTCTGTGGGGGAAATCCAAGTGAAAGGGAGGGGATTTTGTGAGTTTTATCTTGCAGAGTTTCCTCACCACAAGAGCAACTGATGGAACATAGCTCATGTCATGTACATTATCACATAAGCTATTGTAAAACTTTGTGGGGCGATCAGGCTGTGACAAAATGGGGATTTTCCCTTATGTTGTATGTGAGCCTATGTGAGTTTTACTGTTTTGCATGAATACAGTGTGTGCCTCAGTTTCCCTGTGTGCTGCACAAATACCTCGGTGGTGAGAATAGGGGTGTGTGACTTTGGCTGAGACCTCTGGGGCAGGTGAGGCTGCACCAGCTGCCTGCAAGTATGCTATGACTGGTGCCCTTTGTAACCTGAGACCCAATAGGGGAATGCGACCAGGTGACTCTTTGCCCCAGGAAGCGAGACAAAGAGAAGGAGGAGGAGCAACTGGGGTGTCTGAGGTCGGGTCGTTGGAAGCTGGCCGTCTGCTGTGGGGGACTGGAAGGGAGGGAGTCCAGGGTGTCTGGCCCAGGGCTCCCGAAGATGGAGTTGGCTGAAAGTAATTGATTTCTGTGATAGCAAGCTCTGTTCTATGCATTGTTCCTCTCAACTAATAAACCCTTCTGTTCTACATGCTGGCTGAGAGTCACTGCTGACTGCAGGAGTTGGGGTGCAGGTCCCTCTGGCTTCCCCAGGAGCCGAGCCCGGGCGGACTTGGTGCAGGAAGCACACGGTGTGGAAGGGGATGCTGAATGCTCCAAGATCTGAGGCCAATTAATTAAGAGAGAAAACTTTTGAAGTGATAATCAAGCTAGCCCAGTACAGACAGTTAAGGAGTGTGAGAATACTTACAAGGGGAGATAGAGTCAAACTCCGGTTTGAATAAGGACTGGGAATGGCTGAGCCATTACAAACATTGAATCTATCTCCCCTTGTAAGTATTCTCACACTCCTTAACTGTCTGTACTGGGCTAGCTTGATTATCACTTCAAAAGTTTTTTCTCTTAATTAATTGGCCTCTCAGAGTTGGTAAGACAACTCCCACCTGTTTATGCTCTCTGTATGTGTGTATATATATCTCCTCAATATATGTTCCATTCTATATGCATCCGAAGAAGTGGGCTGTAGTCCACGAAAGCTTATGCTCTAATAAATTTGTTAGTCTCTAAGGTGCCACAAGTACTCCTGTTCTTCTTTTTGCGGATACAGACTAACACGGCTGCTACTCTGAAAGCTGTGTACGTTTCTTGCTCTGGAGGTGTATGCTCAGAGAGAGGAGGCATGCTACACCAGAGTCCTGACTGGTTTCGTATGGAGTAGTTCCAGAGCACCGGCCCGGTGACTCCGTGACACAAGCCCAGATCACTTCCCCTACAGATATTTGTGATGTGTTAGCCTCTCTTTCACAAGTGATGTTGGTGCTCATAAGAAACTCTACCCTCCTATTCTTGTGATGTCTGGAATTTCTACATCGGTGTTACTATGTTCTATGGAGAAATTATTTGGTTTGTATACACAGTCCAAGAGGACACATTCCATAATATGACAAAGATGCAGGATCACAGCCGTCATTCGCTACAATGCAACCGTAAGCTCTTTCTCCTGCCAAGGTTATCTCTATCAGCTTCAGCACGTAGGTCACAATCTCTAAGATGGCATAAATTTTTTGGAGACTTGGGCTTCTGTGACTGCTCCCTTTTTTTCCTTTTCAATAAAAAAAGACAATGAAACTAATGTTGAAAATACAACTATGTAAAGTGATAAAAAGATGGAGCTTGAAAATTTTGCCCAGAACCTACCTATCTGGTGGCTGAAAATATCTTCACCTACATATCCTTTGCAGTGTAATGGTTGTCTTTGTGTACAATTGGATTTTGAGTAATGTAATGGTAATGTTGTCAATCAACTTTCTATTTAATGAACTTTTTAAAAAAAGTCATTTACTGCTGATTGTCTCTTGCTTTAATTATAGCTTCTTACTCTTCCTGATTTTACTCCACTTCTTCTTTCCTTCAGTAAATCATGTTGTGTATCTTGTATCTCCCTTTAATCACTTACAGCATTCTCTTCCCCCTGCCATATTGTGTTCTTTGCCTCCTTCCTCACTCTATTTACACGAAAAATCTGTTTGTCAATACTATATTCCCACCCCCACCCACCACCAACTCTCACATGTAGCTTGGAAATTTTACCAGACACTTAGCAGCATAAGAGGGGTGTGGGAGTGTGTTACGGAGTATTGGGGGACTCAGGGCCCTGCACCCCCGGCTTCCTGCGATTTACCATGACTCTCAGCCAGCCAGTAAAGCAGAAGGTTTATTTGGATGACAGGAATACAGTCCAAGACAGGTTTTGCAGGCACAGACAACAGGGCCCCCCTCAGTTAGGTTCAGCTTGGGGTCCCAGGGCATCCCAGCCCACCCCCCTTTGGGGGGTCAGAGCCATCTCTGCCTCCCAGCCATCTCTCCAGCCTGCTTCCAGCACTCTGCCTTCAGCGACCCCTCCCACAGCCTTTGTTCAGTTTCCCGGGCCCCGGAGTCACCTGGCCTCCAACCCCTTCCTGGGTTCTCATGTTACAAGCTCAGGTATGTTCCCTCGGGCAGACTCCCATCCTCCGATGCAGACCATCCTAGCCACACTTGCCTGTTAGCATTCACACACCCCAGCAAGAACAGTCCCAGTTCGTCACATCTCTTCCCCCTTCGAGACCGAACTGAGCGGGGTCACTTTAGCCAGTGACCTGGGGAAGTTCGAACCTAACCCCTTCCCATGGATGCCCCCGCATCCCTCCCAGTTCTTGTTGGGAATTACACCACGCCCCTTCAGTTTTACGCCCCCCCTTAGGTCGGGGGTGCTTGATGGCACTTGCAGTTCGCATGTGGGAAGGTTTATGCGGCCTGTGCCCTTTTTTCACCCCCATACCTCTGGGGTTCCAACTGGGCTGTGGTCTTCTCCCAGCGCTCCAGTCTGGAGGTCTGTGCTTTGGGCTCTCTTGGTTTAGAGCCGCCCTTTTAACCTTGGCCACCCTCCGGAAAGGATCCTTTATGCTGGGCAAGGGTCCTAAAGCTGTTTTCCCCTTGTCCCAGGCCTTCCTCCCCCTCTGACGGGTCACAGGATCCGCAGTACTGTCGGACAGTAACAAAGACCCCAGGCCAGTAAAAGCTCCGTAGCAGCCTCTGCTGGGTATGCCAGGTTCCCTGGTGCCCTGAGAGGGGAATGTCATGGGCCCGGCACAGCAGCTGGCGGCGATACTTTTGGGGTACCACCAGCTGCCTCCTGATCCCCCCTGACTCCATTTTTCCTGGGGGAGCCCATTCTCGGTACAGGAACCCCTTCTCCCACAGGAACCTTTTCCGGCCACCTTGTTCCATGGTCTGTACCGCATTGAGGTCGGCCAGGTCCCTTATCTTCCGCAAGGAGGGATCTCTCTGGAACTCAGCAGCTGGGACAGAGATGGCCACCTGCTCTTTCTCGCCCGCTGGGTCTGAAGCTGCAGCCTCCCTGAGCCGTGTCCCTGGGCGCTCCCTCCCCACCAGGTTAGGGTCCTGCGCCTCAGGCAAGGCACCCCCCCCAAGGCCAGGGCGCAGTGCCCCTCGCCGGCTCTGACTGCGGGTCACAACCAGTGCCTTTTGGGGGTTGCTTGGCCAGTTCTCCAGGTCCCCCCCCATCAATACCTCAGTGGGCAAATACGGGTGTACCCTCACATCCTTGGGGCCCTCCTTGGCCCCCCACTTCAGGTGTACCCTCGCCACGGGCACTTTGACTGGTGTTCCGCCCACCCCCGTCAGGGTCAGGTAGGTGTTGGGCACCACCTGATCTGGGGCCACCACCTCGGGCCGGGCCAGCGTCACCTCTGCGCCCGTATCCCAGTATTCATTGACCTTCCTTCCATCCACCTCCAGGGGAACAAGGTACTCTCTCCGGAGGGACAGCCCCGCGCCCACCGTATAAACCAAAAACCCTGAGTTTGGGGCATCCAGCCCCCTAGAGGAGCTGGCCTGGGGCCCTTCTCTCTCTTGAGCAGTTGATAAGCTGCCAGCCCCTCTTGCGTGAGAAGCCTGCCCCTCGTCCGTCTGGGCCTCTACCAAGTTAACCCTGTGCGGGTTCGGTCTGCTCAGTCTGTCCTTGAGCTTGGGGCACTGGGCCCGAACGTGGCCTCTTCGGCCGCAGTAATAGCAGCTCATGTCCTGTGGGTCCCCTTGAGCCGGTCGGTTGTCCCTGACGCTGGGCATTCCCCGTGGGAGGGGATTCCCCATATTCCCCTTTTGGGAGGTCCCAGGGTGACTTTCTCTCTGCATTGCGGCGGGCCTGTTCCTTTGGGGCTCCTCCCTGCCACCCCCTGACCGGCTTTTTACAAACTCATCGGCCAGCTGCCCTGCGTGTCGCGGGTTCTCTGGCTTTCGGTCCACCAACCACAGCCTCAGGTCGGATGGGCACCGCTCATACAGTTGCTCCAGTACCAGCAGTTTAATTAGGTTCTCCTTTGTCTGGGCCCCATCAGCCCACTTGCTGGCGTATCTTTTCATGCGGACGGCTAGTTGCAGATATGAGATCTTAGGGGTTTTATCCTGACTCCGGAACCTTTCCCGGTACATCTCAGGAGTTAACCCAAACTTCCGTAGCAGGGCCTTTTTGAATAGTTTGTAGTCCCCTTTTTCTGCCTTTCCCAGTTGGTGGTACAATGCCACGGCTTTGGGGTCCAGTAAGGGGGTAAGGACCCGGAGTCTGTCCGCGGGATCAACCCGGTGCAGCTCGCAGGCCGTCTCAAAGGCCTCCAGGAAGTTATCCATGTCCTCACCCTCCTTGCGTGGGGCCAGGATGCACTTATCAAAGCTCCGTGCAGTCCTGGGTCCCCCCTCACTCACCGCAGCCGGGGGTTCGCTGCCCTTCAATCTCGCCAGTTCCAGTTCATGCTGACGCTGTCTTTCATTTTCCTCCCGTTCATGCTGACGCTGTCTCTCATTTTCCTGTCTCTGTCTCTCTTTCTCCTTCCGTTCATGCTGACGCTGTTTCTGTTGTTCACGATCCTCCAGCTTTCTCAGTTTTATCTCTTTCTCCCATTCCAGCCAATTCCGCTTCACGGATGCCGAACGTCGCCGGGAGGATCCTCTGCTGGCCGGCGAGCTTCGCCGGGAGGGTCCCCTGCTGGCCAGGGGGGTCACGGCGCCCTCGGTATTTGCTGGGCTCCTCCCCACCCTACCCCTAGGCATAGGAAGGAGGGGTCTCGGGAAGCCCTCAGCCGCCGGCTGACCCCTCCCAGCTGGGACAGACACTGGTGCCTGCGCTGCATTTGCCAGGCTGCTTCCCTGAGACACAGGGATCAGTTCATTCGCGCGATCTTCCGCCTCCAGCCGGGCAATGAGCTGTGCTTTGGTGAGCCTCCCAATGCACAGCCCCCTCTGCTTGCACAGCTCCACCAGGTCGCTCTTAAGCCGCTTGGCATACATTTTTCTGCTGGCCACTCCCAGGCCTGGGTGCTCACCACTCCCCACAGTTTCCAGGGGGACCCCTAGTGTGCCAGCCCTTCTCGAGGTCACCACCTCTCTGCCAGGGTCGAACTGCAGACTCCTCCGCCCCTGGGACCACTCGCTGCGATCCCCCCGGGGGACCCTGTTACTGCAAAAGTCCTTCTCGCTGGTTACACACTCCCAGGGGTAATAACCGTCTCTCTTTCACTCTCCAGCACGCCTGGTCCCCGTCAATCCCCCTTTGTTTTACTGTTCCCCAGTCACTTACTGCAGGAAGCGCCGTCCACGGGGTGCAGTAGATCCCACCGCTGCCACCAGTTGTTACGGAGTATTGGGGGACTCAGGGCCCTGCACCCCCGGCTTCCTGCGATTTACCATGACTCTCAGCCAGCCAGTAAAGCAGAAGGTTTATTTGGATGACAGGAATACAGTCCAAGACAGGTTTTGCAGGCACAGACAACAGGGCCCCCCTCAGTTAGGTTCAGCTTGGGGTCCCAGGGCATCCCAGCCCACCCCCCTTTGGGGGGTCAGAGCCATCTCTGCCTCCCAGCCATCTCTCCAGCCTGCTTCCAGCACTCTGCCTTCAGCGACCCCTCCCACAGCCTTTGTTCAGTTTCCCGGGCCCCGGAGTCACCTGGCCTCCAACCCCTTCCTGGGTTCTCATGTTACAAGCTCAGGTATGTTCCCTCGGGCAGACTCCTATCCCCCAATGCAGACCATCCTAGCCACACTTGCCTGTTAGCATTCACACACCCCAGCAAGAACAGTCCCAGTTCGTCACAGAGTGGGAATAGTCATTGCCCAGAGATAACACCCTGATGAGAAACAGCCCTTTCTTTCCACATACCCCTGTCCCAGTTGTTGGGAAAAGGGTATGATGTGTGATTTCCTACCAGGGTGCTGTTCCTTGACGCTGCTTGATGACTTTGTATTTCATATCAGTCTCTGCCTGTTAGTTGACCGATAGATTGGAATCTCTTTCTTGGTCTCCAAAACCTTCTTTTTTCTGCAGTGGAGACAAAGTATTCTGTCTCTGCCATTAGCCCCTCTCAAGCCCCGCTGAGGCCTCAGTTGCCTGGCTGCTGTGAGGTTGGGCTGTTTCTCCTACTCTCTGTAAATGTTCCCATCTCAGCTCACACAGCTTCCTTGTTCAGGTTTTCTTCTTCCATCACTAGCTTCAGTGCCTGCCTCTGGTGCTGCTCAGAGCGATCTCAAGCAGCAGAAGAGTGAAATTGACCTAATTCGCATCAGTTAGTGGTTAGTCAGAGGGTTATGAATAGGGACAGTGAAAACTGACAAGACTATGGTGACTGCTGCAGGTTGGGGAAATGATCAGGAGCCGCAGAAGCACTGAGCCTGTTTGCAACCTTGGGAAGTTGTCCCTGAATCAGTTTATAACAGGTTCACATTTGGCATGTTTGCTTTACAATCTACAAACTTTTAAAATAAAATTAAAGCTTACTGGCAGCAGAAGTTGAAAGCACTTGCTTGGGAAAACTTCCTACTCGCCATAGGCATATAGATCTCTTTCAAACCCTGTTAAAACACATAGAGCTGGCTCTACACTGTAATCCATAAAATGTGCTTTGCTGTGCATTGTGCAGACAGTCAGGGCTCCCAGCAAGGTCACATACGTACACACAGAATTGTTCTGGTTTCCTCAGCATGTAGAACAGTTCGTTGAGCATCAAGTAGGAGCCAAATCAGTAGGCCATAGAATTTCCTAAATAACTGTTTCTCGTTTCTGAATCAGCTCAACTGCAGACTCATCAGGAGAAGTTAATTGTATTGCTCATTAGCTGTGTCTGGGGTCCTGCAATCCACAGAGGGATTGTAATAAATAGTTAGCACTTATATAACGCTTTCCATCAGAGGATCTCCATGCTTCACAAAAATAACGCTCCTCTGTGCCATCCTTCTGCTGAACTGTTGTATACTGGCTCCCTTTACTGGAGTAAGGTATATCCTGGGTCCTGCTGCAGTAGTTTGACTCCATGAAATGTTAACACAAGGATAGTTTTCTCTCACACACCCCTTTTCAGCTTGTCTGCCTCTGTAGCATCAGGGTAAAGTTGTCACTACCACAAAAGCCGTCTGGATGCAATGGTAGGAGAGCTTTTCACCGTAGGAAGGATTTCTGCTCAATCAATATAAATCATGTTGGAGTTTCCCTGAATTTCTAGATGGTACTGCTGCATCATCTTCCTTTTGCCTCAAAGGGCTGTCCTGCATTGTCCGGTTGCATCTCTTTGGTAAGACTTAAACGTTCATGTCAATTGTTACCCAAAATCAGTGTGAAGGCAATTAAAGTGCTTATTGACTGGCAACTTGTTCAGCGTTGTGCTAATCGAATGGTTAATTTAAGCCTGTTTGCTCCAAGCAAACCTCACAGAAGATACTAGTAAAAACTTTTCCTTTGTATAATGCCACTGAATTCAACTGAGTTACACCAGGGATGCATTTGGCCCTTTGACTCATGGTTATCAGAAGGATGCCAATGTTTGTCATCCCCATAAACTGTTGTGTACTAGGAATTGTCAAAGCTCTCAGGAAACCCTAGAATTTGGTCGCTTTTAGTTTGAGAACCACTGCACTAACATAATTAGGTTTCAGTTATGTAACTATCTAAGGTGCTTGCATTGCCCCATTGCCATTGTATCTGAATGCCTCACAATCTCTAACATATTTATCCTTGCAACTCCCTGTGAGGCAGGGAAGTGCTGTTATTCCCATTTTACAGATGGGTAATGGAGACCTGGAGAGATGAAGTGACTTGCCCAGGGTGTCAAAGGATGGTTGTGGCAGAACAAAAATTGAACGCAGGTCTCCCTCAACCTAGGCTAGCACTCTAACCAATGGACAACCCTTCCTCACAAACACTGTTGAGGTGAATGAGGGGCATCACACCTTTTACAGATATTGCTCCAGAGTGTCTGCAGACAGAGGGTTTGCCTGCACTTAAAATACTACAGCAGCAGAGATGCGCAGCATTTCAGTGTAGATACTACCTACGCCAATGGGAGGAGGGGGAGTTCTCCCGTTGGCGTAGGTAATCCACTTCCCTGAGAAGCAGTAGCTATGTTGATGGAAGAATTTTTCCATTGACCTAGAACTGTCTACATGGGGACTTAGGTCAGCTTAACTATGCCATTCAGGGAGGTCTGGATTTTTCACACCCCCTGAGTGATGCCTTTAAACTGACTAATTTGCTAGTGTAGACCATGTCTGAGGCAGAGATCATTATTTTGGTTAAACTCAGTTCATGATGTGACAGTTACTTTGCAACCATAAGGACTAGACTTAATACTTTTTAAATGAAAAAGTTTAGATTCTGGAGATTCTAAAATGGCTGACTCTCAAAACCAAAACAAACAAAAACCTTGTATAATTCCCATATTTTCTTTAGCGAGGCAGTTTCAACAACAAATGATGTGATTTGTGCTGATTATCTACATCCCATTAAAAAAAAGGGAACAGCAACAATTACAAGTTTTCTAATGATGTGGAGTCACCTCTATGTCTTCATCATGGGTCACCTGTGTATTATCAGTACACTGCATTTTCAGTATTGATGCTTTCTTATGACTCAAACACTACAATAAGCATTAGTGAGTCAGATGAGTTCGCTAGTCAAATGCATGCTTAGGCCTCTGTGAAACAAACAAAACTGCCTTGGTTTTCTCTTTTTCTTTGTGAAATAAAATTTAATTTGAGTAGGGTCATTTTCTTTCTGCAGTTGTGCCCAGGAGACCTTCTTTTTTTGTTTTGTTTCCTTTTCTTTCTTAAACAAAACCACAACTTTAGAATTAAGATGTGAAATCTAGCAGTTTACCTTTGATTTATCTCTGCCTCTAGCAAATCTTAACCTTTCAGATTGCTGTTGGTTTCCATCTAACATGGCAAGATATAATCAACCGTAAGAATCACTTACGAGCTAAAAGTCAATATTTGCTATAAACAATATTTTTTTCTTTAAAAAGTGTCTCATTGCTGCTAATCCAAGATGTGCTGTAAACCTTTATTTATAGCATTTTCTTCTCTGGATCTTCCAACAAATCTGGTAGTGTGTGCTGCCCTTGTACCCTACCACCCATGGAGGTTTTTGTTTCCTTTTTTGGCACAGAAAGACAGAAATGTAAGCATTCTTGACTTACAGGCAACTAATTTAAAGAGAAATTATCAATTTCCTTCTGATATCTCTTTGATCAGAAAACAGGAGTCCACAAGCTGAGTCTCTTTCACTATCGCCGGACACTTTCCCAAATATAGAATTAGGTTTAGCTGAAATGTTTCAAGCTAATTGAATCACATTGTTCATAAGTAGCATACTTTAGTTAAAATCATGGTCTGTGGCTGTTTAAAAAACCATTGCCATGTTAGTTTTTCTGGAAGCAGACGATATACTATTGAGTTGTTACGCTTTTGTGGAAATACATTATAAAGATTCTGGGCGAAAAGAAATCATAAGGGGATAGTTCTGACTGTTCTAATTTGTTGTAATTTCATGAATAGAATCATAGAATATCAGGGTTGGAAGGGACCTCAGGAGGTCATCGAGTCCAACCCCCTGCTCAAAGCAGGACCAATTCCCAACTAAATCATCCCAGCCAGGGCTTTGTCAAGCCGGGCCTTAAAAACCTCCAAGGAAGGAGACTCCACCACCTCCCTAGGTAACGCATTCCAGTGCTTCACCACCTGCCTAGTGAGATAGTGTTTCCTAATATTCAACCTAGACCTCCCCCACTGCAACTTGAGACCATTGCTCCTTGTTCTCTCATCTGCCACCACTGAGAACAGCCGAGCTCCATCCTCTTTGGAACCCCCCCTCAGGTACTTGAAAGCAGCTATCAAATCCCCCCTCATTCTTCTCTTCTGGAGACTAAACAATCCCAGTTCCCTCAGCCTCTCCTCATAAGTCATGTGCTCCAGACCCCTAATCATTTTTGTTGCCCTCCGCTGGACTCTTTCCAATTTTTCCATATCCTTCTTGTAGTGTGGGGCCCAAAACTGGACACAGTACTCCAGATGAGGCCTCACCAATGTCGAATAAAGGGGAACGATCACGTTCCTTGATCTGCTGGCAATGCCCCTACTTATACAGCCCAAAATGCCGTTAGCCTTCTTGGCAACAAGAGCACACTGTAAAAAGCAACAGAGGGTCCTGTGGCACCTTTGAGACTAACAGAAGTACTGGGAGCATAAGCTTTCGTGGGTCAGAACCTCACTTCTTCAGATGCAAGTAATGGAAATCTCCAGAGGCAGGTATATATCAGTGTGGAGATAACGAGGTTAGTTCAATCAGGGAGGGTGAGGTGCTCTGCTAGCAGTTGAGGTGTGAACACCAAGGGAGGAGAAACTGTTTCTGTAGTTGGATAGCCATTCACAGTCTTTGTTTAATCCTGATCTGATGGTGTCAAATTTGCAGATGAACTGAAGCTCAGCAGTTTCTCTTTGGAGTCTGGTCCTGAAGTTTTTTTGCTGTAAGATGGCTACCTTAACATCTGCTATTGTGTAGCCAGGGAGGTTGAAGTGTTCTCCTACAGGTTTTTGTACATTGCCATTCCTGATATCTGACTTGTGTCCATTTATCCTCTTGCGTAGTGACTGTCCAGTTTGGCCAATGTACATAGCAGAGGGGCATTGCTGGCATATGATGGCATATATAACATTGGTGGACGTGCAGGTGAATGAGCCGGTGATGTTGTAGCTGATCTGGTTAGGTCCAGTGATGGTGTTGCTGGTGTAGATATGTGGGCAGAGTTGGCATCGAGGTTTGTTGCATGGGTTGGTTCCTGAGTTAGAGTTGTTATGGTGCGATGCGTGGTTGCTGGTGAGAATATGCTTAAGGTTGGCAGGTTGTCTGTGGGCGAGGACTGGCCTGCCTCCCAAGGTCTGTGAAAGTGAGGGATCATTGTCCAGGATGAGTTGTAGATCACTGATGATGCGTTGGAGAGGTTTAAGCTGAGGACTGTAGGTGATGGCCAGTGGAGTTCTGTTGGTTTCTCTTCTGGGCCTGTCTTGTAGCAGGAGTCTTCTGGGTACACGTCTGGCTCTGTTGATTTGTTTCTTTATTTCCTTGTGTGGGTATCGTAGTTTTGAGAATGCTTGGTGAAGATCTTGTAGGTGTTGGTCTCTGTCTGAGGGGTTGGAGCAGATGCGATTGTACCTCAGTGCTTGGCTATAGATGATGGATCGTGTGGTGTGACCGGGGTGGAAGCTGGAGGCATGAAGGTAGGCGTAGCGGTCGGTGGGTTTTCGGTATAGGGTGGTGTTAATGTGGCCATCGCTTATTTGTACGGTGGTGTCCAGGAAGTGGACCTCCCGTGTAGATTGGTCCAGGCTGAGGTTGATGGTGGGGTGGAAGCTGTTGGAAGCATGGTGGAATTCTTCCAGGGCCTCCTTCCCATGGGTCCAGATGATGAAGATGTCATCAATATAGCGTAGGTAGAGAAGGGGCATGAGTGGACGAGAGCTGAGGAAGCGTTGTTCCAGGTCAGCCATAAAAATGTTGGCATATTGTGGGGCCATGCCGGTGCCCATAGCGGTGCCACTGGTCTGGAGGTATATATTGTCACCAAATTTGAAATAATTGTGCGTGAGGATAAAGTCACAGAGCTCAGCAATAAGTTGTGCTGTGTCATCATCAGGGATACTGTTCCTGACAGCTTGTATTCCATCTGTATGTGGGATGTTTGTGTAGAGAGCCTCTACATCCATGGTGGCTAGGATGGTGTTTTCTGGGAGGTCACCAATGCATTGTAGTTTTCTCAGGAAATCTGTGGTGTCACAGAGATAGCTGGGAGTGCTGGTGGCATAGGGTCTGAGTAGGGAGTCCACATATCCAGACAGTCCTTCAGTGAGAGTGCCAATGCCCGAGATGATGGGGCGTCCAGGATTTCCAGGTTTGTGGATCTTAGGTAGTAGTAGATAGAATAACCCCGGTCGGGGCTCTAAGGGTATGTTGATTTGTTCCTGTGTTAGTTAGATATATGGACACAAGTCAGATATCAGGAATGGCAATGTACAAAAACCTGTAGGAGAACACTTCAACCTCCCTGGCCACACAATAGCAGATGTTAAGGTAGCCATCTTACAGCAAAAAAACTTCAGGACCAGACTCCAAAGAGAAACTGCTGAGCTTCAGTTCATCTGCAAATTTGACACCATCAGATCAGGATTAAACAAAGACTGTGAATGGCTATCCAACTACAGAAACAGTTTCTCCTCCCTTGGTGTTCACACCTCAACTGCTAGCAGAGCACCTCACCCTCCCTGATTGAACTAACCTCGTTATCTCCACACTGATATATACCTGCCTCTGGAGATTTCCATTACTTGCATCTGAAGAAGTGAGGTTCTGACCCACGAAAGCTTATGCTCCCAGTACTTCTGTTAGTCTCAAAGGTGCCACAGGACCCTCTGTTGCTTTTTACAGATTCAGACTAACACGGCTACCCCTCTGATACAAGAGCACACTGTTGACTCATATCCAGCTTCTCATCCACTGTGACCCCTGGGTCCTTTTCTGCAGAACTGCTACCTACCCATTCGGTCCCTCATCTGTAGCAGTGAATGGGATTCTTCAGTCCTAAGTGCAGGACTCTGCACTTGTCTTTGTTGAACCTCATCAGGTTTTTTTTTGTCCCAATCCTCTAATTTGTCTAGGTCCCTCTGTATCCGATCCCTACCCTCTAGTGTATCTACCACACCTCCCAGTTTAGTGTCATCTGCAAATTTGCTGAGAGTGCAGTCTACTCCATCCTCCAGATCATTAATAAAGATATTAAACAAAACTGGCCCCAGGACCGACCCTTGGGGCACTCCGCTTGAAACCGGCTGCCAACTAGACCTGGAGCCATTGATCACTACCCGTTGAGCCCAACAATCTAGCCAGCTTTCTATCCACCTTACAGTCCATTCATCCAGCCCATACTTCTTTAACTTGCTGGCAAGAATACTGTGGGAGACTGTTTCAAAAGCTTTGCTAAAGTCAAGGAATAACACATCCGCTGCTTTCCCCTCATCCACAGAGCTAGTTATCTCATCATAGAAGGCAATTAGGTTAGTCAGGCACGACTTCCCCTTGGTGAATCCATGCTGACTGTTCCTGATCACTTTCCTCTCCTCTAAGTGTTTCAGAATTGATTCCTTGAGGACCTGCTCCATGATTTTTCCAGGCACTGAGGTGAGGCTGACTGGCCTGTAGTTCCCCAGATCCTCCTTCTTCCCTTTTTCCAGTCATCCGGGACCTCCCCCGATCGCCATGAGTTTTCAAAAATAATGGCTAATGGCTCTGCAGTCTCATCCGCCAACTCCTTTAGCACCCTCGGCTGCAGCACATCCAGCCCCATGGACTTGTGCATGTCTAGTTTTTCTAAATAGTCCCGAACCACTTCTTTCTCCACAGAGGGCTGGTCACCTTCTCCCCATACTGTGCTACCCATTGCAGCAGTCTGGGAACTGACTCTGTTCGTGAAGACAGAGGCAAAAAATCATTGAGTACATTAGCTTTTTCCACATCCTCGGTCACTAGGTTGCCTCCCTCATTCAGTAAGGGGCCCACACTTTCCTTGACTTTCTTCTTGTTGCTAACATACCTGTTAGTATGTATCCAGTTAAGGCCAGGTACGTCTTCCTGCAGTGTAAGAAACCACTTTCTAGAAGTGAATACTGCTGGGTTCCTCAAAAAGAACAGCATTTAAGGGGGTGATCTAGATAAGAGGAAAACTACTGATTGGGGGCTGGAGCACATGAATTATGAGGAGAGGCTGAGGGAACTGGGATTGTTTAGTCTGCAGAAGAGAAGAATGAGGGGGGATTTGATAGCTGCTTTCAACTACCTGAAAGGGGGTTCCAAAGAGGATGGATATAGACTGTTCTCAGTGGTAGCAGATGACAACAAGGAGTAATGGTCTCAAGTTGCAGTGGGGGAGATTTAGGTTGGATATTAGGAAAAACTTTTTCACTAGGAGGTGTGATAGTGCAAGGCCAGATGGCTACAGTAAAGTAGTGAGGAACAGGTATGTTAGCCCCAGGCTAAACAAATCCCTGGTACCATGGTAACCAAATGGCAGTTGCTCCAGGTTAATCAAGACACCTGGGGCCAATTAAGATCCTTCTAGAAGGCAGGAGAGACAGCTAGATTGATTGGGACACCTGAAGCCAATTAAGGACTGGCTGGAACTAGTTAAAAGCCTCTCAGTTAGTCAGTGCGGGGTGGGTGTCAGGAGCTATAGGAGGGAGCTGTGCTGTTGGAGGAACGAAGTAGTACGAATCCATATCGGGTGCAAGGAAGGAGGCCCTGAGGTAATTGTGAAGAAGATATTGAGTGGGGGCTGCTGTGGGGAAGTAGCCCAGGGAATTGTACATGTCCTATTTCCAAAAAGTCAGCTTTCATAGCTGCTAAGTTTAGAGTCCCTGGGCTAAAGCCCGGAGTAGAGGGCGGGCCCGGGCTCCTCCCCCCCCCCCCCCCGATTAATCACTGATCCTGGGAGACAACAGAGACTGTGTGAGGGAGCGTTGTTTCTCCTCACCTCCCTTGCTGGCTTATGATGAAAATGGCTCAGTAGACTGTGACCCTTGCCTCTAGAGAGAGAAGGGCTATGTGGAGGGTCACAGTGAGCCTCTGAGGCTAGCAAAAATCCATCAGGAAACGCAGGACCCACAGAGTCAAGGACAGAACTATGTCAAAACTGGTGTCAGTAATGGGATCATCATTCACAGTGTGATGGAAGAAAGAGTTTTTTTTTAAAGTGCACTGGGGTTTTGGACTTGGTTTTTTTTTTTTTTTTTTTGGTTTGCTTTGTATCACAATGGAGGAGGTGGTAAGAGCTCTGGTACAAGCCACTGCAGCCCAGCAGGAGGCCACCCAGGTTCTGGCAAAGACGCAACAGGAGTCTATGCAGCTACAGCAAGAAACCAATCAATTATTAATGGCCAGGCAACCCAAGATCGTGCCCTCTTGCAAGAAGTAGTGGACCAGCTAAAGATCCTCACCACCCAGGCCCGGGGGTCAGATAGGACGCGAACCCTGAGGGCCACAGGTTGTCTGCCGAAGATGACGTAGAGGCATATCTCCTCTCATTTGAAAGGACTGCTCAGCGTGAGACATGGCCCCAGGAGCAGTGGGCCAGCATTCTTGCCCCTTTTTTGTGCGGAGAGGCCCAGAAGGCCTACTTTGACTTGCCTGCCACGGACGTCACTGACTATACCCGACTGAAGGCAGAGATCCTAGCACGATCAGGGGTGATGGCAGCGGTACGGGCCCAGAGGTTCATGGAGTGGAAGTACCAGGAGAACAAACCCCTGAGGTCCCAGCTATTCAACCCCATAAACCTCGCACGGAAGTGGTTACAGCCCGAGGTGTGCAGTGCGGAGGAGATTTTGGAAACCCTGGTCATGGACCATTACATGCGAGGACTGCCACCAGATCTCCACAAATGGGTAGGCCAGAACGATCCATCCACCTATGATGAGATGATCACGCTGGTAGAAAGACGCATGACAGCCAGGGAATTGACCCGACTACCTAAGGAAGGCCCCTTTTGAAGCAAGCACCCGACCCCAACCCTGGAAGGCGGGACAGCCAAACCCTGGGGAGTCCTAGGTGGAGGAAGGGGGGGGGGCTGAAAACCAGCGGGGACCTCAGAAGGAAGGGATTGGCCTGAGTGGGGGGAACCCTGGGACTAAACCCCCTAACCTCCGTGATAGGGGAGTGATTAGAAACATTATAGATGTTATGCATGTGGAGAGTGGGGACGCATAGCAGCACAGTGTCCCAGCACTGAGGAGCCTATGCAATGCAGCTTGGGGGTTTGGGAGATCCCGTGCTCCCTTATCCACCTTGCAGGCATCACATTAGCCCCGCATAACTACACCAGGCCGGTGAAGATAAATGGAGCAGAAACTACAGCGCTTGTGGACTCGGGGAGTGCCATCACCCTTATATCGGGTAAGCTGGTAAAAAGTAACCAACTGCTACAAGCCAAACGTGTAGCAGTGATGTGTGTGCATGGGGCCGTGAGCCATTACCCCACCATCCCAGTGGAATAGAGGTTCAGGGGAACCCCATTGAGGTGACAGTGGACGTGGTTCCTAAACTCCCATATCCTGTAGTCATTGGGAGGGACTATCCAGGGTTTGATAAATTACTCGCCCTGGAGAGACTGGAGGGAAGTGGGGACCCTGATGGCAGCGAATCATCATTGGGGGAATGTCAACTCCCAATGTTCGCTGAGATTTCTCAAGATCTATTCTCAGCCCCCCAAAAGGCCCGGAAGACCAAAAAAGAGAGGAAGGCTGCGAAGGCCTTGGGAACTCGGATCCTGACCCAGGGCCAGAAGACTGCCCTAGTAGGCAGAGGGACACGAGCAGCCATCAGAGAAACTACCACCATGGAAGGTGAGCCAGAGGCTGGCCCCAGCCATGACAGTGGTGAGCCGTTGGAAGAAGCAGAAGCTGACCCCTGGGAGCTCAGACAGGTTAGTCCCGGGAGAGAGACTTTCGGGCGGGACCAGGCAGAGGACCCTAGATATGATAATGTCAGGAAAGAGGTGGCTGAGATAGATGGGATACCAGTGGAGGGGAAGGTCCGGGGTCCAGGACCTTACTTTATAGTGAAAAAAGATCTCCTGTATCGCGTGGTGCAAATGCAGGAGCAAGAGATGCATCAACTTCTGGTGCCACGAAAACATCAAAAAGCCATATTGAGCCTCGCCCACAGTCACCTGTTTGGAGGATACCTAGGGGTAGAGAAGACCCAGGCACGGATCCTGCGGAGGTGGTTCTGGCCAGGAGAACATGAAGAAGTCCGGCGATACTGCACCTCTTGTCCAGAATGTCAGCTACATAGCCCTCGCCCGCACTTGCGGGCCCCTTTGATACCTCTTCTAATAATAGAGGTACCATTTGTACGCATAGCCATGGATCTGATTGGGCCCCTAGAGAAGACAGCTCGGGGCCACCAACATGTGCCTGTTGTACTAGACTATGCAACCCGATACCCGGAAGCCATCCCCCTACGCAACACGGCTTCCAAGACAATAGCTAAGGAGCTAGTACAGATCTTTTCCCGGGTTGGGCTACCCAAGGAGATACTGATTGATCAAGGGACACCTTTTGTGTCCAAGTTGATGAAAGATCTCTGTTCATTGCTCCATGTACAAGCCCTTCGGACCTCTGTATACCACCCTCAAACAGACGGCCTTGTGGAAAGTTTCAATAGGACCCTCAAGACCATGATCAGGAAAGTGGTGAGTCGGGATGGGAAAGATTGGGATACCCTATTGCCGTACCTCATGTTCGCCATCCGGGAAGTCCCACAAGCCTCCACAGGTTTCTCTCTGTTCGAACTACTATACGGGCGCCACCCCTGGGGCATATTGGATATAGCCAGAGAAGCCTGGGAAGAGGAGCCAAATCCCGGAAGGAACATAGTCGAGCATGTACTGCAGATGAGGGATCGGATAGCCCAAGTTACACCCATTGTACGGGAACACTTGGAGAAAGCACAGGAGACCCAACGAACCCATTATAACCACCAAGCAAAGCTTCGACGGTTCCAACCAGGGGATCAAGTGATGGTCCTGGTGCCCACAGCAGAAAGTAAGCTGTTGGCCCAGTGGCAGGGACCCTATGAAGTGATCGAAACCGTGGGAGAGGTAAACTATAAGGTGCGGCAGCCAGGCTGAAGGAAACCAGAGCAAATTTACCACATCAATTTTCTAAAACCTTGGCCTGATCGAGTGGCATGCTTAGTCACCCAGGAGACCCTTCCCCAGGAGGATAACTTACATGAACAAGTGAGGATATCGCCCGACTTGATGCCGATCCAAAAGATCGAGGCAGCCGACATGAGTAATCGCAACCCAGATGTGTTCTCTAAAAAACCGGGGCGGATGACTGAGATCTATCACCATATCTGCACGATCCCTGGAGCCAAGGTAACATTGAGACCCTACCAAATCTCAGTAGCTAAAAGAGAAGAAATCAAGGCTGAAGTAAAGAAAATGTTAGAATTAGGGGTTATTGAAGAATCTTAGTCAGTGGTGCAGTCCAATTGTTCTAGTGCCTAAACCTGATGGTACCAAGAGATTCTGTAATGACTTTCGCCGACTGAATGAAGTATCCCAATTTGATACATATCCCATACCACGCATCGACGAACTGGTTGATCAACCGATTCTTGACAACACTGGATCTGACAAAAGGGTATTGGCAGATTCCCCTTACCAAAGAAGCTAAAGAAAAGACAGCATTCTCCACCCCGGATGGGCTATTCCAGTACACCGTCCTCCCTTTTGGGCTACATGGGGCCCCGGCCACATTCCAGTGCCTCATGGGTAAGCTGCTGCGCCCCCATACTAGTTATGCAGCCGCATACTGAGATGATGTCGTCATCCATACGCCTGAATGGGGAACTCACTTGGAGAAAGTTGAGGCAGTACTGCGCACCTTAAGGCGGGCTGGCCTCACTGCTAATCCCGCTAAATGCGCCATAGGGCTGGCAGAGGCTAGGTACTTGGGATACATTGTAGGGAGGGGCATAGTGAAGCCCCAAACGAATAAGCTAGAGGCGATTGAAAACTGGCCCCGGCCGACCCGAAAGAAGCAGATCTGCGCGTTCCTAGGCGTGCTAGGCTACTGCCGACATTTTATTCCCCATTTCGCCACTAGGGCAAGTCCCCTAACAGACCTGGTGAAGGCCCGAGGTCCAGACATGGTGAAGTGGACCGATGCAACAGAGGGGGCATTCATAGACCTTCGGACGGCCCTCTGTAATGACCCTGTACTCGTAGCCCCGGACTTTAACAAGGAATTTATCTTACAAACAGATGCTTCCGAGGTGGGGTTGGGGGCAGTTCTGTCGCAAATGGTGGGGGAAGAGGAACACCCAATCCTCTACCTAAGCAGAAAGCTTCTCCCAAGAGAACAGAAATATGCAGTAGTTGAGAGAGAATGCCTTGCTGTGAAATGGGCCATGGAGACACTGCGCTATTACCTCTTAGGCCAGCGATTTACTCTTGTGACAGACCATGCACCCCTCCAGTGGATGCAGCTGAATAAGGAAAAGAACGCAAGGGTCACCAGGTGGTTCTTATCCCTCCAACCATTCCAGTTCCGCATACGGCACAGGGCTGGATGCCACCATGGCAACGCTGATGGTCTGTCACGCGCACACTGCCTGGCATCCCAAGTTGCCCAACTCTATTGTGTTGAGCAGAGCGGGGGATATGTGATGGGGCAAGGCCAGATGGCTACAGTAAAGTAGTGAGGAACAGGTATGTTAGTCCCAAGCTAAACAAATCCCTGGTACCATGGTAACCAAATGGCAGTTGCTCCAGGTTAATCAAGACACCTGGGGCCAATTAAGATCCTGCTAGAAGGCAGGAGAGACAGCTAGATTGATTGGGACACCTGAAGCCAATTAAGGACTGGCTGGAACTAGTTAAAAGCCTCTCAGTTAGTCAGTGCGGGGTGGGTGTCAGGAGCTATAGGAGGGAGCTGTGCTGTTGGAGGAACGAAGTAGTACGAATCCATATCAGGTGCAAGGAAGGAGGCCCTGAGGTAATTGTGAAGAAGATATTGAGTGGGGGCTGCTGTGGGGAAGTAGCCCAGGGAATTGTACATGTCCTATTTCCAAAAAGTCAGCTTTCATAGCTGCTAAGTTTAGGGTCCCTGGGCTAAAGCCCGGAGTAGAGGGCGGGCCCGGGCTCCCCCCCCCCGATTAATCACTGATCCTGGGAGACAACAGAGACTGTGTGAGGGAGCATTGTTTCTCCTCACCTCCCTTGCTGGCTTATGATGAAAATGGCTCAGTAGACTGTGACCCTTGCCTCTAGAGAGAGAAGGGTTATGTGGAGAGTCACAGTGAGCCTCTGAGGCTAGCAAAAATCTGTCCGGAAACGCAGGACCCACGGAGTCAAGGACAGAACTTTGTCACAGAGGGTGGTGAAGCACTGGAATGGGTTACCTAGGGAGGTGGTGGAATCTCCTTCCCCAGAGGTTTTTAAGGTCAGGCTTGACAAAGCCCTGGCCGGGATTATTTAGTTGAGGATCGGTCCTGCTTTGAGCTCGGGGGTTGAACTAGATGACCTCCTGAGGTCCCTTCCAACCCTGATATTTTATGATTCTATGATACTTTGGTAATTCTACTTCTCTGAAGATACCATTTTACAGAACTCTCAGCCCCAGACCTAGTTTCCCAGCATGGGTGTGGTGGCAGCAATCTCTTAGGTTTTAGTGTCATGGGGGTGGGTTAACTTGCTTGAGGGCAGCAATAGGAAAGTCTGGGTCCCTGACTGGCCATCCCATGCTGAGTATGGATACTACGCGCCAATCCCAGTAAGTTTTTACACCTACATGGGAGATGGGACTCAGGACCAAGAGACCCCCTCTGCTGAAAGACCCTTTACCACAGGGGTTCTCAAACTGGGGGTTGGGACCCCTCAGGGGGTTGCAAGGTTATTACCTGGGGGGTCGCGAGCTGTCAACCTTCACCCCAAACCCCACTTGCCTCCAGCATTTATAATGGTGTTAAATTAAACACACATTTAAATATATTTATTAGGGGGGTCACATTCAGAGGCTTGCTGTGTGAGAGGAGTCGCCAGTAAAAAAGTTTGAAACCCACTGCTCTACCAGCTCTGCTCTCTTTGGCCATTTGGGTGGAGTCTGGCTGCCTGCCTGTAGCCAAGAAGAGCAATAGATGTGCATCCTTGAGGCAGTAGCCTTTGCTGCCATCTCATTCACACCAAAGGCTTCCCATACTTGGTGTTGGGCCAGATCTATGCATTTGGGGACTAGCTTTTTAACGTTCCTAGGGTGAAATCTTGGACCCAGTGAAGTCAATGAGAGTTTGCCATTGACGTCAATGGGGGTAGAATTTCAGTCCTAACCTTTATCATCTTTTTTTCTAGAACTGGTTTAAAAAAGAAAAAAGCTAGTTTTGTGAGCAATTTCAAAGCCATTTAAGTTTCAAATTATTCTAAGTGGACCGATTATTAAGTTTTTAGACATTTTTATCTAAAGCAACAGTTCTGAAACTTTAGCAACCCAAGAACCCTCATTTTGATTTAAAAAAAATTTGGGGACCACCAAGCCCTCCTGTTCAGGGCTGGCCTTGCCCCTGCTTGCTCTCCCCCACTTCCACCAGGCTGCGGCAGGGGGTTGGGGTGCAGGAGGGGGTATGGACTCTGGGAAGAAGTTTGGGCACAGGACGGGGTGCGGACTCTGGGAGGAAGTTGGGATGCGGGGTGCAGGCTCTGGGCTGGGGTTGGACGGGGTGAGGGGTGTGAGCCCCGGCCAGGAGGTGCTTACCTCGGGCAGCTCCCGAAAGCGACTGGCACATCCCTCTGACAGTGGCTCCTAGGTGGGGGGCCAGATGGTATCCGCTCGCTGCCCCTAGCCGCAGGCCATAGTTCCCAGTGAATGGGAGCTGTGGAGTTGGTGCTCAGGGTGGGGGCAGCGCATGGAGACCCCCTGCCCACCCCACCCCCAAGAGCCGCAGGAACGTGCCAGCCACTTCCGGGAATGTTGCAGAGCCAGGGTAGGTAGGAAGCCTGCCTTAGCCCTGCTGCACCGCTGGACTTTTAGCGTGCAGAAGGCTCTGGGAGGGAGGGAGAGGAGTTGATCAGCAGGACCCATGGACCCCCGGGGGTACCCTCGGGAACCCCTAAGGGTCCGCGGACCCCAGTTTGAGAAACACTGATCTAAAGCATTATCAATAGGTCCCTACCAAATTTATGGCCATGAAAAATGTGTCATGGACTGTGAAATCTGTTTTTAAATACTATACTATACAGATTTCACAGGGGAGACCAGCGTTTCTCAAATTGGGCATCCTGTCCAAAAGGGAGTTGCAGGGGGGTCACAAGGTTATTTTAGAGTGGTTGCGGTATTGCCACCCTTATTTCTGCTTTGCCTTCAGAGCTCAGCGGCCAGAGAGTGGCGATGTTGGCCAGGTGCCCAGCTCTGAAGGCAGCGCCCTGCCAGCAGCAGTGCAGAAGTAAGGGTGGCAATACCATACCATGCCACGGTTGCCACCCTTACTTCTGCTGCTGGCAGTGGCTCTGCCTTCAGAACTGGGCTCCCGGCCAGCAGCCACTGCTCTCCAGTTGCCCAGGTCTGAAGGCAGCACCGCTGCCAGCAGTAGCACAGAAGTAAGGGTAGCAGTACTGCGACACCCCTCCCCCTCCCCACCACACACACAGTAACCTTGTGACCCTACCCAACTCCTTTTTGGGTCAGGACCCCTGCAATTACAACACCATGAAATTTCAGATTTAAATAGCTGAAATCATGAAATCAACTATTTTAAAAATCCTATGACCACGAAATTGACCAATATGGACTGTGAATTTGGTAAGGCCCTAATTATCAACATTTTTCATTTGCCAAAACTGAGTTTTTCATAAACACATGTTGTTGAGATATTTGCTTTTAAAATAGTAACTTTGGTATGAAAAATGGAAGAAAAACAAACCCCAAACTAGTATTGACCTTTTAAAAACCACTTTTTGAAACAGACCAATTTTTAATTATAAACATTTCAAAAACTTCACACCAGCTCTGCTTTTTCCACAGAACCTGACCTTGAGACCCATGAAGACAGAAGGTTTCACAAACCCATAATACTAATGATTCCTAGCACTGCCACTCTGAATTTTTGCCTGCAGAATCATAAGTGCATTTGGTCTGCCATCTGGAGCTCTGGTAACAGAGAAGTACAGTCTCCAACAGGAAGCTCCTTCGCTGACAAGGTTCAAGAAGGAACAGATTGGGAATGCTCAGAGGGCAACATATATGCTTAGCAAGGGGTGGTGTATGACAGCCAGTAGAGGGCCTAGACTGTGTCCTGTTCCTGCTCCTACTGTCATTAAGGGTCAGAATATTTTAACACTAAAGGCTATTTCATTTATCTCGTGCTAAGACCCAGCAGTGAGAATGCTGTACAAATTACATCTTTAGACAGAAAACGAGGGGTGGGGGGAGGCAGTTTATGTCCCCTCCAGTCTTTGCCCTTCTCCTCCCATTTCACCTGCACTTGATATTGTCCAAGGAACATCAAAAGCTTCTCTAGGGAGCATTAGAAGCCTGCCTGCTGTATTCATTAATGAACCAGAGTTTGTTGTTAGCCTCTGTCCATCCTTTCAAGCAGGTGTCACAGCAGCCAGTAGCAATTACAGCTGTATTCAGGGGACAGCAGCATGATTCAGCCAGTCAAAAACAATCTAAATGGACTGAAGCTTTCACAATTTAGGGATTATATATTTTTAGCGAGCAGCATGATGTGATCCAACCGGATAGCTGTGTTTTTATAAATGGAGCACTTGATCTTTTCTTTGCAGCAGGTGACAGTATAATGTTCAGAGATGTCAGAAAGAGGAAAGGAAAATGATTACTAGGTGGAAGAAGGAGAGTGGGGGAGGGGGAAGTTTGCATCAGATTAGAAATATCATTTGGTCCTGCAAAAGTACATGGGGTCAGATATTCCAGGGTTCAGCTTCCCTTCATGCCCCAAAATAAGTTGCAAGATTTTCAAAAGGATGCTGAACTCTTCAAAATATTGGGTGCCCAATTGTGTGAAAATCTGGCCTTTAATCAGAAGCCTAAATGAGAACTGAGTTCTTTTGAAAATCTGGCTTGTAGGTAATTAATTTTATATATATATATATATATATATATATATATATATATATATATATATATATATATATAGACATTTTTTAGACATTTTTGCTTCCTCTGCCTTTTAAAAACTGTGATGTAGTTATTACTGGCACAGAATGCGCCGCCACCCCGTTTGCGGTTCCCTTTTGGTAATGGATGAATGGTCCCTATATTTGAAGTCTATAAAGTGCTGTTGGATCCTCCTGGATGACAGGTGGTAAATAGGAGATGTTTTATTGATCCTTTTGAGTATTTTGCTGTGTAAAATTGATAGTTGAATTCTACATCTTATTAGAAGTATTATTTCAGGGTGAAAACAATGCTACATTTTAGAAGCTTATGGAGAAAAGAGGTTGCTGGGGAGAGTCCCTGAAATCTGTAGTGTACAGGCTTGCTTCCCAGAAACAGACTTCTTATCTGAATTCCACCCACTGCTTTCAGCTAACTGGTAATCACAATGGAACTTAACTAGGCTTTCCCATCTTAGAAGAGTCTAGTGTAGATGCTGATTAAAATGTGAGGAAATAAATTGCAAGACAGCAAACATATCACCTCAGGGATCTTGGTGCCTGGAAGGGTAGTTACCTGTTTCGTGTCTCCCATATATGTCTCAAATCAGGATCCAGTCATAATGCTTTGCACTTATTTAGTGCTTTTCATCTGAGGATCTTCAAATACTGCTACAGATGCTTAAGAATAGAGGCTTACAATGCCCATGTGAGGTTAGGCGCATGTTTTTTTGCAGTTACAAATGGGGAGGATGTTGCAACTTTCCAAGTTCCAAGGAAGTCTATGAAAGAGTTTTTTGTTGGGAATCCAGACATTCTTGCTCTTAGTCCTGAGCTTTATCTAAGAAAATCTGTAAGCTGAAAAAGAAAGCCATAGAGCAAAGTAGTATATGTAAGATTTCAGGCTGAGGACTTGAACATAAACTTACTATTTTTGTTGGAATTAGAATTCTTAAAATAATTGCAGGAGGTATGTAGAAAAAATACATTGACAACTGAGAACGTTGAGACACTATTATATCTCTGTTAGTAAATATGTCTAATTTTTTTCTACAGCATCAGTTATTTCTGCAAGAACAATTTTATCTGCGATCGGTTGAGAAGGATTGCGTGTCTGGAACATCAAAGCCCCCACAATGAAGCACTTCCTGAGGTAACCCTGCTCCAAAACTATGTCTAACGATAACTCATTTCTTTGTAGAACAATTTTGCTGTATTTTGGCCCTTATCTTCTATGTAACTAGTGGAACATAGCTCATTATTAGTTGCTTTTCAGCCACTTTGCCACTACCATTTAATTAAAACTGTCAAAATGCTAGATTGTATTAAAACTTCATTTTCAGTTGTACAGAATATAGGAACTGGCCTATTGAATCGGATCACTGATCCATCTAATACAGTGGCATGTCACCAGTACTTGATGTTTCAGAGGAAAGTTGAAGAAACTCACAAATGGACAACTAAAGAATGATCCATTAATGGCAGAGAATCCCTTTGGTACTGCAGATTTCAGTATTGTTACTTGAGATTGATCATCCATAGTGGTCTGGTACCTAAGCCAATCTCGCTGCCATCACTCTTGTTTAAATGGGTTTCCTTCACTACTTCTGTCAGCAGTGATGTAGTGCAAAATTTTATAGGGTAGGAGCCCTGTAGAAGGGATCTCAAGTTAGTAATTCTGTCATGTGTGATAGGGTTTGAATATAGGTGCTTTGTCTTACAGTGACACAAGGTAGTTTAGATTTTGGAGGCTAACGTTTTACCAAGAAATTTTATCTAATTGAAAATCTGCACAACAGCAATTGTGAGCCTTCATGCATTTGTAATAAATACACATACGTCTCAACATGAAACACACATAACTCAGCTTTTATTTTCCAAACTTTAAGCTAGGTAGCAAAGCATGGTCAAAGCACACATGTCGTTAGTCAAAAAGCCCATTGGCAGCACGTGTAAAATACTGTCTTTACAACATTCATATTCTCTGCAAACTTCATATGAGGGCAAGATTCACTGATTTGCTTCAGCTACTTTTGAACTACTCCATAAACCTGATTTGACTGGCTAATCAGACCAGGGTGACAATGGTTTTCCGCCAGTCCCCACTTACCCTGACAGCCTACTGACGCATCCCAGCAGCCGTGGCACACATCCTGTTCATTGCTGCCCCCTGCCCTCCAGTCGCTCATCTCACAGGCCTTCAACACTCCCCATTCACTCCTTAGCCCATCGACAACTGTCCCCTCTGCTGCTCACCCACTACCCCTGGGACTTTCCTGGCCATTCACCAGCGCATCCCTGGCTCAGCACTCTGCTTCTGTCCCAGGTTAGAGGGCTCCTCTCAACTGCAACCACCCAGCAGCTTCGTTAGCTCCCATTACCCAGCTAACACACACAGCACAGGACAAATTTGAGTGATCAGTGGCATTGCAGCCTTGCACATGGGGTCACCGTGCCAGTCCAGTTTGGTGGAGGCAGAGGGGTGGCCAGGGGTGATGGAGCAGCCAGGCCAAACCTGAGTGAAATTGCAACCCTGCATGCCAGGTTGCAATGGCACTTCCTCAAATTTGGTCAGGCTGTTCCCTGTCCTGATGGAAGGGTGGCCAGGTCAAATGGGAATGGCGTTGCAACCCCATGCACCAGGTGGAGTGCCAGTGGGCTGCTCTGTCCTGGATTTCAGGTTCCAGAGCAACACTCCGGACTACTCCAGCAGCACTACACCCTGTCTGTCACTGACTGTATATAAGCCCCCTGGGGAACGAGGCTGATGATTTAGAATTGTATGCACGCAGCCAGCTCTCCGTTTTTAATGTGCTAGTAGTAAAGCTCCTGTTTTAGTCAAGCCCAAATCAGATAGACAATGCCTTCATTTTGACTCAGATAACCACTTCCCTGTTGTTTCTTATTCTCTTCCTGTTGGGTGACTAATTGGGGAGGGTTAGCATTGCCCATTGTGAGCATGGTGATGGGCATACTAGAAATTAAAATAAATTCCTGTAGATGCCCAGAAGGAAATTGCTAACTCTCTACTTCATTTTATGATACTCCTAAAGGCAGTGAATGGAGAGTGCGTGTCTTGGAAGGCACTCAGATGCTATACCGGTGAGAGCCAAATAAGTATCTGTTTGGGAAACAGTTTTTCCCTTTCATGGGGACGTCTAACATTTTGAAATTACTTTCCATTCTGATTTGGATTGAAAAGTCAAAATAGCAAAAAGTTTTTGCAAAATGAAAAATTCTGAAAAGTTTCAGTTTGGAAATGTTGAAGTGGAAAAAGTGGACAGTTTTGAAATATGTTTCAAAATGAAATATTTCATTTTTGAATTGACATTTCAAAATGAAACATCTCATTTTGAATCTTCCCCCATCATACAATCAAAAGCATTAATCTAAATTGTAATCAACATTATAAGGGTTGATATAGGACAAGTTTTCAGATACTTCAGATGAAGTTGTTGTAATTTGCATATTGGGTTCTGTGTGTTTTTTAATCTGTTCCTTTTCTGTTGATGTATTGTTTGGGGGTTATTTTTATAATCTGTTTAAAATCCTGACCCATTCCTTCAATGTGGTTATTGTTATATATATGGTTTGTTTTAATTAAATATCAAAATTTTCAGGGCATGTTATTCAAAGCCTATTCTAGCAAAAATAGGTTTTAAAAAATAGATCACTTTAAAAAAGCTCAAGTAGAAAATATCTTTTAAAGGCGCTTCTTACACACAACTCAGAAATGGCTGAACTCAAAAATTACCTTTCCTCACTGTGAAGCAGTCTGTCTTCCACCTGGAGGGGGATGGTGGGTTAGCATTGGAAAAGTTTTCAAAAAGTTGGCATTGTATGTGAATGATAGTAACTCTTGCTGACATTGAGACTAAGTTATTATATGTAGGACTAAGCTAGAAAGATTCCTATGAAGAAATTAGTTATGATGCTGCATAGTGACACTTCATTTAATAAACTGAAGTCTTGCAATGCTTGAGAGATGCACAATCAATCTTTCTCTGTATATATTATATTTGATCTTAAACCCTTCCTTCAGACATTCCTTGTCCACTTGATCAACTCATCTGTTCAGTCCCTTCCCATGATTCTGCCAATGAGAGAAAATGGACTTTATGGCGTGTTTGGAAAGGTAATCAATTTGCCTCTGGTGAGCCAAAGGGGTAGCAAATGCCAGAGCCAAAGGTTTCTCATGGAGAATGCACTGCCAGCAGTCCATCCTACTTAAAGAAGGGGACTCCACCTTAAATGTCTCTGCTGATCACAGTTGTTGTAGTGGTGCACCTTGAGTTTCTCAGGTAACAAGCCCCAACCTATTTAATGACCATTTGGCAATGCTGAAACTCTTGCAGATTTTGGGGGGGTGAGAGGTAGAAAGAATGCTCTGCTTGTGAAAGTGTGATGCTATTCCATGTTCCAACCATGGTCCAGCCAACTAAAGACAATGTAGTATTCATTGTATATAAGGGATCTGCTTGGGTCTGCAACTTTCCACATTCTGCCTTTTAACATCCTTTTGCTTTGGGAAGACTTCCCTGAGGATTTAAAAACTGGACACATGCTGTTCCTGAATTGGGACTGTCCATACGGTCAGATTTATTTATGCACCTGAACCTTCACTCTCTTATTGTGCAGCACCAACAGAGGATTTATAAATATTGCAGAGAGCATTCTCATGGAGGGATTAATATAACCTTTCCAGAGCTGTCTTTGTTTTCATTAGTTTCTCCCCTTCATTTGTTGGACAAACCCATGTGAAATACTCATTTGATCTGGGCACTCAGTTATCAGATAATTTAGAGGTAAGTGTGAATTTGATAAGCCAACCAGAAGGGAGGGTTGTTTCTTGCTCTCACTTTCTGATTATCACACATACATAGTCTTGGGTTTGTTCTGTTTGCTTCAGTTTGACTTCCAGGCTCAACGCAAGAGCAAGAACATTTTGGAGAATTTCCTGAAGTTTGACATTTTGGCAAAAATGGGAAAAGATTTTCGTAGAAAACATGTCCACTTTTCAACCTGCTCTGCTCACAACTGGGTCTTGGTGAGGCTGCCAAGATGTCACGTCCTTTTATTGTTGCTTGTTATTATTTCAGATACTAAAATATAATTAGTTACTTACTGTACTTAACACCTGCTGGAGTGCAGTTTTTCCTCAGTAAATCCCTTAAATTTGTCACACTCCCTCGGTCTACTGGTAAATGGCCTCCAAGCACTAGCAGATTTTTACAATATGTTGTTATGTCTTGCCCTGATCCCATCAAGTAAATTAAAAATCACCGAGGCAGTTTGAAGTAAGGAATGTGAAGGTGCAGCTCCCAGTATAGAATGCTTTTGAATGACTCTGTCCTGATATGTTCCTTGGTTGCTATAGTGATTTTCCTCCATGTATAAGCGGATGGGCAAATTGGAATTCAGTCTTCCTTATGTCTGAAAAACTGTCTGATATGTCGTACAATTGTTTTAAAAAAAAATAAGCTATCAGGTTTGTGTGGAGCAGACGGATAATTCTCCTATTAACGATGGCCAACAGAGAACCTTACTGTTGATCCTTATTTACAGCTGCAAGTTACACAAATAAAACAAGGACCAGTCGAATTGTTCATAAAAGTACAGTGTAACATTTTTAAAGGGTTTTTCTTACTTGGAAAAGCTGCTGTTCTGTGGATGGAATATAGAAGTCTTATTTTTCCAAGCTAAAATCAGAGTGCAACTACCCAGTAACGGTACAGTGAGCAGCTCTTAGTGTATTGCACCCGCATCCAGCAGACAAAATGAATAAACATCATCCATTTTCTGATGTGACAGAAATAACATCTTTTCCACTGATGTGTGTCTGCAGGGAACAAAATAGTTGCATAGGTATCTTGTGTATCTGCAGGACGTAAAACTAGGTATGATGGGAAGACAGTAAGGGTGGCAAACAAACTGTGGATCTATGGGATGGATTTTTAAATTAGAAAGTTTGTTTTAATTTATACCAAACTTAGTCATCAGCACTGGGCATCTAATGAAAAAAGCATTCAGTTTATCAAGGACTCAGGCAATTGAATTTGTTTAATACTGATCTGTTCTTGGCTTTGAAAAATACTAATCTTCCTGCGGCTCTGAAAAATCATTTGAGACCAGAAGAATTGGGCTTGTTCCATTCATTAATTTAAGGTGGGATTTTCAAAAGCTCTCTTCACTAGCCTGACTCGCTCCCATTGAAATAAATGAAATGCTGAGCATTTTTGAAAATCCCATCTTTAAACTCTAGGGGGATTACCTCATGCAGAATAGGATTTTTCTCAGATGTATTAGGGAATTTGGAAATCTTTGAGCGAAAAGAGGATTTGATCTCTTAAACATGGATAAAACAAGTACTGTTGTCTGCAATAAGAGAATTCAGTCATGATTAACGCATTTTTCATGCCTTTCATAGTATTTGAAAGTGCTGAATAGGCCGTTAATTCACCAGTCATTGGACATGCAGCCATGTTTTGGATGGGACACAGTATTTGTGTAACAGAGCATGGGAATACAGTAGAACCTCAGAGTTACAAACACCAGAATTACGAACTGACAAATCAACCACACACCTCTTTTGGAACTAGAAATACACAATCAGGCAGCAGCGAAGAAGAAGAAGGGGAAAAAAAGCAAATAACGTACTGTTAAACATAAGGTACTAAAAGAATAAAGGGAAAGCAGCATTTTTCTTCGCCATAGTAAAGGTTTTAAAACTGTATTAAGTCAATGTTCAGTTGTAAACTTTTGAAAGAACAACCATAACGTTTTGTTCAGAATTACGAACATTTTAGAGTTATGAACAATCTCCATTCCTGAGGTGTTCGTAAATCTGAAGTTCAGCTGTATTGCACAATGCTTTAGGACCAGAGGGAAAGAGCAAGGAAACTTTGTATAGATTATTAATCAAGTTGACCGCACAGTGTTGAGATATGACTTCAGTATTAACTTTGGTTGAGTCTTTTCTCAGATTTTCAGTCTGTGTTTGACAATGGATGAGAAACATGAGTCCCCATGTTTTGCTATGATGGAGAAGATCAGCTGAGTTCCACTACCCTTTATATAAAAGTTTGACTGAGCTGATCAGAAAACACCACATCAAGCATGCTTTTCTATGACTATTTCGAACTCAGAGGACTCTATCCACTCCATTAGGATAATAATGTTTAACACCAGTTGAAAGGACCATGGGGTTAACTGAGAGCAAATAACTGACACCCTTTGCAAGATGAGCTGAAAATGCTCATGTGAACAGCTTCAGAGTGAAGAACATCATCTACCAAGTTATCACCACACTCTGCTGCCTGTAGGCTTCCTGAGAGTGTTCCTATTCCGCTACTCTCCAGGACCAACTCAGCTTAGTTTGTGAGATCATAGTAGTGTAAGGGGTTAGCTACATGGGTAATACACGCAAGTTAAAACACATTAAACCAGGGCTGCCCAGAGGATTCAGGGGGCCTGGAGCAAAGCGGGGGGAGCTTGTACTCACCGGGCAGTGCTTCGAGTCTGCGGCGGCAGCATTTCGGCAGCGGGGGGCCCTTCAGTCGCTCCACGTCTTCGGAAGCACTGAAGGGCCCCCCGCCGCCGAAATGCCGCCAAAGAACCAGAGCGACTGAAGGGCCCCCTGTCGCCGAAATGCCGCCGCTGCAGACTCGGAGCATTGCCAGGTGAGGAAAGGGATTCTCGGCCAGGGCTTGCGGGGCCCCTGTGGGGCCTGGGGCAAATTGCCCCACTTGTTCCCCCCTCTGGGAGGCCCTGCATTAAACCCCCATTTGGAAGCTCTAATTCAGAAGTTGTGTCCTTAGTTTGCTGTAACCCAATCTGAGGAGGAATAAATTACAGTATACTAAGGCCACTTCTCTTCTGAATGAGAGCATCTACATGGGGGTTTAATGTGCTTTAACTTGCGTGCATTACCCATGTGCAGGTTACAGTTTATCAAACTGGTTTTTGAGACAGAATGGGAGGCTTGATACTGGTGTTTCCCTTTGAACGCTGGCTGATCTTGAAGAATTCTAAGCCTTCAAGCTATAAAGTATTTGCGGGAGGCATGTTGGAGCTGCTGTGCCAGGAGGAAGGAGTATGTGTGGCAGGAAGACCATGGACCAGGACAACGTTCATGGGTAAAGCGGGAGGTGGTGTGGGAGGCAGCAGCGGGGGATGAAGAGAGGGATAGAGTTCTGAGCAGTTAACTCTGCCCCAAAACCCTCTCTTGGAGCCTGAAATAGAGATAAAAGCTTCCTTAGGGTCAGAGTAACCTTTTCTAAAGCCATGTTATCCCAGTTACGTTGAGCTCCATTAGTATATTACTCTGCATGTAACAAATCACTTTGAATACTCAAAATGTTTGGGCTAAGGGATGGAGTGTGTGTGTGCAGTTGCACGAGAGAGAGAGAGAGATTTATGCTAGGTATTGTGTGCTTCTGTGTGTGCATGTGCAAATGTGTGTACTAGTATTAATGCATCATTAAGGTTTAGGCATCAAGCATTGAAAATTAAGTTACTAGTTTACTTCTGTTAACATGGCCACGTGCATGTTGTACAGTACTTTTTTTGTGTCTTTCCTGATTAAATGGTACAGCTAACTTATGGGTGAGGCCCTTCATTTTAGCTTTTTAGTTTGTTTAAAGTTTCCGAGGAATTTATCAGTGTTTACTACAAACATTTTAAAAAAGGTGAAAATTGGAGCAAAAAATTAACTTAATAGTTTTCTGGGCAAATAGGGTAAATATTGGGGACAGGAGGACCGAAAAAAGCAATAAATAGAGATGGCGTCCTGGTACTGAGTGGCCCAGTTTGCCAAGCCGCCATCTCTCCATCCAGACTCAATCACCAATGTATGCATATGACATGCATGCGTGTGTATGTCTTCCATTACATTGCCTTAGTTTAATAGACTGCCTCACATTTACACTTAGACTAATTTATTATTAACATAAAATCTTCTACCTAATGGAACATATCGGATTTTCATAATATAATCAGTATTTTCATGGACTTCGGTGGTCCAAAATAAGAGTGAAAATTGGTTTTAAAAAAAAAAGCAAAAAGCTTTTGTAAAACTAGGAATTTTAGGTTAAAAAAGACAGAAGGCTTTCCTTCTGTGTTAAGTATGCATAATGCATACTATACGTATGTGTGTTATATATAATGTGCAGTGTTAGGGAGCTCATGCTGTGGGGGAACAAACCCTACCTTTTAGAAATGTCCTGACTTTCGCATACTTGGTTTTCTGAACCTTAATGTTGAATTAATACTCACTTGAGTGGAGAAGTTTGAGTATCATTTTGGACCCACTTTGAGCACGTGTAAATGACTACACAAGCCAGTGGTGAATCAGGCTCTACATTTTCTGTGCAAAGAAAATATGTGCCAGACCCTGAGCAAGCTTGGGGGAGGGGAGGAAGGGGAATCTATTTCCATGAGAATTTAGAAGGTATTGGCATATGTTGCCAGAGGCAGTCATTTGTGTGTCCTCCAACCTAATTCAGTGATCATGCTGTAATGCCGCACTAGATTTTATTTTATTTTATTTTATTTTATTTTATTTTATTTTATTTTATTTTTTGGTGGGTGTCTAGGAATTTGTCAGTTCACTTTAAAATAAAAACCTAGCCCATTTCATCAGCAGTGTGCTTTCATTACAGGATTTCTGCAAGCAAGAATTCATTTTTATTAACAAAATAATAATTGAAAACAAATTTCAGTAACTGTTCATACCATTCTCGTTGTAAAGAAGACTTCCACTATCACAAGGTTAAGATGGACGAGTAGTATAACATTACAGGTATCTACAAAACAAAGATTTTTTTTTTTTTTTTTTTTACTTTAGGTGCATAATTATAATTAATGCAGTCTGCTTTATTAAAAACAGCCACTGTCAAATGTGTTGTGGTAAGTCACATATACAGTATATTTGTCATTCTGTAGCACTGTGATCCATTTTTAATAGCTGTACTTCGGTTAATAATAATAAAAATATCCTAGCATTTATCTAGTTCTTTACATCTGTAAATCTCAAAATGCTGTACAAAGGAGGTCAGTATCATTATCCACATTTTATAGGCGGGGATAGCCATGCTTTAGTACAAGCCATACACAAAATTATAATGATGAACATCAATTGGAACCAGGGAAAAACAGCTCTGAAGTCCAAACTCCTTGTACCACTATAAACATGTTTCATCATTGAACCTAAAGGCAGTGCCAGAATAACATGTCACAACTAGCAAGTTTTTGTCACTTTATCCATTTCCAAGAACATTTGTTCTCCATGAAACCAGATTTTTACCAGTAATGAAAGATGGATTGTAATGTTTAAGCTCCAAGGGAATGAGTTAACTGCAATCATACAGTTATTATAAAGGAGCTATGCTGTTTATAAGAGTAATTCTCTATGCATTGGAAATAAACATTTTGATTGAACAGCTTGCTTGAAGTTAAAAGGAGCTTTCTTCTATATGCAAAGAAGAGACGACCACCATGGCCTACAGACATTGCTGAAATAGAAGTATATTATAATCATGGAATGCACTGCACACCAATAGTATGTGATTTTGATTTACAGTACAGATCAGTGATCAAAAAGCAAATTGTTTGTCTTACTCCATTTGGGTCCCATCCATCAGTGCTCTCAGATAAAACTCCCGTTTACTCCATTGGGAGTTTTGCCTTAGTAGGAATGAAGCAGAGCACTTTAATGTTCCATCAACTTCATCAGGTATTTGTTGCTGAGTTGTGCTTGTTTTCTTGTTTGAAGATAGTAACCTAATCCAGGATAGCAACAACCACAATGACTCATGGGGCATATGTGACTGCTGGAATACTGAAATGTCCAGCTTTAGAGACTATTTTTGCAGGAGCAGAATTGAAGATTATGGATGAAGACATTGGCTGCCTTTGCGTGACACATTTTATTCTCTCCTTTTGCCTGATTTATACTTCTGACTGCTGCAAAGACCTTAACCATGTCTATGCATCTGCTTAATGGTGGGATTTTTTTTTTCCTGACTGCTGTTTTGTTTGCTCTCTTAATACTAGGAAGTTGGTTGCCTGGCATATATTGGAGCACTTTTTTTTTTTAATGTGCAAGAACATTTTAGTGTTAGCAACTGGGGTATTCTCCATATCTGTGTATATTTGATTCAGATACCAGAGGGGACACATCATTTAGGCTATGTTTACACTACAGCTTATGCCTGCATAATTTGTCGCTGAGGGGTGTGAATAAACCACTCCGAGGGATATAATATACACCGCCATAAGCGCTGGTGTGGACAGCGCTATGTCGGCGGGAGAGGTTTTGCTGCTAACATAGAGGGTGTTCACCATACGCGGCACAGTTGCATCAATGTATGTGTAAACAAGCCCTTAGAAGTCTTCAGGCTTTCTGACTGAATCCAAAATACAGACTTCCTGTGGCATAAACACTAAAGGCACGTCTACATGGGGACACTTTGGCAAATTAAGACAAATTAACTAATGGTGTAAAGTCAAAGCACACTAGTTCAGGTGCATTTAACCCTCATGTGGATGTTCTTATTCAGATGTAAAGTGGCCTTCCTTGGTTTTAGCTTAATCCTCCTTCAAAGAGGATTAAATTAAACTAAAGCGAACTAAGCACCTACACAGGGGTTTAATGCACTTTTTATCGTCACACCTTTAGTTATTGTGGCTTAATTTTCCTTAGGGTATGTCTACACTTAAATTGCTACAGCAGCACAGCTATAGCTCTTCAGTGTAGACACTACATATGCTGATATCGGCATAGGTAAACCACCTTCCTCAGAGGAAACTAGGATTAGGTCCGCTTAACTAGGCCACTTTGAGGTGTGGATTTTTCATACCCCTGAGTGACCTAGTTATGCCGGTCTAATTTTCTTGTGTCGAGCAGGCCTTAGCGTCTCCGTGTAAATGTGCCTGTAGGGACTGATCTTTACTTCTTGTGAATTGATGCTACTCTATTAATGCTGAGCCAGTTTTCACTGGTTGAGTATCTTACACAGTGGCCAGGTGTACACTACAAAGTTTTGTTGGCTTAGCTATGTTGGTCTGGAGTGTGTTTAAAAAACAAACACCTTAGCTGGCATAGCTATGCCTGCAAACCCCGAGTGCAGATGCAACTGTGCTGAGAGAATCGTGCTTCTGTTGGAATAGCTGTTGTCATGTGGGGACATGGTGTTACTGTGTCGACAGAAAACTCCTTCTGGCAGCGTAAGTCACATCTACATTAGGGGACTCTGCATGTATAGCTATACTGCCAAAGCATTTGAAGTGTAAACAAGGCTTTAGTGTTTCAATATAACTAATTTCAAGAACTTGATATATAAGCTTAAATTAGGAGTCTATTGCCAAATATGTAGATTCTTTATAATCTGTTGTCCAAATATTCTTGGCACTTACATAGGATTCATCACATTATTTCCTTTATATAAAATTATAGCAGAATGAGAGACGTGGAACTTAACAGGTTGCTCTTCTTGAGCCCTTTTAACATAATACAATTGAAAATTAATGAGTCATTCTCCCAATTATCAGGACTATTTTTGCAATTAGACTGTTGCTTCCGGAATTAGAGCCTCATCCTCTGGAGTGCTAAGTGCTTCCTGCACTTCCCTCCGCTCCTAGTGAAGTGAATGGGAGTTGAGAGTTATTTGACACTGCAGGATCTGGTCCTTCAGATCCACAACAGTAAAAGGACTACATGGATGATTTGCTCTGAGAATGCATTTCTTGGGTCTGAAGGTTTTTCTGCACATAATAGTCACAGTTCTGTGAAAATTGCTTTAACTGCAGGCATGTTGTTGTGGCTTTACTTATCGTATCCCCTCCTAACTAAACACAGATAATAATAATAATAATAATTGTGGAACACTTGTTGCCATCACATAGTTCACTCAGTGTGTTATATCCTTTTCCCCCTTTCCCTGTCTTGTCTATTTAGACTGTAAGCTCTTTGGGGGCAGGGACCATTTATTACCTTGTGTTTGTACAGTCCCCATCCTTGGTTGGTCCTTAAGCAGTACCATAATAAATGCAACAAGATACTTTGTTAGAATTTTTATTTTAGTAACAAAATATTAACATGAATGTAAAATAGAATCCTCGTCAGAACTGCAGGGTATCCAGACTTCTGTGACGTGTGATTATTATAAACACTGCTGTATGGCTGCTCCCCATCTTCAAAGGGCTGAACAAACATTGGCCCTTCTTCAGGAATCATCCCTGTTCAGGACAGCCACTTAAAGGCCTGGTTAAAGTAAGATTAAGTGCTTTCCCTAATTAGGGCCATTCATTCTCATGCACCCCTGGGAATTAGGTATCATCAGTGTATTAATCAGTATTAATAGTCCTTTAACTTCTCAGTCAAGATGAGAGGTTGAGTGACCTGCCCAATGGGTTAGAGTTTGTATCAAAGCGGGATATAGAATTAAGGAGTTGTGGCTCACTAGACTTTACAGTACTATAATCATTCTGAGGTGTGTACATCCCTTATTATACGGGCATAATTCCTCTTGACATTAATAAGACTTATGCACACAAACTCCTATATTAAGGGGGGGGATTCTTTCTTTTCTGAGCTGATTCATGGTTTGGGTTTTTTTAACTGGATAAAACTGAAGAGCCTGGTTCTGCAAACCTTACACGTATAAGTAATCTATTGCAGAATAAGACTCCATATGTTCCTTGTATAAAAGTTTTGTCCTTCAGATATACAGTTAGGTGTCTTAAAATCTTACCTGTTTTGTTTAGACAAATTCAGTTCCAAATTCTCACTTTAAGGTTTCCTTTGTCAGAATGTTTGTCCAGGTGTGCCTGTACTTCTACTGTAAATGTTTGTGGCGCTGTCTGAAATTTGTGGTGAGGAAATTAACGGGAAGATGTGAATTACAAAGGATCTGTTACAATATCAAGCCTGGGGCCAGCAGAACTATGAAGATAGGTAAGTGTAAAATACCTGGTATTCCTCACATTTCTGTTCTTTGTCTATAAGTGTGACCATGACACATGCACAGTGTATGTTGTTTGCCTTGAAAATGAACTGAGATAATTACATTTTTAAATAATTGTTTTCTTAACAGAGACATCACTGAGGGGTTCAAAAAATAAGGTGAGTGAACTTCTCTCCCTCTTTCTCCCATATACTTTTCCACTCAGCATTTCACAGCATGCCTCCTTCCAATTTGTAAAATGAAATTTAACAGTAGAGGAAAACATGTTTGTCCCAGGGTGCAGCCCTCGTCACCAGACTGGCGCTGCTGCCTCCTAGTCTTGCTGCAGATTCGCTCAAGGCCAATGCCCATGTCTGTGGTCTGCACACTGGCACTCGCTCTGCTCCTCTCTGCTGCTCCTCTCTCAGTTCCCAGAACTGCAGCATCCTCTTTGTGACTCAGCTCTCAGGCTATGCTATAATCCGTGTTTCCACCTTCCGGGGCGGGGGGTAAACTGTCCAACAGTCCAGCCATTTCTTTAGTGGGGAGAGGGGGATCTGGGCCTGCCCACTACTCTGGGCCCCAGCCCAGGGACTCTGTAAATAGCAGCCTCCCGTTACTCCTCTGTAACCTCTGTCAATGCTGCTATGTTTCCCTGGGCCACTTCCCCATGGCCCCAGCACCTGCTTCACCCTTACCTAAGGGCACTCAGCTGCTCAGGCCCAGCAGCCAGCCAGGAGTCCCTCTCACTCCCCCAGTCCCTGCTGGCAGCTGCTCTGTCCAAGGTGCTTAATTCTCTTGTCCCTCCTGGGCTCCCAGCAGCAACTGACCCTGCAGCTCCCTTTTATCCCAGCCTGCCGGGGCCCAGATTGGGCGCTCTTTACAACTACTCTCTGATTGGCTGTGCTTCACACAGCCTCTCGGGGTTTCTCGGAGGACTCGCCTCCATCGCTCTTTCTGGGGCAGGGCATGATTAACCCCTTCTATACCTGTGTGGGGTAGGCACCCCATCACAGTGTTCACTTGTCAAAATTAGCACACTAGTTTTCCCACCTCACAAAACCTATATAAAGACTCACACACTAGCATAAATAGCAGCCTCTCCTCAGGAGAAGTCGGTGGATAGAGTAGCAGATGGTTTTGCAAGATAAGGTTGAGTTGTTCAGCAAAATTATATTGGGAAACTATTTGTGTTTATACAATGCTTAGTACATTGTAGGCAGTAATGGAGACAAATAAGAAAAGGGAAAAAGGATGATTTTGTGGTTAAGGCACTGGACTAAGACTTGGGAGTCCTTGGTTCAGTTCCTGACTTTGCCAAAGACTTCTTGTGTGACCGGGGCAATTCATTGAATCACCCCGTGCCTCAGTTTCCTTATCTGTAAAAATGAGGTTATTACTTTTGTACCTTATGGTGATTGGGGGACATGTAGAAGTACCTGGGCAGTGTGGTGGTTTTTTTTTTTTTTTTGTCCCTCACTTTCATGAATGTTCATAAAAATATTAAAAACAGCCTCTCAGTCTTTTCTCCTCAAACTGTAAAATTAGAATTATGTTATTCTAAATACATTGCACAAGTTAAAGTGAAGAGCATGAAAACAAAAAAACTCTATTTTTAAACTATACACTTCTGTCTGGGAAGGGAAATCCAGTGTCATTGGAAAGCATGCTATTTATATCTGCATTACAAAAAGATTTCACAAAATAAACTAAATGGCATCTACTTTATACATGTTATAGTGCCACTAATGGAAATGGAACGTATGGCTCTACATTTAGAAAATATGACCTATGAGGAAAGCTTGAAAGAATTAGGCATGTTCAGTCTAGGGAAGAGAAGACTGAGAGGGATGTAATAAGTCTTCAGATATGTGAAAGGTTGTTATAAAGAAAACCAGTGATAAATTTTTCTCCAAATCCACCAACGGTAGGACAGGAAATAATGGTCTTAGCTTGCAGCAAGGGAGACTTAGATTAGGTGTTAGGAAAAACTTTCCAACTATAAGGATAGTTTTAAGCACAGAAATAGGTTACCTAGGGAGATTGTGGAATCCCCATCCTTGGAGGATTTTAAGAACAGCTTGGATGCTATCAGGGATGGTCTAGGTATTCTTAATCCTGCCTCAGCATGCGGGGCTGGACTAGATGACCTCTTGAAGTTTCTTCCAGACCTACGTTTCTGTGATTCTGTTCTGCATATGTGCAAGTGACAAATGAGGTTGCCAGAGCAGATTCTCAAAAGATTCAATCCATTTTGAACTTCTCTGAGTTCTTGCTAGATTTTGATCACTTGATGATTCAGAAGTTCTTGCCTATTAATTCACTCCAGAGATTGTGCATCTCTAATCTTTGTAGTGGGATCACTTGTAATACATGAAAAAAAAATTCTTGCTTTATTGCTATATGCCCAGAGTGTGTCAGTTACGCAACACTCCAGTATACTAGGTACTTTGGTACTTTTATACCAGATGGAGGCCAGAAATGCAGATATATTTTCTGAGTTAGTTGTCTCAGTCTAGTTCCTATTAGACAAAAGTCCACAATACAAAACATCTTCACAGTTGGCAACCACCATAGAGATGTACAGGATTGAGTGAGCCTGGGAAAGTAATCTGGCTCCTCACTAAGTGGGGGGATGATCAGGATCAAGGTGAGGGATTAAACACATTGGAAGGGCTGCCCAGGATGTATTTGTTGTGTGTGCAGATAGAAATTTGGATTTCCCAGGCTGTCAGTCTAGAAGTCCTCATGTGCACAACATTCCACCACAATGCGTATCCACTAAATGTCATCATATAGTAGTTAATTTATTTTAAAACATATTTCCAGCTGCTGCAAACTTCAGTAAGTGTTCATCCAGATGCCATTGAAAAAACTATAGATGACATCATGGAACTGAAAAAGATTAATCCAGATATAAATCCACAGTAAGTTTTTATTTCTTTATCAGAAAATTTGGAACTGTTGCTGTCTTTACTGCCTGTCTCCATGGAGAATCAGGTCTTCATGCTTAGCTTTATTTCTCAGTGTGAATTTGCTCTGTGCTTCTTGTCCAATAATGCTACTGAAAAATAAGTAATCTCTTATGGTGCCTATAATTGGCAACAGTCCTGTGCCTCTTTACTTGGTGGTTTTCTGAATCTTGCTGTCTTTTATAAACTGATATACAATCTATATAGTGGTCACGTCCCCCTGGGATGAAATGCAGCTGTGGTTGGTGTTCATGGCAATAAAAATCGTGGCTTTTTAACAATGCACAGCAACATTACATAGCAGTTTAATGCAGGGAAGAAAGAAGCATACCATAAGCAATTCAAACAATATTCTGATTTCTAACTAAAATTCTCCTTTAACTTGCCCAAGTTGGAATTTTGACTGGGGCAACATGATTAACACTCTTATTTTTTTTGTTTTTATTTAAATGCCACAAGATGTCATTGCCCAAAAATGGTCAGGACTTTGTTTTTATTTCTCATGCAAAAGATGGTATTTCAAAAAGGAGTCATGATTTTCGGGTTACCTTGATTTTCTCGGTGTCCAATTTATGACACACTACAGGGGCTTGATTTTGAAGAAAGTGATAAACACCTTCTGAAAATTGGATCCCTGTAAGGTTTCTTCAAACCAAAAATTGGATGCTTCCTGGAAGAGATACTGTAGTTAATCACAGGTGAATGGACTAGATCAGGAAGCCATAGGTGAAATAATGTGGTCTGTGTAATGCAGGTCATCTGTATAACTCCGATGTAACCTGCAGGTTATGCAGACTGGAGCATCACAAAGGTCTCTTCTGATTTTAAAAATTTGTGAAGGTGACTCAAATTGAGTGACCCAAAAATCACTAGCCGCCTTTGAAAAATGTGGGCCAACACATTCAACAGCAGAATACCCCTGAGTTCTTGCCTGGGACTTGGTAAAGTAAGAACTCGGAGGGAAGAATGCCATCATGTTCATCATATTATAGGTTCAAATCCTGTTAGTGATAATGGCAATAATTAGGGCAACATTAAAATATGGCTTCACCAATTGCTGGGGAAGTGGGGGTTGAGCCCTGGAGCTTAATTTGAGAGAGAAAATTGGCTTGGGTATTAACACTGTCCACACTGGCTAAAAGACCATAAACAAAGGTTAAAGGTAAATGTCAACGAATCCATCTGAAACAAGATGCCTCGTAGGGACTGATTGGTATTGGGTCCAGTGTTTAACATCTTTATCAATGATCTAGAAGGGGTAGTAAACAGAACATTGATTAAAATTCACAGACAGTGTCAAACTGAGAATTGTTGACGAGAAGGATTAATACAAATAGATACGAGAGATTGCATTGTGATGTAGTGTGGTTTAAAGAATAGGGCTGGGACTCAGGAGGCTTGGTTTATATTCCCAGACATGGCACTGACCTGCTGCTTTATCTTGTGCAAATCACTTAATCTCAATGTGCCTGTCTTTGGCCTCCAAGTCTTTGTCTGTCTTCTTTGTTTGGGGGCTGTCTCACTATGTGTTTGTACAGTGCTTAGCACAATGGGGCCCCAGGCTCTAGGCACTACAGTAATAATAATAATTGTGATATGATGGCATGTTCCAGACTAGGGAGGCAATAGCCCCTTTCCCACTCAAATTCTTCTCTCACCCCTCATATTTCAGCTTTCCCCAGGCCTTACACTCCCTCCAATCTGGGCAGCAGCAACAACCATGGGGAACAGGACCTTCTGGTCCATGCTTTCAACCAGGGACCTGAGGGACATTACAGTCCTGATCTCCCCTTCACTTCTGGGAACATCTGATTGGGAATATTCCCACTCCCAGTGGTCTTAAACCCCAGGGATCTTAGTTAAAACAAAGTTCATAAAAAAGAGGTGAGAGAAAATCATATCCAATAAACAGTGATCAGTGTAAAATTATCTCTCTCTCTCCTAATAGTGAGTTGTAGTTTATAGCTCTTGCAGTGACAGCACAGTGAATTCAGCTGGTATTTACTTCACACCTTAGGGTTCAGTTGTTTGTGTTGTATGAAATAAGGATCTATCTCTCTCTTCCTGTCAGCAATTCAGTGTCTTGGTAGCTTCCGCACTGAGTAAATGTTCTGCCCTCTGTGTGTACCCTCCATGCTCCTCAGCCCTGCCAGTTACAGCCTTCACACTGTTTCAAACAGGCAGCTGTGAGCTTGCATTAATATATTATCTGTGGAGTCCTAGCTCATATCTGTGTAGTCACCCCAATGTTTGCACAGATGTTGTGTTGGTCAGTGCTTTAATCTGTTCTCAAAACTGCTCAGCATGTTCCAAGTTTTGTTCAGTGCTATATGCATCTCTGCTTCCCATAGCAAACAGGCACTTGTATGCTTTTCGAGCATTCCCATATCCATTTTGAAAGCTCCTTTTTACTGTACGGTTACCTGCCTTTCTCCCCACCTCTCCCTTTCTTTCACTCTCATTCACACATAAGACTGGCCATACTGGGTCAGACCAAAGGTCCATCTAGCCCAGTATCCTGTATTCCGACAGTGGCCAATACCAGGTGCCCCAGAGGGAATGAACAGAACAGGTAATCATCAAGTGATCCATCCCCTGCCGCTCATTCCCAGCTTCTGGCAATCAGAGGCTAGAGACCCCATCCCTGCCCATTCTGCCTAACAGCCATTGATGGACCTATGGAACTTACCTAGTTCTTTTTTGAACCCTGTTATACTTGGCCTTCACAACAACCCCCTGGCAAAAAGTTCCACATACTGACTGTGTGTTGTTTGAAGAAATACTTCCTTTTGTTTAAACCTGTTGCTTATTAATATCATTTGTTGACCCCTAGTTCTTGTGTTATGAAAAGGATTAAATAACATTTCCTTATTTACTTTCTCCTCACCAATCATGATTTTATAGGCCTCTATCGTATCCCCCCCCTTAGTCATCTCTTTTCCAAACTGAAAAGTCCCAATCTTATTAATCTCTCCTCATATGGAAGCTGTTCCATACCCCTAATCATTTTTGTTGCCCTTTTCTGAACCTTTTTCAATTCCAATGCATCTTTTTTTTATATGGGGTTCAGTAACTTCATCTGTAGCAAAAATGATGTATTGATGGATGCTATCTCATTTGCCACACCTTCTGTCTGTGCCTGGTGAGAGCACACCTCAGGTATTGTGCCATGCTCAGAACACCTCAGTATCAGAAAGACCTTGATAGGTTGGAGTAAATTCAGAGGAGCAAAATGGTAAAGGGTCAGACAAGACTGAGTAAATACTACAAGAAAGATAGGTATGGCTTGATTAACTGCTGATATGATAGCCAGGCCAATTCAGGCATTTCACTTTTCTCACGGGCTAAGCAAGGTGAGGCCTTTTTGTTATTTTGATAGGCTAGCTCTGTTGGAAATGGTGTTTGGTGGCAAAGATGCAACATGAGGCTGTTGGCTCTGCCATCTTTCAGAAGAGATGCCTTCTTTCAGAAGAGATGTACAAAGTCAAGGTCCAGATGAGCAGTGATCAATCAAACCAGAGCTTCAGGGCTCCATCCTATAAAGCACTGAACACTTTGGTCCCAATCTAGAAAAGCATTTAAGCACATTTTTAACTTTCCCCATGGCTACTCACATGCTTAACTTGAAGCATATGCTTAAGAGATTTCCTGGATTTGGCAAAAACAATGAGGTGTCCTTGTGGCACCTTAGAGACTAACAAATTTATTTGGGCATAAGTTTTTGTGGGCTAAAACCCACTTCATCAGATGCATGGAGTGGAAAATAGAGTAGGCAGGTATAAATACACAGCACATGAAAAGATGGGAGTTGCCTTACCAAGTGGGGCGTCAGTGCTAACGAGCCAATTCAGTTAAGGTGGAAGTGGCCTATTCTCAATAGTTGGCAAGAAGGGGTGAATACCAGGGGAGGAAAAATCACTTTTTTAGTGCTAATGAGGCCAGTGCAATCAGGGTGGCTCATTCCAAACAGTTGACAAGAAGGTGTGAGTATCAGCAGAGGGAAATTAGTTTTTGTAGTGACCCATCCACTCCCAGTCTTTATTCAGGCCTAATTTGATGGTGTCCAGTTTGCAAATTAATTCCAGTTCTTCAGTTTCTCATTGGAGTCTGTTTTTTGAAGGTTTTTTTGTTGAAGAATTGCCACTTTTAAGTCTGTTATTGAGTGTCCAGGGAGATTGAAGTGTTTTTCTACTGGTTTTTAAATGTTATAATTCTTGATGTCTGATTTGTGTCCATTTATTCTTTTGCGTAGAGACTGTCTGGTTTGGCCAATGTACAAGGCAGAGGGCATTGCTGGCACATGATGGCATATATCAAATTGGTAGATGTGCAGTTGAACAAGCCCCTGATGGTGTGGCTGATGTGGTTAGGTCCTATGATGGTGTCCCTTGGATAGATATGCGGACAGAGTTGGCAACAGGGTTTGTTGCAGGGATTGGTTCCTGAGTTAGTGTTTTTGTTGTATGGTGTTTAGTTGCTGGTGAGTATTTGCTTCAGGTTGGGGGCTGTCTGTAAGCGAGGATGGCCTGTCTCCCCAGGTCTGAGAGAGTGAGGGATTGTCCTTCAGGATAGGTTGTAGATCCTTGATGATGCACTGGAGAGGTTTTAGTTGGGGGCTGCAGGTGATGGCTAGTGATGTTCTGTTACTTTCTTTGTTGGGCCTGTCCTGTAGTAGGTGACTTCTGGGTACTCGTCTGGCTCTGTCAATCTGTTTCTGCACCTCACCAGGTGGGTATTGTAGTTTTAAGAACGCTTGATATAGATCCTGTAGGTGTTTGTCTCTGTCTGAGCGATTGGAGCAAATGCCGGTTGTATCTTACAGCTTGGCTTTAGACAGTGGATCGTGTGATGTGGTCTGGATGAAAGCTGGATATGCTCCACACTTTGCAGGTCTGAGCCCTTAGTGAACATAATTTTTCTAGCCCTTGATTAAATATCTCCTCTGAAAGAAAACTTCTCCAACAGCATGCATATTTTATAGAGGAGTGTGTGAGAATGTATATACAGCTACTGTGTGTGTGTGTGTTAGGTAGCAAGGACTATAGTTAAGGTTGCCAAATGCTTTCTGTTATAAGACCTTGTTTTTAGGTGCTTATAAATTTTGTCAAATTTTAACCATTTGGGCTGAAAATTTCCATGCCAGGTATATACGTTGGGCTGAATTTTGTTGGGGAAATTTCAGGAAAAATTGTTGAGCCATTTCTTCGAATGAGATGAGGAAAATATTGTTCTGTCCATGTTAAAAAAAAAATCTAAAAACTGTGTCACTGAGACGCTCTGGTGCCCCAATGCTTTGGAGCAAGAACTTATAATTTGGCAGTGGAGGGAGGGGACTTGTCCTAGCACTGGAGAGAGATGCCTTTTACCATCTCTGTAAAAATTAGTTCAAATTTGGCCAAGTTTGCACAGCTGAAAATCTGTTTGCGCATTTACTCAGTAGAGACTTGGAATCTTTGGAAAACTTTGCCACCAAATTCTAACATCTCTGCTGGATGTGCTCCATCCCAGGGCTGCAGAGGTGAACGGGACTTTCCATGCAAATGCTGTTCCTACTAGCCAGGGGTTACTGGTGCCAAAAAAAGTAAGTTAAGAGCAGAAAGATTCCTGGTCCTTTCCTCTCAGTGCTCCCCCTGCTGTTACCCTAGCAGCAAGGATGAGAAAGAGGAAAGCTGATTGGAATGCAAAGGTGTGAGATGCTAGCCCTGGGGGGGTCAGGGAATGGAGAGATGAGAGGGAAGACTGGGACAAGGGGCTGAGGGATGGAGAGGAGACTTTGTATATACGGTGGTGGATTCTCATCACTGGCCATTTTAAAATCAGGATTGGAATTTTTTTTAAAGGTATGCTCTAGTTCAAACACACATTATTTTGGGGCAGTTCTATGGCCTATGTTATACCAGAGTTCAGACTAGATAATCATAATGGTCCCCTCTGAACTTGGAATCTATCTATATAGTGTGTGTATACTACAGACAAATGTAAAAAGTGTGTGTCCATAAGATTGTATAAATATAATTTTTTAAAAATAAACGTAATTCTAATTTGAATAATTACTTTTTGCCTAACTAAATTAGGCTTGCAGTTTCAGCTGCCAATGGTATTCCTAGTTCCTGCTCTAAACTGCGATGTGTCATTGCTGTAGTTAAGCCCAGTTATGGCAGCATTTTAGCAGTGAGGTGAAAGCATTCATATGTAGTTTACTAAAGCACGTATTCATTCTTTGGAATGAAAGGTACTATAAAAATGAAAGGTATAAAAAGTGAAGCATGTAAACACCAAAGGAGGAGGAGAATTGTTTGGGGTAGACCAAGAGTGTGTGTAACTAGGAGTCATAGTATGAAACTGAGGTAAGGAAAAATATCCTAATGGATTTCTGTTACACTCAGTGGAATAGTCTTCAAAGATAAGAAGTGGAAGTTTTTATGTTCAAGTCATTTAATAGTACAGTAGATTAAACGAAGTACTTCCACAAGGACAATCTTGCATTTTTAGAGAGATGGGGATTTTGATTTAGTTGGGGATTGGTCCTGCTTTGAGCAGGGGGTTGGAATAGATGACCACTTGAGGTCCCTTCCAACCCTGATATTCTATGATTCTATGGGCAAGATAACCTAATAGATCTTTATCATCTCTGATATCTTTGATTTAGTGGCATGCAAACAGCATTGAAATTAAGCTGATTGTGCTTTCCTTATTCATGTTAGGGATTATATTAATTTGAGATTTTATGGAAATGTTTTTTTAAATACCTGCCTAAATATTCATAACATGTTTCCATATGAGATGCAAAAGATATTAGTATTCAATAACATTCAGTATATAATTGCATTTAATAATATGCTGTAGACTGTCCAACCTAACACTTGAATAAATTGCTGTAATTTAAAGCATTGGAAGTCTAGTGACTTTTAAATGGTGCATAAAAATCTAAAATGTTTTGACTTACAATACAGAGTGAAAACAGAACCATTATAGCAGTTCTCAGCATGTGAGGCAAAAAATGACAACCCAAGGGCAGATCCCATAAAGGCTGCATAAGACGCATTAGTTCAGGTTTTTTGATGTATTGTGTAGGCTTTCGTGACATGGAAACAAAACATAGTTTTAGTGATTAATTCAATGTGAATTTTTTAGTTCATCGCCGGTCTCGGAGCCTTTTTTTTGAGAAGCTGTGGTTTACATGAAGGGAAAGATTTGATGCAGTCCTTTTAGCAGGCATCCACATGGCTCCTGTATACAGTCAGAATGGGATGTTAACAGATGTGAGAGATTTCACTGCTGTTCTGGAGGGAGAGGGGGGCGTGGAATTAATTTACAAAGAAAGTCCAAATACTAAAGAAAGCTAGTAAATGGCAAAATTGTGCAGTGTATAAGATCTCTTTAAATAGGGTGACCATCCGTCCCGTTTTTAAAAGGACAGTCCTGTTTTTTGGGACTTTTTCTTATATAGGCACCTATTACCCCCTACCCCTTGTACTGTTTTTTTTCACAGTTGCTATCTGGTAACCCTATCTTTAAATGTAGTTTTTCTGGTGAGAAGAATTGACCCCATTAAAATTCTTCCCCCATAATTAAACTTATTAAAGCTTTTGATTCATTGAGGATATTCATATAAATTAAGGTTTCAGAGTAGCAGCCGTGTTAGTCTGTATCCGCAAAAAGAAGAACAGGAGTACTTGTGGCACCTTAGAGACTAACAAATCTATTAGAGCATAAGCTTTCGTGGACTACAGCCCACTTCTTCGGATGCATATGCTGTAGTCCACGAAAGCTTATGCTCTAATAGATTTGTTAGTCTCTAAGGTGCCACAAGTACTCCTGTTCTTCTTTTTATATATAAATTAAGTGGCTGTGTACAGTATAGTACCCTACCTCATTGTTTGACTTCTTTTTGCTTAGGTTAGGAGTATCTCTTCAGGCCTGTCTCCTACAGATTGTAGGGTACAGAAATCTGATTGCAGAGGTTGAAAAGCTGCGCAGAGAGTCATATGATTCAGAGAATCCCCAACATGAAGAGATGCTTCTAAAGGTGAGTGCTGAAATCACTTTGACATAGAACACTTGATTCCTGGTGATTCCACATGCCCTATTTGTAAAAGCATCATACGCAGTTTCCACAGGGGTACTTCACTTCCTCCATGCTCTCTTAAAATGGCATATTTCAGCAGTATTCATCAACACAGGTTGTAAGTTGCTAGGCATGCAGCTACCTGCACTTATTTAGGAACATATCATAGATTTACAGGCTCTGTGCTATGCCCCAGCCTTTAAACAGTCAGACCTTCAGGGGCTCACACTTTTGCAGAAGGTTTGGCCACATGGCCTCAACGCCTCTGAGACTGGCCTTCGGGATCCAACAATCCCTGTTTCTTGGCATGAGCTCATAACTGTGAATCCAGTAGAGGTAGACTCCTGTTCAGAGACTTTCCACTCCCTTTGGGGATCAGTGCACATCAGTAAGTAGAACCAGCAACAACAGGAAATCTTTTCCAAAGCAGGGTAGGTTTTAATAGTCAACTGGAATACAGTGTTGGGAAGTCCTTAGGTTAGCACAGAGAACCAAAGGTTAAGACAGAATTCATATTGGCTAAAGTCAGGGCTTCATTAGGCCAGCTTGTTCTGGAATCCATCTTAGCACTCTCACGCTGTCCCTTTGTCTCTCAGTCCTAAGTGAAAGCGCCTGTACAGGTCTGTCTCATCTTACGCTGGGGTTACGTTCCGCGGTCAGCACGTAAAGCAAAACCCGCGTAAAGTCAAAATTACATTGAGTGTAATGGCAGGCGGAATCGCCCGCACTACAGGAACGGTATTTAAATTGTTACTTTTCTCTTTTCGTTTGTTTGTTTTGTTTTTGCCGACCGCGTGCTGAATTCGCGCAAGTTAAATGCACGTAAGATGCGACAGACCTGTATGTCTGAGAACCCTGTACTTGTCACAGGCCCCTGACACCTTCACTCCATTGTTCTCTGGCTAGGGATTTGAGCTCTGCTTCCCTTCAGAAAGGTGGAGGAAAGGAAGTAATTTGCCCTATGAATTAATCTTCGGTCATGGCGGTTTACTGTAGAAAGTTCCATTCAAATATGTTGATTCCAGCCAGCTCTTGATGGTGAATTCATACCATCTCAGACATCTACATGATCCAAGCACCTTATGCCTTTCCTCTTGTCAGGCTGTCATGCTGTGACTCAGGAGCGTGAGTGCCAACCTCAGGGCAGACTGTTACCAACCAGGTCACAAACCCCAAACTGATTGTGGGTTCTGTAATTAGATTTCACCAACAAATCATCAAGTATAAACTCCTGAGGCACTATAACAGCCTTAACATGGAGTCACAGACTGTCATCCTGGGTACTCCAATCTGTCTTGCCACCCAGGTAAGCTTTCCTTTGTGACAGAGATGGTACCTTACATCATGAATCACAGCAACATTCAGGCTACTTCCGGTCCCAAAGGACCTTTCACCAGGTCAAATGCACCTTAGATCTCGCACCAAAGACAACGCTTGTAGCCAGTCCTATAATAAACTATGTACAGATTTAATAAAAAGAAAAGGAAATAAGAGAGTTACTTACAAGGTTAAAGCTGATATACATAGATAAATGAGTTCCAATCGTAAGTTTCAAAAAAGTAATAGAAACTTCTATAATAAGCAAGTTCTCTGTGCTTTAGGGCTAATCCAGGGTAAGCACTAGGGATCTTTTGCTTATGCCTAGTAATCCTTGCTCCCCCGAGTCCGAGCAGCATAAACATACAGTTCCTCCTTGTTAGAGGTTTTTATTCCTTTCCCCACCCCTTCCCCCTTCTGCTCTGAGTGGCAAACTCAGTTGATGGGAGGAATCCACTTGCAAAACCCATCTTCATGGGGGAGGGGGAGTAAACAACAAAGTCTTTTGTCCTCTTTAATGTTCCATTGTAACCCTTCTGGTGTCAATGGACCTTCCTCCTTGGGCAGGACATAACACCTTCTGTTGGAGACCAGCATTTCATACTACAATAGAACCTCAGAGTTATGAACACTTCAGAGATGGAGGTTGTTTGTAACTCTGAAATGTTCATAATTCTGAACAAAACATTATGGTTGTTCTTTCAAAAGTCCACAACTGAACGCTGACTTAATATAGCTTTGAAACTTTTCTATGCAGAAGAAAAATGCTGCTTTTAACCATCTTAATTTAAATGAAACAAGCACAAACAGTTACCTTACATGGTGGTAAAAAAATTTTAAACTTTCCCTTTATTTTTTTTTGGTAGTTTAACACAGTACTGTGCTGTACAGTATTTGCTTTTTATTGCGTACTTCTGCTTCCAAATGAGGTGTGTAGTTCACTAGTCAGTTCATAACTCTGGTGTTCGTAACTCTGAGGTTCTACTGTAGTTAATGTGTCTCTCCTGTCTGGTGAGTTACACAGTTAAAGAGGCTTACAGTGCAAATGCTTAAATATTACTTTACAATGTGGGATACAGACGTTATAAGTGAGATTAATGCATGCAGCAACTCACAAGCATTCAGTAAAGTCTAAACACATACTTGTAATTCTCACACCTAGTTTAACAGTACTAACACACAGTGAGCCAGACTGATTTCAGCTGTGTATTTATCAGTATTCAATGGAGGCCTGGGGACCTTGGCATGGCCTGGCACTAGGTCTGCCAGTGTCACACCTCTGTTCTAGGAGAAGCATTTTAACCCCTCTACTCCCAGTGGGTAAGAATGCAAAGTCTGATGCGGGAGACACATGTTCACAAAAATCATGCCAAAAATTCCCACTTTTGTCACCAACACACAGCCTAGAAATGTGTTCTGCCATTTGGATGAGCCCACAGATGTCTATCACTTACCTGACTGACAATCCCACGCTCTTGCTGCCTTTGGCAATAGAACTGAGCTGTCAGTTTTGTAGTGAAGGACTGTCTGAATATTTCCTTCAAGAAAAGAACCAAGTTTATTTTCTCCAGCATTAGGCAAAGTAAATTCTCTTGTTTTCGAATGTGTTGACTTCTTACACCAGAAGCAGACCTCCAGCTACGATTATTTCAAAATCAGGTGTGTTGGGGTGGAGGTGGGGGTTGAATATATATAAAAGCTCGTATATAATAATATACAATTAAAGTAATATTGCAGTCAGTCAGCTCTGGTTTCCAGGTTACATAGAGTCAAAACTGACTAGTCTAGTGAGTTTTCAGTGCTGCTCTTCAGAATCATTGTTGGCAGCAGTGAAACTGATAGGAATCAGATCAGAATCACTGTGCAGTTCTTTGGGGACATAGCAGAAGCAGGCACTCGCCTTATTCACTAAAGAACAGGGCTCAAAAACAGAAGCTATGGGATGGGATAGGGCAGCGGAGACCTTCCTGGTAGCAGTCAGAGCTGAAGAAGGGGTAGAGTAATGGGGAAAGTATCTATTGCCATAATGATTCAGCCCAATGTTTCATGTAGTCCAGTATCCTGTCTCCGACAATGGCCAGGACCAGATGCTTCAGAGAAGGTACAAGAAGCTCTGCAATAAGTGGTGGGGGGATAACCTGCCCCCAAGGAAAAATTTCCTCCTAACACACCTATCTCACCCAGCAAATTCCTGAAATAGAGCTCTTCTCATCATGAATAAACTTGAACAGTCTTTGAAAAACAAACATTTGATTGTTTTATTAAAAGTTATAATTGGTATCTCTGAATAGCACCATCATCATCTGCAGCATCATTTGTAACTTTGCAGAATGATAGCCTAGGGTGAGTCATTTCAAGGAGTCACTTGGGAGTCATTGAAATCCATGGGAGGTAAGTGCCTAAGTACTTTAGAAAATCCCAGTAAGCACTTACCTGCATCTTTAATTACCTAAATAATTTTAAAAACCTGGCCACCCCCAAGTGCCTGAATCTCTTTGGGAAGTAGGCTCCTAAATCATATAGGTGCTTTTAAAAAAAAATTCTCCTAAATTAGAACTAAAGCCAGATAGAAACTGATGATAATAAGAAAAACATTTGTGCAAATTTTATTTTAAACAGTAAAGTTCTTCCTGTTTTTAAAATAAGGACATTGATGTCCATTCTCCACTATTTGCCTCCCATACCATTTATCAAGCATCAATTTACAGCATGCTTTCAACATAACTGTTAGTGAATACCAAATAGCGGTCTGTCTGGGACTTCGATTTGTTTTCAGTTCACATCAGGGAAGATTATGTTGATTCCTCCTCATTGTTTCTAGACATTCTGATTAAATGATCTCTCCAGTGGGAAATTCTCCAAGTTCTTAATGGTTATTATTTATTCATGTTACCAGAAGGACATTTTGTGAGATAAAGTAAAGATTTATCCAATGTGATTGAACTAGCGAAGAATAATGTTGATGCATTGAATACAGTTTCTGGCTGTGTAAGCAAGAATTCGGAAATGTGCTTAAAATATTTCATGCTGTTGCATACCATGATAAAACAGGAAATGTTAATAAAGATAAAGCTTAATTTCTTAAAAGTTGAACAAATGGTTTTATAAAGTTTTTTTGAAAATTAAAATGCATTTTGAATTCTAGAATGTGAAGTTTCTGTAATATTATAAATTATGAGTTCTGGAATTTCATTTCCCCCCCTAGAATTTAATGATTTTTTGCACTTCAAGAATGCTTTTTCATACGAATGCTCCTTGAGACATTGGTCAAGAGTATATGAGTGAGCTGGAGATATGGTGATAGTAGATTTTGGATTAACAGTTGTTTTATTCACATCAGAATGAGCAAATGTATTGCTTTATGCCATGGTATATAAATATGTACATTGTGTGCCTCTTATTTGAATAATCCTGCCAAATTAAGTATTTTATTGGGTGCCCATCGCTGTGGTATCTAGGCATGGTATTCACTGTGGATGTAGTTTCATAAACAGCTTTAAAATGGTGACTGTAAAAAGATACGTAGGAGCAAAGGCATCTAAAATGCCTATGAAAATGACCCATCTCTCTGACTATCCATACCCACAACTAGATACTATGGACCAATGAAGCTAGTTTGATTTACACCAGCTTGTTAAATCATGGTAATTTTTTCTTTTGTTATTTTTATGTGAGCTCAGTGAAGGCCTTGTCCCTGAATTAAGTATGAAGGTGAATTATGCCATTCCTGGTTAGATTTTTCTCTTTTATACTTTCAGTGCAGTGTTAGCCAAGTCAGCACTCTCATTTTCCGATAATTCTAAAGTATTGCAAAAGATGTATGAGAAAAGATTGCTGCAGAGCCTTATGGAACTGAGAGGGCTGATTGCCTGCTGGCATGTCAGTTATTTACAACAAAATGCTAACGTATTTCTGACTCTGCTTATGGAGGCAGTTTCTATTTCGATGCGTAAAGTATAAAGAAATGAGTGCTTGTGAGGGTTTGTACAACTCTTGTATAATGTCAAAGGGGGTTTCTTAGGGTAGTATTTGAACTGTTTGCAGTATTAAAGAAAAATTTTTAGGGGCTGGTACCTGGCCACAGGCTCTGGTTGCTGAATGCTATGCATAGTGATGCACTTAGGTTGCATGGAGAATTTCATAAAAATGAAGACCTACTATATACATGAAAACTTAATCGTTAACTTCTCTGTAATATTCCTAGTTATGGAAATGTTTGAAGCCTGATTGCCCACTGGAAGCTCGGATTTCGAAGCAGTGGTGTGAAATTGGTTTCCAAGGAGACGATCCTAAAACAGATTTTAGAGGGATGGGCCTCCTGGGATTATATAACCTGTTGTAAGTAGATATACAGATACTTGAATTTGAAGATGTAATGCTACTTCTACTAATATAACACAAATGTTGATATTGTTAAGTTTATAGGCATAATTCCTGAAACACTAAAGACTAATCTCAGAAAACTGTGCCAAATAAAAACAATTTTCTCTTGAGATGGAAATATTTCTTTAAAAAAAACAAAACTTTTTTACTTAAACCACGAATCTTGAAATTTAGACAATGCACATGGTTTACTGTGGTAATTCTGTTTCTGATGTTGTTTGGACTCATTTGTGAAACATTAAACAAACATGAGAACAGACACATTTCCGTTAGGCATATAGCATTTATTTTGCTTTATAGTATTTTTTTGTGTATAAAGATATACTCTGTAAAAATATAAAAAACTTGTCTGTCTGCCTATATATGTTTGCTCCTTTTGGGAGTTTTGTTCTGACTTATTGGTTGGAACTGATAAAATGCCATCACTGTTAGTTGTTGTCTGTAGTTAGATCACATTCAACCTTATAATTAGATCCTGAAAGAAATATAGCTATGATTGCTTTGGTGAATTTTAAATAGCCATTTATTTTTTCATTATTTGCTAACATAATTTCTGGCCGTTTGATTTTTGACATCTCTGTCAGTGTTAAATAATACAAAAATCCTGTGCTTCTCACATCCCTCGATCTAAAGATATCTAAGTATTTGACAATTGTTTAATAAACTACTCCTCACAACATCCCTGTGAGGTCAGGGAAATGTTTACTTCATGGTACAGAGTAGGAATCAGAAAGGTTCAGTGACTCAGCCAATGTCGGTCTGTGACAGAGCTTATCTTAGAATTCCGGCTCCTGGTTCTGAATTCTGAGCTTTAATCACAAGAGAAATTATTCCCATTCTACTTCGCATTGTGATATTGTGATGGCCACAATCTTAGCTGACAATTTGGGAATTGAACTGGTGTTCTTCAGAGCTAAAAGCAGGAGCTGCTACAGTTTGAGCTCAAGTGCCACGGCTCTGTAGCTGGGGCTGTAACAGACTGTTATCCTGTGTATATCAGGGACAGAGGTGGGACATGTAACATGCACTCCTTAATATGTACGTAAAGAGATCTGGATACTTTATATATACACACTGATAGTTTTAAAAATATATTAAAGCATTTTATATAGCATCGTACCTATGCAGAACTGCCCTTGGCAATATTTGAAAAGACTGGGACTATTGTATGAGCATAGCTTGCCAGGATTAAGAATTTCCTGACTTTGTTCACAAATCACATTAAGTAGTTTAATGTGTGCACCTACAGATATTTTGCCGAACGGGATGCTGCAGTAGCTCAGCAAGTTCTTTCTGATTCTCTTCAGCCGAAATACAGGTAATGCTTGAGGCTAACAATAAATTGGCTTCAAATAAATTTTTGTTAGACTTGCTTGCTTGGGTATTGCCATATGCTGTCTCTGGGGCTGTCTACGTGGAGAGTTAATGCACGGCACGGTGGGGTGTAAATCTAGAGCACCCTAGCCTGCCGCGCACTAACTGGCCATACAGACCCTGCTGTCATGTACTAAAAGTTCCCTAGTGCGCTTTGACCTACTGCTGTTTGAAATGCTAACTCTCCTTACAGACAAGCCCCTGTCTCTAAATTAAAATAGCTAGCTACTGTAAATTAATCAGATTGAGAGGACAAACTCATGTATTCATGTACTGAATCAGACATATAGTTTATTTTATTGCTAAATATTTTAATTTTATTCCATATTCTTTTAATTTTAAGCTACTTATCTTTTTATGTGCTTTTTTTTAATTCTCTCTTGTCTTTCACAATGAAGGGAAGTCACTAAAGAGGAGCTAAGGTATTGTTTTCTCTCCTTTCAGTTTTGTAAGATTTTACATGTAAATAAAGATCAAACCATATTTGGAGTAAACCCAACATTTATCCAAGTATACTCCAAGGGTGTACTTGATGTATTCCCTTCTTTAGCTCAATGCTGCAGTGGTCACCAAATCTTGCTGGCTGTACAAGAATATGGTGCAATTAAACATGCTGATGTATATAAGATCAAATGTCAGCCTTGCTTCATCATATTTAAAGCAGATTCTGCGTATTGTAGCTACAACTGGTCAAATTATTTGTTGCAAATGAAATGTGTGATAAATTTAGCTCTTTAATTAAAATTCTCAGGTCATGCAAACGGTTCCAGACTTCTGTGACCCTGACTTACTAGTCAGAAGTATTTGCCAAATAGTTTGGGCTAACAGTTTTAATCTTACAAGTTGTTCATGTCAACTGTCTGCTATTCTGCTTAATTGTGATCACCTGGCTACATTAGCACTGCCATACCAGTGGTCAGTGTCAGATACATTAGAAGAAGGTGCAAGAAGCTAATCTAATGGGTAATAATGGAAAAGCCTATCTGTAGGGAAAGATTTCTGCCCCTCCTCCCCAAACGCTCAGGCAGTTAGTTGCCCAAAAGAACAAAAATGTTTATCCCTTGTGTTCTCATTATCCACATAAAGAATCCATTTTTTAGTCCTGCTAAGCTCTTGGCCTCTCTAATACCTTGTGACAATGAGTTCCACATGTACTGCATAAAATATCACTTCGTGTTATCATTTTTAAATTTGTTTGTGTCAATGGATGTCTCCTTGCTCTTGTAGTAAGAGAATATGAAAATTGAAGCGATCAATTAACTTCTCGGTGCAGTTCCTTAATTTATATACATCTATCATGTGTCTCCTTTAATTCATCTCATCATTAAATGTTTGTGTAGTATACAAGGCAAGCACAAAGTATTATTAAGGCCTGTCAGAACCAGCAGTAGGAATAGGATTTGAGACTACCTGACTCCTAGGCCAGTAGTCTTTTTATATCTTATTTATTTTTATTTAAGCAACGGGGAGAGGTGAGTCCATACAGAAGTTATAGGTTTCAGAGTGGTAGCTGTGTTAGTCTGTATCAGCAAAAATAATGAGGAGTCCTTGTGGCACCTTAGAGACTAACAAATTTATTTGAGCATAAGCTTTCATGAGCTAGAACCCACTTCACCAGATGCATGAAGTGGAAAATACAGGAGCAGGTATAAATACATGAAAGGATGGGTGTTGCCTTACCAAGTGTGAGGTCAGTCTAACGAGACAAGTCACTTAACAGCAGGATACCAAGGCAGGAAAGATAACTTTTGAAGTGGTAATGAGTGGTCCATTTCAGACAGTTGATAAGAAGGTGTGAGTAACAGTAGGGGGAAATTAGTATTGGGGAAAATAGGTTTAGATTTTGTAATGACCCAACCATTCCCAGTCTTTATTCAGGCCTAATATGATGGCGTCCAGTTTGCAAATTAATTCCAGTTCTGCAGTTTCACGTTGGAGTCTGTTTTTGAAGTTTTTTTGTTGAAGAATTGCCACTTTTAGGTCTGTTATTGAGTGACCAGAGAGATTGAAGTGTTCTCCTACTGGTTTTTGACTGTTATGATTCCTGATGTCTGATTTGTGTCCATTTATTCTTTTGAGTAGAGACTGTCCGGTTTGGCCAATGTACATGGCAGAGGGGCATTGCTGGCACATGATGGCATATATCGCATTGGTAGATGTGCAGGTGAACGAGCCCCTGATGGTGTGGCTGATGTGATTAGGTCCTATGATGGTGTCCCTTGAATAGATATGTGGACAGAGTTGGCGCCGGGGTTTGTTGCAGGGTCGCTTACAGACAGCTCCCCAACTTGAAGCAAATACTCACCAGCAACTACACACCACACAACAAAAACACCAACCCAGGAATCAAACCCTGCAACAAACCCTGGTGCCAACTCTGTCCGCATATCTATTCAAGGGACACCATCATAGGACCTAATCATGTCAGCCATAATCACCATCAGCCATAACCACTAAGAAGTGTTAAATAAAATCATAAATAGATAATAAATAATCTCAGCCTGTCAGCTGCATTAACCAGTCAGAAGTGGTAACAAATGATCTCAGCCAGCCATTAAATCAAACCAGTTGGAAAACTCTTTTCCAGACTCTCTACTTTTGATAGCCCCGTGCCACAAGTACTCCTGTTCTTCTTTTTGCGGATACAGACTAACACGGCGGCTACTCTGAAACCACTTCTTCTTAGTGCTTTTCATAATAAACAAGTGTGAATTTTATCATAAACATGCCTTTTTGAGTGCCGTAGTCCAAATAATTTTCAGTTCTCAGAAAAATTGCAATAAGCAATCCTAGATGAAACCAGCTGTTAGTGTTGTAAGGCACTGACAATAATCCGCGCACCTTTAGATAGAATGCAGTGTCTGTCCCACAGCACAGCTGTGTAGGACTGGAAGTGAAAGGCAGCAGAGGAGGTATTTAGGTAGCCAAAGTGTAACTCCTTCAATGAGAATTTGGTTAGGATATTCATTTTATATTTCATCGGAACCATGGCTTTTCTCTCCGCACGTGGGTTTGGTATTGATTCATTGTGTGTTGCTATTGAATTGCCAAAACCACTTCCTGCAGCACTTTCCTTAGAAGTCTCCCATCTAAAGACTATCCTGGCCTGACCCACCTTAGTTTGTGAAAGCTTTGTTTTGTTTGTTAATTTCGATAAATTATAAATTATTTCTATTTTAAAAAAAAAACTACTTCCTAATTTGCAATATTGTAAACATAGAACCAATTATTATACCCAAGGCAAAAAATATTTTACACCTAATGTGAGCTTTCTCTTGGAAATGTTTCTATTGCATGGAAGCCAGTAGTAATATTTAATGTTCGATAAAATTGATTCAAAATGACCACACTATATTGTTGCCAAAGACATTTATATCTTAGCAAAATCTGAAAAGAGCCATTTCCTACAGACCTTAGCTTTGTATCTTTGTTATTATACACAGCTTCTTTTTAATCTCTTTATTAAGTTTAGTTTGTTTTATTTTTAGCAGAGTTTGCTTCATTTCCAGTTGGTCTTACCCAATCTTTATATTGCTCACTCTATGGATGGGGGACAGTTTTTTGTTTTTGTTTTGTTTTTTTTACCATTACCATCTTCATGAAAGGAAATTTGTCTTTGCTAATAAACAGGGTGTTATGTTCATTTTTAAATGGTTTTGTCCTTCAGTGTAAAAAAAATAAAGATCTTAATTAAAATTTTCATTAGTTTACATGGCAAATTGAATTTGGATTATGAACCTTTCTATGCTAGGGAATTTTGCACCAATGTAGCTACGCAAGCACTATGTATATTCCAATGGCCCATTTGTGAGACGGGGAATATGAATTCCATTAGTATTCTTCATTTACGTGTTACATTACTTAGAAACCTTTTGGAATGCTGTATATGAGCATGTGTGCTCCATCCTTGAAAGAGCATCCACAAGAGGGTAAAATGCTTCTAGTGATGCTCTTTGTGTTTGCTGATGTGTTTGTTTAGTGGTTGTGCTGGTGTTCATGTGATGATGATGAATGTTGCTTCTGTTTCTATTGAATTGTATTACTGGTCTATCTTCTCATTTAGCAATTTGTTATCTTCATTTGAAGACACCACTGAGCCTGTTCCACCTTCCACTATGATAATATGACACTAAATGTGGACACTTTTAAACGTGGTGTCTCCTTCACTGGATCAGTAATAAACCCCCTTCAGTCTTTCACCAAATTGCATGAGATGAAAACAAAGTTTTGGCGATTGGGAAGATAAGCAGATCAGATTCTGATGAATGTGTGCACGAATCCTTGTTCTGCTAATATCTTTAATATCTTTTGGAGGACTAAATGTGGATCTTTCTAATTGTGCAAAAATTATTCTAAATGATATGTACACGGAAGTATGTACTGTATAATATAGTCTGATTTCTCACAATTCAGGTGCAATCTAAACATGGCATGTGACTGTATTGTTTGCACTCAAGTATATTTCCCTATAGTGGGTCCAAACTCTGAAAATTCTCCTTAGTACTTATTCGGGCAAAACTCCCATTAATGTCATTGGGATTTGGCATATACAGTTCAGCTATGCCAGTGAAATCTTAGTTAATTGACACTTGTAAACTGTATCAAATTGCCCTTTCTAGAAATCTTTCCATTGTCAAACCCTAGTTACATCCTGAAAGATAAAGAAGTTCCTGTGTTAGTTGTCTGTTGAGTGATGTGTAAGCATCTAAAAACTGCTCTAGACTTCCTTGTAATTAGGCATTAAATATGGCTGCTTTTTAATTTACTCAGATTAATAAAAAGCATATTTTTTAAGATAACATTTCCCCTGTCCATTCGCTATTGGAGAAGTACTATTTTTCATGTTTGTTTCAAGTGGTTCATGTCATGTATATCTTGGAGAACACCAAAGGCGCTAAAGTCATCCTTGATCAAAGTTAAAAGAAATGTAGAGTTTTCAACACTTGTTCAAGTTTAACTGAGGTGGACCATCTTTTTGAAGAGGATACAGAATAAATTGATTTTGACTGGGAGAATAGCATAGCCACAGCCTCCTTTCAGATTGCACTGATGAGAACAATACATGGATGATGCTATAAGTCAAGGCAGCTAATCTCACTTCAAACCTATTATACCAGTTTGATCAAACTACGGCAAAATCATAGAAGCAAAGTAAAATACTTCTAGACAGCTCAACTGCACTTAAAATACCCAGCCTGTGCTAGATAACATTACAGTATAAAACAAATTGGAAAGCAGTGTATGGTAACATCTGAATTCATTTTTTTTCAGCCAATTCAGCAAAGCTGAATGGGAGAAGAAAAAGTTTGATAAGGCAATTGGGTAAGTACAAGATCTTTAAAAATAAGTTGACATAAGCACAATTATGCTGATTGATGTTGTGCATGTAAAAATCTGTTCTTTTTAAAAATTGAATTTAAAAAGTTTTTTTATAATGAAATTTCAGTATTAACAACACCATTTATTATTTTATGCTTATCTTAGCCATACGGTGATTATAGCTAATGTACTACTTTTCTAATTGCTTCTTAGTAACTGGAAGGACTTCTTAAAATAAGCCTTTACTTGTGACTGTGTATAACTGCACATATCAAGGGTTGAATAAACCTCATGAGGTAGGGTCTCACTTTTGACTGTGACATAGACAAGTTGTGATTTATGAACAGGCCACTTGCCAGCAACTGTAATAACAGGATGAGTGGCCTGGGATAAGTGATGTGGGATTTCTAAGCCATGATTTTGGCATTACTGTATTACTTCCTTTGTTTAATGAGAAACACAAATCAAGGGATAATGTCCTTTTTCTTAACACAAGGACCATATTGACTGCTTATTAAAATTCATCTTCCCTGATCATTCACTTTCTTGACTGTGTAGGATGTTGCCCCATTATGCAGATAATTCATTTCCATTTCAAACAGGTCTTTGATCTACAGTGAGGTAACTGAATCATTATACTAGAGATTTATTTACATGTTGTCTGGACTTTTCCCAACAGCAAAGTAAACCTATGGGCATTCAAAGAATATTTTATCCATTTTTATCATTTCCAGTGTCTGCTGGGACGAGCAGGGAGCCTATGCATATTTTTCAACCGGATCTTTTTATATGTTTAAAGAGACTGTGTAATACCCTCCTAGGAAGAGTTTTGTTAATCTCATGCTGGTCCAAATCTGACATTCTTAACTGTTGGGGTAACTATGTATGTACAATATAGGTGGTAGTTTAAAGTGTAGCAGGGCAGTAGTAACAAATTACTTATCATAATGAAAACTGTGTCATGTGTAACACTCCCTTTCTACAATGAGTTCAAGAACACTGAGATGTTAACAAGTAGATCTTATTCCTCTTTCACAGAAATATTTCCATGGTGCTTCTGTGGAAATGATTAGCAAAATGATGAAACTATTATTTTCAGTGTGGTACAGGCAGATATCATAGGTGTAACACTGCCATTAAAATGTACAGAATAAAGAGGATAAATATTTTCTCTTGCTCTCATTTATTTTGTTCTAAGAACCTTGTCAGATAAGAGGAAAATTACCCAAAGTCAAGCATTATTCTTAAAAACAAAATCTGTGGTACATTTATATCTCCCAGCCTTTTAGTTTCACCAGCATTTCCTATAAATCCTACTCCTTGCTTTTCTTCCAGCTACTCTTTTGCTATTGTTGGCATTAACATAACTGACCTTGCATACAACCTGCTTGTGAGTGGTGCGCTGAAGACCCATTTCTACAATGTTGCTCCAGAGGCTCCGACGTTATCCCATTTCCAACAGACTTTCTGTAAGTTTTTGTTTTGTTTGCATTACCAGTAACACTTTCTTAAAATCACTCAGGGCTGGTGAATTGCATGGAACAACATTGGTGCAGCACGGATGGGCATCATCCTAACATTATTTTATCTTTGTGATGTTTGGACCCCGGAGCATACTGTGTAGGTTGTTGTGCAAAACAGACAGGTGAACGAGTTCAGGAAAAAGGGAAAAAAAATTTGACAGAGCCGTACAAAAGGAATCTTCCCATCTATCCAAGCCAGACCCATCTCTCTTAATATAATCTCATATTGGCTTTTCAGTGCTTACCTGCAGAACATCTGTGATAGAGATACATTACAGAGCAGGGATTCAGCACTGTAAACAGGAGTGATGAACTGACACATTGGCAGCTGGACCTTTTTCAGGAGTATAGTGTTCAGAGGTAAATGTTCCTAGTTCTTATGTCACCCACATGGTATAGGCGATCCTGTTCTCTTTGGACAGCCTTCCACTACCTCAGCACACTGGTGATTAGGATCTGAATTGTAGCTTTAAAGAAAAATTGAAAATTGAACTTAAAAAATGGGCTTTTCAGGATGAGAAATCCTGTAAATGGTTTGGAGGTCCTAGTGACGGTACGGGGAATCATAGAATCATGGGGTTCAAAGAGACCTCAGGAGATCATCTAGTCCAACCCCCTGCTCAAAGTAGGACCTAATCCCCAACTAAATCATCCCAGCCAGGGCTTTGTCAAGCCTGACCTTAAAAACCTCTAAGGAAGGAGATTCCACCACCTCCCTAGGTAACCCATTCCGGTGCTTCACCACCCTCCTAGTGAAAAAGTTTTTCCTAATATCCAACCTAAACCTCCCCCACTGCAACTTAAGACCATTACTCCTTGTTCTGTCATCTGCTACCACTGAGAACAGATCCATCCTCTTTGGAACCTCCTTTCAGGTAATTGAAAGCAGCTATCAAATCCCCCCTCATTCTTCTCTTCTGCAGACTAAACAATCCCAGTTCCCTCAGCCTCTCCTCATAAGTCATGTGCTCCAGCCCCCTAATCATTTTTGTTGCCCTCTGCTGGACTCTTTCCAATTTTTCCACATCCTTCTTGTAGTGTGGGACCCAAAACTGGACACAGTACTCCAGATGCTCGGATTGCTATCCCTTCCTGCTTCTCCACATGGGCACTAATGATACTGCTAAGAATGACCTTGAGTGGATCACTGCAGACTACGTGGTTCTGGGAAGAAGGGTAAAGGAGTTTGAGGCACAAATGATGTTCTCGTCCACCCTCCCTGTTGAAGTAAAAGACCTGGGTAGAGACCGTTGAATTGTGGAAGTCAACGAATGGCTACACAGGTGGTGTTGGAGAGAAGGCTTTGGATTCTTTGACTATGGGATGGTGTTCCAAGAAGGATTGCTAGGCAGAGACGGGCTCCACCTAACGAAGACAGGGAAGAGGATCTTCGCAAGCAGGCTGGCTAACTTAGTGAGGAGGGCTTTAAACTAGGTTTACCGGGGGAAGGAGACCAAAGCCCTGAGGTAAGTGGGGAAGTGGGATACCGTGAGGAAGCACGAGCAGGAGAGCGCAAGAGGGGAGGACTCCTGCCTCATACTGAGAAAGGAGGATGATCAGCGATTTATCTTCAGTGCCTATACACAAATGCAAGAAGCCTGGGAAACAAGCAGGGAGAATTGGAAGTCCTGGCACAGTCAAGGAACTATGATGTGATTGGAATAAGAGAGACTTGGTGGGATAACTCACATGACTGGAGTACTGTCATGGATGGATATAAACTGTTCAGGAATGACAGGCAGAGCAGAAAAGGTGGGGGAGTTGCACTGTATGTAAGACAGCAGTATGTCTGCTCAGAGCTCCAGTATGAAACTGTAGAAAAACCTGAGTCTCTGGATTAAGTTTAGAACTGTGGCAACAAGGGTGATGTCGTGGTTGGAGTCTGCTATAGACAACCAGACCAGGGGAATGAAGTGGACGAGGCTTTTTTCAGGCAACTAACAGAAGTTACTAGATCACAGGCCCTGGTTCTCATGGGGGACATGAATCACCCTGATATCTGCTGGGAGAGCAATACAGCAGTGCACAGACAATCCAGGAAGTTTTTGGAAAGTGTAGGGGACAATTTATTAGTGCAAGTGCTGGAGGAACCAACTAGGGGCAGAGCTCTTCTTGACCTGCTACTCACAAACAGGGAAGAATTAGTAGGGGAAGCAAAAGTGGATGGGAACCCGGGAAGCAGTGACCATGAGATGGTGGAGTTCAGGATCCTGACACAAGGAAGAAAAAAGAGCTGCAGAATACAGACCCTGAACTTCAGAAAAGCAGACTTTGACTCCCTCAGGGAACTGATGGTCAGGATCCCCTGGGAGAATAACATGAGGGGAAAAGGAGTCCAGGAGAGCTGGCTGTGTTTTAAAGAATCCTTATTGAGGTTGCAGGAACAAACCATCCCGATGTGTAGCAAGAACAGTAAATGTGGCAGGCGACCAGCTTGGCTTAACAGTGAAATCCTTGCTGATCTTAAACACAAAAAAAAGAAGCTTACAAGAAGTGGAAGATTGGACAAATGACTAGGGAGGAGTATAAAAATATTGCTCAGACATGCAGGAGTGAAATCAGGAAAGCCAAATCACACTTGGAGTTGCAGCTATCAAAAGATGTTAAGAGTAACAAGAAGGGTTTCTACAGGTATGTTAGCAACAAGAAGAAAGTCAAGGAAAATGTGGGCCCCTTACTGAATGAGGGAGGCAACCTAGTGACAGAGGATTTGGAAAAAGCTAATGTACTCAATGCTTTTTTTGCCTCTGTCTTCACAAACAAGGTCAGCTCCCAGACTACTGCACTGGGCAGCACAGTATGGAGAGGAGGTGACCAGCCTTCTGTGGAGAAAGAAGTGGTTCAGGACTATTTAGAAAAGCTGGACAAACACAAGTTCACGGGGCCGGATGCGCTGCATCCAAGGGTGCTAAAGGAATTGGCGGATGTGATTGCAGAGCCATTGGCCATTATTTTGAAAAATCATGGCAATCGGGGGGGAGGTCCCAGATGACTGGAAAAAGAATAACATAGTGCCTATCTTTAAAAAATGGAAGGAGGAGGATCCAGGGAACTACAGGCCAATCAGCCTCACCTCAGTCCCTGGAAAAATCATGGAGCAGGTCCTCAAGGAATCCATTTTGAAGCACTTCAAGGAGAGGAAAGTGATCAGGAACAGTCAGCATGGATTCACCAAGGGCAAGTCATGCCTTACTAACCTAATTGCCTTCTATGATGAGAGAACTGGCTCTGTGGATGAGGGGAAAGCAGTGGATGTTATTCCTTGACTTTAGTAAAGCTTTTGATACGGTCTCCCACAGTATTCTTGCCAGCAAGTTAGAGAGGTATGGGCTGGATGAATGGACTATAAAGTGGATAGAAAGCTGGCTAGATCGTCGAGCTCAACGGGTAGTGATCAATGGCTCCATGTCTAGCTGGCAGCCAGTATCAAGTGGCCCCAAGGGTCGGTCCTGGGGCCGGTTTTGTTCAATATCTTTATTAATGATCTGGAGGATGGTGTGGATTGCACCCTTAGCAAGTTTGCAGATGACATTAAACTGGGAGAAGTGGTATATACGCTGGAGGGTAGGGATAGGATACAGAGGGACCTAGACAAATTAGAGGATTGGGCCAAAAGCAATCTGATGAGGTTCAACAAGGACAAGTGCAGAGTCCTGCACTTAGGACGGAAGAATCCCATGAACTGCTATAGACTTGGGACCGAATGCCTAGGCAACAGTTCTGCAGAAAGGGACCTAGAGGTTACAGTGGACGAGAAGCTGCATATGAGTCAACAGTGTGCCCTTGTTGCCAAGAAGGCTAACAGCATTTTGGGCTGTATAAGTAGGAGCACTGCCAGCAGATCAAGGGACGTGATCATTCCCCTCAATTCAGGAAAGGAGGTCCAGAAGTAACTAAAGAAGGGTCTGCCTGAACTATGAAAGAGTAAGTTCTAGAATTAACTAGTAGGCAGCAGTCGGTAGCTGCTGATGGGTGAGGGTAGGAAAGGGAGTGAATTAATGGATGAAAGGGGGGGTGTGAAACATGGGTTAGAATGAGAAGGAGCTGAAAATAAAATGGAAAATATATAAGCAAGCATTTGGTAACGAGGAAGTTGAAGGTGTTAGATTTTTTTCTCAAGTAGGATCATCAGAGACAAAAGGAATGGAAATAGTGTCAATAACTGTATTGCTTGTTCCCCCTTTCTGATGTTGTTTGGTTAGATGACAATAAGATCTTTGGCACTGAGACCGGTCTTATTTTATGTCTGTAAAGTGCCTTACATGCTTCTGGCTGTTAGATACAGTAAATAATAAATCGTAAAGTGCTTCAAATATTCACTAACTCTCTTTGAAACTGTGCTACTGTAAAAGACGAGTCATTACCCTGTGGGCAAGCTCCATACACCAGCAAGGATCAGCCCGTGTGGTTTTGTGATGAATTCTGGGCTGTCGCAGCTGACTGGAGCTGGCTGGCACAAATTCAGGGGAGCTAACATTTTTATTGTGTGTCATGTGACATTCAGATACAAAGATTCCACTATAATTTCTGCAGACTACAGGTGAATGTGTGTGTTTAAGGTAAGTTTACAATGAGTTGTTTGCCAAACAAAGAGGAACAGATACTTCAACGTTTCAAAGGCCCTTTCTCTGAGGACTCTGGGAGTCTTTCTCATTGATGCTGTCCAGTCATCAGTTTCTGCAAATCCCTTCTTGGCCAGTGTGCCTTAGTTTTTTGAATGAGTGAGTGGATCTTTTGGATAGGCTCACGTTGTTTTCACATTATCTGTTATCTCCAGTGTTGCTGCATCCACAAAGTTTTAAGTAATTTTTACACTTTAGAAATGCCTTTCCGGAGGTGACTGCTTGTTTTCTGTGCTCCAGTGCTCAGCTCCAGCCACCAGGTGTCACTGTTCTGCTTGTTGATCCCATTGCAGTTGCTTCTTTCTTCTCCCATCTTTACTGCTACCCTACAATTCCATCTTATTTCACTGCCTACTCTGTGTGCCTACAAAAACAGGGGAGCTCCCTGGCGAGACATGAAGATAGTTTGGGAGTAGGCCCAACAGGGTTAAGAAATTACATTTACCACCCTCTGTCCTGGCTTAATGCTGCGCAGTGGGATAAAAACCACAGGGCTAAAAATTCCAGGGTGGAGTAGACTTCCCATGCTGCTGGGGGAGGTGGTGGAGCTGCTGGGGATGTGGGGTGGCTGGAATAGTTCCAGCGTGGTGGGATTGTGTGTGGGAAGAATGTCAGGATATATGTGGAGAAGGAGTGCTGCTTTCTTTATGATCAAATATCTGACAGACTGACCACGCCAAATATATATTATTCTTATGCCAGTCTCGTTTGGGAAGTCGGAAGCCTTATGAACTGTTTTTTTTCACTCACTCACACAGTTCTGTATGAGTCCTTGCTACACTGACACTTTTCCCCCATGACCTTAGTCATCCTAGGTTTCAACTAATTGAATGCAGCTGAGAAAAATTGAAACACAATTAGGCTGCAGTAAATGCCTGCAGGCTGCATGTCTGAATCTGAAAGTCAAAATTACAATGCACAGCAAACACTGTTTCTAGGTGAAAGAATACAATAGCTGTACTGATTTGACCTCTCAAACACTGGGCCAAATTCTGTTCTCGTCTGCACCCATCCAGTCCTCCTGGACTTTGGTGGGTTTGCCTGGGTGTAACTGAGTGCGGAATTTGACTGACTATTCCCAGGGCAGCACTGAAATCTCTTGATACTACAAGCAATGCACTCAATTCTATATCATTAATTAATATGAAATTCCTTTTGACGTAATAAAAACGACCCTGCACGCTGAACACCAAGCCACTTCTCATGCTGTATAAATAATAATCCCTTTGAAACGCCCGGATCTGTCCGTGAGAAGCCCAACCATAATATATTTCCCTTTAATAATAATTTTTAAAGCTATTTTGCTGAGCTAGGTTTTTCCTTCAAAGAAAAACCTTGCAGCTTTAGGAGGAGAATCTGTCTGCCCAAGTACATGAAAATGGTTTGGTTTATAAAATGGAATCCACTGTGTAGCTTGTAAAGTCTAGCAATAAGTTACCATTTTGGAGTGAATAGACTGAGATGTTTATCAAACCAAAGATGGAATAAAGTACATAACAAAAGTGTCCTGGAATAAGTTCTGATAGAGCAAAGCCCGTGGCATATGCTTAAGTCCATCCCTATTTAGGAAAGCACATAAGGTTGTGTGTAAGGCCTGTTGGCTTCAAGCACATGCTTAAGTGCTTTGCTGAACTTGACTACACAACCCATAGTATTTCTTGACACAGCTGTTTGTTGACAATGTTGTACCTCCAGACCACTGCTGGGAAGGTGATGCAGAAATCACAGATGGTCACAGAGGGAGCAAAGAATAAAAAAAGGCTTTAAAAAAAAAAAGAATGCCTATATCAGGGCAGGTATCATAGGGTATATGTTTATCTCATGCCTTTTCCCTACACAAGGGAGGTTTGCCAACACCAATTATTTCTTTCCCCTGGCATTTGTCTCGCCACGATTATGTGCAAACCCAATATGGTGGAATCCTTTATTCATGTTTAGAAAGACAAGTGTAAAACTGAATGTTCCTGGCAAAGATCCAGTAACTAGTTGCTTTCAGACAGTAAATTATGTTAACTCACAATTCATAAATTAAATGGTTTTTAAGTGTAAGGCTTGTTCAGTAAATATTTTATAATAGACACTTCCCTAGAGGCTGTTTATAATGTAGAGTAAGTGTTGTTTCATAGATATTTGAGCATGAGAATAATTAAATATAAACAAAAGATGCTTGGTAAAGACTGATTCTTATTGTCATCTCTTAATACTTATAGCCTGCAGTTTAATATTAAAATATATTTTGTATTTCACTTGGTTTATCCAGGCACAAGTTAACAATTCTATAACTGCATCTGGTAATTTGATAGATTTATTTTAGTTATTTATTGGTAAAATTAGGCCATTTCATTGATATAAGTAGCAATAAAAATTTTGTTTAAAGTTTGCATTAGGCAATTGAGTAATCTTTCAAAAGTGCTTCTCTAAATTCAGGCCTTAATTCAAGACAACATCCTAATTTGGGAAAGCTTTAAAACACATGAGTAAGTGTCCTCCTGAATGGGGGCTCTTGGTGTCATAAAATTAGTACATTTTCTTCTGTTAAGAAGTAAATTGTAGTAATTCCATTACTATTGCTAGCAGATCTATGTGTTGTTTTGTTTTAATTATTTGAAGATGCCTCTTAGAAGCTTGTTTTAATATTGTATGCTGTAGTGCTTCATTTCTTAGTATGACTAACACAACTTCATTAAATACTGTAATACATTAGACTTCAATAGTACTAGTTTCACCTACCTCACAATATGCATTATGATTTCTGATTGCAGTGCTTGCTATTCTACAGACTAAAGGGAACAACTTTACCTGTGTTCTAATTCTTTAAATATTGAATTCTTTTTATTAGGCTATTTGGTGCATGAATTCCATAAATTCTGGATTCAAGAAGATCCACTGGACATAATGGAGTTTAACCGTGTGCGAGAGAAATTTCACAAGCGAATTTTAAAACAGCTCCAGAATCCAGACATGGCTTTGTGCCCTCACTTTGCTGCCTCAGAAAGCTTAATCAACATGTAGTCATTCACTTGATTTGATTTGAGAACACTGCCTCACTCTTCTCTTAGGTCACACTTTAGATTATCACTAACATATTGAATGACCATGGCGATTGTATGCATGCCTTTTGGTGCAGTATTCATCTATTTTTGTCATAAACATTAGATCCCCTTACACGTCTCTTTCCAGGGGATTTCTCATTAAATGGGTGCTCATATTGCGGCATTATGCAGTGTTACGTTCTGAATTGATGTCCAGGTATCAAGAGTTTTCTATTTTTTTAGACCTTTTTTCCCATAATTCGGCATTGAAGAACTGTATTTCTCTAGCTGTGTTTTGTATATGTGGAATAATTATCTGAATCTTGTATTGTGAAAGCCTTTTAACTTATTGATCTGTTTTGTGATAACTACTGACATTTCAAGCAAAGTACATGTTTGGACTTCATCTAGAAGATAATGTATGTAACTTTAATCTAATGCAGAAAAACACATTAAAGACCAATTTTTTCCATGCATTCATACATGCTTCATGAAAAATTAATGAGGTTTGAGGCACTTCAATGGGAACAATTTATTTAAAATATGCAGAATTGCCATGGGACTCCACAGCTGCATGAATATGAAATGAGCTGAAGACTGCTGCATTCATAGTGAAGAGCAAATATATTCATAATGACTGAACACCTCAGGTGCCATCTTTACAAAAAGTTGCATAGGGTTGGAGCCACCCAGCACCCACTAGCGCAGGAGTTCTCAAACTGGGGGTTGGGACCCCTCAGGGGGGTCACAAGGTTATTACATGGGGGGTCGTGAGCCGTCCGCCTCCACCCCAAACTCCGCTTTGCCTCCTGCTTTTATAATGGTGTTAAATATATTTTAAAGTGTTTTTAATTTATAAGGGAGGTCGCACTCAGAGGCTTGCTGTGTGGAAGGGGTCACCAGTACAAAAGTGTGAGAACCACTGCACTAGCACATCTAAATTCCTGTGCACAAGGGGTTAATATTTCACATGTCTGAAATGCAGCATGATTTGATCATGTTTTGCTTGGAAAGTTCAGGGGAGCGGTTTTTTGGAAGTATTGAAATTGAAGTATTGAAAACTTTGCTTTGTGTTCTCAACTCAATTCCCAGGAACTGTGAGAAATAATTGATTGGAAGGTTTAGAAGAAAACCATACAAGTTTCCCTGATCGCTTTAAAAAAGGTGTCTGTCACTATGATTGACCAGTGTTTACCATGGCATTTCATACCCTGTGTATTTTTTTACCTTCTGAACAATCAATTTTATTATTAGTCGAAGTTTGTGTTACCACTTGCGTATTGAGATTAATTTTGAGTATTGCCCAACTATGTGAATTATATGAATACATTATCTGTCATTCTCAATAGGGAAACAGCATGGGATTTTATTTCTAAGGTACATGCATGTAAATTAAAATGAATGTTCCTGTGCTTTCAGGGATGTCATTGGGTGAAAGGGAACATAACCATCTCAGCAGCGGTTCTCTCTGGCCAATGTGAAAAGCAATATGGGCCTGATCCAAAGCCCATTGGATCCTGTGGGAGTCTTTTCACAGGTTCTGTTCCAAAGCACATTAGTCTATTTGTGTTGTAAAAGTAGTTTGGACCAGACACTTAAAAAACAAGGAGGGAATTAGCCTTTTCTAGGAAACTCTCTAGATTTTGGTGCTGTCATTCGTGTGCTTCACAAAGATTATACAAATGTGGATCGCGTCTCCCACATAGGGCTAGACACCCACATCCTGCTCTGTTTTCATAGGCAAATCTCCCGTTGACTTTGAGGACCGTAATTTTTCCCCAATGGCTTTAGAAACTAGAGAAACTCAGAATACCCACTGTTGCACACAAGGTGCATGAAAATGGGAGAAATAAGATATTTATTTGTTCAATTATTTTGGTACTTGGTTAGCACTGATTTGGAGAGAGATTACTTACAGTATTGGGAGGACAATGCATGTAATGCCAGCAACGTTATAGTTAAATGATTTTTTTTCTGTCTCAAACTTGAAGAAAGCATCTAAACAGGGTCTGGATTAGAATTGTAAAGCATCAAAAGTTACATCTCCCTCCTCCCACACATTTAATTAATTGAGCAAAACAATCAAATTCAGGCTGCAATGTTTTGCACATAGTTGCAGCCTGCTGAAATCTTAAAAGAAGACACAACATTTGATCTACATCTGAATTTGCAAGAGAAAATCCAGGTCGGTGTTTCCTTTCTAGGGCTGATCTTCACTACGGGGAGATCGACACTGCTGCAATTGATGCAGCAGGTCTAGTGAAGACCCGCTAAATCAACGGCAGAGCACTCTCCGGTCAACCCCAGTACTCCACCTCTCTGAGAAGAGTAAGGGAAGTCGACCAGAGAGCATCTCCCGTCAACACAGTGCAATAAAGACACCAGGGTAAGTCAATCTAAGCTACGTCAACTCCAGCTATGTTATTCACGTAGCTGGAGTAGCGTAACTTCTGTCGACTTACCCCAGTAGAGAAGACAAGCCTTAATAGTGTGACTTTAACAACTATGGTATGGCTTTTCTCCAGGTGCCTGCTGCCTATACATTCAGAAAATAACATCTAGTTATGTGTCAGTGTAATGATAATCCAGTTGCTTTCATGATACTTCTGCTATCTTACAGAGAGTGGTATGCAGTGTTTTTGTAACTGTGTCAGTCACGGGATATTAGTGTGACAAGGTGGGTGAGATAACATCTTTTATTGGACCAACTTCGGTCAATGAGAGAGACAAACTTTTCAGCTTACTCAGAGCTCTTCAGGTCTGGGTTAGTTTCCCAGACCTGAAGAAGAGCTCTGTGTAAGCTTAAAAGCTGGTGTCTCTCACCAACAGAAGTTGGTCCAATAACAAAATGAGTAGTCTGCAGAGAGATGGATTTAATGGTGCTAAACATGTAATTTCCTTTTCCCTTGGAGACCCTTATCTCCCCATTGCCACCCAAGAAGCCCCACTATTTTTGTTTTGTGTATTTTATTTTATTTATTTATGTATTTTTGCAGTCCATGTTTTCCTCAGTCTTGACAGGCAGCACCCTTGGTCTTCTCGTTCTTGTCCTATCTGCAGCACAGAGTGGCTCCATCAAGATGGCTGAGAGCTATTAGGAGAGGGTGGCTCAGGGAGTCTGTGTGCTTTCTCCTACTGAGATCTGACTTCAGATCCTGCCACGCAAGAAAACGAGCTCAGTCTTGCTCCTCTTCATCCATCCCCTGAAAATGGTGCAGCAGCTGTCGTTCCACTGAGCTTGTTGAGAAGAAGTCATTTATTTTATGTTTTGCCCAGCGCTGTGCACAAATGGTCCCAACCTAAGTGTGCCCTTTTAGGTGCTACCACAATATAAACGATAAATATTGAGATCTTAGAGCCACCATCTTTCTAACCAGGAAGAGTCTTCCATCTGTCTGTCACCAGCGTTCCAGAGAGGCAGTGACGACTGGAAGACTGAGCACTGGACTGTGAGCCAGGATCTTCCCAGTTTGAATTGTGCCTTTGCCTCTTAGTCTGTGTGGATCTATCACTTAACCTCAGTGTTTCCCAATCTGTAGAATGAGGGTGTTGCTTACTCTTGGTCATGGCTTATCATTTAAAAAAAAAAAAAGTTTGTGCAACACTTTGAAGAAGTAAAATGCTCCATTTGCTAAATGTTCTGATTGTTGATACCTTGCAATCTCCAGCCACTCCTGTAGCTTTCCTAATCCTTGTTGCCAGTCATAGGACCAAGAGATTGAATTGATTAAAAATGTAACCTTGGGTCCCTGTGTCTATCAGCGTTGAGCACTGCAACTAAGCCACTAGCTTCACTTTTGCTAGTAAGAATAAGGCCTAGTCTTCACTTACCGGCTGGTCCGGCGGCACGCCATTGATGTTCTGGGATCGATTTATCGCGTCTGGTTAAGACGCGATAAATCGATCCCGGATCGATCCCGGAAGTGCTCACAGTCGGCGCCGGTACTCCAGCTCGCCAAGAGGAGTACGCGGCGTCGACGGGGGGAGACTTCCAGCCGCGTCTGGACCGCGGTAAGTCCGGACTAAGGTACTTCGAATTCAGCTACGTTATTAACGTAGCTGAATTTGCGTACCTTAGTCCGAAGTCCGGACTAAGTGGGGACCAGCCCTCAGTTATGTAGAGTACATTGTCCCTCTGTTTTCCTGGAAATACTTGAAATAATTTGAAAACTAATTGGTCAGATAGATCTTCTTGGGGTACTGTTGATGCAAAGAAACAATCATTTTGCTTGTAGTATTTAGCTTAAATGACACATTGTATTATGGCAATTTAGCTGAGCAAAGGGTGGCGAAGCCAGACTATTGGCAGAGCAAATTATAACGTGTATTTAGCTAAAGGATACTGCATGAGCACTTTACTAGGTGGAATTCCACACTGTGCATGCAGCTCAATTTTTATCAACTATGTTCTTTTTCCAGATACAACATGAACTATAGAAAATGGCATTTAGCCCTGATCCTGAACTGTCAAAATTCCCATAGATTCCAATGAGATTTGTGGGTGCTCAGCATCTCGGGACAAAGACAAAGGTTTCTATTGCACTGGAAGGGATGCTGTCAAATTGTATTGGGTCAGATTCTGATGCCTGTATTCCTGTTGAGTAGTTCCTTACCCTACAAGTTGCCCCGCTGAAGTCAGTGGGACAGTTTGCAGAATAAGATGGTATTAAACATGGGTGAAGGAACCAGCATCTTCACCATGGGGGAGGGGGTGAACCCACATTTCTTGACTTGATATCAACACCTCTTAGATTAGACTGAAATAATTTTGAAATCCAATTCCCATTTCACTGATGATGCTTCTTTTCCTGGCATTTCTTGCAGCTTCTCTTGCTTCTGTTCATAATCATTTTCACTTTCAGGTTCTCAGTGTTACTCCTGGGGGAATCCTGCGCCAAAAAATTAAAAATTCTGCACACAATATTTTAAAATTCTGCATATGTTATTTGTCAAAATAACATGATATAATCACACCAGTTTTAATTATTTTTAGTCATTTATTTCAAAATACCTGTCAGCAAATATGTCTTTAACAATAGAGACAACAAAAAAGATTCAGGAAATGTTTTTTGACAAATAGATTCCTTACTAGGCATATTAATATAGAACTCCGAGTAATAATTTATTTAAACTACAATACAGAACCGTATTTCCGGCACCTCTCAGAAGCAGTATAAAGGCGTGGGGGAGTCAGGGGTAACAGAGGAACTGAGGGAGAGGGAAGTAAATTGTTGGGAAGGAGCCTTGGTGTGAACTTGGAGGGTTGCTGGGTATGGGTGGGAAAAGTATGGAACAGTTTCTTTTTTGGGGGTTGGGGAGGAATTGTTAGGGAGCTTCCCCCATGCAGACCCTGGCTGACCCCTAGCCTCTCCCATTGAGTCAGGCATATCTGCTTCTGTCCCCATGTGTTCCTGCACCCCCATGTGTCCTTGCACCCCCTGTTCACTTGTCCCTCCACCCCCACTCAGTCACCCACTCCCGCCATCTCCATGTGGCCCTGCACCCCATCTCCATGTGGCCCTGTACCCCTTCCCCTGTCCCCATATATCTCTGTGCCCTCACTCAGCCATTCTCTGTCCTTATGTGGCCCTGCTCTTCCCCTCCCATTCAGACCCTGCCCTAGTCTGTCCTTCCTCCATTAGCCTTCATGAGCCCCTGTCTAACCCCCCCCAATACCCCATGCTGTCTGTCTCCCCATAATCCCTGTCTCCTGACCTGGCCTGCGGGGGCAGGCCCAGTGAAAAAGGCAGTATCTTTCCCTTCCCTAGCTGGCTGGGAGCAGCTGCTGTGATCTATTGCCACAGCACCCTCTGGTAGGCAAAAGGCAGAACTGCAGCAACAATTCTGAAGAGGCTTTTTTTCTGTGCAAAAAAATTAAAATATGCATGGCTCATTAATTGTGTGTGCACAGTAGCACAGAATTCCTCCAGGAGTACAGTGTTTAGTATATACAGTGTTGGAGAATACATTTGAAAACAGGGTTTATAAGAAATCATGGAAACTTTCCTCTTGGTTTTAGGTTTTCTTGTGTTTAAAAAAAATTGCCAAAGGTGAGTTCTGGTCCAAATTCAAGTTGATGGTGTCCATTTGTTTTCTGTGATTTACTTTCTAGTGTTTGTATTAGACTTAAATTAATTCGTGTTTTTATTTTTATGACCTCTTTGGTGCTTCGTTTCTGGGGCTGAAAGTTTGTAGTTCTGTGCACTCCCCTATTGTGTTCTAGTCTGTTGTGTTTAACCTTCTTTACAGGAGACATTTGACCAGATGCTAGCTTCTCATAAGCAGGGAGAGAAAACAGAGAATCTAAGCAACTAAAGGGTTTTTCTCATTTTTTGCTGCTCCCTTCCATGGGAACAGAATTGGGCTCATTTTGCTGTGCTAAAAATATCTCACTTACTCCTGGAGTAGAGAAAAGCCTTAGCTGTGAAATGCTAATTTCACTTACTATTATCAGATGTCTTAGATCCTATCTTTCTCGGTATCTATGGCTTTTGTGCCTTCAATTTGAATAAAAGATTTTAAGGGACTGTTGTGATCATCTGGTCTGCCCTCCTGTATACCACAGGCTATAGAATTTAACCCAGGGCAACCCGTAACTTCTGGTTGAGCTGAGGATCTCGCTTTTAAAGCTACCCAAGCTTAGATTCCATAGTTTAACACCAGTGCTAAATAAGTCCTATGTATTTTTATATCCAGCCACCAGTGCTGGAGTAAAGAGGATGCTGAGAGAGATCCCAGAGGCTGTTGTTGCCAAGCGCTCTACAGCAGCACCCCAGCGCTGTGAAAGGAGTCTGTGCCCAGAGGGCTTCTTTCTCCGTCTCTGCACTGGCAGGTAATTACAGACTGCTTCATGTTACATAACACAATCTTTTTTGGGTGTGGATATGGGAAAACTGCCCTGGCATTGAAAGGTTTACTGTGGTGTGATGCAGAAATGGAAGCGTGGCGCTAGCTACTGATGGAAGACGAAGAAAGGGCCATACAAAATAAGTGACATCACGTTAACTTAAGTCTGTGTGAAATAGCATGAGGGTTTCCCATCTTTCTGACCATGCCAAGATTAATTCAGCTGCCACAACATAAAGCCCTTGACTTAAATGGATTTTGTGGTGCTCTGAATTGTAGCTGTTGTCAGGGCTCCTATAGCATTGCAGGACATTGACTACTACAGAGCTATGACAGTGTGAGGTCTTTGTTTTTCTTATAGCTCTACATAAATGATACGTGTGAGTGGGAGGTATTGCTGTTAGGTATCAGCCTTTCATTTGGAGTTCTAGCTTTCTTCGGGTTTTAGTAAGTTGTTACTATTTTGTCCACTAGCTCAGAGGAGTTATTTTCACTTTGCTTTGATTGCTTTTCTTTTCCAAGGGAATGCAGTTTTTACTCATTTGCTGGCACCAGGCTATTTTTGTGTATACATAAATAAAATATACTTGTGTCCAGAAGGAGCCTTAGCTCTTGGAACATGCTATCCCTTGGCTTCTTCCTGCACCAGAGCTGCGTTGGAGAGTTGCCCAGGGTGGAGGTAGGTAGGTGGAGGATGTTGTTCTACCATAGGTTTGAGCATTCAGCTGATTTAAAGAGCCCCTGTGTACATGGGAGATGCTGTGCCATCTGCCCCAAGAGACCTTGCAGGGGAGATGGTGGAGTGGAAATGCTGGCCAGAACAATGCCCTGCCAGTGAGGAATTTTCAGCACATTGTAAATTGGGATTGCTGCAGTGTTTGGAGTACGGAGTGTGTGTATAAACTGTGGTGAATTGGGTGGCTGTGATCTGGGATTGGCGAATCTAGATCTTGTCAAGTTTTTTGTAGGCATCATAGCAAAGGAGAGTTTAAGCAGGGTATTGAAGGAGGAGACTGAGGTAGCTTGGTGGTGTTTACGGGGAGCTCCTCCCAAGTTTGAGGGGCACCAGCAGAGAAAGCAGGAAGGGGATGAAGAGGATCCTCTGAAGGAGCTATTAGAGAGATGGGAAGAGACCAAGGAGAGAAAAGACTAAAAAAAGCCCCACGAGGACAAGATTTCAAGAAGAATGTTTTCCATGGTGTCAAAGGTCAAGGAAGATGAGGATGGAGATCTGGTTTTGAGCTTTTAATAATAGGAGAATCCTTCAAGCAGTGGAGAAGAAATAAAAATAGCTCATCTCAAATCTTATCCAACTTATTTATAGCAATGGAGTGACTGCCATTGAATTGAATCAGGTCTCTAGTGCATTGTTGCTGTAACAGTGAACACGTAGAGAAATGCATTTCATCTCCAAAGGGCAGTACACACACCAAATAAGTAGGGTTGAAATCTACTCCACATCATAAAGCCTGAGTAAGGGTGATGGGGGGGTGGAAGAGTGAAATCCCCCTTCTGAACTCAAAGCCAATGAGCCTCCTTTACCCATTAACCCCCTTCACTCCTGCCCTTCCCCCACTTTCTGGCACCTGCTATTCAATGGGCTGGAAAAGTAGCTGCAACCTCTGTGTGCTGACTGCTTGCAGTGGATTTGCAGTGGGTTGCATGCAAGAAAACGTAGGCGATTACAGCAGCAAGGAGCCTGGCTGTGAGGGAGGGATCCAGGCCTAAGCAACCACTATGAAACAGAGGGAGCAAGAGATTAAACGGTCATCGATATCTGTGGTCTTTTGTGAGATGGAGGCGGCGTTCCCGAGGGACCACACTGCCAGGGGGAAGGTTGGGCGTGAGCTGTGAGGGAAGGGCAGGGATGGAGAGCTGGAGTTGCAGTTGATGTCACCAGAGACAAAGGTGGAGAGGAGAGGAAGAAAGATGCAGAGATGGGATGAGGGCAGGAAAACAGAGATGGGAAGGAAATGAGGAGGAGGTGGAGCTGGTGGGAGTAGTGCATAAGGGAATGTAATGGGAAGGGGCAGCAGGGAGGGAAGAGACAAGGGAGCACAAAAGAGATGACATGAGTCTGGGGTGAAATAATGGCAGGACATAATGGGTTGGTGGAAATGTGGGAGCCCAGTGAATGAGGGGCTGGCTGTGGTTTTTAATAAGTGCTCAATAACCTTATGAAACATCCAGTGAAACAATGCAGCACAGGGCCTCAAGCCATAGGGATAGTTGCTGTGAATCACTGCGATGCACTGATGCAAGAAAAGGGAGGGATGATGTTACTTACCTAGTCCTCGTGAAAGCCGCTTACTTTTCAATCCTTTTCTCAAAGCCCCCTCTCTCCATTCCTGTTTCACCATAGCTGAGTCAATAGTACACACACAGATCAACCAAAATAAACCTTTACATCAAATACAGTAACTCAGTGCTGTCTCAAGGGCCCTAGTCCTCTCCACTTTACAAAGTAAGGCACCAATCCAACGCAGCAGGTTCTTAACTTGACTCACGTGGGTAGTCGCACTGAAGCAAATGGGATTGCTCACTGGCTTAGAGGTAGGCACCTGTTTCAATGCTTTGCTGGAGAAAGGCCTTAGAGCCCAGTTCTGAAGGTTATTGAACCCCCCTCAATTGCCGTGAAAGTTAGTGGAAGCTAAATGTGCCCAGTACCTCACAGGACTCCAAAACTGAGTCACTGTGTCCAGTAGAGACCAAGCTTCACCTGACTTGCTAATGGGGGGGAGGGGGAAACAGAAAGGAATGTAGGCAAAAGAGGCCATAGCTCAGTGGTCTGCAGCCTCTACTGGCTGCCGTGTCCCACTGCACTGGTTAGCTGCTGGTGCCCCACCACATCCCCAAGTGCAGTTGTTACTATCCCTCACTTGCCTTCTCATTTTCTCTCTCCTGTTGTCCCCCATTTTTTAAGGATAAACTAGGAAGCAATATCTATTCTGGCTTTCCAGGCTTCCTCGCCCTCCTCTGTGAAGCTTTCCTGCTTTGTCGTCTTCCCACCCAACCTTTGCAAAGAGAGCCATTCTGGAGGAGGGGCACCTGGGTATTCATGAGGGAGCAGAAAAGAGGAGTTCTACATGAAAGGGTATCTGGGCAGCATCCCCTCTTGTGTTGCTCCCACAATGACCAGTTGCTTTAAAGGAGATGGGTCAGCTACTTAGCAGGAGCCGTCAGATGCTCTCCCCTCCTACCCTGCATCAGCCCCACCTGGGGGTCACAGCTGCAGTGTGGGCAGAAGAGCTGCTGCAGCTCAACTACCTTGGTCTCTCTGTTCTCTACTTCCTCTCAGGGCTGGTGCATCCTACTGCTCTGCCTACTTCACAAGGGCCATTGGCAGCTCTAGGAGTTCAGAGGTTCCCTTGGGGAGAGGGTGGATTCCATCACTGACACTGCAGGCTGTTGGCACTGGTGGTCACACACCGCTTGGTACTGCTCTGCCCCTTCCCAAGCATCCTCCTGCCCCAAGTAATGGGGTGTCAGCCCTTTTCAGCAGCCGAAGAGGGGACTCATTCTTCCAATCCATGGAGTCAACTCCTCCGCTAATGTAAATCTGCAATGGAGCACTGCCAGTTCACACCAGGTGCACATCTGGCCTTTTATCAGCAGATACAAGTGACGGAAAGATAATCGTCACTTAGCTCATAACTGGAGTTGCAGCTCCATGAGCTCAGGAATATGTTTAAGGAGCAGCATTCAAAACACAGCACTCTAGTTCCCTCGGGCAGGTGAAAAGTTACATCCCCAGGCAATGATAGAAATGTCAAATATCTGCTCGCTAGGGCAGAAGAGGTTCCCCTCTCCATCCTATGATTAGAAAATGAGTGTCTCTGAGCTGCAGTATGAGAGTTGAGTATCTCATGAATACTTGATTCCCCTTTGAAAAGCCATTCAGTGATTCAGGTATCCTGTAGGAATTCCAGTGCTGTATGAATGCGGAACTCCTTTCAGATTCCATAAAGAACCAAACATTACCTTGAGACTTGGCAGTGCAGTTGGAAAACGACAGCACTCGCATGGCTGAACTGCAGAATTGTGCAGAGACTAAATCTTTATCACCTATTCTGCTACCTCTTCTACATTACATGCAGATGAAACACCATTATATAGCAGAAGCATTGTACGTAATTATCTTAAATGTAGTATGGATGTCTATAATGATTATCTACCATTCTTGTGTATTCTGTTAAGTATGTTCTGTTCCACGTGTTCTATTTCATCATTCTACAGATACCATGGTGACTGCGCTTGGATACTAAAACGACAGGCGTTATAAAAAAACAAACAAACCCAAGATAGACTGGCAGTAAGTGTGTAGGGCAATGTGAAGAAATGCAGCCTATTCTACTTGGGAGAATATAATTTGATACTACTAAAAATGTAAACACCTGTATAAAATTGACATCTAGCAGAGGCATGCTATGACATTTTTAGTCAGGCATGCAACTGTACCCTTGCATGCAAAATGGCATTCTCCATGCAGCCTGACCTTACATGTGCAGTGAGTGCAAAGTCAAACTGTGCAGAGGATGCCATTTTGCAGAATTTTGTTCTTCAAAATGGCATCCTCCATGTACGTTCAGAGGCCATATGGATTCATCCTGCAGGCACAGAAAGTCCTGGGGCATGCAATGCATGCCTTGCATACACAATGGCATGCCACTGATATCTGATGTCCATCTGGTTCAGATCAGAAGTTCTGGTGAATGTTTATCAGAGTGTGTATTTCTTTAAAAGAAGGTGGGTCTGAATTATCCATAGGCAAATTGAAATGGCAGATGATGTATTATCTGCATGCTTGAATGTGACAGTTGCAATTCTATGCCTGCCTTGAACTGCCAGGAATTAATTCCAGGACACTTCAACTCACTGCTTTTTAGAATCAAAACAGATTGTGGAAAATTAGCTTCCTTCTTATTAAATTACCTGCAGCAAGCCCTGCAGCAGAAAAACATGCGCGGGACCTCTGGCAATAAAAAATAGGATTTTGAAGTAACCTGTCTAATATAAATAAACATAAATGTGCCCGTTAATTTATAAAGAATAATACTGGGCACTTACATGGCATCTTTCAACCAAGGACCTCACCTTGCTTTACAGCTGGGTATTAATTCAATGAGTACCATCTGTGTTTTACAGAGTGGGAAGTTGGAAGGCAGAGGGCAAAGTGACCTACAGTCTATGGGTTAATTTGGCCATAACATTGTACAGGGAGTCCCTGGTAGAATCAGGACTAAAGCCCAGGATTTCTGACTGCTTTAGTCATGAGAAAGCCTTTGCAGGAGAGGAAGAGTGGCTAGGACTCTCTTCAAGGGCCATCAGTGCCGCTTTATGATCATCTGGAAAAGTCTTTGTTAAGGCAGGCAAGGCAGGTAGAACTCTTATCTCCTATCTTGCTTATGTAACTGCCTCCTCTCTGGAGTCCCCAAAGCTCATGTTACCCCTGCCAGTCTATATAAGATATAAATGATAATTTTTCTTGACAGTCATTCTGGCCATGTCTTCTCCCCCTCCCCCCTTCAAAAAACAACAATGTTGAATCCCTCCCTTGAGTAACATCTAAAATGTAGATTATAAGATCCTTCAGGCAGGGACCATGTTTTTCTATGATTTCTGTCCATCATATTCTTGGAGTGCTAATAAATAATAAACTAATTATCCCTTTGTCTCTTTCTTCCACTCTTGTTGCCACACCTTTTCCCTGTAGTCTGTATGCCTGGAACTTGCTGCCTGAACTGATTCACCCTCTCCTCCTTCAAGGATCAAAGAATATAGGCCATACTTACAGGATAGGGGACTCTATCCTGGGAAGCAGTGACTCTGAAAAAGTTGATAGTCAGCTGAACATGAGCTCCCAGTGTGATACTGTGGCTAAAAGGGCTAATGTGATCCTGGGATGCATACAGGAGAATCTCGAGTAGCAGTAGAGAAGTTTTTACCTCAATATTTGGCACTGGTGCGACCACTGCTGGAATAGTATACCCAGTTTTGGTGCCCATAAATTCAAGAAGGATGTTGCTAAATTGGAGAGGGTTCAGAGCTGAGCCACAAAAAGGATTAAAGGACTAGAAAACTTGCCTTATAGTGATAGACTCAAAGAGCTCAATCTATTTAGCTTCACAAAGAGAAGTTAAGGGGTGACTTGATTACAGTCTATAGCAGGGGTCGGCAACCTTTCAGAAGTGGTGTGCTGAGTCTTCATTTATTCACTCTAATTTAAGGTTTCGTGTGCCAGTAATACATTTTAATGTTTTTAGAAGGTCTCTTTCTATAAGTCTATAATGTAGAACTAAACTATTGTTGTATGTAAAGTAAATAAGGTTTTTAAAATATTTAAGAAACTTCATTTAAAATTAAATTAAAATGCAGAGCCCCCTGGACTGGTGGCCCGTACCCGGGCAGCATGAGTGCCACTGAAAATCAGCTCGCGTGCCGCCTTCAGCACGCATGCCATAGGTTACCTACCCCTGGTCTATAGGTATCTACATGGAGAACAAATATATGATAATGGTCTCTTCAAGCTGGCAGAGAAAGGTATAACATGATCCAGACCAGGGGTGTGCACAAGGAGGGACAAGAAGGGGCACTCCACCCCCAATAATCGTTGAGGGCACGGAATTCCTCTGGCCCCAGGACTGTGGGGGAGGGAAAAGTGAGCTCCTGCCGGGGGGAGGGGGGAGAGTAAGTTCCTCCTGGGGCAGGAGTGTTGCCCTGGATTTGAGGGGTGTGTATACCCCAGAATGTGATCAAGCTAATTGCAACCATATCATGTGTATTCAGCCACTTTGAATTAATGAAATAGAACACCACATAATTAAGGATTAATTCGAAGACAGGCATTCAGAATCAAGGTCAAAATTAGCTACAGTTTCTGCTAATCTGAATGGGAGGAGGGGACAGACAAGTAAACAACTGAGACTGAAAACCTTGGTGGTTGGAAAACCTTGAATCTAGACACCTGATATTAAAAGTTTATTGAAAGTTAGAAAACTGATGATCCAGTAGGGGTCATTATGATCTATGTGGTTTGTAGACATTAGTGTTAAAAGATTATTAGCTAATAAAGTGTACTTTGGAGCAGTCCTCTGAAGCCATCTTGAGAGATGTTTTTCCTGAAACCTTTTCTCCCCGGTGGATGAGCAACTAACCACTGCGAACCTGCTGTTAATTATTCAATTCCATTCCAGATGTTAGGTAAATATCTGGGATGTTCTAAACCTATTGTTTATGTTTGTGTCTGCTTAAATCTAATAAACTGCAGTGTTAGACAAGAGCATGCTTACTTTCGCTTAATCTTTGATCAGGCAGAATTGCTGAGTTGCTGTTGATTTATTCCTGACACTGCCTGGAGTGAAATAGTTAAGTTACCACCATTGGGGGTTCTGAAAACCCCAGGTAATGTGGGGGGGGGCACAGAATGTGCCCCTTCAAAAGGGGGTCAAATTTAAATTCCTGTGCATGTCCCTGAATTAGACAAATTCTGACTGGAAATGAGGCATAAATTTATGACAGTGAGGGTAATTAGCAATTGGAACAATTTACCAAGGGTCATGGTGGATTCTCCTTCACTGACAATTTTTTTTAATTAATGTTTTCCTAAAATATATGAGCTAGGAATTATTTTGGGAAAGTTCATACAGCAGGTCAGCCTAGGTGATCGCAAAGGTCCCTTATGGCCTTGGAGTCTACAAATCTATAAGTCTCTTTTTAAAACATATCTTCCTCTCATAGGATTCCAAAACCTATTCTTTTGCTTTTAGAACATGTGTTTGGGTGCATACACTTGAGAATGTGATGGAAAGTAATTTTCAGAGGTGTTGTAGCAGTGTCGGTCCCAGATATTAGGTGGGTGAGGCAATAGCTTTTATTGGGCCAACTTCTGTTGATGAAAGAGACAACTTTCAAGCTCTTCTTCAGGTGTAAGATCAAAAGCTTGTGTCTTTCACCAACAGAAGTTGGTCCAATAAAAGATATTTTTTGTATGGAAAATAATGTAACACACCACCTCCAAGGTGCATGCATCAACATTTTTATCAACCGCATTATCTTAGCCCTTGTCCTCTTTTTCCCTTCTATGGCTAATGCTTGTCTGTACAATTATATATCTTGTAATCGCACTGAGATATATATTTTGTTCTCTTGTCAGAAAAAGTACCATGCTTATTTATGACAAGTTTCAGAGTAACAGCCGTGTTAGTCTGTATCCGCAAAAAGAAGAACAGGAGTACTTGTGGCACCTTAGAGACTAACAAATTTATTAGAGCATAAGCTTTCGTGGACTACAGCCCACTTCTTCGGATGCATATAGAATGGAACATATAATGAGGAGATATATATACACACATACAGAGAGCATAAACAGGTGGGAGTTGTCTTACCAACTCTCAGAGGCCAATTAATTAAGAGAAAAAAAAAAAAAAAAAAAAAAAAAACTTTTGAAGTGATAATCAAGCTAGCCGAGTACAGACAGTGTGATAAGAAGTGTGAGAGTACTTACAAGGGGAGATAGTCAACGTTTGTAATGGCTCAGCCATTCCCAGTCCTTATTCAAACCGGAGTTGATTGTGTCTAGTTTGCATATCAATTCTAGCTCTGCAGTCTCTCTTTGGAGTCTGTTTTTGAAGTTTTTCTGTTGTAATATAGCCACCCGCAGGTCTGTCACTGAATGACCAGACAGGTTAAAGTGTTCTCCCACTGGTTTTTGAGTATTTTGATTCCTGATGTCAGATTTGTGTCCATTAATTCTTTTGCGTAGAGACTGTCCGGTTTGGCCAATGTACATGGCAGAGGGGCATTGCTGGCACATGATGGCATATATCACATTGGTAGATGTGCAGGTGAACGAGCCCCTGATGGTATGGCTGATGTGATTAGGTCCTATGATGATGTCACTTGAATGGATATGTGGACAGAGTTGGCATCGGGGTTTGTTACAAGGATAGGTTCCTGGGTTAGTGGTTTTGTTCAGTGATGTGTGGTTGCTGGTGAGTATTTGCTTTAGGTTGGGGGGTTGTCTGTAAGCGAGGACAGGTCTGTCTCCCAAGATCTGTGAGAGTAAAGGATCATCTTTCAGGATAGGTTGTAGATCTCTGATGATGCGCTGGAGAGGTTTTAGTTGGGGGCTGAAGGTGACAGCTAGTGGTGTTCTGTTATTTTCTTTGTTGGGCCTGTCTTGTAGGAGGTGACTTCTGGGTACTCGCCTGGCTCTGTCAATCTGTTTTTTCACTTCAGCAGGTGGGTATTGTAGTTTTAAGAATGCTTGATAGAGATCTTGTAGGTGCTTGTCTCTATCCGAGGGATTGGAGCAAATGCGGTTATATCTTAGAGCTTGGCTGTAGACAATGGATCGTGTGGTGTGTCCTGGATGGAAGCTGGAGGCATGTAGGTAAGTGTAGCGGTCAGTAGGTTTCCGGTATAGGGTGGTATTGATGTGACCATCGCTTATTAGCACAGTAGTGTCCAGGAAATGGACCGCTTGTGTGGATTGATCTAGGCTGAGGTTGATGGTGGGATGGAAATTATTAAAATCATGGTGAAATTCCTCAAGGGCTTCTTTTCCATGGGTCCAGATGATGAAGATGTCATCAATGTAGCGCAAGTAGAGTAGGGGCGTTAGGGGACGAGAGCTAAGGAAGCGTTGTTCTAAGTCAGCCATAAAAATGTTGGCATATTGTGGGGCCATGCGGGTACCCATAGCAGTGCCGCTGACTTGAAGGTATATATTGTCCCCAAATGTGAAATAGTTGTGGGTGAGGACAAAATCACAAAGTTCAGCCACCAGGTTAGCTGTGACATTATCAGGGATACTGTTCCTGATAGCTTGTAGTCCATCTTTGTGTGGAATATTGGTGTAGAGGGCTTCTACGTCCATAGTGGCCAGGATGGTGTTTTCTGGAAGATCACCGATGGATTGTAGTTTCCTCAGGAAGTCAGTGGTGTCTCGAAGATAGCTGGGAGTGCTGGTAGCGTAGTAGTCCTTATTCAAACTCCGGTTTGAATAAGGACTGGGAATGGCTGAGCCATTACAAACGTTGACTATCTCCCCTTGTAAGTACTCTCACACTTCTTATCACACTGTCTGTACTCGGCTAGCTTGATTATCACTTCAAAAGTTTTTTTTTTTCTCTTAATTAATTGGCCTCTCAGAGTTGGTAAGACAACTCCCACCTGTTTATGCTCTCTGTATGTGTGTATATATATCTCCTCATTATATGTTCCATTCTATATGCATCCGAAGAAGTGGGCTGTAGTCCACGAAAGCTTATGCTCTAATAAATTTGTTAGTCTCTAAGGTGCCACAAGTACTCCTGTTCTTCTTTATGCTTATTTATTGCACTACAGAAATAGCCATAACAAGGTAGCCTTTGTACTCTTTGTTTCAGTACCATGGCCAGCTCTCTGCCTTATTGCTGCAAATGGGAGCAGCAGTACCATCTCTAACGGGTAGGAAATCTGTGTGCAGGTGGAACAATCACATTTCCAAATATTAATTTCCCTGTCATAGCAAAAAGGAATGTTTTGTAGCTACATATTATGTTCAGATTTATTATAGCTAATATGTCTGCCTTAGACTGGTTGCTTTTTGGATTGAAGTCAGCCATGTCAAATTAGATTATTTTCTGATGTTGCAGAAAATGACTGTCAATCAGCTAAATGCTTGTCCAAACGATCAAGAAAACTGCAGTCCTTGATCATCCTATTAGAGTATTCAGTGCTCTGATTTAACCCACTCAGTGCTGCTTTCCTTTCATATACTTCCCTAGTCTCAAATATTCCCCTCTCTCACTCTCTTGCTAACTGAGTTGATGGGATCTGGGACCTTTGAAGAAGCTGAGAGGGTTACCCTTGCAATTTGCTACACTGGCACCTGCAGGCTGATCCGGAATAGCATCCTTTGTGTATGAGAGTAAAGGAAACTGCTCTCATCCTTTCCAAGCTGTCTAGAAGGGATCATGAAAAACACCTCTTTTTATGCTTACTACCTACTTCTGAACACAGTGAATACTGTAATGGCTGTAATCAACTTACAGTGGGATGATCTGGCAATATTTATGGGGAGAGTTTTCTCCAAGAATGTGTCCCTTTCCCACCCCTTGTATAGAAGAGTGGTCATACTTGGTCAGACCAATGGGCAATCTAGCCCAGTATCCTATCTTCCCACAGTGGCCAAGGCCAACTGCTTCAGAGGGAATGACTAGAACAGGCAATCATCAAGTGATCCATCCACTATTGTCCACTCCCAGCTTCTGGCAGTAAGAGGTTAGGAACATCCAGAGCATGGGGTTGCATCCCTGATCATCTTGTCTAATAGCCATTGATGGACCTATCTTCCATGAACTTATCTAATTCTTTTTTGAACCCCGTTATAGTTTTGGCCTTCACAACATCCCCTGGCAAAGAGTTCCACAGGTTGACTATGTGTTGTGTGAAGAAGTACTTCCTTTTGTTTGTTTTAAACCTGCTTTATATTAATTTCATTGGGTGGTCCCTGGTTCTTGTGTTATGTGAAGGAGTAAATAACACTTCCTTATTCACTTTCTATACATTCATTAGTTTATAGATATTTATCATATCCCCCCATCCTTAGTCCTCTCTTTTCTAAGATGAAAAGTCCAGTCTTTTTAATCTCTCCTAATAAAAGGAGAGATTAAAGGGGTCTTTGAATCAAGGGGGCTTTGAATTTCCAGACACATTTCCTAATGTCCTTATGATGTTGGCTTCTCTGAAGCATTTAGTGCTGGTAGAAAAAGAAACCCATAAAACAGTTTCCATCCACACCACGATTCAATGTGCAGTGACAACTGTTCATCACAATTTCATCATGGTTATTCATAGTAACCATCTGCCTAGAAGAAAATATTTTTTCACCAGCATACTACTTCCTGTGGTTTTTTTGTCCCTGGAAAATATCTTAGTCCTACAATGCTTCCCTAAATTATCTTTTCTTTGTTCAATGCAAGAAGAAAATACTAGGAAATCAATCTATCTAGTAGTTTTCCAATGCTACAATGCCATCTATAATGTCAATGGGCCATTTATTAACAATGACTACAATGCTATTTTAAGTTCTTACCATGGCAAGAAATGTATTGGAACTGCTATACAAGAGTTATTTGTGATTGATGCTTTAATATGGATGCTTAGTAATGAAGTAGAACTGCAAAGTATCTTATAATATATAATTAAGCGCATAATATATTAGAAATCAGGTGAGTTTTTTTTTTAAACGAAGATAATTAATCTTTGCAACAATTTACCTTGGACTGTGGTGGATTCCCCACCACTTGAAGTTTTTCACTCAAGATTGGATATCTTTCTAAGAGATATGCTGTAGCTCAACCAGAAGTTGTAGACCTGATGCAAGAAAGACTGGGTGAAAGTGCATGGAATGTGTTATACAAAAGGTCAAACTAGATTATCATAATGGTCCTTTCTGGCCTTAAAAGCTCTGAATCTGCTCCCACTATAAATAGTGACACACTTTCCACCAGAGGCCAACACAAAGACTCTTAAGTTGAACACATTTTATTCAGCATCTAAACATGTACCAAACAATCCAAACTGAATGAGAAATTGCTGCCATCACATAAGCCAAGATCTGAAATTCACGAAGGATTCAGGGCAGCAGGAGTAGGTCCATTCATTAAAATATTAATGAATTTAGTTTAATGAACATAGGGTATAAGTGTTCCTATTGTTAAACCCTGTCTATTCAACACTGCATTAAAGCAACAGATCTAATCCTATATTCTAGCCCAAACTACCTCCTTCATTTGATGCATGCATAGACTTCCACTGAAAATAAAGCAATATCACAAAAAGACAAATGCAAAGATCCGCAGCCAGTGTAAAATAGTGAACCTCCACTGAAGTCAGCTCAGGATCTGGCCCATAGTTCATAGAGATGAAGCTTTCCCATCACTCTTGAAAGGCTTAGATTATTCATACTGAGTTATGCGGCCATCAGCAAAACTACAAGTCAGATACACCTCTACCTCGATATAACGCTGTCCTCAGGAGCCAAAAAATCTTACCACGTTATAGGTGAAACCACGTTATATCGAACTTGCTTTGATCCACCGGAGTGCGCAGCCCCCCCCCCGCCCGTCCCCCCCGGAGCACTGCTTTACCGCGTTATATCCGAATTCGTATTATATTGGGTTGCGTTATATCGGGGTAGAGGTGTATTTTAAAAATGTCACCACTCTGAAAGCAGTAAATAAGCACAAGAAACTTAATTTAAATTGTATAAATACTTCATCAGAGAGTAATCCATCCTAGATATTTATTACTCAGTCTGTTTCCATAGCTTAAGTTGAAAAGTTGGGTCACTCCTGCTGATTAGTTAGAATTGTTTGCCTAGGCCGGTTTGTCATAGTAAAGTGAAATGCCAGAGTCACATAGTGTGTCTGAAGGAATGTACAGATTCCAACAGGCATCCAATGGGAAGCACTCCAGGAGTACATCGCTCTAGGCACAACTTTGTAGACTAGTAAACCCCTTTTAAGGAAGTGAGAAAGTTACTGAATATCTGGGTCAATGGTGAGTGCTATGACACAGTGGAACTTCAAGCTATATGCCATCTGGGCTGCACTCCTTCCGTACCTCATTATAAGCTGGCAGGGCTAGCAGTACGGTGCTGTGAATGAGATGTGGTAGTTCAAAGAGGTAGATCACATACTTCTCCTGGCTGATGTGCTGATTCCCTCCTCTCAAGGCAGAAAGTTACAGAGCTGTTTGCTTTCCAGAGGCGCGGGATAGAACACAAAATGAAAATGGGCATTTGGGACCAAGATTACAGTTCTTCTCAAGCTCATGCTGAGCCCATGTTCAGCCCATGTATGTGGAGAAATATGTACAAAGGTAAAGGATCTTTGCGCCTGAGTTTCTCGTATACAAAGCCCATACAGCAAAAGTACTAACTGCAGTAAGAGAAAAGATAATGGCAACCACCGCTAACATTTCTATCAGCACTAAACTGTTATGCGGCTTTGTCATCCTAATCCTTAAAATGAAGAACTATGGAGAACCCATTCTATATGAAGGGGCAGCTGATGTAAAGTTGGTGTACCCCCCATTCATTTCCAAGTCATGCTGATTTACAGCAGCCAAAGATCTGACTCACTGCGAGTAGAAAGGAGAGTTTTGTAGCAAGTTAGTGGCCACACAAAACTGTTCCTGCTTTAAAAATAGAAGCTGAGTCTTTAAACGGTGAAGTCAGAGTTGATTGGCTTGCACATCTGTATTTTATGGCCTTGGGAAGAATGCCAAATGGTGTTCCAGTCCAGATTATTAAGATGCTAACCTGTGAGCAAGCTTTGTGTACAGGGGACAAACCATCTCAGCTGTATGAGTGAAGAAAGATTTAATGCCCCTTGCAATATAATCCAAGAGAGTCCGCATTTGTCAGACTTCTGATCTTACTTAACTCCTGGCCCCAGTAAAAACAATCGATTATTATGCAAAGTTGTTTGCTGATTGAAAGAATATTCCAATGCCTTTTAAGGCATTTACAAACAGACCTGCATAAATAGAACCACGCTTGCATTGTTTTGTGCCACAGTAGTTTAAATGGTCCAGATCCTTTTGCGGAGCTGGACCAAAATACTTTTTCTTGGTTTGGTCCAGAAAGAAACCATATACTAAATTGTAGTACTATCTTGATATGTCCAGTGGAAGTGGTCAGAAAGATGGAGGTGAGAGGGGATTCTGTGTGAAATATTTTGCCAAACCACACACATACAGAATAATTTTCTAAGCTTTCCATGGTAAAATTTAATGAAACTTTGAAAATTAAAAAATTTTGGCCAAAAATCAAAAGGTATCTATACTACCTCATGGGAGCTGAAGACCACATGCTTCATGGCCTATTTCTTCTCTATAGGCTAGGGTCCCTGGTTGGACTACATTTCCCATGATGCATCATGGTTTCCTTCTCTTGGAGCAGGGAAGCAGTTCATCATGGGAGTCATTGACTATGGTGCCTCACAGGAGATGTACTCTGGTTGGGGGGGTTCAGCCCACAGAAAAGAATGGGGATATGAGGCAAGAGAACAACACTCCCACGAAGCACTGTGGCAGCATATTCAAAGCTGAATATTTCAGCTTTCAGCCATTGAGTGTTTCAAAGAAAAAGTGAAATTTGTCACAGAAAGCAGACACTTTTTGCAAAAAAATTAACTTAGTCAAAAACCAATTTTTCATTGTAAGCTAAAATTTTCAAATATGGAGGCCTAAAGTTTGGCCGTATTTAGGCACCCAAATCAGTCACCTGATTTTCAAAATCACTGAACACCCTGTGCTCACGTGTGCTTCAGCTGAAGTTATGAGTGCTCAACACTTCTTAAAATTGGGTCCTGAGACCAAAACTTTGAAACCTGGATGTCTACAATTAGACATCTAGGGTCTGATCCAAAGCCTGCTGACACTAATAGAAAGACACTCATTGATCCATATTTAGGCACCTAAATAAAAGTGGCCTGATTTTCCAAAGTAAATTCCCATTGACTTTGGCAGCTGCAGATGTTCTGCACTTCTCAGAAAAATCTAGCCACATCAATTTAGGTGCCTAAATTTGGATGCCCAGTTTGAAAATTTTGGCCTAAATAAATTGAAGGATCGCACAACTGATGAGCATTCACATGAACATGTCTGAGTTTGTGATTTCAGACTCAAATAAATGGTCTTATCTTTATTTGAATGTTTTCAAATTCATATAGGATGGCATATGCAAATACACTATATAAATGCATGCAGTGTATTCGGTATATAATGCTTCCAATAATATATAATGCTGCATGCACAGCACCTTTATCTTCAAATGGCTAAACTGTGTTTGTAAAGCAAATTTCTTCCTGAAAGTATTTTTCCGTGTCAGGCCAGAAGTTTTAGAAATAATCCATTGGGAAATGAAGAGTAGACCGCTTAAGTGACTTGGCAGAACTGATTCTAGATCTGAATCCTAGTATCAACCACTAGAACATCCTGCTTTAACTCTGGAAAATTGAGAATATTCCATTTGGTCTTTTCTGAGCTACTGGATTTTGAAAAAATGACCATTTTCAAAGACAATTCACCTCTGCCCTGAGAATATGCATGAGGAATTTCATCCAAATTCTTCCAGAAAGTCAGAAATGCCTGAAAAGCAAGGCACTTATAACATATCTATTTACTCAGATAAGCTAATGTCCAAAGGTGCTGCACACCTAACACTGCCATAGATTTCAGGGAGAGTTGGGTTGCTCAGCAGTTCTGAAACTCTGGCCAAAATAGTTAGCAGCTTCTTCAACAGTGAAGTATCAGTAATTTTTTATCACTGTGTCTTGTGACCAGACCAAATGTGTAAGATGGCTCAGTATCTTATGCCACTCAAAGTGTTGCTATGCAGTATATGAATCAACAGGAAAGCTTCCTCCAACCCAAGTGGTGCGCAGAGTGTTTCTCACCCCTGAAGTGGCGAGAGTCGGGTGTACAGCTGCAATGTCCTAAGTCCTAAGCTGTGATGCACGAGAGAATCTGAAAATCTATTTTTAAGCCACAGTGTAGATCTGATAATACCTGATGCGAGAGGCCCAGCCGGGATAGAAAGGCACAGTATGTGAAAGATGAGAATCATATTGAATTATCAGGTATTCACTATATTTAAAAATAGATTTTCCATGTCCTTCCCTAGACTTCGCTGCCTTCAGATGTGCTCTTGGAATGCAAACAAATTGTGTAAATTAGTGGAATTGTGGCAGCTCCTGGTGTCAGATGGGTCAAAACCCAAGGTTGCAGCTTTTGTTGGCACAGGCTAATTTAATGCTATCTCAGCTTTCTCACAAGAAAGTTCACATCCCTGAGGCCATATCTACACTAGCACTTCTGTTGGTAAAACTTATATCACTCAGGGGTGTGAAAAAAGCCAACTCCTGACTGACATAAGCTACATAGACAGAAGCACCGGTGTGGACAACGTTATGTTGGCGGGAGATGCTCTCTTGATGACATAGCTACTGCTGCTCATTGGGGTGGTTTAATTATGCCTATGGGAGAGCTCTCTCCCACAGAGCAGCTACACAGGAGACCTTACAGTGGCGCAGCTGTGCTGCTGTAAGGTCTCTAGAGTAGACATCACCTGAAGATGTTGAATGGAAAAGAGTTCAGTCATAGCCAAAAGCAAACAAGACTTACATTTTAACAAGCTTTCGAGCCACAGAGAGCTCTTTGTCAGGTCTGAGAGAGATACTCCCAGCATCACAGCAAAATGATCAATACCCCCCACCACACCCTTTTAAAGATCCATGGATCCTACTCGTGCCTATCACAACATGTGGTGTACCTCATCCAGGGCACTAGATGCCTCAACAACAACTATGTGGGTGAAACCAGAAAATCTCTACACTCTCCGATGAACTCACACAGGAAAATGATAAAAGACAAAAACACCCTGTCACTTGTGGGTGAACACTTTTCACAAAGCGCTCACTCTATATCTGACCTATCAACCCTCATCGTCAAAGGAAACATGCACAACACTTTTGAAAGATGAGTCTGGATGCTTAAATTCACAACTCTGCTAGTTACTAAAAATCATGGCTTGAACAGAGACACTGGATTTATGGCTCATTACAATCTGTTACCCACTAACTCCCTCTTTTTGTCCTACGACTGCAGAGGGGTTAACGGGCCACTCTACCGTGAATGGTCCCTTAGGGATATGTGATAGCTATGCTAAGCTATGTGATAGTTTATGCTAAACAATCTGTTCCACCTGGCATTTTGCTGTGACCCACGGTGTACCTTTCCCAGACCTGAAGAAGAGCTCTGTGGAGCTCGAAAGCTTGCCTCTCTCACCAACCGAAGCTGGTTCAATAAAAGATATTACCTCATCCACCCTGTCTCACTAATACCCTAGGACTGACACACCTACAACTACGCTGCATAGTTTAACAAACTTCCTGCTAAAGAGAGAATTTCTTTACAGGAGAGGATATAGTCTATTAACTGCAGAAACAGCTTTGCAATCATCTTTGAGAAAACAGAGGAGGAGGAAAATTATAGAACAGCGTGGAAAGTACAGACTAAACAGAAAAATGACACTTACTTAATATCAACTTTTAAACAACAGCTAACTGTAGCAGATGGAATAATGCCATGCAGCCTGAGATTTTCAGTATTGTCCTTTAAAGCACTAACCTGATTCCCAAAACATGCTTATCATTATGCTTCTAAATAAAAGTATAACAAATCATCCTTGGATAACGTACACCTAATCTCCTGACCTTTACTCATTCCTTTAAGTGTCCTAGCCAGGAAGCAAGCCAATGTAAGTACAGTGAGCTGTATTTAAACGATCCAGACTTCTTAATGCAAGCCTAATTTTATCTAAAAGGTTATATCTTTTGAAGCCATTAGGATGGCATGTTTGAATTCTTAGGAAGACTTTAGTTGCTGATTGACAGATCAAAGGGTTGGAAGGGACTGTCTGGGTCCAAACCTAAGCACTGTTGTGTAACAGTCCCAAAGTTGGCCAAAGTAGATAACTGATGAGTCCTCTATTGCTGGAAGACTCCAAGCAGCATAAAACCAGCCTATTTACTCTACAGCACTCCCTTGCAGCCCTTTGCATAGGGGAGGTGCTGAGGGCAAGGAGGCATGACTGGAGTGATCTGGTGATCTCTGGCTGCTGCAGTGGAACCTTTTAGACTCTTGAAGTTAGAGCAGCCTTGGGGCTGCTGTAATAATTTATACCAACTCATGCCCCTGCTCCCTCCACCTCGTGTGCCAATCACAGTTTGGTGAAACTGGGGGATTGGGGATTAGACTAGATGCCCCCTGCACAGCCTTCTAACCCTATGATTCTAGGATTCTATGAAATCCAAGAATGAGACCCTAAAGGTGACATCTGAAATCCATCTCTAGAAGATGCAATTATATGGCAATGCCAGCAATAAGGCAAAGGATCTCTTTAAAGTCTATGTTCACAGAACTGGTAGCATAAATAATGGTCTAGCCATGAAAATTCTCTGGCTATTTTACTGTACTAACTATTGTGATGAACTCATTTGGTATTCATGTGACTCAGTATGAGTTCCACTGGAATCAGTAGCAATTAAGTGGACCTTTATTTGTACTTTTTAACTAAAGGCAATCAAACCACCAAACTTCCCTGGCTGTTGTTCTGTATTTCTCAAGTAAACACACCATACCCTTCATTGAAAAGTAATCAGATCAAGGAAAGGATAAAAATTACTACAAAACATGTCTTATATTTTCTTCTTTATTCAGGAGAGTACAATGGTGAGCAAATGAAAAGGTTCCACATCTCTTTCAGCTCAGTAGGTTTATGCTTCTTTTGTCTCCGTTCATGGAGACAGTAACTGTTGGAGGGACAATCATATGTAACAACTACTGAGGATCTTGCCTTGTACATTTTACAGCTGGATTGCCAAAGAATAAAATAATTGCATCATCATAGACCCATGTAAAACACACAGATTATCTCAGGCAACAGGTGTTTTAGAGTAAAAAAAATGACATTCTAGAGCTACATGAAGCTAATCACACAGGTGTACAGTAGATGTCACATACTTCTGCAGACACAAACTTAAATTCATTCACGGCATATGGCACAGTCTTTTACTCCTGATAAGATTTCACCAGAATCCACATGAGGAGCACAGTTATGAGGACAATCATGAAGTTGAGGAAAAGCTCTTGCGTGGATCGGTCCATTTTCAGGAATGATCAGGGGAAGCACGGAGGCTAACAGTTGAAGCAAAGGGAAACCCTCAGGGAATCCTCCAAGAGTATCCTTGAGATCAGCCTCCAGGTCAGAGTCTCGCCTGAAAAAAACACACCAACAGAACAGACATATGAAGCTAGGAAGCCTAACAGCTATATATATTACTAAAAGTAAATGTTATTTCTATTGCTAAAAGTTAGTGTGCTGCAGAAGTTAAAAAGCAAAGAGTATCTCTACCAGCTTATCACCTTCTTTGATTTCCACCATTTGAGAAAACATGTTCTCAGTGTCACCCTCAAAATACATCTCACATAACAAACAATCCTTGGAAGTCAGCTCTGACTTGCACAGTTTTTTTTTTTAAACTTCTGCCATATTCTTTTCAAGTGATACTTACTGCAAACATATTACTATTAAAAATTACTAACATTCAAATATTTGTTATTGTATCATTATTTTAAAATAAGGTAGCTAGAAATTTTTCTCTGATATTCAATTCTTAAACTCTATAATATTTACATCTCTCTCTCTCTCACTCTTTATTCCCTTAGTTTTACTTTAATACTGCAAGTATAACTTGGAAAAATCACTAAATTCAGTCTTTCTTTGCAATGCTTGGAAGAGAAAACAGGATTTTTGTTATGACTAAAAAGGGAGAGGCAGGGTTATACAGTTTTGTTTCTGAAAAACATCAAAATTCATGGGCTAATGCTAGTAGATTAAATAGGATTTTCTCTGAACTTTTCTGACACTCCTGCATTTCAAGTGGCTACAGTTCTCTTAAGTAGTAATGCCTCTTGAAATATATTCCAAAACTTTTAATCAGCTATTGTTTTTGTGTGATTCACTTTAATCACAGAAAGTCCAGATTTGTGTATGTTTCTCAGGACACACATGGAGAAGTGATAACATTTGTGACGAGTATCCTGCTACCTAATCCTATTTGTATGCTGTGTAATAAAATGAAAACTTTTTTAAAAAATAAAAAGAGAAATAAGCTCTGGGCAAAAAAAGAAATGCAGCCATGCAAACAAACTCTTAAAGGAGAAGCCAGATTAGAAAGTAACAGCTATGATGAAAACAAGAGCAAGTTCAGTATCATACCATAATGAAGACAGAAGGCTTTCACTGGAAATTGTCTTAGTTTACTAATGAAATATTAAAAGCTCAATATGTGGTAATGCAGTTATACAAATTCCCGTGTCCTCATGTTGCTCTATCAGCTTCATATTTTATTTGTACAAAGGAAAAGTAGATCTAAAAAGTAGCCCATAATTTACCTGAAGAGGATAAATGAAACGGTATTACAGCTTCTGGAATCCTAGGTCAGATATTATTTCTTCCTCAGCTTCTGCCTTTCTCCCAGTGCAGTCTGGATTCCCAGTCACTGTGTTGGAACTAAAGTAGTCAGAGGGAGGAGAGCAACAAGTGTATTGGCAACAAAAGTCATGACATCACCAACAAAATATTTTAAAAAGGCTATGCTGGGCCTCAGGATTCAGTTAGGGCTATTTATGCATGTGGGCATATGGATGGATTTACATATGACCATTTCATTTCTTCCTCTGATGAGTTGCTTTAATGTTAAAGACATGTACAAACCCATTGGAACCAACTGGATTTTACAAATGTTTCTTTTGTGCTTCAAATGCACCAGTTAATATCTTCATCCATAATGTAAAAAAGGGTGTTTGAAATATTCCATATTCATTTTCTGAATCTGTACACGACACTTTCCAGTCTTTAGAAACTGAACAAAGTCCAGACTACATCGTTTACTTTACAAGCACAGGCACCTGTTGCTGCCTTACATAGTTATTATAGTCTCTACAACTTCTCATGTTCTTACACATTTAGTCTAAGAGAGACAGCTAGAGCAAAATATTTTTGCACTTGGATATGTAGTAATTAAATCAAATAATATTTACTGGACATAAGGGTTTGGGAATAAATTAAAGTATTTGAAAATCATGGTCAGTTGCATTAGCCATGCCCCATTAACTGCCTCTCCTGCACTCTGCCTATTAGCCCATTTCCCCGGGGACTTCTCTAACATTCCAACCCCTTGAGCTACTTGAAAGAGTTGCCAGTAAAAAAATTGCAATAAAATATTTTCTCACCAAATGTGGAATTTCTCCCCCTAAATTACACTGCTCTGAAGGCCAACCAACTTATATTGCCCACCTTACCTTAGCTTTGTTCCTTGGCAGTCGTAAAAATGGACACACATCAACAAAAAATATTCTTAAAATACAGAAAAGCATTTTTCTCAAATAAATACATTTGAAAGAGACTATAACAGTATGCCATAATACAGAATTAGGGCAAGAGTCTACCATCCTCACTCCATTGGGCCAAATTCAGACATCTCAATTACACTGAATATCTTACTCCACAAATATTTCTATCAAGTCAATGCGACCACTATTGAATAAAGAGCTACCCAACATGAGCCAGGGTATCAGAATCTGGTTCAAGTTAGGAAGGATATTCAAATCGGTCCCTTACAATTATTTCAAAAAACTACATACTGTGGATTACACAAATGATTTACAAATTCATATGACAGTTGTGCATTTAAATTCATAACCTTAATGTTTCACTAACGTTTTGCATTTAATAGCTACTGACTCCCAGTTTGTACTTCATAATTTACTGACATTATTTCAGAACAAGTAATATAGTTCCATCCTAGTCACACAACTAACCACCAGCCCAGCCCATAGGAGAGGACGGGGGAATATGAGATACCCAACCTGCAGTTCCCACATGGCACCAGAGGGAAATGTAGAACTGACTCAAAATGAAACATTTCAGGACACTTCAACAAACTGAGATATTTTGATTAGCGTCAAACCAGCCCAAAACAACATATTTCATTTTGGTTTTCCCAAAGGGAAAAATTGAAATTGAAAAATTTTGGTGAAATTGAAATTTTCCCATGGAAAATTTTTATTTGCCAGAAACTATATTTTCCATCAAAAATCATTATGATGGTAAAAGCAACTCTAGTCACCACCCTCATCTCCACATCTATGCAGCTCACTATGCCCGAAATTCCTTTCCTGATTTGGCCTTCCATCCTTTCTGCTTTAAACCACAGTTCCTCTAAGATCTCCATAAAACCTAGCCCTCTCTTCCTTCAGGTGTTAATGAAACACACAATATTATAAATGTGGAACTAACCAGTCACATGCTAAACATCACCACTTCTTTTGCATCCCTTCCTTTATTTCTATAGTGTCTAAATAGGATCAGATCCTTCACTCTTACTTGTGTGGTGTAGGATCTTACTCAGTGAGCTTTTGCTGGGACTGCTTATGGAATTAACTACTAATCAATGCAAATAAGATTGACAGAATCTGATTTTAAGGTCCAATCCTGCAATCAGAGGCACACAAGTCAAGGCTTATGGCTGCATGGAATCCTATTGTGTTCAATACAAAGGCCCACTCATGCAGCTCTGCTAGCAAGATTGGGGCTTTACGTTGTAAATTTCCAGAGCAGGGATCTTGCTCGTATATATGATTGTCTAGAATGTATCGGGCATACTTTTTGGCACTATAGAAAATATAATTCAATAACCCTCTAATTAGGGCTTTCTGTTTTATATGTTCATCAAGGCAGAAGGAATTTATTTTTCCTCCTGCAATGGACAACGTTGAGACAACTCATTTGACAGAACTTTTTATATCGCCACAAGACACAGCTGGCAAAGGAAGAACATTTTTGAGTGGCAGATACAGTCCATAGTAACTTTAGAAGAGACAAACTACTGTATTACATTTATATTTTGTGCCATCTGGCAGGATACCTACAAGGCTTGCAAAAAGACCTTAAGCTTAATGAGCGCCATGTTAGATATTATTAAGATGGAGGACATTCATTGACTTGAACTGTGAAAGAAAAAATCAAGCAATGTTTGGCACTTTTTTGACTTATGTATGCCACAGCTTAGAGTCTACAGTCTAAAATCGCCAAAGGGTGAACCTCTGAGCCATCTCAGTAAGCTAGATCCTTGCTCTTTATGAAGTGTGAAAGACCTTAAAGGCAGTAGCAAAAGAGGATGCTTTATTTAATCTAGTGAGTTAACCTCATTTGATGACAAAGGAAAAGAGGAAGGAAGGCAAAGGATGAAGTAAATGATTATATTTTAAATACTAGTCCTGGGTTTTGGTGATGTACTAAATAGTTCTTTTATTGGCCATTTGATTTTCTTTTGACAAATTTGGTTGTTCTAACATTTCACATACACCCTGCCAAAGTTCTCTCCTCATGCCTTACATATTCAAACTTAAGGCTCTGGTCTATATTTAAAGTTGCTGTGTCTGTCTCAAATTCTTTCTAGACTACACATCAAGTACCATGCAATCCTTCCAAGTAATTCTTATATAACGAGGCTGCATTCATTGTTGCAAGGGGGACTGTCTTAAGATTTTTTAATAAAATCTCATTAATAGTTTTTTTTAAATGTCAGTGTCTGGGCAATGGTGGCCTTGAAATCTCTGTTCTTAGTGTAACAGAAGTGTATTGCCAAAAGATCCACTTGAAAAAATGACCTCTTACTATACACACAAAGGTAAACATGAAGCAGTTGTAAGGTACATAAATCACTGGTGTGTGTATGTTGCATATAGTTACCATGTTTGGGTATAAGCGCATAAAAATACTCACCAAGTTAGATTACTCAGCATATTAACAATCGGCAATAGGTCTCTGAATTTGCTTTGACAATTAAAAGTCATTCTAAACTGACAGCCCCACATTATTGAAAAGCCACCATGTCAATAAGATAAAATAAAGTTTACGTACTTCATAATGTATTGACTGGTCCATTTGATTCCATTACGTAGCCTCAAACCTGTAAGCCTCACAATTAGGGCCCAATCCTGCTCCCACTGAAGTCAATAACAAAATTCCCATAAACTCCAAAAGAAACACAAGCAGGCCCCTAGTGTTTGCCACTCACCCTCTCTCTCTCCTTCAGGAAGCTACTCAAAAATCCTCTCGGTGCATGAGGCATTACAGTTTCAAAGACCACAGTCCACTCGATAATGTCCCTTCTCTTGTGTATAGCTGTTTGGTTGTGACCTGTACTGCTAGGGCCAGGCCCTGTCCCTGTGGAATTTAGGAGTAAGTGGCAAGGTGATGTGGTCAGAGTGGCGGGAGGGGAGGCAGCAGTAATTTTAACAGACTGGAGGAGACGAGGGTGAAAAGCAGAGAGCCTCAGAGTAGGAGGTTACAGCAGAAATGACCAAGGCATGGACAAGCCATGACTCAATATATGTCCTACTCTTGTAAACCAAGTGGCCACCAGGCCATTCACTTACGTTCTATACCAGCCATGCCTAAGGCATTAATACTCCCCATCTGGGAGAAAAACCCCACTCCATCTTCATAATGTAACTCTCCTGCAAGGTGCCCACCATTTCCCCTGTAAACAGGCATTGCAACATTAAGATTCAGACTCCAGAATAATAACTAAGCACAACTACACCAACTGATTTTTTTCTTTATCAGGAAAACTTATGTGCCACCAGTTAAGAGAACAGAAAGAAATCCCTAGAAATATTTCTAAGGTGCCACCAATATGTTATCTTGTCCCCCTTCAATCAAGTTAAAAAGAACTAAATGACATGACAAGAATGAGAAGCACATATTCCTTCACCTTCAGCTGTAGCTAACTCTCTTGCCTCAAGGAAATTTGAGACAGTGGATAGCGTTTAGGAGATTAAATATCAGAGGAAGAGGCTTCCCCTGCTGTGGAAAGTCTAGTCAAAAATATGTATTTTACATCTCAGTTTGAATGTTGTGAAGCTACATATATCCAGCAGAACTGAATTCCAGGGCACAGAAACCCGCCCTCATCTCACTTTAGGTGGGGGGAATAAACCGGAAATAATCTCTCTCATAGCTGGGTTTCAGAGCTTTCAAGGTTTCATAGATCATGATCAACTCATAAATTTTACCCTGGATGGTAACTCGCAGTTAGCAGAGTGAACAGAAAACTGCCATGAGATGCTCTCCCTGTGCTTCCTGGCATCATAGGGGCATGCTGAATGCTGCATTGTTTGAAGCTGTTGACAGGCACTCAGAGTTAACTCTTAGAAAAGCAAGTTTCAGTAGTCCAGATTTAAGGGACCAAGGCACGGATTACTGGGATGAGGTCTGCATCCAGGAAAAATGGTTGCAATTGTCTTGACATGAACAAAGTTAAAAAACTTGGTAGATTTCACTATTAGCACTTGAAGCTAGTAATGCCTCACAGGCAGACACATTTGCATTGTTATTATTTACAAATAACCGGAATCATAGAATCATAGAATATCAGGAATGATATTCCTTGGAATGGACCTCAGGAGGTCATCTAGTCCAACTCCCTGCTCAAAGCAGGACCTAATCCCAACTAAATCATCCCAGCCAGGGCTTTGTCGAGCTTGACCTTAAAAACCTCTAAGGAAGGAGATTCCATCACCTCCCTAGGTAACCCATTCCAGTGCTTCACCACCCTCCTAGTGAAAAAGTTTTTCCTAATATCCAACCTAAACCTCCCCCACTGCAACTTGAGACCATTACTCCTTGTTCTGTCATCTGCTACCACTGAGAACAGTCTAGATCCATCCTCTTTGGACCCCCCTTTCAGGTAGATGAAAGCAGCTATCAAATCCCCCCTTATTCTTCAATTCTGCAGACTAAACAATCCCGGTTCCCTCAGCCTCTCCTCATAACTCATGTGCTCCAGCCCCCTAATCATTTTTGTTCATAGACTCATAGACTCATAGACATTAAGGTCAGAAGGGACCATTATGATCATCTGGTCTGACCCCCTGCATGCTGCAGGCCGCAAGACCCTTCCCTGTACTCTACCGTTGAAGTCCCCAGTCCTGTGTTTTAGTGACTTCAATCGGCTGAGACCCTCCTGCTAGTGATCCCTGCCCCATGCTGCGGAGGAAGGCGAAAAACCTCCAGAGGCTCAGCCAATCTACCCAGGAGGAAAATTCCTTCCCGACCCCAAATATGGCGATCAGTAATACCCCGAGCATATAGGCAAGAGTCTCTAGCCTGACCCTTGTTGGCCATTATGTTGTTCATGTACCATTGCTTGGTTTTCCTTGGCTACTATGTTTTATCATTAAACCATTCCCTCCATAAACTTATCCAACTTAATCTTAAAACCAGACAGGTCCGTCGCCCCCACCGTTTCCCTCGGAAGGCCGTTCCAATATTTCACCCCTCTGACGGTCAGAAACCTTCGTCTAATTTCTAGCCTAAACTTCCCCCCGGCCAGTTTGTATCCATTCGTTCTCGTGTCCACATTAGTACTAAACTGGAATAATTCCTCTCCCTCCCTTGTATTAACCCCTCTGATATATTTAAAGATAGCAATCATATCCCCCCTCAGCCTTCGCTTTGTCAGACTAAACAACCCAAGCTCCTCTAATCTCTTTTCATACGACAGGTTTTCCATTCCTCTGATCATCTTAGTCGCCCTTCTCTGCACCCGTTCCAGTTTGAGTTCATCTTTTTTAAACATTGGAGACCAGAACTGCACACAGTACTCCAAATGAGGTCTCACCAGCGCCTTATACAACGGAAGCAGGACCTCCCTATCTCTACTAGATATACCTTGCCTAATACATCCCAAGACCGCATTGGCTTTTTTCACCGCCACGTCACATTGCCGACTCATAGTCATCCTGCGGTCCACAAGGACCCCTAGGTCCTTCTCCTCTTCCGTTACTTCTAACCAATGCGTCCCCATCTTGTAACTAAAATTGTTATTATTCGTCCCCAAGTGCATCACCTTACACTTTTTACTATTAAATTTCATCCTATTTCTAATACTCCAATTCACAAGCTCATTCAAGTCTCCCTGCAGAGTATCCCTATCCTCCTCCGAGTTTGCAACTCCTCCCACCTTCGTATCATCCGCAAACTTTATCAGCCCACTCTTGCAATCTGTCCCGAGGTCAGTTATAAATAGATTAAATAAGATGGGTCCCAAAACCGAACCTTGAGGCACTCCACTAGTAACCTCCCTCCAACCCGACAATTCACCCTTTAATACGACCCGCTGCATTCTCCCCATTAACCAATTCCCTATCCACCTCTGGATTTTCATATCGATCCCCATGTTTTTCATTTTAACCAATAGTTCCTCATGGGGTACTGTATCAAACGCTTTACTGAAATCCAGGTAAATTAGGTCCACCGCATTTCCCTTATCTAATAAGTCCGTTACTTTCTCAAAGAAGGAGATCAGATTCGTTTGGCACGATCTGCCCTTCGTAAAACCATGCTGTAATTTATCGCATTTGCCATTAACTTCAAGGTCCTCAACTAGTTTCTCTTTCAGAATCTTCTCCAGCACCTTGCACACTACTGATGTTAAACTAACAGGCCTATAGTTACCCGGGTCACTTTTTTTCCCTTTCTTGAAAATAGGAACCACATTGGCTATTCTCCAGTCTAACGGGACTACCCCCGAGTTTACAGATTCATTAAATATAGTCGCTAATGGGCCTGCTATTTCCCGCGCCAATTCCTTCAATATTCTCGGATGAAGATCGTCCGGTCCACCCGACTTAGTCCCATTAAGGCGTTCTAGTTTTGTTTCTACCTCGGATGCGGTAATCCCCCATCCCGTATGCCCCTCTGTAACGGTGCTAGTATCCCTAATACCTTCATTGGCCTCATTAAACACCGATGCAAAATATTCATTGAGATATTGCGCCATGCCTAGATTATCTTTAATCTCCTCTCCGGCTATAGTCTTCAGCGGTCCCACTTCTTCTTTCTTTGCTTTCTTCCTATTTATATGGCTGTAAAACCTCTTGCTATTACTTTTAATTCCCCTCGCTAAGTCCAACTCTTCCTGGCCTTTGGCCTTTCTCACTCTATCTCTACATTCTCTAACTTCGCTAAGGTAAGTTTCCTTACTGATCCCTCCCCTCTTCCACTCTTTGTACGCTTTCTGTTTTTTCCTAATCGCCCCTTTCAGCCGGTCGCTCATCCAGCTCGGTCTAAGTCTCTTGCTTAGTAATCTTTTTCCCTTTTTGGGGATACAGGCCTCTGACAGCTCTTGCATCTTTAACTTAAAGTAATCCCAGGCTTCTTCTGCCTTTAGGTCCCTTAATACGTTTGCCCAATCCACTTCCCTTACCAGTCCCCTTAATTTGTTAAAATTGGCCTTTTTAAAATTATAAACCCTAGTCTTTGACTTAATTCTGGTACTCTTTCCATTTAGTTTAAAGCGAATTAGCTCATGATCACTGGAGCCCAAGTTGTCCCCCACTACCACTTCCTCAACAAGGTCCTCACTACTTACCAGAATCAAATCTAAAATGGCCTCCCCCCTCGTCGGCTCAGCTACCACTTGATAAAGGAATTGATCCGCAAGCACATCTAGGAACATCTGAGCCCTATTATTGCTACAAGCGTTTGTTCCCCAATCGATATCCGGGAAGTTAAAGTCCCCCATAATTACACAGTTTCTAATAGTATTTACCTCCCTTAATACATTAAACAATTCCTTATCCATATCCTGGGTCGATCCCGGCGGTCTATAGCACACCCCAAGCACTATCCCCGGAGAGGCTCTAGTAGTACTTTTACCCAGCTTGAGTATCGCCCAGACGGACTCTGTATTATCTATTCCATCCACTATTATTTCTTCACAGCTTAATTCACTATTGACATACAATGCCACCCCCCCCCCTTTACCTTTATCCCGGTCTTTCCTAAACAGCGCATACCCCTCCATACCTGCGTTCCAGTCGTGACCGCCATTCCACCACGTTTCAGTTATTCCTACGATATCCGGTTTCAATTCTCGGACCAAGAGCTCCAATTCCTCCATTTTATTACCTAGGCTTCTCGCATTGGTGTACAAACAGCCTAATATATGTTGTTTAGCCTGTCTCCCATTACTAGCACTGTATGTTGCGCTCCTCTTTGTGTTCGTCCCCCCTGTCCCTCCTATGTCCAATCTCATTTCCCCGGCTATGTCTCCTCTTATTACACTCAGCTTTTCAATACCGGAAACTGGCGTGGAGATTAACTGTGCATCTCCCAACCATCTCCCCAAACTTCCTAGTTTAAAGCTCTTTTGATAAGATGAGCCAGCCTCCCTCCCAGAAGTCTATTTCCTTCCCTACTCAGGTGAAGCCCATCCCGCGAGAACAGGTGTCTGTCCCCGAAAGCCTCCCAGTGGCCATACATCCCAAAGCCCTCCTTATAGCACCACTCCCTTAGCCAACTATTTATCCTCGCAATCCTATCAGCCCTTTGCTGCCCTTCCCTCGGAACAGGCAGAATCCCACTAAAGATAACCTGAGCCTCTATCTCCTTGAGAGTCTTCCCTAGCCTGGCATAATCTCCCTTGATTCTCTCTAACGAGAACCTAGCCGTGTCATTCGTTCCCACATGAAGGATTATCAAGGGGTTCTTACCTGCTCCTTTCAGGATCCTTTTCAACCGCAGGTCCACATCGCGTATCTTTGCGCCCGGTAGACAGCACACCCTTCTGTTCTCCGGGTCCGCCCTGGTCACAGGCCTGTCCAATCTCCTCAGTAAAGAGTCTCCAATTACATACACCTGCCGTCGCCTGTCAACAGTGCGATCTAGTAATCTAGTCTCCGATCCCTCTAGTCCTGACCTGTGTCTGCTCCTATCTTCCCTTATGCTCCCCCTTATGCCTTCCTGTATCCTCTGGTGGCCCATAATTGGTGCTGTCTCCATCAACTCCTCCCCCCTCTCTCTCGGACTAGCCGCTCTTCTCTTCTTCCTCACCCTCCCACCTTCAGTCATCACCTGCTGCCCCTCTACCTCGTTCTCCAAACACTCAAACCTATTCCTGAGTTCTATTCCCCCCTCACTGGCCCTCCTTTTCCTTGGCCTACTTCTCACAGTCACATGCCTCCACTTCCCTGGATCTCCTCCTTCCATTCCCCTCTCGCTGTCATCTACTACTGCCTCCTCCTGCACCCTAGAGCCTTCCCCTTGTTGCCCTCTGCTGGACTCTTTCCAATTTTTCCACATCCTTCTTGTAGTGTGGGGCCCAAAACTGGACACAGTACTCCAGGTGAGGCCTCACCAATGTCGAATAGAGGGGAACGATCACGTCCCTCGATCTGCTGGCAATGCCCCTACTTATACAACCCAAAATGCCGTTAGCCTTCTTGGCAAAAAGGGCACACTGTTGACTCATATCCAGCTTCTCGTCCACTGTAACCACTAGGTCCTTTTCTGCAGAACTGCTGCCTAGCCACGCGGTCCCTAGTCTGTAACAGTGAATGGGATTCTTCTATCCTAAGTGCAGGACTCTGCACTTGTCCTTGTTGAACCTCATCAGGTTTCTTTTGTCCCAATCCTCTAATTTGTCTAGGTCCCTCTGTATCCTATCCCTACCCTCCAGCGTATCTACCACTCCTCCCAGTTTAGTGTCATCTGCAAACTTGCTGAGAGTGCAGTCCACGCCATCCTCCAGATCATTAATGAAGATATTGAACAAAAACGGCCCCAGGACCGACCCTTGGGGTACTCCACTTGAAACCGGCTGCCAACTAGACATGGAGCCGTTGATCACTACCCATTGAGCCCGACAATCTAGCCAGCTTTCTATCCACCGTATAGTCCATATAGGAATGGTGTGGGTATGGGTGTGTGTACGCACATAAGTAAAATTTGGAACTAAAATGGTCTTATTTGCTAAGACCTTACACAGCAAGTTTTCACTCAAAAAGTAAATACACCTCTACCCCGATATAACGCTGTCCTTGGGAGCCAAAAAATCTTACTGCGTTATAGGTGAAACCGCATTATATCGAACTTGCTTTGATCTGCCGGAGTGCGCAGCGCCCCCCCCCCTCGCCCCCGAGCACTGCTTTACCGCTTTATATCCGAATTCGTGTTATATCGGGTCGCATTATATCGGGATAGAGGTGTAAAAAGCAAATTAGTGGAAATGCTCTAAGACTTTTAAAGGATGCTTGTATGGGGATCACCAAAGTACAGAACAGGATTTTTGAGGACCCACCCAATGGGGTGTACTCCATGGGCAGCGACATATTATTGCCTAGGCCGAGAAGGCCTAGGCCTAGGGTGGCAAATTTGCAGGGGTGGCAAATTTAAGCACCCACGGAGAAGCTCCCCTGCTCTAGCTCCTCCTCCGCGAGCGCGCCGCCGCGTCCTGTTTCTCTCCCCTCCCTCCCAGCGCTTGGCAGGGAGGGAGGAGGGTGGGGGGGGAACACGGCACGCTGGAGGAAGAGGCGGGGCCGGGGCGGGGATTTGGGGAAGGGATCCAATAGGGGCAGGGAGGGGCGGAGTTGGGGTGGGACTTTGGGGAAAGGGTTGGAATGGGGGCGAGAAAAGAGTGTAGTCGGAGCGGGGTCAGGGGCAGGCAGGGCGACAATTATTTCAGGGCCTACGGGCGGCAAAATCATTAACCCGCCACTGTCCACGGGTTGAGGGAGAAATAGCAAATTCCAACATTCACTAAGAGCAAAGGCAGGGGAGGGAAGGAGTTGTCTTTCTCCCTCTTCGATCGCATGTGTCCTTGGCACCAGCCCTGCTCTGGCTTCCACCAAGAGCTGGTCATAAAACCAACATTTTTCTCATGAGAAACTTCAGGTGAAAAATCTAGGTTCAAAATTTTTTGGAATTCCTTCAGGAAGTTCTGAACCAATTTGTAAGGAAAATGTTTGTTTAGAATCAACATTTTTAAACAGAACAATTTTTATTTCATTTAAACTCAGAATGTCATTTCATATTTCAGTTTTAAGAAGAAATAACTTTTAAAGTCAAAATAATTTAATTGAGTATGAGGCCAGAAGGGGCCATTAGATCATCTAGTTTGACCTCCTCTATACATAGACCATTAATTTTCACCCCGACACCCCCATATTGAGCCTAGAATTTTTAGTTAGATTAAAACATTTCAGTCCTCACGAGACTAAACTGGGTGCCATAAGCAGAGAGTGGGAGAGAGCAAAGCACCACCAAAGAAACGAAAATTGTCATTTCCAATCAACACTTCATCATAACATGTTGTTTTGCGTTATTTTTTTAAACTGAAAAACCAAAAGGAATCAACATTTTAAGTCAAAATGAAAAATCATTGTTTCGTTTAGAAAGGTCAGTTCCAAATGAAACTTTCAGTTTGGAGATTTTCCATGAGAAAAATATTTTTTTTTAATCAGAATTGACATTTTCCTGTGAAACATGTTGATTTCAACTTTCTGCACAAAGTTGTTTGACCAGGTCTACTGACATACAAGCCTGAGGCTGCTCCTCTGCCCCTCAATCCCCACTCTCATGAGCCTCACCTCCGGGAGGGGCAGCAGTGCTGCTGCCTCTGGGCAGAGTACTCAGAGGACAGTGGGGAGTGGGAAGGAAGAGAAGCACTTGCAGCACAACCCACCCCCAGCTCACTCCAGCAGCCAAAGCCATAGGCACCAACTCCATGGTTGCTCTGGGGCTCAAGCACTCACCAAAAAAAGATAGCGGATGCTCAGCAGCCACCAGCCACAGCTGTTCGGTGGGGCCGCTGATCAGCTGTTTGGCTGCTGGTGGGAGGCACTCGGGGGAGGGAGGAGAGCAGCAAGCTGCAGGTGGGACGGGGTCTCAGCGAAGGGGGTGGACTGGGACGGGAAGAGGCAGAATGAGAGTGGGCCTCGGGGGAGGGGACAGAACAGGGGCGGGAAGAGGTGGAGCAAGGGCGAGGCCTCAGGGGAAGGGGCGGAATGGGGGTGGAGCACCCACAGGGAAAAATAAAAGCGCCTGTGGCCATAGCACCCCTTCATCACCATTGCAATAGCATCTCCATTCCCCAGTGATACTATAGGACAGATCCTCCACCAGCGTTCTGACCCAAGATCTATCATTCCCCAGCATTAGCTGTCCCCTCCTGAGGACCTTCTACCTTCTTTCAGCACCAGCATCCCCTCACCTATGGTTTCTTATCATGATCCATAAGCTTTTACAGCTGTAAAGGATTGTGGGATATAATTGATCGTAAGATTAAACAGGATTGAGAACCACTGATAGCATATTTTAGAAGTCAAATATACAAAATACTGGTCTTTAAAATTCTGTAGATAGCCTGTTTCATTCTCTACTATACACTAGTTGGAATCTAAATATTATGTACCAAGTCTTGTAGTCCTTGGTTTTCATGGACATTTTTACTAAATAAGGACTACAAGATTTGTCCCAGAAGTTGTAATAGTTCACAGATTCATAGATTCCAAGGCCAGAAGGGATACTGTGATCATCTAGTCTGACCTCCTATATAAGGAAAGAAGAGGCAGTTAGTTGGATTTAACTTCCAATTTTTAAAATATGTCTTTTTGTCTTTGAGGAAAATAGAAAGAAGGATAAACTCTAGTAAGTCAAGTGTAAAGGTATAAATAGGCAGGTCAAAAGGGAATTTGAAGAGCAACTAGCAAAAAACCCAAAGCTAGCAGCAACGATTTTTTAAGTACATCAGAAACAGGAAGCTGGCTAAACAATCAATGGGGTGACAGGACAATCAAAATGCTAAAGGAGCACTCCAGGAAGATAAGGTCAGTGCAGAGAAACTAAATGAATTCTTTGCATCAGTCTTCACGGCTGAGGATGTGAGGGAGATTCCCACACCTGAGCCATTCTTTTTAAGTGACAGATCTGAGGAACTGTCCCACATTGACGTATCAGTAGAGGAGGTTTGGAACAATTTGATAAATTAAACAGTAATAAGTCACCAGGACCAGATGTTATTCACCCAAGAGTTCTGAAGGAACTCAAATATGAAATTGCAGAACTACTAATTGTGGTATGTAACCTATCATTTAAATCAGCTTCTGTACCAGATGACTGGAGGATAGCTAATGTGATGCCAACTTTTTTAAAAGGCTCCAGAAGCAGTCCTGGCAATTACAGGCCAGTAAGCTTGACTTCAATACCAAGCAATTTGGTTGAAACTAAAGTAAAGGACAGAATTATCAGACATGTAGATGAATGTGATATGTTGGGGAAGAGTCAATAAGGCTTTTGTAAAGGGAAATCATGCCTCCCCAATCTACTAGAATTCTTTGAGGGGGTCAACAAACATGTGGACAAAGCTAATATAGGATATAGTGTACTTAGATTTTCAGAAAGCCTTCAACAAGGTCCCTCACCAAAGTCTCTTAAGCAAAGTAAGCAGTCATGGGATCAGAGGGAAGGTCCTCTCATGGAACAGTAACTGGTTAAAAGATTGGAAACAAAGGATAGGAATAAATGGTCAGTTTTCATAGTGGAGCGAGTAAATAGTGGTGTACTCCAAGGGTCTGTTCTGGGACCAGTGCTGTTCATAAATGATCTGAAAAAAAGAATAAACAATGAGGTGGCAAAATTTGCAGATGATACAAAATTACTCAAGATAGTTAAGTACAAAGCTGATTGTGAAAAGGTACAAAGGGATTTCACAAAACTGGGTGATTGTGCAACAAAATGGCAAATGAAATTCAGTGTTGATAAATGCAAAGTAAAGCACACTGGAAAACATAAGCCCAACTATACATACAAAATGATGGGGTCTAAATTAAATATTGCCACTAAAGAAAGAGATCTTGAAGTCATTGTGGATAGTTCTCTGAAAACATCCACTCAATGTGCAACAGCAGTCAAAAAAGTGAAGAGAATGTTAGGAACCATTAGGAAAGGAATAGATAACAAGACAGAAAATATTATAATGCCACTATATAAATCCATGGTATGCCCACATTTCATAATTCGTCCAGGTGGCCTGAAGACGCTCCAACTTCTCACAGACGTTCTCATGCATTTGCATTGCAGCAGGCAGTGGAATGCTGCTCACAGCCATTATTAATCTGACTCAGTGCCTCCCGTCAGCCATAATAAAGAATTAAAGCAGTAAAGAGCTGCACAGAGGGTGCCACTTGTGGTGCACAACAGGAAGAAATGTAATTGATCCCACAAAGCCCATGAACTACGGTACATAGTTCTTCAGAGCCATCTACTGCCACCTTCTCTATTAACGACTTACATATATACTGACACCTCATGTGTAAAGCACTTCTTTAGCACCCCGAGAACTAGACTAGTCCATTTTGAGTCCAGAGGATACCTTACCTAGGGCTGCCTCAAACTAAAAAGTGCAAATTCCCTAGGCACAATTACTTCAATTACTGTAATGATAAAGATCAACCCAACAGCTTCTAAACCTGTCCTTAGGGCTGTGCAGTACTGGGGTATAAAGGTATTAAAATAATTGCATTCACCTCTGCACTGTCCTCCTGCTGGGCATGTGCATTTGCCCCCACTTCTCCTGTTTGCAGGCTGTGATGTCTGCTCAGCCACGAAGGGAAGGAAGGAGCTAGCTGGTTCATTACAACAATATAGGCACCATTAGCCATTCTACTGTAAAGTTCTTTGTCTCTGTTCTAGATTCTGGCTCTGCCCTGTGTAGCTGAAAGCGTGCCGGCAGTTCTTTCCCCACCCTCTGAAGCAGGGGTGGGCAAACTATGGCCTGGGGGCCACATCCGGCCCTCCAGATGTTTTAATCTGGCCCTCGACCTCCCACCAGGGAGCGGGGTCGGGGGCTTGCAGAGGTGAAAGTAAGCCGGTACGCTCCAGTACGACATACCAGCAAGAGTCAGTGCACCGTACCGGGGTGGCCCGGCTTCCCCAGGTGGCAATTTAAAGGGCCTGTGGCTCCCACAAGCGGCTGGAGCCCCAGTCCCTTTAAATTGCCACCAGAGCCCCGCTGCTGGAGCCCTGGGATAGTGGCAGTGGGGCTCTGGGGGCTATTTAAAGAGCCCATGGATCCCGCTGCCTCTACGGCCCTGACCCTTTAAATAGCCCCCGGAGCCCTGCTGCCGCAGCCCTGGGGTAGCAGCGGCAGCCAGGGGCTCTGGCAGCGGTTTAAAGGGCCTGGAGCAGTAGAGGCAGTGGGAGCCCTGGGCCCTTTAAAGAGCCCCCAGAGCCCCACTGCCACTGCTACCCCAGGACTCTGGCAGCAGGGCTCCGGGGGCTATTTAAAGGGTCGGGGCCGTAGAGGCAGCGGGAATTTGCCTACGGAATTTGCACTTTTTAGTTTGAGGCAGCCCTAGGTAAGGTATCCTCTGGACTCAAAATGGACTTGCTTAGTCCTTGGGGTGCTAAAGAAGTGCTTTACACATGAGGTGTTGGTATATATGTAAGTCGTTAATAGAGAAGGTGGCAGTAGATGGCTCTGAAGAACTATGTACTGTAGTTCATGGGCTTTGTGGGATCAATTACATTTCTTCCTGTTGTGCACCACAAGTGGCACCCTCTGTGCAGCTCTTTACTGCTTTAATTCTTTATTATGGCTGTCTGGAGGCACTGAGTCAGATTAATAATGGCTGCGAGCAGCATTTCACTGCCTGCTGCAATGCAAATACATGAGAACGTCTGTGAGAAGTTGGAGCATCTTCAGGCCACCTGGACGAATTATGAAGTGGCTCAGAGCCTGGACAAAGACAGCATGGCAATCAGAGTGGCTCCACTGCCCACAGAAGTGGGTGGACTACTGCCTCGTTTGTCAGCACTTACAGTTAGCAGATGGTGAGAAAGGCAGATGCAACCATAGTCTTAGATGCTTTAGAAAAATATTCGTGCCTAAAAATATAGATAGTATGTGAGATTCCCTGGAGTGCTTACCTACAACTTGTGATAAACAGAGCACACTACCAAATACCAGAGGGGCCAGTATATGTCACAACACTCACTGAAGTGGGGTTAATTACAGTATTATTATTACATTGCCTTTTCAATTACCAGGCCAGATACTCAGCTGGTATAGATGGGTATAGCTCCAGAGAAATCAGCAAAGATCATAATTTATATTACGAGCCCAAACCAAGTGGGAAATTACCTCAGTACCTGCAGTATTCAGTTAATAGATTTGAGCCAGTCTGGAGAGCTTTGCTACAAATAATGCCGTATTTCTGTTGTTTTGTTTTTTAACTGCCTACATACAGTATTTCCCTGATGGACTGAAATGGATTTATTTGAGCAACAGTAACAAGTAACCATAGCAACACAGAAGCCAAATAAATGAGAGAAATATGAAATGCAATAGCAAACATGACTTTAAATTTAAGCAGCCGTGTTTCAGTCAGCTACATTTATCGTCCGTTCATAGTTATAGGCCTGCCTCATGTTCCTTAGCCCACTAAGAGTATGTCTACGCTGTAAAATCTCCACAGCACTGAGTATCAGAGCCTGGGTCAGCTGACTCAGGTTTGCAGGGCTCAGGCTGCGGGGCTAAAAATTGCAGTGCAGACATTCAAGCCTGGGCAGGAGACTGGGCTCTGAGACCCTCTCCCCGTCGCAGGGGTCTCACAGCCTGGGCTCCAGCCCAAGCCTGAACATCTACATTGAACTTTTATGGCCCTGGCCAGCTGTAGCCATGCAGCAGGACTTTTATCCCAGTGTAGACATACCCTAAGGGCCTCATCCTGCTCCCCCTAAGGTCGGTTTTTACCACAGACTTTAATTGGAGCAGGAGCAGGCCCTAATTATAACTAGTGGCATTGTGTCATGTTCGTTACGTAACATGAAGTAGGCTCAGGTTCTAGTGGTATGAAGGAAAGCAAGGATGGAGCTGAGCTTAGCTCAGCAGTCACTCTCCTCCCTCTGCCATCCTTCAAGTGTTTAGATACACCCAGAGATAAAGTCATGGGGGGAGGGTGCATTTTAATGCTTGTCTAGTGTCATAGTTCATTTATGCCGAGTGAGCTTCATGAAGTCTGAAATGAAACATGCTGCCCCAAATGATGTGAACTGAAGATTTGTATTTAAATATTAAAATAAACAATCCTCTTCTCTCTGTGTGTTATTATCAGCTAACAAATTAATGTGGTTTGCAGACAGTGCTTAGATATTAGAGATTGGCCAGGGCAAAAATTATAGATTAAAACACACTGGGGCACAGTCTCTTGCCACAGACAATGGGTCTGCACTGAACTTTAGGGGATGTTGAAAACGGAACCCAGATACAAATTTTGCAAATGGCCTCAAATTTTACAATATGCCAAACCCAAATTTCAGCTCTAAACTTTCCCTCTGCTCCTGTCCTTTGATCGTGGGGTGGGGGTGGGGGGACTTCCCACAATCCAAATCTACCCTCGGGTTGCATTTCCCCTCTCCAGTCCATTTCCCAGGGTTTCGCACCTTTTAACTCCTCTGTTGATGCTTTGGGGATGAGTGAAACAAGACACAAAATTATACTGGGGGGATGATGACAGCCCTTGGTGCTTATTATTAATGCAGGTGAGAGGCAGTTTACAAGAGAGCTCTGGTGCTCATAACATGCATTAGGGAAATGATAATCCCAGCAGACTGGGGCAATGCTATTAGCATCGCCACAAGAGAGCAGCTGTTTACAATCAATGAAATATTTATAAAATAAACTTCTGGATTTTTATTAGGATTTTTAATAAGATGTCACTTCCTCTGATTGATGCAGCATTGGAAAGGCATAAGGTCAGACTCTTGCAGGAAAGGCTGACTAAGAAGGAAAGCATATTGTGTTCAGCTCTCTTTTATTATTATTTGTATCGCCCTAGTGCCAAGGAGCTCTAGTCATGGACCTGGACCCTCTTGTTGTAGGCTCTGTACAAACACAGAACTGGCAACGGTGACACAGAGTTCCTAGAAAATACATACTGGACACCATCAGACTTCATCAATATGCTTAAAAGGACAGACAAAAAGTGAACACTGAACCAGGTATACATTAAGGGCTTGATTGTTCCTGGCCCTTGTACAATTGTGCAGATAGAAGATAGTAAAAAGAGCCTTTATTTCCCCTGAGGATGGCTGCAGATTGCTCCATCCTGGCAAGTCTAGGGTTCCAGCTGCTTCAAAGGGAACAGGGAGGGCAGGGTGTGAAAAATACAATCAGCCAAATTTGCCTTCTTTAAACTACAATGTGCAGTTCACACAAACAAACAATGGGCCAGTCAAAAGAGCTATGCTAATTTATACTAGCTGAGGAACTGGCGGTGCCCTCCTCCCCCCACCCAGTGCTTCCATCTTTTCTCAGGAATACCTGTCAGAGATTGACGTAGGTAGAAATCTATATATAACTTCATGTGGGAGTAATTCACTAACCTCTGATGCACAGAGAGCATGGGAAGATTTATGGAAACATGTATAGTTCCACTAAGGAGAGGTAAGGGAACGTGTGCATAGATTGCAAAAAGGTACAGCTGGACTGAAAATAAACCTGAACATAATGATGATTATTGTTAGTAGTTACACAAAAGAGACAATATCCTAAATAAGGAAATCATGGAGCAACTGGGATAATGATACACCCTATTTTGGATCCTAATCCCTAATGAGACTCAGCAGGGGCATCAGCATCCATCCGGGCAGACCCCTTTCCAAATATAAGGACTTCCTAAGCAGAGTGATGCAAGGAAAGAACAGAAGTAACAGTGCATTAAGGAAGATGAAAGACAAGAGGAAGTCAATGTATTTTTCAGACAATGATCTAGTACATTCCCTCCCCCAACAGGAAAATAATATAGTAAATACAACTATATAAATAAAAATGTTAGATATCCAACAATTGCCACATTCTTAATTTGGAGCGCCCTCCTCTGCTCTGTGTGTAAATCTTAAAATTAGGCATGTTTGGGGTTAACCTCATTTTGGTTTGTGATTACAGAAGTTCTACAAAGAGTTACCAGTACCCAAGCTTGCCAAAGGATGAATTCTCCATCACTTGGAGATATTAAATCAAGATTTTGTAACTTGCTAAAGGAGATGTTCTAGCTCAGCCAAATGCTACTGGGCTTGATTCAGAAATCATAGGGTGAAATTCTATGGCCTGTGTTATGCAGGAGATCCAACTAGATGATCAGCTTCTATATGAGGAGAGATTAATAAGACTGGGACTTTTCAGCTTGGAAAAGAGATGACTAAGGGGGCATATGATAGAGATCTATAAAATATGACTGGTGAGGAGCAAGTAAATTAGAAAGTGTTATTTACTCCTCATAACACAAGAAGTAGGGATCACCAAATGAAATTAATAGGAAACAGGTTTAAAACAAACAAAAGGAAGTATTTCTTCACACAACACACAGTCAACCTGTGGAACTTTTTGCCAGAGGATGTTGCAAAGGCCAAGACTATAACAGGGTTAAAAAAAGAACTAGATAAGTTCCTGAAGGATAGGTCCCTCAAAGGTTATTATCCAGAATGGGCAGGGATGGTGTCTCTAGCCTCTGTTTGCCAGAAGCTGGGAATGGGCAACAGGGGATGGATCACTTGATGATGATTACCAGTTCTGTTCATTCCCTCTGGGGCACCTGGCATTGACCACTGTTGGAAGACAAGATACTGGGCTAGATGGACTTTTGGTCTGACTCAGTATGGCCGCTCTTATGTTTCCTGAGAAATCTAAAATTATCAATAAAGCAAAAGTTCAGATTTAGTGTGATTTTTATTTGTGATGTGCTAAAACAGAATAGTTTGCAAAATAGCCTTCTTCTAAGTCCTGATCCAAAGCTCACTGTCCTTCCATTGACTTCAGTGGGTTTTGGATTAAGTCTTTATTCAGTTTGTCACTTGTGCCTTACCTGCTCTTACAAACTCTGGATGGGTCTAGGTGCCAAAAGTCACCAAATAAGTGGATAAAAACTTTCAGTTTTACTCTTCATAGTTGCAAAATCTTTGGAACAGTTTCAGTAAAACATCAAAAAGGCAGAAAGAATAAAGCTTTGAAATGCTGCACCTATAATTAAATGATATTTTAGTGTTTTGTTTTTTAAATACAGCAAAGTTATTTGTTTTTACAGAGCCTTAAGTTAACAATATATCTATGACCTGATTTTCAAAGGCTCTGAATACCCATGGAGATCAAGCTATAACTTTTTCCATATGGTAAATGACTCTCGGCAGCCCTCTGCTTAAATATTGTTCATGGATAATAAAACCATTGCACCAGCTCAAATTTCTTCCTAGACTCTTCAGAAGAAAATATGAGAAAAATGTATTGTATTAAAAAAACACCTAGTATTATGGTTGTTTTTTGCTTAACCTACCTGTGTGAGTAAAACTTTGTGGTCTGGGTTGATGAGAGCCAGTGTGAGCAATGTGGTGACTAGGTTCTGACTTTAGAAACTCTGAATCCACACCTTGCAAAGAGATGGCTATTGAAGGACAGTCATCTGGGTTCTAACCTTAACACTGGAATCAGCATCGCATCTGCTCTGCAACCAATATATGCATTGAACATATCTTTGAAGGAGATTGTAGGCAGAAATACATTGTATAGGCTTCTGTGCCAAAGCTGTGTGAGCCCAGGACTCTCAGGTTTCAGCTTAGTGACAACTTTGTAAGACTTCTGGGGCACAGACCATGTCTTCCTCCCTGGAACGCACCTAAATACACTTGCACTGAATGGATAATAAATAATGTGAAGGGTTGGGTCAAACCTCTTTGAAACTGGGAGGTGTAACCAATAATCTTCATTGAAGATTGCCATTAGGCTCCTTAATATAATCATGTAGCTGAAAGAAAGTGGCCTTCACCCAAAACACGGGCCATATTAGATATTACAACTCTAGGCAGTATCTTTGGGGCCCACTGAATTAAATTTATGAATGTTTTACATACAATTGTGTTTTATTCCATCGGAGGAGGGAGGGAGGAGTGTTACCACAGCTTCTTGCTAAAAAACAGTGGTGGGTGATTAATGAAAGTCACTGAGAGTAAACAGTTCTAGAGGGGTACCACCTCCTGTGGAGGCTTGTATATACTGGTTCAAACTGGGTTTTCCAGAGACTCAAACAAAGAAATGGCTTTTGGCATAAAAAGGCTCAGTCTGAACTGACACAGGGCGTTCTTTCTAAACCAGCAAACAGACATGAACTTTCGTCATAGGAGGCCTGTTGGCATGTGCCTCCTTACATGCACCCCTCTATGGCCTCAGGGAAGCCCTGCAAGTGGCCCCTCACCTCTGGTTCCCTCTTGATTCTTCAGATAAACTCAGTACCGCTTTCAGAGCATATAAACAGCCCTTTTTGTGGTCTTAATTAATTACTAAAAGTCCCACTACCAGAATCCAAAATCCATCTAGCACAAACCAAACAGTACATTCATTTCAACAGTCCAGCACCAAGTATAGCTCCAGCATCTCTCACAACTTCTCACCCCAGCTCCCAGCACAACCCCAGGGTCTCTCACTGTGCTTTATCCCAGCACCCGGGGATGGTTCCAGCATCTCTCACCACATCTAACTCCAGCTGGGGTGTTTCTCTGCCCTGTTTCCCTTCCAGATAGAATTCCAGCTCTTGCCTGGAGACATCAGTGGACTCACTCCTCATCATTCCCCAGCCTCCAGCCCTCTGGATTCAGCTTTCCAGCTCAGAAAGCCAGCAGGCATCTTCTTCTGCTGTTCTCAGCCTTCAGCCCTCTCCAGCCATCACTCTCTGGCCTGAGGAAGTTTGTAGTTGATTGACTGACTGCCTCCCTGCCATCCATTTTCAGCAGCCCGGTCTGGCTCCACTGCTCAACCAGGGAATTCTCACCATTCCATCCTTCGGGGCATCCCCTCCCTAAAGCACTTGGCCCAGCTCTGCTCATTCTCTGAACTCTCAGGGCTCTGGACTCTCCCTTTCTAAACTCTGAGCACTGAACTCTCCTTTGAAGCTCTCGTGCGCTCTCTCTCTCACACAGAATTCTGGACTCTGGGTTCTGAACTCCCCTCTGAGGCATCTGCCCAGTTACAACTCCCAAGGGGAAGACCCACCCTCCTCGTTACACCAAAATAGGGCACAGCTAGACTGGAACAGGAGAATTATACCCCATTTCATTTAATGAGCTAGCTATCCTATCACAGGACCCCAATTCTGCAGAAGGGTTGGAAGGACTTTGGACTAATGGGGCCCCATAAGACTGATGAGTGACTCCTGGTATGTTTAGTGTGGGTTTAAATCTGTGTATTGTTTTTATTATGTTTGCTTTTCAGTGCTGTTACCTTAAGAATAAATGTGCTTACTTTAAAAGAGCTGTGTGGTAGCTTGTGACTGCTGGCAATACAATGTTCACAGCCTCAGAGAGAAAACAAAACATAGGCCCTGGCCTTTAGGCAGGCTAGCTTGCTGGGGATATTACAGTGTAAGGGAGCTGTGCAGCCCTAAAACCCTCCGGCCATAATGGTATGGGACAAGAATCTCTGCCCAGAGACAGGTAACGACTGCAGACCTGAGACCTGACTGGGCACTCCTGGAGTGCACCACACAGGGGCGGATAGAGGGGCACTTACCCTGAAACTGTGAAAAACAATGGCACATGTAGGCAGACAGGTTTTTCTGGCTATTTTGGTTTGTGTGTGTGTGCAAATGTTTGTGTTTCAGTGAAAGAAACAGCAGAAGGACTAGAGAAGCTGAGAGAGAAGGCAGCAAGGAAGCACCAGACACAGCCACCTCAACAAACACTGAGAGCGTGGTCCTGAGAAAACCCGAGAGAGAGAGAACTTATTGGGCTGAGTGCTGGCTCTAAGGGTCTTGGAGCTATGAGCAAAGAAACTGCCCCCTGCTGTTTCATTCTGCCAGTGTTCAAGAAAGAGACTTGGCATATTCTTTGTAAATAAATAGGACTGCATCAAAGAAGCGCCTAACCCAGTCATCAATTTCTCCTTCTAATGGAAACAACCTGTAGGGCCCCAAACTTTGGCTAACCGCTTCAGTCACAAAGGGGTAACACTAATAATAATTTCCTGAACGGTAATGACTAATCAATCTTTGTAACACCCTCTCTTCCAGAATCCCAGTGAGAGGTTACCTTTTAGTACTTGGTTAGAACTGCATTCAAAGCATCCTTTTCTTTGCTGCTTGTGATTATATGTATTCACATTGAGCCTATTTCAATATATGTATGTGACTTGGCTGATTTCCCAGACTGTTCTGTTCCATAAGTCTGAAAGACAACAAAAATACAACTTGCAGCAAACGCGGACTGTGAATAATAGGGCTGTGATATCTTTTTGCCATAGCTACCATATCTCTTTACACTATAAAGTTTCCTTGGTAACCACTTCCTAACTTGTATTTATTTCACAGACAGCAAGAATGCCTGTCACTCTCGGCTACAAGAGCTCAATTAAGAGCCAGGTGGACATTATCTGACTTCAGAAGGACTTGTTTGGATGAATTATTGTTACAATGGAGAAGCTGTGGTTTAATATTTCAGCTAAAGTTTGGTTTAATTTTCCTTCAGATGACAAGCTATGTCAGGAAACATTAGAATGGTTAGATGACCCCCCAAAGGGTATCGGAGAATAATCCACTATAACATTTTATTGAAGAAAAGCCTTCATTTCCTCATATGGTATTAATAAATGTAGCTACAAAGGGTCAGCTCGCAATGTACTTAGTTGATCTAACTGACAAGAGAATGAGTCCATATATGGCCTGAGGACTGCAACTAAAATCGCCCTATGCAGTAGAGAAATACATCAGAAGAAATCAAAAAGATATATTAATTGTTTGGTGAAAGAAATGAGGATTTATAGTGCGACATATGGCTGCATATAGCCAAATATAGATGCTTAAAGTTAGACACTTTAATCAAGGGTGCTGGAACAGGGTCCAGAGGGCCATGGCCCCATCACTTTTTACCAGCCGTAAGGGCGAGCGATGGGGTGGGAGCGGGTGAAGAGAAGCAAGCGGGGGTGCGGTCTTGGGGGATAGAAGCAGTGTGAGGATGGGGGCTCAGGGAGAAGGGGTGGTGCGGGGACGGGACCTCATGGCAAGGGGCAGAGCAGGGGATGGGGCCATAGTTCGGGTGCCAGCAGCCCCCCACTTTTAGGGGGCTTCCGCCGCTCCTGACTTTAATCTATGTTAAGGCACTTCAATAAAAATGTCTTGATTTGCCAAGGGGCTGAGCAATCCAACTCCAGTTTAAGTCAGTGGGAGCTGGGATTGCTCAGCAATATCAAGTCACTTTTATTTAGGTGGCTAATTATGGATTTAGATGCCTAAACTTGACTATTTTTGCCATCATGCTATAAATATACAGGTTTCCATACTGCGCCATTTCATCCAGGCAAAGCCTTCCAGGGTGGTGAACTGATCAGGTGTGATGGTTTGAGGAGGAGAGCTGTAAACCAGAGTGCTCTTGAGGTAGAGCTCTGGGGAAGGATGTGCCTAAGCTCCAGGAGTGCCGTGGGGCCCCACTTCCAATGAGGGGTATCAGAGTGAGAGTGTGCCAAGGAAGTGTGCCAGAGACTACCCAGTGACCAAGTGGTGTTTAAAAAAGCACACGGACCCAGGGTCCAAACACAGTAGCCTGGTGAGTGTCCAGAACTTACAAATGTAGATTTTGTTTGTTACGTAACTGCACTCAAAAACAAAACAATGTAAAACTTTAAAGCCTACAAGTCCACTCAGTCCTACTTCCTATTCAGCCAATCGCTAAGACAAACAAGTTTGTTTACATTTACGGGAGATAATGCTGTCCGCTTCTTAGGCTATGGCTACATTGGCGCTTTACAGCGCTGCAACTTTCTCGCTCAGGGGTGTGAAAAAACACCCCCCTGAGCTCAGCAAGTTACAGCGCTGTAAAGGGCCAGTGTAAACAGTGCCACAGCACTGGGAATCTGGCTCCCAGCGCTGTAAGCTAATCCCCTTGGGGAGGTGGAGTACCTGCAGCCCTGGGAGAGCTCTCTCCCAGCGCTGGCGTGTGACCACACTCGCACTTCAAAGCGCTGCTGCGGGAGCGCTCCCGTGGCAGCACTTTGAAGTTTCGAGTGTAGCCGCGGCCTTATTTACAACGTCACCTGAAATTGAGAACAGGCATTCGCATGGCCTATAGGAAAGGGAAAAGCTCACATTTTAGGAGTTCTCCCTGCACCTTCTCACTGTAACCTTGTCTAGATTAGGAAAATAGGTTGTTTTGGGAACCTGTTTTCTTTTACACATGTGCTTTGAGCAGCAGTGAAATGATTAACAGTGTAGACATTTTGTCATTTGCACCTGAGTTAACACCTCCTTGATGTGAAGAGGGCAGTTCATACCCTCTGTTGCGTCAGACTCTCTGCAGACTCAGGCACATGCTGACACTCAGGTCACATTTTCAGGGGTTTTGCTGCAACAGCTAGAAAGTTTGGTTTTTAAATGAAAGCTGAGACTTTGGAGTGCAAGCCTGCAGCCAAACACAAAGTATGCAGGTTGAATTACCCAATCCAAGCAGTGGACTGAGGGCTGGTTTAAGGATTCTGCTCTGGCACTATTCCCAGCCCCCTGTGTAGGGCACATTGGGATTGAAGTTAAGGAAAAGAAGTCTCAGAATGGAAAGGTAGCCACAGCAAACTGCCCTATGGTTAATCTCAGTTACCCAGGACTCCTTGGAGGCATGGAAAATGGAACATAAGTAAGAGCAGCCTTGAGACTAACTGCCTGGGACACCAGTAGCCCCAAAGCCTGAGCACTAAGGTGGCTTAAAGCCATGTCCCCCACCTCCTCCTCCTCCCTTCCCCATTCCTTTGCTCAGTGCAGGAACAGAAAGCTGAAAAATGATTTTAGCCAGGTTGTCCTTTAGCTGGTTTATTAATTTTTCAAAGGATGCTGTTTCCCATCCACAGTTTTTTAGTGTATGGGAGCAGATGCACCACCTGGGTAGCATTAATCCTTTAGCACATTATAGTGCCCTAGCTAACGAACTGTTTTCTTGGGACGGAGAGACTTGTAATTTGAAGTTGTTTAATAGTACTGAAATGGTAAACCCAGGTGTTGGTGTCCTAGTACACATTTCAGAACTTCACTCATCTAGTTCTATATTAAGATTAGGCAGGGGCACGCCCACAGTATGTGTCCAGTGTCACACTTGTGCTTCTCACATCTTCAGCACTGATAGTTATTCATCAGGTCACATTGCCACAGAAAAGCAGGAAACTAGTCTCTGCAGGATGTATTTTATTTCAGATGAGGCATTTTCAAGCCCCTCTGAGTGAGTGACAAGGTGTTTATAGGATTCTGTCCCACTCTTTGTTTATTAAACATAGACCAAACATAAAGAAGAAAACAAAATCATCATCAATAAAGTTTGCAGATGACACAAAAATTGGGGGTTGGTAAATAATGAAGAGGACAGGTCACTTATACAGAGCAATATGAAACTGGGCGCAAGCACAAAATATGCATTTTAACATGGCTACTTGTAAACGAATGCATGTGGGGAAAAAAGAATGTAGACCATACTTACAGGATGGGGGCCTCTATCCTGAGAAGCAGTGACTCTGAAAAAGATTTGGGGGTCATGGTAGATAATCAGCTGAACATGAGCACCCAGTGTGACATTGGGGCCAAAAGAACTATTGCAATCCTAGGATGCCTAAACAGAGGAATTTAAAGTAAGAATAGAGCAATTATTTTACCTCTATATTAGGCACAAAATATAAAAGTACATATATATAACTTATAGTAGTTAAATTATTCAAAGTAACTGTTAACTAAGTTACCAGTGCCCCCTTCCTATGAGGAACATTAGTTTCAAATGATGTGCCAGGTTTGAATGACCTATGCAGCAGAGAGGCCTGATTAATGTGGCACTGACCCCGCCCTCTCACCCATAGTCCAATGCAGTGTGATCCGTACAGTACCTCTTCTTTAAATATGTTGATTTAATATATTTTATGCTGCAGCCATACTCTCACATTTCAGCTTTCTGCCGATTCCTGTCACAGCATCAGAGAAGCTGCCAAGGGATAAGCCTGAGGGTTTGGCAGATGGGTAGACATGCCTCCTGCTACCCAGGAGGGGATGTGTCTTCTCTTTTTTGTCTTGGACAGGGCCAGAGGTGACGTTAAATTTGGCAACTGGGGTTGAGTTCGTCACTCCATACCCCATCAAACCTTGACAACAACTACCTATCCCACTACATCTCTTCGCAATATCTTCCACTACATCACACAATGATAGGGAAATGCGTTATCTTGATGTTTCTGCTTTCCATTCATTAACAATGTTGACGTCATTAAGTTTCAGAATTAACACTCCGTTGAAATGAATGCGGTTATCTGTACCTCTCTCAGAGAGGATGGCTACACTGCCAGCAGTACAGTGGCACAACTGCCATGGTGCAGCTAACCCGCTGTTGTAGCGTAGACACTACAGCAACAAAGGGGGTTTTCCATCACTGTAGTAAATCCACCCTCTTGAAAGATAGTAGCTGGGTTGATGGAAGAATTCTTCCATTAACCAAGCTGCGCCTACTCTGGGGGTTAGGTTGACCTAACTATATCACACAGGGCATGACATTTTTCACAGACCTGAGCAATGTAGCTAGGTCAAACTAAGTTTTAGGTGTAGACCAGGCCAGAGTGATTGTTTCAGGCTGTCTGTAGACGTGGGCGGACATCGCTGCCTTGATATATGTTCATTTCATGTTTTGAAGGTTATCTTTGCAACTATAAAGGCTAGAGGTTTAATTGTTTTAAGTGAAACCTTTGCTCCTGAAGCACAATTAGACAGCAGATTCAAAAAGAAGGACAACTAGACAGTACTTTGAACAGCTGCTTCAACACCTGATGCAGTGAGCTCTGCCAATAACCACTTGCTTCTTTCCTATGCAAATTAATAAGGGATTCAGTTCTGTGTCTCCCGCCACTAGCAATTTCCATGTTCACAATAAAAACTTGGAATAATAACCTGCTCTTGAGGAAAGGGCCACACTTTAACCCCTCTGACTTGTGAACAAGGCTGTTTTTTGAATTTGCCACAGATGAGCTGACCTTTATCGGGTTTAACCTTAGCTGGTTTTTGTTTGCTCATCAGCAGAATTTTAGCCATTTGTGCTGTGATCCTCTCAGTCACTCCGATCCCTATTTTGGTGTCATTTTCTTTAATATTCAAAAAAGTTCCAGAATTGCACATTCTTGTAGTTGTAGTTGAGTCTGTATTTACTTCTGTTACTTGAAGTTGCTTTGTTTGACTCACCTGTACATCTGCCTGTAGGTCTCATCTACACTAAAACTATATTTGAGACAGGGTAGCTGGTTACAGCACAGTTGTCCCCTCCCCGTAAAAAGCTGTATTGTGACTAGGCGCTACCTGGGACCTCATCATCACAGTACTGCTAACCTCAAGACTTCAAAAAAAATCATGAGATTTGAAAATAAATAAATCTGGGATTCTCTTTATTTGTCTTCAGGTTTTTGAGCCCTTAAGATTCATATTTTGAAGTTTTTCTCTGCAACCATGAGGGCTAGAAACTTAATTTTTGTTTAAAATGAAATCTGACGTTTATGATGTAATAACATGACTCTAGGAACTGGAACTTTAAGCGAAAACACTATATATCATGTGACTAATAAGAAAATCTCCAAGAGTTGGCAGCTCTGTGAAAATCCATATGAAAATCCATATGAAAATCCTGGACTGTCAAAGACTAACTGGGTTTCTGGGATACAGTTAGCTCTCAACTGTGCTACAATTTTAACTATGTTTTAATGAGGGCAAGGAACAACCCGGCTGTAACTGGGTCACTTGATTCAGTTATAATAGTATTATAAGTATAGTCACAGAAAGATTTTGCTTATTTTTCTCATGGTGACTTGTCCATCTGGATTACTTTAAAACATCCTTCTGGAGTGATATTTGCTTTTACCTTTGCCATTAAATACAGAAGTTCTGTCTCATGCAGTTTCCCTTTTGCACAGGGTGATCCCTACAAATGCAAAACAGCGACTGATGTTCCTGGATCACTGCCTCTTTCAAGGTGACTATAAAGGTCTGGAACATTAATCTCTGTCTTCTATGTCTGTAAGTAAAAAATAACAGTTGAGAATGCATAGCTGAACATTACTTGAAAAGGGTCTCATGCCTATTGAAATGCAAGCTTGAGAGGAAGCTAGGTAATACCTGATCTAGGGAGAGGAGATCCCTAAGGTATAACATAACACCAAAGAGAAATAAGAATAGAAACAAAATTTTAATGGGTAAGAAACTAGAAAAAGATTTAAGACGTTTGCTGGGAACAGCCCAGAAGCAAAGAGATAAAATATGGAATAAAGCCTGAAAATAAATGAAAGCAGGTAGGGTTAAAATCTGCATCCAATTCACTGTGGAAAAGATTACCATAAACTTAAAATAATTTAAAATACTTCAATTTGCAAATGTTCTGATTAGGTCTATATGTTGAGGAGCAAGCAGGAGGTATAATACATGGCTATGAAAAAGAAAGCGAGAGGTGAGAAATTGCTGACTCTTTGTACAAGCCCAGTCAAGGCTGGGGCCTCGGCTACACTTGCGCGTTACAGCACTGTAAAGGCTCCCCCAGCGCTGTAACTCGCTCCCCATCCACACTGGCAAGGCATTTGCAGTACTGTATCTCCATGGTTGCAGCGCTGCATGTACTCCACCTCTCCGAGAGGAATAGCGAGTATTGCGCTGCCGCTGCAGCGCTCCGGCGCCAGTGTGGCCGCCCAATGCGCTGTGAATGGCCTCCAGAATTATTCGCAGTCTCCCACAATGCCTGTTCTAGCCACTCTGGTCATCAGTTCAAACTCTACTGCCCTGGCCTCAGGTAACCAACCATGTGACCGACCCTTTACATTCCCTGGGAATTTAAAAAATCCCCTTGCTGTTTGCTCAGCCCAGCATGGCGTGGAGTGCTATCAGCGAATCTTTCCAGGTGACCATGCCTCCACACGCCAAGCGAGCCCAGCATGGAGCAATGGCGAGTTGCTGGACCTCATCAGTGTTTGGGAGGAGGAAGGTGTACAGTCCCAGTTGCGTTCCAGCCGTAGGAATTACGATATCTTCGGGAAGGTATCAAAGGACATGATGGAAAGGGGCCATGACCGGGACGCCCTGCAGTGCAGGATTAAAGTGAAGGAGCTGCGGCATGCCTACCGCAAAGCCCGCGACGCAAACGGCCGCTCAGGCGCTCCCCCCGGGACCTGCCAATTCTACAAAGAGCTGGATGCGATACTTGGGGTTAACCCCACCTCCACTCCGAGCACCACCATGGACACTTCAGAGCCGGTGGGGGGGGGAGGAGGAAGAGGAGGAGGAGGAAAACGGGAGTGATGATGGTGGGCCAGATGGAGACACCCCAGAATCCCTGGAGCCATGCAGCCAGGAGCTCTTCTCGAGCCAGGAGGAAGGTAGCCAGTACTTGGCGGAGGACAAACAGAAGAGCAGGTTCCCGGTAAGCGGGTTTTTTTTTCGGGAAGGAATTTTCTCGGTGCGGGCTCTTTGGGAGAGGAGGATTAGGCATGCATGCCTAGATGCGGAATAGTGCATTGATATGGTTTATCAAATAGCGGTAATCAGCCTCGGTAATCTCCTCGAATGTCTCATCCAGAATGTGTGCAATGCGCTTGCACAAGTTTATCAGGAGAGCCACCGTGGTCCTTGTCCCAGCGAGGCTAACGTGTCCATGCCACCGTGCCGTGAGGGGCAGGGGGACCATTGCTGCACACAGGCAAGCTGCATATGGGCCAGGGCGGAAGCCACATTGCAGTAGAAGACCCTCCCTTGCTTCCCAGGTCACCCTCAGCAGCGAGATATCATCCAGGATGAACTCCTGTGGAAAATGTTGGGACAGTGTTCAGTGTAGGTGCCCCTGAAGCTGTTGGCTCTCCCCAAGGCACAGAAACCCAGAGGACACTACGGCCCTGAAACAATCAGTCCCCCTTACTCACCATTTTGAGGCTCCCATGGGATATGTGTGCTCTGTTTCGGACGGGAAAATTATGCTATTGTGTAGACCCTTTGTGTTTTCTACTCCTTAAGTGTGGGGGGAATCATTACTCTGTCTGGTATAAACAATGCTGCCTCTATTAAATGTTGCATTTTGCCTATACAGCTACATCAACCTTGAGACCTCAGCCGTCCCTCCTATCGCCTGCTCAGAGACTGCAAAGACTCAGGAAGAGACCGCGAAAAAGCAAAGAAGACATGCTGCAAGAAGAGAGTCCAGCGGAGGGCAACAAAAATGATTAGGGGTCTGGAGCACATGACTTATGAGGAGAGGCTGAGGGAACTGGGATTTTTTAGTCTCCAGAAGAGAAGAATGAGGGGGGATTTGATAGCAGCCTTCAACAACCTGAAGGGAGGTTCCAAAGAGGATGGAGCTAGGCTGTTCTCAGTGGTGGCAGATGACAGAACAAGGAGCAATGGTCTCAAGTTGCAGTGGGGGAGGTCCAGGTTGGATATTAGGAAACACTGTTTCACTAGGAGGGTGGTGAAGCACTGGAATGCGTTACCTAGGGAGGTGGTGGAGTCTCCTTCCTTGGAGGTTTTTAAGGACCGGCTTGACAAAGCCCTGGCTGGGATGATTTAGTTGGGAATTGGTCCTGCTTTGAGCAGGGGGTTGGACTAGATGACCTCTTGAGGTCCTTTCCAACCCTGATATTCTATGATTCTATGATTCTATGATGCGGCAATCTATTAAAGAGAATGAGAAAGCACAGGACTGGAGGGAGAGAGAAAGCAGGATCCGCCAGGAAAACGCAGCGCACGGGCGGCAAAGCACCGCGTACCGGCAGCAAAGCACTGATAGGCTCATAAGCATCCTGGAGTGCCAAGCAGATGCTATCCAGGAGCTGGTAGCCATGCAGAAAGAGGAGCAGTACCACAAACGCAAACGCCACCCCCCCCCACAGCCCTTGTCCCAAAACTCTTTCCATTTCCATTGTGCCCCACTGTCACCTCCAGCCCACTTTCCCCAACTTCTGTGTTCTTCACGCCACCTGCTGCCTCCAACACCAGTATCTTCACCACCCAGCCCTGAAAACCACGACCCTTACCCTCTGCACTCAACCCCCATCACCATGCAGTATAGCTGTCCTGAAGTGCAGCACTTACTGCACAGCACACCAGACAGGACATACGCAAATCTGTGATTGTACTGTTCCCCACTCCACCCCCTTGTTTCTTTTCAATAAATATTTTTTTTTCTTTTCAATAAATGGATTCTTTGGCTTTGAAAACATTCTTTATTATTGCATAAAGTAAAAGGCTCCTTAGCCCAGGAAATAAACAGGCACTGCAAGTCTGCTTGTCTGCTTAGCAGACACTGATTCCTAAAGACTGGAACTACTGCACTTCACTCCAGTGCAGGGCACCAGATATCACCGCTGGTTTTCAGCCTCAAATTGCTCTCTCAAGGCATCCCTAATCCTTGCAGCCCCACGCTGGGCCCCTGTAATAGCCCTGCTCTCTGGCTGTGCAAATTCAGCCTCCAGGTATTGAACCTCAGAGGTCCATGCCTGAGTGTAGCTTTCACCCTTCCCTTCACAAATATTATGGAGGGCACAGCACGCGGATATAACTGCGGGGATGCTGCTTTTGGCCAAGTTCAGCTTCCCATACAGAGATCGCCAGCGGCCCTTTAAATGGCCAAAGGCACACTCCACAGTCATTCGGCACCAGCTCAGCCTGTAGTTGAACTGTTCCTTGCTGCTGTCAAGGCTCCCTGTGTAGGGTTTCATGTGCCATGGCATTAACGGGTAAGCGGGATCTCCAAGGATCACAATGGGCATTTCAATTTCCCCTACCGTGATCTTCCGCTCTGGGAAAAAAGACCCGGCCTGCATCTTCTTGAACAGCCAAGTGTTCCGAAAGATGCGTGCATCATGCACCTTTCCGGGCCAGCCTGTGTTAATCTCAATGAAACGCCAATGGTGATCCACAAGCGCCTACAGAACCATAGAGAAATACCCCTTCCGATTAACGTATTTGGATCCTAGGTGGGGTGGTGCCAGAATAGGAATGTGTGTCCCATCTATCGCCCCTCCACAGTTAGGGAACCCCATTTGTGCAAAGCCATCCACTATTTCCTGCACGTTACCCGGAGTCACGGTTCTTCTGAGTAGGATGCGATTAATGGCCTTGCAAACTTGCATCAACACGATTCCAACGGTCGACTTTCCCACTCCAAACTGGTTTGCGACCGACCGGTAGCTGTCTGGAGTTGCCAGCTTCCAGATTGCAATAGCCACCCGCTTCTCCACTGGCAGGGCAGCTCTCAATCTCGTGTCCTTGTGCCACAGGGTGGGGGCAAGCTCCTCACACAGTCCCATGAAAGTGGCTTTTCTCATCTGAAAGTTCTGCAGCCACTGCTCGTCATCCCAGACTTCCATGACGATGTGATCCCACCACTCGGTGCTTGTTTGCCAAGCCCAAAAGCGGCGTTCCACGGTGCTGAGCATGTCCGTGAATGCCACAAACAATTTCGTGTTGTACGCGTTATGCGGCTCGATAGCATCATTGGACTCCTCACCCTCACTGTCACTGTCACTTTGGATCTTAAGGAATAGTTCGACAGCCAAACATGACATGCTGGCGAGGCTCGTCAGCATACGCCTCAGCAGTTTGGACTCCATTTCCCTCAGACAGATCGCGCTGCACAGAAACCGTTGAAAGATGGCGTCAAAGGTGGACGGAAACAAAGGGATTTCTGGGGTGCGAAGCGATGCATCACGGGGCATTGGGACAGGACCCAGAATCCTCCGCACCCACGCCCCCTTCCCATAACCCATGGTGCCAGAACGGGAAAAGGTGCTCTGTGGGATAGCTGCCCATAATGCACCGCTCCCAATAGCGCTGCAATTGCCGCAAATGTGGCCACGATAGTGCGCTGGGCAGCTGTCAGTGTGGACAGACCGCAGCGTTTTCCCTACTCAGCTGCACGAAGTCAGGTTTAACTCACAGCGCTGTACATCTGCAAGTGTAGCCAAGGCCTGAGTGTGTCTATTAGAAGTGACAACAGGAGCTGAATAACAGCATTAACTTTATTTTCAGCCTTGGAATTTTGTTGATGGTAGATTCTTGTAAATGCATTTGAATGCTTCATGCTGTGCAGAATGCTTGGTTATCCTGGAGGCTGTGAGTCCATCTCCTCCCAGTAAGGAAGTGTTGGGTCAGTGGCCATTTCCCATTGATTTCAATGGTGCACATAGCATTTAGCCACAGCCCATAGTTAGAGGCAGTGCAGAACTGCACTCCAGCTGGGGCATCAGGAGACATTCTGTTCCAGAGGCACATTGACTCCTGAAGCTCCCTGGCTGTGCTGAGGGGGTAGGAGAGAGTAGTTTGCTACAGCACTTTAAGAGATGCAACATACTCTTATCCTGTGCAACCAGCCAGCCTTGCTGACCGGCTTGCTCAGTCTGTTCCTGCCCCTAACTCCTCCTTTTCAGGAGACTTGCTCTGGGTGGGCAGCCTTACATGGGCAGCCCTGTGCCCCTACAGTTCTGGCCAGATATTGCACAACCAGAAGGTATAAGAAGCTCAAAATATGTTGGGAGACTGACCGGGATGGGAAAGTGAGAGATGATGTATAAGGGCTTAGATACAATGGTGATGGGCACTATTAAAAAAAAAAACCCTGTAGGTAGGTGGATAGATCACAGCTAATTGTATTTATGGAAGTGATCACCAGAAATGAAAGAAAAAACAGTTAATTTCTGCAGAAAAAAAGACTGTGGTCTGGCCTGATAATAAGACTAGGAACTAGGCATTTCTGAGTTCTAATCCTGTCTCTGTCATTGACCAGCCATGGGCAAACCACTTAAAGACAAAATTTTGCCACCCTTATTCTGCTAATTAGTACCCTACTCTATGAGGAGGCTAATCAAACCTGAGCAAGAGTTGCAGAATCTGGCCCTGGACTTCACTGTGCCTCAGTTTCCCCATCTGTAGATTGGAGTCAGTAGTTCTTGGCTGTATCACAACAGCACCTGCAAAGAGCTAAACTTTAAATTTCCAGAGGCAGGTGAAGAATTTAGAGGCACACCAGTATAGATACCATAAAATAAGACTCTGAAGTGCTGTAATTAATATGGTTGTTACAGTCCTCAGGCATTATATTTTGCTAGCAAACATTAAGTAGTTATCAAGGTGCAACTTCCTTTTTGGTCTGTTTGATCTTTTTGGCTTTCCTTTAGGTTGCTAAAATAAACGAAACCTCCCCAAACCATTGTCCCAATTGCCTTAGTGAAGGCTCTGTGGTGTAAAACTTTCTCAGACTGTTCCATTGCAGACAGAATATAAAACAAAACTAATTTGTTAAAGTTTGAGTTTAGATAGAAGGATGGATATTTTAAGACTAAATCTAACCTGTCATTCTTTCCTCTCTGTACTCAGCTTCGTAGAACTTTCTGACCTTGTATCGGTTTTTGATTCTCGTGGAGATGATGTTTACAAGAACCACTGTAACTTGACCTACTTATATTTTCTTGATCTAAGAATAGTACATTTCTAGGCTTCTTGCCACCTGCCAGAACTGACAGCTGTTTATGAGATCACTATCTGACATACTTTGAAGAAGGGATTCCGCTTAAGGAGAACTACAAGAAGGCTTTTTTTCCTTTTTTAGGTTTCTGTTTTTGAGGGGAAAATGTATTAATTAAAAACAACAACTCTGACCTGAAAAATGTCCTTGTACAAAATCCAGTGAGGTTAGTAAAAAAAGGGAGAGACAGCAACAGAGAAACTATGAAGAAGGTGACTCCCTCTTCTAGTTCCTCACCATTTTTAAATGTATGGGACTCCTCTATCAGCTCCACTTCTTCAGATAGATGACTGTGCCCCATGCCTCTCTCCTCACCCCTCTGTTGAATAGAAATTTGCCTTCTTGGACAGGCAAAAAGTGTGTGTGTATCTGGGTCTGTGCTTGTCTATGTCTGTATGTGTTCTCTGACATACCCTTTCCCCCCACACTGGTAAAATAATAGATTTTTCATAGAAGCAGCTAAGCCTCTTTACCCAGTAAAGCTTCCCCTGGAACATAAGAAATGTTTTATTAAAATCAAATGGATGCTCAGTGTGTCTCCTCACATCACCACCTCCCTTATATAGCATTCAGGAAGCTTCACAAACATACAGATGACATTCCTGATTGCTCAAGGCTCGTGTGGCAGAATATATGCATATACTCTGAATGTAAAATCAAACCTCATCTCATATACCTCAATTCATTTCCAGTCCTGCTCTATTCTTTGTCATCTCCCTGCTCCTCAGGGCAGCACCACCTGCAACAAAGACTGCAGCACAGAAAAATAAAGCTCATATGAGATTTGGATTAGAGAAATCAACATTTGCATCATTCCTTTGTGTGCAAGCCACGCACCCCACAACCTGCAGCAGCTTTTGCTTTCAATTCATGTTCACCTTGTCATTAGAGCACTGGTCTATAAGTTTTAACCCATTACTACACCTACATTACAGATATAGTCCATGATCCAACCATCATTAAAGTCCCACTGACTTCAACAGAAGATGCATCAGGCCCAAATTTTGCACCTGTCTTTCCATTATTAATTTCTATTTTTTGGAAGTCAGCTGCAACAAACATTTGCCCTGAGAGAAATCACACTTTGGGTTTTCTGGTGACAACTACAGAAATTACATTTGCCTACTTTTTAGTTATAATGTTTTTTCTGCCTTTTGGCTCATACGGCACCTTCCAGCTTAGGTTCTCTCAGCATCTCTTGTGCTTTAACAAAAACCTATGACTAGAAAATAATTATTATGATTATGTATTTATATTACTGCAGCACCTACACACCCATGTCATGAACCAGACCCATTGTGCTAGGTGCTGTACAAACACAGAACAATATAGACAGTCCCTTAGCTTACGATCTAAGTATAAGGCAAGAGACAACAGATAGATAGGTATAGTACAAGGAAATTATGAGACAGAACCAGTCAGCATGATAGGCTGTGTCTCAGTGCACCATTAGCTTAAAGGCTGTCAAGATTTTTTTATACTGTGCTTTAAAAATGTGATTGGTTTTCCAGAAATAAAGCACAAACACAAACTTTCAGTTTGGATGACTTTTATTTTAAAGTAAAATGAAAAAGGAACCAATGGTCTCCATAGATCTGACTCACGCTGTGACAGCTTGAAAGGACTCCCAGGGAGTGCCCTGCAGATAGGTCAGTGAGTCCATTTTATTCTTTAATGTGAAGTACAAGTATGGTGAACCACATGTACCATATCAGAGATGCTTTTTTTGGTCCTCTGACACCTCAAAAACTGATTTAAATTTTTAAATGTAGGTCACTGGTCCCAAATGTGAAAAAACACTTCCCACGTATGAAAACAGTGAACCAGAATTAGAGCAAAGAATTACTGTCTATGAGTGTTCCAATTCCACTCATTCTACATGGGAGTTCCTGCCTCAGAATGTGATTTCCAGTGAATGAAACTGGGTTCCTGTAAAAAAAGATATTCTCTTTGCACAGAAATTTGGTGTCTCCAGAACAGCTGTTGTGCTGTCTTTGATTGCAGACTGCATGGGGGTCCTGATTCCTGGAATAGCTCCCTGAGAGTTCCAGATCAAAGTCATTTTTCCCCATGTAGATAAGGCCTTAGAAAGGCAGGTGCATTTCTTTGAATTTACATCTGCTAAATATATAGAGCAGTTCCCAAGCATAGAATCATAGAATATTAGGGTTGGAAGAGACCTCAGGAGGTCATCTAGTCCAATCCCCTGCTCAAAGCAGGTCCAACACCAACTAAATCATCCCAGCCAAGGCTTTGTCAAGCCAGGCCTTGAAAACCTCTAAGGATGAAGATTCCACCACCTCCCTAGGTAACCCATTCCAGTGCTTCACCACCCTCCTAGTGAAATAGTGTTTCCTAATATCCAACCTAGACCTCCCCCACTGCAACTTGAGACATTGCTTCTTGTTCTGTCATCTGCCACCACTGAGAACAGCCTAGCTCCATCCTCTTTGGAACCCCCCTTCAGGTAATTGAAGGCTGCTATAAAATTCCCCCCTCACTCTTCTCCTGTGCAGACTAAATAACCCCAGTTCCCTGAGCCTCTCCTCGTAAGTCATGTGCCCCAGACTCCTAATCATTTTCGTTGTCCTCCACTGGACTCTCTCCAATTTGTCCACATCCCTTCTGTAGTGGGGGGACCAAAACTGGATGCAATACTCCAGGTGTGGCCTCACTAGTGCCGAATAGAGGGGAATAATCATATCCAGCTTCACATCCACTGTAATCCCCAGCTCCTTTTTTGCAGAATTCCTGCTTAGCCAGTCGGTCCCCAGCCTTTAGCAGTGCATGAGATTCTTCCATCCTAAGTGCAGGACTCTGCACTTGTCCTTGTTGAACCTCATCAGATTTCTTTTGGCCCAATCCTCCAATTTGTCTAGGTCACTCTGGACCCTATCCCTACCCTCCATCGTATCTACCTCTCCTTTCCCCCCCAGCTTAGTGTCATCTGCGAACTTTCTGAGGGTGCAATTAATCCCATCATCCAGACCATTAATAAAGATGTTGAACAAAACCGGCCCCAGGACCGACCCCTAGGGCACTCCGCTTGATACCGGCTGCCAACTAGACATCGAGCCGTTGATCACTACCTGTTGAGCCCGACAATCTAGCCAGCTTTCTATCCACCTTATAGTCCATTCATCCAATGCATACTTTTTTAACTTGCTGGCAAGAATACTGTGGGATACCATATCAAAAGCTTTGCTAAAGTCAAGATATATCACATCCACCACTTTCCCCATACCCACAGAGCCAGTTATCTCATCATAGAAGGCAATCAGGTTGGTCAGGTATGACTTGCCCTTGGTGAATCCATGTTGACTGTTCCTGATCACCTTCCTCTCCTCCAAGTGCGTCAAAATGGATTCCTTGAGGACCTGCTCCATGATTTTGCCAGGAACTGAAGTGAGGGCGACCTCACTTTGTAGTTTCCCGGGTTCTCTTTTTTCCCTTTTTTAAATATGGGCACTATATTTCCCTTTTTCCAATCGTCTGGGACCTCCTCTGATCGCCACAAATTTTCAAAGATAATGGCCAATGGCTCTGCAATCACATCAGCCAACTCCCTCAGCACCAGTCTGGGAGCTGCCCTTGTCTGTGAAGACAGAAGCAAAAAAAGCATTGAGTACTTCAGCTTTTTCCACATCATCTGTCACTATATTGCCTTTCCCATTCAGTAAAGGTCACATACTTTCCCTGGCTTTCTTCTTGTTGCTAACATACCTGTAGAAACCCTTCTTGTTACCCTTCACATCTCTTGCTATCTGCACCTCCAATTGTGCCTTGGCCTTCCTGATTACACCCCTGCATGCTCTAGCAATATTTTTATACTCGTCCCTAGTCATCTGTTCAAATTTCCACTTCTTGTAAGCTTCCTTTTTGAGTTTAAGCTCACCGAAGATTTCACTGTTAAACCAAGTTCGTCGCCTGCCATATTTGCTATTCTTTCTGCACTTTGGGATGCTTTGTTCCTGCACCTTCAATAAGGCTTCTTTAAAATACAGCCAGCTCTCCTGGACTCCTTGCCCCCTCATATTAGCCTGATGGGATCCTGCCCATCAGTTCCCTAAGGGAGTCTAAGTCTGCTTTTCTGAAGTCCATATTTTGCTACTCTCCTTTCTTCCTCTTTTCAGGATCCTGAACTCAACCATCTCATGGTCACTGCTGCCTAGGTGGGCAGCTCATTAGCATGAGGAAGAGAAGAGAAGGAATATGTGGCATGAAGTCTTAACTTCAAGGGCCCAAGCTTCTGGTTCTACACTATTATTTAGCAAAAGATGGGGATGCGTGTGTGTGTATGTATATATATATACACACACACACACACACACACACACACTCAAATATGAAAAAACCTCAATTCTTGGGGACATGTATTTGTCACTTCTTTGTCAGACATATCCCTGGTAACACCAGATTAGCATTTACAGAAGGAAGCAAGAGCATTAGCACTACCACACTTCACCATTCTTACAAGACACTGTTGTCTCCCTGAATCTAGTCAAACTAGAATATTAAACTAGGTATTTACAGCCTCAGCTAAGCTGCTGCAGAGCACAGTGCAAATGCGGAGGTTATAAATTAGTTTTAAACTGCAATGACAATTGCTCACATCTCTGCCTTTCCCATAAATTTCAGAGGCAAGAGCAATTAGTCTGATTAAAAACATGAATGTGAACCGGCAGACTGGATTTTAATAAGCAATTACATTTTTCCATTAAAAATGGTTTGCATGATTTAATTGGCATGCATTATCCTAATTTCCAAGCCCGTTTGTGATTTTGGTTACTGAGAAAGCAGAGCAGCTGTCCTCAGTTTTAAGGTCCTCCTTCCTTTTTGGAATAAGAAGCTCAGAGGCAGATGTAGTTTTGCTAAGGTAAATACACATTCTGAAGTAGATTAGTAGTAACATTTTGACTGCCTAAGAGAGATGCTTGCCAATTTGAATGGGGAATTCACTTGCTTCTGTGGAAGAGGAGGAGGAGGATCTGTATTACATGTAACCCTCTGCTTGCTATCAAGATGTTCTGTGTTGTGTATTGCTCTCTACAGATCATAGCCCTTGAATTTTCCACTCCCTTGCAGCCCTGAGGCTGCTCTATCTAGCACCAGGGGGGGAAATGGCCCCCAGTGAGATCAGGATCAGGGAAAGGAAGAGATAAAGATGCAGCCCTTTCAGTCCCCTCCCTCACTGAGTCCTGCACTGAATGGACTCTGGCTTGTCCCAAGGATCTACTCCAGTATGTGCAGTTCTTGTCTCCCAGCTTCCAAAAAATATATTGAAAAAAATCAGTAAAATATAAATGATTCGAGCCAGGTGTCCACACCACAACCGGTACTATTGACTCAGCAACAGAGTAAGGAAATTCATGAATGCGGAACTAGGGTATTTGTCCTACAGAGGGCTGAGACTAGAACTGGGTAAATACAACAAAAAAGTATTTGAGAGTATTCTTGAGAATGAAACCTAGTGATTCACTTCACTACTAACCAAGTCTCCCTTTTATTTCACAAATATTTGGGTGAGCAAGGTTTTAGTTGCAAGAATATTTAAGGAAAGCAACAACAGTATGAACACTGCTGGATCACTGAATTCTCATGCTGATTAGTATTGTTTCCTTGTACTTCCCTGTCTGTTTTATTCATCCATGGCTGATAGTCTTATATTTAGACAGTAAGTTCTTCAGAGCAGGGACTCTCCCTTTAGTATATGTTCATTCAGTGCCTAGTTTAAGACCATAAGAACATAGAACTGGAAGGGACCTCTTGGGTCATCGAAACCAGTCCCCTGCTATCACACACAATTCCATTTTATAATCCCATTCATAAATTTATCAAACTCCATCTTGGTTCCTAGCACAAGGGGGCCCTGCCTCTAAGTGCTACCATAAAACAAATAAATAATAATAAGAAGAAATATTTGCAAGAATGTAAATGGCTCAAAAGAATTTCCAGCATAATGAAAATCTATGATTTAGTCACAAAAAGATTCATCAGACATTTACTAATAATGGGTACCTTTGTAAAAAATCACACCTTGTTTGAAGATAAATTATGAACTGGAAAAGGGACTCCTAGTTTTAACACTGAGGTCATCCAGTCAGGAAAGAGAGACAAGCACGTGTGATTCAGATGAGCTATGATACGGCAAAAATAGCAAATCATGAATAGAAATAGTTTTGCAAAAAATATTGCACAAAGCAGTCAAACAACTGGGAATAACAAACACTTTAATAAATATACTAACTTTAATATTAATAAATATCCCATATTAACACATATCACATTCTATTGATGGATAATTTGCATTTATAGACAATTTTTTAAAAATGTGAGCTCCCTTTCTTGCCAGCGCCTCTAAAGGACTATTAGAATCGGAATAATTGGACGGAGAACGAATTTCGATTGTGTATGGTTCAAGTTTATTGCTCCTAGTTCATTTATTTATTAGCAGCACAAAAGAGAGAATCTGTAATTGAGATCAGCTAGCTAGTTAAGCTATCAGGCCTTATTTAATAGGCATCAGCAGGTGCTGTATATTAATCTTGATAAGCCCTTGATACTCTGCAAGGCCTGAATTTCCAGGTTTGTTAGCAACACTTAGGCCCAGATCCTCAAAAGTATACAGGCTTTTAACTTCCAGTGGGCTTCAGTCTCTGTAGTTTTAGGAGACGGAGGCGTTTGCTCCTATTTTCCTTTTTATGCTGTTAGTTTAAATATTCCCATGCTGAAGTAATTCTATGACAGGTCAGGACCTGGGAAATGGCTTAGCATGCTGCTAAAAGGGACAGTGGCAGTTCTGAGAATACTTCAGAGGCAGAGTTTGGCTATAGGTACAAAGACCAATATTCTGTTTATGTGTGAAAATACTGATGGTGATTAAAGCAGTCTCTGTGTCTCACCTTTTATCACTGGTGCTGTCAGATTCAGGCTCAAACTTGCAATGGGATTTTTCCCTTTGGCTTCAGTGGGAACAGCATCAGGCACTATTTGTTTTTAAACATGTTTTAAAGTTTCCTAGGCAAATTGGCATTGCCATTGTGTAGTGTGGACACAGCTCAGGCCCAGGTCCCCCAGACTCAGATCCTGTGCTCATGTGTGCCAGGTTTGTATAATTTTTGGTGGTGCCCAGAATGGGTCCAAGCAGAGCCGTCCCATCCATAGGACGGACCGGGGCAACCATCCCAGGCCCCATGCTTTAGGGTCCAGGGTGGCCTGTGGAGGTAGCAGGGGGGCCTGGTGACAGCAGCAGCAAGCGACCAGGCCCCAGTCGGCCATGCTCCGCTCCGCTGGCTCCCAGCATCACTTGGGGGAGGGGGTAGAAGCCGGAAAGAGGCGGGGAGGAGGCTTGGGGGAAGGGGTGGAATGGGAGTAGGGAGGGGGCGGAGCAGGGGTGGGGGCTTGGGGGAAGGGGTGGATTGGGGGCGCGGGCGGAGCAGAGGTGGGAAGAGGCGGGGTATGGCAGCCTGGGGCCAGGTCACTTGCTTCTGCCGGCGCCAGGCCCCAGCTAACCCCCCAGGCCGCCCTCGACCTCACGTCCCCCTGAAGCGTGGGGCCGCCCAAAGCGTGGGGCCCAGGGCGGTTGCCCCGGTCCATCCTATGGATGGGACGGCTCTGAAAATATAAGCCCAAACATTGGGGGAGCCGGGCCCACATTCCTGAATATTGGTGGAGCATGGGCACCACGGGCCCATATAACTATGCCCGTGCTATCCTACAATCCCATGGGCCAGTGTTCCTAGCCTTTCTATCTCAAGACTAGCCAATAAACCCTCCGGAAACAGCAGGAACCCCCTGGTTCAAGTACAGCTGCTCAACGTTTAACCCTTCCATTTTATTCTGATCACAGAAGGACCTCTCTCCTGAGTAACTATGGCCATCAACAAAAAGGCCTTTGACAAGCACGCTGCTACCGCTCACGAAACTAGTCAGATTCTGGTAAATATGTGGTGTGAGGTGAGCAAGACATTTGACTGCAGTGTCAGAGTACCCAAAATGACCATGTGTACCAAGAAATAGACAAGCTGGCCATGTTGGGGATTCACTGGATTAAGTGGCTCAAGACCAACTACCAGAAAGCCAGGGAAGAGAACTGCACCTCTGGGAACTCCTTGTCATGTGCCTCCCTTATGAGGAATCTGACAAGATTTGGGCACCCCCAGTGGCTCATACCAGCCTGAACTGCAATCTTCTGACCCCAGAATCCAGTTTGGGACTGGAGGGGAGCCAGTAGGTGATGGATCAAGCTACCAAAGTGACTCTACTGCTCACACTGATTGCCGAGAAGGCTCTGCCACCAGAGCAGCTGCAGCAATCCTGGGTCCCTACTCTGAGGAGCTTTTAGCTGCCCCCCACCCACCAAAGGAGCAGCCCGCTATGTGGAACTGGCAGCATAAACACAAGAGGCAGAATTAGTCCCAGAGCCTGGTACATTTCTGGCTCCATAGCTTTTGTTATTAATAATGGATAGGAGGGATTTCTGGCTTACGCCCCAATACAAATTTATTACAAGCTGCAGGCAGCAACATGTATCCACTAATGGTGGATTTCATGCCCGCACCCTGTGAACCCCACCCTGTCCTCATCCTCACCTCATGGAATTCAAAATGGAAGCACAAATAGCAGTGAAACAAGTATTCAAAATTAAATTTTTAATAGAAACTGTCACATTCCTACAAAGATGTGCTGAGGTGTTAAAAGTGAGAACCTTGTATTGCCTTTCCTTTTAGTACGTCCTGCCATACAAATCAACCAAACGACAGCATAATAAACCGCCTGTAAACAGTAAACTTTACAGGAGGTAGGTTAAATGTAGTCCATAGGTGACAATATCAATGTGCGAAGTATGGCTAGGGGTTTGTCTGTAGTCCAGAAATATGCTGGGGGGAAGGGAAGGATGACTGTGTAGATCTTTCAGAGTCCGTATTATCATGTGTGTTTGCATGCATTCACAGCAGGCTGAATCAGAAACCATAGGGAGGCAGTAATCCATATGGATGCTGGCGCAGCGTCCTGTTGGTTTCCTCCCATGAATTTTGACCCAATCCCACATGCTGATAGCTGCAAGCTTTTCCCATAGTAGGAACTCCAGATAGGTAGTCAAATTGCGGGGATGATGGGCATATTTTCTGGGCCCACCAGTGTAGGTCACCAGCCCACTCCACTCACACATATGCTGCTCAGTCACCATAAGTTTGAAAACTTCTGTAGCATATACCACTGTGTTGCCCCCAGCGGTTTGGAATGAAATGTCTCTTTGCCTTTCGAGAACCTCCAGAACTGTTATGTCCTCCAGAATGTGGAATGGCTGAAAGGCCAGAGAAAGCTCAGGTAGTAAGTTTTGCCCTCCCTGTTCCACTCTTCCCCCGCACCCCTCTCACCCCCTGAAGTCCAAAGTGGTCTTAAATTTTTAAAGAAAAAGCAATTGTAGATTTTAACTTACTGTTGTCTGTGCACTCTTTTCACTCTAACTCTGTTGTGTCCATGGAGCTCCTGGGAACAGAAGCATCCCTCTCACAATATAAAGGAGTCCTTGTTGCACCTTAGAGACTAACAAATTTATTTGGGCATAAGCTTTCATGAGCTATAACCCACTTCATCAGATGCATGGAGCGAAAAATACAGTAGGCAAGTATAAATATACAGCACATGAAAAGATGGGAGTTACCTTACCAAGTGGGGGAAGGGGGTCAGTAGTAACGAGGCCAATTCAATCAGGGTGGATGTGGCCCATTCCCAACAGTTGACAAGAATGGGTGAATATCAACAGAGGGAAAATTACTTTTTGTAGTGCTAACGAGGCCAATTAAATCAGCATGCATGTGGCCCATTCCCAATAACAACCTGGGGAAGGGAAGAAACAGATTGACAGAGCCAGCAGGGTACCCAGAAGTCACCTACTACAGGACAGGCCCAACAAAGAAATTAACAGAAAGCACTAGCTGTCACCTATAGCCCTCAATTAAAACCTCTCCAGCACATCATCAAGGATCTACAACCTATCCTGAAGGACGATCCCTCACTCTCACAGACCTTGGGAGACAAGCCAGTCCTCACTTACAGACAGCCTCCCAACATGAAGTAAATACTCACCAGCAACTATACACCACACAGCAGAAACACTAACCCAGGAGCCAATCCCTGCAACAAACCCCGGTGCCAACTCTGTCCCCATATCTATTCAAGGGACACCATCATAGGACCTAACCACATCAACCACACCATCAATGTGATATATGCTATTGTGTGCCAGCAATGCCCCTCTGCCATGTACATTGACCAAACTGGACAGTCTCTACACAAAAGAATAAATGGACACAAATCAGACATCAAGAATTGTAACATTAAAAAAACAGTAGGAGAGCACTTTAATCTCCCTGGACACTCAATAACAGACTTAAAAGTGGCCATTCTTCAACAAAAAAGCTTCAAAAACAGACTTCAATGAGAAACTGCAGAGCTGAAATTAATTTGCAAACTTTACACCATCATATTAGGCCTGAATAAAGACTGGGAGTGGCTGGGTCACTACAAAAAGTAATTTTCCCTCTGTTGATATTCACCCATTCTTGTCAACTGTTGGGAATGGGCCACATTCACCCTGACTGAATTGGCCTCATTAGCACTGACACCCTTCCACACACCCACTTGGTAAGGTAACTCCCATCTTTTCATGTGCTCTAAGGTTGCTGATACAGACTAACACGGCTACCCCTCTGAAACCTCTCACAATATAGTGACCCACAGTTTTATAAAGTTTCATTTTTTGGCCTTGAGACTGCACCAGGCACTTTTCTCTGTGAATAAAATGAACCTGTTTTGAAGACAAATGTACTGTTTGATGTCTGCTTTCCAGTCCATCCGCCTCTGCAAGCCCTTGTACCTTGGCAGCACAGCCACACTTCAGCAGGACCCTGGACTCCGACCTGTCACAAACTGATCCAAGTGTGTTTGTACCATACTTGGTATCGGGGTATTCTGGTACCACCCTTCTGGAAGGTGCTTGCGTGAGTGTCCTGTGCCTAGTACTTTTTAGGAATGTGTGTGTTTTTGCAATACCAGCCCTATTCTTGCCAGCTTCTGTGAATTTGAATGTTTTATAACTGGGCCTGACTTCTGCTCACAGTCTGACTTTGCTTTATATTAGTGTAATCCTTCTGCCCCTCTGAGTTGGCAGCAACAAGGGCCGGGTTCAGTATCTAGGGGTTCCGTTTCAATAACGCAATGCAACACCGGCTCGAGCCCCCACCCAGTGACCTGGGACAATTACATACCACCCCCTGGGCGCCTCTAGGAGGCAATACTTCCCCTCTCGCAAGCACAGAGTCTGAGTGTAACAAAAGCCTTTTAATAAAGGAGGGAAACAATGTGGCATTATGTTGGGGAAACACCACAAACAGGATTCATAACACAAACCATGAGCAAAAGACCCACCTCCAAGTAAGTTTGGCAGTGTCCTTTTCCCCTCAGGGTCTTAAGTCCGATCACCCCAAAGTCCAACAACCCAAAAGTCTCTGTCCCTGGTCAGTGCTGCCCCAGAGTTCAAAAGTTTATCTGCAGAGTTTTACCCCCCCCCCCCAGCCTGGGTGGAAATGGGGGGGGCACACACGGGGTGTTAAGGAGCACCTTACCTGGTCCGGGGCCGACTGCCCCGCCGCTCCGTGGAGTTCTGCTGCAACCTTCACCACAAACGGCTCTGCTTTACCAGCCGCTCCTCCGCCGTCCTGTGAGCTGCTCCAGCCATCCTTGCAAACTGCTCCGCTCTACTCCGCTTGCTGTTCCATGGGCCACTCCAACCATCCCACAAACTGCTTCTCTCTGCCAGCCACTCCACTCCACCAGCCGTCCCATGAACTGCTCCAGCTGTCCCCGCAAACTGCTCAGCTCTGCTCCACGTTCCGTTCCAACTGTCCCGCAAACTGCTCCACTCTGCCAGCTGCTTAGCAATATATCTTCAGGCTCCTCCACTAGTTAACACAGCACTCAGTGATCTCAGCTCAGTAATTTTAGCTCTTTTAGTGATTTCAGCTTGTAGTAGGGAAGTCCCAGTGCTGGTGCACCAAAGTGAATTCAGCTCAGCAGTCTCTAGCTAGACTCTTAATGGAATCAAAATTAGCTCTGCTATTCAACAGTGGAGAGAGAAGGTGGTGCAATTGGTGTTCCAGGCCCTCAAAAGGGGGCCTATACCATCAGGTATACACACCTATCCCCAACCTCTCTCCATTCACTGGGTTTTGGAACCCATGTCCCTTGTCTAGTGAGTGCTACTTAGGTGATGGTGAGACCCTCTGTCATAAAACAGTTTCATTGTCCTTGATTCACATAATCAGGGTAACAACACTTTATTCCTCCTGCCCCAATAACAGAGAAACTGGGGATCCCATAGCTGCCAAAGTGACCATTTTGGGCTGCCATGGGCTCATGCTAGGCACGGTGGGTGTGCCTATGCAAACAAGATCAGCCCCTGAAGTTCTTTTCCACACTCGCCATAATTCACCACCAGATGTCAGGGTGGAGCTCATCCTGACTCTGCTTACATCAGCAAGGTTTGACCACTACTTTAGTTCAGGCCTCAGGCCTCATACCACTCATACCTAAAGTCTCAGGCTCTCTCTTTCTACTATAATAATATGTCAAAACACATTTCCAAAGAGTTCTTGGAATGTATTGGGGACAACTTTTTGTTTCAGAAAGTGGAGGAAGTAACCGGGGGACCGCCATTTTAGACTAGATTCTGACCAACAGGAAGGAACTGGTACTGAATCTGAAGGTGGAAGGCAATTTGAGTGAAAGTGATCGTGAAATGATAGATTTCATGATTGTAAGGAAAGGAAGGAGTGAGAGCAGCAGAATAAGGACAATGGAATTCAAAAAACAAACTTTAACAAACTCAGAGAACTGGGATAAGGTCCCATGGGAAGAAAATCTAAGGGCTAGAGGAGTTAAGAAAAGCTGACAGTTTCCCAAAGAGACAATAATAAAGGCACAACAGCAAACTTTCCCAGTGCAAAAAAAAAGACAGGAAGAATAGTAAGAAGCCAATATAGTTCCATCAGGAGCTCTTTAATGAGCTGAAAAATCAAAAAGAAATACTACTAAAAGTGAAAACATGGACACATTTTAAAGAGTACAAAAAAATAGCACAAGCATGTAGGGCGAAAATGAGAAAGGCTAAAGCATCAAGTGAGTTTCACCTAGCAAGGGATATAAAAGGCAGTAAGAAGAAGATCTTCAAATACATTAGGAACAAGAGAAGGATGAAGTTAAGTGTAGGTTCTCTGCTTAGCAGAGAGCTAATAACAGATGACATTGAGAAGGCTGATGTGTTTAATGCGTATTTTGCTTCAGTCTTCACTAAAAAGGTTAATGGTGACCAAATACTAAACACAATTAATATTAACAACAAAGAAGAAGGAACATTAACCTGAATAGGAAAATAACAGGTTAAAGTATACTCAGGCCTGGGCTACACTAGCGGGGGGGTTCAAACTAAGATACTTGGACTTCAGCTATGCGAATAGCATCTTAGTTCGACTTACCTGGCCATCCTCAGAGTGGCAAGTCAATTGCCGCGGCTCCCCCATCAACTCTGCTTTCTCCTCCTGCCGAGGTGGAGTACAGGCATTGATTCGGGGATCGATACATCGAACACTACCCGCCAATCCAGCGGGTAGTATAGACGTACCCTCAGATAAACTAGAAGTGGTCAAGTTGACAGGGTCTGATTAAATTCATCCTGGGATACCTAAGACATTACCTGAAGCAATCTCGGAACCATTAGTAATTATCTTTGAGAACTCATGGAGGACGGGTGAGATTGGAGAAGTGCAAACATAGTATCTATCTTTAAAAGGAGAAACAAAGAGGACCCATGGAATTATAGACCAATCACCCTATTTTCAATACCTGGAAAGATCCTGGAACAAATTATTAAACAATCCATTTGTAAGCACCTGGAGGATAATAGGTTTATAAGGAATAGCCAGCATGGATTTGTCAAGAATAAATCATGCCAAACAAATGTAATTTCATTCTTTGACAAGGATACTGGCCTAGTGCAGTGGTTGTTAACCAGTGGTACACGCGCCCTTGGGGGTACAGGTCCTTCAGTGGGTACATTAACTCATCTAGCTATTTGCCTAGTTTTACAACAGGATACATAAAAACCACTGGTGAAGTCAATACAAACTAAAATTTCATATAGATGACTTGTTTATACTGCTCTATATACTATACACTGAAATGTAAGTAATATATTTATATTTCAATTGATTTATTTTATAATTATATGGTAAAAATGAGAAAGTAAGCAATTTCTCAGTAATAATACACTTTTTGACACTTTTTTATTTTTATGTCTGATTTTGTAGGCAGGTAGTTTTTAAGTGAGGTAAAACTTGGGGGTACACAAGACAAATCAGACTCCTGAAAGGGGTACAGTAGTCTGGAAAGGTTGAGACCCACTGACTTAGATAATGGAATGGAGAGTATGCTTATAACATTTGCAGATGAGCTGGGATGCATTACAAGCACTTTGGTGCATGTGATTAGAATTCAAAAAATGCTTGAAAAATTGGAGAATTGATCTGAAATGAACCAGATGAAATTCAATACAGATAAGTGCAAAATACTTCAGTTTGGAAGGAAAAATCAAATGCACTATGATGGGTTCAGTCACAGGGATCCCCATGGGACTGTCACCTGATGTGCTGAAATTACCTCTGAGCCTGTTTTCCCTGCCAGCTTAGGACTCCAGAACCCTGCCTTGTTGAGCCAGACATGCTAGCCTGCTGCAACACAAACTCAGGGTCTGGGCCACACCCCCAAAGCTGCAGACTTTAACCAAAAACAGCTCAGCAGGTTGCCTGGTTCCAGCACCCAGACGTCCAGTTCCCAATGGGATCCAAACCCCAGATAAATTCATTTTACTCTGTATAAAGCTTATACAGGGTAAATTCATAAATTGTCCACCCTCTATAACGTTGATAGAGAGATATGCACGACTGTTTGCTCCACCAGGTATTAATCACTTACTCTGGGTTCATTAATAAACAAAAGTGATTTTATTAAGTATAAAAAGTAGGATTTAAGTAGTTTCAAGTAATAATATACAGAACAAAGTAAGTCACCAAGCAAAATAAAGCAAAAACACGCACATCTAAGCCTAATACATTAAGAAACTGATTACAGGTAATATCTCACCCTCAGAGATGTTCCAATAAGCTTCTTTCACAGAGTAGACTTCTTCCTAGTCTGGGCCCAGTCCTTTCCCCGGTACAGTCCTTGTTAGTTCCAGCAGCCATCTTAGGTGGTAAGCAGGGGTGTTCTCATGACTGGCAGCCCATTTGTTCTGCTCCACCCCCTTTTTATAGCTTTTGCACAAGGCGGGAGTCCTTTGTCTGTGCTTGGCCCCCACCCCTTCTTCTGAATGGAAAAGTACAAGGATTAAGATGGATTCCAGTATCAGGTGACATGATCACATATCCTGTGAGACCCGAGCCTCCATTCTTCCTGACCCACACGTACACAGGAAGGTTTGCAAGTAAACAGAGCCATTTACAGTTCATTGATTCTGAAGCACCCTTCATGGCTTCCACTTAGTATATTAACATCAGTAATACAAGTTTATATCTTATTCTCCTAACTTCAGACATAGAGATAATACATGCAACCAAATAGGATGAACACACTCAGTAGATTATAAACTTTGTAATCATACCTTACAAGAAGCATTTTGCATAAAGCATATTCCAGTTACATCATATTCACATTCATAAGCATATTTTGATAAAGCATATGGAGTGCAATGTCACACGCACAACTACAAAAAGGGGAATAACTGGCTAGGTTGTTGTACTGATTAAAAGGCTTGAGAGTTATATCATTCAATGATGTGATGCAGTTGTGAAAAAGGCTAATATTCTAGGATATATTAGCAGGATTATTGTACCTAAGACATGGGAGATAAATGTCCCACTCTACTCAACACTGATGAGGCCTCAGCTGGAATATTCAATATCCAGTTCTGGGTGCCACAGGTTGGAAAAGATGTGGACAAATTGGAGAGAGTCCAGACGAGAGCAACAAAATGATAAGAGGTTTAGAAAACCTGAACTATGAAGAAGATTTTTAAAAAACTGAGCATATTTAGTCTTGAGAAAAGAAGACTGAGGAGGTACCTAATAACAGTCTTCAAATATGTTAAGGGCTATTATAAAGAAGACGGTGATCAATTATTCTGCATGTCAACAGAAGGTAGGACAAGAAGTAATGGCTTTAGTCTGCATCAAAGGAGATTTAGGTTAAATATTAGGAAAAACTTTCTAACTATAAGAATAATTAAGGTCTGGAATAGGCTTCCAAGGGAGGTTGTGGAATCCCTATCACTGAAAGTTTTTAAGAACTGCAAACAAAGCAGTGTAAAACTTTAGTGCCTACAAGTCCACTCAGTGCTACATCTTATTCTGCCAATTGCTAAGACAAACAAGTTTGTTTATATTTACAGGAGCTACTGCTGCCCTCTTCTTATTTACAATGTCACCTGAAAGTGAGAACAGGCGTTCTCATGGCACTTTTGTAGGCGGCGTTGCAAGGTATTTACATGACAGATATGATAAACATTTGTGTGCCCCTTCACACTTCGGCCACCATTCCAGAGGACAGGCTTCCATGTTGATGATGCTTATTAAAAAAAATAACGCGTCAATTAAATTTGTGACTGTACTCCTTGGGCGGAGAATTGTATGTCCCCCTTACAGAAAGGAGAAAGCTAATGCTGAAGATCAGGGGAGAAAGTCTGGCAGCTGTGACTTATTAAACTTCTGGGTGGCAGGGTCTCTGACTGTGGAAAGCCATAAAAAGGCATTGGTGATAGAGGCTAGTTAGTAAGAGAGTAGTAACCCTGAAAAGGGAATTGGTTTCTCTCTAACCCCTGAGACTGCTGAACTAGGCCCTGGCTGAGTGAGAAGAGGAGCTGGAGAGTTATTTGCTTGGATTGTATTGAGACAGACTAGATGCCTGGCACTGTAACAATGGTAAAACCTATTTTGGGTTGTTCTCTCAAATTGTCTGAGGTTGAAGAAAGGGGTGCTTTGCAATTGTTTTGTTTCATTTGGACCTGTAGCTGGGGGAAACTTTTTGACTTTATTTTGTTTTGCATGAGACTACAAGGGTGTTTTGTGTATGTATATCCCCTTCTCCTTTTTGACTTGGTGAAAAAGGGGCTGCAGCCCCCAACCTCCTGCCCAGTTTCCCCCAGGGAAGGCAATGGTCCTGTTACAAAGTGCTTAAGTAAACAGTTTAGGGTCTGATCTGCTGTGTCATCACACTATCATGAGTCTGGTGTATCCCATGGAGTTACACAGAGTTGGCACTAGGCATAAGTAGACTAAGCAATAGCTTAGGGCCCCAAGCAGCTCAAGGGGGGGGAGGGGCTATTCACTTTTTATTATGTGTTGGGGAGGGCACAAAAATATTCCTGCTTAAGTCCTTCAGTGGGCTAGCACTGCCTCTGGTGTTACAACAGCATAAAACGGATGTAACAGAGTCGAGAATTGGGCCCATAAATAGGCTCTGCATGAGAGGAGGAGGTCACAATAATGTGACTATATAAAGCTGACTCTTAGAAACTAACAGTTTCATTAACACTTCAAACCCATTCTTTAGACACTTTTGAATAAGCATTAATATTATTCACCTTTGTGGTGCATTGCATCTGTATCTCCAAACACATTTACCAAAGAAGGTTGGTATCCTCATTGACTCTTTTACAAATGGGGAAACTTGAGGTAAAGAGAGGCAAGGTGACTTGCTACGGTCAAACAACAGGGCCGTGGCAGAGCTAAGACTCCTGGTTCTTATTCTGATGTCCTATCTGCTGTAAGATGGTCAGACGAAAACAACCTGACCAGACGGTAGAATTATTTCAGTGCACATTTCACTGCATTGTACAAGAGGCCTTATCAAAATGACTTGTTTCCATGACTCATACATAATCTTCACTTAACACACCTTGGTCGTTTCCTGATTGTATATAGTACACTTAGTAAGGCTGCACTGAATCTTACATTCACAATCAAACAGTAAAGTAACCCACAATGTGTAAAATGGCTTTATTATACTTCTAATGTGGTAGCTGAATGTTGCTGATGATCTCTGATAAGTAAAAGCCCTATAAATTGTTCCCCATGGAACTGTACTAATCAGTGAGAAACACATCTCAAGACAACTCCTTACCCCTGAAGCTTTATGAAAAGAATACAAGAAAGCTGTGCCATAAATAATTAAATATATATATTTTTAATATTAATGCAATTCGTTGATAGCTTGTGTTTTGCTTCTGATGTTCCAAAGATGTTGACCGTAGGCAAGTAAAGATCTTATTCCTGATGCAAAAAGCTTTGAAAATAGGACATTGTCTTTTATGCTAAAAAGTGTATTTCCAATTGTGAGTCTTTAATTGAAGTGTATTGGCTGCTGCGCAGTGCTCCTGGAATGGGGTCTGAAGATCAAAACCAAGCACATGATAAAAGGAACGGCAAATACATTTAGCTGTTTTTTAACTAAGTAATGTGTCAGCCATTTAAAGACTACAACATTGTACTCTATGATAAGGCTGGTGCCAGAAATGTGTCACTGTGGATAAAGATGGTATGAAACAGATGCTAGCCACAGCAGCTTTACAAATCTATTAAACAATATTTCTTGACATTGTGGAAAAAGCTGAGTTTTCTATATTGGTTAGATATATCAATGTTATTTTCAAACTAGCAAATATGAAAAGTGTTTATTTACGTTACAATTCTCGCCTTGTCACCTTTCAGTGCTGAGAAGAGCCCAAAATGTAATAAGTCATTTTCCTTATTAGAATTCTGCTCTTCTTGGGAAGACCTTATGAATTTAAAGGATGTTGGCAAATGAGGAAGATCCAGATTTCTGGTGCCAGTTGTGACACTGGAGTGAATTAGAGCTGGTCAACATTTTTCAAACTCAGAAAAATGTGGCAAAACTTTTCTGATTACATTTTGTGAAATTTTAAAGTTTTTGTTTTTAATTATCTGATGTTGGGGTGAGGCAAGGGATTGAAAGCACTTCCAATCCTTATTGTTCTCTAAAGAGAGCAGGACAAATGCCCACCACTCTTGTTCCAACTTTGTACGTCAGAATCCATCTTTTGACAGAGTTTGGTCTTGTTTATTGGTCAGGATTTGAATCTGGTTGGTGCTGAGCCCCTTTTATTGGGTGCTGAGTGCCCTCTATTCCCAGCGACTTCAATAGAAGTTGAGGGCACTTGTCATTTAGAAAAAGGCGTGATAGGAGCCTTCTGCTGTATTTCTATCCATTACCAGTATTTTTATACAACTTACTGTTGGCAGAAGCCTCTTCACTCAGTGGCTCAGCCTAATTTATCAGATGCTAGGTATTCTATTAAAAAAAAAGAACTCTTGTATTAAAGTAAACCCAGAACATAAAGATGTATAACATAAAAGTGTCCTGTTAAAAAGAAATAGCTAACAGCTACTAGCCTATAAAAGAGAGCCCCAGCTACAGAAAGGAGCACCTGTCTCCTAGCCCCTTGTGCCATTGCCAATAAACTAAAGTTTATATTTTCAAAATGCATACATTAAATCAATGCTGGTTATTCCAATACAGCTGCAGAATAGCTTTACTTATCTGTGGATGGAATATATGGTTTGCATTATTATGTGCTGTGCACAGATATTGTACTGCACACGAATGCAGGGCATTGGTATTCCGGAGCTCAGGTGTACTGACACTTATGTTAAATGGGTTCACTCGAGCCCTGTTGTAAATGGTCAAAATCATAATGGAAGCTGTGAAAACAGCCCAAGGAACCCTTCATATATTAGTGAGCTCTGATCTTCATGAGTCAGAAAAACGTTAACGCTCCAAAGTTAATGGGGAGCTCAGACACAACTATACCTGGCTGTCCGAGGCAAATGATTAGTGATGTTATTGTACATCCCTGTTGTACTGTTCCTGTGCAGTTCATTCACTTCTCTAAGGGCCATGTTGTCCTCTCACATTTTGGGCCTGATCCAAAGTCAGTTGATGCCAATGGAAGTGTTTCCATTGACTTCAGCAGGTTTAGGATCAGCTCCCCTAAGGCAGAACTCCTCTTTGAACGTATGGGAGTTCTACTTAAAAACTGGAGACACAATGTGCCCTCTAGTCACTAATAACTAGTAAATCTGTAACTTAAACTAAAGTAATGGTGAAGGACATTGGTATATGATGTGCCATTTGCTAGGCAGCCAAATAGTAGCTGACCACTGCATTAGAAAACAAATAGATAAGACTCAGTTCTTGCTAGACCTCACGACACAAGTGTGATTTGCCAGGTGGAACATGTGCTTCCCCCATTAAGCAGGAAAACTAGAATGTAAAATGCTAACTTCAAAGGGATTCAGAGAGTCCTTGGTGCCAGCTAAAATGGAGATTTCACTATAAACTTTTTCCTACCAGCTTCATACACCTGCAGTGCACCTCCATAACTTGTTCATGGATAATAATATGGTCTTTCTTTTGGTTTGAATTTTTAATCTTCTTGCATTTCCACATGGAGGTTCAGTATTTTGAAACAGAGGCCATTGGATGGGAAAACTGACTAACATGACCAGCAAATTTCCACTCACAATTTTTTTTTTGCGACAAGCTACTGGCTTAGCAGGATCTGGGACAGATAACCACAAGCTGCTGATGAGGTGGACTGCATGGATCTGCACCCCCATGCTCCGAAAGGCCAGACATGAAGGGCAGACATATAGAGGTCCAAGGAGGAGCATTATAACCCAGAAGTCTCTGGAAGGATTATGTTCTGAAGCACAATACCTTCCTGTGCTTCTATGGGGCAGTATATTTTGAAGCCAGCCCCTACTTATGGCAGAGACTAAAAAGTACAGTCTATAGTTAACCTCTCTGTACCTCAGTTTACTAATCTATATAAAATGAGGATCCTAACTCTCCCTTTGCTTCCTCATAGAGCTGCTGTGAGACATAATTCATTAGTGTTTATAAGGTGCTTTGAGAACTTTTGATGGAAAGTGCTACAGAAGTACAAAGTAGTATTATCTTTGCCTTTTCCATCTCATCATCCAAATCATCACAGTGAGATATCTGGGGTAGGGACTATGTCTTACAATAGATGTATACAATGGATCTGTGATGAAGGATAAAACCCCCTCATTAGACAAGCAGGGGTTAAAGACTAGCTAAGGGCTCAGGCAGCTCCACCTAGCAGTGTCTGTAAAGCATGCCAGCATTGGTGGAGAAGTCAAACCCCCAGCTCAGAGGCTCTCTCTACACTGCAATTAAATACCCACAGCTGGGTCAGAGCCCCCGGCTCCAGCCCGAGCCCAAACATCTGCACTGCAGTTAAACAACCTCTTAGCCCAGCCCAGTTACCCCGAGCCAGCTGACACGGGCCAACCAGGGGTATTTAATTGCTGTGTAGACCTACCCAAAGGGCCCCAGCACAGGGAAGTGAACCGACCTCTGATCCTCCACTCTCATAGAGGAGCACAGCAGAGAGCCAAGCTGCTTTTGGTGGCTGTGAGCACAGAGCAGTCAGACAGATGGCTGGAGGATCCTGCTAGGACAGAGATGCTGGTGCAGCTCCTTATTGCTGTTAATTTAGTTTCTTTCCTTTGTTATGTGGGGAACTGAGACCGGGGCTCAACCCCATGGCAGGCTGCTCTGAGAATGTGAGCCCCTAGAGGAGAAGGTGGGCTGATGTAGGAAGTAACTCAGGGAAGAAGCATCAGGCCTGGCAAGATGGATCTTAACCACTCGCCAGAAGATGGGGGACGGGGGGGAAGGGGCATCATCTGGGTTCCACTACAGCCTCACTGAGGAGACTAAAGTGAAGACCCCAAGCACAAGGGCCCTGACACATTACTGGGCCTGGACCTGGGTCATCAACCCAGTGTGAGGTTCTGAAACTACTGAATTAAAACCCTGGATTAAAACCCCAGAAGTGGGTGAGATTAAATGCGACCCAGCCAGAAGGCCGAGTCACAAGGCGAAGGGGACCACCAGCAGACTGGGTCAGCAGGTCTATGGAGAAAAAATCCTGCATCACTGCACCTCACTGCCAAGTGGCACGCCAGCTGGTGAGTCACCCTGTCACTGGGCCCTAGCAAAGTGAGCCCAGATCAGGACTTTGAGGCGCTGCCACACTACACACAAAGAAAATGCTATCTGAACTGAAGGTTAGTAACATTCCCAGAAGGAACTGTGGATTTTTTATTTATTGGATCCAATTTCCAATATGCAGAAAACTGCAGGACGTTTGTACTAATCACTCAGTCCATTAACCTAGATTCCTATCTTAGCAACTAATCAAAACGTCAAAACCTGGTCAAAGAGTTAGAGTTTATGCCACATCATATTTCTGGTTGAAAAAGTGAAATGAAACAATTAACTAGATGGTACAATAAACCACTTTACATATTCACAGCATTATACACACACTCATTCATTTCTAACGGGGTTTCCTGCCGCTGGAGCAGTCTGCTACTGAACTGATGATCAGAGCACACAGACGCCTAGTTAGGATGGTGAGAACTCACAGCTTCCACATCTCAGCATGTCCTACTGTACCCAAGGTCACCACCAGCAGGGCACAGGTGTAAAACCACATGAGCTGGTGCAAATGCAATTGTGAAGGGGATGACAATGACAGTTCTCTGTTCCTGCTACAGTCATCCCAGTGTGCACTTGATCATTTATTATATATTTAGCTCTACTAATCATCTTATCCCATTCCTGAAACAGGCAGGATTACATTTCAATGTGGTGTCAGAGCTTTTCTTTTAACAGTGACTATACTGAGCTACACAATATTAACCAGCTTTCACATTTCACCCAGTGGACCGTGTTATCAAAGATGGCCAGGTGAGTTATTGTAAAGGTGACTCCTAAATGCTCCCTTTCTTTTGTGACAGCCTCATCGCCAGTTTGGTATCCAGATGGCTTCTAACAGACAAAGCTGGAAGGAAAGCAGATAGAATGCCAGTGGTGGGAGCCACATTTGTAGTAATAGAAGCAAGGGACAGGTTCTCATCCTCCACCCTGGCATCCACAAAATCCCAGGTGGTGGCTGCTTCAGAAGAAGAGCTGCCTAGTGGCTCTTGGTTGTCTCTGCCAGGATACAGTATCAAGTGTGTCTTACTGAGAAGAGCTTCTTGTCTACTTCACACACAAGGTTGTTTAGATTTGGACAGGACTGCTCAGGCAGTGGTTGGTGAGCATGCTAAAAGGAGACCAAGTTCTCTGCTGCATTTTAGCAAGTGTTCAGGAGGAGCATAGGGAACTGTGGGACATGATCTATGAGGGACTCATGCCCAACTGATGAAATCTCACAGTGAGACACCGGTCCATTGTTAGGGCAATAATTGACAAGTTTGTTGACAGTTGCCTGGTCTCTGATCAGCTTTTTAAGGGGACATCATTAAGAAGGTGGTGGCAAAGTAGTACCTGGAATTCTCAGAGCTCCTTGACCCTGACTATACCACTCTTGTTCATGTTAGTGAGCCTTTATTTGAGTAGGCCCACTGATATCTACACTGCTATATACACAAACACTTACAAATGTTAGGCACTGAGGCTGCAGGTCAAGGTGTTTAATATCTTAGATCCATTAGTTAGTGAGTTAACATGAAGCATCCTGATCTAAACTGAATAGCCAATCACTTTAAAGAAAATTGTGCAGCATTCTGATTCCAGTGCTTATGCCATTTGAAAGACAATCAAATGACAGGAGACACAAACTCAGAGTCCCATTGGAAGACTTTGTAACACTGCTGGCACCTGAAAGATTCATCTCAGAAACTATACAACACAGGGGAGCAGAGCACATCACATTGTCTTTCAGTGCAATATCATCCTCCATTCACAGGAGTAATTGGATGAAATAGAGGAAAATAATGATTAGCTGTAGATCACTGGTGACTTATGTCCACACTGTGGAATGGTGCTGGCAATCCCGTTTCTGAAGAGTATACTCTATGGATGGCAAAATTCTGTTTTGTCGTCCTACTCCCTAAAGAATGGACTAAATGGGCCTTACTGGTATTGGGTCTCTTCTTGCTCTAACTGCTATAATTCCATATTCTAAAGGAAAGTACTTACTTAATTGTGCTGGCCAATCTTTGGTGAGGGGCTCTCTATTACAGACCCCAATATTCAGGAAAGTTTTGGGGACATTGTCACTCACCTTCCCATCCCCCTGAATACAAGCATTGCTCCACTGGAATAGGACTTTGCCCCATACTGCTTTTGGTGGCTCTGGGGAACTAAGACGCTGACAACAAGCCAAATTGCGTGTCACTTTTTCCACTCTTCAGAAAACCATCCTTGCATAGTCATTGTATGAGGCATGATAAGGGGGGCAGTGCAGTGTCTTGGGACTTGTATTTCTGTTTCCTCACTGGTGGCTCCGACCAGCTGTCAGAGAATCTAAATTTTAAATCATATTGGACAATGAAAGGGGAGACCTGTACTGAGGTGAGCAGGAAGATAAGGATGGAGAGAAAATAGAGGGTTGGTTCAAATTTGCCACTTTCATAATGTTTTCTGACATCTTTGGGGACCGGATCGTGCAAAGTACTGAGTGCCCTGACCTTTGGCTGAAGGACAGAACAGGTTTGGATCCATGACAGTGCACCTTAATCTGACCCTATAGTACCTTACATTATAGAGTGCTTTTTTTTGTCCTGAAGAATCCTCAAGTGTTTCACAAACAAAAGCTGATCTACCTACTTTACACAGCATTCATTGCATTTCATGAGTGAATGAAGCCAACTCTGAGATGAAATACCCAGTAGCACAGAGGTGTGTGTGTGTATTTGTGTTCCTTACCTCGTGCTGCTTGAAATCACTAGCAACAGAACCTGTGTCCTGCCAGTGATCTGTGTACCTCAGTACAGACCTGTGTAAGTGGATACAGCTAACTGAGATCCTGGCAAAACTCACCCACAAATAGCAAATGGCTGTCAGAGCATGGGAATTGTGGGAGGACAAGGAGCATAAAATTCCAATGACTGTCAGTTGGAGGAACTTTCAATCCTGGCCAATGTGAGAGTCCCCAACTAGAAACACCTGGTAGTTACTATAATATGACTGCTAGGTGGCATGTGTGGGCATTTCTCAAGCTATAGAGCACCCCGGGGTTGCTCTTTGTATGTTTTGATATAAAAGAAGAAACTGTTTCCATGTCAAATGATTTATTTTAGATATAAGAAAAACAACAGGAGTAAAAGCGATGTCTCCATGAGACAGCACAGTGTGTATTTCCTCAGTTACAAGCTGAGAGTCAGATGGGTGCAGAATCTGTACACAGGACACATATTTGCTAACTCTATGGTTTTATCTATATACTAACATTTATAAAATAATACTTTTTTTGTATTTTGCATAAGTGGGCCATTTTGTGGCTAATGAGAGGAACCATAACTTCGTGCCTACTGATTTTTGTTTGATTAAATTATTAACCTTAGTGTTGCATTAACATGGTGTGTGCAGTCATATTGTAATTTCATTCCAACTGCCTAATGCTCCCCTTACTTTAATCAAGCTACTCTAGTTTCCTTGTGAGTTATATATCACTGTTATTCTCAGGAAACAAATTAATTTACAGATGTTACACACAATAAAATTACCCGGTAGGGTTCCTTTTTTAACACATGCAGCTTATAAACTTTATTAAATGAAAAGAATTTCTTCCAACAAGCACTTATATTAATGGCAGAGGAAGACAAATTAGAGAGAGTGTTAGCTTTATACAGCGTTGCAGGCTACTTGCAACTGAATTTGACAGAGCGCTGTTGTGAATAATAAACAAAGCTAGTGTATAAAATACACATTCACACCTGTATGTTTTTCAGTATTCACTGACTACTGTTGGTGCATGCGCAAGACACAAACGTGATCACTAGAACATACGGGGCTCTTTTCCAGTTGCTTAGCACTTTTGTCACTCTCACTTTCAGGGCTAACTTTCTAGTTCAGTTTCAGTCTGAAGGTTTTTGGAAAGCTAGAGCAAAAAGGGTACCACTGCTTCTAGGATACAAAGTGAAGAAATATTCTTGAATGCTATATAATGCTTCTGAGCAATTCTTTGCTCTGTGTTATGTAGATCAGATGAGGTGACCCTCCTGGCCTTAAAATCTGTGATAAAGTGCACTCTTAACAAAGCCCAATAGTTTACAGAAAGATGGAAAAACTGTTAAAAGGCACAATAGCCTGGTGGTTAAGGAACTGCGCTAGGACTTCAGAACTAGAGGTCCAATGCTCCGCTACAGGTTTCCTGTGTGACGTTAGGCAAGTTACTTAATCTCTCTTTGCTGTAAAATGGGGGTAATATATGCTATGTCTTGTCTACTCAGATTGTAAACTCTTTGGGTGGGGACAGTCTCTCACTGTGTACGGAGAGGACCTAGCACAATGGGGCCCTGTTCTTGGCTGGGGCCTCAAGGTGTTGCAAAGAAATAACTATCAGTTTAAAATACAAAACTGCTGCTTTAGGGCCTAATCTTGTACTTCATCAGAATTCATGGCACTTTATGATCATGCAGGAGCTTGCAGGATCAAATCCTTCAATGGCATTTGGGTGACACTGGGAATATTTTTGATGAAAGGCTGATGAAATTCTAAAATCTTTAGTTTGACATTCTTCAGAAATTATCTGTTTGTCCCACATTGTTCATAGATCAGCCATGTAGCCTTAGAGCAACTTTTCCTATCAGATTTCCCAAAAACGGATATTTGCAAGGTGGCAGAGAATTGCGTAAACTCTCCAACAATATATAACGCATGAGTAAACGCTGCTGACAAGAACTGATGTGTTTGTCCTGAACATCACATCATGCAGAACTAAGTGTGTGTCTTATGAGTAAAGGTCATGATTCTTAAAATAGTTAATAGCCAATAGCTCTATTTCCTTCCTCAAATTCCAGTGGAGATAATGTCACACACTCATACTCTGTTGCACTCAGTTTTTTCAGACACATCACAACATTCTAATGCCAGCTAGGTTTCTGATGTCTTTGAAACTAAACCCTGGAGCAAGGCAGGATGTCATGCTCTTTGGTTTGGACACACAGATCCAATTCATCTGAAACATCTGAATTTCTTTTTTTTTTTTTCAGTACAGTGCTTGCATGCTTAAAAAAGTCTGCCATGTAACTTCTCCCCCAGGTGCTGTATGCTCTTATATGTGATTCATTATCTTGACACTCATTTCCCCACCAACAGTGAACGTGTGTCACTTGTGTTCTTAAGAGATGCACAAATCTAAGAGGCTCTCTAGACCTTATTGCTTTCTGATCCGTGCCTTGCCTCCACAAAACAAGCCACTGGAAAGGGGAACTGATTGCAGCATTAAAGGGATAAGGAGCCCTTCACCTGTATGTCACTCACTCAAAACCGGACCAGTCTAACCAAACTTTGTGCTTGGACACAATTTCTAGATATATCCCCTCTCACCTCACTGAGCACCATAACAACAAAAAGCTGTGAGAGGAAGGATGGACCACTGGTTAGCAGGCCTGGATTCAAGTCCCTGCTCTGCCACAGAGTTCCTCTGTGACACTAGGCAAGACGCTTAGCCTCCTTGTACTTCAGTTTCCCACCTATCAAGTGGGTAATAGCACTCCCTAGCTCATAGGGGTGTTGTGAGGCTAAATGCATTAAAAATTGTCTGAGACACTCAGTTACTGCTAAAACGGATGCCTTAGAAGTTCCAAAGGTAAATAGATAGAAAAAAGCATGTAAATCAGTGATATTCAGACCTCGGTAGTTCAGAAGCCAAATTAGCATATAGGGCACTGATTATTTTGTCATTTCTGATAAAATATATAACCTTACCTTTCAATTACTTAGCATATTCTTTTTCATGAACTGAGAAATAAATAGCAGCCCAAACAGATGACAGAGAAAATTCTCAGGGAGCAGTCTCCCCAAACCTGGCAATTTGCAGGTTAAAAATAAAAATCCCAAACAATAACGGAAAAGCTAAATTATCATTCCACCTTCTTTGTTGCTCTGATTTTCACATTGATTCTCCACGTCTGATAACAGAACTGCAGCAGAGAGCCTCTGGTTTTGGTGCTGTTTAAGGTTTGTTCACAACTATTACAATGAACATGGGGCCAGATATGCAGTTCGTATAAACCGAGATAGCTTACGTGAAGCTATGGTGATTTACAGCAGCTCAGGATCTGACCCCCCCTCCCCTCCCCCCAGGAACCTAACTCTGCCAGCATAAGTGAAGTGGAATAGCGACAACAATACAGTCTCTGCTGCACTGTAAGTATACGATGACACACCACATCTGCAACTTGCTCATCTTATTTCATCCAGAGATGTACCGTTAGACCTGATTAATCTAAACCAGTATGCAAACTCCATTATTGCACTCTGCTTAAAAAAACTTCGGAATAATGAACCCCGTGTAGAAAAACAGCTTGGATGAGAGCCTTGAAGGGACTTAGGCATTGCAGTGCCGAGCGTCACAGCACCAACTTTTAGGCGCCTAGAAAAATCACAGGAAAAACACTGCGACCCACAAAGTGAGGTGCCCAAGCTCCTATACAATGAATGGGGAGACACAGGCACCTAAGTATGCAATCCACAAAAGCCGTCATGCTGGATGGGGAGCCGCCTGAGCTAGCCAATGGCAGATAGCCACAGGAGGGGTGTGTGCTAAACCCTGCCCCCTCATGAAAATAGGCACCTAGATCACCTAGATCACTTCAGCAGTCGAGGAATGGGAACTCCACTGCCTGCAGTCAGGCGGCTCAGGCACTGAGGCTGCTTTTTGAGGGAATGTATTAGGCGCCTGCCTCGCTTCACACAAAATGGTAGGAGGTGATCCCCTTACAAGTTATAGCCAAGTAGTTAGAGTACTTGTCTGGGGTGTGAGAGATCCAGATTCAATCCCCCATTTTCTGGGAGGGGCAAGGATTTGAACAGGACTCAAACCTCTCAGGAGAATGTGCTACCCACCAAGCTACAGGACATTCTGAGGTGGGGCTCCCTCATTCAGCCCTCTTGAAGCTGTTGCAGTCTGGATAACTAATGAAAGAGTGTCTGGGGCAGGGGGACTGGACCCAGGATCTCCAACCTGGACCCAGGATCTCCCACCCTAACCAGTGGGCTACAGAGTCATTCTCTTACATATAGTCTCTGTCTGCCCAATGACTGTTTCATCTGCAGGGAGTCAGAGAGAGAGAGAGAGAAACAGCATGGGAACCACTCTGTAGTGCAGTGTTTAGGATATGCACATGGGAGACTCTGGATCTAGTCCTCCACCTCCATTTGCTCTTACATCATTTATCCAGAGTGCAACAGCTTCACAAGGAGCAACTGAGGGAACCCTGCATCAGAATATACCATAGCTCCCTGGCTGGAGCACCCTCCCAAGCCGTAGGAGATGCCTGTTCAAATTCCCTTTCCCCCTCGGAGGGAGGGGGAAGCCCAGGTAAGTGCTGTAACCACTGGGCTAAAAGTTGTAACGTGGGCACCTCCTCTGGCTATCTTCTGAATGGGACCCGATCCAGCAGGTGTGCTCACAGGCCACACACTGGATCAGGTCCTGCACGTGACTGAGGCAGCTGAATGCCTGCCTTCCCCCGGTTCATGAATTGTGCTGGGGCTTAGGCGTCCAGATGCCTAGAGGGAGGCAGCAGTATGTGTGCCCACAGGCAGGAACTGAGGTGTCTAGGGATCCTTTACTTTGAAACCCTTAAGCACCAAGTGAGTTTAGGTACCTACGGGACTCAGCAGTTTTATGAATCTCAGTGGAGTCTAAAACTGGGTCCTAAACTCAAAACCTAGGCACCTAATTCTGGGGTTCAGGCACCTTAATACCTTACATGCATCTGATGAAGTGAGTATTCACCCACGAAAGCTCATGCTCCAATACATCTGTTAGTCTATAAGGTGCCACAGGACTCTCTGTCGCTTTTATACCTTTTGTGGCTCCCAAAGGATTTGTGCCTGACTGTAATCTCACTTACATCAATTTTACACAGATTTAACTCCAGTAGCTACAAAGCAAGTGAAGAGTAGCTGATATTGGGTCCCATCTAATTACTTACACTCTGAGCAGTAACTAATCTTATATAATATGCAGACAGACTTTTCTGAATTACCAGCATTAGACTTGGCAGCACTCCATTTTGAAGAGTGGCCAGAATTTGAATTTGCGCCCTTATCTGTATGTATTCCCAGATAAAAATCTACATTCAGATGGCATTAAGGTTGAGTGCATCTCCGTAATTTAGGGTAAGTACATTACAGGACTATTGCAATTATCTCAAAAGGAAGCATAAGCCCAGGAAATTCAGATAAGGTTAAAACTAAAAGTAATCCAAGCACGTTAAGCTATGGAAATAAACAATAAGTGCATCCTAACAACCTTAATGCTGCCCTGTCATGACACCATGTAATAACATGTCTGATTATATTAAGACATTTTAGTATTTGTTGGCCCAGACTACCTGAAAGTCTTTAAAAGTCAGTTATTATTTATTTCCCTCTTGATGTCAACACATGGCCGAGTTAAAGTTCTTTAATGTTGCCTACACACAACACTTAGGTGGGTTTAAACTATAGGGCAAGATTGAAGAATTTGTGTTTACTCTGTAATAATCATTTGGGACAAATAAAACTGAACCTGGGTGGAACCATTTTAAAACTTTAATCCCTGAAAGTATTGTGATTTTGGGGAGAATACACTTCCCCTCGCCCCCGCCCCATCATACATAACAGGTTGAATCCTAGCTTTAAGTGTAAAATTCAATTTAGCATTCACTTTGGAGGCGCAGCTAAAACCTCTACAATATGTAGGAACATTAAATGTTCTAGCTCACCTTTTTTAAGGTTTATAGGCATTTCTAGGGTGTTTGCCACTGCAGGTGTATTTGACTTCCTCACAAATAGGGATTAATTAAACCTCACAAGTGCCTGACAAGCTAGGTAAGTATTGTTATAGCAGGGGACATTAGAGGGCTTTCCCGTCAGCCTCTCCCCTGGTTCTTGTCATGCAGACAGAAAGCAGAAGACCAGACGTCCGAAGAGCAGGCAATTTGATATTTATTGGGGTTAGTTCCAAGCAAATATATCCATAGCTCTACGCGCCGGCAGAGTCTGTTTCCCAGTGATCCATTCCCAGCTCTGATGCTGCAGAGCCTTTCCTGTGTCCCTCTTCCCCATTCCCACCTCCCATCCCCCACTCCTTAGCAGGTCCAAATATATCTTCAGTGTACGTCCCTAGTCACACCCCTTACAACTTATGGTCATGTTCCATTTGGGAGGGTCGTGAATTGGGTTCTTCATCCCCAGGGCCGGTGCAAGGAAGTTTCGCCTAGCAAGGAAGTTTTGTGCCCTAGGTGAAACTTCCACATTAACTCCCCCCCCCGCGCCCTGAGGCACACCCCCCTGTGGCAGCTTCCCCCCCACCCTTTGCCCCCCCCCGCAGCAGCTCCCCACCCTAGATCACCTCTGCTCCGCCTCCTCCCCAAGCACGCCGCCCCCGCTCTAATTCTCATCCCCTCCCAGGCTTGTGGACCAAACAGCTGATTGGCGCTGCAAGCCTGGGAGGCAGGAGAAGTGGAGCGGTGACCGCGCGCTCGGAGAGGGGGCATAGGAACGATGTAAAAAAAAAAAAAATTGGGGGCACCGCTTTTTGGCACCCCCAAATCTTGGCGCCCTAGGCAACCGCCTAGTTTGCCTAAATGGTAGCATTGGCCCTGTTCATCCCACCTCTTTTGTATCCCATGGGAGGGGTAAGGAGTGAGGTTGTACTCCGGTCAGGGGCAGGCATTTCTCTGGTGTTTCAGTGTTTTATCTTCCCCCTACCCAATCCCCCCTTGTCCCTCCTGACTGATTGCTTGACCTTGCCTTGCGATATGGAGTTGAGGCAGTCTTCAAGTGTGCACTCATATATACATTCCCACCAGGCCCAGTAACACTTTATCTGTATCCCTTATCTTTTCCCATTGCCCCATCTGGTTGTGGGAAATGCAACACACAGTCTCTTTGTTCATTGTTCTTCATACATATTAGTATAAGATATAAGAGTATCAAAACGTCAAACCCAAAATTCTATCTCAGATTGGCAAACAAGTCTATATACTGACAGGGGTCACCAGCTGGTGCTGGTACTCTCTTACAAGCTCCTTTTTCTTGACATGCAAGCAAGTATTTGGGCTTGGAAGTAAATGTTGCATTGATGTGCTGGTTTGGGGGGGTTTCTGATTTTGTTTCTTTAGGAGAGATACGGCAAGCAGAAAAGGAGTTTTTCCTATGCTTTTCGCTCTCTGTCTTTAAGAGAGAGAATTCTAGAGACAGAGTTGTTCCCTGGAAACCAGGCATTCAAGTTTGGGCTGAGATCACAGAAAGAGGGGATGGCCCTGCATGATGTTTGTGACCACCACTGAGCTAGGATAGCCTGTGTGTAAATAAAACAAGTTTCACTGAGAATATACCCCGACCCCACATAGCTGATTCTTCTACAAATAGGAAGCTCAGCTGCAAGGCCTCAACAGCTGCTTTACTCAGCAAGGAGCGACAGTCTTATCATTCTCCTTCTACATATAGGGAAAGTGAAGTGCAAAGAGTAAGGCCAAAAAAAAAAATTCTTATTGACTTTTAGACCAAGAAATACACACCCATCACAGACCTTAACTCCAGGTAAAATCCCTGTGTCATATCCAGCACCAGTTAGCTAATTTACCAAATTCTTGCCCCATAAAAGGAAGAGTTTTTACACTAGTGAGTCACAGATTAGACATGATGAACCCCGTGCTTCATTTTTGCAGGGCTTGCCAGGGCTGAGCCCCGGCACCTCTACACTTGGCAGTTCATAACCCCTGGGCTTGCTGCATCAGCTATGAATGTAAAAAAATTGCTTGAACCCTGGCACCTCTTTCATTACAAATTAAGTACTGGATGAACCTTTAAATTTTATATTATTGAGTCACTTGGGAATCATGCTGTCATGGACACCTGCCCATGCCTGGCCTACCCCAGTGGGAGTTTTCAAAGCGTGGCATAAGAGCTTGTATAAATCAGTGCTAACAGGGCACCCTCAGACTGAGGGAAAAATCTCCAGGCGGCTCTAGGAGTTTGACGGAGAGCTTTGCCTGCTCCCAAAGCACAATGGAATACCAGTTGAGTACCCCTCACATACAAGGACTACTGTGACATGAGGCGAATGATGCTACATAGCCACAATACCTCCCTCTCCCCCCCTTCTGAGGAAAGATTTTGGCACACAGGAGCAGACTTTCCTCTCCTTTCATCCCCTCGATGGGAAATATCAGAGGGGAGGCTGTGAATATTGGAGCCAACTTACCTTTGTTTTCACCATTCTCCTAAGCAGCGCAGTTACCGCCTCTTATTATGCCTGTGTCAGTTTCTGATGGACTGCAAGTCAGGTAGCATTTCTGTGGTAATGACACTTATTAGATGCTAGTGCTGTAGTCTTGTACTTTGTTTTCTTTGTTCTATGATTCATTCACCACTTGGGTAAAGGAGCACACTGTTCTTTTGTGTGTCCTGCTTTAACTAAAATGGCAGTAAGTAAAGACAATAAAAATGTGCAGTCTTTTCCATGCAGCAGTGCATATGGTACATGTCAACACACTATGGAATATGACAAACCGTGTTGTTATGATATAAACCAGGGGTAGGCAACCTATGGTACACGTGCCAAAGGCGGCACACGAGCTGATTTTCAGTGGCACTCACACTGCCCGGGTTCTGGCCACCAGCCCAGGGGGCTCTGCATTTTAATTTAATTTTAAATGAAGTTTCTTAAATATTTTAAAAACCTTATTAACTTTACATAAAATAATAATTTAGTTATATATTACAGACTTATAGAAAGAGACCTTCTAAAAGTGTTAAAATGTATTACTGGCACGCAAAACCTTAAATTAGAGTGAATAAATGAAGCCTTGGCACACTGCTTCTGAAAGGTTGCCGACCCCTGATATAAACTCTTAGTTTAGAGAATGGGTTCTCGATGCTCCATCTAGTGCCCACACAAAGTCAATACTAGTACAATATGCCTATGGTATGATCTTAGAGAGACAAGGTGGATGAGGTAGTATCTTTTATTGGACCAAACTTCCTTTGATGAGAGAAGCAAGCTTTGGAAGAGCTCTGTGTAGTTCGAAAGCGTGTCTTTTTCACAAACAGAAGTTGGTCCAATAAAAGATATCACCTCCCCCACCTCTAATATCCTGGAACCAACATGGCTACAACATTGCAACAGTCTGATCTGTAACTAAGGAATTAGGTTCAGTGTTCTGTACCCTTCACCTACGAATCCTGAGTGGTAGTATTTTGCACTCGTGTTACACTGGTGCAAATGGCAACACAAGGTGCAAGGCAGTGGAAAATTTGACCCAAAGCTTTTCACAAAGTATCAGCAGCTCTTCTAATCATTGTCTGTATGGAGTATTCAATGTAAAGGCAATACTGAGGGATAGCCACCTCACTGTGTACTGAATATTTATTTTGTGATCTCTAAAGAAAATTGGATAAACTATTTTGCTCAAATAAACTACAACTGACCTATACAAAAAAACAATCACATTGTCATTTGATAACCAGTATATTCTAGAGAGGATCATTTACCATTTAAGACAAAACCTGTTAATTTAAAAAATAGTTTGGTCAGTAAAAATCAATACATACAGTCTTTAACAAAGTGAAATTCCAACAGGCAAAAACAGAGTGAGAGCCAGATCTTCAGCTGGTATCCATTGACACAGGGTCAGTGAAACTATGCAAATTTACACCAAGTCTGGCCATAGAATGTCTAAACAATCTCAAAACCTCACTTTCATGTAGTGACAGATCAGTTTTAATCACGGATTAGAAATGAAAAAAACGGCACAAATAAAGACAAATGAATTACAAGTCTAGCAAAAGTACTTAACATTTTTGAAAGCCAGACATTTTTGCTACAAAGAATGAACTGATGTGGGGCGCCAGCAGCATCCCCACCCATGTTCACTTAGCTGCATCTCCCCTTTTTAAAAAAAAATTGGACTGCCAATTTTACACGTGGCTCCAATGAAGGAATGAGGTACTACATCACTTGGTAGATGTACATAGGTATTATGAGAGAGAGAGTGTGAGAAGGGGGATGAAGAATATCTTTTATTGGACCAGTTTGTGTTAGTGGAAGGCACAAGCTTTCAAGCTTCACAAAGTGCTTCCTTACTGAGACCCGAGGAAGCTTGTCCTTTCCACTAATGCAAGCTGGTCCAATAAAAGATATACATCACCCATCTTATGTGTCTCATATCCTGGGACCAACATAGCTAAAACACTGCAAACATATGGGTCATGGCATGTAGAGCTAGATCTTGCAAGGTACTGAGGGCCTCTTGAGAAGTGCCGAGTGCTCTCAAATCCCACTCATTTCAATGGGAGCAGAGGACACTCCCTTAGCAACTTGCAGGATTGGGCCCTTAATAATTAACACACAACAAAGGATTTCTGCTCCTGCTAGTGACCTGAAAGCTAGCTTTGGCTTCGTCTTTATAAAGCATTTGCTCTTAAATTAATCAAACTTTCTGAACATAAAGTTCTGTCACTTCCCAGAGGCTTCCAAATATTTTTCTATTTCACTTTAAGGGACAGATCTTCAGTTGGATTAGATTAACATAGCTTCATTGATTGAGGATCTGGCCTTATCAGCTAAGTGTTTATCCAGTGTACTAAAACAAATGCAGCATGATGTACACCTTTGGCAACCGAGCAGTTCTCCATATCGATATTAAGGAATAAATTTGGCAGTACAAAAGCTTTCTTTAAAATGCTGCTAGTTTTCTAACCCGTGTTCACCCGCACATTTTCTTCTTTAGTAAACTGTACGGTAGCAGCAGGAGTTTCCTGGTGGTTCTCCTCAATTTTTAGTCCAAGGTTATCAAACCCAATGCTGGCTGGTTGTGGCAAACTGGTTGCAGCTTCTTCTGCAGTTTGAGTTGGAGTAGAACAGTACAAAATGAAGCCCACCATAATGACACCAAAGGACAGGAGGTAGAGACCTGAAAACTAACAAGGATATGGGGAGGGGAAGGGAAATAGATGTGGTTAGTAATCCTGTCTTATGATTGTGCCTTGCAGCAAGAGCATCACTTACAGCTACACTTTCTTTATGTCTCAATATTTAGAGTGCATCCATCACCAGAGTATATGGGGCCCAAAAAACAAAACTCAGAAGCTTAGTCCACTGTCAGACTCAGACTACCTTAGTGTTCTTCTTCACTTCCCCTTCTTAACACTGGTATACAGGGAATTGTTTTCTTAAGTTTAGACACCCATCTTGACAGATGTGACCCAGGATAACATGGTTCTAGATATGGTGATGGCAAGGAGTAATTGTTTATGCAAGTGAACACTAATGTAATATACCACTAAGTGTTTTCAATTTTAAGTGCAACATGGCCAAATTCTGTGATGGATTTGCTCCAGACTTTCACCTGAGAGAAAGAATTTGTCCCTGTTGCTGGAATTCTGCAAGTCACTAGATCAGTAGATGCATTGTACATCACTTTTAACCATTTTATGGGCTATATACATGTTATTACTGGGCCAAACCGGTTTTCCTGTCTCCTGCTATACACCAGTTTAACTTCACAGAAGTTATACCAGTATAAAGAGATAACTAAGACTACTAGGTGGATCAGGCAAACAGGATTTGGTCTATTATTATCATCCAGTAAACTGTTAACATTCTAAAAAAGGAAGGATTATTACAAACCATCTTGATAGGAAAATAAGAGTCCACTTAAAGTGTTGACTTTATAAAATTGGATTTAAAATGTAACAGGATCAAATTACCCTCATCTGGGAACAGTTTGTCAGCAGACACAAAAAGCTACAGATTTTCTTCCCAACACCATAATTACTGGAGCAGCTGGATGACTGAAATCAAAATATCCCTGCTCAAAACTAGCTCCCCAGTAATAATACAGGCATAATATTCTTTTGAGGCCTAATCCTGCTGTCAATAGAAAGACTCCCATTGGTTTCAACTCATGCAGAATTGCTCCCTACATCTGTGCTTATTGTCTTATGGCTGAGATTTTCAATTATGTCTTATGATTATTGTCTAATACTATAAATTCTGGTGGAGCTTTGTATTGTTTGATTTCTCTGCTAACACTTGCACTGACAGTTCTGGTGTCAAGAGGATTCTATTACCGACTACAATTAATGTTGACAAAGTCAGTGTTGAAAATTATTTTCAGCTGAATCAGAATTCAGTATAGCAACCCAGCTATAAACAAGTTCAGTTGCTTGGTGTATTGGCATTAATACTAGCCAGAACTTTCCAAACACTGTCCTCAATTTTGAGGAAAACAAGTAACTCTTCACAGTCACAAAATGAAGGAAAAATTGGGACTTCAGACTCAAGCCACTTTGATAGTTGAGCACTTTGAAGGGCACCACACATACTGCACATGAAGAGGTGAGCTGGCTCAGAATAGACAGGGGCCTTAGGTTAATATGGTCACGCAGGTACAACTGAAGTTGAACTACTAAGGAAGGATAAATAGCTGCTACAATTCTAACTCCTCTTCAGCTTCTAAATCTAAATTATTTCAGAAATTATGTAAATTGGGCCAGATTCTGCTCAGTTACACTGATGTTAATCTGGAGTAACTCTTATCTGTAATGGAGTTACTGCAGGGTTACAAAAGTTTAAACTGAAGACAGAATTTTGCCTCTGGATGTCTGATTTTTATTTATTGGTTCCCATGAAGAGGGTCTGTTTTCATAGAGCCTTTGGTTTATGTCCATGTTATCTTATAAACAGGCAGCTAAATTCTCATCAGGCACACAGACGTAGCAAAGCAGAGTGTACTGGTGCCCATAATCTCTAATAAGCATGCTCATGCACAGCTTCCCCTGCTATGCCCCACCTAAAAGGATTATTCTTCTTAGGATCTGTGGCTAAGACTTTCAAAGGGACTGATCTGGGGGCATGACTTTCAGAAAATGCTGAGCACTCAGCCCTGAAACTCAGGCCCTTTTTGGGGTGCAGCCCAAACTTGAGGCACACAAAATAGTCACCTTTGAAAGTCTTAGCTTAGGTGCAGAGCCATTGCCAGGTCAGAGGGACACATACAGACATAAACATGAAGATCATACCTGGACCCACCCAGGAATGCCTCTGCCTCTCAAGAAGGGGTTGTAAGACAGTTTCTTCAGGGCTTTAAAGGGAGATAATGAGAACAATGATTGTACCCTCTTCCTTGCTCTTTCACTGCTGAACATGGGATTTCTGGACACACTGCACCTGCTGTGACTTGGCATAAAATAGACAACTCTCATCTCCAATCTGCACTGTGGATTTCTGTGGCATAACTTTGTACCATGCATGAAACTCCCACTGTCATTAATTGGAGGCCTGAGTGCATAATGTGCAACAGACAGCTACAATGTGGACTGGAGAAAGTTTTGACCACTGAATAGCTTGCAGCATAGGAACTGCACGTAAGCAAAAGGAGTGATTGGAGCCTATTTGTGAGCACCCACAAAATGACTGCTGAAACTTACATTCATCCCGTAATTAGAGATGATGGTTCCCTAAGCTTTCCAATCATATTTATGTTTTACCTAATTGTTGCACTGATGTCTTGTACTGACACCAATTATTCCAGAATATTTACCAGTCACTTTAATGCAAACTCCGCTGGGATTTCTTTTCAATAGGATATTGCCAACTGCTCTTGGGGCAGTATCCCTCTAGAGGTCCTAGCTTCCTCCTAACCTGTCCTCCTCTCTTCTTCACGTTAGCCCAGTCAATCAACTTAGGGTACGTCTATACTTACTTCCTGGTCCGGATGTAAGCGATCGATCTTCTCGGATCGATTTATCGCGTCTTCTCTAGATGCGATAAATCGATCCCGGATCGATCCCGGAAGTGCTTGCCGTCAACGCCGATACTCCAGCTCAGCGAGAGGAGTACGCAGCATCGACGGGGGAGCCTGCCTGCCACATCTGGACCCGCGGTAAGTTCGGACTAAGGTACTTCGAATTCAGCTACGTTTTTAACTTAGCTGAATTTGCGTACCTTAGTCCGAAGTGGGGGGTTAGTGTGGACCAGGCCTTAGCTTAAAATGCGTCAATCAGCCCTTAAACACTGGTGTGCAGACTTCCTTTGTCTCCCTATCATTTTCTTAGGCCATGTATACACTACTAAGTTAAGTCAACCTAACTTATGTCAGCATACAGCTGCGCAGTAATTTCTTTACTTGTGCGTGCCTACACTTTGCTCGTGTCAGCAGTGTGCGTCCTCAACAGGATCACTTGAATCAATTGTGCTGTCAGTGTGGAGCATTGTGGGACGGCTTCTGAAAGCCAGTAATGGTTGACCTAAGTAGCATAGTGTCTACACTGACATTACATTGAACTAACTACATTGACCGTAGCTCTATGCCTTTTGTGGCAGTGGTTATTAAATAGGCGTAGCAGGGTGGTTACATCAGCAGGAGCAACATTTAAGTGTAGAAACTTCCATAGTTAGGTCGTCATAAGCTGCTTTGCATCAACCCAACTCTGTTGTGTAGACCAGGCCTCAGAGGTAGCGGGGCATGGTGCTGTTGTTCCTACGCTCTCCCACACCTTTCTACCTCCCCAACCCTCTCCATTTTCCTTCCTTTATAACTGGGCTTGTTTTCCTTTATTGGTCCCAGCTGTGGTGCATGCCGCCATGATTGGCAGTCCCAGCACCTGTGCTAGGGTGTGGTCAGCCTGGTCGCCTATAAGCCAGGAAAAGTGTCCTCCCACTTCTGCCTATGCTCAGTATGGGGTTTGCACAACAGACACAAAACCATTTTAGATGCAGGCAACTCAACTTTTTAGAGATGAGTAATTAGGAACATTAAAAGTGGATTTTCTGATACATAAGTTACTCTAACCACTAGAGCATGTGCTAGAGAATAATAAGGTATGTCTCTTAGACACCAAGGCAGAGATACTTTTCCTGAAATAATAGAATAAAGGCTAAATCCTGGCTCTGAGTACAGGGGGCGTGCAAGGAGGAGGTGGCTCCATCATAGTCCAAGCATCGTGGCTGGAGCCATTTTCCCTGTGTGTAAATCTCAATGCCTGCATAGATAGCACAGCATTAGTTAGCTAGACGGATGGTTCTGGAAGTTGGGAGGAGAGCATTAAAGCAGCATCTGTCAAAAGCTACAGCCAGCATTCCTCCAGCACAGCCCTACTAGCTCTGTGGGGAGAGGTGTAAGGCCAGGGCTACGCTCCCACCCTGCTTACACAAACGCCTCCTGAAGCACTGAATGCAAACACGACTGCTGGCTGACCTCCCTCACTTACGTTCTGAAGGCCAATCTGAATCTGTGTAGACAATGGCAGTCTTCACAGTGACGGCGATGGGAATCAGATTTGGCCCTAACAACAGAAGCAGCCACGCCATGTTTGCTTCCTGCACTGGGGCAGGAAAGAGTCTCCCATCCTCCTTCCCCTCACAGACTCATAGGCAGAGACATGTAATTTAACCCTTCCAGTGCACACTGGACTGGGTTCAATTTCTAGCTCTGTTACAAACTTTCCTATGTGACATTAGGCAACTTATTTCACTTCTCGGGCCTTCAGATTCTCTATCTGTAAAATGGTGATCAAAATCCTTCCTGACCTCGCAGGGATGGTGTGGGGCTAAATATTTGGGAGAGTGCTCGGATACGACGGGGATGGGGCCAGATAAGTACGGGGGTTGGGATTAAAGTAGACAGAAGTGCTGCTCAGTAATCTGGTGTCACTTGAACTCATTTGGGTTGAACTCATTAAATTTGGGGGTAGGGAGAAATGTGTGGCACTAACTGCAGGGGGGAGGGATAGCTCAGTGGTTTGAGCATTAGCCTGCTAAACCCAGGGTTGTGAGCTCAATCCGTGAGGGGGCCACTTAGGGATCTGGGGCAAAATCAGTACTTGGTCCTGCTAGTGAAGGCAGGGGGTTGGACTCGATGACCTTTCAAGGTCCCTTCCAGTTCTAGGAGATAGGATATCTCCATTAATTTTGCAGCCCCTTCCCTTTGGAACTGAAACAGAAAGGGGGTTATTCTTCAGGCACAAAGTAAGCCATTGTTCCATTCGTTGACACCTTTTGCCTTGGTAGTTCCACCGTTCCAGTGTGTTTTATGCCTCAGACTGGTGAAGAAATAAACTGAGTTTTCTCACATTGTTTTGCTTGCCCTCCTCTAGCTGCTTTGAGAAGAGAGATTTTGTTTCCCCTTCCACCAGGACACCCTCAGCATGACTTTTAGGCTACTATATGTGGACCAGGGCTGAGTTCAGAAGACTAAAAGCCCCATTCAAGAACAAGTATTTATTTATTTTCTGTTTTTACTCTGTTTTATTCAGTCAGGCTTTGTTGCACCAATTTAAATCAGCATAGCAACTAATTTTTGTTAAATTTGCACAATTTTTGTGTTTAGACAAGGCATCATCCACTACCAAGTCTAAAGTCTACTATCAATGTGATTGGTAATCCAGTAACTCCACCTAGTGTCCAGATTTGCAACAGACTCTTTCCTAGATGTTTATACAACAGAAGCACATTCAGAAAATATTCGTGGCAAGCAAACTCCCTCCCTACTCAGTCTTTGGAGAGCTCCTGGGGTTTTGGTTTGTTTGATATTTGGCATTGTATTTCAGATCTCAGCTGCACGTAAGACAATGACAGAAGGGGTGAAAATGTAATTCTGAAAGGGAGGGTTGGCCATATGAAGGCCCCCTGTGGGCCTGAACCTGTAAGGAGCCAAGTATCCTAATTCCTATTGATTCCAGTGGTAGGCAAGGGCTCACAGCACCACGCAGGAACAGGAATGGGAACTTCCTCCACCCCAGATACCATTCTGTGATGAGCTTATTCCAAGTGGCAATAATGGCAAAGGTTAACAAAACCATCATGTACTAGAAGACCACAGCCAGGAACCCCTGGGGTTAGAAGAAATCAGAAAAGTATAGTAGAATAAAGGCACTCTGTGGCATAAAGCTAAGATGAAGAAAGAGATACTCTAACTTCACCTGCAACAGCCTCTGAGGGGCCTTAGATGGAATATCATTTGGTGACAAGAGAAAAACTGTTCTTCTTCAGTAAGAGTTGAGTGGTTCTTTGCATTTTTTGTAGTATATTCAATCTCCTATACCTTTATAATCCATGAAACATCCTTCCTGGTGTCTTTGTGCAACAGCAAAGGAAAGATAGCATAACTTTGCTGCTGTTAAATATGCAAAAATTGTGCTTCCTGGTGTGTAGTTACCTAGTTCTCCCTTAGACCTGCTTGTAACTGTAGGTACTGCATTAGTATTCCTCCATTCTCTTGCTGCCTCCCCTTGGCTGTTTTAAATTACTTATAGAAGTGCTCTGATTGTGGAGTTGTCATTCTCCAGACAATTTCATTCCTTGATCATTCATAGTGTAATCCAGAGTTCATTACTGCTCCTTTTGCCCAGGAAAAACGTATGATGGTTTCAAACACTACTCGCTCCACCTTGCTTTATGAAGACACTAGCAAAGAATTAATTTAACCTTGAATAAATTAGTCTATATAGAATATATATAAAAAAGACTTCCTATCGTGTCCTTCACTTATTTTTATATGTGCCTGAAATTCTCTTATAATTTACCCCCAACGCCTTCTGAAATCCACCCTTCTTTTTTTTTTTTTTTAAACCAACATTGGCTGGTACCAGATGCTTCAGAAAGAGATGCAAGAAGCTCTGCGGTGGGCGATTATGGGACAATCTGCCTCTAGGGAAAGCTTCCTCCCAACCCCCAACAGTAAGAAGTTGTCTTAAAGCCTCATGCTTCAGGGTTTATATATGTCCCTTCCAAAATTCTTGCTTATCTTTTAAAAATATTTACTTATTAGCTGTATAAATGTCTAATCCCTTCTTCAATAACGCCATTAGCTGTTTAGTGCCAAGATACATGGATAGGTGACTTAGAAATGAATGCAGTAACTGAGCTGTCTGTTACAATACACAGTGCAGACATTTTCAGTCTATCATATTTACTTAATTTTTAAAACGAACACTGTTGAGTAGGTTAGATACAAATTTTATTAATGCTCAAAAAGTGTTGTAATCTGGTGGGGAATGTCAATTGCTAAATATCTCTTTGAAAGGAAACTCTAGCAATTGTGTGTGCTTGACACTACAATACTTCTGCTCTCATGCTTTAGAGCCAAAATAAATGGTCCTTCACCTTTAGAACTAAATTTGACATAAAAGCTTCTGATTTCTGTATGGCTGAGGGCAAGTGACCTCCTGGAGTAATACAGCTAAGCCTCTTAAGCAAAGTTCTCAAGCTTCTCGCTAAGCTTTTCCATCCACTGAGAGGGTCAATGATTAAAAAGGTGATAGTGAGCTCGGAATGACTCTGGGTACAAAGGATCAGTTAGAGCAGAAGGGTTGGTTTTAATAGGACCACACAGCTGCAACAGAATGCTAAAGAAACAAATCTTACAGAAGCAGTTCCACAGCATGTCCTAGTCAGAGTGTAGAACAGATACATTTGTCTTCAGAACTCAGTGTCTTGAGTTCTGTTCAGAGATATAACTGCATAGACTTGATTCTTCTCTCACGGAGATGTCTCTAATAACTGATTAAACATGCAGAAAACATTTACTTTTGAGGTCAGTCCAAGCCATAGCTTCAGATGGAGACACGCTTGAACTTTTGGATCTTTGAACTTTTTAATAGCCTTTGAGGGCTGACCAGATCTGAACACTCCCAAAGTTTGGGTGATTCAAAATATGAATTAAGAAAAGAACTCTGGGACTAGGATGAATCACTAATTTATTTATAGTTTCTTGCGCTGATTGCAAGACTTTGAGGGTTTTGCAATGCTCTTTAGCAACTTAATCCAGAAAGTGTGAAATGAATTTTAAATCACCATCTACCAAACAGTGCAGTATAATGCAATTAAACTTGAGTCTTCTGATTCGAATAGCTGTTAGAGACAGTTAAGATAGTTATGCTTTGGAATGAAACTTAACTGAAACCATGATTGAATGTTTGCTTACCTTATAGCCAAACAGGAACAGTCCAAAAAAAAGACTGTAGAGATCAGCTGTCAGAATGCCCAAGTTGACAGAAGTAGCGCTAGTAACTTTAATCACTACTGGCATGAAGCTATACAGCCCAAACATACAGAGGGCAAAAGCCACGAATAGCAACACTGTAAAACAAGACAACAATTTACACTAAAAGGAATGAATAATAAGAGAGCAAAAAAGACTGATGTTCTTCAGACATTGTAAATCTTTGCACATTTTATCAGGTGCTACAGTAATACAAATAATAAATATTAATCAAACTGGGTACAAGCAAGTTCCTTACATATAACTCTCTTGTATGGCAAAAACAAGAAAGAAAGAAAATTATAGTAACAGGGAAAGTCTTGTACAGATTCAGATGCTGTGTGGATGAATGGCAGGGAGGAAGTACTGAATTTCTATACAGACCTTGATCACAGGAAGATGAAGGAGGGGGCCTGTAACATCAAAAAAAAGGAATAATCCTGTTCCTTCAGTCTTCATTGGATAATACTAGAGCTGGTCAGAGAAATGTTGATGGAACCATATTCCATCAGAATACGCAATTCCATCTAAATCAAAACACTTTATGAAATCACGTCATTTTTGCTGGAGTTTAATTTCAGAAGAAATCAGAAAAACTACAACAGGTTGAAACATCCCATTTTGACCCTTTCAAAGCAAAACTTCTCAAATTTTCATTTGGAAATGACATTTCATTTCAAGTTTTTAAATCTTGTATTATATGATACAAAAGCAAAATGTTGGAATTGACATGAAACATTTTGATTGACCCAAAATGAATTTTATTTGGGAATTTTCCTTTGCAGAGAATCTCAAGATTTTTGGTTTTCGCTCAGATTCAGAACGAAGCCAAATTTTGAAATCTTGATCTTTTGCCAAACTGAATTTCTGTCCTCCAATCAGCTCTAGTTATGACTAACTTTGCCTAGAGGGGACACCAGCATCTGCCTGAAATATTCTGGCTGAAACAAACCCAGTCAAGACAACAATGATGTTGGTGGCATGAATAAAATATTATGAAATAGCAGCCAATGCCATAACTTTTGTCTTGATTGGATCTTCTGTACTTTGGCGGTCAATGTGGTTTAGTTCCATGGACCTACATGGATTTTGGGGTCCAAAACCTGTAAAGCTTATCTCTTTGCTACCCAGAGTTTTCATAGAGTACAGCTTTTTTTTTTTTTTTAAACACAGTATGAATGTTGCTTGTTTTATGCCAACAAATGAAATAAAGGGAAATGAAGATATCATAGCTCTGATAAATTCAACCAATTATCCATTTTTATGAGGTGTTTTAATTTATACATAATTTTAATGTACACATACCAATTTTCCAGTTCCACTGAATGTGAGCAATGTCCGAGTGTTCCACAATGGCTCTACGTAAGAAAAGACAATGCTGGAGTGAAAATTACTTTGCATTGTTTTCACTATGTATTCAAATAGTGGATTTAATTATGAGCATGTATAAGAAATGCTTTGACTTTCTTTCTCTCTCATTATAAGGAAAGAATACATAAGAGTTAAATAAAAAGGCTCTTTGCCTTTCACAGGTTCACTTGCTATTTAACATACCATCTGAGAAAATGATTAACTGTGATGCTGAGAGGTGAGGAACATAACATTAATTAGTAGGCCTTGTTTGCCTGCTCTCTCTGTCTCCATGTTTGTTTGCAATAGTAAATGTTGCCTCATTTTTAAATTCAAGCTTAAACATCACAAATACCCCCTCTTTAATCATTCCTTTTCCTTTTAAATACATTTTAACACTGATTTTTTTAGTCACTTTAGAAAATCATAGAAGTCATTCTGCCAGGGGAGTAACTCCTGCAGGTTCCCACTGGAAAAACCTTTACAGAAATGCAATCCCGTGAGTAGTCCTTTGTCACATGAGTGGTCCCATGAAGGTCAATGAGACTATTCACACAAGTACAGACTATGGCCCAGATCCTCAGAGGTATTTAGGTACCGCACTCCCCTTGAAATCAATGGGAGTTTGGCACCTGAATGCCTTTGAGGATCTGGGCCCACACTCAGACAGGTTTGCAGGATTGGACCTCAAGGGTGCTACATGAAGCAGCAGCATGTATGACCGAGGCAGCAGATGTAAAAAGGAAATGAAATGCATACTGCAGATCAATAAAAAGGACCCCAAATGCCTAGGTAAATGCAAACTTAACAATGAATTAATTTAAAAACAATAGCAACATTTGGTGGTACACAAAGAAATCATTCTGCAGTGTGTTCTTGATTAGGGTTAAAGTAAATATATTAGATCCTTACAGCTGTAGACCGCTGATAATAGTCCCAAACAAGCCCACCATTCCTAGAAACTCCACTCTGCTCAGATTTTTCACAATGTATTCCTCACTCACATTAGAAATGGCATACAAAGAAGCACCCAGCAGAACTAAGACATCGCCAACCACCACGTCACTTCCTGTACAGAAATATTAATCCACAAAAAGGGAAATACTGTAAACACTTTTTAGCTTTTTTTATTTAAATAAACAAGTTTATTTCTAATGTCTCCCCCTTTCAGGTTAGTGAGAGGGGAATGTTTATGTCCTGCTTGTGACCGATCACTCGCAAACCGAAGGCTGACAATGCCAAAGGCTCCAGCCGCCCTTGCAAAATTTGGGGCCAGCTGAGCTTTTGGTTTTTATTTTAAAGGTTAAAACACACTTAGTAAGATCCAGTTCTATCTAGTTCTGCTACAGTTAAGCACTGTGTGGGAATTCCAGAAGAATCCTACCTTTCAGACCATTGATTTAGTTCTTCTGCATTAAGGGCCTGATTCAGCTCCCATTAAAGTCAATTTATTGATTTCAGGGGGAGCAGAATTAGGCTCCAAGTCTATGAAAGCTCTTAAGTGGGTGCTACAAGTCTGTGATTGCATGATATGGGCTAAAATAAGCCTTTTATACTATACTAATGGGATTCCCTGTAATGCCAACAGTCTTCAGGTAATGCCCTTATGCATCGGTTCAATAGCCAGATCGTTGCTCTCATTAAAGTCCTTGATTTGATTTAAAACCTCTTCCCCAAGCAGTTTGATAGTCGTTCTTTAGGAAACATGACTGGGAGCTGACGGAAGGACTGAGAAAGACACTTCTTGCACGAAGTATATCTATGTTGTATCTATGATGGATGAATCATGACAAATCTAGAAATCTCAGGGAAGGAAGATTTTCCCTTTGGACTCTATTCTGTCATAGATTCTAAGGCCAGAAGAGACCATTGTGATCATCAAGTCTGACCTCCCGTACAACACAGACCATAGAACTTCCCCAAAATAATTCCTAGAGCAGCTCTTTTAGAAAAACATCCCATCTTGATTTAAAAATTGTCAGTGATGAAGAATCCACCATGACCCTTGATAAATTGTTTCAATGGTTAATTACTCTCACCGTTAAAAATTTACATCTTATTTGCAGTCTGAATTTGTCTAGCTTTATCTTCCAGCCATTGGATCGTGTTATACCTTTCTCTGCTAGATTGAAGAGCCCATTATCAAACATTAGTCATGTTTACTAATGTCAAGTAGCACTACGACTATGCCTTCACTACAAAAAATATGTCTTTTTACATCAAGATAGATATCACACTCACTGTAAAATCCTGGTGGAGACAAGGCAGACGGCGGTTTTACCTCCATGTAGCTAGTCGAGGTCAAACTACATCTCCCACCTGAGGTTTATCTTGACTCATTTCTGCTAGGATTTACATTGAGATAGCTAAAAGCTGTGTAGTGTAGACAAAGCCTAAGTCATATGAAAAGACCCACTGACATCAGTGAGACTGGTTGTGTAAGTAGGTACTATTCAGTGTATTTAACAGTTGCAGTTCCAGGCCCATTATAAGTTTTTTAATTGGACTAAAGACATGTTGATATGTTAGCTCTAGGCAAAGAGAACTCATCCACACTCTCTTTGGTTTGCAACAGTACTAATTACTAGAAGTTTTAATTAACTTCAAAATCTAAAGGGCAAGGTTTTATTTGAGGAGAGGTTAAAAGAGATAAACATACACATAGGCCACAGTACTCAGCTGCACCCAATAAATAAGTGCTGTACACAGCAGGATTGCCAATAGTCCCTTATTACAAGGGACATCCCTTATTTTTTCATCTCTGTATAACAAGATCGGGAGTTGCTGAGTGCTGCAAAAAGCAGCAAGAAATACCCCTGGTGAAGGTAGATAAGTACTGCTTATTATTAATAATGATAATTAATAATGATATCGGAAGGAGGGGTGGGGCAGAGGTACTAAGAAAATGGTGCCTTATTCTTGAAATACAATGTTGGCAACCCTAAGTAATGGGCAAACTGTGGCTCCCTAATGCTGGTGCTGGCTCGAGATTGTTTTGGCCCCAGCATAGTTTAGAGCATCCTTAATCCTGCTCTAATCTATGCCCAATTGGCCATTGGCCTCAAGGAGCCAACCTTCCTGGCCACACCTCCTCCATCCCCAGCATGCCCCTGACACCGACTTCGATGCCACACAGGGATTCCCCTATACAAGCAGTATCTCCAGCTGCAGAGAGCTGCTAGCCTTCTGGCCCCTTCATGCCTTTGGAGTGGTGCAAAAAGATAGAAGCAGGGCTTAATGAACTTGGGCCCAGATCCTCAAAGGTATTTAGGTGCCTAACTCCCAATGAAATCAATGGGACTTAGGCACCTAAATACCTTTGAGAATCTTGGCCTCAGTCTTTGAGGCAGTAGCATTAACCCAGATCTGCAGGCAAACGGATACCACCATCCCCATAAGTCTGAATACAAGTCCTCAAATACTGTCTTTGGGGAGCAAGGAGCTACTACACTTCAACAAAGGAACCAAAAGTGGGAGTGTTGTTCTCCAGGACAAGTAGAAGAGAATCCTGTAACATATGGCTCCACCCCATGTCTGCAGTCTGAAAAGACAGAAGTCCTAGAGTTTGGAAGGGTGTTAACCTGAAATAGAGGGTGTCACCCTGGAATAGAGTCAAACCCATTCACCATGAGTTTTCTCTTCTTTTGTCTCCCCTTTGAACGTAAGAATGTCATGAAACCCATGTCTCCACACTCTTCCCAGATGATAACCAATTCCTTACCTTCACTGTTCTGCCTCCCAGCTAATATGTCTGCACCAACCATAGTTCCCACACCCAACAGACAGACAGCAACAGCTATGAAATGGATGAGTCTGTATCTTGCGCGCAGAATGAACCATGATAGAGCCATCAACACCGGGATTCCAAAGCAGTCCAGCAGCTACGTGTACAGAGAAACAGTTTTTAATTAGAACTCTGCCAAAAAAAAAAAAAATATCTTGATTTCACCATCCAGAGGGCAAACATGGATTTCATTCTCTACCAGAATACATCAGGAGTAAGCCTATGGAAGTCAATGAAGTTACACCAGTGTAAAGCCAGTTTAGGTCAGAGGGAAATCAGGTCCACATTTTGCCATCAAAGCCATTATGTGACTTAGGCAGGAGTGGATGCTACTGAGTGGAAAGTTTCTCGTATCTATAAACTAAGTGTATTATATTCATGATGGGTCTGCTCACCCCCACTATCGTTAGAAGTGAGAGTGTTGAAAATGTTGCTACTAAACCCATGTTCCTCCAGGGGCCACTGAACTACTAGAAAGAGGATTTTTGTTTGGATTTCATTTTTTTCCTCTTTTTATGTGGTTTTATTTTGCCACACTAAAGTAGCTAAATCTGGTCATGCTCAACTGGGTTTTTTATTTTTTCCCCTTTTCTACCTTGAATTCTGAACTATGGGCTAGATTCTGATCCCAGTTACACCAGTGAAAATCTAGAGTAAATCCAGTAAAAATAATGGAGTTATTGCAGCTCTGTACTAATGTGACTGAGACCAAATCTGGCCCTGCATTTTTAAGATGGGTTCTGCTGAAAAAAAACTATGTTTTGGTTAATTTAGTGCTACTGAAAGGAAAGTTGTAAATAATTTTTGAGGGGAACGGTTATCCCATAGCCAGTTTCCAAAACCTACAGTTTCTTCCAGAAAACAATACAGCAATGCATTATCAGTCCAAAACTCTGTAGTATACTCAAAACTGAAAACTGGGTTGCAGCATAAAACAAACAGAAAATTAAGTAACACAAGGAACATTGTGCCAATTGTATTATTCATTTTTTATATCTAATTCAGTAAAAACAACAAACACCTTTCCTGTTGGAATTTGCCAGAAACTGGTGTTGACTTTCTAGTCTGCAAAGTGACTTTTGTTTATTACCCCATGTTTTCACTTGCTCATAACTATACAGAGTATTTCAACTAAAATCAAGACAGCAGAATGAGGAATTGTCACAGGTTAAATCTTAATTGTGCTTCATAAATCACATGCTCCGTCTAATCCTGCTATCAGTTTTTTCTCTGTTCCCTGGATTCTCTCCAGTTTGCCCTATTTGAGAAGCCCACAGATGTACAAGGACCTACCAAGGCTGTATTATGAGAACATGTTCTGACATGTATTACCAAACATTCCAATGTAGCATTTGCTTTATGGTAAGAATGAAAACATTTACACTTCCTCTGGCACCACTGAATTCTGTGGTTTTGTCTAGTGTTAAACTAAAGGTGTCATTTATCTGCTGGAACAGCAATGCACATTGTTCTAGATTTCACAGCTCTGTTACTCCATTGCCTGTAATTAAAGGCTATGTTAAGAGTTTACTTTCAGCCCTATGTAGGGAGGTGTTTAACTACCCCATCCCAGGAGGAGTTCCAGAAAGGAATGGTGACTCTGAGGCCTGACCTACATCTAAAACAGGTCAACCTAGCTGTGTCACTCAGTGATGTAAAAATACACAACCCTGAGAGACGTAGCTAAGCTGACCTAGGCCCAGGTATAGACACCGCTAGGTTGATGGACGAATTCTGCTGTCGACCTAGCTACCCCCTCTCGAGGGAAAAAATCCTTTTGTCATTGTAGCAAATGTCTACACTACAACGCTGCCGCAGCACCATAGCTGTGCCACTGTAGCACCTGCAGTATAGACATCGCCTGAGATGTCCCTCTGCATCACAGTTTCCCTTGAGCGAATATTTTTGGGTGGGTGAAGGGAATTTGCTGCAACAGCCCACTTCTACCTTCTGTATATTCCCCCGTCTCATCCAGCTAGTGACATGTAAGAGAGCTTTACCGTTGCTCTGTCTAGTCTCTCTCTGCCCCCCTCCAACCCACTTGCTCAGAGAAATGAGCATCAGACACAAAGCTCCGTCTCTTCCCTCCACCATGCACAGACTCACAAGCCCTGCCCAGCCATACAGGCTATATAGCCTTATGTCCAGTTACTCCCCATGGATCTGCTTAGGGATAAATCACTACTAAGCTCCAAGGTGGTTGTCTCCTAGAATGAAGCACTTAAAAGTGACCTGCAAAGGATTTTTTAAAACTGTGTTTGTCCCCTTTTTGGTTCTCAATGATGGATCAAATCAAAGGGGTTGTGGGGAGAGTGTTTAAGGATGTTTGTTTGTTTTCTGCCTTTTTTTTTTTTTTTTAACCTTTAGAAATGTCAGGAATGTAAAATCTTGTCTTCCCTGATTTTGCTGAAAGACCAGCCAGAGCTATTAGGGACTCTATCTGAAATTGCTGAATCTTTAACAAAGCCTCCTCTGCGTGAAATGATAGTCATTGACGTCAAATAGGTTTTACCAAAAAGAAGCAAAAGCAAAGAGTTTTAGACAATCTGTCTAGAAATGTCCCTTTCACTATTTATAGATAAATGCGGTCACCATTTCACTAGTTTTCTAATCATCAAACAGTCCTCCAGCCCAGACTGAAAAAATCATTTTAAAAATAAAAAACTTTAATAGATTTTTAAGCCCAGAAGGGACCATGAGATGATCTATTCTGACCTCCACAGAATTTCAGCCAGTGATTCCTACATCTAGCCCAATAACGCCAATAACTTGTGGTTGAGCTAAAGCACATCTTTTAGAAAGAGTTCCAATCTTGATTGAAACATCCAAAGGATGGGTAATTTTTCTTGGTAATCTGTTTCAATGGTTAATCACCCTCAGTTTAAAAAAAATAGAAAATCTTATTTCCAGTTTGAATTTTTCCAACTTCAACTGGATCTTGTTATGTCTTTATCTGCTAGATTACAAAGCCCTCTAGTATAAGATACCATTTTCTAGCAGTAGGATCAGAGAAGGGCAAAGCAGCTGAAGCACAGCAGTGAATCTGGCCCACTGATGTCACTGGGATTACTTATAAGAATAATGGTTCATACAATAGCGCTCTAAGACACCCATGAGGCAGTAGGCAATTGACATTTGGAGTTATTACTACTAGCACCTCAGCAAACTCTCTGTTGCTGTTCAGTTTTGCCCTCCTTTTTTACAGGGAGGAAAAAAATGACCCTCCAATTTGATTTACCAGATGTTCTGTCTCAGCTCAGTTTTTGGCCACACTTTATACTAAGGTTTCATTTATAAACAGCTAATAGATGTTTTAATCAATGGTTAGTCAATTATTACAGATTCAGTGATCCCAACAGATCAATAGGTTGCTTATAACCATTATAACACCTTCCACTGATGTGCTTATGTGACAGTGTACCCCATAAGGCTTTATGGCGGGGATGCTCATAAATGTATGTATGATATAACTGGAATAGGGTTTTGCTATATATGCCATGTAACATATCTATGTAAAGGTTATGATCTACTGGTTATGTTCATCCTAGCTGTATGCAGGCACCATTTGTGTGTTCAAAGTTATGAACATTGGCTGTATAGTTGCTTGATTTCTAAGTAGCCTTAGTTAGAACGTTTGGTCACTTCTTGGGAAAGGAATGTGCAAATTAAGTGCTCAATCAGGAAGCACTTAAACAAAAGAGCTTGGACGACTCCAATCCACCTAAGAAGTCTACCTGAGGATGTTCAAGGTAGTATGTGGGTAATGGCTGCTACCTGCAAGTCCTCAGTATATAAAATCATGAGTGATGTGGAGAAAGTGGATAAGGAAAAGTTATTTACTTATTCCCATAATACAAGAACTAGGGGTCATCAAATGAAATTAATAGGCAGCAGGTTTAAAACAAATAAAAGGAGGTTCTTCTTCACGCAGCGCACAGTCAACTTGTGGAACTCCTTACCTGAGAAGGTTGTGAAGGCTAGGACTATAACAGAGTTTAAAAGAGAACTGGATAAATTCATGGTGATTAAGTCCATTAATGGCTATTAGCCAGGACGGGTAAGGAATGGTGTCCCTAGCCTCTGTCTGTCAGAGGATGGAGATGGATGGCAGGAGAGAGATCACTTGATCATTGCCTGTTAGGTTCACTCTCTCTGGGGCACCTGGCATTGGCCACTGTCGGTAGACAGGATACTGGGCTAGATGGACCTTTGGTCTGACCTGGTACGGCCTTTCTTATGTTCTTATGAGTCATGCACGGGCATGTAACTTGCCCATGTGATTCCGAATCTCCATTTTGTGACTGGATTCTACACAGGATGAGGAGGGGGTCTCCACCCACAAGAGAAAGTCTATTTAAAACCCTGGAAGACCCCTCCATTTTGTCTTCAGCTAGCTAAAGAAGGAGCCTCTCCACCCCCCAGGATACTTGAAGGAAACTGGAACAAAGGACAGTAACTACAGGGGGTGTGAGTGATTGCTGGACTCAGGCTAAAAGGAGATTAGCCTGTAAAAGGGAGTATTCTGGAACTGGTGAGGATCTTATCTGTATTTAGTTTGATTAGACATAGATTTGCGCATTTTATTTTATTTTGCTTGGTGACTTTGTTCTGTCTGTTACTGCTTGGAACCACTTAAATCCTACTTTCTGTATTTAATAAAATCACTTTTTCCTTATTAATTAACTCAGAGAATGTATTAATACCAGGGGGAGTAAACAACTGCATCTCTCTCTATCAGTGTTATAGAGGGCGAACAATTTTGAGTCTACCCTGAATAAGCTTTGGGTTTAGACCCCATTGGGAGTTGGGCATCTGAGTGCTAAAGACAAGCACATTTCTGTGTGCTTTGGGTAAACCTACAGCTTTGGGGCAAGTAATTCAGACCCTGGGTCTTTGTTGGAGCAGACGGGAGTGTCTGGCTCAGCAAGACAGGGTGCTGGAGTCCTGAGCTGGCAGGGAAAACAGGAGCAGAAGTAGTCTTGGCAAACCAGGTGGCAGCCCCCCGGAGGGGGTTCTGTGATCCAACCCATCACAGCTTATAAACGTCTATAATAGATAATACTCTTGTCTATAACATATTGATAACATCTATAATTATTCAGAAACCATTTATAAATGGGCCCTTAATATAAATCGATCTTTCTTTCAATATTGCATATTTTGTGCTGTGAAGTATATGGTCAAACAACTTATTTCAATTATCAGCTCAGCTAGACGATGGCATGAAATTAAAACATGACCTTGTTAGAATTCTAATTTCCACTGGTATTGTTTTCACTGTGGCAGGATAAACCATTGCACGTGTGCACCAAAATCCTTTTTTCTTTACTTACCGGGAAATAGCAGTTGCCATCTCAATGTTATCATTGTAAAAATCTACAAGACCCTTCCTTGCAGTGCAAACATCTGCTAAACTAAAGAAAATAGTTTTGTTTTTCCTTTGTTGAAAATATATGGAAGTTTCCCACTGAGTGGAAGTTTTCCACTGAGAAGAATCATGAGGCTGATCTCAAGCTCCATCGATTCACTGATGCAGAGGATCCTGAACTTGTTTTAAGGGGGCAGCCTACTGGGCCATTTTGTCAAGTAGCCTGTCTCCAGCAGTGACCAGCCTTGGGGAAATCCAGAGCCAGAGATAGGGCTAAACATTATGGCTTGGGCCTCTCTCTGTATTTTAAACACCGCTTTCTCCCTGTCTGGCTCATTCACTGTCACATTCCCAGATGCAGGACAGACCAGTGAGGGGCTGTGTCACCACCTCACCTGCAAGCTTGGGTGCCTCAAAGTGCTTTGCTGTTGTAGCTCCCAACCTGGGCTGCACACAAACAGCATACATGTCACACCCTGAGTGTCTGTGTATAGCCACAGCCCTGGTCCAGTAACTCTGACCCCAGCAGCCTGTCAGCAACACACCGGTCACACTTTGGCTTCCTTCACCCTTGGTTACTATTTGCAGGGTGGACCCCAACACACTCCCAATCCCAAAATTTCCCAGAAATGTGCGTTCTGCACTGTCCAGCCCTCTCCTTACTCTTGAGGGAATTCTGCGCCAAAAAAAGTAAACATTCTGTGACAAAAATTAAATATTCTGTGCACAATATTTTAAAATTCTGCATATTGTATTTGTCAAAATAACACAATATAGTCACACCATTTTCAATTATTTTCTGACAAGTATTTTGAAATAAATTACCAAAATAATTGAAAATGGAGTGATTATTGTGTTTCTGTGTTATTTTGACCATTAAAATATGCAGAACTTTGCAGAATTTTAAGTTTTTAATTTTTTTGTTGCTGAATTCCCTCAAGAGTTCCAGGGTTCTATGTGGCACAATGTGGGTGTGGGCAGCCCGGTGTGGGGTTCTGGGTGCAGGGGGAATGGGACTCTGCAGGGGAGTCCAGGTGATGGTGGTTAGGGTTCAGTGGGGGGACGGGGGACTCCTGATGCAGGGGATGAGGCGTGACAGGGTTGGGACTTGGGGGAATCTGTGTGTGTGTGGGGGGGGTTCTGGGTGTGAGGGACTCCTGATGCAGAAGGGGCTCGGGAGGAGGGGGGATTCTGGGTGCATGGGTGGGGGGAGGGGTCACTGTACAGGGAGCTGCTCCCCTGTCCATCCAAACCCCGTGCATCCAGACCCCCCCCCACACACCCTCCCTCGCACCTAACTCTAACCCTGCCCCAGCAGTCAGATTCTCTTCCCCCACCCCCCGTGCAGAGCTTCCTGCAGCCAGGGTATGATCTGACCCAGCCCCAGCTGCTCTGTGCAGGGAGGGGGAAGGAGAACTCCGTCTCGATCCACTCCCCCACCCCAAGCTGGGACTAGCAGTCTCTGGGTGGCTGGGGCATCCCCAGACCCTCCTCCCCCAGAGATTTACCTCCCCAACACACACACACACAGCCCAAAAAGAGCATCTGAGCTGCCAGGGAGGGGTGAGGGAGTACTGGTGCAGCTTCTCTTTACTTCCCTACAGAAACCATTTTCTGCAAGGAAGCAAAGAGAATGGGAGGGAGGGATTATTCTGCTGCACTGCAGTTGCACAGCATTTCCCCAGGAGTATCTCCTGGACAGTTCAGATATTAAAGGTTTACTGTCCCTATAAAGGGTAAATATTCAACAGTTTACTACTTTAACTGTAGTTACCAAACAGTTCAATTTACACACAGCACTGGATTGGCTTATTTTAAAAAATAAAACAAGTTTATAATAAAGAAGATAGGATTTTTAAGTGAATTCGGGTACAGGAGATGAAAGTGAAAACATAAATCTAAAAATCTAAAACCTAATCTAGCAAGTTTTTGGTCAAGGCTTTGTTTAAGATGGCCTTTCTCACCCACAGTCTTCCAGCAAGATGGTGACTGATCCTTTTCCTTGGTCAAGATCTCTCCCGGAGACTCTTAAAGGCCCTGATTACTTTGTCTCCTTAGGTGAAGGAGAGAGAGAGAGAATATGAGGTTCTCTGCCCCACTCTTGTATAGTCCAGTGAATCTCTGAAGTGGTTTCTGCTGAAGGTTATCCTCAAACCAAAGTTTAATCAAACAGTAAAGAAGGTGACAGGGAATCTGGTGGTGAAGAAGGTGCCATCATCTTCCTTCTCACCTGTGTTTGCTGAAATGCAAATTTTGCTTTGTCTCCTGTCATTTCCTCCCCCTGCTGTCTGGAGGACCCTGTCTACTACTTATGTCACACATTCCTTTGTTTAGGACAGGCCTGTTTAACAACTTCTGCCTGGGCAGGGCTGTGTGGGTTGGAACATATCCTAATAACACCATACAGGGGGATTTCATAACATTACATATAATATTGCTACAAACATTTCACCACCATGATATTATTGACCAGCCTCATGATACCTCAGAGGGCTATTTAGTACTAAGATTATTACAGTGGTGCATAGGGTGTGAATACAGGGGTGCTTTCAGTCACACTCACAAATCTCTCTCTCTGCTGGAGCCCTTTAGGGCCAGGCTGTGGCTGACTCCCGTGCAGCTGCTCGAGCAGAAGGGTATGAAAGGAACCGTCCCCTTCTCCTCACACTAAGGGGCAGCCACAGCTGCAGTCCTTGCTCCCTGCAGTGCTCCTTGGGATACAAGCCACATCAAAACTAGGTGAAAAGGAACAGGAGGCAGGTGGGGCCACGGCCCGGCTCCCACTCCACACTGGTCAGAAATACTGGTTGGCCATGGATAAGAATGCACCTGCCTGAGTGTCGTGCAACAGGTGTGCCCCACTGTGTTACAATGCTTCCCAGAGCTCCTTGGGGCTGGGACAAAGGCCTTTGCCAGACAAGACACAATCTGGCCCAAATCCTTGTTTTGCACCACCCAGGAAATGAAGCTGTTGTCAGCAAATTCTTAAAAACGCGTTCTATCAAAATAATAGCTGTACTCAAGAGACTTGGCACTGGATACCATGAGCAAATGTTCACTGCTTCCCAGAAGTATAACTCATGGCACAGCATGCTCCATTCCCCAGACTGCAGCGAGGACTCCATATATTGACAACCTTTTCCATTTTAAAACGGTTCCATATTTGTACTATAAAATCTTATGTTAGTAACGGATTCAAACAGATTTAAAAGCAGCAAATCAGAAAGGGAAAAGGATCCATACCTGAACGCTCGTTAGGGTTGTGTACTGGTAAGCCTTTACAATTGTGTAATTAGCTTCGACATCCACTACTGCCAACAGAATATACTTCCACCACTTCCTTTTCAGAATTTGCAAAAGGCTGTCACTGCCTGGTTAGAGAAAACTTCAATCAATATACGTTTGTTTCAAAAGGAATGCTGGATATTTATTTCAGAGCTCTTGCTTTTTAAAGTATATCTAATGTGTTTACTGTGTTTGTTTCTAGTTGGCCCATCTGAAGAAAGATAAAGTAGAAACAGAACGCAGCCCACAAACAGGCAATAGAAATGAGTAAAGGCATAGAAAGATTTCCAATTGAAAAGAAACTGACAAGACTAGGGCTGTTTAAAGAGAAGATGAATTAAAAAAAGCAGTAGCCTCAGGACTGCTCTAATTTATTCAAAAGGCTGAGCATAGCCCTGTATAGCCCAGAATATGGGAAGTGCAAAGGTATCTTAAAGCTGCCTTTGCTATCACATCCTCCCTCTCTTCATTCCTGACAGAAGTATAGGAATTCAGTAACTGAGAATTAGGTCCACAGACTTCAGTGGGGTTCTGTACAGGAAAAGGGGTCCACTCGTGCCTGTCTGAAGGCAGAGTCAGGGCCATAAAATTGCCAGCTTCTCACTATGCTATGACTGATACTTTAAAATATATACGAAATGTTTTTTTAAACAAATTATGAAACAAATAAAACCTCCTTTACTCTCCCCACAATATTCAGGTGCATTCAATCTTCTACAGCCCAATCCTGTTTCTACTGGAGTCACTGGGCGTTTTACCATTGATGTCAGTGGGTTCAGGAGTGGACCCCTACTTTTATGATATCTCTCATGTGTTCAGTTCAGTTTAGTTGGCCCATACTTCACAGAGTGCATGTCTCACTGTTTTAGTGCATTAATATGAAAAGTATGCAAGGAAAACAGTTTTATGAACCAAAATCCCTCCCACAGTATTTCACATACCTCTCCTAAATGCCAACGTTGTTGTATAAACTAGAAGAAGCAAACAATAGTTGATAAAACTTTGTAGCATTGGAGTGTTCACTTTGTACTGTTCTGCTAAATACTGGCTTGCAACAGCAGTCCCACAGATAAACAAGGAAAGCACCTGACCCAGCACAAGTGTTTTCAAAATATGACTGTAAATGTAAAGAAAAATGTAATTAATTTAGAATTAAACACAAAAATTAATTATCTTAATATTTACAGAGAAAAACAAGAAGCCATTTCTTAGCTTGGCATCTAGTTCTTTCTTCCACTCCCTTTCATTAGTTCCTCAACTCAAACATGTTGTTGATACCATTTTTTAGCGCACCTCCTACTTACACTTGCACTTGGGGCCTTGTCTACACTGGAAGCATTTTCTAACCTCATACAGTCTTGGAACCCATTCAGTAAAAATAGATCAAGCCAACTTAAATCATCTAAAACTGAGTCCATACTATCTCTTTAAATAATTTTAAACTCTGTTTAGCTGAAGTGGTTTTAAAACCAGTCAGAGAATATCTCCAGTGCAGCTAGGTAGTCTGATACCCAGGGCCTGTGGTCTATTCCTTGCTCTGCACAGAGTTCCTGTGCGACCTAAACTTTCTGTGCCTCAGTTACCCAATCCGTAAAAGAGGGATAATACTTATCTAACTCAAGCCTCCTGTGAAGCTCAATTCCTGAGTGACTTGAAGTGAGCTGAGACCTTTGGAGGGAAGGTGCTACAGAAATGCAAAGTGTTATTATTAGCTGTGGATATTTTTGCTATTTTCCATCACACACCGCTGCAGTTGTTGATGGTGATTAGAATGAACACTTCCTATGCAAGCACTGCTTTAACTCATGCACCTCGTCCTATGCCCAGCTACAAATGGGGAAAGGGTTCTAGCTCACTTTGGTTTTCAAGCATGTTCTCTATTTAATTCAAAGTAGTTTTGAGCTTTGTTGTATTCCTAGACATTCAAAGTTAATATATCAAATTATATTCCTAGCCTAGTTCACAAGCTGGTTATGTTGGTGACCACTCTGTAGGATATCAGATCTCACTCATCACTGCAGTGTCTAAGCGCCTTCCAGAACTGCATTAAGCAACACGACTACACATCTGTCATGTATGGTTTGTTCTCTCTTCCTCTCCCCAGAGACAGAAGCATGCGCAGTGGCGTGCCTTGTTGTGATAAGGGTTTTGTTGTTGTTTTGGTTTTGGGGAGGGCTGTGAGGAGCTAATAAATACACCTGTTGCTACCTGTTTATGTTTGAAAAGGCAAGCTCAAAGAAAGGTGCCTTGCACTTGGAGTGGAAGATGGTGAGATTTGTGATGCTCCTTAGTTTCTGGGGGTGTTCATTCCACAATCTCAGATCACATGGTCTCCTGCACAGATGAGTTTTAGTGCTAAGAACTCCCAGGTACCAGAGGAGTGGAGTTATCAACCACCATCTTTATCCTGGAGCTTTAGTCAATCTTTTAGATATACTGGCCATAGAGTGCTTTGAGCTCAAGGACCAAGACCATGAACTTGATTTGAAATTCTATGATTGTTGAATGCTTGGTGTTGGCAATATTGCAAAGATACAACCAGATTTTCATGTACATCACAAAAAACTGTGGATGTTGAAAACTGTCTGACTATGGGCTTGTCTTCATGGCTGAGCTAACTCAAGTGTTTCCCCAGTAAGGGTATTTCTATAGTCAGAGGTGTGACTGCAGCATGGGTAGACATAGCTAAGCTAACTTTCATCTAGCTAGTTTGAATCACAAATAACAGTGAAGCCAAAGCAGGTTGGTTGGCAGCACAGATTGTACAAACCCACCCAGGACCCTGGAACGTAACCATGCGGCTAGCCTATGCTGCCAGTTTCACTGTTTTTGTTATTCAAGCTAGCTATGGCTCAAAGTTAGTTCAGATATGCCTACGTGTGCTGCAGTCACATCTCTGATTGCATTGTAGACATACCCTAACTCAAGTCTCATCCCCACACTAGGGTAGGTCTATGCTGCAAGTGAAGGTGTGATTGTAGCATGAGAAGGCCTATGCTGAAGCCCTGGGCAACACATCTACACTACTACTGGTAGCTGTGCTAGCTATAATAAGCTTGCATGGGTATGCTTACCTGTGCTTCAATCACATCATCATTTGCTGTGTAGGCATACGGGTACCTCTGAGCTGCAGCTGTAGTACATGTAGATGTCCCAGCATTAGCTGTAAGCTAGCTAGCTGACTAAAAACAGCAGTGAGAGCGTGGGCTTCAGCTTGGGCTAGCAATGCAAGAACATACTCGGGGGGTCAGACAGCCTTGTGCAGCCCACGCTGCCACATCCTCACTGCTATTTTTAGCAAGTTAGTTAGATTAAAGTTCCAGACGTATGGCTGCATGAGCTGTAACTCACACTCATGGCTGCACTGTACACTAACCCAAAGGGTATTTCTATACTGCAGTCAGCGGTGTGACTGCAGCACATGTAGACATACGCCAGCTAGCATTGAACCAGCTAGCTCGAATAACAATAGCAATGAATCCGCAGCAGCATAGGCTAGCCCAGGGGTCGGCAACCTCTGGCACGCGGCTCGCCAGGGTAAGCACCCCGTCAGGCCGGGCCAGTTTGTTTACTTCCGCGTCGGCAGGTTTGGTTGATCGCGGCTCCCACTGGCCGTGGTTCACCGCTCCAGGCCAATGGGAGCGGCGGGAAGCGGCACAGGTCGAGGGATGTGCTAGCCACGGGTTCCCGCCGCCCCCATTGACCTGGAGCGGTGAACCGCAGCCAGTGGGAGCCGCAATCAACCAAACCTGCCGACGCGGCAGGTAAACAAACTGGCCCAGCCCACCAGGGTGCTTACCCTGGCGAGCCACGTGCCAGAGGTTGCCGACCCCTGGGCTAGCCGCTCAACTACATACATACCCAGGGTCCTGGATGGGGTTGTGCAGCCCATGTGGCCACTCAACCTGCTGTGGCTTCACTGCTATTCTTATTCGAGCTCGCTGGATCAAAACCATCTTGGGTATGTCTACTCTATACACTGTAGTGCGGACAGACTCAAGAACCCCAAACTGGACTGTATTGGTGCTTTTAACTCAAGTTGGCTGGCCCATCATGGGGTATAGGCGACAGCTCAAGTTACCAAAACTCAGCTGTTGCTAATACAATCATTAATACAATTATTTTGTGCTGTTCTAGTGTCATTTTGCAATTATTTTGCACTCAAGCGAAGCTAATTCAAGAGGAGTTAACCTGAGTTAACTGCAGTGAAGACATAGTTTTAGGGAGTGTCTAAACTGCAGTTGGGAGGTGTAATTCTAGTCTGGGTAGATGTACATGTTCTAGCTAAGAGCATGTTAGTGCAGTAAAAATATAAGGGCCTGTCTACATTTGAAATGCTGCAGTGGCACGATGCCTGGTGGCAGTGAAAGTTGTAATATTGTACACGCACAACCCATAGGGCCAATGCAAAACAGAGCAGTCATCATAAAGGTACAGCAAGCATCCCAACAGTATTAACTGCAATGTCGGTGACCTATGCACACATGTGCAGCAAGCATCACACAATTCCTAACAGGCCCCCAAACTGCAGCGCCAGGTTGAGTGCAGTACACCAGAGCGCATTACTTTGGCTTGCTGTTAAAGTGCTCTTTCAAAGCCTCCCTAAGCCGTATAGCTCCTCGTTGAGCTTGTCTGATAGCCCTTGTGTCTGTGCAGTGTTGTTGTAGCCGTGATGGTCCCAGGATATTAGAGTTTGAACAGCCAGAGACAGGATGCGTGAGGAAATATCTTTTTTTGGATCAACTTCTGTTGGTGAGAGAGACAAGCTTTCGAGCTTACATAGCTCTCTTCTTCAGGTTTGGGAAACTGAGTGTCATTGCTAAATTCAAGGTTCAACAGATTGTTTAGTATAAGTAGTTACCACATACACCCCTACCCCGATATAATGCGACCCAATATAACATGAATTCGGATATAACGAGGTAAAGCAGTGCTCAGGGTGAGGGGCTGCGCACTCCGGTGGATCAAAACAAGTTCGATATAACGCAGTTTCATCTATAATGCTGTAAGATTTTTTGGCTCCCGAGGACAGCATTATATCAGGGTAGAGGTGTATTTCAAGGAACCACTCAAAGTGAAATGGCCTGTTAAGACCACTCCAGTCATAGGAAGAAAAGGAAGGGGGCGGGAGGGAAAGCAGCTGGATGGGTGTTGTAAGTGGGTTATAGATTGTTGTAATAAGCCATAAATCCAGTGTCTCTATTGAGTCCATGATTTTTAGGGCATGTCTGCAGAGAAAAGAAAAGCCCGTAGTTGGCCCATGCCATCCGACTCAGGCTCAGGCTGCGGGGCTGTTTCATTGCTGTGTAGACTTCTGGGCTCTGGCTGGAGCCCAGGCTCTAGGACCCTGCAGGGTGGGGCTATGTGGAAGGAGCTAATGAGAAGGAAGCTCACCTGACAGGAAACAGGCAGGGCTTCCATATATCTAGGAGGCTCGAAATACTGTGGAAAGGCAATAGGGAAGAAGCCTGAAGTCCCGCTCCCTGAGGTAAGGGAGAAGGAAGAGAAGAAGCAGAAGAAGAGAAAAAGAGTAGTCCCCAGCAGTGACATCAGTAAGGTCAGGAAAGCTGCAGGCCTTGACTGCTTGGTAAAGGGTCCTTGGTAGATTCCTCTACAAACCACTGCAGAGTGGTACTGTTTGGGGCAATGAATTAGAAGGCTGCCTGGGTCAATGCAGGAGTGACAGGGACAGGGCAGCGGACGTGAGGACCGCCTAATGCCACTTGAACAGAAGAGACTTTGAAGGACTTTACCCTGGAAGGGGAAACCGCAGAGTGACCTGGCCGGAGGACTGAGTCATGAAGAGGCAGCAGCACCTCCTAGAGCGAGAGAGGGGCTGCACACTGGAGAAAGACAGTGGACAATGGAAGGAAGGGGCATTGGCCTGGCAGAGCTAATCGCCAGAACCACAAGGAGGGGGCACCGTTCAGTGGTGAATAGAGCCCCCATCACAGGTCCTCATCAAGTATGGGTTGTAGCTGTGGGATGGTAGGTGACAACAAGGTGACAATAAAACCCCCTCAAACTACACAACCCTCGTTGTCACGTCCCCCCGTCACGGTCATTCTGCACCTGCTGAGTTGGTAGTAAAATCTTTCCTTGGTACACAGCTGGTACACGGCTTCATGAGCCCAGGGCGTAAGGAGTAGGTTGCATCCCTCCAAAGATCACTACTGGCAGTTCAACATTGCCAGTGGTAAAATCCAACAATTAGCAGAGAAGGTCCCTGCTTGTAGCTATCTGAATGATGCAAGCATCATGCAGCTTCCCTGACCAGCCAACATTGATGGCAATGAAGTAAATCCCAGGTGATCCAACAGCACTTGCATAACCATAGAAAACTAATCCTTTCTGTCGATGTACCCTGTGGCAAGGTGCTCTGGGGCCAAACTAGAGATACGCATGCCGTCTATTGCTCCATCCACAATGTTCTGCACATTGCTGAAAGTCACCGTCCTGCGTAGCAGGAGACTATTAACGGCCTTACACACCTGCATCACAAAGGCCTTCACTGTGGATTTTCCCACTCCAAAATGACTCCCACTGAGAGGTAGCAATCCACCATTGCAAGTGTCCAGTGTGATTGCCACTTGCTTCTGCACTATCAGAGTTGCTCCCAGTTTGGTGTCCCTGAGTTGGAGGGCTGGGGCAAGCTCAGTGCACAGATCCAGGAATATGATCTTGCACAGCCAAAGGTTCTGCAGCCACTGCCCATCATTCCAAACCTGCATTATAATGCCATCCCACCAGTCGCTGCTCATTTCTTGAACCCAGAAGCAGCGCTCCACTATCTGCAGATGCTCTGTGAATGCCACCAACACCCATGAATTGGTTCTCGCTATGTCCCATGGCAATTTGTCCTCAAAGAAATTGTCATGTTCCCTGCAGTTCTTGCGGCTCTACAAATACCAGAGGATCGTGCCTCCTGTGCTTGCAACGCTCACGACAATAGTGCAGAGCTGTGCAGGCTCCATGCTTCTGTCAGAGATGGCAGACATTAACAAGCCCCGCATGGGTTTGTGGGAAATTGAAAACAGGTGCGAAAATGATGGGATAGCGATATTATGGGATGGAGAACATGGCTTTATGGGAAGTTGAACCCTTGCTCCCAGTCACCCCTGCCCAACTCACTTATGCCCAAGACAACATGCTGAACAGTGGTGGGCTGCTCACTGGAATACCCACGATGCAGCACCGCTCTGTGCATCGACACAAGCAGTCCTGATGAGTACACACAGTGCCAATGCAAGGAGCCAAGTCTGCACACACACAAGCAATATGCTAACTGCAGCGGTTGTATGCTAACGTAACTTGCATCAGCCAAACATTGTAGTGTAGACAGCGCCTTAAGTGTAGACACATGCACAACTGGGTTGATGCAAGGCATACATCAACCTAACTTGGTAATGCAGACAGGGCCGGCTCTAGGCACCAGCAAAACAAGCTGGTGCTTGGGGCAGCACATTTTTAGGGGCAGCATGGCCGGCGCCAGAATGCCGCCCCTAAAAATGTGCCCCAGCCGCCCTAGCTCACCTCCGCTGCTGCTGCCACGGCGCGCAAAACAGCTGATTCGCGCACCGCTACTCGCCCTCCCTCCCAGGCTCTCAAACCTGGGAGGGAGGGGGAGACCCCGAGCGGCCGCTTCGAGCGCCGCTGCTCCCCCTCCCTCCCAGGCTTGAGGGAGGGGGAGAAGCGGCGCCCGCGCTGCGGCCACTCGGCGTCTCCCCCTCCTTCCCAGGCTCTCAAACCTGGGAGGAGATCCCGAGCGGCCGCGGCGCGCGAAACGCTGCTCCCCCTCCCTCCCAGACTTGAGAGCCTGGGGGGAGGAGGCAGGGCTGGGGATTTGGGGAAGGGGTGGAGTTGAGGCGGGGCCGGAGGGTGGGGTAATTAAAGAACGGGGGGGGAGGGGGCGGCCAAAATTGGTTTTGCTTTGGGCAGCAAAAATCCTAGAGCTGGCCCTGAATGCAGACTAGGCCTAAGTGTGGCCGCTATGGCTCAGGTGGTGGCTCAGTTTAGCTGCTCAAGTACATACCTAGGATCTCGGACAGGACTGTACTCTGGACACTAGCCCAAGCCACTGCTCATGCTGCCATGTCAACACTGCTGTTTTTAGCACTCTAGTTCAATCAGAGCTAGGACATGCACATCTACCCAACATGAGAATTACACCTCCTAGCTGCTGTGTAGACGTACCCACTGACTAGCAACTAAGCTTGTGTGAACCCTTGTAACAGCCAGGCAGCTGTAACTTAAAGCAGTTTTTAGTTGTTGTGAGGCTAAATTAATTTAAAAGGTCTACACTCAAGATAAATTATATAAAAATTACATTTTCTTATTCAAGAGCTCTGTACCTGAGCATATTTCAGTCAGATCTGCTGGCATGAGTGCTAATAATAAATCTTACTACTTTTTATTTTTGTTAGCCCTGCACAGCTAGCGTGAGCTAGGTTCTATTCCTTCTAGTGACACTTCAACAGAGTTGTTTGGTGTCACCTATGCAAACCTACTGAAAGTTAATGGCATTGCAGAGGTGTCACTGAGGGTCTTTGTTACTGCTGGTAATGTATGAAAAAGAAACAGATTGCAGGCTGCAAGTGCAGAACTGGCAGATATAAAAAAAGTAAGCTGAGCATATTTAACACAGAAGTTATTAGACACCAGTAAATATGGAGCCCAACAATGCCGTTTTACAGAAATACTTTTCAGAATAGAAGTGCATTTAATGTTACTAAAGTGTATTAAGAGCCTTGAGATAAAAGTCCAAAATAGTATATGAATTATTATTACAGTTCCCAAAATGGCTCTCTGAGAGTAGATGGCTCTGCATGCATACATTTCAGGGTATACATACTGCCTTTCACAACTTTGGCCAAAATTCAGCCATAGGAACAAAGAAAACATTCCCCCCTCCCCCCCTTTTTGAGATCCCGCTACTTAGCTGGCTCTCAGAGAACAATCCTGCATTGGCAGTGAGATTGCGCACCACTGATCTAGGCTCACTATGAGGTGTGCCTCTCTGGGCACGGAGGAATGTTTGGGGCGTTGAATAGCGATGTCAGATGGCTCATGCCAGCCCCCACAGGGGGTCGGGAATGGAGAGCCACCTCCTTCCCCAACTCACCTCAGCAGGCCACCCATGCCGATTTCTGCTCCCACCAGCCTCCATGCCCAGCACTGGCTCTGCCCCCACAGACTGTCATACGTGCCCTCCCCCATCCTGAAAACCCAAGAGGAGAGAGGTATTGACCCTGCCCTTGAGATGCAGCCTGGCAACAATATAGAAGCAGCACGCTGCGGAGGAAGCCTTGACTGTGCAGTAATGGGGGGTCACGGACAGCTTCCATTAATGATAAGGGGGGGCCCCATGCGACTGGAAAAGTTTGCGCATCACTGGCCTAGCTGACCTAACAGACCTTAAAAAGAACAGGAGTACCTGTGGCACCTAAGAGACTAACAAATTTATTTGAGCATAAGCTTTCGTGAAACCTAACAGACCTTGTCCTCCTCTAACTAATTCTAGGGCTGGTTAATTTTTTTTTTCCCACATGAAGACTTTTTTTATTGTTAAAAATTAATTCTTCTTTACATCGGAAATTTTTAGAAAAAAAACAAAAATTTTACAAACTTTCTGGGGGCTTTTTCATTTTCACAAAATTGGAAAATGAAAAATTTAGTCTCAGTAATGTTATTTATGATTTATTTATTTTCCCCTTCCTTTTCCTTCCTCTTTTCTCTTTCCCCCTTTTTCTGTGGAAAATGGAAAAAGGGGTGAAGATGAGGGGCAATTAAAATGTGAGAAAAGTGGGAAGGGAGAGGAAAAAAGAGCCCCAAAACATTCAAAAAATTGTAAACCAAAAATTTCTTATAAAAATTTGAATGAAAAATCTGAAGTAATTTTCAGTCCATAGGTTCTGAAAAGGAACTTTTGTTATTCAACATGTTTGTGAATATTTTGAAAGAATATGAGTTCCTTTTCTATACCCATGGAACAAAAACAACTTCCAAAATTTTAGTGAAGATTTTTTTTCCCATTTGTGTTTTCAACCAGATACTAATACTCTCCAATACTAAGTTTGCCTCAGCTGAAGTCAGTCTCCGGACGTTGAGATGCAGAAGAGATTGTAGTCTTGAGTTTTGTCCAATGCTAGACAACAGCTAAAAGGATCCTCATTGAGAGACTTGACTCTTAGAAACCTCTCTTGGCATCCTGGCCCATGATGCTACAAAGCTGTAAAAAATGTTCCTACTATGCTGTGGTTCTGGGATACAGACAGATAGCTGGGGGATATAGGCCCGATTCTGCAAGGTACAAAGCAGTCTGGCCCCAATCCAGCAAAACATTTAGGTTCAAATTTTTAAAAGGTATTTAGGCTTTGCTGTACTCAGCGTTGCAATGCCTCACTGATTTAAGAGCCTTAAACACCTACTTAAATGAAAGCATAGGAGTAGTTTTTCAGTTTAAAGTTAAACATATACTTACAGGCTTTGCCGGATCAGGGCCAGCACATTCCACATCTTTACAGGACCAAAGTCACACAGGGAGAGTTAAAAAGCAGCCTTTCATAGGGATGCTTCATTTAAAGCAGTGGTCACCAGCCGGTCAATCACGATTGACTGGTCAATGCTAGAGGATCTCCCAGTCAATCGCGATCTCTGGTGGAGAAGCGGGGCTTCCACTAAGGCTCCCTGCCTGCCCTGGCCAGCAAGGCCCCGGGGCAGGGGTCTCCCCACAAATGCTGCTCCTGTCTGCAAGCACCGCCCCCGGAGCTCCCATTGGCCCGGAACGGGGAGTTGTGATGCTTGCAGAGAGGAGCAGCATGTGGCACCACGTGCCCGCCCCAGGGGCCGCAGGGGCGCATTGGCCCCTTCCAGGAGCAGCGTGGGGACAGGGTAGGTGGGGAGCCTGCCTTAGAGGTAGCCATGGGACACCGGGAGCTCCATAAGTGCTGCCCTGGCGGGAGGCCGCACCCCAAACCCCAGCCCTGAGCCCCCTCCCAGAGACAGCACCCTGAACCCCCTCCTGCACCCTGAACCCCCTCCTGCACCCCAGCTCTGAGCCCCCCCTGAGCTAGCACCCCATACCTCCTCCTGCACCCCAAGCCCCAGCCCTGACCCCACTCCCAAAGCCAGCACCCCATCCCCCCTCCTGTACCCCAATCCCCCTGCCCCAGCCCTAACCCCCCTTCCAGAGCCAGCATCCCATGCCCCTTCTACACCCCTACACTCTGCCCCAGCCCGGAGTCCCCTTCTGCACCCAAATTCCCTCTGAGCCCACACACTGCACCCCCTCCTGCACCCCAACACTCTGTCCCAGCCTGGAGCTTCCTCCTGCACCCAAACTTCCTCCCAGAGCTTGCACCCCTCACCCCCTCCACACCCCAACCCCCTGCCCCAGGCTCAGCTAAGAGCCTGCACCCTACCCCAGCTCAGTGAACATGAGTGAGGGTGGGAGAGAGCGAGCAACAGGGGCCGAGGGGGTGGAGTGAGCAGGACAGGGCTTTCTTTGGGGAAGGGGCGGGGAGACCCTGGGTTGCCCTTAAATTCAAAAAGTGATCATGGGTGTAAAAAGGTTGGCGATCACTGATTTAAGGGTATGTGTGACTACCCCCTACCTAGACTTCACTGCTGCAGGTTTTTAAAAGGCAGAAAGATGGATGGGAGATTACCTCATGCTTCCCTTCCCCCAGTTTATCCACAGGACACAAAGCATGAAATCCTGAGCACATTAAAATCAATGGGAGCTTTACCAATAATGTAAATGAGGTCAGGATTGCAGCCAAGGTGAACAGAGTGAATCTCTTCCCTATTCAGGTCACTAGCTCTGCCCTGCCCCTCGTTCCCAAAAGATTGATACTACCTTACAGAGATACCAAATAGGGATGAGTGAAGGAGTGAAAGGGGACCCATAAAGGGTTGCCACTCAACCCCTGCTACTGATTTCTTCATCGTAATCCCACAAACGGCAAACTCTGTTCATGAGCCATTAGCGGGCCCCCAATTCAGCTTTAGAGCCTGCAGAATATCATCCCACATGCCAGACCCAGGTTCGGTTGCACCCTGGGGCTGTTTTGTTGCAAAGGGGCGGCAAGGTGGCAAAACAGGATCCTATTGTCCATCCTGTTCGCATGTGGCAACACCAGTTGGGTGCACAATAAAGTGGCTGATAGATCAGGGAAAGGGGGCACGTTTGCTATGAAGCTGGGGACACCGATTTAATTGCAAAAGCTACATAATACCGTGCTCTTCTGTAGCACCTTCCACCCGAGGATCTCCATGCGTTTTACACCATCCCTGGGAGGTGAGGGGGAGTAGTGTTATCCCCGGTAAGATTAAATGAGCTGCCTACAAACCACACACCAGGTCAGCGGCAGAGCTGGGAACTGGCCTCCTGACCCCTGATCCTGCAATTCACTCTCAGGCTCCTTCTCCACCTCCCAAGCAGTCCCGGAGCTGAGCCGCTATTACCCCGGTGCTAGGGCTTTCCCAGAGAAACACGTGTGAACGCCCCACGCAGCCCACACGCGCTGGTAGCTGGGCACAGGCAGGGGTCTGCTCTCAATGGGGTAGCCCTCGGGGGAGAGGGGGATTAGGGCATCCCTTCCGGGAAGGGAGCTTCCCGCTTACCCATGTGCTGATCACACGTGGCTCAGCCTCCGCTGGGCTCCTCCGGGTAGCAGCAGGGCAGAGACACGCGGCAAGTCCGCCGCCCGCCTCGGCCCTTTGTACTCACCAGGTGCAAAGTTTGTCTTTGATCCCGAGCAAGAGGCTGGGGGGCGATCTCAGAGGCGCTGCTGCAGTCGCGGCAGCTGCTGCTGTTTCCGACGGTGCCCGCGGGCAGGTGGCATCCTCGGGACCAGCCGCTTCCATTTGGAGCCAGACGCCGCCGAGCAGCTGCTGTCTAGAGAGCTGGGTGGGAGGCGAGCGCAGACAGAGGAGAGGAAGGAGGTGGGAGGGCGGTGCTAGCGCGCGGCTTCTTCGCTGGCTCAGCTGCTGGGCAAAATCTCTCTCCTGTGCGGGTGTCTTCCGCAGCAAATCATTAACTGTCAGCAAACAAGACCCAAACAATCCAGTCAAGATCGCACGCTGGCATCCCTCTCCGGGGCTGTAACCTGCTCCAGGATGGGGGAGAGACCTCTGCTCTGCTCTCCTGGCTGATCTGGGGAGCTGCCAGCTCGTCACTCATTCCCTCCTTCTCTACCTGCAGGTGAGGTTGCACAATGATGTTAGTTCTAGTTTTTCCCCTCCCAGGTGTCTTTGTGGCAGAGGAGGCCATGCCCCAGATCTCTGGGATTTCTCACTCAGAATGGATTTGTTGTGCTCCCCTATTTGCAAGAGGCAAACACTTAAATCTGATTTCAGAGTGGTAGCCGTGTTAGTCTGTATCAGCAAAAAAAACGAGTACTTGTGGCACCTTAGAGACTGGCACTCCTCATTCTTTTTATTAAATCAGACTTGCAGTGAATCAGAGCTGCTTTCCCAAGGCCTGATTCTCTTCCAATCTTACACTAGTTTTACACCAGTGTAACTCTTGACGTCTATGGGGTTTCTTCTGATTTCCATCATTTTAAGTGATGGGAAAGTCAGTCCCTTCGTTATTTTGAGCGCATAATAGATCTGTGGGTAGTTTAGAGACTGCAAACCAGGTCTTTAGCTGGTGTCAATCAGCATGGCCCAGAGTTTCCTTTTCAAAATGTTGAACAAATCAGGAAGGTCACTGGCTGAATCACATTCATTGACACAATCTGAAAGGGTGAACTGCCAAAGAACAAGCAAGATTGTGAATATCTGGAATGTACACATGCCAAAGAGATGCTTTAACATGAATCCAGTCGCCCCAAGCAAAAGTTGGAAGATCCAAAAGGGAGAGTGAATAATTTCTCTCTCTGTTTGGTTGACTACCTTCCTTTAGAATGATTTTTAGATAGCCCTTATTATACCTTTCTAGGGGGAAAGTACCTAGTGTGACTATGTGAATGTTCATGATCTCTGTCAAGGGAGATTAATAGTGCAAAATTATCAATCAATTCTTTTCCTTGTAAGAGGGTTGGCCTAATTCAATTGTTGATTTGCTATGTCCAGGTTTTTGCATTCTCCAGTGACTTCTGTTTCTTTTTAACTTTTGGTAATGATGCAGCATATTCCTGCTCTACAAGCACAAAACCCACTAGCCCCAATAACAAATCAAATTTCAAAAATTAAGTAAATCAAAAAGTGGGATTTTTATCAAGTTCTCTCAAATGAAAGTGGAACAAAACAACACACTGCAAACCTACTTTATAAGAGTCAAGAAATCTGGTGCTGATATAACTTTCTGGATCCGATTTTAAAAGTTTGAAAATTCAAGTGATTGTCCCCAGAGTAACTTCAGATTTGGTCCCCTGGCGCATATGGGATATTTTGTAACCATACATGATTTTTTTTCTTTACAATATGTATGTCTAGTGTAGAAAAAGATGGGCCCAAAACCAAGCCTTGGGCTTTGGGAAACTTCAGATTCAGATCTGACCTTTGCATCTGTATACCTTACCTTTACAGTAAAGGCTGGAACATAATCCTCTTAATTTTGGGGGAGTTCAGATCTTGGATTCAGATGCAAACTTTGCAGCTTGAGCTCATCCCTAATGAAGTGAGTCAGAGTTACTCTGGGAATCATAACTTTTAACTTCCCAACCTTTATGCCTATAAAATCTCAGTTGTCTCATCCATTCACAAAGCTTCAAATACCATCTTTATGCGAATGACTCACAAATCTAGCTTTCCATTCCTGATTTGTTTTTATCTGTCCACATCCACATCTCAGGTTGTCTCTCGGTGATATCTCCTGAAAGAATTGCTGGTAATTTAAAAATAGCTGATCTTTCTTCACTAATCCTTCCCTCCTGTGCCACATTCTCTGTCACTGTTGACTATCACCATCTTCCCTGTCACTCAGACATATGACTTGAGAATATTTTACTCTTTCTCCTCTGCTCCTTACAGCCAGGTTGTGTCCAGGTCCTAATCCTTCTTCCTCCATAATGATAAGATAATAAAGCAGTTGATATTCAATTAAGAAAGAACTAAGGGAACGTAATATAATTAATGCCATCAACATGGTTTATGGAAAATAGATCCTGTCAAGCTTACTTGATATCTTTTTTTGATGAGATTACAAGTTTGATTAAGAAAGATAATAGTGTTGATGTAAAAAGCAAAAGAGAGTCCTGTGGCACCTTTAAGACTAACAGATGTATTGGAGCATTCGTGCGTGAATGCCCACTTCATCGGATGCATGTGTTGATGTAATAGACTTCTGTGAGGCATTTGACTTGGTACTGCTCAATATTTTGATTCAAAAATTAGAACAATACAAACTTAATACTGCACACATTAATAACTTCTTAACCATTTTTCCAAGTGTTTTTTTTTAATCTTAGCAAAGTATTAGTGACCTTTATTGAGAATTAGGTTTATACCCAAGTTGTTAAATCCAAACTATTTGAGTGAAAAGGAGCCAAGATCCTGCACTCTTTTTTAAAGGTTGAAAACCAATTATAATGGCTGAAAAACATCACAGTTGGATAACAGACTGACGAGCTTTTCTTATATTTTCCAAAACCAATTACTTCAGGGCTGAGAATAAACAAAAAATATCAGCCCAAAAGAACATTTTTGGGTACTAGGAGGAGTTTGAAAGGGGGAGCTAGAAATCTAGCCAGTTTTTTTTTAAAGGAGTTGAAAGCAGATTAAAAAATGACACCTGCCCTTGAATCTCCATTGTTACAGGAGTGCTCTATAAAAGAGAGGTGTCTATGTGTATAGCTAGATAGATAAATAAGATGCCAGTAGGTGGTGACCCAGAATATGCAGCATAGTTCATGGGTTTTGTAGGACCAGTACAGCTTCTTGTTGTTCATTGCAAATGGCTTATGTGAAACTCTCTACATGCAGCTCTTCAAAACTGTGCCAATTTTTGTGGATTTACAATAGTATTTTCCTTTTAATATTTTTTCCTCCCTGGTTGGTGGGTGAAAGCCTGCACAAAACAATAAGGGGAAATGACTCATGCACTAATACTCCAAATATTTATGCACATTGTGACAAATTGCCGGCACTATTATGATGGGTCCAGCGTTTTCTCCTCTTTTGGGGGGTGTGGGTTTCAGGCCTCCTTTTCTCACCCCTGATCTGGGGTATCAACTGTCCCAACTAGTGTCCCAGAGAAAGGGGTTGGAGAGGGAGGGACCCAGACTCGCCCTCTACTCCGGTCCCAGTCCAGGGGCCCTAGGGATAGCGGCAAATCACTTGAACTAGCGATTCCTTCCCCTGGGCTACTTCCCTCTCCAGCCCTTCAGCTTGTGGGGCTTTCTGCCCTCTCTCTGCTTGGGCCAAGTTTCTCCCAACCCCTTGTGTCTGTGAAGTCCCTCTGCTCTGCACAAGCCAGGTTTCCCTTTACCTAGGGTCTTGGTCTTCTGGTCCGCCACAGCACTTCTCCAAACTGTTCTCCTTCAAACAGCTCTCTGCTCCAACAGCAAACCACTCTGCTTCAATTCCTCCAAACTGCTCTCTGCTCCAACAGCAAACCACTCTGCTTCAATTCCTCCAAACTGCTCTCTGCTCCAACACCAAACCACTCTGCTTCAACTCCTTCCCCTGGCTGATTGAAGCAGGGTTTTTTTTTTAACGGGTGACTGACTTCAGGTGCTCTAATTAATCTATAGCAACCTCTCTTCCCTCTACAGGGAATAAGGTTCTCATCATCCTGGGGCTTACATATCTTCCCCTCTATCATTCTCCCTGTTATTTCATTAGTTGTCCCCTGGAATCGCTTGGCTTCCAGATTCTGTGGATCCTCCCCTTAGGCTGGGGGGAGGTCCTTTAGCAGTGGCGGGCTGTGCCCACCCACTTCCTGAATCCCAATAGGATCACTCTCCTGCTGCCCTCTGGCCATTCTGTATCACAATATGAATAACTTTTTTTCACATGAATAGGCCTATTGAGATCAAACTGATTATTCATTAGCATAAAGTTACTCACATAAGTGTTTCAGGAGCGGAAGGGAAAAAACCTTGTTAGCTTCAACAGCTTTGAATCAGGCCCTAAATGAATAAAGGAGAAACAATGAAACTGGCTACACACACCAAGTGCTGTCAAATGCATAAAGAAAGAAACTTATGGAGGGAAAAAGAGAATTTTTTTTCATTCAACTTCTCTCAATACAATATTCAGGCAGAAGTCTCATTTTTAAGTAGGTAGTGGCCATTACAATAATTGAAATAGGAGCTTAAAATGGAACTGCCATCTCAAGCATAAGTATAGTATTATGTTATTAGTATAACACAATCAAAACATAGATCAGATTTCCTGCAGTTCTTCTCTTTAAAAAACAACAAGAAAGATTGTATCCCATTAATGCAGTGTCAATTTCTGAATGTGATTGTGAACAGAGATTTCACAGTACATAGAAGCAGGTTTTCATTATTTTGTAAAATGGAGACCATTTTCACCACTAGAGGTTCCACATGATCCATACATGTCTCTGTGACATCTGAGTCTCAATGTCCATCTCTTCTGCCTGGTTTATGGTGCTGTTCATCTCAAACCGAAAACATTATTTATGCCATATTTTTTCTTAATTCATATTTCTCTTTCCACAAGAAACTCCAGATTGCTATCCATAAAGACAACTGGTTTTGCTTAGTTTAACATACATATATGTAGAATTTTCATGCAGAATTTTTGAAGGGTAAAAACAGCCTTATATCAAGTTTTCAGTTGAAAAATTTCAGTTTCCACTTTATTTGTTTTTACTTCAAATGTCTGGTTTTTAGACCAAAAATTGTGGGCTTTTAAAAACTGTTCTGGGTTTTCTCCACTCCCTTTTTTCTTTTTGTTACACTTCTCTTTCCCAACCCCGGCACACACACTTTTTTCTGCTAAAAGGAAGGTAAAGGTCAAAGTGTGAGAAAGTGGGGAAATCTTCATTGAAACAGTAAAAATGCATGAAAAGTAGAGTTTTCTCTACAGTTTCCTGATGGTTTCCCAACTTTTGCCAATTGTAAAACAGTTACTAAGTGTTTGAAAAGCAGGGGGAAGGGAGGGTAGACCCACAATTTTGAAACAGAAGTGTTCACTTTTTTCCAAATTTTACCATTTCAATTTTTTGCTTTAAAAAATTGGGTTTTTAATAAAACTGAAACGTCTTCTTCTTTTTCCTTTATGCCGCTTTTCCTGGTGAGGGTCGCAACATCAGCATGGAGAGTAGGGAGGACCAGACCTCCTTTTCCTCCGCAACAGGTTCCAGCTCCTCTTGGGGGATTCCCCAGCGTTCCCAGGCCAGCCATGAGATATAATCTCTCCAGTATGTCCTGGGTCGGCCTCAGGGCCTATGCCCAGTGGGACATGGCCGGTATAGTTCCAACGGAAGCCTCCCAGGGGACATCCTTATCAGGTACCCAAACCACCTGAGCTGATGCCTCTCGATCCGGAGGAGTAGCGGCTCTACTCCGAGGCCCTCCCATATAGCCGAGCTCCTCACCCTATCTCAAAGAGTAAGCCCAGCCACCCTGCACAGAGACCTCATTTCCACTGCTCGTACCTGCGATCTTGTCCTTTCGGTCATTACCCAAAGTTCATGACCATGGGTGAGGATGGGGAAGTAGAATGCCCTGTAAACAGAGAGCTTCATCCGAGAACTCAGCTCCCGCTTCATCACCACAGATTGGTACAGTGCCTGCATCACTGCTGCCACCACACCAATTCCCTCTGAGGATTTTTACCTTGTTGTGATGGAGGGGCTTGCATGTTCCAACAAACCCCAGGGCTATGTCATCTGGAGCCTAGTGCTCCTGGTAGGGTCACCCTAGGCAAATAGGTCTGGGGGGAGGTTCTAAACTAAAAACGATCCGCATCAAGACTCTCTTGAAAGCCCAAAAATGACCATGTGAACTCGCCTGGACTAGAAATACCAGAACCTATCCCTGCGGGGTGGTGTCAGGTGAGCATTTGGTGGTCAGGCTACCCATGTAACCCAGCCGGACCCAGCCCAAAAAGACAATGTGGGCCCATTTTGTGGGGTCACCACCCGCGAGGCGAAGGGTGAGGGTCGGGTGCGATGCCAGAATGGCAGCAGGAGAGATGGACCATGCAATGGAACTGGCTCTCAGCAATGGAAAAAAACAAAACTGAAACTTTTTGTTGGAAAAATTTAGACTGATTCTATTAGAAAGCCAGGTGTTAAAATAGGGGCTGAAGGATTATGGTGCTCATATGTATTTTATATAATCTATTTTTATAGTGTGCCCATCACTGTAGCAGCTGAATAAATACTTCTGAACTTACCAAGGTGCAAATGTAAACACAATGTGTGACAAAGGCCCAAGATAAAACACAAAAATATTATTCCTGATGGAAACTTAATATGCTATGGGTTTAATTATATTAGTCTAAATGGCTGCAGTGCATTCATTCTTTGATTCTGATGTAAATAATTTTTCAACAATAAAACTGAGGGAACACCAAATTTGTGTGATTGTGATTTTGGGAATAAAATGAAGTACACTCAACAGTTATGGCTATGTACCAAATACCGATCTGTCTCTGGACTGTGAAAAGGATACATTTTATATATCCCACCCTTGTTTCCCCTCAGGCCTTGCCAGGACCCTAAACTACAATCCCATTTGCCCTTAGGACTACATTTCCCAGCAATCCCTAAGAAGAGTTCCAGTCCACCCTGTTTATAGAATGTTGGTCTTGGGCCTTAAACGCGGTAGCAGTATGAGATTTTTCCCCAGACTGCCTCTGCCTCATTTACTGTGCCCTCGGCCCCCTAGGTATTGTCCTTGGAATGGAGACATTCTATAGGTAGAGCTAAATCTGAGTTGCAGGTGCATCACATATACCAAAACTCTTGAGAAATGTTAAAAGGAAGTATGGGAAAGAGTGTTATTTGGTTGCTGGATCAAAATTGCTCTGTTAATAAGTTCCTCAGCGGTATGTATTTTAGGAGTGTGGTGAAGATCTTTGGACAATTTAAGTATGTCATCTTTTATCAGAGGAGTTTTTCAAAATCACAATGTCATTAGGTTTTAACTCTAGTTGCTTTGCTAGATTTTCTCCAATGTTATTTTCATGGTACTATTCACTGGGGGGATCAACTGAAAAAAGCCCCCAAAACAATACTGTGTTGAGCCCGAACAGCGAAAGTTGTATATCTGTACAGGAGATCTTGTTGTAAATTATATGTTCCCTGAGTGTTATATGTGATTCCCTGAAACCATAGGAAAGTATGACTCAGAAGGAAGGAGCCAAAATATTTTTTAGGGTTAAGAAAGCAGCCTCCTCATTTGGATGTTGGAAGGTAACTGCAGGGAAATCTTTTTTTTTTTTTCTTATTAATCAAAGTGTGTTAAGTAGCTTCAAGCTTTGTGTTATGTCTGACTCTAGAAGACACAGCATAGGATTTTTTCTCACTGTAATCTCTGCCAGACTGCTTCAGAAATGCAAGGTTTTCCCATCAGCTCTTTTGATTATCATTTGTCAGGCAGTGTCAAATCCCACTAGCAGGACAAGATGGATTTCAGGGAGTTATGTTTAGGCTGGCCATAAAGCATACTGTCCTTCCAGATTTTGCTAGCTATTACTGGAATTAGCAATAGGGTCAGTGAACTCAAAAGTGCAAGTGCTTCATGTGTACAATATCTGCTATAGTATCACACTTTATCTGGGCATAGTGTAATGCATTATTCCAACCTTTTCGCCCATTGTGTCTCCCTGTCAGATAGGAACCTACTACTCACTTCTGTTTATATCTAGCTTTTGTAAAACAGTAAAGATGCATAGTGTGTGGGGCCAGAGCTAGCTGTAGCCAGAATCCTATATGTTCCCTACATTATTTAGCCCCCATGTACCACCCTAATGGTAAATAATTTTTCTGCCTCCTAGGTGTGTGCACCCTTTAAGTAATGACACTGATCCTTTCTGCAGATCTAAAAGTTATGGAGGTTTCTTGCTGGATCATTCACAGAATAGTTGGATAATGGTCTTTCCAGACATGATGCTTAGATACCAAAGGTGACAGATGTCTTGAAATGTATGATTAATGAGCTCAATTTTTCAGAGGTGCTCAGCATCTGCAGGTTCCATCAGCTGCAGTTATGAGTGCACAGTGCCTCTAAAAGAATCAAGTACATGATCCCCTTGGATCATAGTGGCCCCGAGAGGCTCCAGTTAGCATTGGGGACTCACTCTGCTAGACAATGTACATACTTACAGAAAGACACAGTGTCCCTAACCTAAAGAGTTTACTGGCTAAGAGCATGATTCAACTTCCATTAAAATTAATCGGAGTCTTTCCATTGATCTTAATGGGTATTGGATCAAGCCCTAAATATTTAGTATTTGCTCCCAGTCCCATTTCCATATCTTTTTCCATGCCGCCAGGTGCTTCCCTATCCCAGTTCAGCAAGCCACCAGCCTCTCTGCATTCAAATCCCTCCCTAAAGTCTCACTTGTTCCAGAATGCCTACATCCAGTAAGGTTAAAGATGGAAAATAATCCAGGTTATGCCCTCCTCTGAGCTTCCCAGTGAGTCCTCTTGTTTCTGTGTGTCTCTTTTAGACTATAAACTGTGAGCTAGGAATATCTTAATTTTGTGTCTTGTACAGCCATTAAATAGTAGTAGCAGTAGTAATAATAATCAATAATTAATAACTAGGTAGCTACATCTCCCGAATAAAGGGAATAACGGCAAAGGAAGTAGGTTCTGTCACTGTGTCCTTAGCAGGAAGGACATAAGCAAGGAGACCAATAACAACCTCATAACATGCATTGCAGTCATTAGAGTCAACCACTAGGGATCAGGCATTTATACTGGTTAATTATCTCCCAACTGCACACTACTAATTTATTTTCTCTTTTATGTGATTGTCTCTTGCTGGATAGCCATGTCTGAGTTGAACTTTTATTTTTGCAATTACAATAAGCAGTTACTAAATTCAATACAGTAAAAATATTTATAAGCATATGATTAGTATACTTACAAGAGGCTAAACCAGGGTGCTTAGACCCATATTGGTCGGCTCCAACCGGTCAGGCAGGTATTAGTAATGAACCCTTTAAGAGTTTACTTTTTATACAAACAAATGATGTCATTGCCAAGAATTGACTTTGATAATTTACTAGCTTTAGCAAAAGCTAGTTTGAAGCAGTTTCTCCCTACTACTTTCCTTCCTTCAAGACCTTCTCTTATTTTCTTCCCGACCTGCTCTCCCCCTTCCTGCCATCCTTGATTGCACAGCAATACAGTGGGAAGGTTTGGGGTTTTTTTCCTTTGAGACAATTTCCCTTTGTCTTGTTATTGCAGCTGTTTTTACTTTATTAGTTACTTTTAAAACCATACATCCTTCTCATACTACAAGTAACACTACTTACTATTCTCATGGCCTTCATTTACTTGCTAATTAGGGCCTTTTCCATACTGGTCACAAACTGTAAGGGGAAATGTTACTTTCTTAACCAAACTTAAGCTAACTTTTATTGTTGTTATTAATGATTATTATTTTATGTATGTATGTATGTGTGTATTTATTTATTTATTTATTATCCTATAAACACCATTTAGGGAGGGCAGATGCCTTTATACATTTTTCCCTCGTGCCCCATTTCTATGGGGACCAGCTTGTGGTCTCCAAAAAAGCTTGAGGTTATGTCAATGTCCATCATTCTATTCAAGAGATAACAAAATGTGGATAAAATGTACAGAAGATGTGCCAACTTACTCATAATATGGAAAAGAAACTAAAAATGCTTTCCATTAATACTGTTTTTCATAAATAATTGTTATGAATGTAGCATATGTAAAACAGGAAACTTCAAATAAAATAAAACAAGTACCATGTCTCCTGCCTTTTGTTAGTTCTTTGCTTTCCTTGTTCATAAGATTGAGGAGCTGTCCCTTAGAATGGACATTTTCCTTCCTTCTGTATACTTTTATTTCTATTATATCTATTTCTATCTGTATATATATTTCAATTATATCTTCCTCACAAGATTCTTTTTTCCCTTTATATTTTTCTCTCTGTTTTCTTCATTTTTTTTGTCTCCTCCATGCTCTTTTCTTCTTGAAAATCTCTCTTCCTCTCCTCCATGAATACTCTATTTTTCTTATTATTATCAAACCTAATGCCCCTCCACATTCTGTAACAACTCATCACTCCTGTCCTTTCTCCAGTTTCTGCATCCCCTGCTACCCTCCATTTCCAGTTTACCCTGTGTCATGTGACAAGGGTGAAATAATTTAATTTTCTTTTAATACCGAACAAGGAACTTTATTAGAATAAGAGAAACAATAATAAAGTAGCAACTGGCTACTTCCAAACTCAGCTTTCTGGTTCTCATCCAGCCTATTCATTCCAGCTCTCAGGCTGCCTGCTCCTCACTTCCCTGTCCCAGCTCTGAGGTGGCAGCAGCTGCTGCAAGATCCATCTAATCAAGTTCCCTTTCTGGAACAAACCCTTTTTAAGGATTTCCATCCATTTGGACCTTTTGGCCAGGAGACTGATCTGAGGCTTCCCTTCTCTCCTGTCGACCAATTATGTATAACTGAGTTATTCCTGGGGCTTGAAAAATAAAGAATCTATAGTGCAACAGGTTGATCACAACATTATATGTTACTGAAGGCAGAGAAAAAACTATCCAGGTTTTCTGGAGAAGATAATGTCCATGTTGATAGAAGGAGCTCCCTTCAACACTTATGTGCTTAAAGAAATGGGGCTCGATCATCTTTCCATTGTTATCAAGGAATTATTTTAAAGAGGGTCATCACTGGTGAAGATTATTTAAGACACACTGGAATAGGGGTATTTTCACCTATGTCTAATATACACAGTTTATTCATAGTGTAATGAGGATGTTAAAAGCCTGAGAGTTAGGACTGTAGAGGCTGTGTCATAGAGTAATTTAGGATAATTTTGTCACAGGGCCAGAGTGTGTGTGATAGAGAAGCTGGGGAGTGTTGACACCTCCAACATTTTGCACTCTGTTACTTTAGTTGAGTAGAATTTTGCTGGGATCCAATAGTATAATATATTTAAGATTTTTATTTAGCGTTAGCAGGGATTGGGTGAAGACATTAGTATGACATTGTTGACATATTATAGCCCAGTTTTCTTCCCATAGGGACTAAGCTCTTCGTCCTAAATTTCTGGAAAGGGGCGGATTATATACAGATATTTATTGAGCCAATAACAGCAATTGCATGCAAAATGAGGCTGGCCCCAAAGTTGGCAATCATGTCTTCTAAAAGTGACGAGTTGTTTCTGCAGAATGGGGTTAATTCCATGGAAATTGTCAAGGACATAGAACTGATGGGAGCCTAACTGTAAGGTGAAAAGAGAAGAAACTTTGGACAGAACATCACCACCATTGGATGGAACATGACACCTCCTAGGGACACCTAGGAACCACTGAAGTCTCACTCAGTTGCAAAAGCTAAATCCTCCAGCTGCTGCTTCTCAAGTGACCATTTTATTTTAAGCTGCCACCCAAGTTCCACATTTTCCTTATCTCTCAACACCCATTTCCTGCTCTTTTTCAGCTCGTCTTACATGAGTCTCTCCTCAGTCCCTCTTTATATGACTCATCCCATGCCTTCCTACCCCTTTTCCAGGTCCCACTCTTCACTATGTTGCACTCTTGCCCACCCATGCTTCTCCTTGACTGTCTTGTGTTCCTTTTCCAGTTCACAGCTCTCCACCTCAGTCTCATGCCCTTCCTGGTCTGTCTCCCACCTAGAGCTCCGCAAACAGTTGATTTTTCAGTTCAGCAGCTGAAGTGGAAAATCCTTCCCAAATTTTTGTGGGACAAACCAAAATAAAACACAAGACTGAATAAATAATAATAATTAATTGCAATAATAATCTTGGGTCAAACAAAACATTCACTTGACGCAAAACATTTTTTTCAGTTTTTTAATTTGTGACATTTTTGGGTGATTACCACTTTTAAAAACATATTTAAATAAATCTAGCTAAATTTTTAAACAAAGCATTGTTTTGAAGAAAAAGTCAAAGAATTTCATTTTGAAAATGTAAAAACAAACGTTTTTGGCTTTCAATTTTGTTATTTGGTCACAACCATTGCCCAAAGTGGAACCAAATTCATAGCTAGTTTTGATCGCCCCAAAACTACATTTTTCAGTGCATAAACTATTTGACAAAAAAAATTCACCCAGCTCTACTCCCACTCTTGCACAACACCTCAATCTTATGACCTTCACCCCTTCTGCAACTCCTTACTCATCTCCCTCCCTTCCTCTTTATAGCTCATGCTTCTTTCCACCATCCTTGCCCATCACCCTTTATTGCACCCACCCTTACTTTGCAACACCCCCTTTTTTCTCAGCCCTGCTCACACCTTCCCTTGCCTATCTCATGCCCCACGGTCCATTGTCTATCCCACATCGTACCCCGACTCCCTGCTCATCCTTTTCAGTGCCTAACTTGTACACACACACCCACACTGCCTCTCTAATTCACTCCCCTATCCACTCATCTTGCAGCCCTTGTTGGATCTGTTGTGAGTTTTACAAGCTGTTGACTAGGGGAATAGTGCCTCGCATGTGTGAATTGGAGGTTGGGGATGGAGGGGAAACTCTTGCTTCAAGGAAATGTCTTCCCCACAGTTAGCCAGGGTAATTGGCACCCAGGTCTTAGTACCCAGAGTAGCTTAGCTGGGGGATGAACAGCCACACTGCAACACCACGTCTGAATCACTATGTCCTCTTTGGGACTGGGCTCCCATGTGTGTCACTAGGACCTGTGCGGGAACATACCACAGTTGGTTATGCTGCAGTAAGCTAAGCCACTCTATGAGTCTTTCCCAGTGAACTGTGGAGATCTTGTCTGTCCTTTAGGGCACATGGGGGGAACTGTGCGAAGGCACTGGAGGACTGTAGGCTCTGAGTGGCTTAGCCTGCCTCCTCACTGCAACGTGGTTGGCTAAACTCCCAGCTGGGCCAGCTAGCACGGCTGAAAGCACCACCACACTGGGGTGAGAAGGTTGTGTGTGTGGATGGGAGGAGTGCTGGGGTGACATCCCAAGAAGAGCATGAGTTAACTCTGCAGGGAAGGCACAGGCTGTGTGATGCAATGGCTCAGGCTGACCTGTTCAGCTCAACCTGAGCAGAACAGGTGCTGAAGGGACAGCGCCCTCCCTCCCCCACCTGTACCTCCTCCATCCCCCAGGATCACAGGGACCTCAGCCCTCCCCCCTGCATTACGGGGTCCATGGGATGCCCAACCCTGCCCTTTGCCCGTGGGGATCGGCGGGACCCCAGCCCTCCCCTCTTCCCCACTGGGATAGGCGGGACCCCAGCCCTTCCCCATCGCCACCGGGAGCCAGGGGGCCCCGCCCCTCCCTGGCATCACAGGGTGCAGCTGCTCGGGTCCGAGCCGTCCCCTCCCCCCAAGCCGGCCTGCAGCGCCGATGCCCGGGATAGGGGCGGTGGGAGCGCGGTGCAGGCACCGGCCGAGGAGGAGCCCCAGGAAGGGCCCCGAGGCCGAGGCGGGCCAGGCCGGGGCCGACATGGACGCAGCGATCTGGATCTATCAGTTCCGGCTGATCGTGCTGGGCGACTCCACCGTGGGCAAGTCCTGCCTCCTGCACCGCTTCACCGAGGGCCGCTTCCCGGGGCCGCTGCACTGCGACCCCACCGTGGGGGTGGACTTCTTCTCCCGCCTGGTGGAGATCGAGCCCGGCAAGCGCGTCAAGCTGCAGCTGTGGGACACGGCGGGGCAGGAGCGGTTCAGGTACAGGCGGCTTGTCTCGCTCCCGGCCTCCTCCCAGCGCCTCTGCCTCCCCGGCCATCCCCGCGCGGCCCCGGACCCCGCTCCTGCTTCCCCGCCCATCCCCGCGCCGCCCCGGGACCCCCTGGCTCCCCGCCCATCCCCCCGCGGCCCCGGACCCGGCTCCTGCTTCCCCGCCCATCCCCGCGCCGCCCCGGGACCCCCTGGCTCCCCGCCCATCCCCCCGCGGCCCCGGGACCCCCTGGCTCCCCGCCCATCCCCGCTCCGCCCCGGGACCCCCTGGCTCCCCGCCCATCCCCGCTCCGCCCCGGGACCCCCTGGCTCCCCGCCCATCCCTGTGCCGCCCCAGGACCCTGCCCCTGCCTCCCCGCCCAACCCCGCATCCTCCCGGGACCCTGCCCCTGCCTCCCCGCCCATCCCCGCGCCGCTCCGGGACCCCCTGGCTCCCCGCCCATCCCCGCGCGGCCCGGACCCGGCTCCTGCCTCCCCGCCCATCCCCGCGCCGCCCCAGGACCCCCTGGCTCCCCGCCCATCCCCCTGCCACCCTAGCACCACACCTAGGACCATCATCCTGCCCCCTACCCTTTCCCAATCACTCCTGTGCCTCCCCCGGGACCATACCCCACACCTGGGACCCCTCTATCACCCTCCTGTCTCCACAACACACCTTGGACACACCCTACTGCACCCTGATCCCACCCGGGCCTCCTGCCTGCTGCTCCTCCCCTGCATAGACCCTAGTGCTCCCTACTCCCCCCCCCTCCCATCCCTCCAGGGACCACACTGTCCTCCTAGCCGCTTACACTGCTTTCTAGGGTCCCCACTCTCCCCGAACTGCCTGTAGCCACAGAAACTCACCTCCACCCCAACCCCCACACTCCTGTCCTTCATCACACACTTCCCAGTCCAGCCACTGGTACCCCCTTCCTGTCTCTCCTCCCTCTGGAGAAGGCAAAGCCAGGCATCCCTCTTTCCCCTAAGGCACATCCTCCTCCCTTAAACCAGACTCTTGATAACCACTGTGCTTCCAGCGTATTCCTGAGCTTGGTGGGGTTAAATTGTGACAGGGACCCTCATAGGAAATTGCAGGAGATTCATTTACACATGCCATCTTCCTCCCTTGCAGATCCACAGTTCCTCCACAGCTGACAGGGCAACCTATTCCCTGGACAGGGAGACAGAGTAACCAGGGGCGGCGAGTTGTATGGGCCCATGGAGCCCGTGATCCAGCAAATTCAGGGCCCGGGGGCCCGGCTCCTCCAATGTTCGGGGCCTTGTCCCTACCTGTGCCGTGGGCTGCGGGCAGCTGCCCTGCTGCTCCACGCTGCACTCCCTCACCGGCCACTGCTGGCCACAAAAGGGAGCAGCACGGGTGGCAGGCTGAGGTGGTGGCACAGCCTCTGCCTGTGGAGAGAGGAGGGGAGGAGGTGCATATGTGATGGCAGCCCTTTCTCCCGGCACCCGCCACAGGGGAGGCAAGGGGGCTTCCTGGACCTGAGAGGGGCCCGTCCCTTAGGAGCACAAACAGTGACGGTGCTGGGTGAGTGTATTGCTGGGAGGACTCAGGAGGCCCCTTCCCCAGAGCTCACTGCAGCCGGTGGGGAGAGGGCTAGGGGACTGTGGAGTCCTCCTGTCTGGCCCAAGCCCCCGGGCAGCCTGCCTGTACCCCAAACTCCTCATCCCCAGCCCCGCCCCACCTAGAACCTGCACCCCATAGCCCTCACCCTACACCCCAACCCTCTGCCCTAGCCCTGAGCCCCTCCCACACCCCAAATCCCTCATGCCCAGCCCTACCCCAGAGCCCTCACCCCCAGCCAGAGCCCTCATCCCCGCCTACCCTCCCCAAATTGTGCAATATAGGGAAACTGTACTGTTTCCAGTCCATTTTTACATTATTTTAAAATATATATCTCAGCTTACAAGGCAGGTGTGGGGTGTGGGGACTTGGACCCGTTCTGTGTACCACCAAAAATTATACAAACCTGCCACCCATAAGAGTAACTAGCAACTTTCCTGGGCTTGCATGAGTCAGAAGTGCATAAATATTTTTTTGCAGAGTCAGGCCTCTCCAAGATTAGTGCTGAATTCACTACTGATAACAACAGCCTCTTAATATTTTTCAGCTTCCTAGTATTTTCCTACAAACAAATGTAAAATATTTATAAACACAGGCCTAATAACTAGTAGTCGCTGTATTTTGATTTTGCTGGCAAAGGGCCAATATATCCAATGACAAGACTGTTAGTTGACTCAAAGGGATGTAAATACAATACCATCTGAAATCAAATAATAGCCATCATTTAACATGATGATGCTCAGGGGATATGCAGTCATGAGTCATGTATGCCGTTGCTTTGACATATACCCACTAGTGTATATGATAAGTATTCTTCAATACCCAGCAGATATTTACCAGAAGAAATACTGTTAAAAGTGTTTGGTTTGCTAATAGACATGTCTTGACAGTTGGCATACATAGAAATTATGAAAGCAATTATTGTGCTTAGCCTTTTAAATCTATTCAAGCATGTTACAAATAGATTACTAAAATATAAACAGTATGTTGGAAACTTGTATAGTTTGTGCTCTGTTCATTACACTTAAATGAAGAAAACTGTAGATCATAATCAAGCTATAACCTTTGGGAGATTAGAAGATGCCAAAAGGTCTTCTTAACTTACTAGGATGCTTTTGTTGTAACAATAAAAATGACTAAGCAGTGTATAGGTCTGTTTTTCAAGTCTGCTCCAGATCCTTTGCACTGTCCCACTGGTGCAAAGCTACATTGAGCCTGGGTTAATACACTCCCAGAGGATTTCCCTGTGTAAGGGGAATCCATAGTAGTTATATGCCAGCCCACTGCTGGTCCCAAGCCTAGGGGACATCTCCAGAGAAAAGTACATTTTGATGGTGTACTTGCCCCCACCACCATCCTATTCAATTCTCTTTCTTTCTTCTACATCCTATGGTAAAACTTCTGAGAAAGTTATTGGATCTGCCAGCGGTGTCTTGGGATTGGGATCTGATTCCAATTAGGCTCATGGAAACACCATTTACATTGCTGAGGAGTGCATTACTTTTCAGTTAAAGTGGCATGGTTTTTACTACCTCTTCAAAGTGGGTAAGCAAGTTGCAAGCCTGGATGGTTCCTTATACTGAGATCAGATAATACAGTGATGGATACAGTTTTATTATTATTAATTTATTTGTATTGTGGTAGTACCAAGGGGCTGCGATCTTGGACCAGGACCCCGTTATGCCAGGTGCTGTCCAAAGAGAACAAAAAGGTATCTCTACCCTAAGGAGTTTACAATCTAGTGGGACAAGAACCTAGACAGACTATGTTTAATGAAGATAAAGTGGTTATTCACTGTGTATTTCTGACCAAGATAGGATAAGATTTCACCTAAATTAGTTAATTTCTTTGCTTACCTTTTTTCCTAAGCCTCACACTATGCCAGGGAAACTAGCTTCAGAAAGTCTCTTTATGGACTCTGAGAAAAAAGTCCAAGGAGAGATGATCTATGCTCACAGGTCATCCAAGTGGATTTATTATGGCCTATAGTCAAGCTTGTTATGACAAATTGTTTGTACCAGGGAGATTGGTAGAATTAACTTTAAAACATCCCACAGAGTGTTAACATCAATAGCTTCCCTATAAAATGTTTCGATTTCTGATACTGCCATTTGTTGCTCAGTTTATTTTTTTCACAAAATTATTCTTGGTTCTGAGACTCAGGCTTATGCCCAGATCAGAGAGCACTGCTTCTGCCTTTATTTAATTAAGTATTCACCAGCAAGCGTTAGCAGACAACTGCAATGGGAGGGCTAATTTACTATAGCAGGGATCTGCAGAGACAATTTTATGATAGAGTTAAAAAAGGTTACTTACCAGTAACTGCAGTTCTCAGAATTTTTTTGCCTACACCCATCCATGCTGACCCCACTTCTGCGGAGTGTCTTTCGTGAGTAAATGAAGCTATGAGAAACTGGATTTATTAGGGGTGGTGCTTTTTATAACAGGGGTTTACAACCTCAAATCAATAGTGCTAATGTTCCAGAATGGTCATACTGCTTTGGAATAGTATGTTCACAGCCACATGAAGACTATGGATGCTGAAAGGCAACCATATTGTCCTTGGCCTCATTTATTCTTCCAGAACTCCGCTGGCTCAGCTTTTGAAATGCATATCTTTTATAGGTTTCAGAGTGATAGCCGTGTTAGTCTGTATCAGCAAAAACAACGAGGAGTCCTTGTGGCACCTTAGAGACTAACAAATGTATTTGGGCATAAGCTTTTGTGGGCTAAAACCCACTTCATCAGATGCACGGAGTGGAACATACAGTAGGGAGGTATAAATACACAGCACATGAAAAGATGGGAGTTGCCTTAACAAGTGGGGGGCCAGTGCTAACGAGGCAATTCAATTAAGGTGGAAGTGGGCTATTCTCAACAGTTGACAAGAAGCGGTGGGAATCACTTTTGTAGTGCTAATGAGGCCAATGTAAACAAGGTGGCCCATTTCAAACAGTTGACTAGAAGGTGTGAGTATCAGCAGGGGGAAATTCGTTTTTGTAGTGACCCATCCACTCCCAGTCTCTTTTCAGGCCTAATTTGATGGTGTCCAGTTTGCAAATTAATTCCAGTTCTGCAGTTTCTCATTGGAATCTGTTTTTGAAGTTTTTTTTATTGAAGAATTGCCATTTTTAAGTCTGTTATTGAGTGTCCAGGGAGATTGAAGTGTTCTCCGACTGGTTTTTGAATGTTATAATTCCTGATGTCAGATTTGTGTCCATTTATTCTTTTGTGTAGAGACTGTCTGGTTTGTCCAATGTACATGGCAGAGGGGCATTGCTGGCACATGATGGAATATATCACATTAGTAGATGTGCAGGTGAACGAGCCCCTGATGGTGTGGCTGATGTGGTTAGATCCTATGATGGTGTCCCTTGAATAGATATGCGAACAGAGTTGGCACTGGGATTTGTTGCAGGGTTTGGTTCCTGGGTTAGTGTTTTTGTTTTGTGGTGTGTAGTTACTGGTGAGTATTTGCTTCAGGTTGGGGGTCTGTCTGTAAGCGAGGACTGGCCTGTTTCTCAAGGTCTGTGAGAGTGAGGGAGCGTCCTTCAGGATAGGTTGTAGATCCTTGATGATGTGCTGGAGAGGTTTTAATTGGGGGCTATAGGTGAAGGCTAGTGCGTTCTGTTATTTTCTTTGTTGGGCCTGTCCTGTAGTAGGTGACTTCTGGGTACCCTTCTGGCTCTGTCAATCTGTTTCTTCACTTCACCAGGTGGGTATTTTATTTTTAAGAACGCTTGATAGAGATCCTGTAGGTGTTTGTGTCTGTCTGAGGGATTGGAGCAAATGCGGTTGTATCTTAGAGCTTGGCTATTGATGATGGATCATGTGATGTGATCTGGATGGAAGCTGGAGGCATATAGGTAAGTATAGCGGTCAGTAGGTTTCCAGTATAGGTTGGTGTTTAAGTGACCTTCGCTTATTAGTACTGTAGTGTCTAGGAAGTGGATCTCTTGTGTGGACTGGTCCAGGCTGAGGTTGATGGTGGGGTGGAAATCGTTGAAATCCTGGTGCAATTCCTCAAGGGCCTCCTTCCCATGGGTCCAGATGATGAAGATGTCATCAATGTAGCGCAGGTAGAGTAGGGGCATTAGGGGACGAGAGCTGAGGAAGCATTGTTCTAAGTCAGCCATAAAAATGTTGGCATACTGTGGGGCCATGCAGGTTCCCATAGCAGTCCCACTGACTTGAAGGTATAAATTGTCCTCAAATCTGAAATAGTTGTGGGTGAGGACAAAGTCACAAAGTTCAGCCACCAGGTTTGCCGTGATGGTATCGGGGATACTGTTTCTGATGGCTTGTAGTACATCTTTGTGTGGAATGTTGGTGTAGAGAGCTAGGATGGTGTTTTCTGGAAGATCACCAAAGGATTGTAGTTTCCATGATGGATTGGATCACAGAAGCCACTTTGGGACTGCCACCTGATGTGCCTAGACTACCTCTGAGCCCATTTTCCCTGCCAACTTGGGACTTCAGTAGCTTGCCTTGTTTGAGCCAGACACGCTTACCTGTTGCAAACACAGATCCAAGTCTGAACCACGTCACCCACAAGCTGCAGGCTTAACTGAAAACAGCTTAAGAAGTGCTCCTGTCTCCTGCACTCAGATACCCAGCTCCCAATGGGGTCCAAACCCTAAATAAATCCGTTTTACCCTGTATAAAGCTTATACAGGGTAAACTCATAAATTGTTCGCCCTCTATAACACCGAGGGGGGAGGGATAGCTCAGTGGTTTGAGCATTGGCCTGCTAAACCCAGGGTTGTGAGTTCAATCCTTGAGGGGGCCACTTGGGAATCTGGGGCAAAATCAGTACTTGGTCCTGCTAGTGAAGGCAGGGGGCTGGACTCGATGACCTTTCAAGGTCCCTTCCAGTTCTAGGAGATGGGATATCTCTCCATTATTATTATATATGCACAGCTGTTTGCCCCTCCCCCCCCATATTAATACTTACTCTGGGTTAATTAATAAGTAAAAAGTGATTTTATTAAATACAGAAAGTGGGATTTAAGTGGTTCCAAGTAATAACAGACAGAACAAAGTAAATTATCAAACAAAATAAAATAAAACACGCAAGTCTAACCTAACAGTAGGAAACTAAATGCAGGTAAATCTCATCCTCAGAGATGTTCCAATAAGCTTCTTTGACAGACTAGCCTCCTTCTAGTCTGGGTCCAGCAATCATTCACACCCCTGTAGTTACTGTCCTTTGTTCCAGTTTCTTTCAGGCATCCTTTGGGGTGGAGAGGCTATCTCTTGAGCCAGCTGAAGACAAAATGGAGGGTGTTCCCAGGGGCTTATATAGCCGCTCTCTTTTGGGTGGAAACCCCTCTCTCCCCCTGGGTAGAATTACAGCTACAAAATGGAGTTTTGGAGTCACACTGACAAGTCACATGTCCGGGCATGACTCAGTTCTTTACAGGCTGATGCCATTGTCCACATGCTAGTTTGAATGGAAAGCTCAGATGTGGACTGGCGTCTACCAAGGTCCATTGTTAGTCAAGTACTCTCAATTACTTGAATAACACTTTCACACTAGGTTGACCAGATTTACCTTAGGTGCTTCCTACAGCAAACACTTTAAATAAAAGCATAGAGCCAACACTCATAACTTCAGATATAAAAATGATACATGCATACAAATAGGATGAATACGTTCAGTAGAACATAACCTTTGCAAAGATATGTTACATGGCATATTTAGCGTAAAACATATTCCATTTATGTCATATTTACATTCATAAGCATATTTCTATAAAGCATTATGGGGTGCAACATCACAGTTTCCTCAGGAAGTCAGCGGTGTCTCGAAGATAGCTGCGAGTGTTGGTAGCGTAGGCCTGAGGAGAGAGTCTACATAGCCAGATAATCCTGCTGTCAGGATGCCAATGCCTGAGATGATGGGGCATCCAGGATTCCCAGGTTTATGAATCTTGGGTAGCAGATAGAATACTCCTGGTCAGGGCTCTATGGATGTGTCTGTGTAAATTTGTTCCTGTGTTTCTTCAGGGAGTTTCTTGAGGAGATGGTGTAGTTTATTTTGGTAACCCTCAGTGGGATCAGAGGGTAATGGCCTGTAGAATGGTGTCAGAGAGTTGCCTAGTATAGTTAATCTCTTATGAAGGTTTTTGAACATTTTATTAATGTTAGCATTCTTCATTTCCACACACACACACACACACACACACACACACACCAGCTTTACTTATTTCAGGTAATAAAGAAGAGGTACTGACAGAGATCCAGGTGTCAAAGAGGAGGCACTAAGACATATTGATAAAAAGCAACAAGACACCATGGCTTGATGGCATTTATACAATAAAATGTAAATTGGGCAGTCCTATTTACTCTCTTATAATACAAGAACAAAGGGCTATTAAATTAGATTGTGAGATGTCACATTTAAAACTGATAAAATAAATACTTTTTTACACAGTGCATAATTAACCTGTGTAGCTCACTGTCACAAGATATCCTTGAAGCCAAGTGCTTAGGCTTGGTGAGCGAACAGTTCTTGTACCAATTTAACTACTGTACTTTGATTAGAGCTGTATATTTTTAATCAAATTAGTTAAATCAGTACAAATCATAGTGTAGATGAAGATATTTTGGTATAAAGGTGCCTTATATCAGTATAGTTTGTTATCCATCCCTACACAAATAAGCTATATCAGTGTAAGCACCATTACCAGTATAACTGTGTCCACACTAAGGACACTTCAACAATACTGATATAATGAAAGTAGTACAATGTGTATAGAAAAGCCCTCGGTAAGATTTTTAAAAGGATTAGACATTTACATGGCTAATAAGAGCATCCATAGTAATGTCAGATAGGATAAAACATTATAAAGGATATAAGCTTCATGCTTCAAATCGTAAATCAACTTCTAATTGACAGGGGTTAGGAAAAACTTTCCCTCTAGGCAGATTTTTTCCATAATTGTCCATCACAGGGTTTCTTGCACCTTTCTCTGAAGCATCTGATACTGGCCACTGTCAGAGATAGGAACTAGACTAATGGACTACTGATGTAATCCAGTATGGCAATCCCTGTGTTCCTATCACATTCTTCTTAGCTCTGCATTCTGTTTCTACAACATAGAAAGAGCTTCTAGAGAAGAAGTTGGTTATGAAAGGAGATTTTAGGTAAGCAGATCCAACAGGTGAGTCAGAATGTGATTCTGAATTGGGAGCCGATCTTATTATTTGCACAACATTTGCAAACATGAGTGACTGAAGTTAGTCAGGATCCTGAATCCATCTTTAAGTACTAAAACTATGGCCTGGTTTTCAAAGAAGATGAGCAATCCCAGTTCCCATTGAAGTGATACTGTACCATAGTATATTTGTCTACACATTAAAGCAAAACAATAAACTTCCAGGTTAAGTGAGAGGAAACTTTGAACAATCTGTATGTGAAACTCACATGAATCCAGACTGGATAGGTTTTTTCACATGACTGTCTCACATGTTAACACATTTGTTTTTTTCCTGTGCCTGACTGAATGCAAAGGTACCTCGTAGGAACAAATAATTTGCCATTGGCAATGTCAGGACAGAATTGAAGAGAGAATGGATCAGTTGCCAGTTTGACTGGGTAGTGCTTATTACCTGCCTGGTTTAGTAGTGAGCAGGCAGTGTGGACTTTAAATTATTTTTTCAGCCCTCCCTGGGGCTAAACCACATTGATTTCTCTTATGTAATCTGAGCTGCAGACATACATGCCATGGGGTGAGTTAAAGACAGAGATTGAACTTGAATTTAGCTTGCCTCGTTGCTCTGATTTTTTTAGATGTTTACAATTATACATGCAGTTTTTAATATAGATTAAATATAAATTGTGTGAAAGGCTATACCTTTATTATGGAGGTAATGGTAAAGGCTCCGCAGTTAGGGTCAACATAGACTATCATCCCCAAACTCACAGCACTTCCTTTATGAGTAAAGAATGAATTTTCCATTCACATACAAGTAAATCTGTAAATCAGTTTGAGTTCAAATTAATTAAAAACTGAGTCCTTTAAGAAATTTAGCAAGTGTCAATCTTTTCTTTGTTCTGAATTATCTTAATAATGGAATAACACAGACTCTTCAACTTTCCATATAATTAAAATGAATCGTAATCTTGTGCATAGGCTGTATTTGAAAAAAATAGATTGAAATTAAACTAAGTTATTCATGATTGTTGTATTTAATTATTATGATTATATAGACTACAGAGGGGCTCAGGTAACTTTTAAGAAGGGCCATTGTGACTACAGAGGTAAATCAACCAATTACCACCCTTCTCCTACAACTAATTTGCATGCAATAAGTCTATTGGCTGTAATGAGACAGTGGTATGAAGCAGACAGGACCGTGTGTCAAGAGTTTTCGTTGGTTGACTACTTGACCCAATTATCACTGCTCCCTAAAGTTTCTTTGCTTGCATACTAGCTTGGGCATCTCTGCTTGAAAGTCTCCCCATAGCACCGCTGCCTCTGGTCCACTAAGCACCAAGCCAGACCTTCTGGGGAAACTGAGGGAGGAGTGCACGGGGAGCCCTTAAACCCCAGAGTCATTGGGATTCTGGCACAGGACTCCCCAAACCTACTCTCATATTTTGTCTGTCTCATTAACACCACCCTCTAACTCATACATCAATAAGAAATTAAGGGTCAGAGTCACCAGTGAAATTTGACTGGTTTGCACGGCTGTGATGCAAAGCAGCTGTACACCTATTTTAATTGGCTAGTGCACACTGGCTGTTTTTCTCTACAGTGATGTTCCAGTGAATTTGCCCATAAAAGGTCATTTTTAAAAATTATTTACGGTTGATTTTACATATCATCAAAGCATTAGAAATGTCACATGGTCAATTTTGCTTTAGGTTTCTTGTTTAATGTTGTTTGAAATTTTTAATAACTTTTAAATACCAGGGAAATTCCAAGACTGAAAACTACATTTTGATGCAGATAAGGTTGAGAGTATATATCAGTAGCTTAAGGGTAAAAACATTGCATAGATGTTGTAATTATTCCAAAACTATGCATTACAAAGCCAGGATAGTATATTAATACATTATGGCTTTGTAAAGTATGGTTTTGGGATAATTATACCATCCCTATAATTTTTTAATTGATTGATATGTACTCTCAAATTTAACTCCATTATAATATAATTCTTAGGCTGGGAATAAAAATAATTCTCTTTCTAAATTAGATAAAGATAAAGCTTTCATTTGGAAAGTTTCCTTCATTTTAGTAAAAATCAGTGAGATCAGAATCAGAAAGAAACTGGTGACTAAATAAGCATCACTCTAAAATGAGCATCACTCTAAGAATACAGTTTGATTTGATTAATATAGCCTCTAATTTATTTTCAGAAACAGTTGTCCAGTGAATAATATCTTATCATTGCTTTCATTTAGAATGACTATCAGGGACTTATTTTTTTATTACTCAGTTTAATCTAAAATGACTTCTGAAATAAACAATTTCCCCCTTTAGTAAAGCCAGTTTAATCAGGATTAATTAACCTACAGAAGGATTCCTCTAAATGAGAAATCATAATTTCAATAAGTATTTTAGAATCTACATTCAACAATATACTCTAAATTAAAACGAAAGAGTGTGAAATTATTATTCTTTGGAGGGTCAGTCTGCTGCATGATTTTCTGATGGATCAATCTCATTTTCAACAGGAAACTGTTGTAGAATACAGAATTATTTTGTGGGCCTTGTAATTGTAGAATTCAGGATCAAAACCATCTGGTTCCGGTTTAATATCTACTGTAGCATTATTTAATCTATTGAACAGGCAGAGACTTATTAAGACTTATTTTTACGTATTCTGTTTGACAAAGATTAACTTTCTCAAAAAAAAACCCTGCCTTTTTTGTTGAAAAGTGTTGTATGAAGATTACAAATATATTATTGATAGCTTTGATACAAACTCTCTTGTTGCAAATCTGAAATGATAGCAGTCCTTTCTGATATCCTTTAGTTAACATTGTTTATCCGGGGGTGGGTTTTGGTGTTTTTTTTTGTTTTTTTTTTTTTAAGATAGATTGTTTTACTATAATTAGCAAAAGCACAAATGGTTCATAGATTATGAAACCTATCACTGGTTTATATGGAGTAGACAATAAATATAGCATTGTTTTTTCTAAATGATTTTTAGACTCAAATTTAGTAACACTCATAAACTTGGTTTGATTCGCACTTAGCAAATCTTTGTGATATCCTGACTCTAATATAATAATCTAATAAGAGGGAAATACTGTATATTTCATTTTCTCTTTTACAATAAATTAAACTTCTTTTAGGGTCTGATATTGCAGCACTTATTTGTACATTGCTAGTGATGTCAATGGGTGTTTTGCTTATGAACTGCATCATGCTGTTCATAATTATTGTGATGGTGGTCAGACAGTGGTGGTCACAAGAAGAATGTCTGAGATGTAATTAAGCTCTTTTTCTTTAAGGTTGGGCAGGACAGAGTGAGTTGAGAAATAAATTTAATACCATCGAAAAATACTTAAAAGATTTCCCCTTAATAGTAGTAAGGACCAAATTCTGCCCTTTCATATGGTTTCATAGACTCTATAGCTGGAAAGACCTATTGTGCATCATCTAGCACATGCACTGTCATCACTACCCTCTCTTTTGGCCTGTTAGAGGATAGTGTGAATGAGAACCACTGAAGTCAGAGATGCAATGCATCTATTAAGTCACCGAGGCCCAGATCCTCAAAGGTATTTAGGAGACTAATTCCCATTGAATTGAATGGGAGTTAGGCACCTAAATAACTTTGAGGATCTGGGTCATAGTCCATTTCCCAACCAACGCTGGAATGTTCCCCAAAGTATATTTTTCTAGTGTTTGCCCAGTCTAGTTTTAAAAACGTCAAGTCTGGGGTCTTCCATGACTTCTTTTGGAGTGACTGTGCAACAGCCTAATAGATCTCAGTGCTAGGAAGATTTTTCCTGATTTTCAGCCTCAATTTCCTACTTCTTAATTTTATCTCATCACTCATAATTATACTTTCATGTAATACAGTGCTCTAAATAATTGCTTTCCTTGAGATTTAACCTCTTCAAATATTTGTAGACAGTATTTCCACACATATCTGCCCTTCTTAGCTGTCACTTAATCAAACTATACATATCTAAATCATTTTTTAAAAAAAAATCTTTCCTCATATGTTATTTTCTCCAACCCTCCTCTCTTGCTGTTTTCTGAACTCCCTCAAGTTTATCAGGTTCTCTTTAATAAAGAGATCTGAAAATGAAAGATTTATTTGAGTTATGATTGTACCAAAAGATAGAAACTATTCTCTCCCTGATATGATGCCACTTCTTACATAGTCCAAAATTACAGTTGCCTTTTTTAATCATTTGTTTATTTTGCAGAATTGTTTTTAGTTAATTAAACAAATAATACAGGCCAGATTCTTAGGTGGTGTGAATCAACATTGCTATAATGAAGCCATGGAGCTACACCGATATACAGCTGAGGATCTGGTCCTGTATATGTAAAACACACAGGTGTACATGAGGTATTATTTAAAGGCAAATAGACCTTTAATTTGGTGCCACATAATTCTATATAAGAAAGTATGGTACTTGTATAGCATTCCAGTATTCCAGTATAAACCAATATCTAATTTTCTGTCCCGTATTGCTTATATCACTTTCTGCATTACTGTTTTCAAGGATTTTCTTCAGATTGCTTGCATTATTTACATTATTCCAAGTTAAATCTCATTTTGGTGGCAATATTTCTAGTCTCTCTAGATCCAATTCAATTATTTCTTATGTCCTTGCTTGCATTTGCAATTCATCCAAATCATCATCTGAAAATTTCAGCAACATGCTAGTTATGCCCTCTTCTAAATCATTAGTGAAAATACTGAGTAAGACAGAGCTTGATACAGATCCTTTAGACACTTCACACAAAGTATTATCTACCCTGTATTTATGGTTCTTCAGCCAGTGTTCAGCACCGTCATTTTTCAGATCCAAGCCAATTTGAATTAATATTGAGGTAAGATTCCATTGGCTTCACTTTAGAACTGCACGCACACACATCCACAATAGAATTTGGCCCTAAGATATTGGAAAAGATCAGTCCAAAATATTAGGGTAAACAGTCTTACCCGAGTATATAGCTGCTACCGCTTCAAATGCAACTTGCTGTGACTACCAGAATTTAATTGTCCCAGGATTCATGTACACATCTGCAACATCATTATTTGAGTTTGTTATACCTTTATGTTCAAATTGTTATAAAAAAAACTATACAGGTGATAAATTGAACAGTTAAGGAGGGTTACTGATGTAGAAAAACGTTATCAAGTAGAGTTTACCCTGATCCAAACTATTTTAGCAGCATCCTCAGAGGTCATCATAGAATCATAGGATTGGAAGTGACCCTGAGAGGTCATCTAGTCCAGTCCCCTGCACTCATGGTAGGGCTAAAGTATTATCTAGACCAGTGGTTCTCAAAGCCGGTCTGCCGCTTGTTGAGGGAAAGCCTCTGGCGGGCCAGGCCGGTTTGTTTAACTGCTGCATTTGCAGGTTCGGCCGAACGCGGCTCTCACTGGCCGCGGTTGCCGCTCCAGGCCAATGGGGGCTGTGGGAAGCGGCGCAGGCCAAGGGATGTGCTGGCTGCCCTTCCCGCAGCCCCCATTGGCCTGGAGCGGTGAACCGCGGCCAATGGGAGTCGCAATCGGTCGAACCTGCGGACGTGGCAGGTAAACAAACCAGCCCGGCCTGCCAGGGACTTTCCCTGAACAAGCGGCGGACCGACTTTGAGAACCACTGATCTAGACCAGGGGTGTTTCCGGAGCCACATGCGGCTCTTTAGAAGTTAATATGTGGCTCCTTGTATAGGCACCGACTCCGGGAGTGGAGCTAAAGAGGCCAACTTTCCAATGTGCCAGGGGGTGCTCACTGCTCAACCCCTGGCTCTGCCACAGGCCCTTCTCCCACTCCATCCCTTCCCGCCAGGGCTGTCCCTACCCATACTCAAAGCACGCAGCTGCACATAGGGTGACCAGACGTCCCGATTTTATCAGGACTGTCCCGATATTTGCTTGTTTGTCCCGCATTCCGACCAATGTTAAGTCGGGACACTGGACAAACAAGCAAATGCTCCGGAGCCCAGAAGTGCTCGCATCCCCCTCCCCGCCCCGACTCCACCCCCTCCTTCCCCGATTGGCTCCCTCCCCGAATCCCCGCCTCTTCCCCAGGCTCACCATTCCTCCTCCCTCCGGTGCTTGTGGAGGGAGGCCCGGGAGACGCGGGGGAAGCACAGGGCCAGAATGAGTGAGAGTCCAGTCTGGCCCCAAGCGCAGGCAGGACTCAGTCGGGCAGTAGGGAGAGTAGGGGGGCGGCCCGCGGGGACTCGGGAGCAGCTGCTGCTCCCACTGCCGCGCGGGGAGGAGGCGGCCGATGGCCAAGCTTGGCGGCTGCGGCTCTGGCGCCCGGGCCTGAACCCCCCGAGTTTGGCCATCGGCCGCTTCCTCCCTTGCTGCAATTTAAGTCCATTGCTTCTTGTCCTATCCTCAGAGGTTAAGAAGAAAAATTTTTCTCCCTCCTCCTTGTAACAACCTTTTATGTACTTGAAAACTGTTATGTCCCCTCCCAGTCTTCTCTTTTCCAGACTAAACAAACCCAGTTTTTTCAATCTCCCCTCATAGGTCATGTTTTCTAGACCTTTAATCATTTTTGTTGCTCTTCTCTGGACTTTCTCCAATTTGCCCACATCTTTCCTGAAATCTTTTCCAGAACAGTACACAATACTCCAGTTGAGGCCTAATCAGCATGGAGTAGAGCGGAAGAATTATTTCTTGTGTCAGCATTGAGCAAGTATGTTTCTAGTGGGGTCCTACAGAGCTCTGTTCTTTACCCTACATTTTTATTGATGACCTGGAAGAAAACATAAAATCATCACTGATAAAATTTGCAGATGCCACAAAAACAGGGGGAGTGGTAAATACTGAAGAGGTTAGGCTCACTGATACAGAGCTGTCTGGATTGCTTGGTAAACTGGGATCAATGTGTTTTAATACTGCTAAATGTAAATGAATAAGTCTATGAACAAACAGTGTATTCCAGACTAACACAATGGGGAACTCTATCCTGGGAAGCAGTGACTCTGAAAAAGAGTTCGGGGTTGTGATGAATAATCAGCTGAACTTGAGCTCCCAGTGTGAAGCTGTGACCAAAATCCATGGCCGCATTATCAGGGGAATATCAAGTAGAAGTAGAGAGGTTATTTTACCTCTGTATTGGGCATTGGTGCAATCACTGCTGGAATATGTGTCCTGTTCTTATGTCCACAATTCAGGAAGGATGTTGATAAATGGAGAGGGATCAAAGAAGAATTACGAGAATGATTGAAGGATTAGAAAACATACCTTATATTAGGGTGACCAGATGTCCCGATTTTATAGGGACAGTCTTGATTTTTGGGTCTTTTTCTTATATAGGCTCCTATTTACACACACACACACACACACACACTGTCCCAATTTTTCACATTTGCTGTCTGGTCACCCTACCTTATAGTGATAGACTCAAGGACCTGCATTTATTTAGTTTAACAAAAGAGAAGGTTAGGGGGTAACTTGATTACAATTTATAGGTACCTGTCGGGGAACAGATATTTGATAATGAGGTTTTCAATCTAGCAGAGAAAGATAAAACGCGATCTGATGACTAGAAGTTGAAGTTAGGCATAGATATGGCATAGATTTTTTTAACAGAGAGGGTAATTAACCATTGGAACAATTTACCAAAGGTTATGTTGGAGTCTCCTTTAAAAACAAGATTACATATTTTTCTAAAAGATATGTTCTAGGAATTATTTTGGGGAAGTTCTATGGCCTATGTTATACAAACTACATGATCACAATGGTCCCTTCTGGCCTTGGAATCGATGACAGATGGCTAGAGCCCCAATGCTGAATGTCTCACTCCAAGCCTGAGTGATTGTAGCATAAAGAATTTTGGAAGCCCTGTGTGATAGATGGGCAAGAGGTAAAGAAGGTTCTTTGTCAGTGCTGTCATAAGTGCATTTGCACCTCTGATTTCTTTTTGGCCAGTGTTATAGAACTTCCTTTCTTGGTCTTGTGGTATATTTAAAACTGTTAAAATTGTAAAATATCACGTTCAGTTGTCCTGGGCTTTCCTGGTCCTGCTTGTAAGGTATAGGGCTCTGTAGGAAAGCCTGCCATCTGGGTCAGTCTGTGCAGAGAGCCAGCCTAGAGCAAGGTGGGGTGACTTGTGCCTCTTTGCCTTAGGGAGCAGCTGCTTTGTCTCTCTCTGTCTTTGATTTTTGCAAGTTAGGGTTCAGGATTCTAAGAAATAAAGTAGTGTTGTGTTGCAGCCTTCCAGAAAGAGTGTTTTATTTTTCTAACTTCTCTCTTCGTATGCCATGAACATAACAAGTCTTATTGCTGCTGACCTCAACAGGCATGATTATCTGCACAGAGTTTAATATCAAGGAATTGGTTTGAGAGGAGATTACAATAAGTTTACTTGTCTATGGCAAAGTTAGGCCCCAATTCTGTCAACACTATTCCATGTGCTTAACTATAGAACTATTCACATGAGCAGAGTTAAGTATATGCAGGAGTGTTTGCAGGCAGGGCCGTCCCTAGGGAGGTACGGGGCCTGGGACAAATCAGCCATCCTGCTAGTCTCCTCGCCGTCTGCCCGGCACACCTGCCCACCTCCTCATCCGCCAGCCCGCCGCTCTCCTGCTTGCCATCCACCCGCCTCCCCGCTAGTCTCCTCACCATCTGTCCGGCGTGCACCCCCCTCAGCCCGACCACCGACCTCCCACCTGCCTGCCTCCTCAACCCCCTCCCGCCTGCCCGCCTGCCGCTCGCCTCCTCCCCCGCTTCCTCGCTGCTCGCCTCCCCATTCGCTTCCTCACTTGAATACCAGGACAAATCGCGTCCCCATCGTACATTGGTCAGGACACGGGACAAAGGGCTAAATATCAGGACAGTCCCAATTTTATCGACGCGCAGGACCCCCCAAAGTGCAGGGCCAGGGCGGTCGCCCCGATTCGGCCTACACAAAGGACAGTTCTGTTTGCAGGATCAGAGTCTTATCTTTAAAAAAATGTAGTAGTTAATGCTGTTATTTTTTTTCTTCTTGAATAAGTGCAACATGGTAATTTTTTTACCAGAAATACCTCTTTCCAAACTGAGTCTGCATCCAAAGCTGATATCAAAGATGTTGAGTCCAAAGATGCTGCATGCAGTGACAGCTTTTGGCTTTAAGAAAATATGGACAATGAACATGATCAAAGACAACTTCAGTAAATAAATTCTGGTTTATGAAAAAGAACAAATGTGTATTTTGTGAAGAGATGGTAGCAAGTAAAGAATGTACTGCTGCATTGAAATATCAACTTGAGAAATGTAATTACATTCCCTTTAAACTCTTATTTTTCCCGCTTTCTCTCTTCACTTTTCAGATCAATAACACGATCTTATTACCGCAATTCTGTTGGTGGCTTACTGGTGTTTGACATCACAAACCGGCGATCCTTTGAACATGTGAAAGACTGGCTAGAAGAAGCTAAAATGCATGTACAGCCATTTCAAATTGTGTTTCTGTTAGTTGGACATAAATGTGATTTAGTGTCACAGCGTCAGGTTACAAGAGAAGAAGCTGAAAAACTGTCATCTACCCGTGGTATGAAATACATAGAAACCTCAGCAAAAGATGCCACAAATGTTGAAGAATCCTTTACGATTCTGACCCGAGACATATATGAACTTGTAAAGAAAGGAGAAATTTCTATACAGGATGGATGGGAAGGTGTTAAAAGTGGCTTTGTTCCAAATGTTGTCCATTCATCAGAGGAGGCTGTAAAGCCTAGAAGACAATGCATCTGCTAAATTCATAGAATGCCAAAGAGCATATCAGGTGTTCAGAGAGTGATACCAACATAAATAACATCATTCTGAAGACATAATAGATCATGATGTAGTTGAATCACCAAATGATAATTCATTTTTGTATCATTTTGTCTAATTCATAACTTCATAAAATTTAAAGTGCTTTTTTCCCCACAATACAATAACTTTGAGCAGTCTTCAAGAAAATAAATTAGATATTGCTTAAGGAAAAATATGTGCTAAGTAGCAAGATGTTGAGAAAGTGCAATAATCATCATGGTAGCGTCCTTTATGGGCTTTGAATTTTGAACAGAGTTTAAAATCAAGCTCTTGTATATAGGCTAAGTGCTGATAAGCTCGTTGCTCCAGTTCATCCTGCCTCCGTTTGGGATAAAAAGTATTATAACCTGTACTTTTTTTATTGTGATTCTTCATTCATGAAGAATGGATTTGCTAAAAGACAGCTACGATTTAGAGCACTATAGAATTTCATAATATAAATCACTTTGAAGAAAGCAAACTGAAAGATTGCTCCATCAGCTAACACTTTTGTTATGACTGTGAATACAAGCCTTATTAAAGAAAAAGAATGTATTTGAGAAGACTAATATATTTATATACTAAAACAGGGAATAGAAGAAATGAAGTTTAGTATGAAATATTTTCTGAATCACCAGTGTAACTAGATGTAATGCAAGAAATGGTATAGCCGTTATTCTAGATGCATAGAAAATAGATTTTCCAACTACTAGAAGCTAGATACCAAGAAGGTAATTTAAAATTTGTAAAATGTAAAATTTTTGTTCAAAATAGGAGTTGCTTTAGGCAAGTATGATGATTGTATATTTTAAGGAATCAATTTACACTTCTGAGCTATAATAATTAATTCATCCATGAAAATATTTATCACAGTTGATAACCTAATATTTTTTGGGCCAGATCCTCAGCTGGGATACTTGGCGTAAAGTTACGCCAATTACACAAGCTGAAGATCTTGCCCACTAACTTTAAAGAATAATTCTGATTCTGTCTAGAAGTAAGATTCAAGAAAATATTTAGGGCTGTGTCCTCAGGGGACTCCTGCCCTGAATATGGAGAAAATAGGGATTGGTTTATTCTCAGCCACTCTTTGTCAATTGTGGTCCACAGAATAAAAGGTTCTGAGAATCTAGCAGTTGGGAATTGGCATGTTGGAAGGGGAGGGAGTCCATAAGAGGATTTCACTCTTAAGAGGTAGACATAGAATGAAAAAGGTTGGAGGATTCCTGTTCTCAGAAAACAAACACTGAATCTTAAACTAAGAAATTTGACCCAGCAAGTCTGCTGCTTTTTAACTGACCTTGGGCCCACCTTCCTGACTACCTATGGGCATAACACATACTTGCTTTGTGAAGAATATTCCCTTATGTGTCACTTATATGCCAAGTAACCCGATGTCACTTGTATCTTGGCGGCAAAACAGATGGATGGCTCACAGTTGATGAGTGCTCACCTCTGAATCAACTGCACTAAAAATCCCTTGACTTCAAATGGCATTGAACTGAACTCTTCAAGGGCCTGATTCTTATTTATATTAAGGCCCCTTTATGCTGGCAGAGTGATATAAAGGGACCTTAGTATAAATGGGAATCTGGCCCTAAGATTCTAGTGCCATAATATAGCAGTTAACATAAATCTGCTGTGTGCCATGAACCAACCTATTCCTGTGTATTACATGCTGCTAGAGGCAAGGGGCCTGATTCTCCACTGACTTTCACCTTTTAGAGCTTGTCTATACAAACACTTAGTTTACAGCTAGCCGGGGTGGTGCAGCACATTAAGGGCATGTCTACACTGCACAGAAAACCCCATGGCATCGAGTCTCAGAGCCCAGGTCAACTGACTTGGGCTCATGGGATTCAGGCTGCAGGGCTAAAAATAGCAGCCTAGACATTTGGACTGGTGCCATGCCTCCCACTTTTTAACATGGGTGTAGTTTTGGGGGGCAGGGTTGGCCTTGGGTTTACAGTTTGGGGGGGCAATACTGCCACCAAGCGCAGCCCCTGCCAGCACCACTCTGCACCTGCAGGAGGCTTGCAGTTTGGGGGGGCAATGCCGCTCCCTGCTACCCAAAATATGACCATGTTAAAATGGGAGAGTGCATATCCCCCTGGTTCTGGCATCACCCTCCCACTGTTACAAAGGCTCCAGGGCCCTTGCTTATAGGTCTCAAAATATTTCCTCATCGCTTATAAGGGAGACAGCATAGTCCAATGGCTAAAGCATCAGATTGAGAGTCAGAAGACGTGAATTCTGACTCATTGTGTAACCATGGGCAAGTCACTTAAGCTCTATGCTTCAGTTTCCTCATCTCTAAAATAGGAATGATAATTCTTACTCACCTTTGCAAAGTCATTGAGATGTAGCACGACTATAAACACTTGGGGGCAGGGACCCTTTTACCTGTGTGATTGTACAGCACCTGTCACAATGGAGCCTGGAGACTATGGCTTCTACCACAATGCAAATAATAGTTACACAGATGAAAAGAGCTATATAAGTGCTAAGTATTATTATTTTAAGTCTACATTTAATTGCAGGCATCCACAGGCCAAAGTTGTTCATTTGTAAAAAAGATTCCTGAACCCTCTGGAGCCACCACACTTTTCTTTCTATGTGGAAGATTTTGGGTGTGGGAACATTGGGGAAATATGCACAGACGAATGAAACAATCAGCTGAATACAGCCTTAATGATCTCTATTGGGAATGTTGTAGTCTTCAATTAATTATGATGGGAGGAATGATTTAACCAGATTGGACTGTGTGAGGAATTGCCATAGCCAATAAAACCAGAAAGGATTTGCAATGCATTTTAAAGTACTGTGCACATATTCATCTTATTTGTAGCACCTATAACTGTAGAGTAATGTGTAAATTCAAACATTGCATATCTAGATAACATATTAAAATGATACAGTACCGTCTCACTACACACGTTTAATAGAAGTCTCTGCTGTATAGCTGACTTGATGAAATGTATGAACTTGCTTTTATATGTTTTGCAGTGCAATATAGAAGTAACAGCTTGAGCACGTTGTAGATATCTGATTATATCTTAATGCACCTTAATTCTTTTTTCAAGAAAGTTTAAAGATAATCACTTGAAACTAATAGTGGAGCTTAATATTGTTCTTTATAGATCATTTTGCCTGCCAAATTAAAACATAGAAATGGTAGCGGGAAAAATAATCCTTTACAATTAAATATTTGTTCTGAAGTATTTTATGTATGGCAAGTCCCATTTATGGATAAGTAGAATCCTAAAAACAAGTCTGTCTGCATTTGGATTCCAGTGTCCACTAATGCAGTGGTTCTCAACCAGGGGTATGCAGAGGTCTTCCAGGGGGTACATCAACTCATCTAAATACTTGCCTAGTTTTACAACAGGCTACATAAAAAGCACTAATGAAGTCAGTAGAAATTAAAATTTCATACGAACAATGACTTGTTTATACTGCTCTGTATACTATAGACTGAAATGCAAGTACAATATTTATATTCCAATCATTTTATTTTATAATTATATGGGAAAAATGAGAAAGTAAGCAATTGTTCAGTAATAGTTTGCTGTTACACTTTTGTATTTTTAAGTCTGATTTTGTAAGCAAGTAGTTTTTAAAGTGAGGTGAAACTTGAGGTACACAAGACAAATCAGACTCCTGAAAGGGGTACAGTAGTCTGGAAAGGTTGAGAGCCACTGATCTAAAAAAATTCTGGCATCCAAAACTTTGGTTTGTGTCCCGCCACTGCAATTTTAAAAACGTAATTAGAGCTTTAAGATGTTTGAAAATTTGCTAGTGAAGAAAAATAATCTTGCTCCGCTCACTGAAATGCTTTATGCAGTAGAGTTCTCCAGATAGCTGTGGCTTACAATGTGCCCTAAGTGGCAGCACATAGCTTAGGAACAGATCAGAGAATGAATTGTGACTCAAATTTAGTCAGTTTCTCCCCTGCTCCCCAGTCCTCTGAGAGGGAGGGCAGTATATCAGGTAGCCTCTTTTCCTGATGCAGCTTGCTCCCCACTGTGCATCCAGCCAGCCACTCTGGCTGGCAGGTGGAGAGAACAGAGCCTGGGCTCCTCTCACTCTCCACTTCTTGCCATCCTTGCTCTCCCACAGGAGCTGGAGCCATGGCCTAAGCAGCCCTTATTCAGCCATGTAGGGAAGAAAGGGGTGGAGGGGCAGGGCTTAGTCCCCTGCGTGTAAGAGCTGTGGCAATGTAGCCAAAATGTTTTAAAATATTTTTCAAAACCACATAGGACAATTGTTAATTGTTAAGACTCTTCTTGCTGGTTTTGCAGAGACAATCTTTTAAATAATTTCATGGAATGCTGTTCCCAAAACAAAATATTTGAATGTAGTAATATTTACAGCAATTCCTAATTACCAAAATAACCACAAGTTAACACCACAGTAGTCTGACAGTAATAATTATGAATTTCAAAGGAACAGGTACTATCCTTTATGGAATTGAGTCTACACATATTCATTTCAGAGACTGTGTACTACAAAACAATAAAGGTTGTAACCAAATTATTTGTATAATTATATAAACCACTTTAAAAGAATTAGTTGCTATGATTTGCACAACAAAATAAAGAGATTATGAATGTGCTAGAAGAAAAGTCTGATTGCTTGTCAGTGATTATTATTTATTTATGTATTTATATTGCAATAACACCTTGAGTCCTAGTCATGGACTTGGCTAACAGGATAAGGAATAGTGTTGCCAATTTCTGAATGTATTTAGAAATAGGAGTATTTGTGTTGAATGCCACATTCAGCTGTCCATCCACTTAGGAGAAAAAAAACTTCCAAAAGCGTATCTCATTGGCATACCTACACGGTCTATTGGCTCCCAATTCTTAAACTTTAAAAGTGTGGCTCTCTGAAAAATGACTATATAAATATGGCATCCTCTTACTCAGCAGTTCTTTCCTCCGCACTATGGCGCTAACACATCTAAAACAGAGCGTTAAATTCTATTTTGTGTGCATCAACAACAGAATTGTTTACTAAATTACAATTGCTGCGCAAATCTGTTGAAGGCAGCGAGGTTGCAAAAATGTCACTGGGGCCATAATACGAAGACGATATTACACAGGTGTAATTGAGAACATAATTTGGCCCACAGTACATTTATTACTGGTGACAAAACATGAGAAGGAAAATACCTAACCTGACTCTCAGATTCCAGGTTCCTTTTGCGGGGCAGAGATGGGAGTTAGAAAAACCTCCTTTTTACATATAAACTAGGCACATTTGATGTGGAACCACTGAGACCACAGGTGCCGACTTTCTAGTGTGCCAGGGGGTGCTCGATCCCAGCCCTGCCCCCACTCTACCGCTTCCCCCAAGGCCCCACCCTGCCTCTTCCCACCCCCATGCCGCCCCTGCCCCATAGGCACGGGAACTAGGGTTGCGGGAGGTGCTGCAGCACCCCCAGGCTCCCAACTACCAGCCCCTTACCCAGGGCTCAGCTGCCGCCCTGCACCCAGGGTCCCGGCTGCCAGCCCCACACCCAGGGCTCTGAGGGCACCCCGTGCCTGGGGATCTGCTGCCACCCTGCACCCAGGACTTTGCTCCCGGCCTCAGTTCTGGGGGGCCAAGAGGGGGTGGATGGGATAAGGGGGCTGGCTTTCAGCACCTCCACTATTAAAAATGTTTCAGTGCCACTGCCCTGCCTTCTCCTGCCCCCTCCCCCAAGCACACCCTGCCCTCTCTCCCCTCCTGCATGCCGCAGAACAGCTGATTGCGGCGCGAGGCACTGGGAGGGAGGGAGAGGGGCTGATCTGGGGGCTGCCGGTGGGTGCTCAGCACCCACTATTTTTTTCCCATAGGTGCTCCAGCGCTGGCGCACCCACGGAGTCGGCGCCGATGACTGAGACACAATGAACATATTGCTCCACACAGCCATCTTTTTCATCAAAATATTTTTGTTGCAGGCACAAGGGAACAGTGAAATCAAAATCTCACAAGAATAAAATATGCCGTAATACTCACTTATAGGACCACAGGGATTTATTGGAACACTGGAAATACCAACTCCAGCACACACAAGCAGGACTCAACTTCCTGCTAAACCAGGTCAGCTACAACAACATAACATATCATACAACAACTACACACTAAGATAAAGATACAGCACAATCTAGTGGTGGAGGTACTGCCTATACTAATCATTACAACTTTCCCCTCTCTAGTTAAATAAGAATTCCAGTGAATCTCTCCCCTCCCCCCCCCACAAGTTTCCTATTGATCTGTCTGCTCAAGTCCTATATTCAGTCAATGAACCATCACTAGTAGTTGGATCTAGATTATCAGCAAGTGCAGGAGTCATGTCCTTTTGGTCAGTCCTATCCATTGTGTTTGCTGAACTCTGCAGTGTGTTGAGATCCCAAGGACAGCCTGGCAATTCTTCCTCCACAACTGGTCTCCTGCCAGGAGCCACAGGAACCTGCTAGGGTACTTCCAAATCGTCTTCTGCATCCCTCTGGGATGGTGGTTGAGCATCCTCAGTGTTTGCCCTCCCCTTTCTGTCAATGAATCTGTCCACCAGTTCTCAATGTGCTACAAAGGGATGAGCTTTTCCTTCTAGTATTATCAGCAAGGATAAGTTGTTTACGTTTTTTTAATTACCATGCAAGGTCCCAGCCAAAAAGGAGTACATTTGGGATATTTTCCAGTTGTGTAGCCACATCTTCTCTCCTTCCTGGATGGGCACATGATTCTCCTCTTTCCTAACTCCTGTGTTTCCTGCTTATCTGTACCTCCACCATCTGGAATGCTGTCCTCAGGTCACTGATATAAGACTCCACTGCAGGGGCATACAGAGGCTTTTGGGAGCCCAGGGCAAAACCTGAAACTGAGCCCCCCACCCTTCAAAAAAATATCATGGAGACAAATGAGTTTAAGAAGAATACTCCAAAAAAACATGAAATCAAAGGTGCAAAAACACTGTCCCCCCCAGAAAATGAGGTTTGGAGAGCAAGCCCACCCCACACTCACCCTGCAACAGTGGCTCCTGTGATGGGTTTCTTTAGTATTTCCCCCCCTAAAAGGATGTTAAATTTAATTACATTATGGTTGCTATTATAGAGTGGTTCAGCTATGTTCACCTCTTGGACCAGCTCCTGTGCTCCACGTAGGACTAAATCAAGAGTTGCTGCTCCCCTTGTGGGTTCCAGGAATAGCTGCTCCCAGAAGCAGTCATTAATGATGTCTACAAATTCTATCTCCACATCTCATTCTGAGATGACATGTACCCAGTCAATATGTGGTAGTTGAAATCACCTATTATTGAGTTTTCTGTTTTTGTAGCCTTTCTAATCTCCCAGAGCATTTCACAGTCACCATCACCATCCTGGTCGGGCGGTTGTATATTGCTACAGCTATACTCTTATAATTCAAGCATGGGATTTCTGTCCATAGAGATTCTGTGGTATTGTTGGATTCATTTAAGATTTTTACTATATTTAACTCTACGCTTTCTATCACATATAGTGCCACTCCCCCACCAGGATGACCTATTCTGTCATTTCATTATATTTTGCACACTGATATTACCATGTCCCGTTGATTATCATCATTCTACCAAATTTGTGTGGTGCCTATTATATCAATAATAATTATATTATTTCAGAAATAATCTAATAAAGAAGAGCGATGGATATGCAAAGTCAACAAAAGGTGTCTTCATACCCCAGTCTCATTGGTCTTCACTGACTAAGATTCTAACCAATGGTGCAGTTTACTATCTCCATTCTCCCATTACTCACAAAATGAGAGACACTGGTCCTCACCTTGGTTATCTGGAATTGTCAGCAAACCTTGTGTAATAACTGTGATTCAAGTTCCTTCCCCTGATCACTGCAGATGCAGCTTGGTGGGCCAAACTACAATACTACATGTTTCTTCATTGCAGCTGTAACTGCCTCCGTTGTTTTATCTGTCAGTAGCTGTGCCACCATAATTTGAGAAGGTGCCATACACTACCAAATACTGATTTTAAAATGGTGTTTTTTGTAACAGGCCTTTCAAGTCAAGCTGTATGCACTCCTAGGGCTCACTAGGTTGGGGTTTTTCCCCTAAAGGAGTTCTGCCTCTCCTTGCCAGTGCTTTCCTTTCTTGACAGGAAAGTATCCAGTCCTTAGCATCTGCCTCCAAGCCCAACCAAGAAAATCTGTTGGATACCAGTCTCAGTGTCTTCATAACCCAGATGGCCTGCTGCTCAGTTATCATGAAGACCCTTCAGTACCATTCTCTGCAAGATTACTGGAAAGACATTTCTGTTACCTTCCTACACCACCAAGTTGGTAGCAGGATTAATGGATAATTGCTCCTGAGCTGCGTTGAACCTCCCTAGTCTGGGTCTCCTTTGGTAGAGCTGTTGGCACATTGAACATAATTCAGAGTCCTTAGTCTGTTTTTGCCAGATGTCCTCATAAGACCAGTCTGACTCTATTCTCACTGGTCTCACCTGGCTGACAGCATCTGTAACCACATTTTGCTTTCCAGGTTTATGGTGAAGAGAGAGACAGACAGACATAAGAACATAAGAATGGCCATACTGGGGCAGACCAATGGTCCATCTAGCCCAGTATCCTGTCTCTCACCAGAGACCAATGGCAGATGCTTCAGAGGGAATGAATAGAACAGGGCAATTATCAAGTGATCCATCCCCCTGTCATCCAGTCCTAGTATCTGTCAGTCAGAGGCTTAGGGACACCCAGATAATGGGGTTGCATCCCTGACCATCTTGTCTGTGAATCCATCTCCACAGGTATTCTTCTGGGTTGTGCTTGATAAGGAGCCTCTGCAGGGCACTGTGGTCTATGTTCACAGTGAATTCTGTACCTAGTAAATTGGGATGATAGGCCTCAAGGGATCCACAGTAGCCAGATACTCCAATTGTGTAGCTGAATACTTGATGTTAGTAACTGTGATGGGGATGGTCATGCCTAGTGGTTGGAACTGTGGCAGTTTTGCCTAGTGGTCTGAGCCAAGAGTCAGAGCTGGAATTGGGAGTCCAGAGTGGGGTTTGAGTGAAGCCAGAGTGAGAGCAAACCCAGAACAGGACAGGAGCAAGAGCAAGGCCAGAGCAAGACTAGGAATAGGACTGGAGCAAGCTAAGGCTTAGTGGCACCAGATGCCCCATAAGGCAGGAGAGAGTTCCAAGCCCTGGAGTGACATTGAGCAGACTGAGCTGCTGTTCTTCCTGTGAGGCTTATATACCTGCCCTGAGAGTCACCCGATCAGTTCCTAACTTGTGGATTGGCTGGAGTAAAGCACAGGAGTGACATCATCTTACATTTTGTTTCCCTCTCATTTAACTTACTACCACCAAAAGCCACCTACAGAGCTCATCAATTTGTTCAAGTGCAACCTTTGAGGCATCACAGGTTACTATAAATGGGTGAGCTGGATCTGAGAAATTAAGCCCAGCATAATTTAGAAATCCTTCCTTCAGTGACTCAAACACTTTTTGATGTTCCTCCATCCAGACAAGGCCACCCCTAGTTAGCTGCTATAACGGTGCTGCCCGCTCTGCAAATTTTTTTACAAATCTATAGAATCTACAGAGGTCTACAAACAGCTGTACCTCCTTCCAGCTTGTAGAAACTTTAGTCCTTTATAACATTCAGTTTCTGTGGTTGGGGTTCCAACCCAATCTCACTGACTACATATCCTTGGAAGGTGATGCTGCTTCTCACAAACTGTCATTTGTTTCCTGAATGTTTAAACCCTGACTCCTTAAAAAGCTTTAGAATCATTTCCACTCCTACCAGATGTTCTTCCCACATCATCTAAGTATGTGAGGATGTCTTGATTGCTCAAAATTTGGGTTAGATCATCTACTACCCTCTGAACATCCCTCATGCATTCATGGGTCCAAAAGGCACTCTGTGGAATTGAAACAGTCTATAGGCATTAGTGTAGCTAAGGGGGGGAGCAGGGGAAGCGTCTGCTCCCCCACTGAGCACATATCCAAAAGTGGCGCCTTAGGTGCCAACTCATGGGTGCTCCAAAATTTGGTGGGTGGGTGCAGAGCACCCACCGGCAGCTCTCTGCCCCACCCACCAGCCCCAGCTCACCTCCGCTCTGCCTCCTCCCCTGAAGCGCCACCCGCTCTGCTTCTCTGCCCCCTCCCACTCCCCCCGCGAATCAGCTGTTCGTGCGGGAAGCCTGGGGTGGAGAAGCAAGCGGCGGTGCGCTCAGGCCCAGGGAGGCAGAGGCGGAGCAGAGGTGAGCCCCAAGCGAGAAAAAAAAGCAAAGGGGCGCAACTGGAGGAGCGAGGCGAGGATGCGGCCGGAGGAGCCAAGGGGGGTGTGGCACGGCCAGAGGCAGGGCCAGCTCCAGACACCAGCCTACCAAGCATGTGCTTGGGGCGGCACCTGGAGGGGGGAGGCGCAGCGCTCCGGCCCGAGAGCGGGGCCATGACTGGGCTCGCCGCCCTCCTCCGGCGCTTTGGCCGCCAGGATGAGCGGAGCCGCAGCGGGCTCGCCACCCTCCCCCCTGGAGCCGGGGGGGGCACTTTTTTTATGTGTTTGCTCCCCCTGCTCTTAGAACCTGGCTACACCACTGCCTATAGGGTGTCAGAGACAATTTGTCACTACAACCTGATACGCTAGTGGAATCTGATGAGGGGGGTGCCTCACAAGAACACTCCCTGTCTTAAGCACAATCTGATGTTACCCCCAATCATCTCTCCTAAACTCTTCATTATTCTTGGAGAATACACTAGCATACTGTAAGAACAGCTGTTCTAATCACTTCTTTTTGTTGCCTTCTGCAGCTTCTTCCATCAAGTCATCCCCACCCTAGTCCTTTTACTGATTGGGCCACTTCACAGCTCTTGATCTCTGGCCCCTGTGAGGTTTGAGATACCAGCTACATTGACCACTGTCCCCATGGTCTGATTTTTCATCAGCTGCATTTCCTGGGCAGTCACTTTAATTGCTCTTACACAGAACCATTTGATCCAGCTTGAAAGAGGATTCTACTAAACAGCATTCCTGCCTGGATATTGGTAGCTTCAAATACTCCTACAGATTTACAGCAGGACCTTTATCCTTCGAGGTATTATTGCATGATGACCTGGCTTCACCACAACTTTATTCCAAGCCTCCACATGCATCTGGCACGTAAATACCTTGCAACACCAGCTACAACAGTACCATGTGAATGCTTGTTCTCACTTTCAGGTGACATTGTAATTAAGAAGTGGGCAGCATTATCTCCCGTAAATGTAAACAACTTGTTTCTCTTAGCCATTGGCTGAACAAGCAGTTGGACTGAGTGGACTTGTAGGCTCTAAAGTTTTACTTTTTTTTTTAGTGCAGTTAGGTAACAAAAAAGCCTACATTTGTAAGTTGTGATTTCATGATAAAGAGATTGCACTACAGTACTTGTATGAGGTGAATTGAAAAATACTATTTCTTTTATCAGTTTTACAGTGCAAATATTTGTAATAAAAATAATATAAGGTGAGCAGTGTTCACTTTGTTCTGTGTTGTAATTTAAATCAATATATTTGAAAATGTAGAAAAACGTCCAAAAATATTTAATATATTTCAATTGGTATTCTACTGTTTAACAGTGCGATTAATTTTTTAATCACAATTAATTTTTTGAGTTAATTACGTGAGTTAACTGTGATTAATTGACAGCCCTACAAATTATGCCCTCAACCATCCCTGAAAAGCTCAGGCATCTGTATTACATTTTCAAGGCCCTTGTTGGAAAAATCCCTTTTAAAAGGTGGCAGAACCCTTAAGATGCTGCAGAAATCTTTAGAGAACTAGGGAATGATGGGAGACACAGGCCATCTGCACAGGCCATCTGCACTGGGCCTGTTGCTTATCCCTCAGGATCTGAGAATTTTGTGGACAAGTTCTTAGGCCCCCTCCTGCTGGTTTTCCTCATAGGAGAACATTATTGGGTGCTATATTTGGAACTTAAATATTAGAACTATGGGCCCCCTGGGAATACCTATGATAGAAACCGATTGCCATCCTAGTATATTGATGTTTAGCAAGTACTGCTAAATCAGAGAAAAGAAAAATAGAAAATTGTCGATTTTCTTTACCTAATGGTAATAAGAAAATTGCAGACCTGGCACTGCTTCAGCAGCATATTGGGAATTCCCACTTTTGGTTACAGTATTCAGAGTCAGGGAAATAGTTTAGACATTTAAAAATGTTAAATCACTTATGTAGTTATTAAAGCATATCCAATTATATTCACTTTCATAATGTGAAGAATATGGTTTTACTGGATAACATCTGAGATTATTATTTATTCTTTTATTCTTCCTGGAAACGACCTGATAAGGATCCTTTAAAAGTGTCAGTGAATAAGAACTCTGCTTTCTCTCTTCCAAATTCTTCAGCTTTCCTAGCCATCATTTAAAAGTTTTGGTCTCATTAGTGAGTGAAGCATCTTTATTTGATTCTGGAGAATTTTCAGAGATAAAACAAACATATTCCTTGCCACTGTTAGTCCCCACTTTTTTCTTGCAATTGCAAGCACTTCTTAATCTTAGAACAGGCTGTGTTTTAAAACATGTTAGCAAATACATGCTTATTAATCTGTTTTAACCATCATTTAGCATCTAGGGTAGACAAAGTACAGCTGGGCGAGCTAACACATTTTAATTATTAAGTATTAATGCCCTGTCCACATAAGTGTTTTAAAATGTGCTAGTTAAAACAGGTTAGCTAACACAATTTTAAACATAACCTATTTTCCTACTGTAGACATTGCTAAACTGAGTAAAAAACTCAAGATCTTTATCAAGCATTCTTAAAACTACAACACCCACCTTGGGAAGTGAGGAAACAGATTGACCGAGCGAGATGGGTACTCAGAAGTCACCTACTACAGGAAAGGCCCAACAAGGAAAATAACAGAACACCACTGGCCATCACGTACAGGCCCCAGCTAAAACCTCTCTAGCACATCATCAACAATCTACAACCTATCCTGGAAAACGATCCTTCACTCTCACAGACCTTGGGAGGCAGGCCAGTCCTCGCTTACAGACAGCCCCACAACCTGAATCAAATACTCACCAGCAACTACATACCACACCATCAAAACACTAATCCGGGAACCAATCCCTGTAACAAACCCTGTTGCCTACTCTGTCCCCATATCTACTCTAGCGACACCATCATAGGACCCAACCACATCAGCCACACCATCGGGGGGTTCATTCACCTGTACATCTACTAATGTGATATATGCCATCATGTGCCAGCAATGCCCCTCTGCCATGTACATTGGCTAAACCGGACAGTCTCTACGTAAAAGAATAAATGGACACAAATCAGACATCAGGAATAGTAACATACAAAAGCCAGTAGGAGAACACTTCAGTCTCCCTGGACATTCAATAACAGATTTAAGAGTAGCTATCCTTCAACAAAAAAACATCAAAAACAGACTTCAAACAGAAACTGCAGAGCTACAATTCATTTGCAAATGTAACACAATTAATTTGGGCTTGAACAGGGACTGGGAGTGGCTGGCTCACTACGAAAGCAATGTTCCTTCTCTTGGTATTGACACCTCCTCATCTATTATTGGGAGTGGACCACATCCACCCTGACTGAATTGGCCTTGTCAACACTGGTTCTTCACTTGTAAGGTAACTCCCTTCTCTTCATGTGCCAGTATATGCATCTGAAAAAGTGAGTTTTTTTACCCATGAAAGCTTATGCCCAAATAAATCTGTTAGTCTTTAAGGTGTCACCAGACTCCTTGTTGTTTTGTGGATACAGACTAACACGGATACCCCTCTGATACTCATTTCTCTCAGGGGGGTGGTCTTTACTACCCACAGTGTTTCAATCCCTGATAAACAGCGGGGGTATTATTACTATGAATTTCTAGGCATTACTCCCTATAACACAGCAAAGTTGCTGCATCATCCAGACATTATGTGCGCATGTAATCGGACATTATGGAGTTCATAGCTTCCCAATGCCCCCACATTTTGAAGCAAAATGAAGAATTGTAAAATAGAAAGACTGTTCATGAGAGAGTGATTCTAAATATACATTGTGTATAGTAAATTAAGTCTAAAATGTTCCTTTAGTTTATTATAATATTTAACACTTTTCATCTACATATCTCAGAGAGTTCCACATATGTGAGTATCATTCCCCACCTGGGGAAGAGGTTGAGAGAACAAACAACACATGACAGATGTTAATCATGTCATTTAATGCATACTGGAAGGCACTCAGATAATATGGTGGTGTGTGCAGCATAAGAACCTATGCAGAATACAATAGAACAGATTTTCTCAAAAAGTATTTACAAACTCATATTTTAACCAGAGGGCTGTTAAAGTAACCAGATACATGTAATCGATTAACTATTTAAAGTACATGTTTGCAGTAATAGATGGAGTTTTAAAACTCCTGAGACTCATCTGATTGCTTTTTAAGGCTAAATAACATATTTGAATTACTCTTGTTACTTTTTGGTGATCTAGTCACATAGATAAACAATGGTCATAGAATCGGATCACAAATTAAGGCTGGAAGGGATCTTGTAAGTCATAGAAGTTAAAGATCAAAGGGATCTATTCAATCATCTGATACCTGTCCCGGTCAAGGCAGGATTACTCCCTAAAATATATTTTCAAATGCTTTGCCTAGTATGGTTTTTAAAGGTCCAAGAGATGGACTTTCTATGGGACCACTTCCCTTGGTATCTTTCTCAGCCTATGTGACATTCTCTTGGTGTTATCTGGAACGGTGATCTGCTAGGTCACTCCAATCCTTGACTCTGGGAGCCAGCCTTACCCTGCTCTGCTGTGAGAACCCCCACTCCTGAGCTGTTCAAGCATTGCCTCTGGCATGTAAGCTGCTTGGATTGTGCAACCGAATGACACTAGCCAATATCTCCAGTCTCAGATACAACCCTAGGAACCTCCGTCTTGCAGTGTCCAGTTATGCCCGCTGGACGCAGCAAGCTTATATGAGTTTGTCAATTTAACAAAGAAATTGATATGCACCAGGTTTGTTATCCCAAGGGGAGTCTCTGACACATTTCAAACCAAATGCACTGCTTCCGGTAGGATAAACAAACATTTATTAACTACAAAAGATAGATTTTAAGTGATTATAAGTCAAAGCACAACAAGTCGGATTTGGTCAAATGAAATAAAAGCAAAATGCATTCTAAGCTGATCTTAATACTTTCAGTGCCCTTACAAACTTAGATGCTTCTCACCACAGGCTGGCTGGTTGCCCTTCAGCCAGGCTCTCCCCTTTGATCAGCGCTTCGGTCACTTGGTGGTGATGTCTATAGATGGAGTTGGAAGAGAGAGGAAGAACATGGCAAACGTTTTTCTCTCTTATCATGTTCTTTCTTCCCTCTTGGCTTTGCTCCCCCCCGTTTCAGGGTCAGGTGAGCATTACCTCATTGTGGTCCCAAATTGTCCAAAGGAAGCAGGGTGACTCACTCAAGAGTCCAACAGATCCTTTGAGGCTGCCTAGGCCAGTGTCCTTTGTTCCTGTGAGGCTGGGCTAGATTTGTCCCATATATGCCCTGATGAAGTGTGAACTGCCCCTCTGTTCCTGGAGAGTTTTACCTGGGCTTGTTTTAAGCCATGAGGACACATTTTCAGCCTCAGAACTATATACATGAAATTACAACCTATAACCTTACTATAACAACCATGCTCAGTGCATCACGAGCCTTCCAAAGACACCCGACATGACAAACTTTGCATTGGATACCATACAGTCTATTATAAGGATGAACATGGGGGTGCAGGGTGTTCCACTGAGGTACAGAGTGTCACAGCCTAATATTAGGTTGTCCAACCCAACCCATTATTTCTAATGCAGGTTACTTCCCAGACTACTACATTAATCCTGTCAGTGTTATTTTCTCAATAGTCATGATAGCCATTATGACCCAGTCTCACTGTGCCCCTCTCTATCAATGGATGCTCCACAGCGTAAGTGTTACCAGTACCTAATTTGTGCCAGGGCTTGCCAGGGCTGAGCCCCGGCACCTCTAGGCTTGGCAGTTCATAGCCCTGGCACCTCTGGGCTTGCTGCATCAGTTACATGTAAAAAACGTGTGTGTGACAAAGTTCCTCCTCTATCTTGGTGGGTCCTGTGCTTATTGGTGGATTTTCTTGCCGCAGAGATTCGCCATGTGGGTTGGGGAACAGCCCAGAGACCTTCCCCTCTGGAAGAACCCATAGTCCAGGTCAATTGGGAGGTTTGGGGGGATCCCAGGCCCGCCCTCTACTCCGGGTTCCAGCCCAGGGCCCTGTGGACTGCAGCTGTCTATAGTGCCTCCTGTAACAGCTGCATGACAGCTACAACTCCCTGGGCTACTTCCCCATGGACTCCTCCAAACACCTTCTTTATTCTCACCACAGGACCTTCCTCCTGGTGTCTGATAACGCTTGTGCTCCTCAGTCCTAAAGCAGCGCACCCTCTCACTCTCAGCTCCTTGCACCTCTTGCTCCCAGCTCCTCACACTCGCCCCACAAACTGACGTGAGCTCCTTTTAAAACCCAGGTGCCTTGATTAGCCTGCCTTAATTGATTCTAGCAGCTTCTTCTTAATTGGCTCCAGGTGTCCTAATTAGCCTGCCTGCCTTAACTGGTTCTAGCAGGTTCCTGATTACTCTAGTGCAGTCCCTTCTCTGGTCACTCAGGGAACAGAAAACTACTCACCCAGTGACCAGTATATTTGCCCTCTACCAGACTCCTGTACCCCACTGGTCTGGGTCTGTCACAATTGCTTGAAACCCAGACCTCTTTCATTACAATTTAAGCACACTGTTTTGAACACAGTCAATATGACCTATACCCATTGTTGTAAATTGGCTCTGAGTGCAACTTTTGTGTATTTTTTTCTCACCTACATTGAGATACCACTAACCTTTAGTGCATACAGTCATGATACAAAAGTAGAAGTACTCAGTTATAAGAAAGCAGACAAAACTAGATAATTATGTTTGGAGCCAACAAGCAGTAATAGATACATTTGAAAATTAATTGATTGTGAATAACTTCAATAGTTCAACAGACTCAGAACTACACTAATCTTCAGGCTATATATTCCAGATCATGAATCTGAGAACTTGCTAGAAATAGGACATGTTGCTAAACTTTTTAAAGCAATAATGGAAGGACAATGATTTGTAAATTTAAAAAGTAAAAAATGCAATAGACATTCCTGTATATAAAACAAATAAATCTGATGCTGGTCCTTTTGAAAACCTAATATCTGCTGTGCGGCACCTTTTCCATCTTTGCATGACATATAGCCATGCCTTCTGCAATAAAAGAGTGAGCTGTGAAACTCCTATTTCCCATTGGCTTTCAATTAAATTTATGCACCTAAGGGCCTAAGTCACTTTTGAAAATGTTACCATTAGTTATTCCAATAATACACTATGTAAAGCAAATACATAACAAAGAGCATTGAGAGTCCATCAGTGAAAAAGAGGGAAAAGAAGTCACAAACTGTATTATCATAAACAATAATACTATAAATTATTTTTAAGCAAGTCACCATAGCAATCCTCTAATTTGCATTCACAGAAGAGTAAGGCGAGGTACTAAACATTTATTTTCACAGTTGTGAAAGAGAGAAATACATGTGATGCGTTAAGAACAGTGTGACGGATTGGACCCCCCCTTCCGGGGTGCCCCCTGATGTACTGGGGTCCCATTGAGCCGCCTGTTCCACCAGCCTGGACTCCCTCACCCTGTCCTGCTGCAGATACACACACACACAGGTAGGGACGCACCCAGCTGTAGAATCTCACAGTCTGAAATCAGCTCTGTGTGAGAAGACGCAGCTCGGGGAATTGCCCAGCACTCTAGTGCACACACCCTCTGGACTGCAAATCCAAAATTATATTGTCTTACTCTGTATAGAGATCTATATAGCGTAAGCTCATGGAATTCGTCCCCTCCCTCAATGTGGAGGAAGATATGCACAACTTTTTGTCCCCTCCCCTTTCCCTCCCTCCCCCCCGTTATGAATTGCACAAACTGGGTTTTGGAATAAACAAAAAACAAGTTTATTAACTACAAAAGGTAAATTTTAAGTGACTATAAGAGATAAGAAACAGAACAAAGCAGATTACTGAGCAAATAAAACAAAACACGCAAACTAAGCTTAAAACCCTCAGGAATACTGGTTACAAATAATAATTTCTCACCCTAAATGTTGTTTCAAGCAGGTTGCAGAATTTCTTGAAGGTAAACTGCACCACTTCCAGCTTAAATCTCCAGGGATTCCTTTTATAGGCTGGCCTTTCTCACCTGGGCTCAGCCCCTGCTCCCCTCCCAGCTTAGTTCCTTTGTTTCTTTAGGAGTTTTCAGTAGTCTTCCTTCTTGGGTGGGGAGGTAGTGGAGAAAAGCCCAGATTAACTCACTCCCCAGCCTTAAATAGGATTTGCATATGGCGGGACTCCTTTGTTTCCCATCCTGTGGAAAAATACCAGCATTTTAAGATGGTATCCTGTACCAGGTGACTTGATCACATGACCCTGCAGTGTCAAAGCAGCATCCCAGGAAACTTCTCAGGAAGGAAGGAGATTAGTAACTTCAAAGTCCTATTGTCCTTCCTAATGGCCCATCCCAGGCTGATTGCCTACTGTCTGGTGGGCATTCTCAAAGTACACACAGAGTTATAATTGTTATATAGTCAATATTCCTAACTTCAGATACAGAAATGATACATGCATACAAATTGGATAATAATATTCAGTAAATCATAACCTTTCCAATGATAACTCACATGACGCATCTTGCATAAAACATATCTTAGTTATGCATATTCATATCCTAACAATATTTCTATGAAGAATACGGAGCGTAATGTCACAAACAGTACTAAAGATGAAGAGAGCTTGTTTCATGAACTCTTCACTTCCAGACTCCACTACATAAAGAGCTGTGTGTATATATATTAGGGCTGTTGATTAATTGCAGTTAACTCACACGATTAACTAAAAAAAATTTAAACGCAATTTAAAAAATTAATCGTGATTAATCGCAGTTTTAATCACACTGTTAAACAATAGAATTCTAATTGAAATTTATTAAATAATTTGGATGTTTTTCTACATTTTCAAATATATTGATTTCAATTACAGAATACAAAGTGTACCATGCTCACTTTATATTATTATTTTTTACACATATTTGCATTGTAAAAATGATAAACAAAAGAAATAGTATTTTTCAATTCACCTCATACTAGTACTGTAGTGCAATTTCTTTATCATGAAAGAGCAACTTACAAATGTAGAATTTTTTTGTTACATAACGGCACTCATAAACAAAACAATGTAAAACTTTAGTTTAGAGCCTACAGTCCTACATCTTGTTCAGCCAATCACTAAGACAAACAAGTTTGTTTACATTTATGGGAGATAAGGCTGCCCGCTTCTTATTTACAATGTCACCTGAAAGTGAGAAAGGCGTTCACATTGGACTTTTGTAGCTGGCATTGTAAGGTATTTACGTGCCAGATATGCTAAACATTTGTATGCCCTATCATGCTTCCGCAACCATTCCAGAGGACATGCTTGCATGCTGATGACACTCATTAAAAAAATAATGCATTAATTAAATTTGTGACTGAACTCCTTGGGGGAGAATAATATGTCTCCTGCTCTGTTTTACCCACATTCTGCCATATATTTCATTAATGGCAGTCTCAGATGATGACCCAGCACTTGTTGTTCATTTTAAGAACACTTTCACTGCAGATTTGACAAAACGCAAAGAAGCTACCAATGTGAGATTTCTAAAGATAGCTACAGCACTCGACCTCAGGTTTAAGAATCTGAAGTGACTTCCAAAATCTGAGAGGGATGAGGTGTGGAGCATTCTTACATAAGTCTTAAAAGAGCAACAGTCCAATGTGGAAACTACAGAATCCAAACCACCAAAAAAGAAAATCAACCTTCTGCTGATGGCATCTGACTCAGATGATAAAAGTGAACATGCATTGGTCTGCACTGTTTTGGATCATTATCGAGCAGAACTCCTCATTAGGATGGATGCATGTCTTCTAAAATGGTGGTTGAAGCATGAAGGGACATGTGAATCTTTAACGCATCTGGCATGTAAATATCTTGCGACGCTGGGTACAACAGTGCCATGTGAACTCCTGTTCTCTCTTTCAGGTGACATTGTAAACAAGAAGCAGGTAGCATTATCTCCTGCAAATGTAAACAAACATATTTGTCTGAGTGACTGACTGAACAAGAAGTAGGACTGAGTGGACTTGTAGGCTCTCAAGTTTTATATTGTTTTATTTCTGAATACAGTTATATTTTGTACATAATTCTACATTTGTAAATTCAACTTTCACGATAAAGAGATTGCACTACAGTACTTGTATGAGGGGAATTGAAAAATACTATTTCTTTTGTTTTTACAGTGCAAATATTTGTAATAAAAATAAATATAAAGTGAGCACTGTATACTTTGTGTTCTGTGTTGTAAGTGAAATCATATTTGAAAATGTATAAAACATCCAAAATATTTAACTAAATGGTATTCTATTATTGTTTAATTTTTTTAATCGCTTGACAGCCCTAATATATATATTTATATATACAAACCAGTTTACTACACTTTCCAGCAGATAGCAACTTGCTCAGCAGCTAGCGTGGGTGAGGGACTTCGATATGAAGAGAGAGTGAAATGATTGGTGCTGCTTGGTTTAGAGACAATTTACATAAGAGAGGATATAATAGAGGTAAATAAAATGTGAAGGTAATTCTGGCGCTCTAATTTACCTTTTTTCATAATGCTAGAGCAAGGGGTCATTAAATTAAATTCAAAAGTAAATACTTTAAAACTGATAACAAGAAATACTCTTTGACATAACACAATTAAACTGTGGAATTTATTCCCACAAGACATTGAGAGCAAAAGCTTAGTACAATTCACAAAAGGATTAAATATTTATATGGATAATGAAAACATCCACAGCAACATTAGCTAGGAGGAAAAAAATGTATAAGAGTGAGAAACCCTCATATTTCAGGGTATATGCCAATCGCTTCTAATGACATTAGAAAAGAAGTTTCCCTATGTGGATGTCATTCCATAGTTGTCCTCTATGACATTTCTTGCATCCCCAGCTGAAGAACCTTACACTGACAACTAGAAGAGACAAGAAACAGTCCCAGATGGAATGATGGTCTGAGCCAGCATGGTCATTCTTATGTATGTTTTTGGGCCACCCTGACCGTAAATATGGAGGTCTTTCCCAGTTCTAAGGTGGTACTTCCGTCCTCCCACAACCATAACAACCACTAACTAAAATCCTTTCCATGTATAAACCAATGTGTTTTTTTATTACAAATTTAGTGCTTTATACATATCAAACTGAAAAGTTCTTTGTACTTTGGGTAAAACCATAATGGATGAGCAAATGAAGAAATGCATGTAGTTAATAACAGAATGTGCATAACCTTTAATCTGACCCTGTTAACCCATGGAGAATTGTGTCCACATGTCCAGAAAGAGACTTCTGGTGACTAACAAAGGATACCTGTGTGACACAGACATGCCCCTGCATACCCAGGCAGGGTATGTCTATATCAAACCATCTTCTTGATATTACATCAAAAGGGGTCATGTGTGGTCTCTGCCGAAAGCTAAGAACTAGCTGATTGTCATGGTTATTACAAGATGTTTGTATGGGAAACAGTTTGTGAGATATGTCAAATGTAGAATATGAGCTGGCAAAACTATTGAAGTGAGACTTATCACCTGAGGCAAGGCAGGTTCAGCGCTAATTCAAACAACGTTAAGAACAATGGACATCTATGGAGACAGCACTTTGTTTAGTTTCTGGGTTTCTGGTCCAGGTAGAGAGTTGAACATTGTCAAAGAAAAAGAACCCCAGAAGGGTTCTCTGAAGGGCCGGGGAGGGGGGGGGGGAACGGACGACTAAGGCTATGTCTACACTACGGGGGGGATCGATTTCAGATACGCAAATTCAGCTAAGGGAATACCCATCACAGGAGGAGACTCTCTGCCAGCAGGAATGTCTCATGGACAAGCACTGCAAGGAATAACTTTTGGGTGAGAAATACATTGTTAGACAGGAAAGTAACCTGTTGGTAAGTATAGGCTCTAGATTGCATCTTATGTTTTTCTTTTTCCTGTAACCTTATATTTCCAAATCCTTATCCTTGCTTTTATTTGAATTGCTATCTCAAGCTCTGTTAAATAAACTTTAATCTGGTTTTACTATAGACTTGTCTAAGTAACTTGCGCTCAAGAGAGCGTTGAGCTGAGGGGAAGCCACTGAACTGGGGTGCACTGCTTCTCCGGAGACAGTGAATCAGTGTATACTGCAGATGAAGATAAGGGACTGGACACTCAAGTGTAACAAAGTGGGGTGTGTAAATTGCTAGCCTGCATAGACAGAGGGCAGGGCTTGTGGAGCCTGGAACAGAGCACTTAAGTTGCCATTAGCTTCTGGTGGGTGCAGAGGAGTCCCTGTCCTGCTGTGAGCAAGTGGTAGTGATTCACCTGGACACCTCGGCTAGCCCAAAAAAGTGTCAGAGGCTCTTATGACAGATGTGTGTTGTAAAAACAACGCAAGACTGTCAGAAACCAAGGCGAGGCTGGACATGCCTAGGGGTTGGAACAATGTTAGTCAGGACTACGGGTCAGAGCCCAGGGTCAGCACTGAAATCAGAAGTCAAAAGCAGGGTTGGAACACGGCAAGTGCAGAGCTGGGAGCCAGGCTGGAGCAAGACTAGAGACAAGACTGGAGCAAAAGCTGGGCTGAGGCCTGCAGAATCTGTCACATCAGGCAGAGTAGCATTCCACCCCATGGAGCAATGTTGAGCAAACTGAGCTGCTGTTTCTAATCCTGTAAGGTATGTACCTGCTCTGAGAGTCACAAGACCAGCTCCTGACTTATGGATTGGCTGGAGCCTAACACAAGAAAGACTCATTTCCACATGTCATTTAATTAGGCTATAATTCAGGGATGACTCATCACTTCACTAGGACAGTGTGATAAATAACAGGTACTTATCCAAATATGTTCTGTGATTGGTAAGAGATATTTGTTATTGTTTTCTGTGATTTATTAAATAATGACCCCTTGAAAGATGTTTATAACTCATTAGGAATTGCTAGTTGCCACACATGTTCTTAGTAATAATGACTGGATTAGAAATCCCTATCAGGCATGTGAACTGTGATACCATAAAAAAAGTTCCATAAGTAATTACGTAAACTGAGATATCGAAAACAACACATAGTGGGATCAACTGTGGGAAATTAGCTTCTCTTCTCCCCAAAGGAATATCTTTGTCCCATACCCTATAAAAAGGAAAAGTTAGCTATGCTGAAAGTGGACAAGTTGCTATTGCTTCACCAGTTACAGAGGATTTAGTAAACTATGCCTTTCTTTCTGTATCCCATATTGTGCTACTCTCCCGTATCGTACTAATAATCTTTCATTAAATAATTCCAATTGACCCTATCTGACATCTTGTGTTACTAATATTATCATTATTAAATTCATACACAAAACATGCTGATTATGATTGCTTCTTTCCCATGGGTGCTGGTTATGTTTTGGGTTGACAAGCCAAGTATTGAATGTCATCAGATGATCGGCTGCATACATGTGTTCTTTCTGTGTGCCGCACTGGCTCTGGCCAGTTAGCCCATACAGCAGGCTCCGATCGAACTGCCCAATGAGACCACAAGACCTGTTTTAGTAGTGAAAGAACTCAGTCAGGTTTATTGCCAACAAAGCACAGTCCTAGGTTCCTGGATCAATGCTTACATTAGCACATGTATGCCTGTGACGATGGACACAGCTCAGTCAGTGGCAGGACTTTCCACTGCCCCCTAGGCTGGACGAAAGGTTAAAGCGAGGTATCCCAACGTTTATAGACTGAGACAAACAGCTGGGATAAATAACGTAGGTATCACCTTATATGTTTCATGACATGTTTGTTACCTCCCCTTGATAACCCCTAGGGAGCTAGAGGGTTCCTGGCAGCTGCAGTTCCCAGCATGCCCTGAGGGAAGGAGAGGGTGGCGCGCAGGTAACTCCGTGCAAGCTGGGACCCAACATCAGGCTGTTTCTCCCTCTGGATCCCTGGGCTCTGGGGAGGGAGGGAGGCTGGTGTCTGGGCTGGGGGCGGGGGACATGGCTGGGCTCTGGTGGGGAGGGAGTGCGGGTATCTGAGCAAGTGGGGGCCCCATGGCTGGGCTTGGAGGGGGCGGAAGGTGGCAGAGAAACAGGAACTGGGTTGTCATAGGGGTTTCTTTAACTCTCTACTCCTGGGGGGAAATTTGTATGTGTCTGTATTGTTACAGACATATTTGCTGACAGGTATTTTGAAATAAATTACCAAAATAATTGAAACTGGCGTGATTATCTAGTATTATTTTGACATATTTGCAGAATTTTAAAATGCTATGTGCAGAATTTTTAATTTTTTGGTGCAGAATGCCCCCAGGAATAATGTTTCAGAAAAAATATCACTATTCATCATTTTTGTCTAACCATTTTATCGTGTGCTAAGTTGGGGCGTTCTTGTGCTGGCCAGGTGGAATGTGTTACATATTCAGTATGTTTTAGCAATGCTACCTAGTGGTGCCGAGTTCGTGTACCAGAAACTGACTTGCAGGCAAGCAGCTGCTTTTGCTAGGGTCTGACTGTTGCTCATAGCATAACTTTTGCTGACTTTGGTTCAGGCCTCAGGCCATGCACCAGGCCCATGCTTCAGGTCTTTCTTTCTACTACCTTCCCCCATTTTTGGTCTTTTTATGGGGTGGACGTTTACCCATTATCCCAGACAAGCATAATGCATGGACTGAAGATGACCCAGTGGACTAAACACTGTTATATGGCCACCTCACTTTATCATTCATCCATTCATGCCCCATCTGTCCCTGGGGCTGCACATTCCCTCGTACGACTGATGGACAGATTTTATTTTTTAATTGTGTTTAGTTTTTTATAGTTTTTTATGGTGGGCCTGGGAATGTTAGGCCCGGGACTTTTATTGAGGAATGTAGTTTTATAATTGAGCCTTGGGGGCACATAAACTATATGTGTAGTTTATATGGGTATATATGTATAGTATGTGTGTGCACATATGACACCACCTTATATCCAAGCATGACAATCCTTTTCCAGTCTGGTGTTGTAGTCTGGCCCTTTTACTTTTGTACCACAGATAGCCGCACACTCCTTTTAGGGCAATTATAGTAACCACCTGTATCATTAGTAGAGGCTGAGTGTTTTGATATACTGGGCTAGGTATTATTACAGTATAATAAAATAATAAATTATGTGTCTCATAGTGCTATGTATCTAAGAAGTAAAACAAAAATTTGGAGTAGTGACATTACAAATGAGGCCTTTACATATAATATTTTTGTAATTAGTTACTACACAATACTGTCCATCCATATTATAGGTTACCCTTACTGCTGGTTGTCACCCTCCAGTAAACTTTTCTGGGCAGGAAACAGGAGTGGCTGGCTTCTCTGTTCCATTGGTTGCGCGGTTCTGTGATACACTAGTAGTTGACATAGATCCAGTTGTTTCTTATAGATGCTGTTTTCCAGATAATCTACAGAATAGACAGTAACCAATATATTAAATATTGCCGTGCTAGGATTTAGTATTAGTACCCAGACACTGAACGAGATGTTTTTGAATTACGTGTCTCAGTTAGGATGCAGTGTCACTGACCCCAAATTGTGACTATTACTAACAGGGAATTTGTTTACCTAATTTGTAGTTACTATGTAACTTAATTTCTTTACCAATTTCTTTTTCTTGACTTTATGTTGTTTCCTGCCATTCATTTATTGATTTTTACCTGTGTTTTGGTTAAATAGTTTAGCAATGTTATGCACATTGTAAATGTTGTACAGCAATAATACAACAATACAGCAATAATGCAGTAATACAGCAATAATACAGATGCTTTTATACAATAGCCAAATTCAAATTAAATGACAGTTTAACCTGGTCCAGCTAGTGATTTCTAGCTGATTGCCAACTTAATTGACCATATATGGTAGACTGAGGTGTAGTTGACCAGTGTCTTATTTATAAAGCACTTCATTTTGCTTTTCTTGACTCTTGGGGATTCCTTCACTGTATACTGATGTCTTCTGGTGTCTTTGTGGTGTGATATCTTCTGGTGTCTTTGATCTGTGGGATGCAACCTTAAACAGCTTAAGTTAGTTAACTTAATACAGTTTTTGCTTGTTTGTTTACATTTTTCTTGTTTTCAGTAACCCAAAATACACAGATTAACTTAGTTTCATTACAATATAATAGGGACCAAGTCTTTTATAACACAAGCTAAACTTTTGCAATTGTTGTATAGACATTTATTTTCACTTGAGGTGCATTACTAATATTTTATACTAAATTAGGGCTGTCAAGCTATTAAAAAAATGAATCATGATTAATTGCACTGTTAAACAATAATAGAATACCATTTATTTAAATATTTTTGGATGTTTTCTACATTTTCAAATATATTGATTTTAATTACAACAGAATGCAAAGTGTACAGTGCTAATTTTCTATTTAAGTTTAATATAAACATTTGCACTGTAATAAGCAAAGGAAATAGTATATTTCACTTAACCTAATACAAGTACTGTAGTGCAATCTCTTTATCATGAAAGTTGAACTTATAAATGTAGAATTATGTACAAAAAAAACTGCATTCAAAAATAAAACAATGTAAAAATTTGGAGCCTACAAGTCCACGCAGTCCTACTTCAGCCAATCGCTCAGACAAACAAGTTTGGTTACATTTGCAGGAAATACTAGTGCCTGCTTCTTGCTTACAATGTCACTGGAAAGTGAGAACAGGCATTCTCATGGCGCTGTTGTAACCGGCGTCGCAAGATATTTACGTGCCAGATGTGCTAAAGATTCATATGTCCCTTCATGCTTCTACCACCATTCCAGAGGATATGTCGCCATGTTGATGACAGGTTCTGCTCGATAACAATCCAAAGCAGTGCAGACCGATGCATGTTCATTTTCATCATCTGAGTCAGATGCCACCAGCAGAAAGTTGATTTTTTTTTTTTTTTGATGGTTCGGGTTCTGTAGTTTCTGCATCAGAGTATTGCTCTTTTAAGACTTCCAAAAGAATGCCCCACGTGTCACCCCTCTCAGATTTTGGACCGCAGTTCAGATTCTTAAACCTTGGGTCGAGTGCTGTAGCTATTTTTAGAAATCTCACATTGGTACCTTCTTTGCGTTTTGTCAAATCTGCAGTGACAGTGTTCGTAAATCAAACAACATGTTCTTGGTCATCATCCAAGACTGCTATAACATGAAATATATGGCAGAATGCAGGTAAAACACAGAGTAGGAGACATACAATTCTCCCCCAAGGAGTTCAGTCATAAATTTAATTAACACACTATTTTTTAACAAATATCATCAGCATGCAAGCATGTCCTCTGGAATGGTGGCTGAAGCCTGAAGGGGCATACGAATGCTTAGAATATCTGGCACATAAATACCTTGCAACGCTGGCTACAAAAGTGTTATGCGAAAGCCTGTTCTCACTTTCAGGTGACATTGTAAATAAAAAGCGGGCAGCAGTATCTCCCATCAGTGTAAACCTGTGGTTCTCAAACTTTTATACTGGTGACCCCTTTCACATAGCAAGCCTCAGAGTGCAACCCCCCATTTTTATATATTTAACACAATTATAAATGCTGGAGGCAAGCGGGGTTTGGGGTGGAGGTTGACAGCTCGCGACCCCCCATGTAATAACCTCATGACCCCCTGAGGGGTCTCAACCCCCAGTTTGAGAACCCCTGATGTAAACAAACTTGTTTCTCTTAGCAATTGGCTGAACAAGAAGTAGGACTGAGTTGACTTGTAGGCTCTAAAGTTTTACATTGTTTTGTTTTTGAGTGCAGTTATGTAACAAAAAAAAATCTACATTTGTAAGTTACACTTTCGTGATAGAGATTGCACTACAGTACTTGTATGAGGTGAATTGAAAAATGCTATTTCTTTTGTTTATCAGTTTACAGTGCAAATATTTGTAATAAAAATAATATAAAGTGAGTACTGTACACTGTACTGTACACTGTACACATTCCGTGTTGTAATAGAAATCAATATAATTGAAAATATAGGGAAAAAATCCAAAAATATTTAATAAACTTCAGTTGGCATTCGATTGTTTAACAGTGCGATTAATCGTGATTAATTTTTTTAATCGCAGTTAATTTTTTTGAGTTAATCGTCTTAGTTAACTGCGATTGACAGCCCTATACTAAATATAATGCTTGACTGCTAAAATAGATGCTCACAACCTTTTATGAGAAGATGTATTGCTTTCCCCTGTTGAGCACTGTTTTAGCAAAAAAGTTAGTAACAGAATTTTTACCCAAACTTTTTAAAGTTAATTTGCTGGTGATACCAATTCCACTTTCGTTAACTGTTTAGAAGCACAAACTTTAACAACCATTACTTCCCTTTAACATAACATAAAAGAAAAGCATATAAAAAATTAAACCAAAATGAATTTTAAATGCAAGTTTCTGCAGACACTTTGAGGGTATTACATTTTCATGACACTTTGTTGTGTTTGGCAACCAAAGGTGAGATAACCACACATAGCAAAATTGTTATATTTTTAACATTTTTGCTATAACATTCTTATAATTATATGTATAAAATACTTGATAAAGGTGTTGTCAAGGCTGCTTCCCCACTTTGAACTTTAGGGTACAAATGTGGGGGCCTGCATGAAACTTCTACGCTTAACTACCAGCTTAGATCTGGTCCGCTGCCACCACTCCCTGGGTAGCCTTGAGAGACTAATTCCCTTCCCTGGGTAGCCTTGAGAGACTCTTCACCAATTCCCTGGTGAATACAGATCCAAACCCCTTGGATCTTAAAACAAGGAGAAATTAACCATTCCCCCTCCTCCCTTCCACCAACTCCTGGTGGATCAAGATCCAACCCCCTTGGATCTAAAAACAAGGAAAATCAATCAGGTTCTTAAAATGAAGGCTTTTAATTAAAGAAAAAGGTAAAAATCATCTCTGTAAAATCAGGATGGAAAATAACTTTACAGGGCAATCAAACTTAAAGAGCCCAGAGGACCCCCCTCTAGCCTTAGGTTCAAAGTTACAGCAAACAGAGGTAAACACCTTAGTAAAAGGTACATTTACAAGTTGAGAAAACAAAGGTAAACTAACACGCCTTGCCTGGCTGTTTACTTACAAGTTTGAAATATGAGAGATTTGTTCAGAAAGATGTGGAGAGCCTGGCTTGATGTCTGGTCCCTCTTAGTCCCAAGAGCGAACAACTTACCAAAAACAAAGAGCACAAACAAAAGCCTTCCGCCCCACTCCCACCCCCAAGATTTGAAAGTATCTTGTCCCCTTATTGGTCCTTTGGGTCAGGTGTCAGCCAGGTTACCTGAGCTTCTTAACCCTTTACAGGTAAAAGGATTTTGGAGTCTCTGGCCAGGAGGGATTTTATAGTACTGTACACAGGGGAGCTGTTACCCTTCCCTTTATAGTTATGACAGGTGTAAAGAAGTTTATAAAACCCAAATAGAAGATTGGCATTTTGTTAATATTACCTTTGTCTTAATGTTGAGGTTATATGTTGGACTGACAAGCCAAGAGTTGCCAAATAACAATGGAACAGGGCCAAGATCCTCAAAAGTATTTGGGTTCCTAATTCTCATTGAAATCAGTGGAGTTTAGGAGCCCAAATACCTTTGAGGATCTCGGCCAAACAGCTTTATTGAATACATACAGCCTGATTGGAGGGTGACATAAAAATGACTAAACTCCCATCAAATGTTCTGTCCCATCATGCACTCAGTAAAAAGTGGGATAAATTCTATACAGGTTGTGCATAACATGCTGATACTAAGTCCTGGTAAGGATCTTAATGCCCCAAATTTATCTCTGATGTAAATCAGTTAACGTCAATGGAATTACACCAGGGATAAATTCGGCCCAATATCTCTAGGACATTATATCCAATATTTATTTCTGTCATCTGCCAAATCTTAATTAGCTAATGTTTTGCAAATCACTTTGAAGGTGTACAGTGCTATAACTGCTAAATATCATTCGTTATTATCTTTTACATTCATGCAATATAGTTGTAATTGTCAATCAATATAACACCATGTACTCATTAATAAATTATTCATCTTTTGTCACCATCATCATTTAGTAATAATCCGCTTGCAATCATTAAAACTAATAAGACAAAATTATGTAACTCCTTCATTATTGATACTTATATAACTATTGAGGCAGGTACTAAATAAACAATAAACCATGATGCTTAAAGAGCTCTTCCCTTTCCAGCAAAAATACTCTATAGGCCTTATAGAAAGATCATATAGATATTGTCAAAACCATGCAGAATAAATTAATCTTTATTTTATTTATTTATTTTTGTTATCAGCAGGAAGTACCATTATTTCTTTACCTTGCGTTTTTTTGTTTGTTCAAATACCCTTTCTTCCCTAGCTATCTTTACTCACAAAGCTTATTTCAGAACAGATCTAATGGTATGTGCTCTCTCTATGCTAACACTTTCACTGTTGCAGCACTGGTTGAACCACACCAGTGCTAGAGCAATGGTGGGAGAATTTTTTAAAATGTTTATGCAGACAAGAGCTTGCAGGGTATTCAGACTCTTCTGCAACCTGGGTGCTCTTACATTTGCCCTGCAGCATTTGATATTTTTACAGGGAATGTGTAATCACTGTAAGCTACAGTACATGTAAAAACCCTATGGAGGAAACGAACTTGTTTTATCAACACCCACCACAAAAGCTCAAGAGGACATAATGAGACAGTTCAAGCACCACCACTGCTTGTCAACCTGCATCACTAAGGGAGAGAAATAAAAAGATAAATAATAATTAGATAAATAATAATAGATGATAAATAAAAAGCAATGTATGTATCTCCTTGGTGAGTTTGTTGTAAATCATAACATTAAAAAAATCTTGCAAGTTCATCCTGTTTGAATGCTGGATAAGCAAAATTTTCAAGTCATGAAATTCTGATGAGTTGCACTGTGGTTTTGTACTACAAACTCCGTGCCAATGTTTGAGAACTGAAGTCATCGTCTGCATATCAATTTGCATTTTGGCTAAAATCCTTTCTCAAAAGCAAAAATCACTAAAAAAATCACTAATCCTCACAATATCTCTATAAGGCCAGCGTTATTACTCCCATTTTAAAAAAAGAGGTAATTTCAATTCATAGATTCATAGAAACATAGATTCAATGACTTGACTCATGTTACCCTCTCTATCCTGAATTCTGCAAACATTTATGCAGATGCTTAACTTCAGACACATAGCTAGTCCCACTGAAGTACTTGAGGAGTGACTGGTCTAGTAAAAGAATCTGGACAGGCACCAGCCAAGCATGGACTGAAGGGAAGTATTGTGTTTGGGTTGGAGTTGCACACAGAACTTTCAAGCTATGAGAGGAACCTCTGAAAAATTAGTTATATGGAGAAGAATCTGAGCTCTGATGGAAAAAGGGACAAATCCTGAAGTCTTCGAGACTTTTGCCTGAATAAGGACATCAGAATTTTGCCTGTAGAGAACTGTACATTAAGACTTTGGAGAGAAAAGTCATGGATATGAGTCCACTTTTGCAAGCTTGAATTTTGCTGTCTTTGTAATTAATTCCCATTTTTGTTCAAAAGTCTGGGAAATGTGCATTTGTAAATAAAAATGGATTAGGATCATTTAATACTCCAGTGTCTTCTGACCACTAATTTTCTATCCTAAAAGGAATAACCCACCTCTTGGAACATAGTGCATTAGGACCCAGATCCAAAAAGAGACATGAGTGCCTAAGCTCCAAATTTAGGTGCCTAAATCCCAGTTTTAGGCTCCACTGAGATCCACAAAACCCCTGCTCGGTTGCCACTTTCCCTGTCTCCCACACCTCTCGGGTGAGTGCTTTAACTATTTTCTTCCCATCAGGAAGAAGGGGCAATTGAACCTAGGTCTCCCTCATCCCAGGTGTATGCTCTAACTAATGGGCTAAAAGTTATAATGTAGAAACCATCATCACCACCTCCTCCTTCTCCTTCCCTCCCTATCCCCATTTTGTGTGGAGTTAGGCAGACACCTGCCTATCTCTATCTCGTTCTTGCAAGAAATGCCTTAGGCGCTAAAGCTGCCTGGCTCGGTTGTTGATCACAAGCAGAGAAAGCCACCTCCCTGCAGCCCAGACTTAGGTGCCTATCTCCATGAAAGGGGCAGGGCTTAGGAAACACCCTTATTGTTGACATCTCCCATTGGGTGCTTAGGCAGCTCCTCACAGGGACGGCTCCCGGCACCAGCTGAGCAAGCAGGTGCTTGGAGCGGCCAAGGGGAAGGGGCGGCACGTCGGGCTCTTCAGCAGCAATTCGGCGGAGGGTCAAGGGCCTGCCGCCGAACGCGATCACAGCTTTTTTTTTTTCCCCCTGCCACTTGAGGCGGCAAAAACCCTAGAGCCGGCCCTGGCTCCTCACCTAGCATGCTGGCTTTTGTGCATGTAATTCTTAAGCACCTAGCGTCCCCTCAGCATACATTGTATAGGGAGCAAGGTGCCTAACTCAGGCTTTGCGAATCCCATTGTTGTTCCAGTGGTTTTCTAGACACCTAGAAGTTGGGTGCTGCAATGTTGAGCATCACAATGCCTCAGTCCCTTTGTGGATCTGGGCCTAACTAATTAATGACTATGCCACTATCTTAGTCCTGTTTCCTTTTCCACTTAATGCAGCTTTGCTAGGGCGACAGGGGATGGATCACTTGATGATTACCCGTTCTGTTCATTCCCTCTGGGGCAACTGGCACTGGCCACTGTCGGAAGACAGGATGCTGGGCTAGATAGACCTTTGGTCTGATCCAATATGGCCGTTCTTATGTACAACATATAGACAGTAAGTTTTTTTTCAGGGAGATGAAGTATAACTTGAGAGACTCCATTTTGCTTCTTCTCCCCATTTACCCCCTCTCTCCCTGAGGCCCTCCACTGCAGTGACCCTGCTTCCAGTTCAGAGAGACTGACTTCTTCTAGAGGTCCATCTAGCCCAGCATCCTGTCTTCCGACAGTGGCCAATGCCAGGTGCCCAGAGGGAATGAACAGAACAGGTAATCATCAAGTGATCCACCCCCTGTCACTAGGTGACCAGATGACAAGAATAAAATATCGGGACACATGAGGGGGGCAGCCACAGGCTCACAGCCCCCACCCCACTGGAGCCATGGAGGAAGGGGATTACACAGCTTGAGGAAGCTGGGGGTCGGGGGTGCACAGCCCTCGCTCCAGCCCACAGCCCCACTGCAAGCCGCGGGCGAAGGGCCCCAGCCACAGCCCTGCTGCTTACCTGGGGGACGGTTCCCACCCACTGGGAAGCACCTGGCAGGTTCCTCTGGCTCCTAGGATCAGCGATGGCCAGAGGGAGCTCCACTCCACATGCTGCGCCTGCCACAAGCACTGGCTTCAGCTGCCATTGGCTGGACACTGTGGGGCGGGACTTACTTGGGGGCGTGAGTAGCACACAGTGCCCCAGGGTCAGGAGTAGCTGGGAGGGTCTGCGCTCTGTCCGCACCCGCAGCTCCCATTCACCGTGATGGAGCCAGCGCTTGTGGTAGGTGCAGCATGCAGAGACATCCCTTCGCAGCCGCCCCTGTGCCTAGGGGCAGCAGGATCCTGCTGCCCGCCATTTCTTGGGAGCCCCCCCACCCCAATAAGCACCGCTGGGGCCCCAGGTGAGCGCTTACCAGTGAACTCCTCCAGCCCTGAGCCAAAATATTGGGACAAATGGCATCCCGACCGTACATCAGTCGGGACACGGGACAAACAACTAAATATTGGGACAGTCCTGATTTTATCGGGATGTCTGGTCACCCTACCTGTCGCCCATTCCCAGCTTCTGCCAAACAGAGGCTAGGGACACCATCCCTGCCCATCCTAGCTAACAGCCATTGATGGACCTATCCTCCATTAATTTATCTAGTTCTTTTTTGAACCCTGTTATAGTCTTGGCCTTCACAACATCCCCTAGCAAGGAGTTCCACAGGTTAACTGTGCATTGTGTGAAAAAATACTTCCTTTTGTTTGTTTTAAACCTGCTGCCTATTAATTCCTTTAACTTCCCACAGTTTTCTTTAGTCTATCTTCTCTTGGAAAGTAACTGTAGGGGCAAATTGTGCTCCCCCCACTCCACCCTTGGAGGCAGCTGTGACACTGCATGCCATGTTCTTCACAGAGATATTATTATATGATTATGACATAATCATAATGTATTTTATGCAAGATAAGTCATGTGAGATGTCATTAAAAAGGTTATGATTTATTGAATATGATTATCCTATTTGTATGCAATTATCATTTTTTTATCTGAAGTTAGGAATATTGACTATGTGTCTGTATTAAAAATGTGTTTACACCTGGGGAACACCCACTAGACAAAAGGCTGTCAGTCTAGATGGCTGGCTGGGAAGGACTCATTCAGGTTAATGAGCCATTAGGAGAAAACAATAGGTCTTAGAAGAAGCTTATCTCCCACCTGGGAGCTTTCCTGAGGATGCTACAGACAGCCTCCTAGTTATGGCTGCTGTGACACTACAGGGACATGTGACTAGGTCACCTGCTGCTGGACTCCATCTTGGGATGTCGGTGTTTTTCCACTGACTGGTGTGGGAACCAAGCTTTGAAACAAAGGGTTCCCGTCATATGCAAAAGCTATTTAAGGCAAGGGAGTGACACCATCATGGTTCTTCACTGACTCCCCACCCAAAGAGACTCCTGAAAACACCTGAGGAACAAAAACTGAACTGGGGGAACTGCTGGACCCAGGCTAAAGGGATTTCAAGCTGTAAGCCAGTGCAGCTTGCCCCTTAAGAATCTACAACCTGCTTGTATCATCACTTAGGGTGAGGATTTGCTATTCATATCCGATCTATGTAGTATATTAAGCTTAATTTGCATGTTTTGTTTATTTGCTAGGTAATCTGCTTTGATCTGTTTGCTATCCCTTATAATAACTTAAAATCTATCTTTTGCAGTTAATAAACTTGTTTTTGTTTTGTCTAAAACCAGTGTGTGAGAATCATAACTCGGGGCATAAAGCTGTCGTATATTCCTCTCCACATTGAGGGAGGGGGTGAATTTCATGAGCTTACGCTGTACCGTTCCCTGTGCAGTGCAAGATGGTATAATTTTGGATTTACTCTCCAGAGGGGGGTGCATGCCTGAGTAGCTGGGAAGTTCCTATCTGGAGCCTTCCCATGCAGAGCTGATTACAGCGTCTGCATGTAACTGCAGCTGGGTGTGTCCCTACCTGTATGTGTGCTGGTGAAAGTGCAGGCTAGTCACAGCAGTACAAGGGAGGGAGAGGAATTATTCCAGCTTAGTACTAATGTGGACACGAGAACGAATGGATATAAACTGGCCGTGGGGAAGTTCAGGCTTGAAATTAGACGAAGGTTTCTGACCGTCAGAGGGGTGAAATACTGGAACGGCCTTCCGAGGGAAACGGTGGGGGCGACGGACCTGTCTGGTTTTAAGATTAAGTTAGATAAGTTTATGGAGGGAATGGTTTAATGGTAAAACACAGTAGCCAAGGAAAACCAAGCAATGGTACGTAAATAGTATAATGGCTGACAGGGGTCAGGCTAGAGACTCTTGCCTACATGCTCGTGGTCTTACTGATCACCATATTTGGGGTCGGGAAGGAATTTTCCTCCAGGGTAGATTGGCTGAGCCTCTGGAGGTTTTTCGCCTTCCTCCGCAGCATGGGGCAGGGATCACTAGCAGGAGGGTCTCTGCTGATTGAAGTCACTAAAACACAGGATTGGGGACTTCAACAGCAGAGTCCAGGGAAGGAGTAGGGACGGTTTTGTGGCCTGCAGCATGCAGGGGGTCAGACCAGATGATCATAATGGTCCCTTCTGACCTTAAAGTCTATGAGTCTATGAGTGTAAAGGGAGCCCAGGCTGGTGGGTCAGGTGTGTTCAGTGGTACCCCAGTTCCAGGTGGCACCCTGGGGGGAACCCGTTATAGCAGCATACAAGGACATTTGCAAGACAGCTAGGGAAGGGGCTAGGCTCATGGACCCACAGCTTGAGAAATGACAAAAGGAAATACTTTGTCATCCACTGTGTAATTAGACTGTGGAAATCATTGCCGCACAGAGTCATTGAGGCCAAGAATGTAACAAGATTCAGAAAGGGATGGGACATTTATATGGATAACAAGAATGCCCATTTATCATAATTAATGGCAGTCGACGGGGGAGCGGCAGCAGTCGATTTGCCGCCGTCCTCACGGCCAGGTAAATTAACCTAAGATACGCGGACTTCAGCTACGCTATTCACATAGCTGAAGTTGTGTATCTTAGGTTGACTCTTCTCCAGTGTAGACCTAGCCTAAGATACGCAACTGTAGTTACGCTATTCGCGTAGCTGAAGTCGAAGTATCTTAGTTCGACTTAACTGACCGTCCTCATGGCGGCGAGTCGACTGCCACAGCTCCCCCGTCGACTCCGCTTACTCCTCCTGCCGAGGTGGAGTACAGGCGTCAATTCGGGGATTGATTTATCGCGTCTAGACGAGACACAATAAATCGATCCCTGATACATCGAACACTACCCGCCGATCGGGCGAGTAGTATAGACGTACCCTTAGACATAGAAAGTTGAAGTGTACATGGTACAAACTTGGGTCTGTGACTATGTATAGTCTTTATTGCCATAAGCAATCATGCTATTAATAGGCATAGGAAACTATCCACCTCAGTAACCATATGCCTATTTATCATGTTTGCAGGAACCAGCCCTAATTCTGCAAAGATTTATACACATGCTTAACTTGGATTTCAGTGGGATGATGAATGTGCTTAAAGTTAAGCACATACATAGTTGTTTAAGATGCCTAGAAATGCCTTGGGGTACGGATTCTGTTAACTGTTCAGCATATTTACCACATTATACAGCTTCACATACGTTTGCTGTACACATACAACTACATCACAACATTAGCAATGTCAAGTGTTCAAAAATCATGACCCCTTGGGGGGCTGAGCTGCAGGGACCTGGGATCTCTCTGGGGGAAGGTGGAGGGAGCTGGGGAGGGCTGCAGGGGGCTGGGGTCTCAGACCTCAACTCTATTTTCCCTCTGCACATTTGTGTACACAGAGTCAATCATGACTAGTAATTTAAATTAAATCCACCCTGCCCACAAAAAGTTAATCCGGCCCTGCCCGGCACTGGGCTGGGCTCAGGGGGCAGGGGTCTGCCGGCATTGGATAAGGATGGGCTGGGCTGTAGGGGTCTGGGGTATCCTGGGGGTAGATGGGGGTCTGGGCTCAGGGGTCTGGGGTCTGCCAGTGATGGATAAGGGTGGGCACTGGGCTGGGCTCAGGGGTCTGCCGGGGATGGATAAGGTGGGCACTGGGCTGTAGGAACCTGGGGTGTCCCAGGGTAGATGGGGGTCTGGGCTCAGGGGACAGGGGTCTGCCGGGGATGGATAAGGGTGGGTTGGGGTGTAGGGGGCTGGGGTGTCCCCGGGGGAGATGGGGGTCTGGGCTCAGGGGGCAGGGCTCTGCCGGGGATGGATAAGGGTGGGCACTGGGCTGGGCTCAGGGCTCTGCCGGGGATGGATAAGGGTGGGCACTGGGCTGGGTTCAGGGGTCTGCCGGGGATGGATAAGGGTGGGCACTGGGCTGGGTTCAGGGGTCTGCCGGGGATGGATAAGGGTGGGCTCTGGGCTGGGTTCAGGGGTCTGCCGGGGATGGATAAGGGTGGGCACTGGGCTGGGCTCAGGGCTCTGCCGGGGATGGATAAGGGTGGGCTGGGGTGTAGGGGGCTGGGGTGTCCCGGGGATAGATGGGGGTCTGGGCTCAGGGGGCAGGGCTCTGCCGGGGATGGATAAGGGTGGGCACTGGGCTGGGCTCAGGGCTCTGCCGGGGATGGATAAGGTGGGCACTGGGCTGGGCTCAGGGCTCTGCCGGGGATGGATAAGGGTGGGCACTGGGCTGGGTTCAGGGGTCTGCCGGGGATGGATAAGGGTGGGCACTGGGCTGGGCTCAGGGCTCTGCCGGGGATGGATAAGGGTGGGCTGGGGTGTAGGGGGCTGGGGTGTCCCGGGGATAGATGGGGGTCTGGGCTCAGCGGGTAGGGCTCTGCCGGGGATGGATAAGGGTGGGCACTGGGCTGGGCTCAGGGGTCTGCCGGGGATGGATAAGGGTGGGCACTGGGCTGGGGTCTGCCGGGGATGGATAAGGTGGGCACTGGGCTGGGCTCAGGGGTCTGCCGGGGATGGATAAGGTGGGCACTGGGCTGGGCTCAGGGGTCTGCCGGGGATGGATAAGGTGGGCACTGGGCTGGGCTCAGGGGTCTGCCGGGGATGGATAAGGTGGGCACTGGGCTGGGCTCAGGGGTCTGCCGGGGATGGATAAGGTGGGCACTGGGCTGGGCTCAGGGGTCTGCCGGGGATGGATAAGGGTGGGCACTGGGCTGGGCTCAGGGCTCTGCCGGGGATGGATAAGGTGGGCACTGGGCTGGGCTCAGGGGTCTGCCGGGGATGGATAAGGGTGGGCACTGGGCTGGGCTCAGGGGGCAGGGCTCTGCCGGGGATGGATAAGGGTGGGCACTGGGCTGGGCTCAGGGGTCTGCCGGGGATGGATAAGGGTGGGCACTGGGCTGGGCTCAGGGCTCTGCCGGGGATGGATAAGGGTGGGCACTGGGCTGGGCTCTGCCGGGGATGGATAAGGGTGGGCACTGGGCTGGGCTCAGGGCTCTGCCGGGGATGGATAAGGGTGGGCACTGGGCTGGGCTCAGGGCTCTGCCGGGGATGGATAAGGGTGGGCACTGGGCTGGGCTCAGGGCTCTGCCGGGGATGGATAAGGGTGGGCACTGGGCTGGGCTCAGGGCTCTGCCGGGGATGGATAAGGGTGGGCACTGGGCTGGGCTCAGGGGGCAGGGCTCTGCCGGGGATGGATAAGGGTGGGCACTGGGCTGGGCTCAGGGGGCAGGGCTCTGCCGGGGATGGATAAGGGTGGGCACTGGGCTGGGCTCAGGGGGCAGGGCTCTGCCGGGGATGGATAAGGGTGGGCACTGGGCTGGGCTCAGGGCTCTGCCGGGGATGGATAAGGGTGGGCACTGGGCTGGGCTCAGGGGACAGGGGTCTGCCGGGGATGGATAAGGGTGGGCTGGGGTGTAGGGGGCTGGGGTGTCCCGGGGATAGATGGGGGTCTGGGCTCAGTGGGCAGGGCTCTGCCGGGGATGGATAAGGGTGGGCTCTGGGCTGGGTTCAGGGCTCTGCTGGGGATGGATAAGGGTGGGCACTGGGCTGGGCTCAGGGCTCTGCCGGGGATGGATAAGGGTGGGCACTGGGCTGGGCTCAGGGGGCAGGGCTCTGCCGGGGATGGATAAGGGTGGGCACTGGGCTGGGCTCAGGGGGCAGGGCTCTGCCGAGGATGGATAAGGGTGGGCTGGGGTGTAGGGGGCTGGGGTGTCCCGGGGATAGATGGGGGTCTGGGCTCAGCGGGCAGGGCTCTGCCGGGGATGGATAAGGGTGGGCACTGGGCTGGGCTCAGGGCTCTGCCGGGGATGGATAAGGGTGGGCACTGGGCTGGGCTCAGGGGGCAGGGCTCTGCCGGGGATGGATAAGGGTGGGCTCTGGGCTGGGTTCAGGGCTCTGCCGGGGATGGATAAGGGTGGGCACTGGGCTGGGTTCAGGGGGCAGGGCTCTGCCGGGGATGGATAAGGGTGGGCTCTGGGCTGGGTTCAGGGCTCTGCTGGGGATGGATAAGGGTGGGCACTGGGCTGGGTTCAGGGCTCTGCCGGGGATGGATAAGGGCGGGCACTGGGCTGGGTTCAGGGGGCAGGGCTCTGCCGGGGATGGATAAGGGTGGGCACTGGGCTGGGCTCAGGGGGCAGGGCTCTGCCGGGGATGGATAAGGGTGGGCTCTGGGCTGGGTTCAGGGCTCTGCTGGGGATGGATAAGGGTGGGCTCTGGGCTGGGTTCAGGGCTCTGCCGGGGATGGATAAGGGTGGGCACTGGGCTGGGCTCAGGGCTCTGCCGGGGATGGATAAGGGTGGGCACTGGGCTGGGCTCAGGGGGTTGGGCTCTGCCGGGGTCGAAGGGAGTCAGGGCAGGGCGCTCCCTGCGAGGCGCCGCCCGGCCAGCAGAGGGCGCTGCAGCCGGAGCCTCCCGCCCCAGCCTCTCCCCTTGGCGGCGGAGCCGGCTCCTCGGCGCCGCATCATGTGGGCCAGGCCAGCCCTTGCACGGAGCCGCGGCCGCGGCCGAGTGTCTGCTGGGTGGGCGCCGCCATGAGGCGCTGAGCGGCGGCTGCGTGGGGAGGATCGAGCCGGCCGCAGCCCCGAGTCTCCGCCCGGCCTTGTCCCGAGCGAAGCCCCGTCCGCTGCGGGGCGGGTCCGGCCGGCGGGAGCGCGGGGCCATGTGAAGCGGAGCGGCCCGGAGCCCGCGCCCGGAGCGAGGAGCCGCCGCCGGCCCCGAGGGGCCCCCGCGGGGGGAAACATGGCGACGTCTAATCTCTTAAAGGTGCGACCCGGGCCCGCTGCCCGGGCAGGGCCCGCTGGGGGGACCCGTGTCTCGGTCCGCCGGTGGCGGCGGGGCCTGGGGGCAGCTCCTGGCGGTCCCCAGGGCCCGTCGCTGCGGGGCGGGGGCGGGGGAGGTGGGGGAGCGCGGCGGCCGGGCAGAGGAAATGTGGGGGAGCGAGGGGGCAGCCTGGAGTGGGGGAGGGGCTGGGGTGTAGGGAGAAAGGGGGAGCAGAGGAGAAGGGGGGACAGTGGTGACGGTGGGAGGGACAGGGGCTGTGCGGGGTCAGAGACCTGAAGGGGGAAGCATAGAAGAGCTTGTCTCTGAAGTTTTAGTGTCCAGTATGTTGTAATATTTTGGGGTTGGGGGGAGGGCTTATAAAAACCTTCATCTTCCCCTATGCTGGTGGCTGTGTGGGCTCGAGAGACACGGATCTCTCTCCCCTGTCCCCTTCGCTCCAGTACTAAACTTCACACAGTCTAACGCCCCCCCCCCGCCCCGCCCCCATCAGATAAATGTGGGGAAAGTATACGGTGACATATTTTAGACAGGACACTGTTTAATTCTCTTCTGCATTAACAAAGAAACTCTAGACACACAGCAAATGATTTTTAGATAGAGTTTGAAATGATTGTACCGTGAGTAAGTATTGTTTGCATCACCACCATGTTCAAAATTTGAGGGGTGCAGTTTACCTGGAAGGAAAAAAACACTGAATATGTACCATTTATTTAAGCAACATTTTTTACATAATCTAGTGTTTCCATAAATTTTTGGTATATGATGATAAACATCAGTGAACATTGACATAATATTACTCCTGAGGGCATTCTGTGCCAAAAAATTAAAAATTCAGCCCACAATATTTTAAAATTCTGCAAGTTTTATTACTAAATAAATGAAGAGGCTCCAGCACGGCGGTGGGGAGCACGGGCCACTGGCTGCACAAAGGTGGGAGATGACCCTACAGCCCCCCTGGGACACGGACTCAGTGGTGAGGCTGTACCTGACCCTGACACAGCACAAGGCCTGGACCTGCCCCAAAACCACCCTGGGGCCTTGCCCTTTTGTGCCAGGTGCACCAGGTGTGGGGCAACCAGGTTCAACGAGGCAGGATCCAAGTGTGGAGGGGATCCAGGTGTGGAGTGAGAGGATTCTGTGTGAGACAATCTGGGTGTAGGCAGTTCAGTGGGGGGGTCTAGGTGTAGGGGGATCTGGATTCACAGAGGCTTGTTGGGGGTGGGGTTCCAGGTGCAGGGGCAATGGGACTCTGTTGGGGCTTCCAGTTGAAGGTGGTTGGGGCTCAGTGGAGGGGTCTGGGTGTGGGCTTCTCAGCAGGGGGGCCTGGGTGCTGGGGGAGTGGAGCTTGATGGGGTTGGGGTCTGGGTGCAGCTAGTTGGGGGTAAGTGGCATCGGGGTCTGGATGTGGGGACTCAGGGGGGTAGGGCTCATCAGGGTGGGGGTTTGAATAAAGGGAGCTCTGGGGGGGTGGTCTGGGTGGGGATCTGGGTGCAGGGGGCTCCAAATGCAGGGGTTGAGCTTCAGTGGGGTGGGGCTCAGGTATGGAGGGCCAGAGGGGTTCTGGGTGTATGGAATGAGGCTTGGCGGGGGTGTCTGGGTAAGGGCGGTCTGGATGTAGGGGGTTGGCCAAATGGGACAGCAGCTCCCCGCAGCTGAGGAGCGATGGGGGCAGGAAGCAGAGGAGGATGCTGCGCTTCCTGCAGCCGGGGGAGGTTTCTGGGGTTGGGTTTGACACAGCCCGAGCCACTCCTTGCAGGGGAAGAGGAAGTCCAGTCCTCTCCTACCTCCAGCCCAGCCATGACTAGCAGCTGATCCCGACTCAGGGTAGGAGCCCCTGGCTGGGGTGTCCCCAGCCCTGCAGTGATTTACCTCTCTGCCAGCTGTTTAGGATACCTGAAACGATGTACCTGTGTTGCTAGAGTGGTGTGTGACTGCTCTTGCAGCTTCCCTGTCAGAAAGTCATTTTTCTTCAAGGAAGCAAAGAAATCTGCGGGAGACAAGAATTCGTGTGTGCAGAATTCCCCCAGGAGTAATAGCCCTGATCAGTTAAAATTGCAGAATTCCAAAACCACTGTGTTGCTATGAAACAAAATGCCCAAGAGGGGGAAATGGGGACATAGTATGATTATTTGAAGGAGTCCTATTTCAGAATGCTAGGTCCAAACAGCCTATATATTTGGCCATGTTTTACTTCAGCACTGTGTGTGTTGTTACTTATAGTATGTTTAGAGATTTTGAATAGATTGACATTTGCTTTGGGAAAACATTAATTACATGGTCTTATAAACAGATGTAAGAAAGTTTAGCATCTCAGAGTTGATAGTATTTCACTTTAAATCTTCTAGAAAATAATTCCTACAATTGGGGGAGAGTGCAGTGTAAAGCCCTGATTCTGTTAGTTGTGGAATAGTAATATCTGCAAAACTGGTTTTGAAAAAGTGTTTATAATCACATGCTAAATATACAAAGATGCAGGCTCAACACAGATGATCTAGATATAGATGCCTGGTAGATAACTTGCTGGTGTCTATAAAGCTTTTAGATAATTAAGTTAGTAGTAATTGAATGGTAGTTTGCCTTTTCCATCAGAACATCTCAAAACCCTGTACAAAGACAAATATGAACCCTTTTTACTAAAGGGGAAACTGAGATAGAGATTGATTTACAGGAAACCACACAGCAGTCCGTTGAGAGATCTGGGAGTAGAAACATTCTTGACTCCCAGTCTTGAGGCTTAAAAAACTACTACACTTAAAGCATATTAACACAAAACTAAGGTTGACTGGCAGTGTCTCATATCCTTTCAGAATATAAGATGCACCTATACTTCAACCTTCTGAACACTCTACAATACAGAGTTCAACTTAGGCCAGGTCTACACTAGCGAGCTTACTCCGGCACAGCTGTACTGATGCAGCTGTGCTACTGTAAGATCACTTGTGTAGCCACTCTATGCCAATGGGAAACGTAATAAAACCACCTCCGATCGGCGGTAGCTATGTTAGTGGGAGAGCGTCTCCTGCTGACATAGTGCTGTCCACGCCAGCGCGTCTGTCGGTGTTTTTTTTTCTCACAACCCTGAGCCACTGAAGTTATACTGACAAAAATGCTAACTAATGTAGACATAGCATAACATTTCACCCCCTTCCTTTTTGGGGGGGAGGTGGGGGTTGTGGTATGTGGGAATTGCAGAACCGCTAGCTTTGTTATCAGTCACCTCCACGTCCTGGCATTCCACTAGGCATGTCCAGAAAACAAGGGAATACGAGTTGCACCACATTCTAACCCTCTTGCATATTCTCAGTGCTCAGCAGAACCCCATATCAGTACCCATATTCACGCATTGCTCGGCATCCTTTCTGTCCTCTGTGCTGCATTGTGGCTCTGGGGAGTTCCAGCTGTTTGGCGGCCCACATCTGATACTACTGCTATACAAATAAATAATAACTGAAGGTGTTGTCCCATAGGTAATATTTAGGATTAGAAAGAAAAGGTGTTAACATTTGGCTAGTCCTTGGAGGAGGGAGAAGGCCAAGTGGTTGAGTGTAGGTCTGATTTAGGTAGCTTCTGTTCATTAAATTGTACCTTTATCGTAGTAAATACAAGACCTAAGAGTTTCCCTCTCATTCCTTGTGCACTTTCCCCAGGGTTCTCTATTTGCTTGGGAAGTGAAGTGAAATGAAATATGACTTCCCCCACGGGGGCAGTGGATGCCTTGACACTAGCTGAGTTGAAACCTGACTGGGTGATGTCAGTTTGGAATGGATCAATACAATAATTTGAGCCTCAGATATGCACCTTCCTTCCCCCGCAAAATGAAGAATAGTAATTTTGATATCACATTAATTTTTTTTATTGGGATGTTGTGTTTTGAAAACACTTTGCTCAAACAACCTCAAAGTTGGCCAACTAGTCCTTCCCTGGACCATGATGAGGCACAGCAAATTTCAAGGCAATCTCAATATACCTGTGGATTTTAGAGCACTTATCAAAATCAGTTTGTTTTGTAAATCAGTAAGATGGTCTCTGCCTTATCTGTAGTGGTGCTACACTCCTCTAATATAGGACTCGGATTGCAGGAGGCAGTTCTTTGTGTCTGTATTTAAATATTTCTAGAGTTCATTGCATAAAACTGGAGCAATTATGAGACTTACATGAATTGTGGTTATTTCAGAAGTATATTTGCTACTCTGTAAATGACTGCATTACAAAACGTAGTAAAGATGCTCAAACTAGTGCAGGGATCTCATAGTTGCTTTCTGGAACTTTGAAGTAGAGAGAGGCCAAATACATAACAGGATTTTTAACTCCCAAAGTTCAGGCATGTTCAGATCCATGGTTTTCATTCAGATATCACGGTATATCAATACTGTGGTCTCCTCAGAGCCCTTGATGGTACAGGGAGCAAGAAAATATGGTCCCTGATTGTGCAATTGGATCCATGTGGACAGAACCTTGTATCTATGTAGATCAGGGGTAGGCAACCTATGGCATGCGTGCCAAAGGCGGCACACGAGCTGATTTTCAGTGGCACTCACGCAGCCTGGGTCCTGGCCACCAGTCCGGTGGGCTCTGCATTTTAATTTAATTTTAAATGACGTTTCTTAAACATTTTAAAAACCTTATTTACTTTACATACAACAATAGTTTAATTCTATATTATAGACTTATAGAAAGAGATCTTCTAAAAACGTTAAAATGTATTACTGTCACGCGAAACCTTACATTAGAGTGAATAAATGAAGACTCGGCACACGACTTCTGAAAGGTTGCCGACCTCCGATGTAGATTCTCATAGGAGTGAAAGGAGCTGCATGCAGGTGTAAGTATACCCTTGCAGATTTAGTTAGGGATTGGGGCATAAGCTTAGTCTGGATTCTGTAGGAAACCTGCTATGTTTTTTCCCCTTCCCCTGTTTAAATCCTGTATTTTATCCCATTTACCTCTTATTTCAACCATTCTTCTCCAACCTCTCATCCCTGGCAACCTGCAGTATACCAGCTAGTTTTGATCTCTATAACTTACAGTAAATATTTCCAGCTGCATATTCTGGGTGTCTCGTCTTGACTATTTCGTAATAGGACTTCCTTAAAATGTCAGCAAGGAATATATGCCAATTGCCGTTTTATAGTGGAGGCCTTCTTGTCGTTAACATTGCCTAACCCTCAATATCTGCCGGTAAAGCCCCATTCTTCGGCTCGTCGATAGTTGCTCGGTATTCAGTAGTAACTGCAGTGCAATCACAGCACCAATTGTGAGAGCTGCCAGACAGTAGAGGTTGGTCAAATTGCATGCTAAATTTGAAGTTGATGTGAGAGCTGGATTTAAGCATCCTTTAGGCCCCATATTTGACATCCAGGAGCTAGTACAAGACCAGCACAGTAACATACATGTTAAAAGAATTAGGAGTCCCTGTGGCACCTTAGAGACTAACAAATTTATTTGGGCATAAGCTTTCGTGGGCTAAAATCCACTTCATCCGATGCATGCAGTAGAAAATACAGTAGGAAGATACAGAGAACATGAAAAAATGGGAGTTGCCGTACCAACTCTAACAAGACTAATCAATTAAGGTGGGTTATTATCAGCAGGAGAAAAAAACTTTTGTAGTGATAATCAGGATGGCCCATTTCAAACAGTTGACGAGAAGGTGTGAGTAACAGGGGGAAAATTTGCATGGAGAAATAGTTTTTAGTTTGTGTAATGTCCCATCCACTCCCAGTCTTTATTCAAGCCTAATTTAATGGTGTCCAGTTTGCAAATTAATTTCAGTTCTGCGGTTTCTCATCGGAGTCTGTTTTTTTTGTTGAAGAATTGCGACTTTTAGGTCTGTAATTGAGTTTCCAGGGAGGCTGAAGTGTTCTCTGATTGGTTTTTGAATGTTATAATTCTTGACGTCTGATTTGTGTCCATTTATTCTTGTGGGTAGAGACTGTCCGGTTTGGCCAATGTACATGGCAGAGGGGCATTGCTGGCACATGATGGTATATATCACATTAGTAGATGTGCAGGTGAACGAGCCCCTGATGGTATGGCTGATGTGATTAGGTCCTATGATGGTGTCCCTTGAATAGATAACGTGGACAGAGTTGGCAATGGGCTTTGTTGCAAGGATAGGTTCCTGGGTTAATGTTTTTGTTGTGTGGTGTGTGGTTGCTGGTGAGTATTTGCTTCATGCTGGGGAGCTGTCTGTAAGGGAGGACTGGCCTATCTCCCAAAATGTGTGAGTGAGGGATCGTCCTTCAGGATAGGTTGTAGATCCTTGATGATGTGCTGGAGAGGTTTTAGTTGGGGGCTGAAGGTGGTGTTCTGTAACTTTCTTTGTTGGGCCTGTCCTGTAGTAGGTGACTTCTGGGTACTCCTCTGGCTCTGTCAATCTGTTTCTTCACTTCAGCAAGTGGGTATTGTAGTTTTAAGAACGGTTGATAGAGATCTGGTAGGTGTTTGTCTCTGTCTGAGGGATTGGAGCAAATGCGGTTGTATCTTAGAGCTTGGCTGTACACAATGAATCGTGTGATGTGGTCTGGATGATGTGAATGACCACACAACACCATCAGGGGCTCGTTCACCTGCATATCTACCAATGTAATATATGCCATCATGTGCCAGCAATGCCCCTCTGCCATGTACATTGGCCAAACCGGACAGTCTCTACGCAAAAGAATAAATATATCTCTTCCTACTGTATTTTCCACTGCATGCATCTGATGAAGTGGGCTTTAGCCCACGAAAGCTTATGCCCAAATAAATGTGTTAGTCTCTAAGGTGCCCCAAGTACTCCTCGTTCTTTTTGCTGATACAGACGAACACAGCTATCACTCTGAAACCTGTCATACGTGTTAAAGTTAGAGACAAGGAGGGTGAGGTAATATCTTTTATTGGACCAACCTCAGTTGGTGGAAAGAACAAGCTTTTGAGCTTCACAGAGCTCTTCCTCAGATCTGTGGAAGGAAGGAAACTGAAGTGTCCAAGCTAAATACAAGGTGGGATAGATTGTTAAGCATAAAGGGTTCACACATGTTGTAGGACAGTGGTTCTTAACCTTTTTTTACCCAAGTACCCCTAAACTTAAATAGACAAATCTGCGAACCCACAATCAGAAGCGATGCATAGAGGTGTCACATGCCCCCAAGATTTCTGCCTTCCATTTGTCCCTGCTCACTGAAGTGCTGATGTAGCAGGGCAGAGCTGTGGTGTGTCTCCTTGGCTAGCTGCTGCCTGCTCGTGGAGTCAGTGGCTGTGACACAATCCCTTTTGATGGCAGGGGGAGAGCTCTCTTCTGCTGTGATCCTGCAATTTTTGGTTGCATCCCCCGCCCCAAACCCAGACAGGCTGGGTGGCCTGCTGAAGTGAGTCAGGAGTGGAGGTGGCACCTGGGGCTGACACCTGGTTTATTTTGTCAGAACCCCTGAAACCTGCTCGTGGACATCCCCCCCCCCCCCCCCCCCCACACACACACAGTTGAGAACCGGTGTTGTACGAGACCACTTAAAATGAAATGGGCAACTAACACCCCTACAGTTCTAGAACAATGGACGATTAGTAGATAGCAGGGTATGTAGTAAGTAGGGCTGTGAATTAATCACGATTAACTCACGATTAATTCAAAAAAATTAAGCGCGATTAATCACGCCTATAACAATAGAATATCAATTGAAATTTATTAAATCTTTTTGGATGTTTTTCTACATTTTCAATATTGATTTAAATTACAACACAATACAAAGTGCACAGTGCTCACTTTATATTATTATTTTTGATTAAAAATATATACACTGTAAAAATAATAAACAAAAGGAATAGTATTTTTTTTTAGTTCACCTCATACAAGTACTGAAGTGCAATTTCTTTATCGTGAAAGTGTAACTTACAAATGTAGATTTTGTTTTTGGTTACATAACTGCACTCAAACGAAACTGTAAAAGTTTAGCGCCTACAAGTCTACTCAGTCCTACTTCTTATTCTACCAGTCGCTAAGACAAACAAGTTTGTTTACATTGACAGGAGATACTGCTGCCTACTTCTTATTTACAATGTCACCTGAAAGTGAGAACAGGCATTTGCATCACACTTTTGTAGCTGGTGTTGCATGGTATTTACATGCCAGATATGCTAAACATTCATATGCCCCTTCCATGCTTCAGCCACCATTCCAGAGGACATGCTTCCATGCTGATGATGCTCGTTTTAAAAAAAAAAAGTGTCAATTAAATTTGTGACTGTACTCCTTGGGGGGGAGAATTGTATGTCTCCTGTTCTGTTTTACCCACATTCTGCATATATTTCTTGTTATAGCAGTGTCAGATGATGACTCAGCACATGTTCGTTTTAAGAACACTTTCACAGCAGATTTGACAAAACTCAAAGAAGGTACCAATGTGAGATTTCTAAAAATAGTTACAGCACTCGACCCAAGGTTTAAGAATCTGAAGTGCCGTCCAAAATCTGAGAGGGACGAGGCGTGGAGCATGCTTTCAGAAGTCTTAAAAGAACAACACTCTGATGCGGAAACTACAGAGCCCAAACCACCAAAAAAGAAAATCTCAACCCTCTGCTGGTGGCATCTGACTCAGATGATGAAAATAACATGCGTCAGTCCGCACTGCTTTGGATCGTTATCAAGCAGAACCTATTATAATCATGTCCTCTGGAATGGTGCTTGAAGCATGAACGGGCATATGAATTTTTAGCATATCTGGCACGTAAATATCTTGCGATGCTGGCGACAACAGTGCCAAGCGAACACCTGTTCTCACTTTCAGGTGACACTGAACAAGAAGCGGGCAGCAGCATCTCCTGCAAATGTAAACAAAACTTGTTTGTGCGATTGGCTGCACAAGAAATAGGACTGAGTGGACTTGTAGGCTCTACATTTTACAAGGTTTTATTTTTGAATGCAGTTTTTTTGTACATAATTCTACATTTGTAAGTTCAACTTTCATGATCGAGAGATTGCACTACAGTACTTGAATGAGGTGAGTTGAAGAATACAATTCTCTTTTTTACAGTGCAAATATTTGTAATAAAAAATAACCTAAGCACTGTACACTTTGTATTCTGTTGTAATTAAAATTAGTATATTTGAAAATGTAGTAAACATCCAAAAATATATAAAATACATTGTATTCTATTGTTTAAAAGTGTGATTAATCACAATTAATTTTTTAATCGCTTGACAGCCCTAGTAGTAAGTTGTTGTAATGGGCCATGAAATCAGTCTCTCTTTTAAATCCATGGTATTTGGTGTTCAGTAGTTACAAATATAAGTTTCCTTGTCTCTCTCATATCCTGGGACCAACATGGCTACAACACTGCATGTAACATTAAAGTTAAGGAAAATGAAGTAATAAGTGTGAGGGAAATGCAGTGCTATCTACCAAAAATAACTGAGATGGGTGGGTGTGCTCTCAGTATAAAGTGTCTCATTCTCTTTTATTGTATTACAATAGTGCCTAAACCCCAACTGAAATCTAGGCCCCATTGTGCTAGACGTGATACAACATGCAGTAAGAGACAGACTTGCCCCAAAGAGGCTACTATTCAGTGTTTAAAAAACAAAACAACAACCCGCTACATGAAGACAGAGTTACAGTTGCTTGGTAGTGTGTCGTCCTGTTGCAGAATGTTTGAGTTGAGGAAAACTCAAACTTCTGAGAAGCAGGAAATGCAAGTGAAAGTTGCCTGTGCAAACATTCCTTTTTGTCCTTTAATAGTGTTAGATGGAATCCAGTGGGTGAGAGTGAATTGGTTGTAAAAGAAAGAACAGGAGTACTTGTGGCACCTTAGAGACTAACAAATTTATTAGAGCATAAGCTTTCGTGGACTACAGCCCACTTCTTCGGATGTTGGCTGTAGTCCACGAAAGCTTATGCTCTAATAAATTTGTTAGTCTCTAAGGTGCCACAAGTACTCCTGTTCTTTTTGCGGATATAGACTAACACGGCTGCTACTCTGAAACTTGTAAAAGAAAGTTAAGTATATTTCAGGAACTGTGGGGTTGGCAGAGTAAAGGTATGTGTTGTTTCTCCCTCACCCCAAAGATGCATGACGGTTTTATTTTCCTTTGGGTCTTCTCATACAAATCACCGTTTTTGTGATTCAGAACTGTTGCTTGTTTGATTAACAACATTGGCTAGTTTACAGGGTTTGTAATAATACAAAGATGTACATAGTACTTTATAGACAAACAAGAATGACAGGCCTCCATTCCAAGGAGCCCAATCTTTCACATGTCTCTTGAGTGATCTTTACTCATGTGAGCAGTCCAGTTAAGTTCAAGACTTGTAGAAATGGGCCCTAAATTATGGACATTTATATTTGCAAAGGTATAGCTAGAGCTCTGAAAACACTTAACACAAATAAAAATATATGACTAACAAGATGTACTGGGGCATTGCTGAAAGAGAGCAGAGTTAAGGTTGCATGTGCAACCTTAACCGCATATCCTGGCCAGAGGCCAGATTGAAAAGGGCTAGGATGGAATTGGAGGAGAGGAATTCCACACAGTGAATGTAGACCGTGCACTCTATGAGCTTAGAGATGGAAGGAAGACGGGGTAGTAGCTGGAGAGGCATGTGGGGTCAAGGGTGTGTGTGTTTTTTAGGGTGGCAGAAACTAGAGCAGGGAAAGCGAAAGAGTAAAGGAGGGCATGAGAGTGGGCACAAAGGAATCAGATCACTTGATGTGCTGGGGTCATTAAGGCAAGTAGGATGAGGTTAGAGGTGGAGAGCAGAGGAGAAAATTGTCTATGACGGGAGAAGGAGATGAGAGTTGTAGGAAGGGAAGGCAAGACAAGCTGAAAAGAGGATGACGGTCATATAGTATTTTTGTCAACTTTCTCTTGGAAAAAAGTGGTGAAAATTTGTGCAGAGAGGGAAGTGAATATATGGTGGAGTCAGAATCCCCATCCTGGAGCAGAATATATTTTTGAAGAAATAGAGGTTATTTTGGTAGATAACTACAACTGTAAGGATTGTTCAGACATTATCTGTATGTATTTAGTACAAAATATAATTTTATGTGTTATACATAGACTTGGCAGAGTTTGATTTTTTTTTTTGAATGTCAAAGGATAATTTTAAGCTATTGTTTATATAAATTTTCACAATTATGGGAAGTATGGGGAATGATCAGACAATTTAATGACTGTAGATAATGAGATTCAAAAACGTAAAGCTTTGAACAGTTTTAAACACAAGTTGTCAGCATCAAATATCAAAATATACAAAGGTAAATATCTTTATATCAAACTCTAATAGGCTCTCAAGTAGCATTTTTCTAACCTTATCTATTTGTAAATTTCAGTTATCATAGATGGAAATATTTCTGATCCATTTGTGTACAGTGAAATCGATTACCCACATTTATTGATAAAAGTATAATCCTTCCAAGCCCAGTTATACAAATGTTTGTTCTACAGTTATATTTTGTTTGTAAAGTTAGTCTAGTCAGCTTTGTTACTCTGACAAAAAGCAAGTATGTATTCTCATTCTGATGCTATGTGAACCTTGTCTACCACTGCACTATAGTTTAACTTCCACTGGAAAAATACTTCTCCTTGCATCAGTCTCTACTCATTTATTCTTTCCTATTATAACAATTCAAAGGGCATAGGATTTCTGTAAGAAAAAGGAAACTTGTTCATAGAGCAATGTTTGGGAAATATGTAGTGAAGAAAGGTTTCAGAGTAGCAGCCGTGAAGTGGGCTGTAGTCCACGAAAGCTTATGCTCTAATAAATTTGTTAGTCTCTAAGGTGCTACAAGTACTCCTGTTCTTTTTGTAGTGAAGAGAGAGAGTCTAAAATCGGTACATGTTGTGTCTGGTATTCAGTGCCTCTTCAGACAGCAGATATTGGTATTGTTGAAATGCAATTATTGTATGTTAATGTAGTATGTGAATGCTGGGAGGAAAGGAAAGACAAAATTTCATTAGCAAGATTCCTTAAATGTATCACAGTGAAAGATTCTTAGTTATTTTTTAAATTTACCTTTTTTCTCTACCTTGTGGATAAGATCATGTAGATTTGGACCAGATGGATGCTTTCTGTGGTAGCACAATCATCAGGGTGGAAAAGAATGACAAATAAGTAGGGCCCTTTGTTTTCAGTTTTTATTTAATTTAATTTTTTTCCTGGGAATTTCAGTGTTTATTACCATCACAACAAAAACAGATGAAAATCAGTGCAAAAGTATTAATAATTTTTCTGGGTAAATATCAGGGTTTATTTTGGTAGATGGAAAGACGGGGAAAAAATTAGTAGATTAACGCTTTGAATTCAGTTCATCGATGTGGTTTGCTGCAGAACTACAACAGAACTCAAAACATGCCACCTCTGAGTTTAAGAGAAAAATACATGTCTAATCCCCAAATAAAACTTTTAATTTGAATAAACAGTTTACTGTTGTAGTCTTAGAACTATTAGCCTGTAAATATTTACATTTAAGAATTGGGCCACACCATTTGCGGTGCATACATTCAACTTCATTCGTTTCTCCTGGTTTTGTTTTTTAAAACTTTCGAATACTTCCTTGTGTTCTGAAACTTATTCTGACACAGACTTTTATTTTCTTTCCATTTTAGTGTGTCAAATCTTTAAACCGTTGTTTATTAGAAACTCGAAATATGTATGTGGTGGACGTGAGATTTATCAGTACGTTCAGATGCACACATGCGTGCCTGTTTGTTTATTGTGTGTATCTTCTAGACTAATACATAGCCTTACTTCAACAGGCAGTTTTGCATATATATACAGATAATAATGCATTATTGTAATACATATAGCTCATGCAGTGTATTGTATTTTCCTAATAAAACAAGTTATTTTTTTATATATTTGAATGGTACACAAGTAGGGTGAGAATGAGAAAAAACTGAATAATACTTTTTGTAAAACCAATACAATTCCAAAATCACAAATGGGGAAAAATAACGGTCCAGTTGTAATTTGATTTCTCATGACTAAAAATGTCTAGTTCTCTCATTCTTTTCATTTTACGTATCTCCTTTACCCATTTTTGATGCTGATAATGTGAGCAGCAAAGCTTTCAGCAATCCTATTAAATTTGTTGTGTACTTCTATTTTCATTATTCCCTTTTACCTTTGCCCAAAAGGTTAGATCAAATACTTTCATCCTTAAATGTACAGGTGCTTCTCTAGTGGCTATGTGCAGCGCACACACTGGTGTTGTTATCATTGTGCATATATGCCAGTTGCAGAACGTAAGCCTGGAGCAGTTCCAAGTTTCTAAGGCCTTGTCTACACTATGGGAGTAAGTCCACTTAAGTTAAGCAACTCCAGTTACATGAATAACATAGCTGGAGTCGACGCAGCTTAGGTCCACTTACCGCAGTGTCTACACCACGCTGAGTCAACGGGAGACACTTTCCCATTGACTTACCTTACGCTTCTTGTTCTGGTGGAGTATTGGAGTCGATGGGAGAGTGATCTGCAGTCGATTTAGTGATTCTTCACTAGACCCGCTAAATCGATCCCCTGGTGCATCGCTTGCTGCGGCGTTGATCCCTGGTAAGTGTAGACATGCCCTTAGGCTATGGCTATAATTCAGCTTAAGATGACATAAATTAAGTCTCTGAGAGATGTGAATTAGCCACCCTGCTGAGCGACATAACTTATGCCAACTTAAGGGTGGGTGTGGACAGTGCCGTGTCTGAAGGAGAAGTTCTCCCACTGACACAGCTACTGCCACTCGCGGGGGTTGGAGTAATTAAGCTGATGGGAGAGCTCTCTACCTTAGCTTAGAGCGGCTATACGGAGAGCTTACAGCAACACAGGGGTTTGTTGTTTTTTTTTTTGAGGCTGAACCAAAAGCTTGATATCTGTAGTCTAAAACTAGTCTCAAGAATAATACATTATTAATACCTTCTTATTTGCACCCCATTTGCTTCCAACAACACTTTAAAGTAAGTTCATTCTACTTTTTTGCACCTTATCTGTGACCTTTCCAAGTTAATTTATTATTAAACTCTACTCCTAGAAATATAAACTTTTGAACTATCTGAATTTTTTCACCATAAAGAAGTAAGTCCCTGTCTTCCCTAATTTTCTTCCTGCTTAAAAACATTTCCTTAGTTTTTTGCAAGTGAGAATTTAAATCTCCAATCATATCCTGACTTGAAATTCTCTAGTGATTTATTTTTGACTTTTCCACATCTACTTTTAAGTCTTCTATCCTTAGTCCATGTATTTGTATCTAGTGTTGTAGCCCTGTTGGTTTCAGAATATGAAAGACAAGGTGGATGAGGTAATATTTTATTGGACCAACTTCTGTTGGTGAGAGAGACAAGCTCTTGAGCTACACAGAGCTCTCTTTCAGGTCTGGAAAATGTACTCTGTGTCACAGCTAAATACAAGGTGGAACCGATTGTTTAACATAAGTAGATAACACATTTCAAGAGACTATTCAAGGTGAAGTGGCCCATTAACACCTCTCCAGTCATCAGGGGGTGGAAAGCTGGGGGCTGGAGAGGGGATTAGTGGGTTATAGATAGTTGTAATAAGCCATAAAGCCAGTGTTTCTATTCAGTACGTGATTTTTAATATCTACCAAAGTTATGAATTTAAGCTTCCAGGCTCATCTTTTGAAGGAGTTGTGCAGGTTTCCTTTGAGGACGAGTAAGGCTATGTTTTAGTCACAGGTACTTTTAGTAAAAGTCGTGGACTGGTCACAGGCAGTAAACAAAAATTCACGGGCCGTGACCTGTCTATCACTTTACTAAAAATACCTCTGACTAAAACTGGTGTGGGGGACTCGAGAGCACCGTGGGTACTGGCGGTGGGGCTAGGGCAGGCTCCTTACCCAGCTCCTGGGAAGCGGCAGTCCCAGCTGCCCCTGCTCGGCCCCAAGCCCTAGTTCTGCAGCTCCCATTGGCTGGGAGCTGCAGGGGTGGTGCCTGGCTGCCAGCAAAGGCAGCATGTGGAGGAGCTAGGGGAGCTGAGGGAGAGGAACCTCTTCTCCTCCCCCCAGTAAGCAGTGGTCCTGAGGGTGTCCCACCAAATTCCTGCTGCTGGGGGTAGGGGGCCCCTGAGACTGCAGCAGCCAGTGTGACTGACCCCAGGGGCCACCCGAGCTGCTCAAGCAGCTCCTGGACCAGCTGCACTGGGCTGCTGCAGAAGTCATGGAGGTCACAGAAAGTCACGGAATCCGTGACCTCTGTAACAAACACAGCCTTAAGGATGAGGTCTGAGGTCAGATATAGAATGATCACTTCAGTGAAAAGCTTTCTTTCACCCATAGCTGATACGGTGTTTTTGTTTATCCTTTTTTTTTTTTTGCATGAGTTCATCCAAGAGCATAGTGATTGTCTCATTTCACTCGTGTAGTTGTTGTTGGGGCATTTAGTGCACTGGATGAGGTACACCACATTCTGTGATAGGTATGTGTAGGACAGATATGCAGATATGTCATCTGGTTCTGCTTTGAGTTACTGGATCCTGGTTTGTGGGGAGCTTGCTTCTGTTGAGGAGGTTGGGGAGTTGTTTGAAGGCCAGAAGAGGAGATTCAGGAATGTGGTCCTCATCGAGTGCGAGTTGTAGTTGTTTGCCCCATATGGGTTCCATTGTGGGGTTGTAAGTGACAATTCACATATCAAATCCTGGTAGATTTAACACAGGTTTACTTTTAGCCATGTTTCTTGCACACATATTACATTAGGCTTTTTTCCCCAATTCTTAACTGCATTATTAAATTATGCACGTTCCATCTGTAAGGATCGTTAAGACCATGTTATTTAAGATGTATTATTGCTTTAATTTAAAATCATGTGAATGCGGTCTATTGAGAGGTTGTCTATCTTTAGATATCTTTCTGCTGATTTTGCTATGATTTTAATCATTTCACGTTTTTTTTTCCTGTCTGCAAGATTCAGTTAATTATTTCTATAATGAACGCTATAAACTGCTCTTTACTTACAAGCAGGACATCATCTCCTATTCCTTTCATATGCTCCTCCCTGACCAGAGATGTGTTCTGCTGCCCATCAATTCCTTGAGTATTTTTCTTCCTATTTTCTGCAGTGAGTACCTTTTGGTAGCCTCTGCTTATGACACATACAAAAAATTAAAATAATTCTAAATATATTTCGCTAGCTTGTTTTGCTACTGCACATCCTTTATATTCTGCACTGTGCTTTCCCCCCCATGATTGCTGCATTTAGGTTCTGTCCCTTCTACACCATTCTCATAGGAATGATTTCCTCCACATTTATTACACCTTATTGTTCCCTTACAAATGGCTGCCACATGTCCAAAACTTTGACAATTATAGCAACTTACGGGGGGAGAAGGTGTTAATATATGGTCCCTTTGGGAAGGCAAGGTGAGCATCTCTCAAATAAATTATTCTTAAGGCCCTTACACAAAAAATAATCTCTCAGTGCTAACAGTCTTGCCCTGTCTCTAAAGTTTTGGGGGGGATGGAAAGTGGGGAAGATTACTGAGGAGATTGTGATACTGCCACTCTGGCACATGTGAACTTTTTTTACCCGCTTCAGTCTTATGTGTGTTATGGAGACTATGCTGGGCTTGTTGGTCTATCATTTCCTTCTGGTGATGAACAGAGATCAAATGTCTCTGCTAACTTAGGTCCATCACTGCTTTTGATCCTGTCATCGACCACAGTTGATTGTGTCAACTGTAGAACCTGGCAGAGATAGCCAGGGTAGCACTTGAGTGGCTTGGTTCTTTTCTTTTTGAGAAGAACCAGAGGATAGTATTGTGTGATGGATTATCTGTCTGGAGATCTCTCTCATAGGTAAACTCGTAGGGTTTTATTTTGTCATCTTTCCTTGTTTTGTGTCAAACTGCTGAGGTGATTTCAATTTAGTGTGCATTTACATGAACATGCTAGATGCTCAGCTCTTTCATCATCTCATTGGACCTGCATAGTAATGTTATTAGCCATTCCTCATACTATGATTGGAAATCAAATAAAATTTGTCTGCAGATACTTGCATGTTAGATGGAAGTAATACTATTTAAGTGAGGAAACAACCAGAATTAACTTCTCCAGTCACGTCTATACCTAAAATTTAGGTCAACTTAGGTCAGGGGTGTAAAAAATTGACACCTGTGAGAGACGTATAGACACTGATAGGCCAAAGGAAGAATTCTTCCATTGACCTAGCTACTGCCTCATGTGGCAGTGAATTAACTAAGGTTATGGAAAAATCGTTTCCATCTGCACTACAGCGGCACAGCTGTGCCATTGTAGAGTCTGTAGTGTACACACCCTCCCTCTTTGAAAGGGTGAATTCCTCTGTGAATATGACTCCCAAATTCCAGTTGGTTCTGGTAGGAATCCCACAATGCAGTGCAAGAAAAAACCCAGAATGCATAGGCTAGTGGTGGAACATTGCACCATGGGAAAATCTGCTCAGAATGCTGTGCGGTTATTTTGAAAAAGCACAGAGCTGTCTGGACACTAACATGGGAAGCAGTCTAAGCGGGCATCAACAAAGTGTTGTGGGTGCATATTTTGGTATAGTTATATTGGAAAAACATATACTGATAAAACTTTCCTGTGTAGACAAGACCAGACTTTTGGGGTTGGTGAACTCTTCTTTTCAGGTAGCCCAGCACTTGTCTTGGCTGCCGGTCAGAGCTTTCCCAAGCAGTATTTAGAATAAAATTGACATGATTATTAGTTTCACAACTGTATATTCTGGATAGTAACAGTAAAAATAGCTAGCCTTGACATTTTCACTTTGCTAATGCTTGTGAAATCTGGGATCTGCAGCAAAGGCATTGGAACTGTCGGTCTGCTGATTCAGTAGCCCGTACTGGATGGATTCAGATTTGGAAGATTATTTTAAGAAACTCTGAAGGCTAGAAACTTTATATAAATATAAGCTTACATCTGTCAGAAATTGTTGGCTTAGTGACTTAATCACCAAGGAACATACTGTGCTCACCACTGGCAAGTGGCTTTTCCAAGGCTTATTCTGAGGGATGCTGGGAGCAGCCTCAAGGTTTCAGTCTTCCCTCTGCTCCCTCTTTCCTGCCCCTTGTAATGGGAGTGTCTGCTTCTGTACCCATACACTCTCTGCAGCAAGGAATTGTGTTATATTGATAGTGTCTTTCCTCAGCGCCAGCAATGAAAATTACAAAGGTCTCATGGGTTTTACTAGTGCTCAGAACCATAGGCCTAATGCTGCATTCCTCAGGCAAAACCCTTAATTCTCTCCATTTGTAGTTCTGTCTGCCTGTGGCGTACAGAATTGGGCTCTTAAATGGCAATGAAACTCAACACATTTTTGTAAACATCATTCTTTTGCTCTGGAAATTCATGACTAGTGAAAATATGGAAGACAGAGGGGAAGAGGATCAAAAATAGGCTGGTGAAGGGGAAGAGTGAGGAGGACTCCCTGGCTTTTTGCAGTAGGCAAGAAACAGTAGTGCGGGAGGATAAGGTTTTTTTGCCCCCTCCTTCTAAGTAATCATTGTGGTGTGTGTATGGGAGGACACAAAATGTATTCGATACCTGAAGGTAAAGGGCCATGCCAGCCAGATGGATTCTGCAGCAGAATGAATCTAAGCCTTCAGCAAGGTCCTGGCATTCTGTACCGCTTGGGTGATTGGAAGTTCTGCAGTAGCTTTCTGTAAATTTAAAAAAAAATGAAGTATTGAAGAATATATATGTGACAACAAATGATACAATCAATGTAATAGCCACCCTTTGTACTTAAATAAATTTCTTTATCATTTGCATTGTTCACACTCTCTTTTGCAGACTTCAGTATTAACACTTAGCTGCATTGTCGAAATAATCTGGCTATTTCTCCTGAACATTAGATACACTTTTTTTTTTTTTAAAGTGGTTGTTACATTATTATTCACCACCTCAGTGAATGAATATGGGGTAGTTCATAACTCTCAGAGCTACTGTTTCAGGCTGTCTGTAGATTCAGGCAGACAATACTGCAGTCTTCAGGTCACAATTTCATGATTTTTTTCACAAAACTGAGAACTGGAAATACTTATTTTAAATGAAAGCCTGGAGTGCTATTTTGCCATTCTGGAGTGCCATTCCGAAACAAGGAGTAAATTCCATTTCATCACAGAATACGGGGAGCCCTGGTTAAAGTCTATGAGACTCAAGTACTCAAAAGCAGGGTCCAGAGCCATTGCTTTGGTGGGAAGCCTGTTGTACTTAAAGTACTGCACAGGATCTTTTCAGGGGGAATAAGACAAAACACCACATTTATTAGTAATACGTGTATTCATTAACACTGTATTATATGCATATAATATATTACACTTACACTCACACACACACACAAACACACTCCGTCTTGTTGTTACCAATTAGTTGCTCCCCTTAACTTCACTGGCCAGGTGAGTTAGATGGGGGAGGGGGTGGAGCCGGGCTTCTGCCGATCCGGATCGATGCTCCCATGTTGACAAGACGAGACCCGGGGTCCTCTGCAAGACACCTCACTTTTATAGCAGCTTTCCTCTTATGCAAATCTGTACCAGATTCAAACTCTGTGTCTGTGTCCATTGGTCCTTTGTGCTGCTTTCTTTTGAGTGTTGTCCCAATGCTGCAAAGAGGGTGTTTCCAAAAGAAGGTGCTTGCTTCTAACCCCCGAGGCAAGAATGTCTGCTTGTCTTTAATGAGCCCACTTGACACGTTTTATTGTTCTTGGGTCTGGCTCCCAGCCCCTCTCCAACAGTTGAGGCTGTCTGGAGGTGCTGCCTTCCATGCCTTGCTCATTCACACCTCATTCATTCAACAGGGCAATTGATTAAGAGTGGGGGCGGGGAGAGCTCTTGTTCTACTGCTAGCAAAAAGAATTTTTCTTCTATCTTATTCTATTCTTAGGGGCTATAATATTATACCAAGGGCAATGCAAAGTTTCTAAATGAGGCTTTGATACAAAGTCCCATGAAAACAGAGGTCACACGTGGGTAGACCCACCACAAGGTTATACGAAGAGGCACAATGTAAAGTTATATGAAAATTATCAGAGATTGATCTACAAGCCCAGTGCTTCTCCTGGTCTCGTGCCCTACTTTCTAGCAGTTGGGAATGGAAGACAATGCTAGGCTTCTCTGTAAGGTACTGTACTGTGCTTCCAGGTAGGAGTCTCTTTCCTATTGGATTGCAACTACAGCTGTTTCTCTGTAGTGTGGATGCACTTTACGTGGATCTATGCTTGACAACCACTTGAAAAGTTCAGCCAGTACTACTTATTTGCTTACTTAGCCTAGGCAATATATTCCTTGTGTTTAAAACAACTATGTACACAATACAGCTTACCTCGGTATAAATTGTGTTGCTTGGGTGTGAATATCCCCGCCCCGAGTGATGTAAATTATACCAATCTAAGCGGTGGTGTGGTCAGCACTTCTCCCACTGACATAGCTACTGCCACTCACGGGCTGGAGTAATTAAGTCCATGGTAGAGAGCTCTCCCATAGACTTGGAGCGTCTGCACTAGCAGTGCTACAGCAGCACACCTGCATCGGTGGAGCTGCGCTGATGTAGCCATGTCTCTAGAAAGTAGGTGCCACAAGTACTCCTGTTCTTCTTTTTGCGGATACAGACTAACACGGCTGTTACTCTGAAACTTCTAGAAAGTAGGGCTCTCATTTTTGCTATAGGTTTGGTGTTGATTTAATCTCCTTTCCTATGAGCCAGCGTGGCAGTTAAGATCTATTTTGGCCCGTATGCTAACTTTCCTCAGATGTGACAGCTGAGGATTGGTGATAGGGAGGCTGTGGAGGACCATTGTATCCGGAATTGCCTCACCTTGTTGTGCCAGGCTTTGAGGACATGGTTCGAGGCTGATTTTATTCATTCAGGTTTTTTCTGGAGGGGGAGCGTAGGGAAATGCTTTGGGCAGAGAGCCCTTTTTGTTGATGTGTTAATTCTAATTGTATGTTACATTTAAAACTGCATTTAATTTTATATATGCTTAAAACTTACAAGATAATCATTGTTACACTTATTTATCTGATTTACATGTTCAGGTCCTAGCTATATTTCACCACACTTAGTAAAAGAAGTTATTCTTATTCATACAGCCAGGTGCAAAGCATGAAATTTTAAAGTTCAGCTGCATTTGTTTCTTATTTTCAAACAAGTCTGAACAGTTGTTTTCTCCTGCTTTAAAAAACAAACAAAAAAGTGTATTCCTATTCCTCTCTTAATCCTAATGGCTGAACAGGGTTTTCTCCACTTACCAAAACACCCACCTTTGGACTAATACCATACTTGTGAAGTTTCAGCCCAGAACTAAATCTTTTAGAACATAAGAACATAAGAAAGGCTGTACCGAGTCAGACCAAAGGTCCATCTAGCCCAGTATCCTGTCTACCGACAGTGGCCAATGCCAGGTGCCCCAGAGGGAGTGAACCTAACAGGCAATGATCAAGTAATCTCTCTCCTGCCATCCATCTCCACCCTCTGACAGACAGAGGCTAGGGACACACCATTCCTTACCCGTCCTGGCTAATAGCCATTAATGGACTTAACCACCATGAATTCATCCAGTTCTCTTTTAAACTCTGTTATAGTCCTAGCCTTCACAACCTCCTCAGGTAAGGAGTTCCACAAGTTGACTGTGCGCTGCGTGAAGAAGAACTTCCTTTTATTTGTTTTAAACCTGCCTATTTTCAGGAAGTTCTAAGTGCAAACACAAGTTTATGATGGCAAATCCTACTCTATTAAACAATTGGTCTGTCAAGTCTGTTATCTTGTTGCGAGAGCAGTTGATCGGGACCAGAAATGCTAACAGAAGTTGAAATCTTGCCATAGGAACAAGAAAATATTTAAGCAGGCTACCTGTGATTGTCCAACAGACTTAAGAAAACTGAACCGAAGTAGGAAGAACCATGCGGTTCGTGATTTTCAAAGATACTATGTGGAATTCAAGAAGAGAGTTGTCCCTACTTCAGACTAGGGTGGGGCATTTGATCAGTCCAAAAATAATTGGTCAGTTGATCTGACAATAATTTGACCCATGTTTGACCGATGTCAAAAACTATGAAATATTTTAAAGTTCTAATTTATTAGAACAGTAACAAAAAGGTCTCCAATGGTCTTAGTCTTAGATATACTTATGCCTAATTACAAAAAGTTACCGTATATACTCGATTATAAGCTAGTTTGTTTATAACCGACATCCCCTTCCCCCCAAGATGGATAAGTAAAAATGGAAAATTTTTATGACCCGTTCATAAGCCAACCCTATAATTCAGGGGTCAGCAAACTTTGACTCCCGGGCCATTAGGCTAAGCCGCTGGTGGGCCGAGATGGTTTGTTTACCTCGAGTGTCCGCAGGCACGGAGGTAAACCAAAGTAAACAGTGTCCCGGCGTGCCAGCTGCTTACCCTGACGGGCCGGGACAGCAACTGGTGGGGAAATTTTTTTGGGGGGAGAAGCTGGGGGTCTGGGGAGTAACCTCGGTGACCACCCCCCACATGACCCGCCCCTAGCCCGGGACCCCCACACTCTCCCCATCCTATCCCTTCCCACCTTATCTGGGGAGGGCCAGGGGAGGATTTATCTGGCCTGGCTGGAGCTGCTCCAGCAGGCCAGGCCGGGCGGCGAGGCCGCAGCGTGCTCTGGCCGGCCGGGCCCAGCGGCTGCAGCCTGCCAGCCCCAGAGCTGCAGCTGCTTCAGAGGCTGGGGGGAGAGCAGGGGTGGCCAGAAGTGGAGAGACTCTGCCCTGCCTCTTCCCTTCTGACTGTGCTGCCTCTCCTTGCTCCCTTTGTTGTGGGGAGGGGCTGTGTCCCACCTCTTACTCTCTATACCCGTTTATAAGCTGACCCCCTTCTCTGGTGCTTCCCTTTTTTACTAAAAAAAATTTGGCTTATGAACGAGTATATATGGCACTTTAACTAGTTATTCTAACTCAGAAAAATATGAAACATAATGAATTTCTAAAAAATGAAAGAAAAAACTGAACAGTTACAAAACAAAAGAAATTAAACAGAAATGGAATAATACATAACAATAAAAGAAAAGTAATTTTAAAATGCACTTATGCTAGGTAAGCAACAGACCAACTCGGGATGCATCTTACTTTTCATTATCTTTTTCTTTTTCGGTTTCAGCTGCTTCATCTATATCTTTGTTGTCATCAAATTCATCCGTACCTCCTCCTTCCTTTTCATCTGATCAATATTGAGTCAACGCTTCATCTGCCATTTTCTTCTCTAATTTTAAATTTTGATACACAGTCACCAGCTTCTCAGCACTAGAGGTCTTCAGTCGATTTCTGGATTTTGAATGTATGATTTCCCCAAGTTGAAAAACGTTCTTCCATACATGAAGTAGTACATATAGTGTTAAAAGAATTACTGCCACTATAGCTAGAGTGCAAAATAGACCCCCACCGTTTCAATCATGATGAAGTAGCAAACTGTCTTGATTCAGCTGCTGGGATTGTACTCCATATTGTTCTACGACTGAACAAGCTGCTTCTTATTTTATAATTTGCTACTTCCATCAGAATTTTGGTCGCTTGGAGATCTTTTAAAATTTGCAACAGTCACTACAAGGTTACAAACTGAATCAAATTCATCATCAGAAAGGTCTTGGTCCTGGGAGCGTGGATCAAGAAGGTAGGCAGCATTACACGGAGGGATTTTTTTCAATCCTATTATTTTGGGTTTTATCTTTTTCTCTTCTGCTTTTGTAAGTGGGCTGTTCAGTATTCTCACAAATGTTTCTTAACCTTTAGGAGCTTATTCTCGGCATCAGACAATGTAGAACGATCATTTTTCTATATTCTGAATGGATTGAGTTTTGCATCCAAAAGATCTCCTCAGCAAGAATGTCAGTGCGGATTACTCAGGAGCAATCCCCAGCTACCCCTTTTGGAACAGCAGCTGATTGCTAGAAGGCTGTTAGTATCTGAAGTTTTTTGAGACATTTAATAGAAGATGCCCCTTAAGTATGACAGGGCTTACTTAGTGTAGATGAATTGAGTGCTGTAGTAAATACACCTCTACCCTGATATAACGCTGTCCTCGGGAGCCAAAAAAATCTTACTGTGTTATAGGTGAAACCGCGTTATATTGAACTTGCTTTGATCCACCGGAGTGCGCAGCCTGCCCCCCGGGACACTGCTTTACCGCATTATATCCAAATTCGTGTTATATCGGGTTGCATTATATCAGGGTAGAGGTGTAATGCTAAAAAATGACTGCTGGTATTTTGGCTTTTAAAAAACAAAAAACTTGTTAGTGTGTTTTCTCTCCTGACATGATGAGAAAGTTGTCAGATATTGAACATCGCTAACAGAAAGCTGCATTACATGGGTTGCATGTCTGTAACATAAAAGATGTGGATACTCGTTTATCAATAAAACCCGAGCAGCTTTCATATTAGTGTCATAATCTTCCATGGACCCAATTTGTTGTTTTTAAACTGGTCAGCAATATATTGGGCAGTGTATTGATGCTTAGCTGTGCATTGGGATGGGTAAAATGCTGATTGTGAAGTTTATTGTGAAGTTGAAAACACCCTCATTGTGATTAGTGCTCCAGCCATCATGGAGTAAAAATGCCAACTCTTTTTGGTCCACTTTGGCATTCAGAAGACATTCTGCAAACCATATTTTGTAAACTGGGTACTGCTTGTGAAAAAAATTCTAGCATATAAGGATTTTAAACTATATGAAATGGTGGGTGTATTGCTGGCATAAATACCTCTAGCATACATATGGTCAAGTTCGTGTTTCTGGTCATGGGATATTTCATGCAAAAAAATCTCTTGATCCCAATTTGATGGACATCTGAAGGCTTTCCAGAAGTAAGGAGTTTTCAGTGCTGAAGCAGATGGAGTAGTAAAATTCTTATTAGAAGAAATGGAATTGGCTTCACTTTCATTGTCATTCATATCACTATCTTCAACAAAAGACTCCATGCTTCATGATGCTGCTGCCAAAGATGAAGTTAGAGGAGAATGCAAAGAAGAAAGCAAATTTTGTTCCAGACTGGTTTTCCCTTTCTTTCTGTTTGAGTGCAATAATCTAGTTTTGACAATAGGTCGACAAACATCACAAGAATTCAACAAATGTTTCTCCATTCTATCTACGTGTCACGCTTTCAGAAGAACAGAACTTGCACTTAGCTTGAACAGTTTTTCCATACAAATGATTTTGGCTTTCCTTGACTGTATAATTTATTATGTCACTGTTAATGTCTCACTACTTCTGGAATGCTCTCTAGATTATGAAGTATCTCTCATATTTCAATCATCAGTAGCCACTAAGTTTGATTTCTAACTTCTGGTATTCCAGAAAATTCCAGCCCATCAAATTGTTTTTGGGCATGCTGCCCCCATCCCCAGGACCTTTGCAGACTCCCAGATCACATGGAGGGTGAGGTGGAGAGGCGGCGACTCCTTTCTGCAGCAAATATAGTGGATTCTTAAGCAGGCTCAGGAGGAGGAACAGAGCAGAAAAGCAGGTGCCTTTATACTCAGTGCAAAGCACAGAAGAAAAATAAGACATACACAGAATCACAAAAATATTGCCAAAATTTGCGCAGTTGTCACAGCATTGATGGTCTAGTACAAATATTGTATGTATATCTTTGTTTGTATGCTAGAAGATTGCAGCCAGTCAAGATGCTCAACTTTCAATTGATTCTCCTTTTTCTCCAAAAGGTGACATTAGTATATGAGAGAGAGAAGGTGGGTGAGGTAATATCTTTTATTGGACCACCCACTTTGTCTCGCTATCGTCCTGGGACCAGCACAGCTACAACAACACTGCATACATTCATATATAGTAAAGTGAATGATCAAGATATTTAAGTAGACTTGCTAACAGATGGCACAACCATGCTGTCAAAAAGTAGGCTGCTGCCTATATCAGGCCATTCTTGCTGGAATACTTGACAATATTTGACCATGATCAAATAGGCAGTCAGTTGATATTATTTGACTGGTCAATTGGGCCAGCTTACAAAAGCCTACATCAGACTTTCCAAAGAGTTAAAATTTTATTAGTGGAATTTTGTAGGTTATATTTAAATAAGTTGTAAATCATTGTATCTAATTGTTATGATTATAGACTAAGAAATAGGTTGATAGCACAGGCCATTGTTTAAGTGGGTATATTAGGACATCAGAGAGTTCAAACAAGACCCCATGTCTTCAGCAATTCCCAGGCCACAGAATTTGCTACAGAAACCAAGTTTGTATTCTTAAAAGAATGTTTTCTATCCCATAGAATGTTTTTTTCTGGAAAAAGTGGGGGGCTGTGCTCAGGCAAGATTACAACATGTACAGTAAATATCCTTTATTGTTTTTATATCCTTATCATTTATCTTCCTCCCCCTCCCCCCAGTCTGTATTTTTGCTAGGGTTCAGTGCATCTATAGGACCTGAGTGTGGTGTAAGAGGTCAGGGTTTAAATTACTTAGATGCTTTTGAAAATCCAGATCCTCCAGCATAATGTGGCCATTTGGACTGCACTGCTTGCAGATTCTGGCTGCCATGCTAATGTGCCTGCCCCTGGAGAATCAGCCTGATGGAAGGAGGCTCCTTTGGTATAGAGACTCCTCCACTTCCTTGTTCTCTCCCCCTTTCTCTGCTGCTAGTGCAGTGTGTGTAGTCTTATGGTATTTGTTTGGTTAATACTTTAAGAAGCTTGCTGCCTGGACAGCTTAGTTTAAGAGTGAGCTTGTAGAAGCCTAAAGGACAGTAGTTGGTTAAATATGAGGGTAGGAAACCATCCTATGGGAACAAAATGCTCCTTTTTTCAAATGAGATTGCGGTGCAGCAAGGACACCCAATCTGAGGAGGAACATTCATTACAACATCTGGAAAGATTAAATGTTTTATGAAAGGATGAATGTGCTTGGACATGCAGTATGGTAAATAGTCAATCTTAATGTTTGCTAAAGAATTTTTGAGCTGGAAGCTCAAAAGAACTGTCATTTCCACTAAATGTTTTAATCTTGGGAATAGTCTGGTTCTGAGGTTCTCAAACTTCATTGCACCGCAGCCCCCTTCTGACCAGAAAAATTACTATATGACCCCAGGAAGGGGGACTGAAGCCTGAGCCTTGCCCCGGATGGGGGGGCCAAAGCCCAGGCCCAAGGGCTTTAGCACTCGGCGGGGGGACTGTAACCTGAGCTCTGCCACTCAGGCTAGGGCTGAAGCCGAAGCCTGAGCCCCGCCGCCTAGGGCTGAAGCCCTTGGGCTTCGGCACCAGATGGTGGGCCCTGGGCTTTGCCCTGGGCGGTGAGGCTCGGGCTTCAACCCCGGGCCCCAGCAAGTCAAACACCAGCCCCGGTGACCCCATTAAAACAGGGTCGTGACCCACTTTGGTGTCCCAACCCACAGTTTGAACCACTGCTCTGGCTCTTAGAGAAAATGCCATTCTGCATTTTAGCCTTGGCATATGTACTGCATGATAAACAAAGAGATGGCTTTGCAAATAGTGTCATGTGCAGCTTATCAGGAAATCTAGATTTCTCTGGCTACTTGGATCTACAAGGAACATAGGGGTGACTGCCAATCTATGAAAATACAATGTATACAAATTTTTGACAGTGAAAGTGATGTAAGCTGTTTTGGGCTGGGGCTGTCTCTGTATGTGTTTTTATATAGGGCCCAGCAAAATGGAGTTCCAATTCTGACGGGGCCTCTGAACACTACTACAATAACATTAGATTTAACTAAATTTTGTCTAGAGTTAGCTACAACTACTTTACATGGACTCCCTAAAATGTGCCTTACAAGAACTTTAGACTTTTTTAAAAAGTTAGAAAATGGGGGAATTTCAGAGTTAAAGTTGCATTTCATGAAGAAGTGCTTCCCTGTATTAATTCACTGGGGAAGCAAGGGTTCGTATGCACATGGATGGCCTGAGTGCATATTTTCTCTAAAGAGTGTTGGAATTAAAAATGAACATTAGGAAACATTATGGGCGTTTAGAGTTCAGGTTGTACTTCTTAAATAAGACAATCGATGTATAGCTTTTTCTAAAAATCACTTATTAAATTTTATAAAACAGCCATATCTCAAGTGACATATAGAACAAAGTTTATAGTTTAGAATCATCAACATAAATATGAAACATTCACAACTGGCCATTCTAATATACTAGAATGCATGACCATCATGTACTCCAAATACAATACAGAATTTGTAGGTGTACATGGCATTTTACAAAAAAAGTCAGTCGCTGTCTTGAAAAATTTAGTTGAACTTGAATATTGTAGATCTAACAATTCAAATGGAAGGAAATGTGAGACATCTGTGACGAGATCATAATATTTATTGAACTATAATCCATTGAGGCCTGTACTTCTTAGAAGTAATTCTAAATCACAAAATTAAGATTCTTTTAGGTATTAAACATACATATTAAGTGTAAGTTACTATAAATTATTATTTGTAAAAATCTTAAATAGGAAACCTACAGATATGGAAAACTTTATAACTGTTCTTTTATATCTATTCTGTGAAGTAGGTCATACCTCACAACTCTTAGAATTAACTGTTTGTTAATTTTACTCAAAATTGAGTGTTAATTTGACTATTTAGCTTCTGTTTATAGTAATCCTTAACTTGAAGTAAAAGGAAGTATTGGAAAATGTGGAAGCTCTCAAACTGTCCTAATTGACTTAGAGGTTCATTTTTACTTGATCTGCATTTAAATTATGCTTTTTGTTTCTTCTTTAAAGAATAAAGGTTCACTTCAGTTTGAAGACAAATGGGATTTCATGCGCCCCATTGTTCTGAAGCTGTTACGCCAGGAATCTGTCACAAAACAGCAGTGGTTTGATCTGTTTTCGTAAGTGATTTTTTTTTTTAACTTCCAGTTCTTTGGTAACAGGATGGAAATAAAATTATAATATTGCTTATAACGTAGAAGTCAGATGTAGGAGGGCCATGTAGAAATGGATGCATTTACAAGATAAGAGAACAAAAAATACTGGTTAATTCTGTTTCATTAAATAGTAACACTGCTTCTCTTGAATACAGTTTTGTAGAGTTGGTGTTTTACTGAGACACAGGCCTCCAAAAATAGAACACAAAAAACAGCACCACTTTCTTATTGTTTTTACAATTTTGTTTTACTTCAGCTGAAGATGATAGGCTTCTTTTGTACCCTCCCGCAAACCTTTCACTCTAATTGGAAATGGGGACTAGATATTTTGTAGTGCTTTGACAGTAAAGTCTGCATATATGACCAATCACTTCATACAGTATTACTCTGACAATAAATGCATATGACTTGCAAGTGGTTTAGCTTTAAGCTGATTGTGGCGTCCTTCAAAAATGAAATAATAATGCAATTTTACTGATAGAATTGGAGTAATTGTATACTTTTAAACATAACGCTTATACGATTTTTTTTCCTGACACTGATTGCAGCATTATACTTGTAGCTTTTTTTTATTATTATTTCAGTTTCACTATGATACAAGGAGTAGATAATAAACCTTCTATTATATAAATCAGGCCATCTCTGCTCTGTCAGCTGAAATTATAAATGACTTATGATAGATCAAAAATTAAGATTGAGCTTGGGGAGGCCCTGTTTTAATTGCAAAGTTCTAAAATTATTGGTTCCAGCAGGGATATCTTGCACCAACTCCTGCAATGGAATATAGGCATCTTCTGACATTCCAGCTACTGGTTCCATTCTGACCCTGATCAGAGGACAGTGTGGTCTCAAACGGATGAAGAGTATTCAAAGATCTAGCCCTTGTCTGCATGGGAAATTTGCACTGGTTTAACTTTAATTGGCTTTTAAACTGATATAGTTAAACCCTGCTTAGACGCTCTTAAGCTGAAAAAAACCCACTTCTCTAAAGAAATGTGTGTTTATACAGGGGTTTGCATCAGGGTAACTATATTGGTGTAAACCCACTCCTTAGATTATACAGTACAACTTTCCCATGTAGACATGGCTGTAGTATCCCAAAAGGTGGTAATGAAGCAAAGTGATGCTCGACATAGCATGTTTTACGTGACTCATGATGATATAACTGAGGGCATAATTTACCTGCAGAATCTCTATTATTAGTGGTGAGAAGGAAAGAGCCCAGCTTGACTCTTAAAAGGCCAGGTTGAGTTTGCTGGACTGGCAATTAGGAAAAAAAAATGTTTATGTTCCTGTGGATCAAATTTGTTATGGAATTAGTGATGCAATAGTGCCATTTTTGGTTCCTTTCCAGAGGAGAATCACACTTTTAAAAGCCACCCATGCCATGGAACATTTCTTGACTAAAGTGCCTCTTGAGGTCCCTGATTATCTGTAAGCTCAAATTTCTTACAAGGAAGGTCAGTTTCTGGGCAATGGTGATTCAGCTTGCTGAACAAGTGAGCTTCAAGCTGTAGTGCAGCAATTCAGAAATTTTTCACAGTTGGGACCACATCTTCATAGAGTGTTTCATGAAGAGCTCTCATCTTGCTTAGGATTGGTCAGTGTCAATGTGGCAATGACGGCAATTGCTTCTAGGTAAAAGTAAAGTTAGGAAAGTTATTTAGATGTTTTTAATTTAGTAAGTGTTCCTGTCCCTTTTGAAAGAAAATAAGCCTCCATTTGTTCTTCATTTTACGCTCCCTTTCCTCCCATCTGTTCTTTTTTCCCCTACCTCCTACCAGGTGCCTGGACATGCTTCTGTAACCTGGTCCCCTTCTCTCTTATTGTCTGGTTCTTTTCTCCCATTATGTGTTTCCCTACCCCCAGTTTTGTTCTCCCATAATCCTTGCATGTGTTAATGATCTCCCTGCTACCCCAGCTCCATCCAACTCACAACTGTCCTTTCCCTGATTCCTTGAATTTATTGCTTGGCTACTTGTTGTTTACCTCTCCTTTGCTTCCCTGGATGTTCTGTTTCTAATGGGGGAACCACTAGTCCCATTGGCAGCTCTTGGGTTCAAATGGTGGCTGGCGGCTGTAATCCCTAAGCATATTCTCCTCATATATAGGAATGGCTTCTAGTAGAGGCTTGCTCCTTTTGTTTCCAGCTGCTTCTATAGATGTCAAGACTCTTTGCAATAACTGGAAATGAGGCCTCAGCACCCTGATTGGTCAACAATAACATGTGAGCCACAGATTTGAGAACTGTTGATTTAGAGAGAGAGATCCATTTTGTACCATCTCTAGACTCCTTCAGAAGATGGTGATAATCCCACCTTAATCAGTCAATCCGTCTGCTGATGTTTTCCCATGTCTGCATGCCACTCCTGTTAGTCCTCCTTCAGATGTTTCATGTTAAAAAAAACAACAACTAAAACTTCCTTAAAAGCGATCCAGATGTTTATTTTGGTATTAAATGAGTATGTTTTGCTGTTTCCAAAAGAATCATATTTAAAATATCTGAGTGAATCTGTTAGACTGCAGCATATTGGTGCTTTAAAGCTTGCAATGACTATTGTCAAGTCTGCTACATTAGAAAGCTTCTAATTTGTGGCCATCCAGGAGATTTGCAAGATAGTCATATATATGGAGTTCTTTGAACGCATTCACTAAATGGTATGGTATTGCTTAGATTTGGCCTCTAGATATGAATTAAGACTTGATCTGTCAGTGTTATAAAAGCCCCTTTACAAGGGAGGTTTGACCAACCATTTCTTAAAATATTCCCCAAATAAAGTGAAATTACATCCTCTTCCTGTTTTGAGAGGTATCATATTTCTCACTACATAAAATCTCTTCATTAGAGCCCCAAAATTGCCTACTTTCTGATTCAGTGACTAGATTGCTTTTTACTCTCTGCAGTGCCCAGCACAATGGGTCATAAATCCTGATTGGGGCCTCTAGGACTAAAGCGATACAAATAATTAGTACTAGGTTATGATTCTGCTTGTTGTAGTAGCTTTAGAACAAATTAGTAGTTTTAGAAGTTGGAGTTCCCACCTTGGTTTGCAAAGGAACAGACTCAAGAGTGTTGATACTTATGTGGTAAATATCTTCAGAAAGTAATATGTGAGTGAATAAGTCTCTTTCTTGTCTGAGTACAGTAGAACCTCTGAGTTATGAACACCTCGGGAATGGAGGTTATTCGTAATTCTGAAATGTTCGTAACTCTGAACACAACATTATGGTCGTTCTTTCAAAAGTTTTCAGCTGAACGTTGATTCAATACAGCTTTGAAACTTTACTATGCAGAAGAAAAATGCTGCTTTTAACCATCTTAATTTAAATGAAACAAGCCAGAAGCAGTTTTTTTACCCTGCCAATTTTTTTAAAACTTCCCTTTATTTATAGTAGTTTAACACATTTTGTACCGTAGAGTATTTGCTTTATTTGTCTCTGCTGCCTGATTGCGTACTTCCAGGTCCAAATGAGATGTGTGGTTGTATAGCATGGATTAGTTCTCATTAAGATGTGCTGCCTTTTAAATGTTTTTAGTTTTGATAACTTAAGTAGGAACATTTGGAGAAGGCACTGTAGGAAAATATATAAAGTTCAAAATGCATATTTAAGTCCCAGTCTTGCAACCAGCTCCACACAGGTGGACAATGGATTCCCATTAAAGGCATTGGGTTTCCATGTAGGCATAAGTGTCTGCCCGTGTTGATCCAATTGCAGGACTAGGACCTTAGTGTTCAGACTGGTGCAGCTGTTTATCTGTGCATACCAAATGATAGTTTTTCACTCTATCGAGAAGCTGTGGAGATCGTCTTACTTGTTGGGAGTGGCAGACAACCTTTTAGTTGAGGACAGAGAGTCAGGAGATGTAGGCTCATTTCCTGGATCTGCCACAGAGTTACAGCATGATCTTGGCCAAGTCATTTAAACCTGCTAGGCCTCCACTTTCATATCAGTATAATGGGGCTATTTCCCTACCTCAGAGTGGTGCTTTATGAACATTAATGATGCCCCTATGGTATACTCAAATGGAAGGTGAAGGACAAAGTATTACTGCAGTTCCTGACTTTATACTGCTTGACTGTCAAATGTCAGTGTTACATTTAATATTAAGGCATCATTTTGGGTTTATGAATTTCATTTTTCAGGGTTTATTTTTAGCAATTTTTGCATTTTATGTAGATGTCAATAATTGGGGAGGCTGGGTGCTTTCCTCTTTTTTATAGACTAATGAATAATGTATATTATATACATTACTCATCGTATACAGTAATGAGTAATCTCTCTGTATTGTTTCCTAGTGCACTTTAGCATACTACTGTTTCAAAAGCACTATGTTAAAGCGCACAGGGGAATCTTTAGTGCTTACCAGGAAGCCTACACTAACCAATAAGTATGCAACACCCTTAGTGCTTCAGAAGTCACACCTCCATAGACTGCATTACTGCTCCGTGTAGACAAGCCCTCAAATACAAGTACCCATTTCTGGTGTGATTTGGATCAACACCTATTTATTTTATTCTTTCTTTTTTTTTTTTTTTTTCCAGGGGTGTTTATCAGATAAAACCTAAAATTACATGTTAAAATAGTTCATGAAGAGCTTTTTAGAAAAGAGGAGGGCATGTGCCCTCATACACAAACAGTCATTGTATTGGTGGGATTTCATTTTTAGTGTATGGAATGTACACCCATTTCCTTTGAGGAACTACTTCAATATAACTGTTTTTAGACTTTGTACATTTCTGCATTAAATTCTAAGTGTAGTTCTTACTGAAAGATGTATAAACTGTTTTCTAGGGATGTGCATGCAGTTTGCTTGTGGGATGACAAAGGTCCAGCAAAAATTCATCAAGCTTTGAAAGAAGACATCCTTGATTTTATTAAACAAGCACAGGCAGTAAGTTCTCAATCTTCAATAATTTACACTGTCCTTTTAAAAAAATAAAAGTATAATCGTAAACCTCTTTGGATCCCACACATGACTTGTTCCAGTAATTTCTAACACAATGGAAAATTGCCTTTTAGGCATTGGTGGACCTTGTTTTGAATATCACAATTGTACTGAAAACTTTTTATTAACCGATTCATTTTATCCTGAGTGTTTACCTTGACCAGAAAGATTAAGTACTTCTCAGTCTGCTCTTGAGAATAAAGAGGTAATAATTGTTATATACTGTGGAGGAGATTTGGCCATTATTGGATAAATATTTTTGTTCATCAGGGAGTCTCCTTGGAAATATTCCTTCACTCGCTTGCCTCTTTGACTTATAAATAAAAGCATTTACTGCTGAATCTTTGACTTGAGGCAAAGTTAAGCATCAAAGTGATCTCTTTTGTATGATTCGAGAGAGAGCTGGAAAAGGAACAATAAACCCCCTTTTCTAGTTCTGGTTTTTATTGCCTAGAACATTCATTTCTGGGGATGTGATCTGCAAGCTGTCTAACTTGCTACAGAAGTTGCTAGAATATTCTAAATTTAGCTATCAGTGAAGAGACCTTTAATGCCTATCAAAAAAGATAGAGATCAGATCAAAGATATTTTAAATATTTTTCAAAAATTACCAATATTTGCTTGACTATCAGATTGATAAAGCCAGAATTTGTGTTCTATAAGAAAATGTCTGGAAATAAAGATTAACTCTTAAATGCAAGGAAGTTCTTTAATTCTTTTAGCTGGCTTCAATACTACACTAGCATATTCATGAGTTTGCTTAAGAAATGGTCAAATGTATAGTCTTCTGACAGAATACTAGTGAGTTAACAGCTTGACAAGCTCCATAGGCCATTTGTATTTCAGTAGCTTTGGTCTACTGTTGACTTGACACCTGGATTTGAGTTTTTTCTAAATTAAAATACATATGAAATAGTGTTGTAGTGTGCTCATAAGAGTTTTTGTAGAGTGTGAAAGATGTGCAAAGACAAAAATTTGGAAAATAAAAATAAATCTAAAATGTGTTCCTACAAACTCAGAAAGGGCCTTTTACTCAAACAAAGCCTTTTCTTTGCTAGGCCCAGATACAGCAGACTATCCCTATCTGGCAAAGCTCTTAAACGTGCTGATGTTCCTTTGACTTTATTGGTACTTAAGAATGTGCTTAAGTGCTTTGTCGAATTGGGACCTTTGGCATGATCTGTACTGGTAGCTGTTTTTGTAAGCTTATGTTTATGCAATGTCTAGCCCATCGTGCCTAAATTGGCTGTAACCTGTAGGAGCTAGTGCAGCATAAATGTTAAAAGTTCAGGTGTCTAAAGCCAGATCAGTAGATCACATTGAATTCAACCTTCTACTGCATATAAGGTAGAAAATAGTCCTTGTGAAACTTTCCTGTGTAGACAGGCTATACTGAGATAACCCCCATGTGGACATTTATTCTGGTGTAAGAATAAATAAAGCCAAATCTCTTCACAGGCAACATAACCTAACCCAAAAAAGCCATTCTTATACCAGAGTGGTTACATGGGGGATTATATCATTTTAAAATCAAATCTTAGATTATACCAAAAATACTTGTACCATGAAGACACAGCCATCTGTTTTTTATGTAAAAACTTATTTACAACTGAGCTGCTCTTTTCTTCCAGAGAGTACTGAGTCATCAAGATGATACAGCTTTACTAAAAGCATACATAGTAGAATGGCGCAAATTCTTTACACAGTGTGATATCTTGCCCAAACCATTTTGTCAACTAGAAATTACTTTAATGGGTAAGCAGGGCAGCAACAAGAAATCCAATGTAGAAGACAGTATTGTTCGAAAGGTAAGTGACACTTTCTGATCAGAGTTTTGTAACAGAACATAAAAGTTTTAGTGTTGATGCATTCCACAGCTGAAGGATAAAATTTCACTAACCTCACAGTATTGGAGTATCACTTTGCTTAAATCACCTTGCAACTTTTACTCCTCTTCCCATAGTTTTCCTCTGCCACTTACCGAATATTGCCCTAACACTGACCATTTCCTTCATCTGTTCAGAGCAGCTCCCTGTGTTTTAAAATAGTTGTAGATCTCTGTAAAATGATTTATTTAACAAAAATACTTCTGATCTTGCTCCCTTTGCAGCCTGAGATACGTGAGGTCAATGAGCTTACATTTACTGGACCATTAAGGAGTAGTAATGACGTGTTACAGATGAAGCTCTAGTCAGTACTTAGCAAGGAGCCGGACAGCTGTAACTGAGGGCACTTAATGGGGCTATTCAAGGGCAATCCCTCCTGCTCCGTAGAGGACACTTCCCTACCCTTTGGGAAGGAAGAGAATTTATACTTTTAAATAGCATGGAATTTGCTGTAACCATCAGATACAAAAACTGCACAGAATTACAAAAGGGAGCTGATCTAGCAACTGAGTAGAGGAGATCATTAGTGTAAAATAACAGAGGCTGGGAGCATGCACTGATTATATCTGTTTTTTGGGGTTTTTTTGGTTGTTGCTCAAGATAATGCTGATCATGTTTTCTAAGCATCTATTAACTTGTTTCCCTGGAATTCCTATTGATTTTTTTTTTAATGCAATTTAAAAAGTGTACTGAGGTGGATAGCTAAAAATATTGAAAAACAGTCTTTGCTGAAAAGAAACCTCTTCCTCATCTCCATTATCGATAAATCTCTGAGCCAGTATTATTGTTACTTTGAAAATTGTAAATTGGAAGACTGCTTTTTGGAATGCTTGAACTATGATCATGCATTTTTAGACCTCTAAAAAATGAACCATTTTGTTTTGAGTAGCAGCCCAAAAATTTCACTATCCTGTGGCTTTTAAATTTAATTTTGTTTGGACATGTTTCGCTAAAATCTCAGATAAGTGGCATACCTACTATACATCTTACCATTACTATAAATCCTTTAGAGTTGGTTGTTAGGACAGTGTGATGAGCTCACATTGAGAATCCCTAGCTTTTTTGGCTTCCAGGTGTTAAAAAATGAGCATTTATTCATTTTGAGTGCGAGATTCCTCTCCAGTTCCAAGAGGTGACCGTCACAGTATCATGTTAAAGCTCACAAGTTGTTCTTGAATAAATCCTTGTACATCCAAATACAAAGTTAAGTATTTCACCTACCTTCTCTGAAGTGAAATTTTAAAAGAAAAGCAACTGTAATGTATACATTTACTCTCTATTTTGACATCTTCATTTTAAATTTCCTTTTAAATATGAAAGGAGAGCTAAACAAAAGAAACACAACTTAAGAAAATTCTTTATTTTAATGACACTCAAAAATTACCTTCTGTCTTCTGAGCATTAATTCAGTTCCAACATGTCTGAATCTGGCATGTTTAAGAATAAAACACTGAAGTTAAGTCAGGGCAGATTTTGGTTTTATGGAGCAGCTCGGGCTAAAGGTTTCAGAGTAGCAGCTGGGTTAGTCGGTATCCGCAGAAAGAACAGGAGTCCTTGGGGCACCTTAGAGACTAACCCATTTATTGGAGCGTAAGCTAAAGGGTTTCTTTATGCTCCTTAACTTTCCAAACACTCATCTGCATTTCATTAGATACCCACTATAGTAAATTATGTGATGCACAGAAATTGACATTTTTATCTTTGCCAAACTTGCCAAAAAATTAGGCTCCTAGAAATCACTATTGGAATCACTTAAAGATAAGACTGTTCACAATCATCCTTTAAAAACAAAGTTGATTCAATATCTTCTACAGTGATGACAGTGAAAAACAAAACTGGAATCTCAAGTAAGCAGTTGGTGCACTTAAAAACTTGAGACCATAGCAATTAATATAAAACACGGAGATACTATACATTAACTAAGCCAGAGTTTAAAATATGAAATTTTAGGTATTCTGTGTGGCAGAAAGAAGAGAATCAGGATTTATAAGGAAAGGTTATTACAGACAGTTTAACTTTAAAATGACTAATATGCCATTTACATATATGCTGCTTAGTTGTAGAATTATTGTGCTTGACTCTGTACAAATATGACTTCCACCAGGGAGCTTTCAGTGTTGTTCAGATGTAACACATTGGTCTGATCTTGAGGTTTAGCACCAAAATCTTAGGGGTCTTGCTGCTTACCAGAACCAGCTGAAGAGACAGTCATCCAGTAAAAGTAGTGAGACCCTTATCTAACGGTAACTCTTTTTAAATGGGGACTACATCATTGACTGAACTGTTCATTGCAATATCTATGTAGCTCATTGATTATTTTTACATTGTACTCACAGAAACAAGTGATCGCATGGCATTGGATGCTAATAGCTTAATCTAACTGTCATGAAAATCTAAGGCAATCCAACAATTAATTACTTTTTTTGTATACCCTTTGCTCTCTACTAATTGCTATTTTATCTTAATTTTTCTACGTAAGCCTTTGGGTCTGCCAACTGCTGGACCACTATTTGACATTTAGCTCCAAGGTTAACTCCTTTGTATTGAGAGACCTGTTACGTCCTTTAGTATATCAGTGCGCACTTAGGGAACTTCTAGTGCACGTCAGCAGGGTTCATATAGACAATTAGTGCAAGGCATGATTGAGTTCTTCAGATTTACACCCCAGCTTGCTGTGCAGTAAGTGCTCATGTAGACATGCCCTTAATTTGAAGTTCTGCCCATCCTTTTCTAACTGACTTTTTTTCTTCCTTGTTATTTAGCTCATGCTAGATACTTGGAATGAGTCCATATTTTCAAATATAAAGAATCGACTTCAGGACAGTGCAATGAAGCTGGTTCATGCCGAAAGACTAGGAGAAGCTTTTGACTCTCAACTTGTTATTGGAGTTAGAGAATCATATGGTATGTCTTATCCAGTGTGATCTCAACTGCATCTTCCTTTCTAGTTCACAGACTTTCATAACATGCCTTCAACTAGATGTTGACAAAAGGGGTATGTTTGGAATGATCATTATAATGTTTTTGTATTGATTATCAGTGGGGTAAATGCACTTGCCAATGGCAAGTAATAAACTTTTCACTGGCAGGTGAGGAGACTGCTCACCAATTTCTGCAAAATTGAAATGTACATTTTAAATAATAGTTTTAGCCCTTAATGTTGCAAAGAGACCCCTCTGAATGTGACACCTGGCAGTGCAGTCCCAGTCCTAGAGCTTGGGCTCCAGCCTGAGCCAGGAAGTCTACCTGACCCAGAATTGACTGGCGTGGGTCAGCTGCAGGTTTTTCTTTGTTGGATAGACATACCTCATTATTATAAAATTTAGCAAGAGAAATAATTGTTTTTTAGTCAAATGCAAAGCACGAAAAACTAGAGTAAGATCTAACTTTTTCTCTTTATAGTTAACCTTTGTTCTAATCCTGAAGATAAACTTCAGATTTATCGGGATAACTTTGAGAAGGCATATTTGGATTCAACAGAGAGATTTTATAGAACACAAGCCCCTTCTTATTTACAACAAAATGGAGTACAGAATTATATGAAATATGTAAGTATAAAGTAGGGCTGTCAAGCGATTAAAAAAAATTAATCATGTGATTAAACAATAATAGAATACCATTTATTTAAATATTTTTGGGTGTTTTCTACATTTTCAAATACATTGTTTTCAATTACAACACAGAATACAAAGTATACAGTGCTTGCTTTATATTTATTTTTGATTACAAATATTTGCACTGTAAAAAACAAAAGAAATAGTATTTTTCAGTTCACCTAATAAAGGTACTGTAGTGCAATCTCTTTATCATGAAAGTTGAACTTACAAATGTAGAATTATGTACAAAAAGATAACTGCATTAAAAAACAAAACCATGTAAAACTTCAGAGCCCACAAGTCCACTCAGTCCTATTTCTTGTTCAGCCAATCGCACAGACAAACAAGTTTTGTTTAAATTTGCAGGAGATGCTGCTGCCTGTTTCTTGTTCAGTGTCACCTGAAAGTGAGAACAGGCATTCGCTTGGCACTGTTGTCGCCAGCGTCGCAAGATATTTACGTGCCAGATGTGCTAAAGATTCATATGCCTGTTCATGCTTCAACCACCATTCCAGAGGACATGCTTCCATGCTGATGATGGGTTCTGCTTGATAACGATCCAAAGCAGTGCAGACCAACGCATGTGCATTTTCATCATCTGAGTCAGATGCCAACAGCAGAAGGTTGATTTTCTTTTTTGGTGGTTTGGGTTCTGTAGTTTCCGCATCTGAGTGTTGCTCTTTTAAGACTTCTGAAAGCATGCTCCACGCCTCATCCCTCAGATTTTGGACGGCAGTTCAGATTCTTAAACCTTGGGTCGAGTGCTGTAGCTATTTTTAGAAATCTCACATTGGTACCTTCTTTGCATTTTGTCAAATCTACTGTTAAATGTTATTAAAATGAACATTTGCTGGGTCATCATCCAAGACTGCTATAACATGAAATATATGGCAGAATGCGGGTAAAACAGAACAGGAAACATACAGTTCTTCCCCAAGGAGTTCAGTCACAAATTTAATTAACGCAGTATTTTTTTTAACGAGCATTATCAACATGGAAGCATGTCCTCTGGAATGGTGGCTGAAGCATGAAGGGGCATACGAATGTTTAGCATATCTGGCATGTAAATACCTTGCAATGCTGGCTACAAAAGTGCCAAGCGAACGCCTGTTCTCACTTCCATGTGACATTGTAAGAAGCAGGCAGCAGTATCTCCCGGAAATGTAAACAAACTTTTGTCTTAGCAATTGGCTGAACAAGAAGTAGAACTGAGTGGACTTGTAGGCTCTAAAGTTTTGCATTGTTTTGTTTTTGAGTTCTGTAACAAAATAAACCTACATTTGTAACTTGCACTTTCAAGATAAAGAGATCATACTACAGTACTTGTAGGATGTGAATTGAAAAATACTATTTCTTTTGTTTATCGTTTTTACCATGCAAATATTTGTAATAAAAAAATAATATAAAAGTGAGCACTGTACACTTCGTATTCTGCATTGTAATAGAAATCAATATATTTGAAAACGTAGAAAAACATCCAAAATATTTAATAAATTTCAATTGGTATTCTATTGTTTAACAGTGCGATTAATCACAATTAATTTTTTTGAGTTAATCATGTGAGTTAACTGCGATTAATCGACAGCCCTAGTATAAAGATAGTCATGTGATAACTGTTCTGTTGTTGGTACTTAAAATGATTGCTGTTCTGCTTCTGCACAGGCAGACGCTAAATTAAAGGAAGAAGAGAAAAGAGCATTAAGGTATCTAGAGACAAGGCGCGAATGTAACTCTGTAGAAGCGGTAAGTTTAAAAACTTAGTTGTATATGTAGTAAAATCATGTGCAGTATTTCAATAGTAGTAAAGGGTTCTGATGTCAGTTTTGATCATAATTTGTCTTGCATTTTTATTTTAACACATAATTGCAGTCAGAAGATCTGACATACTAGAAGCCTTATTTTTATTTTTATTTTAAATCCACTATTAGTTTTACTTATTTTAAAAATAAAAATCAGTAGGCCCTATTTCAAAGGTCTCCAAAATGTGGGGTGTGTGTCCCGAGGGGGCTGGGGAGAAACATTCTGGGGGGATGGTGGGCCCGGGCCAGCCCCCACGGGGGGGGCGGGAGAGAGCACCACCCAGCTCTGCTTCTGGCCCTCATCCCATCCGCCAGGCCCTGCCTGCAGGCCCCAGACGAGGCTCAACTCCCAGCCGCGCCCTCAGCTGTGGCCCCAGTCTCAGTCCCCGTACCCATCTGTGGGGCCCCTCCCAGAGCCACGGCCTCATTCCCGGCCCTGGCTCTTGGGGGGGGGGGAGGGTGTGGACAAAAGGTAAGAGAGGAGCGTGAAGTAAAATGTTTGAGGACCACTGCTCTACTTTGTAGTTTGGAGTCTTACTAAACGTTCTGTGGAAAATACAGTAAAAGTACAGATTTTTAATTTACAACTCTCCTGTTTTAGATTCAGTACTTGATTGTTGGATTGGGAATGGGTTTGCCATTTTTTTAAATGTAAGTTAGTACAATTTATGTTGCACTTAGTGGGTTATAGTGACTTGGGAAGTAGGTAGGCAGTCCTAGGAGGTAAAAGGTTATTCAGTGCCAGCTTACAATATCTGGAAAAGTTCACTGTTTATCACATGAAACTCCCCAAACACTTCATAACTGGTAAATGACTAAATTTGCTCCCTCCATAACTGAAATGTAACGATCTCTGGTGTGAAGTACATCAACGGTTTACCAGTGCTCACCAAACAGCTTAAGAAGGAAAGTGAAAAATACTCTATCAGGGTGAAACTCCAGGGAGAGATTTAAGTGCAGCAAGAAGCAATTTGTAGTTTCCTGTGCTGAAATTTGTTCAGGACACAAAACTATTTTAAACAAACACCCTAAGATCTGTAGTGGTCAGGATTTGCTTGGTCGCCTTCTGCATTACATCATAAGTGGGGCATCCCTAGCTAAGATGAATGGTAAGCAGTATATAAAATTGTGTCTCATCTGCCAATCTCTTGAGTGTAGAAGTAATTTCTGCGCTAGAATTGTCATTAGGCTCTTGTTCAAAGCAAACTAAATCAGGCCAGGTAGGGTACACTGGAATGAACTATTCTTCGCTGTTGGAAGTGCATTTGGAAACTAAGTAGGGTAGTTACTGTTCCAGAACTGATACTTCCTTGTGAGGAAGAGGCCACAGAAATATTAAACTGTTCACTCTTTCATGAGAGAAGCTACTACATTTCCCATGCTACATGCTTTAAAGGAAAAACACCTATGAACTGAAGTATTACTTTGTTTCGTGGTGTCATAATTTCTGTATTAAGTACAGCCTATGAGCATGAAACATTTTTCTGAGCTGTAGTGCATGAGGAGAGGCTAGTATTTATATTGAACATGAACTTAGAGAGAACAAACTGGCATTCAAAGGATTGTACAGTAATAATCTAACTATATTTCTTAATACATTTCAGCTTATGGAGTGCTGTGTGAATGCTCTGGTGACCTCATTTAAAGAAACTATTTTAGCTGAATGCCAAGGCATGATCAAACGAAATGAAACGGAAAGTAAGTGAAGCTTAAAAAATATTGCAGCATGATCTCAGTCAGCTAGATTTAAAAAAAAAAAAAAAAAAATTCTTAATAAATGTATCTGATTACCATTTTGTAACTGAGGCGGCTACATGTTTCTTTTTATTGCATATGGAGCCCTTTCATTCCACAAAAAGCATATGCTTCCATGTGCCATTGTAGGGAAATGTGTTTTTAAATGTGTTTATACTCTGTACCTTCAATACCCCAGTTTGACTGACTGGATAACTCTTCTTTTCGTGAAAGGCTAATTGTGACGAAGGATTTTTTTTTTACACACATTTATTCTTTCTTTTGCAACAACCTGCTTTCTCCAATTTTAATCAACTTTGGGGCTCTTCTTCAGAGCATTGCATCCTCTTGAACTTGAGTAATTTTAAAAATAAAATACCTCTCTCTGGAAATCTCTCTCCTTTACCAAGATACTGCTTTTGAAGGCAGGGAAAGCGTTGGGTGTTTTAATTACTATTTCTGGTCCAGGACCAACGTTTGGAAGAATGAACTGGTCAGCGAATAAAGTACCTCTGCATGTCTTTCACCTGTTTCACACCCAATATCTCAAGACCTGAGAGAGCTGAAGATTAATGCTGTATGCCATTTAAAAGATGGTTTGAAGCGTTTGCTTCTAGAGATTTTGAGAGTGGGGTGATTGAAGTAGGAAAGATTTGTGAAGGTGCTGATCTGCTGGCCATTCAAGATGATAGCTACTAAAATGTCAGAAATGAAGTAGGGGAATTGACAAAGAAAACCAGAAATCAGTGTGGTTATTTTTAAAAGCACAGAATCCTGCAACCAAATTGTTGAATTTTTGTAACTGTATGAATCATAGAATATCAGGGTTGGAAGGGACCTCAGGAGGTCATCTAGTCCAACCCCCTGCTCAAAGCAGGACCAATCCCCAGACAGATTTTTGCCCCAGATCCCTAAATGGCCCCCTCAAGGATTGAACTCACAACCCTGGGTTTAGCAGGCCAATGCTCAAACCACTGAGCTATCCCATTTTCATTTCTATACACACGTCAGAACTGGGGTTCTCAGCTTTCAGATAGTCTTAAGATCAAATATGTTCTGAAATGCCAGGTCTAGAAGTGAATGTTTTATACTACATCAGACTGATCCCTCCGTCTAGCAATACTTTCTTGGCACTAGACCAGGACTGAATATAGCAAAGTCCCCATTTGCTGCTTGGCTTGTACTGAGTATGCTTGCAGGATTGAACATGCTCAGTAACACTGGTGAAACTGGCTGCCCTCACTCCCCCCTCCCCGCAAATTGGCAGGCACGGGTCATGTCTGCTCGTTATAGTATAACTTTCAGTCCCCAAAGGAGTACAGTAGGTTTATTTGAACCCAAAGCTATAGAGGTACTTCAAATAAGATACTTTCTTTAGAAACTTTGCTAGTTACTTACATGCCTCTCTGTTCCTTTTTTCATGCTAGAGACACAAGTTGGGTGAGGTCCAGTAAAAGATGTTACCTCACCCACTTTGTCTCACCCACTTTGTCTCTCTAATATTCTGGGACCAACATGGCTACAACATCTTTCCATCATGTTCTTTATGCCTTCTCTTGAATTGATCTGTAAGGCTACTACCATTTATTTCAGATCTCTTCAAAACTCACCTCTACCCTATTGACTATAAGAAATCAGCCACTTGATGGCTGGGTTAAGGAGGTAGATGGAAATAGCTGAATCTTAAATTAAAAGATGCAACCATGCCTATAATGTATTCTCCCACCTTTCATATTTCATTTGTCATTTTATATTGTGAGCTGGGGTAGCCAATAGGCAGACTGAGGACCAAATCTGGACCTCCAGAAACTTTTGAGTGGACTTTAAAGGTCAAACGGGCTGGAGCCGTGCAGAGCAGTGCCCACTCCTCAGCGCAGCGTCTCCCAGCAAGGGGTGGGCAGCTGGGCTAGGCTGTGGGACGCAGTGTGTCCCAGGCAGCTGCTTGTTCAGCCACAGCTCCTTCCTCCACTGGCCGGCAGCAGCTCAGGGATGGGGCAAGTGGGCCACGTGAGCGAATGAGCAGGTGCTGGCATTCAGGCTCAGTGAGTGGGACAAGCAGGGAACTGGGCCGCCCAGCCCACCAGGTGAGCAGAGCTGCCAAGTGCCTCTCGGCCGGGCCGGCTGCTCCATTGCGGGGCCTCAGAGCCTGGCCAGGAGGGGTGACAGAGCCAGGCCCCGACTCCCCACTTTGGGGTGGGAGGAAGCCCGCAGGGAGGTGCTGACTGACGGGCTGGCACTGTGTCCCTCACTCAAGAGTGAGGCTGCAGTACCCCCTCCCAAACCCCCCAAATAGTCCCTCCCAGTACACATGCACGGCAGTATCCTCTTTTTGGAAACTTGAAATATGGTAACCCTAAGCTGGATAGGGGACAATTAAGGGGCATGGGGAGGGGAGCTGGGTGGGGGGCAATCGAGGAGTTTTATACCTACAATCATTTTATTTGTCAAATCTAAGTTGTTAATCTTTGTAAACTCAAAACAAATTAAAAACTTGAAATAGTTGTCAAAGTGTTTTAATGCTAATATTTGTATCTCTGACATTTTATCTATGTACTTTCTCAAAGGCTCAGATGTAATTTATTACATCTTTCTTGGAGGTTATTATTAGGGGAAAAAACTAGAGAAAGGTTGGAGATGCCTTTGTTACTCTTCTTGTGGATGCAGTGGGGAGGAAGAACTAGAGAGGATATTGATTCAGAAAAAAGGGACCAAAGAATTCTTTGCCACAGATGTTTTTTGGGACAAGCAGCAGGACCAAAACAATACAACCCTGCTTGTATAGCAGTTCCCAATCTTGCTTCTAATTCTGAGATCCATTGTTACTAGGAAAGTTGAGGCAACTGGAGAGGATGAGTGTGATTGAAGGTGGGAAAAGGGGTTCTAGTTGTACCCCAACCTACTTCTTCATGAACAAGATGACACAAAAATGGGATGTGGGACGAGAACTGCTTATGATATGAGATGCATTTAGTTTGAACGTGTGTGTGTGTGTGTGTGTGTGTGTGTGTGTGTGTGTGTGTGTGTGTACAAGTAATCTAGCAAAAAAGAAAATAAATTAAACACTGAGAGAAGGGGAGGATAATGCATATATGTTGACCTATTCCTGGTTGCCAGTGATTTTTTTATTATAGTTTTTTTTATTGGTGAATACAGAAAAGTTTTTATTCTCTAACATTCTACTAAGCATTTTTACTAACTTCTCAAAGAGAAGAATCCTTTCCTTGTGGAGTTCACATTTTGAAGAAGTTTCAGTAATATTAATATAAAACTATTTGAGGGGATGTATGGTTATTGAGATCGCTTACTCTACTATTTTTGTGATTTTTATGTCCCATTTGAGATATTCGTGTGAACAGAACATATACAAATTTTACTTAAAGCATTGTCTGGTTGTTACATATGGAGTGACTAGTGGTTTCATCAGTATTTTGTGTTTTTTCCAGAGTTGCATCTAATGTTTTCACTGATGGATAAAGTTCCTAATGGAATAGAGCCCATGTTAAAAGACTTGGAAGAGCATATTGTTAGTGCTGGACTAGCAGATATGGTAGCAGCTGCTGAAACTATTACTACTGTAAGTGTATGGTCTTGAGGGGGGGGGAAATTTCAATAGTCAGCAAGAACCTCTTGCAAAGGAAAACAAAAAATGCCCCCCCCCCCCCCCCCCCCAATAGTGGGATTACTGGGTATATTACATGCAAGTGTAAACATATATTTTTTAAATTTAATAGATATGTCAACAAACACTTTGACTTTCTCTTTAAGAGATCAGAATTTAAAACATCCTAAAAGGAATTTTGTACAATTATACCTGAATCCTTGTTTGGATGTTTGAACTTACAAATACTGGATCCATATATTAAAACATGAAATTTAAAGAAAATGTGCAGATGATAAATTGGAGGGAGCGCATATCAATCCCTATAGTTAGATGTATTAGCAATTTAGTTATAAAGGACTTTTTCAATTACTTATAACTTTTTGAACCTGTTACCTTTTGAGATTAAAATTTGGCATGCTTGTTCTGAACTAAGGAATGGTATTTTTTTTGTGTGGAAGTTTCTCAGAAATGTTTGTTTTTCAAGCAAGAGGACAAAATATATTTTTCGGTTATTTTTTTAAAAATCCTAGATGGTGGGGGTTGTTTTTAATAGTTGTAGCCACACAGGAGACATAATAGACACAGGTACCACCGCCCTGCCTCTGGAGCGTAGATATCCCTCCAGTGAAAACTGATTTGATTTGGCATTTATAAGGTTTTTAAATACTCAATGTACACATACACATTTTTAAGTAGGAAATTTCATACCAAAAACTACATTAAAAGAATGTAAAAATTGCAAAGCCAAAACACTTAAGTTAGGGAAATACAGTTAACGTTGCCTACTCGTGCCTTACCTATGCATGTGTATTATGATAGTCTCTAATTTCTAATGGTCATTAATTACGTGATCACATATTATTCTTTGAGGAGTGTCCTTGTGGGTGCTCCACTTTAGTTGTCTTGACGCCCTGCACTTGTCATCGGAAATTTGTGGTAGCAGTGCCCGATTGGGCCACGCATGCGCCATCTCATGCCACTGCGGGCAGTTACATAGTGGTGCGCGGCTAACGGTCCCTCAGTTCCTTCTCTACCACCTTCGGCTTGAGTCGAAGTGATCAGCAGCGGCCCTCTCTTACCTTTGATAAGATTAGCGTTTAGGTAGTTCATAGTTGTTAGTATAAGCAGTAGTTAGATATTCTACCTTTATACTTATTTTATTTTACTTTAAAAAAAATTTTTTTCTTCCTTATCTACCCCTCAGTAGAAAGATAAGTTTATCCTCCCGTAGGATTACTACCATCCCTTTTTGTTGGGGGATAGACTTTTGCAGGCATGCCCGGACCACCAGGCTTCAAATGCTGCCTGACTTGCAGACTGTCAGTCCAGGTTTCTGACAGTCATGCACAGTGCGTCAGCTGCCTGTCCCAGCGCCAGCCTGTCAGTCAGTAACACTTATTACTCAGAAGTGCCCACACTGCTGGAATCTCAAACTTAAATTCCTTATGATAGAGAAATCACTCAGGCCGGCCGTGGACCCTGAGTCCAGGACACCTCCGGGCCAACGGTCGCCCGCTCCAGCAACATCTATGAAGGAGTCTTTACCCAAGAAGGCTACCAAAAAGTGGTCCCAGAATTCTCCGCACTGGGAATCAGCCAAGGAAAAGCAATCCCCGCCCGAAAAATCTACCCCAGTACCGATGGCACTTAGTGCATTGGACCATGAGACACTGGGACCCTCCAGTACTGAGAGTCCTCAGAAAGCGAAAGACCCTATGAGGGCAAGCTCGAATGGAGGTTCACAGAGCAAAGTGAAACCTTCCACGTTGGCACCCACAGAGGCGAAAAGAAGCTTGGCACCAACTGGCATAGTGGCGCCACCTGTGGTTCCTATGCTGCACTACTCGAGATCTTTGGCACCGGTGGCTACAGTTTACACTCCCAGGCTGTCAGCAACACCATCCCCAGTACCAAAGCTCACGGTTCTGCAACAGTTCATGAGACATGTGGATCTATTAGTCCCCTCTACTCGGTACTGAGGGTACTCCATCCAGATCGGTACCGAGCCATTCGAATATTCCACCTAGATCAGCTCCACCTCTGTCTAGTGACGAGGATGACCCAGTCACATATACTCCTCGTCACTCCTCACCCAAACGTGGATCGTCTCATCTATCAGAACACCACTCATCTGCAGAGGCATGTACCTGGTATGGGCCCTGCCCCCCGTGCCATTGCCACCAAACTTGCCATACTGGAATCCATGGGCTATATACAGGGCCCAACACCACAGGTCTACTAGCCCGCTAAGATTGAGAGCTGCACAATTCCTATTGCCAACTATCCCAGCACCCTCAGAAATACAAGAGGAAGTGACTGAGGAAACCGAAGATGTATCCTATCCTATTTCCTAGAACTGGAAGGGACCTTGAAAGGTCATAGAGTCCAGCCCCCTGCCTTCACTAGCAGGACCAAGTACTGATTTTGCCCCAGATCCCTAAGTGGCCCCCTCAAGGATTGAACTCATAACCCTGGGGTTAGCAGGCCAATGCTCAAACCACTGAGCTGTTCCTCCCCCCCGACCAGGAAACCTCACCACATGCACACCTCTCATCTTTGTCATCGGATGAAACCATAAGGCCACCGTCCCTAACCATTGGGATGATTTCAAGGCCTTTCAGGACCTCTTCAAAAGGTGGCAGAATCCTTAGCTATTTCATTAGAACAGGTACCTGAATCTCAACATAAGTCACTGGACATACTCCAGTCATCCCAGTCAGCAAAGATAGTATTACCGATCAACGATGCTATTATGGAGCCTGCCAAAAACATCTGGCAGACACCAGCAACAGCATCATGCAAGAGATTGGACAAAAAATATTATTTGCCATCTAAAGGAGCTGAGTTTTTATTTACACACCACACCAAACTCACTAGTGGTGGAGGCAGTAAATGAGAGGGGAAAACAACACCACTCCAGAACAACCCCATATGATAGACTGGAAAAGATTAGACATCTTCGTCCGCAAGGCCTTTTCCTCTGCGACACTTCAGTTCCGTATAGTAATTATGCAGCCCTACTGGCAAAATACACACATACACTATCTTTTCAGAAATGTCAGGATTTATTGATAGTGTGCCTGACAATAAAAAAAGAACAATTTAAAGTTAATATCGCTGAAGGACATCTCATCGCCGAACAGCTTTATAGGCCTCTCTTGACTCCGTAGACATGGCTGCATGGTCCATTGCGGCTGGCTCCCTCACTCAAGGTTCCCTATGGAGGTCCAGGCTACAGTCGAAGACTTTCCCTTTGAAGACCCAAAATTATTTGTGGCTAAAACAGATGGGTCTCTCCACACCCTGAAAGACACATGGGCAACTTTGAAATCCATGGATATCTACACGCCTGCAAATAAAAAGAAAAAGGACAGGTATTATAACCAGGGAGCCTGATCGCCTCCATACACACAACATAGAAAGTATGACCAGCACTGCAAACAGCAGCAAACCAGACGTTGACAGACCCAAAACCAACCTTCGACGTCCCAACAATCCAACACTAGCGAGCAATTTTGAAGGTGTGCTCGAGGGCACAAGACAACTGCACGTTCTAATGCTAGAAACAGACACTATCTCCCAACCATTCGGAGATGGATTGTCACATCGATGGCCTTCCTCATTGCCATCACATCCGCCAGATGAGAGAGAGAATTAGGTGCCTTAATGGAACATCCCCCATACACAGCATTCTTTAAAGATAAAGACTGGACATCCAAAGAGCATTAGCTTCTACACTGAAAGAAACAAAAGTATTCAGAAAATCACCAAGACTATCTGTCTCCATAACAGAATGCTCGATGGGTCAAAACATCTCAAAACCGAGACTATCCAAATGTATATCAGCATGCATCCACCTCTGCTACCAAAACACCAACCTACAAGGCCCAGTGGGAGTCCGCACGCACTCTACCAGAGCACAGGCAGCATCTGTGGCCTTTCTTAGTAATGTCCCCGTCGCTAACCTTTGCAGAGCAGCAACCTGGGCATCAGCCATACATTCCCAAAGCACTATGCTAAAGAACAAGAAGTCAGCATCAGACGCTCACTTTGGACTCTCAGTGTTATCCAGCGTCAATATCGAAACTCCGAAGCCCCTCCCTTCCACTGAGGGGCACTGCTCAACAGTCGCCTAAAGTGGAGCACCCAAAGGGACACTTCTTGAAGAAGAGAAGTGCAGTACCTGAGGTTCTTCATGATGGTTGTCCCGGTGGGTGCTCCACTACCCTCCCTACTCCCCTCTACTTCGGAGTTTCACGTAGATTCTCTGGGGTAGAGAAGGAACCGAGGGACAGTTAGCTGTGCACTGCTATGTAACCGTCCATAGTGGCACAAGATGGCGCAGGCGCGGTGCAGTCAGGCACTGCTACGACAAATCTCCAATTACAAGCGCAGGGCATCAAGACACCTAAAGTGGAGAACCCGCAGTGAGAACCATCTCAAAGAACCTCAGTTACTGCACAAGGTGAGTAACCTCTCTTTTTTTTTTCACCTGGAGATTGTTTTTTTTGTTTTCATTTGTTTTGTTTTGCTGCTTTAATTTTAGGATTCTGAGAAATATGTAGAGCAGTTGCTTACATTATTTAATCGATTTAGTAAGCTGGTTAAAGAAGCTTTTCAAGATGACCCAAGGTTTCTTACTGCAAGAGATAAGGTATATGTTTTAATATAACTGATCTTTGTCTTCATTTATTTTAAATTGTTGAAATCCATAACAAATTATGCCTCTGAAATCCCATTGCCTGTTTATTGATGAGTCCTGAAGTCTGTTCTTATGCTAATAAACTTGTTGAATAAAAGTCTGGTTAGAATCTTTTTAAGGTAATTGGTAACCTGATTTTTATTATTTGTATTGTGGTAGTGCCCAAAGGACCCAGTCAGGCCTGGAGCTGGTAGTGTTGTTTAATTGTACAGCACCTATGAAGATGCTGACTGTGCTGAGGAGCTTATAGTCTAAGTGCCTGATTCAGCAAAGTAGTTATGCTCCAGGTTGTACGTATAATTCTGAATAGTCCTCTGACTTCAGTGGAACCCCTCACATGCTTAAAGTTAAGCATGTGCTGAAGTATCTTGCTGAATCGGGGCTTAAGAAAAAGCTGTTTTTCAGTACGGTAGCATTAGTCTGCGTCTAAGACATTCTTAGTGTTGAATCAATTGATTTTTAATTCATCAGTGCTATACATTTCCAGGGCCTGTCAGTGACATACAAGAATTGGGGAAATCACTGACAAGCCCTGGAAACGTATAGCACTGATGAATTTAAAATCGATGGATTTAATACTAAAAAAGCCTTAGCCTGCTTCTAAGACACACATATTGAAAAGCAGTCTACAAACATATTGGACTAGTAAAGGACATGGATGAGAGGGTACAGACACTTGCTATAGTAAATTAAAAAATTAGAGATGTGAATTGTTTCATATTTGAATACATTATTAAAAAAATTGAATGACGTGTTTTATACTCTTATTTTAACTATTCATTTTAGGCATATAAGGCAGTTGTGAATGATGCTACAATATTTAAACTTGAATTGCCATTGAAGCAGAAAGGGTAAGCCATTTAAATACTAATGTGAATCAAGTATTTCAAATTTAAATTTGAACAGGTGAGTTCAATAATGTTTTAAAATGTTTTAAGAAGACTATGTAATGCCATACTACAGTTTACTTTGAGTGCTTTTGGGGTCAACAGAAAAGCAAACTAAAGGCCTGTTGGGGCTTTGTACCTTTTTTCATACTCTGAGGAACTTTTTCACATGACAGCAGATCAGTTATTAAATAAAAAATGTAGCCTATCAAGCTGGCTTTTACTTGTAGTATTTTGTTGCTTAAATATTTTTACATTGTTTATAATGACTTAGAGTTGGGGTCTACATAAGTTTAGGACTGTTTAGGGATAGTGATTCTTTTTTTTTTTTTAACCTGTCCTTATTTAAATGGTGTTTTTATTAATTATGTAAAGTTGCTGTTGAGCTGTGTATGTATCAATACACAAATCCTTGTCTCTCTACATATTGTTATTGGACTGCCACTATCCAGACTGATGGATAGTCCTCTTTCATACTGAGAGCTGGCAGTGAATGCCAAGCGTTTTCATTCCCCTCAGCTAGGGTAACTACAACTTTTACTTCCCTTTACTGTTTTAATTTCTGTCATTGAATCAGGCAGGAAGGAAGAGGCCATTGTCATCACTTTCTGTCCTACTGCACTTTTATTTTATACACATTTGTTACTTTCTTTTTCACTGAGATAATGATGAAAATAGCGGAGGAAGTGGGATGAAAAAAGACATAGGTGCACTGTGTGTGGGGAGCTTCGTGCAGTAGTTATTCACCAGGATTTTTGTGACCTGTGAGCAGACTGTGAATTTCCACAGCAAGGCAGCAGTTTCAAGCTGTAATTTGAAGGAGAGAACTTCAGTTAAAGAGACCACGAGATGGTCACTAGGTCCAGAAGGACCTGGTATCAATCAGGGCATGGTCTATTCTTGAGGTAGAAATGTCAAAGGCAGAAAAAATCCTTGTGTCCAAACAATAGGAACCCTAGGGAAGTAAGCATTCAAACTGAGAATGCAAAACTTGGTAAGCTATAGAGACCCTTTTTTGGCCAGGAGCCTCATTTGGAAAGGTGAAATTGCCCATTCTCTGTCCTATGGAACATCAACATAGGATTATATACAAACCCTGAGTATGCTGTGACAACCTGCATCTAAATTCTGTAGCCGTCTCATATATAGGGCCTTACCAAATTCACAGTCCATTTTGGTCAATTTCACAGTCATAGGATTTTAAAAATTGTAAATTTAATGATTTCAGATATTTAAATCTGAAATTTTATGGTGTAATTGTAGGGGTCCTGACCCAAAAAGGAGTTGTGTGGAGGTCGCAAGGTTATTGTAGGGGAGGTTGTGGTATTGCTATCGTTACTTCTACTCTGTTGCTGGCAGCAGCACTGCCGTCAGAGCTGGGCAGCTGGAGAGCGGCAGCTGCTGGCCGGGATCCCAGCTCTGAAGGCAGAACCACCACCAGCAACAGCGCAGAAGTAAGGATGGCCTGGTATGGTATTGCCACCCTTACTTCTGTGCTGCTGCCTTCAGAGCTGGGCCCTTGGTCAGCAACTGCCACTTTCTGGCCGCCCAGCTCTGAAGAGAGCAATGTAGAAGTAAGGGTAGCATGACATGGTATTGCCACGCTTACTTCTGCACTGCTGCTGGCTGGGTGCCCGGCCATCAGCCACTGCTCTCCGGTCGCCCAGCTCTGAAGGCAGCGCAGAAGTAAGGTTGGCAATACTGTGGCCCCCCTGCCCCCTTAAAATAATCTTGCAACTCCCTTTTGGGTCAGGACCCCCAATTTGAGAAACGCTGGTCTCCCCCGTGAAATCTGTATAGTACAAGGCAGCATTTCTCAAACTGAGGTCCGCGAGGGTACTCCAGGGGGTCCGCCGGTCCCGCTGATCAACTCCTCCCCCTCTCTTCCAGTGCCTCTTGCACGCCTGGGAACAGTTGTTCAGTGGCATGCAGGAGGCGCTGGGAGGGAGGGGGAGGAGCAGGGACGGGGTGTGCTGGGAGGAGAGGTGGCAGGGATGGAGCGGGGCCAGAAAAAGGTGGGACCTTGGGGAAAAAGGTGGAGTGGGGGTGGGGCCTGGGGCTGAGCAGGAGGGTTGGGGGTCCGTGAAAATTTTTAAATCAAATGGGGGTCCTCGGGTTGCTAAAGTTTGAGAACTGCTGGTACAGGGTAAAAACACACAAAAGACCAGATTTCACAGCCCATGGCGCTTTTTTCATAGCAGTGTATTTGGTAGGACCGTACTCATATAAAATGAATCTGCTTATAATAACCATATGATAGCTGTATCCAGTAAAAATGGTTCCTTCTTATAGATTACTGTTATGGGTAGAGGCTGTATTTTTCTTTTAATTCTGGTTTTAAAATTGTGAAGTAATTCAGTATCTATTTTAAATTGAAAAACTGAAAACTTTGTATTCAAAGAAGTCAGGGTTTTTGTGTAATGATTTAAGTTTATGTAGAAGTCAATGTGATTCCTCTAAAACTTAAACATACAACTGACTATGAATGTCAACATGGTATGAATCTTCAGTACCCGATATAGCTTGTTGCTTTTTTCAGGGAGTCTCTTAATTGTGAACAGTGTTTACACAAAGCACTGATGGGTGGGGTCTCTGACAGCTACTCATTGACAAACTTGTCAGCTCTCGTGGTCTGAAAACCACTTATTTGCAACAGTCAAAGTTGAAAATTAAGAGCCTTGATCACTTGGGCAAAAACACTTTAGTTCTAATGTTTAAAAAGTTGCATTTTTAAGGGAAGACGATAGTTACTGTTACTTTAAGCAAATAGAATCCTAAGACATAGTTCCTGACAACGGCGTATAGTGTGTTGTGTCAGATCTGGTTGAGCTCCCCTTGTTGGACAGTTACCAGACTGCTGTGCGGGAGGATCCAAGTGCTGAATCCCACAGCTTGTTGGGACTGGGTAGAGTTCATGGCTCACCCAGAGCCCTTGGCACTCCCAATACTTCTGGTTGGCTGGGGCAGCCATGAGAGGCTTGGCCCCCTGGAGAGGGGATATTAGTATTGTAGTGCCTCTGTCAAGTGAGCAGTTTCTCTTGCTGGATGAGGTGGAATCTCTATTCTTCACACCTGCTGAAGAGAGGTGAGCTGTGCTTCCTCATCCATCCCCACTCTAGTTCAATGATTCATCTTGACTGACTACCCTGAAGCCATAGATTAAGGGGAAATTTCCCACCTTCGTTTTCTCTGCATTTCCCTAAACAGTTGCTTTATACCCAGCTGGGGCTTTTCCCACATCTGCTGGATATCATGAGTTTGAGGGGGTGCTCTTTACCATTTCTCCCAGCAGGGTTTTGAATCCATAAGACCTTGAACTGTATCTTTCCCCCTGCTTCTGGCATGATTTTTGACCACCAAAATGGTCGACACTGATTTTCTTCCCTGGTAAAGGAAAACTGTTAGCTCAGCTTCTGGGCCACTGTATCTGGCCTTGTTGGGTTTGCATCTGTGCACTCTGGGGTTACCCGGTTACACCATTTCCCACTAACAACTCAAAAGGAATATTTTCTCTGGTATTCCCACAGTCAGCATCTCAGAACATTCCTGGGTGTCCATATGGACTTGGGCTACAGGTAGGGCAATCGTTCATCATAGAAACTTTTACCCACATCTGTTTGCCTGTCAGTGCCTTATATGGAAAATTTCACATGGGATTTCACCAGAGTTGTGCAGCACCAGTGTCATGTTTCTGCTAACCTAGACTGGGGTAAACTATAGTAAGAGAGATTGCTATGCCTCCTAAATTATTAAAGGAACCCACTTGGCAGAAGCTTGGAGCCCAGTTTTCTCCAGGTAAGGTAATATAGAGAGAATTCCATTAGATTTTTCACTCACCAAAGTCCAGTTTCTTAACACAGTTTCCAAACAAAGATTCCTGATTAAGTTTGTGGTTCCTCCCTAGAACCTACATATAGTTCTTTCACAGCTTAGCCTTTCTACCACGCCCTCTTCCACCATTTGAACCACTAATGACATTCCTGGCCTATAGTTTTCCTAGAGGTCATAATATTAATGTGAATGGTAGAAAAACTGACTGTTTTGTCCTCTTCCTATTCAGAATTCTGCATGTCATTCATTCCATGAATTTGTCCAAGTTTTCTACCTTTTGGTCTGTTTTACTTTAACCAGGACATTTTCCTGCCTAGTTTGTACCCTAAACCTTGAGCAGACAAAATAAAGCTTTGATACCTGTTGAATGCTTCTATGGCCCGAAAATCAGCATGATCCCATCATTCAGAAAATCCTGAGAATTATTCCAAAGCCAAGGCTTCAAGACTTACAATAACCTAAAGGTGCTATACTTTCATTTCTGAGACCTTTAAAAGGCCATCAGATAACCCTGTACTACAAGATGCTTTTTTGTCCTAAAACCACTGAGTTGTCTGAAGTGTTCCATAAGAATACTATCTTGTGGCCCTTGCATACTTTGAGGCACTATAGTCTTAGGGTACGTCTTCACTTACCGGAGGGTCCGGCGGCAGGCAATCGATGTTCTGGGATCGATTTATCGCGTCTGGTTAAGACGCGATAAATCGATCCCGGAAGTGCTCGCCGTCAACGCCGGTACTCCAGCTCGCCGAGAGGAGTACGCGGCATCGACGGGGGAGCCTTCCTGCCGCGTCTGGACCCACGGTAAGTTTGGACTAAGGTACATCGAATTCAGCTACGTTATTAACGTAGCTGAATTTGTGTACCTTAGTCCGAAGTGGGGACTTAGTGGGGACCAGGCCTTAATATTGTAGTTCTGCTGATTCCGCTTGTAGCAGCAGGATTTCAGGTCGTCTGTCTCTGAACCACCTTCCAGTGGTTTGCATCCAATACTTCTTTGGTGTGTCTGTGACAATAATGGCTTGCTCTCTTGCTTCTATGAACTGCATTTCTCCGCATTGTTACTTGGGACCCATCAAATTGCACTAGTAACAGGAAGACACAGAAAATGCATTCCTTATTTGATCATTCTTTTCTGGAACTCTAACCAGTATGTGGACACCCACCTTTCAGATGTTTATGCAAATTACTGTTTGAAATTATTCCTAGCTAATTGCAGTTCTGAAATTTCCAAACAACATTAGTTGAAGAGACAAATGGAAACACTTGGACATGTTTTGGTTACTGTTTGACTGAATGGGGTGGGGTTAGGGGGAATGGAAGAGGGAATTACCTTTCATTTTGCAACAGTTTAATTGAGGTAGGATCTCTTACCTGGTCATTTATTCCCTTCCCTTTAATCTTAGTTTCTAGTTAACCTGGTATAGCAGGTTTCTCTTCACAGTTTTATGGAGTTTTCGTTTCATGTTGCTTTTAGGGTTGGATTGAAAACACAGCCTGAGTCCAAATGCCCTGAACTGCTTGCTAATTACTGTGACATGCTGTTAAGAAAAACACCACTAAGCAAAAAATTAACCTCTGAAGAAATTGAAGCAAAGCTTAAGGAAGTGGTATGTGCATGCTCTCAACTTTTTTAATTAAGCTAAGAAATAATTTTTGCTGTTGTTCAGGATTTCATCTTCAAAAACGTTGCTACACTAGAATATTAATAGTTGAAACTGAAACCTCCACAGCGAATATTTATATGTCCATATGCTGTCACAGGACAGCAATGTCAATGTGCTAGTTTACAATTTACATATTGTGTATTACATATATAATGGGCAAGACTCTGAAAATATAGACAGGAAATTAAAGTTTAAATACACAGCAGATCTGATGCACCATTGAAGGGCTTGCTCCTCAGTGATTCAGTTGAAGAAATTGGTGATTATGATACTGTAGCAATTTTACAACTGGTGACTAGCTTGTAACATGATCCTTTTGTAAGGAAATCTAAAGTAGCCTTGCACTAGTTTTATTTTATGGTGATATGTGGGACCAGTTTTGAGAAAAAGAAAAAAAAACAAAAAACTGTAAATGAAGTGGTTTGATTTGGCATGGAAATAAATAGGCATTGAAATCTATTTTTAACAGCTTTTGGTACTTAAATATGTACAGAATAAGGATGTTTTCATGCGATACCACAAAGCTCACTTAACAAGACGTCTGATACTAGATATATCAGCTGATAGTGAAATTGAAGAGAATATGGTGGAATGGCTGAGAGTAAGTATCCTGAAACCTTGTTTGATTTCTTAGTTCCTGTTGATGATCGGTTTTTATTTTTCAATTTAAATGTTTCTCCTATCATGTGTGACTTTTCTATTTTAAATTGTACCCAGTTTTGATATTTTATGCCTCTGTATTAGGGCTGTCGATTAATCACAGTTAACTCCTGTGAATAACTCAAAAAAATTAATCACCATTAATCGTATTTTTAATCTCACTGTTAAACAATCGAATACCACTTGAAATTTATTAAATATTTTGTATGTTTTTTATATTTTCAAATATATTTATTTCAGTTGCAACACAGAGTACAAAGTGTACACTGCTCACTTTATATTGTGATTTTTATTACAAATATTCGCATTGTACAAGTGACAAAGAACTAGTATTTTTCAATTCAGCTCATACAAGTACTGTAGTTCACTCTCTATCATGAAAGTAGGGTTTACAAATGTAGATATTTTTTGTTACATAACTGCACTCAAAAACAAAACAATGTAAAACTTTAGAGCCAACCAGTCCTCTCCATCCTACTTCTTGTTCAGCTAAGCACTAAGACAAACAAGTTTGTTTACATTTACGGGAGATAATGCTGCCCGCTTCTTATTTACAATGTCACCTGAAAGTGAGACCAGGCGTTTGCTTGGCACTTTTGTAGCCAGCTTTGCAAGGTATTTACGTGCCAGATATGTTAAAACATTCATATACCCCTTCATGCATCAACCACCATTCTGGAGGACATGCTTCCACGCTGATGACGCTGGTTAAAAAAAAATGCGTTAATTAAATTTGTGAAGGTTTCAGAGTAGCAGCCGTGTTAGTCTGTATCCGCAAAAAGAAGAACAGGAGTACTTGTGGCACCTTAGAGACTAACAAATTTATTAGAGCATAAGCTTTCGTGGACTACAGCCCACTTCTTCGGATGCATATAGAATGGAACATATATTGAGGAGATATATATACACACATACAGAGAGCATAAACAGGTAGGAGTTGTCTTACCAACTCTGAGAGGCCAATTAATTAAGAGAAAAAAAACTTTTGAAGTGATAATCAAGATAGCCCAGTACAGACAGTTTGATAAGAAGTGTGAGCATACTTACAAGGGGAGATAGAATCAATGTTTGTAATGGCTCAGCCATTCCCAGTCCTTATTCAAACCGGAGTTGATTGTGTCTAGTTTGCATATCAATTCCAGCTCAGCAATCTCTCCTTGGAGTCTGTTTTTGAAGTTTTTCTGTTGTAATATAGCCACCCGCAGGTCTGTCACTGAATGACCAGACAGGTTAAAGTGTTCTCCCACTGGTTTTTGAGTATTTTGATTCCTGATGTCAGATTTGTGTCCATTAATTCTTTTGCGTAGAGACTGTCCGGTTTGGCCAATGTACATGGCAGAGGGGCATTGCTGGCACATGATGGCATGTATCACATTGGTAGATGTGCAGGTGAACGAGCCCCTGATGGTATGGCTGATGTGATTAGGTCCTATGATGATGTCACTTGAATAGATAGGTGGACAGAGTTGGCATCGGGGTTTGTTATAAGGATAGGTTCCTGGGTTAGTGGTTTTGTTCAGTGATGTGTGGTTGCTGGTGAGTATTTGCTTTAGGTTGGGGGGTTGTCTGTAAGCGAGGACAGGTCTGACTCCCAAGATCTGTGAGAGTAAAGGATCATCTTTCAGGATAGGTTGTAGATCTCTGAAGATGCGCTGGAGAGGTTTTAGTTGGGGGCTGAAGGTGACAGCTAGTAGTGTTCTATTTGTGAATGAACTCCTTGTGGGAGAATTGTATGTCTCCTGCTCTGTGTTACCTGCATTCTGCCATATATTTCACTTATGGCAGTCTCATATGATGACCCAGTACATGTTGTTCATTTCAAGAACACTTTAATTGCCGATTTGACAAAACACAAAGAAGGTACCAATGTGAGATTTCTAAAGATAGCTACAGCACTCGACCCCAGGTTTAAGACTCTGAAGTGCCGTCCAAAATCTGAGAGGGACGAGGTTTGGAGCATGCTTTCAGAAGTCTTAAGAGCAACACTCCGATGCGGAAACAACAGAAGACGAACCACCAAAAAAAAAAAACAAAAAAAAACCACCTTCTGCAGTTGGCATCTGACTCAGATGGTGAAAGTGAACATGCATTGGTACGCACTGCTTTGGATCGTTGCCAAGCAGAACCAGTCATCAGCATGGAAGCATTTCCTCTGGAATGGTGGTTGAAGCATGAAGGGACATATGAATATTTAGCACATCTGGCACGTATCTTGCGACACCGGCTACAATAATGCTATGCGAATGCCTGTTCTGACTTTCAGGTGACATTGTGAACAAGAAGTGGGCAGCACTATGTCCCATAAATGTAAATCAAGTTGGTTGTCTGAGCAATTGGCTGAACAAGAAGTAGGACCGAGTGGACTTGTAGGCTCTAAATTTTACATTGCTTTGTTTTTGAGTGCAGTTATTTTTGTACATAATTCTACATTTGTAAGTTCAACTTTCATGATAAAGAGATTGCACTACAGTACTTGTATGAGGTGAATTGTTTTGTTACAGTGCGAATATTTGTAATAAAAAATAAATATAAAGTGAGCACTGTACACTTTGTATTCTGTGTTGTAATTGAAATCAGTATATTTGAAAATGTAGAAAACATCCAAAAATATTTAAATAGAATACCATTTATTGTTTAACAGCGCAATTAATTGTGCGGTTAAGTTTTTTAATCATTTGACAGCCCTACTCTGTATAAATTCCAACATTTTGCAGATGTGGAACAGGACCTATGAATTATTTAAAAAACATTTTCTCTCTCCCATAATGAAACTCTTAAAAAACAAAACAAACAAAAAAAACCTTAGCTACTGGTTAAATTTTAATTTATTATGAAAATGAGACCAATGTTTTATGAATTGTCATTTTAGTATATCGGATATAAAGGGTTATGTGGAGCAAAATGAGTTGTGGTTTAACATGGAAAAAAAAACCCAGACAGAACTGTTTTACTTTATGAAAGTTTTCGTGTTCATGATGACTTTTTGCATTGGAATCATATGCATTCTAAGGGATAATCCTGCATTCCGATACATAATGGGAATTGTGTACGTAGAGGTCTGTTCAATAGGCCATATGTGGGATTTGGCTTTCTCAAAATGATTCTGTAAAATCCTGTGCATATGTTCTTGTAACTTTGGGTGATACAGTTAGGCAAACCATGTGACTTGAAACTGTCAGCAGATTAGTTCCTGCCCTATCAAAAGAACAGCCCTAGGGCTAGATGTGCAGAAGTTGTGAAGCCATCTGGTCTTTACATATCCAGATGACCAGATACACTGCTAACTGGTTGTTGAGGCATCAAAATAACAGATTTGTGAGCACGTTCATGGAAGTTGCATGCAAGTTAACTATACATTTTGCATGTTTATTTGCACACTTTAAACTTTTTGGTTTAAGCCCCTTCAGTTTATAGGATCCGTCAGTCTCTTCATGTTTTTACCTTTTTTTATGTTGATTCTTGAAAGTAATTGCATTTTCTTTCGGCCCTGATGTGATCTATATCTACAGAAAGATTGCGACTTGCTATCACAAAATGCCACAATCTGGGTTTTTTTTTTTTTTTTTTTTTTTTTTTTACTGAAGTCCATTTATTCTTAAATTACTTATGTAAACCTCAAGACTGATGTTTGTACGCTTTTTATCTTAAAGATTGTGGCTTCTTGGTATAATTTGTCATCTGTTTATACAGGAAGTAGGTATGCCAGCAGACTATGTAAACAAGTTGGCCAGGATGTTCCAGGATATCAAAGTATCTGAAGACTTGAACCAGGCCTTCAAAGAAATGCACAAAAATAATAAGTTGGCCCTACCAGGTATTATTCTCAAATGTGTTTTGATATTTGTTTTACTCATGTTAAAGAATAGTTCTTTTAAAACTTGGAATTTCTATCATGTTTAGACTTCAGTTTGAACATAGGTTGTCAGTTAGAACACATCTTACTTTGAGGTCAAAAACAGTTAACATGCTCCTTTGCTATCTAGTTTGGTGGTGTATTTTCAGATTAATATATTTTAATACTGTCTGGTTTTTATAGCTGATTCTGTGAATATTAAAATTTTAAATGCTGGTGCCTGGTCTCGAAGTTCTGAAAAAGTGTTTGTATCGCTACCCACGGAATTAGAAGACCTCATCCCAGAGGTAGAAGAGTTCTACAAAAAGAATCACAGTGGCAGAAAACTGCACTGGCATCATCTCATGTCCAATGGAATTGTAAGTATATTGAGTTTACTATTCATTTTTAATGTATAAAATCTGTATCTGTCTACAGCAATAAGCAATATATGTTTGGACTTAGAAAAACAACTGATGAACAAAAAAACCTAATGAACAAAAACAACTGATGAACAAAAAAACCTAATGAACAAAAATATATTTTTTTCTGTTGTCAGATAACATTTAAGAATGAGGTTGGCCAGTATGACTTAGAGGTAACAACGTTTCAGCTGGCTGTGCTGTTTGCATGGAACCAAAGACCCAGAGAGAAAATCAGCTTTGAAAATCTTAAACTGGCAACTGAGCTCCCCGATGCAGAACTTAGGAGGACTTTATGGGTATTTTTACCTTTCTGTTGAAACAGATTTCTTCTTTACCTTTATTTAATACTTAAATATCCACCTTAAAAAATATTCAAGTACTAACTCTGGCTGTGCTTTTGAAATTGAAGAGTGAAAACCTTTCCTAACTAGCCTTTTAGTTGCAATGGTGCCTCTTTGTGCTTTACATTAATATGTATAGCCTTCACCTGTAGGCATTCTTTCCTATCAAGATTGCCCAACTTAAACTTTTAGAGGCAGCTAAGTCTTTCTGGCCAGATGTTGCTTAGAGGATGCAATTGTAATAGTTTGTTTTTGTTGTAGGACTCGTCAAGTTTTAGGAGTTCAGCAGTTACTACTTAAATGTACTTTATTTAAAAGTGACTTAATTTTTTGGGGAACACTCCTGTAATCCACTCAGATCAGCAGAAACTCTAGAAGAAGAAATCTTGAATGGATCAGATTTACCACTGGCCATTTCTGTGGCTGTGAGTTTATGCACTTCAGCTCTTCTGAATGATACTGTTTATATTAAAACATTTCAAAAAGAGGTGTGGTAAATAATGTATCCTAACAGTGTTTAATAAATCATTGACTTGATGCTGATTAGATTATTATGAGTGCCAACAACAGGCACGAGTTTTTACAATCAAATAAGACTACACAGTTCCTGTACCAATGAGCGTATAGTACAGCTCTCTGTTATGCAGTTAAATCCTAAAGGTTGGTTGGTTCTGTTTTAAGAGTCTAATGTTTCATTTTCATGGTCTCTTCCCCTCTCCCCTTTCTCTGTAGTCTCTTGTAGCATTTCCAAAGCTGAAACGTCAGGTTTTATTGTATGAACCTCAAGTCAATTCGCCCAAAGACTTTACAGAAGGAACTCTCTTCTCCGTGAACCAGGAGTTCAGTTTAATGTAAGATATTCTTTGAAAATTAAAATATATAATGTTTTAGTACTAAAGGATTTCTCTTGAAATGAGCTGATTTCTTAATCACTTAACAATGAGATGCAAAATTGAGGTTTTGATGACTTGTTACTTATGAGTCCATGGCACTTCAAGCAGGAATAATTGTGTTAGAAGAGAATCTGAGTAGAAGATTGATGCTATCTACATTTACCCTATGGTGTCAGAAACAATAGGAATGATATTTTCACTTCTTGTTCTAAATTGTTTAATGTTTCTGTGCACTGTTAAAAAGTGGCTCAGCTACTGTGTCTTACAATAGAGGTGACCATATTGCAGTGAGGAGTGTAGAAATCTCATATTCGTGCTTTGGGATCCTTCAGAATGAAAGATGCTATAGAAATAAAACATTAACAACATCTGATATACATTTGCTTCAGGGCACTTTATTTAGAAGATATTAGCTCTTTTTATCATGAATAACTATCAATAGGGCTGGCGGCTTGCGGTGGGGATCAGATTCTGAGACTCTCTCCTATTTGCTGCTTGGCCTTGTTAGAGGGGGGATATCGTGACAACTGCTGCTTAGTCCCCAGTAGCTGCTGAGTCCCCTGCAAAGGGCTGAAGATGTCCCTGCTTCCTTCTTGGAACATACCCTGGGAGAACGGATGACAGGACACCATGATACAGAGGAAGCAGTCCGGAAAAACGTTGGGGGTGAAAATTGAATAACACCATGATTATCATATTTACCATAATTGATCTGATTTTTTCCATATGTTTCTGTGATAGACAGACAGCCGGCCTCTATGATGAACAAGAAAGTAGCCCAACTTTCTAATTTTACTTTTGTATAACTCCTTGTCCAGAACCCTGAACTTAATATTGTACGTGAAGTATTTTTGTCTGTAAAACTACATAATACCACAGTCCAGCCTGTCAGTTAGACATCTGTTGTGTGTGTTTTTCATCTGTTGATGCATTAAACTAACCTACACATGTTTTGGGGGATTGTGTATTGACTGCCAACCAGCCATTTCCAACCATTGCCGCAGTACTGCTTTGCTGAAAGTCTAATGTGAATTCCTTCTTAATGTAAAATGGGTATGTTTTAGCTTATTTTCATATATAATTGACTCTTTCAGAAAAAATGCTAAAGTTCAGAAAAGGGGTAAGATAAACTTGATTGGCCGGTTGCAACTCACTACAGAAAGAATGCGAGAAGAGGAGAATGAAGGAATTGTCCAACTAAGAATATTACGAACCCAGGTAAGTAAAGTTTAACAGAGCAATGTAAAACAGTCCCATTTCCTTTGGTGTACTACTACTACCATATGCCACCTCCGTTTCTGAGATGTTCTTCCATGGAAAGCTTATTAAACTGGATAAAAATAGCTTTAAGCTCAACCTCACAAAGTCTGCAGAGCACAGGGAGTTTGGGTCGTTATGCTGCTTTACCACTCTTGTTTAAAAGTACTTGTTCTAGTCTGCACCACTTGAAAAAGGCTGTTTTCAAACTGTATTTCCTTTCAGATTTATTTATTTAGACCAGCGGTTCTCAAATTGGGGGTTGGACCCCAAAGTGGTCGTGACTCCATTTTAATAGGGTCACCAGGGCTGGAGTTAGACTTGCTGGGGTTGGGCTGAATCCTGAGCCAAAGGGGTTCAGCCCTGGGTGGCAAGGCTCAAGTTTCATCCCCAGGCAGGGGAGGCCTGTAGTCCTTGGGCTTTGCTGCCTCTCCTATCCCTCCTCCTTGCCTCCTCCCCCTCGCACCTGGGACGGTGGGCTCCGGCGGGTTCAGGCTTCAGTCCCCCTTCCTGAGATCCTGTAGTAATTTTTGTTGTCAGAAGGGGGTTGCGGCGTAGTGAAGTTAGAGAATCCCAGATTTAGACGCTCATCGGTGTAAATGTGGAGGGAGGGGGAGGGATTCAAAATGAGGTTGTTTTTTGAAAAGGGTTTACAATGCATGAATTTTTCTTTGGAGGGAAAGTTTCATAAATGTGTTCAACATGGGAACTATGTACTCCGCAGCATTGCTCCCAAATGTAAGTTTTCATTTAAAAATATCCAGTCTCTAGCCCTTATGGTTGTGAAGAAAACCTTCAGAATTTGAATCAAATGTGAACTTGTCCACTGAAGTCAGCCTGAAACAATAGCTCTGAGAGGTGTTTGCTGCCCAACTCCAATTTATCTCAGTTAGGTATTAACTCAGAAACAAAAGACTGTTATAAATGACAATGTAGTTCAATGTATAAATGACTACTGGTCATTATAGCAGAAACCTCAAGCTAATGTACTTCATTGTTGGATGTAGTGACAAATATTGGGATGGCGTGCAGTGGGGAGCTAGCTGCTATCAAGGGTCAGTGGGAGGTACAAAGTGGGAAATTCAACCTACCCTCCACTCCCCTTCAAATCTAGTGTCTCGTCTCTTCCCCAAAAGAGGGAGACTCATACCCTCCCATTATCAAATGCTTTTTGACACCCAGGAAGCACCCAAGGCAACATTCCCAGTTATTGTTAGGTGCCAAAAGCCCATCTGTCCCCTGCTTACCTGCTGAAATCACCTGCTTACCCCGAGGGCATCTATAATGTAGTTATGTATTTTCAATGTAAGAATCTGCAGATTTTTGAAAATAACTAAATTCTGAACTGTTACCAATTTCTGTATTGAGCCTTTGAAGACTGTACTAGACGATGACTAGATGAGTCGAAAATCAGCATTAGATATCTAACTTTTCACCTAAGCAATTTGTTTGTATGCAGAACCAATCCATAGTTAATGAAAGCTGTTACCCATCTGATGGCTATCTGGTAACCTGTGTGAAAGGTGTCGATGGTCTAATTTATGGTCCAGTTCCCAGAAAGCAGGTGTCCAAATCATAGAAAACAGAGTTGTAGCTGATTTTTCTTGTGAGGGCTCTGGGCGGGGATGTCAAAAACTGACTGACTTCTGGAAGCAAAATTAATGTCTTGCTTGTAAAGGGGTTCACTCAGATCAAATTTGAGATTCAGTGATGGGATAGGATGGGAAGGGGATGCTTAGTTTTGACTTACAGGCTCCATTTGAGCCCTGGTGAGTGTCTATTTGTATTTGTTTACAGAAAATATCGACCTTCTGTTCTGATGTAACAACAAACTGTCATCTGTAAATGGCAGAGAGCAATGCAATGGGAGTGGACACTTTGTAGTGGGGACAGTGGGATATTGAGTCTCACTGCAGCCAGGGCAGAAGTTCCTGACAAAGATGATGAAACAATGAATCATGGTTTTAATTTTTCTTTGACTGTTCTATACACAGAATGGGCGAGAGCAGCGTTCTTGTGAAACCAGACTTTAAGTACAAAAGTTTTCGAGAAGCTTTAATGTCCCTTATTTCATTTAACTTCTAGAGAAGGTTTAAAAGTACTTCACAAATGTAATAAAAAATGCACTTCTATAAAAATACATACCCATATGGAAAGTCTCCAAGTTGATAACCCTCACTGGAATCAGTAGAACTATCATACACTACCCCTTGCAGTGGACTCTCAACATTTTATATTAACTTCAACTTCTAGATTCTTTCTGATCATGATCGGGAATTAGAGCCCAGGTCACTGCAGCCAGCTGTCTAGCAAACTGAGCCATCTGGGTCCACTTGACATTTTGGCTCTTCTTTCAACAGAAAGCCATGACCATGCATAAAATCAAGCTAAGCTGATGAAAACTCCTTTTGAGCCCCATGATGCCTGAGAGCTTATTTTTCAAAGGAAAGATAGTTTTTCTAATGACAATTACTTTAGCACACGGAGTGAGTGAATGCCTTAGTGGCTGACCCATGTGGTTTGTATACCAACCACAAAGTAGGGTAGCACGATGAATGCCTTCTAAATTCCTTCAAAAGTTGGTGACTGAATTCCATCATAACTCTTAATCATCCTCTCAGCAGTTAACTGTATACTCTCCATCCACCAACCTCTTCATGAAATATATTCAATATCTGGTTAGGTGAATTAAGAAGGATGGTTGTAGGATGTGACTTTCAGTTCTTACCAAGCTAGTTGACAAATGATTATTCAAAGTATAGATCTGTGTAGCATACTAACTTCAAAGATCTCTACAGTGCAGATCATTCCAAAGTAGTCTGTTTAGAGGAATTCTGTTGTAAGCCCAGGAAAAAAACAGCCCTTTTTAATGTTTTCCTCTTAGAGGTTATTAAAAACATGGAGTGTGCCCTTTTTCTTCAGTGAGCGACTGAAGGTACTTGGTCCATAACTGATATGGACAATAAAATCATCACTATTCCCATCTTAGATATTTGCTGAACAAAACATAGTTTTAAACCAGACTTCATAGGAACATAGAGATTGCCATACTGGATCAAATTTGTAGTCTGTCTAGTTCACTGTCCTGTTTCTGACAGTGGCCAGTGCCAGATGCTTCAAAGGAACGTTAAGAACCCTGCAGTAGGTGAATGTGGAGTATTCTGCTCTCCACATTAGATCTTACCTTGGTCTTTAATAGTTTAGAGATGGGTTTAAACCCTGGAGCATAATGTTTAATATTCCTTCCAAAATCTTTGTTGGCATTACCTATTATAATCTTTGATATTGTTATCCATATAAATTTCCAATCTCTCTTTGAATTTTGCTAAGTTCTTGGCTTCTGCAACTTCGAATGGTACTGAATTCTACCGTCTAATTATTCATTGTGTGGAACAAGTATTTTCTTTGGTCAGTTTTTAATTGTTTCCACCTTTTAATTTCCTTGAATATCACCATGTTCTTGTGTTCCCAAACAACCTTCTGATTACCATTCCTTATTTTTTCCAGATGTTAAAGGCTAGTCATCTCACCATTTAATCCACATAGTTATTGCATATCCCATTGCTTAAATATGCATATATGTGGAGGGATTTTCTCGTGGTAAGATCCTTCCCTCATATACACCTATGCACATCCAATGAAGTCAGTAGGATTGATTGGACATGAACAAAAGCAGAAGTTGGCTCTAGGTTGCTTTTACTAAGGTCTACTATATATACTTTCTTTAGGATCTAATGTTATAACCTGACAGGCTAAATTTCCTATTAGCAACATATTGAGAAAAAAACATTAATTGGTGTTCATCAAACTGAATTGCTCTCTTTCCTTTCCCACAGCTTCCCAATTAACCCTGTGTATTCATTTTGCCACTTGTACCGGATATTTCCAAAAACATTTTCTTTTTTATCCCCCCCCTACTAGGAGGCTATTATCCAAATAATGAAAATGCGGAAGAAAATTACTAATGCTCAGCTTCAGACTGAACTGGTAGAAATATTGAAAAACATGTTCTTGCCACAAAAGAAAATGATAAAAGAGCAAATTGAATGGCTTATAGAGCACAAATATATCAGAAGAGATGAATCGGATATCAACACCTTCATATACATGGCATAATTTGAAGACTCTGTAAGATGCCAAGAACACAAATTGAAGGGTGCTTGGGCAGACAGCTGCAACAGTTTTTTGTGCTGGAGAAGGACTCATTTTGACTTTCATTACATATTAAAATCCCTGCCTTATCTTACAAGAGGACTATATTTTGCCAATCTCATTCAGCTAGCATGATGGCATTCCCTTCATGATGCACACTTTAACAGCATGTTGTTTTGTGGGAAACTTGCATTTATGAAGAGCCCATTGTGAGCTTTTTAAAGTAGATTTGATTTACACCCACCAAGAAGAATACAGGTTTGGGTTTTTAGATGAACAGTACTTGCACACAAAAAAAGACCTTCCAATACTCATGCACTGAGAAACTGCTATTAAGTTTGTTTTTGTTTTTAAATGCAATTAGGACTAGAAGTAGCACTTTCACTTTGTGTTTTGGATCAACAGAGTAAATGTACTGTCCACCTTTGGTGATCCTTTTTATGTATAACATTTGAGAGAGACACAGATGCATCACAACAGATATGTATTTGTTACAGTAACAACCTGTTGGCTCAAGCAGTGCTTCAATATAGTAACTGGATTTTAATATTGACATACAAGTGACATAAAAATATTTCCAACTTGTGGATGTTGTTTTTCCTTAAGCAGGAGATCATTGTTTTATATTGTTTGCTGTAAACATATGGATATACATTGCTTATCTTATCTGAGCAAATGGTTTATTACAATCCTTTTGAAAGGTGAAGCTTTCTTCCCCATATCTGTTTCATGGCTGCGTCTGTTATAGTGAACAGAAATATTAAGTGTATTCCCTTGTACATTTAATATTTGTATTCCATATGTTTGAATATAACTAACTACATAAATCTGAAGGCATTAAAAAAGTAACTGATCCACAAGTCCCTTATGAGAAGAAAACCCTTTGCAATTTCTGTACACATACAGTAGCATCATATCCGGGTATTCCAATGGCTTTATGTTTTAGGGATTAGACTCTTAGTTGCCTAAAAGTCAGTCTTCTTTAAAATAAATAAATACATAAAGCAGCAACTGCCTATTGATTTGAAGTGAGCAGGAGATAAAGGATGTAGCTAAAGGAGACCTGCAAATGTTTAAGGAAGAAAAAACTCCCAGTTTTTGTGTGTGAAAAGAAATTGTCAAAATTCCTGATGTGTATTTGGCAAATTTTAAATGTTACATCTTTCTTCAGCCATGTTAAGTAGCCTCTTGGTAATATCTAACTCCTTCTCAAATGTTCCAGTGTTTATTGGACTGATGACATCAGTACTGCTGGAGCAGAGAATCTGCCTTGGAGGGGTGGGGGGTGGAAGGTAAGTCAGCTTTTATTCAGTGTCATGTGAGTACTCTTAGATGCTATCAGGCAGCCTTGCAAAAACTGCCCTGAAAATTTACCAACCCAGGCACAAAATCTACTTGTTTTCTTTTGATGATCGATAATGGGGGGGACCCCTTAATTTTACATACTCTTCCAAAAAGAACCAACCTTTCCCTAGGTGAGTGGGGAACTGAATTTTGCATGGTTGCTGTAATGCATAAAATAAGAGCACCTTACAAAAAAGAAATTGTGGGGATGGTCTTTTACTGCCTTAAGCTGACTGTGGGCTTGTTGACACTTAAAATGCTGCTGCTGCATGCCTGCACTGCTGCAGCACTTCAGTATAGACACTGCCCACACCATCGAGAGGGATTCTGCTGTTGGTGTAGGTAATCCACCTCCCCAACAGGCAGTAACTAGGTGGATAGAAGAATTTTTCTGTCAACCTACCTCTGTTTACAGCAGGGGTTAGGTTGGTATAATGTCTCTGAAGTGTGGATTTTTCACATGCCTGAGAGATGTAGCTGTACTGATGTGAACTCCTAGTGTAGACCAGGGCTGTGTGTCCACTGAAGTATGTGCCAGTGCAAGTTCCTTAGAACAGTGCATATTTGACATCTTGCTGAATAAGACATCTTCAGCTCCAGGAAGGCTTCATGGACATGCAAGAGAGCAAGAAAAAATGATATGTGGCAATATAAAACTCTGATTGAAATCTCACTGCATATATTTATATGCCTTTATTGATGCTTATAAATGAGAGCAGATACTGTGAAAACGTATTTCACCTTTAAGGTAGCATGGAAACATCAGATTCTTAGCCCTAAAATGTTGCTATTCAGAATTAAAAGTAAATGGTGCTCTCTGTATTTTGCCAGTAACACATATGCCAACATTTTAAATTTAGAAAACTAAAATTAGTTTGTTCTAAGAATAGAAATCTTTTTGTATGGTGCCACAAGATTTTCAGCATTTGTAATTTGATATTAAGAAGAATAAATGCTCATTTGGGAATAATTGGGAAATGACGAACAAGCCAGAATTTTAAAATAATTCTATTATGATGATCTGAGCACTTATTTTGAATATGTAACAGTTTACAGCATTAAATCAGAGAATAATAGCCATGAAGTATTGTCACACACAAGCAGGTTAAATATAAAAGTGGGCAATACTAATTTCTAAACCCTAACCAAAATCTAGGAGACAACTTTGAGATTGACTTTCATAAACAATTATGTCCCAGTTCATTTTGCATCGACAGCAACAAACTTTTAAATGCTAGTTATTTACATTTCTCCCTTCCCCTCCCACTAGCATATACTAAAATTATAGCCTGTGTCATTATTTGGATGAGGGGAATTTGTAAATAACAGCATATCTATAACATTGTTACATTTTCCTTAGGTTTATATTTAAAAATAGATGTTGATTTAAAAAAAAAAAAACTTGAATCTGAGAATCACACCAGCAACTTCCTAAAGATGCAGAATCACATTTAGCATCCTTCATCAGGTTACTTTCACAAACATGCATTTAAAGCTAATATTATCTGAGGCATAGGTATATACTTGCAGTAAAGTGTTTTGGGAATGGGAGGAATTCCGATCTAAATAAAAATGAGATTCTTCACTTGCAATATGGCAACAATGCACTTTTAAAGCTGAAGTTTAGCAATGACTATACATCTCCAAAGACCTAGCTTAAAGAGGTGCTGAATCTGAAACATATGGTGCCACTCATGGTGTCACAGTGAATAGGTATGGAGTAAAACTGACTACAGAAGCGAAAATATAGTTTATCACATTCTTAATATCTCATTGAATTAAGAAACATTGTTAAATCCTCCTCTGTCCCAATAACTTAATGAAGATCTCAGTTTTAATTCTGAAGTCTTCCATTTTTATCTTTCCACTGTTAGTGTCCATAGCTTCTGTTAGTCATCTAATTCTCTTGCACTTGTTTTGAGCGTAATACAATTACATTTAAAAAACAAAACAAATGACTTTCTTGTTTTCACCTTTTCTTAAATGTGTAATATGTTCTGAATAGTCAGCATTTTACATTTATTTGCATTGGGATGTCATCCTGTAAGATGCAAATTTTAAAAACACAATGGGGTGAAAGATATAGTTTTACAGAAAGATTTGCTCTTAGACTCCAACAGTTTTCTATTTTCATCTAAATGACTGGGATGCTCTCTTTGTAAATTCAAGGTCATATGAAATAGTCTTTGTGAAATAAACAATACATGAAAGCTTTCCTGTCATATACACTATATGTAGTCTGGTGTGTTGAGCAAGCTTGAGTTCCTAGGTTGTAATATCTATCTACATATGGTATTTACAATTTTGAATGTGTGCCACTACATACTGAGATGATAATGCTGTACAATTTTGAATGGTAGCAGTTTCTTTATGGCAGTCCGGCTAAACTATTTTGATGTACTGCTTAATTTTTGAATTTTATTTTTTAAGTTGTATAATTTATTTTCTTGCAAAATAAAAATGTAATATAAAAGACTATTCATTTTAGCAAGATATGTTGGTGTCCTCCCCTGCAAATTTTTTAATGAGCATAGTACTCTTTCCTAGTTATTATATTAGAAATACCACCATGTGTGAAATCCACCTATTCTAAATTCCAGTGTATATTACAAGGTGAGCAGAGGATCAAAAGATACAATGAAACAGTTTTCAGTCCTCCTTTCTCACCTATGTAATTTGATTTAAGTGTGTGGGTGTATGTACGTAGAGACGGATCTTTTGCTGTCCTTTTTATGCTATATGTTAAATTCCTTTTTAAAGGTGAAATGTAAATCTAAAATGAAAGGTAATTTTAAACCAAGAAATGCCAGCTGAATACCCTCAGTAACAGTGTTGCTCAGGAGTATACAGCACACAAATGTTGTGATTCTTTTAAAAATTTGTATATGTCCATGAAATTCTCTGGCACATCTTTGTTAAATACCTCCCAGAATAAATCACTTTGTGAAATCACTGATACCATTAGTTTACTGATTGTATCGTACTAGAACTATCAGTGATGTCACCAAATTATGCAAACTGATGGAACTTTCAGGAAGCTAATACTGTATAAACAAACCAAGGTGAAGGAAAACTTTCAACCAAGGTATTGATTCTGCTGTGACTTTCCTCTTTGACTGTCCTTGTCGTCTTTTTTATTATGTTACAATTCTTATATTTCAGCTTTTTTGTATTTAAGGTGCACAGAGTAAATTTAGAATGTTTTGTGCCTTCTGATATATGCAAAGATTATTCTTTCTATGGAATAAATACTATTTTTGAATGACTATTCAGTGCTCATGGCAGTTTTCAGACTGGCAACCCTTGCAGACAGACAGCTTCCTCATACCATACTGCCAGTGTTTCTCAATCCTGTTCACAAGAACTCAATGCAAAGGGTAAGTACAATCAGTTGCCATGTCCCACAAATCCTTGGGAGGGCACTTCCGCTTCCTCTCCCACTTGCAGTAAGGAGAGTAGTTGTGATGATGGTCTTTGTGAAATGTGTCCTCAAGAAATAAATAAGACAAACAACTCTTACAGAAATTAATTGTGTAGCATTGGGTGGTAACTTCTTCAGCTTCTGCCAGCTTGAATCAATGACTTAAAGGTGAAAGGCTTTTTATCTATTTCAGTCTTCTGATCTATTTAGTTCCCTACTATGTTCAATTATGATTTTATCCATTAACATGTCTCCTGTTTATATTCGTGGGGCGGGGGAGGAGGAGGTAAAATAACTTCCTATGGTGAGGCTGAAAGAGAATCTTCTGTTGTTCTGCAGCTATCTTTTGTCATGTGACCTTTCCATTTCTCCTGGTTTCCTGCCTTAATTTCATACTTGGTCATTCTAGCTTCTGAAATCTCCCATGTAACGTCAATTGGATAATGTGATCCTGGGACATAATCTGGAAAGTACATATCACAAGCTGAGGGGGCAGGGTACTGCCCCCCGCTGATTCTGGACCTGCTCTGTGCAAGGCCAGTCTCCAGAGATAAGTGTAGAGTCTGCTCCAACTTGTGCCAGCTTTTAACAGCCCAGAGGGAGCCACAACCCTGGAAGCGGATAGTGTAGGAGACACTATGCCACCAAATGATGCATAAGGGTTGTATTCCCTTGCCTAGTTTTGCTGGCTTGATTGGCCAGAATCTGTCGTTAGTGCTGTGCAGCCCAGGATCTGACCCTTTATGACTTCCATTCCATTTACTTTCATTGGATCGATGCTGCATTCAGAAATAGTGTTGCCAATGATGATGGATATCTTAATATGTGAAATATGTAAAATATCCTGTATTAAATGTTGCATAACAGTTTATAAAGTGCTTTTCTACCTTTTTATGCAGAAAGTAATCATACACAGGTAAAATAATTATTCTCTTACTTGAAATGCTATTTTGATGTCTTGTCTTCTCTGCTTTCATTTTTAGAAGGTTTGGGGAATACTCTGTGATGCATATCATACTCACTGAATAGTTGTCAAGTGGAGAATTTCACCCTTTTTGCCTTCTAATTTATTCCTCTGTTACTCACTGTACTAGTAGTAATCATAGTAAAATGACATGCACAGCTCAGATCCCAGTGTAAACTAGTCTTTTATTTGAGAAGTCTGTCTTGTTGCTTAAATCTTTGGTTTACAACCAGTGGAGTGCTCAGATAACTTTATTTATTTTTGTAAATATAATGATGTCTTGTGTCTTATCTTCTGGGCCACGGAATTGCTATCCATTCTGCAGAAAACACTGATACATTATTGATACCCTTGCTCGCCTTTTGGCCAGGTACGGCATGTTTACTCATTGTATCCTGACTCATGTTTTTTTCAGACTAGCAGGGCAAAAATCATTCTAGTGTGGGCAAGAGACACAATCATCCATAATATTTGTGACTTTGATTAAAATACATTCATGTGAGAGAAACATTTTATAATTTTATCATGTTTTTCATGAGTGCAGTCAACATTGCTAAAGGAACCTGCGCTGCAGGAATAAATGTGAAATCAAGGAGACCTGGAAACTTGACTTTGTTCTTAATTATTCAACCTAAGCTTGGTTTCAGAATTTAGCATTAGAAAAGACACCTGTGTCCAACCAAGAACCTTCTTCATTTTTATTATATTACTTAATTTTTAAATCTATTTTCATGCTGAAGATTTTTTAGCTGTTTTGAGCCAAGTTTTGAGCTTTGTTCCCTGAGTTATTTGTTCATATATAGTTAGTTGCTGAGCTATATGGCTCTGGATCAGAGAAATGGGATTTTTTTAAAGAGAGAGCTGCTTGGCAGTAATTGTCATACCTGACTGTTTGTAAGCGGTTGGGGGCCAAAAAGCAAGGAGGCCAATGAATTGTGATCCTGCCCCTGTCTCTGTAAACTTCCCTCTTTAGAGAGCTGTTAGAGCTACTCAGAGAAAAAGAGGTTGTGGCCAATGTAAACAAAAACAAAGGAAAAGGAAAATGGCACTCTACATCAGAGGGAACACTCAGGATGTATGTAGAGTGGGAGAAGAGAAAAAAAAAATTGCCTTTATTTTTTCCCCGTAGTCATATGACAATGTCCTCTCCCATCCTTTAACCAGCATTCTAGATTGTGACCGCGGGGTGGGGGGATGGGGCTGAGATTGTTCGATTAGGGCAAACTGCAAAGAATGGGGCTGATAATCCCCCAAATTGGTGGTTTATTCCAATAGTTGGATTTACCAAGCCAGAAACAAAACAGCTTTCACGATGCTTTACTGGTTACCCAGAAGCCAAAAATACAGTTCCCTTAAAGCAACCCATCCTTGGGCTTCCACCCAGTCAGCCAAGTCAAATATGATGATGATTGAAAATCTTATTCATCATATAAAAATTTCTACCAGTCCCAAAAGATCGTACACCTCCCAGGTTAATGAATATTTCAGATCTTACCCATACACATGTACAGCCAATTCTTATTAACTAAGCTAAAATTTATTTTAAGAATGTGTATTGGTTAAAAGATCAGTATTCATACAGACTTGAATATAATGCTTAGGTCAGTTTCATAGAGCTGGTGGTCTTCAGAGTTGCATAGAGTTCTTTCAGAAATAGTCCATAGGTTATAGTCCAATGTCCAAATATTCAATATCAGGGCAGTCCAGATGGGACTGGAGATCTCAGTCTTACGACTCAAACGTCCCCCGAATAAAGCTTAAGGAGATCTGAGATTAAAGGATTAGGTGCCAAGAGTTTTTATAGAGATTTTTGCAGCCTCTTGACCATACAGTCCTGGGATGAACAATAGTGTTTTTGAAGTAACCTATTTCCTAAACATCACCAGTAATTAACTGCATGGATTAATATAAGGTAATTATCAATTGAGCAGTTCGTAGACAGTTTACCACAAACTTCATCTAAACGTTAATATTCCCTTTTGATCTCCGAATCAATAGCTATAGTAATAGACAGGAACGGTCTGTTTACATGGCTAACATCTAACAAGATATAAGTAAACACATAAAATTAGTATTACCTCTAATTCTCTAACAATACAGGTTTGCTTTTTAAAGCTCTAGTCTATTTAACATGGCTATGTTAACTATTTCTAAGGAATAGTCCTAATTATCATTTTATATTCTTCTCTAATATGTCTTTAAAAGTTGAATTAGGGTCAATTAGCCTGCAAGTTGCTTAACCTTTTTTGGCCCTGTGTCACATGGATAGTTAGTGGATGTAATGACCAGTACCTGTGGAGGGAAGGTCTTACCATATGGTGCCATTTGAAGGACCCCTCTATTCAAAGGAGGTATTCTGGGATTTGCAGAGGTCCAGCTGGTGGTATTGGATGAAGGTGTGAGGAGATCAGCAGGTTGCTGCCTTAAATCCCTCATAGGTTTTATTTAGGTGTGGCAGGTGAGAGGATGGGAGGTGTCCTGATAAATTGAGAATATATGATGAGAGATAAATAGTGACCTTGTCCTGGGAATGCAGAAGCCAAGGGTTGGGAATGCTCTAGTAAGGTGGTTGTTGTCATTGTATCACCTCCCAGTGAGGAAAAAGTTATGAACAATCAGGAATTTTGTAAGAGCCTGGGGCTGAAGCAAGCCTGAAGGGCAAGGTCATAAATTAAAAGTGGTTGTCCCCAAGAACACATTATAGGAAATGGCAGGGATGTGGTGATTGCATGCTGAGCAGGAAGGGGTGACTGATCTCAGCAGGGCTTGTTACCCCAAGGATTTCTCTCAGGTAGGGTGGTCTCAGGAATACCAAGGGGACATGGCACATTTGTCCGATAAGTGATTGACACAAGCAGTATCTCTTAAAAAAAAAAAAAAAACCTTTATTAACACAACACAGCAGTCCCTGTCACAATAGACTAAGAGCACCCCGAATCGAAGTTACATACAATTGGGAGTGATGCTGAGTGGTGGCGCCCTGCTTCTGATGACCAGTCTTCCATGGGTCACTGACAGCAGCATAAGTAGTTCTTAAGTCTCTCGAATCAAGTCTTCCTTTTGGTCTCTTCTCTTTTCTTTCTGCTCTTCCACATGCACATACTCACTCACTGACTGACTGACTCTGATTCTTATACCACTCTTGTTTTTCTCACTTTTGCTTATATCTTTGTCAGAACCCTTGGTGCGCACACCAGCGTTGCAACATATCTAAATGCACCCAACCTTAGGATTAACTGCCTCACCAGTACTTTTTATTTTCCCACCAGTTTTTGTTGCTACATGTTCTCTTACCTTCAGCTAATGGTGGAATGGTACCTCAGTGATGTGCTTACTTAACACACAACGGTGGCAAGATTTATAATAGGAGTAACTCGTTCTCTGGTATAAGTAATCTCCTTGATGGTTGACATATTTTATATACACTAAATCATCACCAATTAGTAGGTTCAGTGGTCCAACATTAGCTCCAGGCTCCCTTAGAGACTGAGCAGGTGTGGCTTCTTGTGGGCACAATACCTTATTACCCCTGACTTTGCCTCACTAGGACGATGTAACCATTTCAATTCTTTTAAAGCACATATGCTGCAATTGCTTAATCCAGCATGCCACAATATCAGTCAGGATCACTACCAATATCTGAAACACTAAAAACATCGCAATGGGATGCAGAATTGCATTAAAGCACGGTGGGAGACTATTTACCATTTGTTTTGTAATCCCTTTTACTTTCTTTACAATTTGTTTAATTTTATTAACTGTGTGGTGTACAGTTGTCATAACCCTGCGTGCATTAGCTTGAGCTTTTTGTAAACAATTTTACAAATTTGTATAATTTAACCCTTTTTATCTTTAGATACTCTAAAATTTACATTTACTTACAGCAACTATATTACATAATTATAGATGTATTAGTAACACCACTTATAAGGCATATATAAAAGGAGAGAGATTTAAATTATGGATGATCAAGCCCTTGGCAAATAGGCTATCCTAGCATGCACATTAAAATGACTTGGAGAACTATATGCATATACATTTTTCAGAAAATCTGGAGGCACTGTTAAATGAAAATTTAATTTTCAGCTTTCATACTGAAAGAGCATTTGTATGCCATTACTTTACAACAGGCATATATTAATGTGTATGTGCTCAGTTCAGTTTTTTCCTTTTTAATTTCAACCTTTAACATTCAGTGTTCTGCTTGCTTGTTTATGGAACTTTGCCAATGCATTTCCCTTTTTCTAGCATTATTACGAAGTTCAATAACCTTTTGTTGAATAGTCCAAATACACAAACTTCTTCTTACTTTCAAATGCCTTCCTGCATAAAATGCAGTTATAACCAGTTTTCCTGTATACACAACTACAGATCCATTATGTGAGAGAGGATTTAATTGATAGCGGCATTTTCCTTTAAATAAAAAAAAGAAACGTAGAAGGCTGTACAGCATTACTGTTGCAAATATTTGCTGGATTACACAATGAATTACCACACTGCTTTGCCCTACTTGTGGGTCAATAATGTTTAACAAAACAGAGCTCTGGTTGGCAATGTTGTGGGTCCATTCCAGCAATATGGTGTCATTTTCTCCCTTTACCCGTTTAGAAGTGTACCACACTACAAATGCATGTGAGGGATTTTCTGAGTGTTCGGTGGCGGGTTTAGACGGTATTACTATAAGATTATGGAAGCTTGCAAATATCCCTTAGCCATTTATTAATCCACCATTGTCCTGGTTGATTTGCCTACCCCCATATGAGTCTCTGCTCACTCTTTTGGGACCACCTGGTTGAGAAAAATCATGAGGGACCATAGTACCTGGGTTTGCAAGAGGGGCAAAGGAGATAAAAACACTTGTAAGTAGTGCCCGCAACTATATTTGGGTCACCTATGGATCCCAGGGTAACTTCAGTGTACCAATTCTCTACAGCCTTTCCAATAGCACTGGGAAATGAATATACACAGCTGACATTAGTATGCATAGGGACCATCAGGTTAGACCTCTACCCTAGACACGAGGAAAGAGAAGGAAAAGTGTAATGCAGGAAAGAATGAAGAACTGGTTTGGATGTACTGAGACTGGTCTGAAACCAGTTGGACAGCAACCTTATTCTAAAGGCAATAGCCCAACTACTTTTAGTTCGGAGGAGGGGGATGTTAGCTTTGACTGGCCATCTTTGAATATTTGTGTGCAGGGCTGGGGTGGAATGGATAGAAAAAACTTTAAGGTCTGTGAAGTTAAACTTGAGGGTCTTTAACCTTAGAAGGTTAAAAGAGCAGGAATTACTCAGTAAAGGCGCTGTCCATATGCTCACAAATTAAGTGCACATTAGCATGTTCCCTAAAGTCAGTTTGGTGGTGAGATTTTCATGGATGGGCCACATTCAGAAGTCATTTTGGTGCTTTAGAGCCCTCTTCTGGAATGTACATTGTCTAGGGCAGTAGAACACCTGACCTTCAATGGTTTTATGTGGAAGACAGCGGGGCTTAGTCATTTTAGCAGCCGAGGTTTGTACATGAATGTAAATTTTGCTTGTTTCATTTTCTCAGAACTGACAATGAAGTAGCAGCTTGCTGGAAACATGCAGGAGTAACACACAGGACCAGGATAGCAGTCTCAGTAGTTGTCCATTGCTTTCTCCAAGGGGTTAGGGAAAGGAAGGAATTGCATTAAACTTACAAAGGAAGCCCTGATGTTAATTCCTATGTTCAATGCCATTTTCATGCCATCTATTACTGTTCTGTTTTGTATTTAAAATGAGAAAATAAAGGTTATTTTGTGTACAAAACCTATAGCTATTGCTTTATTTTATGTTTTTCATTCCTTTTCCATTTTTGCCACAACAAGTATAGCAAATAATTGATCCACCCGTTACCTACTTTTTAGACACACCTCTAACATACTTCAGACATGTTACATAAATACTGTTCAACCTCAATGAGTGTCAGAGGGAGGAGGAGACCAGGACAGTGAATTTGTGGCCAAATGGAGCAAAATATAAACACAATACTTTTAGAAAGATTGGGGTTTACTGCCTGTACTAGAACATATTAAATGCTGAAACGCTGGTCCATGCTGTAAAATATTTAAGTAGACCTATTCCTAGGCCTGAAAATCTTAGCCAAAAAGACAAGGATCATAAACAGAATGTTTTCTCAGCAACAAGAGCTGCAGCAAGCAAATAGCATCTGTCCATTGCTCTGTACCCTGGTTTCCCATAGAATATCAAGTCAAGTACAAGGTGCTCTGGGCCCAGCATATCTAAAAGATCAACTCAAGCTCTAGGATAAAGACTGATAATTCCATTCTGTCAGAGGAGTAGAGTTGTTTGTTTGAGACCAAATTACCAATGTCAGTCAGATGTATTAATACGGTATAGGCAAAAGGTTCTATATGATACCAGTCTCCAAAGAGCAGTCCCATACAGCCATGTTATCTTCCCCTTAAGAAGATGGTGTGTTCCCAAAGCTATGCCCCTAAAGCCATCCTTTTATACCCTACTTGTTTACCAGAAAAAGGTACTGTACATGTCATTTAAATAGTCATTTTTTTGCCTTGTTTGTCTTGTACCATGCTGTGCCCCATGCATTGCACGTTACAATGCACCCTTCTTTGTTTTGAGCACACACATTCCAGCTACTAGGGGGGGATAAAGGCACCTCCTAGGTTTTTGTGAGCAACTCCTTTTGTGTTAGTTATGAAGAAATAATCATCTATCCCAATTCTAACAATTTTCCTCTCTATTCAATCCAAAGTTTACTTCAATTGATAAAAGGTGTTATGAGATACTTAGCATAAGTGTTCAGAATTATAATACAAGTGCAGGCCACTCTAAATTGTATAGCTACTAATGCTTAATATGTATACTTAAATGTATACATAATATATATGTATACTAGCCAGTGTATGTTAGTCAACAAGCCCCCGTGTGTTGCCTTGATTGTTATAGTCAGCGCGGCACCTTTGCTAAATTAATACATGAAGCAATGGTGAGGCCTTTGTGTGATTTAAAGCATTTTAACAGACTACATAAGTGACAATATGAAATTAATACAGCCAATACAAATACACCTTGTAACAGAAGCAAAGCTTTAAATGCAACCCCTATCCAGGTGTGGGAAATAAGTATTTTGAGATCCTGATCATGGATAAAGTCATTCAAGACTTGTTCTGCCTTGTGCATGTCATTGCTAATCTGGACGAAGTGTGCGTCTTTTCTGTTTAGCAATGTTTTTAAATTTGAAATGAGTGGGTATGATGCTCTGTACCTCGGGGGAACACCCAGCACACCCATGTTCATCTTTATAAAATGATTGTGTGGTATCCAATGCAAAGTTCGTCATGTTGGGTGTCTTCAGAAGGCTCGTAATGCACTGAGCATGGTTGTTATAGTGATGTTATAGTAATTGTTGCAGTAATGTTATAGTAAGGTTATAGGTTATAATTTCAGTATATAGTTATGAGGCTGAAAATGTATCCTCATGGCTTAAAGCAAGCCCATGCAAAAACTCTCCAAGAACAGAGAGGCAGTTCACACCTCGTCAGGGCATGGATGGAACAAACAGCCCAGTCTCACAGGAACAATGGACACTGGCTTAGGCAGCAACAAAAGAATCTGTTCGACCCATGAGGGAGTCACCTCCTTCCTTTGGGCAGTTTGGAACTGCGATGAGGCAATGCTCACCTGACTCTGAAGGGGTGGGGGGCGAAGCCAGGAGGAAAGAAAGGACATGATAAAAAGGAGAGACATTTTGCCATGCTCTCTCTCTTCCACCTACATCTAAGACACCACCACCACCAAGCGACTGAAACGCTGATCAAAGGGGAGAGCCTGGCTGAAAAGTAACCAGCCAGCTTGTGGTGAGAAACATCTAAGTTTTTAAGGACATTGAAAGAGTTAAGATCAGCTGAGAATGCGTTTTGCTTTTATTTCATTTGACCAAAGCTGACTTGTTATACTTTGACTTACAATCACTTAAGATCTATCTTTATAGTTAATAAGTGTGTTTGTTTATTCTACCTGAAGCAGTGCATTTGGTTTGCAGTGTGTCAGAGGCTCCCCTGGGGATAACAAGCCTGGTACATATCAACTTCTTTGTTAAATTGATGAACTTGTATAAGCTTGCAGTGTCCAGTGGGCATAACTGGACACTGCAAGATGGAGGTTCTTAGGGTTATGTCTGGGACCGGAGATACTGGCTAATGCCATTCGGTTTCAAGTAGCTGGGAGCAGCTTACATGCCAGAGGCTGTGTGTGAACAGCCTAGGTGTGGGGGTTCTCAAAGCAGAGCAGGGTAAGGCTGGCTCCCAGTCAAGGATTGGGGTGACCTAGCAGATCATTGGTTTTGAAAAACTGGGATAGGCAGTGTGTTCCGGAGTACGTAGTACTCCAAAACAAAAATTTGGAGTAGTGACACCACAAGTGAGGTTTCCATATATAAATTTTTTTGTGATTAGTTACTATGCAATACTGTCCATTCATATTATAGGTTATCCATACAGCTGGTTGTCTCCACTTGGTAAGCTTTCCTGGACAAGAGACAGGAGTGGCTAGCTTCTTTGTCTCTTTTGTGCTGAGGTGAGCTATTTTGACCACACAGTGGAGTGGCAATGTCAAAAACATCACACCGGCACACACATTGATATCCCCTAATGAAACAACAAGCCATGTGTGGTTTTCTCCATATTTGTGTCACTGTGTGGAACACTAAGAGTTGCAATAGATCCAGTGTTCCTTGTAGATGTCGTCTTTCAGGTAACCTACTGAATGGACCATAATCAATTTGTCAGGATCCTGCTGTGTCAGGATCCAGTATTGGTAGTGATATAGTATCACTATACTTTTATTTTACAGTAAAAGGACTGTTTTGAATAGCACATACCTTGATTGGGATGTGGTGTCACTGATCCCAAATTATTAATTGTGCTAAAAGGAATTTGCCTACATAATTTAACACATTGATTTACTATAGATTTTGTTATGTACTAAGAATACCATTCAGTTAACTGCTCATCTCTGATAAGGTCGGGCAGTTTTCCTTTTTCAGTATTCCCTAATGAATTGATTATGGTGGTTAGCATGTAATTTCTATAAGCAGTACATGTAATCTCCCTACCAGCATGATTTTTGCTTGCCCTTAGGTTGTTTACTTCAATGAATTCATTAATTTTTACTTGTATTTGATTAAACAGTTGAGCAATGTAATGAATATTATAGCCCATATACTGTTCCTCAGTAGCCAGGCCTTCAGAGCCATAAATTATAGGGTTTGAGACTGTTTCTGCCACCTGATGCACAAAATAGCTAATGTGCCTTTTTAAATTTTCCATATCAGCACTGTTCCAAATGGACATTCCAGATCCGAATAGTCTTGAAGTTTTCTAATTTGGAAGATTCCAGATGGCAGGACAGTCTCTTGCCTGGCTGCTGGGTTGCATGCATGTTCCTGATAAGAAGCTATTATATTGATTAACAAAGAATTATACAGAAGTGATGCATTTGCTTTTACACAGTAGCCAAATTCAGCCATATTTCAATGAGAGATTTAAAACTACAGATATATGCATAACCTGTATGTTATTTATCAAAGTTCCAGGTACCAATGTGGCAGTTAAGTCACTAAGTGGCTCTGGATCTATTTGGGGACACTGTGCTGCTGTTTCTGTTGGCGCCCTGGAACTATGTGGTTTATTTATAGTAGGACGAACAGAAGCTTGGATCACTACCATTAAAATAACTTTTGTTTTCCAGTTCCAGGTCCCTGTTTTACATTGATTACATTGATTACACATTGATTTATACCAGTATCGCTTTCAGCCAGATTGATAATTTTGATAGATGCATCTCCAGAATTTAAATTTGGATTATTAAAATTTATTCTTTCTTTTCAATTCCCATCCGTATAGACTTTATTTCCCGCTAATACAATCCCTTTGGTTTCAGCATGGATTAGGTTAGTCATTAATTTGACTCCACTCAGTGTTCACAAGTCCTTTATCTTGGGATGTATCTTGGTAAATTGGCTATTACCACTCAAGAAAGAAATCTCTGAGTCCATTGTGGATAGTTCTCTGAAAACATCCACTCAATTTGCAGCGGCAGTCAAAAAAGCGAACAGAATGTTGGGAATCATTAAGAAAGGGATAGATAAGAAGACAGAAAATATCATACTGCCTCTATATAAATCCATGGTACGCCCATATCTTGAATACTGCATGCATATGTGGTCGCCCCATCTCAAAAAAGACATATTAGAATTGGAAAAGGTTCAGAAAAGGGCAACAAAAGTGATTAGGGGTATGGAACAGTAGCCGTCTGAGGAGAGATTAATAAGACTGGGACTTTTCATCTTGGAAAAGAGACAACTAAGGAGGGATATGGTAGAGGTCTTTAAAATCATAACTGGTGTGGCGAAAGTAAATAAAGAAGTGCTATTTACTCTCTCATACAGAAGAACTAGGGGTCACCAAATGAAATTAATAGGCAGTGGGTTTAAAACAAAGTATTTTTTCACATACTGTGAACTCCTGTGGAACTTCTTGCCAGAGGATGTTGTGAAGGCCAAGACTATAACAGGGTTCAAAAAAGAACTAGATAAGTTCATGGAGAATAGGTCCATCAATGGCTATTAGCCAAGATGGACAGGGATAGTGTTTGCCAGAAGATGTAAATGAGCAACAGGGGATGGATCACTTGATGATCTGTTCTGTTCTGTTCATTCCCCCTGGGGCACCTGGTATTGGACACTGTCGAAAGACAGGATACTGGGCTAGATGGACCTTTGGTCTGACCCAGTATGGCCGTTCTTACACGTTGCTTGGCATTGCAGAGTTACTTCATCCCCTTCATTCTTGTGGATTACCTGAACTGGCATCTTCACTGTTAGGTGCTATTGCAAGCTTATGTCCATTTTCAACATGAATTGCAGTGGAGCATGTTCATGATAATGTGATTAACATAAAGTAGCTTCTTTAAGGGGGAAAAGAATTTACCCTTGAACAAGTTAAGATGGTTAGCATGGTACATTTTATTCACTTTTATTTCCAGTAATTTGAATTTTATATACGGATTTTTTTAATATAGTAGGGGTCAATGCATCAGTATCAGTGCTCTGGTACTGCATAAGCCAGACGCATAACTTGGACCCCAACTTTCCAGTCATTTTCTGCTACCTCTGTCAAAATAGGCTTTTGCCTTTCCCAATTTTTTCCCCACACAAAGATGCACATATTTGATATGTTCCTGTACCTTTTGCATAAATGCATCCATCTTAATTCCTTCTTCAGCACTAGCTTTCCACAAACAATCTTCTGGGGTTCCCATTTCCCTGCCTATCATTACTTTTGTCATAACTATAAAGGGAAGGGTAACAGCTCCCCTGTGTACAGTATTATAAAATCCCTCCTGGCCAGAGACTCCAAAATCCTTTTACCTGTAAAGGGTTAAGAAGCTCAGGTAACCTGGCTGACACCTGACCCAAAGGACCAATAAGGGGACAAGATACTTTCAAATCTTGGGGCGGGGGGAAAGCTTTTGTTTGTGCTCTTTGTTTGGGAAGTTGTTCGCTCTTAGGATTGAGAGGGACCAGACATCAATCCAGGTTCTCCAAATCTTTCTGAACAAGTCTCTCATATTTCAAACTTGTAAGTAAACAGTCAGGCAAGGCATGTTAGTTTATCTTTGTTTTCTCAACTTGTAAATGTACCTTTTACTAGAGTGTTTATCTCTGTTTGCTGTACTTTAAACCTAAGGCTAGAGGGGGGTCCTCTGAGCTCTTTAAGTTTGATTACCCTGTAAAGTTATTTTTTCATCCTGATTTTACAGAGAGGATTTTTACCTTTTTCTTTAATTAAAAGCCTTCTTTTTAAGAACCTGATTGATTTTTCCTTGTTTTTAGATCCAAGAGGGTTGGATCTTGATCCACCAGGAGTTGGTGGGAGGAAGGAGGGGGGATGGTTAATTTCTCCTTGTTTTAAGATCCAAGGGGTTTGGATCTGTATTCACCAGGGAATTGGTGAAGAGTCTCTCAAGGCTTCCCAGGGAAGGGAATAAGCTTTGGGAATGGTGGCAGCAGACCAGATCTAAGCTGGTAGTTAAGCTTAGAAGTTTTCATGCAGGCCCCCACATTTGAACCCTAAAGTTCTGAGTGGGGAAGCAGCCTTGACAACTTTGAAAGAGGTACATTTGATTCTGTGGCAGGAGTTGCCCAAGTTGCCATGAGGACTGATATGAGGCTTTTTCCTCTCCTCCCCCCCCCCCCATTTACTTTCACAAACTTTTTAAATATTATTTGATGGTTCTGTTTGTTCTTTACACTTGGCATGAGGATTGAGGGAGATAAATAATGGAATTTTTGTTTAATACCTAAGGACAATAGATAATGTGCAGAACCTAGCCTGTAAAGTGAATTCCTTGACCTGATTTTCAGTTTCTCTGGTAAGCCACAACGTGAGAATACCTGTTCTACCAGTACACAAGCTGTTGCTCCAGCTGTGGTGGTGTTCATTGGAAAAGCCTCTGTCCATCTGAAGGACGGATTCACAAGTACCAACATATATTTATTTCCTTTAGGTGTTGTGGGTAATGGCCCTCCAATATCTATTTGTAACATTGACCATGCTCCTGATGTTCGTTGTGGTCTGAGAGGAGCATTATTTTTACCACTGATTAGGTTAATTGTGCACAGGCTAGACAATTGTTTTTTCATTCTTAGATTCTAGGACTGGAAGGGACCTCGAGAGGTCATCGAGCCCAGTCCCCTGCCCACATGGCAGGACCAAATACTGTCTAGACCATCCCTTTAATCATTTTTTATACCTGACCACCACCCCAAGTTTTCCAATCTTTGCAAGTTTTTATCAGCTTCATGATGTCCTCCTGAGGGAATATCATGCACATAGTAAATAAATCTTTCCAAATTTGCTCCAGCACCACCCAGATGGATGACTTGGTTGTATGGTACACGAGCAAATGACCTTCTGCTGTGGGGGTTAACTTTGATTCATAAGGTTTTAAAGGTGAATCTTGTGGCAATTCCACCCCCACACTCCACCCAGCCTCTTCCTGCACCAGCCTTAATGCTTTAGATGCCCAATTTGTGCATGCTGCAGTGTTATGGGGTTCATGGCACAGTTTGCAGAGACAGGGTTCACAGGGTTATGAGAAAAGGTCCATTTGTCCCCCCCACTTGAGCACCTTGCTCTGCAAGCTGATCTGCCATGGAGCTTTCCTTATGAAAAGGAGCTGTTTTGCTTTGACCTTTACACTTGAGAACATAAGGAGGGAAGGAAGCGGCAGAGGGCAGGTGACACTATCTAATCAAGTAGAGAAATGTGAGTCAAAGGGGACCCATCAGAAGAGACAAAATTATGAGAATACCAGAATGGAAAAAATTCAGTAAGCACATTTCAAACCCATGCAGAGTCAGAAGTGAATAGTAAAGGTATTGTAGAAAATGCAAAGTGTTCCAATGCACATGCCACAACAGCAAGTTTGATATATGGAGTTGAATGGGAGGGGGTGCAAGAAAAAGAGGGAATGAAGAGGGCTGGATGGGGGAGAGGACATACAAACCAAAACTTGCATGTGGGTTGCCATCATTAAAAACTAGAACTGTCTGTAAAAATACCCACTAAAGAAGACATGTCAACTGACGGAGGAAAGGGTTGGAAAAACAGATAGTTGAGGTGAGGTGGCCGGCAAAGAATAATTATGAGGAGGGCCATTGCACAGACGCGCATGTGGGAGAAGGAATGGGTAGGTGAGTGTCAGACATGGTTTCTCCAAGATAAGAATATCAAAGATCAATGTGCTAATAGTGAGTTGGAGACTTGTCTGTCCTTTACCTTACCAGAAAGAAGAAAGTTGGTAGATTTATGTGGAGAATGGAGAATGCTAGATTTTAGTACCTCAGAGACATTTTCCTGTCATTTAGTTCTGTTTTAAACTCTACTCTATTTCGGCTACCCCTAAAAAAGACTTTCTCCAGAAGTGCCCCAGGGGCATGGTTCTGTACAATCATGAATAGATTCCCTGAGCTCCCTAATAGCATCATTTGTGTCAACAGGTGATCAAGTCTCTTTTTCCCTGGACAACTGTTACCAACTCTGTCCACATATCTATTCAAGGGACACCATCATAGGACCTAATCACATCAGCCACACCATCAGAGGCTCGTTCACCTGCACATCTACCAATGTGATATGTGCCAGCAATGCCTCTCTACCATGTACATTGGCCAAACCGGACAGTCTCTACACAAAAGAATAAATGGACACAAATCAGAAGTCAAGAATTATAACATTCAGAAACCAGTCGGAGAACACTTCAACCTCCCTGGTTACTGAATTACAGACCTAAAACCCTGCAACAAAAAAAACTTCAAAAACTGACTCCAACAAGAAACTGCAGAACTGAAATTAATTTGCAAACTGGACACCATGAAATTAGGCTTGAATAAAGACTGGGTGTAGATGGGTCATTACACAAAGTAAAAACTATTTCCCCATGCTAATTTCCCCCTACTGTTAGTCACACCTTCTTGTCAACTGTTTGAAATGGACCATCCTGATTATCACTACAAAAGTTTTTTTTCTCCTGCTGATAACAGCCCACCTTAATTAATTAGTCTCATTAGAGTTGGTACGGCAACTCCCATTTTTTCACATTCTGTGTGTGTGTGTGTGTGTGTGTGTGTGTGTGTGTGTGTGTGTGTGTAATATATATCTTCCTACTGTATTTTCCACTGCATGCGTCTGATGAAGTGGGTTTTAGCCCATGAAAGCTTATGTCCCAATAAATTTGTTAGTCTCTAAGGTGCCACAAGTACTCTTCCTTCTTTTTGCTGATACAGACTAACATGGCTACCACTCTGAAACCTATTTTCTGTATTTGTTTTCCATTAAATGTTTTATTTTACTGTTTAAAACTAAGCAAGTAAAGCCCTTGTATAGCCATGCCCTTTTGCTCTTTATCTCTACCCTTTTTACTTTGTTTTTCCTCCATTTCTGATTTAAACAGATTATATACATGACCCCAAGGATGGCATTTATTTACAATATTAAGTCCGAACAATGCACCGCCATGGTTTATAAATTGTACAACAAAGGATTCCAGTCCTACTGTCTTTCCATTTTATTAGGCATAGCTGTGATTTCTTTATATGGCTGTTGCCAAGGAAACACTTTAGGAATTCCTGGGCAAAGGCCATTTTGTCTATGCCCATGCCCATTTACAAAGTATGGGCGTTTCACCTAGAGTGCTTTATTATGCACTCGTTCTAAAACTCGTTACTTTTAACAAGGCATTTTGCCCTAGTAGCAATTTAAAAAGTTCCAGTAGCACCTCCTGTGCATACTAGAAATGTCTAAGCACTTATAATAATCTTTTGGCCTGGGCTGCTGCACAGGTGTACCAGAGATTCACAAACACTGGTGTCCTACCGCTTACTATGATCCCCCTCCACTGCTTGGTTTGACTGATGTTTTGGCTAGATGGCTCCTGGCTCGCCTCACCAATCTGTTGACAAATTGTATTGTCAACTGCTTAATTACATTTTGGTTTGTTATTTTGTTATGAAATATACTTGAGACCAAATAATCAAGGTCAGTCAGGCTTATTAATATGGGACAGGAAAAAGGTTCTATATACCAGTTCCCCAAGAGCAGTCCTGTGCAGTGATGTTACATTCACCTTAGGAAGATGGTGTGCTCTCCCAAGCTACTCCTGTAAATCCGTCCTTTTATACTCTATTTGTTTACCAGAAAAAAGTACAGTATGCCTTTTACCTTATACTCATTAAATTAGTCAGATTTTTGCCTTGTTTGTTCTGGTACCATGATGTGCCCTATGCAGTCCAGGTTATGATGCACACTTCTCTTTGTTTTGAGTACATACATTCCAGCTACTAGGGATGAAGGCACCTCCTAAGTTTGTGTGGGCAACTTTTTTTCCTGTATTTATGAGGAAATAATCCTCTGTCCTAATACTGACAGTTTTCCTATCTATTTAAACTAGTTCAACTAATGCATGATATTATGGGATGTTTTGCGTAAGTGTTCAGGATTATAATAAAGATTCAGGCCAGTCTAGGCTAAAAACTGCTATACTAATGCTTAATATGTATACTTGTGTAACCCTTCTGCCCATCTAAGTTGGCAGCAACAAGGGCCGGGTTCTGTATCTAGGGGTTCCGTTTCAATACCGCAATGCAAAACCGGCTCGAGCCCCCACCCAGTGACCTGGGACAAGTACCTACCACCCCCTGGGCGCCTCTAAGAGGCAATACTTCCCCTCTCGCAAGCACGGAGTCTGAGTGTAACAGAAAATGTTTAATAACATGAGGTAAACGACATCAGCGTTAAATTGGAAAAACACCACAAACAGGATTCATAACACTAACCATGAGCAAAAAACCCACCCCAGCAAATTGGGCTGTGTCCTTTCCCGTTGGTTCTTGAAACCAGCAACCCAAGAATCACCAAAGTCCCAAAAATCCAACAACCCCAAAGTCTCTTGGGTCCAGCAACCCAAGGATCACCAAAGTCCCAAAAGTCCAACAACCCCCCAAAGTCTCTGTCCCTGGTCAGGGCAGCCCCAGAGTTCAAGGGGGGGGGGGACACGCAGGGTGTTAAGGGGCACCTTACGTGATCCGAGGCCGACCGGCTGCCTCTCCGTGGGGTTCCGCCGCAGCCTTCACCACGAGCCGCTCCACTCCACCAGCTGTCCCATGAGCCGCTCCTGCCGTCCCACGAACTGCTCCGCTCACCAACCTGTGAGTCACTCAGCTCCGCTCCAACCATCCCCGCGAGGCTCCACCCTGCTAGCTGCTCCGCCAGCCACTTAGCAATATAGCTTCAGGCTCCCCCACTAGTTAACACAGCCTCAGTAATCTCAGTTCTTAATAACTTTAGCTCTTTTGTGATTTCAGCTCATAGTAGGGGAGCCCCAGTGCTAGTGCACCATTGGCCCAAAATGAATTCAGCTCAGCAGGCTGTAACTAGACTCCTAATAGAATCAAAGTTAGCTCTGACATTCAACAGTGGAGAGAGGAGGTAGCGCAATTGGTGTTTCAAACCCTCAGAGAGGGCCCATACCATCAGGTACAAATACCTATCCCCATCCTCTCTCTATTCACTGGGTTTTGTAACCCATGCCCCTTGTCAAACAAGTGCTACTTAGGTAATGGTGAAGGACTCACTCAGTTCCACTGGCCTTGATTCACAGAATCAGGGTAACAAAACTTTATTCTTCCTGCCCCAATAACAGAGAAAACTGGGGATCCCACACCAGCCAAAGTAACCACTTTGAGTTGCTGTTGTTTCATGCCAGGCGAGTGGGTGTGCCTATGCAAACAAGATCAGCCCCTGGAGTTCTTTTCCACACTCACCATAATCCACCACCAGATGTTCATCCTGACTCTGCTTACACTTGAATAATTAAAATAGGTGTAGTGTGGGTAATTATCACTATAATATAGAGGTGTATAGCCAATAGAGTGGTGACTGGGGTTAGAATGGATGGTATGCTACACCTGAAACTAGTGGTGGTAAATTGATGTGGGAAATTGAGAAGGGGGAGGCAGTGGCTAGACAGTGGACTAGGAATGTCATTTGAGGTGTGTTCAGATGGCAGGGCATAATGCTATAAAGAGGAGGGTGGGAAGGGTTGTGAGGCTGCATCTTTGGTAGGCTGAAAAGGGCAAGATGAAAAGTGGAGTTGTGTACAAAGGCTTGAGCTGTGAGGGTGGAAAGATTTGGGCAAAGAGAGAGAGCTGGCAAAGGCAATTAGAGAAAGAGCAGGGTTTCTAAGGGGCAGGAGAGAGAGATGATTTTTTGCAATGAGGAGGGCATGGAGCAAGGGGGGAACTTGGAGACATGTTGCAGACCCCAAGATGGGCCATGACCAAAGCGTGGCTAAGCGCAGGCCTGCCTTTCCCGATGCCTATGCTTCTGGCTTCTGCAGGGCTGTGGCTACAGCACTGTGCCTTTCTCTAGCGTAGGCACGTCCTGTGTGGGGCAAACAGGTGCTGAGAGGAGGAGCTGGGAGGGAAGGATTTGACACAATGCGTGTGGGGAGTATAGGGGTAACAGGCTCACTGCTGCATTACCATGGGTGTTAATTAGGCTTGCCAGGCATCCAGTTTTTGATTGGAACACCCTAGGGGGAAAGGCGTAGCACAGCAGGGATAAGGCAGGTTTCCTTCCTGCCCTGGCTCCGTGCAGCTCCTGGAAGCTCCCGGCATGCCCCGCCTTGAGTGCTGGCTCTGCAGCTCCCATTGGATGGGACCCATGGCCAATGGGAGCTGCGGGTGCGGTGCTGCTGGTGCAGGTAGCCTGCACTGTGCAGAGCTGCCTGCCATGCCTCCGCCTAGAGGCTGGACATGCCAGCCACTTCTGGGAGGAGCTAGGGCAGGCAGGGAGCCTGCCTTAGCCCTGCTGCGCCATCAATCGGGAGCTGCCTGAGGTAAGCGCTGCCCAGCTGGAGCCTGCACTGCAAACCCCCGGCCCCAGCTCGGAACTCCCTCCCAGAGCCCGCATCCCAACCCCTGCCCCAGCGCACTCCCACACCCAAACTCCCTCCCTGAGCCTGCATCCCAACCCCCTGCCTCAGTGCACTCCCACACCCAAACTCCCTCCCAGAGCCCGCATCCCAACCCCCTGCCTCAGTGCACTCCCACACCCAAACTCCCTCCCAGAGCCCGCATCCCAACCCCTGCCCCAGCGCACTCCCACACTCAAACTCCCTCCCTGAGCCTGCATCCCAACCCCCTGCCTCAGTGCACTCCCACACCCAAACTCCCTCCCTGAGCCCGCATCCCAACCCCCTGCCTCAGTGCACTCCCACACCCAAACTCCCTCCCAGAGCCCGCATCCCAACCCCCTGCTCCCTCCCACACCCACACTCCCTCTCAGAGCCTGCACCCCGAACCTCCTCTGCACCCCACCCCTCTGCCGTAGCCCTGAGCCTGCTCCTACATTTCAAACCCCTTGGCCCAGGTCGGAACCCCCTCCTGCACCCCAAATCCCTCATCCCTAGCTCCACCCGGGAGCCCACAGCCCCAGCTGGAGCCCTCACCCCTTCCCGCTCCCTGGTCCCAGCCCAGTGAAAGTGAGTGAGGGTGGGGGAGAGTAAGCAATGGAGGGAGGGGGCTACAGTGCTCGGTTTTGTTCAGTTAGAAAGTGGGAAGCGCAGAGAGGAACGTGTGGGGGGAGGCCCATGGCACCCAGTGGCAGGGGGACCAGACAGCAACTGTGAAAAATCGGGCTGGGGGTGGGGGTAATAGGAACCTACATAAGAAAAAGACCCAAAAAATCACAACTGTCCCTATAAAATCGGGACAGCTGGTCACTCTACTGGCCCATTGCAGCCCCCCGCCCCGCCCCCCTGCTCCCCTTCAGCCCTCAGGGGCGCTCACAAGCCCCGCCTTCCCCTCCAATGACATCAGCCCCTTCCTGCCACGAGCCAATGGGGGAGGGCGGGGGCGGAGCAGCGGCTCCCGTTGGCTGAGGGCGGGGGCGGTGGCCGCGCTGAAGGTGAGGCGCGGGCCCGGGGCTCCTTCCAGTGACACTCGGGCAGCGATGGCGGCGGCGATGCTGGGCGGCCGGGAGGGCGCGAGGCTGCTGCAGGTGAGCGCGCAGGGGTCGGTGGGAAACACGAAGCCCCCGGCGCGGAAATGGGGCCTGTCACCGCCCCGCCGCGTCACGGGCTGCCCGGGGCCCCGAATCCACCCCGGCCTGATCAGCCCGCCCGCCGGGGCTCCAGTGTGGGGCGCCTGCCGGGCGCTGGGAGCTCGGCCCCGGGTGACCTGCCCAAGGGCAGCCGGAGGCGGAGGCGGCTGTGGCCCGAGGCCCAGCCAGGAGCCTGAACCCCCAAGGCCATCCTCGTGCTGCGCGGTGGGGTGGGGGCGCCACTCCCCTACCCTCCTTCCCCCAGCAGCCCTGCCCCGCACCCCCACATCCCCGCGCTGCGGTCCGGTCCCCAAGCCCGCCACCCGCACCCGGGCGCGGCGGGGGCGTGGCTGTCCTAGAGAGGGCAAGGCTGGGGGGGATCGGGGCGGGCTGCCACGCCAGCACAGAGTCTGCTCCTTGGGTCGAGGGAGTTGGGAGCCTAAAGCGCCCATGGCAAAAGTCTGAAGTATCAGCAGCAGGGCCGGATTAACCTTTTGTGGGGCCCCATGGGGACGGGGGTAAGGGGCTGGCTGGGGGCAATGGGAGATGGGGCATGCCACAGCAGGGACAGCCCCACTCCACCGAGCCCAGTACAAGGGCACTGTTGACAAACCGGCAGCTGCCAGATGCACACTGACCCACCCGGCCCTGCACTGCCATCGTGCTTCTTCCCCTTGGGGGTGGGCCCACACTGCACTGCTGCCCAACACCCTTCTGATCCCCTATGACCAGTGCCACACCGCCCAAGAGATCCCCCCCCACAAACATCTATGCCCAGTGCTCTCCCACAGACCACTATGCCTAGCACACACCCACCTAGAACCCCCCCATCCTCTCACTGCCCAGTGCCCCCTAGCTGAACACTCCCACAACTGCACAGGACCCTGCACCTTCCTGTCCAGAGACACCCCCCCCATCCCCTCAGTGCCCAGTGACCCCCCCCCACAGCCCCACCACAACTACACAGTGCCCCGCAGACCCCCGCCCACTTCCCAGTGGTCTGACATACACAGAGTTCCCCCACTGCACATCCCCCCCCAAACACACAGATCTTCCCATCCTCCCAGTGCCCCCTGATTCCCCAGCACCCCAAAACACAAACCTTCCCTACTGCTGAGCACCTCCCACCCCCTCATTGCCCAGCACCTCCCCTCACTGCCTAGCATCCCCCACCCCCCCCCCAGACCTCCCTAGAGACCTACTCTCCCATGACCTGACCCCTGGCCACAATTGCTGGCCCTGATGGGAGGTGCCTGTGTCTGCCAGGCTGAGCCAGCAGCGCAGCCAGGGCTGGTCCTGGGGCAGGATAACTTCGGTCCCTTGGGAGTGGTGTAATCAGCCAAGCAGGAGCAGGGCCTGCCCGGGCCAGGCTCCCTCAGGACCCACATGTCTGGCACAACCCAGTTGAGCCGCCCCACACTGTCCCCTGTGACTGGCTGAGACTGCTCCAGCCTGTGCACCAGTCCCAGGTGGCTCTGCCCCAGGGGAGGCAGCTGGGGCCCCAGGGGAGGCAGCTGGGGCCCCACAGGTCCCAGGCAGCAGAGACCGCTCAGAGCTGAAGCAGTGCTGGGGAGCTGGGCAGATCCCCTGGGACGTGAATCCTGAGATCCCACCGGGCCCAGCCACACCCACTGGCCTGGTGGACAGCAGTCCTGCCCAGCCTGCATGGTGGACCCCAACTGCTGGGTGATGAGCCCCCAATAGGCGAGTGGAACCTGATGGCTGAGAGCTGCTCACACAGCAAGGCCTGGGTGCTGGACTGCCCTGGGCGAGGGGCCAGACCCAGCTGTGTGAATGGATTAGAGGAGTCCGTAATGGGCCCCGTCCCAGTGTGGGCTTGGTGTCACGGTGCCATTGGCACTATTGTAAACCTGGTAATGATCAGCAGAGGCCAGCCACTTTGGTCTTCAGCCCCCCATTGCGTGAGGGGCTGTGATGTTGCGTGTGTGCTTCTTTGAGACAAATGAACATTAAAAACCCAGCCACTGGTGCAGCAAAGTGTTGTGAGCCTCTGCATTGGAAAAGGGGATGAGGCAGGTGAAGCATCCAGACATCCTTGGTTTATGCTAGGATCAGGTATGTCCACAGAACCAAAGTTGAGATCTTATCAGCTACCAAGGCTAAAAAAAAATCTGTTGTCTGTACATATAGGTATGCAGCACAGGCAATGCTAGTTGCAATCAGCTATGTTTACTGGGTTTTTTGCTTATTTGTACAATTGACTGAATAACATGAACTGTAGATAGTATAAGATAAAAGGCTGTTACCCTTGTTAGTTGTCAGGTCATTCTAAGAATAAACGACTCTCTGGGATGTTCAAATAAAACCTTAAAGGGATGCAGTCAACTTTAAAGTTTACCCATTTGTCAGAAAATTTACACCTAAAATTGTTACAGATAATCACCCAAGTTGACTATAACTGAAAGACTAGAGGACATAATGTTGTTAAATGCATAAAATTATATAGGCAGTTTCCTTTTTCTTGCTTGTGAATTTGTTTTTCCTGCTGTGAAGCTAAAATTTTAAAGATCATCCTAACTGGCATGGGGACTCAAGGTGAGCATAGTAACTGAAAGTACTTTTTAACTTTTCTTAAAATGACTAGATTATAATTTATGGTGTTCCTTCAAAATCCTCAAGTGACTATTAATTTTAATTCACTTACCGGAATATATTCTTTCAGTAAAATGCTAGTGACTAGGATTCACTATCTATGAACTATCTATACACTGTCTAGTGAAATAGTTTTACTTTTTAAATTACTTTAAACTGCTGCACAAGGACAGGCGGAGTTGGCTGTGGATAACGATATCTTAAGATAATGTATCTTTTTCAAAAAAATTTTTTTTAAATATAATGAATTTTCATCCCACTGTGAGTACACCTAGTAATAGGATGAAGTTAACAGCCTGTGAATTGGTTTGCTGTACAGATTTTTGCTGGATTTGTTTTTCTGTAGTCATCTTTTGATGTTGAATCCTGTGTTCACCACCCATATTACAAATCACAAATGCCAGTGAAATTGAGCTCTAGAAATTAGCTACCTTTGTAATCCTAAATTTAGTGATAGCAGTGAAAGGACTAAAGGAACAATGGGGTTGAATAATCAAAACTTGTAATGTAGCAGCATTCCCTACCTGTTCATTGTATGTAATGATGATGAGAAATGCTGGAGTGCCTATATATGAGAAGTAGTTGTTACATGATTAAAACTGACAGAACTTTTTTAATCCATACTTTCCACAAATTGCATTTAAAAAAAGATACTTAATTTCTCAGGAAAGATTTAATCACAGATAATGTAGTGAGATCTCAGCTCACATATTTGAGACATTATTACTTTTAGAAAATATACTTCAGAATGTCTATGGTGTTTGTCAAATAAATGAACAAAGTCCATTTTGTGACATATTAGTTTTTTATTTTTTCCAATGTTTCTTAACTTGAAAAATGCAATAATTCTTGGTGTTTCACTTGTAAGAAGAGCCCAATTTTTACAGTATATCTGTTACTGAACTGAAACATCAGGTCACCAAAATTTGCAAAGTAAAATTCTGAAAATAATTTTATTTTCAGGTTTTGAAATACACAAACCGGGGTTATGCATCACAGCGTACTTTAAATGTAAGTATTAAGAAGCATATGGCTACAAGCATTGGTTATGATAAACCATCGCTACTAGCCTGCTTTTAGAGTCTGATCTTTAAAAACTTGAGCGCAACACACTTTCAATGTAGAGAATGTGTAACTTGGCCAAAGTTGCACAGCTTGTCGTTAGCAAAGCTGGGAATAAAACCTACGGTCTGCTGACTCCCAGTGTCCTGCTTTTTAACCACTGGATTGCAAGGACTTCTACTTGAGAGAGATTACTTAAAAAAAGCATTGAAACTCTGCCCTTCCCCACCCTCTTGTAATCTGATGACAATTATATGTGATAAGCTTGAATAAGAATACTTGTTACCTGTCTCTCATCTAGTATCAGAACAGTGTTTAGATTTTTCTAAGATCTGTCTGTATCAAAATGTCAGATAACTTTAAAGTGGTCTGTGGCGCAAAGGGTTGGGAAGGCAGGGCATCATGCTTCTGTTAAACTTACAGTGAGAAGGTCAATGCTATCTCTCTCATTTTGAAAATTTCACTCTGCATTGACCTGTGTCTGACCTGGTCTGTAACTGAGGGCAGCTGAATGTGTCTGCCTCTTGAGTTTGTTAATCCTATTACTGGTTACTTGTGGAGTGGGAGGAGAGTAAATCAAGTGACACAAGGTATTCCATCCAAAATCCTGCCTACCTCCGTGAATAAAGAACCAAGGGCCTGACACTGTATGGTGCTGAGTGTCTTTGACTCCCGCTGAAACATGGGGGTTGAAGGTGCTCATCAACACCACCGAGGAAGCATTCAGGAACAGGCCCCAAGTGGGGGATCCAGACTTTAGTCCCTTCAATGTCAGCACATCATACGGCCATCAGATTGATAGGCTAGCTTAGCAGGCAGACTTGTTGATGCGAGGGGGGCTGAGTAAAAATAAGGGTAAAAGCAATACAAATCATCATCATACTTAAAATAACCCCATATTATGTTGTAATTCGAAGAAGTCAGATGCAGTGAGCTCCTAGATAAAAGGAGTTGAAAGTCATACCTTGTTTCATTCAAAAGTTTATGGTTAGCCCCACAAGAAGATCTCTGATATAACGTGACTAAAGCTACGTCTACACTACCCGCCTGAATCGGCAGGTAGAAATCGATCTCTCGGGGATCGAATTATCGCGTCTCGTCGGGACGCGACATTCGATCCCCGAATCGACGCTTGTACTCCACCAGCGGAGGTAGGAGTAAGCGCCGTCGACGGGGGAGCCACGGAGGTCGATTTGCGGCCGTCCTCACAGCGGGGTAAGTCGGCTCCGATACGTCGAATTCAGCTACGCGAATAGCACATCTTAAATCGACCCCCCCCCCGTAGTGAGGACGTAGCCTAAGAATGTCATGATAATTTAGCCAATGTCTTGTTTCTTGGGCAGGTGTCTCAATTACTATAACATAATAATTATTAAAATGTTTGCACTGCAGTGGCACCTAAAGTCCATGACCCATTTGGCTCCCCCGTTGTGTTGTACAATTGTATACTGTACAAATATGAGTCACTGTTTAAAAGAGAAGACAAAATAAAGTGTGAACAAGTTAAAAGAAATTTTATGTTTTTAAATACTGTAACTCTTACCACATATTCTGTTCTACTAGGAAGTGGTCATAGCAAGTGCAGCACGGACTCCCATTGGATCTTTCCAGGGATCCCTTTCATCATTGCGAGCCACTGAACTTGGTTCTGTTGCAATTAAAGGAGCAATTGAAAGAGCAGGTATGTGTAAATATTTGTTCACAAAACAAAGTTACACATTGCCCCAGTGAACCGTATCAATTTGTATCTTGTTTTGGGGAAATAAAATTATGTTAAAAAATAAGTGTGCATGTGGGTGGGTGAATTTTTCATCTTAGAGATCTTAAACTTTTATCAGTTGATACTATTAAAAAATAAAAACAAAATCTAAGCATGAAATGTGTAAAGCAGTTAATGCCTGATATGAGTGCTTTTGTTTCAGTGTTGCTTTTAAGAATAGATTAGAATGTTCATCAGTGGCCTATGTGAAATAAAATGTTAATCTGGTTCCTACTGGATAGGTTTTGGGAGGTGGAAACCTATCACCACATTAGACACTGATTTATAGTCTGCATTGGAGTTAGAGTGGATGCACTAAAGACATGGAAATGGAATTGCTCTAATGTGTTGAAACACACTGCCCAGGAGTTTGTTGAAGGCAGCATTCCTGGTGCTTGTGCTGTTTTTGTTCTGTGGATGCCTAGAGGACTTGGGTCTCTAGAGCAGTCTTCAGCATTTTTTCATGAACCATAAGTGTGGAAATCCAGGAGGCTCTTGATGTAGGTCTGTGGGCTGTATTTTAGCCACACTGGAGTAAAATCAGTGCACTTTATTGCCAGTGTTAGATTGAAAACTTTATCTAAAAGATAAAAATACTAATGTATTGCTTCTCTCCCTTAGAAAAAGCCTCTTGGTTTATTTTATAGGTATTCCTGCAGAAGAAGTGAAGGAAGTGTATATGGGTAATGTCCTGCAGGCTGGACAAGGACAAGCTCCAGCAAGACAAGCACTACTGGGTGCAGGTATTAACATACTGGTTTTGTTTCTGGGTTTAAAGATCTAGCGAATTTATACTACATAGAGCTGCTACAGAACTGTAGGCACAGATGATAACTATTTTACTTTAGATGAAAATTAGCCCCATATGAAATATTATAGATGGTGAAAGGCATTTTTTTGTAATGAGGGGCAGTGCAACAAGATTAGCAGCTAATAGTTGTTAAATGCTAAAAAAGAATGATGTAATTAGATTATAAATAGAATAATGTGGTTGTCTTAATTGATTAATATATTTACTTGTCTCAGGTTTACCAATCTCTACTCCTGCTACAACTATCAATAAAGTTTGTGCTTCTGGAATGAAGTCTGTCATGATGGCAGCACAGAATCTGATGTGTGGAAATCAGGTATGTGAATTTTAGTGCCTGATAACTTCAGATGTGATATCTGATTGCCAAATTTTGGAGATTCTGATCTCTGAGAAATACAAGACTAATGTGGTGGTTTCCTGCCCATTATAATATACTACACTTTTTGGTTTTGTGCTAATATTGCTTAACTAGAATTTATATATATATATTTTTTTACATAAATCCTAATTTTGTAGATATTTAAATGTTTGTTTTGATAAACAAATTTGTGTATTTAGAAATGTCTCGCATATATCTTAGGATACAGTTAATAGTGGAAGTAGTTGTGGTCAGTATTATAAGTTTTTCCTTTTAAGGGGAAGAGAGGATAGAGAAGCAACCAGGTTGCTTTGACTCATGCCTCTTGTGTAGACATACAGGTAGTCAGAACTAGAGACTATTCCAGCATAGCCTTTTAATAGTCAATATATGCTGACAAAGGAGTTTTTCCTGTTGTGTAGGAACATCACCTCCCCAAACAAAGTTAGCTGTGTTGTCTGAAACCCTCTTCTGTCAACATAGCTGTGTCTCGGGGTTTTGTTAGTATGGCTACATCAGTGGGGGTGTGACTTTATTTTTGTTATCCCCAACTGACATAGGTATGCTGATGTAACCTTTTAATCTAGACCAGGCCTAGATTAGGAGGAAAAAAAATCGTATCTGCCAATTATGGTACATCTTTGGAAAACCTACCTGCTGACATAAGTATTCTCTTTTATTTCTTAAAATACATACACGCTCTCTCTCCTCCCTAGGGTAGAGTTACTGATATCAGTGATTTACAACCGCTGCTTAATTCACACCAAACCCAATCTGACCCAGTATTAAGAGCTTGGTCTAGAGCCTGAAGTCAAGGGGAATCTTTTGCCCCTGACTGTACTGGTCTTTGATCAGGCTCTAAATGGTATTCTTGCCACTAACTTCAGTGGGATCAAGAACAGTTCCCGTACTTCTATTTCAACAGCTACTGCTGGGATTAGTAATTCACATTTAATGAATATTCATACCTTAGGTTTACATTTGATGGATGCAGGCCACACACTTTGTAGGGGCTCTCATATTTTAGAGATTTGACCTGAGGTGATTATGCATGCCTGATTCCCACACAGTCTGTCACGGTCTCTCTACCCACTTTGCTGGATTCAGCCCTAATTGACTGTAAGTAGGTCTTAAAAACTATATTATTAGAGATTTTTTTTCCCCAGCTGCACACTCAGTAATTCTGATCCCATTACAGTCAGTGACAAAACTCCCATTGACTTCAATGGATATGTGATTAACGCTGTTTTAGAGCCTTTACTGGATTTATAGATTTTTTTTTTTTTTTTTTTTTTAAACTGGAAGGGCTGGAGACATAAAATTATATAGGATCAGAATAACAAAGCTAAAAAAAGAACACTTTAAGAAATCTTCTTTTCCCTTCTCTGGATTCCTATTTCTGATTTCTAGTCATAATTGCCTTTGATTCTCTCTACTGTCCGTCTCATCTTCATGACTCTGTTGCTTTTATTGGATGCAGTATATACCTAATATTGAACAAAGCATCATTACTTTAAATCTTACCATAAAAAAACCTTCCTTTTCTTATCCCGTGACTGACTCCTTGTAAAGTATCCTTTATGAGGATGCAATATAAAAGTGTTTTACTGAACTTTTCTATAGACTACAGAAAAACATTAAACTTGCAATTTTTCTTATCCCTACCCATATGTAATACACTGCATTAAAAATGGTTACATGTATTCTTCATGATGAGAATCTAGAAACTTCATGTGTGAAGCCCCAGTGAATGGTCAACCATATCTTACAAAGGGTGATAAAACTGCAGGAACTACTTCTTGAAAACCATGTAGAAATATTAATGAATGCACATACTAATTAAATTGAATTTTTGGCTCAATGAGAAAACTGTTTAAAGTCTCCAGTTTGTTGCTGGCTTATTAACAGACAACATGGTAAACTGTGTTATGAAGTTGGGTCAGATCTTTCCACGCTGTGAGACAACACAAAATTGTATAGAGCAGCTAGTACTTCATGTGAACAGATCTCTCTTCTTTGCTGGTGTCTTAAATTCTGAAACAGCTGTTTGTCCTGTAGATATAACATGTTGCTAATGGAGAACTGAAATGGAACAAATATGCCAAACTAAGACTTTTTAATCAGAAAATTCTACTTTAATCTTGGCGGCACTTACATTTCAACAATTGAGGTATAGGAGAAAGAAAATACTAATTGATGTGAGGTGGCCAGAGCACCAGTACAGCGAATGAAAGATTAAAAAGAAATACAGACTAAGAAATTTGTCAGATCTTTTTTTCCCCTCAAACACTTCATGTTGTAACTTTACTGTAACTAATCTTCAAGACTTTTTGCTTCTCAGATCTTTTGAAATTACAGCTCAGACACAGAACATTAGTCATGTTCACTTCCTGTGCCAACACCAATTAACTGTTTTCATTTTTTTCCTGTTTTAGTCACACAAAAAATAGAAGCAATTTTGTAAGAAACATCTGTAACGTGTTCTCTAATCTTTTGTTATGTGGGAAGAAATGTTATATAAAATGGCTTTTATTGTAATTTACTTTAACATATGCTTGTTTTTGTTTGAGAAGGATGTGATGGTGGCTGGCGGGATGGAGAGCATGTCTAATGTTCCCTATACAATGAACAGAGGGGCAACACCTTACGGAGGAGTAAAGCTGGAAGATTTGATTGTAAAAGATGGCTTGACTGATGTTTACAACAAAATCCACATGGTAATTATTGCTGTTCAGTACTGAAACATACAGCAACTTCATTTTTTTGCCTATCATGAGCCTACTACTGAACTCAAGAGTTTATTACTAACTATTTAAATGTTGGTTCTGGCATGCCCGGGAAATGAGGGACAGAACTGCTTCTGAGGAAAGGGTTCTTCCATTTTCAGGATTCTTACTGTGAGTGGTGTGGAGAGGCTAGGCAGAAAATTCAGGAGCAGGCCAAGCAGTGGTTTTGTGTCGCTGTGTTTGAGGCCTTTCTCAAGAGTCCAGGACAGTGGTAGACAGTGACTCAAGACCCGGGGGTATGCTGTAGAATGCACAGTTGATTACTAATAGCTCAGTATTCCTTCCTTCCCAGGGGGACCAATAAAGCGTAAACGTACGTGTGTGTGTGTGTGTGTGACAAATGAGGTTCCTAGAGGAGAATGAGATTCGAGACTATCGGTATGCTGTCTCACCTGATACCGCCTCACAATATTTGATTCTCCTGGTTCCATGTCAGCTAGCATCCTGACAATAGCTCACTGGTTTAAGTTGAATCCAGATAAGATTGAAGTGAGGCTGGTGGGCATTTTGAGGAATTAATGATTGTTCTCCCCACTGAAGGAATTTTCCTACCCTTTGTCTTAGTTATTCACAGTCTTTATTGGATGAGTTGCTACTACTTGCTTCCTAAATAGTAGCAGTTGCACAAATTATCTTTTACAATCTTTGCCTAGCCTATAGATTAGTCATAGATTCTAGGACTGGAAGGGACCGCGAGAGGTCATAGAGTCCAGTCCCCTGCCCCCATGGCAGGACCAAATGCTGTCTAGACCATCCCTGATAGACATTTATCTAACCTACTCTTAAATATCTCCAGAGATGGAGATTCCACAACCTCCCTAGGCAATTTATTCCAGTGTTTAACCACCCTGACAGTTAGGAACTTTTTTTTCCTAATGTCCAACCTAAACCTCCCTTGCTGCAGTTTAAGCCCATTGCTTCTTGTTCTGTCCTTAGAGGCTAAGATGAACAAATTTTCTCCCACCTCCTTATGACACCCTTTTAAATACTTGAAAACTGCTATCATGTCCCCTCTAAGTCTTCTCTTTTCCAAACTAAACAAACCCAATTCTTTCAGCCTTCCTTCATAGGTCATGTTCTCTAGACCAGGGGTAGGCAACCTTTCAGAAGTGGTGTGCCGAGTCTTCATTTATTCACTTTAATTTAAGGTTTTGTGTGCCGGTAATACATGTTAATGTTTTTTAGAAGGTCTCTCTCTATAAGTCTTTGGTGGGGGGAGGGGTGTGTGTGCAGGGCAGAAGGCTGGGTGTTGGGGGGAGGGCAGGGCAGAGGGCTGAGGGTGTGTGGAGGTGCAGGGCAGAGGGCTGGGGTGCTCGGCTCATGGGGGTGCTCCCAGCCCCCTGCCATGAGCTGCTCATGGCAGGGGGCTGGGAGGGATATGCCCTGTTCCATCCCCTTCCCCAAGGCCCGTCCCTACCTCTCTCTGCCTCCTCTACGGAGCAGCAAGCACGCTGCTGCTCGGCTCCACTCCGCTCCCCTCCCCCTCGCAAGGGCCGTTGCCAGCAGGGAGGAGGAGGGGCTGGAATGTACCACGCTGTTGGAAGAAGCGGGGTGGGGGGGAAGCTTGGCTACCGCAGGACCAAGCTTCTGCCTCCTGCGCCTGCAGGGCGGAGAGTGGGGTGGGGGGCCGGGACCTGCAGCAGCCAAGCTTCCCTCCTCCCCCGCTTCTTCCCCCAGCATGGCGCTTTCCGGCCCCTCCGCCTCCTCTCACCGGGCAGGCAGCGTGCCTCTCAAAATCTGCTTGCATGCCGTGTTTGGCACATGTGCCATAGGTTGCCAACCCCTGCTCTAGACCTTCTCTGGACCCTCTCCAATTTCTCCACATCTTTCTTGAAATGCGGTGCCCAGAACTGGACACAATACTCCAGCTGAGGCCTAAGCAGCGCAGAGTAGAGTGGAAGAATGACTTTTCGTGTCTTGCTCACAACATACCTGTTAATGCATCCCAGAATCATGTTTGCTTTTTTTTTTTTTTTTTTGCAACAGCATCACACTGTTGACTCATATTTAGCTTGTGGTCCACTAACCCCTAGATCCCTTTCTGTCGTACTCCTTCCTAGACAAATTCTTCCCATTCTGTATGTGTGAAACTGATTGTTCCTTCCTAAGTGGAGCACTTAGCATTTGTCTTTGTTAAATTTCATCCTGTTTACCTCAGACCATTTCTCCAATTTGTCCAGATCATTTTGAATTATGACCCTATCCTCCAAAGCAGTTGCAATCCCTCCCAGTTTGGTATCATCTGCAAACAATAAGCGTACTTTCTATGCCAATATCTAAGTCGTTGATGAAGATATTGAACAGAGCCGGTCCCAAAACAGCCCTTTGCGGAACCCCACTTGTTATACCTTTCCAGCAGGATTGGGAACCATTAATAACTACTCTCTGAGTATGGTTATCCAGCCAGTTATGCACCCACCTTATAGTAGCCCCATCTAAGTTGTATTTGCCTAGTTTATCGATAAGAATATCATGTGAGACCGTATCAAATGCCTTACTAAAGTCTAGGTATACCACATCCACCGCTTCTCCCTTATTCCTATCACGTTACTACCTTCCAAGTGTTTGCAGATGATTTCCTTAATTACTTGTTCCATTATCTTCCCTGGCACAGAAGTTAAACTAACTGGTCTGTAGTTTCCTGGGTTGTTTTTATTTCCCTTTTTATAGATGGGCACTATATTTGCCCTTTTCCAGTCTTCTGGAATCTCTCCTGTCTCCCATGATTTTCCAAAGATAATAGCTAGAGGCTCAGATACCTCCTCTATTAGCTCCTTGAGTATTCTAGGATGCATTTTATCAGGCCCTGGTGACTTGCAGGCATCTAACTTTTCTAAGTGATTTTTAACTTGTTCTTTTATTTTATCTTCTAAACCTACCCCCTTCCCATTAGCATTCACTATGTTAGGCATTCCTTCAGACTTCTCGGTGAAGACTGAAACAAAGAAGTCATTAAGCACCTCTGCCATTTCCAAGTTTCCTGTTACTGTTTCTCCCTCCTCGCTGAGCTGTGGGCCTACCCTCTCTTCACTGATACAGACTTCACCTTGGTTATCCATACCTATCTGAAACCCTTCCTTGTTCCCTAGCGTGAGAGACCTGCTGCAAAAGGCATATATGTCATGCTGGGGGACAAGGAAGAGATTCAGCCAATGCAGGGTTTTGGATAATTGAGCTGAGACTACTGGTTAGGACTGTGAGGAAGAGGAGGATAAAGATTCCCTGGCTGCAGGGGAGACCACTCTGCTGCTGAATAGCTCCTGCCCAGTACAGAGAGCCCTCTGCAGGTCCGATGCCATGGAAGTGAGTGAGTAGGGCCATGACAGCAGAGGGATTCCTGTGCTGCCACAAGGCCAGTGACATGCAATCCCTGCAGATGCAGTTATCACGGGGAGGGGAAGCTGTGGGAGAGGAGGTGTGGCTGTAGTCCCGATGAAGCAGAGCCTCCCCACCTAGCCAGGACTGCAGAGGAGGAGTCGTCCCCATCACCCTCTATTTGGCTAGATAGAGGTATAGAAATTAACTCACTTGTGTGAGGAATCAGAAGAATGCTACAATCAAACTAATGCAGACTGATCTCTGCACAATGTTTTATATGTAGAATTTGCTATAGAAACAGCATAAGTTTAACCAAATATGCATGCGGATTCTTAAGACGTTAGCCTAGTGACCAAGGAGGAGGGGTATAGCTCCCTCATCTTCAGAATAACTTTCTCAGGTGGACTTGGTGTATCTCAGGGAATTGGTAATGAAATATATTACCCTTCATCTCTGTCACCAGTGTACGTATAGCCCGTGTTTGTAGTGAACGAGATTTCTAATGGTTGATTCTATGGCTGTTCAGTAACCTGTGTGAAATGAGTTAGGCGGTCGCAGAGGATAGTTGTGTATACAATTAAAAAAAAAAAGAGAGAAATTATCACGCTGTTCAGTAACCTGTACAAAAAGTTAGGTGGTCTCAGTTCAGTTGTTGGATGAAAAATTGGCACTACTTGCCAATTTGTCATTCTCTGCTGAGAATCCAAGGACTGAATAAGATCTGGAGATTGAAGTACCCTTTCAAGCCTAGAAGGCAGTCCCACCAGTATAGGAATGATGTGCATTGGTGAGAACAGTTTGGATGTACTGTTATGTGACTAAACAGGGCTTCAGATTGTCGATCCAAGCCATTTCAAAAGCATTAAATTCACACAGATTTTTTTTAAAATTAGAAAGGCCTCATTAGGAACATTAGAGAGACAAGGTGGGTGAGGCAATAGCCTTTATTGGACCAACTTCTGTTGGTGAGAGAGACAAGGTTTCGAGGGACACAGCTTTTGCTGTGGCTCAAAAGCTTTTTTCCTCTCACCAACAGAGAAGTTGGTCCAATAAAATATATTAATTCATTCACCTTGTCTGTCTAATATCCTGGAACTGACATGGCTACAGCTATATCATTACGAACATGGCTTTCTGGCTTAAATTACATCTGTCCAGAAAATTGCCCACTAACTTCTGTTGTGAAGTTCAGATTCCTGTAGCAGTTGTCACAATAGAACCTTCTGGCAACTAACATTTAAAAGTTCACGTCAATGTCATATCCATTTCAAAAAATTGAAGTTAATCTTCCCATCTACATTTCTGGTTCCTGCTCTCAGAATGGTCTTTGTTTTTCCCTAGGGTAATTGTGCTGAAAATACTGCTAAGAAGCTTACTGTTTCACGAGAGGAGCAAGACACTTATGCTATAAATTCTTATACTAGGAGCAAGACAGCCTGGGAATCAGGAGAACTGACAAAGGAAGTTGTTCCTGTCACTATTTCACAAAAAGGTATGAAAATACATTCTAAAATAAATTTTTAATGTTAAATTGGGCACTGATGAATACTAACATTGCAGCTGGAATTTGGGAATTTTTTTTTTTTTTTAAACTTAGCTTGCTTTCTGACAAACACAGTTGGTGAAAGTTTATGGTCCATTTTTTTCCTATTTGTTTTTACTGAGATACTGGAGTTATCCATCCTTCTCTTGTAACTTGCATGAGTGTTACAACATAGAAAAAGTGCTAGCTAATGTGGCTTGTAATTCATCTCCTTTTGTGTTTTTTTTACTATTTTAATACCCCTAATTGATCTGTGATTTTTTTTTTTTTTTTTTTTTCTTTTCTTTTCCCTACTCTTCTCTCCACCAGCCTGGGAGGATGAATTGCTAAAGGTCTTGTCTTAACAATAAACCTGTTGTGGATCAATGGGCTAAAGGAGCAAGCTTGTCAATTTTTGTCTCTCTTCACAGCTAAATTAAGTCACATTCCAGTTTTAGACATCTTGACATATTATTTCTATAAAATATAACAGAATAAATATTGCAGAATACCGTGGGTCAGTGGTCCCCCAACTTTTCAGGATTGTGCTTCCCCTTACCCCGTCTGTCTCCTGCCCCCCTCACCCCCTCGGGGCTGGGAGCAGCAACACTGCTTTGGGGGGGAGGGAGGGACCTTGGACAGGAGTAAGGGAGCAGAGGCTGGGGGTGGGTCTAGTGCCGGGGCTGGGAATGGAGCCACAGCTGAGGGCAGGGCCAGAGCAGAGAGGGGATGGATAGTGCTCCTCCCCTCCCCTTGTGGGGGCTGGGCTGGACCCACTATGTCCTCCTAGGTGGGCGTGCCCCACAGTTTGGGGAGTTCTGTTTTAGGGGCTACATTTTGGATAAATCATAACACAAATAACCTGGTAAAATGTCACATGCATCAGTGTGCAACTTTTCATGCTAAAATGCCAAAAACTGATTGAGTTGGCATCTTTGGCATTATTTCAGGGAAACCAGATATAGAAGTGAAAGAAGATGAAGAGTATAAGCGTGTTGATTTCAGTAAAGTTCCAAAACTGAAGACTGTTTTTCAAAAAGAAAATGGTAAGTACTCTATATGGAGCAATTGGTGTTGTGTGGTTTTTTGTTTGTTTTTTTTTTTAAATAGAGCAAATTTTTTATGAAATATTTGAAGTCTCTCCATGCTAAGCCAAGTAGTGAAGAACAGTTTCCAATTGAAATTACTAGGACATATATAGATATTTTATTAAACAGACTTCTTGCTGATTCCCAATATGTTACTGATGTGTCATAGGAGAGGCAGAGATGTATCCAATTTTAAATTAAAGATTTCCATAGCTCTAGTTGCAGTCAAAGGTGAACTGCTTTACTTGAAACAGGGACTCTGGTGTTTGTCTTTTTTTGTCTGAGTTCCTCCAAAGTATGTTAGCAGGAGGACTGTGCTTATCTTCTGTTGAACACAGTAGCCTGCTCTTGTTCAGGGCTTGACATTGAGCGCTGTATATTCTTATGGTACTTAATTTCAAAAAATAAAATCTCAAAACTCTTTCAAGTTGGACTGTTTCGACAGGTGGGTGAATAACATATTCTTTCCACCCAGCCCCAATGTCGGTGTATTTGAAAACAGCTTAACTGGGTCAAGGTGAAGACGACGAAAAGCATAGGAATACAGCAGGCACCACTTACAGCAGCACCCTTTGTGTCCTGGATAATTGTTCTTATAACTGGACAATGTACAGCAGTGTTTCCTGGAGAAATGCAGGCTGTGTTACATACTTCATTTTGTTGTGACATTTGGAAGGTCTGGTTTAGTGACAGGCTTTAATGGTTTCCACTTGAAACAGGTGATAATTGTGGGGGAATCAAACAGCAAAGTTGGTCTAGAATTGCAGTTTCCCAAATGTTCTTGTAAGTGGAATGCTAATACTGAAAAGTAGATGTCAAGATGAGTGTCTTTCCTGGAGAAGTGGTACATGAGTGTGGGAGCTGTATCTGTTTTATTGTTGCACAGATCCAGCGGGGATTGATTTATCACATCTAGTCGACCCCCGAGCGTTCTCCCGTTGACTCCTGGGTGAACATTATTGCTTTGCGTGTTGATCCAGTCCATTTTTCGTTCTCTTCGGGCTTTAATTATAAGTTGAACTTGTTTTTAATTAAAAGATTGCTTCTTCAAGCGGCTCTGCATATTCCCACTTACGGGTACTATGCTGCCTTGTGGTACCTAGCAGCAGAACCACCTAGCAGGGTCAGCTAGAGCACTCTTGCGCTCTCTGCCCTCCTGTCCAGTGTCACTGATGTTCTGAGAGCGAGACTTGTATAGGGGCTGGAGTGCCCTCAGTTCCATCTGACCCTATGCCTGGATGGATGTAAACATCTCCAGTCTCTTTGGAGTTGGAGCCCTTTTTATTGTTAGGATAGTTAGCGTTAGCGATTATTTTTTCCCCTGTCAATTCTGGGTTATGTCAGAATCAAAGAAGTGGAGAAGGCCGGGATTCAAAAGATGTGTTTCCTGCCTGGCAGCAGGCCACTCACCTTCTGGGTGTTTGATTTTCTGGACCTTTGCTCCCAGAGCCCACAAGAACAGGGAGAATCGTTTGTAGCTCCTCCTTCTCAAAGAAGCTCTTGAATCTAGATTCTCTGGATCTGATCAGTACCCTTATTGAAGGTCTAACTGAGCAGTCTTGGCTCCTGGAGCTTTCAGCAGCTCTAAGTGACTGCAGGGTTCTAAGAGGCTGCAACTCTGTCAGAGCCAGGTCTAATTCCTGCAGCTCCCTCAGTCAAGCCCTTGAGGCTACATGAATCCAAACCAAGGGCCACATGGTCATATCCAACTGGTCCGGTTTCAGAAGAGATGTTGAGAGAGAGTTTGTCTATGCTCACTTGTGCAGTACCTCCTGCTTCGCAATTATCCAATCCTGACAGAACCCCTGCGGCCATGAGACCAGGGTCAGTTCCCACTTCCACTTTCAGTTCCAGAAGATGGATTTGAGTGGTGTGTCAGAACTGGGGCTGTCAGAGCCTTTGGTTCTAACTGTTGCAGCACCAAAGAAAGTGAGACATAGGTAAGAACTTGTCCCTAAGGTAGTATCTGAATTTCACATCAATCAGACAATTAATTTGTTGCCCGCCTCTTCTCTCTCTCCTTTCCCCTCTTCTCCCCCCCCCCCCACCGAAAAAAAGGGAAAAATAATTCTAATAAGGGGGAATCTGTTCTCCAGACTTTGGATGCTAGAAGAGTCCTCACTTGTTATTTAGGTAGAGCTAAACGTTTTAATAAATGGTCTCGATTGTGTTTTATGCTTAAAACTACATGGGTTGTACAGTTTCTTCCCAGACACTCTTGATGGATTAAACAGTGTATTGCTGAATGTTAAACGCCAACAAAATCTCCTGTACCTGCTTCGATTCTACCACATTCCACTAGAGCGGTAGCTACTTTCTTCACTTGTCTTAGGCAGCTGCCAGTTGCTGAAATTTGCAGAGCTGCAATCTGGACTTTGGCGCACATCTTTGCTAAGCACTGTACTTTGGACTTGGCCTGTAGGGCAGATGCTGGATTTGGTAAAGCACTGCTTCAGCCCTTATTCAGTTAGGCCTCTGTTCCCACTTCCAGGTTAATTTTCAGCACTGCTTATCAGTCTGTCCCATAAGTGGGAATATGCAGAGCCACTTGAAGAAATGAAAGCTACTTACTTGTAACCAGAGTTGTTAGAGATTGCTCTGCATGTTCACACTACCCACCTGCCTTCCCCTTTTTTGTCAGAGTCCTTGTTCTATGTCTCTGGCTCTGATGTGGTGAGGGCACTCTCCCTCTTATATAGCCTCTCCCTCAGAACATTGGTGATGCTGAGGGAAGGGGAGAGGTGCATGACCGTGCTCTAGCTGACCCTGCTAAAGAAGGCTCTACCACAATGTGGCGCAGTACCCATAAATTGGGAATATGCAGAGCCTTCTCGAAGAACTCTGGCGATAAGTAACCAACCTTCAATTTCAAATCTGTTTTAATCTGATGGAAAAACCTTATATCGGGACACTTAAATTGATTTAAATCTGGCTTAAATCAATATAGTTACAGGCCTGATCTACACATGCAGTTTACAACAGTGTAACTTCTTATTCCAGTGGGAGCATGTGCGCCTTCACGCACATCTGTCTCCAGTCGATGGATCTCTGAAGCTAAATCAGTTTAGTTGCCCTACTTTTTTGCAGCCCTGTATCGATTGGCATTAACTTGATTTATTGGTAATGTGGAAGCCATTACTGTACCTAAGTAAGATAAATCTATTTAAACCTGGCTTAAATTGATGTAAGTGTCCACACAGGTTTTTGCACCATTTAATTTAAAAGCTTACCTTGAGGCTATGTTTATATTCTACTACAAACTAGGGGTGTGATCCCCCAGCTCACGTACACGTACTTGAGGTAACGCAATGAGAGCTAGCACTTGTATAAGTAGTAGTGTAGCTTCGGTAGCACTAGCAGTGTTGGCATGGTTTAGCCATGCCAGTACAAACACTCCTGCAACCTGTGAGTATGTACTCAGCACAGCTAAACCATATTGCCGCTGCCTATGCTACCACAGCTGCACTACTAATACTCATGCTAGTTCTTATCGAGCAATCATGAGAATTTGTATGCAAGCTGGGAAATCACACTCTTAGCTTGTAGCATAGATGTAGCCTTAGTTAAGCCAGTGCCCCATACTTGTATAGACAAGAGCTCAGATTCAGGACCTCTCTGTCAGATAAATGCATTGAAAAGAGATACCTGAGCTATTGCATTTTCCTTCCTTTGTTTAAATACTGTTCTTCTTTTTTCAGGAACAGTAACTGCTGCCAATGCCAGCACGCTGAACGATGGAGCAGCTGCTTTGGTTGTGATGACTGCAGAGGCAGCCAAGAGACTTAATGTCACACCACTTGCAAGAATAGTGGGTAGGAATTTTTCCAAATGCCTCTCTCAAGTACTATGCTGGAAAATACTCTTCTGATTTGCCATGTGACTTGGAATCTTGCTTAACCAGTCTTCTTTTTCTTTGGGGGAGTGTGGGATAGGTTCATTGGCTAGGAAGGTGCAGCTGTAACGTAACTTGAAGTGTTCTTTTAAATTCCAAGAGCCAAACATGCTTGGACTCTTGATCATAGCCAGCCTTTCCTAAACACGATTATGTCTAACACATTTTAAAAGTAAAATCTGAAGATATTACCATACTGTTTGCTTACAAGCACACACAGCTTACGGCCTGTTTTCAGGAGTCATTTTATTTAAATGAATAGAAAAATTGATTGGTGGAGAAGGGGAGTGTTGGACTTGTATCCTGTATAGGTTAATATTTCCTTTGTGAAAAGTGATAAAAGATTTCAATAATATTTATGGTCTTACAGCTTTTGCAGATGCAGCTGTTGATCCTATTGACTTCCCAATTGCACCTGCGTATGCTGTTCCCAAGGTAGGAACTAAACTGATCATTGCTGAATTAAAAAAAAAAAATTGTAAGCTTGCCTAAATTGCTCCAGTGATCCAACATGGATTTTCCTCTGATTGGAACACAGACAATACTTGCATCACAGGCTTATTTATAAAGTACTTTGGGACCTTTTAGATAAAGTAGTATTTATATTATGATTGCTTAATCACAAGAATAACTCCCAAGCAAAGTGCACATTCAGTTTTCTGTTCTAGTTAGGTTTTTTTATTAAAGGAACACAGTCCCCTTGAAATTTAGTTGACTTAAAGAAAAGAGTTGAAAATAGTTACAGGTACTTTCTTGCCCCTCAATACCTCTGCCAGTTTTTTGTGGTTAAGTCATCACTGTTGCTGTCTGAAAAATCCTCACAAACAGGAACACAACATAAATAGGCTATCAAGTCAAATACCCAAAGTAAACAAATTAGAAAACAGAAAAAAATATTTGTCTTATTTAGTCCTTATAGTAACTTCAGGTGTTACAAGTAACAAGTGACAAATCTTTTAGACAGAAGTGTGATGGGATCTGAGTCAGTGTCTCATCAAGGAACTAGGTAAATTATGCTGTTCATTGTATTAAATAAAGGCTCTCTCTGTGGGTATGACAAATGTAGGTAAAACAAAAAGCTGACAACTTTCCAGGTTCTTGTATATTGGCACTTGCTATGCAGACTCCTTTAGTGCCAGACTGTGGGGTTAATAACGTTGCCTGAGTTGAAGTTAAGACAGACATGTTAATCTCGGTGCTTGAGAGAGAACCCAGCTGGGTGGTTAATATTAAATTATTCTAAGCATGTCAAAGCAATTATCCGTAACTAAGGCCTTGCATACACAGGAAGGATTTTTTTAATACAACCTAAGGTATGAATTTAAACTGATATAGCTATACTAGTATAACCCCCTCCTCCCCCAATGGGCACTCTCGTTTTGATCTAAACAGAAAAAAGTCTTATCAGAATAAGTGTGTCTACACGGTGGGGTACGGGGCTGGTATACTGTCGTAATTGGTAAAATGTTTCTTTGTAGACTGGTGGTGAAACTTGTATTTGGCAGCATTAGATTAGCCCAAATCTGTGGAAACTATTTAATTGTCACATTTGTCAAATGTGCTGGTAACTTTACAGAAGACTTTGGTTTTGTTTGAGCTGATATATGGCTTTGGTCAGAAAAGGTTATGTCCATACAAATGTGGCTGTTTCTTAAAATGTAATCCACTTCATTGAATTACATTAATGGAATTATTGACGTGTTAAAACCAATTTAGCTTGCAAGGTATAAATATTAAAATGGAGGATTGAGTCCTCAGGTGTTAACATCAATGCTAATAACTAGATTGGGGTGTCAAACTCATTCTGTAGGAAAGGCCAAATTTATTTTTTTAATTATGGTGCGTGGGCTGGGGCATAAATTTACATCTGTATAATCCCCTCAATCCACAGATCTCTCACTGATGTGGTGGTGGTGATTGCATAAAGATCAAGGTTAGAATAAAGGTTTTTATGTAACAAATTTTTAATTCAGTTGCATTCTGCATCACTTGGGAGAATATTCTCACTCTTAGGACCTACCACTATTTCTCTTCTTGTTGTCACTTCTACATCTCTACTGCTCCCCTGGCTTTGGTCTTGTCTGTACTTAAAAGTTTTGCAACCCTCCCTAGTTTAGAGTTATACTAGTAGAAAAGTGCGTATACTAGTATAGTTTATTCCAATTCAAGAACTCAAAGAAGCTATACTGGTATTATACCTTTATACCATACCAGTATAACTGGCAGCGCAAAAAAAAAAAAAAAAAAATCACCCCCTAACCAGTAGTGACAATGGTAAAACTTTTAAGTGGTTTTATCTTGCTTCCTTTTCTCCCCCCCCCCCCCGCCCCCTCCTTCTATTTTCTTCTTTGCATCAACTCCCAGTTTGCATCCACGGGCTTCACTTCCACTCCATTTCCAGCTGATAAATAGTTACCGACATGTGAAGCATCATCACTCTATTGAGGCTAATGGAAAAGGGGGAGTGAATTTCCAGAGCTGCTGTTTCGAGCTGTCTAACAGGGAAGATATCTGTGTCAGTTACACTGTGCTTACATTTGGAAGGTTATTTGTAAGCATGAGGGCAAAGAAGAGAGTTTTAGATTCTGCAGAATCTGAACATGCTACACAACTCGCATAAATACATCAAGTAGGCCTTGTGTCTGACACCTTCAAACTAGAGGCTGTGAAAGTTTCGCCACTTTTTTTTTTTTTTTTTTTTTTTCTTTCTTTCTCTGCTGGGTTTCCCTTGAGTTCATTTCAGTTCTGACAAAGCCAGATCTAGGGGCAACTGCTGAGATGTGCAGTCTTCTGTAGAATCCTTTCTTTGTAGGGAATAGTCTAACACCACTTTTGAATAATGTGTATCCCAGCTGGGAAACTGGTGAAAAGCCTTGTGACAAGGGGAAGCTTCTGATCCAGGCCGAGTGCTTCACTGGGTAACTTTCCACTAGTTATAGGAAGTGTAACATTGAATTAAAAACAAAACAGGACCACCATGAAGTGCTTTTGGCTACATAACTTTCACAACAATGTTTTATTTCTAGGTTCTTAGTGATGCAGGATTGAAAAAGGAAGACATTGCGATGTGGGAAATCAATGAAGCATTCAGCGTTGTAGTCTTAGCCAATATTAAAATGCTGGGTATTGATCCTGAGAAGGTGAACATACATGGAGGTGCTGTGTCTTTGGGACATCCAATAGGGTAGGTGAAGTACTCCGTTGTGTGTTTTGTTTTTTGTTTTGTTTGTTTGCACTTTAGGGTAGGTCTTATCCTTGGACAGTATCTGTTAAACACATCATTGCGTCTGTGTGTGCTTGGGCCATGTTTTTTTAACACTTCCATTTTGTCTTTAGTTTTCCAAGCCAGGGGCAAAGGCTTTTGCTAACTGTCACAGGGAGCCAGTCAGTAGGAAGAAGCGTGAGCAAGAATTGATGGTGGCAATTTGGTAGCAAGCTCATTGTAATTTTATCCAAGGCTTAACTTTTAGGGTTTTGTGAATCAGGCTTGGTTGGAGGTTCACCTTTCACCTCAGTATTTAGCTCTTCTATGCAGTGGATGAGCAAGATTGGGAACCTTTTCTTGGATGAAGAATTTTCCTTGTGTCACAGGAAATTTTATTCAGTTCATTTATTTGCTCCCATCACTGTTGTCTTGGTGCATGTACCATTTTTTTCTCAAATTTCTAATTATTGAACTTGTTAACCAGGAAACAGACATTACTCCTGTCAGAATCAACTGCAACAGTAAATCCATTAATTAATGTTTGTGCAGTGCTTTCAACATCTGCTGTACTAATAAGTATTTGTTATACTGACTAAGCCCTCCTGCAAAAAGCATAAGTTAAATGGAGGACCTTCAGGGCATAGTGTAAAGACCACCAGGACACTGGATCTGTCCCAGCAACAGGCAATTAAACTCCAGGCCTAGGCTCTCTACTGAAAATTCTCACATTTGATCGCTACTGTTGTCTAAGGTGGATCCAGAACATCTACTGAACACCTAGTATTGCAGTTAGAAGCCAGCGCAGTCATTGGAGCATTGATGTAAGGTGCTCTTTTCAGTTTAACCCACCTGCCCCCCCCCCCCAACAAAAAAAAGTTGTCACGTTATGAAGCAGCTGTAGTTTCGGAATAGTCTAAGTCTTTCCCAGTAATCTACTTTGGAGGTGATAACTGGCATTGTGCAGATCTATTGAAGAAAAATAGCCCCAATCATTTAGCTAAATACAGATTGGAAAACCCATTGGGGATTCCAGGAGCAAATGGTGATCCAGAAGTGCCCCTTGAGTTGCAAGCTCTGTTGGCAAAGATGTTAGGACCACTCCTCAACTCGGGGGGGTGGGGGTGGGGGGAGGTGGCGGCTAACATCTTCCTTGCCATATTCTGTTGGTGTCCTCTGACCAAATCAACATCACCATAGTCTTCTCTGGATAGGTCATTTTCAAAAGTCCCTCTCTTGGTAAGTATGTAGGGCGCTGACCCTGTAAACATTTATGCATTGAACTAAATGAACTGACTTTTGTGCCAAAATGCTTGTCTACACTTAAAACACTGCAGCTGGACTGTTTCAGTGAATTCTATCTAGGCTGCTGGGAGGAGTTCTCCTGTTGGTGTAGATACTCCACCTCTCTGAGAGGCGATAGTTAGGTTGATGGTAGAATTCTCCCATCGACTTAGCACTTCCTGTGGATTTTTCACATCCCTGAGTGACTTAATTATGCTGATGTAATTTCCTAGTGTAGACCAGACCACTGTGTTTGACGGTTCGGGGTCTTAATCACAGCAAAAGCAGCACCTCATTGTACATCCTCAGACTTGTAGTTGATGAAGAAATGGTGTACAAAACCACCACTTGAACCAGCAGCTGCTCTCAAAATTCATTCTTCCTGTGGTGGTGGCAGCATGGAAGAGACTTATGTTCAGCCTGCTGTCTTTTTGAGAGAGCTGTGCTTTGCAATGCAGCCCAGTTAATTCAGTTCCAGCAAGGAACAGAAAGCCTGGTATTTTAAAGAGCTGTGTTTAGAATGCTGCAAGGTCGCTTCCCTCCCTAGGCTGACACTTCTGGTATTTACATAAAGACCTTCATCCCCTCAATGAAAGACAAAGTGGAAAAACTGGTGGAAAGTTGCTTTTATTACTCTTAGGTATGGTTAATTCGATATTTAATCCAAGGATGCAGTGCTACAGCAGCACTGCCATTTGAATCTGTTGATTGTTTTAGCTTGATTTTATACAAGTTGCTCTGACTTCCTATAAACTAAACTGTTTTCTCTTCTATATAGAATGTCTGGAGCGAGAATTGTTGCTCACATGGCCCACGTGCTGAAGCAAGGACAGTATGGTCTTGCAGGAATTTGTAATGGAGGAGGTGGTGCTTCTGCGATTCTGATCCAAAAGTTGTAGTCTGGCTGGCTGTTGAAAATACCAAGCCTTAAAATTATATGAGCAAAATAATCTGAGTGGTGGTGGCAGTTACATTATTTATGGATTTGCAGATAACACCCACTTTAACTGTTGGTTTTCTATAGTATTTCTCTAAAACCTTGATCAGTCGTGCTCACATCTGTGTTGCACTAAATTAGTTTAAAGTAAAAGTGTTTTTTACATAGTGTGAACTAAAACTTATCAAATTATGGTAAACTACAAGTTGTCATTAGACAGACTGTATGCCTACTCGGAATGTAGCTGTTCTGTGGATGATTCACAAAGATCCCCACCAGTAATTATTTGAATGAAAATTGTTTTCTTTGGTGGGTAATGAATTGATATTAAATCATTCATAGCTCTTAACATGGACACATAGCTTAAGTGCTCAATTTTTTTTATTTAAGCCTGTAATATCTAGTTGAATTTTTTTTTTCCCATGAAAATCACCTGGCAGTTACTTACCTGAATCTTGCTGTTGGAACATACCTTTACAACAGGAGTGTGAGTCCAGCTTGCCATCAACTGTTTAGACTTCTTCTAAGGTTAGCTACAATGCTGGAGGAGTCTTTACACCAGCTTTTCATTAAGGATTTCTGCAGCACTTTGTTTAGCATTGATAAAAATTAGTAACTGACATCATAGAACACAAGTTTATCAACTGCAGCTGAAAATATTAAAAATACTTAACCGTTAAATTATGCACAGATAATTGGCATTTCTCATTAGTCAGAGATAAGTGTTCACCTGCAGAGTTAACTGGTATAACTATCTCCCTTTAAGTTCACCCCCTACTTTATACAATTACAACTTCCCATGAGACAAGCCCATCAATCTGTGGTATCCAGAAAAGACTGGCTGACAATTGCTTGTGTTCAAGTAAACTATTGTCACCTTTGTGCTAGTTCAGGAGCAGTTGTAAAAACTTTTGCCTTCTGGCCTGAATCTATGCTACAGTTTTCAGGAATATTTTGAGCTGAACAAATATATCCACATGCAAACTTAGAAATGTAGAAAGATCAGAACATGTATTTTCACTGAAGATTCTGCATATGGTTTGAAAACAATATCCCTAGAATAGGTGGATGCAATTCTAGTGCAGCTTTGGGGGGGTAAGAAGCAAAGAAATGACAAATCCTCCTCTATTTTTCCTAGTACTAGCAGTAATGTAAACTTTTAGTTCTTTAAGCAAGTGTTTTAGCTGATTACCTAAAGTCTGTCTTAGCACTTTTTTGTGTGTGTGCTTAACTTCAGTAGTGGTCTTCATGTGTGAAAATTTGCAATCACTAGCAGATAATCTACCAAATTGACAACAGCACCAACAAATGTTTAACCTGAATGAATAGTTTTGGTAGTTAGATATTCTTAAATTTCTCTCTGCTCCCAGACCTGCTACCAAACAGGTCTTTTTTAAAAAAGATTTCTAAAAATCACAGCCAACATGTACTACACACGTCCAATGCACTGCAAATAGCAGCAGCCTGCTGCTTGTTGGGTGTGTTTTTTTTTAAAGGCTGTGTATATGTTACAGTACCAGTCTCCACTCCTTGACTTCTAGGAAATGAACACCCATAAGAAAAGATTTGGTCTTTTGATTCAGAAGTTGTACTGAAGTTGTTAATTCACTTCTGGTAGTACCCTGGTCTTGTCAAGAAACATACTCTGGCAATAACCACTCAAAGGTGAGGCAGGTAACTGGTTCTCATAAAACATCAATTTTGTGTCTGTAGAAATTGACATTGATCCAAGCACATATGAAACTTAAAATCAGAAGTAACTTCAACCCTCTTCTACACAGCAACACTTCATTCTGTCATGACTACACTACCTTCCTTACAGCTGCTTTTAAATTGATTAGCTTCACAAGTCTTGCAGTCTAACCTGTTTTTTGTTTTGGGGCGGGGAGAAGGAGGAGAGGAGTGAGCATTTTGCTAGATAAGCCCTCTGAGCCTTTAGAGATAATTTCAGAAGTTGACTCTATAAGATCAAGTTGCAAATGTTATGTCTTTGAATACTGTTCTTTAGGGCTAGCTCATGTCCACCCCAGAAAAGCCTATACTACTGATACGTAAAATAATACACCTCTACCCGGATATAACGTGGTAAAGCAGCGCTCTGACAGCTCAAAGCAAGTTTGATATAACATGGTTTCACCTATAACATGGTAAGATTTTTTTTTTTTTTTTTTTTTTTTGGCTCCCGAGGACAGCCTTATGGGGGTAGAGGTGTACTGCTTACTAGGTGTAAGACTTCAGAGGAAGACTAGTAGGGGTTAAGGATTTCTACTTAACCTCAGTCCAAGCCTGCCTCTTTCTCCAGTGACAACATTAGCTATCATTTTTCCAGAATTAAGTTGAAGGCTTTGTGTAAAATAGGTACTGGAAATATTAATAGGTAATATCAAGTCATTTGTGCAAGAAGGGTGTAGGGTTTTTCAAAGCTGACTACTCACTTAACTGAATTTTCTTTTTTTTGGAAGATGTTTTATGTCATTTCACATTTCTGCAAACAGACCTGATAATTTAGCATTAACAGTCCTTTGACGATGCAGAGCAAAAATGAAAGTGAACTGAATACCAGCATAGGCCTGGTAAAGGGCTGTTTGGTACACAAAATCAATAGACAAACTTCTGGATTAAAACCAAAATGTTTATTCAAGCCATAAATGCTATGCAGTATTAAGTTAGTGGATGGGTTTAATATAAACATCTACTGCATAATATTTGGTTCCTTAGGAATCCTTTGGATGCTATTTGAAACATTGCCATGTCACCATACAGTTCTTACAAGAAAACTATTACATTGTTCAATAATATATCAACAAGTTGAGAACAAAGAGGAAACACACCACTGCCAGTGAAGAAAATTCTGCAGAACAAGTTAGGTCTTGTACCATGTGGAGTAGGGATTAGGACTAGTGATCACAAGAGTTGTTTTATTAATTTGTATCTATACCAATTCCTCCCAATGTGTAGGATGCATACATAGGAGCTTTGCCCTGCCACCTTCACTATGTTAAACTACCCCACTGGATACCGGCATGATCTACCTTTATTTTGAGCTAAAAGCCTTTTAAGGAAGCTACCATAGTGACAATGCAAAATAGGGTTGAAAGAATCATCTTTCCCATTAGAGTATTTTAGATTTTTAGTCTCACTGCATCAACTCACCTCACACACCCCCTCCGCAAAAAGTAAAATTACAGTGGAAGATCCAGGAGACAGTGTGCCCTGTTCAGAAATACTGTTAGAGATTTCTAACAATCTCTAAAAACTCACTACCTACACAAGTGAACTGTTTTACTCAAGCTGTCATTAACGTTCTTTTCCTTTTGCTAGGCCCTAAATCAAAACTCACTACCTATTTGAAGTGGGTTTGTTTTTTTTCCCCCAGCAGCAACTGTTCATTTGAGTACATGGCATTTACTAAATTAGCTAGGGTATTTGGATTTCAGTGACCAAAACTTCCATTTCAGTCCATTACATTTCATCTCAATACAACATAATGCAGGAATGTTGCACTGCTGATCTCCAAATGATATGCATGGATACGGAACTGAGCCATGTGAACTAAACCCCTTACATCTAGTCTGGCTATTAAAATTTTAAATATTTAAAACTTCACTTTTAAATAATTTTTGCACTTCAAACGATACCATCATAGCTAACACGATCGGCATTTGGGAACTTACTTAGCTAAGCTGATAACGGCTGTTTAAGATTTTGTAAAATTCTTGGGCAACTTTATTGGAAGATAGTACACTTTGGGGGGGGGAGGGGGAGGAAGAGACGACTTGTGTTTGTGCCTATTACTCTCTCCTTTGGGGATATCATCCATGCAGTTTTAAAAAGTAAAAAAGCCTCTGACAGAACATGGTGTGGAAGGGTAGGCGAGAACTCTACTACAAACAAGTGAGCAACAGTCTGATTTGAGAACCCCCAATACCTGTAAAAGATGATCCAAATGCTTAATTTCCTAATTCTTCTCTCAACTGCCTTGTTTAAAATCAGCAGTGCTGCAAGGTTTAGAAATGCTGAGCTACAGCATCACTGCCCTCAAATTCACAAAGTGACTAAGCAATTTAGATGGGTAAGTAAAGAACTTTGCAGAATATAAACATCTGGAGTTATAGGAAACAAACTAAGAACATTTGGTTGTTTACAACTCTTCTCACAATACATTTGTACAATACTTACATTATCCAAACAAGTCTACCTGTACAGTTTTGTAAATAAATGGCTCTACATCACTGTAAGTGCTTTCTCAAAAATAAAATATACCAACTTAAAATTCTATTTACAAACTAGCAACCTGCTTCAGAAACAGCATGATTTTGCTATAAAGTGAAACTTCAGTGCACTGAAAGTGCAGCTCACCCTTTACAAAGCGACACCTTGTTTTAAATAGTCATAGTTCAACTATTTTATTCATCATAATGCAAAGATAACAAGAACTTGTCTACATCCATTCCAGCTGGAAAACAATGTGGCAGCTTCTTTTTCTGTTGGGAGAAGGAAAGGCTCACGTTAAACGTCAAAATCATGGAGGTGAAAATGTTTGCAAATTTCTTACTTTTGCTTCATGCTTCCCCATCCACATGCTGAAGAGATAAACACATGACACTTATTCAGAGAGTACCACATCCTTGTATTAAATTATTGTACACCTGCATTTTAATTGCACAGTGTGATTCAGGGACTGTGGGAGTAGATTGGGTTGCAGTTCCAACTCTTATTTGCTTGTTCTGTGGCCTTGGACAAGTCCCTGTGTATCTGCCTTAAGTTTCCCCGTCCAGACCATGCTTACACGCCTTTGTAAACCACTTTGAGACCTCTGGATAAAAAATATTATAGGACTAAGTATTACGAATTACAAAAACTACAGAATGTATCTTGTCCCATCAGTTTATATGGACTGCTTTAATGCTTGGTCTAGAGTAATGCCTTTGAAATTCACCATTGAATCAAACTCCCAAGTTTTATTAAAGATAATATTTCAAATGTAGCAAAAAGACAAAGTATGTCAGCTCCTGGGTCTATCACTGCACCGAGGCTGTGGGAAAGGGATTGCATTCCAGATCTGTCTTTTAGTATAAAATAAGTTTTCTTTTTCTACAATGAGTAAGTTTCTAACAGGCTAATTTGACCTTCATACGCAGTTGCCAACAAAGTTACTGGGAGTTGCTCCTGTGTGTGTGTGTGGTAGTCTGAAGCCTAAGTAATATTTTGTTAGTTCCGATGAGGAAAAGTGCGCTCAAAGCGCTATGTTACTGATGAAGGAATTCATTTAATGGGTGTCAGGATTTGGGCTCACAGCTCTCTACCATCCAATGCTAGATACATATTGGGGCTAAAAAAATTAAGTATTGACATTTTTAAAATAAAAAATGAATTTATGTACTTGCCTTTATTTTCTTCTTTTTCACTGGTGTTGTAGAGCTCTGAAGTTCCTTTTTACTAGCAGAACGGGAGTTTCTCTCACATTCATTCAAGTCCTCCAGTTTTCTTTTTTTTGCTGTGCTTCTCACTGACCTAAATTGTTGTGTGTTGTCTTTCAGGGGAGTCATAGTATTAGTCCTTGCAATAGCAGCCCTTGATAGAATCATCAATGTATGGGCAGCCATACTGACACTGTTTTCACTACCTGTTTCACTAGCTGGGCTGCAGGCAGGCAAGTCTGGAGTAGCAGGAGGGACCATTATTCTAGGGGTTGTACTATCTTCAATGTAACGTCTACAAGTTGGTGTCCTTACGCTGTCTGAGATATCCTCTGTATGTGTATCCCCAACTCCTGATGGTGTACGGGGTACTGGTAAATCCCCATTTTCAACCACTTTGCTAGCAGGGCTGTGCCACTGAATGCCATGTAACATCTCCACAGCTTGTTTAGTTAATGGACTTGCCAAACTAAGGCTGTGGTTGGAAGGTTTTGTTTGGTCTCTTTTTGGCTCCTTTGAAGATAGGGAAACAGATCCTGAAGTTTTGCTATTCACATTTGACAGTGATCCTTGTTTTTTGTTCTGTTCCTGCACTGAAGCAACAGTTTTTTCATTCCAAAGGCCAACATTCTTTTGGCCATTTGACAGTTTTGCAGCATCCTGGTTCTTTTGTTTTTCATCAACATCCCTTCTTAATTCATTCTCTTTATTCGCTGTTGTCTTGTGAAAGGGATCTAATGTGAGTCCTGCAGCCACAGCCCTTCTTTCAGGCTGTGCTTCTTTCACAGCTGCATTTCTGCTACCACCAATCTCAGCCTTACATAGGATTCTAGGCAAAGTTTTATCCTTCTCTCGTTTGTTGGACTGTGTTTTAACAGAGGCAGATGCAGCATTTGGAGAGTCTACTGCATATAAAGGATTTTCATTCCTTTCTTTTTGTAATGAGCTCTTAGTATTTTTAACTTGAGTATTTCCTCCTGGAGTAGATAAGGCACTATCAAAACAAAGAACTCTCCTATGGCTTTCATTCTGTTTGGAATTTGAACTCGTGGACTCTGCTGGTACAGTAAGTGAACTCTCTTCCAATTTCCTTCCCAGGTCTGCACAGGCATTCCTGTCTGAATTTCCAGCCCTGACAAATGTGATAGAAATATTTCAGCAACAGAATTTGAAAAACTTGCATAATATAAATCAAATCTGTTTTCTGTCATTTTAAAGCTATTTCTCAGTGTTGTAAATGTAGTTTAACATTTGGTCAAATTGCAAATGAAAATGAAAATGTGTATTTGGGTGAGAGCCCTCTAAGGGCTGTGTCCAGTAGCATGTCCTCTATGTTTTACTATAGGAACGCTGAAATGACTGGATAAGGAAAAGAAGGGCATGAGCAATCAATGGGCTGATGAATTCAACGGAGAAAAAGTGGGTGGATCATTGTAGTTCTTTTGTCATTTCTATTAAACTTAAGATGAAGTACAGGACACACTGTGGAAACTCTCACTCTTCCTTTCAGGAACCGCAACACACTACCCCCTTCGCAGGGTGCAAGTAGAATTTATATGACTAACATTGATTAAGACTAAGCAGAGGGTTTAAATACTCAAACAATGGAGTCTCAAATCTTGCCCCTGTGTTTCTTCATCAAATACAGGAGAGCGCACCCACCACTTTCCATGTACAATAACAGAAGTGTATACATTGGTATATATGTATTTCATTGTAATCTTTTATCTACATCAAACTTGCTATGAAATAGAAAATATAACTTACTCAACTTCCTTATTAATTATACATTTTTAGTATGTTAGAAAATGATGAGTCAGGCTGCTTATTTACTAAATTAACTTTTTGGTCATGATTTGTGTCAAGCTGCATTAAGCATAAAAATTTATTTTTATTAAACAAAACAACCTTAAATGTTTTGATGAGAGGTTTATGTATCCAAAACATGTCACATTTACAACTAAATTATTTCTTAAACAGAGAGATTAACTATAGTCAGTGAATTAAACTGATTATTTCAGGTCAGCTTGGGAAAATTTCAAATAAGCTGCTGTCACTTTCATTTAGGCATAAATTCCTAGTCTCACCTAAATCGCTTGAAAATGAGACAGCCTCCTGACGTACTGTGGCATATTTATAAAGCTTGATTTCAAAAGTTAGATGTTTTACCCTTATTTTTTTCTTTATATAGAAAAGCAGCCTTTAACTTAAAACTTAACACAGGCTCATGGATTCAGCATATTTATTTATTTAAAATATAATAATAAATTTAGCCTTAATATATTTTGTATTAAATTCACATTTCTTTTTAAACAAGTGTATTTTTAATATGAAAAAAATTGATTTTTGTTTAAAAAAATTATTTTTTTATCTACCCTGCTGCTAATATTGAACTCTGGTCCTCTTCTCCCCTACCTGACTAAAATATGGAGGAACATTCCTGATTCTAACATCTAGTATAATTATGAATTGACACCAGTTATCCTAACAAATACAAAAGTAGCACCTTCTCCTGCAGGAACAGCCTAACATTCCTTCCCCTCATCCTTCAAGATCTCAGCATAGTGTGGAAAGTCAATTATATGTTTAAAATCCTCCAATAAATGTATCTGGCACTCTCTCCTACCTCAGACTTGTTGATGCCCATGACTCAACGGAACTGGGGATGAGGGGTTTGGGAGGGGCTCAGGGTTGGGGTATGAGGGTGAGAGCTGTGAGGTGGGGCTGGGAACGAGGGGTGCAGGGAGGTGTTCAGGGCTAGGTTTGGGTGGGGCAGAGGATTTGGGTTCAGGGTTACCTCCGGTGGCTCATGGTCAGCGGTGCAGAGGCAGGTTTCCTGCCTGTCCTGGCACCGCGGACTGTACTGCGCCCTGAAAGTGGCCAGCAACAGGTCCAACTCCTAGGCGGCAGTGTGCAAGAGGCTCCACGTGACTCTCGCCTGCAGGCATAGGTCTCCCCAGCTCCCATTGGCCCGTTTCCGGCCAATGGGAGTGCAGAGCCAGTGCTCGGGCAGCGCACGGAGCCCCGTGGCCCCTCTGCCTAGAAGCTGGACCCGCTGCTGGCTGCAGCACGGTGTCAGAAAAGGGTAGGCACTAGCCTGCCTTAGCTGGGCTGCATCGCCGATGAGACTTTTAATGGCCTGGTTGGCAGTGCTGACCAGAGCGACCCAGTGCCTGACATGCTGCGACCCAATACTGGGTCATGACCCACGGTTTGAAAAAATACTGCACTAGCCTATGGCTATCACTGATTGGCATGCAACCCTCTGTATCTGGGGCCAAGGCTCTAGTTTAAAAACAAAAATGTCAAGAGCTGCTAAGTACAAGAAAGGAGGAAAAGAACCACAAATAGTTAATTCACGAGTGTTTATGAAGTTGCTTTCCCAAAAGAAGTTAGAAAGGAATCTGCAGAAGCTGAAATAAAGCAAGACTGAAGAAGCATTTGTGCTAACCTTTGTACTCGAGAACTTGGATGGTTCACAGGCTTTGCTGTACTGGTTACCAGCTTTCCTGAAATGGTGAGGTGTAACAGTTAATAAATTGAAAATATCCAAACTAATCTTCTTAGAGCTGGTACCATAGGAATATCCCACTTGTTCACACCACTTCACATGTTAAAAAAATCAAAAGAGCAACTTGCTGATACCATAACAGCTCCATAGTATGTTTTATAGTTTTAACAGTTACTGGATTATGAAAATATCTGAAACAGAAAAATAGCCAAGGTCAACCAATTAAGTGCCAACATGCAGCTTGCAGTATACAGTTTTAGTTAAAACAACTTGGATATATACTGTACATACTTGATCATAAGCCGGTTTGTTTATAAGCTGAACAACCCCCCCCCCCAAGATGGATAAGTAAAAATGGAAAAATTTTATAACCCGTTCATAAACTGACCCTATAATTCAGGGGTCAGCAAACTTTGGCTGGGGGGCCGAGATGGTTTGTTTACCTCGAGCGTCCGCAGGCACAGAGGTAAACCGAAGTAAACAAAGTACCCTGGCGTGCAAGCTGCTTACCCTGACGGGCCGGGACAGTAACTGGTGGGGAAATTTTTTGGGGGTGAGAAGCTGGGAGTCAGGGGAGTAACCCCTGTGACCACCACCCACATGACACCACCCCTAGCCTGGGACCCCCCTACTCTCCCCATCCCATCTCTTCCCACCTTATCTGGGGCGGGGGGGGGGAGGGGGGGCCATGGGAGGATGTCTCTGACCTGGCTGGAGCTGCTCCGGCAGGCTGGGCAACGCGGCCGCAGCCTGCTCCGGCAGGCCAGACCGGGTGGTGCGGCCGTAGCATGTTCCAGTGGGCTGAGCCGGGCGGCACGGCCATAGTGTGCTCCGGTGCCCGGGCGGCGCGGCCACAGCCTGCTCTGGAGGGCGGGGCTGAGCAGCACGGCTGCAGCCTGCCAGCCCCAGAGCTGCAGTTGCTTCAGAGTTTGGGGGGAGAGCAGCGTGGCCAGAAGCGGAGAGACTCTGACCCCACCTCTTCCCTTCTGACTGTGCTGCCTCTCCTTGCTCCCTCTGTTGGGGGGGAGGGGCTGTGTCCCACCTCTCCCTCTCTGTACCCGTTCATAAGCCGACCCCCTTCTCTGGTGCTTCCGTTTTTTATTAAAAAAATTCGGCTTATGAATGAGTATATATGGTAAATGTAAAATGTACAGGATGGGGCAGGGAAAAAATTAAATTACCTCCAACTATCTTGTTACAATTTGCCATTGAAAGAAGTAATCCTTCATAATGCACAGAAAGAATGTATCCACATGTTTAAATATATAATTATATATAAAATGGTGGAGGAGGATAGCACTGGTACATTACATTTTTACTCTGTACGTCTGACTATTGCTATTTAATAAGAACTGACAGTGTTACTCCTGGGGAAATTCTGCGGACTGCGCCCGCAGAAAACGGCAGGGAAGCTACATGGGAAGAGGGACAACCATGGGTGCAGGTTTTTTGGGGGGATTGCCCCCCCCAAACAGAGGCAAGGCCTGGGGGGGCACACGAGGTTATGAGCCACTGAGCCCAGAGCTGCCCATCTGAAGGAGGCTACGTCCTCCTAGGTCCTAGTGCCAGTTGTGCTCTACTTCTGTGTACTGGGAGCCTTCCTGTTTTCTCTGCAACAGTGAGTGCCCGCGGTGGGGCTGGGTAAGGGGGGGGGGGGGGGGGACAGCAGTGGGGAAGGAAGGGAGGTGTGGAATAGTGCAGGGGGAGTGGAATGTGGGAGTGAGGCATAGGTGCCAGAACTGGGGGTGCTACCACACCCCCTAGCTTGAAGTGGTTTCCATTACATACAGAGTTTACAGGTTGGTTCAATGGCTCTCAGAACCCCCACTATACAAATTGTTCCAACACGCCTGAAGTGAGGGGAAGAGGGTGAGATGGGGAAGAAAAGGGGATAGGGGAATTGCAGGGGGAAGAGGGAGCCTGGCATGTGGCATCCCCGCAGCAGCAGCTTGGGCTCCCCCGTTAAGCAGGCCAATCGAACCCTCACCCTGATAAGCCCTACCCCTCTACACCTGGACCCCTCCACACACCCAGACCCTCCCTGCTGAGCCCCAATCACCTTCACCTGGATCCCCTGCAGGCTCCCATTGCCCCGGGGAACCCCCTCGCCCCCAAAAAGCCGCTGTGCATCCAGATCTCCCACTGAGCTGCCCGCACCCAGAGTGCCCCACACAGAAACAACTCACCCCACACCTGGATCTTCCCACACTAAGCCCCTCCACACTTGGATCCTGCTGGGCTGAACCTGCCCACCCACACCTGGTGCGCCTGGCACAGAGGGGCAGGGCCAGCCCTTGCACTGCGTCAGGGTCGGGTGCAGCCTCATGGCCGAGTCCCTGTAATGGGGGAGGTGGGGGCTTCAGGGTGATCTCTCATCTCAATGCGGCCAGTGGCCTGTGCTCCCCACTGCCATGCTAGAGCCACATATTATTGACAAATACAAATTGCAGAATTTTCAAATATCGTGCCCATAATTTTTAATTTTTTGACACAGAATTCCCTCAGGAGTACAGTGTGCTCAGAGCTGTTGGCTATTCTGCCTTACCGTTTCTATTCAATGTGGTTTTGATCAGATAAATATTTATGGCAAGAATAAATTGGTTTTATAAAACAATTAAAATTACAGCTGTAAATGCATTCAAACAGGCGTAAACATGAAGCAATCAATTCAGTCTTCAGAGGAGTTATTTTGGCCACAGGAGGGTTCCTCTCTCCCGCCCCCTCCAACCTCCAACCACATATGCCACAGAAACATACTGAATGGCTACAATAAAAAGCTGGAAAAAAACCACCCACGCTTGACTTTGAGCCTACAAAGATTTTGTAAGGCTAGCAGTTTTTTATTTGTAAACTGAGCATATCTGATAGGCAGTCATTAAGACAACAAACATGAACTCCCTTAATGCCCCTCAAAGTCGATTTTCACAGAACACCGCTTTAAAAATTTCACATAGTCAAATTAAACGGCTCTAGAAATTCCAATTTTTGTTGAGCTCTATACAGCTCAAGAAGTAAGCACTATACCTGTATTTGACTTGTTTCTTGCTCCGGTGGTCTTCTGAGATTTGGGAGGAATGGGTATTTTAGGAACACTTCTGTTGCACATAGGATTTGCTATAGGCATGTGCAGAACCTTCAAAGAATCAAAGTATCACATTAGGGTTTGTTTTAAACAATTTAATTTTGAGAACATGAAGATTTATTAGTAACACTTTACCTGGTGGGGCGGTGCTGAGAAAGTATTTCCGCTTTGTCCCACTACTGACACGGGGATCATCCCCACCATTCCTGGTAGAACAGGCTGCACTGGAGATGCAATTATAATGGCAGAACCTAAAAAATTAATTATTTTTATAGAATAAAAATTAAAATATTTCAGTCAAAAAAGAACAAATGGCTCCTCAAATTGATCTTTCCCCTGGATAGTTTTGTAAAACCTAAGTGGGTGAGGGGAAGGGGGATGGGGAGAAAGCCATTTCACAACCAAGCTAGGAATGTTTACTACGGATTATTGATACTAGGTTATGAAGCTTCTGTCTGCCTGATGTGCAAGAGACATAATATTGGAAAATTACTGTAGCAAACTAACTGTAAAATAAAGACTAGGTAGAACACAGTTTCCTCTTCAGTTGAGCGACTGAACATACGATACAAAATTCAAACGCAGAAAAACATGCAGATTTTGAATAGGGCAAAACCACATATACACAGTTCAAAAAACAAACACTAGTTAAACAGATGAACAGCACCCTGAAATTCTGCAAACTGGAGATGTTTTTACACTGACCTCTGACCACACAAATAGCTGCAGACCAGTGAAGGGATGACCATGAGTTAATTTACATTTTTGCAAATACACCTCTACCTCGCTATAACGCTGTCCTCAGGAGCCAAAAATCTTACTGCGTTATAGGTGAAACCGCGTTATATTGAACTTGCTTTGATCCACCGGAGTGCGCAGCCCTCTCCCCCCCCTCGCCCCCCTGAGCACTGCTTTACCGCGTTATATCGGGTTGCGTTATATCGGGGTAGAGGTGTATTTGCAACATCTAAATGTATGTTGATGGTAGCAAGTTAGTATTAGATTTTATTATCTAGACAGGACTTACTTTATTGTTATTTGATTTGACATTTTAAAAATATTTTCTAAAAACATTGTACCACTTTAACTGTACAGGTATAAACAGTATAGATCACCTTTATCCTGGTATAACTTCATCCACACTAGGGCTTTTACTGGTACGTATAACTATTTTGGTAAAAGTATCATGCCCGTAAGCAAAATAACTGTACTGGTACAACTTCTGAGTGTAGACCAGGCCTTAAAGAACACATTATTGAAATATGGCAGTCACTTGAGACGGGAAAAAGATTACTATGATATAACTAGCTAGTCATTCAGTCTAAGTACCAACACCATGCAGGAAAATAGTTAAAATACAGGAGTCTTATAAAGGACAACTAAGAGATTTACAAATAACTTCTTATTAAAAGATGTTTCTTCTGATTTGCTGCTGGATAAATCAATCAGAAGCATATAGGACCCTAGTTTTCCTATTTGAATTAAATGTGTCCTTTCTATTTCAGCCCATCATTTGTTTTATAGTTGGTATTCAGAATGAATAGTTCTCTTACCCCTTGCTTTCTATTGGAGAGGGAGTATAGATAATAATCTGGGATATTTAGAGAAGTGTTTTGAAAGGCAGATAATCCGACATTTGAAAATTGGGCCCAGTGAGGTAGACAGTGCCACTGTTTTATCTCGGGATGTTTTAAGGAAAAGTTACTTAATCCTTCTGGCCTGAAAAAAAACAAAAGATCCCTTCCACATTACCATTTCTATAATTATGTGATATTTGCCCCGAAAGGTCAGTCCAAATTTTCAAAGCAGTATACACCATAGCTGGAAATGAAATAATAAATACACAAATATACTTGCAAGTTATTTAAATGCCTAGTTAGTTTGAAGTGGTAGATAGACGGATTCTTAGATACCACTTTACTTTAATACATTTACAAGGATAAATGAAAAAGTAAACACTATGTAAATATTCAATGAATGCTTTTAACCAAGTTACCTTGTGAAAAGTTTGGAGATACAGTCTGATTCATTGTAAACATATTTGATCTAGGAGGAGTCTGTAACTGTTGTGTTGCTGGAGCTTGGGCAGCAAGTGGCACAGAATTGCCAGGCAACACAACTACATTAGATGGAGTTACAGTAGTGCCCAATGTGGTTGGATCGGTCACACAGGTGGCTATATAAAGGTTATTTGAATTGCCAAAAGCTGTGCTCGTTGCCGGCATCAACTGTATAAATCCCCCATCCTTGGAAAGATTAGTTGCACCAGCAACTGAAAAAACAGTGCAATCTTCATTCTGGATATTAGCTGTGCTCACAACAGGGTCTTTAGGTCTGAGCACAAGAAGATTCTGCTCTGCTGAAGCTGAGTCCCCAGCTCTTTCAGTCTCTTCTGAAGTTACACATTTGGATAGCCCCGTAGTTTTGGCTGGAGAGGACAGTATTATAGTTGGCAAATTTTCTCCAGTGATGCTGGAAACTGCATTGTTTAACTCAGTGTCAGATGAAATAAATGGGTCATCACTGATGATGATTTTGAGGGACACTATACTAGAAGGATCTACATCCACAGGCTGACTGCTAGAAGAAACACCACCAATACTTTTGAACTCAGTGCTAGACTCTTCTGTCAAGCATGCAGTTTCTAGTGGAGGGGTCTGGCATGCTTCAGATACAGTAGGATTATTTTCAGTGGATACTACAGAAATTTCTGTACATCCATCATCACCTGAAGAGAAAAATATAGTCTCAGCATCTGTTTCTGTAGAAGATGAAGGTTCTTGCATTTCCACTTGTGTTCTCTCAGAATCTGATGACCCTGAATGGAGACTTAAATCTTTTGTAGAAGGCTTATCAAGTGTAAACTGATCACCTGAATGAGGTTTGTTGGAAGTATCTACAACTTCAAGCTGCAACTCTGTTCTCGTCAGATCTGATATATTTACAGATCTTTCAACACAATCCAACACCATTTTATCCAGGTCTTGACAGTTAGAATGGTGATTAGAATTTTGTTGTAAAGCAATAGGCAACATGGGTGTTTCTTCTGTTATATCCTTTTCATTTTCACCTGAATCTCCTGACTGACTACACTTGGATGCATTACTTTTTTTTAGCATCACACTGTGATCAGGGTTCCTGTGAGAGGGACTTATATTTGTTTTTTCAGATAACGAAGTATCTGGTGATAAATGACACTCACTTGTTCCAGGATATGTTCTGTTTTCAATAGTTATAGTATCTTCATCAAGGGAAGCCAAGGAACTCTGTGGAATATCAGAATGATCATACTCCAAACAGGGTGTATTGTGACCATTATGATTTAGTGCGTCTTTTTCAGTTTCCATAGCTGTTTGACTTTTGGATACTAATTCAGCCGACTCTTTATCGTAAGATTCCACAAAGTGTTCGTTTTGTTCAGTACCAGAATTCTCTCTCTGGTTAGAGTCAGTCAAATCAGGCACAGATTCAAGGGCAATTTCAAGCTCACCAATTTGTTCATCATTTACTGTTTTAAGGTTATCAGTCTGTTTCTTCTGTTTACCGCTTCCATGGGATTGTTCACAAGTTACACTTTTCTTAGTGATGTCATCACCATCATTACTGTTCTTCGAGGCACATGATGCTTCTTCTGAATGATAATCTGTACAGGACTGAGCCTCTCTGGAAAGATCACCTGCAAAATAGCAGTTGGGTTGTTTCAATATTTCTGTAAATTTTATTATTTCAGCAAATTAGTCTCTTACAAGATGTTAACTGTCCATTAGTCACTGCAATGACAAATGGTTTCATAAGTGACATATTGAAAGCAATATTTTCAGCATAATTCTTGGGCAGCAAAAACAGTGACTTCTAGTTTTCAGTTTTATTTTGAAATTAACCGCAACTTTCTCGGCATTTTTTACCTACCTTCCTTCATCTTCCATGCAATGTACTTTCCCCTCTCTCCCAATTTTAAAACTGATTAAAAGTTATATTGAACAGAAAGTTGGAGTGCAGAGGTCAGTTTGTATAAACATTTTATTTAATTCCTTGGTTATAAGTATCTGGCTCACAGCCCCATCCCCCAGGCAAACTGAATCCCTTTTGTTGCTTGCCCTTCACAGTATCTTGTATGTTACCTGGTAGCACTCCACTGAATGGAAGATGTATATGATACATTCAGCAGCAGGTTAATGCTACTTAGAATATCCGATAGCAGTTAGAGCATTCAATATCACTTTAAACCCACACATAGCAGAAACTACACTATCAATTTTTAACAAAATTATATTAAAAATTACTGGTGATCACTTACCTGTATCAAGTAACCTGAACTTGTAAGCTACAAAGTTGCTTTTTACTAAGTTAATTGTTTTGTTTTAAAACTAAGACTGAATAACTCAAAGGTACAATCATTTCCTTCCATCTCTCTTATTTGTGTTGTCAGTACCCCAATCACCCTGATTTAGATGCCAAGTCTATTAACACTGCAGGTCTGCAGCTGGAGTTATAAGAGTGACAAAGTCTGTACATCCCTAGAGAAAGATGCCAAGTGGTTTTTCAGGTGATAGCTAGATGAAACCTTAGTAAATACATTATTAAACCAGAACATAACAGAATGGGGGAAAAGACTGCCACGGCTAGATATTATACAGCCATTTCTACTATGAAACTAAGAATCTCACATAAAAACTGGGAGCATTTCTGTTTTATATGAGAAGACAGTTTTGCAAGCACACATATTTCAATTTACAATGCATGGATGGACTGGTATGCCCATATGAATCCCCAGTTTCAACAAGGCTCTGCATGGGTGCATCAATCTCCCTATACACTATAAATGGCAGGACTGAGGGATTATTAATTAAAATATAAAGCCATGAATTGTAGACAAGTGCAAGTATTTTTGTAATGGAAGAAAACTGATACTGGAACAGATTTTATAGATATTAATATACTTACTTGCTTCTTGTGTTTCTAAAGAACTTGCAATTGTTTCCAGATTATGTTCATCCACCAACATTGTACCTTCTACTCCATTCTGATTGGAAATGGCATGAGGTGCATTTTTATGAGCCTTGTTTTTACCTATTTCAAATTAAAGCAATATGTAAATAGACATTTCTATCTCAAGTACATAAATTTTTCTGTTTAAAATTAAATGAGCACAGTTTAAATAAACAATTACACATGTTCAGTATATGAAGACACAAAGAAGAACTATTCACTGATTCTCACTGGAGATCCATCAATAACTTGAAAACATTTCCATTTTTACTAAGTGCATTCCTGGAACCATACTGATCTGACATAAGAAATAAAAGCTCCAGTTGAATAAAAAACAAAATAGCAAGACAAACATGATCTATAGCCTCCTGTCAACAGAAAGCTAAAATGAAGACAAATGTGTAACCACTGACACACAACATAAAAATATTTACTTGAAATACTTGAAAGTGATCCATACGAAATCCAAAGAGATATTAAATTGATGGCTAATCCGATTTGAGGGGAATAACAGTATAAAATCCACTTCTCCCAGTCTGCAAAGGTACTCTGCTAAATCAATCCTGCTTTTCAAGCAAAGTTTTGAATGCGTCACCATTCTAGCCCATCCTTTACAGATGTGTAAACCCTAACCTACCAGGTTCAAAAAGGTCAAAGAGTGCCTGAAAAGCTGGGTCTGACTCGGTCTGTTCCAGGATGTCCTGTATTGCTTCTTCTGACATATGGATTTCATTCTGAAAAAACGGTGAAGTCACAAAGAACTGATTTACATAGTAATTTACATACTAAATAATGAGTACAGTAACTCGTCGCTTAACGTTGTAGTTATGTTCCTGAAAAATGCTACTTTAAGCGAAATGATGTTAAGCGAATCCAATTTCCCCATAAGAATTTTTTTCAGCAGACAAAAGACTATATATTGACATACACACAAGTTTTAAACAAACAATTTAATACTGTACACAGCAATGATGGTTGTGAAGCTTGGTTGAGATGGTGGAGTCAGAGGGTGGGATATTTCCCAGGGAATGCCTTACTGCTAAATGATGAACTAGCACTCGGCTGAGCCCTCAAGAGTTAATACGTTATTAATGTAGCCTCACACTCTACAAGGCAGCATGAATGGATGGAGGAGACACAGCACGGCAGAGAGACACTGTGTGTGTGTGTGTGTGTGTGAGAGAGAGAGAGAGACACCGTGTGTGAGAGAGAAAGATGTACATTGCCCCTTTAAGTATGCTGACCGCACTCTAAGTACACTGCCTTTTTAAGTAGATCAGCAAGTTGAGACAGCAGCTGCTGCCAGCAAGCTCCCTCCGTCCTAAGCCCTGTCGTGTCCCCACCCAGCTCTGTGGAGATGGGGTACAGGAGTGAGGGGAGGGGGACACCCTGACATTAGCACCCCTCTTTCTCCCCTCCCCCACTCTGCATAGCAAGCAGGAGGCTCCTGGTAGCAGCTCCAAGGCAGAGAGCAGGAGCAGCACACGCAGTTGGGGGAGGGACAGCTGAATTGCTCGGCAGTTGGTACTGTGCTGGGTGGCTGCAGCACAGGGAATTTAGGGGAGCTAATAGGGAAGCTGCAGCACAGGGAACTTAGGGGAGTTGAGAGGGAGGCTGCCGGTCCACCCTGGTTCCAAGCCCCCACCAGCTAGCTCCAACAGGCTGCTCTTTCTGCAAGCAGTGGACAAAGCAAGCGGCTGCCAAACAATGTTATAAGGGAGCATTGTGCAACTTTAAACGATCATGTTCTCTAATTGATCAGCAACGTAACAACAAAACAAGGTTAACCGGGACAATGTTAAGTGAGGAGTTACTGTAAAATAAACAAGACAATAAGAAGCCACATGACTGAAATGAGCTCCTGTGGCTGACCCTGACACCCAGACCTTTTGTGTGAAGCCTCATCACAAAGGGCATGACTGGGGGGGGAAGAGGGATAGCTCAGTGGTTTGAGCATTCCCCTGCTAAATCCAGAGTTGAGAGTTCAATCCTTGAGGGGGCCATTTAGGAATCTGGGGCAAAAATTTGTCTGGGGATTGGTCCTGCTTTGAGCAGGGGGTTGGACTAGATGACATCCTGAGGTCCCTTCCAACCCTGATATTCTATGATTTTATCACTACAAAACTAAGTCAACTTCAGTGAAGTCAACATACAGTCACTGCAGTAATTAAAGCGGTATTACTCTATGCTCCTTCTGTTGGCAGTGTGCTTCCACCTACTTAACTGTGTGGGGCTCAGTTGTGGAGCTCCAGCGGTCAGAGGTCTGGCAGCCAGTGCTCCCCCCAACCATGAGAGCAGAGCAACTATCATCAAGCAACCATCTTTGGGGCACTAGAGAAGACAATTGCTACACCATGCCAACCCATATGGGGGCACCCCAGTAGTGAGTCAACCCTTCTACAATTCTATTCTGTCCCAGTAACTGAAGAGAGAAATCTATCTAATTCAGCTGGTAGCAAAGCATAGGATTAGATGAGAATAAATATGCAGGCACCTGACTGTATGTTGTTTTTAATTCCTTTTTCTCTGTTTTGTTCCAACTCTAAATAAAAAGACTGTCATACGGACGCTGTTGGTAAATATAACTGGTCACAGGTTCCCAAAGGGAGGGGTCCCTGGGGCAGGAAACCCAGTTAAACCTACAGGCGACAGGGGGTTGGTATACATAGGGCAGCGTACCCAGCTCCTGGCCTAAGAATGAAAGAATCACAAAATTCCACCTTGAGACAGGGAAGGGCAAGAGGCAGACCACCTGAGGAGGATGCACTCAGATAAACAAGAAAGGGGACATTTAGCCTCATTACCATGACCGTTACTTAACTGACAACTATGTAGCTTTCATAAGACAAATGTGAAAAGAGCACTGACTTCAAAGCAAGGTATTTATGCTATGTTTAGCAGGATCCCACATAGCAGCTGTGGCTTTATCAGCTCAAATGTGAGTTATTGCAAGTCTACCTGAAGTCCAAAGATTTCATCAATTGAAGACTCCTGTTCTGCAGGACCACTGTCTGTCTGTTTAGGAATCTGAGCAACACTGCCCTCACTGGAACACAATTAAAAACAGTTAGTATAGAATTCAGAAGTAAAACAGGTACACAAGATCAGGATATTTCATACATAAATTTATTACCTGCCCAAAAATTTGTTAATGTTTTCTGCAAGCTTCTCCTGAAGAGATTTGTTGCTCAGGATTTTCTCTCTGGCATTTTCAATGACCAATTGCTACAAAACAGTTTTAAAGTGGTCAGAATTATATTTTTTATAATTACTAGAAAAGGAATATCAATTTCCAATTTACTAGTAAGATCAGATTCATGTTCAGGACACTAACAGTTTGAATACACAGAAAAGACTCATAATAATGAGGAAGTTTATCATAACTACTACTGTAACAGACATCTAGTGAGAAGGATATGAGCAGCCCACTCTCTCCCATGCCCAACTCCCTCCTCCAGAGACAACAAGATCAGAGACCTTCGGAGTTTCTCTATGCAGACATCTGTTCCAACTGCTTTTCATGGTAGACACCACCTGTCACCGATACAAACTCACCCTTGAAAAAAGTTTATCTCCTTGGCCATGTAACATCACATGCTGCCCACAGAGACACCCAGATCTATGCCTACATGACAAGTGCAGTGTCTGGATGATATCCAGGTCTAACTGACTAAATACTAATTGCCAAAGATCTGTCTGGGGCAGCACGGGGCATCCTTGAGCACTGTCAAATTTGGCCCTGAAAGGGAAGATTAAAAACAGACTGATAATTGACTTGACTGTTAATGTTGAGGTTTCTTGAACAGCGTCTAAAAGTGCTTCCTCAAGGGTTACCACCTGTCCTCTCTAAGAAAAACATTGAAAACTCTACCAACAGAAGCTCCAGTATTTCTTTTCCCCCCTATGTAATTAAGGATTATTGTAGAGTATATGATCAAAGGGAAAAGATAAGATTGTGCATACAGATTCAACTGTACTTCCTGAGTTTCAGCCTCTTACCACCTAACCTTACCAACTCAACATAATTTTTTTTTGTAAGAAATTACTAGGTTCGTTTGTTTCATTTTAAAATGATGGGGAGGGGGAAAGCAACTTATGTAATTTCACTCTCAGGACCTCAAAGTATGGCTTGCTTGCAAAAAGTAGCAATAATGCACGTAAGTCTGAAACTATTTTTTTTTTTTGATACCACCAGAACATATTTTTCCAAATATAAAAGAAAATTTCCTATAACTTTTATTAACTGAAACACTTTACAGCCAAAATGACTGAAGACTAACGTTGAAAGTTGGCACTAGGTGTAGCAGTGAAATTTGGTTTTACTTTGACCAAGTTATGACCCTTTGGAAATTTCATGTTGCACATGAACAGTACATTTTGCAGAGGGTTTATATCACTTAACTTGTTAAGCATACAGCTAAAATACCCTGTGTTGCATATGCATGTGCTACAACAGCTGCAGAATGAAAAGCACAGTAATAAGAACCCATGACAGTGGCCCCACTGAACATTATAAGGGCCGAGGAACTCCTGCTCTGACACATCTTAGGAGCCTCCAGAAAATTTGCAGGGAAGAGATATCTCTCCTACAGATTTGTGCTGCATGGAACAGGATCCCCCCCCCCCCCCCCCCCAAACATACGTACTTTCTTCATATTCAGATGCCTGAACCATTTTTGCTTAAGCTTTCAAAAACAACTAAAAGTTTGAACTTTGGGCAGACAACAAGACTGGAAAATTTCAGCCTGAAAAGTCAGAGCATCAATTACGAATGACTGAAACCTTAGTATCATAGTGGAAACCAGTTTAATTTTAACTATAGTGGCGACTCCTGCTATTATTACTTGAAGAGAAAGCTGTCTGGGGTCAGAATCAAAATTCTGATTCTGGTTCGTATTTTTAACCTAGTATCAAACTCTATCATTTATGGAAGACATTTACTTTTAAGAAACCCAGTCAAACAGGGAGGACTAATCAGTCCTTTAATACGTTGCTTATCATAACTACAGTAACTCCTCACTTAACGTCCTAATTATGGTCTTGAAAAATGCAACTTAAGCAAAATGATGTTAGTGAATCCAGTTTCCCCATAAGAATTAATGTAGATGGGGGGGGTTAGATTTCAGGGAAATTTTTTTCGCCAGACAAAAGACCTTATAGACATATATAGTATTAAGTTTTGAATAATTTTAAACAAACAATTTAATACTGTACTCACCAATGATGATTGTGAAGCTTGGTTGAGGCAGGGTCGTATCAGGGTCGGGGGATTGCCCCGCTCCACCCGCTGGGCATTCCAGCCAGGGAGTGGGGTCGGGGCACGGGGGCTTCCACCGCTCTTCCCGCCTGGGGCTCCTGCCGGGGAGCAGGTTGGGAGCGCAGGGGAATGCCGGGCAGGCAGAGCAGGGCAAGCACTCTGCGCCCCAATCTGGTCCCTGACAGGAGCACTGAGCAGGCGGAGTGGGAAGAGACAAACAACGTTATAAGGGAACATTGTAGGACTTTAAAGGAGTTTGTTCTCAAATAGGTCAGCGACCTATTAACGAAACAATGTTAACCGGGACAATGTTAAGTGAGGAGTTACTGCATTCTGGAAATCCGGTAGCAGATTCAGTGCTTTAGACCTAAGATGTAAGACCGATGATATTTAAATCCTAGATGACTAAAGTTGTTTGAATTGGGTCATCATGCATTTAACTACCTAGTGAGTACGGCATGGAAATTTTTTGAATGAATATTGGCTTGGCTACAGAAGAAATGGAGCTTTTTAATTTGTCAGAACACAGGGACATAGAGCACTCCTTTCTACTCTATCCTTGCCAACAGAAGTCCTTAAAATGAAACGGTGGTGTTTTGTTTTTATACTTACAGGGAAATTGCCATCTATGAGTTCCTGGAGGGGTTCACTTTCTTCTTCCACTACCACCACACTGGAGTCCTGAAAACTTCTGCTTGTTGAATGAGGTCCAGGGGATGCAATACTTTTCTTCTTCTGAGATTCACTGAAACATTTTTGGAAGTTTATGCCATATTTTGTGAAAATGCATTCATTGTAAACAATGTTGGGAAAAGATTCTGTCCACAAGAGGTTACTGACTCACGCCATAAATAAATACTTCCTCTTCCAACCTTGCAATTAGAAAATTTTAACTAATCAAAACTGAACTGCATATTTGTAATGAAAAACTAAACAAAACAATTTTAATCGTGTTCTCTCTGTCTAGTCAAGTATGTTAAACAAGACACCCTATACCTAATCTAGGATATCAGGTTAATTATCAAGTACATAAATAAATTAGGCGAATGGGCAACATGATGGCAAATTAACTTTAATGTCCACAAATGCAAGGCAATGCATGTTGGAGGAGAAAAAATTAAAGTGCTTATACCTTAAAGGGTTCTAAATTAATTGTATCAACTCAAGAAAGGGACTTGGGCATCACTGTTGACAGCTCAATGGAGACCTCTGCTCAATGAGCTACTCTGGTCAAAATAGCAAACAAGATGTTAGATTACATAAGGAATTTGATGGAGAATAATACAGAGAACATTCTAATGCCTATATTTAAATCAATGGTGCAGCCTCATCCGTGAACACTGTGTGCGCTGCACTGATCATCCCTTCTCTAAAAGGATATTGCAGAATTAGTGTGGGTTCAGAGAAGAGCGATGACGATGATATCAAGCAGAGTGCCTCAAGGATCTGTCTTGGGGCTGGATTTATTCAATATCTTCATTAATGATCTGGAGGATGGCAAGGACTGCACCCTCAGCAAGTTTGCAGATGACGCTAAACTGGAAGGAGTGGTAGACACACTGGAGGGTAGGGATAGGATACAGAGGGACTTACACAAATTAGAGGATTGGGCCAAAAGAAACCTGATGAGGTTCAACAAGGACAAGTGCAGAGTCCTGCACTTAGGACAGAAGAATCCCATGCACTGCTACAGACTAGGGACCAAATGGCTAGGCAGCAGTTCTGCAGAAAAGGACCTAGGGGTTACAGTGGACGAGAAGCTGGATATGAGTCAACAGTGTGCCCTTGTTGCCAAGAAGGCTAACGGCATTTTGGGCTGTATAAGTAGGGGCATTGCCAGCAGATCGAGGGAGGTGATCATTCCCCTCTATTTGACATTGGTGAGACCTCATCTGGAGTAGTGGGTCCAGTTCTGGTCCCCACGCTACAAGAAGGATGTGGAAAAATTGGAAAGAGTCCAGCGGAGGGCAACAAAAATGATTAGGGGGCTGGAGCACATGACTTATGCGGAGAGGCTGAGGGAACTGGGATTGTTTAGTCTGCAGAAGAGAAGAATGAGGGGGGATTTGATAGCTGCTTTCAACTCCCTGAAAGGGGGTTCTAAAGAGGATGGATCTAGACTGTTCTCAGTGGTACCAGATGACAAAGCAAGGAGTAATGGTCTCAAGTTGCAGTGGGGGAGGTTTATATTAGGAAACACTTTTTCACTAGGAGGGTGGTGAAGCACTGGAATGGGTTACCTAGGGAGGTGGTGGAATCTCCTTCCTTAGAGGTTTTTAAGGTCAGGCTTGACAAAGCCCTGGCTGGGATAATTTAGTTGGGAATTGGTCCTGCTTTGAGCAGGGGGTTGGACTGGATGACCTCCTGAGGTCCCTTCCAACCCTGATATTCTATGATCAAGGATCTGGAAAAACTCTTATACGTAGAGAGACTGAGAAGACTGGGATTCTTTACATTAGAAAAGAGACACGATGAGCACATAAAATAATAAATAGTCTAGAGGAGGAAAACTGAGAACTTCTGTCTTCCCTGTCTCATAACAGAAGAACAAGAGGCCATTTCAATCAAATTAAAAGGTCGGAAATAGAAAACCAATAAAAGGAAACATTTCCACATATTTAACTGGACTGTGGAACTCATTTCCACAGGATGCTGAGTCCAAAAGCTTCTCTAAATCAAAAAAAATGGATTGGATATTTATATGGATATTCAGTTATCATAATTAATGCTAACAAATTTTGGAAAGTATATTAAACCTCAACTTTCAAGGTTTAAGCTTCTCTCTCTAACTACTAGAGATCAGGATGAGACCTACTTGCAGGGTAGGAGGGCAGATTTCCCCACATCTATCTACTGCAAGGTTGTTATACCTACCTCTGAAGCATCTGGTACTGGCTACTGTCAGATACAGGATACAGGATTAGATGGGCCTTGAGTCTGATCCAGTATTGCAATTTTTGTGTTTCAAAGAACCTCATGTTCAAGACAAGCATGTTGCACAAATTATAAACGGAACATTCACCTTTTTCGTCTTCCTGGAGATAGCAAGCTTGAATTAAATTTTCGTTCTTGAGGCCCAGGAACTAGAATATGTATAGAATCACCTGCTTTAAAAAAAGAATATGGGTGACACCAACATCTTTTCTAATGAAGCTTCTTAAGGCGCTAAAGGAAACAGGGATTGCATATTAATATCCCTATCAGTATCTAATTTCAATCCCCATCCCTCTTGTGAATAGATTACATGTAATTTGGTATCACCATACAAAGCACAGCATTCTGTTTACAAAATCCAGACAAAAACATGCAGATACGATTCAAGTTGCTAATTGTCTTTTCTGGGGATGTTAGGCACACATGGAAGGATCTGAACACAAATTATTTTATGCACCTGTGAGCCACCAACATACATGGAGCAATAGCCCAATATGCAAATTAAAAACAATCTCTTCATTGTGCAATCGTCTTATTCTTAATGTCTGACTTGTTCTGGACACCAGTAAGAATATGCAAAGCAGGAATTTCTCAAAGCAAGCTATCTTTTGTGTAGGATGACTATTACACATTATAAAATAATTCCACCTGTAAACATAAATTGAATAAATAAAAAAAAACAGTAACAAATTTTACTTACTGCTGACATTATTTTCTTGTGTTTGGGACTGGTGTGCAAACAACATATTCAATCTTGTCTGTGACGCATTTTGATTTACTGTTGGTCTGTGAATAATTTGGGTAGTTGCCATACAAGAGGAATTAAGTTGTCCTGACTGGTGGGCTATAGACAACAGTCCTGAGGTTGGAGGAGCTGACTGAAGTATTCTCTGCCTTTTCATTTCTGCAATTCCACTTCTTGTACGTGCTGAGGAAAGTTAAGGCTACAATGAGATCCATTATTGGATATTTTCAAGAGGCAGTTGATTTTCCAGGCAGTAGTCATCATTACTTGAAGATGTAATTATGGGCATCCCAACAGGACCAACTGCTCTTTTAGCAGGGAGGGAGAAAAGAAATGGGGCCTAATAGTACAGTACCTTCTGCAAGAGCTTGTCTACACACAGTTTTTGTATGGCTTTAACTATGTTAGTTTGAAATCAGTATAGTTAAAGCAGTACAGCTAACTAGGATAGGTAAAATTAAACCAGTATAAAGGTGCTTGTATCAATGTAGTTTATTCCTGTAAGTTTATGGGCATTTTTATTGCGGCATAACTGCATCCACACTACGGGCTGTACCAATTTTACTATGTAAAACCCACATCTCTAACTGAAATAGTGAAACCAGTACGTACACTGTATGTAAACCAAGCCTGACAAACTTAAGCTGTAGGAGATTCCCAGAACAATAAACACTGTAATTGTGTCCAATATAGGCAATGGGATTGTGGGATTCAAGAGCAAACAATACCTGTATTTAACATTTGTTTTTCTCACAAACGTTTCTGATTAAAGACTTGTAAGGCATAGAGTTTATTCTAGTGATTGTGAAAATAAAATAACTTTGCCGTTTAGAAGTTCATTTGGTAGATCTTCCAAAGAGGTGAATAATTCTAGACAAGTAGCTGTTTATATTTTTTTCCACTTTCTAGTGAGACTAGACTGCAATTGGATTGGTCATGTTTTCAGTTACCTTTTGAACCGTCAATTAAGTAAGTTTAAGGGAGTAGAAAATTAAAATCTAGTTTTAGGCGTCAGTACGAGGACTATCAAAACCACAAGGTTGATACTCTTTTGAGGAGAGGTAGGCCTCAATCAAAATCAGTTCTGAACTTGAACCCCATTTATTACATCCATATGATTCAATTAGATACCTACTCCTTTGATTAGCAGAAAATCCTGCAGAATTCTGCATACTCCTACAAAATAAGATAAAACAGTCAAAATAAATAGAAAACACACTAGACACACCTAAACATAAGAAGGATCATTCTATAGTTATGCATTTACTAGTTTATGTGCTAGTCACATACTGATTTGGCAATGTTTCTGGCCGCAGCATGATTAATGTTGATTAAGTTCTTTAAGTGGGATCTACTGTGAAATTAAGTTGAATTTTGGAACCAATAACCACGGCAACTACAGTACTGTGTTATATGACAGTAAGGCCATATCTATATAGGCCATGGAAACCACACTAGCACCTCCCTATCTGATTTCTCTGGCTAGCATAAACGGAGCTTGGACAGTTTTGAGATTCCCACCCAACCATTTTATTGTCAAATGCAGATTCTTTCCCTGCCAATTCACAGAGAAAAACAAACATAAAAAATATCCTCATTACCCTTAGTCAGTGTGTGTAGACAGTATGTTCGTAAAATGTGAAAATGAAGTAAAGGAAAGCTAGGAGGTAGATAGTCTCACTTTAAAGGAAAGTCCTCTATTCTTGATTTCAACATTACAAATTACCTGATCTGAGAAAGAGTATAGTCTAACTTCTTCCACAAAGATGACATAATTGCTGGAACTTCATTTGTGGTTTCTAAAAAAAAAAATACATGAACACATTTTTCAGAGAGCTAAAATAGGTAGCTTGAAGGAAGACGTGTCAGAAAACTAGTGTAACATAGTCAAGAGGTAAACACTAAGTAAAATTTTCAGATGTACCTAAGCAACTTCGGAGCCTAAGTCTCATTGTCAAAAATCACTTAGGGCATGGCTACACCTGCAAGTGAGAGTGCATTAAAGCAGCCACAGGCGCCCTAACTCCCGACCCATCCACACTGGCAGCGCACTTAGAGTGCCTGGACTCTGCAGCTGGAGCGCTCCTGGTAATCCACCTCCATGAGAAGCATAACGCTTGTTGCACCTCGGCTGAAACGCCCGGGCGTCAGTGTGAATGAGATGTTGCATTACTGAGCTCTGATCAACCTCCAGAAACGTCCCATAATCCCCTTAAGTCAAGTGGCTACTCTTGTCATTGTTTTGGAATCGCTGCAGGCATGCGGATATGCCCTTTTAAAGCTCCGTTTCTGACAGCCGGCATGCTTATCTGCTCCAGGACAAAGCAAACCATTACTGTGGAATGCTGTGTGTGAGAGAGAGAGAGGCAGGGGGTGGGGGTTGTCTGCTGCTGTCTGAACTTACAAGACAGCATGCTGACATGCTCTCAGCCCCCCAAAAACCCACTCACTCTCCCCCCACATACACACAACACACTCCCTGTCACACTCTACCCCACTCCCCCCATTTGAAAAGTACGTTGCAGCCACTTGCATGCTGGGATAGCTACCACAATGCACTGCTCTCTCTGTGGCCTTTGCAAGAGCTGCTAATATGGCCATGCCAGTGCGCTTGAATCTGACAGTGTGGATACACTGCAGCACTTTCCCTACTGCAGTCTCCGAGGGCTGGTTTAACTCACTCTACATCTGCAAGTGTAGCCATGCCCTTAGGCATTGCAAGTCTATAGTCTTAGTGCCTAAGTCACTTCTGAAAATTGGATTTACGCCTTTAAATTATTCAAGTATTGTACTTTTGAAAATTTCACTGTATATTTATAGCCTTTTACGGGAATCACTGCGCATTTTTGAAAAATGTACCATATATGTATAGTCTTTTACAGGAATATCTGCTCGTTTTGATAAATCACTGAGGGAAGTTAATAATGCTTGAAATATGGGGAGCACACAATCTTTAAAAAACAAATGGAGAGAAGGAAGAATCTCCAAGCAGCTAAGATTATAGAAAAGACTAAAAATCCAAATTAGATTTTTTTGTGCATAGTAGGTCTGAATACTTCGATTTCCCAGTAACTTTAATGGGAATTGTAGATACTAAACAGCTCTCAGAATCAAGTCCACACCTTTTTTAATTCCATACTGCATTAAAATACCTGGTTCATACCCACTTTATTAGCTGAGTTTGAAGTCAGAGAAGCTCATGTCACCTTCCCCAGATTTAGACAAACCTCTTTATAATGCTCTTCAAGATGCCAAGTAAATGTTATTTTGCTGCAATGAAATTTGTGCCTTACAGCTAAAATTTTTATTAAACATAAATAAGTGAGGAAAACAACATTACAAAAATATTGAAGATGTGGCAGTTCTTTACATAGGGATCTAAGATCATACACTTAACTACATTGTACGCCCCCACCCAAGTGTCTCAAAGCACCAGCAGAACAAAGTCTAATCACTTGCACAGACGTCAACGGTGAACAAAACTAGGTGGAAGACAGACCCTCATTAGTTGTGTTTTAAAAAACAAACACAGTTGCACTTTTCTCTCTCCTAGCCACACAAAATGTTAATAATTCATTTTGAACTTTTTAAAGATTTTCTATTCAAATTTTTAGAGAGAAAGCATGCACACAATTACTAGCTACGATAACAGACCTCTTTTTTTAAAACTCTGATCAAATTAACAATTATTTGTGTTGTTATAGAACCTAAAAGTCCCAATCTAGACTGGGGATTGTGCTAGGTACAGAGAGAGAGAGATACTGTCTCTAGTCCAAAGAGTTTACAACATAAATAGATAAATGAAATGAAGTGCTATACAGCAGATGTCTGACCCTCAGTGCTTACCTTTTGTTTTCATGGCTACATACTCATTAAGAATGGTTGTCAAGTTTTTTCCAAACAAAGACTGAAAGAAAAAAAAAAGGATCAGTGTTAGATTAAAGAATCTTCAGCAGCAACCTACACTTTACCTCTTCTATTACATTACTCAAATGATGAAAGACTGAGTCCTAACACATTCAGTTCTTGTAGTTCTTTAGGATCAACACCATGTAGACCTGGACACAAATAGATGTAGATTACCCTGCTTATGTTGCTCTCTCAAGGATGCAAAAAGTGTAATCCGGGGACAACATGCATTCCTCAACAATAATTGAAATTTTCAAGCATAAAGCCTTCTGCAGAGTAGCCATTCCAGGACATATCAGCCAAGAATACACTATCTTGCTTTAATTTTCTCTTGTTGTTATGGGATAATAGAGCCAGAGGCAGGAGAAAGTTAGGCAGTGTCATTTTTGATTGTTAGGGAATAGCTGCAATATGCACGCAAGTGAAGGCCATCAGCCTGAGGCAGTACAACATGTTGATAAGAGAACAGACACCTCAGGAGAGTTGCTGCCAAAAGTGAGAGTTTTTAATAATTTTACAGCAAACCATTTGCACCCGTCCCATTACACCATGATTTTAGGTGACACACACAGATTTAGGATTTTCAAATTACTACTATCCTTAGTTTCAGCTTCTTGGTTTGTGTGATATTGGTAATCACCTATAGTCCTCTGATACTTGTTAAAAGCTCTCTTGAATTATAAAGCATGTGAATTCTAATGAGATTTTGGTCCTATGGAATTTTCTAACATCACTTGCATTTAGAAACAGAAAAAAAAAAATATTGCCAAGAAAAGGATAATAGTCTATATATTTTCCATCTTAAAAGTTATAAAATAAAATAATATTTCATTATAATGTACTTTAATAAACCACAATCTTTTTCTCTCCCCTTTGTTTATCTAATTCTTACTGTCCGCAGCTGAATTCAGAACTGAAATTCAAACAGTCCAGTAGGCTACTAGCAACATGACTGATTAAATGCTTATAACTAGATAAAATGTTTTAAGCTCTTTTTTGAGTTGGTGAGTCAGAAACATGGATCTCACAAGGGAGAGATTTCCACCAACATAGAATATTGCAGGCCAAGGATTCACAGTTATCAAATGGTGTATTACAAAAATAGAATGCAAGCTGTGAGTAGGTGCAAATATGAATATCAAAGTTGCACATACAAAAATCAAAGCCATGCCACTTGGAATGCTAGTCAAAACCTCATTTTGAGTGCATTAGAAAGGGCAGCCACTGAAGTGAGAGAGTTAACATGTAGTTATGTTTACATGCATAGTTAATAAACAAATCATGAGTGACAAGACTATAGACAAATTTGACCTCAGTTGGAATAGATAAGGGTAATAAGTGAGGAAGCATTACAGTTGTCAAACTGGAAAAGAATTAATGCATTCACCAGACTTAAATTTGTGCATACTTACTAGCACAACTAGGAGATCTTTAAGTGAAACTGATTTATCTAATTCAAGTTAATATTTATGTGGAACAGACTGTAATTAAATGTTACATCTACACGATACAAAGGTTGTCATACTCATAATAAAGTACTCTTACTTTAAATAACTGTAGCAGCCCGGTAATCAATGTAGCTTCTTGCAATACTTTACCAAAAGTAACTCCATGCTCACAGCTACAAAACAGATTGAATTAAACATTCTCAATACCATCTGCATATTTTACTCTTTTAGATATCTATCCTTCAGTATTATTAGCAATGTAGGATAGAGACAGCTGTGCATATACAATGCTTTATGTGATGCCAAAAAGAGAGAGAGAGAGAGGTTACTATTTCAAACTATTGAAACATTTGGAACAGAGTCTGAGTGGTAGATGCGATGTAGTTTACTCACATTCTAAAAGTGCAGAAGTCTGTGTGGACTAATAATAAATTATTTAGGAGAGATTTTCAGACTATACCACAGTGTAACTTTATCTTGTGTGCTGTAAAGATGAACTCACCAGTAAACAGGCTGGAACAAATCCTTCCTCTGTATAGTGCTCAGCATATTCCTTTAAATCTGAGCTTTCCAATATAAATTCACGGCAGGTGGCTAAAAGCTTTTCCTGTTGTAAATATCCTGTAACAGATAAGACAGAAAGTTTTGTTAATTGCTTCTCATGCTACACTTGGTAGATATCAAAGTTCCGATACAACTATACATATAATTAAGCACGCTCATATAGCAACTATCTATGGACTCAATTGACAAAAACTAAAGAAAACAAGTTATATTTTGAAAGGCTAGCTCCTTTTCCATACATTTCCCTAATTGTAAAAAAAAAGATTGCGCATAATATTGCTGATGCTGCGCTACATAAATCCAAATAAAGCTACCTTCAGACTAAAACCAATTATTAATACCACCTAAAGAACTATTACTGTTTATACAGAAACAAGGCTGTGCATAGCTCTCTATAGACAAGAAAATAAAATTACTGCCAGAAAGGATTGACAATCTGAGCAATACATAATAGAGCCCTGCAAATCTGCAGATCTCCACGGACCATGTTTGCAAATCGTGGATGGATGCGGATCCAAATTTTATATCCAGAGCCCTGCAAATCTGCAGATATCTGCTATTATATCCATGCAGGGCTCTATACATGAGCCAAAAATTCCAGTTTTAAATTAAATTGAACTCTACAGTAAATTTTTATAAAATGCATTTCCATACAACAATCAAGATTCTACGTGCATTTTTAACAGTTCCAAAACAGAAAAAACATGAGCAACGTTAAAACATGTTCAGATTTCTTCAAAAAGATGAACATTACTGGCAGATGGCATAACTGGAAAAGTAATATATTTCCATGCTGTAAACTTCATATTCAGTAGACGTACCAACAGTCTCTTGTGCACCTCTGCCCTAAGCCCTGGTCTACACTACGAGTTTAGATCGAATTTAGCAGCATTAGATGGATTTAACCCTGCACCCTGTCCACACGATGAAGCCATTTTTGTCGACTTAAAGTTCTCTTAAAATCAATTTCTGTATTCCTCCCGGATGAGGGGATTAGCGCTGAAATCGACATTGTTGGGTTGAATTTGGGGTAGTGTAGACGCAATTAGATGGTATTGGCCTTCAGGGGCTATCCCAGAGTGCTCTATTGTGACCACTCTGGACAGCACTTTGAACTCAGATGCACTAGCCAGATACACAGGAAAAGCCCTGGGAACTTTTGAATTTCATTTCCTGTTTGGCCAGCGTGGCAAACTCAGCAGCACAAGTGACCATGTAGTCCCCCCAGAATGTTTCTACGCTCCCCCAACATCTCCGTCCCTGAGGTTATCGCAGATTAGAAGGCAAAAAAAAATGCACTCGCGATGACATGTTTTCCGAGCTCAGGCAGTCCTCCCGCACTGATAGGGCACAGCGTAATGCATGGAGGCATTCAGCGGCAGAGGCCAGGAAAGAATTGCTGTGTTTGCTTAACGGCAAAGGTATCATGCCTCGCTAGTGATCCTGCCCGAGCCAGGTTGCTGTGTCACATGCACTCCGCGCTGTGTCAGCCTCAGGCCGGGGCATGACCGCTTTGTAAGCGGGAAGGCCATAGCTATAGACATTGCATTAGGTAGCTTCTGTAGCTAGAGAAAACATTCCTGTGCATTTGGCAAAGTCTGTGGCAAAAAAAGAGAAGCCCCGTAGTGTAGTGGTTATCACGTTCACCTAACACGCGAAAGCCCCTTAGTGTAGTAGTGATCACATTCACCTAACACACGTAATGTCCCTGGTTCGAAACCGGGCGGAAACAGGTCACTGTTCCTTTTTCTGACTCCCAAACCCCAGACCGGCAGCGGGCTGAGCGGCTCAGCCCGCTTCTAGTCTGGGGCTCCATCCGTCGGCCCCGCTCAGCCCGCTGTCTGCCTCAGGTTCCAATCATCCAGGCAGGCAGCAGGCTGAGTGGTCCGACAGACGGGACCCCAGACAAAAGGTGCAAAACGATTGTCTGCCATGCTTTCACGGAAGGGGGGGGGGGGGGGGCTGACGACATGTACCCAAAACCACCCGCGACAAAGTTTTTACCAGTAGTAAGGAGTAGTTCAACTTTTATCAGGCATTGGGAGCTTAACCCAGAATTCCAATGGGCAGCGGAGACTGCAGGAACTGGGGGATAGTTACCCACAGTGCACCGCTCTGTAAGTCGATGCTAGCCACGGTAGTGAGGACGCACTCCGACGACTTAATGCGCTTAGTGTGGACATACGCAATAGACTGTATAAAATCGACTTCTATAAAATTGACTTAATTTCGTACTGTAGACATACCCTCAGATCCCATTAGTTACTTTAATTTGAAATAGACAGAAATTCCTACCCCAAAAATATTTCCATCCTTTAGGAAGTGTGTATAATTATTTAATTTGCATTTTAATGCTGAAATTCCTTCACATGCTAAAAAGACTAATTTATATGTAGGATCCAGAACACAGAATCATGTAAGTTAGTACAGTATGTCATTTTGTCTATTTCAGGCCGAAGCAGACTTGTCCCTGTGCTACACTGGATGGTGCTTTAGCCACTCTATTTTAAATGTCTCTGATGGGATTCCAATCCCAAACATCTACCTCCAATTTGTCTCTTATAAAATACCATTCCTAGAGCTGACAGAAAGATCAGATCAAATCAAAGTCGTCTTCTCTTTCTGGTCCACACCAGTGTTCAACATATGATGCATCAAATAAAAATTAAAAACCCCATAATTCACTGAAGCTAATTCTTGCAATGCTATACATAATGGAAATATTTGTACTTGGTCCTAAAGATGATTAGTTAACATCATGAAGAGCTGTGTAACACTACTGGCACAGCCTGTAATTCTGTACCTCTGTTTTGATGTCAACATTATTCAGATATTTTTTAAAAATCCAGCCACACCATTACTCTCTCTATGACTTCCTGAAACACAGGGTATGTCTTCACTGCATTTTAAAATGCACAAAAGGGAGTTTCAGAGCCCTGGTCTGTCTACAGACTTGGGTTTGTGCCACTGCACTAAAAACAGATGTGTAGACATTCAAGCTCGGGCTGGAGGTTGGGCTGTGAATTCTGGGCAAGGGAGTGGGTTTCAAAGCCTGAGCTGAACTGCAGCGTGAGCCTAAGTACACCTCTACTCCGATATAACGCTGTCCTCGGGAGCCAAAAAAAATCTTACTATGTTATAGGTGAAAGCGCGTTATATCTAACTTGCTTTGATCCGCTGGAGCGCACAGCCCCGCACCCCTGGAGCGCTGCTTTACCACGTTATATCGGGTTGCAATTTATCAGGGTAGAGGTGTATATAAGCCGAAGCTCTTTGAGCCGCCACTACCACAAGTTTTAAAATGCAATGTAAACATACCCATAGCTGCATAGGATGAGTATATGCTTACAATAATACACACAGAGAGAGCTACGTTCAAAGAACATTAAAGTTGCAAAATCAAACATTCAAAAGTTATGAAATACCAGGATTAAGGTTGCTCTTGCCCAATTGCATACATGTGTTATGATAACAATGAGGAGTCCAGTGGCACCTTAAAGACTAACAGATTTATTTGGGCATAAGAATTCGTGGGTAAAAAACCCACTTCTTCAGATGCATGGAGTGAAAATTACGGATACAGGCATAAATATATATTGGCACATGAAGAGAAGGGAGTTACCTTACAAGTGGAAAACCAATGTTGAAGGCCAATTTAGTTAGGGTGGATGTTGTCCACTCCCAATAATTGATGAGGAGGTGTCAATACCAAGAGAGGGAAAATTGCTTTTGTAGTGAGCCAGCCACTCCCAGTCCCCATTCAAGCCCGAATTGATGGTGTTAAGTTTTCAAATGAATTGTAGCTCAGCAGTTTCTCTTTGAAGACTGTTTGAAGTTTTTTTTTGTTGAAGAATGGCTACTTTTACATCTACTATTGAGTGTTCAAGGAGACTGAAGTGTTCTCCTACTGGCTTTTGTATGTTACCATTCCTGATGTCTGATTTGTGTCCATTTATCCTTTTACGTCAAGAGGATGTCTGGTTTGGCCAATGTACATGGCAGAGGGGCATTGCTTACACATATCACATTAGTAGATGTGCAGGTGAATGAGCCTCTGATGGTGTGGCTGGGTCCTACGATGGTGTTGCTAGATGGTGTTATGATATAACCTTTAATTAAATCATCATATACTATTTTTTCTACAGGACCCCTGCCTTATTCAGCATACTGGATGAACAGTGCTCACTTAATGAGCAGCTATCCAATATTTTTTTTATCCTTGTGGTTCAATGTGTGGCTCCAGGACTTATTTACTGCACATCACCAAGCCCTGAATACAAAATTATTTATGTCCCCAGCGGCATTTCTATGGCGATTTCAACTTAATAATTTAGTTCTTTACAAACATTAATCAATTTATCTTCACAAAACCCCAAGTGCTGGGGGCTGTGGTTGTTGAGAGCACAAGAGAGACAGTCTTTCTGCTCTCAGTTTTGGGTCAGGGCACTATAGCAGCCCCCTGAAGAAAAGGAGCAATTGCAGGGCAAGTCCTCCTCAGTCTCTGCAGCCCTGGGTTGGAGCATGTGTAATGACGACCATCTTGTCTGACATAGCAGGGACTGAACTGGAGACTTCCAGAGACAAAGCATGAGCTACTACAGTTTGAACTAAAAAGCCACAGTTCTCTAGGTGTGGGATGTAACAACTCATGTCCTCTGCAGATTGGCACAGAAGCAGGACCAGTTACACTCACCAGTCAATGACATATGCTCAGTGGGAATGACACTGTGCCATCTGATCAGCACAAAGAGCTTGGAGGGGATGGGCCACATTCAATGAAAATGGACTCTTCAGGGAATTTAGCTGCCAAACTCTATCAAGTTTCTACTGAGCATGTCTGAGCTGAATTTTTTCAGAGGCTTATAATAATAGCTTATAAATTATAATACTTTTAATAAGGATGGCAAAGAGCATGTCCTTGACAGCAGGACAATTTATTTCCAAATTTCAATACCCTTAGTCCAAATCATAGAGACACTAGATGCTCAATGAAAGTTTGACAGTCTAGATATTCTGGGTCACCCACATAATTCTTCTGGTAATCAGAAGTTTAGTTAGACCTCATTCACTCTATTTCTTTTTGTAGAAAGATACAAGAAAACATGACCTTTATACATTTGGATTACACTTTGAGATAGTACAGGCTCCCCCCAAATTAAGATACAGCCTGTTAATGTTGTTTCACGTGTCAGTTTGCATCTTGACAGGTCTTTTTGCATTACACCAACTGTGTTAAGGCAGGGCCACAGACAGTAAAATCTTTATGGCATAAACGTGTTCTCAGCTTGGGTATTGCAACCAGATCCAGGGAAGGTCAGTGTTACTCTCTTGCTTTAGGGCTATGTGGGAGGGGAATCGCGAATCTTTTTTTCTGTTATAACACAGTAGGGAACAACCATTGGCAAAGGCGCTCTGTATTTCTGCATTTTCCACAGCCCCGACCACGTTGTCAGTGGCTAACAAGTGACAACAGGGAAGCTGTACAAGTAACTGCCTTATGCGGCAGCCTTTGGCCCTAAGGGGCCCTCCGACAACGCGCCCCAAAGGCACGGGTCGCAGGTCTGCTCCTGCCGCGGTAGGGCCACGCCTCCTGCACGCAGCCAGTTTGCGTTGGTTGCTGACCAGGGCACGTCGAACAGCCCCGGTGCCTGCGAGGCCCCTACCCCAGGGAGCGACGGCTGCAGCCCGGCGCCCTCGCGGCCCCCGCCCCACCCCTGATACAAGCGGTGGCTGCAGCTCCGGCCCCGCACAGCGAGCGCGGCCAGCGGAGCGGGAGACGTGACCCGCCCGGTCCCCGGACTCACCCAGCACCAGCCGGGCCACGTCGGACGGCAGCAGCATGGCCCCGCGCGGGGCTGGGCACGGCGGCGGCAGCGGCGGCCCCCGGGAGCGCAGCCAACCAGTCCCGCGACCTCCGACTGCCAAGGTGCGGAATCGGAAACTGGGAGCCACCGTCCGCCCCGCCCAATTCCTTCCGCCGGAAGTAAGCGCGCTTCCGCTTCCGGGTCTGCACCAGACAAGGCGTGATGGAGAGGCGCATGCGTATTCACCTCTCTTAGACTCTTGTCCTGGGGCACCTCGCGTTCGCGGAGGCAGCGTGGGGACTGGGGACACCGCGTGCGGTAACTGACTCCGGGGGGCGGTTGTAGCCCAGCGGGGGAGGAGTCGGGTGCGCCAAGCCTCGAGTCTGAGCTCAGATTCTGGGGCTGCCTTGGTCCCCGGGTCCTACCGGCAGCGCAGTCCGGACTCTCCTAGCATCCCCGGCCACCTCCCACCCCCGTCTCCCTGCGCCCACCGCCCCGGCCACCTCCCACCCCCGTCTCCCCGCGCCCCTTCCCCCGGCCACCTCCCACCCCCGTCTCCCTGCGCCCACCGCCCCGGCCACCTCCCACCCCCGTCTCCCCGCGCCCCTTCCCCCGGCCACCTCACACCCCCGTCTCCCTGCGCCCACCGCCCCGGCCACCTCCCACCCCCGTCTCCCCGCGCCCCTTCCCCCGGCCACCTCACACCCCCGCCTCCCCGCGCCCCTTCCCCCGGCCACCTCACACCCCCGTCTCCCTGCGCCCCTTCCCCCGGCCACCTCACACCCCCGTCTCCCCGCGCCCCTTCCCCCGGCCACCTCACACCCCCGTCTCCCTGCGCCCACCGCCCCGGCCACCTCCCACCCCCGCCTCCCCGCGCCCCTTCCCCCGGCCACCTCACACCCCCGTCTCCCTGCGCCCACCGCCCCGGCCACCTCCCACCCCCGTCTCCACGCGCCCCTTCCCCCGGCCACCTCACACCCCCGTCTCCCCGCGCCCCTTCCCCCGGCCACCTCACACCCCCGCCTCCCCGCGCCCCTTCCCCCGGCCACCTCACACCCCCGCCTCCCCGCGCCCCTTCCCCCGGCCACCTCCCACCCCCGTCTCCCCGCGCCCCTTCCCCCGGCCACCTCACACCCCCGCCTCCCCGCGCCCCTTCCCCCGGCCACCTCCCACCCCCGTCTCCCTGCGCCCCTTCCCCCGGCCACCTCACACCCCCGTCTCCCCGCGCCCCTTCCCCCGGCCACCTCCCACCCCCGTCTCCCCGCGCCCCTTCCCCCCCGGCCCACCTCACACCCCCGTCTCCCCGCGCCCCTTCCCCCGGCCACCTCACACCCCCGTCTCCCTGCGCCCACCGCCCCGGCCACCTCCCACCCCCGCCTCCCCGCGCCCCTTCCCCCGGCCACCTCACACCCCCGTCTCCCTGCGCCCACCGCCCCGGCCACCTCCCACCCCCGTCTCCACGCGCCCCTTCCCCCGGCCACCTCACACCCCCGTCTCCCCGCGCCCCTTCCCCCGGCCACCTCACACCCCCGCCTCCCCGCGCCCCTTCCCCCGGCCACCTCACACCCCCGCCTCCCCGCGCCCCTTCCCCCGGCCACCTCCCACCCCCGTCTCCCCGCGCCCACCACCCCGGCCACCTCACACCCCCGTCTCCCCGCGCCCACCGCCCCGGCCACCTCACACCCCCGTCTCCCCGCGCCCCTTCCCCCGGCCACCTCCCACCCCCGTCTCCCTGCGCCCACCGCCCCGGCCACCTCCCACCCCCGCCTCCCCGCGCCCACCGCCCCGGCCACCTCCCACCCCCGTCTCCCCGCGCCCACCGCCCCGGCCACCTCACACCCCCGTCTCCCCGCGCCCACCGCCCCGGCCACCTCACACCCCCGTCTCCCCGCGCCCACCGCCCCGGCCACCTCACACCCCCGTCTCCCCGCGCCCACCGCCCCGGCCACCTCACACCCCCGTCTCCCCGCGCCCACCGCCCCGGCCACCTCACACCCCCGCCTCCCCGCGCCCCTTCCCCCGGCCACCTCCCACCCCCGTCTCCCCGCGCCCCTTCCCCCGGCCACCTCCCACCCCCGTCTCCCCGCGCCCCTTCCCCCGGCCACCTCCCACCCCCGTCTCCCCGCGCCCCTTCCCCCGGCCACCTCCCACCCCCGTCTCCCCGCGCCCCTTCCCCCGGCCACCTCCCACCCCCGTCTCCCCGCGCCCCTTCCCCCGGCCACCTCCCACCCCCGTCTCCCCGCGCCCCTTCCCCCGGCCACCTCCCACCCCCGTTTCCCCGCGCCCCTTCCCCCGGCCACCTCCCACCCCCGTCTCCCCGCGCCCCTTCCCCCGGCCACCTCCCACCCCCGTCTCCCCGCGCCCCTTCCCCCGGCCACCTCCCACCCCCGTCTCCCCGCGCCCCTTCCCCCGGCCACCTCCCACCCCCGTCTCCCCGCGCCCCTTCCCCCGGCCACCTCCCACCCCCGTCTCCCCGCGCCCCTTCCCCCGGCCACCTCCCACCCCCGTCTCCCCGCGCCCCTTCCCCCGGCCACCTCCCACCCCCGTCTCCCCGCGCCCCTTCCCCCGGCCACCTCCCACCCCCGTCTCCCCGCGCCCCTTCCCCCGGCCACCTCCCACCCCCGTCTCCCCGCGCCCCTTCCCCCGGCCACCTCCCACCCCCGTCTCCCCGCGCCCCTTCCCCCGGCCACCTCCCACCCCCGTCTCCCCGCGCCCCTTCCCCCGGCCACCTCCCACCCCCGTCTCCCCGCGCCCCTTCCCCCGGCCACCTCCCACCCCCGTCTCCCCGCGCCCACCGCCCCGGCCACCTCACACCCCCGCCTCCCCGCGCCCACCGCCCCGGCCACCTCCCACCCCCGTCTCCCCGCGCCCCTTCCCCCGGCCACCTCCCACCATCGTCTCCCCGCGCCCCTTCCCCCGGCCACCTCCCACCATCGTCTCCCCGCGCCCCTTCCCCCGGCCACCTCCCACCATCGTCTCCCCGCGCCCCTTCCCCCGGCCACCTCCCACCATCGTCTCCCTGCGCCCACCGCCCCGGCCACCTCACACCCCCGCCTCCCCGCGCCCCTTCCCCCGGCCACCTCCCACCCCCGTCTCCCCGCGCCCCTTCCCCCGGCCACCTCCCACCCCCGTCTCCCCGCGCCCCTTCCCCCGGCCACCTCCCACCCCCGTCTCCCCGCGCCCCTTCCCCCGGCCACCTCCCACCCCCGTCTCCCCGCGCCCCTTCCCCCGGCCACCTCCCACCCCCGTCTCCCCGCGCCCCTTCCCCCGGCCACCTCCCACCCCCGTCTCCCCGCGCCCCTTCCCCCGGCCACCTCCCACCCCCGTCTCCCTGCGCCCACCGCCCCGGCCACCTCCCACCCCCGTCTCCCCGCGCCCCTTCCCCCGCCACCTCCCACCCCCGTCTCCCCGCGCCCCTTCCCCCGGCCACCTCCCACCCCCGTCTCCCCGCGCCCCTTCCCCCGGCCACCTCCCACCCCCGTCTCCCCGCGCCCCTTCCCCCGGCCACCTCCCACCCCCGTCTCCCCGCGCCCCTTCCCCCGGCCACCTCCCACCCCCGTCTCCCCGCGCCCCTTCCCCCGGCCACCTCCCACCCCCGTCTCCCCGCGCCCCTTCCCCCGGCCACCTCCCACCCCCGTCTCCCCGCGCCCCTTCCCCCGGCCACCTCCCACCCCCGTCTCCCCGCGCCCCTTCCCCCGGCCACCTCCCACCCCCGCCTCCCCGCGCCCCTTCCCCCGGCCACCTCCCACCCCCGCCTCCCCGCGCCCCTTCCCCCGGCCACCTCCCACCCCCGCCTCCCCGCGCCCCTTCCCCCGGCCACTTCACACCCCCGTCTCCCCGCGCCCCTTCCCCCGGCCCCCTCCCACCCCCGCCTCCCCGCGCCCCTTCCCCCGGCCACTTCACACCCCCGTCTCCCCGCGCCCCTTCCCCCGGCCCCCTCCCACCCCCGTCTCCCCGCGCCCCTTCCCCCGGCCACCTCCCACCATCGTCTCCCCGCGCCCCTTCCCCCGGCCACCTCCCACCATCGTCTCCCCGCGCCCCTTCCCCCGGCCACCTCCCACCATCGTCTCCCTGCGCCCACCGCCCCGGCCACCTCACACCCCCGCCTCCCCGCGCCCCTTCCCCCGGCCACCTCCCACCCCCGTCTCCCCGCGCCCCTTCCCCCGGCCACCTCCCACCCCCCGTCTCCCCGCGCCCCTTCCCCCGGCCACCTCCCACCCCCGTCTCCCCGCGCCCCTTCCCCCGGCCACCTCCCACCCCCCGTCTCCCCGCGCCCCTTCCCCCGGCCACCTCCCACCCCCGTCTCCCCGCGCCCCTTCCCCCGGCCACCTCCCACCCCCGTCTCCCTGCGCCCACCGCCCCGGCCACCTCCCACCCCCGCCTCCCCGCGCCCCTTCCCCCGGCCACCTCCCACCCCCGTCTCCCCGCGCCCCTTCCCCCGGCCACCTCCCACCCCCGTCTCCCCGCGCCCCTTCCCCCGGCCACCTCCCACCCCCGTCTCCCCGCGCCCCTTCCCCCGGCCACCTCCCACCCCCGTCTCCCCGCGCCCCTTCCCCCGGCCACCTCCCACCCCCGTCTCCCCGCGCCCCTTCCCCCGGCCACCTCCCACCCCCGTCTCCCCGCGCCCCTTCCCCCGGCCACCTCCCACCCCCGTCTCCCCGCGCCCCTTCCCCCGGCCCCCTCCCACCCACCCCGCCTCCCCGCGCCCCTTCCCCCGGCCCCCTCCCACCCCCGCCTCCCCGCGCCCCTTCCCCCCGCCCACCTCACACCCCCGCCTCCCCCGCGCCCCTTCCCCCCCGCCCACCTCACACCCCCGTCTCCCGCGCCCCTTCCCCCCGGCCCACCTCACACCCCCGTCTCCCCGCGCCCCTTCCCCCGGCCACCTCACACCCCCGTCTCCCTGCGCCCACCGCCCCGGCCACCTCACACCCCCGTCTCCCTGCGCCCACCGCCCCGGCCACCTCACACCCCCGTCTCCCTGCGCCCACCGCCCCGGCCACCTCACACCCCCGTCTCCCTGCGCCCCACCGCCCTCCGGCCACCTCACACCCCCGTCTCCCTGCGCCCCTTCCCCCGGCCACCTCACACCCCGTCTCCCCCGCGCCCCTTCCCCCGGCGCACCTCCTCACACCCCGGTCTCCCCGCGCCCCTTCCCCGGCCACCTCCACCCCCGCCTCCCCGCCGCCCCTTCCCCCGGCCACTTCACACCCCCGCCTCCCCGCGCCCCTCTCCCCCCCGGCCACCTCCCACCCCCGCCTCCCCGCGCCCCTTCCCCCCCGGCCCCACCTCCCACCCCCGCCTCCCCGCGCCCCTTCCCCCACCGGCCCACCTCCCATCCCCGCCTCCCCGCGCCCCTTCCCCCCCGGCCCACCTCCCACCCCCGCCTCCCCGCGCCCCTTCCCCCCCGGCCCACCTCCCACCCCCGCCTCCCCGCGCCCCTTCCCCCCCGGCCCACCTCCCACCCCCGCCTCCCCGCGCCCCTTCCCCCCCGGCCCACCTCCCACCCCCGCCTCCCCGCGCCCCTTCCCCCCCGGCCCACCTCCCACCCCTGCCTCCCTGCGCCTACTGCCCCGGATCTGGGGGTCCCCAGCCACCTTGCAGCTATCTCCCTGCCCCCGGCCACCTCACAGCCGTCTCCACTCCTGGCGTATCTCCCCGAGACCTGAGGTCTTTCCACCCCCAGCAGCCTCACACCTATCTCTCTCCCACCCTACCACTGGCTGGGCCTCCATCCCTGGCCATCTCACAGCCATCTCCACTCCTGGCCACCTCACATCTATCTCCCTGCCACCACCCCAGCCACTTCATATCCTCCTGTCCCTTCACATTCACCCCTCCCCCTTCACATCCTCCCACCTCTTTCCCAGACCTGGGAGGCTCCCTGCATCCCCAGCTGCCTCACATCCTCCTGCTCAAAGCAGGACCAATTCCCGACTAAATCATCCCAGCCAGGGCTTTTTCAAGCCGGGCCTTAAAAACCTCTAAGAATGGAGATTCCACCTCCTCCCTAGGTAACCCATTCCAGTGCTTCACTACCCTCCTAGTGAAATAGTGTTTCCTAATTTCCAACCTAGACCTCCCCCACTGCAACTTGAGACCATTGCTCCTTGTTCTGTCATCTGCTACCACGGAACACAGCCAAGCTCCATCCTCTTTGGAACCCCCCTTCAGGTAGTTGAAGGCTACTATCAAATCCCCCCTCACTCTTCTCTTCTGCAGACTAAATAAAACCAGTTCCCTCAGCCTCTCCTCATAAGTCATGTTTCCTAGCTCCCTGATCATTTTCGTTATCTTCCGCTGTACTCTCTCCAATTTGTCCATATCCTTTCTGTAGTGAGGGGCCCAAAGCTGGATGCAATACTCCAGATGTGGCCTCACAAGTGCCAAATAGAGGGGAATAATCACTTCCCTCGATCTGCTGGAAATGGTCCTACTAATAAAGCCCAATATGCTGTTGGTCTTCTTGGCAATAAGGGCACACTGCTGATTCATATCCAGCTTCTCATCTATTGTAATCACCAGGTCCTTTTCTGCGGAACAGCTGCTTAGCCAGTCGGTCCCCAGCCTGTAGCAGTGCATGGGATTCTTTTGTCCTAAGTGCAGGACTCTGCATTTGTCCTTGTTGAACCTCATCAGATTTCTTTTGGCCCAATTCTCCAATTTATCTAGGTTGCTCTGGACCCTATCCCTACCCTCTAGTCTATCTACCTCTCCGCCGCAGCTTAATGTCACCTGCGAACTTGCTGAGGGTGCAACCATCCCATCATCCAGATCATTAATAGATGTTGAACAAAACTAGCCCCTGGGGCATGCCACTTGATACCAACTGCCAACTAGACATCGAGCTGTTGATCGCTACCCATTGAGCCTGACAATCTAGCCAGCTTTCTATCCACTTTATAGTCCATTCATCCAATGCTTTTTTAACTTGTGGCAAGAATACTGTGGGAGACGGTATCAAAAGCTTTGCTAAAGTCCAGCTATATCACGTCCACTGCTTTCCCCATATCCATAGAGCTAGTTATCTCATCATAGAAGGCAATCAGGTTGGTCAGGCATGACTTGCCCTTGATGAATCCATGTTGACTGTTCCTGATCACCTTCCTCTCCTCCAAGTGCTTCAAAATGGTTTTACTTGAGGACCTGCTCCATGATTTTTCCAGGGACTGAGGTGAGGCTGACCGATCTGTAGTTCCCTCGTTCTCCTTCTTCCCTTTTTAAAAGATGGGCACTATATTTGCTTTTTTCCAATTGTCGGGACCTCTCTCTCGATCACCACGAGCTTTCAAAGTTAATGGCCAATGGCTCTACAATCACATCAGCCAATTCCCTCAGCACCCTTGGATGCATTAGATCTGGACCCAGGAACTTGTGCATGTCCAGCTTTTCTAAATAGTCCTTAACCTGTTCTTTCACCACTGAGGGCTGCTCACCTCCTCCCCATGCTGTGTTGTCCAGGACAGTAGTGTGGGAGCTGACCTTGTCTGTGAAGACCGAGGCAAAAAAAACATGAGTACTTCAGGTTTTTCCACATCATCTGTCACTAGGTTGCCTTCCCCATTCATTAAGGGTCCCACACTTTCCCTGACCTTTTTCTTGTTGCTAACATACCTGTAGAAACCCTTCTTGTTACCCCTCACATCCCTTGCTAGATGCAACTCCAGTTGTGTTTTGGCCTTCCTGATTACACCCCTTCATGCTCGAGCAATATTTTTATATACTCCTCCCTAACCATTAATTCTGCGGGGCAAGCTGGGATCTGAGAATTAAGCTGGGTTTTTTCCCCTCCCATGACCATGGTCTCTAATAAAGCTTCTGCAGGTCAAACTAGACTCCCAGTTACACTGATGCAAATCCTTCCTTTCAGGAAGGTTACACAGGTAAAACTGAGAACAGATTTGCCCTTGTACTCGGAATTTAGTTCTGTTCATGCACAGAACCACAACAGAATTGAGCTCACGCTGCTGTAGTTGGGCTGGTTTGGAGGTTGGGAGCTTAGCAAGTAAAATGCGCTAAAAACCTATATTTGTTATTGGAGGAAGCAGAATGCATTCTGAATTCAAAACAAGGAGCAGATCCGATGCGTGTTCACTATCCCACCAACACCAAAGCATATGGACACTGCTTAAAATAAAATAAAAAAATGTTTCTGGCTCTCTTTCTTCCTGGCCTATAGGACAAAGAGACTGACTTGTTTATTAGGTTTTCTAATGTATAGCATACATATGAAAACTTTATTGTGAGACTGCTAACTTGAAGAAATTACTTTTGCATTCTTATGGCACATAAGCACATGTTCCATGCAAATCTAGGGTACCCACTATGACACATGAAAGATCACATTGTCTACTGGCCAAATGCTTGATGATAACACTTATACATGTACACAGCCATCGCATTCCTTGTTTTTCTAGTCTCTTTGATAGATAGAAATAGCTTATTGCTAGGGCCCTATCAAATTCATGGTCCATTTTGGTCAATTTCATGGTCATAGGATTTAAAAAATAATAAATGTCATGATTTCAGCTATTTAAAGCTGAAATGTCACGGTGTTGTATTTGTAGGGGTCCTGAGTTGGGGGGCGGGGGAGAGCAGGGTCGCAGTACTGCTACCTTTACTTCTGCTCTGCTGCCTGAAGAGCCTGGCAGCTGGAGAGCAGCGACTGCTGGCCGGGAGTCCAGCTCTGAAGGCAGAGCAGCCTCCAGCAGCAGCACAGAAGTAAGGATGACATGGTGTGGTATTGCCACCCTTACCTCTGCGCTGCTGCCTGCAGAACTGGGCCCTCAGTCAGCCGCCATCACTCTCCGGCCGCCCAGCTCTGAAGGCAGCAGCGAAGAAGTAAGGATGGCATGGATATGGTATTATCATTCTTCAGTGCTGCTGCTGCTGGCAGGGTGCTGCCTTCCGCGCTGGGCACCTGGCCAACAGCCGCTGTTCTCCAGCCACCCAGCTCTGAAGGCAGCGCCTAAGTGAGGATGGCAATATCATGACCCTCCCCTAAAATAACCTTGTGACCCCCCCCCGCAACTCCCTTTTAGGTCAGGATCCCCAATTTGAGAAACGCTGGTCTCCTCCTGTGAAAACGTATAGTATAGAGTAAAAGCACACGCAAGACCAGATTTCATGGTCCATGATGCGATTTTCGTGGCCGTGAATTTGGTAGGACCCTATTTATTGCTCAAGTTCACTGGCAACAGGAACCTAGGGTGGTGCAACTTTATTTGTAGCCTCAGGTTACAGGAAAAGGTCAGTCAAAGGTTGAATTTTAGGACTCTCTTTTAGCTTGCATACACCTCTGTTCTAATGCATTCTTTGTTTTGAGTCTTCCTTGTTTAAGTCAGTATGAGAAAATTATTACTGATCAATCTGATACTAGGCAGCATCTGGTTTTACAATTTCTACAAATTCTTTTAGACTTGTGCCTGTTTTTTTTTTTAAAGTAGTGTACAAATATTAAACATGAAATCTCAAAGGATAAAATGTAAGTTTTGTTTATCAAATCAAAACAATTGCAAAGTGAGAGGCTGTTTGAAAGAGTATTTGTCAGGTCTTGCTTTATCTGAACAAACTGTTTTTCTGATCCAGCTAGTATTAAGTGGTGTGTTAGAGTTTCTTTCTAGTAATTCTTAATTTCTATTTATTACATATTAAATATGGTAATGAGCTTAGCATAATGCTAAATATGAGGCAGAGTATTTAAATGCCAGGAAATTCCAAGTTATACTGTGTTTTCTAATTTCATTCTTTTTCTAAATCTAAATTTCTAAATCTTTTTTAAAAACAGGTCTTTCTTAAACCGAAGACCAATGAAAACATGTTCGTGGTTTTTAAAAAAACATTCCAATAGTAAAAATTGCCTTCAAACAAATATTCCCTGCAGTTTTTGTAATCTAAGCATTGCTTCATTAAGAACTTCAAACAAAAATTGACAATAAAATAAAATGAAATTGTTTAAAGACTAAATGCATTTTCATTGCCTAAATTCAGGAGTTAAAAAGTAAACAAACAGCATAAATAGTGAAACATAACTTGGATTTTCATAGTTGTTTAAATAATCTGCGATATTGTGGTATTCATACAAACACTCCCTGGGTTATGTAAACCCGACTTACACAAATCCAAACTTAAGGAAAAAGTTCCGTAAGCTAGAAAGGTGGGTTGTTTTTTTTTTTTTTGGCGTAATGGTCGGGTATATGTTCCCGACTTACGCAAAATTCAAGTTACGCAAGGCGTTCTGGAATGGAACACTTGCATAAGTCGGGGAGCGTCTGTATTAATAGCAAGAGGTTTGTTTACATGTGACTTAAATTGACAATGTCTTTTCAAAGTTTTTCTACTGCAATGTTATGATTGCTACATTGCACTTCCTGTATATTTTACAATAAGTATTGGGAACATAGGAATTGCCATAGTGGACTAGGCCAGAAGTCCATGTAGTCCAGTATTATGTCTCTGAACAGTGATCATTCAGAGAAGAGTGCAAGAAACTCTGTGGTGGACAATTATGGAATAACATGGCCATAAGGGGAGTAGAGTTTAGAAAATAATTGATTTTTGTTGCTAGCTTCCATTATTTAGTGGTTGGTTTATGCTCAGAAGCATGAGAGTTATGTCATTTTTTAAAACCTATGTAATATAATTGAACTTTCGCATTATCCATATAAATGCCTAACCTGTAAGAGATCGTAGCTTGAACATATTGAGGGAAAGCTCGGAGAAAAGAGTTTTGCATTTCATTCTGAAAGTGGTTGGTTCTGTGATCATTCCTGAGGGAGTGAGTTCCATAATCTAATCAGACTTTTGTAAGTTCTGCCTCCTCTATTGGTTGAAGATTTCATTATTATAGTACAATGTAGCTGTCATGGCAGCTCATGATCATAGAGGGAGAGACAGAGACTATGTCTTGGGAAGCTAGGGCCAACAATATGGAGGGCTTTGAATATCAGGACAGAGACCATGAATTGGATGCTGTATTTATCAGGAGCCAGTGCAGAGTGGAGCACTAAGGTGATGTGTTCATCAGTGACTCATGTTACCTAATAGAAAGGTGCTGAATGGCCTGGTTAAATTGTCAGAATCCAACAAAATGTGTTTTAATACACCCATATGTAAGGTTATACAGCTGGGAAAAAGGAATGCAAATTATTTCTACAGGATTGGAGAAGCTGTTGGAAAGCAGTGACTCAGAGAAGGTCGTAGGTGTCATTGCGGATAATTGCCTCAACATGATCTCTCTGTGTAATGCTGTGGCAAAAAGAATGTATGCAATCCTTGGATGTATAAAAAGTGGACTATTAAGTAGAAATAAGGAAGTGTTCTTGCCTCTGTACTTAGCATTGCTAATATATAATAATAAATGGAGATATACCTATCTCATAGAGCTGGAAGGGACTGTGAAAGGTCATTGAGTCCAGCTCCCTGCCTTCACTAGCAGGACCAAGTACTGATTTTGCCCCAGATCCCTAAGTGGTCCCTTCAAGGATTGAACTCACAACCCTGGGTTTAGCAGGCCAATGCTCAAATCACTGAGCTATCCCTCCCCCCTAAGATCGCTACTATAATATTGTCTAATTTTGGTGTCCACACTTCAAGAAGGATGTGGAAATATGGGACAAAGTTCAAAGGAAGGCCATAAAAATGATCCAGGGGCTGGAAAAGAAGTCTGATGGTTTGAGGTGTAAGGAACTCAACTTCAGAGCTGAGCATTTTTTTTTGTTATTGAATATTTAATTTGCTGGAAAATGCATTTGTGAGAGGCACCAAAACTTTGTGAATTTGGGTCAAATTCAACAATTTGTTTTTGCCCCCAAAAACCTTGAATTTTTTTCAGAAATGTCAAAACAAAACATTTTAGCAGTTTCTAAACTACCCATTTCAATATATATTTTTTAAAATATCAACATTTTCAAAACATTTTGTTTGACCCAACCAAAATTTTTCTACTTTTTTGTTTTGCGAGAAAAACATAATTCAGTTTCAATTTGAAATGAATATGTGGCTCATGAAGGCCAGGTCAGTGTTAATAGGCTGGAACACAATATTCTGGCTATTCACAGAGGGAGATGGGCATTTTTTCCTGCCATGGCTACTTGGGCATCCTGTGGTACTGAGTCCAAAAGGACCCAGAGGCTGCAAATTTAAGTCTGGCGGTAGATGCTCTTGATGGAGGGGGATGTTATAGAGGAGGAAAGTTTTTTCAAAATGGTTCCCTTTTCCTGCCAGCACTACCTTAGTCTTGCCTTGGTTGAGCTTTAAATGGCTTCTGATTTTGGGCTGAGCGCTGGGAGATGGAGCTATTTGTGTCATCCAAAAGAGCTGTAGAGTTAGGTGTCATCTGTTCACTGTCGATGCTTTGATCTGTGTTGTCTGCCCAGCTCTCACTTCTCTATATGTCAGGGCAGAAGTCAGAGAGTATGTCTACGGAACAAAGAGAAACTCACAGCTGGCCCACGCTAGCCGACTTGGGCTATGGGGCCAGGGCCGGTGCAAGGATGTTTCGCGCCCTAGGTGAAAGTTCCATCTTGTGTCCTCCCCGAGCCCTGCGGCAGCTCCCAGCCCCCCCGCTGCCCTGAGGTGCCCCCCCCTGCGGCAGCTCCCCACCTACCCCCCTGCCCTGAAGCGTCCTCCCTGTGGCAGCTCCCCACCCCCCTCCGCCCTGAGGTGTCCCCCGCGGCAGCTCCCCACCCCCATCAGCCCAGGGAGCCATGCAGCAGCTCCCCACCCCAGCTCACCTCTGCTCCGCCCCCTCCCCGAGCCCTGCAGCAGCTCCCCCCGCCCACCCTGAGGTGCCTCCCCCACGGCAGCTTCCCACCCACCCCCTCCGCCTTGAGGCGCCTCCCCGTGGCAGCTCCTCCCTGCCCGGGAAGCCATGCAGCAGCTTGAGCTCTGAGACCCTACCGCCTGCAGGGCTCCAGCCTGTGCCAGAAGTCTATACAGCAATGAGACAGCCGTGCAGCCCAAGCCCCGTGAGCCAGAGTCAGCTGGCAGGGCTAGCCGCAGGTTTTTTTTTTTGCTGTGTAAATATACCCACAGTCATATGAGGTGGCCCTCGTTGTTGTCAATTGTTCCATAACAACTACTTGTGAGAATGTTTTACGTTCTTGTAATGAGACTATTTCTGATTCTACTTGTCTTGTTCTTGATGGCCCACAAGACCAATTCAGGTGCTGGTGATCCTCTCTGTGAATAAAACATAAATTTTAAAAATACCTATGCATGTAAGACAGGATGACCACAATTATGAACTGAAAGCAACTAAAATATCAAAACACTTCAGGTAACATTTTTTAAAAAGACTTAAAATTGAAGCTAGAATCCCACTTTGCATTATATTTCTCATCTTTTAAGCAGGTTGGCTAGCTACAGTAGTAAGGCAGTTTATTTCATAATTAGAATACTGATTGTCTTTACTTCCATTTACAGATGCAAATTATTTATCTGCTGCTAAGCTAAACCATGAGTCTTGTGCTACATGAGCTGCTTGTTTGCTGCCGTCAACTTGAAAATGACAAAATTACAGAGCGAAGGGTAATTAAAATCCTTTTTTTGTATGTAAAAGAGTGGAGTGGATGCATAATAAATAACCTTTTTCCTGAAATACATTTTCAGAAAGAAGTTGAAAAATTCAAACGTCTCATCCGTGATTCTGAAACAATTAACCAACTGGATCGTAATTCTGACTCTAAACAAGGAAAACAACTGAACTGGGATGCTGTATTTAGGTATCATTTTTGTCTAAATTGCCATCTTTCTCACTATACAAAACAGCACTGTTTTGTTTCATAGATTATCAGGTCAACACCAATATTTTTCCTAGATCTGCAGATTGGATTCAGGATCTTGTCTGTCTGTCTGTAAATAAGAAATGTCTTAAAAGATTATTTTAAATTTACATATTTTTAAAGATAGTCACGAAAAGTGAAATGGCTCAGTGTAACAGTTACCAGTTGCAGAGGATACTAAGGCCTGGTCACACCATGCTTCAATGCTAGCGGAAACTTGACTAAATAAGGTTGATTGCTCGTGTAGTTATTGTTAGTCACCTGTTCAGATTTTATCTTACAATAAGTACTAACTTTACGTTACTTTTTTCTAATAAATATTTTCAGTTTGTGTCCAGCTTTCAATTTGTAGTTCTTTGAACTTATATATATATATAGAGAGAGAGAGAGAGAGAGAGTATGGATTATACATACGATGTAGATATCTTATTAGAAGCCTATGTTTTTAATCAGTCCTTTGAACTAGGGTAGCTGAATTGTGGCTCATGGGCCAAAGGAGTCATACTGTATGGTCTGTGGAGGCTCTCATATTTAATATGGAATCTGTTCTTACTCCTGAGGGAATTTTGCACCAAAAAATTAAAAATTCTGTGCCAGAAAAATAAAAAGTCTGTGCACAATATTTTAAAATTCTGCAATTTTTTTGGTCAGTAAATAAATGTGGAGGCTCCAGCATGGCAATGGGGAGCACAGGCCTCTGGCTGCACGGAGTTGGGAGATCACCATGCAGCCCCCACCCCAGGACATGGACTTGGCAATGAGGCTGCACAAGCAGGGCCGGCCCTCGGCTTTTTTGCCTCCTCGGGCAAAAAAACCTCTGGCTGCCCCTCCCCCACCCCACCAGCGCGGCTGGGGAGGGCGGCCGGAGCCCTGGGGGGAGGGCAGCCGGAGCCCTGGGAGGAGGGCGGAGTGCCCGGCCGGGGCTCCGCTCTCCCCGGCGGCCGGAGCCCTGGGAGGAGGGTGGAGTGCCCAGCCAGGGCTCCGCTCTTCCCGGTGGCCAGAGCGTCGGGGGGAGGGCGGCGAGCCCTGGCCGGGGCTCCGCTCTCCCCAGCGGCCGGGGGGAGGGCGCCAGGGCTCTGCTCTCCCTGGCGGCCGAAGCTCCGCACCACGCCGCCCCCCTCCAGGTGCCGCTCCAAGCACAAGCTTGGTGGGCTGGTGCCTGGAGCCAGCCCTGTTCACAAGGCAAGGGCAGGGCTGCCCCAGAAACACCCTGGGGCTCTACCTCTCTGCACTAGCTGCACCAGGTGTGGGCAGGCAGGCTTAGGTTGGCAGGATCCAAGTGTAGAGGAGCTTATTGGGGGTGGGATCCAAGTGTGGGGTAAAAAAGTTCTGCATGGGGCAATCTGGGTGTGTGCAGCTCAGTGGAGGGTCTGGGAGCAGGGAGGATCTAGATGCCCAGGGGCTCGTTGGGAGGGTTCTGTGTGCAGGGGCAATGGGACTCTGCAGAGGGTCTAGGTGAAGGTAGTTGGGACCCAGCAGGGTGTCTGGGTGTGGGGGGATGGGGCTCAGTGGGGGAGTCCAGGTGCTGGGGAGCGGGGCTTGGTATGGTGGAGGACTGGGTGCATATGGTTGGGGCTCAGTGGGGTGGGGGTCCAGGTGCAGATTGCTCATCAGGATGGTCCAGGTGCCTAGACGGTGGGGCTTGTCAGGGTGTGGGTTCGAGTGTGGGGAGCTCAACAGGGGGTGGTCTGGGTGAAGGGGTTGGGCTTTGGGGGTGGGAGTCGGGTGCGGGAGGGGCAGCCTACATGGGGGGGGTCTGGATGCACAGGGATTGGGTGTTTGGGAGAGTAGCTCCCATACAGTGACCCCTCCCCCCGCGGCTGAGGAGTGTTGGGGGCAGGAAGCGGGGGGGGGGGAAGAGGGAGGGGGAGGGTGCAGAGCCGGGGGAGATTTCTAGGGGTAAGTCTGCCTTGGCCTGCCACTCTATGCAAGGGAAGTGCGCTTCTCCCCCATCTCCAGCCCAGCTGGAGCTAGCAGCTGAGCCCAGCATAGGGTAGGAGCCACCAGCCCTGGGTGGGGCTGGAGCTAGCCGGCACAGAGCTCAGCGGGGGTGTCTCGGGGGATCTGGATGCAGGGGGGTTGGGTGGACGGGGAGTGGGTCTGACCAGGCACTGGCAGGGGATCCCCAGCCACCTGTGATTTACCTCTCCACTGGCTGCTCCGGGTGCCTGAAACTATGCGCCCATGCTGCTGGGAAGGGGCACGTGACCACTCTTGTGGCTTCCTTTTGCTTCCCTGTCAGAAAATCATTTTTCTGCTGGGAAGCAAATAAATTTGTGGGGGACATGAATTCTGCGCGTGCACAGTGGTGCAGAATTCCCCATGGACTACAGTTCTATATATTCTGCGGTTGCATCTTAATCTTCCATTGAGAGGAAAATGGAGCATAGCATGATGTGCTTGTTGTTATATATAAGTTGCACTTCCATGTTAAAAATCAGTGTCTGAAGTCTGCTTCTATACATACATATTTCTAAACTATACATTTAAACTAAGCTTCAGGTGTATTTCTACCATGTAATATAACAATCAAAAAGATTTTTATATTATTATCTTTTGTTACTTTTGCTATAACTAACACAAAAAGGGTTTATGCTAGAAGAAAACAAAGATGCAGATACTAAACCAAGTAAATATTGCAGATCAGAAAATCAGTGATGTAATTATGAAAAACTTGAACATATACTTGTAGTACATCTAATACAAACTAATAGTTTATTTACACTACATATTCACTCTGTTATATGAGACTGTTCTCAGAACAGTACATGATTAGCCCCATCTTTCCCCCTCCATTAAAATTAATGGAAGTCATGCATCTTTTTCAAGGAATAATTTTAAAATACTCAATCAAAAACATGCTGTGGAGTCTGATATGAAGCTCATTTATTTAGAAAGAATTCAAGTTTTCTTCATTATGAACAATAAACAGTACTTTTTAATATTCTGTGCTATAGTAATTATACATATTTGTTGTAACATGAATAATAGATGCATATCAGTATAATTTTCCTTTTAATCACTTACTTTATGCTCAGCACTAAACAAATTTTAGAAGAAGATAGACTTCTTACCCCAGATAACTTAAAATCTAAATAGATAAAATAATTCAGACACAAAATGTACTATATAATCAGTTCTTGTCACTATCTGCTAGCTATTTCCATTAGATTTACACCAGTAATATATACCTGTGTTTATTAATTGTTTCAGAACCAACATTGCTAAACTGGTGCCTGGATTTTAAGTTTCCACAAACAATGTTTACCCATTTTATTTTAATCAATAGCCTGGTTCTGACAAATACCCATTTTGCATTTTTGAAGGTTTCTGCAGAAATACATCCTGAAAGAAACTGACAGTATCAGATTGGCAAAACCAAATGTATCTGCCTCAACACAAGCTTCCAGGCAGAAAAAGATGCAAGAGATCAGCGGTTTGGTCAAATACTTCATTAGATGTGCTAATAAAAGTTAGTAATTTATATATCCACATATAATTATAGATCTTTTATTGCTTTACTGTCAGTTTCAACTGTTTACTCTGAACCCGGTGTGACACGCTATTTTAAAATATTCAAGGACCACGGTTATAAATTAGTGCTTATTTTTCTTTAATGTCCCAGTGAACCTTTTTCATTGGTGTTAGAAATTATAGATTTGTACTAGTTCATCTCCGGGGCAGTATAGAATTGTTTCTTCACCTGCAGTGTAATTGTAGTGTTTTGTATAGTCTACTTGTTTACTGAGCACTTACAGTGTGGACTGTGCTTGTACAAAGCATAGAGGAAAACATGATTTGAGGCAGAATTTTCAAGTGATAAGGTTTCTGCCAATTTTCTTGGGAAGCTATTCAATAACCCAAGTACCCTCACCAGCAGACAGGTTTTGCTGACAGCCTGAATTGTCTTTTTATGAATTCTATCCCATTTCTCCTAGTTATACCTGTGGACAGTCCTAGACAATTCCTCATCTTTCAAATACCTCTAAAAGGGTCTGTTGACCACTTAATTATCATCTAACAAAATGATGTAGTTCTGTTCATCTTTCCTCATCAGTTAAGCTCTCTAAAGTAAAGTATTTGTCTCACACTGTCTATAGTCCCTCCAATTTGTTTACATCTTTCTCGTATTGAGAAGCCCAAAACTGAACCCAGTATTCAAGTACAGACTCACCAGAGCCTTGTAGATGGGGACTATCACTTCTCTGCAGCCCAAAATCACATTTAGCTTTTTGCTGCCAGGTTGCATTGGAAGCTCATCCACTTTGGTTGCATCATCATCCTTATGTTTCTTTCAGCATAACTGCTCTCCAAGTTTCTTCCCTCCATTAAATGTTGAGACTCCTATATGTGTTAGCACAGTGGTTCTCAACCAGGGATCTGAGACCCCCTAGGGGGCCGCAAGCAGGTTTCAAGGGGGCTGCAAAAATAAACCAGAGAGCAGGGCCAGCGTTAAGAGTCACTGGGGCCCAGGAAAAAAGCCAGAGCCTGAGCCCCACTGTGCGGGGCTGAAGCCCGAACCCTGCCACATGGAGCTTTAGCCAAAGTCCAAGCAACATAGCTTTGTGGGGCCCCTCGTGGCCTGGGGCCCCGGGCAATTGCCCTGCTAGCTACCTCCTAACACACACCCTGGCTTTTAATCTACTTGATATGCAGAAAAACTTGTGGTACAGGTGAGCCATGGAGGTTTTATAACATTTGGGCAGGGGGGCGGGGGGGGGGGGTTCGGAAAGAAAAACGTTGAGAACCCCTGTGTTAGCATGCATTTTTTCAGCTGAATATCACTTTCATTTCATGCTAATATTCTAAAATCTCAGAATCCTTTTGTGTTATTTCTCTGTTCATTGGTGCGTGTGAATGTAACCAATGTATGACTTATCCCTTTTTTCAGATCACCACAGTCTTTTAGGTAAATTCATTATTAGAAAGGGTTTCTTTAAAAACAAGTGCATTAACAAAAACAGATAGAAATTGAAATGTGATCGGTCATATACAGAGAACATGCTATATGTGCATTATTCCTAATATTTCCAAAAAAACCCAGACTTTCAAATATTTGTTGGTAGTGGAAGAATACAATGGGAGGAAATATACTGTAACTGAGATAAATATGCTAATATTCAGATTTTATGAATTCACTAATTCCAATCTTGGCTTCATTATTCAATACTTGGTTTAATTAAAAAGCCAATGTTTGTACCTCCTGCTATTTTCTGCATAGGAGCACCCAGATTAAAATGTCAGGAGCTTCTGAATTATGTCATGGACATAGTAAAAGATGCATCAAGTTGTGCTATTTATGGAGCTGACTGTAGTAGCATACTACTAAAAGATATTCTTTCAGTGAGGAAATACTGGTGTGAGATATCTAAGCAACAGTGGTCAGGTTAGTATATAACACTTCTATTTCAATAATGTCTATTTACAAACATGTATTTCATAGTATAGAAATGTGTTTAGGCATATTATTGTTATTTACTGTTTATTATTATTATTATTTATTTGTATTTCAGTAGCACTAAGAGGTCCTGTTGTATGAGGCACTGCACAAATATATAGTAAGAAATAGCCTCTACCCAAAGACCTTACAATTTAAATAGACAAGATAAAGGGGCAGGGGTGGATATTACAGTATTATTCCTCTATTATTATCTGTTATTCCATGTAGATTAACTTTGTGTACTGCAAACAATGACTCAATCAAATCAATTTTAATGTCCAGTTTATTATTGAGACTATATTGGCTGGTGTGGTTCATGTATTACCAGTGAGTATTATTACCTGTATTATGGTAATATCCAAAGATCTCAACCATGTGCAGATCCCATTGTGCTAGGCCCTGTGCAGACATATAGTAAGGGACAGGCCAGAAGAACTTCTAAGAAGACCAAAAAATAAAAGCTGAAGAAATGGGGAATATGATAGAACATAAAAGCAATGCTCCATGACATTTGACACATGAAAAATGGAGGAGGGGACATCATCATTTCTGAATTAACACAAAAGTGCTGCCCCTCAACCTGCTCGTTATCAGTTGGCAGATTTATTATAAGCACCACAGAAGAAGTGGATCTTGAAAGATTTGAAGGAGAGGATGGGGGTGGATATTGCATGCATAAATGTAGAAGAAATTGCAGAAACAATTGTACTACTGGGAAAGTGCCTTGGGGTTGGACATGTCGTACTTGAGAAAAGCACTACGTAAAATCATACTCTGAGCTGTAGCTTGAAGGAAATTGCTGTAATTTCAGACAAAAAAGACAAAACAAAGACTTGGGATTGTTGATTTACTCCATCCAACAGATGCTTTTGGTCTTGTTTTGATAAAAAATATTGACACACAGATATTGCTCCAGCTGGTCGCCTGGGGACCACGACCCAGGGCTGCGGACCGCAGCTGCTCCAGCCGGCCAGGGACCACTGCTCCAGCTGGTTGGGGACCGTGGACCATGTCTGCTCCGGCCAGCCCCCCCAGGGACTGCTGCCTAGGGCGGTGGACCACGGCTGTTCCTGCCACCCTGGGACTGCTGCTGGGGGCTGCCGAAGCAGTGGCTGGTGTGGCTGACCTGGGGGCCACCTGAGCAGCTGGCCCCAGAGCCAGCTGCTTGGGCAGCCCTGGGGTCAGCCACACTGGCCCCTACAGAAGTCATGGAGGTCACGGAAAGTCACGGAATCTGTGACTTCCGCCACCTCTGTGACAGACATGGGGCCCTAATTATAATGCATATGCACAAAAGGGCTGAATTAAAGGTGCACAGGCAACCTTAATTCTGGCATTTCCTAACTTTGAGTTCTAGACTTTGCAACTTTAATAATATCCTTTTAACATATTTTATACGTATAATAATATAATTGTGATTTCTTTAGCAGGCTCTTGAAGTTGCTATTCTGCAGTTGCCAAATTCCAGTTAGTGATGAGATGTAGAGCCTTGCACAGATTCAAAATTCATATCCGCAGAGCTGCAGCTCCACCAGGAACCGCAGTGGCGAAAGCAGCATGATTATACCATCCCCAGGCCTGTCCCCAGCCCCAGGACACACAGACTGGTGCATGGAAGGGACTCCTGTCCGGGAGAGTGTGAGCCGCTAGCATGACCAGGGACAGCTGCCAGTGAGCCTGGTACTCGCCCCAGCGGGCGGGGCTGGGAGCAGGGCTGGGGTGGTACAGCCATGCCAGAGGAGCTACCTGCGCGGGGCGCTGGGTCCGGTAGAGCCCTGCAGCTCTGCGGATATCCGCATCCATGGATATAAATTTTGTGTCTGCGCAGGGTACTACTGAGATGTCCCTGTATGTTTTAGTACTGATCTCTAAAGCTCTTTTTTTTATCCTCTCCTACAAGATATAAAAATAATGCTGATACAGTGTAACATCTTCAAAGCTCTACGAAGTATTATTTTAATAATTACCTATTAAATAAAAATATTAGAAAATGGAAAAAAACTAAATTCAATAGTACCTAATACACTTTTTCCATTTTTCTGCTGGTACTCATTGAAACATTACACTCTGGGATATAGTACAAGTGAAAATTCTGACTCTGGGGACATGCTAAAAGGGAGTGAAATAATTCTCTGTAAGAATTAGCTGAAATGTTAGTTAGTAGTCTTTAGGGTTTGTTTGTTTTTTGCAGTTTTGTTGTTGTTCTGTTTTGTTTTTTGTGGCATCCAGCTACCTGTGGTATATTTAGATAATAGTTTCTTAATGTTTCTGTGTGCAGTTAAGTTGCAAAACAGGGAATTAACTTTTTTGAATAATGATCCAAGTGTCTATGATGTTAATAGCAAGTGGATATTTTCATAACTCAGGCAAAATATTTTAATTTTACTGCTTAAGTGGTGGTTTTTCCTTCCTGTGTAACTTCTGCATTTAATCAGCTTGTTAGAATTGTATGTTCCGGTCTCTTAAATCACTGTTTTACCCAGGCTAAGGAGACAGTTATACCTTTATATGATTTTTGATTCTTTGGATTATGTTTACAGAGTTGCTGACCCTGTACTGCAAATTGTATCTCAAACCTTCCAGAGATATTAACAGAGTCTTGGTGGCTAGAATAATTCATACACTGATCAGAGGATGTTGCTTCCAAACTGATGAACTAAATTCCAATCTTTTTTGCTTCTTTGAAAAAGCACTACAATGTGCAAGGTAATTTTCAGCTTTTTGTTTTGTGTGTCAAAATTGTATTTCAGAGGATAATTTGTCCAAGATAATTGGGATTGGACTTGATGGTGTGTGGAGGCTCATCAATCCCTGACTTCTATGAGTCTGACCTTCAACCTCTTTCTGTTTACTCAGAGCTCTTTGAAATGTGAATCTTTTCTGCATTTATATGTATTCTGGCATTTTTTTGCATTATCTGCAGGTATGCAGAGGTGAGGTCTTTCGAGTATTCTTGCCTTATTTTATTAAGTTAGATTTGTTGAGTGCTCAATTTAGAGTTCAAGGAATAGATTTAAAAAAAAAATCCAGAAAAGTCATTCTTTATTTGTTAATACTTCTTATCAACAGAAAGTTGGCTATTTTTGCTGTAGATGAAGTGCTTGGTTTATATTTCAGGCAGGAGAACGCCTCTGCAGGTCTGGATCATATTCTTGCAGCAATTAATGTTTTCTTCAGCGTGTATGCTGTGAACTGTCGTATGCGGATTTGTAAGCTAGGAGAGGAAATTCTTCCTACGGTTCTTTATATATGGACTCAGTATAGACCAAAAGAGTCTCTAAAGGAGTTAATAATTCAGTTACTTCAACTGCAGGTTCGTGTTCATCATCCAAAGGGAGCCAAAACACAGGAGAAAGGTACACGATATAAAGCTTCTTTCGTTTTCTTGCTTTTCAAATTTTAGCAGATTTTTGTTATATATAAGTTCAAGTTGCACGAGCACAGAACTTTTGGATGTCACTGGTAAACTTGGAGAATAATCACAGGAGTAACTATTTCTTCTCAATAGTTTTACACTGTGCATTAAAGCTGATTGAATTGGGGAATACGTGTTTTTAACTATTATTGTATTATAACAACATTCAAAATATGCTAGGTGCTGAATGGGAACACCCAGCATCTGGTCAAAGACTTTAAATTTAAAAAGAAAAGGGGGAGGGGGAAAGGCTGGAGGGAATGGATACAACATACAGGAGTGAGCAAAGTGCAGATTGGCACACATGTTCACATCTTGTTAATTTTATAGATATTAAGACTAGGAGTGACCATTATGGTCATCTAGTCTGACATCCTGGAAAACACAGGCCGAAGAACCTCACCCAGTAATTTCTGCATCAACCCGTAATTTCTATCTCAGCTATATCATGTCTTTTAGAAGATGTCTATTCTTGATTTAAAGACTACAAGTGATGAACAATCCACCATGCCTTGGGCAAATTTTTCCAGTGGTTAATTACCCTAATTAAAATATATATCTTATTTCTAATCTGAATTTGTCTAGCTTCAGTTTCCAGCCCTTGCATCTTGATTAAGAGCCATCTCTTTCCCATGTAGATATTTACAGACTGCAATCAAGTCATCTTTATTACCTTCTTGTTGATAAATGAAATAAAGGTTCTTTAGTTACTCACTATAAGGCATATTTTCTAGACCAGCGTCTCTCAAACTTTAGCAATCCGAGGACCCCCATTTTGATTTAAAATTTTTCGCAGATCCCCAAGCCCACCCACTCAGCCCTGGCCCCACCACCACTCCACCCCTTCCCCCAAGGCCCCACCCACACCCCACCTCTTCCCTCTCCCCTCCTCTTCCCCACTTCTGTCCGCCCCCTCCCCCGAACGTGCCCCGTCCCCGCTCCTTCTCCTTCCTCCCAGCACCTCCTGCACACTGCTGAACAGCTGTTCCCCAGCGTGCAGGAAGTGCTGGGGAGGAGTGGGAGGAGTTGATCAGCAGGGCCCATGGACCCCCTGGAGTACCCTCGCAGACCCCCATTTGAGAAACGCTGTTCTAGACCTTTGATTAGTCTTGCCTCTCATTTAAGAATCTTCTGTAATTTTTCAACATCCTTTTTGAAGAGTAGAAACTAAAATTGGACACAATATTCTAGTAATGATCTCACTATAAACATATACAAAGGAAATACCACTTCCCTCTAGTTGATATTCCCCACTTTATACATCCAGGGATCCTGTTTGCCATTTTAGTGACATCATCTTCTTGAAAGCATGTATTCAACTGGTTATCTACCATGACCCCTAAGTCCTTGTCAGAATCACTGCTTTCCAGGATACAAGTCCCCCATCTTATAAATGCAACCTATGTTCTTTGTACCTAGATGTTGTATGACCTTGCATTTGGCTGTGTTAAAACATATGATGTTCAAGTGAGCCCCCTTACAAAGCAGTCCATGTTGGTCTATATAGCTGACCTGTCCCCATCGTTATTTAATACTCCACCAATTTTCATATCATTTGCAAACTTTAGCAGCAATGATTTTATATTTTCTTCCAGATCATTCTTAAAGATATTGAATAGCAGTGGGCTGAGAATAGATACCTGCGGGAACTCATAAGAAACAGTCCCTTGGGATGATGATGCCCCATTTACAGTTACTTTATGTGATATATGGGTTAATATCGTCTACATAGATTTTTGTATAGTGGTAATTCTTTATCAGAATGTCATGTGGGACTAAGTTAAATACCTTGCAAAAGTCGAAGTCCATTATGTCAACATTTACCTTTATTAACCAAACTCATCAAAAAATACCAAGTTTGATTGACAAACCCTTTTATCTATAAAACCATGTTGATTGGCATTAATTATGCTACTATCGTTTATTTTACTGATTGCACGCCAATACAGCATTTCCCTGTATTGATGTCAGGCTAACTGGTCTATAATTTTCCTGCCATCCTATTTACCCTTTTTTAAATATTGGCACAACATTAGGGTTTTTTTTCCAGTCCTCGAACATTTCCATGTTCCAAGATTTGTTAAATCAATATTAATGGTTCAGCGATCTCCTCAGTTAATTATTGAATACTCTTGGGTGCAAGTTATCAGGTCCTATAGATTTTAAAATGTTTAACTTTAATAGTTGCTTTTTAACATCCTCCCTAGTTTCTGATGGAATAGAAAGTATTTCATTATCATTGCAAGACATTAACACATCACCCTGCTTCCTTCAGAATACAGAACAGAAATATTTATTGAATTCTTCCGCCTTTTCTGCATCATCCCTGATAATTTTACCATCCTTGTCTAGTTTTGGACCCATATCATCACTAGGGTTTTGTTTGTTTCTAATACATGTAAAAAAATCCTTTTTATTGTTCTTAGCGCTACCAGGCATAGATTTAGCTTCCCCTGTCAACTCCGTTTCCTAACTGCTGATTTGTATTTACTACTATCCAACCCATTGTAGTGGGTTTTTTTAACGCATTAAATATTTGTATTAATCCCTTGTTAACCATTAATCCCCAGTTATACTGAAGTCCCTCTTAGACCACATTCCCCTACATTCTCTTAGCATCTGCCCCCAAACCCCAACATATAGGGTCCCTGGCCTTCACTGTCTATGTTTGCATCTTGTCTGTATCCAACAACAAAAAATTCTATGTAAGGCCATCTTCATAGCAGGGTTCTTCTTTTGCACAGGAGATGCTGGAGATGGATGCTCCTGCTATATCTGCTGCTTTGGAAGGGCAAGGACGATAGGGCAGGGCCAAATCAGAGTATGTTGGGTATTAAAATGCTGCAATGTAATCTGTGACACCTGTTGTGTCCTTGGGTTGAGAAGACGCATGGGTCAGCTGTTCTTGGCTGCTGCTGGGGAAGTATTCTAGCCCCTCCCACAGACAAGTGGCAGGGTGGCTGAACTGGGGACCTTGAGTCTCTGGGGGTGGGAGCTGCTTAGTTCTGGATGTTTAGGTTGGAACAGATGAGGGTGGGTTTCTTGATTTTTTTTTTTTTTTTTTTTCCTCCCTCTTATTTTGCATCCAGATTTTATCCTCTCTTCCCCCGTCTTTGCAAATGTTCGAACATTTTTTGTTTTAAATAGCAAATGTTTGCATTATAAAACCTCCTGAAAAATACAACTCTAATTGCTGTTAAGCATTCTCTGCTCATCTGGGAACATAGAATGCTATATTGTATAGTCAGATTATGGCAAATAAACTGCATATATAACTTAAATTTTATCTTTTCACATACAGGTGCATATGATTCAGCAAAATGGCAAAGAATCTTATACAACTTGTATGATCTTCTGGTGAATGAGTTAAGTCTCATTGGCAGTAGAGGAAAGTATTCTTCAGGATCACGCAACATTGCTGTAAAGGAAAACTTGATTGAATTAATGGCTGATATTTGTCATCAAGTAAATGACATTTCTACACATTGTTTCAAGTGAATGTAAAGTTGATGTGTATACTGTACTATGCTATTCACACACTTCAATTTTCCATTAATATGTCTTGCAGATTTTTTTCATAATTGTTTACTTATACTTCAGTATCTTTAGTCTCTGGTCTAGAGACATGTCCTTTTTGGCCTCAATTAAACAACAGTCTTGAGATCCTAATACTCAAGTCCAATAGAGGCTGCACAGAGTGCAGAAGGAGCCCTCCTGTTCAGTTTATAAAAAAGTTTAATTGCTCTAGTGACATTTTGGATTAACTTTCCCCAAAATATTTCCATGTGTAAGGTACAGTGCAGATCTGGAAGCAGACATTTTCTGTTTGCTGCTGAAAGTGTTTGAATGTTTTATATTTGAAAGTTTAACATGGTTACAGGCTTGTAAGGGAGAAGCGTCCTTATATTTCTGGTACACTTTTATAATATCAAGGAATTCTATATAGAGCAAAATTATTTGTTATTGCAGAAGTTCATATTTAGTTAGTACTTTTATTCTGTATGCAGTTGAAAGAATGGGTAATTGATATTTTATATGACTGTTTATGTGACTTGGGAGCACAAGTTTAATTGAAAATCAATGGTACTTTGTGCTCCTAAATCACTTTGGGCTTTTGTGAAAATCCTACCCTTATTGATTAATTACTGGAGAGTGTAAGTACTGTAATAATACTTACCGGTAGGTCTCATAGTTCCAAGCCTTGCTTTTGAAGGAAGATCCCAAGCTTGGCTTCTTGCTTTTCAGATGACAGAGGCAGTAGGACACTTTGTCTCTGGAGAGCAGGAAGCAAATCTCTGATCAAATCCTAATGGCTGACAGGCATAGAATTGATAGGTGCTGGAGACAGCAGCATTCTTGTGCCCTCTGCCAGTATCTGGGTTGTTGCCATGTGTGGTCTTTGAAGGTTGTGAAGCAAGCTGAGAGGGAAATGAGAATTCTCTGGAGTGCTTTATAGATGACAAATAATGATTAACTTCAAGTATATCTACCTTGTAAGCTGGTGATGTGTTTCCCAGCTGGAGGAGACATATTCACACTAGTTCTGATTGAGCTAGCTCAGTAAAAATAGTGTAGTTCCAGCAGTGCAAGCAGCGGGAGGGGCTAACTGCCTCGAGTGCATGCCCATAAGAGATGCTATGTACTAAATGGGGCAGCTAACCCCTCCTGTCACTGGGCCACTGATGTTATACTCTATTTTTAGTGCATTAGCTCAGTTAGAACTAGTACAAGCATATCTCCTCAAGCTCAGAATCACACTCCCAACTCAAAATATAGACATACCCTTAGTTTGAAACATCTCATGGCCTTTAATAGAGGGTGAGGGTGACAAAGTCTCTCTCCAAAGACTCTTATGCAAAGTAAGGTGTCACAGGATAAGACGGAAGAAGCAAAGTAAGCTGCCACGGGATAAGAGGGAAGGTGCTCTCATGGATTGAAAACTGGTTAAAAGATAGGAAACAAAGGGTAGGTATAAATGGTCAGTTTTCAGAATGCAGAGAGGTAAATAGTGGTATCCCCCGGGGGTCTGTTCTGGGAACAGTCCTATTCAACATATTCATAAATGATCTGGAAAAGAGGGTAAACAGTGAGGTGGCAAAATCTGCAGATGAAACAAAATGACTAAAGATAGTTAAGACCCAGGCAGACTGCGAAGAGCTACAAAAGGATCTCTCAAAACTGGGTGACTGGGCAACAAAATGGCAGATGAAATTTAATGTTTATAAATGCAAAGTAATGCACATTGGAAAGCATAATCCCAACTATACATATAAAATGATGGTGTCTAAATTAGCTGTTACCACTCAAGAAAGAGATCTTGGAGTCATTGTGGATAGTTCTCTGAAAACATCCACTCAATGTGCTGCAGCAGTCAAAAGAAGCAAACAGAATGCTGGGAATAATTAAGAAAGGGATAGATAATAAGACAGAAAATAAGATGTTGCCTCTAAATAAATCCATGGTCCACCCACATTTTGAATACTATGTGCAGATGTGATCGCCCCATCTCAAAAAAGATATATTGCAATTGGAAAAGGTTCAGAGAAGGGCAACAAAAATTATTAGGGGTATGGAATGGCTTCCATATGAGGAGAGATTAATAAGATTGGGACTTTTCAGCTTGGAAAAGAGATAGCTAAGGGGAGATATGATTGAGGGCTATAAAATCATGACTGGTGTAGAGAAAGTAGATAAGGAAGTGTTGTTTACTACTTCTCATAACACAAGAACTAGGGATCACCAAATGAAATTAATAGACAGAAGGTTTAAAACAAATAAAAGGAAGTATTTCTTCACAAAATGCACAGTCAACCTGTGGAACTCCTTGCCAGAGGATCTTGTGAAGGCCACGACCATAACAGGGTTAAAAAAAGAACTAGATAAATTCATGGAGGATAGGTCCATCAATGGCTATTAGCCAGGATGAGCGGGAATAGTGTCCCTAGCCTCTGTTTGCCAGAAGCTGGGAATGAGCGACAGGGGATGGAACAGGGATGATTACCTGTTCTGGTCATTCCTTCTGGGGCACCTGGCACTGGCCACTGTCAGAAGGCAGGATACTGGTCTAGATCAACCTTTGGTCTGACCCAGTAGGGCTATTATGTTCTTATGTGAGTACTTGAATACTTTTATTGATGGGTCCTATTTTTACTATATCTTTGGAAAGGTCTTTACTGAAGACACCAAAGTCCTGGAGATAACCCAGTCATACACTGTTACACAAAGAGAGTCTGGAGATGAAACTGCACCGAGCAAGCGTAGGAGGATCGAATTGGGCTGGGAAATAATTCGAGACAACCTGCAAAGATCACAGAATGATTTTGATGTCATACCTTGGTAAAAACACCTTTATTCTTTTACCTTGGAACTGAAATCAGTATAAATAACTTATTAACAGGTTTTAGTTTCACATTCAATTATTTCTTTATCTGTGGACTCCTACATTTTATAATGAATTGTCTCACAAATGCCTTGTGCTGCTAAGTAAGGTGCTCAGATACAGAACATACAGGGAGGCTGTCATGGAATCAGCCTAGCTTTTCCCAGCTCTTGAAAAATCATGAGGAATGTTCTTGAAATTCTTGTTATAAAAGCTTCTAAGTCAAATACCACATAATAGTTAGAAGTCATAACTTTCACATTGCTGACTTGGATAACTGACATGATATATGAGAGAGACAAGGTGGGTGAGGGTAATATCTTTCATTGAACCAACTTCTGTTGGTGACAGAGATAAGCTTTTGAGCTACACAGTGGTCTGACCTGATATGTGACTAACGTATGACAATGAAATGATGGTGAATGAAAATACCGGCTTTTATGCGGGGCTGTTGAGATGCAATAAAAATAATGCCCTGGGGTGAGAACCTCATCTCTATTCTCGCCATTTTATGCTGGGTAAACTGGCTTGAGGAGTATAATAATAATGTAATCTTTGACATAGCAGATAAAGGTATAACAAGATCCAGTGGCTGGAAGTTGAAGCTAGACAAAGTCAGGCTGCAAATAAGGGGCACATTTTTAAACAGCAAAAGGAATTAACTGTTGGAACAGTTTACGAAGGGCTGAGGTGGATTCTCCACTGGAAGATTTTTTAAGTCAAGATTGGATTTTTTTCTAAAAGAGATGCTTTAGTTCAAACAGGAATTAATTCAGGGAAATCGTATGGCCTGTTTTATACAGGAGACAGGGTAGATAATCAGAGTTGTTCCTTCCAGCTTTATAATCTATAAGTAAAGCTAAGATTTTTGTCATGGAAGTCACGGAATCTGTGGCTTCCAGAGAGCTCGGTGACATTTTCTGCTTCAGCCCCAGGGCAGCATGGCTGGTGGTGTCAGCTGGAGGGCGGGGGGTCCAGCAGATCTTAGCTGCCAGGTAGTAGGGACCTCGCAGCTCCCAGCCTCTGCAGGTAGCAGGAGACACCCTGCAGCACTGAGCCACAGCAGATGGGTGAGGGACCCCCCCTCAGCTCCAAGCCGCCATGAGCGGCAGGGGGCCCTCCCCAGCTCCAAATCGCCATGGGCGGTGGGGTGGCCCCCGACAGCTCCCAGCCACTGAGAGTGGCAGGGAGACCCCGCAGCTCCCAGACACTATGGGCCACGAGGGGAGGGGGTTGTGCCCCTGCAGCTCCCAGCCATTGTGGGAGCAGGGTGGACCCCAGAACTCCAGCAGCCATGGGTGCTGGAATCTCCTCTCCCCATTTTGTCACGGTTATTTTTAGTAAAAGTCACGGACAGGTCATGGGCTTCGGTGAATTTTTGGTTATTGCATGTGACCTGTCTGTGACTTTTACCAAAAATAACCATAACAAAATCTTTGCCTTATCTATGAGAAATAAAATTACAGACAAGAAAATTAATTTTCTGTTTGCTTCACTGATATCTGACAATCAACTTGTAAAACAGCATTTGTGTGGCTGAGGCTGAACATACTTAATTGCTTCAAAATGACAGAATAATTGGTGATTGAACAAGCTATCCTGAACACTTAAACAATCACAGTTAAATATACAACAATAGAAGTGTAAAATGATTCTCTGAAACTGCTAATATTATATTTTACTGCTTTTCAACACTGATGAATTTATGTACATTTTAAGTTAATTGCCTTCACTTTCTGTTTTTAAGGTTACAGATTACAGCCCGATTAATATCAAAGTATCCTATGAGTCTTCCTAACCGTGAATTATCTCCCTTACTCATTATACTACACCAGCTACTACATCAGCAGAGAAAAGGGGAAAGGACCCCATATGTGCTAAGGTGCCTTACAGAGGTTGCTGTTTGTCAGAGCCAAAAATTAGATTTGGAAAGCACACAAAAGTTGGAGCTGCAGAGAATCTGGGCAAAAGTTTGGTCTCTGACACTTCGCAGCATAAGTTTTCAGCAAGTTGAAACAGAAAGCTTTGGGTTACTTGGAGCCATAATTCAAGGAAACTTTATTGTAATAGACAAAGAACTTTGGAAGATATTTTCAGGGTCTGCATACAAGCCTTCAAGGTAAGATGGGAACCAGGGATAGTGTATCTCGTGTCTTTGACTCTGTACAGCTGTTTTTCCTCCATGAATAGAAATACTAAATTTGTTCTTGTGGCATTTTATTTAAGTACTGTGCATATTTGTGTTAAAACCTGTTTTTCAGTCATTTATAACTCAGCCTTAAAAACTCGCTCCAGTCGGAAAGTTGACATGGAAGAGAAGTGACCAGGGCAAGCTTCTTAAAAACAAATTTTGGCCAAAATAGATTCATTCTACTTTTGTTGAAACAAAGTAAAGCATATTTTTTTGTTCTTTTCAAATTAATCTAATTTCAAAAGATGGATACAAATAGTTTTAAAATAGACAAGTGGAATCTATTGTCTAAAATATGGGTTTGAAAATGCATGCACAGTGAGTATTCTTATAAAGGAATTTTTAATATGCATGCTTATTAAGTATTTTATTTATGCATTTGACAATATTCTTAGAGCTGTCCAAGATCCAGAAATAAAGACTTTGCCTCATAATGATAATAGTGGAATATACATTTAATTATGATTTCCCACAAGCTGTTCTTTGCTCTGTTTTGTTGTAGTCCTGCTGCACGTTGCTTGGCATTAGCAATGACTGCCTATGTAGTACCAGAAACTTTGAAAGTAGGAATGGTGCAGAATAATTGTGAAGGAAATACAGGGAATGTGTTAAAAGAAGCAATAATGAAATGGCTACTGTCCTGTCATTTGGAAGAGAAGATGGAAGAATGTATTGAGTTACCCCCTGTGCTATGCAGGTAACAACTTGGAGTATAATCCGCTCTGTGTATAAACAACACATAACATAAAAAAAGCAGATGGGAAAAAATGAATTATCAAAGTCTTCATATGTTGCTAATATTTTGATAGAGTTTATAAATCTGTGTGTTAACTTTCTGTAGGGTATCATAAAACACTTGTTTTGGAAATCGTTAATTTTTCCTTACTCAAATGAAAAAAAAATACTTGTTTTATAAAACTGCTGTTAGGTGAAAATTACCTGCACTACTTATACCTGAAGTTTTCTAGCTTGATGTTTCAATTTTAGGAATGACTGGAATCAAACTACTCTATCTAGCAGGTGATAATGTTAACCCTGCTGCTGCTTGGTATAACTAATGTGCTATTATAATCCAAGTTTTTAGTTATTTAAGTGTTAGCTTCAGACAGTGCATGCATTTTAAGGTTTCTTGCTTTTTAAAACATTAGGTTAATACATGATTTTTTTTTTTTTGGTAAATAACTAATATTACTGCACATTTAGCGCCTTTTATGAGAGAATCACCAAATGTTTTACAACCATAATTAAGCTTATTAATACCACTTTGGGGGAGGGAGGTAGATAAGTAGTATATCCATTTTTACGAACGGATAAACTGAGACAGAGATGGTGACTTCCATAAGGTCACACAGCGAGTCTGGCATAGATGTGTTACTCCTAAGGGAAATTCTGTGCCACTGCATGCTCACAGAATTCATGTCCCCTGCAGATTTCTTTGCTTCTGCACAGAAAAATGACTTTCTGACTGGGAAACAAAGTTCCAGCAGCGTGGGTGCATCATTTTAGGCACCCAGAGCAGCTAGCAGAGAGGTAGAGCACTGTGGGGCAGGACTGGAGAAGACCCGGCTGGTGGCTCCTGCCCTGTGCCAGGCTCAGCTGCTAGTCCCGGCTGGGCTGGGGGTAGGAGAGGACGGGACTCGATCTTCGCTTGCAAGGAGTGGCCATGTCCGGGTCAGACCCATCCCCAGAAATCTCCCCTGGCTGCAGGAAACTCCACCCCATACCGCTTTCTGCCCCCATCACTCCTCAGCCGTGGGGGGAAGGGTCACTGTATGGGGAGCTGCTTCCCCGATCACCCAACCCTCGTGCAATCAGACCCCCCCCATACCCAGATTCCCGCTAAGCCTCAGCCCCCCCACCCAGAACCCCCCCATGAGTCCCCCACATCCTAACTCGCACCCTGCCGAGCCTCACTCCCTGCATCTGGATCCCCCCCTGCTGAGCCCTGCCCTTTTCCCCCACATCCAGCCCCCCACCCCAGCTCCAGGACTGCCCCCTGAACCCTGATGAGCCATACCCCCACTGCACCCGGATCACCCCAACGAGCCCCCCGTCCCCCACCCTACTGAGCTTCAGCCAGCTGGACCTGGACCCCAGACCCCCTTCCCCCCCACTGAGCCCCCCACGTGCAGAGCCCCATGCCCAGACCCACCCTGCTGAGCCCCAAGCACCTTCACCTAGAACCCGCTGCAGAGTCCCATTGCTCCTGTGCATCCAGATCCCAACTGCACCTGGATCTCCCACTGATCCACCCGCATCCAGATTGCCCCACACAAGACCCTCTCACCCCACACCTGGATCCCCCCACACTAAGCCTTTCCAGACTAGGGATCCTGCCAGGCTGAGCCTACCTATCTGCACCTGGTGCGGAGGGGCAGGGCCTCAGGGTGTTTCTGGGGCAGATCCAGCCCTTGCACTGTGTCAGGGTCGGGTGCAGCCTCACCACCGAGTCCATGTCCCTAGGGGGAGCTGCAGGGTGATCTCCCACCTCTGTGCAGCCAGTGGCCTGTGCTCCCCACTGCTATGCTGGAGCCTCCACATTTATTTATTGACAAATAAAGTTTGCATAACTTTAAAATATTGTGCACAGAAGTTTTATTTTTTTGGCACAGAAGTTTTAATTTTTTGGTGTAGCATTCCCTCAGGAGTAATGTATATAGAACTCAGGAGTCCTGATACTTAGTCCTGTTCTAATGTAAAATTAAGGTTAGATTTGAGATATGAAGTTCGGAGTCATAATCACCTAATAAGTAGAGATGTTTCTCACCTAAATTTCATCTCTGTTTTTTTAAAAAATATATATTTTCTTTACAGTGATTTTCCTCATCTAGTGCTGCAGAAAATTCTTGTGAGCTTGACTATGAAGAACTGCAGAGCTGCAATGAACTTTTTCCGAAATGCTACTGAGTGGTATGTTTAAAATTAATCAATATAGGTAGTATGTTCCTCATATTTAGGGGCAGTATTTTTAGGGTTGAACCAGGTTTTTTTTAGCTGTAGTCCATATCCTCGTGATATTCTGTATTCCCCCTACTTGGCTCAGGTAGCATTACAGGTTTTTGCCATTCCAGCAAGCACTGAAGATATGGAACACATGTTTTCCTGTCTCTCTCATATCTTTTAATGTTCATTTCTATAAGGTATTTAGCACACTTTTGGGCATTGTAAATATAGAGCATCTACAGTCTGGTTAGGTGCTTTAGATAGGTATGAAGACAACATCTCCTCCCTGAAGATGTTACATAACATCTTTCTTACCAGTAATATATCTTAGTAAACAATTGCAAAAAAAAAAAAAAAAAAAAAAACCTTTAAAAAAGCCCCCAACTAATTAGAAATTACTCTCATGGTCTACGGTACCCACCCTTCTTCCCCATTACTTTACAGTCTTAAAACTTGATTTAGTGGAAGGAGTTGGCCACAGCTCCAAATGCTTCCCCTTTGTATGTCCTTGGGTGTTGTGGGGAGTACATAGGGAGGTGGCGCACACTGCCTTGATGAACACTGCTTTCCAGAATGCTCCAAGGGTACACACCAAAGTTGTGAGCACATTTCATCTACAGTAGGAGTTCTCAACCTTTTTCTTTCTGAGGCACCCCCCCCAACATGTTATAAAAACTCCACAGCCCACCTGTGCCGCAACAATTATTTTCTGCATATAAAAGACAGAGCTGTCATTAGGGAGTAACAAGCAGAACTATTGCTCAGGGCCCCACACCACAGCGGGCCCAGCAAAGCTAAGTTGCTCAGGCTTTGACTTCAGCCCCAGGTGGCAGGGTTCAGGGCCCCGGGCTTCAGCTCCATATGGTGGGACTTCGGCTTTCTGCCCTGGGTCCCAGGGATTCTAACACTGGCCCCCCTGAAACCTATTTGTGGCCCCCCAAAGCGGCCCTGGATCCCTGATTGAGAACCACTGATCTACAATATAGATTCATCTTGATAATCATCTCCGACTGTGATTAAAATAGTAAGTAACCATTCCTTAGTGAGATTCATCTGAGAAATGAGAGAGCACAAGAAATGACTAGAAGGACAAATAAAAATTTCATGTTATTTCTGTTTATGTTTCTTGTGTTTAAATAATGGTTTTAAAGGTACAGGTTCTAAAACAGGATGTCACAATAAGAGTAATGTGTTTTTCTTCAAGTGTGCAACACACACAAGACAAAGGAGAAGTCAGTTTTTTGGAAATTGAAGAGCTGTATCTACAAACAACTTTTGATGAAATGGCTGTTTTCACCAGCCTTGCAGTGAACATTGCAGATAAAAATCTGTCTGGTTCAGGACTTGCTGTCAACCAAAACCATAGGGAAACACTGGAGCACTGTCTGTTAGTGGTGTCAGAACAGCTTTTAAACAGCTACTCTTCTGAGGTGAGTTAGAAATGATTATTGAAGTCCACGTTTGTTCTGCTTATTTCTGTATTTTAAAGTCACAGAGCATGTTTTTTTCCTTCAACTTTAGCACTTTTCCTGTTAAAATTGAATTGCAGATAATTTTTAATATTTCCTACAAAATGAAGTAGACAAATGTTTGTTTCCCTATAATGCTCTTCAGAATACCCCAAACAAGTTACATGGGAAATAGTTACATGATCTGCAAACTGAGAAGTATACATAAAATTACAAGTTTGGCCATTTTCTCCTTCCATACAATTTCTGCCCTCCATAATTCAGAGTTTTGTTGAAGTACCGAATTAAACACCTCAGGTGAAGTCATGGCCCAATTCAGTAAATGTTAGAGCTCTCATTGGTGGCAGTGGAGCCAGGGTTTCACCTTAGTGGTGACTATCAGCTTGTGCCTGGGAAGAAAAAGAATTGTAATTTTTAAATGTTCCAATTCCTTAGATAAGGTTGCACTGTTGTTAGTATATTACTGTTCTTCTTGAACTGGCTTATTCCTGGGTGTGCCAATGGTCTTGAGCAAATCACATAACTTCTGTGCCTACATCTGCCCATCTTTAAATTACAGATAAAAATACTTACCTATTTTCCAGGAGTGTAATGAAGCTATTTGTAAAGTTCTTTGTGATCCTGTGTTGAAAGGCAGTGCAGTATAGAAGAGAAGTATTAATGTAATAAACATTAAAGCATTAAAAGAACCATTAATAGCTCTGTAAGCTGCTGAAGCACCATTTAATGTAAAATGTATGATGTATTTATATTATGTATTAGATTTGTTCCAAGTCTACTACTGCAGAACACCTAGTCCGATGTGTCAGTCTCTTGACTGGTGTTCTTAGCTGCTATTGCTATGCTGGCACATTAGCTGAAGAGGATGCATGTAAATCAGAATTGTTCCATAAAGCTAAGGTTAGTAATAATGTGTGTTTGATAACGGTAAAGAAAACAATATTCAATAACTTTAAAATGATGAATAATTATTAAAAATGAGTATTTTCATATTTTCAAAACAAAGCAATTGTTTCTGCTGGTTTCTGCTTAACAAATCACAGTAGGTGACAGGATTCAATGCATATTTAATTTATAGGGACTAGTTTTCTCACTATTACTAAAAAATATAGAATTTTCTTTTTTAAACTGTAATGGAATCTAGGCATAACTAAAATTACATATACACTACTAAAACTACAATTATTTTGAAATTGAAGATATTCTACTTATTAAAATTTTGCCTACTTGCTTTTGGGAAAATATAAAAAATCAAAATGATCAGGGTCCAGATAGCTAAAGGGTTTGTTAATAAGTTAATGGCACCCTTCACCTCTAGGTCACTTGTGCAGTTCTATCCATATTGGTAGTGAATTAGTCACTGAGAGCAGTTTGACTATCTGAATTTATTTGGTAGTCCTGCTCTAATTCCCTAGTAGCCATGTATATATAAAGCCACCATCTCTAATAAAACTGTTTAACTTCTTTGTTGGGAATCTGAGCTAATAGGTCAAAGACTGAACGCACATGGAGATTGAGTTATCTTTTTATGACTAGCGGTGGTGCCTTGCTTCAGAGTTGAAGCACAGTATCAGAGCAATATGGAGAAATGCCATGTTTTTCTTTGGTGATTAGAAAATTTGAATTTCCATCAGGTCTGTGTGGTCAGTTCATCACTTCTAGAGAGCAATGAATGTTTAAAATGGAGGAAAAAAGCAAACCTTCCACCCCAAAACTACTAACTCATGATCTGAATAGTGAAGCTTAAATGTGCAGCAGAACCACATATGTCTGTGTGTATGTGCGTGCATGCAGTCAAATAAGGGAAATATGTGATTGAGAGATTTTCACTACATTGTATTTGTATTTCTGTTTTTAATAGTCTCTCATGCATTATGTTGGAGAAAGCATTTCTCAGTCTAAAAGTAAACTTAATGAAGACTCTAGGATCATCTTGTTGAGGACTTTGATAACACAATGTACGAACTGCTTATGTAATTGTACCAAGGTAGGATATTTAAAATAATGTTTGTCCATTATTTTTATTCTGTAATAGATATCTAACTTAATTGTAACTTTCAAAAAGGAGGAATAATGTATTTTGCAAGCTTCTGAGATGTTTATCTCTTTCATATTTACTGAATTATGTATTGCATAGGGAAAAAAACTATTAGAACATTAAAGTTGCACAGTTATATCAGGAAATGCCGAAGTTAAGGCAATAATATGCAACTTCAACTCTACCGCCTTATGAGCATGCTTTACAGTAGTCTTCAATTGCATGCTATTTCTCAAATACAGTACAATATAAAATACTTTTTTCCATAATCTTAAGTCCTTATCATTTTAAGCTTACATGAATTTCATTATCATAATCAATCAGTTTCTTTTTGACTGTATTTTTTTAACATAAGTTCTCTACTCACTAAGGTATGTACTTTTTACTCTCTTCTCTCTCCAACCAGCAGAACATTGTTTCTTAGATACAATTAAGAGGATCAGGCAGTTGGCTATGAATTGTGAATTTAGGAGGCCTGTATGTGCTAATAAATATTCAGTATTGTTCCGATGCAAAACCATGCTCTGAAGTTCCTAGCTTCTGTTTGCCAGAAGCTGGGAATGGGCGACAGGATGGATCACTTGATGATTACCTGTTCTGTTTATTCCCTCTGAAGCACCTGGCATTGGCCACTGTCGGAAGACAGGATACTGGGCTAGATGGACCTTTGGTCTGACCCAATATGGCCGTTTTTATATTCTTATACTTAATCTCTAGTAAGTACAGTACTATATATATCTGATAGAGTATATTTCAATCATTCCTGTCTGGCATATGCAGAGTAGTACATGTTACTGCAAGGGTCTACACCTATATCTAAAGTAATACAAAAATTGTATGGTGTAATATTTGAGAAATAATGAACCAGTTCTTCAGCTGGTATAAATTGATGATGCTCTATTAAGTCAGCTACAAGCTCTGTTGAAGCATTGGGTGGGGGGGAGAGGAATCTATTGTTGTTGAAAATCATATACAATTATGTAATTAAAGGCTGTTTTGTGAAATCATTGAAGTCAGCAAAGCTATGCTGATTTGATTCAGCTGAGGGTGTGGCCTAGTGTTTTGTCATGAAATTAAATACTGTATTGTAGAACACAAGAGGGCAGAGCCCAGAATGAATTTAGAACCTCAACAGTGCAACCTTAACCCATAGAATTTCCTGAATTTCAAATGCTTATTTATGCAATTTTAACATTCTCTTCACTTACAGGGAGATTTTCAAATGGCTGTTAGGCTCCCAACTTCCATTTGACCCTTTGAAAATTTCCCTCGTCGTTTATGTGGAATTTCCTAGGCAAAAAAGATAAAACATAAAAAGGAGCTTTACTCTCTAGAAATGCAAAGATATTTTAGGTAGCAATAAATAGACAATGGTGAGAATAAATTTAATAACTAAATCAGTATTTGGTGAGACATGACTAGTGTTTATAAGAGGGAGTCTCTCGTCTATCCACCTTAGTTGGCACTCAGTTTTGCACCTCACCCAGCTTCAGATATCCTGAGGTGCATCAGAAATGAGGCTCCCTCCTGCACACCTTACAAAGTCTTCAGGAACTTTTATTTAGCCCTTTCATTGCTTACATGATCAGCAAAGGATGAGGTAAAAATTAAATGTTCACTTGACCCAGCCTGGTTATAGAGAGTATAATGTCTGATCCAAAGCCCATTGAAGTCAATGAGAGTCTTTCTGTCAACTTCATTTCGATGAGGACTTTAGTTCGTTCTTAACACATTTGTATGTACATCCCAGCATCTTCTAATATATGCAGGAAGGAACCCCTCTCCTTCACCTTAGCAGACTGTGCCACAGTCTGCAGAGCCAGGCTAGGCAATGGCAGTGTTAGCATAAACCCAACCCCCACTGTATTTTCCTGTTTGCAATATTCTATTTAATTGGACTTCTCAACTTGTCACTATGCAGCTAAGTTAGCTATGCATGCATGTGAAGCAAACCGCTCCTTAGCTGTGCAGCTTTTCAACTCATCAGAAAAAAATCTCCTGCTTGTGATCCATGCGTAATTTTCAGATGTTCACCTGTCAGGTCAAAACCAATGCAGGATATTTCAGTCCCCACAGTTTGGCTCTATGACTATTAAAAAAAAAAAAAATACCAGAATTATTTTTATAATTGAGAGAGGTGTTTTTTAACTCCCTGTGCTCAAAAACAAGTGAACCGTTTTTTTAAAATAATCTCTGTGCAGAGACCAAGCATAGCACAATTTTTGATCAAAAAGAGTTTCAGAAAGTTATGAGAGACTGAAATGGGGCTAGAATGCAGGCTGCTAACCTTAGCTACAATATTTACTGCTGCAGCTATCATTCAGTAAAAAAAGTTTAATGCAACATAAGGTACACTGTGTTGCATTAGCGTAAAGATTAAAGTTGTAGCCACTCCTTGCAACAGCTCCTGGAATGAATATTTGTACCCCAAAAAACCCTTGACAATAAAGATTGTATATTGAAATCCTCCTCAGCTTTAACTATAGCATCACTAGGATGCAGCTGCTGTTTGCAGATACATTAGTAGAATGTTTTCTTTTTTTACATATCTTTGAGGCTTCTATTCATTCCATTACTGTTCCTCAAGATAATGCAGTAAATAGGTACATAAGAGGAATACATTTTTAAGAAATCATGATATTTTTAAAAAAACTTTGATTTATATTCAATTTTTTTGTTTTCTGATTGGAGTTTTAAAAAAGTGACTTATCCAAAATGACACAGATGAGAGAGATTATAGTACCTCTCTCTGACCAAAAAAACAGCCAAACTGATGACAACATTTTAGGAAAAAAAACTTTTCTACCTGATTAGTAATATATTTGAACTTGCTTACAGACATGTTCCATTTTGGATTTTTCAAGATAAATTGTAGTGCATGACACGCTCCTGTTATTGGAATCTGGACCTGTATTTTTAATATTATCTGTTTACTTTAATGAATTCACAGTAGGGAATGAATCCAGTTCCTTTCTAAGAAGAGAATATGTTATGTGTACTGTGATAACTGGTCTGTATACTTTGTTTTCTGACAGAGCAGTCCAAGTAAGATCTTATCAGGCTTATTCCTGAGTTTGTTAACATCAAAGAAGATGAATGATCTTGTAGATATTTGCAAACATCTGGTAAGTATGTTTATCTAAATGCTGTGTTTCTTTGCATGAGGATTATTTATACAGTATAAAAAACTCAGAGACAAACTGAATGTGATTTTTATTACAGGAAACAAATTAGGCAATAAAAATATATCAGACTTAAGAGCCTTTCTAACTAGTAGTGTTTGTGTGGACCATTCCTACATGTGTGAACAATGAAAAAATATTGCTCAAAGAACTATGCTAATCTTGCGACCAAAATTTAGTTATATCATTTAAGCCTTGTTTTGATACTATATGAATGAAAAGTGCACACTGACAAAGCTATAGAAATAATAAATTATAACCCCCACTTTTATTAAGTGAATGAAAAATAGAAACACATTGTAAAGTAGTTATGGCTTTTTGATCAGTTATTTTAACGTCCACAAACAGCTTAATTTATTCTTAAGATAGTCAAAACGCACATCTTACTACTCAGCCATACATCTTACAGCATCACCTGTTGCACTAGCTTCTACCCGTGCTTTTTCGGTAATTAATTTGATAATAAATGCCAGTAATACTTCTCCATGTAACAGATCTGAATCAAGGCCAAATCTGGGAGCTGCAAGCACATAAGAATTTGCTTCCATTTCTTTTTCATTGTATTAAGTTAATCTGTTTTTTAATGTTAAATTTATTTTGCGTTTGGAAAAGATGAAGGATTTTTCTGCTATGAAAGTAACTCTTTAAAGGTGCTTGAAAAATAAATATTCATGCTGAATTCTTCAAATATGTACACTTCTGTCCTACACTTAGTAGCAAGGTGACAGAATGTGGCATCACTAAGTTTTGTAAAAACCTTGAAACTGTATCCTCATCTGCTTCCAATGCACCTTGAGCTGGGTGTCCAGTCCAAATAAATAACATACTTAGTATTTTGCGTGAGGAGAAGCTGACAGTTTCACCACTGTTAGCTTGTCAGCCAACGGCACCACTGTTAGCTTGTCAGGTTGAACGGTAATTATTTGTGGAGTCCTTGTGTCATTCTCTGGTTTCTTTTTAATCAGAAGTTTGCCAGTTTTTAAAGTAACGTTGGTGTTTAAGTGCTAACAATGCAGTCGGCATTCTACGAAACCCAGAAAAGAAAGCATTCTCTTTCCCAAAGAGCTCACCATCTAAAGAAAACAGTTCAAATCACACACACTGCACCAGCTAACTAGAAGATGGGTTTATCGCAGAAAGCTGAAGTAAATATGAGGCTTCATAGTTGATGACTTTTAGTTGCTAGGTTGCATAGAAGTGCAAAGAGGGATTTCAATGAGATTAACTACAATTATAATTATTATTTATTGTGTGTATTACAATACTGCTGAAGGGGCCCTGTCAAGGATTAGGACCCTACTGTGTGTTAGGCAATATACAAACAAGTAACAGGAAGACACCCTTTGACCCAAAGAACTAGATTTAGGACATGATGGAACCAGGTAGAGGAAACAGAGAAGTGGAAAAATGTGAGGACAGGTAACAGGAAAATGAACACATTTTGTATCTCAGAAAGTATTAATTTTAAAAAACTCATTCACCCACAAGGTGTGCACACTACTAAAGTGAGTAAATTCATGATCTTAGCATCTCATGTCCTTTCTCACCCTGTTTGATTCACAAGGAAATGATGGTCTGTTTCCATGTTCTGTTACCTATATTGCATTTTCAGCCACCAAAAATAAAATTTACAAGAATGTGATGCTTTTGTTAGATGGTCTTTACAGGCAAACCAAGTGATGCTGGAGAAGTAGACCTAATGGAAGATGATATTGAGGAGAGTGCAATGGAAGTAGATAACCATGTAGCCATGGACCGATTTGATGATCACTATATCACTGACTTCGGTGATGCAAATGAGTCTGGAGAGATGCAAAACGTAACTGGTAAGTGAAAGTCTGCTTTCTGTCCAGAATTGTTTGCATAAGTGTAGGGCACATGCTTTTTTCAATCTTACACTGCCCACTTGTCTCACATCACAGTTAGGCAACACATTGGACCATTACAGTAGCTGGGATTGTAGCTGAGCCATTTGCCTCCAGAACAATAATAGTGTCTTAGCAATTCAATAGTGTTGTACAAACATTAACTAAAGCCTTGGGAGGAAACTACTATTCTTCATTTACAGTTGGTAAAATTGAAGCAGATAAAGTAAATAACTTGCTCAGGGTCATACAGTGACTCTATGGCAGAGCAGGGAGTAGAGCTCAGGTCTCCAGACTCCCACTCCAGTGGTCTAATCACTAGTCCATGCGTCCCTTCAGACCCAGTACCAGGATATTTTCTTGTGTGTTGTAGTTGGTTCTATTTAATTGTCTCTCTTTTCTTGCAGAGTAGGTCTATCACCTCTTTGGCAAGGTCAGCTTTCTCACATATCCAGATTTGCAAAAGAGTTGTCACTTTCCTTATCCATGACACAGATTTTTTTTTTCCTACCAGGCTGGTTTGGCACCAGCAGTGATAGCATGTTTTCTTTTGAAATCTGATCTGAATTCTTGCTAAAGATGATCACCTTATGCCTTAGTCGGGACTATGGTTTCTATTTTATTTTGGAGAGGAGAGATCAATTTGTTATACTAATACTTCAAATTGTTCTTTGTCTGCTTATTCCACTGTGTTGAATGAGCACCTCTGGAGTTAGTTCCTCCAGACCATTAGATAAATAATAGTAAACACTGGGGTTGGTGGCAGTGGCAGCAGCTCTGGACATCAGAGAAAATGGACATGTATATGGAGCCATTCTCTCTAGGTCACAAATTTGGACCCGGTCAGTAGTATAGAGTCAGTTGTCATCATCTTAGGTTTGTTGGGTGGGCTTTGTAAAAAGCGGGTAAATTTGTTTGTGGTCTCAACCAAATTCTGAGTCGGCAAGTGTCCACAAAAAAAACACATAACAAATGGTTTTATTGATACCCTGGTTGCCAGTTTTCACACAGAGGCCTAGGGTATGTCTGGATATAAAGAGTGCAAAATACCCTTCTGTTTCTAGAGGTGGTCGCTCTAGAACAGAGGCCTCACTCCAGATAGAGAAAGCTTGAGCTGGTGCTGTCCATACTGTACCTATTCTGTAGCTAAGAGACTTCAAGGCTGCTAGTCTTACATTTTTTTGAGAACATAATTTAACTTGATAAATGCACATAACTCTATCATGTTTTAATATAACGTTTATTTTCCTAGAAGAAGCATTTTTTTGTACTTGACAAGAAACTTTTTTTTTTAGGTGCTATGAGCCCATTAGCTGAAGAACATCTGACAAAGCAGGATTTACTCCTCCTTGAAATTCTGAGGCTCTTGTGTCTATGTGTAACTACAAAACAAATCCATACAGTCTGCTTCAGAGCACCTGACATACGGCGGAAGCTGTTAATGCTAGTTGATAAAAGTATATTTGATGCTGCTAAATCACTGCATCTACAAGTGGTGAGTGTGACATTGAGAAACTTCTTGATTCAGTAGTTATCTCTCTGTAGATAGACACTGTCTCTTAGAGACGTACACACATTCTGTGGCCATTCTCTTGGACTCAGTCTACTCAGAAGAACTTAGTGTCTGCTTCTGAAGATTTAAATTTTTTTTACAAAGCTTATAGGATTTGTCAGAAACCAGGCACTAGATTGCTGGGCCATATGGTATCTGCCTTCAGTATTCACCTTTAGCAGGTGGCTTGGAGGTTGTGCAGTCTTATTCTCTGGGACAGAGTGTAGGAACTCCTTTCCAACTACTAGAACTGATATGTTTATATGCCAAAATATAAGATTTAATTACCCATATTATTGTGCATCAAATAATTCATTTGTATGAAACAAATGTCAAATTATCTAACCATGTAAAAACTGACACAAATATTGATGTAAATATTTGTCATAAAGCATTTAACAGCCATTGAAAATGCTTATCCTTATTATTTTGTTTTTGTGTGTGTATATAAAAATATTACTAATGTGTTCTATTTTTAATTATTCCTTAGTATTTAGTCCTTTTGAAGGAACTCCCAACTGAAGAAAATTTGTTGCCAGAAGATGATCTTCTCATGCTTCTCAAGCCTCTTTCGTAAGAAATAACATCAATTGTATATTAATAAAAATATTTTATTTGGCAACTATCTGATTTTTCTACCTGTTTGGCTTCTAAAGCTATCTCTTTTTTCTTTCCCAGTGATGTGTGTTCCTTGTATCGTCGAGATCAAGAAGTTTGTAAAGCAATTCTAAATAATCTACTTCCTGCAGCAGTGGGGTTGGGCCAAGCCAACCCAAATGTTGAAGAAACAGGGGAAGTCCAAGGACAATTTTTAACTGTTGTGGGGGCATTTTGGTACGTTTTATTTATTTTATGCAGTAATCTATTTCTTGGCTTGATGGCTGATGACCTATTCAAAGGTTGTGATGCTGCTGTGGGGCCAGCTGTCAGTAGTGCTGTGAGTTTATCTAGTCTGTACACTTCTCCCACATGAATCTTTTTGGATACCAGTTCTATATTAAAATTAGATCACAGATCTTCATAGCCACTAAGTGATAGTTTAAAGGCACGTTGAAAGGTAAACTTAGACCCAAACATCAATATGATGGGGCAGTGATTTCTGAATTCTGAGTTGTTTTTTAAATTCCTTAGTCCATTGCTAAGGTAATTAAATAGAATTCACTGAGGCCGGGGCTACACCCAAAACTTCAAAGTGCTGCCGCAGCAGCGCTTTGAAGTGCGAGTGTGGTCGCGTGCCAGCGCTGGGAGAGCGCTGCAGGTACTCCACCTCCACGAGGGGATTAGCTTGCAGCACTGGGAGCCCGGCTCCCAGCGCTGGGGCACTGTTTACACTGGTGCTTTACAGCGCTGTAATTTGCTGCGCTCAGGGGGGTGTTTTTTCACACTCCTGAGCGAGAAAGTTGCAGCGCTGTAAAGCGCCAGTGTAGCCAAGCCCTGAGAGAAAAAAGAGACAGTTCTCCCTCTTGGCTTTATGGCAATAATTAACAAATGCTCTTCCAAGCAGTATTTATGATATTGATACACAAACAAGAAAATAAATAGTCCTTTAAAACGGGGGGGAAAATGCTTGCTAATCAGGTCAGAAGGATTACTTAAAAGCATCTAAGAATGAATTACAAAGAGCAGAGAGTAATGTCTTAAGACTTTTTTCCTGACATTAAGCTTGTAATAGGTATTTAAATGGCTTCTGTTTCAGGCACTTGACAAAGGAAGGGAGATGTACGGCTCCAGTAAGAGTGGCCCTACTGAACTGCATGAAAGCCCTACTTGAGGTGAGTCATATTTTCCTATCTGATGTTAGTTTAATACAGTGATTCTCAGACCTTAGTGGTTCAGGAGCCAAATTAGCGATCAACATTTCCCAAAAGAGCCACAGTAGTATGAATTCATTGTTTCATTTACTACAAGTACTATTCATATTTAAACAGCATGACGGTGAAATATTTAGTTTATATTTATATTAATTATATATATATTATTCTCACAGCAAGTAAGTTAATAACTTAGTGCAAATAAATAACTTAATTGGCTAATAACATAGTAAAAGCATCCAGATAGATTAATAACTTTAATGTTATGTGCTGCAAGGAGCCACGGGTAACATATTAAAGAGCCACTTTTGGCTCTTGAGCCTCAGTCTGAGTATTACTGGTGTAGTAAGTGTAATACTCAATGTTTGCTTGAAAGTAGTGCAGAAAGAGCTAGTGCATACATCAGTATAACAAGTACATTCAGTGTTCATTTCTGTATAAATTCCATACATATTTAACAAGAGATGTTCATTTTCTTCAGGCTGATCCTCATTCAAATTGGGCTGTGCTTAATGTAAACGACAAAGATCTGCCTGTGAGTGATGTTTTCCCACATTTCCTCGCAGATAGCCACCATCAAGTTTGCATGCTCGCTGCAAAGTCAATAACCAGGTGATAACCTCGATCTTTTTGTAGTTTGTTTAGATAATTAAATCAGTATATTTAAGGATAGTTGACAATTTTTCTCTTTTACATGCTATGTAGCTACCCAAAGTTCTTAAAGCTATAAAAACACCTGGATGTCTTAAGGCAATGTGGCACCTTCCATTTATATTGACTGAGGCCTTCAAAACTTGTGTAAATTTGCAGTACTATATGTTATAGTAAAGATTTGTGTAAAACCCATTGTGTGTAGACCCTTCATGTAGATATATTTATCTTCATGGAAAAAACAGACTAAGTACTGTAAATAATGTGATTCCTTGTGCTAGACAAGCAATGATTTTGTCCTTTGCCTAAATAAGGGAGCTTCTGAGGAACTCTTCACAAACATTAATGAATTTATCTGTGCAATGCTCCATGAGGTAAAGACAACAGTGATAGAGGATCAGAGTTTGAATCCATTGCTCCCTGGTTAACAGGGACTTGGACACTTTCAAATGATTCCTCTCCCTGCCACCCAGCAAATCCTCAGACTTCCATCTGAACATTTTTGGATGGAGGGAGGGTTGACTCAATACAAGGCCTTTGAAAAATGGGGACTCCAGACACCACCTTCTGCCCCTCAAAACAAAGAAATCCTAATATTTACCATGTAAAATATACACCAATTCTGAAGATTAAGTGTTAGGTTAAATAATTGTTGTCCATGTTTTATTTTAAGTTTGTTCCAAGATGTGAAACAGAGAGATTCTTCTGGATTACCAAAAGCTCTTCCTTTGAAGTTACAGCAAAAGGCCTTTGAGAATGTATACCTCAGAGTTCAAGAAGGAATGAGAGATCTGGTAATAAGATCTAATTGTTAGCCATGTGTAACTGTTCAGGGCCATATGCTTCATTTTCTTAGAACTTTGTCATTGGTAGAAGACTGTCATTTTTCAGGACTAGTGAAACAAGGGGCAAAATATTTTCCTAGGCACCTCCCTTGTCACTCTCCTGTCCGTGCTACAAACTCAGATGCATACAGTGGCGTAGCCAGGGGAGGGAACAGGGGGAGTGATTTAAAAAAAAAAGACACCACCCGCTGCAGCGCTTTTATTTTTTATTACTCACCCAGCAGTGCTCCGGGTCTTTGGCGGCGGGCCCTTCACTCGCTCCGGGTGTCTTCGGCGGCACTGAAGGACCCGCCGCCAAAATGCTGCCGAAGACCCACGGAGCGAGTGAAGGTCCCGCCGCCGAAGACCCAGAGCACCGCCAGGTGAGTAAAATAAAAGCACCGTAGCGGGTGGCGCATTTTTTTTTTTTTATCGCTCCCTCGGGTGAGTACAAAGGCACCAGGAAATTGACAAGGCACCACTTGTGCTCAGTGGGGGAACGGCCGCTGTCCCCTCCCCCCAAGCTACGCTCCTGGGTGCATGGTTCACATGTGTGGCCATCTGTGGAATACAAATAGGGAGCACACATCTCAAAGAACCTCCAGTTACAAGTAAGTAACCTCAATTTTATGCAGCTTCTTTGAGAGGTACATGGATGATAAAAGAACATTTTTCTCTCTTTCTTTGCAGAGATAGTGCCCATGAATGCTGTATTTGCGTAGTGTAAAAAGAAAGGGCTTAAATTTTCATAAGAGAAATATTTCCAGTGTTCGGTGCAGTAACTTTCACAAACCCAAAATTTGCTTTTAAAAATTACAAGAGAATTAGAGAAAGGGATAAGCTGCATTCATGTTATAGGATAATTGGAATTCCGTTGAGGGATATCCATGCAGTTTTCTCCCTTGCATCCTTCATTTTTTTTTCTTTCCCACCACATGATGGCTTCTTGACTTTCCTTCCAATTTTTAAGGATCCTTTCATATTTTTATTTGTTTTAGCATGGATTCCCAAGCTCAAATTACAGTCACCAGCCTTCCAAGTAAGGTGATTGCATAAGACTGACTTGATAGCTCAGCAGCGCTGTTCCATAGGAGGGGAGAGGTGGCAGTTGAATTGCTAAGCCATCCATTCCCTTCCCCATATGCATCTCAGGAGCTCAGCATACTGCCTCCATTGTTATAAAGGGTGTTTTTAGTTTAAAAAGTTTTAGCTCATGTAAGAGTTCAGAAGCTCCCATTTAACGTTCTTAACAATTATTTCATTCTTAATTGATGAAGGCACGTGGTGGCATGCGCCCTGAAGACCTCTTGGATGAGCAGTGTAATAGAAGAGCAGTTCTGCTGATGCTGATAACCATGGTTTTATGTTGCAGTCCTGTGTGTGAAAAACAGGCTTTGTTTGCTATTTGCCAGTCTGTGAAAGAAAATGGATTGGAGCCTCACCTTATAAAAAAGGCAAGTATACAAGAGAAATGCTTCTTACAGTTAGGTTATAAATTATACAAGTAAAGCAGAGTTGTAATGTGTACCCTTTATTTTAAATTGAATTGATTGATAGTTCTGTGTTACCTCCCTCTGAGTTCGGCTCCTGTGCGGCCACAGTTTTTCAGATTAATATGGTGAAAATTATCCTTTATGGTTCTTTTAGATTGGGAGACTCTTAGGAGCACACGAAAAACGAATACGGTGACCACAAACACAGTGACATGTAAACAGTCTTGGTTGTATTATAACTTATAATCATATGTTACACTCATATAATGTCTACACAACCTGAGAAATTCCAAGCAATAGCCCCAGATATTGTAGAGTCTGATGGATCTCTCAAGTGGTGATCATATAGAGGGGGTCTTTCATCGGTGTCTTCCCACTTTTACCTAACCAGGGAATCTCATTTATATTTTTGTTCTGACCACACCTAACACCTTATTCATATGCATGAGGTTTCCAACCTCCTTTTCCTTATCTGTACTTCCATATCCCATAAATTTTGGGGTGTCTCACTTTCCATAGGTTGTTCTCTTAGTTCCCCTTTTCCTTATTAGCATCCTATTAACTTTTACATCAACCTGTTTCCAGGGTAACCTGCGGTCAGAACAGAACTTTGTGTGATGTTACAGCCAGGTGTCTTGCAGTCTACTGCAGTCTATTTTTCCTTAACATCACTTATTGGCACATCTTTTACAGTAATCTTGTGGTTTTATTGGCATAGAGTCAATCTTAGATCACCCTCTCATGGCAAGTCTCCTTATGCCTGCAGTCTCGTGAGGCGAAGCTAAAATCTTATAGGCCCCAGCCTGTAGGCCTTGCATTACAACAATGCCTTGCTTATATACCTAATATGCATTCATCAATCCTAAATACTTGTCAATCTTATACTTCTAGAATCCTATATTACATCTATACCTACAACTGAAATCTGTTTAGCACACATTAATGATATATGAAATAACAAATGAATTGACCATAACACTAGATAACACAATGATAAATAAACTAATAGGCTACAAGTGCTATAAAGGGTATTTAGTTAATGCTGAAAATTTTTACAGCTCTTTCATTGTACGCAAACAGACTGGCTGATGTATTTTTTTACTTACTAAAATACCTCAGTGATGTTTTTAACAGTTTCTAGTGTTAAAATAAAGAATATGCAATAATTCTAAGGTTAACATTTTTGTGATAACTCCTGTATTTTCATGGACATCTCTAAACTATAATCAGGATCACGCACTGTAAATATTTTTGCCAGGGATGGTGGAACCAGGCAGGTAAGGGAGGCTAGGGCCCCCGCAGTAGAAATATTGTGGGGGCTCTGTCCCTGCATAAATTCACACATGCCCAGGGGCTAGGGAGGAGGTGAGAACAGAATCCAGAGGTGCTGGAGCTGCTTCCACAAAGCCTAAGATTGTTCTGGGGAGCAGGGACAGGGACCTTCTGGGGCTCAAGCAGCTTCTATGATGCCTGGGATCTGGCCAGGATGCAGTGAACAGCACCCAGAGGGGCTGGAGCCGCTGCCATGGTGCCCTGGATCAGGCCAGGCATCAGGGAATGGGACCCAGAGTGGCTGGAACAGGCCTGGAAAGGATCTGGCTTGCCTCCCCTGACCCCATCAGCTGAGTCTCACTGCCTCGCCTCATTCCCTATCCATTCCCCACCCCTCTTTGCTGGGACTGTCTGCCTCCCCCCACCCTAGATTTTAGACCCAGTTAAAGATGCTCACAACCAAACAAAGTAAAGTCAGTTTTTCCATACGCAAAACATGTAAAATGCTAAGTGCTGTCTACTGAAAAATGCATACTATGTACTAATTAGAAGTTGAACTATATAAATACTATTAAAAGAGCAAAAAGATGTTAGAAGGGGAGGCTTGGAGACGTAACTGCTCAGTGTACTGCAGCACAACATATATGCTGCATGTTATCTCACAGTCTTACTTATTGCACAGGTTTTGGAGAGAGTATCGGACATTTTTGGCTATAAAAGTATAGAAGACTTCATGACTTCCCAATTAGACTATCTGGTGCTGGAGTGGCTGAGAATGAAAGAGAGTGGATATAGCCTATCTGCTTTTCCTTACATTGTTTTGAACTACTCTAGCCTTGAGGAGTTCTACAGGTAGGTTTATACATAAAATTTATGTGAAATCCATTTAAATTAGATTTATTTAAAACCATGAAACATGCTATATCAAGTATCAAAATAATGTAATTTTGCTGCTTGTACTGTAAGATTTTGCTTTAGAAGGCATGTAGTTAAGTCTTTAAAATTAATTCCATGTATCATGTCTATTACCTGCTATAATGCTGGAGATTTATTTTATAGATGTAACTAGATAATCATACAACAGATCAACTATATCTACTATATTATATTTAAAAGGTAGGGTATTTTAAAAATTCCATTGTAATTCAAGGACAATTTGGAAATATATTTGCTTACCTGTAGGTCTTGTTTTAAAGTTTTGGTTCCACACCTGGTGATTAGAAGTCAGTTTGAAGATGTGAAATCTATTGCTAACATGATTGAAAAAGACTGGCGGCAGCTACTAGCAGACTGCTTTCCAAAGATTCTTGTAAATATCCTTCCCTATTTTGCCTATGAAAGCCATGGAGATAGTGAAATAGCACAACAGAGAGATACAGCTTATAAAGTCTACGACATGCTTAAGGATGAAAGCTGCTTAGGAAAACAGGTACCTATTTTAATGTACTTTGTTTCCTTTATAAATGCATAAACAGTGGTGGATGACTTGTAATGAATTTGAGGAGAAAATAGTAAGTAATAGGTCAGATAATTCAGGTCTTCAAATAAGGATATTTTGTAATAAGGTAAGTCAAAGTTTGATATTTTTATTCTGAATCTTTCAAGTAATGTCAACTATGCTGTCTTAAAGCCACACTGTCAACTGGAAATCTAATACATTTCAAAATATGAATTAAAAGTTGTTATGCTTCTGCAGTCACATTTGTCTATTTTTTAAAAGTTTTTTCTCTCTGATCCTCTGTGAAGCCTTTTCCCATCCCCCCTCCCCCAACAGGAACACTGACTATTCATGAGACCCAATGACTATACATAATGTTATGTCAAATGCACAATGTAAAGAAACTGAAAATATAGAGAAACATTTAATTTATGGTGAATCTTATGTAATTACAGTTGGTAAAATATTTCTAGAAAGAATTGTGATTTCTAAGTTGCTTGTGTCCCTTTAATTTTAAGATGGACAACTCAAAGGATAAGTAGGTAGCCCAGACAAAAGAAAAAGAAGTTGCCTCAGAAAAACACAAATTGAAATTGAGACCTTCAGAGTTAAAATATTTCCTTATTAAAGCTGTTCATATGAAAACATTAAATGTATCTAATATTGTTTTCTAGCAGATTGACAATTTATCTCACAGTAACTTGCCAGAGATTGTGGTGGAGCTGCTGATGACCCTGCATGAGCCAGTCAACACCAAGGCAGGAGAAGGAGCTGATCTAAGTAAATTTACAGGGTATGTAGATATAGATTTTTTAGAAGATGTATTTCCTACCTTTTTACTTATGTACAACATTTTGCATATGTGTGGGGTGTGTGCATCCCAGCATATGCTCTCAAAATTTCTTCTAGGATTTCAAGAGAGCAAAACAGAAGAGTGGGTATCTCAGTTCAGAGAGATGTATTACCCCTCTCTTTCCATAGTCTCAGTGAGGATGGAAGACACACCTCTGTCAAGCATTTGGCTGGATCCAAATAACTTTTGGCTCAGCTCTTGCATGGCATGGTCTTAGTAACATCTTCAGCTCATGAATATATAATCTTGTGTATGCATCTTCAACAGGGTTGTAAATCTTCAACTTTGTGGTTATATTGTTTTTGTCTTTGGAGCGGGAAATTCTCAGAACATCTCTAAACTTGATTTTAACTTTTTTATTCATTTTATTTTCTGAGATTCCTTTAATTCATCAGTGTTCAATAAGAGATGAAATGTTCTTTCTCAATTGAGTCCAAACACTCCTATTTTCTATATGAAAATCAGATTTTAAAATAATCTTTTTAAACTTAAATTATTCTTAGAGAATTTTCAAATACAAGTGGTCATCTTTTGCGATCCTAGAAAAAAAGTTTCTTCCCATCCTTTAATAAGGGGGAAAGTCCCATTCTTTGAGAAGACACTTATTGGTGTTCAAACTGTTTTCATGATTAAAATCTGCAGTAGCAATTAAAGACTCCTACCAAACACACTATGCAAATCAAATATCACAATAACATTTAGATATATTTTTCTAACATGATATAGAATATTAAGGCAAAATAGAAGTTATAAAGCTTCATTCCAGAGTCTGTACACCGTGACCTGGAGGTGTTGAGTACAATTTTATGGCCATCATTCTTCATGATGATTTCCGTACCTGTCACTTACTGAGAAAAAGCAGAGACTTTGTGGGAGTTTCTGTAGTGAGACTGAACATTTTATTTAATAAACTCAACCATGTAAGCTATTATTCTCCAAGCATCATGTATTGTATAAGTTACTGTATCTTCTGAAATTCAGCAAAGGCAAAGAGCAGTTTGTAATAAATTATATTTTATTAATTACCATTTTTGCATCAGTATTGAGGTTCCCCTCTCAGTCCCCCAGTTTCTAACATTCTGTGTAGTTTAGGCACTGAATATTTGAATAAGACTGCCGTGTGCCATATTTCTCCCTGACAAACATGGGCTAGTTCTCTTAGTTCTTTATTTCATTCGGGACTGGCCTGGGAGCAGGGCTGTCATTTTAGAGGATTTTCAGCTATAAAACTCTCTTGTGTAGAGGTGGTCTGCTAAAATTCCTCATTGGCTGACTTCAGGGCATGCTGAAAGATTTATTTATTTCATTTGACCTACTTTTCCATGTTGACTGTTTCTGGGCCACTAGGGTTACCATATTTTGTGCCTCCAAATGGAGGACACTCCACGGCCCCCGCCCCCGCCCCCGCCCACGCCCACGCCCCGCCCCGCCCCAACTCCGCCCCCTCTCCAAAATCTCCGCCCCCTCCCCTGCTTCCCGCGAACATTTAATTCGCGGGAAGCCTGAAGCAGGTAAGGGGGAGTGTGGGGGGAGGAGGCACGGCCCAGGCTGGTCCCCGGCGGCTCCAGCCTGGGTTGGCTCGGGCCCCGGCCGACCACCCCCGGCCCGCCCAGCACTACTGGCCCTCGGCGGCCCAGCGCACCCCCCAGCTATCCTGGACCGGCTCCCAGCTCCGCGACCCCGCGCACCCCCCCCGCTACCCCGGACCAGCCCGCGGCCCAGCGTACCCCCCAGCGCACCCCCCCCCCGCTACCCCGACCGGCTCCCGGCCCCGCGCACACCCCCGCTACCCCGGACCGGCCCGCGGCCCCCCCCCGCTACCCCGGACCGGCTCCCGGCCCCGCGCACCCCCCGCTACCCCGGACCGGCCCGCGGCCCCCCCCCCCCGCTACCCCGGACCGGCCCGCGGCCCGGCGCACCTCCCGCTACCCCGGCGCACCCCCCGCTACCCCGGCCCGCGGCCCGGCGCACCCCCCGCTACCCCGGCGCACCCCCCGCTACCCCGGCCCGCGGCCCGGCGCACCCCCCGCTACCCCGGCCCCGCGGCCCGGCGCACCCCCCGCTACCCCGGCCCGCGGCCCGGCGCACCCCCGGCCTGCGGCCCCGTGGCCCGGCGCACCCCCCCCGCTACCCCGGACCGGCTCCCGGACCGGCACCGCGCCCCCGGCTCCCCGCCCGGCCCGGAACCATGCCCCCGGCCCCGCGACCCCGGCCCCGGCCAAAGAGGCCCCGGCCGAGCCAGCCCTCCCTCCCGATTTTCCCGGACATGCCCGGCTTTTGGGGATTTCCCCCCGGACGGGGATTTGAACCCCCAAAAGCCGGACATGTCCGGGAAAATCCGGACGTATGGTAACCCTATGGGCCACCCAGCCCTTTGCTTTTCAATCTTCTGTTTTCTTTATTCTTACCAATTTGTTCTTACCCTTTACGATTGGGGTAACATACATGATGACTGTGATTTATTCTTGTGAATTACATTTTGACAAGGTCTGGGAGTGGATTGGGGGGGAGGGATAGCTCAGTGGTTTGAGCATTGGCCTGCTAAACCCAGGGTTGTGAGTTGAATCCTTGAGGGGGCCACTTGGGGATCTGGGGCAAAATCAGTACTTGGCCCTGCTAGTGAAGGCAGGGGGCTGGACTTGATGACCTTTCAAGGTCCCTTCCAGTTCTAGGAGATGGGAGATCTCCATTAATTATTATTATTATTAGGCTGGTTGGCTTGTATTTAATGTAATGTTTTTGTATTTTGGTGTTTGGTGCTTCAATAACATGCAAAAGGCATCCTATAATTGAATTAAACAAAACAAGTGCAAGTATTTCCCTATAGAAAGGAAGTTTTTTTTATGTTATATTTGGGGATTACATCTCGTTTTATTTGCAGTTGTTAGTTTGCTGGGAAATATAACTAATTCTTCACTTACTGCTGAAAATATTACTGTTATGTACAAAAAAAAAATTGTACTTTGCTATATTTATTCACACTAGTTACTATATAGTAATATTTTCTTGCCTTATCGGGGTGAAACCAAATCAGCAATGCAACATGTTATATATGCATCCATAACCTTGATCTCCGAACAAGTTTTTGAAAGTCTTGTCTTACTGTATTTTTTAATTCATTCAGGGAATTGGACCCTGCTCCTAATCCTCCTCATTTTCCATCTTATGTGATCAAGGCAACCTTGGATTATATTAGCAGTTGTCATAAAACCAAGTTAAAAAGTATTGTAGCTGTACTTTCTAAAAATCCTGTAAGTATGTGATTTTGCTTTTTTGTTCATTGTTAGAAGATTTCCTTTTAATTATATTTATTTTTTATTTGTAAATTGTCAATGCATGCCAACAAAGAAAAACTTTCCAATATAATTTTAGGAAATCTCCTTATGTTTCTATTAGCAGCAAAAAAAGACAAATGTCCCTAAATTAAAGGCCACAGTAACTTTATGAATGTAACATGATGAAAGATTAGTTTAAAAAAAAAAAGGTGAAAGAAAGACAGGGCCACAGTTTTAAAAATAAATCAAGTTGGGGGGGGGGGGATTTACATATATTAAATAAAACTTTATAGGTTAAGTTCACATTATTTCTGTCACAAACTAGCTAACGAATTACATCAGATCATGATATATTTAAGTACAAATAATTACTCCCCCTGCTGACAGTGTGGACTTATGCTTAGACATGTTTGCTTCACACAAAGTATGACTATTCTCCTTTATGTTGTTTATAGATTCGAGAAAAACATACTAATATTTAGTTGTTTTATAACTAAATGGGAGAATATGTTTCCAGAATGTAGCATAGCCATGCACAAATTCACAAAAGCTCTGCATATATTGTTTTTTTGTGCCTATTTACTTTTTACTATATGTGTGTGTTCTGTTAAAACAATCTTGCATTTTTACATTTTTATACTTTAAAAAAAAATCAGTGATGAAAACTGCCTTCAGTGCTTTGTTTTCAGGAAAACAAAAAGCAGTTTTTTGCACAAAGTCATGGAAACTAAAAATAGAAGGAACCTCTGGGGATATCCAGTGTGCATCCCCATTCCTTGTATGACTGGTCTCTACAGTGCATTTTCTAGCATTTGAAATAAACATGTGCATTTATATATGACTCAGGAAATACAAAACTTGTCTTAAAAAGAAGAACAGGAGTACTTGTGGCACCTTAGAGACTAACAAATTTATTAGAGCATAAGCTTTCGTGGACTACAGCCCACTTCTTCGGATCCACGAAAGCTTATGCTCTAATAAATTTGTTAGTCTCTAAGGTGCCACAAGTACTCCTGTTCTTCTTTTTGCGGATACAGACTAACACGGCTGTTACTCTAAAACTTGTCTTATGTTTACATTTTTTCCTAAAGTTAAAATAACTTAATTTTGCTGTTATGATATGAGAGGCGGCTTTTCACTTGGTGTTTTCATTCATTTTCAGGATTCATTCCAGAAAATCCTACTAGCCATTTGCAAACAGGCAGCTGATACAAACAATATTTACAAAAAACACAGGATTCTTATAATTTATTACTTGTTTGTTAATTTGTTACTTAAAGAGATAAAGGATGGTTTAGGAGGAGCATGGGCTTTTGTTCTTCGAGATATAATATATACCCTAATTCACTACATCAACAGCAGGTAAATACATGATTGTCTTCTAGTCCTTCCTTTTTTACCTTCTCACTGTTATCCACATATTTTAGAATCCTAGAATATCAGGGTTGGAAGGGACCTCAGGAGGTTATTTAGTCCTTGATAAATAATAAATAATGTGATTTCTTCTCCCTCATGAACTCCTGCTCTGCTAACTCACACAAGTTTGTAAGCTTGGACCTAAATTCTGTGACAAGTTCCCTGCAGTCTGCTGCACAGCTTCCGTTAAATTTAAAAATAGAGACTATTAACCAGTTAATTCTGAAAGTGAATAAATTATCAGTACAGTAGCCCATAATATTTATTTTACACTTTCCCCACATTTTCAATTTTTAATATCTGCAGATTTTTGTGTTGACAACATAGAACTTCATTGTAGAGGCTGAGGGTTAAGCAGAAGGTTTTAGTAGGTGAGTAGGGAACAGCTGATGCTTTTGGCAACTGAGGAGGTGAGGAAAGCAATTTGGTATTGTGGGACTAAACACATAATTTGGATGTGTCAGCTAAAATGGTCAGCAGTGCAATAATTTAAATTGCTATCTTTAGATTTTAGAGGGAGCAATCCGTAGTGATGAATGAGTCAATTAACATTGTTTTGGGTTGTCTGCACACTCAGAAACCCATCACCATGTCAGCTTAAACTCAGTTTACATTTGGCATGATTATCTTCAAATCTATAAAGGCTAGAAGCATATATATTTGTATTTTGTGATAGCTTAGTCTGGAATTTTCAAAGGAGCCTACGAATTGCAGTGAAAGTTGTGTAGAGTATGGTTCTGTGATGTGACAAATTAAATGTATTGTGGCAGATTCCACAGGAATACAGGCGCTGTTATAACAGCACATCCACTGCACAAAAGGGAGGATGTGATCAGAGAATTCCCCACTCAAGTGCTCCTTACAACAAAATCCCTTACCTTTAATGTGTGGCAGCCTATATACTTTTTTCCTCCCTAGAGGAGATGATCTGTTTCTTTTTCACTCTTGTTTGACTCTGTTGAATTAAACCATATGGACAGTGGCTAAATTTAGCATATGTAACAATGATGGAAGGACTTGGGGATTTGGTAATATTCAATCCAGAAATCTAAATCCCTGTGATGATTGGGTCAACTATTTTAAGACTGAAATCACTGCCTTTTAAATATGATGTTTATATGCTCCTTCGCCCTATTTCTCCCTGTCATGCAAAGGGTTAGTACTTTGACAATGGAAATATTTGTTTTTTTAATTTAATTCCTCAAACTTGTTTTTTTTCCCCCTGTGGCAGACCCAGTCTTGGCAGAGACATGTCCATGCGCAGCTTTTCCCTCTGCTGTGACCTTCTAAATCATGTTTGCCATGCAGCAGTCACATATTGTAAGGATGCCCTAGAGAATCACCTTCATGTTGTTGTTGGAACGCTAATACCTCTCGTCAGGGACCAGCCTGAAATTCAGAAGCAGGTAGCTTTTCAGAAGATGCACTTGTTGCTTTTCTTTATTATATGCCTCCTGGCTTTTGTAGTTAGTTCAAGTCAACATTTTTATAACTAATACTTCTATCTGTGTTTTAAACATAATGTTTAGTCACCCTTTTCTATATTCTCTAGAATAGATTTTTTCATTTGTTAGCAGTTGTCAGTTATTTCATAAGATTTTTTTTAAATGGCCTTTTTCAGGAAGAAAAGTAGTTTTTACTACATTTCTGCTTCTTAGACATTTTTTGTTTAGCCCTGTAGTACAAACCACTATTGAAGGGGAATATATGGACAGAACTTTACTTCAGATATAGATGTGTATAGACTGCATTTTTCTATGTAGATATGTTGTTAGCATAGGTCAGGGGTAGTCAGTTATTTTTTGCCAAGTTGCACATTTCTTGGTCAAGGTCCAGGCTCCAGAGAAAATAATAACAATAATGATAAGTAAATAAAAAGATTTCAGGGTCCATTCAAAAGTGTCTGGTGGTCCAGATTTGGCCCGCAGGCCACCTACTGACTACCCCATGTCTAGATATTTCAGGTTGGCAAATATTCAGTTCTGTGTTTTGGTTGCTTAGTGGCTTTAAAGCAAACTGTCAGTAGAGGTGCATTTGCATCTCCATAGTTATGGTTATTGCAGCACTTCTGCTCTCAAAACCCTGTATACTAGGTTTGTGCCTTCCTGTAAAATTATGCTTTTTGCTGAAATTTAGCATACAAGTTCTTTGGTCAACAGAGAGAGCAGTATTGTTGTTGTCTGCACAGTTTTGTTTATATTTAAGGATTGTCATGGCAATAAATTGGGAAAATTACAGCTTTGTCATGGCAAAAAATACAGCCCATGATTTAGCTGAAAAAAAAATGCCTAAGACAACACCACAATTTTTTTTTTTCAAATAGAATATGTGGTTATTTAATTAAAATGTACCAAAACCACAATAAATTCATTCAAATAGGAAAATCTCCCATACACATAGCATGTTAACAAAACTCATATAAATAATTCTAGGTCTTACTATAATAAAGCATATTATAAATTACGTGGCTTTACAGCTCTCCTGTCTTCTTATATCTTTATATAAAATACAGGAACCTCTGCAGAAGCACTGTATATTGATCATTTTTAGGCCAACGGCACCAAATTTGTTACACTTGGTCACTTTTGGAAGAATTTCTTTGCACTTAGAGAGCTAGCAACTTAATTTTAAAAAATATTTAAAGGAGTTCTGCAATGGACTTTTAAGCAGCCGAACAGCCAAATTTAAATAAAAACAGCAAAAACTGCAGAATCTAAGGGTACATCTACACTACAGGGGGGAGTCGATTTAAGATACGCAAATTCAGCTACGTGAATAGCGTAGCTGAATTCGACGTATTGCAGCCGACTTACCCCGCTGTGAGGACAGCGGCAAAATCGACTTCTGCGGCTTTCTGTCGGCGGCGCTTACTCCCACCTCCGCTGGTGGAGTAAGAGCGCCGATTTGGGGATCGATTGTCGCGTCCCCGAGAGGTCGATTTCTACCCGCCGATTCAGGCAGCTAGTGTAGACCTAGCCTATGATAGCATGACATATACCAGCCTTATTAATATTTAATTTATTCTAGTAACAGTATTAGGCATTCAGATTAACAGCAAAATAAGTCAACCAAATCATGCAAAATATTATAGTTTCAACAGCAAGAAAATCAAATAAATTGTTAAATTATAGAATTTCTGTATCAGTTACTTTACTATTATCCTATCTCTGTTTTTAAGCCTCAGTGAATTACAAATATTACATTAGAAAGACAAGGTGTGTGAGGTAATATCTTTTATTGAACTAACTTCCATTGGTGAGAGAGACAAGTTTTCGAGCTTACACAAAGCTCTTCTTCAGATCTGGGAAACATACTTAGACCTGAAGAAGAGCTCTGTGTAAGCTCAAAAACTTCTCTGTCACCAGCAGAACTTGGTCTAATAAAAGATATTACCTCATCCACCTTGTTCCTCTAGCATCCTGGGACTGACATGGCTACAGTAACACTGCAAACAAATATTATATTGTCCGTGAATGTGCCAATGTCTTTTTAAACACTTTAAAACATGCAATAATGTAAAACACATAGTTTATGAATTTTTGGTTATATTCAGTTATCAGTTTGGAAGAATTTAGTCTGTATAGAATGCATAAATGTTATTTCATAGAATATTGTGCTTGGCTTGAGGAGTCTTTTTTCTTATTAAGCTGTTCTTTTTTTATTATTATTAATTAATTTATTTATTATTCAGGTCCTAAGCTTGTTGAAGTACCTAGTGATAGATAACAAGGATAATGAAAACTTGTACCAAACAATCAAACATTTAGATCCTTTTCCTGAGCATCCTGCTTTTAAAGATTTGCGTGCTACTCAGCAGAAAATCAAATACAGTAAAGGAGCATTTTCACTTTTGGAGGTAATAAACTATTTTATTTGGACTACATGGCACAGTCATGGTAATAGGTCCCTTTCAACTGAGGCAAATGTACTGACTGTATGATAGAGAATAGAAAGATTATTTCCCCTTAAATTAGACATGTTGATTTTTTTAATCTATCCCTAGTTTCAGGAGCTAATCAATTTGTTTGTCTTTTAATTCTTGTGTACATTTCATATCTGTTGGTGTTCACATTGCAGTGAAATACCTTTGAGAACCATTTCTCCACTTAAAACATAGCATATGCAGTGTATACTTATTACAAAAATGTTGTTTTACAGGAAATTAACCATTTCTTATCAGTAAGTTTCTGTGACTCACTGCCATTTGCAAGACTTGAAGGATTAAATGATTTACACAAACAACTGGAACAACATAAAGATCAGATGAAGGATCTCATGAAACATTTCCAGGGTACAAACTCCTGATAGCATGCTTCATTTCTTCCTCTACATGCTGTATTCTTTTGATTAGTAAAATAACACTGCTGTAATTTCACACATACACCAGACTGATATGTATTATATACATTATGATGCAAACTGTGAAATTTCTCTTAGTGAGTATTATACAATACATAATGCCATATGAGTGACATAACTACACCTGCTTTTTTGTAGGTATATTTGTATATATGAGCAGAATACATTCACTATCATCTCACCAGGGTCCTTGTCCCAATCTTCTCCTTTCCCTTGACTCAGTCCAGCTGTTTTCCCCTCTAAATTAAAATCATAGAATATCAGGATTAGAAGGGACCTCCGGAGGTCATCTAGTCCAACCCCCTGCTCAAAGCAGGACCAATCCCCAGACAGATTTTTGCCCTGATCCCTAAGTGGCCCCCTCAAGGATTGAACTCTCAACCCTGGGTTTAGCAGGCCAATACTCAAATCACTGAGCTATCCCTCCCCACTTCTTCTTCCACACTCTCTGGATGCCAGAAGTGGGGAGCCAAAGAGCCCAGCAGAGACAGGCTCAGTGCTGGTGCCCACCTTGGCCCAGAGCAGCAATTCACTGCTGGAGTGTGCTCAGTCACTCTGGGGGCATGGTGCATGCGTAAGAACTGTGAACAGCTCGAGCATGCTCTTTGAAGATGGAATCTTTACAGATTTTAGCTGCTAAAATAGAAATCTCGACTGAGCATGTGTGAACCTGCAATTGTTCAAAGGCTTATAACTTGGCCAAATTTGGGTGAATTTTCACAGAGATAGCAAAAGACGCATCACTGAGACAGAGGTCACCCCCTTGCCAAAGTTCCTGGCTCCAAAGCATGTGGGATGCTAGAGCTGTTCATAAAAAGGTTGCCAGAATTTTTTTTACATGGACTAGACATTGACATTTCCCCTAGCCTCGTTCTTGGAAATGACTGAACTATTATGGGTGAAATTCTCCCAAAAACCCCCCGAAACATTCAGCCTGAGGCAGACACCTGCCATGGAAAATTACAGCCCAAATAGCTAAGTTTGGCAAAGTTATGAGTGATTGAAAATAGGATCTTATAATGGGAAATGTCAGACAGCCTTTATAATAGGCAGTGCTAACAGTACTGCCTATAATAGTTTGATACAATTTATAAGAGGTACTATGAAATATTAAAACTTCAAAGAGACTGTTTGTGGGCTGTATAAGATTTCCTGTGGACATTGTCAACTTTGGTGTGGTTAGTACAGATTTCACAAGGTCTGCAAAACAGAGTTTAAAATATATGGATTCGTTTATAAAAATATTGGAATTCCTTAAGATTAAACAAGACCTAACACTTAGTTTTTAAAGGTCATCATGAGTGTGTCATTCAAGTGTGAAATCTTAGAGCCTAAGCCATTCCTGAATTATGAGTTGACCAAAAAATGTTAAAACACGTTTTTAAAGTCCTGTAAGGTAACCATGGCTTGTCCAATTAGCCTCCAGTGTTTGTTTTGTTTTGTTTTAAATCCTGTAGCCTAAAATGAAAGCTATGAAATTTCAGGCTGATAGCAGATTTTTTTGTGCAAGTTACAGGAGATCAGGGATAAACTGGAAACTGGCTTACTACCTTAATTATTGTCACTGGGGTTATTATTGAAGGTTTTTAAGAACAGGTTAGACAAACACCTGTCAGGGATGGTCTAGGTTCACTTGATCCTGCCTCAGCATGGGGGAATGGATGACTTCTCAAGGCCCTTCCAGCCCTACATTTCTGTAGTGATGATTATTTATTATTAATTTGTTTGTGTTACAGAAGCACATTGAGGCTTCAGCTGAGTTGAAGGCCCTGTTGTGTTAGGCACTTTGCAGTTCCATAATAGAATTTACTGCATACCCACAACTAGCTATAACAACTTAATAAAATCACTACTGTAATGTAAAAACACTACTGTTAAGTTTGAAATATGAATCAACCAACTGTCCTTTTAGAACAGAAATGTGGACTGGACATTTTGGTAGTTAGTCCATAGCTACTTTGAATTTTAAAAACTGAATTGTGATCTTTAACTATTTTAAATTAATGCTTTTTTAAAAAAGGAAACAGCTGAATGTGTCCTTGTACCATGGATTCGGTTTTTTATTAAAAATAAAAAAGATTCAAGAAGTAAAATAACCTTAAAAATTCCACTCCCTTATCTATACCACTTTCTCCCTGATTGATGTTTCAGCCATCACCTTCCTCCTTTAGTTCTTTGGAAGTTCATTAACATGTTTTAAGTCTCTCCAAAAGTAACAAAAAAGGGTGCTGGAAATGCGAGGAGTTGAGGGAAGAGAAGCAGCTTGAATTGCTTTAGGTTTTCAATATTTTTGACCATATTTCTATATCTGGCCCTGAATTCCCATATGTTTTCCATGGTTGGATAAATTCCTCTTTTTCCTCCCTGTTTGAGTCACTCTTACCTCAATACAAAATCAATAAATTGTTTAAAAAACATGAAAAGTTTCAGACAAATCTAATAGAGAAAGGGCTGACTGTAGAGGAAGGTAATAAGTACCAGAAGATCCCAGACCTTGACTATGTTTTCTTGCAGTAAAATATGATGAGTCAGTTGTTATGACATCATGCTATGCTGCAAATACCAATTTGGTTATCTCATGATAATGTTTAAAGTATGCAGCTATTAAAGGTAAAATTGGAAGTCTGTTTACATTTCCATTATAAAATCCTGGAAATAATATATATATAAATTTTAGTTCTGGGGAATCCTATGACTAAATAAGTAACATACAAGAGTTGCTTCAAGAAATGATGATTTTTAAAAATATGGAAACATTTCTGTTTGTGTTATGTTTTATAAAAGCTTTTATGTACCAAATTTGACCCAATAACTATCCCCTTTAATGTTCAGAATGCATTTTGAGATCTTAGTTGAAATAGAATTACAAGTAGTGTAATTTATGTGTTACAAATACACATGGAATAGATATTAATGCTTTCCTTTTTTCTTCTAAATGGTAGAAAACCCCCAGGACTATGTCATAGTAAAGTTGGTGGTGAGCTTGCTACAACTGTCCAAGACAGCAGTTAATCATACAGGTGAAAAGGCAGTTTTAGGTAAGTAATTTTGCTCATGAGTGTGTACATCGTCTACACTAGCACTAATATCTCTAAATGACAATTATTTTAATCTTTGGCAATTGCAAAATGTTTTCTATGATGCTGAAATTAGTGCGGTTCACTTAAACATCTAGTATGTAGTGGTAAACCAGGCGTTTAGATCTTCCTCATCTGAAAAACTAAAAACCTGGTATTCAGAGCTGATGAGTACCCACAATTGCAATAGCTGTTATGGGAGTTGGCATGGCTCAGCACTTCTGAAAACAAAACTATACATTTGTCATTCCTGCAATATATTTCATTAAGAATTTGCTAAATTTGCACCAGAGCCCAACCCTTATGTCTGCAGCATGTCTCTTCTCATCTTGGTGATGGTAAAAGAAATGTTATATAATATATTTTAGAAGATCTAGAATTTTCATAGCTACAGCTGAATGTGGACATGTCAAAACTTGAAAGCCAAGATCTGTTCTCACAAATATGGATTGTATGAATGCAGCAAGGAAATAGACATATGTCTGTCTGTTTCCTTCTGTTTGAAACAGTGTATGTCCTGGAGCTGTGAAATTGACAAGAAAGCTGAACAGCCACTCCATGGAGGGTAGGGGGCTCCAGCTAAATCCCAGCTGCCCCATGGTTCCTGGCTCCCAGCCGTGCCGCTGCCCAGTTTCCCTGCTCTGAGACAGACTGTGCACACCCAGCTCCCCACTCGTTTCCTGATTGCCCCCTGCCTCCCAGCCGGGCTGCTGCCTGGGTTCCCCATGGGAAGCCCAGATCCACTGAGGCTCCCTGCCAGGAGTATGGGCATTGCACTGAGGCTCGGCAGCTCCAAGGTTTTCTGGGCTCAACTAACATAGAAACTTACAGAGAAATTTAAGTTTGTAGTGTAGACATACCTTTAGTTTCTACTAACATGAGATGTTGAAAGGGCAACACGGCTCACATAAAACTGTATGTAATATGTATGCATATTCACACACACATATACACAGTTAAAAAAAATAAAGCTCTTTCCTCTACTATTTGGAGACTATAAAAGTAATATTTGCATTTGCAGAGGCTGTTGGAAGTTGTTTGGGAGAACTGGGTCCTATAGATTTCTCCACCATAACTCTGCAACATAGTAAAAATGCAGTCTATTCTAAGGCAGTTGACTTATTTGAAGATCGAGAACTTCAGTGGGTCTTCATAATTCTGACTCTAATAAATAATGCTTTAATAGATGATTGGTAAGTGTACATTTGATTCAGTGCTTAAATGAGCACCAATGAAAAAAAGTAGTTATTGTTGTAAAAAGGTTTTGTAGTCAATATTTTAGTTTTTCTGCCTTCTGTCTCATAATTTCATTTAATACCTGCACACAAGCAACAATCTGCTAACTCTCTACTAATGATCTACTTTGAGGTTCAGATTACTCATATTCCAATCAATCTGTGGTGTTCTACAATGCCTCTGTCAGGGGCTGGATGTGATTCTAGCTAAATGATTTTGTTGCCCAATGCCAGTTGGGGCCTTTTTGTGTTAGAGTAAATATTTGCAGTCTCTTTTGTAACACTCATCCTTAATTCACATCCTATGGCTCATCAGTGTCAGGTGCCTTTAGAATTATCTTTGATGTACATACTTTTTTAACATAGACTTCATAAGGTTATGTTAAATTATTAAAGAATCTGTTACTCAGATAAGCTTATCTTTCAGTATTGGTGTTCGATCTGCTGCTGCTGCCTGTTTGAAAAACATTTTATCCACCAAGGCTGGTAACGACTTTTGGGAGGTTTACAAAAACAAAGCTGATCCCATGTTAATATATCTACATCCTTTCAGAATGTCTAGAAAGAAGGTATTTCTTTTATTTATTTTTGTGCAGTTCAGGGTAATGAGAACAGAAAATATAAAAACAAATATAGATCTGTAAACATTTCTGAAGACCGGTGTTACGGAATCTAGAGATGGAAAAGATCCTTAAGATAGTCCCGCTCTTCCTGCCAGTACAGTATTAGTTCCTTTTGTACATCTTTCCTACCTCTTGTACTTTCTTGGGGGACTGATTTTTGCAAACGCTTATTTTTGTACCTTATGTTTACTACAGTGAGTCATCCCATTAACTAAAAGACCTGATATTAAGTGAAATGTTTACAGGATCAAGTTTAGTTCCAAATATACCAAGCTGTGGGGCTCCCATTCCCTTTTTTGTGAAAGTATTTCACAGCCTTGCTATCAGGAAGTTCCGTATGTATGCATTATGATAATAGTCCTTATTTATTTGATCACATACTATTTTTTCCACAAGACTGCTGCCTAATTCGGTGCACGTGATGGAAGTACAAAGGGGCAGAAATAAGATTGCATGAGCAACTGTAAATCAAGCATTTCCTAGCATTTGAGCACTTGACTTTGCAACCTAAAATATGATGTGTAGTGGGAGAAACTTGCTGGAGAAACTTTACCATTACTATTTCCAGATTCTTTGGTTTTAACTATAACCATGCATTAATATAGCATATTACATTTATTTATAATATAAACTAAGCCTGATAAAATGTTTTCATGTAGACAGACTCTGCATTGTGTGTGTTTAATTTTGTTGTTCATCTAAATTTTTGGACCAAGTTGTTTGTATGCTGGTTATTTTTTAGAAGAAGAACACATCCTTGCATTTTTTTAATTTAATTTTTGTTTCTGTCTAGTTTTTAGAAGTACCAAGTAATGAAAGAGAGAGTCCTTCAGAAAACTTGGATGATGCAAGTGTGTGGATTCCTCAGAGTGTAAGTCATGATACCTGGATCAAGAACCTGACTTGTTCATTACTGAACAGTGGAGGTGTGAGAAATGAAGTTCTTCAGTTACTGAAACCAATGTGTGAGGTGAGCTCAGATTATATATAGCTTCCGTGCACAGCTGCCACAGATAATTGTGGCAAACTTAGTCATAACTCCTGTTTAATATCAGATAATTTCTGTTATAAAATCACCATTTCTTCAAATAGAAAAAAATATTCAAAGCACTCTTTTAGTAGGCATTCAGATACTATATTAATATGCATGAGTTGATAAATCTTATTTTATTTGTTGTACAGTAAAAGAGTCATATTGGCCAGTGGACCATGACTATAGTTAGTAGCTGAGGAATGTGTTTTCCAGCAGCTGACTGTGTGCGCTTGTGGGTTCCAGGTGAAAACAGACTTTTGTCAGACTTTGCTCCCGTACCTGATTCATGATATCCTGCTTCATGATTCAAATGAATCTTGGCGAAATCTTTTGTCCATGCATATACAGAGGTTTTTCACAACTTGTTGCAGATACTCCTCATCATCCAGCAGATCAACTACACCTGCAAATTCCAATTCAGGTAATGACATGAAAATGGCATGGAAAAGAATGATGATTTCCTCCTCTTTTTCTAAGGGTGCGTCTGCACTGCACACTTCTTATGGCAGAAATGTGGTGTACATACCTGAGTAGCATCCCTAGCACTGGTATAAATAGCAGTGTAGACAGTGAGGCGGTGCATAGGCATGTGGAGTAAATACACGCCTGAAAGGTGTGGGTATGTACTCGAATGCATACCCTACATGGCTCTCTACTCACCCAAGCCAGGCCTCCCTGTCGGCACGGCTGTTTTTAGCTGTGTAGTGTCCTTCTGCATCAGCCCTTCCCTGCCACAGTGAAAGACTCCAGGAGTAGGAAAAGATTCTGCCAGCTCCCAGCTGCTAGAGCCCTTCCACACCACAAGAAAAGACTCCGGCAATGGGGATAGGCTCTCGCAGAGGGAAAAATTCTGGCAGCTCCTCACTGCTGGAGCCTTTCCTTGCCACAGGGAAAGATTCTAGAAGCTCCCTGCTTCTGGAGTCTTTCCTCACTGCCATGAAAGGCTCTAGCAGCAAGGCAGATGAAGCCTTTCCCTGCTGCCTCCCCTCCGCAGAGCCTTTCACTGAGGTATAGCTACATGTCGCAGTGTGGACGCGGTGTGCTTTTCATTGCAGCATGTAGCTACACAAACACTACACGCCTCCTCCGGTGGTGTGTAGTGTAGATGTAGCGTATGTTTCTAACACTAGCTATATAACATACACCAGTTTTAGCCAGGCAGCATTTAGAAAATCTTGTCTGTGCAATTATTCACTGTTTAATCATTCACCTTCATGTAAACAACAACTTTTTTTACCATCAGACATTTTATGATGTGTATTCACACTTCTCTCTCTTTTCATATAAATTGTAGAACCAGAAACCTTTATTCGTGGAGGTTTAGATAAAATATCTAGACGAACAATGCTTGATGTTGTTGATTACTTGAGAAGTCAAAAGAGGTGAGTTGTATCTATTTTTAAAATTAGCTTTGATTTAAGATTACTTTTTTTCTCTATACTAAAACTTGGCGATGCCTTGGAGAGAGTTACAATGTGCATGGACACCACTTAAATAATTGTAATAAGAAAACAAACCATTCAAAGTAATAGATACACATTGTGTATTTATATGATAAAGTCATATATGTCACACTAGTGACATTTTATTGCATGTATACCTGGAAATTGCACTCTGATTACCCTTGAAAATAGGGGTCCTCAGAAGGGTTGTTGTAAATTAAACTGAATGCAGTTTCCAAAAACCTTTTGTCTGGAAATATCTTACAAGGTATAGGTATATTTCTTTTTAGAGACAAAACAGTACCTGTTGGCATAGGCTTTACTGTTACAGTGTATTTCTTTTGTTTAGCTTTAGGATACAGGGCAGGCCTTGTATTATTACATTAGTATTAATGCTGTATTTAACTAGATCTCTTTCAGGTACAGTTTTTGATGACAGTTTCTGGCTGGAGTTGAATTACCTTGAGGTTGCTATGGTAGCACAATCTTGTGCTGCTCACTTCACAGCTTTGCTCTACACAGAAATCTACGCAGACAAGATAAACTTAGACAAACAACAAAAAAGGTACTATACTTGAGGAATACAGATTCTTCACATTTCAGTCAAAACAGGCCGTGTTGTGGGTGTTTGTACAGTGGTGTTTTGTTGGAAAAGGAAAAGTGAATTATATACCAGGAAGAGAGATCTTCCTTTTTTAAGCTCAGAAAAATGTAATGGCCCTGAAAGTACTTGTACTGGAACACCAAAGTGTCTCCAGCCCTGACAGAATGGTAGCTATCAGATGTTAAAAACATCATTCTGATTACCTACCAGAACACTTTCTTATCACTTCAGGTTCAGCATGATTTTAGTGGCTGGTATCTTAAAAACAACTAGAGCTAAAAACTAATCCATTCTATCATCCAAAAGTCTTAAATCTCACCTTCCAAATAGGATAGTGTATTAAATTTTAGCTCTAGCATTTCAGGCCAAATTATCTGTTTAAATTATATCAGAAATGGGGAGTGGGTGGGAAATTTAAACAGAATGGTACCCAGAATTACGTGGTTTAGTGTTCAGCATCTCATAATATACTGAGTGTAGACATGAATGATATATACCATGAGCATATAGCTTTCCTATGTAATACATTATTTTTATTTTTTTTACACTGATACAATACTGAATGTAGGGAATTGCTTATTTTGGCTCAGAATAACTTTACAGAATTAAAGCAGTGAGCAAACCATGGCCACTGGGAGCTGTGGGCGGCCGTGCCTGCGGACGGTCAATGTAAATACTGTCTCGCGGCTCACCAACGGATTACCCTGATGGGCCGCGGGTTGCCCACCACTGGTATACATTATTTCAGGTAGGGTGGAGCTGTAACAACTGGCCATACTGACTAACTGAGCAACTGCTTGGAAGTTGTTATTCATCAGCATAAGTTAGAGCAACCACAAGACTTACTCTAACTTCCATTGGGGACTGGTTTGGCATCTAGCGGCATTCACTATTAAAAGCAGAAAGGTTGTAGGAAACTGCCCAACTCCAAGGTATGCCAAGCTCTTTTCTGAAACACCAGGGATCTGGCCCTTTTAGGGATTATTTCAGCATCTCTGTGGCTTGTACTGATTTTCAATTAATTCAACATGTTTGTCCCCTTCTTATAGATCTGCTTTCAAAGCGTCTAAAAATCTAACATTTGAAGAAGAAAGCCAAAGTCCAACTATTAACAGATTGAATGAGAAAAGTAAAGAAGAAACTGGAATAAGTTTACAGGTATGGAATAGTGCCTTCCTCATATGAAGTATTATCTAATCTTAAGGTAAACCTACCTAATGAAATGAAATAATTAACATATGTATTTCCAATGTAAGCAATATTTCTTGTCTGAGTTTTGAGCCCAGCTGGTCAAAACTCAGAGAAATATTTTCTTAAATGTTCCCTCCTGCTCCCCCATCCCCCTTTCAAAACTTTTTTGAGTAACTTATTTTTTACCAGCTCTAGTTCAAAGTAAAATGTTCAATTGCCTTTATTGATGAGCTGAATAGGGTATTTGGGAACACATCAGGCCTTGCTCACACTAACTCATCTGAAATAGCAGTAGCAGGAAGTTGTATAAAAACAGAGAAACAATTTTTGCACATAAAATAACTGATCATATAGTCCCTGTTGACTCAGCTTTTGTTCCAGAGAGATGCTACATATATCAATAAAATATAGCAAGTGGATGATCATAGTGAGTTTGAATGACCAAGAAAGGCTCTCTCAGATCAAAACAGCATGACTGTGGTGTTACACAACAGTATATTCAGCATTTGTGTCATGTTGCACAAATCTATTTACTACTTATTCTGAGTCAGTAATCACTCTCAACTAATATTTCATTCTTCATAAATCACATTCACCAACTTTCAGCTTGTCAGCTTGCACATCTTATGTCGATTAATTTTATGCTATTTTTTGCCTTTTAGCCAAATTTGCTAAATTCTGGTGATGTTTTTTAAAATCTTAACATAAGCATTTAGAGAGTCTCTGGTCTAGGAAGTCTGACAATATTGCACTGGAATGTAGATCTCAGTATTTCTGCTTTTGATCTCAGTGGATGTATATGTCAAGCATTGTTAACCATCTCGGACAAGATTTTCTAATGCATATGTATAGATATGTATACTATAATTAAATGTGTTCCAAAGTAATTTATGAAATGTTTTGTTTTGTGATGGTATGTCGTAGGACCTTCTCATGGAAATATACAGAAGTATAGGAGAGCCCGATAGTCTCTATGGCTGTGGGGGAGGAAGAATGTTACAGCCATTAGCTAGGTACAATTTATTCATTTTTTATAAAAACATAGTTTTATTTATGAAGCATTTGAAATCTCAGAACTACTCTTTATGTGTAACAGGATAAGAACATATGAGCACGAGGCCATATGGGGAAAGGCCCTTGTAACATATGACCTTGAAGCAAGCCTCCCTCCAGCTACTCGCCAGGCAGGAATAATAGAGGTAATTCACTCCTTTAGTAGGAAATAAATACAGGAATCACCCCCTCTAGTGATTAGAAGTATTCTTGCTTCAGTAAACCTGAAATTGATTTTGTTCTGGTATTCTATTAACATAATAGTCTGGGCTTTAGTCTTTGATGTATTTTCATATAGGAGCACTTTAACTATGACCACACTATGTATTATTAGTATGAGATGCTATATTGTATTTTCATCTTGGAAGCCTGCAACCATATCACTTTGTGCTATGACACTCATCATATGTTTCAAACCAAGAAGAGTTAAGTCATTACTCAAAATCAAGATCTCCTAAAAACACAGGTGCTGCAGGAAGTAGTGGTATTATTAGCACTCTGCCATCTGAATCACTATAGAGCAGTGGCTGCCAACCTTTTTTCATTTGCAGACCCCTAAAAAATTTCAAATGGAGGTGCAGACCCCTTTGGAAATCTTAGGCATAGTCTGCAGACCCCCAGGAGTCTGTGGACCACAGGTTGAAAACCACTGCTATGGAAGTAATCCTCCACTACACTGTCCTGCTGGAGGGTACCATCTTTCAGATAAAAAGTAAAATCGAGGTCTTGTCTACATGTGGTCATTAAATACACTGTGGCACATTTTGTAAGACATGGGATGTTCACCCCAAATATTTGGCTAAATTCCAACTTTGATAACTAATTTCTGCCTATCTACATTTCCTCCTGCAGTTTCAGTGTAATCTGAGATTCTTCCTTTACTGCTCCAAAACCATTTGCTACTGCTGTGCACTGTTGAACATCTGTCATGTTCCTCTTCAGGAGTAGCTGCATTTTATTACTTGGTTAAATGATCAAAATATATAGAAAGATCTTTTGCCAATTCCACAGGAGTACTGAGGCTTAATTAGGGAAAAATCTTGCCAATCCTTCATGCCACCAGTGCAGAAGACCCTCTAGTCAGTGATCTGTTGTGGTGCCACTGCCAAAGAGTGGGGGAATGAAAAAATTGCACAGGCAGTTCATTTCTCATGTGTCAAGAAGATTTGTTCTGTGGAGGATGTTTTGGGAAATGGCTGAGGCTGGAGCCTTTTTATTTGTGAATGCTTTACACTTACAGAGTTCTTAGGTTAGAAATAATGGTAGTTCCATGCCTGGAAATCTTACCTTGGTAACAAAAGGGTAAGCAAATCCATTTGAAAAGCAGCCCAGACTAGTGAAATGTTGTCTTTTTTTTTTTTTTTTTTTTTTTTAATCTTACTGATTGTAGGCCTTGCAGAATTTTGGGCTTTGCCATACTCTTTCCACCTATTTAAAAGGCTTGGAATATGAAAACACAGAATGGTGTGCTGAACTAAAGGAGATTCGTTACCAGGCAGCTTGGAGGAACATGCAGTGGGACCACATCTCTTCTGCTAAGTAAACCAACTTCTCTGTTTATCTTTTCCAGCTCTAGTCTGTTAAAGCTTAATCTAACAATGCGGTATTTGTTTTTGAGAAAAAGGAAAACTTCAAAATATAACTGCTGTGGGGCAGAAATGGTGCAGTACTGTTTATCTTAGTTATCTGCACAATTGAAATAAAAACAAAAAGCAATCCCCTTTCATGTAAAAACCCTGTTTCTATTGTATGTGTATCAGTCTATTATAGCAAATGCTACTGTTATAGCTGTATTTCCTCTTTTCATTTGCTGATAATTTTCTTTAAAAATCTCCTTTTCATTTTTAGTCTCAGCCACAAGATTAATCTTTTTTTTAAGTGTGAGGGAAATGCTTGCCTGCATCCATTTTTGATTTATAGGAGAATGAAAAGATTGCTCTTTGAGCCTTAAGAGTGACTTCATCAATAGTTGAAAAAAAGTGTGTCCGACTTGGTTCTGTGGCTACTCCCTCATAAGGAATAGTAAGTGCCTAAGGGTGACATGATATACTGGGCACGGAGTAGTGTATTCCTTATCTCTGATGAGGAGAACAAGGCTATATTCCCTTTAGGGGGAAAAAGGACTAGATCTCCCTCCCATCTTGGTGAAGGCTTAAGTTACATCACTGAGTCATTCAGTGACTCCTTCCACCGATATTTTGCAAGCAGGAGGAGGGGAACTTTCTCCCTAGCTGCTTCTGTGGAGATGGATCTGAAAGAGAGGTGCTTCTGGCTGCAGTACTCTCTTCTGCTACATCCAAACAGTGCTCACTTAAAAGCAACTTGTGGAGGCTGCTGCTCATCTCCATGTTTCCTGTCTAATGGAGGTCCATATGACACTCGTTCTTCCAGCTGCCGCAGTCAGGATGCTCTCACTCTTGTGAGGCTCCCCTTGGTGCTGGAATAGGGAAGGTAGCAGAGGTGAGCTATTCTAAAATGCTGCAGTAATGTGTGTGGTATAATGACCTAGATAAAAAGATTCTTCAGGTCCAGTATGGGAGGTGAAGAGAGTGATATTTGGGCTGAAAAGAAGGGGAATAGACAAAGATCAAGGAGAGAGGGAATAAAGGGCAGAGAAAAAAGGTTGGAAATAAAATATGTGGCCGAGAATTAAGGAAAAGGGAATCATGTTGAAAAGGGACTGGCAGGAGAGTGAGAGTTTAGGACTTCTAGCCTTTTGTTCTCATTTCTTTTTCTTTCTCCTTTTTTTAAAACATCAATGAAATTAAATGCAAAAAACTATTGATAGTGGAGTTCCCTCTAATTTTTTCTATCCATGTGTGGAATTAATTTTTTTATGTGCACCAATATCGAGGTAATGTGCGCCACCAGTAGAAACCAGAAACCTAGATATAATTTTTTTTTAAAGTTACCATAGGGATAATTAGTGTAGCCAGGACAGGTTAGGCATTTTAGAACTCACTACTCAATTTTATTTCTCTCTTACGGTAATTCTTTATGAAATGCGTAGACCAGTCAAAAAACTAAAATAACAGCACTTCAAAAGAATAAAATTACAGAGAATATATGTGCATTGCAGGAAGTATCAAAAAATAACAATAATAATAATAATAATAATAATAAAAGTATGTGTTGGGAGGTGACTGTGAAAGACTGTGTGTGTGTGTGTGTGTGTGAGACAAACACACACTGTGTGTGTGTGTGTGTGAGATGCACACTGTGTGTGTGTGTGTGTGTGTGTGTGTGTGACACGTGCTGCCCCTTTAAGTAGATTGGCATTCATCAGTCTGAAGCTTGCTTCTTCAGACACAGCAGCAGCCACCAGCAAGTTCCATCCCATTCCTGAGCCCTGTAATGTTCCCCCCGCCAAGCTCTGTGGAGATGGAGTGCAGGGGGAGGAGGACACTCTGACATCAGCACCTCCCCCCCCCCTTCCCTCGCACAGCTAGCTGGAGACTCCTAGGAGCAGGTGGCTAGGGGCTCCAAGGCAGAGGGCAGGAGCAGCAGGGGGAGGAGCACTTGGAGTGCGCAGCACTTGATAGACTGGTGGGCGGCCGCACAGCTTAGAAGGAACTTAGGTGGAGTCTCATGTCAGTGTTGACATGCAAGGCTTCAGCAAACACTATAGGTGAATACCTGTTTGTGAGGTCAGGCCAATGCAAGAACCACAAGCATGGTTACATGTGGGACAGAGAAGATTGTCCATGACTATTGGAGGCTGTTGTATCATTGCTTTGTGATGTTCACATTTTTCATATAAGTTGTTAATGCGCTTTGCTTCAAAGCAGTTAATGGCGACATGACAAATCTGCTGCCACCTTGCTCTCTTATAAGGCTGTTGCTTCCCAGTTGCCGAGGTCAACTTGACATGCCTTCAAGTTTGACTTCAGTGTGTCTTTTGGACTGGCCATCATGAGAATGAGTGCCTTGCTTTAACTGACCATAAAATATAGCATTGGGTATTCTTGAGTTGGCCATATGAATGAGATGACCAGACCAGCACAGCTGATCTTTAATCAGCATGATATAAATGCTGGACATTCAACAATGATTAAGAATTTTTATATTGGGAATCTTGTCCTTCCATTTGACTCTACGAACAGAATGAAGATGGCACATGTGGAAATGATCAAGTTTCCTAATATGAAGGCGATATGGTGTCCATACCTCATAACCATATAGAAGCATTGTAAGCACAATTGCCCAATACACATTTAGCTTAGTGCTTATTATGATGCCCCTATCATTCCATAGGTGGTAAGACAGCATATCAAATGCAGAGTTGGCCTTGCCTGTGAGATGGGTAATCTCATCAATTGTGGCATTGTATGACAGCATACACCGTAGGTAGCAAAACTTATCCACTGTCCGAAGAGACGCATTGGTGAACTTAATTATTGGGTATCCTCTGGCAAATGTTGGATACGGTATTTCAGTTTTCTTTAGGTGGAGTATGAAACCAAAATGATTGACTGCATATTTGAAGTCATCAATCAAGTCAGCAACCAATGCATCGTCATCAGCAAATAATAGCTCCTTAATGAGTAAATCTGCCACTTTCATGTGAGCATGGTAGTGTTGCAGCTTGAAAACTTCCTATCAGTGTGGATCTGGATAAATACTCATTTGTCTATATCATGAAATGCATCCATAAGCATAGCCAAAAAATGGATGGAAAAGAATATGGGAACCAGCAACCTTCTTGGGAGCCATTGGAGACCAGAAAGGGGTCCGTATCCTCATCTGGGTGTGTCATTGTCAGTGCATAATCACTGAAGACAAAAGCATGATGACCTTTAGCAAGACTGATGCAGAAGAGCATAAGTCTGTCATTAACACCTTTCAGCAGTAACTCAAGTTTGTGGGCAATTAAAGAGCAGGTGGCAAACCCTGAACCAGAGTGCATCTCCATTCATCATCACATTTGCCAATCCAATAAAAGGTGTAACCAGCACTCACTTCTTGTAGCAATGTCCTGCTAGCAAGTCTTGTCTAACTGAGTGCAGAAATATCTATATCGTACCGCACCAACACTCTGACAAGCATAGCGGTTCTACACTCAACTCCAGCATGTCTGTCAAGGAGTGTGTGAACATTCCTAGCTGCAAAATTTTTTGTGGTCTTTCTTATATTTAGACCATAGCAAAGCTGGATGACCAGTCAAGATACAGCACTCCGACAAATGTGGTTGGAGCAAGAATTTATTAGGGATCTTTTTCCATCCCCTTCCCCATTTGAGGAGAGCAGCACTTTCCCTAGGTAGGATGGCTCTGACACCAAGGAAGGATATGATCATGGCATTTGCTCCAGTCTGCGATGAGTGACCATCACTCCCAGGCCATCTGTGTGCAGGATTGTGACTAAGGACCTCCAGCAGCATCCTCTGCCTATCACCATCACCACAGGACTTGGATTCAGAGGTTGCAGAGTCAGTGTTGCATTGCTGAATAACCTGCACTGTGAAATAGTGGGAAAAGCGTATGCAGTTCCAGTCCCCCTTTCTCATCCATGTAAACCATGTGCCATACAGTGCAAAAATTGCAACAAGTAGGGCGACAAACGAGGATGCAGAGTTCCTTTTCCTAGCAAATGCCACTGATCCCCTCATAGTTCCTCTGCCTTTCCAGAGTTACTTCTGGAGGAGCAATTGCATGCCCTTATAGTATGTCATTGACTACAGACTTATTTGATGGCGGCTTACATTCACTATGTCCAGTACTATCTTTAGGCATCACTGGCCTTTTACTGAGGCAGCACCACCATCTGCTGCGCTATTGGTACTGCCGTCAGATTGTCTGTGACTGCTTATTCAACAGGTTTTCCTGCTTATATCACAGCTACCCTCCATATCTGGAAGGTATTCCACTATCTGCAACTCATGGACATGCTCGGTGGCAGATGACACTGCCCCGGGAAAGTGATCCAGATCCAGAATTGCTTTTAATACAATACTGATGGTACACATTAGAACACAGTCAGATAATACAAGAACCTTTACATACGTGCATTTTGTTGTTTAGGTTAAAATTGTAGATTTATTGTATGATAGTTTTTGGAATAATTACATATATTTTAATGTAATTTTGAAATTTTGACTCCATGTATAAAATACAATTTTAATAATTTCTCACTGCCTTTTAATTTTGTTTACTTGAAAACAATAACTTAGGTTTACAGGAATGTATTGTGTTACAGGATTGCTTTTTATTTTTTAGGCAAATCAAAATAACACTTTGCCTAACCACCGAAAAATTCCTGACTATACTCCTTATTCAGATAGGTTATTTTGTGTCTCATATGATGACCCCACCAAAATGACTTAAATGTACTGTATCAAAGAGAATGTTAATGCTGTAATTTTCAATCATCAAGATCATTGATGACCTTAGGTGTAAATATAATTTTGCTGTTTTTAATCTTTTTTTTAAGAGATGAGATGGGACGATCAGGCTACCATGAATCATTGTATGATGCTCTGCAGTCTTTAAGAGACCGAGAATTCTCTGCTTTCCATGAAGGCCTGAAAAATGCCAGGTAAAAAACAAATGCCTATAAATATGCTGTGTATAAGACCTTGTTGTGTTTGTGCAGCTGTAGCAAAGTATTACACAAAATCAGACTGATATTTGAGCTGTAACTTGACTTATAGATTTTGACCTGAATTCTCCCTTTCATGCCTATGCAAGTCACGTTAGTGTTAATAGGACATGCATGCCTGATGCAAGGCCAGAATTAATTTTGTTTTAAATTTGTAAAGTGGTTTGTGTGCCCACAAACAACATATATATAGAATCTTTTTGGTAGAGATATTTATAACAACCTCTTTGCAAGGCTGCACAGGCTGAAGAATAATGATAGATATTAAAAGCCTTAATCCTCAAACTAACAAGTCCTTGTCTCTATAGGTCCTGTTTTTTTAAAAATAGGGTTACTTTCTATGGAGAAATCATCTTCCGTTAGTGTACATCCCTTTCCTGTTAATAGACAAGAAAGTTAGTTCGGAATAGTCCTTTTAAATCAAATGTCATATAGGCTATGAGACAGTAAACCTGATAGTCTTTCCATTTAGATTCTTAAGGGAGAAACCTTGAATTTTAGATTTTAATAATAATGCAAAATTCTTACTTAACTGAAATACAAAATATGTATTGGTGCAATATAGTTTATATTTTATATCTATTCTGTACATGAAAACTATATTGTCAATAAATAAAAGTATTTAGCATTGCTGTATTGTATCCCTAGGGTGAGTGAAGTAGAGGAGCTATGCAAAGGCAGTCTCGAGTCTGTGTTTTCATTGTATCCCACACTCTGCAGATTACAGACCATTGGAGAGTTGGAAAACATAGGACAACTTTTCTCCAGGTATTTTATTCCTTCATGTTAGATTCCCCTTCCAGTTCTAGCTATGAGTCTGATGTTGTTCTTGCATCTCTCAGCTATTTTTAAGCAACCTGTAACTAGAGGCTAGTCCCTCTGTTTTCTTCCTTTAACAAACATACTTTATAGATACCATCTTTACAAGTAACTTCACAGGTTCTCTAGTTATAAATAAAGGCCTTTTTCTAGAAATATTTTCCTGCTTATAAAAACAGGAAAAGAATGGTGGTATTATGAAAATCCACTATACTGGACTCTTCTGGATTTCCTGGTGCATCCTGTTTTCTATTTGTTTACCTTCTAACCTGTTAGTTCTTCAGGACATGGCCTGTCTTTATTTTTGTTTATTGTAAACATTGTCAGGACTAATATTTGTTAATGATTTAGTAGTATTTATTATTTGTTTTTGGGTAGCTTCCACAATGTGGTAGGTGCTGTACAAACACAAAAAAAGGATACAGTACCTTCCCCAAGGAGCTTATACTCTAACAAGATAAAACAGCCATAGCTGGAGAGTACATCTGAAAGGCATGCAGTATAATAAGAATATGGGCCATATAAAACACACCATCCTGCAGCTTGTGCTGCTGCAGCGATATTCTATTTTTAGCATGATAACTTGATGAGAGCTAGTGAGAGTATGTCTGCTCAAGCTGGAAATCATACCCACAGCTCCACATATAGATATACCCTTATTCTGTCATGCAGCCATGTACATGTAGATACAGATTAAGATTCCCTTTGCCAACTTTTTTTATCAGCCTTATCACATACTAGAACTTAGCAAATTAAATTCAAACAAGCATTCAAGAACATGTACACTGGAATTGTCGTGCCTCCCAGATGTTCCTCTCAAACTTGGGTTTGCTTTAAATCAGCTGTTTTGCTTAACTTCTTATAAAAATTACAAATCCTCTTATAATCCCTACCCTCCACTTGCTTGCTTTTCAAGATGTTTGTTCTGTGCATGAGCAGGAAGGGTTTCATGAACTATTTTTGCTTTCTGGACCATATATTGTGAGCTACTGACTTCAATTGTTTTATAGTCTTGGGATTTATAAAACAAGCTCCTTCACATCTCAGATTTCATTAATATTTGGTCAGAAGTAATAGCAGCTCTTTTTTCCTTTTCCTTTCTTAATGTCTGTGATTTCAGATCTGTTACTAACAAACAACTGAATGACGTTTATCTGAAGTGGCAGAGACAGTCCCAGCTTCTTAAGGACAGTGACTTTGGTTTCCAGGAGCCTATCATGGCCCTACGCACTGTAATTCTGGAGATCCTTCTTGAGAAGGAAAGTGAGAATTCCAAAAGAGAATGCATTAAAGACATTCTCACCAAACATCTAGTGGAACTGTCCAAATTGGCACGAACTGCCAAAAACACCCAGGTAACTAGTTCCAGCAAGAATCAGTCTGAAAAACACTTATTTCTCCAGTTAATAAGGAAATTTTTCACTGTAATGCTGAAGACCAACTATGCTAAAATTCCTATACTCCATCTAAGTTTATTCATTGAATTGTTTGTCTAGAGAGTCAGCCTACATAATATTTTATGAATGCTGCAAGCATATCTTCACATTTTTGTTCATAATTACATGCCTTTTCATGCAGTATATGTTATAAAACTGGAATTTTTACCTGTAAATGTATCAAAGGGGTAGCCGTGTTAGTCTGGATCTGTAAAAGCAGCAAAGAGTCCTGTGGCACCTAATAGACTAACAGACGTATTGGAGCATGAGCTTTCGTGGGTGAATACTGACGAAATGGGTATTCACCCACAAAAGCTCATGCTCCAATACGTCTGTTAGTCTATAAGGTGCCACAGGACTCTTTGCTACCTGTAAATTATGTTTCTACAACTTTGTAACTCCAATTTGGTACACTGGGTAGATGTAAAACCTCATCATCATGCCTTAGAGTCTCCCAGCATTCCAGGATAGAGTTGCAGAAAGAATTCCTCAACCTCAGCGTCTTGGTGTCGTGTTCAAATGTATATACACTTAAAGTGCCATTATTTACTGAAAAGTCAATCTCCGTGAATTACCTTGTAGAATTCCAGTTTTTTTTATCCCAATGACTTTTAAATCAAATATGTTCAATTTTCGGTTTCATCTGCCTGTCCTAAAAATTCAATGTAGGATGTGAAAGGCAACCTGAGCTATTTCTGGCTACCGTATGAGCACCAGTAATAAATTTTGTGCATATGGAGCTTGGTTAATAGCTCTGACCCAGAATTATGGAGCTGCAATACTTTTTATATCCTCTTAACTTCCTTGAAATAAAACCAATCCTAGAAAATATCGACCCTGGAATGAGACATGGCATGTGAAATTATAAAGTTTAGGGTGTTTTAAACTTTTTCTAGAAGTTGGTTTAAGAATGTTTCTAAACTTTTTGGCACATAGTGGGTGAAATCCTGTCCCATTAAAGTCCAATGCAAAGCTTACATTGACTTCACTGGTGCCATGATTTCACTAAGGCCTAGCGTACACTACAGAGTCAGGTGAACGTAAGGCAGCTCACGTCAACCTAGCTCTGCCAGTATCTATATTACAGTTGTGCTCATGCTGAGGTAAGTCGCCCACTACATCAACTTAATGACTCCACCTCTGAGAAATGCGTAACGATTAGATCGATGTAGTTAGGGCAACACAGTGTCCATGTAGACACTGTTTTACTTACATTGTCTGTTGGCTGTCAGCTTCATGTGGGGCTGATATCTGGAGCCCCCCCCACCCTTCCTCGGCACTGACAACCGAGCCCAGGGCTCACAGACAGAGCCCATCCTCGCCCCAGGGCTGACATCCCGAGTTGTGAGCCCGGCTCAGGGCTCAGTTTCACAGCAGGGAGCCTACTAGCAGTGAAATTGACATTCTTGTCAGTTTAATGGCTGCTAGTATTTCACCTTTTGTCTCTGGCTCCAGCTGTCAGCCCCAGGGTGAGGGGCTTCCGTTGTGAGCCCCAGCTGGCCAACAGGAGATGAAATGTGAGCCCTGTGGCTGTCAGTGCCCCACACTCCAGCTGTCAGTGCTCCACAATGCCCCACTTCAGTCAATGCAAGCGCTCCTGATGAGGACGCGCACTCCCGGCAGGACAAGGGCAGTGTGGACACCAAACAGCCAATTTAATTGCTACGATGGCTGTAGGTCGACCTAAGTTAAGTCAGCCTAATTTTGTAGTGTAGACAAGCCTTCAGCATCTCCAAAATGGCTTAAGAAATCCATTGCTATATAATCTTTCACCCTTATCACCTCATCAACCCAATTTATACTACCCACCCAATCTCAAGTATCAGGGGGTAGCCGGGTTAGTCTGTATCTACAAAAACAAGGAGTCTGGTGGCACCTTAAATCTGTTAGTCTTTAAGGTGCCACCAGACTCCTTGTTGTTTTCACCCAATCTCAGATACTCTGATGAGTGCCTTATAAGAATCTGAATAGAAAAACCTTACCTTTGTCCCCTAATATTTGCAAAAATATATGCAAACTACTAAGAAACTGTAAAAACACTTTTTCTAGTCAAGTGATCAATTTCCATTAATTTGGTAATTTGTTATTTTAATATTTGCATATGTTTGCAAATTTTAGAGGGAAAGTTGAGGGGACTGTGTATATTTGGATATAGTGAGTAGTGCTGAGGGATTATGTGTTAGTCAGGAATGGGCTGCGTCACTTAACTGTTCTTTACTGGCATTCTAACATTTGGGTTTTTTAAATTGTGTAGAACGTTTGTAACAAAAATGTAATATTGTTTTGGGGTATTAGCTGGCCTCCATTAAAACACATTTTAAACCTCTTTTTTAACAGTTTTTTGGTTATGAATATAAGCCAGCTCACTGTCCTATATTGTCATATTACCTCACTGTAATTGCAATGTTAATACTTCATTTAATGTTTTGTGAAGCTCAGTTCAGTAATCTATACTTTGAAACTTTTTGGTTATCAGAATGATAGGGTAGCCTATGCCTGTGCTCTAACACGTAAAAAGACCTTGCCTCCTTCCCAATGAAACAATTCTTAACACTAAGCAGGCAGAAGAGTGATATCTTAAAAAAATAAAGCAAAGTACTGATGGTGTCAGAGAGCCTGTTATGAAATGTATGTCCATTACTTATAAATATAATTGACAATTTAGTTTTTCTATTTCAGCTTCCTGAAAGAGCAATGTTTCAGATCAAACAATACAATCCAGCTATGTGTGTAGTCTCTGAGTGGCAACTGGAGGAAGCTCAGGTTTTCTGGGCTAAAAAAGAAGAAAGTCTAGCACTGAGTATTCTCAAGGAGATGATCAAGAAATTGGATACAAATTGGTTTCAGGTGTGTGTCAATAGGTAATCTTGAAATCGGGCCTAATTAATTTAATTTATTTTGTTTAGATGAGGAAATAAGGTTTTATAGGTTGACCATCTTATATGGAAAATTATTTTTGATTTGAAGTCTGATCTTTTTTTTAAAAATGTGCTTCTCCAAAGGTTGAGAATGATCCGAGCCTAAGACTGATATACACAGAGTGTCTGAGGTTATCTGGAAACTGGTTAGCAGAAACATGTTTGGAAAACCCTACAGTTATCATGCAGAAATACTTAGAAAAGGTAGGGTGGTTCTTCAAAACATACAACTAAATAGATCCTTCTGTATATAATACCTTGTAAAAATGTCAAAGTAAATTTTACAATGCAGCATTCATTTTTTCCGTATTGACACTATGGATTTTCAGTATATTCTAGAATAGCATCTCAGATGCAAAATAGTTTTTATTAATGATTTTATAGACTCCACAGTGAAACTTAGATTTAATACCTGTTTGGAGGTACAATGATATGACTTTTGTACTCCTCCACTCACTGTAGGGGTTACTCCCTTGATCTTGCCTTCAGTATGGTCTGCACTCTCACTGATCTCTCATCTTGTATTCTCTCTGCAACCACTTCATTGCTTCCAGTATTGCTTGCCACTCACTTCATTGCTCCTGCTAATTTGTGACTCTTCAGTTGTAGTTATCCCTTCTGACTTTTCTGATACTCTCCAAATACCGTCACCATCATTTCAGTTTTACTTGTAACTCTAGCCTCTCTTCTGTCTTGTGTTGTCATCTCCTTGTCTTGTGTTCGTTAGACTGCCTTTCTTACACTGTAAGCTTTTCATGGCAGAGAATCTTCCTTTATTTATACTGCAAAGCACCACGTACAACTATTTTATTATATGAGTAATACATAATAAGTGTTGGAGGATTTCCATTAGGTTCTGTAGTTAAAATTGGCATCAGCTGCTAGCGCTGAAAAATCCAAGTCCTTTCTGAGGATTAAATTCACTTAGGAAAAAAAAAATACTTTAACACAGTTGGTTTTATTTTGTATGTGCATCTGCCAGTATATACAAACATTAAATAATAATAATTGTTTAATCAAGCAGTATGAGAATAGATGTTAGCTATAGCTATTATGCGAACATGATCATCAGTCTTATCATTTCTGTATTTGTAACTTTCCTCTTAGGCAGTGGAAATTGCTGGGAGCCACAGTGGAGACAGCAGTGATGAGCTAAAGAATGGAAAGATGAAGGCTTTCCTTTCTTTGGCTCGTTTCTCTGATATTCAGTACCAAAGAATTGAGAACTACATGAAATCCTCAGAGTTTGAAAACAAGCAAGCTTTGCTGAAGAAGGCCAAGGAGGAAATTGGCCTCCTAAAGGAGCACAAGGTTCAGACAAACAGGTGGGTGTCCAGATTGAGGGGAGGTAACTATAGCTAATTGGCATACAGCACCAGAGTGGAGAGCAAAGTGTAACCAGATTTGGGATTTGCACATGCAGTAGGGCTGATGGAATCTTAGAGTTCATCTGACTATTTTTCTTATAGCCTTAGTAAGAGGAAGGGAAAGTGAGGGAAAACTCTAAGCTTTAAAAAGCAACAGAGGGTCCTTTTCTAAGCTTTAGTGGTTCTCTATTTTCTGTAGGAGGTGGCTCAAGTCTTAGTGCTTGTTTCCGTTCCCAGAAATTCACTTTTACATTGGTGTGTTCAGGTCCAATCATTAGAAGAAATGGGACTAGATTTTCAGTGTGTTTTAATCACAGAACAAGGGCACCCAGTGTACCCAAAAGAGGAGGACAGTGTGGGTACTTGATCTAAAGGTTGCTTGATTTTCTTTGCTGGTACAAAAGCAAGTATAAAATGCTGGAAAATTGCTTAAAGTTGTAGGTGAGAGAACTCCAGCCTGCCTTCCCATCAGTGTTTTAACATATGGTTAATGTCCATTCATAGATACACAGTGAAGGTTCAGCGGGAGCTTGAACTTGATGAATGTGCAATTCGTGCACTGAGTGAGGATTGTAAACGTTTCTTGTGCAAAGCGGTAGAGAACTACATCAGTTGCTTACTTAGTGGAGAAGAGCATGATATGTGGATCTTCCGCCTCTGCTCCCTCTGGCTTGAGAACTCTGGAGTTTTTGAAGTCAATGGAATGATGAAGGTACGTTTCTGCTCTTACTTTTTTCTTATCCTTCTGATTCTACATGAAAATCAAATTCAGATTCCTCATTCTCACATGCTAGGACCTGCATAGCTCTGCCAGTGTGTCCACCTCTCGCCTCTCATTTGTATCTTAGTCAGTGTGTCCTGCACTGCACTCTTCCAAAACAGCTCACTTTTTTGCTTTCTCGATCTGCCTCCTTCCATTAGCTACTCTACACACTTTCTCAAGGTGCCCATATGCTTGGAGTCTGGCACATAACCCTGTGCACCAGCCTTCTTCAGTCTTTCCTCAAAACTCACTTTATGTACTACTCATTTATCGCCCTCCATCATTAACTGTGGTCCTCTTTTCTGTTTCTGTCCCCTACATTTTTAATAACAAAAGTTAGCAAAAGTGTCCATAACATTAAGCATATCTCTTGATCTTTCTCTGTTGTACCCTTGTGGCACCCAGCGAACGACTAGTGAGGGAGTAGTGTGCAGCATGCTGCCACTTGGGCAGCCAATAAATATTTTTAAAATGTATTTTAAATATCAGTACAAACCCACTGGTGCCTATCTACTGATTTGTGTTTGTGATCTCTTTTATGTGCATTGTTGCTTTACATCTGATTTCTTTTTCAACAGACAATTGCAGAGAAGATTCCATCATACAAGTTTTTGCCTCTGATGTACCAGCTGGCCGCTCGAATGGGAACCAAGATCATGGGCTGTCTAGGATTTCACAAAGTTTTAAATAATGTAATTAATACTAAATCATAAGTATTGTGATTAGATTAATGGTACAGAGATGCATCTTACTTATGTTAAAACTCCTAAACAGAACATGCATCTTCCTTAGCACAATTCTATCTTGACTGAGTCATGTAGCCTAAACTATTCCATTACAGAATGAGATGTAGCAAACTTGAAATATAAAACTTGTTTTTTGTTCTGCCAATTCTCTTCACTGATTTAGGAGTCTTCTTAGAATAGTCAGACCATTGTATTAAGAACATATTTTATATAGTATAGACATCAAAATACAGACTTAGCTATGCTGTTACTTTATTTTTTTCTGTAAAGGACCATGAAAGGTAAAAAAATTCAGTCCTTTCTATGTTGATTATAATATGAAAGAGTTGAATAGTGTTTTATTGCACATTTGCTTCTTAATTTAAAATCTTAGTTTACTGCTCTGATTTGTAAGTCATTTTAATTTTTATTATATCTTTAATAACTGACTTGTTATTTCTTGACAGCTAATATCTAGAATTTCACTGGATCATCCACATCATACTTTGTTTATAGTACTGGCTTTGGCAAATGCCAACAAGGATGAACTCTTGGCAAAACCAGAGGCAACAAGAAGAAACAGACTAACAAAAAATGTACCGAAAGAAATCTCCCAGCTCGATATGGTACTCAAATCAAACTGAATTTTGTTTATGAATCACATAGTTCTGGGTTATGAATCATATTTAGTATCGTAATGTCAGAAAGTTAATTTACTTTAAAAGGATGTTATAGTGCAGAGTTTCTTTTACTTGAATTTTTTGGTGGGATGAGGAAGAATGGGGAAAAATTAAATATTCATTTTTAAAATCAAAACTTGTAATTACGGACACTGGGGACCTACTAGCTTTGACCGTTGTTATTCAAATCAGTTATTACAGTGGTTTCAGGGGGAAAAAAATCCTCACATTTCCTGCGGCCAGTGGTCCCTCAGTTCAGAGTATCATAAAGGAGACTTTTTTTAGATTTTTCACCCTGTGAGATATTGTAAAGACATTTTAGCTGCATCAAGGGCTTGAGTGGGTTTATAAGCGAGAAGTCGATAATGACCAAAGATTTTTCTGTTTTAATGTTAAGTTAGTGTTTAATGTAAATCTGTAAGATAAAAGTATTTGGGTTTGTGCAACATGGTTCTAATATCTTTATTTCTTTCCCAGAGAAAAAGAGTAATGTTAATGCTATAAACCGTAATGATTTGTAACATTATATCATGGCTTCTTTTTTAAGTTAGTGTTATTGTTTGATTGATGATTATAATTGCTACGATTACGATGATTTTCCCAACCTTTCATTATTGGAGCCCCTCATTGGCACTCCGTGGGCACTTTCATTGTCCCCTTGCACTGTTGTCCTCTCATAGTTTCTGGCTTCTCTCCTTTTCCTGTCCATTTCTCGTCGTCTTTTTGGGGGAGGTTTCCTTATCTTTTTTCCATATTTGTAGTTGGCTTTTCTCCTCCTCTTTGATAGTTCTGATCCCTTTCCTCAGTAGGCTGTATGTAGCTGTGGATTGGGGCGTCCATTGGTGTGCTAAATTGAGCGAAGTACCACAAAGTTGGGAGCAGAGAAGGGAAGCTTGGACGGGCAAGCTGCTTGAGCCTTCAGCCTCGTACATGTGAGCTGCTCCCCCAGCCAGCTACATTAGGGACAATAGCAGAAGCAGGAAAGGGAATGGGGAGTGGATTTCCAAGAGCCACCAACCCCTTTATTTGCCCCATGTTTGCATAGGATGGAGAGTGGATCTGGTGTCCTGCAGCTTTCTCAGTCTCACTCCTTCTCCACTTTGTTTGGACATACCCACCCCCACAAATAGTTCACTGTCCTTCCCACCCCAGGTTGGAAAACACTGAATTAGCATTTATATGAATCCAAGTTTGTATTGCAGAGGATATTCAGTATCTGTGTTTCCTCTGTTTTCCCAGGATAGGTTCAATTCTACTTGATGGCAATATACTGTGTGTCTTTGACCTGGTAAAGAGTAACTTGCAAAATGTATTTGGTTTTTTGTTTTTGTTTTTTGTTCTGTAGGATCGAATGGAGGCTGCCAACAACATAATTAACATTATAAAAAGTAAGAGACCTCAGATGGTTAGAGGTGTAGAGGCACTTTGTGATGCGTACATCACATTAGCAAATCTGGATGCCACTCCATGGAAATCTCAAAGAAGTAAGTATTTGAAAAGAGGGCTTGTTGGTCAGTAGTTAGGCAAGGTATTTAGAGTCACAATTACCAAGCTTTATTCCCAGCTCTACCATTGCCTTATCTTGGGGGTAGTCACTGAGTCTCTCTAGGCTTCAGTTCCCCCAGCTGTAATATAGGCATGACGCTGCATAGGGTGGGGATAGGTCAGTTAACTATTGTTTTCTTTGAAATCCTTGGATGAAAGATGCTATTTAAATGTTAAGTATTATTACCAAAATGCAGACGGGCTGCTGTACTGCTACTATGTCCTAATTATGTTAAATATAAGACCTACTCTGATTTAGAAGTCATATAAAACAACTTGCACTTTGAGGTTCAACTGGAGTGGTTCTTGGATATGAGACCTCCAGAGAATTCGTAGTGCTACTGGGAGTAGGGGAGGCCAGGGAGTCATGACCCCATCCCTTTTTACTGGCCGTAAGGGCGAGCAACAGGGGGGAGGGGGCAGAGAGGAAGGAGCGGAGACTGGGGTGTTGTGGGGAGGGGTGGTGCAGAGGTGAGGTCTGGTGGGGAAGTGATGGGGTGAGAGTGGAGTCTTGGGGAAGGGGCAGCGCGGGGGCAGGGATTCAGGGGGAAGGGGCAGGGTGGGGCGTCGTGAGAAGGCGTGGGGTGTTGGGGGCGAGGCGTCATGAGCTCGGGGGCTTGGGGAGAAGGGGCAGCGCACGGGTGACAGCTCGGAGGGAAGGGGTGGCTCGGGGGGTGGGGCCACAGTTTGGTCATTGGTGGCCCCCCTACTTTTAGGGAGCTTCCATTGCTCTTGACTGTGAGAGAAGTGTTTTCATTACCTCAGTTTGGCTCCCTAGATGAAAGGGCCCAAGGAGTGCTTATGGCAGTAGCTGCCCTTTCCCTCACTCAGATCTTGGGTTCAGGACCCAGACTGAGCAACCTTTTGGGGGAAAACAAGGGTAAACTGATAAGTGTGAACTGCAGTTGTTGATTTAAAATAATGCATTGATTTTAACTGCAGAAGGCATAAGTATTCCTGCTGGCCAGCCTATTATTAAACTAAAGAACTTGGAGGATGTTGTTGTTCCCACCATGGAAATTAAGGTGAATAAAGTTGAGATATATTTACAATTTAATATCCATCCATTTCTTCTCAATGGAAGTCAGGGTGTGTGGTCCTTTGCCTGTGATCTTTGCTTTTTTCCCCTTTGCTTTAAATGCCCTCTTCCCCTACCTTTGTTGCATTTATGTATGTGCTTATGAGTACATATTTACATATTTGGATCATAGAATCATAGAATATCAGGATTGGAAGGGACCTCAAGAGGTCATCTAGTCCAACCCCCTGCTCAAAGCAGGACCAATTCCCAACTAAATCATCCCAGCCAGGGCTTTGTCAAGCCGGGCCTTAAAAACCTCCAAGGAAGGAGACTCCACCACCTCCCTAGGTAACGCATTCCAGTGCTTCACCACCCTCCTAGTGAAATAGTGTTTCCTAATATCCAACCTGGACCTCCCCCACTGCAACTTGAGACCATTGCTCCTTGTTCTGTCATCTGCCACCACTGAGAACAGCCGAGCTCCATCCTCTTTGGAACCCCCCTTCAGGTAGTTGAAGGCTGCTATCAAATCCCCCCTCATTCTTCTCTTCTGGAGACTAAACAATCCCAGTTCCCTCAGCCTCTCCTCATAAGTCATGTGCTCCAGACCCCTAATCATTTTTGTTGCCCTCCATTGGACTCTTTCCAATTTTTCTACATCCTTCTGGTAGTGTGGGGCCCAAAACTGGACACAGTATTCCAGATGAGGCCTCACCAATGTCGAATAAAGGGGAACGATCACGTTCCTTGATCTGCTGGCAATGCCCCTACTTATACAGCCCAAAATGCCATTAGCCTTCTTGGCGACAAGAGCACACTGTTGACTCATATCCAGCTTCTCGTCCACTGTGACCCCTAGGTCCTTTTTTGCAGAACTGCTACCTAGCCATTCGGTCCCTAGTCTGTAGCAGTGCATGGGATTCTTCCGTCCTAAGTGCAAGACTCTGCACTTGTCCTTGTTGAACCTCATCAGGTTTTTTTTGGCCCAATCCTCTAATTTGTCTAGGTCCCTCTGTATCCGATCCCTACCCTCCAGTGTATCTACCACGCCTCCTAGTTTAGTGTCATCTGCAAACTTGCTGAGAGTGCAGTCCACACCATCCTCCAGATCATTAATAAAGATATTAAACAAAACCGGCCCCAGGACCGACCCTTGGGGCACTCCGCTTGAAACCGGCTGCCAACTAGACATGGAGCCATTGATCACTACCCGTTGAGCCCGACGATCTAGCCAGCTTTCTATCCATTCATCCAGCCCATACTTCTTTAACTTGGCGGCAAGAATACTGTGGGAGACCGTATCAAAAGCTTTGCTAAAGTCAAGGAATAACACATCCACTGCTTTTCCCTCATCCACAGAGCCAGTTATCTCATCATAGAAGGCAATTAGGTTAGTCAGGCACGACTTCCCCTTCGTGAATCCATGCTGACTGTTCCTGATCACTTTCCTCTCCTCTAAATGTTTCAAAATTGATTCCTTGAGGACCTGCTCCATGATTTTTCCAGGATATTTTTCAATAGATTTTGGTATATTTTTCTGATATTGTATATTCATTTCTTAATATAGATATTGTTTCATTAGGTTTTCATATGCTTATTTTTAGTGCTAATATGATTAATAAACTACTTGAACTTGGAGACTACAGATGTCCTATATAAACGATGCAAGATTGTTATAAGTCTGCTAATGAAATTTGCAAAGCTTCGGGTTTATAGATAATGAAACATTTTTCCTCACTAATGAATATGATATTTTATAGTAATTTTTAATTATAATTTCAGGTGGACCCTACTGGGAAATATGAAAATTTGGTGACAATAAGATCATTCAAGCCAGAGTTTCGCTTAGCAGGAGGCCTGAATCTGCCTAAAATAATAGATTGTATAGGATCAGATGGAAAAGAGAGGAGGCAACTTGTCAAGGTGAGCTCTATCTGCTGTAGTTGCCAGAGGGCAGTGTCCTCTTTCTACAAGTCATAGACATGGAGCCAAATTTTTAAATGTATTTAAGTGTTGCTTTGCTAAGTGTTTCAATGCTTAACTGACTTAGGAGCCTCACTCATTTTCAAAAGTGACATGAAGCATTTAGCAGCGAAGAGTCCTGTGGCACGTTATAGACTAACAGACGTATAGGAGCATGAGCTTTCGTGGGTGAATACCCACTTCTTTGGATGCATATAGTGGAAATTTCCAGGGGCAGGTATAAATATGCAAGCAAGAGTGAGTACGGCTAGTTCAATCAGGGAGGATGAGGCCCTCTTCTAGCAGTTGAGGTGTGAACACCAAGGGAAGAGAAACTGCTTTTGTAGTTGGCTAATCCTGAATGGCTAGCCAACTACAAAAGCAGTTTCTCCTCCCTTGGTGGTCACGCCTCAACTGCTAAAAGAGGGCCTCATCCTCTCTGATTGAACTAACCTCGTTATCTCTAGCCTTACTCACTCTTGCTTGCATATTTATACCTGCCCCTGGAAATTTCCACTATATGCATCCGAAGAAGTGGGTATTCGCCTACGAAAGCTCATGCTCCTATACGTCTGTTAGTCTATAAGGTGCCACCGGACACTCTGCTGCTTTTACAGATCCAGACTAACACGGCTACCCCTTTGATATAAAGCATTTAGGAGCCTAAGTCCCACTGACTTCAACAAGACTTGTCTATGTCGCCTTTTGAAAGTGAGAGTTAGGCTCCTAGGTCAGTTAGGCATTGCAATGCCCAAATACCTTTAAAAATCAGGGCTATGGAGAAAGTTGTGATCTGAGTACAGGAATGGAAGCCTGAAACTCTTAAGTTCTCATCCCAGCTCTCTAGCAGACACCTCTTATGTGCTTGGGTGCATCACTTAAGATCTGTGTCCGTTTCCCCAGTACAGGTTGTTTTGAGTATGTTTGTTTATACAAGTATTTTGAAAAGGAAATCACTAAGTATATAATATACGAATTTGTATATCTCTGTCCTCCTACAGTGTGCACATGTACTGTTGCCCACTATTGGATAGAATATGAGACCTGCTGAAGTGTGTGATTATTTATGTTCCTTCTAGTGGCTGGAGTGTGTATTGAAATAAAGCACTCTACTTTTACACTGCTAACCAAAGATGTGCTCAAAAGTTCATGCTTGTTGGTATAGAATCATGTGGGTAGAAACTCTTTATTCTAAGTGTTTAGTCTTGTTTTTCTTAGAAATAAAAGGATTAGTAGTTGGAGAGATTTTAAAAGCAGAGACTTTGAAATTTCAAACATATGTACAAGATTCTAGAAAAGTTACTTTAGAATGGATTGATTTGATTAATGATCTCTAACTCCCTTTATTCATTCCCAAGTGGCTTTAAAAATAGCGACTGCATTAGTTCAACCAGCTTCATTCTAGCCCACCTGATTGCACAGTGATATAGCACTACTCTTGGGAAATGTGGGTTTTACAGATCTCTGGCAGTGGTAACTAGGACTGTGTTGCAATTGTGGTACGCTGAGACCTCTGGAAAAGCTGCGATCTGCAGTCCTTATGGCTAATTATGGGATAGGGTGTAGCGTTGAATGAAATGACATCTTTAAAAGCATGCTAACATAAGTAAGTTACATAGGGTTTTGGAAACCCTAAAAATCAAAAATCAAATGTTTGCAATGCGAAGAAGGAATAAAAACTGGTAGATTAACTTTATTTTCAAGCTTCTGAAGTGTACTACAAAACCAAGTATTAATTATATTTGCATAGTTTGACTTGGGTGAATAGGAGAACATTTAATTTTTATGTTTTGTGGAGGCTGTTGCTCTTCTAAGAGCACCTTCATTGCAATAAAGAGGAAGTTGGATGTTAGAAGAATTGTCCTTTAATTGCTTTTTTGTATTTCTTTTAAAGGGCCGGGATGACCTGAGACAGGATGCTGTCATGCAGCAGGTTTTCCAGATGTGCAATACACTGCTCCAGCAAAACACTGAAACCAGAAAAAGAAAACTCACCATCCGAAGATATAAGGTAGCCTCCAGCTGCTGCTGCAGCAGAGTTGTGATAAATGGCTCTTGTGTAGTGTGACAATTTTACTCTCTTCTTTTATCTCTATAACCCAAAAGCTAGCTAAAAGTACGGTACGTTGTCAAGAAATTAACTATTTCCTCAGGTGGGGCAGAGTTCAGATAAAGCAAAGGTTACCATTTAATTTTCTCCAGTCTATAAAGTCCACGGAAAAATTATCTGGTGCCCTGATGTCTATTTAAATACCCCTGGAAGCTTTCTTTGTAGAGACTTGAAACAGTAAAATGAGAGAGCCATTTACTGCCACTCAGTTGTAAACTGCTGACCATTAGGTTTCAGCACACAAGATCATTTAAGTTTTCTCTTTAATTTCAGTCTTGTAGGATCCCTTACAAGTTCAACTGAGTCCAACAGCCCAATCCAAAATCTGCAAATGCAGGATCTGAATGTCAGAACTGTATTTGATGAGACAAAGAATGAATTTAATATTTCTGGATATAAAAAAATAGTTTGGACATAAGCTTTTCCCCTTTTTCTTCCCTCTAATGTGTATGGTGTGTACAAACATATTATAAAAGAATTAAGATGAGCTGCTAATAAATAGTTTTAAATGAAGGTTGAATGAGCTTTGTCTTTGACAAATTGGAACTGTGTTTCAGTCTGTGAAGTGATTTATCCTAATTAGTTATGTATCCTATAATACTTTCAAGAACTCATAGGTGGATTTCATTATGTCTTGCTTAAATAGTTTTCAATCAAACTTGGTATATTTTGTAAACATGCAAAATGAAGGAGGACAGGGAAGAAGGAAAAGTGTTCATAGGGTTTTTAAATGTATATAATAGAAATTACCATGAAAATACAAACTCCCTCTTTACTATGAGATTTCAAGTCTTTCATAATCCATCATCAATGAACAACAAGGATAAGAAGACAGAAGATGTACAAAAAACAAAGGAGTAGGAAGGAATCAAAACTAAAAGAGATGACTACCACTCAGCCAGAGGATTATTTAGTCTCTGTGCTAATTCAGTCTGCTAAGGCAACCAACAAGGAGGGGGCAGTTAGAGCCAATTGTGATGTGAACATCTGTTCACTAGTACCTGGCAATAGACTAAATTTGTGAGATTTGATAATGGTTTAAAAACTGGCTGATAGGACAGAAGGTACCATTGTGATCATCTAGTATCTTCAATTTCACATATGCTCATTACAATTGTTACATGGTATCTTAATACCCGCAATTGCTTGTAATAATCCTATAAAATTTGTGTTGAACTATTAGTAATCATTGCATCATTTTACTACCTGACCAAACATGGAAACTCAGCAGGGTAATTATGTTGTATTGAAGTATTAGTAATAGCTGTAAATGGTTCCCTAGCAGTTTCTTTTGATAAAATGAGATCTTCCAGTTGTGCTTAGAAAAAGCTGTATAAAAACAAGTATGATGCTGTATGGAATCTGGGGGACACTTTAGGATATTATGAATACCAATATTTATAGATTCATAGATTATAGGACTGGAAGGGACCTCGAGAGGTCATCGAGTCCAGTCCCCTGCCCGCATGGCAGAACCAAATACTGTCTAGACCATCCCTGATAGACATTTATCTAACCTACTCTTAAATATCTCCAGAGATGTAGATTCCACAACCTTCCTAGGCAATTTATTCCGGTGTTTAACCACCCTGACAGTTAGGAACTTTTTCCTAATGTCCAACCTAAACCTGCCATGCTGCAGTTTAAACCCATTGCTTCTTGTTCTATCCTTAGGCCTTGGCTACACTGGCAATTCACAGCGCTGCACTTGCTGCGCTCAGGGGTGTGAAAAAACACCCCCCCCCCTGAGCGCAGCGAGTGCAGCGCTGTAAAGCGCCAGTGTAATAGGCACCTGCAGCGCTGCACGCTCGCTCGCAGCACTGCACGCTATTCCCCTCGGAGAGGTGGAGTACTTGCAGCGCTGCGAGAGCTGGCGGTGCGACTACACTCGCGCTTCACAGCGCTGCCGCAGCAGCGCTGTTAATCCGCAAGTGTAGCCAAGGCCTTAGAGACTAAGGTGAACAAGTTTTCACCTTATTGTAAAGTTGCAATGAGTTATGTCAGATATGCCATGTAAGATATCTGCAAAAATGTTATAATTTGCCAGATATGATCATCTTGTTTATATGTTTGTATCACTGTTGTATTATGAGTTACAGATATGTATGTATGTCTGTATTTCAAATTTGTGCTATGCTTCTGGGTGACACTCCCAGACAGTTTGGCATCAGCACTGCCTAGCCTGCTTGATGGCCCATTAAGGACCATCAGCTATATAACTGACCCATTGAGAGAAGGCAAGGGATACACCTTATGACTTAGCAAGGTATGCAGGGGCATGCCTATGGACAGAAAAGGCTTCCAAACCATGTGCTGGGCAGCTTGTGTTTGAAACAAAGGAAGCATAAGCCGCATGGCAAAAGACTATAAAAGACAGTTGCATCTTCTCCATTTTGTCTTCAGTCCTGCTTCTTACCTCTTGTTATGTATGTGACTGTTTTACCATTTAACATCTCGCTTCTTGTTCTTTCTTTTTTCTTTATTATAAACCTTTAGTTTTAGACACTAAAGGATTGGCTGGCAGTGTGGTATTTTGGGGAAGGTCCAAACCTATACTGACCTTTTAATGTGGCTGACCCTTTGGGGTCGGAAGATCATTTTGTATATATGAGCAGATGTTTTTTTAAATAACTTCACTGACCTGGACGTAGGTGCTGACTGGGAGTCAGAGAACTGGGATGCGATAAAGGGGGCTGTGTGATTTCTTTTTTGCTTCTTGATAACCAATGTGGGGAATCAGAAGCACCATTTATGACTGGTTGAGGAGTTTAACTTCAGTGTTACCCCACCGGTCTTGGGAGTATCTGCTCTCCCTTTTGTAGCCTGCCCTGACCTTGGCATTTCCAGTGAGGGCTGCCCCAGGTACACCAGGTCATAACAAGGTATGTTGAACTCAATTGTACAGTCTACTCTAATACACATGCCTATTTAAGAGATACATGTTAGGGTTGTGGTGTTTGGTATTCTTTTCCCAGGTGATTCCCCTTTCTCAGAGAAGTGGTGTCCTGGAGTGGTGCTCAGGGACAGCTCCCATTGGTGAATTCCTTGTGAATCCTGAAGAGGGAGCTCACAGGAGATACAGGCCAAAAGACTACAGCAGTACTTACTGTCAAAAGACCATGATGGTGAGTCACAATAGCAAAAAATCTTGCTCATTTAGTGTCGTGCAGAGATTCTTTAGAGTTTTGATCTTTTAAATAATATACATATATATTGTGTTAATGAATACATTTCTGTTATAAACCCAATATTAAAAACCGAGAATATAGGCAATGAAATAGAACTAGTTAACTAGATCTCCAGGTTTATATGACAATAACCTGAGATTAACTACTAAAAGTCTGAATTATAAAGTAAAAACTTGGCATGTGAAGGATCAAACTATAGTTGGATCTCCAATAGTATGACGTGATAATCCCTTCCATTATCAAAGCTCGGTTGAAGTTCAGAATGAACCTTTTGTGGAAGCCCAACAGGGTATGCCATATTTTGCAGAATTAATTTACATTTGTCAGTGTTTTTCATCATAATGAGAGAACATAGTAATTTATGAAAACTAGAAAATAATTTAATTATTACCATGAATACAGAGAAGTTTTATCACAGCTGCAAGATTGTGTATCTATGTTAGAGAGAGAGAATTTGATATGGGAGTAGAGCATTGTGTATTTCTTTCCAAAGAATGGAGTAGGCTCCATCCAAACTAATAAATGGGTGAAATCATGGCTAATTTATTTGTGGTTTGTTTAAAGGATGCACAAAAACAGCATTCTGAAGAGAAATACAACATCTTTATGGACGTTTGCCAGAATTTTCAACCTGTGTTTCGCTATTTCTGCATGGAAAAATTCCTGGACCCAGCTGTTTGGTTTGAGAAACGATTGGCATATACTCGCAGTGTGGCTACATCATCTATCGGTATGTAAAACAGCTGCTGTCATTGTTTTCAAGATAAGATAATTTTCAAACCTAATGTTGGTAATAACTAGCATAACTATAAACAAGGAGATTAGAACATTTTACGGTAACAGCAATTAAGCTAAGACATATTGAATGGGAAATAAAAAATAACAAAAACAGGTTGTTTTTTTAAATGACTTCCAGCACCCAGTTTATTGAAACACTGATTCCATTTGTCTCAGTAGAAAGACAGTATCAAACATTGCTCTTTTGCTTTTTATAAGGTTTTTTTAAGTCCTAGAAGATTTAAAACATATTTCCAGTCAAACACTGATTTCCACTGCCTCCCTCCCCCAAGAACTGAATCAAAGGAAGGCTCCATTTTTACTTTCTTTGTGAACCAGCATCATTAGTGGTATTTATAATAATATACTCAATTGGGAGGAGGGGTAATTTTTATCTAACGGCTGCTGCAGTTAACAAGGAAATGCAAAAAGTGGATTTTTAATAAGGTAAAATTTGATATTTTTTTTCTTAACTCCTGGATAATTGAGTTCTGGAGTTAAAATGAATATTTAGGTTCTGGACGACATCCGATAGCAGAGTGAGTGTTAAAGTAGGCTCTATCTTAGGTCTAAACAACATGGCAAGAATCCCTATTTAATATAAGATGAACATACTTAGCATGTTGCATGTATGCCTTCTCCTAGAGTAAATTCCTGTGCAGTGGGCCTGCACACAGCCCAATGACATGTTTAAGACCTCAACATTCAGCTTAAGTGGTGTGCACAGCCCTATACAGAACCATAACCTTTCATACTTTTTCACACACAAAGATTATTTCCATACTTGGAATTCAGTATGTTATATACAGTACAATGGAATCTATTGATTGACATATGATGGGGAGACTTATTTGTGAATGACTGAATTTAGCAAATTAGTGGGTTCATTGTCAGCTAATAAGGAAAAGATCATGCATCACAAAATGCATGTTGTACATTTATTTTGACAATTGTTGTTGTGTTATTTATTATATGCCAGAATGAACTTATGAAATACTCTGTATTGTAAAAATATGAAACCTCGCTAGTAGTCACTCACTACAGCATCTCCTAGCAAATCTTTTTGCTGAAAAGTAAGGAAAGATTGCTTCTTTTGTATGTATTTATAAAATTTATAGATTAGCAAAATCCAGATGTGAGAGTTCTACTGCATATTAAATGTTTTTGACTTGTTCTTTATTTTACTGTGAATCGACTTTCTTTCTTGGACCAGTTTTATGAAGTCATAGGGCTAAATTGTCTGCTGATGCAAATGGGAAGAACTCCTCTGAAATAGACCTGTGCACATTTACATCAGCAGAAACTTTCACCTGTTTTATCTAATTCATCTCTTTGGTTGCAAACTTATTGCATGACATTTGGTATTCTATACTGGAGCTACATGTATACATATAGAACTGTGTGTATTATTTTTCTCTTACTTTTAACTTGTTTACATAAATCAAGCTTATTCTATGAATATGTTCTATTAGATTTTTCAGCATTTTTACAAAGGTGATTGTGTAAGGCGTAATCATGTATTCTAAGGAGCAATCATGTACACTAAAATGTAAAGTAGTTTTACAAATCATGATTTCATACAAATCGTTTCATTTTGAGATAATCTCTTTTCAGTTGGTTACATACTTGGGCTTGGAGATAGACACGTACAGAATATCCTGATAGATGAGCAAACTGCAGAATTGGTGCACATAGATTTAGGTAAGAGGAAAAGTAAAAAAAAAAAAAAAAAAAAAAAAGAGCTTTCAATTGTCTTTTCCTAAACATTTTTGTAACATTTCACTATATCTCTTACTTCAGGGGTTGCTTTTGAACAGGGCAAAATCCTTCCCACACCAGAGACTGTTCCCTTTAGGTTAACCAGAGACATTGTGGATGGGATGGGCATCACTGGCGTGGAGGGAGTCTTTAGAAGGTAAGCGATGCTTCTTAGGCCTAAGAGGGCAGCCAAAGGTCTCCTAAAATATGATTGTTTATAGTATGTAATATAGTGCAGAGAGTGTTGAGAGAACTCTTAACTTCCTATGGAGAATAATCAAATCGGAATTAGTGCCATGTAACAATCAATTATGGAATCTTTAATATTGTCCTTCGGTTGTACAGCTTCTCTCCTCATTCATCACTAATGGGTTAATGCTGCCCAGTGATGGAGTTCAGAGGTAGTCAGTTGTTGCTGGAGACTCCCATCAGTGCAGGCCACTAGATTTTCTCCCTTTGGCAATGGAACAAGTTGATGGTGCAGTTTCTCTTGACCATTTCGTTTTATGGTAGAACCCTTATTTTACTGGGGAGTGCTGGGGAGCACTCTGCTAGGTCTTTCCCTTTCGTGGCACTAGTGCCCCTTTGTGGGTTCCTCCGCCTGGTGTGATATCCAAATTCTGGAGTCCTCAGTGAGTAGTTTAAATAATAAACTTTATTTAAAAAAAGAAAGTAAAACCATAAGCACTGGAGTGCTGTTGGTCAGGCAGAGTCACAGTAGGGCAAACACACGCACACCCTTAGCCAGATTGCTTGTCAAAGAACTGATAATAATGTACAATATATATAGGTGGTATCACTTGACCAATCGGTACAGAAAAACAGGTTACGAAATCAGAAACTGTTGCTGGGTAAGATAAGAAACTGGTGCTAGGCAGGAACAACCATAACAGATTCTGGAGACCTGCACTTCTCTGGCCAGGAGTCCCTTCTGCACATGTGCAGATGCGCAATGGTAACCCAGCAGACACCTTGATTGACAGCCCTTAGGCTGCACTTGCTCTACTCACCCTATGCTGTTAGTGCAGCCTATAGTGAGTAGTTCATAAAATAGAAAACCTCAAAGTCACTGTACATACGTAGCATAAGTTGCCTTATGATGCACTGCATCACTTTCTTCTTGCCTTTAGACCACTGCAAAGCCATTTCAAATGCTTCGAAGGCATCAGAATATGAAGGCATGTCAACTTGCTCATATAAAACTGGTTGTTTGTAAGGCCTGGTCCCCACTAAGTCCCCACTTCGGACTAAGGTACGCAAATTCAGCTACGTTAATAACGTAGCTGAATTCGAAGTACCTTAGTCCGAACTTACCGCGGTCCAGACGCGGCAGGAAGGCTCCCCCGTCGATGCCGCGTACTCCTCTCGGCGAGCTGGAGTACCGGCGCCGACTGCGAGCACTTCCGGGATCGATCCGGGATCGATTTATCGCGTCTTAACCAGACGCGATAAATCGATCCCAGAACATCGATTGCGTGCCGCCGGACCCTCCGGTAAGTGAAGACAAGGCCTAAGACTGGTGTCGAGAGTCTTCTGTATAACTTCAATTTTTATTTGTTTTCGTGTGATAGATGTAGCTGCACACTAGCCAAGGAAAACATGGTTTTTACCTAATAGACATTAATGTTAGAAACCCCTCCCTCCACTGCATCTAGAAATGAGACCAGACATCCTTTACCAAGGTCCTATTCCCCCATCCAGCCCATTTATACTTGACAGCTTGGCTGTTGGGACAGAACTATTAATCAGGCTTGCACTATCCTCCAGAGTGAATGGGAGTTTACTCTTCTTCAGGAAGCTTGAACACGAAAGGTCTAACCTGAATCTGGATAAAGTTTATCTTGTGGTATCAAGGGAAAACAAAACCCCCAAGAACCCTGCTACCCAGCTATTCTGGATTTTCTTCAGGACAGTCTGATCTCAGAAGGTAAACGGGCTCATGCTGACTAGTACTTGGATGGGAGACTCCCTAGGAACGTTGGGTGTTCTCAGCACCCAGAGTCTTAAGAAATAGGTGGTAATAGTCACAGGAAGGGTCAGGTCGCAAGTTACACACCAATAACCATGCAATAGGTAACACGACCAGTTAGTGACCGGAGGAACAGACCAGTTCAAACTGGACACTGCTGCAAAGGATTTATATCCCCTGTTCAAATGAAGAAAAGCTCTTGAAGCCAATGCCGAGAATTGCTCACCCTGGGTCAAAACAGACATGGCTCTGGCCATAATTTTATCACCTCTGTAAAAAGTTCCAGAGATACAAAACTTTATTGTCCTGGCAGGGCTCATCCATAGCCAGTTATCTCCAGTGGCTGGGATTGCTGGTGTCATGCCTTGGCTTCATCCCTTGAGTGGATTCCTCAAAATGCACCTGTAGAAATTCCTTTTGAGGACATGGAACCACACACCTGATGCAGTGCAAAATTGTGTGTCATTCTCAGATCACATCTGAATGTCTCTTTGTGGGCAGCTGAATACAAACAACATGCAGACAGTTGACCCAGTTTTCACCCTGGACTCTTTCATGCTCACAGTGGAAGAAAGATTCATTGCGGGGGGAGGGGCACATACCTGGAAAACAAATTTCCAAAATCTCAGCGTACACATCCTTGTAGTTCACTTTGACAGCTCTGTCAGTGGCGTGTCTGACCTAAGACCACAAACATGGCCACATAGGATCAGACCAGCAGTTCGAGTCCAGTAAACTGTCTATAACAATGACCAGTCAATATGTAGGCATCTAAGAGCAATGGGGGGAAAGTGTATGAGCCTCATCAAAGGAAGACTTGCAAAGTTAAGTGTCCATTCCCCTACAGAGGTATCCTTTAATAAGAAGATACTACTGGGCTGGTTCGGCTTTTGACATGTTGAAACTGTCTTCATTCCATACAATCTCAGAAAAATCCTCCATATCTTTTGGCTCAGAACAGTCTCAAACCAAGACCTATTCATACAGTGCAGCCAGTAAGATATGAGCACCATCATTACCAGGAGGCGCTGGAGATGGATTGGCCATGTGCTTCAGATGGAAACCGATTCTATTACCGGAATAGCATTAAGATGGGCACCTGAAGGCAAGTGAAAATGAGGCCACCCAAAAACAACATGGGGAAGAGCTGTGGAAGCTGAGCTGAAAAACCTGGGACACAGCTGGGGAACCATTGAAAACCTTGCCAAAAACAGGCAAGAGTGGAGGAGCTTCGTCGCTGCCCTAAACACCAGAGCGTAATGGGAACATGATGATGATGACTGGGTTAGTTCCCAGATAACTTCTTAGTTTATATTGCTTTCTTTATATGGGGGAACAGCCATTCTTACCTATTATTTTACTATAATAATTAAAAATCTGTTCTCCTTTCCTCCCTACTTCTGTGATTCGCTGCTCACTACTTCCCATTAGTGATGAATGAGGAGAGGTGCAACAGAATGAGAAATTTCTTACCTGCTAATCGTCTTGCTGTTAGCACTTTCTCTCCTCATTCAACCCTCCCTGGCAGTTTGGTGAGTGACTGGAATACAAATGGATTTTTTTGTCTAATAGGATACTTAGACATATATTAATTAACCTTAACACAATTATATCAGGTTTTTGTTAAGTTGTTGCTAATAAACGGTTGCTGGAGTGTTACTGCAGTTCAGGAAGAACTCGTCTGCTGGCCTGAGCTGAAGTTCATGGCTAGTCTTGAAGCCTCCAGCAACAACATTGGGCTGCCTACAAATTCAGAGGTGTGGAACAGTAGCCCATTAGTGAAGAATGGAGAGAGAAGCTGCTAACAGAAACATTTATCAGGTCAGAAATTCCTCAGTAATTTTCTAAAATGGAAGCTTCAGTGAGGATAATCTTGTGGTAAAATAATCTCTGAGAAGGGTATGAATACCAGTTGTTTAAATGATAGAAAAATAGTCTTTGGAAATGGGAGAAAATCCAAAAATGTGATTTAAAAAAATCTTTTGTAGATGCTGTGAGAAGACTATGGTTGTTATGAGAAATTCCCAAGAAGCTTTGCTGACTATCGTGGAGGTAAATGTTTCTTCATGCTTCCTGATGGAAAACTGAAAGAAAACTTTTAATTCCCTGCCTTCATATATACAGACTGGAATGTTGTGACTCTTACTGTCAGCTACAAATGAATATTTGTAACAAGCTTTTTCACATTGTAGTTCCATTTGCATTTTCCAGAATTACTCATGCATGTAGCTTTTTCAAAACAGTCACCAGCTCACATTGCTGTGGTAACCATTTCAGGCATATAAATTATTAAAATAAATTGCCTGTTATTCAGTATCCAGAAACTTCCAAAGAGAAATATAGCATTCCTACCAGGACCAATGCCATGGGAATTAAATCCCTTTTATACAGTACTTTCAATAGACAAAATGTGGTGATTTCATGCAGTGTAATAGAAAATATCAGTTTGGGTATTTTGCCCTGGCAACATGATGTTATTTTTAAAGAACATAATATTCAAGGCACGACCATAAGACAATGGTCCTGCTAATGAAAGCAGGGGGCTGGACTCGATGACCTTTCGGGGTCCCTTCCAGTTCTATGAGATAGGTATATCTCCATATATTATATTTTAATGCTAACACAAACCAAACACTCAGCAAAATAAGAGAAACAGTGTTTTGCTACACAAGCTTCTTAATAATTTGAAAATTAAAAAGGAATTAAAAAAGGAGAATTAGATTGTGTACTGAAAACCAATAACAATATTTAATCATTAAAAATAATGACCTTTTAATTGTAGAGATGGGACAACGTAGCAAAATTTGGATTGGATCAGAAGTTCTCTGGTGCCTGGGGATGGTCAGAGGTGTAGGGTTTTGATTCTGTACCATGTCTGCTTAATTGAGACATTCTGATTCTACTGGATTGTGCCAAATAAGAGGATCTTAGCCGTGTGTCTAGCACGGGCATCAGCTGTTTTATTTATCTCTTCCTGTTAGGGCATTGAACTAGTTGTAGTTTAAAACTTAATTTAAACAGATAATTCTTTCCTATGTAGGTGCTGCTCTATGATCCTCTCTTTGACTGGACCATGAATCCTTTGAAAGCATTGTATTTGCAACAGAGACCAGAGGATGAGGCTGACATCAACTCCACACTCAATACCAGTGATCAGGAATGTAACAGAAAAGCCAGGTAAGAGGTGCTTCTTTATTTCTTGCCTTGGATTTCATACTTTTCTCTTCTTACCCAAAGTTGTTCATCCTATTCGGGCCCCATGTATAATCTGATTATTTGTCATTTTTATTTTGCTATCAGAGATGACCAGAGTTTTAACAAAGTTGCAGAACGTGTCCTGATGAGGCTTCAGGAGAAGCTGAAAGGTGTAGAGGAGGGAACAGTGCTCAGTGTGGGAGGACAGGTGAACCTTCTGATACAGCAGGCCATGGATCCCAAAAACCTCAGTCGGCTCTTTCCAGGGTGGAAGCCCTGGGTATGATCTTGAAGTATCCAATAGGTTTTAAAGAGTGAATAGGAAACCTGTTTTATTTTGGGGGAAGGGTGGCTGGGTCAGCATTTCATACTGATGTTTCTTAATGGAAATACTGTATCGGAATCAACAGTGTAGATTATAAAGCAGTAGTACTGAAACAAGTGTTTAATTTTTAAATGATTTTTATCAGATTATATTGTTGATCTCCAGAATTGTGTTCACCATACACAAAACCCAAAGTACAGTATTCGGGTGTTCCTATACCACACTAAGAAAATCTTTTGACCTTCCAGGAATAGATACTTTTTGCTTGCAGTGAGATGGCATGTACAGTGTTCTTGCAAAACCTTTTTAAAACATTCATCTAATCTTGGATATCAGTTAAGCATCTAGAGCTTGATTTGTGTAACATTTATAGACTATATTATTACCTCTACTGAATGAGTGATTTGTAAGCTAAAAGACATCGAATAAGTCACTTAAATGTGTTACAAAAGAAGAAGAAACACTGTATCTTAAAGCCTATGTTGAAGTGATACTGGACAAAACTACAAAAAGGGAAACGTTAAATATAAAAGTTTAGTGCTAAAAATAATTTCATATCCAATGAACTGATAGGTTCTTATGTATTTTGTAGCCTAATTATATAGCTGATGATGAGAAAATGGGACATTATTGCACAGTATTTTCTAGATAAATGATCTTTGAGCCAAGTATAATATAGTGCTGCTTTTTGTGCTGCTGTAGCTTAAATTGTTTTGACACTTTCCTTGTATAAACCATGATTTTTAGCGTTTTAAGCAACGACATTAACTTTATCTCCAACTCAACTATTAAAATAGACTGATCCTGGCCTGAAACCTGACATACAGGGTCTAGCTCAAGAGCAAACACTCTTTGGATGTCTGAAATAAATGTGTTTGGAAGCTTTAGAGTTATATTTTGAATGCACAACTTGTTTATTGAGTGTGTGCAGTTTTACTTGATACATTTCATTGCTTGCCCCTTTGTAATATATGAAACTGCCTACTTTGGTAAGATAGTCAATAAGCATGTGTAATAGGGAACTCTGTTCAGTCCATAGTGTCCATGTTATGCCTTTTGAAATCCTTCCTGAAATATTTTTTGTTTTATTTAAAAAAGTACAAATAAAAGATACAAAGTCTGACAAAATTCAACAAAATCCTTAATATGGACTTTCTGCCTTTTTCATAGCAGTGTAAGTTAATGATGGAGTGTTGGCCTAATTTAGCATTTCACTGACTTTAGTTTGCCTTATTTTTGCCATTTCATTGTAATTTTAAAATTTATTTTTTCTACACACATTTTATTCCAGACTGCTGGTAGAAATTAAGACAAGTCTTTTTTAGTTTGGTGATGCTGCAGACACACATTTCTGTTAGAGACAAAGTGGGTGAGGTAATATCTTTTATTGGACCAACTTCTGTTGGTGAGAGAGACAAGCTTTTTAATATACATTTCTCAGACCTGAAGAAGAGTTCTCTGTGGCTTGAAAGCTTGTCTCTCACCGGTGAAAGTGGGTCCAATAAAATATATTACCTCACCCACCTTGTCTCTCTAATATCCATACATTTATGTTCACACCCATCAGTCTTGGATTCAGCATTAAAATTGCATCCTGGGTTTCCTACTCTAGAGAGTAAGGGAAGAGTGAAATTGACTTCCATTAGGGGACAGTAGTTTGTAGCTACACCTCAGAATTAAATGTGTCTGATAGGACAAGTGCCCCACTATACTGTAGTATTAATGACATCATCTAGGAAAAGGAGAAGGGTCTTGGCATGCAACTGTGGGATGGCAAGCAGGAGCACACGGAGCAAAAAGCCTTTGGCCAAGATTTTCAAAAATAGGTGCCTAAAGTTAGGCTGCTAAATAAGTGTGACCTGATTTTCAAATGTACTGAGTGGTTTTAGTGGGAGCTGCTGGATGCTGAGCACGTAAGAATGTCCGGTAACTTATCTAGAGGCCTAAATATGAAATTAACCTTAGGCACTTATTTCTGAAAATCTGGGCTATTGATTTAATGGCCTGCAATTTTGTTACCATTCCTCTAAAAAACATCAAAATAACTGTAAGGAACTCACGTTTAATTGGGCCAGGGTTCTAGCTCCTATTACATGTATAGATATAGCACATAAGTGTTTGGGTAAACTCTATCCCGACTGCACCTGTTATGGAGAATCCCCCTTGAAAGGGACACTGTCATCTAAGTAGGCCCAAAATTTAGGTTTTGTGTTAAAATAAATCATCAATCTAATATGAATAAACTGTTCATTAATTTTTAGCTTCAGAGATGAGCTAAACATTCCCCTATAGTGTTGTGTGAACTCAGTGTGCATGAGGACCAGAAAATGAAATTAATCAATCTGTTTTCATTGCCCAAGCTGCATTAATGGCGAAAAAGAAATGTATATAAATTATGTATGCTTTCATTATTCATAATGAAAGATGATGTATTAATTTTACATTGACGACGTTACTTTTGTGGAGGAATACCTAATTAAGTGATGTTAATGTGTGATGCACTAGCATTTATTCTGAGGACTCAGTTTTTACACTAACCTTGTTAAACTAATTACAGTGAATTTACTGGTGTCAAGCCACAGTACTCCACACCACCCAACAGAGACCATTTAAGCATTGAGCTTTCTTTCGGTTTTTGTATGTTGCAGTAGTTCTCTCTTTTTAAAAGTAAGAACTGGAAAAGTGAATATTGTATTTGACTGCTAAACTGTATATTTTTGAGCCACATGCCTGGATTTTCCTTTGTATATGAGAGACCCAGAAAAGACCTTTAATAAATACATGAAGTGCAAATGGCATTTTATTCTGAATAATGGTTAGGCAGAAACTGAAGTGCAGTAGCATTGAAAGTAAGGTAGATTAATATCGAAGAGCCATATACATTTACTATATTAGTAATGTAAAAATAAGTGAAGCCATGTTATATTGCATTTTTTTATATTCTTGTATTTCCCTGGAGTATGTTAATTGTTATATGCTTGAAAGATGTGATGAATTTTTATAGACTGTTTCTAAGGAGGATATTAGGCCTTTGTGAGTGTATGATATGAAGGGAAGGGTTGTTGTTTTTTTTAATAGATTTAGATTTATATTTTTTTTAAAGCCAGTGACAACTTCGTTGCATATGTAAAATGAACTATTGGTGTTTATGCAGTTTCTGTTGGACAAGTGTCCAACCTCAAATCTCAGCAAAAAGGCCACAGATTTCAATGGACTGTGGAGCCTGAACCTACCATTTCTACCACTAGAGAAGATTTCTCCAGAACAGCGATGGAGCTAAGTTGGCAGGGTAGTGTGGGGAAGCCAGGCTGTTTGGGGAAAGTGAAGACTTCAGTCTCCATAACTGTCGAACTGGAACCTTTCATGATGTCTAATGACCAACACCACACACTTTCTAATTAATTTCCCAGTAGTTATGAAGTGAGTTGTGTTGCTATGGAACTTTGGGCTTAAAGAATACATATTAGAATACACATCTGATTTCACCACAAAAAACTCTTTGTTTAAAACTGAGAAGTTGTGAATTCATAAAATGTATATTATATTTGCATGTGGTAATGCATGACTCATTGTATTTTCCATATGAATCTTCTGTACCTGCAAGAGCTATAACGCTTTTGTGAAAAAATGTCAATAAAGATATCATTGTTAGCAATGATTGCTAAGATTGACGTAGTGAAATTCAATTGCGTGACTGTTAGAAGTTGAAGATATGTTTTTATTATTATTACTTTTGCGGTTCAAAGCCTGAACCTAGTGTAAGCTGCTGCAGTGTTGTCTTGCAGAGTCTGCAGACAACCTGAAACAAAGACTTCGAAAGGTATGAACTCCCCTTGCTCCATTGATCTATTGAATGTTGATACCAAAATCTAATGATGATATTTTAATGTCACTATTAACTAAACTGATCATTTTAGCGGGGGGGGGGGGGGGGGATGGGGCAAGGGAGTGAAGGCCATGATTGGAAAAATTGGGAGCTGCTGTAGAGAAGGAATGCATAGAGAAGAGTGTGTTAAATATCTCGCTTTTATCACAAGTATGACTTGGAATTGATTTACAGAAGTTGATGTAGAAGACAAGTTATACCATATCTCCTGCTTAGGTTAAATGGTCTAGATAATACATAGTCCTGCCATGAGTGCAGGGGTTTCTCTCTGTACACACACACACACACACACACACACACACACACACACACACACACACACACACACACACACACACACACACACACACACACACACACACACACACACACACACACACACACACACACACACACCATCTGTCAAAGTGTTTGCAACCCCTCCCTTTACACTCTCTCTCTCTTTCGCTCTCTATATATATTATAGCTATAGAAAGTCCTGAAACAGATTACAGCCCATAAGTTGTTTTTATTGCCAAAACAATCTTCGGTTTATTCAATGTTTCACCCGTTAGTCCAAGCAAAAGGTCAGCTTTTTTGTGTGTGTTTTTTTCCTCACAGTTGTTTTGGAATGAATTCCATAATGTAAGGTATAACAAGGGAAGTCTCACCCCCCCAAAAAAATCCTGTTGATAAACTTTGTAAAGGTTATTTAAGCAAAACTGTTTTATTTTGATATTACAAACAGGCTAGGGGTTCTGCTATAGACCATGAAGTCAGGAGAAAGAAGTCAATGATGCATTACTATAACAAATATCCAAAACACAAGACCTGGTAGTAATGGGGCACTTCAGCTACCCAGACATCTGTTGAAAAAGCAATACAACAAAATGCAAAAATCTAGAATACATTCTTGGAATGCACTGCGGACAATTTCATGTTTCAGAAGGTGGAAGTAGTACCCAGGGGGAGGTGCTGCAACAATTTTAGACTTGATATTGAATAACAGTGAGGAGTTGGTTGTGAATCTGAAGGTGGAAGGCAACTTGGGTGAAAGTGATCATGAAATGATAAATTCATTGATTCTAAGGAAAGGAAGGAATGTGTGAGAGCAGCAGAATAGGGACAACAGACTTTAAAAAAAAAAAACAGACTTTAACAAACTCAGAGAACTGGTAGGTAAGGTCCCACAGGAAGAAAATCTAAGGGAAAAAGGAGTTCAGGAGAACTGGCAATATCTCAAGGAGACCATATTAAAGGCACAACAGCAAACTATCCCAATTAAAAGGAAAGAAAGGAAGAATAATGAGAAGCCAATATGGCTGTATTTGGAGTTCTTTAATGTCTGGAAATAATAAAGGAATTCTACATGAAGGGAAACAGATTTTTCAGGCTGAGAACCAAATAATAGTTAAGTATGGATGGATGGAAAAAATCAGAAAGGTTAAGGCACAAAATGAGTTACACTTAGCAAGGGGCACAAAAGTCAATAAGAGGAGGTTTTATAAATACATTAGGAGCAAGAGAAAGACAAAATAAAATGTAGGTCCATTACTTAGCAGGGAAGAAGGGTTAATAGATGACACCAAGAAGGCTAAGATGTTTGTCTATTTTGCTTCAGTCTTCACTAAAAAGATTAGTTATGACCCAATGCTTAACACAGTACCGGGCAAACTGGTTGAAACTAAATTGTCAGACACATAGATGAACATAATTTGTTGGGGAAAAGTCAACTTGGTTTATTTAAAGTGAAATCATGCCTCACCAATCTACTAGAATTCTTTGAGGGGGCCAACAAGCATGTGGACAAGGGGGATCCAGTGGCTATAGTGTACTTAGATTTTCAGAAAGCCTTTGACAAGGTCCCTCACCAAAGGCTCTTAAGCAAAGTAAGCTATCATGGGATAAAAGGGAAGGTCCTCATGGATTGGCAACTGGTTAAAAGATGGGAAACAAAGGTTAGGAATGGTCAGTTTTCAGAATGGCGAGTGGTGGATAGTGATATCCACCAGGGGTCTGTACAATCCTATTCAACATATTCATAAATGATCTGGAAAAAGGGGTAAACAGTGAGATGGCAAAATTTGCAGATGATACAAAACTACTCAAGATAGTTACGTCCCAGGCAGACTGTGAAGAGCTACAAAAGGATTTCACAAAACTGGGTGACTGGGCAACAAAATGGCAGATGAAATTCAATGTTGGTAAATGTAAAGTAATGCACGTTGGAAAGCATAATCCCAACTATAGATATAAAATGATGGGGTCTAAATTAGCTGTTACCACTCAAGAAAGAGAACTTGGAGTCATTGTGGATAGTTCTCTGAAAACATCCATTCAATGTGCAGCAGCAGTCAAAAAAGCTAACAATGTTGGGAATCATTAACAAGGGATAGATAAGAAGACAGAAAATATATTGCCTCTACATAAATCCATGGTACACCCACATGTTGAATACTGTGTGCAGATGTGGTTGCTTCATCTCAAAAAAGAGACACTGGAATTGGAAAAGGTTCAGAAAAGGGCAACAAAAATGATTAGGGGTATGGAACAGCTTCCGTATGAGGAGAGATTAATAAGACTGGGACTTTTCAGCTTGGAAAAGAGAAGACTAAGGGGATATGATTGAGGTCTAGAAAACCGTGACTGGTGTGGAGAAAGTAAATAAGGAAGTGTTGTTTACTCATAACACAAGAACTAGGGGTCACCAAATGAAATTAATAGGCAGCAGGTTTAAAACAAAAGGAAGTATTTCTTCACACAATGCACTGTCAACCTGTGGAACTCTTTGCCAGAGGATGTTGTGAAGCCCAAGACTATAACAGGGTTCAAAAAAGAACTAGATAAATTCCTGGAGGATAGGTCCATCAATGGCTATTAGCCAGGATGGGCAGGGATGGTGTCCCTAGCCTCTGTTTGCCAGAAGCTGGGAATGAAAGACAGGGGATGGATCACTTGATGATTACCTGTTCTGTTCATTCCCTCTGGGGCACCTGGCATTGGCCACTGTTGGAAAGCAGGATACTGGGCTAGATGGACCTTTGGTCTGACCCAATATGGCCATTATGTGTTCTGCCATCTCAGACCAATTCCCATTAGTTTGTTTTAGAGGGTTTTTTGTACTGTAGACCCACTACTAAGAAACATGAAATGATGGTGCTCTAGTTCAAAACAAAAAAGAGACCCCTCCCAGCCAACCCCCATTTTCAGGTAGTTTCAGACCAAGGTTAACATTTTCCATTCAGCCTTGCTCTGAAACGTAACTATTCAGTAGCTGCTCTGCCTTCATAGCAGCAAATTCCATTGATACAATTGTGATACTGTGTAGGATCTGCTGGGTTTTAGAACTCTGTAACAGTGTGTGTCAAATAGAAGCAAGAAGATGGCATTGGGCAAGTCACTTAACCTTCAGTCTCTTCACTGCTAAAATGGGGGGTAATCCATAGCTACCTCACAGAGATACTTCAAGGCTTAATGGACTCATAAGTGTTTTCAAAACATTTTGAAGCTTAAAAGTCCTGGAAGTGATAAGTATCAGTTGTAAGCATCCACTTTATATTAGAGGCTGAAAAAAAAATCTATAGAAAGAACATATCACTATAATATTTGCTGAAGCATTTGGCATAATTTTATTGTATAGAACGTAGGTGTTCTAGAAGAGGGAGAAAAATAGGGGAGGTTATTATTAGCACATTATGACTGATTCAAACCAATTTTGGATACTGTTGTAATTTGTTTTTATAGAGGAGAGAATCATGCAGCACGTTTGTGTTTTACATGCAGATTTCTTGTTTAATCAGCTCTAACTGCTGAAGCTATAGCTCCATTTCATATCAAATTGAAGTAGAGCAAAATAGTATTCTAATGAATAGGAGCAAAATTATCATTCAGCATTGTTATCCATTGGGAGATTACAAGGTGAGTTTAATGGTGTTATAGATGTCCCTGACTTGAAGTCTGTTTCATTTAAAGGTAATGGATTAGGGATTGGTGTTTCCTGGATGTTTCCATGGGATAGCTGTGAGAATTCACATGGATCATGTTGTGATACAATAAACTGGAAACCTAAAAAAAAAAAAAATTGAAATATAGGTCAGAAAAATCTGTGAGAGGTAATATAGATATTATTTAAACTAACTGTCCCACAGTTACACTTTGACCTATCATAGTTCTTTTCTCTTTACAATATTCATACATGTAACTTTAAAACAAAACAAAACATATAATGCTGTTTTAAAATAACAAAGATTAAACTCAGAAACTCAGCACACTTGAATAACCCTGCTTAAAAAGTTCTGTTTATGTTAGCGAGATGGAGGAAATTAGGATGAACAAAAACAACTTTAGGAAACATACCTTGCTAGCAGTGCTTTATTTTTTTTTATTCTATACCATTGTTAAAAAATCAAATGCAAATACAGTCTAATTTTCCAACAATGAAAGATATTCCCCTTTTCTCCCCCACAAGAATAAACTGTGGGCCAAATTCTACTTTCCCAGTGGAAAAGCGTCATGCGTCTGACGAAGTGGGTATTCACCCACAAAAGCTTATGCTCCAATACATTTGTTATTCTATAAGGTGCCACAGGACTCTTTGTTGCTTTTCCCAGTGGAGTAACTCATTAGTAAATCTATAGAACTCAACAGAGTTATTCTGGATTTACACAGTGCAAATGAGAGCAGAATTTGGCCCTTTATTTGTATCTTGGCCTTCTTTTGACTTGTCCCACCCCCCTCCAATCTTCTAAATAGAGCGTCATTGTGAGCTGCTTTGTCAAGATGGCCAATAAACAGAAGAGTGGTTCTTGCCTGACTTAACTAAGGCTTTGTCTACACACAACAGTTTCACAGATTTAACTAAAATTGTTTTTAAATCAATTGAAACACCTGTGAGGGCACACATCAGTTTATAACTGGTTTATATCAATTTAACTTTGGATTCCCTACTGCTTCAGCAACTGTGTTTCTGTCACTGGAGCAGTGGTAGCATAAGGGAGATATTTTTACATTGTTTTCTCTGATGACAGCATTACTGTTAATTAAAAATACTCAAGGCTTTTTATTTGCGTCGTACAATCATTTTAATATTAGTCATCAATTTTAGTAAATTACATTTAAAAAAACCCCACAACCCTGACCTCTTCCAGAATCGGTGGAAAAATCAAATTTTTTATACATTCCATTGCACTATCCAATCTCTCTTTACTAATGGCTAGATAATGCTGCCAGTACTAAAATGTCCTTGTAATTTCTAAACGTTATAGATGACAATTTCCTAACTCGGAAAGTGTTGCAGCCATCGCTGGAGGATTCTATATTAGACTTTGTCCTAACAGATAAAGAGGAACTGATTACCAAACTAAATGTTAATGTATCTTAGGTACAAGTGATTATGACTTGATCACATTTATATTGTGCAAGCTGAATAAAATCCAGACCAGTAATATATATACTTGGTGCTTTAATAGGGCCAATTTCACAAAGCTGAAAACAATTACGAGCTATTAGCAGAGAGGAAGAATTTAAATAGAAAAATGTGAATGATACTTGGGAATTATTTAAGAACACCTTACTAGATGCCCCTAAAGCCACAATCCCGCAACTGAGGAAGAAGGCTGTTCTGGTTAAAAAACAGCCTGGTTTAGAAGGGAAGTGAAGACAGGTATAGAAAATAACATACAACAAATGGAAGAAAGGGAAAGTTGATAGTAATGAATATAAATCAGAAGTTAGGAATTGTAGAAAATTGATAAGGGAAGCCAAGGGACACAAGGAGAATTCCATGGGCAGCAGAAATAAGGACAATAAGGAATTTTAAAAATATTAGGAACAAAAAGAATATTGACAATGGTACTTGTCCAGTACTAGATTGAAATGGTAGAATTATCAATAATAATTTAGAAAAGGCAGAGATGTTCAATAAATATTTCTGTTCATCTGTTAATAATAAAACTCTTTCCATTCTACTAGTATCACTGGAAAATGTTAAACAGAAGTTAGATATTTTTATATCAGCAGGTCCAGATAACTTGCATCAAAGAGTTTTAAAGAAGCTGGCCGAGGTGCTTGCTGCACCATTAATGCCTATTTTCACTAAATTTTGGAGCACTGGGGAAGTTCAAGAAGACTGGAAGAAAGCTCAGGTTGTGCCAATTTTTGAAAAGGGTAATTATAGGCCTGCCAGTCTGACATCAATACCAGGCAAGCTAATGGAGCACCTGATACCAGACTCAATTAACAGTCAGCTAAAGGAGGGTAATGTAATTAATGCAAATCAACATAGTATCAACTATCTTGATATCTTTTTTTGATGAGATTACAAGTTCGGTTGAAGTATTATTTAAACTTCTGTAAGGTGTTTGCCCATTGGTGGCGGCTATATTAGGCCTCCCGTGGCACAGCCACTGCTGCTGGATGCCAGTTGCGGGTTTGCGGGGGGAAATTTTTGCTTATTATCATGCCCCATGCAGGTTCCAGGGCGGCTGAGGAGACAGTATGTGTTACTCAGCTTCCTGGGTTCATCAAATTACATTAAAATCTCCCTGGACTCCAAGGAGATTACTGATGAACCCAGGAAGCTGAGTAGCAGATACCACCTCCTAAGCTGCCCTGGAACCTGCATGGCACATATCAAAAGCTCAGATTCTTCCAGAAGAGAGACGAGCTTTTGAATTTTCCTGCGGGGGCGGCTTAGGGTCTGGGGAGGGGAGGCATGGCTGTAGCTGGCCTGGGCTCCTCTGGGCAGGTTGGGGGAGGGGTTCAGGGCTCCTCCTAATACTGGAAGTGTTAACTATGGATATAGTCCAAGTACCACACACAGTATAATACCTAAGCCCATACAGAACACACACACACACACACACACACACACACACACCTTTGTCTGGTTGTCAGCTCCCACCTAACAACTACAGCCAAGAATATGGTTTATTTAGTCTTAAAATATACTGGGTGCACGTTGTCACGGAGTATTGGGGAACTCAGGGCCCTGCACCCCCGGCTTCCTGCGATTCACTGCGACTCTCAGCCAGCCAGTAAAGCAGAAGGTTTATTTGGATGACAGGAATACAGTCCAAGACAGGTCTTGCAGGCACAGACAACAGGGACCCCCTCAGTTAGGTCCATCTTGGGGGCCCAAGGCATCCCAGCCCAGCCCCCCTTGGGAGGTCAGAGCCATCTCTGCCTCCCAGCCATCTCTCCAGCCTGCTTCCCACACTCTGGCTTCAGCGACCCCTCCCACAGCCTTTGTTCAGTTTCCCGGGCTAAGGAGTCACCTGGCCTTCAACCCCTTCCTGGGTTCTCGTGTTACACACTCAGGTATGCGCCCTCGGGCTGTCTCCCATCCTCCAATGCAGACTATTCCAGCCACACTCCCCTGTCAGCATTCACAGACCACAGTGAGAACAGGCCCAGTTCGTCACACACGTGCATTATATACATTAGTGATGGAGTCATATATCAGCAATAACCCACATTAATAAATGAAAATAAATCTTACTACGTCATCCCAAGAGATTCTGTTTTGTGTATTTTTAGTTTAAAATAGTAGAGTATCCCCCTGAGTCTTTCAAATGGATAGATGAATTATACAAGAATCTTCCACACTGGAACACTTGGAAAGCATAGCTCTTGCATATTTAAAACCAGACCTTACTTGGATAGTAAGGTCTTTGGGTCAGGGCCTGTCTTTTTTGTTCTATATTTGTACAGTGCCTAGCACATTGGGGTCCTGATCCACAACTGGGGAATCCCAGGCACTACTATAATACAAATAAATAATATGCCTGTGAACCAACATATATGGTAGGTCTAATTTTAGGTTTACTGGCCTGCCAATAGCAGAGCAAAAACCATGTAAAAAAGAGAAACTAAATTACTGCATATAAAACCTGATTGTAAAAAGACACATGCATTACTAATAAAGATGATGCAGAAATTCAATTTTTAAAAGACTAGCGAGACCAGAACTTGTTTATTTTCTCAAAGATGAGCAATACTGATGTTTGGAGAAATGTTAACAAATCAGATTGTAGAAGCAAATATGTAAATCAGAATTGGTTACAGTTGAGTTTAATAAAAAGGGGTTGACTTTGAAAAGGCTATTCATATTTTCTGGAACTCTATATTCCCTTTTCCTTTTCACATATTAGGTTAAAAATAACTTACGCTTTTGATATTCATAACAAAGATCACCAGATCTTGATGATACTGATAAATATACTGATTTCTTGGCAAGTTTGCATGATTGGGAATTAGAATATTTTTGCCTGGAAGCCAAGCATAGTGGATATGGAAAAAATAATTGACACAATAAACATAGCTGCAATTTTTAAAGTAATTTTTGAGAGCAAAATTGTGTTGGAAGCCATTTACCACAACTATAGTTGGCACCACTTACCCTGGTAGTTAGCTGATGAGTTGCTTGTTGCAATTTCTTTCCACTGGCTAATATATCTAAGCACATTAAATAAACACACATTCAGTTTAAGGTACAATTAACAAAATCCTGGAAATTAAACACAATTTTATTCTTTTGGGAAGTTAACTTTTTGGAAGCTGAAACATTTCCAAGAAGATCAAGGCCACAGTACAGAACAATGGAGGGAGAAGATTTAAAGTGGGAGAAGCTGGGGCTCATCAGGGCTCTTTCATAGATAATAAAGTCCTTCAGAGGGAAAAGGAAACAAACAAACAAAAAATACACTTACTCTTCGAAGTTAAGTGCATTTGTCCATTGCAACAGTTCATCCACTTCCCATTCCATTACATTGTCTGTTCCTCCTTTCTCAACAGCATTGACGATGCCTTCTGCACTTCTCTGAATTAAGATTGCAGTGGTAGGGTCCTCTGTTTTGACCCGCAAGCTTCCTGCATAATACCTAATAGTGAAAAAAGAATTTGTTTTGCAGGTTGTTTGGAACAGTTATATTTTCTGACGGTAAGGGGCACTATAACCCAACATATTGTCTTATTCTAGCAGAACCAACTAAGGATAACATGGGCGGTCTGTGAATAGAAATATTATGAACCTTAGTCAATATTAACTTTGATTTAATGGTGACATACTGAGGGGAAGAGAATCAAGTATGTGTGTACACAATTTAAATATAGATTCTATTTTTTTCTTTTATCATTTTAATATCAAATATATTAGACTTTTCAATCCCAAGTGATCCTCAAAGTACTTTACAAAATGATATAACAGTTATGTAGGCATCACCTTCTCCACCACCATATAGAGTGACTTCTGGGTTTTTTAAACAGTACACCACACCATACACAACAATTTGTACACTGGATATACAACTGAAACAGAGATCTTCCCAGAGGTGACCATTTCAGGCATATGAGAGGGTAAAAAATGACCTATCTCCTAGAAGAAGCTACTTTTATAAATATTTCCCTAAAATTTTAAAGTACCTGTCTTGACCCTGTATGTTAATGATGTCAGGACTATGCCTATGAGAAGGATAATCTAGTAGTAGCCTAGAATAAATGAGTAGATGAAAACCTGAGTGTCCCATTTATACTATATATTCTTAGTTCTTGTCTTTGGGAAATTATTCCCCTTTGTTTAGGAAGGAGGATACTTGCAAGAACACACATGGGCCGACTTGCCTCTTTCTCTCAAAAGAATACATCGTTCTTCATGCCTGCTCCATCTCTCAGTAATGTAGGGAGAAAGAAATCACAAGGTAAAACTGATTGTTGTTGTTAAAGAAAACATTGTTAAACACCACAAACAATCCAACTATTTTAGGCTTATTGAAATTCTTTGGGCATCACACTTCGAAATGATTTGCAACCTCTTTGTGGTGAGTAATGTTATGATATTACATAAACGGAAGTAACTTTAAAAACTATACTACAAAAAGAATTGTGTGTCCCCTGCCTTTTACATATAAGGATGCCATTTGAATTATATATCAGGTCGGAACGGGACAAAAGCTGAACTTCAACCATTTTCAAAATAGAGCGGTATTTCTTTCTTCTATCTCTGTAGGCCAGTGGTTCCCAAATTTTAACAACCTGTGAATCCCTTTCACTAAAATATCAAGTCTCGCGAACCCGCTCCGAGAAATGAATATTTCCAGGGATTATCTCCTTTGTCTGAGTATAAATTATAAAAGCCATGATCTTGGAAATACAAAATTTGTTTTCATGACATGCTTATTACACACGATTTATTATTAATTATTATTTATCATTACAGTATTTTTATTACATTATTAAAATGGCAACACTGTATAAGTGTTGGGCATTGGGCTATATAAGTAGGGGCATTGCCAGCAGATCGAGGGACGTGATCATTCCCCTCTATTCGACATTGGTGAGGCCTCATCTGGAGTACTGGGTCCAGTTTTGGGCCCCACACTACAAGAAGGATGTGGAAAAATTGGAAAAAGTCCAGTGGAGGGCAACAAAAATTATTAGGGGGATGGAGCACATGACTTATGAGGAGAGGCTGAGGGAACTGGATTGTTTAGTCTGCAGAAGAGAAGAATGAGGGGGGATTTGATAGCTGCTTTCGACTACCTGAAAGGGGGCTCCAAAAGAAGATGGATCTAGACTGTTCTCAGTGGTACCAGATGACAGAACGAGGAGTAATGGTCTCAAGTTGCAGTGGAGGAGGTTTAGGTTGGATATTAGGAAAAACTTTTTCACTAGGAGGGTGGTGACGCACTGGAATGGGTTACCTAGGGAGGTGGTGGAATCTCCTTCCTTAGAGGTTTTTAAGGTCAGGCTTGACAAAGCCCTGGCTGGGATGATTTAGTTGGGGATTGGTCCTGCTTTGAGCAGGGGGTTGGACTAGATGACCTCCTGAGGTCCCTTCCAACCCTGATATTCTATGATTCTATTATTCTAACGCTCTTCCAAAATCTCTCTTTCGTAGCTTATATCACTTTGAATAAGCCTGTTATAAGCCAAGGCTCCTATGTTTCATCAAGGATTATCAGATGTGAAACAGCATGAAGGTATTTAAAAAGCCAACTCAGAGTTCCTCCTACATAAGTATTCAGGTCTTGAGCAGTCCAGGCAAACAATTAGGGTGGCCAGACAGCAAATGTGAAAAATCGGGATGGGGGTGGAGGGTAATAGGAGCCTATATAAGAAAAAGACTCAAAAATTGGGACTGTTCCTATAAAATCGGGACATCTGGTCACCCTACAAACAATGCACGTTACAACAAAGCTTAAACTTGTTCTTCATCATAATTTTAAAAACAATACTAGCTGCCTATTTAATTTTAAAAACAGCTAAAAATATCCACCTCCCTTTCCATTTCTTATAGGAGTCTTGAAGTTCAAATCTCCTCCGTGTGATAGGTATGCTTGCAAATCTGCTTAGCTCTTGGAAGCTGCTGGCACTGTGCTGCCCGGGGTCCCTAGGAACAGCTCTGTCCGCCATGAGGGAATTTTTCCCCGAGAACCCCTGTAACATTTCATGAACCCCAGTTTGGGAACCACTGCTGTAGGCTTATTCCTTTCTCTGGCATAAGAACATAAAGGCCGTACCGGGTCAGACCAAAGGTCCATCTAGCCCAGTATCCTGTCTACCGACAGTGGCCAATGCCAGGTGCCCCAGAGGGAGTGAACCTAACAGGCAATGATCAAGTGATCTCTCTCCTGCCATCCATCTCCATCCTCTGACAGACAGAGGCTAGGGACACCATTCCTTACCCATCCTGGCTAATAGCCATTAATGGATTTAACCACCATGAATTTATCCAGTTCTCTTTTAAACTCTGTTATAGTCCTAGCCTTCACAACCTCCTCGGGTAAGGAGTCCCACAAGTTGACACTGCGCTGCGTGAAGAAGAACTTCCTTTTATTTGTTTTAAACCTGCTGCCTATTAATTTCATTTGATGACCCCTAGTTCTTGTATTATGGGAATAAGTAAATATCTTTTCCTTATCCACTTTCTCCACATCACTCATGATTTTATATACCTCTTTCATATCCCCATTTAGTCTCCTCTTTTCCAAGCTGAGGAGTCCTAGCCTCTTTAATCTCTCCTCATATGGGACCTGTTCCAAACCCTTAATCATTTTAGTTGCCCTTTTCTGAACCTTTTCTAGTGCCAATGCAAATTCCCATTGACTTCAATAGACCTGAAGAAGAGCTCTATGTAAGCTCAAAAGCTTGTCTCTCTGACCAACAGAAATTGGTCCAATAAAAGATATTACCTCCCACCCCTGGTCTCTCCAAGGAAAGTTTTGCCTGAGTAAGGAATGAAAGATTTAGCCCATTATTTTTAAAATGCTCATTTTAAAATGCCCAGAAATAATCATCTGCTTCATAGACTGTAATTTGGGATCAATTTATTATCTTATTTCTTTGGCTGGGGTAAGAGGAACTTTAACATTTCCATTACAGCAGCTTGTTGTGTTGTACTGCTGAAACTCTGGCGAAAGTGGAGTCGTGTTCTCCTCCTCAAAGTGAGAGTAGCATTATGTTAGATGTGATGAGGTGGGTACTGCATTATAACATAGACATATGTGATCTTAATTCTGATGAATCCGTGTTAAGCCGATGTGTTTGAAACTGATGATGTGCAGCACAATACTGTTATCCCTCTCAAAAAAACAAATAGACTTGTATGAATTCTATAGCCTATGTAATGCAGGAAGTCAGGCTAGTGGAACTGATCCTAGAGATTTCTCTGACCCTTAGAAGCTGTGAATATGTTACTATATAAAACTCATACCTCTGCATGCAATATTTTTTCTAATACATTAATTTTGAAGTAATCTTTAAAATAAAATGAATGTCCAGTTAAATGACACCCAGTGGTATGCCTGTTTGATGACGGAGGCACTTGGGATTGCAGTTGTGTACTTTTTATACATGTCCACCTGATCCTGAAACAATGGTTAATGCCAAGGAATAATTTGTTTTCTCTCTTCAGAAAACAGACTATAAAATTTGGCCTACTCAAGCAGGGGTTATAAAAATATAACTGTTTTGTACTGGGAGCCACAATTTTTCTTCCATTGTGCTAGCATTAGAGATGATTGCTCTATCTGCATTCCTACCTACTTAACATGGTTTAATATAGATGTTAAATAATATAGGGGAGAAGATTCTGTGGGATTCCACTGGTCAGGACCTTGGAGGTGGATAAACAATTGCCCATAAGTAGCTATTGGTTTGGTCTAAAAGGAAGGACCTGATTTCAGGGTGTGACTTTCCAACCCTGCAAGTTCTTGGAGGCTGGACTAGAGAGTTTAGTGATCAGCAGTAACAAATGTCAGACAGGTCCAACAGGATGAGCATGGATGTTCTTTCCTTATCTATGGACCAAAGAATGTCATTAACAGAGCAACAAGTGATGTGTCTGTACTGTGGCCTGGTCTGAAGCCTGACTCAGATGGATCCGGGATTCTGGCAACTGATAGGAGCCACTGGAGAATGTTTTTTGCTAGCTTCTTAATTAGTTTGCTTAGAACAAGGAGGCTAGACACTGGCCATAGCTGCAAGGTCTTGAGTGTCAAGCAATGTTTTTTTGGTTCTGGTTAGACCCTTCTTAGGCTGCATGGTAGATTTCTCTTATTAAATGAACTATTGGCAATCTCAGTTAGGAATGCTCCATGGTATTCCATACAAATCTACCATATAGCAACAGCAGTTGTCTTTGTCACAGATGGTGAACCTGCTTGCACTCAGTGATTCAATGACTATTGTTTGTGTGTATAGGTTGGTGTCTTGGAATGAAGGTGTTATGTTTCTGAACTTGTTCTCAGCTTGTTCCCGGTGGCTTATACAGCCATTCCAGCTATGGGTGATCTTCTCTGGGAAACAAGATCAAAATTCCTGGGAGCAGGAGGTTCTATATTCTAGAGATGATGGGGGCAGTGATCTCCAAGCAGAAGAGGAAGCTGCCTATATGTGGAGTTCCTCTTTTCTGAATAGAACTTGGGAAGAACTATCACCCTCTGTGATGCTGTCTTTCTCTATGCTTCCAGATATTTATGTGGAAATCCACATGGTAGATAGTACAGCCCAATGTCACATCACCTCCTTCTGTGTTGCCTCCACAGCCGCCAGTGCATAGCTGCAGAGGGATCTAACCAATAAAATAATAGCTCCTGCAGGAGTTATCCAGTCTCAGATATAGAAGAGGCAATATCCTGCTGCCCCAAATGGAACTAGCTCCATTTGGAAGTTCAACAGGACTTGGTAGTGATATACAACTTCATTACTTATAACACAGTTACATGGCGTTTTAAGATAATTTATCCATGAAAGCTAATGATTTCTGAAAAGACCCATGACCAGTCTGAAAATTGCATCAACTCACATTTTTGTCATCCATTCAATTTTTCTCCTTTTTCTTCTCCGGTCAATGTCTTGTTTCCTCTTCAACTTAGAGTAATGGAATTCCTTTTCCTTTGTGTTGTCCTCATCAGTTAAGGGATCTATGGTCCTCCAAAACTACTGGCAAATGTGATGTATTGTTTGGACTAGTTTCACAAAAACACCATTACTGATTTTCTTCCCCACTACACCCCTGGGCATGTCTTCTCATTTATAAACCCCATGATTGGTCCTTTACATTGAGAATAATCAAAGATTTACCACTTGCCTGTTTTGCTTATCTGTTCAGCATAAGATACATTATCTTATCAGTAACTTGAAAGACACAAGGCTAAACATGTATCAGGGGGGTAGCCGTGTTAGTCTGAATCTGTAAAAAGCAACAGAGGGTCCTGTGGCACCTTTAAGACTAACAGAAGTATTGGGAGCATAAGCTTTCGTGGGTAAGAACCTCACTTCTTCATACATCTGAAGAAGTGAGGTTCTTACCCACGAAAGCTTATGCTCCCAATACTTCTGTTAGTCTTAAAGGTGCCACAGGACCCTCTGTTGCTTAAGGCTAAACATGCAAGGAGTATATTTTCTCTTGCAAACATTAATTCAATGGTAATTGCTCCTTGCCTTGGTAAATTTCTGCATAAAAAGAATACTGATTCTTTAATAGCTGATAAGCTGTTTAATATAGTGGAGAGAAAAATCTCATGGATAACATACTGAGAAGTTATATAATAATCACACAAATAATGGCCAAACACAGATTAGGTTTCTCAGAGAAGCTCCAGAACTGTTATTCAGAGGCTACCACTAGACAGGATTAAAGGAATAGGCATAAGGATAGATGTAATAGGGAAGAGGGAGAAAGTAAGAAGCATGATTTTATGCCTAGAATAAGAGAACATGAGTCAGAAGTCTGATTCCTATTCCCTACACTGCCACTGACTCTCCGTGACCTATACAAGTCACTTAACTTCTTTTACCCTCAGTTTCCTCATTTGTAAAATAGAGATAGTAACATTTGCCCACCTTTGTAAAGTACTTGGAGATCTTTGGATGAAAGGTGTCACTATGTATATGCAAAGTCTTATTATTATGGAAGGAAAGGGTTACCTACATTTCTGTAACTGTTGTTCTTCAAGATGTGTTGCATATGTCCTTTCCACTATAGGTGTGTGCACACCTCGTGCACAAATGTCAGAGATTTTCCCCCTCAGCAATACCCATTGAGGTGGCTCAAGTGCCCTCCTGTTGCTGTGCACAACTGCACGCTGATGTAAGAGGGTGGAGTGGCTCCTGACCTCCCTCAGTTCCTTCATACTGGATGTACTCTGATATAGAGGGGAAGGCGAATGGGTCATGGAATAGACATGTGTCACACATCTCAAAGAGCTGTTATAGAAAGGTATGTAACTGTTTCTTCTTTGAGCAACTGCACATGTCAATTCCACTCGTGTTGATTGGGGTGAAGGATCGCTCAGCTGATCTACCAGTGTGTTTTGCTTCCCTGGAAGGGAAACAGTTTTGAGGTGAATTGAGTAGGTTATATAGAAGTCCCAGAGGCGAACTGCCTCCTGGCAGAGCTGGGTTGACCATGCCCCTCCTTGATTGTTTATATAAAATATAATCACTGAGTTGTCTGTCATATTCCACAGACTTCCCCCTCCCCCCATGTAGGAGAGGAAGGTTGAGCAGGCTAAATGTACTGCTTGTAACTCCCTGACATTTATGTGAGCCTCTAGGTCCGGAGGTGACCAGAGTCCTTGAGTCTTCAGGGATCCAATATGAGCTCCCAAACCTAGAAATGATGCGTCCATGACTAGAGTGAGTGTTGGCAGTGTTGGAAGGAAGGGAATGCCCACACAAACTTTTAGAGGGTCTGTCCACCAATCCAGAGACAACAGGACTAGCTCTGGCACTTGAACCATCTTGTCCAAGTGGTGACGATTCGGGGCAAATACTGATGCCAGCTATGTCTGTAGTATCCTGAGTCGCAGTCTGGTGTATTGCACTACCTAGATATATGCTGCCATGTGACCTAACAGGTTGAGGTACTTGCATGCTGTTGTGAGCGGGTAAGCTTTCATTTGAAGTACTAGGTTCTGAATGGTTTCAAACCTGATTTGTAGAGTCGAGGACTGCTCCAATAAATTCTATTGTCTGTATAGGCCTCAGCATTGATTTTTTCTCTACTCCTTAAGAGCTCCAGAGCATTGAATATGGATAGAGCAGTGAATATGCCGGAGAGGACCTGAGATTCTGATTGACCTCTGATCAACCAATCATCCAGGTATGAGAACACCTGGACATCTGATTTCTGAAGATGAGCTACTACCATTGTCATGCACTTTGTGAATACCTGAGGAGCAGCTGCCAGGCGGAACAGACATACTCAGAACTGATAGTGTCAACCATTCACCACAAACCTGAGAAACTTTCTATGGTTGGGACATATTGTGATATGGAAGTAAGTATCCATCAAGTCAAGGGCGTCAAACCAGTCTCCTTATTCCAGGGAAAGGATAATTGTCAGTAGGGTAACCAGGCGGAATTTTATTTTTTTCAGCAATTTGTTCAACTCTCTTACATCTAAGATGGGCCTGAGGCCTCCTTTGACTTGGGGATCAGGAAATAATGGGAATAAAAGCCTTGTACTCTGAGGCCCAATAGTACTTCCTCTGTGGCCCCTGTCTGAAGCAGAGATTGAACCTCCCACTGAAGGGCAATCTTATGAGAGTGGTCCCTGAAGAGGGACAGGATATGGGTGAAGGGTTGAAGTAAATTGGATGGCATACCCTCATAGACTCATAGACTCATAGACTTTAAGGTCAGAAGGGACCATTATGATCATCTGGTCTGACCTCCCGCATGATGCAGGCCACAAAGCCGTCCCTACCCTTTCCCTTGACTCTGCTGTTGAAGTCCCCAAATCCTGTGGCTTAGAGACTTCAATTAGCAGAGAATCCTCCTGTTAGCAATCCCTGCCCCATGCTGCGGAAGAAGGTGAAAAACCTCCAGGGCCTCTGCCAATCTACCCTGGAGGAAAATTCCTTCCCGACCCCAAATATGGCGATCAGTAAAACCCCGAGCACGTAGGCAAGATTCTCCAGCCTGACCCTCATTAGCCATTATACTATTTACCTGTCATAGCACGCTGTTCCTTTGACTAAAATCATGTTATCCCATTAAACCATTCCCTCCATAAACTTATCTAGCTTAATCTTAAAACCAGACAGGTCCTTCGCCCCCACCGTTTCCCTCGGAAGGCTGTTCCAATATTTCACCCCTCTGACGGTCAGACCCTCAGTCCACCATGCTTAAGACCTACTGGTCTAATGTTATATGGGTTCAGGCACTTAGGAAGTGGGAAAAGTGATTGGTAAATAAAAAAGGAGGAACAGACAGAAATGAGGAGACTGGTATACTGTCTTCAATAACCCCATCAAAATGCCTGCTTGGAAGAGGCAGCTGGACAGAATGAGCTAAGGGAGGGGAGAAGTGGAGTATGTTAGAATAATAGGATTAGAGAAGACGTCTGATGGTGTCACATCGAATGATTCATGTCACTATGCAGTGTATTAGAAATTATTTAAATGTTGTAATGCTGTGTATCATATCTGAAAAAGAATTCTGTTCATTAGTGCAGCCCTGTGGTTGCTCTAACTTGCCAGCTCAGACTCAGGACAGAGAAGAGCGAAAGATGGCTTAGACCTGCCTTTACCTCCACAAACCTTCAGATACCAAGTAATCCAGCCCTAAATCATCTGATGATTGATACTTGAAATGGAGTTATACTGTTCATAGTCATTCTTGGGGTCCAAATAATTCTCTGAATAACTAATTAAATTCTGTAATTACTCTGTGTTATGTTTGTACAAACCTTTCACCTTTAAAAATATTACCAATTATTTCCAAAATAATTTAACAGAACATAAATGGCTTAATTTTAACATAACATAATTTCAATATGTTTTATATTTCAAGCTATGCATTGTATTAGAGAAAAGTACATTGACTCCTCTTGCAGATTTTTAATCCAAACAAAATTATACCTTAATATGGAGAAGTATGAAATTGTATTTTAATATTTAAGTATTATATTGTACTTTAATAAACAGGTCTATTTCATATTCAGCACAAGATCTCATAGTACGGTACTTATGGTAATTTAATCATATTCTATTTATTATGTTGTTCAGTGACCTGGTGATGAGGAACATTTTATAAATAAATGATCATGATATTATTATAACATCTCACAAGGAGTGACTATTACCATAGGTCATTATTTCAAATAAAGATCCCACACATTATGAAGTGATCCATATAGTGAGTGAAATTAAATCTCCATAATGTGTAGGTTATGTAAGAAAAAGAAGTTAACATTTTAAAGAAAAAATGTAAATGCTATTCTTTGCTTACTCTGATTGAAAGAAGTCTCCAACCATTATTCTCCACACGCTTGTACCAGCCACTGCGGTCATCTTTCCAAATCTTTCCATGAATAGCCCCTGGCAGCAGCTGTTTGTATGCTGGCTTTGTATAATCTTTAGGGCTGTTAGCACACATATCCACAATGGGTCTATAAGTGAATATTTTGTAATATATACTTGGAGGATATTTAGTCTGTAAAGAAATATCACACTTGAAAGTGAGAGATCCAGCTAGTGACAGAGTGTGTTATAAACAAAAGTTCCTACTTTTCAAAAAATTGTCAGATTAATACCTTGTTTAACTCTGTTGGCATAAACGGGTTTACAACAGCCATGAAACTGTTCCTTTACCCATTTCAAAGTAGCTTAACACCGTACAGGATAGGCTGAAATTGGAAGATTTGATTGGCTGATTACAATTCTGAGTGAAATTAAAGATCCAGTCCTCAACTCAGTGAAATCAGTGGGAGTTTTGCCATTAACTCTAAGTGAGTGCAAGGTCTTTGGTGTGTTGTCACAAGAATACACAACATTTATGAGTATTTATTGTTTCTCTTCTAATGTTTATTTTTCTGAACTGAATGGGAGAAGTTTATTGGGAAGAGAAATGGAATTGAAAAATATTTAAATATGAAAAGTTAAGTGTGCACAGGAGCTAGAACAGGGACTGTGAGTCTGTACTTGTGGGTTTTACTTCCAGGTACACTGCAAACTCGCTGTGTGAATTGAGTAAGTCGGGGGTCGGCAACCTTTCAGAAGTGGTGTGCCAAGTTCACTGTAATTTCAGGTTTTGCGTGCCAGTAATGCATTTTAACGTTTGTAGAAGGTCTCTCTCTATGTCTATATTATATAAATAAACTATTGTTGTATTTAAAGTAAATAAGGTTTTTAAAATATTTAAGAAGCTTCATTTAAAATACAATTAAAATGCAGATCTTATCAATTAGTGTGATCCTTGCCTGGGATCCTTGCCTGGGGTTCCAGCCATCACCCCCGCTCAGCCCGCTACCGGTCTGGGGTCCAGCCGCTGGTCCTGCTCAGCACGCTGCTGGTCTGGGGTTCCATTCACTCAGCCGGCAGCGGGCTGAGCGGGCCGGTGGCGGGCTGAGCAGGGCCGGCGGGGGGCTGAAAGGCTCAGTCCGCTGCCAGTCTGGGTGCCAGCAGCACTCCGCCTGCTGCCGGTCTGGGGTTCCGGCTGCCGGCTCATTGCCAGTCGGGGTCCCAGCCACCGGCCCCACTCAGCCTCCTGCCAGCCTGGGTGAGCAGAACCCCAGGCTGATAGCGGGCTGAGGGGGGCCGGCGGCCGGGATCCCGGCTGGCAGGAGCTGGCGGACAAAACCCCAGACCTGCAGCAGGCTGCATGGTGCCAGGGGCCTGGACCTCAGACCGGCAGCAGACTGAGCGGGGCTGGTGGCTGGAACCCCTGACAAGGATTCCAGGCCCTGCTCAGCTGCTGCCGGTCTGGGGTTCCATCCGCCAGCTTCTGCCAGCGGGGATCCCGGCCACCGACCGCCCTCAACCCGCTACCAGCCTGGGGTTCTGCTCACCCAGGCCGGCAGGAGGCTGAACGGGGCCAGCAGCCGGAACCCCAGACCAGCAGCAGGCTGAGTGCTGCCAGCACCCCGCTGAGTGCTGCTGGCACCCCAGACTGGCATCAGACTCAGCCGCTCAGCCCCACACTGGCCCCGCTCAGCCCGCAGCCGGCTGAGTGAATGGAACCCCAGGACAGCAGCGGGCTCAGCGGCTCAGCCTGCCGCCACTCTGGGGTTCCAGCCGCCGGCTCCTGCCAGCCGGGATCTCAGCCGCTGGCCCCACTCAGCGCCTGCTGCCAGCCTGGGGTTCCCTGAGGATCCCCAGGCCGGCAGCGGGCACTGAGTGGGGCTGGCCGGGACCCTGGCTGGCAACGGGGCAGCAACCGGAACCCCAGAGCGGTGGTGGACTGAGCTCTCAGCCCGCCGCCACGTGCCATCAAAAATTGGCTCGCATGCCACCTTTGGCACGTGTGCCATAGGTTGCTGACCCCTGGAGTAAGTCATATAACCTTTCTTTTCATCAGTTTTCCTGTCTGTAAAATAGTGATGATAATTTACTTCTCTCAGATGCCTATTCTGAGGATTAGTTAGTCTTTGTAAAGCAATTTGATAGCCTCAGATAAAAGGTGCTAGTACATGCAAATTAATACTTTTCCTTAATGGACCTTACTGATGATCTAAAGATGAGAAAATACATTAATAAATTAGATTATAACCTGTAATAATTTCTGCAGTGAAACTAATTTAGCTGCTTGGATGGCTAAATGGGTTTTAAAGAACTGAGAGGGTTTGTTGTTGTTGTTGTTGTTGTTGGTTTGGTTTCAAGCAACCCACTCTCTCAGTCAGAGGTGCTGTAATTTCATTGACAAGTCCTGGTCCATCTGGTATGTTCTCAATTGAAGTATATAGATTAGCAGCCCTGTTTCCATAGTCCAAATCTCTTAGTAGTAAATAGATGAGAAAGGGAAAAATTCTGTCTAACCCATGATTTTTCTTCCTAGAACTCCTGAATGCCTATTGTGAAGACTGACATGGAGGTGATGGAGTACAGACTGACAATCTGTGAGGGAGTTAAAGAACTTTCAAAGAGGAATAATAGGTAATTAAAGCATACATTCTCTCCCTCTGCTAATATTACTTTTTAAATGGAAAATGTTATGATGAAAGATAATCTTGTATGTCTCTCTAACACTAGAGATGGAAACCTAGAAACATAAGGTCATGTTAGACAGTCTTGTAAATATATTGCAAATACGACAGCTTAAAATGCTAGGACAGTTCTGATTAAAATAACCATTTTTCAAATTTATATTTTGTCATGGTGCTAATGTTTGGTAAGTAAAGAAAAGAGTATGTTGGCTCCGTAATTCCAATCTAAAAACTTCACCCACCTCCACACTTACTTTCACTGAACTGGATAATCTTGTAAGTAATAAATCAGCTCAGAGCCTTGATCTCTACACTGTGCCTTCCACCAGAGAGCAAACTGTTGCTCTGATGTTTTATTAATAGCATATGTCATCAAGGTGAGGTTTACTAATGATGTATTATTCATAAGTTGGTATTAGCCAGGGAAGAGTAGGTCAGAAGCAGAAACCAAATAATTACAGGGTAAAAGTCTGCCAAATACAATTTACTAGAAATTGCTAGCCAGGCAGCAGGGAAGAATATTAGTAATGAATCAGCTTCTTTCCAGCTATTTCAAGTGCTGTAGCAATAGATTTACAATCCTGTATTAGATATTTTGAAAGCAGGAGAATCTTACACAGGGCTTGTGCTATTCCAGAGTGACTGTTCAGCTGTCTAATACTAATAGGCAAATACTTAAGGCCAAAATCTAAGCAGACTCTTGGGTCAAAATTTTCAAACTAAATCCATATTTAGTCACTTAAATAAAGGCTTGGGTGAAATCCTGGCCCCATTAAAACCAGTGGAAAAACTCCTGTTGACATTAATAAGGCCAGGACTGCACCCCTGATTATCAAATCCAGAGCAGCGAGAGCACCCACAAATCCAACTGAAAATTCAGACCATTTAGTCAGGTGCTTAAGAATGGATTTAGGAGGCTAATTTCAGGCACCCTGGTTATAAAATACTAACCTTGCTAGTTTGTCAGAATACAATTAATATAGGTCTATTAAGTTGTGATTACCTAGATATAGAATCAATGTCAATATTTCAATATTCTTTAAAACGCTACTTACACCACCTAGTCTGAATCGGATATAAACACCTGCTGCAGCATCTAGTAACTCTGCCTGCAAGAAGAAAAAGACATTAATCCACAATGCTTCCAAATCAAGACAGAAAGATACAGTAATGGACAGTTAAATAATTTAGTTCGTCATACATAAAGATGTGTTTAGATTCTTCTCTGACATAAGTCCAATATCATATTAATAGGGATGCACACAATATAAATAGGTTGATATTTTATTCCTATGGAAGTGCCGTGTTTTCTAGATGAAAAAGGCTTTCATCTATACATTGAAGTATGTAAAAAGTTTAAAAGGCAGAATAATGGGCCTCATTCTGCTCTCTGCAGTATGGTGTGGACATCATACTGTAGCATGCAAGAAGCAAACAAGTGAAGGTGGACGAGCAATGGCTTTGATTAAATTTTCTCCATATCTACTTAAGACATCCATCACCGTAGCATCTGAGGACAAGAAACAATAAGTAGGGTTCACAGAGTGATGTCTATAATTGACTCTCTTCCTTGCTTCTTCATTATATTACTGTTTTTTGTTTAATTTTTTTTTAGGATGAGGGAGAAGATTTTCTCTTTCACTCTTGTTCTTGTTGTTGTATTTCTTCCAAGGAGGGATAAGGCATTTATATGGATAATGTGAATATTTGGAGTGATAACAATACATGATTTTTTTAAAGTAAGCAAGAGTTCTGGAAGCAATACAAAACTCTCATACACCTGACCACAAGTCAGCCTCTAGCTACTGAGGAATAGGAAGAAAATTTCCTGAGGGGTGGGTTTTCCTATAACTGCCTGCTGCAAGTTTTTTTGCATATCCACTCAAGCATCAGATACTGGTCTAGATGGGCCACTGTTTTTATCGAGTCAGCATTTCCTATGTGACTATTTCCTTGGGGCAATTTATTGCACAAAGGCTTTTGCAGAAAGATAATTTTTACAACATGCTCTGAAAATAATTGGGCTTGGTCTGAAACAGTACGAGTCAGATTGAACCCCAAATGCCTTTTACCATCTGTTAGCTATTAAATGGCCTCTCTATATGAAATGAGTTGGGGTCCTCAATTCCTAGAAAACAACTGACTTCTATGGGCTCAGCCTTCTCCTTTCCTTTTTCCCTCTAATTCTACCTTGGGTATGCTTTTACTTTTGTTGTTTACTGATACTTTCTTTTGTAACTACTATATATTTCTTTTGGGGCATACAGTTTCAGTTGTGTGCAATCCACAAAGTATCCTACATCCAATACTTCTGTTAGTCTATAAGGTGCCACAGGACTCTTTGTCGCTTTTTACAGATCCAGACTAACACGGCTATCCCTCTGATACTATCCTATATCAGTAAATCTTGGACTTCAAATGATGGAACAGTCAAAAAATGTATTTGATTTATAATGCTGTAATGATCCTTGTCTCCCAATACTATGCCCCAAATAAAAGATAGTGAAACAAATGTAGTGCCCATCTTTAAAAAAGGGAAGAAGGAGGATCTGGGGAACTACAGGCCAGTCAGCCTCACCTCAGTCCCTGGAAATATCATGGAGCAGGTCCTCAAGGAATCCATTTTGAAGCACTTCAAGGAGAGGAAAGTGATCAGGAACAGTCAGCATGGATTCATCAAGGGCAAGTCATGCCTGACTAACCTAATTGCCTTCTATGATGAGATAACTGGCTCTGTGGATGAGGGGAAATCAGTGGACGTGTTATTCCTTGACTTTAGCAAAGATTTTGATACGGGTCTCCCACAGTATTCTTGCCAGCAAGTTAAAGAAGTATGGGCTGGATGAATGAACTATAAATGGATAGAAAGCTGGCTAGATGGTCGGGCTCAACGGTAGTGATCAATGGCTCCATGTCTAGTTGGCAGCCGGTATCAAGCAGAGAGTCCCAAGGGTCGGTCCTGGGGCCGTTTTTGTTCAAGATCTTCATTAATGATCTGGAGGATGGCGTGGACTGCACCCTCAGCAAGTTTGCAGATGACACTAGACTGGGAGGAGTGGAGGGTAGGGATAGGATACAGAGAGACCTAGACAAATTAGAGGATTGGGCCAAAAGAAATCTGATGAGGTTCAACAAGGACAAGTGAAGAGTCCTGCACTTAGGACGGAAGAATGCCATGCACTGCTACAGACTAGGGACCGAGTGGCTAGGCAGCATTTCTGCAGAAAAGGACCTAGTTATAGTGGATGAGAAGCTGGATATGAGTCAACAGTGTGCCTTTGTTGCCAAGAAGGCTAATGGCATTTTGGGCTGTATAAGTAGGGGCATTGCCAGCAGATTGAGGGATGTGATCATTCCCCTCTATTCAACATTGGTGAGGCCTCATCTGGAGTACTGGGTCCAGTTTTGGGCCCCACACTACAAGAAGGATGTGGAAAAATTGGAAAGAGTCCAGCGGAGGGCCACAAAAATGATTAGGGGGCTGGAACACATGACTTATGAGGAGAAGCTGAGGGAACTGGGATTGTTTAGTCTGCAGAAGAATGAGGGGGGATTTGATAGCTGCTTTCAACTACCTGAAAGGGGGTTCCAAAAGAGGATGGATCTAGACTGTTCTCAGTGGTACCAGATGACAGAACAAGGAGTAATGGTCTCAAGTTGTAGTGGGGGAGGTTTAGGTTGGATATTAGGAAAAACTTTTTCACTAGGAGGGTGGTGAAGCACTAGAATGGGTTACCTAGGGAGGTGGTGGAATCTCCTTCCTTAGAGGTTTTTAAGGTCAGGCTTGACAAAGCCCTGGCTGGGATGATTTAGTTGGGGATTGGTCCTGCTTTGAGCAGCGGGTTGGACTAGATGACCTCCTAAGGTCCCTTCCAACCCTGATATTCTATGATTCTACAAAATTAAAATTAAAACACTAACATCTTGAACTATATTGTACAATACGTGTGTAACATGTACAGAGATATAGCAATGAAAATACATCAGTAAATACAGCCCTTACCTCTCTAGGGTCAATGCATTTCATCAGAAGATGAGGGTCCCCAACTCCTCTAAAGCCTATTAGTTCTTTGTAGTATCGAAAGACACGGACATTCTGTAGAGAGTGATAAATATACCAAGAAAAACTATTGTCCCTGGATTTTTTCCAGATTTTGAACATAGTCATGACACTATTCAGGGTTTTCCCATGTCAAACCACACAGAATTTAGGAGAGTGTAGGGCACAATTCATCAAATGGTCTCACAGAGTTAAACTTGTGCCTGGTGTACTCATCCCAGTCCTGAAGAGTAAAATTAATAGCATTACAGCATTGCTGAATTCAGTCAAATATGTGTAACAAAAACTGAGTCTAGTGCATATTTGAAAAAGTTTATATTGCGAGAAAGAGTCCTGTGGCACCTTATAGACTAACAGACGTATTGGAGTATAAGCTTTCGTGGTGGTATTCACCCACGAAAGCTTATGCTCCAATACGTCTTTTAGTCTATAAGGTGCCACGGGACTCTTTCTTGCTTTTTACAGATCCAGACTAACACGGCTACCCCTCTGATACTTAAGTTTATATTGTTTATTTTGGTATTAAGTCAAAGTGAGTTAAAAGTGAGAGGGCTTTCAGAGAAAGAAATGCATATGGATACAAATTAAAAGCATGGAATTGCTGCCATATACTAGGGGGAATTTTAAAGTAGAGCATCTAAATCTCCTAATTTACCACAGTTATCTTTGAGAAGATCTCTTTGGTAAGATTCCCCACGAGACCACCTTTTCTTCCTCAGCTTTGGATTTAGGAGATTACCTTTACAATAACTTTTTAAAAGTCTGTCCATTTCTTTCTCTGTGAACTAGGTTATCACCATGGACCTAAGTGCCTTTTACACTTCCCATTTCTGTCCAACTTCCTCCTTTGTTTCTCTTTACCATCATTCCATCATTAACAACTTAGAACTCTTTAAATGGCAACATTCTCCAGTAATACAGTAATCACCCACCCTCCTGATGAGGGCTGTCCTTCTGTTCCTAAAGCTATTGTAATCGGTGCCTCACTGCATGCTATGCGCTACTGTAGACTGTGCAGAACACAGTATAAAAAGACCAAAACACTGTTGAAGGAAGCCCACACATCCCCCCTAAATTAATACACCATCCCCCTTTGGTAATGTGATGTGATTTTTTTTCCTGTGGCAGCTATGGAATTCTACCTGCTTTTGACAAAATTGTGATGTTGTGCAGTCTATATGGTTTTATAAAAACATGATAATAAGTGAATATAATATAACTGGAATAGTTTTATAAAAACATGATACTAAGTGAATATAATGTAACTGGAATATGCTTTATGCAAAAGGTCTCTTGTAAGGTATCATTACAAAGCTTATAATATACTGAGTGTGATCATCCTATTTGTATAAATGTACCACTCTTGTATCTAAAACTAGAAATATAAAATATAACTCTGAGGGCCTATTGTAATTATGCAAAGTGTGGGCCATTAATGGTGGTTTGGAATCTTGATGACTCCCACTAAACAGGACCATTGTCTTCAGCTGGCTAAAGAAGGAGCCTCTCCACCCCCCAGGATACTTGAAGGAAACTGGAACAAAGGACAGTAACTACAGGGGGTGTGAGTGATTGCTGGATCCAGGCTAAAAGGAGATTAGCCTGTAAAAGGGAGCATTCTGGAACTGGTGAGGATCTTATCTGTATTTAGTTTGATTAGACATAGATTTGTGCATTTTATTTTATTTTTGCTTGGTGACTTACTTTGTATTGTCTGTTACTGCTTGGAACCACTTAAATCCTACTGTCTGTATTTAATAAAATTACTTTTTACCTGTTAATTAACTCAGAGTATGTATTAATACCTGGGGGAGCAAACAACTGTGCATATCTCTCTATCAGTGTTATAGAGGGCGAACAATTTGAGTTTACCCTGCATAAGCTTTATACAGGGTAAAACGGATTTATTTGGGTTTAGACCCCATTGGGAGTTGGGCATCTGAGTGCTAAAGACAAGCACATTTCTGTGAGCTGTTTTCAGGTAAACCTGCAGCTTTGGGGCAAGTAATTCAGACCCTGGGTCTGGGTTGGAGCAGACAGGAGTGTCTGGCTCAGCAAGACAGGGTGCTGGAGTCCTGAGCTGGCAGGGAAAACAGGAATAGAAGTAGTCCTGGCACATCAGGTGGCAGTTCCCAGGGGGGTTTCTGTGATCCAACCCGTCACAAATATAAAATTACATATCATTTGTAATATACTGTATCTGCAGGCTTCTGTGGATAGTTAACTCTCTATTAAGTTTTATGGCCAGCATCAGCCCTATGTATGGGGACAACTGTACTGGAAGTGGGATTCACACCACAGGAGTTCCTGCTCCTGGCAGACTTTCCATCACCACTTTGGTTTATAGAGGAGAAAAATATCAAAATTGTTACTTAAGTGTTTAATGATTAAAATAAATTATTAAACATAAAATAGTGCTTCACACTCACAATACATCTTTTCCAGCATCTCTGAATGACTCTTGCAGCCTGGTTCTGTTTGTCTTCTTCCATTGGCATTTACAAATGCCTAAAACAATAAGGCTATTGTTCACAACTATTCAATATTGCCTCAGTTGCTATTTGCACAGCCTTTTTCTTTTATAACCAGTTTAAAGTAAGTAACTGGTAAAAAACACTTTTTAAAAAATGTCTGTCTTTTAAGAGTGTTATAGCTGTGTTACCTCACCCACATTAGCTTTTAAGACTTGAATTAGGATGGAGAAAAAATAGGTTACTCATCAATAATTAGTTTCTCCAACTAAGTGATATCCCCTCTAGACCAGTAATCTTAGGTAGAAATTACAAAATAAAATAATTCATAGAATTTGGATAAGTAATTGCGAAATACAGATACAGACAAAGAACAATACCTGCTTTTCAAAGATGGTCATGCACAGTTGCATTCAGCATGGATGTACTGTTTGAAATCAAAGTGATTTAAATAACTGATTTTAATCATGCTTTAAATCAGCAAGCAGGAAACCTCGATTTAAATAATCAATTTTAATTGTGATTTGCATTTGTACTTTAGTTCTTTTTCTGAAGAAAGGTTGATTCTCATTGGTTGGATTTGCAACTAAATATGGCCTTTACACTAAATTTGGTGCTTCTTTTTGCTCACCAGGACAGTACGCTATATTTATTTACATTAATTTAAGCAATTATAGAGCTTAACATATATTAATATAGAGTCTTAATTTTTACATTTTTTATTATGTAGAAAATGGTGAATGATACATTTCTTATTCACTAGATGATTTTTTTTAACTTGTGATTTGTGGCAAGCTCTATTTGGATGGAAATTCAAATTATATTAAAAATGCAAAAGCACAACATTTCAATTTGTTATGAAATAAATCTTAAATGTGCTACATTTATCAAAATATGTTTTGCATTTAAAGCTATCTGATTTATTAAATAATGGAATCATTAGCTGTAGATAGTGAATTGAACTGATTGTTTCTTATCACCTTTAAGATTTTAGAACTAGTAGATCTCATTCTCTCATATGTCAGACTAAGATTTAGTCACAGATATTTTTAGTAAAAGTCATGGACAGATCACCGGCAATAAACAAAAATTCATGGCCCGTGGCCTGTCCATGACTTTTACAATAAATACCCCTGACTAAAACTTAGCAGCTCCTGGAGCCCGGAGCGTCACTGCTCTGGGGAGGCCCAGGGACCGACGGCTGGCCCCTGTTCTGGCGGCAGGGGCTGACTACCCTCTGAGGTTCAGTGTGGCTGGCCCTGGGGCTGCCCCAGCAATGACCAGTGCAGCTGGCCTTAGGGGCCGCCCCAGCAGCCTCCTGAGCGGCTGGCCCCCAGAGCCACCCCAGCTGCCACCTGAGCGGCTCCCAAAGCGATCGGCACACACAGCCCTCCAGCAGCGGCTCCTAGGTGGGTTTGGGGGGTAAGGGGTCTCCGTGCACTGTTGCCGACAGGCGCCACCTGCACAGCTCCCATTGGCCGCAGATCCTGGCCAATGGGAGCTGCGAAGTTGGTGCTTGGTGCGGAGACAGTGCACGGAGACACTCCCACCCCCCAAGGGCCGCAGGGACATGCTGGCTACTTCCGGGAGCGGTGCAGCGCAGAGGGAGGGAGGCAGAGTGGGCAGAGCGCTGCCTTAGCCCTGCTGGTACGTCTCTGCGTGTCTCTTGGGGGCAAGGAGGCAGCAGGTCTCCGTGCACTGCCCAGGGCAGGGGCAGCGCATGGAGCCTCCTCCCCCACGTTGGGCGCGCAGAGATGTGCCAGCAGCCGACCGCTCCAGGAGCAGTGTGGGGCCACTGGCCACGGCATGAAGGCAGCCTGCCTGCCTGAACCCTGCTGCACTGCTGGCCAGGGACTCAGGGGCAGGTTGTCAGATGAGATTTGTCCTGCATTTTTCCCCCCCTCCTTCATTGGGGGCCCCGTGCCACCGCACTGTTTGTTTCCTACTAAAGCTGCTCCTGGCCTAGAGTTTCTCTCCCCTGCAGCCAGTTTCTCAGCTTTGACTGGTCCTGCAGTCAAAAAGTCTCTTCTCTTTCCAAAAGCCTGCCCCTGTGTTCTTCTTCCTGCTCTACGTTTTCTTTGTCTGTCTGACACACCCTGTCTCTGTGTTTTTAAAGTGCTGTACCAATGTTTCATCTCCTTGTTCCTTCTCATGGGGAAATTATATTTCTTTAAACCCTAGCCCTCTGCAGAGAAGTTGGAGAGAGAAAACTGGTTTTACCTAGGATGCAGTGGCAGGAGCACCGGGCCCTTTAAATCACTGACCGAGACCAGCTGCCGGAGCCCCAGCAACAGCAGGGCTCCGGCGGCACTTTAAAGGGCCCAGGGCTCCCCTCGACAGCCACCCCGGGGTGGCAGCAGCAGGGCTCCTGCATTGATTTAAAGGGCCCGGAGCTCCATGGCGGCTGGAGGCCCAGGCCTGCTAATTCGCCCCTGAGCCCCGGGGCTCCCAGCTGTCACTACAGCTGGGAGCTCTGGGGTGATTTAAAGGCCTTGGGACTCCCAGCCACACCCGGAGCCCCAGGGCCTTTAAATATTGAAAGGCCCCCCCTAGTTTGGGGGGAGGGATAGCTCAGTGGTTTGAGCATTGGCCTGCTAAACCTAGGGTTATGAGTTCAATCCTTGAGGGGGCCACTTAGGGATCTGGGGCAAAATCAGTACTTGGTCCTGCTAGTGAAGCCAGGGGGCTGGACTCAATGAGCTTTCAAGGTCCCTTTCAGTTCTAGAAGATAGGATATCTCCAAAAAGAGGAGAGAGGCCATGCCTCTTCCAGTTAAGGCCATGCCCCCGCTCAGGACTCCTGCATACCAGTAAGTCCTTTAAGTTACTTTCACCCCTGATTTCAACTAACCCAGGTGATGCAATATGGGTGCTTTGTCAGGGCCTGATCCCAGCTGGGACTTGGATGGTAGTAATTTAACTGAAAGTCAATCTGAATAAAATAGAGGTGATGGTAATAGATTGAGGAAGAAGCTTGAAGTGATGGTCAAGTGATTCTTGTCCTCATGATCAAGGACGTGTCTCATCCTGTGTCCTAGAAGCTCACAATTTAGGACTGATTTTAGGACCTCATCTGCTCTTGGATTCTAGGTGCTATTAGGGGCCAAGGCCAAAATCCACAAAGGGACTTCGGCACTGCAACATCTAACTCAGGGATCGGCAACCTTTGGCACGTGACGTGGCGGGCCAGGCCGGTTTGTTTACCTGCCGCGTCCGCAGGTTTGGCTGATCTCAGCTCCCACTGGCCACGGTTCGCTGCTTCAGGCCAATGGGGGCTGCGGGAAGTGGTGTGGGCCGAGGGATGTGCCGGCCACCGCTTCCCGCTGCCACCATTGGCCTGGGACGGCAAACCGCGGCAAGTGGGAGCCTCGATCGGCCGAACCTGTGGGCGCGGCAGGTAAACAAACTGGCCCGGCCTCCCAGGGTGCTTACCCTGGCGAGCCGCGTGCCAAAGGTTGCCGATCCCTGATCTAACTTTTAAGCACCTAGCCATCCAGTGCATGCCAGAGACTGAGTTAAGTGCCTAGGCGCCTTATAAGATGCATGAGCAGAGATAAGTACCTAACAATGGGATTCACAGAGCCAGTACACTAGAAAAGGAGCTGCCTAAGCTAATAAATAGCAGACTCTGAGGAGAGGTGTGTGTCCTAAGACCCGTCTTTCTCATGGAGTTAGGTGCCAAACAGTCCAGGCTGGATCCCATTTGGGATCCACAGCCACGAACCTTCACCTGCGTCAGGCACCAAAGCCATCTCTTCCCAGAACAGCAGTGGCACAACACATGCCTAACTCCATGCAAAATAGCCACTTGGTGGTGAGTGAGGGAGAAAGACTCCCTTATAACTTTTAATTCAGTGGTTAGGGAATTCACCTAGGATGTGGGCGACCCTGGTTCAACTCCCTCCCCTGCCTGCAGAGAAGGGATGTGAAGATCGTTTCTCTCACCTCTCAGGTGAGTACCCTAACCACTGGGCTCTGGGATATTCTGAAGTGGGTTTCTCCGTAAGGTGTTCCACTGGATATAAATAATTAAATATGCACTAGGCCAGAAAGAGAGTGAAAATGACTATAGTCCAGTGGTTAAGGCACTCATCTGTGAGGTGGGAAACCTATATTCAAATCTCTTCTTATTAGTCAGAGGGGGAAACTGAACCACAATTTTCCACATCCTGTGTAAGTACCCTATCCACTAGACTAAAGGTTGTAGGGGAGGATAGGCCTTCCCCTTCCCCCACCCCCATTTTATGTGGGATTAGGCATGCTCTGTGACTGCCTGACAAATTGGGCTGCAACTGAGATACATGAGGGAATTGTAGTGGAGTTTAGGCATGAGACAGGGCCTGGGCACCTACACTGAAGCATTGTGTGCATGCCCACCAGCAGTGACTTAGAATCTACTCCGTGAAAAAACCCCTGCAGAAGTGAGTCTCAGAGTTTCAGCTTCAGTCTGAGCGGAAAGCTCTACACTGGTATTTTTAGCCCCATAATGCAAGCCCTGGTGAGCCCAAGTCAGTTGACCCAAGCTATGAGACTCACGGTCTTAGTTTTGTGGTGGTGGGTTTTTTTTTTTTTTTGCTGTGAACACGATCCCTTAGGCACCTAGAGGACTTTTATGGGGAAAAATTTAGGCACCAAGAGATTTTAGGAGCCTCCAGAGTTAGGCAGCAGCTGAGCAGGTGCTTTGAGGATCTCAGTGGTGCCTATATTTTTGAGTTAGGCAGGAGTTAAGTGCCTAAATCCTTTTGTGGATCTGGACTAGAGAGATAAAGTGTGTGTGTGTGTATGTTTTAATCTGTGCCTGATGGAGTATTTGTCTTTTTTTGATTCCAGAGTTTGCCAGACCTATCCTTGTTGTTGTGACTTCTAGATTGGATTATTGCTATACGCTCAGTCTGGGAATACTCTAGCCTGACTGTTAGTTGGACAACCAACAAGGAATCTGATGGCACCTTAAAGACTAACAGATTTATTTGAGCATAAGCTTTCGTGGGTAAAAACCTCACTTCCTCAAGGAGTGAGGTTTTTACCCACGAAAGCTTATGCCCAAATAAATCTGTTAGTCTTTAAGGTGCCACCAGACTCCTTGTTGTTTTTGTAGATACAGACTAACACGGCTACCCCCTGATAGTTGGACAACCAGCTATACTAGCTGTCCAACAGACCCACTGGCTTCTTGTTCATTTTTACTTGGTTTAACAATTTTATTAATAATAGTTATGGCTGTGCATGCAAAAACATCATAGCTAAGTTTAGGGAGGCAATAGTCCCTCTCTATACAGCATGATTACAGGGTACATAGAATAGAATGTACATATCTGAGCATAAGTACAACAAATATAAAAATGGAGGCACTTTTCAGAAGTGCAACAAAAATGTGAAGGGTTGGAAGCTTATTTTCAGAGGAATGATTACAAGAATTATATATAAATACAATATAGATATATGGGATACATATTTACTAGTATTTGAAGGAGAAGAATTGATGAGGCTATTACAAGAAGTATATTCAAAACTAGAAGTAATGGTAGGAAATTGAGCAAAGAAAACATTTATGCCTAATATCAGGAACCATTGCCTAAAAGTCTATTAAAAACTAGATTGGGCACAGCACTCAATGAACAATTCTGCATTGTAAGGCCATGAATTGAATGCGCTAAAGGGTCTTTTTCATTTCTAATTACTGTGATTCTAAAATTATCACTGAATCTGGATAACTGTAATTGCCTGATATAAAATAGCACATATTTTCTATTATCTCTGGAACAAATTTAGATATACCCTCTGGTTTAAACCCGCCCCCCCATCCCCAAAACAGGTTTTCTGCTTTAACAGGATCAATCACAAATAGCAATTAAATTACTAATGGTTCTTTTCTCTTCTTGATGTATGTGGACAACTTCCATTAATGTTAATGAGATTTGCACACATACAATGAATAAAGAATAGACTCCTAAGTGATGACACTTATATAAACCTCATTAAATAAAATGAAAGGGAAAGATAAAAGTTCCTACCCTATAGGTGAACATCCCCATAACAAAGCACTAGACAATGAAAAGTAGAGAATTATTCTGAAATGGTCCACATGACCTAACAAGTCATTCCAGTCTCTAACTATGAATAAGCTCTCCTGGCTAAAGAAGTTACCATTTACCCACCAGTCAGTGTTTCCTGCTTTTCACATATTTTCTAACAAACTTATTTTACCCCTATACTATGATTCATTATTATTTCTTTAGTGCCGAAATGTGCTTGATGCTGTGCAGTACACAAAAATAAAGATAGTTCTTCCAGCAAACAGTTTATATTCTAAAAAAGACAGGTTTCGCTAGGAAATCCAGAAGCGGAGAAAATCTTAATTAATGTCTACAAAGCAAAATAAAACAAAATAAAATAAAATTTAAAAAACCACTGCAGAAAGTCTTAGAGCCTGGGGTCAACACACTGATTGTTTTCGATTTCCACGCCCACTCCCACCCCTCATTCTATCCCATAATTACCTGTAGGGTAGAAATGGGTTTTTATTTTATTAGCCTATATCCATATGTTTGAAATGTATTGGAAATCTTAATGAATAAGATCTACTTCATCTTCCATTGTCTACTACTTAGGGTAGTACTTTGGAGAACTTAGAGCATGTCTTCACTAGCAACGTGGCTGTGTAGTCACGGCACCAGTGGTGGGAGAGCTCTCCCAGCTCTATAAAAAAACCCACCTCCACGAGGCGAATAGCTACCAGCGCTGGGAGGAAACAGGGAAACCCCGGGACCAGGAATTGGGGGAGGGGCCCCGGAGCGGGTGGGGTCGGGGCCAGGAGGTGATTTTCCCCCCCTCCCCTCCTGGGTGAGCTCGCGACAGGCGGGGGGGGGGGAGGGGGGCGGGGAGGGGAGCCCTGCGCGGCCACCCTCCCCCCCACCGTACCGGGTACCGGCCACTGCAGTGCGAGGTCGGTTCGGCTGGCGGCGGCCGAGCGTCCCGTTGCTATAGTAACCCGCAGGCTGGGGGAGGTGACTGAGGGGGCGGGGCTTATAGGTGAGAGGAGGGAGGGGAGGAAGATGCAGAGATGGGGAGGTGTCTCCCGGCTGGGGGCTGAGCGGGGGGGGGTCCGGGGGAGGTGTCTCCCAGCTCGGGGGTGGGGAGGTGTCTCTCGGCTGGGGGCTGAGCGGGGGGGGGGGGGTCCGGGGGAGGTGTCTCCCAGCTCGGGGGTGGGGAGGTGTCTCTCGGCTGGGGGCTGAGGTGTCTCCCGGCTCGGGGGCTGAGCGGGGGGGGGGGGGTCCGGGGGAGGTGTCTCCCAGCTCGGGGGTGGGGAGGTGTCTCTCGGCTGGGGGCTGAGGTGTCTCCCGGCTCGGGGGCTGAGGGGGGGGGGGGTCCGGGGGAGGTGTCTCCCAGCTGGGGGCTGTGGAAGGGGGTACGGGGGAGGCGTCTCCTAGCTGGGGTCTGAGGGTGTGTGTGTGTCTGAGGGAGGTGTATTCAGCTGGGGACTGAGGAGGGGGAGGTCCAGGGGGGTCCAGAAGTTTCCTTCTGGCTGGGGTGCAGAATGGGAGCCAAGGGCTATGGGGAACTGAGGAAGATGAGGTCTTTCCTGGGTTGGGACTGCTGTTCCAGGTCAAGGCAGGAGCAGAACTGCCCCCATTTTCCGTCAGAGGGAAGTGGTTCACCAGCCCCAAAGGAGGCTCACCTCACTCGTGCCCTCCCCAAATGAGGGCCCCCTTCTGTAAGGAGCTAGTTGCCCTCATCTCATTGGGCATCCTCACCTGTCAGGATTGGACCACAGATTGTACTGTTTACCCCAGACTGAAAATACTGTAGGAAGGGAACGGGGATGGGGAAGTGACAGGGCAGATACAGGCTATATCTTGAATATAATGGTGCCACTGGCAGAGAAGACATTTCTTAGCTTGTATTAGTGCTCCTTCTTGAAGAGCAGTCCTGAACACCAAAGAGAATTCACCTGGAATACAAAGATGACTAATATATATTTTGTGCATATAGGAGAGGAAAGGTAGACCAGTAAATGGGACACACAGGACTTTGGAGACCAAGATTTATTTTCCTGCTCTGCCACAGATATCCTTTGTAACCTTGGGTAAGTTGTCTTCCTGATCCTCAGTTCTTTGTAAAAAGTGAGTCAATAGAACTTTCTAGGGATGTTGTGAGTATAAATACATTAAAAGATTAAGAGATACTCAAATACCATGTTAATGGGGGCTTTACAGGCACCTAGATAAGTAGTTGCAATTTATAAACTCTAGGACTGAAAGAGAGCTCGACCTTGTGGTCATTTAATCCATCTTCCCATGCCGAAGCAGGACATATATACCTAGAAGGACCAGCCCTGACGGCCTCTTCTTTAAAACATCCAACAATGGGGATTCTACAAGATCACTTTGTTAATCTATTCCAGTATTTAATTATCCTTAAGTTTTTCTTAATATCTAAGATAAATCTCCCTTGCTGCAGATTAAGCCCATTACAGTACTTCTTGTTCTACCTTCAGTGGACATGGAGAACAACTGATCAGCACCATCTTTGTAACAGCCCATAACCTATTCAAAGACTTATGTCCCTCCCTCAGTCTTCTTTTCGCAAGGCTAAACATGCCCTGTTCTTTAACCTTTCCTCAGAGATCATATTTTCTACGTCATTTTTGTTGCTCTCCTCTGGACTCACTCCAATTTGTTCACATCTTTCCTAAAGTGTGTCACCCAAAATTGGACAGTTCTCCAGCCGAGGCCTCACCAATTCCAAGTACAGCAGAAACATTTCCTCCCATGACTTACATACAACACTCCTGTTCATGCACCCCAGAACAATATTTGCCATTTTTGCAACTGCATCACATTTTTGGTTCATATTAAGTTTTGATCCATTACAACCCCAAATCTTTTTCTGCAGTATTACTGCCTAGCCAGTTATTTCCAGTTTTGTATTTGTGCATTTGATTTTTTTTCCTTCCGAAGTATAGTCCTTTGCACTTGTCTTTATTAAATTTCATCTTGTTGATTTCCAGTTCTCCAATTTATCAATGTCCTTTTGAATTCTAATGCTGTCCTCCAAAGTGCTTGCAACCCCTTCCAGCTGGGTGTCATCCATAAATTTTATAAGCATACTCTCCGCCCCCTTATTCCAATCATTAATGAAAATATTTACTAGTGCAAAACACCACTAAATAATGTCCTCCCAGTTTGATAATTAACCATTAATAACTAAGACTACGATTTAGTAATGGGTATTTTTAATAAAAGTCATGGACGGGTCACGGGCAATAAACAAAAATTCACGGCCCTTGACCCGTCCATGACTTACTATAAATACCCCTGACTAAATCTTAGCTGGGGGGCACTGCTGCTCTGGGGGATCCCAGGGAAGCTGCTGCTCTGGGGCACCCCAGGGGGCCACTGATGGGGGGGAGCTGGAGGGGGCGCTGCTGGGGAGGGTCGGGAGACTGCTGGGGGGGGGGGGCGCTGCTGGGGAGGGCCGGGAGACTGCTGTTCTATGGGGTGCCCCCGAGGGGCTGCTGCTCTGGGGGGTACACCAGGCCAGCGGCACTAGTTGCCGGGGGGCACCAAGCAGCAGCTATTCCGGCCATCCCCCAGGGCTGTCCCCCCTCTCCCTGCTGCTCCGGCCTTTCCTGGGACCACTGCTAAGGGCCACAGAGCTGCGGCTGCTCTCGCCACCCCTGGGACCACTGCTCAGGTGGTCTCCGGGACCAGCTGCACTGGCGGCTACTGGGGTGGTCCCCAGGGCCAACTGTCCGGCCGCCCCACCAGTAGCCAATATGGCTGGCCCTAGGGCAGTTCCAGCAGCAGCCGATACGACTGGCTGTGGGGCCGCCCAAGCAGCTGGCTGCAGAGCAGCTCCAGCAGTGGCCGGTGTGGCTGTCCCTGGGGCTGCCTGAGCAGCTGTCCCTGAGGCCAGCTGCTTGGGTGGCCCTGGGGCCAGCCACATGGGCCACTGCAGAAATCATGGAGGTCACTGAAAGTCACAGGTTTCAGAGTAGCAGCGTGTTAGTCTGTATCCGCAAAAAGAAGAACAGGAGTACTTGTGGCACCTTAGAGACTAACAAATTTATTAGAGCATAAGCTTTCATGGACTACAGCCCACTTCTTCGGATGCATATCACGAAAGCTTATGCTCTAATAAATTTGTTAGTCTCTAAGGTGCCACAAGTACTCCTGTTCTTCTTTTTACTGAAAGTCACAGAATCTGTAACTTTCGCGACCTCCGTGACAGACACGGAACCCTATTAATAACTACTCTGAGTACAGTTTTTCAACCAGCTGTGCATTCACTGTCATACTTTGGGGTGCAATTCAGAGAAGTAATCACCACTGGACCTGCAACCCTGGGTTCCTTACAATGCTTTGCTGCTTTAGGTCACCGCATGGGACATTCATAGTCAACTTACAACTGTGCAGGTCACACCCTGACATTGCCGGCCCACAACATTTTGGCACCTGAGGCGGGGAGCTCAAATGCCCCCTCGCTTGGGCCAAAACTTTGAAAGGTCTCAATTCTGCCTTCTTCCTATTCTAGTCCTCTCATGATACTGCTTTGCTACCTACCTCAATAAAGGAGAACTAACAACTTAAAATGCTGTGTTAAAAAATTTTAAAAAAGAAGAACAGGAGTACTTGTGGCACCTTAGAGACTAACAAATTTATTAGAGCATAAGCTTTCGTGGACTACAGCCCACTTCTTCGGATGCATATAGAATGGAACATATAATGAGGAGATATATATACACACATACAGAGAGCATAAACAGGTGGGAGTTGTCTTACCAACTCTGAGAGGCCAATTAATTAAGAGAAAGAAAAAAAAAAAAAAAAAAAAAACTTTTGAAGTGATAATCAAGCTAGCCGAGTACAGACAGTGTGATAAGAAGTGTGAGAGTACTTACAAGGGGAGATAGTCAACGTTTGTAATGGCTCAGCCATTCCCAGTCCTTATTCAAACCGGAGTTGATTGTGTCTAGTTTGCATATCAATTCTAGCTCTGTAGTCTCTCTTTGGAGTCTGTTTTTGAAGTTTTTCTGTTGTAATATAGCCACCCGCAGGTCTGTCACTGAATGACCAGACAGGTTAAAGTGTTCTCCCACTGGTTTTTGAGTATTTTGATTCCTGATGTCAGATTTGTGTCCATTAATTCTTTTGCGTAGAGACTGTCCGGTTTGGCCAATGTACATGGCAGAGGGGCATTGCTGGCACATGATGGCATAGATCACATTGGTAGATGTGCAGGTGAACGAGCCCCTGATGGTATGGCTGATGTGATTAGGTCCTATGATGATGTCACTTGAATAGATATGTGGACAGAGTTGGCATCGGGGTTTGTTACAAGGATAGGTTCCTGGGTTAGTGGTTTTGTTCAGTGATGTGTGGTTGCTGGTGAGTATTTGCTTTAGGTTGGGGGGTTGTCTGTAAGCGAGGACAGGTCTGTCTCCCAAGATCTGTGAGAGTAAAGGATCATCTTGTTACTCTGAAAAAAATTTTAAGTAACACTTAACTTTCGAACGGCTAAACAGCAAATGTAACTTTTCTTGTCTGCATAGTAAACATTGGCATTTTTATCTGTTTGATTATTCAAAGTGGTGCTTTCCATGCCATCTTGGTTGCAAAGATTTGAACTGCTTCCTGAAGGTCCACAGTCCGGGCCAGCTCATGCTCTATTGAGATGGTTGCAAGGCCGACCAGCCTCTCCTTTGTCATTGTGGAGCATAGATGTGTTTTTATTAACTTCAGCTTGTAGAAGCTGCATTCTCCACTGGCAACTATTACAGGAAGCGTTAGAGTTATGCGCAGAGCAACAAAAGCATTTGGAAAGAGAGTGGTCATCTTATTTGTGCACATATATTCCAGAACAGCCTTTGGAGTTGATCCTGCTGAAATGTATCTTGAAAGGGCTTTCAGTTCATCACCTAAATCACTCGTATCAATATCATGCATGTCATCATGTGTCAACACTGTCTCTAGTGCCCTGCATTGCTGGTGTAGGTCTTCTTCAGGTATAGTGAGGAGTTTTGGAATATCATACAACATCCCAAATATACTGCTGTGTTCCTTAGGCTGCATGAAACATTCTTCAACTGACTGTATTGCACAATCTAGCACCTGGTTAAAGAATTCAACTTTGAATTGTTGTTTGGGGTCTCTTATGGGTTTATTCCATGTCTCTTAATCAAAATGTCTTCTTCTTTGGTGACTCTTGTATTCTTGAATGGGTGGGAAAATAACTTCAGTGTGAATTTCCTCTGCCAACTTCTGTGCAGTCTTTAGAACATTTTGAAATCCCTCATCTGACCGGTAAGACTGTAGGTATGACGTTGCTTTGTCCAGTTGTTCCATTGCTCCAGACATATCAAGGTCAACACCTTGGAGTCTCTTGCTTACAACATTTATTTCAAACAGTATGTCATGCCACAACACTAAGCCACACAGAAATTTGAAGTTATGTATGTTTCTGGTGATTCCATTTCCCTCTGCCACTGTTCTCCCAGGAACAGTTCCTGTCATAGCATTATCCTCCATAATGGCAACTATGCATCATCTGTCTTCCCAATTTGGTGTTTGATAGGCTTTATCGCCTCCACTCGACTTTCCCATCATGTGGCACTCAGTGGTTTCAGTGTCAGAGAGGATGTTCCCAGATGTTGCTTCAAAATTTGCCATCGCTGAGTTGATGCAGAGAAAAATACAGAGATGCTTTGAATTACATTTAAAAATTCAGCAGCCTCACTAGAAGCTGATGCTGCATTACTGACCACCAAGCTGAATGAATGAGAACTACATGGGACAAAAAAAGATCAAGGGTTTAACTCTCGGATCATGTCTGCACTCCTCTGTTCTTTCCTCTCATGTTGGCACCATTATCGTAGCCCTGACCTCTCATGTCAGCTATCGCAATTCCCGTATCTTCCAGCTTTTTAAGAAGCACATTTGTCATACCAGCTCCTGTAGTATCATCTATGTCAATAAATTCTAGAATATGCTCTCTGACAGTCACCATTGCAGGGACATTTTCACTAGGTTCTGTTGTTGTTACAAAACGCACTATTAAAGTCATTTGTTTCATATGGCTGACGTCAGGTGTGCAATCCAGAATAACACAGTAATATCTTGCTGACTTCAGATCTGCCACAATCTTCTGTTTGACTTTTGTTGCCAGTAACTGTATGATCTCATTCTGAGTTGTTTTTCCAAGGTAGTGGTGTGTGTACATTTCTTGGGTGGTGACTCTTCTTAGATGCTCCTGGAGTTCAGCATCCAACTCAGCCATCAGCTCCACAATTTTAAGGAAGTTTCCATTGTTTGGCACACACAGCTGATCTGAAGTGCCATGCAGTGCTAGGTTTTGGGAAGTAATCATTCTCACAATGACAATGAGCCTTTTCAGAACATTTTGCCAGTAAAGAGACTCTGATGCAATCGTCTCTTAATGCTGATCATCATTAGCCTTTAACCTTAGTCTCATCTCAAGCTCTTTCCACCTATGGAATGCTCTCTGGTGATTTGCTGCCTTCTCATGGCATGCCAGATTTCTAGCCTGATTTTTCCAGTTCTTTGTTCCTGTAGAACCCAATGTGGCTGGAACGTTAGACTGGAAGAGTTTGCAACAAAAACAGTATGCAGCATGCTGGGTTTTTGAGTACATAAGCCATGGCCTCTCCACTTTGTCACCATTGGGGATTTCACGCCAGTAATGTGTTGGATGGAAACTTTTATTTTCATTGGGGAACATGAAGTTTTTCACTTGCTGTGGCCCATGCACTACAAGGAAGTCCCTCAGGCTACTGCTCAAGTGGGTCCACAGTCCTGGATCATCTAGACTTAAGGAACTAAACTCAGCAGCAGCTGTTCCTTGTGCCTCCACCACACTCGTCTCTGATCTACACTTTTCTTCAGGAATGTGCATGGTTACATCCATTTGAGATAGAGATACAGATGCTGCAGTAGGTGCCAGGTCACCTGCACTCTGACTAACTGGAAGATCAGGCATCTCCTCACCACTCACATCCACACTGGGGCCGAAAGGCTCACCGTGAACATTTGTGTCTGTGTATCTCAGGAGAGCTCCTTCCTGCTTAGATAGAAAAGCTTCCTTTGCTTTCTTTCTTTTTCTGAATGCTGCCCCAGAGGGGCGTTTTCTTCTTTCACTCATGACTGCTGTTCTGTGCCAGCTATAGTGGCTCTCAACACTCAATTGAAGGGGACAAATAAGCAGGCTGGTAGCAGGGCCTGAGTGAGGGAAGATATCAGCGTCTTAAGGGCCTAACTGGCTCCTATTACTTCAGTTGACTTCCTGTTCTCCTCAAGTGGGTTCAGGGAAGCAGCGGGAAACAGAAAGCTCCCTGAGAAGCTGGTGTTAGTCAGTCCAGGCTCCTGGGGGTGCTAGAGAGGTACATAAGAGGCTCCTCCTCCTCTGTCTCCCTGCAGTTCCTGCTGCTTTCTGTTATTCCCTCTCATCTTTTCTCCTGCCTGCCTGTTATGTCTCTTGTGTCCGCCTTCCTCCAGCACAGCACTCCACCATCTCTGTGCATCTAGAGCAGAGAGAATACATATGCACCAGCATCAAACACCATTTTCTACACTCTGGGTCCTAGTGGCACCCCCCCACAGTCTGGCACCTGAGGCGGCCACCTCAGTTCACCTCATGGTAAGGCCAGCCCTGCACCCTGAGTGTATGTGTGCTAGACGGCTCTGACCACAGCAGCCTGTCTAGAGCTCCACACCCCCACTTTCTAGAAGCCTGTCTAGAGCTTCCACCAGCCTTAGTTACAGCCAGCAAGGTGACCCCAACATGCTCCCATTCCTGGATTTTCCCAGAACCATATGCCAGCCCTCATCTGGACCACTCAGAGAAATAATAAGGTTTGTTGCTCCTTTAAAGAAACAAAAGCACATTACAGCTTATTAACTGGTGTAAAACCACCCTTCCCTTCAAACACAGCATTAAGTTGGTTTATAGTGAAAATAAAACAAATGTATTAACAAAATATACATAGGACTAAGTGAGTTCAAGTATGAGGAACTTTCTAGTGTCTAAGTCTAAACTAGCTACGGTCTTTGTTCTACCAAGATTTCTTACCAATCTTTCTTCTTTCCAGTCATGGCTGACTTTCTCTCAGTTAAGACTTTCCACAGAAGCACAAATGACTGGTTTCTCTTGTCTTCATAGATGAAATATATTTGCCTAAGCAGGTTTCTTACTTACATCCAGTTGCCAGAGACTTCAGCTCTCCCTTGGTTGAAAGACCCATCTTTCTCAGCTTGCAAGTGCTCTGTTCCCTTGTGTCTGTCTAGTGATGGATGTCACAGATGGCTTCTTTCTTTCTTATATCTTCCAAAGTTCAATGACCTTATTTCAAGAGGCAGGGTGATCTCACTCTGTTTTTCTCTTCCTGTGGACTTCCTGTTACCCTGTATGTAAGTGGAGCTTCCATTGTTTTGATTCCACCATGCTTAATTTAAAAGGGAGACAAGTAATTAGCTGCAATATTTTCTCCTGTCTGGGAGAGACCAGTTTCTCCCTTTGTATGGTCACAGACTGTAAAGTCTAATATCAATGAGTATCCGTAATTCCTTATATAGCTTTAATACATACATTTTACAATGATATTAATCATCAGTGTGTCATAGGCTTTCATAAAACACCTCACTTGATAAACTTTTATAATACAATAAGATTATATGCAGTCAGTAGATTCAGTTGCTTATCACGTGAGGTTCAGACCCCCTGTCTTTATATCCAAGATAAAGTTTCTCTTCCCTGATGAAAGCTGTTTCCTCCCCCACTTGTTAACATGATCTTCATTGTCTCTGTCTGACGACCGGGCTGGGCAGAGACACAAACACATTCCTTTGTCGAGGGCAGACCTGTTCTCCTCATGGTATGCCTGGTTTAAATACATTTTAGTCATAATTTCAGCATGTATCCATAACTTAATACACAATGCATACATACATCACACAAGAATATGAATGATCAAGGAGTTATTAGTTTTCCAATGACATACTACATGATATCTTTTAGATCCAGATTATACCCACAGGGAGTTGGGGTATGCTGAATTGGTTAGGTCAGCTGAAACTCATTACCTGATACCAGTGAGCCCCTTCCCCTCTGGCACTGGGATGCTCTTAGGATCACACCCATGTTATAGTAATTTCATCTAGACCACATTGTGATGGGTTGGACCCCTTATGAAGCCACCTGATGTGCTGAGATACCACTGAGTCTACTTGTTCTGGCAGCATGGGCCCCCTTTAACCTGTCTTGCTGAGCCAGGCTCTTAAAACCTCCTCTAACACACAAACAGGCAGAGCCACACCCAACTGCAGATCAGCTCTGGGAAGATTCAATTTAAAGGATTTGCTTCAGCACTCAGATGTCCACCTCCCTTGGAGTGCAGATCCAAGATATATTAAGAAATTTGCCCCCTCGCTCAATGTGGAGAGAGGTGTGTACACTTCTTACCCCCTACAGTTAGAAATTAGAGAAACTGGGTTTAATAATAAACAAAACTAATTTTATTAACTATAAAAGGCAGATTTTAAGTGGTAAAGGGGGTAACAAACAGAACAAAGCAGATTACTAAGCAAATGAAATCAAACACGCAAACTAAGCTAGTTTCACTAAAGAAATTGGTTACAGATAGTACTATTCACCCTAGATATTGTTGCAGAAAGTTTGCAAAGTTTCTGTGGTTCAGAGTTCCAGTTATATTCCTTTTCAGACTGGACACTTGTTTCAGTCTGGACTCCCCCCTAGCCTTCCCTTTTGCAGTCTATCTTCTTGGGCAGACAGGCCATGGAGAGGAGGAGTCCTGTTTGCCTTCTTCCCCACTCTTAATAGGATTTACGTAAGGCGGGAATCCTTTGTTTCCCAAACTTGACCCCGCCTTCCCTCATAGTGGAAAGTTACAAGAAGTCCCAGGTAACGTTTTAGTAGCAGCTGACAAGACCACCTGACCCTGTAGTATCACAGCTTCCATAAATCAGTGGCAGTATGGAGCATCCACAGGAAGGCCAAGCTTTTCACAGTCCATTGTCCTCGCTAATGGGCCATCCGCCCTGTCTGGGTTTTCCATTGTTGTACCTGAAGTGTTAGCAGTGGGGATCACCCAAAGTAGCATAGTTGAAATACAGATACATAGTCAATATTCCTAACTTCAGATACAGAAATGATACAGGCATACAAGTTGGATAATCGCATTCAGTAAATCATAACCTTTCAAATGATATCTCACATAAGCCATCTTGCATAAAGTATATCTCAGTTATGTCATATTCATAGCATAAGCATATTTTCATAAGGACTATGAAATACAATGTCACACACATTTCCCTAGTTTGCTTATGAGAAAGTCATGTGGGACTGCATCAAAATCTTTACTAAAATTAAGTTATACTCGGTGTACTGCTTCCTCATATCCACTAGACCAGTAACCCTGTTAAAGAAAAGAACAGGAGTACTTGTGGCACCTTAGAGACTAACAAATTTTAACAGGAGTACTTATGGCACCTTAGAGACTAACAAATTTAAGTTGATGAATTTCCACTCCATACGGCTAAATGCAGTGCCTTGCATAATGACAGGTTTCAGAGTAGCAGCCGTTGCTACTCTGAAACCTGTTAAAGAAAGAAATTACGTTGGTTTGGCATGATTTGTTCTTAATCAATCCATTTTGTTTATTATTTATCACTCTGTTATCCTCTAGGTGCTTGCAAATCGATTGTTTAAGAACATGTTCCAGTAGTTTTCCAGGCATAAAACTTAGGCTGACTAGTCTATAATTCCCTGGATTCTCTTGTTCCTCTCTTTGAAGATAGATACTATGTATGCTCTTCTCTAGAGTCTTCTCTCAGTCTTCCATCAGTTCTTGAAGATAATCACGCTATTGATTCCAAGATTGCTTCAGTTAGTTTCTGTGACGTTGTGCAGTCTATATGGTTTTATAAAAACTTGATAATAAGTCAATATAATGTAACTGAGATAGTTTTAGAGAAAATACGGTAATAAGTGAATGTAACGTAACTGGGATATGCGTCATGTGAAAGGTCTCTTGTAAGGTACCATTACAAAGCTTATAATCTACTGAGTATGATCATCTGATTTGTATAAATGTACCACTCTTGCATCTAAAACTAGAAATATAAAATGTAACTCTGAGGGCCTATTGTAATTGTGTAAAGTGTGGACCATTAATGATGGTTTGGAATCTTGATAAGAGTAAAGGTTGCATGTTACACCTTTAAGATGAAAGACTTCTGTTAACCAAGTGTTGGCAATATTGCTAACAGTTAAAAATCTGACAAATCACACACAGAGTGTGTTGTTAAGTTTAGGTCTTAGCTCAATACATTTCCCGCTGGTCTGGGAGCCTGTGACAGGTCGTGACTCACATTCAGAGCTGACACTACTACAAGCAAGCAGAACGTGCTTAGGACAGCAAAGGGTTTAGTAACTTTTTTAAGTGGGTGACTGTCAATGGCTACAGGTACAATATTTGTTGGCTTTTCTAGCAGAGTGGGCTCTGCTCTGTAGTAATACCCTCCAGCTAACTCAGGAGTGCTTTGATGAGTTCCTATGGGAACTAAATGAGTCCTCTTCAGCTGAATGGGCGAGTCCAGCCAATGGAAGGTTCTTGGAAAGTGGAAAGCAGAAAGCAAAAGGGATCCAAAGACATCTCTTCAAAGAAGTAATTTAAAATACAACAATTGCATGTGTATAGCTTTTGTAGATTATAAAAGACAGATTAAGTGGAAATAGATGCAGTACTGTACACCGTGGAAGGATGTAAAGTAGAAAAACTATATTTATATTTCCTCCCTCCCTTTTTTCTTACACTACTGGAAGATGGACTGAAGTGGAAATTAATTTCCACTAGTATTTTATTTCAAAAATTACATCTTTTTGAGCCTGATCCTACTCCTATTTAAGTTAATATCAGCTTAGTGTATATCTTCCTTTACTCTATTATTGAATAACCTGGTTTTGCTTATGGAGGTGCTATTGGGTGTTAATTATGACTGATTCATAGAAACTAAAGATGGGAAAACTTATTGGGTCAGCTTGTCCTTTCCTTGCTGCCAGAAAGGATGGTCCCCTCTCATTCCCTCCAGTATAGTTCTAAGGGAAAATCCTGGCCTCACTGAAATCAATGTGAGTTTTGTCATTTACTTCAGTGGGGCCAGGATTTCACCCTCAAATCTTTTGTCCAATCTTGAAATATATATGTATCTATGTATTTTATATAATGCCCATCACTATAATATGTAAGCGATGTCTCAATTTCTTAAACTGCTTGCTTAAAGAGACTATTTTGCAAGTAAATCTCCCTATTAGGACATTTTTTCTAAACACTCAGCTTAATTTTTCCTATGCTCTGTTTCATCACTATTGTAACTCTTTGTTTTACTCTATATGGTCACCCTTAACAATTATTTTCCTTTCGTTGGTGATACCTTAAAATTCTGGTAGATGATCATTCTATACCCACTTAAGTTCCAGTCCTGCTCCCATTGAAGTCAATGAAGGTTAAATGTGGACTTTAATGGGAGCGGGATGGAGAGACTTCATTTATTGTTTATAGAATCATAGAAGATTAGGGTTGAAAGAGACCTCAGGAAGTCATCTAGTCCAATCCCCTGCTCAAAGCAGGACCAACCCCAACTAAATCATCCCAACCAGGGCTTTGTCAAGCCGGGCCTTAAAAACCTCTAAGGATGGAGATTCCACCACCTCCCTAGGTAATCCATTGCAGTGCTTCACCAACCTCCAAGTGCAGGGGTAGGCAACCTATGGCATGCATGCCAAAGGTGGCACGCAAGCTGATTTTCAGTGGCACTCACACTGCCTGGGTCTTGGCCACCGGTCCGGAGGGCTTTCATTTTAATTTAATTTTAAATGAAGCTTATTAAACATTTTAAAAGCCTTATTTGCTTTACATACAATAGTTTAGTTATATGTTATAGACTTATAGAAAGAGACCTTCTAAAAACCTTAACACGTATTACTGGCATGTGAAACCTTAAATTAGAGTGAATAACTGAAGACTCGGCACACCACTTCTGAAAGTTGCCGACCCCTGTCCTAGTGAAATAGTTTTTCCTAATATCCAACCTAGACCTCCCTCACTGCAGTGCTCCATGTTCTGTCATCTGCCATCACTGAGAACAGCCTAGCTCCATCCTCTTTGGAACTTCACCATCAGGTAGTTGAAGGCTGCTATCAAATCCCACCTCACTCTTCTCTTCCGCAGACTAAATAAGCCCAGTTCCCTCAGCCTCTCCTCATAAGTCATGTGCCCAAACCCCTAATCATTTTCATTGCCCTCCACTGGACTGTCTCCAATTTGTCCACATCCTTTCTGTAGTGGGGGGCCCAAAACTGGATGCAATACTCCAGATGTGGCCTCACCAGTGCCGAATAGAGGGGAATAATCACTTCTCTCGATCTGCTGGCAATGCTCCTACTAATGCAGCCCAATATGCTGTTAGCCTTCTTGGCAACAAGGAAGGGCACACTGTTGACTCATATCCAGATTCCCGTCCACTGCAATCCCCAGGTCCTTTTCTGCAGAATATTAGCAATAGTAATCCTTCCTCGTATCAGCTGCGAGCAGCGGCACCGGAGGCAGCAAACAGGGCGGCTAACAGGGGAGGTTGAGAGGGAGTTCTCATTGGAGGAGAAGGTATCTGTGTTTGTGTCTGTCTTTGTTGTCCTTGTGTGTTTGTAGAGGCCTGCAGGGGCAGGGTGCTGGGAGGGACGCCGAGCCCTGATTAGGGGGCGGGGCTTGGCTGAGTAGAGGGCCCATAAAAGCAGCCGCCCAGCCAGGCAGCGGCACAGCGAGCCATAATCTTACAAAGTGCTGTGCAGCTTCAACTCTCTTAAAGCCAGTGGGTGTTGAGGTTGCTTAGTGCACCCAGGTGATGCTCAGTACTTATTAGGTTCTGGCCCAGTAAGAGCCTTCAAACTGACTTTTCACTTGTCAGTAACCAATGGTAGTATTTTAACTCAGTTTTTCACCAGCTGAACTCATTCATTAGCCCACCTAGCCCTTCTGGAGTTGTTTTGTTTTATCTCAAACATGAACACATTGGTCCAAATCCTGGTCCCATGGAAGTCAAAGGGAGTCTTGCCACTGACTCTAATAGGACCAGGTGTCCTGTGGGTTTGTGTCAAAATTGATTCCAGTTACAGGGCATGTAATAAGATATTCCAGCAGACACTCGGGACAACTACACATGGTGACCTACTTTACAGAACCAGTTTGACAACTATTACACATTGGAACATATCATCAAAGCAGGGTGTAACTTACATTAATGAAAAATACAGCAAACATTTAGTAATGTATCTGATCTGCTTGAGAGGTTTTGGAATGATCTTCAGTACCTACCAGAAGAAAATTTTTGATGTAGAGAGTAAGATCTGTTTACTGTGCATAGATATGTACATACAAAGGGCCTGGTCCTAGAGGTGCTGGGCAACCACAACTCCAATTGGAGTAAATGAGATATGTGAGTGCTCAGTCCTTGGGCCCTACACTACATGATTATAAAAAGACTAAAGAAGTCATTCCGAAAGTTTAATGTATTTTCTGAGTAATATCTAGAAATATGTAGAGTGGCCTCTTATAACATCAGACAATTTTTTCTATTTATGTTTTTGTTACAGTATTATATGAAGTCTTATTTTTCCTCAATATTTAACAAATGTCAGATATGTTTCATGAACTACAAAATATAGCAACAACCCCCATACATTTTACCAATTGCATCTCAAAACAGGTTAGCAGGAAAACTCTTTTCTGCTTTGGATGCTAGTTCAGCAAGGAGTTTAAGCACATATCTAACTTTAAGCATGTGACTAGTTCCATTGACTTCATTGGGACTGCTTACATGTCTGAATTAAGCATGTGCTTAAATTCCTTGCTAAACTGAGATCTGAGACAGTGTAAGTAATTATAAATTGAACTATAATGTAAAATAAAACCTACCCCAATGAGATACCCTTTTGTATTACTTTGACAATACATGTTTAATACCTTGTCTCCTACTCTGCTATGGATTATGAACTATAGAAGTGTTGTCCATGTTGCATATATAATGTACATGCCTATCACGTAACATAAACCAGACTTAAAAATTAAATTATATTTTAAAAAATAAATATTTCAACAAAACAGAATACAAAGAAGTTAGAACAGGTACAGTAGAGTATCATTAGAAAATCACTTGAAAATGAATGGATCTCACTTGTCCGAGAACAGTATCAAATGTATGAACATATATATTTTTTTAAATTTTGTGAATGTGACTATTGTGGTGACTAAATTTTTCCGTAGGTATGTATTGTGCACATTGTAGGGGCAGCAGCAAAGCTAACTACCCCATAAAACCTCACAATCCTGAAATGAAGAGGGGATAATATATTTCAGTCACCATGCCCATTTGCTCCTTCCACCTCTTTGGTGATGCTGCCTATGGTAATCAGCTGCTTTCTACCAACAACTCATTTCTCTTAGGTCAATGAACTGTCATTCTGAGGTAACAACTTCCAGTCACTACAGACTTGGACTCAATTCAAACTGGCAACCTATAGTTGAAAGGTACCTGCCCCATTACAGAGTCACTGGGCTATACAGCTGACCCTGATATAAGTGTTCATTTTGCCAGTAACTGTTTCTATGACTGGAATGGAAACATGACTACTGAAATGAATTGCCTTGCAAAAGAGCATTTAAGCAGTAGTAGTTGCTATAGTCACAATGAATTCTAGTGAGTTCTTCAGTACCATGTACAGTGTTAGTAATAGTATCTCTGTTAGCATGAATATGCTCTTCTTGATCCCTGGGAGGATTTTCATAGTCTGAAATAGCATTTTGCCCCAAAGGTACTTCTGTTCTTGCAAACAAGCTGAAGTAATTTGGAAATCATTCCAAAATAAATGCTCAGGATTAATCTACATCTTCAATCTCTGTTATTTGTATTTAAGCATTACACAATATTTATAAAGCACAGTGAAGTCATATCTAACTGATCTTTATCTGGATTAAATATCTGTTTTTATACAGAACCAAAAAATAATTACCCATTACATGTGGCAGGTATCTTGGAGTTTCACCTACTTTCTCGTTTCAATTACAGGCAGCTCCTGGGTGGTGAGACTGGACTCCTCCAGGTGTGCGTCAAAGACTCAAGTGAGGCTTGACTGAACAAAGAGGAAAAGTTTGTAGAAGGAAATAAGAATTAAAGTAGTTGATGCATGTGTTGGAATTGATCACTTAAACTTCACAAATGTGAAATGGCCTTATGTAACCGTTCACTAGTCGTGAGCAGTGTGTAGCAGTTGCTTCTTAGTGTAAAATAGAATGGGGATATTGATGTAATTTTGCCATGCTGGTGAAGCATATCTCATGCCTTGTCTACAATAAAAGGGGTATGTTGGTTTATACCCCAAACAAAATAAGCTATACCAGCAAAAGGACTTTTTTGCCTGTATAACTGTATCTGCAGTAGAGCTTTTGCTGGCATATACATGTTGGTTAGGAGTATGATTTTTTTTTTATATTCCTAACCAACATAGCTATGATGGTAATCTTTTAAGTATAGGTCAAACCTCACTCAAAGCAACTATATTTGACTTTCTTTTCATAGGAACAATAGCAGCTTTGGTTTCTGTTCAGAGGAACTATGGTCTTGATCCTCCAAGATGCTGATTTGATAGTAGCCATTGTGGCTGTCACTGGGGATTGAATCTAGCACCTCTGGAGCTAAAAACACCAGTCTCCACAGTGAGTCACAGAGGTAGGTGTTTTACTGGGGGCTGTACCTGATATATTTTCTGTGGATCACACATATGTTAAGAAGGATGCATCATGCACACTGACCAGTGGGTTACACTGAGCACTCTATCCCTACTCTACAACTTAAGCACATTCTTAAATTTGAAGTACATGAGTAGCCCCAATGTCTACTTAAAATTAAGCACATGCTTACTTGCTTTGCTAGATCACAATAAGCATTCTCAGCACTTTACTAGTTTAAATCCTATAGGATTCTCACATGTAAATAAAACTAAGCATATGCTTAAGCACTTGTGGAATCACAGCCTGTTAGTGTAAATTCAGTTTAACTCTTCTTCTTTTGTATTGCTGGTGCAGTGCAGGAATTTTAGGATTTGTTGAGTTGCTGCTCTGATGACTGGGAAATCACTGAGCGATGTTCGGTCGCCAAGTTGATGGCATTCGTCATGAATTCTCACTTAACAAAGTGGACTGCGTGAAAGCTGCCATCTTCCACTCCAGTTTTACTCCAAACAACCCAAACAGTTAGTCCAAAATACCTCAGTATGAGATTGTATCTGATTTCTATTTATGTTCTCTGTGCATTGCACAAATACAGTACATTGCTACCACAGTTTTTGCAATCTTTTAAAAGCCTACATTAAAATATCTTCACAACTCAATGAGTTAATATCACCAATACTACATATATAATTATTTTTCTTTTGCCCGTTTATGTCCCAAACTTAATGATCTTTTACATTTGTTTGTTTGTTACAGTGATCCCACCTATCCAAGTGAATTATTCCACCTTCTCCTTCCATTTATTTGAACAGGAGCTGGTAGCAGTTCCACTTTTTGCTAATTTTTACCATCTAACAAAGTTTGTGATAAGTTTTAACTTACTATATTACACTATATTGCTACTTTGCAATTTCAAACTTTGACATTTGAACTGTATCAAAAGCTTTTCCAAAAAATCCTAGAGGTGAGATATTTCACTGCCAGCAGATTTTTTTTTAAAATTGAATTAAAGTATGCTGTGTTTCTGAGCTTGAAAGTAAAAAAGTATCTAGAACTGGTGCCAAATTATATTTGAAATTCTAGAAATTTGAGGCATTGTGCATAAAAAGTTTCTCAATTTCCCTAGTCAGCAACATTACCTTTTCAAGAGTTCACTTCATAAGAAATTGATGGGAGCTCTGAAAATTGGACTATGCACTAGCAAGTCAATCTGATGTCTAAAATTATTTTTATGCTAAATACTCAGGATATTTAAGCAGACAAAAGCATATGCAACCTTTTGACAAGGGTGAAATGCATCCATATTTGGAGAAACCCATATAGCAGCCAAGAAACAAGTTTCAACTTGTGGGATTCCTTCTAGTCTTTTTTGGGGAACAGAGTTGCCCCAGGTCATCTCCTGCAGAATAGGCAGCGTGGGCCACTGGATAGGGTACAAACCTAACAGTCAGGAGACCTGTGTTCTATTTCTGACTCTGCTAGTGACTTGATGTGTGACTTTGGCCAAGTTACTTTACTTCTCTATGCCCATTTCCCTTCCCATCCTTAGTCTGTTGTCTATTTAGATTGTAAACCCTTCAGGTTTACACAACACAAACACTTGTGTGTTTATGCAGCACCTAGCACTACAGGGACCCAATCTCATTTGGGGTTTCTAGACACTATTATAATATAAATGAATACTAATAAGCTCCTTAACCTTGTGGATGTCCCAAGATCTGATACCCACAAAGGGAAAGAGTATATGTATGAAGGCCTAGTAATCAGTGGAGTTGCATGGGGTGCAGGTCAACGCAAAATCTGACCTATTACATTTTTCCAGCCAAGGAAAAATATGTGTTAGAATCATCATTGAGACTGACCCGGAAACTTTCATATAAACTCAACATGAACAAATACCCAGAGAATCAATACATTTTAAAGAAGGTGTTCATTGTTGGTTCCACTACACTTCCTTAGAAAAGTGAGGACTGGGTTAGCAGGAAAGCAAAAAGGACAAAGGACTAATTCTTCTTTCACATTGGTGTAAATCAGGAGTAATTCATTGATGTCAATGATCTGTCACTGAAAATCGGGCCCTAAGAGACATTTTACCTTGAATTACGCTTGAGCAACTCCAGTGATGGCAGTGCAATGTACAATCAGTATAACTGAAGGCAGAATCTAAACCAAAAAATGGGGAACTGTTTACTTTTAAGCATACAGGGCTTGAATTTCCTTTCCTATATCTTTAATCAGGGGTAACTCTATCAAAGTCACTGGAGATAACTAGTGTAAGTGAAAGGAAAATCAGGCCCATAAAGGCAAGACAAAGATTACCTCTTCATTTTTGAAGCTCCATCTGCAACTTTCCTGCACATGGATTATTTTAACTATAACTATGTGTTCTGTTACTGATGTTGGTTCTTCTTGCAATAGTAAATGACATCTTACTCACAAAGAACCACTTTTTCCTTATTTCTTTTTAAGCAGCGCATATAATTCGTGCCTTTTCTCTTTAAAGTATTACTATACATATAATACTTTCTTTCCTTGTGCAGTAATCAACAGCTACACATTCATACCCAAATACTATTTGAGGGAGGGTCCAGGTCTTAAAAATCACACACATTCAACAATATTTGATATAATCCCAGACAAAAGATTCTTTCTTGTTCATGACTTTTTAAAAAACATTCAGCTAAATAAAACCTTTCACTTCACCACAGAACATCTTTGTACATGCTGCCTACATAAGTGAGCTGATGATAACCTAAGGCCTGGTCTATACAAGAAAATTAGGTTGGTTTCACTACGTAGATCAAGGATGTGAAAAAGCCACACCCCTGAGCAGCATAATTAAACCAACCTATGTCTCCATGTAGACAGCTCAGGGCCAACAAACAAAATTCTTCCATCAGCCTAGTTACTGTCTCTCGGGGAGGTGGATTGCCTACACTGATGGGAGAACACTTCCCATCAGCCTTGGTAGTGTCACTGAAGCACTATAGTGGCGCAGCTGTGCCACTGTAACATTTTAAGTGTAGACAAACAGTTTGTTTATGTAATGCTCCTTTTCTTTATAATTTCTTCGTAAGCTCTGATAAATGAGCTGAGTCAGGGGCCGCACCATGCGGCTTGGCCCAGCTCTGGGGCTCCGGCCGGGGCACAGGGTCGGGGGCCACACCACGCGGCTTGGCCCCGCTCCAGTGCTGCAGCCAGGGCACCCCTGAGCCTCTCCCCATGCCCCAACCCCTTGATCCCAGCCCGGAGCACCCTCCTGCATCCCAAACCTCTCATCCCCATCCCCACCCCAGAGCCCACACTCCCAGCCGGAACCTGCACCCCTTCCCGCACCCCTGCCCCAGCCCTGATCCCCCTCCGGTACTCCGAACCCCTTGGTGCCAGCCCAGAGCACCATCCTACACCCCAAACTCCTCCTTCCCAGCCCCACTCCAGACCCCTCACCCCCTCCTGCACCCCAACCCCAATTTTGTGAGCATTCATGGTCCGCCATACAATTTCTATTCCCCGCTGTGGCCCTCGGGCCAAAATGTTTGCCCAGCCCTGCTCTATCGGGTCCTGATCCTTAAAGAAATATTTCCTGACCCCCACTTCTGGCCCTCAACCAACCCCCCAAGCTCATCATCAGAAGCTCCCCACAGACCAGAACATATCAACTCAAAGCGGCACCAGACCCTACCAGAACAACAGATGTAAAACCTGCAGACACATCTTCACTGCTATAATGATCAACACCCCCCCCCACACACACACTATACAACTTTCACGATCTATGGGTCCCACACATGCCTATCACAATATGTGGTATACTTCATACAGTGCACTAAATGCATCAAGAATAACTATGTGGGTGAAACCAGATAATTAGAGCCCTACCAAATTCATGGCCATGAAAAATGCATCACGGACCGTGAAATCTGGTCTCCTCCCGTGAAATTTGGTCTTTTGTGTACTTTTACCCTATACTATACAGATTTCCTGGGACAGACCAGTGGTTCTCAAATTGGGGGTCCTGACCCAAAAGGGAGTTGCAGGGGGGTTGCAAGGTTATTTTAGGGAGGGTTACGGTATTGCTACCTTTACTTCTGCGCTGCCTTCAGAGCTGAGAAGATGGAGAGCGGCAGCTGTTGGCTGGGCACCCAGCTTTGAAGGCAGCACTCCACCAGCAGCAGTGCAGAAGAAGAAAGGTGGCAATACCATACCATGCCATCCTTACTTCTGTGCTGCTGCCTTCAGAGCTGGGTGGCTGCAGAGTGGCAGCTGCTGACTGAGGGCCCAGCTCTGCAGGCAGCAGTGCAGAAGGGTGGCAATACCATACCAGGCCATCCTTACTTCTGCACTGCTGCTGGCGGTGGCTCTGCCTTCCGAGCTGGGATCCCAGCCAGCAGCTGTCACTTTCTAGCTGCCCAGCTCTGAAGGCAGCGCTGTCACGAGCAGCAACAGAGAAGTAAGGGTATCAGTACCACAACCCTCCCCTACAATAACCTTGCGACCCCCCCACCGTGACAACTCTTTTTTGGCTCAGGACCCCTACAATTACAACACTGAAATTTCAGATTTGAATAGCTGAAATCATGAAATTTACTATTTTTAAAATCCTATGTCCATGAAATTGGCCAAAATGGACTGTGAATTTAGTAGGGTCCTACAGATAATCACTATGCTCTCAAATTAACTGACATAGGAAAATGATAAAAGACCAAAACACCTTACCACCTGTGAACACTTTTCACAAAGTGATCACTCTATAGCTGACCGCTCAGACCTCATCTTCAAAGGAAACCTGCATAACACTTCCAAAAGATGGGCCTGGGAGCTTAAATTCGTAACTTGGCTAGACTCTAAAAACCATGGACTGAACAGCAACACTGGATTTATAGTGTATTACAACAATCTGTAAATCACTAACCCCCTCTTTTTGTCCTATGACTGCAGAGGTGTTAATGGGCCACTCTACCTACCAACACTACAAAAAGAAGGATTCTGTGTGGACTTCTCCTGAAGGTCAAAACAACAGACTGGACTTCTACATAGAGTGCTTCCGTCGATGTGCACGAGCTGAAATTGTGGAAAAGCAGCATCACTTGCCAAATAACCTCACCCATGCAGAACACGCCATCCACAGCCTCAGAAAAAACTCTGACATCATAATAAAAAAGGCTGACAAAGGAGGTGCTGTAGTCATCATGAATAGGTCGGAATATGAACAAGAGGCTGCTAGACAACTCTCTGACATCACATTCTACAGGCCATTACCCTCTGACCCCACTGAGGATTACCAAAAGAAACTACAGCATCTTCTTAAGAAACTCCCAAAAGAAGTACAGGAACAAATCTACACTGACACATCCCTAGAGTCCCGACCAGTGGTATTCTACCTGCTACCCAAAATCCATAAATCTGGGAAACCTGGATGCCCCATCATCTCAGGCATTGGCACCCTGACAGCAGGATTATCTGGCTATGTAGACTCTCTCCTCAGGCCCTACCCTACCAGCACTCCCAGCTATCTTCGAGACACCTATCTTCCTGAAAAAACTAAAATCCTTTGGTGATCTTCCAGAAAACACCATCCTAGCCACTATGGATGTAGAAGCCCTCTACACCAACATTCCACACAAAGATGGACTATAAGCCATCAGGAATAGCATTCCCGATACCATCACGGCAAACCTGGTGGCTGAATTTTGTGACTTTGTCCTCACCCACAACTATTTCAGATTTGGGGACAATTTATACCTTCAAGTCAGCGGGACTGCTATGGGTACCCGCATGGCCCCTCAGTATGCTAACATTTTTATGGCTGACTTAGAACAACACTTCCTCAGCTCTCGTCCCCTTACACCCCTATTCTATTTGTGCTACATTGATGACATCTTCATCATCTGGACCCATGGGAAGGAGGCCTTTCTAAACACTACAGTGCTAATAAGCGATGGTCACATAAATACCACTCTATACCGGAAACTTACTGACCGCTATACTTACCTACATGCCTCCAGCTTTCATCCAGACCACATCACACAATCCATTGTCTACAGCCAAGCTCTAAGATACAACTGCATTTGCGCCGATCCCTCAAACAGAGAAACACTTACAGAATCTCTATCAAGCATTCTTAAAACTGCAATACCCACCTGGTGAAGTGAAGAAACAGATTGACAGAGCCAGATGGGTACCGAGAAGTCACCTACTACAAGACAGACCCAACAAAGAAAGTAACAGAACGCCACTAGCCATCACCTACAGCCCCCAACTAAAACCTCTCCAGTGCATCATCAAGGATTTACAACCTATCCTGAAGGATGGTCTCTCACTCTCTCAGACCTTGGAGACAAGCCAGTCCTCACCTACAGACAGCCCTCCAACCTGAAGCAAATACTCACCAGCAACTACACACCACACAACAAAAACAGCAACCCAGGAACCAAACCCTGCTACAAACGCCAGTGCCAACTCTGTACACATATCTATTCAAGGGACACCATCATAGGACGTATCCACATCAGCCACACCATCCGGGGCTCGCTCACCTGCACATCTACCAATGTGATATATGCCATCATGTGCCAGCAATGCCTCTCTGCCACATACATTGGCCAAACCAGACAGTCTCTATGCAAAAGAATAAATGGAAACAAATCTGACATCAGGAATCATAACATTCAAAAACCAGTAGGAGAACACTTCAATCTCTCTGGTCACTCAATAACAGATCTAAAAGTGGCAATTCTTCAATAAAAAAAACTTCAAAAATAGACTCCAACGAGAAGCTGCAGAACTGGAATTAATTTGCAAACTGGATACCATCAAATTAGGCCTGAATAAAGACTGGGAGTGCTTGGGTCATTACAAAACCTAAACTTAATTTCCCCAGTACTAATTTCTCTCTACTGTTACTCATACCTTGTCAACTGTCTGTAACGGGCCACTCTCTTACCGCTTCAAAAGTTATTTTTCCTCCCTTGGTATCCTGCTGTTAATTGATTTATCTCATTAGACTGATCTCACACTTGGTAAAGCAACCCCCATCCTTTCATGTATTTATACCTGCTCCTGTATAGAGAGACAAGGTGGGTGATGTAATATCTTTTATTGGACCAACTTCTGTTGGTCAGAGAGACAAGCTTTTGAGCCACACAGAGCTCTTCTTCTGGTCTGGGAAAGGTACTCCAAGCATCTCAAATAAATGCAGTGCAGATTGTTTAGCATAAGTAGTTAGCACATAGTCTAAGGGACAATTCAAGGTAGAAATAATGAGGAGTCCTTGTGGCACCGTAGAGACTAACAAATTTATTTGAGCATAAGCTTTTAGGGGCTAAAACCCACTTCATTGGATGCATGCAGTGGAAAATACAGTAGGAAAATATATATACACAGAGAACATGAAAAATAGGTGTTGCCATACCAACTGTAACGAGGGTGATTAAGGTGAGCTATTATCAGCACAAGAAAAAAAACTTTTGTAGTGATAATCAGGATGGTCCATTTCCAACCGTTGACAAGAAGGTGAGAGTAGCAGAGGGGGGAAAAATTAGCATGGGAAAACAGTTTTCTTTTGTGTAATGACCCATCCACTCCCAGTCTTAAAGCCTAATTTAATGGTGTCTAGTTTGCAAATTAATTCCAATTCTGCAGTTTTTCATTGGAGTCTGTTTTTGAAGTTTTTTTGTTTGTTTGTGACTTTGAGATCTGTAATTGAGTGACCAGTGAGGTTGAAGTGTTCTCCAATTGGTTTTTGAATGTTATAATTCTTGATGTCTGATTTGTGTCCATTTATTCTTTTGCGTAGAGACTGTCCGGTTTGGCCAATGTACATGGCAGAAGGGCATTGCTGGCACATGATGGCATATATCACATTGGTAGATGTGCAGGTGAACGAGCCTCTGAAAGTGTGGCTGATTAATCACCCTCGTTACAGTTGGTATGGCAACACCCATTTTTTCATGTTCTCTGTGTATATACATTTTCCTACTGTATCTTCCACTGCATGCATCCGATGAAGTGGGTTTTAGCTCATGAAAGCTTACGCTCAAATAAATTTGTTAGTCTCTAAGGTGCCACAAATACTCCTTGTTCTTTTTGCTGATACAGACTAACATGGCTACCACTCTGGAATCTTTTCCTACACAGACATTCAGAGAAATTTCCCCCCAAGCATAGTGTTGTTATGAAGACCTTTCATTTTTTGGATCTCTGTTCTGAAACATGAACAAAATTGTTGTTTCATCCATCTGGTATGACAATTCATGGCTTAATTTCCCTTGATTAGCACAGTAATGTATTTTTTAAAAATACTGATCAATGCAGATGAAAAGTAGATTGACAATGCCACATAAACATGCTAAACTCTGCAAATCTTGATTCTGTCTGGTAAAGGGCATACTAGTCAGGTCATGTCAGCATAGTACAGTAATGTAGAGAGTGATATGTTACCATGAAAGACGGACAAGAAATGTGCTGCACATGGAGAAGAAAGAAGGAGCAGAAACCTGATTTCAGGTATCTGGTTCAGCAGTGTAACCCTGTTTCTGAACTGGATGTAGGAAGCTTTATGACAGCAAATGAATGCCACATGTATTTTCTGGAGCCAAATTTGTTTAGCATACTGAACTATATTTGTGGTTCTGTTTGGTTTCTAGGACTTATTTCCATGCCAAATAAAACTCAAACTATTTATTCCAGTGTAGAACTAAACCCTGTAAAGTGACTGGTAGTGCCAGATGTTTCATCTAAGGAAATGTAACGAATGATTACAAGGAGAGCATCTAGAGTCCAGATGTTCCATGCTTGATAATCATTATTGTTCTAATACAGAAGTTGTGAGTTTTGTGTTCTGAAGAAACCATGCAACATCAGCGCTAAATGAACTGGTTTGTTTATTTTATATATTTTCCCCTCCATTTTCTTGGTTCTGTATAGCAGATACAAATGTCAATGCCATGTTTGCATTTTTTCCATGTGCCTGTATCAGAAAAATGAATAATAAATATTTTACAGTCAAACAAGAGCCACCCTTGAAATACCTTCTCACACATTCAGAACAGCTACATTTATCTGAGCTCCTGTCCCCTCCCTCAACAGCCAAAAAACCCCTCATATCTAAATTACGGTAATACACCACATTCCTCATGAGTCATTTTCACACTCACACACCACTTACCCAGTTGTTTTGACACCTTCCACAAATACTTAGACTAAATGGGGGTTGTACTAAGCATTTATTTAGCATTTTAGGTGCTTGACTCAGCAGGGGCAGGTTGTTTTGTGGGAAAGGGTTCACCTCTAATACATGGTAGGCCTCAGGACCCGATTTACACTACGTCTACACGAAGTAGCTATACCGGCATAGGCTCTGTAGCAGATCAGGGAACTGAACCCAGGTCTCTTGAGTTTCAGGCAAGTGTCCTGACCATAGTAGGATCATATTTTCAATATCTATACAATCTACAGTAGGGGTGAAGGTATCTCATTTTGGTCACATGTGGAGGTTGGAAGAATATCACCACCATTTTTTACCCCCAATCTGACTCTTGATTTGGACAACTTTTCACTAGGATCTGAATGGAGATCACAAGATTTATCTGACATGGACCATCAAATAAACATCAGATGGTAATACCAGATTTGGAACTTGCAAACCTAAAATGATCCACATTGTGTCTACGGTTACAAATCTGCTGTATATATAGTATTCAGCTTAATACTGTGGTAGAATAATTTCTGGTTTTAAAAAGTTATTTTCAGTAGAAAATAGAAATCAGTAGATGACTTAATAGAGAAATCTAATACTGTTCTGTTGTGTGAGAAATGCTCCTGTAAAAGAACTTGCACGAACTCGTATATCATAGGCAGAGTGAATAAAGGTGTGCAAATACAATAAGAGCGCTTAACCAAGAATGTTCCCCAGTGCACAAGTATGTCCTAGATTTCACAGCTTAAATCCCATGTATATTTTTGCATCCTTAGTGAAACCAGAGTGGTTTTCTTCATTTGGTACAGTTATAGATCTTCCCTTAAAGGCTTTTTCCTATGGCAATTGCAGACGGAGGTGCTGTCATCAGGCTGAGGTACAAGTTCCATTCCATCTCTTATTTCAGGTTGGCTGGCTTGGTGCTTGGCATATTTCTGAAATATGCAAGTGACATTTAAGGGAGCTGACACAATAGCATGTAATTCATGTAACAGAATTCTCCTCCCCTTCCATTCTCAAGCCTTGCTTTAAACACTGCTTCCTACATCAGTTACAGTCTGTTTACTAGGTTTTCATTGAAACACCTACTAATAAACTAAACTGGATCTGGAACTTCCTTTAATGTTTTGTCTTATGTCCTATTAAATGTCAGCTTTAATACTGTCATCAACAGTATGAAACCGCTTAATATAAAACACATGCAAATGATCGGTCATATTTTTGCACACTAAACAGTCCAAAAAGTGAGGTCATTAACTGAGCATTCATAGGAAATCTGATTCTGTATAGCAGAACAGCAAAGCAATTCAATACCCATAGAGAGTAGAGGGTTTCGGAGTCAAATTAGAATTCTGCTTCTTGAAGTGAAAGTCATGTAAACTGCACCATGCACAAACTGGTTGGATCTATACCCTTTTGTTCAATCCTGCATCTCTTTCACATACCCTCTTGGATGGCTAGTTGTCATCTTAGATGCTTCCCAAGTCCCCTCTGCTAACCCCATTTCTGTGGACAACACTCCTTCTTCTGCTCTCCCCTGCTCCTCAGGCTGTGACCAACTCCTGTTACTCCTTCTTTCACAATATCTCTGTAATTCAATTAATAATGGGCCCAACCTTCCATTTCCATGTGCAAATCCATAGAAGGAAGCTAAAAGGGAGGATCCCTGTGGGGTTCTCAGTTTTCTCCGCAATTGTTACATTGTTGAGTATGATTTGCTCACCACCAAGAAACAGGCCACGGGGACAGCCCACAAATTCCCTGGATCCCCCAGAATCAGTGTGAGACTAGTGCCATTTGCAACCGACTTGAGTCTTTGGCCTGCCCTGCTACGTGGCAGCACAGCTGCCATATTGCCAAGGCTTCCTTTTCCAGTAACCAGAACCAGGGCCTCCCAAAGAATCAATGCCATGTTGGGACATTGGTTCAGAGGATGAAGTTGGAGCTAGCAAAAGGAGGAACACTAGCCAAAGGGTCAAAGGCCAACAGAAGATCACCTGTCTTAATCAGAAATAAAGCACTACAAAACACAGAATACAAAGCAGATGGGGTGGGAAATCATGAGAGCCCTTTCACAGTAGGATTGCTGGTAGCTCAGCTTGCATCCCAATAATAATAAGGTACATTCTGCCAGAGTTCTTGGATGATCCCTTACAACCTATCATGAACAACGTCTTAAGAATAGAAAACTGTAGGGCTAGAACTAGTAGCAGCTAAGCGAAAACGTAACCAAATGACACACTGTACTAACCTGGAACACTTTGTAATAATAGCAGTAAAGCCTGTGAGGCTGCAGTAATTCTCTTGCAACTAACTGTCCTTCTTTAGCAATCTTCCTAGCTTTTTCATCATTTACCTGAGAAATTGGAAAGAAACAGCAGTGAATAATAGAGCAATCAGTGAATCAATTAAATTCCAGCATGATAACTCTCATTAAGAGGGCTGTTCAGATCTGTAGTAATAACTGGAATGCTATCCAATGTACAATTACTGATATAGTGCAAGAACACATTATTTAGTTCCAGGTTTTTAGAATTTATCAGTATGCTTGCATGGTCACAAAGACATTGATATCTTTAGGGCTGCTGGTAAGAGTATTGGTGGCCAATTGTATATATTTGGAAAAATCAGTCAGTTACCGCTCTACTGTATTGTCCAAGTCACAGCCCAGTTCATAAGCAGGTTTGATGTCTCTCACACAGATTTGGTTACACAGAATACAGAACTGTAGTTTTTGTCTTTTCCTACAGCATGTAATTAAGTGTTTCTGTTTCCAGCTTTGTTCTTTGTGAAGCTTTTCAACTGAACCATCCTTGATTACACACGTGGAATGTGTTTTGGTGATGTGGGTAGTGTACTAAGCATTTTTATTCATGTACTTGTATTCAAGAGTTTTAGAGCTTCATTTCAAAGCTTGTAATGCCCTTCATCTGGTCCTTTGTGAACAACTACAGTACTCAGAACTAAAACATTTCTTGTGTTTCTCACACTGCTAGTTTCAGCTATATTCTACATCACCACATATTTATAAATAGCCCGTCTCTCTCATTCTATGTTACAGGAAGGTATTATTTTGGTACATCTGAACAGGATATCTGCATTAATAATTTCTACTCTGTGATCACAGCATTTGAAAAAAAAATTAATCCAAGGTTTGAAAGCAATCTTTAAAGATCTGAAAATGTATTTAAAGTTGTTCTATAGCAAAACATTTAAGCACATGCCTAAAGTTAAGGCTGTACTTAAGTGATTTCCTGAATGTGGATATTTACCTGAATTGGGGCCTTACTTTCATTTAATTAAATGAATAATAATAGCAATATATACACCCTTTATCTGAATATCTCAGTGCAGAGTTGATGCAGAACACAGATTTAGCAATACAAAAGGAAAAGGACCACTAGGAATGCGCTTGTTTATGTCAATGTATCCCTTTTAACTTTGTTGGTAACAACACTTACCTTAGCCCATTTTATTTTTTCGAGCAAGTCATCAAGGCTTCTTTTAATTGGAACATAATGTTTCCATGGTTTTAATTCACTGTAGAAGTGCTCATAGTATTGAGAGGTTTGTTTCAGTACTAGACTGTCACCCAACATGAGGTATGGGAATCTGTACGCTGCTACTGTCCCATCTACATTCACTTGATATTTGTACTGTAAAGTGAAAACAAAGAAGCAAAAAAGGAGAAAAAATATTTTGAATCAAAATATCTCATCTTTCAGCCTATTTAGTGTTAGATATATGCACAGTCTCAAAACATCCTGGAAATAATAAATATCTAGAGAAAGGCACCATCTTGTGGTTTAGGCCCAAGACTGGTAATTAAGAACCTTTGGATTCTAATCATGGATCTGACACAGATTCCTTACAAGATTTTAGGCAAATCATTTAGCCTCTATGCCTCAGTGTCCTCACTTACCTATTCCACCGGGCTGACCTCAGGGTCAATTAAAAACGAACCAAATACTGCTCACCCTAATAGTGCCACAGAAGTCAATAAATAAAGCAAGATGGATATGGTTCAATATTTGTGAAGTGAAAGCCCAGTAAAAAAACCCAAAACAACTGACAGTAGGGGTAAGAAAATCAAATGCTTTCATCTAGGTGCCCACCAAAGCTTTTCAGGTCATCCATATCAGCTCCATGTTTTATATACATGAATTCCAAATATTATGCAGTTTATTATGAAGAACTTAACCCCTGGTTGTCCTCAGTTCACATCACAAAACCACGACACAATTCACATGGACACCATGATGGGCATTCTGTTAAGAAGAGGGCTGGGACAAGGATAGCTGTAATTTAGTTCTAGTCTATATCTCTCATGATAATCTCTCATTTCAAGAGGACCAAATTTATCCTCAATTAAAAGTAAACAGAGTAGTAGTAAACATTGCACTAAAAGTAATATATGGTGTTCACTTTGGAGAGGGCTGTTTTTAGCATTTTTGATATAATCCATGGGGCAGAACCTCAGTTGGCATAAAATATAATAGCTACTGAAGTCAATGCAGCTGTGACAATTTATACCAGCTGAGGCTATGCCCCCTTTATTTCCAGAGATTGATAACTCTCCTGCAACTTTGTTTACAGGATCGCTGTTCACTTTCCCATAAGGATCAGCAGATTCATTACATTCTATTAAAGCCACTAAATCAAAATTAAAATTTTGTAAGGCAAATATAAGGTTTAAAATAATTGCAAATGATAATATTTTTAATATATTATTAGAGACTCTGAGTTGAATCAGTCCCCAAATGCTCTCCTCTCCATCTCCTCACTCACAAGCCTTCCCCTTGAGGTGGTGTGACTTCATACCATCCCCAATGAGTGGCACAACATAACCCAAGCAGTTTCAGAGGACAGAAACAGAACACTGAAGCCAACCATGCCTGCCTGTTTTGTGAATCACATTTGAAGAATATGAAGAAGAAATAACATTATGGCTAAATCCAGCTGCCAGGAAACTCTGACTGCAGATGTCTACGCATGAGCAAAGTTAAAGAGGACACTTCACATCCTCCCCCTCCCCTGCTGCTGACATAGCAATTGAAGGAGTTGCAGGTTCAAATAAATCAGCAACATTCAATATACTTTTCTGACGCGCTGCTACAAGAACTGGTTTTGAAATACACAGTGCACCTACATCTATATAAAACATGCCCACTGTTTGCATGTTAAATAAGAAATGTACACAGTACAGGGGGTCAGAAATCTGAGTACAAGGCCTGAGCCAAAGCCCACTAAAGTCAAAGAGACCACAATGGATAGCACAGTATGTTTTTTTTAAAGGATGTTTTACACAATGTTTTTACTTATGGGTAAAATATCTATTTTGTATGGCCGCATATGCCCAGGGCAGCATCGCTGTTTCAAACACTGAAATGCAATCAGCAAAGTTAAAAAGGAAAGCTGCCTCTCTTCAGTTAGTAACCATTTAACTGCAAAGTAAGCCTATGTCTGCAATATAATGTGACAAACCTTAAAGAAGTCAAAGAATCCCATGAGCTGAGCCTTTCCCAGCTCTTTCTCCTTGTCTTGGAAGAAGAAAAATCCTGTTATTCCAGCATCTAGTAGTTCTGGATTCTCCTTAGATAGCTGCACCAATTGAAGACGTTCTTCTCGGCTGTCTCGACCTCTAAAGAAAGCTCGCTCTGTTTTGTTGTGCCAGAAAGGGCCTACAGATAATGAATGAGATGGGGGGGGGAGACAGCCTTGAAATCTTTAAGTTACACATGCTCATACATTCAATATAAATTTGTTATGATATCAGGGTCACGCTCCCATGTATGGTAAAACAGGTATCAACATAACTTCTATTATGAACTTGTTAGTTAAAGAAACATTTAAACCTAACTGGTAAATATTTGCCCTGCCCTGAAGTTTTAGCATGGAAAAAAATTCTTAAAATGTAAAATTTAAGTCTTTTTTTCTTTTAAGAAACAAAAAGAGCTCTGTGAAGCTTGAACGCTTGTCCGTTCCACCAACAGAAGTTGGTCCTATAAAAGATATTACCTCACCTATATTGTCTCTAAGAAAATTGTCTTATTTAATTAATTAAAAATATTTGTCTGAGCAAGAGACCTTCAATCTTAAAAGTCCACCCAAACAGGGGCGAGGGATAGCTCAGTGGTTTGAGCATTGGTCTGCTAAACCCAGGGTTGTGAGTTCAATCCTTGAGGGGGCCATTTAGAGATCTGGGGCAAAATTCTGTCTGGGGATTGGTCCTGCTTTGAGCAGGGGGTTGGACTAGATGACCTCCCGAGGTCCCTTCTAACCCTGATATCCTATGATATCCCAACACATAATTCCACTCCAACTTTAGTAACCTCTGTTAAGCAGCCAATTTTGCCAGACCTTTGAGGGGTCACTTAAAGGTGACCTACAGAGGGGGGAAAAAAAGGTGTTGCATCCTTTTTTGTATCTTTACAATATACAGAGAAATCCTGTAAGATTTTCATTCTGCTTGTTGTTATACTTTTAGAAATATCCAAAATGTCAAATCTTGCCTTTCCTGTTTGTGCTGGTAGTCTCTGTGGAGGACCCAGAGAAGTGGATGGGAGCCGCTTATTCTATCCTTAATTGAAGGAACAGGTATACTGAGTCGTTAACAGAGACCTTGTGTCCAAACTGTTTATCAGGTATTTGAATTAAGTAAATATTTGGTGAAGGAGAGGGAGCTTTAAACTGTCTAAATAAACATCACTTCCTTGGTCAGGTTTCATTTTTTTGGTGCTCATCACGTCATATTCTTAATTCCCTAAGCGGCCATAGAGGCTCCCAGGAACAAGAGAATTTTTCTAATGTTCAAACAAACAAATAGGGGGAAAAAAAGCCTGGCCCTTGAGGTTTTCTTTATACACACACAATATTTTTCCATTTTTCAGTGTAGTGAAGGCTGCCTTGCAAGAGGTTATGCATTCATTTTCACAGTTTAATTTAAACAATTACAACAACAGCCCAAATCCCCTCTCAGGAATTGGACTAATATTTGGTTAAAGCATTCTAAAGCACTTTACTGGATGAAGGGAGTTATAATCATGATATTTACATCTGTCAAGAAACCACAGTAACTACACTTTACGGGTGCTTATTTTCTTAAAAACATTCCAGTGCAAAATGTAATAATTGTATTTGGCATACTAACATGACAGAGCATAAATCACTTCAAAAGGATTTTTATGGTCTGCTTTGTGAACTTTTATACCTGTAGGAGGAAGAGATTCTTTTTAACACAAAGTATTGCTTCCAGAACCCAAATGGGAGACTGTTAATTTAAAAGTCAATGGTGTTGCATGGGTGTAACTAAAGTCTGAATTAAAGGCCAAATTTTCAAGCCTGAGTGCCTAACGTCAGACTTTGAAATCCATAGTTAGGCACTAAATATGAGCATTTTCAGCTCCCATTGATTTCAGTGTGTTCAGCACTTCTGAAAATCAGGCCACTCTTATTTAGATATTTATATAAGTTATCCTGCTTTGAAAATTTTGCCCAATATCTCTCTTTACATATATTCTGTTACTTCACCTTTGATGGGGTTATGAATTGATTTGTAAAGTCTATGAATTCTAATTTACCTGTGTTTCCTTGAATAGAAAGGAGGTCATTTGTAACACCACGTAGGGTTTCAAGTGTTGAATGGGTTATATCATATGTTGGAAGGACTGGGTCTCTTGAATCCACAGAGCCACACCATGAAATGATAGGTATAGGGCCAGGCGTATCATTAGCTGTTCGATGTTCCATTGGCCAATCTCCAACATTAAGATAAAACTCTACATCAGGGAGACGAACCTAGAAAAATATCCAATACAGGACAATTACAGAAAGGTTTATGCTTCAACTACTCATGCTTTAAAAGTAAAGTACCGTCATCAGTTTTCTTGTGTCATAGAATCAATCATTTTCAGTGTTGTTGTAGCCATGCTGGTCTCTGGATATGAGAGAGACAAGGTAGGAGAGGAAGTATCTTTTATTCCACCAATTTCTGATGGTGGAAGGGAGAATACTGTAGGAGACTACTTAAAATGAGGTGGGCAATTAAGGGGTATCAGACAGTAAAGCGTGTTACAAATTGTTGTAATGGGCTCATTATTTACCCAACTGCTGGATACCCCTTAAATGTCCAGGGCCGGCTTTAGGCACCGCGGGGCCCAATTCGAAGGAGCTGCCGCTGAAGTCCTGCCAAAGACAACGGCAACGATTGAGCTGCTGACGACGACAGTGCCGGGACTTCAGCGGCAGCTCAATTGGCTGCTGGTGCCTTTGGCGGCACTTCAGCGGAGGGACCTTCCTCCGCGGCAGTGATTGAGCTGCCGCCGTTGACAGCGGCGAGAGTTCGGGGGCAGCTCCTTCGGGACGTTGCGGGGCCCAATTCTGGGGAATCAGCTGAATCGCCCTAAAACCGGCTCTGTAAATGTCCACTTCATTTTAAGTGGCCTCCTATAGCATATGTGAAACCCCTATGCTTAACAATCTGTCCTAACTTGTATTTAGCTCTGACACTCTAGTTACCTTCCCCAGACCTGAAGAACAGCTCTGTGAAGCTCAAAAGCTTGTCCCTTCCACCAACAGAAGTTGGTCCAATAAAAGATTTTCTCTCACCTATCTTGTCTCTCACAATCAGTCAATGATCAGCATTATTTGAGATAAAGACACTGACTACAGCCTCAACCCTGCAAGCCATCTGTGCAATTGGAGTTCCAATTCAGGAAAGCCTGTAGAATCGTAGTGCCTGCAGTTTTCCTACTGACTTCAATGACTTCAGGCTTCCTAAACAGATGATATCATGCAGATGCAGAAATAAAAATAAAATTTTAGTTTAATAATTAAATATGCAGCAGTCGTTTAAGGTTTGTATGAAAATAAAAGTATGAATATAATATCCAAATGGTAACAAATCTGTGTGATCCAAAAGTCTTATATAGCGGGTACCTTTCTTGCCAATGAGAGCAACATTTCATCTGAGAACATTTTGAAGTCTGTGTACTTCCCTAAGGAACGACGGTAGATGTGATTATTGAGAACAGTGTAATGAACAATAGCACCTCTCGTTTGCCCAAACCTTGTTGGGACTTCATGAAGCATCCGCTGAAGGTTGATGGTGGGAAAAGAAGTGAAGTCCTTAGTAACTTGAGGCTCCTGGGATGGACAAGAGAGAATATTCTGCCAGGTCTGAGAATCTTCTTCTGGACACTCACAATACTCATGATAAACAGGCCCTGCAGAACACAAAGCAATGAGAATGTATGACTTCTGTGACAGTCTCATCTTACAATGCCCAAGACTCCTGATGGATACAAAAATCTAAAACTAGAGCTGGTGGAAGTCTTTTTTTTGTTTGTTTGTTTTTTAGAATAAAAAGACCATCTTTACCAACAAATATTTTCTTGGAAAATTTCCTCTTTCTAAATTGTCTGGGTTTTTGATGAAAAAAAATAAAAAATTTGTCATGGAAAATATTTACCATTTTTCAATCATCTCTACTGAAAAAACAAAGTTGTGTACCAATGTCATGCTATCTGCCAGTGAGCCAGAATGCCTATTTAAAGCATCCATCAATATTATTATTCAGCTGTACAGCTTAATTTATCAGTATTTTAACCTTTATTTAGAACTTTATGGTGCCACAGTCTTTACATTTAGTGTGAGGTGCTTTCTTTTATGTATAATTAATCATGTAGTCTGTCCTTTTGGATCAGTGTGGATTTATACACTATAATAAGGACTAAGCATTTAAGTAAACTTTATTCCATGAACTTCTAGCTAAAAACAAGTACTGTACTCTGTCACACTAGTGACTATGTAAGTATGCTCCAGCACCAGTAGCCAGGCTACTGTCTTGCTGCAGTTGGACCACATCACACTTATCTACTGTCAACTTCACTTGACATCCACAGTACTCCAATTTTTCAAAACTTTTCATAGTCTTGCATCAACATTTTTTACTGTTGTATCAATCTATTACCCCATCTGCACCTACTCTGGCTACGGTTCTGTCCTCTCCAGGCGAGCAGTAGTGGAAACAGGGAGGAAATTTGCTTTCATTTTTGCTGTTCCAAACTATCTGAAACTCATCCTCCAATTTACTGCCTTTCTTTAAATCTCATCTTAAACCCATTTTTGCTTCAGTTTTGAAGTGTTTTATAATAGTGTGTACATAGGATGCTATACACACACACACACACACACACACACACACACACACACACACCCCTTTGATCAGGAGAAGGAAAGAGTGGGAAATGATGCTGAAGAAGTAGTTTTGTTTTCAGTGTTCATCCTTTTCCCTTGGTCGGCAACCAATCAACTGTGAGAAGAGAGGAGACGACCAAAGAAGCAGACCAGAAATTTGAAAACAGTTTGCATTATTTTCCCCTTTTAAGTGGAACTTAGAGTGTAGGGACCAGCATTGATCTTAACTGGGCCTGTAGGAAGAAAAAAGGAGAGAACATGGGGCTGGTTATAAGATTTTAATGTCTAGAAAGGACCATGCTTTAGAAATCAAAGGTAAGAATATTTGTTCAGTCCATCTTACAGTAAGATGGACTGAACAAATTATGAATTGCTGGGAACAACATGGATTTCCTTGCTTTACTAGGTGAGGTTTCCTTTAGACAAATATAGCACTCACAGCTAGACCACAGATGAAGAAGTTTTGTCTCTGCTGTGGCACTCCACAAAACCTGAAGGTCACCCTGCAACAAGAGCTAGGGAGGCATGTTCTGAGGCAGGACCTGAAGTTCAGGGACCATGGTCTACATGCTTAAATATTTATGTCCCATAACTTGGCAATGATCTATATGTAGATTATTTCTGCTCCTTTAATCTGTGTAAGAGGAAGGCTGTGTAAGGGGCTGCTTAAACCAGAAAAAGCATTGGTACCTCCAGTTTGTTACCATTTCCTACTAGCCAAAGTTTAGTCCATAACATTTCTGTAGCTGTCACCATAAAATGGTAAACTGAAAACTTACCTTTCAAAATATAAGGAGACTGAGCTACGTGTTCATTACCATAAAGTACCTCAATCTTTAACCCTTCATTGACACTCCCATACATCCGATACTGTATAAGAAATGACCCATCATTCCTATCCATAAGGTTAGGGATGTGGATCCGGATGACTTCTTTGGGGGAAAGTGCTTTAACTCCCACTTTAAACTGTGTTCTTCCTGAAAAGAAGAAAATAAAAATAGCTGTAGACACTGCATGCTATTAGGGTTACTTAAATGAAAAAAAAAGATGTATCAAATTCTGCTCTGAATTATACCAGTGTAAAGCTGAAATAACTCTATAAAACTCAGACATTTCTCTGGATTTACCCTGTAAGCTATTCTGAGTGCATAAATTTAGCAGTCATGCTTTATAAGATACACCAACATTAATTTCCAAGAACGTATGTAAGAGGAAGAGATCAATCACCCTGTCAAGTTTTCCTGATCATCATATGTCTAATATAAATGGACAAATCACAGATGAAAAGAAGCAAGATGTAAGTTAGCTTGAGGTGTGACAGTTACAATGCAGTAAGCATGTCTTAAATGTTTTGAAGCAAAAATTAACTTTGTTATTCAGAGTTCAAGTTAATACTGTGAGGATATGTTAGTTCCTCGGGAATCAGAGAGAAGGAAAACCTGGATAAAACCCAATAGGAGTGAAGAATACTTGCCAGCTGGTGGGAAGGCACTTGCAGCATGCAGGAGTCAAAAACAAAATCATACAACCATACGGTCAGAAGGGACCACAAGAGTCATCTAGTCTAACCCCCTGCCAAGATGCAGGATTTGAGAAAGACTTATTCCTCCAAGTGGAAGAGATTCTTCATAAGGACAGCTGGCACTCCTCTCCATCCAGTGCTGGTGGTCCAGGCAGGGCAGGGGCAGGGACTTGGGGGAAGGCGGTGGAATGGTGGCGGGGCGAGGGCACTGCAGGGGCAGGAAGAGGCGGGGGGTGGGCAAGCACCCACCCGGCAGAGGGGAAGATGGCGCCATAGGGGTGAGTGGCGGGCAGGCCGGGGGTGAAGGGGCAAGCGAATGGGCGGGAAGGAGAGCAGTGGGTGGGGGACTGAGGAGGGACGCAGCAAGCCAACGGCAGGCCAGGGGATGAGAAAGGGCGCGGTGAGGGGGGGCCAAGCGGGGAAGGGACGGGACCTGGGGCAGAGTGGGGGAGGAGCCTGGGAGGAGTGGGGGTGGACTGTGGGCGTGGTTGATGGCACCCCAATGTGTCCCAATATATTTTAGTGTGGTGATCTGGTCACCCTAACGGGACCCCTCTGGCCTCCTGACTCCCTGATTAGCCTGCCCACCCTGTCAATCAGGCTGACCTGGAGCATTGGCCTCTCCCCATTGTTCCTGGGGATTGTTAGTCTCAGGGCCTGATTTCCCATTGACCCTTCCCCTTTCTTTTGGTACTGGGAGCTAGCCAACCAAAACACCCCCACTGAGTTTTAATAAGGCGACAACAGTCCCCTTACACCTGGAACAGCCTTTCTACCATGTTGAAAATGGTAGTGCCTCATACATTGGTGCCAGGGTTCTCAATACCAGTTCTTTTCTTGATGTTAAGAGTTTATCAGTGCTGGCTTTTGGCATTGCATGCCTGCTAGAGGGGGCATTCATGGATGTTCACTTCTTTGATACCTGATTGGACATGGTACTCACTTCTTCGGGATCCGAAGTGACCTCAATTGATTACTCCAGAAAGTGAAGCTTAAGCATCCCGTGACTTGTGCATCCTGGTGGAAAAGGAATTGCATACTGTCCACTGCTCCAGAGTTTAGCTTTCACCCAAGCAGAATAAACACCTGCTATGACCATCAGTTAGTGGTCTCAAACCACTACAGGAGCGGCGGGGCTTAGTACAATTTTACAGGGCAATCTATACATGGGGGTCTTCTTCCTTTTTGATTTTTTTAAACTGACAATTTAGGTAGATAGAAAGATTTTCTACCAGAAGGGTAGAAGATTATCTGGTAATCAGATGAACTAGTAGAAGAATTAGTGAACACTGAGAAGGTACAGATTGGACACCGCTGGGTTCCATCTTGCTGCCTGGTTAAGAGAGAGCTGATGGAGGGAGGAGGCAGAGGTTACATGTGCAGTCTCGACAGACACTGCTAATGCAAAGACTCTGGGCTCATGCACGTGAGTCATGTGTTTACCTACAGAGGGATTTACACTTACTCAAAGAAGAATTATATATATGCATCACAATGTATATTGATATATCCAAGTAATATGTTATAGGTAATTGAGGCCTGGTATGAATGATGCATACTTGACATGAAAACATGCATTGCAAGTTGGGAACCGAAGCAAGAACTTAAGGTCAATAACTATTAGAACTATTTGTGCAAAAACAATCTAGTTATGTTCTGAGAAAAATATGGAGAATCAGCAGAAAAGTAAACACCACCAGCTGGACTGATAAAAATTATATAAGAATTGGAGGAAATAGCATGCCTTGAATCATGGCAGCCCGCCCAGGATTGTCTCTTTGGAATTGTGAGTAGAAGGTCTAGTAAACAAAGGCAAATAACCGATAATGTGACGGAATGGACTATAAATGGTTGCCTATGATTTCAGCAAGTCGGAGTCGTTTATTGATCCAGAGCCCGTGTGGATACAGATGTGGTTTTTGCCAGCTCCCCACATCTTATGATCTTATAATCAGAAGGAATCTTGATTGGCCATCAGGACCATTCTGACCTGTGGACTCTGGTATAATATGTTTGGGGTATGAATGTGGAGTGAGTAAGGTTTGTTTTGTAATCAATAAAGAGCATTTAGATTATTATATACCAACACTGTGTCCGGTATCTGCCTGCTCCCCATTCCGTAGGGAGAGCTCTACTCCGGGTCTAACATGTGGTGGAGAATGCGTGGGGGGAGGAAGGGGGAATATTAAGGAGTGCCGGATTTTGAGACGGGTTCTTACAGTGTTGGGGGAGTCCTTATTTAAGACTAATAAGGGTGACTCCTTATTTGTGAAATTTGTGAAGAAGAAAAAAAAAAAAAGCACGTGGGGAGATACCTCATGGTATTATTGTAATAATGTTGAAAACACTGTTTAAGAAGAGAAGTAAAGGGATGAAAGAGGCGCTCTGTTTCCTGCCATTTCCTCCCCCTGCTGTCTCCAGGACCCCGTTTATTACTTGTATATAAATTTAGATAAACACACATTCCTTTGTTTAGTATAGGCCTGTTTAACAACTTTTGACTAGGAAGGGCTGTCTGATTTTGAATATGGGCTAATAATATCATAAAGGGAAAATTCACAACTTTACATATAATGTTATATACATTTCACCATCATGTTATTGACCAACGAGCTAGTTTTCAAATGATACCTCACAAGACATATTTAGTACAAAGATTATTACAATGGTGAGTATGGTATGAATACAGGGGTGCTTTCTGTCACAAAGGTTAAGAGGTGATTTGATCCTGGTCTACAAGTACACACATAGGGAAGAGATTTCTGGTAGTAGATGGCTTTTTATCGGAAAGAGGCCTAATGAGATCCAATTATTGGATGCTGAAGCTAGGCAATTCAGACCAGAAGTGTCATATTTTTAACAGGGAGAATAATTAACCAGTGAAATAAAATGGATTCTCCTCCCTCACTTTAAGTCTTTAAATCAAGAGTTAATATCTTTCTAAAATATATGCAGTAGCTCAAATAGAAGTTATAAGCTTGATGCAGAAATTACTGGGTGAGGTTCTATGGCCTGTGTTATGCAAGAGGTCAGACTAGATCATAATGGTCCCTTCTAGCATTAAAATCTACGTTTCATTCTACATAAATTTAATACTGGAGGCAGATTAGTACTTTATATCTGATCTGGTAACATTCTGATCCATAGCAGGAATGATTTCTTAATCTTGTACTTGAAAAGAAGCATAGTATTGCCAACTTAACATGAGTTTTAGAGATGGGAGGCCTGAGTCCTCGCTCTACCTCAGATTTCCTCTGTTATCTTGGGTAAATTACTCACATTTCTCTTAGTTTCCTCATCTGTGACATGGAGATAATAATGCATATGTATCTACTAGCCACACAGGGGTGTTGTGAGATGTAATTAGTTTACAGAAAAGCAGTGTATTAGTGCTAAGTATTATTATTAATTACAATTCTTACTGACATTTCTCAGATAGAAGTTTTGAGACTTTTGAAGCACAAGGAGGCTGAGAGGCATAGGTGACCACACTAAGGACCTGATTCTGATCTCACACTAGTTAAGTGCCTCAAGCTATTTCACATACACACAGAGTAGACAAGAGAAGGAGAAAGTCCTGCTATTTTTCCACAGCAGGAACGAGAAGGCTGTGACCAATGAACAGCCAGGCAATATTTTCAAAAGTTATTTGATCTGTGTGGCTGGATTAGAGATAGTTAGTTTGTCCCTACCACTGAAACACAGAGTATTGGAACTGCTGTACCTAAAGACTGGTCCCCGGAGGCTAATTTATTCGGAACACCCTGTTTTAATGCTGCTAATTGTCTGCTAGTATTTAGGACACTGGCGAGAAGATGCAGGGTTGCATGGCAAGCCCTCAACTCGTGTTAAGTTGCATGGAAAGACAGGTTTCATGGACAGTAGAATCGTAATGTAGGATTTTAATGTTTTCGGTGAGCTTATCACAGAGTGAGACTTTGTGTGTTTAAACGTAGGTGTATTATTGTGAAATGCGTCTGACGTTGCGAGATGAAAACGCAGCAGTGATTGAGCCTGGGTTACTGGAGCCTCGGGCGCTAGGAAGGGGACAGGGTAGGGAGAAAAACTTAAGGCTCTTTGGATCCGCTTCTCATCTTGAGTCAACTCCTTCAGGTGACACTTTCCTCAGCCCCAGCCCGCCCTGAGCCTGGAGAACAAAAGCCACCGCCAGGGGCGGGGGCAAAGAGCAGCCGCATGCACAGTACCTGGGGGGGAGCGGGTGAGGTTCTGTCCGGCTGCGCTGACCGCCTGGATGTAGAAATACCTGACGGGCATCGTGAGCTCCGCTTCCAGCCCGGGCCCCCAAACCAGGCTCCTCTCTGCACTGACAGGGCCTGGAGGCGCCTCCGCCACTCGCAAGAGCAGCAGGAGGAGAAGCTGCAGCGGCAGCTGCTGCCACGACGGGAGCACAGAGGCGCCGCTGCGCCCCATTCTCCGGCCCGGCATGGAGGGGTGGGCGGGCGCGGAGCTCACAACTTTTGGGGCCGGGGGCTCGGGGAGAGACGAGCTGGCTGCCTTTGATTGGAGGGTGCTGTGGCCAATCGGGCGAGAGAGCAACGACCTCGCTTTTTCGCTGCCCACCCGGCGGCGGAGCGCGGGCTCTGCCCGCGGAGGGGCCCGGCCGTGCGGGTGGCGCGCGCTGTACCTAGCGCTGGGGCCCGGGACGCGCGGCGGAAGGGGGATCATCCCCCTCGGCGCCCGCCCCACCGGCCGGTTCCGCGCGGAGTCCGGCAGTGAAGCCGCTGAAGCCACTCCGCTGAGACTGGCTGTTCCCGTCCCTCGTCCTCGTCACGCCCCCACTCTCCTTAACGGGCTCTGAGCTGTGACTTTTGGGAGTGCTGGGTCAGCTGGTCTTTCGCCTTCTCCCTCGCTGTGCACCCGAGGCACGGGGCTGTCCCACACGTGCTAGCAGCAGGGCTGAGTGGGCCAGTCTGAACAGAGAGATGCTCCCATTGCATGGTAGTTTATGTTCTCTCAGATCCTATTCTTATATTTTAGAAAAACACCAACCAACCCCTATTTTTAATCCAGGTATATGTCAAAATATATGTATCTTTGAATATTTAAGTTAAAATAATAATTGAAGGGTGCTTCCTGTCAAATCAATCAGGGTATCCAAGTGTGTTGTTGGATCCATACATAGACGCCATTATGTATGGAGTACAGACACACAAATACGCAATATGTTGTTTCACACTCCTATTCAGCTTTACAGTGACATCTCAAAAGAGAATCTAGGCCATGTTTCAGCAAAGCACTTAAGAATGGAGAATCCTTTCCTCCCACAATTTGCCTAACTTCCCACCCACTCTGCCCACTGAGGCTGCATTATGCGAAATATCAATTAATAGTATCTAAAACTGGCTGCTCAACATGCTTTTTCATACCCCAGACCATGAATTAACTTTTCCTTTCTTGTTGCTAGGCCATTTTGGTAGGTGGCTCATGGTCCCACCAGCAGAGTGTAAAACAGGTTCCCAAACTAGAGCTTTCCTGAAGTGGGATTCATGATCTCTCAGCCTTGTGGCATTTGGGAAACAAGGAACCATACTTCATGGGGGGAGCAACTTGGTAGCAGCCCCATGCTTGATTGATCCTTTCATGTGTCTAGCAAAAGGAAGGTTCCCTCTCTTGTCCTCTCACTACATGTAAAGATCACAATGATATTCACACATATCATTGCAAATGTTTTAAAAACTATTCTGTTTCAATGATGTTTGGCTACTGCTCAGAATACAGTGCGTAGATTGTTACAGAGAACATTTCATCTCCGATTGAAGAGAAGGCATTTGTGCCCCAAATGGCTATCTACCATAAAGAGAAAAAAGTATGGACTATAGTACAACTGCAGATATGGACATCTAATAATTGACAATCTATAGCCGTTTAGCTCCACTGCCAGTACTTGGCAGTTTAACGATTCAAGTCATTCATCTGCACAAGTTATTCCTCTGTGCATAGGTGTCTGAAAGTTGGCTAAATCAGACACACAGTTCTTGTAATACACTGAAAACTCGAGTGTATCCTTGGACATGCCTAGAGCTTATGAAGGATTATGCTTGGATGCTTAATTCTAAATCTTTTAATGCTCTTAGCATTGTTTGGCATCAGTATCCTGAAAGCATCATTAAGATACACCTCTACCTCGATATAACGCTGTCCTCGAGAGCCAAAAAATCTTATTGTTTTATAGGTGAAACCACGTTATATCGAACTTGCTTTGACCCGACAGAATGCGCAGCCCTGCCTCCTTGGAGCATTGCTTTACCGCGTTATATCAGAATTCCTGTTATATCGGGTCACATTATATCGGGGTATAGGTGTATTGTAAAAGCTTAAAATAGTTAAGCATGAGTTATTGAGTGCACAGATAAAACCAGTACAAACATTTATTAAGCAATATGCACCATTTATTTCAAACCAGTCATTTTCAGTATAAATATCCTATAATATATAAGCATTTATAGAATATATTCTAGCTAAAAAAAAGGCTTAGAAGACATAACAGGCCACATTCACCACTGGGCAAAATATGGTATAGCTCCGTTCAGTTTAGGAAAGCTGCATCTTCTTATTGAAAGGGATTAATTTGACCTCATGTTTTTATATGAGTGACTCTTAACAAAATTACATCAGCCCTATGTAAACATTAGTTACCAGCCACTCTGACCCACCACAGTCTTGCACAACTAATTTAGGACCAAATTCTAAACTATTTTGATTTCTTTGTAAGGCCCTCAGTTTTCATCATATACCTAGCACTGTATTTAATGAAAGCCTCCTTTATGCATCCAGTGTGAGAACTTAGTCCAAAATCCACCATATGGGTAGAAAATATTTACAAGTATAAACATTCAAATAATCCAATTTAATGGAGCAAATCATATGACCATTTATCTCCCTGTAAACATGTATCATAACAGAAAACTCTTACTTAGTATTAATTGGTTTATTAATCTTATGGTATGGAACTCTGTATATATGGTGTAAAACCATGTACATAAAATAGTCATAGCATTTCTCATCAGAACAGCACATTTTACAAGTTTACATTTACATGACAATTATTTCCTTCCAATACTGTATGCACCAGTCTGTATGTGCAAATCATTCCAAAATAGATACCACTTAAAGAACAATTCTGAATATAAATATGTAGTTTATATTAGTCTTATGTACAACCAAAGAAAATAAAGTATATAACAACAATATTTATACATCAAAACACTTTCAAAGTACAGCTCCACTTCTTTAACGAAGTATACAATATAAAAAATAAGGGTACCAATTGTCTAATACAATATTTTTCATGTGGAGCATTCAGTGATACAAACTTTGCTTGCTTTGCCTAAAATATATTACTTTAAAATATCAGGCCATTGTCTTTCCAGTTATAAAAATATAATTTGTGTCTTAGATAATTTTATTAAATGAAAAAATATAGAGAAAATTCTGGAATGAGATTAATTAGAGACCAGATGTGAAGTTAGTGAAGATTAAGTACAAATAAACTTAAGTACAGCACTCTGCCCAATCTTCAGCCAGCACAGTAGTTCCTAGGACTGCTTTGTTGGTGCAATTTATAGTAGCTTTTTGGGCTGTTCTAAGATATGCTAAGGACTGTTTTAGCCCCCTGTTGGGCTGAGGGCTAGGGGAGATGGAAAAGTGATTTAGAGTCACCTTTGCTTTCCCACTAACAGTGCTGTGCCCAGCATGAACTACATGCAGATAAGGATTGAGCCCATGAAGTGTAGGAAATGAAACACAGGAAATAAAACAGAAGAGAACCAAGTTACAGAATTTTTTAGAATTTTTGTTCAATTTAGTGGTGTGTGTGTGTGTGTGTGTGTGTGTGTGAGAGAGAGTGTGAGTGAGTGAGTGAGTGAGTGAGATTACTATCCACAAAGCTATACAGGAAAAAAATCCCTGGCCACTTAGTATATAAGAGCTCAATCCAACTCTTACTGAAGTCAATGGAGATACTTCCATATCATTACACAATAAAAAGCTCCACATTCATCTTCCTTTTCTTCATAAAATATATATTTAAAAAAAAGATTTGTGAGAATTTATCTTTTGCTTGCAAAAGAAAATGACAGGTTTAAATACTTTTAAAATTTAAAATGGCCAAATTGAGCTTGCATAAATCAACATAGCTTCAATAAAGTCAATGGACCAACACTGATTTACACCAGCACAGGATCTGGCCCAAAATGTGTTACATGTTTATGCCCATCCAGGAACCATCAAAACACCTTTCAGATGAGATCTCACTCTCAATCTTGTATTACAGGATCTCACAGTTCTGATTCTTTATCAGTCTCACAAAGATAGTATTCATCATCCGTGGTGGTATCAGTGTCCGAGTCTGAATAAACCATCGGTTCTTCTCGATAGATGTCAATTGGGTCTCTTGGGGATGAAGCATCTACTGACATTTTGCTCCTAGCAGAACTTGAGTTCAAGAGCTCAGCCCTCTTTAAAGAATCACTCTCTTCATTTCTCAGAAAGCCAGGGTTTTTAAGAAGACACGGTCTCCATAATCTCCCTTCTGTGAGTGATCTCTTGATATTTTCCAGGAACGCCAGTTGTTGTTCTTTTCCAAATATACCAAACTCAATAGAAGGATACATCACACGTCTAGTGCCGTAGGTGGTAGTCCTCTCATCATATGAAGCCCAGTTTTCATTTTCATCACAAGAGCACAGCTCAGAATAAGATTTAAACTTTCTACTGTACCTGCTTTTTTTAGGTAGACAGTTACTTCCAGAGACAAGGTTGTCATGGGAATCTTGAGTATAGGTGCTTTCAGAAAAGTGACGTTCACGTTGATTCTTTGCATAACTCATGCGTGACTGATTACTGTACAGGTTTGCATTTTTTAAACTCTTTGACCGATGGAGGTTTTGATCATGATCACATTCATCTGGGGAAAGGGCCTGTTTCTGTGAACAGACACTTGCCTGCAAATTTGTTATAAATGTGTTTGAGTTTTTGTCAGTTAAAAATGGCAATAGTAGAGGACCATGGGAACTACCAGTACTGGTTCTCTTTTGATTGCCTGATGAATCTGCTTCGGTAGCTCTGGAAAAGATGGTTTGATTTCTGTTTGCCAACCCCTGGACAAGTTTTTGGGAATTCTTACTTCTTGCAGCGATTTCCTTTGGAAATAGGGTTGTGGGGCTCAGCATGCTTTCCACTTCATTCTCGTTTTGTTTGGGGTTGTTGACTTCTCTTCTCTGGTTGCATGAATTTGCAAAAGGCCCTTGATTCTGGTTTTTAACTAACAATGGAGAGTCATCATTAGTTTGTGATCTCTTATTCTTCTCAGATATTTTGTGAACAGGGCTGTCACAAACACCAGGGGTCAGATTTTGATTCTGGTCTTCATTTCCTGTTTGGAGAAACAGCTGGGTAGAAGCAGGGGAATGCAATGTGTTGTGGGTCATGTTAATCTCTAAAGAAGTGATACCTCCATCGTTCTGTGAAAATATATTACTTACGTGTGGTTTTGGGTTTACATTTTTACTACAAAATTTTCGGCTTGTTTTGTAAATGGCTGCCACTTCATTTTTAACTGAGGGCCTGTTTTTCCTTTTTTCTATATCACTGACTTTCTCTCTAGTGCCATCAGACTTAAGCTTATTTTCGCTCACTGCACTCTGCAGCAGTTGCAGATCCTGTGTGACACTGGAGAGTTTATCTTTAGACTCAACATTCTGTCTATCTTCACTGGACATCACAGCTTTCTGCAAACTAGTGCAATCTTTGTCCATCTGAGTGTTCAGGGATATTTGCTCTTGTTTAGTTTTGCGGCTCACTAGATCATGTGCGTCTGGGATACCTATTTTGGCTGGTTGAAGTATAGGTTTAGCTGCAGAAACTGTGCCTAGCTCAAATGGTTTGTTCTGTGAATTTGGAAGCATTTTTCTATCAGAAATTAATTCTTCATCTGTTCTATTTCTGGAACTTTCAGCTCCTAATAGAAATCCAGTACATTTATTGTTATATAGGGAAATGCTTTGGTGTTGAAAATATGATCTCTCTTTGGCTCCTGCATCATGCCTAGATTTACTTTCAGCAGAGGTTATTGGTGTATTATTGACTGCAGACTCTCTATGACTTTTTCCTTCATGGGAACTATTTTTATCTAACTGGGGTGGTAAAATATTCTGATTGTTGCTCCCTTTTACTTTAATAAATTGCTGGCAATTTTTGGAGTCTCTGTTTTGCACACTATTAGTATTAATTGCAGAAGTAAAATTAAAAACATTCTCTGGAGGGTCTTTGTGTTTTGGGGCGGTTGACAAAGTGGAGGTTAATGGTGTGTCAGTATGCAAAATGTTCTCCTTCTCTTTACTTTCTTTACCTGAAGAAAAGCATATATCAATATTTTGGTTGTGTGAAGCAGTAGAAATTGCCTTAACGGAAGTATCCGCTTCTGCAGTGGATTCTGGATCACGAATAGAAGTGTCTGATGTCACCATGTCAGGAAGTACAAGTGTGCTTTCTTTTAATGCAAGCCCTGGTGAAATATCTTTCTTATTATGTACAATGCTTGTTGACTGTGAAGTACATACTTTCTCAGTGCTGGGAGAAAAATGTGAGCTTTCCTGATCAGTGTCAACAGCTCCTGTCTTTGCATTCTGGGGTGTCACTGAAGCTGCAAGAGTTTGATCAGGAGAATGTGGGTGTCTCTCTTTTTCTAAGGTGCTAGGAAAAGCTACATTTGCTAAACCGATGCGAACTTCAGAGTTCTTGTTTCGCATTTTGGGTGATTTAGATTTTTCTGTGTAAAGAGGTAAAGCTGCGATCTCTGGATCATCTAGAAAGAGGTTACACAATGTTCTTGAATGACTCCGTGGTAAGGTGTAATAAATTGAAACCAACTCGTGATATTCGACATGATCCTCATCACCAGAAACTGTAAATGTGCTAATAGTTTTATATTTCTGCAAAGAATCCCCCATTTCCTTTTCCAAACAGTCTGAAAATACTGGGGATTCTTTTTGGTTTACAAGTTTCTCTCTCTCTGATTCAGAGACAACTGTACTACCACTTAAGGAGTGGCTAGGGCTCCTGTTTAGAGGCAAAGGGCGCTCCTTAATTTGCAGGACATTTTCTTTGATATCTGTAATACCATCTAAAGGTATTGGTCTTATTGAGGAATGTGCTGATCCTAAAGAAGATATTTTATCTCCTTGATTAAAAGAAAAGGAGTTCTGCTTCTCTACATGATCCCATATGGCTGTTTTGCTTTTAGGGAAAGAGATGGACATATCTGACATTACACTGCCAGCAATGCTAGCTGATTTTCTAGGTAAAGTGTAATAAATGACACGAGGCTCCGGTGACTCAGGGTTGCTTTTACCAGGAGAGCCAGAAATGCTGCTACTATTCGTGTGTCTCAGTAAGCTTCCTTGCCTATAGAGCCTTTCAATACATGATGCATTTTGTCTTGTTTTTCCATTTTCTCTTTCCAAACAAAAATAGTTTAAACTACGTTCAGCAATCTCTGGGCCTCTGTCAAAACTACGTGCATAAATATTCTCACAATTCCTGTTTTGTGAACCACCAGTAGTTAATTGACTATTATGGTCTTTGCTGGCTAAAATGTTTTGATCTTTGGGTTTCTCCTGGGGAATAACTTTTGCAACAACACCTACCAACTCAACTACTTCCCCACCTTCTGCTGGAGCTTCAGTAACTCTGCAATTCACTGAAGAATTAGTTGGAGTTTCTAAAGATTTCAGATAGCTCTTATGAGAAAAGGCTTGTAGAGAGCCTTGTGAACTATGAGACAGAAGTTCTGGCGGACTGGGCAGTATGCTTTGATGGTTTGCCAACGTTTCAGTAATTGGAGCAGAATGAACTGATGCATTACTTTGTAGAATATCTACCTGGAAAGACTCTCCCTTAGGAGTGATATGATCAGTAGTTTCTGCTCTCCGGCTTCCTAATTTAATGCCTTTTCTTTTTGCTGAATTAAGCAGATGATGTTCCCATTGCTTCAGATTTGAAAGAAATGATCCCCTTCTGCTCTCATCAGCTGACAGAAGAGAAGGGGCCTGATTAAGTTCACTGTGAGCAGGAAGATCATTTTCCTTTCTTTGTAGGTTTCTTTTACAACTCTTTGATATGTTATTTTTTGTAATCTCTCTTGTGGCGGTGAGCTGGGTTTGTCTCCTTGAACTCAGTGAGAGAGGTGAATTAAGAAGAGATGTGCTGTTTTGCAAGGCAGCAGTGTTATTAGAAGGAGAAATCTGGGGATCAATGGTATTTTTTGTATCCACTTGCTGAGAAACTGGCTGTAATATTATGTCTTTAATACTTTTCTGGTCTGCCTTGCCTGATAGTTCCAAGTCTCTGACCTTGTCTGAAGCAGCTTTTTTAAAGTCTTTCTTAATATTCATTTGGGTAACCAAAGGCTGTGGCTGGCTTTGGGAAATCTTAGTGACAGAACTGCTGTTCTCTGCTACCAATTTCTTTTTGAACCTTGAACCCAGTACGACAGACTCAGACACATCTGCTTTGATGTTGGTTGAAGTAACTGCAGATTTATAAGTGAGATAGCTCTGAGGGTCTTTTGAATTCTTTGAAAGCAGTTTACTACTTGCACCACTTGATACCTCCATACTGCTTCTGTTCTCTGACACACATGTTTGAAAGTCACTCTGATGGCACTGTGAAGCAAGTTTAGCATTCTTTGCATGTGCACTTTGCTGGTCATTTAAATTAGATGTAATCATTTCATAGTGAGCATCAGGGGAAAGAAACACTTCATCATTGTAGTACTGATAAATATCAGACCAGGAAGGGTGCTCCTCTTTTCTTCCAAAAGGAGAACTCTTTTGGTGTATTTGGAACCTACCATGACAAGCTGTATCTCTATAGTGGGACCTAGAGAGATTGTTTTCCAACCCGCATAATGGATAATTCTCCCAATTATCAAAGGATAGTGAAGTAGCAGCTTTGTCTGTGCAACTGATGCTACTAAACCAATTAGTACTTGACACAGCTCTTCTGTAATGGTGTTTTGACCGGTAAAATTCATATTCTCTGTTTTTGTGCAGAGGGCAAGGATATGTATCCTGTTTTGTGGCATTACATTCCATTAATGATTGGGTCCTAAAAAGATTGTCTTGATTTGATGCATGTCCAGAAGTATATGGTTTATTCCATACAATAGAAGAGAGGGGAATTCGCTTTGGGGTTTGCTGATTGTTCCTTCTTACAAATCCACTGTTGTTCTCCGTTGCCAATAGATTTTGTAAACTAGTTGTTGAAAATGGCTCAGAGGATGCTGAAGATGGATATCTCTGAAGAGAACACACAGAGTAACTTCTCCCAACTGTACCCTTCCCAATATAACTCTTGTGTCCAAATCCACTGTTCTGTCTTATGGAAGGAAGATGCAAGCTACCTTCCGAGGACTCTCCAAAAGATACAGAAGACAGCCTTCTGCTCAGAACAGGGTAACTACTGTCTAATGAATCCTTGTGCATGTATTCTTCTTTAGATGCTGAATGGCATCTGTTCATATATGTATCATAAAATTTCCTTGGTCTGTAGAAAATTTTATGGTCCTCTTTGGCTCTTATTGTTCTTGTTGCATCAGAGAAAAATGTGCTGGGTGTTTCACTGCAGTTATTTCTGTGTCGTCCCCTAATAGCAGTCTGTCTGCTTGTACTGGGAAACAGATATTGTGCTCTTGGTCCACTGTCATCTAGACGCTTTCTGTTCACTGAATCTTGGGCTTGTTCCTGTGCCAGCTGGTCATCCAGATCACCTAGAACTACACAGAAAAAGACAGCTATATTATTAATGTTCTCAAACTAATTATGCTGAAAAGTGTAATGTACTACTGCATATCAGTGACCAGATCAGGTTTTGAAAGGAGCCACCATCTCCATATTCAAATCCTGCTCCCCAAATATACTTCACTTCTTCCACAGTGCCTTTCAACGATAATCTATCATTGACTGGGGGGAAAAAGTCTGTACTGATTTGAGACTGGTCCTCAAAGGGCTCCTCAACCTAGCCAGTGTTAGTTGTTTTTGCTATTTGAAACAAACAAAAACAAACAAAAAAACACCTTAGTTTGCATTCTTAATTTACATTTGTCAGCTAAGTGTAGGAAGAACCTTTCACAATTCTAGCTTGCAAAGCAAGTAGAAAAGAATTGTACTAATCAGACCCGGATTAACCAATTGCACTCAGTGTACTTGCACAGGACTCCCATCTCAAGAGGGCCCCTGGTGACCCCCCAAAACTGAATGGTGCTGCAACCCCATGCTCCAGATTGCAAGGAATGGGGTGGGAGTGGGGTGAGTCGTGGCGGCTGTTGGGGGGGGGGGGGGAGATGTTGGAGGGGGCTGCTGGGAGTTGTGGCTGCTGGGCTGAGGTTTTGGGGGCTGTGGTGAGCAGGAAATAGGTCAGAGCTACTGGGATGTGTGGGGGGCTGTCAGGATAAGTTGGGGCTGGTGAAGGGTTGTTGGGGTATATGTGGGGTGGGAGGGGCATTCAGGGGTCTGTGCATAGGGAGCAGTATGTGTGGAGTGGTGGCGGAAGGAGCACGTTGGGATCTGTAGGTGGGGTATTTAATGGTGTGGTGGTACTTTGCTGTCTAGTTTACAGAAGGTGTGAGAGGCCCAAAACCCTTTAATCTGGGCCTGGTGCTGATGAGCATGCTCAGATCTTTCTGTATGTTTCCAGAGCATAGACAACGCTATGATGTAGCTGTGAGCTGGAAGGACATTCTAGATATTAACATTCAAAGGAGCACATGGAGTAGCCCTGTATGTCCTAAGCTTGTTTAGCTTGGAATGTGTTGTAAATAAAACAGCTGAACATTTTCAGTATTTGGGCTGTGAAACAACTAAAAATTATAATTGCTATTAATCACAACATTAAAAAAGTAATCACGATTAATTGCAGTTTTAATCACAATGTTAAACAATAACAGAATACCAATTGAAATGTATTATAATTTTTTTTTTATATTTTCTACATTTTCAAATATATTGTTTCAGTTACAACACAGAATACAAAGTGTGGAGTGCTCGCTTTATATTATTATTTTGATTACAAAATATTTGCACTATAAAAATAAATAAATGAAATAGTATTTTTCCATTCACCTCATACAAATATTGTAGTCAGTGCCATCTCTTTATCGTGAAAGTGCAACATACAAATGTAGAATTATTTTATTGGTTACATAACTGCACTCAAACCCAAAACCATATAAAACTGTAGAGCCTACAAGTCCACTCAGTCCTCTTCTTGTTCAGCTAGTATTAAGACAAACAAGTTGGTGACATCTGACTCAGATGATGAAAATGAAGGCATGTCGGTCCGCACTGCTTTGGATTGTTATCAAACAGAACCCAAATCAGCATGGAAGCATGTCCTCTGGAATGGTGGTCGAAGCATGAAGGGGCATACAAAGTTCAGCATATCTGCAATGCTGGCTACAACAGAGCCATGCAGAACACGCGTTCTCACTTACAGGTGACATTGTAAATAAGAAGTGAGCAGCATTATCTCCCGTAAATGTAAACAAATGTGTTTTTGTAATAAATAAATAAATACTTCTACATTTGTAAGTTGCACTTTCACAATAGATTGCACTACAGTACTTGTACGAGGTGAATTGAAAAATACTATTTCTTTTGTTTATTTTTACAGTGCAAATATTTGTAATAAAAAATAATTTAAAGTGAGCACTGTACAGTTTGTATTCTATGTTGTACAGTAATTGAAATCAATCTATTTGAAAATGTAGAAAAACATCCAAAAATATTCATAATAAATTTTAAATTGGTATTCTATTATTGCTTAACATTTCGATTAAAACTGCGATTAATCGTGACTATTCTTTAAAATCTAATTAATTTGTTTTGCATTAATCACATGCATTAACGGCGATTAATTGACAGCCCTAAGTAATTTATCGCTTATTGCTCACTTTTAATGATTTCTATAAAAGGACTATAACATGCAGGGCTTGGCAATGGCATTCTATGAATCTCTGGAGGCCAGATGGGTTGATAGCTTAGGTGATGATAAAGTGTAATAACATTTAATAAGAACTTTTGATTCACTCTGTCAACAAAGTTGCAGTTATGCACTAACCTATTAACCTGGATTAAACATTGAATTTCTTGTTTAACTGGGACGGATTTTAGATAGCCATGTCTGATAAAAAGAATTTACTGGGAGTACTTTCAATCAGAGGGATGATTTATGAAATGACAGTTTAATGTGTTCAGTTTGCATCCACATGAACTAAATACATCTAGCAGTTACACCAGAGATGAATTTAAGAATTGAACACTAGTAAACAAATGGTCCATCACCCACCTTTTTTAAGGCTGAAATAAAAAAAGATCTGAGTGTCATGGACAGCTCAGTGCAAACCTCAGATTCTCTGCTTTGCTGAGTTTCTGCTGAGGACAGCAGAGAGTGGGGGACCATAAGGGAGCCAGTTATGGCACAAGCAAAGCAAGTGGCTGTTTGGGACCTTACTATTTTGAGGACCTCACATCACGGCCAAATTCTGCAGTGCTCTCTCTGGCCCTGTGTCAAACAGAGGAGGCAAGGGCCTCCAGAGAAATGAGAGGAAAGGGGCTTCTGGGCACTGCCTGAGCAGTGATAGCTGCTGCCTAAAATAAATGATGGGGCTGAGGGTTCCGGAGAGACACCGCCACCCCCTGCTGCCTGCTCCCTCTAGCATGCCTCCCCACCTCACTGCCTCCTAATCATACCCTCTCCCCATATTGTAATAATGTTTTCAAAGTGAAAAACTGGTGTAGCTGTTCCACATACGGGTCCTGGGTAGCGGTGTACCAAGGAGGACTTTTTTGGAGGGTGCCAGAAAAGTTCATGGAATAATACATTTCCTTGCACCCTTGTGGGCCAGTCTGAGCTTTGTCTGTCCTTACCTCAGTCACCAGCAGTGAGACCAGAAAGGAAGAAGTGACTTGGCTGCTAGCCCCATTCACTCCTTCTGGTAATGGGCCCAGATGGGGAGGTAACTCATGGCTCCTCTCATTTCCTGTGGCTTGGGGCTCTACAAATCATAAAGCTAGCCTCAGCTACACATTGACCTCAACGGGAGTTACATGTGCAGGAGGATGGGTGTCTTCGAATTACTGTAAACATGAGACAGACAAAGTGAGAGAGAAGTAGCTGCCGTATTTGGAAGCAATGAGCAACTCATATAGAGAGACTATTCATTTATAGAAAGGATCTCCCATCAGGGTGGTAGAACAATTTTTATAGTGGGAGTGATGAGAGCCCTTTAGCCAAACTGTAAACCCTGTATATAATGGAAACCACTTCAAGTCAGGGGGTGCAGCAGCACCCCCAACACCTGTAGTTCCAGTACCTATGTCTCCCATATCCAGTTACACGTGTGTTGTTGGTACTACAGTAAAAAAAACAGCATGAGTGCACACACTTACCACGGAAGAACTCTTTTTCTAGCTGTTCATTCCATATAGGTGCACTGTCCTCCATCATTTCAGCTTGAGTTGCATCAAATAAATTACCAGGTAGTTCAGTTGGTAAAGATGAGTTGCATGTTTCAGCCTGTTGAGAAGTTTAAGAGACTGTGTAGCTTATTTTCATAGCAAAACAAATCATCTTAATATGGACAAGAGGAGAGAAAACCCTCATGGGTGCTAATATTCTTTTTTTTAAACAATATATGCCTGAAATCACAGTGCTGCACGTGTGAAGAATTAAATTCTACATAGTAAGAGCAAGGGATTTGGAACAACTATCTATAGTTCAGACTTTCACTTGATTTTGGGGGGATTTTAGTCCATCTTCTTGTCCAGAGGCTGTAGCACACTCCAGAGCACGTTAATGGTGGTTTTGTATTATAACTGATATTTGTTTGTAGTTGTTAGCTGTTCACTCATTTCACCTCCACATACATTCTAGTAGGATATTGCCTCTATAATTTAAATTTTCCTAATCCATTCTTCTTTAATGCGCACATTTACAACCCACCCCAACAACAGGTGGTATTCACCTCCCATCAAAAATGTAATAATCAAATACCACAGACACCTCTCCTATACTAAGATTTCATCTTCACACAATACTACAACTAATTTAGTAGCATTTTATAAGTATTACAGTTAAGACATTAGTAATATTTTAATGAAACAAATTCCATTTGTGATGCTTTACTCTTGGAGTTTTAAAATTGTATTTTCACATACACACTAATTCCACCAGCCTCTGGCAACACAAGCACTGCCTTGCAGGCCTTGCTCTCTCTGTACAGGTTAGCTATAGGCACACACCAACCCCTTAGCTCCCAAACATCTCTCTGGAGTGCCAAGCCCCTGATCACTCACACAACTCTCAGATTCTCTGCTCCCAAAGGAATAGCACACACCAGCTTACTAGATTCAACCCAGGATCACTGCTCCATTTAACACACAGCACTTAGATATATTTACAGTGAAAACAAAAATAAGTTTATTATTAAAGAACTGAGATTCAAATGATAGTCAGTAAGACTATTAGAAACAAATGGATACATATAAAACAAAATCATAACATGCTTGCTACAGCCTAAACTTAACACACACAGCATTCTGGTCTCCTACAGGATAGCTTACCCCAAGTCCTTTTCCCAGCATTTTCAACCATGGTGGCTGAGATTCCCCTTGTCATAAGATCAAGCCTGCTGCCAGCTTGTCTTCCCAGCTTGAAGGATGCCAGAGCATCTCTCTGCACCCCCAGATATGACCCCAGATCTTTGATCTTCCTCTGAAAACAGGGTTCTTCCCTTCCTCCTGCAATTTACCTCTTCCTGTTAATTTCCTTCTGAAATCTCCAAAAACTCTTTATTAGCATTAGACTCAGTATGCTAACAGATTTCCATTGTGAGATACACAATGGTTAGCTAAGGAGAGAAGTGTCTCTCTCACCTCCTGACTGGAGAAATTTGCCTCAAGGCAAGCTACCTTTGAGAGAACCTGCCTTTAATTAGAAGGCCTAGAGAACACAATTTTCAGCATATATACGAAACTCCTCACATAGATATACATCTCAGAATGATTATGATTATGTGATACAGGCTTTCATTAGAGACCTTACATGACATTCTTTTGGTGAACCCAGGGGATCGCTGTGCCCCTATGTACCTCAATGCCCTCTGCCAGTTAGTATCAAGAAGTCTTTGGGTCACATCATGAGAAGGGGGCACCCTTTAGGGGGCCTAAAATGGAGGACCAGAATGCTGACTGTATGAGCTATCCTCCCACTGGGCACCTCAGTGGGTCCCACCATGGAATGGGGGTGAGGTCCCTTCATGGTCTTTCCTGCTCTGGTCTGAGTGATCTCAAGATCGATCAGACTGGTGCAGAGCCAACAAATGCACCTGGAAAGAGTGAATGAGCCCTTTATTCCTGTGTAATATGGGACCAAAATTCCATAAGAATTTAGGAATTGCCAGACTGGATCAGACAGATGGTTCATCTAGTCCAGTATCCCGTACCTGACAGAAGCCAGCACAAGGTGAATCAGTGGAAGATGCAAGAAACCTTGCATCAGGCAGTCAACGAATTACCTCCTCAGAAGGAAAGTTTCTTCCTAGTCCCCATCAGTTAAGAGGCTGGTTTATGCTCTGAAATATGGAGGCTTCCATAATTCCTGAGGCCAGATCCTCTGCTGGCATAAATCAGTATAGTTCCATTGACTTCAATGGATTTTGGCTGATTTACATGAGCTAAGCATTTGGTCCCACTCTCATTTAAAAAAAAAAAAAAAATCTTTTCTATTCTAACTCTGGATGTTCTTGTTATTCATATAAACATCCAGTCTCTCTCTGAATCCTGCTTGGATCTTTGTTTCAATGATATATTGTGACAATGAGTTCCTCAGGCTATTTGGGCATTGTATTTCCTTTTATCAATTTTAAATCCTGCCATTAGGTTCCATGGAATAGTCCCTTGTTCTAGAAGTATTAGAGAGGGGAAGTAGGAGTGCCCAACTTATCTTCTTGATACCATTCATTATTTGTATACCCTTATGTTCCCTCTTAGACTTGGTCTACACTACCATTTTATGTTGGTATAACTATGTTGCTCAAGGGTGTAATATATCCACACCCCCGACCATGTTGTTAAACCAACCTAACCCTGGTGTAGACAGCACTATGCCAATGGGAGGGCTTCTCCTGTCGACATAGTTACAGCCTCTTGGAGAGGTGGCGTATCTACGCCGATGGGAAAAGCTCTCTTGTCAGTGTAGGTAGTGTCTTCACTAAATGCTACAGCTGCACTGGTGTAGCACTGTAAGTGTAAACAAGCCCTCAGTTGTCACCTCTCTGATTACACCCTATAACAGAGTTCATGTTAGTAATACAGAGCAGTGAAATGGTTAAAACTGAGACTCTGAGCCAACTTCATCCCAGGTGTAATTCTGTTGATATCCAAGGATTACACTGAAGTTACACCAGAGAGGAATTTGGTGCCTCATGCTTGAAATGTCTCTGTGCTACCAATCTGGAGCATCCAGCCAAAACAAATCACCTGAAGTTAGAACACAAAGGAGCCTTCCTAGTGCCCAGGCTCTATTTAGCTAAAGTAGCTCATAGTGACATCAAAGAGCCTCATTCCTGCAAACACTCAGCACATAGCACTCTCAGTGTATGGGATTTCTGTGCACCAAGGGCTTGCAGAATCAGAAATAAAATACTATTGGACCAAATCTTACTCCCATTGGGTGAAATTCACCCCCATGCAGAAGACCTGCACAAGGCCTTAACTCCCACTTAACTCCTGCTTAAGGCCTAAAACAGGATGTAAGTGGTTCGTAGGTTTCATGCAGGCTGTCTGCATGGGGGTGAATTTCACCCATTGCAAAGTCCATTACCAGACAGACAGTCCCACTGACAAAAAGAAGAACAGGAGTACTTGTGGCACCTTAGAGACTAACAAATTTATTAGAGCATAAGCTTTCGTGGACTACAGCCCACTTCTTCGGATGCATATGCATCCGAAGAAGTGGGCTGTAGTCCACGAAAGCTTATGCTCTAATAAATTTGTTAGTCTCTAAGGTGCCACAAGTACTCCTGTTCTTCTTTTTGCGGATACAGACTAACACGGCTGTTACTCTGAAACTAGTCCCACTGACCTCACTGGAACTAGTAAAGGTGGCAGAATCTTTGCCTAACAGAATCTGAATGATCTGCAACTGAATTTAAACTTGCACTGAAGCCAGAAATCATGTGGATATGTGCTCAACCTGTTCGTAAGCACAGATGCAACGAATAAAACTTAACAATTGTAAATAAATCCAAACGGCAAATATTTATTCAAAGTGAGTTCACGTTTATTTGTGCTTTGGCTACTACTGCCAAAATGTATCTTGTGTTTGTCCCATAGCAATAATTTATTAAATAATTTCCTTGTTAAAGAGAACTGAAACCGCACTGCAGAAGTTAGACTTCGGACTTCTTTGGAGACACTCGTACAATAAATGGGGCAAACTCATCCCTGGTGTGACACCGCTGAATTCAACAGGCTTACACCACATATGAATTTTCCCTAGTATTTAAATACAGAATTGCAAGAGTCATGTTTACATAAGTCATGTTTAAATAAGCAGCCAGAAGGGCATAATGTCTATTCTACAAAGACAGTGGACTAGTACTCAAAATATTCCCCGCTTTAAACATTTTTTTACAATAAAGGTGTCAAGCTACTTACCTGTGCCATTTCCTCAACTTTGGAAGATGTATGGGCGCCCAGAGCAAAGCTGTCATATCTGTGAAAAGAATTTAAAAAGCTGCTTTGAAGATAAACACGATCAAATTTTACAAGGGAGTAAATAGCCGGCTTGCTTCCTTTTAATATCCAGCAAGAAGCTTCCGAAAATACTTTTTATGAAGAGTCCACAGAGTTTGTCATGTTATTTCTCAAATGCATCTTACGATATATTTTTTTCATCCATCAGGTTGCTGGAATCTGCAACTTGTTAATGTTCCAAGTGAACAGCCAAGAAGGGACCTCAGATTAATGGCATTTACGCTGCTGGAATATCAGTAAGGTAACTCTCCATCTGTCATTCTAACAAACGGTTATTTGCAATCTTAGGTAATTTTCCAAATGATAAGAATTTATTAAGTACTGGGGAGAATCGAAGGTTTTGGTTATATGACCTATAACGCTCAAAATGGCCCGTGACCTACTTATCTGAAAGACTGTCTCTCTTCCTGTCCCAAATTGCCCCAGTGGAGATCACAGGGCACCCCACTTGTATAAGAAAGAGGGGGAGCTGTCAGATGGTTCTCTATAAGGCCCTGGGAAATTTGCTCCCACCAGTCCAAAATAATCCTAATTTTTCAACTTTCATTGCACACTGCAAGGCCTAACTATTTTCCCAGGTTGTGAAGGATTGCCAGGACTCTGGTGGGAGTCCTTGTAAGGAACTTCAGCCATTTTTCAGCTGCTGCATTAATGTTAATTACTGGCCAAGAGAGGGTTGTATATGAAATAATATATTTTTAGAATTGTGTTTTTTTAAATATGTCCAGGGGTGCCAAGAGCAAAGGATGGGCACTCCTTTTAATGGAATGAGTGTATACATCTAATTAACTAAATAACCAAAGGAAAGGAGAAGTGCAGCTGATTTAAATGGGGATATTCACGCTATTTGTATCCATACAGGTGAAAAAAAAAAATTTCCTAATTCAAATGAGGAAATTAACCCCATCGCAGTAAGATATGGTTCCTTCTCCCACTTGCAGACCTTTGTTTAAAAATTAACATGCCTATCCCCCTGCCAAAAGGACATTGAAAAGAATTTTGCCTAGTTATGGTTGCTCTTCACTGTTCAGCCCTCCTCCCAGAGGACTTTGTTTTGCTTATTCTTCTCATTTTTTCTGATCAATCCTGTCTATGAAAGGATTTTTTTACAGTCATTATTTCCTTTTGGTTCTTAAGGCTTTCACTGGACTGAGGTAAATTATTTTATTGTGCTTCAGCAGCAAGTATAAACTGGCTTGTTGGCACGTTCTGTGTATCCGAGTCTTTCTTCCCACTGTGCTTTGTCATTTGTTTGTAATGCGCTTGCAGGCAGGGAAGAACAGTTGAAAGGGATAGTATTTGTGTTTTTGCAATTGGGAAGGTTAAAATCAGGATCCCTTCCTCATACAAGGCATCATCCAAAACCAACTGAAGCCTATGGAAAGATTCCCTTTGATTTCCATGGGCTTTGCAGAATAAGGCTCTATGAGCCTGCTCCACTCCTTAACTTTGCTTGATAGCAGTTAATCATGTGAATATTCCCATTGAAATCAATGGGATTACTACTCCGTGTGTGTAAGGGTTTCAGAATCAGATCTCAAAGCCATATTTAACTTTTGTTTTAAGCTAAAATGATGTGGAATATGCAGTAACACTTAACACAACATATAGAGTTGAGCTTGTGGTATTTCAGAATCTTTACAATTATTTCTTTCAAACCAAATGCAGTGAGTTTGGTGTTCTGTTTTGTAAACGATCTCAAGTCTTATTCCATTAGAAATGGAAAAAATTCTATTGGCTGCTTCAACTTTGCATGTGGAGAATTGTTCTGTACAGCACACTTGCAAGTGCTGTCCCTACCCCAGTTTTAATTATTCCAAGTAGCGGGACATCATTATTCTTTTTCCAGTAGATCTAGCTATCAGAAATGTTTTTTGTTTTTTTTAAATATTCTGGCCAAAATTACTCCTGGTTACACCTCCTTGCACCATCCTAAATAATTCTTCCCCATCCTTGTTCTTAGCACTCTTTAAGTAATAGATGATGGTGTTCCTCTTTAGTTCTCTCCTAGTCAAATTATACAAACAAGATTACAATAATCTTGTGTCCTATATCAGTCCCTCCAGCTCCCTAATCATCCTCATTGCTCTACTCTGACCTCCATCCAGTTTGTCAGTATTTTGAAATTAAAGGTTTGTTTTCCTACGTGCAAGTAGGAAAGTGCAAGTATTTCTTAAATTCATTACCATAGAAACCGGAAATAATTTGATTTCTTTTGGTCATCAAACCACTTTCCCCCTCCCCCCCCACACACCCCCAAACATGAAACTAAGTACCTGTAGCTAGACAGATGATTACAGAGTGCAACACTAGAAGAGTGATTGCATTTAATAATAATACACAATAACTCCATGAAATAGATTCTGCAGCAAATTATTAGTTTCAGTCAGGCTCTAATCTGCAATGGCCCATGCCTGGGTTCTCTCTCAGATCGCAGTCTTTTCCTTTTAATATTCGTATGAGCACTACACAGTACCCAGCTAAACAACAATCAAATTATGCAAGCATGTTGAAAACACTTGGTTAAGTAAAACTTAGCGCTTCTTTTTAAATGTAACACCTATTTAAACATGCTATAAGAAGAGGATAAGAATAACTTAAAACATCAAATGCCTGGAATGGAAAATAATCACAGGTTTTACTTACTGCCAACTTTGGTGTTACAACCCTTTTATTAGCCTCTTAAATAGCTCCACGTAAATAGACTTCTTTTTGCAGCCTTCCATAATATTTTTCCCACAACAAAACACCCCACAGCAGGTGAGACTTTTTTTTTTCCCCCCGCGCACAAAAGGGACAAAGTACCATCTAAACAGTCGCTAATACCTAGCTGTTTACAGACTTCCACCAGTCAAGCTTACTTACATGACTTACAGTGCTGCTGCCTATTGTACATCACTTACTCTCCAAATAACTTTACCTGGTGACAGGCAAAGTATTTTTATTGCTTTGTCCGCACATAAAACAAGTCACGTGCCAAGACAACACCTAGAAAGGGCGGAGAAGTTTTCAATAGGGAGACGTGACTAGGATATTTAGTAATTGGCTCGGCTCCACATCAGAATAGCCTTGCTGTTTATTTTTCAAAAATTCTGCCTTGTAATGAGTCAAGATCAGTGGTGGGCAACCTGCGGGGTTCATGCTGCCCATCAAGGTAATCCGCTGGCGGGCCACGAGACAGTTTGTTTACATTGACTGTTCACAGGTACATCCACCCGCAGCTCCCGGTGGCCGCAATTCACCGTTCCCGGCCAATGGGAGCTGTGGGAAGCAGCATGGGCTGCAGGGACGTGTTGCTGCCGCTTCCCGCAGCTCCCATTGGCTGGGAACAGCGAACCGCAGCCACTGGCAGCTGTGGGCGGCTGTGCCTGTGGATGGTCAATGTAAACAGTCTCACGGGCCGCCAGCAGATTACCCTGACATGCTCACCACTGGTAAAGATCATCTGAACCCAAGATCTAATTTATACATTTTCTGTTGAAAAATCAGGATAAATATATAATCGGGAAAACCAAAGCAATGAGTACATACCATTATAAGTATCTTCTATTGCTTTTTCAAAAAAAAAAAAAGTCATTTTCATACTGGTAAAGGCTGCCAAATTGAAGAGCCCAGAATCTGAAGCCCCCTAGGCTTTGCTTTCATTTGATCTCATCCCACAAGATTGATTTCACACCAATATATATATCCCTCCTGAAACCCTATTCTCTTTCTCAGTTACACAAATGCCCCTTTATGTTGTGGGCATTTATGCTGTGGGAATAGCCCCGAGTACTCCCTATACAGAGGGCCACCGTGGTTTGCATAGAGATGGTGTGAGAGCTCTATATTCGTCCTGCTCCCAGTCCCCAGTGTAGGGGTTATGCCAAGGGTGAAGGAGAGGGAATAGCTGGACTGTGCTGTGGCATGGCTAGTATCTGCTTCCCAGAACTCACAGGGGGCCACTAATTTTCCATGATGGTCACCTTGCTGCTCTGCTAGGGAGGAGCTCTCTGGAAACATCTGCAAGGTGACCTCATTGTCCCTCTTCAAACCCCACCTTAAAACTCTCCTCTGCTGTGATACAAAAACCTTACCAACTGTTAGGTAGCTGGTGCGAAAACAACTACTGATCATACTGACCAGTATTGTCTCATTATTACCTTGTGCTTTCTTCCCCCTCCCCCAGTCTGTTGTTGCATCTACCTGTTGTCTCATGTTATTTATTATTTGTATTATTATAGCACCTAGGATCCCCGGTTAGGACCCCACATTGTTAGGCTCTGTACAAACATAACAAAAAAAGACAGTCCTTGCCCCAAAGAGCTTACAATCTAAGTTTGTCTTATAATAAGTCCGTATGCTCTTCAGAGCTGGGTCCACATTTTTGTTACGTGTTTGAAAAGGACCTTCTACCATGGGCCCCTAATCCATGACTGGCGACCCCAAGCACTACCTCAATATAAATAATAACAACATTGAATCACAAAGAGGGGTTTGACATTGAGGTGTTGCCAATGTGTCTACAAACTACTTGAATCTATTATCCAGGCCCAGGAGCGCCGCCAGCTTTTCCGCTGCCCCGAAATGCCGCCCCCCCACAGAGGCGGCGGAAGGTCCCGCCGCCAAAATACTGCTGCGGTCGCCGCCCCCCCAAATCACAGCGCCCTAGGCGACCGCCTAGGTCGCCTAATGGGTTGCGCCGGCCCTGTCCAGGCCCCATGAAGAAGGGGCATAATGGGCTAGAGCCGCTGCAATAGCCCAGAGACTGTAACAACCATGCAGCTTTCGTGCAAAGCCTGAGCAAATTAAATTTCATCATCGGATGGGAATTTGGCCCTTACTTTCCACTTAGTCTTTATTCTTTCTGACATTTAACTGATAACTCTGCATTACATAACCAAATAAAATCATGCTCCTACTGGGACATGTGAAAAGCAGGCTGGAGAATCATCTAATTTAAATGGAGCTGTACACAAAGTTTTACAAGCAACGCATGAAACAATTCATTTTCTTTTTCTAGCTACTATTAAGCAGTAGAATGAACACCTGTTGTGTATAGCTCACCGTGGCTGCTGCCGAGTCTGGTGCTTTAAAGTGTGCTTCCTTGATTTTTTGAAGGAGAAGAGTGACGCAAAAGGAGTTCTGAATCCCAGAATGGAAGGTGAGACATTCTTTTGTGCTTGTGGATTTTGGGGAGATGACATTTTAAACTCTTTAGGATCTAAAAAAAATTACAATGTTGCAATTATTTGATTCATTTCCAGTTCTTGTTAAATCTAATTTTTTAAACCATACAAAAATAAGCTACAGCTTTGCATGCCTGAATAAAGGCAGGCAGTAAGCTGTAATTAAAGATGAGCTGCAAAAGAAGCAAAAGGGGATTTGTTCCCTTTTGTGATTCTTTATCAACACAGCAAGTTTGTAAGTTGTTTTCCCCGAGACAAATACATTTTCTTCTGTATAAAGTTTGTTAGCAATTTCAGACTATCACCGATTTCTTTTGACTGAGCAAAGTGACATACTGGCTTTTGGTGTCTAACTGGAGAATGAGGGAAAAAAAGATACACAGGTCCACATTTTCAAAAGGAGCGATGATTTTGGGTGCATCCATGCTTGGGTGCCCAACATGAGATAACTAAATTAGCCTGACTGTCAGACACTGCTGAACACCCGCCCTATGAAAGTCAGGCCCCTGTTAAGGTGTCTCCAGTTGGGCATCTGAAATTATTAGTCATTTTTGAAAGTTTTGACCAAAGACCCATAACGGGTTGACTTCTCAAATGTGTAAGGCGCTCAGATACCACTGTCCTGAGCATGCTATAAACACAATACAGACAGAATCATTAATTACACGAGTCATTTATATTAGATACCAGAATGTTATAAAAAACTTTTTATACCTAAGTTTATGATGGATTCGCCAGACCATTCTTGGTGGTTGAATGCTACAATTAATGTTTAAAGTGTTTTATTTTATGTATATTCTCTCAGAGCTTATTTTGTTTGCAGAATCATAGAAGGGCATCCTGGTTTATTTATTTTGGGAGAATATGGCCTTGTTTCCACAGGGAACATGAACCTTGTCCTCGTGGCAAAAGCAGTTGATAGTGGGTGTGAACGACAGATTGGTTCACAGAGTAAGCAGAGAAACTGCAGTCTCTGCTGCTAAAAGGTGCTCCAGTGGGACCAGGGAAGCAAAGCAACATTCAGATAACAGGGCATCATTGAAAAATTGAAGATTTCCCCGCCTCCCCCGGCCATTTTAGATCACCAGATGTGAGAGCGAAAACAGCAGCATAGAATAGGGTTACCATACGTCCGGATTTTCCCGGACATGTCCGGCTTTTGGGGGTTCAAATCCCCGTCCGGGGGGAAATCCCCAAAAGCCGGGCATGTCCGGGAAAATCAGGAGGGCTCGGTGGTGCTCGGCCGGGGCCGGTGCGGGGCCGGGAGCATGGTGCCGGGCCGGGAACCAGTGGGGCAGTGCCGGGCCAGGGTCACAGTGCCGGGCCGGGCGCGGGTCCGGGGAGCCGGTCAGCCGGGGAGCCGAGCCCGCGGGGCGGGAAGCCGGGGAGCCGAGCCCGCGGGGAGCCGGGGAGCCGAGCCCGCGGGGAGCCGGGGAGCCGAGCCCGCGGGGAGCCGGAGAGCCGAGCCCGCGGGGAGCCGGAGAGCCGAGCCCGCGGGGAGCCGGGGAGCTGGGCGGGGAGCCGAGCCCGCGGGGAGCCGGGCGGGGAGCCGGGGAGCCGAGCCCGCGGGGAGCCGGGAGCCGAGCCCGCGGGGAGCCGGGGAGCCGAGCCCGCGGGGAGCCGGGGAGCCGAGCCCGCGGGGAGCCGGGGAGCCGAGCCCGCGGGGAGCCGAGCCCGCGGGGAGCCGGGCGGGGAGCCGGGCCCGCGGGGCGGGGAGCCGGGAGCGGGGCGGGGAGCCGAGCCCGCCGGGCGGGGAGCCGGGGAGCCGAGCCCGCGGGGAGCCGGGAGCCGGGGAGCCGGGCGGGGAGCCGGGGAGCCGAGCCCGCGGGGAGCCGCGCGGGGAGCCGGGGAGCCGGGCCCGCGGGGCGGGGAGCCGGGAGCGGGGCGGGGAGCCGAGCCCGCCGGGCGGGGAGCCGAGCCCGTGGGGCGGGGAGCCGGGGAGCCGAGCCCGCGGGACGGGGAGCCGAGCCCGCGGGACGGGGAACCGGGGAGCCGAGCCCGCGGAGCCGGGAGCCGGGGGGGTCCGCCGGGGGCCGGCAGTGCTGGGCAGGCCAGGGGTGGTCGGCCGGGGCCGGCACCCCAGGGCCCGAGCCGACCCAGGCTGGAAACGCCGGGGGGCCAGCCTGGGCCGCGCCTCCTCCCCCCACACCGCCCCTTACCTGCTACAGGCTTCCCGCGAATCAAATATTCGCGGGAAGCAGGGGAGGGGGCGGAGACTTTGGGGAGGAGGCGGGGTTGGGGCGGGGGTATGGGCGGGGCTGGGGCGGGGCCGGGGGGCTGTGGAGTGTCCTCCATTTGGAGGCACAAAATATGGTAACCCTAGCATAGAAATACCTTATATATTGTGTGTATTGGAGGGTGTAGGGGGGAAATGCATTCTAGAAATGGATACATAACTGAATAGAAATAGCTGATACAAACTGTGAGAGGCAAGGGCAATATTCTGAGTCTGGTCTCTCAATGAAATGAAAGGTGCATGTCATAGGCAGTGTTCCCTCTAATTTTTTTTACATTCATGTGCGGAATGAATTTTGTTATGTGCACCAATATGAAGGTGACACATCACCTTCATATTGGTGCACATAACAAAATTCATGTGGTGCAGATGGAGCCAAGGGGTTCGGAGTGTGGAAGGCGGCACGGGGGGGTGGGGGTGGGAGGGGGGTGGTGCAGGCTCGGACTCGGGCTGGGGCTGAGGAGTTCGGAGTGTGGGAGGGGGCTCAGGACTGGGACAGAGAGTTGGTTGCAGGGGGTTAGGGCTTCGGCTAGGGGTGAAGGCTCTGGGGTGAGGCCGGGAATGAGAGGTTCGGGTGCGGGACGGGACTCAGGGCTGGGGCAGAGGGTTGGTTGCAGGGGGCGAGGGCTTCAGCTAGGGGTGAAGGCTCTGGGGTGGGGCCAGAAATGAGATGTTCGGGTGCGGGACGGGACTCAAGGCTGGGGCAGAGGGTTGGTTGCAGGGGTGAGGGCTTCAGCTAGGAGTGAGGGCTCTGGGGTGGGGCCGGGAATGAGAGGTTCAGGTGTGGGACGGGGCTCAGGGCTGGGGCAGCGGGTTGGAGTGTGGGGGAGGTGTGAGCTCTGGGGTGGGGCTGGGGATGAGGGATTTGGGGTACAGGCTGCCCAGTGGCTGCAGTGGGGGAAGGGAGAGAGAGAGAGAGAGAGAGAGAGAGAGAGAGGACTCCCCACAGCCCTCTCTCCCCCAGCCCTCAACTGCTGCTAGAGGCACCTCTCCCTGGCAGCTCCAGTGGGCCTGGGCAGGGGGAGGGGTGCTTCTCCCTGCCACGGCAGGTATGTACTGGGGGAGAGGCATCTCTTCCCGCAACAGCCCTGAGTACCCTGAGCCCAGCCATGCAGCTCAGAGGGAACTTAGGTCATAGGGTTTCATTTTTGGCTGTAATGTATCACTTGTACCTCACTGATAGGCAGACTTCATGTTAGAAAACCTTTACTCCTTTTGGAACCTAATGGTTTGGTGATAGTAAGCATGACATCAAAAGAGTCACATGAACCTCTTTGTGGCCTTTAGGTGACATTTTTGGTATACAGCCCTTCTATGGAAATATCATAGAATCATAGAATATCAGCGTTGGAAGGGACCTCAGGAGGTCATCTAGTCCAACCCCCTGCTCAAAGCAGGACCAATTCCCAACTAAATCATCCCAGCCAGGGCTTTGTCAAGCCGGGCCTTAAAAACTTCCAAGGAAGGAGACTCCCTAGGTAACGCATTCCAGTGCTTCACCACCCTCCTAGTGAAATAGTGTTTCCTAATATCCAACCTGGACCTCCCCCACTGTAACTTAGACCATTGCTCCTTGTTCTGTCATCTGGCACCACTGAGAACAGCCGAGCTCCATCCTCTTTGGAACCCCCCTTCAGGTAGTTGAAGGCTGCTATCAAATCCCCCCTCATTCTTCTCTTCTGGAGACTAAACAATCCCAGTTCCCTCAGCCTCTCCTCATAAGTCATGTGCTCCAGACCCCTAATCATTTTTGTTGCCCTCCGCTGGACTCTTTCCAATTTTTCCACATCCTTCTTGTAGTGTGGGGCCCAAAACTGGACACAGTACTCCAGATGAGGCCTCACCAATGTTGAATAAAGGGGAACAATCACATTCCTCGATCTGCTGGCAGTGCCCCTACTTATACAGCCCAAAATGCCGTTAGCCTTCTTGGCAACAAGAGCACACTCTTGACTCATATACAGCTTCTTGTCCACTGTGACCCCTAAGTCCTTTTCTGCAGAACTGCTACCTAGCCATTCGGTCCCTAGTCTGTAGCAGTGCATGGGATTCTTCCGTCCTAAGTGCAGGACTCTGCACTTGTCCTTGTTGAACCTCATCAGGTTTTTTTTGGCCCAATCCTCTAATTTGTCTAGGTCCCTCTGTATCCGATCCCTACCCTCTAGTGTATCTACCACGCCTCCTAGTTTAGTGTCATCTGCAAACATGCTGAGAATGCAGTCCACACCATCCTCCAGATCATTAATAAAGATATTAAACAAAACCAGCCCTGGGACCGACCCTTGGGGCACTCCGCTTGAAACCGGCTGCCAACTAGACATGGAGCCATTGATCACTACCCGTTGAGCCAGACGATCTAGCCAGCTTTCTATCCACCTTACAGTCCACTCATCCAGCCCATACTACTTTAACTTGGCGGCAAGAATACTGTGGGAGACCGTATCAAAAGCTTTGCTAAAATCAAGGAATAACACATCCACTGCTTTCCCCTCATCCACAGAGCCAGTTATCTCATCATAGAAGGCAATTAGGTTAGTCAGGCACGACTTCCCCTTGGTGAATCCATGCTGACTGTTCCTGATCACTTTCCTCTCCTCTGAGTGTTTCATAATTGATTCCTTGAGGACCTGCTCCATGATTTTTCTATAATATAGTTCTGCTTCCTATGATGCTGCCTCCAGCTATTGAGAGGCAGAGGATGGTGATGTATATCAAAGGGTGGCAGATGAAAAAATTATACTAGATAGAAATGTGAATGGAGAAAAGATCTATTCATGAGAGCCACAAGGAGGGAGGATGGGGGAGACACTACACGAGAGGTTCTCAACCTTTTTCTTTCTGATCCCCCCTCCCCGCTATAAAAACTCCATGGCCCACCTGTGCCACAATAACTGGTTTTCTGCATATAAAAGTCAAGGCCGGTGTTATGGGGTAGCAAGCAGGGCAATTGCCTGGGGCCCCACACCACAGGGACCCCAGTGAAGCTATTTTGCTCAGGCTTCAGTCCCATACGATGGGGCTTCAGCTTTCTGCGTTGATCCCCAGCAAGTCTAACACTGGCCCTCCTTGGCGGCCCCCCCTGAGCCTGCTCGCAGCTCTACAGTGGACCCTGGATCCCAGGTTGAGATCCACTGCACTACAGAATGGGAAATTTGATAGGGACATTGACCATGTTGGGGTCTGATGGGCAACAGCATGCATGGAAGAAGACTGCCCAGAGTTCTTTCACAGTGGCAACCAGGCAGCAGACAGGGTCAATCTCCCACCTTGATAATCTGACACTTGCACACATTTTAGCCCTGTGTAATCAGTCAAGCTTCTATTCAAATACATTCAAACCTCTTTCATCTAAATCTTGATTATCCAAATTTGTCCCCTGACATCTACTCTGCTTCTCTGAAGCTTCATTTATCTAAAGTTATTTCCATTTCCCTCATCTCCTTTAAAAAAGCTAGACTGGACTGTGATCATTATATTTACCTTTGATTTTTATTTCTGTGGAACTAATGCAGTTTATATGAAGCTAACACTCATTCTTTCATCAGATAATGCCTATCTATTTGCTTATAATCTTTCCAACTATTATAACTCTAGGGTAAGAAATACCAACAGCTTTGTAATCTGTTGCACGGTTGTGCTTTTAATACAATTACTTCAAAGGAACACATTTCCCTTTTAAAATGTTATTTTGCAAAGCTCTGATGTGAGAAAGGGTTGAACACAATTTCAGAAACTTCTTTCTTACTGAACTTTGAGATGCTTTGCTGCATGGTTTTGGTGATCATCACATAAGAAAGGGATTTGAAAAACTCGCTATGACTCACCGGTTCTTGATGTCTTTCTTAGCCAATGTGCTAGTGGTCGTTTTAACATTCTGTTGACATCAATTTCATTCCGAAATTTTTTTCTCTGTATTTCTTCAAACCATTCTCCTGTCACTCCCTGTAGTCCAGTTACATCTTGCTTTTTCTTCTGAAGTTTGCTAAAAAGAAAAAATGCCAGTCAATTTTTTCAACTAATTTAGAAATTTACCTTCTATTACTGTTCACCACTAGCAACTCTCCTTTCCCTCATGGAAACACTTATGCTTGATTTCTACAAATCAACTTACTTAAAAATAATGTGTAAAAGCAAACCAAATAAGGATTTAGGACATGATCCATCAAAGTCAATGGAAAGATTCCCTTTGATTTCAGTGAGAGCTGAAAGCCCAGTTCAGCAAGGTATTTAAGCACATGCCTAACTGTGACTTCAGGAAACTACCCATATGCTTAAGTGCTATAGCCTTCTGCCTTGCAGAACCGGGGCCATAATGCATAAACATATACATCTTACAACTCATTAAAGCTTAAATTGAGGGTCTGTCACATCAGTAACCTAAATAATATATATATTGTAATTAAACCATTTTTGAGATTTTTCAACCTCATATTTCTGTAGGGAAAAAAAAAAAAAAAAAAAACAAACAGTAAAATTGTTCTTGTCCTAATAGTAAACTATTTGCAGCAAAGACTGTATTTTGTAAAGCACTCAGCAGTGTGGGGTCCCTGTCTAGAGTTTTCAGTGTGTACTACAAACACAATACTAAATGCAGATTGTATAGCTATGCACTGTCAGTTAAACAAGATTATTACTCTTCTAACTTTCATTACTGCCTCGTGGCTTGCCCGTATTTAACATTGTGTATAACCAACCTACAATTTATAGATTTCTCCAAAGCAGATTTAGGCATGGATTAAACTATACAAATGTGGCTTGGACAAGGTACCAAACAAAGAGAAACTGAACATCAATTGTTATTTTTATTCAAAATAACTGGTCATATGAATATAGTATTTATTGGGACCTAAAAGAATAATTTGCAGATGCAAAAAAGTCTGAATGATGCATGTTACAGGGTGGACTGGGCCCTTACAGCAGAAACTGCTCCAGCCCACCTGTGCAATGTTAACAGCTCTGATGGGGCATAACGGAGGACAGGTGTCATCTGTAAGAGCAGCAGGAAGATACAGAGAAGAGTTGTAGTGAGCAGGAGGCTGCTGTGGGAGACTCTGACAGTGAGAAGGGTTTGGGCCTGGAAACCAAAGCCAAAGAGTTGAAGAAGGCTGAGGGCTGGAAGAGTAGAGGGGTTTGACTGCGGACCTCTCAAAGATGGAGCATAGACAACATTGGGAGGGTGTTGGGCCCTTTCCTGGAGATGAAAGGACTCCAGGTAGGAAGACTGGGGAGCATGTGCTGGAAAGAGCAGGGAAAGACTTTAGCTAGAAGTGGCTGAAATAGCTGCTTGATTGAAAAGCAGGCTGGGATTGGAGAAGAACTCTGAGACTAGCAGATTAGAATAGGTGGTGTATTGATGGACTACATTTTGAGACTTTGAGAATGGTTTGAATTGTTTATGTTAATACAGCCAGATCCTAAGGAGGAGTATTGCTGGCCATGAGAAAGCCTCCAGCACAGTTCTTAAATGCTCCTGAAGAGGGTAAACAAAGGCAGAGTGCTGCACAGCCAACCCTGGCTATGCTGGGGTGCTCAGCATGTGGCCAACCCTGTTACTGTGTGCCTGGATTGCAAAACTACTGCAATGTCATTTGAAAGCAAGAAGTGCCACACCCACATGGTATTTCGGATGGGGAGAAAGCCTTTGCGTGCAGCCCTGTGACCGAATGCCAGTGTTTAACAATGGCTCTCAAAAAATCTTCCCTGTGGTGAATCCCACGACTCAGGGTGCCTGTGCTCTGAGAGGAGGGTTACAGGCTGAGAAATCTATTCACTTATCGATTTACATACGATCACTTTCTGTCTCTGTTGGAGAGAGACCCACTGCTGGCAAACAAGCTTACATTAAATGCACATGCTGGAAACACTCACACTTCTTCCAGAAAACAGTACTGAGTAGTACATTGTTCAGCTGATGTCATTTAAAGGAAGGTAGGCTCAGGGTAGACCTTTATAGGTAGGTTTGTGGAGATTTCCTTTGGGGAGGATTTTTAGAAAAACAAAAAACAACTGGATATTTGGTGCAATCTGATGCAAAGGCAAAAACTCTACTCTTCAGGAAATCCTGGATGATTAAGAAGTATTGAGGGAGATGGTGAATTCCATCAGAAGCAGGAAAAATCACCCCCACTCCCATGTCAAACTGCTGGAAGAATTTGAACAAGATGTTCCCATGAGCCACCTCCATTACAGCCTTAACACAAGGGATTCAATTAGGGTGACCAGACAGCAAGTGTGAAAAATCAGGACGGGGGTTGGGGGTAATAGGACCCCATATAAGAAAAAGGCCCAAAAATTGGGACATCTGGTCACCCTAGATTCAATATATCAGAGAAAGTAAAAATACAGACACAGAACTATAAATGCAGCACCTGGGGAGAGTCTGCAGTCACAAGGAGCACAAACTGCCTCAGAAACAAGCATAGACCTGCTTTGCTGGAGTTCTGAAAGATGAGAACATCTATAAGGCATCCCCATCGTCTCTTTGAAAAAAATAAGTATAAATTATTAGTCTGATTTGTGTAAGATGTAATGATATGACAGATCAGAAGTTACATATATATTATATCAAACCAGTTTAATTTTTGGACTTATTTTTTAAGAGGAAACAGTTCAAGAAAGGCAGGTGAAAATCATATTCAATTTATCGCCATCTAGTGGTAAAAAGCAAAAAGTGTTCCGAAAGCTTGATGAAAAACACCTGAATTCCCTACACAGGGCTTTGGAACTGTTCTGGCTCCGCTCCAGCTCCAGGCAAAAACCTGCATCTCCACTGCTCCAGGTCTATTTATATATATAAATATCCTAACCATGGCCTCAAAACTTTTGGAATTTTGAGGCGTTTTTTTTTTTTTAATCTATTTTTAAGATTTGCTCTCCTGCTAGGTCAAGGTGTAAAAACAAAAAAAAAATCCAATCAGCCCTACACTCTAATCTGTTGGATGAATAGATGTTGATATTTCATTCCAACTATACAACATTGCAAAGATATATTTTTTTTAATTCATGCACTCTAAAGCAGTGTAAAGTTTTTACTGGCATTTGTTTTGGATGATCTGCATCTATTACTTGTGCAGGATTTGATGCTTATGAATAATACAGTTCTTCCAAACTCATGCAAAAAACTCCCCAGCCCTTATGTCATACTATATAACTAGATTATGATATGTTATACATATATTATCTTTTATGATATACCATCTAAATACTGATCCCCTCTCTTTGGAGGAGCTCCCATCAACACTATCTTACACCCACTATACATTTGCCCAATCACGTCTACATGGTCCCCCTAATCCATGCTGAACAACAATATTAAATTACAAGGAAAGCAGTTCTTGAGAATAGAAAGTAATTAACAATCTTGTGTTGTAATCTGATTCCAAATATAGACCATGAAACGTGCCTGTGAGTCACTGCTGTTATTATTTGGATTGCAACACTGCTGAATAAAGCAGAAAACAAATTAAATATTGAGACAGTGTCTGTAACACCATCTAAACCCTAACTGCCCTCTTCCACTCCAGTTCTTTCATGGCACCTATTTGAGCATCTTGGGAGGAGACAACAGTGTGACTAGCAAAACTACCTCCAAAAACTTGGAGGATAAAAGATTATTTCTAGGGCCCTACCAAATTCATGGTCCATTTTGCTTAATTTCACAGTCATAGGATTTTTAAAATAATAAATTTCATTATCTCAGATATTTAAATCTGAAATTTCATGATGTTGTAACTGATGGGGTCCTGACCCAAAAGGTGGTAGTGGGGGGTGGTGGTCGCAAGGTTATTGTAGGGGGGGTCATAGTATTGCCATCCTTACTTTTGTGCCGCTGCTGACAGCGCTGCCTTCAGAGCTGGGTGGCCGAAGAGCAGCAGCTGCTGACTGGGAGCCCAGGTCTGAAGGCAACGCCACCAGCAGCAGCAGCGCAGAAGTAAGGATGGCATGGTATGCTATTTCTACCCTTACTTCTGTGCTGCTGCCCTCAGAGCTGGGCCCTCGGCCAGCAGTCGCCACTCTCCAGCTGCCCACTGCCACCCTTACTTCTGCGCTGCTGTTGGCGGTGCTGCCTTCAGAGCTGAGCACCTGGCCAGCAGCTGCCACTTTCTAGCCACACAGCTCTGAAGGAAGCGCAGAAATAAGGGCAGCAATATCACGACACCCGCCCCCACAGTAACCTTGCAACCCCTTCTCCCCCCCCCCATGACCCCTTTTTGGGTCAGGTCCCCCAGTTTGAATAACACTGGTCTCCCCTGTGAAATCTGTATAGTATAGGGTGAAAGTACGCAGAAGACCAGATTTCATGGTCTGTGATGCGTTTTTCCACGGCCGTGAATTTGGTAGGACCCTAATTATTTCCAAGGACTTCACCCAGAAGGCTGACTGTGTTGGCTGTTCAACAAACTATAGCAGGTACAATCCTGAATGACCCCTCTTTTCTAACTTTTCCCCATCATTATCTCAAACAATATCTCAACTATATATTGCTCAATCCGTGAACAATTTCATCACTTTTTTTTTTATATACACACCTCTTCCATATTTGCATAAACATGTCCTAATTCTTCTTATGTAGGCCTGGAGATGGGGAGGAAGTGACCCGAGCGTTTTTGTTTATGCTTTGATATGGAACCTACTATCATTAATATAATTGCAGAGAAAGCTACAGTCTCAACATGGCACTTCCTGTTGTGACACTTGGGAGCTTCTACTGCTAGAGAAAGAGGAAAAGTATCTTTTCTACCATCCTCATACTGTAGAAGGGTGAGGGAAGGAACTAGTAATGTAACAGAGACTGGGGTGCTGAGCAAGAGCCTCTGAAAGATGCTCTATAACAACCTGCTGTTTGCTTGTGAATGAGGACCCAATTCTGCTTCTACTTGAGTCAAAAGTAAAACTCCCATTGATTTCAGTAGGAGCCAGATCAGGCCCTAAATGATCCTTGAATACAAAATGGCAAACTATACATGTTGCAGTATCCAGGGAAAGAGGAAGACTTCATAGGGGGAAGGAGGGGCAGACCAGAAAGAACTCATCCGTTCAAGGCAACCAGTGGCTGAGAAGGCAAAGCTGAAGTGGCTACATGAAAAAGAAAACAAAACTGTGCCCACAGCATTAGATACCAACTATTGCAGTGCAAATAATTTGCAGCAGTCATTCAAGGAATTTATTATTTTATTCTGCTCATACTTGAAGTGGGTTGCTTCGTCAGTGAGGGGTATACAAACACATTGGAAAAACAGCACTAGAAAACCATTTTTTGGTCTAATTGGGACCCAAGATATCTCTTTACAAAGAAAAGCATCTTTCCCTGGTATTTCAATTTACTACCTTCCTCCTGCTTTATTCTGTATGCCCCTTTGGTGAACTCTCTATCCTTGGCTTATGTATCTAGTTAATTTTGACTCAGTTACTTCAATCACACATCCCTCAGAATGCATAAGCCAGCAGTTCCACTAATTTATTTATGTATGTATATAGTAACGATATAAGAGATATTTAAAGGTACATGGGCAAGTTGTCATCTTTAAAAAAAATTCCTCTATGTGTTACTAACAATAGCTTATATTATTACAGCTGAGAGAATTTAAGATCTTACTTATGTACTATTTATGCTCTTGTTTTCTTCTTGTACTTCTTTCAACTTAGATAATGAAAATTTCACTTTTCTGTTGGAGGCACACTGCAGGAGTATTAAGAGCCAGAAGGTGAAACTGACTACATCTGGGATGCACACACTACGGGGATTTCTGTAAAAGGCTGTAATCCTGCAAAGGTTTATTTATCTAACATCTTCATGTCTGTCAAATTAAGAATGTTGGATATTATGTCTCCACAAAATTAGTGTCTAAATCTGAAAATGTTTATAATGAATTTTTTTTAGAAGAACAAAATAGTTTTTGTCAATAGTGGATTGGCAAAACAATACAAGGGTTGGGTGTAGACTAGTAGAAAGTGTCCTTTTAACCTGTCACCTTTCATTTTCTCTCAATATTTCTTTGTTTTTCCTTCTCTGAATTTCTTCACATGGTGGCACTATTATTTACTGCTTTTACAGCACTCATAATCAAACGAACAGTAAAGGGTGTTAGGGATAAAGGTCACAACAAGAAGATTGCGCAATATATACATTCAATCTTTTGCCCTCTGAGGGCCAGATCCAAAGCCCACTGAAGTCAATGGAAAGACTCTTCCCACTGATGCAAGGAAACGCCTCAAAAGTAAAGGTACAAAGGATTTTTGGGAATGAAACCCCTGACTCCGTAGATCAGCCTCTCAACTCTAGTCCTCTGGCCCTCCTCTCTCTGGCTGGATACCACTTTAAGGAGCTGGACTGTCAATGGGCAGAGACCCACTCCTGCACATATCTCCTACATGCACCCTGGAATGCAGTTACTGCTATTTTAAGTGGGAACATCTTAAGGCAAGTCTACATTACAAAATTAAGTTGAGCTAAGTTACGTTGACATACAGCCATTGCAGTAATTACATCGCTTTTGCGTGTCCACACTATGTCGACGGTGCACATCTTCACAAGGAGCGCATGCACTGATTTAACTGTCATGGCGGGGCATTGTGGGACAGCTTCTGAAAGGCAGCAACAGGTAATTTAAGCAACGCAGTGTCTACACCAGAGGTGGGCAAACTACGGCCCACGGGCCCGTCCTGCCCGGCCCCTGAGCTCCTGGCCTGGCAGCTAGCCCCCGGCCCCTCCCCTGAAGCTATGCCACCACACAGGCAGTGCTCTGGGCGGTGGGGCTGCGCGATCATGCAGGACAATGCGGCAGTGTGTGGGGCTCCAGCTGGGAGGCGCGGCTCCAGACATGCTGCTCTGAGCGGCATGGTAAGGGGGCCGGGGGAGTTGACTATGGGGCAGGGGGTCCTGGGGGACAGTCAGGGGACAGGGAGCGGTTGGATGGGGCAGAGGTTCGGGGGGGCAGGGTACAGGGAACAGCGGGGATTGGATAGGGGTCAGGGCAGTCAGGGGATGGGGGGGTTGAATGGGGGTGGGGTCCCGGGGGGCGGTTAGAGGTGGGAGTCCCAGGAGAGAGCAGTCAGGGGACAAGGAGCAGGGGCGGTTGGATGGGTGGGGGATTCTGAGGAGGGCAGTTAGGGGGCAGGAAGTGGGAGGGGTGGATAGGGGGTGGGGGCCAAGCTGTTTGGGGGGCACAGCCTTCCCTACCCAGCCCTCCATACAGTTTCGTGCCCCAATGTGGCCCTCAGGCCAAAAATAGTTTGCCCACCCCGGTCTACACTCATACTGTGCCAACCTAAGTATGTCAACCTAAGCGCTACACCTCTTGTGGAGGTGAAGTTATTAAATTGGTGTAGTAGGCCTGTTACATCGGTGGGAGCTACATTTTAGTGTAGATGCTTAGAGTTAGGTCAATGTAAGCTGCCTTAACTCAACCGAACTCTGTAGTATAAACCAGGGCTTGGCTGTGGCTATTTGATTGCTGCCTCTAGGAGAGAGAACGCCACAGATAAGGGGTTCCCCCCCCCCCATCCTAGCACTGAAACTGCAAGAGCCCTGTTCGCATTAAGCATCTGCAGAAGGTCTTATGGATGGGGGTGGGGAATATTTTAGTGGAAGCAGCACTCCTTTATGTTCTCTGCCCCTTCCAGGTGTTCCACCTCCTCTAAGTCCTCTCCCTGCCCCTGCTCCCAGCCCCCTTGTAAAAAAAAGCCTCAAAATCTGTCCAATATATTTTCCTTAATGAGCTAGGACAATAAAAACGGCTACTGTACATCACACAGCTTCAAAGCCCTTAGAGCAAAGGAATAATCAGAGGTACCACATACCAGACAGATGCCAGAACATCTGGGAGACAGAACAATAAGTGTGTGAACAATTAGCTCTAATCACAAGTTTATACATTTAATTCCACACTGACTGTATTCTGGTAAAGCCTAACTCAGTACGAATGTAGAGGTTAAATTTTAATCAGCCTACAAAGAAACTGATTCCAGAAAACTAAGCTATCATATATCTGATGTAAATTAAATATCATCTCTGGACTCCCTGGGTTTTAACCACAGGAGCATCCTTGCATCCTATACTTTATAGTTGTCTTTGGTGCTGTAATCTTAAAATGAGCCCCCTCTAGTCACCGGCAATAGGCTACCTGCATTTTCTCCCACCCACTCCAAAGCAGCAACTTAGCGTATTAAACTATATCCATGAGTTTCCTTATTCTAGATGTTATTTTTCCTTTATTTAAGCCCAAAACTCCATCTCCATTAACTGCTGTCTGTTCTCCTGGGCAGGAGCATAGGCAGACAGACTGATTTGAAGTGGAAACCATTGGAACTTCATAACAAGCTGCCAGTGGGCAGCTACAGGAGCAAGAAGCCAGATTCATCCCCATGGCGAGTACACAAATTACCTCTGTATGACAGCTCAGGAAGCAGGAGTTCAGAGGAAGCTAAGAAATCAGGAGTTCAGATTGTCTTTAAGTCAAATAATGCAAGTCCTTAAAGCACAGAACACTACAAACTGAGACCACGTATTCATCACCCAGCTCAAGCTATATCGACGTTTCACAACCCCTCCAGCCATTAAACCACTTCATTACCAGAGGCTGAAAGAACAGTCAGAGAGAAACTTTGTGTCACTGAATCTTGACATCTGAATCTCACTATTACCTTGTACGAGACAAGGTGGGTGAGGTAATATCTTTCATTTGACCAACTTTTGTTGGCAAGAGATAAGCTTTTGAGCCACACAGAGCTCTTCTTCAGGTTTTATCTTGTGTGGTCAGTCATAGTTTATCGTGAAGATATTATTTTGTGCCATGTTGCTATCAGGGAACAAGTAGACAAGGCAGAAATTGGAGTATCTTTTTACTGGATCTATGAATAGGTTAGAAAACAAGTTCTTGAGTGACAGGTCATTAAGGGCATTATAATGCCACAGCTGTCAGCTGCTCTCTGTCTAGAAAGTGGGCCTGATTCTCAATTGTCCTGAACCTGGTTCAGTCATTTACCTTTATGCAGAGTGCATTATGGGTGTACAACACTACTATTGTGATTTGGTAATGTTCCATAACCAATTTGTGCTGTTTGTGAACAGGTATAAATTACTATAGGAGCTGCAGGATGGGGGGGGGGGGGGGGGAAATCAGTTTGTGCAGAATGGCTGATGTACTGCACTTGTTATCACACTGCCTATGACCAAGATGTTCACAAGCTACCTAGCAATATAGTAATAAAACAACTATAGGTTCATGGTGCAATTGAGGGGAAGAATGTTTATAATCTTTTAAAGTATGCTGTGTGGGTGTGTAAATTCCAAATGGTGGGTAAGGAAATGTAGCTACTGACATAACCTGACTGATTAGAAGTGACTCTCTTAGATAATGTCCCTTATAGTGGTTTTGATTTGTACGTAATCAAGACATGTCTACTCTTCCAGTCTAATGAGTTTTTAGTGGGTCATGAAAAAAGATTTTTCATAAACAAATACCATCTCAGTAGATAATAACAACACGCTTAGGGAAATCATAGCAAACCCCTGCTCTTCCATGCAGGTGACTTATATACACTTGGTGTATGCAGTAATATATACACTTGGTGCTTTAAATGTCATACAACTGAAAACAATTATAAGCCAAATCTGGGAGAAAAAAATGTAATCAGAAAAATCTAAATGACAATGGTTTAAGAACACTCTACTACACTGTTTTTCAAAATTCGGGTCGCGACCCAGTACTCGATCACGGCACATCAGGCACTGGGTCGCTCTGGTCAGCACCACCGACCAGGACATTAAAAGTACCGTTGGCGGTGCTGCCCAGCTAAGGCAGGCTAGTGCCTACCTGTTCCGACACCACGCTGCACCCTGGAAGCAGCCAGGAGTGGGTCCGGCTTCTAAGCAGGAGGGCCACGGGGCTCAGCGTGCTGCCCCTGCCCTGAACACCGGCTCTGCACTCCCATTGGCCTGCAGGCGAGAGTTGTGCGAAGCCGCTTGCACACCTCCACCTAGGAGCCAGAGTGCTGCTGGCTGCTTCCAGGGCGCAGCGCAGTCCGTGGTGCCAGGACAGGTGGAAAGCCTGCCTCTGCACCCCGGCTGCGCCACTGCACTGACTGGGAGCTTCCAGAGGTAAGTCCGCAAACCAACCCTGCGCCCCAATCTCCTGCCCCAGCCCTGAGACCCCCCAAACCTGAACCCCTTCCTGCATCCCAAACCCCTCATCACCGGCCCCACCCCAGAGTCTGCATCCCCAGCCCAGAGCCTTGACCCCCTCCCACACCCTAACCCCCCTGCCTCAGCCTAGAGCCCCCTCCCACATCCTGAACCCCTCATTCCCAGTCCCACCCTGCAGCCCTCATCACCACACCCCAACCCTCTGCCCCAGTCCTGAGCGCCTTCCACACCCCAAATCCCTCATCCACAGCTCTGTTGGGTCGCGGGCATCAACAATTTTCTTCAACTGAGTCCTCAGAAAAAAAGTTTGAAAGCCACTGCTCTACTAGATCTCCAAAAAGCCACAATCAAGGAAGAAGGCTATACTGGTTAAAAAAAACAACCTGGTTTAGAGGGTAAGTGAAGGCAGCTATAATATATATAAAAAAACAAATCTAAGAAAGGGGAAGTTGATAGTGATGAATATAAATCAGAAGCTAGGAACTGCAGAAAATGTATAAGGGAAGCAATAGGTCACAAGGAGAAAGCTATAGCCAACAGAGTTAAGGACAGTACAGAATGTAAGTATATTAGGAACAAAAAGAATCCAAATCGTACTGGAAATGGTAGAATCATCAATAATAATGGAGAAAAGATAGAAGTGTTCAATAAATATTTCTAGTATGTATTTGGGGAAACAGATATAGTCTCATTATACAAACACTCTCTCCTTTCCACTAGTATCTCAGGAAGATGTCAAACAGCAGCTACTAAAGTTAGATATTTTAAAGTCAGCAGCTCCAGATAACTTGCATCCAAGAGTTTTAAAAGAGCTGCCTGGGGAACTCACTGGACTGTTAATGTTGATATTTAATACATCTTGCAACACTGGGGAAGTTTGAGAGGACTGGAAAAAAGCTAATGTTGTGCCAATATTTAGAAAGGATAAATGGGTAATTATAGGCCTGTTAGTCTAATATCGATCCTGGGCAAGAAAATGGAGCACTGATACAGAACTCAAGGATTAGAAAAAGTAATTGCACTCCTTGAGTCTGTTAAGCTAAATAAAAAGAAAGTTAAGGGGTGACTTGATTACAGTCTAAGTGAAGGGCCAGAATCCATGTGCTGTTTATGTAACAACCTAATATAGACTATGTCAGCTCTTTTTACAGGCCCAAAGTCTAGAGTTTGGTCAAGAGGCCAGAGGCCTAGTAAACAGTGAACAATATTAGCTAAGAGAAGCAGAGCAAACAAAAGATAACTTTGCTTTTTACTAAAATAAGCTTAGTCAGTAAAATGCCAGGTGGGGAGCAATAATTGGCACTCTTATCTGAAGTTGCAAATAGGCCAAAGGAATGAAAGGGGCCTATTGAGCCTGGGTCCGTTCTTCTGTAGAAGATGTTCTCCCCACGCATCAATCTTGAGTTTATGGAAAAGGTTCAAGCATGTCAGTCTGAGATGTGACAACCTCCCTGTTGCTTCCCACAGATACCAGTGCCTGCCTTAGAAACACAAATGAGCAACTGAAAGACAATCTTTATTGCCATGTACTTTTCATTTGTCTTTTTGTTTTAACTGCTAGGTATATACCTGTTGGACAATCAGAAGGGCTACTTCATTCCTATGGACCCCAAATCAGAATTCAACATATATATTTTATACTAATATACATTTATACATTGTTTGAAGTACTAATTGTATGTTACTTGTTAACCTAAAACCATGGGCGGAGACATTATGCAATCTTTGACCATTGGCTACTATGCTTATCTTGTCTTGCTGCTAGACCTATCCAGGGGTTTGGGACTACCTACCCCGTCACTTTCCTCTGCCCATGGAAAATCCATATAAGTTACTGTAATCAACTGATTGACAGTGTCTCTGAGCCTAATAAGCAAGGTGACACTCCACCAGCGCTGTGCGTAATAAACCCACCTGCTTGATTCTACACGGTGTTCGTTTTGTGTTCCTTCAATAAGTATCTACGGGGGAACAAATATTTGATAACAGGGGTTCTTTAATCTAGCAGACTAAGCAGGAAAAGGAATGACTCAAGCCAATGGCTGGAAATTGAAGCTAGACAAATTCAGACTGGAAATAAGAAGTGAAATTGTAACAGTAAGCATAATTAACTATTGAAACAGCTTGTCCAGGCTAGTGGTGGATTCTCAATCACTGGCAATTTTTAAAATCAAGATTGTATTGTTTTCTAAAAGATTTGCTCTAGGAATTATTTTGGGGAAGTTCTATGGCCTGTGTTATACAGGAGGAAGACTATATGATCACATTTATTCCCTTCTGGCCTAGGAATCTATGAACTTACAGTGCAGCCATAAATGTTATCATGAACTACTTTATGAAGATGCAAGACACAGATATTTCTCATGTAGCCATATTGCTTTTTGGTACAAAAATGTCACATTGAAAAATAAAAGGGAAAAATAAGGAAAGAGTAGCACAGTATGTATGAATTCTGAAGAAATGAGCTCCAAATTAAAAACTAAGATGCCACTCCTGCAAGCAAATTTGTGTGGAAGGAGTTCTGGTCACATGCAGAGCTCCAAAGTTTGGGGGCTCTACATAGGATCAGAGGTCTGTTGGCAGAGTTCTCATTGTAGGAGTAGGGTTTAAGGGCCAGATTCTTCTCTCAAAATATGCACTTACATTCCTAAGTGATTGAACAGAGTTGTGCACACAAATTTGGGATAGAATTTGGCCCACAGCATGGCTTAATGTGTGTGTGTGTGTGTGTGTGTGTGTGTGAGAGAGAGAGGGAGAGAGACATATATATAAACACACGCACACACACGATGATGGTTTATATGTAGCTATACCGCTGTGATTTCATTGTTAGTTTACAATCCAATTACTCTTGTTGTTGTTTTTTCTCATAAGAGCCATTATATACTTTCAGTGTAAAATACTTCTATCCTTTGAGGAAAGCAGTCATAAGAAAGTACAAAAGTCAAGTCTCCAGGAGGGAGCACAGTGTATCAGTGTCTCCTCTATACCAGGCAGTAACTCTGAAAACCAAATTTACCATTCTCACTTATATCGTCCCTATTACTATACTATCTGAGGACCTCACACTCTTTCCCATATTTATTCTCTTAACACCCCTATGAATTAGAGAAATACTGCTATGCCTACTCTACAGCGGTCAGAAACTGAGGCAAGAAACTAAGTAACCTGTCCACAGTCATGCAAGTCAATGGTGCGGCAGCGAATTGAACACAGGTCTCCCAAATCACAGGCTTGCACCCTTAACAATACACCACCTTCCTTCTATGGCTACTGTCTTTGCACTCAGACCAGTATACACTGATGTGTAAAGGTGCAGTACACAGAACACAAAGGCATTATGGTTTCTTAGTTACATTCGCCACGAATTAAAATGTACATAATTATTAGTAATAAAATCCAGTTAGATTTAGATCTTATCTACTTCACTTAGCCTTCTTTTGCATTAATGTGTTAGGTCTCAGTTGTTATGGTACCAATACATGTAACTATTTACAGTGTAAAACTGTAAAAAAATATGAGTAATGATTGCCACGCCCAGGCATTCATATATGTGTTACCGCACTTAAATATGGTAAGCATAATTGTTCAACTATTAAAAAGAGAGTAAATCCCACATCAATTTTTAGTTGCACAAATGATCACGAAAATTCCTTTCTAATCTTCTTTTTCTACTTTGATTTTTTTTTCTTACATGAAAATTTAGAATTTATGAAAGGTTCCAGATTGTCAGCTCTAGAAACTGAAGTCCTTTATTTAGAACACATCCAGGAATGGTAGAACAAATGTCTCCATGCTGTTCCTGGACAACATGCCTCATCTCTGTCCTGGAAGGACCACCTGCATCAGTGAGAAAAAAAAGTTTGTCTCCAGGTCCTGGGCTTGAAAACTCCATTTGCCCATTCACCATGGAGGAGCAGGAAATTTTAAAGAGTGGTTAAATTCAGTACAAATAAGTAGTTTACAACTCTTATTTTTAAATTGCATGGGGCATAGCCTTGGAAAGCAGGAGATATACATGCAATATTTTTCAAGCGCTGTCAAAGCACAAGACAGCCTGATCCAAAGGCTGCCAAAGTCCATGGAAGTCTTGACAGATCTCAGTGTGCTCTGCATCAGGCTCTAAATCAGGCCTCCCTAAGGGTATTCTGCACTGGAGCAGTAATTCCCAGCTCGAGTAGATATACCATGCTAGTGAGCTAAAAATAAAAGTACAGCTGTGGCCGTGTGAGCAGCAGGAGGGAGCACCAGTGAAACAAGGATAATTACCACGATTGGTTGCCCCTGTATTTCCCTCTCTAGGCCTCAAAAGTTGCTGAGGCATAAGGCAGGATGTTAGAAATCTTCCTTAATGATAAAGGGTTAGAGGATTCTGTCCCATTACTCCTAACTCCCATGGGTCATCTTCACTCATGCAAGTGGTCTCATGCTTCTCAATGGGGCATTTTGTGTAAATGAGTAAGAATCACATCTCTAAGTAAAGGCTGGAAGATCAGGCCCTTGAAAATATAAACAAGTCAGAACAAATTAAATCCCAAGATGCACCAAGTCTGCTCCATAACACAAAGGAGCACAATCTGCTATGAGTGCAGAACGCATATGAAAAAGGTGCATTCCCTCTACACCATTTTATGCCTGGCTGCTACAGTAAAACCCTTGGGATCAAGCATCTCAGAGGAGCACAACTCAAACAAAATCCAATAGCACTAAGTGGGGAGCTCAGTGACTGGCCTGCCAAACATAAGGAGTAAGTTCAGTTGTGTTCCTTAATAAATAATTGCTCCCAAGAGTCCAATTGTAGCACGTGTTTACAAAACAATACAAAGAGGATTCATCTTTCTTGCATGCTTTCTGTATTCATAACCCAAGGGGGCATTTACTGTAAAGGGGCAGAGGTGCTGAAAACTCCTAAGAATTCATTAGTTTGGTTTGGCTCTTCGTCTCTAATGTAATCACTATCTGCTCTGGTGCCAGCTGCTCCGATTCCCGGGCCTGGACATAAACAGTTAATAATCAAGCAAGACAATTTAGAAACAAGAGCGACTGATTCATTCTGTTCCCTTCCTCCTTTATTATCCCCCTCTGCTTCCCTCCCACCAGCTGAAGCTGGTGCCCGTAAGTGCTGGGGCTGGCAATTACATCCTCACCACTCCACGCCCCCTCCCCCCACGAGAGAAGGCACCTAAGAATGTGATCCACAAAAGCCAGCATGCCAGTGGGGAGCCACCTAAACTAGCCAAAGGGAGATGCTGCCCAGAATGCTGTGTGCTAAGCCCTGGGAGATAGGTGCCTAGGGAGAAGCCTAGCTGTGCATAGCAATTCACAAACATGCACCTGCTGCGAAGAGTCAGGCGGCTTAGGCACAGAGGGCTTTTCTTGTGGGAATGAGTTAGGTGTTTGCCTTGCTCCACACATGGTCAGAGGAAGTGGTGATGGCAGTACCTACTGTATAACTTTCAGCCCAGTGGTTACAGACACAGGTTCAATTCCCACCTCTCAGGAGGGTGCTCTAACCATGGAGTTATGGAATATTTTAATGTGGGTCTTTCTCAGTCTCTCCTGCTGAAGCTGTTTGACCGTAGCTAAATAATGGAAGAGTGGTAGGAGATGGAGGACTGGACCCGGGGTCTCCTAGCTGAATTCCCTAACCACTGGGCTACAGAGTCATTCTTGCTCCCTCTCTTGCTCTCTCTGGCCCAATGATTATTTAAGTATTGATCCACTGTGGAAGAGTCACTTGGGCCACACAGAGAGAGAGCAAGAAAAAAAAAGCAGGAATGACTCTGTCTGTAGCCCAGTGGTTAGGGCATCCACCTGGAAGGCAGTGGACGCCAGGTCTAGTTTCCCGGCTCCAAAGATTCTTTCATTATGTATTCACAGCGGAACAATTTCAGCAGGAGAGATTAAAGGAATCGCGCACATCAGAATAGCTAATACCTCAGTGGTTAAAGCACCTCCTGAAAGGTGGGAGATCCCGGTTCAAATCCTTTCCCCCACCTGACAAAGAGGGGGGAATTAAACCAGGGTCTCCCATATCCCAGGTGAGTGATCTAATGACAGGGCTAAAATGGATAAGTAGGCTTGGATGGATTAATCTTTTATTTGATAAACGTTGGGAATGTCAATTTCACCACACACACACACACAAGCCAACAAAAAATATTTCCATCAATAAAAAATCAAAACGTACAGATAGGAAAAGTAAGAAAAATGCTGCCTGAGCAGACAAAGGCCAGGAGGGATCATCATGATCACCAAGTCTGACCTCCTGCACATTGCAGGCCACAGAACCTCACCCATCCAATCCTATAATAGACCCCTAACCTCTGGCTGAGTTACTGAAGTCCTCAAATCATGATTTAAAGACTTCAAGTTACAGAGACTCCACCATTTACACTAGTTTAAACCTGCAAGTGACTCATGCTGCAGGGGAAGGCAAAAAACAAAACAAAACCCAGGGTCTATGCCAATCTGACAATTCATCAGAGTAAAAATACAGTGATTAAGATTTTTGAATTAGGCTTGTTACAAATGGACTAGTAACTGAATAGTAGAAACAGATACAATTTGTTGATTTAAAGATATTTACTTTGTATATTTTGACATGTGAAGTTGACAATTTGTGGTTTAGCAGTTATAAAACTAACTTTTTGAATCTCAACATCTGTCATTAAATAATTGTCTGACTCCCCCATAATTTCCTACAACTGTGAAAATTTAAAAGGATCATCTTTAAAAATAAACTATTATCCATCAAAATTATTTTAAAAACCCTGAATTCTGCAAAGCCTAGTTATAAGGTCACTGGCGGCACTACCACAATGATGATTTTGAATGGGACCCGATCTGGCTCAGGTGGCCTCTGAACACACCTACTGGATTGGGCCTGTATGCACTTTAGGCCACCAAATGACTGGCTTCCCCAGCTCATGGATTGCTCTGCAGCTTAGGCAGGAGGGAGGGAGTAGTGCATGTATAACGCTGACAGACCCCAGTCATCAGCGGGCAGGATAGAACCGGGGACCTTTGGAGCTTAGTGCATGAGCTAAAAGCCAACTGGCTATTAGCAAAGGCTGTAGAGTAAACTCATTAAATCTCTCTCTCTAAGTGGTCTCGGTGCCACTAGATGGGACACAACACCACAACCAGATGGTGTGTGGGTTACACATGTGTTCAGAAGGGGGAAGCTAGGGAACTTTTACTCTGAAAACTTACGCCCTGAGTGAGTTTAGGAGCTGACCAGGTTTGGCTGAAGTTTTGTGGATCGTAGTGGAGCCAAAACTGGGACTTAGGTACTTAAGCCCAGACATAAACATAAGTACCTCTGTGGATCTGAGCCTTATTATCTCTGTGCCTCAGTTCCCCATCTGTAATATGGAAATAATAGTACTTCCCTACCTCACTTGGATGTTGTGGTGATTAAAAACCTTAAAGGCTCTGAGGTACTCAGATACTGTAGTAATTGGGTCTATATAAGCTCCCAAATAAAATCACCTACCTAAACAATTTGGGGCTCTTCCTATTAAATAAATTCAATACCTGCCCAGGGGTCCTCTGCTGTTCCTCCAAGCTTTTCTTTCCTGGTCCTTGTGGAAATGAACAGGGAGCCTGCTCCCATCTTGCCAGGTTACAGCCCTGCTTCTTTTAAAGGGCTCACTGGCCATCTCCTCACTCCCTCTGCCTTAGCTTTCTCCACTTAGGCCCCTGGTGCCAATCCACTGGTGGAGGTTGTTGTCTGTACTGAGGCTGAGCCATGCTCAGACAATTTGAAGCAAATCTTCTTTAGCTCCAGAGATTACGGGAAAGGCAGCCTGTGGGTATGCCTGGCCTGACCTCAGACCTGCTCTAGCCATTCAATGGAGAAGGCAACAGCCCCACCTCTCCTTCCCCTAGCTCCATTCTATGGTGTTGCTGCTACCAGATAATGCCATCCCTTACCTGACTGCACTCTAGGGTGCGGCCCCAAAAGGGCTAGAATCTGATCCCATTCAGGAGTATGTCAAACCATACTAGGGAACTTTTAGTGTATGGTAGCAGAATTCACATGGCCAGTCAGTGCACGGCAAACTAGTGCACTGTAGATTTACACCCCAGTTTTCTGTGCACTAACTCTCTATCTAGACAATCCCTGGGCCTTTATGAATTAATCTGGAGTTGAAGAATGATATGATATTTTTATCCCAATGAAGACAGTCTTTTCACAGGCAGAAACATGTTAGAAACAGACATAATTAAAAATTTTTATAATTATTTCTATAGCACTTTCAGTGTGTGTGGTGCTATATAATCACATGAAGGGTATCACAAACAGCTCCCTGCCTTGAGAAGCTACTACGAAAGCGTCAGTGGATCTATTTAGTTGGGTGGGTACCTCAGGCCTGCACAGTTCTACCTCACAAACTGCATTACAGGGAAACAATCTAGATGGGCTCCATGGCCCCCTACACGGGTATTTTTAGTAAAAGTCGTGGACAGATCACGGGCACTAAACAAAAACTCACAGCTCATGACCTGTCCATGACTTGTTCTATATACCGCTAACAAAAACTTGAGCCGGGGGGCTGCAGGAGCTGGGGGAGGGAATGCAGCAGTGCGTGGCCCAGGACCCCTGCTGGTGCTGGGGGGGAGGAGAGTAGGAGGCTTGGCCGGGCTGGCAGGCTCCCTACCCAGCTCCAAGCAACTCCTCAGAAGCAGCTGGCATGTCCCTGCAGCTTCTAGAGGGAGGGAAGGCCAGGCGCTGGCTCTGCAGCTCTCATTGGCCGGGAACCGCAGCCAATGGGAGCTGAGGGGTGGTGCCTGCAGGCAAGGGCAGCATGCAGAACCCCCTGGCCCCTCCGCCTAGGAGCAGCAGGAACATGCCAGCCACTTCCGGGAAGCCCCTCCCCCGAGGTAAGTGCCTCTCCACACCCCAACCCCCTGCCCCAGCCCTGAGCCCCCTCCAACACCCAAACTGCTGCTGCTGGCCCAGGGACTGCCCAAGTAGCCCCGGAGCCAGCCACACCAGCCACTGCAGAAGTCACAGAATCCATGACTTCCATGACAGACACGCAGCCTTATCGTAACAGTACAGGGAGCTATCTGAAGCACTTACAATCTAAATAGGTAAAACAAACAAATGGTGTTAGAAAGAATTATTATTTTTCATACAGGAAACTGAGGCACTGACAGATTAAGTGACTTGCCCAAGGTCACACCTGAAGACTCTGGCTGAGCCAGGAATTTAACCCAGATCCCAGTCCAGTGCTTAGCCACAAGAGACTATTTCCGCTCTTCTGCTCAGCTTACATTCGAAGGCTAACTTAATTGAAATTTAAAAGTAGACCTCCAACTCAACAATCTATCAGTAGAAATACCCCATTACGTGTTAAGCTTACCTAGATAGCCTTTGCATAAAGAGAAAAACAGAACCATAAATATAGAGATGTAGGACGAAATTCAGACTTGGTGGTAGGTGTAAGTCTATTGACTTCAAAAGGCATACTCAGCTCTTTTGAAAAGCTTATTTATATGCCTAATTGTGGTCTTAGGAGCCTCACTTTAGGTGCCCATTTTCAAAAATCTTGGCCTATATTTATACTTCACAATGTTTCCAGCCTTGCAAACAGTCACACCTGGCCAATTTTCCCCTCCCTATCTTATCATAACAGGGCAAACCACACAGAAACTAGCTAGTGATTGAAGAAAGGCAAACACCAACTGGAAACAATGGATTCAGTAAGAGCGCCCATTCAGAGGAAAACCTTGGGTTTCACTGGAGTTACACAGGATATAAGTCAGTCCTGAATTTACCCCCATGTGTTTAACCAAGCCCCCTGTAATATGTCAGGCAAGTCCAGTCTGCTGAGGTACTTCATTTCAGATGACCTTTGCCTTCCTTTTAAAGTTTAAGTGAATGTCACGCTCATGAAAGATGCCAGAGGGAGAACCCTGGAGAACAAGTGCAGCACTCAGGGCAGCTTTCCCCACTCTATCTCACCAGCACTTCAAATCTGATCTAGAGGCACCGTACCTCTAAGGATCACCGGGTATTCCTGTTCAGTGCTTGGTCTGCTTTGACTGGCAACAAGTAACCAGTATTAGTGGTTATGGGATGTATACACCTGTCCATTAGGAACTGGACTAAGGCCACCCAGTTATTTCACCTAGGTCACTCATCGCCATCACTGACCTGGGATGAAATTAAACAGATGACCTAGTGGTGAATTGCCTTATTACCTGTTTCGATCAGTGAAGGCCTCAACTTTGGTTTTGGAGAGGTGCCAAGAGTCAATCTGGAATGTGCCTGAGATTGTCACAGGGATAGGGATCATTTCCTTACAGCCCTTATCAAGTATTCATGCCGTCCTCGCTCCACCAGGAATGAACCTTCAGCCAACACCCTCTGTCACTGACAGGTGAGGTGACAGAACAGCCTCCCGTGACAAGGGGGGTAGGGGGGGAGGAGACCCTACAGAGCCCTCAGTGCCACTCACCACAGACACACCCGCTTCTTACCCAGCTCGTTGCTGTGTCTCTAGAGCTGCTCCCAAATCCTCCCGTTGCTCCCAATAACTTGCCGGCTTGAGGGGGGGGGGGGCGCTAGCAGGGCAGGGGAGCTGCAGCCTCTCCCTGCCGACACGCACACAAACAAATACGGCCTAACAACCTGCCCTGCACCCACCCAGTCCATGAGGGCCACGCACACACCCGCCGCCGTGCCCCCTGCCTGGGAGAGCCAGGGCCGCTGTTCGCGGGGCTCGCTGAGGGCACGAGGGTCTGACACACTCAACACAGCCCAGCCTGGCTGGCCAGCGCGGCGGGGCAGCAGCGGCCGCGCGGAGGCAGGACGGGGTGAGGGGGAGCTCGGGAGCGCTGCCTCTGCCCTCCCAGCGGGGCATGGGGCCCACTGGGATCAGGATCGACGCCTCCTACCTGATCCGGTCCTTCTCGGCCCTTTTCAGCTCCGCGTCCCGCTCCAGCACCTGGACAATCTGCCGGGCTTCCTGCTCGCTGAGGAAGGTGAGATCGAGCCCGCGCGGGGCTCCTGCCATCGCCGCGCACGGGCTGGGGACCGGCTCTGTTCCCTCAGCTCCTGCCCCGCCCAGCAGCCGGCCCCAACTTGCGGGAAGCACCAACTCCCACCTGGGGGCCTGGCCCTGGCCAACACCTGCGTGAGTGACAGCCCGCCGACCTAACCCCGGCGGGGCGCCAGAGGCTGAACGGGGCGCCGGGACCAATCGCGTGTGCGCAGGGGCGGGCCGTGTCCCAAGGTGCTGAGCCGCGTTCGGAGCGAGACCCTTAGGTCTGCCGGGAGCGAGGCTGAGAGAGGCAAATATTTGCTCTGAGCCTTTGGCTATTGACGCGCATTCGGGCTTTGGCGATGAAGGAGTTACGTGGCTGGAAGGGCTTTGTCAAGACTTGGATGAAGGGGTCTGACCCGGGGAAGTTTGACCTTTAACAAAGGTAGAGATCCCCAGGGGAGGGAGCCAGCGCTGGAAACAGATGGCCCTGGGGCTGCAGGAAACACCCTGTTGGAGAGAGACCAGCACTGCAGTGAGGAGCCCTGGGCTACGGGGACACACACTATGGTCAGCTCATTTCAAATCCCTGCGTGACCAGCAGCCTGCTTGTTTGGGTCTGTGACCCTACCTGTAATAGGGGGATGACAAATCAGCCCTCAAGTACTATGGAGTAGCTATGTTAGTTTGTATCCACAAAAACAACAAGGAGGCTGGTGGCACTGTAAAGACTAACAGATTTATTTGGGCATAAGCTTTTGTGGGTAAAAAACCCACTTCTTCAGCCCTGGCTCACAGCGTTGTTGTGAGGTTTTTAATGAATGTCTGTAAGGGAATGGGAGGATGTGGACTTTGTGTAATCACTTACAGAGGGGAGACAAGTGTGGTCTAATGTAGGAACGGGAGTCAGGAGACCTTGCTTCTAATTCCTGGCTCTGTATCTAAGCTGCTGTGTGACCATGGGGAAATCACTCCAGCTGTCTGGGCCTCTGTTTCCCCTGCTGCTCTGTGTCTGTTTAAATTGAAAACTCTTTGGGGTAGTGACCAATGCTTAATCCGGGCCAGGGCTGAGCCCGGCACTTCTGACCTTGTTGTGTCAGTTATGAAAGTTTAAAAAAAAAAAAATTGCTTGAGCCCCAGCACCTCTTTCATTACAAATTAAGCACTGGCACTGCCTGAATGATTGATTGTACAGTGCCTGGCGCAAAGCGGACCCCATCTTGGTGGGGGAGTTCTACCTGCTACAGTAACACTAATAATAATTATTGATACCTGCATAAAGAGGGGGTAAAATGTTACTAAATCTGAATTTTCCGTTTACAGGGGAAGCAGGCAGGAGCATTTGACACTTAGCACAGTTGTGAGTGATTTCACAGGCTGCAAAGCAGTGGAGAATCAGGCTTCTTAATTGCTAAGCATTATTATAACAACACAGAAATAACTTTTGTCCTGGTGTCAAGTATCAGAGGGGTAGCCGTGTACCAATTGTCCTGGTCTAATTTCTGATGGCTCTTATTGTGGAGCAACATGTTAGACATTATTTTGATGCTCCTGCATTGTATGTATCAAGATAAGAATATATTACCCTTAATATTTCAACCAGAGGATTAAAACAAATCAAGATCTTTTTAATTGGGGCTAAACTGCAGGTGCAGTCACAGCAGCCATAGGCAGGAGTGTGGATGCAGTTTCCACTCATCATTTTTCAAAAGGAAAAATGCATGCATTGAAATAATAATAGTGGTACAGTGAGACTCAAATGATGGGCCTATCTTAAAGTGTAGTGGTGAGTGTGATTAATTTGTCTTTTAATGGGTAAGATGGTCAAATTTGTTATTTACCTGGGTCAGCACTGGAAGGATTTATTTCAAACAAAAGGAGAAGTTTTAAAAAAAATTCAGTGTAGATTGAAAGATGCGTCACATTTATACTTTACTTTGTGACCCTTTTTCACTATGACTTATTTCATGCGATTAATTAAACTTGCCTGTACTTAATCTGCATGGTAGTTCACACAGTAATTAGTTCAGCAGGAACAGACAAGATTCTACAGTTCTTCCAAAAACTCAGGGCCAGTTGCTACAGGAATTGACTGCTGCACATTTCCTTACATTCCCTACCAATATTTCAGCATCTGTAAACAGCCCCTTGGGCTTTTTGTATTTCTATCACTTGGAAATCCTTTCTTGAGAATATTTCATTTAACTCATCCTCAAGGATGAGTGAGGCTAACCCCTCCCACAGCACAGCAGTGTTTGTAAAATCAGGTTTGCTTTTGTTGAATGTTTAACTAAATTCAAAAATTCATATGCTTGTTTTGTTAAAATATTATATGTTTGCTGTTGAAGAAAAAAAATCCAGAATACATGATGTTGTTGTTGTTGTTGTTTTAGTTAAATAAAATAATTTAAATGTCGGTCTGGTGATGTTCTCCTCCTAATACAGCATGGCAAGAAAATCCTCCAAATATTAATGATAGTTCACCTCCCAATGACTCCATAAACATCTGCTTCAATTACCTTTGGTAAATGAAATAACCAAACAATCATTCATTTTCTGATATAGCTATAAAACTAATCTGAAACGTTTTTGAAATAAATCACTTAAATGTATAGTGTGTACTTTCTAAAAATGAAACCTAAATCTATCTCTGAGTTGTGAAGAATATGTATTAAGGTTATAACGACCAACAAGAATGCACTTTTATGTAGAAATCCATGATTAAATTGAGTCTTCCTGACTAGTGCTTTAAATCAAATCCACCCTGCTGCTTTCATTTATTTAGGTAATTTATTTAAACTATGATATAACAGATGGAGAATAGGTGTGAGGAGCCCTGGAGGAAATTCCCAAGCCCCCCTGCCTAATAGTAATGGAGCTAGGTTTGACCCTTTATTTCTAGTTATTGGTCAACAAATATATGCAGCCATCTGCTCAGTGTTGCATCATAGGCAACTGAAGAGCAAGTGACAGCTGGGAAATCAAACTCACAATTTATATTGACTACTGACCATCACCAGAAAGATGAGTAGCAAACAGTTTATGGAGCACATTTATTTCAGTCCAAAAATTTAGATCAGTTCTAATCACTAAAGCACCATAAGCATTTATAAGGCCTTACTCTCCTTTCATAGAATATTAGGGTTGGAAGAGACCTCAGGAGGTCATCTAGTCCAATCCCCTGTGCAGGACCAACACCAACTAAATCATCCTACCAAAGGCTTTGTTAAGCAAGGCCTTAAAAACCTCTAAGGATGGAGATTCCACCACCTCCCTAGGTAACCCATTCCAGTGTTTCACCACCCTCCTAGTGAAATAGTGTTTCCTAATATCCATCCTAGACTTCCCCCACTGCAACTTGATACCATTGCTTTATACCACTGTGGCAATGTAAAGAAGCCTTAAAACTTTTACATCTGTTTTATACTCTTGGGGGAATTTACAAAAACAATGGGAACAATTTACTAAGCTGACAGGCTGCTTCAGAACCTGCCCCATGCCTACCTCCTCAGAAACACCCCAAAGCCCTGCCTATCTACACTAAGTGCCACAATAGTGAGCGGGAGAGACAGAGTGTTTCCCTCTCTCCCGTGAACAACTGCCCAACCCCCCTCCACTGCCGGCGGTGATTTATGTCTCTACTGGCTGCTCCGGGTGCCCGAACCAACCTGCCTGTGCTGCTGGGGAGGGGCATGTGACTGTTCTTGCAGCTTCCCCGTCAAAAGTGATTTTTCTGCAGGAAAGCAAAGAAATCTGCAGGAGACATGAATTCTGTGCACGCACAGTGATGCAGAATTCCCCCCAGGAGTACTGTAATCAAAACTGTATAAGATGCACAAAGAGGCAGCCCTCCTGTGAGAAACCTGCAATCTATACAGGCAAGACAACACAAATGAGATATAAAATGCACTGAAAAGGGCAGTGTGGTCCAGAGGATAGGGCACTGGACTGGGAACCAGGAGAGCTGGGTTTCTGAATCTGCCACTGACCTACTATATTACCTAAGGCAAGTCACTTCACTGGTTTCTCCTCCCACCTTTCTTTGTCTTGCCTAGGTGTGAACTCTGGTACCGAGTATTGAGAATATTTGCAAGAAAATGAGCTGGAGATAGTGCTTGTCCCATTCAGTTTTTTTTAATGCCTGTAATTTAACTCTGTCATTGCATATTTCTCTTTTTAAGATCTCACTCAGTTCCTTCCAAATTTCAACAGCGTCAGCAATAAAACGGCTATTTCTCTGCATTTTGTTCAAGGCTACAGAAATAGGCTTCAGGGGACTCAGCATGTGTTCAACATTTCTCTTAAGCCCAATGTTGGGAACTTTGGCTGTGACAGTGCCATCTATTTTTTTCATGATTTTGTCCACAAACTGTCATCAGATTAGGCCAGTTATTGATATAGTGCTCAAAACAGTCACTACTGAGTTCCATTGCACGTCTTGTGGGAGAGTTAGCTTGGTTCCTCCCACTTTTTTCAAGCAGCTGCTGCAAAGTGGTTGTTACGGAAGTATTTTGCAATTTCAACAACATTAGACTTTGTTTCTGGAACACTGAAGTCTTTGGCTAGGTGGTGCATGAAATGAGCACTGCAACTGTATGTTATTAGCTTGGAACTACCTTCTAAATAATTTATTCTCATCTTCGTTATGTTTGCAGCATTGTCTGTTACCAAGCTGCGTACTAGACATTTGAATTTTTTTTCACAGTTTGTTATAGCTGCTTCTTGTAAGTATTCTGCTGTGTGTGCATTTCCTGATGTATCAATTGTTTCTGTAAGGAAGACATTCCCTTCTTCTGTTGTCACACAAGCACATACAACAGGATCATTGTGCTACACCCATCAAGACTCAGGTTAACAATTTTACCCTCTAGACCTTTTGCACACTGCTCAATTTCTCTTTCATACACTTTATCCAGTAATTTGCCTGCGACATCTGCTCTGTTGGGTGGACTGTATCCTGGTCTTAATGACTGAACCATATTAATGAAGTGTGGGTTCTCAATCATACGGAAAGGAGAGTTTACTGCATAACCAAACTAGGAAATTTTTTCATCAATTACCTCTTTTTTGTAATCTGCTAGTTCTTATCACAAACTTATCTATGGTTGTTTCTGGATGATGGAGATTTTTTTTTTCTTTTTGCTACAGGTGATACACTGTGGCTACGTGACCTACATGATGTAACTGAAACACTATCATTGGCAGATAACTCTGAAACTACAGAAAATGATGGTGATCTTGAAGGTGTATAGTCTTCAGAATCCTGTATGTTGAGGATGGATTCTCCTAAACAAAATAAGTCAATGCAGTTATTTAATTATTATTACCATACTGCTCATTTAGTATTACTCATTGCATTCACTGACACTCAGTACTACTTTAACAGTGAAATTGTAAAAGGAAGATCTGCCTATTTCAGTTATTTATTTTTTATCACAACTGCATCTAAAATGATAGAGTAACAACTATGATACTATTTTTTTTTTTTTTTTGCTCAAACATGAGAATTCAAGAGTAATCCAGAAGGAAGCCAGGCAGTCCTTAAGAATAGGGTTACCATATTTAAAAAATAAAAAAAGAGGACACTCCAAGGGCCCTGGCCCCGCCCCAACTCTGCTCCTTCCCTGCCCCAACTCCGCCCATTCCCCGCCCCTTCCCCAAAGTCCCCACCCTAACTCCCCCTCCTCCCTCCCAGCCACATGAAAAGGGCTGCCTGAGCACTACCGGCTTCACGGTTTGCCGGGCAGCCTCCAGCGCAGCTGGAGCCCGGGAGGGGAAGTGCCCAGCCGGGGGCGCAGGGTCTGAAGGCTGCCCGGCAAACCGTGAAGCCGGTAGCGCTCGGGCTTCCGGCAGCCCCCATGCCTCCAGACCCTGCGCCCCCGGCCAAGCACTTCCCCTCCTGGGCTCCGGCTGCTGTGCTCCTCCCCTGACTCTTCGGCTCTGTTTAAGAGCCGAGCTGCCCAAGCGCTACCGGCTTCGGGCAGCCCCCATGCCTCCGGACCCTGCACCACCAGAGCAGAGCAGCTGGAGCCCGGGAGGAGAAGTGCCCGACCGGTATTTTTCCCGGACATGTTCGGCTTTTTGGCAATTCCCCTCGGACGGGAGTTTGATTACCAAAAAGCCAGACATGTCTGGGAAAAACCAGACATATGGTGACCCTACTTAAGAAAGAATTATGAATTAAAGAAGTTTACCAACCTGAAGATCCTGCGTGTTCAGACATGTTCCTTTCATCATCTTCAACGCAGCTTCCTCCTGAGAATGAACACTTCTCATGATGTTGTTTCATTCGGTCAACCAGGCCTTGCATTTCTTTGTTGCACAGTTTGCACGCATGCCTATCTTACCCACAGGTAGAGGAACTTCATTAAAATATTCCCAAACTTGGTCTCTTTTACGGCCTGCTGCCATTATAGGTTTCCCCTCTAGTGAGAGAATGGTATGGTAGATCTCAAATCAATGAAGGCTACACTCAGAAAGACCTCAAAACTTCTGAAATATGCTGCTTAAACAGTTTCACTTTTGTTTCTACTGCCTGTCCCTCCCTTCTCACATTTATCTCCAGACTACTTGTCCAGATCCATTCCGCCCCCAACAATCTTCTTGTCTTCAATCCTGCTTCTTACCTCTGGAGGGACTTTGCTACGAATGGAAGCTCTACACAAAGGACTGATGACCCATCCCAACTGTGGATGTACTTCAGAGACTTGATTTTGAACCTGCAGTTTATTTCATCAGTGCTACAAGCCTGAACCAAGAACTTTGCCATTACTGTATGTAATTGATTCCATTTAACCAATTCAAACTCTCATCTATATCTTTTTCCTTTTACGAATAACCCTTTAGATTTTAGATTCTAAAGGATTGGCAACAGCGTGATTTGTGGGTAAGATCCAGTTTGTATATTGACCTGGGTCTGGGGCTTGATCCTTTGGGATCAGGAGAACCTTTTTTCTTTTACTGGGGTATTGGTTTTCATAACCATTTGTCCCCATAATGAGTGGCACTGGTGGTGATACTGGGAAACTGGAGTGTCTAAGGGAATTGCTTGTGTGACTTGTGGTTAGCCAATGGGGTGAGACCAAAGTCCTCTTTGTCTGGCTGGTTTGGTTTGTCTTAGAGGTGGAGAAACCCCAGCCTTAGGCTGTAACTGCCCTGTATTAAGCGATTTGTCCTGAATTGGCACTCTCAGTTGGGTCCCGCCAGAACCGCATCGTTACAGTAGCGTAGTCAGCAGGACCGAAGACAAGATTGATGAGAGGCATTAGCCTTTTATAGTCTTTTCCAGGTGTAGGAACACCTCTTTGTTCTTACTGTGGAAAATTACAGCAAAATGGAGTCTGGAGACACACGGGGAAGTTCCTGCATACTTTGCTGAGTCACAAGGCATATCTGCCTTCTCTCCATGGGTCAGTTGTATAGCTGATGGTCCTTAATGGGCCATCAAGCAGGCTAGGCAGAGCTAACACCAACTTGTCTGGGATGTCTCCCAGAAGCATAGCATAAGTTTGAAATACAGACAGTTTAGAGCCAATATTTATAACTTCAACTACAAAATTGGTACACACATATAGACAGCATAATCATAACCAGTAAACCATAACCTTGTCTTAGACACCTCATTTGACTCCCTTTATATAAGATTTGGTGCCACTACAGGACTTTGGTTGCAACCATGTTCTATATGGTCCCAGATTATATCAATAACGTCACACAGCTGGTACCTCCTAACTTGGTGCCCTGGAGACTCAGCTGTCTACAGGTCCTTACAATATGGAAAGATATGTGTGGAGACAAATTTTCCTAGGAAAATCTATCGTCTTTGGTGTCTAATGCTCTTCTGCTCCTTACCATCTCCTTGGGGACTCCTCCCAAAAGACGTGAGTATTAAGACCCAGCTACCTTTATAAATGGCCAGTCATATTGTAGTGATCTTGATCTTCAGCCCCAAACACAGTAGAAAGGTAGTCAGGAACGTTTCCTTCAAAAATGAGAGGTCCATCTGAGTTTTCATACCTCACAATCTGCAGAGAAACCAGAAGACATAGCCCTGCTACAAACACTCTTCCATAATCTAAATTATCCTGGATTTATTTCTTATGTAAAGGAAGGAACAAACTAAATGTAACAAGAACAGAATCTGAAATACCAGAAGGAAATACAGGGCCAGGTTCACCAAAATGCTCTGGCTTCTTTGTGCCACTCTGGTGATACAAAGCAGCTATAAATTAAGTTAGCCAGTTAACTGAATCAGCCAGTGTTCTTCTTGAAGGGTCTCAGGCAGTGCGTCCTGGAAAGACAGTCCCATCCTACCCATTATTATTATATCACAGTAGCACCATGAGGCCCCATTGTGCTAGGTGCTGTACAATCAAATATTAAGGAAATAGTCTCTGTCCTGAAGAGTTTACAATCTAAGAAGGCAAATAACGTATGAAGGGTGGGGAAAGAGGGATACAATGAAGTAATATCAATATACATTACCAAATGATGCCAGCTCTGGTGGCTTGTGCAGTATGTGCGTAGTGTCATGGCCCTGCCCTTACTTTGTCCCTCTCTGCCCACTTTCAAGCACCTAATACCTATGGAAGAGATCAAAGGAAGCAGGGACTATGTTCCCCATAAGGACTATGAGCAGCCCTAGTGGGGGGGATTGACTAAAATCTAGATGGATGATAATGATACGTTACTTCAGGGGTCGGCAACCGATGGCATGAGGGCCAAAGACGGCACGCGAGCCGATTTTTAATGGCACGCTGCTGCCTGCTGGGGTCCTGGCTGCTGGCCCCGCTCAGCCTGCTGCTGAACCCAGGCCTGCAGCGGGCTGAGCGGAGCCTGCAGCCAGGACCCTGGCTGGCAGCACCGTGCTATTAAAAATCCTGCGCAGCCCGCTCTTCTCCACCCCTCCCGCCGGCATTTGCACATGCTTTCCTGACTTACGGCGGGACGTTATGTTTCCGAGTTAGCGCGTCCATACCGCTACCTGGTGTCTGCGGAGTCTGAGCAGCCCCGCCAGCGGGGGCAGGAAGAGGGACCCGGCCCCACAGGAGTTGCAGCACCCGCGAGGCTTGTCAGTGGAGAAGGGTCCTGGGTCCCAGCTGCGCGGTGCGCCTGCCCGACCTGAGTACGGCTGGCCCCGCTCCCTGGACTCAGGCAGGCTGCCCCGGGGCTGGAGCCCAGGTGCCGGGATGAGCTCGGCTCTGTACTGGGGCAGGCCATGTCCCACAGCCTGAACCCGAGCCCGGGGGCTGCGGCTCGCCACCTGCTGTACCTGGGGAACAGCTGGGTCGCGCCTCTTTCCCCACCCCAGGTCACTGGACCCCGCTCCCCTCCGGCATTAAGGGCAGAACCCAGGAGTCCGGAGCCCTAGTCTCCGTCTGCCCCCCACCCCCTTGAACAACTAGAGCCCAGCTGGAAACCCAGGAATCCAGAGTCCTCGCTCCCAGCACTCCTCCCCCGAGCGTCAGACAACATCCCCTTCAAGGAGCTAAGCACCCACTAATTTGTTTCTGTGGGTGCTCTAGGGCTGGAGGAAGAACTCAGTATCCAGGTTGGAGGGCAGAGGCAATGCTATTGTATACAGATTCATGATTTAAGCAGTGGCTCACTGTGATGAGCTGATCATAGCTGGAAGGTTTTCTCATATTGATTTCCATGTGTTTAATGGTGTTACTGAAAAGCCATTGTGGCTTATAGAAAGGAAGGGTGGTTCTGGGGTCTATGGTACATTCCCTTAACATCTTTCAGTCTCTCTGGTGTTGCCCCGCCAATTCCAAAATGCATCATTTCCTGTCCCACATTGTGGGGGGAACATTCCTCACTTTTTCATACTCCTGTTTTGACTGCATTAATTATATTAGTAGTTTTCCTGCAAATTATCTCCTTGTTTAATTAATCCTATAGAATAGATGACACTGAATCTCATGATGTCTGTGTACAGTATAAACAAGCAGGAGTGTTTAATCCACACTGAGTTTTCATAAGCAATAATGGAAACCACAGAAATGATTGTAACGATCAACAGAGACAGTTTTGTATGGCCAAGTAGATGTATTCACACAATTGTAGCATATCCTGGGAACTTTGCCATGCGGTTGTTCCATTGTGAAGAATAGCACATAATTTGCATAATATATAAACTCTGATTCTGCTATTACACACATAATTCAAGAGCGACTCCTCTGAAACAAAAGGAATTACTTTAGTGTGTACAATCTGAGATCAGAATCAATCCCACTAGTGATATTTTCTAGCATATTGGAGGGCAGAGTTTGGTACTACAGTATATTAACATTAAATGTGGACTCTTTTGGGGAGAGCACAGCTACATATGGTGTCATTTGTATCATCCGGTTATATATTTGAGTAATGTCATTGTGACAGTTGTGGAACTGGTATGTACTGATTGATATATAATAATAAGAAGAAGAATATGAATATTGTAAGTAGCCTGGTCAGTGAGGTAAATTTACTATGTGACTGTATTGCTCTAACTTAACAGGTGGCTGTGGGAAGAGCAAACAGGAAAGGAACACAGTACATCTAGATAAGGACACCCCAACACACAATTGAAAGACAGTGGGGGCAAGTTTCAAGGATCCTGTCTCTGAGGAAGATGCAAAATTGTTTTGCCAGGCTGGGAACTTGGAGATTAAAACAACAAACAAACACATCATTAAGGAATTTAAAAAGTGCTTCTCAGGGGGAAAAGAGATGGGGATCATTGTCGGCAGCTGTCTATGGAGACGGGTTGACACACAAAGAGTGACTCTATGGAAAGAATATTAGCAGTGGGGCCGTCTCAGATCCAGGGCACAGTACGCCTCGGGGGAAAAACTAGGTATGTGTACAGTTTTTTTTTATTGTTTTAAGATATGTTTGATCTGAAATGTGTTTATTCTAAATAAATGTTACTCTAAGGAGGCTGTCTGGTCACTGTACTAACCACTGGCATGGCATTGCTCTCGGAGGGAACAGACCTTCAGGGTCTAGCCCTAAGTCACTGCTGCTGAGGTAATCACAATTAGTACAAAGGACTGCAGCCCAGGGCCCAGCTTGAAAGTGGGAGAATCACAAGATTCTACCTAGAGCCAGGTGATGGTTAGAGACCTGAGGGGGTTGCATTCAAAGGGACCAGGTGGGATCAGAGCTGCAGCTCACCTGGGAACTATGACAGATGTCAATTTTAAATGGGAAAAATATATCAGCATGTATGTACTGAAAAATGTCACATGTCAACTCCTATAGGAGAAGTTTCTAAATGCAGAGGGCCTGATTGCTTCTGATAGGAGATTTGCCTGATTAGTAGTGCAGGATCAGGTCCTTAAAGTAATTTCCCAAGTTGTTTCTTAAAGGCTCCTTAGACTTGAATTGTGATAATACAAACACGGCTGCTGGTTTTTTATTCCTTGTTGGCATAGTCTATTTTTTTCTATTTGTTATTCTGCCTTGTGGATTTTATACACAGCTTGTGTAGAATGAATTGGTTAAGTGACTGTTTGTTAATAGAAAGTGAGTTTATGCTCAGATGATGGTCTCCTACTGCTGAAGCCAAGAGATTTATTTTTTAAGTGGTCTCAAACCTTATTGGCGCAAAAACATGCATTCTATTAATGTTAGTTCTGTGCTACCAAATGTAAAAGTATTAGAGGGGTACCCTGTTTCCCCGAAAATAAGACATCCTCCGAAAATAAGGCCTACTTACAGTTTTGCCTCTCGTTGTAATATAAGGCATCCCCCCGATAATAAGACCTCCCCGATAATAAGGCATCCACCGATAATAAGGCATTTTTCATTTCTGAAAAATAAGACATCCCCTGAAAATAAGACCTAGCGCATCTTTGGGAGCAAAAATTAATATAAGACATTGTCTTATTTTCGGGGAAACAGGGTAGCCATGTTAGTCTGGATCTGTAAAAAGCAACAGAGAGTCCTGTGGCACCTTATAGACTAACAGACGTATTGGAGCATAAGCTTTCGTGGATGAATACCCACTTCGTCACCTATGAAAGCTTATGCTCCAATACATTTGTTAGTCCAGGCCTGCACAACTCATAAAGTGGCGAGGGCCATATTACTCCGAAGAAAACAGCTGAGGGCCAAAACCCCCCGAGAGCCGCCAACCCTGCCCCAGCGCCACCCGCCCCACAACCCCCCCCCCAGCGCTGCAGAACCCCCCCCCCCCCCCAGCGCCACCTGCCCCGCGGAAACAAACCCTCCTTTCCCAGCGTCACCCCACCGAAACAGCAGTATTGAACCTCGGTAATTTGTTATAGCGGGCCCCAAAGGTAGTATAATTAAGGTAAAAGAAAAATGTCTTTTTGCTAGAAGTAGAATAAGATCTTCCCCCCACACACACTTTGTAATCAATTGCCCTGTTGAATGAATGAGGTGTGAATGAGGAAGGTGTGGAAGGCAGGCACCTCCAGACAGCTGCAACACTTGGAGAGGGCAGGGCCGGCTCTCGGATTTTTGCCGCTCCAAGCAAAAAAATTTTTGGCCGCTCCCCCCTTTTTTTTTGTGCCCCTCTGCCCCCGGCCCCGCCGCAACTCCACCCCTTCCGAACCCCTTCCCCAAATCCCCAGCCCTGCCTCCTCCCCTGGTGTGCCGCATTTCCCCCCCACCATTGCTTCCTGCGGGCCCCCTGTGACCTCCTGCCCTAGCTCACCTACACTCCGCCTGCTCCCCCTGGTGTGCTGCTGCTCCGCTTCAGGCGAGAGAGGGAAGAGAAGTGGAACAGTGGTGCGTTCAGGGGAGCAGGCGGAGCAGAGGTGAGCTAGGGTCGGGGAAAGCAGGAAGTAATGGGGGGGTAGAGGAACCGCTCCCCGCTCCAGCTCACCTCCGCTCCACCACCGTCGCCTCCTCCGAGTGCCTGCCGCTCGGCTTCTCCTCCCTCCCAGGCTTTCTGCGCGAAATAGCGGTTTTGCGTGCGGCAAGCCTGGGGGGGGGGGAGTGGAGTAGCAGCGCGTTTAGGGGAGCAGGTGGAGCAGAGGTGAGCTAGGGTGGGAGGGTGCAGGAAGTAACGGGGGGAGGGTAGAGGAACCACTACCCGCTCCAGCTCACCTCCGCTCCACCGCCGCCGCCTCCCCCGAGTGCCCCGCCTCTCGGCTTGTCCTCCCTCCCAGCCTTGCTGCATGAAACAGCTGTTTCGCATGCGGCAAGCCTGGGAGGGAGGGGGAGAAGCGGAGTGGCGGTGACGCTCTCAGGGGAGCAGGCGGAGCGGAGGCAAGCTGGGGCGGCAGGGGCACTATTTCCCCATGCCCCAGAGTCGGCGCCTATGATGGCCGGTGCCAGAATGCCGCCCCTAGAAATGTGCTGCCCCAAGCACCTGCTTGTTTTGCTGGTGCCTGGAGCTGGCCCTGGGAAAGGGGATGGGAACCAGACCAGAACAGGTCAGCCACCGATTTGCTGCTCGCCTCCTCAGCCCCCCTCCCCCGGCTCGCCGACTCACTCCCTGCAACTGCCTGCCCATTTGCCTACTCACCCCCCCACGGGCCGCACAGTGAGCCCACCTACTCAACCCACGCGGGCCGCACAGTGAGTTGTGCAGGCCTGTGTTAGTCTATAAGGTGCCACAGGACTTTTTGTTGCTTTTTACAAATGTAAAAGAAAATTGCATGTCAAGACAAGACTTCTCAGTGAGATGTCTTATAAAGGTAATCTCAGATGGAAACTGTGATTGAGTTTATGCAGATATTTTTAAAGTAATACTAAATCACCAAAAACCATCACCTGGATTGTCTCCTGCTTAAGGGCATCAGAGATGGTGACTGATTTGAAATGGGCTCCACCTCAAATGGGACACCAGAGACCATCAGAAATAAGCACATTCATAAGAGCATGGGATTTCAATACTTTTATCACATCTTTCTGTGACAGAATGCATACCTATATTCACACCTTATGCACCATTGTAATAAACTTTGTACAAAATATGCCTTGTGAGGTATAATTGAAAACTAATAACTCACTGGTCAATAATATCATGGTGAAATGTATGTGGCAACATCATAACTGTACACATAAATTCCCCTTGTGTGATGATGATAGCACATGTTCAATCCCACATAGCCCTGATTACACGGAAGTTGTTAAACAGGTTTATCCTAAACAAAGAAATGTATGTTTACCACAATTTACATGTAAGTAGTAAACAGGGTTCTAGGGACAGCAAAAGGGGATAAACCGATTTCTCAAAGACAAAGGACAAGCTGACTCCTCTAGCCAGGTATCATCAAAATTGATGGGCAATCACTGGTCAAGGACCATTCTTTCACAAGGAAGCGGAGCACGAACAGATCCATCTACATTTTTGCAAGCAACCACATGGAACCTCTTTCACCATGAGACTTCATATCTCCGTCTTCGTAGCTGGAAGGAACTTTATTTAGGGGCAACCCTCAGGAAAATGCATTTCAAAGGGCAACTGGACTCTAAAAGTAAGGGGGAAGAACATCCCATGTTATTTTTCTCTCTCTTTCACCTAAGCAGACAAAGGAACCTCTTTGACCTGGGGGCGAAGGGGAGGCTCCTGCCCTGAAAATTTGGTAAGCAATGTGCTGGGATCTCCACAAAATCCTACCTCCCTACCTCAGCATTGGTGAACGGGGTTCGACAGCGAAGTACAGCGGAGTGTAAGTTATGTTTAAACAAAGCACATGAGATCTTTTTGTAGGGGAAAAGGCAACACGCTGCATTTATTGAGAATACAGCAGTTAGCATATGCTTTTCAGTCACACACACACACCAGGCACACAGTCCCGCCAGTCGATGTTTATAGCTAGAGTCTGGATCAATCTAGTGGCCAGCCAGATTGGTTGCAGAGAGGAGCCGGGCTCTGTCGGTCGTGATCCAATGCTCCTGGAGTTGTTGGCAAGACGAACCCAAAGCCCCATGGCAAAGCACCCTGTTCTTATAGTCCTTTTTCTCCGTTGAAGTCTATGGATTTTGCTGTGTCAGCTTATGACCAGTTACTCCTCAGTGGGTGTTATCTTTTGATGGCCCAAAACATCTCTGGGAGGGTCATCCTGTCTGGTTTTGATTTAATCAATTATCTTGTGTTTTAAGGGTGCCTGCCTTCACCTCAGGGTCATCAGTCTGCCCCTCCTCAACCATGTATGCGCGCTGATGGTTCTCTGGCATCTTTAAGTCTCTTCACTCCTCCTCCCTTGGCCATCTGGCTTTAACAATGGCCTTCACACCTTATCTTTTCCTGATGCATGCATTCTTCATTCACACAAACAGTTCTTTACAGAGACCTTCAAAAGGTAACAAATAGCAGTGTTTTATGTTGAACAAAAAAGGCATAGTAAATTAGATCTTGCAACTATCTTTTCCTACATTGGGGCCTAGGCCTTCGAAATTCCTCTAATCTAATTAACATAGACACAGACAAGATCCTGTCTGTTACTGACAAGGCATGAATAAAAAGAAAATGGCTAATACTAGTATCCACTATCCTATTCATTTATTCTAATACCTTAATTCTTACTATAAAATATACACTGTATATAACCAAAACATAACCACTTATATAGCACAGTACCTATGGTACAACACGTATGCTCTGGCAGGTCTTATCAAGCCAAGAAGGTGTCGAGCTAGTGTCCAGGGTAGTAGATAGTCCGACAGTACCTCTATTACTCTAGGGCAACCCGGCCAAAGTGGAGAGGGTTCCACAGCTACAGGGCACAAGAGCTGCAAAATTCTCCTGCCAAACAAGCCACACAAAGCAGAATAAACCAGGAAACTGAGCACAGACTCATGCGTCGGCCTGACCAACGCTCACAACTGGGGGTAGCACAGGACGAAAAACCGAAAATGGCTAAAAGAATAATCAGTGACTGGATTCCCAGAGACCACAAGTGACAACTGGAGAGACCGAAAACGCGCTGGGCCGATCCCATGACAAAACTCTTTGGCCAGAAATGGAACGAATGTGCTTGCAACAAAATGGAATGGTGTGGTGTTCACTTGCGTTCATGGAGGGACAGACAAGGACAAGCAGGACAAAGGTGACAATGTTGCTGGGAACATGTGGTAAGGATTTTACCTTGAACCAAGTCCAGCTGGTAAGTTTTAGTTTCTAGACAGAATTGTATCTTTATTTCTCAGGTAATCATTTGTGACTTTAATACTTAACACTTGTTCTCACTTTAGGCTTTGTCTTCATTACCACTTATGTAGATAAAACGTTTGTCGGTCAGGGGTGTGAAAAAAACCACACCTATGACCGACATATGTTTCACCAGCAAAAGTGCAGGTGTGGACAGCACTCTGTTGGCAGGAGAGGCTCTCCTGCTGACATAGATAATGCAGCTTGTTGGGGATGGTTTAATTGTGCCAGCAGAAGAGCTCTCTCCTGCTTGCAAAGATCAGCTACGCGGTAGACCTTACAGCAGCAAAGTTGTAGCAGTACAGCTGTGCCACTGTAAGGTCCGTAGTGTAGACATAGCATGAAAATCTCCCTCTGTGTAGTTAAATAAACTTGTTTTATTTTTTAATCAAAACTAATCCAGCGCTGTGTTTAAACTGAACTGTATGTAACTCTAATATCTGGACTGTCCAGGAGAGGGCTGGACAGCACAGAACACACATTCTGGGGAAAATTTGGGATTAGGAGAGTGTGAAGCCTAGGTTTACCATATTTGCAAAATCAAAAAAGAGGACACGGGGGGAGGAGCCCCACTCTAGCCCCACCCCGCCCCCATCCACTCCCTCCCACTTCCCACCCCCTGACTGCCCCCCTCAGAACCCCCAAACCCCCCCTGCTTCTTGTCCCCTGACTGCCCCCTCTGAGAACCCCCCACCCTAACTGCCCCCCATGGACCCTACCTGTCCCCTGACTGCCCCGACCCTTATCCATTCCCACACCCCATATTCACACCCCCGGGATTCCCATGCCCTATCCAACTGCTCCCCGCCCACTGACAGGACCCCCAGAACCCCTGACCCATCTAACCCCCCCTGCTCCCTGTCCCTGACTGTTCCAACCCCTCTCCACACCACTGCCCCCCTGACAGCCCCCCCCCGAACTCCCAACCCATCCAACCCCCCCGCCCCTGTCCCCTGACCAGGGCCGGCTTTAATAAGAGCCCAGGAATTGGGCTGAGCTCCGGCCGGAGTCGCGGGGCTTGGGGCCGGGCCGGCCGCCCTGGGGCCTGAGCCGGGCCGGAGCCGCTGGGGCTGGTGCGCTCGGCCAGAACCGGGGCTGCCGCCCTGGGTCCCGAGCTAGTCCGGAGCCGCTGGGGTCGGGGACGGAGTGCTCGGCCGGAACTGGAGCCGCCGGGGCTGGGGGTGCTCGGCCGGTGCTGCTCGGCCGAACTGGGGCCGGTGCTCCGGGGCCCGAGCTGGGCTGGGCCGGAGCCACTGGGGCCAGCCGGGGCTGGAGGTGCTCGGCTGGGGCCGGGCCGGCTGCCGTGGGGCCAGAGCCGCTGGGGCTGGGGCCGGTGCACTCGGCCGGAACCGGAGCCACTGGGGTCGGGGCCGGGCCGGCGCGCTTGGCCGGAACTGGGGCCGGTGCCCCGGGGCCTGAGCCAGGCCGGAGCCGCTGGGGCCAGCCGGGGCCGGAGCCGCTCGGCCGGGGCCGGACTGGGCCGGGCCGCACCTCCCCGGAGCCCTCCTTCTCGTGTCCCCCCCGCCTTAGCTTACCTGCTGCTGCCCGCCTGCCCCTGCTTCTTTTCAGACTTTCGCGGGAAGCAGGGGAGGGGGAGGAGCAGGGGACGGAGCATTCAGGGGAGGGGAGGGGAGGAGGGGGAAGACAGCTGCGGGGCCAGGGGCATGTTAAGGCTGCAGGGGATGGGGGGAGCCAAGAAGGGGCTTTGGCTGCCGAGCGGCACCGCTTTTCGATCTATAAATAGCTGACCGGGGGGAAATCACGGACATGCTTAGATTTTTAGAAATCCCCCCTGGACAGCTATTTATAAATAGAAAAGCCGGACATGTCCGGGGAAAGCCGGACATATGGTAGCCTAGTGGAGCCACCCTGCAAGTAGTAAACAAGGCCACTGGAAGCCACAGTGTGACTGATTTGTTGCTGACAGGCTGCGGGGGTTAGAGGTGCTGGGCTAGGGCTGTAACTATACACAGATGCTCAGGGTGTGACTTGCATGCTTTTAGGCTGGTTGTGAGTGGCCCAGGTTGGGAGATACAGCAGCAAATCATTGTAAGGCATCTGAGGTTATGGGACAGGAGTTGACATAACCTCTCACTGAGCTGGATTGCACCCCAGAATGTGACACCCTCCCTAGCTGGTTTTATAACCAGAGGGTCACAGAAACACTGTCAGTGAGCTCCTGCTCCGTCAGCCTCTCGTGCAGCTCAGGGTTTAACTTTTCCAAGGGTATGTCTATACTTACCCGCTGGTTCGGCGGCCAGCAATCGATCTTCTGGGATCGATTTATCACGTCTTGTCTAGACATGATAAATCGATCCCGGAAGTGCTCGCCATCTACGCCGGTAATCCTGCTCTGCGAGAGGAGTAGGCAGAGTCGACGGGGGAGCCTGCCTGCCTGCCGCGTGTGGACCCGCAGTAAGTACTTTTAAGTTTGAACTTTAAGATACTTTGACTTCAGCTACATTATTCACGTAGCTGAAGTTGCATATCTTAGTTCGAACTGGGGGCTTAGTGTGGACCAGGCCCAAGACTCTGTGGTGTGTGTTTAATTGTTATGTATCATATCGTCATGTTGACAAACAAACAATTGGGCATGGACTCCACCTAGAACCAACCAGCCGAACTCTAGGTAAATACACAGCTAGATTATTCCAGACTCCATTCCCCAGTAGTTTTACTGATCGGTGTGATAATTGCAGATAGCGCATAGGCTATGACACCTTTAAAAATATAGTTTGGCTCTGTCTATCCCAGGGTTAAGAACACTACCAGTGCTTTTGTAGCAAGAGCTGGTTTTAAACATGGTTCTCATTAATGTGATCTAGACTCTGGACAAGGTCTAACAGTAAAAGGGTTTAAAAGGGACTAAGGGGGTGTTCAAATTCTTATATAGCCAAGCAGGCTACTACCACTAATGTTGGCCCAGAAAATTGTTGGGGTGTCACCTGGAGTCTGATTGTCTTCCATGCAAGGACTTTTTGTGGACCTACAAAATACAGTGACTAAGGCCAAAGGTATTATCTATACTTGGCTATAAACATGGTTCAGTTGAACTCTTTTGGGTAGAGCTCAACTTCTGAGCAATGTCCCCAATACAGTCAATATTCCCTGTGGCATTTGTTTCCCATTCAGCCCCTTCCTGGCTAATTTCAAAAACTGCAGTAATTGGATTCATCATGAAAGGCACCCACAAACAGGAAGTTTCTTGTTAATTTTACTTCAGGGAGAGGGGTGGAAGGGTTAGAACTCAAATGCAAAGTAAGAACTATCCAGGATGAGAATCAGGCAGATGAATCAGTGGGTTTGGTCTGTTTTGTTTTTGAAAGGAGACTTAAGAAAACTGGTTTCATTTTTCTTTCCTGTCAGATTAACATTATTGGGCTGGATTCTCCAGTCCATCAAGTTCACTTTGCCCTGCTTATGTGGGGCAAAGTGAACTGAAAAGGCTGTAGATTTGCACTGGAAATCTCCCTCTGTAAAGGGAATCTCTGCCAATACAAAATTGGCAGAGCCACCTCCTGTGTCAATTCTGCCGCCCAACTCCACTTCCTCCTGTGCTGGAACCCCCTGGACTGATGCAAAGGGAAGCAAAAGATGGGGAAGGGTGTGTCTGGGACAGAAGGGTCGTGGGGAGGGAAGATCTTGTTTCAAGTTAAAAATATTCCCTTGCAGCTTTAAATTATGCCAGAGCTGGCAACTGAGAATCAGGGAGGTGGGACTGGCTAGTCTCAACTGTGCCTGAGTTTTGCTCAGGGGCAGTGGCCGTGCAAGCCCATGGCTTCTTTTCAATAGACAGTTAAAACTGAAATAGATTTAAGAAGTGGCCATTCTTTTGGCTGTCACCTTAGGCAGAAATTCTTCATTATTATCTATCTTGTGCCATAGATGTGCATGGTGCTTTACAAGTTTCCTTTGTCATTAGTGCTATCTCCTTCTTAAATCTGTGGTTGAGGCTTTGACAATTTATTATCTATGAACACTTGCAAACTAGAGCATGTGTATCTTTTCCTTCTCTTCTACATGACTTGGAATGTAAGGGGCCCGTGAAATGCCTCTTTCCCCTGCTTAAATTTAAACTGAAATGAATCCCTTACAGTGTGTCATATCTTCTCTGCTTCTGTCTTGCAGATTCTAAGCTCTTTCAGACAAAGACTGTCCTTCACTCTGTCTTATCTAATGCCGGCACAGTAAACATACAAACGCAGCTTCAACAAATATAGCAACAAACAACAATCATTCATAAGAAGTTTTCTTAATCTGACGAGATTTGAGTTCATATTTCTGGTTTATTTTGCCTTATGTTGCTAAAACCCACAGCACCATCTTACAAGGTGCTGCATTCCTCACAGTACTGCATTCCTCTGCCGTTGTGTTTCTTACAATACTGGATTTGATACATGGAGCTGCATTCCTTCCAAGGGTTTAGGTGTTTGTGATGTGAACAGCTGTAGCAGGAAAAACAGGGAGGGTGAAATCCAGTCTCCAATTAAGTCAATGGCAAAACTCACATTAACTTTAATGGGGCCAGGATTTCAGCCAGTGTCCTAGCAGTACAAGGGGAACTGATTTGCATTTATTTTGTTTTCAGAAGAATGTACTGGGAGGAAGGATTCCTGGTTTCTATTCCTGGTTCTGTCTTGGTTAGGTAACTTAATTGCTCCATGCTTCATTTAACTTGTGAAATGAGAATAATAATACCGCCTGGCTTCACAGAGTTGTTGAGAGATTTGATTGTTGGTAAAGCAATCTGACATCCTCATAAAATACACACACCTGACAGAAGGGATGGTTGGGAGCTACTCCCTTACCACTGTGCATAATGGAATTCTGAAATGAGTAATGCAGACTGGTCCGAAGTAGGGTTGCCAATTTTCTAATGGCACAAAACCGAACACCCCTGCCCTACCCTGAGGCCCTGCCCTGCCCCTTTTCCAAGGCCCCGGCCCTGCTTGCTCCATCCCTCCTCCCTCTGTTGCTCGCTCTTCTCCACCCCCTCTCACTTTCACCGGGCTGGGGCAGGGGATTGGGGTGTGGGAGGGAAGGGAAGGGCTCTGACTGGGGTTGCGGGCTCTGGGGTGGGGCCGGGAATGAGGGGTTTGGGGTGTGGGAGAGGGCTCCAGGCTGGGGCAGGAGGTTGGGATGCAGGGGAGGTATGGGCTCTGGGCTGGGGGTGCGGGCTCCAGGTGAGGTCAGAAATGAGGGCTCCAGGCTGGGGCAGGGAGTTGGGGTGCAGGAGGGTGAGGACTCTGGCTGGGTGTGCTGACTCACAGGCTGGGGATGAGGGGTTTAGGATGCAGGAGGGGGCTCAGTGCTGGAGCAGGGTGTTGGGGGGAGGTGTGGGCTCTGGGAGGGAGTTTGGGTGTGGTAGGGGATTCTGGGCTGGGGCAGGGGCTTGGGGTGCAGGAGGTGGTTTGTGGTCCAGGTGGCGTTTATTGCAGCTCCCAGGAAGCGGCCGCCAGGTCCCTTCAGCCCTTAGATGTATGGGTGGCCAGGGAGGCTCTGCGCACCGCCCTCGTGCCCGCAGGCCCCACCCCTGCAGTTCCTATTGGCCAGGAACAGCGACCATTGGGAGCTGCAGGGGTGGCGCCTCTGGGTGTGACGGCAGTGCGCAGAGCATCCCTGGCCACCCATGCACCTAGGGGCTGTTAGGACCTGACTGCCACTTCCGGGAGCCGCACGGAGCTAAGGCAGGCAGGGAGCCTGCTTTAGCCCTGGGCCCCCACTGCACCACTGACTGAACTTTTAATGGTCCGGTCAGCAGTGCCGACTGGAGCCGCCAGGGTCCCTTTTCGACCTGGCGTTCCGGTTGAAAACCGGACACCTGGCAACCCTAGTCTGAAGAAAAGTGACACATACAGCTGTTAGCTATTTCAAATGAGAAAAAAATATATCACCATTCATTCCCTTTGCATTTTGCTCTTTTAGATGTAAGTGTCAATTCTCAAAGGACTGCTGGATGGGCTTGTGGTCAGAGGGAGACTTGTGGATATCTAGGGGGGAACAGTGCTTAATTTGTAATGAAAGAGGTGCTGGGGCTGAAGCAATTTTTTTACGTGCATAGCTGATGCAGCAAACTCGGAGGTGTCGGGGCTATGAACTGCCAAGTCTAGAATGGCCAGGTCTCAGCCCTGGCACAAATTAAGCACTGGGGGGCCGGGGAGGGGAAAGCAAGCTCTAGTGCTGTTTAAAAACATAACAGTAGTCCGCCAACTGTTTAAAATGTGCATATGCTATCATGGAGGGCTCTTGGGTCTGTGGACCTCTACACTAACAGGATTGTGTAGTCTGCTGCCTCTGGGGCCTTTCTGCTGCTTTTTACTTTCACATGCTCTTTTCTGTGCCTCACCACATAATTTATAACACGTAATTCAGATGGCAGATGATGAGGGCTTGGATGAGCGTTTTGACAATGGGGATATAAGGAAAAGAAGGTAAAGGTTAGAATTATTAAGAAGCAGCAGCACTTGGATTGGAACATGACCCAAATCTCGGGGGCAAGAGAAAGGGACGAATAAAAGGTGACTCCCAGGTTGTGGGCTTGAGTGATGTGGGGATGGTGATGTTGTCAACAGTGATAGAGAATGGCAGGAGGGCAGGCGGTGGGAAGAAAATTATCACTGTTACACAAGTATGACTCAGATTCTTTCAGTTACTCCTGATTGACACCAGTGTACTTCCATTGACTTTAATGGAGTTACTCTGGATTTCCACCAGTGGAAATAAGAACCTAATCTGGCCCGTTGACTTCAGAGGAGTTTCTCCTCATTTACAAAAAGCAACAGAGGGTCCTGTGGCACTTTTAAGACTAACAGAAGTATTGGGAGCATAAACTTTCGTGGGTAAGAGCCTCACTTCTTCACATCTGAAGAAGTGAGGCTCTTACCCATGAAAGCTTATGCTCCCAATACTTCTGTTAGTCTTAAAGGTGCCACAGGACCCTCTGTTGCTTTTTACAGATTCAGACTAACACGGCTACCCCTCTGATCCTCATTTACAGTATATGTGAGAGGCCCTTAAAGTAGAAAAAATGTTGATTAGGCATATTTGTTTCCTTTCTGAAGGCTAATACCCGTGAAGAGCAAGAGTTCCTTTGTAAATAAAATCTGAGGGCTGCATGTCCTAGAGTAAATGTGGTCTCTGTGGCGTTCTTCAGGGCTTCTGTTTGATTTGGACAATTATCAAACATGTACAGTTGTAAGCTGAATTAAAGGTACTAGGGGAACCCTAATACTTTAGATTACAGAATAAAAATAGGATAGGGGCCTGATCCAAAGACTGAACATTGATGTCAATGGAAAGATTCCAGTTGACTTCAGTTGGTTTTGAATCAGGATGTAGATCAAAAACGTTTTCTGAAGAGGACTGCAGATGCGAAGAGGATTTAAAGCAATGCTGAATGAAGTGAAGCACAGGGACACTAATCTGATGGGAGTCTCGATGGAGATGTTTAGGTTCAGATTTCAAAAACTGCTTTTAATGTGAGGTTTTTCAGCTTTTGGGAGCTGACTATTAAACAATTCAGGCCTGATTTTCAAGAGGTGCTGGGTTTCCGTTGACTTCAAATGAAGTCGGAGGTGCTCAGGACTTCTAAAAATCAGGCCTTAGTAGTCTAACATTGGTATCCAAAATCAGAAGCTCCCACAGTTAGGCCACTTGGCATCACACATATGAAAAGGCAGCTTAGAAGACAGAAAATTTCTTCCTATGTTCTTTAGGCCTGTTCTACACTACAAAGTTAGGTCAAGGTAAGCCATCTTGTGTCGAGCTACTTGTGCATGTATCTACACTTAAATTTGTCTCCCATCACTGTAAGTGCCCCGTTACACTGACAGTAACACTACCTCCTCAAGCGGCATTGAGTGTGGACAACGGACAGAGGTTAACACAGCAGGAATGTAGACACTGCATTACCTATGTCGACTCCAGCAGCTGTCCCACAATGCTCAACACCAACTGCTCCGGTCTCAGTTGTGAACTCTACTGCCCAAGGGTAACGTAGATTGGGAGCCCCACTCCCCTTTAAAGCCCTGTGAATTTTTGAAATGCCTTTTCCTGATTGTCCCGCTTGGTGAGCACACCTAGCAACTCTCCATTGTTGTGTGCAATTGCCCAGCTACCTACATGCTCTGATTTGGAGTAGACAGGAGATATTGTATCTCCTGGGCCAGGGGGAGAAGAGGCTGTGCAAGCACAGTTACAGACCAGCCACAGGAATGTCGACATCTACGAGCAGATTGCACTGGGGATGTAGGAGAAGGGGTGCGACAGGGACCAGCCACAGTGCCGCATGAAAGCGAAGGAACTGCATCAGGCATATCAGAAGGGCAGGGAGGCCAACAGTCAATCTGGTGCCAAGCCGCAGACCTGCAGCTTTTACAAAGAGCTGCATGCCATACTTGGCAGAGATCCCCACCCTCCACCACCATGGACACCTCCAAGGAACCCAAGCCAGGGGACCCTGGCCTGAATGGCGAGGACGAGGAGGAAAGTGGTTGGGGGATATGTGGTGTCCAGCTATGCCACGAGTGAGGATCTGTTTAAGGCTCCACGGCAGTCTGTGAGTCCTGGCAGCTGAGCACAGGCAAGTCGAATGCCAGGGAAGGATTCTTGGGCAAGTGTGTAAATTTGTTTCCCATTACAATGGCGCCCCCAACTTAGCAGGACAGAGCTATCAACTTTGCATTATTCACACTAGAAGAGGTACCATTGTCATAGGTGTGCGCAGAACATTTAATTAGGGGTGTGCACCTAGGGAATTATTTTTTTTAAAGGCAAACATCATAAAGGTTGGGGTATGTGTGGGGGTGCGGTGTGCAGGAAGGGACTCAGGGTAAGGGATTGGGGCAGAGGAAGGGTGTGGGGTGTATGGGGGGCTCAGGGAAGGGGGTTGGGGTGCAGGAGGGGTGCAGGGTGCGACGGGGGCTCAGGGTGCAGGAGAGTGCAGAGTGCAGGAGGGGGCTCAGGGCACAAGGGTGGGGGCCAGGGGGCAGGAGGGGGCTCAGGGCAGGGGGTGGGGGGCAGGAGGGTAGGCTGTTTGCAGGTGGGCCCCGGGCTGGGGATCTGGGCTCCCCCATCCCGGCGGGAAGGCTCGGGGGCCGGGCAGAGAGGGCTCTGCACGCTGCCCTTGCCACGCCTCCAGGTACCTCCCCCAAAGCTCCCATTGGCTGCAGTTCCCCGTTCCTGGCCAATGGGAGATGCGGGGGCGGTGCCTGAAGCAACCCTTCCCCCAGCCCCAGGGACATGGTGCCGTGCCGGCCGTTTCTGAGAGGGCATTAGGGTGTGCCGGGGCACACCCGGCACACCCTGTGCGCATGCCTATGACCATTGTCCTCTGCTTTTCATTTCCCTGTACAGTTAGATGGGGAGGAAGGGTGGGCCCATGCAGAGCAGTTTGTTTATGTACACAGGAATGTGCCTTGAATCCTCCTGAGAGGTCTCAATGAAACTTTCATGCATGTTCACTCCAAACCTTTACCAAAGTTTTCTAGGGATGGTAGCCTTATTTCTTCCTCCTTGGTAGGACAATATCCCATAGTCAGGGATGACTTTGGAAGGCACCATTGCAGTACACAGGCTAGCAGCATACAGGCCTAGGGGGCTTAGGGAGGCTAGAAGCAGCAGTGCTCTCTATGTCTTTGTTACCCTCAGCTAAAATCACCACTGCCTGTTGAAAATGGTGCCAGTATTCAGTGCCATTGCCCTACGCTCGTAGTTTCATGCAACTGAGCAATTCCTTCTTCATTTCCCTCACCTCTGGCAGGCCAAACTCACCAGTTGGTCCTGTGAGTGGCCCTGTGCACAAGCACTCTGAAGCAGAAGTGTCAATAAGCATATGTTGTGTAAAACTTTAGGGCAGCAAGGGAAGGGAGTTCACAATCTTAAGTTTTGCTGTCTGTTGTATCTGCAGAACACCTGAGCCAGATGAGAAAGAAGAGGGCTCGGGATGACTTGTTGAATGAGATCCTGCAAGCCAGCGCTGCAACAAACCGTGAGCACAGGGCCTGTGCTGTGAACATTGCAGTCAACCTGGAGAAGGAAACAGTGTAGAGGAGAAAGACCCATGAGTCCCAGCAGAAAAAGAAGAGAGAGCTGCGCCAGGACATAATGGGGGCATCTCCAGCAGCAAATGCAGATACTGCAGACTCTTGTGGACCTACAGATTCAGCAATCATGAGCTCATCTCCCTTTTTAGTCCATGGAGAACTCCATTTTAGCACCTCCCTAGGACCCTCCCCCCCTCAACATTCCATGTGGCAGCAGGGGCCGCATCCCTACCACTCCACTCTGGGGGACATTAAGGACAACCACAGATTCCCATACACTGACTTGTGAAAGCCAGGGATGCTGTATGTGTAGCTAAAATGGACATAAATGTTCTTTCCTCTTGATAAGGTCGGCTTAACTACATCACTAAGGGATGTGAATTTTTCACACCCCATAGCAATGCTGCTGGGTCAACCTAACTTCTTAGTGTAGACCTGGCCTTAGCTACACAGATAAGCAAAATTGTATTCTGAGGTGCTAGCATATGGATGGATATCCTCTGTTTACTGTGGAGCTGATGTAATACTTCAGTAGGGAGCCATAGCCAAATAAGCACTGCTGTATCACCTTTATCATGGCCTTTGGGATAAGATTGGGTGTAAAGTCAGTTTAATATCTTCTCTCTGAGGATTATACACTGCACTAGAAGGTGGGTAGACTGGTTGATCTAATACAGTAGGTATATAACAGCATAACTGCACTGAAGTCAAGAAGGTTACACTGATTTACACCACCTGGAGATCTGGCCCAATTATTTTTTCATCTCCACTTGCTAGGTGTTTGTGATAATTTTTGCTGTTGAAGGACACGTAGCTTTTACACAGTTTTACACAGATGCACGATTAAGTGATTATATAATTTTCATTTCAGTCTTAACAAGAGCTTCTGCTTGAGAAATCTTCCAGAGTTTAATTAACAAGACAGGAGGCTGAATTTATCTCTGGTGTACCATGGTGTTACATCAGGTATTAAATTGGCTTGAAAAGTTCTGTTATGATTATTGACTGCAGGAAACATACTGATACAGGTCCACAAGCAAACGATCTTGTTCAAGATCTTGTGTAAAACTAAGTGTCAGATGCACTGAATTAGACTAGGATCCTGATCTAATGTGTGTAGGCTTTCCTGGGAACAGCTGTTACCACAGGGACAAATTCTGCCCTCAAACTTGTGAATACAGCTTCCCATGGAAGCTGTGGGAATTGAGGTAAACTACTTTAGTTCAAATTGTCCATCATCTTCATATCTGATTTAGGACCTGATTCAGAAGAGCACTTACACACTTGCTTAATGTTAAACCCATCCTTATGGGTTTTCCTGAATTGGAGCTATATCCTCCGCCAGGGGACTTTGACTTGCATGCATGAGTAGACTTGCTGGTCTAAAGGCTTTTTTCTACCTTTAACTACTATGATCCTAATTTATCCAGGTCTGTTACGGCCTCTAGTGGTTCCGATTTATATATACATAAAACACCTAACTAAATGCTTTTGTGTTAAAAGCTTATATTATTTCAGGGTTAGACAAAGTAAAGAGTGCAACAATGCAGCCTTTGTCATTCAGCTGATAGGGCTGGTGACTGGGTTTCCAGAGAAACGGATTCTGCTAAGTAATTGATATCTGATCTTAGGCACTTAACTTCTTGGGTTCTTAGTTTTGCTAGATGTAAAATACGGAATGATTCTTATCCACCTTGTAAGGTACTTAAGCCTATGCGTAAATTTAAGCACATGAACAGTCCCATTCAAATCTACAGATTACTCACATGTTTAAAGTTACACACATACTTAAGTACCATGCTGAATTGAGGCCTCCAAGAGCTACGCATGAAAAGTGGTGTATCACTGCCAAGTCTTATTTTGCTTATTACTTTTAGCCAAAGTTTTCAAAAACAGTCAATGGGAGCCACTGGACATTCAGTGCTTTTGAAAATCAGGCCATTTGTTTAGGTACCTAAATATGGATTTAGGTGTCTAACTTCAGGCACCTATTTAAGAAAGAATCTTGGCCCTTGTGTTTAATACAAAGGTATAGCCTATGAAGATTACAGGTTCCAGCATGCAAGACTCTGTTGAGACTGTTGGACAAACTCAAATGAGGTCATCTCTTTACATGCTTTTTAAGAGCAAAAAGCAGAAGACATTGTGTACTAGGACATGTAGTCTCTATATGCACCTCTGTATCACAGAGAAGAGTGATTGTGGCCTTCTTTTGTTTTGTGCAAATTAGATGCTTCCTGGAAGGTTGTCAAGATGACTGTCATTTGGGCATAGTTTGGATAGCCTGCGTTGTCATTTTCTGTGCCATTTTCTAGATGAATGGCAAGGTGGTGTCTGATGTTTAGTCCTGCTGATGTTGAATGCCAGATATCCAGGATGCCTTTAAAGGTGAACTGTAAATAAAATATCAGCATCCTTTCCCCTTCAGCCATACATACTGAAAGTCTCAGGCATAACGTACCAGACATCATTGATTACTGGAGCCTAAAAGGTGCTCACAAAAATAAACAAACAGTTTCAGCCTCTTGACATGTCATAATTTCACTAGCTCTTCAGTCGTTGTTGCATCTTTCAGGGTAGCCAAGACCAGTGGTGGATTAGCCACTGGGCCAACAGGGCCTGTGCTCAGGGACCAGTCGCCGGGCCCCGGAAAAATGGATGCCCCCACACTCGGACCTCACTCCCTGCCAGGAATGCTGGGCGCAGTGGTGGTGTGGGGCAAGCCCCCATGCCCCAACCCCATTTCCCCGGCAGGAGCGTTGGGGGGGAAGGGAATGCAGGTGGAAGGGATGGGGAAGGGGCCCTCCACTTGCTCTGGCCCAGGGCCCCACAAATCCCTAATCCACCTCTGACTTACTGATGTAAAAAAAAAAAGCTGAAGAAAATAAAATAAACTCATAAACACTCAGAATTTTTTGACCAAACGTTTTAGGACTTCTTGCATTATAAACAGAGAAAAAGGAGACCAGCCCTTTTTATTTTTCCATTTGCAAGTCACCTTTTAGGAAAAAATTAGCAGCTACCCATTAGCCACATAATGGAATTTACTAGCCAGAAAGATAAGATGAGCTCCACTGAGGTCAAGAGCAAAGTCAGCCTGCCTCACCTTCCTACCACCCCAAACTCCAAGTGTGGAGGGTAGGGAGATGTTATGCGCTCACTGAACCCTTGTTATGGAAACAACAAGGAGTCTGGTGGCACCTTAAAGACTAACAGATTTAAAATCTGTTAGTCTTTAAGGTGCCACCAGACTCCTTGTTGTTTTTGTAGATACAGACTAACACGGCTACCCCCTGATCCTTGTTATGGGTTGAGTTAAAACCTTGTTCAAACTGATGTGTGAATATGTCCTTCACTTAAGATAGTTGTAAGAAACACTTTAAGGTCCACATCTAAAGAAGGCCTAATAAATCTGCCCAGAAACTAGCACCAGTTCACGGGGCGGGGGAGTTTCCATTGTATATTGTGACCAGGTGTGTGAGAGAATACAGAGAAACTGAGAATAGACAAGAATGGAGAGAGAGAGGCAAAGGTAAAAAAGCAAGATAGCCAAGTAGTAGCCTCTGAGTACAGTGTGATCCTGGGAAAAGCTAGAGAGAGCGCTTTTGGGTCTTATTGGCTAAAGAGGCATGGGGTTGTAAATTCCTTTTGTTTTTGGTTCCTCCTGAAATTAGAGGAGCAGGACTTTCCTTGTAAATAAGCAAGATTGCATTAAAAAAATACCAGACTCCATCAGTTTCTACTTCCAGCTGGAACTTCCCCATGGCCCTGAACTTTGACTAGCTGCTCAGGTCAAAAAGGGGCAACAAAGGACTCCTGTTAAGGTGCTGTTCCTGAACGCTGCTCACGGGCTCAGTCTTTAACATTGGCCCCTAGGTAATGTGTGTCCTGGTCCACTTTGGGCCTCCTCTGGCTGCTTGAATAGAGAAGGATCTTTCTCTTCCACCCAAGAAGAGCTTCTCTAATGGTCATTGTTACTTTTGGATCCTCCTCTCCCCACTGAGTAACTTCACTGCCCTTCTCTGCTGCTGCCTATAGACTTCCCAAGTAGTCACAGCAGACTAAAATTGACCTGTTGCTCATGGGGTTCTAAATAGAACCTGTGAAAGAAACATTTCAATTTCACTCTGCTGCTATATTGGACATCTATGAGCTTCCATCAGAAGCAATGGAGCAGTCTGTCTGCCGACTTGGCTAGATAATACTGCATGGATTCACAACTAAAAGGTAATTTAAACAACTACAGAGACTAAAAATTGAATTTAAAAAAATAAGCAATCTTAAATTCTGAAAACTTATATAGATTATTTCTCCTCACTCCTAGCAGGCAGCGATGGTTCAGACAATGCATTGAGCCATTTGTTCATAGTGACCCTCCCCATAGTGTCTCATTTACTATTTATGTCTCAATGTGGTGGAGTCTGAGCTGCCGCAAATTTCGTAAGGGGTCTATGATGATAACCTGAGCCTTCTGGGGATTCAAGATGTTTCACCCATTATTCTTCTGTTCCTATGTATGAGGAAAGCTCCACCACCGTTCCCCTAATTTCACACACATACACATATTCAGTCTCTAGTTTGGAACACATTGTCTGTTGTTTCCTTACTCTTCTCTAGTTTTTATAGGAGTATACAACGCACAGTGATGGGAAACTGCACCTCCACCACTAGATCTCTAGATTGTGGAGTCTTGCAAGGATCAATTCCCTCTCTGGTTCTATTCAACCTCTACATGCAGCCATTAGGTGAACTGATCAGAAGACATGGACTCAATTGACAGTATTACGCAGATGATTCACAGATCTACTTATCCTGCATTGCAATTGATCATACCACTACCACTAAGATGGCCCAGTGCTAGGATGAGATCACTTCATGTTTGAAAAAGAGCTGGTTGGAACTGAGCTCAAGCAAGACAAGGTTATGCTGGTGGGCAGAAGAAAGTATTTTGATGGTATGACATCCCAGGGTGCAATCCAAACTAGTGAGAGGTTGTGTCATCCACCTGTCGTGCTGTAGCTTCCACCGGGGCTGCTCACAGACAGCCCTCCAGCATGCAGGTAACACCCTGAGCGTATGTCTATAGCTGCAGCCTGCCAGCCACCTTCCAGTCACACTCTGGCATCAGACTTGGTTACTACTTGCAGGGTGGCTCTAGGGTCGCCAACTTTCTAATCGCACAAAACCAAACACACTTGCCCTGCCTCCTGCCCCGCCCTTTCCCCGATGCCCCGCCCCACCCCTTCTCCGAGGCCCTGCCGCCCGGTCACCCTGTCCCTCCTCCCTCTGTTTCTCAGTCTCCCTCATCCTCACTCACTCATTCACTCAGGGGTTAGGGTGCGGGAGGGGGTGAGGGCTCCAGCTGGGGATGCAGGCTCTGGGGTGGGGCCAGAAATGAGGGGTTTAGGGTGCAGTAGGGGGCTCTGGGCTGGGGCAAATGTTTCGGGCATGGGGGAGTGAGGGCTCTGGCTGGGGGTGCAAGCTCTGGGGTGGGGCTGGGGATGAGGGATTTGGGGTGGAGGAGGGTGTTCTGAGCTGGGGCAGGGGGTTTGGGGGCAGGAGGAGGTTCGGGGTGCAGGGTCCAGGAGGGAGTTGGGTGTGGGAGGGGGCTCAGGATTGGGGTGGTGGGTTGGGGCGCAGGAGAAGGTGCAAGGTGTGGGCTCCAGGCGGCACTTACCTCAGGCAGCTCCCCAAAAGCGGCAACATGTTCCTAGGCGGAGGCGCGGACAGGCCGTAGGCACTGCCCCCACAGCTCCCATTGGCCGCGGTTCCCGGCCAATGGGAGCTGTGGAGCTGGCACTTGGGGCAAGGGCAGTGCGGAGCCGGATAGGGAGCCTGCCAGCCCTGTGCCAACCAGACTTTTAATGGCCCTGACAGTGGTGCTGACTGGAGCCGCCAGGGTCCCTTTTTGACTGGGTGTTCTGATCGAAAACCACACACCTGGGAAATCTAGGTGGCTCCAACACACTCCTAATCCCAAATATGTGTGTTTTGCGCTGTCCAGTCCTCTCCTGGACACTTGAAATATTAGAGGTCCACTGCCTCTGTAATGGGTCAATATCCAACAGTTTGATGACACCTGGCTAGAGATGTTAACTTGTCCTTTGTCTTCAAGAAATTGGTTTATTCACTCCCCAGACTTGTCTGGTAACACACATTTTAGTCATAACTTCAGCTTCTGTTCACAACTTTACATATAACAATATAAACAGAAATTAAAAGGTACAGTTACAAAATTGAAATGCCTGCAAGCTGCATGGAAACTTTTTAAAAAAGCCACAGTAGAGGCTCAAACTAAATGTACACCCTAAATAATAAAACAACAGTAAGAGGACCAAAAAAGGTGTCACTGTGGCTAAACAATAAAATAAAAAAGTGGTTAGAGGCAAAAAAGCATCCTTTAAAAATTGGATAGTAAATCCTACTGAGGAAAATAGAAAGGAGCATAAACTCTGTCAAGTCACATGTAAAAGTATAATTAGGCAGGCCAAAAAAGAATTTTTTCTGAAGAGTAACTAGACAAAGGGTATGTTTACACTACAAAATTAGGTCGATTTTATAGAAGTTGATTTTTAGAAATTGATTTTATACAGTCGATTGCATATGTCCACACTAAGTGCATTAAGTCAGCGGAATGCGTCCTCACTACTGTGGCTAGCATCAGCTTACGGAGCGGTGCACTGTGGGTAGCTATCCCACAGGTCCCGCAGTCTCCGCCGCCCATTGGAATTCTGGGTTAAGCTCCCAATGCCTGATGGGGCAAAAACATTGTCGCGTGTGATTTTGGGTACATGTCGCCAGTCGCCTCTCCCTCCGTGAAAGCAACGGCAGACAATCGTTTTGCGCCTTTTTTCCTGGTTTACCCGTGCAGACGCCATACCACGGCAAGCATGGAACCCGCTCAGCTCACCGTCACCACTGCTGTTGTGGGCAAGTCTACTGTGGGGGCTGCTGTGATCCAAGTAGCCAATGCAATCATTGACGTTCTGTTATCAAGGGTAGTGACTCTGGGAAATGTGCAGGCCTTTTTAGATTTTAGGTGCATCATATTCCTGTCCTTTGTCGCTGGTGAAGAAGTCTTGCAGCTGTTCATTAGGGTGACCAGATGTCCCGATTTTATAGGGACAGTCCTGATTTTTGAGACTTTTTCTTACATAGGCTCCTATTACCCCCCACCCCCTGTCCCGATTTTTCACACTTGCTGTATGGTCACCTTACGTACATTCCAGTCCAGTCGGCGCTGTAACACCCCATAGCACTTCTGTGGTTGACACATGTAACAGCTCCAGGACTCTTGCTCTTTTGCCTTGGCCGAAGTACCTTGCCCTACCCAGACCTCCAAGTATTCGACACAGAAGCACCTGCAGCAGCTGGCATTGCTACACAGCAGCAGCTCCTTGCCTTCACAGCAGATGGTGCAGTAGGACTGCTAACTGTCGTCATCCACTGCTTCCACTACAACTCTGCTCTCCTGCTCCCCAGTGACAAGCTCAGGGGATCTGTACTGGTCTTCCCGGGTGCTGCTGGCAGCAGACGGTGCAGTAGGACTGGTAACCATCCTCGTCGGACATACCCGTAGCTTGGCTGGGGGTTCTGGGAATGTCTTCCCTGCCCGGCTCCTAGCAACCTCCAGGGCATGGTGTACGGCTCCATCACTTCCCCTGCAATTCTGCTCTCCTGCTCCCCAGCGACGAGCTCGGGGGATCCGTTCATGAAGCCTGGGCAGTAGTAAGGAGCAGTTCAACTATAGGCTGAGCAAGTGCAGAATGGTGGTAGAATGTGCCTTTGGATGTTTAAAAGCTCACTGGCATTGTTGGTCAGACCTCAGCACAACCAACATTCCCATTGTTATTGCTGCTTGCTGTGTGCTCCATAATATCTGTGAGAATAAGGGGGAAATGTTTATGGCGGGGTGGGAGGTTGAGGCAAATTGCCTGGCATCCGATTTTGAGCAACCAGACACCATGGCGATTAGAAGAGCACAGCAAGGCGCGATGTGCATCAGAGAAGCTTTGAAAACCAGTTTCAGACTGGCCAGGCTTCGGTGTGACAGTTGTGTGTGTTTCTCCTTGATGCAAACCCGCCACCTTTGTTAATTTTAATTCCCTGTAAGCCAACCCCTCTCCCCCCTTCGAAATAAAGTAACTATTGTTTTGAAACCATGCATTCTTTCTTTATTAATTAAAAAAATATGAGATAACGGACAACGTAGCCTGGGGTGAGGAAGGAAGGAAGGACAAGGTCACATTGCTTATTGTAACCACACTAAACATCAAACTGTTTGAATGACAGCCTTCTGTTGCTTGGGCCATCCTCTGGAGTGGAGTGGCCGGGTGCCCGGAGGCCTTCCCCCCCTGCGTTCTTGGGCGTCTGGGTGAGGAGGCTATGGAACATGGGGAGGAGGGTAGGCGGTTATACAGTGGATTCAGCGGGTGTCTGTGCTCTTGTTGGGTTTCCTACAGCTCCAACAGATGCTTCATCATGTCAGTTTGCTCCCCCATTAGCCTCAGCATCGCGTCCTGCCTCCGCTCTTCGCGCTCACTTAATTCTTTCCTGGCCTCTGCCACTGAATGCCTCCATGCATTAAGCTGTGCCCTATCAGTGCGGAAGGACTGCGTGAGCTCGGAAATCATTTAATCGCGAGTGCGTTTTTTTCGCTGTCTAATCTGCGATCACCTCAGGGACGGAGATGATATGGGGAACATAGAAACATTCTACACGCTACAATTCTGGGGGGACTGCATGGTCACCTGTGCTGATGAGTTTGCCACGCTGACCAAACAGGAAATCAAAAGTTCACGGGGCTTTTCCTGTGTACCTGGCTAGTGCATCGGAGTTCAAAGTGCTGCTGCCAGCACAGAGTGCCCGAGGAAAGCAACAGCGCGGTTCATTACCCGGTGTGCTTCGCGCCAATGAACACACCAGGGTGGAGAAGCAATCAAAGTTTATTTGAGATCTCAAAGCAGTGCAAGGAGACTGGCACGTCTCAGATCAAGCACACCATCATAAACAGCTTTTCTCTTTTTATACATTTTGCAGCTAAGCTCTTTCCTTCTCCCCCCCTTCCCCACCCCTGTAATAGTTTACATTAAGCAAGTAGCAAGCAATTACATTTAAGCAGTTAAATCATCTTGGTGGCTATAAGTCCAGCTTGTTAGTAACTTCTCTTTGAATTATTATCTTGTCCCTTTCTTTTGATTTGTTATTTTGCCTTTCAGCCAGAAGTATGCAGGCCTCATTATTACCGTTTGGCACCGGTATGAGCGGTGCTGCACCTCAAGTATTGGGGGTAGCCGTGTTAGTCTGTAACTACAAAAACAACAAGGAGTCTGGTGGCATCTTAAAGACTAACAGATTTATTTGGGCATAAGCTTTTGTGGGTAAAAACCTCACTTCTTCGGATGCATAGAGTGAAAGTTACAGATACAGGCATTATATACTGACACATGGGCCTTGGCTACACTCGCGGATTCACAGCGCTGCTGCGGCAGCGCTGTGAAGCGCAAGTGTAGTCGCGCCGCCAGCGCTGCGAGAGCTCTCTCGCAGTGCTGCAAGTACTCCACCTCTCCGAGGGGAATACCTTGCAGCGCTGCGAGCGAGCGCTGCAGGCGCTGATTACACTGGCGCTTTACAGCGCTGCACTTGCTGCGCTCAGGGGGGGTGTTTTTTCACACCCCTGAGCGCAGCAAGTGCAGCGCTGTGAATTGCCAGTGTAGCCAAGGCCATGGAGAGCAGGGAGTTACTTCGCAAGTGGAGAACCAGTGTTGACAGGGCCAATTCAATCAGGGTGGATGTAGTCCACTCCCAACAATAGATGAGGAGGTGTCAATTCCAGGAGAGGAAAAGCTGCTTCTGTAATGAGCTAGCCACTCCCAGTCCCTATTCAAGCCCAGATTAATGGTGTTAAATTTGCAAATGAATTTTAGTTCTGCTATTTCTCTTTGAAGTCTGTTTCTGAAGTTTTTTTGTTCAATGATAGTGACTTTTAAATCTGTAATAGAATGACCAGGGAGACTGAAGTGTTCACTTACTGGCTTATGTATATTACCATTCCTGATGTCCGATTTGTGTCCATTTATTCTTTTGCGGAGGGACTGTCCGGTTTGGCCAATGTACATGGCAGAGGGGCATTGCTGGCACATGATGGCATATATAACATTAGTGGATGTGCAGATGAATGAGCCCTTGATGGTGTGGCTGATGTGGTTGCGTCCTCTGATGGTGTCGCCAGAGTAGATATGGGGACAGATTGGTTCCTGGGTTGGTGTTTCTGTGGTGTGTAGTTGCTGGTGAGTATTTGCTTCAGGTTGGGGGGTTGTCTGTAAGCGAGGACTGGTCTGCCTCCCAAGGTCTGTGAGAGTGAGAGATCATTTTCCAGGATAGGTTGTAGATCGTGGATAATGTGTTGGAGAGGTTTTAGCTGGGGGCTGTATGTGATGGCCAGGGGTGTTCTGTTATTGTCCTTGTTGGGCCTGTCCTGTAATAGGTGATTTCTGGGTACCCGTCTTGCTCTGTCAATCTGTTTCCTCACTTCCCCAGGTGGGTATTGTAGTTTTATGAATGCTTGATAAAGATCTTGTAGGTGTTTGTCTCTGTCTGAGAGGTTGGAGCAAATTCGGTTGTATCTTAGGGCTTGGCTGTAGACAATGGATCGTGTGATGTGTCTTGGATGGAAGCTGGAGGCATGTAGGTATGTGTAGCAGTCAGTAGGTTTCCGGTATAGGGTGATGTTTATGTGACCATCACTTATTTGCACTGTAGTGTCCAGGAAGTAGATCTCTTGTGTGGACTGGTCCAGGCTGAGGTTGATGGTGGGGAGGAAATTGTTGAAGTCCAGGTGGAATTCTTCAAGGGCCTCCTTTCCGTGGGTCCATATGATGAAGATGTCATCAATGTAGTGCAAGTAGAGGAGGGGCACTAGGGGACGAGAGCTGAGGAAGCGTTGTTCTAAGTCAGCCATAAAAATGTTGGCATACTGTGGGGCCATGCGGGTACCCATAACAGTGCCACTGACTTGAAGGTATAAGTTGTCCCCAAATCTGAAGTGGTTGTGGGTGAGGACAAAGTCACAAAGCTCAGCTACCAGGCGTGCTGTGGCCTCATCAGGGATACTGTTCCTGACAGCTTGTAGTCCATCCTCATGTGGAATATTGGTGTAAAGTGCTTCTACATCCAGGGTGGCCAGGATGGTGTTTTCAGGAAGAACACCAATGCATTGTAGTTTCCTCAGGAAGTTGGTGGTGTCTTGAAGATAGCTGGGAGTGCTGGTAGCGTAGGGTCTGAGGAGAGAGTCCAAATAGCCAGATAATCCTGCTGTAAGAGTGCCAATGCCTGAGATGATGGGGCGTCCAGGGTTTCCGGGTTTATGGATCTTGGGTAGCAGATAGAATACCCCTGGTCGGGGTTCTGGGGGTGTGTCCATGTAGATTTGTTCCCGTACTGTAGCTGGGAATTTCTTGAGCAGATGGTGTAGTTTCTTTTGGTATTCCTCAGTGGGATCAGAGGATAGTGGCCTGTAGAATGTGGTCTTAGCACCTGATAACTGACTGTTACACATTCCAATTTCTGCATCTGGCTTTTGAGGTCGATTAGAGTTTAAACATGGAAGGACTTTGGTTCATTTAGGCTTAGTGCAGGAAGGCTTCATCGACACTCGTGGTCTTCCACCCTCCCGAGTTACCTAGGGTTATGCCTAATGACACCAACAGTGCTGTCCAGAGTGGTCACAATGGAGCACTCTGGAATAGCTCCCGGAGGCCAATACCGTTGATTTGCGTCCGCACTACCCCAAATTTGACCCAGCAAAGTCGATTTTAGAGCTTCTCCTCTCGCTGGGGAGGAGTACAGAAGTCGATTTTAAGAGCCCTTTAGGTCGACGGAACGGGGTTGGTTGTGTGGATGCATTCATTTTTAGATGACCTAATGCGTCTAAATTTGACCTAATCCCATAGTGTAGACCAGACCAAAGACTCAAAAACTAAGAATTTTTTTTTAAGTATATCAGAAGCAGGAAGCTTGCTAAACAATCAGTTGGGGCCACTGGATGATCAATGTGCTAAAGGAGCAATCAAGGAAGCTATAAGGCCATTGTGGAGAAGCTAAATTAATTCTTTACATCACTCTTTAGAGCAGAGGATGTGAAGAATCCCACACCTGAGCCATCCTTTTTAGGTGACAGATCTGAGGAACTGTCCTAGATTGAGGTGTCAATAGAGGAGATTTTGGAACAAGCTGATAAATTAACAGTAATAAGTCACCAGGGCCAGATGGGATTCACCCAAGAGTTCTGAAGGAACTTCAAATATGAAATTGCAGAACTATTAGCTGTGGTATGTAACCTATCATTTAAATCAGTTTCTGTACCAGATGACTGGAAGAGAGCTAATCTGACACCAATTTTTAAAAAAGGCTCTGGGACAATACTGGCAATTATAGGGTGGTAAGCCTAATTTCAATACCAAGCAAATTGGTTGAAACTATGGTAAAGAACAGAATTATCAGACACATGGATGAACATACTTTGTTGGGGAAGAGTCAACATGGCTTGTGTAAAGGGAAATCATGCCTCACTAAGTCTGTAATTCTATTAGAATTATTTGAGGGACGAGGGTGATCTAGTGGATATAGGGCACTTGGACTTACAGAAGGCCTTTGACAAGGTCCCTCACCAAAGGTTGTTAAGCAAACTAAGCAGTCATGGGATAAGAGGCAAGGTCCTCTCATGGCTCAGTAACTGGTTAAAAAGATAGGAAACAAAGGATAGGAATAAATGGTCAGTTTTCAGATGGAGAGAGGTAAATAGTGGTGTCCCCCAGGGATCTGTACTGGGACCAGTGTTGTTCAACATTCTCATCAATGATCTGAAAAAAGGGGTAAACAGTGAGGAGGCAAAATTTGCAGATAATACATAATTACTCAAGATAGTTAAGTCCAAAGCAGACTGCAAACACTTAAAAAGGGATCTCACAAAACAGTGACTGGGCAACAAAATGGTAGATGAAATTCAGTGTTGATAAATGCAAAGTAATGCACATTGGAAAACATAATCCCAACTATACATATAAAACAGTAGTTTTCAAACTTTTGTACTGGTGACCCCTTTCACAGATCAAGCCTCTGAGTGCAAATGCCCTTATAAATTAAAAACACTTTTGTATATATTTAACAGCATTATAAATGCTGGAGGCAAAGCAGGGTTTGGGGTGGCATTGGGGGAGAGCGAGCCACCGAAGGCAGGGGAATGTAGTGAGGGGGACGGGGTCTCGGTGAAGGGGCGGGACTAGGGTGTTCGGTGTTATGTGACTGGAAAGTTGGCACCCCTAGACTGAGCACAGGCTGGCTGCCAGGCAACGAGGAGGGCGCCCCCGGGCCTGACGCCTCAGGGAGCCTGGCCGCACTACGGGTCCTTGCCCCCACCCCCATCCCTCAGGGCCGGGCCCGGGCCCCACGCCGGCCTGTGGGCGGAGGCCGGGCAGCCTCAGGGGCGGGGCTGGGTGACGCGCTCTCCCTGCGACTGCCCCGGCAGCGGCGGCGGCGCGTGTTGGTCCCAGGCCGGGACTCCGGGAGGCTGCGGGCGAGCTAGCGCGGCATGGGCGGCACGGGGCGCCGTGCGGGCGGCGGGGGCCCGGACCCGGTGCGCAGCTTCGAGCGCTGGAAGAAGAAATACACCAGGCGCAAGAACAAGCTGCGGCTGCAGCAGAAGCAGCGGAAGCGGCCGGAGTGGGAGGTGGAGCGCGAGGGGATCGCTCGGCTGGAGCAGCGCTACCCGGAGGTGAGGGGCTGGGCCGCGCTGCCACCGGGAGAGTGAGGGGTGGCCGGGCCTCGCTATCCCCGGGGGAGTGAGGGGGACAGAACATGGGGAGGGAGCCATGCTGCCCCGAGTGGGGCATTGCTATCGTCGACTGGGGCTGCCCTGGGGTGAGGGGCACCCACTAGGGGGAAGGGACACTGTCCGGTGGTTGCAGGGCACCCAGCAGGGGGAAGGGACACTGTCCGGTGGTTACAGGGCACCCACTAGGGGGAAGGGACACTGTCCGGTGGTTACAGGGCACCCAGCAGGGGGAAGGGACACTGTCCGGTGGTTGCAGGGCACCCAGCAGGGGGAAGGGACACTGTCCGGTGGTTGCGGGGCACCCACTAGGGGGAAGGGACACTGTCCGGTGGTTGCAGGGTTGCCCAGAGGCGCGGGGCACTCAGCGGAGGGGGCACTGTCTAGCCCTGGGGAGAGGTGGTGCTAGCCAGGGTAGGGGCTCCCACTGGTAGTGAAAAGGGGCATTGCTAGGCTAGAGCATTGCTCTCTGGAGGTGAAGGGTGCACCCAGTGGGTGATGCCCAGAGGAGCCCTCCAGAGAAGGCGTGGCTTGGCTGGAGTAGTTATCTCAGAAGTGAGGGGCACCTACTAGGAGAAGAGTGTATTTATCTGGCTAGAGTGGTGCTGACTGGAGCTTGGGGTCACCCACTGAGAGGCATTGCCCAGCTAGAATGGCCCTTTCTGGAGGTCAAGGGAGACATTCACTGAGGTGATAAGCCCTGATCTGGAATCAGTCAGGTTGAGGCAGTACCACATGGCGTTTGTGTGGCGGGGAGACAGACTCGACTGGGGTGTAGCTTAGCTGTGGTATTACTGTGGGATATTTGCTGTGGGAGATGTAATGGCATCAGCCTACTAGAGCAGCAGTATCCAGAAATGAGGGGGATATTAGCTGGTTCCAGCTGAGCTACCTGTAGCGGAGAGGGGGGGTCGTGAAGATTGCAGGAGGGGAAAAAGTGAGTGTGTGATTGGAGAGAGGGAATGCTTCATTCTGTACTAGTTGTAATCTTTCTGTTGCTGGGGATGGTGCAACATGGAGGTTTGTAAAATGCCACTCCACGTTAGCAAGTGGGAAGGTTTCCTTAACCATTAGGACCCTACCAGTGGAGTGAAACGGACGTGATTCTTATCTGACTGGTTTCCCCAACAGGAGTGGCAGAGGGCAACTGGGATCCCTTCAGTTTTACTCTGCCGCTGCTGCGCAGTCATGACAAGAGCCTTAATCACCATATGTCTACACTGGCACTTTTGTCAGTAAAAGTTTTATCGGCCAGGGCTGTGAAAAAACACACCCCTGACTGACATAAGTTTCTCCAACAAAAGCACTGGTGTGAACAGCACTATGTCGGCGGCAGATGCTCTCTCGCCGACATATGTTGGGGGTGGTTTAATTATGCCGGTGGGAGATCCTTCTGCTGCCGGCATAAAGCGGCTATATGGGAGACCTTACAGCGGTACAGCTGTGCCGCTCTAAGAGCTGTAATGTAGCCATAGCCTAAAAAACAAAACTCAGAGAGAAGGGAAGAAGCAGCTGATAGGGATGGGAGAGAATGCGGATGGATGGTTGGAGAGAATGGTATTGGGTCTCACTAACTAGACAGCAGGGGTGAGTTTGTGTATTGGAGAGTAGAGAGAGAGAAAAGAAGATTTCCATTCCGCTCAGCAGACTGGAAAACCATCAAATTAAACAGGCACTTTGTAGCCAAGTCTAACAGAAAAATGTGTGAGTATCAAATAGCATCCTGGGGGCAATACCTGGGCCGAAAGCCCTTCTCCTCTACAAGTAGTCAAAATAAAGGGCATGGGGATTGGCGTTCCCACCATAGCACAGCCCTTGGACCTCACTGAGCAGGAAAGTTTCAGAGTAACAGCCGTGTTAGTCTGTATCCGCAAAAAGAAGAACAGGAGTACTTGTGGCACCTTAGAGACTAACAAATTTATTAGAGCATAAGCTTTCGTGGACTACAGCCCACTTCTTCGGATGCATATAGAATGGAACATATAATGAGGAGATATATATACACACATACAGAGAGCATAAACAGGTGGGAGTTGTCTTACTAACTCTGAGAGGCCAATTAATTAAGAGAAAAAAAAAAAAACTTTTGAAGTGATAATCAAGCTAGCCGAGTACAGACAGTGTGATAAGAAGTGTGAGAGTACTTACAAGGGGAGATAGTCAACGTTTGTAATGGCTCAGCCATTCCCAGTCCTTATTCAAACCGGAGTTAATTGTGTCTAGTTTGCATATCAATTCTAGCTCTGCAGTCTCTCTTTGGAGTCTGTTTTTGAAGTTTTTCTGTTGTAATATAGCCACCCGCAGGTCTGTCACTGAATGACCAGACAGGTTAAAGTGTTCTCCCACTGGTTTTTGAGTATTTTGATTCCTGATGTCAGATTTGTGTCCATTAATTCTTTTGCGTAGAGACTGTCCGGTTTGGCCAATGTACATGGCAGAGGGGCATTGCTGGCACATGATGGCATAGATCACATTGGTAGATGTGCAGGTGAACGAGCCCCTGATGGTATGGCTGATGTGATTAGGTCCTATGATGATGTCACTTGAATAGATATGTGGACAGAGTTGGCATCGGGGTTTGTTACAAGGATAGGTTCCTGGGTTAGTGGTTTTGTTCAGTGATGTGTGGTTGCTGGTGAGTATTTGCTTTAGGTTGGGGGGTTGTCTGTAAGCGAGGACAGGTCTGTCTCCCAAGATCTGTGAGAGTAAAGGATCATCTTTCAGGATAGGTTGTAGATCTCTGATGATGCGCTGGAGAGGCTTTAGTTGGGGGCTGAAGGTGACAGCTAGTGGTGTTCTGTTATTTTCTTTGTTGGGCCTGTCTTGTAAGAGGTGACTTCTGGGTACTCGTCTGGCTCTGTCAATCTGTTTTTTCACTTCAGCAGGTGGGTATTGTAGTTTTAAGAATGCTTGATAGAGATCTTGTAGGTGCTTGTCTCTATCGGAGGGATTGGAGCAAATGCGGTTATATCTTAGAGCTTGGCTGTAGACAATGGATCGTGTGGTGTGTCCTGGATGGAAGCTGGAGGCATGTAGGTAAGTGTAGCGGTCAGTAGGTTTCCGGTATAGGGTGGTATTGATGTGACCATCGCTTATTAGCACAGTAGTGTCCAGGAAATGGACCGCTTGTGTGGATTGATCTAGGCTGAGGTTGATGGTGGGATGGAAATTATTGAAATCATGGTGAAATTCCTCAAGGGCTTCTTTTCCATGGGTCCAGATGATGAAGATGTCATCAATGTAGCGCAAGTAGAGTAGGGGCGTTAGGGGACGAGAGCTAAGGAAGCGTTGTTCTAAGTCAGCCATAAAAATGTTGGCATATTGTGGGGCCATGCGGGTACCCATAGCAGTGCCGCTGACTTGAAGGTATATATTGTCCCCAAATGTGAAATAGTTGTGGGTGAGGACAAAATCACAAAGTTCAGCCACCAGGTTAGCTGTGACATTATCAGGGATACTGTTCCTGATAGCTTGTAGTCCATCTTTGTGTGGAATATTGGTGTAGAGGGCTTCTACGTCCATAGTGGCCAGGATGGTGTTTTCTGGAAGATCACCGATGGATTGTAGTTTCCTCAGGAAGTCAGTGGTGTCTCGAAGATAGCTGGGAGTGCTGGTAGCGTAGGGTCTTAGGACAGAGTCTACATAACCAGACAAGCCTGATGTTAGGGTGCCAATGCCTGAGATGATGGGGCGTCCAGGATATCCAGGTTTATGGATCTTGGGTAGCAAATAGAATACCCCTGGTCGGGGTTCTAGGCATGTGTCTGTACGGATTTGTTCCTGTGCTTTGTCAGGGAGTTTTTTTAGCAGATGGTGTAGTTTCTTTAGGTAATCTTCAGTGGGATCAGAGGATAATGGCCTGTAGAATGTGGTGTTAGAGAGCTGTCTAGCAGCCTCCTGGTCATATTCCAATTTATTCATGATGACGACAGCACCTCCTTTGTCAGCCTTTTTGATTATGATGTCAGGGTTGTTTCTGAGGCTGTAGATGGCGTTGTGTTCAGCATGGCTGAGGTTATGTGGCAAGTGATGTTGCTTTTCCACAATTTCAGCCTTTGCACGTCGACGGAAGCAATCTATGTAGAAATCCAGTCTGTTGTTTCGACCGTCCGGAGGAGTCCATGCAGAATCCTTTTTTTTGTAGTGCTGGTAGGGAGGATTCTGTGGGTTAGTATGCTGTTCAGAGGTATGTTGGAAATATTCTTTGAGTCGGAGACGTCCACAACAGTAGCTCCCTTAACCCACCCAGCAATATTGTTAATCTTTCCAGCTATACTCTTAGCCCAGCAGAAGAGTCTGTCCTATCTCGGGGCCTCTCCTTTTGTCCCTCCAGACCCATGAATATGATACAGTTCTGCGGTGACCTAGAATCCTACTTTCGACGTCTCCGACTCAAAGAATATTTCCAACATACCTCTGAACAGCATACTAACCCACAGAATCCTCCCTACCAGCACTACAAAAAAAAGGATTCTGCATGGACTCCTCCGGACGGTCGAAACAACAGACTGGATTTCTACATAGATTGCTTCCGTCGACGTGCAAAGGCTGAAATTGTGGAAAAGCAACATCACTTGCCACATAACCTCAGCCATGCTGAACACAACGCCATCTACAGCCTCAGAAACAACCCTGACATCATAATCAAAAAGGCTGACAAAGGAGGTGCTGTCGTCATCATGAATAAATTGGAATATGACCAGGAGGCTGCTAGACAGCTCTCTAACACCACATTCTACAGGCCATTATCCTCTGATCCCACTGAAGATTACCTAAAGAAACTACACCATCTGCTAAAAAAACTCCCTGACAAAGCACAGGAACAAATCCGTACAGACACATGCCTAGAACCCCGACCAGGGGTATTCTATTTGCTACCCAAGATCCATAAACCTGGATATCCTGGACGCCCCATCATCTCAGGCATTGGCACCCTAACATCAGGCTTGTCTGGTTATGTAGACTCTGTCCTAAGACCCTACGCTACCAGCACTCCCAGCTATCTTCGAGACACCACTGACTTCCTGAGGAAACTACAATCCATCGGTGATCTTCCAGAAAACACCATCCTGGCCACTATGGACGTAGAAGCCCTCTACACCAATATTCCACACAAAGATGGACTACAAGCTATCAGGAACAGTATCCCTGATAATGTCACAGCTAACCTGGTGGCTGAACTTTGTGATTTTGTCCTCACCCACAACTATTTCACATTTGGGGACAATATATACCTTCAAGTCAGCGGCACTGCTATGGGTACCCGCATGGCCCCACAATATGCCAACATTTTTATGGCTGACTTAGAACAACGCTTCCTTAGCTCTCGTCCCCTAACGCCCCTACTCTACTTGCGCTACATTGATGACATCTTCATCATCTGGACCCATGGAAAAGAAGCCCTTGAGGAATTTCACCATGATTTCAATAATTTCCATCCCACCATCAACCTCAGCCTAGATCAATCCACACAAGCGGTCCATTTCCTGGACACTACTGTGCTAATAAGCGATGGTCACATCAATACCACCCTATACCGGAAACCTACTGACCGCTACACTTACCTACATGCCTCCAGCTTCCATCCAGGACACACCACACGATCCATTGTCTACAGCCAAGCTCTAAGATATAACCGCATTTGCTCCAATCCCTCCGATAGAGACAAGCACCTACAAGATCTCTATCAAGCATTCTTAAAACTACAATACCCACCTGCTGAAGTGAAAAAACAGATTGACAGAGCCAGACGAGTACCCAGAAGTCACCTCTTACAAGACAGGCCCAACAAAGAAAATAACAGAACACCACTAGCTGTCACCTTCAGCCCCCAACTAAAGCCTCTCCAGCGCATCATCAGAGATCTACAACCTATCCTGAAAGATGATCCTTTACTCTCACAGATCTTGGGAGACAGACCTGTCCTCGCTTACAGACAACCCCCCAACCTAAAGCAAATACTCACCAGCAACCACACATCACTGAACAAAACCACTAACCCAGGAACCTATCCTTGTAACAAACCCCGATGCCAACTCTGTCCACATATCTATTCAAGTGACATCATCATAGGACCTAATCACATCAGCCATACCATCAGGGGCTCGTTCACCTGCACATCTACCAATGTGATCTATGCCATCATGTGCCAGCAATGCCCCTCTGCCATGTACATTGGCCAAACCGGACAGTCTCTACGCAAAAGAATTAATGGACACAAATCTGACATCAGGAATCAAAATACTCAAAAACCAGTGGGAGAACACTTTAACCTGTCTGGTCATTCAGTGACAGACCTGCGGGTGGCTATATTACAACAGAAAAACTTCAAAAACAGACTCCAAAGAGAGACTGCAGAGCTAGAATTGATATGCAAACTAGACACAATTAACTCCGGTTTGAATAAGGACTGGGAATGGCTGAGCCATTACAAACGTTGACTATCTCCCCTTGTAAGTACTCTCACACTTCTTATCACACTGTCTGTACTCGGCTAGCTTGATTATCACTTCAAAAGTTTTTTTTTTTTTTCTCTTAATTAATTGGCCTCTCAGAGTTAGTAAGACAACTCCCACCTGTTTATGCTCTCTGTATGTGTGTATATATATCTCCTCATTATATGTTCCATTCTATATGCATCCGAAGAAGTGGGCTGTAGTCCACGAAAGCTTATGCTCTAATAAATTTGTTAGTCTCTAAGGTGCCACAAGTACTCCTGTTCTTCTTTGAGCAGGAAAGGAATCATTTGAACCAAACTCTGGTTAGTAGGTTTAGTCCTTGGGTTATTAGATGTGTGGCTGTGACAATTGATAACACTTTATGTTCATATGGTGCCTTTTATGCAGAAGGATCTCAGTTCTTTACACATGGTATTATTTCATCCTTTGCTGAATTGCAGCCACCCAGTGGATAGAACATGTCAGTCAACCTTCACTACGTGTGGGGTGAAGCGCAGAGTAATCTATCTATTTGAGACTACTGTGTGGGCATGAGTGTAGGCTTTCCTCTATTAGGCTTGTTTCACTCTTGTGAGCAAAACCCATAATTGGTGGTGTATTCTTGTATTGGTTTTTTTCACGTTTGTGATAGAGCACACTGAGACTGAGTACAGCAGTGATAAATTTTCTGTTATTAGGGCCCTACCAAATTCACAGTCCATTCTGGTCAATTTCACGGCCATAGGATTTGAAAAGTCAATTTCACATTTTTGGATGTTTACACCTGAAATTTCAGGGTGTTGTAATGGTGGGGGTTCCAACCCAAAAGGGGATTGTGTGGGGGTTGCAAGGCTGCTCTAGGGGCATTGCAGGATTGACACCTTCACTTCTGTGCTGCCTTCAGAGTTGGGCTCTGAAGGCATCAGGAGCGGATCTTCCTGCAGCTGGAGGAAGCTCCCGGAGGTGGAGATGAGTCTGATCTCCCCCATGATGCTGGGAGTGCCCCAGCCAGGGGCTGCTAGCCCCAGCTGGCTAGGGAGGGACAGGACTTGCTCTTCTCCTGCATTGGCCCCCCCTCCAGGGGAGATCAGACCCACCTCTGGATACCTCCCTGGGCTGCAGGAAGCTCCCAGGTTGGGCAGCAGCTCCAGAGCTTCCTGCAGCTGGAGGAGGTTCCCGGGGGTGGATCCGATCTCCCTTTTGCTGCTGAGAGCACCTCAGCCAGGGGCTCCTAGCTGCTAGTCCCAGCCAGTGGCGGATTAATTGTGCCCAGGGGCCCTGACCAATTTGGGGCTCCTGGAAAAAATGGGCAGCCTGAGCCCCAGCAGGAGCTGCAGAGGTGAAAACCCTGAGTCCCTGCAGGAGCTGTGGAGGTGGAAGCCCTGAGCCTGGGTACCCCAAGCTCCAGCAGGAGCCATGGAGGTGGAAGACCTGAGACCCGGTGGAGGTGGAAGACCTGAGACCCGGCAGGAGCCCGGCACTCCCAGCAGCATAGGGAAGTCGGATTTCACAGGCAAGGACTTATTTCACAGTTTGAAACCTTTTTCATGGCTGTGAAATTGGTAGGGCCTTAGTTATTATGGAGAGGCAGTAACCTCTCCATAGATAAGGATTCAGCAAGCTTCCATTGTACGACTCCATATTAGAACTCCTGTAACTTTATCCTGGAAAAGTCATTTGGCCTGACGATTGTTAAATAAAATTGCTGAAGTTACTCACCATAATTAAAACTACCTTAGTTTCTTTGTCTCCCTCTAGCTTAAAAATGACCTGTTACTATACCTTCAGACTTTATATAGAATTATATTTCAATTACTGTTGTATGCTGGCTACATATGGAGGGGGGAAAAAGGTTGTAGCTAAGCAACGGTATTAGGGTTTTTTTGTGATTATATTTGGGCCCAATCCTGCTCTGATTTTAACACCAGGTTTCCCCCCCCCCCCCACTGACTTTAGTGGTAGCATAATTAGGCACTGTGTGTGAGAACACCTTAGCTGTTTGCATTTTAGAAAGAAAAGGGCTGTTGTATAGCTGACAACTAACAAAGCTCTTCTTTTGGCTCAAATGGTAAAAGTCTATGTTTTTGGAGTTGTGTGACTCTCATTCTGTTTTTGCAGGTTTGTGTGGTTTAATATGAAGAGGTATTAACCTCTTTGAAATTAAAGCTGTAAGCACAGTCCTGTTAGAATGCTGATTGGAATTACTGTTGAAGGGAGTGGGTCGGGGAAGAGTAGATTCAGAGCAGCATTCAAATTTGGAAGTCCAGTTTTCTGCCCTTGTGAAGAAGGTTGTCTCAGTTCATTGTATCTAAATGGGAAAATTTTAGAATTAAAGTGATGTAAGACAGGACAACTGAATTCAGAACTTTGTCTCTGTTTGCCAGTCCCCCATCATGTAGTACCTGATCACCTGTCAGATATTTAACAATTCCTCCTTGTTTGCAGCCTGCAAGAGCAACATCTTGATTGTGGGAGGGGGTATGTGTGAAGGAATTATTGTAATAAAGCAAGGCCTTTTAGAGGAGACTTATGTTTATTTCTGAAAGTGGTTATTCCAGTGTCAGTCATATCTGGTGGGGAGTAAGGGCTTGTCTTCACTACCACGCTAGGTCAACGGGACTCTCCCGTCAATGTAATTACTCCACCTCAACGAGAGGCGAAAGCTATGTTGGTGAGAGTGCGTTTCCAGTCAACATAGTGCAGTGTAGACACCGCACTAAGTCGATATAATTTACGTCGCTCGGGGATGGGTTTTTCACACCCTGAGCGACGTAAGTTACATCGACATAAGCAATAGTGTAGACAAGCCCCTGTTCCGTAGTGTAAGTTCAGCTCTTGTGAAAGTCCTGTTTTCATAACTTGCAAGTCTGCCTTATTCATTTTTCTGGTGAAGCATATCTGTCATAGTAGGCCAGGGTTACGGAGGCAGAAGTTACTTCTCTAATAGCTAGGGTTAATTACTGGAGAGTTGTGAATATCAAGACTACTCCTGGGGGAATTCCTTGCTACTGCATGCTCAAAGAATTCATGTCCCCCACAGATTTCTTTGCTTCCCTGTAGAAAAATGACTTCTGATGGGGAAGCAAAGGGAAGCTGCAAGAGCGGTCATGTGCCTCTCCCCAGTAGCTTGGGTGTATCGTTTTGGGGCTATCACCCCCAAGCAGCTGGCAGAGAAGTAAATTACTACGGGGAGAGGGCAGGGCTCAGCTGCTAGTCCGGGCTGGGGGCAGGGGAGGACAGGACTTCCTTTTCCCTTGCAAGGAGTGGCCAGGGCCAGGTCAGATCCACCCCCAGAAACCTCCCCCGTCTGCAGGAAGCTCCGCCCCCCCACTTCCTGCCCCCATCATGCCTCAGCTGCGGGGGGGGGGGAGGGTTCATTGTACTGAGAGCTGCTGCCCTATCTGCCTAACCCCTGTGCATCCAGACCCACCCCCTGCCAATCCTCACACCGCACCCGGGTGCCCCCTGCACCCTCACCTCCACCCCTCCAAACCTTAACCCCTGCATTTGGAGACCCCCTGCATCCAGACCTACCCCCACTGAGCCCCATCCCCTTGCATCTGGATCCCTGCTGAGCTTCTCCCCCGTGCATCCAGACCCCCACCCTGACTAGCCCCAAACCCCTGCATCCGGACCCCCCACATGAGACCCTGTGCATCCAGATTCCCTCCATACACACACCTGGAACTCCCACTGAGCCTCCCACACTGGTCCCTCTCACTGCATACCTGGATCCCCCACACTAAGCCCCTCCACACTTGGATCCTGCCAGGCTGAGCCTGTCTGCCCCACACCTGGATCAAGGGCCAGGGCTGGGTGTGCATGTGAGACTGTGTCCCTCTCCCTCAGTGCAGAGGGGCGGAGCCCCTGGGTGTTTCTGGGGAGGCCCAGCCCTGGCACTGTCAGGATTGGGTGCAGCCTCACCTCTGAGTTCATGTCTCAGGGTAGGCGGGGGGTTTCAGGGTGATCTCCTGCCTCCGTGCAACCAGTGCGTGACCCTTGACCCTGTTGCTGCACCCACTCTGCAGAGGTGTGGGGCTGACACAAGCAGCTGAGGGGAAGCCGTGGGAGCCTTGGCCAGGGCTGCCATTTAGGGAGAGCGGAGGGGCACCCCTGCTCGAGTTCCGTACCAGAGGTCTGCTTGCGGCACATACCCCAGCTCCAATCGGAGCTCTTACCTGCTGCGCCATGCAGACAGATCCCCTCCTTCAGGAGCCAGGGTTTTCCAACGACAACTCTCGCAGTCAGTTTCCTCCACTGCACTAGGGCCTCTGGGAGTGGGGCAGGCAAGGAAGGGATCAGTCAGGGTGTGTGTGTGTGTGGGGAGGGGAGGGGCGGAGGGAGCACAGGGGCACTGGGGGTGGGTGGGGAGAAGCAGAAGGTCCCCAGGGTGGGGCAGCTTCAGAAAAATCTAGAGAAATTCTGCTTTTAGGTTTGATACTGTTTTATCAGCTATTTTGTATGAACATTTAATTGCATGTCATGCCTTGAGCTTTTTGGCAAGTAGCATATGGAATGCTTAAACCTTGATTATGTATCTTAGCATATCGTTACAATTGGATGTCTCTGAAGACATTAGATGATTACGTTTAAGATCTAAATTGAACTGCTACTGTACATAATAGAGCTATGTTAAGTGCATATTTTGCTCTACTTTTCCTAGATTAGGAAAAATTGTCAGGGTTAGATAAACCTAATGTAGATGCATAGGTGTCGTTTGTGGGGAGAGGGGTTGCCCCCCCCCAACTGCAAGCTTTGACAGTTGTGGAATTTGCCCCCCCATGCACAGTCCTATTGGTCTGACTGAAGCGGCCTCCCAAATGTAGAAGTCAAACTATGCCTGTGTGTAGACCATTTCCCTCCAGTTAGCTGGTTGAGGTTGATTGCCAGGTACTCCTAGAATTAACCCACTAAAAATTCTACCAATGTTACCAGCAAACTAAAACGATGTGATTTAAATTCCATGGTATTCTTATATTCTAGCATTGATTAAATCCTTTTGTTTCAGATAAAACCAAATGAAATTGAAAGATTTTCAGATTTTCCGTTGTCAAAGAAAACATTGAAAGGTAAGTACACCAACTTAGGAAAGTATTTGATATTTAAAAACACAAACTCCTTAAACTGCCAATGAATAAAAATGATTAAAATTGGTCTTCTATTCAAAGTTCCAAGATAATGTTGCCACCGGCAGTATTCTTCCTTATGGGAAAATGTATCATTATCCAAGGCAAAATGTAAGAATCTTTTTTTTTCCTCTCTCCCAAATACTAGGTTTGCAAGAAGCACAGTATCGCATGGTAACTGAGATACAGAGGCAGACCATAGGTTTGTCTTTGCAAGGTAAAGATGTACTTGGAGCTGCAAAGACTGGATCAGGCAAAACCTTGGCTTTTATTATCCCAGTAAGTAATTTACCTTCTCATTGGAAGCTTGAGCTATGTAAAGTGGAGGTATTGGATATTAAACAGCATACTTTGGTTAATCGGAGCCAGGAGGAGACTTATAATTTGACTGTAATATTTGTTCACATAAAGCTATGACAGACTAATTTACCTATTGCTGTCTGAGGTTTTGTAAGATGGTCTGGGTATATATTTGTCTCTAGAGATGTGTTGACACTTTGATATCTTGTTCTGACATTTTTATTAAGACTGATTTAAATTTTTTTTTTCTTAATACTCCTTTACCTATATAGTTGACTGCTAAAATTATTTAAAACTGAATGTCTGTATGGAATAAGTGTAAAATTGATCAAGGAACCTGTTTACAACTAATCTTCACTAAATATGTAATACATTGTTCATTGTAGGTTAGGCTAGAGTTCATGAAAGTGGTTTGTAAATTAGACTGAAAATTGGCTCACAAAAAATTATCGTTAGAGGATAAAAGTTACTATTGGTTCACCTGGAAAGTCAGGCTTTGCATTTATTTTCTTTAGTATTATAGAAAGGATTTTTTCAAGTTGGCATCTAAATTGAGGAACCAATCAAATGGTGATCAGGTTGGGCGAGGGGGGACTTTATTTAGTTTTAAATTATGACACTAGTGATTAGCATTCAATGTAGATTATTAGTTTAGGGCCCAATCCACTTCCATTAAAGTCAATGACAAAACACTGGGAACAGAAATGGGTATTTAGGAACCTCTCAGAAACTAAATGTGCTTTATGCTAGATCTCATTTGTGCCGATTAGGAAATAAATGTATAGGTTTTGGAAAGGGGTGTGTGTGGGGGGAACAATCTTCTGCATACTGTAGCAAAGAAGGAAAATGAGGTTGCTTAATTAATTTATATCTGTAATTGAGATATACAGCTCTTGAAAGAATTGCATGCATCTTTATGTCCATTCATTTAAAGGGATTTGTAGAGAAGGGGGCCTAGTGATAACTGGGACTAAGTGTCATATAGAAGGAGGCTAGAAAACAATTTTAGATCTCCTGTGTCGCTGTGGAAAGCACAATCAGTAGGGATATCACATCAGCCCTGGTGAAATCGTTTTGTTGTACAGCTGAACACAACAATTTGACAGTGTGTGAATCTGTTATAGTAGAAGTGGACTTGCATCATGGCAGCAGTACCTTTAGTTGGAATGCTCTGTTTCAGCAGTGGTACTGCCTTGTAGGTGTGAGCCCAGTACTCCTGAGGGCATTCTGCACCAAAAATGAAAAATTCTGTGCCAAAAAATGAAAAATTCTGCACACAATATTTTAAAATTCTGCAAATTTTATTTGTCAAATAAATGTGGCGGCTCCAGCATGGCACTGGGGAGCACAGGCCACTGGTTGCACAGAGGTGGGAGATCACTGTGCAGCTCCTCCCTCCCGCCCCTCCCCGGGGGGACACGGATTCACTGTTGAGGCTGCACCCAACCCTGACACAGTGCAAGGATCGGATCTGCCCCAGAAACACCACACAGCCCTGCCCCTCCATGCCAGGTGTGGGCAGGCAGGCTCAGCAAGGCAGGATCCAAGTGTGGAGGGGCTTAGTGTTGGGGGAATCTAGGTGTGGGGTGAGAAGGTTGTCTGGGTGCTTGCGGCTCAGTGGGGGATCCGGGTGCGGGGGGGATCTGGATGCATAGGGGCTTGTTGGGGGGTTCTGGGTGCAAAGGTAATGGGACTCTGCATGGTGGTCCAAGTGAAGGTGGTTGGGGCTCAGCAGGGGGGTCTGAGTGTGGGGGTGATAGAGCTCAGTGGGGGGCCTGATGGTGGGGAGGGTATCCAGCTGCTGGAGGAGTGGGGCTCAGTGAGGCTGGGATCCAGGTGCAGCTGGTTGGGGCTCAGTAGGGTGGGGGATCTGGGTACAGGTGGCTCGTTGGACTGGTCCAGGTGCAGGGGAAGTGGGGCTCATTGGGGGGGTTCTGGGTGCGGGGGAGTGAGGCTCGGCAGGACGGTCTGGGTATGAGGGACTCTGGATGCACAGGGGTTGGACGGATGGGGGAGCAGCTCCCTGTACAGGGATCCCTCCCCGTGCAGCTGAGGAGTGATGGGTGCAGGAAGCACAGGGAAGAGGGGCAGTTTGCAGAGCTTCCTACAGCTAGGGGAGAAATCTGGGTGTGGGTCTGACCTGGACCCGGATGCTGTGCAGGGGAAGAGGAAGTCCCGTCCTCCCCAGCCCAGCTGGGACTAGCAGCTGAGCCCAGTGCAGGGAGGAGCCACCAGCCCTGTCTTCCCCAGTCCCGCCCCACAGTGATTTACCTCTCTGCCGGCTGCCCTGGGCAACCGAAACATACTGTTGGGGAAGTTCATCTGACTGCTTTTGTGGCTTCCCTTTGCTTCCCCATCAGAAAGTCCGTTATCTGCAGGGAAACAAAGAAATCTGCAGGGGACATAAATTCTGCACATGCACAGTGGCGCAGAGTTTCCCCCAGGAGTAACCCAGAAATATTACAGCTGAATAATTTTATTCTGCTTGCTCTCCTTATTTCTGGTACCCACAATTTTAGGAGCAGAATGGTTAGTATTGCACAACTGTGTACCTGAATCCCATTCTCATATAGACTATACAGACTTGGCTGGATGGTGTTATGTGTTGGATTCATTACACATTGAAATTGTTTTAATCTACAAATTGTCTCCCAGTGCAGTTCTGCCCAGTCTTTCTCATATTCCATTATTTGGGAGCTTTGCTTTAGCAAATAATATCAGTAGTACCATTTAGGATAGAATTATAATTAAACAGTAGCCCTCCCAAGTGTAACGTGTATATTGATATAAATAAGTGCTGAGTTTATACTATCTGCCTTTTTAATTTATTTCTTACTTTGGTTACGTATTATACAGTAGAAATTATAGGTTTTGAAATGAAACTGTAAATTTTCAGGCTTTGGAAAGGTTATATCGCCAGCAGTGGACATCGATGGATGGATTAGGAGTTCTGATAATATCGCCTACGAGGGAACTGGCGTACCAGACCTTTGAGGTTCTGCGTAAAGTGGGGAAGAATCATGAATTTTCAGCTGGCCTTATCATTGGTGGAAAGGTTTGTTCTCCTTTAAACTTTCAATTTTTTGTATGGGGAGTACAAATGACCATATTTATCTTTAGAGGAACAATTGTCAGGGAGATGATAGATAGATGGGCAGTTATTGGGAACCCCTGTGTCATGGTAGAAGAGGAATTACTGGGAACCTCTGCATCACTGTTTCCCAGTATTTTTCTCTGCTCTATTGCTTATGTCTTTTGAAGCTTCAGTCTTGTGCCTTCCATCTTTCCAGGCAAGGTGACTGAACAGCACTCCCTTTCCAAACCTTTCAGGACTACCTTTCACTTTAAAAGTTATTCCGAAACACTTTCTATTCAAATCAGAGATCTGCATGTGCTGCAGAGATGGCACTCAAGTCTCTGGAGCTAGGGGAGAATAGTGAAAATAGGGTTACTCCTAGTAACTGCTGGTTTAAGACGGCTTGAGTATGCTTGGTGGAGGGTCAGCTTAGAGGTGTGTAATCAGAACCAAACTGTTTTAATTAAATTTCAGGATCTGAAACAAGAGGCCAACAAAATCCACCATATAAATATACTTATATGCACACCGGGTCGGCTTCTACAGCATATGGATGAAACTTCATATTTCCATGCATCTGATCTCCAAATGTTGAGTAAGTTAAAAATGTTAGAAAGCTATACATAACAGTGGAACACATCATAAAGTTTTTTATGATGTACACCTCTACCCCAATATAACGCGATCCGATATAACACGAATTCTGATATAACGCGGTAAAGGAGTGCTCTGGGGGGGCGGGGCTGCACATTCCGGCGGATCAAAGTAAGTTTGATATAACGCGGTTTCACCTATAACTTGGTAAGATTTTTTTGGCTCCTGAGGACAGCGTTATATCGAGGTAGAGGTGTACTTAGACTCATAGACTTTAAGGCCAGAAGGGACCATCATGATCATCTAGTCTGACCTGCATATTGCAGGTCACAGAACCTCACCCACCCATTCATCTAATAGATCTATAACCTCTGGCTGAGTTACTGAAGTCCTCAAATCATGATTTAAAGACTTCAAGTTACAGAGAATCCACCATTTACACTAGTTTAACCCTATAAGTGATCCCTGCCCCATGATGCAGAGAGAGGCAAAAACCCCCCCAGGGTCTCTGCCAATATGACCCAGGGGAAAATTCCTTCCCAACCTCAAATATGGCAGTCAGTTACACCCTGAGCATGTGGGCAAGACCCATCAGCTAGACATCTGGGAAAGAATTCTCTGTAGTAACTCAGAGCCATCCCCAGCTAGTGTTCCATTACTGGCCATTGAAGATATTTGATACTAGCAGTCGCAGGTTGGCTACGTGCCATTGTAGGTGGCCTCATCATACCATCCTCTCCATAAACTTATCCAGCTCAGTCTTGAAGCCAGTTAAGTTTTTTTTTATCCCCACTGCCTTGGAAGGCAGTTCCAGAGCTTCCCTCTTCTGATAGTTAGAAACCTTCATCTAATCTCAAGCCTAAGCTTATTTTGATGGCCAGTTTATATTTATTTGTTCTTGTCAACATTGGTGTTAAAATTTAAATAACTCCTGGTATTTATCCCTCTGATGTATTTATAGAAACCAGTCATATCTCCCCTCAGTCTTCTTTTGGTAAGGCTAAACAAGCCAAGCTCTTTGAGTCTCCTCTCATAAGGTAGGTTTTCTATTCCTTGGATCATCCTAGTAACTCTTCCCTGCATCTGTTCCAGTTTGAATTAAGATTTCTTAAACATGGGAAATCAAAATTGCACACAGTACTCCCAATGAGGTCTCACCAGTGCCTTGTATAATTGTATTAAAACTTCCATATCTCTACTGGAAATACCTTGCTTGATGCATCCTAGGACTGCATTAGCCTTTTTCATGATTGCATCATATTAGCAGCTCATAGGCATCCTGTGATCAATCAATACACCCAAGTCTTTCTCCTCCTCTGTTCCTTTCAAGTGATAACTCCCCAGTTTATAACAAAAATTCTTGTTGTTAGTCCCTAAGTTCATGACCTTGCCCTTTGCGCTATTAAATTGCGTCCATGTCTATTACTTCAGTTTTCAATGTCAGCCAGATCTTCTTGTATGATATTCCTGACCTCCTCTGTATTGGAAATACCTCCACAAATTTTTTGAGCATATTCCTACTTTTTCTGCCAAGGTCATGAATGACCGTGTTAAATAAAATTGGTCCTAAGACTGACCCCTGAGGAACTCCACCAGTAACCTCTTTCCAGCCTGAGAGTTCACTTTTTAATATGACCTGTTTGTAGTCTCCCTTTAACCAGATTTTGACCAGGGTGCTGGGGGGGGGAAGGGGGCACACTGAAGTTACTCAATTAGGCAAACTGCAAAGAGTGGGACAGACAATCCCCAAAGTTTTCTCACCATTAATCCACTTCTTGACAAAACCTAACAGTTTATGAGCACATTCCACATAAGAAACATTTTTAGACATTTTAAAATTTCTAAACTTTAACCTGTAAGTTTCAGAGGTAACCTTGAAATGTTTTAACACAGTATCCTTTATATTTTACATAATTCAAAGCTTCATCCATACCTATTTCATTGAACACTTGCCTACCTTTCCCAGTCAATCTGGTCAGCAGGACAGGCATACGCTGTACCTCAGGGATATGCTGAATTTCACATAGACATTTAAAGGTAGATAGAAATTTTTCTGTCTTCAGTATCTTTGTAAATTGGACAAATTCTTCCCCAGCTTTTGTTGTCATGAGGGGATGGATTTCCAGGCTGTTGGAGCGTTTTCTGCTCTTCCAAGACTTTGATCTGAAGTCTGGCAGATTGCTGTTGCCTCTGGTGAGCCTTCTCCTCATCAGCCAGACGATCCATATGCCTTAAATGGGCTTCTTTTTCCAGATCAGCTATTTTTTGCTTTTCCTTATTATCAAAGATCTGTCAGCTTCTGTTCATGCTCTAATTTTTGCTTGCTCACTTCCAATTGCATTCTAATTGCTTCTGCAGGGAATGGATCTGGGGCAGGTGAAGGAGACCCTGCTCTCTGATCACTGGCCATTAACAGATTTTTTTGGTTCTTGCTCTGGGGCCTTTTTCTTAAAAGACAACCCCCTCTCTGAGCACAATTCTTCAAGGTTTTTTCTGTCAAGATCTTCATATGACCGTGGGTGACTCATTGTAACTGATTTTTACCCTTTAAACGCTCCAATATCAAAATTAATTTTTGACAAGCGTGGGGTTCTGATCCAAAAACCCAATTAATCCGTGGTAATGTGTATCCTAGCCAGACTACGCCACTGTGACTGAGGTCACAATCCCCAAAGCTGGTGGATATTCCAATACTTAGATTTACCCAGCCAGCACAAAACAGCTTCTGCAATATCTTACTGGTTACCCAGAAGCCAAAACACAGTTCCCATTATAGCAACCCAGCCTTGGGCTTCCACCCAGACACCCCAGTCAAACATGATGAGGATTACTGAAAATCTTAATCATATAAGAAAGTTCTACCAATCACAAAGGATCGGGCACGTTACCTTCCAAGTTAATGAATATTTCAGATCTTACCCAAATACATGCTTACAGCCAATTCTTATTAACTAAACTAAAATTTATTAAAAAAGAAAAGAGAGTGTATTGGTTAAAAGATCAGTATACATACAGACATGAGTACAGTTCTGAGATCAGTTTCATAGTAGAAATGGTGAGCTTTGTAGTTGCAAGGAGTTTTTTCAGAATTAGTCCATATGTTATAGTCCAGCATTCATATCCAGGGTGATCCAGGAGGGACTGGAGATTTCAATCTTACGACTCAAGCTTCCCTTGCATAAAGCACCAAACAGATCTGAGATGAAAAGATCAGGTCCCAAGAGGTTTTTATACAGTTTCTGGGCAGCACAGAGTTCTTGGAAGAACAGTAGGTTTTGAAGTAACCTTCTGTTTCCTAAACATCACCAGTAAATACTACGTGGATTAAGATAAGGTAATTTATCCATTAAGCAGTTTATGATAAACTTTAAAGAGATATATTATTTCACCCAAGATTTATCTAAATGTTAATATTCCCTTTTGATTTCTGAATCAATAGCTATAGTAATAGACAGAAACTGTTTACATGGGTAACATCTAACAAAATATAAGTAAACTCATATAATTAGTATTATCTCTAATTCTCTAACAATACAGGTTTGCATTTCAGAGTTCTAGCCTATCTAACATAGAATGGCCCTAATTTCTAACATGTCTCTAAAGCATGTAAATAGTAAAGTAGTGGTGGGCAACCTGCATCCCATCAGGGTAATCCGCTGGCAGGCTGCGAGACAGTTTGTTTACATTGACCATCCACAGGCACGGCCGTCCGCAGCTCCCAGTGGCTGTGGTTTGCCGTTCCCAACCAATGGGAACCGCAGGTTGCCCACCACTGCTCTAAAGGTTGAATCTGGGTCAATTAGCCTGTGAGCTGCTTAATCCTTTCTGGCCATCTGTATAGTCTCCCCTTTAACCAATTCCTTATCAACATTTCTCCAATTTAACTAATAATTTCCCATGTGGAACTGTATCAGATGCCTTACTGAAATCCAGGAGGATTAGATCTACTGCATTTCCCTTGTCTAAAAAATCAAATCTTTTCAAATAAGGAGATCAGGTTGGTCTGATCTACCTTTTGTAAAATCATGTTGTATTTTATCCCAATTCCTGTTTACCTTAACTACTTTCTCTTTCAAAATTTGTTCCAAGGAGGTCAAACTAACAGGCCTGTGGTTTCCTGGATCACCCCCCCCCCCCCCAATAAATAAATTGGAACTCTATTAGCAATTCTGCAGTCATAGGGTATAACTCACCAGTTTTCAGATTCATTAAATATCCTTGCTGTTGGGTTTACAGTTTCATGTGCCAGTTCATTTAATATGCTCAGATGGAGATTATTTGGGCCCCCCAATTTAGTCTCATTAAGCTGTCTGAGTTTGGCTTCCACCTCGGATGTTGTAATTTCTACCTCCATATCCTTGTTGCAGTTAGCCATCCTGCCACTACCCCATGACTCTTACTTTGCCTCAGTTTTTAATAAGGCTAATGATTTGTTTAGGTGTTGGGCCATGCCTAGATTATTTTTAATTTCCACCCCATCCTCAGTGTTCTTCTTTCCTTGTTTTCTTTTTCTTGCTATAGAACCTTTTACTATTGGTTTTAATTCCCTTTGCAAGGTCCAACTCTGCTTGGCTTTTAGCAGTTCTCACTTTATCCCTGCACTTTCTGACCTCCATGAGGTAGCTTTCCTTGATGATCCATCCCATCTTCCATTCCTTGTAGGCTTTCTGCTTTCTCTTAATCTTTGAGATGTTTGGTCTGAAACTCTTCCCTGTGAATTTTTTCCCCTTGCTAGGGTTGCAGGCTTCGGATAGTTTCTGCAACTTTGACTTGCAGTAATTCCAAGTCTCCTCCACGTTCAGATTCTTGAGTTCTTCAGTCCAGTCCACCTCCCTAACTAATTCTCTTGATTTGAAAAGTGAAAACTTAAAAAAATTAAGGACCCTAGCTGCAGATCTATTTTTGTTTATCCTTCCATTTAGTTTTATACTGAATTAGCTCATGATCACTCGAACCAAGGTTGTCCCCTACAATCAGCTCTTCTATGAGGTCCTCACTACTAACCAATACCAAATCTAAAATGACATCACCTGTTGTTTGTTCATTATTGTGACTATTTGCTGAAGAAATCAGTCAGATCTCACATCCAGAAAAATCTGGGCCCTACTATAATTAGTGGCAGTTGTCTTCCAGTCCCATTAAGCTGTCTTTCTTGGTCAACATTGGCCTCAGCCAGCTCCCCTGCAGCACCGTTTTGTTCTTGATGTAGTTTTCAGACCTGTACTTGTGTCTTTGACCCATCCCAGAAACATGTCTGCCCCTTCTTCCTTTCCTTTCTGGGTATAGCTATCCTGGTCACCTGAAGTGATGACTAATGGCCCACCCAATTCGGTTTAAGTTGGGTATGCTCTTTTAGTCAGTCTCCAGAAACCTTATTTTTCAAGATTCAACCTAGATTAACTTCTCTCATATTTTTTTAGTTGGCCTTTTGTTTCTTTTTCTACTTTAGCGTTTACCTGAATTCACCTGATTTCAGTTTGCTAGAAGGTTTGCCTGCTTCTAAGGTTTAACATGTGATCTGCAGCACTGGCTTGGGGAACTTAGTTGAATTATTTTCTTGATTGCTTTTGGAAGCTGTTGGTGGCAGGGGAGAATTCGTTACCCTGCTAACAGAGAGAGCTCTGTGTGTGTGTTTCTTCCCCCCTCACCCCCCATATCTCCTTGTCAATTGCTGGAAATGAGCCATTTTCATTAGCACTACAAACAGTTCTTTTTCTCTTCTGCTGATAAAAGCTCACCTTAATTGATCACTCTCCTTATAGTGTATATGGTAACACCCATTGTTTCATGTTTGTTCTGTGTGTGTGTGTGTGTGTGTGTGTGTGTAATCTTCCTACTGTATTTTCCACTACATGCATCCAATGAAGTGGGCTGTAGCCCACGAAACCTTATGCTCAAATACATTTGTTAGTCTCTACGGTGCCACAAGTACTCCTATTCTTTCTGCAGTCAGTTACTTGACCTGTAACATAACTCACAAAATACCCAATATTAAGCTCACTATAGTAAATACAATTCATAGTGGACAAGTAAGAGACTGACCATCACAGAACTGCAATTAGCATTGACCCTTGCCTTAGCCTTTGGACCCTCAACTCTGTATGTGTTTATTGCAGCTTGAGGCAGGGATGAATTGATTTCCCTGACTACTCAACCTTAGTTTCACCTTATGTCCAGCTTTCTTTATTTCTGTAACGGGCCCTCCTTTGTTGAGAAGCAATGCACATGTAAACTGGTGGATTAATTGCTTGAAACCCTGATCTTCTGCATATGAAATTGAGAGCTGTAGTTCATAGATTATGGGAGAAGTTGAGGACTTTTATAGTAGGATTTCTACATTGAATGAAGTAATGTAAAGAAAAATCAGTGAAAGATCTAGTTTATGTAATTCTTGGTCTAAGTGTTTTTTGTTACTGTTAACATAGCTTTGCAGGTACAGAGACTTCAAATTGAGATTTTTGTTTTTAATCTCAAGGTTAGAATGGAAAAGAATTAAAAAATCCAGTTCTTCTAAACCTGTTTCCTCGTTCTAGTTCTTGATGAAGCTGATAGAATCTTGGACATGGGCTTCGCTGATACTATGAATGCGATTATAGAAAATCTTCCTAAGAAACGCCAGACATTGCTTTTTTCAGCAACACAAACCAAATCAGTGAAGGATCTTGCACGACTGAGTTTAAAAGATCCAGAATATGTTTGGGTTCACGAAAAAGCAAAATTCAGGTAAGTGGTGGTGGTTTGTCTTGGTGGTTGTACTGGAGAAAGAAAGTGATGACAGCAACACTTTTCTCAACTTCTTTCCTAGCACCTCTGGGAAGTGGGATGTTGTCATATTTCCATGTTAAACCCCTCCTGCTCCACTCAAACACTGGTTCTTGATGTTTTATTTTGAAAGCAAGCAGCTGAAGTGTATTGCGTTGCCAGTCATGGTTCACTTATAATTTTCACTAAGGTGTCTTAGCTTGATCTGACTTTTTAGATATAACTAGATGCAAAAGGGTTCATGTTGTCTTCAGTGGCATTTATATTCGGGAGGGTGGGGGGAAGCTGAGCAAACCCAAGTGGAGATAATAGTATTTAATACAATAAAACCTTGCACTTCTGTAGGCTCTTTTCTCTGAGGATTTCAAATGACTTTACAAACATGAATGTTTAATGGAGTGTTAGAATTTCAGAATTCCTGTTTCATGGGAAATTATGAAATTTCAGAATTTGGTTTTGTTCTGAATTGGAATGAAAACAAATATTTTCAAATTTTGCATGAAATGGAAATTCTAAAATAGATTTAAAAAAAATCAAAATCTTCATTTTTAATTTTATTTTTTCATTTTTATATTTTTGTTTTATGTTTGCAAAAACATTAAGGGTGGCTGGTACTCAGTACAGATTGGAACATCTTGTTTTCTAGATTAGTCTCTCGTCTGTGTTGTTATGAAACAGTTTGACATCTGGATCTAGACAATAAGATAAGCACTCGCTATACAAATTAGAGGACCAGCTATTTTTCAATATCCTAGAAAAATGATTCCAAACTAAAACAAAGTTATTGAAAACTGCTGCTCTTAGAATTAGTACGCTGAGTGTTGCTTATTTTTGTGTTGATAATGTCAGTGCCAAACTGTTATATTAGAACAAAAAATGGGAGACACTTTTATTTAGAAAATAAGATAAAATGTTTCAATCTCTATGTAGCAGCTGCCCTTAATGTTTTAAAAAAAGAAATAAAAAAGAAATGAATATACTTTTGACTGTTTTGTCATAATGACCTGTCTATAATAGCAGTAGTGCATCCTATGATGAGACTTGACATATGACATAGGCAGTATTACCACTGCTATCATGAAATAATGTAAAAATACAAATGAAATAACCTTTCAAATTAATTTGGAAACTAAAGCTTTGTTCTGAAATGAAATTTTGAAAATTTCCAAGAAAAACTTTTCGCAGCAAAATTAATACAGTGTTTTGAAAAAAAAATCTGGGTTAGTTGAAATGGCATTTTCATGGGTAAGTCTTCCAACAAAAAATTTCTGACCAGCTTGAATGATTAAATCTATCTGCTCCCCTGTGTGATATAAAAATACTTGCCTACTTAACATACAGATGGAGGGGAAAACAAAGCACATTGAAGTAAAGTCTTTCCTAAGATCACACATTGGCAGAGTGGAGAACAGAACCCAAGTTCTGACTGAGTCCACTACTCCAACCAACTTCTCAATCCATTGTTTCACATACACTTGTGATAGTATTACCTAAAATATTGGATCCTGAATAATAGGAAACATTAGAAACACAATTTACATTGTTAATCCCCTTTTTGCTTGGTGGAAAAGGATCAAAACACCTAACTAAATATATAGCTACCTTAGCTTGAGGGCTAGTGTAGCTATTAGTACACTCAATTGCATTTCCCTGTTGAGAAGGGAATATCTTTATTATAATGCTGCCTCATGAGAGCTTTTGAAATATTTCAGTAGCTGCAATTAGACAAGATGAAGCAAAAAAAGAAATAGAAAATATTTGTTTTGTTTTAGAATTATGATCTTGGCACACGGTATTTCATCAGCTAGAGAAAAACAATTTCCTGCAAGAGATTTACAAAATGGCAACTACTGTAGCATAACTTAGAGCACTACTAGCTGAATAAAAATCAGAGCAGAGCATTGCAGTTTCATCCTCACAAATGGCACCTTCAAGTTACATTTAATTTCAGTCTGGTCAATCTGGGGTGGGAGGTACAGAGCATCAAGGCAGCATTTTAAAGTATGTTAAGAACTGATCTTTCATGGGCTATTCTCTTTTGTTGTTAAAGAACTTGAAAGTAATTTAAGATGACAATTTAGACTTTTACAGAGAGACTCTGCATGTCAGGTACCTAGTGCAGTCAGTTAAAAATGTATTTTCTTGTACATTTAGACTCTGCTTTGACATTGCCTTAAGCACAAATGATGCTTTAATAGGACTAAAAAGAAAGGTTTGTATTTTAGGTCAAGACCGTTTGAATGTCACTATTTAGACACAGGCATTTTTTGGCTTAATAGGTAACTGGATCTAAAAAGTCACTTAAAAATTGTGACACTATTAGTAAGAAAATCATAAGTCTTCAAAAAGCATGAGCCTTTCATTAGCGCTTCCAGGTATGCTTCTGAAAATAGGGAAGAAATTCTCAGCATAGTTAATATGGAAGCAATGAAACTTTTTAAATTTAACTTCGGGCTGATGAAAACCAAGTGGCAGGTCTTTAGGTACTCTGTGTGTGGCTTTTCAGGTTTTCTTATGTAAATGATATGAGAAGTGTCTAACTTGACCTTTGTTTTTCAGTACCCCAGCAACTTTGGACCAGAATTATATTGTTTGTGGGCTGCAGCAAAAAATAAACATGTTGTATTCCTTCCTGAGAAGTCACCTGAATAAGAAGAGCATTGTGTTTTATGCAAGTTGTAAAGAGGTACATCTCATATTTATCTCTTCTAATAGATACTCTTTTTGGATATAATCAAGTATGAGGAAGGGAGGCAAACTAATGACTTTGAAATCTGCAAGAGAGACTTAAATGGTAAAATGAGAGTGCAAAAATTAACGTGTGTTTTAAAAAAAATAGATGGTGAAAGTTATCAGTAAGAGCTGGTTGTATTTTTAACTGGTGTGGGACATTTTGTACTTTATTTGTATAGTGTGTAAAGAGGTTACTTTTAAAAAGCTGGAGATATGAATAATTGTGTGGTATCAAGGAAGAGAGGGCAGTTGAGAGTATGGAAAGACTTTCTTTATGGTCATCTGACTTGATCCTGCAAACACTTACTTCTGAAAGTAATTTTACTCCCGCGAGCAGTCCATTGAAGTACTGGTGTTTAAGTGTTTGCACCATGATGCCATAGATATTTAATAATTTCTGACTGCTTAAATAGTAGCCTTACAGATTACCTTATTTGAAAGGCTTTATGGATGTATTTGTTTTTCAAGTCTTCTAAATGGGTTGTAAAAATCCATTTCTGCTATCTCACTGATACAGGAAGGTTTGAATATCCATGTTGCCATTTTGCTGACTTCAGTGTGGAGAGAAGATATAGATTAATTTTTGTATAGAAATACTGTTTCTATTATTGAGTAAGGGAATGTGTGTAGTTTCCTTAACTACTAGTTTAAAAAAAAATTCTTGGCACTTATTAAAAAAAAAAAAATCACACATTGGTGTGCACCATAATAAACAGGCAACAAATGTCTTGGTGAAAGAAAGTGCACTAGGTAGAAATATTAAAATTAGGCTGCGGTGGATTATCCTGATTGCAATCTTGGTATCTGTACATGTGCACTGAAGTGCCTGTGAGAGCGGCACTACTGGTGAGATCTAGTTTAGTCCATACGCTTCTGACTCGCCAAGGTGCAACACCATATCTCTCCTGCTCACCCCCCAGCTCTCTGCAGAACCTGGCACACTCTCGCTAGGCGTTGCTTCCTGCTCTGCGGAGTATGGCAACATCTTACACAATTCGCTTCCTGTCTCAGTATTTGGGGGGAGGGGTGATAACCTCTCTCCACTCACAATCGGGTCCCATCCGATCTCTGGGGTGGAGGAAAGCTATTTTGCTTTAAATGTTAAGAATATATTTACTTCTTAGTAGATAACTACCACCATCACAGTGAAATATCACGTTCACTTCTTTGACTTGTTGACCAACAGGTTCAGTATTTGTTCAGAGTGTTCTGTAGGCTCCGCCCTGGCATACCTATACTGGCTCTCCATGGCAAACAGCAACAGATGAAAAGAATGGAGGTCTACAATGACTTTGTTCGCAAGAAATCAGCAGTGCTTTTTGCTACAGATGTTGCAGCTCGAGGGCTGGGTAGGTAACCTTCAGTGCAATAGTGTATCCATAGAGTGGTGTTTCAAGCCTGTTCATACCTTAGCACTGCATCATATAAGAAACCAGGCTTTAAGAAGCATTTTTAAAACACAATAAGTTTACATTTAGTTTGTTGCCTCCTCATCTAAAAGCTAATCATTATATCCAAAAAGCAAAATAATTAAAATACTTTCTCCTCAGTGCAATCTTTCTCTTTAACGGGGCCTCACTTTAGTAATCTGTACTTAGTTTATTCCTATTTGTCTTTGTAAAATGTCTGTTTTGAGCAATCTTGTAATGCTGTTAATTAGTTATGTGTTGAATAGAAGCTGTGTGGCTCTCTAATCCATAGACTGTCCAGCTGTTCCAGAACTCAGTAACTGGTGTTTACGAAATAAATAACAAGAATGGGATGTCCTGAATGCCAGAAGGAAGCTTTCAAAGGCTTTAAATACTCGGATGCCTCTTGCGTCCCATGGGTTAGTCTAAAAAGTAGGTAAAGTGAGCAGCCAACTACTAGCTGATGAGAGGAAGTTGGAGGGATTTTTGTAATGCCTGCCTCTGAATTGAAATGTGTCAACGTGGGAAAAAATCAACTCTTCTTTGTTGCTTCTAAAGAAGTAAAACAATAGCTGAGGCAAGAACAAGAAAATTCCTATTGATGGAAGTAGTTTTGTGTACGTCTTGCTTTCCTTTGACTGTTTTTTTTTGTTAGAAGGAAAGTGTATTAGCTCTTCCCTTATGTTTTCTCATGGCGATTTTGTATCTTACAATATATTTTTTTCATACTTAATAACTTAAAAGTGATTAGGTGTAACTGTTCAAAGTGCTTTCAAGGACTCACTTGCACTTGTGTGGCATTGGAAGTTGGGTTCAAACATTCAGCAGCAAAATTCACTGGCCCAAAATATCATCTTGTCTCCAACAGATTAGAAGAGGGAAATGCTCTAAATTAGGAGGAGACAGAGCATATAGGACTCCATCTCTACCTTCCATACTGTTTGGTTCTCACTGCTAAGGAATTTATTTGGCTGCATTTGTTTAGAAACAGTTATGTGGATAATTGGTGCATATCCTGTGACCATAGCCATAATCAAATAGTAAATATTGATTCTATACAGTGCAACAGAGTTTTGCTGCTGTTAGCCTGGAATGCCCATTAAGTTTGAAATTTTCTTCCTTTTAATTATGACTGCCTTTCAACATGGACTGTTCAGTCTTACCTAGCAACCTCCTCCTTGCTGTCATTGAAATAGATAATGATGTTTTAATACCTGGATAGTTATGGTAGTAGCAGCTGACCACAGCTAATTTCAAGCTCTGATTGTGTAGTAAATTGATATTCTACATAAAAAGTGGGTCAACTCACTTACTTAATCATTTAATGCCAGGGCATTTATTATCTGTAAGACACAGAGCATCTGTCTGTCCTTGTCAGGTGTGAAATTACGTTCCATTCAGTGCACTGTCATTACTTAGGAAATGAAGATGCCATTAATTTTAGTTCACTTTGACAAAGGGGATAGCTGTTTATGATATGCTGATACATGCAATTAATTTTCAATTCAGAGAGATTGCTCACAGGCAGTGTCTATAAATTGATCTGAATGATGGCTCTCTCGGAATAGTACTGCAAAATAAAATATTGCAACATGTTAAAACTTGAATCTCTTTCTCCACAGATTTCCCTGCAGTGAACTGGGTCATTCAGTTTGATTGCCCAGAGGATGCAAATACATACATTCATAGAGTGGGAAGAACAGCCAGGTACGTGTTTAATTATGATTTGCATTTGTGTTGATGATAGGAAGAAAACTAATAACCTGATCAGCTAGGTACAGGTCAGAAGGGATTAAAAGCCATTACCACCTGAAGGCTGTTTGGCAGCTTATGTGAAGTGCGTTTGTCTTTATCAATTTTTCATAGATATAAAAAAAACCTTTATAAACACGAATACGCATAGTTAAATAGTTAAGAGACTGAATTCTCCTCTCGTCCTTAGAAGTGGTCGTGCCAGGCAGAGTGGAAGCTCATTTGTGCTGTGCCTGTTCTATAGATAAATAAGACTTTAATCTCTAGTGCTGGTAATCCATTTTCTTCCAATGGCATTACATTCATTTGAAAAGGATAATGCAATGTTTCGTGTTTTTATTTGGAAAATTCTGATGTCATTAAGTAGGTTGGTTTCTAAAAATCTTTAATTTTTCAACATTTAATATAATCATACTCTTAGGGATAGGAACAACTTCAATTTATTATTTGCTCCCTAAAGCAATTTCTTGAAAGAATCACATGAGTAATACCTACTTGTGTGAAAACTCGGTAGATAAAAATTTCAAAAATATACAGACTTCAGAGGGGACATTAAATCTCAGATGATAACTGGTGCTGAAGATTTGTCATAACATTTTTTATCAAATTACAGAACAGTCATGCTAAATTTAGTAAAGTCGTGGGTTTGATTTTTGATATTAAAAAAAATAATAATGCCATGACAAACAAGGAAGAGGGGCCCCGAGTGAGGTGGTGGTGGGGATGGAGAACGAGCCTGCCCCACACTCACCCTGCAGCTGCAGCTCCTGTCCTGCCTGGCTTCCCTTCCTGGGTGCTGTAACCTGGTGCGTGGGGTTGTAGCAATGCTCAGGTTTGGCCTAGCAGCCCCTCCATCATGATGGGGAGCGGGGAGCCAGGCCTAGCTCCACAGGGCAGGAGCCATTACTGAAAGGTATGTTTATTAAAATCACAGATACAAAGACACATCCCGGACAAATGGTAAAATCACTGCATCCATGATATTTTTTTCCCCCACTATGAAAAACCTAAAGACTATCTTATTAGTTTGCATCTTTTTCCCCCTTCTAGAAGGGGGTGATGGGTTTTTACTTGCTTTTGGAAATGCTGGTTATAAACTGAACCATTTGCATTCTTTAAAAACCTATTAAATGTTACTTACATTTAGACATGCGGCTGCTACTGTTGTCTCTGGGTGTACATAAATTTGGAACTCAGCGCTGCAAAAGCTTGCATTTGCATGTTGGATCTGGTGGTTGTTAGGTATATCTCCATATATTATATATTTTATTCCCATGCAGAGACCCATCTCATAGAACTGGAAGGGACCCTCAAAGGTCATCGAGTCCAGCCCCCTGCCTTCACTAGCAGGACTAAGTACTGATTTTGCCCCAGATCCCTAAGTGGCCCCCTCAAGGATTGAACTCACAACCCTGGGTTTAGCAGGCCAATGCATGGCTATAACCCAGTTCTTCCTCTCCTTGAACTTGAGCCTGCTATGGTGTCATTATCCTGTGTTTGTGGCATCACAGTATTGTCATGGAAAAGAAAATGTAGTAAATTCAGCATTATTGCGTAACTGCAGCTTCTAGTAGGACTCTTGAGAGTTTTCTCAGTATTAAGTGACTTGTCTGAAACGTGTCAGGTTCTGTGTGCCTGATTTTTTCCCCACTTGTAAGATGGGATGACATGTCACTCCCAGATGTTATTGGGAATGCTTCTAAAGCACTCTGGAGACTAAAACAGCTATACAAGTATAAATGTTATTAACACGACTATTAAAAAGGGTAAAGGAAATGGGATTTAATTCTAATACTGCTGAGAGAACTTTCCAGGGTACAAAGGGTGCCTTTTCAGAGAGCCTCTTTTAAATGAGACTTTTTCTGAGGTCAGATAGTGGTAGTGTGAATAAAGCTTGGCTGAATGTTGGGGATAGAGGGCCTGTTTCTTTGTTGAGAGGCTGTTCTCTCTGCTATACAGACTGACTACCCCTTTACTTCACCACACCTTTGTTGGGATCTCCTTTCAGATGAATTTTTCCATCGCCGGTATGTAAGGCTTTGCTGAGGTTTCAAGGGAAGGATAAGACCCAGTCTTCACATATTTTTGCTGGCAGAGTGGTGATTTGAAGAGAGCAGTTGCCTTCTGTAGGAAAAGCTTTACAAGCAGTGGCATAGCTAGGAGAGGAAAACTGGGTGGGTGGGCACTGACTGGGGGGAGCAGGGGGCCTGCCTCCCCCCCCCCCACTATCTCCAGCCGGCTTTTACTGCTCAGCAGGCCCCCGAAGATGAAGCTGCCTGGGGCACACAGGGACGACTCACCCTCTCCCAGGCGGGAGGTGTGCCTCGTGTGGGCGGGGCTGGGTGGGGCTGGAGACCCAGGCAGCAGAATGCAGTGCACAGGAGAGGGATGCTGATGGACACTGACCAGGTGTTGGGAATCCCAGCCTGTGGATTCGGGGGGCTCCAGCATCCAGTGGGCCTGGATGCTAAGTGGGTGGGCCGCAGCCCACTCAGGCCCACCCATGGCTACAGCCCTGTTTACAGGTGCTTGCTGATTCCTAATCTAATTCACAGATTAATGGTAAAACTGCCCTGCATTAGGTTTTCATTGTGGGGGAGTCTGCCAAGTTCTTCGAGTGCATGGCGATTCCAAGTAGGTGTGCGCTGCATGCAAAGTCGTTGGAAGGCTTTTCCCCTAGCGGTACCTGTCGGGTCAGCCGTGGAGCTCCTGGAACTGCGCCTTCATGGCGGTGTATATAGGTCCCTGCCGACCCGCCACGTCTTCAATTCCTTCTTACTGCCAGTGATGGTCGTTGGAGCTGTGTGTCTCTCTTGCCTCCGCAAGCGTTTCCCCTAGTGATTAGACTTTCTGTTAACCCAGGGGCGGGCAAACTTTTTGGCCTGAGGGCCACATCGGGTTTCCGAAAATGTATGGAGGATCAATTAGGAGAGGCTGTGCCTCCCCAAAGGGCCAGGTGTGGCCTGGTCTCTGCCCCCCGCCCGCTTCTTATCCCTTGGCGGCTCCTGCCCTATCCACCCCTCCCTGACCTCTGACCGCCCCTGGACCCGCTGCCCTATCCAATCCCTCCTCTCATTCCTGACTGCCCCCCCTCTCCGGACCCCTGACCCATCCAACCACCCATTCTCCCTGACTGCCCCCGGAACCCCTGCCCCTGACTGCTTCCTGCCACCCCATCCAACCCCCCCTCCTTCCTGACTGTCCCCCTGGGACCCATGCCCCCATTCAACACCGCTGTTCTCCGCCCTCTGACCCCCCGACCCCTATCCACACCTCTGTCCCCTGACCACCACCCCGAACTCCCCTACCCTCTATCCAACCCCGCCTGCTCCCTGCCCCCTTAATGCTCTGCCTGGAGCACTGGTGGCTGGCGGTGCTACAGCTGTGCCACCCAGAACACCAGGACGGGCAGCTGTGCCACCCGGCTGGCTGCCAGCCAGGCCACCGCGCAGCACAGAGAACCGGGTCAGGCCACGGCTCTGCAGCTGCACTGCCTGGCAAGAGCTCGCAGCCCCGCTGCCCAGAGAATTGCACCGGTGGCACAGTGAGCTGAGGCTGCGGGGGAGGGGGAACAACAGGGGAGGGGCCGGGGGCTAGCCTCCCAGGCCAGGAGCTCAGGGGCCGGGCAGGATAGTCCCGCGGGCTGGATGTGGCCCGCGGACCATAGTTTGTCCACCTCTGTGTTAACCTGTAAATAGTTAGTGTTAGTTTTCAGTAGTTAGTTAGATAGAAGTGGGGGGTTCCCCCAACCCCAATTCCCTCCCCTCTTGGAGTTCAGGGCATGCCTCCATCCCAAGAGTTTAAGCTGTGCAGGACCTGCCGCAAGCCCATGCCAATGGGCTACCCCCATGACTCCTGCCTAAAGTGTCTGGGGGAGGCGCATCAAACAGATTGCTGCAAGATCTGCAAAGGGTTCCGCCCGAGAACAAAGAAAGAAAGGGACTTCAGGCTCAAACAATTCCTTATGGAGGCAGCCCTCCGTCCCCAGCCGGCTCCGGGCCAGCAGGACTCAGCACCAAGCACCTCCGTGCGGAGGGCTCTGGTCTCTGTTAGAGAAGCTACGGCACTGAGGAAGGACTCTAGGCATAGAGACCCTTAGCACGGTCACTCCCCAGCACTGAAGCCCGCAGCGGCCACACAGCACCGCTTGCACTCACTGGTGCCACCTAAGCAGACAAGAAGACAAATAGAGGGCGCTCACCCACGATGAGAGCAGCTGGGTCTGACAGCGCCAGCGGTATGTGTCTTGCGCAGGGGCACCCAGTGCCGGTCTCGCAGGAATCAGCACCATTGACTTCGGGCCCACAGAGGGATCCATCAAGTCTGGTGCCATTGGACTCTCCTGCTAGAGTGTGCCAGGTGGAGGAGCTGGAGCTCCCTTCCACCCTGGACACATTTGAGGCGGCCAGGGACTTGATTGCCATGATGGCACCGCAATCCCCCACCAGGCAAGATAGACCTCTGGCACTGCAAAGCATGGCGCCATTCAGAGGCAAGCCCGCAATGGTGAAGCACTGCTCGCCTTCTCCACAGCACTGTTCTCCGGCACCGTCCTGCTTGGCATCACTGTGGTCTCCGTGCTCAGGGTCCCAGTCATTGGACTTGAATGTGGAGTCCTACTACTCCAAGCGCAGTCAGTGTGTCATCGCAATAGGCCGGAGGCGGGGATGGTGCCACGGCAGGGGCCCGCGTAATGGCCTTTTTGAACCCCATGGGCATACCACCAGGCTCAGGGCACTTACTCCAGGAGCTGCCAGTCCATAATCTCAGAAGGACATGCCCCTTTACCACCCAGGACCGTCCCCCACCTTAAGGCATTAGACCACGGTGCAGAGCCCTGTCCGGGTCCCTGCTCCACCACTGGCTCTGAAGCTGCTACTGGCGCCGAGGAGCACAGCACTGAGCAAGATGCTTCCAGGAAGCTGGAGGGACAAGAAGCCTGGTACTGTCTTGGGCGACATCGTCATCCTCAATGGATGAGGCGGTGGCGGGGTCTTCATCCTCTGGGCTACCCCCCCATTGATAATAGAGTGCCCCAGGAGCTGTTGCACAGAGTGGCTCATAACATGGGGCTACAGGCTGAGGAGTTGGTCGAGTCTGAGGACCCCATGGTGGACATACTAACCCCAAGGGGCCCTCCAGGGTGGCATTACCACTCATTACAACTGTTCAAGCCACTACAAAGACCTTGTGGCAGACTCCTGCCTCCATTCCCCCTACAGCTAAGGGGGTAGAGAGAAAGTATTTTGTCCCCTCTAGGGGGTACGAATACTTATTCACTCATCCACAGCTGGGTTTGCTGGTCGTAGCGGCAGTGAATGAGAGAGACGGGCAGGCAGGCCCAACTCCAAAATCTAAACATTCAAAGAAGCTGGACCTCTTCGGCAGGAAGATGTACTCCACTGGAGGGCTTCAGCTTCCTATTGTTAACCAGCAAGCAATCCTCAGCAGATAAAATTTTAATTCGTGGGACTCCATGATGAAATTTAAGGAGTTGATCCTGTCAGACTCTAGAGCGGAATCTGTAGCCATTGTCGAGGAGTGCAAGGCAGTGGCACAGACTTCTTTACAGGCCTCCCTGGACGTGGCAGACTTGGCCACGTGAACCAGGTCCTCCGCCATAGCCATGAGGAGGAGCTCATGGCTCCAGGTTCTGGGCCTTCCCCCAGAGATCCAACAAACAATTCATGATTTGCCCTTTGACGGCAAGTCATGGGGTTGTTTTTGGAGCAGACAGATTCCAAGCTTCATAGCCTAAAGGATTCGCAGGCAACTTGAAATCGCTGGGTCTGCACACCCCTGCCACCCAGCGGAACATTTTAAGCCCTAACGCCCTCTGCATTTCTACCCTTCCCAGCCTAGGCAGGACTTCTCCAGGAAGCGGGGCAGGAATGGTAGGTGTAAGCTTGCCCATCCACCATCCAATCAAGGCCAGGGATCAGCGAGGCAGTCCTCAGGCTCTAAGCAAGCCTTTTGAAGGCGTGCCCAGGGGCGATGCACCAGTCCACTCACCGGATCCTTCACCCTGTTTTCTAAATAGTTTGTCCCACTTCTATCGTACTTGGACCCAGATAATCTAAGATCTCTAGGTCCTTAGCACTGTAGAAGTGGGATATTCTCTCCAATTCTGCTCCTCATGCAGGAGGTTCAATTGCTCCTTGCCACGGGAGCAGTGGAGGAGGTTCCTCAGGAGCTAAGGGGCAAGGGATTCTACTCCCAATATTTCCTAATCCCCAAAGCCAAAGGGGTCTCAGACCCATCCTCAACCTGCGAGGCCTCAACGGATTCATGAAGAAGCTGAGGTTCCGCATGGTCTCTCTGGCTGCCATCATCCCATCCCTGGATCTGGGAGACTGGTACGCTGCCCTCGACATAAAGGATGCGTAATTCCACATATCTATAATTCCAGCCCACAGATGCTTTCTCAGGTTCGTAGTGAACCACAACCATTATGAGTTTACGGTCCTCCCCTTTAGTTTGTCAGCACTCGCTCGAGTTTTTACCAGGTGCATGGCAATTGTAGCCGCCTTCCTGAGAAGAAGGCAGGAACAGGTCTTCCCGTACATTGACGACTGGTTGGTCAGGGGCTGCTCCAAGGCGCAAGTGGCGCAACATGTCAGCATGATAAGATCCACCTTTGACAAGCTGGGTCTTCTCCTGAATGTACACAAATCAACTCTATTGCCTACTTAGAGAATAGAGTTCATTGGGGCAGTGCTGGATTTGGGTCAGGCCAGAGTCTCGTTTTCGGACAATGCATGACGTCATAGAAGGCTTCAAGCAATACTGCACCACTACAGCAAGGAATTTCTTGAAGCTCCTTGGATTTATGGTAACTTGTACATACATGGTACAACATGCAAGGCCGAGGCTCAGATCTCTCCAGGCCTGGCTGGTGTCAATTTATCGGCCTGCTACACTTAAAGAAGCAGAGCCTGTCAGTCTCGTCAATAAAGGTTCGCCTAGCTGCCATTTCGGCATTCCACCCAGGAGTGTCTGGCCGATCAGTCTTCGCCAGTCTGATGGTTGGTTGGTTTCTTAAAGGTCTTGACAGATTATACCCGCAAGTTAAGTAGCTGATCCCAGCTTGGGACCTTAATCTTTCTTTCAAGACTAATGGGGGGGCCCCTTTCGAGCCCCTAGTGACTTGCTCATTACTCTATCTGTCATAGAAGGTGACATTCCTGGTTGCAATAAAGTGTCTGAGCTTAAGGCCCTAACTTCTGACCCTCAATACACCATTTTTTGTAAGCACAAAGTGCAGCTTAGGCCTCGCCCAGCCTTTCTCCCAAAGGTTGTCTCTCACTTTCATGCGAATCAGGACATTTTTCTCCCACTTTTTTACCCTAAGCCACACGCTAACAGTTGGGAGCAAAGATGTTCGGTGAGCATTGGCTTTTTATATCAAGTGCACAAAGCCGTTTTGTAAGTCAAACCAGTTGTTCGTCGCAGTAGCAGACAGGATGAAGGGCCTTCTGGTGTCTTCTCAAAGAATTTCATTATGGATCATGTCCTGTATCTGAGCATGTTATGAATTGGCAAAGATACCTGCCCCTGCACTAACGGCAAATTCTACAAGAGTACAGGCCTCCTCGGCCATGCAGCATTTGGCAGAGTGGTGCTTCAGTCAGCAATTCCATGAACTCCGACCTCACCTCCTAGGTAAGGCTTGGGAGTCGGGAGAGATTCCAGAAGACTGGAAAAGGGCAAATATAGTGCCCATCTATAAAAAGGGAAATAAAAACAACCCAGGAAACTACAGACCAGTTAGTTTAACTTCTGTGCCAGGGAAGATAATGGAGCAAGTAATTAAGGAAATCATCTGCAAACACTTGGAAGGTGGTAAGGTGATAGGGAACAGCCAGCATGGATTTGTGAAGAACAAATCATGTCAAACCAATCTGATAGCTTTCTTTGATAGGATAACGAGCCTTGTGGATAAGGGTGAAGCTGTGGATGTGGTATACCTAGACTTTAGTAAGGCATTTGATACAGTCTCGCATGACATTCTTATCGATAAACTAGGCAAATACAATTTAGATGGGGCTACTATAAGGTGGGTGCATAACTGGCTGGATAACCGTACTCAGAGAGTTGTTATTAATGGTTCCCAATCCTGCTGGAAAGGCATAATGAGTGGGGTACCGCAGGGGTCTGTTTTGGGACCGGCGCTGTTCAATATCTTCATCAACGACTTAGATATTGGCATAGAAAGTACGCTTATTAAGTTTGCGGATGATACCAAACTGGGAGGGATTGCAACTGCTTTGGAGGACAGGTTCATAATTCAAAATGATCTGGACAAATTGGAGAAATGGTCTGAGGTAAACAGGATGAAGTTTAACAAAGACAAATGCAAAGTGCTCCACCTAGGAAGGAAAAATCAGTTTCACACATACAGAATGGGAAGAGACTGTCTAGGAAGGAGTACGGCAGAAAGGGATCTAGGGGTTATAGTGGACCACAAGCTAAATATGAGTCAACAGTGTGATGCTGTTGCAAAAAAAGCAAACATGATTCTGGGATGTATTAACAGGTGTGTTGTGAGCAAGACACGAGAAGTCATTCTTCCGCTCTACTCTGCTCTGGTTAGGCTTCAGCTGGAGTATTGTGTCCAGTTCTGGGCACCACATTTTAAAAAAGATGTGGAGAAATTGGAGCGGGTCCAGAGAAGAGCAACAAGCATGATTAAAGGTCTTGAGAACATGACCTATGAAGGAAGGCTGAAAGAATTGGGTTTGTTTAGTTTGGAAAAGAGAAGACTGAGAGGGGACATGATAGCAGTTTTCAGGTATTTAAAAGGGTGTCATAAGGAGGAGGGAGAAAACTTGTTCACCTTAGCCTCTAAGGATAGAACCAGAAGCAATGGGTTTAAACTGCAGCAAGGGAGGTCTAGGTTGGACATTAGGAAAAAGTTCCTAACTGTCAGGGTGGTTAAACACTGGAATAAATTACCTAGGGAGGTTGTGGAATCTCCATCTCTGGAGATATTTAAGAGTAGGTTAGATAAATGTCTATCAGGGATGGTCTAGACAGTATTTGGTCCTGCCATGCGGGCAGGGGACTGGACTCGATGACCTCTCGAGGTCCCTTCCAGTCCTAGAATCTATGAATCTATAACATGAGCAGTCACTCGAAAAAGAAAAACGGTTACCTACCTTTCGTAACTGTTGTTTTTCGAGATGTGTTGCTCATGTCCATTCCAAGACCCACCCGCCTTCCCCTCTCGGAGTTTCCGCACAGAGGAACTGAAGAGGCAGCGGGTCAACAGGGATCTTATAGATTCATAGATTCTAGGACTGGAAGGGACCTCGAGAGGTCATCGAGTCCAGTCCCCTGCCCGCATGGCAGGACCTTATATAAAGCTAAGTTTTTGTCATGGTTACTTTTAGTAAAAGTCATGGACAGATCATGGGCAATAAACAAAAATTCATGGAAGCTGTGACCTGTCTGTGACTTTTGCTGCTGCGGCTCCATGGTTTCCACCACCACCATGGTGGCTAGGAGCTGTGGGGTTCCCCCTCCGCTTGTGGCAGCTGGAAGCTGCAGGGTGACCATATTTCCCAAAGAGAAAATGGGACACCCCCAGCTGTTCGCCCAAGGCATCCCCCTCCCCCATGTGAGACTGTCACCTATCGATGAAACCATGAGGAGGACCCCCTCAGGAGTCTATCACCTGTTGCTGGAACCTTGCAGGGGGCCCCCTGTTGCCTGTCGCTGCTGTTGCCTGTTGCTGGAACCCTGCCAGGGCCCCACTGGCTGCCAGCTCCAGTCCTGCAGCCCCTGGGGCTGAAGCAGAGAATGTCACCGAGGTTTCTGGAAGTCAAGGATTCCGTGACTTCCATGACCTCCATGACAAAAACGTAGCCTTACCTATATACACCGCCATGAAGGCATGACTCCAGGGGGCTCCACAGCTGACCCAATGGGTACCACTAGGGGAAAAAACCTTCTGACTGTGCACGCGGCGCACGCATACCTACTTGGAATGGACATGAACAACACATCTCAAAAAACAACAGTTATGAGAAGGTAGGTAACCATTTTTTCTTGTGGCTCCTGTAAAAGAGATGTTTACTGAGCCAGAAATAACAGCCTAGAGAAACATACGTATTGGGAATAAACTGGGGAAAAAATTTAGAAAATTGTGAATCTGCTTTAACTTCAGATACACACTGTGCAATTTGAATTTCAAATAAGACTGATTTGTAAAAACACTTTTTTTTTTTTTTTTTTTTTTTTTTTAAACCAACTCTAACTGAGTAGTAGACTTTGGCTGTACTCAGAGGATGGTGTTTAATATGTGAGAAGCCTATGTTGTCTCTAGAAAATTAATAAAAATTAAACTGCATTTTAATAGTAATCATTAATGAGGTTAGAGATAATTAGAAAGTTTCATGGGCCATGAGAGTGCATAATTGCAAGGAATGAAAGCTAAATTAAATATCTCAGCTAATTAGGAGCCTGTGTGTCAGCTGTAATTAAAACTGGCTTTCAGGATACTATTTACTTTTGAAATCAAATTATTTTGTGTTAGAAAAATAAATATATTTAAGTCAAGAAGAAAAAACTCTCTGAATCTTTGACCCATAGTAAAATAAAACCACCTCCCACAACCAAAAATAAAAATAAAAATCAGGAGATATACAAGAATGCTTTTACTTTATAGTGAGATTGGTATATCTTTTTTTCAGTCTGATTAACTTGAAAGCAGTTTTATTGTTTCAGTGGATGGGGAGTGCTTCTTTGTATATAATGTTTTTAGAAGATGTTTTGGTTAGTTGCATTTTGTAGATATGCCTTTAAAGTCTGGACAAATCAATAAGTGATTTTTAAAATAATGAAAAATACTGTGGAAATATCCTTTATAATGTGACAAAAGGGTTTTCATGAGGCTTTCAGAAATATATGGATCTTAAGATCTGAAGAGTCCTGTGTTTCCTGTGGGTTTTAGTTCAAACAGTCTAAGCAAATACTGTATGAAATATTTGTGGAGACATTCTTCGTGGAATTAACCCCTCTGGCTGTTAATTTCTTTTGATGTATGCTATGTATGTCCATGGAACCTACATTTGATTTGAGAAAATCTTTTGATCACATTTGTGAAACAAAATGCAATGCCACTAGGGGACAGCAGAAGCTAATTTTCATTTTTGAAGTTTTACTGTGTGCGTTTTTCTTTCAAAAATGTAATTTTACACATTGTGTGGCATGAAGAGGACATGTGAGTAAAAGAAATCCCATACAAAGGTTACTTAACTGATAAGTAGGATGGTAAGAAAAGGACTGTTTTACAGGAACTTTGATTTCATTTTTAAAAATAGTGGGGGGAAAAAGACTGCTTTATATTTTCCAGTTTATTCAGTGCATGGACATGTTTCTGTGTTTAGTGCTTAGTCCACTTTTTAATTTTAAAAATTTAATTTAATTTACACTATTGCTACTAGCTGACTTTAAATAAATCCACTTCTCCCCTACATCTTTTACCAAAAAAACCTATAAAACCCTTACCTAAGTCTGGCTTTTCTGCACCAAGAGGTGTTTTTAAGGCATTAAATGTGAAATGAAGGACAGAGTAGAATAACTTTCTGTAGGGATTCTAATAGTTGCAGGGGTAAGTCTGGAGCCTCATGTTGCATGTGCACATAATGTAACATACTTATATGGGACCTGATTCAGTGCCCCTTGAAGTCATTGGGAGTCTTTCTGTTGGCATCAGTGTGTTTTGGATAAGTCAGAGAGAGATTTGGTGTTGATGTCAGTGGCTCTGGAGGAAGCCAACATGCCCTTTTTGTATATATATTTGTGCGTGTGTGTACTGTATATCAAACTAGTCTAACTATATATAGTCTGCCTTGGTTTTGTTCACTCTCACTGTATCCTGAAAATGTATCTTACATTAAAAATCATCCAAAATCACCACTGTCCATTCTTTATTGGACAAGACAGTATGATAACGATAAATCAATTTAGTCCCATTAATTAAAAAGTTTTGAGCTTCTGGTGCCATATGGTTGATGGATATACTCCGCAGCATAATTGTTTTGAGGGAAAAATGATTGGATAATTTCAGGCAGTCAGGAAATATATCCCTCTGGATCAGGGGTAGGCAATGTATGGCACGCGTGCCGAAGGCGGCACACGAGCTGATTTTCAGTGGCACTCACGCTGCCCGGGTCCTGACCACCGGTCTTGGGGGCTCTGCATTTTAATTTAATTTTAAATGAAGTTTCTTAAACATTTTAAAAACCTTATTTACTTTACATACAACAATAGTTTAATTATATATTAAAGACTTATAGAAAAAGATTTTCTAAAAACGTTAAAATGTATTACTGGCACGCAAAACCTTAAACTAGAGTGAATAAATGAAGACTCGGCACACCACTTCTAAAAGGTTGCCGACCCCAGCTCTGGATCATGGTCACTGAGAAGCTGTGTAATTAAGCCCCTCCCTGTTGTAACATTTTCTACCTAGGTAAGGCCTGGTCCATGCTAACCCCCCACTTCGGACTAAGGTACGCAAATTCAGTTACGTTAATAACGCAGTTGAATTCGAAGTATCTTAGTCCGAACTTACTGCAGGTCCAGACGCGGCAGGGAGGCTCCCCCGTCGATGCCGCGTACTCCTCTCGCCGAGCTGCAGTACCGGCGTCGACGGCGAGCACTTCCGGGATCGATCCCAGAACATCGATTGCTTGCCGCCGGACCTGGAGGTAAGTGTAGACGTACCCTAAGTGTGACTAAACACTTAAGGTTTTGGATAACTCAGCAAAGTTAATTTTTTTTCCCCCAATGTGAAAAATAATGTTGCCTTCACCCCAGAGATGGGATGTGTTTCTTGGGATCTGAATAACCTGCATAGTCAAATTGTCAAGCTGGCAGCTCCTTGTATAATTAACTATTTATTAGGTTAAAATCCTGTTTGAAGTGCTTTTATTGATCTACTGTAGTGTTTAGTTCATATTACATTGCAGTCTTCAATTCATTGTCCTAACTTAAAAAAAAACAAACAAAAAAACGAAAAAAACAAAAATGCTGCCAGCGGAGGTCACAAGAAATGCCCCTGACCACTGCATATTTAACTCACAATTCGTATTTAAATCTCTTTACAATTACATACTGAAGCCTAGCTACAATTCTGACATTGTCCTGCAATTGCATCAACTTGGACTATGTTTTCCATTAGAATATTTTTCTAATGATGTTCTAACACATTAAAATATAAACTTGGCTATGGTCATAATTACCCACTGACACAATGCCACCCTGGAAAACTATAATAAAGAATAAATAAGCATATGTTTCAGTACAGTAGAATGGACGCAGCTGCTGTGGGAAATAGATTGCTTACTAGCTAGACTGGAGGACACAGTGACCTTTATATTCAATTTATTGATAAGGTTGGAGTAAGCTGTGGCATACTCTTGTCCATTTTTTCCCCCTCACTACCGTGTCTGTTCATAAGAAAGAAGACTCTGCTGTATAACTAAGTGAAGGGGGATTATGATCTAGTGGCAGAAATGAAACCTGGTTGGATGATTCTCATAATGGGGATGTTGATATAAAAGAGTACTTCTATACCTGGAAGAGAGGAAAGATGATGTGATATGGTCTTAAAAAAATAAAAAATACATGCCCTCTGCCAGAAAGCTACAACTTGACAAGTGTTTGCCAGTAAAATTCTTTGGTTAATGATGCAAGAAAAAAACAACAGAGGAGAAGAGATTGTGAGCATCATGTGGAGACCATCAGGACTGGACTAGAGTTAGAACAAAAAATGTGTGTACCATATCTTGATGTACTTTAAAACACAGGAAGAAGAACAGGAGTACTTGTGGCACCTTAGAGACTAACAGATTTATTAGAGCATAAGCTTTCGTGGACTACAGCCCACTTCTTCGGATGCATATAGAATGGAACATATATTGAGGAGATATATATACACACATACAGAGAGCATAAACAGGTGGGAGTTGTCTTACCAACTCTGAGAGGCCAATTAATTAAGAGAAAAAAAACTTTTGAAGTGATAATCAAGCTAGCCCAGTACAGACAGTTTGATAATAAGTGTGAGAATACTTACAAGGGGAGATAGAGTCAATGTTTGTAATGGCTCAGCCATTCCCAGTCCTTATTCAAACCGGAGTTGATTGTGTCTAGTTTGCATATCAATTCTAGCTCAGCAGTCTCTCTTTGGAGTCTGTTTTTGAAGTTTTTCTGTTGTAATATAGCCACCCGCAGGTCTGTCACTGAATGACCAGACAGGTTAAAGTGTTCTCCCACTGGTTTTTGAGTATTTTGATTCCTGATGTCAGATTTGTGTCCATTAATTCTTTTGCGTAGAGACTGTCCGGTTTGGCCAATGTACATGGCAGAGGGGCATTGCTGGCACATGATGGCATATATCACATTGGTAGATGTGCAGGTGAACGAGCTCCTGATGGTATGGCTGATGTGATTAGGTCCTATGATGATGTCACTTGAATAGATATGTGGACAGAGTTGACATCGGGGTTTGTTACAAGGATAGGTTCCTGGGTTAGTGGTTTTGTTCAGTGATGTGTGGTTGCTGGTGAGTATTTGCTTTAGGTTGGGGGGTTGTCTGTAAGCGAGGACAGGTCTGTCTCCCAAGATCTGTGAGAGTAAAGGATCATCTTTCAGGATAGGTTGAAGAACACAGGGTGCAGGGTGTATAGACCCATTGGAAAAGCCCCCTCATCTTCTCAATCTCAACTAGTGAGGAAGAAACTTTCCTCTGTGAATGCTGGCAGCTGCATGACAGACTTAACAATTATCTATTTAGTTTAGGTGAGCAACAGACACCACCAATTTGGTCGACTAAATATACCCTCTCTACAGAAACACATTTTGCATCATTTGAAAGCTTATTATGTCTATGTTAAGATGAGGTATGAAGAGGACATGTGAGGTATGATGTCAATCATAGAAACGGGGATAAGCAATGACACCATCAACTAGTTAAAATGCCACTTGGTTTAATGACTGTGTATTATTTCAAGACATAAAATTGGATTTCTTTATGACCTCAAAGCATCACAATGATAATGTAAAGGGTAAAACAAAATTTAATAATAAATTTGTACAGAGGGTATTGAAATGTAATAACTCTGGTGACACTTCTAGTCAACATCATTATCATCTTGTTCAACATGATCTCTGTTGAGTGCGTGGGTTACCACAGTCTTCATTGTATTGGCAGTTCTGTGCAGGGAGGATTGTTCTGACTGCAGATGCAGTTGATTGTGCAGTGAACCCTACCGCTACAAGCACAGAGAAGGTCTTGTGCAAGGTCAGATGCCGTTGGACCTTTGAATAGGATTACCATACGTCCGGATTTTCCCAGACATATCCGGCTTTTTGGGCCTCAAATCCCCGTCTGGGAGGAAATCCCCAAAAGCCGGACATGTCCGGGAAAATAGGGAGGGAGGGGTCGGCGGTGCTCGGCTGGGGGCCGGAGCCGCTGGGGCCGGCGGTGCTCGGCTGGGTGCCGGGGCCGGCGGTGCTCGGCCACTGGGGCCAGGCGCTGCTGGGGCCGCCGGGGGCCAGGGCGGGCCGGAGCCGCTCAGCCGGAACCAGGGCCCAAGCCGAGCCGGGCGGGAGACGCTGGGGCCCGAGCTTCTTGGCCTGGGCCGGCCGGCCGCTAAAGGGAGCCGCTCGGCCGGCGGGGCCGGACTGGGCCACGCTCCAGCCTACCTGCTGCCTCCCTGTTTCAGGCTTCCTGCGAACATTTGATTCGCGGGAAGCAGGGGAGGGGGAGGAGCAGGAGGGCGGAGCGTTCAGGGGAGGGGGCAGAGTTGGGGTGGGGACTTTGAGGAAGGGGCGGGGCCGGGGCCCCGTGGAGTGTCCTCCTTTTTTTAAATTAAAATATGGTAACCCTGCCTTTGAAGAATATGGGAAGTAGTTAATCATTCACATTTTTCTATCCATGTTGCAATGCTGATCAGATAACTGGTCTACCTATGTGCGAAGACATCCAAATCTTTGTTTGCCAAGATGCTATTTTGACATGCTCTTCAAAACTGTCCTCATGTGGTGGGAGTTTGCCCTGTGACTTGTCCTTTTTGATGGCTAGATTGAGGCACAAGCAATTCAGGTCTCTGCGGGTCTCCTTTTCTTTCTTGCTGTAATCATACAGCACTGCTACCAACTTCCTTACTGTAGAAATTGTGGTTTATCCATCATTCTGTCCCAGTTTGGCAAGATCTCTGAACTCCCTTTGGTTTGATAACATTAAATAGTTTTTTTTCCTCCATACCAAATAGGGATCACACAGAGCAACAAGGAGCCGCAGTTTTGTTCTGCTGGCACAGTTCTTCTTACTAGTGGGCCTTCTTCAGGTGCAGGAATAGGCTGGAGTGGCCTGTATGATGTCATGATTTTTCTCTACCCATAGTGATCACTCCTAGGGTTTCTGTCCACATTCCCTCTGATGGCTTGTTGACCTGAATGGTGAGGCTTCCTAGGAAGATTGATACATTTTATCATCTCCACTCTCTCCTCTGCTAATGTAAAAACAGACAAGGATCTTATTCTTCTTGCAAACAATTACAGTAACATTCCCATTTTGGAACTTGGCTATCGCTCAGACAGTTTCTTTTAAAATCTAAATCTTGATAGAGTAAAGTTATTTTAAAGCTCATCAAGATATAACCCATTTACATTTTTTTAATACAAGGTCTATATACCCATACTAGTTATCTTTACAATTCTCTTCCCCTTTCTGTACTTTATTGCTACAAGTTGATGTCCTCATCACCACAGAATGTCGATACCTATGATAATAGCCACCAAAAATCAGTGAGCTTCCCCTTCTACCTTTTTCTGTTTTAACTGCTAATCATATTTCATCAACATGGTTAAAACACAGACTCAGAGGCTTTAAGGACAGAAGGGACCATCATGATCATCTAGTTTGACCGCCTGCCTATTGTAGGCCACAGAACCTCACCCACCCACTCCACTATCCACTGTAATAGACTTCTGACCTCTGGATGAGTTACTGAAGTCCTCACATCATGATTTAAAAACTTCCAGTTATAGAAAATCCACCATTTACACTAGTTTAAACCAGCAAGTGACCCGTGCCCCTAGCTGCAGAGGAAAACATATACATCATAAAAAAAAAACAAAAAAAGCACAAGCTCCATTTTTGAATTTGCAGGGGACCTTTTAAGCCTAGCGATGGTGCAGACCAGTAGTCATCTATTAACATGTTTGTTGTCATTTGAGGAGAAAATAGCTAATCTCTTCTTGAGAAGCAAGTCTATATTTGTCTAAATAAAGCGCCTTTACTGTTGGCTTGTCTTCTCAGCAGCTAAACTACCATGAAAAATCTAAACAGATGCAAAATCTTCCAGATGGTGTTTCAAATCATTTAGTTTTCAGTTTACCCAAACCTTTGACTCTTTTGTTTTCATGTTTTGCAATGAGGAGGCACAGCAGCAGTGCCTGCCTGTCTGTTTTTCAGTTACTTCACAGTTTTTGGGCTAGTTTAATTCCAACCTGCAATATAAGACAGTCCATCCAGGCTTTTCAAAAGCCAATAGAAATATTTTGTGTGTACTTAAACTTAATTAGGTGTAAAGAAGCAGGGGAATTGCTTAAGTGAATGATTAGAACCTAGCAATCGTCATCAGATCTCTTTCAATCCCTTTGAATGTCTCAAGTCCCCCATGCTGAGAAGTATTTTTAATATTGCTTTTCTTCCTAGTAATAGCAAGTAAACAAAACAAAACACAAAGAAATTTCACTTGAAGACCTTCTTCATATTCTTGGCCTAACTTAATGTGATTCTTTTCTTAGCTTTAATACTATTTCCCTGCCTAAAGGCTCTATAAGATTTAATTTAAACTTTGAAATAATCATAATCTATGGAGACCAAGTTTTAACACTTGATTTTAATAAAATTTCCACAGTGTGTGCTTTTCACCTTCTATATATTTCTAGTTTCTGGAAAGGCAACTTATTCACTATACAGTGTGTTTGGCATTGCTGTTATTTGTAGCTTAAACATTATTATACACACAAAACTGCATTAAAACATTACTCTTGCAAAGTCAAGAACTCAAAAGTTAGGAAATGCCAGAATTAAGGTAGTTTGTGGAACTTTCTTATATCTTTGTCCCCTAGATTAAAGAGCCATCTACAATCAGAAATCTCTTCCCCATATAGGTACTTGTAGACTGTGATCAAATCACCTTTTAACCTTCTCTTGGATAAATTTACTAGATTGACCTTCGTAGTCTGTCACTATTTGACTATTATTTTCCCGATATGAAATAATTCGTATAGCTCTTTTTCTGTGTCCTTTCCAATTTTTGTTATACATATTTTGAAGTTAGGATGGCAGAACTGGACACAGTTTTCTAGTAATGCCAATGCTGCTCCTCCTTGATTATACAGCCAAGGAGCATGTTCTCCCTCTTAGCTACAACGTTGCATTGGGAGCGCATGTTCAGTTGATGGATAAATAGTTGAACTTGAGCCATGACTTTGAAATTAACCATGTCCTTTTCAGAATCACTGCTTTCTAGGATACAGCCTATTATCTTGTAAGCTGGGAGTATTGGCATGGAAAATCCTCAGCCCCTACAGTCCTTGGTTGGATTATATGAACTACAGGCTGAATCTTCTGATAATTTAGCTGCCAAACTCAAAGTCTCTACTGAGCATGTGCAAACAAATTTCCAGAAGATCATAATTTGGATGAATTTTCACAGGAATCGCAAATGGCCCGTCCCTTACAAAGAGCTGCCACTTGAAAACTTAGTCTTTACTCCAGAGCATCTCAATGAACCTGTTGTAGGAATTTAAAATGGGCAAAATAACCTATTTCCCCCACATCTCATTCTGATCCATTTTTGCTGAAACTTCCCCAAATTTTCAGCCTGAGACAGATACCCAGCACAGAAAATCTGTACAAACAAATAATAAAGGTTGACAAAATTATAAGCAAAATTAATATCAGCGTGTTATAGTGGAAAGCATTGCCCAACCTTAACTATAGTCATTGCTACTTGTGTTGCTTATAATACTGTTTGCTTTTGGGTATTAAAGTTTGTAAACTATTTTGGGATGCAGTTTTTACTAAATGAAATATTGTATGTGCTTTCTTCTGAAAAATGTGGGCCCTGTCTCAAGATTCATTAATAATTTTCATATGATGCTCTTTTAATGAGTCTGAGGATGTCCATTCATACCCACTTGGCTGCAAATTAAATGCTATCTTAGTAAAAGTTTTCCTTGAGTTCTCTTTATTCACTCTATCGCCACTGTTTTTTTGACTCTAAACCAGTCATATATCTGGATGAAAACAACAAGTTTCTCAACTACCAGAGCCGCTTCTAGATTAGAATTGAATGGGGCCCACTCCACAGTATATTTGTACCAGCTGCCTCTCTTCCTCTCACTGCCTGCTTTTCTTTCACCGTCAGCTTTACTGCCTGATGCTCAATGGCTATTGGCCTGAGCCCACAAAGCTTCATTCCAGAGGCTGGCTCAACCAGTTCTACTCACCCCACCTCCATTCTCTAGTCAACATCGGACTCCCCCTTTCGCCATTGTTGGAGTCCTCATAACTGAGAATCCCATTTATCACCTTTTCATGTTCCAGTCTTCTTTTCCTATATATTTTCTCACTGAAAAGACAATCCGATCACATCCTCCCTTTTCCTACAGAGTCCCCTCACCCCATATACCTCCTTTTCTTAATTTCTCATCCTCTTTTGGGCTCTTTGGAGAATAGGGGGCCAAGGTATACCAGAGAATGAATCTGAGGAGAGGGGTCTTTGAAAGGGAGAGATACTGGGAAAAGAATTCAGAAAGGAGAGTGAATATGTTTGAGGAGAGGCCCAATAGAGAAACCCAGTAGAGAATGTGATGGGCTGAGAGGAAGAATGAGGAATTGATGGGAGAGAGGAAGAAAAGTATATATGAAGATGATAAAGGGGAAAGGAGGAATAGATGTAGGAACAGAAGAAATGGTAAGAGTGAGCTAAAGGTAGAGGGAAAACTACTGCACAGTATAGGAAAAAATAGAGGGCAAACCAACTACTCAACAATAGATGAAGAAATACTCTAGTATAGAAGGAGAAGAAAAATAAGGCAAAGGGGAATAAAGAAGAAAACACAGGATAGGTGATATAGGTGATAAATGTTTTGTGATAAATAGGTGATAACATGTTACATAGGTGATAAATGTTTTGATACACATCAGTTGAGAAATATTATAATAAAGTAAAATTTTGAAAAGGACAGGAATAAATGGGCTGCTGCTGGTGGTAGCAATTTACTTACTGGCTTACGGTAGCTATTTACTTAAAGACATCCCTGTGAGTAGCTCCACTCCTCTAGTGCTGCTTTATACAATGGCTTTGTTTTGTTTTGTTATTTGGCCATCACCCACTATTTTTCCTTGTTGACCCCTATTTACTAGCATTCATGGGATTCTGTCCCAGTTCAATACATTTCTGAAATAAATCTGTAATGGGTTGTTCTTACCGCCATAGCGGACCTTTGTGCCTAGAGGTGGTGTTGCAAGGGGTCCTTGTCTCTGGAGCTATCTAGTGGCCACTTCCTTGGCCCTGCGATGGCTTAACTCTCTGCATCTTCCATGGCCTGGCCCTCCGGCCATCTCTCATGAAAGTTCAGCCCCCTTCTGGGATAACAAAAAGTCCAGTTAAGAGTCCAAACAAACCATTCTTCTGTCCCTCTTGGACTACACTGAAGTTCTCCATACCTTCTATGTTACTTCCTCCTGGCAGGCTTCCTTGAGCATCTCACTCATCCCTGTAGGTCTTACCTCAGGGCTTCCCACATAGGAGCCTAACCTACTCCTGCGGAGTTCCTCCCCTGCTTTTTACACTGCTTCCCTTCCCCAGACTCTGCTGCTTGTGGGGCCTATTTCAGGGCTTCCTCCACATGAGCCTACCCAGCTCCCTGTGGGTCTTTTCCAGTCTGGCTTTTTCAGGTCCTTCCCAGAGAGAGAACTCTTCTGGCTCGTCTCTCTGGGGTCTCCTCACTCTGAGTTGAGCTCTGTTTAAATGGTCTTTTCCTGATCCTCTCATGGCTGGGGTCACTATCTTATCTTGCCATATCAGCATCTGCTGGGGGCTAGCTGGTAGGTGACAGACAAGGCTGAGCCTGGCTTGCCTTAAAGGACCAGCTAGCCTGTGACAGTGTAGTTGGACTGATGTGTATTTAATGGGGAATCTTGTACAGGAATTTTCCCAGTAATCTGTACCTTTGTTGCACTGTAGATACTATGTTCAGTTGCTAAACTTGTTTGTCTTAGTTGAATTAAATATGTTTAATGTTTGTTTCGGTGAAGGTAGACTTGGAAAATACAGGTGCTAGTTGATCACTATATCTCTTTTAGTGGGATTTGTAAGCCACACTGTTTATTTACTACAGTGATAGTTATTTCTTTCTCCACATACCCCTCTCCCTCCAATTAGTTATAAGATAGGAAGCAACATAGACTTACTCCAAGGAGGAAGCCAACAAGTAGGAGACGTTAAGAATGAAGTGTAGGAGTTCTGAGCTTTCGGCCAAACATAAATCTGGGTAATTACCAAATTGACTGCATCCCAAACACCTATTAAATATACTGAAGAGAGAATCCTAGATCCAGTTTTCGTACTGACAATCAATCTCTGCTTTTATTGTTTGGCATCTAATATCTTTCAGTTCATTACTGTTTTCTGGCTTTTCTTTCAATTATACCTTGATGAATTGTCTAAATAGCTAGTCTTTCAGTAAGAATTAGATACATTTGGAGCACATACAAGTGCGATCCCGCCATGATCATATGTCACAACTCTGGGGTTAGCTGCATCTCTGCCCCTTCAAGGACTCCCCTTTAAGTCTCAAGCCTTCACCATCACCTCTCTGTGGGCTGGGACCTGCATCCTTTTCTCTTCAGACCAGAGATTTAGGTTTCTTGCAGTTCCCTTGCAACTCACTGTGCTAATTCCCAGCAGGTTTGACTTTAGTCCAGGGCCTACAATTCTGCTGTCTCCCTGGGGCTTTGACAGCATTTACCAGTAACCAGCCATTGTTCACAAAGCACAGTACTTTTACTTAAGACAAAAGTAGTACAGAGAAAATATATATAAAACAGCCAACTGTCTACACATGTGCTGAGCTTAACAGGTGTCGCCCATCTTCCACATGAAGACTGTAGTAGGTTTCCAGTCCTTCAGGCCTTTCAAGGAGTTGCGAATTAACGTTATGAATGACCAGTGACTAAAAGCTGAAACAAATAACTGGATCCTATAACACTGTACGTTTCATAACCACAGAAATCCCTCATGTGCAGAGCGGTATGGCCTAATGACATAAATCTGTGTCTGGAAGCCAGGCTCCCATGGGTTCTATCCCTACTTTTACCACTAACTCCATCTGTGATGTTGGCAAATCATGTCTCCTGTCTGCCCGTGTTTTCTCATTGCAAAATGAGGATAGTTGCCTGCTACTTGGGGATGGTATGAGGATCAAGGTTTGTTAAACTTGCTATATGTGATTCCTTTTGAGTGTTTGTGTGGTTTTTTTTTTGTTTGTTTTTGTTTGTTTTTTAAACCCATTAATCAAAGATCCTTGCTTTTCTTTTTCTTCTTTTCATCAGGTACAAAGAAGGTGGTGAAGCTTTGTTAGTACTGCTTCCCTCTGAAGAAAAAGGCATGGTTCACCAACTGTCGCAGAGAAAAGTACCTGTCAATGAAATCAAGTAAGTTACCAAAGCTTAGTGAGCGATTTCAGTCCTCTTTGACAGAGGTAGCATATGATGATTCTGTGACAGTCTTGCTTTATTAAGATACCATTAAACTGCATGTTTTACTTGCAGTTGGATTAAAAAAAGAGCTTGCATTTTCCATGTCTTTAATTTGATTTCTGTGAATGATTCAGTGCACCAACATACATTTTCCTCATTTTCCTTATAACAATATCTGTTTTATACCTTTACATGTACAAACCAAATTAGTATTTATGCCTGCTTGGAGCTTACCACCCAGCTATGCAGCCTTTATCTAAAATTACAGTGAGTTGGTGTATGTATAATCTGGAAATAGCTTTTGGCTACACTGCAGCTTTCTGCTACCCAGTTCTGATAAAGCGTGGTACTTAAAATGGTAACTCAATAAAGCTCAGAAGTCCTTGTAAATTAATATGATCTTTATTCTCAAAAGAAGAGCACAGTTACTGATTGCAACAATACTTTACCAGAGAAGAGGTTAGTATATATAACACTGGTCTACAATTTTTGAGAAGTCGTCTGCTTCAGAGATAAAATGTGCTATTTATTATGTATTTTGTTGTGCTGAATTCAAATATGACAATTAAAACAACTGATTGGCTACTGTTTCTAAGATATTTAAGTTTTTACACTTTATGTTTATGTATATTGTGTAGATAGTAGAGTTTTAAATCATAAATTGTAAACCTAGAACTTTTCATGTGTTTATGGTTGCTTTACATGATAATATTTCACCTGTCCTGGTTATGTAACACTTTAAAAATCAGCAAAAGGGTTATATAAATAAAATTTATTATGAAACAAAAGGCAAAAAACTATTATGTACATAATTTAGTCCTATTCAGTGTCTACTCGGCGCTTCTTGGCTTGTCTCTTGTATTCATTAAATGGAGCGTCTCTTGTCACTGTCCAGCAATAGTCTGCAAGCATTGATGGGCTCCATTTGCCCTGATAGCGTTTCTCCATTGTTGCAATGTCCTGGTGAAATCGCTCGCCGTGCTCGTCGCTCTCTGCTCCGCAGTTCGGTGGAATAAAATCTAGATGAGAGTGCAAAAAATGTCTCTTTAGTGACATGTTGCAACCAAGGCTTTTGTATGCTGTGAGGAGGTTTTCCACCAACAACCTGTAGTTGTCTGCCTTGTTGTTTCCGAGGAAAATTTATTGCCACTAACTGGAAGGCTTTCCATGCCGTCTTTTCCTTGCCACGCAGTGCATGGTCAAATGCATCATCTCGAAGAAGTTCACGAATCTGAGGACCAACAAAGACACCTTCCTTTATCTTAGCTTCACTTAACCTTGGAAATTTTCCACAGAGGTACTTGAAAGCTGCTTGTGTTTTATCAATGGCCTTGACAAAGTTCTTCATCAGACCCAGCTTGATGTGTAAGGGTGGTAACAAAATCTTCCTTGATTCAACAAGTGGTGGATGCTGAACACTTTTTTCCTCCCAGGCTCCAATGACTGTCAGAGTGGCCAATCTTTCTTGATGTAGTGGGAATCTCTTGCACGACTATCCCATTCGCAGAGAAAACAGCAGTACTTTGTGTATCCAGTCTGCAGACCAAGCAAGAGAGCAACAACCTTCAAATCGCCACAAAGCTGCCACTGATGTTGGTCATAGTTTATGCACCTCAAAAGTTGTTTCATGTTGTCATAGGTTTCCTTCATATGGACTGCATGACCAACTGGAATTGATGGCAAAACATTGCCATTATGCAGTAAAACAGCTTTAAGACTCGTCTTCGATGAATCAATGAACAGTCTCCACTCATCTGAATCGTGAATGATGTTGAGGGCTGCCATCACACCATCGATGTTGTTGCAGACTACAAGATCACCTTCCATGAAGAAGAATGGGACAAGATCCTTTTGACGGTCACGGAACATGGAAACCCTAACATCACCTGCCAGGAGATTCCACTGCTGTAGTCTGGAGCCCAACAGCTCTGCCTTACTCTTGGGTAATTCCAAATCCCTGACAAGGTCATTCAGTTCACCTTGTGTTATGAGGTGTGGTTCAGAGGAGGAGGATGGGAGAAAATGTGGGTCCTGTGACATTGATGGTTCAGGACCAGAAGTTTCATCCTCTTCCTCTTCCTCGTCTGACTCAAGTGAGAATGATTCTGGTGCATCAGGAACCGGCAGTCCTCCTCCATGGGGTACTGGGCGTATAGCTGATGGAATGTTTGGATAATGCACAGTCCACTTTTTCTTCTTTGACACACCTTTCCCAACTGGAGGTACCATGCAGAAGTAACAATGGCTGGTATGATCTGTTGGCTCTCTCCAAAGCATTGGCACTGCAAAAGGCATAGATTTCCTTTTCCTGTTCAACCACTGGCCAAGATTTGTTGCACAAGTGTTGCAGCATATGTGTGGGGCCCACCTCTTGTCCTGATCTCCAATTTTGCAGCCAAAATAAAGGTGATTAGGCTTTCTTAACCATAGTGGTTATACTGCGCTTTTGTGATGCAAAAGTCACTTCACCACAAACATAGCAGAAGTTATCTGCACTGTTCACACAAGTACGAGGCATCTCTGCTCACTTTGGCTAAACAGAAATGTGTCCCTTTGTAAAATCAAATACTGACAAATAAGAGAGCACGACACTGTATGATTTCTAGAGCTGATATAGGGCAATTTGTTCAGCAGAGTGATGTAAGCTTCGTTATGATTGCATCATCCATGACTTCTAGGAATAACATGATGCAATTCATATCATGTATGACGCAATACCAGCTTCAGATTGCATCATTCATTGTTTTGCCTAAAAAGCAAGTACTGTCCAAACCCAGTCATAGATTTATACATAGATCCAGTCAAAGATGTATTTTAGTCATTTCTGGTTTAAATTGAGATCCCTTCCCTTTATAACTCACTTATCCTCTGCCATTCCCAAGTCAAGGGTCGTATATACTGACCCAATAGCATATCTTGAAAACTAGAGCCAATCAACAATTTTAAGCATCATTTTTGTTCTCAGTGACCCAGAATTAGTAAAGTTTGACTACATTTATTTCAGAAGCATTTTGGCTGTAGAATAGTGTAATTTCTTGCACAGGATTTTTATCAAAGCTTTGTTGCCCAGACAGACTTAATCACTATACGGAGAATGTCTGATTCTTGATAGCAGGGTTCTCGGAGGAGGGCCTATCATTTATTGTACAGTGCTGCATAAACAGATGGCATATAGTAATGTCATCTGGATCTAGAACCTCTTGAGTGAAATAGTGAAGTTTGTCAAAAGACCGTTTTCCTCTACTAATTGAAGCATATCTAACTGTGCTATTCAGGAGCCTGGGAGGTACAGATGCCTGGGACTAGAAAGTGGGGAATAGAGGTAGATGGAAAAGGAATGCAATGCAAAGACTAAATGATCAAACTATTAATAGCTTGAATGAAAACAGAAAAGTAAAGCAATTCGTTAGGTGGCTGACACACATTTCACTAGGTATAATGGAGGCTGCTGTAACAAAGCAGTTGTGGCTTATCTCATTAAGTTCAGATCTTGGGATACTTTTATGTCACATAATCTCAATATTCTTTAGTTTTGCCCATCTATAAAATGTACATAATAGAGCAGGGGTAGGCAACCTATGGCACGCGTGCCAAAGGTGGCACGCAAGCTTTTTCTTCAGTGGCACTCACTCTGCCCGGGTCCTGGCCACCGGTCCGGGGGGCTCTGCATTTTAATTTAATTTTAAATGAAGCTTCTTAAACATTTTAAAAACCTTATTTACTTTACATACAACAATAGTTTAGTTATATATTATAGACTTTTATAGAAAGAGACCTTCTAAAAACATTAAAATTTATTACTAGCTCGCGAAACCTTAAATTAGAGTAAATAAATGAAGACTCGGCACACCACTTCTGAAAGGTTGCTGACCCCTGTAATAGAGAAAAACTTTACTGGTACCTCTCAGGGGTATTGGGTCTTATTTAAGCTTTGAAAAATGCTATGAGATCTTCTCGTGAAGGGTGCTATCTTGGAATAAAATATTAGTACAATACATTACATTTCCTTCTCTGGTTCTGAGTTCATTCTCTACATTTTATAAATTGAAGAAGTGTTTTAATAATTTTGGCTTTACCTTTTAAAAAAAACTTTTTCCTCTCAACAATCTGTTCTCTGGATCAAAGGTCCAAGTTCCTGTTTGCCTTGCCTGCATTATTCATTTAAGGAGATTGATCTTCATGATTTTAGCGAAACCTTGTTCACAGTAGCGATAGCTTTATGCATTTTAAAATAATACAGATGGAATGAAAATGTACTCCTGGGAACTTAATATGGGCTTCTTAATACATTTTCTAAAGGTAAAATAATTTTCCTTTTTTATTAGAATCAACCCTGAAAAGCTTGTAGATGTCCAAAAGAAGATGCAGGCTTTTTTAGCTCAAGATCAAGAGTTAAAGGAGAGGGCTCAAAGGGTAAGTTGTCTATAACACAGCCCTGTGAAGGCATGTTTGTTAAATAGAACTACTGTTACAATAACTGCCTTGCCAACTGTTGCTAAGGCAAATGTACATGGAACTGCTAAATATGATCATTTTTAAATCTAAAAAATTAGACACCATTGGGAAATAATGATCTTGTTTTAGGAGTTGTGACAAGTATTTTAATCTTCTCTTTGTCATCCTCTTTTCCACAGTGGAGATGGGATTACATACATTCTTCTTTAATTAACTGACAGTTCTTTTGATTGAAGGACCATAGACATATTTCTAGTTCTTTCTGCTATGGCTTTTCTTCCGGGAGCCGATATAGAGCATGTTAAAAATACTAATTGGTTATCAAAGTTTAAAAAAAAAAAAAAAGACCTTGCTGAAACTGGCAAATATGACTGCTGATCTTAAATAATTTGCCCAGAAAATTTAGTCTTCAAATCTGTATAATTTTGAAAAATACAAAAGTAACTTTATACCTCAAATGCCCACATTTATAATCAAGGTTTTCATTGTCGCACCTCCTGGATGTACAGGGTAATCCATCCCTTAAGTGATGGAAAATCCATATGTCGTGGCTATAAGGAGGACTGTGCCTTCGACCCCTTTAGTCCATCTGTCTTAGGTATCTAAGGGACCCCTATCACCATAGCATCTGAGCATCTTTTAGTTTTTATGTACTTATCCTCTCATCACTCTGAGGCCGAGAAGTATTATCACTACCATTTTACAGGTAGGGAACTGAGGTACAGAGAGACTGTGACTTGCCCAGGGTTGCACAGATTGTTTGTGATGGAATTGGGAGTTGAACCTAGGTCTCCCTTGGACCATTGGATTCCTTAGGAGACAGGTCTGGCTTCCTGCACTTCATTCTGGGTAGGACCATGCACTTCAACCGTGCTCAGATGGGATTTCTGGGCTGTGGCCGTGGAGATTTCTGGGCTGCAGCCAGGCCTGCCAATGTGGGGGGAGGGGCAATTGCCCCAGGGCCTGGGCGATTTAAAAGGGCCCTGGGGCCTGGCCACTGCCAGCAGCTCAGTGGGGCTAAGTCATGCTTCCTGTCCACCCTCGCTCCGCATTGCTCCCGGAAGCGGCCGGCATGTTCCTGTGGCCCCCGGGGAGGGGGTCTCCGTGCGCTGCCCCCGCCATGAGAGCTGACTCCGCAGCTCCAAGTGAGTTCTTAGTGAGGTGGGGGGAAAAGTATTAATTTGGATATATAGGCAAGGATTAGGACAGGAACCTAATAGTCAGGATAGGGCTGTTGGAGGAAGTAATTTGTCTTACCACCCTTCTGCTTACCCCACATCCTAATTGCCCTTCTCCATCCACTCCCTCAGAAACTCTGATGGAGCATAGAACCCCCTAAAATCTCTGTCTTGCTTTGTTACACATGCACACCAAAAACAAACAAGCAAACAAAACCCAAACCTGTTAAATGTTGTTAAGATTGCAAAGTCAAGAACTCAGTTAGGAAATGCCAGAATTAAGAGTGCCCATGCAACCTTAATTTTGCCCCCTTTTATGTATGAATTATGATAGTCTTTTATTTCATGTATCAGAGGGGTAGCCGTGTTAGTCTGAATCTGTAAAAAGCAACAGAGGGTCCTGTGGTACCTTTAAGACTAACAGACGTATTGGGAGCATAAGCTTCTGAAGAAGTGAGGTTCTTACCCACGAAAGCTTATGCTCCCAATACGTCTGTTAGTCTTAAAGGTGCCACAGGACCCTCTGTTGCTTTTTATTTCATGATCACACATTATTTTTTCCATAGAATGGACATGTTATGGGGATGAATCAGGTTGTGTAGTGAAGGAGGCTGCTGTCTGCAGGACTCCTGCCTCATTTGTTGCAGAAGTTGGAAGGTGTGTGATGAATGAGGCAGGAGACTGCAGGAAGAGAAAGTATGGAGTCATGGCAGAGGCAGTTGAATGCTTTCCTGGGGAATTGGATTCTGGCCCTGCCACTACCACAGACTTTCTTTGTGATGCTGAGCAAGTCACTTAAACCAAACTTTTTACAGGTGCTCACAAATTGTATTCCTCATTTTCTGTGTACCTGACTTGAGATTCTTGGTCTAATTCGCAGAAGTGCTGAGCACTCTCAACTGCAACTGAAATCAGTGGGAGCTCTGCTGGAATATATAAAGTGCTATATAATGCTAAGTACGCTGTAAATTCAGGTCCTAGGTGTCTCAAATTGGCAACCCAAACCAGTGGAAACCTTAGCGTCTAAAGTTTCCACTGCCACAGTTCCCCATCTGTAAAATGGGGATAATACCACCCTCCCACTTCACAGGGGTGTTATGAAAATAAATTTGTTAATGTTTGTGAAACACTTAGATTCTGTAGTGAGGAGTGCCACAGAAAAGCCCATGAAGAAATTAATAGTTCTGTCTTCAGACCAAGGTTTGAATAGTGAATAAGGCATGGAGCCACACAATAAACAATGAGAAGGACACACAATATTGGATAGCTACTCCTTAAGTGAGTACCATCCATCCTGTGCTCTGAATGAGACAGGGTCCATGTGATCGTATAATTAACAATGATATCATAACGCATGCACACAAGAAAAAACAAATTCCGTTATGTGGCATCATATTGACATCTACTTTAGATCATCAGCAGGGTTGGAACTTCAGTTACACCGTGCAGACCTCTGCCACTTGAGCTAACAGAGTAATTCATAGTAGTAATAGGTTGTAATCCTCTATGTACAAGCCATTAGAGGGGGGTGAGACACTTTGTCAATGGGTTTCAAAGGTGTTTGTGCACATCAGAGGAATGGTGAGACTCAGGAATCTTGTGTTCGATTCTGGGCTGGGGAAGGGAGTGTTCTCTAGTGGGCACAGACTCTTAACCCTCCCCCCACTCCAAGCGTGACCCCTTCTGCTCTGTTCCCTCTAGTTTGTCCCTGTACCAATCCTGTCTCTCCCCCACTCAGGCTCCTTGTTTTAGTCCCAGTCTGTGCTCTTCAGGTTTCTCACCCCCTCCTGGCTCTTCCCCTGATCTACCTCTCTCTGCCCTGTCCAATGGATGGACATTAGTGGGAGTTTTGCTTGAGTAACAACAATGAGGTCAGGTCCTTAGTTAGTTAAAATGACCATTGATGACTATTGAATGTTTATTTTTAAAAGTAATTTTGTTTATGAAAGGTGCCAGATTGATGGCTCTGGACTGAAATCCTAAGACATTCAGCTGTAACATGAGAACGGCAGCGCAAGTTTCCCCTTGTTTCCTCCTTGGCAAAGCATTCTTTAGACCAAAATACCTGGTGGCATATCATGATCATCTGCAACTGTAACTCTGTTTTACGGTTAGATAAATTTACATAGGACATGATGGAACAGCTGGCTAGGAAGGGGTGAGAGCAGTAACAAATGAATGTTCTTTGGCTTAGGTTGACAAAACTAATAAACCATTTCCCTTTCAATTGCTTCTTCTGCATTGGCTCTTTAAGATTTGTGGTTTTTATTTTTTTTAAAGGGGGATCAATTTAAATGAGGTTAGTTGAAACAGTCTTAACATTTCCAAGGTCAAACAAGGGCTTTTCTTTCAGGCTGGTGGATCTAATGTTAAAGCTACCCTGAAAATCCAATTTCTATTACAGTTTTTATAATAGAGTTTAATACAAATGTAAAATCAAAGTATACTCTCTTACAGATGAATATGTGTATGGGGTCAGTATACAAAATTCTTAACTTATGGAAAAAAGATGCATCAGGCATGGGCTCTTCCTTTACACAGGATGTGTGTGTACGAGCCTAGTTGTTCCTGCTCTTTAGAGCAATGACTGTATCACAGCTGATATCTTAACCTCGGAATCATACCCAGAATGCTGGTTTTATCAAGGGCATGTGTTACAGGTCTGTCTGGCCTGGCTGTCTTTTTGATCAGGCAGATTGTTGAAACTTACAAGAATTAAATTATCTGCCTGTATGCCAGAAAGAATCATGCAGGCAGGGGGTGGGTGGGTGTGGTGTGGTGTGCGTACTCAGGTGAATTCATAGTATAATGATGGTCGTGGCCTCCCAGCTGAAGGATATGTGGGCTCTTAGTGTTGAGCTCCTCATCATGCCTGAGTTTAAAAATCCTATTGGAGAGACATTTTTAAAAGGGTGGGGAAAAAAGTTATGATTGGTGAAGAGGCTTACAGTGTAGATTAATGACAGCTAATCAGATTCAGATTACTGTAGCCCTTCAAACAATTTAGCATGTTAAACATTCATATTAGAATGAAAATAACATGTTGGTTGTTGGATGATTTAAGGAGTTGATGGTTCATTTGGAAGGAGATGAGTGGGCATGAAGGGCAAGGAACGAAATTTTCAAAAATCACACCGGCTCTGCAGCTTCCTGTTGAAAATGGAAGGTTAATTTTGGAGAGTGGTACATATGGGCCCTGCCAGAGAGGGGTGAATTAATGATTCTTGAAGGAAAATATAAGGCCGATACATTCACTGCTTCCTCTAGTTTGATAGGGAAGGCTTAGATGTTGAACTGGTATATATCCGTCACTTCCTCATCAGTTCTTGGAGGGACTAGCAAGAAGTTATAATAGTATAGTCCATTAAAACTTCATATTCAGTCAAGTTTTATTGCTCCAATTTTTGCTGTAGCAGACCAATAAAAAAGCACATTGTTGTGTATGTGTATTTTGTATATTGAAAACTACAATGTGAGAAAGATATAACTAAATCAAAATTGTGGCTAATTTTATATTGTTGCAATAGAACCCCAATCCTGATTTGGGGAGGGTAGATGCTACTATAATTGAAATATTCATATAATCCAGCTTTGACATTTGGTGTTAATTCTCCATAATGGTGCAAACTTTGAATTCATCCAATAATATTTTTATGGCTGAAAGCAATACCAAAAAAGTGGAAATGTCAGCCAGCATTATCCACTCGTTCCTGCTAAAACAGCGGGAGCAGCTAATTAAAGGTTCAGGCTGACATATTTTTTCCCCTTTTGGCTGTCCAATGTGGGTGCAGATGGGCTTCGAAACCTAAGAGGAATCACTTTTAATTTTAAAATGGTGACAGCAGTTTGTGTGTGTTTGAAAACACATCTTTCAGAGGGATGATGGATTTGTGCTTAAGGCACCAAAATCAGATCTGAGTTCAGTTTATGGCCTTGTTACATATTTCATGTAATAGCTTGGGGAAGTCACTTAATCTTTCTGTGCCTCATCCGGTAAAATGGGGGACACGTCTCTCCCACCCTTTTTGTCACTTCTCTGTTTACCCTTGGGGCAGGTACTGTCTCTTACTAGGTGTATCTGCAATGCCTAGTTCCATAGCAATTTATCTCAGTTGGGTCCTCTAGGAGCTACTGTGATGATAATTGGCCAAGCCTTTGTAGCCTTACACTCAAGCTTGGTGACATTTCTGTATTTGGCTGTAATGCAATAACTTTTGAAGGTTGAATTCAGTCCAGAATTTCAGAGCATGTTCTATCCATCAGAGGGTAAGAACCCTATTGCTTTGGTGAAGATCTGAAAACCAGAAGGGGGAAAGGGGGACAAATTGGGCCTAGGGCATTTGGTTAGTACTGCTAGCAGCTTCACCCACACTTGGTTGCTTTTGTAGTGTATTGTCCACTCCAGGGGCTGCTTGCATTCCTCTATTTGCCCCCAGGAACTCCCTATGTGCCACCATCTCATCCCCCTGTACTTCGGGGTCTTGCTGCCGGCTGCTCAACCTCACCCTCATAACAAGGGCTCTGTCCCTCATGCTCTCTCCCCCCCCCCCCAGTAGGGTCCCCCATTTTTTCATATTCCAGAGTCTGTGTGTGTCCCTCAGCATGCCAGGGGCTCTGTTCCTCAGATCACACTAGGTCCTCTTTCTTTCCCCCTTATTCTTTCCCATACCCATTGATTGGATGTGGCATTCAGAGGTTAACATATTGCATCCAAAGAGAGAAATGCCATTAAGTTGAGCATATGTCCTCAAAATTCCTCCAAAAGGCAAACTGAAATTCAAAAATTCTGTCGTGGAAACAAATTGACCCTTACATGGATCATAAGAAGAACATCTACTGCTTGAACTTAACCTACTATTGCTACCAGTTACTCCTTATCATCAATAGTAGGAGGAGAAGACACACGCCTTGCCACTAGATTTCACAACTTTGCTAGAAAGAGGAATGTTGAGGCTTGGGAATCCTAGGTTCTCTAGTGGTTACAGAGTCTCTTGCTTGTCCCCTTCTATCACTATCTCCTAGCATGTGTCCCTTACAATCTGTCTTCCCCTGCCCCGCAGCTTCTTTTGGCTGCATCTGTCTGCTCCTCATCTCTGTGCATTCCAGTCAAGATGCTTTCTGCTTCTCCTGCTACCTGAGTGCCACCAGAATGGGCACATGGAGAACACACGAGTCTCCCTGCTCTTGTTTCCTGTGCCTGGCATCACAATGGATCCTGGCAACTGAGAGGAGCAATTGTAGGGAGAATCCTGCTCGGTCCCTGCTACTCTGGGACAGAGCATGCACAGTACAGTTGGACTCCTTAGAGAATTTAGCTGCCAAACTCTAACAGCAGTCTACTGATCGTGTGAACAGTGATTTTTGGAGGCTCATAGCGTGGCCAGATTTGGATGGATGTTTATGGGGATGCCAAAAGGCACATCCCTGTCAGCAGGGCAAAAACACTGCCAAATTTCAAATCCCTGCTCCAAAGCCTGGAGGTGCTCAAGCTTGTCAGTGAAATGGTTATAATATTTTAATATGGGCAAAACTGTGTATTTTCCCCATACTTAATTTTTAGCAACAGTTCTGTTTTTGCTGAAAATTAAAAAATACTAGAAGGGTGCGGAGACCTGTCATGGGAAATCTCAGGCTGAAAATGTATAGTTTGGGAAAATAAATGAGTGATTGAAAATGGAGCCCTATAATAGGAAGTACTGTGCTACTGTGGCTCTAGGCATACCTACAAGTAATACCAATAACAAAAATTAGCATTAAAGTGACCTGCCAATGGAAAACATGAGTTTGAGTTTTTTGCTGCTTTCAGATGTAAAATATCTCTTGCTTCCTCATTTTCCCTTAGAAAAATAATTATGTATTTATGTTATAGGAGTACCTAGAGGCCCCGGTAGGGATCAGGACTGATTGATTGGTTTTGTTGGATGATCTCTTGGGGTTCACAAGGGTATGGAAAACATTCTTACCCTCTAACTGAAAGGTCAGAAATATTGAATCATTAACAGAAATGATTTCTCCCAAGTGTGTTGGTTTTAAACAGTCAGAATAAAAATCATTTCTCATCTCAGTTAGGTTTCTGTTTATTTGTTCTGGTTTTCTAGTAGCCCCTAGAGTCTTCTAGGTCAGGTTTTGTTGTAAATCAAAACCATCCAGGCCTCCTTTTGTACCCTGTTTCCCCGAAAAGAAGACATCCTCCGAAAATAAGGCCTACTTACAGTTTTGCCTCTCGTTGTAATATAAGGCATCCCCCCGATAATAAGACCTCCCCGATAATAAGGCATCCACCGATAATAAGGCATTTTTCATTTCTGAAAAATAAGACATCCCCTGAAAATAAGACCTAGCGCATCTTTGGGAGCAAAAATTAATATAAGACACTGTCTTATTTTCGGGGAAACAGGGTAGAGCAGCAGCACAAGAGCCAGCAAACAGAGTTGAAAACAGGGGAGTTTGAATGGAGATCTGTTGGAGAAGGGAGGCAAACCCGTGTTCGTTAGCAGTGAGTGAGTTTGTTTGCTTGCTGGTTTGTTTTAGTTTACAAAGTTTGATGGTGGGCAGTGTGTTGTGAGAGAAACAGAGCCTTTGATCACAGCTGAACCTTGACTGGGAGCTTCCCTCATCAGCAGACCTATAAAGGCAGCCAACCGGCCAGCCAGTGGCATAGGAGCCAGCAAACATAGGTGAAAACAGGGAGTTTGAGTGGGAGTTTGTAAGGGGAGTTTGGTGTTTGTATGTGTGTTTTGGTTTTTCTTCCTTGACAAGAGCTTAGGAGGGAAGGCTATGACAGCTATGCTGACAGCAGTGGTAGTGACCTGAGAAGCTACAGTGAAGATGACTGGATGTGGAAGCTGTGGTGATGTACAATATCCTGAAGAGGGTACCTGAAAGTTGCTTTGTTTGAAGTGCTGCCTGATAGATCGGATGGAAGAGAAGATCTGAGGTTTGGAGATGCAGACAGAAACTGTGGTGAGGTTTCGAAGGGGATTTGAGCAGGTGATGGAGGGAAGGAGAGGCGAGGCTCAAGACTTGCAGATGCATGCTGTACTAGAGAACTGTGAGGGTAGACTGTTGGATGAAGAAAGTGGCTAGTGGAAGCAAGTGACTATGAGAACAAGGCAGAGGAAAAGACCAGCTTGTGAAGGGGGAGAGAGCTGAGGAACATGTTCGCTGAGTTGGCAAATGAAGGGGAGACACAGGCAGTAACATAACATGGGAGAGCAAGGAAGAAGAGAAGAATGGCCAGTCCTACAAGAATTGGGTAAGAGACAATGGCAGTAGCCAAAGTTTGGAGCTCCAGGAGGATAGAGGATGACTCACAGAAGATTGCAAGTGAGAACAAAAGACACAGAAACTTTGCAACCAGAAAGAACAGAAGGGGAAAGGTCGAATAATTGTACCAACACCAGGAAGAGTCAGGTCTATGTGATTGGGGACTCCCTACTAAGAAGAACAGAAAGGCCTGTCACCAGAGCTGATCTGGAGAACAGAAAGGTGTGCTGTCTGGTGGGAGCTAAGATACTAGAGGCTGAAGAGGATTCTAGTGGGAGTAGGAAAGAGTCCACTAACCGGCCTTCATGTGGGAACAAATGATACGGCTAGATTCTCGATGAGGTGCATCAAGGAAGACTACGCCAGGCTGGGGAAGATCCTTAAAGAAATGGAGGCTAAGGTGATCTTCTGTGGAAGTCTACCTGTCTGGAGGAGAGCAAAGGCAAGACAAGGTTATGATGATCAAAAGGTGGCTCAGTCAGTGGTGTTATAAGAAGGGCTTTGGCATATTTGATCACTAGCAGACATTCAGGGAGGACTGTTCTCATGGGATGGATTCCACCTAGATTAGGGAAGTAAATAGACTTCTGGGAAGGAGGTTGGCACAACCGATTGATTAAAAGAGCTTTAAACTAGGAATTTGGGGGAGATGGTGGCGAGAGCTCATGTAATCTCCACACCTGATTCTAATATTGAGTGGGAGGAAAATCAAGTAAAAGAGGATACACCAATGGAGAAAGGAACAATAGAGTGTAGGAGAATGGACAACAAGAGGAAAGAGAATGACAGTCACTGTCAGGTTGGTGATAGATACTGGTAGTAAAAAGTTTGTACCTAATCGGGTGGGGATTCTGGGTGAAGACAAGCAGAAACAGCTAAGATGTCTGTACAAAAGTGCAAGGAGCCTAGGTAACAAAATGGAGGAACTAGAACTACTGGTGCAGGAAGTTAAACCAGTTATTATAGGGATAATGAAAACATGGTGGAATAGTAATTATGATTGGAATACAGGTATAGAAGGGTATGTGCTGTTCAGAAAAGAAAGGTAAAGGTGGAGGAGTAGCATTGTATATTAAAGATGAGATACACTGTAAAATTAGAAGTGATGCAATGGATAAACTGGAATCTGTTTGGGTCAAAATCACTTTGGGGAAGAAAGATAACAGAGGTTCCTCTGGGATAGTGCTTGGTCTGCTACAGAGCCCCAGGATCCAATTTGGATATGGACAGAGATCTGTCTAATATACTACTGAGAATTGAGTGATTATGGGAGATTTTTATTTCCCAGATATAGATTGGCGCACAAGTGCTGTTGATAATTGTAGGGCCCACATATTTCTGGATGTGATAGCCGACAGATTTTTTCACTAAATAACAGAGGGGTAGCTGTGTTAGTCTGAATCTGTAAAAAGCAACAGAGGGTCCTGTGGCACCTTTAAGACGAACAGAAGTATTGGAGCATAAGCTTCACTTGCGTCTGATGAAGTCGGCATTCACCCACGAAAGCTTATGCTTCAATACTTCTGTTAGTCTTAAAGGTGCCACAGGACCCTCTGTTGCTTTTCACTAAATAGTCACTGAACCAACAAGGGGTGATGCCATTTTAGATTTGTAATGGTAATTAGTGAAGACCTCATAGAAGAACTGGTTGTAGAGGATAACTTTGGTTGGAGTGATCATGGGTCAATTCTATTTAAACTCCAATGGAAGGATAAACAAAAATAGATCTGCAAGTAGGGTCCTTGATTTCAAAACTACAAACTTTAATAAATTAAGGGAATTGGTTATGGACGTGGGTAGACTGAATAACTCAAGGATCTGAATGTGGAGGAGGCGTCTTGGGATTAATTTCTTTAACTTTGACTTTAAGTATCTGAAGCCTTCATCCCAAGCAAGGGGAAAAATTCGTAGGGAAAGCTTGCAGAGCAAGCTGGATGAACAAGTATCTCAAACAGGTTATTCAGAGAAGGAAGAAAGCCTACAAGAAATGGAAGAACTAATGGATCAGCAAGCAAAACTGCCTCATTGAGGTCAGAAAGTGTATGGAAAAAGTGAAAAAAGCCAAGCAGAGTTGGACCTTGCAAAGGAAATTAAAACAAATAATGAAAGGTTCTTTAGCCACATAAATAAAGAAAAGAAGGAAAGAAGAAACACTGAGGAGATTAAAAATAATCTAGGTATGGTCCAATACCTAAATGAATACTTTGCCTCAGTTTTTTATAAGAGTAATGAGGAGAATGGGGGCAGTGGCCGGGTGGCTAATGGGGACAGTGGCAAGGTGGCTAATGGGAACAAGGATATGGAAGAAGAAATTACCACATCCAAAGTGGAAGCCAAACACAAACAGTTTACTGGGACCAAATCAGGCGGCCTGGATAATCTCCATCCAAGAATATTTACAGAACTGGCGCATGAAATTGCAAGCCCAATAGCAAGAATAGGTAATGAATCCATAAACTTGGGGGTTGTACTCTGACTGGAGAATTGAAAACATAATACCTATATTTAAGAAAGGGAAAAAAACAGTGATCTGGGAAACTACAGGCCTCTTAGTTTGACCTGAGTTCTATGCATGTTCTTGAACAAATTTTGGGGGGAAAAAAAAAAAATTAAAGACATGGAGGTAAACAGTAATTGGGATAAAATACAGCATGGTTTTATAGAAGTTTTATATTGTGCCAGACCAACCCAGTCTTTCTTTGAGAAGATAACCGATTTTCTAGACAAAGGAAGTGCAATAGATCTAGTCTACCTGGATTTTAATAAAGCATTTGAAACAATTCTACATGGAAAATTATTACTTAAATCGGAGGACATCAAGATTAATATAAGAATATTAATATAAGAATTAAATTAAGGAACTAGTTTAAGGGGAGACTGCAAAGGTTCATGCTGAAAGGTGAATGCAGGCTGGAAAGAAGTTACTGGTGGCATTCCACAAGTATCAGTCTCAGACCAATATTATTTAACATTTTCATTAATGATCTTGACACAAAAAGTGTGAGTGCTATTATAATTTGTGGATGACACAAAGTTGGGAGGTATTGCCAAAGTTGGGAGGACCAGAATTTCATATAAGAAGATATGGATGACCTTGAAAACTGGAGTAATGGAAATGAGATGAAATTTAATAGTACAAAGTTGTGCACTTGGGAACTAACAAGAATTTTTGCTCTGAACTGAGGACTCAAGTGACAGAGAAGTAGAAAGACCTGGGTGTATTGATTAGTCACAGGATCAGCTGCCAGTGTGATGTGGCCATGAAAAAGGCTAATGCAACCCTAGGATGCATCAGGTGGGGTATTTCCAGTGGAGATATGGAAGTATTATTACCATTATACAAGGTACTGGTAAGACGTCATGTGGAATACTGAGTGGCATTCTGGTCTCCCATGTTTAAGAAAGATGAATTCAAACTTGAACAGGTGCAGAGAGAGGCTACAAGGTGGTCAGGAGAATGGAGATCCTGCCGTATGAGAGGAGACTCAAAAAGCTTGCTTTGTTTAGCCTAACCAAATGAAGGCTGAGGGGAGATATGATTGCTCTCTATAAATATATCAGAGGGATAAATACCAGTGAGGGAGAGGAGTTATTTAAGGTAAGGGCCAATGTTGACACAAAACCAAATGGACATAAACTGGCCATCCACAAGTTTAGCCTTGAAATTAGATGGAGGTTTTGTAACCATCAAAGTAATGAAGCTCTGGAACTGCCTTCCAAGGGGGGCAGTGTGGGTAAAAAACCTAACTGGCATCAGGATTGAGCTTGATACGTTTGTGGAGTGGATGATGTGATGTGATTGCTTACAATGGCATGTGCTCCATCTGCAGCTGCTATTAGGAACATCTCCAACAGCTGGAAATGGGACATCAGATGGGGATGGCTCTGAGTTACTACAGAGAATTCTTTCCCAGATGTCTGATTGGTGGGTCTTGCTCATATACTCAGGATTTGACTGATCACAATATTGGGGGTTCAGAAGGAATTTTCCCACAGTTCAGATTGGCAGAGACAGTGGGTGTTTTTCATCTTCCTCTGCAGAATGGGGCAGAGCTCACTTGCTGGTTTGAACTAGAGTAAAAAGTGGATTCTCTCTAACTTGAAGTCTTGAAATAAAGATTTGAGGACTTCAGTAACTCAGCCAGAGGTTATAGGCCTACTACAGAAGTGGGTTGGTGAGGTTCTGTGGCCTAAGATGTGCAGAAGACCAGATTGGGTGATCATGATGGTCCCTTCTGGCCTTAAAGTCTATGAATCATGAAAAAATGGGCACAAGTCCCTTTTTTCCCCTTTACATTTGATTTTTACCAAGCAGATGAAAACACACGCTTCACACAGGCCAGTGTGGAGAAATGTTCTGCCGTTAAGGGTGAAAGAGTTGGGGAATCTGCTGTTCCCTTTCATAATCTTTAACAAAATGTTAAGAAATAATGCTACTAGAACTGCACTTGATTTACACACGAATAGTTAAGGCTACAATTATATCACAGAAGTCACAGAATCCATGACTTCCAGAGATCTCTGTGACATTTTCCATTTCAGCCCCAAGCTGTCAGCGGCAGGTTCACTCCCCTCCCTCCCCCCCGGCAGCTCCCAGCTACTGGGCAGCAGGGGGACCCTGGAGTTCCCAGCAGCTGTCCAGCCCCTGTGGGCAGCAGGGGTGACCCCAGAGACCCAGTAGCTATGGGTGCTGGACCCTCCTTCCTCCTCATTTTGTCATGGATATTTTTAGTACGTCATGGACAGGTCAAGGGCTTCTTTGAATTTTTGTTTATTGCCTGTGACCTGTCGATGGCTTTTACTAAAAATGTCCATGACAAAATCTTAGCCTTACTAATAGTTAAATACAAAGTGGTAACCACACCAAGCATTTTCATACTGTAGAGACTCTGGGTGGCAATTACTTAGCTACTCTTCTGCCACCAGTATATGATGATATAAGAATTTGCAATTTATGCTCCTAATAGATTGTGTACTGTGTCCACATAGCGAATGAACAAGGCTTGAGGTTGAGGAAAATGTGTACTGAATGGGACTCAAATCAAAGAATAGGTTACAGGATTATTGGACCACTGCACTTAAATAGAAAGATCTAGAACAGGGGTGGGCAATAAATTTCGCGAACTTTGGTAAGTTGTCACGGGCTGCACCTTTCTACTATATTGATGGAGGGGATGTGGGGTCTGAGAGGGAGTTTGGGTGCAGGAGGGAGTTCTGACCTGGAGCAGGGGGTTGGGATGCAGGAGGGGGGTGTGAAGTACCGGCTCAGGCCGGGAGGCGCTTACCACAGGTGGCTCCCAGCTGGCAGCGCAGCAGTGCTCAGGCAGGCTGCCTACATGCCATGGCCCCATGCTGCTCCCGGAAGTGGCTGTGGCTGGCTGCTGCTGGCATGTCACTTGGGGGAGGGAGGCAGTGGGTCTGAGCACGGGACTTCTGGCGGCTCAAATTCAGAGATTGCGAGGGGGCAGAGGAGGCCGGACAGAAACGTTAGTCATGGCGGGCTGGACAGAAATGTTAGACAGGCCAGATCCGCCCTGTGGGCTTTATTTTGCCCACCCCTGATCTAGAGTGATACTCAGATTTTTTTTTTTTTTGTGGCTCATGTTACAAACTACCATTTAATGAAGATCAGCTCAGCCTTTCCTTTGCTACATTGAATCCTTGTACATGTACAAGCAAAACCAAAAGAGTAAATTCTACTAATACTGCAAAACATGAGAAATTACCATATTACCTTCAACATTTCTGTGGAGATGAAATTAAGTCCATTTGTCAGCAAGTGTATATACTGAGTTTTGAGTTATTGATGAATAGATTTTAAAGATTTTTTTTTTTAAAGTGGGGGGAAAAAATGTCAAGTCTGCTTTATTGTATCTCAGACAACAGGAGGCCACCTCAGAATTCCATGAACGAATCAACAAAGAAGAGAGTCATGTAATTTTTCAAGTGATGCCCCAAAACAGAAATTACAGAATGGTTACATTGGAATAAACAGTGATTTACTCTGTGATGCACTGCTTTGCCAATGAAGGTTGCCTAGTGTTATAGCAGTGATTTTTCTAGTTTTTGATTGCAGTCTGGATAGAACAAAGCTGTAAGCAGTATCTGCAGCCAAGGTTGTTTCAACAGAGGAGTTGCGGGGAGGAAAAAACCTCCCATAAAACAAATTCTACTAGTTGTTAAAAATGGTTTCCAAGGATGGAGCAAAGAGCTTAAATTTTAAGAAGTAAAGGAGAGATGATTTTGGCAAGTGAGAGAAGTGTACTTAATAAGATAGGGGACAGGAAGCAATATGAAATAAGTGGACAGACTAAACGTTTGAGATGGTAGGAAAGGTGAGGAAAAAAAAAATCCAAGTTACTGTGCTACATACTGTGTCACTGCTGGAGATCTTTACGTTGGTTTAATTGAGATATTCTAGTCCAATAACTTCATTTTTTCCCCTCCCAGCTCTTGAGTAATACATGCAGTTGTCTCCTCTTTCTAGCTGCCCTCACAAGAGTATTTTGTGACTAGCAAAGCTAACACTACACACCGTTAGCATAATGAGCCAATTAGGCTGCTCTGAATGAAGTACTGAAATATTAGAACTAGATCAGCTTATAATAGAGGTTCTTTTGTTGAAAGTATGTGGATAAATAATCTTAGACAAAACCAGTATTAGAATTCTCAACTTTTTTTCTGGTTAGCCATATGGTATAATGTTAATATACAATTAATTGAATGAGAGCATTTTTCTTTTCTGTTTTAAAACACTTTTCTTCTCCTTTCAGTGTTTTGTATCCTACTTGCGTTCAGTCTACCTAATGAAGAACAAAGAAGTTTTTGACGTCTTTAAATTACCTTTAGCAGAATATGCCCAGTAAGTATTGTCTATAGTAAGTACAGTATTGAAAGTGAAATGCTTACCTCCTCCCCCCCCGATATCTTCAACTTTGTGTTAAATAGCAACAAAGAGTCCTGTGGCACCTTATAGACTAACAGACGTATTGGAGCATAAGTTTTTGTGGGTGTAAACACACTTTGTTGGATGCATGTAGTGGAAATTTCCAGAAGCAGGTATAAATATGCAGGCAAGAATCAGTCTAGAGATAATGAGGATAGTTCAATCAGGGAGGATGAGGCGCTCTTTTAGCAGTTGAGGTGTGAACACCAAGGGAGGAGAAACTGCTTTTGTAGTTGGCTAGCCATTCACAGTCATTGTTTAATCCTGAGCTGATGGTGTCAAATAGTAATTTTACCATGATCAAAATTCTAATTTTGATGCATCTTGTAACATTTTCCTACTAATGTAGTTTTGAACATTTTTGTAGACCCACATTGTAGGGAAAATGTTATGAAAATTGTACATTGTTCCACAAAGATAGTAACTTACAATTTTTGTCTTTACTGCAGTAATACATGATACAAAAGCAAGAAGTAATGGGATAAGAATATTTTCACATCAGTGTTCTGTGATTTTTTTCCCCTCTGCGTCAATGACACCCTTGAGCCTAGAGTATCTCAGAAGGATGTTAAATAGAGGCTATTAAAGTTAGACATTTCTAAATCAGCAGGTCCAGATAACTTCCATACAAGAGTTTTAAATGAGCTGGCTGAGGAGCTCACTGGACCATTATTGTTGACTTTTTTCAGTAAATCTTGAAATGGGGAAGTTCCAGAAGACTAGAAGAAAGCTAATGGTGTGCCAATATTTAAAAATGATAAATGGGATGACCTGAATAACTGTAGGCCTGTCAGTGTGACATCAGTCCTGGGGAGGATAATGGAATGCCAATATGGGACTCAATTTCATAAAGAATTAAAAGACGGTAATGTAATTAATGCCAATCAACATGTGTTTATGAGAAATAGATCCTGTCAAACTAACTGGATACCTTTATTTGATTAGATTACAAGTTTGGTTGATAAAGGTAATAGTGTTGATGTAATCTACTTCTGTAAGGCATATGACTTGGTACCACATGACATTTTGATTAAAAAAAACCTAGAAAGATATAAAATTAACATGGCACACATTAAATGATTAAAAACTGGTTAACTGATCGGTCTCAAAATGTAATTGCAAATGGGGAACCACCATCAAATGGGGGTGTTTCTAGTGAGCTCCCACAGGGATCTATTCTTGGATCTGGGCTATTTCACATTTTTTCAATGACTTTGAAGAAAGCACAAAATCATCGTTGATAAAGTTTGCAGATGACACACAAATTGGGGGAAAGTTAAATAATGAAGAGAACAGGTCACAGATACAAAGTGATGAGGATCGCTTGGTAAAATTGGTGTGAGCAAACAATATGCATTTTTAATACAGCTTAATGTAAATTAATATATCGATGAATAAAGAATGTAAGCCATAGTTACAGGATGGGAGACTCTATCTTGGGAAGCAGTAACTCTGAAAAAGATTTGGGGATCATGGTGAATAATCAGCTGAGCATGAGCTCTTAGTGCAGTGCTGTGGCCAAAAGGGCTGATGAGATCCTTGGATACATAAGCAGTGGAATCTTGTAGGAGTAGAGAGTTTTTTTTTTTTTTTTCCCACCTCTGCATTCGGCACTGGTGTGACTGCTGCTGAAATACTATGTCCAGTTCTGGCGCCCACAATTCAAGAAAGATGTTGATAAATTGGAGAGGGTTCAGAGAAGAGCCATGAGAATGAATAGAAAACATGTCTTATAGTGATAGACTCAAGGAGCTGTAGGCCTGGCTTAACATGAGTAATTAGACATGGGTAAGACCTCATTTCTTGGGAGACAGAAATAAGGGAGGTAAATTGATCAACAGACTGGAAGCAAAATGTCTGTGTAACTGATAGGTAAGTGGGCCAGTAAGCTAAGAGACGATATCTCTACTAGCTAAGATAAGGAGGAATACTCAAGGAACCATTTACAATGGAGAAGATAAGCCTGGAATGTAAGATGATGTAAAGAATAAGTCTTACATGGACGGTGCATGGACATAACATGCTGTGCATGGATCGGTTCTTACAAAGTAACTAAGCCAGGGGTAGGCAACGTATGGCACGCGTGCCGAAGGCAGCACGCGAGCTGATTTTCAGTGGCACTCACACTGCCCGGGTCCTGCCCACCGGTCTTGGGGGCTCTGCATTTTAATTTAATTTTAAAAGAAGTTTCTTAAACATTTTAAAAACCTTATTTACTTTACATACAACAATAGTTTAGTTATATATTATAGACTTATAGAAAGAGATCTTCTAAAAACGTTAAAATGTATTACTGGCACGCGAAACCTTAAATTAGAGTGAATAAATGAAGACTCGGCACACCACTTCTGAAAGGTTGCCGACCCCTGAACTAAGCCAATCCCAGAACATGTGATGCAATGCATAGTAAATGCAATGTAATGTGTAAATTTTTATAAAGGAAAAGGTTTTCTGTGTAACTTTAGATATGTGTTAGGCCCTATACTCAACCCTTATGGTTGAGTCTGATCAACTTAACATAGCTTTGCTGTAAGCCAGATAAAGGAATCTGAATGATGAGACTGGAGGCAAACTGAGTTCTTAGGAACCAAATGGAAGAGATCGTGTGGGAAGCCCAACAGGAGCTCAATCTCTTTAGTTTAACAAAGAGAAGTTTTACACGTGGCTTGATTACAGTCTATAAGTATCTATGCCAGGAAGAAATATTTAATAGTGGTCTCTTCAATCTAGCAGGAAAAAGGTATAACACGATCCAATGGCTGGAAGTTGAAGGAAGACAAATTCAGATTGGAAATAAGGCGTATATTTTTAACAGTGAGAGTAATTAACCATTGGCACAATTTACCAAGAATTATGGTGGATTCTTCATTACTGACAAATTTTAAATCAAGATTGGAAGTTTTTGTAAAAGATATGCTGTAAGGGAAGTTCTATGTCCTTGTTATACAGGAGGCTAGATAATCGCGGTGGTTCCTTCTGGCCTTGGAATCTATGAGCTCCTACTGTGACTATCCTTTTTATGAGTCTATTGCCTGAAAAAGAGGGTGTAATATATTAAGTGTGAAGATGATTCATTGTAGCTTAGTTTTTGAGTGTAATGGAGGCATTGTTCCTTGAAGGTAAATGTCTTTTAAATGAGGTTCACTGTAGTTGGTGAGCCATAATGCCTGTGTGTGTGACAAAAGGGACTATGACACACTAGAATAGGTTGTTTGAAATGTTATTCATTTTAGCCTGTAGTTATCGGTGTCATCGCCATCAGAGTTTAGAACAGGTCAAGACCTCGTATTTACACTAAAGCTCAGGCTCATATTGGGCCATGTTGAACCAAGTCTCTGACTTGCTGCACTTTCTTTGGAGGCTGCCCTTTTGTTCCCCAGAATCTCTTCTGATTTAAAAGAAGAAAAGTAGGTCTTTAGCTGTAATGGTTGCGTAGATGTGGTTGACTAATATTCCAAGTTAACTGATGCATGCTTGCTTTTGCAGATATGCTGAAACAAACTTGGGGAGGTGTCAGCTTCCCCATTTGTTTCAATGGGTTATTTACTCCTATGCCCAATGATCTTAGAAATGTAGAGCTGGAAGGGACCTTGGGAAGCCGTCCAGTCCAGTAACCTGCACAGAGGTAGAACAAAATACACTTAGACCATCCCTGACAGGTGTTTGTCCAACCTGTTCTTAAAAACTTCCAGTGATGGGGATTCCACAACCTCTGTTGGACGTCGATTCCAGTGCTTAACTATCCTTATAGTTAGAAAGTTTTTCCTAATATCTGACGTAAATCTCCCTTGCTGCAGATTGAGCCAATTACTTCTTCCCCGGCCTCCAGTGGACATGGAGAACAGGTGATCACTGTACTCTCTATAACAGTTCTTAACATATTTGAAGTCTGTTACCAGGCCCCACTCAGTCTTCTTTTCTCAAAAATAAATATGCCTGGTTTTTTAACCTTTCCTCATAGGTCAGGTTTTCTAAACCATTTATCATTTTTGTAGCTATCCTCTGGGCTTTCTCCAATTTGTTCACATCTCTCTCAAAGCATGAGGCCCAGAACTGGATGATTTAAATGTCAGCAGTGGTAGTTCATTGCTGATCAAAGTGTGTAAGAAAGGTGAGGGACTATATAAAGACTTGTGTAATCTCCTGGGAATGGCAATCCGTTTTTGTGCTATGAGTGGCTGACTTTTGGGAGAGGAGTGCAGTCTTGGGGATTAGAGTGGCTTCAAAGGCAGGATACCCAAGTTCATAGGGTTAGCATTATTTAGAGGCAGTGTGGCTGAGTGGATAAGATTTGGATCAGCTGTATTAGAACTTAAATCTCTATTCCCAACTCTGCCAGTTTTGACCTTGTGCAACCACTAATTTATTTGTAAAACCGGGAAAATATATTTGCCTGGTTTTTAGGGTATGTTCTTAGTCTTGGTCAATAACTACTATGAAGAGTATGACAATACAACAGAAATCAGTAGATGTGAGACTTAAACTCATAGTCTTCTGGCTACCAACTCAGTGCACCTGACTGGATGGTGCAACGGACCAGGCAGCTGTATTTGTCTGAAATGCATAATGTCCTGCAAAATTCAGTATTCTGAAGAGCTCTACACATAGGTCTCACTGCTATTTACATATTGTGTATGAGTGAATACATACAAATTCAAAGCAAAGTTGGAATAGGAACTCTTCTTTTGTCTTCAACTTCTGCAAATATTTTTATAAAAAAGTATTCTCTCTTTCTGGAAGGACCTGTTTAGGGTTACCATTCGTCCGGATTTACCCGGACATGTCCTCCTTTTGTGTGCTAAAAATAGCGTCCGGGGGGAATTTGTAAAGCACTCACAATGTCCGGGATTAGCAGAGCGAGCGGCTGGGAGGGCTGCAGGGAAGTCCCGGGCTGGACTCAGGAGCAGCTGTAGAGGAGCCGGATCCGCCCTGCATTCTGAGCCGGCAGCTCCCTTGCAGCCCAGTCCAGCAGCACTGTGCAGGGCCAGACCGGGTTTTGTTGTGCAGGACCAGACCGGGTTTTGTTGTGCTGGGGAGCTCAGCCACGTGTCCGGCTCGGCTGCACAGAGCCCAACACTCTGTTCTGAGCAGCAGGGTAAGTGGGACCGGGGGCAGGAAGGTTCTGGAGGGGGCAGTCAAGAAACGGGGGGGGGGGCTTTTTGGGGGGAGTGGAGAAAGTTTTGGGCAGTCAGGGTACAGGTAGGGGGTAGGGTCCTGGGGGGCAGTTGGGGGGGGGGGTCTTAGGAGGGGGCAGTTAGGGGACAAGGAACAGGGAGTCTTAGGTAGGGGGTGGGGTTCTGGAGGGCAGTTAGGAGCAGGGGTCCCAGGAGGGGGCAGTCAGGGGACAAGGAGCAGGGGGGGGTGTTTGGGAGTTCTGGGGGGGGCTGTCAGGTGGCAGGGGTGGGGAGATGGATTGGAGCAGTCAGGGGACAGGGAGCAGAGGGGTTTAGATGGGTTGGGAGTTCTGGGGAGGGGGTGGGGAGTGGTTGGATGGGGCGTGGGAGTCCCAGGGGTCTGTCTGGGGGTGGGGGTGTGGATAAGGGTTGGGGCAGTCAGGGGACAAGAGGCAGGGAGGCTTAGATAGGGAGTGGAGTCCTGGGGGGCAGTTAGGGGCAGGGGTCCCAGGAGGGGGCAGTCAGGGGACAAGGAGCAGGGGGGGAGTGTTTGGGAGTTCTGGGGGGGGCTGTCAGGTGGCAGGGGTGGGGAGATGGATCGGAGCAGTCAGGGGACAGGGAGCAGAGGGGTTTAGATGGGTTGGGAGTTCGGGGGGGGGCTGTCAGGGGGTGGGGAGTGGTTGGATGGGGCGTGGGAGTCCCAGGGGTCTGTCTGGGGGTGGGGGTGTGGATAAGGGTTGGGGCAGTCAGGGGACAAGAGGCAGGGAGGCTTAGATAGGGAGTGGAGTCCTGGGGGGCAGTTAGGGGCAGGGGTCCCAGGAGGGGGCAGTCAGGGGACAAGGAACGGGGGGAGGGTTGGGGGTTCTGGGGGGGCGGGAAGTGGGAGGGGCAGGGGCGGGGCTAGGGCGGGGCTCCTCCCGTCCTCTTTTTTTCTTGCTGAAATATGGTAACCCTAGACCTGTTGCCTGCTTGACAGATATTACTTCACTGGAAATTCTGCACAGGGATTCAAATATGTGGGAGTTAAGCAGTTTGAATGTGAGGTTATTGCCCATTGTTTCTTTGCTCACTACTGTGTAATCATAGTGAACTGGCATTCTCTCCATCTTCTTAATGGTTCCTCTGCAGAGAGGTTTCCCCCCCCCCCCCCAAAAAAAAATTCTAGAGATTTATCATCTTGTGAGTTGGTATGTCTACAAAGCAGCTGGGAGGTGTGATTCCCAGATTGGGTAGACATGTATGCTCTAACTCCGTCCAAGCTAACGCGTTATTGTATCGTGGCTGCGACTACGTGAGTGGTGGCTCAAGCTAGCCACCTGAGTATGTTCACAGGGGGTTGGGTGGGATTAGATATGTGTCGCTAGCCCATGCAACCCCTTGTGCCGCTCTGGCCAAATTGCTATTTTTAACCTGTTGTCTTGAGTAGACATACCCTCAGTTTAATGAATCAGAATCTCAGCTTTTGTTTAAACACGTCTTTCACTCTTCCTGGCAAAGACATTTTTGAAAATTTAGAGTGATGTATAAACAACTGGCAGAGTGAAGAGGAAAAACTTTTTGGACTCCCCTTCGACAGGCGGAGGCTAGAGTTGGGGTGCGTGTGAGAGAGGAAATCTAAAGATCCCTCTTCACATATACATCTTTGTTAAATGAGGCAGTCAAGTTTGGGTGTTTGATTCTCTGTAAAATGCTTCAGCTGGCCCTGGGTGTCTTTGTGTGATGGTGGAAAGATCTTGATTACACTGCGGAATGGGAGGAGCAGCAAAAATAGTTTTAGGCCTACTCACAAATGCTTAGGCTGTCGCTGTTTGTTAAAATTTTCAGCCCTCTGGGACTGAGCAGGCATCTGCCGCACTGTGGGTATGCTTGCCAATGCTACGGCAGCTGCTGCAAAGGCAGATTTTCCTTTGTATGTTCCCCATCACGGCCAGGAAGATCTAGTGGGGAATGTAGCATGTAGTCCTCACTGCCCAGCCCCTCGCTGGCAATTCCAGCAGTGCATGTGCAGAAGGAAGAGAGGAGGTGAGGCCAAACTCCCATTGCACTAGTCCTGTAGCTGCTGCATGCTACCTCTTTCTCCACAGTTACCTGCCTGCCCACCCAGTGGCAGTCTGACTTGAAGAGCTGGAGGTAACCTGGAGCTCTGTTCTCCTCTTTGCATCAGCTGTACCTTGACCTGACCTCTCCTACGAGCTATTGGAGGTCTGTCCACCTCATGAAACAAAGATGACTCATATCCCCAACTGACCACCCAGCTCACTACCAGTGGGCACCTTTATTGCTAACTGACAAAGAAAATTTTGAGGGAATCCCATGTTAGTATTCTGGCAGCATATCCCTGATGAACAGTGCTCCTGCAACCACTTCTGTGCCATTGGCGGCATAACAAGTGTTAATTTGACCCTGATTGTTTGGCACAATGTGGTTTTCACCAGTGTTGGTGCATTAGATTTCTCTGTTATCAGTGAGGCAGTAAGTGTCTTTAGTGATGTAAATATTACCATGCCTGTATCTGGGTCAGCTTCTCTTTCATTTCCTCACAGCTGTGCATTATCAATACAGGGATTAATTTGTGTCAGCCGTAGAATTCTGCAGTTCTTAATTACTGGGCATAGGACCAAACATAGAGATTATCATCTACATAAGAGTTGATGGAAAACCACATTTGATTGTGTGCCTCTTTTTGGCATCACATTGCAGTCACTAATCTACCTTCTGAGAAACTTCCTAATGTAGTTCTGGGAACATTTCTAGACACCACCTTCTATCTGTCCAGGCTACAGAGTCCAGGGCTCTGAGCTAAGTGTTTGCAGTTCCTCGGTCACCTACTCTTTTCATTCAAAGCTCTAGCAAACAGAAGTTGGAAGGTTCTCCTTAAGTTTGGAACCATGTGTGGATAGGTTGCTCTTTAGAAAACATAGTCTCAACCTATTTGCACAGGTACATCCATTTACCAGAGTAAGACCTTAACTAAATCCAGTCAGTTCCCATCACTTCAGTTGGCTGTAAGTATTTGAACCAGCAGTGGACACTGGAGTTTGGAGTAGCTCTGTGAGGAAATCACATGTGATTGAATGGGAAATGAGCACCAGCACAGCTGTCAGGTACTAGTATAGGAGAGAAGCTTAGTATTACACCCTACATCACTGGTTTTCAAACTAGAGGGCATGCCCTCTGGGTGAGGGGGTGGGGAAGTGCAACAGGGTTGTCGGGGGAATGTGAGGACTTGACTAGTTGGTGAGAGTTCTCTCGCTGGCTTGGTCTCCTGCTCCAGTTCCTGCCACTGCTGCTGGGCGGAGAAGGGAGGGGCAAAGAGTGGGGGGAGCATGCTTTCTCCCTGCATGGGAAGTGTGTGTGCAGGGCGGGTTGGGAGACAGGGAAGGGGGGAGCATTCCAGTTTGCTCGCCTTCTTGGAGGCTGGTGCATGTACGCCATGTTGGAAGGTAGTTCCTCCCTGTGCACACAGGCTCTTGCATGCGTGTACTGGTGGGTGTGCTGCAGCTGGAGGAGCCTGATGGTGATGGTGACTGGGGTTCCCATGGGTGGGGAAATGGGGAGGCGTGGCCTGGCTGTCTCTCTTGCTGGGGCCACCTGCCTGGGGTGTGCCCTGGCTGGGAGGTGGGCTTCCGGACTCCTGGCATCCACAGAGGTGCTATTTCTGCTTCATGAAAGGGAGGCACACATGGGATGTGGGTCTCCACGCGGTGGGCACAGCAAATAAAAAGTTTGGGAACCTCTGCCATATATAAATGACTTAAAGTTGCAGCCTACCAACTTTCTGAAGTAGAAGTTCTGGTATATGGGTTAGTTTTTGGAAACCACTGAAGAGAATGTACTGGATCCAGGCAGTTTCTTCTTGCTTCATAGGGTCATTTGAGGAGGCAGTGAAGCATTTATTTTACAAATCACAATGTGTTTATCTAGGTAACTGCAATAATATAAAAATGCATACCTTTCAAAATGACGCTGTTACTTAGGAAATTTCCTAGCAAAAAGCCCACACTCACTTGCTCTCACCTCTACCTTCCAGGCAAAACACCAGTTGAACAGGCCTTGCAACATACCCTGCTCAGGTCCTGTTGGACCAAGGGGGAAACAAAATTCTAGAGAAGGGCAATCTAGAGACTGCAAACTTGAGCACTCCAGGGATATACTGCAAACCGAGAAATCCACTCAAAAATGCATGGGTCCCAAACCATATAGGGATTTATATTGCTGAAAGAGGCACAGGTCTGATTTTAAATTCAGGAAAACTCAATTATGCTATAGTAATTACAAGCCTTAGTTCACTGCTAGTTGTAAAGCGTTAGGGCAAATAATTTTCCTAAGGATGCTAAGAAAACTTCTTAGCTGAATAGACACAACTGCTCATTGTGAATAAGATACTACTTTGACATTGATCAATCAAATAGTTAATGCAGCTAAAGTAATTTCACGGTTCAGTTTGGTTATTAATCAGAGCCATCTGGATAGTCGGTTAAGTCAGATGTGTGTCACTGGTGCTGATGATTTGATTTCTTCCAGTTTCAAATTGTTTGCTCCTCTTGCCTTTCAGAACATTTTTATGTAGGTGTTTGCATGGGCCAAATAATATACAAAGGGGAAAGGTTTTATGGGGAATCTTATATGGGGAAGGTTTTAAGCAGGATCAGCAAATACACCTCTATCCCGATATAACGCTGTCCTCGGGAGCAAAAAAATCTTACCGCGTTATAGGTGAAACCGTGTTATATCAAACTTGCTTTGATCCGCCGGAGTGCGCAGCCCCGACCCCCGGAGCACTGCTTTACCGCGTTATATCCGAATTCGTGTTCTATCGGGTCACGTTATATCGGCATAGAGGTGTAGTATCTTCTCTTCTGGAAGTTTCATTTTTGCAAGATTTTTAAACGTTCCTCTGATCTGCAGTTACAGATTCCAGTATAATGTACAAAGGTGTTGCCTTTTTCTTTTTGTAGGTCAGCTTCTCTGAAGGGTTATATCTGCTACTTGGTAAACTGTTTATATATAGTAGCTTAGCATTGGAATAAAGGTAACTAGTGTCCAGAAATATTGTTACATATTAGCACTCCTGCAGGCATGGCTACCAGTTATTTACCACTAGCTCACCATTCAGAGCAGGAAGAGAGAAATCTGTTAGGTACAGAGGAAGCAGCAAAGTCACTGTAACTTCACATAAACTGAAGGTGAATACAAAAGTAAACCTTCCTGGCTTGGGTAGGTCTGCAACAAAATTATCTGGTGCAAGAACAGTTTCTGTTATGAAGGTTAGACTGGCTCCAGACTACTATCCACGAGGAACGTCATTTTTCTTTTGAGAGGAGTGGGAGAACTGTGCCCAGCTTTTGACTCAATCCAAATCCTTGGTTTATTAAACTTGCTATTTCAATGGAAGCACACATAGCCCAGGATCTTCACATTAAGATGAATTCCAAATACTCCAGTAAGCACAAAATGTTAAATCTTAAGGCAGCTAGGTTATTCATTTCTACTAGGTTTTATTTGAAATGCTCAGAAAAGCTGTATACTGGTGCTTACTTGGATAGAAAACAAAGCGTGCATCATGCTTTTAATCCCCCAAATGTTACTCCTGAAGAGCTTTGTTTCCTAATCTCACCTAAAAATAATTGTCACCTGGCTCTGAAATGAACTAGTTATCTCAGGATTGTAGTTAAGGACATTCCTCAGTTCAGTTCAATGCATTGATGGTGTCTGGCTGTCCTAGTTATCTTTATATGCTGAGAAAACTTTGTGACTGTGTCAAATGTGATTTCATGTACATAATACCGGAGAAATTCAATTGCAGTTTTAGCATTGCCTTTAGAAACTGGTTGAAAGTCTTATACTTTCCATTTAAGTCACCCTCCCAAAAAAGTCATCCCTGTTTTCCTGACATCAAAACAGGAGATGAGGTTGTCCTTTACTGATCCTGTTATTTGGCTTATTTATTGAACTTCTTGTGTTAACAACTTGAAGAATGGATTCAGATGATGTTTCTTACAAGATTGTTGTATGCTATACATTACCAACCTTCATGCTTTACCTGCCTCCTGAGATTAAAAACAAACAAAAATTGAAGAAACCAAGGGAGAAAGGCTTAGGCAGACTTTGAGCATCCGGGGTGACAGTGTTCCAGATTATTCCCAGCGTGGGAGAAATTGTAAAGTAAAGGACTGTAAGCGAGACAGACATGAGCTTTTTGAGGAATGACAGCATGATAGGAAGTGTTTTGGAGACTGCTGTTGCTGGGATGAGCAATAATGCAAGTCAGAGTGCCTGATTAGATGTGAAGAGGTGAGTCACAGGTTTGAAAACTGGAAGGAACCATTATCCTCAAGCATAATGACCACCTGCATAATGAAGGCCATGGAATTTCACCTAGTAATTTCTGCATCAAGCTCATATCTTGTAGCTGAGCAAGAGGATATTTTAGGAAGATTTCCAGTCTTGATTTAAAGATGTCAAGTGATGAAGAATCTACCACATCCCTAAGTGTGAGTTGTTCCAGTGGATAATACCCTCATTTAAAAAATTGTGCCTGAATTTATTTAGCTTCAGCTTCCAGCTGTTGGCTCTTGTTTTGTCTTTGACTAGATTGAGGAGCCCTCTGTCAGAAATGTTTCTCTGTGTAAGTACTTGTAGACTGATGTAGGTTGTGTCTTAACCTTGTCTTTCATAAACTAAATAGACTGAGCTTCCTAAGTCATTCACTGTAAGGCAGACTTTCCATCTGTTTTTGGAATCCCTTCCAGTAGTTCAACATCCTTCTTGATGTGTGGACCTTACAACTGGACACAATATTCCAGTAATGGTCTCATCAATGTTCAATACAGAGTTAATACTCCAACTTGCTATTATATTGCTTATGTCCAAGACTTGCATTAGCTGCCTTAGCCGCAGGACTGCATTGACAGCACATGTTCACCTGGTTATCAGCCAAGAACCTTAAAACCTTGTCAGAGTTGCTTTTTTTCCAGAATGCAATCTCCCATCTGGTAAGTATGACCTACACTCATCCCTAGCTGTATGATCTTGAATTTGGCTGTATTAAAACACATGATGTTCTGATGAGCCCAGTTATGAAGCAACCCAGATAATTTTGAATAACTGGCCTGTCATTGTTTCCCACTCTACTGATTTTTGTCATTTGTAAATGTTACCAGCGATGGCTTTATATTTTCTTTCAGATCATTGTTAGACACTGAATATGATTAGGTCAAGAACATATTCCTTGGGGGAATCCCATTAAAAATCCACTGCTTGAGTTACGATTCCCCATCTACAATTACTTTCTGAACTCTACTTGCCAATTTTTAATCTATTTTATATGTGCTGCTTTGATTTAGCATAGAACTAATTTTTAAATCAGAATGCCATGTGGTATGAACTCAAATGCTTTACCGTGTTATGTTTATAAGCCAAACTAGTAATTTTGTGAAAAAAATATCAAATTTGTTTGACAAGACCTATTTTCCATAAAACCATATCCATTTGACATTAATTACTGAACCACCCTTTAATCCTGATACCTTTTGGTCTTTCCATGATTTTGGCTGAGATTGATGTCAGGCAAACAGTTACTTGGGTCATCCTGTTTACCTTGGGAAAAAAAAATAGTAGCAAATTAGCCTTTTATGTGTCCTCTGGAACATCTCCAACATTCAAGATTTGTTAAAGATCAGCATTAATGAGTGAGCGCTCCTTCGTCGGTACTTCTAATCTTCTTGGGTGTAAGTTACCGGGTCCTGCAAGTTTAACTGTAACTGTTGCCATTAAACATCATCCCTGGTCACGGAGTCATGGAGGCAGAGTTGTGGAGGTTGCATGGAAGGCTCCATAGCGGTGAGAACAAAAGGAGATGGATTTCAAAGGTAGATGCTACAAGTCTTCTCAGGCTGTCTTTTCACTGGAAAAAAAAGATTTTTTTTTTATTGTGGGGAAACATGTGCATGAATTCCCCCTATAAAAACATAATAGAGCGACAGCACTTTAGTGTTACTGTGAAGTAAGCTAGGCAAGGTCAGTCAGAGGGAAGAGGTGTAGTGCTGACCTTGCCAAGCTATCTGGCACTCAGCCTGTTTTACCATCAAAGAGACAAGGGATCGTTATCTCCTAACACAGTGAAGACAAAGCCCATGAGATTATCTGAGGGGGAAATATGAGTATTACTGTAGAGTGACCACTTGTAGACTGATGAGTCTTGTAGACTGGAGATTCTGATTGAGGTCTTGTCTATACATACGCATTTCACTGGTTTAAATCACTTTCTAAATTGATTTGGTTAAACAGGTGCAAGGTGTGGGAGCGTGGGGAACCAGGGAAGGATGGTATAGTCCTGATTTGAGTATCTGACATGCATATGTAGCTGTACTTGTCAAAGAACCATTAACTGCCACCTGAACAACTCCATCAGAAGACTCATTTTTCTTCCATTAGTTTTAACTTTTAAACCAGTAGTCCTGCAACTGCACTGAGATTATTATAGACTCCAGATTTTGCAACAAATTTCAACAAAGGAAAAGAACTGAAAGTCCTTATCGCTAATATGGCATTTCTGAGAAAGAATTGTCCAATGTAAAATTTTTATAAAGACAAAAACCATTCTTCAAGTCAGTGCAGGGTATTTTGGAAGGACATGGCCTGTGTGGCTATCTGAGAGTAACAAGACAGTTGTCTTGTTAATTAATTGGGAAGATTTAGTAATATAAATAATTAAAATCTGCAGTCACTTGTGTAATCAAGAGTTGGTTAAATAAAATGCATGAATAGGCAGTTTACAATTAAAGTTCCAGGACTAACTTTAAAACTTGTGTACTGAATGTATTAATCCAGTGTGAAAGTAAAGGGTAAATATCTTCTATTTGTTTCACTGATTAAAGGCACCTGCAAATAGTTGTGTGGTATTCTCATGTTTTGTTTAGAGATTTGAGTACTGAGATAAGAAATAAGGCCCAGCTTTGCAAATACTAGTTTGAATGGCACTATTCACATAGTTAAAGTTAAGTGTTTGTGTAAATGTTTGTAAGAGAAGTATTTATTGTTACAAGTATTGTAGCCTCCTTTCCGCTAAAAAATAAGCTACTTGTAAATAGTCATTTCAGTAATTTTAACTTGTCAAGTTGTGAAGTTGAGATATAGAGGGGGATAATCTGCAGCTCAGAAGGAAGTCTGAGTGGAGGGGTTTGGTTATTCTAATAATTCAAAAGTCATGTGGATCCAAATAACTAGCATCTAACTTCAGTAGAGTTGTTAAATGCCTTATAAAAAATTACCAGTGCTTGAATTGGTAACCAATTTTATCACTTGCAGGTGACAGTGACACTAGGTCCTGGTCCCAGATCAGAAACCATGTACATACTATTTCTTGTTGAATTACAAAAACGGTATTGTCAACCTCAAAAATCATGACACAGCCCCCAAAATATTGAGATTAAAAAAAAAAAATAGTTCATTTAATTTCCCTTCCACTTTCTGAGCAGGATGCACTCCTCATTTTTAATCTTTTCTCTATAGCTGTGAGGGTTGGAAACTTCATTTTTTTAAAATGAAAGTTTAGATTTTCAATCCTGGATTCTAGCATCTTGGGGCCTTAAGAAAAACACCAGATATAATGAGACTGATGATGAAATCATGATATTTGGCAAAACGGCAAACATGAAAATTGATTACTTATATTAGGGGTCGGCAACCTTTCAGAAGTGGTGTGCCAAGTCTTCGTTTATTCACTCTAATTTAAGGTTTCGCGTACCAGTAATACATTTTAACGTTTATAGAAGATCTTTCTATAAGTCTATAATATATAACTAAACTATTGTTGTATGTAAAGTAAAGAAGGTTTTTAAAAAGTTTAAGGAACTTCATTTAAAATTAAATTAAAATGCAGAGCCCCCAAGACCGGTGGGCAGGACCCGGGCAGTGTGAGTGCCACTGAAAATCAGCTCACGTGCTGCCTTCGGCACACGTGTCATACGTTGCCTACCCCTGACTTATATGGTACAATATATAGCAGTAGAGTAAGTGAGCACTCTCAGGACTTTACCTAAAGTTGAAATCACACTTGTGTGGCAAAGATGTTAGGAAAATGGGAAAAGTTCTCTGCAAAATTAGCATTTGTTTAGCATTTACAACTGATTGACTTATTCACTCAGAAGTTTGTAAGCTCTTTAAGGCAGGAATCATGGCTTCATTTATGTTGTACAGTGCCTATTATAATGGGGCCCTAATCCTGATTTAGGCTGCTAGGGACTACTGCCGTTGTCTTAAATCTGCTTCATTTCACCATTTCTGTTCCACTTAGCCAATAAATTAATTTGTAGAGTTCACTTTTGTTTGCAAGTCAATTAATAGTCAAATGCTAAAATTATTTTAAGATAGATAATTGTTTCCTTTAATATCACAAGTATGTTGCATATAAATCCTTTTACTAATGGGTCTTTGGTGAATGTGCACAAGGTACTGAACGGAAACTTCCCTCAAATTATCATTCTTTCCCTTTTTCTCTGAAATGCCTCGCTCAAATCCCGTTGCTGCTAATTGCTCCTGGAAGAATGTGTATATATGTAATATATAATCTTGAATGTACTGAGATTGAGAATACAGAAGATCAGGCAGTATAAAATATTTAATGGTCCTACAAACTGGCAGGCATTTTCAGAGTTTGTGGGGAAATTCAGTTGTTGTTAATGACCCACAAAGGAAAAAAAACACTAAATGTATTTACTTCGCCAATAGGTACTGAATGCCCTACTAACCAAAAGGGAAGGGGCATTCAGTAAATTTAATAGTTTGACAGAAGGGAAGTTTTGGCTAGACTGTATTTTTGTGGGGGGAAAGATAAAGGACTTTTAGTACATACTGTCTATACACTTGGAAAATTAAACTCTCACTTCTGAACACTTTGTAATATTTGTGTTTTTGGCTAGTTTGTCCTCTGTGTGTGCTTAGAGACTATAGGCATGAATGTGCATGTTGATTGGTTGGGTTCCTGAGCCCCAAAGCTAGGTAATACTGTTGTGAAGGATTCATGATGGTGACCCATCATATATACAGAAGTGTCTTAAATGATAAAACACTTATTCTTGTGGTTATATTGGTAAGGTGCTCAGGAAAGCTTTAAGGAGACATTTAAAGTGATTCAAACAGAAAAGTGGAGAGAGTTTGATGGATGATGCAAGACACTGAAACAGCAACTTTTCTTCAAGTGCTTGTCTGTATATGTATTCCACTATGGGTGCATATGTGCTTCATGCCTCTGAGACCAGAGAATTTTTGCAAGCAGTGTCTGTAGGTCCATGCCTGGGCCTATGCCAAACACTGAAGGTATAAGGGGCAGGGCTGACCAACAGCCTCCCCAGTTCTTTCTTACCACCTCCTGGCCTCAGTTGTAACCTTTTCTCTTTGGCCTTATTCTTGTCTCCAAACCAGTAGATATGTCAAAATTTAATGACCATATTCTACAAAATCTGTGTATAGAAGCTGTCACTTTATAGTACTGGTGTATCGAGAACCACATCACCCTATTGACAGTGTACCCTCCAGGAACTCAAAATTCATTGGCAGACAGTTGCAGCAGACATTTTGCCATCTATCAGGAGTGGGAGTGGCATGATTCATGATGCACAGCATTTTAACTCAGTGGGGAACCCCCGATTGGAACCTGTTTCCTCTCAGGCAAAGAGGAAATGCAAATAAACTACTCCAGGGTAGCTCAAAGAAAGCATTCCAGAGGCAATACTTTCTTACTGCCTTGAGCTGTGCCTCTCCTCCCATCCCACTACTACCTTGGGTTCTACTGAGGATTCAATAGGACAGGGAACAAGTCATCTTCATCACTCCCAAATGGCTCAGACAGTCTGGTTTCCAAGCCTCCTACAAATGTCATCCCATCCATCTGTCAGCATTCGGCCATTACTGCACCTGTTGACCCAGGAATATGGCAGACTCAGGCATCCTAGCCTGGAGGTGCTTCATCTCACTGCTTGGTATTTGGATGGGCATCAAGCCTAGAACATTCATGCTCTGAAGCTGTGCAAACCATTCTTAATAATAGAAAGGACGTCTGGAAAATGTTACCTAGCCAAGTGGAAACAGTTCTCTCTCTGGGCCCAGCAAAATAATATATCTCCAGAGACAGCAGATATTCCCATTATTTTAGACTATCTTCTTAGGCTGTCTCTACACTACTGTGGTAAGTCAACCTAAGTTACGCAACGCCAACTACGTGAATAATGTAGTTGGAGTTGACATAGCTTAGGTTGATTTACTGCGGTGTCTACACTGCGCTCGGGAGATGCTCCCCTGTCGATTTAGCTTATTCCTCTCATTCCCAGGTCTTCACGAGACCCACTAAATTGACCTGTGGTACATTGATCACTGCAGCGTCGATCCCGCAGTAGTGTAGACGTAACCTTAGTCTCAAGGTGGATCTTTTCCTTAGTTCAATATGTGTTTACCTGGTGGCAATCAGCGCATGTCACACACCCTTCGACTCAGGTGTAGACCAACTGCTTGCAAAAATTCTCTGGTGTGTGGAGCACTTACATACCTGCAATGTCATACAGATAGGGACCACACATCTCTAAGAACTCCAGTTACAGTGAGGTAAGTAACTTCTCTTTCTCTGCATCCTACTCCAGATTGTGTATGGAAGGGTCAGAATTGTCCTAGGTTGTAGGAATAGAACAGATAAGTGTGTGTGCAGGTGGATAGAAGGTCAGATGAACCATGTCCAGGTTGAGTTTTAAAAAATATGGGGCAACTTAAAGTTAGAGATGCTCCTTTAGCCATGTAGAATGGGGCCTTCTTGGGGGAATGGAGACTTGGTTTTACTTTAAAAAGCAGAAATAACTAGTAAAACTACTGACTTGGTTAATTCAGCTCCTGAGAATCTTGCATTTGACAAGTTCTGCTCTCACCACCAGAAAGCTGTTACTAGAAATGATTTAAAGAAATTAAAATCTGCATAAAAATTCTTTATTCATTTTAAATTTGGCCATGGGCCTTAGAATACTCTATTTCTTTTGTTAACCTTTTCCATTTCCTTTTACGGATTTTAACTTGTTGCTGGTAACAGGCTCTGATTATTTAACCAGAAATCAAATAATTTCCTTGTGGCAACTATAGGCATTTTTCTCATGGAAAAGTTTAATATTGTGTAAGTAAGTGTCAGGCAGGAAAGGCTTCACTGTATTGTGGGAATGGGGGTGGGGTGGAGTATTAAAACTCAGGTTGGTGCCCCTTTTCCCACTACACACTGGCACATACTGTACCATAGCCTAAAGCGTGTACTTCCGTACACCCCTTCGACATGCTAGGTTACTCGTCCTCTACTTGCCTTCGGATACGTGCTTCTGGGGTTTAGATGCACACAATAGGTGGGGTAAGGCACAACCACATGTATAGACATGTGTAAAATCTCTTGTGTAGTTTTAGCCTTAATCATTTTTGTTACTCTTCCGTGTCTTTTTGGTACCAAGGTACATAGAACTGTGCACAGTATTTTAGGTACAGTCTCAGCAATGACGAATACCATTGTTTCCTTGGTGTGTGACATGAATCTTTTCCCTCTGCAGTACTAAATTGCATTGTCATTTATGCCATCATATTATATTGTAAATGTAATTTAATTTGCCATTTGCTGTCACTCTGGGTTTCTTTTGGGAGTACAGTTTTCTCAGCATTGCCCTCCTAATGAGCTCCTTATGTTTCCAGTTGTTTCCCCCCATATTTGTTGGCTTGCATTTTTCCAACAGTTTGACTCTCCAGTTCTCTCTCTCTCTCTCTCTGTGTGCGTGTGCGTGTGTGTGTGTGTGTGTGTGTGTGTGTGTGTGTATTAAAAAAATAAATAAAAATCAAGAGATTCTAGTTTGTACGTACTCCAGTCAAAATACATTAAACAAAAAACATTATCAAAATTAAACGCAGACCCCTGCTGATCATTTCTAACTTAGTAGAATGGTTTTCAGTTTCAGATTAATTTTTTATTATTTTTAATCCCATGCTTTAGCTCCCTTGGCCTTGCAGTGGCACCTCGGGTTAGATTTCTTCAGAAAGCCCAGAAACAATTGTCTGTGAATGAGTCACTGGAAGGAAAAAGCCACCCAAAGGGGACAGGGCAGTGTGAAGATGCATGCTCCTTAGCAAGCAATGAAGAGGTGGAGGAAAGAGGAACTCATTTTGAAGAAAAGATATCTACTGTTCAAAGAATGAAAGGAGAGGGGAGAAAAGAAGAACCAGAGGAAAAAGAACTCCCCAGCAAAGTCATTGATAAAGAGAGCGATGAGTCAGAGGAATTATCTGAAGAGGAAGAAGTTCCTTCAATAAGCAAGGTTCCAAAAGCAGAATCCATTAATTTCCTTGAGGATGACGATGACGACTTTAGAGATCTTGATTTGCTGACAGTGAAACGGCAGAACGTTTTTGGCTTGGAAGCTAAAGATCTTGCAGTATTGGTAAGTGTGTTTTGGTGTGAACCTCATGAATCTCATTTTAAGTTAATGCAGCCTACATAAGAGAATAGAGTAAGAACAAAATTCTGCCCCTACACAATGCTCATTTGATATCAAATGAGTTGCCCACCTGTATCAGAGGACAGAATTGGTCTTAATTGAAATTACATGATTTATATTACTGTTTATATATAAAATGAACTGTATCCCGCCTCATGGATGGCCTATGTTATATTATTCATAACTTAGATATCTGAGAAATTTAACAGTTTTAAGTCTTTACGCTTACCAGTTTTCTTGTACTTTCCTAAAAGTAGCAGCAGACACAGTCATAACTTTAACTAAATTGATGAGGTTTTACAGTTTATGGAGCTTAAAACCTCATTGTAATTCATTATGCACCACTTCATAATACAAATCATTACAAATGTTCTTTACAATAATGTATCCTTCACACCATGAATTTTACTTTTAATGAGACCTTTCCTATTGGGAGTTAATCCAGTAACAAAGAGAACACTTCTTGTAAAACAGTTATAAAGGTTTATTAAAAGTGTTCATCTAGATCTTTCATTTGTGTGGCAAGTGTTTATGGCTTGACACCTCAGTGTCCTTCTTTCTTGATATTCTGACAAATGTAGCATTTTTTAAATATGGTGTTCTATTAAATATAGTCGAGATATTTATGAAAAATGCTTGTGTAGAAAAAGTTACGCTTGATAATGTATCTTTTCACATAGTGATCCATTAGTTTCTTTACTACAAAAAGCTAAATTTAAATGACTACATTTCACGGCAACTTTGTGGAGTAGTGTTTTTTACTTAGATATATTTATAAAGAGATCCTTCTATTAAGCAAAATTAGTTATTTTTAGGTGTCTAACTATCTTTCATTGAATCTTTATCTTCACATACCGTGGAAAGCATTTGTTTTAAATTTACGCTGTCCAGTCAGCCTGTGAATTACATTTTTTGAAAAAAGATGCTGAAAATTGTTGCACTTTTTTTGTGAGAGTATTACTTGGAAAACAGGCTATTTAAGAAGTGACATGTCACATTGCTTTGAAATCCTGGGCAGTTGTACAGTACCAGGTTTGTACTCCAGCATCTAACTTTTATGGGAATCTTTTTGCTGCCTGGGGCTGGGGAGTGCTTCAGCCACACTGCCCGGAGCTTCAGGCTGAGGGTTGGGGACCTGTCCAGAGTTCTGGGGCTGGGGTGCTCTGGAGCTGGGGTTGGGGACCTGCCTAGAGCTCTGGGGTTGGGGGCACTCGGGTGGCCCAGGACTAAGGTGTGTGTGTGTGTGTGTGTGTGTGTGTGTGTGTGTGTGTGTGAGGTTGTGGGAGAGGAGTGCTCTGGGCTCCTGCGGGGGAGGGGACATAAAGGGAGGCAAGGGATGGGGCCTTGGGTAGAAGGGGAGGGACCGGCTGCCAGCCTTCCCCAATGACTGGTTCACCGGCTGCCCATGGCTTGGATATCTGTGTATCGAGCAGAGTAGTGTACTCCTGTGATCAGCTTTGTAGGCTTGAGTGTAATGTTCCCTCCCCACCCCCACCTCCTTCAGGGTTGTTAGGAAAAAGTAGTTGGAGATATTTATATACCTGGGAGATGTTAATGGGGAATAATGGAATGAGGTTGGGGAAAGACTGTAGTATTCAGCTTCTTGTCAGTGTGCTGCTTCCGGGCCCCACTGCCTATCTCTGGGCAATCCCCTCCATCAGTAGGATTTTCCTGCCTACTTTATTTAGTTTTCTGCTTATTTGGTATCTACCAAAATGTTTTGAATTCTGGTGTAAATGCAATGTGAGGAGAGAGCATATTGACATGTAAAAAATCAGAAACAATAATTAAAATGTCAGCTTCAAGCAGAAAGGAACGTAGATGCTGGAACTAGGGGTGTTGGGAGTGCTGCCGGTGCTACTGCACTCCCTGGCTTGAAGTGGTTTCCATTATATACAGGGTTTACAGCTTGATTCAATGGCTTTCAGCACCCCAAGTATAAAAATTATTCCAGTACCCCTGGAAAGGAATTGCCATTTAAAAATCCAAACATTTATCTGTAGTTGGTATGAGAGCGCTGCTCATATTAACCAGGAATTGTGCCAATTTTCCAGCTTGTTTCCAGGATAATTTTGCAGGCTTAAACAGAAGACTCTATAAATATTTGTATTTTAGTAGGAAGTGGTTTTGGATGTTATATTTGACAAATGACAAAAAGAGGTGCTTTCATTTTTAACAATGCTAGCTAGAAACATGTTTTGAAAAGTATTAGTGATTAGAAGAGAGCCATTTTGAACCTCCAAGTAACCTTTTGATACTGTCCTTGTATTAAAGATTCATAAGTCAGTTTATGTAAGCTCAAGCAAGGCAGAGGTTATTTTCTTTGCAGCAGGGTTGATATCTTGGTTTTATCTACTTGCAAAAAAATTAATGTTTTTTTAAGTCTTTCACATTAGTGTCCAAAAGACCCACACTGGTTATAGGCACTCGTACATGAAACCTGGGAATATGCTTATGGCTTGCTCCTCAAACATTTCTGTTATCAAATTCTGAGTTTTGTATTTGCTAAACAGCTGTTTTAACACATTTAGTCTGAAATTTACAGTTTAAAATCAGAGGGGTAGCCGTGTTAGTCTGAATCTGTAAAAAGCAACAGAGGGTCCTGTGGCACCTTTGAGACTAACAGAAGTACTGGGAGCATAAGCTTTCGTGGGTAAGAACCTCACTTCTTGCATCTGAAGAAGTGAGGTTCTTACCCACGAAAGCTTATGCTCCCAGTACTTCTGTTAGTCTCAAAGGTGCCACAGGACCCTCTGTTGCTTTTTACAGTTTAAAATGTTGCCTTCTGTGATGAGAATTCTTATAAAATCTTATGTTCATTGGCCTGTGAGTGTTGCATATGGGTAACATAAATAACTGGAAGGTGAGATGGGGGAAAAATGGGCTGAAAATGCCTCTTAAGGAGTGATTGTAGATCCTAAGAGGTTAAAGAAAGCAGTTCCTTCATAACACATCCTCTTTCGGGTGACTCAGATTTTGCACATGGGCTGTGAAGGGAGTGCTACTTGGTTGTTGGTTGAAAGATGATGTCTTGATGTGGTGCTTCAAGCATGGTAAGAGTTACACTTAGATTGTAAGTTCTTTGGGCCAAGGCGGTCATCTTGTTATGTATTTGTACACATCTAGCACAATGGGGTCCTGGTCCTCGACTCATAAGCTCTGTGATAATATAAATTAAATAATAATGTACTTAATGTGAAGTCACTGTCTCAGTCTTTCAAAATCCTCAAGGAAAAAGAAGTCAGAACGTGTGTAAAGTTGAATACGTGTCACAAAAGATTAGTGCCTTTATATGTGTTTGTCTTCAATAATTATTTGGTTTCCTCTTACCTAAAGGTATTAAAATTTGTGTAACAAATAATTTTGGCATCATTTACTCTTGATGCCATTTTCCATTTTAATATGAAATTACATGCACATTTTCTTAGTTGTTGACTATAGAAACTATAGCATTATGAAATTAAGATAATTCAGCAATTAAAGAGTTTCAGACAAATCTCTCCAAATAGCTCATAGCCAAGTGCAGAGAAAAATGTATACTTGAGCATGACCATAGCTGGTACAAAAGTAGATTGTGAAGTTGAGTAAAAAAAACCTTGACACTTGCTTGATCTTGTTGCTGAATCTCTTAAAATTTAATTTGCTACAAGATATGCAAAGAACTGAACATAACAGCCATACTGGGTCAGACCAATGGGCCATCTAGCCCAGTATCCTGACTTCCAACAATGGCTGGTGCCAGATGCTTCAGAGGGAGTGAACAAAACAGAGCAATTTATCGGGTGATCCATCCTCTGTTGTCCAGTCCCAGTTTTTAGCCATCTGAGTTTAACTGGATACATCCTGACAGCCTTTTCTTGCTCCTTACAGGCTTTGCTCCCCTCACCCCTCCTAACTGTTTTGAAAGGAATACAGTATTTGCATGAGGGGTCGCTGGAATTCCCAAGTGAGCTTTGCTTCAATGATTTCTTTGGTAACCTTTTATAGAGATATCATTTTTTTTATTTATGCAGATTTCTTGGGGTAAATCACACAGCACCTACAGAGATGTTTTTAAATATTTTAGGACTGTTCATTGGTATTGTTTAAAATGCCTTTTTAGCTTGCTGCTGACTAGAGATTCACAGTAGCATGTTTATATTTGAATTCCAACAAAAAGCCCTCTGTAAATGAGATTTGTTTCCTTTTATTATGTCCAGCTCAGTGCCATATTGGATCAGATTGCTGGTCTCTCTGATTGGATATCCTGCCTCTGTCAGAGGGCATTGTCAACAATTTTCAAACAGACTTAGATATGTTAAATCACAATGACTCTTTGAAAAACAAAGTCAGGTTACCGTCTTCCTCAAGCAGCGCTTCATTCATGTCAGCTTTCACACCTCAGACTTTTTTTTTTTTTTTGACCGAGCTCTATTCAAATAGTGTGACTAACGTTGTTTAAATAGCGGGGAAAGATTATTTTTATGCCACTCTTTTCCTTTCATTGTCAGAATCAACTGAAGCTCAGAATTTTCAAAAACTACCATCAATATGGACCAAGTATAGAACCTTAGCATCCCAAAGTTCAATATTTGAGAAATCTGTGAGGATAATAAAACAAGATGATATAATAGAGAGTGTTTGCATCTTTACCTATGGTGGTCACTACTGGCATGATTGCCATAATAAACTGTAACATCAGTCTAAATAAACTGATTGTGTGGTGAATGTTTCTAACCTGAAAATTTTATATACAGTATTGTTGCAAGTGCAGAATGTTAGCTGAATAATCTCTGTGTGTAACATCTGTGAAGTATTTTGGTTTCTGCATACAAATAGGCGCAAGGGCAAATTTTTCTTTATTGCTAGCCTAGTGTGTCATTTTCTCAAATGAGTAGGTGTGTTAAGGAAATATTTCTAGACCTGGAGTAACACTGAACACTGAAGGCCTGTCCTACTATCATCTGAGATAGGAAGCTGTTTGTGAACAGAATTGCAAGCACAAGTACTCAAATTTTGCTTGTGCATGTGCTTATCACCAATGTATTGCTCTGTGTGGTATTTGCATTTTTAAGCAAATATTTCCTTTCTGTATAACACATTGGGTATTGTGACCTAGTTGGATGAGGCACCAAGACGAGTGGGCATCCTTGAATGTATGTACTCTGAGAATCGTTCTTTGTAAGTAAACTACATAAACAAATATTACCATTCTTTGAAACAGAGCATCCTCTAGCACAATGGTAGTTTAGTTTCAATTCATCTGAATTGAACATTCAGGAGGTAAAAGTTTCTGTGGCAACCCCCCTGCTCCCCAAACAGCAAACATACAAAAAAAACAAATCAACGACACTACTTCATTGTATCTGGAAGGTTACTGAGCTTAAAGGAAGATGTACCTACAGTATACTCCAGGTCAGAGACCACCAGTGAAAAGACTCATGCGTGAAACTACCAGCTAATGATGATTGTGTGGTGAAACAGTTTTCCTGTCCCTCTGATAAATGTCTGTTTGGTGAGATCAAAGTGTCCAGTAGGCAGCTATAAGGAAGCTAACTTCTGTTTTCTCGTAAGTCCAGGCAGGTTGAAGGTCTAGATATCTTGAAACATCAAGGTAGAATTTTGATCAATGAAGGCATTAAGATGAATGATGTACCTTGAAGGATGACACTGTGTGGCTTGATATGCCGTTTCTAGCTGTTCAGCAAGAGCACAGTGTGTACGCAAGTTTGTAATTGAGAGCTGTGCATATGAACCATTGTAAGCTTAAAAATTAAAGCATAAAATTTCTTAACTTTAAGATTTTAACTGTTTGATTAAAATTGTTTTCCGCTGAAATATTTCCTAGTGTGTGTCTCTGTTAAAGTAGAGGCACAAAGCACATTTGTCTAACGGTGCACTTTAGTAGTATGCTGTTTAAAGTGGGTTATCATGGAAAATTGTAAGTCTGGGGCATAACATTTTAATGTAATGGTTTCTTATATTTTTCAGTAGAAGAAAGTGTCTTACTGATTTATTTTGTTCTTTTATCTAGAAATGTGTACTGTAGTAATTGTATGGAAGGATTCAAACAATGCATCTTTGGTTTGCTTTTTGGCTGTCCATTTAATAGATATTAAAATTATACATTGAGTGATGATTACAGTAATTTGTAGAATTTTTGCCTTGTTTGCTTTCTGGTTAAGTGTTATGTGAAGTTCCTTACCTTAAAATAGCGGAACTCTAGGGATTTTGGAAGCATGTATATAATTATTTTTAAGATTATGAACAGATTTAAACAATATCCCAATTTGTATAGCATTAAACTAAAGAATGAAAATATCTACAAGTTTGAGAAGCTACATTTGAGAAGCTACATTTGAGTTAAGTATTGTTGAAACAAGGACTATAAAATTTCTCATATTGCATGATAGGAATTTTAGATTGACGCTGTCAGCATTACACAGGAAATGGAGCACCAGTCCCACATGAATTCTTTTTCCAGCAAACTCATGCTGTTAAATTATCTCTTCTTAAACCTTGCTGTTACAGTAGAGAGGTGAGATATTGTTGGTCTGAGTCTTTCTTCATAAGCACTATAAACTTTGTTTCACAAAAAGAAGAACAGGAGTACTTGTGGCACCTTAGAGACTAACAAATTTATTAGAGCATAAGCTTTCGTGGACTATTATGCTCTAATAAATTTGTTAGTCTCTAAGGTGCCACAAGTACTCCTGTTCTTCTTTTTGCGGATACAGACTAACACAGCTGTTACTCTGAAACTTTGTTTCAGTTAATTATCTGAAGACAGCAAAGTAGTGTCTCCTGACTGACGTTCAGTAATTCTTTAATTACAGTTTTTTTACCTACTGTTTTTTCCACAAGGCACCTGCCTCATTCAGTGCAGAGGACATACCTGCAATGGGGATGAATCAGACTATTGTCTCTAGGAACTCCACCTGGTTTGTTGCAGAAATTGGAAGGTGTGTAGTAAATGAGGCAGGGGTTTTCAGGAAGAGGAAGGGTGGTGTCATCATTAAGGCAGCTAAATGCTGCGTTGGAGAGTTGGATTTTATACCTGCCTGTGCCCCGGAGTTCCTATGTGATGCTGGCCAATTCATTTAAATGAAACTTTTCCTAGGTGGTCAATAGTGTGTTCCTCATTTTCTGGGCACTCAAATTGCTACCCTAAAGTTTCATTTGCAGAAGTGCTGAGCGCATTCAGCGGCAACTGAAGTCATGGGAGCTGTGATTGGAATATATAAAGTGCTATATAAGGCCTGGTCTATACCTAAAACATAGGTTGACCTAACTATGCCACTCAGGTCTGTGAAGAATGTTGTGCTCTGGGCACTAATTAGGTTGATATAACCCACACTTCCTCATCCTAGGTGGATTTACTGCAGTGATGGAAAAACCTCTTTTATTGCTATAGTAAGTGACTGTGCTAGTAGAGTAAACATACCTTTTTGCTAAATATTCTGAAAAATCAGGTCTTGCGTGTCATAAATTGGGCACCAAAACTTTGTGGATACTGTGGACCTAAATCTCTGTGCCTCATTTCCCCATCTGTAAAATGGAGATAATGCTCCCTCATCTCACAAGGGTATTGTGAAAATAAATTGTTCATGAAGCATTCATACGATAGTGATGCATATCATAAGAAAATGAACAATTCTGTCTTCAGAGCAGAGTTTGAATAGTGTGCAGTAAATAAGGCCTGGTGCCACTCGTTGAACAATGAGGAGAAAACAAAATACTGAATAGCTGTTCAATAAATGAGCACTGTGGAGCAGGTGCACGGAATGAGGCAGGAGTTAGTGGGGAAAAATAGCATATGATCATGAGGGTAACCATACGTCCCACTCTGCCCCGGACTTATGATTTTTTTTTTTTTTTTGTGCGCGCGCAAAACTGGGCCTTTGTCCCATTTGCTCTTGCTCTAAGGGGGCACAGAGGCATGTTTGGGTTTTCATGAGAAGAATAGAATGAAAATTGGTACACACTTTGTAACAGTGAAATGCTAATGTGGGTCATGGTGCATTTTAAATATCAAATAGCATAAAAATTGGCCTATAAGTGCTGTTAAGCACCTCATTTTCCTTTTTTTAGATGTAGGACTTGGATGTAGTTGAAATTTGTGGTGCTAAAAAGGTAAGTGAGGCATAAGTAAGGCTAAGATTTTGTCACGGGGCTTTTTAGTAAAAGTGATGGGCAGGATGCGGGCAATAAGTAATAAATCATGGGAGCCCCACTGCCCAGGGCTGAAGTCATGGACATCACCTAAAATCACAGAATTCGTGGTCTCTGTGACCTACTCGTAGCTATAGGCATAAGTGATTCTATCTCAAGCTGGAGTATACTAAAAACAGCAAATTCTAAACAGTTAATATCGGTGTTCATGTTATGTGCATAAGATTAATAGAGACCTCATAGCAATAGGAAAATGTTTTTAACAAAACAACAAATCCCTAATATGCTGATAATGCCTCAAAGTTCTGTAATTTATCTCTGTCTCTAGGTGCTTTTCCTTTAAGCCCCTGCCATTGCTATCTTTCAGGCTTGGTCTACACTAAACCCCCAAATCGAACTAAGGTACGCAACTTCAGCTACGTGAATAACGTAGCTGAAGTCGACATACCTTAGTTCGAACTTACCGCCGTCCAGACGCGGCAGGCAGGCTCCCCCGTCGACTCCGCGTACTCCTCGCGGCGAGCAGGATTACCGGAGTCGACGGGGAGCACTTCTGAGTTCGATTTATCGCGTCCAGACTAGACGCGATAAATCGAACCCAGAAGTTCGATTGCCTGCCGCCGAACCAGCGCGGTAAGTATAGACAAGCCCTCAGAAGTGATTTGTAGTAGAGATTTGATTGCTAATTTTCTTAGCAAATTGATGCTAATGGCTTATAAAGTAAATTACTTATATTTTACTGGATGTTCTAGACATAGACTAGGAATTGCTATTGGCCTTGGGTCTCCAGCTTAGGGCATTACTAGTAGGTTATAAAGCTGGCTTTGAAACAGTGGGAATGGGATTGCTTTGAAATTTCGTGTCCCAGTTAAACTGAAGGTGGAGTAGGAGAAGTACGTGACTTTCCTAGGGCTTATTTTCTTTGTCATTGAATATCTGTTATGTAATCTGATATTGAAGGTTAGGGGACATCCTGAAGCAGGATAGCTCAAATATGTTAGTTCCATTAATAGCACAGCTTCAGTAGCTATTTCACTCTTTCCCCGTATTCTCATTGTCTCTCTCTTATACACACTCTGCCTTCCTATTTTTGTGACAAATAAAAACAGGGACTAAGTTTTCTCTGTACTGCCATGTAAAAAAATGAGACCTTGGATAAGGTGGCAGGACTTTAGTAGATATTAAAGTTTGATATAAGTTTCTGAGCTCTTTTTTTAAAAAAAGTCATGGTTAAGATCTGTTTTATTTGTGAATTTTACTTAACTACCTCAGGATTTTAAACCTATGTTGTATTCTATAGGGTTTTTATTTAGGAGAGTAACATTTCTTCATCAGAATTAGGTCAGAATTAGCCCATATCCAGTGACTATCAGATATATAAGCAGTATTATCTAATTGTTGGCTATAACATAATGAAAGTTATTTGTTTAAAATGTGTGGAACAATATTTAGCAAGATTCATATTTTTAAAAACATCTAGATACTTCCTTTTTATATTCTGATTTTGTGAAATCAGCTGTTGTGCTTGCAAATGCAGGAGTTGTAGTTTTTTTAAAAGCACTGCAGGACCATGTAGTTGAGAACAAGGATAGAGCCTGAAGTAGTTTTATTTTCTTCTTTGCTTATCCTTCAGTGATAGGGTTGTCTAGTCATAAAGGTGATACATTGTCTGGCTTGTCCTGTGCTATGGATTTTGCATTTTAGAATATGGGATCATAAATTGTTGATCCTCTAGGAGGACAATATGGAAAACTGTTTCAGACCATGTGATCCTGTCTCAACTAGTTAGCTTGGTTTGTAATTCAAGGACAGTCATACACTAGAATTTCCCCACCCCCTGCAGATACAATAAACTTTCTACACTGGAATATTGTGACTTGAACATCTGCAGGCTTAAATTTACAAAAGCACGGAAATGACAGATAGGGATGAGCCTTCTTGTAACTAATCTTGTTGGGAATTGACTCCAAAAGACACCAAGTAACTGCTTGTTTCAACATTGATTTGCCATAGAAAACACATTAAGGGCCATGTTTTAGCCTTAATAGGTACCAGACTTGAAACACAGTTCTCTAATATTTTCTTCTCTGCACATAGGCAAAAAGGAAGCATGCTACAGTGCAGCTGGATCAGAAGCATTTGTCACAACTTTGACTAAATATGATTACTTCTACTACTGTCTGGACCCAAAGGGGTTTCGTTCTGTTGCTCTACTTTCAGTCAGACTTTGATCAATCATTGCATTCAGATATTTTCTCGTACCAACTCAAGCATCTTTTGTTGGTTGTTTCTAGAAACCTCTTCAGTGCTTTGGCTGTCATACCAGTCAGAGGCATTTGGCTGCTCCAGGAGCTATTCCTTGGATGAAAGGGCAGAAAATGGCCACCATGTGGGTGTGCTTGGATAGCAGCAGGATTGTGTTTCCACACCTGTGAAGTCTTCTCTTGCCCCTTTCTGTGGCTATGGTGCAGCCCAGATGTTCATGCATAGTAGAGCAAAGCTGTTCTAACACTGCCTAGTATCTTTAAAGCGAGCATGCTTTTGTTTCCTTAAAGACACATTGTAATGTTAACCTTGTAGCAAACTGAGCACAGAAATATTTTTCATGTACACCTTAACTGAAGTTTAACACCGTGACAAATGTATACCATAAATTATTATCCTTGCTGCCTCAGCTCTTTCCCATATAGGTTAGAAATAGAGGGTTCCTGGTTATTTCGAGTTGTGATATGCAACACAATCCACTGGGTGCTGTAAAAGTGGAGTAAGCTGGTATAGGGTTGGATACAAGCAAAACAAAGTGCTCCAAGAACCTGCAACATAATGGGAAAATAATTTTATTTAAAGCAATTGGAAACAAGACCTGTCAACAAAAGTCACAAGCTTCTTCAGCCTCGACAGCAAACCGCATGTGTATTCTGAAAATTAAATGAAAACGAGTGTATAAAAAATTAAACTCTTTGTATGCAGCTCCAATAACTTCAGTTCAAGCAACATTTGCTTTCAGGAAAGATTGTGACATCCAATTTAACACAATTGGATGTCATTTCAAAAAACATTTGTCAGAGGATGCTTCCATACTTGAAAGCACTTAGTAAACAATGTTCTATCTAGAGACATGGTTCAATGTTACGTTTTGTATTGCTTTTTTGGGGCACCCTTAGACCTTGGGCTTATCGGGGCTGTCCATCTTCTTGCCAGTATTTTTTTAAAATAGAGTGTTCTTGGCATACTTTAACCTAGTAAGAATCCTGAAAAGGTTTTGAAACCAGTTCGGGGTTGGGGAGTGGGGGATAAAAGGATGTTTTTAATGGCACTAGGCCCTTTTGCATTCTGCTAGGTAAAAGTGCTTCAGTATCTCTTGCATCATCTTTCAAATGCAATCCCCAATGTTTTCTGTCTCCTGTTCCAGTGCATTATTTAAGGACTTCTGCACATAGTACAGTGTTGGCTGTTTACAAGTTTATATAGATAGTCAACAAGAGGAGCTAGTCATCTATGTAGTGCCTCCTACGGTGCTCAGGTAAATGGGAAGTTGTGCAGAGGAGGGAAGAGCAACTTGCCTGAGTTACTGATGATTTGTTTTGATATTGTTTTTACGATTCAAATGGCTCCTCTACGTCTCTTACTAAGCTGTGTTTAATGCATAAAATGGTTGTCCTAAACAAGTAATCTTTCCAAAATTTTATTGTGATTACTTATTTAAGATTAAGAGTGACATTTGGTGCCTTCATTTTGAAATCTGCCTGTTTGATAGATATTTGAGCTCTGTAGTTTGAGCATTCTTATTAGTAAAGGTGCAGTGTATTGTCTTGTATGTAATTCTGATATGCAAGATCTTGCGTCTAAGCAAAATCCTAAAAGTTGAAATTACAGCCCAACTTTCATGAATGGTGGGATCTTTGAGGTTTGCAGCTCCTCTTGTGTGCCCTGTTATATATCATCAGTAGATTGGGACTGTAAGTAAGAATCCATCTTATATTAGCATATTTAAAGGAGAATTTTCCTTGCGTTGAGTTCTGACTTACATATACAATGATCCAAATATTTTCCTTGTGAGAATGCAGATATTGCTGAAGTGGAAAGTTTGTCTCGAGTACAGCCTTGCATCCTCATGATTTAGGTGGCAACGTATTTTTATTAGCTTGTTGGTTTTTAACCTCTTTGATTTGCTTACGTCTGACTTACAGTATGCTAGTTTAGTTCATTTACAACTAGTGGTTTGTAAGCAGCAGAAAGTACCTGAACACTTCAGTTGGAAATGACTAAACTCTATTTCAAGGACAGATGGAAAAGAGCAGCAGCACTTCACCTTGATACACACAATTGAGCTGTATTAGTTTTAGGATTAGAAAATAGGCTGGAGTAGACTTTTCAATAGGGGTGTGTGTGTGGCAGGGCCAACTCCTCTCCTGCCTACTTCGTAGTCCACAAACAGCTCAGAGACCACCTTTTGGTAAAACACTTGCATTTTATTTAGAGTGTTCTTTTGCTCTTTCTTTACAGACTATGCAACATCATATCAATAGTACCATGGAGCCCTCAGCTCCTGAGCCATGGAGAGGAGAGATCTCTTGTGGTTCTGACTCTACAACCCTGCTTTTCTCTCTCTCTCTCTGTTTGCACTTTGTTCCTGTACCTTTTGTGTGATCTGGGCTAATGAGTTAATTAGCCTTTAATTCCCTCCAGCCCATCCTGATCTATCAACTGGGTGCAGTTCCCATAGTCAGGTGTGCTCCAGGGCAACTAATTGGAATAGCAGTGATCAGAGTGCTGGCTCAGCTGCTGTTGCCCTGCACCTCATCCCAAGGGATGTTTGAGAACCAGGCCAGTTATGGCAACAGTGAAAGCTGAAGTGACTTTTAATTGAATCTAAATGATTGAAATTTCAATCCGAAATGTTAGTAATCAGGACAGCAGATCGTGTCCAGGTTGTCTTGACATTTATGGCACTAACACCCATTTAAATAGTACAGCCTAAAACACTTGGCATTAAATATGATTTAGAGTATCATGTCTGTTTCATATTAGGTGGATTCCAATACTCAGTCATTGGACAATAAGGCATTTAGGAGCTTCTGCTTCTGCTGGACTTAGCAACAGATGGTTGCTATCCACGAAAGTTCACAAAAGATTCAGGTTGCTTCCAGTCCGAAGAGATCAGGTATCTCCTAGGTCAATTTGTACTTCAGATCTCACATCACAGACAATGCATGTAGCCAATCCTATAGTAAACTAACTAAGGATCTATTAACTAGGAAAAAGAAATGAGTTATTTACAGGTTAAAGCAGGCAGGTTTATATACACAAATGAGTGGCAGACTGGGGTTCTGAAAAGTGAGAGTTGTAGCAATCTGACAGCACTGAATGTCTTTTAGGGCTAACTTGGGGATCTTGGCTTCTGTTTTGTAGCTCCAGCTCTGTGAAAGTCCAAACAGCCCAAGAGATGAAAACTTTTCTTGTTCATTATCTTTATTTCCTTCTTCCAGAATTCAAGCATGTAGAGGGGCAATTAGCACTGTCTTTGTATTTTGATGTCCCACAATAGCCCATTTAGTTTTTGATGGGCAAGAGACGATCCCTTCTGAAACACTGACAGTTTCAGGGCAAACATTTTTTTGTTATAAAGCAAAATATTAAATATTTGCTGATAGCATGTGATAAAGAAATAAGTGAGATTAATGCATGCAGCAGTTTAGAAGCATTTCATAAAGTCTAAATACTAAACAGATTGTTATAAGTCTAATACCTATCTTAACCATACTAACACACAGGTGAAAGAGACTGGTTTCCAGCAATTAATTTGTCAGTGCCCAGCTGAGGCCTAAAGCCTTGGCAAGAGCTGGCACCTGGTTTACCAGCGTTACAACATAATACTGCACAGAATTTTGAAAATGTAAAATGCTGTAAAAACGCTCATCTTCATATGCCATATCTTTTTACAGATAAGGACTATGAGGACTAATACATATGAAGTTAAATGATTTGCCCAAGGTCATGCAAGTGGTCAGTAGGGGAGCTGGAATGAGAATTGAGGATTTCACCTCCCATCCCTGTTCTCAATATACTAGCACTTTGTCTGCCTTCATTCATATGGGCTAGGATCCTGTGATTATCTTGACCTCTGTCATGCACCCTTTTCACTTTAGTCATTAGAGATGCGAGAAAAGGGCCTCTGTTTAATAGCCCATTTGAAGCAACCTCTAAGATCTCCTCCGCTCCCCAAAACTCACTGAGTTAGTGAATAGTTCTCTGCCATCTTTGTCTTATTACACAGTTTTATTGCTAGGTTGCAGAGGAAAAATGTGGGTTCTGTGTTGTGTTTTTAGCGTAGGTCTTGATCCTGACTTTGGCAAACAACTGTGACATAACATGGTGATTTTTGGTAGAATGGCATTGATTGTTAGCACTTACCAAATGCTGAGAAATCAGTGCTAGGTTAAGTCCTAATAAGGTAAACTTCAGATCATGATTTTATAGCCCAGAGACCACCAGCTAAGCCATGTTGTCATGTGTCTCAAAAATGAGGACATGGTTCCATTCAAATTGTTTCTGTAAAATCATTTGTTAAATTAGTTTGCGTAAAACCTACAATAGTACTTCTAGAACAGTTGTACATACTCATTTCATATTGCACTTCTCCAATTTGCTGCAGTTATTTGGGTGTACAAGAGTGCGTTAAGGAGTCAAGTATCCTGAATCAGGGATTAAATCAGAATTGCCTTGCTTTTCCCCCTAACATTTTAGTCTCCCTGCCTTTTATGTAGTTGGTGCTTCTACATCAGGAAGTGGAGTGATAATTGGCTGGTGCCTGAATGTTATGTTGATAAATGTTCAGAAATGCTTATAGTTATAGTAGTACTTGTGGCACCTTAGAGACTAACAAATTTATTAGAGCATAAGCTTTCGTGGACTACAGCCCACTTCTTCGGATGCATACAGACATCCGAAGAAGTGGGCTGTAGTCCACGAAAGCTTATGCTCTAATAAATTTGTTAGTCTCTAAGGTGCCACAAGTACTCCTGTTCTTTTTGCGGATACAGACTAACACGGCTGCTACTCTGAAACCTATAGTTATAGTATAGCTTATAAATGAGCAACTTCCCTAATGCCAACTGCTGAAATTGTGAAATGTTACTTGGCATTACGTACTGCTAATTTAAATCAAAATGCTGTCTCTTGAAATAGTGGCAGCAGAAAGCAGCTAACAGTTATGTGCTAAAAGTCTACCAAATACAGTGGGGAACAAGGAGAATTAGGCCATGTCTGCACTCCCACTTATGTCGGCAAAACTTATGTGTGAAAAAAGCACCCCCCGAGTGACATAAGTTTCGCCGGCATAAGTGATAGTGTGCACAGCGCTATGTTGGCAGGAGAGCTTCTCCCGCTGACATAACTATCGCCGCTTGTTAAGGGTGGTTTGATTATGTCAACAGGAGAGGTCTCTCCCGTCGGCATAGAGCAGCTACTGGAGAGATTTTACAGCGGCTCAGCTGCACCCCTACAGCTATGTCGCTTTAAGATGTCTAGTGTAGACGTAGTCTTACTCTACAAAAGCATTTATGTGCTGTGTCTTCTGTGGTGCAGACACTTGCCACTTTAGTAATCATCACTTAGCAAACTGTGCCTAAATATTTTAAAACAGGATTATTCAGGCAGGTTTATGGATTAACATCTGTGATGTGTAATTTTAAACTCTCATTATTTTAGAGTTAAAGAAGAGAAATCATGTTTTGGTGGATGATTCAACAGATGTTCACCAAAGTCAGTCCTTGATAATTCATTACGATGCCAGTAACAGTAGTTTCCGTAAGAATTTCATGGGGAAGTGGCATTTATTTGTATGTGTATAGGGCAGCAGTTTCAAATTGTGGACTGCTGTCTGGCGATGGAATATGTTGTTTTTCCCTGAAAAATTGTTTGGTCTCATGGAGTTGGCTGTCCTTGTTGCCATGTGGTTCCGTGTCCATGTTCTTGATAGCCACGCTTTAGAGCCTGTAAAAGTAACTGGGAACAAGAAGCCATCAGACCTGTTTGTACTGTGAGCACCTGTTATAGAGAAGAAACAGTAGCCACCAGCATGAGGGGAATGCACCTGAAAGAGAATGAGGCATCTAGATAGTGTCTGGGGAGAAAGTGGCTAGGTGACTTGGCAGCAAATCCAGGAAGGGAAGTACATGTCGGGCGAAGAAGGTGACCAGAAGGCAGAGAAGCAAGGGCAGAGAAATGCAGGGAAAATAAACTGAACAGCTGGGAGAGGAGATGAAATTGAGGAAGCCAGGACAACTGTCATCGGTATCCCTCTCCTGACACTGGCAGACCAGATGCCAGCTTCTGCCAAGGTCCCTAGGTCTCACTGACCAATGCATAGCTGGAAACCAGTCTGGCTCCCCTGTGTGTTATCATTGTTAAAATAGATGTTAAGTTTATAATAATGTGTTTATTGTTTAGACTTTATGAAATGCTTGTAGGATACTGCATGTAGTAATCTCACTTATAACCTCTGTACCCCCATGTTATAAGGTTATATTGAGTGTTTGCATTGTAAACCTCTGCAGTTGTGTAAGTCATCAAGCAGGAAAGAAGCATTAATTAATGTAAAATGAATGGCTTCCTACAGAAGGTGTTAGGTTCTGCCCACCGAAACCAAATGGGCTATTGTGAAACATCAAGGAACAAAGACTTTTCCCTTTCTCTTCCCACCCCCTCTCCACCTTCCCGCACCCATGAAGTGGAGATGTGCATGCGGACTCATCCCATCAGCTTGAACTCTGAGGGAAGGGAATAAAAATTCTAGGGCTGTCAAGCGATTAAAAAAATTAATCACGATTAATCGCACTGTTAAACAATAACAGAATACCATTTATTTAAATATTTTTGGATGTTTTCTACATTTTCAATATATTGGTTTCAATTACAACACAGAATGCGAACTGTATAGTGCTAACTTTATATTATGTTGGATTACAAGTATTTGCACTGTAAAAACAACAAAAGAAATAGCATTTTTCAATTCACCCAATACAAGTACTGTAGTGCAGTCTCTGTCATGAAAGTTGAATTTACAAATGTAGAATTATGTACAAAAAAAAAACTGCATTCAAAAATAAAACCATGTAAAAGTTTTAGAGCCTACAAGTCCACTCAGTCCTCCTTCTTACTCAGCCAATCGCTCAGACAAACAAGTTTGTTTACATTTGCAGGAGATAATGCTGTCCGCTTCTTGTTTACAATGTCACCTGAAAGTGAGAACAGGCATTCTGATGGCACCATTGTAACCAGTGTCGCAAGATATTTACGTGCCAGATGTGCTAAAGATTCATATTTCCCTTCATGCTTCAACTACCGTTCCAGGGGACATGTGTTCATGCTGATGACGGGTTCTGCTCGATAACCGTCCAAAGCAGCGTGGACCGATGCATGTTCATTTTCATTATCTGAGTCAGATGCCACCAGCAGAAGGTTAATTTTCTTTTTTGATGGTTCGTGTTCTGTAGTTTCCGCATTGGATTTTTGCTATTTTAAGACTTCTGAAAGCACGCTCCACACCTTGTCCCTCTCAGATTTTGGAAGGCACTTCAGATTCTTAAACCTTGGGTTGAGTGCTGTTGCTATCTTTAGAAATCTCACATTGGTACCTTCTTTGCGTTTTGTCAAAACTGCAGCGAAAGTGTTCTTAAAATGAACAACATGTGCTGGGTCATCATCCGAGACGGCTATAACATGAAATATATGACAATGCAGGTAAAACACAGAGCAGGGGACATACAATTCTCCCCCAAGGAGTTCAGTCACAAATTTAATTAACAAATTTTTTTTAATGAGCGTCATCAGTATGGAAGCATGTCCTCTGGAATGGTGGCCGAAGCTTGAATGGACATACAAATGTTTAGCATATCTGGCACATAAATACCTTGCAATGCCGGCTACAAAAGTGCCATGCAAAAACGTGTTCTCACTTTCAGGTGACATTGTAAATAAGAAGAGGGCAGCGTTATCTCCTGTAAATGTAAACACAATTGTTTGTCTTAGCGACTGGCTGAACAAGAAGTTGGACTGAGTGGACTTGTAGCCTCTGAAGTTTTATATTGTTTTGTTTTTGAGTGCAGTTATGTAACAAACAAAATCTACATTTGTAAGTTGCACTTTCATGACAAAGAGATTGCACTACAGTACTTGTATGAGGTGAATTGAAAAATACAGTTTCTTTTGTTTATCATTTTTACAGGGCAAATATTTATAATAAAAAATAATATACACTTTGATTTCAATTACGGCACAGAAAATAAATATATAAAAATGTAGAAAAACATCCAAAATATTTAATACATTTCAATTGGTATTCTGTTGTTTAACAGTGAGATTAAAACTGCAATTAATCACGATTAATTTTTTTAATTGCGATTAAATTTTTTGTTAATCATGTGAGTTAACTGTGATTGACAGCCCTAAAAAAATCCTGATAAGAAACTGGATCTTTATGCTGCTTGGACTTTGAGGAGCCAGGATTACTAAGCATAAGCAAAAGATCCCCAGTGCTAGGCCTAGGTTAATCCTAGAAGATTTATAGAGCTTGCATATTACAGTAATGTCTGTTACCTTTGGGAACTAAAACTGTAACTCGTATGTGTGTTTACCTGCTTTAACCTTGTAAATAACTCCTATTTCTATTTCTTAGTTAATAAATCTTTAGTTAATTTATTATAGGATTGGCTACAAGAATTGTCTTTGATGTAGGATCTGAGGTGCAAATGACCTGGTGTAAGTGACAGGCCCTTTGAGACTCGGATTAACCTGAATATTGCTGTATTTTTTGGTATAAGGGAGCATCTGTCACAAAGGCAGACTTACTTTGGTGGCAAGATAGACCGGAGTACCCAAGGGGACTGTCTGTGACTCCATCTTAAGACTGTTATAGTGCTTGAGGAGTTCACACTTGATACTTGGTAGGTGAAATTGAAGTATAGAACTCACAACCACTTTGGATTTGTGTCCTGCTTCTTCAAAGTCTGCCCTGAGGTTGGTACTCACACTCGTATTTTCATGTTTTTCTGTGTAAAGATTTGGTGTGCTTGCCGCAGGTATGTTATGTGCCTGGATGAGAGGGGGAGACCAAGATATTCGCTCTATCAGTGTATTAAAGCTGATTATATAAACCCCTGGATAGACCCAAGAGGAGTATGTTTTTGATTCTAAAACGCTGCATAAAATGACAAAAAACATATCGTGCCACAAGCACATTGGAAAGGAAATGCAGACTTACAAACCAAAAATACAGACTTAAATAAGGACTAATGCTGCAACAGCAGATTTGTGATCTAAAAGTAAAACCTTCCCACTTAACAGGAGGATGGTAGCTGATCAATGGACTGCCTTGTTGGTAAAATATTACTCTTACATACATGTGATCTGGTTATAAGGTGCCAGACACCCACCTGTCATCTGCCCTCCCCCTCCACCACTCAGTTAAGAATAGCTCTGCTACAGGAAGGCAAATAGTGCGAGTTAGCTGTGAGGCTGTATATTTTTGCTCTGGGCAGATGGCACTCCTTAGCTGTGGTAAGTAGTCCACCTAGGAGAAAGGACTCCGATTTTAAACCAAGAACAATATCAGGCCTGGCCAGCCAGTTTGTAAAAGTTGTCAGTCACACATGCCTCTGGGACTTTGTCTTCAGGAAGTACAATGTTAGGGCATCCCCCAGAAATGACGTGTGACTGCTTTACCTGATGGCTGTGGAAAATGGGAAAAGGCTACTGTATTCTGGTGCATGCAGCTAAAGAAGCAAACCTAAGAACTAAGTTTGGTTTCCCTGAATGTGGGAACAATGACTGGGAAATCAAGAGAAGTAGTTGAGTCTTTGAGAAGAAGAGTGAATGTTGCCTGTATACAAGAGACTAAATGGAAGGGGTTGAAATGCATGAATATTGGGGAGAGTTAGAAGGTAAGATATTATGGCTCAGTACCAAGGAAGGGTTGAGTAGGAATAATTCTAGCAGAAATATTACTTGATAAGGTAGTGGGCACCTAACGGAAGAGTGATTGGCTGATGAAAATTACAGTAGGCCTGAGCAGAGAACAAATATTTAATGTTATATGCTGATATGCACCGCAGGTTGGTTGTGTGATTGAGGAGGAGAAATTCCAGAAAGTGTTGGACAAAGTGGTAAGTGAAATATCTTAAGTCGAGCATGTGATTATTGAACACATCTCAACAGATATGGGAGAACACAGTGAGGGCTCCAACAATTGTCATGGAGGATGAACCAGAAATGAAGGTGATGAGGATATCTTAGTTAGCCAGAGTCCATGACCTGATCGTTGCCAATATTACTTTAAGAGGGAGAAACACTTAATTACATACAAGAGCAGTGTCAGAGGGTCCCAGATTTATGACTTCTTCACAAGAGGAAGAGATCTAAAAAAGTGAGACTGTAAAGTCATTCCAGGAGAGCAGATTCTGGGTGAAAAGTCAATGGTGGGACAAAAGACAAGTTGTGGAACAAAGGATAAAGTGGTGGAGGCTTGCGGATAGGGACGTTTGTCTGAGATTTAAGGATGAGGTTAGATGGAGGTTGGACAATGACTAAACCAATCATGATGATACCAATGAGGTTTGGGGAAAAATATCCAAACATACTATAGAAGTTGCACAAGCTGACTGTGGCCAAATAAAAGAGAGGGAACTTTCATGCCAAGGAGACATGATGGTGGTCCACCGAGGTGCCGGAAGCAGTAAAGAAGGAGGAGGAAATGCTTTTAAGTGATGGTAGAAAGTAAGAATAGTGGAAAGTTATGAGGAATACAGACTGGAGAAAAATGGTGAAAAGAGAAGTTGCTGAAGCTAAAGGTCAGGCATTTAATGCCTTATATGAAGGATTTCTAACAACGCAAGGGGAAAAAGAAATGTATATATTCGGCAAAGAAGCACACTGGTTTGGGAGATGTGAAGTGTATTAAAGTTGAAAACAAGAGTACTGGTGAAAGACAGTGAAATCATTAGTAGATGGCAGCAATTTAAGAGGAATTGCTCAATGAAGAGACTGAAGAAACCGTTGTGAGATTGTTGCTTGCACATTCTTCTCTTGAGACCTATCACCATGGTGGAGACTCAGACAGTACTAAAGAGGATGAAATAGGGAAAGACAGTGGGACTGGAGGCTGTATCAATTGAGGCATTAAAGCATTATGTCGTGAGGGAGAGGTGGTGGTGGTGATGATGATGAATTTTCCATACTGGAAAAATGCCCACTGAGTGGAGGAAGAACATGTTGGTCCTTATCTGCAAGTGTAAAAATGTAGTAATTACCGACCCATCAAGTTAATGAGTCACCCAATGAAAAGGCTGGAAAGAATTATTAAGGAAAGATTTAAGGAGGAGCTGGAGTATCAAGTGACAACCAATTTGCATTTGTGCCCGGAAGGTCAATAATGAATGCAGTATTTGTAGCCTGAATATTGCAGGAGAAGAACAGGGAGAAACACTTAGTGTCTGTGGATTTACAGAAGGTTTATGGCTGAGTTCCTAGAGAATTGTGGTGGTGGTGGTTGCGCAATCTGCTGAAGGCACGTGTTCAGACTATCATTGACTTGTTCATGGGTAGCACAACAGTAGTGAGAAGCAGTTGCAGCTACAGTGAGTCATTCATTGAGTGTAGGTCTACATCAAGGGTTAATTTTAAACCCATTCCTATTTTATGGACACCTTGATGCTGCAGATTAGGGGGAAGGCTCCGTGGAACATATATTTTGCTGATGACGTTATGTTGTGCTGTGAAGGTAAATATGAAGTGGAAATGGACCTAGAACTATGGAGGGCTACATTAGAAAAAAATAGCTTATGAATCAGCTGACAAAAGATGGAATATATGCAATGCTTCTTGAGAGGAACAAGAAGTAACTAGTAAAATTTGATGTTATAAAGTTTCTGCAACAATTTAAAAAACCTCAGTTCAGTGTTGAGCCGTGATGGGCTGTGGATGTGGGTGTTAGGAGCTGCATGAAGAGTGCTTGGCATAAATGGAGGGAGTTGATGGGTATTCTCTGCAATAAGAATATGCCAAGTAAATGAAGGAGCAAAATGTATAAGATCATGATTAGGCCATCCATGACACATGAGTTGGAGTGCTGGCCAATGAGGAAGAGAGAACTTCTATTTCACGCTGCCAAAACGAGAAACCCAGCATCCACCTGAGCAAAGATGAGAGCTGACAGACTATGCAATGAAATGGTATGAGCCATGAGACAAGTAGTCCCCATCATGGAAAAGCTGAGGGAGATGGCTGGGTCATGTGAGATGATGAAATATGGGATATGTTGGCCAGAAAGTACAAGAGTACAGGGCGAAGACCACAAAGAAGACTTTTTAAAAAAGTGGCTTGAGACTCTGACGGAGGACACGAAGAAGGTTGGAGTCAACTTGGAAGACGTACTTGACAAGAACACTTGGAGACAAAGAACAAGAGCTATTGAGCTGGATTGATGTGACAAGCAAAAGGCTATAAGAAGGGTGTACATCTGTTTAAAATAAGTATTTGAAAAGTTCATGTTCATGATGGTCTCCTCGACCTAAAAGGAACAAACAAGACTGTACTTGGCTTCTTTTAGGAAGATGTGGATGGGAGAACGTAACAGTTTTCCTCATTCCCATAATCTCGCATGTACTGAATAAAATTGCTACTTTATTGAAATTTTGTTTTCACCAGCATTTTCTTATCCGTGAAAGAAGAATTGTAACTGCTCCAGTCAGAATGCCAGCTTTGCAGTGGAAACTTTCTATCAGGCTTATGGTAGGAGAGTTGAATGCTGCATAGAATAAGGGTATGCGTATTTCAGCCCCTATTGTAACAAATACAAATTTTCATTGGCGGAGAAAAAATAATATATTTATTTCACAACTTTTGAGAAGTATTCTCTAGTTTTTAGTAATCAGTCTTTTACGATAGAGACAGTATTATGACTTTTTATTAGTCTGTACTCTCAGGAACTATTCTCAGATTGGATTCTTTACAAATCAGTAATGCAGTGCAGTACTTTTTTATGTTAAGTCACAAATGCTAACATCACCAGCACATTTCTTTGTAACAAAGGGTGATAGGGAGAAAGCTGTTAATCCTAAAATGGCTCTTCACAGCTGTCTTAAACCTGATAGATTAATATGGATGTAGTTATGGTTTATTTGTATAGAGATCAAATGAAAACTAAAATGTAGTAATTTGCTGAAATACTTAAAAAATTAGTGGCCAGGTTTTCAACTGGTTTCCATTATATCCCCAGAGTTTGGGGTGTGTTGATTTGCATTTGCAAAATACTTGCACAAGTGTGGATTACCCAGTTTGCCCATGCAAGTGTAATATTTTCTGGAAGTTCTGTGCTAACTTGAACTCATCTTGATATTACATGACCTCTGTTTAGAATGAATCACTATGAGCCTGTTCTGAGACTCTGCAGTACTTACTTAATGTGGAATTAGGTAAGGATAGAGTGCAGCCTTGTAATAGTGTCATGAAAGTTTACTACCCCAGGTTAGTGAATGAATACTTTGCAAGATTGGTATAGAATCAAACTATTCTGAATGTCCTGCTTTTATGGTTTTAAGTTTGGATATTAATTGGACTTCTAATTGAATAATGTGTGGGAGGGAGTGCTCCCAGGAAGAGAGTATAATTCTGCATGGTTACTTCCTTTTATCACATTTCCTTTCACTTTTTTGCATGCGGGTTCAGCCCTGCATGTGCTGCTAGAATGATAAAAGCCAAGTTTTATAATTATGTAGCTATCTCTAATCTAGAGTTGTGCCAGAAGGGGTCTCATGAAGATTGTCTGAGAAATGTATCTTGTTCTAATTTATTAATTTATCATGGTGCACAAAAGTTTGCTAGGGCTCTCCCAAAACAGAGGACCCAGTATTTGCCCTGAGGAGTTTTAAAGCTATTACTACACAGGACATAATAAGGTGCTAATAAGGAAGCTGAGATTGGGTTGCAACAGCAACTTCTGAGCGACATCAATAATATATTGTGATAACTTAGTGAGAGAGAGTTCAGAATATTTCTTTTAATGGAATAAATGTCTAAACTAATTTCAGGCTTCAGGAAGTGGGCTTTGAGGGGATGCTTTCACTAGGATAGGTCAGTGGGCTTGCAGACCAGGTCAGAAAGAGTGCTCCAAGAATAGGGCATCTTGGAAGAAAGCCTAGAGAGAGAGTTGAGAGAAATGGATGAATGGCATATTGAGGCTGACAACATAGGTGGCGTGAGGAGAGGGGCAGGACAGGGGTGAAACAAAGTGAGACCAGGGCAGTTAGGTTAGCTGTATATAGAAAAGAATATACAATTCATGAGATGTGTTCTCATCCTGACCCTTGGTGAGCCCAGGTACTGACGGCAGAAGACTTCTGGCTCCTTTAATATAATATCCTATTTCACGATAATTGATAGCGGCTCTTGGGAGATCTTTTGTGCCAATTTTAAATGTACGGTGTTACAGTTCCTTGTTCAGTATCAAAGTTTGAGTGTTGAAATAACTATTAGGTACTACACATACTACTTAAGCTGGCCGTCTTGATGAAAAATAGTTGCTTGATTGGCCAGGCTAATAATGTAAGTTTTGCTGCTTTTTTTTTTTCATACTCTTCCTTCCCATAGTAGTGCTCCTGTGCACCTCTGTTCACAGGATTGGCTGAAATGAGAATCTACTATGTTAAGTTTATTTCTGTCGTCCCCTTGTACCAAAGTATATTAATAGATACATACATTTTAAGGCCAGACGGGATCATAAGATCATCTAGTTTGGACTCTTTGAATAACATAGGCCATAGAATTTTGCACAGTTACCTCTGTGTTGGACCTGTTTGACTAAAGCATATATTTCAGGGAGGCATCCAGTCTTGATCTGAAGATATCAAAAAATGGACAATCCACAACTTCCCTTGATATTTTGTTCCAATGGTTAATCACCCTAGTATTACACTAGAAAGGGGGAGATGAGGGAGCTAATGAAATGGTGGGAGACGGGAGAGGTGAGAGTGAGTTGGGCGGGGGGGAAAGGAGAAGAATACAAAATAAGAAGTAGATACTCCGGTGAGCTGCAAGAGAGATGTTATTAAATACTCAGGGTAAAGTAAAAATGTAAGTGAAGGCCGCATTTAGATTAGTAAAACTTTAATTTAGTACTAAATGTTAAGATCAAATGTAGGAAGTAATTCTTTGGCAGACATTCCACGGCTCTTTAAGTATGGGGAATAGGGTGTGGGAGTTGATGGTTGAATATTTTGACTGATGGAACTTGAGTCAAATTGCTGCTCCCTGTTGGGGGGTGTATAGTAATTAGCTTAACAAGGGAAGCCTTTTAAAAAAGTTACATGCCAAATCAGCAGGTAATTTTTTCTCTTGGGCTTCAGGCCCTGCATTGCTCAAAATTCAAGTGAAATGTTGTATTTCAACTTTCCAGCATTGCTGTTGCAGCTCTATTAAAAAAGACTATCAGTGTTAAAAATTTAAAGCATAAATGACTAACTTCTGTAACTTTTCAAGGAAGATTTTATTCTTTTGCATACAAGTAAATTATTTAGCGGGTCATCAAAACGAATCAATCTTATAAAAAACTTGTCATTTTTATATTACAGCTAGCCTCCTTTTATGATGGGGAAAGTAGCATCTTCATACTTAATTCTGTTTTTTGGATACTTGTTAAAGAACTTTTGTGCCAGAAGTGTCTTTTTTGTAAGATGTTCAGTTTTTAATACAGAACAGCGAATAGCAATCAAAAGAAAGCAAAGCCATTAGTGGGTTATTTACAGGGTATGCAGAGAGGAGATTAAGAAATAAATCATCAGCGGTGAGAGAGAGAAGTGTTAAATTTAGATGGTGAAGAAACAATTGAAATTACAGCATGAGAATGTTGGTAACAAACGTGATTTGGAAAATGAAACACAGGTCTTGATAGTTTTTACTATTGAAAGTTACTATTTTAATTGTTTGGAGAATGGATAAGAAGAAGCGTGCTAAATGAGGAATGCTTGGTCTTTTGGTCATGAAGGAAGCTGATGATCTGGGCAAGAATTATTTATTTCAGTATTTATTTATTTATTTTTTTTTAAACAACTCCTTCCTGTAAAACAATTGAGACCTGGTGGGTTTGCTGTGCTCATAATCTCATAAATTTAACTGGTTGGGCCATGTGTGTGCAATTTATGAATTGTGGTTGATACTGCAAAGTTATTCTAAAGTTATCATGACACTGCTGCATCACGGAAAGCCAATCCACCACTGTGGACAGCATATGCAACGTGTACACCCAGGCGGAGGACATTGTGGAATACTTAAGGTTAATGATACTTTTACCACACAAAAGTTAGGCTAAAGAGTGACTGCCTCCAAGGGGAAAGCAGTTTCACCCATTCTCTGAGGGGAGGTGTTTTTTTTTTTTTTTTTTTTTTTTTTTTAAAAAGCAGTGCACAGTTATCAAAAAACAGAACAAAGAAAACTGCATACTGGAGTGGACATATAGACTAGGGAGTTTATATACAGGAACAGGAAGCATTGGCAAGGAGAGATCAAGGGCATGTATGAGGCAGGAAAGAAAGCAAGCAATGGAAGGAGACTCCATCAAGGAGAAGCCACCCAGCATGTAACAACCTGCACAAGGGAGGGAAAACCGTTCCTGGGCCCAGATGGTCATCCCTGTATTCTCAAAAGAAGGGTGAGCTACCAATGGGGTACTGTGGTTAGGATGTTTGTGTTCTAAGTGATCTGTACTCTCTTGTGCTTTAGAAGATTAAGTAAAAGAGCAATAATTTGTTAGACTTCTGTGCAAAGTGTCTCTGTGTTATATGCGTCTCAGTTGCCATGTGCTGCCTGAGAGAGAAATGGTAAACCAGAAGGCTTACATGTTGTTGGGATTTTGGGAGAGGGTGTGTTTACAGCAGTGAGGGGACTCTGAAGGGCTGAGCTAAGCAGGAGCTAAGCCACTGGGTAGCAGGTTCCAGCTCTCAGAAGGGAGAGTTAGACAGAGCTTCTGCACTCCGAGAGTATGCCTAGGGACCCTAAGGCTGGGTTAGTGGCAGGACTCCATTTAGGCTACAGGAGGCTTAAAATACTTAGAGACTTGATTGCTGGGTACTTCATAGCAATCCCTTAGGTGGCCAGCAGGGGGCACCCAACCAGATATGACATCAGGCCCCTTTAATTGGAAATCTATCTTTGCTGAACACACTGGGGAGTGTGTGCCATTTGATGAAAACATTTCTGTTCGTGACCTTGCCCATTTTGGCTTCCTGTGTGGATTTTTTTGCCATTTTTCTTTTGTATGGCAGATTGGTTAGTTTTCACTGGGCCCATTTCTATAGTGTTCTTGTAAGTCTTAATATGGCTTTCCAGTCAACTTTTTGATGGGTGGTACAGACAGGATTTAAATTAAGTGTTTAAAAGTTAAATTTGGAAAGAGTCTGGCATGCCATAAAATGATGGAACACCTGATATACTCATTTTTAATTAGTAGTGTTGATTAATGGAAAACCCTGATGCTTAGCCAGTCCTGCTAGGATATTGTGTTCAGTAGCCATAACATCATTCACAAAGTATTTGAATGATCTATGAAAGAAATCATATTAAGGAAAATTTAAGGCCTAAGAAATTACTGTGGTGATGAAGTGGAAGGGTGGGAGGGGAAAGGATCGGAAGAAGCAGGAAAAAAGAGAGAAGTCAACAAATTCCAGTTTGCTTTTTTTCAGGATATTTTAACTGTAAAAAAAGATGCCTCCTTCCTCAAACTGTTTTAGTAGATCATAACTCTGACGCTTTTTACCTCAAAGTAGCACCTTGAAACCTCCATATTCATCACTGTCATATAATTGATATGTTTTGTACAAAGTATGCCTTGTGAGGTATCATTTTAGAAGTATTAGTCTGTTGGACATTAATATCCTGTTGGATTGTATGTGCTATCATTATATGTGAAGGTATGAAGTATTGTATGTGTGTTACTGAAATATGTTGTGAGATTGGGAACACCCACAAGCAGCCTTTCAGTTACAACCAAGGAGTAGCCATTACTATCTTAGACGGTCATCAGTGGCTCATCAACACACAGTCCGTTATCCCAGAGACTCCTTAGAGAAGGCAGGTACACAATGAAGACTGCTTGACCAATGGGTACTGTCTGACAGCAGCTGGGATCACAGTAAGGATCTTTCTAGCAGCTGGAAGAAGGTACAAAAAGAGAGACACTGACATCACCACTTGGCCTCTCCCCTCCTCCACCCTTAACCACAATCTCAACACCTGGAAGGAGGTCTGGAAGAAAAAGATTTTGAACATTCATTCAGGTAGACATGGCAGATAAATTCTGACTGCAGCATTACTTGGTTCTGCCAAAATTTTGGAAGATTTATCTCCCAAGGAGAGTCACTGGAGTCTGTCAAGTTCTCTTGCTTAGGACTGTATTTAGAGGGCTGTGAATGTTTGTTCAAATTTGTTAGGGTTGCCATAGAAACCTGTAAAAGGCAAGAACAAAGACGTAACTCGATGTCTTCCACTAAGGTGCTCGTCTATCTATTAAAATTGGGTAATTATGAATACTGCTAAATTACTCTTTTAATGCATAACTAGCACAGGCACCATTTTCTCCTTTGACCTTTTGATATATTTAGCAAGTAAGTGTTTTTGCTGAGCTTCTACTTTATTGTAATTCCTAAAATTTATTTTACTTAATATTTAGCTAGATAAAAAATAGTACTGGATGAAGAAGTCAGGATTTGAAACATACAGTGCATACAAGTTTCAGAGTAACAGCCGTGTTAGTCTGTATCCGCAAAAAGAAGAACAGGAGTACTTGTGGCACCTTAGAGACTAACAAATTTATTAGAGCATAAGTTTTCGTGGACTACAGCCCACTTCTTCGGATGCATCCGAAGAAGTGGGCTGTAGTCCACGAAAACTTATGCTCTAATAAATTTGTTAGTCTCTAAGGTGCCACAAGTACTCCTGTTCTTCTTAGTGCATACAAGGCATTTCTTTCTTGGCATAATTTTTGAAGCCACATACTTTCTAAAACTTGATTTTTATAGATAAATGAGAGGATTTCACTCAGATGGCTGTCTAGATGAACTCTTTTATTGACCATATAGTTCCGTGAAAAATGTCTTAATGTACATTTCATGTTAAAGTGCAAAGAAAACCAGAACAACCCTGCTCCACAAACCCCAAACAAACAGAAAATCAACAATAAATAAATAAATAAATAAACTTTTACATTGTTTTGTTAATAAATGTGCCTTTGCATATGTTGGCTTGCTGTTTACCTGTCTATCTAGTTCAGTAACATTACTGATATAGCGTATGCAAAAGATTGCGAGATGGCAGAGTGAAATAGGCTGGATAATAGAGGGGGATTTCGACACATGAGGAGCATAGTTTTCCTGTGGAGAGCATTAAAGCTCAAACTTTTAAATCCTAACATCCTGCATCAAGAGGGCAGGATTTGAAATACTATCTGTAGCTTTTGTACTGGTGTTCAGTATAACAATAGAGCAGGGCTTCTCAAACTTCATTGCACTGTGACCCGCTTCTGGCAACAAAAATTACTACACGATCCCAGGAGGGGGGACTGAAGCCTGAGGCCACCTGAGCCCCGCTGCCCTGGGCATGGGGGCCAATTCCAAAGCCTGGTGGGGCCAAAACTGAAGCCCCAGGGCTTCTGCCACAGGCGGAGGGCCTGTAACCTGAGCCTCACCACCCAGGGCTGAAGCCCTTGGGCTTCGGCTTTGGCCTCAGCCCCCAGCAAGTCTAATGCCAGCTCTGGCGACCCCATTTAAAAAGTGGTCGCAATCCACAGTTTGAGAATCGCTGCTATAGAGTGAAAATTTGTAAATGATGATATACAAGTTTTGGGTTGCAGTAAGGTGTCTCTCAGCTGTAATTTTTAATTGAGATGATATGCAGGAGTAGTAAAGGTAGGCAAATTTAGTAGATGCAGTTTACTCAGCTAACTATACCTTCAAAATACTCTTTTCCTTGATGTGTAAGACTAACTTAAAATGCGTTCTCAGGATGAAATATACACATGTATCTAGATTTTTTTCACAAAAATTGAAATGAGAAAAGTATCTCTTTTAACTTACACCAGAAATGTTCCTATGGTGCATTACCAATGGTGTTTGGTAATTTAGATACAAAGAAGATAGCTAAAGGTCAAGAGTTACAAAAATAGGTGCTTAAAGTTAAACTCCTAAATGTAAGCACCTTAAAACAAATCAACTGCCTTTCAAAAGTACTGAGCAATTAACAGCTTCCAGTGAAGCAAATGAGCCATCAGGTTCCCCTTGCTTTTGAAAACCAGCCACTTATTCAAGGCCGAAATGTGGATTGAGGAACCTAAACTAAAACGTAGGCACCTGTTTTTTTAAAGTCTTGATCTAGGTTTATCAGAATGACATTAAAAAAAAAAAAACTGTCCTTGTCTTTCTTTTGTGTCGGGCAGACACTATCTTTTGTATGGAGTATTTATCATCTTTTAATGAAACAAGAGCTTGTGTCCATTAAAATGAAAATATATCCTATGACTTTCCAGAAAGGTTTACATTCTTTCACAAGTATATTTTTCCTAAATGACTGTGGGTTTGTTTATACAGTAGATAGAACCTCAAAGTTCTGAACATCTTAGGAATGGAGATTGTTCATAACCCTGAATAAAACGTTATGGTTTTTCTTTCAAAAGTTTACAACTAAACATTGACTTAATACTGTTTTGAAAAATGTTGCTTTTAGCTATCTTAATTTAAATGAAACAAACACACAGTTTCCTTACATGGTCAAATCTTTTTTTAAACTTTCCCTTTATTTTTTGTTGTTTACATTTAACACAGTACTATGCTGGTACAGTATTTGCCCCTCCCCCCATCCCCTTTTTTTGTCTCTGATGTGTACTTCTGGTTCCAAATTAGGTGTGTGGTTGACTGGTCAGTTCGTAACTCTGAGGTTCTACTGTACTAGAAAAGAACACCAATTTAACCAAATCATTTAAAAAATGCATCTAGTTAAATCTGTGCAAACATATTGTAAATACACTTAAAACGGGTTTAACCCTTGCTTATATTGATTTTAGTTTAAGTTGGTGACTTAATGACTCAGAGGTCAGATATACTGTATATTTTCAATAGATGGCCTTTGACAATCCTGGCCTATTCTTTGACATGTTCTCTCCCGACTGTCAGCACAACTTCCATCTTGTCTTGAGATAACCGCCTTGACAAGGCATCTGTAGTACCAGGCAACCCCCCTCTGGATCTGATTGATTTTTGTTCAAGAAAGTAGATGCAAAAGAGATAAGAATATCTTTTTATTTTACATTAAGCTTTTGTCAGTACTTAGTGGCACTCTGCAGGTGGCTGGAAAATATGCAAGTTGTCCTTGTTATTGTAAAATGCTAACTACTGAGACAATATGCTTTGTGTAGAATTTTTAACATAAGCAAGTATCCTACTACACCTAATCTCTATTTAATTGACTTGATAAATCTTACAGGATTCTGTGTCCTTGCATCAGCTGACTATTTTTAGCTCCTTATTACCACTAGGTTTGTTTTTATACTCATTTAAAACAAAAACAAACCTGTAGCATATACTGTTCAGTGCAGCTAGTGAAATTATTGGTATAAAATTCTCATGCAGATTAAACAAAGCTTTTGATCCTCTGTTAAGCCATAGTCATAAGGCTCTTCCTTCTTTGGTTAGTCTTCTCTTCAGAAAATGTACAATCTTGCCTTATCAAAATGTTCTTAATTGTTACAACTTAAATGCTGTTCTGATGTTGGTGTACACAATTTCACTAAGGCCCAGGACTACCTTAGGAAATGTTTGCTGGTATACCTATTATTGATAAAGTCTCCTACTGTAGATGTAGTATATATCAACAAAGAAGAGCATTTGATCTCTAAACAAAATATGCCATACCAGCACAACCATTTGTATGCCAATATAACAAACTCTACACTAAAGTTTTTGCCAGAATAGAAATAAAGAAAAAACCCAAAACTTTAGCTGACATTATTATACTGGCAAAAGTTTCTAATGTAGGTCTGGCCCAAGTAGTGTCTTTGAAAATCACTTTTGATAATGAATTTTGCTTTTAAACCACTTTGCAGGGTGGATAATAATCTGATTTTTAAAACAAATTGTATTTTAATACTGAAAACCGATTTTTTTTATTTTAATTGGATTTTTTTTACTAAAATTAAATGTTTATTTTTTAAAAATAAACCTGAAACTGAGGCCTAAACTTATTAAACCTATTAAAATTTAAATATAAAAAAATTAAGCAGTACGTTTGCTGTCAATTCCCTGGCTGAGCACCTGGAACCAGAGTGTTTGGAAGTGCTAAACCTGCTTTTGACAGCAATAGCCTCTTCTGCATGTGCAGAGAGAATCTTTTCTTCATTTCAGTTTATTCAGCTAATTCAGTTCATTGACCAGTTCATTCAAAGTTAAGAAGCCAATTGGGAGTTGAAAAAGCAGGAAAGCTTGTTTTCCTCTTCCCGATCTATGAATAAAAACTGTGTGTGAAGATCAGATCTACTAGTTCTAAAATCATGAAGAACATGGTAACCAGAAACAATCAGTTAGTTCCACGCAGGAACTCCAGATATCCTGATTTACTAAAAAAGAGAGTGTTATGTCTACACTGCACAGTTGTCGCCAAAACTTTTGTCTTTCACGGGTACTTAAAAAAGCCCCAGCCATGAAAGACAAAAGTTTTGCCGACACAAGTGGCAGTGTGAACGCGGCTTTGTTGGCAGGAGCGCTCTCCTGCCAACAAAGCTTATGCCGCTCGTGTAGTATTTTGTTGGCAAAAGTGCATTCACGCTTGCTGACTTTTAGCAACAAGGCTGTGTCGACACAGCCTTGTCGCTAAAAGCTTCGTAGTGTAGACAAACCCTCAGTTAGTTTTAGGTGTGAACCATGTTTTGGTAAACTGGGCTGAGCCTGGGGCAGGAGGTTGGGGCGCAGGAGGGGGTGTGGACTCTGGGGTGGGGCCAGGGATGAGGGGCTTGTGGTGCAGGAGTGGCTCCGGGCTAAGGCTGAGGGGTTCGGAGTGCAGGAGGGGAATCAGGACTGCGGTAGGGAGTTGGAGAGTGGGAGGGGCTGCGTGATTTGGGTGGGGTGTGGGCTCTGGGGTGGGGCCAGGGATGAGGGGTTTGGGGTGCAGGAGGGGGCTCAGAGCCAGAGCAGCGGGTTGGGGTACAGGAGAGGGTTTGGGGTGCGGGCTCTGGAAGGGAGTTTGGGTGTGTGACGGGGCTTGGGGCTGGGAGTTGGAGAGTGGGAGGGGATGCGGCCTCCGACTGTGCAATGTTTACCTCGGGCGGCTCCCGGAAGTGGCTGGCATGTCCGTCTCTGAGGTGGAGGTGTCAAGGGGCTCTGCGTGCTGCCCCTGCCTGCAGGCACCGCCCCTGCAGCTTCCATTGGTTGCATTCCCGGCCAATGAAAGCTGTGGGGTCAGTGCACAGAGATCCCCTTGCTGCCCCTGCACCTCGGTGCCAGAGGGATGTGCTGGTTGCTTCTGGGAGCTGCACAGAGCCAGGGCAGGTAGGGAGCCTGCCTTAGCCCCACTGCGCCACCGACTGGACTTTTAGCAGACTTTTAGCAGACTTTTATTAAAATCTCGTGGATTTGTTTCAGTAGCCACCGGGAGATCGATTCCGGGAGATTCCTGGCCAATCCGGGAAGGTTGGCAACCCTATGTATGCAGCACATTTAAGATAGTTTTTTCATAAAAAAAATTGAATGCTATTTTTGTGCATTTTAATTAAATTCGAATTTCCACCCAAGTAGTTTGACACAAATCACAAATAAAAATTAATCTAGTAAATAAGAAATGCATCATTTACCATTTCCTACCATAAAAAATAAGACGTAAGACTCTCTCTGTATATGTAAGTTAAGCTGTATAATTGCTTAAATAAATATGTATTGATAGTGTGTTCTCCTGGTTAGCAAAAAGAAGCACTAACTTTATATAAACTAAGGCTAGTTGATTTAGTTGCAAATCAATATGTTTTAATGGTTACCAACCAATGAGAATAAACCATTCTTTAGGAAAATAACTAAAAAATTAAAAATGCAAAATATGATTGAAATTAAGGGTTTTGGGTTGCTGATTTAAATCATGATTGTAATTGATGGCGTAAATCACTTTAATTTAAATCAGTTAACCTTGCCACTTTGTTAGGAATTCCCATTCTGCAGGTCAAAGGAACAAATTTCCCTTACAGTGAACTTCTACTTGAAAACTTACTTTATAAAAATCGGCATTGTGGAATTGCATATTTATTGTATTTTGTTGACCTCCTGTGTACAAATAAATGTTTTTTTCCAATTGCAAGGTCCACAAAATTGCGTTAGGGCAGGGGTTCTCAAACTGGGGGTCGGGACCCCTCAGGGGGTCGTGAAGTTATTACATGGGGGGTCACGAGCTGTCAGCCTCCACCCCAAACCCCACTTTGCCTCCAGCATATATAATGGTGTTAAATATATTTAAAAGTGTTTTTAATTTATAAGGGGGGGTCACACTCAAAGGCTTGATATGTGAAAGGGGTCACCAGTACAAAAGTTTGAGAACCACTGCCTTAGGGTCTGACATTTCAGCTGTGTTCTCTTCATCTGGCACATTTTAGATTGTTCCTCAGTGATACCTATGTTAGCCATTAGATTTACTCAGATGTACTGATGACAATGGGATTGTACAGTTTAGCTGAGGCCATAATGTGGCCTGCAGAATCTTCATTACCATTGTTTAACTGTGAGGGCACAGAGTGCATGCATGAGTTGATTTAAAATTAGAAAAGAAAAAAAATTGCTTGCAAACTGAGCCAACTGTGCTATCCTATTTGGGGCTGGATGCTACAGAGGTGCCCAGATGCCATAGTGATTGGAGTTATCTAAGAAAACTAGATGGAAAAACTGTTTACTCAGCTTTTGTAAACCACTTTGAAATCTGTAGATCTAGATCTATTTTTAAAGTTTATTAATGGTGCAAAAAGGTCAGTGGTGGAGTGGGAGGGGAGGGAATCTTGCCTATTTCCATATGCTTTTTGAGCTGTGATGGTGGTGGCTAATCCAAAATTCAGACTTGCATAGTGTTACAGGGATGACGCTGATCAGATTCTCTCAGTCAAGGTGCATGGATTTGCATTATTGCAAAAAATATTAAGGAAGAGAGAAAACAACTTTCATTCCAACAGAGGATAATATCTCAATTATATGTCCTTATGCTCTGTTTGGTCAATAAGGGAAAGCCAGAATCTGTATTTTTGAGGTAAGAAAAAATGTAGTGTTATTAGATATGGTCCTTGGCCATTGGTCTTTAAAAGAGAGAAATCATTCTGAAATCGTAACCCTGGAGCTGAAATCTATTAATGTGAGCAGTTTATGGCTGCCCCTCAATCTTCCTTTCCCAATTGTACTTCATGAGATTCTACTGAAATATGTAGCTACTGTACTTGCATGTTCAGTCTAAAATGACTACAATACAAAGTAGAACTTCAGTGCTTGTGCCATGAGACCTGAGGCATCTGACCGTCAAACTCCATCTGATGAAATTGCATTCTTCTTTTTCCACTTTAATAGGATTGTGGAATAATAGTTTAAATTTATAGTTGCCATAAGGAGAAGGTCCGCAAGTAGATCAGAGATGAATTGGAATTCACCCTGATTTTTCTTCACTCAGGTTAATTTACTGACTTACTAGGCTACTTAACCTTTCGTGTTGCAGTGTATGATTAGATTCTCTTACAGATTTTAGGATGTTTTAGGCTTTCTGAACCAAGATATTTGAAGCAGTGTTGACCCTAATCATTTTGTTCCCAGCATCAGGTTTCCTGAGTAGCACCATCTTTATACTCCTGAATTTAGCAAGCCTACCTCCACATATAATCTACTGTAAATGACAGGGAGTGATAGGAGGGGGACTGATATGCTACTTTTGTGATGATTCCTGCCACCCAGACCAGAAGTATCAATGCCAATGGAGTCTGACCAGATTTTTCCTGTTTTCTTGGCTGGAGGAAACATTGCTTTAGAAGGCTGAGACGCAACAATAGAAAAGGCCTCAAGGAAACGGTGCCTCTCTTGGTGCATGTTTTGACAGGAAGATACAGTAGGTGATGGTTACCCCATAAAGTACATACCTCTATATTAATGTTCTCTATTGCCTTAACTTTCCCCACTTAGATTTTTTTTATTTGGTTTTTGCTGACTATATCCCAGGAGTATCCAACGGACCATCAGTCCCCCCCCGCCCTAGAGCTAGACATATGTTCTTTCGAGGGTGTGGGTCGTTAGATTGTCAGAAGTCTGACTGAGCCAGTCCTCTATATAGGGCTGACTTTGAATATAATTTAATTTAATGTCAGTTATGATTATTAATATATAGGTTAGTAATTTTAGCTTTTTGAAGACATCCTTCTGAGCAGGCAGTAGCTATTGTCCTTTAACCATTATTTACTGGCAGCTCTAGCTGCCTTTATAGAATTCGAGAAAGGAAACTGACTACAGACAGAAGGGTCAGTAGACAAATGGGTAAGACTTTTTTTTAGTTTGACATATTCCAACGAAAGTCCAGTAGAATTTTGAAATCAATATATTCTGAATAATAATGTTATCTTGAACCACTAGAGTGAGAAACCTAAGTGTTATACCATGAGAGAGCTTTTGCAAATTTCCAATAGCATAAAACCTCTAATATTTGCCATTTGAAATAGTAGCTTGCAAAAAGAAAGTTGGTAATGAATGAAGCAGTGTTAAGGTCTGAAAACTCACAATACCACATCTATAAATGCTGGGGTGTACCAGTAAAAATGCTTACAGGGCTGGTAAACTTTCTAAGGGCTGGTCCTGGACCAGTGATCAGAAATTGACTATTTTGATCTATGGCTTAAGGATGAAAAACAAAAATTCCCTTTTGAGATTCAAATTGAAAAGTGCTAGAAGTCCTAGCTGTGTATGAAAGTGTAACCTAACAGCTCTCCTAGGCTCACGTTTAACCACTGACTGCTTTAGGTGTGTTTGAAGAGTCCTAGGCAACAGAAAAGAAATAAGTTTCTATAATGACTGCAGATAAAAAAAAAAAAAAAAGTCCATGGAAATGTCTCTTCCCCCTCCCTCCCCCAGGTTCAGCACAGAATGGCTGAAAATAATAGTGATCATATGTGTAGCCATGTAAGGAATACCAAGTGGGCTGTATGGTTAAGTGCTGGCAAATTGAGTCTTTTTTTAAATAGATCAATTTCGCAATTACTGAAAGTGTTAAATTGTTCTTCCATTTTAAAATACCTTGGAGGTGCTCAGTTGCTATGGTGATGTTGGCTACATAAATACTAGATAAACCTTGACAGAGAGGAAGGATAGTCTTATGGTTACTGTAGTAGACAGGAGAAAGGGATCTGACACACAGATTTTCCTGTGTGACCGTGGGCACGTCACTTATTCTGTCTGGCCCCACTTCGGCAATATACTTAAGCATGTATCGAACTTCAGACATTGACTTCAATGGCACTACTCATATATTTAAAATTAGGCATGCTGTTAAATGGCTTGCTGTATTGAACTTGTGTGCCTTAGTTATCTGTCTGTAAAAAAGGACAATATATCTCTACGCAATGGGTTTTGTGATGATAAAGTGCTCAAATACTTCAGTTATGGAGGCCATAGAAGTACCTAGATAGGAACATAGGAAATGCCGTACTGCATCAGATCAGAACTCTCTAGTTCAGCGTCTTGTCTCCAAGAATGGCCGGCGCCAGATGCTTCGGAGGAAGATGGAAGAATCCCGTAGTAGTAGGTGTGGGATAGTTAGGGATTAAAATTTTTCCTGATCTTTGATACTTGGGCTTCAGCTATGAAGCAGCAGGTTTAATATCCCTTCCAGATGTTTTGTTTGTATTAATTATAATTGGATATTCTTGTTATCTATATAAAATGTCAAATTCCATTTTTTGAGTCTTGCCAAGGTCTTGATCTCAGGGACTTCCTTTAGTAGTCATTTCCACGGACTAATTATGGGTCTCATGAAAAGTATTTCCTTTAATCAGTTTTGAATTGGCCACTTTTTAATTTAATCGATTGAGCCATTGTTGTGTTATAAGCAGGGCCGGCTCCGGGGTTTTTGCCGCCCCAAGCGGTGCAAAAAAAAAAAAAAAAAAAAAAGTCGTGATCTGCGGCGGCAATTTGGTGGGAGGTCCTTCGCTCCGAGTGGGAGTGAGGGACCATCTGCCGAATTGCCGCCGAATAGCTGGACGTGCCGCCCCTCTCCGGAGTGGCCGCCCCAAGCACCTGCTTGGCAAGCTGGTGCCTGGAGCCGGCCCTGGTTATAAGACAGAACTGAGGTTCCTGATCTACCATTTATTGCAGTCACTATTTTCTATATTATCATGACTCTCAATTGTCTCCACTCTAAGGTAAACAGTCCTAACATTTTCAATGTCTCTCTTCATATGAGAGTTTTTCTATGTCCCATCTCATTCTTATTGCTCTTCTTTGAACCCCCCTCTAAGATGGGCGGTATACTTCAAAATTTTTTTTTTCTTTTTTAAGGAAAATCCCAAACAAAACTATTAGAAGGAAGTAGCCCAGTGTATCTCTTAAAATAAAATTGAGCATATAGAAGGTTTTAGCAAAATAATGCATATTGCTTGATGTGACATCTGTATTACTTGGTATTACTTCCACAGCTTAGCCATACATTTTGATGAGCACCTGTGCTCTTTTCATTTTAATGACAAAATCAAATATCAGCCCATTGATTGAAGATTGTACTGCATAAACCTGAAAGCTATTAGCCTTAATGATGATTTTATTCTGGATATATGTTATATGGCCCGAGGCATTCAAACAAATAAACCAAAGTGGGAGAAACTTCACGCTTGGGATTACGGTTATAAATGAATTAAGCGCTATAAATACATTAGTACACAGAGGAATGCCAACCCATGCTGCTGCTTCTATGCAGCTACGAAGAAGATTCTCTCCTGGACCAGAGATCAATGGATACTCCCAATAAGGCTATTCCATAGAGTTTGTATCAAGATCTTCCCAGAATCCGTTTCATTCTATTATCCTGCATACTCGAGTGTAAAGAGACTCAGGACATAGGACCATCTTGTAAACACTGCTGGTACTAGATTGAGAGATGCTCTGGTGCACATACTCTCTTCCTTGGTATGTTAAAGCAAGATGTTTCAATTTTGTTCCTGATTTTAAGGGACTTGTACTCCTTCTACAAGGTGTGGAGCTTTCAGATTAAATCACCGTAGCCCAGATGGTTAAAATGGGTAAATTTCTCTGCTCCCTGCTGGTTCCCACCTTTCTTTTTGCATTGATTTATTTGGTTTCTGGGCCAATACTAGCTGTATTACATCTTCCTGTTAGGCCTAGCAGTGCTCCCCAAGTTTGTGGTAGTGCTGGCAGCAGCCCTGAACAATAAAACAGGAAGAGATGACTTTGTAACACCCCCCCCCACACACACACACACACACTCTCTCTCTCCTAACAAAGGAAAAGATGTTTTTCCTAACTTGGGGCAGATTCCACAAGCTGTCATCCGGTCAAATCTCTGCTCAGCCCTAAATAGTCACTTTTGGAGAGCTAGGGATCCAGAGCTTCCAGTCTTAGTGCCACTAAGACCTCTTCAGTTATTTGTACTGGTCCCACTGGAAGGTGATGCCTATCAAGGTTTGTTCTTCCCCTGGAAAAGTCACAAAATATTTCATGTGTCTAGTTGCTCAGAATTTTATCAAAGGATTGTCCTGCAGAATTGCCAGGTTATTCTGTAGTATATTTTATAAAAGTGATGAAGGCTGATATAAGAATTCACTGCCAAGTTCAGCTATTTAATCTTTGCTGAGAAGTGAGGAGAAGAACCTTTTCTGTGTGATCTCCAGAGCATGTGAATTAGTTAGATTGTATTATGGAACCATACTCATTTATAAAACATACAGGCCTTTCATTAAAATTAGATTCAGTAGAATATATTATGGTTGCCATTACAAACATGTAGAAGGTTTTAATATATATGATCTAGAGTCAAATAGACACACAGGTTCAGCCATATAAGCCACAAGATGTCAATATGGAAAACTATTTTATGCAAGCAAACAATTAAATCTTGGCTGTCACAGCTAAGTAAGTTGATATAGGTTTGAATTTTCAATCAGGTATTAGAAAAACTACTGTGCTTACTGAATTTATTTCCTCTTGAACAAAAAAAAGCCACGTACATAATCTGTAGTAGCCTCTATATTCAAGAATTATTCAAGTTATATATAGATTTTTATATCAGCCTTTAGTAAAACAATTTAAAACAACATTTTTCAACTGCAGTTTTTAATTTAGAAATGTAATTAGTGGAGTTTGAGGAAAGGATCTATTTCATTTAATTCAGTAACCCAGGAAGCAAAGCCATTGTTTTATTAGAACTAAAATACAGAATATTAAGGATTCTCTGCACCAGCAAGTGTTTAAATAACCATATTTACTTGCAACAAATGTCTAGAAACATTAGTGAAACTATTAACAGCAGTGAACAGAATACCTAGTTTAATAAAACAAATAGGGTGAGTGGACCAATGCAAAGCTATTTGAAGAGAAGGGAACAGGAAGCAGACTTCATGTTAACTGCCTATCATTTATGCTTTGGTGAGAAATGTCTTCTCTCCAGATGCCTGGTGTTTGTTCCTAGGATCATGACAGCCTGATTTTAGCAATTTAGTCTCTTTTTAATGGTAAAATTTTAGTCCCTGTCAGAAAATTGGCTGAATGTGAAACCAGCGTGTTTGATCAGCTAGAGTTTTCTGTGTCACTATGAGATGTGTTTATAATCCCTTTTCAAGGGGTGCTTGTTCTGATTCTAACAAACATTATATGGGGGAAGAAAGCACAGCATTTCACAACATTAATCCTTGTTTACTATCCCTCTTTGGTAGGTTGCTTTTCTCTCTCTCTCTCTCTCTCTCTCTCTCTCTTTTTTTATGATGAAGCAACTGAGGAAGAAAGGCAAAGTGATATAGCCAGTCTGGAATAACTGCTGTAAAGACTTCACTAGTTTAAGCTTTAACTCAACCACTTTAGCACTCGTTAAAGTATACGCTGTCATGTCTCTACTAGGCTTTAAGAATGTGTGCGCTATCACATGTTAACTAACACCTTCTTATCCACCCCAAACACATAACCAAACTCATCCATTTCATTTTCACACATAACTATTTTACATTCAACAACAAACACTTTGTCCAAACCATGGGTACAGCCATGGGTACTAGGATGGCTCCCCAGTATGCCAAACTCTCCATAGGCCAACTTGAGGAAGAATTTCTGGACAAATGCACCACAAAACCAATGATATCCCTGAGATACATCGATGATATCTTCATCCTCTGGACAGATGACCTAAATTCTCTTATAGATACCTACCACAACTTCAGTAACCACCACCCATCCTTTAAACTCTCTCTTGAATACTTCCACACCTGCATCAACTTCCTGGATACCACAATAAGCTTCAACAATGGAAACCTACAGACAACTATATACAAGAAACCCACAGATCACCACACCTCCCTTCCAAGATCCAGTAACCACCCCAAACACACTAAGAAATCTGTTATCTACTGTCAGGCACTCAGATATCTCAGAATATGCTTCAAGGAGAAAGTCTGGGTCATACACCTTAACACACTTTAAAACTGCCTTCGCCAGACAGGGACACTCCACCAGAGAAGTAGATCACATCCTGGAATGGGCTACCCACATACCCTGAGAGAACCTGTTTCAGTATTGAAATAAAACTACCTCCAACTGCACACCCTTAGTTGACAGCCACCACTTCACACTGGAACCTGTATGGGGTATTATTAAACAATTACAACCCATACTACATGGGGACCACATCCAGAAAGAAATCTTTCTGGAACTCCCTTTTCTGGCCTTTAAACAACTCCCCAACCTGTGTAAGTTCATTATCAGAAGCAAGCTCCCCACAGACCAGGTCCCACCAACTCAAAGCAGCACTGGACCCTGACAGAACAACAGATGCAAAACCTATAGATGTATCTCCACTGCTATGATGATCAACACCCGCTACCACCAACATAACTTTAAGATCCATGGATCTTACATATGCCTGTCACAACATGTAATGTATCTTATCCTGTGCACTAAATACCCCAATAGCAACTATATGGGTGAAATGAGACAACCACTCTGCTCTCAAGTTAACTCAGACAGGAAAATAAGACAAAAACACCATATCATCTGAGGGTGAATGCTTTTCACAAAATGATCACTCTCTATCTGATCTATCAGTCCTCATCCTCGAGGTAAATCTGCACAACACCTTCAAAAGATGAACCTGGGAGCTTAAATTCATAACATTGCTAGGCACTAAAAATCATGGACTGAATAGACACACTGGATTTATGGCTTATTACTGAGGCTGCGATTTAGTCACAGCTGTTTTTAGTAAAAGTCATGGACAGGTCATGTGCAATAAACAAAAATTCATGGCCCGTGATCTGTCCATGACTTGTACTATAGACTCCTGACTAAATCTTAGCTGGGGGCGGGGGGAAGGAGGAGGGCACTGCTCTGGGGGTGGAGCCAGTGGCAACAGCTGCTGGGAGCCACGGAGCAACGGGACTGCCACTCAGGCGGTTCCCGAGGCCAGCTGCACTGGCCGCCTGCTCTGGCCACCCCCAGTGCAGCTGGCCTTGGGGCCGCCCATCCCCTGCTGCTCTGGCCACCCCCAGATCTGCTGCTGTGGGCCACCGAGCTACAGCTGCTTCTGCCACTGCCAGGACTGGCCCCGTGCCCGGGACTGCCTGAGCAGTGGCTGGTGCGGCAGCAGTGCCGATGCAGTTGACTGCGGGGTGCCACACCCACCGCTGCAGAGGTCACAGAATCTGCGACCTCCATGGCAGACATGGAGCCTTACTTATTACAACAATCTAACCTCCTTATACTGCCCCACACTCCAAGCTTCCTTTTTTCTTCCACTACTTTCCCCCTGTGACTGGAGAGGTGTTAACGGGCCACTTCATCTTCGATGGCCCCATGAGATGTGTGTTTACTTTATGCTAAACAATCTGTTCCACCTTGTATTTAGCTATTACACTCTGAGTACATTTCCCAGACCTGAAGAAGTGCACAGTATAAGATGGAAAACTTCTCTCTCTCACCAACAGAAGTTGGTCCAACATAAGTAAGCTTATGATTTTGTCACGGTTATTTTTAGTAGAAGTCATGAACAGGTTGTGGGCAATAAACAAAAATTCACAGAAACCCATGACCTGCCCATGACTTTTACTAAAAATAACGGGCTGGGGTGGGGGCTGACCACCAGAGCGATCTGACAGCCCGAGACCCACCTGAAGTGGGGCGGTGTCCAGCTGCAACCGTGGCGGCTGACAGCTCCAGCCATCCTCACTGCCGCTGTGGCTTGACAGCTCCAGCTGAAGAAGTCACGGAAGTTCATTACAGTCACAGACTCCATGACCTCTGTGACTAAATCATATCCTTAAACATAATATATTACCTCACCCACCTTGACCTTCTTACCAACACACCTTTAAATGTATAGACAAAGCCTAAAAGAAGCTAACAATTACTACTGTTATAAATCTTTTAGAAATGATATTTTTCTTAGCTGTTAAACATGCCAGCGTAACCATTTATTATTCAGCTATATTGAACTATTTCTGAGATTTTTTTCATTTACATGAATTCCATTAAGTAGTAGTGCTTGAACATGACTTTAGAATAGGAAAAATACTTTGATGAAAGAGTTCAAGTGTCAGGGAGTTCCAGGAATTATTTTTATTTGCATTTTCATGTTAGCATTGTTGCTTTTAAGTGGATGACAAGGTGACATTTATTTTAGACAGAATGTATTGTCATGTCTGTGTGTTGCCCCACAAGAGCATGTGTATACTTTCATTTCCTTCTATGTTTTGAGTGAAATATTTTAATAACTATTTTGACATGCAAATGTGCATACTTCATTTTCAAGCTTGTGAAATTTGACAGTTTTCCATTAAATTGATGAATTGCTGAGTTTAGAAGGTATAAACTTACTTCTGTACTAAATGTGTGTAGCCAGTGGTGGATTACATTTGCAATTCTATTTTACATCTTCTAAGCAAACTTTCAAAAGAATTTAACCATGTCCTTCAAAATACAAAACTTAAAAGGAATACATGATGGGTTAAATGCTGATTCAGAAATGGAGAGGTACAGAGGTAGTTGGTTTACCTTTTAATCTTAACTGGATGACATAATGTTCCATTTGTAAAGTATGTAGCACAATGGAATGTTGGTCTGTCACTGGGGTGCTAGGTGCTATGGTCATACAGATAAATAATACACATTGCATGTGACAGTTTAATGTAGTGTCATTCAAATATAATTAAATTAGGGGACTGTCTGCGGTTGCTTTTTTTATACTATCGTAGTTTTGCTTTTTTGTATCCGTTACACATATTCTAGAATATAGTCTTAGTTTAGCTGCAAAAATACCATAAATGTTTAAATATTTTCACTTAATAAACAAATTTAATTGGCTTTGGTTAATATGCTAAGTGCCTTGAACTCATAAAGCATCACACTTTTACTTCTTAGATTCCTATATGAGGCATTATGCTTTTGAAAATAGTATAGAAAGATAGATTTAATTAATCCAGAAGTGTATTTTACTTAATTTTTATAGACTATAAGGTACATAAAGCTCTTGTTGAAAAGTTTTTTTTTAAAATGGCGTATGACTGAATGCCACAGTGTTACGTTAGAGCACGAACCAGGTATCTGATAAAGTGCAAATAGGTTTTCATCAATGACACAACTTATATTTTCACCCAAGTATTTCCCTGTGAACAGAAGCTTGAGATTTGTGTAGTTAGTTGACCAAAAGGAAGCCAGTTTGTTGGTCTCCTAAAGCAAAACACTCTTGCTAGTCTTTCATGTATTATGTTGGGGAAAAATCATATACCACCTACCCCTATAGTAACACAATGTAGGGAGAGGCATCCGCTCTCATAATTTCTCTCTGGATCCTACTTTTCCCTTTATTTCCAGTGTGTTAGTAGCGAGTGGTGTCTCCCATAGTCATTTCTTCTGGTTTGTTCAGTCTATTGTAGTAGTGTATTAAATTACAGTTCTCAGCAGTCATCAAGGAACTGCATAAAAAAAATGTTTTGTGGCTTTGTCATGAAAACTATGAATAATTTAAGCTGTGGAATTTCTCACCTCTTCAGTAAACAATCTGTTTCTTTGGGAAAATTGTGATATTGAAAGAATTGCAGTCAAGGAAACTCAACAATAACTGAAACCCAGAGTGTGCCTACACTGCAGTTAAACAGCCGAGGCTGGCCTGTGCGAGCTGACTTGGGCATGCAGGGCTCTTTAATTGTGGTGTAGACGTTAGGGTTCAGGCTATTGCCCGAGCTTTGGGTCTCTCCCACCTTGCAGGGTCCTAGAGCCAGGCTCCAACCTGAGCCCAGACATCCACACTGCAATTAAACAGCTCCTTAGCCCGAGTCAGCTGGCATGGGCCAGCCAGGGGTTTTCAGTTGCAGTGTAGACATACTCCAAGAGGCAAGGGTTTGGGGTTTTTTTTTGGATGGGTCACACCTTTTCTATATGAAATGTACTCTGCTGTGGATAGAATTAAAATTTATATTAGTGCCTGTTAGTTGCCTGACTAGCTAATGAGAGATCTCACTATAACATACTGAATAAATAGAAGGTTGGTATGAGAATCTTAACTATTTCCTTACTCTTGTGGTGAAATGCCAATTTAAGCTTCATGTTCATACAAATTGTGCAGGGGGAATTAGCATTATAAGTAGTGTGTGTATATGTATAGTTTAAAAAATTCAGCCATCTTAATTTTATTCTTATGCATAAACAATCTTTTTTTTAACAAGGAACTATTAACACACACTTGCAACTATTATAATATTGTAGGGTTTTTTCAGTTGATGAAATACTCCAAGACCTGAACTGCATCTTGAGTGTTGCTGCTCTACTGTAAAGATGCAGACACTAAGGGTATGTCTACACTACGAAATTAGGTCGAATTTATAGAAGTCGGTTTTATAGATATCGGTTTTATACAGTTGATTGTGTGTGTCCTCACATAAAATGCTCTAAGTGCATGAAGTCAGCAGACCGCGTCCACAGTACCGAGGCTAGCGTCGTCTTCCGGAGCGTTGCACTGTGGGTAGCTATCCCACAGTTCCCGCAGTCTCCGCCGCCCATTGGAATTCTGGGTTGAGATCCCAATGCCTGATGATGCAAAACAGTGTCGCGGGGGGTTCTGGGTACATGTCGTCAGGCCCCTCCCCCTCCGTCAGAGGAACGGCAGACAATCGATTCGCACCTTTTTACCTGGATTACCCGTGCAGACGACATACCACGGCAAGCATGGAGCCCGCTCAGCTCAGCTCAGCTCACCGTCACCATATGTCATGTGGGTGCCGGCAGACGTGGTACTGCATTGCTACACAGCAGCAGCCCCATGCCTTTTGGCAGTAGATGGTGTATTACGACTGGTATCCGTCATCGTCGTATTCCAGTTCAATCAGAGGCACCTGGGCAGACATGCTTTGTCTCCTGGAGACGCAGTCCTGCTGGCAGTCCTATTGAACTTGAAGATGATGGCTAGCAGTCGTAGTACAGTATCTTCTGCCAAGCACCCAGAAGATGGTGAGGGCTATCAGTCATGCTGCACCATCGTCTGCCAGCTTAAGATGTAAAAAAAAATGTATTCATTTGCTTCCCCCTCCCTCCGTGAAATCAACGGCCTCCTAAATCCAGGGTTTTGAGTTCAATCTTTGGGGGGGCCATTCTGTGTAACAGTTGTTTGTGTTTCTCCCTGATGCACAGCCACTTTTGTTGATTTTAATTCCCTGTACCTGTACGCCATGTCGTCAGTCGCCCCTCCGTCTCTCCCTCCGTCAGCTTCGTGCCTTTTTTTCAGACAAGATGCCATAGCACTGGGATCATGGAGCCCACTCAGATCACCGCAGCAATTATGAGCACTATGAATGCCATGCGCATTGTCCTGGAGTATATGCAGAGCCAGGACATGCCAAAGCAAAACCGGGACCAGCCGAAGAGGCGATTGCAGTGCGGCGACGAGAGTGATGAGGAAATTGACATGGATATAGACCTCTTACAAAGCACAGGCCCCAGCAATGTGCAAATTATGGTGTTACTGGGGCAGGTTCATGGCGTGGAACGCCGATTCTGGGCCAGGGAAACAAGCACAGACTGGTGGGACCGCATCGTGTTGCAGGAGTGGGACGATTCCCAGTGGCTGCGAAACTTTCGTATGCGTAAGGGCACTTTCATGGAACTTTGTGACTTGCTTTCCCCTGCTCTGAAGCGCCAGAATACCAGGATGAGAGCAGCCCTCACAGTTGAGAAGCGAGTGGCGATAGCCCTGTGGAAGCTTGCAATGCCAGACAGCTACTGGTCAGTCCGGAATCAATTTGGAGTGGGCAAATCTACTATGGGGGCTGCTGTGATCCAAGTTGCCAGGGCAATCAAAGACCTGGTGATATCAAGGGTAATGACTCTGGGAAATGTGCAGGTAATAGTGGATGGCTTTGCTGCAATGGGATTCCCAAATTGTGGTGGGGCGATAGACAGAACCCATATCCCTATCTTGGCACCAGTGCACCAAGCCACCGAGTACATGGGTGATCTACAACCCATCCTGGACAATGATCCCTCACTTTCACAGACCTTGGGAGGCAGGCCAGTCCTCGCCCACAGACAACCTGCCAACCTTAAGCATATTCTCACCAGCAACCACGCACTGCACCATAACAGCTCTAACTCAGGCACCAACCCATGCAACAAACCTCGATGCCAACTCTGCCCACATATCTACACCAGCAACACCATCACAGGACCTAACCAGATCAGCTACAACATCACTGGCTCATTCACCTGCACGTCCACCAATGTTATATATGCCATCATATGCCAGCAATGCCCCTCTGCTATGTACATTGGCCAAACTGGACAGTCACTACGCAAGAGGATAAATGGACACAATGGCACTTCCGCATTCCTGCAGCTGGTCACAACAATGGAGAGGATTGGCCACTTGACAAGGTGATCAGTACAGCGCTGCAGGTTGATTCCTGGTACACACTCGGAGGGGAGAGTCGTAGCCACTCCGCTGTATCTCTTATGCTTCTCTGGGAGGTGGAGTACCTGTAGCGGTGTACCCAGGGAGATACAGTGCTGTAGGTGCCTTGCCAGTGTAGCCGGTCAGTGAGTTACAGTGCTGTGGGCAGCTTTACAGCGCTGTAACTCGCAAGTGTAGCCAAGGCCTGAGTGACTGGCTGAACAAGAAGTAAGCCTGAGTGGATTTGTAAGCTCTAAAGTTTTACGTTGTTTTATTTTTGAATGCAGTTATTTTTTGTACATAATTCCACATTTGCACGTTCGACTTTCATGATAAAGAGATTGCACTACAGTACTTGTATTAGGTGAATTGAAAAATATTTATTTTGTTTTTTAGAGCACAAATATTTTAATCAAAAATAAATAATAAAGTGAGCACTGGACACTTTGATTTCAGTTACAACACAGAATACAATACACCTCTGCCCTGATATAACGCGACTCGATATAACACAAATTTGGATGTAACGCGGTAAAGCAGCGCTTGGGGGGGAGGGCTGCGTGCTCCGGCGGATCAAAGCAATTTCGATATAACGCGGTTTCACCTATAACACAGTAAGATTTTTTGGCTCCTGAGGACAGCTTTATCTCGGGGTAGAGGTGTATATTTGAAAATGTAGAAAACATCCAAAAATATTTAAATAAATTGTATTGTTATTGTTTAACAGTGTGATTAATCACAATTAATTTTTTTAATTGCTTGACAGGCCTAGTATTTATATATGTTCCTTCCCTATTCAACCCCAAAACAAAAACCGCATGAGTGCCAAAAACATGTCCCTGATTAATTGAACATTTAGTGCTAGCTGCTCACTACAAACCTGATTCTACTCCAAGTATTCATGACTAAGCTCCAATTGATAACAATAGTGCAAGATCACAACCTAAATTATATTTGTTAGTGCCTGGCAAACCCCAGAACAAGGGGAAAAATGTCATCTGGCTTTCTGCCAGCAGTGAATGAGATTCTAAAGCACTACTTCCTAGCCATGTGTGTTACATGGGAGAATGTAGCCTACTCTGATACAGACTGCATAACCCTCCGAGTACTATAAGAAAGTATAGAAACGGAAAACAGTCATTGTGACCACTAACTTGTAACCCTCTTCCCATCCAAATCTATTCCTAGCCATCATCTTCCTTGTCTTTGTAGCCATGAAGCTAGTTAGGGCTCCCTGTCGGAAAAGTTAAGTAATGTGAGAAGAATGAAGGGCTGTTGTTTGAAATGGCATTGGCCCTCTTAGGCAATTGCAATATGCATGTAAGTCTCTGGAATACAATTACATGATATTAAAGTTGTGATTCTCCAGTTAGCTTTATAAAAACAAAATATGGTAACTATAAGAATAGCTTATTATGGGAGATGTTATGAAAATATTATATTAAACCACGGTAGTTCTGTTTGTGACGCTGCTTAAAGCATGGCAGGTTGTGTTGGTAAATGAAAATAAAGCATTGCTCTCAGCAAATGTTATGCCAGTTCATTTTCTTAAATTAGCTAACCAGTCTGATATGAATATTAACTTAAATGCTGATAGGGTCTCTCAGATATAAACTGCCAGCACTTGATGAGTAAGTCAGTTTGTGCCGATTTGGGAGATAATCAGAGTTAATCTTAAAGCAATAGGAATCTTGCTGGGTCCTGTAAACTGCTCTTTTAGGAGCCAATTATTATTATTATTTTTTTTTGGTAGGCTGGCTGCCGTGAAAAAGTGGTATGTAATTTTTTCAAGTACAAAATGTGTAGTTGAGCGCTAGACAAACAGTCTTTCATCCCTGTTGAACAAACTAAAGAGCCGTTAACGTCACGCCTGACCTGGGCACAGTGTTACCTATTGTTGGCACTTATATCTCTGGAATACAGAGAATTTTTGCTGCGAAGTAGCAGGAATGAATAAGTTGCATTTGTCTACCTGTTTTCCCTTTCTGAGAGTACCTATCTATATAGTGTGTGTGCGTGCGGAAACATTTTAAGCACTGGGCTGTGTCTTTAACCTGGCTCTTCAGTAATTGTTGGTGAAAGAAAATGAAACCACTTACCCAAGTCCAAAATGGGTATTGTAGAAGATACTACACTATTGCTGGCAGAAAAGACTTTGAAGTGGAAGTACTTCTCTGCCTTGTATTTGGGATCAAGAAAAGGAATAGGAAATGGCTCTATGGGGAATGAAATTTGTTGCAAACATTGTCCTTTTTCCTCAATGGAAATAGTCCTCTCTATCTTAGAGTGGCAGCCAATTTGTAGTAGCAGACATGCCAACTCTCGTGAGTTGACCATGAGAGTCGCTATTTCAGTGTAAAATTAAGCCTCACTCAAGATCTCTCAAATATCCTGACACCTGAGAGCTCTAAAAGTGAGACTTAATTTTACTTAAGTCCTGTCAGGCGCCCCGGGTGCGGCAGGGCCTCTGCCAGTCTGGGAAGTGGGAAAAGGACCCTGCTGCAGCTCCTGCCCCCCCAGGTCTGGTGAGGGTGAAGAACCCTAAGGAGCAGAGGTGAGGTTTGGAGGATTTAATATGGCCCGGGGGCTGCAGTGCGGGGTGGAGGGCTGTATTGATGGTGGGTTCTGAGCAGATGGGGTGAATGCTGGGAGGGTGAGCTGAGGGTGGTGGGAGTTGCTGGGGTAGGAGGCTGAACTGATGAAATGGGGGCTATGGGACCGAACTGAGCAGGATTGGAAGGCAGAATTCATTGCTGGGCAGAAGATGGGCAGATGTAGGAGTGAGAGCTCCTGCAGCAGTGGCCAAAATCACCTTATCCAGTACGTGGGAGAGTGGGCAAAACTAATTGTCACTTTCACACACCCTGGTGATGGGCAGGGAGAGTTCAAAAGTCAGGAGACTGACCTAAAAACCACAACGTGACATTTTAAAAAAATATATATAATTTTTGGGCCAATCTCATGATTTTTGGGGGTCCAACTCTTGATTTTTGATCTCTTGACGTTGGCAGGAGTGAGTAATTATTTTGTTTCTCTGTATCTTAAGGGGTACTTTGAATATCTCAGAAAATTTAAAAAGCTTTGCCTGGGCATGACTTTAGCAACTAACTGAATTTGTAATTCTTAAAATTTACTGAGGCTTCCATGAGTATACTTGTCTAAGCTGTGCCCATGTTTATTATTAGCAGAGACATTTTTATTATTTGTTGAATGAACATAATCCAAATATTCCACTTAACCGCTTTAATGAGAAGGTTCAGTGTATTGTTGCAGAATATTGCTGTTATTGACAACTTGTTCTGTTTTGATTGGGTTAGGGCAGTAAATAAAAGGTACTTAATTTACATAAGCTTATTAAATGATATTCTCAAGAGGGGTGTAGAAATAATTTCAAACACTGTTTACAGTGTTGTGACAGCTGATCCATTTACAAATTAGATTATTGAGAAGGGTTGGAATGGAGGGATAGCATGGCTTGTTCCTGGATTTCTCCAATATGCAAATAATGTCCAACATTTCTTGCTTTTAGGATAGAGCAGCCCTTCCCTTCTCTCTCTCTTCCCCTCCTCCCCCCAAATTGAAAGGCTTTGCTCTGAATGAAGAAGATTTAACTTCCTGAAGGGGGAAGAGAGGAGGGTTTTCTGACAGCACTAAGTGTTTGCCAGTGAACTGTGTTAAATATTTCCTCTGTCCTTAGATGCTTTGCAAAGTTGGTGTCTATTATGACTATGTGCTGTGGTACATACGCTAGTGTCTTCTAACCTGGTCTTCCTTTGGCATTCAATAGAAATGTATTTTTAAAGTACATGCAGATTTTGTAGCATTGTCTGTAAAAATAATTATTCTATTAATAAAAGTTATGGGAAACTGAGGGAGGTGAAAGAAGAATTTCTTATGCCTAGTTTATGATGTTTGTGGTTGGGGAGGGAAGAGAAGAGAGGTTTTTATTTCCTTCATCAGTCAATTTTTTAAAAATATCATAAGATGTTAGTTCAAGATACATTGGTATAGTGAGTAAAATTTGCTTTCTTTTCCTTAAGTAAACAGTCTAGTGTGGAATGTGTGTTCAGAGTGATGAAGCCTGTTTGGTGTGAAAGAAGTAAAATGAATTTACACACTGTCACAGCTGCTGTGAGCTCAGAGTGGAAGTTAACGTATGTTCAGTGTTTTGTGATAAACTCATTCAGAACATTATTACCTTGGAGTGGGGGGGAACCAAACCAGACCCTGCATTTCCCAGAAATATGCGTGTCCACCTGAGGCTTTGTCCTCACACAGCCTTGCATTGCTTTAACTACATTTTTTTGATTTAAACTGATTTAGTTAAACTGGTGCAAATTTGTGTGTAGACACTTATTCTGGTGTGAGAGTGGCTTATTGTGGTTTAGTTTGCTCCTATTAAAACAAAACACCTGAACCAAAATAAGCCACCCTCAAACTGAAATAGGTATCTACACACAAATTTGTACTGGCTTAACTACAGGTATCTGGTTTAAATTTAAAATGCCAGTTAAACTAGGCCTGAGTAAGAACCTAACAGTAATGATACAAGCACTTTTAAAAAGTGTACTTTTTGACTTTTGAATTACTTTTTTTTTACAACAGGTGTCCTTGACTTTTAATTTTGAGAATAAGGTCAATTTACCTATGAGTCACTTGAAAAACACCCCCTCTTTATTATTCATATTCATGAACTTTCCATGCAGGGAGGAGGAGCTGTTCAGTCATGTTGACTACACCGTTTTTGCAGATGTCTTAAACTCAGCAGTGATTGCTGCTAAATACTGTACTATTGTCAAATATGTTAAAACCAGCATGGATAAAATCCTCCCCTTCATTTTTCAGAGGCTGAGGGTTTTTTTAATACTTAAGTGGTTTTAATATCTTATCTGAATCATCTCAATACCAATATGCTACAAATTGATTTTTAATGTTCACATCTAATAGTTATCAGAATCAAAGTAGTACATCCATGTTCAATTAAACATACATGTATCTTGAAAGTTGGAAGTGTCCATTTCAATAACTAAACTTTAAAACTCTAGAATATAATGGAGAAAAATGAAACCCTAGAAGCAAAAGCACAAAGACTATAGAGTATTTTTTTTAATTTTAAAATTTACTATGAAAATGTTGTTAGCTGTTTAAAAATACAGAACTTAATTTGCAATTTGATTAATATTTTGGCTAAGAGCAATATCAGGCTGCATTTTGATTAATTAAAATTATGGCATAATTCTTTAAAATATAGTGTGCAAGTAGAAAGAACAGTGAGTGAAAATTCGAGTACAGCCGTCGGAATAGTTCAGAAGCAAGAGTTATTCCATATGTGCACATAACTAACTTTATAGACTAGTGAGAAAAGGTGAATGGGGTCATAGCTTTATTGGACCAACTTTTGGTGAAGAGCTACGCAGAGCTCTTCATGAAGTCTGGGATATATACTCGAGCATCACAGCTAAAAGCAAGGTGGAGCAGATTATTTAGTGTAAATAGCAAGCATATATTGTAAGGGACCTTACAAAGTAGAGTGGCCTATTAACATCTCTGCAGTCATAGGACAAAAAGTGGTGGTTAGTGGGTTAGAGATTTTATATGTGAATGACTTGCATTCTTTCTTTCTGAACTACTATTTGTAGCTCAAATTTTATGAACTACTTCCATAGCTGTTAGAACAGATGTATCAAATTTGTCAATGCTTTCTGGTTTGAAAATTTTAGTGTAATTGTACCCAGAATTAACAAGTCATAAACAATAAAAATCAAGTTTATTTGACCATGATGCAGTTTTCAATCCCATTCCTGTAAATAAGCTGCTTTGGTTGAAGTGACTCTTTTCCTTGTTTAGTGTAGTCAACAGGATTGCAACTTGCTGAATGAGACTGCCTTGGTTTCAGTGTGAAACTGTGTACACTTTTGATAGCTTATGAGCCAGTTTGCGTTTACAGCTTTCAACAAAGAATTTGAAAACATCTCCCATCTTTATCTGTCTGTTCACCTTTTGTCATACTTAGGCTATGTCTACACTACCAAACTTTTAGCGACATAGCTGTGTCGCTACAGCCGTGCCGCTAAAAATCATGCAGTGTAGCCGCTGTTTGTCAGCTCTCCTGCTGACAAAAAACTTCCATCCCCAATGAGTGGTGTTTGCGTTGTTGGCCAGAGAGTGCTCCAGCTGACAATGCACTGTTCACACTGACACTTGTCGCAGCAACATTTTTTTCTCGGGGAGGGAGGTTAACTCTTCTGAAAGACAAAAGTTTTGTTGTTCAATTGCCAGTGTAGATATAGCCTTAGATTGCAAGCTCTTTCAGACATGGGTTGTCTTTTTATGCTGTGTGTGTACAGCACCTAGCCAGCCCAACTGAAGTTTCTAGGTATTACCAAAATACAAATAAAAAATAATAATTTCACGCTAATCAATTAAGCATGAGTTAAAGGAGTTGGCAGATGTGATTGCAGAGCCATTGGCCATTATCTTTGAAAACTCATGGAGATCGGGGGAGGTCCCAGATGACTGGAAAAAGGCTAATGTAGTGCCCATCTTTAAAAAAGGGAAGGAGGAGGACCCGGGGAACTACAGGCCAGTCAGCCTCACCTCAGTCCCTGGAAAAATCATGGAGCCAGGTCCTCAAGGAATCAATTTTGAAGCACTTAGAGGAGAGGAAAGTGATCAGGAACAGTCAGCATGGATTCACCAAGGGCCTGACTAACCTAACTGCCTTCTATGATGAGATAAATGGCTCTGTGGATGAGGGGAAAGCAGTGGATGTGTTATTCCTTGACTTTAGCGAAGATTCACATACGGCCACAGTATTCTTGCTGGCAAGTTAAAGAAGTATGGGCTGGATAAATGGACTATAAGGTGGATAAAAAGCTGGCTAGATTGTCGGGCTCAACGGGTAGTGATCAATGGCTCTATGTCTAGTTGGTAGCCGGTATCAAGTGGAGTGCCCCAAAGGTCAGTCCTGGGGCCAGTTTTGTTCAATATCGTCATTAATGATCTGGAGGATGCCGTGGACTGCACCTCTTCCGTCACTGTAGCAAGTGACTACACTCTAGTGTTTCAGTGGTGCAGGTGCAACTGTGGTGCTGTAATGCTTGTAGTGCAGCCATATCCTTCATTTCCGTGCCTCTGTTTACCTCATACGTACAATTGTGCTAACACTTCTCTACCTTACGGTGGTGGTGTGAGTGTCATTGTTTGTAAGGTCCTTTGAAGGTGAAAATTACTGTGTGCTGCAATTCTGTTTTTGAAGGTTTGGAAGTATCTGTAGAGCCACTCCACACAACCATATCAGGACTGATCATGTTTCCAGAGTGCACACGGCTACCTGTACACAATATAGGGTGACCAGATGTCCTGATTTTATAGGGACAATCTCGATTTTTGGATCTTTTTCCTATATAGGCTCCTATTACCCCGCCACGATTTTTCACACTTGCTGTCTGGTCACCCTAACTCAATATAGCCTTGATTGAAACAGCAATTTGTTCCAACCTGAGCTCTTGTCTCATTTCAGAAGTCTAATGTCCTGCATAAAGCAATATTCAGGGTTTCAGTGTGGAATTCTCCAGACCCTTGTTAAGAAATGTGTAATGATGGAATGGCCTCTCTGACTGCAGTATTCACCTGCAGCACAGAACCTGTAGCTATTTTGTTATGAAACGTGAGAAATAATAAAGCTGTCACTTAGCTATTTAAAATGATCATAACTGCATTTAACTTTCTGTATTGAACAAGCAGCAGAAATAATCTATTTAGAATACATTACTGTACATCTGTTTGAAATATAAAACTCTGCTTTCTTTAATTTATGTGGGGGCTAGCCATTCATTACTGGTAAATATTGATACATCTAATTTTTAACAACAAATTGGTTGTGAATTTTACTGTACGATGAAAGATTAAAAACCTTAGCTTAAAAGAATATCTAGTTAGAATACTTACTACATTTTATGGGACAAATAGTGATTTACCTTATCTATCATAAATATCAATGGCTGCCATCAAAATCAATTTTCAGGATATTTTTCTATTTTGACAGCACATGTGAGCCTTTCTGATTTTAAATATAAAAATATTTTTACTTTTCAGTTTGGAGGTTTTCCCCCCCAACCATTAAAAAAAGCAAACCCTGATTTTATCTCCTTTTTCTTACTACTGTGTACTTTGGCTTAAGATGAGATAGCTTAGCTTTTGTGTGTGTGTGTGTTTGTGTGTAAAAACTTGTGCAAGCAATGTATTTGTTAGTCAAGATCTGGTGGAAAGCTCAACATAAATAAAATTAAGATTGACTCACTATATTTACAGAATAGCAAAATACTTCCTTGGCTTTGTTGATTTTTTTAAAAAGGTTTCTATTCCAAAAACTTCTACAGAGAATTCAATGACTGCTCACAGATAAAAGAAGAGAATTGAAATTGGATTCATTATCTGTGACAGCAAAGCCTAGTGCCTTCAGTTTTAAATAAAGCCAAGCATTTTTACTGACTGCATCATGCAAATGTTTAAATCTCTGCATGGATATTTATTTCCTTCATACAGATCATAAAGTTTAAAAATCTTAAGAGTGCATTTTAGTGCATATGTTAGTGAGTTACTGATTGTGATGGAGAAATTCCAGAGGTCACTACTAAATTGTCTCTTCTGTATTATAGCATGCTTTTTTGCTAACAGACTGACCTTTTAAAAATATTTTAAAATAAAGGCCAATACCGTGTCCAGCTGAAAATATGGAAGCATTTTAAATAGGCAGAATATAAGTATGCAAATTTGAATTTGATCAAGACACTGTGGGTGAAACCCTAAACTCTTGCAAAATATGCTATGGGATTTTTGTGTCAGGACTCCTGCGTGCCCCCCCCCCGCCCCAGCCCAGAGCCCGCACCCCTCATCCCCTCCCACACCTCAACCTCCTGAACCCAGCACCTAAACTCCCTCCCAGAGCCCGACCCCTGCACCCCCTCATGCACCCCAACCTTCTGCCCCATTCAAGTCACCTCACTTTATTTTCATTTACTTCCCATTACTAATAATATAGGAGGAGGATGAAGAAAAAAAGAATGAAAAACGGGGAGGGGGGCCGAAGATAAGAGAGAATGTTCTTTCTCTTGGCTGGGTCCTGAGGGGGACGGGGGGGAACGAAAATTAAGCTGCGCACAGGGCCCCACTAACTCTAAATCCGCCACTGATCTCTAGTGTATTGTCCTTGTTTCTGCAAAATCTTCTGATCCAATTTTATTGCTGTTAGTGGGCTCAGTGGATCTAATTCCTGTACATAATAGTGGATTTCATGATGAGCCAAGTAATTATGGATTAGTTTAGCAGGATTTGTTGTCACAGCTGGAAGAAAAGTGTCTTCGTGAGCAGGTTAGACTTTTTTCGGTGTGTTTATAAGTTCTGTAGCAGAGACTACTTGATCTTATGCAGCATTCTCTAGCACCTGCATAGTGTCTTCCTCTAAGGGCTTGTCTACACTGGCACTTTACAGCGCTGTGCTCAGGGGTGTAAACACCCCGCCCTTCCCCCCCTGAGCACTGCAAGTTTTAGCGTTGTAACGTGCCAATATAGATAGTGCACAGCGCTGGGAGCCGCGTCCCTCGTGGAGGTGATTTTTTACACAAGCCACGACAGCGCTTTAACATTGCCAGCAAAACACATGCCCTTAGAAGTAGTTATTAATGCCATCTTAAAAATTCCCTCCCTTTTGTCAGCACACAGACACAACTTGTTTTGTTCCTATTAAACGTACAATAGGCAAAGTGAATCTAAAATACTATCTACTGATTTGATATAGTGCCATGGACTACGTCTGCCACTTAGAATGTGATCAGTAGCTGGCACTGGAGTAGCAGGAGAGCTGGCAGTATAAGCTGTTTTAATCCTGGATAGAAACTGCTGGTGAGAAATGGTTTCCCCCCATCACTTGACAAAGTCGGGGCAGAGAATTAACTGGTCGATCTGTAATACTGTAGGTATATGTTGTGGTTTTGGCTGGATTGCCCTACATGAATTTTTATTCTTAAGTAAGTTTTTCCCTCATAAAATCAGACTTATTCATGCATGCAGCAAAAAAAGGTGTAAGGTGCCATGCTGGTTTGATTCTAAATAGAGTATAAAGGTTAGTCTAATGTGGTGAGGGTGTATCAGAGAGTTTGGAAGCTTGTTTTGAGAAAATCAGACCAATTCAATGCTGATAGTAGAGATGTATTTGAGAGTCGTTTCAGAAAAGATTCATTTACCTTTTGATAAATTTCCTAGAACTACTGAGATATAAAGTTACTCACTTTCACTGGGCCCCTTTCTGCATGATTTCACAATTGTTCATATAGGGGCGTCTGATTTCTCAGAGGGAACACATTAACTAAAGCTTAATCTATTCTTTAGATAACATCATTGAGTGGTGCTTCCGTAACATCTGACAATGAATGTCTTCAAATAATTTCCAAGACATTTTAGAGTGATGATTTGAAACAGAGGCAGTATTCAGTGGTTAGAACTGTAGTACTTCATGTCAGGAGCAAAAGGGCAGTGTCATATGTTAGGGGGCTTATTCCTTCACCCTCTCACTTCCCTGGTCCTTCTCACATGAACAGAGAGCAACAATACCCGAAGTCCAAAGGCGCAAACAATTCAATGTTTATTGGGGTGAACTTCCAGCAAGCATGATTCCAGTTTCCTTTCTCAGTTCCCCCTTCCCAGCTCTGACACCACAGAGCCATCCCTGTTCCCATTTCCCCCTTAGCAAAACATGATTCCAATTTCCCCACCCCCATTCCCTGTTCCCATTCCCCCCTTACTTCCTGATTGACTGCAGACTATATAGTAAAACTTGAGTTCTGCTTAGCTATACCTTAGCTATATAACCAATCATTTTACTGAAATTTAACTAACCAATCCTAACATACTGTAACATGATTATTTAACCAATTATATTCCACCACCTTAATTAGTTTACACCCAGCAAAATTAATTATATAGCAGACAGAAACAATTACAGAACCAGACAGAGACCATGCAAATAAACATACAAAACAATACAGAAGTGAGGATTTCACAACTACATCTCTACAGACATAAGGGTTTTCCAGCTGTGTCTATTGATAAGTAAGTTCTTACCAGACAGAAAACTATCAAGCTAAATTTCCTTTTACATGTTCTAGGCTCTTTCCTTTCTCTGGAGGTGAGAGGAATATCAGGACAGGATTGTATTCCTCACAGCCCAATAGCATCTTATTTCCATGTGACTAGTTTGGGATGTGAGAATGTGACCGTTCACTTCTCAGCTTATGGCTGCCTCTGCTGCTTAGCCAAAGGCCTTAGCCTAAGAACAGAGCCTCAGACTGTCCCGTACACAGACAGACAGTGATTTTGATTCTTTCTTTTAGACCTCTATAACTAGCTAAGTGATAAGAATACACCTACATTCTTAAAGTATAGGCCTTTACAGACAGGCCTGAATATCTATATCCTAACATCATAACTCTACTGAGATGTAACTTATATATACTAGAATCTTTTTGTAATACATATTTCCTGGACACCAAATTTCTATGGTAAAATGTTTTAATAGCATGTCTATATATGCTACTAATTCCAAATTCTGGTTTAGAATGCACTAATTCTATGGTGATGTTTTGAGACATTTCTGACCTCAGAATTCCATTTAAAACTGTTTGACTATACGTTTTTTTAATATATAGAACATAAGTTCCATCGGACGACTTCTCCATCCAAGGAAGCATATTAAATCTCCCTGTTGATGCATGAGCTAGCTAGATTGGGCAATTAAACCTATGTATGTATGTACATAAAGCTGTTACGACCATATGGGCTGCGGTACTACTTTAGGCTAGCAGCATAAGTAATACCTAGATTTTCTCAATTTCCTACCTTAGTGGCAGTTAATATTCTATATGAGGAAAATCGCTTGATACAGATTTAATGTCACAAGCTATGAGATCATAAATGGGCAGCTCCCACAAAGTCTTTGATGCTACAATCTTAACAAGTAAGACTTCTTGAAGACTTGAGAGTTTGCTTCTGTTCACAGTATCATCTTTTCCACGGTCAAATCAATGATAATCTTAGACCACTTCAGATCAGTATTGTAATTATGTCTCGTAAGGCTGAAAACCATTTGTTCTTCTTTGCGTATATGTCCCTCTGGATTCTTCACCCTAGGATGTGCCCATGCCCAGGGACTCTTGATTGGAGACTGCAAAATAGTGCTTGTGGGCCCATGCCTGCTCAGAACAATGCCTCGAGCTCCAAACAAGAAGATATAGGCAGAGGAGAGCCTCCCACCACTCAGGTCCTTCTCAGCTGCCGGCGACTCAAGATGGAGTCTTTACTGTTAGCTGCTTCAGCTTCCCACCTTTCTTTCACCTTGTGAAAGTCTTTATTTTTGTTTTTTAGCTATTTACTTTTGGAATGCATGTTCCTGAAACGAAAGTTGATTTTAGTAGGACTCGGTCTGTCCAAAGATCCAGGCCATTCCAGAACCATCAGCAGCCCACCTTCCCTAAGCCTGAGAAGGCCTTCAGTAGAAGGAGCAATTGGCAGAAGCAAGGACCACACACCCTTTCTTCTAAAACAGTCCCGCCTTCTAAGAGGCAGTTTTGAAACCTTGTCTGAGGGCATCAATCAACCCAGTTCACTGGATTCCCCATTGTGCAATTTTCCCTCTTTTGGAGATCGACTTTTCCACTGTTTACCTGCCTGGGAATTCCTTACCTCATAGAATCATAGAATATCAGAGTTGGAAGGGACCTCAAGAGGTCATCTAGTCCAACCCCCTGCTCAAAGCAGGACCAATTCCCAGCTAAATCATCCCAGCCAGGGCTTTGTCAAGCCGGGCCTTAAAAACCTCCAAGGAAGGAGACTCCACCACCTCCCTAGGTAACGCATTCCAGTGTTTCACCACCCTCCTAGTGAAATAGTTTTTCCTGATATCCAACCTGGACCTCCCCCACTGCAACTTGAGACCATTGCTCCTTGTTCTGTCATCTGCCACCACTGAGAACAGCCGAGCTCCATCCTCTTTGGAACCCCCCTTCAGGTAGTTGAAGGCTGCTATCAAATCCCCCCTCATTCTTCTCTTCTGGAGACTAAACAATCCCAGTTCCCTCAGCCTCTCCTCATAAGTCATGTGCTCCAGACCCCTAATCATTTTTGTTGCCCTCCGCTGCACTTTCCAATTTTTCCACATCCTTCTTGTAGTGTGGGGCCCAAAACTGGACACAGTATTCCAGATGAGGCCTCACCAATGTCGAATAAAGGGGAACGATCACGTCCCTCGATCTGCTGGCAATGCCCCTACTTATACAGCCCAAAATGCCGTTAGCCTTCTTGGCAACAAGAGCACACTGTTGACTCATATCCAGCTTCTCGTCCACTGTGACCCCTAGGTCCTTTTCTGCAGAACTGCTACCTAGCTATTCGGTCCCTAGTCTGTAGCAGTGCATGGGATTCTTCCGTCCTAAGTGCAGGACTCTGCACTTGTCCTTGTTGAACCTCATCGGGTTTTTTTCGGCCCAATCCTCTAATTTGTCTAGGTCCCTCTGTATCCGATCCCTACCCTCTAGTGTATCTACCACGCCTCCTAGTTTAGTGTCATCTGCAAACTTGCTGAGAGTGCAGTCCACACCATCCTCCAGATCATTAATAAAGATATTAAACAAAACCGGCCCCAGGACCGACCCTTGGGGCACTCCGCTTGAAACCGGCTGCCAACTAGACATGGAGCCATTGATCACTACCCATTGAGACCGACGATCTAGCCAGCTTTCTATCCACCTTACAGTCCATTCATCCAGCCCATACTTCTTTAACTTGGCGGCAAGAATACTGTGGGAGACCGTATCAAAAGCTTTGCTAAAGTCAAGGAATAACACATCCACTGCTTTCCCCTCATCCACGGAGCCAGTTATCTCATCATAGAAGGCAATTAGGTTAGTCAGGCACCACTTCCCCTTCGTGAATCCATGCTGACTGTTCCTGATCACTTTCCTCTCCTCTAAATGTTTCATAATTGATTCCTTGAGGACCTGCTCCATGATTTTTCCAGGGACTGAGGTGAGGCTGACTGGCCTGTAGTTCCCCGGATCCTCCTTCTTCCCTTTTTTAAAGATGGGCACTACATTAGCCTTTTTCCAGTCATCTGGGACCTCCCCCGATTGCCATGAGTTTTCAAAAATAATGGCTAATGGCTCTGCAATCTCACCCGCCAACTCCTTTAGCACCCTCAGATGCAGCGCATCCGGCCCCATGGACTTGTGCACGTCCAGTTTTTCTAAATAGTCCCGAACCACTTCTTTCTCCACAGAGGGTTGGTTACCTTCTCCCCATGCTGTACTGCCCAGTGCAGCAATCTGGGAGCTGACCTTGTGTGTGAAGACAGAGGCAAAAAAATCATTGAGTACAATAGCTTTTTACACATCCTCGGTCACTAGGTTGCCTCCCTCATTCAGTAAGGGGCCCACACTTACCTCAGACAAGTGGATACTGGAAGTTGTCAGAGTGGGTTAATCTGTTCACTTCCACTCTACTCCTCAATCCCACTTCCACTCCTATTCCCTCTTCAGGGACCTCTCTCATGAAAACCTTTTAAGGCAAGAGGTCCTACCCCCACTCCTTCTGGGGACAATAGAACTGGTTCCAACAAAGTTTATCAGGAATGGATTCTATTCCAACTATTTTCTAGTTCGCAAGAGAGACGGGAGGTTGGAGACCGATTCTTGACCACAGGAACTTGGAATAACTATGTTCTACCACAATACTTGAGAATGGTGTCATTAGCTACCACCATTCTTTCATCGCTGGATCCAGGAGACCACTTTGTCGCATTATCCTTTCCTGAGAGAAATTGGACAGTGCTCCATTTTGGACAAGGACTGTCTTTTTACTGCATGTTTGTAAAGTAACATTCCTAGCGAAAAGGAGCCCTCATTCTTGTTACCGTAATCCAAATAATACATTTTAAAAATAAAACCCTATCTCCTAATTTTCTTATCATTGGTTTCCTAATTTGCATGTTAATAGAAAGTTTCAGATGTAAAATTTGAATGATCCTAGCTCTTACCAGGTAGCCAATTAAAATCTACTTCCATAGATTATATGCAGAATCATAGGCTTTTCAAACATGTTATAACCTCATCAATGCTTTAACAGAGGGAGTGAGTTCCAGCAAGCTTCAGAACACCACTAGGCCCTGACCGCATATCTTTGGGGATCTCTCTAGCATCCAGAACAATGTTTGGTGTGGGGCATTTAAAAGTTGCTGTCTCACATGGTGAACACTGGGCCTGCAGTGTGGTTCAGGGCTGCCCAGAGGATTCAGGGGGCCTGGGGCAAAGCAATTTTGGGGGCCCCTTCCATAAAAAAAAGTTGCAATACTATAGAATACTATATTCTCGTGGGGGGCCCCTGCGTGGCCCAGGGTCTGGAGCAAATTGCCCCACTGGGCGCCGCTCCCCCCACCCCTCCCCAGGCGGCCCTGGTGTGATATTGAGAATGGTCCCTACCCAGATGTATACATGGCTTTCTAAACTTATAATTAACCCTATCCAGTGGTGTAAACCAAGTGGATCTACTGCAAAGCTGGCATATTAAAAGGGATTGTGAAAGCTAAGCAATCAGGTAGAATGCGTATGCTAACACATTTGTATTTGTGAGGCCTCTGGCCCATGGGGTTTGATCCTGTACCCTTAATTATAGAGTCAGTGATGTATGATATTGTTAGGTCCAAGGAAAATGGAGTATAGAACAGGTTGTTTGGCCAGCTTAGCCAAAGTTAGGCTAACTGTAGTTGCTGGGCCATTCCTGTCTCTCTGTGAAACATGAGGACATGCTTGCTTGGGCTTCAAAGAATGAGATAAAGGGGGGGACCATATTCTTGTACCAAATGTACTAGGAACGGTTTGTTTGGACATATGGAGACTTGCAGTCTCCACTCCCTGTTTCTGTTCTTAACTCCCTACTTTCTCCTAGTTTCTAGTGCATGACGAAAAAGCTGATAAGAAGCTGCTGAGGAATCATGAACTGTTTGTACTGTCAAAGAACATAGATATGCATGAATATTAGAAGTTTTTAACTAGTAAAGGGGGGGATTGGGTTGCTTTAACTATGACGCGACGGAACTGTCTATATAATCTCACTAATTATTGTAATCGTGGCTGGTTCTCTCTGGAGACGGGCCGCTCTCTATTGTTGTGTGCACTCTTCAATAAAGAGCTTGTATTGGACCTTGCTGGTGTTGCCTGTCTCTCACTCTGCGGTCAGACAACGAACCTTGCCGTCTGGGTTAAAAAGTCCCTGACAAATTGGATGGAATAAAACATTCTTCTTTAACTGTCAGAAGCCAAAGGTCTATCACATCCCACTAGAATTAGGAACATTCTTTAAAATCTGCTTCTGTTTAGAACTCTAAAATCTATTGTAAGTTGTACAGGGAAGATAAACAGAATATTTCTCTTAACTGTTCTCTTACTTTATGATTACAGATAAAGTAGGTAAATCATTTTAGAGAGAAGTAAAGATTGATTTAATCTCTTTTGTCAGGGAGACAAAATCTTAAGTAGTATTAGTTATCAGACGCATCCTATAAAATAGTACAGTCTGTACTTAATATTTCTACAAATGCTTTTTCCTACAGTAAATCACATTTTGCCATAGTACTGGTCGAAAGCAAAGAAGATGGTAGTGTAATCTATATCTACACTCCTCCTTTAGTGAGTTTATCAAGTCTCTGTATTTCTAACTCTTCTGCCGGTAAAGATGGATGTAAACACTATTTCCACGTTCCAGGGCTACCTTGAATCCTATGGAACAGGATATTCATCACTAATACATTCCTTAAAAAAAAAAAAAATAACTCTGTACTTTGTCTTAGTATTTTAACTCCTTCCTGGGGTCTAGTTGGGATTTAGGGATTCTTAGCAGCTGCCTTATTGTTAGGGTGGCAGAATTTGATTTTTTTTTTTAAATATAATTTGGATAGATTATATCTGTGTTTATTTTTAAACATTTTCCCCATTTTTATTGATTTAAATTTTCACAAATTGTAGGAAATTACGGGGGGGTTGGTGTGTCAGACAATTACAATGGCTGTTGAGATTCAAGAAGTTAAAACCTAAAAATGACTATAACCATTAAAACACAAATTGTAAATGACACACGTTAAAATATACCAAGTAAATATCCATAAATCAAGGTCTAAGTTCTCAAGCATTATTTTTCTTACTTTGCCTCTCTTTAAATTTGTGTTGTCATTGATGGAAATATTTTTTCATTAGTATTTGTGCGTATGGTGAAATCAACATTTACTGATATTTACTGATAAAATTCTAATCCTTCCAAGCTACTTATGGATCATTGTAAAGCTGGATTTTGCATTTCAATCTTGAATGAAGATTTTTGTTTTTGTTTTCTTTTTCCTTAGCTCCAGTTTCAGCCAGGTGTGGAATCTAAACAGATATTTTCAAAATGTGTTTTTTCTTAAGACCATATTTTAAAATGACACTGTCAGAGCTATTCCTTAAAAGTAAATTTTGGTTTAGTGTTCATGAAATTATAGTTTTATTATAAGCTTTTAAAAGGCAAACATTTCCCTCTCTTTGCTGATGCAGGAGAGACCAAAAGCAAAGCTGATTAGAGATTGACTGGTTTAGTGTTTCACTCTATCTAGACGGAAACAAGCTTTAACAGCACAATGTTAAAAAGTTAGATTTTTAATTAGGTTTAATAGTCTGAAATTATAGTCATAGTGCAAGTAGTGAGGGCTCTTTTAATCTGATTAACCTGACCGTGTTCCTTTATATTTCTTCTAAAAACATAGTAATATGGAATAATTGTGTGCCACTAGATCATTTTGTAAACATGTCTTGTGCCTGAGAAAGGTAAAAAGTGTAGGCAAAAATTCCACATCCAGTCTTGAGTAAAGGGATAAGTGAAAAACTCCTCCTTTATCTTCAGACTATACGTTAGCCCTATCATGATTTATTAAATTTCATATAGTCACCTATTTTTTTTTTTTAATATATGGGCATTACTTGATTCCGTACTCAACTGCAATTTTGTTTCATTTATCCACAGTTCCTTAAGTTCTTCTTACATATTTCTTGTAAGGTCAATTGACACTATATCTCTGAATGCTCTAGTCTAGGTAGTAGCCTGTCTTAAAAAAGTATAGATCAACCCATGTAACATTTAGCTACTTTAGATATTACAATCAGATCACGTTTTCATATTTTCTGTCAGACCAAATAATCCGAGTTTCATGAGACTGAACCTCTCCTTTTAATCTTTTTTGTACCATTTCCAACTTGATATGATCTTCAGATAAGATCACCAAAACTGGATGCTATTTCAAGAGTAATCTAACAAGAACCCTATAGAATGATAAGTTTCTATGAACTTTAGTAAATGCCAACATCTTATTAAACATGACTGCTTCTGCACATTGAAATGTGAATTTAAAAGCTGGATTTATTAAAAGATCTTTTCTTTTTGCAGTAATATCTAAGTCAGACCCTTTAAAGTATATTTACCATACCATGGGCATTATTTCCATTCAAGTGCATCACTTTACACTCAGGCATAACACATTTCATGTTCTATCTCAAGTCCCATTAACCTTTTATTTATCTTTTAGAGCAGCTACATCTCTCTATCTTAACCGGATCATCTCTTTTAATATCTGCAGATTTAATGATTTTGAATAATTCTGTTCAAATAGTTCAGTAGTCACTTCAATAGGGCTATGTGTGAAGGTGAGCCAGGCCTTTGATCCTCTATGTGAGTATAAATCTGTTGTCAAACTTCATTTGAGCCACACAATACTTCCTAGGGTTTCAATGATATCTAGCTGCTATGGTTTATTATTACACACCCACAAAAACATTTCAGGTTGTTATTAAAATCCTGTTTCCAATAACAAAGGAAAACCTTGGTGGTGTTCCACAATTTCCTCAGCAACCAATAGTTTCTTATTTTACTGCTTTGAATTTCAGACCACTGATGTATTTAAAAACTATTTTATTTTTGGCTTTAGCATCCCTAGCTATGCATTTTCCTTTCCCCTTCTTTTACGCTCTTCATATTCTCTCCTTTTTTGTAAAAAGCTCTTAACAATGCTCTACCTATTTGCATGCTATTTCTGCAGTCACTGAAATCTTTTCTGTAGGTAAGATTAAAAAGTTATCAATCACTCTCACTGGCTTTAAAACTTTCATGTTTAGCTTTGCATAATTACATGCACAAAATAGATTCCATTAGAACAAATGGAAATTACAATAGTGTGATATATTGGAGAAGGGTATCCAACAGAATAGGTCACCTTTTCTTTCTGCTGCATACATGCTTTGAGAAAAGAGTGCAGCCTCATGGACAGACCTGGGAAGCAGCCTATGTGTGATGTCTGTGAGGTGGCTTTTAAAAATCCCAGTGAACATTCCAAAATTTTATTAATAGTTGTGATTTTAGCAGGAATCATTTTTGAGCATCCCGTGATGATGGGCAGCATCTTCTTATCTCCCCAAAAGCCCATTTCCTTTCTCTTGGCCAGGACTGCTCTACATGTAAAGCTATTCTTTGTTCTTTTACTCTGACAGTGTGTGATGTTGGTCTCCCAGTCCGTTGTCTCCAATCCATTATTTTGACACATATGAACTATTCCTTCCCCCTTTCTTATGGAGCCGTACGATACAGAAAAAGCTTGTAAGTTCTCTTTCCTTCATTTTATATCAAACATCGGGATAGGTTGACATGATAACGTACCTGTTCAAGGTATAGCTGTTTGTCATAAGTGCCAATAAAACACTTAGAATCTCTAAACCTTTCTAAAGTCGTTTTTTAACATGGAACATGGAAAAAACTAAAAACAGATTTTATACAACATAGGCTTTACTGGTATTTTTGGGGATGATCGGTATGACTCACTTGTGTCTACCCTTACCAATAATGTCACCATCTCAAATTCATACCAGCAAAATCCTTAATACTATATATTTTGCTTCATCTTCCTGATGCCTCCAACACAAATAGTAATCTGCTGTGGATGTTGGGGATGTGTTGTCTGAGATTAAATAGCCTGTATGGTTACAACAGCCAGATACCATGGACATGGGGGTGATATTAATAATCTTAGAACGATAATGGTCTCTGTGTTCCTTTGTCCCTCCTTAGTGGACTGCATGATTTTTTAATTATATGACCAGAATTGGGAACTCAGCACTTTACCTATTACATATTAGATCCATTGTGATTTCTTGACCATGGGTAAGGCTACTCAATTTTTATTGATTCTGAAGTGGTGTTGAATACTGTAATGTACTAGCACTGAGGGTATCAATTAGGAATGTGACCAGTGACCCCTTTGTGGTGAATAACATTTTGCTTTGGGGGACAATTCTGTCCCAGTTTTGCTTGTTTTCACTATCTTTGTAATCTAACTGTGTAGTGCATGTTGTACAGAGCATTCAAAAATAGAACAGTTGTAGAATGGGGTGGAGAGGTGGTTTTAATCTTTTCATATAGCTGATTGCAGCTTGTCAGCGTTGTCTCTGAATTGCTTAGGAGAGCAGCCAAAATGCTGGATGCCTCTTTTATGGTTACCTGGTTAGCTGCACCTATTGCTCTTTTTCTCGTGTTTCTGAACACACACCTCCTTAGGAGTCAGGCCTCTTTCCTTTATTTCTCCTGGATAGAATTCTATAATTCTCTCATGCTTAGCTCAGACGCTGGGCTACAATATCCTGTGTATCAACTACACCTCTACCTTGATATAACGCTGTCCTCGGGAGCCAAAAAATCTTACCGTGTTATAGGTGAAACTGCATTATATTGAACTTGCTTTGATCCACCGGAGTGCGCAGCGTGTCCCCCCCCCCCCCCCCCCCCCCACCCCCCGCGAGCACTGCTTTACCGCGTTATATCCAAATTCGTGTTATAGCGGGTCGAGGTAGAGGTGTATTATTACCCAACAGGTCGGACCAAGTTTTAAAGTATTGTTTATATTAGCAGCAGGCATAAAGCCTCTTTAAAAAAAAATTTTAAACAGTCACTTTACATGCCTGTCTTTCTTATCAAATGGCTTGTCATCCCCTGCTGGGCACCTAGGCAGGCCTAAGTTGTTTCAGCACCCGTAGCTGGTTGCTATCTGTTTCCCCTCAAATAACTATCCCTCATCTTCGTTAGCGAGAGACCCTTTTAAGACTGCCCCAGTTCTTTTGTTCATCTCTGTTCTTGGGCTTTAGACCTTCCTGTCCAAACCAGTCCTAGGCTCAGTAGGAAATCAAGCCAGATTCTTCAGCACCAGTGGGTCTGACGTTGTCCTTTAAAACTAATCGTGTGTTGAGGGTGAGCTGATCTTGAGCCATTCTTTTCCCTTCCTGTTTATTTTTTACTTATAGCCCTTAATATCTCAATAACCTGGTTAACATATCATATTCATAAATTATTATAGAGTTGCTCCAAATCCATCCCAACTTCAAATGGCGGTACTGTAGTAAAAAGAGTGCAGTAGGATGACTTTATGTTGAATAGGAAACAATGATACTTTAAAAGCTCATTTAAAAGAGACAGACATTTGAAACTTAAAATAATCTTTGGGAACACAAAATATTTTGAGTAAATTCGTATTTGCTGAAAACAGAGGAATTTCAGAAGCAGCCCGTTTAGAAGAACAGTTGCTTAACTAGATTTGTATTTGGCAGCTTTATTTCTTTGAGCTTCAGATTATTTTTTGTCCTATTTGCCTGTCATTTAATGTATTGTATAACTTTTATGTTCAGAATATACAATTCTGCCTTCATGAATACTGCAATTTCTTGAAGGTAGAAAATGCTATTTAAATTCCTTTAAATCTATTTAGGAAATGTAACCCTGGAGATAATGGAATAAGCAGTATGCAACAGTTTGTGGGTTTTCTGTTTTTGAAGTATCATTTAAAGATCATTTAGTTAAAAGGTGGATTGAAGTGGGATTTCAGATCTGCAATTAGAATAAAAAAATAATCCATTGCTTGGCGTATGTAGCTTGAAAGAAAAACTGAGTTCAAGTAAATAACCTTCCCCATCACCTCTTTCATTAAATAATACAGTTAATGGATTTTTGAGGTTAAATCCTGATTTAGTCATAAGGCAACAGGTTATATGTAAACAAAAAACCACTAGTAAGGCTTAAAAAATGCAGTTGTTTCCAGTTTTAATTGCTTATTAAAACAACTGAATAAATTATTTCCATCAATTTTGTTGTTTACTTTTATTTTAGCTACATAGTCCACTAGTCTTGTGATATTTAGGAAACCTTTTGGTAAGGGCTCAGTTGTAAGTGTGTGTTTGATTTGCACAAAAAGGTTCAGGATTTGAAATCATATTCCTTATATATAGGGCCCTGTCAAATACACGGCCATGAAAAATGCGTTATGGACCATGAAATCTGATGTCTCCCCTCCTTCTCCCATGTCCTCCTCCCCCTGGTGAAATCTGTTTTTTTTGTATGCTTTTACCCTATACTATATAGATTTCACAGGGGAGGCCAGTGTTTCTCAAATTGGGGGTCCTGCCCTAAAAGGGAGTTGCAGTGGGGGTCGCAAGGTTATTGTAGGGGGGTCGTGGTATTGCCACTTTTACTTCTGTCATGACTTCAGAGCTGGGCGGCCAGAGAGCAGTGACTGTTGGCTGGACACCCAGCTCTGAAGGCAGCGCCCTGCCAGCAGCAGCACAGAAGTAAGGGCGGCAATACCATTCTATGCCATCCTTACTTCTGCACTGCTGCTGCTGCTGCTGGTGGTGCAGCCTTCAGAGCTGGGCTCCCAGCCAGCAGCCACTGCTCTCCAGCTCCCCAGTTCTGAAGGCAGCACCTGCCCCTCCCCCCTCCCCCATCAGCAGCAGCGCTGAAGTAAGGGTAGCAGGGCAACCCTCCCTACAATAACCTTGCGACCCCCTCCACCCCCACACTCCTTTTTGGGTCAGGACCCCGACAATTACACCACCATGAAATTTCAGATTTAAATAGCTGAAATCATGACATTTATGATTTTTAAAATCCTAGGACTGTGAAATTGACCAAAATGGAGTGTGAATTTCATAGGGCCGTACTTATATAACAGCATCCAGGACAAATCTGTTGAGAACTTGAGTACTTGTGGCACCTTAGAGACTAACAAATTTATTAGAGCATAAGCTTTCGTGGACTACAGCCCACTTCTTCGGATGCATATAGAATGGAACATATATTGAGGAGATATATATACACACATACAGAGAGCATAAACAGGTGGGAGTTGTCTTACCAACTTGTTAACTGTAAAGAAGGTGGTGGTCTTACAAGGAAGATACTCTGCTATGCAGAGTTTTTTGGGGAGAGTTATTCAATTCCAAACCAGAAAGCTCACCCTGTGGCACAGAAAATTAGAGTTTTCTTTGAAAAGTACAGGTCCTGATAAATATTGAAGTAGTGGATGGGGAGCACTTGGTGAAATCCCCACACAGATTGACAGGAAGGAAACAGTGGAACAAAAATAAATGCATCACATATCACTGTGCGTCTTTTGACAGGTCTCTGCTGCTCCTGACTGACACACACACCCCTTTTCCCCCAGTCAGGAAAAGAGCTCTCTGTAGCTTGAAAGCTTTTCTCTCTCACCAACAGAAGTTGGTCCAATAAAAGATCCTCCCCCCCTCCCCCCCGTATCTCTTCAATGTAATAAACAGCAGTTCTTCTTCGAGTTCTGGTCCCTATGTGTATTCCACTGTGGGTATGCATGTGTTTCATATTCCTGGAGCTGGATAACCTTGAAAGCAGTGTCCATTAGTCCGTGCATACGACCTCGCTCTCCTTATGCCTCCAGTCGAGGAGATAAAGGGCGGGGCGGACTGACTGCCTCTCCAGCTCCTTCGTCCCATATCATGGTCCAGGTTGGAACCTCCAGTGTCCAGAGCTTTGTCATCTTTTATCTATTGGTCTGTAAATACATATGTATATATTTGTAAATAGTTTTTAGAATTTTATTCAGGAGTTTTAGTTAAAAGTTTTATAATTGGATAATTAGCTATCCCATCCTAGAATACACATAAGGGACCAGTACTCAAAGAAGAAGAGAAAGTTACTTACCTTTGTAACTGGAGATTCTTCGAGATGCGTGGTCCGTACCTCCTATTCCATTACCTGCCCTCCTTCCCCTCTGCTTCGGATCATCCTTGGATTCATGGTACAGAAGAGACGATCAGTCCATCCTGCTCTTTATCTTCTTGGTTGGAGGCATGAGGAGGCATCCACAGACTAACAGACCCTGCTTTCAAGACTTTCTGGCTTTGGGCGCATGGAGAATAGGCATATCCATAATCGAATACAGTTAGGGACCACACATCTCAAAGAACCTCCAGTTATGAAGGTAAGTTACTTCCTCGTACAGCATACCAGCTTCCTCGATATTATCAACTGAGATGGTGTAATACTGGCTGGTTTATACTATAGTGAGTGATTGTCATATGTTGTCTTAGGCCATAGCTGTATATGCATGTTTCAGAATACAGCTGAGAACTATTAGTTGTTAAAATGCTAGGAATCAGTCCTGAATTGTCAGATGTGTCCAGTTTGTGGGTGTGTATCTATAATGTTTCACATGTGTGAAAAGGCTTGACTAAAAGAATTAAATTTGGGAAGCAGGTGTTGGTGAATTGATGAGGGTATAAATGCTAGTCTTGAGATGAAGAGTTTTTTTTTCCAATACTGCATTATTATCTTTAGGGGTGGCTAAAATTGATTGGTATTACATAGGAGCTGTGTTGATTGACTTAGTGACAACTAACAAAGGCATCTTCAGAGAATATAAAGTAAGTAAAAATATTATTGTCCTAGATTGGATCATTTTTGTCTGTTGTGTGAAACTCCAGGTTATTAGGTTAAATTTAGAAAGTTCATGTTTAATTTCTAATAGTAATCATATTGCTTTGCTTCCCCTGTGTGTGTGTGTGTGTGTATATGTGTGTATTTATTTATTTTAGGTTCTGATAGGATAGTCCAACACAATTCAGAAAGTCTTAGGTGTGTTCTTCAACTAAGTAACAGAAATTGCATACATTTTTGAGAACCCTAGTATAGTTAAACATTAATTGACTCCTGCATTTTATACCATACTGTTCTCTCAATAAGAATTTTCCATAAGATTTTGAAAGTTAAATTGCTATTAGCCTTAGTGTCACATCCTAATTGCCTGTTGTGGAGATGATTAATATAATTTTTAAGGTCAGATTGTCAGAATTGGAACTGGATATGCTGCTTGAAAGTCTGTCTTAGCGGGAAAAAGCAGGAGGGGGGGACAATTGATCCACTTAATGGTTCTTTAATTTCAAGTGAATAGCTCTTCACATTTGATAGGGAAACCTGTTAAAAACTTTGGTATGTAGTAAAGAATATTTGTAGATCATTTGATAATTATATACATAGTACTGTTGGAAGTCAAAAAGTTTTGTGTTTTCTGAGAAAATGACTGTCAGTAACTTGAGTGCTGCAAAAAGTTGTAATTAGACTTCAAATCTTAAAATAAAAATGAAATTAACATTAAATAGAAAATTGTCTATGGCAATTTGGTTTCATTTTGGCACATTTAACTGTGATAGCAAACTTTTGATCCAAAAAGAAACTTATAAGCTCTGTATTTAAGTGAATTATCTGTTTTCAGGCCAAAGGAATTTTGAAGTAGCATTTGGATTGGAACATATTACTCAATAATTCTCCACATTAATCAGAAATAGGGCTATATTTGCCATTAAGATCCTGTTTAGTCTGAAATTGTAAGAATGGCAGTGTGTGTCAGGACTGAGAAATTCCAATGTTTAATGTTCATTCTTCTAGCTGTATGATTTTTTTTTTTCTGAGTCAGCCTAAGTTAGCAATAGTTCTATGTATAGGATTGTGTAATATTTGTTTTCCTGCTCAGTTACTCACAATGTAGGTCTCTTTAAAATACTGTTTATAAGATACTATGAAAGTATAATATAATCTTGTCAAACCAAGAGGAAGGTGAAATATTTGACCTAAAATTAATCCTATTTGTGTTTAATGTAGAAGAAACACAGAGCCCTTATCATAAATAATGTCCAAAGAGCACATCACTTAAAACAAAAAGACTTTTGACTATACAACAGAAGTACAGGTTCCATGTCCAGGATGATGAAACTGTGCCTCCAAATGCAGGGCATATTTTATTGGATGTATGGCTATTGGAGAGTGCTATTGACAACTCTCATGGCTAGGTTAGGATAAGCATACAGGATAGCCCATGTCAGTTTTTATTTTAAAGTTCTACATTCACATGCCCTTGTTTGTTGTTGTGATAAATAAAGGGGCCGGGGGAGAGCTCCCTTTATGGACACCCAGCCAGCCAGTTAGCTATAAAGTCCCTCTTGGGGGCTGTTGTGTGCTTGCTTTACTTGTAAAGGGTTAAAAAGTCTTCCTGGCTAGGTAAAAGAAAAGGAGTGGGCACCTGACCAAAAGAACCAATGGGAGGGCTAGAACTTCTGAAAATTGGGAAAAAAACTTCCCTTGGTTGGTTGTTGTTCTCCGAAGAGTGGAGAGACAGAGCAGTAATGCTGTAAGCACCTTTAAAACCAGGTATGAAAAAACATCAAATCATACCTCAACCCTACTTATCTGAAACCCCAAATATGTAAGTAATCAGGGAATGTCTAGGCAGACGCAATTAGGGTTATTTCTTTTATTCCTTTTTCTCTTATGGACTCCTCTGTGCAAACCCCAGATGCTTTTGTTTTGCTTGTAACCTTTAAGCTTAACCTCAAGACAGCTATCTTGATACTTAAGTTTTGTAATGGTTTCTTTTAAGATCTAGCAAAAAGCCTAAGTTCCAAATGTATTTCCTTTGTTTTTGGGTTTAAAAATATTTACCTTTTTTTAAGAACAGGATTGGATTTTTGTATCCCTAAGGTTTGTGCATATGATATTTAATTAGCTGGTGACAACAGCTGATTTCCTTTGTGTTTTTGTCAGCTCTTCCCAGGAAGAGGGGTGAAATGGCTTGAGGGTACCCCACAGGAAGGAATTCCCAAGTGTTCCTTCCTGGGTTCTCAAAAGGGGGGAGGGGTTTGCATTTGGGTGGTAGCAGCATCTACCCATCCAAGGTCAGAGAGAATCTGTGACTTTGGGAGTTTAATACCAGCCTGAAGTGGCTAGTATTAATTTTTAAAATCCTTGTGGGCCCCCACCTTCTGCACTCAAAGTGCCAGAGTGGGGAAATCAGCCTTGACAGTTGTCTCCGTCTAGGTGTACTTTATATCTCAGTTGTAGCTCAGCACCCAGTATGCATACTTCACTTTCTGATCAGTAGATTATGTATTCTCAGTAAATACCTTAAATTCTGTCAAGTTGCTATTGAATTTGCACTTAAACCAGGACAAAAGTTCCTCAGTTTCACATTTTGATTATATTTAGCTTCTTTCTTCAACTTTCTAACTTTTCATGGGTTAGCTGAATTCTCTACTTTTTTTGGTCCAATATTTACTAACTGCGATGGAGGAAACATTTTAAAAAATAGCATTTTACTAAATGTCTGGAAAAGTTTTTTAGTTTCTCCTGTTTGAAAGTCAGTCACTTGAAAACTCCTAACATTGAACTTATATTCATTCCCATAGTGTCTAGGCATAGGTCACATTTAAATTTAAGCAATTATTTCCCAGAACTGTCAAGTTCTGCAAGCTACTTTTCTCTGCAAATTTGTAACAGTGAGTGCTAACAACTTACCAAGTATTGTAGGGGATTCTCCATTACTGGTAATTTTTAAATCAATGTTAGTTGTTTTTCTAAAAGATATGATTTAGTACAAACAGGAATTAATGCAGGCATGTGTATTGGCCTGTGTTACACAGGAGGTGTGACTAGACGGTAGTGTGGTACCTTATGGCTTTATACCTACAAAATTCCTGTATACCACACTGAAATACATCACCTTACCATAAATCTCACACTTTCCTTGTAGAAATAACACTTAACTAATACGCCTGTCCACAAAGAATATACTTTTACCTAGGTAAGGTCAGAGTTAAGTGGGTGTATTTATGTGATTCAAGTGCGGTTGTCAATGCAAGGGAGATTTGTTGTGAATGAAGAGTTTGAGTGTTCATTTGGATAGTGCTGTGGCTTGGTTTTAAAACACACAAGTGAAGGCTGTCTCAACTGGTGACTTCCCTGGTTTCTAGTGATTATGTTGGTGGGAGGTGTATTTGAGCAGCTCTAACTAAAGTAGTATCAAAGCAAATAAATAAATAAATGCTGTTTGCCCTGGGGGTAAACAGGACTTCTCCCAATATCCCAGCCAGGGCTGGTTCTAGGGATAGGCAAGCAGAGCAGTCACGCTGGGCACCCTCTTCCAGCGGGTGCCAGACTTCTGTGCTGTGACAGAATGCTCCCTTGTATTCACACTCTATATGCTACTGTAATAATCTTTGTACAAAATATGTCTTGTAAGGTATCATTTGAAAAACAGTAACTGACTGGTCTATAATTTAATGGAAAAACATATGTAGCAACATTATATGTGAAGTTATGAACATAAGCTGAAATTATGACTGAAGTGTGTTTACTAGACAAGTCTGGGAAATGGGTAAACCTGTTTTTCAAAGACAAAAGGCAAGGTGTCATCAAAGCTGTTGGGCCAACAGCTATCAAGTGGCCATTCTGTCTCCTTGCTGTCAGCTGGAAAGAACTTTTATCTAGAGGCTTCTCTCAGGGAAATGCATTTCAAAGGGTCACTGAACTATAAAAGTGAGGGGCAAAACGCCACAAGTTGCCTCTCCCTGTCCATCTCTCTTTCCACCTAAGATAATAAAAGAAACACCCTATGGATTCTGGATGCAGATCCTGACCTGAAACTTAAAATGATACTGGGAACCTGTGATAAGGACTTCATGTTAAACGAAGTCTAGTTCAAGTTAGAAAGTGTTTTATCCTAATTTCTCTTGTAACCATTTCTGACTTTAATGCCTTATTACTTGTAATCACTTAAAATTTATCTCTGTAGTTAAATAAACTTTTTTCCTTTAATCAAAATGAATCCAGTATTATGAACTGTGTGGGTAACTCCATTTACAGTGGCAAGTTGTTGTATATTGTTCCATTACAGGGACAACGGACCTTTCTTATCTGAACTGTCCAGGTTGGACAGTGAAATATAGAGTACACATTTGGAGGAGGGGGGAGAAATCTGGGACTTGAGAGTATGTTGGGGTCACCCTGCATGTGGTTCTCAAGGCTGGTGGAAGCCAGAGTGTGACTGGAGGGTGGCTGGCAGGCTGCAGCTATGCACATGTGGCTTGCATGTGGCAGGCTATTTGAGAGCAGGCCAGATTGGAGCTACAGAAGCAAGTCATTATAAGGCACCCAAGGTTGCTGGGCAGGGCTGACACAGCCCCTCACTGGTCTGGATTGCACCTTGAAAAGTCATATGTATCTGTCTTTGCTCTGCTCTCTCTGATTAGCTGGCTGGTTTTGTTCCCTTGATGATTGGCCAATTTGGAGGGGAGATAGTGGGGGATGGGACATTTTCTTCCCTGGCTGGCAAAATGGATGAGGCTGTTCCTGGTCCTCTCCTGGATAATATGGTGGCTTAGAGTCCAGTTCTTTTACAGCAGCATGATACATTTAGTTTCTAATATGGTTGTTACCAGCTGCAGGTTTTTGCACTACTCAGAAAAGTGGAATGAGTTCCCAAATTGTAGTCCATACACCACTGTTGAACCACAGTCCATTTTGTTGGTTGCATGATGCTGGCTATCCTTGTTTCCAGCTGCTGAATTGTTTTAAGAGACTGCTAGATATTCTTGCTAGTTCCTACAGTTATTTTTTCCACGAAAGAAAATTGCTATAGTTTCTGTAGCAATGTTATATGATTACGAATGAGAAGGGAGGAGGTCCATTTGTGAGGATGTGATCCATGCGACAATCCATGTTAAATTGCAATTCACATTAACAATCTTTGAAAACCTTATAATACATTAATTAACTATATCTAAACAGCTATGCATCTATATTACTATATTACTGATGTCACATCAGGAAATTTAAAACAAATCTGAAATAAAATTTGTCAACAAAAACACTATAAAAGCAAAGGCATAAGATATATGGATTATGAAGGCAGGCCCCAGGTGGCTTAATAAGAGTTCACCAGGAAGTGATTCTTTCCTGGGAAAAAATAGTAAGGAGTCAGAAAAAGAAAGTAAGCTTGAATAGCTAATCCTATTTAATTGTGACAAATAAAAAAGGACGGATGTTCCAGTCCAGCAAAATGGGCATTTGCTCTGGTTAGAGAAGCAGATGCTATATAAAAGAGAATAAAATGCCTCTAGGAAGGAGGACAGGATGGGTGAGGTAATTTCTTTTATTGGACCAAATTCTACTGATGAAAGAGACAAACTTTTGAGTTACACTGAGTTGCTCTTCAAGAGGAACTCTGTGGATCTTGAAAACTTGTTGCACTCACCTTGTCTCTCTACTATCCTGAGAGCAACACGGCTACGACACTGAAACAAACTATGGAAAAGGGTTCTTTAAAAAGGGGTCTGGCAATTTTGTATGCAGCAGTGACCCCCTTAGAGGAGACAGGTAGACTGGATCCCTGTGTCCCATTGATTTTAGAGTCTTCCAGGTTGTTGTTCTTGAAGAAAATATTTGTAGAACCAGATTCAAACACAAAGGAGTAACTACCACTATGTGATCCTTCAGCTCTCTGTAGACCAACTATCATGTGCTTGCTCTGTCGGAAAAACACTGCACTGTAACATGACCTCCACCATAGATGTGTTTAATGTTCATATATTGCAATTGTAAATCACCCCATAACTTGCATATAAAAATAGATCCTATATAGAATGCTCCAGAACACCAAGATGAATGTGTCTAAGGGTACCTGCTAGTTGTTTCTTAGCATGGAAGATCTAGACTGCTTTAAAAGCAAATTAATGTAAGGTTGTTAAAACTTGCTGAGGAAATGCTTATAGCTTAAGAAGCTGCTGAATCACTCAACATCCTTTAAATGTAGTGGTGACCCAGTAATTGCATAGTTACCGTGTAAGATCTGTTATGAAATCTCATGATTGGGAGGGATAGCTCAGTGGTTTGAGCATTGGCCTGCTAAGCCAAGGGTTATGAGTTCAATCCTTGAGGGGGCCACTTAGGGATCTGGGGTAAAATCAGTCCTGCTAGTGAAGGCAGGGGGCTGGACTCAATGACCTTTAGGGGGAGGGATAGCTCAGTGGTTTGAGCATTGGCCTGCTAAACCCAGGGTTGTGAGTTCAATCCTTGAGGGGGCCATTTAGGGATTGTAGGCAAAAATCTGTCTGGGGACTGGTCCTGCTTTGAGCAGGGGGTTGGACTAGATGACCTCCTGAGGTCCCTTCCAACCTTGATATTCTATGATTCTATGATGATGTCCTGGAATAAAATGGCTCATTGGTAGCTTTACCTCAATACCTCATGGATAACTCTGTGATTACTGGGTTGTCATTTGCATGTCAATAAAGTTCACACCAGTATCTTTCAGTCCAAATTGTTGCAGTAAGAATATTGTTTATAGCTTTCATAGAGTCACAGTGTACCCTAGAGGCTGACTATAATGATGATGATAAGTTCTGTTGAGTCAGATAATCTGAAATTGGAGGATAGGCAAATTTTTCTAAATTTACCTGTGTAGAACATAGAATCATAGAACTGGAAGGGACCTCGAGAGGTCATCTAGTCCAGTCCCTTGCACTCAAGGCAGGACTAAGTATTATCTAGCCCATCCCTGACAGGTGTTTGTCCAACCTGCTCTTAAAAATCCGCAATGATGGAGATTCCACCACCTCCCTAGGCAATTTATTCCAATCCTTAACCACTCTAACAAAGTTTTTCCTAATGTCCAACCTAAACCACCCTTGCTGCAGTTTAAGCCTGTTGCTTCTTGTCCTATCCACAGAGGTTAAGAACAACAATTTTTCCTCCTTCTCCTTGTAACAACCTTTGATGTACTTGAAAACTGTTATCGTGTCCCCTCTCAGTCTTTTCTTCTCCAGACCAAACAAATCCAGTTTTTTCAATCTTCCCTCATAGGTCATATTTTCTAGACCTTTAATCATTTTTGTTGCTCTTCTCTGGACTTTCTCCAATTTGTCCACATCTTTCTTGAAATGTGGCACCCAGAACTGGACACCAATACTCCAGTTGAGTATTCAGCGCGGAATAAAGCAGAAGAATTACTTCTCTTGTCTTGCTTATAATACTCCTGCTAATACATCCCAAAATGATGTTTGCTTTTTTTGCAACAGTGTTACACTCATATTTAGCTTGTGATCCACTATGGCCCCCAGATTCCTTTCCACAGTAATCCTTCCTAGGCAGTCATTTCCCATTTTGTATGTGTGCAACTGATTGTTCCTTCCTAAGTGGAATACTTTGCATTTGTCCTTATTGAATTTCATCCTATTTACTTCAGACCATTTCTCCAGTTTGTCCAGATCATTTTGAATTTTAATCCTATCTTCCAAAGCATTTGCAACCTCTCCCAACTTGTTATCATCCGCAAACTTTATAAGTGTACTCTCTATGCCACTATCTAAATCACTGATGAAGATATTGAGCAGAACCAGACCCAAAACTGATCCCTGTGGGACCCCACTCGTTATGCCCATCCAGCATGACTGTGAACCACTGATAAGTACTCTCTGAGAATGATTTTCCAACCAGCTATGCACCCACCTTATAGTAGCTCCATCTAGGTTGTATTTTCCTAGTTTATTTATTAGGTCATGCGAGACAGTATCAAGAGCCTTACTAAAGTCAAGATATACCACATCACCCCTATCCACAAGGCTTGTTATCTGTCAAAGAAAGCTATCAAGTTGGCTTGACACGATTTGTTCCTGACAAGTCAATGCTGACTATTTATCACCTTATCTTCTAGGTGTTTGCGAATTGATTGCTTAATTATTTGCTCCATTATCTTTCTGGATGCAAAAGTTAAGTGACTGGTCTGTAATTCCCCGGGTTGTCCTTATTTCCCTTTTTATAGATGGGCACTATATTTGCCCTTTTCCAGTCTTCTGGAATGTCTCCCGTCTTCTGTGACTTTTCAAAGATAAGTGCTAATGGCTCAGATATCTCCTCAGTCAGCTCCTTGAGTATTCTAGGATGCATTTCATCAGGCCCTGGTGAATTGAAGACATCTAACTTGTCTAAGTAATTTTGGACTTGTTCTTTCCCTATTTTAGCCTCTGATCCTACCTCATAGACTAAACAGAAGTAAATCAATAGTTGCTTGATTTTGTTTCCTCTGTTCCTTCTCTAGTCCCTTGAACAAACACATTATTTTAGGTTGGGATTAGGTGCCCAAAAAGGGTTAGGTGCCTAAATCCCTGTGAAATTCAGCAAGTTATTTTCTTATCCCCAGGTGATTTAGGAGCATGAATCCCACTAATCTTCAACTGGGAGCTGTGCTTCCTAAATTGTCAGGTGCTTTTGAAAATCCAATCCTGGCTACCAAAATTCCAGCCTTAGCATATTGCAAATTGAAGGTTTGCTGGTCACAAATCTTCCAAACAATAAACGTGGAGTTCTGCTTTGAAAAGTATTCCACTTCCAAATTAAATAATTTTAGAAATTTTTAACCTTTTATTTTTTGGGCCGCAATCTTTTCGTGAAGCATCATTCCTCGTAAAACAAGGCTACTGTAAGATTCCCTGATTTGGTACTGAATTCATATTTAGCTTTTTGGATTTTTTCCTAGTCATGTTCACATAAAGTAGTAATGTGAGCATGCCTATTCCTAACTGTGATAGATACAGTAAGGTCCAAGTCTGGACAATTTAGTTACCTCTGTGCCAGGGCTCTGGAATGGAGTTTGAGGGAAATCTGTGCCTCTCTGTATAAAATATACCATTTGCAGTATGAACATTAAAGTGCACAAAATGAACATTCCATGAGAACACTTGAGTGAATACTTCCATGAGAATGAATACTCTCAAAATGCTTTTTGGCAGCCATCCGGTTCCATTCATTGGTCATCTTATTTGAGAAAAATAAACATTTCCTCTGATTTATTACAATGACATTTACTGGATTAATTATTAATTTTTCTTTGTGAATGCTTGGTTATTTCTTCATTTTCTTGTGTAAGGAGCTGATGACCTTACTGTGAGGGTTTAATCAGATTAGGAAGTAAAATCACCAGGTTATATATTGAAATATGATTGGAACTGCTTTAAAATGATAAATGTGATGGCTTTGTAATTGATCAGATTTACTCTGTAGTTTGCCATTTATTTTGCACGTACACTTAAGGTTTAAAAAAAAAATCTCAAGGTCGATATAGAACATCTTAAGAGGAAGGTATTTACTTATTTGTATCTTTAGCTCTGTGATTTAAGTAGTTCTGATATTGTACATTCCAATTTTTCCCTAGGTAAAATATTGATCACTTTGCATTAATGGTGTGTAGCTGCCTCATTAATTTTCCCATAGCTTATTATGACAGGCTATTCTAAATATTGAAGCCCATTGATGTTCTAAATAGCAATGTAGATAAATAAGGTAATATATTATCCCATTTATCCCCTGGGGACTGTTAAATGAATAGAAAATGTCTTATACCTATGCCCTTGAAAAAGGAGCTTACTTGTGCATTGTGGAGTGAACTTCTCTAGTTACAGTGCCCTGAATATTGACCTTGTGCAGCTTTTTTCATTTAAAGACAAGTTAGCTAACTAACTTTTGTTGCAATGTAAGCTGAATTTCCCATCTAAGTTAGAACAGGTATGTAAGATTAATTTCAGCCTCCTGAGCAGCAAAGGTAGCCTTTTGCCAGCAATGATTTTTAAAACTCTACCTGCCTTAGGTAGAACTATATTGCCTCTGTAGATGTGGTCTGTCCCTCCCTCCCCCCAACTGTTGAAAAATATGGCCATGGAACTTTACCTGCATTTACGTACATGGCACAGGGCTGTGAGCTGTTGAATGCATGGCTAGAAAGCTCAACAGCATATAAAAATGTATTGTTCAAGCATAAACGTGTCATAAAAAGTTTGTAAGTGGATTTTAAAACACATTTTACTTGAATAAGCATAGAAGTTGCAGTATCTGCTCCCTTTAAAAACAAGCAAAACAAAGCCTAACAAATAGTACTTTCGAAGAGAATCTTAAGTTCTCAAGAGGAGTGAAAAATTGTCTTCAGTATTTTTTATATTTTTGGACAATGTATGAAATAACGCTAAGCATTGCCTCAAAGTAATACTTCTATGATTTGAAATGCCATCATTTGTGGGTGAGAAGTCAGATTTGCTGCTGTTACAAACAATTTTGTTTGTTACAACTTCTTATCTGACTACATTATCACAAATAGCATATATTCACTTGGGAGTAGAAGGATTTAAATTAGTTTTGCTGTCTCAAGAGATTCCATCGTCCATAGAATTGATAGGTTTTTTTTATAAATAATATTCTGAAAGGAAGCACAAACGTTTTCTGACTGCTTCTCAATTTCTCTTTTTTAGGATTGCAACTTACAAGAACACAATTATTTAACTAAGGAGAAAATGCATTTGTTTAAACTTTGTAGAACAAGATATGGAGACTTGACCACACATGTTGAGAAATCCATACCACACATTGGCATCTGGTTTGCTATCTCTCCATGATTTCTAGCCTTTCTCAACCTTTCCCATGGAACATCCTTGACTTCATGAGTAACTTTGCCTCTTCACATCACCTACTAGGGTTGTCCTCCTTCCTGTATTTTCTACAATCATCTTAAAGGCAATCCCATGTTCTGCAAATCTTTATATTGTCAGATGTCTCTTACCTGTGTAAAGAGTGAGTTTGGGGAAGCCAATAGTCCAGTTTAATGAATCTTAAACTGTGGTGCTTGGAATTTTGGTGGTCTGGAACACTTGCTGTTGATACGTGAAGTTGCTCCCATCACAGTGGGGAAGTGTGCACAATTGAAATAGGAGACAATCCCCACCCTTCTAGAAAGCTTCAGTTGTGCATAGATTGTCTATTGTCTTTCAGCCAACGATCTCAAAGTGCTTTACTGATGTAGATAAGTGTAATATTCACCTTTTACAGATGGAGAAACTGAGATACCAGGATTAAGTTAACTTCCCCAATTAGAGAGAGACAGTGAGAGAGCTTAGATTATAACTCACACTGAGACTGGGGTCTTTGTATTAACCACTAAAATACATTTAATTGCCCTCTTTAAGTTTAAACCTATTTGTAATGTTAATTACTTTTATGAAGTAATGTTATAGTGCATATTGCTGAATGATTGTTGTCCAGGACTGCTATTGTCTTACATTAATAAAAATAAGAACAGGAGTACTTGTGGCACCTTAGAGACTAACAAATTTATTAGAGCATAAGCTTTCGTGGACTACAGCCCACTTCATCGGATGCGTATAGAATGGAACATATATTGAGGAGATATATATACACACATACAGAGAGCATAAACAGGTGGGAGTTGTCTTACCAACTCTGAGAGGCCAATTAATTAAGAGAAAAAAAAAAACTTTTGAAGTGATCACTTCAAAAGTTTTTTTTTTTTTTTTCCTCTTAATTTTAACCAGGAAGCAGAGATGGGTGTAACATTAATAAGATATGGAAGATATTTTTGTGTGCTGCGGAAATTGAAGATTTTCTCAAACTGTGACTTTTTGGGGCTGAAAATAATTGTAACAGCTAGAATTTATACAAGGTGTTTTACATTTTGATTGCGTTCTGTATGCTATGGTAATTTACAGAGCATGAAGAAAAGGTGCAGATCATAGTGCGAGGATTCATCTTCAGTTGTTAACTTGTCAGGCATCAGAGTTAGGAATGTATTAGCTATATTTTGTGGGGCTTATTAAAATGTAAGAAGTTAAAACAGAAGACTGTTTTGATTCAAACGTATAGGAAATTTTCATATACCACAAACTGATTAAAAGTTCATATGTTTCCATTTACTTAAGTTTTTAGCATGCATGAGGCAAACCCCCTGGGTTCGTTGCAATAATTGCTATTTCCTTTAAAATATATGGCATAGTTCTTAATATAGATTCCTAAAACATGGTTATTTTATAAGGTACAAATAAAAGACATGATTGGTCCACAGCCAACAGATACCTGAATTTTTCAAGACCAGGTGGGTGAGGAAAAACATCTCTTCTGTTGGTCGGAGAGACAAGGTTTTGTGTGTACATAGAGCTCTTCAGGTCTGGGAAATGTACTCAGTGTCGCAGCTAAATACAAGGTAAAACCGAATGTTTAGCATACGTAGTTAACATATTTCAAGGGACCATTCATGGCGAAGTGGCCTGTTAATATCCCTCCGGTCATAGGGGGGAAAGGAAGGGAGTCAATGTTTGTCAGTGTCTTGCCTGACTGATAATGGTGTTGTTCCTTTGCTGTGATATGGTAAAAGAGGAGCATCATTATTACCAAGATAGAGAGAACTTTGAGAGCAAAGAAATAATGGAGCGTGCTGCTGGCCAATCTTGGTGGTCACATTTATTAATTAATAGGTAAATAATAATTATCTTTTATATACTGCTTTATAAATTCAGGGTATTTTTTAAGGTTTCAGAGTAGCAGCCGTGTTAGTCTGTATCCGCAAAAATACCAGGAGTACTTGTGGCACCTTAGAGACTAACAAATTTATTAGAGCATAAGCTTTCGTGGACTGTAGTCCACTACAGTCCACGAAAGCTTATGCTCTAATAAATTTGTTAGTCTCTAAGGTGCCACAAGTACTCCTGGTATTTTTTAAAACGCTAATCCTCTGCACCTCTGAAGGCTGGGCAACATATTGCTATTATAAAACTGAAGCAGAGTCTCAGTGGTAGAACTAGGATTAGAATTCCCTACTCCCTACCTTGCTACCATGCCTCTATAATACTGGGTGTGTACTTGTTGTGGGAGTGGCAAGAGCATGTAGAGTATGTTGCTAGCAACACAACCTATAGAATTTACGAGATAGGTCCTACAAGATTGGGGTGCGGGATGTGGAATTGGAAAGCCAAAGGATGTAAAGCACCGCCTGTAGGAAAGCAGAGAGGAGCAGGGTGATGTATAATATCTATCTTCATTTGAAGGAGGAATAAGGTGAAAAATTGACATGCATATGCTCTCGTTCTGTACTTCCTGGAAAGTCGTGTGTGTGTGTTTGGGCGGGGGGAAGATAAGTCAAATGTCTTCAGGGAGGCCTTGATACAATCTGTCTTGAACTACCTACCTTTACTTGAATTCTCAGTGGGGGGGAGGGGGATTAAAGGTTCTAAAGCAGCTAGCCAGTTATGCTACTCCCCACCCACTTCTCTTCTCCACCTTTTCCCCCAATCACACTCTGGCTCATACCTCTATAGATGTGGGTCATTTGCAAACCAAGTAGATAGAGCTGTCCTGTGAATGATATTTTAGTTACTAGCTATTACTGTTTTTAGTCTCACTTCCTCCTGTTCCAGCCCTCCTGTTAATGTAACTACTGTTGTAGCCCTCCCTACCTTTAAATTATGAAGCCAGTACTGTTAGAGCAAATGATAGTTTGTAGTAATAGTTATTGTGACCTACCAGAAATTATAATATTTAGCACTTCAGTTTCAAAGCTCTGTGGAAATACTACTACTTTGGATGATGGTCCCTATGTGTATTCCACACGTGGATGCACATGCGCGCCATGCACAGGTCCGGAAGTGTTTTTCAGCAGTGTCCATTGACACATATGTGAGTAGTGCATCTCCTCGTGCCGAGAGAGAGTGCGGGTTGATGTGTCTCCAGTTCCTTCTTACCAGTGGATGACCTGAGTCACAACCTCATGTTCCTTCGCACTCTTAAGGCTTGTCTTCACTACCAGGGTAAGTCGACCTAAGTTACACTACTCCAGCTATGTGAATAATGTAGCTGGGATCGACGTAGCTTAGGTTGACGTACCCCGGTATCTTTACTGCGCTGCATCGACGGGAGACGCTCTCTGTTTGACTTACCTTAATCTTCTCGGGGAGCCTAGCTTCTCTTTGCCAGAAGCTGAGAATGAGAGACAGGGAATGGATCCTGTTCATTCCCTCTGGGGCACCTGGCATTGGCCACTGTCGGAAGACAGGATACTGGGCTAGATGGACCTTTGGTCTGACCCAGTATGGCCATTCTTATGTTCTTTTGAAAAAGGTAATGGAAATATTATATAAAATCGGAAGGCTAGAGAGGACTGGAATTTGAAATTTTAATTTTGTTTTCGAGATGGCTTTGGTGACTGCTGAAACATTTGACTGCACTCAAGCTACTTAAGCAATGTTTTATCTTTTTAATAATCATTCAAACTGAAATTTTGAGTTTGAAACAGCCCCATATTTACAGTGTCAAAAGACAATATGGTTATATGGAGTTAACAAAAACAAATCAGGAACTGTAAAAGTAACATTTGTACTTCAGTGTTAACACGTCCACTTTCTATATGTATAATGTTTTACATTCCTGATTTGATGGTTAAATGTATGTAATATATTATTGTTTGTTTCTAAATATATGCCACCAAATGCACAAGGTATGCAGGAGTCCTGTAATCTTAACTTTTGCATTTCCACGCTTGTTACTTCAACTACAAACTTAGGGCTATATCCTGTATTTTTGACTGTGGCCAAATTCAACAAAGCTATTCCTGATCCTGCATTGTGATTTGTTTACTGAGGCTACTCTCTAGTGCCTTGGTCCGCCTGTGAAGATCACAGTGCGAGGAAGAGGCCTGGATACTTTCCTCAGAACTTTGTACGATAGAGTTCTTCCTGTTGAATTTAGTTTTTACACATGTTTTCCTTGTTTTTAAATGGGGGAGAAGGGAGAGAAAGGGTGCACATTGTTGGTAATGTGAGCATTTAAGTGTTCCCAGTTAGTGTTTGAAGTTGCACCTTTTTCAGATGAATTAAGTGAGGAAGGAGTTCTCAACTTTTCTATACTCCTGGGGGAATTTTGCACCACTGCGCATGCGCAGAATCCATGGCTTCCACAGATTTCTTTGCTTCCCCGCAGAAAATGACTTTCTAACAGGCAGGCAAAGTGAAACTGCAAGAGCAATCATGCCCCACTCCCTAGCTGAGCAGGTACATCATTTCAGGCACCCGGAGCAGCCAGCGGAGAGGTAAATCACTGCAGGCCTGGGAACACCCCAGCCAGTGGCTCCTACCCTGAGCCAGAATCAGCTGCTAGCGCTGGTTGGGTTGGAGGCAGGAGAGGATGGGACTTCCTTTTCCCCTACAAGGAGTGGCTGGGGCTGTGTCAGACCCACCCCTAGAAACCTCCCACAGCTACAGGAAGTTCAGCATCCTCCCCTGCTTCCTTCCCCCATCACTCCCCCAGGCATCTGGACTTTTCCTACCCAGACACCCCCGCCAAGCCTCACCCCGTACACCCAGAACTCCCCAAGCCCTCCATACTCAAATCCCAGCCCACTGAACCTCAACCCCTGCATCTGGAGCCCCCCCCTGCATCCAGACCCCCTGCCTCTGGACCCCACCCCTGCATCCAGACCACCCCCCATTGAACTCCCTTTACTCAAACCCCCACTCTGATGAGCCCCACTCCCTGCACCCTCCTGAGCCCCCACATCCAGACCCCCATGCCACTGACTCACAACTAGCTGCACCCAGATCCCCACACCACCAAGCCCCACTCCCCTAGTACCCAGACCCCTCTCCTGAAACCCCCATACCCAGACCCCTCCTCTGAGCCCCAACCACTTGCACCTGGAACCCCCCCAACGAGTGTCTGTGCATCTGGATCCCCCATACCTACACCCCCAACTAAGCTGCCTTCACCCAGATTGTCCCACATAGAATCCTTTCACCCCACATCTGGATTCCCCCACACTAAGTTCTTCCATACTTGGATCCTGCCTGGTTGAGCCTGCCTGCCCCACACTTGGTGCTCCTGGCGTAGAGGGGCAGAGCCCCAAGGCGTTTCTGGGGCAGGTCCAGGCCTTAGTGCTGTGTCAGGGTCGGGTGCAGTCTCACCACTGAGTCCGTGTCCCGGGGAGGCTGCAGGGTGATCTCCCACCTCTGTGCAGCCAGTGGCCTGTGCTCCCCACTGCCATGCTGGAGCCTCTGCATTTATTTATTGACAAATAAAACTTGCAGAATTTTAAAGTGTTGGTGTGCAGAATTTTTAATTTTTTGGCACAGAATTTTTAAGTTTTTAGTGTAGAACATGCTCAGGAGTATGTTTGGTTAAAGACAGTTGTTGTTTTGCTTTGATTTGTTTTTACAAAAAGGAAGTTATTAGAGCAATAGCACATTAACTTGTGGTTCTTTGTGTTCACTGTATCCTGGCAACAGAAAAATATTTTAAAATTAGCTTTGCAATTCTTTCATTCTACAGTATTCTAAAATTGTGAAATCAATAATTTGGTGTATGCTGCTTTCTTCTGTCACTGAGAAATTTTTAATTATATCACTATGGGGGTCAGACTTTATTAAGGGAAATAATCATTGCAGATGTCCACTGATGTGCTGAACTCTGAGACATTTGAAAACTTTCAATTATTTTTTGTTTGGTGTTCGGGGAGGGGAAGGTGTTGAGAACTTTATATGGCAAAATGTTGTTTTTTATTAAACATACTTATTACTCAAATTTCTGACTGGATGTTGCTTAAATATTATAGCAAGTCACCTATGGAAAGAGACCATGTGTGGAAAATTCCAGCCCCAAAGCTAAATATTTCAGTAATCATATGAAAATTGTTAAAATGTTAAACTATATTGCAATCGTAACTGAAGGGGTTGCAATCCAAGTTTAATAACTATTTGTAAGTATGGATTTAAATCTCTGCTGAGAAATTTAGACTGCTCCAGTATCAAAGTATTAATACCATTTAAACAAAATCTGTACATTTAGGCCAATAAGACCCACACAAAGCAAAGAATATTTATCACTCAGAAATGCCCTCTCTTGTAAGCTTGAGCCAGAAGGATGTTCTCAGTAAAAATTTTCTATGGAGTTGACATTGGAACTATATACAAGAAAGCATTACCATTTTGCCATAGAGTAGCCTATTATATCACCACAGGAAGACGGTTGTAGCAGCTGCCATCAGCCTTTCTCCAAAAACAGCATATCTCTCAGAGCATTTATTGAACGGCACAAAAACAAAATTGTAATAGACAGATTCAGTCATGTTGGCTTTTGTCAGGCCAAATGGATGCTGGATCCACTAGTATTCTGTCTAATCATAATATACTGGGATTGGTAAACATTCTCCCTCTCTCTCTTGTTTCACATATTTCAGATGGTAGGACCCTCTGGCAATAGCAATGTGCACATTGTCCCCAGGTTGAGATCAAGAGAGTAGATGCACATTCGGTTTGATGCTTGTTAATGCCAGAGAGCTTCTCACAGTGGTTGAGGATCTCTTGATATTTTTTTGTTGCTTTTATGTTTGATGTTTAAGTAAGATGATGGACTGAGTCATCTTCTCAAATACCCTGCTAAAGTCCTTGTTGGATACGTTAAGATAGGAGTTAATACACAGTTGTATTAAAACAAACAACCCCCAGCCATATTACAATCCCCTTTACTCTGTCTTAAGGCTACTCTGTCCACTTTTAATAGTAGCAAGATTCTACCTCTCTAGTTTATTCTGGAATATGACGTAGTAGTGTGGTGGTGTGCTACATGGTAGGTAATGCATGCCATTTGTCTATTTGTCTTGCAATGAAGAATGGGCCTCCTCACCCTCACCTCCACGAAAAGCACCAATCTAACATACTGAAAACCACACCACTGTTCTGCTGAGAAATGTAGACTGCTCCAGTAATAAATAAGTAATTATTATTACAGGGATTTTGCAAAGGATGTGTGTTTAAAAAAAACAAACAACCCAGACCCCGACTGCAATTGTGGTCTGTTAGTAGGGTTACCAGTTTTGATTGGATGTATTCCTGGAGTTTTCATCACATGACACAATCTTTGATGAAAGATTAATGTTTAATTCCTGGAGATTCCAGGGCAATCCTGGAGGGTTGGCAGACCTTTCTTTTAGGATTATCGTTGTGATGTGATAATATTATGGACATTACTTTTGGTTTCAGTGTACACAAGAAAGGACGAGAGAGGGCCTGGGCAAATGCATTACTATCCGGAGAAGAGATCTTGGGGAAGGGATTCTTGACTGCAATCTTTGCTTCTACTTTGTGACCAGATGTAACTTAGTGAATATAAGATTTTAAAAAAATCTTTCTACTAGCACCCTCTGTCATTTCTAACTGCTTTTTGGGGAAGGAAAGGACAAAATATTTGCAGTTCTACAACAAAGTTAATTGGCTTTTGTGATTTTTTTCCCCCTCCCCACCAGATGTAAGATTTCTCTCCAGCATATATTTAGAATGTATTTCCCATGCTGTATAGTAGCCTGTCATTTAAAAATTAACTATAAAACTGATGCACAAGAAGAAAGAATGTCTAGAAAATACAGTAAAGTAGAAAAAGCTGAGAGGTCTTTTTTTTTTTTTTTTTTTTTTTTTACAAAAAGGAAAAAGTCTTTTTGTTCAGTTCACTAAATGATAAATGAGATCTGCCATGGAGTCTGATGATGTTTTTCATTTACTTTACTCTGTTACTTCAAAATATTCAGTCTGGCCGCTGAGAGAGTGTGTGTGAGTGAATAATTCTGGTGCTTCTGGAGACTGGAAAATTAGAAACCATAACAAATTGCAGAATAATGGTGTACCTTAAAGACTTCTTTTTAATAAGACAAGGCAGCTTTTCCATCCCTTTTCAACTTATGTTTTCTTGTACCCCTTACGCATTTTAGAAGATAATGAAAGATCAGGGATAGAAGATCTTGGTCCACTTGTAAAATGTTAAGAAATGAAATCAACATTATCATTGCTTAGGATTTTGTAACATGACCCACTATTCCCCCAAAAAAGCACAAATCAGACTTTCTCTCCAGATTGTTCCAGCTGCACGATTCCTGATGGAAGAGGCCTTTATTGAAAGTGACAGATTAAAAATTGGATTCCAACGGCAAGATTTGATTGGCTGTGTAATTTGGTTAAAGCACATAGGAAATATTTGTGCCTTCATTTCTATTTTGTTTTGTTTGGGTGGAAATCATTGAGAGTAGAACCATAATGACACTCTTCTCTTGCTTAGTAAAATTGAAGCTGTGGAATAGGGACAATGGAATCATCTTGGGCTAAAGCATTTTTGCCTGAGGTGTGGTAGAAATAGTCTCATGCTTGGAGAATGTGTGGCTGTTTGACTTCTTCATATATGTTTTAATGATTACATGTTTAATGAAACTTTACCCTGTGGTGATACAGTATTATGAATGGGGAAATTAATGTCTTTAAAAATCAGTTTACTCTAATCTGGGGCTGCAGTCAGTAGTATTAATCATAATTGTACAGTTGTTATATGATATCACTTCAGGGCAGAGTTAAGGTTGTTTAAGTGACCCAGACTGTGCATTTCCATACCTTTGCATGTATGAATTTCAAGTTTAACCTTCTAGTGTAACCTATTCTTAGGTTTGATTTCCTATAAACCTATAGGGTTTATAATACTGGTTTTTTAAATAATTACAGCATCCCTGTAATGTGTTATCGTAAATTATTCACTTTCAATGACGTCTCCACATTGACTTAGTTTTTGACTGGAAATTTGTAATATAGTTTGCTACTCAGAACTCAACCTGAAGAAAATTCTTTAGGAAGTCATGCTCCTGCCTGCTAGTGGCTTGGGGCATCAGAAGGGATGTCAGTGCTGCTAATGCTGACAGCTCATGGAGCTTCTTTTTTTAGCTTAAATGATAGACTGCAGTTGAATCTAAGATTCCTCGCTTCAGTGCCCAGCAGGGACACTGATCTGGAAGTGTAACAGATGTTATCAGGACTGTAAGTTACAGTCTGCAAAAAATTCATCTGTGACTTCATCCACATTAACTCTTTTAATGACAGATTTAAAAATATGCTTGCTTAGTCCTTGTTGATTTTACCCTATTAGAGACATTTCGGTCATACTAGTTTTCATAAATACTTTCTGGTAAGATAACATACATTGAATTTGCTGATACACGAGAATGGTTTATTTGTATAAGTGACTTAATACTATAATATTTATACTGTGGTTACATAAATTTGTGGTAATTCCAGGTTAAACATTTGGTTGCTTCCAGACACTATGGATTGCAGCTTTCACTGAGAAGACCTTGAAAATTGTTTCTGTATCCCGGCGGATTAATGGAAATGTGTGTTTAAAAAAAAAAAAAGGCTGTGGGAAATGCATTGTACAATGCTTTTTTCTTTTGAGACAGCTGCAGCTTTTAAATCAGAGTAGCAACATTAATATTCTTTTCTATATTAATGTGCAGAAATTCAAACGCCATAAAGGGTTTGTCTACACTGCAAATAGCCAGCTGACTTGGGCTCAACGGCCTGTTTAATTGTGGTGTAGATGTTCAAGCCTGGGCTGTAGAACCCTGTGAGGTGAGAGGGTCCCAGAGTTTGGGCCCAAGCCTGAATGTCTACACTGCAATTAAACAGCCTCCTAGCCTGGATCCATCCATGGATCGTGGATGACCACATCACACGATCCATTGTCTACAGTCAAGCTCTAAGATACAACCGCATTTGCTCCAATCCCTCAGACAAACACCTACAAGATCTCTATCCAGTGTTCTTAAAACTACAGTACCCACCTGCTGAAGTGAAGAAACAGATTGACAGAGCCAGAAGAGTACCCGGAAGTCACCTACTACAGGACAGGCCCAACAAAGAAAGTAACAGAACGCCACTAGCCGTCACCTTCAGCCCCCAACTAAAACCTCTCCAGCGCATCAAGGATCTACAACCAATCCTCATTCTTACAGATCTTGAAAGACAGGCCAGTCCTCGCTTACAGACAGTCCCCAAACCTGAAACAAATACTCACCAGCAACCACACAACAAAAACACTAACCCAGGAACCTATCCTTGTAACAAAGCCCGTTGCCAACTCTGTCCACATATCTATTCAGGGTACACAATCATAAGACCTAACCACATCAGCCACACCATCGGGGCTTGTTCACCTGCACAGCTACCATTCTGATATATGCCATCGTGTGCCAGCAATGCCCCTTTGCCATGTACATTGACCAAACCGGACAGTCTCTATGCAAAAGAATAAATGGACACAAATCAGACATCAAGAATTATAACATTCAAAAACCAGTCAGAGAACACTTCAACCTCCCTGGACACTCAATTACAGACCTAAAAGTCACAGTTCTTCAACAAAAAACTTCAAAAACAGATTCCAACGAGAAACTGCAGAACTGGAATTAATTTGCAAACAGGACACCATCAGATTAGGCCTAAATAAAGACTGGGAGTGGATGGGACATTACACAAACTAAAAACTATTTCCCCATGCTAATTTTTCCCCTACTGTTACTCAGACAGTCTTGTCAACTGTTTGAAATTGGCCATCCTGATTATCACTACAAAAGTTTTTTTTCTCCTGCTGATAATAGCCCACCTTAATTGATTAGTCTCGTTAGAGTTGGTATGGCAATCCCCATTTTTTCATGGTGTGTGTGTGTGTAATATAATATTCCTACTATATTTTCCACTGCATGCATCTGATGAAGTGGGTTTTAGCCCATGAAAGCTTATGCCCAGATAAATTTGTTAGCCTCAAAGGTGCCACAAGTACTCCTCGTTTGGCTCTTGCAGTTCCATGGAGACTGAGTGGGAATTAGACTGTTCCAGACATGATGGAGAAGGCACAGCCAAGTGGCTGAAGGATATGGACTCTCAAATACCTCTGCTGGAAGTCTCTCCTGAGAGCCAGGACATTGTAATGTCGATTAGTTTAGTACTAACAATGTGTGGACGCTGTACAAGGCACAAAGATGAAGACACCCTGTCCTCCTTCCTGTGATTTGAAGACTTTCTTTGGAGAGACTTTCTTTGGAGGGCAGTTTCTAGGAGGGAAAGAGTTGTGAGAACTTTATACAGAAGAGTGTGATATTCAGCATGGGGATATCTTAGCTCCCCCTGGGTAGCATCTTGGAGAAATATAAAAACAAGTGTGTGAAATTGAATACCAAATCCATTTTAAGTTCTTCAGCAGCAGTTGCTGTTGAATGCTGGGTAAAAATAATATGAAATAATAATGTTATGTGGTTTCTGAAAAATGAGAGTTCATGACCTTTCTTCCCAAGAATACGGAGGAAAAATCCCAAGACTGTAGGAAAGCAATAACACATTTTATACCTAACATGACATAGAAGTGATTACTCCATCATGACAATTTAGCCCTGGCATTGGACAGCTGTTGTGGTGAAGACACTATGCTCATTTTTACAGATTAACAGGCTGTAAACCTTGCCTTACCCAATGACTTGATATAAGTGAGTTGGAACGAAAGATGAAAATTGATTTTTTTAGCACCCACACCTGGTAGTTTAGCAGTCAAAACTACAAATCTGAAGCAAAGGTACAGGAAGGGACTGTAGGTGGTCTTGACACTAAACTAATGAGGCCATATTAGTATGTATCCAAGAGATAAATTGGGAAGTGTTCATTGAGTCTGGTCTTGGCGCTATTATTGAAATGTGAACAAGCAACTGGAATTTGTGTGTTGACCATTAAACAGTAAAAAATACTGGTTCTTTCACTTCTACAGTATCCTCCATTGATAATCATATTGCTGTGGGAACGTCTGTGGCAGAGCCAATACAGAGCATCTGTAGTAATGTAGCCAAGGAGGTTCTACACAATCAGTAGTCGTTGCAGTGGTGTTTTTTAAATGAATGTCTTTGGGATGTAACAATAGATGGTTTAAAATGAGTGGAAATTCTGAGATATCTTGCTTATAGAATATTGTCTCAATAAGGATTGCATTTTTAAGGGTGATTAAATTTGGTGTCTAAAAGCCTGGGGATATCTTTGTTCAGAAACCTCTGGGAGGAGAGATAGCTCAGTGGTTTGGGCATTGGCCTGCTAAACCCAGGGTTGTGAGTTCAATCCTTGAGGGGGCCACTTAGGGATTTGGGGCAAAATCAGTACTTGGTCCTGCTAGTGAAGGCAGGGAGCTGGACTTGATGACCTTTCAGGGTCCCTTCCAGTTCTATGAGCTAGGTATATCTCCATATATTTTTTTTTGTCTGGGGTTTGGTGTAGAAAAAACATCAGAATGGCCATATTGGGTCAGACCAAAGGTCCATCTAGCCCAGTATCCTGTCTTTCAACAGTGGCCAATGCCAGGTGCCCCAGAGGGAATGAACAGAACAGGTAGTCATCAAGTGATTCGTCCCCTGTCATCCATTACCAGCTTCTGGCAAACAGAGGCTAGGGACACCATCCCAGCCCATTCTGGCTAATAGCCATTGATGGACCTATCCTCCATGAATTTATCTAGTTTCTTTTTTGAACCCTGTTAGTCTTGGCCTTCACAACATCCTTTGGCAAAGAGTTCTACAGGTTGACTATTCATAGTGTGAAGAAATACTTCCTTTTGTTTGTTTTAAACCTGCTGTTCATTAATTTCGTTTGATGACCCCTAGTTCTTATGTTATGAGAAGGAATAAATAACACTTCTTTATTTAATTTCTCCACAGCAGTCATAATTTTATAGACCTCTATCACATCCCCCCCTTAGTTGTCTCTTTTTCCAAGCTGAAAAGTCCCAATCTTATTAATCTGTCCTCATATGGAAGCTGTTCCATACCTCTAATCATTTTTGTTGCCCCCTTTCTGAACCTTTTCCAATTCCAATATATCTTTCCAACAGATCTCTCAGTTAAGAACTAGATTTTTTTCATGAGAAAACTAAAGACCTTGAATATCTACACCATAGTTTAACTTCATGATTATATAATAGGATTCCTTAATTTCCTACTTTTTGTGCTTCTAAAAACTAATTTTAATTAGAAACTATTTAATAATCCAGCCAAAACCATCTGGCATGTACATGTGTAAGAAAAAAGAGAAAATTCAGGCTGCCGATAAATCTAGTTCTGTAACTGTTTTCATTTTACAGAATTTTGGTAAAGAAATTCCAATTTGAATCTACCTTCCAATACTTAGTAACTCTGTAGTATTTTAAAGATGCTAATTCTCGCCACACACCTGTAAGGTCATTTAACAATTACCCCCACCTCATACATGTGAAAACTGAGACTGGGAGGTTTTAGGGGCCTACATTTTCAAAGGTGCTGAGTACCTGCCCCTTTCTTTAAGGTAAATTGCAGTATTAGGTACTAAGCACATCTGAAAATAGGATCTGGTTGTAATTTTGGGTGCCAAACTTGATGCACTTAATCCTGAAGGTTTTCATATTAGTGACTTGAATTAGAACATAGTTGTTCCTAACTCATTCCATGGACCATGTTATGTTTTTAGCTTACTGAATAACAGTGTATCTTTTTTCATAAGAAGATGGTACTTAGTTGCTTCCCATTTTCTTTTGTCGATATTATAAACCAGTTAGGTAAGATTTTTGCACATTTTTTTCTTTACTGTTTTTCCTTCATCTCATAATGTAATAACAATTTCAAAGTGTGTGCTCATACTCACTGCAGACATAGTCTGTTCTTGTTTGAAGGCTTATTGGTTTAGTTCACCCATGGGATCCCTTTACTACTTGATTTAATTTTTTTCTCTTGTCTTTCTGTGTTATTGGCTGATGTTACTTGGCTATGTTCTGATATGCAGTGTTTTCAGAGTTTATAGTAGAGGGTTTGCCCAGACCTAATTTTTAAGCCCAACCCAAGCCCCCCTGACCTGAGCCAGAGAGGGTTGAGTGGTTTGCCGTGTGCCCTTCTTGCTGCACATCACCCTTTGCTGTACTATATGTGCTGCAGACTGAGGCACTGCAGCTCCGTGGCATACACGCTCTGCAGCATGCACAGGGCAGCGAGGTGGCAGTAGGAGCAGCCACCACTGCGATGACCCCCATAGGCAGTAGAGGGTCATCAGAGGCGACCTGACCGGAGCCCAAGAAGATTGCGTTGTTTTCCGACCCAAACCCAAAACTTGTAGTTGGGTCCTGTAGTGTTGCAGGAAGTTCTAGTTTGTAGTACAGCAACTACATAAACCTATTTGCAATAATTGTAGAGATGCTGTAGCATTATTTCCTCTAAAGTTACATTTCCTTTCTTGTCTATAATGTGTTTTAATGAACATTTGACTCAATACTATCTGTTCTATTAAAAAGATACATAGAGAAACATGTAATTATATTATTGCAAATATAGCTTTGACTATGCTATCTTGACATATATAAATATGCACTTGTACTTAAAACTAAACATACTTAAGGGGTGGGAATGAACTTAATGGCTCAGCTCACTGGTAATGGATAGCCCACAAGCAAGAGGCTTATCAGTTTGAAGCTAGAGAAAGTGCAGTAATTACTCTTGGGGGAATTCCACACCAAAAAATTAAAAGTTCTGTGCACAATATTTTAAAATTCTGCAAAATTCTGCATATTTTATTTGTCAAAATAACACAATGTAATCACTCCAGTTTCAATTATTTTGGTAATTTTTTAAACATACTTGTTAGCAAGTATGTCTAACAATACAGACCCTCAAAAAAAAAATCAGGAATTTTTTTTGACAAATAGATTTCTTACTAGGCATATTAATACAGAACTTTGAGTTATTCATTTAAACTACAATACAGAAACATATTTCCTGCACCGCACAGAAGCAGTGCAAAGGCTTGGGGGAGTCAGGGATAATGGAGGAGCAGAGGGAGAGGGAAGGAGCCTGGGAGTGAACATGTATGGTTGTTGGGTGTGGGTGGGAGAAATATGGAACAGTTTCTTTTGGGGAGAGGAGGAGGGATTGTTAGGTTGTTGGGGAGCCTCCCCTATGCAGACTCTGGCTGACCCCAAGCCTCTCCCATTCAGTCAGGCACATCTGCCTATGTCTCCTTGAATCCCCCCATCTCATGTGGCCCTGGAGCCCCTCCCATTCAGCCCTGGCTCAATGCTGTCACCCCACTAGCTCCTGAGCCCAGGGCCCAGTCTGTTTCCCCCCCCACTAGCCCTTCGGAGCACCAGTCTGTGACCCCTTAGCAGCCCTGTGTACCCCACTCTGCCTCCTAACCTGGCTCTATGGGCAGGCTGCTGTAATGAATGCAGTTGGCTGCTAGCTGTTACTGCTGGTCAGTCAGCTATTCTGGCGCCAAAGTGGGCTCTGGTGGGCGAAAAGCAGAACTACAGCACTTCTCATGCAGAATGTATTTTCTGGGGGGGGAGGAATTGTGCACCAGACATGAATTCTGTGCGTGGGCAGTGGTGCAGAATTCCCCTAGGAGTAAATAATAATACTTATCAGAATATCTCAAAGCACTTTGCAAAGAAGGACAGGTTCATCCTCATTTTACAAATGGGAAAACCAAGGCACAGAGATGAAGTGACTTGCCCATGGTCACTCAGCACAGCAGTGGCAGAGTTAAGGCTAGAACCCTGGTCTTCTGAGTCTGTCCAGTGTTCTATCCACTATAGATTAGCTATAGTTCAGCTCCTACGTTACAGGTGTTATTAACTGGCACCATGCAGAGACTAAGGATTGAATTGGGCTATAGAGAGCTAGCTACCCTCTACCCCTGAAATGTTCTATCTGCCTCACACCATAATGATGAGCATGGTATAAGAATAAAAGTAGTGTGGGGAAGCTTGTGCATATCTGTTTTGTGGATAAATAGGATGTCAGTCTCTAGGGTTTGTTAATCTGGCATCTTTCACTAGGACTGCATTTACCCCCATAAAGTTACAAGAGTTACTTATGGAAACTATGCCAGATTTTCCAACTCTGCACTGTATAAGAAGTGTAGCCCTTTTTTTTTTCTTAGCATACCTCTGTAGGACTCTCAATACTGCATACCATACAAATGTACCCTCACTTCTTATAGTCTGTCGGGCAAATGAAAAAAGGATTGCACCACCATGCATGCTGAAAAGACCCATTGGAAGCTATGTTCTAGCAGTGAAGCTTGTGCTAATGGGCTAGAGAAAACCTTTTTTCCCCTGATCTAAGCAATCAAGAGCTAAAACACACCTCACAGATTCAAAAATTTAATTTTACAAAATCAAATAACTGATGCATCTATTCTGAAGTATGTTCAGTCACATAGCGAAATAAATGTAAAAATAATTAGCAAATAAAAGTAACAGTTAATATGGAAAGCAGAAAAATAGTAAAAATACTATGTAAAATGTTAAAGTAAAAATAGTGTTTTAGGGAAATTTGTGTCTTAGCAACTTGAAGTAGATACATCTTTAAGTAGCTCATCCAGAGAATTCGTATTGTTGTATTGCTTATGTGGGTTTTTTTGCTGCATCAAGAAAATCTGGATATAGTAGGAAATCTTCTGCAGCAAATTAACACTTTAATGCTTTTCAGTGGCTAACCTTGTGGCTTTGATTGTTAGTGTGAATTACAAATTCAGAAGTGCTTTTGTGTTTGCTTATAAGTGCCACAAACCAGAAGAGAAGAGGATGGTGATTTCTGCCTACTGACAGAATACAGAACAGCAAAGTACCTCTGAGGGATAACTAGGAGAGAGCCCAGAAACGCCCTATGTAGCAGGCACATTTGACAATCTGTGAGGACAAATCCTCTTGCTTCTCCAAATAGTCTTGTGGTGGAATGTAAATAGGCTGCTACTTGAAATCCAGCCTATGGCTTCCCCTTTAAGATAAAGATAAATAGAATTACAGGGATGCTAGAACAGTTTCTATAGTGTGGGTGCTGAGAGCCATTGAACCAAACTGTAAATGCTGTGTATGATGGAAATCACTTCAAGCCAGGGGGTGCGACAGAACCCCCAGCATCCCGTTTCAGCACCTATGTAGAATAAAGCTTGAGCAGAGCTTCAAACACATTGCATTTGCAGGGCAAGTGATGAGATTGAGGGAAGGACACACTTTGCTAACCTGTTAAGGAAAGGAGTATAAGGCCAGTTAGTAATCGCTAGATAACACAACAAAAGTAGGTGACAGCACGGTTTTTCAATACTTCTCTCATTAGAGAAGTGCCGCTGCAGTTACTAGTTTTCATAATAGATGTGGTTGCCATCTGATAATATAGTACGTTAGCCTGTCATAAGCCATTTTTCCTCCACTTTCGCTAAGGTTGTCATTTTTTATTTTATGATGCATTATTTTCAGTGCATTAGTGTACTGACCATGAGGAAGATTTACTTTCTCCAGTGAATTTTTGCATTTCCCTTTATATTTAATGTAGTACAGTAAATGCAATATATTACATAACTAAAAATTTCAGGTTCTCCTAACCATTATTTCCTTTAGATTTATGTGACCCCTTTTCTCACCCTTGTCAAATATTGATACCAGTTCACAGACAATCCCTGTTGGGGTGAACAGTGGTTTCGTTCACGATACTGGTTTTTCAGGGATGATGAGTGATATGTATGTATACTTCCTACTGAGTCTTTGTGATCCATTTTGCTATAAAATGCCTGCTCTGCTGGCAATTGTAGCTGACAATACCTGCTGGAAGAGTGTATTCTATGTCACTTAGTACCTGAATAATACGTCTTCTGTATTTAAAAACACCCTCAAATTACTGATGTCTGGACCTGACATCTTATGTGATTCTATAGCCATGTAATCCCTGCCAATGGATGGGAGCAGATTATCTGTGAAATCGAAATGACAATCTTAATAGTCAACATTAACTATTTCACTGTTGATCATTTTTGCAGAAACATAGGATAATGTGCTTATTTCGTGGGCCCAAACTACTCCAGAACTGAAAGCCCCAGCTATTCCCTACCTGTTGGTCAAAACCTATGGCTTCCCTTTCTTCCAACAACTTTTGCAACGTAGCTGTTTTATCAGTTCATAAATCTCAAGCACCACAAACAGAAAACATGGGTATAGCATAAAATAAATGGTCAGAGTTTGTACTGACTGTATTGTTACTTTTTCTGGATAGCTCTGCTCATTCCATGGTAGTCATGGGAGAACATGTAGGGACGTGTGGATGGATTTTACTGTTTCTAACGTCCTAGTTGTGATTTCACTGTTGCACTCGAATGCACTGTTATAGTTTCTGTTGCACTCGGAAAGCTCTCTGTTAAATGGGATGAATCTAACACAGAAGTTAGATGCTGCAGGGGTTGGAACTGCAAACATAAATGCTATTTAACACTAAATCTCCACACTCTTTCTCTCATCTGAACACTCCCATGCATATGTTCATCCACTTCTTACATACTGTGGTTGGAGTGCAGGAGGGGAGGGTTGTGGAACTAGAGAGTTCCTTGGTAGCCACTTGTCACACATGATTTGGGGGAGCAGCGCCATGGGCGGCATCCAGCACCATGGGGTCTATTCATCCCTTCAGGTACCTGAACTCCTGCAAAGTGCACAGAAGCAGATCCGTGGTGAATGCTGCAGAAGTAGGTGGAGTTGAGTGTAACACCAAGGTCATGGTACCAGTCCATGTAAGGTGGTAGCTGTAGAAGCAGCAGTTGTTGTTTGCTGCTTTCCTGTCACGAGAGAGTAGTTACTCAGGCCCTCCGAGTCAGCCCAACCATTGTTTGGCTAGTCATGCTGCAGAGGGAAGCCAATGGCTTTAGCCAATGATATCTCAGTCTGTATCTAGAGTGTGCATTGGCTGTTGCCATATATGGGCAGTGAGAAGAGAGTCTGTCTCACAGCACCAACAAGTGAGTGTGAGTGTGAGGGTCCAGGTTGTCTGGTGCCAATAGGATGTAAGTTATTTAGAACACTCTAAAGATATTTATTTTTTTATTATATGACCTGAATCAAGCAGTTGAATCTATGCAAAAGTACCTTAGCCTTGTTTATATTAGGCATCCTATTCTAAAACTCACCTATAGTGTGTATGTTTTGGCAAATAGCATTTTACTTAATACCATAAACAGAAGTTAAAGTTTAAATCCTAGTGTATTCTTTTCTGATAAAAAGTAACCATGTTCTCTCCCATCTGCTTTTTTAAAATACAGAATACCTCAAATTCAAAATTGAAGAAGAAAGCAACTAAAACCAAAGAAGCCAAAAAAATATTGAAGAGGAAATTTAAAGTCAACACAAAAATTGTCTTTACTGAAGATGGGGAGGTAAGATGAGTTCAAAATATACTGCAGAGACTAGTGGTAGCTGAATTTGTATTTTCTGTGAAAACAAATATACTTCAAACTGAGTCATACACAGGGCTTCTGATTTTAGGTTTTAACTGGGAAACACTAATAAAACACCCTCAATTAAAAAAAATTGTGTTTATCCAATAAACCACTGGAAAAAACATTGGAAACGGTTACTTGTTTCTGAGGACTTGTTTAGATGGAGCTGTAATGCTCACAACAGGGGTGTGAATTCTGAAGTACACTGACATGTTGTACATTAATTGGTCCATGGAGACCCTGCTGGTGTGCACTAAAGGTTCCCTAGTGTGTTTTAACATAGCGCTGTATGAAACAGTACTACGTTAAAGCACACTAGGGTACATTACAAAGAGATTACTCCTTTTACAGCATATACTACTGTTGTGAGTAATGTGCGTAATATAATACAGAGAGCCCCAAAAAAACCACATTTTTGGACATCCACATAAGTCAAATTGTTTAAAAAAAAAACAAAAAACAACCAAAAAAAACCCCCCCTAAAAATGCAATTAATAAACCTCAAAAAACCCTAAACCCCTAGTTATTCAGTTTGGCCCAGATTTTCAAAAGTACTTTCTGCTCATCATTGGAGCTAGATTTGCAAAACAGCTGAGCTCCCATTTAAATCCAATTATACTGAGAACAATAGGAGCAGATGTATACTGAACACTTTTCATATAGTCCAATGTTTAAATGCGGGCTCTTGGGCTCTTTTGGAAATCTGGCCTTCCCAACTGCAGAAGGGAAAGTCTCAGGTGTTTTTTTTAAGGAAGATCTGTCAAATCCAATGCTATCACTTGAAAAAAGTTCTACCAATCCCTTGTATGGCAGTGGAATTAAAAGATGTGTCCCTATTTTTCTCTCAGATGTTCAGTATTTGTAGCTTTCATATGTCACCTGAGAAAAGGGGCCAAGCTTATATACCAAATAGCTGTGCATTGAACTCTAGTAATTTAATTGGATATCCTAACACCATTTGTAAAAATGTATTGATTTGTATATAGATGTGAACTACTGTATATTGCTAGCCACTCCAGTACTGTTTTGTTGTAACTCGAACAAGCAAACTTCAGTGCTGCTTAAATATTAAATCTAACATGATTTCACAAACATCAGAAGTTTGCTTTGTTTTTCTGTTTTCTGTGTTGAGATAAAAGGGAGCTTTGGCATTAGAGCAGTTTCATCAGTTAGTGGGATGTAAACTAAATATAGTGATCACTTTTAAAATTTCCCATGGAAAAATTCCCTCAGTAATTTTTAAAGTATATACTTCTGAAGAAACACATTTAAACTAGGCCTTTTAGATAGCTATGGTGCATAATGGACAAAATGCCTGGTTAGTGGAGTTACACCAGTAGTAAATTAGGCTCAGTGCATTCTCTTGGATTTCCAAGAACTGTAGTGAATCAAAAGAGCATGTGATTCCATCCATATACACATTTTTTAGTAGAGGTAAATTGTGTGTTTGTAAGGGGTTTTCAAAGGGAAAATATGAAAATTGTTTAAATTAAGCTGAAATCTAAATGCCTTTTTAAATAATTTAACATACTGCTATCTTTAATGCTGTTTTGGAACAAAAAGTGAACGCTGAGGGGGTGTAGTGTAATAGAAATTCTCTGCTTTAATTTTTTAGCAAGTGCTTTAAAATATTTCTGTTGCATTCTGAACCATAGATGCTGGTCTGTCAGTTTGTATAATTAGGACAATGTATTAAGACTTGTTCATGAATTTATGTGAAGGATGATCATGACTGCAGCTGCACTGTGTACAGAATATGAAATAGAAATGCTATTCTTATAATAACTCTTAAGGAAGTCTCACAGGAGAAAGCTACTGGAAAAGATTAATCATGGCTTTAAAGATACAAGCCTTCATTTCCAGATATTTGTGCATGCAGTTACCACCATTGTGTGTGTAAATTGGGTGTAATTGCATACACAAATGGTCAATTGTGCATTTAACTGGCCAATTCATATATATGCCTAATTGGACATACATTTTTAAAGATGCAGTTACACAAAGCTGACTTAAATTCTGGCTGATGAATTACAATTCTTTAGTAAGTCAGCTCATAATTAACAGAGGTAATTAGACCTGGTTGTGTGTTTAAAAACACAATCTTGGATACAAAACTTTGAGAAAGGGATTCATTTATTTTGAACTCCCAAACTGGTACGTGTAAGTATAGGAGGAACAAAGCATTCAAATTTAGCTGGTGGGCAGATAAGTGTTTCATGTGGTCCAGTGCAGTGAACCATAAAGCAGCGACTAAAATGAGCACGGGGATTATAGTTTAAACAGCAGAACAACAGAGAACAGGTTTTGGAGTTATTTATAGAAATATAAACTTTGCATCTGTAGAAGTTATTCCAACATTCTGGTGGGCTCTAATGAAACCACACGCTGAAGTTTTACTGTGCTACTTAATATATTTCTCTTTAGTAAAATAAAACTCTTTTTAAGATGTGTTTTCTGAATATTTGTACACAAATGAACTCAATTTTACAACAGGGAATACATTGCAATTGGTTTTATTTGTGGTTATTAAGGACCAGGAGGATGCAGCACAGAGTATTAGTAACTGATCCTCTTTCTCCTTGCCTGACAGCAGATCAAAATTCTGAACTTGTTTTCCCTTTTTTTGCAAAATATATTGGAGTGTCATATGTTTTCTCCACGTATATCCATTCTTTCATTTAAAAAAACCCTCCCACCCCAATCCACAACAACTACATTTTTGAAAGGCTACTCCAAAAGAAGGTTGCTTGTCATGTGAACAGATGTTTACAAGATTTTGTTAAAAACTTCTAAACCCTTGGCTTAAATCTCAGAAACTCAAGATCAAAATAATGCATTGAAGCCAAGCCCATAAGTCATGGGTAATCAACATTCTGCCTGGAAGTCAAATGTGGCCCTTCAACTCTACTTATGCAGTCTGGCAGAATAACTACATCTCTACCCCGATATAATGCGGTCTGATATAATGCGAATTTGGATGGTCCTGTGGCACCTTTGAGACTAACAGAAGTATTGGGAGCATAAGCTTTCGTGGGTAAGAACCTCACTTCTTCAGATGCAAGTAATGGAAATTTCCAGAGGCAGGTATAAATCAGTATGGAGATAACGAGGTTAGTTCAATCAGGGAGAGTGAGGTGCTCTGCTAGCAGTTGAGGTGTGAACACCAAGGGAGGAGAAACTGCTTCTGTAGTTGGATAGCCATTCACAGTCTTTGTTTAATCCTGATCTGATGGTGTCAAATTTGCAAATGAACTGGAGCTCAGCAGTTTCTCTTTGGAGTCTGGTCCTGAAGTTTTTTTGCTGTAAGATGGCTACCTTTACATCTGCTATTGTGTGGCCAGGGAGGTTGAAATGTTCTCCTACAGGTTTTTGTATATTGCCATTCCTGATATCTGACTTTGTCCATTTATCCTCTTGCGCAGTGACTGTCCAGTTTGGCCAGTGTACATAGCAGAGGGGCATTGCTGGCACATGATGGCATATATAACATCAGTGGACGTGCAGGTGAATGAGCCGGTGATGATGTAGCTGATCTGGTTAGGTCCTGTGATGGTGTTGCTGGTATAGATATGTGGGCAGAGTTGGCATCGAGATTTGTTGCATGGGTTGGTTCCTGAGTTAGAGTTATGATTTCAACAGCTTCCACCCCACCATCAACCTCAGCCTGGACCAATCTACACGGGAGGTCCTGCTTGCTTACATACTAGTTCTTCTTCGAGTGCTTGCTCATGTCGATTCTTTTCTAGGTATGTGTGTGCCCACATGCACAGTCGTCGGAGATTTTTGACATAGCGTTATCTGTAGGATTGGCTGTGGTGCCCTCTGGGGTGCCGCGCTCATGTGTCAGTATATTAAGCGCCGAAAGTCCTATGCCCTCTCATTTCCTTCTTACCCTGTGACAGTTGGTTGGAGCACCTTCCCCATGCCTAGCAAGTGGTTAGCGGTTTCTCCTTCACTTCGTGCTTTATTGCTTTGTAGTTTTGTTGATATTAGTTAGCTAGTGAAGTAGTTGTTAAGCACTATAGTTAGTAAGTTAGGGTCCCGGCGGGGACTTAGCCCCAGGCGGGGCAGGCACCAGCTTCCGTCTTTTAATCCCTATGCTGACTGTGACAGGCCTATGCCTGTTAGTGACCCCCGTAGCAGCTGCATGAAGTGCTTGGGGGAATCACATGCAACCCCCAGCACCGGGTTCTACTCGGCACCGCTCCCCTTCGCTGGTGCCCAAGAAGAAATCAAAGAAACGCAGCCCGGAACCAAGCAAGAAAGACTACGGGACATCGGGCAAAAGAACCTTTTCGGGCTGCCCACTCCCCATCTCCGCCCTCTAAATTAGGTTTGCCTGGAAGGAAGTGTCTGTCACTGTATGGCCGGCACGGGTCATCCTCCCGCCAATCATCTCCAGTCTGTAGGAACGTTCCCCAACGCGGTACCGATCCGCCCGCTCCCGGAACCAATCCCCTTATTCAAGGCAACGTTCACCCACGGTTAGCTGCCAGACACCAGTTTAACGGCCCAACCATGGAAGGGGATTCCTCTGGCACGGAAAAGGAGTTTAACCTCTCACCGAGGCAGCACCAGTGCTACTGGGCACCTGAGCTTGTGTCCACTTTCGCAATGCCATCCTGGCAGCAGGGCCAGTGGCAAGCGCAATGGCCCTACTGGAGTGACTGGGGCATGCCGGTTATGCTGATGCCTCCTTCGCACCAATCGTTGGTAACTGCTTCGGAAAAGTAACAGATGGTACCAGCGGCTTCGGAATCAGTGTGCATAGCACAGTTGGATGCCGGGCGGGAGGAGTGAGTGCTCACCCCAAAATCTCCTTCCCCCATTGGAGATGAAGCCCCAGGTGGTCCATTTGTTCCCATCCACTCCAAATGAGGCTGTTGCAGGGCCCTCTCATGCTATCCCACTGGATGATTTTAAGGAGCACCAAGCCCTGCTCTGAAGAGTGGTTACGAACTTAAGCCTAGAGGTGGAAGAGATGGCGGAGCAATCAGACAAGTTGTTTAATTTGCTCTCCGCATCAACCCCTGCATGTGTTGTGCTTCCGGTGCACAACGGGGTCCTAAAGATTATCATTAATGATCTGGATGATGGGATGGATTGCACCCTCAGCAAGTTTGCGGATGACACTAAGCTGGGGGGAGAGGTAGATACGCTGGAGGGTAGGGATAGGGTCCAGAGTGACCTAGACAAATTGGAGGATTGGGCCAAAAGAAATATAATGAGGTTCAACAAGGACAAGTGCAGAGTACTGCACTTAGGATGGAAGAATCCCATGCACTGCTACAGGCTGGGGACCGAATGGCTAAGAAGCAATTCTGCAGAAAAGGACCTGAGGGTTACAGTGGATGAGAAGCTGGATATGAGTCAACAGTATGTCCTTGTTGCCAAGAAGGCTAATGGAATATTGGGCTGCATTAGTAGGAGCATTGCCAGCAGATTGAGGGAAGTGATTATTCCCCTCTATTTGGCACTGGTGAGGCCACATCTGGAGTATTGCGTCCAGTTTTGGGCCCCCCACTACAGAAGGATGTGGACAAATTGGAGACAGTCCAGTGGAGGGCAACAAAAATGATTAGGGCACATGACTTATGAGGAGAGGTTGAGGGAACTGGGCTTATTTAGTGTGTAGAAGAGAAGAATGAGGGGGGATTTGATAACAGCCTTCAACTACCCGAAGGGGGGCTCCAAAGAGGATGGAGCTAGGCTGTTCTCAGTGGTGGCAGATGACTGAACAAGCAATGGTCTGAAGTTGAAGTGGGGGAGGTCTAGGTTGGATATTAGGAAAAACTATTTCACAAAGAGGTTGGTGAAACAGTGGAATGGGTTACCTAGGGAAGTGGTGGAATCTCCATCCTTCGAGGTTTTAAAGCCCGGCTTGACAAAGCCCTGGGTGCGATGATTTAGTTGGGGTTGATCCTGCTTTGAGCAGGGGGTTGGAGTAGATGACCTCCTGAGGTCTCTTCCAACCCTAATCTTCTTTGATTCTATGATTAAAGATTGCCAAACCCCATCCTCAATCCCACCCACCTACAAGAGGGATGAAAAGAAGTATTTTGTCCCAGCCAAGGGGTTTGAATACTTGTACACCCAGCCAACAAGGGGCCCTTGAGGAGGGTACTACAGCAGCACGATGTTCCCTCCAAATGGTGTGGGACACAGCTGATTCGGCAGCCAGGGTGCTCCTTCAACAGTGGTCATGAGGCGCAGTTCTTGGCTTCAGACTGCGTGCCTGTCCCAGGAGATACATTCCTCAATACAGGACCTCTGATTTGATGGCATTGGACTCTTTGCACAGCAGACAGATGCAAGACTGCATGAACTAGAGGACACATGGGCTACCCTCCACTTGCTGGGTCTGCATACGCCTCAGTTGGTGAGGAAGCAGTTCCAGCCATCCCTGAAGCCAAGGCTTTGGCAACCTTGATGGGGTCTGCAAGGAGATGCGATAGGGACATGAGTTTTAGTTGTCGCTGCCCTTCCTCCTCCTGCTCACCTGCGCAACCCAGCCCGGCAAAACATCATTGGGGCCAGAAGTGCTCGTTTTGAGGGTGCGCTCGATAGCAATGCCCCAGTCGACTCCCTGGGTCTGCCTCATTCTTTCCTCAACAGTCTTCATCCCTACCGTTAGGCCTGGTCGCTGGTCACCTTGGACCATTGGGTGCTAGAAATTGTTTTTCTGGGCTACACCCTGCAATTCTCGGCCACACTACCTGTCCCTCTTCATGAACTCTTCTCACAAGCAACTTGCCATTCAGGAGGTCGACAACCTCCTGCAGTTGGGGGCACTGGAGGAGGTCCCTTAGGAAATGAAGGGAAAAGGGTTCTGTTCTATTCCCGCTTTTTTCTAATCCTGGAAGCAAAAGGGGGCCTAAGACCCATTCTGTACCTGTGGCGACTCAACAAATATCTCAAAAAGTTGAAGTTCCGCATGGTCTCCTTGGCCTCCATCTTTCCATCCCTGGATCCGGGAGACTGGTATGCCGCTGTCAACTTGAAGGATACTTATTTTCATATTTCCATCTTCCAAGGACACAGGCGGTTCCTCCATTTTATGGTGGGCCAGCGTCATTTCCAATTCACAGTGATGCCCTTCGGTCTCTCATTGGTCCTGCGGGTAGTTATAAAATGCATGCCTTTGGTAGCTGCTTACTTGAGACATCGAGGAGACCAGGTCTGTCTTTATCTCGATGATTGGCTCATCAAGGGCAGATCGTGGGATCAAGTGCAGAGGAGTCTCGATCTGGTGCGTTCTACCTGTCACGACCGTGGCCTATTAGTAAACAAAAAGAAATCGTCCCTCATACCAGAGCAACGGAGTTAGTTCATGGCGTGGTTCTCGACTCGACGCGTATCAGAGCCTTCCTTCCGGAGGCCCATTTCCAAGCTGTGTTGGGCTTGATCTCCCATATAAGGGGCCACCTGCTCAGTACCGCCCACACCTGCCTGAGGTTCTTAGGCCACATGGCAGCTTGTACTTACATGGGCCGTCATGCCCAGGTCCATCTACGGCCACTGTAAGCGTGACTCACGTCAGACTACACCCCCCAATAGGCATGATCTAGACCTGGTAGTCAAGGTGCCAGACCACATCTGGGTGTCACTGGAATGATGGTTGGACCCTGAATCGGTGTTGGAGGGGGTTCCCTTCATGTACCCGTCCCCATCGCTGTCCCTGGTTTCCGATGCCTCGGACCTGGGCTGGGGGTGCACTTGGGCGAACTTGGCACACAAGGCTGCTGGTTGCAGGATGGTTGCTCCCTCCGCGTAAATGTCAGGGAGCTCAGAGTGGTTCATTTGTCCAGCTAGGCTTTCCAGTCCCACTTGAAGGGCAAGGTGATGCAAGTCCTGACAGACAACACTGCTGCGATGTTTTATATCAACAAGCAAGGTGGAGCCAGGTCATCGGCCCTTTGCCAGGAAGCTTTCTGGCTCTGGGACTTCTGTGTGCAGCCTGCCATTCATCTTGTGGCTGCGCATCTCCTGGGGACCAGGAATGTATTGGCAGATGGCCTCAGCAGAACCTTCTCGTTGTACCACGAATGGTCACTCCATCCTCAGGTGGTCAGTGTGGTCTTCCAAAAGTGGGGAAGTCCCCAGTTTGTACTTGTTCACCACTCATCAGAACAGAAAATGCCACATGTTCTGCTCGATTAGGGGGCTTGACAGAGGCTCCCTGTCAGGCACCTTCTTATACCTATGGTTGGGGGCTCTGATGTACACTTTCCCGCCAGTGCTGATAATCCACAGTCCTCATGAAGATCAAGTAGGACAAGGCGAAGGTAATCTTATTAGCCCCAGCTTGGCCATGCCAGTACTGGTTCAGCACATTGCTAGACCTCTCGGTGGCAGCCCCACTGCAGCTGCTTTTCTGGTCAGATCTGCTGTCCCAGAACCACAGCAGTCTTCTGCACCTGAACCTGGCAGCACTGCACCTGACGGCTTGGCTGCTGCATGCTTAAATGCGGAAGAGCAGGAATACTCGTCCGATGTCCAGCAGGTCCTGTAGGGCAGCAGGAGCCCGCTACCAGGGAAACCTCCCTGGCCAAATGGAAACGGTTCATGTGCTGGGCATTGGACCAGGGTATTAGGCCTGAACAGGTCTTACTGCAGTCAATCCTTGACTACCTTCTTCTACACCTTAAGTTCCAGGGCTTGTTCCTTTCATCAATTAAGGTCCACTTGGCCGCTATAACAGCCTTTCACCTTCCAGTCCAGGGCAGGTTGGCCTTCACTCATGACATGACGGTCTGGTTCTTGAAGGGTCTGGAGCGACTCTATTCTCATGTCCAGGACCCTGTCCCTCCTTGGGACCTGAATCTAGTGCTGGAACGGCTCATGGGGGCCACGTTAGAGCCATTGGCTTCCTGTTCCCTTCTTCTACTCTCCTGGAAGGCAATAACATCTGCCTGTAGGGTCTCTGAGATTAGGGTGCTTACCTTGGAGCCGCCCTATATGGTATTTTTCAAGAATAAGGTCCAGCTGCGACCGCACCCAGCTTTCCTGCCCAAGGTTGTTTCACAATTTCACATGAGCCAGGATATATTCTTGCCTGTCTTCTTCCCAAAGCCTCATAGGTCTAAGGAGGAGTGTAGATCTCACTCTCTGGGAATCAGGAAACAATGCTAGCCTTTTACATCGAAAGGACTAAGCCGTTCCATAAGTCAACGCAGCTGTTCATCACGGTGGCAGACAGGATGAAAGGTCGTCCAGTGTCCACCCAAAGAATTTCATCATGGATCATCCATTTTTGCTATGATCAGGCGAAAGTGTCTCTTCTGACGATTGTAACCGCCCACTCGACTAGGGTGCAAGTCTCTTCAGCGGCCTTCCTGGCTCAAGTGCCAATTGAAGATACCTGCAGGGCTGCTACCTGGTCATCCGTTCACACGTTCACGTCTCGCTGTGTGCTTACCCAGCAAGCCCGAGACGATGCTGGCTTCGATAGAGTGGTGTTGCAACCTGCATGACCATGAACTCTGAGCCTACATCCAGGAATGCTGCTTGTGAGTTACCGAGAATAGAATCGAGATGAGCAAGCACTAGAAGAAAAACGGTTGCATTCCTTTTGTAACTGTTGTTCTTTGAGATGTGTTGCTCCTGTCCATTCCATTCCCCCCCCCTCCTGCCCCTCTGTCAGAGTTGCTCGCAAGAAGGAACTGACAGGGTTTAGGACTGGCGGCACCTAATATACCGACACATAAGTGCGGCACTCCAGAGGGCGCCACAACCGACCCTATGGATACCGCTAATGCAAAAATCTCCGACTGTTTACATGGACTCACCTAGAATGGAATGGACATGAGCAACACGTCTTGAAGAACAACAGTTATGAATGGGAGGTAACCGTTTTTTAGTTCACCTGGGCCTGTCTCCTACCTTTGTCCCAATTAATATTTGAGCATCTCATAGTTTCACATTAAAGGGAAGGAAATGGCAGGAGATCTGTCGTGGCCAAAGAACCGTAACATCTTGTTTCTCACAATGAGGAGACACCACTGGGTTTGGTCTCCCTGCATCATTCACAGAGGGAGATCAACAGAAGACGTTGCATGTGGAGAGTCAAACTTAGCTTTCAGATCACACATAAAGGGTTCCAAAGATGAGAACTATATTCAAGCCCATTACTGCATATTCAAACATAATTGTAAATTTGAAGGTCAGTTTAGTACATGTACATGTGGACTGTTCAGGGGATTGAGATTGGTTGCAGAGCAAAGGGTGTGAGAACCTTATGAAGAGAAGCCTGAGAAACGTGAAAAATACTGTTTCTTAAAATTGGTGTAAATGTAATTTCCATTTAATCATATTAGCCATCTAAAAATTTTTCTTGAAAACATTTTTTTTCTAACAAAATGACTAAAAATGTGTATAGCATATTTGTCTTCTTAGGCAGAGAGTAAAAAGCAGATTTCCAAACAGATTTCAAAGGAAAGCATTAAAAGCATGGTTTAATGGACAATTTATTTTGAAGAACTATTCATTTTTAATTAATGTAAACCCTATAAAATGTTAAAATGCCTATTTTTGTTTGTTGCATATAAATATACTGTTGTTTACATCATCACATTACACAAGAACCAGGGGTCTCCCAATGAAATTAATAGGTAACAGGTTTAAAACAAACATAAGGAAGTACTACTTCAGACAATATACGGTAACCTGTGGAACTTGTTGCTAGGAGGTATTGTGAAGATCAAAGGTATAACTGAGTTCAAAAAAGATGTAGGTAAGTTCACAGATGATAGTTCATCAATGGCCGTTAACCAAGATGCTCAGGGATGCAACCACATGCTCTGGGTGTCCCTAAACCTCTGGCTACCAGAAGGTGGGAGTGGACAACAAAGGAAGGATCACTCAATAATTGCACTGATGTGTTCATTCCCTCTGAAGCATCTGGCACTAGCTGCTGTTGAAAGACAGGATACTGGGCCCCATGGACCATTGGTTTGATCCAGCATGAATGGCCATTCTTATGGATGTTCTTAATATATAATCCTCTGCAAACAGCTTTTTTGTTTAGTCTAGCAAAAATAATTAGTATATGGCTACTTATTTGATTTAGTAATGAAATGCATTTTAGCATTGGATGCAGGAAAATGGCTCTAAACATTTTTATTGTCTCATCTAATCCAGTTAGTTCAGCAGTGGCCACCAGCACAAAAATCCAGTGTGGACAGCGAAGAGAAGGAAGATGATTCTGGTGGCATCAACCTAGATAAAGCAAAAGAAAGATTACAGGAAGAGGATAAATTTGACAAAGAAGCATACAGGAAGAAAATTAAAGAAAAACATAGGGTAAGTCAAGTCCTACTCCAATCATTGAAATAGAAACAAATGCTGTTAAATGTTTGAGTGACTTATTGAGGAAAATATATAAATGTTGTGCAATATACTGAAAAATAAATTTAACGTAATTATTAAATTCCAGAAGTGTTCTCAGCATTGCATAAGACACAGGGGAAAAAAAAAGAAAATGCCTACTGTAATGTTCTGTAAAGATATTTATAGTCTAAATACAAAGCACAAGAAGATGCCAGGGGTTGATTCTAACTTTTGATGATTTTTAAAAGTAAAAGGCCGATGACAAAAATCCAGCGACAGCATTTTTACTGGCAGGGGTTAGTGTAGGAAATGAATTTTAAGGAGAAGTTTTTAAAAAAGAGAGGGAGCTTGCCTGGCATACACACTTTAATAAATGCCCTGCCCTTACTGAGAGAGAGAGAGAGACCGATCTATAGCGCTTCTGAAGTGTCTTCAGAATACTGTGGCCATATCTATACTACAAACTTTGATTGGGGCAAGTTAAGTTTGTATATCGCTTGGGCACATGCATACTGCTTGTGCTTCAAAAAAAACTAGATAAGTTCATGGAGGATAGGTCCATCAATGGCTATTAGCCAGGATGGATAGGGATAGTGTCCCTAGCCTCTGTTTGCCAGAAGCTGGGAATGGGCGACGGGATGGATCACATGATGATTACCTATTCTGTTAATTCCTTCTGGGGCACCTGGCACTGGCCACTGTAGGAAGACAGGATACTGGGCTAGATGGATCTTTGGTCTGACCCATCATGGCCGTTCTTATGTTGTGTCGGAGTGCTTGTGTTGATGCAAAATGCAGTGCATCAGGGGTATGTATCTCAGTGTGCCATGCACCATCATGTGGCACAATGCCTTTTGGGAAATTTTCACAATGTGTTGTGGGAGAGAAATGAATTGATCTGGACTCGACAAGCAATCCCACCAGTCAGTGTTTGTATCATAACTCAGGGTTGGGGAGACAAGCAGTGGCTGCAGAACTTTCGGATGCGAAAGGCCATGTTCCTGGATCTGTGTGCTGAGCTTGCCCCAGAACAGGAGCAATAGAATGAGAGCTGCATTAGAAGCTTGCAACGATGGATTGCTCTCAGTCAGTGGAAAATCAGTTTGGAGCTGGAAAATGTATAGTGCAGGTTGTTGTCATGCAAGTGTATAGGGCCCTTAATCATCTCCTGCTATGCAGCTCTGTGACTCTCAGCAATATGCAGGATATAGTGGATGGATTTTCTGCAATGGGGCTCCTGACCTGAGATGGCGCAATAGATGGCCATTCACAATGATCTTTAAAAACTCATGGTGACTAGGGGAGGTCCCGGACAATTGGAAAAAGGAAATATAGTGCCCATCTTTAAAAGGGGGAAGAAGGAGAATCCAGGGAACTACAGACTGGTCAGCCTCACCTCCGTCACCAGAAAAATCATGGAGCAGGTCTTAAGGAATCCATTTTGAAGCACTTGGAGGAGAGGAAGGAGATCAGGAACAGTCAACATTAATTCACCAAGGGCAAGTCATTCCTGACCAACCTGATTACCTTTTATGATGAGGTAACTGGCTCTGTGAATATGGGGAAGGTGGTAGACGTGATATATCTTGACTTTAGCAAAGCTTTTGATCCAGTCTCCCACAGTATTCTTTCCAGCAAGTTAAAAACGAATGGATTGGATGAATGGACTATAAGGTGGATAAAAAGCTGGCTAGATCGTTGGGCTCAACGGGTAGTGATCAATGGCTCCAAGTCTAGTTGGCAGCCGGTAACAAGCGGAGTGCCCCAAGGGGTCTGTCCTGGGGCCAGTTTTGTTGAAAATCCTCATTAATGATCTGGATGATGGGATGGACTGTATCCTCTGCAAGTTTGCGGATGACACTAAGCTCGGGGGAGAGGTAGATGTGCTGGAGGGTAGGATAGGGTCCACAGTGACCTAGACAAATTGGAGGATTGGGTTAAAGAAATCTGATGAGGTTCAACAAGGACAAGTGCAGAGTACTGCACTTAGGATGGAAGAATCCCATGCAATGTTACAGTCTGGGGACTGAATGGTTAAGAAGCAGTTCTGTGAAAAAGGATCTGGGGTTTACAGGGGATGAGAAGCTGGATATGAGTCAAGTGTGTCCTTGTTGCCAAGAAGGCTAACAGCGTATTGGGCTGCATTAGTAGGAGCATTGCCAGCAGAAGAGGGAAGTGATTATTTCCTTCTATTCGGCACTGGTAAGGCCACATCTGGAGTATTGCGTCCAGTTTTGGGCCCTCCGCTACAGAAAGGATGTGGACAAATTGGAGAGAGTCCAGCAGAGGGCAATGAAAATCATTAGGGGGATGGCGCACATGACTTATGAGGAGAGGCTGAGGGAACTGGGCTTATTTAGTGTACAAAAGAAAAGAGTGAGGGGGGGATTTGATAGCAGCCTTCAACTACCTGAAGGGGGTTCCAAAGAGGAATGAGGTAGGCTGTTCTTAGTGGTGGCAGATGACAGAACAAGGAGCAATGGTCTGAAGTTGAAGTGGGGGAGGTCTAGGTTGGATATTAGGAAAAACTATTTCACTAGGAGGGTGGTGAAGCATTGGAAGTTACCTAGGGAGGTGATGGAGGTTTTTAAGGCCCGGCTTGACAAAGCCCTGGCTAGGATGTTTTAGTTGGGGTTGGTCCTGCTTTGAGCAGGGTATTGTACTAGATGACCTCCTGAGGTCTCTTCCAACTCTAATCGTCTATGATTCTATGGTACTCCTTATTTGGACACCACTTTGCTACAGTGTACATCAACAGAAAGGGCTACTTTTCCAGGGTTATGCAAGTGGCGCACTGGGGATGCGTCACTGAATTCAGTTTGGGCTGGTCAGGAAGCTGCATGACACTCGCATCTTTAAGAACACAGGACTGTGCAGAAAGCTGAAAGCAGGGACATTCTTTCCTGACTGGCAGATTACCATTGGTGATATTGAAATGCCAGTAGTGATTCGGGTGACCCAGTGTAACCCTTGCTCCTCAGCGCCTGAAGCCATACTCTGGCCACCTTGACAGCATCAAGGAAAGATTCAACTACCAGCTCAGCAGGTGCAGACAGACTATGGAATGTGCTTTTGTTAAATTGAAAGCGACGCTGGTGGTGTGTACTCACCAGATTGGATCTTGGTGAGCAAAATATCCTAATGGTTATAGCTGCATAATATCTGTGAGGCAAAAGAGAAAAAGCTGGTGCTAGGATGGAGGGCAGAAGTGGAGCAGCTTTCTGCTGAATTTGAACAGCCAGACGCAAGAGCTATTACAAGAGATCATTTGGAGCTATGCAGTTGAGGAGCACTTTAACGGTCAGCCACACGAGTGTTCTCTGTTAGAGTGTGCAAACAAACAGCAAGCAGTATACAGATGACTGGGTATTTTCCTGAACCTGTGAATGAAATGATGGTTGCTGTAAGTCTACAAGTACTGTGTGCTTTTCAACTGTATGCGTTCTGCAATATTTGTTGTAAACAAATAAAGATCATTTGATTCTTCAAAAATAGAACTTTGAGTGGGAAAAACTGCGCAAAATAAAATTCAACATAATATTATTATTTTTTGCATAAATTAAGAGAGTGGAACTTTAAAATTGGAAAGGGACTAAACATTTCTGTCCATTTGCACAAATGCGATCTGTTGTGGCTACATGAACAGCAACTCTGGTTTCTCTTGCTGTCCCCCAGCATGGCGTTGTAGGGATAAGGATACAGCCCATGATGCCACCCGTTGTGTTTGGGGGTGTAGGGAGCAGGAATTCAGAGAGGACTGCAAAGAGTGGAAAATTTGGGATTTTTGGACCTGCAGATCAAGCAGGGTCTGCAGCATTTGAGTTTGTGGCCTGGGAAGATCCATTATGTCTGGTACATCTCCTCCTTGTCCTGCTGGGACTCTTACACTTGGATCTTTTTCTTGTCCTCTTTCCTTCTCTGTGCTATCAGTCATATTGCCCTTTGTTCACAGTCCGATGCAGCACTGCCTTGCTGGATCTGGCTGAGCAAGTCCACTTCTTACTCCTCTTTATCAATGTCAGGCATTCTGCTAGTATGGAGGCGACACTCAAGGCTGCCACATCAGAAGCTGTTGATAAAAACAGACATATGTGCCATTGGATTTACAGTCACAACAGAAAGGAAAAGATAAATTTCAAACTCACCTTCCCTTATTCTCATAAACACTTTTAATAAGACATGCTTATTGACACTGCTGCTTTGGAGCCCCTTGGCACAGCACTGCTCTCCAGCCTGAGCCATGGTGAATGAGTATGGTCCACCGGGGTGAGGAACAGAAGGCTGTTCTGTTGCATGAAGTGATATAATTTTGGTCTGTATTTTGTGGGTATGAATACAGGGAAATGGCACTGAATATTGGCACTGTTTTCTACTATGGTGGTTTTAGATATCTCATTCCTGAGGGTCACAAAGGTACAGAGAACACAGCTGCTGCTGGCATCCCAAAGCTGCCCGGGCTCCTATTCCCCCAGCCTGTTTACTGCAATGGCGCCAGCTGAACTCATTCAAAGTGGTATGAGAAAGTGCCCTATTGCGCAGGAAGAAATAATGCAGCCCTCCATACAAACCTTTGCGAGAGGATTGCAGAGTGTCTCCATGAAAGTTTCATTGCAATTTGTCAGGAAGGATACAAGGGACATCCCAATGCGCATAAACAAAGGGCTCTGAATGCTCTGCCCCTCCCACCCCCAGCCTAACTCAACACGGGAATGAAAAGCAGATGCCAATTTTGCCTTTGTATCTCGACTTCTTCTTGTATGAGAAACTATGAAAAGTCGGTAACTGTGCCTTGTTAACTTGAGGATGGGCCGGGTGTCATCTTTAAACATTGTAAAGAGAAATATATGCACACACTAATCAGAGTTCCCTTCCCCTTCGTCGGGCTCATCTGGTGAGACTGGCTAGATTGTGGTGGCGTCTCAAACATGTTCTGGCTCGCAGCCTGGCTGTATTCCCCCACCCTGTCTACTCCTTCCTCCTTGCTGTTCAAGGCAAGGGTCTCTGTCTTTGTCTCCTCTGAGGTATTCATTGTGGTCTGGGCGGTTCTGGTGGAATCTGTGCTAAGTATGGCATGCAACTCATTATAAAAATAGGAGGTCTGCAGGGCAGCTCCAGATCTATTGTTGGCCTTCCTGGTGAAGTTCCTGCACTTTCACATGGCACTGCTGCTGATCTCTGTCATAGCCCTTTGCCTGCATCCCCTGTGCAGTCTGCTTGTAGATGTCCACATGTCTATGGCTGGTCCATAGCTGTGCTTGTACAGCATCCTCTCCCCACAGGCCCATGAGATTTAATTTCTCCTTTCTACTCCAGGCTGGAGCCCATCTAATCCCTAGAGTCGCATTGTTGTACTTAAAGTACTGCACAAGATCTTTTCAGGGGGAATAAGGTAAAGCGCCACATTTATTGGTAATACATGTATTAATCAACATTGTATCATATGCATATGATATATATTACACTCATGCACTCACATACACACAAGCATACCAGATCTGTCTTGTTGTTGTTACCAATTAGTTGCTCCCCTTAACTTCAGTGGCCAGGTGAGTTAGATGGGGGAGGGGGTGGAGCCGGGCTTCTGTTGATCTGGATCGATGCTCCCATGTTGACAAGATGAGACCCGGGATCCTCTGCAAGACACCTCACATTTATAGCAGCTTCCCTCTTATGCAAATCTGTACCAGATTCAAAATCTGTGTCTATGTCAGTTGGTCCTTTGTGCTGCTTCTTTCTGGATGTTGTCCCAATGCTGTTCAAAGAGGGTGTTTCCAAAAGAAGGTGCTTGCTTCTAACCCCCGAGGTCATCAGTATAACTGATCTTCTTTAATGAGCCCACTTGACAAGTTTTATTGTCCTTGGGTCTGGCTTCCATCCCCTCTCCAAGGGTTGCAGCTGTCTGGAGGTGCTGCCTTCCAAGCCTTTACTCATTCACACCTCGTTCATTCAACAGGGCAATTGATTAAGAGTGCGGGGAGGGAAGATCTTGTTCTACTGCTAGCAAAAAGACATTTTTCTTCTATCTTATTCTATCCTTAAGGGCTATAACATTATACCAAGGTTCAATGCAAAGTTTCTACACCGCTATCTTGATATAACGTGACCTGATATAACGTGATATAACATGAATTCGGATATAATGCGGTAAAGCAGTGCTCGGGGGGGGGGGGGGGGGGGCGGTGCTGCACACTCCGGTGGATCAAAGCAAGTTCAATATAACGCGGTAAGATTTTTTGTCTCCCGAGGACAGCGTTATTTCAAGGTAGAGGTGTATATGAGGCTTTGATACAAAGTTTCCATATACCAAGGTGTAACGATGCGGCTCTGGCGGGACCCAACTGAGAGTGCCAATTCAGGACAAATTGCTAGAACAGGGCAGTCACAGCCCAAGGCTGGGTTTTTTCCACCTTTTAAGGCAAACCAAACCAGCCAGACTAAGAGGACTTCGGTCTCACCCCACTGGCTAACCACAAGTCTCACAAGCAATTCCCTTAGACACTCCAGTTTCCCAGTATCACCACCAATGCCACTCGTCATGGGGACAAATGGTTATGAAAACCAATACCCCAGTAAAAGAAAAAAGGTTCTCCTGATCCCATAGGACCACGCCCCAGATCCAGGTCAATATACAAATCAGATCTTACCCACAAATCATGCTGTTGCCAATTCTTTAGAATCTAAAATCTAAAGGTTTATTCATAAAAGGAAAAAGATAGAGATGAGAGCAAGAATTGGTTAAATGGAATCAATTACATACAGTAATGGCAAAGTTCTTGGTTCAGGCTTGCAGCAGCGATAGAATAAACTGCAGGTTCAAGTCAAGTCTCTGGAATACATCCCCAGCTGGGATGGGTCCTCAGTCCTTTGTGCAGAGCTTCATTTGTAGTGAAGTCCCTCCAGAGGTAAGAAGCAGGATTGAAGACCAAATGGAGATGAGGCATCAGCCTTATATAGTCTTTTCCAGGTGTAAGAACACCTCTTTCTTCCTACTGTGGAAAATTACAGCAAAATGGAGTCTGGAGTCACATGGGCCAGTCCCTGCATACTTTGCTGAGTCTCAAGGCATATTTGCCTTTTCTCAATGAGTCCATTGTATAGCTGATGGTTCTTAATGGGCCATCAAGCAGGCTAGGCAGAGCTAACCCCAGCTTGTCTGGGATGTCACCCAGAAGCATAGCATAAGTTTGCAATACAGACAGTATAGAGCAATATTCATAACTTCAACTATAAAACTGATACACACATATAGACAGCATAATCATAACCAGTAAACCATAACCTTGTCTTAGACACCCCATTTGATCCCCTTTATACAAGATTTGGGTGCCACTACAGGACCTTGGTTGCAACAATGATCTTTATGGTCCGAGATTATATCAATAACGTCAAACAAAGCTCATCAGTACAAGGTTTCTATATGAGGCTTTGATACAAAGTTTCATGAAAACAGAGTTCACACGTGGGTAGACCCACTACAAGGTTATATGAAGAGGCACAATGTAAAGTCATATGAAAATTACCAGAGATTTATCTACAGCATGGTTGGATGGGCAGTTGCACACCACATGAGTGAGCTGCTAGGTGTGCTTGCCAAGGTATGGAGTCTGAAGAAAGCATTTCAAAAACACACGGGGTTTTAAAGACACGGGTGGCTTCTGGTCTCTGTGACCTCTGAGCAGTGGAGTTTAAAATTGTGACCAAAATGGCAGGCAATAGGGCATTGTGGGACAGCTGATGGAGGACTGTTTGGGTCAACACAGATCACATGGAGTCTACACATGCAGTGCATCCTCAATACGTCAACAATGGCTCCACACCATTTAGGGAGGTGGTTTTACTGCATCGCTATAACAGGGCGCTTAAGTCAACCAGAGACAAATTTGAATTTAGACACATGCACAAATAGCCGGTGCAAGGTGACTTGTGTAGACCAGGCTTATGAGGCCAATGTGCAATGTTACATTTTAGCTAAGAGAAAAGTGCTAATTTTTGCATAGCTATCATTGGGGTCATCCAAAATTTTACATGAATTATTAAAGTAATACCTTTATAACGTGCTTCATTCTGGCTGTAATTTGAAAACTTTAATGTCTGCACTTAGATTCCTCTTTAGCATTTAAAAACCTTAAATTGCAGACCATACATTTGCAAACTGTTTCTGGACCATTCATTTGTCATAGAACAAAGTAGAAGATTTGAGAGCGTGGCAATTAAGAATGCTGAGTGTTCCTTGTGAAATGAAATTCACACCCCAATGAGAAGAGTTTGGATTTCTTCACTCGAGCTCTTGGAACACAGTAGCCCCTTTCATCATGTTGATAGCTGATGATAAGCTATTGTGTACAGAATTTATTGTAATTGTGGAGTATACAATATTCAAATTGTATAATAAAATACTGACATCAAACTTCATTTTCAAAGATTTTAAAAGCATTGTTTAAACAGCATTGATCTTCACAAAGTTGACTATATATAAATTTCCCCACTGATGATGTTACATTAATACTGTGATATGATAAATGTTTATATTTGAACAAAACACTATAGGATAGGTTTTCAAAAGCTCCAAATGTTGGTGTTCAACTCCCATTGAAAGTCAATGGGGATTAGGTGCTTAATTTGAAAATTGACTCCTGTAGCCCCATAAACAGTAATCTGAGTTCAATGAAAAACCACTTAAGAAGCTTTCCAAAGAGTGGGAGATATGAGAGTAGCTGCAAAGACTGGCTGGATTCATCTCTCATCCATGCTGTAGATGAAACAAGGTTTGATTTTAAAGGAAGTAGAGCTATAATATTTCAAAGGGACAGCATAATGAATGAATAGGAAGAGTTGGTTGGAAAGTTATAAAACAATCAGCTGGTTTACTGACAAATTCATAAACTTTGAAAGTGAAGTTTTTGTACTTCTGTTATCAGAATCCAATGATAAATACTTTATCAATCAGTTCTTCATAGAATCATAGACGATTAGGGTTGGAAGAGACCTCAGGAGGTCATCTAGTCCAATCCCCTGCTCAAAGCAGGACCATCCCCAACTAAATCATCCCAGCCAAGGCTTTGTCAATCCAGGCCTTAAAACCTCTATGGATGGAGATTCCACCACCTCCCTAGGTAACCCATTCCAGTGCTTCATCACCCTCCTAGTGAAATAGTTTTTCCTAATATCCAACCTAGACCTCCCCCACTTCAACTTCAGACCATTGCTTGTTCGGTCATCTGCCACCACTGAAAACAGCCTAGCACCATCCTCTTTGGAGCCCCCCTTCAAGTAGTTGAAGGCTGTTATCAAATCCCCCCTCACTCTTCTCTTCTACAGACTAAATAAGCCCAGTTCCCTCAACCTCTCCTCGTAAGCCATGTGCCCTAATCCTCTAATCATTTTTGTTGCCCTCCGCTGGACTCTCTCCAATTTGTCCACATCGTTTCTGTAGTGGGGGGCCCAAAACTGGACACAATACTCCAGATGTGACCTCACTGGTGCCGAATAGAGGGAAATAATCACTTCCCTCTGCAGTGCATGGGATTCTTTTGTCCTTAGCGCAGGACTCTGCACTTGTCCTTGTTGAACCTCATCAGATTTTTTTTTTTAGCCCAATCCTCCAATTTGTCTAGGTCACTCTGGACCCTATCCCTACCCTCCAGCATATCTATCTTTCCCTTCAGCTAGTGTCATCCGCGAACTTGCTGAGGGTGCAATCCATCCCATCATCCAGATCATTAATGAAGATGTTGAACAAAACCGGCCCCAGGACAGACTGGGACACTCCACTTGATACTGGCTGCCAACTAGACTTGAAGCCATTGATCACTACCGGTTGAGCCTGACGATCTAGCCGGCTTTCTATCCACCTTATAGTCCATTCATCCAATCCATTCGTTTTCAACTTTCTGGCAAGAATACTGTGGGAGACTGTATCAAAAGCTTTGCTAAAGTCCAGATATATCACGTCCACCGCCTTCTCCATATCCACAGAGCCAGTTACCTCATCATAGAAGGCAATCAGGTTGGTCAGGCATGACTTGCCCTTGGTGAATTAATGTTGACTGTTCCTGATCTCCTTCCTCTCCTCCAAGTGCTTCAAAATGGATTCCTTGAAGACCTGCTCCATGATTTTTCTGGTGACAGAGGTGAGGCAGACCGGTCTGTAGTTCCTTGGATTCTCCTTCTTCCCTTTTAAAGATGGGCACTATATTTGCCTTTTTCCAATCGTCCAGGACCTTCCCCAATCACCGCAAGTTTTCAAAGATAATGGCTAATGGCTCTGCAATCACATCAGCCAACTCCCTCAGCATCCTTGGATGCATTAGATCCGTCCCCATGGACTTGTTCATGTCCAGCTTTTCTAAATAGTCCTTAACCTGTTATTTCACCACTGAGGGCTGCTCAGCTCCTCCCCATACTGTGATGTCCAGTGCAGCAGTCTGGGAGCTGACCTAGTCTGTGAAGACCAAGGCAAAAAAGCATTGAGTACTTCAGGTTTTTCCACATCATCTGTCACTAGGTTGCCTCCCCCATTCAGTAAGGATTCCACACTTCCCCTGAACATCTTCCTGTTGTTAATATACCTGTAGAAACCCTTCTTGTTACCCTACACACCCCATTCTAGCTGCCACTCCAATTGTGCTTTGGCCTTCCTGATTACACCCCTGCATGCTTGAGCGATATTTTTATACTCCTCCCTAGCATCTGTCCAAGTTTCCACTTCTTGTAAGCTTCCTGTTTGTGTTTAAGCTCACCGAAGATTTCTCTGTTAAGCCAAGCTGGTCGCCTGCCATATTTGTTGTTTTTTCTGCATATCAGGATGGTTTGTTCCTGCACCCTCAATAAGGATTCTTTAAAATACAGCCAGCTCTCCTGGACTCCTTTCCCCTCTCATATTAGCCCCCCAGGGGATCCTGCCCATCAGTTCCCTGAGGAAGTCAAAATCTGCTTTTCTGAAGTCCAGGGTCCATATTCTGCTGCTCTCCTTTCTTCCTTTTGTCAGGATCCTGAACTCGACCATCTCATGGTCATTGCTGCCCAGGTTGCTGCCCACTTCTCCCCTACCAATTCATCCCTGTTTGTGAACAGCAGGTCAAGAGGAGCATGGCCCCTAGTTGGTTCCTCCTGTACTTGCTTATCAGTATGCCTTCATTTCTATAATGCACAGGAGAGCAAGTGATATTAATCTGGCATGTATTTGCATTTTTTAAATTACTTCATCTGTTGAGTTATTTTGAAGAACCATTTTTAAAATAAGCAATGAGAGCGAAGAAATGAACAGAACACACTAAAACATAAATTTATTTTTTTTGTTATGGAAAAACATTGTTTATTGTAATCTAAATGATTGGAGGCTGGGTGATTTTTGTTTTGTGCAGCACACCTAATTATTTTATAAAATGAGAATAACTGGAATGAGTACTGAATAGTTTTGACAAAAAAGAAATATTTAAATAGCTGCCAACTGAGAGTCAATAACATCTCTTACAATTTGTTAAAGGTTTCTTTTACCATCTTTCCTCTTTGGAAACAGCTTTTGAGTTATGTTTACTTATTGATGTTTAAAATTTGAGGTGAAAATATTTCATTTGAGTACTTATTTATTGTATATTATGGAACTATTCAATTTCTTGTAAATTATTCTAGTATCCTTATTTTTTCACTCCGCCAAATGGAAAGTACTGAAATTTAAGTGAAAACCGCAGCAAAATGTAAAGCAGGCCCTGAGTTTAAGACTCACTTTTACTGACTGTGGTTTATATTCTCAGGAGCCTCACCATTCTTATTATTGAACAAGGCCATGAACCCCAATTCTAGGAGGCAGTCAAGTATGAGCTGCCAACTTATTTTATGCATATGTTAGCAGAGAGGCTACATAAAGTTATACTTTCTTTGAGATTTAATGTTTGTTGTCTTCTCTAACCACTAAAACACATTCTTTTTCTAGAGCCAGGGGTAGAACCAGGACCGCTGATTGACCGTACCTGTATGCTACTGCTATTTAGCAAACACATCCACTGGGAAAGGGTGTAAGTTACTTCTCTGGTGACTGAACTAGGTAGAGGCTAGCAATTATTCCTATATCTCAAGGGACATTGATATGAAAATGCAGAGTTCAAACTCTTCTAGTGACTCTCATGAGATGTTATTTTGAAAGTTTGTTTTTAAAAACAACTAATTTATTTGATTCACACTTTGGGCAAACATTCTGTAGCTCACATTTGTAATTTAAGCTATCTATAAACTGTAGAAGTGTACACTGAAAAACAGAAGTTTCACACTTTAGTCATTTATAAGGCTAGGGTTTTGTCATGGCGGTCACGGAAGACATGGAATCCGTGACTTCCAAAGACCTCTATGACTTCAGCCCCAGCAGCTGGGAGCTGCAGGGTCCCCCTGCCACCTCCCGCAGGGGCAGGGAGCTGTGAGGTACCCCAGCTGCCATGGGCAGCGGGAAGACCCCGGCAGCTCCCCGGCCACCACCGTGGGTAGTGGGGGGACCCCGGCAGCTTCCCGGCCATGGCAGGTCAGGGGGACCCCTGCAGCTCCACACTGCGCCAGCGGTAGGGGGATTCCCGCAGCTCCTGGCTGCTGGGGAGGGGGCAGGGGGACCCTACAGCTCCCCTCTGCTGCTGGGCCAGGGGGACCCTGGAGCTCTGAGTCCCCCTGGGGGGCCCCAGAGCTCCCAGCCGTCCCGCAGCTGCCCAGTCCCTTCCCATTTTATCATGGATATTTTTACTAAAAGTCAGCGACAGGTGATAATTGAAATAATAAATGAAAATAATTTTTCTTTATTGCCCGTGACCTATCCATGACTTTTACTAAAAAAAAAATCCATGACAAAATCTTAGCCTTAATAATTTATCCTCTCTCTCTCTCTCTCTCTCCAATCCTGGGGTCCTACACCAAGGTACTTCAACCCTGTGTAAGAAATGGGAAATAAGCATGGAAAATTTGTTGGGTGGCAGATTAGTTTGCCTCAGGACCCCCTCCCCCCCAACTCCAAACCTGAAAAGCATGGATGTAACATTGCCTTCAGCACTGTTCAACACACACTCCAGCACCTACATAGAGCTTTCACTTCCCTGCTGAAAAGCAGTATGTACCCCAACTTCATCAAACTCTGGCGGAAAACCTCAATGATAACCTCAGCAAAGTTAAAGCAGAATAACTGCAGTCAGTCAGATACGCTGATCTGTTAATGCAAATTGTCTGAGGTCGCTATTAAGGTTTTGCAAAAGAGTGCAAGTTTGATGAAGTTGGGATATGTATTGTTTTTTGATATCAGCTGCTTTGGGAAGTAAAAGCATTATGGAGTGTTGGAATATGTTATTGACAGTGTTGTGATATGAAAGTGGCCAGGAATACAGGAGACTTTTGCCATGACTTATTTCCATGATTTTCAGGTTCTGAAGTGGTGACTGTATCCTGATGTAACTTGAATTGTCTCTGAGGGAAGTTTTTGTGTTTAAAAATGTACTATAATCTAGGGAATACTCCTCTTCTCCCACATCAATTGACTCTGCCCTGTTTTTGCCTAAAGTCCAAAGCTGGTCTTTTGGGGACTAAGTTGCCTTAGGGGCTGTTGAAAAAACGATAAGGAACATTAAATATGAAATCCAAATGATGACCCCTCCACATCTACATGTTTATGCATGGTTCCTGTATTTGTCTAGGATAGATAAACAGAGAACCATGCATAGACCTAATTACTAGAGGCAGCATAGTCTAGTGGCTATAGCACCATCCTGGAAGCCATGAATTTCTGAATACTAATACTGGCTCTGACACTGATGTGCTGTGTGCTCCTAGGCAGGTCACTTACATTCTGTGCCCAAATTTCCACATCTGTAAAATTGGGGTGATGATACTTTGCATAATTAACAGGGATGATATCCAAATTGTTTGTTGTTTCTGTGGAGCTTTGAAAATGTAAAGGGGCTTTATAAGTGCTAAGTATTTACTGTTTCATTGACTGGAGTGGGGAGAAACCAGATTTTAAATCAGGTAGTCCACAATTCTGGAAGGTACTTAACCATGTGCCTAATCTTCAAGGATTGACTTCTATGTCACTATTGATCTGCTTAAAAGTTAGACGGGTGCTTAAGTCCATTTCTGAATGTGAGCCTTAATAACTAAGAGTTTAGTCCTGTGCGCATTGAAGTCAATTAAAAAAAATCACCTATTGACTTCACTCATGTGGGATCAGGCCGTAACCAACCATCGATATTAACCAGCTGGCTACAAAATCTACAAGCCTATTTGTAGGTATTCCAATGCTTCTAAAATATATTGGGTTTTCAGACTTCCTGTTGGTTTAGGTGTGTGCTGCAGAGACTAATAATTTAGGAACTCTGGGTAATTCATAGGGGTTGACTATTAAAAGCCAGTGAATAAAATTAAATGAAATTTATCAAACAAATGACTCAGTTGAAGGTTTATAAAAAATGTATTTAGCAGCTCATATATAATGCAAAGCTTTAGTTATTGGGAGGGAGGTGAAAAATAAAATGTGTATTAAAAAAAGTCATCTTTGTAGAATATCTTTGACCATGAAGCTCACTTTTTGTATCACATTTAGGTCCCATATCAACTGATGTTGAAATCCTATAAATCCAGTGTCTCATCAGGACAGTTTTAAGTCCCCACTCACCTCCTCCTACTTCCTATTTCAAAGCTAATAAAAAGAAAAGGATGGGAATTTTGTGTTTGAAAAATGAGTTTATTTTTCTAGGTAGTATTTGCAAAACATAGAGAACTTATGCATGTTTGAGCACATATACATATTACCACTGAAGTGATGAGGATAGTGAACCACTTTATGCCAGTTTTCTTATAGTGGTAGTGGTGGTAAGTTCATTTCCACTAATAACTCTCAGGGCATAACTGAATAGATTTATCCTTATGCCCAAGACCATATTTTGCTCTTGGTAATCTTGTGTGATAAACATATACTTGGTTGGTCTTTCTACTCTGTTCAATATTTAGCAGAAAACTTACACAAAAGGCAAAATCTAAAGAAATGGTGCTGGTGTTAATTTGTATTTGTGATTTATTTAAAGTATTTATTACCTCAGTAGAAGATAAAGTCTAAGAATGAAAATATAGAGCATGATCACCAGGGAAACATAACACTGACTAAGGAGAGTACTGTATTACAATTTCAGAGCTGCTCTTCAAAAATTGTACTGAATAATGAAACATTTTCCTGATATTGCAGAAGCATGAGATAAATCATGGGGGGAAAATAACTATTGTGGGATGAAGATGAGGTTCAAAGGATAATAAAAGGTTTAGAGGATAAAATAACATTGCCTTTGTATATTAGTTAAAATTACCATATGTGTATGGTAACTGAAATTGGCTAAGATAGCCTGTACTAGATGACTTCTTAGTGGGGGGTCAAGCCAATAAAGAACCAGGCATGTTATATAACAGTACAGAGCAGAGTTGCTAGTAATAACTCTCTTGGAAAACATATGATTCATCCTAAAGTACTGTACCAATGTTAACTGTGGAAGAATGGATGCTGCTGGTGTGGTGTTTTTTTTTTTTTTTTTTTTTTTTTTTAAGACTTGCAGTAAGATGCAATTTGTTGCTGTGCCTCCAGCTTGGGTACAATATGAAAGAACTATGGGATGATTAAAATGAGACCAATATTGTGTGGAACGTTTTGGAAGAATTACTTGTATAGCAATCACCTAAATAAAAAATACACAGTGGTATTTTGGAAGTATGGACGAATTTACTCTTTTTAAGGCTGCTAGACCCAAGGTGAAGACCATATAAAAATGCAAATAAACCGAAAAACTTCAAAATGTCTTTGGTGTCAGCTACAAGACAAGTTTAGTTCTGCAAATGACGTGCATTGAATCCAGAACATGCAACAAAGGATAGAAAGATTTAAGATACTGTTTGTGTTTTAGAGAGCAGATGAGAGATTAAATTTTATTTTGAACAAGTGTGATTACTGTAATTTTGTTCACAAAACATGAACTAAAGTATATAACAAATAATAAAATTAGAGAGGACAGAGTCCAAAGAGAGTACCCTGATTCAGGGCTTGGTTGTGCAATCTTTAATCAGATAAAACTCTATTTGAAATTGCAGTCCTACTGAATCTAGGCATTCATTGGCTCGCATGTGCAGTTTAATGCTTGCCAAAATTCCATATTCTTGTCCTTTTTTAAAATGTAGTTTTCTCACTACCACAAATCCATCAACATCTCTGCACTTTTCAATACTTTTCTTCCCTCACTGACATCCTTCCCTTCTGTTGATTTCAGAGTCCCTTTGCTCTCCTTCAGCCTTTTCATTATTATTATTATTTATTATTTATGATTATTTTTGCTTCCTCTCCCACCATTTTGTCTTTTCTGCCAGTCTCCAACTGTGGCTGATGTCTCATTTGCTCCTGTGTAGCTAAGCATCTTGGTAGAAAACTCAAACAGCCTTCTCTACAAATTTTTCTTCTTTTCCTTCAGTTCAGCCATCTTCTTTGCTAAAGAAGTTTGGTTTCTCATCCTTTCCTGACTTTTGTATCTTTGATTCCCAGCGGCTTTTCTCTATCTTTGACAATGTGGCCCTCACACTTCTTCCCACTCTACTCAGGATCTTGCCAGGTATTTTTCCCTAGGAGGAAATTGAGGCTGTCTGTCACAAGTATTTAGTTGCTCTCTACCACTCCAATATCTCCTACACATGGTTTTTAAACCCATCACTTATTACTCTGTAATTTCTTCTCCCTTACAATATTGCACCTCTGACACCTGTCTGTGACCCACGGCCAATTGTAACTCAACCCAGCAGAGTGAACCCTGCCTTCTCCATTGATGTTAATGATTCCACTTTCTTCCCTGTCACCCAGCATTAGTGTTGACTTCTCTCCCCCAATACAGGCTGTTACTAAATCATATCAATTCTTCCTCTTGACATCTCTTTATAAGAAGATGACCTAACCGTTGTAATCCTTCCCCATGCCTTGGTCTCCTCCTGCCTTGATTACCACTTCTCCCTTTCTGGCCTTTCAACTCAGTTTATCCAAAATGCTGTAGCTAAAATATTCCTCTTTAAATCTGTTCACCGCCTTCCCCCTCACCATCTGCATCAAGTTTAACTTTCTCCTCATCGCTTTCATGGAGCTACACAGAACTTCCTGGCCCACATCTTGGCTCCTATTTCCTCTTGCTTCATTTGCTCCATGTGTTTCCTTCTCACATTTTTCCTTGTGTGCCTTCTTCCATGCTGCCCCTGACACTTGTCACAGTTTTCCTCTTTTTGTGCACCTAGCAACTTTTATTACCCCTCTCAGATCTCTCCTCAGAATGCATTGCTTGGATTTCAACCTTTTTAAAAAACAGCCAATGCAAAATTCATATGCTGTTTCCCATTCATACTGGCACACCATATACTGTGTGTCATCTGAACTGTTTGTTGGGATCAAAGCTGTCTACGCATGAGCAGCATCAAACTGCGTACATCAACTGTGGCTCAATGCCTCTAGGGGAGCTGATGTTACGATATCAGCGTAACAGCGCACTTAAAGTTGTCTCCCACTAATGTAAGTGTAGACTCTTGCACAACTAGGTTGTCACAATGTGGCTTACATTGACTTAACTTTGTTGTGTAGACCAGACCACAGAGCAGGGGAAACTCCCTCCTTGCTTAATTTTCCAAGACTGGGGTTTTCTTTTCAATGTCTTTCCATTAGCGTTAATAGTCCACCACTGTCTTTCTCTGGGTTATACAATGCTAGGCGCTTGGAGTTAGTTATGTGTACACAACTACCCAGGAAGTGCCCCTCCCTGTCTGATTGCTTCTCCACATGGCTGTAGTTGTAGTTTAGGGCCGGTGTACACTGAAAAGTTACATCGGCATAGTTGTCTTTTAGGGGTGTGAAAAATCCACATCCCTCAGAGACATAATTAAGCCAACATAACCCCCAGTGTAGACAGCGCTAGGTCAATGGAAGAATTCGGTCATCAGCCCAGCTACTGCTCTCGGGGAGGTGGATTACCTAGTGACAGGAGAACCCTTCCATTCTCTGCAGGGGGGGATTTATTTTGATATAGCTATGTCTCTTAGGGGTGTGGAAAATCTACACCCTGAGAGACGTATCTGTAGCAACCTAACCACTGGTGTAGACCAGCACTAGGTCAACAGAAGAATTCTTCCGTCAACCTAGCTACTACCTCTTTGGGAGGTAGATTACCTATACCAATAGGAGAACCCTACCCCTCATCATAAGTAGTGTCTACATTGAAGTGCATTTTAAGTGCAGACGTAGTCCTAATTACTATTACTGTGTGTGTATATATATATATATATACACATATTAAAATGTCTGTATATATGCATATATTCATAGTTATAACCTATATATGTATATCCTAATGACCATCAAGTTCAGAACATTACAGGCCTTCATAAAAGGCCTTACTTGATATATATTTATACACAATAACATTGTATGCAACCAGTTGATTCAACTGCTGCTCTTTGTAGTTCGGGCCCCCCTGTTCTCTCTTGTGGATGTCTGGACCCTGATTGTCACACTGACTTCTTCTTGCCTTCTCCAAATTCTTCTCTTCTGCAACCTATGCTCCTTCCACCAAGTTCCATGCAGGCTGCTCCAGTACATAGGCCACATGTTGGCCACTCTTGGTTTAGGGCTGAATTTCTTACTCCAGGAATGCAGGGACTGGAAGCGCTGGCTGAGAAGAAAAGAGCAGGGTCTTGCTTTGGTTTCCAGTTAAGCCTATGATTCATTCTGGGCTGACAGTCTGAAAAGGAAACCAACATGCCTCAGACTTTTCTAAACAAAGGCGGCTCACGGCCTGCTGGGGCGCGACTCTCCCTGCGCTAGGCTGCCGTGTGGACCCTGCTGCCACGTGCTAAAAGTTCGACAGTGCTCTTGATCTACCCCACTTTGAAACAGGAGTATATTGAAGTGCACTAGGGAACTTTTAGTATTCATCAGCAGGACACAGACGCTTAATGTGAGGCAAGCTAGTTTAGGGGCGATTTGCACCCCTGCTTGCTGGAAACTTAGGCTGTCTCTACACTTGCAGAGTTTTTGTGCTGTCAGTTTCACTGGTGATAACCAGTAAAAGAAAAGTGCTGCTTTGTGTTCTCACTTACTTCCACAGGCGTCATATCATGTTCACATTTGCAGCACTTCCATCACCGATGAGAGCAGCGCACTGAAGGCAGCTATCCCACAGTGCAGCTCTCTTCATTTTGAGGATAGGCCTTGAGGGAAGGGGAGAGGGGTGATCGTAGGGCATCCTGCCTCCCTGCACAGCCTCCTCTCCCTAAATACTGATCAGGTCCAGTAGTTCAGCATTGCTCCAAGCAGGGGATCATTTGCTCTGTGGGGCAGCCATTGTCACCTGATAAGTGAGCACTTGCCAAGAAAACATGAAGGGAAGTTTCAAAGTTCCCCCGCGGGGCGTTACAGGGGGAGGGGCTAGATCTGTTTACCTGGCGTCAGAGCAGCAGAGCTGCTGGCCAGAGTGGTCACCTAGGCGCTGTGGGATATCTTCCAGAGGCTAAAAGCTGCGTAAACTGGAAGAACCTGTTTTCACTTGCACATCACTGCAAAAGTATCACTGGTAAGAACTGTACGCCTCTCAGGGAGGCGGTTTTCTGTTTGCGATGAAACTTCTGAGTTTCACCGCAAAAAGTCATTGGCAAGTGTAGAAGCTCCCACGGTTTTTGCACAAAAAAGGGACTTCTTGCGCTTTAAATGGCAAGTGTAGACATGCCCTTAGTGTTTGTATAAGCCCTTCATCTGGAAGAGAAGTTTACCCATGCGTCTGACAAAGTGGATATTCACCCACGAAAGCTTATGCTCCAATACATCTGTTAGTCTTAAAGGTGCCACAGGACTCTGTTGCTTTTTACCCTATAAGGGGCAAGCAGTTGGATACAAATGGAGATGCCAAAGAGACATGATTTCTACAACCACTGTTGGGGAGAAAGTTTTTGAATCAAATTGTGAGCTCTGCAGCTTTAACTGATAATCTCATGCTGCTGTGTTATGAAGTTATGATATACAGATATTGGCAATAAAAAATGAATGCCATACTCAATAACAGGATCTGCCTTTATTTATGTCTTTTCAGTTGGAAATTTGCAATATTAGGGAACTGTAGAGCTGTATCAGATAAGAAGTCCGCTAGAAGGCCAGGGGCATATGTAATGAAGTATTTGTACCTTGAAACATAATCCTCTGTTTTCCCGCTACTAATAAATTTTATTTTCATTGCTGAATTATATGCTATTCTTCCAAGTAATGATTTATAGCATGATAGAACCTTGCATTCTTATTATGTATTATGAAAATGCAAACTCCAAGAAAATCCAGACTCTGCTGCTGCTTGTAGAAAATTGTAAAAATTAAAGTGTCAGAGATTTTGGTGATTCATGAATCTCTACAGATACATGCTTTTCTATAAAATGAGAATTAACTGACGTGGAATAAATTTGATTATCATTGGCTAAATCTACATTTGCTTGGTTGCCTTTTCCAGCTATCTTACAATATATTGTCCACGTCTATTCCCGTCCTTCCATTCTTCCTTTCTAGCAGAATGTAATTTAAATGCAAGGAAGGGAGGTCTTGTGGGTTAAAACACCACACTGGGATTTAGAAGATCTGGATTCCATTTTCTGGCTCCTGCCATAGTTCCTTTGTCATTTTAGACAAGTTATTTCATTTCTGTCTGTATAATACAGGCATTGTTTACTTTCCCCCACCCGTTGTCTTATCATTTAGAGTGGCTCTTTACAGTAGGGACTGTTTCTTGCTCTGTGCTGAGAAGAATGGGCCCTCAATCTCAGATATGCCCCTGATTCAGAAAAACATTACATTGCTACTCAGGACAGCATAGTTGACTTCCATGGAATTTATGCAGATGCTTAAAGTTAAGTGTGTGCTTAAGCACTGTCCTGAATAAGGATGCTTTCCTGAACCGAGGCCTAAATTAATAATTTTGTCCACCTGTTTTCTTCATCTGTCAAAAAGGAACTGATTTCTTACTTTTTCTCACAAAAATTCTCATAATTACTTGGGGGCAGGGATAGCTCAGTGGGTTGAGCATTGGCCTGCTAAACCCAGGGTTGTGAGTTCAATCCTCGAGGGGGCCATTTAAGGAACTGGGGTAAAAATCTGTCTGGGGATTGGTCCTGCTTTGAGCAGGGGTTTGGACTAGATGACCTCTTGAAGTCCCTTCCAAACCCTGATATTCTAAAATTCTATGATTTCCAATACTTAAGGTGCTGATGGCAGCAATTCTCTTCATACAAAGCTTCCCCTCTAGTTTTGCATGCTATTGCTTTTATCTTCTGCTCCCTCTGAGTTCTAATTCCACTCTTCCTATTATTACTATCCTTTTTTCTCTCCAGTGTTTTTATAAACTATCCTATATATTATGTTGTCATCTCATGCATTTTCTCAACCCTGTGCCTTCTCAGCCCTTTCTTTGCATTATACCGCTGTAGCTCCCTTGAATGAGCTTTTGCTTTCATCTCAACCTGATTCTGTGGCCAATGTTGAGCTGCTGTCTCTTCCATATACAGTAGAATTTTCCTCTCTTGAAAAGTCTATGCTGCTCATTTTCAAAACTCTTCTGTCCTGGTGTGGAATATCAGCCATCTCACTTTCCCAGCTCCCTGTTAATATCACTCTAGTCTCTTCCACCTTCTTTTCAAGGTAACATTTTAAAGGGAGCCGGTAGTTTTATCATAGAACTGAGAAAGTGACACTGATCCAGGTGATATGCCAGAGCCAGGAATGCATAACAAAATAGTTTGGAAATTGGACTGGAAAGGGTTGAAAATTTATTACATGCTTAGTATTCTGTGTATGAAAAATACTGATATCGAAAAGAGCCACAGAGTTGGGTTGCTAGAAGAGCAAGAAATAGCATATACTGCTGCAGAACTGATGGGGAAGGGTGAAAGGTAGAAAATCTGCTCTGCTCCCTCTGAATTAGTTTTAGAATTCACTTATGCGGGTTTGTCCAGTGGTTTCTTCCTTTCTTTACCCAAGTCTATATTATAATTGGGCTTTCTGCATGTAATACATTAAGTTGGTTGATTTTTTTTTTAATGGATAAGTTATTCAGATGACTGCAAAATTTAAAATTTTAGAAAGCTTATATTTGAAGGAGGAAACATTTTCTGTTGTATTTCATATTGCAAAAAATTTGAAAGAAGCCAAGACATTATCATAAATACCACTGTATACACCAATTATTAGGGTGTATTGAATCATGGTCCCTACTGTGGTGATATAATTCTCAGTGCTGGCATCAGTATCCCATTTGAAAACTGCTCCCTGAATTAGCTATTTGCATAAGCCCCAGTCCCCCACCCACACCCCTCACACACCTTGCATAAAGCTCCTTCTCCTGGTTCTCTTGCTCATCTGTGAATGGAGTGAGCCTCTGCAACAATTGCCTTTACTTCTGTTTCCCTCCAGTGGTAAAACTGAGTTCCCCAGTTACCCTGAATCCTACTATCCCAGTCTCCATAGAAGAAAATTATTACTAACAAATTTAAAATCCCTCTAAGACTTCAAGAAATAGTCCCACTTCTTAAAACTCTTAAACAGTTCTCATTTTCTTTCTGTAAAATGCATGACACAAAAAAGAATACATGATGAATTTCTGTGATTAAAGGTAAAACAGGATGACCCCAGTAATTATAGGCCTGTCAGTCTGACATGGATCCTGGGCAAGATAATAGAGCGGCTGATTCGCAACTCAATTAATAAAGAATTAAAGGAGGGTGATATAATTAATGCAAATCAGCATGGGTTTATGGAAAATATTTCCTGTCAAACTAACATGATTTTTTTTAAAATGAGATTACAAGTTTTTGTTGATAAAGGTAATAATCTTGATGTAATTTAGACTTTGGTAAGGGGCTTGACTTGGTACGACATGACATTTTGAGTACAAAACTGGAAAGATATAAAATGAACATGGCACACATCAAATGGATTAAAAGTTGGCTAACTAATAGGTCTCAAAATGTACTTGTTAATGGGGACTCGCCATCAAATAGATGTGTTCCAGTGGGGTCCTGCAGGGACTGGTTCTTGGTCCTATGCTGTTTAATGTTTTTATTAATCACATGGAAGAAAAAAAAATCACGGAAAGTTTGTAGATGATACAAAAATTGAGGGAGTGGTAAATAATGAAGAGGACAGGTCACTGATACAGAGCTATGTGGATGGCTTGGTAAGCTATCTGCAAGAAAACAATGTTTGATTTAATGTGGCTAAATGTAAAGGTGTGCATCAGGGAACAAAGAATGTAGGTCGTACTTACATCATGGGGGACTCTTATCCTGGGAAGCAGCACCTCTCCTCCATTAATTCTCAAAGATAATTGCTAATGGTTCTGAGATTGCTTCAGCTACATTTAGGAAAGAAAAATCAAATGCACCACTACAAAATGGGAAATAACTGGCTCGGTGGTTTATCTGGGGTTTATCATGGATCACAAATTGAATACGAGTCACCGCATGCTGCAGTTGTGGGGGGAGGGGGGAAGGGGAGCTAATCTTATGAGAATTGTGCTCTACTCAGCACTGGTGAGGCCTTGGCTGAAGTATTGTGTCCAGTTCTGGGCACCACGCTTTTGGAAACAGGTGGACAAATTCAAGAGTCCAGAGAAGAGTAACAAAAATGATAAAAGGTTTAGAAAATCTGACCTATGAGGAAAGATTTAAAAAAAAAAAAATGGGCATGTTTAGTCTTGCAAGAAGAAGACTGAGAGGGAACCTGATAACAGTCTTCAGGTATGTTAAGGATTCTTATAAAGAGGATGGTGATCAATTGTTCTCTATGTCCACTAAAATAGGACAAGAAGTAATGGGCTTAATCTGCAGCAAGAGAAGTTTAGGTTAGATATTATGAAAAACGTCCTGTCAGGGTAGTTAAGCACTAGGGAGATTGTAGAATCTCTGTCATTGGAGGTTGTTGAGAACAGGTTAGAACAACACCTGTCAGGGATGTCCTGCCTCAGCTCAGGGGGCTGGACTAGATGACCTCTCAAGATCCCTCCCAGGCCTACATTTCTATTATTTCTGTGGTACTCTGATTATTCATCTGAGTCTGCAAAAACAAGTTTAAAGTACGTTTTTTCTAACTATGCTGCTCCAATCCAGGGCCCTTTGCCACCCATGCAAAACGTCCATCTTAATTCATGTCACACCCTTCTGACCATCACTACCTTTTCTTGGTGGCTGTACGCACTTAACATGTCAATATGTGGACTCCTTTCTCCGTCTCCAAATTCATTCTGTGGAACTTGCTTTTGGCTTCTCCTTACTTGGAGGAAACTTCCCATGGCAATTCCAGCGCCCATGGCAGGTCACATGGTCTAGGTGTCACCTACGCTATTGCTTAAGTCTAAAGCATCGGTGTGTGCCTCAGAGTATAGCAAGTCAGTGGAGTGACAGATATTACAACCACATGCAGTATCTTTGAGGACAATATTTTATTAAGTTTATGAATAGTTTATGTATCAAATCAGCCAGGAATTGTATTTCACTCCAGAGGGGAGGGTTACCGCAACTCCCTCAGGACAAAAAACAATGTGGGGGGAGAGTGATTAAGATGAATCAGTCAGGCTGTAAATACCTCCAGAGAGGTACCTCCCTGGGGAGGTTTTCATCTACTGGTCCAGACTGGGTTTTTCCGGATATAAAAAGGCTGAATTTAAACTGATACAGGGCCTACTTGCCTGATGCAGGAAGTGAAACCAGGGTAACAGACACGTGGTGGAATAATAGTCATGACTCGAGTACAGGTATTGATGGGTATGTGCTGTTCAGGAAATACAGAAATAAAGGTAAAGGGATGAAGTAGCATTGTATATTAATGATGAGGTAACTGTAAAGAATTTCCAAGTGATGGAAGCAGTAGAGGTGAAAAACCTAACTGGCTTCAAGACTGAGCTTGATAAGTTTATGGAGGGGATGGTATGATGAAACTGCCTACAATGGCATGTAGCCGATCTGTGATGGGACACTAGATGGAGAGGTCTCTGAGTTACTATAGAGAATTCTTTCCCAGGTGTCCGGGTTGGTGGGTCTTGCCATATTTAGGGTCAGTAAGAAATTTTTCCCAGGGTCAGATTGGCAGAAACCCTGGGAGGGTTTTGCCTTCCTCTGCAGCATTGGGCATGGGTCACTTGAAGGTTTAAACAAGAGTAAATGGTGGATTCTCTGTAACTTGAAATCTTTAAATCATGATTTGAGGACTTCAGTAGTTCTGCCAGAGGTTAGGGGTCTATTACTGGAGTGGATGGGTGAGGTTCCATAGCCTGCAATGTGCAGGAGGTCAGACTAGATGATCATGATGGTCCCTTCTGGCCTTAAAGTCTATGAGTCTATTCCACTGCAGAGTCTGTTAATGGTGGTTATGTGGAAGCCAGGAAGAACACAGCTTGATTGAGGACTCAAGTGTCTTTAGCAGTGCTCACTGTTGCGAAAACTGTCATTTTTCTTGTCAACTGAGATTTCATGTGAGATCAATGAGAAACCATAAACATGGAACTTGACAATGCCATGTTAGCGTTTTAAATGTAATAACCTGTTAAAAATACTATCAGAAAGCTTAATTGCATCATTCCTTAAAACAGTGGTTCTCAACTTTTCCAGACTACTGTACCCCTTTCAGGAGTCTGATTTGTGTTGTGTACCCCCAAGTTTCAACTCACTTGAAAAGTACTTGCTTACAAAATCAGACAAAAAAAACCAAACGTGTCACAGCACACTATTACTGAACAATTGCTTACTTTCTCATTTTTATCATGGAATGTAAATATTGTACTTACATTTCAGTGTACTGTATATAGAACAGTATAAACAAGTCATATGAAATTTTAGTTTGTACTGATTTGGCTAGTGCTTTTTATGTAACTTGTTGTAAAACTAGGCAAATATCTAGAGGAGTTGATGTACCCCCTGGAAGACCTCTGTGAACAACTGCCTTAAAAGATTCATGTTGTCTTGTAAAGATGATTGTGGTTTTAATCTGCACTATGTTTAATCTTCCCTGGTAGGACAAAGATGAATGAATAGTGCCTCAGTCAGATATGTATTCGTTGTTTTTATTTTACTGCCACACACAATAGGAATGGGTTAAACAGGGTAGTTCAACTTTAAAAATTATTTTACTCTTTGAAGATAAAATGGAAGTATGACTTCAAAATTATGATGGATCTTGTTATTTCTCATAGGAGAAAAGGCTGCGAGAAAAGGAAGCAAGAAGAGAAGCCAGGAGGAAAAGCGAGAAGGTAAGGCTTTTTATTGTTTTGATAGACCAATGATTATAGTTCTGGAACTGGAATTTAAAGACTGCTTTTCTTTCTCTCATGAAACAGTTGTTTTACTTGACTATTTTTTACAGGATTTCCCTAATACAGTAGCATTTCAAAGATTTTTTTTTTTCTGTTTGCTTGTCATTTTCATCCCCATACTCTTGCTTTGTTTTGGTGTGACAGCTAGTGGTGGTACAGTACTAAGTGGAGGAAGCAAATGTATTTGTTGCCCATTGATGATGCAAAGTTACTTGTTTTTATTTTCTTGTTTTTTGGTTTTCTCTCTCAGCAGTTTTATTCTATGCCCAGAGCATTCTTTGAGAGAGGCATTCACTTTATTCTGTGTATCCAGCCAGTTGCAGTTTTTAAGATGTAATGTGATCTCATCTGATTACTGTATGCTTGTGTATGCCTATGGCTCTGCATGCAGCACGGCAACCTGTAAGATTTACAGTGAGGTTTCATTTAGCCTTCATGTTACAAAATTCATGAAGAATTTTCTGTGTTTAAATGGAAGTTTATTGCATGAAGACCCTCTGAAGTAGTTATGAGTATATAGTATATGTGCAGTTACAATTTTGTATTGGCATATTTTAGTGTTGTGTATGGTTCGACCTGTACTGACCTGAGGAAATTCAGTTACAGTGATTTTCCAGAATACTGTACAGGCCCAATAATGTGTGTCATTTCTCATACTGCATCTCATTATGCTATGCCTGAATAGTCATGATTTGTTCTTGGCAGTTATCACAGATCAGACTCCCTTGAGTAAACCCATAATGTTCTCTGTCAGATTTTTCCAAGCTGGCTATGGCACTTGGAGTACAAGTCTGAGATGATAACTTATGTTGTAGTTCTGAAGTGGGAAGTAATTACTCTACAGTATAATATGAAAAGCCTGGTTATGCTGGGTATTAAGTATCGCTCCATCTTCAAAGACAGCTTGAAAGGAGAGCTCTCGGCATCATGGACTTCTAAATCAGAGAGTAGACTTTTTTTGCATACAATTTAAAATATAAATATGTATATTTTTAAGTGTAAGTGTGGAAGACTGGTAGGGAAATTACTTTACAGAATCAACAATTAGCAAAATGTAAATATAGGAATAAAGTATTGATCCTAATCAAGGTATTTAACATTTATGAATACTGTATTGCTTTTTTAATTCTACACCTTCTTAAGGGATAAAAAGCAAATCCATGATATTTCAAAAAATGAAAAATGTAGGCTCTACACATACAAAGGGATCCATTTATGTGGATATTTCCCTTTCCCTGGTTCTTCAAAGTGTTCTCTCCTTATTTTATTAAAATCGATTAAGTGAAAACTGATATCTGGTTAAAGAGAGTTTCCACCCACTTTGAAAAGCAACAGAGGGTCCTGTGGCATCTTTAAGACTAACAGAAGTATTGGGAGCAAAAGCTTTCGTGGGTAAGAACCTCACTTCTTCAGATGCAAGAAGTGAGGTTCTTACCCACGAAAGCTTTTGCTCCCAATACTTCTGTTAGTCTCAAAGGTGCCACAGGACCCTCTGTTGCTTTTTACAGATTAGGTCTAACACGGCGACCCCCCTGATACTTGACACCCACTTTGAGTTATTTATGTAGTGCTATAGATAATTATGGCACTGTACAGTATCGATTAAATATCATGATGTCCCTGCTCTGAAGACCTTACAGTATAAAAGTGTAAGGTGATATCATTCTTCTCTCAGATCTGTATTGTGTTTGTATCTTCAGTGCTATGCAGCATTTTCACCAGTCCTGTTTCTCATGTCCTTTGCTCTGAGTGGATGCATAGGGAGTCTTAAAATCCATTCCTAAGTTTTAAACATTGCAAGTTGTTCTGATCCTGGATTTCTCCATTTTAGTGAATGTAGTAAATTTGAATACCCAGAACTTTTATAGGTGTTCTTGCACTTACGTACAATGGACACCACCTTTTACAATGTGTCTTGTGGACCAGTGATTCCCAAACTTTGTACTAAGGCAACCCATTAGCTGCAGTTTGTATTTGAATTGGAAACCTGTGTTAGCTGTGAAAGATTCTAGTGCTGCCTGTACTTGTAGGAGGTTTTAGGTAGAGGGAAGCCTCTGTTGAAACTACTCTCAGCCTGAATCTCTTCTCCCCCCTCCCCACCCCTCCCACCCCACTGCTGCTTCTGAGGTGTGACTGTTTGAGTGAGCTGCTATTTTTTTCTTTTCTGTCAACAATGTTTCTTCTTCATAAGTCTGTTGCAACCACCATCTGTGCAGTAGCTTCTAAAGCTGACATAGCTCTGTTGCATAAGCAAAAGTTTTGGTTTTACATACACAAAGGATGTTTTTTGTTAGTGCTCTGGGCAGTGGAGTCATGTCGCTTGCAGTGGCTCTCACTGAATATCTTGGCATTGACCTTTTGAAGAGAAAATGCTTCCAGTGGGATAGGCTGACAACTTGGAGCCTGTACTCTCAGTCTGGAAAGTGAAAGGAAGTAGCAGATAATGTATAAAGATGGCAAGTCCAGGCTGTCTGGACCCTGAGGAATTAATTTAGAATGTCCCCTAGTCCAGAAAATTTCACAGATGAAGCAACAGCATCTGAAGCTTTTCACAGTTCACATGAGGTCAGGCTCAAGCAGCCCCGTGTGGATTCTCAGATTTAAAATACTAGGAAAAAAACAGACTTACACTGTTGAAAAAGGAACTGCAGTTTAAAAACATATGTGCTGCTTAGATCAGAAGTTCTCGCGCTTACATACTACGGACACTACATTTTACAATATGTCTTGTGGACCAGTGATTCCCAAACTTTTTACTAAGGCAACCCACTGGCTGCAGTTTGTTGAGCAACCTTACCATAGGCAGTGCTACCAGCTCCACCTACAATGAATGCAGAAATGCACACAAGAAACTAGTTAATCAGGAAGATTCCTCATTTCTTAAAGCACCTTTGTCCAGCTTGTCCTCGTCTGTCCCTCCACGAACGCAAGTCGACGCCACACCATTCCGTTTTGTTGTGAGTTTTTTCAATTTCTGGCCAAAGAGTTTTGTCATGGGATCAGCCCAGCACGTTTTGGGTCTGCCCAGCGGTCGCTTGTGGTGTCTGGGGATCCAGTCACCGATGTGCATTGTCCACCTATTGTCTTGCCTGTGGACTAAAGCTATTTTAGAAAAATTCTGTACGTGTGACCTTTAATCTGCTTTAAGTGCACTAGGTGCCAGGATCAAATGAAAGACCCAAACTAGGCTTTTTTAACCACTTCACAACTATGAGTCTAATATGGGGAAGAGTAATTGGCGTGTCTTCACCTTTTATTTCTCACCAGCATGCATGTAATTCAGTTGTGAAATTCACTCTTAAAAATGAATTTAGATAAATCTAATAGATTAATTTATAATTGCTATGTTTTAATTTGAGGAAAGTGTTTTAGCAGCACTTAGTACTGATAACATCACAGTACCTGTCATACTTCTATTCACTACACCAGAAGTAAATGGGCAGCCGCTTTGTCTTTTGACTGGTTGACCGTACACTCTGTTACATACATAATCAAAGAAGACAAAAACGTGGAAAGTACTGAGATGTTAGTAAATGTATTATAAACATAAATATACTGCTGTTAATTACCATTAATATATATGTTGCACATTACTAGAAGCAAAAACTAAGACACTACATTTTGATAGTCTATCATCTGACCCTTAAAAAAAAAAAAAAGTCTTTTAAACTTCAGATGAGACCTAAAATCAAGGTCCTGACGATTTGTGGTTATTAAAGTTCCCAAGGAACAGCTGGGTTAGCTGCAATGAAACCATCTTGGAAATTTCTCTTCTGCTGCTTACTCTGTTTAGTGAGTTAAGCATTCTAGTTCTCATGGCTTAGCACAATGCCAGGTTTCTAGTGCTGCCAGAAAGTGATTTTAAGAACGATTGTTGAAATATGAAATAGTTTTGAAAATATGAACCTTTGACGAATTTTCCATGGGGGCTCAGAGAGGTCTCAAGGAGAGAAGACTTGACCAGGAGTCCAAATAGTTTTATTTCTTGCCTCAGTCCCTGACCTAGTATGTGATTTCAGGAAACTCACGTCACTTCTTGATTATTTAGATTGTTGGTTCTTTGCGGTATGGACGGTCTTAGTGTGTGTGTGTGTGTGTGTGTGTGTGTGTGTGTGTGTGTGTGTGTGTATACAGACAATAGCTCTACAGAACTCCAGATATGATTTTCTTGCCATAATACAGATAATGAAGACTGGTCCTTTAAGAGGGCATCATCATTCTCCAGAAAGAGGCTAGGCATTAGCTGCCAGCAGGGGGCAGCAGTAGGGAGCAGGGGGATTGCTGAGCCAGAATAGGACTTCAGAGTCAGATGGTCCCAGATACCCTTGTAACAGCCCCATGGTGACAATGACCGTTTGCAGGGCTTGCGTTAGCTATTAAAATGAAACCACAGAACTCAGCTTCCATTCAGTACATATTTTTTGGCTCGTGCTACTGAAAGTTATTGATGCTCAGTCATTCTGAGAGCAGTCTTGCTAAGCATTAGGCAGTGATCTCACTATGTTCATGTTCTCGGCACGTTGTATTGAGATTGTCATACTCTTTGCTTAATTAAAATGTCTGACAATTGTTGAGGGTTTGATTGAGGATGGTGTTAGTAACTTCTGTTTATGCTCAGCCATCAATTCTGTGTGTACTCTGCAGACCGAATAAGACTATAAGTGTACCAAGGCTGATACTTTGAGGTTTTATATTTCTTGGGTTTACTTTCCTCTTTGGGTCATTACATCAATTATCTTTCATCCATTATTCTCTTATGGTCACATTCTTAAATGACTTCAGCCCTACAAAAAGCTAATTTTGCGTGTACATTTGTTGCGTAGAGTACAAGCAAGATGGCTTTCTTGGGTAACTTGCAAAACACCAGTATTTATCAATGTGCATAACTTGCAATTCAACAGGACACACTTTTGATGGGCTCTGAGTGGTGCTGGAGTTCAAAGCAAATCAGAAAAGCCTGGAAAAGGATAGTGTCCACCACATCAAGAGCAAGTTATTTCAGTTCATGCCCAAGAAATAGAGAATCTTCTGAAAAGCCAGGTGCTCAGGCTGGTGTCCCTGTGCACTAACAAACAGGGGTTTCTCCCCTTTAGGTAAGTATGAGTGACAAGGTCAAGTCATTGCACTAAGCTAAAGGGAGTGGAATGTTATCCAGAAACAACACTAAATTGTGATCTGGCCATCTCCTTTTAATATATGAGTGACCTCCAAGCTTTCACTCATCGTAGACTCTTTTTCACAAGAATGAATTCTTGTTGAATAATTTCAAAGTGTTATATGCAGATTGGCATCAGCATCAAGATAATAAATATGAACCTGCTTTTTCCACCACCTTTTCCCCCCTGCCAACAGAGGAATTCCACACCTATAAATGTATTAGGCTTTTGGATCTCCTTCCAAGATTATCTCAGAGATCAATGGAGAACAGAAACTTGCTGCATTCTCTTTGAATGTTGGCAAGGGTCTTGGTGGGAGAACATGGACAAAATGCACCCAAATGGTCGGGCGACAGATATTTAATGGAGAAGGAAAAGAGGCAGATTTAGACATAGACATCTGTGTAGGGCACTTCTCTACAGGATGCACTAGAATCCGCTACCTTGTACTGCTACTTCCTCTGCCTTATGTGCCATATTCTGCTGGGATTTTAACAAGAGGAACACAGGGAGCCCTGCCTTTTCTCCTTCTGCACCTTTCCTTCTACCCCTCCTCCCCAAATGATCTGATATGATCAGTCTGATGTGCCTCAGAGCCCTTCATGCCAAATTGCAAAATTCAAATGCAGGGAAAGGGAGAGGGCTCTTACTTGCCAGGGCCCAACCTCGTCCCCAGGGACTCCTTTGGGGTGGAGCCTTATTCTTAAGATGTGCTGAAAATTCCATAGCCACTGGAACCCATGCCTGGGGGCATAGGGCTGGAGCAAAAACACTCTCTGAGCCTGGAGTTCCCACCTCTTTGTAGGAAGCCTGTCTCATGAGCACCTGTGTAAGGTGAGGGTGGAGGCTCTGAAGATCCTTTGCAGCTGCTAGATACGTGGTATTAGAATGGAGAGTGTGGAGGAAAAGTGTAAATGAAGGAGGAATTCGAGATCTCTGCACGTAATGGAGTATTGGCAGGGTTTTAGAGTCAGACCCTTGTATTCCTCTGCTGTGTGTGTGTGTGTGTGTGTGTGTGTGTGTGTGTGTGTGTGTGTGTCTTATGACACTGATTTCATTTGGAATCTATCCTCATAAGAGATAATGGAAGAATTTACTCATAAGTGAACCAAATTAATACTCTTAATGATCTTATTTTATTTTGTATACTCAATAATGGTTAGTAAATGAGGGCCAGATTGCAGCTTTCCCCTGGAACAGCCACAGGTGGTGACAAGAAATTAGCTCTCGTGTACACCTCTACCCCGATAGAATGCGACCCGATATAACACGAATTCGGATATAATGCGGTAAAGCAGCGGGGAGCCCCGGGCCCTTTAAATCCCTGCCCGAGCCCCACTGCCAGAGCTCCGGTGGTGATTTAAAGGGCCCGGGGATTCCCGCAGCAGCTGGAGCACCGGGCACTTTAAATCACTGCCAGGGAAGCCGGTCCAGTCTGGCACGGCCAGTATACCGTACCGGCCTGAACCCGATATAACACGGTCTCACCTATAAGGTGGTGAGATTTTTTGGCTCCTGAGGACCGCGTTATATCGGGGTAGAGGTGTAGTTTTTTGTGCATTCTCCCTTTGGATGGGGACAGGGTTTATGGTGTGTGTGTGTGTGTGTGTGTGGGTGTGTGTGTGTGTGTGTACATACAAAATAAAATAAGAGCAAGCAATGAAGCAGTATTAATTTGGTTCACTTATGAGTAAATTCTTCCATTGTCTTTTATGCGGATAGATTCCAGATGTAATCACAGTCATGAGTGAGACACGTTTCTTTTAAGGGTCACTACTTTCTGGCCAAAGTCAAGCAGAAGAAAGTTCCATTGAAAAATTAATTAATAAGTAGCACCTCTCCTTCATAGGACACCCTCACAATTAAAAGGTATGCTAAGATGATGATCTAAATATACTGTAAGTGATTTTCCTACAGTTCTGTGCTTGTATCATTAGTAGCTTTTTTGATAAACCCTTTAAGTGGGAAAATGCTTTAATTCAATAATTTGTGTTAATGAAAAGATATATCTACATTTTTTTTTTGAAATCTCCTGACTCAGAGTGATTTCAGACAGGCTACTCAATGCAAATTGAGAATCTCAGATTCAAATTAAATCCCAGAGCACTTATGCTCTAAAAGGGGAAACTTAATAAATGAACATCACAATATGTTAGTTTCAAATGTGTTTCCCCATTTTTAACAAACTGCTTTTTCTAAAGTGAAATTTTATAAGCCTTCTTTATGGGTGGCTAATCCTAAATTGCTCTTGAAATATTTTAAAATCTAAAATACTGTGTACAGTGCTGACCATTTGAAAATGAGCCGTTATGAATGTGTAGTAACCTTCCCTGAATTTTAAATACATTGGAAATAACATGTTGATGGTTCCAGTTAATATGGCACTAAACTTGCTTCTAATAATAGACCACAACTTTTTTGGCACTACAAATGTGTATGATCAAGTCAATTGATGGTACCTAAATCTCTGAGCACATAGTAAACTGATAGGAGTCATGTGGATTGATTTTTTTTAATCAGAGGTAGACACACATTTTTCCAATGTAATCACCTAAATAGTGTAGGGTATTGGATATAAACCATTTCCATTTGCTAGTCCAAAATTAATACTTGTCATTATTAATCAAAAGTAATGGTCATTTTTCAGAGTGAAATGAGTTGATCATCCAACCCAAATGGCACCGTTTGCAGGCTCAGCAGAGGTTTAGGTTTGAACAGACATAGAGACTGACCTATCTTCAAACTCCCTAAAAGTCTAGAATAAGGAGGATGCTCACTGGATCAGTAAAGATAAACTTTCACTCTTGTGTATGGTGTACCTGTTTTGTGAATTAACACAGTCAATCCAGTATATTTCACTGCAAGATTTGGTCCATTTTTTTAAAGACATTTTATAGGAGCTTTTGAGGTCTTCCCCTTCATATTTCATTTACACACTTTGTTTCCTTGTTTTCAGAAGTCTTGTTTTTCAAAAGCTTGAAAAATGTATCTCCTGAAAGTCAGAAAATAAATTTCATTCTCATTCTTATTTAAGGAAAATCCACACTTTCCTTAAGGGGACAGGTGTCTTCAGTAATTTTTATGGCAGTTCAGGGACCTGTAAACTGACCGGCATTGAAGTTGCAATGTCTTTCTATAGTAGCATTTTTAGTCAGAAGCCTTGATAAATCGCTCTAGAATCTAGACTGTGAATGCTGGTTTAGCAGGTATCAAAATATACATTACACAAGATTGATTGCCAAAGAACTTTAAACCTAGACTATCAAAAATGAGCACCTCACATCAGGCTTCTAAATCCTTATTTCGATTCCTAAATAAATGACCTGATTTTCAAAGCATACAGCAGCTCCCAATGAATGAGATTAAAATCTTTTGAACAGTAAATCATTTAGCTAGTTGTCCCAGTATTGATTCAATAGCCTATTTTTAAAAAACATCTTGGTTTTAGAATTTGGTTACATAATATTTTTTGTCAGTGCTCTTTGTTATAAAGTCAGTGACAAAATTAACTCCTAATTTATTATGTGACATTTAGCTCCCACAGTTTACTCATGAGAATCAATATTCCTGATATTTTTTCCTGTATGAAAGAATATCTATTTTAAAGGACTTAATTCTCTCAACTGTCTGTCAATTTTATTTTGTTAGTATTTCTGAGGCTAACCAGATTGTGATAGGCTTGCTAGAACTGTTATAAGAGCACAGTGCTGTAGATTCAAAACATGCTGTACTCAAAACTGATTTGTTGCTTTGCTTTGCATATGTTCATATAACTCTACTAATCTCAGCTGCAGCTAGTATTATGGCATTTTTGCAATATGACTGTGGAGTTAACAAAGTGAGAGAACATTGCTAACTTGGTATTCATAACTAGCTATAGGCAATACTTAGAAATATCTATTAATAATCAGGTGTCGGAAAAAAAAATAATTATATCACTGTTAGGCCTTGAGTAAAATTTTCAAGAAGTGATTTAGGTACTTGAGAGCCTAACCCACTTCGACTTTCATTGGAATTTAAACGGCTATACTTGTATAGGCTTTGTAATGTAGACATAGCCTTAGACTCTTAAGAAATGTAAGCAATTTTGCAAATGTTGCCCCTTGTCTATATATAATTAATTGGTGCTACATTGATTTAGGCTTAATGATACGTTCTTAAAATGCACATGCACTTGTAGATGTGCTGCACTGGTGCAAAGTGGGGTTTACACCAGTGTAGCTTAATTCTTTGTGCTGGTGCAATGGGTCTGTCGGGCTTCAACCATTGTACCTAAATTGATTTTACTCTGGTACAAATCTTTTTTAATGTAGACAAGGCAGTGCAAGTTTTCAAGTTGATGTGCAATTCCTTATATTCTCTACTTTGTCATTTTCTGTGATATCAGTTGTTTAGTAAGTGGGGCACTATCAAGATAAAAATACCTATGGTTGTTTATTTGTATAACTTTAGTGCCTAGGAGCCCTAGTCATGGACCAGAACCCCACTGTGCCAGGTGCTGTACAGTCACAGAGCAAAAAAAGACTGTCCCTGCACCATCAAGCTAACAATCTAAGTAAAAAGTAATTCTTGGTTACACCGCCTCGGGGAAGAATTTACAAATTTAGTTCTTATCACTGCCAATATATTACTGTTGTTAGTTTTAAAATATTTATTACACTCGCTGATTAAGTGCCAGCATAATAGAATATAGGCATGTATACAATTTTCTTTTTGTGCTTCATTCAGCTTGGACTTTTTAAAAAATCACTCACCCTACCTCCAACCACATTTTCTACTCAAACCTGGCAGCGTTGTACTAGCGCCAGAGAACCAGAACAATTTTAACAGAATATAAACTAACTTGTTTCACTCTCCATGCTGATTTGAATCATAAGACGCCTTCACATGTTTATAGTGGAGAGAGATTTTTAGTTTGAATGATCTCAGGTGGCAGTATTAGTATCACAGATCAAAATTGATTTAATACAATCATCTTCATGATAGGCCTACTCTGTGAATGTAGGTTGTAATGTTTCACATTACGTACTTGTGGCTTGCAGATTTTCATTTAATGTCTTAGTACTTTCTACTTTCAAATCCAGGGTAGAAAAGCATCTGCTTTGTCCTCCAGCTGCTGTTTTCCTTTGTTTCAATTGCCTGGATTGCAATTTTTTGGGAAGCTTCTGGTGAAGACCCAATATGTATTTGCAAGTAGAGGAGAAACAGCAAGTGTTCTTCTGTTTGTTAATGGGTGAGGGAGAGCGAAAGATTACTACGAACAAACTACTTTCCCCTTTCCTACAGTTGTAGTGTGCAAATGGTAAAAACCTCTCGTGGACCTCTGGTTTATCTGACATTCTTAAAGCAGGACGTGTTTCAAAATTTCTTTCAGTGTTTACGTAAATAACAATAAAAATAAAACTTCATTTGGATGAAAATTTCTTTAAATCTTTGCAACAGAAATCTCATAGCAGTTCCATTACCATTTTAATCCCAATACTTTTGGCTTGTTTGTTTAATGGTGTGTAAAATTATGTACAAAAATGACTGGCTTTGAATGCAGATCACCTCACCAATTACATAAGTCTTATGCAGGTTTCATATTCATCCTTCTTTCATTGTTTGTTTTTAAATGATTTCTTCAGGTTTGGTGGATTGAGTAGAATGCTGGCACCATCCTAGACTTCACTGTGGAGCTTTCAACACATTACAGAACAAATTGAGATGTTTGCATTTATTCCAGAATGATAATATTTTGGCATTAAGCAAAGCCTCAATATTTTTAAATTAAAACTTTGGATTATCAAAAATGATGAGACTGTGAAACAAAATAAATATGTGCCAACATATGCACATGTTGTGTTCCTTTTGAATATAGTGGGTTTTGTTAATATTTGGAATGTATGGTTTAAATCACCTGTTGGTGGTGGAAACCGTGTTCTTTTAATTAAAGCATTAAGGGCTGGATTGGCACCTTTCAGTCCAGCCTGAGTAAGGGCAATGAGTAGCTGAGTAGGCTCAAGAGGGGACGGGAAGCAAATAGTGACTCAGTTCTGCTTTCTCTGCTCCTGAGGGTAATAAGTTGAACCAGCCCTTTTCCCGAAGCAGCCTACTTCCCCCTTCATGTCAGCTGGAGTAGAGTCAAGGCCAGAGGTGAAAGTGGGCCGGTACGGTGTACCGGTAAGAAGTGGCCGCCGGTATGGGCCTGTACACAGCTGACGTTAAAGTACTGCTGCCCTTTCTCGTTCTCCCCTCTTCCCTCCTCCTCTCCCCCCCCCTCCCCCCCGCTGTTGGCAGCCCTGCCGGTAGGGTCGGGAGCAAAAGGGGCAGCTTCCCTGGAGCCTGGCTACCGCAACAGCGACCAGAGCCCCAGGCCTTTAAATCGCTGCTGGAGCCACGGCCGGCACAGCGCAGTAGGGCTGGCTGGCCACACCCCTTCTTGCCGAAGCCCCACCCCTTCTGCCGGAGGCGCTGTCCCTTCCGTCCAAGGCCCTGCCCTTTTCGGTAAGTCTTTTATCTTACTTTCACCTCTGGTCAAGGCTCTTTTTCTGCCCACCTGCACAGTAGAGGGAGTCGCAATCCAGCAGCATTTACTCTCTCCCCCTCCCTGCAGGATCTGACAATGTGTACCACATGCAGCGGAAGTTCTGTAGCCTGCGTTATAGAGGTTCTATGGCCTGTTGTGACCTGGGGTCGCTACCACCTTTCCTTAGCATATGGAAGCCTAGTTTGGACCTGCCGGGTTCAGCTCCCCAACCTTACAGCAACACAAGCACACCCCTCTGGGCTAACCCAGCCCCCCCTGTTTCTCTACAGGATAGTGATAGGCACGCTCTAACCTACATCTTCCTGGATTCTCCAGACCCTGATCCCCTGGAAATGCACATTATTCACATATGCTGCTTCCAAAGAAACAGTAGACCCCTACTTATTGGTTTCACCTCAGGTCACTCTTGTGCTTAATACACAGCACTTAGATCTGTTTATAATGAAATCAAGAATAAGTTTATTTAACAAAGCACAGATATTCAAGTCATAGCAAGTAGAAGTATTGGAAACAAACGAATACATATAAAATAGATTTGTAACTTACATGCTAGAGCCTAGACTTAATTAACTAGTTACTCTGAAGTCCAGTAGAATATTGCTCACCCAAAATCCTTGCAGCATTTTGCAGCCAGGATTGACTATGATCCTCCTTTCATGAGACAGACACACACTGATAGCTTGCCTAGTGGGTGAAGGACTCAGTGTGTTCCTTTGCCTCCCATAATATACAAGTCCCACCCTTTTGTCTTTATTCACAAACAGGATTTCCCCCCCTCCTTAGCCCTCCCCCCCCCCCCACAGTTTTATTTTTTCCTTTAGATTTTCTCCCTTGCAGATGTCACAACCTTTGAACTAGCTCCTGGTTCAGTATGCAAATAGGTCTCCATTGTTAGGCAGACTATATACAATAACTTGTAACCAGACAGGGAGAAAAGCATCTGTTACCTCCTTCCTGACAGGAACATGTCCGAGTCATGTCACTTCCTGATGACCTGCCTTAACTCCACGACCATAAGAGCATAATTTGCAGTATAGATACATAACTTATTAAATACATTTTGCAGTGATGACCAGTGGGCTACTTGCTCTCAGTAGAGACCTTACCTGTCACCCTCTGAACTATTACGCATATTTATGACCCAGGAGTTTTTTGGGAACCCTATACAACCCCATGCGCTCTGCTAGTTGGCTCCCAGTGGTCCCTGGGTCACACCTATGCTGTACAGGTCCCACTAAATTATCACAGTGGTCCCTTTTGGCCTTGAAGTCTATGAATCTGTACTTGAATATATAACTATCTATATGTGTGCAAGAAACTAAAGGGAACTCTCAGAGCACTTCTTATTATTAAATTAAATGCAAACACATACAGTTAGAAGCAAAGATGTCCGCCACATTTAGTTTGAGTTCCTTCTCAACATTGGCTGATTTTCATGCTAACTATGCAGCATCTATCTGTAGCCATAAATTAGTCAAGGATGGAATGTTGGCCTTTATTTTATATTTCCACCTTTTGGCTGTTTTTGCCTCAACTTGAATAGTGATTTTAGCATGAATGACAGTAAAAAGTTTATTTTTATTTAATAGATTTGTAAGGTGCTAGTTTATGCAGTGGTCTAATGTGATACTTTCATTTTTGAGACTTTTTTTTAAGTTGGATGTGCCTAGTTTAACCATAATTAGCTGTTTACATGTGCAGTCACTGCAGCTGTGTACAGGTCTGTCTCATCTTACGCGAGGGTTCCGTTCCGCAGTTAGCGCGTCAAGCGAAAACCGCGTATAGCCAAAATCCCATTGAGTTCAATGGCGGGCGAAATCGCCCGCACTACAGGTATAATATTAAAATTGTTATTTTTCTCTTTGTTGTTGTTTTTGCCGACCACGTAAAGTTGAAATCGTGCATGTTAAATGCGCGTAAAATGCAACAGACCTGTACAGATTAGATGTGCATTTTGTTTGCTGAATTTTCTGAGGAATCTGGCCTCTGGAAACTAGCAAGAACCTCAGTAAGTTCTATCTAGTATGCATTTGTTCACTGTCCATTTAGGCACAATTTAGCCTGGTTGGTGCTCTGCTCAAGACAAGCCCAGGACTTGAGAGTGAAGGAATGGTCTTTGACTCGGCTGTGTAAGGAAGTGGGCAGTGTATGTCTCTGACCAATGCCAGGCTCAAGCTAGTACTATAGTTTATCACTTACATTTGTATGTATTCTCTCTCGAACTTTAAATACTATAGAAAAAGACATCTTATGATTTAAAGTCTGTTATGTTTTTTTAAATTACTTTTATCCCCTTTTGAATTTTAGAATATCAATGTGCTGGCTTAGCATGTGACGGTGTTAAATGTGTGGTTCTTTAGAAAATTATTCATAGTGATTTGCTGTTTGAGAGGCTCAGTGTTATATGGTTAACTGACTCATTAATATTGTTCAGCCACCTGTACTTGAAATTCCTCTACCTTAATAGCACGAGTTTTTAAAGCTGTAATACTTTCCCCATCTATTGCATTCAGGAAGCAAATTCTACATACATTTCTAGCAGCAGGTCAAAGCGTTGCTTGTGACTGATTTTTGTGCTAAATGCACCACACTCCTTGTAACTTTTCCCCAGTATTATAAATTCGAGTAGGGCCTGAACTGGAAACCTCAGACTTGAGCACCCCAAATGTTGAGCATGTTTGAAATCTGAATTTAGATCCAGATCTATTGTCTAGTGTCTACAGCAGCTTTTACACAAAACTCTTCTATATGAAGTTTGAACTCTATGTGACCAGAATTTGAGTTACTGTCCCAGTCTAATTAGAATAGCAGTATATTCTCATGTTATGGGTAATATGCATGTGTACAGCACCCAACACAATGAAGCTTAAATCCTGATTTGTGTCTCTAGGCTCTATTGTAATACAGATAATACAATATTATGTATATACAGTAGTTGTTCTTCGAAGAGGGACTCAACCAAAACCCCTATCAGGCTCTTAATTTTGCAGCTTGAACTCACCTCTGGTATTCCTTTCAGCAACCCACCGCCTGGCTTCCCACATCTGTATTGAATGTATTTAGATGATAAGATCTTCCGTCAGGTTCCTGTCTTATCTGTGTACAAATCTCATGAATGCACCTCAAAGGTGCTGTGTAAGAAAAAATAATTGCCAGATGAGGTATGGTAATCTTTTAGATGTTTTTGGTACTGTCCAATTCTTCATCCACTAAGAAAACAGTGCAAGTTGTAAATCAGACTCCTCTAGTTGTTCAACTTCTTCATCTTCTGTTAATGTTTTTGGAATATGTAGCTTGCATTACTCGGTAGCCTACTCTCAAGATCCTCTGCAATCGCACTTATTACTAGCTATGAAAGCTGGGCCTTTACAATCAGCAATCAGAATACTATTATCTCCATGCTGGTTGATAATATCATAGTTGCCAACATTTGGAAACTTTTCCTCTGGCGGTTTTCAAAATAATTCAGGGTCATGTAGTCATCAAGATCCCAGCTGCCACAGAGATGTGTGCGCATTCAGTTGAATTTTTAAGTGTCTTTTTAAAAAATCTTAATCAGGCCCTCAAAAATGTTGTTCAGAGCTGTTTTCAAATATCTGCCCTCCTACCAGCATGAAAATCCATTAACTCCTTCCTCCTTTACTCAATATATCACATTTGGTGACGCATCAGTCCCAATGAGGCAACCTTGTAAAGACCTCATATATTAAAGCAGCAAAACAAAATTATTGATAAGAGAACCCCAAAAGTTAAGTGACTAGCATATAAAAAGATGTGCTTATTTAGGCCTCATGACTGTCCCCAAAACGGCCACGTACATCTCACCTGTCATATATCTTGTGGAGGAAGCTTAGGGTATATCTACCCTGCACTTAGACACTGACAGCTGGCCCGTGCCAGCTGACTCAAGCTCGTGGAGCTCGGACTGTGGGGCTGTTTAATTGCGGTGTAGACATTCCAGCTCAGGGTGGAGCCCGAGCTTTGGGACCCTCCCACCTCACAGGATACTTGCGCTTGGGCTCCAGCGTGAGTCTGGATGTCTACACTGCACTTAAACAGTCGAGCCCTGCTAGCCCGAGTCAGCTGGCATGGGCCAGCCACTGGTGTCTAATTGCAGTGTAATGGCTTGGTGTCCCCATTTGGTGATATTAGCCCTAGCCATAAGGCCTACTTCTTCCTGGCACTGTCCTCATCCCTTTGCCATCTTCCTCCCTGTTCAGTCTCCCTCTGCCTCTTTTTTGGCCTTCAATGGAATTTCCTCCTCTCTCCCTTCCTCTTTCCCCCACCCCAGGGAGGAGAATCCACCCTCCTGTAGTTTCTTCATCCCGATTCTTGATTCTTCACAAGGAGCTAAACTCTGATTGACTGCCTTCTTGCCTGTGCAAACTAACAACAAGAGCAGTGGAGAACAGTGGGAGAAAAGGGGATGGGGCAGACTCTGGAAGCTAGTATTAGAAACTGCAGTGGGATAAAGTTTTTCAGTATGAGCTTCTCTGCAGACTCTGGTAAAAAGGACAAACACCCTGGACTTTCCTGCCTGTACATACATTTACATATATATTTATTTTATTGGGGTGTGTAAGCCTAGCCCTACTGGATAAACGGCAGTCTGCCTAATATGTTATACCCCAGTATTCCAGACGGACTGCAGTAGGTGATTTATCCTATTCTACACACACAATGTCATTAAAGGGAACATCATTACCATTGCAAAGTCAAGTACTCAAAAGAGGTCCCGTGGAAAAAATAACGTATGATCATGTAATTAAAGTGTGTGTCATAATGCATACGCAGAAGGGGACTTTATTAAGCTTTCACAGACTGCCTTATTTCTGGCATTTTCTAACTTTTGAGTGCTTGACTTTGTAGCCTTAATGACATAGTTTTTTGTGTGCAATTTTCTAGGTTTTTAATAAAGCAAACTAGAAAAAATGTCATCATGTGGCATCATATTGACACCCAGGCCTGGAACCTTTAGATCCCCCCATGCAGATCTCTGCCACTTGAGCTAATGGAGGCACTGAGAGCAGTAGTAGGTGGCTCTCCTCTACATAGACCATCAATAGAGGGGGATGGAAGACTTAGCCAGTGGGTTTTACAGATATTTGATGACAGCAGAAGAATGGGGAGACTTGGAAATGTTGGCTTCCGTTTCAGACTCTGAAGTATTTTCTAATTGGCGCAGACTATTCTGCCCATTGTCCCCAAGTTTAACCCCTTCTGTCCTGTCGCTGCCAACCTGTCCCATGTGTTGTTCAACCTTTGTTCCACATCCCAGACCCATTACCCTCACCTCCTGTCTCCACTCCTCGGATTTCTCATCTCAGACCTCTCCTAGTCTCTCTTGCTTTCCCTGGTTCCTTGTGCTCTGTCTTCTCCCCCAGTCAGCCCCTCTACCCCCCAAGCTCCATGGCTTAATTCTCTGCCTGCATCCACAGTGATTCCCATGACTCCTCATCTGTTGTCTTTACCATCAACTTGGCTCCTTGTTTGTCTCTTTGCACGACCAATCCCAGTTCCCTGCCTCTGGCACTTTGGCTCCTTGTCAGACCTGTCTCTCTTTTCCCCTCCCCCACTGGCTCCCAGTCCCAGTCTCCTTGCCGAGAACCAATCATAGTCCCTTCCCCTTGGTTCATGGTCCCTTTCACCACAATTCCAAGTCCATTTTCCACACCCCACTGCCAACAGCCTCCAGTCCTGGTCTGCATTTCATTGATAAGTTTTCCATTGACATTTGGATGTTTTTAGTATCTGTTTCCTCTGTGAAAATTATGACCAATACTAAAATGTGCACGTGGCCTAAAACTCTCAGCCTATGCACACAGTGAATCATCAACTGGCATTAAAAAGGCCACAGCTTTATTCTTAACAGATAGGAACTTAAACATGAATGTTTAAATACGCTTAAATGCAATTATATTTTGAGCAATACTACAATTTTAGGTTTTAGTTGGTTGCTGGCTTCTTATCCTGTCCTTTTATAATCCTAAATTCTTTTACCAGTGTCCTTGCAATACTGTGAGGCTAAATCACATAATAAAAAGCTACAGCATCATTATATGGGTGATTTATCAGTTGGTTTTTTTAACTCTATGAACTGCGTGGTGATTTCTTGCATTTGTAGGCTTCCCATACACATCAGGAGGTAACCACCTAAGAATTAATTTGTTGTTACCATGTGTACCATGCATATAACTGATACATGTACTAATGTAGGATTGATCCCAGATCATTCATTGAAATGTCAGAATCAAGGAGCAGATTGACGGGAAAGTGTTGTCTTCTGAATTTGCTTGCATTTTTCTTCAAGAAAAGTCCCAAAAGAGAGACATTTTTATTGGCTTCTGGGAGGAGAGAAATCCCCCCCGCTCTACATATTTCATTCAGAAATCAAGTTCATGCGTCACTGTGTGGGGGACAATATTGATGTGGATATTACCTGACTCTAATAGGCGATAAAGTTAGTCACCATCAGTTTTTCTACAGTTGTGTGCTATGTGCAATTGAAAATATGTGCAGAAAGAATCTTTAAAAATGCTTTACACATGACATCTAGGGCCCTATTCATCCTCATTGTGACACCCTGACACCCCAATATTCACCACTGTCATGTAATTAGGATATGTTCTGTACAAAGTATGCCTTGTGAGGTATCATTCTAAAAGTCTAGATCTGCTAGACAGTAATATCTCATTGGATTGTATGTGAAATTATAAAGTTTGGTAATGTATGTGTTACTGAAACATGTGAGGTTGAAAACACCCACAAGCAGCCTTTCATGTACTACAGTAAAAAGGCCAAACAATGTTAATGGCTTATTGAAGAAAGGCACAGAAGCATAAGGATTACCCCAGGAACTGTGTACAATAGAAACCTCTCAGAGATAGCATTACACAATGGGAACTGTTTGACCCAGGTCAGAGCAAAAGAGCTTTCCAGCAGGTGGGAAGAAGATATAAAAAGGGGACAATGACATCATGATGGTACCTCACTCTCCCTACAGCAACACACCTGGAAACATCTAAAGGGCCAGGACTCAACTGTGGGAAGTGATGGTTCCAAGCTAGAGGGATTTTTAGCCTGTGTATGAAAACCTGGGAAAGCCAAGGCAGCTTGTGCCTTAAGAATCTGCCAGCTTGTTTACACTCAGGGTGAGAATTTGCTAATTCATATCCTACCTATCTAGTGTGTTAAGATCAGTTTGCAGTTTTGTTTATTTACTAATGCAATCTGCTTTGATCAGTTTGCTATCACTTATAATCACTTAACAGCTATCTTTTATACTTAATAAACTTGTTTTGGTTTTGTTTAAAACAAGTGTGTGGAAATTATAGCTTGGGGCAGAAAGCTGTTGCATATTTTTCTCCACATTGAGGGAGGGGGTGAATTTTATGAGCTTACGCTGTGCAGTTCTCTGTGCAGTGCAAGATGGTGTAATTTTGGGTTTACACAACTGGGAGGTGCCTTAGCTGAGCCTTCCCATGCAGAGCTGATATCAGCATTGTGTGTGAAGCTGCAGCTGATGTATCCCTATCTGTGTGTATGCTAGTGAAAGCAAGCTTGGAGAGCTTGTCAATTTATCACATCACCACAGTGTGAAAGGGAGCCCAGGCTGGTGGGTCAAGCCGGGTTAAGTGGTATCCCAGTTCCAAGTGGCACCCCGGGGGGAACCCATCACACTCATATTGGAAGAAAGGATTACTACTGTGAGCTTTATAAATGATTGTTTTGTAAATATATTAGCAGTGCACCCCAAACACTTTTAAAAGTCAGAGTTTATCAGCTGGGTCTTCTAGTTTTGCTAGCGTAACTTTCATCGCTGTTATTTTTTGGAAAATTCTGTGTTTGTTTTAAGCTCTTTGCTATATTGTAGCAGCTGAATATCATAATTTGCTCCATTTATATTATTTAGTATTTATACTAATTGTATACCAACTACAACTTTACAAAATGGTTCTTACAATCATTTGTTATATACTACCCATCACCTTCCTATTACATGGCTCTTTCAAATTCCCTGAGCCATGGAAATAATTTTGCTTACTTTGTAGAAACTGCCTGGACACTAATTCCGTTATTAATGGATTTCCATTTCCTTGATATCTTATCTCATCCAACCATCTTCTTTATATTTTCTGTTCCTCCAGGTGATGCTGTCCTGTTCTAGACTTTTCCCTTTCTCTTTTATGATTTTTTGTCAATGCTCTATCTTCTCCTCTTTGTGCTAGCATCTGGATTTGAAACTATATTGCTTTTATATCTTGCCTTGTGATTTTTCATTATTTTCCCATACTGTAATGCCAAACTAAAGTTCATCCATATTAATTCAAGTGTCATTTTATTCTCATGACATCCCGTAGCTTGCTGTTCAAACTGCTTTGGTAGTGCACTTTAGTTCTACAGCATCTCTGTTGTTCCAGTTCTGGGCCTCTACTGAGCAGAGCTTTTGAACTATGCTACATTTGGTGGTGGTTTTGGGATGAGGTCCAGTGGCCACTCAGAATAGTTTGACACCATCAAATTAATTTGTATTAATAATTTAAGGGAAGATGTGTAACCCCTGATCTTCAGAGATGGGTTAATGTATTTACCCAGTCTACCACCTTTCCCCGCACTGTCATCGGTTTTAGTTTTGATCTGTGAGAAATATTTCTGAATAGATAATAGTGCCATGAAAACCTGTAAGATAGCAGTTCAAAGCAGCATTCACCATTACAGGAAAGATTTGTAAACTTTATGCCATTGAGGAAGGCATTTTTATGTAGCATTAAGAGAAAAATGTTCTCTTTTGAACACAATTATTTGCTATTTGATTTTTCTCTTACTGCTATGTAAATGGTTGTGTAGTAGAATTATCAAGTGTTCCACATTTTTGTTCTTTAACTTACTGTTTACTTGGAATAGCACATTAGAACATGATATCTAAATTGGAGACAGTTTTTCAAATTAATGTTAGTACAGATGAATCCTACAATTTTACAGCTGTCTGTTTTGAAATGTAATGAGCACTATACAGGGAATTGGTTTTAGTTTCTGGAATACGCATGTTAAATCTCTATCAGTATGCGTGGTTCTTGCTGTGGTTATACTTTTATGTATTCCTATAAGACACTTTGCAAGATTCTGTGAATCCTGGTATAACATTGGGTCAGCAAAATAAATCACGTATGGACAAGAAAGATTGATTCATTAATTATAGCCAGAGTCAACTTACGTTTACATAATTTATCATTAAGCTTGTATTTGAGCTGAAAATCCATAAAAACATTAGGTTTAATTTTAAATGACTATCTCAACCAGCCCGTTTTCCTCAGTAGTATGTTTGTGTACTATAAAATGGATGTCAAATGCTTATTTACATTTTTAAGCTGCCCATCACTGTAATATCCCAGCAAATCAAATTTCATATTCTAAAATAAGTACTTGAGTCATCACATCTGTGTTTAAGTTAGTAGGTAACTCACATGAATTGCACGAAGCTTAAGATACTCTCTTTCTTGCCAGGTGCCTTTAGCTTACATAGCAAAACACTTCTGATAGCACAAACTATAAACACCTTTTGATTTAGTGTTCTAGTTTTCTAATCTGACCTGTTAAATCATTGTTACACTATTGATGTTATGTTTAACATAGGAGTACTCAGATTAATCACATTATTCACCGGTAAGTGAATTTTCCTATCAAAGATGCACTTATTTCTCATTCACAATGCTGCTATCTTTGTAAAGCATAAGTATCCCTGTGATGGAACCTTTATTTTGGTCAAATAAAGTGAAGTTTGTTATTTATTTCATATTAAGATATTGTCAATATGTGATAGGCACAAACACATAGGGGTTTATGGTTCCTGCCCCAAAAGCGTTTACAGCTTGGAAGACACAGGAAGAAAAACCAGTCTAGCAAACTGGTTTGGAAAGTGATTTCCAGCTCCATGGTGGCATAGCACCCAGTGTGAGGCATTGGCAGCATGCTGGGGCATTGGTTGGGGCTAATGTATCTCCTGCGGGTGGATCCACGGACAGTTATCCAGCACACAGTGGGAGTGAAAGGGGTAAAGAGGCTATTGTAGCCTCCCCCTTCTCTTCTGCAGAGATCACCAGAGCCAGCCAGCTAGTACCGATTCCCAGGATTTGGGCATAGTGCTAAAACTGTTCTAAATCTCATGCTTCTTTTTGCTAATGGATCTAGTCAGTGCACACTAATCCCAACATATGATATTCTTGAAACCCAAATATTCCCATTGCTTTTTCTTCTAAGCCTCATTTCCTCTATGTGGCTGCTAAAATTGGTAATTATAATGCCCATTTGGCCAGATGTAGCTTACTCCAATGGGGAAACAGCAAACGGCTTAACAGCTTCTGGACCAGTTCAGTTAGGTTGTCCGATGATAGTGCTGCTGCACAAGATTCAGAGTGAGAGTCCCCAGTGAGGGTGCTGCATTTTCCTAAAATATGGGTACGCATGTGAGCAAAGCTTTCTACAAGTTTTCTGTGCAGGCTGCACTGTAGGAAAGAACTCTGCATATGTTGTCACATCAGTGATCTGGATGATGGGCTGGATTGCACCCTCAGCAAGTTCGCGGATGACACTAAGCTGGGGGGAAAGGTAGGATCCAGAGTGACAGAGACAAATTAGAGGATTGGGCCAAAAGAAATCTAATGAGGTTCAGCAAGGACAAGTACAGAGTCCTGCACTTAAGACGGAAGAATCCGATGCACCGCTATAGGCTGGGGACCGAATGGCTAAGTGGCAGTTCTGCAGAAAAGGACCTGGGGATTACAGTGGACGAAATGCTGGATACGAGTCAGCAGTGTGCCCTTGTTGCCAAGAAGGCTAACAGCATATTGGGCTGCATTAATAGGAGCATTGCCAGCAGATCAAGGGAAGTGATTATTCCCCTCTTTTTGGCCCTGGTGAGGCCACATCTGGAGTATTACATCCAGTTTTGGACCCCCCACTACAGAAAGGATGTGGACAAATTGGAGAGTCCAGTGGAGGGCAACAAAAATGATTAGGGGGCTGGGGCACATGACTTATGAGGAGAGGCTGAGGGAACTGGGCTTATTTAGTCTGCAGAACTGAAAAGTGAGAGGGGATTTGATAGCAGCCTTCAACTATCTGAAGGGGAGTTCCAAAGAGGATGGAGCTAAGCTGTTCTCAGTGGTGTCAGATGACAGAACAAGGAGTAATGGTCTCAAATTACAGTGGGGGAGGTCTAGGTTGGATATTAGGAAAAACTATTTCACTAGGAGGGTGGTGAAGTACTCGAATGGGTTACCCAGAGTGGTGGTGGAATCTCCATCCTTAGAGGTTTTTAAGGCCTGACTTGACAAAGCCCTGGTTGGGATGATTATTTGGGGTTGGTCCTGCTTTGAGCAAGAGGTTGGACTAAATGACCTTCTGAGGTCTTTTCCAACCCTAATCTTCTATAATTTTATGATTCTAATGCTTTCCACTTGCTACCACAGTTCAGGCATCAGACTGAGCTCTGTGGGCATGTAGATACAGTATTATGGTATCTTGCATGCTTTCCAAGGTACTTTAGTCAGCTAAAATGTTGTGAGCCACGAACTTTTTATGTTATGATTAAATTGCCATTTGCTTTAGAATTTCAGTTAAACTCTCAGGGTATGTCTACACTACGGGATTAATCCGAATTTAGATAATTCGGATTTGAAAAACAGGTTGTATAAAGTCGAAATGGATGCGGCCACACTAAGCACATTACTTCGGTGGTGTGCGTCCAAGTACCGGGTCTAGCGTCGATTTCTGCACCGTTGCACTGTGGGTAGCAATTCCATAGCTATCCCATAGTTCCCGCAGTCTCCCGCGCCCATTGGGATTGTGGGTTAAGATCCCAGTGCCTGATGGGACAAAAAACATCGTCGCAGGTGGTTCTGGGTACAGCCTCACCTCCTCCCTCCCTCCCTCCCTGCATGAAAGCAACGGACGGCAGACAACCATTTTCGCGCCTTTTTTCCTGGGTGGGTGAACACTGCAGACTCCATACCATGGCAAGCATGGAGCCCGCTGAGCTCAAGACAGCAGTCATGAATATTGTAAACACCTCGCGCGTTCTCGTGGAGTTTATGCTCAGCCAGGACCAGAGAAACGAGGCGAGGAGGCAGCGGCGGCGGCAGCATGATGAGGACATGGACACAGACACGGATACAGAATTCAGTGAAACCACAGGCCCCGGTGCTTTGGAGATCATGTTGTTAATGGGGCAGATTCTATCCATGGAACGCCGATTCTGGGCAAGGGAAACAAGCACAGACTGGTGGGACCGCATAGTGTTGCAGGTCTGGGACGATTCCCAGTGGCTGCGGAACTTTCGCATGCGTAAGGGCACTTTCATGGAACTTTGTGACTTGCTGTCCCCTGCCCTGAAACGCCAGAATACCAAGATGAGAGCAGCCCTCACAGTTGAGAAGCGCGTGGCGATAGCCCTGTGGAAGCTTGCAACGCCAGACAGCTACCGGTCAGTCGGGAATCAATTTGGAGTGGGCAAATCTACTGTGGGGGCTGCTGTGATGCAAGTAGCCAAAGCAATCACTCAGGTGCTGCTACGAAAGTTTGTGACTCTGGGAAATGTGCAGGCTATAGTGGATGGTTTTGCTGCAATGGGATTCCCTAACTGTGGTGGGGCAATAGACGGAACCCATATCCCTATCTTGGCACCGGAGCACCAAGCCACCGAGTACATAAACCGCAAGGGGTACTTTTCAATGGTGCTGCAAGCACTTGTGGATCACAAGGGACGTTTCACCAACATCAACGCGGGCTGGGCGGGAAGGGTTCATGACGCTCGCGTCTTCAGGAACACTACTCTGTTTAAAGGGCTGCAGCAAGGGACTTACTTTCCGGACCAGAAAATAACCGTTGGGGATGTTGAAATGCCCATAGTTAATCTTGGGGACCCAGCCTACCCCTTAATGCCATGGCTTATGAAGCCGTACACAGGCAGCCTGGACAGGAGTCAGGAGCTGTTTAACTACAGGCTAAGCAAGTGCAGAATGGTGGTAGAATGTGCATTTGGCCGTTTAAAAGGTCGCTGGCGTTCATTATTGACTCGCTCTGACCTCAGCCAAAGAAATCTCCCCATTGTTATTTCTGCTTGCTGTGTGCTCCACAATCTCTGTGAAAGTAAGGGGGAGACCTTTATGGCTGGGTGGGAGGCTGAGGCAAATCGCCTGGCTGCTGATTACGCGCAGCCAGACACCAGGGCGATTAGAAGATCACACCATGAAGCGCTGTGCATCAGAGAAGCTTTGAAAACCAGTTTCATGGCTGGCCAGGCTACCGTGTGAAATATCTGTTTGTTTCTCCTTCATGAAAACCCTCCCCCTTTACTGACTGATTTTCTGTAAGGAACCCACCCTGCCCCTTCCCCCATCTTTCTTTCAAACCAAATAAAGTCACTATCATTTAAAAATCATTTATTCTTTATTAATAGATTAGAAAAAGAGAGAGGGAACCCGGGTGGTATTTGGGAGGAGGATTGCTGGGAAGGAAAAAGCCACAAAGAAAAGGTTAAAAAAATGACAGCCTTTTGCTTGGGCTGTCTACTGGGGTGGAATGGGAAGGTGTACGGAGCCTCCCCCCCCCCGAGTTCTTACACGTCTGGGTGAGGAGGATACGGAACATGGGGAGGGGGGAGGGTGGAACAGGGGCTGAAGCGGCAGTCTGTTATCCAGCAGCCGTTCCGGAACCTCCACCAGACGCCGGAGCAGCCCCAGCGTTGCATCCTTCATCCTCTGGTCTTCCTGCCGCCACCCCTCCTCTCCTCACGTTGGTCCCTCCTCTCCTCACGTTCACTGACTTCTTTCCTATACTTTGAAACTGTTTCCTTCCACTCATTCACATGAGCTCTGTCACTGCGGCTGGATTCCATAATTTCAGAAAACATGTCCTCCCGCGTTCTCTTCTTACGACGCCTTATCTGTGATAACCTTCGGGATGGAGGAGGGAGGCTTGAGGAATTTGCAGCTGCTGTAGGTAGGGGAAAAAAGAGAGAATTGTTTTAAAAGCTACATTTTGCATAACAATGCTTATACTCTTTCACGGTGACCAACACTGTTCACATTACATAGCACATGTGATTTCTGTGCAAGGTCGCATTTTGCCTCTTAATGCTGAGTGCCTGTGGCTTTGCTGCTAGAGATCACAGGTCTGGGCAACAGAATTCGGCTTGCATGCGGCCATGGTAAGCTTCTACGCCCTCCTTTCCCACATACCAAGCATAGCTTGTAGAGTGCTGCAGAATTGGGAAATGAAGTGGCAGCACTCCACACGAGCTGTGTCCAATCTCAGCCAGTTGGGGGGGGCAGTGTGGGGGGGCTTGTCTGGGCCCCTTCAGGCAAGTAGAGTGCTGCGGTTTTTCTGTTAACATTCAGCAGCACCAGAAAACAAACTAACCACCCCCCCCCCTCGCCATGAATTCTCTGGGATGATCGCTGTACCCCTCCCCCCACCGCGTGGCTGGTAACAGGGAAGATCCCTGCTAGCCAAACGCGAAAAACTCAGGGCCAATTTCCCATCTGCGCTTGGCTAACTGCAGGGAAGGATTTATTTTCCGCCACAGGCAAACAGCCCAGTAGGAACGGCCACCTCTGTCCCCTTAATTAAGTTCCCGTATTTCAACCAGGTTACCAGGAGTGATATCACTCTCCTGAGGATTACACAACAAGATAAAGAACGGATGTTGCTTGAATGCCAGCAAACACCGGGACCATACGCTGCCAGGCTTTGTCAGGCAATGATACCAGATTACTTGCTGCAAGCATGGCGTGGTCAAGTGTCCTACCATGGAGGAGGGAATAAAGATGCACTGCCCAGAAACCTTCTGGCAAGGCTTTCGGAGTACCTCCAGGAGAGCTTCATGGAGATGTCCCTGGAGGATTTCCGCTCCATCCCCATACACGTTAACAGACTTTTCCAGTAGCTACAGACTTTTCCAGTAGCTGAACTGACCGCGAATGCAAAGTCAGGCAAAGTAATCATTAAAAACCGTTTGCTTTTAAAACAAGTTTTATATTTTAAAAGGTAAACTCACCTGAGGTCCCTTCCATGGGGTCAGAGTCTTGGGTACTGGCTTGGGAGGCTTGGGAGGGTACTTCAGTCAGGGTGATAAAAAGATCCTGGCTGTTGGGGAGAATGGAGTGCTGTGTGCTCTCTGCAAGCTCATCCTCATCCTCCTCCTCCTCCTCTCCCCCATCGGCAGAATCCTCAGGCGTCGCTGATGAGACTATCCCCGACCCAGAATCCACGAACACAGGTGGGGTAGTGGTGGCAGCCCCCCCTAGAATTGCATGCAGCTCGGCGTAGAAGCGGCATGTCCGCGGCTCTGACCCGGAGCGACCGTTTGCCTCCTTTGTTTTTTGATAGGCTTGTCTGAGCTCCTTGACTTTCACGCGGCACTGATCTGAGTCCCTATTGTGGCCTCTCTCCATCATGCCCTTGGAGATTTTTTCAAAAGTTTTTGCATTTCGTCTTTTAGAACGAAGTTCTGCAAGCACTGAATCCTCTCCCCATACAGCAATCAGATCCAGTACCTCCCTCACGGTCCATGCTGGTGCTCTTTTTCGATTATCAGCCTGCATGGTTACCTGTGCTGATGAGCTATCTGTGGTCACCTGTGCTCTCCACGCTGGGCAAACAGGAAATGGAATTCAAATGTTCGCGGGGCTTTTCCTGTCTACCTGGCCAGTGCATCCGAGTTTAGATTGCTGTCCAGAGCGGTCACAATGATGCACTGTGGGATAGCTCCCGGAGGCCAATACCATCGAATTGCGGCCACACTAACCCTAATTCGAATTGCTAAAATCGATTTTGGCACTACTCCGCTCGTCGGGGTGGAGTACAGAAATCGATTTAAAGGGCCCTTTACATCGAAATAAATAGCGTCGTTGTGTGGACGGTTGCAGGGTTAATTCGAATTAAAGCTGATAAATCCGAATTAAAGTCGTAGTGTAGACCAGGCCCCAGGTATTATGCCACCTAAGGTTTAATAAAACAAACACTCAGTTATTTCACATCCCTTCAGTTTTTTTCAGTGTTGAACAGATGGAATGCTGCCAATTCTTCTTTTTTATTTTTTTTTTAACTTCAGATAATTTCTAAGGTTTATGTGTTAATCGTATAGTTTGTAGCTTTCTTTCAGCAGATCTACTTTGATGGCTGTTCCCTTTCGTTTCATCAAGGACATGTTTTTTCTGTTTCAGTGCTATTTATCCCCAGGCTTTGGCCTGCCTCTTCAATCCAGGTGGTAAAATTTCAGCATTTTAACTCTGCTCCCTTGGCAGAGCTGAAAATGTGCACCTGATAAGCCATCTTGAAAGAACTTTTAGTGCAGTTTTTCTTTGAGTGCTTCTATTCACCAATAATCAGTTTTTCTTTCCAGGACAAACTGGGTATCTAGAATGTTTCACCATTCACTCTGACCATTTTAAGGGTACGTCTATACTTACCTCCGGGTTCGGCGGTAAGCAATCGATCTTCTGGGATCGATTTATCACGTCTTGTCTAGACGTGATAAATCGATCCCGGAAGCACTTGCCATTGACACCGGTACTCCTGCTCCGCGAGAGGAGTGCGCGGAGTCGATGGGGGAGCCTGCCTGCCTGCCACGTGTGGACCCGCGGTAAGTACCTTGTAATTCGAACTAAGATACTTCGACTTCAGCTACATTATTCACGTAGCTGAAGTTGCGTATCTTAGTTCAAACTGGGGGGTTAGCATGGACCAGCCCTGAGTATAGTCTTTAGGTAATGGATCTACTCATTTAATTTTCTGCCTTCAGAGATTCTTTGGGCTCTGCTACTACAACGATCTAAGAATTTTACTTCAATAGTTGTTTGCAATTTATTCCTGAGCAATGCAACTTCTTACAGTAGCTCAAACTACTTACATAGCTGTTGACCCAGAAGTAAAGAATGGTAGGAAGAGGAATGTTACAACAATAAAGGGATTACGAAAGCCCTGTGATTAAAATTGGAGGTTGCCTTATAGAATCATAAGAAGATATGGGCCCTTTGGAATGAAATCTGAGTTTAAGAACTAAAACTCACTCTTGTTCACTCCATCAGAGGCTAAGTCAAACAGTGTTCAGGGCACGATATAAAAGTATTTAATTGCCATTCTTGAATGCCATAATGATAGAAACTGTGAACGTTAGCAAAATAAAAATTGCGTTACTAAGTACTTTGTGGCATAGTACGTTGGCAATATCTTTAACCCAATGAAGCTTTGGATCTTCCTCGCGAGGCACAACAAAAAAAATCTTTAGAGATGGTATGCAACTAGTGTATGTGTCATGGTTTTAAGGAGATTGCAGCAGCCCAATCTAGTTCAACATAACTTTCCACATAGGAACCAGAGAAGTGCAGAAGCCAAAAGATGAATCCATATAACGAGGATTTGGGAAAACTTTTCCATAATGGACCAACTGACCTATTTCAATTTGAAGCCAATAGTGTGTTGCCAGTGTGCAGACAAACTTGTGATATATATGGAGGTTTTTTTAAGAGAGAATTTTCCAATTGCTTTAGCCTCTGACTATATGTATGTCTGTTTATCTTTATTGCGAGATCTCTGGGGTAGGGCTGTTTCTTCTTGTCTGTCTGGAAAGTGCGTAGCACATAATGGGCACTACCATAAAACAAATAGTACCACTGTACTTGTGTAGATATTACTGTTCTTTACACTATTTACATTTATTAAAGCATTTTCAGGTCGTACTGATGCAGCTGAGCACACTATCACTTAAGCTGGCGAAACTTATGTCATTCAGAGATGTGCTTTTTTCACACCTCCGAGCGACATAATTTTTGCCAGCATAAGTGGTAGTGGAGACATGGCCAGAGTGTCCATTAGTCTGAGCAAGTAGTTCTGGGTCAGCTGAACTTCCTTGCAGAGAGCCCTCTTCCATTTCTCAGGAAGAGTACTGTAAAATGGACGTGAGTGCAGCTTGGAAAGATCGGCATTCACACACTCAGGTTCAGGGGCAAGAGAGGAAATTGAGAGTAGTGAAGACACAAAAAGGAAATGCTTCCATTGCTATGGTGAGAAGAGGGAGGATGTAGGCTCATTCCCTCCCAGCAGCCGGGGACAAGAGGACAAGAATTCCAAGCTGCCCTGCTTTGTTGTGTATGTGTTTCAAGTGAATTTTCAAATATGCACACAAATGTGGGGCCTCGGTGAGGCTGCTAGAAGGAAGAGTTGCACTTACCTAAACAAGATACTTCTATGAGACCCCAGAAATCTTACTGGTGCCTCAACAACAGAATTGTGTACCTCTATTCTATAACTTACTACATTGAGAAGTTATTGAGATAAAAAACATAGTGGCTCTAAAAAGCCTTGTTGGGCTATTTTGTCCTGTGCACCCTACTTCCACTTAGGTCCAGGAGTTCCTTTGCCTTAATTTTTGAAGAACTTAATCCAATGGAAACCTTATAATGATGGTGCCTCAATTGCATTCCTAAACAGACTGCTTTGTTTACCTAATCCATGAATTCTTTCCTAATACTGTACTTGAATTTTTTTCTTCTAAATAGGGCCATCAAGCAATTAAAAAAATTAATCAGGATTAATTACATGATTAAAAATTAATTGGGCAATTAATCACATTTTTAAACAATAATAGAATACCATTTAAATATTTCTACATTTTCAAATATATTGATTTCAGTTACAACACAGAATATAAATTGTACAGTGCTCACTTCAAATTTTGTAATCAAAAATAAATATACACTGTAAAAAACAAAAGAAATAGTATTTTTCAATTCACCTAATAAAAGTATGGTAGTGCAATCTCTTTATCATGAAAGTTTAATTATGTACCAAAAAAAACTGCATTAAAAATAAAATAATGTAAAGCCTTAGAGCCGACAAGTCCACTCACTCTGACTTCTTGTTCAGCCAATCGCTCGAATAAACAAGTTTGGTTACATTTGCAGGAGATAATGCTGACTGCTTCTTGCTTACACTGTCACCTGAAAGTGAGAACAGGTATTCACATGGCACTGTTGTAGCCGGTGTCTCAAGATATTTATGTGCAGATGCACTAAATCAGTGGTTCTCAAACTTTTGTGCTGGTGACCCCTTTCACATAGCAAGTGAGTGTGACCCCTCTTATAAATTCAAAACACTTTTTTTATATATTTAACACCATTATAAATGCTGGAGGCAAGTGGGGTTTGGGGTGGAGGCTGACAGCTCGCGTCCCCCCCATGTAATAACCTCATGACCCCCAAGGGGTCTTGACCCCCAGTTTGAGAACCCCTGTGCTAAAGATTCATATTTCCCTTCATGCTTCAACCACCATTTCAGAGGACATGCATCCATCCATGGTTTGGGTTCTGTAGTTTCCTCATTGGAGTGTTGCTCTTTTAAGACTTCTGAAAGCATGCGCCACACCTCATCCCTCTCAGATATTGGAAGGCGCTTCAGATTCTTAAACCTTGGGTCGAGTATTGTAGCCATCTTTAGTCTCACATTGGTACCTTCTTTGTGTTTTGTCAAATCTGAAGTGAAAATGTTCTTAAAATGAACAACATGTGCGGGGTCATCATCCGAGACTGCTATAACATGAAATATATGGCAGAATGTGGGTAAAACAAAGAACAAGAGACATACAATTATCCCCCAAGGAGTTCAGTCACAAATTTAATTATGAATTATTTTTTTAATGAGCGTCAACAGCATGGAAGCATGTTCTCTGGAATCGTGGCCGAAGCATGAAGGGACATACGAATGTTTAGTATATCTGCAACATAAATACCTTGAAATGCTGACTACAAAAGTGCCATGCAAATGCCTGTTCTCTCTTTCCGGTGAAATTGTAAATAAGAAGTGGGCAACATTTTCTCCCATAAATGTAAACAAACTTGTTTGTCTGAGTGACTGGCTGAACAAGAAGTAGGACTGAATGGACTTCTAGGCTGTAAAGTTTTACATTGTTTTGTTTTTGAGTGCAGTTATGTAATAAATCTACATTTGTAAGTTGCACTTTCACGATAAAGAGATTGTGCTACAGTACTTGTATGAGGTGAATTGAAAAATACTATTTCTTTTATTGTTTTTACAGTGCAGATATTTGTAATCAAAAATAATATAAAGTGAGCACTATACACTTTGTATTCTGTGTTGTAATTGAAATCAATATATTTGAAAATGTAGAAAAACATCCAAAATATTTAATAAATTTCAATTGATATTCTATTATTTAACAGTGTAATTAAAACTGTGATTAATCACGATTAGTTTTTTTAATCGTGATTAATTTTGGAGTAAATTTTAACTGCAATTAATTGACAGCCCTACTTCTTAATTATACAAGAAACAAACACTCTTATATAATGTCTTCCTCTTTTTTTTTCATGTCTTTTCTGACCCTTGAGTACCATCACTGTAGTCACATGGAGCTTTTTGCATATTTTTTCTAATGTTCAGTTGTTTTGTATGACAGTTTCTTTTCGTGTCTTCCATTCTTTTCCTGTGTCTTCATCTTTATCTTCCATTCTTATTATTGAAAAAGTCATCTTTTTGTGATCATTTGACCAAAATCATTCTTCTCCATGGTCATTGCTATTAGGTTGTGACCAATAGTAACATCTTTCCTAGTTGCTTTTGCAGCTTTTAATCAAAAATTATTCAGGACTCTTTAAAATCTTTCTTATATTTGTGTCTTACCATGAGTGCCTTAGCAAATATCTAGATAATTAAAATCCCAATGACTCCTGAGTCCTGGAGTAGTGATATTGGTATTATACAGTTGAGTAGGTTTTATCCAATTTTTCATTGTAGTCTGTAGCAAGTGACCACTGGAATTTACCCTCTGATTTATATGGGTCTGGCCATAAACCATAAACTTTTACTTTTATCCTTTCCCTCAGAGTCAGTCTGTATTTCACTTTGTACATGTTTTAATGTACAGTGTAATGTTACCCCATTTTTTGACTTTTTCCTCTCCAGAAAAGATTATATCCTTATATATTACAGACATCCTGCCTTGTTTCTTGAAATATCATCCTTTACCTAATTTTGCTTATTTCCTGTAGTTTTAGCGTCAGTCTGTGATTATTTCAGATTATTTTGTATCTCGTTCTTCCTCCATTTTTTTAACCATTTGCCCCTTTTGTAATTACCTTAGAATTTACCTGAAAAGGAAATGATTATCTCAATTCACTTTCTGGTTTACATATCGGTACTAGACAGAGATTATTCCCCAATCTGGTGAAGTTAGGATTGTCTGTCTGATTCAAACTCCTTTTCTCCAAAATGACTAATGCTTCATTATTCTTTATTATTAATACTAATACTTAATTTGAATTCCTTCTCTGTTGACCACCTCTTTAACCATTTGTTTCTCTTACTCTCCTTTTTCTCCCTTGGCATTCTCTATACTGTATCTGTAGAGTTTCAGAAATGACCACTTAGTCTAACGCTTTCACTTTCCTATGCTAATTCCTGAACTGTACCACTGATTTATTTTCTCATTAGTCAGTATCTTTATCTTGTTTCCCACTTGAGTCACCTTCTCTGAGCCCCACTTGGTCTCTTATACTTGTACTTTTAACCATCTGAAAGTTTGGAGTGAAATTTTAAGACCACTTAAACTACCTTTAAATGTCACAGGCAGGAGCTAAATCTGGTATTAAACAAATAACTATACTACTCCTACCTGCTCCTCCAGATCTCATGGCTTATCTTTGACACTACACATGGAATTTTCTTTCTTAAAATAGTAGTATTTTTCCAAGTAAAATAAGAAACTTGAATAAGGTCTGAACTGACAGATGTAAAGCTAAAACACAGCTACAATTAAGAGACAAAAATTAGAGGGAAATGACTGAGCAATTTCACCACAGAACCTGAACTTATACGAGAGACTGCTGAGCTGGAATTGATATGCAAACTAGACACAATCAGCTCAGGATTGAATAAGGACTGGGAATGGCTGAGCCATTACAAACATTGAATCTATCTCCCCTTGTAAGTATTCTCACACTTCTTATCAAACTGTCTGTACTGGGCTAGCTTGATTATCACTTCAAAAGTTTTTTTTTTCCTCTTACTTAATTGGCCTCTCAGAGTTGGTAAGACAACTCCCACCTGTTTATGCTCTCTGTATGTGTGTATATATATCTCCTCAATATTTATTCCACTCTATATGCATCCAAAGAAGTGGGCTGTAGTCCACGAAAGCTTATGCTCTAGTAAATTTGTTAGTTTCTAAGGTGCCACAAGTACTCTTGTTCTTTTTCAACTTATACTGTACGCTACCAGCCAGAGTTACACTGTCAGAATCCAGGTCACATCCTGATGTAGGGCTCCAGGATAGAAAATCCACCCTGGGAATGGGTGGGGGTGTTGTGATGATGAAAAAAACCTATAAATTTTCTTTTCACCAGAGCCTGCGGAGGATGGTCATATCTCCAGAACTGAGTGGTGTGGTTAGGGTACCAGGAGGATGGGCTGATTCAGCCCTCAGTAGACTACTGAGGGACATCAGCAATGGAAATACCATCTGCACTCTTTGGCTCTCACATGAATAAAATATATTTCATGAACTTCAAAATTATTTCATGATGAAATTGTCATTAATATTCAAGCATACAAAATTGGAATATTGGAGACAGCATGTGGAAGGCACTCTTTTGCATTGCAAGAAATCACCTTCTGGTGAGTTGGTTTCTGCTAACTCCCTTCTCTGTAGGTACGTCTACACTGCACACTCCTTTTGGCAGCATGTACGGTACATTGCACACCCCCTAACGTGCGTATAAATATCAATATAGTACATGAGGTACTGCTTAGGCAAGTAAAGACACTCCTGAATCCTGTGGGTATATACGCTACTACATGGCTCTCTAGTCACCCAAATCGTGCCTCCCTGTCTATGCTACTATTTTGAGCAGTATAATGTCCCGCTGCTTCGTCACTGCCGGAGCCTTTTCCCACTGCATGGAAAGACTTGGGCAGTGGAGAAAGGCTCTGTCAGGGAAGGCAGTGGGAAAAGGTTCCGAAAGCTCCCCACTGTCAAGTCTTTCCCTGCTGCCTCCATCTGCCAGAGCCTTTCACTGCAGCATATAGCTACACATACTCTAAAGGCCACAACAAGAGCTATGCAGTCTAGATGTAGCCTTTTTGTTGATGGTCCATGTTAATGGTGCACCATGTTGATCATGCATATTCTATTAAACAGTGATTAAAAATACCTGTTCCCTGTCTTCAGGTCATGTTTCAGAGTTGGTAGCATTGGTGGTGCTACACTGCGGCAGAAAAATGCTTACAAATTCTCCCAATGTATGCAAGGCCATAGATATTTGTTTGCTTGACTCAAACAGTGGTAAAAGACCAATTAGATTAATTGACTCTGCTTTAATGGGACTGACATACTCATAATTGATTATTACAAATGCATGAGAAATACAGTTTCCCAGGTGCTCAACAAAATGTGCTGTATTGTATTTTTCCTGATATGTATTTGAAAGACAATTCCTAGTGTAATTTATTAAGTATCTCCCTTCAAAAACAATCTTCAATTAAAATTGTTTATATTTTTAACAACTTACTGATTGCATTTGACTGTCAGTCGCTTTGAGTGAATTAAACTTTAAAAAGCTTTCTTGGTATGAATACAAAAGAGAATTTAAAACATTAGTGCAGCCAGAATATGTATCAGAATTTATTTTTAATGTGTCAGTTACATCATTCACAGTAGCAGCTAGCATAAAAATATTTCAAACTACTGGTTTCATAGCATTGTGTGACTCAATAGAAGGTACATAGCAAAACAGGGTCTGTGTATAGCAAGTCAGATGGTAAATTAATATTAAGTACCAATGACTGATACTTGCTATAAGACTGTAATCCAGCTCAACTAGAAGTTATGGACTTGATGCAGGAATCACTTGGTGAAATTGTATGGCCTGTGTTCTGCAGGAGGTCGTTCACTGTGTATGACTCTCCTGCCATATACTGAGATATCCACAGCAAGCCAGTCTGCCTAAAGGCCAGGTGAATTACTTTCTATCCAAGGGCTATGACGGGTGTGATTTACTAGTACTCCACACAGCTCTTTCTAAGCAACCACATTTATTCAGATGGTGAAAACATATAAAATACAAAATGTAGGATATATGGGAACTTCAGGAAACTGAGAAATATTCCCTGTGGCCCGCCGCTTCCCGCAGCTCCCATTGGCTGGGAACGGTCAACCGCGGCCACTGGGAGCTGCGGAGGGCTGTGCCTGTGGACGGTCAATGTCAGCAAAATGTCTCGTGACCCGCAATCAGATTATCCTGATGGGTAGACTATGAAATGTAAACAATCTGTTAAGTATACAAATGGCATTCAAATAACGGATACAGTGCACTCCCCCTCAGTTTTCAAAATAAATTTGTTAGCAGCATATCTACAAACCAGTTTAATTTCTCTGACTTGTGGTAGAAATTTTTTCATATCAACATGACACAAGTCCAGGTCCTTGTCCTGAGGAGTTTAGTCTCATTTGGAAAGTTATAGCACAAAGCTCTAAAGATGCATCACAGGAACTCAAGTAGATAGTCTTGAGAAATCAGCAGTGGAGGATGAGACTACAGAAGGGAGTTTCAAGGGGACATTTGAAAGAGGGCAGAGGGGATGATTGGCTGTAACCTTTCATCTGGTATTCTGCCAGTGTCTGCACTGCAGTTCTTTGGAAGTTGTCTTGACCAAGTGTCTTTTTGTCTTCATCTGTTAAATAATGGCTAATTCTACAACTCTGTGTGACCACTACTAAAATACTGTGTTCAGTTCTAGTGTCCACAATTCAAGAAGGATGTTGGTAACTTGGTGAGAGTTCAGAGCAGAGCCAGGAGAATGATCAAAAGATTGGAAAATATGCCTTATAGTGAGACTCAGTGAGTTAAATATGTTTAAGTTAACAAAGAGAAGAGGTTAAGGAGTGACCTGATCACAGTCTAGAAGTACTGACTTGGGGAACACAAATTTTATGATAGAGGACTCTTCAATCTAGCATACAAAGATATAACAAGACTCTATTGTCATGGACCTGGACATAGGTGGTCCGACCCAGTGGTCAGAGTAATGGTGGTCAGGCCTAGTGGTTGGCACCAGGAACTGGAACCAGGGGTCAAAACCAGAGATAGTGTTAGGAGTCAAGCGAAGGGTCAAAGTCACAGTTAAGAGCCAAGCCCAGGTTGGAGCCAGAATCAGTACCCAGGGATGGCCTATAGGAGCAGGAATCTGGAATAAGGCAGGAAGGCAAGAGGGCAGGAGAACAGGACTGAGAAGCAAGAATCAGGAACAAGGCAGGGCTCAGGAGTCAGGCAAGAAGCCAGGGTCCAATTTATCAGCCAGCCAAGGATTCAGCTAGTTGCTCGAACAACTTCCTGTGCTGTCTCCTGGCTTAAATAGTGAGTCTGAGCCAGTTGGGGAGATCAGACATCTCCTCCAATCAGGAGCTTCATGGGCAGTTCCTCTGGTGAGCTAGGGTCCACTAGCCCACACTCTCTGCTGGTCCCAGCAAGCTGTCAGGTAGTAGCTGCGGTCTAAGGACAGGTGGGATCCACGGACCCAGGTTTGAAACCCACAATCCCTCCCATCACACACACCTTCCCTTAGAGCACTCTCCAGGCATCAGTAGGCTGGATTTTCCAGGATGGTTCTCATGGAAGGTTTTTACCAGGTCAGGTGCATGGACATTTTCTGTGTGATCCCAGGAGCATTCTTTGGTACCATAACCCTCCCAATCAGTCGAATACCTTAGTTTATCCTGTTTCATTCTGGCATCAAGGATCTCACGGACAACATATTCATCGTGCCCTTGAATACATATTGGTGGGGGAGGGCAGTTCAGAGCGGTGAGGACACAGGTCTATGTATGGAGCTTTAGAAGTGATATGTGAGACACCGGATGGATCCAGATGGATTGAGGCAGGAAGAGTTCTAAGGTAACCAGGTTGATTTGTCAGCAAATTCAGTAGGGGCCCAGGAACTGGTAATCCAGTTTACGAGATGGCCTGTTTGTCTGCAGATGTTTGGTCAAAAGCCACACCATCTGATCTATGGAAAATGTGAGTACTTCTCATTGTCGGTGATCTAGTCTGCCTCCCACTTCCCTTCTGGAAATCAGAACAAGTGCATATAATCTTCCTTTTTACCCTGTCTGTCTTCAAGCTGTAACAAGCTGTTACTACTCTATACCACTCTTCCAATAATGGGATTTATCCCACCAAGTCTGTGATGCAAGTTAAGTCATAATTTAGCTTATGTACTAATACTTTCAGTTCTTTATTCCCCATTGCATTTCTGTATAGACATCTAAGATGTTGAGCAGATACCCCACTGCTTTCCCTCTTGTTTTCTTCCATGACACTGTTGTAATTTTCCATGTCTCCCACAACACCTAATCCTATGTTTAAGGTCACCTTTTTTATACTTACCTGTGGGCTTTTGTCACCCACCCCACTTTGAACTGACTTTAAAACTCTTGGCGAGTCAGTGCATAAAGATGTGCGTCCCCTTCTTGGTCAGATGAACTCTCTTTCCAGCAGACATTCTTCCTGGAACAAAATCCCATAGTAAAGGAAGTTGAAGCCCTCCTGTAGACATCTCCAGGGTATGTGTGTCCCTGGCTGGGCCCTTACCCTCAACTGGGAGGATGGACAAGAACACAACCTGCACCCCTGACCCCTAGCTCCAAGAGCCTTATTATGGTCACTGCTGATCTGCTTAGGGTCAGATCTGGCAGTATCATTAGTGTCCACATGGATTTGCAGCATGGAATAGTGGCCATAGGGGACAGATAAGCCTCGGCAGCCTTTCCATAATCTCTCAGACACAGGCTAGGCAGGTAGCACACCTGGCAGGCCACCATGTCAGCAGATGGATACCTCCATTCCCCTCATAAGGGAGTCCCTGACTATCAGCACGTTACATCTCCTCTCGGGTACAGCCTTGAGGGTGAATGGCTCCTCCTTCTCAGCTCTTGGAGTCTGCTCTTCATCTCCTGCTGCCAGTACAGCTTGCCAGTTCCTTGCCTTGGGGGGAGGGGGACACCTGCAGGGAGGAGCACTGTCTATTGCCCAAGATGGCCAGCAACCAGTCGTCTTGCACCGCAGCCAGTTCTCTTAGATTTTAAGGTCAGAAGGGGCCATCCTGATCATCTAGTCTGACCTCCTACACATTTCACCTTTCAGTATGACTCGTATTCTTTCCTTTAACCAGTTCCTTATCCACCTTTCAGTTCTCATATTAATCCCCATCTTTTCCAATTTAACTAATAATTTCCCCTGTGGAACAGTATCAAATATCTTACTAAAATCCAGGTAGATTAGATCTACTGCATTCTCTTTGTCTAAAATATCAGTTATCTTCTCAAAGAAAAACATCAGGTTGGTCTGGCACCATCTACCCTTTGTAAAACCATATTCTATTTTCTCCCAATTACCACTTTCCTTCTATGTCCATAACTTTCTCTTTCAAAATTTGTTCCAGGACCTTGCATACAATTGAGATCAAACTAACAGGCCTGTAGTTTCCCAGATCACTTCTTTTCCCCTTCTTAAAAATAGGTATTACATTAGCAATTCTCCAGTCATAGGGTACAACCCCAAAATTTATGGATTCATTAAAAATCTTTGCTTTTGGCCTTGCAATTTCATGTGCCAGTTCGTTTAATATTCCTGAATAGAGATTATCTGGGCCATCCAATCTGTTTGAGTTTGCCATCCACCTCAGATGCGGTAATTTCCACTTCCACGTCCTCATTTCCATTAGCCACCCTGCCACTACCCCCTCTTCATTACCCTTACTGAAAACTGAGTATTCATTTAGATGTTGGCTATGCCTAGATTATCTTTAATCTGCAGCCCATCCTCAGTGCTTAGCGCTCCCACTTCTTTCCTTGTTTTCCTTTTCTTTTTAGTGCTATAGAACCTTTTACTACTGATTTTAATTTTCTTTTCAAGTTCCAACTCTGCTTGGCTTTTGACAGTTCTCATTTTTCCCTACACTTTCTGACATTCAAGAGGTAGTTTTTCTTGCTGATGCTTCCCATCTTCCATTCCTTGCAGGCTTTCTGCTGTCTATTAATAACCTACTGGAAATGCTTGCTGATCCAGTTCTCCTTCCTCATCTGGTGCTGCTGTAGTCAGTTAGCATCCTCCATCCCAGATGTCTCCATGTGCATTCTATCGCTGAAGTTCTCTTGCTCCCAGATGCTATGCAGATGAGCCACCTCCTCCTGCAACTCTTTTATCTCTCTTATGGCTTCCTGCTCATTATTGCCCACTGAAGTGCTCCGGGAAGGTGATGACAGGTCCTGGCTCGGGGCGGGGGGTGATGTGGCATTTTTCTCTGCACAGAGTTGATGGACTTGTTCATGTAGTGCCTGATTCTTGTCCATCAGCATGCAATCCACATCTGCATGGCTTGGTTTTCTGTCTGGAGGTGGATCACCCACTGATGGAGTGCTGGCATTTCTCAGGGTAGGGGATCTTCACTAGGTCCATGCCTGGCTGGGCCAGTTGGAGGGGGTGTTGATCCAAGCAAACTGTTGTGGACCAGGATGTAGGTGGTTATACCTAATGGTCACAGCAGTGATGGTCAGGTCTAGTGGTTGGAGCAGGATTCAGGAGCCAGGAACGGGATCCAAGAGTTGGTGTCAGAGTCAGGAATTAAGCCAAGGTTTCGGAACCAGAGGGTGAGGCGTAGAAGCGGGGATCTGGAACAAGGCAGTAAGGCAGGGACAGGACAGGGTGTCAGGAATTAGGAAGAAGGCAGGGCTCAGGAGTCTGGCAAGAAGGCAGAGTCCAATGTAGTAGCCAGCCAAGATTCACCCAGTTGCTCAGAAAACTTCCTGTTCTGCCTCCTGGCTTAGAAATAGCAAGTCTGAGTCAATTGGAGAAGCCAGATATCTCCTCCAATCAGGGGCTTTGAGGACAGTGTCACTGAGTTATGCTCCACCAGCCCTCACTCCCCGCTTTTCCAAGCATGCTGTTGGGCAGTGGCTTCCTGGGGACCCAGGTTCAAGATCTGAGATCCTTCACACCAATGACTGGAAATTGAAGCCAGACAAATTTAGATTAGAAATAAGGTGCACATTTTTTAAAACGAGGTTAATTAATCATTGGAACAATTTAGCAAAAGGTGTGGTGGATTCTCCATCACTAGAAATTTTTAAGTCATCTTTTTTCTAAAATATCCACTAGTTTACACAGCAATTAATTCAGTGTAATTCTATGGCCTGTGTTATAAAGGTCAGATGATCACAATGGTCACTTCTTACTTCATAATCTACGAATTCAGATGAGTCATTCCATTGAAATAAATGGTACTACTTAGATGTGTATGGACTATTCTCATGAGTAGTAAAGGTTTAGGAATAGGTTATAAAGCTCAGGAATAAATTATAAGGCTCTGATATAGGTAAGAGTAGATTTTATATTCTTGATGCATCTAATACTTGATATCTGATACTCTTGAGGAATGCCTCTGAGGGTTCTGTCTTTAAGGCTAATGAATGTATACTGCTTAATTTTATTTGTGTGTTTATCTCCATTTTTGCTGAGACATTTAAATACATCTTTCAAAGAGGAACATTCATTCCTGAATTGGTGTGAAATTAAGATGCCAATTTTACAAAAGTACTTTTATTTTAAAACATATCAAAGTGTACTTTAAAATCTACAGGGCAGAGAATGCATTTCAGTTTTGCACAAATACTATATTTCATCTTGGAGAGCAGCAGTTTGTTTTCACACCCAACCTCTTCTGGTATTACCATAAATTCTTCTAGGCTGCACAGATGTCACAGAAGAGCTCAGTAATAATAATTATCTCAGAATTGAATTAAAATGATCTGATTAGTGAACATGGTTTTGCAATGTAATTAAGTAAACTGATGCATAGTAGTGACAGCAGCTTCCTTGTTCAAGTGATTGATGTAACCTTGATTGCTTTCCCAGCAAGCTGCATTTGACAGAATTGTAGCTGGTTCAATCATCATTTTATAAAGTCTGGTCATTCAAAATAAAAAGTTAAAATCAAAAATCGTGACTGCCTGCGTAATCTTTAAAGAGACAAGGTAGGTGAGGTAATATATTTTATTGGACTAATGTCTATCAGAGGAAGGGACTAGCTTTTGAGCTTCACAGAACATGTGAACACTTGGGCAAAAACTTTTCTCATAGCGGTTGCTCCATGTCTGACCAGATTGCTCAGTCCCTCATCCTCTAAGGAAACCTCCACAGCATCTTCAACAGACAAGCCTGGGACCTTAAATTCATAACTCTGCTGGACACTAAAAAACATGGATTTAACAGATGTACTAGTTTTATGGCCCTTTCCCACAACGTGTAATACACCCTGCCGCCTACTGACCCTCTATTGTCCCACGACTGCGGAGCTGTTAATTGCCCACCTCATTTTAGATGGTCTCCTACAACATCTGTCTCTCCTTGTATTTAAAACTTGGACACTCTGGTTTCCTTCTCCAGACCTGAAGAACAGTTCTATGCAGCTCAAAAGCTGGTCCCTGCCACCAACAGAAGTTGGTTCAAAAAAGATATGATCTCACCCACCTTGTGTCTCTCATTATCCTCGGACCAGCACAACTAAAACAACACTACAATCAAAAATCTATAATCTTTGTTTGCCTCCCCCACTTTCACTCCACCAAAGTGGATTGATCAGTTCATTGCCATGGGATTTTTGACAGTGTAGCGGAAAGACCTCAATGCTGCTGCAAAAATGATACTACACTTCTACCCCAATATAACACGACCCGATATAACACAAATTCGGATATAACGCAGTAAAGCAGTGACTCCGGGGGGGTGGGGGCTGCGTGCTCTGGCGGATCAAAGCAAGTTCGATATAACGCGGTAAGATTTTTTGGCTCCCAAGGACAGTGTTCTGTCGGGGTAGAGATGTAGTAAAATTATAACTTAGATTGTCAAAAACTTGTTTGCGCCATTATTGAATATTAAGACATAGCTACAAGCATAGGTGCCGACTATCTAATGTGCCAAGAGGTTCTCCCCCGGCTCCGCCCCTACGCCATCCCTTCCCCCAAGGCCCCACCCCGCCACTTCCCGCTCCACTCCATCGCTGCCCTGCCTCTTCCCGTCCCATTCCCCCCTCCCTCCCCAGAGCACACCCCGCCCTAGCTCCTCCACCCTTCCCCACTGCACCTCTTGCATGCCACGGAATAGCTGAGCTGCGGTGGGCGGGAGGCGTTGGGAGGGAGGGGGAGGTGCTGATGGGGGGGGCTCACCCACCATTTTTTTCCCGTGGGTGTTCCAACTCTAGAGCACCCATGGAGTTAGTGCCTGTGGCTACTAGTGTCTTATAGCCAGGTTGTTTGAAAATGTAACAATTTCAGTGTAAGCTTTAGTTATATTATAAAATGTTATGGCTGATGAAAGAAATTGCAGGAGGTTTCTGCTTTCTGTCCCCAAGGGCAAGCTAAATGTCAGGAAAAGAGCCTTTCTTAGCCATAAAACCATGTTTAGTATCCCTATGAATGACTTATCTAGACCAAATCATATTCCTTTGTATAAGATACCAGTTTAATACAATGTAATCATTTATCTCAAGGAAACAAACCACATAAAACATTCATGTTTTAGGAGAAAACCTGATTGTGAAAAGTTGTGTTATCCAAACAATCAATCTAGGTGTAAAGTGGACTTTTTCATCTTCCCAAGAAAAACTTCTAAGGGCTTGTCTACACCACACAGCTTTTAGCAACAAAAGTCACTAAAAGTCAGCGTGTGTGTAAACACTCTTTGTCGGTACTGCGTCGGCACTTTTGCCAACAAAATACTTCCAGCCCCACGAGCGGTGTTAGCTTTGTCGGCAGGTGCTGCATTCACACTGCCACTTGCGTCAGTAAAACTTTTGTCTTTCGCGGGGGTGCTTTTTTAAGTACCCATGAAAGACAAAAGTTTTGTCAACAACTTTGCAGTGTAGACATACCCTAAGTAAACTTGTACAAAAATTTCTACTTCAATGAGTTTTATAATAGCTTTCAAAGTCTCTAGGAAAAACATGTAGTTGCAAATGGTTTAAACCTTTTGTTTGTTTATTGGTGAAATCGCAAATACCTTTATGAAATGCATACTTGCAAATATGTTAGCTAAATGTAAAGCTCCTAATATCGTTGCTATGTAAATGGTAAAATGTTCTGTGTACCGTCATAAAGTCTAATGACCTTGCTAAACTTCTTACTATAGTAAGAAGCCATTTGATTTAAGCAACAAGTTTATCCAACTCAGAAATACAAGAAGAATTGTCTTTGCAAAAATTGTCTTGTAATATCAACAACTTCTTTAAAAACTAAACTAAAGACTGTCTGTCTTTAAGAATTATTTAACTTTAAAAGACTGTTTTGAAAACTGAAAACTTTTATATAAAAAAATAGGACTGTTTGGACTTTTTGAAAACAAAATTTCGTTTCCTGTCAAACTAATAAAATTGAAGAAATATCTCAGAAAGTGAGTGACTAAAAGGAAAGAGTTAAGATGACCTTTAAAAGTTATATGATGCTTTCTGACCACAAGAAGAACAAAGGCAATTAGAAGAGGGTTGCATATTTATTAGGCAACCTACATGTTCAGGAGCTGAAAGTGTCCCTTGAACCAATGAACAGTGGTCCCCAACACGGTGCCATGGCGCCCGCCGGGGCATCTATGTGCGCCCGCCTACTGGCCACCGGACAAGCAGCCACCAAAATGCTGCCGAGAAGCGGCATTTCGGCGGCGACACCTACTTCTCGGCGGCATTTCGGCGGCAATGCTTCTTGGCATTGTTGCTTCTCGGCGGCATTTCGGCGGCTGCATGCTCCCTGGCGGCTAGTCGTCTGGTGCCCGCCACACGGAAAGGTTGGGGACCACTGCCAATGAAGGAGTGACAGCAACCAACTTTGAATCTACACAAGGCCAAAAAAATGGAAACAGGAAGGAGAAAACTCTGAAATAAACATTTATCTCTCTCTCTCTCTCTCTCTCTCTCTCACACACACACACACACACACACACACACACACACACACACACACACACACACACACACACACACACACACACACACACACACACACACACACCTACTTTGCTTAAATAGCAAGCAGTCCACAACTCACCCTGCCCATCCTTACAAGCGAGCTACTGCAGACAGCTAAGAAGAACAGAGAAGACTTAGAAAGAAAGTAACTTGAAGTCTGTAAATCCTGATTTGAGGATTTCAGTAACTCAGCCAGAGGTTATGGGTCTTTTACAGGAGTGGGTGGGTGAGGTTCTGTTACCTGCAATGTGCACAAGGTCAGACTAGATGATCGTGATGGTCCCTTCTGGACTTGAAGTCAATTAGTACCCAAGGAAAACCTCCCCAAAATTTCAACATGGATTGGTGAATGAATGCAAATTAACTAAAATACTGCACAGAGATTAGATTTAAAAACTCTTATAATGATCTTGCATCTGAAGAAGTGAGGTTCTTACCCACGAAAGCTTATGCTCCCAATACTTCTGTTAGTCTTAAAGATGCCACAGGACCCTCTGTTGCTTTTTAAAAGAATTAATGTGATTCTGGGATGCATAAACAGGAATCTCGTGTAGGAGCAGAGAAGTTCTTTTATCTCTGCATTTGGCACTGCTGTGACCTCTGTGAAATACTGTATCCAGTTTTGGTGCTCACAGTTCAAGAAGAATGTAAATAAATTGCAGAGAGTTCAGAGAAGAGTCACAAGAATGATTAAAGGATTAGAAACCAGGCCTTCTAGTGATGGACTCAAGGAGCTTAACAAAGAGAAGGTTAAGGGGTGACTTGATTACAGCCTGAAAGTACCTCCATGGGGAACAGTATTTCCTTCTGGCCTTAGAATCTGAATCTATGAATGTACTGATATATAAACTGATGGCTGCCTATGCCTCTGGGGTGGAAACATGGCTACTGTCCAGTAGTGGAGAGTAAAGCTATACAATATCTTTAGGATACAGTGAAAACTACTATATTAAGTAAGAAATGTGAGGGGAGTTGAGCAGAATTTATTACAGGGATAATAATTTGGTGAGCACACAGTAGGGTTTACACCTCTACTCTTCTGAATTACCCTGGTATTTTTAAATTAAAGACTCATGTTCAGAACCTCAGTTTTGTCTTAACAAACAGCACTCCCAGAAACATGATACTCTGACGTGTAGAAGCTATTATTTTTTCCCTCTAACTCTTCTTTAAAGGGATTATTTCAAAGTAAACTACATTTTAGACTTTAATGTGTTTCAAATTCTTTTGAAAAGGTCTCTTAATATGGAATGATTCTTGATCATGAGTACAAGTACGCAGCATTGAAGACATTTGCAAGTGGTGAAACAAAAGAGGGAAGATCTTACTATAAAGCTATATCTTGGTGTGAGGAAACAAGAATAACAGAATTAAATATCCCACAAGTGAAATTAGCATCCTAATCTTTTAGCCACTTTTTTTAATAGTGTGCAAGAAAAAATAAAAGCTGAGATTGACACTCGCTACTTGAAGTGTTCAACCTCTTTAGAAGCCATGCTGTTAAAATATGCTTTCAGTGAGAAAGTTGCAGTCTCAAAGCTCTTTCTCTAGAGTTATTTCAATAGCTCAACCAAGGCTAGTGATCAAGGTGATGGTTTGTTTTCTATCTTTCAATAAGAAAACTTAAATGAGAAAATAATTTAGCATTGTGAACTTAAGAGCCCTATCCATTTAGAAAGAACTCATAACTTATCCTAAAGGCAATACATTGATTTTTAAAAACCATATTGATACTTTTGCTTAACGTAGTCAAGATGATGTTGATTGATTGATTGATTGATTGTTGTGTATGTTATGGTAGCATTAACCAGGCCTGCATGTATAGTAAGATAAATCCTTGAAGAGCTCACAATCTTATGGTGAAAGAACTGAGACAGTGTTGGATTCTAAAGATGTACTTTTAGAACTGACCATGAATAATTGTGGATTTTTATACTAATTTAAATATCTGTTTAGGACACAGACCCCGACTTTTCAAAGTGCCGGGGGGTGCTTGACCCCTGGCTTCGTCCCAGGCCCCGGAGCACGCACAGAGTCAGCACCTATGGTTTAGGATTTATTTAATATAAAAAGCTAAGTGGGGTTGAGTCTGGTCAGTATTTAGGTGTTCTGTAGCCTAGAATTTAAAGCTATGAAGTTAGATCAACACCTTTTGAAAACTCTAGTCAAGACAAACCAATTGTACTTTAGGCTTTCCCCTGGGCTTTAATTGGATCGATTTAATACATGCTAAAGTGCAATTGCTTTGCCTTAACTAGTTTTAGAAAGTGTTAATTAGGTCACGCAAGGTAATCTGATCTGTTACACATTTAAATCCTGTGCCACTGTAGTGTTTTAAGTGTAGACAAGCCCCTGGTCTAGACAAGACATTAAGAAATCTCAAAGGATCATATCTGGATGCTACAGGCATGCGGTCTTCACTAGATAAAAAATTAATGTTCTTGAGTTGACTAACTACGGCTATGTCTACATTACAAACTTTGGTCATCGTGAGTTACATTGCCATTAAGCCACTGCAGTTAGTATATCACTTGTGTGCATGCATACATGGCTCCTTGCGATCACAATGCACGTAATCATCAAGAGTAGTTATTTAGATACAAAGTGTAGTGCAATGTGGGTAGATTCCAGTGTGCAACCTGCCACAGTATTCCCAGATGGGAAGTTTTGGCAATGCATAATGGGGCCAAAATGAGTCACACAGTGGTGACTGGAAGCAAGGGGTCAACTTCTCAGCATACAATTGTCTCCATCATATAATGTCATCTATATCCCATAATTTATTCACTTTTTTCAAAATCCCATAAACCTGCATAGCCCTCCTCACCATCCACCATTTTTGACGGAAACATGGAGCCTGCACAGCTCTGCACTGTTGTCATAAGTGTTGCCAGCACAGGATGCATGATCCTCCGGTATTAGCAGAACTGCAAGAATAATCAAATCAGCGGGGAACATGGTGATTTCTTGGAGGACAGTTTGCAATGGGACATAGTGAGAACCAACTAAAGGTTGTTGGTGGCATTAATAGAGCAGCTGCAGATGGTGGAGCACCACTTCTAGGCCTGAGAAACAAGCACTGACTGGTGGGATCGCATTGTAATGCAGGCTTGGAAAATCCACTCCGGGAGCTGTTGTCATGCAAGTGTGCAGGCCCATTAATTGCCTCCTCCTATGCAGGACTGTGGCTCTTGGCAACTTGCAGAACATAGCGAATGGTTTTGCAAAAATAGGGTTTCTGAACTGCAGTGGAACAACAGATGGCAAGCATATTCCTATTTTGGCCCCAGAGCACTTTGCTACAGAGAGACATCAACAGAAAGAGCTACTTTTTCTATGGTTATGCAAGCATTGGTGGATCATCAGGAGCTCTTCGCCAATATCAGTGTGGGCTGGTCAGGGAAGGTACATGACATTCACATCTTTAAGAACCCAGGACTTTTTTAGAAAGCTACAAGCAGGGACTTTTTTCCCCGACCAGGAGATTACCACATGTGATGTGGAAATGCCAATAGTGATCCTGGGGGACACAGCCTATCCCTCATCCTCTGGCTCATGAAGCTCAATAGTGGCAAGGATGGATGCAGCTATTGGCTCAGCAGGTGCAGAGTGACTGTTTACTTTGCTTCTGGTAGCTTGAAAGTACGCTGGTGTTGTTTACTCAAAAGATTGGATCTCAGTGAGAAAAGTATTCTAATGGTCATGGCTGCCTACTGTGTCATGCATAATATCTGTGAAGCAAAAGGGTAGAACTTGCTACTGGGGTGGAGGGCAGAGGTGGAGTGGCTGTCTGCTGAGTTTGAGCAACCAAACACAAGGGCTATTAGAAGAGCTCAGTGTGCATTTGGCTCAGGGAGGCTTTGAAGGAGCTCTTTAACAGTGAGCCACAGTAATGCGTTGTGTACTGTGCTCTAGCTGTCTACTGAAATTCCCACAGGAGTTTCAATAAATCATTTACTTCCTTTTTGCTTGTGTGCTGTAACGCATTTGTGGTTTGTTCCACCCCAGAGGTGACTGAATTTCTGTGCTGCCTAGTGATTTCTGAGGATACACAGATAGTAAAGTGTTCTACAATCTGTCAGGCTGAAAAGGATTATGAAAAGATAGAGAACTTGGATATTTTTAAGAACAGCAACTTTTTGCTCTTGTATAACTTGGTGCAGCTGTACAGAGTAAGCTGGTTGTGCCTATCATGTGAATGATATTTTTCCTTCAGAAACACATTAGCTGCCATATTAAGTTCTTCAGTAGTTTTGCACTGGGACAAATTGATCCTTGATTTAGTTCACTTGAGGTAAAAGAATTTACTCAAAGGATTAATTTGGTCCTTCATATCTAATATCCAAGTGTTAATGTATTTATTTTAAAATACAGAAATGACTACATTATCCTGGGACATTGCACTAAGATATTGCTCTTCTAACAAGCTAATAGTATTTACATGCATAGAATTAGGATTAGCTTCACCTCAAAAAGTGGATATTGGAGGCTGCTTTTCAATTTGGGACTTAGAATGTGTAGTATACTTCATATTTGGAACCGTTTGAAGCAAACATAGTTTCCTCTAGAGCCTAGCCATGCGTACAAAATCTGTTACAATTTTTGTCTTGTGAATGTTGATTGCTGATGGAAAGCTGTCAGTTCATTTAGTTATTGAAGCAGAATCTTGTATGCTAAGCTGAACCCAGTTGATGAAGGCTCATCTAATGGGTGAATTTAAATGATTTCAGTACAGATCCTTCTGCATTGGGTGAGATGGGGCCCTTGTAGTTTCATTCTGGATAACTTTAGACTGGCTAAAATATTTTACAGGCAATTAATTTGGTGGACAGCTTGTATAGAATGATGTAGTTTAACATGAATAGGCAACACTGTTGAAGAAAGGTACATGATTTAAGTAGTATGGATAGTAAATTTAATACTGTACTTCTTGCCTATGAATACATGGAGTTTTTGACTGCACCAGTCTTACAGCCTTCAGTATCAAATGTTGGAAATGAAGAAAAGAATACTCCATCTTTTTTCTCTACCATGTTTGCATAAAACAGTGTAAGCACCTAAGAACATAACATAAGAATGGCCATACAGGGTTAGACCAGTGGTCCCTCTAGCCTAGTATCCTATCTCAGATAGTGGCCAGTGCCAGATATTTCATAGGGAATGAACAGAATAGGGCAATTTTGAGTGATCCATCCCCTGTTGTCCAGTTCCAGCTCCTAGCAGCTGGAGGTTTAGGGACACCTGCGGCATGGGATTGCATCCTTGACCATCTTGGCTAATAGCCATTGATGGACCTGTCCTCCATGACCTCATCTAATTCTTTTTTTGAACTCAATTATACTAACTATAAATCAAGATAGGTGCACCAAGATAAATCATTTCAGAATGAGTTGTACATGACAAAATACATTATTTCACTGCTCCTTATTAATAAAGCCTCAATAGAAATGAATTTAAAGGACTAATAAATAGAATAATTAAAAACAAGAAAGAGGCAAACATGAATTAATATGATTAGACAGATAGGTAAGTGAATTATTAATAGTAATTTAATTATGCAGGGGCCAATGGAGTGGAATATTCATTTAACTACTGCAATATGCAATTTTTCATATTTAACCAAATCTTATATTTTTTCCAAATGTTTCTATTAGATGTTCACTTTTTCCATTAATGTTGTACTGGAAAATTTAACCAGTCAGTGTCTTGAGGAGGAAGGAACATCGGGCTTCCGTTTCCTCATGATAACTCTTTCTGACATCAGAATAGCTGCTGCAACCTCTTTTTTACTGTTGATCAGTAATAGCATCTCCTGCAATGCTCCTAGAATATACAAGCTCTAAGAGATGAACATTAAAAGTTTAAGATTTATGAGAGAACAATATATACCATGTTCCAGATGTGATGCAGATAACAATCCTGTAGAGTATGTGAGAGAGATTGTTGTTCTCAATAGGCCTTTGTTCTGAGAAGGTCAGGAACACCTGCAACTTATGTGCTAAGGCCTTCTTTCTCCCATGTGTTACGAATACAACCTTTAACAAGCATCCTAGAGTCCAGTAATAATATTTCATACTTTGTTTATGAAGAATCATAAAAGTAATGAACTTTAGGTCTCTTTCATGTTTAGTCCAGTGGTATTTGGGTTTCAGTTGGTGGTATTGAAATGAGTTCTGTTTCTCATTTTTCTAACATCCACCTAAATTTAATCGTAAAATATTTCTCAATAACTTTATTGGTTCTTCTGAAGATTAGGAGCTTTTAGTAGGCCAATTTGTCATTATGCAGACATTCATGAACTGAAATGTATATTTCTTTCTAAATTACAATGTCATTATTTTTTATATTCTGTAGCATATAAAATATGCAGGAACTTTGCACATACACATAGGAAAATTCTGTCCCCACCTTGAAGAGCTTATAATCCAATTACAAAGAATTTAAAAATAATGAGCATGCTGTCCATCTTGGAGAGATCCAAACTTCATTGCTCTCAACTATATTCTGTATGGGAGTGACACACTGACCCAATAATTTTTCCTCTGAAAAATTCATCTGGCCCATCTGTAGAATTTTTCTTTTTCTGTTTATATTGAAATGTTTATATTGCTTTTTTTTTTTCCCAGTAGATGGAAACTGATCAGAGGAAACCTCTTGTGATTTATTACAGCATATATAACATAAAGCCTCTTCCCTTGCCACCTAAGCACATTAAATAGAAAAGAACAATAAAATCTGTAAATTAAATAAGCCAACCTCAAGTGGGAGCACTTAATTTGGAAAATTTCATTCATTCCAGTTTGTCTTTGTTCTATCTAAACTCAATGAGCCTTATTCACTGATGTCCATGAAGTTACGCCAGGGATGAGGTTGGCCAAGTGCCTGTTGTCTCTCTGTATTCAGTGGCCTTGTTTAGCATGCAGGAGATTTATTTCAATTCACTTCTCATTATTTCCAAAAACCATGGTGTGTCATTTGGTAGCTACATTTCCAAATAAACATTCTTTAGCAAAATGAGAGACTGCAAAATGACTTACGCAAACCATGTTAAAGGCACTCAGTGGATTGGAATCAATTGGAAAGTTGGGAAGGAATAAAGAAAAGTAAGGAAGAACAAGTTTGACAAAGTGATTATCTGTAAAAGAATAAAATTGCAGACTTCTAATATAAGCTAACATGTTTCCCATTCTCGCCCAAAATGTCTAGACTGGAAAATGGTATAATTTACATTTGCAGAATGGAGTTAATTTGCATTTGGTACTATTAGTGGTGGACTTTGGAGTGCAATCTAGACCAGTGAGGGGTTGTCACCTCTTACCCTGTATAATCCTGAGTCCCTCTCAATGCTTTGCTACTGTAGCTCTCTGCCTGGGATGCTCAGTCAGCCACAAGCATGCTGGTCACACCCTGAATGTTTGTGTGCTGTGCAGCCAGCCCTTGTTCAACAACTCTGACCCCAGCAGTCTGTCTACAGCTCCACTCTGGCTTCCACCAGCCTTGGTTACATCAGCAAGGTGACCCCAGCACATTCCCAATCCCGAATTTCCCTAAACCATGTGACCTGAAGTTTCCAGTCCTCTCTTATAATAAGGTCTATTTGTTCCTGTAAAGACATAAAGTGTACAGCTTTACCACTGGGAGTTAACTAACCCTTTAATTCAAACCCAGCACTGTTGGTTTAAATTAATAGTAAAACAAGTTGATTAACAAAAGAAAATAGTATTTTAAATGAGCTCAAGTATAAGAGAGAGAGATTGAAATGGTTATAAACAAATAAAAGTGAAAACATGCATCTAAAAGTCTAAAACTTAGTCTAGCAAGGTACAGGCTTTGTTCAACGTGGCTTTTCTTAACCAGGTTTCTTAACCAGCAAAATGGTGTCTGACCCCTGCCTCAGTCAGGTTCTCCTCCAGAAGTCTTTGTTGTCTTGGGTGAAAGAGATACCTTGGGGTTCCTTGCCTCTTTCTTTTATAGTCCAGTAAACCTTTGAGATGGATTCTTCTGAAGGTTACCCTTCTGTCATAACTATAAAGGGAGGGTAACAGCTGTCCTGTGTACAGTACTATAAAATCCCTCCTGGCCAGAGACTCCAAAATCCTTTTCCCTGTAAAGGGTTAAGAAGCTCAGGTAACCTGGCTGGCATCTGACCTAAAGGACCAATAAGGGGACAAGATACTTTCAAATCTTGGGGGGGGGGGAAGGCTTTTGTTTGTGTTCTTTGTTTAGGAGTGTGTTCGTTCTCGGGACTGAGAGGGACCAGACATCAATCCAGGTTCTCCACATCTTTCTAAACAAGTCTCTCCTATTTCAAACTCGTAAGTAAATAGCCAGGCAAGGCGTGTTAGTTTTCCTTTGTTTTTCTCAACTTGTAAATGTACCTTTTACTAGAGTGTTTATCTTTGTTTGCTGTACTTTGAACCTAAGACTAGAGGGGAGTCCTCTGAGCTCTTTAAGTTTGATTACCCTGTAAGGTTAATTTCCATACTGATTTTACAGAGATGATTTTTACTTTTTTTCTTTAATTAAAAGCCTTCTTTTTAAGAACCTGATTGATTTTTCCTTGTTTTAGATCCAAGGGGGTTGGATCTGTATTCACCAGGAGTTGGTGAAGGTTTTTCAAGGCTTCCCAGGAAGGGAATCCATTGAAATGGTGGCAGCGGAACCAGAGCTAAGCTGGTAGTTAAGCTTAGAAGTTTTCATGCAGGCCCCTACATTTGTACCCTAAAGTTCAAAGTGGGGATATAGCCTTGACACCTTCAAAGTAAAGTTTATTCAAACTGTGAGGAAGGTGGCATGGAGTCTGGTGATAAAAGAAGCTCCATGCAATTTCTCCCCCCCTCCCCCCACTGCTGTTTGCTAAAATCCAAATGGTTCTGTTTCCTGCCATCTCCTCTCTCTGCTGTCTTGGTGGTCCTGTTTACGGAGGTAAACCCACATTGCTTTGTTTAGGACAGATCTGTTTGACACCTTTACCTAGGCAAGGCCATCTTGTCTTGAACATGTTCTAATACCATCATACAGGGACAATTCACAACTTTACATACAACATTGCTACATACCATGATATTGTTAACCAGCAAGTTATTAGTTTTTAAATCATACCTCACAAGGCATATTTTATGCAAAGATTATCACAATAGCGTATAGGATGTGAATACCTGGGTGCTTTGGGTCAGGGGGCTCTTGGTGAATGCATTTCAGTACACAGGCTGCATTAAAACAATAATTTTACTTGAACAACATGGCTTCCCCCCAGGTACAAAATAGCCTTTTTAATGTTTAAATTTCTTCTCCCAGCAATTCTTTGAAAGTAATTTGCAGCTTGTCAGCACACATTTTTAGAGCACTTTACTTCCATTTGTTTTGTCCTAGTTTTTGACAGAGAGTACCACATCAACAGGCACGCAGCTTGCAAGCAGATCATAAATGTGACATGGCCAAGAAGCATTTTGAAAAGTGAGTCATTTCTCAGGCTACTTTGCAGGAAATCTAAGGTTCTCTGACGCTTGTAAGAAGTGCTATATTTCTTCTCTCTCTCAAACAGAATGTAAAAGATTAAAACTTTTGTTTGCACAACACAAACATATAAGATAGTATTAGCGTTGAATTTTCTAAGTAAGGGTATTATTCCAGCACTTAGTCTTTGTCTGCCTAGCGATTTGCACCAACAGTAGGGAATAGATGTGTGAAATCAGAATTTTGTCAACATTTTCTGGTAGCTCAGTTTAAGACTGATATTAGAAAAGGGTAGATCAACATACGATTTAAAGATATTTAGAGAGTGAAATATTAGCAATGCTCCATTCCAGTTGTCTGGCTTTCACATAATTCAATAAAGGTTTTCAGATAAGCCAAAAGTTGTCAGCTTGCTGGCCTGAATACTAAGTGATTTTCTTTCCAGCAGGATAATAGCTTTTTGGTCTTTTAATAAGCCCCTTGTTCCGAAAGAGAGAGTTATATCTAGCTTCCACTTTAGAGCAAAATAGCAAAGCTACATTCATACACCACATCTGATCTGGATCTGAAAGGAAATGATTTAGAACTTGTTGTATATATAGCGAGAGAGAGATTTAAAGGAATTTCACTTTCAACAGATTGAGGTGTGTGCTTAAAAAGAATCTTCCTTGGCAAAAGGGAAGAGTAGTTCTCTCCAAAGGTCCCAGCATGTGATCCTAATAGAACTCCCGTAACTCAAAATTTTGGGTGCTTAATCAGGCTGCCTTTACTATTTAACAGCAGGTACTGTAGGCTGCCAGTGACTGAGCATGTTAATTATCCAAGTGTTCTTTCCTTGCTTGAGACCCTTTCAGTATTGTTAATGTTAGGTCTGCAGTATTTAGAGGAAAAACATTTCTTGTATTGGAAATTCCATGCCATTTTCTCCTGGGCAAGAGGTGCAAGCTATTCATTAATGCCTTTAAAGTGAGTGAGAGTGAAGGTGGCGATCTTGTCCATCCTCCTAGTTGCAGGTAAGGACTCAGGTTGGGACATGTGCATCCTGGAGATAAATGCATGGCTGTCCAGATGGTGTTGATGTGGGAGCTTTCTTGACCATGGGATGATGCTTTTCTGTGAAGGATGACTGCTGGGAAGAGATGGAGAAGAGCATCTCCCCACACTGACTTGCCAACCTAGTAAGGTCGAGCTTTAAAGTCAGTTCAGAGGGGTCAGGTGACAAAATCCCACAGGTAAACATAAAAATGGCAACTTTAACAGAGGCCTAGATGTTGTGGGGATGGGGGACGTGAAAATTTAAAATAGTGTCATAGGAGCAACAAGGGAGGAATCTGCTCAACATCTTAGATGTCTACACCTCTAAGGAATATAGGGAATGAACAGGAAAAAAATGGAACTATTAGTACATAAGCTTAATTATGACTTAACTGACATCACGGAGACTGGTGGGATAAATCTCATGACTGGATTATTGGTATAGAGGGGTATAGGTTGTTCGAGAAGAACAGGCAGGATAAAAAAGGAGGAGGTGTTGCACTGTATATCGGGAATATATACACTTGATCTGAGATCCTGAAGGAGGTGAGAGGAAGACCAGTTGAAAGCCTCTAAATAAAGATAAAAGGGGGAAAATAGGGGTGATGTCATGGTATGGATCTGATAAAGACCACCAAATCAAGAGGAGGAGGTGGGTGAGGTATTTCTAGAATAAATAATAGAAATATCCAGCACACACAAGATCTGGTTGTAATGGGGAACTTTAACTCCCAAAATATCTGTTGGAAAAGTAATATGGCAAAACACAAAATTACCAATAAATTCTTAGAATTTGTTGGGGGCAACTTTTTGTTTCAGAAAGTGGAGGAAGTAACTAGGAGGGCAGCCATTTTTGACTGGATTCTGTCTAACAAGTTGCATATTTGAAAATGGAAGGCAATTTGGGTGGAAGTGATCATGAAATGATAGATTTTATGATTCTAAAGAAATGAAGGCATGAGAGCAGCAAAGGACAATGGACTTCAAAACAGCAGACTTTACAGAGAACTGATAGGTAAGGTCTGACAGGAAGAAAATCTAAGGGTAAAGGCTTTCAGGAGACCTGGCAGTTTCTAAAGGAGACCATATTAAAGGCACAACTACAAACTATCCTGATGCGAAGAAAAGTTTGGAAGAATAGTAAAAGGCCAATATGGCTGCAGCAGGAGCTTTTTTAATGAGCTGAAAATCAAAAAGGAATCCTATAAAAAGTGAAAACATGGACAAATTGCAAAGGATGAATACAAAAGAATAACAAGCCCATAGGGAGAAAATCAGAGAGGATGAAGCACAAAATGAGTTATACCTGCAAGGGATAAAAACAGGTTCTTTAAATACATTAGGAACAAGAGAAAGAGGAAGGAAAGTGTAGGTCCTCTACTTAGAGAGCAAGGAGAACTAAAAACTGATGACATTAAGAAGGCTGAGTTGTTTAATGCCTATTTTGCATCAGTCTTCACCAAAAAGGTTAATGGCTTTTAAAAATTGGCATTTTCTCTTCACAATTTAAAATTCCTTAGTGCACTATCTATTCATTTTTTAATGGCAGGAACAACAAATATTCTTTAAATATTCATTGCATCTGGCTTATTATTTCCAAACATTTGAAGCTCTCCTATTTTTTTTTTTAAGAGGTTCAGTTTTCAGTGGCTTAGTCACTCAGTCTTGGCATAACTGGAAAAAAAATGAAATAAAAGAGGCCATTAACAATATGATATCAGAAGTGCTTTCATGCCAACCTTTTGTTTTCAGTGATCTAAGATTTGAACACTTGCAATCTGTGCTTGAAAAGTTTTAAAAGGATGTGGTCAACACAAAATCTAATAAGTTAAGTAATTTTAGGTGCTGTACCTACCGTGAGTCTCTGCCAATTTCTGTGGTTTCGCGAAAACCTTTCTCTATTTTACAAAAGTTGCTGTCCCTGGCTGCATGTACAATATATACACAAACTAAACAGGAAACCAAATGTACAGTGAAAACAGTGAAACTGACACTACACGAGGTGCTAGCAGATGCAGAAAGTAAAGCAAAAAATAAATATAAGGCCACACAAGTGACCTAATTCTGGTACACGACTCTGGTTCTTAGGCACTATTACAATACAAAGATTAAATAATAAATGTTATAGTAAAAGTTATTAGTTACTGATATTATCTCAAGACCGAAAGGCCCAACCAGGGTCAGAATTCCATTTTGCAAGGCACTGTACAAACATTGAGATAGGTGCGGTTTCTTCCCTTTACAAACTTTGTTTGTTTTAGTCTTAGGCCTGGTCTACACTAGGTACTTATATCTGCATAGCTACCTCTCTCAAGGATGTGACAAATCCACACTCCTGAGTACATAGCTATACCAATCTAACCCTTGGTGTAGACAGCGCTAGGTTGACAAACTAATTTTTCTTTTGACCTAGCTAACGCCTCTCGAGGAGGTAGATTACCTGCACCAATGGGAGAACTCCTCCCGTTGGTGCAGGTAGTGTCTGCGCTGAAGCACTACAGTGAACATTTTATGTGCTAATGTACCCTTATTCAGCTGCATGACAAGTGAGGGAGAAGGAGGCAAAAGAGATTTTTCAAAAAAATTGTATTCATATTGATCCAGGACTAGGTGGTAGGGTAATAATAAGGCCCCCATTCTGTAATGTGATGCACATGGGCTGACTCCTGCACCTGTGCGATCCCCCTCTGACTGTAGTGGGGCCTTACACAGATGCAGAGGTCAGCTTATGGGCATCACATTGCAGGATTGGTGCATAAGTAATTTGTAAAAGATAGGTATATTAGCACACTGTGTTGTGTGCATAGTAGTCCAGAGTTCTAGTGGTGGAATATAATCAACACCTTGAGTACTCCATGACAAGCTGGACTAGATTCTCTTGCAAGTTCCCTAGATCCTGTTGCATTGGTGCAGTAGATACAAAATTCGATTAAAGTTTTATTAAAAAATTACTGGGGGTTTTAAATGCAATAAATGTGAAAATTAATAAGGAAATATAGTCCCCTGTGTTATTTGTTTGGATATTCTACATACTTCCAGCTTTCTGTAAGCCCCATATTTTTTATCAATAATACATTGCTGCATTGCGGTAGTTGTCAGGGAGAAACTGAAGTTTTGGTATGGGTGATGAAGGAGATTTTCGTACATGGGAGGCAGTATGGGATTGTAAGGTAAACACATTAACTGGATATTTCTTCTCAAATGATCAAAAATGAGTAAGTAGTTGACATTTTATATTGTGATCTGCAAGTTTTAGAATGAGCTGCTTATTGAGACAATGGGGCAGTCCACATCTGAGTTGTCAGCCTCAGGAAGCCATCACTATATCTTTTTACACTCAGTTCATATTTTTAAAGCTCTCTTTGTAAACATGAGGACTGAGAAATTTGTTTTAAAGCTGAGAATCTGGAATGCAGTTCTGTTGTGAGGAGTTGGGTGTGGGTTCGACTCTGTCGAATGACTGAGTCCATGCAGCCCTGAATATAATACATAATATGGAATGCTGTGTCCCAGCTGTTAGGTTGTTGGAAATATTTTTGATTTATGAACGCCGCATTCACTCTGAGTGGGGAAATTTGTTCTTGTTCTGATATATAGACACAAGGCATGTTGTGGATCTATGCCGCATAGTATCGGTTATTAGTGATGATACAAACTTTTGACACTCATGCCTTCAGCAGTTCACTGAGATAATAGAGGCACTTGGGGAGCACAATAAAACCCGTGACTTTATTCACAATATTGGATGTTAGTGTCAACTTGGCATTCTCTTTTCCAGTGTTTATTAAGAACATAGGAATGGCCATACTGGGTCAGACCAAAGGTCCATCCAGCCCAGTATCCTGTCTGCCGTCGGTGGCCAATGCCAGGTGCCCCAGAGGGAGTGAACCTAACAAGTAATGATCAAGTGATCTCTCTCCTGCCATCCATCTCCACCCTCTGACAAACAGAGGCTAGTGTCACCATTCCTTACCCATCCTGGCTAATAGCCATTAATGGACTTAATCTCCATGAATTTATCTAGTTCTCTTTTAAACCCTGTTATAGTCCTAGCCTTCACAACCTTCTCAAGCAAGGAGTTCCACAGGTTGACTGTGCGCTGTGTGAAGAAGAACTTCCTTTTATTTGTTTTAAACTTGCTGTTTTAAACTTCATTTGGTGGCCCCTAGTTCTTATGGGAACAAGTAAATAACTTTTCCTTATTCACTTTCTCCACATCATTCATGATTTTATATACCTCTAGCATATCCCCCCTTAGTCTTCTCTTTTCCAAGCTGAAACTTCCTAGCCTCTTTAATCTCTCTCCTCATATGGGACCCATTCCAAACCCCTAATCATTTTTAGTTGCCCGTCTCTGAACCTTTTCTAATGCCAGTATATCTTTTTTGAGATGAGGAAACCACATTTGTACGCAGTATTCAAGATGTGGATGTACCATGGATTTATAGAAGGGCAATAAGATATTCTCCGTCTTATTCTCTATCCCTTTTTTAATGATTCCTAACATCCTGTTTGCTTTTTTGACTGCCGCTGCACACTGCGTGGACGTCTTCAGAGAACTATCCACGATGACTCCAAGATCTCTTTCCTGATTAGTTGTAGCTAAATTAGCCCCCATCATATTGTATGTATAGTTGGGGTTATTTTTTCCAATGTGCATTACTTTACATTTATCCACATTAAATTTCATTTGCCATTTTGTTGCTCAATCACTTAGTTTTGTGCGATCTTTTTGAAGTTCGTCACAGTCTGCTTTAGTCTTAACTATCTTGAGCAGTTTAGTATCATCTTCAAACTTTGCCACCTCACTGTTTAGCCCTTTCTCCAGATCATTTGTGAATAAGTTGAATAGGATTGGTCCTAGGACTGACCCTTGGGGAACACCACTAGTTACCCCTCTCCATTCTGAAAATTTACCATTTATTCCTACCCTTTGTTCCCTGTCTTTTAAAGGTCCATGAAAGGATCTTCCCTCTTATCTCATGACAACTTAATTTACGTAAGAGCCTTTGGTGAGCGACCTTGTCGAAGGCTTTCTGGAAATCTAAGTACACTATGTCCACTGGATACCCCTTGTCCACATGTTTGTTGACCCCTTCAAAGAACTCTTATAGATTAGTAAGACATAATTTCCCTTTACAGAAACCATGTTGAGTTTTGCCCCACAATTTATGTTCTTCTATGTGTCTGACAATTTTATTCTGTACTATTGTTTCAACTAATTTGCCCGGTACTGACGTTAGACTTACCGGTCTGTAATTGCCAGAATCACCTCTAGAGCCCTTTTTAAATATTGGCGTTACATTAGCTATCTTCCAGTCATTGGGTTAATTACTAATTGGGTTAATTATTAATGCACAAGCAAACATGATTTCTAGGGGACTGCATAATTCAGGAAATCAGTAGCAGATTACCAAGCCTTTTGTCTTTAGATCACTGAATCAAATTGGGTCCAGGTCAATAACTACCAATAGTCGTTACCATTCCTGCTCCTATGTGAAATCAGCTTGTGGTCTTGTAGTTCCAAATGGAGAGTTTTATGATACAAAAATCATAATCCACACTGGCACCCTCATTTCAAAAAGGTTGGAACCTGACAGCTTTAAAATCCAGTTTGATGGATTTTTTTAAATAATTGGAATAAATATTTATCCACCTCCCTTCCTGCTTCCATGGAAGTTTTTGTCTGCCCATTCTGAAAATGATTGAGGGAGGGGATATGAAAAATCATGTGTCTGTCTGGGATACCTGTACTTTTTCCAGGCAATTAATTCAGGATAACATTTCATTTGTGAAGCAACTGAAAGTTAAAGGTATAGTAATTGAATATGCAATGTTAACCGTCTCAAGCATACTTAATTGCTCTTTGGTGGTTTTACCAAAATGTAATTTTCTAGGAGTTCAGAAAAGCCTTGTTTCCCTACTTTCATGAAGGATAGGTACCAAAGGTAATCAATCACACAATGCATTGCATCCTGTTATTGAAGAGTATGATACATTATTTATACAGTCTAAGGATTTTTTAGATGTTGCTGTAATAAATAAACGAGTGAGCAACTGGGAAACAGCATGGTTAGTTGAAAATTCAGATTTCACAGATGACACTATGATTTGTAGAGATGGCCACAGTACCTAAAGTATGATTTTTGTCTGATTTGTTGCAAATTTAAAGGAGAAAATGCAGACTCCATAATTAAAATCAATTACATTAATTACACATTCCGACCAGGTCAAGGATCTCTACTGTAACATTTATATACCATTTGTATTTGAAATAATGAAAACTGATTCCTTATTCCATGATTGGAAATGTATTTGGAATTATTTTGGCAGTAATCGAGTAGTGACATATGGAAAACTAGGGTTTGACATCCTTAATCAGTCATCCTGATATGAACAGAAAAGGTCCTTTAAATAAAAAAATTTTATGCTTTTGACACAAAAATGCCTGAGCTTTGATTTCTATTGCCATCCTAAGTTTCGAAACACTTTGGTCTTATGCCACACAAGCTGATAAGAGCTTTCCTGATCCAGTTAAGAAAGTACCACATTTATAGAACATATCCCCCCTCCCCACCTCTAATCCCAGTGCCCCGTGTCTCAGACTTTCCTTTACTTCCAGTCCATCAATGTTCATGTGTTTTTGTCTGCTCTCAGCCCTCTCTTCTCTGTCCTCTCTTCCATTAATATGGTGGTTGATTCTGTCCATGTTTCACTCTCCTCCGTCCTTGACTCTTTTGCCCCTCTCTCCCACAAAAGGGCCATCCTGTCAACTCTCATCTCCCCAACATCTGCTTCCCCAACTCTTGCTTTCGCACTCTGGAAAATCCCTGGCAGAAATCCCATGACCAGGCTGATGTCCTCCACTACAGAATCATTCTCTCCTCTTTCAGTTCCGCCATCTTCCTAGCTAAACAACTTTTTCTCCAACTTAATTGAATCTCATCTTTGTAATCTCACCTGCATTTTTACCACCTTTGACTCTCTCCTCAAACCCTCCCCTCCTTCTGCCTCCACTTCTCAGCACAGGATCTTGCCAATTTATTCTAAGAGAAAATTGACAAAATATTATGTGATCTTCCCTCCCCCCTTCCTCTCCTAAAACTTGATCCTCCTCCCACATCACAGATGCAGAATTTTTTCATCTGCTCTCCTCCTCTAACCTCTCCACTTGCCCCAGTTACCCCATCTCATTCCAGGCCCTCCTTCACTCCCATCTCATCTCATCCCCTCCCCTCCCTTACTCTTCTCCTTAACTTCTCACTCTGCTTTGGTTCTTATACAAGCATGCTTTAGTAGCTCCAATCTTAAAAAAACCTTCCTTTTTCCCATCTACCATCCCGTCTCTCTTCTCCCCTTTTTTCTCTAAGCTCATTGAACATACTGTTTACAATCACTGTCTGGAGTTCCTCTCCTCTAATTCCATCCTAGAACCTCTTCAATCTGGCTTCCACCCCTTGTACTCAAGAAAACTGCTCTCACCAAAGTCTCTAATGACCTCTTCCCAGCCAAAGCTCATAACCAGTATTCCATCCTCAGTCTCACGGTCCTGTCAACCACCTTCGACACAGTCAACTCTGCTCTTCTTCTTGAAATATTGTCCTCTCTTGGCTTCCATGACTCCATCCTCTTCTGGCTCCCTTTATACCTCTCCAATTGCTCCTTCAGGGTACCCTTTGGAGGATCCTTCTTGTTCCCCTCCACTGTTCTGTGAGGGCTCCACAGGGGTCAGTCCTTGGTCCCCTTCTCTTCTCCCTCTACCCCTTATCTCTGGGTAATCTCATCTGCAAACACAAATACAACTGCCATTTGTATGCTGACGTGTCACAGATCTGCTCTACTCTAGACCTGCCTGCTTCTGAAATCTCAGCCTGCCTCATGACATCTCTTGTGACTGTCTAGTCATCAGCTCAAACTCAACGGGATTAAAACAGAGCTCTTTAAGATGCACACTCACACACACCCTTCCTTTCCTGATCACAGTGGACACCACCACCATCCTGCCTGTCACTCTGGTCCATGACCTGGGCATCATCTTCAACTTGGAACTCCTTCTAGGTCCTCACAATATCTAAGTCTTGCAGAGTCTTTCTGTATAACGTCTAAGATAAGCCTTCCCTATCCTTCCACGCATCTAAAACTCTTGTACAGGCTCTCATCATCTTATGTCTTGATTCTTTCTGATCTTAACAAACACAGTCTTGTCCCACCTGTTGTCACTCAGAATACAGCTGAAAAGATCATTTTCTTAGCCTGTCACTTCGACCATATCACCTCTCTTTGTCTCCCTTTTCTCAAATGCATCAAAATAAGCTTCTTGTCTTCATTTTCAAGGTGCTTTATGACCTATCCTTGCCCTACCTATTCTCTCTCATTTGCTGCTCAGAGATTGGCTTCCACCTCTGATCACCAGTGATGTCAGCTTCCTTTGCCCACTTGTTAAATTTTCAAACAGGCATCTTCGTGCTTTCTGCCATGCTGCCCCAGCAGCCTTGTCCCATATCCTTGTCAGGAACTCCTCGAAAGCATCAGCAAAGCTACTTCATTATCCACCTTAAAACTCCTATCAGGCTGACCAATATTCTCATTGTTTCCTTGTACTTCCCCATTAGTCTCTCTGTGTCCATCTGTTGTCTCTTCTCTTAAGCTTAAATTATAAGCATTTGGGGTCAGGGACCCATCTCTTTGTTCTGTGTTGGTACAGCACCAGCACAATGGGGTCCTGGTCCATGACTGTGGTTCCTTGGTGCTGCAGTAATACAAATAATAATAATAATTCTGCCAACATGCACACAAGCAACTTCATCTATATGAGTGTTCCCATTAAAGTCAGTAGCCCTGCTTACTCGTGTGTACATGTTTGCAGGATTGAGACTTAAGAGCATATTGCAACTGTTGAGTGGGTTCTGAGTAAAACTAGGCAGACTGTTTCTCGCTATCACAGCAAACGCCAGCACAAGAACTAGAGAAGCACAAGAAGCAATTCTTCTTAATTTGGCATTTTTCTGTTATTTTCACATATGTTCTACCTACAGTATTTCAACTAAATTTCACAGTGGGAAATTAATGGAATTCATAGTCTTGTTTCCTGTAAATATCCCATTCTAACACACAGGCCTAATATTTAGAGTACATGTGTTTCATGACATAACCAGTGCTGAGGAAAATCTCAACATTATGGGCAAGACATTTTTCACTGCATTCAACAGATACCAAATCCTCTTCTGTTTTTAATGTGTTGATGTCTTATCAGTTGTACCAAGAACAAAATAAGACCAGAAATTACTCTGTTCCCAGAATCTCATAATTTTCAAATTGTTTCCAGTCTGATTTCTTTTTCTGTGTTCCATAGTCTTTAATCTATTGCTTTAGGATAGGCAAGTTTTGACTTTGGAGAAATTCACCTAGTTAATAAACAAGGATTACTCTCCCTCTTCACCCTCACTCTACAGCATATAGCCATATCTATGTCTTTGAGTATTGTAACAAGAAAAATGTCACATAATGTAAAAAAGTCATTCAAAAGTTCCACAAAGTTATACAAAGAAAACTCTTTGTGTCTAGAATGTCCCAGTGAGCATGTGTTGAGTTCTCTGAAGAAGACTGATGTGTTGAAATGTTTAAACACAGAGACTACTTTTGAGAATTACTTTCTGTACATGGGCTGACAGCCGTGACTGCTGTGAACCTGAAAGTGAAAAGAGAGAGGGGCAGAGGACTAGAAAGACACATTTTAAGGAATATATATGAAGAATATAAATAAAAAATGTTTAGTTTTTTTAAATAGCCTTTTAGATATTCAGAGGGAGAGGAGAGATTCTTCCTTGTCCATATGTTTACCTATCTCTGGCTGCCTTACACCCATTTCTTATGAAATACAGTAAACGAGGCTTTTCTTTTGTGGTTTAGGTCTTTGTTGTTATGAGCAACATATAACTCCAACCTAGCATCAGAATGATTTCAGGTTAGAATTGTTTGGACTCCATCTCATTGCTGAAGATTGATTAAAATATAGTTATTGACAGATGTAAATGCAAATACAATTGAGAGAAATCTATGGGTGAGATTTTCCAAAAGCTGTCTTCATTGTCGGTCTAACTCTGCTTTCACTGAAGTTGATGGGAGATTTGCCATTGACCTCAGTGGGAGCAGAGTTAGGCCAGTGCTGTGAGCACTTTGGGAAATCAGTCCCTCCCTAAACGTGTGTGCTATTTTTTTTTTCTTTTGAGGTCTGTCCATTCTCCCTAGGTGCCCTCGACAAAACTTACAAACACACACAAAAAACCTCTCTATAATAACTAAACTTCAGCAGTTTCATTCTATGCAACCACTACCCAGAAAACCAGGGAATTAAAAATTTAAACCATCCTCTGTCTCCAGTAACTAAATGATCCTGGTAATTCTCTCCTTTTTCAAATTCTTGTTGTGGGGGAGATAAACTTTTGCACTAGAATCTTTGAAACACTGTAGACTGTATTAAACTAATTGTTTCAAACCAAGCTGCCCAGACTCTTCAGGCTCTTATAGAACGCAAGTATATAGCACTTGTGTAATTCTATTGATTCGTTCTGAGAGGTGTTTGTACATGAAAGCTTGCTACAAATGGGATTTAATATATCAAAATTTATATATGCATAATCTATATATACACATTGTCGTGGGTCGGGCCTGCAGTCGGGCTGGCGCATTCCCAGCCGGGGCTGGGCAGCCTAGCAGTCGGGGGCAATTACTGCCCCCAGGCTTGGGGCTGGGCGGCTTAGTGGCCAGAGTCAATCACTATCAGGATGGGCTACCACCTCAGGGCTGGCGGTGGCCAGGATAGGGGGAGCCGGGTCCTCCCTCTCCACCGGGTCCCAACCCAGGGTCCTGTTGGTGGTAGGGTTGCCTGCCACCAGCTCAGCGGGGATCTGGCCAAAACACTCCGAGCTAGCCTCCAGTTGTCCAGCCAACTCCCTGCAAAGACTTCTTGGGTTACTTCCTAACCGCTTCTCCACATCTCATGGCTTCCTAGTTCCCTTGGTTCCTTCTCCCTCAGTCGTATCCAGCGCCTGGGGGTTGAGGGTTGCTGTCAGCTGGCTGGCTTCTGCATTGGGAAGCACCTGCGGCCCTTCAGCAGGAGCCGACGGCACACCTCCTTCCCCTATGGTGGTCCACCCAGACTGAGCCAGGCTGCTCCCTTTTATACTGGTGTTGCACTTTGAGCATGCCCATTACAGCCATGGGGGCGTGGCTTCCTCAGGGTTAACCCTCACAGTCCCAGTGAGGGCCATGCACGCCCCGTGTGTCTGTCTGTCTGTCTGTCTGTCTCACACACACACACACACACACACACACACACACACACACACAACTAACAAGGTAAATTAAGTGCTTCCTGGAGATATAATCAGTAGATATAAAGGTATATTTGCTACTGAGATAGATTGAAGAGTGAGCAACCTATTTAATTCTGAAAAGTAGAAACTGAAATATAGTACTTCTTACAACTTCTGTATGTTCTGTAGTTCTGAAATATGCCCATGACAGGAGTAGTTGTCAACATAAATTCATTTGTCTCTGTTGCATGGTAAAAGGGTATACGGGAGTATAGGTAATAGTGTTACATCAGCAGTGCAATAACCAGGCTTGACACAAAGATATTGTACAGAAGGCTGCAATAAATATGGAAATGCTGAAATAATTCTCTTCAGTGTTTACATGAGACCACTCGGAAAGATAATGAGAGAACATGGGCTCCTCTGCCAACAGTATGCTAACGACATTCAACTACATGTTTAAGCATATTTAAGGTGTTTGCATAGAATTAGGCACTTGCATCAGGTAATCTACTACCATATAATTTATAGTTAGTATTAAAATCACAAGCATTCCTCATCAGTTACTACCAGAGGCCAAGTACATCATTAATGAATGCTAAAGGTGACAGATCTCAAGACGTATTCAGTGTTTTAATATAGTCAGATGAATATTTCATGAGAATAACTGTTAGCAAACTCAGACCAAGAATTCTTAAACAAAACACAATACTTTTGTATTCAGTTTCCTTAGTCAAACAGAAAAACTGAACCATTATGCATTATATAAATTACTATAGATAGAATTGACAGTACAGAAATAATTCCCCCTCCAGGAATCCGTAAATGGCTTAAGTGTTTGTACATACAAATTGCAAGTCAAGATAATTTAATGTAATCAGATAAGAACTAAAGTTAATTCATAAAACATTTTCTATGTGTACACACATTTTCATGGTATGTTTTCTGCCCTCCCTTTTTATCTCACTTTATTAAAAATGCGTTAGCTAGTATATAACAGAGGACAAAGGTTGTCCTATTCAAGTGAACATTTGACTTTGAGCTTATTTGTCAGATATGGTGGTGAAGTGCCATTCAATTAACATCATTTCTTTAATAGATTTTCAACCTCTGTGTATCTTCTGGAACAGGGCTATCAAACTCCTGACCTGGATGTGAACGCTAGCCTGCTTGTGGTATTTATCTAACCCCGTCACACGTTTGCATTCTCCAGGGCACAGGCTTTTGATTACAAAAATAATGTAGTTGCTAGTCCACATGGTTACAAAGATACCCTCTTAAAGTGAGCTGGTATCATTCTGTCTTAGCCTACCTCAACAGCTCTAGAAGATGTGACCTATACCATTCATCCAGCGGCATATTAATTCTGAAGTTTAATGATGACATTGTAGGGGTAAGATTTTCAAATAACTTAAGTTTTCAATCCTGCAACTAATTTATGCATATATGTAAATAATTGCAATGCAAATTGGGTACCTGTATTTGCAAATAGCCAAATGAACAAAGGGTAGAAAGCATATTAGTGACTTAAGGGAACTATTCACATGTTTAAACGTGCTTAAATGCTTTACAAGATCGGACCTACATTTATAGGGCCTGAGTCAGCAAAGGTGCATGTGATGACTAGGTTTGTTCAAAGATCAGTCCCATTTAACTCAGTGGGACTGTGCATAAGTGTTTGCAGAGCCAGGGGCATATTCTGTCCTTAAGTTTTTGTGCAAATAATTCTCTCTGACATCAGTGGAAGTTCCCTGGGGTTGACGGTAGCTTGCTCTTTTATCTAAATTAGTAGACCCAGTCCATGGGCCGGAGTTAAACATGATAATTTGTTCCCACTTGGAAGAATGAGTTTAGCAACGCAGGGTCTGTTAGGTCCTATTTCCCTCAATAGTCTAGACCTCTAACTTTTCCTTCTTTCTGTGACAAAACTTTATTCTCATTTGTGCTAATGGAACCTTGAAAGTTACTTTGTGCTTTTTAAATTAGAGCTGGTGAAAATATCCATCTGTTTTGAACGTAATCCATTTTCTGATTAGTTTAGAAGGAACCACTCTTAATTCCGTGAATGTATCTCTTTATTTGTAAGTATTTGCTGAATACTTGTATATATTAGCTGAATTTACTTTGACACATGTTCATTCTATGGGTTGCTTGACTTGTTCGCTTCAACTGCTCAGTATTTGTTACTCACAGTGGATTATGTGAAAATTCAGTCACATAGTTTCTGCTTCCTGACTATATGACTGAAACTTATGAAGCAGGGGTGAAAAATGAGCTTTTTATTAATCTGTGGAAGATGTATAATAATATAAGCATTTATTAATATTTTAATAAATATACAACAGGTGATACTCTTAATATCAAATACTACTTTATGAATTCTGATTAAACAAATATGGCATTTTTGTCATTTATTTCTTTAGTTGTAATTCAGTTTGAATATTATCTTGAGTAGTTCTTTGCAAGTTTCAGTCTACAAAATGAATCTGTAATGAGAACATAAAGCACAAACTTAGACTACATACCATGCATGTGTCTCCCTTATGTTTGTGTGTACACAAATAATGAGAGAATACGTGATAGCAAAATGTGATATCAATGTTTTATTGCATAAAATTAGAATATCTACGTGACATGAGTGAGTGAGTTATACAGATCATCACAAATGAGTGCCAATAAAACCTTTAGAACACACTGTTCTGTGATACACTTACACATATGCGTTTATTACAAAACCTTTTATTCCATGCCACAACTGACCACCTGTGTTATACAGGAGTGGATCACACTGGTCTTTCTGGCATTGGAACCTATGAACTAAGATCACTGTTTGTCTTAGTTTATTTCAAGTATAATAAGTGAATATGAGATCCAGCAGTTGTATCCAAGAACAGATAGAATGGGAGGGATGTTTTTAAAAAAATGTAAATGTGCTGTAAACTAATCTAGAATACCTTTTAGACATGGAAACTCATCAAAAACGTAACCTCCAAACTATCTTTTTGTTGTAGTACTATTGAGTTTATGTTTAACCGAAAGGAGTAGCGGATTAGCCACTGGGCCAACGGAGCCCGTGCCCAGGGGCCCTGGCCAATTGGGGGGCCTGGGAAAAATGGATGCCCGGGCCCCAACCAGCTCCATCCACCCAGCGCGCCTGCCAGGGAGTGGGGTTGGGACACGGAGGCTTGCTCAGGAGCGCCGGGAGGGCGGCTTGGGTAAGCCTCCACGCCCCGATTCCATTTCCATGGCAGGAGTGCGGCGGTGGGAACTGCAGGCAGAAGCGGTGGAGAGGGGCCCCCGTTGTCCTGACACAGGTTCCACAAAATGGTAATCCGCCTCTGACCGAAAGACTCTAAAATACTATAGCAACTGATGAGCTAAAGAACAGTAATTTTGTGAGATAACTATTGTTTAATTCCCAAAACACCTTCCATACGTTTTTATTTTTGTAATTTTGCTGTGAAGTAGCATCTGAGATTCATGGCAATCATATATACTGTTCAGTTGGTTATTTTTCCTTAGGTAGTTTGCACTGTTGCTGAGGGCTTGTCTACGCTTGAAACACTACAGCGGCATAGTGGCAACACTGCAGCTGCGCCTTTATAGTGCTTCAGGGGAGATACTACCTACGTTGATAGGAGGAGTTCCTCCACTGGCGTAGGTAATTCTTCCATCGACATAGCACTCTTGCACTGATGGTAGCTTAATTGTGTCGCTCCAGGGTGTGGATTTTTCACATCCCTGAGTGACATAGCTGGGTCAACCTAACTTTTTAGTGTTGACCCGGCCTGGGCCTCACATTGCTTTTAGTGGTTTATATACACCACATACAGTTTAGTGGTTTATATACACCAACCATACAGTTTCCCTTATTGGTATTTTGAACTACTCTAGAACACAATGCACTAATGTTGAGCATGCTGCTTCTAACAGAAAACCTGCTTTTTCATTTCCGCTTGCTCACTCTCCATGACCTTTTCAGTACACTGTGGGAGCTTCATTGTGGGGAATATTAAGGGGATTCCTGCAGTGGTGACTAATTCACACTCTCCTTGCTATTTCCTTGCTGTCTTTGTGCATCCAAAGATCTTCAAGAAAACTTTTCTGGGAAAAGCACAAAGGGATTTTTGCTCTGGTGAGGGGTGCACATACCTAATACAGTGATTGGAGATGGATGAAAAGAGGAAAATAGAAATAAAAGGAAAACAGGAGTACTTGTGGCACCTTAGAGACTAACAAATTTATTAGAGCATAAGCTTTCGTGGACTACAGCCCACTTCTTCGGATGCATATAGAATGGAACATATATTGAGGAGATATATATACACACATACAGAGAGCATAAACAGGTGGGAGTTGCATCCGAAGAAGTGGGCTGTAGTCCACGAAAGCTTATGCTCTAATAAATTTGTTAGTCTCTAAGGTGCCACAAGTACTCCTGTTCTTCTTTTTGCGGATACAGACTAACACGGCTGCTACTCTGAAACCAGAAATAAAAGGATCATTAAATGTCAAGCATGTACATTTTTATGATAAATTACTGTAAAGTCAAAGGCAATTTAAAAGTGCTATTTAGGTGCATAAAGAAAATATGGCAATGTCTTTGTTTATCTATACTTGTATTTCATGTTTTCTTTTCAGTATAAGAATGAATGAATCCAGGATTCATATTGCTTAAAATTACCTAGAGGTGTCTACAAGCTCTGGTTGGTTTGATTTGCATGCATGTAGAGCCACATCTTTCCTTCAGTCTGTCTTCTCACCCCATGCCTGTAAGCAGATAGACTAGTAAAATTTATGATGGCAGTAGGTCCGAGTATATTCCCCAAGACCCTTGGATGGACTCAACACTTCTAAGGAACCCATCAGACTCCGCCAAACTTTCCCAGACTCTGCAGAGGACTCTGAGAGGTGTTGAGTATGTGCAAAGGGAGGATGTGGACTTAGTGTGGGCAGGGAGAGGAGAGGGTAGGGTAGGAGAACCCTTCTCATCCACTGTGGCTATCAGAACTCCCTTGAAAAGTTAATGAATCCTTAAGTTGTATTCACTCTTTGGCATGTCATGGCTTATAGCTGCAAGGAAACCTGACTGAGTTTTAAATCAGTCTGTTTCGTAAAACACATGCTACAAAACCGATTAAGCTGTGCACATCCCCATGTCTTTTTACACTCTCTCAGAAATACATTCGGTAGTTTTAAAACTCTCGTCACACATCTGCTCTCAGATGGGTGTTTTTAAGTTGCTGCCAAAACCTTTTCTGGATTTGGTAGATTTAAACAGAATTGTTTGAAAATGCAACATTTGAACATAAATTCTCTGGTTTTATTTTTGAATATCTTCTTTGTTCAACATTGATCCTTACTGGCAGTGAGAGAACACCACTGATGGAGAATGAAAGGAATCCGTTCTCCCTGACTGCAAGGGCAGTAGTCTTGATGCATGAATCTGAAGGTGGTGGTGTTTCCTTAGAGCACTTTTAGTACCGGGAGAGCTGAAAATCTGGAGTTGTCTGTTTGAGTCTGTAACTCTTCATTCTCCTTCAGGTTGAAGAGGAAGCTGAGGCCTTTCTGGATTATAGTGGAAGTGAAGAGGAATTTGACCCAAGCACCCTTCCAGATCCTGATAAATACAGAGGTTCTGATCAAGAGGCTGATCTGGATATTCAAGACAGCTATGGGTATGTTTTCTAACCTGAAGCACATTTTTTTTCCATTTTCCCTTCTCTTCCCAGAAAAAAAGATACACTCTAATATCTTTGCATCTGTAAAATGCCTTAGCTCAGCTTTCATCAAAAGAAATACAGCAGAGGTGCTGTATATATTTCTTGTTTTGCCATAGGTCATTTCTCACATGCATCTGGAGATGTTTCTACTTTTGAATGCTGCTTTGTTTAGATGTTGCAACAAGAACATATTTTAAAGGGTTTTTTAATGCTCCCAAGACTTCCCCTTTTAGTTTTTTGGCTGAGCAGGTGCTGAACACAAATTAGCTCTTATGCGTTTAGCCTAAGCAACCTCATTTATTTTGCCATGTTAGATTTAGGATTATGAGTCAGTGTCAAAGTGATCTCAATGAGAATATTCAAACAAAAAAAATGTTTGACTAATTCCCTGGAGTTCATTGTGAAGTGCAGAAATAAATTTCTGTACCGTCACATCACAAATTTTATTTGAAAAGAAAACGAAGTCATATTAAAGTCATATAGTATATTGGGAATATATTTAATTAAATGTGCTTAAGATGAAGCATGTGAGGAACAGAGAGATTCAGTGTCATTTGGAATAGTTAGCAATACAAATTAAGTTGAATCTGACCAGAAACATGTGCTATGGAATTAACCCTGGGTTAAAAAATATAGTAAATTCAAAATAGTTCCCTGAAGTATTTTTAAAATATACTTTTTATTCCAAGTGTGTTATGTTAGCGTACTGCATTTCTTCAATACACATATTGTAGGATTGCCAAAAGATCCTGACTGAAATCCTGGGCCCATTTAATTCATTGTGGGTTTTACCATTGCCTACAGCGAGGTCAGGATTTCATGCCCTGTGTTTCTTTGGTAAACAGAGGAGGCCCTTTGTTATAGGCTCTGATACATCCTGAAATCATGACAGTGGCAATTGGTGCATTAGACTGGAAGGTACATGTTTATTTTGCCCCCTTTGACTCAACAGGAACTTGTAGTTGTCAGTTGTATAAGTATCTTTTGCCTTCAGGTCTCAAATCAGTTAAAATTACCTAGGGCTAGATTGTTGCTAATCCTAATGTGGCTTCAAGGTAGGGAGAGAAGAGAGGTAGTGGTTAGGGCTACCCAGATCTTGACTCTGGATTACTACAAACAAGCCGGTAGCATGACTTTCCCTACCAATATGCTGGCCTATAGAACTGGCCAGGCATGAGTGGGAGGGAAAGGAAGCTTGCATCCTTTTCTGAGATGCAGTAAATTACTTCTTCCCATTGACTCTGAATCAGTTTCTTCCTGGTTTTACCCTCTGGCCTGATGCAGCAACTTGCCACCTCCTACTCAGGGCTGAGTGTGGAGACTCAATCTAGCCTTCTGAGAATTAGCAGAAAATGTAAAAGGAGACCCACAAAAAATAACTAACTATTTAAATAAATTCCTCTAGTACAGGGGTGGGCAAACTACGCCCGCCAGTCATTTTAATCTGGTCCTCGAGCTACCGCTGGGGAGCGGGGTCTGGAGCTTGCCCCATTCCGGCGCTCCAGCGAGGGAGCAGGGTCGGGGGCCACTCCACGCGGCTCCCGGAAGCAGCGGCATGGCCTCTCTCCAGTTCCTACGCATAGGGGCAGCCAAGGGGCTCCGCTCTGCACGCTGCCCCTGCCACAAGCGCCACCCCCACAACTCCCATTGGCCGGGAACTGCAGCCAATGGGAGCTGCAGGGGCGGTGCCTGTGGATGGAGCAGCGTGCAGAGCTGCCTGGCCAGGCCTGTGTGTAGGAGCCGGAGGGGGGCCTTGCCGCTGCTTCCAGGAGCAACTTGAGGTAAACGCCGCCTGGAGCCTGCACCCCTGAGCCTCTCCCCGCACCCCACCCACCTTCCTGCACCCGTGATCCTCCTCACGCCCTCTAAGCCCCTCGGTTCCAACCTGGAGCATCCTCCTGTTCCCCAAACCTCTCATCGCCAGCCTCACCCCAGAGCCCTCACCCCTGCACTCCCAGCCCAGAGCCCTCTCCCGCACCCTGAACTCCTCATTTCTGGCCCCACCCCAAAGCCCGCACCCCCAACCAGAGCCCGCACCCCAACCCCACTTTTGTGAGCATTCATGGCCTGCCATACAATTTCTATTCCCAGATGTGGCCCTCGGGCCAAAATGTTTGCCCACCCCTGCTCTAGTATGTGCTGAGCTTCCGTGATAGCTTGGGTCAGCCCATGGTGGGTATAGGGGAGTGATTTTATACTAATAATAGTCTGTCTCCTCCTCTTGACCTGTGGGGGCTCTTAGCACATATTGGAGGAGTTTTGTTAAAATGATTAGCAATCTGCCTTTAATGTATTAGTAGAGACTCAGACATCCAGCTATACTGGATGAATGCATCTACTAGAGACTCAGACATCCAGCTATACTGGATGAATGCATCTACTAGAGGTTGATTGCTTAGAGCTGAAACAGCTAAGTGTGACAAAACTCTTTTTCTTAAGCTCCTCTTAAATGTCTAGTTACCACAGGGATCTCCTAATGACCATTGATGAATGGATTGATGGTTGGTTGGTTTTTGTTTTGTTTTTTGCATACTTACTGTAGGGAAAAGGCAATAGGCTAAGGACACATTTCAACTTGGATTCATGTATGGCTTTCTTGGTTTAAGCAATATTTAGTATATGTTCAACAATTTTCTGTTGTATTTCACTAGTTAAAATTTTGCGTTATCGTTTAGATGGTAAAGGCTGACTTGGCAAAGTCTTGATCTATTGTATAAGAATATTTTTAGAGGATTTTGACACAGTCAATTTAAAAATCAGTCTTCACTCCGGAGCACAAAATGACTGTAAGTGAGATTAAAGAGAGCATTTTTCTCTGTTATTTTATGTTTTCTTTACTTTGTTTGCCTGACAGCACTTCTCCCTATTCCATGTAATCAGCTAGTCCGCAGTCCTGCAACTCCTCACCTACCGTTGTAGTTATGTTCCTGAAAAATGCGACTTTATGCGAAACGATATTAAGCGAATCCAATTTCCCCATAAGAATTAATGTAAATGGGGGGGGTTAGGTTTCAGGGAATTTTTTTTTTGCCAGACAAAAGACATTATATACATATACGGTTTAAGTTTTAAACAATTTTAAACAAACAGTTTAATGTTGTACACAGCAATGAATGATTGTGAAGGTGGTGGAGTAAGAGGGTGGGATATTTCCCAGGAATGCCGTGCTGCTAAATGATGAACTAGCACTTGGCTGAGCCCTCCAGGGTTAATACGCTGTTGTTAATATAGCCTCACACTCTACAAGGCAGCATGGACTGAGGCAGGAGGGAGGAAACACAATAGATGCAGGGCAGTAGCTGCAAACACTTCCCTGCAAAAACTGAACATGATGATGATGAACCCATGCTATCCAGCTGGAACGCACCACTCCCTCCTCCTGACAGCACATGCACGGCTGCAAAGGTGCTGACTTTCCAAAGTGCTGGGGGGTGCATGCATGAGTGAGAGAAACGTGTATCGTCCCTTTAAGTACGCTGACCCCCCCTTCAAGTACGTTGCCCTTTTAAACAGATCAGTCAGTTCAGACAGGAAGCAACAGCTTCCAGCAAGGTCCCTCCATTCTGTCCCCAAGCCCTGTCCACCTCCTCTGCTTTGTGGAGAGCGGGGCAGGAGCAGGGGGACATCCTGATATCAGCACCCATCTTCTCTCTCCCATCCCCCAGCAAGCAGGAAGCTCCAGGGAGCAGCTCCAAGGCAGAGGGCAGGTCAGGAGCAGCAAGGCAGTAGGGGGAGGGCCACCTGAACTGCTGCTCGGCAGCTGCCGAGCCACATTCCTTACAGGGAATTTAGGGGAGCTGATGCCAGTCCCCCTGGTTCTAATCCCCACAAGGAGGGGCTACTCTTCCAGAGAATCTTGCAAGCAGTGGACAAAGCAGGTGGCTGCCAAACGACGTTATAAGGGAGCATTGCGCAACTTTAAACAACCATTGAGATGGGGTCACATGACGATTAAAACTTTTTTTTTTTTAAATTAGCTAAATTCAAGATGGCAGTGTTCCTTTCACCAATAGGATCATAGATGATAAACTGTCCACATGGGTATAGTTTAGCCCTTTTTATTTTTGCATATTGCAGTTTTTGTTCACCCTATATAGACAGAATTGATGTGTCAATGAATGTTTCTTGAAATGTTTAGTACCTGTGGTATGTCACAAGTCCTACAAAGCAATGAATCATAAATAAAAGTTGGGCTAAAGAGGCAACCATTGGCGCTGATATGTAGAAAATAGAATCAATATATGGATGGGCTAACAAGTCCAGCATATATTTTAACATTTGGATTCTTTGTACTATGCATTAAGGTTGACAGCCGACAGCAAGCCATATGTTAAACTAATTTTATCACAAGCAATTATTTTTCCTTCTCAAAATGTAATGTAAATATATTCCCGAAGCTATGACTGAATAACTTTAAAATAATGTGGGGGACAACGTAGGTGAGGCAATAATCATTGGATAAAAGATATTACCTCACTCACCTTATCGCTCTCATATCCTGGGACCAACATGGCCACAACAACACTGCAAAGAACTTTAAAATAATGTAGCATGATAAAGAGCATTTTCCATACTGGAAAAATATTTTTTTAATTGTTAACTAACTTCATTGTGTACCTAGCTGAAGTTTAAATACATAAATAAATTAAAAATGTAAATTGGTAGAGGGCCAGTTTATTTGTAGATTGTTTTAAAGTAGTGAAAATTGTTTTCTTGCTCTTTGTTATAACTTTACATTGCAAAAGATCAGTTATTTTGAAAAATGCATTTAATCAGATTTTTGGAATCTAGTCATGCTGTAAAAGTCACATTTCAAGTAAGTTTGATTTGTCGCTGGACATCACATGCCTTTTTATGTTCCTTTCCTATCTAAGCTAATACGTATTTGAAATTCTTACCAAGTAATAAAAATATGATTAGTCCAAATTATATATTTGAAAGTTTAGTAGCAAGTCAAATTTAAATTCTTACAATTATTCAATTCCTGTAACCGTGTCCCTTCCAGAGGAATTTGTACAATATAAATTCACTTGTTACTCTAGCTTTCATGTGCAAAAGCACATCATGAACTGGAAAAAAGTTGCCGGTTCCTAATATTCACATATTTTTGCCATGAAAACACCACAGACCGTTAAAATTGAGGGAGTTTTAGCTTTATTTTTATTATTGCAAAGCTGACTAGCTCAGTTTTGCTAACTTGAGTAAAAGGTTTTCTGTGTGAACTTGTCATGTTGTCAGTTCTGTGCCATGGGAATTATGATCTGCTGGGTTGTTTTTTGCTGTCAGTTCTGGGGTTTAAACTTTCTGTGGCTAGTAGCAGGACATTCTCAGTGGAGCAACCATGCCTCAGGAACCTGCTGTCATGGGACTCCATCAGAATCAGAATCTGGCATGCTTCAGAGCACAGTGTAAGACCCTTTTGTTAGCCAGACTTTTCATGGACTTTATAGTGAGATGGTACTAAAAGTACTTGCCAAAGGGGTTTTAAAAAGTTTGTATCCATTTTTTGCTGCTTTATGATTTTATGAATAAGGCCAGATTCTTTTTTCCTTTCACTGTAGAAATATCATGAAAGTCGTCTTGTCTTTGTGTTTACCAGACGATTAGAGAAGTGGAGTGCAAGCTTCCTCAGCTCTAACTGCAAAGGCAGGAGTGCTGAGTCTTTACAAATATAAATAAATAATATAATATTCTCCATAGTTTTCCACAGTCATTTGAGCTGAATAGGTGTTAACAAAGACAAACCAACGCGATAGGGTTAAATAGTATAGCTAAAGATGACCTTAGGGACACTCTCGAGAAAGAAGCAGCAGCATTTGGACACTGCCATGATTGGGGTGGGGGGAAGGGGAGGCAAGAGCCTGTGAAAAAAGTCAGAGCCCTCCTTCCTCCTTTCCCCTCCCCCCCACGTGTCATAGGGTCTGGATACTGGGGTGATCATGCTGTCAATGACAGAGAAAGAGGGGAGTCAGAAAGGCTTGGGAGGGAAGACTTATCCACACAATGCGCAGTCATCCTGTGGAACTCATTGCTAGTGAATGTTGTGAAGGTCAAAAGTATAACAGAGTTCAAAAAAGAATTAGATAAGTTCGTGAAGAATAGGTCCATCAATGGCTCTTAGCAAAGGTGGTCATGGACACAACCCCATGCTCTGGGTGTCCCTAAAACTTTGACTGCCAGAAGCTGAGACTGGATGACAGAAGATGACTCACTCAATGATTGCCTGTTCTGTTCATTCCTTCTGAAACACCTGGCATTTGTCACTATCAGAGGACAAGATACTGGGCTGGATGGACCATTTGATTGACCCAGTATGGCTGTTCTCTTATTCCTGTGAGAGAATTCAGTTTTGGCCATGTTTAAGTTTTAGCTGGTTGTGTGACATCCAGAAAGAGAGATCAGAGAGAGAAGCCAAGATTAAGGATTAGAGTGAGAGAAAGACTGGTCAGGAGTGAACAGATAGATTTAAGACTTAGTGGTGTAAGGATGGGAATTGAAGCCAGGTGAGTGGCAAAAATCACCCGTGTATGCGTAAAAGAAAGAAAGAAACGAGCGATGGGTGGAGCCCTGTGCTATTCCATAAAGAATAGGAGGGAAGAAGAGGGCAGGGATGACCCACTAAGGAGATGCTGAGAAGTAGGAGTAGAACCTGGGGAAGCCAGAGCCATAAAATCCAAGGAAGAATAAGATTTCAAGGAGTGTCTTGATGGGTTAGTTGCTTTAATACTGTCCATTCAGAGTGGAGTTGGGGGCCTGAGACTTGGTTCTGAGGAGGTCATTGAGAGGCCTTGATGAGGGCAGTTTCAATGAAGTGGAGAAGGGAGAAGCCAGATTGAAGGGCCAAATCAAGGGTGGAGTTTGAAAAGAGGAACTCAGGGAAGCGTCTGTAGTTGGACTGTACAATAAGCTTAGAGGTAAAGGCAGGAGGGACACAGGTGGTAGCTGAAGAGGCTGGTGGGATGAAGGATTTTGAGGATGTGGAGAGACGATGCTTGTCTTGTGAGAAGTAACATGGCAGGAAAGGAGTAAAGGAAGTCATGAGGATTGGGGAAAGAGGGTTCCCTGGGTAAGTGATTAGAGAAAGAGCAGAGAAAAAACCTTGGTGTCAGTAAGGGCAAAGGAGGGTCCATTATGGCAACACAAATCCTCAATACATCACCTGGGAAAGTTGATTTAATTGCATGGTGAGTCACTTCTGGTGCCTGGAACATTTGTCTAATGATTTTATCTAAAACCATATATAACCAGGCAGTTGCTCCTGGTGAGAATCTGACTTTGAAATTAGAAAATGCGACTGCATTTTTCCGTTATACTTTTGAAATTCTGAGATTTATGCCCCAAGTGCTAGAATAAAATAGAAATACCTTAGGCTGCAGCAACTCCTGCTAGCTTTAAAGGAAAACTATCCAGCTGAAAGGGCTAATATTCAAAGCATAAGGCTTCATCCTACAGCCGTCTTCAAAGATGGATCATCTGTACATGGTTTTGAAGTCAAGAAAGGTATTAATCTTTTCTTTCCCCAACATTTCTTTCACCGGGACGTGGGAGGGGGAGTTGTACAATATACTAGATAAATTTGCTTTTGAATAAAATATCCTTCTAACTACACTTCTACCAAATGAGTAATTAATTACTTCAAGCATGCAATATACGATTAATTTTTGTATATCTAGCAACATTCATCATGTTTGGTTTAAGGCTATCTTAATGTGCATTGTTAATGAAGTGAAAAATTTGCAGTGGGTTGAACAGGGCGGAAAAGAAGCAGCTGGATATCCTAAATATTCATTGCGCAGTTAAATTGAATTTCTAATATTTTAAATCCCTCAATCTTTTTAAATAAAAATGTGAGATAGAACAAAGTTTTGATTGGACTTGTCATTACATTCTGTTAATCTTTAATATGTAGGACTATTCATCTTTATGGTAACTCTTAGGTAGGTCAAAGTGGAATAGAGCTTGGAATTGGGAGATGGGGAAATGGGATGAATAAATTATACTTGCTGTAAAACCATTAGTTGTATCATTTTTATTGTAGTCAGTCCTGTGGTCTGCCATGATCTGACAGCTGTGCTCATAGAGGTCACCAGTTAGTGCTGCTTTTATGTATAGCTCTGTTTGCTATGTCAATGACAGGTGAAGTTGCCATTTCTTCCTCCTTTAACACATTAAATCAGGATGCTGTGAGTGATTCTGTTGACCCACTAGATTTTGTACCATTCTTGATTAGTCTGCAATATCTTTTCTTTGGTCTAACTTGCCTTCAAGCCACGCTGTTCCATCTAAAGATGTTCCTGTGATATTCTGGAGGAAAGAACTTAGTATGACTATGGTCAGAAAAGCTCTTTAAAAATTAGTTTCACACATCCCAGGTGAGTGCCCTAACCACCTGGCTATTAGCTATTCTAGAGTGAGTCACCTGCAGTCTTTCCTGTTGGAGCTGTTCTTCTTTGTATAATCAATAATGGGATGCAGGAGACCCGGGTTCAAATCCCTGCTCCAAATAAGGCAGAGTGGGGAAGTGAACCTGGATCTCCCACATCCTAGTTGCCCTCATTAACAAGCTACTTGCTATTCTCAGGTGGGTGTCTTTCTATCTCGGGTAATGACCCAGAAATGCCATCCTGGACCTGAAAAAATCTTTCTGTTGAAAATTTAACTGAAACTGACTGTTCCCACAAAAAGTTTCAGTTTTGATAAATTAGCATTTTCTAGCACAAAACTTTGTTGAAAACTTCCCAACCAGCTCAAGGGGGAGAGAAAGGGGCGGGGGGGTCATAGGAAGTCACAACTCAGGGCCCAAGTAAGTAAGTGACTTGTAGTGAATTTACTGTGGAACATCCCTGTGTTGAAATGCTATTACCACTGCATTAGAAAGGCCAATATTAAATTACTGACTCCCGTTCCTTTAAAAAAAGAAGTTGAAAAATTGGAAAGGATTAAAAAAAGAGGTACAACACTGATGTAAGGTCTGGAAAACATGCCTTTTAGTGAGAGACTAATTATCAGTGCATTAAGTCTATCCAAGAGAAGGTTAAGAGGTGACTTAATTATGATTTAGAAATAGCTACTCGGGGAAAAGATTTCTGTTAGTAGAAAGCTATCTAATTTAGCAGACACAAAAAGATCCAGTGCTTGTAATCTGAAGCAAGATAAATTCAGACTAGAAATAAGGGGCGGGTTTGTTTCGTTTAATCGAGAAGGTAGTTAATCACTGGAACAATCTCTTTCTAGCTAGAAACAAGGTGGATTTTTCCATTAGTTGAAATCATTAAATCAAGATGGATGAATTTCTAAAAGATAAGCTCTAGCTCTACCCAAAGATATGGGCTTGATGAAGGAATCTTAGTGAAATTCTATGGCCGTTGTTATCAAGGAGGTCAAACTAGATGATCATAATGGGTCCTTCTGGCCTTAAGCATGTGAAACTGTGAAAGTGTACCTAAACAAGAGAGCCACACAATACCTGAATCCAGCTGTAAGTGAAAGAGGGACATATGGTTTTATAATAAGATTAAAATATTAACTGACTTGGTGTCTCAATGGGAGATACAAGGAGCATCTGAAACAGATGGTACTGCACGGTTTAAAAATATGGAGAGGAGACCAAGATGTGAAGCCTGGTGTCAAACTAAGCAGATAAGGAGTAAATGTGTTTGAATGTCAGAGGTAGGATGGATCCATTTCATGGAAAACATTTTAAACACACTGGGCAGTAAGTTGTTGACATTTGTAGTTCATACCAAACGGGGTAGGAAAAACAGCCAATATCCAAGAAAGGGTAATATAATTCACAGTGATATAAATAGACTGGAAGCATGGGCAGTATGTAGTGTCCTATCAACTTTCATTGCAAATACTTATTTCAAGTTTTATTTTCATAGGTCTTTGAAAAGGATGATGCTAATACTATAAGACTTAAAATTCATTGTATAGTACCTTCCTTCTGAGGAACTAGAAATTCTTTACAAACATGAATGAATGAATACTTGCAACACTCATTCTTCCCTCTCCAGATAGGGAAACTGGAATGGAGGTTGTGACTTACAAAGGGAAACTATTGGGTGTAGAACCCAGGTCTTCTGATTCCCATTTCAGTACTCTCATGGCCACTAAACGCTGCCTCCACGTAAGGCCAATAGTGGATAAAATTGTAAAATTTTTGAATAATGCATAAAGTGAGGGGAAACTTAGTAATGCAAGAAAAGAAGAATTAAATGTAGAATGTTTGAGTAAATTGTTCATGCAAAATATGGAAGCCTCTGGGGGCCTTGGAGATTTATTTTTTAAATTAAAGCAAGTACTTTGGGGATATAACCACCCTACCCAGGCTATTTGAATGAACTACTAAATACAGAATACAAAAGGAGAAACACAAAAAGTCTGGATCGTTAAGAAACTTGGAGTGAATTTAATTGCACACAAAGTACTTAAACTAAACGAACAGCAGCACCTACGGCAACAAGCAGAACAAGTAATCTAAGAAGTACGAAAAGTGAATTGGTTCAGGTATTGAGAAAGGAGAGATTGCAGGCACAGTCAGCATAGAGGTTAGAGCACTGTGGGCTGCCCTGGGTTATCTCCACCATCAAATCCTCTGTAATACTTCCAGTATAATGGAGAGAAACGTTTAACAGCTTGTTTTGTTCTGTGTTCTCCATTTTATTTTTTTCTTGTTCCGGACTATTGTAATTCTACTTTAGGACAGACTCATCCTGTCTTTTGGTTTCAGTGCCATTACACTTATTATGAAATACAAGTAGATAAATCTTCTCTTTTTCTTCAATTATTTTTATAAATCTAGTTTTAGAACAGTTTTGATTTACATCAGTGTAATGGCCAGTAAAGAGAATAACACAACACAATATATTTTCATTATCATTGCTATATGCTGTAGCATTCTGACAGTAAGTTGGAAAGAAGCTGCACTGGGCTATATGGAAGGGACTGCAGTAATTAATCTTCATTAGAATTGTTGCCATCGCCTTGTAAATTAAAATGTATTATATGGAAGAAAGTTTGTGGCACAACATGTTTGATTAGCAAAATGCCAATACTTGAGGGATAAATTATTCTTAAATATTCTGAATTATTTTTTATGTGCAGATTCATTCATTATTAACTGAAAGTTTCTTTAGGAAAGTTGAACTGCCAAACATGCTGGAATTACACAGCAACTTGTTGGCTGCATTGTATTTACATGGGCAACATTTCATTGTAGCACTGGTAAACGCAGCCTGCAAGAAATACTATAGCAAATGTAAATACGTACAATAGAGGCTTCTATCTGAGGCTCTCAAAGCATCATATAAACATTATTATTTAAGTAATGACAATGTGCTTGAAGCTGCACATGGCCTTTTATTTCAAACAGTCCTTCCTGGAAGCCCTTACAATCTCAAGAATACAGACTTTGAGTTGACAAGACATACTTAGAAGCCTGAAGGAGTTCATTGCTGGCAATTAAAAAAAAATCAAGTAATTTCTTGTGGCTATCACCCCATAACATCTTTGGGAAGTAAGTAGCAGTTCCCTCCATTTTATAGGTGGTTAAACTGAGATGCAGAACATTACTTGCCCAAGACTGCACAGTGAATTACCATCAGAATTAGAACCCCACCTTCTTAGATTCCAGTCTCCTGTGCTAGCAGTCATGTCAAAGATGTATTTATAAGATGTGTGATTATGCATGTGCAGCAAAAGTGATATATATGAAAACACCTGTTTTTTTGTGTTTGGGTTAACATGAGTATAAATAGTGGCCCACAGGAATTATTGTGCATAATTATTGCAATTATTGTGCTGAAATCTGCTGTTACTACCTTGCTGCCCATGCAAATATAGCCACTCACAGAGTAAACTAGGCCATCAGGCTACATGAAGCTGTGTGGATAATTCAGGCTGCTGCAGCAGTGAAGAGCTAAACTGTACTGGATAGCACAAAGGAAGACTGCAATCCAGCTGTGCCTCCCTAAACAGCCTGGCCCCCTCCCCCTATCCAACCCCTCCCACTTCCCGTCCCCTGACTGCCCCCCTCAGAGGCTCCCCACCCATCCAACTCCCCCTGCTCCTTGTCCCCTAACTGCCCCCTTCCCGGCCCCACCCCCTATCCAACCCCCCTGCTCCCAGTCCCCTGACTGCACTGACTCCTATCCACACCCCCACCCCTTGACAGGCTCTCCGGGACCCCACACCTATCCAACCCCCCCCCTGTCCCCTGACTGCCCCCTCCCCCCGAACCTCCGCCCCATCCATCCACCCCCGTCCCCTGACTGCCCCCCGGGACCCTCTGCCCCTTATCCAATCCCCCCCCGGCCCCTGCCCACTTACCATGCTGCTCAGAGCAGCATGTTTGGCAGCCGTGCTGCCCAGCCGGAGCCAGACATTCTGCCGCGCTGCTCGGCAGGAGCACGCAAACCCGCTGCCCAGAGCGCAGCCCGCATGGCTGCAGGGAACGGGGGACAGCTGGGGAGGGACCGGGGGCTAGCAGATGTGGCCCACGGACCGTAGTTTGCCCACTTCTGCTCTATCATGACTGGAGTTAATAGGCAAACATATTGGCTGCTGAAATGCATGTACTTTTTTTTTTTTTTTGCAACATGTTCCATTAACTTAGCAACATGCCTCTTCAGTAACAATAAGAAACAGTTTGACTCCAGAATAACCTCCCCACAAAGCTTTTGGTGAAAACCCTTGTTTTGATGTTTTGGATTATACAGAGACTGGAAAACTTAGGTCCATTTAAAATGTGTTATACAGTTAAGTTTTCTAGGTAACAAGATCTAGGTCTGATCATAGAATCAGGTGTTTGTCTAACCTGCTCTTAAAAATCCCCGAGGATGGAGATTCCACAACCTTCCATGGCAATTTATTCCAGTGCTTAACTACCCTGACAGTTCGGAAGTTTTTCCTAATGAACAACCCTAAACCTCCCTTGCTGCAATTTAAGCCCATTGCTTCTTGTCGTATCCTCAGAGGTTAAGAAAAACATTTTTTCTCCCTCCTCCTTGTAATAACCTTTACATACTTGAAAACTGTTATCATGCCCCCTCTTAGGCTTCTCTTTTCCAGACTAAACAAACCCAATTTTTTTCAACCTTCCCTCATAGGTCATGTTTTTTTAGACCTTTAATCATTTTTGTTGCTCTTCTCTGGACTCTCTCCAGTTTGTCCACATCCTTCCTGAAATGTGGCGCCCAGAACTGGACACAATACTCCAGTTGAGGCCTAATCAGCACAGAGTAGAGCAGAAGAATTACTTCTCGTGGCTTGCTTACAACACTCCTGCTAATACGTCCCAGAATGATGTTTGCTTTTTTTGCAACAGTGTTACACTGTTGACTCATATTTAGCTTGTGGTCCATTATGACCCCCACGTCCCTTTCTGCAGTACTCCTTCCTAGGCAGTCATTTCCCATTTTGTATGTGTGCAACTGATTGTTCCTTCCTAAGTGGAGTACTTTGCATTTGTCCTTATTGAATTTCATTCTATTTACTTCAGACCATTTCTCCAGTTTGTCCAGATCATTTTGAATTTTAATCCCATCTTCCAAAGCACTTGAAACTCCTCCCAGTTTGGTATCATCCGCAAACTTTATAAGTGTTTTCTCTATGCCATTATCTAACTCATTGATTAAGATATTGAATAGAACTGCATCCAGAACTGATCCTTGCAGGACCCCACTCCAATGGTGTCTCCATCTCCAGTTTGAGGTGGGGGTTTCTTTGTATTTGTTATAAGCCAGCTGCTTCTTACGTTGTATTATTTCTTCATTGTTTTAATTACTAAGATTGTTTTGAACTAGCATCCTAGATGCACTATCAGTCAATTATGAATGCAACTGAGGTTTCAAAGCCTATTCAAGTGCTGAAAATAATAGACACAGCAGCTAAGATTGTTTTTATTTAATTAGGCTTTTAGTCTTACTCTTTTTAAAATGAACTCCCATAAACTGTGCTAAGCGTATAATAGGTTCCTTGGAAAACTTTTGCAATTGACATTAGTAAAAGTACATATACTGTCAACATATGTTGTTTAGTGTTTATATAGCACCCAAAGTATGCTAAGGACTGCATGGAGAAATAGGACAAGATCCTTGCCCCCAAGAAGTTATAAACTAAGTATCAATAGCAAACAGCTTAAAGGGACACCTGCAAGGTTGACAGACCCAAAATCACAACAGATCTAAACATGTTTTTTAAATGTCATAATTCTGAGAAAAAAAATCTTTCTTACATGAGAGCTGCAATATTGTTTAGCTCCTCTCATTCTCTACTGGGCAGGCAGAATAAATGTAAGGTTCTTTGATTGCATGGGATATGGATACACGTGTTTGTGTCATGTGTTTCTTCTCCCCCTCCCCACCTCCCCCGGTCTCCTTTTTTCATTTTAATGAGTAGGCAGAGGTTGACATCTGCAGTGTCTATTCTCGTCCTTTTTACAAGAACAGAACAGGTAGGCAGACATATGGATCACACACCTGCACTCTCAACACAACGAAGGCAAGTCAGGCAGCAAGATAGAAACTTTGTCATTCTCTTCATACTAAGTTAGAAAAAGGAAGAACATATTGTAATGCTGATATTTTCCGGAGGGACCTGTGTTCTGGTGGTGTTTGGCTGTGCCACTGTAGTCATATTTTGAGCTGTCATTTTAATTATAAACCCTGTTTATGGAAGGTTTATAATGTAGGCATTTTAATGTGCCTGCAATTTGTTGCACTTCCCCAAAAGTTAAGGTTGGGCTGAAAATCTGAGTCCAAATTTTGTTACTGCCAGTCCAGGTATGTCTGATTTGGAAATTCCTTATCCAAAGAGTCTAAAATACAACTGAGCCTCATATTTTTGCGCAGTGTTGGCACACGTGTGCACTGATTATCGGGAGTTACTTGGAGTAAACATTGTTTCTAATGAAGCAACTCTTGGAATTGCTGTATCATTGGGAAACAATTCCCTAAATAACCTTTAAAGTAGTGTATGTGATCTACAGTACAGTGTGTGCGCCAAACTGCACTAAAACTGAATAATGGCAAAATGTCAACTAAGTGTACACAAAAATCTTTGACTTATTCATTTTCCCAGATTGCTAACAATGTTTTCTAATAGTCTTCTTTCTGCAGTGACCACTATGCAGCGTTCCATGTTATCACAGGCAGGGCTGGTAACATTGCATGATCAGGTTGCCTGACGTTTCCCATTATAAGACCCCATTCTCAACTGCTTATAACTTTGACAACTTTTAGCCATTTCACCTGTGTTCCTCAGGCTGAAGTATATTGGAAATTTTCAGCCAAAACAATTCAGGTGTTTCTGAGAACAAGGATGGGGGAAAATATATTGTGTGTCCCATCCCATGTAGTGAGGAGGAGAAAGCTGACTGATTCAAATGCAGCAGGACAAGAGCTAGACCTAAGGAGTCTGGAGAGTAGATTGGGACAAGGAGCCTTGGATGGACATATGAGAAGACGGAGAGGCTGGCGTCGGGGGGAGGAGAACAAGACTGGGAGTTGGGGTAGGTGAGACGGGACTGGCTGGGCAAGGAGACTGGGAATAGGAGCTATGGGAGTAGGTTGGGACTGGCTGGAAAAAGTGGTATACAGTCATGTTATTAAAGACTGTATCATAATACATACACACAAGGGGGCTGAATTAAGATTGCATGGTCAATCTTAATTCTGGTATTTCCTAACTTATGATTGCTTGATCTTGCATCTTAATGTTGCTTTAACACATAAGGTTGGGTTGGTTGGTTTTTGACATGTAACTTGGAGTTTTTCCACCCAGAGTCTTAGTGTGTGGCGAGTCAGTATGTAAATGTACAGCGCTCTAGCCTACCACACACTTTCTGGCTGTGTGGACCTTGCTACCGTGCACTAAACATCACATAGTATGCTTTGACGTACTGCAGTTTCCAACAGCCATACATCCAAGTGCACTATGGAGCTTTTAATGCACAGTAGCAGGGTCCAAGTGGACAGTTAGCACGTAGCAGGCTATAGCACTGCAGATTTACACTTGGCTTGCCACACACTGACTGTATAGACAAGCTCTTACCTAGGGCCCAAGTGTGATGGATAGTTTAAAGAACATAGAAAAGATGTGCTCCTGCCCCCAGAGCTTTTATCTTAATCTAGATAAGATAGAAGTGTGAAGAAAAATGGACAGGAGAAAGGAAGACAAGAGTTACAGGGTATGTGGTAACCCCAAATAGGTTATGTGCTCCTCTGGCTGGTCTCAGTAAGTGCATAGGATTTTCCCTCTTTACATGATTCATAATAGTTTATAAACGGAGTGAAATGTATTCACTTGATTTTGTTGGGAGGAGCTGTACAGCACTAATATTATGGTAGCAAGGCAGGCAGTAGAGGATCTGAGGATGGGAGAGTTTGGACAGAGCAGGGAGATGAAAATAGAAGGAAGTCTGGCAAAGTGTGATGGGCTGCAGATAAGTAAAAGGAAGAGTAAAGAGAGGTGGATGAGCTCTGCCCTCCTCTGAACACAGCAGTCAATACTATATGTTCTCCAGATCTACACCTTTCCTGGGGTTGGGCTCACATAACATCAGCGAGCATAAAACTCTTCTGCCTCAGCTTTCTCTGCAAGCTTGTCTGGTCCTTGGGTTTCCCTGTAGGACTTCCGCTGTCCCACACCCTAGTTACCTATGTCTCAGGGACACTAACTCTGCTATCTCCTGGTTGCAGCTAACAAGATCCACCTACCAGCATGAGTCTTAGATTATAAACTCTTTGGGGAATGGACCATGTCTACCTTTGTTTATATAGCTCTATGTGGCCCTAGTACAACAGGAGCTGGGGCTTTTAAAAAGCCTTGCTGAAGTTGCTGATGTCACTGGTGACTACCCATGTGTTTGGGTGTCAAGTAGCTGGGTCCTGGAGTCCCTGACGCTGACTCCCTCTTTGGCAGAGGAGAAGGGAAGGATGGACAGGCAAGACCATTTCCCTGGGGTCTGTAAGCTGGTCCAGGACTCTTCCAGAAGGAGCTGGGGCTTTTTAAAGGTTGGGAGAGGAGGGTGAGCATCTAAACTTGGGGTTTAGTAAGGAAATTATGCACAGCATGATTCATAGATTCTAGGACTGGAAGGGACCTCGAGAGGTCATCGAGTCCAGTCCCCTGCCCGCATGGCAGGACCAAATACTGTCTTGACCATCCCTTGAAATAATTTTTCTAAAGTACAGTTGTAAGAGGACCATTTGAAGTCAATGTGGATACATAAAAAGCAGAAAAATTAGGTAAGGCTTGGGTTTTGCAGCTTTAAATCTTGCTGGAAAGGCTGTATTCATGTTTATTACTTTCCTTCCTGAACTTGTCTTTAATATTTGGAATTTATGTCATACATTAGTAGCAGCAGAGGAAAGAAATCTCAGTTAACGCCAGCATTCTGATCTTAATACGTCTCAAAGTGACTGGACATTGCATGGGGCGCTGCACACAATAATTATATACTTTGTGAGCTGCAATATCAATGCTCAACTGTGAGGGAGGGGAAAGTAGTAAGGCGTGTGTCATCCTTACCTTGAGTTTCCTGGTACAGTTCTTGCTTTGTCACCACTGAATTAATGTACAGTTTGCATTTAATATTATTGGGTATTTTAACTGAGCTGGCCAAAAAATGCCAATTATTGTTTCAGGGGAAAAAAATTAATTTAAGTTTTTTTTATTTTATGAAAAACTGAAATCAAAAACCATTTTCAATTTTTAAAAAATCATGTTTTAGTTTTAAAAAACAAATGTTGTAACAGAAAATCATTTTCCAAAGCAGATTATTTTCAGGTTTTGGTTTTGGTATTTCATTGAAAAACTGGAACATATCTACCAAAATGAAAATATTTCATGAAACTTTTATTTTTAAGAAAAATTGTTTTCAACAACATTTCAACCAACTCTGATTTTAACAATACTTTAAAAACAAATCCAGTTACATGTATGCGTGTTGATGGGTTGGATAGCAAGTGTTTTAAAGCAATAGGGCCATCTGTGTTTACTAGCATTTTGAAATGGTGAGTGGCATATTGACCTGCTAGAACCCGATGGGTTCCCTGAGACAATTTTAGATTCGTGCATTTGTTCTTGGTGCATCATGTAGAAATCCCATGTGCTGACTTTAATTAGGAAAAAAGTAAGGATTATCGTACCCAACGGTTCACAATAAAAGCTGTGCTTTTGTCAGGAGCATTTGGAAAAACATGAAACACAAGAGCGATGTTTGTGTTTCTTGTATTGAGCTGAAATGTGCTTACATTTTGGAGGTACTTAATGTAATATTGTGCATGCAAATCTCTGAAGTAGACTGTGGTTGTTTGAAGCCATAGATGGTCCATGGAGGAAAAACTATGTGAGCTGCACAAAGCCATTTTATTTTCAAGTTTATCTTCTCCATATTTTCTATCGTTTTTTAATCATTATTTCCAACCCTAATATTAAATGTGGTGCTGTTGCCCCCACTTCTCTGGAGATGGTGATGCACTCTCCTCCCGATTGCTCTGACTATAAATAATTGTTCTCAGTTGTTATAAAGAACACAGTTTCTGAGCCCCATTAGTATAAAATCATGCCCAGGAAATGCCGTTACAACTCACATTTAAAGCGGCTGAAAAATCCTGTTGTTGGATATCTTTGTTCCTCTCATGGCAAAGGCCTATGTAGTAGTTTCCAAGGATTTATTTTTAGGGAAAATATTTTAAAAACATCGAATGGGCCTCAAATGAGATGGGCCCAAATCACCCCTGTAGCCACACTCTGGAATGTTGAGAAAGTTTGGATTCTGCTCTGGATGACATTTCTAACATTGTGACTGGTGTTTAGGTCAACTGACGTATCACCAAATCAACTTTTCCAAGTTTTCTATCACTACAGAATGCAACAAGTATTGTATAACACCAGAATTGATTTCTTGATATATTTTAATCAATTAACTACTAAATAGACAACAAAACATTCACTTCTATGTGAAAGGGATTCTAATTTAGACATTCAGAGTTCATTTAATTCCTCTTCTGAATAGTAATTTTATGTTTGCCTCTTATCTGGCCATAAATTTGCCTTGTTTAAAATGAATTGTTTGATTGCATGATGATATTGATTACCACAGTTGTTAAAAAGAGTAATTGATTTGTTTCTGCAGTGAGCTTGAGGAGAAGAACGGAACAAGGAAAAGAAGCAAGAGCAGCAATAAAGCAGCAGAAGAAATGCCCCTGAGAAGGAAAAAGGCTAAACTTAGCGACGAGGACTCTTTTGTGCCATTAGATACAGGGCTTTCTCTGGCAGAGGATGAAGAGCTTGTACTACATCTGCTCAACAGTCATAGATAATTATTTCCCCCCAGTTTTTTTCTTCTAGGTCATCTTTGCTCTTATGTCAGAAGTCGGCACAAAATCAATCTGGCATCAGGGCAGATGAGTATCTGCGGACATTGATAAATGAGTTTCATGAACAATGGACTTGCCTCAGATCAGATAGTAGGTTATTTTTTTCCATGGCATATATTCAGGATGGTTGGTTTGGGATTATAAAGATTTCCAAGACAATTTTCCAATCTAAGTCCCCTGATGACATTTTGTTAGTAGCACATTTATAATTGAAAAACTCCAGGTTTGAAGTATTTGTTGTTTCTTTTTTGTAAAATTAAAGCTTGCTTCATAACAAAAGCTTAGTGTGCTCCAGTCTGAATTTTTCTTGATTTTTGGCAGGTTTGTAATCTCAAAATATAAAGAAAGTGGATTAAAACTATTAAAGAATAAATATTTTTCCAAGCTCAAATGGTGAACAGTAGATATGACTTATTAAATGAAATGCAGATTTGTTTTTACTGTATGTAATACACATTTATTTAAAAGCTCCTGAAGTTTTTGAAATAAATAATATGTATATTTCTTTAGCTTCCCCATGAAAACAATTAAACCTCTACAGCCAGTTTGCATTTCCATTATACTTACAATTCTATCAACTGTGTTGAAACAATCCAAAAAAAGAAAAAACAGAAAGAGAAAATTCAGCCAGGACCAGGGACAATGTACTGTCTTCCTAGAGCCAAGACGTGAGATGTTATTCTAAGATTGGGTAGGCTTCTGAAGTTGATGGGCAAGGGTCCATTGGTGGTGGTTCATATCTGAATTAATGACATTGAGTCTGGGATGTCTCACAGATGGTAGATCCATGTTTCCTGACTGTAAGTGTACTGTAGAATGTACAAGCGGTCTTCTGAGATCCTTCCAGTTCCACGAAAGACAGAAGGCTGAAGATTCTTGAAGTGAACAGCTGGCTAGGTAAGTGGTGTAGAGTGGAGGGTTTTGATTTTGTGGAACAATGATCCACCTTCTATGGGAAGAGGGGATCTATAGTTTGGATGGCTTCCACCTCAGTAGAAGAGGAACAAATCTCCTCGGGGACAAGCTGGGTGCTAAACTAATAGCAAAGGGGGAGGATAAAAAGAGGGAAGATATGAGCACTCAGAACAAAGTTGAGATGTTGAGAACAAAATTAATCAAGGAACCAAAGGACATGAAGAGGAGAAATTCTTGAATTGCCTATACACCAATATTCGGAGCCTGGGTAACAAACAAGAGAAAGTGGAATTGCTCATTTACAAGCATAAATTTGATTTAGTTGGTATTACTGAAACCTGGTGGGATGAGTCCCGTGTTTGGAATATTAAAGTTGATTTAGGACGGATCAAGTGGGCAAAAATGGCATTGCCGGTTTCCGAGTCACTGGTAACTTGGAAGAAAATGATCTTGAATGTTTATGGCTGAATGTCCACACAGGTATAAAGCACAAGGTGGTGTATGAGTTGATCTCTGCTATAGACCACAAAATCATGCTAGGGAACAGGATGACTGCCTCCTTATGCACCTGTCTATAATGTATAGGGAATAAAGCTGTGTGATCATGGGGGGGACTTCAGTTTGAGTGACACATGCTAGAGGTCTTGTGCTGCCAGTATTAAAACATCCTTAGAATTTCTAAACATCAATCCTTCTTTTCCTTTAATGCATCGTTTCAGTATTCATTGAATTCATAGTGTGCAGAGCTAGTTTTCCAACTCAAAAAGTGTTGCAGCCACCACGGGGGAGTTCTTCATTAGACCTCGTCTTAACAAATAAAGAAAAAACGAAGACAGAACTGAAAGTTCATGGTAGTTTAGGTACAAATGATCGTGACTTGATCGCATTTATAATGTGCAAACCGAATAAAGTCCAGACCAGTAATATATACACATATTGTACTTGGTGTTTACAAAGACTGGTTTCACAAAGCCAAATCAGCTGCGAGGAAGAATTTAATCAGAAAACTGTGAATGACAATCGGGAACCATTTAAAGACACATTACTAGAGGCCCACCAAGCCACAATCAAGGGAAAATTGTAACGATAGAATTATCAGTAATAATGCAGAAAAGGCAGAAGTGTTCAATAAACAGCAGCTACTAGAGTTAAATACTTTTAAATAAGCAGGTACAGATAACTTGCATCCAAGAATTTTAAAAGAGCTGGCTGAAGAGCTCTCTGGATTGTTAATATTGATTTAGAGCAGTTAGTCTTAGAGTACTGGGAAAGTTCCAGAAGACTTGAGGAGAGCTAATGTGCCAACTTTTAGAAAGGGTAAACAGGATAACCTGGGTAATTATAGGCCTGTCAGCCTGACTTCAATCCCAAGCAAGATAATAGTGCCCCCAATATGGGTCTCAGTTAATAAAGAATTAAAGGAGGGTAATATAATTAATGCCAATCAACATGTGTTTATGATAAATAGATCCTATAAAAAAACTGGATGTATTTTTTTCCCCCCTGTTCCACCTGGTTGCAGTAAAAGACCTTTTCCTGCACCAGTGTGGAAATAGTCTCCTCCTCTCTTCCAGCTACTGGTGGGATGGTTCAGTGTCCCCATGCCAACCTGGTGTGAAGCTGCCGCAGCCAGTCACTCTAGCTATATCCCTTAAAGGGGCCACACACCTTTTCCTACAAGCCAGATGTCTTCCACCACTTAATGTGCAGTGAGGTCATCTTGATCAGATTACAAGTTAGGTTGATAAAGATAATTGTGTTGACATAATTTACTTAAGGCTTATTGTAAGGCATTTCACTTGGTACCACATGACATTTAATTAAAAAACTAGAACAATATAAAATTAATGTGGCATACATTCAGTGGATTAAAAACTGGCTTACTGATAAGTCTCAAAATGTAAATGTAAAATGGGAATCATCATCAAGCAGGTTTGTTTCCAGTGGGTCCCACAACTATCAGTTCTTGGTCCTACCCTATTTAACATTTTTATCAATGACCTGAAAACAAAACAAAAGAAAACAAAAATCATCACTGATGAAGTTTGTAGATGATACAAAAATTGGGGGAATGGTAAATAATGAAGAGGACACTGATTCAGAGCAATCTGGATGGCTTGGTAAACTAGGTGCAAGCAAACTATGAGTTTTAATATGGCTAATTGTAATTATATACATCTGGGAACAAAGTGTAGGCCATACTACAGGATGGGGACTGTGTCCTGGGAAGCAGTGACACTAAAAACTGATTTGGGGATCATAGTGGATAATCAGCTGAACATGAGCTTCCAGTATGATGTTGTGGCCAGAAGAGTTAGTGTGATCCTGGGATGCATAAACAGAGGAATCTCGAGTAGGAGTTGAGAGGTTATTGTATCTCTATATTTACTTCTGTATTGCTATTGCTGCTGGAAATCTGTGTCCAGTTCTGGTACCCACAATTCAAGAAGGCTGGAGAGGGTTCAAAGAAGAGCCACCAGAATGATTAAAGGATTAGAAAACATGCCTTCTACTTATAGACTCAAGGAGCTCAATCTATTTCTCTTAACAAAGAAGGTTATGGGGTGACCTGATTACAGTCTATAAGTATCTGCATGAGGAACAAATATTTAATTATGGACTCTTCAATCTAGCAGAGAAAGGTATGACATGATTCAATAGCTGGAAGTTGAAGCTAGACAAATTCAGACTGAAAATGAGGCATACATTTTTAAAGGTGAGAACAGTTAATCATTGGAACAATTTATCAAGAGCTGTTGTGGATCCTCCATCACTGACCATTTTTAAATCAAGATTGGATGCTTCTCTAAAAGATAAGTGCTAGAAATTATTTTGGGGAAAGTCCTATGGCCTTTGTTATACAGGAGGTCAGACTAGATGATCACTAAATGATGGTCCCTCCTGGCCTTGGAATCTATGCATAAAATAACATTAAAATCTAATCCTGCCAGACCACTTTATCAATTTAAATGATGTATCTTGAGGCTTACTTTCTCATCCCAGATAAGCGAGTGCTTATGTAAAATTAACTACAAAGATGCAAACTGTAGGGCAATGGCCACCTGAATATCTGAGACCAGAACCGAGCCTCTTTCTGTTAGGACTAAACATAACATGGAGGAGTAGAGTACTTAGCTTTATTTTCCCAGCATTTTTTTTTTTTTTTTTTTTTTTTGGAAGTTACACCTTGCTAAACACCATACTAAATTTGTACGTGAAGATTGTGGTGAAGGATGAGGAACTAATAGTGCTGGTCTCTGGCAGACTGTATGCATGCTTGCCTGTAAATGCTGCATCCTGATCAACAGCCACTGGGCTTTTGCAGTGCTATACCTTTCTTGGAAATTGCAAATGACCCAAACTGTGGTGGTTCTTTGGCTTGCATGTGCATAAATGGGGACTAGGAGGAAACTAAAACATTCATTTTTCACTTCTGACCTAGGACAGCATACTCCCTTGGGTGTGTCTATAGAAAGGTGAGTTTACCTAACCCACTAGACCATCAGCCCTCATTGTTCCTCACTTGTTTATATATTGTGACAAAGTTCCTCCTCTATCTTGGTGGGTCCTATGCTTATTGGTGGATTTTCTTGCCTCAGAGATTCACCATGTGGGTTGGGGGAACAGCCCAGAGACCTTCCCCTCTGGGAGAACCCACAGTCCAGGTCAATTGGGAGGTTTGGGGGGAACCCAGGCCCGCCCTCTACTCTGGGTTCCAGCCCAGGGCCCTGTGGACTGCAGCTGTCTATAGTGCCTCCTGTAACATCTGCATGACAGCTACAACTCCCTGGGCTACTTCCCCATGGCCTCCTCCAAACACCTTCCTTATTCTCACCACAGGACCTTCCACCTAGTATTTGATAATGCTTGTGCTCCTCAGACCTCCAGCAGCACACCCTCTCTCAGCTCCTTGCACCTCTTGCTCCCAACTCCTCACATTCTCACCACAAATTGAAGTGAGCTTTTTAAAACCCAGGTGCCCTGATTAGCCTGCCTTAATTGATTCTAGCAGCTTCTTAATTGGCTCCAGGTGTCCTAATTAGCCTGCCTGCCTTAACTGGTTCTAGCAGGTTCCTGATTACTCTAGTGCAGTCCCTGCTCAGGTCACTCAGGGAACAGAAAACTACTCATCCAGTGACCAGTATATTTGCCCTCTACCAGACTCCTGTACCCCACTGGTCTGGGTCTGTCACAATACATATATACACATACACACAGATAAAATTTAACTGGTTCAGTGGAATGTGGATTTAAAAATAAATTATGGCAAAAAAAAAAAAAACACTGTTCCCCATGCTAAAAGTTGTCAAACACCTCCAGCTTCAATTAATATACCTGGAGGAGAGCATGCCTTGTGCTACTGGGGGGAGGGAGGGGCGGGAAGATGTCCTCCACCTTTCATAATTGCTGATATGGCCCATGGCACGGTAGTATGTGAGCACCTCCCAAACATTAATGAATTTGTCTTCACTGAGTTGTCAAAGAAATTTAAATCCTCATTTTACAGATGGGGAACTGAGGTACACAGCAGTTAAGGGACTCACTGAAGGTTGCGGTAGAAGACTTTGACAAGCAGGAATTGAACCTAGGTCTTCCAAGTCTCAGATCAGTGCCTTAACCACAACACTCCTTCCTCTCTGCCCCTCCCCTGCGCTAGCCTTGAAGTGATTCCTGCTCCTAACAGAGCTCCATGGCCCTTAGAAAGTGTGGTCAATCTGCCTAGGCCATCCTGCACAGCTGTGGTCTGCAGCATGCACTCAGGGGAATGGGTAGCTTTGCTCCTTTTTGGAGCAGTAGCAAGTATGTTCCCAAGCAAGTGGCAGAGTGGCACAGCTCTACTCGGGTATTGGCAATACTGTGTCCTGCCACAGGGCTCAGACTCATAAGGACACGTGTGTCTGCCTAGGGCAGAAGGCAAAAAAAAAAAAAAAAAAGTACTGTGGTACAGCACATTGAATTCTGAATACCAAAACCAGTGCAACATCTTAATATAGGGGGAGTGACTCTGTAGTTTCCCATATTCCTGAAATCATGTGATGAAATTCGGTATAAGGCACAAGAGAAAAACGTAAATTCCTCATGGTTATTTGTCTGCATCACTAAGTTTGGCATGATCGATGTCTACATCTCATGATTGCTACAGTAGGGGTGCTAGCCAGAGCTTAGTTGAACCTTGAGCCCCAACTGGACTGCTCATTTCTTGATCTAGCTGGTCCTTAGGGTTTCTCACTTTCAAGGGAACTAAATTCAAATTGACAGCAAATTTTAATAGACAAACCTGTCCTCTTTCTGCCCACATTTCTTCTGCTCTCTCTAGATCGCCTTGTATTATTTATCTGTCCTCATTGGTGTTTGAAACTCATCTCAATTCGGTGAATTGGGTGAATTAATTGCTCTCAGAAGGAGTATTTTAGTTTTTCTTTTAGAAACGCTAATAAAATGTCAGGCCAGTTTGAATATATTCAGTCTAGTAAATTACAGAATTTGCTTTCACACAAAGCTTTGACTTGCCCAAAGTGAATATTTTTTTAAAAAAGTAAGGCTCTTGCCAAACTTTAAAGATAAATGCTGGATGTTCACAACATGCAATTAAAAAAGCTTCATGCAGAAAACATTCTTATCAGGCTGAGTGACTGAATATATTGCCATGATTAAATTAGAGCGCGGCTGTAGAAAAAGTTGCTGAATTCCATGCATACCTAGTGCATTGCCTATGATCTATCTTCGGCAAAGAGGCTATTCATCAGATTTAGTCTTCTAAAATGATCACTTACATTACACTAGGCTATCTGATATCACATTTTCCCAGGAGTGGAATCTTTTGGATAGCTGCCATCTCATAAGCTTTGTACAGCATCTTAGCTTTGTTTTGTCTATAAAATATGGATACGTTTAATTAAACTGAATTAGTTTTGCTGAACAACATTTGAAATCCTTTCAAGTTCAGAAATAGCCTTGGTTAGATTTCAGTCTGGTATTCAGCTGAAGGATGCCAAATGAGCAGTATTTCCCTAATCAAATATTCTGAGTTCTACAGTAAGAAATGTATTACTTTACATGGCCTTCAAATGTTACAAAATGAATTCAGACTTCCCGTCCTTCAGATATGCAGTGTGTTCCTCTGATCTTGATTTTAAAAGTCTGTGTAAGTAAATGTATGTAAAGCCAGAGCTGGAACCAATTTTGGGCTTCTTGTTTACATTAAAACTGTATATACCTTTAAGGTGAAATGGCTACTCAGCTCATTTTTCATAAGTCTACTATATATCAATTACATTGCACTTTGTTAGAGAATCTAGGGGTGCTGCCAACTTGGTATATTTTAATAGCCCCAATCATTTAATCTTTCCCAGCAATTTTATATGCTTGTATTGAAATGCTACTTGGTTTTTATTCCACATTATAAAAATTCTTATATTAATTGTGTGATTGGCATATGGCTGAAAAAATGTTCAGATGCCAATGAGAATAGTTCAAGAGTTTTACAACATTAGCTTAAAAGTCAACACAAATATCTTACAAATCTTTGCTGAACAGGGTGATTTTTTTATGTTAATGTCTTGAATACAATATTTAGAGATGTTCCCAGACCTTAATGTAGAAATATTTGTTTTTTAAAAGGAGAACTTTAAGATTACAGTTCTTACAAGCGGCTTCTTAATATCTGAATTATTTCCCATAGCATTAAGAAGGTGCATTTCTTACAGAAAATATACTCAATTGCACTGAATGCTTTGCTAATGGACGTTAGCTCGATTCCCCATCCTGATAATACAAGGGCTGCCAACAGGTGGATAGGTATTAGTTGTCTTGAGTCTGAGCATGGATCTTACAATCTTGACTGTGTTGCAGCTAGAGACAGAGTGGAGTGGCGTAACTTCTTTCCCAATTAAGTATTGAGAGAAGTAAAATCCTTAAACCTTCTAACCTAAGGCGTAAGGGAGCCATGAGAAATAGGCTGCATGGGTGCATAAGGAGCAGACCTTGCCTGACCAACTTGATTGCTTTTTTGACTAGCATTGCAAGGTTAGTGGACAAAGGGAAATCAGTCAATGTACTATTGGAATTATTTCATACCGTCCCTCAAAATATTGCACACTCAAATAAATCCACGTCTACTTGGAGATGGACAGCGCTGCATGGAGTGAAAATGGGCTGACTGGCCACAGGTGAAAGGTTACAGTCACTAGCACCGTGTCTAGCTAGATTCTGTGACATCAGGGTCTTTTAAAATATCTTCCTTAGTGATCCAGAAAAGAAAGTAAAGAGCGTGCTAATGAAATTCTCTCATGATACTGAATTCGGAGGAGTGCTGAAGCCCAGCGAGGACAGATCTCTAATACAGAGACCCCAGTGTCTGTAACACACACACACTCCCCTCTTCCTTTAGGAACAAAATACCACAATCCTTAGCCTGAGCTTCCTGCTTCTAGAGCTTTTCCCTGCAAGACCTTGTCTCCCCTCTCCCTCATCCCTCTGACTCAGATACACACAAACATCGTTTATACTCCCAGTTTGATTCCTGCTGTGATGGAATCAGTAAAGCGCCATATATCTCCATGCAGGCTCTTAGTGCCTCATATCCTCTCATATGCAGGAAAAATGTGAGTTAACACAGCTGGGGGGAAAATAATCCAAAACACCGAGATTCAGTAGGAGAAAGAAACTTGGAAAGTAGTAACTCTGAAAGAGACCTAGGAGTGATTGTGGACAGCAAATTAGACATGAGTTTGGAATGTGATATAAGAGCAGTACAGTTTGGGACTGCATATGCTGAGACTCTGTGTCGCAAGACAGGAAGGTGAGTCTCCCTTTCTATATTATTGTTAATAATAATATCTATTTGTATTATTGTAATGTCCAGACCCCATTGCGCTAGGCCCTGTACAAACACAGAACAAAAGACAATCCCAGCCCCAAAGAACTTACAATCCAAGTATAGGAGAAGAAACAACAGATGGATACAGACTTACGGGCGAGTACAAGGAAACAATGAGACCGTATTGGTCAGCATTGTTAGCAATGATCCTGCACACCAGTGGCTGAACCATTGTCAAGTTGTTTTCGTAGGTATCCCAGCAAAGGAGAATGTTAAGGAGGGATCTGAAGGATGACAACGAGGCAGCTTTGCAGATGGATTATGGGGAGCTACTCCCAAGGGTAAGGGATAGCATGGCAGAAACCACAGTGGTGCTTGTTTGAAAATTTCACTGGGTGATGGAGGGCTGGCATCATGGGCTCATTGGAGTGGGAGTCAGCATTTCAGTAGTGAATGGGAATGGGTGAACTAGGGTGGGGGTAGGCTGTGAAAGGCCTTCAAAGTAAAAACAAATATCTTGTCTATATGTGTACACACACACACACACTCTGGTATAACCCCAGCTAGTTAATGGTGTTATATATGGGGCACCTTTTTACCAAAAGGATTTTGTCAAAACTGAGAGAAAAGACCCAGAATTATTTGGGAGTTGTGGAGAAACGTCTGTACAAGGAAAGATGATTTTAAACTACAGTAGCATAAAAAAATGTGCTAGGCACTGTACCGACATATAATCCTTGCACTGAAGAACTTGCCATGGAGAAAGACAGGCAAAAATCAGATGAAGCACAAGACGGGTTTGTTTAGCTTTAGTTTTTTAAATGTAATATATACGATTGCCAACTGCTCCTTATTCTGTTGGTTTTGTTCTGTCAAAGGCCACTGTTTTTATTCTTATACACGGTATTTAAATAAAGGCCAACATTGTCTTTTTTTGGGCGGGGCACTGTCTTGATAAATATTTAGTTATGTTTATCCCTTGCCTGTGTATTAAACATTGTCTTCTTTCTATGTCTATTGACAACACTCGTCTATTTATTTATTTATTTTACTGTGCCTTTTTTCAAATGTTACTTTTTCTTAACTTATAGGGTATTCTTATTTTTAATTCATTTCATTTCATTTTATTTTATTTGTATTTGTTTATTTTATCATTTTTAACTTTGCCTGTTTTCTGTTTTTATTTTGTTTTAACCAAGATGGTAGTGATTTTTTTTTCTTCAACCCAATAGGAGGGGAAACAACCAAAAATCAAGTATCCATTAAATGAAACACACAGCATATTTTAGACTATGTAAATCACTTTGTAAGCATATTTATTCCTCAAACTTAAGAAGGTGCACGCATGCTGCAGGATGAAAAGCTTGTAATTTGTTAAATAAAACACAAGAACACAGTAATCCAGTCCCCATCTACTAATTAGACCTATTACTCTTTTATATCTTCTCTTAAGGTTGGAACACTTTTTCCAACTGAATTGCTTCTTCGGGATCTAATTTCAGCCTATCCAAACATGTTAAAAATGATGCTGAGCTGAGGGGACAAGACTGAAGGCCTGTTTAAGAACTTGTTAAATAAAATTGAGAATTGATAAAATCAACTGTCTTGTCTTGGGTGACTTGACACCCCCGGTTTTCCACCATTTTGGTGCAGCAAGTTGTGACCAAATCTACCTTCCTTGAACCATAGAGTGGAGGTAGAGATCTGGATCTTCGCTGTAAATGCTAGAAGCGAAGGGAGGAATTCAGGATTATGTCCCATCAGCTATGTTTCAGCCTCCCTCTATGCAGCAGCTGCTCTCATTCCTCCCAAAGCAGCTGGGGCCAGAAAGAGACCATCTACCACTAAGAATTCCTTGCCCATATAGTGTGGGCTGCATGGGGGGGGCATGACCTCAGGGCTCCCTGCTGAGGTGTGCTGACTGGAGCGTGCAGCTGGTCCCTCTCCCTTGTCTGATCCATAGAAAAGTTAAGAATTAACTCTGTGAAACATAGCTGATCAACTAACTGTGAGAGGAAGGTCGCAAAAGGAGTGAACACTAGAGGGCGAGCAAAATTCCTTAGTATAATAAAAGGGACTAGCTTTAATGAAATTAAGAAATTGGGCTGAATACCACACAGGCTATTCAGTGCGAGCTGAGAAAATGTCTCCATTAGGGAAATAGTTCGTTTAGAAATGGCAAACATCTTAAAACACTAGTGTGCACATGTCTAATACCTTTCACTGTTTGGTACCTGGGGGTAGTTTAGTAGGCTCCCTCTTGGGATGAGCCAGGCCAGCTATAACCAGGGCCGGCTGTAGGAAGTGCGGGGCCCGATTCGGCAGGGCCACGGCAGGGATGACTCACCCAGTGGCGCTCCGGGTCTTCGGCGGCACTGAAGGACCCGCCGCCGAAGACCCAGTAGGGAACCGCCCGGTGAGTACATCTACCACCCCCCCATCCAACCTCCACCCATGTCCTGCTCTCGACTACCCTCCCTCAGAAACCACAACCCATCAACCCCCACCCCCGCTCCTTGTCCCCTGACCACTCCTTCCCAAGATCCCCCACCCTAACTGCCTCCCCCAGGACCCCACCCCCTACCCAACTCACCCTGTCCCCTAATTGCCCTGACCCTATCCACCACCACCCCGACAGACTCCCAGAATTCCCACGCCTACCCAACCCCCCCATCCCCGACCACCGCCCCAGAACCTCTGCCCGATCCAACACCCCCCCCCTTCCACTCCCTGTCCCCGTGACTCCCTGCCCCTGCCTTATCCAACCCACCCCCGACCCCGTCTCTTACCGAGCTGCGCTGGGCCTGGGGCCGTGCCACCTGGCTGGAGCCGGGCCAGAGCCACACCGCCCGGCCGGAGCCACGCCACCCGGCCAGAGTCCGGCCCGCAGCCACTCGGCCGAGGCCGGAGGGAGCCGCTTGGCCGGAGCCAGACTGGGCCACACCGCACCTCCCTGCTCCAGCTTACCAGCCACTGCTTGTTTCCAGGCTTCCCGCACGAACATCTGATTCACGGGAAGCGGGAGGGGGAAAGGGAGGAGAAGGGGGGCAGAGTGTTCAGGAGAGGAGGGGGAGGTGAGCTGGGGCCAGGGGCGGGGCAGACAGCTGCCGGAGCTTGGGAACCAGCTCCAGCTCACCACTAGGCGCAGGGCCCGATTCAGGGGAATCGGGGGGGAATCGGCCTAAAGCCGGCCCTGGCTATAACACGTCTAAAGGTGTTTAAACCCGGTCTACACTGCTGGTTTAATATGTGTTAGTTAAAATATAGTAGCTAACACATTTTTAAAAACCATCTATTTATCTAGTCTCAGCTTAGGCTGGTTCTAGCCAGTGGGAGGACAATGGGCTGCGAAGAGAGGACCCCAGTAACGTAACCAGCCGGTTCCAGCCAGAGGGGACCAGAGGAGGGCTGAGAGGAGAGGAGGCCCAGGCCACCCTGTTTACGACCCTGTTTACCTGGAGAGAAGACAATGGACAGAGGCGGGGCTTGGGGCCAGTGACATCAGATGCCCAGCTGGGAAGCAAGGGGGCTCTGGGCTGGAGAGGGGGAGCAGGCAGAGCCCACCTGGATGCAAGGGAGACTGGGATGTGCTGTGCTGAGGGAGGCCAGGCCTGATGACCTGAGAGTTTCCTGTGCTGTGTTCAATTCTCAATAAACCCTCCTGTTTTACGCTGGCTGAGAGTCACTCCGGTCTAGAGAACAGGGTTGCACCAACCCCTTCGGGGGGGTGGAGGCCCTGGGGGTCCAGAGCGAGTGGACTCCCTGAGGGGGCCCATGGTGAGAAACAGGTGTGCTAAGGCTCAGAGAGGTGAGGCTCCAGGAGGTGGAAGGGCCAACCCCGAGAGAGAGTGGACCCCCGAGAAGGGCTGTCTCACTGAAAGGGGCACCCTCCACAGACTGCACAGGGCCATGAGTGGGCATGATCTGTGAGTTCGTGACACCGACATTCAATTCCCTGCTCTGCCACAGACTCCCTGTGTGATTAGGGGTCAGTCAATTAGCTTCAGCACCAGTTCACCAAGTATATAATGGGGATTGTGAGGCACTCAAATTCTAAACAATGGTGGCAAAGGGTCTAGAAAGATCCAAATACATCACGAAAAAGGGGAGCGGGAAAAGGCTGGAAAAGAACAAGGAAACACAAGGGAGCTTATATATAAAATAGACTAGGAAGTAAGGCAAAGAGAGGATGGAGCCTGTATCTGAATCTTTCCCTGGAAACTGCAAGGCTTGGCTAGGGTCTAGATGACCTCAACCTTAGCAGTTTGGTGTTCCCCACTTCCATTTCAGCTATATTTGGATTTGCTATTGTTTATTGCTGCATGCCGACAATGCGCTTGGTACTGTCCAAACATCTAAGGAAGCACCATCTCACCCCAAGAGTTTACCATCTAGTTCTGGGGTAGTCAATAGGTGGACCGGGGACCAAATCTGGACTGCCAGATGCTTCAGAATGGACCCTGAAATCTTTTTAATTACCTATCATTATTATTGTTAATATTTTTTATTATTTTCTCTGGAGTCTGGACCTTGCCTGTTCCTGGACCAAGAACTTTGAACCTTGACAAAAAATACTTGATTATCCCTGCTGTGAAAGTGGTGCTGAATCTCACAGAGATTCTTTCTAGGCAAAAAATAAAGTAAAAGTCTATTATAAATTAACTAATGTTGTTGAAAACAAAACCCAGGAGAATGAGTGAGTGACTGACTGTGAAATGGAAACAGATTATTATATAGAGCTTCAGAAAATGGAAGGAAACCAGATTGGTAAAATCAAAGAGAAATAGCTGAGGTATAATTGGCAGCATTAGTTTTTGAAGACAAAGAAGTGTAACATGAGAACGTAGCTCAGATTTTGTGTCAGAAATCCTGTATCTCTGGGGGGAATTCAATGCCCATTACTTATAACATTTCTAAGTATCACTGCACGCCAGCTGCAGAATGCAGTGCAGCTATGGAAGAAGCCTGAGTCCTAACAACATCCTGCAGTGATGTGCTATCAAAGTGGTGTTTTGGAGGCAACCTTGGACATCTCATTGGTCAGAGTGAGCTCGTCCCAGCTTGTCACACTCTAACAAGCACTGTTAGATTTGGTAATCGCAAGGGTGAATACAAACATCTGCTGTCTCTCAGAGTCATGCCACGGCGTGTCACGCCTCCCTGAGCACAGAACAAAATGACAACAGTGCAGGAGAGGCTGCTGCTCTCAGGAGTGTCTCACCTTGACAACAGAGGTGCAGCCAAGTAGTTACTGGCAAAGAAAGCGAACTGCTGCCATCAAATTACACAAGTCTTGTATGCAGCTATTTAATGTTTGATTCAATTAAAATAATTAAAACAAAGCCAAAGCTGGCTGCTCAGATGAATGCTGCGTCAGAGAGGTCCTCAGCTGCTGCTAAGTAAATGGAAGATTTGTATAGCAACGTGAGCCCTAAGCTGTCACTGTGGCTACTGTACTTTATGTATTTTAGAGTGGAAAAATCTGCCTTATAACCTACCATGTAAGGAGGTAGCCTAATGGTTTACCAGTACTGTATTATTTATTTAGATTTATATGTACATCCCTTTAAAAGGAGCACCCTCCCTTTGCAACTGCACTTGACTATTCTGAAATAGAATCACAAATGTAGGGCTGGACAGGACCTTGAGAAGTCTTCATGTCCAGCCCCTGCGCTGAGACAGGACCAGTGAAACCTAGACCATCCCTGACAGGTGTCTGTCTAACCTGTTCTGAAAAACATAGTTTTAGCCTAAGAGGGCTATATTAACTGTTTGATTTGATTATTCTCTTATTTATCAGTCATGTACTTTAATGTGGTATTGTTTCTGCTCCCTGATTGGATGATTGAAACTTTTTAAACACATGAGCAGCATAGTGAACTTCTGGAACAAGATTTTTGGACAAAAATAAATCATTTATGCTAAAAATTAGGAATCTTTTTTTTGGGGGGGTAACACTTACCTGCATGTTCAGCAGGTATCTGCATCATTCAGTTACTCTACAAACCAAGCCTACGTTAATGAACAGAAATATAACAGTCTAAACAGTGGTTCGACGTGGACTTGCTCTTTCAAACCTATATTTATTGTTCTTTGGCTATGACTCACTAGCAGAGGAAATAGGGATGTTGCAGCTAACATTTCCCATGTCCTTAGGAAAAGATGATGGAATCCAACATTGTCAAAATACAACACTAACTAATTATGGCTTTGGGTTTGCATCGAGCCAACAAGTGTGAGCCTGGAAAGCAGCAGCTGCATCCTAACATTCATGGGCGTTTGGATCAGGCAATTAAAGAGACAAATGCAAACAACCACAAGGTAAATCCTTGCCCCAACGCTAGCTCAGGGGTATTCAGATCCATAGTTTTGAATGGCCCCATCTCTAACTTAGAGGCAAGATGTGGCTCATGTTCTACACACATGAAAACTAAGGAGAAGACCAACAACTATGCGGTTGGAGGCAGGGGAAAGAGAACGAGAGAGACACTCAGTTCATTAAAATGTATCTGAGCTTTATAAAAACACCAGGTGGTATCATGTTCACGAACATAAGAGAGACATTTTAAACAGCAAAGGACGAGGAGGCTGAATTAGATCATGCTGTTCACGCTGTGTTGCCTAGTGATTGTACTATTTAAAGTGATGAAGAATAATTGAAACAACCACTACTCCAAGCACTGTAAATAAAAAGGAATCCGCTTCTGTTAGGTTTATTCCAGTGGTTCTCAAACTATGGATTGGGATCCCAAAGTGGGTCCTGTCCCCATTTTAAGGGGATCAGCAGGGCCAGCATGAGACTCACTGCAGCTTGGGGCTTAAGCTGAAGCTTGAGGGCTTAGCCCAGGGCAGTGGGGCTGGGGTGGGGGCTTGGGCTCTGGCCTCCCTTGCCCAGGATGGTGGGGCTTGTGCTCCGGCCTGCATCCAGGTCACGTAGTAATTTTTGTTGTCAGAAGGGAGTTGCGGCGCAATCAAGTTTGAGACCTGCTAGTTTATTCTATTCCTTATATCACCCTCATAATATCAGAGAGCTCGCCGTAATGCATTAAGTGACTTGTGGTTCATTCTCTCTGCTCATCTTCTCAGTTACTGAGCGTGAAAGATGCACTGTGACTCAGAACTTTGTTCATAATTTGGACCTGGAGCCAGTTCAAGAGGATCCTTCCAAGAATCTTACCAGCCATGGAGAGAAAGGAGATGGTGCAATAATTACCACAGTCACTTTTTGAGCCTTTGCATTTATAGACTGTAATGATGTTGGCATCTTTCCGTTGTTGCAGTATGATAGCTTGAAGCCGGATATGTGAGAAGAATTCAGAAAGCTTGTCAATGAGAACATTATCTCCATGTTTGAAAACTTCAGCTGGAATGGCATCAGGACCAAGAGATGTGTTGTTTTTTCATTGCTTGCACAGACGTCAGCACTTCAGAGTGTACGGGTGGTTTGGCAAGTATGTTAGACATAAACAGTTTGCAGATGTTATCCAGGAACTCATCAGATAGTAGACAGACAATTAAGTAATTCACTAAAGTGACCAGTTAATCAATTGCCAGGCTAAACGAGCCTCATCAGGGGAGCCAGCATCCCATTAGCCAGGATGCTTGGGAGTAGATCCCTGTAGCCCTTCCTGGATACCACAGGGGCCTGGAGAGAGTAGCTCCGCAACCATACTTCACCCTGCAAAGCAATCCCCAACCTGGTCTGTTTCCTTCCTGTGGAGGAAGGGTTGGACTTGTGGGAGGCACATCCATAGGTTCCTCATGTTTGTGTCCAAAGATAACAGCCAGTGCTACCAGAATTGTCAGTGCAAGGGAAATAACTTGGTTTCTTTAGATATTTCATAGAATATCAGGGTTGGAAGGGACCTCAGGAGGTCATCTAGTCCAACCCCCTGCTCAAAGCAGGACCAATCCCCAGACAGATTTTTGTCCCAGATCCCTAAATGGCTCCCTCAAGGATTGAACTCACAACCCTGGATTTAGCAGGTGAATGCTCAAACCCCTGAGCTATTCCTCCCCCCAGTTGATGGAATCTTTTCTGTTTATTTGACATGATTGATTGGCTGAGCCAGGCTGAGTTATAAGATTGTGTGTTTCAACTAGGGTGACCAGATAGCAAGTATGAAAAATTGGGACAGGGGGTGAGGGGTAATTGGCGACTATATAAGAAAAAGCCCCAAATAGCAGGACTGTCCCTATAAAATCAGGACATCTGGTCACCCTAGTTTCAACAATAGGCTTTTGCATTACATCATAGGGAGTGCTTGCTGCTAGGATAAGGATTTTAAATGATCATAATAGAACTATCTGTATAGTGTTATAAATATTTAAAATAGCCTTTAAAAATCCCACTCAGATTCTATTTTTGCATTGAATATTCAAGGAAACTGCATTACAGTATGTCCCCCACAAGTAACTTCCTCTGTGGGTAGCAGTCAGCCGTCATTACTTCATGCCTAACCGTCAGCTTTGCTGCTAAAGTTTTCTTTCCACCAGTCAAGTTGAAAAGCATTACAAGAAGTAGTTTTTCAAAGCGAAGTGGAGATGGTGAGCACATCGTCCCAGCACTGCACAGAGGTGATATTAGTGAGCCATCCTGCCTGCAGCTAATACATATGGCTATACCAGCTACTGGCAACTGGGATCTCCACAGGAGATAAAGACAACTGGAAGTCACAAATTCTGAGTTTTTCACTAGGGAAACAAACATGCCTCAGTTCAAGTCACCTTCCACCTCCTCTGCCATACCCCATTTAAAATTCTTGCCCTTGCCCTCAAGGTCCTCAACTTCACTCCTCCCTGTTTTTCCACCCTATTCATTTCCATTGCCACCCCTTCCTGTCTGTCTGTGTCCACTGCCTTGACATCACATTCATCCATTTCTCTCACAAGCAACTTCGAGCTTTTTTACAGCGTGCCCAACATGTAACGCCTGTCTAGTTACTAGATTGACTGGTCTAGTGAACCGTCCCACTCTCTTCACTGAAAGTTCTCTACTCCTGCAATGGTGACAACTAATAAGTCAGCAATATTCCCATTTTATATCTCTCTCTTCCTTCATATAAATGTATGAAATACTAAAACTTAGCATAGCCACCATGATGGTGCACACACTTCCACTGAGTAACTCTGGGATACGTATTGCAGTGACTTTTGTCCTTCCTTGTGGCATCTCATTGTAATCATTACTCACTAGATCATTTGAAATGTGGATCATGAGGTTGTTTGGGGCAGAGGCTTCTGGGAAGTACCCAGCACACCTGTGGATGCTATAAAATAATAAGTTATTCCCTGATAATGCTACAGTTTATGGTGTATTCTTTGCTTCTCTCTGTGGAAAGAATTAACCACATTATCTGTACATTTCCATTACTCTCAGTAAGATAGATACTTTCCAAATACAGAGGAAGACAACAGTCCCTGCACTAAAGAGCAAACACTGCAAATGCTGTGCTTATTGGACAAGCATAAACAAAACGGATTTTAAATGATCAGAAGTATGTATTGTGTAACAGTAACTGCAATGCATGGAAATGGAAATTTATCAGCTATACTTGGATGGAGGGAAAAAACTATGTTTTACTGAAAATCTACTGAACTACCATATCATTAAGAAAACCATGATCTTTATTAGTTTAATGGGCGATTAAGATGTAAAGAGCAATTTTAGTGTTATGTATGAACGTTAATGAAAATCTGTCTGGTACAGCTCATTTCAATTAAAAACAGGTATTCCAGCTGCCATTTGCCAAGCTGGGATTCAGCTGTGGATAATAAAAATGTGCAGCTGAGGAGCTTAAATTGCTTGTTTTCTACGCTCCTGAGAAGGAATAAATATTACACCCATTTGACAGACAGGGAAACTCACCCAAGGTCACTGAGTCAATGATAGAGCTGAGAATAGAATCCAAGCATTGAAATATAGTGGCCCAGCAACAGTACATCACAACACTGCCCCTTCCTTCTCCTCCAAAGATAAAGTCCATGTTTCTGTTGTTAGCAACTTCTGCTCTAGTTAACTTCTACTGATGCGCACCAGAGGGGTTAAAAATGGGTAGTACTGCCCCTATTCAACAGTGGAAAATAGCCCGGTCAACAAGTACCTGCCTATGAAGTGGCTGCAGCTCTCTGGTTGCAATATTATCATTTTGAGTTTCCTACTCACAGTAGTGCCTAAAGAATGCTAAGCACTTTCAAGGACATCAAAAATACAGAGAGTTGGATTTTTGAAAGCTAACTGTGCATCCATTGAAGTCATTGGTAAGATTTCCATTGATTCCAATTGGAGCCAAGTTAGGCCAAGCCTCAGTGCGTTTTGGAAATGCCACCCTCAGCCCGAGATTCAAATAGTTTGCAATGTATGAGCCCAAATGTGCAATCTTTACTCATCCCGAGTAGCACTTATTGATGCGAGTGGCTCCACTGAATTTAGGGCTCTATGTTTAGGCACAACATTACAAGTGAGCTGACCCTACACTAGCCTTGTTGGGGAAAGCTGCCTTTGTTTCACCATTGATGGTGGCGGTCTATTGGTAATAGCGGACAGGGAACTCGCGTTTTTACCACCATGTTGCCTAACCCTGCTCAGAGCAGATCTAGACAACATGATGGTAAAACATCCATGGAGATTTCCCATAGAAGTCTAGTGTAGATAAGGCCTTGGATGGTAGGAGGAAGGGAGAACAATGGTTATATTAAGCCCATAGGAGTGCTTGTTTACCTATGTACTCATCTTGCTGGTAAGGACAAGGTTGATTCAGAGATTCCAAAGTGAGAAAGGACCACTGTGATCATCTAGTCTGACCTTCTGTATAATACAGGCCATAGGACTTCCCCAGAATAACTAGGACTTCCCTAGGACATATATTTTAGAGAAACAGCCAATCTGGATTCAAAAATTTATGCTGGGTAAATTGTTTCAATGGTTAATTCCTCTCCCCATTAAAAATGTATGTTTTATTTCCAGTCTGAAGTTGTCTAGCTTCAACTTCCGGCCATTGGATCGTGTTATACCCTTCTCTGCTAGAATGAAGAGCCCATTATCAGAGAATTATAGGGTTGGAAGGGACCACAATGATCATGTTGTCTAACCCTCTGCCAAGACACAGGATTGTTGTGTTTAAACCATCCAAGACAGGTGGCTATCCAGCCTCCTTTTGAAAACCTCCAGTGAAGGAGCTTCCACAACCTCCCGAGGCTGTCTGTTCCATTGTCCTACTGTTCTTACACTTAGGAATTTTTTTCCTGAGATTTAATCTAAAGCTGCTATACTGTAGTTTGAACCCATTGCTTCTTGTCCTGCCCTCTGTGACAACAGAGAACAACTTTTCTCCGTCTTTTTTTATGGCAGCCTTTCAAGTATTTGAAGACTGCTATCATGTCCTGCCCTCCCCTCAATTTTCTCTTTTCCAAACTAAACGTACCCAGTTTCTTCAGCCTTTGCTCATATGGCTTGTATTCCAATATCCCTTTGATCATCTTTGTCGCTCACCTCTGGATCCTTTTCTGTTTCTCCACACCCTTTCTATACATTGGCGACCAAAATTGGACACAGTTCTCCAGCTGAGGCCTAACCAGCGCCAAGTAGAATGGTACTATCACTTCCCATGACTTCCATGGCTATGCCTCTGTTAATGCAACCTAAAATTGCATTTGCTTTTTTTGCAACAGCATTGCATTGCTGACTCATATCAAATATTTGTTTTGCATGCTGATACGTATAGTGAGGGGGGAGCTGGCTACCATCCAAGTCAAGATTATACCCAATAAAATTATACAGTTTGTGGATGTAAGACATTGGAAAATTTCAGTGTGTTCACTTCATTGCAACTGGTTCTTAAAGTGGGGGGTAGTGATGCATGTGCCACAGGTAACCTGCATGGAAAAGAATTCAGACTGGATTTTGATGATGGTTCCTGCTGCAAAATCCCCTGATGTTGGATTAACTGCATTGTACTCCTCTCTGGCTTTATGTCACTGGGGAAGGGCACATGTTTATTCAGGACACTTTGATAAGCAATTTTTTCTTGATTCAATAAAACTTAGGGTCCCCCCCCCTGCAATTTTGCTGGATACTGGACTAGATGGACCATGGGTCTGACCCAGTATGGCCATTCTTATTTTCATCTAAAAAAATTCAGGAGCAACTGAACTCTATTTGAGTCCAGAGTTAACATCTTCCTAACCAAGCTGGCCAGAAAAATAAATAATATTCCATAAGAATGACCCTACTGGGTCAGACCAAAGGTCCATCTAGCCCAGCATCCTGTCTTCTGACAGTGGCCAGTGCCAGGTGCCCCAGAGGGAATGAACAGAACAGGTAATCATCAAGTGATCCATCCCCTGTCACCCATTCCCAGCTTCTGGCAAACAGAGGCTAGGGACACCATTCCTGCCCACCCTGGCTAATAGTCATTGATGGACCTATCCTCCATGAATTTATCTAGTTCTTTTTTGAATCCTGTTATGGTCTTGGCCTTCACAACATCCTCTGGCAAGGAGTTCCACAGGCTGACTGTGCGTTGTGTGAAGAAATTCTTCTTTTTATTTGTTTTTAACCTGCTGCCAATTAATTTCATTTAGTGACCCCTAGTTCTTGTGTTATTAGAAGTAATAAACAACACTTCCTTATCTACTTTCTCTACACCAGTCATGATTTTATAGACCTCAATCAGATCTCCCCTTAGCCGTCTCTTTTCCAAGCTGAAAAGTCCCAGATTTATTAATCTCTCCTCATACAGAAGCCGTTCCATACCCCTAATAATTTTTGTTGTCCTTTTCTGAACCTTTTCCAATTCCAATATATCTTTTTTGAGATGGGGCGACCACATCTGCCCACAGTATTCAAGATGTGGGCATACCATGGATTTATATAGAGGTAACATGATATTTTCTGTCCTATTATCCATCCCTTTCTTAATGATTCCCAGCATTCTGTTTGCTTTTTTGATTGTTGCTGCATATTGAGTAGATATTTTCAGAGAACTATCCACAATGACTCCAAGATCTCTCATCTCATAAGAGATGAGAAATGACATGTATAGAGTGATACATGACTGTCTGTGTTCATAGGTGGAGTTTTCCCCTCTCTTACACTTGGCTGTACTGTGTGTGTCACAGAAAATGCCTCACAGTGTTTTTGGTATAAAATGAAATGAGGGAGAAACAGCTGAAGATCACAAGACACTTTTGTAGGTAATTCCTCAACTGAAAACAGACCACTGAGGCCTTGAATCAGCTCTGGCATATGCCAGGAGAAGAGGGCACATGGCTCCCAGCAGCTGTATCTCTGCCCTGGTGCAGGGCTGCAGCACAGCAAGCCACCTGTAACCTCTGAGAAGGAGATGAACAGCCAACACAGCTGTAAAAATGTGTTGTGTTTACCTGGGAAGGGGAGTGACTGGGTGTTTGGAGATGCGCCAGTCAGCTCATACCCTGGGCTTCTATGGCTCTTTAACAGGCCAATAAAGATGTCCTCTTGGTAGGGGAATGATACCAAATTAAACACTGTCTTGCTCTTCCGCTGGGACCTTCTAGTTTTGAGACACTGCTGCCCCTGCTGGAATGGGGCAGGTGAAATTTGTTCCTCACCTGAGAAAATGAGAGTGAATCAAAGTCAGACTGTGTGTGTGTGTCTAAAGGAACTGGCTAATTTATTGAGATTAAGCGGGAGTGGGGGAGAGGGAGGCATAAAGACGTAAATGTGAGTGGGATAGCCAGGGTGGGAGGTCTCCCAGTCAAAAACTGGTTGAAGACTGTGTGTCCAGGTCATCTATGAGCCTTGAGATTGGGACTAGTTCTGGTGTATAAAGATAGAAAGTAAGGCGTGAAAAAAGAGAGAGAGAGAAGTGTGTAAAACGTGGGGTGGGAGAGGGGCACTAGGGGTACAATTTTCAGAAGTACCTAACTCCCATTAGCTTTCCCTGAGACTGAGGTATGTCTACACTAGAACTGGAGGTGTAATTTTCAGCACAGACAGACGTACCTACACAAGCTTTGCTCAAGCTAGCGCGCTAAAACCGAGGTGTAGCTGCGGGAAGGGCTAGACACCCAAATGTGTACCTAGGGTTTCGGATGAGGCGGGTAGCCCCTCCAGCCACTTACATCACTGTAGCTACACTGTTTTTAGTGCACTCAGTATGTGTACCCAAGCTGGAAATAACACCTCCAGTTCCACTATGTATACAGCTCCTTAGGCTTCTAAGTGTCTAAATCTCTGTCAGGAGCGGCGCCAGGGTTTTTGGTGCCCTAGGCAGGGGTCCTTCCGCGCTCCCGGTCTTCGGGGCACTTCGGCGGCAGGTCCCGGAGCGAGTGAAGGACCCGCCGCAGAATTACCGTCGAAGATCCGGAGCGCGGAAGGACCCCTGCCACCGAATTGCCGCCGAGGGCGACAAAATGCCGCCCCCACCAAATCCTGGCACCTTAGGCAACCGCCTAGGTCGCCTAAATGGAAGCGCCGGCCCTGGTCACTGTGGAAAATGGGGCTTAGGCTCCTAAGACACTTAGGTGCTATTGAAAAAAGACAGTAGAGAAGATTAGAAATACTGTACAAACCCAACCCCCCGAACACAAGTATTGATTATTTACAAAACAGTCCCCCTTACCAATGATGAGTGGCGTATTTCCCCCCCAGTACCTCAGTATTACCCCTCTGACTCCCAGAAAAGCTGCTGGTTTGGGAGAATGAACTTCTGCATTACTGCCTAGCAAGCCAACTGGGGTGTGTGTGTGGGTGGGTGGGTGGGGGTGTGTAAAAAAGCTGGAACTGACAGCCTAGTATCACTCTCAACCATTGACTATTTTGCTTGTGTAGTGTGTTTTGTTCCTCTTGTCATCATTTTTTTTAAAGAGTGTAAGCTCTTTGGAGTAGAGGCTGTGTGCTACTCTCCTTCTGGACAGTACTTGGGATAATGGGATTGGGGCCTTCGGGCACTATGTTATACAAATAAATAAAAATAATACACACTTCCTAAGGCATCAACATGGGGCCTAAATGCTTTTACAACCTTTTGGGAGGTGAAGCTTGGTGCCTCAGAGAATGATGTGCAGTATTGGACTGAGAGGCTGGTTGTTTGTTTTAGCTCACTTGGGAACTATTCCCCCACGGCTAGGGTGACCAGATGTCCCGATTTTATAGGGACAGTCCCAATTTTTGGGTCTTTTTCTTATATAAGCTCCTATTACCTCCCCACCCTCACCCCCGTCCCGATTTTTCACATTTGCTGTCTGGTCACCCTACCCACGGCTCATAAGGAATGATCTACTTAGCAAAAGCTGATTCTGCTTATATAATTTTTTCCTCTTTAATATGTTCACCAGCAAGACGATAACAGACAGCTGATATAGGCGCTCTGTTGGAAAAACGGATGTTCTCTGTAAATTGATCCTTTAGGACTTAAGTCTGTTTGTTTGCTGAACTATTGAAGTGCATTGCACCTTTGGAAGATTATAGCGAGAATCAGGCACAAAATAAACAAATCCATAAATTATTAGAAAGATCACAGATTTCTTTTTCAATACCTTGATCAGGGGATTAAATAATGTAGTCTCTAAACTTGATGGACAGATATTGGTGCTTTAGAGGGGAAAGAATTACTTATGGTTTTATGGGACAATTTGACCACAATTATACATATGAAAATTAAATTGATTTACCCCCAACTGTGGCCTGTTATTAATCAGTTCAGCTTATATTATTTAGATGCATTTTCTATATCTGTTCACTCAATACATGTGCAATTCCAATTAGCAGTTAGTTATGCAAAGTCATCAAAGGGTTAACATGCCACTTCATATTGTTAAATATTTAAATAAGATAATTTAATGAAAGATGACCAATTTACACCCAAGGAACCCGAAAGCCTCTCCATCTACAAAAAAAACCTACAGGCTTGAGCCTGTTCTGGGCATACCCAGGACTCCAGGCCTGTTCAGGAACTATTTTACCCAGGTATGGGAGTGTAATTTGGTCCCCATTCTCACTCAGTGTTTGGTTTTTCTTCTCAAACTACCCACAGGTTTGCCTGGTGACATGTGGACACAACTATCTGGAGCAGTGGTTTTCAACCTATTTACCACTGTAGGACACATATGCAGCTATGTGTTATGTGAGCCGCATCCATACAATATACATACTACCTGTACGGCCCTGAGGATGTCACATGGGCTGCAATTGTGCTGACTGGGCCGCAGGTTGAGAACCACTGATCTGGAGTGAGACCAGTGACTCATTTCACATAGGCAGTTTGAACCACTGACCCTAGCCATTGGATCATGTTGTCTCTTTCTCTGTTAGATTGAAGAGTCCATTATTAGATACTTGTTCCCCATGTAGGTACTTAAAGACTGTAATCAAATCACCCCCTAACCTTCTTTTTGTGAAGCTAAATAGATTGAGCTCCTTGAGTCTATCACTATAAGGCAGGTTTTCTAATCCTTTAATCATTCTTGTGGCTCTTCTCTGAACCCTCTGTAATTTATTAACATCTATCTTGAACTGTGGACACCAGAACTGGACACACTATCCACCAGTGGTTGCACCTGTGCCAAATACAGAGTAAAATAAACTCTCTACTTCTATTCAGGATTCCCATGTTTATGCCTCCCAGGATTGCATAAGCAATTTGGACCACAGCGTCACACTTGGTGCTTGTGTTCAGCTCCTTATCCACCTTGACCCCCAAATCTTTTTCAGAGTCACTCCTTCCAAGATAGAGTCCCCCATCCTGTAAATATGACCTACCTTCTTTGTTCCTAGATGAAAACATTTACATTTATCCATCTTAAAACACACATTGTTTGCCTGAACCCAGTTTACCAAGCAATTCAGATCGCTCTGTATCAGTGACTTGTCCTTTTTATTATTTACCACGTCCCCAATATTTGTGTCATCTGCAAACTTTATCAGTGATGATTTTATGTTTTTTCCAGGTAATTAAATAAAAATGTTGAACAGTGTTGGGCCAAGAACTGATCCTTGAGGGACCCCATTAGAAACACATCCAGTCAATGATGATACCCTGTTTATAATTACATGTTGAGACCTATCTTTTAGCCAGTTTTTAATCCATTGAATATGTGCCATGTTAATTTTATGTCTTGCTAGTTCTTTAATCAAAATGTCATGCTGTACCCCGTCAAATGCCTTACAGAAGTCTAAGTATATTGCATCAACATTATTACCTTTATCAACCAAAGTTGTAATCTAAAAAAAAAAAAAAAAAAAATCAAGTTAGTTTGACAGGATCTATTTTCCATAACCTATGTTGTTGGCATTAATTATATTGTCTTCCTTAATCAGGTCCTGTATCGGCCGCTCCCTTATCTTACTCTTTTAAAACTCTTGGATGCAAGTTATCCTGACCTGCTGGTTTAAAAATGTTTAACTTTAGTAACTGCTGTTTAATACTCCTCCTGAGGTACTAGTGGAATGAAAAGTGTTATCATATGATATGACTATATCATTTGTTTTTTTTCCCTAAATACAGAACAAAAATATTTATTGGACTTTTCTGTGTTATTATTGATGATTCTACCATTTCCATCAAGTAAAGGACAGATACCACTGTTAGGATCTTTTTGTTCTTAATAGACTTAAAAAAACTCCTTATTGTCCTTGCGCCTGCTAGCCATAGATTTCTCCTTGTGTCCCTTTATGTCCTTTACCTATTTACTACAATTCCTAGCTTCTGATTCAAATTCCCCTTTCTTCCATTTTTTTTTTAAATGTATTGCTGCTTTCACTGGGTCAGTTTTTTTAACCACTATGGCCTTCTTCCTTGATTGTGGATTTTTGGGCACCTAATAAGGTGTTTTTAAATGATTCCCAATTATCATTAAATTTTTCTGGTTAAATTCTTCCTCCCAGCTGATTTGGCTAATAATTGTTTTCAGCTTTGTGAAACTGGCATTTTAAAAGCACCAAGTATATATATTACTGGTCTGGACTTTATTCTGTTGGCACAGTCACAGTCACTTGTACCTAACCTACCATTAATTTTTAGTTCTGTGATCATTCCTCTTTAGCTATCAAGACTAGATCTATTATAGACTTCCCCTGTATTGAAGACACCACATTTTGTGTTAGGAAATTATCACCTAGAATATTTACACATTCCAAGGATGTTTTGGCACTGGGAGCATGTCACTCACATTGAAGTCCCTCATCCTCACACAGCTTCTTTTCCTACACATTATAGATAGGTGTGGAAGGAATCACCCATCCTGTTCCCTAATGGGATTTGCCAGTCTTTAGCCAAGACCAACTAATACCTTGTCTTGTGCTTTATCTGTTGGGCATTGATCCATAAGCATTCAAGGTCATTTTCTTCCAAGTTATCAGTGACTCGGAAACAGGTAATGCCACTTTTCACAGAGTGCCACTTCCCCGCCCCTTTGGCCCACTTGATCCTTCCTAAATAGGTTATAACGTTGATTTTAACATTCCAAACATGTGACTCATCCCACTAGGTTTCAGTAATACCAACTAGACCAAATTTATGCTCATAAATGAGCAATTTCAATTCCTATTGTTTATTACCCAGGCTCCTAGCATCGGGGTATAGTCAAATCAAGAATTTCTTCTCTTCATTCTCTATTAGCAGCACTCCCATGGGTTGGCCTTATTGTTGTTCCTCTGCAGTGACAAAAATCTGCACCGAGATAGCTTGTAAAATGGAAAATGTTAACTGAATGTATACAGTGTGTGTTTTTGCAGAACTGATAAAGTTTACCTAATGAGTAGTGCCATTAAAATTGCTGTATTGATCCTTCTGACAATAAAATAAATTGGTCAGTACGTCACATCATACCATCCTATTGATCCTGTGAAAGTTGATGGGATGGAGGCTTTCATCATTGGATGATATGTTAACACATTAATTGATATATTCCATAATCTAATTATAGGCAGTAGGATTCCTTGAGGGTACAATATTGTTTATAAGTGTTCCAAAACTGCAAGTCATATGGTGTGGCCTAACAGTGATTCAAACTTGACTAAAAACAGAGACAGCTTGAGGAAACTGCCAAGCAACCATGGCTTCCTTGATTAAAAAGGGAAAACCTAGAATCATAAAATTAATTCACACACACAAATGGAGAACCATTGTGACATTCTGATTACTCACCCATGCCTCATCCTCCACCAACAGATACAGGCTGTATTGGTGTAAGGTGTGTATTTTATCTATAAATCTGTGTGGAGAATATTAAAGTTGCACAGTTAAGCACAGACAAGTCAGGAAATCTTAATGTGCAACCTTAATTCTGCCCCCTTGAGTGTGCAATGAAACAGTCTCTAATTACAAGATCACAGACTATTTCTCCACTAGAGAATGTAGTATCCAATTACTTTCTACTAAACATGTATGGTATGTACTACAGCATACACCAGACAACCCACGGAAGTCATTTATTTGGACTTGTGGTGGTTAAGGAATATGGAATATGACTCAGGAAACCTGGGTTAATTTCCCAGCTCAGCCATAAATGACCTGTGTGACCAGGGCCGACTCCAGGCACCAGCTTACCAAGCAGGTGCTTGGGGCGGCCACTTTGGAGAGGGGCGGCACGTCCAGCAATTTGGCGGATGGTCCCTCACTCCTGCTCGGAGTGATGGACCTCCCGCCGAATTGCCGCCGCAGATCGCGATCACGGCTTTTTTTTTTTTTGGCTGCTTGGGGCGGCCAAAACCCTGGAGCCGGCCCTGTGTGTGACGTTGGGCAAGTCACAACAATCTCTCAGTTCCCCGTCTATAAAATGGAGGTATACACCTTTTGGGTCTCTTGTCTGTTTAGTCTCTGCCCTGAAGAGCTTACAATCTTGGTCCATATTGTCCAGCACAATGGGTGCCCAGTCTCAGGGTGGGCCCCTGGATGCTACTGTAACGCAAATAAAAATAATGTGGCTTGCTTGTCACAAACAATGTTCCATGAGAAAAAGGCCGTGCTGATTTCCTAGGTACTGGGTTTTTTTTGGCGGAGTCATTCCAGCAGCATTAAACTGTGGTGGGATTGAGTTGCTAGATTTAGACTAATCAGTGGACTCATCGTGTATTGTGTTCAGTCTTTTATGCATCTGCCCCGAGAGATGTTGTGATGGATGCATTTTTAAAAATCAAAAGTTAATAAATACTGTTTCTCCAGAGCTCTTGATGCCTCTGGCAAAGAACTGCCTGCATCGTCATCTTTCTGCATAAGTTTCTTGTAGCAGAAATTCATTCATACTGATAAGATTAAAGTGTTTCTTTGAAAATCCCACGCGGGCTTTATCCACACCCCGTAGTTCTCCTCATACAAATAACAAAACAAAAAGGCAGCTCTTGCTCTTTCATGCTCTTATAGCATCTGGTTTTAACTTCCCATCCACAGACTGAAGATGGTCTTTTTTATTACTCTTGAAGGCTGTGATCTTTTTTTTCCCCACTTTCTTTTGTCTGTGGCAGGTACCAATTTTCTGTAATTGATTTCTGTTCCCATTTCTCTCATTTTGCCTTCAGATTAGCTTTGTATTCTGCAAAGTTTTGTCAGTTCCTCCAACCGTTGCTTCTCTGCCTTTCCCACAGCTGCTTCCACCTGGCTGGCAACACTTTCCTGAAACATCCTTGCCAATTCTCTCTCCTCTTTCTTTAGGGCTCCATTCATTTTGTTGTCCTGGCCTTCTCTTGGTGCAGTTTCTGCATTTGCTTTTCCCCTAGCATTGTACACACCTGTACTGCTCTGTCCACTATAGTCTGTAATTGCGAGACCTCTGCTTCAGTTTCGCCTGGTGGCTTGAGCTGGTGTTCTGAGAGTGAAGCAGCTGAACCCTCACACAGGAAAAACTCAGGCTCTCCGCTTGCTGACCTTAGTTCATTTGGCCTACAGTAGATAGTTATGGCTCTCCAATGTGGTGGTGTTCTCCTCTGTATTCTATGGGCCCTGATAATATCATCCATCAGGACTGAGAGGTTCTGAACATGATGCTGCAAAGTCTTGAGTAGTTTCTGAGGTTCATCTGCCATCCTGTTCGCTTGGCTTAACTGCATCTCTTTATCCCTTCCTCTTTTGGCTTCCTCTCTAGCCTCCTTGATCTTGTTGAATTCCACCTGCGCCTGGAGAATTTCAGGCCAAAGAGAGATTTTGATCTCAACTTCTCAGCTTCCAGCCGCTTCTTGATCTTTCCCATCTCTTGGATATGTTCTCATCCTTGCTAGGCTACTTGTGAAATCAGTAGAGCCACTTGGAAAATTTCAGCCAAAACAAAATTTGGAAAGAAATGGGGTGGCGGCGGAGAAGCGGAGGCAGGAGAGGAGTCACAAAAATGTTAGTGAAAAGTGTTTTCCATTTCTGCCCAACTCTAAAAAAAACAAAATCTCTTCTTGAGAATTCTGCTTGGCAAGTTCAATTATCTAATGATTTTTTTATATGAAATTGAGCTGCTTTTTCTTCCAGGATATTCTTTCCAATAAGTCTCCATGATGTTGCTAGCATCTTCTTTCCCATGTGCCAATGGCTTCCTGTTTTATCCCAAGCATGGTACCATAACAACTGATCAATGATATCATGAAGTTTATAGCTTTGATTTGTTTTAAGTTCATGACTATGGTTCTGGAAGCCCCAAGCAGATTGCTTCTCAGGCTTAAATTACTGACTGCAGGAATGATGATTCTCAGCTCTTTTTGCAACCCTACTTCTCTTATCTGTGTTTCCGAATTTCTACCTCAGCAGCAGCACAGGGCCGGGACTTGAAGTTCTTCTTGTGCAACAAGTTCTTGTCCTATATAGGTAGCTACACAAAACTGCAATATGACCCAGCTAATTGCAGTTGTCACAAACAATACAGTCAAAGTCAACCTTCAAAACCATCTCTCTTCCCGTTACGCAGGTCTTGTACTTTTCCACCTTGAGGCCTACTGGCATATCATTCATCCTTTGAAGCATGTCCTGTAATTCTGTGTATTTACCATTTCTGTGATTTCTCCCAGTCAGACCTTTGATCTGCCAGGACCCCAATGGGGAGGTGAAAACGTGTGACCCAGTCCCAAATCAGGGAGGCAAATCATTCATGCAAGGAAACTTAAAATGCTGTGGGAGCCATTCCTTTTAGTGTAACAAACTCTTTCCATTATTCTGTATTTCTGATGTGAATAATTTTTAATAAATAAAAGTAAAGGGGACAACAAATTTGTGTGAAATATAGGTTACTTTGGGATTTAAAATGGGTGATATTCCTCAAAATGAGATTAACTTGAGAGAGATGCTCATTTGTCCCAGGACTGCTGCTGTCCCTTTAGGAATGTTATCTCTTTTGAATCTCCTGATACAGCAGGCTCCCCACGCACAACATTGGCTTTTCTGCTGCTTCTCTTTATCTTCCTTCTTACTTCAGTGAACTTTAGATATAGCTGATGTCTGTCTCCATCCCAGTGAATTTATTTGATCTCGCTGTTTCAGAATCCTGCCCTTGATGCATTTGGTGTGACTGGATCACTCACTTCCCCACTTTTGGAATTGCTCTAGGGATTCTTGAAGCTCCAATGTGTATCTTCATCTCCTATCGGAATGACTGTAAATGTTTTGTGACAAACCATGTGTCAAGGCTGCTTCCCCACTTTGAACTTTAGGGTACAAATGTGGGGGCCTGCATGAAAACTTCTAAGCTTAACTACCAGTTTAGATCTGGTCCGCTGCCACCATCCCAAAGCTAATTCCCTTCCCTGGGTAGCCTTGAGAGACCTTCACCAATTCCCCGGTGAATACAGATCCAAACCCCTTGGATCTTAAAACAAGGAGAAATTAACCATCCCCCTCCTTCCTCCCACCAACTCCGGGTGGATCAAGATCCAACCCCCTTAGATCTTAAAACAAGGAGAAATTAATCATCCCCCTCCTTCCTCCCACCAACTCCTGGTGGATCAAAATCCAACCCCCTTGGATCTAAAAACAAGGAAAAATCAATCAGGTTCTTAAAAAGAAGGCTTTTAATTAAAGAAAAAGGTAAAATCAGAATGGAAAAATAACTTTACAGGGTAATCAAACTTAAAGAGCTCAGAGGACCCCCCTCTAGCCTTAGGTTCAAAGTACAGCAAACAGAGATAAACACTCTAGTAAAACGTACATTTACAAGTTGAGAAAACAAAGATAAACTAACACGCCTTGCCTGACTGTTTACTTACAAGTTTGAAATAGGAGAGACTTGTTCAGAAAGATTTGGAGAACCTGGATTGATGTCGGTCCCTCTCAGTCCCGAGAGCGAACAACTTCCCAAACAAAGAGCACAAACAAAAGCCTCCCCCCCCCCCCAGATTTGAAAGTATCTTGTCCCCTTATTGGTCCTTTGGGTCAGGTGTCAGCCAGGTTACCCGAGCTTCTTAACCCTTTACAGGTAAAAGGATTTTGGAGTCTCTGGCCAGGAGGGATTTTATAGTACTGTACACAGGAGAGCTGTCACCCTTCCCTTTCTAGTTATGACACCATGACCTTCCCTACTCACTGGTGTTTGGTAACTGGATTCTGGGGGCTGTTCCTTTAAGAAAGCTTCACCTTACATTGTGCCCATCTCCAATAGCTGTAAGTCTGTTTGCCGAACTATTGAGTTTAAGAATTCAGATGAGTATTGTTACAAATGAACTATATAAAATAGATTTTGGTGTAAAGAAAATACATTTATAGAAGTCCACCTGTAATGAATGATGACAGCAGGCAGAGAATGGCTGAATAAACCCTCTGAAGCTTGCAGTTTTTCTGGTGTGATTGATTTCAGGTGAGCTACAAACCTTGGAGAAGCTTCAGGCCTTACAAACTTGCTTCATACACCAGCTAATGGGATATCATAGAATTGAAATGGCTATTAGAAACATTAAACCTTTGAATCCTTAAATTCACCACCTCACAACAGGTGAAATAAGTCTTACAGAAAGAGTATTTGATAAAGCTTTAATTTTCAAGCTGCATTTCTAAGGCACACCTGATGGAATTTTAATATTTTGTTGTTCATGACACCTGGAGTGAATTAAATGATGACAAGATTAGATCTCAAACAATTTACAGAGCAGGAGAGAGTGACAAACTTCTTAGCATGAAAGAGTGAGAATATTTCTAATAGCTGATAAAGCTTTATGCTACCTTTCTTTTGGATTAAAGACATAAGATATAGACCTCAATAATTCCAGTTATTATCTATTTTTAAGACATGTTAATGATGTATTCAATTACATGTTCTGTATTTTGGATTCTGAATTGCTGTGAAGTCTGGCAAATGATTAGAGAGTTTGGACAACCAGCTTTGCTGATCAGATTTGTAAATACACTTGTTTTTGTAATGGTTTGGTGAGTCTGTAACAATCAGTCTTATAAGAGATGTTTGGAGGGCTTGGGAAACTGTTTTATTTAATACCTTTTCAGTTATGCCACCTTGAGCAGTGATCTTGCACAATGTCATAAGAAAAAGCAGGATTGGGCCAGATCTGTACTTGTATAGGAGACTGTGACAATCAGCGTCCAGATACCCCAAAGGGAGTACAGAAGGTTTAACACTCCCCTCCCCAAAGACACAGTTAAATCAACTGATTGTACACTGTCATTATATTATAGAAATATACCGAGTAAGGTCTTTTATGAAAGCTTGGAATGTTCTGAATTTGATAGTGTTTATGAGATATGTATAAAGACTTGTTTATGAATATAAAAAACTGTGCTCATAAACTTCAGCTCCATTCAAGCAGAGCAGGGAGCTGTCTGTCAGGGAGGGGTACCTCTCAAGCTCACTTACACAAAATCAGCTGCATGTACCTGTCTTCAGTGTCCAGCCCAGGAAAGGGCAATGGTGGAAAATTAAAGGTAATGGAAAGACACTGAGACAACTGGGAATTTCTCCCACTCGGGATAACCACGAGTTGCCATGCCGGGGAGGGGTGGGGGGGTTGAAGCCTTTTAAAAAGGAGGCTTGAAACTGAAGTTTTCATGCAGAGGCTGAGGGCCAGTCTGGAGGCTCAAGGTTGTCTGTGAAATGCTGGATCCCCCCCCTACGGTTAGGGGTATGCTGGGAAACTCTTCAAAGGCAATAGGTAATTTGTATTAGAAAAGGTATTTTATCTAATATAGAAGTGTAAAACCTGAAGTTGTGCCTTAATGCTTATTTTCAGTGTAACTTGTGTACATTTGCTTTCCCTGATTATTTCATCTTTAAATCTGTGGTTTTTCTTTTAGATAAACTTTTTGTTTATTTTTACCCTGGGCAGGTCTCTGTTGTGCAAACTGTGTGGAAGGTGTGTGTCAAAGTGAACTAATAACAGTGAGGCTGTTTTCACACCTTTGGTTGTGATGAACCAGAGGGGAAAAGTCCAAGTAGTTAAGAACTTGGGTGGATGGATTTGCAGAGACTCGGGACTAGAAGGGCTCTTGGTTACCCAGCAAGAAGTAACTAGACTGGTGGAAGCCAGGGTGAGACCTTGTGCTTGTGGACAGGCCACCAGTGTCAGGGATCTGAACCAATGCTGCACCGCTAAAATTAAAGGGCAGACACCTTACTGATTTGAGTGCTCCCCAAAACATCACAGAAACCTCCAGTGAAAACCTCGGTGTTTCACAATGCAGTGTTGGTGCTTTAGTACTGATCTGATACCCAAGACAGGTGCTATGGCCACTGTGGTACTGGCTGAGATGTAGAATTGGGGATCTAAGCACTTATAGTCATCAAAGAACCTACTGCAGTTCCTAAAAGAGTGCTGGTGTTAGCTAGGGGACATAGCTAGAATCTAATCTGGATAACTACTGTACCTTCAGAAATTACCCTTTATTTTTGTTTGTTAGCTACATGTATTTGTCATTTCATTACTTCCTTTTCTAAACCGCAGTTCAGCATTATGTACTGTTATAGAATATCCATCTGATACCCGACGGGTGTTTATAATAAAGAGCATATTATATAATGGCGTTATTAATTCATCTGTCACCGGCTTAGAAGTCCAGAGGACTTTTACATGGCCTGTAGCCATAGCATCTTCTGTGGGGATCCTTTCAGAACTTCCAAGCTGAGCACAGTTGGGATTGGAGACCTCCAAAGAACATCTTGTTGCTGTAGGAAGTTAGGTTGTTGATTTAATAGATGGCATTCTTCCCTCTGAGGCAGCACCGAGCCAACATTCTGGTGTAGTCAATGTTCAGGGTCTTGAGCTGCTGGACGTGCCATTTCTCCAATGCAAATTAAAAATATCCTTGCCAGATTCAAGCTATATATTCCAAAGTATCCCATATTTCACGATGAGAGCATCAGATGAAAGGCTCTATAACAGGGAAAGCTTTTTTATTTTCTGTCAGTATGTGAAAAAATATCTAAAAATGAAACTGTTGTTGCTCTTAAAGGGACTTTGTCAATTGCTTTAAAATATATACATTACATTTTGTTCAACTATTGTAGAATTAGCAAATAAAATATGCCTCTTTTTGGGAGGGGGATGGTAAATTCTGATTTACTTCCTGTACTTATAATGGGGTTTGAAATTAACAAGGCCTTTTGGTTTACTTGCAGATAGTCACTGAGGCTGCTGCTGGAAATAAAGTTAGCTACTGCTAAAGGGCCAATCAAAGGAGCAGAAAATATGGTTTTAATAGGTCCTACTTAAGCATTAGTAGTTGTGGTTGTTTTAGAATTTTCTCAACAAATAATGGTGGAACAACAACAAAAAAGTAGATATTTAAGATATGGTGCATTAGGAACACCGAGATTGTTGTAGAGAGAGTTAATTTGTGTTCAACAGCCTGACAATTGTCTAACTATTTTAGGACACTGGTTCTAATTTGGATCTTAAAATAAACTGACAGCACCTAACGTTGTGTTTGAATAAGAGTAATAGATATATATTCAGCATTCCCCATTAAATTCCATTTTCATGCCAAAGAAATTAATTATCCTGTTTCTAAAGAAACTTTTGTCTAAACTAAAACTAAAAAATTGAGTAAGAACACAGATGCTGTTGGAAAGAGTGTATTACTGAAGGTAATCTATAGTTTATGCTATACTCTTTGAATGGTAGCTAGAAATTATCCTTTGTAACATCAAGAATCACTTACTTGTAGCTGCTTACAATGCAATATAAATTTAATCCATACTATGGTTACTGACCAAATGAATATTCTACATTTTAAATGTTAAATATTTATTGAAAGCTAATACAGAACATAAATTACTGTGATTAGCCAGGGGTTTTACAAAGAACTGTTTCTATCCATATTGAATGAGAAGGGAATGGAAAAATGTATAGCAAAACAATAAATAGAATTGAATCAATCCTTTTCTCACCAAAACTTTAATTAGGTCTCATTTTTAATTGTTTATGCCAACCCATTAGGTACAATGATAGATGTAGAAAGAAAACAGCTCAGCTCTATCAGTCAAATTAACTGTTACTGGGCTTCTCTGCTCAATGCAGTTCCAGGCATCTGCAAGAGAGAGTTACTCAAGGGTCAGTACCTGAGGCTGAGTATGCAGCATTTACCACTCAGGGCCATTCACTTCTAAAATATTCCGTTCCTTCATGGTGCTATTGTTATTCTTTGTTTGGCTGAGTTAAGTCTGGCCCACTCCCTTCATTAACAATACTATGATTATTATTTGTATTACGATAGTGCCTAGAGGCCTGCAATAAAATTAGAGGTTCATTGAGTCCTAGGCCAAGACATAGGAAGAAATAATTCCTGCCCCAAAGAGCTTGCAATCTACATAGACAAGACAGAGAGTGGGACGAAGGATGCCGTCTGTTCTAGTGGCTAGAGCACTGGGACGAAAGAGAACTGGGTTCTGTTCCTGGCTCTACCACTGGGTGACCTTGGACAAGTCACTTTCCCTTTCTGTGCTTCTGTTTCCCTATCTGTAAAATGGGGATAATGGTATCGATCCTTTGTACAGAGCTATGAAATCTACTAATGAGATGTGTTACATATGAGCTGATAGTATCCCTATTTTTCAGACAGGGAACTGGGACACAGAAAGATTAGGTGACTATCAAAGGTCACAAAGAAAGTCTGTGCCAGACCTAGGAAATAGCCCAGATCTCCTAAATCCAGTGCTTCAGCCATGGACCATCCATGATTCAGTATTAAAATTTACTGATTCATCACTACCACTTTCCAGAGCAGGGGTCAGCAAGCTTTGGCATGTGGCCCATCAAAGTAATCTGCTGGCGGGCTGTGAGACATTTTGTTTCCATTGACCATCCACAAGCACGGCCCCCCGCAGCTCCCAGAGGCTGTGGTTCACCGTTCCTTGGAAGTCTTGGCTGCAGTTCACTGAAAACTTACTTTACTGATGCTATTCCCAGGGTGGATATCTAATTTATTATCAGTATTGTCATATTCTCTTTCATATCTTATTATTGATATTATTATTATTTATTTCAGCTTCTGTTGTGTCTTACTCTTCACCTTTGTATCCTAGCAGTCTTAAGTCTTATCATTTGCCAGTTACACAGTGTATTAACTCTTTTCTTATTGACTTTTCTGATCATCTTTCTATGGTTATTTGTGTTACTATTGCATCTTGGAGTCTCAATCATGGACCAGGACCCCACTGCGCTAGGTGCTGTACAAAACACAGAACAAAAAGATGGTCCTTTCCCTAAGGGGCTTACTATCTAAGTAGAAGACAAAAGACAACAGATGGCTCTACACAGACTGACAGGCTGTGATGGGTTGTCCACCCCATGCAAGGCAGAACAGGTTAAATTAGGTTAATTATCCAGATATGCCGCCCCCGAGGAAAAGCCAGGGCTTGAGAGGTTGATTGAAGATGGAGTCCAACTGAGAAGAAACAGGCAAGGTCTGGTGTAAAGGCAGGAAGTTGGCAGCAGAAAGGGGCTGCAGGAAAGTAGTCTACAGTCACTGTCTGGGAGAAGGAAGGTGTGTGTAGTCCTATGGAGTTAAGTAGTCTGCAGTTACTCCATGGGAGGAGGGAGTTTGGATTAGTAAACCTGGGGGGGGCGGAGCCAGAAGATGTAGGAAGGAGTCCAGGGAAAGAGCAAGAGGGTCTTGGAGAAAGCAGATGGCAGTTGCTAGATGTACAGTCCCTGAACTAGAAACCTGGAGTAGAGAGTGAGTCCTAGTTCCCCTACCAGTCACTGGGGAAGTGGCACAGACTGGGCAGCGAAGCAGAAGACTGCCTGGGACAGGTGTCTGATTTTGCTATCCCAGAAGGGGAGGATTATAGTGAGCTGGTGAAGGGCCAAGCCATAAAGAGAGAGCACCTTGAGTTGCAGGGGGCGGGGGGCAGCAGGGTGCTTGAGTGAGTGACAGAAGGTGGACATTGGACCTGGAAGGAAGTAATTCACAGAGTAGCCAGGAGGAGACACTCAGTGAGTGAGTGAACGCTGTGACACGGGGTATATGTGCGTGAGCAAAGAAACAATTAGACAGTGTTGGTCAACATGACAGGCAGTGGTTTTAGCACACCAGCCTAGCTATGGAATATAATCCACTACAATCATTCTTAGTGGTTGATTCCAAATTACATTGAAAACTCCTTTGATACTTTTCCCTTAAATTTTCTCTCTATGGTTGATTATATTAGTGGTATTTAACCCAGTAATCTTTCTATATATTATAGAACTAACAGGAGAGGATGCTAAGTTTGGAGCTTGGGTATAGATATGTCAAACTGCAACATGGCCCTGATCTCTCTCATGCTAGCATAAATCAGGATTAACTCCTCTGAAGCTACACGAGTTTAAGGAAAGAATAAGCAAGGTCAGATTAAGTCCAAAATCTTTCTCCCCTACTCCCCCACAACCTCTTATTGCCCATTTTCTCTATGTAGCCTAGTTTGATTATATAATCTTAATTTGTTTAAGAAAACTACAGCAGTCACGTTTGGTTAACTTATTCCAGGGAAATACAGGCCGATTAATTGGAGGTGGAGGTTCTCTCTGTCCTTGTACAAGGAGATAGATAACACACTGGTGTATGTGAGAGCCTGGTGGCTGGGTGGAATTTAGGAACGAGACTGCAGTCTGGACTCATGCACCATGCCATGGAGGAGGGATCTGTGGGAATGGGATTAGATGCAGGAAAGAAAGGGAACTTTACATTGCCATGACTTCTGTCCTTTTCAAATTGTAACTTTAAAACACCATTGTCATGAACAAAACACAGCCCTAGTTATCAGAAACTCTTATCAGGGTGTTCCAAGCCATCATCCCACCTTTTAAGAAAGTTTCTTCTTGACCTAATTATGTTAAGTTTATTTTTGCAAATTTTCCACTTTGTACAAATTATCCAGTATTAGATTGCACCTAGATTGGACTGAGCCTTCTGGTCCTTACTTCCACATCCTCCTCTCTCAGGGAAGACTCTCATTGACATCACAGGGCATTCTGCCTGGATAAGGAGTGATTTAGACCTAAGGTCCTGATCCTGAAACATTTACACATAGACTTAACTTTGTGCACTTGAGTAATCTCATTGACTTCATAGATGAAGGATTTATTTACTCGGGTGTGCAAAGTTCAGCATATATATGGGTGTTTGCAGGATCAGAGCAACATCTGAAATTTGATCAGCTATGGTGGAACAGGCTGCCTGGATGATGGCACCAGGGGAATGAGAGGTAGTTAATTTTTTAAATAAATGTAATTAACAAGACTTGTAGAATGTTCTGCTTGTATATTGTCTGTCTGTCTGTCTTCTCAAATTGGATTATACACTCTTCAGAGGCAGGGACTGTCTTTTTATTTACTGTATGTACAGTGCCCTGATATTGACTGGGGCCTCAAGATACTACTGGCAGAATAAATAAACTTCACTGAAAAATATAGGCCATTAGACAATACCTCCAATAAAATACAGACTTAATATTCCTAGCTGTTTGCTGAGGGGATGGTAACTGAAGCTATTAGCCCGTTAGCACAACATTTTCTTGGGCAAACAACACCAAAATAGTTTTGTAAAAGAAAATGGGAGCTACATCCTATAAACATCAACATAGCAGGGCAGAATATTAACAGAACAATATCATCTTCTCATATGCAACATGACATTCTCATAAGCAAACCAGGGAGATGTGTCCTAGAAGGGGTTCCCAAACTTGGTTTGTGGCTTGTTGAGGGTAAGCCCCTGGCGAGCCATGAGACACTTTGTTTACCTGAGTGTCCACTTGTACGGCCACTCGCAGCTCCCAGTGGCCATGGTTTGCCATTCCCAGCCAATGGGAGCTGCGGGAAGCAGCGGCCTGCCAAGGGCTTACCCTGAACAAGCCACGAACCAAGTTTGGGAACCCCTGTCCTAGATGATACTACTATAAGGTGGGTATATGACTGGTTGAAAGACCATACTCAAAGAGTAGTTATCAATGGTTCACTGTCAAATTGGGAGGACATATATAGTGGGATCTAACAGGGGTCTATCCTGGGTGCCATATTATTCAACATTTTCAATGACTTGGATAATAGGGTGGAGAGTATACTTATCAAATGTGCAGATGAGAAGCTGTCAGATTGCATATAAGCTGGGTAAAACAGATCGTGGGGAATGAAGAGAAACAAAATGGATGCTACTGGGTCCAGAGGGGAAGTGACTGATCAGAGTTGGTTCTGGGATCAGGTCAAGGGGAAAGGAGAAGGATTCAGGTGGGAGGAGAGAAGAATTGGCTTGAAGTGGGATATAGGAAGACAAACTCAGAATATTTGTATGTTCCAGATAAACTTTGGATAAACATCCAACCTTTGGAATAAAGGGTGGGAAGAGGATCTCAGTGAGTGTAATTTCCTAATGAGATACAATCATTACACTGAAATGCTCACTAGGCATCTTCAGATCTGTAAGTTTATTTGGTATTTGGAATTCCTCCTTGCAACCATGATTTCATATACTTGTAAATCCAATTGTAAATAATTTCTATAATTCACAGAAGGATTAGAGAGTGTTAATTACTTATCGTCTCCAGTGGTGCTGTAGCCCTGTTGACAGGGCCGGCTCCAGGCACCAGCTTCTCAAGCAGGTGCTTGGGGAGGCCGCTCTGGAGAGGGGCGGCACGTCCAGGTATTCGGCGGCAATTCGGCGGACGGTCCCTCACTCCGCCTGCGAGCGAAGGACCTCCCGACAAATTGCCACCATAGATCGCAGTCGCTATCATGGCTTTTTTTTGTTTGTTTGTTTTGGCTGCTTGGGGCGGCCAAAACCCTGGAGCTGGCCCTGCCTGTTGATCCCAGAATATCAGAGACACAAGGTAGGTGAGGTAATATCTTTTATTGGCCCAACTTCTGTTATGAGAGAGACAAGTTTCAAGCTACACAGAGCTCTTCTTCTGATGAAGTCTGGGTAGCTCAAAAGTTTGTCTCTTTCACCAACAGATGTTAGTTACTTAAGTTTATTCAATGGCAAAAAATCCTGATTTTAGTATGTCAGCAACCATCCTGGCTGTCCACATTCAGAACAAATCTACTCAGATTATTATTTCTAATGCAGCCTATCATGTTCAATGAAATATTTGTTTTATTATTAAGGGTCCAGATGTGGCATAGACACTAAAATAATTCAGAGCTCTGCCACCACAGATTTACTTGATCGTATGAAATGGAATGAATGCCCCCATGGCAGGTTGGGTATAATTTACACCTCCCTCTGTGAACACTAGTGAATCCAGCTCTGGGTTTAATTGTATATTATCGGCCTGATTCTGCAGCCCTTACTGTGGCAAGAGTCCCAGTGAAGTTAATTGGAATTTTACTGAAGTTAATTGGAATTTTATTTAAGTACAGATTGCCAGCTCAGGCTCTCTGCCTATTATTTATACAGCACCAAAAATGTACTAGTCACTCTGCAGAGTGAATACAAAGATCTGACCTGGTCCCTGCCCTGGAGAGTTCACAATCTAATTTTAGATGTGATGCAAAGGGTGAGAGCAATAAATGATACAGGGAGGAAGGACAAGGGTTGCAGTGATAAGAATCTGCAATTACTCCATTTTGGTACATGCCTAGTTAGATGGTGCCATTCAATTTATAATTTTTTACACAGGATAACTGGCTTCCTGTGGGTAACATGGAAGAAATGGGGTTTTAGAAGGGATCGGAATGAGGAGGCGTTAATAAGAAAATGGACTAATGCGGCTCTTTATGTGAGCTATTTCGTCCCCCTCCCTTTTAATTTGTGCCATGTCACCTCTATGTAAGGTGGTGCCCATGCTGATCCACTTGTTAAACTGTTACTGCAGAGTCCTTTAGAGCCAAACTTCTTGATCATTAAAATCCATAATAGACTTACGTCCTGAGTCACCTGGCAGTTCATTAAATCCCCGTTAGTGCACGGTAAAGGCTTTCATTTTCAAACTTTACTCCGAGGTGTGGTTAGTAAATACTAATAAATTTATGTCTCGTGGTTTAAAAGAACACTTTCTGTTTTAAAAGCAGTCTCTAACTATATTTTACTCTCTCTTGTTTGTAATATTGGCAGATCGAAAATTAATAATTGTTTTCTTTAACTTTATTTTTGTTTGTCTTTTTACAATTCCAAGTTTATACACAGTTTCCTCAGAGTTTCAGGCCAGAAGGGACCACCAGATCACCTAGTCTGACCTGTATATCACAGGCCACCAACAACCACCCAGCACTTGCACACTAAACCCAACAACCAAAATTAGTCCGAAGCATTTCTGTACCATGGCACCAATCCAGGAAGGCATTTAGGCGCATGCCCAACTATGCTCACATGAGTATTTTTCACTCTATGCATCTGATGAAGTAGGTTTTAGCCCTCTTAAAGCTTATGCCCAAATAAATGTGTTAGTCTCTAAGGTGCCACAAGGACTCCTCGTTGTTTTTGCTGATACAGACTAACACAGCTACCACTCTGAAACCTGTCACATGAGCATAGTTATGCATGTTGTTAAGCACTGGCAGAATCTGCAATTGGAGTAGAAGTGCAAAAACCTTCATTTTTATGTTTTGTTTACCATTTGGGAAGGAATTTGTGTCATTGCATTTCAAATATAGATATATTTACCATGTCTGTGTTCTATCTAACAGAACCAATGGCTTTAACTTACTTGATATTCATTGTTTGATTTATTTTACGATAGCCCTGACAAGGAGATGAGGTCCTTTTGTCCAGTTTTGTGCATAACAGTGGGGACCCAATGTGTTTGTTTTGCTTTAATTGCCCCTGCAGAAGATCACAAAACACATTTTTTGGCCTTTCAAAAACACTGATTTCCTTTGTTGAATTAAAAGAAAATCAGATTAGAAGAATTTTGCAGTGCGTCAGCTATGGTGACTGAAATGTTTGAGTTTAAAGAAGAGTAAATTCATGGTGTTTTAAAGGAAGTGGGGTGTCTTTTGTTTTTAATAAGCAAACATTACATTCAATCTCTCATTCTTTTGCATAGTTAAGGACTAGATTCTGATACCCTTACGCATGCTGAATAGCATCATATTCCACACATGGTTCTGAAGAATTCAGTTAAAAGAAAAATGTTTTGACTTCAGTGGGCTGTTTGAAGTGTCAGGTTCTATCAAATGTGAATACAGGTACCAGAATCTGGCTCCAACGGTCACATCCTGTGAAGTGATGAAAACCCCTTGGCTCTCAACCCTGCCCTTCCTGTGAGATGCTAAATGCCTTCCTCAAGGTGCAGATTGCCTGCAATTCCCCTTAGCTCCAGTACTCAGCACTTAGCAGGTCAGATTTGAATGGCCTTGCTCATTAGCTAGAATATTTTTCATTTAAAAGGAAAATAAATAGCTTGGGAGAGCTCTGTAAATATGAGGATAAAATTCATTATATAAAGGTTTCATATTTCTGGGCTCAGGAGCCTACAAACCAGATCTCTGTACTCCAGCATATTCAGACACACTGAAGTCAGTACTATGGTATATTCATATCAAATTCCTTTGACGATGACTAAACAGAAAAGGGCAAAGAAAAGTTAATGAAACAAAATCCCCTTCAAGGAAATTAGGAAGCTTATTAACTCACCAGCTTCAGGGAAATACGCCGATCCAGATGGATGCCTGACAGTCCCATCGAATTTTCATAGATGCAATTAGTTCCTTCTATTTAGAAACATTCAGTTAGAAGTTTCCAATTAAATTTAAACCTCCATCATTAAAACATTATTAACCCTCCCAAACATTCCAAGTAACAAGAGAGTTGTGACTAGGGATGGGCAAACTGGTCGGTCTACAATAATAACCTCTTAGCTGAAACAAACCTTTTCTCCAGGCTTGAAGATATTTCTGTCAACACGTCTCATTTCCCTGCAACTGTGATGATAATACTCATAGCACCTTCTGCACATGGATCTTTATTAATGTGAATGAACTAAGCCATCCCCCTCCACTTCTTCTATCCTCAGTTTACAGATGCAAAGACTGATAGAGCTAAGTGACTTATTTAAGGTCACAGAGTCAGTGGCAGACGTTGCCCTAATTCTAGTTCTGTGCTTAGCCACTGAATAATACTCCTTCTCCATGCAGCATTTTACATCTTCAAAGCGCTTTGCAACTATTAACAGAGTATTTTTAACTGAGTATCTTCTATATGTCTGTATGCAGAACAGGGAGGGGCATGTGCAGAAATTTAACGTTGACCCCCCGGCCCAGCCCCACTCTTCCCTCCCCCCCACCCTCCTGGCAGGAGCTCGCTCTTCCATCGCCCCTCCCGCCCCGGCCCAGCAGGAGCTCGTTCTTCGCCCCCGCCCCCGCCTGGCAGGAGCTCGCTCTTCCTTCCCCCACTCTTTGGCCCCAGGGCTGGAGGAGTTCTGTGCCCCCAACAATTATTACTGTTTGCCCCCCTCCCCCCCCGCGCATGCCCCTGATGCAGCAGGTGCATAGGGCCCAACCCAGTGATCTGCTGAGTACCTCAACCCCTCCTCCCCTCTGAGGTCAATGGGAATTGAAGGGCCATGGCACCTCCCAGGATAAAGCGTTTAGGAAACTGAGAATGCAGCATTTAGGAACTAGCTGAAATTTGAATGATTGACCCGCTGAACAAATACTATGGTGCTGGGTGACTGTACGTAGGGTGAACAGGGAGTGACAGCTCTCTTGGAGAGAGAAGGTGGGGGGGGTAACATCTTTTATTGGACCAACTTCTGTTGGTGAGAGAGAGAGAGAGAGAGAGAGAAGCTTCTGAACTTATACAGAGCTTTCCCTTAGATCATTTTCAGTTCTTTTGGAGGCATTCTGGTGTTAACTCCAGCCACTATCCTTTGCAGCTCCTTCCAAAGGACCCTATTCATACAACTTTTTAAAAACATGGACTATTAAAAGGATTTTTGGAGGGTTTGTGGTTTAGCAAACACATGCTCTCAAGTGATTTTTGGAAACAAGGATTGCTGGCCAGGCATAGTAATGGCTCATTCAAAGTCTTATATAGTGCCTGGAGGATAGCCTTACTGAATGTACTAGGGACCAAATGCAGCCTTTTAGTGAGTCAGCAGAGCTCCCACTGAAGTCAATGGGAGCTGGGCCATCTCATCCCAAGGCTGACATTTGGTCCTCTACTTGCATGTCAAAACTTATACTGAAACTTTGCAAAAGTTGCGGCACGTACCTTGTAGTAGCGTTTTCAAATGAAATAGCTCAGTTTTTAAATGCCAATAACCCATAGATATATTCCACATTCTTGACTAATGACCTGTGAAATCTTCCATTTAAATAGTCACCATTTTTAATTTACAGGAGGGCACAAGAGCTTCAACCCCTCTAATGACTTTATTATTTTTCACTCCTTTAGCTGGAAACGACCAAAAGGATTTTTCTTTAAAAGATCTTTTGTTTCCTATGTTGAGTTTCAGACTAGATTGAATTTATACTATGGCTAAGTTATAAACCCTTGAAAATAGGATTTATAATGGAACTGCTGAATCCAGCCTTAACTACAGCAGCCAGATGGATACTAACATTCTTCAAAACCAATACTCACAGAGAGTCATACAAACATAATTTTTTTTTTCTTAACTCTTCCTGTTCCTAGGCTCAGAGTCAAGGTCTATTTAATAGCTTCCTATTTTTATGTATCAATTAATACATTCCTCTAATTGTCTAGTGGGTGCTGGCTGGCCTACAGCACACCCTGGGTAATATTAATGCTATGGAAATAAAACTTGTTTCCCTTCTGACTTCTGTCCTTATCTATTTGCCCCTTGGCCTGTCAACCAATAGAGCATGGCTCTACTTCATTTATGTATTGATTTGTATCGTATTAGTAGTATTGGTAAAATATTGAGCGGAAAATCCAAAATGTTCAACACAAAAGTTCACTGAAAAATCAGATTTGGAAAATTTCAACAGCTCTAATAATCTTAATATATTTTTAATATATAGTTCACATGTAACCTTAATTCATCATCCCTGTGTATTTATATTACAATACTCTTTAATTACGCAAGAACATGCTATTTCTTAAATAATATAATATATGGTAAGATTCAGAAAGTTGCGAGAAACTGAAAATAGGGCAATGTAGTATCCAGAGGCTGTAATTCCTTTTGTTTTATATGTATGTATATAAAGCTATAAGCAAAATATTTAGAACCCAACTGGCCCTTAACTGTTACATTCTAATATCCTCAAACTAGACTTTTGAGTGGAGATGGATAATTAATACAGTAAAAGCTGTTTTAGCAACCACCTCTGAAGAGAGACCACCTGTTACAAGTGACTACTTGCAGAGGCCACAGAACTTTCCCCCCTATAATTTAACCGTGAAGAATGATGACTTGTCATCTGTGACCTGTGACCACATTTTCTTACTCCCTCTCAGAACTGGGTGCCTGGGCAGCTGCCACTATCTGACTGCCAGCTCTAAAGGCAGAGTGAAGAGCAGCAGCTGCTGGCCAGGCACCCAGTTCTGAAGGCAGTGCCGCAGTCAGCAGCAGCAGCGCAGAAGTAAGGGTGACAAAACCACACCTTTGAAGACAGACCACTTCTTACAAGCAACCACTGTTGCTAGCTCCCAGGACTGGTCGCTTTTGGCAGTTTTTACTGTATTTGTGTCTCTAGTGATGGAGTGTTGTAATATTGATCCTATCTTATCACAGTATTCCCTTTATCAGTGATTTACTTGTGAAATTCCTATATGCTCAGAAGGGAGGAAGCCAAAGAAAGTTCTTGAAGCTGTGAGCCAAGGCATGGGGAACTAGTACATTAGGAAAAATATGTGAAGCCACAGAAAAATGTATAAGGGGAGGAAAAGAGAATCCCCCAGCTATGAAGTTACTGAATTTTTAGAGCCAGGGAGTAATAGTTAAATTTCCTTGACATTGCTCGTCAAAACACACACACCAGCATTACAAAGAGAATCAATGCCTTTGTAAAGATGGGATGCTCTGGAACAAAGGTCTTGCTGGCAAAATGTGCCAGGTTTGTCAACATCATTGCAGCAAGCACATGGGCCTTTAGGAAAGTATTTGACACAGAGTGGGAATTGATATTGAAAATATAAACAGATATGGGTCATAAAAGTAATGGTATTACACAGACCAACATTTTGCACAATAAACCCACAGCTGAACTCTGCTGAAATGTAATTGTGTCTCATATTTGCAGGATCCCATCAGAGTTCTGCTACCTACCTGCACCCTTTGTTGCACTTATTACAGTAGCAGAACTCTTGTAACAACCATTTGCCTCCTTCACCTTCTGTTATAGGGATTAATATCACTGAAGAATCCCACTTAAGCTTATATTATGCTGAGTACCTTCTGCTTCCAATTCCCAGTCCACCAGACACCTGCCCTTCCATGTGCATTGTAGGAGTTAATACAAAAGCCTCATTGCAGGGATATGGTAAGCCTAGGGAAATCTACCCTAGCATCCGTCGACTGTGAAAGCAAAGAATATCCTCTAGGTATCTCCTTTTAAATAGACAGAGAATTAAATGTTCATATTTATTTCTACTTCTTTAAAACCGGTGTATAACTTCCACTTGTGGAATAAAATTTATTTTGACCTGGCCAATTGGGAGATTTTCCTTCCTTTCTTTAATAGGTCATATTATCATAATTTAAATTAATGTTCTCCCACAGTTTTTAATGTTTCCAATGTTTATCTCTGTGATCTTTTCAATAACTCTTTAAGACCTTAACTGTCAGATCCCCTGAGGAAACAAGGTCATTGGTGTTAAAGTGTGATTAATTCAGTGTCACTGCCACTCGAATATAGTGTATTGTATATGGCCCAAGGTGATATTGTTGGCTAGAATTTTTTTTAAAAAGCCATGTGTATGTACACACACACACACACACACGTAATATTACTTCTAAGTCCATTAAAAGCAAGCATTATAGGTGGACTGCTAGCAAACCTATGGTTAAGATCACTTAAATGTTTCTAATCTAACCTCCTGTTTTCAGGAGCTCATAATTTTCACAATATATTTTTGTTGAAAGTTTCTAGGTCTGGTCTCTGATCAAAGATCTTTGTTTTTTGGGGCGGATGGGGGGAGGGGAAATGGTTTAGCCATTTTTGAGAATGAGGAGCATTAAAATACTTTCCCCTTTATTTAAAAAATAATAATCTTGCAACCTCATCTTGAAATGGCTCTAGAGCCACAAAATGTGATTTGGCAGGGTAGTGGCCCTCACTGGGAAATGCTTTGGTAAAAGCTGTCTGTGATTTATAAATGTGTAAAATTCACACTCTAACTTGTATGGTACATTTAAACAAGGACTGAGGTAGTTTTAATATTTGTAAGGTTTGGAGAACAGTAGACAGGCTGTGTGCATGGCTAATTTTGCTGCATGTTAAATGTACTAGGCAGGGGAGAGGATTGTTGTGAAAAAGAGTATTGTTTCTACTGTAGCTTCACTAACGGCCCCTGACAACGGCCCATTATACTTTACAAACAACTAACCCAAAGATAGTCTCTGCCCCAGAGAACTCCAAATCCAGCATTTGGATAATACTGAAAGTAGGCTGGAACAGACAAATGAGGGAGACGGTGGGGAGGACAAGGAAACAGTAGAGAGACACAGGGTCTCAGTCACGGAGCAACCAGTGCCAGATGGCAAGAATTCCTGGCTCTTCCGGTCACTGCAGGTGTAAACATTTAACAGTGAGAGTAAATAACCATTGGAACAACTTAGCAAAGGTCGTGGTGGATTTGCCATCACTGACAAGTTTTTAAACCAGGATTGAAAGATATGTCCTAGGAATGATTTTGGGGAAGGTTCTATGGTCGTGTTAGACAGGAGGTCAGCCTAGATGATCAAAATGGTCCCTTCTGGCTGTAGAATCTCTGTATATTATTTGGGTAGGGATCACTAGCCCTTGCCTCAGTGAGCCAAGAGAACAGTGACTAAGATGAAACCCTCCACAGGAGTCCTTGCTTGTTGGATGTGCACCTTGAGTGGACAGGGCAGTCTTGTTGCAAACAGTTTTAAGATTATGGAATATTATTTTCTTAAAAAAACACTATGGCACTATCATAAGGTTATGCATGTTAAAGTAGCAAAGTTTGAGCACTCACAACACTAATAATATATGGAGATATACCTATCTTATAGAGCTGGAAGGCACCCTGAAAGGCCATTGAGTCCAGCACCCTGCCTTCACTAGCAGGACCAATTTTGCCCTAGAGCCCTAAGTGGCCCCCTCAAGGATTGAACTCACAACCCTGGGTTTAGCAGGCTAATGCTCAAGCCACTGAGCTACCCCTCCTCTACTACTGATAAGCTTGCATCCACCACTTTAACTCTTCCCCCACCCCCATTATTTGTATGGATCACAATATAATTTTTAATTATGTGAACACTTTTCTGTAATAATATCATCTTGTTCGATTGGTCCTTCAGCCCTCATATAAATTGTGCTGATCAAATCACATCTTCCGTTTTTCTCTTATCCTGGCCTTCCTTCTCCATGTGCGGCCATGCCTTTTCACGATAAAATCTTCCCATCTCTTTGGAGGTCCGCCAAGTGGTCATTTCAGTTCCCATGGGTACCACTTGGGGACAGCTGTCGTATGTCAATTGTTAGTGAGCCAAGCTATATGCCTGGCCCATCACATTTTACTGTACCTGCTTTCAACAACGACATCCTGCACTCCACTCTGCTGTCTGATTACTTCATTGGGGACTCAGTCGTGGGATTGAAATCCCCAGAATTCTTTTTTCTACCACCCTCTCCATGATAGACAGTTGTTGCTCCTCTATCTTCATCAGTGCCCGTGTTTCGCTGCTGTACAATATTGCCAGCAGTACTGTTGAGTTGAAGAGGTTGGTGCATGTTACTTTGTTGATTTTTCCTTGGAGGACATCCTTGATAGAATTGAATACGTGCATTCAATTCTATAAATATATATCATACAGTATTTATATTTTACAGCTTTATAAGGTGTCCATTGTACAGAGTCTCACAAGCCCTGGCTTATTCCCTGCACATTTTGGAGATAAATGATTGTCCTGGTCTGTCTTGCACAGGCAGAGTAGCACACACTGGTACAAGATGCACCATGTTTGGAAGAAAAAATAATTGTTTTATTTGAGATGTAGTATGGGATCATGAGATTAGAGGCTGGATCTCAGGAGGTGCAGTGGAACCAGGGCCTGTTTGAACAAATCCCCTCCAAAGTAAGTGTGTGTGTGTGTGTGTGTGTTTTGCACGGGTGGAGGAGCAGCTCCGCATGAGCTGTGCAAATATGGACCAGCACAAGACCTCCATGGGTTTTTGAGATACATGGAGCCAAACACCTTGCTCGTTTTCTAGGGGCAAGGAGAAGGGGCAGCAGCCTTGCCCCTTCCCCTCCCCATGCAGTGATTAGGCACTCTGTTTTCTGCTCCCGAGTGGGCTCTGCCCCTCTGCTTTGTCACTGACACGTTAAAGATGCTGGTGTTAGAGTTTCCTGTCAATCCTCCTTGTGATTCTTGATTACGATCCTTATAAAATCAACAGTAATTATATTTGGTAGCACTTTGGGGCTAGATAAAGAAGAATGAAAACCAGGGTGGCAAATGGCCAAGATCCTGATGTTCAGGGAAGTCTTTTAGGGATTTTTTCCCCCCAAAGATAATTTATAAAAACCCTGATCAGATTATTCAGCTGTTTCTCTCTCTCTCTCTCGACATCACCCTAGTGAGAGAGCACTTTTAATGGGCTTGCCAGGAAATTTCTGAAGATACCTTAAAACGATTAGTCTGTCGGCAGGAAACGTTTCTTAAAGTGAATACGTTTATATTTGCCCTAATAAGGCTTGAGTTACTGATTTCAGTCCATTTCTCCAATTTATCAAGATCATACTCTACTCTCATCTTATCCTGCTAAGTATCTCTGATTACTTGTAAGCTTTATATCGTCAGCTTTCTGCAGCTCCTAGCTTTAATAACATCAATTGAAGTCATGTGCTTAAATTCCTGCCTGGTTACTGCACTGAACATTTTACCACCAGAGATTTACAGTGGAAATAGATGTGACAAAGAAAGGAAAGGACGAAGGGAAAAGAAATCACATTTTCCCATCAGCATACTGCTGACAAGTTACCTCGAAGAAGAGAACAGCAGCAGGGAGGCCCAACTGCAGTATCTATGTCCAATATAAGAACCTAGGGCCTGATCCAATGCTGACTGAGGTCAAAGGAAAAACTCACACTAACTTCAGTGGGTGTTGAATTGGGCCTCTCTTGCAAAGAATCCCCAGCCCACATGAGGAAAGCTCTCTCTCTGCTGGAATATAAGAAACACTCCCCCACCACAATCTGAAAACTCCAAGTACTTAATTAACATATTTCAGCTGAAGCCGTTAGGTTCTCTCAACCCCAATTTATAAATTAAGAAAAGAAAATCTGATTAATTTGCCCATGGTTATCAAACTCCTTGCACAATCTCTTGGGCTGACACTGAATACTGACAGATCATTTAAAGTCCTAAGTGTCTCATTTATTTCAGTAAAATGACAGAAACATCATTAATAATTTAAAGAATATGTTTTATTGCTGATAAGAGCCACTTAGTAAGAATTTCCCAAAGAGAAATAAAACATTCATAAATAAACTGGTAATTTTATTCCAATGGGAAGATGAGGGGCTGCGTTATTAAGCGTAGTGACTAACCTCTGTCATGTGTGGTTTGGTCTGGCTCACATCCTCTCTGCTGAGGGAGAATTGTGTGTGCTGTGTAGTCTTTTGTTGTGGCAGGGTTTTGCTTGGGGGTTGGGTTTGTTTTATTGTGCTTGCTGTTCTGGGTTTATGTTAGCGAAGGCAAGGTCAAAGAAATGCAACTTGCACCTGAAGTGGAAGCTAGTGAGTTTTGGGATGGTCCTTGGTTCCTGTGAGTGTCCATTCCGTAGTCTCAGACTGGCCCCTGAGAAAGCTCTGTCTCATGGACTTTATGGCCACCCTTCCAGCTCTGCATCCTGAGAGGACCAGCACAGGCCAACCCAAAAAGCAGATGTTCTGGATGAGGAGGAGAGTGACCAAGGCTGCTGGTTTTGTTAATTTATTTATAGGCTTTTTTATATTTACCTCCATGGCATCTGAGTAGAAAAAAAAATTAGTGGATTTATTGTCCCAATACCCCTGTCGTTTGCATAAACTTGAAAAAAAGAGTGTAGAGTTAACTCAGCATTTGAAGAATTAGCTTAGATTACATTTACAGGCTGCAAAATGATGGTTATAGTCTACAAAAAGGTTTATTTTATCAGCAGTAAGTTTCAATAGTGCAAAAAATTGTGAAAACAGACCTTGCTTAACATTTGTCAGAAGTACATGTCTGAGCTGCCTTTTGAAGGAAAGACCCCCCCACACACACACTTTTACAACTGAAAACTTCTTCTTCCTAAACCTTGTCATGTCCCACCACATATATACATGTACTTAACAATTCTTTGCACAGCCTTTATTTATATTTAAGTTAGTTTTCCATGGCACACACCATCCTATGTAGTGTGGGCTCAATTCACCCAAGCTGCAGCTGGGAGTTGTAAATTGTCTATCCGTGCACCAGTGAGAGGCTGTGTTAGTGGGGGAGTATTGGTTTTCTATTGCCACCTTCACTCAGATGACACACTGATGGAGGCAGCTTTACTTTCCTACAAGGGCCTGGATTATCTTTCTTTGAAAAATTTAAGGCATCCATCTCTATTTTTGTGGTCATCACTCCACATATCATCAATCAATGATCACAAATATAGAGCTGTTAGCGTGGTCATTGATTGATGATATGTTTTGGTACCTGCCAAAATCCTCAGAACAAAAACCAGTAAGTTGTAGATTTGTAAAAACTGTTAAAGATCTGTGTAGATATACAGAGAGGAGAGAGATCATCCCAGTATCTCATTCTCTTCATCTCCCTTTCCTCTTCTAAAACACTTTTCATCCTTCTTAATCCAAAACACAGTTTCACCCTAAAACACCCAATTCCATTCTTCAGAGAATACCCTTCCTCAAAAGCCCATTTCACTGAAACTCCTGCCCCTGGATTTATTTCTTTATAAAGCATTTCCCTGCCCCCCCAATCCAGTTTAATTTTAAACATATTTCTCCCTCCCAAAACCATATTCATTCTGACCTCCCCACCTTACCAGTGAACCTGGGTGTGTCAGTGCAGTGTAGATCTCCACTCTTTCCCAGGCCTGTGGCTGTAGGGAGGGAGCAGTAGCAGAAGTCTAGTCAGTACCTGGCCTGGTGGGGAGGTGCACTGCTGGGAACCACTTTATGCACCTACCCGCACCCAGGCTTAGGAGACTGTACTTCAGGGAACAATGGCCTGTGGGTAGGGCAGCCCTGAGAGTGAGGGGAGGAGCTGCAGCATTGGTAAGAGCAGCTGTTCTCTGCACACAGCAGTGCTCCCAGGTTTTCAGAAGAGGAAAGAGAGAGCACATTGCATGGAGCAGCTGGAGAGACAAGGCTGTCCTTCAGCAGATACAGAGGCTTAGATTGGCTGCTCTTCCTCAGGAGGTAGGGAAATCGGAAAGGGGATCCAATAAGATGGCAATTTTCCTGCTGGTTAAAGGTTTCTCAGCAGACCAACAGGGAGAGTCCAAAAATCCATAGCCTATGGAGAAGGCATCTAGAGTTGGCAGGTCCTGTTGGCATTTGATTTAAAAATCAAACAAATAAAAACACTAACAGCTGGTGCTGGTGTCAGGTGACCTTTATGTTAATGTGTGTGTGTGGGGGGGGGGGGGGCTGGGGGCTCAGTGATTTGAGCATTGGCTTGCTAAACCCAGAGTTGTAAGTTCAATTCTTGAGGGGGCCATTTAAAAAAAAAAAAAAAAAAAAGTCTAGGAAACAAGCAGGGAGAAGTGGAAGTCCTGGCACAGTCAAGGAATTATGATGTGATTGGAATAACAGAGACTTAGTGGGATAACTCACATGACTGGGGTACTGTCATGGGTGGATATAAACTGTTCAGGCAGGACAGAAAAGGTGTGGGAGTTGCACTGTATGTAAGAGAGGGTTATTCCAATCATATCATAATTCCTTGACTGTGCCAGGACTTCCAGTTTCCCTGCTTGTTTCCCAGGTTTCTTGCATTTGTGCATTTTAAATACAAGGGTAGTGCAAGATGTAAAGACCAAAAGGCATTGAAGAATAAAGGTCTTAAACTGGAAAACCAATTGACACTGCAGTATGGGCTGGCTGCATCTTGAGGTTAATAGGTATCAGGGAGGAATCATACCAAGATACTTCTGTGTCAGAGTCCCATGATGCACATTGTGACTGAGGGGAATTCTGTGGTCAGTGGTGTAAAAAGCTGACAAAAGATCCAAAGATACTAAAAGAAAAGTCATCTGCTTTGAATAAATCATTTATAAACCTTGAAGTGCCATCTCAGCCAGTGATGAATCTTGGAAACCTGATTGAAATTTTTCACAGAAATTAAACTGAATTAAATGGGGCTGTATTTGCCAAGAAATTACAGTTCATTCTTAGACTGAGGGCTATTTGGGGTTATTATAGTGCTTTGATTTATAAAATGATGGACCACTATTCTCTGAAAAGCACTGTCTGGATCTGCATATCAGATAGGTATAGGAAAGAAAGCAATTCTCATGTATCCATTGCGACTGCTATCTTTTTTTTTAAATCAAGGACAGAGGGGATATATTGGACTTTTAGCCAATAAAATATATTCCTATTAATTTTTTAACCCATTTAAAAAGTAGAGTGAACACACACACAATAATGGGCCAAATTTCAGCTTGTTCTTAATTGGGCTTTTTGTTATGCACCTACAATTTAGATAATTTGCACATCTACAGGGCCAGGTTAGCCATTAGGCACACTAGGTTCCTGCGTATGGCCCCCAGCTCTGAGGTCACATGATGATGATGATAATTTTTCCCCATGGGTGCTCCAGTCCCGGAGCACTCACAGAGTCAGTGCCTATGGCAGTCTGTGAGAAGGGGGTTGGACACAGGGGAGGATCCCAGCTGCAGCCATCAAAAGTGCCTTGGCCACTAGTATCTTTGCTGCTAGTGATTTTCTTGTCTCTGAATATCCAGTCAGCCAATCTTACCTTGTACTGTAACTATACAGTGACTTTAACTGGATTAGAACAACAACAGAAAGAAAATGACAAAGTAGTCAAGTTAGCACAGTGACATTGGTGACGAGCTATATTAAGTCCCATCTCATTCTAAGGGTTGGTCTACACCAGCAACTTACCTTGTGTGACAAAGCTCCGACCTTGTCTCAGTGGGTCCCACACTTCCATGCAGATTACACTAGCCTCAGAGGTTCACTGACCCTCCACGTAGCCCTTCTCGCTCTAGAGGCAAGGGTCACAGCCTACTGGGCCATTTTCATCATAAGCCAGCTAGGGAAGTGGGAAGAAACAACTCTCCCTCACACAGTCTCTGTTGTCTCACAGTAGGGTTACCATTCGTCCGGATTTACCCGGACATGTCCTCCTTTTGTGTGCTAAAAATAGCGTCCGGGGGGAATTTGTAAAGCACTCACAATGTCCGGGATTTCCCCCTCCCCTGGCAGAGCAGAGCGAGCGGCTGGGAGGGCTGCAGGAAAGTCCTGGGCTGGACTCCGGAGCAGCTTCCTCCTCCCACCCCCCCCCCCCTGCATTCTGAGCCGGCCGGCAGCTCCTCCTCCTGCAGCCCGCTCCGGCAGCCCTGTGCAGGGCCAGGGACTGGGTTTTGTGTTGTGCTGGGGAGCTCAGCCATGTGTCCGGCTGGCACAGAGCCCAACACCCTGTTCTGAGCAGCAGGGTAAGGGGGGGCAGGAGAAGGGACAGGGAGGTTCTGGAGGGGGCAGTCAAGAAACGGGTGGGGGCTTTTGGAGGGGAGTGGAGAAAGTTTTGGGCAGTCAGGGTACAGGTAGGGTCCTGGGGGGCAGTTGGGGGGGGGTCTTAGGAGGGGGCAGTTAGGGGACAAGGAACAGGGAGTCTTAGGTAGGGGGTGGGGTTCTGGAGGGCAGTTAGGAGCAGGGGTCCCAGGAGGGGGCAGTCAGGGGACAAGGAGCGGGGGGTAGGGGGCTGGGAGTTCTGGGGGGGGAGCTGTCAGGGGGCAGGAGTGTGGAGAGGGATCGGAGCAGTCAGGGGACAGGGAGCAGAGGGGTTTAGATGGGTTGGGCGTTCTGGGGGGGGGCTGTCAGGGGGCAGGAGTGTGGAGAGGGATCGGAGCAGTCAGGGGACAGGGAGCAGAGGGGTTTAGATGGGTTGGGAATTCTGGGGGGGGCTGTCAGGGGGCAGGGGTGGGGAGAGGGATCGGAGCAGTCAGGGGACAGGGAGCAGAGGGGTTTAGATGGGTTGGGAGTTCTGGGGGGGGCTGTCAGGGGGTGGGGAGTGGTTGGATGGGGCGTGGGAGTCCCAGGGGTCTGTCTGGGGGTGGGGGTGTGGATAAGGGTTGGGGCAGTCAGGGGACAAGAGGCAAGGAGGCTTAGATAGGGAGTGGAGTCCCGGGGGGCAGTTAGGGGCAGGAGTCCCAGGAGGGGGCAGTCAGGGGACAAGGAACAGGGGGAGGGTTGGGGGTTCTGGGGGGGCGGGAAGTGGGAGGGGCAGGGGCGGGGCTAGGGCGGGGCTCCTCCCGTCCTCTTTTTTGCTTGTTGAAATATGGTAACCCTATCTCACAGTCTCTCTGATTAATCGGGGAGAGTATGGGGGGGGGAAGCCCAGCCCTGCCCTGCCCTACCCTCTACTCCGGGCTCCAGCCCAGGCACCCTAATAGTAGCAGCTATTAGTAGCTGACTTTTTGAAACAGGATGAGTACAATTCCCTGGGCCACTTCCTCAACATCTACTTCACCCTTACCTCAGGGCCTCCTTCCTTGTGCCTGATAGGGTTTGTCCTGCCCAGTTTCTCCAGCAGCGCAGCTTCCACCTACAGTTCCTGACATGCACCTCTAACTGAAAGGCTTTTAACTAGTTCCAGCCAGCCCTTGATTGGCTTCAGATGTCCCAATCAACCTAGCTGTCTCCACGGCTTTCTAGAAAGATCTTAATTGGCTCCAGGTGTCTTGATTAACCTGGGGCAACTGGCATTTGGTTACCTTGATAACAGGGATTTGTTTAGCCTGGGGCTAACATACCTGTTTCTCACTACTTTCCTATAGTCATCTGGCCTTATCCCCTCACACTCGGTATAACTATGTTGCTCAGGGGCATGGAAAATCCACACCCCTGAGCAATGCATTTATATGGACCTAACACCCGGTGTAGACAGTGCTATGTCGAATGGAGGGCTTCACCTGTTGACATTGCTACTGACTGTCTGGAAGGTGGAGTAACTACACCAATGGGAAAAGCTCTCCTGTCAGCGTAGGTAGCATCTTCTCTAAGTGCTGCAGCAGTGCAGCTGCATCGGTGCAGCCTGATAAGCGTAGATAAGCCTTCTGTCTCCAACCAACTCTCAAATCTTTTGAATGGTGCCAGTCCTGAATATTACAGACCTTAAAGATGTAGCCATCATGCACAGTCACTGCAGTTCCTAAAGCTGAATAGACCACAAGGAGAGCTATTTTTGAGTCATCAGCTTAGTAAAGTGCAGAGAAAAAGAATACTAGAGACAAGTGGCCACATGCTACCCGGATTTGCCATACCAAGAAATGGACTCTCAGAACACAACACTGCAAGAATTTCAGGTTTGGGGAAGTAAATAAAATTAGTGAGTGTTGAGTGACATGTGCTAAGAAGAAATACTCAACTCCAACAGTTTGGAAGAAACCTGGGAAATTCTGCATTACGGTGCAGAAGAACTCTGGAAAAAATGGGGCTGCTCAAAGATCTACAAAAACCTATATGGAAAAGGTGGGAGACAACTAGAGAAGAACATGCAGACTACTTATAAGGGCTGGTCACAGTAGTCAAGCTCCCACTTCTGGACACTCATCGGACTGCTGAGTTTGGGTCACCATATGCTGGACCTGTGTGCTCTAAGCATCCTGAGTCTAAACAGAGTCCAGGCACTGCCTCTGGCTCTGGATTTGAAGTCACAGTCTCAAGGTGCAGATCCTTGTGTAGCACCACTCCCTTCTGAGAGTTGAGACACGGCTATTCAACTTCTTAGGCCCTGAAACTAGTGCTGGCTTCCCCAGACTCCTTAGTAGCTTAAGCACATCGTTTCCCAGAGTTCCAACTGTGGGCACTCTAGTTTACAGTTTACCTCTCCAGGGAGATATGATAGTTGAAACAAACAGACACAGGCTTTGCAAAAGGGTTCCAAGCCCAATCACTCTTTATTAGAGAATGCACAACAAATACACACATCTAGACAAAACAATAAGACACTTTGTAGTAGGTCCTAGCTGGGGCTCGACCCTTCCGGACAGGAGGGGAGCCACACCGACTCACTACTGTGGGAACAAGTAGTCAGTTAGTCCCGAAACTCCGGCTCTTTAGTGCAGAGTCGGAGCAACCACAGTTAAAGCTCAGGCCCTTGACTGCAGGGGCTGAGCGAGCAAATAGTTCAAAGCCCAGGCCCTGGATCAGGGCGGGGCAAACACAGTTAGGCTCAGGCCCTTGTTGCAGGGGCTGAGCGAGCAAATAGTTCAAAGCCCAGGCCCTGGATCAGGGCGGGGCAAACACAGTTAGGCTCAGGCCCTTGTTGCAGGGGCTGAGCGAGCAAATAGTTCAAAGGTATGCCTAGGCTTGCTGTAGCCGAGCGTTGGGTGAGGGGGAAGCCTGCCACCCGTGCAGGGGGTGGCAGGGGGGAACGCAGGCCCACCCACTCCACTGCGTTCCAGCCTGGGGCCCTAACAGCGGTTGCTGCCGCTGCTGGTCAGTGGGGTATCCAGGCCGCAACACACTGACATAGGCTCACACTCAGTTGCAGCCGGACCGGGGTCAGCTATCCCCGGGCTACTTCCATGATCCCCCTCACAGCCTACCTCGTTCGTTACGCCGGGATCAGGCCAGTCCATCTCCATGGGCTCCTCTCTGCCCGGGCTCGGCGGCAAGTCTGGTAGCTCTGCCGGGAAGTCCGGCCAATGGTCCTCAGGCAGCTCCTCTGGATAGCAGCAGGGGCGAAGGGGTTCGGGTCCAGTCTCACCCTCAGGGTTAGTGGGGTCCGGTTCCCAGGGGTTCTCCCAGTGGCGGGCGTGAACGGGCTCCGGCGGCTCCTCCTCGTAGTGGGCCCGGGGTAGCTCAGGCCAGCCAGGGTCCAAGTCCCGGTCTTCGGCGGTCTCCTGGCCAGGAGCTACCGGCCGCACGTCTGCTCCCTGTGGTGGCTGCGCCACAACTGAGCTCTGGCGGCCGGCCTTTATACTTCCTGTCCCGCCCCTTGACTTCCGGGGGGCGGGGACAGGCGGTGGTGGTCCCACCCACTCTGGTGCCGGCACGTGGGCTCCCTCTTCTGGACAGGAGGGGAGCCACACCGACTCACTACACACTTATACACTACTTCCTGTCTCACTTTCCTCATCACTCTGGAGTGGTCTGCAGAATTTGGGTCAGTGTGTTTTCAGCATTCCAAGTCCCTTCTGCTGGATCTCTCACCTCATGGTTTTTCCTCTGGTACATGGACTCTACGCTCTTTTACCTTCCTTTGACCGTGTCTAATTCCACAGTTAAAAAATCCCCTCTCCCTCCAGAAGCCAGATTGCAACTATACGAACAAAATGATGGGGTCTAAATTAGCTGTTACCACTCAAGAAAGAGATCATAGGGTCATTGTGGATAGTTCTCTGAAAACATCCACTCAACGTGCAGCTGCAGTTTAAAAAAAACCCAAACTAACAAGTGTTAGGAACCATTAAAGGGATAAATCATAAGACAGAAAATAGCATAATGCCACTATATAAATCCATGATATGCCCTTGAATACTTCATGCAGTTCTGGTTGCCCCATCTCAAAAAAGATATATTAGAATTGGACAAGGTACAGAGAAGGGCAACAACAATGACTAAGAGTGTGGAATAGCTTCCATCTGAGGAGAAATTAAAAAGACTGGGACTTTTCAGCTTAGAAAAAAGATGACTAAGAAAGGATATGACAAAGGTCTATAAAATCATGACTGATGTGGTGAAAGTGAATAAGGAAGTATTATTTTCTCAATCACATAACACAAGACCAGGAGTCACCCATCAAAATGAATAGGCAGCGGGTTTAAAACAAACAAAAGGAAGTACTTCTTCACACAATGCACAGTCATCCTATGGAACTTGTTGCCAGGGATGATGTGAAGGCCAAAATTATAATGGGGTTCAAAAAAGAAAGCCATTGATGGACCTATTAGCCAAGATGGTCAGAGATGCAACCTCATGCTCTGCATATACCTAGCCTCTAAGTGCCAGAAGCTAAGAGTGGACAACAGGGGATGGTGATTAGTTGATTGCCTGTTCTGTTCATGCCCTCTGAAGCACCTGACATTGGCCACTGTTGGGAGACAGGATACTGAGCTAGATGGATCATTGGTCTTACCCAGTATGGCTGTTCTTATGTTAAGACAATGTCTTTGTTCCTGTCCTATGCCACAAACTTCAGTTATCTTTTTAAACCCTGGTTCTGTCATCTGTCCCTTTGTTCTCTTGTTTCAGGATTTTCCACTCTCCACTCCCTGCAGATAAACTTGGTCGAATTAGATTTTCTTTCAGTTCTAGCACTCTTCTTAGAATATCTATTGTTCATCTAAAGCACAGTTGTTTAGGGCTACCATATGCCTGGATTTCCTTGGACATGTCCGGCTTTTCGGTCTATAAATAGCCGTCGGGGGGGGGAGTTTTAAAAATCTAAAAATGTCCGGGATTTCCCCCCAGTCGGCTATTTATGGACAGAAAAGCGGTGGCCAACTGCTGCTCGGCAGCCAAAGCTCCTTCCCCGGCTCCCACAGCCCCTGCAGTCTTACCACGCCGTTTGGCCCCGCAGCTGTCTTCCCCCTCCCCTGAACGCTCCGCCCGCCTGCTCCTCCCCCTCCCCTGCTTCCCGCGAATCAGATCTTCGCGGGAAGTCTGAAAAAAAGCAGGGGCAGGCGGGAGGCAGCAGCAGGTAAGCTGGGGCTGGAGTGGGGGGAACGTGAGGAGGAGAGCTCTGTGGAGGCACGGCCCTGGCTGAGTGGCTCCCTCCGGCCCAGGTCGAGCGGTGCCTGGCAGCCCCAGCGGCTCTGACCCTGGCCCCAGTGGCTCCTGCCCGGCTTGGCTCGGGCCCCAGGGCACCAGCCCTGGTTCTGGCTGAGCGCGCCAGCCCAGCACCGGCCGAGCACCCCCGGCCCCAGCAGCTCCGGCCCGGCTCGGGCCCAGGGCGGCAGCCCCGGTTCCGGCCGAGCGCGCCAGCCCGGCCCTGGCTGAGCGGCGCTGGCCGAGCACCTCCGGTCCCAGCAGCTCCAGCCCGGCCCGGCTTGGGCCCTAGGGCAGTAGCCCTGGTTCCGGCCGAGCACGCCGGCCCAGCCCAGGCCGAGCACCTCCGGCCAAGCCCCACAACCCCGGCCGGAGCGCAGCCTGAGTCCTGGGCTCTTTAAAGCCAGCCCTGGTCAGGAGACAGGGAGGGGGGGTTGGATAGGTCGGGAGTTCGGGGGGGGGCTGTCAGGGGGCCAGGGGTATGGAGAGGGGTTGGGACAGTCAAGGACAGGGAGCGGGGGGGTTAGACAGGTCAGGGGTTCTGGGGGGGCTGTCAGGGGGACAGGGGTGTGGAGAGGGGTCGAGGCAGGCAGGGAGCAGAGGGGGTTGGATGGGTCAGGAGTTCTGGGGGTCCTGTCGGGGTGGGGAGCAGTTGGATAGGGCATGGGAGTCCCGGGGGTCTGTCTGGGGGCGGGGGTGTGAATATGGGGTGGGGGTGTGGATAAGGGGCAGTCAGGGGACAGGTAGGGTTCTAGGGGGGCAGTTAGGGTGGGGGGTTCTCAGGAGGGGGCAGTCAGGGGACAAGAAGCAGGGCAGCTTAGATGGGGGTGGGGTCCTAGGGTGCAGTTAGTGGCAGGGGTCCCAGGAGGGGGCAGTCAGGGAACAAGGAGTGGGGGGAGTTGGGAGTTCTGAGTGGGGCAGTCAGGGGGTGGGAAGTGGGAGGGAGTGGATGGGGGTGGGGCAGGGCAGGGGCGGGGCTAGAGCGGGGCTCCTCCCTCCCCCCCGTGTCCTCTTTTTTGCTTGTGGAAATATGGTTATCCTACAGTTTATAAGGTTAATGACTTCTGTTTGTTCAGTAGCTTCTTCCAGACAGGATGGATGCTATGTGACAAGAATCTTATCAGTCCATGATTGACTCACTACACATTGAGGCATTCATTGATGCAGCAATTTCATTAAATTAACCAGAATTCATATGTTGTACATAGACAAATTCCCTAAATTGTCACAAACACAAAAAAGCAGGAGTTAATGCAAGAAAAAAGAATACCAGCGAGAAAGTAGTCTCATTAGTAACTGATGAGGGGATGAAATGAATGTTGAGTCACAGGTGGCTGAGATACTCATTTTCTTTTTTAAAACTCTGTCTTTGGGAAGAAAAATAAAAAGTGTGCATAATTAGGAAGTAATAAGAACCTTTTGAAACTAACAATTGGGAAAGGGCAGATAAGGGAATACTTGGAAAATCTCAAGATAAATCAGTTGCCTGTTTGATGTGCATCTCAGTGTGTTAAGGCTAATGAACTTACGAGGCCACTGACAATTATTTCTGAGAAGGCCTTATCCAGTGGTCATTGAAGTCAATCAAAAGGCTTCAACAGACCTTGGAACACGTCCCTAGATAGGAACGAGAAGATTGGAGATATGCACAAGTAAGAAAATGAGCCTGGTAATGAATGTGCGAAAGTCTAATTTCTATTTCAAGTAAAGGAATGGAGAGAAAAATCTTTAAATGGAGATGAAATCATGAGCAAATCTATAGCATCTCTTTAAGTCAGACAAATCTGTGATTGCCTTTTTGACAGAACTGCAAAGTCAGGTTGCAATCTTGCATGTGTTTAACTTTATGCACAGTGAGTAGCCCCATTGATGTAGAGAAACCACTCATTTGAAAAATTAAGCAGGTGCATAAAAGGCTGCAGGATTGGGGCCTTTGTCAACTGGGTAGATGTAATTTATTTGGATTTTAGTAAAAAAAAATTGCTGTTTGTAACTTGCAATCATATGTACAATGAATTGAAATTTGGTTTGGGTTTGAACATGGGCACAAAGATTGCAAACTGGGTGATGGAGCATTAATCCTCTAATTAAAATGGCTGGCACAGCTGAATCAAGAAATAATGTTTTTTGTTGCTTGCTGCCTGAATGATTTTCCCCCTTGGTTTTTAATTGCATAATTGAATGCATTTTCAACAAGTAAGCATGATAACTTAAACAAACAAACTTAAGCCAACTTTCCTGGCAGGCATTCCAATGATACTGCATTCTAATAACTAGTGTAATTGTTACAGCTGCTCAGTGCTGTGGTACTCCAAACGTCTAAGATACTAGTAGCATCATGTGTACCATGACTTGGACAGTAATGGCTTGTATTGTTTGTACTACCAGAAATTTCGGCTTGTATGCTTTTCCTTGGTATTCAGTTTATAATTTACATTGTCCTAGTGGTATGATGCTCATACAACTGAATATTTTGGCTTGAAATTTTGCTTTCTTCCTTTGCATATTACTGCTGAAGCCATTGTAACCCAGCACATTGACGGATGCCCCACTATCTATTTATACAGTGTTCTTGTAGCTGTGTTGATCCAAGGATATTAGAGAGACAAGGTGGGTGAGGTAATATCTTTTACTAGACCAACTTCTGTTGGTGAGAAAGACAAGCTTTCGAGCTTACACAGAGCTCTTTTTCAGGTCTGGGAAAGTAGAAGTTGGTCCAGTATTACTTCACCCACCTTGTCCCACTTTCTATGTGGCATTCAGTTTCCTGTTTGTATTCTGCTGTCTTGTCTTTGCATCTGGTGCTAGTCTGAGTTTTGGAAATAATTTATTTTTGCCATTTTGCACTATGCATTAATGTCATGTACATGCAAATCTCATCCTCTGAATCATTGCTTCCTTTCTGGATATGGTGCATGTTTTCCTTGCCTGTAAGTTCTGCTATAATTTCTCTTGACACTATTTCTATATATGACCCCCTCTTCAGGGTATTTTCCATTATCGTGTTTTCTTCACGGAACTCAGAGGTCTTCTTTTGCATTTTTTTACATCCTCTACTTTGTATTTTCACATTTGCTTTTGCACACATTTTGGTATATTTTTCCTTGTATTTTCATGCTTTCCCTGTGCAACTTGATAGAATTATTTCCTGGCCTGTTCCACTTATGGTCTGCATTTGGATGTGAGCTTGTTCACTAACTTTGCACATGTCTATAGCTCTTGGAAGAGTTAGCATGGGCTCTCTCAGAATTCTCATTTGAATGCCTGTATCTTTCATCTCTATTACTGATTTATCATGCATTAGTTCATCTTTTAAGATTTGATAATCACACGAGTCACCACTTTGCACAGTTTGGCAATATCCCGATCTATTGTTTCTCCAGAGTCTTGATTACAATTGTTGAAAAGATACGATGACTTTCAGAAATGACATTTTTTGTGGGTTGACAATGCTTTGGAAGCTCTTTCTAGGATTTTACATAGCTCATCTGGCCTGCTGTGGACATATCCAGATGCTGTTGGAGCCTTTGTCCATTGCAGATAATAGTTGCTCTTATTTTGTTTTCCTTTCTATCCAGTCCTGTAGCAATTTTGTAGTTTTTCCATTGTGATCTAAAGAATGTCAAGTTGCTGAACATATCCCCTTTCATGTCCATCTACTTGGGCCAAGAATCTGGTATGCTGCTATGATTATTGCTTTCTCTTTGGTGGTTGTTTTCCCCCCTCCAATACTAGTTTCTGATTTCACATATGTGCAGGAGCCAACCGACTTCTAACATCAGGTTCCCTGTTCAGGCATACAGAGAGCGAGAGAGACAATGTAACCTTTGGGTAGGCTGCGAGAGTTCACTTCATTGCCCTTCTCCAGTGCCTAAAAACTGCTCAGCTCCCATAGAAAAGTAGGTGGGGACCCAGAATTCAGTCTCTAAGGATTTTCAGCAAGGATTGCACAGAGTCAACCTTCCCACATTCTAGTCCCAAAAGGAATTAAAGAAATGAATTTAAGTAAGTAGTAACAACTTTATAAAATCTTATGATAAAGAAACAAATAAAAAATTAATTTTTACAACATAACATGGCTATTTTATAAGCCACATATATTATCTTCAGTTATACATAAACATAAAGAAAACAAATTAAAATCTGAACACAGAAACACAGTGAGAAGAAACTCAGAGTTCCCAAAAGCTTAGGCTGAATTCACCTAAATCTCAGTTAGAGTCTTTGATCACCAAATCTATACAGTCTGCTGAGTCTAAAACAACATTTTCCCTTCACTTGCTTGTAGGAATCTTCAGTTGGAATCAGACTCTTCCTCTGTTGAAATCACTGCTAGCCAGTCAGCTAACCGATTAACCAATCACTCAGTTAAGTGTATAGATTAAAAAAAAAAAAACTGCTACGAGAAAACAAAAAACGGAGACCACCAAAGATAGATGACTCTTTCCCCATTATCACATTTTAAAAAAAAGTTGGTGACTCAGACTAGTTGAGACAATTTAACTAAAACAGTTTGGCTAAACTCAAGCAATATTCAAAGCATACATTTAAAATAGAATAAATTATTTTACCCTCCCAATTTCCCCTTGCTGTTATTAACATTGCCCATGCTTCCCTGTTGGACAGTTAACAATATCACTAAACTGCTGCAAGATGCTTCAGAGTTAAGGGACAACAGCCTGCTTTCTGCTCCTGAGCTCAGCTTCTCTCAACTCACAGAGAGCACATGGCCTTTAGTAAAGCAGCTGCCCTGACCACTTGCCCTCATGGAGTCTGATCCCACTTTACCTATTGGAGCAGACCCAAAACTTCCACACCCAATTCCAGAAGTTTCTGCAGCTGGATGTGGAGTGCTAGGCTAGGCTAATTAGTGTTAGGCCTAATCTTTCTCCTCAGATCTAATTCCAACTCCTGCCTCCCCCACCAGTTTACCTACATCCTCATTCCCAGTAGGCTCATTCCTCTCAGCATTCAACCCCGCCAACCCAAACCATCCCTCTCCCAGCTCAGAAGCTCCCCAGCCAGGCCCATGCAGCTCCCTCCATTCCAAACCCCACATCTGCCCTCAGCCTGAACTACTCCTCTTCCTAGGTAACCTCTCCACAGCTCAGCACCACTCCCAGCTCTGAACTCTCCTCACCTTCCTGACACCTCCCGGTACAACTCTCCAGATAGACAGAACCCTTCCCTTTCCTCTCTGACACAGACACCCACTACCTGGCTGAAGAAGCAGGCGTATAGTACAGCAGTAAAAGACTATGGGTGTGGGGAAGATAGGGTGACCAGATGAGAGATGTGAAATATCAGGAGATGGGGGAGGTGCTGGCAGAGCAAAAAAAAAAAAAAAACAACCACCCCAAGAGCTGGTGGTGGAGGGAAAAAAAAAAACCCCGAGAGCCGGCAGCAGAGGGGGAAAAAAAAACCCCAAGAGCAGGTGGCGGAGGAAAAAAAAGAAAGAAAGAAAGAAAGAAAATGGCAAATGAAATTTAATGTGGATAAATGTAAAGTAATGCACATTGGAAAAAATAACCCCAACTATACATACAATATGATGGGGGCTAATTTAGCTACAACAAGTCAGGAAAAAGATCTTGGAGTCATCGTGGATAGTTCTCTGAAAACTATGTCCACGCAGTGTGCAGAGGTGGTCAAAAAAGCAAACAGGATGTTAGGAATCATTAAAAAGGGAATAGAGAATAAGACTGAGAATATATTATTGCCCTTATATAAATCGATGGTACGCCCTCATCTCGAATACTGCGTACAGATGTGGTCTTCTCATCTCAAAAAAGATATACTGGCACTAGAAAAGGTTCAGAAAAGGGCAACTAAAATGATTAAGGGTTTGGAACGGGTCCCATATGAGGAGAGATTAAAGAGGCTAGGACTCTTCAGCTTGGAAAAGAGGAGACTAAGGGGGGATATGATAGAGGTATATAAAATCATGAGTGATGTGGAGAAAGTGGATAAGGAAAAGTTATTTACTTATTCCCATAATAAAAGAACTAGGGGTCATCAAATGAAATTAATAGACAGCAGGTTTAAAACAAATAAAAGGAAGTTCTTCTTCACGCAGCGCACAGTCAACTTGTGGAACTCCTTACCTGAGAAGGTTGTGAAGGCTAGGACTATAACAGAATTTAAAAGAGAACTGGATAAATTCATGGTGGTTAAGTCCATTAATGGCTATTAGCCAGGATGGGTAAGGAATGGTGTCCCTAGCCTCTGTTTGTCAGAGGATGGAGATGGATGGCAGGAGAGACATCACTTGATCATTGCCTGTTAGATTCACTCCCTCTGGGGCACCTGGCATTGGCCACTGTTGATAGACAGGATACTGGGCTAGATGGACCTTTGGTCTGACCCGGTACGGCCTTTCTTATGTTCTTATGAAAAGCCGGAGCATAGGAAAAACTGGTGGGGGCTGAGCACCCACCGACAGCTCCATGCCCCGTCTCCCAACACCAGCTCACCTCCCCTCCGCCTCCACCTCCCCTGAGCTGGCTGCCGCATCCTGCTTCTCCCCCCTCCGCCAGCGCTTGCACCGCCATACAGCTGATTAGCGCAAGCCTGGGGGGAGGGGTGAGGAGGAGGAATGCGGCGTGCTTGGGGAAGAGGCGGGGCCAGGGCGGGGATGTGGGGAGGGAGCCAATGGGGCAGTGAGGGGGTGGGGTTGGGGGTGGGGCAAGGGCGGGAATTTGGGGAGGGATCCAATGGGGAGGGAGGGGGCAGAGTTGGGGTGGGGGGGGCGCGAGCCCCCTCTGCCTGTGCGCCGAAGCGCAAAATATCTGGACAATTCACGTCCCGACCGAACATCGGTTGGGATGCAAGACAAACAAGTAAATATCGGGACAGTGCCAATAAAATCGGGACGTCTGGTCACCCTAGGGGAAGATGTGCAGGAAGTACTTACATTTTGCCTCTCTGGAGCAGATCTCAGTTAGCCCTCCTGCTGCTGCTGGCAGGGCAGCCCGTATGCTGTAGCAGGGACTTCAGGGGCTGGAGGCTGCAAGGAGCATGAACAGCATCTCCTTCAAATGGCAAATGTTGGCAATGAATAATTATTCTGTTGGCTCACAGAGGGTACAATGCTGCACAGTGCTGAGCCCCTACTGCAAGATGCTTGGTGTCTTGAACCTCCTTTGGTTTCAGTAGTAGTGGAGAGGAAGAGTTGCCAGCATTAAGCACAGAATATATAAATATATGCCAGTAGATTTGTTTATAAACCATTTGAGTCTGAAAAGCAACTAAGGCAGATTTATGAGGTTTTATTTTTATTTAAAAAGCACAATGGGCTTGACTCTCCTCTCACTTAGTGTGAGAGGAGAATCCAATGTTCTTCTCTAACAAACAGGAGTAAGGCTCTGAGTTCACTTTGTATTTTAAATATTGTGGATGAATACAATCTCCTCTATTCTGCTCAGCTCCGTAAAACTGTATATCTGTGCAATAGACTGCTGGCGCTTCCCCACTAGTGAAGTGACTCATGGTGCGCTAATGTCTAGTGCTACGAGGAGTCCTGTAAAAAGGCCTGTAGATAAAAGTAAACAAGTAGACTTTCAGACAGAACAGCACCCTGTAGGTTTCAATGTGTGCACTGTCCTGCGGTTAGCCAGACAGGTATGATTCTGTTACCTGTGTTTTATACATTAAGTAGATTATTGTATGAAGGACTGTGGCTCCCCTTGAAGTCAACAGATTTGCACAGTTTGTTTATGTTCAAAAGCTAGGAGGCTTTCTCCTTGCATTACAGTAGCAAAGCTAGTAATAGTTCTGAGTTTGTGGTTACTGTGGGCATGTCTACACAGGAGCAGGAGCTGGAGCTTGGGTAGATATACCTGTGCTAGCACTAATCGGGCTAGTGTACTAAAAATTGCAGTGTAGCTGTGGCCAAGTATGTATAGCCCTGGATACATACATAGTTAGCTTCCCCGAGTATGTACTTTAAGTTTAGGGTTGCCAACCCTCCTGATTTTGCCAGGAGTCTCCTGGAATCAGACCCTATCTCCCGGAGGCTACTGAAGCCAAACTGGGAGATTTTAGGCGCTAAAAGTCAGCAGCGCAGCAGAGTTGTAAGGCAAGTGCCCTGGCCCCGTGTCACACCCAGAAGTGGCCAGCATGTCTCTGTGGCCAGAGGGTCTCCACACGCTGCCCGCGCCCCAAGCACTGACTCAGCAGCTCCCATTGGCCAGGAACTGTGGTCAATGGAAGTTGCGGGGGTGGCGCTTGTGGGCACAGTGTAGAGCCCCCTGTCCCCCCCAGGGGCCAGACATGGTGGCTGCTTCTGGGAGCAGCACAGGGTCAGGGCAGGCAGGCAGCCTGCCTTAGCCCTACCGCGCCACTGCCTGGGACCCACCCGATGTAAGTGCCTCCTGGCCGGAGCCCACACTCCAAACCCCCTCCAGCACCCCAAACCCAGCTCGGAGTCCCTCTTGCACCTAAACTCCCTCCCAGACCCTGCACCCCCTCCTGCACCCCAGCCCCCTACCGCAGCCCAGAGCTCTCTTCTGCACTCAAATTCCCTCCCAGAGCCTGCACCCCTGACCTCCTTCTGCACCCCAATCCCCTGTCCCAGCCCTAAGCCCCCTTCAGCACCCAAACTCCCTCCCAGAGCTTGAACCCCCTCCTGCACCCCAACCTCTTGCTGCAAGCTCAGCTCGGAGCCCCCTCCCACACTTTGAACCCCTCGGCCCCAGCCCATAGCCAGCACCCCAACCCCGTGCCCCAGTCCCGTGAAAGTGACTGAGGGTGGGGGAGAGTGAGTGACGGGGGGGGGGGAAACAGAATGGGCAGGGCCTTGAAGAAGGGGCAGGACAGGGCAGAGCCTTGGGGAAGGGGACAGGGCAAGAGTGTTTGGGTTTGTATGATTAGACAGTTGGCAACCCTATTTAGATTATATGTATGTGTGTATATATATATAACAATGCCAAGTCTTTATTTTTTATTAACTCTTAACTTGTTTGGGAACTAAAGTATTTTCCTCTGAGTTTGGAAGGGTTGTTTTTCATGCCTTAGTATTGTACATAGTCTTATTGTATACCTTGGGAGCAGTTTTGATGTTGGAGCAAGTGCAAGCCTTTCTTATGGTGATAGGAGACTGCCTGGTACTCAGTTCTTCGTGTGGTGTGGGGTTTTAAGAATCTGTTCCAATAGCTGTCAGTCTCTTGTTTTCTCATCCTTTTCTTTATATTAATGAGGTTTTCATCTGTTGAAATACGTTGCTTTCTTTAAGTACATGATTTCTCCTGAGGAAACAGTAGTACTGGGAAGTCTTTAGCTTGTTGGTCATCGTAGGCTTTGGTTTTTATGCGTGTCTTCTTTTTCAGCTGTTACTCCTTCCACCACTGCCAGTAATAGTAATTCTGGGTCTATATGCACCAATGCATGTGTGCGTCTTCACATCAAGAACTGTCCTAGGCTCCTCTTCATACCTTCTGTGGACATTTCTCTATTCAAGGATGGTTTGCCATACATTTTCTTCGTTGTTGTTGGGTTTGTTTGTTTTTTGCAGCTTTTTTCAATAGAATCTTAGTAATTTAAATTGCTGATTCACTTTGCCATTTGACTGACTGTGTTATGGTGATGATGTGATATGAGCGAATTCCCATTCCTGAGTAAATAGCACGAACCCACTGCAGGTAAATGGAGCCCATTGACTGAAACAGCACAGTTTGCAATGCCATGTCTGCTGAAATGCCTCATTGCTTTGTCTATGATGGTCACAGCGGTAGTGTCTGAAAATTAGATTAATAGTAATGGAGATATCCCATCTCCTAGAACTGGAAGGGACCTTGAAAGGTCATCAAGTCCAGCCCCCTGCCTTCTCTAGCAGGACCAAGTACTGATTTTGCCCCAGATCCCCAAGTGGCCCCCTCAAGGATTGAACTCACAACCCTGGGTTTAGCAGGCCAATGCTCAAACCACTGAGCTATCCCTCCCCCCCTGTAATCTACAGTAATGAGATAGTTAGTACGGTTTTTCATGAAAAGGTCCCTTCCTGTTTTGCTCCAAGATTTGTTGGAAATGCTGTCTCTTTTTGCTGCTGGGGCTGTATTTCCCCATGTGTTATCACAACTGCTCACTAGAGCTCTGATATCCTTGGTCATGTTTGGCCAGTAAAAGGTATCTCTGGCTTTCCAGATGTAGAGTTCTATTCCACAATGCACGGAACTAGTCCTGAAAAAGTTTCTGCTCTCAGTGATCTGATTATTATATTTTGACTGCCTTTATATATGATGCTATCTTGTACACTAGCTTGTCTTGATAATTCCAGAATTCTTCAGGAGCAATTGGAACTTATCTCCTGATAGCTAGACACTAATGGCTGTGAGCACTTGTAAATCTTTGTTTTGTGTGTCTTATTTTTGGATTCTTTCCAGCCCTGCCTTGAAAGTGGCACTGGTTTGGTTAATGATTTCTATTTGGTTGAGGATCTCATATTCGTGTTCAGTTGCCTTATTTTCATGCTCCAACGCTGTTCTGAGTAACAGCTATGTACATCTCAGTCCCTTTCACATAGCGGATATCTAAGATGTAGCGTTGCAGTTTCAGTAGTATGCACTGAAGACATTTTGGGGCCTCTTTGAAGAAGATTTTTAAAAAATGCTGTCCAGTGGTTTGTGGTCTACTCGAATGATTTCCCATCCTTGAACATACTGGATGAACTTTTCATATGTGGTCACATATGAGATGTTCCTTGTGAATTTGGGCATATCTTTGTTCCGCTGGTGATAGTGGTCTTGATACGAAAGCTGCTGGCTGTCCCTTTTCTAGGTGTGATGCTCCAAGCCCTGTTCCACTGGCCTCACATGGTTGTGTATATATTTATTTGTATTACTATAGTGCCCAAGAGCTCTACTCATGGACCAGGATCCCATTGTGGTAGGCACTATGCAAGCACAGAACAAAAAGACTGTCCCTGTCCCGGAGAGTATAAGAGACAACAGATGTATACAGACAGATGGGTGGGGGGAGTACCAGAAAAATATGAGACCATATCAGTCAGCATGTTAGGCAGTGATCTCAGTGCATCATCATCCAAACTGTTATGTTATTTATAGGCACCATGGCAAGGGAGAGTTTTGAGGAGAGATCTGAAAGAGGACTAAGAAGTGGTTTTGCAGATATTTATGGGGAGCTCCTCCCAAGCATGAGAAGCAGCAGGGACAAAGCATGACAGTGTTTGAAAATTTAACAATGGGGTGACATAGTCAGAGCAACGAACTAGGAAAATGATTTTTGGAAACGAATTCTGAATGGCTACGAGCATGGCATGTGTGCATTTATCAAGGCCAGAAAAAAGGATGTTGCAATAATTGAGACATAAGATGAGGACAACCTGGATGAGAGTTTTTGCTGTGTATGGTTGCCCTTTCATCCACACCGTAGTATTTCAGGATGGGATAGCTGATTGCCAGCTTCTTGACACATGTGATGGCTGTATCACGTTGAGGTGATCTTATTCATACTAACAGATGTATTGGAGCATAAGCTTTCATGGATGAATACCCACTTCGTCAGATGCATGTGTCTGATGAAGTGGGTATTCCCCCTCGAAAGCTTATGCTCCAATACATCTGTTAGTCTAAAAGGTGCCACAGGACTCTCTGTTGCTTTTTACAGATCCAGACTAACACGGCTACCCCTCTGATAATTATCCATACTGTGTCTTTGTTCAGTAATCGCCTCAGGGATTCACACATCTCTGAGAGACTTGGACATTTTTTGTCAGATACTTTACAATCCTAATAGTCTCTGAACTGATTTAATATCATTAAGTGTGGGCAACAGCTGTATTGCTTTTACCTCTTTCTCATCTGGTTGTAGCCTTGGAAAGCCAGCAAATGTCTCATATAGTGTCCTATAATTAATCACATTTCATCTTATTTGTATTCAGTTTTAGATTTATTTCAATTCTAGCAGACAGATGAAGTTGTGGTCATGATCTACTACAGCTTCTGGCATGCCACCTCTGTGTCTGTAAACCAGAATGTCATTAGTTATGACATTGATCCCTCAAGTCTTGTTAGCGTATCTTGGTGGCTTTGGGATGCTTCTGCTCCGTGGTTAATTCCAAATGGCATTCTCAACCATAATGATCTACCTGCTTGTCTCCAAAATGTGGTGAGGTAGCTGGTTTCCTTACTGAGTAGCACGTGCCAATATCCATCTTTGGCATCAAGTACTGAGAATATTTTTGCTTTTGCCAAGTCAGGTAATATTTCTTCAGTTGTAGATATTTGGCACTGAGCTTTTTTTAGGGCTTTGTTCAGGTTGCTTGGATCTATGCAAATGTGCAGCTTGCCTGGTTTCTCAATGGCTACCATGCTGCTTATGCAACATGTAGACTCTCTGACTTTAGCAATGCGCCTTCTTATTCCATTTATTTTATTGCTTCTATTAATTTTTATTTTAAGGCAGTGGGTATTCTGTTAGTTCTGAAGACCCAGTACCAAAAGTAGGGAACAGTTATTGAACCCTATTCTGAAGTCACCTGCTAAGCACTACAGGACATGGCCATTGTGTCTGTTGCTGACTAGAGTTGTGCTCAAAATTCTTAGCACTGATTATAAAGTGATATTTTTTTTATATGAGAAGCCATTTTTACATTTGCAAGGAATTATACCTCAGGAAAAGTCATAAAAATCCCAGATTTTTGTCCAGAGTAGAGAATGTCTTTGCTTTCATCATAAAACCCCTGTTAGATGGTAGAAATCTTGAAATTATGAATACTCCTGAAAATATCAGTTTACTTACATGAAAATGAATCTGTTTTTCCATAGCTCTGTTGATCTTTGTTGACTCTGTTGCAAAGGTCAAAAAAAGGTTCCCAAGTCTGAAGTGTATGGAGCTCTTACTGGTGGTCTTTAGAGAGCTAGCAGGCCACATGGTGCTGCTTCTCCTATTTGTTTCCAGGAGCTAAATTTAATTTAAAACAAAATCCCCATTCCTAATGTTACTTGTCCATGTAAGTGATTGCTGTACTGTTGTAGGGATGTTTTGCTATCAGGAATGGGAAGGTCGTCTCCCACAAACTGTAAATGGAAAGGCAGTTGTTCATGATTCATTCTATCAAGATGTAGTTTGCAATAGGAAAACAGTTCATGCAAAGATAGTTGTACACCATTTTTTCACTCTCCCCCATGGCTGTCAGTGACTGGTGAGGAAAGTATGCTGCTGTTATCCTCTATGTGGGCCAGTCCACACAGGGAGTGCAATACTCGCGTTGCAAAAGGGTTATACTGTTTTTTTGTTTTGTTAAGAGGGCAGTTTTATGATCTAGTGGTTACAGACAGCTGCCCTTTAGGACATCTGTGAAGACTGAACCCAGGACATCTGGGTATAAAAGCATGAGCATTTGTTACTTGAGCTAAAGAACCAGGTCTCTTGGCATGCACAGTAATAAACCTCTATATGTGGTCTAACCGCTACTTAAACTGACATATTTCTTGTGAAAGTGTATGTGGCAAAATGGCTAAGATTTGGGCCTATTATACTCCAGGAGTGGGCTCTATTCCCAGCTCTGTCTCAGATGATCTTGTGTAAGCTCACTGTTTTCTTTACTCTGAAATCATTAAAAGATGGTTTGAAACCTTGACTTACAATGAGGGTGGTGAAGGGCACAGAAATATTCTCTGGCAGACAGTGTATCTTTTTGCCCCATCCTGTTTCCTCTCCCTTCCCCCCCCTGAAAAAATTGTGTAAATGCTGAAGCTTTTCACAAGACTGCCTAGAGCTTTGGCCATGATCACGTTATTTGCAAGAGACGGCAAAGGAGGTGGTATTTTGGAGTAAAGTATAGTTGTACATGAATTTTCTGTGGATTGAATTTTAAAACAAAATCCTAGCTGTTGTTTTCCAGGGAGGGCTCTCCACGTGTCTGCAGGAGCTTTCAATGTCTGTTTCCCACTTTCTCTCCCTCACCTCCTCCCACACCACCTGCACATTCTCACCCAGGACATCTCATATCATACGCACCAAACTCTCCTTGTGCTGACAAGGGAAACTGGACTGCACTTCCAGCAGAAATAGTCGGGGCTGCTCCTCTGTGCAGCCTAGCAGTGACCCCTCTGGGTAACAACCTACTGCCCTGCTATGGGCTGAGCATGCTGCCTCTACAGCATTTTCACCCACTTCTTGTTTCCTAGGGTTTTTTATATGTAATTGCTTTCACTAAAAGTTAATAGAAATTCTCTGGCGGATTGTTCCTGTTTATATTGTAGGCATGTACTCAGTGCCTCTTGAGCATAGACAACTGTCAATCAGCTGGCCCGTCACCTCGTTCATTACTTACAAAGTGTAGATAGCTGTTTAAGGCTTACAGACTGCTTGGTTGACAAGGGACTGTGCATCGGGTCCTTCCTGAAAAAAAGAAACAGGAACCGTTGGTTTTTGCTTTATTAATTTCTAAAATGGAAAAAGTGTATCCTAAAATGTAAAAGGCCTGATTTCCAAGTGGGGCTTAGAACCAGAACTCTCATTGACTTCAGTGGGAAGTTTGAGTGCTCAGCACTTCTGAAAATATAATCCTCTTACACCCTGATAAAGCTGGTCAAGTTTCCCACTGAAACGTTGTGGATGAAAAATGGCATTTTAATTAAAGTAAGATTTTTGTGAAAAAAAATTATGATTTCATAAAATTAGAGGGGAGGAGATTCCAGTTGCTGAAACCCACAATTTTTTATTTTTATTTTCAGCTTATCAGTTTTTCAGCTAAAACCTCAAAAAGTTTAAGAAAATTTTCAACAAAAAATGGAAAATCATTTCCCAGCCACCAGTGGGCTGTGATCCTGCAATGAGCTCCATGCAGGCAGCCATGATAGGCAGCTCCACTGAAGTAAGTGGGGCTACATACACATGGTGCTTGTTGCAAACAACCTGGAGTAAGGGCTATCTCATGTCAGTCTTGGTTTGTTCAGTGCCTAAAATTATCTATAGCCTACCCCAGATTACCTGTCTGTATAGGGCGCCAATCCTGATCAGAATGTCTGGGTGCTGCCATAATATAAATATTCATGGCTTGATGTTGTTAGCGTTTAAGGTGTTCTGTGTGGCAGACTAGGTTTTTAATTATTTATAATTAATTAATATTTTAAAAGCTTTTGAATTGGAAAGACCTCCAGTGCACTTTGGAAATTTGTGACGTAACTCAGTGCCGTAGCTTTGTTAAACTCTCTCTTTTTTTTTTCTTTTTCACTTGCGCTCCTACTACATACCAATGGCCAAACCAGTTTAAAGTGAGAGAGAATGTGAAGAACTCCAAAAAGACCTAACAGGATAGCTGATGGAATTCAGTGTGTAAGATAATGCACGCTGGAGAGAACGATTCAAATTACAGGTACACAACACACTCCGTTATCCCTCTCAGGGTAAGAGACCTACATCCTCCCATACTGACTCTTGTCAAATGAAGAGGACTTGCTTAAGATGGAAGTCCATTCTATGTGCCATCATGGGTACTTCATAGCCAGGTGAATCTGCTGCTGCTGCTCCCACTTGTTAGGTTTCGAATTAGCTGTAACATCTTAGGAAAAAGATCTAGGTGTCATCATGGACAGCTAGGTAAAGACATCTGCTTAACGTACAGTGGGACTCAAAAGAAAGTGAATCAGATGTTAAACTGTGTTAAGCAGGGGACAGAAAATAAGTACCCTGATGATGCCCAGTGCCTTCTATTTGATTTCAATGAAAGTGGTAGGCACTCATCACATTGAAGGATCATGTATAAGACAAGAGACATAGCAAAAATAGTAAAAGTCAAGAAGGGGGCAACAAAATGGATTAGAAGTTTAAGATTGGAGGGAAGGCATTCTACATATGGAGAGACTAAAAACACATTGGGAGACTTTAAAAAGTACTTAATCTGGAAAGGAGAATTATGTATAAAAGAGAAATATAAGATAATAAATGGTAATATAGACCTCATTTGATTGCTTTCATTTGTTCTATCCCTTACAGCACAAATAGACAATTGAAATAAGGAAATAATGATATTGAATAATAGGAAATACTTGTTATTGCAAAGTATAATTAATCTGTGGAACTCATATTGTGACAAGAGAATTTTACCTCAGTTGCCTGGAATACCTTATCAAGTTCTGAATGGGAAAATCTACAGAAAAACCTTGGAAGGGGTTTAAATTTGCTGAAATTAAAAAATTGCTTAATTGAACATAAAATACATGGTGATAGTATGAGGACGCTTTGACATGCTTAGAACAATCAACAGTTTTAAGAATAAAGCTTTAATTAAATAAAAATTAATAATAGTTTAAATGAGAAAATACAGTAATGGCGGCAATAGGGTTATGTAATGTAGTGAGATTAGCAATTAGCATATGCTAATTTCTGGAAACTGATTGGCTGATCTTGAGTGTCACATGTCGGTACACGTGCCATAAATATACAAATTTCTGAGGCAGCAGCCGTCAGGTTAAAGCTCTGAAGGGATAGGGACCAGCAAGAGAGCGGAACACTGTCAAACACCTATAAGAAGATACCTGCGCAAAAGAAGCCACCTGAAAAGCTGAAAAAGGAGGAGCTGCTTGAAAGCCAGCTACTGTAACAGAAGCAGTGCACCCCCAGGCTCCAGGGTTGGCTTGGCAACGGCCGTTCTCGGCACCCTGCCAGCAGGAGGCCTCCACAGCAGCCCGGCAGCAGTACCCAGCAGGCTTCTGTATCTCTCACTGGAGGAGCAGCTTTACCTCCGCGACAGCAGACAGCCGCCCAGCGCAGCACTGCCCGCTCGCCACAGCAACCAAAACATCTATGGTCATCGCTCTCGAGCAACAGACAGAGCAGAAGGACCTTGACTAGACGATTCCGAGGGATTTTCTGTAAGTTAACTGTAAGTTAAAAATCTTTTTTTATTTGACATCCTGAAGCGTATGGGTCTCAAGTTTAAATAAAGCTGGATGTCCGTGGTTTGAGTGAGATCTCCCTACCCATTTGGTACAGGCCAGCCTGTTGTTTGATATATTGTTACATGTTTAATTGATATATTGTTACCTCTCTACCTCGATATAACGCCGTCCTCGGGAGCCAAAAAATCTTACCGTGTTATAGGTGAAACTGTGTTATATCGAACTAGCTTTGATCCACCGGAGTGTGCAGCCCTGCCCCCCGGAGCACTGCTTTGCCGCGTTATATCCGAATTGGTGTTATATCGGGTCACTTTATATCAAGGTAGAGATGTGTATATATAATAGATATTGTTGCAAGGTATAGAGTATTAAGTATATGGTTATTAAACTGTAATTGTAGTACCGTGGCTTTATTTCTCGTGCTGCTTCCTTTACACTGTATCTGTAACTGTTACTGTTATTTTATTATTTTTATTTTTACCTATATCTCTCCTCTTTTATTGTAACCTTTTACTTCGAAATAAATATTATTTTTGTTTTTGAAGAATTTACTGCTTGCTGCCTATTCTTTATCGGAGGGCTGTATCTGTGTCCTTCAAGGGGAAAGTTAGCTGGCCTTGGTTAGCGGATTTTCTCTGGAAAATCCATAGGGCGGGCCACAACCTTTAATACCGGAATAGGCAAATTGAAAATAAAGGGTTTTAAATTAAAAAGACAGTTGGGTTCAAATTTTCCGGTAACAATATCTGCAAGATATCACTGAAGACCATAGTTCAGAGATACAAAAAAATTAGACTTTTAAATGAGTAAGAACAGTATCTAGAATGATACTAGCTAGGATGTAGAGCCATGGCAGAAAGTAGAGTCTCTTTAGTAATTGAAATAGTGGCACTGTTGTCTATACAGGAGTGAACTGGATGAGAGATCAGAAGTGTTGCTCTGAAAATACCATGCAATATGATTGTTTTGGCTTGAAATTCTGCCCTGTGCAGAGGGCCAATAAAAGGTTTTATGTGCACCTCTTAGGCCCCATTTAAGACCTCAAATTATGGCTTAAGAGGAGAATAGGTCTCCTGCTGGCCCTCTGCATAGGGTGAATTTTATCTGCTGTGTTTTATCATAGTTCAACTCACTCTGGTCTAACATGCAAAATATCATTTTGGAGGGTGCCCTCTTTAGTGTGAAGTTTTATAGTCATAATGTGGGGAAATTCCTCTTGATCACAGACTTTTATGGAGGAAGCAAAATACAACCAATTACATCTGATTTGTCTGACATTTTAGATTCGTAGAGATCTTGGTATGAACTAGAGAAAATACTCTGGACTATACAGCCAGTCTTGACACCCTGTACATGTCCTCCTCATAAAAGCATTTCTTTGTCTTCATCCACACTGTTGCCTGTGTCTGAAATGAATTCTCCAAGCGTATCTCTCAACCCACAACCCTCAGATCATTCAAAATCCTCCAGAAAATTCACTTCTGTCATGAAGTCTACAAGAAAGGAACTGGTTAAATTAAAATCTTGCCCTTAAAAATATTATTTAAGGAGAAGCATATATGAACTAGTACAGTCATTGTCATAATCTTATTTTTGTTCCCCATCCACACCTTCTGCATCTTTAATCTTCCTTTCCCCAACTTGTTTATGTTATCCCTCAATCATATTCCAAATGGTAACAACCTCCGGGCAGTCCTTCACATCCTTACCTGAATGTTGTCCTGAATGTGAAGAATGATGTTCTTTCTTCTCTACCATGTAACTATACATTTTCAGAAGTCCCTAGTAATTTTGAGGGGCCTGATTTTCAGAGAATGGGTGCTCAATTCTTTCTAAAAATCAGGCTCCTTTGAGGTGTCTTAAGTTGGGGAACCAAAATCATACACTTTTGAAAATGTAGGGCCATAAGTTTATGCAGTAATTAAACTTTTCTTACAGATAGTTTAAAAAAGCTTTTATAATAAGTAAAACCTTATTTATAGCAAAAAAGCAGAATACTGCTCCTGCTCTCATTGTAGTCAATGGGAATTTGTCTTTTGGATCAGGCCCTTATTGTATTTCAGAGACACAGTGTTGGATTTCAGTGTGAACTGCTGCAAAGTTTGGATTTGAGGTTTTGGTTTGAGTCTTTCTCTGCTGTATTTATATATCCAACAATAGTTTTACTATAGACTGCAAGCCAGCAAAAAGAAAACCCAACCCAGGAATACAGTGAATATGGAAGGGCATAGAACTGCCTCATGGACCTCATTGGTAAATTGCTGTAGTTTATAGCTGTTGTAATTCTATTGGGTGCAGTGGTAAGAGGTGCATAAGTCATATGGTCATAAATTATGTCCCATATGTTTCCAATAGACTGGCCATTGTACTTTTGAAATACAGCTGTTCATACAATGGTTGTTACTATAAGGTGGAAGAGTATACAAGGGAAAAGGTTAGCGCTGTAACGTATATGGTCCAGCTTGTTTTCTTCCTTTAAATAAAGGTAACCATCATTTCCTCATACAGTAAAGTAAATATTTTACGTACTCAGAAATGCACGTCATCAAAGCAATGAGGGTACTCTTTAGTCTTTTTTTAAACAGGAAATTAGTGGTTCTCTGAGATCTCTCTGTTGAGTTGACTAGTTTAACAGAATGGGTACACAAATTATCCCAGGCAAAATTAAAATCACATAGAAAAATGAGTTAGCTCACAATAAATGGAAAATCAGAACATTAAAAATCAATGCCTTTTGTCCTCAGAGACCTGTGCTGCTACAATCTCCTGGGCTTATGTTTTTCTGATATTTCTCAGCAAATGGGATAATGAAGTGGTGTTCCAGGAAACAAGTCTTATTTTGAAATATGGCTTTAAGTTTCACAGAGACGTTTTCATCTGCAAAGCCTTGTTTGCTCTTGGTTAGCTCATTGTTCCTCCATTGCGTAGTGGGACACAGATATGGGAATCTTAATATCTTATGTCCATCCATGGAAAGGTCTTTTTTCACCCAGGCCTCTGCTAGCAGATGTTCCTTATCTCTTGCATTTTAGAGGATTGTTATTACTGCTGAATTATCATCTAGCTGTCCCTGTTTCCTTCAGATTAGGGATCCAGAAACAGTTATCTGCCTACATAGAATTTTCTTTTGCATCCAGCCTCAATTGTTTAGGAATTTTATTTTAAACCAGACCACAAGATCAGAGTACTTAACATCTCCAGGATTCCCCAGAAGGTAAATTCTGGCAACATTTTCTAAGCCTTCTAAATGAGGGTCACTTCTAAATTATTGCACAACTAAGTGTTTTTGATTTCCCACTTCTGTATCCATTTTGGCATATGAGGTTTCCTATTCACCCAGTCTACCAATGAGACCAAGATTACTTCTTTGTTCAGAGTTTCCAAGCTGTTTCCTAAAACAGACAAGATATTTTTTAGTTTGTTTAATTATGATTAAGCATACAAAAATCCTGATTATGTTGGCAGTGTTGCATGGCCTTCTTTTCTTCATGGCAATATCAGGGTTGCAATGAACATGAGTACATGAGTTTTTTGTGTGTTGTGAGCAGCTCAGTATAGTATATGCTAGAAACAGAGATATTTTGTTTTGTTGTACTTAAAAATGTATTTGAAAATAGCATTTGAAAAATCAACAGAGCGATGAACAATCATCTTCCAGTTATCTTACCCTACCACCATCACCCCATGGCATTTATACATCAAGTCTCTTTCCCAAAGGTTCCTCCTGAGGCCATAATACCAGCTTTCCACCACCTGGATATCCCACAGCACTTATCTGAAAGTCTAGATGCATGTATAAAAAAATCCCCAAAATATATTCCAAATCAAATATTAGTAGGACCAATGTTCATATTAAAACCTTCCAAAGACACCAGAGTCTACAAATTCTTTCCTAATCCTCACCCCATTCGCTCCCACTCCATTCCCCATGCACCCACCCAGGAAAGCACAGGAAAATAGATGAGGATTGGAAGTCAATAATTCAGAGCCTTTCAGATCCACAGGTGAGGGAGATGCAAATTTCAGTCAAGAACCCATCACTGAAAACACCAGATCTTTCCCATTTAATTTGAAAGGTTGTTAGCTAGGGCAGGAGTTCTCAACCTTTTTCTTTCTGATCCCCTCCCTTCCCCCAACATGCTATAAAAACTCCATGGCCCACCTGTGCCACAACAGCCGGTTTTCTGCGTATAAAAGCCAGGGCTGGCGTTAAGAGGTAGCAATCAGGGCAATTGCCTGGGGCCCCATGCCATAGGGCACCCCACAAAAATATATTGCTCAGCCTTCAGGCTTCTCCCCCATATCCTCTGCAGTGAAGGCGAATGCAAAGAATTCATTTAGCGTCCCTTCAATGGCCTTGTCTTCCTTAAGTGCTCCTTTAGCACTTTGTCATCTAATGGCCCTACTGTCTGTTTGGCAGGCTTCTTGCTTCTCATGTACGTTAAAAAAAGTTTTACTGTTAGTTTTTGTTCTTTAGCAAGCTGCTTCTCAAATTGTTTCTTGGCCTGCTTTGTTATACTTGTACACTTAACCTGCCAGAGTTTGTGTGCCTTCCTGCTATCCTCACTAAGTTTGGACTTGCAAATTTTAAAAGATGCCTTTTTGCCTCTAGCAGCTCCATTACTCTCCTGGCTAGCATAGTGGCATTCTTATGCTTCTCTCTTTTTTAATGGTTTGGGGTATATATTTAGTCTGAGCCTCTATTGTGGTGTTTTTAAATAGTCCCCATGCCGCTTGCAGGTATTTAACCCTCGTACAACTCCTTTTAATTTCCATCTAACAAGCACCTTCATTCTTGCAGGTGCCAGCCCTGGTAGGTCCCCATAACCACTCAGACACATGGCTAAGTGAACGGGTATTATACCAGGACTGGCAGGAAAGGGAAAGGTTGCAATTACTCCACTCTATGTACAGAGGCTTAAGTAGTGACAGTTCAAAGTGAGCTATAGCGGTAAGTGTTTTGGGTCCCTGGGGCAGCCCGCTTGATAGTCAGGGCTTTTCAGGCCTAGTACTTGGGGTGCCTTCTCCAGTCCAGTCCCTATTCAAGCAAATAGGAGCTTGCTGGTTTCCAGGCCAGGCTCAATGAGTGTCTCTGTTGGGGCTCCTCTGTATTGGCTCCCTGCCCAGCCACTGCTGCTCCCCTGTAAGTCGCACACAGAGCTGAATCCAGCTGTAACGTTGCAGCCTGTTCACAACTGGTTCTGGGTACAGTTCCTGGGGATTCATCCGTTTGGCCAGCTTCTCTGCATCTCTCTGCTTGCCAAGTGGCTATTGCCTTGTAAAAGAGCCTGGCCACTTCCTGGTTCAGGACCCTGCTCTTGCCTGGCCAAAGGAAACGGAAGTGCAGTGGGGAGTGGGCTAACAGGAGTTGTAGTCCCTGGTTGGCAGATACATCACAGGCAATTTCATAAGCAAAATACACATTAGGTTCCACATGGTTGACTCTTAATACCTAACTTGTATAGTTCTCCACCAGTGACATGCTTCACATTATCAACTTACTCATTGCTTGCTTCACAGAACTCTCAGCACTTTTAGTTTGGTTTGGGCAAAAAGTCATTCCGAAATGGTTGCTCCAATGTTACATGCTAGATCACCCAGTAATACTAAAAGAGTAGCAGATGAAAAATGTCAAATATCACAGAACACAAACATCCTGAATTCTTGTCATGGGAATATCAAATGCACTGGCACATTGAGAGAGGCCAAAAATCTGTGCACTGAAAGATTGATTTACACCTGAAATAATTTATACACCAGTCAGCATTCGCCAAATAATTGGAGCTGACTATCCAGCTATAGTACACGATATTAAAGGAACTGAAATATATCCAATCTTGGCAATTACACTGGAGCATGTTCAGAAAAAGCACAAATGAATGACCATGAAAATACTGCAGATAAAGCTGTTCTTACCATACAGTATCCATTATGGTATTGTTATCGCTTTAGGGCTCTGATCTGATTTGCTAATAAACACATGTATATCTTCTTGTGACATGCAGACTACATATTCATCCTGATGATCATGAAGCATGAAAAATTCATGTCAATATGGACTCTGAGTAAAAGAAGGCCACATGCAGAGTCAGTCAGTAGTTATTGGCCCTTCTCACCCAAGTCCCTATCTCAAGGCTATTTCTCAGGTCTCAGAGAATATTCCACTTCTCATCCCGATAACTAGGGAACCCATAAGATGCTACGGCATATTACTCAGAAGAGTATTTTCTAGCTAAATAGTCTTTGGTTAACATGCACGAGAGTTTGGAATTTTGGCCAGCTCCAATGTCCATTGAAGTTAGTGCAGTGTTGCTGTAGATGTGTTAGTCCCAGAATATTAGAAAGACCTGGTGCGTGAGGTGATATCTTTTATTGGAGCAACTTCTGTTAGTGAGAGAGACAAGTTTTCAAGCTTAAACACCACTTCTGGATGACAGCAGAATGGGCATGACTGAAGTCTCATCCAGCAGATCTCTGAGTGCCATACTGACCTCTTGTCTAACAACTATTCATTGTGGGGGCAATTCACTCAACTGCAGAGAGCCAGGACAATACCTATGTATCATTTTTGTGCCTAGCAGTATTTTGAGGGCCTGATTGGGCTTACAAGGTACATAGCCCTTAGCACAGAGGTGAATTTAATCCTGTGAGTTCAAAAGTTCAGGCACAAAATAGTAACCACAGAAATGGAGGTCAGAACTAAAATGTTTTTGATGTTTTTGCTCTTCTTACATAAGAAATAATTGGTTCTTCTGTGGCCCCAGTCAGGGAGTAGATCTCATTCCTTTCAGACTGAGGGGAAAGTTGCAAAACTGAGGGGATCTTGCTCTGCCTGCCAGCAGCTCTCTCTACCACATGAAGGGTCCTCTGGCTAGAGCATCTCCACTGAATACAGCTGTGGCATATAATATGGGGAGAGAGGTTTTTGGGGTGTGCAGATTCCAGACCATAAAAGGCTTTATAGATTGAATTCTATCATGGAACAAATAGACAGCTGGTGAAGTTCATGGCGCACCAGTGTCATGTGCTCGCAAAAAGATGTTGTGAGCTCAGAACTGTTGCCGGCCCAGAGGGTTCCGAGGGGGCAACAGGGTTCATTGCCCGGTGTGTGCCACACCAATAGACACACCAGGGTGGAGAAGCAAACCAAATTTATTCGAGATCTCGAAAAGGCACTCAGGAGACCAGCATGTCTCAAATCAGAAGCGCAGCAAATACAAGCAAGTTTTCCCTTTTATATTCCAAGCTGTTTTGCATAAGCCTTTGTTCTGGTTTCTCCCTCCTACCCCTCCTGTCCCGAGCAGTTACAGTAGGTACACATTGTGGCTTGTTAGAAAAATTCCCATTCGCATTCTTATCTTCGGCCTTGAAAGCTCTACGTAATAGGCCTCTTCCTCCCCCCTCTGCCCCCTCTTATCACTACTGCTTCTGCTAGTGCGAGCGAAACTGCAGCTGTCTGCTAGAAAAAGCTGACCATTACATATTCTGCTTCAGCATTATGCTGCTAGCATGGAGGCTGGTCAAAGTTCACAAGATAGAGGTAGTGTGGCTCACTTAGACCCAGAGCAGGGGAGTTACATCAGCACTTATGGCCTTCCACTTCCCCGAGTTACCTGGTAGCTATGCCTAGTGGCATCAACAGAATCCTTTAGGATAAGGGTTACAAGAATATCCTAATTCTGGTGTGTACATTCTGGTTCACCAAAGAATGTCATGGGAGATCTTAAATGAAAGCCAAGGTCACAATGGTCAATAATATCATTGTGAAATGTATGTACAGATACTGTGTGGGGATCTATGTATCCACATTGAAAATATGTTCTTAGATTCTGTATCATAGCAGAGATGAAAAAAAACAATAGTTTTTTTGTCAGACAAGAGATGTTTATTCATCTTTCTCTCTGACAGATGTAAATTAAGCATTGTAAGCTAACACAATGGATATCCATTTACATGTGAAGTTATTGAAGAGATATGATGTCAACAGGAAAGCAGCACACAGGAAGATGACAAGCCATGGGCAGTTATATTGTCTCTGAGACAGACCATGAACTTTGGGAATATAAGTAGAAGGCAAAGAAAATACCCCCTTATTCTGCACCTACCGGTAGGAAGTAAACGGGCAGTGTGTTTACATTCATGAAAACTGGATTTCAGCCAGCTTTGGTTGAAGACCCTGCAGAAAATTTTGGGTGAGATAAGCTTTTTTAAACAAGAGTTGTTCTTAGTTAAGCTCTAGAAAACTGTTATAATTTTGTTTTATATGTAACCATTTGTTTCCAATATTTGTACTCACTATCCCCTGAATCTTTACTTTTTGATGGTAAATTTATTGTTGTTTTCACAATAAATATATCTCAGTGCTGTGATATTAAGCAAGGTGCTGATCCTGAGTTGCATCATTCAAACTGCTGTGCACATTGTTCATTTCGGGACAGCAGACTTGGTATTTCTAAGTGTTGAGTGGATAAGGGCTGAAAACTACAGGGGGAATCTTTAAATGAGCTCAGGAACTGGGCTGTACCTTTTGTTATTCTGTAAGGCAAAGAAAGGGCTGGCATAGTCCAGAGGAGACTCCATGGGTGGCTAACAGGCTGATGGTGTCAGGGAACTGACATGCAGTTAAGCACCGGAAAGACTCTTTCATGGTGGAGGCAAGTGTGTAACAAGGTGGCTCACAGTTCTGGGTACCCCGAGAAACATCTCAGATGTTCCACTCATCAGGAGAGCAGCTGCCTCCTGTACCAGTTCTAGATTCCGACATTATAATTGTCTAATAATTCAAAAGTTCTATGAAAAGAAGATGATTGTAAAGTCTTCAGGGCAGGGCATGTCGCTTCCCATGGGTTTGATTGGCACCTTACACATTTTTGGTTCTACTGCAGTAAAAAATAACAACACTTGTTACTATAGATTAATCCTGATTTTTTACTAACCCAGAGTTTCCAAAATTGTTTATTGTGAAGTGCCTTTCTATTCCCCCAGCCTTCTGATGGCACCTGATTTCATGAAAGTTTTGGGTATCCCTCAAGATTTCATAAAATGGAGCTTTACCTATAACACAAAAATATAACGAGTTCCTGGGACACTGAGCACTGCTTTACTGGGCTTTCCAAATACACATTTCTCCAAGCCACTAAAAATTCATAGATCTATTGGATACAATCTCACTTTTGCTAGATAGGTCCATCAATGGCTATTAGCCAGGATGGGCAGGGATGGTATCCCTAGCCTCTGTTTGCCAAAAGCTGGGAATGGGCAACAGGGGATGGATCACTCAATGATTACCTGTTCTGTTCATTCCCTCTGGGGCACCTGGCACTGGCCACTGTCAGAAGACAGGATACTGGGCTAGATGGACCTTTGGTCTGACCCAGTATGGCCGTTCTCATGTTCTTAAATATGGATCCAACTAATCTGCTTAACCTCATTAGGCAGAGTTTAAATGGCTTGTCTATCTTCTCCTGTATATTACAACTGTTCAATATTGTATCAAGATAAAATATACAGATTAAGATTCTCTGGACACAGCTTCAGGAGTTCCCAAGCACATTGGCAATTGAAGTACTAACAATGATATTACACAATTGATAGCAGATTATGGAGATTCTTGATTTGAGAATTGATGTGCTCCCATTTCATTGCTGCTTTTTTGTTATGCTGCATCTGAGCCAACTGCTGGGATCCAATTTGGCAGCTGGCTTGTTAACTGTGAGAGTCAGATGTAGGCATGAATTTTTACTTCTCTAGCAGTGACATCTGGTTTTGTGTGACCTGGCCGCTCCTGTTGTACAGATAATGGGTTTGCTGATTAGGATGGGCTGAATCTCTGATTGGCATTTGCTATTTTCTTCATGTTTGTTTCTGTGACTGTTGAGAGATGCCTGCCCTAGAAAGAAATTCATGAAGAGCTTTTAACACGTGTATGAGTGGGGTTTCCTTGTGGTTATGTGTTCAGTCCTTAGAAGAACACTCATTCCAATACAGATTTACTTACTGACTTTATGAATCAGGTGGTGTTGATGCACATTTACATGCTTAGCACTTTTCATCCAGAAAAATGACAAAGCCCGATTCAAATATATAGAGTCCACAGGAATACCATTTCCCATCACTGAAATGCAGCCACCTGTTGCGTTTATCAAGACTGCTGTTTAAAACCACACACAGCAATACTACATGACCAGTTAAATACCGCAAAAGGAAACTTTTACTTAGGCAGAATATAATTACCAAAGCCAGAAGCTGATCAGGACATCTTTCAGAAAGTCTGAGGGTATCCTTAATAATGACAATTGCTCAGGACCTCAGTTTTATATTTCATTTGAACGATGGCATCTCCACTAGCACTAGCTTGTTCCAGTTCAGTATTGACTTAGAAGGAAAAGTGCTACTTATTGAATCACGAACACTTTTTTTGCTGCTACTATGTTTTTCATTAGAGGTCTCCCAATCTAAGCACACCTCTACCCCGATATAACGCTATCCTCGGGAGCCAAAAAATCTTATCGCGTTATAGGTGAAACCGTGTTATATCGAACTTGCTTTGATCCGCCAGAGTGCGCAGCCCCGCCTCCCCGGAGCACTTCTTTACCGTGTTATATCCTAATTCGTTTTATATCGGGTAGTGTTATATTGGGGTAGAGGTGTATGTGCAAACTGCTCAGCTTATCATATGCAACAAAAATAGCAGGGTAGTATAGCAGCAAGACTTATATTGATTTCAAAGCTTTTCTGCTCCCAGGGTAAAATCTGCATAGGATACTCGGGATGGTTATCTATCAAAGTTCATGTTTAACTGTCCCAATCCTACAAATGGGTGTCAAGGGGGAGAGCAGACCTCTTTGTGCTATATTTTTGCCTGCCTAGTATTTCATGTGCTTCTTTTGTTAAGAAAATTTTATAATAAAATCTTCTGTAGGAAAAATTAGATAAGCAGGATCATGTGGCATTTGGGGTTTGCTTGTAGAGCTTTGTATTCAAGCTGGAGTGGCTCTAGGTTAAAGCTTGCTGTTTGTGGTGATGCTTGATTAGAGAGAGGGAATTGTTGAGGAATCCTTTAACAAAATGGAGTCAAGCTCCGTGGCATTGTTGTCTCTTGAAGTGAGGACTCAACCTTGATCCTTTCAGACTGAGCTGACAGCAATTTACAGAGTATAGTAAGTTAACCTTTATCTTGCTTGCAAAGAATTTTTCTTGCTTTCACCCACTCTCTAAGCATCATATTTTCATTTCCAGCTTCTCTGCAAGTGGCACACGGTTCTTCGGCTTCACTTACACAAGAAACAGCCTTTCTTATGACTAATCTTTCAGTACCATCTTGATAACTCATAGACACTGAGCATCATTTATCAACACGGTAGCAACCAATCCTTTGGGTTCTTTCTAACTGGCTGAACAAAATATGAAACACATTAAATTAGCTCTGCCCATATTCCTCAGCACTTACTCTGCAATTAGTCCCACTGGCTTCATGGAGTCAAGTGCTATTTAATGTGAGTAAATGTGGCAGAATCTGGCCCTATTTTTAAGGTAATTTTTCAAACCATTGCAGTGGGGTTTAGCAATGCAACTTCCATTACAGTCAGTGATACTTGTCTGGCTAAAACCCCAAACCCTGCTTATTGCTTTGAAAATGTAGTGACTTTTACATAGTGAATAATAACAAGAATACCTGTCATTTATAGAGCAATTTACGTCTGTTCAAATAGGAGCTAATTAACACAGTAATATTTGTCTGTGGAAAAACCTTTACCTTTTGTGTGGTGTGAAAATAACAAAAGGAGGAGGAATTAATTGAGAAATGAGCTGCCCAGGCTGTTCATTTTTATTTTTTTACATCAGAAGACTGTTCAGAAAGGCCTCATCCAATGGCCATTCTAGTCCATGGAAGGGCTCACACTGACTTCGGTGTATACTGGATAAGGCCCAAAGTGAACTTCCTTCAAACAAGATAATTAGTATGGGAATGCCACCTGCTTCAGATCACTGAAACCCAGGCTCTTTTTTGCTTTTAATATATACATTTAGCAAGCCTTCTCCCAACAAATATGTCAAATAAAACTGATAGCACATTAGCAACTGTTAATCTATCAAAGACACTTACATGGTCCCTACTATGGTATCTGAGCACCTCACAATCTTTAATGTATTTTTCCCCTCCCAAAACCACCCATGTGAGGTAGCAAAGTTCTACTGTCCCAACTTTATAGATGGAGAACTGAGACCCTGATCCTCAAATGTATTTAGGCTCAGGACCTGGTTTAGGAAGTGCGGGGCCTGATTCGAATAGTTTCGATGGGGCCCAGGCGGTGCTCTGGGTCTTCAGCGGCAGTTCGGTGGTGGGTCCTTCACTCACGCCGAGTTTTCGGCGGCACTGAAGGACCGCCGCCGAAATGCTGCCGAAGACCTGGAGCGCCATCAGGTGAGTAAAAATTAAAAAGATGCCTAAGTTAGCCACTCTTCTTTAGGGCGCGGGGCCTGATTCGGGGAAATCGGCCTAAAGCCAGCCCTGTTTAGGCTCCTAACTTCCAGTGGATCCAGGCCCAAATGACTTGTCTAAGGTCACACAGGACAGTCTGTAGTGGAACTGGGAATTGAACCCAGAGTCCCAGCCTTGACCACAGGACCATCCTTTCTATTGTGTACCTTACCAAAATGCAAAACAAAAATCTCTCCACATGTTATTTCTGTAGTCCAAAGTTTATGCCACATGGAGGGAGGGAATAAAATGTTTATAAACTACAGAAGCCTAACTTGCGCGATTGATATCCAACTGTTCAAAAGACATATGCACATGTTGTTGACTGAAAATAAGATTCCAATGACATACCATGTCTGCAGAGCCTACCAACTGAAATGACAATGAGGCTGAGGAGAGCACACAACCCTGGAGTGTAGAGAGAGAGAAACAAAACCAGAGTCTATCATGAGTAGCAATTATTTAATGGAGATCACTATTAAAAAGAAAAAAAAGGCTATTTGGATTGGAGAAAACTGAAAACCAAGTCATCCCCTCAAACTATGGCTTCTTTGCTCTCTAATTCCTGGGAGGATAGTATTTTTGAATTCAAGAATCTCTTATCTTCATCAAAAAAATGAAAAATAAAAATAAACTGTCTGTGTACAATATTTCCTTTTAAAATGACCTGAAGTTTTGCAGAATAAAGCAAGGGGTGGTTAAACTTGTTAAGATAAAATAAGAGTGAATCCAAACCTCTGTCTCCAAAATCGTACTGGACCTTTTTACAGGTTAGAAGGTATTTGGATATATTTTTCCCCCAGTGGTTTTCATTTTTGTGTGTTTGTGTGCAATCAGAAGTGGAACTGCTGAAATAATGATGGTTTTGTGGGAAATGTTATTTCTGGCTCAACTGAAAGCAGAAAGTATTGAAAAATCTAGCTGGCAAACCTGAATCTCAATTTTGTATTCTCTTGTCTAGATAGTTCACAGATCCAGCGGAACTTCTGGGTACTTATCCAAATCAAACTGGGAATTCAGTGCTGCTCGCACTTTGCATGCAATGTACAGGTGCTCAAACTGCATTTAAACTGAGCCTGTATTGCTGCCTATGCAAAACTAATGCATTGGTATTTCTCTGTTGGACTCTAATTGCCTCTGAATCATTACATTGAAGGTGTGCCTGTGTCCTGAAGGTATGAAGTATGCAAATGGCGATTTTCCCTAGGGAAATGGCATTATGCTAGTCCAGATACCGAGTGAACTCTGCACCACAGCAGTGTTTAGCAATCTGTATCTTTATTATATTACATTCCTCTATATCAGCAAATTGCAGGTGAAGCAAGGTGAGGTCACTCCACTTCTATTCTTCTGGTGCTTTGCAGATGTTAATGTTTAGATATTTTTCCATTTTCTCTCCAGTACAAGACCCAACAACTATAGTGTTTCATAGTGTGATGCAAGTGCTTTCCTAGACATGGAAATACAGATTGGCACACTAAGGAAGTTGTAGTGTATTAAGCTTCTTCAGTAACACAGACAGCAGGTGAAAGACACGTAAAGTTTGTCCAGTGAATAGAACCAGATTTTTTTTCTTCAACTAGGCTGATGACTTTCATGCAAAGATAGTGTCTCGGTGGATTAGAACACAGCAGATGCTTCAGGTCATCCCAGGTTCTGTTCTTTTCCTTAGTTATATTTATTGAGAAGTTGAAAGATCCTATTCATGTGGAACAGCTAACTAAGAAAAGAAAAATATCTGACATTGATTAAACTTTTGTTGCTTGTGAAGGTACATGAGAATGACAGCTTATGCTGCATGTGTTGATTGGTATCTTATCTGCTTATGTATTGCAACCTTCCAATTCATCCTTGAATATTGAGTCTTATATGTATGGCCCTATCAAATTCATAGTCCATTTCTCAGTCATAGGATTTTAAAAATAGTAAATTTCATGATTTCAGCTATTTAAATCTGAAATTTTGTGGTGTACGAGATCTGACCCAAAAAGGAGCTGTGTGTGTGGGGGGGGAGTGTCGCAAGGTTATTGTACGGGGGGAGCGGGGTTTTGTGGTACTGCTACTCTTACTACTGCGCTGCTGCTGGCGGTGGCGCTCCCTTAAGAGCTGGGCAGCTGGGGAGTGGCTGGGAGCCCAGCTCTGAAGACAGAGCTGCTGTTAGCAGCAGCACAGAAGTAAGGGTGGCATGGGTATGGTATTGCCATCCTTACTTCTAGGTTGCTGCCTTCAGAGCGGGGCCCTCGGTCAGCATCTGCCACTCTCTAACCACCCAGCTCTGAAGGCAGCAGCGCAGAAGTAAGGGTGGCATGGCATGGTATTGCCACCTTTATTTCTGCGCTGCTGCTGGCAGTGCTGCCTTCAGAGCTGGGCACCCAGCCAACAGCCGCTGCTTTCTGACCACCCAGCTCTGAAGGCAGATTAGAAGTATGGGTGGCAAGACCCCCTAAAGTAACCTTGCATTCCCCCTGCAGCTCCCTTTTGGGTCAGGATCCTCAATTTGAGAAACACTGGTTTCCCCTGTGAAATAGGTTAAAGCACACAAAAGACCAGATTTCACAGGGGGAGACCAGATTTCACAGTCCGTGATGTGTTTTTCATGGCCGTGAATTTGGTAGGGCTCTATTTATGTGTTAAAAGAAGGTGTAAACTGGATAAGGCATTTGGGCTATGGGCTGAGTCATACTGATGTCTATTATAGAAATTAGAAATGGGACAAAGGTTTTGTTTTGCAAACTAGCTTTGCAAAATCAAAATAAACCCTCTGGAGTGATTTGAATCTGGGTTTCATTTTATCAGGACCACCTGATCTTTTTGGAAATAGGAGGGTCAGTTAAAAGGTTCTGATTTGGGCCACCTCCAACACACATCTAAAGTATTGTTGCAATTTTAATGCACAGTTGTGAAAAAAAATCATATAAACTTTTCTGAGAGTCATGGAATTGTACATGGATCTGTTACACCTGAAAGCATCCTAAAATTGATACCATATATTTGCTCTTTGAAGTGTGCATAACATGTGTAGAGTTGATATAATATAGTGTATTCAAGTGATCACCTTTCAAAGAAGCTTGAATTTACCCAAATTATGCAATGTCTGTCTGCTCATATTCCAAAATGCTACAGTGGCAGCTACCTTTGATGCACTCAGTTTGTATGTCTCTAGTTTTTTCTCTGTTTCCTCTTTCCTTTTGCTTCATCACCTTCTGTGGTTCCTGCTCATGTAGTTTTTTTCTTTTAAACCATCTTTGCAATGACAGAATACATCTTGTTGCATGTACTCTGCTGCTTATTTGCAAAGTTATCTCCTCACATGAAAGTCAATGAGGTTGGTGACCTTTTGATCTCATGATTTGATCACAAGCTAACAGATCTCAATGTTATTGTGCTCAGATGACAGGCTCAGTATAACAACCCGAATAGAAAAGGACAGAACTGTCAAGATGTTTTTCCTGATATTCTTCCTAAATTATTGTAATCTTCTATTATACTAATTAATTAATCTCCCACTTGAGGCCAAATTCAACCTAAAGACAAAAATAGAATTATGAACATTTATTAGGAGGGGTTTGCAAAGAACAGATCTTGCCAGACAAACTTGATTTTGATTTAAAAAAAAAAAACAAAAAAAAAACCAATCAGTAGATGAGAAAAGAATGCAGTATATGTGGATTTTACTAAATCATTTGTTTGCAAATGTTTGAGCTCAAAATTGATTCAAATCATGATGGACATGAAGAGAATTGAAAACTGGCTGAAGCATCATAAACACAGGGCTGTCCAGAGGATTTAGGGGGCCTGGGGCAAAGCAATTTTGGGGGCCCCTTCCATTAAAAAAAAGTTACAATACTATAGAATACTATATTCTCGTGGGGGCCCCTGCGGGGCCCAGGGCAAATTGCCACACTTGCCCCCCCCCCCACCTCCCTGGGCGGCCCTGGGAAAAATAAACATTTAAAAACCTTCCACATCTCGGCACAAACCCAGTTTTGAGAAAGTATGTACATACTCCACGAACTTCTTTTCAAGTCACCTTTGCAAGGTATCACTGGTTCTCAGCATCAGCTAGTGCTAAAAGGCACTAAAGCTCATTAAAAGGGTTGGACAAATATTTTCCATCAAAACTTTTTTTGGATCGAAAACTAGGGATTTTAAAAAGCAGAACAAAAATCACGGACAATGTCTGCTTTCCTTCAAAATTTGTTGTGTTTTTTTTTAATTGAAAAGCTGAAATTAGTCTGCCAAAACCTGAACATGGTTTGCGGTTTCAGAAGTGTGTGACCAAATATTTGCTGCTTGCTGTGTTTGATTGTTTAAAGAAACAATACAAAAATTCTGCTTAAAAAAAATCCAAAACCTTTGAACTTTTGAACCACCTCAGCTTGTGACCAAATGCCTGAGTCCATCCAGTCAGAGATTTTTCCAGGTTTCTGATACTCTGCTGGCTTCCTTAACTCATATCTGTCTCCATAACTTTGGGTTCATTTAGGTTAGAACATAAGAATGGCCATACTGGGTCAGAACAAAGTAGGGTGACCAGATGTCCCGATTTTTATAGGGACAGTCCCGATATTTGGGGCTTTTTCTTGTATAGATGTCTATTACCCCCCACCCCTTGTCCCGATTTTTCACACTTGCTGTCTGGTCACCCTAGAACAAAGGTCCATCCAGCCCAGTATCCTGTCTACCGACAGTGGCCAATGCCAGGTGCCCCAGAGAGAGTGAACCTAACAGGTAATGATCAAGTGATCTCTCTCCTGTCATTCATCGCCACCCTCTGACAGACAGAGGCTAGGGACACCATTCCTTACCCATCCTGGCTAATAGCCATTAATGGACTTAATCTCCATGAATTTCCTAGAGACTGGCTCCATGGGGTGCCTCACAAACTGGGGACGGTTACTGTGGGTTTGTCTTTAGTATAGCTTATGTACATACTCCACGAACTGAGCATTTGAGCTTGTTCCAGAATCTGGGATGAGCCTATGTTGTGAAAACTGAAATGCTCAAAATAAATTGTGGAGAAGCTTCCAGTGGGTTTGAAGGAATCTGTATTAGGTCCAGTTTCATTGAACGTATCCATTAATGGTTTAGAAGAGGGAGGAAAAAATATGTTAATGAAAGTTGCAGGTAATTACTAAACATGGAGAACAGCTGAATAATACAAAAAGGTCTAGAGATACTGAAAATATGAGCAGAAAAAAACAATGATACAACTTGAAAAAAATCCAAGCTAATAGATCTAAGGGGAAATTATCAGAAAAGAGATACTGCTTTAACAGAAAGATATGGACATCTTGGAGGAAATTCAGAAAAGAGCAACAAAAATTGTTTGCGTGCCTTAGGGTTTGACTAACGAGAAAAGATTAAAAGACAATACACTAGCTTTGGTAGATGACATTGAAGGGTTAGGGGCCACATGGCATTAGTCTGCAAATGTTTAAAAGACGTAAGCACAAAGCATGAAATTCAGACAGGGCAAAAGCAGGTTCAAGTCCATCAGAGTCAACTGAGTTGCATCAAGCACAATGCAAGATGCAAACTGAGATGAGTGAGGGCTAAGGCAAAGCCTCCAACCCAAACACCTCAAAACTTATGAAGAGTTGGGATCCAGATATGAACTTTGTGGCTGGCCATTAACATTCTAATGGACCAAACCAACCACTGTATCCAAAGAGCTCCCAGATTTTGGTTAAATTAATTTCTGCGTTTTGATCCAAATCTTGGTTGGGTAGTGTTCAGTTTTAATCCTTAGTCTGCAACATGCATTGTAGCACAAATCCGATTCCACTACATGCCTTAGATTGACCAACAAGAAATGGTTAGCAGCATGACACCACACTCACTATTTTTAAAAGTCATTTCCAAATCTTGTTGATCAAAATATTGACGTGGCACTGTTAGCTGTGGACCAGACCCTGCCCCGTGCCGTAAAGATGCAATAGCTGAGGAGAAAAACATTGGACACCTATTCCTTCCCTCTGCCAACCCAGCAAGACTGCTGTGAGGGGAATACAAATCCCTGTGTCCCTGGATCCCCAGGTGTTTGAAGTCTCTGGCATCAGAGTGAAGTCCAGGTGAATCTTGGGATCCTTAGGCCCAATTTGGAGTGCAGACCTGCAGACTAGCACTCCTGCCCGAGAGCTGGAACACGCTGCCCAGCCCCTCTGGGGACAAGGAAGGCCCTTCAGACTCCCCTGAACTTAAGCTCATCCTCTCCTAGAACTCCACCCCAAAGGTATGAAGCTTCAGGTTTACAATTGAACTCTCTCAGGGGTCTTGTAGCAGCTGTGATGTACGTAACACAGAGACATTTTGCATAGGTCTAACACATTTGCTCTTTCACTTACTCCTGTAAAGCATCAAAGAGGACTGATCATACAGAAAACAATAAACATCATGACTGCAATGCCCCTCACAAGGTCACCCCTCCCTTGAGAAACCTTGGGGCCATCTGGGCTCAGAAAAGCCAGCAAGACCCCCCGCCTCACGAGGTTGCTGCATGCTGGGTTGCTTCTATCTCCTTTTGAGCTAGAGACAAAAATAACAAAGTCCCCAGAAAGATCAGCTCTTTCCTTTTTATAGCATTTACCCTCCTTTGTCAGGTGATACCTTTGCCAGCACAACCCTCTGTCAGGTGACTTCATTACCAAAGCAACCTCTCCTCTGTTAAACCACTTCAGCTGGTTGGGAGCAAATCTATTGTTTGGAGCTCTTACTTTTCAGTGGTTGAGAATTTTAAGTCAACCACCCTCGTTTGTTGTTGTTTTGCCACCAGCCTTTGGAATTTCAGTTCAACATGGAGGCAAGAGATCACAGAGAAGGCAAAAGGCACCACACTGAAAAAGGAGTTTGCAGCTTGGTAAAGATACAAAGAGTTCATAAGCTCACACAGCGTTCATAAATTGTCCCAAATCATCACACCTGCTCCCACACTGGCTGGGAGGTTGTGCAGCCTCATGGTGTGCTGGTTAGCGTTGTGTGGAAATGCACCAGACTTCAAGCCAACACACAAGCTGCCATCTGCGGTGCACACTACCTTGGCTGTGGAGTATAAATGATACTCTTGAAAATGAATAGAAGAGTATAGCACCCAGTATAGTCCCGCTGGCCTGCCTCATTGGATCCCGTCTTTGCTGGCAGTATTCGTGAAGTCGGAGTAGATGGTCTGGCTCTTCCCAGTAACCTCACCAAGCTTTGGATCTTACCCTTTGCACTTGGATATTGGTCTATATCAGCAACCATCCTAGGGTGCCTTCTTTCCTCCAGAATTAATTAAATTAGAGATGGGTTGAATGACTTTTGAAAGACTGCTGGGTACATCTCCACTGTGAGCAGATATTGTGGTTATCCCATGCATACCCATCTCAGGCAGGTATTTTACTATGCACTGATAGACCTGTAAGAAAGTTGTGATTTTTTTTTCCTGGTTCAGCAGTAGCAGCTGGTGTTTATGCAAGCCCTGGTTTTGGTGCGGTCAGTTACAGTACCATAAAAGGTGGTGTGGGGTGTGCAGGTGTGTATGGGTGGCTGAGGGTATGGGGCAGGACCTAAACTCTTTTGTAACTGACTAGATGTTGAATTGGCAGCAAGGTTCTTTACCCTCCAACAGGGATGGATACCGCTCCATTCCCCAGGGTGGAGTGGAGGGAGGCAAGCTCCTGCGCCCTAGAGTTCAGCCCAGCTGAAAGACTCCTAGAGGGGGTCTGGCACCTACCTGGGTGGTGTTGCTGGAGGCAGAGATTTGCTTGCTTAGCAGCACTGTTCATGCAGGCAGTGGGGTGTCTCAGATTTGAGGGGGCTACCTGCTGCCTATGGTGAGACCCCCGGGGAGGTTGGCCTGACCCATACAAGTCCTTAGGCCCATCTTCCTCCTCCTCAGCCTTTGCCCCAACCACATGTGCCAGGCCACAATGTCACTCACTCAAATGTGGCCCAGCTGCCCCTCCATCATTACGGTGTGAGTGGTATTGCAAAGAAATTGTGGTGTGTGTTGAAAGATGTAGTTTCTGCAACAAAATTGCAGCCTGCAATTTTCTTAGTCTTATCCATTCACCATTTTAAATAGGGTGGGCGGTGGCCTGTTTCTGACATTAGTGTCATGAAGGGAGGGAGAAATTCTGAGACTGACAGCCTTAGATCTGCCAACTGGCTGGTGTTGTTTGATGTTATTCTCCTTTACCAGTCACTTGCTGGAGTCATCACATCACAGCTGTTCAGTGTTCCCACGTGCATGTGGGGTTATTTGTGTGCGAACAGTGAGCAGGACTGCAAAGTATTTGGATTCAGGTTCATCTCTAAAATAACGTTCATTAAAAGGGAGAACAATGGAATTATGCAGTGGTACAGTGAGGTGTGTAGGTAGGGTCTGGAGAGTGTTTGAATGGCCGAGAAGAAAAATGAAGGGGCTGTATAGTTGAAGGAGTCTCTTGTAGTTTAGTGCATTCGACTGGTAGTTTAGAAAGTCTGAGTTAATTCCCAGCTCTGCCATACTTTGTGTGACCCTGTACAAATCACTTAATATCTTTGTAAACCTGCAAAATGATGACGATCATGCTTCCTTTCTCTGTGCCCTTGTGTATTTAGATTCTATGCTTTTCAGAGCAGGGACTCTCTCTTCCTATGTGTTTTTACTATGCCTACCACAATGGGGCCCTGGCTTGGTTAGGACTCCTGTAATACAAATAATAATAAAAGAAAGTTAATGTAAGAACCTACAGCATGTCATACATGGAACACTTTTAAAATGGTTGTGCTTTAGCTTGTGAGGTCTGCCTGTCCCAGAATGTAGCTCAGTGACTGACAATGGATTAAGGCCTGTTGCACTATTGTCATCACATTGAATTAAGATTAAATTAAGGATTTAAATTAACAACTCAAAGGTCTCCGCTGTTGGACGTGGTCCCACACTTTCTGTTGTATCTCATTTAATCAATTTATTCAGTGTCATGTCTTATTACTGTGCATCACTCACTACATGCTGAAACAATGTGATGCAAATCATTCCTGCCATGCCCTGGCACTACCACAGCAAACAGTACTTCCCAGCATTGGCAGCTCACTCTCCAGGCTATCAGGGCACCTCTGCAGAAAATTCACATCATAAATGTTTGCTGTGAATATGTGAAAACATTTTTCTAATATGCTACAATGTGAAAAAAGTACAAGCAGAGCAGTATTGGAAATTGTAACAGTGGCATCATATTCTTTATTTATATTATAAGCCGGTTGAACTAAAGTTTTACCAACCTGCATATACTCTGTACATTCACCTAGTGATTTACTAGTTTTTAAAAAATCATTATTTTGGGGGAAGGAAATTGAATATTTTTTTACTTAATACTTTTCATAACCCTTCTTTTTCTGCCATATTTCTTTTGAGATGGGTTGACCAGAGCTAAACACTAGGTGTATTCCAGGTATCCTGTCTATTTATATAATGGCATTATAATATTGTGAGTATTATTTTTTGTTCCATTCTTTACACATCTGAACATTTGGTGTTGGTTTGACTTCAATCTGTATTCTCAAACTGGCGGTGGGTCACATGAATTTGGTTCATTTAGCAAACTGTTTGTCAATGCTTTATATATATAATGCACACTTTCTGTCTCTAATAGCTGTGAATATTTTGAGGCTTCTGTTTGCAAGTGCATTTAGAGTTCTAATTATGTTAATTGTGAAAAGGCACATGGGGAAAGTCACATAACCATTTGTGATACAGCCATTCATCCTACTTCTCTCCCTGACAAATCAGCTAGCCTAATCTTAGTATGGAATCACAGTAAGATCCAACCATAGGAAAATGATCTCATTTTAATCCAAACCTTATTCATCTTCAGGGCCTGCAAATCCTTGTAAGCTGACTCTTACATTAAAGAAAAGGAAAAGTGTAACTTGGAAGGTTAACACTTCACTTACTCTGAACTCACAGGCGTGTATCATAGAATAGTGGGGTTGGAAGGGACCTCAGGAGGTCATCTAGTCCTGACCAAAACAAGACCAATCCCCACCTAAATCAGCCCAGCCAGGGCTTTGTCAAGCCTGACCTTAAAAACCTTTAAGGAAGGAGATTCCACCACCTCCCTAGGTAACCCATTTCAGTGCTTCACCACCCTCCTAGTGAAAAAGTTTTTCCTAATATCCAACCTAAACCTCCCCCACTGCAACTTGAGACCATTACTCCTTGTTCTGTCATCTACTACCATTGAGAACAGTCTAGATCCAGCCTCTTTGGAACCCCCTTTCAGGTAGTTGAAAGCAGCTATCAAATCTCCCCTCATTCTTCTCTTCTGCAGACTCATATGTATGGTATGGTATTAATATTAACGTATGTGTATGGTATTAATATACATCAGTGGCTCTCAACCTTTCCAGACTACTGTACCCCTTTCAGGAGCTTGATTTGTCTTGCGTTCCCCCAAATTTGACCTCACTTAAAAACTACTTGCTTACAAAATCAGACATAAAAATACAAAAGTGTCACAGCCACACTATTACTGAAAAATTGCTTACTTTCTGATTTTTACCAAATAATTATAAAATAGATCAATTGGAATATAAATATTGTACTTACATTTCAGTCTATAGTATATAGAGCAGTATAAAGAAGTCATTGTCTGTATGAAATTCTAGTTTGTATTGACTTCGCTAGTGCTTTTTATGTAGCCTGTTGTAAAACTAGACAAATATCTAGATGAGCTGATGTACCCCCTAGAAGATCTCTGCATACCCCCAGGGGTATGCGTACCCCTGTTTGAGAACCACTGATATACATTACATAAGCTGGTGGGCCAATTTATGTGCTAACTTGTCAGTCATGTTATAACCTCTCAGCCTGGCAAGACCCAAATGTGGAAGTTAATGTATGACAAAGACTCAACAAAAAGACACACAAAATTATTTAACTTAAAATCCTGTGGAAATGATTCCTTTAGCATAACTAACTCTTTCTATAACTTGAATTTCACAAATCTTTATTTCTGATGTAAATAAGTTTCAGCAATAAAAATAAAGGGAACACCTAATTTGGGTGGAATGTAGGTAAGCTTGGGACTAAAATGAGTGACGTCCTGCAAAATGAGGTACACTTGAGACAGGTAGGATTATAATTCTGTATATGATTCCAACCCTGAGAATCTTCAGTACAAATGATATTGTGCCAATAGTTTAGTATGAAACATATACTACAAGCTTTCTAATGGACAGAATAAGACCTGTGCGTCACTGGGCCTATACAGCTACCAGATCGTGGAGCTACTCCTGAGGCTTCACTGGTAGCGAAGGATCTGCATGCCATCTCTTCTGTCACCAGAAAGTTCTAAGTGGCCACAGTGGGCAGCATAGTGAAAATTGTTAATTCGTTGATATATCTCTTGTACATAGATGGCCCCCATTACTGTAGTATCTGAGCATCTCACAATCTTTAATATATCTAAACCAGCGGTTCTCAAACTGTGGGTCGGCACCCCAAAGTGGCTCACAACCCCATTTTAATGGGGTTGCCAGGGCTGGCTTAGACTTGTTGGGGCTCAGGGCCAAAGCTGAAGCCTGAGGGCTTTGGTTCTCCCCCACCCCCCAAGGTGGTGGGATTTGGGCTTTGCCCCCCTCCCCCTTCATGGCAGCAGGACTCGGGCAGGCTCAGGCTTCGGTTCCCCCTCCTGGGGTTGTGTAGTAATTTTTGTTGTCAGAAGGGGGTTGCAGTGCAATGAAATTTGAGAACCCCTGATCTAAACCCACAATGCCCCGGTTATCCCGCAGTTTACAGATGGGAAACTATGGCATGGTGAGACTATGTGATTCACCCAAGATCGCAGAGGACATCTGTGGCATACCAGGGACTTAAAACCAAGTATCCCGACTCCCAGGCGTGGCAACCTAACCACTGGACCATCCTTCCTACCATGAAGTTGGGTTTCTTATAGCTTTTTCTTAAGGAAAAAAAGCAAGTCCCAAAAGAGTACTCTATTGCAGTGATGTTTTTGTGTCCTTAGCTGTAAAAACCTTTCTAATTCTACTCCATATTCTGAGCTTTGTTAAGGTGGCTGCTTTTTATGGGCCATAGGAGAAGCGAGGAAAGTTGGCAGGTGGCCTATGGCTTACTCAATTATGTAGTTTCTGTTATACAGTCTAGCTAAACACAGTAAAAATGTCAATACAGGTTCCAACTCAGTTGTTTCTCTCAATCAGAAATGAAGCCTGTTTCTGTCAGCTGAATCCCTTCCTTTTTGATTGATACAATGCTACTGAGCCCTTCATCATTTTCTATATTTGGTCAGCGTAGAGAAGCATCTCATTGAAATTCTTTGGAATGGCTATTTTGTGAAACGTGCTATAGAATTGCAAATCATTGTTACAGATTAATGAAATAGCTTTCAGCAAGTAACAATGTCTTTCAGCTACCCGTATCTCTTTCTTTACTTCATCTTAATCCCACTTATTCTTGAAAAATAGAGCTTTTTAAGTTCTTTTCCTCTCATGATAGTTGCTTAGTAGCATGTTCTATTGTTTAGCCAAATCCTAGAGCCAGTTGAATTATTTATTGCAAATATTTACCTGATGGATTTACCCATTTCTGTTTGCAAATCATTCTTGAGTGTATCCTGATTTGTGCAAATGTATTTATCTTTTGTAATAGTTATTGAATAGTTCGGAGGAACCTATTCTTCCAAATAGGGTAGTAGGTGAACTTCAGATATTGGTTATTCAGACTGTGTGATTGCTCAGCTAAGCCACAATGTTTCTGCCCCCTCGATTGGCTGACTGAAACATTTTAAACAAGGGCATGGCGAATAGCAAATAAGGAATAATAAATAGTCTTGACTGTGTGTTTACCTTTGCCCATAAGGAAGAAAAACAGCCATTCTGCATATAAGCAAAAACTGTGTGTATAAATGTTTTCACATAGTTTTTTTTTAAGAGAGCATGAATGTGGTTGAATTCAAGCCAATGCTGGTGAATGCTGTTTTGCAGTATTATTAGGGTGACCATATTTTCCGATGCTGAATACGGGACAGCTGGTGAAATTACTTGTATTCAAGTGAGTTCAACAGAAATCATTCAGAGCTATGCAGTACAAACATTCAAATTAACATCAAGTTGACTGAGCCCCGTTAAAAAGAAATACTGTGTAGTTGGATTCTTTTTTTTATCTTCTTATCCTTAAGGCTTTAGGATTTACACAGGGAGAGGTGAGACACACACCTCTACCCCATCCCCACATGGGGAGAGGTCACACACACACACACACACACACACACACACACACACACACACGTATCCCTCTCTCACACGGGGGGGGGTGTGACCGACTGACCCCCTCTGCCCAGTGCTCTCCACCCTCCATGCCTGGCTGGGCCCCCCGGGATTAGGGTGACCAGACGTCCTGATTTTATCGGGACTGTCCCAATATTTCCTTGTTTGTCCCGCGTCCCGATCGATGTGCAGTCGGGACACTGGACAAACAAGGAAATGCTCCAGAGCCCAGAAGTGCTCGCCCCCGCCCCCGCTCCGACTCCGCCCCCTCCTCCCCTGATTGGCTCCCTCCCTGAATCCCCGCCTCTTCCCCAGGCTCACCATTCCCCCTCCCTCCGCAAGCGCTGGAGGGAGGCCTGGGAGACGCAGGGGAAGCGCGGGGCTGGGGTGAGTGAGAGCTGCTGCAGATCCCACTGCCGCGGGGGGAAGAAGCGGCCGATGGCCAAGCTCGGCGGCTGCGGCTCTGGCGCCCGGGCCTGCTGCGGGGACCCAGCAGCGCACACGCTGCGCCCAGCCCAGCCCCTGGCCAGTCGCCTCTGGGCTGCTGCCCAGCTGGTGCTATCCCGCAGCGGCCCTGGAGTGGGGGCAGCAGGCCCCAGCCCCCCCGTCCCGCTCAGATCCCGCAGGGGAACAAACGGGGCTGCCGATGCCTCTGCCCCGGGGCCGCCCACGGGATTGCACCAGCTGGGCAGCAGCCCAGACGCGACTGGCCAGGGGCTGGGCACAGCATGCGCGCTGCTGGGTCCCTGCAGCAGGCCCGGGCCCGGGCGCCAGAGCCGCAGCCGCCGAGCATCACGTGCTTGGCCGCTTCCTCCCCCCGTGGCAATGGGAGCTGCAGCAGCGGCTGCTCCCGAGTCCTACTGCCCAGGGGGGGAGAACAGCCGCCGCCTGGCCCCGCAGGCCGCCCCCTACTCTCCCTACCGCCCGACTGAGTCCTGCCTGCTCGGGGCCAGGCCGGACTCTCACTCACCCCGGCCCTGCGCTTCCCCTGCATCTCCCGGGCCTCCCTCCAGCGCTCGTGGAGGAAGGGTGGGGTTTTTTTGTTTTTTGTTTTTTGCTCCCCCCCGCATCCCGATATTTGACTTGGGTGATCTGGTCACCCTACCTGGGATGGACCCGCCTCTCCCAATACCTGGTGCCATGCTTTCCTGAGGCAACATGGTGTGGGGGGGGCACGGACACATCCCCCAACCCCTCTGATTTCTGCCAGGATTTACATCAGAACATGGCCAGCAGCAGCCTTTCGGCACTGTGCAGGAGGGAACGGATGGGAGCTGCTTCCAGTCACAGGGGAGGAGGAGGGGAGGAAGGGATGACCTGCCCCATGTCTTTGCGGAGCTCCCTCCCTTCCCCCCACCCATGGCTGGAAGCAGCTTGTCCTTTTCTGCCCGCACAGTGTAGAAAGGCAGCTAACACCTCCAGGCTGCTGCTAACCACTGATATAACACAGCCACCTCCTGTCCCCTGGCTACAGCGCGGACAGGGTGGGGTTAAGCTCTAAGGATGCATTGTGCACCAGGGCCCAGGGAGCCTGACTGCAGGGGCTTCAGTGGCCATGAAGCCCAGCCAGAGAGGTAGCTCAGCAGGGGAGGGTGCCTAGGGGACGGAGCAGCGCCGTGCTCCCTTGGGGCAGGACACAGGGCGGGAGGGGTGTGAAGGGGGTGCTAAGCCCCTGCCCAGGGGGCTGCTGTGGAGCCTGCAGGTTCGGGGTGGGAAGAGGGTGGAAATCTGTTCCCCCTCCCCACTCCAAGGCTTTTGCACATGCAGGGCTTGGCTCCTCCTGGCCAGCGACTTGGGCTGGAGGGTCTTGGGCTTTCCCAGGGTGCCAGCCCAGCCAGAGGCAGTGGGGGAAGCAAGGAGCCTGCTGGCCAGGCTGCTGGTGAGCTGGGCACTCTGACCAGGGACTGGTTCTTCATACAGCGCTGGGAGTGGGACGTGCACTGCTGGGGTGGGGGGGATATGGAGGAGTAGCAGGGTTGGTGGGGGCACCTGTCTGCACTCACCAGACACTGAAGCTCACAGCCAGCACTGTCTGGAAACGGGGCCGGGCCCTGCTGGCCAAGAGCCAGCACGCAGCAGGGGCTGTGCTGATAGACTTCCATTTCTGCGATGCCACGTGCTGAGGTTCTACCACTTGACCCAGTTCTTAGTGATTTCAGTTTTTAGTGATACCACTGGAGAGTGAGGAACCTCACTGCTAGTGCAGTCTCTGCACTGGCTTCCACTTACAGCTGTCCCCCTACGAGGTCTAAGGCTTAGCCCCTAGACATGCTCATCAGTGATTTTAGCTCTAGTAACCACTGAACACAAACAAGGGCTCTCAATTGTGTCCAGTCAGCTCTGTCTTTAGATTCTGGAGAAGGGAGAGTCAAATGGTGTCCACAGCTCTTAAAGCAGAGGTAGGAACACCTATCCCTTTTAGTAGGTTTGGCATCACTACTCCTTGCTTAGCAAGTGAGGTTCAGATTAGGGTTACCCCCTGAATCAGGACAGGCTAAGCACAGTTCTGCTGCCCTTTACTCATACGATAAGGATAACAACATTTCAGTACTCCTGCATTCAAACACAAAAGCAAATTGTAACCCCAAACCAGCCAAAATTGATCTCTGACAAAGCAGCTCTGACTGCTGAACACCTAGGCAGAGTAAGTATATCTATGCAAATATGGTCTGCTCCTGAAGTCTTTTCCCCCAGTTCATCACTAGATGTCAGGGGAAAGTTAATTCAGACCTTATAGAAGACTAAATTATGCTGGAGGCCGTTCTGGTCCCGGGTGACCTGAGGCTTAGGGAAGTGAAAAGGTGGCTTAGGACACCTCCTTCTACCTTTGTCAGTGTCAGCTGAGTACCTGGCCCTAATTGTCAATCTGTATTATCTAAAACTCCCTTGAGTGTGTTTTTGTAACTCTGCCTATTCTGTCTCCAGCCCAGTCAGAGACATGCAGACCCAGAGAAGGTTGCAGCTTCCCCTGTGACTCTGAGATTCAGTGTGCTTTTCCTGTTTGTGTGTTTTCCCAGAACGCACCCACTCTGCGAGGTATTGCCAGAAATGAGCTTGCTTTCATGTAATCACACCTCATGTTCCTGCTCACTGAAGCTATGGGCTTGACTTCCTTCTTCGTGAAGGCAAAACCCATTTCCTGGGAGGAACAAGAAAACTATCCCAGCATGCCTCATATTATCACTCTGGGGAGCTCTCTTGCATTCAGTTACTGGTGAAGCCCAGTGGACCTTGAACTTACATATGTTTAATGAATTATTGAGGTCTGTTTTTTATTGTGGTTTATTTAAAATGTAGTATGGCTTTTACTCCTGTGTCTGTGTGCGCTCAACTTCAATTTTTGCATCTTATTTCCCAGAAAGCCTGTAGAAAATATATTCAGCATTCTGCCAGGCAAGTTGAGTGTCAGGTCTTTCCTTATCATTTGTCACTGTGCATCAGAATGGTTCAGATTTTTTTAAAATGGTGATATCTGGCTATTTCCCATCGATTAAAAATAGGTTGGATGAACTTGAATGGAAGGAAGCTCTTAAACCTTGTATTTCAATCCTGCTCAGAAGTTATTCACTTAGCAACATAAAATCGTGTTGAAGAAGCTAATTGTCAACTAAAAGGCACAAAAACAAATAATTTTTACAGGAAAGAAATGGCAAATTAGCTGAAACATCTCTCATTGGTGACACATACTTGTAGCACAAACTAAGCTATTTTGAAGGAACTTTCAGCTCTGCTGGAACACTGCTTCCCAAGAGAACTAAACTGCTAACAACAGTAATGCATAATTAAAGAATGGAAGTAACTGAATGTTAGACAATTGTGGTTACATAATTAGATGCTGTCATATCACATGACTTAGTAATGAAACAAAGGCCCTTGAAATCATGTGCCTGCATCAAATGTCAGCACAGGCCACTGGCAAACCTTGATTTCTATCTGTGGGAAAAGTTCTTAGAGCAAAAAGATCCCTAAAACAAGAAGGAAAGGTAAAAGTGACACCCACAGTAGGCACACTATTTTTATTAACTCTTTGCTCTGATTTGTGGCGGTCTATAAATACAAAATCTTGGTTAGATTGTGATCTTTCATTTGTCTTAAAAAAGACCTGGGCTTCAGTCAGAGATTTGTTTTGTTTTTTAAAAGGAAGAAACAAGCATAGTAGCAGGCAACTTTTTTTTTTTTTTTCAATCTGCAACTGGCTGGGAATGTGTATTGGTTTCTCTGATGTGGATGAATTGATGGGTGCTACTCAATATCTTCAGCTTGCCATTGTTTCTTGTGCTGTACAGCAGTGTGAGTCAATGCTGCCATTCTAGAATTTGTTCTGGCTTCTGTGGGAAACTGATATCTTTTACTACTTCTGCCAATTAGGTTTAGACTTTTGTGTGTTGGATTGGGTGATCGTGACTTTAAATGAAATGATTCTCTGCTTTGGGCTGTAACAAAATTCTTAACACTTGAGAATTGTATTACAATTGTAATACCTGTAAGCTATTAGGTTTACATTTTCCCCCCTTAACATACTAAGCAATAGCACAGATAAAAGACCCACTCTCTTCCCTGCATGCTTTTCTTTTCCAGGCTTTGCCAAGCTCAGCATTCATAGCTCAGCTTAATTTAAATTTAATGCAAACGAAAATACACTTAAGAGTTCAGTGGAATTAATTAGGCTCAGGATCTAGGCAAAGTCATTGGGCAGATACATCTTGTCACATATGTCAGCATTTCCTACCCATTCCGCAGGGTCTGTAAACTCCAATGGTTGACACCTGATTGAAGCAGTCCCTTTAATTTATAGCACTGGCAGTTAAATGGCAGTTCTCCAACCTCTGCCCAAGGGGCTATATCTATAATAGGCTTTAGAGGCAAAGCTACAATACTGCAGGATGAATTTTTTATAGGAAGCATTGACGTTAACACGTTCATGCCCTTCCGCAAAATTAGCAAATGTCTTTAATGTGATCCCATAAGTTAATGATACTTTTGTGATATTATCTTTGTCATCTCATAGCATATTTGAATATGTCAGTGTGCCTATGCAAATTTACTGCGCCATCAGCTAGCAGCCCAGAGTAGCGCTAATTTAGAGTTTTGCATTGTGTATGAGATGAACTAATAAAGTTTAGTTTTGCAAAGGCTCCAAGCACAGTGGAAGTGGGGCTGGTTCTTTGCTTAATCACTTGTTTTAATGACTGCTAAATCAGATCTGTACTGTTTGAATATAGAGTATAACTTCTATATAAGTGCGTTGTTGGTGCATTGAACAATGGGTACTTTTTGTTCTCTACCTCCTCCCTACCTCAGTCAAGGCCACTGGGCCAGATTCTCACCCTTCACCTGTATGGAAGAAAGTATTATGGGATTTAATAAGGTGAACGCAGTTGGATTGTATAGAAATGTAACTGGGTTCTATGGACATAATTCTAAAAAACTCCAGACTGTGCTAGAGAGTGATATCCCTTCTGTAGCATTTTGAAACCACCCTACAGAAGCAGGGCCGACTCCAGCTTTTTTGCCGCCCCAAGCGGCAAAGAAAAAAAAAAAAAGAAAAACCTGATTGAGCTGCCGCTGAAGTGCCGCCGAAGGAGAAGAAGGGGAGTAAAGGACCCGCCGCCGAATTGCCCCCAAAGAGACCCGGACGTGCCGCCCCAATCAAGGACAGAGTGCTGCCCCTTTCTATTGGCCGCCCCAGGCACCTGCTTCCTTCGTTGGTGCCTGGAACCGGCCCTGTACAGAAGTGAATGGAGAATCAGATCCCTGGGATGGAATTCTATAGCTTAGTTTTAAAAATCGGTAGGAATGTAACAGGTCTCCATTGGATTCTACTGGAGTTTTGCACTAGTGCAACTGGCCCAGGGTGGTGCAAATTGTTGTGCCTCCCTTTACTAGCAAGGTCAGATTCACCCTTGTGTGTGATGGGGTGGAAGTGGGGAGGGTAGGTAGTGTTGCTACTGTTTCCCCATGGGGTTCTGTGGGGGAGATGACAACTTTAGTATCTGCCAGGAGTTCCAGAGGAGCTCCACCAATGGAGATTACAGCAGGGACGTGCTGAATGTCCTTGTGCCACCTTCTCTCCAGCTATTGTTGCTGCACTAGCCTGCTTTGGTTGTCTGAGTGTAATGGAAGTTGTGGCTGCCTTGCACCACTGCATTGATGGATTTTCTGCCAGTTTTCCCTGAGAGAAGCAAACAGTAAAACAAGACTTAGCTAAATTGTCTCCTATCTGCTACCTGGTGTAGTGCAGAATGCCTATATTTATCCACTATAATAGTGGTGTGTTATTTCCTAAATCATGTCTTCCCTCAATCAAAAAAACCCATAACAGAGCATATTCATGACAATGAGCAGTGCTACACATGTCTGAAAGTGAATACTGGATGGAACACAGCGGAGGGTTTTCCTAAGCTGCATTACATTGCTGCCTTTTATGTCCTTGGATGTGGGGCATAATTGACAGTAGGTCCTTGGCAGGGTTATAGGGGTTACTTTTAAGATGTTAGATTCTTGCATTATGAATATGTAAATTGCAGTTGGAAGTGTTAGTCGATGGTGCAATTAACATTTTTGTGGCCTCTTTCCATTTAATTCTTCCCTATTTTACTTTGATCATGCTCATATTTTTTCTGTTCAAAGTGAGGGGTTTTATAATATATTAATCCTCTTTTTCTCTCTGGCACAAGCATGCAGCTTTGAGCCACACATCTGGATAGTCTGTTGCTGCAAGAAGTGTCCATGTCTATTTAGTGAAAAACTAACGTCAGGGAGTCTGAAGGAAAGTACATAGCACTCTGTGTTGTCTGGCACTAGCCAGGATGAAAGAAAAACTCACCCCTCATCCACCCACCGCTGCAAGTCTGTGCCCAGGACTCAATGCAAACTTATTTTGAGATTTGGCTAGTGCTTTTGATTTGTCCTTTTTTAAACATTCCTCTTCCAGCTCTGGATTATGGCTGGGACCACAAGTGAAGGGGCCAAATTATGTTCAGGTCTTTGTAGATCAACATCAGGAGTCTGAATTGCACTTGGAAGCTGACAGGAAGCCAGTGTAGTTCACAAAATGTCTGTTATGTACCTACATAGATCCACTGCACTTAGACATTCTGCAGCAGCAAACTCATCAGGGCAAAGGCCATGCCTTGCGTTTGTACAGCACCTAGTACAATAGACCAGGACCCAGATAGGGGCTTTCGGGCGATACTTCAGTAACAATGATAATAACAAGGCTTTTGAGTTGTCTTCAGCGAGTGTATTCACCTGGTAGAAAATACTGAAGGACTCCAACCCGGAAGTGACTCAGGGATGGATGACTGTGCTAAATCTGCACTGAGGAGTGAGTGCGACCCACAGCTAATAAAAGCAGAATGAGCCACTGATGCTATGCAATAATCATAGAAGACTCTGTGATCTGAAATTGCCCCAAGGCAGCAGACATCTTTGGCCAAAGGGTGGACATCTGCCACACAAAGATGGTGCCATCACAAGTGCCACCAAACTGGTGGAATGCTTTTTGTACCAGATGGCAGTATTTTGATTCCATGCTCTCTAGTTGTTTACAAATGTAAATCCTACTTGGAGATTCTGGTCCACATCTTTGGCTATGCTAAGCTCACAGCTGAGGGGAGAGGGAGGCAAAGGTGACCCTAAGCACTCTATACGCCGTCCCCAATCCTGGGGTCAGCCAGAGGCCAAATTGACTCCCCACACAAGTTAGAGCAGCCACAGGGACTCAGGACTGTAGGAACACATTGAGCTCCACAGACATCTGTACCCCTAAAGATTCAGGTCTGGTAAGCAAGTTCTGCCAAGCATCAATCTGTGGCTTCTGAACAGCCTGGCTATTGCTGTTAAAGAGCCAGAATGCAGCTACTCGTGTGTGGCTTTGCATGGGAGAGGACGCCAGCTCCATTCTCAACATGCATCCTTCTCTACCGCCTTGTGCCAAGGAGGGGAATGGGTAGGGTAAAATCTCATGTCTGCAAAAGACTGCCCAGCATGGGGGCATCCTCAGCTGCCTGATGTCCCTTGTGAGCTACTGGAGTGGTACAAAGGTGACTTAACCAGGGCCAAGTATCTGGCCCAACATTTCATAATTTCTGTATTATTTGTATGTACTCTTTGCTGTAATCAGACACCGTGTGTTGCCTCCCTCCAATCAGTACTATCCAGCAATCGCATCTTTCATTAAAAATTGTGGTTGTGCTGCCAAAAAGTAAAAATGTAATTCCTTATCTGGAGAGGCCAAGCGCTTTGGTGATCTAGCCATTTTAATCAAATTACATTCTTTCAACTGGGGACAGGAGTAACTGCTTCCAGCGTTTTTAGTCTATTTCCATTTGTTTTAATGGGATTTATAATTATTTTTATACAATGAATCAATTCCCATACTGTTAATCTCAATGATCAAATAATGGAAAGAATGTTTAAAAATTTTGAAAGGCGCCATTAAGGTGAGATTTTGTTAAGATTTGTTAACATCATATCTCTAAATGATTCCAGTTTATTTTCAACCCATTTCTGAAGATTCTTACAGTCAGATATATCGATGTTCTGATTCAAAGGGCAAAAATGCATGAAGGAAATTGACAAAGATCAATATCTGCAGGGTGATTCTTAAGATCCAACTTTCAGTGCAAGCCAAAGCACTGACCTGTCAACCAAATCAAATGCTGCTTTGATGTTGATAAATGCTACATGAGACAGGTGATTAAATTCTTGGTGGGGCTCAGCCGAGAATCGGAGGGTAAGGAAAGTGTCCATAGTTGACTACTTGATGATGTCTTTAAAGGAATGGCTGCATCTTCCAAAGCAGAATGTAAGAACAGATGATGAGGTTGGCCTGTCATGGCCATAGTCAGTGTGAGATCCTTTGCCTTGCACAGGGAAGCTATAATGCCATTTTTCCATTCTGCTGGTTCTTAGCCTGATGCCCATACTTTTAAGAATGGTTGATGCGGGCCAGTGATTACTGGTTCCAAGGCACCTTTGAGCAGTGAGGGTGGAGTACTATCAGGTCCAGTGGCACGTCCATTCTGTAACTTATGGATAGCCATTCTTGCTTCCTTGAGTATCGGAAGATCAGCGTTTGTCCGTGGGTCTGCAGCCATGTACTTTGCCAGGTCACATAGCTCTGGAACAAAACATCACTTGATGCTAAATGCTGAAATACTAGTGAATGCTTTAGAATAATAATAATAATAATAATAATAATAATAATTAATACTTAGCATTTATATAATGTTTTTCAGCCATAGACCTCAAAGAGCTATATAAAGGTGAATAGGCTGTATTGTCCTTGCTTTACACATGGGGGTAATCAAGGCACAAAAAGGTTAAGTAACTTGTCCTCTCAGTCATATCAGAGCCAGGAACATAACTCACACCTTCTGACTCTTAGTTCCAGGCTCTGATTGCTAGGCCATGCTGCTGTTATAAGCTTGAACCACTTCCATATCCCAAACTGCATTTTTATTGCTACAGATGACGTATTTTCCATCATTTCTTGTGGATACCATGCTTTCAAATATATCGGCACAACAAGAGAACAATTAACATTACCACCAACTGATAAGTGCCAAAAATCATTATGAGGATAATGTACACCCAAATGGGCAAATAATTAATTAGTCACTACAGCAATCTCAGGATCAAACAGAATCTTTCCCATCCATAGATAGGAAGAATAAAGAGAGACTTAAAAGACAGTTATGTCTCTGCATGGTAGAATAGGAAAAAAAGCAGTTAAATGAAACTCTATCTGCATTGTAGAATCTGTTATCCATAACAACCTCATTGGATGCAAGGTGGAAAAGCGGAGAGGATTTTTTATTATGTGAAATAATAACAAACACAATGGGAGAAAAAGTAGATTCTGGAGCAGACAAATCATGCCATAACTGTGGTGACAAATTGGGACTGGAGAACAAAAAGAACTGGGAAAAGCATTAATGAGGCCAGAAGCAAAGGACAGCAGCAAATGGCTGCAAATGTTGGAAGCTAACTTCAAAGCAATTACTGAAATAACTGAAATAACTGAAGTGACTATCACCATGGACTAAAATCATTTCCAGAGAGGTAGAGATGCATAAGATACCTACTTCCATCTTAGGCCTGGTCTACACTTAAAATTTAGGTCGACATAGCTACATAGCTCAGAAGTGTAAAAAAAATCCACACCTCTGGGCAAAGTAGCTTCTGTCGACCCAGTTACCATCGCTCGGGTAGGTGGTGTTCCAACACAGACAGAAAAACTCCTTCTCTCCGTGCAGGCTGCATCTACTCTACAAGGTTATGTCAGCATTCTTACTGCAGCTATTCTGCTAGAATCTCTGTCTGTGTACATGGCCTTAGAAACCAGCCAGCCAACAAACTTAAACCTTCACTTTCACAAAGTCCTGTTCAAATGTTTATATCGGTCATAACTAGCTTCACGGTATAACTGAACTTCACAGCTACTGCCTGGAACATCGTGTGTGTTACGTTCAACTCAGTTGTGGTATCTGGTTTTCAGTGAGGGCCTAATATTTTTTTTTGAGCCAGGTTGAATGAGACATTAGGCTGTATAATGGCTTGTCCCAAATATGCATTAGCTTAGAATCTAGAATCCTCCTATCTGTCAGGTTGTCACTGGATGCCCAAGATTCACATCAATGCCCACGCTTCACCTGACCAATAGTGGCACTGGCAGCTTGTCTGGAGCCCGAGAGCCATAGCTAATTGATGGACCATATTGCAGCCTTTGTGTTTTATAGGGAGATTAGCCTTTGGATGACTGCATGGAATCTGTGTTCTCCACAGGCCACACCTTTTTACTGGATTTTGATCCGTGAATTGCAGTTTGGCCATCTCTGCTGATCAGACAACTTGATGACATGATGAAGCAATTGGGCTGTAGAACTTCCAGGAAACCTTCGATTTCACATCTTTACAACTTCACTTCAAAACAGATTTCAGAAGTGGGTATGGAAATGCAATAGCAGGAGGGGCTCATGAAGAAGCATGGGTTTTATGATGGTGCAAAAATTGATTTCAAAATTAAAGGTAATGCAACACTGAGAGATACTAACATCACTCAAAGGTCAGCCTCCCCTCAAATGGCTGAGAGCACAAAGGCAACTGAAAATCATGCTGCAGATCTGGACTTGGAATCAAAAGCTGCCATATCAGATTGCCAGTTCCTCCTGGTTTCAGATCTGTCAGAAATAACTTGAAAATAGCCTTGTTTTTAAACAGAACTTTGGCAAACCTTTCTATTTGAGGTTAGCTCAAGGGAGTTTGGTCCATTTTTATTTTATTCAAACTGCACTGTAATTTATATTTTGGTCCCCGTTCCCATTACCTAGGGAAATGGGAATTGTTTTGATGGTTTACCATCATTTCTCGGTGATACCTGAGCAGTTTCAGAGGCTTCTGTGGGGGAACATTGTTCCTTCAAGAGACCAATCAATGGATGGGTTGGTAGAACAGTATTAATATAGTCTTTTGTCTTCAACTAATGATGAAGCCGCCCCTAGGTATCCTTTTCTTAGTCTTCCATCCTCACAGGCCACCTTGACTTGAAACAAGTGAAGCTGGAGGGAAAATGAGTAGAGTTGTGGTGCCTGAAGTCTCAAGCCAAATCAGATTGTACCATAAAGGATTTGTTGTTTTGTTTTAAATCTTATGCTGCTGTTGCTCAGGAGGCAAAGAACAGTTTTTCTGCCTCTACATAGTTCTGCTAGGTCTCAGTCAGCAGATTTGTTTTATGTGGTCAATCCAAGCTGTCTCCATTCAGCGGCTGATACAAGTTCTTCCCATTGTGAGGAAATTTCATGGTCCTTTGTGGATCCGATTGAGCAGATTCAGACTGAACTGTTTCTTTCTTTGGATGCAGGGAAATATCTTGAGAGAAGAAATGCTAAGTCCTCTCCATGAGTGCAGGCTGATGCCACTCACTGAGGTGATAGTAGTGTTGCAAATTCTTTGTGCCACAGCTCTGCTTCATATTTGTGTGTTTTTTGGCTGATGAAGGCCAGTAGGGCAAGACTGGGTTTATTGCTTCTCCAGATTGTTAATGCCTCCATTAAGAACGACAAGTTGCTAGCTTCTGTTAAGCAAATTGGTATCTGATTATGGCTCAGACAAACATTGCTGCTGACAGTCTGTCCTGTTGTCGTCCAGTGTCTAGTCTTCCATTTTTGGATGAGTTCATTGTGAAGACTGAGCTGAGGCAACTCTGAATATCTGGCTGCCTCAGACCATCTTGACCTTTGTCAACCTGCACACAGGGAGAAGAGGACAAAGTCTACACTGGTAACTTTAGTCTCTTTCTGGCAACAGATGAAGGTGAGGTGCCCTTTCTTCAATTTGCTGCCTTCAATATCCTTAATCATAATATGCTGTTAATTCACCTGTGAATGCTAGCAGAAGTAGATGGGGGTCATCCTTCAGTGGCTTTATTCTTTTCTTTCAGAGGGAACCCAGAATGTAGATTGGGGCAATTGCTCTTCTGCACTGAATGATTTCTCTTGTGGGGTTTTTCAGGTTCCATTTTGTTTCCTCTGTACAACCAGTACATTGGAAAGGTGAGTGAGGAGGCCTGGGTTACAGTATTCTTAATATGCTGATGACAACACAGATCTCTTTCTCTGTCTCACCTAAGCTTTACCCAGTGTTTGGTAAATATTAGGACATGGATGAGGGGTAGCTGGGGTACTGTTAGGTTTGGAGAATCAGCAGAAAGACGTGGCATGGATTATATCTGAGCCTTTAATTGAGGGGTGTGGGCCTGCCATCTTTTACTAGAGTTCACAATCTGGGGGTATTGCTGGACCATTCCTTGCTGTTGGATGAGCATATAGGAGAAGTGTGCAGAAAGGCTTTTATCCCATCTAGAATTTACAACCATTTATTTTGACTGTAAACATTTCTAGTGTAATTCATGTCTATGTCATCTTACATGAGGTACACCTGTAAACTAAAGATGGCACAGAATGCAGCAGCCCAATTAGCAGGTAGCATATCTCACCAGGAACATGACACCAGTGCTTCAGCATCTGCATTTGCTTCCTATTAGTTTCCAGGTGTTTAAGGTGTTAGTTTTGACCTATGTTATAAAGCCTAAATGGTTACCTGTGTGTCTTTGCAGGTGCCATTCTGCTGCAGGTGCTTTCAGCATAAGTATTCACCAGATGTCCTAATATTTTTACTTTCTCCTCATATGGAAGTCCTGAAGTCTTTCCATGCCTCCAATTCTTGCCTTTGTCTGGATTCTTTCAGTTTCTGTGTGATTTTTGAGTTGGAGGTGAGTACATCATTCAATGTGAGGGTTTCCATCTGTTTATATAATGGCATTAGCATATTGTGATTGTAGAGTACGCACATGGTTTTCACTGATGGCCAAAAAATCCAAAGCCAAATGAAAAAACAAAACCTGTACTGGTGGAAACAAAAGCTTTACCAGTTTTGTTTTATGCATGAAATGTTTGCAATATTACAGCTGGGCTATCATCAATTTAAAGATCTTTCCCTTATAATTCAAAAGACAAATGGTTGATTTAAAATTTGATGATGAGCAAGCATATGCAGCTGATACCAATATACATTATTTAAACAAATACTGCATGTTTGGTCATGAATGTATGTATTTTTAGGAACAAGAACACAGACTACAGGTGATTAGGCCACATGATATGCTTTATTCTTAAAATATTTTGAGGGCTATGGAGGTGAAATCTGGCTGCGTATGTAAAAAGCTACTGTAACTTAGAAAATTACTTTGGAAAGCAATTCAGAATCTCATTCAAGAATTTGATGTGCAGGCTGCAAGTAGGGAGGTCTGTGAAGATGCTACAGCTCCTACCAACTAGTTGCAAGTTGCTCATTCAAACCTATCAATCATCCAGTGATGTCAAAGCAAGACTGAATAGTATGAGCCCAGTGATAATAGTCAGAGAAATGGAAGTGCTAGAAGTGTTCCAGCCATGAAGATAGTAATTTTTGGATTCCAGCACACTCTGCTTCAGGAGTAACTTGCATTGCTTGTTTTCACGTGTCCTGAAGAGAGGGATGTAGTCTTGTGTTCTTGATTAGGGACCTTTGAGTTCTAATGCAGTTCTGACATCTGTTGCCCTTGGCAAGAGGCTTAGTGCCAGATCCTCAGCTGGTATAAATTGCTATTGTGCTGTTGGCTTCAATAGAACTACACTATTTTACACAAGCAGAGGATCTGGCCCTTACCCTGTCTCCCTCAGTTTCCCGTTCTGTTAAATGGGAACAGTAATACCTACCTCAGAGGGGTGTTATGACGATTAGGGGCTTAATCCTGCTCCCACTGAAGTCCATTACAAAACTTTCATTCACTTCAGTGGGAGCAGGATGAAGTTCTTAATAGTAAGTGTTTGTAATGCACTTATGTAACCCACACTTGGAGTTTGCCTGCTCCTGGAGCCACAGACCGAGACTCCAAGGGGCCCCAAAAGGACTACAACTAAGATGGCTACCTGAGCCCTCTGACATCATTTCTCAGCATGCTTGGAGTCAGGGGTGGGGACAGACGGAACTAGAAACCCCTGCTGTGGTTTCTGCACAGCCCTCAGTGAGAGGGCAGCCTAGCTTGACAAAAAGGACAGGCAGCTGAGTTTCAGTTTGGAGCTCATGGAATTCTTGCTAAACTCCCACTCCTCCCAAAGGGAGTTCTTCTAGTTGCATGGCTCAGTCAGTTCCAGCACTGCGGAGACCAGCATCCAGCAGTGACACAGAAAGATCTAACCTGGCTCCAGCTACTAGAGCCAGTTGAGACACAGGTGTGTTCCAGACCTGAGAGCAGCAACCCTGGTTGGAGTCAGGAGAGAACCCCCCACCCAGGGTGGGGGAGGGGAGGATAAAGTAAGGGATATTTGTTTAAGCTGGCCAATGCCACAGTGCTGCGACGCTCCGTCCCAAAACATTCAACCTCAGCATACCATCTGCCTCAGGAGCGTGCCAGGGAAGGGGCTGGGGTTTGGAGGAGTTGTTAATGTCGAGAGGTGGTGAATTGGTTTATGTATTAATGTTTATTACAGTATTAGTTAACCATAATCCTTTCCTTCCTCAGATCCTATTTTCTTATTCCCAGTAAAGTCCCCTTTGTATTATTTGCTATTATTTTTGGTGTGTATTCCTTGGCTGGGGTTTGTTTCATTTATTGTCCCCTGCATACTGGACTGCACGCTTCTTGCCAGCCAGTAGTTGTATAGATTTTGTCAAGAGACAGCACCACTGTGTATATGCCACGTTGAGTCGTCGCATTGGGTGGAGGCACCAGGTGCCAGAAAAGAGCCCTGGTCCCAACGCATGCGAGGAGAGTGAAGAAGGCGCTCCAAATATTGGTGTTAGCAGGTTCCAGACAGAGAAGGGAGAAAGCTTAATCAATACCTTGCAGGAGGAGCAACACTTAGAAGATGAAAACTGGGGTGGTTTAAACAAATTTGCCTTACTGTAGTATTCTTGGCAAATCCAACGCATCATAGTGGAGAATAAACAGCTTCAGTGGTAAGAACGGAGAATGGAATTATTACTGCTCTTACTGAAGAAATGCTTATAGAAAAGAAACCATTTCTGAAAACAGTGCTCTCCACTTCCCCCTGTTCTGATGATTAATGCCTCTCTTTCTGCTTCTGAATCTTGTCATTTCTTCGGTCACCTCTTTTTGAGGGTGATGCATGAATCTATAAACCCCTGGTAGACTACCCCTGATGCACACTGTAGGGGGCACCTCCAGGCAGTGTAAACACCTGAACAAGATCTGCTCAAAGCAACACTCTTTTCCTTTGTAAAGCTAAGATTTTTGAGAGGATTTGCCTCAGGGGAAAATATTGCCTTTTTTTGCAGAGAATTTCATGGCCATTTTGGAGTCAAGCAGTTTTTCTTTGCATGAAAAAGTGAAGAGGTTTTTTTATGCATGTGAGATCTGCTTTTCCTGGAAACCAAATCTCTGATGTTTTGCTGGTTTTTCACATTGTTGTCAATGGAGCGTCTTTATTTACCCCAAAGATCAATTTTATGTTGTCTTCCTTGCTATGGTGCTTGCTAGCAATGTCCAGCTGCTGTTTACTTGGGGAGCTGCTACCAGTCTGGTTACAACTGAAGGCTCATTGTTTCATGAATCATGTTGGGATTATGTGCTAATAATGGCTTTGCACAGTCACAGTATTATAGCTAGACACATGCCGTGCAACCAATGTCATCAGTGATTCTTCCTGTCTCATTCATCTGTTAGAATGGTTCTTGGAACACTGATGTCAGCTATGTGTATTTATGAGGAGGTCATGTGTCGAACTGTAAGCTGCATTGCATATTACTCAGGAATAACTATTTCATCTGGGTGCCATCATAAAGTGTACTACAGTTTGGGTTTAGCAGGCTGACTTTGTGTCTGAGCAGTTGTATTTTCTGTACATTAAGAACAAGACATGGTCTCAATCTAAAATAACATTTATTTTTTAGATTAAGAAAAACAGCAATCAAACTCCTTCCCCCGCCCAAGTCTTCATGAGAGATTTGTCATCTGTGTGACAAGCTGCAATAACTCTAAGAACAAAATGGCTGCCATCTCTTCACCCGGCCTGAAATCTTAGAAATTTAATGGTGAAGTATGCAGATATTAAAAGCATAATAATAACAATACCTACCTCTTGTATAACACTTTTCATCTTTAGAGTTCAAAGTGTTTTAGAGAGGAGGTCAGTATTATTATCTCCATTTTAGAAATGGGGAAACTGAGGCAACAGGAAGGAAGTGGCTTGCTCACGATCACCTAGCAGGCCAGTGATAGAGCCTGGAATTGAACCTTGAATCCTATCCAATGCTCTAGCCACTAGGCTCTGCTGTCTCATACCTACATACACCACATGAATCCTTGGCACACAAGCTGGTGTGGTTCTGCCAACACATGTGGAGGAAGTCATAGTGCACTTCCTTTTCTTTACGTGAACAAAACTGCTGGTTGGATGAAAAATTAAATGTTGTGCATTATGCCATAAGGCAGCTTTGTGGTGCAGATCTAATACAATGATCTGGCTTTTAAGGAGAAAAATTGGTCCATTTTATGTACCAGTTTTTATATTTTAAGAGAGAAAATACATGCGACTTGCAATCTGGGGGAAATTGCAACCTTTCTTTATGTAGCGACTGGCTCCTTAGGAATAAAGAGGGACCCTCATTTTAATCAGAGTAGTAAATGGGAATTTGCTTCTTGAGGTAAATGCAAGCTCGTACTTGGCAAAATCTGATTCCCTCATTTAAAGAGATTAGATTATCCATGCTTCCTGAGCTCTGCTCAGTACAGGAATGGAATTTGGGGGCAAAAGTGTCTCTCCATATTCTGGGGCCATCTGGGGACTTATCTGGTTCTTGAGGTAGAGTGAGAGCAGTCTCAAGGCTGCTCTAATCTATGCTTGGCTTGAGGGGCTGTTCTATCAGTCAAGAACAGCTAGAGTGCATTTTGTTCTGACCAAACTCCCTTCCCTAATTAACTTTGCTGTAGTACTTGCAGCAGATCCAATATGCCACTGAAGCAGAGTAAAAGGACCAGAGTGGAACACAGAATCTGGCGTAGGGAATTTGATCTATAATGAAGTGGGAAGAGGGATTTATTCCCTTTTTGTTTAAATTATGCTAAATTCTGGTTTGTGAGAGTTTGTACAGCTATATTTTTAAAATATTTGTAACAGGGAATGGCAGTTCCTCTTTATCCTCAGTGTGTATTATTTTTTAAAAGCAAAATGAAGTTTTTTAAAAACAAGACACAGACTTGTTTTACAGGCACTAATAATTCCACTGAACAAAGCATTAAAATTTTGTGATTTACTAGGCTATAGCTTTATAAAAACGCACGGTATGGATAAGTAGGTTGGTTTTCTTTGGCAATAAGATGATCTGATCAAGACAAATACCGCACAATGAAAATGAACATGAATTCTCTCTGCTTAGCAGTATATGCTTTTAGCTTTTTTCCCTAGGCTGTTTTGCTAAAGCCTCTGTCCATTGTGCAAATATGATAAAAAAGCTTTTGTATGATATTTTACTTGCTTCTGCTCTTTTCACCTAAACTTCAATCACATTAGTTTGACATTGTTTGATCACATAGTCTTTTGTATCACATTTGTGAGCCTACAAATGTCATCCGATAACATGGAAATAGTGGACATTTATATTTCAGGTTTAAATGAACTGTGTGAAAATCACCACTTGAAGTTAGTGATGGTAAGACAATGTAGCATGACATACAGGAATATAAACGTTATAATATTGGAACAGTGATAAGAACGGTGCAGTGCTCATATATCTATATCTACATACACCCCCATGTATTCTAAATATATGTGCAAGTAAAATAAGAATCTACAGAGAAGAAGAATGGAGGGAACAAGAAAATGAAAACAAAGACAAAACTGAAATAAAACTGGGAGCAATCAGGATGAATTACTGAACAAAGGAAAAAAAGACTTATTAAAATTCATCTATGAAAGGGAAAGTGGGAAAGCACAGAAATGTTTCCAGTTACAAAATGGCTGGTGAAGGCTTGCTGGATTCACTGAAACAGATGAAACAGATGAGAAATAAGAAATGTCTTTCTGTCTCTGCATTTATATTATGAGGAAAAATGAGTGCTCTTTCAAAATAATGTAAAGAATTTTAGGAACAAGACACATCTATCCTTCCAAATAGGTTTTTTAGTTTTAGGTTTATCTCAGGCCCATCTTCCTGCTATTTTTAAAAAACCTCTTCAATCTCTTTTTAACCAGTTTCTCTTGGACTCCTTCAGATGCTCTGCGTCTGACTTGAACCCAACACCCAGAGAGCTACCAGGGAACCCACATCCCTATACCACCCCCAGTAGCAGCTATAACTTGGCTACTCTCCGTGACTCACCTTCTTCAGAGGTTGCACGCCATAGGAAGTTCCGCCTCAAGTGCTCTGAATGACAGTTGTCTTAGTGATCCCTGATTGGCTCCTTAATTCTATATTAAACCCATGGGGCTAGCAGGTGACAATGTGCATCTCTAGTTAGCTGCCATGACTACGCTGCTTCTGAACTCCCAGTATTGATCTCTGCTCTGACTTGGATTCTGATTCCCAATTGACCCCCAGAATGCCAGCACAGACCCTTATGCCTGATATGGACCCTTGGCCTGATTGCTGACTTTGTTTCCAGCTTTGACCCCCAGCTTGATTTTTGACCCTGAAACTGGCTCTGCCTCCTGGCTTCAGTTCCTTGCTCCCAAGCTCCTACTACTAGTCCTGCCTACCTCTGCCCAGGATCCCGACAGTTTGCCTGGACCACCTTACCCCATGGAGAAGGCTGGCTCTGTGGACCTGGAAGCAGTGGGTCACCCCCTACCCAGCATGTCCCAAAGGGCACTAGACATGCCTGAATGTGTTGACAGCTCCCCTCGGAGGAACTTCCCTTGTTTTGGACACAAGTGGTACAGCTTTTGTCTGAGAACAAGGTCTCTGAGTGCAGACCATCTAGCTACTCCATGAAAATTCTGCGCTATGGGCCCAACTAGTGCAGTACACCTCCAAGAACCAGACACTGTCAGAGCAGGCTGCCCAGCTGTGGAATGAGAAACACTGTGCTCTAGGCATGAGGCGCAACTGTGCATCTGGACTCCAGTCTGACAGTCCCCTTTCTGGAGCCTTTCAAAGGAGACTGCCAAAAATTTAGGGGTTTCCTCAACCAGTGTTGCCTGCTGTTCCTATTCTGAATAGTAAAGGAATGAGCTAAAAGTAGCAATGCCTGTTATTGCATACGAGCAGCTGCTAGTGATGGAATTGCATGTTTTGGTCCAAAAATTGAAAGTAGTGGGTGATGATCCGTCAGCAAGGTAAAATGTCTATCATAAAGAATAGATATGGAACTTCCAAATTCCAAAGATAATGCTGAGAGTGTCTCACTCTATTTGAGCATAATTCTTCGCAGGTGTAGTGAGTGTTTATGAAGTGAAGGCAATTGTTTTCTCCATGTCATGAGGACAAATGTGACAACTCCATAGGTTGCAATGGTAGCAAAGCATCAAAATGTGTAAGAACTTCAGCTGATGTCAACAATTTTTTTGCTTTCTTAAATGTACACTCACAGTCTTTAGTCCATTTCCATTTTTTCTTTGCTTGTAATGGTTCATGTAAAGGTCCAAATACTGTCACCACTTTAGGCACAAGTTTACCATAGTAGTTAAGCAGTCCTAAGAATAAACGTAACTGTGACATGTTCTTCAGCGATGGTGCTTCAAGAATCACCTTCTCTTCCTCTGGTGATTTTCTTTAGCCTGTGGCATCAATTACATGTCCAAGGTATTCAACTGAAGGTTTGAAAAACTCACATTTATCTCGAAGTACTCTCAGTCCAGGGTTTTCCAAACATTCAAGACAGCATCCAAATTTTGACGATGATACTCTTGATCCTTTTCTGTACAAGAATGTCATCCAAATAACATTGAACTCCATTCAGTCCCTTCAGGATCTAATACATGGCTTACTGGAACAGGGCCGGTGTTGATGTGATAATGAAAGGCAACCTGCTGTAACAAAATAAGCCTTTTTGTGTGTTGTTTGTGAGATATTTGCGAGATGCCAGATCACTCTCCATTTTTAGGTATCCACTGAGCAAATCTAGTTCACTGAAACACTGACCTCCATTAACAATACCAAACAAATCTAGTATGATGGATATAATCCAGTCACTGTGTGAAACTGGTGACAGGACTCCAAAGTTCACTAATTGGTCCAAATCAGCATCTACCAGAGGTTTCAGAGCATATAAAGCGCAACTCTGAGGTTGCAATATTTTGGCTGTCTGTCCAACTTAACAGTGAGCTTCACTGACACATTGCTCATCTGTCCAAGCTCTTTTTCAAAAACGATGGACTGTCTGTCTAGTATTTCTTGAGGTGCTTTCATGATCGCCTTGATGTTGGTCCAATTCAACATGAGCTTCTCAATCCAAGATCTGACAAATAACGCTGGATAGTATCCTTCCATCACATACATGGGTAAAACAACTGATTGTCCATCTAGTTGAATTTTCACCTGCAGCATCCCTTTTAGGACTAACTGTTCTATGGTATAATCTTCCAAACGATGGAGGTTTCTTCCAGAGGAACTTGTGACAAACTCTGGTGATAGGTAGATGCAGAAATCAGTGAAATGGCAGCTCCAGTATTAACCTCCATTCTTGCAAGAACTGCTTCAATCAAGGGTGTGACCCAGATGCCATCTCTGAATCCAGCTTGTGATACCACATTATGAATTCCCGAATTTCTACCTTTCTTAGGTTCAGGCTGCATTGGCATCTTCCTGTATGGATGATTACTCTGTGTTGCTGGTCATTGAACTGTGAGACAAGTCATAGAGATGTGTCCTTCCTTTTTGCACTTCCTACAAATAACCTGGCATGCGCAGCATTCCTTCTCAGTGTGAGTCACTTGTGCACAGTGGCCACACGGAAATTCCTTACATTACTGTGATCCTCTGTCTCGCCAATTCTCCGTTCATGCAAAATTTCAGATAATCCTTCTTTGCGGTCTCCATGGCAATTGCTACTTCAACAGCCTTCTTGAAAGTAAGCATTGCTATAGTTAATAACTTTTTCCAGATCTGGTCATTGCATAATCCAGAAACTAATTGGTCATGCAGGGCAATGTTTTTCCAAACTGACAGTGCTCTGACAATTTCCCTAGAGCAGCAATGAACTGTGTTACCGACTCTCCATTTCCCTGATGTCACTGATGCGACTGATATTGTTAGGCTATCATGGGATAGGAGAAAAACTTTTCTGCATTACTGCAGTAATTGCAACGTATGTGGCAGTTCTGGACACAGTTGGAGACAGTAGGTCACGCAGCAGTCCATATGCCTTCGGACCTATTGCTATCAGCAAAGCTGAAACTCTTTGTCCCTCTGGAATGTTGTTGCAGATAACAAATTGCTCAAAATATTCAAGGTACACCACTCAAGATTCACAGTTGCCATCGATTTCACCAATATTGTCCACAATTTCTCCTGTTGGACTTCATACCTCCTGGACGTCTTCTCTGCCAGAAGGGACTTCTTTGTTAGTTATTGTACTATCTGTGCTTGATCTGCCCTGTTCTGGCAGTGTGCTTACATTGTAAACTGCAGAATTCTTCTGTTGGCTGTATTTGGGCTCTGTCTGCAGGCCATAGATTCTCAGTTCAGGCTAAGCTGTTTGCCTGCCTGCCTGCTTGCACATGGTCAACAAAGATGGCTGCTTCTCCCTCACTGCTTCTTTGTTTGAACAACTCCGGGGGCAGTCTATTCCTTTGTTCTGTTGTCAATTGCCAATTCCCTCTCTCGAGCTGTCTGGTTCACACTGTCCTGTCCCAGCAGCAAAAAGCAGCAGTTTGTCACCTTATACCGCTAAATGAACTTTCCCCCTTTGTTTTATAGTAATATTTGCTTATTTTTCCTTCTTCTTGTTCAGGCAAAGGGACCACTTGACTCTCATGGGATAGTAATCCTGCGTTGTCAAATATCATAGTTGGACCCAGCAGAGAAGGCGATAGACACAGACACAGAGGAAGCTGATAGAAACACAGCTGTGGTCACGTTTATTGGTGTGGCTGCAAAACTGAAACTAACAAGAAAGTGAGGCTTTCCACTGGAAGGGGGAAGGGCTCAAAAATTTAAAGGGATAGAACATCACATTGGCATCTTGTGGCTGGCCACTTGTGACCATCCTTTGGTGTGAGTGGAAAATCGCAAGTTTGCCTGTATGCACCACCAGATGAGTCCTGGCTTCAAAACACATCCTTACAGCCTGATTCCAGGACACTGCCAAGGAGCCCTCGGGCCTAGGCTGTGGCCCTGCTATGATTCCTGTCAGAACTGACTCCTGCTCTTCCTGCCAAGGTCCATGACTACATGGATGTCTTTGAGAAGAAGAATGTGGATGCACGACCACCACATTGTGACTATAATTGTCTGATTAAGCTGTAGCCTTGGGCCAAGATACCTTTTGGTCTCATCTATGCTATGTCGGAGCCAGAGTTGTCTGCTCTGCAATCCTATCTCCAGGAGCATCTGGCCAAAGGATTTATCCATCCCTTCACCTCCCCTGCCAAGCCCCCAGTTCTTTTCACTAAAAAGAAAGATGGGACCTTGCGATTATGTGTGGATCACCAGGCCCTCAAGCAGGCAACCATCAGAAACTGGTATCCTCTCCCACTGTTGGACAATTGTTGGACAGCCTACAGTGACCCCAGGTGTTTACCAAGCTTGATCTGTGAGGAGCCTAAAACCTGGCATGGATCCAGGCTGTGAAAAATGGCCTTTCAAACATGATATGACCTCTATGAATATTTGGTGATGCCATTCAGTCTTACAAATGCTCCAGTAACATTCTAGCACTTTGTGAATGAGATATTCTGAGACATCCTAGCCCAATACATCATAGCCTATCTCAGTGATATACTTGTCTTCTCAGAGAGCCAGAGTAGTGTGCTCAACATGTCTGGTCAGTCCTGGATCTGCTCCACTGACACGGCCTATGCACAGTATGGTAAAAAAAATATATTGTGCACCTATAGCATGAATCAAGGAATCATAGGAGTTAGAGATGGAGCCAAGATTTTCAAGAGTTTTGAAAGCACCAAGAGTTTTTAGTGTACAACTTGAGATACTTTAGAGGGGCCTGGTTTTCAGAGGCTAGATGTTCAGCACTTTCAGAAAATCAGGCCCCTTCAAGGCATCTCAAGTTAGGCACCCAAAATGCCCAGTCAGTTTTGAAAATCTTGGCCATAGTCCAGTCCTCTGTAAAAGCAGGATCATTCCCTATTGAATATTTATGAGTGTTTAGTCCAGTCTCATTTTAAATATCCCAAGAAATGGGTGTTATATCACTTTTCTTGAGAGACTATTCTACAGCCTAAAAGTCCTCATGCTTCCTGTCAGAAAGCATTTCCTGATATTTAACCTATTTTTTTCCTTTTTCCTATTCATTCATTCCTAGCTCTACTTCCCTTTCCCCATCCTAAATAATTTTTCTTCTTGCTTGGTGTTTGTACCCTGTGAACTTTTGTATCATGTTCTTCCTTAGTCCTTTCTTAGCCAGGCTGTGCATATTTAACTCTTATTAAATCATTCCTTGTGCACCAAAGCCTCCAGCTCGCTGATAAGTTTTGTTGCTGTTCTCTGAACTCCCTTGTGACTTGTGAATCTCTTTCTAGAAAGGAGGTGCCCAAGAATGAAAGCAATATCCCTGGTGAAGTCACACTTGAGACATGAAGAAAGGAGCAGTTATTTCCCTGCTCTGTGATGCGACACCTCAATACATACAGTCACGGATTGCACTGACCTTTTCTGCTACCGTATTGCATTACAAGCTTATGACTAATTTGGTATTCTCTATCTTCCTATTCCTGAATGTGATGGAAACAGAATGCATATACGTTGTTATTACTAAGAAAAACAGAATACAAGTGGACATCGCAATTAAATGGATAAGCTATAGAGACAGTAGAATAAATTAATGTTCTGGGGTCATATATATCCAACCAAAGAGGCTGTTCCAAAGAAATTGGAAGACGGCTATGGCCTCCCTTGAGAAAGTGTGGAAAAAACATGGTATCTCAGAATGTATGAAGGTATGACTGGTGAAAAGTCTAATTTTTTCCACAGCAATTTATGGATGTGAATTGTGAGATGTTAATGCTCCTGACAAGAAGAAAACTGAAGCTTTTGAAATGTGGTGCTGGTGAAGACTCTTGCGTATCTCCTGGATTGGAAAAAAAAGATGAATGCTTATATTAGAAATATTACTGGAGAGAAGGAGACCCTGATGTTGGAAATCAACGGATGCAAATGTATGCACTTTGGTCGCATTCGGTGTTGAGATAGAAATGCCCTTGTGACAGTTATTATGGAAGAAATGGTGGTGAGTCATTAAAGTAGGGAATGACAAGTGAGGAGATAGATGGATGATCAGCAGATCATTGGAAGGTCAGCTGCTGAGTGCTCTAATTTAGCAATGCATCATGAAGACTTTTGCAAATTCTTCTATGATGTCACTGATATTCAGACATGAACAAATAAATTTGCTTACTTATCCTCCTAAGTCTCTTTCAGCATTACTGCTTTCCAGGCTCCTCATCTGACTTTTGGATTAATTTACCCCGATGTCCTAGCTTGCACTTTTCCAAGGTGATTCTTATTTTATTTTTGACCCAAGTTTCTAATTTCTCTAGGTCCCGTTGTCCTATTTTCTCTGTCCTCACAGCTATTCTCATCTCCTTCCCATTTAGTATCATCTGTGAATTTAATTAACATGCTGTTTACTCCCCTTTGTAGTTTATTAAGAAAGATATTAAATAAGATGAGACCTAACACTGCTCTGCCCTTAAATTGATACTTTGAGACTTGTAATTATCATTTGTTTTTGGTCCATGAGCCCAGATTTCAATCAACATGAGTATTTGTGCCCAAGATGTTTTGAATTAATTTTAAGTATGCTTTTGTGTGATAAATCTGACTGTTCTCTCACATACGTCAGTTTTATATCAGTATAACTCCATTTGCTTGGAGTAAGTGGAGAATCAGATCCATTATAAGTTAAGAAATATCTTGTTAAAACCCAAATATATTCCATCTACTCCTTCCATTCATCCATTAATTTGTAATTGTATTTAAAAAAAGCAATCAAGTTAGTCAGGCCAGATTTATTCTTCACAAAACCATGTGACTTATTGCTCATGGTTCCATTATTCTCTAGAAATGTAGTGAATTTTTCCCCTCAAGATTTTTTGCATTGTTTTACCAGAGATAGAGGTTAAATTTTAAAATAATTGTAATTAGCACGATCACTCTTTTTTCCTTTTATGAAAGCTGGTTCAGTACCACATTTGCTTTTCTCTAATCTTCCGCTACCTTTCCAGTTGTACATGACATTTCAATAATAAGAATAATAAATTACTAATAACTATTACAGAAGTTGCCAAAGATCCCCATCAGGATTGAGGGCCCCATTAGTAAGTTAATTTGTTTATTTCCTTAAAGTTTTTAGATGCAGTTTGTCCAGACTGGTTGATTTATATATGGACAGTGGCCAACATTCCCCAAATACTGTATTAGAGGGTGAAATTCTGGTTCCATTGAAGTCAGTGGGAGTTTTGCCATTGATTTCAAGTGGGTCAGGATTTCATTTGCAGTGTTTATCAGGCATTCCCAAGGACTTAAATGACCAAGTTGCCATCATTGCTGCACGGTCAGAAGATGCCCATGCAGTGTACAAGAATTCAGTGCTGATAGCCTCTGAGATAGTGACTGAGCTGAAAGGTTGCTAATTACTTTGTCAGATGCAACTCTGATTTTCAGTACTCTGACTAATATTCAGTAGTACAACCCTCCAGTGACAAACATGTGTGAGCTATTTTTTTACTGGAAGATCCTGCCCCCATTTATTTAAAAAATAATGCAAGGCTGTGCAGGGTAGGATAGTGAAGGTGCTTGGGATGCATCCTTGGCTCCTTGGGCTAGTCTGAACTAGTGTCTGCTTGCAATGCATATTTTGTTTCCCACACAAGAGATAAAATACAATTAAAAGGCCACACGCTTCCCATAATAGCCCAAGAGGAATAGGAAGAGGCTCAATGCGTTAATCCAGGCCCACACACTTACATGCTCAATTCTGTGATGAGTAAGGCTGTGATTCTGTCATGGAGGTTGCGGAATGCAGCAGCAGTCTTGGGGGCAGCCCCGGGGAACGTCTGAGCAGTGGTCTTGGGGACGGCCCCGGGGAGCACCCGAGCAGTGGTCCCCAGGGCATCGGAGCAGGGGTGGCTGGGGGCAGTCTTAGCTTTAGTGATGAGGTGCCCAAATCCCAGTTTGAGGTACTTAGATACACATCTGAGCACCAAAAAGCAGATCGTACTGAGGCACCCAAGTTTAAAACTAGATCTATATGACTTTCAGTGCTGTCTGGGGACCTGATTCGCCATTGTTCTGCCCCTTGTGTAGCTATGTACACCAGTGCAAAGTGAGAAGGGGGGGTAAAATACCACCTTTCTGATTTGATAGCATTTTACACTTACTTTGCACTGGGGAAAATGCTTGTACATGGTGCAAGGCAATGGAGGGGTAGGTAGTAGGTTTGTATCTCCATAGTGTATCAGTTAATAGATCATTACCTTAATAGACTGTTTTGAGATTTTAAATTAAAATGCAAATGTGGTAGAGTTCCTTATGTAACTAGCAAACTCCATAAGAAGAGGGCAAGCCACAGGTGTTCTCCAGCACCACAGAAGCTAATCACCCAAGCCATGAGGCTGGGGAAAGAGCTACTGTTCTTATGACATTTTTTTTATCTTTTCCAATAGCCTGTGTAATGAGATCTACAATGATTATCACCATAGTACCTCTCTCCATGTATCTGTGACAAAAGAGAGACTTGAACCAGAATCTCTGATCTTTCCTTCCGCTGAGTCAAGTATCATTAGCATGTTAACATCCCAGACAGGCAGGGGGAACATTGTAAATGAAAACTGGTGGCTTCTACAAAAATAGGGCCTGCTGTTAACCCCTAAGCAGGGTATTACAACAGGGAACTAAGGATTTACCCACAAACCCCTACACTACAGATTCCTCCCCCGCCTGTATCTATTACCGGGTAGTGATTAATACCAAAGAGGCAGGTATAAAGTACAACAGAACAAGGTTTATTAACAAGGACCCCACGAAACAGTAAACATATAACAAAGCAAAAGCACTTGGTTGTTAAGTCTAATCTGGCCTGAAACTAATACATCACCACCGTATCTGATGATCTCAACAGAATGAGGACCGCACTCAAGGACAGGAGCATAACTGGATCACAGGAACACTCGAACTCAGGAACCCTCAGGAATGATGCAGGACCCAGGAGCAATAACACTAAGGATCAGGAACCAAAGGTAAGCAGGTCTTCTATCTTCTAGTCTTGAGGCGAGGTCTCAGCTAGGACTGTAGGCACTGGGATGGACAGCAACCAGTTTCTGTGTGACAAGTCTTATATAGACTACACCCTGATCATATGTTCTTTCCCACTCTTTCTGGTTGTTGGGCAGACTTGCCAGCAGTATCCAGGCAGATCAAAATTACATAACCCTGTAGTTTCCTGCCTTGGACCGAAAAGGGCACCAACTGGCAAACAAGAAGGAGGTAACAACATGGAGGCCAAACAACAGCTTTGTCAAAACAAAATGACAAAATTGAAAATTGGCTTTACACTGCTCCTTTTGAAATCAGTGGCAATCCTAGTGGGAGCAGAATCTAGCCCGTACTATGACCAAAACTCATTCAGTATAGTGGTAATCCAAACCCAATTTCCCTTATGCACTGTACATGTACTTTCAAATGTAAAAAATATATATATTTCTTATGCTTACATCAAACTTCTTAGTCCCTGGAGTCAATGTGATGCATTGTCCTGGTTCTCCATCTCCTCTGGCCTATTTCTTTGTGAAGTTCTCCCTGGGACCCAAATCCATGTGATTTCATTCCTGCTGATCATCATGTGCTCTGTGAAGATCAAAGCAAAGTCTCACTTCCAGCTGTCATTTTTGTTTTGCATCCCCAAATGTTTCCCTCAGTTTAAACAAAGCTTCACAGTAATCGGGACAAAAGCAGACCAATTAAAACATGCCTTGCCTTTTGATCTGCCCATTCATAATGCAAAAGTTTTCTCCCAAATCTGCTATGTGGAGCTCAACGGTTTTTTACGACTGCACAATATGTTCATCGAAGACATCACTGCACAATGATCTAACGATTATACTGAAATACAGAACCATACAGAAATAATAAAGGCCCCAACTCTGCAATCCATTTAGGAGGAACTGTTTGCAGTTTAATTTTTTCAGGAGAGCGCCTTGCAGGACTGAGGTCAATGTACACTAAAAACAACAGCAACATTTACACTCCATCTAGATACTCTCATTTGACCATCTATACTTTTGTTTAATGCCTATTTGAATGTGTTTACTTCCCTATAGAAATGGTTCAGTGCTAACAAAAGTTAGGAACATAGGAATTACAAGACTGGATCAGGCCCCTAGCTCATTGTCCAGTAGCCAGCACCAGATGCTTCAGAGGAAGGTATAAGTACCTTGGAGTAGGCAGATATGGGATAACTTCCCCATTACACTAGGTCTCATCCTGATCTCTAAGAGTTAAAGATTGGTTCAAGCTATAAGGTTTAATATCCCTCTCAAAATGTTTGCTAGCAATAACTATTAATTCTGGATATTCCTGTTGTCCATTAAAAGATTTAATCCTTCTTTGAATCTTGCTGAATTGCCCACAGCCCAGCATCCATGAGTACCCATCATCGTAAACCAACATATCTTACTTAGAAGACAAGGTAGAAGAAAACAGATTTATGTTTTCTGCTTTCCAGGAGTTATAAACAGTGCAGAACACAGAATACAGATTAAGGTTTAGGCTGAAATAACAGCTTCTAAAATATTTTGGGAACAACTTCCAAAACTATCTTGAAAACTGGAAGCAAAAGTAGTAAAAATAATTTAGACTCAGCAAATAGAAACATTGATTCAACCAATTAAAAAAAAAAGAAGCTGGAGGAATCTGCATTAATACCCTCCCAAAACAAATAAACAAAACTATAAATGAAAATAAGCTAAGTAAAGTGTGTTATGTGACTGAAAACTGAATAATAAAATCTCTGTAGGGAAAAATAGCAGACAAGAAGGACTCTAGACAAGATTACATTTTACAGTAAATCCCATCAGCCCAGAGAAACCTAATAGAGGGACCTATTATCTAAAGCAGGAGGAAGAAACACATTCCAACTAAAATAACCATAAAAGAGCAAAACAGATCATCAGTACAAGAGAGTTAAAGTTCCCATTAGAATTAAAAAAGTGATAGCTCTACAATCCAGCATTCATGGGATGATCCACAGACTAAATATCCTAGAAATGCTTGTTTGAATTGTAGCATGCTCAATTCAATTCCAATACAGATAAAACTGTAGTTTACTGGGGGAGGGCGGGACTTTTGAATGAGATCTTAAAACCAAGCTTTGCTCTGGCAGAGTCAAATTTGAGGGGGGAAAGGTATAGGTACTCCCCCAAGTTCCAGCCACATAACAAGCTCCAGCTGAGTTACCGTAATGAGACACTGCACACTACAAATTGTGTAGATCTTCACAATATGATTGTGCGTGATCTCTGAGCTCCTGGAGCTGGACTTCCCCCTTGGTGGAACTAAGATGTCCCACTGGGCTCTGCCACGCTATCTGGCCATGACTCCTTCTTGAGTGGGGAAGAGAACAAAGCCATAGCTACACTAGGAAGAAAGATGCATTTTAACGCATGTTAGCTAACACATGTTAATGATTGTGTATTACAGTCCTAGTGTAGACATGACAAGCTGCCCTTTAAACAACTGTTTATTGGCTGAGGGGAACACTAGGCTCTCCCCTAGTGTCCACACAAGCAGCTTAACACTTGGCCAACTTGCCTTATTATACAAGGATTTTAACAAGTGTATTTGAATCCAATCTCAGACCCATACCTTCTGCTTCTGCTGTGGGATACTCTGGTGCCATGACCACACTACTGTAGCCATTTCTGTCTGATTATTGAGTCCACAGTCTGCTGACCCATGCGGCACAACTCTTCCTCTTTTATAGCTATCTCGTTCTTGTTGAATTATCTTTTTAAGTCTTTTCTCTCTTCAGCAAGCCTCTATGTATTTGGTTGGAGACATTCTTCTTTCTTAGAGTTTCTCACTCCCACAGTAGTCCTGGCTGCATCCACACTTATTTCTTTGAAAAAACAACCATTGTTCTTCTATGTCAGCCATCAGTGTCTTTAACTCCACAGGTGCTGGGTGGTGTTGGTGGCTTGTGATATACAGGAGGTCAGATTAGATCATCTAGTTGTCTGCCTCTTCAACTCTGCCTCTTCAAATCTGTTACTAAGTTGCAGTTTGAAATACACTTTCACTGCTGGATCTGCTAACTTTCTAGTATCATACATATAACCACGCATAGCAGAGGGCGCCTTCTTTAGTTTTATTTTGATTGTCCCACTAACAACATGCTGATGCCATCACTTCCGACATCAACACTTGTGCACACGCTGGCGTCCAACAGTGATTTTCTTCAGTGCCTACTAATGGTCAAACTGTTTCCGGATAAAACCATCTGATTGCCATGTCAGTTTGTCTTTCCTTGTGTGGAAATAGTGTTGCGCCAATGCAAAGACTGTATTAGCTGCAGAGTTTAACAAAGTGTCCCCCATTGTCAGTCTGTCCTGGGATGCCATGTCTGCCTAAATGTGTTCATATCCAGTATTACCATCCGCAACCTGTACACTTAGATCTCTCATAAGGATAACAATGTAATATTTATTGAGCTTGCCAAGGGCACTTTGCAGTCTTTCGCAGAAACTGTCTTTGACCTGTTCATTGCTATTGTTTGTTGATGCATAATACTGAACAACTGTGACTTTTGCATGCACTGTCACCAAGTGAGCAGTCAGTAGTCTTGAGTTTCTGGGTTTCCATTCCTTCAATACTTTAGTAGCTGCCATGCTCAATAATAAGCCTACAATTTCCTGGTGTTTATCATCCTTTCTTTCAGAATATAAACCAGTCACACCTTCCTATGATAATTTGCATCATCCAGTCCATCTCATCTCACACAGTCCAAGTATACTTAGGCCAAAACTTTCATTTTTCTGATAACTTGTGGCAGTCTACCTATATTCCAAAGTGATCTAACATTGCAACACCAATTTTTTATCTTAATCTTAGCTGTGAAGATACCCCATTTCAGATGGAGAACTTCCTTATGGTTTTGATTCTCCATCATCATAGCATTGGCTGGCTTTGCTGATTGGCCAGTACTATCTTGTCTTACATCCAGAAGATTGGGTCTGAAGAAGTGAGGTTCTTGCATCTGAAGAAGTGAGGTTCTTACCCACGAAAGCTTATGCTCCCAGTACTTCTGTTAGTCTCAAAGGTGCCACAGGACCCTCTGTTGCTTTTTACAGATTCAGACTAACACGGCTACCCCTCTGATCCAGAAGATTGTAGTTCTCCACAGCTGATGACTGTATTTGGAAGTCTGTGACAGCTTGTCTCTGGGTTGTTTCCATAACAAAAAGCATTTTTAACATGGACAGGCTGTTAGTTAAATTCAGAACCCCCTACCTGGAGGACTGGTGGACTGCCTTTAGTCTGGTTCTTACCCTTCAACCTTAAACTGATGTATACAGACAGATCATTTCACTCCTCACTCACATGCTGTAGTCCCTGAGATTAAACACTGCAAATGTTTAATAACACATGGCAAAACCAGGGGTGCTGAAACAATTTGTATAATGAGGGTACTGGGAGCCATTGAACCAAACTGTAAACCTTGTATATGATGGAAACTTCAAGCCCTGGGGATCGCCACACCCCTAGTTCCAGCACTTGTGGGCAGAACTGCACAACCAGAAGACAGGAAGTGATTGTTGACTTATGCAACACAAACTGCTGGTTGAATTTATAAGGCAGAATGGAATTATTCAAACCAAAATTTGGCTGCGACCCTAGGGCTAACATCTCTTCTCTTGCAAAAAGTGTCATCCTGATATTGTTATTTTATTTGAGCAAGTAGTTAACATCCTTTAATAATGGCATAAAAATACATCTCCCCTTCCTGCTACTTTCACCCCCAAAATATGCACATCATCACCTAAAAGATACAAAGTTAATTTATGGGTACCAAATACACACACACACACACACACACACACACACACACACACACACACACACACACAAGTCCTTCTGTGAATCCTGTATAGGGATGCAGTATGTTTCACAATAAATGAATGTATATCTACACTGCACTCGGGATGTGTTTGCAGTATGGGTTGGCATATCCGCACTATCTTTAATCTAGCTGGCACGGATAAAAATAGCAGGGAAGATGCTGCTGGACAGTGGGCTGTACAAGCCTGCTGGGGCCCCTGGGTACATACTTCCATTGCTAGCCCACCCTGAAGTCAATGCCGCCGCATCTTCGCTAGTTTTAGTGAGCTAGCTAGATTAAAGCTAGCATGAGTGTGCCTCCATGAGCTGCACCTCCTATTGCAGTGTAGGAAAACCAAAACAAATGACCAGTGACGCATTCCCCAGAAAGCCTTGAATAACTAAAACCAGAGAAGATTCAAGGATTAAAAAACCAAAGCTATGAAAGAGATACTTTGAGAGCTCTGAAAAAGACCTACTATAGGTTTTTAACTTCTTACCAGAAATAGAACCTTGTTCTTAGATATTATGGATATCTAAGATAGAGAAATAGATAGGGCCAGATCTTCAGCTGATACAAGTCGGTGTAACCCTTTGACTTGAGCTATGCTGATGTACACCAGTTGAAGGTGTAGCCCATATTACTTAGAGACAGGAGAAAAACTAATTTGGCTCCCAGATTTAAAATCCGATCTAAAGAAGAACTAGGTAACCACAGACATTTGTCTGGCCTGCTTTCTGAGACAGGCTCTAAAGACCTGATCAGGGACAAAAAGGAGAACACTTAGACAGGTTCAGATTAGTTTGAGATTCTCAGCCCAGATATATAAAAGGAAAGTCGTACTTAAGAAACTTGATTAATTGCTTCCAGGAAAAGACAGCAAGAAGGAATAAGGGTGAAGCAGTAGATATAATTCACTTTGGCTTCTGGAGAGCTTTCAATATAGTACCTGCCAAAACAGTAATGTATAAGGTTAACAAGTCCATTATTGATGGTGAAATACTCAACTGGAGAAAAATTGGCTTGGTAACCGAAGCCAGAGATGGGTAAATAGTTAGAGATATAGATGCAGCTGGAGGAGGGTGACAAGTTGGAACATGCAACAGAGGGTCCTGTGGCACCTTTAAGACTAACAGAAGTATTGGAGCATAAGCTTTCATGGGTGAATGCCCGCTTCATCAGACGCATTCACCCCATAAGCTTTCGTGGGTGAATACCCACTTCATCTTGCGTCTGATGAAGTGGGCATTCACCCATGAAAGCTTATGCTCCAATACTTCTGTTAGTCTTAAAGGTGCCACAGGATCCTCTGTTGCTTTTTACAGATTCAGACTAACATGGCTACCCCTCTGAAGTTGGAATATGTTAAGCCTATTCTTGTTCACACTATATATAATACATAGCAGTGATCTACAGAAGGAAATATGGAACAAGATGTACAGATTTGGAGATGGTATGCAACTGGCAGGGCTGCCTAATACCAAAGAGGTGAGGGACTAAATAAAAGGGACGTGGAAATAATGGAAGTGACAAGTGACTTGTACATGTTTTGAAAGGGGGGGGACTTTTCCCCCTTAAATTCCAATACATTTTCCTTACATTTGGGACTTGAGGAGTGAATTGGGAATAGAAAGAGAGGGAGAGACTAGAAAAATGATCTGGGGGTGACCATTTAGATATGGCATCATCATAATCATCTCATTGTATGGCAGCAGCTAGGAAAGCCTAGAGAATAATGGGGATGTATAGAGAAATAAAGCACCAGTCAGAAGATATCACTGAGGCCCTGTACAAAGGGCTAGGAGGATGATAAATGACCTCAAGCAGCAGAGAAGAAAATATCACAGGATGGGTGAATGTACCTAGCTGGGGAGTGGACCGGGGGAGCATGATTTGTCTGTGCTAAAATGTTACCATATTTTCTTGTAATGCTTATGATAACTAAGCAACAAGAATAACACCACAAGGAAGCTCAGGAACCCCAGAGCCATGACTGTACCTCTTAAGTTTATCCGTTCTTGTAAGAATATAAATGACAATAGAAAAGTAACAACTCCTAATTCCGTTGCCCTGCCCACTCTATGGTATTGATGTGTGCTAGATAGCCATCTTAAAAGCAGCCAGGATTGATCCATGACATGGGCTAAGAGTGCATTTCAGCTTGTCATGATATGAATCTGAAATGGTGCCACTAATGTGTTCTCCTGAACATCACTATTAGGCCCTTTTTTACTAGCTCTGCATAAGCCTGGTCATGTGTGTGAAATGCCAGGTATATGTGTTCATCAGACAAAGCAACCTGTGTTCCCTTCAGTGCATGTGCATATTAATGTCTGTGTGACTTGTACAGTCTGGTGGTACCTGGCACTGCTGTCTTGAAATCACAAATACACCCTGTGACGCGCTCTGCGGGACGCAGGGTTGAGATACACCTCGATATCACCCACCCTTAGTATGAAGAAACCTTGCCTGTTCCTGCTGCAGGTCAGCTCCCTAAACTCACCAGCCAGCGGCAACACAAGAATGCCCATCTAGGCTTCACTGGCCATACTGTCTATCTACAGGGTAGCAATAGGCACACTCCAGCCCTTGAGCCTTCTGAACATCTCCTGCGTGTGTTCAGCCCCGATCCACTGGGCACTCGCAGTATTCACAGATTTACTGGTTCCAAAGAAACAGTGCAGTCCAGCTTACCATTTCCACCTCAGATCACTGCTCCGCATAACACACAGCACTTAGATCGGTGTATTGTGACATCAGTTATAAGTTTATTTAACACAGTACAGAGATTAAAGAAGTAGCAAGTATAAGTAATGGAAACAAATGATTACATATAAAATAAAATTATAACATGGATGCTAGAACCTAGACTTAAATAACTGGATACTCTCATGTCTTGTAGAGTATTGCTCACCCCAAAGGGACTCAGGCGTTACAGTACCTACCTCTTATGCCCCCTGCCACCCGGTGGTATCCACTGCCCCAAGTTAGGCACCCAGGCTCCCTATGCAGTGCAGGGGAGAGAGAGCCTCCTAAGAATAGGATCCACAAAATCCTGCACTGAGAAGGGTGCTGCCTCAGCTGGCTAGTAGGAAATGTTGAGGGGAGGAGTGTGGCCTAAGCCCTACCTCTCTCAGGCAGTTAGACACTTTTCTCCACTGGGGACTCTCAGCCTGCAGTTAGGCTCTAAACCATTTTTTGCAAGTAGAAGAGATGATGGTGCTGCCACCCCCCTATAAATTAAGCTCAGGGGTTAGAGCACTCATGTGGGATGCTAGAAACCCAGGTTCAGTTCCCCCAGTCGGATGTGGAGAGAGGATTTTAACCTAGATCTCCCCTCACCTGGTGGGAGAGAGGAAGAACCCTAACCACAGGGCTATGGGCTGTTCTGTGGTGAGGTGCACTCAGTCTCACCAAGTGAAGCTGTTCCACTGTGTATAAATAATTAAATATTCATTGGTGCAGGAAGACTTGAACTTGAGTCTCCAACATCCTGGGTGAGTGTGCTAACCATTGGGATAAAAGTTATGGGGGATGGGAGTGGGAAGAGAATAACACCTCCCATTTTGTGTAGGGTAAAAACCTACAGATGAGACCGGAGGGAGGCATGCCTAGTTTGAGGATCCCCTTGGGTCAGGTGTGACACAGGTGCTGGGTGCCTAGACTGAGACAGCTGTATGCACGTTCGCTGCCAGAAACCTTGGTACCTAGGGAACTTTAACTGTGGGCATTTTAGGCACCCACAGAGTTAAGTGGCAGCTGAATTGGGGTTTTGAAAAGTTCAGTGGTGCCTAAATGTTGGCCCAATGTGACAGTTAGGCACCTAAGTCCTTTTGTAGAGCTAACCCTATATCCTTCATTAGAAAGCTTTTCCATGGCTGGATTTTCATGTTCCTAAATTACATCAGACAGACAGAAGAAATAGTCCTTTGAATGCATCTGAAATCACCTTAAATGGTACTTCCTGCAGTGACAGAGTACAGAAAGATAAAAGAAAACAATGTACCAGCAGTCCCTTGATATAATTCTGTTAGTGCAATGTATAAAGTCAGGGAATTTCCACACACAATTATTAACAAGCAAAAATGTATTGCTAGGTGACATCAGGGAGCACATTTTACAGTGGCATGAATTTTTACTCTGACCCCATGAAATGCTGTCCTTGTCACTCTGGAGAAACACATAGCTTATTTAGTTCAGCCAAAGTAACCTTTGTGTTACAAACTCTTCCTCATAAACACTCAGAAATTACCAGTGAGTTTGGCAGGATGGAGGCGGGTGTTATGTCTAATGATGCATTTGCCGATTTAATACTTAACACTATGCTTCTTTCACCTGCCACCAAGCTGAAACTGTTAAGTGTCCCAGTCCCTAAGCCAATTACATGAGGGACCAGCCTTGTACACGTTAGATAGCATTGGGTGTTAAAAGAAAAGGGGACAGAATGGAATGGGATGAAAAATTGGGCTGAAATGCCATGGATTAGAGGAAGGCATCTTTATGGCATTGGGGATACCATGGATTCTGATTTCTGCCATTTCAATCTGTGTGATATAGGATCCCTACTCACCAAGAAGATGCCGGAGGCTGCTTGTGGAGGCTCACGTGACCCCCTTGTTAATGCCAGCCTCTATGCCCTGTAAAGGGGAATCTCAGCTTTTATTTTAAAAAGAAAAGTAATTTTCTGACCCCTTTTCCCCTCAGGGAGACCCTCGGAAGTATGTTGCGATGTCAGTCACTTATTAAGATTGTTACAATGGCTGTTTGTTCTTTTCAGCACACGGCCGAAGCCTAAGGACCCCAAAGATCACCTGACACACATACTTCCTATGTAAAACAAATCAGTTCCACAGGGGTCTATTTCAAGGAACTAGCTCACTCCCCTTCCCCAGAATCGTCAGGCTGAACACAGGGATTGGTTATGTTTTTGCAGTGGGCGGCAGCAAAAGTTGCTTCAAAACCCACCCAAAAATGCAAAGGACAGCTCTGCTTGTTAAAGTGTTCATCCCTCTCTGGGTGCACCCACAGACCTGGCAGCTGCTGAAAGGGATCTCACTTCTTGTGTCCCCCACCAGCACCCCTGGGCACACATGGAGAAGAGACCATATAGTGCCTACAACAAGCCACTCTGGCTGTGGATGAAAACAGGGGACAGGACCAAAGTGTTACCTCACTGAGTGGGTATGCCGGAGCTCAACACTCTGTCCAGCCTGGAGTCTAAGAGCAGGTTCTGGGAGGGAGCCTGATTAATTGTTCCCTGGCCCATCAGCCAATGGAGACATGCTTCCCTACCCCATCAACAGTCTGGGCAGAACTTTTGCTTCATAGCAGTCAGGGAGTCTGGTCTATGTCAAGAACTGAAGTGCGATCCATTTCCCACTTGACTATCCAGCCCACACCCAAAAAACTACCGCTCTTCAACACCTCCCTCAACCAATCACCCCACAGCCAGAGTCATAGGAACACAGGAAGTTCCATAAACCAGATCAGGCCAGCAGTCTCTTAAGGTGTGATCATTTTGTGAAAAGTGTTCACTCATGGGTGATATGGTGTTTTTTGTCTCTTTTCATTTTTCTGTCTGAGTTCATTCAAGAGCATAGAGATGGTCTCGTTTCACTCACATAGTTGTTTTGGGACATTTAGCGCATAGGATGGGGTACACCATATGCTGTGATAGGCGTTTTGAAAGGCGTATTGCAGGGAGTATTGATCATCATAGCAGTGGAGCTATGTTTGCAGGTTTTGCATCGGTAGTTATGGCAGGGTCTGGTGCCCCATTGAGCTGGTCTGTGGGGAGCTTGCTTCTGATGAAAAGCTTGGTGAGTTTGGGGGGCGGAGTTGTCTGAAGGCCAGAAAAGGGATGGGTGGGAAAGATTTCTTTCAGGCAGTGGTCCCTGTCGAGTGTGGGTTGTGGTTGTTTAATGATAGCCCATATGGGTTCCAGGGAGGGGTGATAGGTGATGACCCGGGGTGTGTGGCCAGAGGTTTTTTGTGTTTTTTTTTTTATATTAAAGCAGTGTCTCCTGGGGTATTTGGATGGCCCATTCCATGATGTGATCCACTTCTCTGCTGTAGTGTCCTTGTTTGGTGAATGTGGTTTTAATGTGTGTCCTGGACTTTCTTCTCAGAGTATATTATATGGTATCTGACTGCCTGGCTTTAGATAAAAGATTTCTTGGTGTACTGGGGTAGTTACTGGATCTGTGAAGGTAAATGTGGTGATCAGTGGATTTCTTGGATATAGTTATCTATAGAGTTTCATTGTTGAAGCTGATCATGATGTCCAGGAAGTTGATGCTGGTGTGGGAGTGTTCTAGAAAGAATTTGATGGATGGGGGGAAGAGGGAGGATTGTTGAAATTGTGGTGGAAATCTATGAGGGAGTTTAGGTCAGCTGTCCAGAGGATGGAAATATCATCAATGTGTCTCAGGTATATCATTTGTTTCATGATGCATCAATGATATTTTCACCTTCAAAAGACAAGCCTGGGAGCTTAAATTCATAATTTTGTTAGACACTAAAAATCATGGACTCATGAAGACACTGGATTTATGGCTTGTTACAACAATCTATAACCCACTAATACTCTTTTCTACTACAATTGCAGATGTGTTAACTGCCCACTTCACCTTGAATGGTCTCTTGCAATATGTGTTAACTCCTTATGCTTAACAACCTGTCACACCTTGTATTTAGCTGTCTGGGTATGTCTACACAGCAATTAAACACCCACAGCTGGCCCGTGTCACTTGACTCAGGCTGACGGGGTTTGGACTGGGGGGCTTTAAAATTGTGGTATAGACGTTTGGGTCTGGGATCATTACCCTTTGCGGGGTCCCAAAGCTCGGGCTCCAGCCCAAGCCCAAACTTCTACACTGCAATTTTATAGTCTGAGTCCTGCAAGTCTGAGTCAGCTGACATGGGCCAGCCCAGTCGTGGGTGTTTAGAGGCCATACCCTCTAAATACCTTTCCCAGACCTGAAGAAGAGCTCTGTGTAAACTTGAAAGCTTGTCTCCTTCACCAACAGAAGTTGGTCCAGTGAAAGATTTTGCCTCCCCCAGCTTGTCTTTCTAATCCTTGTCAGCTAGTGGTTGGTTTATGCCATGAATATGGCTGGCTGGAAAACCAGACAAAAAATGTTGAGGGTTTGAAATGTGTTTATGTGCTGCATTGAAGAAGTAGACCTTTTGAAATTTTTCATGAACAAACCTGCAAGAAAGAGAGACACCCCACCTCCAAATGTCCATAGCCCAATGACTAGAGTCCTAAGTGAGGTTTTTACTCACGAAAGCTTATGCCCAAATAAATCTGTTAGTCTTTAAGGTGCCACCAGACTCTTTGTTGTTTTTAACGGGGATATGGGAGATCTTGATTTAACTCCCTGCTTCCAAACAGGGACTTGAATCTGCATTTCCCACAGTCTGGGTGAACGCCCTAACCACTGGCAAATTTGAGCTTATGCACACTTGCTCTGGTTTTGACCAGAAATCCCATTCTGAACCAGATAATCCTTTCTGACAAAATTTTCACTGAATCCGATACATTCCCAAAAAGTTTCAATGTCAATGAATGTTTTATCAGAAATGTTCTGACCAGCTCTAGCCCTGAAGAATGAGGGGTTTACATTCCTTCTTTTAAAAAAACTCAAAGTGCTCTGATATAATTGTGGATTCTTCTCATCTGTATACATGTCTTACTCTTTTTTTGAATCTTCCTAAGCTCTTGGCCTAAGTGATATATTGTAGCAATGAGTTCCACAGGCTAGCTCACCTGCCACCACTACTGCTGTCATGTAGGGGAGCCACCTGCAGTATCTTCACAGAGGTGCTAGAGAGGAGGAAGCAAGGAGATGGTCCCCAGGGTGGAGGGAAATTTAAGGATTTTGGAGGGGAGAGAGTGAGTATGGAAATGATGGATTTCAGCCTGGATAGTAGACCTGGCTAGATTTCTCCTTAGCCCTGCATGGTGAAGCCCCACTTCAAGTATATTAACTAACAATGTATGAATACAAGAGAAAAGCAGGAGTAATTGTTTTAGGCAGCCAGAGGAAAAAATATAAAAGAACTAAGCGAGAAAGATGTAATTAATCGCACACAATTAAGGGAGTTTTGGGAATGAGTCTGCAGGCCTAAAAGAATTCAAAGTACAATCCTCCTAGACCTTATTCCTCCCTAGATTCCTTCCTCCCTTCCTTCAAACTCTGTTTGAGGCCTAGGTTTCTTATTTTCTATCAGCTGTTGGTCGTTTTCTGTCTGGTGGGTTATAAATAAGACCAAGAAGTTGTGCTTTCCTCTGGATAGTCCTATCCAAGGCTCTAATTGCCCTCACACAGCATTAACAATACAATTAAATCTCAGAAGCATTAAAATGATCTTTTCAACAGGTACTCAGCCAGCCAGTCACATACAAAAACTCCTGCCCAACCCTTTCATCATTATGGGAAGCACATCCTTTGCCAAAAAACCTGTCAAACAGATCTCTTTTGCAGGTCACCACGTTTAAACTATTTTGGAGCACTTTCCCTTACATCGTGGGCTGACATGTGAAATAGAAACTTCACCATGCTTTTGAGAGAAATAGGATTTGAAATGGCATGGCATGTGCTGGAAACACTTTCCAAATACTGTACGCTTATGTGCACAATCGTACTATCACTCCACTGTTCATGCTTTTATAGTCTGCCAGTTTTATACAAATTGAGTCCTAACTATTTTTTTCACTACAAAACAAACTATTAATAGATGATGTTTTTGCTCACTTTCTCTCTCTGTGCATTAATCGTTTGTTTGCACACAAAAATTACTTGCAGACTGTTTGTTTTGGAGGTGATTTACTTCATTTAAAAATTTCAAGCTGATTACATTAAATAAAGAGATCTCTTTGCTTCATAATATTATTAGCCTATTTTCTCCGGGTTCAATTTGTGCCGTAATGACATTCTGCAGTCTCCATAGTTCTATAAGCAGTGCTTTTGCATTTTGCCATTATTATAATTTTGTCTGCTTATGTTATTTTTGTGTAACTGGTTCTTGTTTCCTTCCAGCAAGAATGAATACTTTTCCCCACACACACTTTGTGCCAGCTTTCCCATTCTAATACAAACCATCATTTTCACTGGCTTCTAACCCTCAGAAGAAAATATATATTGCACTAAGACTTAATTTACAAGCTGAACAGGAAGGCAAAGTTTTAAGGCTATATTTGACCATTTTCAAATTGTGTGTGGCAAAAGAGAATGACAGCAAAATAAAATCTTCTCCTTGTTTCAGAAAATTAGCTCCCACAAATACACCGAGAACTCTGATTTCCCATTGATGCTTGTGTGCAACTTCCTTTCACTTTAACCATAGTTATATATGCTTGTCGAGAGGAGAATAGACCTATGTGATGGTAGCCATGTTAACAAGATAGTTTTGAATAAACTATTACAGTTTCTTAGGTTAACAACTGGCAAGTGCCTAGGTCTCTTTATAAGCATTGGCCAAATAAGTTGTAATGGCACCTATGAAGCATGTTAAAGATTACCCAAATATTTCTTGAGTCAGAGCAGCTACAGTCTCTTGAGTAAATATGCCTGTCCAGTGGTCTGTTTTTAAATTATGTATCTGGCTAGCTAGCTAATATGTATATGTGACAGACTGTACTCTTATGCTCTCCACTTTTACAAAACTATGATAAATTTTGTAAAAAGTATGCCTTGTGAGGTATCATTTGAAAACTCATAATTTGCTGATCATTATTATCCTGGTAAAATATGAGTGGCAGCATTGTATGTAAAGTTATAAGATTCCACTGTCTGATGTTACTAAGGCATATTCCAAAACTGGGGAAGCAGCCTAAACCAGTTCCTCAGAGACAAAAGACAAACTGATGTCTCAGCCAGGGGTGAACAAAATCAAATGGACTATCACCTGGATAAGTGGCCATTCTTTGGCAGGAAGAAAGGTGTGAGCGAGAAATTTACATCTTGGCAATGGAACAGTCCTGTATAAATAGACTGGTTTTCATCTGAACCCTAGCTGGAGATGATTCTCAAAGATATAAAAATGAAGAACAGAGGCCCCAAATTACCTCTTTTCCCTCATCTCTAGTCACAGCATCAGCAATGTTTGAAAGACAAAGGGAACATCATTGAAGTGGGGGAGTGGTCCTGGCTATAAGATCCAGCCAGACTGTTGTAAGGATGTGGTGGGAGAAACCTTTTTGCTTTAAATTCACTTAGCTTGTTAAGTTAGGTATTAGTTTGCATTTTACCTTCTATTTCTTTGTACCAATTTATGCCTCATTACTTGTAATCACTTAAAATCTACCTTTCTTTAGTTAAGAAACTTGTTATATTGTTTTATCTAAACCAGTGTGTGTTTGGATTGAAGTGTTTGAGAAACTTCATTTGAGATAACAGGATTTGTGCATAATTTCTATTAATGAAATGATGGACTTTCTGTGAGCTTGTATTGTTCAGGAAGGTGCTGGGCAGTACAAGACACACATTTCTGGGGACAAGTCTGGGACTGAGAATTTGCTGGCATCACTCTGTAATATAATTCAGGAGCGACTGGCTAGAGCAGTCCTATTCACTACAGCTGGGAGTAATTTACATGCTAGGGGCTGTGTGTGAGCAGGCCAGGAGTGGTTGTTCTCACTGCAAAGCAGTATAAAAGGCACCCCAGGTTGGAGAATTGAGGAGACACAGCTGTTCAACAGTCCAGATTGTGTCTTCGAGAATGTCACAGTATATAAAGACCTATATCTAAATTATACAGTCTACATATAATTACAATCACAAATTATGGCCAAATGGACCATGCACTCAACCCCTTGTTAGCTACACTATATATATATATATATATATATATATATATATCACCTTTCCTCTGACGATCTCAAAGTGCTTTGTAAATATTTATGTAGGTACATTTCCAGTAGTGCATTTAGCAACAGCAAATGTGTGGTCTCTCATTTTCTTCCAGGAGAAATGCATGTAGTGGAGTGTTTTGGTTTGGATTTTTATTATTATTATTTATTATTTATATTATTATTTTATTATAGTCACACACACATGTTGCTATATGTTTATGTTAGAGAAGACAAGGTCAAAGGAATGTGCCTGGCACTTATTATTATTCTATTTCCCATTTTGTAGATGGTAAAATGAAGCAAGGTCACAGAGTGAGTCAGTGGTAGTGTTAGGAATAGAACCCAGGAGTTCTGGCTCCCAGTCCCCATGTTTCCTATCAACATGGTTTCCCATCAATGCTGATATAGCGTTGACCCCTGAAAAGCAGTGTGTTGTTATGGGAGCTGAAATGATACAGTGTGAGTGCAATGGAAATTCTCAACAAATGAGTAAGAATTTTGGGTCTTGTGAGATTTTCATCAGTGGCTCTATGACATGTCCGCTACTTTTCAGCAGTTGCTACTGCGTTAGGTAGCACTTAAGAGCTGTTCTCATTTGCCAATTAAATATGTATCAATAAGTTCTGTTTAAAATGATACAATTTACATAAGAGACTGGAACAGCTCAAATGAATCTTAGTTTATCTTGTAATTAGGTATTTATGTTGTGTCCTATCCCAGTCATAATAAAAAATCATTATGAAAATCCATGGAGAAATATATTCCCTTTATTTGAAGTAGCTATTTTTCAAATTACAGTATCTCCAGCTGTTGTTAATTGTTTTTTGTGAAAATACCATTAGTGATTTCACCAAATTAGGATTTAGTCATTGTTTCAATTTAAGCAATTTGGAGTGACACAACACACCCACAAATGTCTTCAAACCCAATACATTGTTACTAAAAGAATCACCCTCATGCAATATATCGATGGCCATCCTAATTTCCCCCTACCGCTAAGTTCTTACAAACATTAAAACTTAAGTGTTCCATGAAGATCATCCAACTATAGGACAAAAGCAAAGCAATACAACCACTTGGGTGCTTTTAAACATAGACAACTCCAAAACATCCCCTCACCAGTCTCATATGTCACCTGGATTCTCCACCATAATCTGCCAGTTGAAATTTAAGAAGACAGGAACTTCAGTACCATGTTCTGTGAAGAACTCGTATCGTACTTCAGAGTTAAGGGACAGTCCCTTGGGGAACAGATGATGCCAGTTGAGAACAGAGAACACTGACCACCACTCCATCTTTTCACACAGCTCTCGTGAATCACCATACTGGAGACAGCAGATGCTCTCAAAGACATCAAGGCCACTGATGTCAAGGCCAGTGAAAGCAAAGAACAACTAGGATCCGAATGGATCAAAATTATTAACATAGCCTTAAAGAATCGCAGCTAGCCTTATCTCCTTAAAGAATGCTATAGTTCAGCCATTTTTCAAGAAACCATTTCTGGGTGGTAGTGATCTTGCAAATAACCACTTAGTCTCCAACCTTCCTTTTCTCAGCAAATCACTGGAAAAAATTGTGACAGCCAGACTCTAATATTACCTGACTGCTGCTAATATACTGGACACGTCACAATCTGGCTTCAAACTAGGCCATGGCATGGAGACTGCTCTGGTTGCACTGTTGGATTCTTTCTCTCTCTCTCTCTCTCTGTCTTCTGGCTATTATGGACAGAAGACAGTTTACAAAGGGTCCAGGAAGGCTCCTTAAGCAAATGTGCAGAGCTGTGCAGAATTTGACCCTTAGTGTTTACACCCTTCAAATGCTTGTTGACATTTATAACATCCCCGCTTAGTTACTGTTTTGCCATGTAATGTTGCACAGATTTACTTTGATAAATCTTTCTTATAAACCAGTTTCTCCAACTCTTTAGTTTTATACACAGGATGCATACCCTCAATCTGTAAAAACCTGCGCTAAGCTACCCAAGACAAGCATATCTGTCTAGACAGCCGTCTATCCGGTATCCAGGTGCTCTACTTTCCTATAACCCCCAAAAGTCTCAGATCCCCCTCCCAACAGCCAAACTCCTGTGGAACCCCCCAAAGCCTCACCTGGCTACCCCTTCAGAAAGCTCAACCCTCCAAACTACACCTACTCAAATACTCCAACCTGGCACCCTTAAATTCTGTATTTACTACATCTAACCAGCATGTGTACATGGCCAGTTGCCAAACCTTTCCAACTTGGTGGGAATTTTACCTGAGTAAGGATTTCCTCATTCAGGTTGCAGTCTCTCTGGGGCAGGAATTGGTTCTCATGCATCTCTAAGGCACGTAGGCCCAAAGTTTCAAAGATGTTTAAACTCTGAAGTGCATGATACAGCAATGCCGCAATACATTTAAAAGTCTGTGCCTTAGCCCACTTTGGAAGTGATATACATTTTAATATTAATATTTATTCTTATGGTACCATAACAAGGGCATAGTCATGTTGTCCCCTTCAAGCTGTTTAGAACCATATGACATCTTCCCCTGATGACTCCTTCCGATGCTTTCTTGAAGCATCCAAAACTATGGGTGACCTTGTTATCCCTCTAACTTAGCAAAAGAGAGATTTGTTGGTGTTGAACTGAGTAACAGCCTAAGTTCCCTCTAAGCTGTGTGGCCACATGGCTGCACAGCAGGCTATAAAGGGCTATGCAGCGGGGAGAGGTGCCTCTCCCCTGGCCCCAAACCTGGAGCTGCTGCGGCTGGAGAGAGGCGCCTCTCCCCCAGCCCCAGCCCTGGAGCTGCCCCAGCGGGGTGAGGCACTCTCCCGTGGCCCTGGGCTGCTGCGGTGAGGGAGGGCTGGGGGGAGTCCTCTCTCCCCACTGCAGCCCCGGGGCAGTGTGCACCCCAAACCTCTCATCCTTGTCCCCACCTCAAAGCCTGCATCCCCAGCCAGAGCCCTCACCCCCCGCATCCCAACCCTCTGCCCTAGCCCTGAGCCTCCTCCTATACGCTGAACCCCTCATCCCAGCCCCACCCCAGAGCCTACACCCCCATCCAGAGCCCTCACCCCTGCACTCCCAACCCTCTGCTCCAGCCCTGAGTCCCCTCCCACACTCCAAACTCCTCGGCCCATACCCCCATCACACAGCACTTCCATATGGGGGCACGTAAGAAAATTCATTCCACACATGGATGTAAAAAATTAGAGGGAACATTGGTGACAGCTCCCTCTCACCCCAGTTTCCTAGCCAGCCAAACAAGCTCCCTAGGACTCTGCCAGCCTTCTTTGCCTTGATACACCCTAGTTCCTGAACCCCCTGGAAGAGCGTTCCACTGCAGTATCCAGCTTCTGTCACTGGACGCTCACAGAAATGATCAAGTCCGTTGTCTCCAAGGAGCTAATATATACCCCCAACCTGTTGGCTTAGCTAAAGATTCACACTTTACTTTAACACGCTGCACCAGGATGAACTTATAGTAAAACCAGAATATGTTTATTAATAAAGAACTGAGATTTAAGTGATACTAAGCAAGGAAAATAGAAACAGAAATGGTCACAAATAAAACAAAAGTCTAACACATTTCTCAGAGACTACCAGAGCCTTAGCAGGCTTTAAGCTTTTCAGTGTCACCAACCAACATGGCTGGGCTCCACCATTCATGGATGCAAAGAGCACTGACCTCTTTGTTCTCGCAGTGATAGATAACAAAATTCCCTTTTGCTTTTCTCCTTATATTCCTTGAAATTCATTGTGTCTGTTTCAAGAGTCAGTGTGGCCCCCAAGTTTGGGGTGTCCTTTGCTGTGCTGATGCCATGCAGTTTCCTTGTCTTCCTGGTAACTGGTGTTTACCTCAGCTGCAAATATATTTCCCATTATATTTGGCTTATCCTGCTTAATTCACATTCAAGACCTAGGCAAACCAATATCTTTTGTCTGGGACAAATCTGGTTATCAAGTCTGCCTCCAAACCATATTTTAGGGGCATAATTCCAGCACACATACATAACTCTTTGCACACCATCCATATGTACATCCTGCCATGATATAACAGACCAGTGTGTTATAAGTTTTCATTTGATACCTTACACAACATTCTTTATGGATAAATGCCGTGATAGCTATGTTGTTAGGTGTAGTGAGTTTGTCAGGCCTGATAGTAGTTGCTGTTACATGATAGTGAACCCTTTGCCAGTAGGCATTGAGGGGGCTCCCAAGGTCACAGTCCTCATCTTGAAATCTCCCCCAGTTTTCCAGTTAGCAGTGACTCCCATCATCTCACCCAGATGCAAAATGTTCCTGTTACCTCCTTCCTACTGGCAACGGCATGATCTCAAATACCTTCACCATTCCAGTTGTTTAATTCTCTAACTACTTCCTGGGTACTCAAGTACCCAGTCCCAAATTCTTGCCATCTGTGGAACCTACCCCAGCACCCACAACCTCCCTGCCAGCCTGCCTTCAGAAGCACCCCAATTGTTAGATGTTATTCATGTGGAAATTATGGAGCATTTTAACCATTAATGATTTTACTATTTGTGTTGCAATTCTAACAAGCAAGATACTACTGACTGCAAAGTGGCACCAATATATAAGCACATAGACAAGGGCCTAAGGGTTACGACTGTCTGAAGTTACTTATCTCTTTGTGTGTTGGTTAATGGTGAAATTCTTAGTGCTTGTAAAAAGCGTGGAGGGCACTTACCTTTCTAGTAATGTGTTTATGGACAGCTGTAACATACCATATACCTCTATCTTCTTTTAAGTACATTGTAAAAATTACCTCCTCTGCCTACACTATATTCTCCTGCAATTTCACATTTCAGTTCTTAGTGAATTACAGTAGAAACCCACACTTCTTTGCAGTTGTTTTTCTCTTTGCTGTATTTGACTTCTCCAGGATTATGAAATACGTGATGGATGATGATTTCCATGAAAGGCATAGATTTTTAGGTGGCTTCTCTCTAACTGGATTTCTAGGTTATATTTTGGTGAATACAGGACTTATATAGACAACCCCTGAAGCACTGGCAACACTGGAGGAAAAACTAGAGTCAAGCAACCTGTTTCATTAGTTCTTTATCTATACTAACAAGATCATCATTCAAAACTTTGCTCTATAGCATATTGGCACTTTATAGATCGCTCTTCAGTTCATCCTTGTGTAAGACCCATCTAATCACTCATAAACAAGATCTCCAAAATATCTCTATTAGAAAGCTACAATTGTTTTTAATAAGAAACTAAATGCAACTCTGCCTGCTATCTTCCAATCTCATCTACAAGTGTACCCTCTCATTAGGAAGGGATTCGGTTTTTGCTAGTGTATGTCCCTGAGAGTTTGTGGTGTACAGTGTTTCCATCTTTAAACCACCCTTTGCAGTAAGTTTCCAAGTATCACTACAACTTGAGGAAAACAGGTATCTGCGATTCTGACAAGTTTCAAAACCACTTCATAGTGGTTAAAGTGGCAGCTGCCATAAAACTACTACAGTGTTTCCCTCTTTACTTCATGCTCTCACAACTGTCAGCATTTTTTAAACTTTGCCCTCTTGTATGGTGGAGATGTGAAAAGCCTTTTAAGGGCAGCTGAAACCAGTTTTAGTGCTAGATCCTGACACTCCTCTGGCTGAAATGACAGATGATGCTTTCACCGGAATCTCTTGTATGATTTCTAATTCTGTCATGCAAATTCTTTGTAATCTCTCTTCTCACTGTCTAACTATAATCCATTCTCCAATTAATAACTCTCTACAATTAACACTTCTCTGTTGTAATTGTTGGCCTCATGCCCTTTAATATACTTACGAAATGCATTATTTTCAGTTTTGTAGACTGATCCTTTCCCACACCTATTCTTTCCCTTTCCAGTCATTCATTCCTTTTCCATTTTGTTCTCCTTTTTTGGATCTCAGTTTGTTTCACAATTACTATTCAAATAAGCCCCTTCTGGGATAGTTTTTTTAAAATTCTTGCATATGGTGCTGTTCCACTGAAATCAGTGGAAAGAAGTAACAGCCAAGCTATGGTCTAGATGGTGATGGTGAGGTCCACCATGGGTTGATCTACAACACTTGTTAATCAGCTCCTCCACTAGAACAATTTTGGGAATGGATTGCCTACATTATAGGTTATGCATTGCTGATCTACCAACTGAAAGCAGAGATCCAGGAGCAAGGTATGAGGCTCAGCATATTACCTCCTGTGGTGGTCACAATGGGGAAATATGTTCCTTTCAATAGCTAATCAATTATTTAATCCCCCATCACTTGAATTTTCAGATCCATGTACTCTGTAAGCAGTAACAGAGTCAGAGTCAGTGTCAGAATTGGCACTAAGGAGGAAATGGCAGCTAGGTATCCAAAAACAGGAATAAGATCTCAGTCAGTCTTGGGATAAATGGATTAATGGGCAGACTAAGTGGTCAAGAATACATGATAAACTTAATCTTTTACATCATTCTGTGATTTCTCACATAGATATCACTTCCAAATGTGTGTGTGTGTGTGTGTGTGTGTGTAAACTATCAAGACACATATGAAACAACCTATATAAGCTGCTTTCTGAAAAAAATTACAAGATGCTGATGTTGTCATCCACCCCCAGCTCACTTTCCTATTCCTTTCCCACCATGATCCGCTGTAATTTGTTGTGTTCTTGAGTGAATTATATTTTCACCTCCTCAAAGCAGTTTTTTCATGTTTCTGCAGTGTACCACAATCACCTATAATAAATAATTAATAGACAACTTTGCTTATCAGCTGCCAAGGTCAGGCTGATAGTAAAACATGGCTATTGATAGGATGCCACCCAATTGAGTATGCTCCATGTGCTTTTTATCTGAGCATGTGAAGCAAAGTTATGGCTTCAAATATTTTGCCATACTTTTGAGCATGTGCAATATACCTGGGGAGCCTGGCACTGTCATATGAGGGAACTGCTGCATTGCAGCCAAATGACTTTCTTTAATCAACTTGTTCTAGACAGGACGGTTACAGAAGCAGACTCAGTAATTCTTTATTCAAATTAGTCACACTTTCATGATGGTTATTGCATTTATATTTTCCCCTCTTACTGCTGTTGTTATTTATTATGTTACAATGCCCAAGAGTGTGCTAGGCAACTTGTGGTAAAACATAAGATGATGCGGTCCCCGCCTTGAAGTGCTTGCAATCTAATTTCAGACATAGTATGATGAGGAGCATAACAAAAGCAGTAGAGGGGGGCAAGGAGAGGAAGACAGAAGGTTACAGCAATAAGATTTCACACTTCTCCCACAAGGTCTACTTTGTACTGTATAGTGGAGCAAACCAATTTTTTGTAAAATTGTCACATTTCTTGCAGGTGTCATGGTAAAAGTCAATACCTCCGAGAATGATGACATTATTTTTGTACTAATAGATTATTTTCCAGCATATCCAAGATGACATCGAGTAAGCGTCAGGAATTCTAATGCAACAACTTGTGCTGTCCTCCCCCTATATCAAAGCTTTATCGCCATTAACATACGATTATATCATCTGATGCATGGTGCAATGCATGGCCATACGGAGGGGGTCCCTCTTGCAATCAGGGGCAGCTCCACTTGCCTGATGGGCTTTTCAGGAAGGATGGAAGGAACACGGGCTCAATCCTGCAAGCTGCAGAGCTGTCTGGCCCAATCCGACAAGACACTTAAGCACATGCTTAACTTCAAGCACATAAGCAGATGCTTACATGAAATGACTCAAGTGCTTTGTGGATTGGGCCAAAGTGCCTGCCACCTTGCAGCATAAGCCCTTGGAGAGAAGTCTTCTTTTCTGATCCCAATTTGGAAGCTACCAAACATACAGTTTAATATACTCAGGAAGCTTTGGATGATGCTTTCATTGAAAAAAAAGCTGAAAGGAACCTTCCCATATAAGTGAAATTATATCCTGGGATAGAAATATCTAAAGGCTTGTTTTATTTAGTCATGTAGAAAACTGAAATGGGGATGTAAAATCAAGTGGGATTTTTTTGTAATCACGAACAATAGCAGAACTTCTAAAATGAATTAAAATTCAAACCAGGATGCGTTGGAGAGAAAATTGTAGTTCATTAGCAGCCTAACCACAAGACAGAGCCAAAGGCAACTCGAAAACAGAAAGCTTTCCACCGTAACTGTCAGTTATAGAAGAATATGGTGAAAGACTATTTCCAGCAGTTTGGCATCAGAACTTTGTTACTGTATTGCTAGTTAAAAAGGAGGAATGAAACCATTTGCTACAGTGGTTTGTGAGGGGCCATGGAATAAGGAGCTGAACAGAATAGGCATGAATAGCACTATTTAGTTCTTCACAAAATAGTTAAAAAATAATAATAATTTCAAAAGGGCTGTGGGCAAAATTTGGGCTGTGCACTCCACTGGAGAACAGCTGCATTGAGCCTGGTGCTGACTGAGCCAGGATTCCACATGGAATGTATAAGCAGTAGCACAGATCCACCATCCTTGGAAAGGGTGCAGTATGGTCTGCATCGGGCCAGCTCTGCTGACTGATGATATACAAGGGACAGGATGAGGGCCCTGGCTTGTCCACTGGCCCTGCCCATGCATACTGCCTGCCAGACTGCTAGTATCTCCTATAGAGCTAGCAGGAAGCAATGACTGTACTTCCCAATGGGATTCTAGCCAGCCATGGCATAGGGGAAGAGTAAGGGAAAGTTCCCCCCATTGTGCTCCTACATAGGAACTGGCCAGAATCTGGTCATACGTTTGAAGGAAAAATAATTACAGGGGAGATTTTCAGAGCCACAAATGGAAGTTAGGCATCCAAATCCCATTGGAAGTCACAGAGAACTGGGTTCCTGCTATACCAAAATAGTTTTACTAAATCATAAAATAAATTACAGCGTGGGGGATGCTGCTATCATTCTATCGGCCCCTCACTTGAAGATTATACACATGTATGTTTCTGTGGGTGTTTGCTGCTCCTGAAAGTCTGTCACTGCTTTATCTGAACAAGTTAACACTCCTTTCACTGAGTCACCTTAGGGCTGGTAAGCAGGTCCGGTGCAAGGAAATTTCGCGCCCTAGGCGAAACTTCCACCTTGCGCCCCCGCCCCCCAGCCCTACGGCAGCTCCCCCCCCCGCCCAGAGATGCCCCCCCCCGTGGCAGCTCCCCCCCACGGGAGCCGTGCGGCAGCTCCCCACCCCAGCTCACCTCTGCTCCGCCTCCTCCCCAAGCACGCCGCCCCCGCTCTAATTCTTGTCCCCTCCCAGGCTTTTGGGCGCCAAACAGCTGATTGGCGCCGCAAGCCAGGAGAAGTGGAGCAGCGACGGCGTGCTCAGGGAGGGGGCGTAGCAGATGTGAGCTGGGGCTCCCGGCCCGGGGAGCCATGTGGCACCTCCCCACCCCAGCTCACCCCTGCTCTGCCTCCTCCCCAAGCACGCCGCCCCCACTCTAATTCTCCTCCCAGGCTTGCAGTGCCAAACAGCTGATTGGCGCTGCAAGCCTGGGAGGCGGGAGAAGTGGAGTGGCGACCGCGCACTCGGGGAGGAATGCTGTAAAAAAAAAATTGGGGGCACTGCTTTTTGGCACCCCTAAATCTTGGCGCCTTAGGCAACCGCCTAGTTCGCCTTAATGGTAGCACCGGCCCTGCTGGTAAGACAGAATTTGGGGATAATTTCTGCCTTTGTACTCAGGCATATAGTTGCCATTGAAGTTAATGGGTCCAAGCTTAGAATTTGACCCAAAATGAGTAACTTCACCCATTTCAAATGTTGGAGAGAATGATATGTGCAATTCTCTCTGAATTGCATTCAAAATGTATTATTAGAAACAGGGAGAGCTATTAACATAAAATCTGATTCCAAGTATAGCTCACTATGCTTCAGCCTTTCTGGAGGAATAACAACAGCAAGACTTTTGTTGTTGTTGTAATATCCATAGCTAGTCTTGGCCTTAGGTTTTACCAGCCTCATTCTTCACTTTGAAAAAATAATGAAGGTTTGCTCCTTTGAATTCTCTGATCAAACTCCATAGAAAAGCAAAGGATTAGCTCTAAAAGGTCATTAGAGGGACATTACCTTGCTTAAACGTATTGTCTATTGAAAAAACAAATAGCATTTTAAATGTGCTGTTATTGAGTAAAGTCCTGCCTTATTCCCCTCCAGAATTAATTTTAATCAAATCAGCTATTCATCACCAAACACACATTTTGCAGTTGTCTGGATCCTCTGTTATTAAAATGTTATCCTTTATACCTCTTCAGCACATCCCTTATGCAGTCCAGTTTGCTCTAATACACACACATTCTGGGCACAACTTCTGCTCCCAGTTCCACTATGCAACTCCATCAAATCAGTGAAATCACTGGTGGGCATGGATCAGCATTCATGTTCCACTGTCTGTCGGAACCTGGCCCAAGCCGGGGAAGCTAATGATCCAACATGCCGACCAAATTCAGTGACGAATCCTGGTCACACGCCACGTGAGGCATGTTGTGCATGTGCTAAGAAGAAGTGAAATCACTCACTTTCTGCATCATCATTACTGTAATCCTTGTTCTTCAGCAGCATAAGACAATAGCACTTTTCTAACATAAGAACATAGGTGCCAACTTCCCCTCTGCCCGGTGGGTGCTAGACGCCCCCCATCCCCTGGCCCCATCCCAGCCTGCCTCTTCACCGCTCTTGTCCCACCCCCTTCCCCCAAGTCCCCGCCCCTGCCCTGCCTCTTCTCCACCTCCTCCCCTGAGCGTGCCATGTCCCCGCTCCTCCCACTCCCTCCCAGAAAGTCCTAAGCACCACCAAACAGCTGTTAGGCAGCCAGGGGTGGGAAGCGCTGGGAGGGAGGGAGAGAAGCGGGGACACAGTGGGCTTGGGAGGGGGCAGGGGGAGCTTGGCTGACAGTGGGTGCGGAGCACCTGCTAATTTCCCCCCATGGGTGCTCCAGCCCCAGAGTTGGCGCCTATGCATAAGAATAAATATTGCATATGTAAAACTGGCCTTTAAGTTTCTTAGGGACTACTCCTTTAAGAGCAAAGTCTGCCTGAGCCCATGTCATCCAAATTCTCCTCTTCAAGAAAGAAAAGGAAAAAATCTTTGCTTTTGACCTGGGAATCCTGGGCACCACCATCTTAGATTCATAGATTTGTAGGTTACCATAACTACCAGACACTCAGACTTTTCACCTCTGTTCATCACCCCCAAAGGCGTGAAACCAGCTCCCCGAGACACCAGCTTACTTTGGCACACACTCCACACAGTCTGCACACCAGAGACCTGCTTGGGATAAAAATAAACAAAAGGTTTATTTAATAGAAAAATCACAGATTCAAAGATAAAATAGTAAGGAAAAGCAAACACATGCAAGTTACACAGAAAACAAACATCAAGATGCAACCTCAGGCTTTAAACTTTAAAATTAGATACACTCCCTTTTTTAATACAAGTTACCTATTGCCTCTGAACAGTTTCCCAGCGTACACCCTACCATAGAGCAGCATTTCACAGACAGCACCCACCAAGTGACTGTCCCTCAGTTTCTGTATGATGACCTCAATTTCAAGCCTCATTTTTAAAAGGCCATTTTCTCTCTCCTGATATGGTGACTGATGGTTATTCAGGGTGGGGAAATTCTAGCTGGGATGTCTCAATGGGTACGTCTATGCAGCAACTAGACCAGCTGACTTGGGCTTGCAGGGCTCGGGCTGCAGGGCTGTTTCATTGCTGTGTAGACTTCCAGGCTTGGGCTGGAGTCCAGGCTCTAGGCCCTTGAGAGATGAGAGGGTCCCAGAGCTTGAGCTACAGCCCAAGCCCAGAAGTCTACATAGCAATTAAACAGCTGCGAGCCTGAGTCAGCTGGCACAGGCCAGCCACGGGTTTTTCTTTGCTGTGTAGACATACTCAGTGTCTTCCCATTAACTCTAATGGCCCATCATTTGTCTTCACCTGGATTATACAATACTAAGGGTATTATATACACTACGGGATTAATCCGAATTTATATAATTTGAATTTGGGAAACAGATTGTATAAAGTCGAAATGTATGCGGCCACACTAAGCACATTAATTCGGCGGTGTGCGTCCAAGTACCGGGGCTAGCGTCGATTTCTGCAGCGTTGCACTATGGGTAGCTATCCCATAGCTATCCCATAGTTCCCGCAGTCCCCCCCGCCCATTGGAATTCTGGGTTGAGATCCCAGTGCCTGATGGGACAAAAAACATCGTCGCAGGTGGTTCTGGGTACAGCCTCACCTCCTCCCTCACTCCCTCCCTGCATGAAAGCAACAGACGGCAGACAACCATTTCGCGCCTTTTTTCCTGGGTGAACACTGCAGACTCCATACCACGGCAAGCATGGAGCCCGCTCAGCTCAAGACAGCAGTCATGAACATTGTAAACACCTCACGCGTTCTCGTGGAGTTTATGCTGAGCCAGGACCAGAAAAACGAGGCGAGGAGGCAGCGGCGGCGGCAGCGCAGCGACAAGCATGATGAGGACATGGACATGGACACGGACACAGAATTCTGTGAAACCACGGGCCCCGGTGCTTTGGAGATCATGTTGTTAATGGGGCAGGTTCTATCCATGGAACGCCGATTCTGGGCAAGGGAAACAAGCACAGACTGGTGGGACCGCATAGTGTTGCAGGTGTGGGATGATTCCCAGTGGCTGCAGAACTTTCGCATGCGTAAGGGCACTTTCATGGAACTTTGTGACTTGCTGTCCCCTGCCCTGAAATGCCAGAATACCAAGATGAGAGCAGCCCTCACAGTTGAGAAGCGCGTGGCGATAGCCCTGTGGAAGCTTGCAACGCCAGACAGCTACCGGTCAGTCGGGAATCAATTTGGAGTGGGCAAATCTACGGTGGGGGCTGCTGTGATGCAAGTAGCCAAAGCAATCACTCAGGTGCTGCTACGAAAGTTAGTGACTCTGGGAAATGTGCAGGCCATAGTGGATGGCTTTGCTGCAATGGGATTCCCTAACTGTGGTGGGGCGATAGATGGAACCCATATCCCTATCTTGGCACCGGAGCACCAAGCCACCAAGTACATAAACCACAAGGGGTACTTTTCAATGGTGCTGCAAGCACTTGTGGATCACAAGGGACGTTTCACCAACATCAACGCGGGCTGGGCGGGAAGGGTTCATGACGCTCGCGTCTTCAGGAACACTACTCTGTTTAAAGGGCTGCATGAAGGGACTTACTTTCCAGACCAGAAAATAACCGTTGGGGATGTTGAAATGCCAATAGTTATTCTTGGGGACCCAGCCTACCCCTTAATGCCATGGCTCATGAAGCCATACACAGGCAGCCTGGACAGGAGTCAGGAGCTGTTCAACTACAGGCTGAGCAAGTGCAGAATGGTGGTAGAATGTGCATTTGGCCGTTTAAAAGGTCGCTGGCGTTCATTATTGACTCGCTCTGACCTCAGCCAAAGAAATCTCCCCATTGTTATTTCTACTTGCTGTGTGCTCCACAATCTCTGTGAAAGTAAGGGGGAGACCTTTATGGCGGGGTGGGAGGCTGAGGCAAATCGCCTGGCTGCTGATTACGCGCAGCCAGACACCAGGGCGATTAGAAGAGCACACCAGGAAGCGCTGTGCATCAGAGAGGCTTTGAAAACTAGTTTCATGACTGGCCAGGCTACAGTGTGAAATATCTGTTTGTTTCTCCTTCATGAAAACCTGCCACCTTTATTGACTCATTTTCTGTAAGGAACTCACCCTTCCCCTTCCCCCAGCTTGCTTTCAAACCAAATAAAGTCACTATCATTTAAAAATCATTTATTCTTTATTAATAGATTAGAAAAAGAGGGAGGGAACCCGGGTGGGATTTGGGAGGAGGATCGGTGGGAAGAAAAAGGCCACTAAAAAAAGGTTAAAAAAATGACAGCCTTTTGCTTGGGCTGTCCACTGGGGTGGAATGGGAAGGTGTACGGAGCCTCCCCCCCCCCGCGTTCTTACACGTCTTGGTGAGGAGGATATGGAACATGGGGAGGGGGGAGGGGGGTACAGGGACTGTAGCGGCAGTCTGTTTTCCTGCAGCCGTTCCTGAAGCTCCACCAGATGCCGGAGCATGTCTGTTTGCTCACGCAGCAGCCCCAGCGTTGCATCCTACCTCCTCTGATCTTCCTGCCGCCACCTCTCATCTCGAGCGTCTCTCCTCTCCTCACGTTGGTCCCTCCTGTCCTCACGTTCACTGGCTTCTTTCCTATACTTTGCAACCGTTTCCTTCCACTCATTCAGATGAGCTCTGTCACTGCGGCTGGATTCCATAATTTCTGAAAACATCTCGTCTCGTGTCTTCTTTTTACGACGCCTTATCTGTGATAGCCTTCGGGATGGAGGAGGGAGGCTTGAGGACTTTGCAGCTGCTGTAGGGAGGGGAAAGAAGAGAGAATTGTTTAAAAAGATACATTTTGCAGAACAATGCTTATACTCTTTCATGGTGACTGACACTATTCACATTACATAGCACATGTGATTTCTGTGCAAGGTCGCATTTTGCCTCTTAATACTGAGTGCCTGTGGCTTTGCTGCTAGAGATCACAGGTCCGGGCAACAGAATTCGGCTTGCATGCGGCCATGGTAAGCCATTGTCTTACGGCTTCTGCACCCTCCTTTCCCACATACCAAGCAAAGCCCGTAGAGTGCTACGGTTTTTCTGTTAACATTCAGCAGCAGCAGAAAACAAACTAAACACCCCCACCCCCACTCCCGCCATGAATTCTCTGGGATGATCGCTGTACCCCTCCCCCCACTGCGTGGCTGGTAACAGGGAAGATCCCTGCTAGCCAAACGCGAAAAGCTCAGGGCCAATTTCCCATCTGCGCTTGGCTAACTGCAGGGAAGGATTTATTTTCAGCCACAGGCAAACAGCTCAGTAGGAACGGCCACTTCTGTCCCCTTAATTAAGTTCCCGTATTTCAACCAGGTTACCATGAGTGATATCACTCTCCTGAGGATTACACAACAAGATAAAGAACGGATGTTGCTTGAATGCCAGCAAACACCGGGACCATACGCTGCCAGGCTTTGTCAGGCAATGATACCAGATTACTTGCTGCAAGCATGGCGTGGTCAAGTGTCCTACCATGGAGGACGGAATAAGGATGCACTGCCAAGAAACCTTGTGGCAAGGCTTTTGGAGTACCTCCAGGAGAGCTTCATGGAGATGTCCCTGGAGGATTTCCGCTCCATCCCCAGACATGTTAACAGACTTTTCCAGTAGCTGAACTGACCACGAATGCATCCCAAGTCCTCAGGGCAAAGTAATCATTAAAAACCGTTTGCTTTTAAAACAAGTTTTATATTTTAAAAGGTAAACTCACCTGAGGTCCCTTCCATGGGGTCAGGGTCTTGGATACTGGCTTGGGAGGGTTGGGAGGGTACTTCAGTAAGGCTGAGAAAAAGATCCTGGCTGTTGGGGAGAACGGAGTGCTGTGTGCTCTCTGCAAGCTCATCCTCCTCCTCCTCCTCCTCCTCCTCTCCCCCATCGGCAGAATCCTCAGGTGTAGCTGATGAGACTATCCCTGACCCAGAATCCACGATCACAGGTGGGGTAGTGGTGGCGGCCCCCCCTAGAATTGCATGCAGCTCGGCGTAGAAGCGGCATGTCCGCGGCTCTGACCCAGAGCGACCGTTTGCCTCCTTTGTTTTTTGATAGGCTTGTCTGAGCTCCTTGACTTTCACGCGGCACTGATCTGAGTCCCTATTGTGGCCTCTCTCCATCATGCCCTTGGAGATTTTTTCAAAAGTTTTGGCATTTCGTCTTTTAGAACGAAGTTCTGCTAGCACTGAATCCTCTCCCCATACAGCGATCAGATCCAGTACCTCCCTCATGGTCCATGCTGGTGCTCTTTTTTGATTATCGGCCTGCATGGTTACCTGTGCTGATGAGCTATCTGTGGTCACCTGTGCTCTCCACGCTGGGCAAACAGGAAATGAAATTCAAATGTTCCCGGGGCTTTTCCTGTCTACCTGGCCAGTGCATCCGAGTTCGGATTGCTGTCCAGAGCGGTCACAATGGTGCATTGTGGGATAGCTCCCGGAGGCCAATACCATCGAATTGCGGCCACACTATCCCTAATTCGAAATGTTAAAATTGATTTTGGCGCTACTCCGCTCGTCGGGGTGGAGTACAGAAATCGATTTAAAGGGCCCTTTATTTTGAAATAAATGGCGTCGATGTGTGGACGGTTGCAGGGTAAATTCAAATTAACGCTGATAAAACCGAATTAAAGTCGTAGTGTAGCCCAGGCCAAAGTGCTTGGAGCTAATATCTGGTTGGTGAGGCAGCCCCTCCCTGCCTGACTGCACCACAGATTATAAGTACAGTTTTCTATATACGTAAATACATACATTCAGAACCCCAGTCTGTATACACATCTCATGAGCATTCTGTTTATAACATTACAAGCTTTCATAAAAGACCTTACCAGACATATTTTTGTAGCACAATAACATTGTAGACAATCATTTGCTTCAACTGTTCATTCAAACACCCTTTCTCTCCTTGGGGAATCTGGACCCTGATGGTCACAGAATTATTTTGGGAAGGTCAGACTAGATGAGCACAATGGGCCCTTCTCGCCTTGGAATCTATGAAAAACTATACCTCTGTTTAGTTAAACCTTTTCTAATGAAATATCACTCAAAGACACTATTACTTATGGTATTTTTGTGAGATGTAAGTTAACAATGTCCAGGATATTACATGATCTACCGGTAAATAACAATTACAAATCTATTACTTTTTATTTCTAAAATTAGCTCTATTTGTGGTACTAGGCTTGAGGGCTACTCTTAAATCACTTGACTTCACCTATGGTAGCAGATGGCTCTGGTGAAGCTTAGAGAACTTGTGTACAGATTGCCCTCTTCCCACAGGGAGATTGCAAATCACTATTAGGATTGTTGACATTCATCAAATATTTGGGCTGTCTGGCGCATGATTACATCCATTTCTTTGCAGAGGAAATCATGCATTATTCTATATGTAATCAACTGCTAGACTAAAACAGCGATGGTACAATGAAATAAGTTCAAGAAAAGTCATTAATAGCTGAAGGCTTGAACCAGCAAACTAGTGCTTAATTTATGCCAGGGATTGCCAGGGCTGAGCACTCGGGTGCACCTCTACACTTGACAGTTCATAGCCTCGGCACCTCTGAGCTTGCTGTATTAGTAATAATGTAAAAAAATTGCTTGAGCCCCAGCACCTCTTTCATTACAAATTAAGCACGGCAGCAAACCCTTACTCATAAGAGAAATATTTACTTTTGTAGGTAATTCATTAGACTACTTGCATCAGGAAGGACTGCCCATATGACGAAGGGGGTGCAGAATTGGGACCTAAACAAGCAACATTCTTAACTGAATTAAAACAAATCTGGGGTCTGGCTGGTGCTGTGGATTTGTAATGGTGCAAGGAGTCTCACCAGGTTGAATTCAGCTAAAGCTGGTAACTATCAAAGGCTATATAAAATATACAAATTGCATCAGAATATACAAATTGTCCCTTTTGTGTAATACCCTATCTCAGATAGTGGCCAGTGCTGGATACTTCAGGAAAAGGCATAACCTCCATAAGTAACATAACTGTATATCGTAGAGGGTGACTTCACGTTAGTTTTAGTCAGTTTTATACTTGTAAAGTTTCAGCCTTGAATATTTGAGAACTATTTCTATACTAGCTAACAAAAGATATTTTGTCACTGTGTATCATATATGTATTAATATTTATATTGTGATACTGCAGTATAGAAAGATATCAGCCGATCAGCATGTAGGAATGATGTACAACTACTGACACGTAACTGTACAGGTTTTTTTCCCATGGGTGAAGTTCCCTGCACTCTAGTTGCGGGTATGAGAATCCCTGTACTTTGATTGGCTGACAGCCATTATTAGCCAGAATGGAGAGCTTGCATAATTACTGAACAGTTATTTCTCCTTTTTTCCATAATTCTTCTGTTGTGACGGGCTTTTGTATTCACAATTTTAAAGCTGTGTGCCAGTCATCTCAGCTTGTCACTCCTTTCAGCTAAAGCAGAAAAACTCAAAAGTATATATGAAAGCAAACAAAAAGGGGGTTGAGAATCTGCTGAAAGAGCAGTTTCAAAACTCACTTCTTCCCATCATAGAATCATAGAAGATTAGTGTTGGAAGGGACCTCAGGAGGTTATCTAGTCCAACCCCCTGCCCAAAGCAGGACCAACCCCAACTAAATTACCCAGCCAGGGCTTTGTCAAGCTGGGCCTTAAAAAGCTCTAAGGATGGAGATTCCACCACTTCCCTAAGTAACCCATTCCAGTGTGTCACCACCCTGCTAGTGAAATAGTTTTTCCTAATATCCAACCTGGACCTCCCCCACTGCAACTTGAGACCATTGCTCCTTGTTCCGTCATCTGCCACCACTGAAAACAGCCTAGCTCCATTCTCTTTGGAACCCCCCTTCAGGTAGTTGAAGGCTGCTGTCAAATCCCCCCTCACTCTTCTCTTCTGCAGACTAAATAAAACCAGAGCCCTCAGCCTCTTCTCATAAGTCATGTGCTGCAGTCCCCTAATCATTTTCATTGCCCTCCGCTGGACTCTCTCCAATTTGTCCACATCCTTTCTGTAGTGGAGGGCCCAAAACTGGACGCAAAACTCCAGATGTGGCCTAACCAGTGCCAAATAGAGGGGAATAATCACTTCCCTCAATCTGCTGGCAATGCTCCTACTAACGCAGCCCAATATTCCATTAGCCTTCTTGGCAACAAGGGCACACTGTTGACTCATATCCAGCTTCTCGTCCACTATAATCCCCAGTCCTTTTCTGCAGAACTGCCGCTTAGCTAGTCAGTCCCCAGCCTGTAACAGTGCAGGGGATTCTTCCATCCTAAGTGCAGGACTCTGCACTTGTCCTTGTTGAACCTCATCAGATTTCTTTTAGCCCAATCCTCCAATTTGTCTATGTCACTCTGGACCCTATCCCTCACCTCCAGTGTATCTACCTCTCCCCGCAGCTTAGTGTCATCCATGAACTTGCTGAGGGTGCAATTAATCCCATCATCCAGATCATTAATGAAGATGTAGAACAAAACCGGCCCCAGGACACACCCCTAGGGCACTCTGCTTGATACTGGGTGCCAACTAGACATTGAGCCGTTGATCACTACCTGTTGAACCCGACGATCTAGCCAGCTTTCTATACCTCTTATAGTCCATTCATCCAGTCCATACTTTTTAAACTTGCTGGCAAGAATACTGTGGGAGACCATATCAAAAGCTTTGGTAAAGTCAAGATATATCATGTCCACTGCTTTCCCCATATCCACAGAGCCAGTTATCTCATCATAGAAGGCAATCAGGTTGGTCAGGCATGACTTGCCCTTAGTGAATCCATGTTGACTGTTCCTGATCACTTTCTTCTCCTCCAAGTGCTTCAAAATGGATTCCTTGAGGACCTGCCCCATGATTTTTCCAGGGACTGAGGTGAGGCTGATCGGTTTGTAGTTCCCCAGATTCTCCTTCCTCCCTTTTTTAAAGATGGGCACTATATTTGCCCTTTTCCAATCATCTGGGAACTCCCCCGATCACCACAAGTTTTCAAAGATAATGGCCAATGGCTCTGCAATCACATCACAGCCAACTCCCACAGCACCCTCAGATGCATTGCATTTGGCCCCATGGGCTCCTTTCCCCCTCATATTAGCCTCCCAGGGGATCCTGCCCATCAATTCCCTAAGGGAGTCAAAGTCTGCTTTTCTGAAGTCCAGGGTCCGTATTCTGCTGCTCTCCTTTCTTCCTTTTGTCAGGATCCTGAACTTGACCATCTCATGACCAACTCGCTGTTCTAGACTTGATTTTGACAAATAGGGAGGAACTCGTTGAGAATTTAAAAGTAGAAGGCAGCCTGGGTGAAAGTGATCATGAAATCATAGAGTTTGCAATTCTAAGGAAGGGTAGAAGGGAGAACAGCAAAATAGAGACAATGGATTTCAGGAAGGCAGATTTTGGTAAGCTCAGAGAGCTGATAGGTAAGGTCCCATGGGAATCAAGACTGAGGGGAAAAACAACTGAGGAGAGTTGGCAGTTTTTCAAAGGGACACTATTAAGGGCCCAAAAGCAAGCTATTCCGCTAGTTAGGAAAGATAGAAAATGTGGCAAAAGACCACCTTGGCTTAACCACGAGATCTTGCATGATCTAAAAAATAAAAAGGAGTCATATAAAAAACGGAAACTAGGACAGATTACAAAGGATGAATATAGGCAAACAACACAGGAATGCAGGGGCAAGATTAGAAAGGCAAAGGCACAAAATGAGCTCGAACTAGCTACAGGAATAAAGGGAAACAAGAAGACTTTTTATCAATACATTATTAGCAAGAGGAAGACCAAAGACAGGGTAGGCCCACTGCTTAGTGAAGAGGGAGAAACGGTAACAGGAAACTTGGAAATGGCAGAGATGCTTAATGACTTCTTTGTTTCGGTCTTCACCGAGAAGTCTGAAGGAATGCCTAACATAGTGAATGCTAATGGGAAGGGGGTAGGTTTAGCAGATAAAATAAAAAAAGAACAAGTTAAAAATCACTTAGAAAAGTTAGATGCCTGCAAGTCACCAGGGCCTGATGAAATGCATCCTAGAATACTCAAGGAGCTAATAGAGGAGGTATCTGAGCCTCTAGCTATTATCTTTGGAAAATCATGGGAGACAGGAGAGATTCCAGAAGACTGGAAAAGGGCAAATATAGTGCCCATCTATAAAAAGGGAAATAAAACAACCCGGGAAACTACAGACCAGTTAGTTTAACTTCTGTGCCAGGGAAGATAATGGAACAAGTAATTAAGGAAATCATCTGCAAACACTTGGAAGGTGGTAAGGTGATAGGGAACAGCCAGCATGGATTTGTGAAGAACAAATCATGTCAAACCAATCTGATAGCTTTCTTTGATAGGATAACGAGTCTTGTGGATAAGGGTGAAGCTGTGGATATGGTATACCTAGACTTTAGTAAGGCATTTGATACGGTCTTGCATGATATTCTTATCGATAAACTAGGCAAATACAGTTTAGATGGGGCTACTATAAGGTGGGTGCATAACTGGCTGGATAACCGTACTCAGAGAGTTGTTATTAATGGTTCCCAATCCTGCTGGAAAGGCATAATGAGTGGGGTACCGCAGGGGTCTGTTTTGGGACCGGCTCTGTTCAATATCTTCATCAATGACTTAGATATTGGCATAGAAAGTACGCTTATTAAGTTTGCGGTTGATACCAAACTGGGAGGGATTGCAACTGCTTTGGAGGACAGGGTCATAATTCAAAATGATCTGGACAAATTGGAGAAATGGTCTGAGTTAAACAGGATGAAATTTAACAAAGACAAATGCAAAGTGCTCCACTTAGGAAGAAAAAATCAATTTCACACATACAGAATGGGAAGAGACTGTCTAGAAAGGAGTATGGCAGAAAGGGATCTAGGGGTTATAGTGGACCACAAGCTAAATATGAGTCAACAGTATGATGCTGTTGCAAAAAAAGCAAACATGATTCTGGGATGTATTAACAGGTGTGTTATGAGCAAGACACGAGAAGTCATTCTTCCGCTCTACTCTGCTCTGGTTAGGCTTCAGCTGGAGTATTGTGTCCAGTTCTGGGCACCGCATTTCAAAAAAGATGTGGAGAAATTGGAAAGGGTCCAGAGAAGAGCAACAAGAATGATTAAAGGTCTTGAGAACATGACCTATGAAGGAAGGCTGAAAGAATTGGGTTTATTTAGTTTGGAAAAGAGAAGACTGAGAGGGGACATGATAGCAGTTTTCAGGTATTTAAAAGGGTGTCATAAGGAGGAGGGAGAAAACTTGTTCACCTTAGCCTCTAAGGATAGAACAAGAAGCAATGGGTTTAAACTGCAGCAAGGGAGGTCTAGGTTGGACATTAGGAAAAAGTTCCTAACTGTCAGGGTGGTTAAACACTGGAATAAATTGCCTAGGGAGGTTGTGGAATCTCCATCTCTGGAGATATTTAAGAGTAGGTTAGATAAATGTCTATCAGGGATGGTCTAGACAGTATTTGGTCCTGCCATGAGGGCAGGGGACTGGACTCGATGACCTCTCGAGGTCCCTTCCAGTCCTAGAATCTATGAATCTATGGTCATTGCTGCCCAAGTTGCCACCCACTTCTACTTCCCCTACTAATTCTTCCCTGTTTGTGAGCAGCAGGTCAAGAGGAGCACGGCCCCTAGTTGGTTCCTCCAGCATTTGCACCAGGAAATTGTTCCCAACACTCTCCAAAAACTTCCTGGATTGTTTGTGCACTGCTGTATTGCTTTCCCAGTAGATGTCAGGGTGATTGAAGTCCCCCATCAGAACTAGGGCCTGTGATCTGGAAACTTCTGTTAGTTGTCAGAAAAAAACCTCATCTACCTCATCCTCCTGGTCTAGTTTAAAGCCCTCCTCACTAGGTTAGCAAGCCTGCCTGTGAAGATGCTCTTCCCTCTCTTCGTTAGGTGGATTCTATCTCTTACTAGCAATCCTTCTTCCTGGAACAACATCCCATGGTCGAAGAATCCAAAGCCCTCTCTCCGACACCACCTGCATAACCACGCATTTACTTCCACAATTTGATGGTTCCTACCTGGGCCTTGTCCTTCAACAAGGAGGATGGATGAGAACACGACTTGTGCCTCAAACTCCTGTATCCATCTTCCCAGAGCCACGTAGTCTCCAGTGACCCACTCAAGGTCATTCTTGGCAGTATCATTGGTGCCCATGTGAAGAAGTAGCAAGGGATAGTGGTCCAAGGGCTTGATCAGTCTCGGCACACTCCGTCACATCCTGAATTCTAGCTCCAGGCAAGCAGCACACTTCTCGAGTTTCCCAGTCTGGACGGCAGATGGATGACTCTGTCCCCTTTAGGAGGCAGTCCCCAACAACCACCACCCATCTCCTCCTCTTGGGAGTGGTGGTCATGAAACCCCCATCCCTAGGACAATGCATCCCATATCTTCTGGTCGATTGGGTCTCCTGATCCCTTCCCTCAGCTGACTCTTCCAAACCATTCTTCTCCATAGTACCTGTGCAGAGAGCCTGAAAACGGTTTCTTACCTCTATCTGCATTAGGGATACAAGGTTTCTCCTCTTTCTTCTTCTGGAGGTCACATGCTGCCAATTTTCTTCCCCATTGTGCACTGCCTCTCAGATTCTTCAGCATGCTGTATCTGCAGTACCAAACTCTGACTTCTGTCCAGAAAATCTTCATTTTCTCTGATGCAACTCAGGGTTGATACTTGGATCTCTAGTTCTTTAACCTTCTCTTCCAATATGGAGACCAATATGGAGACCGTTCTTTGCCACTCCCTGAGTCCACCTTTCCCTCCCTAAAAGTCAGCTAAGATCCTGTCCCCAGAATAAGCATCATATTAATACATAAAACATTTGAGTTTTCATTGTTTGTTAATATTGGGACAACGCAATTTTGAAACACAATGTTAATAAAATATACTAGTTATTCTAGAAACAAGAGTCCTACTGGTGTGTGCGAGTGTGTGTGCAAGGGGCAGATTACAATTAGAAGGACAAGTAGCTTTAGGTGATGGGAGAAAAGAAAGGCCCAAAAGGTATATATATATTTTTTTTACAAACAATTTACCTTTTAGCCATTTCATAGCCCGTTTCTTCTTTGTATTTTTGCTCAGCCTGGACCAATCTACACGGGAGGTCCACTTCCTAGACACCACCGTACAAATAAGTGATGGCCACATTAACACCACCCTATACCGAAAACCCACCGACCGCTATGCCTACCTTCATGCCTCCAGCTTCCACCCTGGTCACACCACACGATCCATCGTCTACAGCCAAGCACTGAGGTACAATCGCATCTGCTCCAACCCCTCAGACAGAGACCAACACCTACAAGATCTTCACCAAGCATTCTCAAAACTATGATACCCACACAAGGAAATAAAGAAACAAATCAACAGAGCCAGACGTGTACCCAGAAGCCTCCTGCTACAAGACAGGCCCGAAAAAGAAACCAACAGAACTCCACTGGCCATCACCTACAGTCCTCAGCTTAAACCTCTCCAATGCATCATCAGTGATCTACAACCCATCCTGGACAATGATCCCTCACTTTCACAGACCTTGGGAGGCAGGCCAGTCCTCGCCCACAGACAACCTGCCAACCTTAAGCATATTCTCACCAGCAACCACACACCGCACCATAACAACTCTAACTCAGGAACCAACCCATGCAACAAACCTCGATGCCAACTCTGCCCACATATCTACACCAGCAACACAGGATCTAACCAGATCAGCTACAACATCACCGGCTCATTCACCTGCACGTCCACCAATGTTATATATGCCATCATATGCCAGCAATGCCCCTCTGCTATGTACATTGGCCAAACTGGACAGTCACTACGCAAGAGGATAAATGGACACAAGTCAGATATCAGGAATGGCAATATACAAAAACCTGTAGGAGAACACTTCAGCCTCCCAGGCCACACAATAACAGATGTAAAGGTAGCCATCTTACAGCAAAAAAACTTCAGGACCAGACTCCAAAGAGAAACTGCTGAGCTCCAGTTCATTTGCAAATTTGACACCATCAGATCAGGATTAAACAAAGACTGTGAATGGCTATCCAACTACAGAAGCAGTTTCTCCTCCCTTGGTGTTCACACCTCAACTGCTAGCAGAGCACCTCATCCTCCCTGATTGAACTAACCTCGTTATCTCCATACTGATTTATACCTGCCTCTGGAAATTTCCATTACTTGCATCTGAAGAAGTGAGGTTCTTACCCACGAAAGCTTATGCTCCCAATACTTCTGTTAGTCTTAAAGGTGCCACAGGACCCTCTGTTGATGTAATGAAATGTTTTAGTAGAATAACTGTAGTACCTATTAACTTTTGTAATAGGCACATTCTGAGCTAATACATTATTAGGCCTTGGAACTTATTCAGTACAAGATATGCTTACTACTTCATAAACAGGACAAGCACCATAAGATACCATTACACCAGTATTATAGCTGAAGATACTGGCTCCTATATAAATGTCCATTCTTATGCTCTTTTTGAAAACACTTTTTAACCATCTGATGACTTTTAAGTGGTGTTCGGCATATGAGTTGGTGGTTATCACCCAACTTTCCTAGTAGGCCAATGTCCATATCATAAAAGTACCACTAAACCTGGCACTAAGTGATACCCTGGTTAGAGCACTGGCTTTCAACCTTTATTCATTTGCAGACCCCTAAAACATTTCCAATGGAGGTGCACTGCACACCCCTTTGGAAATCTTAAACATAGTCTGCGGACCTTTAGAGGTACGTGGATCACAGATTGAAAACCACTAGGTTAGAGCAATCAGCCCTAGAGGCTAAAGATTCAATGGACAGAGAGACTGAACTACCTTCTAGCCTCTCCAGAACAAGTTTGGAGCCATTGGTGGGGCGGTGTAGGGAAGCTTCAGTGATCATGTCTGTGTTGTATCAGAGGACTTAATTCTATGTGGCTGTCAATCCTGTACATAAACACTAAAAATTATTTAACATTTACAAAAAAACAAACATGCTCTGTGCTTCTTATCGTGACTGTTTTTTAAAAAGCGCCAAAAGATCACAGACTTATATGGTGCTGAATGCATTGCATTTAGCCAAGGGAATGGATAGCATTTAAATGGAAGGAAAATTTTAGACTTAAAGAGCTAGATCCTGAAGTGCAGTTGCTTTATGTCACACGGTTGATGGATTCTGGCCAAACAGGCATAACAAGAGGGATGTTCTAGTGACAAAGACTCAGTATAGTGGCTTCTGTGTTGCCCATCTGGCTGCTGGCATAGAGCAGTGGTTCTCAACCAGGGGTATGCATACCCCTGGGGATACACAGAGGTCTTCCAGGGGGTACTCAACTCATCTAGATTAGGTTTTCTCAACTTCGGGGTTTCAACCCCAGGGTGTGTGTGTCAAGAGTTGGTTTTAGGGGGGTTGAACGTGCAGGGCCAGCATTAGGGCATGGCAAGCAGGGCAACTGTCTGGGGCTTCACACCACAGGGGCCCCCACAAAGCTAAGTTACATGCTTCAGTCTAAGGCAGCAGGGCTCAGGCTTCAGCCCCAGGCAGCGGGGCTCAGACTTCAGCCCTGCCATCTGGTGCTCTGGCTTCAGATGAGGTTCACAAGTGAAAAATAGGCTCAAGTATCACACGGAAATGTAGTAGGGTGCTGTGAAACTTTTGTATTTTTATGTCTGATTTGGTAAGCAAGTAGTTTTTAAGTGAGGTGAAACTTGGGGTTCACAAGACAAATCAGACTCCTGAAAGGGGTGCAGTAGTCTGGAAAGGTTGAGAGCCACTGGCATAGAAGACATGGTCAGAGGAAAGGGAGCATGGACAGAATGCCCTGATGCTGCTGTAATCCTTGGCTGTCATTTTCTCCCCATGGAGCTGTTAGCATTAAATCAGTCCTCAGATGTTACATGTAGGTGAGGGGGGTATGGAAATGGGGTTCAGTGAGTATGAGTGGTGTGCACATGTATGAGGAAGGGAATATGGAAGTAGGGCAGTATGTGTGTGTACATGTGGTATGGGAAAGTGGATGTATATAGAGGATAAGAATTGGGTATGTATGGGGATGGAAGATGCTTGGGTGAAGAGAGTGAGTATGTACTGTATGTTGTGTAGTGGTAGAGAAAGAGGGCATGGGAGTTGTGGGTTTGCATGAGGGATGGGGACTTCAGTATGTATGAGTGTGAGAGAATTGGGTTTGTATGGAGTGGGAGAGTGGGGGCATTGATTATGTATGGAGGTAAAAATTTAGTGAAAGGGATATTGGTTATGTAAGTGGGTGGGGCTTAGGGGAAGGGAATGTAATGGGTAGGTGTATTGAGTAAATATGGAGCTGGAGTTAGGAGAATGGGGTTTGAGGGTCTGGTTATATGTGGGGCGCATTAGGGAAATGGGGTAAAGGGAGTAGGAATATTGGATGGTATTAGATATATATGGCAGATTGGGCATTAGGGAAGGGGATATTGGGAAGTGAGTTTATTGGGTAAGTATGTGTGGTGGAGTGTGTTCAGTGAATAAGATTTGGATGTGGAGAAGTGGATATATATGGGAGAAAGAGTTTAGGGAAAGTTGAGGGCCTGGGGAGTGGAGGTTTGGGAGTTGGGTTATTAGATGTGTGTGGGAGATTAGGGTAAGGCAGGGGTTCTCAAACTGGGGGTCAGAACCCCTCAGGGGGTCGTGAGGTTATTACATGGGGGGTCACGAGCTGTCAGCCTCCACCCCAAATCCTGCTTTGCCTCCAGCATTTATAATGTTGTTACATATTTTGAAAGTGTTGAAAGTTATGGGGGGTGGGGTCACACTCAGAGGTTTGCTATGTGAAAGGGGTCACCAGTACAAAACTTTGAGAACTTCTGGGGAAAGGGGTTGGCAGTGGGGCACTAAATAGGTATGTGTGGGATTGGGTTGGGAGAAGCAGTTTGGCAATGGCATATTGGGTAGGTATGTGTGGGGGTAGGGTGGATCCATGGGGGTACTGGTATGTGTGGGGGTAGGATGAGTATGTAGGTGGGTGGGGTAGGTCTATGCGGAATGAGGGTAGGTGGATGAGTAGGTGGGATGGGGTGGAGTAGGTCTGTGGGGGGAGGGGTAGGTAGGGTGGGGGAAGGGTGGGTCTCTGGGGTATTGGTATGTGTGGAGGTTGGGTGGATGGGTGGGTAGGTATGTGTGGGGTGGGTCTGTGGGGAGTATTGGTATGTGCGGGGGTGGGCTGGATCTGTGTGGGTTGGGTGGATGAGGTGGGTAGGTCTGTGGGGGATGGGTAAATGGGGGTATTGGTCTGTGTGGGATGGTGATGAGGTGGGTCTATGGGGGGAGGAGGGGATGAGGGTGGGGGCAGGGTGGGGAGTATTGGTCTGTAGGGCAAGGGGTGGGGGTATTAGCTTGTGGGGGGAGAGGCGGGGGACAGGGTGGGGGGTATTGGCCTGTGGCAGGAGGGGAAGAGGTGGGGGCGGGGTGGGTAGGTAGATGGGTAGGTTTGGGGGGTATCGGCTGGCGGGGGCGGGGCAGGATGGCTAGGTAAGTGGGGGGTATCGGCCTGGGGGGATGGGGTGGGTAGGTAGGTGGGGGGGTATCGGCCCGTGGGAGGATGGATGAGGGGGTACATAGGGGGGGAATTGGCCTGTGGGGGGCGGGGCGGGATGGCTAGGTAAGTGGGGGGTATCGGCCTGGGGGGGCGGGGTGGGTAGGTAGGTGGGGGGGTATCGGCCCGTGGGAGGATGGATGAGGGGGTACATAGGTGGGGGGAATTGGCCTGTGGGGGGTGGGATGGCTAGGTAAGTGGGGGGTATCGGCCTGGGGGGGACGGGGTGGGTAGGTAGGTGGGCGGGTATCGGCCCGTGGGGGGATGGATGAGGGGGTACATAGGTGGCGGGAATTGGCCTGTGGGGGGTGGGATGGCTAGGTAAGTGGGGGGTATCGGCCTGGGGGGGACGGGGTGGGTAGGTAGGTGGGGGGGTATCGGCCCGTGGGGGGATGGATGAGGGGGTACATAGGTAGGGGGAACTGGCCTGTGGGGGGCGGGGCGGGATGGCTAGGTAAGTGGGGGGTATCGGCCTGGGGGGCTGGGGTGGGTAGGTAGGTGGGGGGGTATCGGCCTGTGGGAGGATGGATGGGGGGGTACATAGGTGGGGGGAATTGGCCTGTGGGGGGCGGGGCGGGATGGCTAGGTAAGTGGGGGGAATTGGCCTGTGGGGGGCGGGGTGGGATGGCTAGGTAAGTGGGGGGAATTGGCCTGTGGGGGGTGGGGCGGGATGGCTAGGTAAGTGGGGGGTATCGGCCGGAGGGGGCGGGGTGGGTAGGTAGGTGGGGGGAATTGGCCTGTGGGGGGATGGATGAGGGGGTACATAGGTGGGGGGAATTGGCCTGTGGGGGGCGGGGCGGGATGGCTAGGTAAGTGGGGGGTATCGGCCTGGGGGGGCGGGGTGGGTAGGTAGGTGGGGGGTATCGGCCCGTGGGGGGATGGATGAGGGGGTACATAGGTGGGGGGAATTGGCCTGTGGGGGGCGGGGCGGGATGGCTAGGTAAGTGGAGGGTATCGGCCTGGGGGGGCGGGGTGGGTAGGTAAGTGGGGGGTATCGGCCTGGGGGGACGGGGTGGGTAGGTAGGTGGGGGGGTATCGGCCCATGGGGGGATGGATGGGGGGGTACATAGGTGGGGGGAACTGGCCTGTGGGGGGCGGGGCGGGATGGCTAGGTAAGTGGGGGGTATCGGCCGGGGGGGGATGGATGGGGGGGTACATAGGTGGGGGGAATTGGCCTGTGGGGGGTGGGATGGCTAGGTAAGTGGGGGGTATCGGCCTGGGGGGGACGGGGTGGGTAGGTAGGTGGGCGGGTATCGGCCCGTGGGGGGATGGATGAGGGGGTACATAGGTGGGGGGAATTGGCCTGTGGGGGGCGGGATGGCTAGGTAAGTGGGGGGTATCGGCCTGGGGGGGCGGGGTGGGTAGGTAAGTGGGGGGTATCGGCCTGGGTGGACGGGGTGGGTAGGTAGGTGGGGGGGTATCGGCCCGTGGGGGGATGGATGGGGGGGTACATAGGTGGGGGGAACTGGCCTGTGGGGGGCGGGGCGGGATGGCTAGGTAAGTGGGGGGTATCGGCCGGGGGGGGATGGATGGGGGGGTACATAGGTGGGGGGAATTGGCCTGTGGGGGGTGGGATGGCTAGGTAAGTGGGGGGTATCGGCCTGGGGGGGACGGGGTGGGTAGGTAGGTGGGCGGGTATCGGCCCGTGGGGGGATGGATGAGGGGGTACATAGGTGGGGGGAATTGGCCTGTGGGGGGCGGGATGGCTAGGTAAGTGGGGGGTATCGGCCTGGGGGGGACGGGGTGGGTAGGTAGGTGGGGGGGTATCGGCCCGTGGGGGGATGGATGAGGGGGTACATAGGTGGGGGGAACTGGCCTGTGGGGGGCGGGGCGGGATGGCTAGGTAAGTGGGGGGTATCGGCCTGGGGGGCTGGGGTGGGTAGGTAGGTGGGGGGGTATCGGCCTGTGGGAAGATGGATGGGGGGGTACATAGGTGGGGGGAATTGGCCTGTGGGGGGCGGGGCGGGATGGCTAGGTAAGTGGGGGGAATTGGCCTGTGGGGGGCGGGGTGGGATGGCTAGGTAAGTGGGGGGAATTGGCCTGTGGGGGGTGGGGCGGGATGGCTAGGTAAGTGGGGGGTATCGGCCGGAGGGGGCGGGGTGGGTAGGTAGGTGGGGGGAATTGGCCTGTGGGGGGATGGATGAGGGGGTACATAGGTGGGGGGAATTGGCCTGTGGGGGGCGGGGCGGGATGGCTAGGTAAGTGGGGGGTATCGGCCTGGGGGGGCGGGGTGGGTAGGTAGGTGGGGGGTATCGGCCCGTGGGGGGATGGATGGGGGGGTACATAGGTGGGGGGAATTGGCCTGTGGGGGGCGGGGCGGGATGGCTAGGTAAGTGGGGGGTATCGGCCGGAGGGGGCGGGGTGGGTAGGTAGGTGGGGGGTATCGGCCCGTGGGGGGATGGATGAGGGGGTACATAGGTGGGGGGAATTGGCCTGTGGGGGGCGGGGCGGGATGGCTAGGTAAGTGGGGGGTATCGGCCTGGGGGGGCGGGGTGGGTAGGTAGGTGGGGGGAATTGGCCTGTGGGGGGATGGATGAGGGGGTACATAGGTGGGGGGAATTGGCCTGTGGGGGGCGGGGCGGGATGGCTAGGTAAGTGGGGGGTATCGGCCTGGGGGGGCGGGGTGGGTAGGTAGGTGGGGGGTATCGGCCCGTGGGGGGATGGATGAGGGGGTACATAGGTGGGGGGAATTGGCCTGTGGGGGGCGGGGCGGGATGGCTAGGTAAGTGGGGGGTATCGGCCTGGGGGGGCGGGGTGGGTAGGTAGGTGGGGGGGATCGGCCCGTGGGGGGATGGATGAGGGGGTACATAGGTGGGGGGAATTGGCCTGTGGGGGGCGGGGCGGGATGGCTAGGTAAGTGGAGGGTATCGGCCTGGGGGGGCGGGGTGGGTAGGTAAGTGGGGGGTATCGGCCTGGGGGGACGGGGTGGGTAGGTAGGTGGGGGGGATCGGCCCGTGGGGGGATGGATGGGGGGGTACATAGGTGGGGGGAATTGGCCTGTGGGGGGCGGGGCGGGATGGCTAGGTAAGTGGGGGGTATCGGCCTGGGGGGGCGGGGTGGGTAGGTAAGTGGGGGGTATCGGCCTGGGGGGGACGGGGGGGTAGGTAGGTGGGGGGGTATCGGCCCGTGGGGGGATGGATGGGGGGGTACATAGGTGGGGGGAACTGGCCTGTGGGGGGCGGGGCGGGATGGCTAGGTAAGTGGGGGGTATCGGCCGTGGGGGGGCGGGGTGCCCGCTCGGGGCTGCCCCTCTCCGCCCAGCCGAGCCGCGGGGGAGCGGAGCCGGCACTGGCTGCCTGACGTCACCGGCCGGGCTGGCGATAGGCTGCGCGCTGAGCTCCCTGAAGCGGCGCCGGCTCCGGCTCCGGCTCTGCCCGCTTCATTCGGCGCCTTCTGCAGCCTCGGCGAGCGCGCGGCCGGGGGCTCCCTCCAGCCAGTGGCAGCCCAGGTAAGGCGCGTGCCCCCGCCCGTGCCCGGCAGCAGGGCCCGGGGCAGCCCGTCGGGGCCCGCGTTCTGCTCTAGCCAGAGGCGCGTGAAGAACCAGCCGCCGCCGGAGCCCCAACTTCGGGTGCCGCCTGCCTCTGGGGCGGGCTGGGCAGCGCGCCGGGGACACCGGGGCTCCCGCGGCGGCGGCTGGTGTCATTGGGAACTTGTTGGGAAATGCCCGGCAAAGCTGCCCCCTGTGCGGAGTAACTGGAGCCGATCAGGTGCCGCCGCATTGGTGCATCGCTCCCCCCGTCTTAGGGCATGGCCAGCATCGCTTCGGGCTGGCAGGGCTGAAGACATCTCGAGCCGTCTAACCAGTGGGCTGGGGCTGGTCTATTTCAGGGGCGCTGGGTTGGGTTGGGAACTCTCTGTAATGCGCGTGGTTTGTCAATCAGGCAGCATCCCCCAGTGTGCCGGAGTTTAGACGACTTTGTACCCTGTTGGGGCTGGAAGGAGGGTGGGAGGCTTTGGTGGCAGCCGGTAAATTGTGTGTTTCTTGATTTGGGTCCCGAACACTGATTCCTCTGGGTCCCTTTGCAGGCTTGATCTTTCATCTGACATCTCCAGAGAGCCAGCCGCGTCCAGCGCATTTCCAGCCAGTGCAAACCCCCAGCCCGGAACCAATTCAAATTCAAGCATCTGCAGGGAGAAGAGGAAGATCCTCATCTTCTTAAGCCTCCTCAATGAGTGCCAAGCTCTCCAAGGAGTTGAGGCTGTCTCTGCCACCTTGTCTCTTGAACAGGACATCTGCCTCATCCAACGCCAGCAGCACCTGCATCGCGCAGGTGGGGCAGCTCTTTCAGTCCTTCTCTTCCACTCTGGTTTTAATCGTTCTGGTCACCCTCATCTTCTGCCTGATCCTCCTCTCCCTCACCACCTTCCACGTCCACAAGAGGAAGATGAAGAAGCGGAAAATGCAGAGGGCTCAGGAGGAATATGAACGGGACCACTGCAGCAGCAGCAGCCCCGAGGCAGGTATTCAGGGAGAGACACCCCCTGGAAGAACCCCCCGGCTGGGAAGCTCCACCCAGGACTCGGGAATCCAGCGCCCGTCTCCCCCGGAGCCCCGGAGCGCTCACCCGGCAAGATCTTGTTTGGACACAGCTAGTGCGGGGCTCCTGCAAACCGTGGTATTGTCATGATTATTTTGGGGGGACCTCGCCAAGGCTCTGTTTGGTGTTTGTAAATACTTCAGTGATGATTGTAGGCTCTGAAAAGAAAAGTTATTAATTAAAACGAACGAACAAACCCACAATTCAAGCGCATGACAAATCACGCTGCGTTTCTCATTGACTGTGCAAAGAAAGGATGCGTCTTTTTAACGGAAAAGAAGCTGCACAGTGCTACCAAATATACAGTCATCTGCCCGGAGGCGTGGGGGTGGGGGATCCCAGTGTGATGCACAGAGTTATCATAAGGATCGAGAAGATATTTCCCCCCATTTCTCTCCTGGGCTTATCCCAAATTGTATGTTATAAACGAACAGTTTAGATTGGGGGGAGGGAGGGCATGGCACAGGGTGAGAGACAAAGAAAGAGTGATCTGAACGATGCAGTGGGATCCTTAGTCTCTCAAACAAAGGAGATGAGTGCAGCTCATGGCGTAAGGCAGGGACCTTTTGCCAGGGGCGGAGAAAGACCCGATCTTTCTGTAGGGTCTCTTCTTCTGCATCAATAACTCTCTCCCTCTCCAAAGACTGGATATTGTTTTCTTTAGAAATGTCCTCCCCTGGTTGAGTGCAAGTAAAACGACAGCCCTCCCCCTCCTTCCCCACTCCATGGTAAGCCCCTTAGCTCTCGCTCTCTCTCTCTGCAATAGCCAGTGCCCCGTGTGTCCCGACGCTTGAAAGCAGCCTAGCAGTGCTTCTTGTATGGGAGGCAGTGGGCTGTTACGTCTTTTCCCCTACACCCACCCCAGCCCACCCCAAGTCACTTTCTAGTGTAATACTCCATTCGTTCTATTAAACCTGGAATAAGGAATCTTTTTTTTGCTAACAGAGTATTACGTGATGTGCAGTAGTTTACCCCCTCAGAATGTTTGATTATTTATTTTAAAGAGGTGTGCCCTTGTTATACCTCCTGTTGGTACTGAAGCAAAATGTTGTTCTGTACTATGCACTGTACACTGTATATTCCTCTTCGTTTATAGCTTTTACCCATTGAATAATGAATTCAGCAGCAGTACAGATCTGGCTTCTACTTTTTAAGGCATTTTTATATCTTCTGAACCTGTACTAGACTGTTATGAATATCTCTGCCTCCCCCAGGCCCCGAACAAAACCCTAATGGATGTGTGAAAATGCCGTCTATTAAATCATGGTTAATATTTCAAAAGAGGCTGATGTAGGTCTCCCAGGAAAGGACCAACAGTTATTTGACTATGGAAGGAAGTGTCTGAGTGGCTGCTTGTTACTGTATGTGTTGGGGGAATCCAAGGCAAATTTAATTACAGTAAATGCAGCTTCGACTAAACACTTAAACCAGTCACCATGACTTGCAAACGGTGCCTTAACAGAATGGCCCTATCTAAACTTTGAAACCTCTCCTGGTGGTAGTATTAGATCAGAGGTGATGCTCTTCTGTCCATGTTAATGAATAGTAAACACAAAGACAAAAAATAATCCAAGAGGATGTTTTCCCAGATACACACTAGAAATAAATACCTGTTGGACGTAATTTCCAACTATCTTTAATTTATAGAATCCCCTCTCCCCTCCAAATCCTGGTGGAAAAGATGGATGTTATGTTTTAAAAATATGTACACAATGGGAGGTACTGGAGTACTTAACAGGTGACTAATACAGTTGATTAAATTAAAGATGGAGAAATGTGGTGTTGGGATGGGGCAGTAGATAGAGCATTTACTGGTATTTGTAATCCTATTACAGCACCAAAATGCAGAGGTTGTGGTACTGTATATCCATTCCATATTTCTTCTGTTTCACGTCTAGCTAATCAGATGAGAAATCTCTGTTGAGCTAGAATATATGTCTCCAGCATTTTAGGCAAATGCTCCATCATCCAACTAAAGCTGCTGCTCCATCTGCTCAGCTCAGTGGGGTAAAATATGTCTAGTTAATAATATTTTTACATTGCAGTTTGATGAGACTGGCATCTAATTCTCATCGCAGCTATGATCAGCTGCTAATGATTATATTGTTCTCTTTGGATAAGAAAGTAGGCTATCCCTTTCTTTCCAGTGTGGAATAGATGAACTTTTGTGTTTGACCCCCTTGTACAATTGCAGCTCATTAATGAACCATCATGGAATAATGAAGAGAATTCAGTGAACAGCAGTGGAGTTTCCTGGTTGTTGGTGATCTCCACTAAACAGAAATATTACTTTTTCCTTCCTTTTTTGTCTTTTTAAACAATGTATAATTTTCAATTTTGTAAAAGCAATAAGATGTTTCACATCACTTCAGTGCATTTCTGGTTGATGATTCCGCTCCCCTAGTGTCTGAAGTCAGTCATTCTTCCTTTTGCCTTATACACTCAAGGCATGCAATAATTCCCCAGAAGTGTACTGCCTGTCATATCTTATTGCGATTATAAAATTGCCCTATTTTGGAAGAAAAAGGAGGGGGGAGAGAGAGAGAGAGAGAAGCCTGATGTGTGTGTGTGTGTGTGTATAAAAATTCTGCTGCCACTAAAAGTAGTTGCAGAAATGTATTTAGGTTTTAAAATCTCTCACATTTAAAACTCTACCTTCTGTTTAATTAGCTTAGATTTAAATTTTTAATATATCTGTATTTATGTAAATCTATGTAAATTATATGGTCTATAGTAAAACTTGATACTGACTTTAATTTTCTCAGATCTGTGAACTTCTTGTGGTGCAACTTAAGGTTTTATACAAAAAACAAAGTAAATTAAATTATACAAGATAGCAGAAGTTATAATTGCTCATTACCATCCTGAATTACTTCGATGTTCATAAGCACTTCCAGGACACTGACGTAGCATAAAGTACTGGTTTTACAAGATTTAATTGAACAGTTTTAGGAGATCAAGTTGATAGCAGCAAGCTATGTAAGTTTTTATTTTTATGAAACAATAAGCAATCTGGGGAATAAATGTGGATTTTTAAAAAAGGGTTTTATGCATAGAGGTTGTCAAATCAATTGCTTCAAAACTCTACAGCTACAGCTAAACTTCTGCACTTAGCATTCAGTATTAATAAGGCTGATGGTGGTTCTCCCTCCCCACAAAAAAACAAACAAACCCAAAACCTAGAAGGAAATGGCTTACATTAACTCTGTTGGATTTCTAAGGCAAATGTCCTCAACTTACTGTGAATTTTTTAAAGGGTTTTGAATATATATATACAATTATTTATATATCAACAGATTTTTTGTATAATCTTTCATACAATATATGAAAAAGATGGAAGTGAAAACATTGCTCCAATCTATGGTAACAAAAGATTAATAGCAGGTCTATGTGGTCTTTTTCTATTTAAAACCAACACCATTCTGGAAAATTATGCAAGAAACCAGACAGCTGAGTGAAGATGGATAATGGAATAGACAAAGTGTCTTTCACTTGGAAGGGTCAGATCCTACGACTGGATCTGTGAGGGAAGACATATTTCTCAGTACAGGATTTGGCCTATAGTCCATTACTATCTCATTGGGAGGTATATGTAATAACTATAAATAAATATTATAATGCTTAACAATAACTAACCAGTCAACATCCTTGTGAGATAGACAAGTATTACTGTCTCTATTTTACAGAGAGGTAAATTGAGAAGTTAACATTAACTAAGAGGCCACACAGCAATTTGGTGGCAACACTGAAATTAGGAGTTGCTGATTATCTGTCCTGTGCTCAGTTCTTCAGAGCAGATTGCTTCACAGGGAGCTCAATTGAACTCCCACTGAAGTCAATGGAAAAACTTCTGTTGATTTCAGTGGGAGTTGGATCAGGCCCTTAGTCATCTTTCTAGCAGACAGTTGTCCACATCATCATCATATTTGGCACTAATTTGCAACAGAGTCTTCTATTTCAGTAGAGATGACCATCAGCTCTGACATACTCTCTTGTCTTTAGACAAGGTCACCTCCCTCCCCCATTAGGGCTGGGGTACCTTGGCAGGGCAGCACAGCTTACATTGCTGTTGTCAGGACTGCTTCTATAGAATGAGGTTTGCAGATTTGTCCGGCCTTTCATTGAACTAAATTTACTGTTTGTCTCATTTATTTGTAAGTTTATTTCAGCATTTTTTCTGGGGGTTTTGACTGCCATAAGTACAATCTTTAGGTTGAAACTTGCAAACAGGAACCCCATCTAGCAAATTTATTTTTCCTCATATTTGAAAAAATAACAGTACAGACAATCTTCAGCTATAGAAATGGAAACAAGGAAAGAATAAAGAGAACGCCAAAGTTAGAAAGAGAGAGGGAGAGAGGGTACTCCTTTAACTAAAACGGTTTTGCTTTTAATTAGAATTTTAGAGGCTACTGCTCTGTAGTCTAGACTGGAAGAAAAATAAATATTACTAAGTCATCTACAGTGGTGACTTTAGTTATTTAAAAAGTAATCAATAACTGTATTACAAGTTACTATGTATATACCATTTCCCAGAGAATTACTATGTGGTTGTTACATTGTTGCCAAATGCCCAGTGTTTTGAAGCAATTGTGTTTTACTTGTTATATAATTATAAATACGGGTAACTCTCATTTAAGTAGAAAAAGAACAATACTTTGTCTCTTTTCTATGGGTCTGAACTATTGGAAGTGCAATTGTAGTGCTTGGTTACTTTTGTTTTTCAGTATACTCATACACTTTTCTTAACATTTTACATCTACCTGTAAGTTGCCGTGATTCTTATATACAAATTTTAATGATGCTTTCCTTAATTTCAAATGTTAGGATTATTTTTTACAGGACTGTATTGGCTCCCTCTGGTGGCTAATTCTATTTCCCAAACCAAATTCTTTATCTAGCCTACCAGATCTGATAGAACAGAGGCTTTTCCTGCTTTTAGCCTTTCACCTGTAGGTCACTGGTTCAAATCCAGCCAAAGTTAGTAGTAATGAAAATGTGTTATGATTTGCTGGCAGTTTGGTGGTCTATGTGAAATGTTAATGGCCCTCAGGAGTGGCACCAGGGTTTTTGCCGCCCTCTGAGCATTCGGCGGCGGGGTTCCTTCCGCTCCGCGTCTTCGGGGCACTTCGGCGGCGGGTGAAGGACCCGCTGCCGAATTTTCGCTGAAGCCCTGGAGCAGAAGGCCTGCCCCCTGCTGTCGAATTTCCGCTGAGGGCGGCAAAATGCCGCCCCCCAAATCCTGCTAACCTAGGCGACCACCTAGGGTTGCCTAGTGGAAGCTCTGGCCCTGATGGCCCTAGAACATTTTACAGGAGCTAGGACCACATGACAAAAATCATTGCTACAACTGGCAAGATTTAGCAGTCTTGTTACCAATGTCAGAACTGAGGCTTAGGGCCAAAAGGGGTTGGAAGAGTAGCACTTTAGAATTGGTCCATAAAGGTCACAGTTGAGGAAAATTGGTGGAACAACTCAGGGATCTTGCATTGCTGTGCTGATGCACTATCTGTTCTGTGGATAATTAGAAGAGTTCATTCTTCAGATCTGACAAGCCCAATACCTTTCATGAACATATTAATTTAAGAAAAGTCTCTGAGCCAGATCCTCGGAGGTAGAAATTACCCTGATTTGCACCAGCTGAGGTTTCTGCCCACTTAATTTTTTTCTGTCTGATATGGAGGAACATATCATCTATTAATTATTTTAGAGTTGTAAAGAAGCAAAATTATTGGCATCAAAAAAGTCATGTCAGAAAAATATGTGCCATTTAATTAGGTGCATGAAATTATACAGATTTTGGTTCCCAGAGCTCTCAAATGTGGTTGCACGATAATTCATTGGCTCTCAATCTCTGTGAGGCCCCAAATCAACTGAATTTCTCCTCTACAATCTTCTGGAAGAATTAGTAATTGATTATGACTAAATAAACTATAGATTTTATTTTGCTTGTGGCATTAGCTTTGCAAAAAGGAATAATACACAACCATGGATAAAATGCAGGATAAAACTTTGTAAAACCAACAGTACAACAACAATAAATTATCTTAGGCACTTATGAGGACTGTGAATATAAAGGCGGTATGAGGAAAATTAAAAGGTAAAAATAACAGAGCAACCCTATTATGAGAAGTAATGTGATCTTGAGGAATGAGTGCAGAGTTTAAAAAACAAGGGGTTCTAAATTCTAATCCCGGCTCTGCTACTCATTGTGTAGCCTTCAATTTCTAGACTATTTATCTAATAATTGCAATATAGCTAATATATTAAATAATTTCTCAGAATTTGCAGGTGAAATAAATTAGAATGAAAAACCTAAAATACTCTAGACTATGTAATATAGTGAGGGCACAATATAAATTAAGGGATTTTCTATGCTCGACACCCTGCTTCAGCTATTCTAGTTCTACATTTGGTAGCAAGGTACATGCAGCAAATTGTACAGCTGTAAGATGGATGGCTGGACAGGATGCTCAAACAATCAGACTGAGAGTCTCTTGATTGAATTTTAAAGTTTAAGTGAAATATGAATTACAAAGGAAAGCCAAGAAGACTATTTTTCTTCTTTTGTTATTCCATCACTATGCACTTTCCTTCACTGTATAAAGAAACGTGTTGTCCTGTGGAGTCAGATGGAGGCCTGACTAAATTTGTAGGAGGAAAAGCAGATGGGGAAAATAGAATTCTTATGGGAAATCACAGCCCCAGTAAAGTCAGTGGCAAAACTCCATTGACTTCAGTGGGGTGGGATGTCACCCAGTGGGTATTTATTCATGGAGTCTCACTCTGGGCTAATAATCCTTTTAGTCTTGCTGGCCTGTTCTGATTCTTTTGGTTAGGCGGTTGTATTTCTAAGATTTAATTCACTGAGCTGCCACACTCTTACATGGACTCTTTCCAGCCTTGGGCTACTACTCTGCACCCCCAGTTCTCCCAGATTTGGCAGTGCTCTTTTGGGGCTGTTTATGTATGACCATTTCATACTCCCTATATTCTAGTTGGTCCATGTGAGTTGCTGCTCACTTCCTCAGAGCACTTGGAATCTGAATGTTCTCCTTGGATTAAGATTCTTTTTCTGGGCTTTGCTTTTCCTCACACTACGTAATTTTAGTCTCTCTCCTGCCAATCCTGCCCCAAAATGTCTTTCTCTAAACTACCACTTGCTTTGATTTCTGCAAATTAAGTGTATTCTAAATCCAATATTGCCACATTCTTTCCCATGGCATGGCTACGTCGATATGATAAACTCCCTGCTGTAAAGCAGAAGTTGCCAGGAAAGTGTAGAACTTCAAACAAGCTGAGCAATGCTGTCACACTTTTGACAGGGGGCATCACCTCTGCAACACTGCTTTCCTGAGTTAGCCACCAACCCTAAACTGAAGGATGGAGCTGCTGAGAAGCCAGTAACTTTCCATCACAGGAACACCACTGCAAGGAGAGGTATTGAGTTACTGGTATGCAAATGAGATGAGGTGATGAAAGTATGGGAATGATTGTGGTAGTGTATATATACTGAGCTTGTGAGTATGTGCACAGTCAACTGAATATTTCTATGATTTCTGCTCCCCACTCCAATGCCCCAGTCCAAATCTTGTTTCTTTAAAACACAGTACCACTTACTACAACCCACCCTCTTCCCTTGTGTTACCTAAACACTCTAGAGCAGCGTTTATCAAATGCGGCCACTGTGGCCGCGTGTGGCCACAGCCTCCTGGGTAGTAATGGGGGGAGGGGGCAAACCAGTAGCCTCTTCCCCAGGGCTGCAGGTGGGGGTTGGGTCCTGTCCCGCTCTGGAACCACAAACGCTGGAGGAGCAGGCAGGCAGTGGGGCTCGAGCTTCAGGCCTGGGGTGGCGGGTGGCAGGCTCCAGCCATGTGGCAGTAGGCTCCATCCCTTGGCCATGGGCTTTGAGCCCTGACCCCAGTCCTGGCCTCAGGCTCACTCCGCCTCCCCACTGCCTCCTTTGGCCCCAGGCTCCGGCCATACAGCACTGGGCTATGCAATCCAGCCCTGGCGCTTAGCTGTGTGGCAGTGACTGCCAGCCCCAAGCAGGGTCGGCTCCAGGGTTTTGGCTGCCCCAAGCAGCCAAACAAAAACAAAAACAAAAAAGCCGCGATCGCAATCGCGATCTGCGGCGGCAATTCAGCGGAGGTCCTTCGCTCCAAGTAGGAGTGAGGGACCGTCTGCCGAATTGCCGCCGAACAGTTGGACGTGCTGCCCCTCTCCGAAGTGGCCGCCCCAAGCACCTGCTTGGTAAACTGGTGCCTGGAGCCAGCCCTGGCCCCGAGTTCACCCCCCCCGTACATCACCCCTGGCCCCCAATGCCTCTCCGGCCCCAGTCCCCAGCTGAGCGGCTGCAGGGCTCTGTTCCCCGGCCTCACCTCCCACATTATAGTTTTCATTATAGAAGTACTAATTCTATTAAAACCATCCTTTTGTAACAATCAGTAAAAGAAGAAGGAACTCTTTTCCCCTAAGTCACCACCTGGAAGCTTACTCAAGCTGGTAACTATCCTCACTACTGATGACTGCTATCAAGTTTAGTATGGGGTTAACTTTGCAAAGTTACATGAGTGACATTTTATTGTATTTGAAAAGACAGTAATAAACAGGAAACATTTAACCATTAAAATGATAGATCATATTTTTATCTCATTTGCATCAAAACACATTCAGAGTAACCCCAATGAAGACAATGGAATTACTTTGGATTTACACTTGAGTAAATAATCTTAATATAGGGCCCAAAATCTGTACCACTGACTATTTCAGAAAGCTTTTCCTTCTGGGATAAAAGGATGATGAGGAATCTGGTTGAGGGGTGGAAAATGTAGCTGAGATTATTTGTAAGGGGCTCTCACAGGCTGACAGTAGTATTTATTATTTATATAGCAGTGTGACTTATAGGGTGATTTACCGCAGATAGAATGAGACAAACAGAACCCCTACCACAAATAACTTACAGTTTCAAGTTTATTTGTAGACAGAAGAGGCTCAGAACTGCATGGGCAACTATGCTTCTGTGCCCGAATATACATTAATCTTCCCCTGGAGGGGCCATGAGAAGGTAGTTCAGAATCCATGTGCATTCAGTCCTTGGTCTCTTCCCTGAGACTGATTGGGATGGTGAACATGTGATAGGAACATCTGTCAACCAGAAACCAGAGTAAAAACAGCTCATATCTGTAACCACCAAATGACTTTTGGAAAAAACAAACCTGGGTGGGATTTGAGCCAGTGACTTAGAGATGAACATCTCTAGATTTTGTTTCTAAGATTCTGAACCAACCAATTACCCAATAAGCTAATATTTTTGCAAAGTTTATACAACCAATCTTTTATGCCTTTTTCAAGGTGATAAAAATAGCATGAAATATCATTAAAGACTAAAGAATAGTACCTGACAATGTCTCTTTAAGGCAACATTGCCTAACACATTATATGGAGACTACCATCTACAATGGTTATTATGGCCTGGTGTCAAAAACAGACATCTGGCAAAGTGGGTAAACCATCTGTAAAAATAACTATTACATGTAATAACCCACATAATGTCTCAATTAGTTATAATTTCACAGTGTTGTGAGTGTAATGAAACGGAATGTCCTATGGGAAAATCAGATTAAATTGTTACATATGTATTCATGTATATAGTCCAGAGATGTCAGCTGAAACATCTGCTGAGGTTATGCTACTTGTGGAAATTTGCTCCTCAAAGTAGCGTATATTTTTATAAAATCCCTGCAATTTATTTTTATACAGTGAATCTTCTAAGATTATTTATTCTCTTGCAAACAGCACCACAGGCCTTTTCACCTGACAGCTTACTGTATGCATGCACCAAGGCCTGATCAAAAGTCTGTTGAAGTTAATGGGAGTCTTTCCCTTGACTTCAGTGGAATTTGGATCATGCCACAAATGTTTACCACACACATCATAAAGCCTTTATGAAGGCTAGTTTGCAACAAGTCTGCCATATTTTTTACAGTTCAAATGACTGTTTAAAGATAAATATGATAATTATTTTGTCTTCACATTACACAAGGTAAAATATATTTTCCAAAGAATACTTAAGGAAAATGGAATTATTCATTTAGATTTTGCATATAAATTATGATAAAAGACTGCCATTTTTATGGCAACTTTTTTGCAAAAGTTACAGTGTAATAAAAATATATTAAAATAATATGCTAAAAGTTGCAGGCATTGATTTATATCCATATTAATCCTCCATTTTAGTACAAATCATGTGTAGAGATAAGTTACTATTTTAGTATATAGAAATTAGCATACTAGTGCTGACTTTTGTAAATCCTTATCAGCTACCCAATATTTTTAATGGACTTTTACTTAGGAGGTTGTGGTAGCCTCATGACCTCTTGAACTGAAGCTCTCACTCAGAGTCCACTGATCTATGTTCTAAATGTTGCCACAGTTTTGTCCCTAATTTTTTGTCTGATGGCTTCTCTCATCACCCAAGGTTTAACTTGCAAGCTCTCAAGATTCTCAGAGAAGTTTGTTCATCTATTACCACCACAGTTCTTCTTCAAGCGATGTCTCTGTGGGTGGCTCCACTCCAGGTGTTGGTCCGTCCCTGCACCTTTGTTCGGAGATTTTTACAGCAGTACTCGTACCGGTCGCACATGCGCAGAGCTTGCCCCCGCCCCCCACTCTGAATGTACCTTAATAGTACGCGTGCGTGACTGGTCTCCTCTGTTCCTTCTCTACCGTCCCTGGCCTGAGAAAGAACTCAGCAAACTCGTTAGAGACTTTCTCTCCCTTTGTTACAATTACCTTTCTAGTTAGTTAATTTGTTACCAGTAGTACTTAGTCGGAAGTGGTGCTGACACATGCTGATGTGCCTACCCCTCGGAGGCTGTTATTGCTTTCCCGGCACTGACACCCGCTGAGCTGAATGGCAGTGAAACAATGCTTAGGACACCGGTGCAGAGGAACTTTTCTTCACAGGAGATTCCTCTTGCACACCCCCATCCTGCAGTCGCCCCTACTCAATGCCTACTTCTCTCCAAATGCTCAGTCAGGATCTGGACAGCCTTCCTCCAGTGATGAGGAAGCTGGACTGCAGGGGGAATTTTCACCATATCAAATTTCCCATCCTCAGACCCCAATCAATAGAGGTCATAGAAAAATTACCTCATCCTACTCTCAAGATCCTGCTTTGTGGTGTGTAAACTCCTGGATGGCACCACCTATGCCCTTCCCACCACAGTGGCAATATTGGGCCCCATGGGCATCTTATCCTCGAGCCCACACTCGCTATGCCACCTCAACCAGGCGCGACACCTGTCTGGCACTGCCAGCTCATGAACCTGCCACTGACATAAGGCACCAGGCAGCATTGTCACAACTGCAGGATCAGTCACGAGCTGCCTCAAACCCAGTAGACCCAGTTGTTACACCTGATGAAGCTTTACTTCCTCCTCCCCCCACATTTTTGGATGATTTCTCAAAATTTCAAGACCTTTTCAAAAGGTGAGTTAAGAATTAACTTGGAGAAGATTCCTGAACAGCAGCATGAGTTAACGGACATCCTGCAGCCCTCTTCTTCTTCTAGGATTGCATTACCGATCAACGCAACCCTTTTGGAACCTGCTAAGGCCATCTGGTAGACTCTTGCTGCAAGCCTACCTAGGGCTCTGAATTCCTTTTCACTCATCCAGTGCCAAACTCGCTGGTAGTAGACGTGGTTAACCAAAAGACCAAACACCAGTTTCCCTGCTCCACCCCATCAGACAAGAACAGTAAGCGATTAGATCTGCTCGGACGCAAAGTATACGCATCTTCCATGTATACAGTTTCTCATTGCTAATTATACTGCCGTTCTGGCAAAATATGACCATAAAAATTACAACAAATTCATGGACTTTATTGATGACATTCCAGAAGAAAAGAAACAACAATTCACGTCTTTAGTTTCCGAGGGACAAATCATCTCATGTACCTCTCTTCAAGCGGCCTTTGATGCAGCCAACACTGCAGCAAGATCCACTGCTATAGCAGTGGTCATGCACTGAGGTTCATGGCTCTCCTCCTCTTCCTTTCCTCAAGAGGTCCAGAATGCCACTGAAGATCTTCCCTTTGACGGCGACAAACTCTTTGCCTCCACAACAAACGACGTACTTCATTCAATGAAAGACTCAAGGGCAACTCTTTGGTCTCTAGGAATTCAAACCCCTATGACCAGAAGGTGACAATATAGATATCAATCTTACCAGTGTCCATGCTACACCACATATACTCAGCAATTCCATAGATCACATAGAATCATAGAATATCAGGGTTGGAAGGGACCTCAAGAGGTCATCTAGTCCAACCCCCTGCTCAAAGCAGGACCAATTCCCAACTTAATCATCCCAGCCAGGGCTATGTCAAGCCGGGCCTTAAAAACCTCCAAGGAAGGAGACTCCACCACCTCCCTAGGTAACGCATTCCAGTGTTTCACCACCCTCCTAGTGAAATAGTTTTTCCTAATATCCAATCTGGACCTCCCCCACTGCAACTTGAGACCATTGCTCCTTGTTCTGTCATCTGCCACCACTGAGAACAGCCGAGCTCCATCCTCTTTGGAACCCCCCTTCAGGTAGTTGAAGGCTGCTATCAAATCCCCCCTCATTCTTCTCTTCTGGAGACTAAACAATCCCAGTTCCCTCAGCCTCTCCTCATAAGTCATGTGCTCCAGACCCCTAATCATTTTTGTTGCCCTCTGCTGGACTCTTTCCAATTTTTCCACATCCTTCTTGTAGTGTGGGGCCCAAAACTGGACACAGTATTCCAGATGAGGCCTCACCAATGTCGAATAAAGGGGAACGATCATGTTCCTCGATCTGCTGGCAATGCCCCTACTTATACAGCCCAAAATGCCGTTAGCCTTCTTGGCAACAAGAGCACACTGTTGACTCATATCCAGATTCTCATCCACTGTGACCCCTAGGTCCTTTTCTGCAGAACTGCTACCTAGCCATTCAGTCCCTAGTCTGTAGCAGTGCATGGGATTCTTCAATCCTAAATGCAGGACTCTGCACTTGTCCTTGTTGAACCTCATCAGGTTTTTTTTGGCCCAATCCTCTAATTTGTCTAGGTCCCTCTGTATCCGATCCCTACCCTCCAGTGTATCTACCATGCCTCCTAGTTTAGTGTCATCTGCAAACTTGCTGAGAGTGCAGTCCACACCATCCTCCAGATCATTAATAAAGATATTAAACAAAACCGGCCCCAGGACCGACCCTTGGGGCACTCCGCTTGAAACTGGCTGCCAACTAGACATGGAGCCATTGATCACTACCCGTTGAGCCCGACGATCTAGCCAGCTTTCTATCCACCTTACAGTCCATTCATCCAGCCCATACTTCTTTAACTTGGCGGCAAGAATACTGTGGGAGACCATATCAAAAGCTTTGCTAAAGTCAAGGAATAACACATCCCCTGCTTTCCCCTCATCCACAGAGCCAGTTATCTCATCATAGAAGGCAATTAGGTTAGTCAGGCACGACTTCCCCTTCGTGAATCCATGCTGACTGTTCCTGATCACTTTCCTCTCCTCTAAATGTTTCATAATTGATTCCTTGAGGACCTGCTCCATGATTTTTCCAGGGACTGAGGTGAGGCTGACTGGCCTGTAGTTCCCCGGATCCTCCTTCTTCCCTTTTTTAAAGATGGGCACTACATTAGCCTTTTTCCAGTCATCTGGGACCTCCCCCGATCGCCATGAGTTTTCAAAAATAATGGCTAATGGCTCTGCAATCTCACCCGCCAACTCCTTTAGCACCCTCGGATGCAGCGCATCCGGCCCCATGGACTTGTGCACGTCCAGTTTTTCTAAATAGTCCCGAACCACTTCTTTCTCCACAGAGGGCTGGCCACCTTCTCCCCATACTGTACTGCCCAGTGCAGCAATCTGGGAGCTGACCTTGTTTGTGAAGACAGAGGCAAAAAAATCATTGAGTACATTAGCTTTTTCCACATCCTCGGTCACTAAGTTGCCTCCCTCATTCAGTAAGGGGCCCACACTTTCCTTGATTTTCTTCTTGTTGCTAACATACCTGAAGAAACCCTTCTTGTTACTCTTAACATCTCTTGCTAACTGCAACTCCAAGTGTGATTTGGCCTTCCTGATTTCACTCCTGCATGCCTGAGCAATATTTTTATACTCCTCCCTGGTCATTTGTCCAATCTTCCACTTCTTGTAAGCCTCTTTTTTGTGTTTAAGATCAGCAAGGATTTCACTGTTTAGCCAAGCTGGTCGCCTGCCATATTTACTATTCTTTCTACACATCGGGATGGTTTGTTCCTGCAACCGCAATAAGGATTCTTTAAAATACAGCCAGCAACAACAACAGCAGCAATGCCAGAGACTCAGATACCAGCGTTGCCATCCCAATTCCTCGGTAGCGTCTCAACCCCCTCCGACTAATAAGCAGATTTGAAGCCTTGGTTGAGGGTTTAGAAAACAAAGTTCCCACTTCAGTGCTTACACCGCATGTCCCTAGTGTTGGACCCTGCCTACGACCATTCTCCCATCAATGGCAGAACATTACCACCAACAAGTAGGTTATAGAGGTCATCACAATTGGCTATTCCATCCCTTTCCTATCCTTGCCTCCTATACACCCACCCTTCCCGTCCCTCTTCGGGGACCCCTCTCACGAGCAACTGCTCCTCCAAGAATTACAACATCTCCTTCTATTGGGAGCAGTGGAACTTGTACTCGAACGACACAGAGGGAAGGGGTTTTATTCCCATTAGTTCTTAACAGAAAAGAAAACTGGGGGGATGACAACTTATCCTTGACCTCAGGTGGCTCAACAAATGTATCAAAAAGCAAGAGTTAAAAATGGTTACCCTCACCACCATAATCCCAGTGCTGGAGCAGGGCAATTGGTTTTCAACCCTCGACCTACAGGACGCCTATTTTCATGTGACTGTACATCTGGCCCACAGATGTTTCCTTTGTTTTACCCTTGGCTCGACACATTTTCAATAGAGGGTGCTGTTACCCTTCGGCCTGTCCACCGCCCCCTGTGTTTTTTCCAAACTCCTAGCTGTAGTCACTGCCTATCTTAGGAAATAAGGGGTCATAATATTTTCTTACCTCTATGAATGTCTCCTCAAAGCCTCAATGCTCGATGAAGCACTTTGATTCACTCAGCTCACCATCGATTGCTTGCTATCCCTCAGCCTACAAATAAACAAAAACAAATCCACATTATCTCCTACCCAGCACCTGGAGTTCATAGGAGCACACCTCGATTCCCGGACGGGAATAGCATCTCTCCCACCCGACCGCTTAAATACCATAAAACTCCCGGCCACGAAACTTCACAACAGTCCTCAGGTCACCACTCGAGACTGTCTACAACTACTAGGTCACATGGCCTCATGCACTTTTGTGGTCCAAAACGCACGACTATACATGAAGTGCTTCCAAGCTTGGTTGACCACGGTTTACAGATTGAATGTGCACGCTCTAAAAAAGCCTCTATCCATACCTTTCAGAGTCAAAGACTCTCTCCTATGGTGGACAGTTCCCTCCTACCTCTGCTCTGGAGTCCCCTTTCTCCAGGATGCTCCATCCCTCATAATAACTATCGATGCATCCCTCACAGGGTGGGGTGCACACATGTCCCACCACACAGCCCAGGGGATATGGTCTTCAACCAAATCCTCCCTGCACATAAACATCCTAGAACTTCGAACCATACGCAATGCCTACCGTCACTTCCTCCCATTAATCCAGAACCAACATGTACAGATAATGACAGACAACATCGCCTGCATGTTCTATGTAAACAGGCAGGGAGAGGCTTGCTCTCACTCACTTTGCACCGAAGCCATAAAGCTCTGGAATTGGTGCCTTGCGAACAACATTTGGATATCAGCCACCTATCTTCCCAGAGCTATGAATACCACAGTGGATGAATTAAGCAGACACTTTCCCTGGGATCATGAATAGGAGATAAATGAGACGATCATCCACAACATATTCTGCATGTGGGGCTACCCAACCATGGACCTTTTCGCAACTGTGAAAAACACGAAATGTCCCGAATTTTGCTCCAGAATGGGACTTGGCAAACATTCCCTGGGAGATGCGTTCATGATCCCATGGCACCAGGACTTGCTATATGCTTTTCCTCTGATACTGGTTCTCCACAGAGTTCTAACAAAGATACAGACAGAGTGTGCCATGGTAATTCTGATTGCCCCATCGTGGCCCAGACAACCGTGGTTTCCGTTCCTCACCAGAATGTCAATCCGCCCACCAATTTCGTTGCCCCTCACTCCAAACCTCCTATCGCAGCAACACGTCTGATTTTTATTCATAGATTCTAGGTCTGGAAGGGACCTCGAGAGGTCATCGAGTCCAGTCCCCTGCCCGCATGGCAGGACCAAATATTGTCTAGACCATCCCTAGATGCTTCACCCCAACCTGTCTATGCGTCACCTCAAAGCTTGGTTCCTACATGGTTCTCCCAAAATGAACTAGCATGCTCTAAGCAGGTTTGAAGAGTGCTCATACATAGCAGAACACAATCTACTTGCATCACCTATCTCCGAAAGTGGAAGCGATTCACATAATGGTGCTCAACTAAACAACTCCTTCCTACTTCTGCACCTCTTCCACTCATACTTGACTATCTATTAGGCCTCAAACAATAGGGCCTCTCTTTCAGCTCCATCAAAGTCCACTTAGCTGCTATTACAACTTTTCATGACAAGATCGACGATACCTCTGTTTTTGCTCATCCAATCACAAAGCGTTTTCTCAGAGGACTCCAATCCCTATACCCGGACATTAAACCTCCTACCCCTCTGTGGGACCTTCACTTAGTTTTATCCTGCTTAACTCAACAACCATTCGAGCAGCTAGCCACTTGCTCCCTCCTACACCTCTCTATGAAAACAGCATTCTTAGTGGCAATCACCTCAGCCAGATGGGCAGGAGAAATAGCAGCTCTCATGGCAGACCCACCATATACACTATTTTTTAAGGACAAGGTTACCCTCCGATTACACCCCAAATTCCTTCCAAAGGTGCATTAGTCATTCCACATCAATGAGCTGAGACACCTACCAACTTTCTTTCCTAAACCACATGCAAACTCTGAATCCACCATGTATGCAGGGCTTTGTCCTTGTATTTGGATAGAACCACACCCTTTAGGAACTCTTCCAGACTCTCTGTCTCCATTGCAGAGCATTCCAAAGGGACACCTATTTCTGCCCAGAGACTTTCAAACTGGATTTCTGAGTGTATCCGACTGTGCTATCAGCTAAAGAAAGTGACGCCTCCAGCCGGCATCAGAGCTCACTCCACTAGATCTATAGCTACCTCCATGGCTTTTCTATGCAAAGTTCCCCTGGCTGACATCTGGAAAGCAGCCACTTGGTCTTCTGAACACACATTTGTTAAGCACTATGCCCTTACTCAAGGACCTCACTCTGATACACGATTAGGCAGAGCTGTATTATCTACTGCATTCCTACCAAATCCAAAGTCCCTAACTCCTTGAGATACACTGCTTTTCAGTCACCTGGAGTGGAGCACCCACAGGGACATCTCTCTCTCGAAGAGGAGGTTACTCACCCTGTGCAGTAACTGATGTTCTTCGAGATGAGTGTACCTGTGGGTGCTCCACTACCCACCTTCCTCCCCTCTACTTCAGAGTTGGGGTAGCCTCCGTTGTAGAGAAGGAACTGAGGAGACCAGTCACGCACGCGTACTATTAAGGTACACTCAGAGCGGGGTGGGGGCAGGCACTGCGCATGTGCGATCGGTACGAGTACTGTTGTAAAAATCTCCAAGCAAAGGCACAAGGACACACCGACACCTGGAGTGGAGCACCCACAGGGACACTCATCTTGAAGAACATCAGTTACTGCACAGGGTGAGTAACCTCCTCTTATGGGTGTTTAAGTGAGCCAGACAGGAATGAAGTAAAATGAAATTTCCCCTGTTGCATATCTTCTGGAATTCCTTAAGAGACTTCCTCTTGGAGATCCTGGGAAAGAGATAGATGTAACCCCTATAATGGGTATTTCACAGTGTATCCAGCCAAGAATAAGTGTTAAATGCTAGAGCAAGCTTTTGAACAATTGGAAAGGATTCAGAAAGTAGCTTCAAGAGTGTTGTGGAAAATATATCTTATAGTGAGAAACTTAAGAAGCTGAATCTATTTAGTTTATCCAGGATAAGATTAAGAGGTGACTTGATTGTGGTCCACAAGTATCTTCACAAGGGGGGTGGAGCAGAGGAGAAGGGAGGAAACTATAACAAGATCCAGTGGTTGGAAGCTGCAACTAGACAAATTCAGACTAGAAATAAGGCATTTTTTAAACATTGAGGGTAATTATCCATTAGAATAACTCACCTAAGCATGTGGTGGATTCTACATCACTTGAAGTCTTTAAATTAAGTGCTATAGATCACACAGAAGTTATGAGCTTCATGCAGAAATCACCGTGTGAGATTTTATGGCCTGTGTTATGCAAGCAATCAGAGTAGATGATCATAATGGTCCCTTCTGACCTAAAACTATGAACCTATGGAAAAGATTTTTCCATCTAAAAATTGCCTTTCTTTGATGTCTTTTTGAAAAAAATTCAACTTTTTTTAAAAAATTGGTTTTTGAAAGATTTTTATGACTTTTTAAAACAATTGTTTGTGTTGTAAATATTCACAAAGTTTTCAGTTACCAGAGAGCAGGGTTTTATCATGCTTTGCTCCCTCAAGACAAATCTCCACTAGTGTAAGTCTTTAAGGCCTTTAAACCAATGGTGGAAGTTATTCATGCTTGACAGCAACTCTAAATTGCATGAGGCTGGGGCTAGCTTGGAGTATCAGGGAACTGGCATGTTCTCCTTACACCTCAGCCTGTCTCTCCCTTCCTACCACCCCACCACCCCACCCCCTTGGAGAATTCCAGGACTACAAAATGTATAAATTAGGCAAATTGGAGAAAAATTATTCTGCTGGATTAATTCAGTACTTTTAATCATAATTAAGGCTGGTTTGAGTTGCGGCTATCATGGGAATCATGATTTTCATCTTTTTATTAGATTCAAGAGTGAACTGCACTATACAGTAAAATTATAAATAAATAAAAATAAATTAATGGAGATCTCCCATCTCCTAGAACTGGAAGGGACCTTGAAAGGTCATTGAGTCCAGCCCCCTGCCTTCACTAGCAGGACCAAGTACTGATTTTGCCCCAGATCCCTAAGTGGCCCCCTCAAGGATTCAACTCACAACCCTGGGTTTAGCAGGCCAATGCTCAAACCACTGAGCTATCCCTCCCCCTCCAAGTTTCAGAGTAACAGCCGTGTTAGTCTGTATCCGCAAAAAGAAGAACAGGAGTACTTGTGGCACCTTAGAGACTAACAAATTTATTAGAGCATAAGCTTTCGTGGACTACAGCCCACTTCTTCGGATGCATATAGAATGGAACCTAATAATGAGGAGATATATATACACACATACAGAGAGCATAAACAGGTGGGAGTTGTCTTACCAACTCTGAGAGGCCAATTAATTAAGAGAAAAAAAACTTTTGAAGTGATAATCAAGCTAGCCGAGTACAGACAGTGTGATAAGAAGTGTGAGAGTACTTACAAGGGGAGATAGAGTCAACGTTTGTAATGGCTCAGCCATTCCCAGTCCTTATTCAAACCGGAGTTGATTGTGTCTAGTTTGCATATCAATTCTAGCTCTGCAGTCTCTCTTTGGAGTCTGTTTTTGAAGTTTTTCTGTTGTAATATAGCCACCCGCAGGTCTGTCACTGAATGACCAGACAGGTTAAAGTGTTCTCCCACTGGTTTTTGAGTATTTTGATTCCTGATGTCAGATTTGTGTCCATTAATTCTTTTGCGTAGAGACTGTCCGGTTTGGCCAATGTACATGGCAGAGGGGCATTGCTGGCACATGATGGCATATATCACATTGGTAGATGTGCAGGTGAACGAGCCCCTGATGGTATGGCTGATGTGATTAGGTCCTATGATGATGTCACTTGAATAGATATGTGGACAGAGTTGGCATCGGGGTTTGTTACAAGGATAGGTTCCTGGGTTAGTGGTTTTGTTCAGTGATGTGTGGTTGCTGGTGAGTATTTGCTTTAGGTTGGGGGGTTGTCTGTAAGCGAGGACAGGTCTGTCTCCCAAGATCTGTGAGAGTAAAGGATCATCTTTCAGGATAGGTTGTAGATCTCTGATGATGCGCTGGAGAGGTTTTAGTTGGGGGCTGAAGGTGACAGCTAGTGGTGTTCTGTTATTTTCTTTGTTGGGCCTGTCTTGTAGGAGGTGACTTCTGGGTACTCGTCTGGCTCTGTCAATCTGTTTTTTCACTTCAGCAGATGGGTATTGTAGTTTTAAGAATGCTTGATAGAGATCTTGTAGGTGCTTGTCTCTATCCGAGGGATTGGAGCAAATGCGGTTATATCTTAGAGCTTGGCTGTAGACAATGGATCGTGTGGTGTGTCCTGGATGGAAGCTGGAGGCATGTAGGTAAGTGTAGCGGTCAGTAGGTTTCCGGTATAGGGTGGTATTGATGTGACCATCGCTTATTAGCACAGTAGTGTCCAGGAAATGGACCGCTTGTGTGGATTGATCTAGGCTGAGGTTGATGGTGGGATGGAAATGATTGAAATCATGGTGAAATTCCTCAAGGGCTTCTTTTCCATGGGTCCAGATGATGAAGATGTCATCAATGTAGCGCAAGTAGAGTAGGGGCGTTAGGGGACGAGAGCTAAGGAAGCATTGTTCTAAGTCAGCCATAAAAATGTTGGCATATTGTGGGGCCATGCGGGTACCCATAGCAGTGCCGCTGACTTGAAGGTATATATTGTCCCCAAATGTGAAATAGTTGTGGGTGAGGACAAAATCACAAAGTTCAGCCACCAGGTTAGCTGTGACATTATCAGGGATACTGTTCCTGATAGCTTGTAGTCCATCTTTGTGTGGAATATTGGTGTAGAGGGCTTCTACGTCCATAGTGGCCAGGATGGTGTTTTCTGGAAGATCACCGATGGATTGTAGTTTCCTCAGGAAGTCAGTGGTGTCTCGAAGATAGCTGGGAGTGCTGGTAGCGTAGGGTCTTAGGACAGAGTCTACATAACCAGGCAAGCCTGATGTTAGGTGCCAATGCCTGAGATGATGGGGCGTCCAGGATATCCAGGTTTATGGATCTTGGGTAGCAAATAGAATACCCCTGGTCGGGGTTCTAGGCATGTGTCTGTACGGATTTGTTCCTGTGCTTTGTCAGGGAGTTTTTTTAGCAGATGGTGTAGTTTCTTTAGGTAATCCTCAGTGGGATCAGAGGATAATGGCCTGTAGAATGTGGTGTTAGAGAGCTGTCTAGCAGCCTCCTGGTCATATTCCAATTTATTCATGATGACGACAGCACCTCCTTTGTCCACATATCTATTCAAGTGACATCATCATAGGACCTAATCACATCAGCCATACCATCAGGGGCTCGTTCACCTGCACATCTACCAATGTGATATATGCCATCATGTGCCAGCAATGCCCCTCTGCCATGTACATTGGCCAAACCGGACAGTCTCTACGCAAAAGAATTAATGGACACAAATCTGACATCAGGAATCAAAATACTCAAAAACCAGTGGGAGAACACTTTAACCTGTCTGGTCATTCAGTGACAGACCTGCAGGTGGCTATATTACAACAGAAAAACTTCAAAAACAGACTCCAAAGAGAGACTGCAGAGCTAGAATTGATATGCAAACTAGACACAATCAACTCCGGTTTGAATAAGGACTGGGAATGGCTGAGCCATTACAAACGTTGACTCTATCTCCCCTTGTAAGTACTCTCACACTTCTTATCACACTGTCTGTACTCGGCTAGCTTGATTATCACTTCAAAAGTTTTTTTTCTCTTAATTAATTGGCCTCTCAGAGTTGGTAAGACAACTCCCACCTGTTTATGCTCTCTGTATGTGTGTATATATATCTCCTCATTATATGTTCCATTCTATATGCATCCGAAGAAGTGGGCTGTAGTCCACGAAAGCTTATGCTCTAATAAATTTGTTAGTCTCTAAGGTGCCACAAGTACTCCTGTTCCTCCCCCCCAAGTAATTGGGTACTATCCCATTAAATAGTGTATGAGCCCTCTAGTGGTGCTATCTGTATTCTCTGGTTAGAAACCTGCTAGAGCATCAGTGTCTGTATGGGTGTGTCTACACTGCAATTAAAAACAAAGGGCACCGAGTCTCAAAGACCAAGTCAGCTGACTCTGGGCTTGGGCTGTGAGGCTAAAAATAGCAGTGTAGATGTTTAGGCTCAGGCTGGAGCCTGGAGTCTGAGACCCTAGGCTCCAGCCTGAGCCCTGAAAGCCCAAGTCAGTTGACCTGCGCCAGCTGCAGTCACACTGAGGGTCTTATATTACAGTGTAAATGTAGCTAAACCTTGTATGTTGTATATAGATAGCAAAAATGTTTTTTTGGATCCCACTGTATCCGAGTGGGAGAGATGGAGGAACAGGGCTAGCTGAACCTTGCTATTTAGCAGCCTTAGGGCTTGTCTTCACTACCGTACTACATTGGCGCAGCTGCTCTTCCATTGACATAATTACTCCACCTCAACGAGAGGCGGAAGCTCTGACGGTGGGAGAGTGTCTGCCGCCAACATAGCATGGTGGAGACAGCACTTTAAGTTGATGTAATTTACATTGCTCAGAGATGTGTTTTTTTTCACACCCCTGAGCAATGTAAGTTACATCGACTTTAGCCATAGTGTAGACAAGCCCTCAGAGTAGGGAGATCTCTGTTCCCCTCAGGTCCTGCTGAGGGGGCCTAAAGCTCAGCAAAGATTGTAAATAGGTGGGAGCATGAGGGACTGCGGTGATACTGGTGAAGGGGAATTGAAATAAAGAGTCACTGAGAGCACAGTAGGGAAGGAGATGGGCTCCTGTTACATACTCTTTTGGTCTTCTCCAACTCATGACATCTCGCCTTTTTTTCACAAAATACCCCTATGCCCAGAACAGCCACCATTCGTCTATGCACAATGGGCACTAACTCCTCTTTTTCTGTCCTTTGCTTCTCACTCAACTTCATTTGTCTAGTGAGCCACCCTTAATCTCCATTCTGGTGATTTGGTGCCTGCCATTAAAAAAAAACATAGCAAAACTATTATAATGCACCCATGTATCAAACGATCAGCTCATACAATCTGCTTTCCTTGCAAAACAGTTATAGTCCTTTACCATTGTCCACATATATGTCTGTAAAATATTATGCATATGGTGCTCTATATATATAATAGTATAATACTTACAGTAATTAATACTAGCACTCAGTTCAGTAATGATTCAGAGGGATGATTGAACACACAAGTGGGGATATTTTAAAGCCGGTTGGTTGTGGTGATAATAGTAAGACAGATAATGTGAAGACAGAAGATCATATTGAGTAACTTGAATTGTTTGTGATGTTAACTCAGTCCCAGTTGAATAAAATCTTTACAATATGTTGGGCTCAGGAGCTGGAGCCATTGAATATGAATAGGTGGGGTTGTTAATGTGTATGATTATAAGGAAATTAGAACAGTTGGTGAAATTCCAAGTGGGTTTATGTTAGAAAGAAACTCACAGACTGTCTTGGATTTTGTTTCTCAGGCTGTATTTTGCTACAGCTAGTACTGCTAATCTGATATTAAATCCACATTTGCTAATTGAAAATAACAAAACATTTTACAATGGCATTTTCTACAGGACAATGATACTCTCCTTTAAGGGTTTTTCACGGAGACGTAATTGACCTTGATTTCTGTCATTGCTCTTCCATGGATTATGCAACTCAGACACTGCAGTCAGTTATGTCACAGTTGTGCCCATAATAGCAGGGGCTATTTCAAAACAAATACTGCACTGTGAGTATAACAATCAAAGGGAGATGCTTGTGTTAATAACATTGATTTATAATTAACTAAATAACATTAAATTTATGTAAAAATCATTGTGCATTTCTGTAGAAATTCAGTGCAGGAGCTAAATCAATAGTTCTGGAGGCTGCATGTCTGTAGGTTCACATGACCATAGCAGCTTCAAATGTCTCCAAGCTGGCCTGCTACTGGGAGGCCTCAACACTGCCTGGGAGGACCCACATCTAGGGGTAAAGGTGAATTTCAGATCTTCATGTCCATCTTCTCAGCCTTTCTGCTTACTGCCAATTGTGGTGATAGACTTTGTGATGTGGTTATCTATCTCTGAGACATGGACTGGGACTACTGGGTAAGTGGCAACAATTTACATACTGACCTGGGTTACATAGGCCCAGAGCTTCAAAGGTATTTAGGGTCCTAACTTCCATTTATTTCAGTAGGAGTTAGGTACCTTTGAGGATCTGGGCTACAGAGCCTAATTCTGCATCACTGAAGTCAGTGGGAGTTTTGCCATTGATTTCAATCAGAGCAGGATTGGACCCTAACGGCGAATGACATGATACTCCATTTCCATCTTCTGCTCTGTCCAGTCCTACGCAGGCAGAACAAGATTCAATAGCTAGATGTTGAAGTTTAAAAAAATTCAGATGGAGAGTAAAATCCAAATTCAAATAGTGAGGGCAATTTAACATTGGAACACCTTACCAAGGGATGTAGTACGTTCTCCACTCAAAAAGTACTACAGTCAACAAGGGGGAATTCTTTATTAGATAGCTAAAGAGGAACTGATAACAGAAATAAAAAATAATAGTAGATCCCCAAATTTCTTTTTTATAATGTATGGGTGTGACTCCCAATGATCTGCAATTTTATATTTTCCCTGTAGTCCAAGATTTTGGGCCAAAACTCAGTCACTAACCTGAATCTTCTATTGCCTCACTCGCTGATCATATTGGGTTTTATTTGTTTGATTCTGGTGACCAGCTGCTTACATCGCTATCTGATATGCCTCCTTCAGTTGATTTTTTTAGGCGAGTCACATACCCCAAGTATGTTTCTGGGAGTGCCCCATTTGAAGACACTCCAAAGCAGAGATTGACTGGTAACCGGGCTTCTCGACTGAACATTAGGTGTGAACATGTATAGTGTGAACCCAGTTGCATCATGTCGAGTGCAGTTATACACATGTACCGAATGCTCCACGTACTGGCTTCAGTATTTTTTCTGCTGCGGCTCGAGAGGCATGTACACAATGGGGGTTACTCACTGAGAACAATTTTTATGCAATGTATACAATGTGTTCTAAGGAGTCAAAATGCAATCGGGACACACACAGTAATCTTTCCTCCTAGTTCAAGTCCCTAAGGGTGCTGCAAGGTTAACCCAGGCTGTTATCTGGTTTTAGTCCAATCCCTACATATCATCCATACAAAGACACTTCTGTGTGTGGAGGTGCTTTAAGCTCAGGCTAGTTTACTTGACTGGGGTGTGTGTGTGTGGGTTAGAACCCAAGCTCTGGTCTGACTCAGGCTGAGACCCTTCTACTTTGGAAGGAGGATGCAGGCAAAATCAAGTTTTTTTCAGGCCCTGTGCCGGTACATGGCTGGAGCTGGAAAGTCCAGCCCTTTGAAACAGAGCAGATTTAAACAATTTACAGGAATACAAGCCAAGTAGTGGTAACACACTGAGTGGTTCTTCTGAGCACATTTGTCTAATATGTAGTGATCTTGAGCTAAATTTCCAGGGCATTTAAATCCAAGACAAAGCAAAATCCCAGCACTAGGGCTGTTCCTCCCTTGTGGAGATATTGATAAGTGTTCCAGGGGAATCCCTCACAGTGCAGATGCTGATCTACATGGGCCAATCTAGCATCCAAGCATGCTAATCAGTCCATAGAAGGTAGTATCTGCTGTAGAGACCTTCCTGATCTTTGCTTTCGTTCCTCTCCCAAGAAAGGGGGCTCTGATTGCAGGGCCGGCCCACAACATTTTGGCACCTGAGGCGGGGAGCTCAAATGACGCTCCCATACCCCCTCGCTTGGGCCAAAACTTTGAAAGGTCTCAATTCTGCCTTCTTCCTGTTCTACTCCTCTCATGGTACTGCTCTGCTACCTACCCCAATAAAGGAGAACTAACAACTTAAAATGGCTTGTTCAAAAATTTTAAGTAACACAACTTTCAAATGCCTGAAGAGCAATTGTAACTTTTCTTGTCTGCATAGTAAACGCTGGCATTTTTATCTGTTTGAATAATCAAAGTGGTGCTTTCCGTGCCTTCTTGGTTGCAAAGATTTGAACTGCTTCCTGAAGGTCCACAGTCTGGCCCAGCTCATGCTCTGTTGAGATGTTGCAAGGCTGACCAGCCTCTTCTGTGTCATTGTGGAGCGTTGATATGTTTTTATTAACTTCAGCTTGGAGAAGCTGCGTTCTCCACTGGCAACTGTTACAGGAAGTGTTAGAAGTATGCGCAGAGCAACAAAAGCATTCGGAAAGAAGGTGGACATCTTATTTGTGCACATATATTCCAGATCAGCCTCTGGAGTTGATCCTGCTGAAATGTAGCTTGAAAGGGCTTTCAGTTCATCACCTAAATCACTCGCATCAATATCATGTATGTCATCATGTGTCAACACTGTCTCTAGTGCCCTGCATTGCTGGTGTAGGTCTTCTTCAGGTATAGTGAGGAGTTTTGGACTATCATACAATATCCCAAATATACTGCTGTGTTCCTTGAGCTGCATGAAATGTTCTTCAACTGACTGGAGCACCGCGCCACCCCCCTCCAGGTGCCGCCCCAAGCACAAGCTTGGTGGGCTGGTGCCTGGAGCCGACCCTGCCTCCATGAATGTATCTAGTCCTTTTTTTAACCCTGTTCTAGTCTTGGCCTTCACAAAATCCTTTGGCAAAAAGTTCCACAGGTTGACTGTGCCTTGTGTGAAGACATACTTCCTTTGGTTTGTTTCAAACTTGCTGCCTATTAATTTAATTTAGTGACCCTTAGTTCTTGTGTTATGACAGGGGTCTCAAACTCAAATGACCACAAGGGCGACATGAGGACTAGTGCATTGGCCCGAGGGCTGCATCACTGACCCCCCCTCGCTGCCACCGGCCCCGCCCCCACTCCACCCCTACCATGAGGTCCCGCCCCTGCCCCGTCTCTTCTCCACCTCCTCCCCTGAACGCGCAGCTCCCTGCTCCTCCCCCATCCGTCCTGGGAAGTGCTAAGCGCCACCAACAGTAATGCACCTCACTCAAAGGACAAAACACGCACTTAGTTAGATTTGCTTCTGTTAAAGCCCCTCCACTGCACTGGGCTGCACCACCACTACACTCCTGCTCTGCCTCTTCCAGGGGTGGCAGATTTTTAGAAATTTTGGTGGTGCCCAGAACCTGTCCCCCCCAAACTACACCCCCACCTGACTAAGGCTCTGGGAGGGAGTTTGGGTGGGGGCGGGGGTCTGGGGTGCAGACTCTGGGATGGAGTTTGGGTGCTGGGTGCAGGCTCCGGGCTGGGGCAGGGGGTGGGGGTCAGGCTCTGGGATGGAGTTTGGGTGCTGGGTGCAGGCTCCAGGCTGGGGCAGGGGGTGGGGGACAGGCTCTGGGATGGAGTTTGGGGATAGGAGGGGGTGCAGAGGTGAGGGCTGTGGGGCTGGGGATGAGGGGTTTGGGGCATTGGAGAGGTTCAGGGCATTGGAGAGACTCAGGACTAGGGCAGAAGGGCAGAGAAAGGGCAGCCTGCCCTGGCCTTATTGGAGTGGGGCATTAGGACCCTGCGGCACCAGGTGATGCTGGAAACCGGCAGAGCGGAGTGGAGTCAGCGTGAGCTGCAGGCTCCGGGGAGGTGATGGGGCAGCAAGTGAGGGCGGGGGAGACGTGTGGGGGTGGCAGGCGGGGCCGGGGGAAAGACCCGGCCCCAAATATTGGGGAGCAGGGAGCTTAGCTACCACATAAAATAACTCGGGGGGTGTGTGTGTGGAGAGCTTGGTGGGCTGCAGGGAAGAGCCCACAGGCCACATGTTTGAGACCCCTGTGTTATGAGGAGGAAATAACACTTCCTTATTTACTTTCTCCACACTAGTCATGATTTTATAGCCCTCTATCATATCCTCTTAGTCATGTCTTTTCCAAGCTGAAAAGTCCCAGTCTTATTAATCTCTCCTCATATAGAAGCTGTTTCGTACCCCAAATCATTTTTGTTGCCCTGTTCTGTACCTTTTCCAATCTTTTTTGAGATGGGGCAATCACATCTGCATTCACTATTCAAGATGTGGGCATACCATGGATTTAGATAGAGGCAATATGATATTTTCTGTCTTATTATCTATCTCTTTCCTAATGACTCCCAACACTGTTAGCTTTTTTTGACTGCCACTGCACATTGAGTGGATGTTTTCAGAGAACTATCCACAATGACTCCAAAATCTTTTTGTTGAGTGGTAACAACTAATTTAGACCCCATCATTTTATATGTATAGTTGGGATTATGTTTTCCAATGTGCATTACTTTGCATTTATGAACATTAAATTTCATCTGCCATTTTGATGCCCAGTCACCCAGTTTTGTGAGGTCCCTTTGTAACTATTCACAGTCTGCTTTGGACTTAACTATCTTGAGTAGTTTTGTATCATCTGCAAATTTTGCCACCTCACTATTTACCCCTTTTTCCAGATCATTTATGAAATGTTGACTAGGACTGGGCCCAATACAGAACCCTGGAGGACACCACTATTTACCTCTCTCCATTCTGAAAACTGACCATTTATTCCTATCCTTTGTTTCCTATTTTTTAACCAGTTACCAATCCATGGAGGACCTTCCCTCCTATCCCATGATAATTTACTTTGCTTAAGAGCCTCTGATGAGGGACCTAGTCAAAGGCTTTCTGAAAAATTAAGTACCCTATATCCACTGCATCATCCTTGCCACATCCATCTTGACCCCCTTAAAGAATTCTAGTAGATTGGTGAGGCATGATTTCCTTTTACAAAAATCATGTTGACTCTTCCCCAACAAATCATGTTCATCTATGTGTCTGATAATTCTGTTCTTTACTATAGTTTCAACCAGTTTGCCTGGTACTGAAGTTAGGCTTACTAGACTGTAATTGCAGGGATCACATCTGGAGCCTTTTTAAAAAAATAGTGTCACAGTTATCCTCCAATAATCTGGTACAGAAGCTGATTTAAATGATAGGTTAATACCACAGTTAGTAGCTCTGCAATTTCATATTTGAGTTCCTTCAGAATACCATCTGGTCTTGGTGACTTCTTATTGTTTAATTTATCAATTTGTTCCAAAATCTCCTCTAATAACATCTCAATCTGGGACAGTTCCTTAGATTTGTCACCCAAAAGGAATGGCTCAGGTTTGGGATTCTCTCTCACATCCTCAGCCGGGAAGACTGATGCAAAGAATTCATTTAGTTTCTCCTCAATGGCCTTATTGTCCTTGAATGCTCCTTTAGCATCTCAATTGTCCAATGGCCACACTGGTTATTTAGCAGGCTTCCTGCTTCTGATGTACCCACAGATGGCTTAAGACCATAACAGGGTTCAAAAAAAGAACTAGATAAGTTCATGGAGGACAGGTCCATCAATGGCTAATAGCCAGGATGGGCAGGAATGGTGTTCCTAGCTTCTGTTTGCCAGAAGCTGGGAATGAGCAACAGGGGATGGATCACATGATGATTACCTGTTCTGTTCATTCCCTCTGGGGCACCTGTCACTGGCCACTGTCAGAAGACAGGATACTGGGCTAGATGGACCTTTGGTCTGACCCAGTAGGGCCGTTCTGATGTTCTTAAACACCTGGTCCTGATCCCCCGGGCTAAATTGCAGTGCACTCCAGTGATCCCAGGCTGGCAGAATAACTCCTGGGTGCTCTTACACCTGGCACAAGTTAGCTCAGGTATACTTGAGGTTCTATACCTGACTATGCTCTCTCCTTTTGTTGTTTTCTCTCTCTATTCTTGCCTCGCCACCTCTCACTGACTATAGCTTTAACTTGGGAAAAAAGGGAGGAGTGACTACTTCCACTTTCAGGGAACACTTTGCGCTGCTGCAGAGGACTTCACTTCTTAGGTCTTGTCTATATTACCACAGTAAGTCGACCTAAGTTACGCTACTCCAGTTACGTTAAAGACGTAACTGAAGTTGACGTAGCTTAAGTCGACTTACCCTGGTGTTTACACTGTGCTGTGTTGATGGTGCTCTCCCTCCAACTTACCTTACTTTTCTTGGGAAGCTGGAGTAGCAGAGTCAATGACTTAGCGGGTCTTCACCAGACCCGCTAAAACAACACCGCTGTATTGATCACAGCAATGCCTATCTACCAGTAAATGTAGACATGGCCTTAGTCAAATACTGTCACAGTGGTAAGTCACATCCCTTTCAAATTCTAAAAGGTCAGCACCAGGCAAATGGACAATACGACGTTCTTACAAACACAGTATATTATTATTTATTATTTTTGCTACCATAGCACCGCGGGGCTCTAGTTTTAACCAGACACCGTTGTGCTAGGTGCTGTACAAACACAGAATGAAAAGATGATCTCTACCCCAAGATCTTAGAATCCAAGTGACATCAGATGGATACAAACAAATGGGGGAGTACAAGGAAACAATCAGTTTAATAGGCAGTCGTCTCAGTACACCTGCAGCCTAACTGTTGTCCAATTCTTTGCAGGCATATTATCCATAGCAAAGACTAGGGATGAATGTGATAATAATAGGCTCTTACATAATTGCAGAATGTTGCCATTTTATTCTAATTTCAGTTTCAATTTGTGTTTCACTGACTGTTATTTGAAGAAGGTTATTTTCAAATTAGTTCTTAAGTGCATTATATAGAACTATGAACATGCCAGAATAACCTGCTCATTTCAAAGAACCCAATGTACTGAGACTTTTTTTCCCTAACTGCCCATGCAGGACTTCCAATTGCTTATTAGAGCAGTTAGAATTTTAATGTGGAATATCTTGCTCTTCTATTAAATTAAACTGACAGGTTAAAATTCAGGTATTTGGTGTTATCTTTATTTTGAATTGTGGGCTGCTAATTAAGAAAACACATATTTAAAGGTGATTTTGATCATTTTAACAAGATAACTAATGTTAGTGACAAGAACTCAACTCACTGTCTGCATTTCAATACAATGTTAACGAGGACACTCAGAGATTGTAAAACTAACAAATTTATGATGGTGTGCTATTCAGATTGTGGTGCAGTCTGGCTGCTGAATTTTTAATCTAAACTGTAAACAAAAGAATCTGTGGCAGGCATTGCTAAAAACTATACATTTTATACCTTATACTATACATTTATACCTTAAAAAGGTATAGAGCAGGCCGCTGTAATGTAGGATTATGTTTTGTGCACACCGATCCTTTTTTGTGTATGCAGATTTTCTATATTTAATAAAACTGTATAATGTCCTTCTTTTATCTAGGCAGACAGCTCATTGAAGAGTTAGGTCACTGATCAAACTTGTATTGTAAATGCTCACTGCAGTATTGTACAGATATTTAAGTCTTGCAATAATTAGCATAGATTAAAAAACTACAGGGATTTTTTATTTTATTTTCATGGCTCTTATAGGCTATTTTTCAAAGACATGGAAACAACCCCAGGTGGTGCTCTGAGGTGAAACAAATGTTACCGGAGAACTAAAAACACACTGTTCAGTGTGAGATGTAAAGTGTTACAGATTCTTGTCACAATGAGTCAACATGGCTTTAAGAATCATCCTGTTCTAGTTCTGAAGTAAATATATTTTTATTCCAGTCTAAAGTATTCTTAAAATGATCTTTGTCTTATTTCTTGCTTAAAATGGCTTTTCTAATTCTCACTCCCTTGCCAAGGAAAGATAGAAAGAATAGTAAAAGGCCAGGATGGCTCCATCAGGAGCTCTTTAATGACCTGAGAATCAAAAAGGAATCCTACAAAAAGTGGAAACATTGACAATTTGTGAAGGATGAGTAGAAAAGAATAGCACAAGTTTGTAGGGACAAAATCAGAAAGGCTAAGGCAAAAAATGAATTACAGGTAGCAAGGGACATAAAAGGTAACAAGAAAATTTTCTATAAACAAATTAGGAGCAAGAGAAAGACTAAGGAAAGTGTAGGTCCTGTACTTAATGAGAAGGAGAGCTAATAATGGATGACATCAAGAAGGCTAGAGTGTTTAATGTCTATTTTGCTTCATTCTTCACAAAAAGGTAAATTGTGATCAGACACTTAACAATTAATATTAGCAAGGGGGAAAGAACTCCGGCCAAAATAGGGAAATAACGGGTTAAAAATATTTAGGTAAGTTAGATGTATCCAGGTCAGTAGGGCCCTGATGAAATTCACCCTAGTGTACTTAAGAAACTAGCAAAGCAATTTCAGAACAGGTAGCTATTATCTTGGAGAATTCATGGAGGACAGGTGAGATACCAGAGGACTGGAGAAGGGTAAACATAGTACCTATCTTTAAAAAGGGGAACAAAGAGGACTCAGGGAATTATATATCAATAAACCTAACGTTGATACCTGGAAATATACTGGAATATATTATTAATCAAATTGTAAGCATCTAGAGATTAATAAAGTAATAAGAAATAGCCAACGTGGATTTGTCAAGAACAAATCATGCCAAACTAACCTAATTTCCTTCTTTGACAAGGAAGCTAGTAGAAGGGGGGAAGCTTCTGATACGATATATCTTGAATTTATTGGGGCTTTTGACACAGTCCCACATGATATTCTCCTAAGCAATCTATGGAAATGGGGTCTAAATGAAATTACTATATAGTAGGTGTAAAACAGGTTGAAAACTGTATTCAAAGAGTAGTTATCAATCGTTCAAATAGTTAAACGGTGCGGGGGAGGGGAGGAAGTTATCCAGTGAGGTTCCACAGGGTTCTATCCTGGGTCTTGTATTTTTCAATATGGTCCATTAATGATGTGGATAGTGGAGTAGAAAGTATGCTTATAAAATTTGTGGATAACACCAAGCTGGGAGGGGTTGAAAGCACTTTGGAGGAGAGGTTTAGAATTCAAAATGACTTTGACAAATTGGAGAATTGGTCTGAAATCACCAAGATGAAATTCAATAAAGACACGTGCAAAGTACTACACTGAGGAAGAAAATGCACAACTACAAAATGGGGCATAACTGGGCCCCATGCTTTAAGAAAGATATGGACAAATTGCAGACAGTGCAAAGGAGAGCAACACAGATGATAAAAAAGTTTAGAAAACCTGACCTATAAGGAAAGGTTAAAAACCTGGGCATTTTTAGTTTTGAGTAAAAAAGACTCAGGGGAACACCTGATAACAGTATTCAAATATATTAAGGGCTGTTAGAAAGAGGATGTTGATCCATGGTTCTCCATGTCTACTGAAGGTTGCACAAGACGAAATCAACTTAATCTGCATCAAGGAAGATTTATGTTAGACATTAGGGAAAACTTTCTAACTATAAGGACTGGACTAAGTTTCCAAGGTGGGTCATGGAAGGTTTTAAAAAAAGTTAGACAAACCACCTGCCAGGGATGGTTTAGGTTTACTCGGTCCTGGAGAGTTTATAATCCAAATCGACAAAGGGCCATGGGCAAAACAAAGGCCCAGAGCGGGAAAGTGACTTGCCCAGGGTCATGCAGCTAGTCACTGGCAAAGCTGGGAACAGAAATTTGCCTCCCTCCCTTCCAGTGCAGTGCCTTAACTGCTAGGCAACATGCCTCCCTATCAGGGTATTTGGACCTGGCTAGATCTAGTCTCAAGTTTTCAAACGGAATATTTTTTCATAGATTAATGGCATTTATTTTTCAAAAATGATTTTTTTGTTTCTTGCAAAACTTCCAAAGCCCTCTGCATGCTTTTTTCTACTCCCTAGCCCACCTCCAAACTTTGTTTTCAGGAACATTATAGGTAATATTATGAAAATGGTAACTGAAATTTTTTGTTTCCCCAAAGCCAGATTTTTAAGCAAACAAAAACATTTCAAAAATGTTTTCAAAATGTTTGGCATTAAAAAAAATTTACAGTTGTGAAAAATTTCAAAGGGGGGGGGCATTTTTCACACTTCAAAACAAAACATTTTGAAATATTTCCCCCAAATATTTTTCAATATTCAACCAGCTCTAGTCATGGCTTCCTCTAAGCCAGGAGTTCTCAAACTTCTTTGCACTGCGACCTCCTTCTGACAACAAAAATTACTACAGGAACCCGGGAGGAGTGACTGAAGCCTGAGCCCCACCACCCGGGGGGAGGAGGGGAGCAAAGCCAAAGCCCCACCTCCTCAGGCCAGGCGGGCAAAAGCCCAAGCCTCAGACAGGGATCCTGTAATCTGGGCCCTGCCGCGCAGGGCTGAAGCCCTCGGGCTTGGTTTTGGGCTTTGGCCCCCAGCCCCGGACCCCAGCAAGTCTAAGCCAGCCCTGGTGACCCCATTAAAATGGGGTCATGATCCACTTTGGGGTCCTGACCCACAGTCTGAGAACCGCTGTTCTAAGCAGAGCCCTCACTTAGGAGCATTGTGGAGCTGTACTGCTGCAGTTGGAAGGACGTACTGTACTCAATATAGGGGTAACTAGGTGAAAGCCTCTGTTAATACAAGAGATCAGACTAAATGGTCCCTTCTGGACTTAAAACCTGTGAGAATGGCTTCATGGCCTCTGATTTCTGTACTTGCAACCTCACTCCACAGAAGGCCTAGCTGGTGGATATGCCTTGTTTTATAATGGAACAATGCAACTGGCCGAGGGCAGTTTTTCTAATGATTTTTGCCCTTATGTGATGATATCAGAGAAAAAGGAATCAGCCAAATGGTTCTAAATTGTTTGGTCCTAAAGATTTTTATGCATCACTTGGAGCAATCCTCCACCGGTCAGATGCTGGTTCAGTTCTTACTTTATTTTTTTTCTCTTAAATTGTTTAGCATTGCCAGTTGATTTAAGATGAATATTAAAACCATCCTCAAGCCTTCAGCGTTTTGGCTGCCCACCAGATGCAGCACTTTCTTCTTGCATTATCAAATGGGTTTGTTTCCCTAGCCAAAGGGAAATATTTTTGAAAAAAGAAAAAGCTTAATGTTTTCAATTGGTTGAAATCTGCTTTAATAGGGCAAAGTTTAATCACTGCTATAAACTGAAGCTGTCCTCAGTGCATTCTCAACCTCGCCAAACCAAAGGACGATGTCAGTGATAGTGCCCTGCTTTAAAATGGATGTTTTATTCCTGCACTGAAAATGGCATTTCAATGCCTTCTCATTCTCCCCACCATATTGTAGTGAAAACATTGACAAGTGTCTAGACAACATGGGGTTGGAGAGTCATGAGATCTGGGGTCTATCCCAGCTTCGACCCTGACTTCCTGTGGGACCATTGGCAACTAAAATGCAGGTGCCTAACGTAGGCAGCTAAATAGGTGGCCTGATATGGAGGAATGCCGAATCCCATAACTCCCATTGCGTTCACCCTTAAAATCAGGCCACTTATTTAGGTGCCTAACTTTAGGCATCCAAGTTTGACAATATTGGTTTAATCACCCTATGCCTCCTTTTCCTCACATGTAACCTGGACATAATAATACTGCCCCACTTAACCAAGATATTGTCAGGCTTTGCTCACTGCTGCTTGTAAAATGGCAGGCACTACAGGAATCCAAAGTAACACTGATAGTCTAAACTTAGTGTTGAATATAAACCTTGCAGCAGACCAGATGTGCATATACAGGTGTGTACACACACACACAGATTTATGATTCATCCACACATCCTGTCATGCGTTATCCTTTAATATATATGGTTGAGGCGTTAAATCCACTTAGCCTGTAAGTTCTTTGGAGCAGGGAGCTATGACAGTTTACACCATCTGAGGGTCTGCCCCATAGTTCATGGCTATGATATAATCCAGCCCTTTTCAGAATCAGGCCACAGTATTTGATGCATTGTTATGAGAGGCAGGATAGTTCAGCAGTTAGGGCATTAGGCTAAGACCTGGGAGATCTGTGTTCCATACCCTGTTCTGCCTTAGACTTCCCTCATGACCCTGGGCAAGTCACTTAATCTTTCTGTGCCTCTGTAAAATGGGCATAATAGCAATGCCCTACTGTGCCGTGGTGTGTGAGGATCAATACATTAAAGAGGCTAAGGTGCTCAGATAATACAGTGATGGGGGGAGGGGCATATAAGTACCTTAGCTAGAACTCCCATAGCATGGCAGTGCATTTAATTGCTTGGCTGTGCTATGGGGATGGGCACATTATAAATGGATTAGATCAGATGAAGTAGAATTTCTTTTTATTTGGAACAAGTGCTAACCTAAAAAACAAGGCAAAACACCTTTGATTCCTCCATGCTCCTGCTTTTTTCTGGGCCTTGACCTCAGACTTTGAGACAGGAACCATTCTGAGGAGCTGGCTAGGCGGCAGACTGCTTATTGGGTTGTAAATGATAGTACTACCGATCTGTGTATTTGATCAGTCTGTAAGCCTTCTTTTGCTGGGCGTGACTATGGGGAAACAAGAAATTGTAATATAGTTGAACGTTTTATTGTTCATGAAACTATCGCTCATAGTTTAATGGCAATGACGAGGAGGGTTGAAAACAAGAGTTGTTTTATTTTTAACTCTACGAAAGGAAAAAACATCAGAGCAGAAATGACTGATTAAAGAAAACCTAAACAAAAATCGTAACTACATGCTGATACTTTTACTGTACAGTATTGAGCATTTGTGAGATTTTCCTACATGTGCTTTCTTTGAAGCTTGAATATCCTGGATCTAGAAAGGTAAGGCTTTGAAAGAGCAATTAGATACTGTAGCTACAAAAGAACAGCATTTATTGAATAGGCATCACTAGTATAAAAATACTTATCTAATCAAACCATTATACTCTGTGATCCTTTTATCTATGTCTGATACCTTAAAAAAAAGTAGTAGTACTAATACAGAGCCCACAGCTCGGTTAAAAAAAAATAAACTAAGGAGCTATTCATGGTCAAATGTCAGCTCCAGCTGTTGCCTAGTAACTGAGTCTAAAAAGTTGATTGCGCATCACCCGGCATCTGTAGACCACGACATCGCTTGGCACCTGGGGTCTGCTATGCTTTACATCCAAAGCCGACTTGAACTTCAGCCCAGTTCTGTTCTTTCTATTCTATATAGGTTCATATATTGCAGCCAACACCGTAGTATCTGAGCAACTTCCATTGGGGCATTAAACAATGTGGTTATAAAGTGTGACAAAGTTCCTCCTCTATCTTGGTGGGTCCTGCGCTTATTGGCGGATTTTCTTGCCTTAGAGAGTCACCATGTGGGTTGGGGAACAGCCCAGAGACCTTCCCCTCTGGAAGAACCCACAGTCCAGGTCAATTGGGAGGTTTGGGGGGAACTCGGGCCCGCCCTCTACTCTGGGTTCCAGCCCAGGGCCCTGTGGACTGCAGCTGTCTATAGTGCCTCCTGTAACAGCTGCATGACAGCTACAACTCCCTGGGCTACTTACCCATGGCCTCCTCCAAACACCTTCCTTATTCTCACCACAGGACCTTCCTCCTGGTGTCTGATAACGCTTGTACTCCTCAGTCCTCCAGCAGCACACCCTCTCACTCAATGCTCCTTGCGCCTCTTGCTCCCAACTCCTCACACACCCACCACAAACTGGCGTGAGCTCCTTTTTAAAACCCAGGTGCCCTGATTAGCCTGCCTTAATTGATTCTAGAAGCTTCTTCTTAATTGGCTCCAGGTGTCCTAATTAGCCAGCCTGCCTTAACTGGTTCTAGCAGGTTCCTGATTACTCTAGTGCAGCCCCTGCTCTGGTCACTCAGGGAACAGAAAACTACTCATCCAGTGACCAGTATATTTGCCGTCTACCAGACTCCTGTACCCCACTGGTCTGGGACTGTCACATAAGGTTATCTTCATCTTTTGGTCATATGCTTGACCTATCAAAATAAGAGAAGAATCATATCTCGATAGTGGTGTTGTAAAATTATTAATTATTTTAAAATGTTTGTTTAATAAAGAAGCAAACATATTTTAAAATATGGAATGCAGAGATCTAATTCTGATTGGTTGGTGCCGTTGTATGAAACTCTGCAGCTTTTGAAGGGGGTGACATGAGCATAGTTTTTTCCAATGTTTGCATCCTCTGAATTTTATGCTGACTTTGAATGAAGCCAAAAACAAAGCAAAACTCAGCTGAAGGAAGCCATGAGATGGAGATGGTGATGGCTTCAATGGGAAAACTTAGATCAGCCCAGGCTCACTTGAAAACACTCATAGGCCATTGGGATGAACTTTGTCTGAGTTCATAACAAAAGCTGGACTCCAAGAAATTTCCTTATAGTTTGGCATTTCGTTGTGAACAGTGTGTGCAATTCTGCTTAACAGCAAGTGCCCAGATGGTTGTGTGTGTTGATGTGAATACAGACACTCTGCACCGGGGACAGAACCACAGCTTGCTGGAGCACCTTCCTTACCTTAAATCTTGCAAAAATAAGCAAGCTGGCTGAGATCTTTAATTGTGAAAAACAGCCCGTGTGTTTGATATTCTTAACCTCTTATCACCGAGTCTGGAGATGCTGTCACAAAACCCCAACTTATTCTAATGGTGTTAGAACAACTTGTTTGAGGTGATGTTTCAGCAAATTGCCTGCAGCTGCTTCATCGGGGTATTTTATAATCCTAATGCTAATCCTAACACTCTACACTACGTAGTGCTTTTCGTCTGAGCATCTCCAAGTGCTTTACACCCAGCAATTAATCAAGTCTCACAACATTCCTGTGAGGATGGGCAGTTTTATTATCTTAATTTTACAAATGGGAAAACCGAGGCAGAGCGAGATGAAATCACACAATGAATCAGCAATACAGGCTCCAGTTCAGGAAGGTACTTAAGCATGTCCCTAACTTTATGTAAATACTACTCAAAACGTAACGTTAGGGAGATGCTTAAGTAGCTTCTTGAACTGGGACCTAAACTGGGAGCAGAATCGAGGAGTCCTGCGTCAGCTCTCCACAAATTTTACATGGCATTCCTCATACTGCACACCTCTTACTTTACTGTGCGTAGCCTCATTGAAGTCAATGTACATATAAAGCTCAGGTAAAGGGTAAAGATGTGCACAATATTAGGAGTGCCACATAAAATTTGTGGAGAGGGGATCCAGGGCTCCTTGATTCTGATTCTGACATAGGCCCCAAGTCAGGAAGGTACTTCAACATGTGCGTAACTTTAAGTGAATGAATAATCACATTACAGTCAATGGGACTATACACAATGCTTAATGTGGCCTTTGCTGGTCATTCAGGGTAGTGAGAGAGATGATGCTCCTCTGAAGAAATGCTCAATCCCTTGGCTAGAGGGTTCTGTCTAAAAAAGATACTGAGATATCTTTACTAGCAGGTTGGCATTTTTTCTGTCAGTCAACTGTGCATCTCAGTGGAGCGGTGGTGCTGAGCTAGAAACATAAGCTTATGTAGGCATTCACTGAAAGAGACTGTGAGGAAAAGCCTGTCAGCTGTCTCTGCCTGGGCCCGATGATCTAGCTCCACAATTGAGCTACTTTTTATCCAGAAGGATGCTTTCATTGCACTAGGACAGTCATTTGGTTGGGGAGATCACACACAGGAAGGGAATGAGGTCCTTTCAAAAGCAAAATGACCGTCATTCTGAAACATCAAGAAGAGATGCCTTCACAAAACTTTCAAGCCTCTAACATTGCTAGTGACGCATTCATCTAAAGGGCTATGAGGTGAAAAGCGTCTGCCAACAAGTTTTACATAAGATCAAACCTCTAAAGGGCAAACAAACTAACCAGCTTTGTTGTTGTGTGGTGTGTAGTTGCTGGTGAGTATTTGCTTCAGGTTGTAGATCCTTGATGATGCGCTGGAGAGGTTTTAGTTGGGGGCTGTAGGTGACGGCTAGTGGGTACCCAGAAGTCACCTACTACAAGGCAGACCCAACAAAGAAAATAACAGAATGCACTAGCCATCACCTACAGCCCCCAACTAAAACCTCTCCAGCGCATCATCAAGGATCTACAACCTATCCTGAAGGACGATCCCTCACTCTCACAGACCTTGGGAGACAAGCCAGTCCTCGCTTACAGACAGTCCCCCAACCTGAAGCAAATACTCACCAGCAGCTACACACCAAAAACACCAACCCAGGAACCAAACCCTGCAACAAACCCCGGTGCCAACTCTGTCCACATTTCTATTCAAGGGACACCATCATAGGACCTAACTACATCAGCCACACCATCAGGGGCTCCTTCACCTGCACATCTACCAATGTGATATATGCCATCATGTGTCAGCAATGCCCCTCTGCCATGTACATTGGCCAAACCGGACAGTCTCTATGCAAAAGAATAAATGGACACAAATCTGACATCAGGAATCATAACATTCAAAAACCAGTAGGAGAACACTTCAATTTCTCTGGTCACTCAATAATAGACCTGAAAGTGGCAATTCTTCAACAAAAAAACTTCAAAAACAGACTCCAACATGAAACTGCAGAACTGCAATTAATTTGCAAACTGGACGCCATCAGATTAGGCCTGAATAAAGACTGGGAATGGTTGGGTCATTACAAAACCTAAACCTAATTTCCCCAATACCAATTTCCCACTATTGTTACTCATACCTTGTTGTCAATTGTCTGAAATGGGCCACTCTCATTACCACTTCAAAAGTTATTTTTCCTCCCTTGGTATCCTGCTGTTAATTGAATTGTCTCGTTAGACTGACCTCACACTTGGTAAGGCAACTCCCATCCTTTCATGTATTTATACCTGCTCCTGTATTTTCCACTCCATGCATCTGATGAAATGGGTTCTAGCCCACAAAAGCTTATGCCCAAATACATTTGTTAGTCTCTAAGGTGCCACAAGGACTCCTAGTTGTTTTTGCTGATACAGACTAACACAGCTACCACTCTGAAGTCTGTACATAATGGAAACCACTTCAAGCCAGAGGGTGCGTTAGCACTCCCAGCATCCCTAGTTCCAGCACCTATGCTTAAACAAGCTCTGTGCCATGGGGCAAATTCTCATTTACAGTGAAGCCCTAATTGACATCAACTTTAAGGCCTCTTTACACTGCCAGAGTGGTATAGAACGGCTTTAGTGCAAATGAGACTGAGGGCTATATGACTCTAACCAGTTTTCAAATTAGTTTAGATGAATTGGTTTCAGTCCGAAAAGGCCCATTGTATAGCTAGGCTCTTGGGCCCAGAGTTTGTTTGCAAGACTGGGCAGTTAAGAAAAAAAAATTGCTTGTAAACTGAGTAGAGTTCTCACAGAAATAATTGAAGAGCTATAAACATGGTACCCCACAATGCCATTCTTACAAAGTCACTGCACTTAAATGTCTTTAACCATATGCCTGCTGCACATTGTGTGTCTCTCGATAGCCCATATCCATTTATTCCTTTTTCTCACCATGCATATTGAATTCAGCATGTGATTCTTTTTAGAATCCAGACCTCTAGCAATTTCCCTAGTCTGTATTTCCATATTCGCTGATGAACATAAGTCTATGGAATTTTAATGACCTAGTTTTTCTCCTGGTGGTCTTGGGAGATATGTCTTGTCAAACTTGTGTGATAATGAGAGATTGCTGATATTTATACTTATGAATACAGTTTTGATGGTTCCCTCCTGAACTTGCCTGAATTACTAATTTATTTTAAATAAAATGGGATATTTGCTTTTTAGCATAGATTGTATCAGCCTGATTAACCACTATGTTACTTTAGTTTTATGCCTGTATACTCCATATAAGAAAAGACTTCTTGAAATGGTTCTGTATATGTGACAACATGGGGAATTCATTATATTCCCACAAGATGTGGCACATTCCAAAGAAAAGGGCTAACATAATTTAGCCTGAATCTTCACTTGATTATTGTTACTTCCAATTCAAATTTAACATGTGCCTGTGCACTATTCATTGCGTAGTCACTTGCTTTCAGTTAACAAATGAGCAGATGTTACATTCTGAAACTAGAAGTTAAAGGTTTCAGTACTATACATGCCTAGCTATTGTGAAAGTCCTTTAACAGAGTGCTATTTCCCTGCCTATTACCAACATCAGTACTAGTAGAGCCCCGTGGAAGGCACAGGTTGGTAAATTACCCAAGGACACTCATGGCCAGCATAGGATTGGAGAGGATGCTCTAGGCCATGCTAATCTGAAGGATTTTCTAGACACTAAGGTCCTGATCTTGCCCTACACTCTAGCTGTCAGGGAATTTAGTCCTGCAGGTGCAAGTGTGTTCCCTGCAATATCATTTCTAGGATTCCAGTCTCTGTGCAGCATAAGGCATATAACATCCAGATTTATGGGACTCTGATAGCCGAGCATACTTTATTCACTGCACTGTCTAACAATAAGTTATGTGGGATCTGATTTAGAACTATGATAATAATGTGAATTAAAAAACACTATTCCCACCTCCAGATTTCCCAGTGTATCATGACATTTTATATGTCTATCATTTAGGCTGTAAACTCTTAGTGGTAGGGATGGTATTTTGTGTATTGTATAGTCAAGTGCATTGTCAGTTCTGTTAAGGATTATTATGATGAGGACTGTATATCAAAATAGACCGAGAATGATACTTCAGCAGGTGGAATAATAAATGCTGCAGGTTTAGATTTTCTGGGGAAGTCATGACTCTTTGGCATAAGCTATGTAACTGATACTGAAACTGATTTAATTGTCAGCTGAGTAGAATGTCCTGCTGAGTGAAGACAGAACATCATTTTACTATTGCCTATGGATATGCTTATAGTTTGGTACCATAATCATGTTCAATTTTCTCTAAGGCAGACAACTAACATGTCCTTTGCTCAAGCCAGTCTATTAACTTCAAAGTGCCTGGAGCTAAAACCAACTTCAGGAAGCTGGAACAGCTGGAACAAGCTACCTGCTCCATTAAAACAAGAACCATGTTGCTTGCTGTTAAGAACCTTTTAATCCAGTTTAATTTAAGGAGCCCTGTTGATGTTGCACCAAAAATAACCTGAAAATGTGACTGCAGTTTTGGCCTGTGTGAGGTACTGAAGTGTGTGACTGTTGCAAGAAGACTGCATGACTGCTGAGACTCTCACCCAAAGGAGATGTTTAACTCATGAAGCTATGCCAGTGATCATAGCTCATATCCTCAAAGGTATTTAGGTACCTAACTCTCAGTAGTGCCCAATTGCAGGAGCCCAGAGCCTGACCCTGAGCATCTATACCGCAATTAAACAGCCCCTTAGCCTGAGCCCTGTGAGTCCAAGTCAGCACAGGCCAGCCACGACTGTCTAACTGTGGTGTAGACATACCCCTAATGTAGACAGGGAAGGCAATGATTTGCACTAGTGGAGCTTACTCCTGTTTGAAACTGCTGACCTCAGAGCTGAATCCCAATATAGACGAGCCATTATAATCTGCAAATTTTTGCTGCTCTTTGATTTAACCCCCCAGCCCCCAAATTTAAGCTATTTTCATGGGGGACAAAAAAGGGTTTTTAAAACCATCAGCTAGGTTGACCATGACCAGTACAGTTTGCTGTAGTTTTAGTGTACCATGAATACTAAAGCAGGGATTTATCATGGAGTAGCCAATTCAACCTTATCTGTAGTGGAGCTAACAGTGCCACTCTAATACTAACCAAACATCCCCTAAATTCTCCACTCCAATTACGGATTCGAAGCAATGAATAGCTGGTCATGCCTGGTAGTTCTGGTAGCTTTAGGCTACACTTGCTGTGAAGGGATTATGCAATCAAAATTCCTATGCTGCGTGTGTCACTGACATTGCATTAAGAACTGTAACAAATGAGCTAGTACAAATGGTGATTCTCCATGGAAAGTAGATATTTTAGGGAAATTCATGTTAATTTAATTTTTAAATAGTACTTTAGGGCAAAGTCAATCTGCAATACTTGCTTTATTTTGTCTCTTTCCTTTCCAGGGCATAAGTGAACTACAGTGAAGGTAAATAGTGGTTGCTAATCACAACAGGGAGTTTTCTTACAAGCCCTGGGCTACGTCTGTACAAACATTAAGAGTTGTCGTGAACTGCAGATTTTTTTATTATCAGCTCCAAAGTGGCTAGATATCAATAGACTGAACTAGTCAGTCTATTGTAACTCATTTATGTAACTCCCAAGGTTGCGAGTCATTTGAGTTCAGCTGTGCTTCGTCTTCTAATAACTGTTCTGTAATGCTGCTGGCACAAAATGGCTGTGCAGGCTACTACAGAGGTGGCTGCATATCGGGGCTCAGTCTGAAAAGGCACAAGAAGCAAAAGAAACTTTTCATTTGGAGCAGGAAGGTAAAGGTGTCTTTCTTGCTCGCTTTCTTGCTTTCTAGCTTTTTATCCTGTAACTGAAACAGGGTCTGATTCAGTTACCTGTACTCACGTTGAGTGGCACCTCATTCTGGGTCAGATTTGAATACCGTAATTTACAATGGAGCAGATCAGACTGATAATCTTGCTCATGTTGGATAATGCCTTCTTCCATGAATACTCCCATTGACTTCAGTAGAGTGAGACACCATTCAACATGTGTATGGTGTCAGAATCTGGCCCTTATGCACCTTTGACTACTGATATTCTTTAAGGATCTGTATGTAACATCATAACTGATAATTGTCATGTAGAATCAGACATGTAGGGCTGGAAGGCGACTTTGAGAAGTCATCTAGTCTATCCCCCTGCACTGAGCCAGGAATACCCAATATAGAATTATAGAGTCATAGAAGATTAGGGTTGGAAGAGACCTCAGGAGATCATCCAGTCCAAGCCCCTGCTCAAAGCAGGTTCAATTCCAACTAAATCATTCCAGCCAGGGCTTTGTCAAGACTGGCCTTAAAAACTTCTAAGGAAGGAAATTCCATCCCACCTCCCTAGGTAACCCATTCCAGTGCTTCACCGTCCTCCTAGTGAAATATTTTTTCCTAATATCCAACCTAGACCTCCCCCACTGCAACTTGAAACCATTACTCCTTGTTCTGTCATCTGCCACCACTGATACATAATCATTATAATCATTAACAACATTTCAATTCCAACCTGATAAAATCGAAATAAATAAAAATAAAGCAAAGCAAGCAAACCAAGAAATGATACATTCCTTGCAAAAACTAGCACCCTGGAGCTTATAAAACCTTTCCCCCATCTTTCCTGAAGCTCTCTTCCCATGTACCTTGTCATGGCATATTTAGCAGAGGGCTCAATATTGCAAGTCCTAATTTCTGAGTGAAATTCACCTCTGTGCAGGAAACCAGCATGAGACGTATGCACCATTTAAATCCCATTTAAGTCCTCCACTTCTACATAATAATGACTTAACAATATTAGTACTAATTATCACTTATATGGCACTTCAAAGTCATTAGCTAATTAATCTTCATAACACTTCTGGGAGCTGGGTACATTTTATAGGAGGTAAAGCTGAAGCACTTAAATGACTTGGGCTACCAACACTGGGCAGACATGCCAGAGACCAGAACTCACTATATAGATAGCTGGCTAGACCACAGCCCAAACTCTTTCCTGGACTCTGCTAAAATGCGCTTTGATGATTTGCTGGATCAGAGCCTTAATGGACAATGGCTGCCATGTTCTATTACAGTGGCTCTGACTGTCAAAGGCATTGCAACTGACTAGTCCCATGGGGAGACACTCTAGGACTGGGTGGAACATTTGCTGTAATGGAAAATAAGGGATTAAGCCCAGTGTGGGATCATGGTCCCCCCCCCCCCCAGGCAGGCTATGGGGGCTTTACCATGGATCTGTTTGTCCTCCTGGTCTTCCTCAAAAAAAGTTCAAAAGCAGTGAAAGAAAGAAATGAGGTTAATACTGTATGGACCTGAGTCTCGTTGACATCACTGAGGCTGCTTCAAACCATTCTGTCAGTAAAAAAAGGCATTTACAGTGCCAGAGGGCTGTCAAGGGCTTTGGTGTAAATGAGAATCAGGCCCATGCATCTTTAAAGTAAACTCTTTGTATGTTATCCCTCTCCCAGTCTATTTGCCTGTTGCTTTTCTTTTCAGCCTGTCAACTTTTCTTGTGTGTAGGGACAGTGCTGCTGGTATACAAAAATATAATAATTGATAGTAAACTTTAAAGTTATAGAGAAAAAATATGACGACACTGAAGTTGTCATTAAACTGTTCCAGACATGCAAAGCCCATGAGCTGTCACTGGCCCTACACTACGGTGAATTTTCATTTTAAAACTGGAGCTGTTCTCTTGTTATTCCCCTGTAAACTTTTTCACCTGGTGAAATGCACAGTGTCGTTTTAACATTGTCCTTCCTCTTATGAAGGTGTTAATATTATACAAGAGAGTCAGAAATCTTAATGAAAGAAGCTTTCTGGCACTCCAAATCTTCACCTTCTGGTTCACTTAGTTGCTGAGGTATTACAAAAATAATGAAGTATAATGGAAAGCAAAGACCCAAATTAGAGATGCAAAAAAGTATTAGGCCATATAGTCCATCTCCTACCAGCACAGCCTTTAGAATGTTTGGTTAATCACCAGGATGATAATGGTAATACTGTTGACTTCTGGGGTGACTAAATGTAAATTACTCAATTGATATTCAGAAGGTCAGTCTCTTATTTAACCTCTGTAGGGGTTAAAAGGACTTCTAACCTTAATGTCTTTAACTAAAGATCCGCTGCCTTTGGAATATCTCTTGAAATTGAATAAATATCTCATTTATTCCTGTTTTAGCTCCGTTTGTATAATTCTGGCTAATAATTGCATATTTCATCTGAGGTTTTATCATTTCCTTGTATTGTATATCCAAATTCTCAATGGTCCAATTTGTCTCCTGAAATAGTGCTAGTAAAACCCTTACAATTTTATTTTTACTCTGAATAGGACTTCTGATTTTTGGGGTTTATTAATTTCATTTGGGGGGGGAGGGGATATTTTTAGCAATTTTTGAGTTTGATATAGATGTCCAAAAATTGGCAGTTTTTTGAGTTCTATCTTTTGTATATACTGTGATGAGTAATTTCTTTGTAATGTTCCCCAGTGCACTTTAAAGTAGGACTGTTTCATACAGCACTAAATTAAAGTGCAATAGGGAATCTTTAGTGCGCACCCACAAGTTCTACACAGATCAATTAATGTGCAACAAGTTAGTGTACTTTAGAAATCACACTCCCATAGTACACATTACGGCTCTATGTAGACAAGCCCTTAGATACAAGTGACTTTCTGGTGTTTATTGAATAAACACTGATTTCTTTTTCTTTACCTTGGGGATGTTTTATCAGTGTTTATCAGTTAAAATGGAAAAGCAGAAGCCCTTCTCTAAGATAGGCATCGATGTCTTAATGGTATAATGAGCCTTTGAGGTAGATGGTTTCTACATCCTAGATACTGGAGCCCAAACCACTCAATGGACATTAGTACAGATATACATGTCTGCCTGGGCTTAGGGAAGGATTAAGCTTTGATTCTCGCCTCCATGAGCAGACTCAGGACTAGTTTATGAGCTGCAGCACATGACTAATTACTCTTGTCTGAGTGCTCTGATGTAGGACTCAGGGAACAGAAGATGCATCCCCAGCTCCAACAGCTCAGGTCACATCATAACAAGACCCAAGGGAAGGGGAGGATATGACTAGGAATCATGTGACTGACTTGTTTCGTTTATGCGGCACATACTGCTACGAGTGTGTGGTGGTGGGGAAGTGGGGCTGAAGGGCCAAAACGTAACAGGACCAGAGTCCAATGTACTCTTACTTTATCTGCATCAATTAGTCTTATTCTGCTGTCTGAAAATGACATATAAGGTACACATTTAAAATGCAACTTATTTTAGACTTTGGATTGAATATAAAAATGCATGTGAACGTCCTCAGCTGTGTATTGTGTGACAAAGCAGGGTACAATTGAGACTAACGAGTAGCTGTGTCACGCCTGCCCTGTAACAGGGGTTGCACTTTACAATGCCTTGCTGCCGTAGCCATCAGCCTGCACTGCTCACAGCCTCCAGCATGTAAGTCACTCCCAAGTTTGTCTGTGTGTGCTGTAGAGGGTGACCCTAACACACTCCCAGCCCCAGATTTCCCCGAGAAACATATGTCCTGTACTGTCCAGTTCTTTCCTGGACAGTACAGATGTATTGAATCTGTTATTCCTTTAACGGAATAATATGCACACAACTTGTTACCCCAAATGGAGTTACTCAGACATTTCATCTTGAACATACAGGATTAGATAGAACAGTAAAACAAGTTTAGTAACTACAAGAGATAGATTTTTAGTGAATACAAGTAATGAGGCATAGCAGTCAGAAATGGTTACAAGAAAAATAAAGATAAAACACCAATGGCTGCCAAACTTAAACTACATTAGAGTCAAAGCAAAATTTTATTGCCACATGCTTTCAGCAGTCTTAATGATCAAACTCTTTAGGTCAGGACCCCTTCCCTACAGGTGCAGTGAATGTGATGGTCAGGGAGAGAGAGAGAGAGAGAGAGAGGTATTTAGCCCTCCTTTTTATAGTTTCAGTCCCCCTCTTGAAAAAAACATTTCCAGCTGAGAACCAGGAGCCAAAGAGTTTATGTGGAATGATGTTCCCTGCTGTTTTTTCACCTGTTTAAACTTCCTTTGTCTTGCCTTCCTGGTTGATGACTCAATTTGCATTTAAGAAGTAAACAAAGCAGAGCACGTATTCCATTGTTCAGGAAAGACCTGTTTGCCAACTTCTGTTTGGGCAGGACTGTGGAATTTGGAACATGTGTTGTTAACACCATACAATAGAATCTTATAACTTCACATACAATGTTGCCACACATATTTTATCAGGATAATACTGACCAGCAAATTATGAGTTTTCAGATGATACTTTACAAGGCATACCTTATACAAACATTATTACAATAGTTTGTGGGGTGTCAAAACAAGGGTATATTCTGTCACATATGACATGGGAGATATTATGTTAATATTAGTATGCAATACTGCCTATGAGACTTAGCCATGGACCAGGAATGCTCTGTGTTAGGTACTGTACAAACACAGAACAAAAAGACAGCCCCTGCCCCAAGAGCTTGCAGACTAACTATCTGGATACATGTATGTGGTTTTACACACATTTCAACTAATCCAGGGATTTAATTGCACAATTTATCTTTCAGAGGCAATCTATTTATATCTTTAACTTTCTTCCTACCTGCCAATCTGGAATGGTCCCTAATGCCATATGAATGGATTGTACTTATCCATACGTGCAGTGTTTTTCATCTCTGACCGCTATAGAGCCCAATTTTGTTCCTGCTTAGATCAGTCAATGGCAAAACCACTGGTGACTTTTAACAGTGCAAAAGCAGGCTCAAGATATAGATGATCATCATTTAATAAATATTGCAAAACTAAATTTAACTTCCCCACACTAATTTATATTTGAAAACATTTTTATTCTGGGGTCTTCAAAACTCTTTGGAACTGCAGTGATATAAATCCACTGTCCTGCACATTCATTAGTTTTACGTCACAGGCATGTTGGTGGAATATTGGTATAGAAGTATACAGCTTATGCAGGAAGGATAAGCCGGGAAGAGGTGTTGCCTTATATATTAAAAATGTATATACTTGGACTGAGATTGAGATGGAAATAGGAGACAGACTTGTGGAAAGTCTCTGGGTAAGGATAAAAGGGGTAAAAACAAGAGTGATGTCATGGTAGGGATTTACTACAGATCACCTAACCAGGAAGAAGAGATGGATGAGATTTTTTTAAAAACAAGTAACAAAATCATCCAAAGCACAGGACTTGGTGTTGATGGGGGACTTCAACTACCTAGACATCTATTGGGAAAATAACACAGCAGGGCACAGATTATCCAACAAATTCTTGGAATGCATTGGAGACAATTTATGTCAGAAGGTAGAGAAAGCTACTAGAGAGAGGCTGTTCTAGATTTGATTTTGACAAATAGGAAGGAACTGGTTGAGAATTTGAAAGTGGAAGGCAGCTTACGTGAAAGTGATCATAAAATGGTAGAGTTCATTATTCTAAGGAATGGTAAGAGGGAAAACAGCACAATAAAAATAATGGATTTCAAGAAGGCAAGAAGCAAATCTAAAGAGAAAAACAGTCCAAGAGAGCTAGCAGTTTTCAAAAGACATTAAGGGCAGAAGAGCAAACTATCCCACTGCACAGGAAAGATAGGAAGTATGGCAAGAGACCATCCTGGCTTAACTAGGAACTCTTCAATGATCTGAAACTCAAAAAAGATTCCCACAAAAAGTGGAAACTAGGACAAATGACAAAGGATGAATATAAACAAATAATACAAGTATATAGGGACAAAATTAGAAAAGCCAAGGCACAAAATGAGATTAAACTAGTGAGAGACATAAAGTTTAATAAGAAAGCATTCTACAAATACATTAGTAACAAGAGGAAGACCAAGGATAGGATCTGTCCGTAACTCAATGAAGGTAATGAAAAACAATAACAGAAAGTGTGGAAATGGCAGAAGTGCTAACTGATTTTTTTGTTTCAGTTTTCACCAAAAAGGTTAATAGTGATTGGACATCTAATTTAGTGAATGCCAGTGAAAATGAGGTAGGATCAGAGACTAAAATAGGGAAAGATCAAATTAAGAATTACTTAGGCAAGTTAGATGTCTTCAAGTCACCAGGGCCTGATGAAATACATCCTAGAATACTCAAGAACTGACTGAGGAGATACCTGAGCCATTAGCAATTATCTTTGAAAACTCATGGAAGACATGAGAGATTCCAGAGGACTGGAAGAAAGTGAATATAGGGCCAATCTATAAAAATGGGGAATTATAGACCAGTCATCTTAATTTCAGTACCCGGAAAGATAATGGAGCAAATAATTAAGCAATCAATTTGTAAACACTAATAAGGTGATAAGTAACAGTCAGCATGGATTTGTCAAGAACAAATTGTGTCAAAGCAACCTAATAGCTTTCTTTGACAGTGTAACTAGCCTTGTGGATGCGGGGAAGCAGAAGATGTGGTATATCTTGACTTTAGTAAGGCTTTTGATACTGTCTTGCATGACCTTCTCATAAGCAAACTGGGAGAATACAACCTAGATGGAGCTACTATAAGGTAGGTGCATAACTGGTTGGAAAACCGTTCCCAGAGAGTAGTTATCAGTAGTTCACAGTCAAGCTGGAAGGGCATATTGAGTGGGGTCCCGCAGGGATCAGTTCTGGGTACAGTTCTGTTCAATATCTTTATCAGTGATTTAGATAATAGCATAGAGAGTTACACTTATCAAATCTGCTGATGATACCAAGCAGTTGCAAATGCTTTGGAGGATAGGATTAATATTCAAAAACATCTGGACAAACTGGAGAAATGGTATGAAGTAAATAGGATGAAATTCAATAAGGACAAATGCAAAGTACTCCACTTAGGCAGGAAAAATCAGTTGCACACATACAAAATGGGAAATGACTGCCTAGGAAGGAGTATTGCGGAAATGGACCTGGGGGGGTCATAGTGGATCACAAGCTAAATGAGTGAACAGTGTAACAAGGTTGCAAAAAAGCAAACATTATTCTGGGATGTATTAGCAGAAGTGTTGTAAGCAAGACACAAGAAGTATATTTTTTGCTCTACTCTACGCTGATTAGGCCTAAACCGGAGTATTGTGTCCAGTTATGGGAGCCACATTTCAGCAAAGATGTGAACAAATTGGAGAAAAAGTCCAGAGAAGAGCAACAAACATAATTAAAGGCCTAGAACATGACCTATGAGGGAAGACAGAAAAAACTGGGTTTGTTTAGTCTGAAGAAGAGAAGACTGAGAGGGCACATGATAACAGTTTTCAAATACATAAAAGGTTGTATGTGGAGGTAGGATTAAAACTGTTCTCCTTATCTTCTGAGGATAGGACAAGAAGCAATGGGCTTAAATTGCAGCAAGGGCAGTTTAGGTTGGACATTAAGAAAAATTTCCTGTCAGGGTGGTTAAGCACTGGAATAAATTGCCTAGAGAGGTTGTGGAATCTCCATCACTCAAGATTTATAAAAGCAGGTTAGCCAAACACTTGTCAGGGATGGCCTAGATAATACTTAGTCCTGCCATGAGTGCAGGGGCCTGGACTAGCTGACCACTCGAGGTCCCTTCCAGTCCTACGATTCTATGATTCTATGTTACAGAAAGAATTATATTTTTGTTGCTTTTCCTCTCATAAACAGTGTAAGAAGAGGTAAGCAAATGTTTCCTTTAAACAAACAGCAGGGTTCACATTAAATAGCTATTCTGCATGCACTCTTTAATTTGCATGTATGTACATACAGTAATTGTGTATTTGTTATTCCCAGGTTCTGTTAAGTCAATGAAAGAAGATGAAGCAAAGCTTGTTTTTTTGCAACAGTACACACATAAAATATTTGATTTTTGGTTAAATTCCAGTACTCCTGCAGCCCATAAATCTTGAAGATTTAAGAGAAATTGTTCAGTAAATGTTCCATTTTTGTTCACAGCTTGGATGTAAACAATACTTCCATCTTCAAGGTAGCCAAGAAAGATTTAGAAAACTAAAGGCCAGCTGATCCCATTAAAATCAATGGCATAAATTCCATTGATATCAATGCGAAGACGATTTAGCCCTACACCAGTACACTCTAAAGGTGTCTGTGTTGCCAGGAGTTGAACATCTTCAACTCCCATTGAAATTCACCTTGCTCAAATCCATACTTTCTGGCTCTAGGCCGTTGTTTAACAAATACTGATAATTATCTTTAAATTGTTAAAATTTGTAACAATTACAGTACAGTCTGTAACATATACATCAGAGGTTTGCTTAGGTTCTATTCATTAAACTAAGGTAATATTTAGTGTTTTAAGCAACATTGTGTGCAAAATGTTTGTTACTATTCACAAAACAACAGACAAGAAAAGAATTTGCACTGCCAGCAGCCTAGTTCACCACTCTAGTACACCAGTATGTGTCCAGTGAAATCTATTAAATGATACAAAAGGGTGGTAAATTGAGTTGTAATTATTCTGCTTAAACTTGTTCCAATGTTTATGAGATAATTCCAGCTTCTTAAACTACTCCTTGGTACCCAGAATTCTTTTGAGCTGACATTTGAAACAATTTATTCTTGTAAATGAGAGACCATGAGGTAGTCATGGAAAATCTGTAGGCTTTGACGAGCCTCAAAAAAACCAGAAGTAGGCATCTGGATGAAATAGAGCAGCTTGCAGGAGACTATTAGTAGAGGCTGCAAATGATCATAAGCAATTTGCTAAGTGGAAAAGAGACTGAGGCACAGGCTCCACATTTAATGAATTCAGTAACAAGCAGCTCATGATGACTCTGCAGGTGTTTTTGCCCATAAGGCCCATAGAAAATGTAATGACTGTCACTCACTTTCTTCTTCTCTTTAGTCTGAGGGAAATTGCTAGCAAATCAAAGTCACAGTCTAGAAATGTGCTACTGAGAGGAATAAAGTAACGGAGGTGAAAATACATAGGGTACGTATACAAGGACTATATGAGAGTACCTGGATAAAGGACATGGAGGTAAAAGTAAGGCCCTGATCACTCAGTGGCATTAAAGACCTCTGGGCCATTGATAGTGGTAGAATCATAGAATCAAAGGGACCCTGAGAAGTCATCTAGTCCAGTCCCCTGCTTTCATGGCAGGACTAAGTATTATCTAGACCATTCCAAATAGGGGCTATCCCATCTAAATTCCAACTTTCATTAAGTACTTTCTATATAGCTAAAATTTCCCCCTTACTTTCAGCTGCAGGGCTCTGTTATTCCTGGAAGCCCAGCCCTGTGGTAGGAGTGGTTCAGAAGTGCAGTGCCCCAGAGTGAACACTATGAACATGTCCATCTACCACTGACCAGATGTAGTGCCCATTGTGGCCATGACCCCACCTCTGCATCCCTCACCCAGAATCCCCATCCAACATGGTCAGGAACCAGTATGCTGTACTGATAACATGAGGAGAAGAGCAGACTGAAATGGCTGAGGAGGAGAATCACCTGTCCCCAAGCCTGGGAGACTCCTGGCCACCAAACCCAAGAGGAGGAGACGTAGGATGGCAGTGGTCAAGGAATCTCTTCTGAAAGGGATGGAGGGATGGAGGCATCCATCTGCCTTCCTGGCATGCTATCCTGGGAGGTGTGCTGCCTGCCAGCAGCTTGCATCCGGCAACATTACAGAAAGTTTCCTGAGGCTCATCAGTCTCACTGACCAATACGCCATTTGGCTCATCCCTGTGGGCACTAATGATGTTGCCAAATATAATCCTGACCAGTTCACCAGTAACTACATGGCTCTGGGAGTAAGGTGGAAGGAGTTGGGAGTGCAGGGGGTGTTCTTGTCCATCCTTCTTATTAAGTGTAAGGGCCCAGGCAAGGGACCCATGGCTGTGCAGATGGTGTTGATTGGAGGGCTTTGGCTTTCTTGATTGTGAGATGCTGTTCATTGAAGGAGGACTGCTGAGAAGAGATGAGGTCCACTTGACCAAGAAGGTGAAGAGCATCTTTGCACACCGACTCACCAACTTAATAAGGATGGCTTTAAACTAGGTGCAAAAGGGGCAGGTGACAAAAGTCAACAGGCAGGTATAAAAAAGGAGACCTTAACAGAGGACTAAATGGTAGGGGGAGGGAGAAATGGAAAATTACAATAGGGCCCTAGGAGCAAAAAGAAAGATAATAGGAGGGGAATTGGCTCAACATCTTAAATGTCTATACACAAATGCAAGGAGTATGGGGAATAAATAGGAAGAACAGGAAGTATTAGTATATAAGTTAAGTTATGACATAATTGGCATCACAGAGACTTGGTGGGTTAAATCTCATGACTGGAGTATTGGTATAGAGGCGTATGGCTTGTTCAGGAAGGACAGGCAGGAGAAAAAGGGAGGAGGTGTTGCATTGTACATCAAGAATGTTTACAGTTGTCCTGATGTCCAGAAGGAGGTGTGAGGTAAAGATAAAAGGAAAAAAACAGGAGCAATGTCATGTAAGTGTCTACTATAGACCACCAAGTCAGGAGCAGGAGGTGGATGAGGCATTCCTAGAACAAATAATAGAAATATCCAAAACACAAGACCTGGTACTAAGGGGGACTTTAATGACCCAGAGATCTGTTGAAAAATAATTAAATTCTTAAGATGTATTGGGGACAACTTTTTGTTTCAGAGAGTAGAAGTAGTAACCAGGGGAATTGCCATTTTAGGGTTTTGTGGTTTTTTGCTATAGTCTTCATAAAATGGTAAATTGTTATTGTTTCATTAACACAATTAATATCAACAATAACAGGGAAGGAATGCAAGCCAAAATAAGGAAAGAGAAGGTTAAAGACTATTTAGATAATATATTTGATGTGTTCAAGTTGGCAAGGTTTGATTAAATTTACCCTAGTGTAATTAAGGAACTAGCTGAAGAAATCTCAGAACCAGAGAACTGGAGAAGGGCAAACATAGTACCAATCTTTTAAAAGGGGAACAAAGGGGACCCAGGGAATTGTGGACCAGTCAGCCTAACTTTGATATCTGGAAAGATAAGGGAATAAATTATTAATCAATCAATTTGCAAGCACATGGAGGATAATAGGATAATAAGTAATAGCCAACATGGATTTGTCAAATACAAATCATGCCTGTGACGTTGCACTCCATATGATTTTATGAAAATATGCTAATGAGTGTGAATATACTGTAACTGGAATATGCTTCATGCAAAAGATCTCTTGCAAGGTATCATTACAAAGCTTATAATCTACTAAGTGCGGTCATCCTATTTGTATAAGTGTATCATTCTTGTATTGGAAACTAGAAGTATGAAATATAACTCCGAGGTCCTATTGTAATTATGCAAAGTTTGGGCCATTAATGGTGGTTTGGGATCTTGATGGCTCCCATCAACTAGGACAATTGGTTGTAAATGGCTCTGTTTACTTGCAAGTCTTCCTGTGAGTCAGGCCAGGAAGAATGAAGGCTTGGGGTCTCACAGGACATGTGACCATGTCACCTGGTACTGGAATCCATCTCAAACCTGGGACTTTTCCATTTAGAAGCGGGGGAGGAGGGGAACGACACCCAGAGAGACAAAAGATTCCCGCCTTGTGCCAAAGCTATATAAGGGGGTGGAACAGAACAAAGGAGGCTGCAGTAATGAGAAATCCCCTAGCTACCACCTGAGCTGGAATAAGGACTGTACTAAGGGAAAGGATTGGGCCCAGACTAGAAAGGAGTCTAGTCTGTGAAAGAAGCTTATTGGAACATCTCTGAGGGTGAGCTTTATCTGTAATCAGTTTCTAGATGTATTTGGCTTAGACTCACGTGTTTTTGTTTTATTTTGCTTGGTAACTTACTTTGTTCTGTCTGTTATTACTTGGAATCACTAAAATCCTACTTTTTATAGTTAATAAAATCACTTTTGCTTATAAATTAACCCAGAGTAAGTAATTAATTCCTGGGAGAGCAAACAGCTGTGCATATCTCTCTGTCAGTGTTATAGAGGGCAGACAATTTGAGTTTACCCTGTATAAGCTTTAGACAAAGTAAAATGGATTTATTTGGGGTTTGGATCCCATTGGGAGTTGGGTGTCTGGGTGCTAGAGAGAGCATCACTTCTTAAGCTGTTTTCAGTTAAGTCTGCAGCTTTTGGGGGACATGGGTCAGACCTGGGTCTGTGTTTGCAGCAGGCTAGTGTCTCTGGCTCAACAAGACAGGGTACTGAAGTCCAAAGCTGGCAGGGAAAATGGTCTCAGAGGTAGTCTCAACATATCAGGTGGCAGTCCCAAGGTGGTTTCTGTGACCCAACCCGTCAATGCCAAACCAACCTAATTTCCTTCTTTGATAGGTATACTGCCCTAGTGAATGTGGGGAAGCTCTAGACATGGTATATCTTGATTTTAGTAAGGCCTAGAGTGACCACCTTTGTTGGATGGAAATAAGGGGCAATGCTTTATTTTACTATTTCCCTTAGCATATTATGTAGTTTTTCTCTCAAGTTTACAATTCTACTGTGATCAAGTATACAGTGAGCTTTGATTAAATATTTAAAATAGTCAAGGGACATCCCTTAAAATAAAGGATGGGTGGTCACCCTAGTAAGGCTTTTGACACAGTCCCACATGACATTCTCATAAGCAAACTAGGAAAATATGGTCTAGATGAATTTACTATAAGTTGGGTGCAGAACTGGTTGAAAAACTATTTAGAGAGTAGTTAACAAAGATTCACTGTCTAACTCGGATATCACAGGACTCTGTCCTCGGTCCGGTACTATTCAATATTTTTATTTATGGATAATGGAGTGGACAGTATGCTTACAAAATTTCAAATGGCATGAGGCTCAGAGGGATTGCTAGGACAGCATTAGAATTGAAAGATTGATCTGAAAGCAACAAGATGAAATTCCATAAAGACATGTGCAAAGTACTACACCTAGGAAATAAAAAATCAAATGCACAACTGTAAAATGCGGAAATAGACCGGCTAGGCAGTAATACTGCTGAAAAGTATCTGGGGATTATAGTGGATCACAAATTGAACAAGAGTCGACATTGAGATGCAGTTGTGGAAAAGGCTAATATTTTGGGATGTACTAACAGGAGTGCCATATATAAGACTTGGGAGGTAATTGTCCCGCTTTACTCAGCACTTCTGAGGCCTCAGCTGGACTATCCTGGAAAGATGTGGATAAACTGGAGAGAGTCCAGAGGAGAGCAACAAAAATGATAAAATATTGAGAAGACCTGACGTTTGAGGAAGGTTAAAAAACTGGATATGTTTTGAGAAAAGAAGACTTGGGGGAGGACCTGATAACAGTCTTCAAATCTATTAAGGGCTATCACAATGAGGACAATGATCAATTGTTCTCCATGTTCACTGAAAGCTGGACAAGAAGGAATTGGCTTAATCTGCAGTGAGGGAGATTTTTGTTTAGATATTAGGAAACACTTTCTAACTTATTTCTAACTTATAAGGATAGTTTAGCTCTGGAACAGGTGTCCAAAGGAGGCTGTGGAATCCCTGTCATTGGAGGTTTTTAAGAACAGGTTCGACAAACACCTGTCAGGGATGGTCTAGATTTACTTGGTCCTGCCACTGCATGGGGAGGACAAGATGCCCTCTCGAGGTCCCTTCCCGCCATACATTTCTATGGTTATATATATCATGAGGGCACAAGGAAGGAAAGGGTTCTTACACCTCTCCTGTTCTTTGCACACACCACCAAGGGCTGGCACATGTTTGCCTTAACCTCCCAATGACTGCTGTATATCAAAATGATTGCCATTCTATAGCAATATTCCAGTGGCAGTTAGTTAATCCCTAAACTGCATACGACTGGGCTAAAAGACCAATATTAAATTGTTTTTCTTTCTTGGGACTCACCCCAGAAAGTGACATTCTTGATCCCCAAACAGGATAGCAGTAGTTTAGACTTACCCCAAATGCAAACTTGACTCAGTGGTGATGTGGAATTACCACTTCCAGGAGGTATTCTGAGAAGATAATTTAATCCCCCAGACAAATGGATCAATCTATTTTAGCCATTTCTAAGGTGTACTGTTGAGGTGTCATCTTTGCCCTGTCTGAATGCAAGTTATGCCCAGTTTGTTTGTTTTTTTAATATGGAGATATACTGATCTCATAGAGCTGGAAGGGACCTTGAAAGGGACCTTCACAGCAGGACCAAGTACCATCCCTGACAGATTTTTGCCCCAGATCCCTAAATGGCCCCCTCAAGGATTGAACTCACAATCCTAGATTTAGCAGGCCAATGCTCAAACCACTGAGCTATCCCTCCCCCCAGGTCTGCGTGATATTGAGAACTGTAAGATAGGAAATGACCTGAGACCACCAACTGTTTTCACATAAAAAGCAACAAAGAGTCCTGTGGCACCTTAAAGACTAACAGATGTATTGGAGCATAAGCTTTCGTGGGTGAATACCCACTTCGTCAGACGAAAGCTTATGCTCCAATACATCTGTTAGTCTTTAAGGTGCCACAGGACTCTTCGTTGCTTTTTACAGATCCAGACTAACATGGCTACCCCTCTGATTCTCTTCACATAGGTCACAAAATAACCATGTTTAACTATTATTTCCAACCAGTACTCACCTGGTTCTAAACCAGATCAGTGCCTTTCATGTGAAAGGCTCTGCTGTGGGTGCTGCGGCGCGGGGCTGGTGCTGCAGAGTTGTTAATGCTGCTAGTGTTGCTCTTCTTGGAGCTGAGATGTTAGCAGCATGAGCAGGCAGTGCAGCGTGCTGACTCAGCAGACCTCGATGTTATACACAAGGAAAGACCACAGGCTTGGTTTGGTGGTGAAAGCGCTCAGCTACGTTTATTGTCAGCAAAGCACATACAGCAGGGCACAGGGAGACTATTACACGTATGCCTGTGACAAGGTAAAGGCTTAGACAACATAACATGATGCTGTCCACTCAGCTGATACAAAGATGCCCTTCCTACGACATCTCCTTTTATACATTGATACAAATAAGTTATGTATTACATTCCACATGTTGTTAGTTACCACGCTTATGCCTCGTACCTGCTAGTTTGAACAAAACATCCTCATCCATTATCCTGTCATCCCATCCTTATCTTACGAGGGATCCGTGTGTTCCTGTACAATCTCTTGGCAATTTCTTTATGTAGTTACTTGAGAACTCTGAGTGTTCTTGCACCATCCTCTCTGGTCAGGAATGTGCTTATTTGGTTATCCAATACCTGGTGTGTTACTGTTCTGCCAAGGCCAGGCCGACTGTGGTTCACTTTGCTAGTTATGTGTAAGGCTCCAGAAAGGCCTACAGCCTGCATATTCCAACATTTATTCTCTGAGCCATCTAATCTCTTATTAGTGTTATTTATAATAAATAAGGTGAGAACCTAACATAATATAAAAATAATGTATCAATCCTCAGTGTGTTTAAATTAATCTAATTAAAACACACTTATTTTGTACCTTTATTTAGCTATTCATGCATTCATTGGGAGGTGGTGCATAAAATGAATGCAGATACTTGCATTTCACCTTTGTAGACTTTGATTTAGCAGGACTAAAAGGAAACCTAGAATCAATATCCAGTGGAGAGGAGTTCAGTGTGCAGACATTTGATAGTAATGAGGCACTTAAAGACATTTTAGGAGCAGCTTCTTTTAGATTAAGGTTAAAGTATAATCTGGATACAGTTTAGGAATCTCACCATTTCTAATTGTATTCACAGCTCCTAAATTGTGAGAGCCAGTATTCTAGCCTTTGGGCTCGTCCCACTGGAGTATTAAAAATAAATATACTAAAGCAAAGACAAAACCATAAGAAATATAAGGAAGGCTCTATTGCTTGCTGTTGTATCTGGATTCTCTCTTTTGCGAGGCTGATTTCTCTATAGGCTACAGACAGTAACAGCAGAGCACTTGCTAACAGAATCATGGAAATCAGATAGAAAAGACCAGTCAGGTCATCTAGCCTGTCTGATACCTTGCCAGAGCTGGATTGTTCTCTACATAATATCATCTAATGCTCTGTCCAAGTCTACTTTTAAATCATTAAAGCCAGGGGGCTTTTAGTACTTCTCTTGAGAGATTATTTCTCAATCTAGTAAATCTCATCATTATTAATCTTTCCTTGACATTCCTTCTAAATTCTTCTTTGCTTAAATGTCTTCTCATTTCTTCTTATATCCTCCCTAAACTATTCCTCATGCTCCTTGTTGTTTAAACCCTTTCGGTATTTGCAGACCAGCATAATATGCGGGATACATAAATAGTTTTGATAAATCATGCTTCTCAATTCCCTTTAATCATTGTTTGACCATCCTATACATATTTAGTTCTTTGTGTGTGCGCTTATTATTTTATTTTAAAACAGAGCAAACTCTCAAATGCAGTGATAATAAAAATCCTTTTTTTTCTTTAAACAACAAATAGCAAAACCAATCATGTCTCACCTTATAAAAGCAACTGGCACCTAAATTAAGGAATTTACGCATTGTTTGGCCAATATCACAGCAGTTATATTGTCTTTACAAATGTTAATCACTAGGTTTAATCATACAATATAAAGTGCCGGAATTTTGGTAAGTATAGTAAAATTTTCATAACTATTGCCACTATACCAGCTTATTTTAATGAGTCATTCAACATACATCTACCACCCAGTAACATATTTAAGGCCCAGTCCTGCAATCCTAACTCACAGGGTTTAGTTTGCACGTGAGTTGTCCTGTTGTAGTCAATGGGGCTAATTGCAGGAATTAGGTTTGTATGACTGGTACCTTGTGGATAGGGCCAGCTCTAGGTTTTTTGCTGCCCCAAGCAAAAAAAAAATTTTGGCTGCCCCCACCCCACCCCACTGAACCCTCCTGCCGCCCCAGCCCTGGGTCACTGGTAACTCGCTCCCAGGGCGGGTCATTCAGCAGGAATTTTGGATGTGCATAGAACACAGACAGGATTGGTTCCCATATGGTTACAGAACTGCAGTAAAGTGGAACAATTTTCAGCTTGTGTGATTGGAGGATATCTGGATGCATATTATAAGACTGTCCTACATAAATGAGGAAAGGTTGAGGTGTCTTTATTATTCTTTTGTTCCATTCTTTGTTTCTATGGGGAATTTGCCAATGCAATATCACTGTCTTCCTTTTAAACAAATAAAACTAAAACAAAAATAAAATAATAATAATAAAAATAATAACAATAATAAAAAAGCAATGGCTGCTGAAAATAGCAATTCCAGTCCTAATAACCACTGGGAAGCATTTCTTGCTCACTTTATTCTACTTTTTCCTACAGCAAGTTACAGTGGATCAGTATATTTGATTTGGGAGAAATGAAGTAACAGCTGCCCAAATTGAGCTTGAGCACCCCTGAATTTTGAGGGTGTTCAAATCTGGAAGGCAGGTGCTGGATTCCCTTTCTGAATATTAGCTAAATCTGGAAAAGAAAAGTCAATTTCTGCTTCCATGGCTCAGAAGTGTAAATCCTCCTACGTGCCTGGTACTGTATCTAAAGCTGCCCAGTCTAGTAGAGCCTCCCCTCCCTTACTTTTCATTTTAAATTCTAGTGGGATCCATGTACCTGCCTTGCTAGGCTTCAGATAGAGAGGTGCAATGTCCATTTAGTCCATCCAATTCTTTCTTTGGGGGAGAGCCCAGGGCTGGGGCGGCAGAGGGTGAAGAGCCCAGGTTGGGGCGGCAGGAGATGCAGGTGTGGGCCAGAGCTGGGGCAGCAGGGAGTGCAGGTGCAGGGAGGGGGGAGAAGAGCCCAGGGCTGGGGTGACAGGAGATGCGGGTGGGGGGAGAGCCCAGGGCTGGGGCGGCAGGAGGTGCAGGTGGGGGGGGAAAGAGCCCAGGGCTGGGGCGGCAAGAGGTGCGGGGCAGGGGAAGAACTGGGTCAGCAGGGGGTGCGGGTGCAGGGGGGGGAGAAGAGCCCAGGGTTGGGGTGGCAGGAGGGGGGGGGAAGAGCCCAGGGCTGGGGCGACATGGGTTGCGGGTGGGGGCCAGGGCTGGGGTGGCAGGAGATGTGGGTGGGGGGAGAATCCAGGGCTGGGGCAGCAGGGCGTGCAGGTGGGGGCCAGAGCTGGGGCAGCAGGGGGTGTGGGCGGGGGAGAGTCCAGGACTGGGGCAACACAGGAGTGCAGGGGGAGCCCAGGGCTGAGGTGGGGGGGGTGGCAAAAAACCTAGAGCTGGCTCTGTTCCTACCATTGCAGCATGAATGCTGGAAAATGTAGTTCTTTCCCTGCTCCAGGGCTGGTTCTATAGGCAGGGAGCTAACCAAGGAACTACAGCTCCCAGGGCTCCCTGTTGGTTCTCAGCTCTCATGCTGGATTCTTGCGCCCCTGCAAATTTGCCACCCCAAGCACCTGCTTGCTTTGCTGGTGCCTAGAGCTGGCCCTGCTTGTGGAGATATTTTCAAAGGCACAAAAGTTGCTCAATTCCCTATCAGTGGTAGTAGGGTGTCTAACCCCCCCTCATTTTCACCTTTAATAATCTACCCTTTAATTCTTAATTTTATCTATAAATTGAACCTTCCTTTACTGACCTTCTTTCTCAGCTATACACAATTCAGTATTATCATGGCTTTCTATTACCTCACAACTAACCAGTCAAGGTGAAAGGTTCATTGTTAGATAGGAAGAAAGTCATACTAACTATAGAAAAAGTGCCTGATTCTTCACTATCTTCACACACCAGGTTTACTCTACTATAAATCCACTGATGGCAATGGGCTTGTTTCTCCTCTCACACAGATTAGTGTAAATCTAGAGTAACTCAACTGAAGCCAATAGATTTACATGGTGTGGAGAATGAGGGAGATATCTGTATCATTTTGCATGAATGTTATGTATTCCTCAGTTTAACTCTTTGGTGATATTCAGTCTGACTACATAGAGTTTAATCAAATGGATCTTTTAGGAATAATAAGCAGGAAATGAAACACTGGCCAGAGACAAGACATCTTGGGGAGTAAATTTTAAGGGAATAAGAGAACAATCATTGAGCCATTAATTGAGAAGATGCTATTTCTAGCTGCCATAGATGGTTGCCCAGGTGGAGGGACTAGGGGTATGTCTACACTACGGGATTAATCCGAATTTAGATAATTCGGATTTGAGAAACAGGTTGTATAAAGTCGAAATGAGTGCGGCCACACTAGCACAGTAATTCGGTGGTGTGCGTCCAAGTACCGGGGCTAGCGTAGATTTCTGCACCGTTGCACTGTGGGTAGCAATTCCATAGCTATCCCATAGTTCCCGCAGTCTCCCGCGCCCATTGGGATTGTGGGTTAAGATCCCAGTGCCTGATGGGACAAAAAACATCGTCGCAGGTGGTTCTGGGTACAGCCTCACTTCCTCCCTCCCTCCCTCCCTGCATGAAAGCAACGGACGGCAGACAACCATTTTCGCGCCTTTTTTCCTGGGTGGGTGAACACTGCAGACTCCATACCACGGCAAGCATGGAGCCCGCTGAGGTCAAGACAGCACTCATGAATATTGCAAACACCTCGCGCGTTCTCGTGGAGTTTATGCTCAGCCAGGACCAGAAAAACGAGGCGAGGAGGCAGCGGCAGCGGCAGCGCAGCGACAAGCATGATGAGGACATGGACACGGACACGGACACAGAATTCAGTGAAACCACAGGCCCCGGTGCTTTGGAGATCATGTTGTTAATGGGGCAGATTCTATCCATGGAACGCCGATTCTGGGCAAGGGAAACAAGCACAGACTGGTGGGACCGCATAGTGTTGCAGGTCTGGGACGATTCCCAGTGGCTGCGGAACTTTCGCATGCGTAAGGGCACTTTCATGGAACTTTGTGACTTGCTGTCTCCTGCCCTGAAATGCCAGAATACCAAGATGAGAGCAGCCCTCACAGTTGAGAAGCGCGTGGCGATAGCCCTGTGGAAGCTTGCAACGCCAGACAGCTACCGGTCAGTCGGGAATCAATTTGGAGTGGGCAAATCTACTGTGGGGGCTGCTGTGATGCAAGTAGCCAAAGCAATCACTCAGGTGCTGCTACGAAAGTTAGTGACTCTGGGAAATGTGCAGGCTATAGTGGATGGTTTTGCTGCAATGGGATTCCCTAACTGTGGTGGGGCAATAGACGGAACCCATATCCCTATCTTGGCACCGGAGCACCAAGCCACCGAGTACATAAACCACAAGGGGTACTTTTCAATGGTGCTGCAAGCACTTGTGGATCACAAGGGACGTTTCACCAACATCAACGCGGGCTGGGCGGGAAGGGTTCATGACGCTCGCGTCTTCAGGAACACTACTCTGTTTAAAGGGCTGTAGCAAGGGACTTACTTTCCGGACCAGAAAATAACCGTTGGGGATGTTGAAATGCCCATAGTTATTCTTGGGGACCCAGCCTACCCCTTAATGCCATGGCTTATGAAGCCATACACAGGCAGCCTGGACAGGAGTCAGGAGCTGTTTAACTACAGGCTAAGCAAGTGCAGAATGGTGGTAGAATGTGCATTTGGCCGTTTAAAAGGTCGCTGGCGTTCATTATTGACTCGCTCTGACCTCAGCCAAAGAAATCTCCCCATTGTTATTTCTGCTTGCTGTGTGCTCCACAATCTCTGTGAAAGTAAGGGGGAGACCTTTATGGCGGGGTGGGAGGCTGAGGCAAATCGCCTGGCTGCTGATTACGCGCAGCCAGACACCAGGGCGATTAGAAGATCACACCATGAAGCGCTGTGCATCAGAGAAGCTTTGAAAACCAGTTTCATGGCTGGCCAGGCTACCGTGTGAAATATCTGTTTGTTTCTCCTTCATGAAAACCCTCCCCCTTTACTGACTGATTTTCTGTAAGGAACCCACCCTGCCCCTTCCCCCATCTTTCTTTCAAACCAAATAAAGTCACTATCATTTAAAAATCATTTATTCTTTATTAATAGATTAGAAAAAGAGGGAGGGAACCCGGGTGGTATTTGGGAGGAGGATTGCTGGGAAGGAAAAAGCCACAAAGAAAAGGTTAAAAAAATGACAGCCTTTTGCTTGGGCTGTCTACTGGGGTGGAATGGGAAGGTGTACGGAGCCTCCCCCCCCGCGTTCTTACACGTCTGGGTGAGGAGGATACGGAACATGGGGAGGGGGGAGGGTGGAACAGGGGCTGAAGCGGCAGTCTGTTTTCCAGCAGCCGTTCCTGAACCTCCACCAGACGCCGGAGCAGCCCCAGCGTTGCATCCTTCATCCTCTGGTCTTCCTGCCGCCATCTCTCATCTCGATCGTCTCTCCTCTCCTCACGTTCACTGACTTCTTTCCTATACTTTGAAACTGTTTCCTTCCACTCATTCAGATGAGCTCTGTCACTCCTGCTGGATTGCATAATTTCAGAAAACATGTCCTCCCGCGTCTTCTTCTTACGACGCCTTATCTGTGATAACCTTTGGGATGGAGGAGGGAGGCTTGAGGAATTTGCAGCTGCTGTAGGGAGGGGAAAAAAGAGAGAATTGTTTTAAAAGCTACATTTTGCAGAACAATGCTTATACTCTTTCACGGTGACCAACACTGTTCACATTACATAGCACATGTGATTTCTGTGCAAGGTCGCATTTTGCCTCTTAATGCTGAGTGCCTGTGGCTTTGCTGCTAGAGATCACAGGTCTGGGCAACAGAATTCGGCTTGCATGCGGCCATGGTAAGCTTCTGCGCCGTGCTTTCCCACATACCAAGCATAGCTTGTAGAGTGCTGCAGAAGCCTGGCCAATCTCAGCCAGTTGGGGGGGGGGGGGGCAGTGTGGTGGGGCTTGTCTGGGCCCCTTCAGGCAAGTAGAGTGCTGCGGTTTTTCTGTTAACATTCAGCAGCACCAGAAAACAAACTAACCCCCCCCCCCCCTGCCATGAATTCTCTGGGATGATCACGGTACCCCTCCCCCCACCGCGTGGCTGGTATCAGGGAAGATCCCTGCAAGCACCAAACTACCCCCCCCGCCGCCGACCCCCCCCCCCTCGCCATGAATTCTCTGGGATGATCACGGTACCCTCCCCCCACCGCGTGGCTGGTAACAGGGAAGATCCCTGCTAGCCAAACGCGAAAAACTCAGGGCCAATTTCCCATCTGCGCTTGGCTAACTGCAGGGAAGGATTTATTTTCCGCCACAGGCAAACAGCCCAGTAGGAACGGCCACCTCTGTCCCCTTAATTAAGTTCCCGTATTTCAACCAGGTTACCAGGAGTGATATCACTCTCCTGAGGATTACACAACAAGATAAAGAACGGATGTTGCTTGAATGCCAGCAAACACCGGGACCATACGCTGCCAGGCTTTGTCAGGCAATGATACCAGATTACTTGCTGCAAGCATGGCGTGGTCAAGTGTCCTACCATGGAGGAGGGAATAAGGATGCACTTCCCAGAAACCTTCTGGCAAGGCTTTCGGAGTACCTCCAGGAGAGCTTCATGGAGATGTCCCTGGAGGATTTCCGCTCCATCCCCATACACGTTAACAGACTTTTCCAGTAGCTACAGACTTTTCCAGTAGCTGAACTGACCGCGAATGCAAAGTCAGGCAAAGTAATCATTAAAAACCGTTTGCTTTTAAAACAAGTTTTATATTTTAAAAGGTAAACTCACCTGAGGTCCCTTCCATGGGGTCAGAGTCTTGGGTACTGGCTTGGGAGGCTTGGGAGGGTACTTCAGTCAGGGTGATAAAAAGATCCTGGCTGTTGGGGAGAATGGAGTGCTGTGTGCTCTCTGCAAGCTCCTCCTCCTCCTCCTCCTCTACCCCATCAGCAGAATCCTCAGGCGTCGAGACTATCCCCGACCCAGAATCCACGAACAAAGGTGGGGTAGTGGTGGCAGCCCCCCCCTAGAATTGCATGCAGCTCGGCGTAGTAGCGGCATGTCCGCGGCTCTGACCCGGAGCGACCGTTTGCCTCCTTTGTTTTTTGATAGGCTTGTCTGAGCTCCTTGACCTTCACGCGGCACTGCTCAGAGTCCCTATTGTGGCTCTCCACGCTGGGCAAACAGGAAATGAAGTTCAAATGTTCGCGGGGCTTTTCCTGTCTACCTGGCCAGTGCATCCGAGTTCGTATTGCTGTCCAGAGCGGTCACAATGATGCACTGTGGGATAGCTCCCGGAGGCCAATACCATCGAATTGCGGCCACACTAACCCTAATTCGAATTGCTAAAATCGATTTTGGCGCTACTCCGCTCGTTGGGGTGGAGTACAGAAATCGATTTAAAGGGCCCTTTACATCGAATTAAATGGCGTCGTTGTGTGGACGGTTACAGGGTTAATTCGAATTAAAGCTGATAAATCCGAATTAAAGTCGTAGTGTAGACCAGGCCTAAGATCAAAAGGACACTGAACAGTTCAAAACTCTCTCTCTAGAGAGGGAAGGCAGTTCATTCATCGGGGCTGTTCATGGAGTGTGGATGGACTGAGGGAATGGGTCTGAGCAGTTAGGTTGCCCCAATGTTTGAGGAAATGATAAGGTTTAGGTAAGACCCAGGCTTGTTTCAACCATTATCTTTGATTGCTATTTACCTTTGGGTCAATAAACAATGTTTTGAAGAAGCTGGTTTGAGTCACTTTAATCAGCTAGCTTTGCTCAAGCTCGCACCTAAAATAACAGTGTGGTCACGGTGGGCCAGGTAGCGGCTCAGGCTAGCCACCCAAGTACAATCCCATCTAACCCCTGGATACGTACAGGGGTGGGTAGCCTGAGCCACCCCCATGCTGCTGTGGTTGCAGTGCTAAACTTGAGCAAAACTAGTGCATGCACATTTACCTGAACTGAGAGTTACATCTCCCAGCTGCTGTTTACATGTACCCTAATGCTCAGCTTATCCTGTAACTGTGACACAAGGGCATAAAACTGGTATAACACAGTGGTGAATCAGGCCCATAAAATTAGTTTATAGGACTCGGTAGCAGAGCAAAAATCTATTAGCCAGTGCTTGAGGGAGTCATTGACTTGAAGTGTGCGCGCGCGTCCATGAGAGGAATGTGTCCCTTAACATCTAGTATAACTGCTTTACAAAGCAAGGAGAGTTAGATACTGGCACTGCAGTGACTTTGTAGGCTAGCAGGGTCACAAACATTATGTATTTGACACTGGCTCATGTACCCTTTTACATTAGAACCTGATTTAGTGAGAGGGAACTGGGGTTATTTCCTTTTCTTTTGGAAACTTACCAGAACCTGAAACTTCTACCTGGATGGTCACCAGAAAGGTCCTTGGATTAAAGCATTGAAAAGAATAATTTCATTTAAACATCTTTCAAATCACAACCACATTGGTTGCCACTGAGAACAATCAGCTCACAGTATTACATGATGAATAGCACAGAAACAGATTTCCCTTGTAGTGTCTGCAATACTGAGACTATGTTGCACTAGAAATATTAATCTCTATTTTTCAGATACATTAACCCACATCTGAAATATGTCAGAATCAAATCCCAGGTAATGAATATGAACTTTTGATGACACAGGCTTGTACGAAGAAAAGTTTCTTGTCAAGTTGTTGTTTTCTCCTTTGGTTTTTTCATTCATTTGTTTAAAATGATTCCTTGGGAGATTGTTAACATTTTCCTTCCCTATTATTTCCCTTTTACATGCTCAGATTGGTGAGGAGACATATCAGTACATTCTGTACCACCCCTCAAGCCACCTCCTTTTCACTATGGGAAGCTACAAGGCGCTAGGGAGAGGTGCAGACATCAACATGACTCCTCCTCACTGCCCTTTCTTCTCCAACTGTACTTGACTCTTACTTACTTTGGCATTGAGCATCCTATTAATGCCTGATATAGGCAGATTAAATAAGATAATGAGCAATCTCCACCATGCTCTAACTGACACAGAGTGCAGGAGCCATTCAAGTCCTTCCATGCCAGAAAAGTGACAGGGAGCTGACTACCAGGGCACAAAGTCTGGTGGACACATACCACTGATGAGCCAAGTTTCTAGAGCAGCTTGCAGTGGACCCATGTTCCTTTCCAGATAAATGAACTAATGCATATTCATTATATTATAATTTTATAACAAACATTTATCTGTTTTAAAGAGCATGCGCTGAGAAGCTGACACCATGTCATCCACAGCCATCGTTATTATAATTTATTATTTACAGAGTGCTAAATTGCTCTTGACACATGACAGTGGAAATGAGACAAACCAGTTCAGGCCTGATCAGACCCTGGCAGTGACTCTCTGGTAAAGGTGGAAAGATAGTACTGTGGTAAGCCCAATCCTGATGGCTTTCCTTCATCCTCAAAATAAAAAAAATTCCTTTTAGCCTGAAATTTCTATGGATCATTTGAGACCAGAGGAGACCCTTTTTTGTTCTGAAAAAGAAAATGTGAAATATATCAGACAAGTCATTTTGGAGTAATAGGGAGTAATAGGTTTTAGAAAAAAAATAGTGCTCTTTCACATGTCAGAAATTGTCCTCCTCACTAAACCAGTGTGATCTATAAAGTTCCAAACCATAGTTAGACTTCAATGAGAATTCATGCATATAATTGTCTCCAAATCCATTTAGTCCTTGACCCTATTGCTGAGACTGCCTATGAGATTGCCAATTAGTATCTGTTTGGATGGAAGACTTTGTGATGTGACAATCTGCTCACTGGGAAATTGACTGAGGTTACCAACCCTTTCCACAGTCGCTGAACAATAATCATGGCGGGCCAGACTTTTAAAGGGTATTTGGGTGCCTAAAGATGCAGATAAGTGCCCAGTGAAATTTTCAAAACTGCCTATGAGACCAGCTCTTACTGATTTCAATGAGAGTTAGGTGCTTTGGCACTTCTGAAAATCCCACTAGATGCCTATCTGCAGCTATAGATGTCTAAATACCTTTACACGTTGGTCTCCAACTCACTTTTTGGGGGGAGGGGATTTAATCTCATTATTTAGTGTAAAAACCCTCCATTGCCTTTGTATGATCCTCTGAGACATGTGACCTCCTTTAAACTAGGCTCCACCTCCTCTCCTGTAATGATGTCATAATGCTAAATTTTAGACACTACATTGGCAATAGGCTGATGTAGTGAGCATAAAGATTAGAGAGCAAAGTCAGCCGTGGAGGTCCATTGATGTCCGTGCAGCTGAGTCTGTTTACAGCAAGGTTTAATTCGGTCCTATGACTTCACTGCAGGATGGAGAAGGAGAATCTGGGCAATGGAGAAATTCGTAGTCAAATACAGATTTCTTCAGTAATATCTGACAGCACAAGAAGAAAATATTGGTGTTTCTTAAACGACGCTGAGCAGCCCTATCCAAGTCCATGGATGAACAGACAAACTACTCCAGGGGGTTTTATTAGTTACTAGAAAGCACTGAAAAAACTCTCAGCAAATATCACACTTGATTAGAAAAACCTGTGCCGAGATAACTTTTCAGAGCGGTCTCTCACTGAAGCCAAAACACGATCTTCTAAAATACTGGAGGTGGCAAGCTCATGAGGCTGGAGTCACAGATGGGAATTAGGAGTCTCAGGCCAGAATTAGGGAATTAAAAAAATAAAAAATGTTCCTTTCTCTATGAATTTCTAACAACGAGTGCCAGGTAGTGGGACTTACTTTGGTAGAGCAGTGAAGCCTTCCCCCTCTGCTTCTTCTGAGTTAATAACAAAGCATAGGATATCCACAGTCCCCAAAGATACTTTGGATCCCATGCTAATCAGCTGCAAACCCAGGTAATTGCGATAAATTAGATACATGGCAAATGGCTGGTTTGTTTTTAAGCTTTAGGAAAGTTTAAGTTTAATTTCACTTGACACTTGCGTATGGCTGGAAATGCAGGTAGACAGCTGGTGTCAGAACCCTCAGAACTCAGGCTGCAAGGTGACGCTGAATGCCTTCTGAAGACTTATGGCTTGTGGTGAGCCATGTTGAGTCCCCCCTTCCCTCCAAATATGTCATTGTAATTCCCAGTCAATGTTCAATTCTGCTGGACCAAGGAGTGCTGGAATCAGTATAGCCCCTGTTTTGGGGAAGATTATGAATGGGCGCCTGGCGAGGATTTGCTCTGGACAGCCTCAGGTCGTTTGGGCATCCAACAGCCTATTAGTGAGTGAGAGGGAATGGTCTAGTTCATCAGCAGCTATGCCAAGCCTTAGAATGGGGAAAGTTATGTGAATTCTGACATGGCTTAGAGCTCAGTTTTCAGGCCAACTCATACTAGGTGAAATTCACCCATGTTCAGAGGGCCAGCACAAGGCCCAGGCACTAATTCAGTCCCACTTTGAAATGGGAAGACAGCCTCCGAGTCTGAGGGGACCAGGCAGTGCTACCATCTTTATAAGATCATAAACATGCTATTCTCAGTCTTTGCAGAAAGTTTCTCAACCCAAGTGACAAGCAACACGAGGTATTCAGCTGTGGTAAAATGCTGCCAGCAATGCGTGCTGTGATCTACAACATCCCCAATACCTCTCTGAATGTGAAAAAATGAGAATTTTGGGGCAGTGGATCTGGGCAAGGATTAGAAAGAGAATCAAAATCAGATTTTTAATGGGTACTGGCACATCAACCATAACTATAGAGATGCTATTGTCTCTCCTTAGTAAATACAAAATACAAATAGTTGACCTATTTAATGCTGTTAAATTCTTTCACTCCATCTAGCAAGTTATATGATGACTTTTATTTCGTAATTTAGAAGTGCTTGATTTTTTTTTTTTGCATGTGTGTAGTGGGTTAGTGGTGGTCCCTCTCCTTTTGGATCAGTGGGAGGTCACTCCGCCTCATTACGTAGCTGGGCATTGCCCACAGTTAGGGAATTAGCTGAGCAACACACAGCCGGTGGTTCTGGCCAACAGTCCAGGCACAGCAGTAGTCTTTGGGGTCTCTAGCCTGCAATCAGGGCAGAGGAGCAAACTGTTATCAGGCCCAGCCCTTAGTCAGGGCGGGGTAGCAAAGAGTCCATGGCCCAGGCCTGTACTCAAGGCCAAGCAACAAGAGGGTCGGGCATCCTAGCTTCAGTAGACAACCAACAAATGCAGGGTCCTTGGCCTAAAGAGCGGGGACTGCCACCCCCGGAGTGAGGTGGCAAGGGCAGGGGGATGCAGGCTCACTTGACTCCACTGCATCCCAGCCCAGGCCTAACAGTGGCAGAATAGTCTGCCACTGGGTCAGCGGGGATTCAGCCGCAACACGCTGACTGGGTCTCCAGCATCAGTGCAACCAGACTATGGTCAACTGTCCCTGGGCCACTTCCTCCCCTCCCCTTGGGGTGTACCTGGATCTGCAGGGGGTCCTCTGGTTTGTTGGGATAGAAGGCCTGTGGTAGTCGCAGTGGGTGGCTCCAGCAGGTCTGGCCAGTCCATAGCTCTGCAGGGGTCTGTTGCAGTCTCCCAGCTCAGGAGTGGGCAGGAGGCGTCCGGCTTCTTCAGCATCTGCAGCCCAGCTGAGCTCCTGGACCCGTCCTTTATACTCCTGTTCCACCCTCTGACTTCTGGAGGGAGGGCAAGCACAGCGTGGCTCCGCCCACCAGGGTTCAGTGATGCCTCCCCCTTTGGCTCAGGGGGAGGCCACTCCACCTCACTACAATATGCAATTGACTAATTCATCCCTCTGGCAACTAGAAACAGCCTAGTTTTTTAAAAAAATGTATAAGTAAATTAGTATCAGCAATTGTATTTGCAACATTCCTCTCTCGTTTTAGGAAGATGATTTAGTTCTTAATGCCAATTTTGCAGATGTTCTATTTGGAAGATGTCAGCAGTTTTAATAATCTGTGCATGGGATTTTTAAATTGTCCTTGATCAAAATAGCCTGTGTATTGAAATAAATTGCAACTCTATTATCGTCCAAGTTTTACCTCTAGTTGAGCTGTGTTTGTTAGTTCATCAAGAAACTACCATAATGAAGGGTTTAAAGAAAAGCAATCTACTGAAAAGAATGTGCCTTAAACACTGATGGATGATTTACTGAGGTTCGTATAGCTCCCAGACTTCAGGCACGCACCTATCTCTGTTTTGTAATCTGAATATATTGTAAAGTTTGCATATATTTGGTAATGGTAGTGATGATGAAAAATCATCACACATCAGTAAAGCAAGCAAGTATTTTACAACATCCAGCCATACAAATGAAGTATCTTTATTAGTCTGGATCCAGAACGCTATGTAAAATGAGGAGAAATAGCTTAACTGCCTCATTTCCTCCTGTCTTTTTCATGATGGGCTGCAGAGTTTTCCTACCTTACCTAAATACACTGAATCATCAGTCATGAGAGCAAAAATTCAGCAATTTCAAGTTTTCTGTGAAACAGATCAGATCAAGCTGCATTGTTTTCCTACCAAGTGGTTCAGAAAAAAAAAATTGGCTAATCTGCATTTTTTACTGAAGGCTATGGGACAGCTCCAAAGCCTACTGAAATTTATGATAAGACTACCAGCAATTTCAGTCCTATATGCAAGTGTAGCATTATCCTGGATGGGGTAGGGGTGAGCAGAGATGGTATTGTGAGAGAAATAGAAGTGCAAGGGGACTACAGAGAAAAGAGGCACTGATAATTCTGGTTCTGTCTACACAAGAGAATTTTAGCAAAAAACTCCCACAGGTGCTACTGCCAGTTGGGCTGCAGTGGGAGCCCTCATGTAGACAGGCTGCGAGCATCTTCTAGTGACACAGTGATAAAATGCCAGAAGCCACCAGTGGTCTTTCTGCACTAGATGCCTTAGCAGGCTTTTTTTTTTTCCTTTTTGCTTTGCTAAAATTCCCTAATGTTGCAAAGTTTCCAGTGGTAGCACACTGGGATTTAGAATAGAGTCCAGCTCTTCATTTCCTGGTTCATCAGAGACTAAGAGACCCTATGGAAGGAGTGCCTTATATCGCAGTTACCTTGTCCTAAGGGGGACGGGGGGGGGGGGGCCTTTAAAGAAGATGCATTCAAGTGTGGGTACTTATTGTGCCTCAGGATCAGGCCCAGCAAGGAGTGGGAGAAAACTCACCATAGCCATGACAAAAATGTCAGAACTCACCTTATCTAAAACTCACTTCTGCCAGGAATCCTGGATGTCTACAAAACACTTGACAATGGCTTGGCGGTGGGCTGTACTGTCAGCAACTTGGGACAGGGATCATCTTTTAGTGTAGAACTGAGTGAACAACTGATTTTTCAAACCAAAACAGATTTTTTGTTTTGTTTCATTTTTTCCCCACCAAAATGAAAAACTGAAAATTTTTGATTGGATTGAATGAAACATTTCAATGTGCGAAACTGTTTGATCAAAACTGAAGTCAACTTGAATTTGCAAATACTTTTGGTGCCCTGAAAAATGCATTTTTGGTAAATTTATTATTTGGCAAAATAAAATAATCACCCAGTTCTATATACAAGTGGCCAGCACAATGGGACCCTGTTGCCTTATTAAGGTCTCTGGATGCTATTGCACTACAAATAAATAATAATCATAAAGCATAGAGGAGAAAGAAGCATAAAAACATGGAGCAGGACAGAAACAAACCACCCTAGAGGAGGTGAAGAGATCCAGTGAAAAGCAAGAGGTGAAATGCTAATTTTTAGGGTAATGATTCTATAGAAGTTTCTTTCACCTACAAGCCCAATTTAGTAGTGATGGCTGTCGGCTGCATAGTTAACATGAGAAATAAACTCTCCTCAACAACATTTTAGAGGATGAATTTATCAGCTTGGTATGGGTATTCTAATTACCACAATAGGAGGTTTCTCTTGGTGTTTTGATTCATGGCGCATCTCAGTTCACATCGCTTTCCCTAAATTCAGCTTGTTTTTCTGTCAAAGAATAATTTTAACCTCATGTTCAGCAACAAAGATTTTCAGTGGGGTGCTCAGCTAATCACACAGACTGTTCTCCTATGAGATATCTGAAAGCATGTACCCAGGGACCTGATTATTTCTTAAAAGACACCAATCTGAATTCTGATCAGATCCAAAGAAAGTTGCATCTCTAATTTAAATTCAAAATAAATTGTGTGAAGGATAAACCTTTGCCTGTTGTAAAGAATCTTCAGTTGGATGTTCAAGTTTCCAAAGCTAGTAGCTATAGCGACACAGAACAATTACAGAAGAAGAAGAAAAAAATCAATGCGTCAGAGCTTAATTAGATGACAACAAAAAGATACCGATAGGATATTTTCCCTTCCCCCTCCGGTGTTAACTAAATTGGAAGGAAATCAGTCACCTAGAGCCCGTACAGTTTTCAGACCTGAATTCATTAATTTTGCCAGAATGAAACATTCATTAAAGCAAGTGAACATGCACCAGGGCTATCAGAAGGGAGCAGGGGTGCTGGAACAGTTTGTATAGTGTGGATGCTGAGAGCCATTGAACCAAACTGTAAACCCTGTATATAATGGAAACCACTTCAAGCTAGGGGGTGCACAGCGCCTCCCCGCATCTCTAGTTCCAGCATCTATGGGAGGGAGTGCCATTATTCCCCTCTATTTGGCACTGGTTAGGCCACATCTGGAGTATTGCGTCCAGTTTTGGGCCCCCCACTACAAAAAGGTTGTGGATAAATTGGAGAGAGTCCAGCGGAGGGCAATGAAAATGATTAGGGGGATGGGGCACATGACTTACGAGGAGATGCTGAGGGAACTGGGCTTATTTAGTCTGCAGAAGAGAAGAGTGAGGGGGGATTTGATAGCAGCCTTCAACTACCTGAAGGGGGGTTCCAAAAAGGATGGAGCTATGCTGTTTTCAGTGGTGGCAGATAACAGAACAAGGAGCAATGGTCTCAAGTTGCAGTGGGGGAGGTCTAGGTGGTTGGATATTAGGAAAAACTATTTCACTAGGAGGGTGGTGAAGCACTGGAATAGGATACCTAGGAAGGTGGTGGAATCTCCATCCTTAGAGGTTTTTAAGGCCCGGCTTGACAAAGCCCTGGCTGGGATGATTTAGTTGGGGTTGGTCCTGCTTTGAGCAGAGGGTTGGCCTAGATGACCTCCTGAGGTCTCTTCCAATCCTAATAATCTATGATTCTATGTGCCAGTTGCTTGGCACTCTTTCTGGCATGGGTAGACAGCTCCTCTTTCTCCTTGGCTGGTGTAATGAGAACTGCCCCTTCCTCGTTCAGTCTGCTTTCACCAGTGACACCAGAAAGTGCGACTTTAGGCTCTGATTCTTCTAGCACTTGCACATGAGTTTCACTTTAAGCACCCAAGCAGTTCCTTTCCAGTGAAGGAGATGTGAGTTTGCAGGATCAGGGCCTTACATTGTTGCTGCACAAATGAACCTACTGTACTAGATACAAGCAATTGCCCAAACTGTCAAAACACTTGCAGTTAAATTATTCCTTTCAGACAACAGCATGATTTCTAACTCAAGTGTATGGGAATTAGTATTCAGTACTAATATACAGGACACCACCTAATGTGGATTAACCATTTTCCTCTTCGGAAGAGCACTACCAAACTGAATTAGATGGCAATTGCTCATCACGACCAAGAGAATAGCTGAGGGAATAACTCATAATGATAAAAAGCAACAGAGGGTCCTGTGGCACCTTTGAGACTAATAGAAGTATTGGGAGCATAAGCTTTCGTGGGTAAGAACCTCACTTCTTCAGAACTCTTCAGAGGTTCTTACCCACGAAAGCTTATGCTCCCAATACTTCTGTTAGTCTCAAAGGTGCCACAGGACCCTCTGTTGCTTTTTACAGATTCAGACTAACACGGCTACCCCTCTGATACTCATAATGATGTATTTATTTAATTAATTTAGGAGCAGATCCTCAGCTGATGTAAAGTAGAACTTAATAGAGCTTTACATCAGCTAAAATCTGCTCCTGGGTCTCTTAATTCTGTGCAGGAGTCACCCAGAAACAGTGACAGTTTTCTCAGATGTATAGGTACCTTGCCCAGTGCTTGCTGTGAATATTTCTTGGTCTGTAGCTGATTTGCAAGCAACTCATTGTGACTGTTCGATATCTGGAATTCCAGCTGTGTTGCTTAGCTTGATTGGACAGAAAGGTCCTCTGGAGTTTGACTGTCCTTTCACAGCACGACTTGTTTCCTTTAAATCAAAATAGTTAGCTGGTGTGAAACTGATATGAGAGGAGAATCAGGTTAGTGGGATGTTGTTGTCTGTTTTCATGAAAACTTGTCTCAAACTTTTCCATTTCTTTTTTTCCTTCACCAGTTTTGATTACTTGGTATAGTCACATCATGTGGATAAAAGAATTCAAAACCAAACATGTTTGTTTCAAAATAAAAATACTTTCATTTTCCAAAATGAAAAATGTCAATTATGTATGGAAAAAACAAAATCGTCCGTATGTTTTGAAAAGATATTGGAGCAAAAAGCATTTCTGACATTTTTACCAACTTTACAAAATATTTTTGACTGTCTGTCTTAAATACCAACATTTCCATGGCAATTGAGCAACAGTTCTTCATATACAAACAGAGATAGGCCTTGTATTCACTAGCAAAACACTTGTGTGTTTAAAGTTAGGCACCTGCTTAATTACTTTGCTTAACTGCGGCCTCAGTTACATGGGTACCACCCAATAGATGTCAGTGCGAAGCAGAACTTGGCTCAGTTATTCATGATAAGTAAGGATAGTTGGGATGATCCACAAATCATTTTTATTTAGAGGATTTAAAGGAGAAAAGCTGACTAGAAGTCAATTAGTGTGTTGATTTCTATAATTAAGGCTTTTAACAAACTGCCCATTAGACATGCACAAAGTCTGAACACTGAAAGATTAAATGCCTTGCTCAAAGCCACCCACTTGGCAGATCCGGTAATCAAAATCAGCTCTCCTGCCTCCCAGATTAGCATTCCATGACCTGCAGCCCAGAGCTCCAGCAGTGTAGTGGGAAGCCTAAAGGGGTTCTCCCTGAAGGAAAGAAAGCTCTGCCCCAGAGACAATCAGAGAGGGAAGTATCCCCCTCTCCCCTGCCTGTGGACCCTGGACACTGGTAACCCCTTCCTACTTATTTTGGTTTGTACTTCACACCTTGGACTAAGCTGACCCCGGGTGGGACCAAGAGGAAGAGGCCCAGGGAGGACAGCTTTAAGCAGCCTTGGTTGCCAGACCACCGGTAGACCAAAGGGCCCTGAGTTGGAGCCCAGTGGAGTGGGAGGTCCTAGGCTCCCCTCCCCACAACCCCATTGCCAGTCAATGGTTGTGGCTGTGACCACTAGGCCATGCTTCCCGACCAGACCCTGAGTGAGGACCATTATAGGCCCCTAGACACTATTGTAATATAAAAAACGCATACTACTAACATTTTTTTAAATTGGTCATATACAAAATTCAGTTATTTATTTATTTTCATTGGAGGCGTTGTCAATCTTTTAATAACATATTTAGATCTTAGGAGCTTTGCTATATTAGCATGTTCCATACACCTGCAATAGAAATGGAAAGTTCTATGGAAATGATATATAGTAGGATCTCATAAAATTGCACTGCTGTATTTAAACCACAATTTTCATGTAAACCTGGTTTCCATTATTATGCTTGTTAGTTTTCACAAATACAAACATTGCCCTAAAGAGCCCCCATAATGCACAGCTCTGTTAGAAATCACTTGGAAAACCACTTCCTGTGGCGCAGAAATTGGAGATGTGTTGTGTGTTCACTTTACGCTCACATGAACCATCTCAGCCTTATTAGAGTGGTGGTAACTGGGGTCAGAATTTGAAAGCAAACAGAATAAAAAAAGCTTTCTTAAATTTTAAGACTGTTGGGGGTGGGGGGAGGGGTAGGGGGAGGGGGAAGACTTCTAAGCTCCTGTCCTGAAGTTAGAAAACAGTATTAATAAAAAATGCTAGGATTAACTTCCTAAGAAGTTTAGTCGCTTGCAGATATAACCCGTTCAAATTCCCAGTTTGCTTTTCCAATCATCATCATCTAGTCAGCTGGAAATAGTACATTTTGTAGCCTCCAGACATCATGCTTTGAGTTCATTCTTTGTGCCTCTTCAATATGTTGTAGAAGCAGATACTGAATAACATTGCAAAGCATCTCAACTATACAAATAGAACCACTTTCCTTCTACACTTTCCTTCCATTCAATCTCTCATGTTTTCTGCCTCTTTTTTCAAACCATGTTTATACAGATGCATCCTTTATAGTGTCACCCCTCCCATCATTTGCTTATTTATGACATTCGGTTTTTACAGCCTGTGCAGTATCTCTTAGCTCAACTTAATATATTTTCTGCAAGGCATATGATTTTATTGAGCTAGCAGCTTGTATGCACCTATTTTCTGGCAGTAAAAAGTTTATCAACATTGACATAAAGCCTTGTAGTTAAAGTTGACTATACCATTTTTAAATATGTTTAGCAATTTTCAGCCTGCATTTTTAGGATTGCATTAATTCACCAGAGCTGAACTTGATCATAAGCCTGCAGTTTTGCAACTGGTATTTTTATGATGCTTAGGATTTTTCAGGAGCTTTTATTGACTACAGTGCTATTCTGTTCCAAAAGGGAGTCAGTGCCGATGACTGACCACATCACTCCCTCTTAACTGGATTGACTCTGCTGGGCTAATAGGAGTAAATGGTTGTGCAAACTTTTTGTCTGCGCTGTCATATGCAGATATGACCCAGTATAGACAAGACGTGGATGTGCTGAGTAAGAAGGGGCCATTTGTACACAGTCACTTTTCAGAGTAGAATCCCACTCTATAGAAATCCTGAGGGCCCTTACGCAGGCTACTCCAAAGAACAGAAAACTCTGGGCCAGATTCTGTCTTACATTATGGTGTGTTGTGCCAGTCTGGTATTGCACAGGGGCCGTGAAGGGGGCAGAAATGGCTCCTTCAGAATTGTCCTATGACAGGAAATTTCCCTGTCCAGTGCAGAGCCAACATAAGAGGTCTTCACGGGCCTCCTTGCACTCCCCAGTGTGGGGGCTTGTCAAGAGCTGCAGTGTACTTGGGCTGAAATTCACCAGCACAATGGCCCATAGAAGGCTGCGACAAGCTGGATCAATCTAGAGCAGGCCTGAGGCTACAATAAGGTGCATCTGGGGCTGTGGAACCCCTAGGTTAGACCAGAATCTTGGATGCACAAAGGTGACTTAAATATGCCTTTCCTGCACCCGAGGAAGGTGAGGGGCAGTGGGGAACCTGGCCTTCTGTGCGTTCATCAAGGATTTGAAGCTTTGCTCCTTTGAAGAAGCCGCATGGAGCTTGTGTCTCCTAAAACCAACCCTGATCAGCTGGGATAGGAATCAGGAATACCTCTCAGGCTGATAGTATTGTTCAAAATGGTAGATGAAAAGGTTTGAATTGCCCCCAGTGTATATTCAGCCAGGTGTATATTGTACTGTATAAGTGGGAGAGAGAACTCTTCTCTCCTTTTAAATTATATATGTATTTATTCCACAGTGTGGTCACAGGCACAGCCCCTCACCCAGCAAACTGCAGCTCCATCCTCATTCTTCTCCTACATCTGTGTGACTGTGATTTGATATAGCCAGTGCGGCTACTCGAGCTGTTCTTGGAAGCGGGCGAGCAAGTAAAAGCTTTTGCAGCTGATATTAATAGAGCTCTTTAGGTTGGCCAGCAGGGGAGTGCTCTAGCAAGGTGCATCTGGCATTTCTCAGGAACAAAGTTACATAAATTGTGCATTACAGTTACATTCTGCTAGTCTACATCTAAGAGAACAAGTCTATTTTTAGCTCATGTCAACTGCTGCAGTGTGCTGCTCACCTTCACCGCCGCTATGGCAGCTCGAATTAGGGCTGGATTAATAGGTGTGCACAGGCTCTGGTCTTTGGAAAATTAATTCAAAGCTTTCCAAGGGTCCAGTTGGCTAACGGCCCTGAACTATTAAAGTATTGGTGTTGCTGCTTCATACCCCACCAACACATTTTAAATGTTGATGGATTAGCCATAGCAAGCCCCTTATTGGAGGGCTGTAAGGAAAACAGCATCAAAAAACCTTCAATTTCTGTAGTTTAATATTCGATTGAATTTGGCATTTCCCACTTCCATATATGAGACAAAAGCAGGGAGTGTTGTTCTGATGACTTCTATATCAAGGCCCCCTCCTCAGAGCACCAGGGAACTATCAACCTATGGAGTTTACCAGAAATGTACCTACTCCCACCCCAGCTGTTTGTGAGAGCGGGGCAAGAGCAGGATCTCCTTCCAGGAGTCTGACTGGAGATGAGAGACTGTGGGTAGCCATAGGGTGAGTGAGACTGGTTGGTACCAGGTGGCTGCTACTGAAGAGTTATCTGGGTAGTAGAGTTCATGCTTTCCCCTAGAACAGTTCCTGGTAGCTGGCTAGGAGACTCTTCTAATCGTGCTTCTAGCGCTCTCAAGTCAGGCCCAATTACCTGCTTTTCCCTGGTGGCTTCAGGTGCTCTCAGCAGCTCCTCTCATCTCCTCTCCATTCTCCTCCCTTGCAAGGGCTCTGGAGACAGCAGTAGCACAAGACAATGTCCTAAATGTGGATTGCACTGAGCATGGTTTCCATGGCTCCCCACTACCACAGTATTTGTTACTAAACTAAGCATTGCTATTTTTAGCAGTATATTAACTCCTAAGCAATGAAGAAACCAAGAAGAGCAGATTTCTAGTTCCTGGGTGAAGCAAATGCAGCCCTCTAGTTAGAGCTACATGAAAGAAAGGTAATCTAGTGTTGGATATATGAAATAATCCTACTGTTCTATGGCAACTTTCAGCCAGGTGCTTTGGAGATATTAAGTAATCAAGTCTTTATAACACACCTGTGTAGTATAATATACATTTTAAAAAGTGCTTCTGATGTGCCTCTGATGCTGCTGGTTTGCAAATAGGAGGTAATAATTTATAATTATTAATAGTTGCAGCTTTTGTGAACAGCAGTAACAAACTAACTTGAAACTAAACTGGCTGAAGAAGTGACCTGCCTAGAAGATTTTTCAATTCCTCATTTCATGATAGGCCAGGAGATTGCCTGGATTTCACTGCCGAATCCCTCAGATGCTGCACATCAGGGCAGTATTTCCAGCTGTTTCTGTTGTATTTGAACATACCTATCCATTTATGCCCTTTTTTTTTTACACATTGCCCAAGAAAGAAAAGGATAGGTTGATTGTTGCTGTATTCATTACAGTTCAAACTACAGATCATTGTAATGATCAGGAGCAGTGATCCATCATGGACTGCATACTCACATCTTGTGATTCAGGTACACCCTTATGAGTGTACTGCCTATCAGAACAAAGAACGATGGATGCATCTGTCCTGAATTCCCTTGCTTTTGTGGGGAGCATTGCAATCATAGTCTGTTTCCTGGGTATGTTTAATCTATATGAAAAATGTAGGGTTAGTTCTATGGCATCATGGAATATGTGGAGATGAATCTGAAGGAAAAGGACTTCATTACAGCTGCTGATCATCTCTGAAAATCAGGCCATCTATTTAGGTGCTTAAATATGGAGCTAGATCCCTAAATTTAGGCCCCCACATTTAAACATTTTCACCAAGATGCAGAAACTGTCGCAAAGTCAAATAGTGTGGTGGATTTGCATTTCAACATTATGGTGTTGGGTGCTATAGAACACTCTATCACAGATGTGAAATGTGGACAGACATCAGGTATGACCTAAGATGAAACCTGCAAGGTCATTCTTACTTGTTTACTAAGGCCATGCAGGAACTGCAATTACTGTTTTGCAGACAATGCAGCCATTTAAAAATTTACTTTTGTTCCAGATCAGAATGCAAGGATGAAATCTAATAAATAGCTTTAGATAAGAGCATGCTTGCTTATATCAATCATTTATGAGATGGAAGTGCTGTGTTCCCATTGATTTATACCTGACACCACCTGGAGAGAAACAGTTAAGTTACCACTGTTTTGGGTTCTGAAAACCCCAGGTAACAGTAGAATATTTCTACTTTCCATATTTAAAACTAAGCATAAGGCTAAGTGGTAAGGTGTAGCTCTAAATTATAAGTGACAGTAGTTGTTTTCCATAGTTTTAAAATTAATTATTGCAAAACTTTAGTGAAATATAACCCAAAGTACAGCTTAATTGGATTCTAATGTTCTCTTTTTTAAGATGGCAGCTGGAGTCCCATCTGGCGTCATTTCTCACACAGTCTTTTTGTATTATACTTCCAAGCTGCTCATTACTATTGTTGGTTGAAAAAAATAGTGACATTTTCAGTCTTGACAATTTCTTCTGGTCATCAAACAAAGCTGACTCAACTTTTGTTGAGTTGGTTGGCCAGTTTATCAAAATTATACAATTTTGCAATGGAAAGCCAATACAACATTTGGGGAAAATCACTGCATGTTCTTGAATTTTGCCTCTTGGATGCAACTGGTTCAAAAGAAGAAAAGAAACATTGAATGTATGGAAAAAATTGCAATAAAAAGCTGATATTGACTTCCATTGAGGTAGACACATAGATCTATTGCCTCTGAAATTATTTTGTCCAAGGGACCTTAGTACTGAGAACATTTGATGAGACAAACAATTAAGACTTACTAGGGCTCCAATTCACTTCCTCCAGCAGAATCCTCATGCCAGGGCTCATTAGCAAAATCTCCACCTATCCCAGAGATGCAGCAGCACAAGGTATTTGCAACCCGTGCTCTGTGGAATAGGGGATCAGAGACAGCAGGCAGAACTCAGAAAGGATGGGAGCGGAGCACTGAAGACATTTTCGCCAAGTGTGCAATCTACAAAAAGTGTATGTTTATTTCTATAGTACCAGGAAGTACGTGGAACTAAAGTGTTATTTTCAAACTTGGGTGATTAAGGGAGGTCTAACTCCCTTAGCAGAACTCCACTGGAAGCTGGCAGCATTACTGCCACTTACCTTCCATTAGGGGGTGAATGTCTCTGTTGCACAGCTATCCAGCAGGGAAGAGGGGGCAAGTTGGGGGGGGGGGGCAGCCCTCTCTGACTATGAAGTAAGTTGGTGGTTGGGCTCAGTCCAGTTCCCACTAGACAGGGGCCAGATCCTGCCAGTTCTTAATCACATTAGTAGATCTTACCCATGCAAGTAGTTCCGTGAATGTCAACAGGGATAGTCACATTGGTAATGGCTACTCATGCGAGGGTTTGTGAAACACTGCCCTGGGTGCCTACATCACAAAACCATCAGCACAATTTGTGTTAATTGGCACCTCTGTTGGCAGCCTCAGTGGACTGAAGGGGCATGGAAAGGGAACTACTTTCTCCTCCTAGTATTGGTTCATCATTTTATCAGGGCTGAGGCACAGCAGCAGGTCAGTGTGAGGTATCTCATAAAGCCACTACCCACTCTGGACAGTATCCATTCAGTAGATGAACAGCAGACATGAGTCAGCATCTTTCATGGCTACTAAATTAACTGTTAAAATAATAATTAATAATAAGAGTTGTTGTAAAGGAAACTTACTGACTCAATGGAATGCCAAGTACAGTTCTGCTGCCCTTGATTCATGCAACAAGGATAACAACCCTCTATTACTCCTGCCCCAATAACAAGGAGACTGGGGATCCAACACCAGCCAAAAGTGATAATTTGGGCAAGAAATCCCATCATGCTGAGCCCCTAGGCAGGGTGGGTGTGCCTATGCAAAGGCGATCAGGTCCTGAAGTCCTCCTCCACAGCTCATCACTAGATGTCAGGGGAGAGCTCATTCAGAATCTGCTAACGGGGGTGATGTGGTCTCAGGAAAGCTAGAAAGAGACAGAGAATACAGTAATTAAGACAGGAGGGGATGAGAGCCTGAATGAAAGTTTTAGCAGAGTGGGCAGAAAGAAAGGTTCATCTCCTGGAAATGTTATGGATTAACCTGATATTTACTAGGAACTGGTCCAATGTGCAGTTTGAATCTGAGTCCATGTCCTGATTTGGAAAATTCTCTCCCATATGGGGCTTTTAAGATTTGGTGTTGTGGTTTATTCCATCCTAGAGTCACATATGAGAGACCGTCTGGATTTCAAAACCCATCCTCAGAAAGGGAAGTGTCTGGATTCAGCTTCCATTCCAGGCCTATGGCCAATAGTTGGAGATTTTAAAGTTCAGATCTTACTCTCCCTTTGTACACTACTTTCCACTTTCCTGCCTGTCTGAGGATCATTGTTCCTCTCTTTAAGAAGCAAAAATGCACAGTGGTGTCCTGCTTTTATTCTATGAAACATTTTTCCAGAGAAAGATTCCCTTTCCCATTCCCACCCTTGGAGACCGACCACTATTAATACACAGCCCTAGTTCTATGGTTATCAAAATGTTTCATTCTGCAAACCATTTAGAAAAGTTCCTTGATCCACTGACAACCACAGTGTGACAGCCACTACTGTAAAGTATGGGCTCTATAATCTACTCTTTTCAGTGACCCTCCAGTGATTTGTGATCCTTTGCACCATGATTTTCAATGTGCAGGTGTCCTCTGAAACTCTGCCCCCTTTAAGGTCTGCCAAATTGGACACCCTAAAACGGAGCGGGCCTCCAAATCACTGGTCATTTTTGTAAACCTTGTCAAAAACAAATTGCTCTCTCTCATCTTCCCAAATGAGACGTTATCTTTAGAGGAGGAAGTAACAGTAATGAAGAAAGCTGAGGGTGAAAAGAGATATTAAATCAGCACAAATAATAGCTCATTGGGATTGCTCAGTGGTTTGAGCACTGGGCTGCTAAACCCAGGGTTGTGAGTTTAATCCTTGTGGGGGCCACTTATGGATTTGGGGCAAAATCAGTACTTGGTCCTGCTAGTGAAGGCAGGGGGCTGGACTCGATGACCTTTCGGGGTCCCTTCCAGTTCTATGAGATAGGTATATCTCCATGTCAGTAGGTAGTCCCATTAATCTCCCTCTCAAAACACATGCACACAAAATAAACAGGAGAAAGAAACACATGTCAGGAATGGTCTAGATAATTAGTGCTGCCATGAGTGCAGGGGACTGGACTAGATGACCTCTTGAGGTCCCTTCCAGTTCTATGATTCTGTGAAATTTTTGAGAAAAATCTCTGAAATTTTCTCTTTAAAAGTTTTCCTGGGGAAAAGAAGGAAGTTACTTGTCGGCTCTGTCACCTACATCTTTAATATTCTGGGCCTGTCAGCATTTACATATTTATTCATAACCTACAAAATCTTGTCCAGATTTCAAACTCATATTGAATGATTTACCAGAACTCTTCCATTTAACAATTTTTTCAAAAGCAAAACAAATCTTGAGACTTTAATTAAATAGAATGGAATTTAAATTAAAAGAGAAATCTCATTTCCCTGGCATGAACTGTAATAGCAGGCGGAATGTGTAAAATAGCAGTGTTTCATGTGAACACAAAGCATACTTGTGTGAAAATATTAAACACATTTCAGAAGGGCTGTCAAGATTTCATGGATACAAAATTAAATTTCAATAGGACAGCAGTAATTAAACTGGGATTTGGGTCTGGTATTACATATCTTAAAGCAATCATATAATTACAAAACTCTTTAAGAAAATGAATATACCTTCAGGTTCAAATATCCCCAGATGTGATGAAATACTTGAAAGTATTTCATTTTTTCTTTTTATTCTCCATTGTTTGTAATATCCTTTCTGAAGCTACCAAATGCAATTTCCCCCCTCATCTAATTTTCACAGAATTACAGAAACCAGATATGGAAAAAGGTTTTTAAGGCCACATTTTCCACACTGCTGATGTGGGATTGCTCCCTATGAGTACATTCTCAGGCACTTTGTCTGGTCTAGCTGTGACTAGAGTGATGGGTTTCCCACAGGGCTACTGGAATCTTTCATGATAAAATCCAAAAGTGGACAACGCTTGCCTGGTTTCAGGTTTAGGGGCAAACCTCTAGGTGTGCATGGTCCTGTGCAGGGGTCGGCAACCTGCGGTTCTTTGGCTGCCCTCTTGCGGGCAGACATATTTTGAGGGGGTGCGAGGTGCAGGCTCTGGCTGGGAGGTGTTTACCACAGGAGACTCCCGGCTGGCAGTACAGTAGGGCTCTGGCCCCATGCTGCTCCCGGAAGCATATGGCTGATGGCACATCTTTGTGCGCCGTTGGGGGGGGGGGAATGGGTCTCTGTGTGCTGCCAACACCCGCAAACACCACCCCTGCAGCTCCCATTGGCTGGTTCCCGGCCAATGGGTGCTCTGAGGACAATGCTGGGGGCAGCCACCTCCCTCCCACCAAGGGCGCGCAGAGATGTGCCAGCAGCCAGCTGCTGCCAGGAGCAGCGTGGGGCCAGGGCAGGCAGGCAGCCTGCCTGAGCCCTGCTGCACCACCAGCCAGGAGCCTCCTGTGGTAAGCACCTCCTGGCCAGAGCCTGCACCTTGCACCCCATCCCACACACCCCAACCCCCTGCCCCAGGTCAGAACTCCCTCCTGCACCCAAACTCCCTCCCAGACCCCAAGCCCCCTCCTGCACCCCAATCCCCGGCCCCAGCTCAGAGCCCCCTCCTGTTTATATTCAAATTCAAATGGCAGAAGTTGCATTAAAAGTATTGGTGAGTAGTGATAACTTTAATATGTTCAATGATTATTAGTTGATAAAGTCTAACTCTACAAGTAGCTTTGCGCGTGATGCATCTCTCGACATATTTTGGTTAAAGACAAGAACAAAAAAATGGCTTTTCTTCTTTGAAAGGTTGCCGACCCCCATTCTAGTGAATAGGACACAGGAACTGGATTCTGGAGACCTTTGTTTTATTCTCAGCTCTCCTACTGACCTGGTCTGTGAGCTTGGGCATGTCACTTCCTCTCTCTGTGCCTCTGTTTCCCCTCCCACTCTTGGTGTTGGCCTGCCTACACAGATGACAAGCTCTTCAGAATAGGGGCTATCTCGCTATGTTTTGTACTGTGACTGGCAGAATAGGGTCCTGATGTCAGTAGGTGTCTCTAGATGCTACTGTAATATCAGTAATAATAATGCAGTTTGGTGAACCTCAAAGTAGATGTAGGCTGGCCTTGTGACAGCTTTCTGTTACCAATCTGCCTGAGGCATTGGGTAATCAGGCTGAGGCCACAGGATCTTTAGGGGAGGAGATGACAAAACACACCAAGTGTCTAAGTTTTAAAGCTTTATTAATAAAATAATAAAATAACAGCGGAGAGTGATGGGTCCTCCCCATGTCACTCAGAGGAAGGAAGAAAGCGTTAGTGCCCCAAGACCTAACCCACTTTCATACTCACACACGCTCTACCCGAGGCTGGCCAAGCCTGGGTGTAACGTAAGAAGAAGTGGGAGAAGGGTGGACGGGAATTCTGTCCTGGGCCCAGGTTGTCCAGGATTCGCTGTAATCTCTGACTTGCTTTGGCTCTTGGGAGGGTTTTAAGTCCTGGGTTTCTTTGAGGGTGTTTTCGACCAGGGCCCTCTGTTCCTGGTGCTCTTTGTACCAGTCCAAACCGGCTCGCTGTGGCCCCCTCGGCTTCCCAAAACACACCGGCTCCAGAGACTTTGTTTTCCCCCTTGTTGGCCTTCACCATCTCATTCACTCTCACTGTTCTCACTGCTATCTCTGCAGCCCTGCTCAACTTCATTCTCCTCTTCTTACGGCTAGACAGCTGCAGATTTCTTGTTGCGCCCATGACCTTGGACCGGGGCCAGCGTCTTATCTTCACAAGGAGCTAGCTAAAGTGTCGAGTTAACCCATTCTCTGTTCTCTTCCTTCTTCCCCCTCTTGGCCTCTTGCAACCTGCCAAGGAATCTTCCATTTCACACTCACACCGTTGACCCTCCTCCAAAATGCCTTGTGATGCTTGCAACCACTTTAGCAACATACAATGCTGATCTGCCTCCCCATGGGACCCCCTGAGGGAGGGAGTCCTTGGGCCTGTGACAGCCTGGGCTGTCCCAAAATGGGAGTCTTTAACTGTGCTGGATCCAGAAGCATATTAAGGGCTTGATCTAATGTTATGAAGTTGATATAAAATTGTTGCACCAGGGAATGCCTCGGTGTGGATGTGGAATCCACCATTTGCTGACATGAGCTGCAGCATGTACTTACCAGACCAGAGACAATGGAAAAATCACTAACAGCAATGACTGTGCTCTGACCTAACAGTGGGTATACTAAAGAGGTTGGCTGGAGCTGGCTCCTTCAGGGAGGGGGAACTTGCCTTCAGGGACAGGGAAATGGAGAGAGTAGAAAATTCCCAAATGGGACAGAAGTGACAAAGCAGGGGACTCATCGGAAGAACAAAGAGAATGATTTTTGGAGACACAAGAAGCTTTGGGTAAGAGAGAGAAAGAGATGGGCTTGCTTTTGTAGCAGGGGGTGCAGTTTAACTGCCAAGGTCAGAGCAAGTTAGCTGAGCTGGCAAGATTCGATGATTCAGGAGAGAATTCATGAGCTGCAGGGGAAGGATCCTGGACAATCCATAGGGCTTTGCCCAAACCCAAGGAACTCCACAGAGTGGTGGGGAACCTGAGAGGAACGCATACAGGTATGTTTATAGTTTTGTACAGATCTGTGTATCTCTTGTGCTACTAAATAAAAAGCAACGGTGTTTAGAATCCCGTGCAAAGCCTGTCTGTGTGTTTCTTGGCTAACACTCTTGCATGCCCTTGAAGAGGGAAAATGTAAACCAGAAGGCTCTCACTTCTGGTGGGATCCTGGGGAATGTGTAAAAACTTCTGGTGAGGTTTGGGAAAAACAACACTAGTTTCAGGGCTTAATCAGTTGAACTGTAAGGGGCCCCACTGTCAAGAGGGTCATCAGACATTAAGTCTGCACCTGGAGTGCATGCCTAGAGGCCCAACATCACACCTGCCCTAAAGTCTACTCAGCCCCAGCAAGCCAAGGACATGTGTGATTCAGTGCTTGGATCCCCTCACAGCAGTCTGGCATGTGTCCCACAGGAGAGCTTGACCAGACATGCCCTAGCCCATCTGTGCCCCCAAAACCATGCTGGGGAATTGGTTCAGTGCCACCTGAATATGTAAAGTATCCCTGACTGAATCACCATCACCACTTCCTGCCACAAGTAGGTCTTCATGGAAACCTCCAGTCAAAGTAATAAGCAGACCTGACCCCACTTACTCTGCTTTGATGAGGTAACAGCCCCCAGTAGTATGGATCCAAAGAGGAAAACCAGCAGCTCTATGCTGAAATACTGGCCATGCAGCACATAGTCAGTACATTTCATAAATCAATAGCTCCAGTCCCTTGATCAGTTTTGTTGGTATTTCCTCCAGTTTGTTGACATCTTTCTGGTATTGATTGGAAGTGCCAGAAACAAATACAAAATCCTACATGCAATACTCAAAATGCTTTATAGGGGAAAACACTCCCCACTCCTCTCTGCTCTGTAATGTCTTTATCTGCTATTATATCCCTCACCCTCCTTTCTGTGGATTGGTAGCATTTCCTAAAGAGGTGCCCTAGACTGGCTCAAAGGAAAAGTTATATTGATGGTTATATGAGTGAAAAGGAATCACCACATAAAATAACAATATTTTCCTCCTTTGTTTACTATCAAGCCCTGAGTTAACAGCACAATATAACTTACATTTCTCAGTTACATTACAACACTTCTGTAACGCCTTATAAACAGACTATGGATTCACACAGCGTGCAGAATTGTGGTTTGGTTTTAATAGTCTGATGGTTTTGCTGAAATTGTTTAGCTACCCACTGCATCTCTGGATTCCCCAAAGGTTTCCTGGTCTTGGAGAGAGGTTGGGTTGATAAATGCTTGATTCACCTCAAAAAGCAACAGAGGGTCCTGTGGCATGTTTAAGACTAACAGAAGTATTGGAGCATAAGCTTTCGTGGGTGAATGCCCACTTCATCAGACACAAGTAATGGAAATTTCCAGAGGCAGGTATAAATCAGTATGGAGATAACGAGGTTAGTTCAATCAGGGAGGGTGAGGTGCTCTGCTAGCAGTTGAGGTGTGAACACCAAGGGAGGAGAAACTGCTTCTGTAGTTGGATAGCCATTCACAGTCTTTGTTTAATCCTGATCTGATGGTGTCAAATTTGCAAATGAACTGGAGCTCAGCAGTTTCTCTTTGGAGTCTGGTCCTGAAGTTTTTTTGCTGTAAGATGGCTACCTTTACATCTGCTATTGTGTGGCCAGGGAGGCTGAAGTGTACTCCTACAGGCTTTTTACAGATTCAGACTAACACGGCTACCCCTCTGTTACTTGATTCACCTCAGTTATCTAAAACTATCTATAATGCATAACTGGGGAGGAAGGATGATCCTATGGGAAAGACATGGCAGTGGAAGCAGGAATTGTGTATTATTCCTGGCTCTGCCATAGACTTCTTTCTGGGACATTAAGCAAGTCAGTTAGGCTAGAGAAGCAAGGGTATTTAGGTACCTGTCTCTTTAGGTGCCTAAATCCAATATTTAGGTGCCACTGACATTTGCAAAACCACCACTCAGCCGCTGCCTAATCCCATAAGTAACTGAATTTCCTCCAGTGGGGGCATGTGCAAAGCTACCCACATCCTGAAGCCACTCTAGAGCTAAGGAGCTGCCTGGAGTCCTAGCTCAAAGCGAAGCCCCAACACAATTTCTCAAACTAGGCGTACCTGCTGCTAGAGGGCACATCACACTGGAACTCACATCAGACCTGACACATCCATTATGCCAACATACTGTTGTCATAATCTGTGTCTAAAAGGTGTCACGTAAGGTATCATATGCAAACTAGTGACACCCTGGACCCAAAAATCATTTTTATGTATGTTTGGGGTATATACAAAGAATTATAGATGTATGCTGGAAATACGTTCTTAAAATGGTTGGGCAGGCAGTGCATAAGCCCAGTTTATCTATCTATCTGTCTGCCCAGCTTGATTACGGGCAGAGAACAATGCAAATACATTTACTTATGAGGTAAACAAAGCCATCAAGCTAACAAGCAGAGGAGAAGATCGCTAAATGATCACTGAAGGGGACAGAATCTGTGCCCCAGGAAGCCTTCCTGGCTCTTGAGACAGACACAATAAATTTGCAGAATATAAAGAAAAGCCAAAAGCCATTTTGGTTATCCATCACTGAGGGGACTTAGGGTTCAGCACTCTCTGAGCCTATGAAAGTTGGATCCTCTTGGCCTGCAAGGCAAGAGTCGTTGGAAATTGACTATAGGTGAGAAACCTGCTTAGACAAAGATAATAAGTTGCTGAAGCTATGCTTTACTGATTAGAAAGCGTGTTTTGTTTTACTTGTAACCACACCTGTCTCTTTTATTCTTTCTTATTACTACTTAAACCTCCGATCTTGTTAATAAATTCATTTTTGTTTTATTACAAAACCATCTCAGTTCTGTGTATTACGAGTGTAAAAGTAACTGGCTGGTGCGTGCTCTGTCTTTCTGGAGACAGCAAACGTAATAATGTCTGTGAGAGTCCAGCAAGAGGGACTGTACAGTGCAGAGAGACATCTCTGGGGAACTTGGGAATTGGGGATTGTTATCTGCAAGGCAAGTTTGGACTGGCAGAGTCCTGAAGAGTTTGCTGATGAGGCAGATGAACTAGTGTGTCAGGGGACTGACACGGCTTAGCAGCAGCAAAGCTCTCACTTGCTGAGGCTGAGAGGGGCAACACAGGGGCTCACAGCTCTGGGTACCCCAAGCAGGACATCACAGGGGTGGGGATCTCTGTTTCTCACTATGGTTTCTCCAGAAAAGGGCTGATCTGGCTTAGGCACCTAACTGCAAGAGATGGTTCACAGTTCTGAATCCTGACCAGAGGGAGGCACTATACTCTGGCCTGTCAGTCAGGTGCCTCAGGCCCAGATCAGTCAGAGGCAGCCAACTAAATACTCTGTGAATCTGTGCCCTAAGCTCTTCTCCCATTCCTCTGCTTCTCACTCCTGGCTAGTTTGGGCGGTTCCCTGCTCAACTTGTTGGCTTCTGAGGGTATGTCTACACTGCAATTAAAAACCTGCAGCTGGCCCATGCTGGCTGACTTGGGCTCACAGGGCTCGGGGCAAGGGACTGTTTAATTGTGGCATAGATGCTTGGGCTGGAGCCCGGGCTCTAGGACCCTGTGAGGTGGGAGGGTGTACACCACAATCAAACAGTCCCTTAGCCCGAGCCCCATGAGCCCAAGTTAGCTGGCATGGGCCAGCCGCGGGTGTCTAACTGCAGCAGGGATGCTAGAACAATTTGTGTAGTGTGGGTGCTGAGAGTCATTGAACCAGACTGTAAACCCTGTATTTATGGAATCCACTTCAAGCCAGGGGGTGCGGGAGCACCCCTAGTTCACACACCTATGAACTGCAGTGTAGACATACCCAGTGAATCATTTTCATAGGTGCCTAACTCTCTCCGTGCGCTGGATGAGGAACCTGGGTGCCTCACTCAGGGCTGAGGATTCCACTGGGCAGCCGTGTGCTGTGAGTCTTACTTTATTATAAGTGCTGCAAAATATTTCACTGTCTACAAAACAACATGCGCTACAAGGATTTAACTCCAAACACTTCACTAGGAGAAAAAAAAACCAAATCCTTGTTTTCTTTTCGCCCCGGTCAGAGCTGTAAACCTTGTTCCAAATTATAGGGATTTTGAAAGATCTGTTTAAAGCAAACTCTGTCCTTACTTGCTCAGAGGGAAAATCTTTCGCTCAGCGCATTCTCAGAGAAATCCCCTTGCAACCCATCCCTGCTACAGGAATCCCACTGTTCCCTTAATTCTTCCTGCCCAAACGCTCCTTTGTTCCTGAAACAAAATTCTAGAGAAGATTTATTTTCCAGTCGCTGGCCTCTGACAAACCTCTGCTCCTCTGGCAGAAGTAAACATACTTCAGTTTCTACTCACTTGTTCCAATACTACACGAGAGCTCAAATCATCCCTCTCCTGCACTAAGATTAAAACAGCCACCTGAGATTAAGCCAGTTAGCAAACTGAATCTGACCATGGCTAACAAGCTTAGGTACATTCTTTCATGCCAATGTTGCAAGTTTATTAGTAGGCACTTAGGGCCAAATTTTCCAAAGATGAACCTGTGCATTTGCAAATCCTTTAGGTACACAATATTTGTGTGCATTCAGCATTCAGCATTCACACACACAGAGACACACTCAGCTCATTAGTGCACACAATTTGAGCCCAAATGGCACCTGCCTCTGTAAAGACTCAAAATTATGTGGATGAACAGTAGCATGGAAAATTTTTGTTCACAAGTATGTTGCACACCCACAAATGGAAGCCAGGTGGCACTCCCTTTGAAAGTTTGTACCGTACTGTCCTGTCCTAGAACCGATTTGTGCACCTAGAGAAAAAAGGCAGGACTACAGTTCTAAAGAAGACACCTTCCCCATTTCTAGCTTAGCAACTCCAGCTAGTCAAAGGATCAAGGTCTTCATAAGTTACTTGACACTGAACCCAGACACACAAAGCCCAGCGGTTACCAGTTTCACATACGAATATCGAGTCAGTTGTTCTAAATTTAATTAGGGAAGTGGTTGTTCATTACGTTGTCTCATCCATTACACTACGCAGCCCAAAATCACATGGGCTTTTTTGCTGTCATACCCACACTGAACCCTCAAATCAACTTCTCTATCCACTAAATTATAATGACCACTCCTAGATCTTTTACTGTATTGCTGATCTCCATGTATCTTATGGTCCCATGGAATAACTATAGATTATTTTCTTCCTCTGATTTGCTGTATTAGCTTCTATTTTTCCAGATTGAATATCATTTTATTTCTGGCTTGTATTTCTAACCCCACTGAGTCCCTGTGAAATACTTATTGCAATGCTCTTAATATATATTTACTGCTGTATTTGTAACATCTCCCAGTTTAGTGCCATCTACACATTCAATGAACATGCTGCCTACACCCTCTTCCAGATAATTAAAGATATTTAAAAGAGGATTTAGCACCCATACCTACGCATCAATCTGGACACCTAAACTTGATCCATTACTGTTTAGCATTCCCTGTTGTTTAGGTCTGGCAGCCAATTTTTTAATCAATGTGACAAGTGACAACCCAAAAATTGCTTCCAAAATTACACTTGCCCAAGAGCCAGGACAGGCAAAAAATTCAGTCCTCAGTTGGGTAACAGCTTTTTTATACACAAAAATGTGACTGCTTTAAAGTCTGATTATCTCCATGCCATTGGGTTAGTAATGGGAGTTTCGTCCCATTAGGAAGGTGAGATTTCCAACTTCCCAAGAGAGTCCAGGTTTCACTCTCTGCCCTGGATGGTCCAGACAAAGAGTGAAATCTTGGCCCTATTTAAGTCAATGACAAAACTCCCATTGACTTCAATGGGGCCAGGATTTCAGCCACATACTTTTAAATTTTGCTATTTTTATTTGTCAAAGTCTTCCAGTGATTACACATTAAAATAGGATAGGGAGCTCACAGATTTTGTTGGCTGTCAGTGTTATATGGTTGGGGAGTATTGCTTTGTGTTGTGATGATGGGACAGAGCAAGGGGGACAAGAGAAGAAAAGTATATGGGATGAGTTCATGTCCCTAGGCTGCCCTAGAGTCTAAATCTGGATCAGGGCTGGATTAAGGCAGGGGCTTTAGGGGCTGCAGCCTGGGGCCCTGGCTCAAGGGGGGCTCCGCAAAAATAAATCACAGGTAGTGATCTCTGGGGCACTGAGGCTGCCTGCCCTGGCACCACGCTGCTCCCAGAAGTGACTGACTGCTGGCATGTCTCTGTGGCCCCTGGCGGGGAGGTGGGGGTGGGGGGAGAAGGCCGGGAACTGCACAGAGACATGCTGTCCCCCTCCCCCAGGGGTGCACAGAGACGTGCCAGCAGTCAGCCACTTCCGGGAGCAGCATGGGGCCACAGCATGCAGGCAGCCTGCCCGAGCCCTGCTGTGCTGCTGGTCGGGTGCCACCTGTGGTAAGCACCTCCCGGCTGGACCCTGCACCCAGACCCCGACCCCCTGCCCCAGGTCAGAACCCCCCTCCAGCACCAAGCTCCCTCCCAGAGCCCACACTACTCACCCTCTCCCACACCCTAACTCTCTGCCCCAGGTCAGAACCCTCTTCCTGCACCAAACTCCCTCCCAGAGCCCACACCCCTCGCCCTCTCCCACACCCCCACCCGCCTGCCCCAGGTCAGAACCCCCCTCCTGCACCAAACTCCGTCCCAGAGCCCACACCCCTCACCATCTCCTGCACTCCAATCCCCTGTCCCAGGTCAGAACCCCCCTCCAGCACCAAGCTCCCTCCCAGAGCCCACACTCCTCACCCTCTCCCGCACCCTAACCCTCTGCCCCAGGTCAGAATCCCTCTCCCTCCCGGACCCTGCACCCCCTCCTGCACTGCAATCCCCTGCCCCAGATCAGAATCCCACTCCTGCACCCCAATCCCCTGCCCCACGTCAGAATCCCCCTCCTGCACCCAAATTCCCTCCCAGACCCTGCACCCCCTCCTGCACCGCAATCCCCTGCCCCAGCCCCCTCCTGCACCAAACTCCCTCCCAGGAAAAAGACTTGTATACAGGGGCCCCACAAAATCTAATAGCCCCAGGCCCACAGAAGAGTAAATCCAGCCCTGGTCTGGATGCAGGGACACATTCCTGGGTGCAGGGGCACATTTCTGATGCTCTCACTCTTGTTCCGATGCACGTTGGCATTTGGACTTGACCACCATGTGAAAACAAAAATAAAATGGGATGTTCTTTCCCCTAGAAACATTTTACATTTCTGATGGAATGTCCTACATTTTTGAACACTTCAAGACATTACAGAAGGAATATCATAGGTCAAAAAGAGTCCTCTGACCTAGAGTTTAACTAGAACTTCACAGCCCCAGTTTATTTTCTATGTAAAGAGCAATAAAAGTACATGAAACCTTGCCAAACCTGTGAGCCCCTCTGTATAAAACCAGGACTGGGGTTGCCATCCCCTATATGGAAAATTATTGGGCTCCCGAGTTTATCTCCCATTCAGAACGCTGTTCCTCAAGCCCCCTCGGACACATACAGGTCTCCTAACATTTAGGTTATTTTTAGGGGTTTTCATGGCTTCCTCTGAGCCCTGTACAATTGGACTGATAGTAACTAAAAACCTTGGGGTTTACAGTGGGCGAGATACAAAAACTGGCCCCAATAACACATGTGGAAGCCAAAGGGCAGAACTTTTTTCCTGACCATTTTGTGAAGCATATATATAAAAGCATATCCTTTTTTGCTGTGACCTCATATGTTTTGAGGCGTGCAGACAACTAACTCACTTTTATTCTGTTCCAGACAGTAACTATAATACACTGTCATGATTGGTATCTCTTCTATGCAAAAAGTGAGTTCAAGGAATGGGCATCAGCTCTAATGACATTTATTCAAACCTTCACTTCTTATATACTGTAACAACAGCTTTTATTGACTTGTTTTGATTCCATTAGATGGCACATATAAATGTCTATATTTTTGTATGTTCTCCTTACACCACCTTTAGCCTATTTTGTCCTTTGTCACACAACAAGGATAGCAACCCTTTATTACTCCTGCCCCAATAACAAGGAGACAGCAAGTCCAACACTAGCCAAAAGCGATCATTTGAGGAAGCAATCCTACCATGCTGAGCACATAGGCAGAGTGGGTGTGTCCATTCAAACAAGATCAGCTCCTGAAATCCTCTTCCACAGCTCATCACTAGATGTCAGGGGAGAGCTCATTCAGACTCTGCTTACATCTGTATAGAAAAATAAACTAAAAAAAATACATAAAAAGAGTTGAAATTGAAATGAAACATTTTGATTGACCCAAAATGAAAAATGTTTCAGAATTTTGTTTTATGAAAAGTTTCAAAATGGGGGCTTCCCCCCTCTATTCAGCATGAAATAAAAATCTCTAATTTTTTTGCAAGAGGGAAAATCCATTTTCTGACCAGTTCTAATAGTTGGTTGACTCACTACTGCGAAAAGCACAAGTTTGGCTTACAGTGAAAAATGCATGTTTTTAGACCTAGTCCCTTGATGCAGGAGCTACATCATGGAGTTTTTCACATGCAAATATGCTGGCACCACTCCAGAGATACATTACCGATCAGAATACTTAAACTAGTATTGCAAATCCACAGACAAACTGGATGATTTGTAAAAGACTGTACATTTATGTACTCTTTCTTGATCAAAGTATGCTTCTAAATCTTTAAAAAAAAACTTTTTTGTTCACTATCACACTTACCCGCTCCCTTAGTCAAAGCAATTAAATGGAAATAAATATAATTAAGAAATATATGTATCCACTCATAAATATTCCTCTGTGCTCACTGTTGCAAACACTGTCAGCTGCATTTAAACATGCTTACTTACACAGGGCTCTTCATACAGGAGAACAGGGTAGATAATTTTTATTGTCATTTTGGGTACCGTTATAATTTTGCCTAATTGACTTAGAATTTTTAGCATAGAAAAATTATTATAGAAGTTAAAGGTAGAGGAGGGCAGCACAGTCTTGTGAGTTGTGCATGAGATTATCTACCATTGAGGGATATGTCTACAGTGCATTTTAAAACCTGTGGCAGCGAGTCTCAGAGCCTAGGTCTGCAGCTTCAGGCTTGCGGGCCTCATGCTAAGATGCTAAAAGCTCTGTGTAGTTGTTTGGGCTCCCGGCTCTGAAGCCCAGCAAGGAGGATAAGCTTCAGAGCTCAAGTTCCAGTCCAAGCTGCAACACCTACACAGCTGTTTTTAGTGCTGTAGCCTGAGCCCGAGTCTGTAGACCCAGGATCTGAGACTTGCTGTCATGGGTTTTAAAACGCAGCGTAGATGTACCCAAACTGGTATATTGAACAAGGCACTCCTGAGTTCTAAACCTAGTTCTGACACTGATGACACCATGTGTTCTGAGGCCAGACACAAAGGGTTTGATCCTACGTGTCCTTACGTGGTCTGTAAGGGAGATGCATACATATAGTTGAATTAGAAAGCATTTTGTGTGTAGTCTGAAAGTGGAAGAAAAGGCATATTCAGCAGAGAGAAACAGAATAGGAACGGGAAGGAGTGGTTTAGCAGCCAATGAAAATCATTGTCTGAGATGTTTTCATTTTTATTCACATTTCATAAAGCATCCAGAGTTTGATATTATGGAAAAGACTAAAGAGAGACATACTGAGTCTGTGAGAGTTTGTAAAGGGAAAGGAAGAAACTCTTAAGTAGTTGGAAATTGGAATAACTGAGATAGTGTTATGCCCTGATTTAGCTTCCTGGCACTAAGATCTCATCCTACTATGTATATATAATGCTGCACAGATATTAACTAGTACATGTGACTGTGTCAGAAAAAAGGTTTGCTAATATCACCTTCTAAACTGGAGAATTCACTGTACATAAACAAAAGCTGATGCATTTCAAGGGGAAAATATTACAAATAATAGGCACATTGGAACTGTCATACTGGCTCATACTAACAGGCCATCTAGTCCAGAGTTCTCTTTCTGATAGGGACTAGCACCAGATGCTTCAAAGGAAGGTGCAGGAAACCATATATTGGAAAGCTATGGGAAAATGTTCATCACCTGTCTCTAAGCTTCTTCTGTTTCTGCTGCTACCCAAATCTAACCGGTGGGCCATTCGACCAGAACAGAACCCACAAGTCCAGAGGAGGGCATGTCATGAGTTTATACAGTGACATTATAATATTATTTGCTTATTCTTTATTTTTTAGCCTATTCCTTATCTTTATCCTAACACTTTGTTTGCTTTTTTTTAAATGCCACTACACACTGAGCTTAGGTTTTCACTGGTCTTCCTGCAATGATGCCCAGATCAACCAATTTAACAAAGATAGTGTACTAAAGTGGTCACCTGTGGGTTAACTGGGTTACTCAGAGTACTATGGGTTGGAGCCATGTCTACTGCTGTTACTTCCTATGTAATTAGTGGGATTTCCCACTCACACACTGTTATGATGCAGCTGAATAAATCAGCAAGTTCCCAGCCTGCAGTCCTGTGAGTAGACTTATTTTTGTGGTACTGAGCAGTCCCTTTCCAAAAGATAGTAAATGTTGCTGGAGCAGAAGCAGTTCTGAAAATCTGTAAGTGAAATATTGCTGGAATGAGTATTGAAAGGTAGTTTAGGGATTTTTCATAAACTGATTTTTTTTAGCAGTTTGAAAAAGCAGTACATTGGGTGAAAAAACCTCACTTGGATCTGATGGATAATAAATAATGGAGAGAAGGAAGGGCAGACGCTGAATGGAGGTGGATGTATTTTGGATGATTATGAAATATAGTGGTGAGGACATATTACAACATTCCAACATCACATGTTGGGTGATACCAAATTCATTCCACATGATAATGCTGAGGTTAAAGGGATAGAATTATGCAAAATGTAATTATCACCTACTCATAATACAGTAGGGCACAGTTTATCCAACAAGTTCTTGGAATGCATTGGAGATAACTTTTTATTACAAAAGGTGGAGAAAGCAACTAGGGAAGATGCTATTCTATATTTGATTTTGACAAACAGGGTGGAACTGATTGAGAATTTGAAGGTGGAAGGGGGCTCAGGTGAAAGTGATCATGAAATGATGACTTCATGATTCTAAGGTATGGTAGGAGGGAAAACAGCAGAATAAAGACAATGGACTTCAAGAAGGCAGGTTTAGCAAATTCAGAGAATTGGCAGGTAAGATCCCTTGGGAAGCAAATCTAAGGGAAAAACGTTCAGGAGAGTTGGCAGTTTTTAAAGGAGACAATACTAAGGGCAGAATAGGAAGCTATCCCAATGCACAGGAAAGCTAGGAAATATGGTAAGAGACCACCCTGACTTTACCAGGAGATCTTCAACGACCTGAAATTCAGAAAAGAGTCATACAAAAAAATAGAAACTAGGTCAAATTATGAAGGATGAATATAAAAAAATCCAACACAAGCATGTAGGGACAAAATTAGAAAGGTCAGAGCAAAAAATGAGATTAAACTAGCTAGGGACATAAAGGGTAATGAAAACATGTTTTGCAAATACATGAGAAGCAAAAGGAAGACCAAAGACAAGGTAGGCCCATTACTCAATGAGGAGGAAAAGACAATAACAGAAATACAGCAATGACAAAGGTGTTAAATGCCTTTTTGTTTCAGTTTCTGCCAAAAAAGTTAGCAGTGATTGGATGACTAACATAGTGAACATCAGTGTAAATGGGGTAGGACCTGAGGCTAAAATGGGAAAGAACAAATTAAGAATTATTTAGGCAAGTTAGATGTCTTCAAGGCTGCGGGGCCTGATGAAGCATATCCTAGAATATTTAAGTAACTGGTTGAGGAGATCTCTGAGCCAGTAGTGATTATCTTTGAGATGACATGGTGGATGAGAGCAATCCCAGAGGACTGGAAAAGAGCAAATATAGTACCTATCTATAAAGAGGGGAATAATGACACCCCAGGGAATTAATAGACCAGTCAGCTTAACGTCAGTACCCGGCAAGATAATGGAGCAAATAATCAAATTAGCAATATGTAAGCACCTAGAAGAAAATAAGGTGCTAAATAATTAACAGTCAACATGGATCTGTCAAGAACAAATCGTGTCAAACCAACCTAACAGGGTAACAAGCCTTGTGGATGGGGGTGGGAGGGAAGCAGGAGATGTGGCATATCTTGACTTTAGTAAGGCTTTTGATACTGTCTCACATGACCGTCTCATAAACAAACTAAAGAAATATAGCCCAGATGAACCTACTGTAAGGTGGGTACACAGCTGGTTGGACAAGTGTACTCAGAGAATAGTTATCAGTGGTTCACAATGAAGCTGGAAGGGCATATCAAGTGGGGTTCCACAGAGATCTGTCCTTGGTCCAGCTCTGTTCAATATCTTCATAAATTATTTGGATAATGGCATAGAGAATACACTTACAAATTTTGCAGATGATACAATGTTGCAAGTGCTTTGCGGGACAGGCTTAGAATTCAAAATGATATTGATAAGCTGAAGAAATGGTCTGAAATAAATACAATGAAATTCAGTAAGGACAAATGCGAAGTACTCCTCTTAGGGAGGAATAATCAATTGCACTAATACAAAATGGGAAATGACTGCGTAGGAAGGAGTATTGCAGAAAAGGATCTGGGGGGTATAGTGAATCACAAACTAAATATGAGTTTAGGATGGTGCCTCTCTGGCACAATCTTACCATATATCATATTGGGGGAAGGGATAGCTCAGTGGTTTGAGCATTGGCCTGCTAAACTCAGGGTTGTGAGTTGAATCCTTGAGGGGGCCAGTTAGGGAACTGAGGTAAAAATCTTCTGGGGATTGGTCCTGCTTTGAGCGGGGGTTGGACTAGATGACCTCCTGAGGTCCCTACCAACCCTGATATTCTATGAACCACCAGACTGGCATAGTCCTAAGTAGTGATGCAGAGATACATCTCTCCAGATGTGTATCTGATCTATGTACGTTAAAAAATGTTAAGGTTGCAAAGTCAAGCACTCAGAAGTTAAGAAATGCCAGAATGAAGGTTGCCCATGCACCTATAATTCAGTTCCCTTATGTGTACGCATGATGATGCAGTGCACAATCACATACCATTTTCTCTACAGCACCCCTGCCTCATTCAATAGGTATCATTTTTGGATGTAATTTGCTATAATTTTTAAAAAGCAAGCTAACCCCCCCCAAAAAAATCATATCAGCAGAGTGGGATCTTTACATCAACAGCACAGTCATCTACTTGACCTAACAGATTAACTGGTAGCAATTGTAGGCTATCATCTTCTGTGTGGATCAGTCACTAGATGAGAATGAGACACACACAATGTTGGGGTGAGGGTCACAGATGTTTGCTGATAGCAGAGGAATGTTGAAACTCAGGACTGCTGGGTTCAGTTCCAGTTCTGTAGGGAAGTGTGCTATACGTGTTACACACCCTTCTGTCCCTGAGCCTCAGCTTCTCCCTGTCCCCTTCTATTCTCATCTCCCATGCCCTAGCTCCTGCCCTATCCCCTTCGCTACTATGTTCCCTGGGTCCTGTCCATTGCCCCCCACCCCAACCCCTGCCCCTGTCCTCCTCTCGTCCCCAGCCCCAGCTTCTGCTCTTGTGTCCAGCTCCAGCCCATCTCCCACCATTTTAATCCTATCCCCCCTCCCTGAGTCCTGCCCATCTCTCCCCTTTTGTCTCTCTCCTGCCCCCCAGACCGCTATTCCCCTCTGCTCTTGCTACTGCCCCCTCCTCTTGACTCTAGCTCCTAACCCCTTCCTCTGAGCTTCTATCTCAGGGGATCTCAAACTGGGGGTCAGGACCCCTCAAGGGGTCACGAGGTTCTTACATGGGGGGTCACAAGCTCTCAGCCTCCACCCCAAACCCTGCTTTGCCTCCAGCATTTATAATAGCGCTAAATATATTAAAAAGGGGTCACTCAGAGGCTTGCTACGTGAAAGGGGTCACCAGTACAAAAGTTTGAGAGCCACTGTTCTATTCCCTGTTCGTGCTCTGTATCACTGCTCACTTATTCCTCACATCTGCATTCCAATCAGGTTGTTTTCTCCTTTCCTCTATCCTACCAGGGGGCCAGCAGGGGGACACTGAGAACACAGGAGACATAGTCTCCCTGGTCTCAGATGAGGTGCCTGAACTATTTTCCTCCCGTTTTGTTCTCAGAAATGGCTGAATCATTTTAGCTGAAACTTCCCCCAAAAATCCAGCCTGAAGCAGACACATGGTGTGGGAAATTTTAACCCCAAAACTTTAAGTTTGGCAACATTATCAGCAACTGAAAACAGGGTCTTATAATTAGGCTTGGCAGAATTCAATTTTTAAAAATATAATTTTAATGGATAAAAATGTTTATTTTTAAGCATTTTTTCTATTTTCATCAATTTAAATGTTCAGAGTTGCATAAAATTATAGATTTTAAACTTTTTTAGATTTTTAATGTAAATTTTCACAGTTGTGAGAAATTATGGGAGAGACAGACAATGGGGGATAAGCCAATAGTTATTTAGTGACAGTTGCTGCTGAAATTCAAAAAAATAAAGCTTTATAACCATTAAACACAAATTGGTAACATCACACGTCAAAAGAGACGCAGTAAATATATTCTTAAATCAAACGATAAAGTTTTCAAGCAGCATTTTTCTTACTTTGCCTATCTGTAAATTTTGACTGTTATCAATGGAAATATTTTTTCATCAGTTTGCAGTTATGTGAAATCAATATTTACTGGCAGTCATCGATAACAATCTGTTCCTTCCTGTCTTATTTATGATGGACAGTGTCAGGCAACATTAACTATCAGCAATGTTATTGCCTACATCATATGCACATACACAATACATGCTTTTCAGTGGGATTACTTTAAATTGACATGACTGTTCCTAAAAATGCATTTACATCCTGAATGAGCTATTTTCTTGTTAGTGTTTTTACACTTTGTATCTCTGTACACTTGGATTTGGATCCAGAAGAGCAGTAGATAGCAAACTGGTGCATTATGGAAGGTGAACAGGAGGCATTGTCCATCTGATTTATTATGGACCTTATTTAGCAGTTTTATGGTGGGATTCTGATTGGCTGGAATACGGAAATAAATACAACTCTCCCTTTAAGGTAAACACAATACTATCAAGATTACTGTTGTGATCAAGATACTGATTGGAGTGTTCACTCTCCTCATTCCAGCTAAAGTTCACAGTCTGGATATGACTTTATGGATTCTTTAGAGAATGACAAAAAACAAAGCTTCTTCTAGATAAATCATCCACCCCATTGCTTAGTATAAGTTCTAAGGCTGCCAAATATGTAATTGCATTAGACTGCATTTAACTGACAGCAGCATGTTCAGTGGTAATCATGCCATACTGACAATGTGAAGCTACACTGAAGCAAACTAATCTCAGTCACGACTTCTTAAATCAACTGCCTCCTCTTCCCTGAAACCACACATAAAATCCTTGGACTTTGAACATTCAGAAACTGTGACAGTAGTACAAAAAGCACTATATTGTAACTCTTTCTGGATATCCCTTTTCTGCCTCCCTCATTCCTCCTCACTGTGTTATGGCCCAATTCTTCCTATGAAAGATTAAAATTTCCTTTTCTTATTTTGGCATAAATGACTAGGCCTTGTTCATAGTCTACAAGATGGGCCACATTCTCTGCTGATATAACTCCACTGAAGTCAGTGGAATTATATCAGTAGAAAATTTGGCCCAATATCTTTAACAATGGAACTTAGAAAAACAGTAAAGAAAGAGGTAAGGGTGGAGGCCCAGTGGTTTGTGTGCCGAGACTGGTGCCAGGGAATCCTGACTCTGACAATGACTGTGTCCTCAGTCAATTCACTTAACCTCCCTGCTTGAGTCTCTAAGTGCAATTATTGTTCTTCTACCCATGAGGTGAGAGCTTGGACTAGCTACTCAGTAACGTGGGAGCCTCCTAGTCTTTAGATTTATATAGTACAGAATGAACATTTAGTTCTCTTTCTATCTGCTGGTCCTCCAACATACACACAACTGTCACATATTTTTAAATGGGGTCGGGGGGGGCTAGTTTAACCTAAATATCTAACCTCTTGTAGGCCACAGGCCAAATGTTTAGAAGGGCCTTAACCCAGCTGATACACACAATATTTTGGTATTACAATTTTTCTGTACACAAACCCCTGCATGTGTGCCCAAAAGTTCAATAGTGAGACACCAAACTCCTGATTTTTGCTGTTTTAATGCACTGATGTGTTATTGTCATCTACAGTTCCATGGGTGCAAAATTGTGGGTGTAATCATTTCAGACAAAACTTTTGCAAAGGAAGGACTCAGCATGGTGATTTTTTTTTTTTTTTTGTTATTGAAATTTCTTCTGGCAATATTTCTGTCTCTTGTGGGCAATTTAGGGAAAGGGGGGAATACAGAGATCCATTATACACAGGCTGCATTGAGATCTAGTTCACATTTGGATCTATGCCTTGAACAGGACAGAAAAAAAGGAACTCAAAACATTTTAATTTAAGAGCCAAACAAAGCTTCTTTTAATTAAAATTTAGGAGCCAGTTTCTACTGGAGCTGGCTGGAAAAGAGCCCAGAAGAAGGAAGACATTATGATATAACAAAATATACTCAAAAAAAGTCAAAATCCATTGGTAAAATTAATTTGAAATAAGGCAAGGACATTTGGGGAGCAAAGGAGGATGCGATAAGAAGTTGTACTGAATGCAGAGGAGATGCATCTCTGGAGAGGCATATGAAATTGCGCAATGTTAGACCAACAGGCCAGATTCTCGGCTGTACCCAAGCTCTGGTACAGTTCAGGTATAGGAGGAGGCAAAGCTAATCCTGGGGCTGGCGAGAAATCAGTCCAGCTATTGGCCTATTTTAGAGCAGCCTCATGGCAGCTTTAAATTATGCCTAGTTGCAATGCTCTCACCTTCCCTCTCCCCCACCTCCCCAATGGGAAGGGAAGGCACTCCACAGCAGGAGATTGTTGGAGTGCAACAGAGCTCCAGTCACAACCCCTTTCCACTGACAAGACCCTCAGTAAGTGCTCTATATCGCAGGGGCATGGTGGTGTTGAGCCAGGTAAAGCTGCACTGGGACCCCTAGAGATTACCCAACTGGCTGGTTAAGCCAGTCTTTTGCCTGTTTTGTGCTACCAAAGTGACTCAAAATGGATGAATCGGAGGAACCAGGATCTATAAATAACAATGAAAAATAATTACTATTTGGTTGTGGTAACATTTTATTTATTTATTTGGGGGATTTCTCTGTTGATTGGGTAACAAGGCCAATAGTTTGGCATTTCAGTGTCACTACAGTTTCCGAGTCTCTTGCATACAATGCATCCACTGGTCCAAATATTATTTTCTCAGCAAAGGTAAAAGAGTAAATACTAGAGGAAAATGAAAGCTTATAATAGATGGTGTTTTCCTTTGTGTTGAGATTGTTAGGAGGGCTGAACAGCAGGTGACATCTCATGACATAGCTAAATAAATGGTTGTCTTGGGACAGATGATTTCACGTTCCAATGTTCCCAGTTTCCTGACTGTGATAAAACAGGGATTCATATTCAGCAATTAAGATATTGAGAATGTTGAAGATTTTGCCTTGCACTAGCTACCTTTTATTTATTAGTAGTAGTGCAAACACTGTTCTCACTTGAAATAAAACACAATTTATAGCTTTTCCAGGGTTTAATCAAAATGCAGAGCCCTGCCCCACCCCACCTTTACTCTGGTACTTAGATGAGTTTTGCCACGAGTATAACGTATGGATCACACAGAGTTGAAGATCAAAGAGTAACTTCTGTTCACAGCTACTCTTCTCCTTTATCTTGCTTCTTCTTTGTGAGTTATTCCTAAATTTTAAAGAGCAAAGGTACCAATATGATCATCTAGTCTGACCTCCTGCACAATGCAAAGAAGTTCATCCTGTGAACCCTGAGTGTCTGGCTGAGCTAGGGCATGTGTTTTAGAAAGCCATTACCATCTTCATTTAAAGTTGTCAAATGACAGAGAATTTGCTGCATCCCTTGGTTAGTTGTTATAATGGTTAATGACCCTACTGTTAAAAATCCAGACTTGTTTCCCATCTGAAGACTGGTAGCAACAACTTTCAGTTACTAGTGATCAGGGCTGGATTTGAACAAGGAGGTGAAAGTACTAGAGCCAGTTACCAAGCCCCTGAACTAGCCAATTCCGTGAAGTTAGATGGAGAGCATACATCTGTAACAGAGATATTGAATGGAGAAGAAAGTTGCATGTGTACACCACCCACTTTCCCTTTTTTTTGACAGTGTTTAAGGCTAAAGAACTGTGCAGAGACTTAGACTAGTCACCAAGCATATTAGATCTGGAGACAGCAAGGTTAATTTAATATAGACATTCCCACAAATCATTTATGATCCTTTAGTGGGATCATGACTGCACAAAATTCCACCATGCCAGAGGACCAGAAAATTTAAGGAGTTTCTATTAGGCTATAGATCCTTGCTTTACAAGGTCATTGAGAATAGAGTAATTTCTGAAGATCACAATTACATTTCTGTAGAACCCTATTGATTTCACCCTGTTGAATTCTATAGGACTTTTCCATAAAGGTAGTGCCCAAATCTTAGAAGAACTCATGAGATTTTGGCTGCAGCTGAACTAGAACCAGGAAATTGGGGACAAGATTTTCAAAAGTGACGAATTATAGAAGGCCTCAGTTTTTAAGTATTCTACTTGAAACACCTTAAAAGGGCCTGAGCACTCACCCACTGGAAATTAGGCCCCTTTAAAGATTTGGAAAATCTCAATGTAGTTTTTTTCTGGTTTGGACCCTTAATGAACAGAGTGGCTTTGGATGCTGGGATTCAAATCTGAATTCCCCTATAAATTCAGAAGTGTTCTATTGACAACATATTGTAGAAAGCAGCCCCATTGTAATCTGGCTTGCATGCCTTCTCCTGGATTGAATAAATCTCAGCTCTGCTCAAGTTCTTCTTCAGGCTCAAATAGTGCCACCACTGTTTCTTTGATTTTAATCTTCCCATATGGAAGCAAAAAGTCAGGAGCCCTTTTTCGAACCACTGTGCACTTTATATAGATAGTATTTGGCCACAGAATGTTACAGCATACATTTATCTACAGTGGCACAAAGTACAATGGTATAATAAACTGCACAGAATCAAATACAATGATAAAATGTTTAAAGGCCCCTCTATTAATCACCCAGGAATACAGCAATTAATGGCATTTTCCAATTTCTTGTAATTCATAAAGCCTCTAATAGATTTCTCCCTGTCTCCCATGATGGCAAACAGCAAAACTACATGCCCATCATACTTAATGAAGAAAACGTATTAGAGCTAATTTATGTTAAACAAGGGCTGCTTGTGTAGATTTTACTTAGCTTTGCTGATTTATAATATGAAATGACTGCTGAAATCAATTCCTAGGAATAAAGCTTAAAGCAGTATAAAAAAATCAATATGAATTCTCAGTCCCCAGAACTTTCATGAATTTAGGAGATGTGAGGCAGTCATTGAATACAAATTGATTTTTCCAGCTGGCAGGCTGCTAAATATAAGTATCTAGCAGATATACCTACAAACTCACACATTCTCTCTCTCACACACACACACACACTCACTCATGCGCATAGTGTTTTACAGAAGTAAAGATACAATTGTTTTATGGATTAATTCCTACTGCATATTAGTAGCTGTCTCATGGAAGGTAAAATTCATGTGTGCCAAAGTTAGTTGATCTTTTACAAGATGTTGCATTTTTACAGCTGTTATAAACTATGAGCTAAGTTCAGCACTGAGTTCCGATGTCTCCAAATGAGCTGTGCCTCTTTAGGGCAGGGCTGAACTTGGCCCCATGTATCCAAAATAGTATCAGACGTGTTTGCAGACTGTATGGGGTGGAATTGCTGGCGCCATTAACATCATTAGCAAACCTCCCATTGATAGCAGTGGGGCCAGGATTTCACCCCATGTTGTTTCCCCTCCCACACTATATGTGTCTTGTTTATTTAGATTAGAACCTTTGTCTCTTATTTTATGCTTGTACCATGCTTAGCACAATAGCCTGATCCCAGTCAAGGTTCCAGTTTCAACTGTAATGCAAATAAACAACAACAAAATATGTTCTTAGGGTTGGCCATCATTGTTTCATTTTAGGCAACAGTTGCAAAGACAAATGGTACAGAATGTACTAACACTGCAACTAACAGTTGCCATTTATAAGCATTGTGACTCCTATTTATGTTTTCTGCTGTGTCGTAAGGCAGATATCCAGTCCTTTTGAATTAAAGTAGAGAGAGACTTGGCAAATTAACTGCTCTGTGATGCTGTAAATCTGGTCACCAAAAGACAGAATGGTAGAATTATGAATACCATAACGTTAATATTTTCTTATATTTTTTGTTTGGCTGCAACTAGCCCTTTGAAAACTTGTTTCCATCTTATTTCCACTGATGGTTGGTCTCTCAAGATACTTGAACAGTGAATTCAGTCCCCATATTACATCACTTTGCAAATCTTCATGCATAGTGCCCAAAGCGCTTTATTCTTTGCAGTTTTCTCTTAAACCATCTAGCCCTAATAATGTCTTACCTTTGTCTGTCTAATGGTGCATTTGTTGTCTTTTGTATATCCGTCGTGTAAGTATATGAGTGCGTGAGTGAGTATATGTTTTCCAGTTTGCTTAGTATCAAATGCTATAAGATGGTTTATCTCCAGTGTATTAGAATAGTGATGGAGAACAGAAGGGATGATTTTGAAGAAATAATCATATTCTAGTGGTATTATAACAGTGATATAAATTTTCACTTTTCCTATCAAATACAGTGGTGACCCTTAAAAACTTGCCAGCTTTATCTAAGATAAATAGATATGGGTGCTGCAGTAGGTACAGTGTTGCTTTGTGGTTACTATAAAAAATATAGAAGATGCTGAAAATACTGAGGCAAAGTAGAAAGCTGTATTTAGTTATCTAAGGAAACTGACACTTTTTGAAAGGCGAATGTTGTATGTAGGCTTGTGGTTTTAAACTTCTCTAGTGCAAACTCACAATTAAAAGTTATGAACAAGCAGAATAAGTAAACTTGGGAAGTATTTTTTGTTAAAATGGGCTTCTTTATTAATAAATAATACTTTGCACTTCTTTGGCTTCCTCCTTCCTGGGATCCAAAACATCTTTCAAAAAATTAATGAATGGGGCCTCATAACACCTCTGTAAATTATCTGAGAAAAAGAAAGAAAAGCACAGAGAGATAAGAGGCCTGTCTGACAACTGGTCTGCAATTTGACTTCTAGCTTTGCAGGTACAGTGAACTGCAACCACAAATGGGAGCAGTTAGACATCTCCCGATTTGCACTGCACGAAGTAAGGGAGGAACACCAGCACAGCAGCTCTGCAGTTGCTGTTACAGTCGATGGACTGCAGAGGCAGTTAGAGCCTCTGTGTGCTACTGGACACAGGGAATTTGACTGCTGGCTCCATGGAGTTCATAGATCCACTGGCCATGCCCTGGCACATGCCAGCCCATAACCATCCCCTTTCTGTAGGCCTACGGAGAAAGCCATGCTGCTCTATACTGCATAAATGTAGCATTCCCCTGCTGACTTTCCCAGGCACAGTTCCCCTGCCTAGTGGGATGGCACCAGCGTCTCTCCATTTCAAGCCTCGATATGCCTGCCTGCAAAAAGGGCAAGGGGGCCTCTGAGCACCTTTTGCTCCACTTCTATAGCAACAAGCAATGTGGGTTTTAAAACCCCGGCAAATTTAGCTTCTCTTTTTAGCCCTTTTTTCCCTTTTCCCCTCTCACCCCGCTCCCATGATTTTATTCTACCTACACCACCCCTCGAAGGCTTTGCTCCAGGCCCCACTGCACACTTTCTTCCTCTTCCACACAAAATACTTCCTTTTAAAATATTATGACAGACAATCCTTGAGCTCCTGTACTTCCAAAATTACCATGACACAATTGGAATCTCTTTAAATCCTGAGCACTAGAACTAGCCTCATTATTAATAATGAACCTTTTAAACTATGAATAAACTTACATTTTAGCTGTTTGTCTTCATGATAGTGCCCTTTTCTGTCCACTCTTCCTCCCTTCAATTTCAATTATTGAATTTTAAAACCCAGGGTTAGTATAACTACTCCAAGCAGTGAACAGAAAAATTTAATCATTGTTGTATATTTATCTATGATGCCGTGACACTGAACTTACAAACTCAACTGCTTCACATTTATCTCCAATGCCTTGAGTTGTTTTATTCCGGAATCTTGCTCATTTGATAAAAGAAGCTGATTTTCATATCTATCATCATCGGAGAGGAGACAATCTAATAACAAACTCTCATGGGAGTCTCCCTCTAGCTCCTTCACATAAATCTTAAAATATTGGTGGGTTGAAAGAACTTTTAGTCCACTGAATGGGATGAAATGTGAAAGTCCAAATGATCAAGTGAGAGTCTCAGGGCAGACATGTCAAGAGTCAGCACAGACAAAATCCTCTGCAAGGGTTTGTCTAGACAAATCTTAGCACCATCTCTTATTTCTAAAATGTGTTCAATGGTTTAATAAAATATATAAACTGAGACCCCACGAAGCACTGTAACTGCATTGTGAACAAATCTTTTGAGAGTGTCAGAGCTCAGTACCTCACCCTGAGCACAACTGTCTGTAATAGGGAGTAAAAACTTCCCCCTCAACACCAGAGCTTGAATGTGGACCTGTTGAAGAGGATTACATTAATGAGAATGACTAGGAATCTTCTAGTTCATGCCCACAGCATCCACACAGGGGAGTTGCCAGCTGAGCACTTTGGTGGGTACTAATATTCGTTTTGACGACATCCAAACTGCGGGCAGTGTAGACAAACCCTGGATGAGGTGATGTTTTATCCCAGATCACTAGAATTGTTGGCATCTGAGATAAGTTTTGAGTTTGTTTCCTAACTGATGTCATGGGACCAAATTCAGTCTTCTTGTGAGACAGAAGATCTCCATTGATGCTGTGGTTGCGTATGCCAGGATCAAATATGGCCTTAAGAGAGCTAGTAGACTTAAAAACTTTCCATGATATTGCAATGTGAAAATAATAGGCCTGATTCACACGGGAAAGTGGTCCACTTGTGGTGGTGCATGCCACGTGAGGGCAGAGCTGTGTGATGCATGCTTCTTGTGGGCACTGGGATTCCCTAGTTGTTGATTAAGGGCAAAATCCTTTCCTTAGGGATGGGTGAGGCGCAGAGGAGCTGGGGTGTGCCAGCTAGTTCTCACTGTGCTTGAGGCTGGATATGCCCCTCATCAACAGACCATGTCCCCAATGGGACAAAAGTATGTTGTCTAGCATGATAGCCAGTCACACTCTTCCTAGCACCATCTAGAGAGAGCTCTTGCTATTACTAGAATATAAGGAATTGGGAATGAATTCTGTATTCCTGGCAAAACCTTTCCCCTTCTCTGGCAAAATCATGTGGCTGAGCAGACCTTTGCTCTGAGAGATACATTATGTGCAAAATCCCTTTGACCCAGGATGTAGTTAATACAGGATGAATATAACCTATTTGTTCATGACAATAATACAGATTTGGGGATCAAAAATCTGTTAATGTTTGAACTAAAGAGCATATGACTGTTCTCAAACAACAGTCACACAGGAGTATCCACCAGTGGGTACATCTATGCCTCTTTAGAGAATCAGCACGTGTACCATTCACAAATTACCAAACAACTATAAAATAAAGCAGGGAACTGATTCAAAACCACCTAAGCGCCATTTTCAAAAGTAACTTTGGCCCTTAGGTGCCTAACCAGCTTACGATACATCTACACTGCAAAAGATCCCACGGCAATGAGTCTCAGAGTCCAGATCCACTGACTCAGCCATGTAGACATTCCCACTTGTGCTGGAGCCTGGGGCCTGAGACCTGTCCCCCTTGCCAGGTTTCAAAGCCCAGGCTCCAGCCTGCGTGGGAACATCTATACTGCTATTTAGAGCCCCATAGCGTGAACCCCACAAGCCAGAGTCAGCCAACCCAGAATCTGAGACTCGCTGCAGTGGGGTTTTTTTTTTGCAGTGTAGATGTACCCTTAGACACTTTTGAAAGTTCTGCTAGATGCCTAAATACCTTTGACAATCTGGCCCTACATCTAATTGAAAGTCAATAGGACTGAAGCTCCAAACTCCTAATGCACATTAATGGGGGTTGGGCACCTAAAGTATTAAGTTGCTTTTTAAATTCTACTAGGCACTTCAATACCTCTGTAAATCTGGTCCTAACTCACATTTGATAATGGGCCTTAGGCACTTCTGAAAAATTCTAACCAGCAAGCCCAAATGTCCAAAGTGTCTGGCATAGAGGGGCATAATTACAGCCTAGTATATCAATCTCCAAGATTACACTTGTGCAATTTTTGTTCACAATATGTCCTCATAAAGCCACACAACCATGTGTTCATGCACATCTATAAAATATGTAATCAGAAGCCATCGAGATGCAAATCAGTCTTGACACTGGTGCATTCTCACTGCAACCCTTTTCACAGGCTGAATGTCTTTAATTCCTTTTTACCCAGATGCAGTTCTGAAAAGAACTGGCAAAAAAGTTACAGATATAAAGACATTCTCTAGCTGTTAGGATGAAAAATCGACCTTCCCTGACAATCATCTGTGATTCCCAGTTTTCAAGAGTACATCTGTGTAATTATATCTATATATCTACCCATGTACTGTGTGTGGACACACACACATTATATATATATATATAACTGATTATTTTGATGCCCAGAATATAGGTTTCAAATGACATAAGTCTCACATAAATTAGTGAACATGCCCTGTGATGCATTAAAATATATATTTGCAGCAGCAGGACTGTCTGGATTTGACATTAATTACAAGAATGAACACCAGATGGTCCCACTGTCAAGGTACAGTAGGTCTTCCTTCAGCCTAACTACCATGACAGTGAACTGTGCTAGACAGAAATCAGATAATCACTGTGCTGAACAAAGCATATATTCAGTGACAGGTCCCTTATTTTCCTGGCTATTCAAGTGCCATACTTTGAACCTGAGTGAGAGAGAAAATAAACCTAAGAGAACAAGCAAACTGAAGCACCAGAACACAGTATGTATTGTATTGAAGCATGTGTCATGTCCTCTTGCAATGATGCTTATATACTGTATGACATGACACTGAATGTGCTAAACACGAGACTCACTGGATCGTCAAGGAAAACATATGATGCTGAAAATAAGGCAGAGGAATGAAGGCAAGAGACACAGCTGCAAGATTCCCCAGTCTTTGTATATACTAGCTGGGCAGCTGGTGTGCTGTAACCACAGCTTGATACACTAATCATAAATGTCTCACTGTTACCTTGTGCTCCCCAATCTGTTCCTTGAATCCCTTTGCTGTCTCTCATAACTTAGTATGTAAACTCTTTGAGGCAGGGACTGCCTTTCATTGTGTGGATACAGCACCTAACACAATAGGGTCCCCTAGCCCTGAATGCAGCCTTTAGGTGCTACTGAAATATAAATACTAAACAATAATAGGCCAAGTAAAACTCCCCCAAAAGTCTGAAAATTATTCATACAAACTATTCAGTGAATATTTATGGAAATCCTTAGAAAGGAGACAAATAAGAGGGGACATGATAAAAGTAAGAAGATGAATGGCCTACAGATGTCAGATTGGGAACTTTTGTTCTCCATCCATCTTGTAACACAAGAACAAAGGGACGTGCAATTAAATTAAAAAGTGGGGAATCTGAAACGGATAAAAGGAATTTTTTTTCACAGGGCTTATAATTAGACTGTGGAACTCATTGCCACTGGAACACAGGAAGTGGTTGAGACCAAGAACTTAACAAGATTTCAAGAGGGAGTGGACATTTATGTGTCCATTAGGAGTATTCAAAGTTATCAGGATTAATGACAAAAATTTTGCAGAGGATGTTAAACCTTATGCTTCAAGGCCAATCTCTATTAGAGGCCAGGATAAGATCTAATATGGGGTGTGTGTGCAGGGGGGGGGGCAGATTATTCCACATCTGTGTATTGCAGAGTGCTTATACCTTCCACTAAACATCTGGTACTGACGACTCTCAGAGACAGGATACTGGACTAGATGGCCTTGGGTCTGATCCAGAATGGCAATTCCTATGTTCCACAACAGTAGCCTTGTCACAACCTTCTATCCACTTCTTTCCATTTTGAAGTTGTAGGGCATTATGCACCAGTTAGTGGAAAGAAGAGACAGGGGAATGACTGGGCATGATTCTCTTCAAGGGGACTGCTCCAGGAACAAGGTGCTGCCCCAAGTAATCAAGGTACTTCGGAGTCAGAATGAGTAAGGCTGGAAGATTTTTTTTTCAGATGTGATACTCAATATCAAATCTAACTGAAGCCATGTGACAAAAATCAAACCAACATTTTTTTATCGTCTTCCTATGATTATTCACATAATTATATGCCTTCAGCTAGATTCATTTACAAATTGCAACCAAGGCAAATAGTAGCTGGAAGATAAATGGGTAGATTACATAAATTATATCCCCCAGGTGTATCTCTAGAGCAAAGTCAAGACATACAAGAAAAAAATGGATGAAGAGTACAGTAAGTGAATAAAATAATTATTTAAAAACAGTTAGAGACCACCACCTTATGTAGTTTACTGAGAACTTATAATAGACCCCAAGGCCAGCACTCTATTTTGGAATAATTGCTATAAAATGACTTCTTCTGTGCATTATCTCTATTATCTTTTTAATAATAAGGTGGTAAGTGATTGTAGGTGGGATGTTGCATTTTAGAAGAAAAATCCAAATCCCTCCTCCACCATACAATTTTCTCCTATATTCTAAGGCTGATTCTGTACTGAGTTGAGTCTCACTTGAAGTCAGCCCTAGCTTATTTATCATGTTTTCAGTAACCTTTTTGCAGGCTGATTTCTAACAATTCTCTTGAGATAGGTGTTGCCCTCCCAGAGAAGAACCTTGAGAAAAGGTTATGTCAGGCTATAAAGCTGGGGATTTCTAAGGCTAGGTCTACACTACCCGCCTGAATCGGCGGGTAGAAATCGACCTCTCAGGGATCGAATTATCGCGTCTCGTTGGGACGCAACAATCGATCCCCGAATTGACGCTCTTACTCCACCAGCGGAGGTGGGAGTAAGCGCCGTCGACGGGGAGCCGAGGAGGTCGATTTTGCCGCCATCCTCACAGCGGGGTAAGTCAGCTCCAATACGTCGAATTCAGCTATGCTATTCGCGTAGCTGAATTTTGCGTATCTTAAATCGACCCCCCCCGTAGTGAAGACCTGCCCTTAAGACTAGAGAAGATGCCCTCTCCTTGCCAGAGCTGACCAATACATTTGAGAATAGAAGAGATTTAAAATGTTTTCTGAGATGGCTGCAAATAAAATACCTATTTGGTAAGAATAACTCTGTGTTCAGTTATTATAAACAGTCTAGCCACAAACAAATGGCAAATAAGACTCTATATCCATAAGTGAGAGTAGAGAGATTTACTGCTGTTGTGTTGTATTTATACTAAACAAAACAATATATTTTAAAGACCTAAGACACAATCTATGTTGCTGATTTTTGTATTACCCAGCCAGTGAGCTAGTGGTTACAATAACCATGTGCAGAATGAGATGCTCCTCTACAGCAATCCCAAAATAATTTGATTTCCCTTCCCTTGAGAGAAGGAGGAAGAAAGAGAACTCCTTCCCCAATTAGCATATACAAGGAAGGAATGGAGAACACGTTCAGATAGATCGTCTGCTTAGATCGACTGTGTTAATGTTCCGATACCATGATGATGGATGCTTTTTAAATGCCTGGGTAGGTAGGCATTGACCTAGATGCCTAGATAGGACAATCAGAATGGTCCTAAGTCAAAACTGGAATGAACAGCTCAATCATCAGTCATCTCCAGCTAGTCACTTGACCTCTTTGTTCCTCAATCAATCCAGCTGTAAGAGTTGATAAATGGCTGGCTTTTGCTGAAAATCTAGGGACCTGATCCAAAGCCAACTGAATTTAAAGGAAACCTTTCCACTGACTTCAGCAGGCTTTGTATCAGGCCCCAAATCCTGCCCCTGCGAGACGAACAAATCTCGTTTGTTGCTAAATCACACACAGAAATATTTGCTGGACTAGAAAGCACAGAACATCAGTTCACAAAAAGGCTGAGAGGCAAGAGATCTTTTCACCATCAGCTCCTCCCTCTCCTCCTCCCCACTTCTTTTCTTGTACTTAATTCTGTTGATCAGGGCTTTAATAGTTAGATGTTTTATAAGTGAATCATGGGCAGCGCAATTTATCCTGCAAGGGCAAAGCTGACAGCATGGTAATTAAGAATAGAATAAATGCCAAAGGTAAGAGCAGAGTGCTTGAATGACAGATTATTCTTGATAAGAACATTTCTCGGCTGATAATTGAATCTACAGTATTTAAGAGCAGTGTGGAATGGAGGTGTCTGAAACAACTGCAAATAAATAATGTCTTCATCTGTGTAGCTATATTACCTATGTTGTTGATTTGTGATGTACAGTCTAGCTCTACCAGTAACTTCCAGTAAGTGAGTGACCAGCAAGGTGGGCTTATCAAGAGAGCACAAACTGGCTGGTGAACTGAGAACCTGCATGTTTATTACATGACTGGAAAGTGAATTTCACTGTTGCTTTGCTGCAGCAAGGTTGAGCATGGACACTACAAGAGATGTAAGAATTTAAGATCTGATGCAAAACAATTTGTTTGAATAATGATGCCTTCCCATTTGGCAAGGATGTTAGAACACTTCAAACATGCAGGAGAGACTAAATCCTCACAACACCCCTTTCAAGTGGGTAAATATTATCCCCATTTTATAGTTGGGTGACCCAACGCAAAGACCAAGGTCACAGCCAGTTCATGACAGAACTGAGACTAGAACTCTAAAGCAGGGGCTTCCCAACCAAGGGGTTATGACCACCCTATCCCGCAGCTAAGTAGGAGGGGAATTTCCAGGTAGAGTGCCATGATGAAAAAGGAGATTCCAGTATGGAAAATATTGCGAATCACTGGTCTAGAGTCTTGCCTCCAATCCTTTGACTCATGGTTTATCTAAACAGAGATTGGGAAATATAAATCCAAACTTGAACAAAGGTTAATTCATCTTGACTAATAACTCAAAGCTGGAAGAAAAAACCTAATATTTAATCAAAATAGCAGACTGGGTTACAAGACTCAGACTAATTCCAGAAGTGACCATGATGACCATCTAGTCTGATCTCCTGCACATTGCAGGCTACAGAACCTCATCCACCCACCCCCGTAATAGACCTATAACCTACGTCTGAGTTACTGAAGTCCTCAAATCTTCATTTAAAGACTTCAAGTTACAGAGAATCCACCATTTACTCTAGGTCAAACCAGCAAGTGGCCCATGCCCAGGTCTCTGCCAGTCTGACCTGGGAGAAAATTTCTTCCCCAACCCCAAATATGGTGATCAGACCTAGAGCATTTGGGCAAGACCCACCAAACACCTGGGAAAAATTCTCTGTAGTAACTCAGAGCCATCCCCAGCTAGTGTCCTATCTTTGGCCATTGGGGATATTTGCTACTAGCAGTCATGGATGTGCCATATGCCGTTGTAGCCAGTCTCATCATACCATTCCCTCCATAAACTTATCAAGCTCAGTCTTGAAACAAGTTAGGTTTTTTGCCTCCACTGCTCCCTTTGAAAGGCTGTTCCAGAACTTCACTCCTCTGATGGTTAGAAACCTTAGTATAATTTCAAACCTAAACTTATTGATGGCCTGTTTATATCCATTTGTTCATCTGCTAACATTGGCCCTTCCCTAAATAACTCTTCTTGTGTTTATCCCTGTGATGTATTTATAGTGAGCAATCATATCTTCCCTCAGCCTTCACTTTGTTAAGCTAAACAAACCAAGCTCCTTAAGTCTCCTCTTGTAATGTAGGTTCTCCATTTCTCTGGTCATCTTGGTAGCCCTTCTCTGTACGTGTTCCAAATTCCATCTTTCTTAATCATTGAAGACCAGAACTGCACACAGTATTCCAATAAGGTCTCACCAGTGGCTTGCATAACGGTAATAACACTTCCCTATCTCTATTGGAAACATCTTGCCTAGTGCATGCAGAATTGCATTAGCCTTTTTCACAGCCACATCATGTTGGTGGCTCATAGTTAAGGTTAAGATTTTGTCACAAGTATTTTTAGTAAACAAAAATTCATGGAAGCCCACAACTTTATTAAAAATACCTTGGGTGGGGGGACTAACCGTGGGAGACTCACAGGGGCCTAACAGCAATGTTCCCTCTAATTTTTTCCATCCATGTGCGGTATGAATATTGTTATGTGCACCAATATCGAGGTAATGTGCGGATGTGTGCCACCAGTAGAAACAAAAAAACCTAGATATAATATATATTTTTTAAAAGTTACTGTAGGGATAATTATTCCAGCCAGGACAGGTTAAGCATTTTAGAACTCACTACTCAAAGAATTAAATTTAAGCCTAAGAGAGAAATAAAATTATGAAATGCATAGGCCAGTCAAAAAACTAAAATAACAGCACTTGGAAAGAATTAAATTACAGAGATATGTGCATTGCAGGAAGTACCAAGAAGTAACAATAACAATAATACAAGTATATGTTGGAAGTTTAGTGTGAAAGAGACAGAGTGTATGCGTGTGTGTGTGAGTGAGAGAGAGAGAGAGAGAGAGAGAGAGAGAGTGAGAGAGTGTAAGAGACAGTGTGTGTGTGCTGGAGGACTGTATGAGAAACAGTGCACTGCCCCTTTAAGTAGATCAGCAATCACCAGTCTGAAGGCTGCTTGTTCAGACACAGCAGCATCCTCCAGCGGCTCTGTCCCACTCCTGATCCCTGTTGTCCCTTCCCCCTGCTCTGTGGAAATGGGGTACCTGGGCACAGGGGGACACACTCTGACATCAGCACAGCAAGCAGGAGGCTCCAGGGAGCAGCTGGCCAGAGGCTCCAAGGCAGAGGGCAGGAGCAGCGTGGCAATGGGGGGAGGGGCACCTGAAGTGCGCAGCATAGGGTGCTGCTGCTCCGGTCATTGCTCCAGCCTCAGTGACTGACCCAACCCTGGAGGCTGCTCCAGTCCCTGATGCTGCTCCAGCCCCAGGGCCTGCTCCGTCCTGCTGCTGCTCCTGGGGAGGGGCTGACAGCTGCTCCAGCCCCCCCACTGTGGTGGGATGAAGCCGAAAAAGTCACAGAGGTCCATTAAAGTTACAGAATCTGTGAACGAATCATATCCTTTACTCATAGTCATCCTACGATTAAACAGTACATGCAGGTCTTTCTCTTCCTCTGTCACTTCTAACAGATATGACTCCAGTTTATAGCAAAATTTCATGTTGTTCGTCCCCAAGGGCATGACCTTGACTTTGCACTATTGAATGTCATCGCATTTCTATTACTACAGCTTTCCTCTAGACAGTGCAATTAAACTGTGTCTGAACATTGGCTCCAGCACCCATTGAGTTCAATGGGAAGATTGCTTTTGATTTCAATGGGAAGAGGACTGTGTCCTTGATTCTTCATGTTGAAAAGAATGGGTACACTCTGGCTGCATTCTGCTGCTACCAGCCAATCTATTCTCACCCTCCTTCCTCCCCCCCACTCAGTCTTAATGTAGTGAAAAGAAAAAAAAATCAATTTTGTATAAATACAGCCTGGAACTGAAACCCTTTTCTCTGTCAAATCACAAATTCCTAGTAACAGCCTTGTGAGACTTTTAATTTCACTGGTGGAGGTTCAGTAATTATTTGCAGTTTATCACACCTGAGGAAAAGTTTCTTGATGTACAAACTAATTATGTTTTTAAATAAACTGATTGTCCATGTAATAAATGATCACATTTTCACATCATTGGGAGATTTATGTTACTTTAATCAAGCCTCTGCGCATAGAATAGGAACATTAGTAATTCAGCCAGAAAGAAAAAGTCTGCATTAAATTATTGAACACTCTGTAATTACAAGCCATTCTGAAATGAACTCAATGGAAAACAATACACAAAGTGCAAGGAACTTATCAATATATATGGAGTCATATGTTGGAAGAAGGGATATAAAGACATACACAAATTTATATTAATTTAAGATGAAATATTATCCACTTGTACAAAGGGACGTCATGCACTAAAGGCTAGAACCAAAGTCTGCAGGATTTGTCCAAGGGCAGTAATTAGAATTAATTAAGGAATGAAGAATAGGTGGCTGCATATGACATTTCATTTATGGGTAGTAATAAGTGACATGATTCTATCGTAGAATTAGTCATCATCATAGGCGTCGCCTGTCAATCTATAAATGAAATGTCATGCAGATCAGCATATTTTTCATTGTTACGCCAACATGGCTCTCTCATAATGTGCATAATTAAAATAAACCTGGGAATTGGAACATGCAATAAAAGTAATAACATTAATAACGTGTAACTTATTGGCACCTGTTCACAGAGAACTTTTGGTGTGTTAACAAAAATAAACTGAAAACAAAATTTATGCTTAGCAGGACTGTAGGCAGTGACTCATCAACATCAGTATGGTGATAAAAAGAGAAAGGCATGGCCAGCCAGAGAGTGGTGAGGTCTGAATACAGCACATAGGGCACATCAGGGACAGGAGAGGCATGGACAAAAATCTATTGTACTCCAGCAATCCCCAACAGGTAGATGGCGCCTTTGTGGTCCCTAGCCAGTCAATATAGATTAGAGCAGCCTCAATGCTGCTTTAATCTGTGCTAGACCCCGAGCCAAAATAAAAACAGTCTCTAAACCAGGAAGGAATGCCAGGCTCCCTTGTGCTCCACCTCCCACCCTCAAAGTGTTGTCGTGATGAATTAGTGTTTCTGAAGTGCTTTGAAGATCTTGAACAGTTTATAGTGTTACCCAGCTATTATACTGCCCCATCACCATACTGTATGGGCACGTTAAATCCTTTAAAGATTGTGAAGTGGTAGGGCAGTGCTATTATCTCCCATTTTACAGGTGAGGAACTGAGGCACAGAAAGGTTGAGGTTCAGCTCCTCAAAGGAAATTGGGAACCTAAATGTTTTTGAAGATCTAGGCCCAAGTAACTTGCTCAAGATTATATAGGAAGTCTGTGGCAGAAGAGGAAATTGAATTCAAGTATCCTAAGTTGGGAATTGGTCCTGCTTTGAGCAGAGGGTTGGACTAGATGACCTCCTGAGGTCCCTTCCAACCCTGATATTCTATGATTCTATGATTCTAAGTCCTAGATTAGTGCCCTAACTACTGGAACATCCTTCCTCTTTGCTAGTGTAAGCAGAGTCAGGATGAGCTCTACCCTGACATCTGGTGGTGAATTGTGGTGAGTTGTGGAAAAGAACTTCAGGGACTGATTTTGTTTGCATAGGCACACCCACCCCACCTAGCATGAGCCCACAGCAGCCCAAAATGGTCACTTTGGCTACTATGGGATCCCCAGTTTCTTTGTTATTGGGGCAGGAAGAATAAAGTGTTGTTACCCTGATTATGTGAATCAAGGAGAATGAAACTGTTTTATGACAGAGGGACTTGCCATCAACTAAGTAGCACTCGCTAGACAAGGGACATGGGTTCCAAAACCCAGTGACTTGAGAGAGGCTGGGGACAGATATTTGTACCTGATGGTATGGGCCCCTTTTGAGGGCCTGAAATGCTAATTGCGCCTTCTCCTCCTCTCTCTACTGTGGACTATCAGAGCTAATTTTAATTCCATTGGGGGGGGCCTGAAGATATGTTGCTGAGCAGCTAGCAGAGCAGTTTGCGGGATGACTGGAGTGGCTCATGGAACAGCTGGTGGAGTGGAGCAGTTCACAAAATGGCTGGAATGGCTCACGGGATGGCTGGTAGAGCGGAGTGGCTGGTGGAGTGGCTCGCGGTGAAGGCTGTAGCAGAACCCCATTGAGAGGTGGGGCAGTTGGCCTTGGACCACATAAGGTGCCCCTTAACACTGCTGTGCTGCCCACCCCCCCACCCCCAGGCTGGGAGGTAAAACTCTGCACATAAACTTTTAAACTCTGGGGCTGCACTGACCAGGGACAGAGACTTTTGGGTTGTAGGACTTTTGGGTGATTTTTTGGGTTGCTGGACTTAAGACCCCGAGGGGAAAAGGATACTGCCAAACTTACTTGGGGGGGTGGGTCTTTTGCTCATGGTTTGTGTTATGGATCCTGTTTGTGGTGTTTCCCCAACATAATGCCGCATTGTTTCCCTCCTTTATTAAAAGGATTTTGCTACACTCAGACTCCATGATTGCGAGAGGGGAAGTATTGCCTCTTAGAGGCGCCCGGGGGGGTGGTATGTAATTGTTCCAGGTCACTGCGCGGGGGCTTGAGCCGGTTTTGCATTGTGTTATTGAAATGGAACCCCTAGATACTGAACCCGGCCAACTCAGACAGCCAGAAGGGTTACACTAGATACTATATTTCCCCCCCAAAAGACACAATTCCAAAATTCTCATTGTTGTGCTGGAAGGTATTGGCAGCTGTCAGCAAGCATGTCTTTGATCTATGAGCAATCATGAACCATTCTGAAGTGATGGGCAGAGTACCACTCTTCTTTCAGGCTAACTGAGGGAGCAATGAAATGACCCTTTCTTTAGTTATAGTTGAAACAGTAGAAGGCACTTCCCAAGGCCTGGAGAAAGTTAGAGAAGCACAGGTAGCCTGGCTCTGGAAGGTGAGAAAGCATTGTTTAGCTAGAGTGCTGTCTGGAAAAACAGGGTTGGAAATTGTGAACAAGGAAACTGCCTCCTGTTGTTTGCTCCTACTGTGTTCAGGGAAACAGAACTTTGTGTACATACTTAGGCCTTGTCTATACTAAAGGGAAAAGTCAATCTAAGCTACGCAATTTGAGTTACGTGAATAGTGTAACTCAAATCGACCTAGCTTAGATCTACTTACCGAGGGGTCCACATTATGCGACATCAATGGGAGATGCTCTCCCGTTGACTCCCCTTGCTCTTCTCGATCAGGTGGAGTATAGGAGTCGACGGGAGAACTATCGGTGGTCGATTTAGTGGGTCTTCACTAGACCCGCTAAATTGACTGCCAATGCATCGATCGCCGCAGCGTCGATCCTCTGGTAAGTGTAGACAAGCCTTTTGTAAGTAAACAGTATCGTGCCAAAGAAATACCTGATTCATATAATCAATTTCTTCTCCTAAAGGAAACAACTCAGCAAGACCTCAAATACTGGCTAACCTCTTGGGCCAAAGGACAACAGAATATCTGAGAATCTCCAACTACTATTAGCTCCAATAGGTGTTGTAAGGTTCAAACCCTCCCTCTCAGAGAACAAGAATAGTCTTTCCTGAATTCTGACTGGCACCATAACCCTGATTGTGCAAGCAGCAAAGAGTCCTATGGCACCTTACAGACTAACAGACATATAGGAGCATGAGCTTTCGTGGGTGAATACCCACTTCATCGGACCCTTTGCTGCTTTTACAGATCCAGACTAACATGGCTACCCGTCTGATACCTGATTGTGCAGAGGAATTTGCCCCCATACGGTCCTATGAAGGATCTGCATGGATAAGTCTTATTCAGGAATGCCACCTATGTATTTAGAAGGAGTTATCATGGGTCTTGATATGCCCTTATGACCTTCTGGGTGCTGAGAATTAGCCTTCAGACTTCAAATTTCATATTTCAGTACTAAACGCCTGCCAAACTTCTAGGAATTATTAGTAACATCTCAAATATAGTCATATTACTTTTGCCAAAAATAATAAAATGATCAGAAAAATAAATCATTCCAATGTGCACTAAGAACAGACACCTGTATGACATTTTCACTGTGGTGTTTTTCAGGGATGTTGAGCTACTGAGCATGGTTTTAGAGCAATATGACATTTCCCAGGAAATGAAGAAGATCCTATAGTATTAAAAGCATTACCGTTAATTTAAATCAGCACAAGATTGTGTTTCTGGTGTGTATAATTATATACTACATCTGTTGGGATTGATAGAAATGAAGAGCATGGTGTTATAGTTTATAGTGGTTGGAGTATAGTACTGAGAATTAGGACTCCTGGGTTCAATTCCCATTTCCACAAGAGATTTGTTGTTGACATTTGGGGAGTTTCTTAGTTCTCTTAGTTTCAGCTTACTCATTTGTAATACTAGAGCACAGAAGTAATGTGAAACTTAATTCATGCTTTGATAGCTTCGTATAAAAATATCCTACAGAAGTGCTAAGCACTTCTATTATTCAAGAGGGAAAAGACAAAGAAACAAAAATTCATTTAAAATATCTCTGGGCTAACTGAGGAGCATTTTTATAAAAAAAAATGTACATCTAGCATCAATTAAGCTAGATGCTTGCTTGTGATAGTTTATCGGTTGCTCATTATGTTGCTCACAAAACCCATTTACTGTTTTCCCATTTAAACAAAAATGCTGTCTCAGAACCATCATCAGGGAAATAGGTAACAAAATGATGTGAAGCGGCACATTGCTACAATTGTTTTAGACTTTATTTCTGGAAAATATATTAGGTCAGATGCCCAGTGGGTGTAAAGGAGCATAGCTCTATTAACTCCATTGGAATCAATGGAGCTATGCTGAATTCCACCAGCTGAGAATCTGGCCAATGGTGTTTGTTGATAGCACATTGCTCTGTTTTCTATTCTGAAGAGGAATGAAAGCCTGGCAAGGTGGGGAAAGTACAATTTCTTTACCCAGAACACTTTTTGCAATAGCATCTGGTATTTATTTGGTGTCATTTAGTCTATTGCAAAAGCCAAACAATTGCTCTTCAGAAGTAGTTGTATAATTCATCTCTGGCAGGGAAGGGCGTGAGCCCCACTGGAAACCATCCCAACCTGCCCTGGAGCAGGGTGGCAAAAGTTTTACAATGGGTTTCCGAGAGCCTTCCTTCAGTACTTCAGTGCTTTGACATTTTGCAAGGAGAGAATCATTAAGGGATGAAGCAGGCCTCAGAGGACTATTTTGTTTCATGAGCACTACATATTAATCAGGACTGAGCAACAAGGCAAAGCAAGACACTATAAATATTCACTCCTAGTCGATATAATGAAATATACAATCCCAATGAACTGCAAAACCACAGGAGGACAGTCAGCAATGATTACATTCAACGGTAGGTCTCTGATCCTGGGCCATGTTGCCACATACCTATGAACAGGCTTAAGAAAACAGAGATTTCGTATGGCCCCTCTGTAATTCACTGGTCCTGACAGCTAAGGACGTCACAGCCAGGATTTGTTAACCTCCTAAGCATATTGAAAGCCCACCATTCTCTCCATCAAGGGGAGAGGGCAGGGTGGGATTCACAAAGGTATTTAGGCACTTAACTCTATTTATTTCAATGGGAGTTAGGTGCCTAAATACTAGGTAGATAAGTGGGGATATACTAGGAGATAGCTAGTATATAAGAAAGACTACTTGGCAGGCTTTTGGTAGTATTGTAAAGTCAGTTCCGCCACCTAAAGCTCTGGGATGAAGACAACTTCACTCCTCTTACACAATGGAATTTTCCATTGCAAGGGTGAAAGGGGTTTGTGCAGAAGATAGCTTTCTACGGTTCAAGACTGGACCGATATCCTGCAGGAGCTAAGACCTCTCCCAAATGCCATCCCTTTCTGTACTACATGCAAAGTGCACTTCTTTGCCCTGCTTTCACTAATGAAAACACAAGCTACAGAAAGAAAAAGTTAGAATGGGATAGTTCAATGATTCTTGGAAGAGCCCAACTGTTTGTGTCGATTATTGTCTTTTTAACGTATGGGAGGCACTCAGAGTGATGAAACAGGCATCACTAAAACCAAAAGTAACAAACAAACACACAATCAATAAATATCAGAGGAAATAGGGCCGGTGCTACCATTAAGGCAAACTAGGCGGTTGCCTAGGGCGCCAAGATTTGGGGGCACCAAAAAGCGGTGCCCCCAATTTTTTTTTTACAGCGTTCCTGGGCTGGGCTGGGCTGGCGGCGGCGCACTGACACGTGTGGATCAGACTCCCTCTCCCAGCGCAGTGGCCGCTCCACTTCTCCTGCCTCCCAGGCTGTTTGGCACCGCAAGTCTGGGAGGGGAGGAGAATTAGAGCGGGGGCGGCGTGCTCGCGGAGGAGGCGGAGCAGAGGTGAGCTGGGGTGGGGAGCTGCCGCATGGCTCCCCGGGCCGGGGGGGTGGGAAGCTACCACGGGAGGGGGGTGTCTCAGGGCTGGGGGGAGCTGCCGCAGAGCTCCCCACCCCAGCTCACCTCTGCTATGCCCCCTCCCGGAGCACGCCTTCGCTGCTCCATTTCTCCTGCCTCCCAGGTTTGCGGAGAATTAGAGCGGGGGCGGCGTGCTTGGGGAGGAGGTGGAGCAGAGGTGAGCTGGGGTGGGGAGCTGCCGCACAGCTCACCGGGGGGGTAGCTGCCGTGGGGTGGGGGTGCCTCAGGGCAGAAGTGGGGGGAGCTGCCGGGGGGGCCGCCTCAGGGCAGAGGGGGGTGGGGAGCTGCCACAGGGCTGGGAGGGGTGCAAGGTGGAAGTTTCGCCTAGGGCGCGAAACTTCTTTGCACCAGCCCTGAGAGGAAACATGACAGATTACTATTTAAGCACGTGCTGTTTCACTCTGATACAGTACAGAACAACTGCTGGTTATTTGCTCTGTCTGAGTTTGATTTTCTTTCAGAGTTTTCCACTGTAGTTTACACCAGCTGATCCTCGCACAGTCTGGGAATCCCTTCCAGGCCCATCTATGATGGTCACATGGTAGTGAACTCCAAGTTAAACTGAGACGAAACTGAGACAAGGCAGAAAGAAAGTTTGTTTTCTTGTCCTCATTCACAATATGATCAGATAATCTAGGGAGTTTGCCCATTGGATTCCTTCCAGTGCCTTTGTTTTAAAGAATAGTTCTTGAAACTTGTGGAAAGGGTTCAAATGGAATTGCATCTCGGGCACTGATGTACAGAAGTATGGAAGTTACTACAGCTGGTCAAATTGTTCCTTGCATGTGCACAAATATCATTCAGTACTATTTTCTGTTTATGAACTGATTAATTAACACCAGTTGAATAGTTTGGATTAACTGTTTTCACTCCATTGGTTATTTCCAGAGTATTCCCTGTTCCTTATTACTGTTGTGTGATTGGGCACTTGATACATATAAAATGTTGTTTCTGCTTCCTGGTGGGATGACTGAAGCTTTTTAAACAATAAAATAACGAGCAGTTAATGATGACTAGAGAGTCGCAAATACACTGTTCCCATGCAAACATGGGTATTCATATAATGGACAGCACCTCAAAAACATTAGTGCAAACAAATGCCTGTTCATGCCAATGTCCACAAATGGCAGATAAACAAGGGAATTAACATGATCAAACCAAATTTTCATTAATACCATTTATGCAGTCTAACCAGATCCAGACATGACAGTTACCTTCAGCTCTGTGGTTCCCTCCATTTCTGAGTAATCAATTATATGTTACAGTGACTATCTTCTTCCAGTTCTTTAACTATTTTGTTTAGATCTTCCATTTTCTATTGATGCAGACCTCTATCAATGACTCACAGTAAAGTCCTTTACTCCTACACCATTACCCTTTTGTGAGTTTACAATGGCTCTTAACAACTGCACATATGAGATTGTTAGCATTCTTACGGGAAGATTTGGCAGGTTCTTCTATTTACTTTGACTCAGATAGGAGTCCTGTTTGAAATTCTCTTTCAGGAACACTATTTGTTATCTGAATAAATATACATTAGTAGAGCAGAGGTGAATAAATTGTTTCCGTTATGACTGTGTTTGCTAGCGCTAGTATACATGGATCTTTAATGTTTCGTGGTTTTGATAATTTAGGCTTAGATCTGGCCTAGCTATTATGTGGATATGAAGTGGGGGTAGGATGGGGTAAAGGATATTCCCCTGTATAAGGATCAGGCAGATTTGCAGTCCCTGTGTTTGCACAAACACAGGGACTGCTCCCACTTTGCTCCTCTGGCAGTGCATTGTTGGGGTTACTAGGCCTGCCTGAGCCAGAGTTCTTCCATGTTTAAACTCTGTCCTTCCATGGTTAACTCTGATCGACCTCAAAAGCCAAGGATAGGAATTGGAATGTGTAAACAGCTAGTTAGCAATTACGACCTTGTTCATGCCAGGTACCAAACAATAATGATGAGGTCTGCATGTTTCTAGCTGGGGAAGGGGTAATAAACTAAGGGTAAACAGGACCAAATAACTGTTTAGGGAGAAGTTACTAACAAGCTAGATTTATAGCCCTAGAATGATTTAGTTGCTTAAATGTATAAACATGCCTTCGGTAGAGAGGGGAGGGGGAATAGGGAGGTGGTAGAGAGAGGGAGAGACGGGGGGCTTAGCTGTAAAATGTATAAAGAAGAGAGAAACTATTTTTGCTGGTGTGCTCGATTTGAGACTTGCCTGTCTCCTTGCACCACTTTGAGATCTCAAATAAACTTTGATTGTTTCTCCACCCCGGTATGTTTATTGGCGCGAAGCACTCCGGGCAACGAACCTCACTGTTGCTGTCCTCGGGCCCCTGTGCCGGCAACAGCATGGTTCCTCAATGAGGGTGGAGAGAGGAATGGGACCATGTCCCCAACATCTATACACTAGCTCACAGGCTGGCCAGCTGCGCAGAGGCTAGTAAGCTACATCCCATAAGGGGGTGTGGCCAGGCCCTGTTACTAGTACATGCTGTGACCCTCCAGCAGGTATTCTGCCCCTTTCGAGCCGAAAGCCCTCACATGCTCTCCCTGCTGTGCTGCAGCTGCACGGCTCCCTGTGCTGTGGGCTTTGCCTTCAATGCCCTTAGTTTGTTACCGTTTTGTTTTATAAATGCTTTGCCATGATTGTGTGTGGGCAATTTAAGTGTAATATAAGGATATTTAGTAAACAGACTAGTCCCTAGATATATTTAATTTAAATAGATGGCTCAGTAATTTGACTGGCTGGAAACAGAGAGCAAAGCATTATCAACAGAGTTAATTTTCTACCATTCATAATTTCTTACGGACTAAACCGGGGTCGGTGGCCTGCGGCTCTTTGGTTGCCCCCTTTGCGGCAGCCGTTTTTTGAAAAAAAAACAACAACAAATGTACTTTATTCACTTCTTTACACTCTAAAACAGTGGCCACCAACCTGTTGATGGCGATCGACTGGTCAATCCTGGAGCCTTTGCCAGTCAATCGCGATCTCTGGGATGCTAAAAGTCCAGCGGCGCAGCAGGGCTCAGGCAGGCTGCCTGAATGCCGTGGCCCCACACCGCTGCCGGAAGTGGCCAGCTGCTGACGCAGCTCTGCGTGCCTCTGGTGGGGCAGGGGCAGCTCTGCACACTGCCTCCGCCCCCAGCACCATCCTCACAGTTCCCAGTGGCCAGTTCCAAGCCAATGGGAGCTGTGGGGGCGGTGTTTGCGGGCATGGGCAGTGCACAGAGACCTGCTGTCCCTTCCCCCAGGGGCACACAGAGATATGCCAGCAGCCAGCCACTTCCAGGAGCTGCCTGGGGCCATGGCATGCAGGCAGCCTGCCTGAGCCCTGCTGCACCGCAGGCCGGGAGACGCCTGTGGTAAGCGCCACCCAGCTGGAGCCTGCACTTTGCACCCCCTCCTGCACCCCAATCCCCTACCCCAGCCCAGAGCCCCCTCCTGTACCAAACTCCCTCCCAGAGCACACACCCCTCACCCCAACACACTGCACCCAAACTCCCTCCCACATGTGGCTCCATGCCGCTCCTGGAAGTGGCCAGCTGCCAGTTGCACCCCCCTTCACCCCAACACTTTGCGTGTGATGCAGCTCTTGAAATATTTTGGTCGAAAACAAAAAAATGGCTCTTCTTCTTTGAAAGGTTGCCAACCCCTGGACTAAACCCTGCTTGACTGAGCAATTCAAGTAAAGACAAGTCATAAACACAGCAAGCGGGATCTGTTTGGAAGGCACGTACGGTTAGGGAGCATGCCCGTGCAAATTTGAACAGACAGCTTTGCCCCCGAGGCCACCCACTGAGTTTTGCGGTCTCTTTCAGACAAACAATAAGTTATTTTTACTCTTATGTGGCACCTACTGAAGAAAGTCCACTTACCACAACTCCTATATAGATTAGATTGGACTGAAAAGGTCAAGTGTGCACTAACTCATCCACCCGTCTGACTGGGCACGTCGTTGCTCCCTGCGATGAGTGTTCTGACCTTGAGGAGTCATCCCTGAGCCAGAGTCATTTGAGAGAATTGTCTGCGAATCCCGAGGACCCTGCTAGTACACCAGCAAGGGTCTAGCCAGCTGACACCAAGGCAGCTACTCCAGTCTGCTCAACATTGCTACCTTACTGGGATGATCCCTGCTACCTGGAAGCTCTGACAGACTACTCTGACCCTGCAGTCTAAGCCTGTCTCTGCTCCGCCTCAAGCCACGGCCAGTTTCCTGGCTGTCCTGATGCCCCATGCTGGCCGCTGAGGCACATCTTGTGGACAACATAGCCATGACAGTGTGAAGATGATCAGAACAGTGACTCCATGGTCCAAAAGATACATGATTGGTATTTATTATTTGTACTGCACCCAAAGAGGATTAGGTGCCTCTCAGAACAAATAGACAGACAAGTCTTTTTGCTCTGTGTTTGTACAGCACCTAGCAAATGGGGTCCTTGTCCATGACTGAAGCTCCTAGGTGTTAGATTGAAGGGAACTTTCCTTCTTCATAGCTTGTGCAGAATGCTTCCCCCTACCATCATGCTGAGGACAGATTCCAGGAACATAGGCTCCTCTGGGACAGCTGTTTCCCAATGGCTGTACAATCGGGTCATAGCACAACATCCTTGTGCAGATAGCTGCTTAACTGAATTCAAAGTTCAGGTTTGGTTTAGCAAACTCAAGCACAGCTGGTCTGGGAGAGCCTGAATTTCCATCCAAGCTGTTTAGACAAAGCTACATGCTGTGGTGCCTCGGAGATTTAATGGCTGTACATCTAAGTATGGAGTAAGTCACATGTCACCGGTAGGACAGATGTTCAGCAAGAAGGAAAGCTTTAGGTTACAATTAAAGCAAAACTCATGTACAGTGGTACAAATCAGGAGTGACTTCATTGAAGCAAAAGGAGTTACACTGAAGTGAAACCAGTGTGAGAACCAGAATCAGGCCCAGATCCAATTCTGTTAAGACAAGGTAAACAGAAGGCCATGGGCCTGATTCTCCACTGTCTTGCACCTTGTGGGGATTCAGTCACACATATGCAAAGTGAGCACAGAGCAAGGCAAGCAAGTTGCAAGGCTGTGGAGAATCAGGCCCTATTTCTCAGTGCTAGCGGTCAAGCTTCAATTTCAGTTAAACTGTTTTTCCCTCAAAAATTTCTTAGAAAAAAACAAGTATTTCCTAAGCTTGATTAGTATCAGGTACATAAGTGACTTTCACCTGCAAAACATCGAGGTGCTGTCTCTTGTACTTTGGATGCTACCATAGTTCAGACACATTGATGGAAGGATGTGGGACTGAATTTGTAACTAGTGCTTCCCATCAGCTCTAACTCCATATTAATCTGTCAAGGGTTTTAGAACAATTACAGGCAACTATATATCATGTCCCACCAACAGCAGCACAAATACTCCCCCATGACACAGTGCGGAGGTTTATCAGATGTCAGTCATTAAGGGCACACACTTATACAATAGTACCCCTGCCTCCCAGTTTGTTCACGTTTCAAGTATTTAATAAAAATGGTGTCTCTTTGATAATTTATAAATGTGATGGTGATGCACAAATTTGAGGGGCGCCAAAAATAATTGTGTATTTTAATAGCCTCGACTCACATAGCTACGGCAAACTCTCTCCCTGTGTGATAGCCGGATAGCACCAGGATGGCCATCACTTCCTTCCATAAAGGAGACACAGAAGAAACTAGATAACATGATCATACAATTCCCCTTTTTCATCATCATATTATTCCCTTGTGCTAAAAGGTGAGCCCTGCTCATGTTTCTTCTGGGCTACAAAAGTCTTCATCAGTGAAATCATAGTACACATAACTATGCAGAAAAACTGACAATGCTTTGTTACAATTTTTTGGCACCAATATTCATTCTTTCGAGTGAGAATATTGTGTTTTGAAAGGTGGACATGATCCTGATTTTACAGATGGGGAAACATACAGTGCTAGTAATGGGAGACAGGCTAAACGACATACATTAGGCTGTTTGTACACCAATGCGAGAAGCCTAGGTAATAAAATGGAGGAATTGGAGCTCTTGGTCCGAGAATTGAAACCGGATATCGTAGGAATAACTGAAACGTGGTGGAATGGCAGTCACGACTGGAACGCAGGTATGGAGGGGTATGCGCTGTTTAGGAAAGACCGGGATAAAGGTAAAGGTGGGGGGGTGGCATTGTATGTCAATAGTGAAATAAGCTGTAAAGAAATAATAGTGGATGGAATAGATAATACAGAGTCCGTCTGGGCGATACTCAAGCTGGGTAAAAGTACTACTAGAGCCTCTCCGGGGATAGTGCTTGGGGTGTGCTATAGACCGCCGGGATCAACCCAGGATATGGATAAGGAATTGTTTAATGTATTAAGGGAGGTAAATACTAATAGAAACTGTGTAATTATGGGGGACTTTAACTTCCCGGATATAGACTGGGGAACAAACACTAGTAGCAATAATAGGGCTCAGATGTTCCTAGATGTGCTTGCGGATCAATTCCTTTATCAAGTGGTAGCTGAGCCGACGAGGGGGGAGGCCATTTTAGATTTGATTCTGGTAAGTAGTGAGGACCTTGTTGAGGAAGTGGTAGTGGGGGACAACTTGGGCTCCAGTGATCATGAGCTAATTCGCTTTAAACTAAATGGAAAGAGTACCAGAATTAAGTCAAAGACTAGGGTTTATAATTTTAAAAAGGCCAATTTTAACAAATTAAGGGGACTGGTAAGGGAAGTGGATTGGGCAAACGTATTAAGGGACCTAAAGGCAGAAGAAGCCTGGGATTACTTTAAGTTAAAGATGCAAGAGCTGTCAGAGGCCTGTATCCCCAAAAAGGGAAAAAGATTACTAAGCAAGAGACTTAGACCGAGCTGGATGAGCGACCGGCTGAAAGGGGCGATTAGGAAAAAACAGAAAGCGTACAAAGAGTGGAAGAGGGGAGGGATCAGTAAGGAAACTTACCTTAGCGAAGTCAGAGAATGTAGAGATAGAGTGAGAAAGGCCAAAGGCCGGGAAGAGTTGGACTTAGCGAGGGGAATTAAAAGTAATAGTAAGAGGTTTTACAGCCATATAAATAGGAAGAAAGCAAAGAAAGAAGAAGTGGGACCGCTGAAGACTATAGCCGGAGAGGAGATTAAAGATAATCTAGGCATGGCGCAATATCTCAATGAATATTTTGCATCGGTGTTTAATGAGGCCAATGAAGGTATTAGGGATACTAGCACCGTTACAGAGGGGCATACGGGATGGGGGATTACCGCATCCGAGGTAGAAACAAAACTAGAACGCCTTAATGGGACTAAGTCGGGTGGACCGGACGATCTTCATCCGAGAATATTGAAGGAATTGGCGCGGGAAATAGCAGGCCCATTAGCGACTATATTTAATGAATCTGTAAACTCGGGGGTAGTCCCGTTAGACTGGAGAATAGCCAATGTGGTTCCTATTTTCAAGAAAGGGAAAAAAAGTGACCCGGGTAACTATAGGCCTGTTAGTTTAACATCAGTAGTGTGCAAGGTGCTGGAGAAGATTCTGAAAGAGAAATTAGTTGAGGACCTTGAAGTTAATGGCAAATGCGATAAATTACAGCATGGTTTTACGAAGGGCAGATCGTGCCAAACGAATCTGATCTCCTTCTTTGAGAAAGTAACGGACTTATTAGATAAGGGAAATGCGGTGGACCTAATATACCTGGATTTCAGTAAAGCGTTTGATACAGTACCCCATGAGGAACTATTGGTTAAAATGAAAAACATGGGGATCGATATGAAAATCCAGAGGTGGATAGGGAATTGGTTAATGGGGAGAATGCAGCGGGTCGTATTAAAGGGTGAATTGTCGGGTTGGAGGGAGGTTACTAGTGGAGTGCCTCAAGGTTCGGTTTTGGGACCCATCTTATTTAATCTATTTATAACTGACCTCGGGACCGATTGCAAGAGTGGGCTGATAAAGTTTGCGGATGATACGAAGGTGGGAGGAGTTGCAAACTCGGAGGAGGATAGGGATACTCTGCAGGGAGACTTGAATGAGCTTGTGAATTGGAGTATCAGAAATAGGATGAAATTTAATAGTAAAAAGTGTAAGGTGATGCACTTGGGGACGAATAATAACAATTTTAGTTACAAGATGGGGACGCATTGGTTAGAAGTAACGGAAGAGGAGAAGGACCTAGGGGTCCTTGTGGACCGCAGAATGACTATGAGTCGGCAATGTGACGTGGCGGTGAAAAAAGCCAATGCGGTCTTGGGATGTATTAGGCGAGGTATATCTAGTAGAGATAGGGAGGTCCTGCTTCCGTTGTATAAGGCGCTGGTGAGACCTCATTTGGAGTACTGTGTGCAGTTCTGGTCTTCCATGTTTAAAAAAGATGAACTCAAACTGGAACGGGTGCAGAGAAGGGCGACTAAGATGATCAGAGGAATGGAAAACCTGTCGTATGAAAAGAGATTAGAGGAGCTTGGGTTGTTTAGTCTGACAAAGCGAAGGCTGAGGGGGGATATGATTGCTATGTTTAAATATATCAGAGGGGTTAATACAAGGGAGGGAGAGGAATTATTCCAGTTTAGTACTAATGTGGACACGAGAACGAATGGATACAAACTGGCCGGGGGGAAGTTTAGGCTTGAAATTAGACGAAGGTTTCTGACCATCAGAGGGGTGAAATATTGGAACGGCCTTCCGAGGGAAACGGTGGGGGCGACGGACCTGTCTGGTTTTAAGATTAAGTTGGATGAGTTTATGGAGGGAATGGTTTAATGATAAAACATAGTAGCCAAGGAAAACCAAGCAATGGTACATGAACAGCATAATGGCCAACAAGGGTCAGGCTAGAGACTCTTGCCTATATGCTCGGGGTATTACTGATCGCCATATTTGGGGTCGGGAAGGAATTTTCCTCCAGGGTAGATTGGCTGAGCCTCTGGAGGTTTTTCGCCTTCCTCCGCAGCATGGGGCAGGGATCACTAGCAGGAGGGTCTCAGCCGATTGAAGTCACTAAAACACAGGATTGGGGACTTCAACGGTAGAGTCCAGGGAAGGGTCTTGCGGCCTGCAGCATGCAGGCGGTCAGACCAGATGATCATAATGGTCCCTTCTGACCTTAATGTCTATGAGTCTATGAGTCTATGAGTCTATGAAACCGAGGCACGGAGCAGCTCAGTGACTTGCCGCTGCCACACACAAGTGACAGTGTTGGGCATAGAACCAACTACCCATCTCATGCTTTGATTACTAGATTGGGCTTTTTCTTGATGCAAACTCAAGAAAGTGCATTGCATAAAGAGATTAAGAATGACCATATATACTCATTCATTAGCCCATTTGTTTATAAGCCGACCCCCCAAGATGGTTAGGTAAAAATAGCAAAAACTATATGATCCTTTCATAAGCCGACCCTATATTTCAGGGGTTGGCAAACTTTGGCTCCTGGCGCTTTAGGGTAAGCCGCTAGCGGGCCTGGACGTTTTGTTTACCTGGAGCGTTCACAGACACGGAGCCCCTCAGCTCCCAGTGTCCGCTGTTTGCCGTTCCCAACCAATGGGATGTGCCTGCAGACATTCCAGGTAAATAAAATGACAATGTATTAAATATTCAACTCCATAGAGTTTAAAATCATCAAATTTTGGTGTAGACCCGTTTATAAGCCGACCCCCACTCTTTGATGTATCACTTTTTTACCAAAAATATTCAGCTTATGAATGAGTATATACGGTAAGTGTGCTCAGACTTCAGTTAGTTGTTTTTCTGAGGCCATCTGGTTAGCAGCATGCATTTGAAAGAGAGACGGTTGCTATAAGTATAACTGTAAAGTTGAAGAATGCAGATTAAACTCTCCAAGAATTTAGGACTTCATAATATCAGCCTGGGGATACACCTCCCATGCCCTGGTAAACAACTTAATGTTATCACCTGAAATATTCCCAGGTGCATCGACCTGCTATATTGGATCTTTGCATAATGGGTTATGGTGCCTTCCAGGCCATCTGGGATACTAGTTGCCAAAAAGCCATAAGGAGTTCTGCTGCTAGTTTGGCTCACCATAACAGGCTACAGAAATAAAAAAAGAACAAGAAATTCAAATAAAACGGTTGCCAAAATATTGGAGGAGAATGTCACTTAAACCTCCCAGTGGAAACAGAAGGTCTTTATTCATAAACCTTAACGGATTCAAATATACACTTACATCAGTAACTTGTTGCCTTTTCTTCCCAGTGAGGATGAAATTCTCCTTTCTCCAAGCTGCTCAGTGGCGCTTATCCACTGTTAAGATCTCTGGAGCATACCATGCTTGTGTTCTGTGTGCAGAACAAAATAGTATGATTCAGCAAAGCACTTAAAGTCTCACTGAAGTCCACGGGATATAAGCACGTGCTTAAAATTAAGCCCATGCTTTGCTAAAGAGAGATGGATTACTCTTGTCCTTAAAGTTAAGCATATACTTAAGTGCTTTGATAAACTGTGCCATGGTTTTATTCCATGTACATTTGTTATTCTCTCTCTAAATTACTTTAAATTATTGACAACCTAAAAGCAGAGGGCCAGGTTGTGAACATCTCCCTCCTACTGGTAAGAAGTTACTCACAGGTATAGATCCAGTATGGTAAGACTATTTCTGTAATTTCCACTGGGAGTAAGTGGTTCATATTCTGGCCCCAAATTTTGAAATCAAGTTTATAGAACATTTTATGTTACAGGCGATTTTTAAAAGAAAAGAGATGGGGGTTGTACCAATTTTTGCTTCTTTGTGATATTTAAAGGAGGCTTGGAAGGTTGTTGTTTTTTTAATTGAAAGTATTTTATTTCCTTCTTGTTTCTTTAGGTTACAAATTCAGGTCTTGTCTGCCCTGTTTTTCATGAAGGGCTCTGTGATTAACTGGAGATCTAGTAGTATTTATGACATGAAAGAGTCCATGAAATAAACTTGATTGACAAGGGAAAAGATTTTTATTAGGACTATTTAATTGTTTTTTAAGTTTGTTTTTCTTAACGTATAACTCAAACATCTGAGTAACACTTGTGAAGGAAGATGTCTTGGTTAAAGGTTCACCACCACTGCTCCTTTAATTAAGAGCTGGGAAAGCTGACCAACTGTTAATTGTTACTATTTTCACCACATTCATCTAGTAGCATCCATAAATGTGCTTCACTGAAGCTATGGAAACACCTGATTGCTAAATAGCATACATATTATCATGGCAGGAATTGTCAGATGGCAATGGGACACCATCTTAATCCTTTTCCTTAACATGCGAGCAAGTTTGTAGTCTTGGAAGAAATACTGTCTTGGTTTTCTAGAGTTTTTTTTTTTTAAAAAGAACGACTGTGGCAAACAGCAAGGGCTTGTCTACACATGAAATGTTATAGTGGCACAGCAGCAGCGTGACAGCTGTGTCATTGTAGTGCTTCATTTTAGGCACGACCTATGACAATGGGAGGCGTTATCCCATCAGCATAGGTAATCCACTTCCCCAAGAGGTGGTAGCTAGGTTGACAAAAGAATTCTTCTGTTGGCCTAGCACTGTCTACACAGGGAATTATGTCAGCTTAACTATGTCTCTCAAGAGTGTGGATTTTTTACACCATTGAGCGACATAGCTGGATCAATCTAATTTTCTAGTATAGACCAGTTCCAGGAGAGTTTGCGGCCTGCTTTGGTCTCTCAAATAGATTCAATTCTCAAGACAGGAGTTGCTCCATGGAACCCCGGCATTAGTGTTCATCTGAGATCCCTGAAAGACATGATTACCTGCATGCTGTTTGTGATCACCTCTTTCCCAGAACTGGTGAATAGATATAAATAAAACATGTTACACTAAGAATATACTTAGATTCCACATCAATTTCTCCTCAAACTGGAAACTGACCTGCAAGACCTCAAAATCTGCTACTGCTTAGCAGACGGGTGACATTATTAAGGCCCTATCCCTGCAATAAGTTCCACAGTGTAACATGAAAGTTCTAGGAGACGCTTTCAGGTAGCATACTATTTCTTGGGGGAACTGTTTGGAAGTGACACCTCCTGGGGAACTATCTGAGTCTCTGAGAAGCCAGGAGGCTGAAGAAGCCATGTTGTGTAAACAGCCCCAATAAAGCTGTGTAAGAGTGAGATCTTATACAGCAGAAAATCCAGACACAGTGAAGCATGAAACATGGTAGCAGTGATAATCGAGTCCTAGACATCAGGAGAGACCATTCAGAGCTGCACTGCAGAGAGCAGAGTACTTCTGTGAGTACACAGTTTGCTTTACAAGACAAGGTAGATAACAGAAAATGGAGGGACTGAAGCCTCCAGAGACATTAAACCTGCAAGCTAAGAATTTAGCTCAGGCATGGAAGAGCTGGAAAGGGGAATTTAACCTCTCTGTAGATATTGCGATGGCAGATAAAGAGGATGCTGTGAAAATAAAACTGGTTTTGTGACCTGATTGGAGAAAAGGGAGAGAGAGAGAGAGAAGTGAGAATCTGTGCCTGGAAAATCCCCAAGCTCAATGCAGGTTAGAAGCAATAATGGGCTGTTTTGGTACTTACTGTAACCCCAGGAAGAATGAAAGTGGTGGAAAGATATAATTTCTTTACTTGGAATCAAGCAGCTGGGAAGGGTATAGATGAGTACAGCACTGATTTAAAAGTGCTAGCAGCCAGCTGCAATTTTGGAAATAAAAAAATCATTGATAAGAGACCAGACAGTGTGTGGGATATGACATTTGCAAGTACAAGAGTGGTTGATGATGGAAGCTGACTTGACTTTGGGGAAAAGCTTGGAGATATGTAGGGTTGCAGAGGTATCCAAAGAGAGGATTAGAAGGGCAGTCAGCAGAAACTGCCCATGCACTACATAGAGAAATCAAAACCAGATACAACAACATCAGTAGATGACAATGGTACAAACACATGCAAGTACTGTAGGAAATAAAACATGTAAGATAGAAAGAGAGTGTGCAGCTTATGGGAAAAGAATGCCACATCTATGACAAATATAGTCATTTTGCAGCCAAGTGATTGTCCAGCGAGAAGAAAAACAAATCCAAGGCACACGCAGTAACTGAAGATAGCAACAGTGAATATGAAGACATTATGTAGGTGACTGAACAGATGGTAAACACAATGCAAGAAGACTCTTGTAAGCACCAGAAACAGTAGTAGGCAGCCATGTTACTCGGGAAGAAAGTGATATTATTTCAATTTGATTGTGGTGCAAGTTGTAACATTATCTTGATCAATCTGATGAATCCAGACATATAGTTGGAAGAGACTAACCAGCTGTTAACAACATAAAACCATATCACTTTAAAGCCCCTGGTGAAATGTAAAATTAAATTAAGAAATCCAAGGAACAAAAGAAAGAGTGAACTTCATAGTCACAGATGAGACAGCAGTACCACTTCTGGGCCGCAAAGTTGCCCAAGCCACAAACCGGATAAAAATACAGTTCCAAAACATAATGAAAGTGGACAGTGGGGTGACTGAAGGCACCTTGGATTACCTCGGATAAGGAGAAGATAGAGGGAGTGTAGAGATGTGTTTCAGGGGGACGGCTAGCTAGACACTGTTTATAAAATAGAGATTGACACTGGTGTGAAGCCAGTTAAATTGCCAAAAAGAAAAGTATTTGTTGCGTTACGACAGCCACCGAAAGACAAATCACACAGCCTCCATAATTGTGGAATCATACAGCCTGTAGAGAAGAGTACAGACTGGATAAGCAAGCTTGTGGTGGTAAGAAAGCCACCCAGAAAACTGAGACCACTAGACCCACTAAACAAAGCTTTGAAATCGAACCATTGAGGATAAATAACCAGCTCTGTCTAAAGTGAGACTTTTTACAGTATATTGAAACTCATGATCCTACAAGGATGGCCAGCAACAAAACACCAAGTACCTAAAGAGATAACACTGTTCTTCCAGATAGGAGACAAGTTGTGTGTACAGAATGGCATTATATTTCAGGGAGAAAGAGCAGTTATTTCAGCAGCTCTTAGGAATTAAATTATGCACAGAGTTCATTCATCACATTTGGGAACTGAAAGTTGCTTAAGGCAAGCCTGAGAGACTATATACTGGCCAGGAATGAATGAGCACTTATAGACTTCATGGAAGAGTGTGATGTATACAGATCCTGGGAAGACTATCAATTGAACAAGACCCTGTGGCAACACAAAGTTCCAGATAGACCATGGGCAAAGATGGGAGTGGATCTATTTACCTTTGGAGACAAAGGATACATGATTATTGTAGACTATTTTTCCCATTTCTGGGAGATAGACTATTGACCAGACACAGGATCTAGAGCAGTCATATGGAAGATGAAAGCATACTACGCACAGTATGGGATACCAGATATCATGTCTTCTGATAACAGACCACAGTTTGTTTCAGGAGAGTTCTGGAAGTTCAGTAAGGACTTGAATTTTGATCACACAACATCTTCACTGGGGTAACCTCAAAGCAGAAGCAAAGTGGAATCAGTAGTAAAAACTGCTAAGAAACTGTTGAAAAAAAGCAAAACCTGCAGAGGCTGACCCATACCTAGCACTACTAGATCAGAGGAATACTCCCTCACAAGTCCTAAATTCAAGTCCGGCCCAAAGATTGTCTTTGTTCTCTGCCTTATCACTCTTGCTGACAGCAGAAGTTGTTAGAGTCTGGGTACTCAGGTGCTTCATTTGGTGAACTATGGAGAAACCAATAAAACAGAGAAGTGTTTTATTACAACAGATCTGCAAGAGATCTGTCAGATCTGAATCCGGGTGAAAAAGCGCATATACAACATTTAACAAACCAGGATAAGTTCTGGCACAAAGCTACAGAGGTGCAACCAGGAAACCAAAGATCATATCAAATGCAAATGGACAATGGATAGATAGTGAGGCATAGCCATAGGCATCTCTGGAAAATAAAAGAAACCTCTAAAGACAGTATGGACAACACACAGCTAAGGGCTCTACAGCAGGAGAATTCTGAGCCAGAGTTGTTAGAAATGGACAATGTCAGGGGAATGCCTGTTGAAAGACAAGAGGAAGGTGGTGTCTTGGTGGAGACTCTAGTAACACCAAGCCTACAGACTGTGGTTGATCAGATTGAAGGAAGACAGCACCAGACAGGCACCAGTGAACCATACCATATTAGCTGAGGATAGATTATTGAGAGACCTGCTCTGTGATGGACTTCCAAGTTGTACAGGTCTATAGCTAGAGAAAATGATACGATTGTAACATTATTGACGTGAACTGTGACCATATAGATCATTGTTGCAACCAAGGTCCTATAGTTGCACCAGTCTTGTACAAAGGAGGTCAAGTAAGGCGTCTATGGAAAGGTTTTAATTTGTTAGTTATTCTTATGCTGTCTGTATGTGTGTATCATTTTTTTATTTGAAGTTATGAATATTGGCTATGTACTTGTATCTCAATGTATTTGATTCTATGTAGCATCAATGAAGCATTTGGTCAGTTTCTTGAGAAAGGACTATTCTGAGTAAGTGCCCAATCAAGAAACACTTAACTGACCATGGACTTTGGGAGACGCCAATCCACATCTGAGCTTTCCTGGGAACGTTCAAACTAACATGTAAACAATGGCATCGGCCTGCAAAAAGCTGAATCATTCATGGACATGTGACTTGTCCAGGTGGCTACAAACTCCATCTTGATTTTGCATAGAAGAACAAAGGGGTTTCTGCCCACAAGAGAGAGAAAATAAAAGGCCCTAGAAGCCTCTCCATTTTGTCTTCAGCTGGCTCAAGAGATGGCCTCTCCACCCCAAAGAGATGCCTGAAAGAAACTGGAACAAAGGACTGTAACTACGGGCGTGTGAGTGATTGCTGGACCCAGGCCATAAACCACAATGTTGGTCTGAAAAGGATTGGGCCCAGACTAGGAAGGAGTCTAGTCTGTGAAAGAAGCTTATTGGAACATCTCTGAGGGTAAAATACTACCTGTAATCAGTTTCTTAATGTATTAGGCTTAGACTTGCGTGTTTTGCTTTATTTTCTTTGGTGACTTACTTTGTTCTGTCTGTTATTACTTGGAGCCATTTAAATCCTTCTTTTTATACTTAATAAAATCACTTTTGCTTATTAATGAACCCAGAGTCAGTAATTAATACCTGGGGGAGCAAACAGCTGTGCATATCTCTCTATCAATGTTATAGAGGGCAGACAATTTATGAGTTTACCCTGTATATGCTTTATACAGAGTAAAACAGATTCATTTAGGGTTTAGGCTCCCGGAGGATTGAATACTGGGTGCTGGGAAAGTCCCTGTTAACTGTGAAGCCCCTGGGCTAGTGAATCTTAGTTTCTGTGAACTGCAGGGGGCATGGCCCAACTTTTTGGTCTGTGCTGTAGCTGAATGGAGTGTCTAACTCAGCAAGACAGGAGTAGAGGGAAGCCTTCTCTGACAGGGGGGTTTGTTCTTAATGGTATCCCAGCACATCTAGTGACAGTCTTGAGGGAGTTTCTGTGACCAAACCCGTCACAATGATGATGAATGCAGTAACCACAAAAACAATCATTAGATGTTAGATTACAGGATCAGTTATTGCTGGAGTGTTTGACAGTTTTCTTTAAAAGAGAAGGGATGTAACAATATGAAAGTGCTAGCAGACCCTTTTAGGCAGCATACCGTTCCTGGGGTGATTTGTAGGGAAGGGACACCTCTTGGAGAACTGTCTGAGAAGCCATGAGGCTGAAGAAGCCATGTTGTAAGCAGCAGCAATAAACCTGGAGTTTGTTAATTAATCCTGTATCACAGTGAGATCTTATACAGCAGAAGATCTGGACACAAAGGAGCTGGGCTGCCCATGAGGAGCTCATTGTAGAACTGGGGGCATAAATTAGATGTAACGGAGTCATTAGAGAAAGACAGACAAACAAACCAGGTGGGTTTTCAAGGTGGGAATGGACAGGAGTTACAGTGATAGTGATATCTGAGACCTCAAACAAACGCAGGGCAGACCACATTTGAAAGCTCTGATATTTTTAGCACAATAACAAGCAAGATAAAAACAAAACTACACTAAGCCAAAAACCCTTTCAGGCCTTTTCTATACAACATAAACAAGCAAAAAAGGGCACGAACACATTTTTTCCCCCATTTGCAGGTAACCTTTAAAGAAATGAACCCGATATCAGCGCAAATTTAGTCTGCTATTAGTATTGGTTGTGTACTCCGTTTTGGATCTTTGTCATATACGGAAAAGGTCAGTGACATACATTTAGGTCTTAAAGTGCTATGGGGTTGCACATCAAATAACAAGAAAGCAGTGTGCTGTACTCCCTCGGCTTCTCACATGCACACATACCGTTTGCAGTTTGATAGTTAGGGCCCAATTCTGCCCTCAGGCAAGAACATGCGTAGTTTGAAAAATGACTTGAATGCACTTTGTTGTGAGCTGAGTAAATTGCCATTCTTCCAACAAGTGCAAAATTCCATCTGCATTTTTCTGCATTTTAGATACAATAATTCCAAGAGGGCAGAGGGCAAAAACATGTTTTTCCCCAGGGAGGAAACACAATGCCTAACAGTCTACCATGTGAAAACTAGTTGCAAGAGGATACATTTATTATAACCTTAGGTGGAGGAACTAGCTTGCCACAGATTGGAGATGCACAGCTAGCAGGAAGCTGACTGACAGCACATATTTTTACAAGTACTAGGTTGGATTTGGCTCTCTTTTACACTTGTGTAACCTCAACAAAGCCAATCATTAGATATATTCAGGAGATAGGAATTTATATGATTCAAGTATAAGGGATAGAGTTAGAAATGGTCACAAGCCAATAAAAAAGGAAAACACTTTCTAGAGGCTCAGACTTAAACAAAACAAGCAAAAGCCTTTGTTCAAGGTGATTTTCTTACCAATCTATATTTCAGCAAGAGGCTGACCAACCCCTCTGGTGAGGATCTCCCACCACATCCAAAGTGTTCAGTTCCTTTATCTTCTTACGTGAAAGCTAACTTGGGGTTCTTTGCCCCTCCCTTTATAGTCCAGCGAACCTTTGAAATGGATTCTTCTGAGGATTACCTGCCAGAGTGAAGTTTATTCAAGCTGTGAGGAAGGCAACATGGAGTCTCCTGGTGAAGGAAATTCCATGCTGGTTTCTTCTCCTGCTGGGGTTTGCTAAAATGCAAACTGATCCATTTCCTGAAATCTCCTCCTGCTGCTGTCTGGATGGTCATGTTTACCATCTATAACATGATCTCCAATATGTTCATAATTCTGAGTCTATGCTCCATATATACACCATGCAATAATATTAATGATTATGTTAATCATTATGATCAGTATGGTATTAGCTTTCTATTGAGATCTAACACAACACCTTTTAAATACAGGTTATGACGTTAGTCAGTTGGGATACATTCAACTGGTCAGGCCAGCTAATTCACTACCAGATACTAATGAGTCCCTTGCCCTCTTGCATTAGGATGCTGTTAGGGTCACTGAGGTCAAAGATTGAAAGTCAGGCAACCAGAAGGGGGCACCAAGCAGAGAACCCTGGACAGCACCCACTGCTTCTCAAAGGCATCTAAGGAGTCAGTGGACACCGTCCAGAGTGTCTCTGCCCACAGTCATGATTGAACAAGGGAACAGAAATAGGCCCCACAGTTGCAGAGAACCCCTCCCCCGTCCAGCTTTCTCCTCCTGGAGTGATGGATGGCCATCTTGGCCAGTGCCAGGAGGCAGTTGACAAGGAGGACCTAATGACTTTGTGAGTCCACGGATGGGGTATCTTAGATCAGGAGATGCAGGGGAAAGTGCAGCCAGAACCTCAGTAAGAGGTTCTGGTAGAGCTGTAAGAAGGAACAGACTGCTTCTGGAGACAGGGCAGGGGTGCTGTGCCCCTGTTTGAGGAAACAGGACTTGCGTACATGTGAACAAACAAATTACATACCCTGAGAACTTATCCTGACTCTGCTCCAAGTGGGAAACCTATCTGCAGCAAAGGGAGTAACAATCTATATATTATTTTACTTGTATCTGTCTTTTTTACATATCTAATCTACAGAACTCGTATGAATTTAAATCAGTTACACTTAGGTCAAATCTCTCAGACACAATTCCCATTAACTTCCCATTGACTGCAGTAATGGAGTCACACCCCTGATCAAGCTCCCCTGCTGGACACTTACCAGACTTCTGTGTTGGATCCCATCACACTGAACGTATGTGCTCTCAAGCTCCCAGAGTCTGAGCAGAGTATAGGCATTGCCTCTGAGTCTCCAGGAACACAGACAGAGTCCAGATCCTTTGTCTAGATTCTCCTTCTGAGAGCTGAGACCTGGGTCTAACTGTATAGGCCCAGAAATTAGTGCCAGCTTAATAAGTGCCAGCTTAAGCACGTGTTTTCGCAGAGCTCCAACCTTGTGGGCACTCTGGTTTACAGTTTACCTCTCCAGGGGCACATGGTAATTGAAGCACAAAACACACATATTTTGCAAAAGGATTCCAAACCCAATCACTCTTTATTTAAGACAGCACAAGAAATATACAGATCCAGACAAAACAATAAAATCTCTATACTCCACTTCCTGCCTCAGTTTCCTCACCATTCGCACATTCTTTAGGATTTGATCAGAGTCCTGTAGCGTGTCCAGGATCACCCTCCTGCAGGTCATGGCTTCTCTTCTAAATCTAGAATCTGAGTCTTTTTCTCTGACCCCTTGTGACACCTGGCCAGAAAGGGGTAAGCATCCTGCAGGATAAATGATCCCAATTCAACCTTTAGGGACATATTGGTAGATAATTTTTGTGTGTTTACATATATATTGTTAGAGGTTAACAGTGTAACCAAACGGTTCCTGTCTATGCTGTATTCTGTTAATTCAGAGATCAAAAGGAGATTGTAACATTTAAATGAACTGTAAATATAATGATATCACTGTATTGATCTCTCTTTGAAATGTGTAACAAATCACCTGCAAATGGCAGAAAACAGGCAATTGCCTTATGTTAATCTGAGTAGCTAATTAGTAATGATGCTTAGGAAATAGGTCTACTTCAAAGTCTCGATGATAGGTGAACAATAGTCAAAGGACTCGGAGCTGTCCAGAGACGGCCTGGAACTGTATGAAAAACCCTTGGGTCCTGATTCTTTTTATCTCAGATCTGCTTGATGCTTTATGCAGGGGAAGCTTAAGTCGTAAGACTGAGATCTCCAGTCCCACCTGAATCACCCTGGATATGAATGTTGGACTATAACATATGGACTTATTCTGAAAGAACTCTTTGCAACTACAAAGCTCACCATCTCTACTATAAAACTGATCTCAGACCTGTACTCATGTCTGTATGTATACTTTTCTTTTAACCAATATTCTCTTTCTTTACTTTTTAAATAAATTTTGGTTTAGTTAATAAGAATTGGCTTCAAGTGTGTATTTGGGTAAGATCTGAAATATTCATTAACCTAGGAGCTGATGTGTCCAATCCTTTGGGATTGGTAGAACTGTCTTCTGTGATGAATAAGATTTTCAGTAATCCTCACCATATCTGATTTGGGTGTCTGGGTGGAAGCCCAAGGGTGGTTGGTTTAAGGGAACTGTGTTTTGGCTTCTGGGTAACCATTAAGGGATTATAGAAGCTGTTTTGTGCTGGCTTGATAAATCTAATTGGAATATCCACCAGCTTTGGGGATTGTCTGCCCCATTCTTTACAGTTTGGAGTAACCTCAGTGTGGCTTCCCTGGGACCTCAGTCACACCCCTGCAATCAGAGTCCTTCCGTTCTCCAAAATGGCCAGTGAGAGACCCTTCCTTTTGTAACTTCCAGGCCCCTTTGCCAAGTGATCCCCTAATTAGTCCCATCATGTGATGAAAGTACCCCACCACGTGATCTGCTGCATAGTTACCAGCCCACCTGGCAGAACCAATGTTCTTAGATTGGCCACTTTAGTTAGCATAGCCATTGAATTGCCCAGGTAGACCTATTCAAATGTCAATGGGTCCACTCACCCATCCCAGACATTGTTATGTGACAGACACACACTAGTCCATTGATCCAGCAAGTACCCCCTGAGAGCAGATAACAAGCAGCATAACATTAAACAGGTAAACTGAGTCATACACATTATTCATAAAGATAATGCAGAAGTTCCCTACGTTCTCGACATAGGCTAGCTACAAAAGGCAAGAATTGGGCTCTGCAATTACCAAACCCAGGCATGTTGTTTATATTTGATCTAGGTACTGTGGTAATTTTGACAGAAAGTATAACAATATTTTTAACACAAGCCCCTCACATATGACAAGTATCCTGCCAAAAAAAAATCTAATGTGTAGTCTTCTTGGTTTTATAGTATAATTTACACAACACCTTAGCTGGGCTGGATCTTACCTCACACAGGGTACAAGCTAAATGGCATTAGCTGCCTCAATCGGAGGCCAGGTTTACACTACAGAGTTAGGTCAACAAAAAGCAGCTTACGTCGACCTAGGAGCTCAATGGCTTCCTAGACCACGGGATGCTATTCGAGGAAGGACTGCTAGGCAGAGATGGCGTTCACCTTTCGAGGAGAGGAAAGACCCTATTCGGACACAGACTGGCTAACCTAGTGAGGAGGGCTTTAAACTAGGTTCGACGGGGACAGGTGAGCAAAGCCCACAGGTAAGTGGGGAACATGGAGACCGGGGAGATGGGTCAGAAACAAGAGGGAGTGTGGGCTATATTGGCAGAGAGAAAGGAGAGTCAGGACAAAACTGGGAGGAAAGATCAAACCAGTATCTTAGATGCCTATATACAAATGCGAGAAGTATGGGGAATAAGCAGGAAGAACTGGAAGTGCTAATAAATAAATACAACTATGACATTGTTGGCATCACTGAAACTTGGTGGGATAATACACATGATTGGAATGTTGGTGTGGATGGGTACAGCTTGCTCAGGAAGGATAGACAGGGGAAAAAGGGAGGAGGTGTTGCCTTATATATTAAAAATGTACACACTTGGACTGAGGTAGAGATGGACATAGTAGACGGAAGTGTTGAGAGTCTCTGGGTTAGGCTTAAAGGGGCAAAAAACAAGGGAGATGTCATGCTAGGAGTCTACTACAGGCCACCTAACCAGGTGGAAGAGGTGGATGAGGCTTTTTTCAACCAACTAACAAAATCATCCAAAGCCCAAGATTTGGTGGTGATGGGGGACTTCAACTATCCGGATATATGTTGGGAAAATAACACAGCGGGGCACAGACTATCCAACAAATTCTTGGACTGCATTGGAGACAACTTTTTATTTCAGAAGGTTGAAAAAGCTACTAGGGGGGAAGCTGTTCTAGACTTGATTTTAACAAATAGGGAGGAACTCGTTGAGAATGTGAAAGTAGAAGGTAGCCTGGGTGAAAGTGATCATGAAATCATAGAGTTTGCAATTCTAAGGAAGGGTAGAAGGGAGAACAGCAAAATAGAGACAGTGGATTTCAGGAAGGCAGATTTTGGTAAGCTCAGAGAGCTGATAGGTAAGGTCCCATGGGAATCAAGACTGAGGGGAAAAACAACTGAGGAGAGTTGGCAGTTTTTCAAAGGGACACTATTAAGGGCCCAAAAGCAAGCTATTCCGCTGGTTAGGAATGCAGGGGCAAGATTAGAAAGGCAAAGGCACATAATGAGCTCAAACTAGTTACGGGAATAAAAGGAAACAAGAAGACTTTTTATCGATACATTAGGAGCAAGAGGAAGACCAAAGACAGGGTAGGCCCACTGCTTAGTGAAGAGGGAGAAACAGTAACAGGAAACTTGGAAATGGCAGAGATGCTTAATGACTTCTTTGTTTCGGTCTTCACCGAGAAGTCTGAAGGAATGCCTAACATAGTGAATACTAATGGGAAGGGGGTAGGTTTAGCGGATAAAATAAAAAAAGAACAAGTTAAAAATCACTTAGAAAAGTTAGATGCCTGCAAGTCACCCGGGCCTGATGAAATGCATCCTAGAATACTCAAGGAGCTAATAGAGGAGGTATCTGAGCCTCTAGCTATTATCTTTGGAAAGTCATGGGAGACGGGAGAGATTCCAGAAGACTGGAAAAGGGCAAATATAGTGCCCATCTATAAAAAGGGAAATAAAAACAACCCAGGAAACTACAGACCAGTTAGTTTAACTTCTGTGCCAGGGAAGATAATGGAGCAAGTAATTAAGGAAATCATCTGCAAACACTTGGAAGGTGGTAAGGTGATAGGGAACAGCCAGCATGGATTTGTGAAGAACAAATCATGTCAAACCAATCTGATAGCTTTCTTTGATAGGATAACGAGCCTTGTGGATAAGGGTGAAGCGGTGGATGTGGTATACCTAGACTTTAGTAAGGCATTTGATACGGTCTCGCATGATATTCTTATCGATAAACTAGGCAAATACAAATTAGATGGGGCTACTATAAGGTGGGTGCATAACTGGCTGGATAACCGTACTCAGAGAGTTGTTATTAATGGTTCCCAATCCTGCTGGAAAGGCGTAACGAGTGGGGTACCGCAGGGGTCTGTTTTGGGACCGGCTCTGTTCAATATCTTCATCAACGACTTAGATATTGGCATAGAAAGTATGCTTATTAAGTTTGCGGATGATACCAAACTGGGAGGGATTGCAACTACTTTGGAGGACAGGGTCATAATTCAAAATGATCTGGACAAATTGGAGAAATGGTCTGAGTTAAACAGGATGAAGTTTAACAAAGACAAATGCAAAGTGCTCCACTTAGGAAGGAAAAATCAATTTCACACATACAGAATGGGAAAAGACTGTCTAGGAAGGAGTACGGCAGAAAGGGATCTAGGGGTTATAGTGGACCACAAGCTAAATATGAGTCAACAGTGTGATGCTGTTGCAAAAAAAGCAAACATGATTCTGGGATGCATTAACAGGTGTGTTGTGAGCAAGACACGAGAAGTCATTCTTCCGCTCTACTCTGGTTAGGCCTCAGCTGGAGTATTGTGTCCAGTTCTGGGCGTCGCATTTTAAAAAAGATGTGGAGAAATTGGAAAGGGTCCAAAGAAGAGCAACAAGAATGATTAAAGGTCTTGAGAACATGACCTACGAAGGAAGGCTGAAAGAACTGGGTTTGTTTAGTTTGGAAAAGAGAAGACTGAGAGGGGACATGATAGCAGTTTTCAGGTATTTAAAAGGGTGTCATAAGGAGGAGGGAGAGAACTTGTTCACCTTAGCCTCTAAGGATAGAACCAGAAACAATGGGTTTAAACTGCAGCAAGGGAGGTCTAGGTTGGACATTAGGAAAAAGTTCCTAACTGTCAGGGTGGTTAAACACTGGAACAAATTGCCTAGGGAGGTTGTGGAATCTCCGTCTCTGGAGATATTTAAGAGTAGGTTAGATAAATGTCTATCAGGGATGGTCTAGACAGTATTTGGTCCTGCCATGCGGGCAGGGGACTGGACTCGATGACCTCTCGAGGTCCCTTCCAGTCCTATAATCTATGAATCTATGAAACTCTGTCTACTCTGCAGCGTTGCTCCCACTGATGTAAGTCCCCCACTACGCCGACATAATAAATCTACTACCACAAGAGGCATATCACTTAGGTCGAGGTAGTTAGGGTGATGCAGTGTCTGTGTAGACACTGCATTACTTACATCAACTGTGAGCACTGCTGCTGAGGGCTGACAGTCCGGGCTGTGAGCCCTGCTGCCTGGCACTCGCATCCCAGGCTGTCAGCGCCCAGCAGCGGAGCTCATAGCACTACATAGTCATAGTCTACACTGCAATAAAAGACCACAGCAGGGTCATGGCTGGCCCAGCTCAGCTGATTTGAGCTGGGGGTATATCAGAGTTCAGTGTCCACGTTTGGGCTGGAGCCTGAGCTCTGACACCCCACAAGGTGGGAGGGTTAGAGGCACACTCCAGCCTGAGCCAGAACTTCTACGTTGCTATTTTTAGCTCCACAGCCCAAGCGCGAGTGAGCTGACCTGGGCTCTGAGAGTCATTGCCCTGGGATTTTTATTGCAGTGTAGATATACCATTAGAGTTCTGTGAATCTTTTTATTAAGATAGCTGATCAATGCTGACTTTAGGCTTCATTTTATATGATGAGTATTTTTCTAGTGACCTGATGCTAATATCCAATTCTATCTCCTAAAACAGTACAGTATCTCCTTAAACAGTTTTGTTTAAGCTGGAAGTGTTTGACTCAGAGTATATCATATTATTTCACTTTATTTTTGTCTTCTTCCCTAGAAATGTGTCTCCTTAGAGATAAGTAACCTCTCACTGCTGTGGAAGGAAAAGAAAAGAAAATTTCAGTTCTTCAGTGGAGATAATCAGCAGGCTGAGTACCAGGGTGGGAATGACGGACTCTACCTTGTTTGCATACTGAAGAAGAATTGCACCCTATACATCAGAAATCTTCATAGGACATTTAAGCTAAGATTGGAAACAATGACCTAGTAAATGCATAAGTTTTTAGAATAGTATTGAAAACTTTTAGTGCAGGGGAAGAGGTTGTAATTACATCTCCTTTTTCTCCTGCAGAGCAAACAGATAAGCAGAAATTAAAAGAAAAAATACAAATGCAAACCTGTCAAACTGATTTTCAGTTTGATCTAAAATTAAAAGACATTTATTGGCAGCTCATCAGTTTTCTGTAGATACAAGAGTGGTTGCAAACTGTTATCCAGCATAATGAGTGTTCAGCAAAATTGGGTATGAGTTTAACGTAGTGATTAATGGAAATGTTAAATGTACGAAAGGATAATGTATTAACATTCAAAGTATTACATTATCAGTTGTTTTGTTATAATGTGCCCCTATTGTTATTAATGCAAATACATTTTGATCATCTGAATCCATAAGAGAATTTTATTATTAATACTTCTTGCTCTGTTTTGGAGGACGTAGAAATAATGAGAGCCTGATTATCCTTTGTGTAAACGTTGACAGGAGTTAGTCATATTGCTTAATGCAGTGCAAGAAAGCGCTTGGATTCTACCATGAGGGTGGTACAAAAACCAGTACAGAAAGAAGGAACTCCACTAATGTCAACGTTACATTGATGTAAAAGTTCACTGACTTCAGTGGAATTATTTCTGACTTAGGGCCTGATACTGAACTCACGTGTGTAACAGACTAACAAGTTCACTTAATTCTTCAGGACTAGATCAGTTGAGTAGATGCTATAGGTTCCTATCTGAAATCACACAATCACAGCATTATCAAGACTGAGAGGAAGCTATATTATGTTTGATTTCCTTCTTCCACCTACCTTTGACACATATGTTGGCAGGAGTCTTCTAATATATCAGTTGCAGGGGCTAAAGACCAAGGCGGGAGAAGAGCTATTTAAGCTCAAGAACAGTGTTGGCACAAGAACAAATGGATATAAACTGGCCATGCTTAAATTTAGGCTGGAGATTAGAAAAAAGTTTCTAACCATCAGAGGTTCTGGAACAGCCTCCCAATAGGAGTTGTAGGGGCAAACCCAACTTCATTAGTTTTAAGATAGATCTTGTTATATTTATGAGTAGGCTAGTATGATAGAGATGCTTGCAGTAGTGGGGGCTGTGCGCAGAAGCCCTGGCACGCCCTTCTGGTTCATGCCTTATATTTCTAAAATCTCATGCTTCAAGGTTTCAGCCAGTTATCTCCAGGATCAGGCAGGGAAGTCCCCCACCCCCCAATGTATTGTGGTTGTTTTCTCACCCCCACCCGCCAAAGCATCATAGATGGGCTCAGTGAAGATAGGACACTAGATTGGGTGAGCCAGTTCACTGAGGGGGTACTGAGAAATCTCTCTTTCTCTCAAGTGCTTGGGCGATGGGTTTTGCTCATGTGCTCAGAGTCAAATTGATCACCATATGTGCGGTCAGGAAGAAATTTCCTACCAAATCAGATTGGCTGGTGCCTTAGTGTTTTTGCCTTACTCTGCAGCATTGGTCACTTGCTAGGATCATCTGAGCACATCTAACTAATCAATTCCCTTTCACTGCAGGGACCTCAGGCCTTAGGTGCACCTCAGTCCCTCTGTTTCCTTGCCTGAAGCACACACTAGATTAGTCTCCTTATGGCTGTAATACTTGGTGTGCAGGTGCTGTTTAGGGGCCTGTAATATCCAGGTGGTCATACTAGATGATCTGGTAGTCCCTTCTAGCCTTAAACCATATGAATCAATGACACTATCGCTCCTCCAAAACAGGATACTAGCTCCATTCCTTAATTGAAGTTATGGGTCATTTTAGTTTGAGTTTAAATCTAATATATCTCTTCTCTTATTGTTAGCTAACATGAACTACCCTCCTTCTTTGTATAATCTACACTTGGTCAAATTGTCCATTGCAAATGAAGCATACAGTGAATGTAGCCCATTTTTCTATTGAATTGTTTGCAAACCAATCCTGATTTCTATGAATAAATTGGTTATAATTGTAAGTATTCACTGAACAGTATATATGATTACATCTCCCATAGATTTCAGTGGATTTTGGATTAGACGGTATTCCTGGTATGTGACTGGTCACCTAAGTCACATGCTATTGTTTCCTTCCCGTGGCTGGATGACTGACTTTTGAAACAAGAGAATAGTGACTATTCTTATTTGCATATGAATACCTTTGTCTGCATGCAAATAAAGGGATTCTGCTGAAGAACACCTACTTCCTGAATCAACACAAACGTGTTTTCTGAAATGTTTGTAGATAGCGAATAACAAGGGGCATGAATGTTGCTGACCTGAACAGCTATTCATAATTTCATGGAGTTTTCATAAACATTGTATTTCAGTATTCACTCAGCTCTGGCATCTCTGGAGGCACATAGGCCTTCCCTAACATTTCCTACTTTTGCTATCACCTGTTCCCCACTGGTCATGATAATGGTGGAGCACTAGTCTAAACAAGGCATCGGCAGTCATTGTAGGTCTGTTACCATTACTATACCACTACAGTGGAGCAGAACTGGAAGTAGCAAATGTGGGTGTGATGTTATATGATTAAAATATGACAATGTAGATCATTGTTGCTACCACTGTTGTATAATTGCAATAATCTTGTACAAAGTAGGTCATGTTAAGTGTCTATGGAAAAGTTATAATTTGCTTAATATGATTATCCTATTAATATGCATGCATCATTTTTATATCTGAAGTTATTAATATTGACTATGTACCTGTATTTCAAATGTGTTCCCTCCTGTGGTAACACCCACAAGGTACTTACAGGTAACAAGCCAGCACATTGTGAAGGGACTATTCAAGTTAAATGGTCCATCAAAGAACACTTAACTCATAATGGGCCATAGAAGAGGCTTATCCCTACCTAATAGACCTTCCTCTGGACGTTTTAGCTAGAATATGGGTAATGGCCCCTGCTATGACTAAAGGAAGCATGCAAGGGCCTGTGACTAAATCATGTGACTATAAACTCCACCTTAATACCTGTATTTTTCCACAAACTGGGCTGAGGACTTTGTTTGGAATAATGCATTTCCCTCCACATGGCAGAAGCTATAAGGCCCTGGAAACATCTCCATTTTGCCCCTTTCCTGCTCTGATCTCTAGACTATAGAATATTAGGGTTGGAAGAGGCCTCAGGAGGTCATCTAGTCCAATTCCCTGTTCACCAACTAAATCATCCCAGCCAGGGCTTTGTCAAGCCGGGCCTTAAAAACCTCTCAGGATGGAGATTCCACCACCTCCCTAAGTAACCCATTCCAGTGCTTCACCACCCTCCTAGTGAAATAGTGTTTCCTAATTTCCAACCTAGACCTCCCCCACTGCAACTTGAGACCATTGCTTCTTGTTCTGTCATCTGCCACCACTGAGAACAGCCTAGCACCATCCTTTTTGGAACCCCTCCGCCCCTTGAGGTAGTTGAAGGCTGCTATCAAATCCCCCCTCACTTCTCTTCTGCAAACTAAATAACCCCAGTTCCCTCAGCCTCTCCTCGTAAAGCTCTTGGACTTATACTAGTGGAGGGATTCTAGCCAAAGTACTGAGGACCTTCCAATCATTTGGAAGCAACCAGAGACTTAACAAGCCAGCAGTTTATTTGATCAGGCTTGAAGAAGTGATTCAAGAACTTTGCAATTATTATATGTATTTGATTCCTCTAACCAGTTTCAACTTACCTCTTTCTTTCTTTTTATAAATAAACCTTTAGATATTAGTTACCAAAGGACAGGCAACAGCTTGATTATTGGGTAAGATCTGAGTTATATATTGACCTGGGCATGTGGCTGGTTCTTTGGGATCAGAAGAACCCTTTGCTTGATGAAATTGGTTTTAAATAACCACTCATCATTAAGTCTAATGTCTAGATGTTGAATCCAGGATTGGAATACTTAAGGAGGCTGCACAGGAGGCACAGACTATCCAACAAATTCTTGGACTGCATTGCAGACAACTTTTTATTTCAGAAGGTTGAAAAAGCTACTAGAGGGGAAGCTGTTCTAGACTTGATTTTAACAAATAGGGAGGAACTCGTTGAGAATTTGAAAGTAGAAGGTAGCCTGGGTGAAAGTGATCATGAAATCATAGAGTTTGCAATTCTAAGGAAGGGTAGAAGGGAGAACAGCAAAATAGAGACAATGGATTTCAGGAAGGCAGATTTTGGTAAGCTCAGAGAGCTGATAGGTAAGGTCCCATGGGAATCAAGACTGAGGGGAAAAACAACTGAGGAGAGTTGGCAGTTTTTCAAAGGGACACTATTAAGGGCCCAAAAGCAAGCTATTTCACTGGTTAGGAAAGATAGAAAATGTGGCAAAAGACCACCTTGGCTTAACCACGAGATCTTGCATTATCTAAAAAATAAAAAGGAGTCATATAAAAAATGGAAACTAGGATGGATTACAAAGGATGAATATAGGCAAACAACACAGGAATGCAGGGGCAAGATTAGAAAGGCAAAGGCACAAAATGAGCTCAAACAAGCTACGGGAATAAAGGGAAACAAGAAGACTTTTTATCAATACATTAGAAGCAAGAGGAAGACCAAAGACAGGGTAGGCCCACTGCTCAGTGAAGAGGGAGAAACAGTAACAGGAAACTTGGAAATGGCAGAGATGCTTAATGACTTCTTTGTTTCGGTCTTCACCGAGAAGTCTGAAGGAATGCCTAACATCGTGAATGCTAATGGGAAGGGGGTAGGTTTAGCAGATAAAATAAAAAAAAGAACAAGTTAAAAATCACTTAGAAAAGTTAGATGCCTGCAAGTCACCAGGGCCTGATGAAATGCATCCTAGAATACTCAAGGAGCTAATAGAGGAGGTATCTGAGCCTCTAGCTATTAGCTTTGGAAAATCATGGCAGACGGGAGAGATTCCAGAAGACTGGAAAACGGCAAATATAGTGCCCATCTATAAAAAGGGAAATAAAAACAACCCAGGAAACTACAGACCAGTTAGTTTAACTTCTGTGCCAGGGAAGATAATGGAGCAAGTAATTAAGGAAATCATCTGCAAACACTTGGAAGGTGGTAAGGTGATAGGGAACAGCCAGCATGGATTTGTGAAGAACAAATCATGTCAAACCAATCTGATAGCTTTGTTTGATAGGATAACGAGCCTTGTGGATAAGGGTGAAGCTGTAGATGTGGTATACCTAGACTTTAGTAAGGCATTTGATACAGTCTCGCATGATATTCTTATCGATAAACTAGGCAAATACAATTTAGATGGGGCTACTATAAGGTGGGTGCATAACTGGCTGGATAACCGTACTCAGAGAGTTGTTATTAATGGTTCCCAATCCTGCTGGAAAGGCATAATGAGTGGGGTACCGCAAGGGTCTGTTTTGGGACCGGCGCTGTTCAATATCTTCATCAACGACTTAGATATTGGCATAGAAAGTACACTTATTAAGTTTGCGGATGATACCAAACTGGGAGGGATTGCAACTGCTTTGGAGGACAGGGTCATAATTCAAAATGATCTGGACAAATTGGAGAAATGGGCTGAGGTAAACAGGATGAAGTTTAACAAAGACAAATGCAAAGTGCTCCACCTAGGAAGGAAAAATCAGTTTCACACATACAGAATGGGAAGAGACTGTCTAGGAAGGAGTACGGTAGAAAGGGATCTAGGGGTTATAGTGGACCACAAGCTAAATATGAGTCAACAGTGTGATGCTGTTGCAAAAAAAGCAAACATGATTCTGGGATGTATTAACAGGTGTGTTGTGAGCAAGACACGAGAAGTCATTCTTCCGCTCTACTCTGCTCTGGTTAGGCCTCAGCTGGAGTATTGTGTCCAGTTCTGGGCACCGCATTTTAAAAAAGATGTGGAGAAATTAGAAAGGGTCCAGAGAAGAGCAACAAGAATGATTAAAGGTCTTGAGAACATGACCTATGAAGGAAGGCTGAAAGAATTGGGTTTGTTTAGTTTGGAAAAGAGAAGACTGAGAGGGGACATGATAGCAGTTTTCAGGTATTTAAAAGGGTGTCATAAGGGGGAGGGAGAAAATTTGTTCACCTTAGCCTCTAAGGATAGGACCAGAAGCAATGGGTTTAAACTGCAGCAAGGGAGGTCTAGGTTGGACATTAGGAAAAAGTTCCTAACTGTCAGGGTGGTTAAACACTGGAATAAATTGCCTAGGGAGGTTGTGGAATCTCCATCTCTGGAGATATTTAAGAGTAGGTTAGATAAATGTCTACCCGGGATGGTCTAGACAGTATTTGGTCCTGCCATGCGGGCAGGGGACTGGACTCGATGACCTCTTGAGGTCCCTTCCAGTCCTAGAATCTATGAATCTATTACTGACTTCTTGTTAGCTAGTGCAGTGAGACAGAAGTTTACTGTGTTGCTGGTTTCATATATCTTATAAAAGAATAACCACCAGTTTTGGGGTATGCTTGCCCTATTTCTCAGCAGCTTGTCCTGAATTTGGTATTCTCAGTTATGACACATTGGGGCACAGTGACAGTGGGAACTTTGGAAGGAGGAAACAGCTAGTGCAGACCAGGGGTATGCACAGATTTTTTACTTTGACCCCTTTGGGGGGGAAGCATGTTCTCCCCCCCGCCCCCCCATCTCCACTCCAGTTCACTCTTCCTTCCCTCCTTCCCCACCCCAGCTCCAGCAGGAGCTCGCTCTTCTCCCCAAGCCGGGAGGATCTCACTCTCCCCGCCACTTTGGCCCGGGTCTGGAGGAGTTCTGTGCCCCTGACAATTATGGTGGGGGGAGCATGCCCTTGCTTGCCCCCCCCATTGTGCACACCCCGGTGCAGACAGCCTAACAGTAACTACCAGAACCCTAACAATTAAATCAATACCACCTAGCTCCTATATTGTGCTTTTATCAGTAAATCTCGAGCTTTACAAACAGGATAGATATTATTCATTACTATAGTCAAGGCTCTGCTGTCATAAATGCTATAATTTATTAGGTTTCCCTAAGATATACGTATTTCATTCTCTTAATCTTTCTTCACCCCATCCTCCTAAATCCTGCTTCACTAATTGCGCTTCACAGCATTCTTCAATTTTCCTGTATCTTTGCTGTAAATACAATACTAAAACTGAATTTATATCTGAGCAGCGGCCTAACAAGCCTGCAAACAGAGAAGATGCGATAAGTCATTATGAAACTTCACATCCCACCACCCTTTTAATGATGCAGACAACTGGAACTGATTGAGATTTTTTTTGGTTAGAAAACATTTTCTTCTAAAAATTTGTTCTGTCCTCCATCTTTCAGTTAAAAAATAAAACCCAAATATATTTCTTTCATTTTTCACACCCTCATTTATCTTACTTCTAACTCCATTCTTTCTGTTTATACCTCCCTTCCTGCTTGCTCCATTTTATCCCTGGGAAAGTGGAGGGGGGAAGAGAGAAAGGGAGAAAAAATGAGAAACTGAAAAAAAATGGGTTTCAATTTTTCATTGAAAAAATTCCACACACAGAGATACTCCTTGTTTTAATTAGTTCTAAGCACAACAACAAAAAACTCAGTTTGGGGGATTTGGAAATTAATTTTCATCTGAGTAGGACAATTACTACGATCAAGATGGACCAGGCTGCTGGTGTAAATGGCATAGTTATGGTTTATAATAGGAGGGAAATCATTTTCAGAATCATATTTGTTTAAAGAACAGGAGTACTTGTGGCACCTTAGAGACTAACAAATTTATTAGAGCATAAGCTTTCGTGGACTACAGCCCACTTCTTCGGATGCATACAGAGTGGAATAAATATTGAGGAGATATATATACACACATACAGAGAGCATAAACAGGTGGGAGTTGTCTTACCAACTCTGAGAGGCCAATTAAGTAAGAGAAAAAAAAACTTTTGAAGTGATAATCAAGATAGCCCAGTAATAATCACATCAGCCATACCATCAGGGGCTCATTCACCTGCACATCTACCAATGTGATATATGCCATCATGTGCCAGCAATGTCCCTCTGCCATGTACATCGGAGAGACTGTCCGGTTTGGCCGGCAGGGCAGACTCCACTCCTGTCCTGTGATCTCACCCAGGTAGTCTTGTACACCTTGGGTGTTAACACTCTTGTGGGATTTATTATTACCACCACCACACGTAGCAGCTTTATCTCCAACATCCTTCAGATGCCAGCCCTTTCTTGAGAGAAATCTCACCCTCCTCAGATACCTTTTCCCTTGGCTCTGCTAGCCTTCTCCCTTCTGCATTTGTTTCCTGTGCTTTTTAAACTACCCCTCTCAGCGGACTGGACAATTAGCTCCTTAGCATCTCCAGCCCACAGTCTGATTAGATAGTTAAGCACACCATTCCTCAATCAAGTCTTCTCTAGGGGGGACTAATAAAAGATTAAGTGACCCAAGTGCTGGAATAGCTATTAGCTCTCAGCACTGTCACAGATGGATTGCTTTATTAATTACATTTATTATCCCTGCAGAATGTAGAGACACACACTTTGAGAGACAGAATGGAGAAAAAATTCTCTTGCTTACTCAGATTGACATAACTGCACATGTACACACACCAGTGGAACAGAACAGAATTTGGTTCATTGCATGAACATATGAACTACTATGGCCACCATTATACGGTCATGACACAGTGGTTTCTGATACATCTGTAATAAGATACCTGTAGCTGTCCCTCCAGGATCTCAGATAACAGTGTGTGGCAACTCTTTACATGTTTAGCAATTACCATCATACACATGGAAAATGGCTGCAAGCAAAAAGAAATCAGTCGGTGTCTCTTCAGCCAGTCCAGATTGCTAAGCTATAAATATAGGGATCTAGCTGCACTAGTTTTAAAATAAATTCAGTGTCTGGTCATGGTGAAAAAGTTATAGTATTTGTAAACAGCTTCAGGGCTCTCAGACAGCAGTGCTGCTGTGGAGAGGCTGTCAAGTTCTTGTGACCTTCCTTCCCCTCACATCACTGATCTTTGATCTCCTCACCAGGAAAAGGGAAGGGGAGTCAGGGTGAGACAGAGCCCCCGAGAAGTCAAGAGGTCAAAGCCCACTGAGCCTTTGGCTGAGCAGGTGGCGAAGCATGATCATCATTCCACTATTGTCACCTCTCCAGGGCTAGGCCCGTGGTGTACGTAGGGATCTGCTCTAAGGTGCACTGGCTCGGAGGCTGAGCAGTGATTATATTTCATGGATTTAGAACTACTCAGAGGAGATAGGTGGTCAAATGGTTTGAGCCTGGGACTAGGAATTAGAAGTTTATGTTCAGCTCCTGGCTCCTTCTGTGATTTTAGACAAGCTTAGAGTTTAAGCTCTGTTCATCTGTAAATGGCCTCTTACTGCTCCCACAGACTTTAGTGGCAGCAGGATCATGACCCAGCTGGGGACAATATTTACTTACAGACCTTCCTTCATAAAGCAATTGTGAATATTAATTAAATAATGGGAGACAGCGTGGCTTTAAGCCATGGCCTACATCTGGGCAACAAGCGGGCTGCCCTGCAGTGCAAAGGAATATCAGGATGATTTCTGGCTAACATGCTCCAGCAGCTGCCCCTTGCAATGATGCAGTGTCTGCGTCTCACAGCAAAAGCAATCTCACCATGCGCCTCTCATTCACCTTTGGGCTTGCTAGCATTACGCACAGCACTAGCCTAGAACAGTGTCTTCACTGCCCAACTGAACTGGATCTAGTCCCCAGGCATGGATACCAGGGGCAGCAAGACTCCTTGCATCCCATCTCTTAACAGCAGAGCATGGGGCACAATCCAGCCCCGTGCCAGCAAGGCATCTTATAATGTCTATGAATTGAGTATTTGTTTCTTTGGGCTGTGACATTAAATGGAAACATCCTTAAAAAAAAAAAATAAATATCACAAGTCATACAACTGTTATGCCCAGGTCCGCCAAGAACGGGTTCAGGCCCCGGTGAAAAAAATTTTTTGGGCCCCCCGGCAAGGGCAGACCAGCTAAACAGCCGGGGAAACCAGGTCCTGGGCCCCCTTCCGGACCGCCGGGTCCCAGTAATTTGTACCGGCTTCCTCCCCCTCTCATGCCTTGCCTGACCCTGTAACGAGGTTCACTCATTGCAGGGTGTGGAGGAAAAATAGTCTAAGGCCTAAACTTTGGTCAAGTGAACTGTATGTAGGGTGAGGTGAACTGTATGTGTGGCCTGGAGGAAGGAGAAAAGGGGGGTGAGGGAGTAAAAGGAGAAGGGTAGACAGAAATCATAAAAGCAGAACTAACTGTAGACATTATAAAAGTAGAATTAACCTTTGTAACAGATTATGATTAATAGATGTCAGGTGACAAAGCAAGAAACTGCAAAGGGGCAGACTGTGAAAAACAGGAAAGCTTGTTAAGCTATATTCCCTTTTTGGGGGAATGTATTCCAAATATGGCAATAATGTTGATAAGAAAGTATGCATTACTTAATTGTGGTTTTATGCTATATAAGCTATTTGAAAATCTATAGTCAGGGGAATTGCCAGTTCACTGGTACCCCCGTGCATGCATGAAAATAAAGAGGCCTCAGGCGATTCTGATCCAAACACAACGCGTGGTCGTTTTTCCACAACAAGGGGCACCTTCTTCTGGCTGGATCTGGGGATAAGTTCTTGTCCACTCTGGCCCCCTTTCCATCACCTGCTATCTCTTACTGATCTGGCCAGAGGACCAAGTCATACTTTAGTCCTCACCTTCCAGGGTGTCACAGTCCCACTGGACAAGCTGTCCATATGCCATGTCAGGCAGTCTTCCAGTCCAAGACCAGGTCCAGTGCCATTTTCCCAGTGGCTGGGAGAGGAATCTGGGCCTGCCCACTACTCTAGTTTTGAGCCCAGGGACCCTATGCCTAGCAACCACAGTCTATTCAAACTCAGATATTGGGGCTATTTCCTTAGACTCCTTCCTACCTCGTGTCTATCTTGTAGCTGACCTCTGGGGTTTACCAACCTGACTTTCTCTGCTCCCCATAGCTACTCCTCTCTCAGCTTCTTGCCAGTCTCTGTAGTTCAGGACAGCATCCCAGAGCTTATGCAACACCAACACACCCAGTTGTCGGGATCCAACCTGGGGCTTCTGGAGCTTAGTGCATGAGCCTCTACCGCATGAGCTAAAAGCCAACCGGCCGTTAGCTAAGGCTGTAGAGCAGACTCATTTTAACTCTCTCTTTAAGTGGTTTCAGTGGCACTAGATAGGACAGAACACCACACCCAGGAGGTGTGTGGGTTACACTTCCACTCCCCCTTTAGAAGTACTCCTTGTCCCTAGCCAACTCTCTTTCTCACTGGAGAACTCCTTTCTGCTGCTCTCAACATCCTGGCTTTATGCAAGCCCAGCCTGCCCCTGCCCAGGTGGGCTTCATCTTCAGTTAAGACGGTCAGGCCCTGGCTCTTCTTCAGGTGCAGACTATAAGGTTAATTGGCCCTTTTTAACCTACTCAGGCCTTGTGTGGGGGTGGACCCCACGTCAGAGATCCCCTTTGTTAAAGTCACTCACCCTAGCAAACCCCCAGGCTATGTGTATTCCACATTGTGGCGCTTTTATGTACTGCAGGGCTCCGATACACAAGGTGAAAACCCATGGCTGGTTTTTTTGCTGGCAGTGCTGAGTCACTAATGATTGTGGTAGGCTACTTCTCCATGATCAATACATAAATCTGTATAAAGTTATCGTTTAAAACCCTTCTAAGGACCAGGAATCTGAGTAATTTCTGCTTTTCATCTTACTGATTACAAAAGAAATTTCAGCAAAATCCAGCTGGGACTCTGTTTTCAAGGTGATAGAAAGGAATGCTAAGAAGAGGCTTGCACTTGCCCTAGTAATGTGAAACCGTGACAAGTGTTGGGCAATAGGTGCTCAGAAGAGTGTTTCTGGAGAAAATAGCTTTTCCTGCTGGGATAACATCTCCTCCAAAATACCTCAGACCGAACCCAGGAAGGTTCATCTATCTATCTGGACTCTACAAAAGCTGAAGTTCCTAAACATTTTATCCTATTATTAACTCTGGCAGTGCAATGCAAAGTCCACAGAGCCTCTATTAGCTAATATCACAGGTAGACAGAGGAATAATTGCTGATGAAAATTATTATTTTTTTTTTTTTAGAGAAGAGGGTATAACTGGTTATGCATATTGGCCATATTTTTGCATCAGTTTAATTCTGACAGGTACTCAGTTTTGTTTGTAAATAGCTCAGCAGTTTTCCCATTATATATGTGCTGTGAAACTGAACCCACTGTAATTGTTCTTTTTTCCCCCAGGGTTATTTATTTTACAGGAAAAAATGTCTGAATTTACATTGGGATCTTCCCCAGGATTTTGATTTTCAAAAACTTTAATCTCTGTGCACATGCAAATGTGCAATTTAGAGAATCCACTTCCTCAGGGTGAGAGGGAAAAGCTGTCTGTAACGTACACAGTAACTCTCGAAAGGATATTTTCTCATTTCTGATACAGGGTGGGGAACTGCAGCCCCAGGGATTCATCAGTTTTCCTGTTCTCAATGTGTCATTCTATATTCTGAGATCCTTCTCAGGGATAATAAAAATAAATAAATAAAAGATGAAGAACAAAATGAAGACAAGCAAGAAAAAAGCCCCAAGCTATTGAAAATGTAGGAGAAGAAACTGATTAAAAACAAAAACACCCCACTAACCCTAAACATTCTGGAAGAAATTGACAAGCTAATTTAATGGTAATAGAGAAGAGATTGGAGACTCAAGCTGGGATTTGCAAAGGGGTCTAAGCCAGTTAGGCATGTAAATCCTATTAAAATTTACTGGGTGTTTGGATACTAACACCATAGACTCCTTTAAAACTTCCAGTCTCAATGCACTAAGCAGCTTTCAAGATCTAGGGCCAGATCCTCTGCCAAGGCAGTCAGGGACACAACCTCATTCTCCAAATGTCCCTAAATTTCCACCTGTGAGAAGCTGGGACTGGACAACAGGGGATAGGATCACTCAAAATTGCCCAATTTAGACTGACTTCAGTGGAAGCTGTGGGTAGCAAGTAGAATTGAGCAATTAATTAATTTGTTTTGTGTGTGTTCAGTGTCCAAATTGGGGGGTGGGGTGGGAAACAAACAAACAGTTAGTTTTGAACCACAACTGATTTTTTTTTTCATTTTTCTTATAGAAAAGAGAGAAACCAAAAGAGGATCCAATGAAATCACATTTTGAAAGGCTTTGTTTCTAAAATACTATTTTCCCCATCTCTTTTTGTTTGGCTAAAACTATTTGCTGACTTCAACCTGAATTTGTGAATAGTTTCAATAGCCCCGGAATTGCATTTTTTCCACACCCACAAAATAAATTTTAAAAAGCTCCCAACTCTAGTAGCAAGCAAGGCAATTAAAACCACTGGGAGGGCTGCCATATTTTCTGAGTATATCTGAAATCTAAGGACTTAAATCTCTTCTCTCTCACATTGGTGTCAGTTAGGCCCTACCTACAGCTGAAATTCCAAAGAGCTCCCTTAGGCTATGTCTGCACAGAAACTGGGAAGTATAATTTCCAGGTAGGGTAGATGTACACTTGCTACCGAAACTATCCCTAAAAATACACCTAAAACAGCCCAAGTAGGGTTGTTCTCAGGCAGCTAGCCCAAGCCACAGGCTCTGGCCACCATGTTAAACTACTAATTTTAAATGCGCTAGCTTAGAACTAGAGCATGTATGTCTAGCTGACCTGAGAATTACACCCCCTTTCCCAGCAGCTGTGTAGATGTACCCCGTGTAGAGGTAAGACTGGTATGAGAGGAGAAGCTGGCCCTTAATCTGAAGAAGTGAGGTTCTTACCCACGAAAGCTTATGCTCCCAATACGTCTGTTAGTCTTAAAGGTGCCACAGGACCCTCTGTGGCCCTTAATAGACACCCATTCTGTTAATATTTGTTAGTGCATTTTTGTTCATGTGCCTGTGATTTGGAGAATGGAAATCTGGAATACAATATAAAATGCTCACACAGGGAAACAGTAAGTAACCTCAATAAGTCTGTAATTGTTAAGGAGCAATGCTATGACTGCCAGCATTGCTCCCTCTTGTGTGGTTTTCTCAGTTGTTAACTACAAGCTCTCGGTGACTTCACCAAGTTATTTTTATTTAAATGTTGCATAACTCTGCCCCAACACCAACTTGAGCCTGGTGAAAACTAGTCCAGAGGCCCACCTTCCAATGGAAAAAAGAACAGGAGTACTCGTGGCACCTTCCAATGGAAGGCGATCTTTCGCCTCTGTAGTCACAACCGCATCCTTACGAAACAATAGCTGCTGCTCCACGCACCTCTGGAGTGAAATGGCTCCACATCACCCTTTGCATCAAACAGCACAGTCCATCCCTAAAGGAATTCAAAGGGAAAAAGAAAAGCGTTCAAAGTCCCATTACATCTTGATTCAGGACTCAATCCTGTGAGCCTAGAGTGTGCAGAACTGCTACTTAAGTCAATAGGAATTCCCTTGGGTCAGTGCTTAGCTGGAAAAAGGTCTTGCTAGGATTCTATACTTCACCTTCTTGAAATATTCACAGAGTGTAGTATTTTCATGGTAATCACCACAAACTTCTGTTGTGAATTAGGATGGGAGAGATGCACATAATGACATACCCAGGCAAATTTTTTAAAAAATAACCTCAGGTGTAGCATAAATTAAATGCTTCTCATTGCTAATTCAGTCACAGGCTTTTTATCCATAGTGGAAATCTGAAAAACACATATTTCTGCAGTTGTGTTATTCCTTTGAATATCCCATTGCATAGCATGTCAGCGTTAGATTTATTGTGGCAGAATGTAAACAGGTTAGACTACATCACAGCCATATCTATTCTAATGCAATATCCCAAAATATTTCTTCAGCCTTTTGCAGGCAAAGGGATCTGGCGGGGGATAACATCTGTTGGGGCGGGAGCAAGTTTTTTGTTGGGGTTGTGTACATGTGGCTTAGTTGCTAGTTCATAGATTTATAGATTCCAAGGCCAGAAGGGACCATTGTGGTCATCTCATCTGACCTCCTGTATAACACAGGCCATAGAACTTCCCCACAAAAATTCCGAGAGCAGATGCTTTAGAAAAACATCCAATCTTGATTTTAAAATGGCCAGTGATGGAGAATCCACCACAACCCTTGGTAAACCATCCCAATAGTTAATTACCCTCACTGTCAAAAATGTATACCTTATTTCCAGTCTGAATTTGTCTAGCTTCAGCTTCCAGACATTGGATTGTGTTAGACCTTTCTCTGCTAGATTGAAGAGCCTGTTATTAAATATTTACTCCCCATGCAGATGCTTATAACCTGTAATCAAGTCACCCTTTAACTTTCTCTTTGTTAAGCTAAATAGATTGAGCTCCTTGAGTCTATCACTATGAAGCATGTTTCCTAATGTTTTGATCATTCTCGTGGCTCTTCTCTGAAACCTCTCTAATTTATCAACATTCTTCTTGACTTGTGGGCACCAGAAATGGACACTGTATTCCAGTAGTAGTCACACCAGTGCCAAATACAGATGTAAGATAACCTCTCCACTCCTACTCAAGATTCCCCTATATGTGCATCCCAGGACTGCACTAGCTCTTTTGGTCACAAATGTCACATTAGAAGCTCATGTTCACTTGATTATTCACCAATAGCTAGTTATTTAGTTCTTGTAATTTATGGCTGGGCCCCTTTTAACCTTTATAAATCAAAATAAATAGCTAATTGCTAAAAATCTGTGGACTGTCTATAACATGCGGGGGAACTGGTTGGCACTTCAACAGCTGATGTCAGAAGCTGCAAAAAAGGAAGCTATTTGCACAGAGCTGATCTGTAAGAATGCCCACTTACTAAATGTGCTAGACATAATATAGCAAACCCCATTCTTCCCTGACATATACAGCTGTGTATTTCCACCTTAGTAGTTAAGGAATGTGGTGTATTTCTCAGAGTTGCCACACCATGTACAATGTCTGACACACTCTGGGTCATTGATTTGCACAGACTCATGGGATTAGAGCTATTGCCTGCCATATCCCTTTAAATTCAGACAGTTACAGATAATAGCATTATGTGTGTATGTATATCACTTGATTAATTATTCAAATAGTGATAAGATTTTTTTCTGTGGCCCCTTCTCCATATGTCGTTGTACCATATGACCTAGTTATAAGCAATATAATGAGAACAAGAATGTGCAGCCGGCTGGAATTGTTCTTTTATGTTTTGTTTTATGAATAGCTCCTGTACAGTCATGGGAAAAGGAAAATAACTCCTTGATATGGTTCATTGTTTCATGCATAGATTGTGTGAAGCATCTACTATAGATACTGTTACCTGATTGATGCCATTTACACGAGCTGTCCCTTTTTTCAGCTGATGTACTATCAGGTAAAGGCAATATATTATATATTAGTGTGGTTGTAGAATAGGTATACATTTGATCTATTTCTGTTCTGCAGAGCACCTAATGCTTGGTTGCACCTCCTACTACTCTGTAGCTCTACAATGAGTACTGTAGATCACAGAAATAAAGATGGTTCTCCCCTTTCAGTAATACAATTAGCTCCATTGCTCAGCTGTCATGCCCAAAGTACTGTAGTAATAGACAACAGGCCATCTGTGACATCTCTCTGCCTCCTCCTCACCAGAACAACCGACTCATTTGTTCGCTGTTAGCATGCAAACAGGGAACTGTGACCTCTGATTAAGACCTTATCAGTTTCCTTCTACCTGGCCTTCATCCAAGATACTGTCCCAATTTTTTTATATGTAGAATAACAAAAAGAACTAACAAGCTGCATGTGTAACTACCATCAGCATTCCTCATGATCAGTCATAACTGTATATTTCATCCTTCCACATCCTCCCTTTCTGTATTGTCATCTCTTGCAATGGGTCTGTTTACATTGTATGCTTCTTGAGGGCATGGGTTTGCCATTTTTAATTTGTCTTCTGTTATGCCCAAGATTTGATGGTGATGGGGGACGTCAACTATCCAGATATATGTTGGGAAAATAACACAGTGGGGCACAGACCATCCAATAAGTTCTTGGACTGCATTGCAGACAACTTTTTATTTCAGAAGGTTGAAAAAGCTACTGGGGGGAAGCTGTTCTAGACTTGATTTTAACAAATAGGGAGGAACTTGTTGAGAATTTGAAAGTAGAAGGCAGCTTGGGTGAAAGTGATCATGAAATCATAGAGTTCACAATTCTAAGGAAGGGTAGAAGGGAGTACAGCAAAATAGAGACAATGGATTTCAGGAAGGCGGATTTTGGTAAGCTCAGAGAGCTGATAGGTAAGGTCCCATGGGAATCAAAACTGAGGGGAAAAACAACTGAGGAGAGTTGGCAGTTTTTCCAAAGGGACACTATTAAGGGCCCAAAAGCAAGCTATTCCGCTGAGTAGGAAATGGAGCAAATAATTAAAGAAATCATCTGCAAACACTTGGAAGGTGGTAAGGTGATAGGCAATAGGCCAGCATGGATTTGTAAAGAACAAATCATGTCAAACCAATCTGATAGCTTTCTTTGATAGGATAACAACTCTTGTGGATAAGGGAGAAGCAGTGAATGTGGTATACTTAGACTTTAGTAAGGCATTTGATACGGTCTCGCATGATATTCTTATTGATAAACTAGGCAAATACAACTTAGATGGGGCTACTATAAGGTGGGTGCATAACTGGCTGGATAACTGTACTCAGAATAGTTACTAATGGTTATACCTTTCCAGCAGGATTGGGAACAAGTGGGGTTCTGCAGGGGTCTGTTTTGGGACTGGCTCTGTTCAATATCTTCAGCAACGACTTAGATATTGGCATGGAAAGTACGCTTATTAAGTTCGCAGATGATACCAAACTGGGCGGGTTTGCAACTGTTTTGGAGGATAGGGTCATAATTCAAAATGATCTGGATAAATTGGAGAAATGGTCTGAGGTAAACAGGATGAAGTTTAACAAAGACAAATGCAAAGTGCTCCACTTAGGAAGTAACAATCAGTTTCACACATACAGAATGGGAAGAGACTGTCTAGGAAGGAGTACAGCAGAAAGGGATCTAGGGGTTATAGTGGATCACAAGCTAAATATGAGTCAGTGTGATGCTGTTGCAAAAAAAAAGCAAACATGATTCTGGGATGCATTAACAGGTGTGTTGTGAGCCAGACATGGGAAGTCATTCTTCCGCTCTACTCTGCGCTGGTTAGGTCTCAACTGGAATATTGTGTCCAGTTCTGGGCACTGCATTTCAAGAAAGATGTGGAGAAATTGGAAAGGGTCCAGAGAAGAGCAACAAGAATGATTAAGATCTTGAGAACATGACCTATGAAGAAAGGTTGAAAGAATTGGGTTTGTTTAGTTTGGAAAAGAGAAGACTGAGAGGGGACATGATAGTGGTTTTCAGGTATCTAAAAGGGTGTAATAAGGAGGAGGGAGAAAACTTGTTCACCTCTAAGGATAGAGCAAGAAGCAATGGGCTTAAACTGCAGCAAGGGAGGTTTAGGTTGGACATTAGGAAAAAGTTCCTAACTGTCAGGGTGGTTAAACACTTGAATAAACTGCCTAGGGAGGTTGTGGAATCTCCATCTCTGGAGCTATTTAAGAGTAGGTTAGATAAATGTCTATCCGGGATGGTCTAGAAAGTATTTGGTCCTGCCATGAGGGCAGGGGACTGGACTCGATGACCTCTCGAGGTCCCTTCCAGTCCTAGAATCTATGAATCTATGCAAGACAGAGCAGTGGTAAATCCTAAGTAAGAGTCTTTGTCCCAGGCCAAGATATGGCTTAGACACTGGTGTGGGTTTATATGAACATCACAGGGCTATAACCATTTTCTAGTATAATGTGTATCAAGCTCTGTGGTTATTTACAGTCTTTCACCAACAACACAGGAAGAAGAACTTCACATGGACTCCTGATGATCGAAATGACAGTCTGGACCTATACGTAGAATGCTTCCACCGATGTGCACAGGCAGAAATTGTGGAAAAAAAACATTGCTTGCCTCATAACCTAAGTCGTGCAGAACACAATGCCATCCACAGCCTCAGAAACCACCCTGACATTATCATCAAAGAGGCTGATAAAGGAGGTGTTGTTGTCATCATGAATAGGTCTGACTACCAGAAGGAGGCTGCCAGACAACTCTCCAATACCAAATTCTACAGGCCACTTTCCTCAGATCCCACTGAGGAATACACTAAGAAACTGCACCATCTACTCAGGACACTCCCTACACCAACACAGGAACAAATCAACATACCCTTAGAACCCCGACCGGGGTTATTCTATCTACTACCCAAGATCCACAAACCTGGAAATCCTGGACGCCCCATCATCTCGGGCATTGGCACTCTCACTGAAGGACTGTCTGGATATGTGGACTCCCTACTTAGACCCTACGCCACCAGCACCTAGCTATCTCCATGACACCACTGATTTCCTGAGAAAACTACAATGCATTGGTGACCTCCCAGAAAACACCATCCTAGCCACCATGGATGTAGAGGCTCTCCACACTAACATCCCACACAGATTGAATACAAGCTGTCAGGAACAGTATCCCTGATGATGACACAGCACAACTTGTTGCTGAGCTCTGTGACTTTATCCTCACGCACAATTATTTCAAATTTGGTGACAATATATACCTCCAGACCAGTGGCACCGCTATGGGCACCCGCATGGCCCCACAATATGCCAACATTTTTATGGCTGACCTGGAACAACGCTTCCTCAGCTCTCGTCCACTCACGCCCCTTCTCTACTTACGCTACATTGATGACATCTTCAACATCTGGACCCAGGGGAAGGAGACCCTGGAAGAATTCCACCATGATTTCAACAGCTTCCACCCCACCATCAACCTCAGCTGGACCAATCTACACGGGAGGTCAACTTCCTAGACACCACAGTACAAATAAGCGATGGCCACGTTAACACCACCCTATACCGAAAACCCACTGACAGCTACGCGTACCTTCATGCCTCCAGCTTCCACCCTGGACACAACACAATCCATCGTCTACAGCCAAGCACTGAGGTACAACTGCATCTGCTCCAACCCCTCAGACAGAGACCAACACCTACAAGATCTTCACCAAGCATTCTCAAAACTACGATACCCACACAAGAAAATAAAGAAACAAATCAACAGAGCCAGACATGTACCCAGAAGCCTCCTGCTACAAGACAGGCCCAAAAAAGAAACTAACAGAACTCCACTGGTCATCACCTACAGTCCTCAGCTTAAACCTCTCCAACGCATCATCAGTGATCTACAACCCATACTGGACAATGATCCCTCATTTTCACAAACCTTGGGAGGCAGGCCAGTCCTTGCCCACAGACAACCCGCCAACCTTAGGCATATTCTCACCAGCAACCATGCACCGCACCATAACAACTCTAACTCAGGAACCAACCCATGCAACAAACCTTGATGCCAACTCTGCCTCCATATCTACACCAGCAACACCATCACAGGACCTAACCAGATCAGCTACATCATCACCGGCTCATTCACCTGCACATCCACCGATGTTATCTATGCCATCATGTGTCAGCAATGCCCCTCTGCTATGTACATTGGCCAAACTGGACAGTCACTACGCAAGAGGATAAATGGACACAAGTCAGATATCAGGAATGGCAATATACAAAAACCTGTAGGAGAACACTTCAACCTCCCTGGCCACACAATAGCAAATGTAAAGGTAGCCATCTTACAGCAAAAAAACTTCAGGACCAGACTCCAAAGAGAAACTGCTGAGCTCCAGTTCATTTGCAAATTTGACACCATCAGATCAGGATTAAACAAAGACTGTGAATGGCTGTCCAAGTACAGAAGCAGTCTCTCCTCCCTTGATGTTCATACCTCAACTGCTAGCAGAGCACCTCACCCTCCCTGATTGAACTAACCTCGTTATCTCCATACTGATTTATACCTGCCTCTGGAAATTTCCATTACTTGCATCTGAAGAAGTGAGGTTCTTACCCACAAAAGCTTATGCTCCCAATACTTCTGTTAGTCTTAAAGGTGCCACAGGACTCTCCCCTCCATCAGGGTAGGCTAAGTAAAGTTCTGCTGTCCTTTACTCATACAATAAGAACAAGAACATTTCAATCTCTTGCACTCAATACAACAGTGATTTGTAACCCAACACCAGCCAAAAATGCTCATTTTGGAACAGCAGCTCTATCATACTGCACGCCTAGGCAGAGTAGATGTGTGTATGCAAACATGGTGTGTTCCGGAAATCTTTTCCCCCAGCTCATCCCTAGATGTCAGGGGAGAGCTCATTCAGACCCTGTTTATATATGCCACAGAAAACAGGTTCCTATAATGGAAAGAGTAAGACAACCTTAGCTATAAGCATTGCTACCTGTGCCACCTACAATGCATACACACTGATGAAGATTGTTAAGGATGCTAAAGGATTTTGTGAATTAGAAAGAGAATTCCCCAGGCGTGTTTAGACATACTGATAAATAGCACACTGAAGAACTAGTGATATTAAGTACTAGTACAAACATGCTTCCAAGAATTCATAAAGAAGCTGGACTAAGTGCAATATCCACCAATCAATCTTTGAGAGCCACTCAAATAATTATTTGGGAAATAATATTGTCCCAATGGGACACCAATATTAGCCTTGTCCTAGAAGGTAACAGATCTCTTCCATCTTTTAGAATGAAATTTGGACTAGTTTTCTAAATCACAGTTTAAAAAAAAAATCCTGAAATGGATCCAGCAAACTCCTCAGAACTCCCCAGCCCATGAAACCAGAGTTGTTGGAGCTTTTTCAGGTTCTACCAGCATTTTCTCCTGGGAAATCTCTCATGTGGCATTTCCAACTTAGCATGGGAACTCCCAAGTTAAATTGTCCGTGGCAAGTTGTCCTATTGGCTTTAATGGAACTACTGGCCTAAGTTAAGTTAAGCACATCAACTGGAATGGCATTTGTTACTGCACTGAAGACTGTTCATATCTTGTAAACTTTCAGGAGAAAAAGTAGACAGAAAGTGGATATTAATTAATTGAAATTACAATGACAAACCCAGGGAATTAAATGTTACAGCAGCCACACTAACAAAATGAATGCATCATAATTATTGTCATTACAGTGACTATCAAGCAGATTAATAATTGTTAGTTAATTATCAGTGCTATCCTACATTTCTTCCAGGGTATTTGAATGTTTTTTTTTTTTTTAAATCTTTCCTTTAGTCTCCATTAATTTAAAGAGACACTGTCAACTTGAAAGTCCCCCCCGCCCCCAAGTTCCCTTGTCAATTTTTGTGGTTTTACAATTACATATTCCTATTTTTAAAATGCTTTTCTTTCCCAGATATAAAATTAATATAAGGAAAACTGATAATTAAGTATGTGTAACTTTAAGCATATAAGTAATCTCATTTACTTGAATAAGACTATGCACAAGATTAATGTTATGCATGGGCTTAAGCCCCAGGCCTTGGATGAAATACAATTAAGGCCAACAATAGTAGGTAAAAGTATAGAGAGAAATCATATTTTAAATCGATGGTGTCTCTGTAAAACTTATGAACTGAGGAAGACTTGAACTAAAAAAGAAATATTCCTGAATAAATGCCATAGATGATTACAGACAAGAATGAAAAAGTTTCAGATACACCTCTACCCCGATATAACGCAACCGGATATAACACGAATTCTGATATAACGCGGTAAAGCAGTGCTCCAGAGGGGGGCAGGGTTGCGCACTCTGGTGGATCAAAGCAAGTTCGATATAACATGATTTCACCTATAACGCAGTAAGATTTTTTGGCTCCTGAGAACAGCATTATATCGAGGTAGAGGTGTATTTATTTCTTCCCTACACCTTAGCAAAACTAGATTTTTACATTAAAAGTTGTCTGTTTCTTCTAAGTTGGAAATTGATGCTCGATAAGGGCAGAGATTTCTAAAGCAGATACATTGTGTCTGAACTTAAAGTGAAAATTTATCCTTCATTAAGATTTTTTTATTCTAGAAAACTAAGCTACAAAAGTTCTTTGAAGCATATGGTTTTAATGACTGATCCACTACAATGTGTTTATTGACTGATCCATTACAGTATGCAGTCTGTTATTTGTGTTTGTTATCCTCTATTTATTAGCAGATGGGTATCAGTTTCTACTATTTATATTACAGCATTTCCTATTTTTCCATTTTTATTCCTCTGTTCTTTAAGCTATTTTAGATGTGATTTTTTGGAACATTTTGTATTTATGGAATGCTGGGGCTCAAGAGGCAGAAATGCGGAAGGAGGAATAGAGAGGAGCAGAGGAATGAAGTTGAATGTTAGAGTCAGGAGACTGAGAGCAGGATGCATGGTAATATAGAAAGTGTCCACAAAAATCCTGATCTAAAGCCCACTGAAAACAATAGGAGTCTGTCATGAGTTTTGGATCAGGCAACTGCAGCTGGAAGTCTGGGGTGCTGATTTGGAGAAAACCAGGATCTGATATTAGAAGCGTCCACACTAGCCCTGTCTGGAATAGGAAAATGAAGCGTGCTTAACAAAAATATTCCCTAACGTATTAATCAACATGTCCTTAGAAATCACATGGCACTCAGTGAGGACAAAGACAGTGGTATTTGAAAACATGTTAATTGGTAGCGGGAAACCTGAGGTGCCAAATAGTGATTAAAATGTGTTGATTAATATGTGGTGGTGAACATATTTACTACACCACTGCCCATTTAGTCTAAATTGGGTGCCTCCTCTTCTGATACAGCTGCCTCCAGCTGGGCTGGGCTTCTGGGTGAGTTGGAGACTTTTAAGCTGGCAGTGTTGAAGGGAGCCACATGATGGTGGGGTACCCACCAGTACCTGCAAGGTCCAAGAGAATGTTCCCAATCTCTGCACTAGAGAACTTCAGGGGAGAGCGAGGATCCCTGGCTGCCTCTGCTGCTTCCTCCACTGCTGCAATCTATATCTCTAGCTGTTGATCTGATCCTGCTCTCATTACTGTGGCAAAAATTCCATTGAAGTCCAGGAGAGTTTTGCCTGAATAAAGAAAGACAGATGGGAGAGCTGCAATAGATGCTGCCTGCATCTGTCAAGAAGTTGAGAGATTAAATAAGAAAACTCATTTTTATTCACTCATTTTGATCTATGAGATGACGACAATCTATAATAAGTTAAAGCACCCGGGACAAGCTAAGAGATCCTGGGTGGATCTGCTAAAGCAATACATTTGCTCTGAAATCAGTTATGGTTTGTCTGAAACCATGGGTAAGAGATTGTACAAGCAGATGTTAAACATGGGTGCATGACTACGTCCTGCATTGCCCGCATACCCCCAACCTACAAAACTCTCAGTGAAACCTCTTGGTCTCCAGTTTCATTACTATTTTATAGATAAAAACATGAGTCTTCCAGTGCTTTAACACTTCAGAAGCCCTTGCATTCAGTCGTGACATACTTTATCTCCTCCGCAATTGGGAAAAAAAATGTGATCGCTATCCTGTGGGTCATCATCAGCTGTCACTTCCACTTGTGTTCTGTGGAAAAATGGCTGCTATTTAATGAGTGTTGTGCCGTAGCAGCTGGTGACATAACATATATCACTGCTCTACTAGCCCTTAGATTTGTTAAGCAGCTGCCCTAATCTGTCATATGTTTTTTGGAGGTATTAGACATTTACATGCATTCAATTTGTAATGCGAGAACCTCAAAAAGGTCAGTGGTTAGGATGATCACTCAGAGGATTGGATGCTTATCAGAACTATCCATTTATCTGTCAAATCAGATTCTTGTGAAATTTCAAGCACTTCCTGCTCCCAGTGGCCAGAATCAAATAATACAGAAGTGTTCAATGAGGAAATGTAATTAATAATTTAGGGACCAAAGGAGTAAATTTTTCTAAACCTCTGCGAAGGTAGAGTTCAGTTATCATTTTATGCTAACTTTCAGGTTCATTCATCCACCCACCCATTCAGTACTCCTTGAAATTCACATGAAATGGAGAATTCCCACATCCCCTCAAATTAGAACCTGTGCCCATTTCTAGAAAGAACCCCAAATAAACCTTTTTGAAAGTTCTCAGGTGTGAGGGGTAATTTCCCCCCCCCCCCCCCCCATGGTTTGTTTTTCATTTTTGCGCTTCTCTTTTTGAGTTCTGGCCAGTATCAGAATATGAAGTGCCAAAATACAGCAAGAAAGTAGTTTGTTCTGGTATTTCTATCCCAGCTAGAAGTAGCATGTACTAAAATCCCATGAGAGTGTTTGTTCACACAAGATTTCAGGCCCAGTTTTGTAAAACCCAGAAGTTCAACATTTGAGTAACAATTTTGAGGCGATTATTGGAAGCAAACCCAGACTTTGAACCTCTAGGGGTTTGCCCATAACCTCCCCAATAAATCATCTTCACATTGTTTTTTGGATTCTACAGTATCCCAGAGATGGTTGGTTCCATCTCCAGTTCAGCAATATTCACATTAATATATGAATTTTATACTTATTAGCTAGTGCCAAGATTAAACATATTCTGACACTGGAGAAATGTGATTTTAATTAAAGAAGAACTTCACAGTTTCCCCATCTCCCCAAGGGCTTCTAGAAGATTCATTTTTATTTTCTGTTCTTTAAATCATGAGGCCAACTAACCTTCTTGGGGAGATTTAGACATTTAGAAAAACAAAGCCATCCTGTTTCTACACCATAAAATCAGAGCCACACCTTAAGACCTGGTCTATACAGAATTTTTGTATGGGTGTATTTCTATTAGGGATGTGTTTTTTTGCCAATAATGTTATAACATTGCAACCCCCACTGTGGATGTAGTTCTACTGGTATAAGCAGGTCATGTCATGGTGTAGCTTATTACTCTGAGGTGAGAGGTGCCTGCTGGTGGAATCTCTAAGGAAGCAGGTGGGAGAGCCAAAGGAGGAGGACCCTCAGCAGATCAGAAGTGACTTCAGGGCTCTGGGAGTAGGGGAAAGGGAGTTGGGAGCACAGGTGGTGTTCTTTTCAGTCCTTCCAGTCAAGGGCAGGGACCCAGGCAGAGACAGATGCACCCTGGAGGTGAATGCCTGGCTGCAAGGATGGTGTCACCAGGAGGGCTCTGGCTTCCTTGACCATGGGATGCTGTTCCAGGAAGAAGGACTGCTAAGCAGAGATGGGGTCCACCTATCAAGGAAGGGGAAGAGCATATTTGGCTACAGACTGGCTAACCTAGTGAGGAGGGCTTTAAACTAGGTTCAACTGGGGCAGGTGACCAAAGCCCACAGGTAAGTCAAAAACATGGAGACCTGGGAGAAGGGTTGGAATCTGGGGGGAGCATGGGCTGTTATGGCAGAAATAAGGGAGAGACAAGACAGAACTGGGGGCGGGGGAAATCAAATCAGTATCTCAGGCTGGGTCTACACTACCTGCCTGAATCAGCGGCTAGAAATCGATCCCCGAATCGACGCTCTTACTCCCACCTCCGCTGGTGGAGTAAGCGCCGTCGACGGGAAGCCGCAGAGGTCGATTTTGCTGCCGTCCCTACAGTGGGGTAAGTCGGCTGCGATACGTCGAACTCAGCTACGCTATTCGCATAGCTGAATTTGCGTATCTTAAATCAACCCCCCCCCCCTGTAGTGTAGATGTAGCCTTAGATGTGTGTATACACTAATGCGATAAGTATGGGAAACAAGCAGGAAGAACTCAAAATGCTAATAAATAAACACAACTATGACATAGTTGGCATCACAGAGACATGGTGGGATAATACACATGTCTGGAATATTGGTATAGAAGGATACAGCTTCCTCAGGAAGGACAGCAGGAATAAAAAAAAGCGGGGAGGTGGTGTTGCCTTATATATTAAAAATGTATACACTTGGACTGAGGTTGAGATAGAAATACATAAGAACATAAGAATGGCCGTACTGGGTCAGCCCAAAGGTCCATCCAGCCCAGTATCCTGTGTGCCAAGAGTGGCCAATGCCAGGTGCCCCAGAGGGAGTGAACCTAACAGGTAATGATCAAGTGATCTCTCTCCTGCGGTCCATCACCACCCTCTAACAAACAGAGGCTAGGGACACCATTCCTTACCCATCCTGGCTAATAGCCATTAATGGACTTAACTTCCATGAATTTATCTAGTTCTCTTTTAAACTCTGTTATAGTCCTAGCCTTCACAACCTCCTCAGGCAAGGAGTTCCACAAGTTGACTGTGTGCTGTGTGAAGAACTTCCTTTTATTTGTTTTAAGCCTGCTGCCCATTAATTTATTTGGTGGCCCCTAGTTCTTATATTATGGGAACAAGTAAATAACTTTTTCTTATTCACATTCTCCACATCACTCATGATTTTATATACCTCTATCGTATCCCCCCTTAGTCTCCTCTTTTCCAAGCTGAAAAGTCCTAGCCTCTTTAATCTCTCTTCATATGGGACCCGTTCCAAACCCCTAATCATTTTAGTTGCCCTTCCCTGAACCTTTTCTAATGCCAGTATATCTTTTTTGATATGAGGAGACCACATCTGTATGCAGTATTCAGGATGTGGGTGTACCATGGATTTATATAAGGGCAATAAAATATTCTCTGTCTTATTCTCTATCCCCTTTTTAATGATTAGTTGTAGCTAAATTAGCCCCCATCATATTGTATGTATAGTTGGGGTTATTTTTTCCAATGTGCATTACTTTACATTTATCCACATTAACATCTGCCATTTTGTTGCCCAATCACTTAGTTTTGTGAGATCTTTTTGAAGAGCTTCACAGTCTGCTTTGGTCTTAACTATCTTGAGCAGTTTAGTATCATCTGCAAACTTTGCCACCTCACTTTTTACCCCTTTTTCCAGATCATTTATGAATAAGTTGAATAGGATTGGTCCTAGGACTGACCCTTGGGGAACACAACTAGTTATCGCTCTCCATTCTGAAAATTTACCATTTATTCCTACCCTTTGTTCCCTGTCTTTTAACCAGTTCTCAATCCATGAAGGATCTTCCCTCTTATCCCATGACAACTTAATTTACATAAGAGCCTTTGGTGAGGGACCTCGTCAAATAAAAGCGGCCGCCCAGCCAGGCAGCGGTACAGCTGCGAGCAGCGGCAGCCAACAGGGCGGCTAACAGGGGAGTTTGAGAGGGAGTTCTCATTGGAGGAGAAGGTACCTGTATTTGCATCTGTCCTGTGTGTTCTTGGGTGTTCTTGTGTGTTTGTTTGTAGGGGCCGGCAGGGGCTGGGTGCTGGGACGGACGCCGAGCCCTGAGCAGGGGGCGGGGCTTGGCTGATCAAGGGGCCCATAAAAGCGGCCGCCCAGCCAGGCAGCGGTACAGCTGCGAGCAGCGGCAGCCAACAGGGCGGCTAACAGGGGAGTTTGAGAGGGAGTTCTCATTGGAGGAGAAGGTACCTGTATTTGCATCTGTCCTGTGTGTTCTTGGGTGTTCTTGTGTGTTTGTTTGTAGGGGCCGGCAGGGGCTGGGTGCTGGGACGGACGCTGAGCCCTGAGCAGGGGGCGGGGCTTGGCTGATCAAGGGGCCCATAAAAGCGGCCGCCCAGCCAGGCAGCGGTACAGCTGCGAGCAGCGGCAGCCAACAGGGCGGCTAACAGGGGAGTTTGAGAGGGAGTTCTCATTGGAGGAGAAGGTACCTGTATTTGCATCTGTCCTGTGTGTTCTTGGGTGTTCTTGTGTGTTTGTTTGTAGGGGCCGGCAGGGGCTGGGTGCTGGGACGGACGCCGAGCCCTGAGCAGGGGGCGGGGCTTGGCTGATCAAGGGGCCCATAAAAGCGGCCGCCCAGCCAGGCAGCGGTACAGCTGCGAGCAGCGGCAGCCAACAGGGCGGCTAACAGGGGAGTTTGAGAGGGAGTTCTCATTGGAGGAGAAGGTACCTGTATTTGCATCTGTCCTGTGTGTTCTTGGGTGTTCTTGTGTGTTTGTTTGTAGGGGCCGGCAGGGGCTGGGTGCTGGGACGGACGCCGAGCCCTGAGCAGGGGGCGGGGCTTGGCTGATCAAGGGGCCCATAAAAGCGGCCGCCCAGCCAGGCAGCGGTACAGCTGCGAGCAGCGGCAGCCAACAGGGCGGCTAACAGGGGAGTTTGAGAGGGAGTTCTCATTGGAGGAGAAGGTACCTGTATTTGCATCTGTCCTGTGTGTTCTTGGGTGTTCTTGTGTGTTTGTTTGTAGGGGCCGGCAGGGGCTGGGTGCTGGGACGGACGCCGAGCCCTGAGCAGGGGGCGGGGCTTGGCTGATCAAGGGGCCCATAAAAGCGGCCGCCCAGCCAGGCAGCGGTACAGCTGCGAGCAGCGGCAGCCAACAGGGCGGCTAACAGGGGAGTTTGAGAGGGAGTTCTCATTGGAGGAGAAGGTACCTGTATTTGCATCTGTCCTGTGTGTTCTTGGGTGTTCTTGTGTGTTTGTTTGTAGGGGCCGGCAGGGGCTGGGTGCTGGGACGGACGCCGAGCCCTGAGCAGGGGGCGGGGCTTGGCTGATCAAGGGGCCCATAAAAGCGGCCGCCCAGCCAGGCAGCGGTACAGCTGCGAGCAGCGGCAGCCAACAGGGCGGCTAACAGGGGAGTTTGAGAGGGAGTTCTCATTGGAGGAGAAGGTACCTGTATTTGCATCTGTCCTGTGTGTTCTTGGGTGTTCTTGTGTGTTTGTTTGTAGGGGCCGGCAGGGGCTGGGTGCTGGGACGGACGCCGAGCCCTGAGCAGGGGGCGGGGCTTGGCTGATCAAGGGGCCCATAAAAGCGGCCGCCCAGCCAGGCAGCGGTACAGCTGCGAGCAGCGGCAGCCAACAGGGCGGCTAACAGGGGAGTTTGAGAGGGAGTTCTCATTGGAGGAGAAGGTACCTGTATTTGCATCTGTCCTGTGTGTTCTTGGGTGTTCTTGTGTGTTTGTTTGTAGGGGCCGGCAGGGGCTGGGTGCTGGGACGGACGCCGAGCCCTGAGCAGGGGGCGGGGCTTGGCTGATCAAGGGGCCCATAAAAGCGGCCGCCCAGCCAGGCAGCGGTACAGCTGCGAGCAGCGGCAGCCAACAGGGCGGCTAACAGGGGAGTTTGAGAGGGAGTTCTCATTGGAGGAGAAGGTACCTGTATTTGCATCTGTCCTGTGTGTTCTTGGGTGTTCTTGTGTGTTTGTTTGTAGGGGCCGGCAGGGGCTGGGTGCTGGGACGGACGCCGAGCCCTGAGCAGGGGGCGGGGCTTGGCTGATCAAGGGGCCCATAAAAGCGGCCGCCCAGCCAGGCAGCGGTACAGCTGCGAGCAGCGGCAGCCAACAGGGCGGCTAACAGGGGAGTTTGAGAGGGAGTTCTCATTGGAGGAGAAGGTACCTGTATTTGCATCTGTCCTGTGTGTTCTTGGGTGTTCTTGTGTGTTTGTTTGTAGGGGCCGGCAGGGGCTGGGTGCTGGGACGGACGCCGAGCCCTGAGCAGGGGGCGGGGCTTGGCTGATCAAGGGGCCCATAAAAGCGGCCGCCCAGCCAGGCAGCGGTACAGCTGCGAGCAGCGGCAGCCAACAGGGCGGCTAACAGGGGAGTTTGAGAGGGAGTTCTCATTGGAGGAGAAGGTACCTGTATTTGCATCTGTCCTGTGTGTTCTTGGGTGTTCTTGTGTGTTTGTTTGTAGGGGCCGGCAGGGGCTGGGTGCTGGGACGGACGCCGAGCCCTGAGCAGGGGGCGGGGCTTGGCTGATCAAGGGGCCCATAAAAGCGGCCGCCCAGCCAGGCAGCGGTACAGCTGCGAGCAGCGGCAGCCAACAGGGCGGCTAACAGGGGAGTTTGAGAGGGAGTGTGCAGGGGGAGGTAAAGGGGGAGGCAGGAGGGCGGGGTGTGTCGTGTGCTCTGTGTCCCCAGGTGCTGTGGGCAGAGACGGCAGCAGCCATGAGCCAAGCAGCAGCAGCAGACAGAATGCAGATGGCTGCATGTGGAAGCTGTGGTATGTATATAGTCCTAGCAGGAGACCCGGAACAAAGGTATGTGTGTATGAAGTGTCGCCTTATAGTGTTACTGGAGGAAAAGATTAAGGGGCTGGAGATGCAGGTAGAGACCCTGGTGGAGTTTAGGCGGGGGTTTGAGCAGCTGATGGAGGATGGGCAAGGCGGGGCTGAAGGGGAAGGCTCTAGGGTGCAGGAGGAGGCAGTAGTAGATGACAGCGAGAGGGGAATGGAAGGAGGAGATCCAGGGAAGTGGAAGCATGTGACTGTGAGAAGTAGGCCAAGGAAAAGGAGGGCCAGTGAGGGGGGAATAGAACTCAGGAATAGGTTTGAGTGTTTGGATAACGAGGTAGAGGGGCAGCAGGTGGTGACTGAAGGTGGGAGGGTGAGGAAGAAGAGAAGAGCTGCTAGTCCGAGAGAGAGGGGGGAGGAGTTGATGGAGACAGCACCAATTATGGGCCACCAGAGGATACAGGAAGGCATAAGGGGGAGCATAAGGGAAGATAGGAGCAGACACAGGTCAGGACTAGAGGGATCGGAGACTAGATTACTAGATCGCACTGTTGCCAGGCGACGGCAGGTGTATGTAATTGGAGACTCTTTACTGAGGAGATTGGACAGGCCTGTGACCAGGGCGGACCCGGAGAACAGAAGGGTGTGCTGTCTACCGGGTGCAAAGATACGCGATGTGGACCTGCGGTTGAAAAGGATCCTAAAAGGAGCAGGTAAGAACCCCTTGATAATCCTTCATGTAGGAACGAATGACACGGCTAGGTTCTCGTTAGAGAGAATCAAGGGAGATTATGCCAGGCTGGGGAAGACTCTCAAGGAGATAGAGGCTCAGGTTATCTTTAGTGGGATTCTGCCTGTTCCGAGGGAAGGGCAGCAAAGGGCTGATAGGATTGTGAGGATAAATAGTTGGCTAAGGGAGTGGTGCTATAAGGAGGGCTTTGGGATGTATGGCCACTGGGAGGCTTTCGGGGACAGACACCTGTTCTCGCGGGATGGGCTTCACCTGAGTAGGGAAGGAAATAGACTTCTGGGAGGGAGGCTGGCTCATCTTATCAAAAGAGCTTTAAACTAGGAAGTTTGGGGAGATGGTTGGGAGATGCACAGTTAATCTCCACGCCAGTTTCCGGTATTGAAAAGCTGAGTGTAATAAGAGGAGACATAGCCGGGGAGATGAGATTGGACATAGGAGGGACAGGGGGGACGAACACAAAGAGGCCCGCAACATACAGTGCTAGTAATGGGAGACAGGCTAAACGACATACATTAGGCTGTTTGTACACCAATGCGAGAAGCCTAGGTAATAAAATGGAGGAATTGGAGCTCTTGGTCCGAGAATTGAAACCGGATATCGTAGGAATAACTGAAACGTGGTGGAATGGCGGTCACGACTGGAACGCAGGTATGGAGGGGTATGCGCTGTTTAGGAAAGACCGGGATAAAGGTAAAGGTGGGGGGGTGGCATTGTATGTCAATAGTGAAATAAGCTGTAAAGAAATAATAGTGGATGGAATAGATAACACAGAGTCCGTCTGGGCGATACTCAAGCTGGGTAAAAGTACTACTAGAGCCTCTCCGGGGATAGTGCTTGGGGTGTGCTATAGACCGCCGGGATCGACCCAGGATATGGATAAGGAATTGTTTAATGTATTAAGGGAGGTAAATACTAATAGAAACTGTGTAATTATGGGGGACTTTAACTTCCCGGATATAGATTGGGGAACAAACGCTAGTAGCAATAATAGGGCTCAGATGTTCCTAGATGTGCTTGCGGATCAATTCCTTTATCAAGTGGTAGCTGAGCCGACGAGGGGGGAGGCCACTTTAGATTTGATTCCGGTAAGTAGTGAGGACCTTGTTGAGGAAGTGGTAGTGGGGGACAACTTGGGCTCCAGTGATCATGAGCTAATTCGCTTTAAACTAAATGGAAAGAGTACCAGAATTAAGTCAAAGACTAGGGTTTATAATTTTAAAAAGGCCAATTTTAACAAATTAAGGGGACTGGTAAGGGAAGTGGATTGGGCAAACGTATTAAGGGACCTAAAGGCAGAAGAAGCCTGGGATTACTTTAAGTTAAAGATGCAAGAGCTGTCAGAGGCCTGTATCCCCAAAAAGGGAAAAAGATTACTAAGCAAGAGACTTAGACCGAGCTGGATGAGCGACCGGCTGAAAGGGGCGATTAGGAAAAAACAGAAAGCGTACAAAGAGTGGAAGAGGGGAGGGATCAGTAAGGAAACTTACCTTAGCGAAGTCAGAGAATGTAGAGATAGAGTGAGAAAGGCCAAAGGCCGGGAAGAGTTGGACTTAGCGAGGGGAATTAAAAGTAATAGTAAGAGGTTTTACAGCCATATAAATAGGAAGAAAGCAAAGAAAGAAGAAGTGGGACCGCTGAAGACTATAGCCGGAGAGGAGATTAAAGATAATCTAGGCATGGCGCAATATCTCAATGAATATTTTGCATCGGTGTTTAATGAGGCCAATGAAGGTATTAGGGATACTAGCACCGTTACAGAGGGGCATACGGGATGGGGGATTACCGCATCCGAGGTAGAAACAAAATTAGAACGCCTTAATGGGACTAAGTCGGGTGGACCGGACGATCTTCATCCGAGAATATTGAAGGAATTGGCGCGGGAAATAGCAGGCCCATTAGCGACTATATTTAATGAATCTGTAAACTCGGGGGTAGTCCCGTTAGACTGGAGAATAGCCAATGTGGTTCCTATTTTCAAGAAAGGGAAAAAAAGTGACCCGGGTAACTATAGGCCTGTTAGTTTAACATCAGTAGTGTGCAAGGTGCTGGAGAAGATTCTGAAAGAGAAACTAGTTGAGGACCTTGAAGTTAATGGCAAATGCGATAAATTACAGCATGGTTTTACGAAGGGCAGATCGTGCCAAACGAATCTGATCTCCTTCTTTGAGAAAGTAACGGACTTATTAGATAAGGGAAATGCGGTGGACCTAATATACCTGGATTTCAGTAAAGCGTTTGATACAGTACCCCATGAGGAACTATTGGTTAAAATGAAAAACATGGGGATCGATATGAAAATCCAGAGGTGGATAGGGAATTGGTTAATGGGGAGAATGCAGCGGGTCGTATTAAAGGGTGAATTGTCGGGTTGGAGGGAGGTTACTAGTGGAGTGCCTCAAGGTTCGGTTTTGGGACCCATCTTATTTAATCTATTTATAACTGACCTCGGGACCGATTGCAAGAGTGGGCTGATAAAGTTTGCGGATGATACGAAGGTGGGAGGAGTTGCAAACTCGGAGGAGGATAGGGATACTCTGCAGGGAGACTTGAATGAGCTTGTGAATTGGAGTATCAGAAATAGGATGAAATTTAATAGTAAAAAGTGTAAGGTGATGCACTTGGGGACGAATAATAACAATTTTAGTTACAAGATGGGGACGCATTGGTTAGAAGTAACGGAAGAGGAGAAGGACCTAGGGGTCCTTGTGGACCGCAGGATGACTATGAGTCGGCAATGTGACGTGGCGGTGAAAAAAGCCAATGCGGTCTTGGGATGTATTAGGCGAGGTATATCTAGTAGAGATAGGGAGGTCCTGCTTCCGTTGTATAAGGCGCTGGTGAGATCTCATTTGGAGTACTGTGTGCAGTTCTGGTCTCCAATGTTTAAAAAAGATGAACTCAAACTGGAACGGGTGCAGAGAAGGGCGACTAAGATGATCAGAGGAATGGAAAACCTGTCGTATGAAAAGAGATTAGAGGAGCTTGGGTTGTTTAGTCTGACAAAGCGAAGGCTGAGGGGGGATATGATTGCTATCTTTAAATATATCAGAGGGGTTAATACAAGGGAGGGAGAGGAATTATTCCAGTTTAGTACTAATGTGGACACGAGAACGAATGGATACAAACTGGCCGGGGGGAAGTTTAGGCTTGAAATTAGACGAAGGTTTCTGACCATCAGAGGGGTGAAATATTGGAACGGCCTTCCGAGGGAAATGGTGGGGGCGACGGACCTGTCTGGTTTTAAGATTAAGTTGGATAAGTTTATGGAGGGAATGGTTTAATGATAAAACATAGTAGCCAAGGAAAACCAAGCAATGGTACATGAACAGCATAATGGCCAACAAGGGTCAGGCTAGAGACTCTTGCCTATATGCTCGGGGTATTACTGATCGCCATATTTGGGGTCGGGAAGGAATTTTCCTCCAGGGTAGATTGGCTGAGCCTCTGGAGGTTTTTCGCCTTCCTCCGCAGCATGGGGCAGGGATCACTAGCAGGAGGGTCTCAGCCGATTGAAGTCACTAAAACACAGGATTGGGGACTTCAACGGTAGAGTCCAGGGAAGGGTCTTGCGGCCTGCAGCATGCAGGGGGTCAGACCAGATGATCATAATGGTCCCTTCTGACCTTAATGTCTATGAGTCTATGAGTCTAAAGGCTTTCTGGAAATCTAAGTACAATAAGAGACAGACTTGTCGAAAGTCTCTGGGTAAGGATAAAAGGGGTAAAAAACAAGAGTGATGTCATGGTAGGGGGCTACTACAGACCACCAAACAAGGAAGAAGAGGTGGATGAGGCTTTTTTTAAAACAACTAACAAAATCACCCAGAGCACAGGACTTGGTGGTGATGGGGGACTTCAACTACCCAGACATCTGTTGGGAAAACAACACAGCAGGGCACAGATTATCCAACAAGTTCTTGGAATGTATTGGAGACCATTTTTTATTTCAGAAGGTGAAGAAAGCTACTGGGGGGAGGCTGTTCTAGATTTGATTTTGACAAATAGGGATGAACTGGTTGAGAATTTGAATGTGGAAGGCAACTCTGGTGAAAGTGATCATGAAATGGTAGAGTTCATGATTCTAAGGAATGGTAGGAGGGAGAACAGCACAATAAAGACAATGGATTTCAAGAAGGCAGACTTAGCAAACTCAGGGAGTTGGTAGGTAAAATCCCGTGGGAAGCAAGTCTAAGGGGAAAAACAATCGAAGACAGTTGGCAGTTTTTCAAAGAGACGTTATTAATGGCACAAGAGCAAACTATCCCACTGCGTAGGAAAGATAGGAAGTATGGCAAGAGATCACCCTGGCTTAACCGGGAGATCTTCAATGATCTAAAACTCAAGAAAGAGTCCTACAAAAAGTGTGTGTGGGGGGGGGGGCGGAAAAATCGGTCAAATTACAAAGGATGAATATAAACAAAGAACACAAGCATGTAGCGACAAAATTAGAAAAGCCAAGGCACAAAACAAGATCAAACTAGCTAGGGACATAAAAGGAAACAAGCAAACATTCTACATATACATTAGAAGCAAGAGGAAGACCAAGGACAGAGTAGGCCCGTTACTCAATGAGAGGGGAAAGACAATAACAGAAAATGAGGAAATGGCAGAGGAGCTTAATGATTTCTTTGTTTCGGTTTTCACCAAGAAGGTTGGCGGCGATTGGACATCTAACAGTGAATGCCAGTGAAAATGGGGTAGGATCAGAGCCTAAAATAGGGAAAGAACAAGTAAAAAAATTACTGAGACAAGTTAGATGCCTTCAAATCACCAGGGCCTGATGAAATGCATCCTGGAATACTCAAGGAGCTGACTGAGGAGATATCTAGGCTATTACCAATTATCTTTGAAAAGTCATGGAAGACGGGAGACATTCCAGAAGACTGGAAAAAGGCAAATAGAGTGCCCATCTATAAAAAGGGAAATAAGGACAACTTGGGGGAATTACAGACCAGTCAGCTTAACTTCTGTACCCGGAAAGATAATGGAGTAAATAATTAAGCAAACACCTATAAGAGAATAAGGTGATAAATAACAGTCAGCATGGATTTGTCAACAACAAATCTTGTCAAACCAACCTGATAGCTTTCTTTAACAGGGTAACAAGCCTTGTGGATAGTGGGGGAAGCGGTAGATGTGGTATATCTTGACTTTAGTAAGGGTTTTGATACTGTCTCGCATGACCTTCTCATAAACAAACTAGGGAAATACAACCTAGATGGAGCTACTATAAGGTGGGTGCATATCCCCTTAGGTTGGTTTGAAAGTTGTTCCTAGAAAGTAATTATCAGTGGTTCACAGTCATGCTGGAAGGGCATAATGAGTGGGGTCCTGCAGGGATCGGTTCTGGGTCCAGTTCTATTCAATATCTTCATCAGTGATTTAGATAATGGCATAGAGAATACACTTATAAAGTTTGTGGATCATACCAAGCTGGGAGGGGTTGCAAATGCTTTGGAGGATAGGATTAAAATTGAAAATGATCTGGACAAACTGGAGAAATTGTCTGAAGTAAATAGGATAAAATTCAGTAAGGACAAATGCAAGTACTCCACTTAGGAAGGAACAATCAGCTGCACACATACAGAATGGGAAATGACTGCCTAGGAAGGAGTACTGCAGAAAGGGATCTGGAGGTTATAGTGGATTACAAGCTAAATATGCGTCAACAGTGTAATGCTGTTGCAAAAAAAGCAAACATCATTCTGGGACGTATTAACAGGAGTGTTGTAGCAAGACATGAGAAGTAATTCTTCTGCTCTACTCAGTGCTGATTAGGCCTCAACTGGAGTATTGTGTCCAGTTCTGGGTGACACATTTCAGGAAAGAGGTGGACAAATTGGAGAAAGTCCAGAGAAGAGCGACAAAAATTATTAAAGGTCTAGAAAACATGACCTGTGAGGGAAGATTGAAAAAATTGGGTTTGTTTAGTCTGGAGAAGAGAAGACTGAGAGGGGACATGATAACAGTTTTCAAGTACACAAAAGGTTGTTAAAGGGGGAGAAAAATTGTTCTTAACCTCTGAGGATAGGACAAGAAGCAATGGGCTGAAAATGCAGCAAGGGCAGTTTAGGTTGGACATTAGGAAAAACTTCCTAAATGTCAGAGTGGTTAAGCACTGGAATAAATTGCCTAGGGAGGTTGTGGAATCTCCATCATTTGGGATTTTTAACAGCAGGTTGGACAAACACCGGTCAGGGATGGTCTAGATAATACTTAGTCCTCCCTTGAGTGCAGGGGACTGGATTAGATGGCCTCTCGAGGTCCCTTCCAGTTCTATGATTCTATGATTCTTCCTGTACAGGAATAAACTATACCACTAGAAGCACCTTTCTACTAGTACAACTGTGCCCACACTAAGGATCTAGTGGCACTTTTAACTGTGCTTGTGTAGTTAAAGCAGTATATCCTGTGTGTAGATAAGGCCTAGAGATTGTTTGCCTCTCTCCCTTTACCCATCACAGTAATTGAGACTAGTTTCAGGTGCACTTGATGACAGTCCAGTGGTTTAAATTAAATTTTTAGGGGCTGAAGACAGGACATTCTTGATGAAGGCTCCCTGCCTCTTGAAGATTCTCATACTGTGGAGCTATGCGTCTGGTCCAGAGACCTGCAGAAGGCTAGAGATGTCTGCTTCCCTCCCTGGCTAGGCCACAACTGAGCTATAAGGCCCTCCCTTTATACTTCCTGTCCCACCCCTGCACTTCTGGCATGGGAGGTGGGGCTGGTTTGGCTCCACCCACTGGGGGAGGATAAAGCAACAGAAAGTCCTGTGGCACCTTTAAGACTAACAGAAGTATTGGGAGCATAAGCTTTCGTGGGTAAGAACCTCACTTCTTCAGATGCAAGTCAGACTAACATGGCTACCCCTCTGATACTTGTGGGAGGATAATGGTCCCTCACTTTCAGCCTTAGAGGGAGGCCCCGATACCAAGTGGCAGGATTATCTACCACCAGGAGAGGATGAGGAACCCCGGTGGGCCAGCCTCTATTCCATGGTGGTCCCATGGCTCGCTGGGAATATTGGTTGGTGGCTCCCTGATAGAGCTGTGAGCACAGGCATGTACCTGGCACAGTTCACCACCATCCCTGATGTCTGCCCCTTTTGCAGTGTGAGAGAACCTGGTGCACGCCTACCTAGAATGCGCCAGGTTGCAGCCCCTATTCCGAGTCCTCCAGAACCTCCTGTTGAGGTTCTGGCTGCACTTTTCCCCACATCTTTTCATATTCGCATGCCCTGTCTGTGGCCCCACAAAGTCACAAGACCTCCTCGTCAACCTCCTCCTGGCACTGGCCAAAGTGATCATCTACAAGACTAGGAGGAGGATGCTAGACGAGGGGGTGCTCTGCGACTGTGGGGCCTATTTCCGTTCCTCCCTGGTCTCATGCATCTGGACAGAGTTCCTCTGGGCAGCATCCACTGGCTCCCTAGACAGCTTTGAGGAGCAGTGGGCGCTATCCGGGGTTCTCTGCTCCGTGTCCCCCTCTGGATCCCTAGTTCTGAACCTATGACCCCCACTCCCATTCCTGTTATTCATTAGTTGTCCCCTGAATTCAGTTGGTTCCCAGATCCAGGAATCCCTCCCGCGAGGCTGGGGGAGGGGCTGTTAGACGCAGGTGGGCTTGTGCCCGCTCACCTCCCAGGAATTCCAATAAGGCCTCACTACAGTGCACAGCACATTTTATTTTTTTTTTCAACTAAGCATTTTCCTGGCCAGCTGAAAACAGTGGAGGAAGTTTTATTTCTGTTGTAGGCAGGGGGGATAATTATTGCCACGGTGGGTGGTTATAGATAGATGTTTTGTTTTTATGTTTGCAATGTACTCAAATGCCATGACAAGAGAGAGAAGCAATATTTGGGATATAACCAAGACATCTTGTTCCCCTCACTGCTATCAATAACTAAATGAAGTGCTGCCTGAATTCTTCCACTTCTCTGTTGCTAGTGGGCTGTTCCAATTATGATCTGCTGTGCTCATTAACATTCCATTAAAATCAATGGTCAATTAAAATCTACCTGGTAAATCTAGCAGCAGTCAACAGCTTAACTGCAGGCTTCAGACAAATATGTCAGAAATAGCTTCCTGCTGACCACAGCCACTCCAAGTGAGGCTTGTGTCAAAGAAATGAAGTACTGTCATCCCTTTGCTTATCAGCTAGCCTGCTGTGATAGCTCCCCCCTGCAGTGAAGATCGCTATGTTTACAGTGGTTATTTGTTCAGCACCAAATTGTGTTTAGCTGTTAATCATATGGCAGCATGTACTTGTTCATACAGCTTAATGCAAACATACACCTCCCATTTGAAGTACAGTGTTAAATTTTTTCCCTACCAAAGTGAACTGCCTGGTCTTAGTCCAGTAAAATTAGGGTTCATTGTCTGTATTGATTTCTTTATATCAAAGACTCTTGTTTTCAAAGAAAAGAAAAAGGGGAAGTGAAAAGTTTCCTGATATCATATACACCCATGTAGGCATCCCAATCCTGCCTACACTTATGCATGTAACTTTGTGCACATGCATAGTTCTACTGAAGTCAAGGGGCTGCTCACTTGCATGTTACTCATGTTCATGAGCAGTTGAAAGGTTAGAGCCCTGGAATATAATTACTTCCATGGCATTTTTTCCAAAGGTAAGGGAGAAAACCAGACAGAAAACAAAAGAACAAAACCATACAGGAATAGGAAGGGAGTGGGGTCAAGGAGGGGAAAGGAGAACGACGTCTTGGTTTACAAACCACTAGGGATTAATGAAAGGTTTTGAAGTCGGACCAAATCTTTTCAAGTTTTTCTGAGGTGCCTCTTCTCCAAAACATTACTGTGACAGTGCGGACTCACCTCTTGTGATCACCTCCTGTCAGCGGGGTGCGATTCTTCACTCTCTCCTTTCTCTATCCCCAGTGCCTCCTGTTGGCTGTTGCCCTTATCAGGCAGGTCTTCAGTGGCTCAGCCCTCTGGCTAAGTCACTCAGTTAATAGGTGAATGGATGGATGAACAGGGTTAAAAGCCCCACAGGACCTGTCTCTATGCCCTTGTTAATGTCTGTAGCCCTGACTCTGGGCTCAGTCCTCAGCCCCTTCTAGTCTAGCTTTAAGTCCATGCCTGCCCTGGTATGGAGCAGTGCTCCCAGGGCTTTCTCCCTGGAGACTTTTTTCCTTTACCAATTTTCATTGCCCTAGCTCTCCAGCCAGGTCACTCCTTCAAGTTCAGCCCCCATCTGGGGTAACAAAGTTCAACAAGTGGCTGGCCCTCTTCAGCCCCATCCCTGGGCCTGTTTAAATTCCCAGCCCCTTTCTTGGGTTTTTAATGCAGAGTCTTATCTCCACCTTGGGGCTTACACCATTTTTCCAGTGGTCAGTAGGGGGGGGGACCCAAGCCCACCCACTATTCAGGGTCCCAACCCAGGGACCCTATAGACAGCAGCCACATACTGTTTTCCTTTAATGGCTACTGATGCTTTCCCTGGGCAGCTTCCCACTTAGTCCCTTCACCTTCTTGGGTTCTTCATTGGTTACCTGTTTGAGCAGCATCTCTCCCATGCCTCTTTACCTGTGGAGTTTTACTGCCTTCCAGTCCTTCTTCCCCCTTCTGGTCCCAGCCAGTGACTGATCTGCTCAAGTCCTAAAGCTCCTTTTAATTGAACCTGCTGTGCTCTGTTTGGCTGCTTCCCTGCAGCCTTTCTAGGCAGGCCTGGAGGACCCATCTTTAGTGCTCCTTTTCCAGGGTGGGGTAAGGTAGGACCATGAGGCCTCCAGCAGGAGGGGCCTCAAAGGGCATGATACATCCTCACAGTTACCCATTCTTTAGCTGCCAGGGCAGCCCTGTCACTGAACCATGTTTCTATCGTTGGAGGCAGTCTGTTCTTCCATCTAAGCAATAGGTGTCATTTGGGTACACACAGTGCTCTATGACAGGTTTCAGAGTAGCAGCCGTGTTAGTCTGTATCCGCAAAAAGAAGAACAGGAGTACTTGTGGCACCTTAGAGACTAACAAATTTATTAGAGCATAAGCTTTCGTGGACTACAGCCCACTTCTTCGGATGCATATAGAATGGAACATATATTGAGGAGATATATATACACACATACAGAGAGCATAAACAGGTGGGAGTTGTCTTACCAACTCTGAGAGGCCAATTAATTAAGAGAAAAAAAAACTTTTGAAGTGATAATCAAGATAGCCCAGTACAGACAGTTTGATAAGAAGTGTGAGCATACTTACAAGGGGAGATAGAATCAATGTTTGTAATGGCTCAGCCATTCCCAGTCCTTATTCAAACCGGAGTTGATTGTGTCTAGTTTGCATATCAATTCTAGCTCAGCAGTCTCTCGTTGGAGAGCAGTCTCTCGTTAGAGTCTGTAGAACAGTCTGTAGACTCCATCTATCACAAAGGCAAACTTACCTGGGTGGTAAGGTAGACCGGAGTACCCAAGGGGACTGTCTGTGACTCCATGGCTAGGACATTATAGCGCTTAGAGAGTTCAGACACTTGATAGGTGAAATCTAAGTATAGAACTCACAACCAGTCTGTCCTGAGGTTAGTACTCACGCTCATGAGCCACTCCAGATAGCTTGACAACAGTATTCAGAATATATAGGATTCAGTAATCAGGATATACAGTATTCTGGGAAGCACATTTATTTCGATAATATTAATTTTGCCCCAAAGACTAAAGCTAAGGGTTCCTGCATCTGCCCAAATCTCTCACTACCTGGGCTTAAGTGGGTTCTAGATTAATTTTCATTTGCACTGTCTTACTCATGACACTTCATACTTTTCATGGCCTAAGCCTCATGAGGACATACTACAATTTCTAGTATGCTTGGGATTTTTACAGGCCTCTTAAACTGAAAAGGAAATCAGGTCTCATAGATGAACATTATCTCAGAAACTCAGACCCTCTTTACATAAGACAAGCTTCAGTGGGTTCATTCCATTTTACATTATCCTAATTTTGCTCCCCCCAGTAATACAGAGAATTAATTAGACAGGACAGGGTCATGATGTGTTTTTATTTTAACCTGGAACGGTTTACTCGCCTCAAAAGAACTGACCTCAAACTGACCTTGATAATGTTCTGTAAAAAGCAGCACATACTCAGAATGATGGGAATGGAACAGAAATAAATCTGGACGGGTGTCATTACTGTACGTCTCCTAAAGTAGCTCATGGGGTGATTAGAAAGGCAGCAAGTCAGCATTTCAGAAAAGTTACTTTTCAATTAATCGAATCAGGTCACACTTACATAGGCTTTAGGTTACACAGTGCCATCACTAGTCTACAGAAGCTTTCTAGTCCAAGCATTACTTTATCACCAAGATCTTACCTAAAATAATGAAAGCGGACTATAAAATCAATTGAGCTCATGTTCAACTGGAAGGGAGCAAACAAAAGTTCACAGTAATTTTTTCTAAGCAAATTGCAGGCTGGAACTAATTAATAAAGAAATGAGTACAAGGCATACATTTCATGACGAGCCACTACCTTCAATTTATGAGAGCAGATTAATTTGGTTTAAAACAAGTTAATCAATATTGCAACATTTATGACACAAGTACTGACACCTCTTGTCTGTTCAGCCATCCTTATTCCACTCTCTTATGCACCCTCACCATCAGGTCTCAGTTGAGCAACACACATACTGCATCTAATAATGGCTCTTGAATAAAAAATTCACCACTGTACAGTTCACTGCTTTGTCTTTTTCAGGGCCTGAACGTAAGTATTTTCATCTCCCATTGGCATCAGCAGGAGAAGGCAGAGTTTCATCCAATGGATGACTGGGCCATTAAAGTGATGTTATTTCACTGAAAGCACTAACAGATAGTATTCTCACCAGTGATAAGCTACTAAGGCCATGTGTACACTAGCAGTTTTGTTGATAAAACTTTTGTCAAATCAGGGGTGTGAAACAAAACACACCCCTGATCAACATAAGTTTCACTGGCAAATGCATCGGTGTGGACAGCTTTCCCGCCGACATAGCTACCACCACTCATTGGGGGTAGTTTAATTAAGCTGACGGGAGAGTCCTCCCATCGGCATAGAGCAGTTACACAGGAGACTTTACAGCTGCAGTGGTACAGCTGTGCAGCTAGTGGTGGTACAGTTGTGCAGCTGTAGTGGTACAGTTGTGCAGTTGTAAGGTCTGTAGTGTAGACATAGACTAACACACATGCATTGATACTGATGTTCTTGGTGGGTTCTAGCTTCAAACACACCTAAAATCGCAAAGAAAAGTTCATTTGAAATGGTCCTTTTTTTTCTGGTTTCTTGTCAAAATTGTGCAAAGCTGGAAATTTTGAATCTGGCATTCTGTTTGGTTTTGATGTAAATTGGTCCAGAATCCCTTGGACTAGGGGCACAGGCTTATTCTAAAGGTTCATGGACTTTAGTAACCCTTGTGGTGGGCCCAGTCTGTGATTAAGCGTTTGTAACAAAACCAGAGGGAGATAGAACTTAAGGGTAGATCTACACTACAAGCACTACAGAGGCACAGCTGCAGCTACACTACGGTAGAGCTGTAGTGTAGACACTTATTACAGTGACAGAAGGGGTTTTCTGTCTTTGTAGTAAATGCACCAGTCAATGGAAGAATTCTTCCATCAACTGAGCTGCATCTTTTTCTTTCTTTCTTTCTTTTTTTTTTTTTTTTTTTTTTTTTGCGAACAGGGGCTGCTAACAGGGAGTTTCGTAAGGGAGTTTGGAAGGGAGCAGGAAGGGGGCGAGGGCCCTTGCCGGTTCTATCTGTTTTCTCTTTATTCCCCTTTGAACCTATAACCAACTACATTCAAAACTTCTTGCTTAAACAACCCTTTCAGCGGACAGGGGGCTGCAGACGGGAGTTTGACGGAGGGAGGCTTACGATGGTTAGGAAGACCCGCAACACCTGTGCCAGCACTGCTACTGTCTCCTCCACCTGTGCCTGTAGCCAGACAGAGCGCCTGAGCATGGATACTTCTACCCAGATCCTGGTGTGGTTTTGCAGAGACTGTAACTTGCAATTTCCACTTACTGATATCCAGGCTGGGGGGACCATCCAATGTGAGAGGTGCCTGCTGGTGGAATCTCTCAGGCAGCAGGTGGGAGAGCTACAGGAGGAGGTGGCTAGGTTGAGGAGCATCCGAATCCACGAGCAATTCCTGGACAGTGTCCATGTGGAGACAGCTGAGGTAGCTGTCCCAGTACACAGGACTGCTGATACACCACTGGTGGAGGAGGAGATGGCTCAGGGTGGACACTGGCAGCTGGTTACTTCTGGCAGCAGGCAGTGCTCCACCCTTGCTCCGAACCCCCCTGGAGTGGTAATAGGTAACCGTTATGCTCTTCTTGATACAGGAAAGAAGGAATCACTCCCTACAGTAAAGGAGGAGAAGCCTCGTACCCCTAAGGCTGGGAGGTCTGCTGCCACCACTGCGAATACGAAATGTAGGGTAGTGGGGGGGACGGAGGCGCCCATCTGTCGCCCTGACATTTCATCCCGGGAGGTATGCTGCCTGCCGGGAACCCGTATCCGAGACGTTATGGAGGCATTGTCGAGGATTATCCAGCCCTCTGACTACTACCCCATGCTACTCATCCATGTGGGCACAAATGATACTGCGCGGTGTGACACTGAGCAGATCAAGAGTGACTACAGGGCTCTGGGAGCACGGGTGAAGGAGTTTGGAGCGCAGGTGGTATTCTCTTCAATTCTTCCTGTCAAAGGTAGGGGCCCGGGCAGAGACAGATGCATCATGGAGGTGAATGCCTGGCTGCGAAGATGGTGTCGCCAGGAGGGCTTTGGCTTCCTAGACCACGGGATGCTATTCGAGGAAGGACTGCTAAGCAGAGATGGCGTTCACCTTTTGAGGAGAGGAAAGACCCTATTTGGACACAGACTGGCTAACCTAGTGAGGAGGGCTTTAAACTAGGTTCGACGGGGACAGGTGAGCAAAGCCCACAGGTAAGTGGGGAACATGGAGACCGGGGAGATGGGTCGGAAATGAGAGGGAGTGTGGGCTATATTGTCAGAGAGAAAGGAGGGTCAGGACAAAACTGGGAGGAAAGATCAAACCAGTATCTTAGATGCCTATATACAAATGCGAGAAGTATGGGGAATAAGCAGGAAGAACTGGAAGTGCTAATAAATAAATACAACTATGACATTGTTGGCATCACTGAAACTTGGTGGGATAATACACATGATTGGAATGTTGGTGTGGATGGGTACAGCTTGCTCAGGAAGGATAGACAGGGGAAAAAGGGAGGAGGTGTTGCCTTATATATTAAAAATGTACACACTTGGACTGAGGTAGAGATGGACATAGGAGACGGAAGTGTTGAGAGTCTCTGGGTTAGGCTAAAAGGGGTAAAAAGCAAGGGAGATGTCATGCTAGGCGTCTACTACAGGCCACCTAACCAGGTGGAAGAGGTGGATGAGGCTTTTTTTAAGCAACTAACAAAATCATCCAAAGCCCAAGATTTGGTGGTGATGGGGGACTTCAACTATCCGGATATATGTTGGGAAAATAACACAGTGGGGCACAGACTATCCAACAAATTCTTGGACTGCATTGGAGACAACTTTTTATTTCAGAAGGTTGAAAAAGCTACTAGGGGGGAAGCTGTTCTAGACTTGATTTTAACAAATAGGGAGGAACTCGTTGAGAATTTGAAAGTAGAAGGCAGCCTGGGTGAAAGTGATCATGAAATCATAGAGTTTGCAATTCTAAGGAAGGGTAGAAGGGAGAACAGCAAAATAGAGACAATGGATTTCAGGAAGGCAGATTTTGGTAAGCTCAGAGAGCTGATAGGTAAGGTCCCATGGGAATCAAGACTGAGGGGAAAAACAACTGAGGAGAGTTGGCAGTTTTTCAAAGGGACACTATTAAGGGCCCAAAAGCAAGCTATTTCACTGGTTAGGAAAGATAGAAAATGTGGCAAAAGACCAGCTTGGCTTAACCACGAGATCTTGCATGTTCTAAAAAATAAAAAGGAGTCATATAAAAAATGGAAACTAGGACAGATTACAAAGGATGAATATAGGCAAACAACACAGGAATGCAGGGGCAAGATTAGAAAGGCAAAGGCACAAAATGAGCTCAAACTAGCTACGGGAATAAAGGGAAACAAGAAGACTTTTTATCAATACATTAGAAGCAAGAGGAAGACCAAAGACAGGGTAGGCCCACTGCTTAGTGAAGAGGGAGAAACAGTAACAGGAAACTTGGAAATGGCAGAGATGCTTAATGACTTCTTTGTTTCGGTCTTCACCAAGAAGTCTGAAGGAATGCCTAACATAGTGAATGCTAATGGGAAGGGGGTAGGTTTAGCAGATAAAATAAAAAAAGAACAAGTTAAAAATCACTTAGAAAAGTTAGATGCCTGCAAGTCACCAGGGCCTGATGAAATGCATCCTAGAATACTCAAGGAGCTAATAGAGGAGGTATCTGAGCCTCTAGCTATTAGCTTTGGAAAATCATGGCAGACGGGAGAGATTCCAGAAGACTGGAAAATGGCAAATATAGTGCCCATCTATAAAAAGGGAAATAAAAACAACCCAGGAAACTACAGACCAGTTAGTTTAACTTCTGTGCCAGGGAAGATAATGGAGCAAGTAATTAAGGAAATCATCTGCAAACACTTGGAAGGTGGTAAGGTGATAGGGAACAGCCAGCATGGATTTGTGAAGAACAAATCATGTCAAACCAATCTGATAGCTTTCTTTGATAGGATAACGAGCCTTGTGGATAAGGGTGAAGCTGTGGATGTGGTATACCTAGACTTTAGTAAGGCATTTGATATGGTCTCGCATGATATTCTTATCGATAAACTAAGCAAATACAATTTAGATGGAGCTACTATAAGGTGGGTGCATAACTGGCGGGATAACCGTACTCAGAGAGTTGTTATTAATGGTTCCCAATCCTGCTGGAAAGGCATAACGAGTGGGGTACTGCAGGGGTCTGTTTTGGGACCAGCTCTGTTCAATATCTTCATCAACGACTTAGATATTGGCATAGAGAGTATGCTTATTAAGCTTGTGGATGATACCAAACTGGGAGGGATTGCAACTGCCTTGGAGGACAGGGTCGTAATTCAAAATGATCTGGACAAATTGGAGAAATGGGCTGAGGTAAACAGGATGAAGTTTAACAAAGATAAATGCAAAGTGCTCCACCTAGGAAGGAAAAATCAGTTTCACACATACAGAATGGGAAGAGACCGTCTAGGAAGGAGTACGGCAGAAAGGGATCTAGGGGTTATAGTGGACCACAAGCTAAATATGAGTCAACAGTGTGATGCTGTTGCAAAAAAAGCAAACATGATTCTGGGATGTATTAACAGGTGTGTTGTGAGCAAGACACGAGAAGTCATTCTTCCGCTCTACTCTGCTCTGGTTAGGCCTCAGCTGGAGTATTGTGTCCAGTTCTGGGCACCGCATTTTAAAAAAGATGTGGAGAAATTGGAGCGGGTCCAGAGAAGAGCAACAAGAATGATTAAAGGTCTTGAGAACATGACCTACGAAGGAAGGCTGAAAGAATTGGGTTTGTTTAGTTTGGAAAAGAGAAGACTGAGAGGGGACATGATAGCAGTTTTCAGGTATTTAAAAGGGTGTCATAAGGAGGAGGGAGAAAACTTGTTCACCTTAGCCTCTAAGGATAGAACCAGAAGCAATGGGTTTAAACTGCAGCAAGGGAGGTTTAGGTTGGACATTAGGAAAAAGTTCCTAACTGTCAGGGTGGTTAAACACTGGAATAAATTGCCTAGGGAGGTTGTGGAATCTCCATCTCTGGAGATATTTAAGAGTAGGTTAGATAAATGTCTATCAGGGATGGTCTAGACAGTATTTGGTCCTGCCATGCGGGCAGGGGACTGAACTCAATCACCTCTCGAGGTCCCTTCCAGTCCTAGAATCTATGAATCTATGAATCTTAAGAAGCTAGAGATGGAAAAGTGTTATAAGCCTATCTAGACCAGGGATCGGCAACCTTTGGCATGTGGCGCACCAGGGAAAGCCGCTGGCGGGCCGGGATGGTTTGTTTACCTGCAGCGTCTGCAGGTTCGGCCAATCGTGGCTCCCACTGGCCGCAGTTCGCTGTCCCAGGCCACTGGGGACTGTGGGAAGGGCAGGCAGCACATCCCTTGGCCTGCACCGCTTCCTGCAGCCCCCATTGGCCTGGAACGGCGAACCGTGGCCAGTGGGAGCTGCAATCGGCTGAACCTGCAAACGCTGCAGGTAAACAAACCATCCTGGCCCGCCAGCGGCTTTCCCTGGCAGGCCGCATGCCAAAGGTTACCGATCCCTGATCTAAACCATTTCTCTGGAGATGCAGGTTTGCTCCCTACAGACAAACATATTTCTTTGTTATTGCTGCCAAGTGCCACTTTGTCATACTTTGCACATAGATCTTTGTATAGTTTTATATATGAGCTCATCTTCTCTTGCAGTTTTCACAGACCACAAAAGGAAATACTTTTTCATACAACACATATTAAACTATTACAGTAATTGCCAGAGGGACTTTTTTATGAGATTACACGTTTGGTTGATAACAGTAATAGCACTGATGTAATACACCTAGACTTCTGTCAGGCATTTGACTTGCTACTGCACAATATTTTTATTAAAAAATTAAAATGATATAAAGTTAACATGTCTACAGTGTTGCTGTAGCCATGCTGGTCCCAGGATCTGAGAGAGACACTCTTTATACATTCTATGGGTGGCGTACCTGAGCCCACTTATCCACTGACGCTCTAAAAACTCCCGCACCCCAATCTGGGTCTATGCTGGTTATGTGATATGTATGTATCTCTTCATCCTTGTAACCAATACCAGTAATCCCTCATAACTCAAGGTGGACCCCAGATGTACAGTACCTTCCCTCTTAACTTGTGTATATTTAATTTCAAACATTAACTTTAATAAAATTTTTAAATCTGTTCTTTTACTGGACCAGCTTCTGTTGGTGGGAGGGACAAGCTTCCAAACTTCACAGAGCCCTTCCTCAGGTCTGGGGAAGGTAACCAGAGTGGCCAAGCTACATACAAGGCGGGACAGATTGTTAAGCATAAAGGGTTCACACATGCTGTAGAAGACCACTTAAAATGAAGTGGGTAATTACGATTTAGCAGACAGTAGGATGAGTTACAAATTATTGTAATGAGCCATAAAAACCAGCATCTCTGTTAAGTGCATGGTTTTTAGTGTCTAGCAGTGTTATGACAAGCCTGGCAACTTAGAAAAAACAGATGATGTAGTCATGCTAAAGTTCATTCCACGAGTATCTCAAGAGGATGTTAAACAGCAGCTGCTAAATCTAGAAGTTTTTAAAATCAGCAGATCTGGGTAACTTCATCTAAGAGTTTTAAAAGTGCTGCCTGAGGAGCTCGCTGGACCATTAATGTTGATTTTCAATAAGACTTGCAGCACTGGGGAAGTTCCAGAGAACTGGGAAAAGGCTAATATTATGCCAATATTTAAATAGGGCAAATGGGATGACCTGGGTAATTATAGGCTTGTCAGCCTGTCATTGATGCCAAGCAAGATAATGGAGTGGCTGAAATGGGACTCAATTAATTAAGAATTAAAGGAGGGTAATGTAACTAATGTTAATTAATATGGGCTATGGAAAATAGATCCCATCAGACTAACTTGCTATCTTTTTTTATGAGATTACAAGTTTTGTTGATAAATGTGATAGTGTTGATGTAATATACTTCTATGGGGCATTTGACTTGGTACCACATGACATTTTGTTTAAACTAGAAAGAACACACAGCACACATTAAACGATTAAAAACTGGCTAACTGATCGATCTCAAATTGTAAATGGCTGATCATTGAGAAGGTATGTTTCCAGTGAGGTCCCACAGGGATTGACCCTTGGCCCTATGCTACATAACATTTTTATTAATGACCTGGCAGAAAACATAAAATCATTACTCAACGTTTGCAAATGACACAAAAATGGGAGGAGTGGTAAATAACAAAGAGGACAGGTCACTGACACAGAGCGATGTGTATTGCTTGGTAAACTGTTCTCCTTCTGGAGTTGAGAGCTGCTGATGGATGGGCCTTATCCCCAATAGGAGGCTCAATTATCACTTAGATTATGGGTGTTGGAGGAGATTGGCCTGGTCCTGGATCATTTAAGTCAATTAGAGTTTTACTATTGACTTCAGTCAGGGACAGAAGCAGGACTTCACATCGTCTTTTTTTTTCTTTTTTCCTTTTATAAGTGGTGGGTGGTTCACCAGATGTGAAGAGATGTGATTAATTCCCCATCACATGGAGACTTGAAATCTAGAATGGTTGTTTGCAGAAAAGCTGTGCTCTCATTCAGCCACAAGTTGTTGGGCTACATGCAGGAATTAGTCGGTGAATTTACGTGACCTGGGTTATGCAGGAAGTCAGACTTGGTGATCATAACAATCCCTTCTGGCATTAAAATCTAAAGTCTGAAAGCTATGCTTGTGCAGTTATTTTTAATAACTAAAATACCGCTATGTCAAAGTGTCTGGAATAATAGATGCAGGACCAGATCCTAGCTAGGCTGGTGTAAAGTGAAATCAATGGAGCTATGCTGAGCTACACGAGCTGAGGATCTGACCTGGAATGTGCAAAGGCCAAAGTTGATATGTGATTGTTTGTGACTTTGACATAGCCACACCAGAGTTTAAAGGGGAATGAGACCCTCCCTTTGTCCTTGTCTGGTCGCCTCCTGGGCCTGATGCACAGCGATAAGTGGGTGCTGTGGTTAGAATGTGGCTGAGAAGATAGACAAGAAGTTGCTGGGAGGTCCAGCAGTTGGTAGCAGCCTTGACTCCATTCTCCCACTCACCAGCAAGACCAAATGAGCCATCTTGGAGAAGGAGGGATGCTAATTTGCAGCTGTTAAAGGCTAGTAGCCGATTACTACCCCCAGGACCAAAAGGGAGAGCAAGGAAGGAATAGTCAGTGCCTTCCCTGTGCTGTTCTGATAGGAATCAACCCATAATCTAGCCCTAAGAAAGGGGGGTGCCGCCATCTTTTGGGAAGGAATTGCAGAAATGCTGGAATGCAATGTTCAAGAATGAAAATCTTCTGTGTTACTTATTTCCTGTTGGTTATTTTCAGATAATTTGAGCGCAGACCTTATTTAGGGAAAGGCCAAAGAGACAAATACATTTTTAATGATTTCATTTCTATTGATCAAAATTACTACAGGCAGAACTAGACTCCCTTAGCTCGGAGTAATGTGTACCTACAAAGTTCAATATTATTGTCATATTGCAAGTGTTTGCATATGTTACTTATTTATTGCTCCCACTGGCATGGGAGCTGGGGAAATAATGAAAAATATTATTCATAGACTATTTTAAGCCAAACATTTTATGAAACTCATTGAATAAATTAATCAAATATCATCCCACCCTCTCCAGCGATTTTCAGATGACTGCCAAGGAGGCTGAATAGATACAATTGCAAATGCTGTCCAACAGGGAGAGTAATTTGCATGAATCAAGCAGTTGGACTTTGGTGTGCAAAGCACAATGTTTGCACTGTGCAGCTTTTTTTTTTATTTGTGTGATCAAAATAGAGATTTTCAAGCAGCTTGTAATTAATATTTATTTTAAATAATTAACCTTCTGTTCTATAGAGGCAAGCAGTGTTGTACATCTCTGCCTGCTGAGCACAAATGATGGATGGAGCACTGCCACTTTCTGCTGGTTCTCTGCAGCTACTCTGTTTTCATTATGATTTTTAAATGAAATTATGAACATATGGAGGGTGTGTGGTGGGAGTGGGGTTGCAGTCTTCTTTTAGAATTGCTGTGATGGAAGCTCTCACTTTCTGTTTAATAAATGTTACTTATACACAGAATTTTAGTAAACTCTGGGCTTAATTTCTCAATATTTGCAGTTAGCACAATTAAGGGCTTGATCCTTCTCCCACTGAAACCAATGGGAGTTTGGTCACCAACTTCGAGAGGGTTGTGCCCTAAAAATTCAATATGAAAATATATTGAAATGATGACATTAAAATGATTGCAATTGTGAAGATGTTTGCATAGGGGCTGGGGAAGGCCCAAGGAGCCTTCCTCACCTTAGAGAGGGAGACAACATCGTGTAATGGCTAGGGCCTTAGCTTGGCCAACAAGCGATTTGGGGTCTAGCACCAGCTCTGCCTGTGACTTTGGACAAGTCCATTCACCCCTGTTTTGCTTTGTTTTGTCTATTTAGATAATAAGATCTTTGGGATAGGGACCATTTCACAGCATCTAGCCCACTGTGGCATTACTGTCATGGAAAGAGTAATGATACTTCCTGCATAAAGGCCAATCATAAACCCTGTGCTGCTACTGCTCCCTCCTATAACCCCATGGGGTGGAAGACACCACAAAGGGGGCAGGCACGAGGCAGGGACATGATTCTCCCCACTCTACATTGGCCAGCAGAGTGGGATGCTGCCTCCCAGGTGCTCACTCTGCAATGCAGGGGAGCTCTAGCCAGGATACATTGTGCACACTGCAGGCAGGATGAGTGTGCATCTCCACAGCCCCACTTACTCAGGGCTATTGGTCAATGTCACAGTCTGGCCTGTGCTGTATATTGAATAGGCCCTTACACATTCTTAGCCCATTTGTTATTCCCTGGGTATTAGCTGAAAAAGTCCTTTCTGCCTGGAAGCCAACTTCTGTGCACTTTCCCCCAATTGTCTAAGGAAGGTGATAGATGGAACCCTGCCAAGGAGCGTTCTGTATCTCGCTGTGATCATTGCTAATTACAAGTATCTGTTCATCAAGACTGCAGCTTTTTCAAAATGTCAGCAAGCAGCTTTTGCGGATGGAAGTAACAAGCATGGGCAGTCACACGCTGCTACTTTTGCCTTACTTTGCTCCTCTTTGTCAATATCTTGATCCTTTACAAAGTCCTGGTGGAAAGTGTTCAAGCTGGAGGTGTGGATTTAACACAAAGATTGTCTTTGTATGAACCTTTTCCAGAGGTGAACGACCTTGGATAAACAAGCCAGCTACCCATGTTAACACCTCAAAAAAGGAAAAATGTAACTAGGGAAGCATTAGGAATTTCATGAGCCTTACAGACTCAGGTACTTGTAAAACTAGAAAAAACTAAAAGAGAAAAGAGAAAGTTGTTGGTATTTGAGTGCAAACTATCCCTAAACCCCATTTCCAACATGCTGGTGTATATTTAACCTTCCAGTTTTTTGCAAAATGTTGATAATTTCCCCCTACACTAGAAAGGCTGCAGCGGTGCAGTGCTACTGCTGCTGTATAGACACTTACTACAGCATTAGAAAGGGTTCTTCCATCATTGTAGTAAATCCACCTCTTTGAGAGGTGGCCGATAAGTTGACAGAAGAATTCTTCTGCAGATCAAGTGGTGCCTACACTCACGCTTAGGTCAGCCTAACTACATCTCTTGGGGGACGGGGTGTGTGTGAAAAATTCACATAACTAGGTCAACCTATGTTTTAGGCGTGGACCAGACCTTCTTTAATGCCCGCAGTAAAGCTTACCGTGAAATAGATAGGTAAAACTGCAAGTGCCATTTCCCGTCTGAAAATGGGATCCCTCCCACAGTAAGGGCTGGGTTCTGAGCTGGACTTGCATGCTCAGACAGGGTCAAGGGCGAGTGAGAACGTCCCTGATGCCCCTGCATGGCCTACGTGGGCTTTGGACCTGGATGCATAGGAGTAAGAGGCACTGAGTGCCCACTGATTCCTGCCCTCCCGCTGTGGGGTCAAAGAATACATGGAGCAAGGTGCCACACAGCAGAGTTGTCATGGGGTTGGTAGATATTTGCTGCCTGTAAAAGCCAGCTGCTCCCTCTCTCTCACAGAGAGAGAGAGAGCACTGGGGAAGCAGGATCAGAAATGTTTCTCTTGGAGCCACAATTCGTTCATTGGGATGCTCCTGGCATGCTACAGCAATGCGCAGCCCTGTAATATGGCCTGGGTGCTAGTGGCACAATCTAGCCCTTTATCATTTATTAATTAGAGGGTTGCATACTTAATTGCTTCTTTAGGCCAAGAACATTGCACACCAGGAGCTCCCTGCATCTCTCTGCCCCCACATGCTCCCTGTGTGCTGCCCTTCCATTCCCCTCTATTCCAGAGACACCCTGCAATCCCCTCTCATACCAGGGGCTCTGTATGTTCCCCAGGCCCCGAATCTCCCCTCCTCCCATACTACATTCTCCCACCATGCCAGGGGCTCTGTGTGTCCCCCCCCCATTTCCTTCTTCCCCCCTCATGCCAAGAGCTCTGTGTGGGCCCCCCATTCTCTACTCTGCTGTATGCCAGGGTCTCTCTGTGTGTGACCCCCATGTACCTCTCCCTCTGTATCATTGTTCCCCATTCTTCCCTGCATGCCAGTGGCTCTGTGTTCCCCCCATTGTTCCTCCCCACACTGCATGCCAAGGGCTTTGTGTGCATCTCCGGTCCTCCCCCAGCCCTGGTGCTTTCCCATGTTTTCCTTTCCCTTAGTTTCAGACTCTTCAGACAGCTGATTTCAGGGGATGGACTTTTTTCTCTTTCTTCTAAGCCTTTTCAGAGTGATAAACTGAATGCAGTGCTCCAACAAAGGAGGTACCATCCAATTATATCTTGCTAGTTCTTGAACTGTGTGGACACATGTTGTCTGAGCTCCCCACTCAGCAGTCTTTATTTTCCTTCCTTAGCTTTCCTTTTTAACTTTCTGTTGTAAAACACTTGAGCTATTTTTAAAGCAAATCCCCAGAAGCAAATTATAAGGGTGAAAATGGAGTTAGTTAGCAACAGTAACCTGAAGATATTAATAGTTCTCAGTGTGGTACTCACAAGAGCTGTGGCTTTGTTTTTGAAGTGTTATCCAATGAATGGTGGTAATGGCTTCTTAAATAACTATGTGAGGAGAAAAGGCTGGCTGTTGCCAGAGAGGGTGATATTGGTATATGTGGGTCACAGAAGGATTTTTTTATGAAGATCTATCTGGCAAGAGAAACTGTGGCCACCAAATCATGGAGTGCATAACTAAAATAGCTGGACTTGCCTTATATTTTGAGATCTGATCTCTTTGCTTGGCTTCTATTTAAAAGACTTGGATATCTTTTATCTCTAATAACTGCTGTACACTGTACAATAGTTTCTGTAATGGATGTTTTACTGATTCCCAGGCGTATTCACGGCTGACTGGCAACACAGGTGCTTAGCTGAGATGACTGGTACCAACTAGCTTATTAATAATTGCGCACATGGTTAGGGTGGTAGTATTATTGTCAAGCCATCCTCCCTTCACTTGCCCTTTGCTTCCCATTTGTTTGCCTGACCCACCTGTTGCATTGTCAGATCCCTCCTAAAGATTTACACCTACTGTGACACCTACAAGAAATCAGCCAGTGATGATTTGATAGTGCATCGGTGATAGCTGATTGTATTTCCTTATAAAAAGAAGAAAAAATTGGGAACCAAGAAATTATGCAGTAGCTAACCTAATGGGATGCGACCATGTCCTTCTATTTTCATTAACATCAGACTCCCTTTCTGATCCCTTGCCACACACACACACACACACACACACACACACCCCATTTCCATCCTTTTGTTTCCTCTCACCCTCTCTTATTGTGTATTGTCTCATATTAGATTGTAAGCTCTTTAGATCAGAGACTCTCTCTTAGCTTGTGGATTCTAATCATGACTGAAGCATCAAAATGTTACCTCCATACATATAATAAGTAATATCGGCTGAATAATAATGAAACAAAAACTGCATAGTTGTAGTAAGATTATTTCTCCTGTATTCATGCAGTGGCCAGCTAGCTTAAGTAGGACATAATGCTACTATCGCCAGGAGACTGGACAGGCTGCCAAGGACATATATTTTTACTGCTATTGTTATGAGAGAAACAAATTGAAAATACTGGCACTGTTTTTATCATTGTAATGCTACCTGTGCTTCACTACTATAAAATCCACTGAAGGGCAAGATTGAGATTTCACCCCGTCCCAATGAGCAGTGTCTACCTGCTTCATCCCAGGAGCAGCTCAGAGAAGGAACTGAGGGTCACAATTTCACCCCTCTTCACACGTACTCCAGGGAAGAAGTAATCTTACAACTGGCCCATGCTGACAGACAGTGACTACCTTCTCAGTGCTGGCTTAGCCGCACTGGTTGGTGGTAGGGGCAGCAGAACTAAGGCTCCACCCATTCTCCACCTTTCTCTGCCCACTCCCCACCCACCTGTGCTGGGGGTGGAGTAATAGCCCCAAAGAACATTTTCTCCCATCACCCAGCAATGGTTACGCCACCCTATTCCTTGCATGGGGGAATTCAGAGTCTTTCATGAAACAGAAGAGGATCCCTGTACCATTCTCTTAATTAAGTAAAATGTGTTAGTTTAATATAGCAGGGGGACAGTTCAGACCAGAAGGGGGTTTCACTTATTAAATGTTTATCATTTGAGCCACTAAAGCATCAGAATCCTAACACAAGGACTTTGATGATTTAAATATTTCCCCGATGAATAGCCAATGTTTCCTAAATCTCAATCATTCGTTGTCTTGCTCCAGCTCTAGATATGCTTATATTACACTGCTCTACAGCCAAAATGCTTCTGAAATAAATGTAGTCAAACTTTACTAATTCTGGGTCACTGAGAACGAAAATGATGCTTAAAATTGTTGATTGGCTCTAGTTTTCAAGATATGCTTTTGGGTCAGTATATACGACCCTTGACTTGGGAATGGCGGAGGATAAGTGAGTTATAAAGGGAAGGGATCTCAATTTAAACCAGAAATGACTAAAATGCATCTTTGACTGGATCTATGAATAAATCTATGACTGGGTTTGGACAGTACTTGCTTTTTAGGCAAAACCATGAATGATGCAATCTGAAGCTGGTATTGGGTCATACATGATATGAATTGCATCATGTTATTCCTAGAAGTCATGGATGATTCAATCATAACGAAGCTTACAATCACTCTGCTGAACAAATTGCCCTATATCAGCTCTAGAAATCATACAATGTCGTGCTCGCTTATTTGTCAGTGTCTGATTTTGCAAAGGGACACATTTCTGTTTAGCCAAAGTGAGCAGAGATGCCTCGTACTTGTGTGAACAGTGCAGATAACTTCTGCTATGTTTGTGGTGAAGTGACTTTTGCATCACAAAAGTGCAGTATAACCACTATGGTTAAGAAAGCCTATCACCTTTATTTTGGCTGCAAAATTGGAGATCAGGACAGGAGGTGGGCCCCGCACATATGCTGCAACACTTGTGCAACAAATCTTCGCCAGTGGTTGAACAGGAAAAGGAAATCTATGCTTTTTGCAGTGCCAATGATTTGGAGAGAGCCAACAGATCATACCAGCAATTGTTACTTCTGCATGGTGCCTCCAGTTGGAAAAGGTGTGTCAAAGAAGAAAAAGTGGACTGTGCATTATCCAAACATTCCATCAGCTATACGCCCAGTACCCCACGGAGAAGGACTGCCGGTTCCTGATGCACCAAAATCATTCTCACTTGAGTCAGACAAGGAAGAGGATGAAACTTCTGGTCCTGAACCATCAATGTCACAGGACCCACATTTTCTCGCATCCTCCTCCTCTGAACCACACCTCATAACACAAGGTGAACTGAATGACCTTGTCAGGGATTTGGAACTACCCAAGAGTAAGGCAGAGCTGTTGGGCTCCAGACTACAGCAGTGGAATCTCCTGGCAGGTGATGTTAGGGTTTCCATGTTTCATGACTGTCAAAAGGATCTTGTCCCATTCTTCTTCATGGAAGGTGATCTTGTAGCCTGCAACAACATCGATGGTGTGATGGCAGCCCTCAACATCGTTCACGATCCAGATGAGTGGAGACTGTTCATTGATTCATCAAAGACGAGTCTTAAAGCTATTTTACTGCATAATGGCAATGTTTTGCCATCAATTCCAGTTGGTCATGCAGTCCATATGAAGGAAACCTATGACAACATGAAACAACTTTTGAGGTGCATAAACTATGACCAACATCAGTGGCAGCTTTGTGGCGATTTGAAGGTTGTTGCTCTCTTGCTTGGTCTGCAGACTGGATACACAAAGTACTGCTGTTTTCTCTGTGAATGGGATAGTCGTGCAAGAGATTCCCACTACATCAAGAAAGATTGGCCACTCCGACAGTAATTGGAGCTTGGGAGGAAAAGTGTTCGGCATCCACCACTTGTTGAATCAAGGAAGATTTTGTTACCACCCTTACACATCAAGCTGAGTGTGATGAAGAACTTTGTCAAGGCCATTGACAAAACACAAGCAGCTTTCAAGTACCTCCGTGGAAAATTTCCAAGGTTAAGTGAAGCTAAGATAAAGGAAGGTGTCTTTGTTGGTCCTCAGATTTGTGAACTTCTTCGAGATGATGCATTTGACCATGCACTGCGTGGCAAGGAAAAGACAGCATGGAAAGCCTTCCAGTTAGTGGCAATAAATTTTCTCGGAAACAACAAGGCAGACAACTACAGGTTGTTGGTGGAAAACCTCCTCAAGGCATACAAAAGCCTTGGTTGCAACATGTCACTAAAGATACATTTTTTGCACTCTCATCTAGATTTTTTTCCACCGAACTGCAGAGGAGTGAGTGACGAGCACAGCGAGCGATTTCACCAGGACATTGCAACAATGGAGAAACGCTATCAGGGCAAATGGAGCCCATCAATGCTTGCAGACTATTGTTGGACAGTGACGAGAGATGCTCCATTTAATGAATACAAGAGACAAGCCAAGAAGTGCCTAGTAGACACTGAATAGGACTAAACGATGTACATAATAGTTTTTTGCCTTTTGTTTCATAATAAATTTTATTTATATAACCCTTTTGCTGATTTTTAAAGTGTTACATAAACAGGACAGGTGAAATATTATCATGTAAAGCAATCATAAACACATGAAAAGACCTAGGTTTACAATTTATGATTAAAACTCTACTATCTACACAATATACATAGACATAAAATGGAAAAACTTAACTATCTTAGAAACAGTAGCCAATCAGTTGTTTTAATGGTCATATTTGAATTCAGAACACCAAAATACATAATAAATAGCACATTTTATCTCTGAAGCAGACGACTTCTCAAAAATCGTAGACCAGTGTTATTTACCACATAGCTGTATGACTCATCTCATTTGTACATAAGATTTATGGGGCAACTCTGCTACACTCAGTATAGACAAGCCTTCTGTCAGGGACCAGGATCAATGGTTGGGAACATCAAACCCATGAAAAAGAAAACAGATTTATCAGGGAATAATGGATATATTCAGGAAGTCTCTCTCTATGGAAGAGCTTTATTTATTAGTCTACTGATTATGCATTTATCTCCAATGTTGGAAAACATAAGCTCCATCATTTCCAATGTTGGAAAACAAATTCCTCTCAGTCAAGACCATAGAAGGCTACAGCATAAAATGATTACAAGAGGTGTGCTTTATTAGAGAGTAGCATTAATGGAGCTCAGCACATACCATATATAACTAATAAGGACAATTATTTTTACATCTTTCATTTAACAATTGTCATCAATAATTGGATGACATACCAGCATTAATTTAACACAAAAAAGTGCCCTGAGACTCTTTTTGAGTGATGTTTCTCTGCTCGAGTCCCTTCCATATTTCAGATCTCCTTCAGAAACTGTGTCATAACAGCTTGTGTTCCTTTAAAGACCATCATGATGACTGGGTACATAGCTCTAATGGCGTGATGTGCTCCATCAGTGGAATGGCACAGTAGCAATGAAAAAGGAGGAATCATTGTGCACCTGCTGCATAGCGGTCAGGCCTATAAACTCTGAAGACCATAAAATGAAGGTGAATTATGCTGCTCAGCTGTTTAGGGACAGTGTAGCTTGCTTTCTGAATTCTTCTGGTTATTAGATCACCCTTCTTTGGAGAGCTGGAGGCTCTAGCACATTTTTTGAGCTTGAGTAATAATTTATTTGGCATCTGGAAGCTGGAGTGCATATGGAAAGGAATTTAAATACTCAGCATCTTCCAGACGGTACCATGGGATTATTCGCAGTTTAAACAAAAGTTGTAAAAATGTGTCCTTTGTATTTTAAAGGGTAGTCCCAGGGCTTGATTATATTTTAGCATTCCTGGGGTTTTTGCTTACTCATGAAATCATATTTGCACTACCAGTATGTTCATCTGTCTGGCATGATCTTTCATTACGTACCCAATCAACTAGCAATAGACTTGCGTATGTCAGGCTGGGGGGCATGTTCTCAGTTAGGCCTTTGATGCTAGTGATACTCTTAAGTGCATGGTGGTCAAGGCAGCATCCTAACCTGCTTGCGTTTAAGGAGGTAACATCAGGATAACTGGAGATTAATGTGAGTTTGGAGGATATCAAGCATCTCCAATGCATTAAGGGTTGGATTCAAAGCCCATTGAAGACAAGAGGAAATGTTCCCATCTTCAGAAATCTTCAGACCCTAACCACTCATCTGGGAGACTTTGCCCTGCAGCTGTCCTAAATGTTAGCGCTCAGTCTAGAGCACAGTTCAGAATGTATTTTAAATAACTGCTAGTGGTGCCTATTACACTGGTCTACAATTTTTGACAAGTCGTCTGCTTCAGAGATAAAATGTGCTATTTATTATGTATTTTGATGTGCTGAATTCATTATTAGTAAAACTGCCATTATGCAGTAAAACAGCTTTAAGACTCATCTTCGATGAATCAATGAACGGTCTCCACTCATCTGGATCGTGAACGATGTTGAGGGCTGCCATCACACCATCGATGTTGTTGCAGGCTACAAGATCACCTTCCATGAAGAATGGGACAAGATCCTTTTGACGGTCATGGAACATGGAAACCCTAACATTACCTGCCAGGAGATTCCACTGCTGTAGTCTGGAGCCCAACAGCTCTGCCTTACTCTTGGGTAGTTCCAAATCCCTGACAAGGTCATTCAGTTCACCTTGTGTTATGAGGTGTGGTTCAGAGGAGGAGGATGGGAAAAAATGTGGGTCCTGTGACATTGATGGTTCAGGACCAGAAGTTTCATCCTCTTCCTTGTCTGACTCAAGTGAGAATGATTCTGGTGCATCAGGAACCGGCAGTCCTTCTCCGTGGGGTACTGGGCGTATAGCTGATGGAATGTTTGGATAATGCACAGTCCACTTTTTCTTCTTTGACACACCTTTTCCAACTGGAGGCACCATGCAGAAGTAACAACTGCTGGTATGATCTGTTGGCTCTCTCCAAATCATTGGCACTGCAAAAGGCATAGATTTCCTTTTTCTGTTCAACCACTGGCGAAGATTTGTTGCACAAGTGTTGCAGCATATGTGCGGGGCCCACCTCCTGTCCTGATCTCCAATTTTGCAGCCAAAATAAAGATGATAGGCTTTCTTAACCATAGTGGTTATACTGCACTTTTGTGATGCAAAAGTCACTTCACCACAAACATAGCAGAAGTTATCTGCACTGTTCACACAAGTACGAGGCATCTCTGCTCACTTTGGCTAAACAGAAATGTGTCCCTTTGCAAAATCAAACACTGACAAATAAGAGAGCATGACACTGTATGATTTCTAGAGCTGATATAGGGCAATTTGTTCAGCAGAGTGATGTAAGCTTTGTTATGATTGCATCATCCATGACTTCTAGGAATAACATGATGCAAATTCATATCATGTATGATTCAATACCAGCTTCAGATGGCATCATTCATTGTTTTGCCTAAAAAGCAAGTACTGTCCAAACCCAGTCATAGATTTATTCATAGATCCAGTCAAAGATGCATTTTAGTCATTTCTGGTTTAAATTGAGATCCCTTCCCTTTATAACTCACTTATCCTCCGCCATTCCCAAGTCAAGGGTTGTATATACTGACCCAATAGCATATCTTGAAAACTAGAGCCAATCAACAATTTTAAGCATCATTTTCGTTCTCAGTGACCCAGAATTAGTAAAGTTTGACTACATTTATTTCAGAAGCATTTTGGCTGTAGAGCAGTGTTATCTGTCCATCTACCTTCTTATATAGCACCACGCACCTCTGTATTACACATATGCAGTATCAGCCGGCCCTTTCACAGAGCCTCTTCTGAAAGTTTTGGGTCACACATAATCTTAACACCGAGATAATGTCAAAGCCAAAAAGGTGCCAGCTCCAGCAGTTCATTGAAAATGAATTTTATTTAATTCATGCATATCAGGCCTGATCCTCCTCTAGTTAGAGCCAGGGGGAGGTTGGTCATTGATGGTAGAGGGAACAGAGTTCTATGTTTTTTAAAATGTTGGTTATTAAAGAAAATAGTTAGATAAAACAAAAAGTACAGTTCAGATAGACAGAGGGGACCTGATTCTCCTGCTGCATGAAATAAGCAACTCACATTGATAGCGCTAGTATCTGTATCTGATACTGGTAGCCTGAGACAGGAGAAAAGGTCTCAGTAAGTTGTTACATATAGAGTATATATGACCATATTTATGCAGGTATCATTCAGTGATGAACTCAGTCAGGTGTTGACCTGCTTCTAGGGACTCACCTGTTAAACTAACACATGCACATAATCTACTTCTATTGATGTACAGTTTATCTACACAATGGTATCTGCCAGGTTCTCAAATTGTACGTCTCTTTGTAAGTTATGGATTCTTAGGCGTTGCCAATAGCTCTCATTGTGTTTTCAAGGGGTTTTAAATAAAGAAGGCTACTTAATCATCTGGAAAGAAAAAAACCTGTTGAATGCTGTCATATTTAAGCTACTGCTTTATTTAAAAAGGGAGAGATACTGAAGTTGCAGCAACAGGGAAAAGGGTGAAATGCCACTTCCCTGTTGCCTCTCAGGGCATAAAAGGTACAGGCCAAGATTTTCAAATAGAGGTGTCTAAAGTTAGGCACCTAAATCCATGACCTGATCTGCAGAAGTGCTGAGCATCTGAAGCTCCCAGTGGTTTATTTTATCAAGTTATAGGGACCTTTTAAAGTATTTATTTAGACTGTGATAGTGCCAAGAGGCCCCGATCCAGATCAGTGCCCTACTGTGCTAGACTCTGCGGGCACAAAGGAAGAGACAGTCCCTGCCCAAAAGAAAGAGATAGACAAAGGTAGGAAAGGAAACAGAGGGGAGAAGCAAAATTACCTAAGGTGACACAGCAGGTTCCCAACACAGCTAGGCCTAGAACTCAAGTCATCCACATCCCAGCCTGGTCCTATCCACAAGACAACATTCCCTGTCTTTGCTTATTTCACCATATGAATGAAACTGAAAAGGGGAAAGAGCATTAAACGTGCATTATATGAAGTGATTGGAGAGGTCAGTGGTGGGTTAAAGGAGGTCACAAGACCAGTCAAGCAGCCTTCCTTCCACTCTCCCTTTGCTTTTCCCCTCTTTCTCCATAGCTTTATCTTCCTTTCATCTGCATCTCTTTCCCTTTCTGTTCCTGCAACTTCAAGATCTTTAAAAATAAAAATTCAGTGGCTTTCAGTATGATTGAGGAAGTCATTTATGGGATGAAAACAGAGGGAGAGCTGATGTTCACTGTATTTCCATTCCTGGATGGTAGAAATACCATGAGAAGATCAGCTCTCATATTATTTCAGATTTGTTAGAGGGTAGGGTTTAGGGTTTTTGTTTTTTGTTTTTTTGTTTTTTTTTTAATTATATATATATATATATATATATATATATATATATATATATACACACACACACACACACACACACACACACACACACACACACACCCAAAACTATCCATACAAACACTTACCTATTTGGAGTTATCCTAATACCAAGATTTTTCAGGTTTAACAAAGTTATGGTGGAATCCAAATGCATCCTCCTAGCAATTGCTGCATGTGGAACAATTATTTATGCACATTAATAATAATTTATTGTTAGAATCAATGATTGTACATATGTCCAAAATCAATATGCGAGTCTATTTAACTCTCAGTGCAGCAGAATACATTGACCTTCAAAAACATTCCATACTATTTAATCAAGAAATAATTCAAAGGTTTTCTAACAATGTCTTCCATAACTAGTTGGAAATTAAACATACTTACCCTTTATCTACTTTCTGCTGGGTGCTGTCAGTTTTCTAGGGTTCCCTTCCGAAAACTTAAACAACATTGGCATGGACCCCAACCTAGGAACCTGGGAAACAGAAATGTTTCTCTTGGAGTCACAATTCCTTCCTTTGTGTCTTAACAATAGGTCCATCCCCACTCACAGTTTGTTGAGCAGAGTTGATGGAGTCCAAAAATTCAGACACATCAGTCTCCAGCCTGGGGTCTACCACCTGACCAAACTGAAATTTCATCAGCTGTCATTCCTGGAGTTTCAGCCCAAGCCACCTCAGTGCTGGCCATCACCTTGAAGCGGTCTCCTCTCAGTTCTCTCTACTGCTTCTAAACCATTTGCTGTCTTGAAGCTGCCTTTATGTTGAGTCTTTAGAAAGGAATCAGTGGCATTTAGGGGACCCTAACCAAAATGCTAACCCCTACCCCCAAGGAAGCACTCAGAGCCAAAGATAAGAGCCCCTTTTCCCCTACTTACCTGGACAAAGCATTAGTATCACTACCCAACTATGCCTGTATGTGTTTTTTGTCAGAGTGACCCCTCACGCCAGGCATAGTTGGTGCAGTTCTTTTGTCCTTTCGTTTTCCCAACAGGGCGAATAGCATTTTATTGCCCCATACTCAAGACTTAACTGTATTTCAACCAAAATGCCCCAAACTGTCACATAACTGAAATGCAAATTAGTCCTGGCCCATTCAGTCATTTCCCTTGCTCACCAGCAGAGAGCGCCCTCCCTTTCGGGCAGCTCTATGCTGCTCTGTTTACTGACAGTCATCAATAGGGAGCTGCCTACGCTCTAGGGCTTCAGGCCACCTGGCGCACATACAGTAAATGCTCAGCAATAGCACTATGAACTGGAACCACACTGGCTAGATGAAAGAGGAGCGCTATGGGTTCATCCTCTGCTGTGGGTTGGTGCACAGGAAGTGCGGGATGATGCCTATGCCCTCACTTCAGAAGGCTCCTCTGGGTCCTGTAGACCTGCAGTCAGCATAATTCAGTCTCCACTGTCATTGTCATGCTCCTAGTAAGCTAAACAGCAAAGCATGACTGATTCCTGTGCAGGTATGACCAAAATGGAGGAAAGGGGCTCCCTGCATCTTCTCTCCCTGCAGTATACCTCTCAGGGCAGTCATAATTTAGCCTGAGAAAAATGCCTGCTGTACATGCTGAAAAAATACCTGAAGTGTGAACCCTCCTGTAAGCACGCAGGCATGTGTTAATGTATAGCAAATGCACACTGCAGTATTCTAGGGGTCAGAGCATACAGTAGTATCAATTTGTTTAGCTTAATGCTAAACAAAAACAAGGCTGAATAATCACAGCCTGCATCCTTAGGAAAATGGGGTAAAGTCCTTTCCTCAATGGAAGTCGAATAAGAAAAAGAACAAGATTAATGGGTTCACACTTAACAGCCTGACAAAGGGACAATCTATATTCCAAGGGGGATTTCCAGAGGCTGAGAGCAGAACGGCAATTGATTGCAAATTAATCCCCGTTTAATGTTTTCCAGAATGAATGGTACATTAAGACAAGATGAAGAGGGGCAGTGGGCTGGCACCCTGAACTGGATTATGAAGCAAACAATAGATGTAGCAGAAGGCTTGATGATAGCAAAGCAAGCTTCGAAAGAACAGAAACCTTATAAATCAGGGATACTTTAGTCTGAAGCAGTGGAAGAATAATGATGAATGTACATTGCTCAAATGAATAATATCTTAATGGATCCCTTGAATGTCTTCATTATGATGGACAGCCTAGACAGCATTTAGTGACACTAATATTGAACTGGAATATCAAGCAGGTAGAAAAGAGGATTAGGTTAGAGAAGAGCACAGAAAGTTTTAGTGCCTTAGTTAAAAAATGAGAAAGGGCAAACAACTACCCCCTGTGGAATACCCATATCTATTTAATTCAGCATGTGACACTGGAGGAAAGCAAATGAAAAAGAGAGCGGCTGTCATTCTGGACAAGGACAGTGATACCAGGGACTGCATGGATATGTTCAGAAAATACTTCAGCAGCTCAGAGCCTCTTGGATACTTGCAAAATTATCCCGCATTAAGAAATGGCTGTAAGCCAGTTTTCTAGCTGATGGTCCGTGCTGTCATACCCATCTTTCAAAATCTTATTTCATGTACAGGGCTAACTATTTAATTTTGGTTCAGGATAGGGGTATGTGTGTGTGTGGTGCACACACACACACACCTTTTCATAACAGCAATGGCTGTGCAATTTATTGGCAACTGCAGTAAAGTTTGCTAGCTGGCACTTGATGAATGACATTTGTTTAACTGGGATAATTGCCAGTAAATAAATTCAATGCAATGCACTTAGACACCTTTAGACAATGGATAAATGACATACGGTAGGAAAGATGGTCTAGTGGATGGGCCCAATCCACAAAGTTTCAAGTGCTTCCAAACAATACAGGAAACATCTACTACCATGATTGGTGGCTGATTACATCATCCTTCATGTTTCTCTTCCCTATACCATACAAAGTGTAGCAAACGAGTCAGAGTCTTTGAAGTCTGGAGAGAGATAAGAACCACCAGCATAGCAAATTGTTTCCTGCACTGAGTAATGTGCACAGTCTGACAAAGAGGCTTTTGCTTCCCTCCTGGCTTGGCAGAAGGGAAACTAGTTTTTTTTAAAAAGGGGAATTCACAACATCCTTATAAGTAACTCCCTGTCTCACCCCCCTCCCAACATTTCAACAAAACCCAAACATTTCCAAGCAGGTCTTAATCAGAAGTTGTTGGTGTCAAAATTTATGAATGGCTTAACTTTGAGATGACAGGATCCTCTCATTCAGTGACTCACAGCAAGGATTCTCTACCTTTTCCATGGCTGTGAAGGAACCACATAGCAAGTTGGAGATGGTCTCCTGGAGCACCTTCCCAAGCTAGTCACAAGGGCATGCACTAATTCTCTTCCATTCATGATTGCATATCATCCCCATGACACCTGCAACTGCAAGTGGGGAAAAGCAAAAGAAGAGTATTTAATATATTGTGAACTGTCCTTTAATGTCATCTAGTAGTGGGACATACGGAGAAGCCAGATTCATAAGAGAAGCCAGCCCTTTGTGGACCATCAGGAAGTCTTCTGCAGACCACCATAGGTCCACAGCCACAATTTAGAATCTCTGACCAACATTTTATTCCAAGGGAAGATTCATAGAGTGTGTCACTGTGCCTCAGTGGGTCACAACTGAGAATACCAAATTCAGGACAAACTGTTGAGAAATAGGGCAGAGACACCCCCAAGCTGGTGGTTATACTCCCATAAAATATACCAAACCAGTAACAAAAGTAAACTTCTGTCTCGCCACACTGGCTAAAGAGAAGTCAGAAATGCAGCCTCCTTAGGTATTCCAGTCCTTGTATCACCACCAAAAACACAGAACTTAATGATGAGTGGTTATTTAAAACCAATTTCATCAATGAAAGGGTTCTTCTGATCCCAAAGGACCAGCCAGATGGCCAGGTCAATATATAAATCAGATCTTACCAAATACGGTATAGAAATGTACAAGGCTGGCTGTGTTTCCATGAGCTACACATTTCCCTGTGTAACTAATCAATACGGTGGAACAGGGTGTTGATGCACACCAAGATCTCATGGGAATCCTGAAGAGAGATCTCCAGGAAACTTTCCTGGAGGTACCCAATAATCCTCTGCTGAAAGTTCGGTGCCAGAGCAGCTTTGTTCCTTCCCCAGTTGTAGGAAACTTTCCCGCACCATTCGGCAATCACTTGTGCAGGGATCAAAGCAGCACACAGGCAAGCAGCATAAGGAGAGGGCAGAAGCCACAAGCATGGAGCAGATGTACCCCCACTTCCCTGCTTACCCTTAGCAGTGAAATGTCTGCCACAATGACCCCCACCTGTGGAAAAGTGTGGAAGAATTTTAGAAATTTTTTCCTAGCCGGCTGCACCACGACCCTTGCAGAGTGAAATTCTGGTTTTGACCCATTTCTAGTTCTAAATTGTTAAACACAAGCTTCAAAAACAATGAACTAATACATCAGCCAGCCATTTGGCTCTGAAAAGCCTGTGGATGTCTATTAGAGTTACTGGGGACTAGAATGGCATTTCAGGAGTTAAAGAGGTAGGCAGTTTTGTGCCCATAGTCTGGCTGCCTTAAAGATATGTAGGCAAAGAGGCATTTGAGCTCATGCACATAGAAGTGGAGGATTAAGAAGCAAAATTTAGGAGTACCTTGACTGTCCAGGGCTGGATATTTTAGTCAAGCGAGGAAGCAAGATGCAGTAACCTTTAGTCCAGCAGGATCCCACCAGAGAAAGGTCACTGAGAACAACCTATAAAAAGAATTGTCTAGCCATCATTGTCTAAGGAGAACCATCAGTTAAGCCATGGAAATTCTGGCCAGTGACTGTCAGGAAGCAGAGGAGCCATGGGCACCTAAGACCAGACAGACCGATAGGGATGGATAAGTCCAAAGACTAAAAATCATGCATTTTGATACATAGGATTTGCATGACCAGGAGAATGACTAACCTGAGTGCTCCAGGAGTGGTTAGAAAATCAAAGTTAGTGAGGGCTCCTTGAACAGTTAATTTATAGTCCCTGGGATAAATTCTACTCTCAATTACATCCATGCAGCTTCACTAATTTTAACTGTATTGTATTTAATAAGGTTAGTGAACTATCTTATTTTATTTGCCTCCATCTCCTGTCTGTGGTCAAGACCTTATTTATGCTAAGCAGAATGTACATGTCACCTACTTTCAGGCTATAATCGTTAATTTTGTTATTTCCTGCTCCTCTCCGCTGTGGGCAAAGATCCTTCTGGCTCTATTAGCTGGTGCATCAATAGTACTTGCTGGCAAAGTTCATGATACTGGGATCGTATCTCCTTATTGCTGTCCTCCCCCCAAAAATAAAATTGTCGCACCATGAGTGCATGCAGAGGATCAAGGCCCATTGCTGATGAAAAAGGAAATGGATTACTCCAGAAGAACAGTTGCAGTTCTTAAGAACATTATACAATAAATATGTTGGTGCACACGATGCTGTTGGCATGCTAAGTAGTTTACCGTACTACTCCCTGCAGCATTTTTTAATGAAATACTGATAGTTTTGCATCTCATCGGATAACTATATTCTCAGGCAACAGTCTGAGTGACAGCTGTTCAGGAAGGCACGCAAAATATTCCATGAGACAGCAACTCCTTGATGAGTTTTTTTGCATATTGTTATACTCTTGAAACTCACTGTAGCTGGGAAATGAGATATCAATGTTGAACATATGGCATTTTTTTTTTCAGGTTTGGGGGTCTCTCAACTTCCGTTCCTAACCACTCAAAACATACACAGAAATGTAGAAAGACAAACACCTAGGCAAGCACTTTTCATAAAGGGCTAGAATAAAGTGGCTTTCAGCCACTGCCTCTGTTGGGGGAGGTAGGGAAGGGAGGTTAGAGGAGGAGCAGGACATAAGCAGCTACTCCCACTCTGGCACCGCTCTGCTAAATTATTCTTAATTATCTGTCTGAGCGTAGCACCTAGGAGCCCTACTCATGTGCTAAGTGCTGTACAAACACACACCAAAAAGACAGTCCTTGCCCCAGTGGGTACAATAGGGATGCTGGGCAACGCCCATGACCTTGGCCAGCCACTGATTGAGTTTCTAATGACTCTTTTGATGCTAGAAAACCCTGGGACTTGGACACTGGAAGCAGAAAGATGCCACTGTTCAAGACATAAGAGAATGGGGGTTTAGTTTGGTCCCATCTCAAGGCTTCCTTTCTGCCTGGTTTCTTTTTTCTGGGAATGGAGGAGAGGGGCTTAGAACACAGAGTTTGTTACTGTGATTGTTTCATATTGGAAGTCAAACTTTACAGGCATTCTTTCCTCTCGTTTGCTCACCTGCTCATAATTCTACCCTTCCGTGGGGTCTGTTACTTATTGCAACACTTTTTTCTTGCCTACAGTAAGAAAAAACTATAAATAAATAGACTTCCCTTCAGATTCTTTATTTTATTGGTGCCCTCAAGTGTTGAAATGATAGAACTGACACTTTAAAAGCAGCTGCTTGCAATTTTTGAGGTCCTGGACAACTGATACAATGGTGGTACTTATATTTATAGATCTAGTCTGCTTAGGTTCTGTTGTATTATTGTGATGGAATATATGGGCCCCAAGAGTCGAAGATATTAACATGACCCTGAAACTGTCTAACATTAAACAGTGTCAAAGGTGGTTCAGGGTTTGGTATATGGAGGCAAACATTATTAATTTTTTAAACCTTTTATTAAAAGATGCAGGAAACCCCCCTCCTCAAGAAGTTAAGCATTTGAAATGTAAAGTAGTATGTAAGGTTTTCATTTTAACAACATCTTTTTCCCTGGAGAAAGTTTTTTTAGAAAGTGTCCACACCCCTCCCTCACTGACAGTCGTTTAGATGGTAATTACAGTTCTTTTGGGGAAAAAGAGAAGTTAGTTGAGATGGGCTGGAGCTGTGGTTATTAAAGTCCAATCCCATTTCCTAGAATGAAAAACAGGACAAACACACAAAAGGGGAAAGAAAAGAACAGCAAAGATAGAAAAGAGAATTCTTTCCTGAATGGCTGGCTGGTGAGTCTTGCCCACATGCTCAGGGTTTAACTGATCGCCATATTTGGGGTCAGGAAGGAATTTTCCTCCAGAGCAGATTGGCAGAGGCCCTGGGGGTTTTTCGCCTTCCTCTGCAGCGTGGGGCACGGGTCACTTGCTGGAGGATTCTCTGCACCTTGAAGTCTTTAAACCATGATTGAGGACTTCAATAACTCAGACATAGGTTAGGGGTTTATTACAGGAGTGGGTGGGCGAGATTCTGTGGCCTGCGTTGTGCAAGAGGTCAGACTAGACGATCATAATGGTCCCTTCTAACCTTAAAGTCTAAAATGGAGCTCCTGTCTCTGGTGTTGACTCTCACTTGCAACCTGAGGGGTGGGGTGGGGGAAACACAGGCACAGAACACAATCCCATTAGACACTCCAAAACCTAACAAACAGCTTCAGGTTGTTTAGGGCACTATATTGTGCTGCCTTTCTGGTCACTGGGGTAGAGCAGTGTTACAAAATAAGTAGCTTTGACTAGGTAAGCTAGACTCTTATTTGACAAAAGGAAAAGGAGAGAGAAGGTGGAGTTTGATTTGTGCCTACAGAATGAACATGTTTATTTTTTAAAATGCATTCAGGTTGGGCCAGAGTGGTTGAAAATTATCCATTTCAGTGCCGTCGCCCATAAAACACATACTTCTGAAGTCAGCAGCTAAGGAACTTTATGAACAGAAAAACAGTCTTTAAATATACTGTCTTATGTGAGAGACTACCATAAAGTTATGATGATTTTTCCCTCATAATAAATTTTTCCATGTTTCATTTATAGTCATTCTGACACAAACCTGTCTCAGCCGTAACACAATGTGCTGCCAACTGGCAGCCCTACAGCATGTGTGATCCTACATTTGCAATGACAAACCCTGGGCAACTGGACAGATAGATTCCAAGGGGACAGCATTGGCTAAATTGCTCACCACTAATTTGTTAACTCACAGACAGCAACATAAGCTATCAGCTGTGGAAAGCACTTTCCTGGTTCTCCTGACTAGAGGGATGCAGGCGGTAGCACAAAGCAGTAATAAATCAACCAGCCTGTCAGTCCATCAGTACATTACATAACCAGGTAAACAAACAAGTACTGTAAATTGTAAAATACTGTAGCTATTTTCACCTGGGCAGGCTGAGATGTTCCAGACAATCAATTGGGGATGTAGAAAAGGTTGTCTGCTGCCTGAATAAATCTCTTCTGAAAAAAAACACAGGCTAAATAGGGCTACTTCCATTTGAGAAAAGACACCTCCTTCAATGAGCTAGAACCAGACCACCACAAGGGGTGATACCACGGTGTAAGCACTGTGAGCTACAGAAATACTGTAGAAAAGAAATATTTCTAAGTATGTGTTTCGTAGCTTCTTAAAATTCTAGGGACACACATAGGGAGCAGCCACTCCCGAAAGCCTGCTCATCTGGATAACCAGCAGATGGGCATGTAGAAATCTGTTCAGTTACTGGAGTCAGCAGCAGTCCCCACTCTGCCCCTTCGACCCCCCCTTGGAAGGGAGAAAAGCCATTTGCTTTAGGAAGAGCTAGGCTCTCACTAGAATCCCTGGCGCCAGGGAGGTGGGCTGGGTGGCCACTGGAACAGCACAGAGCTTAAGATTCATGGTTTTGTAGTTTGTATTTCCTCCAGATCCTTTGGGTTTACAGACCACAGGCCCCAGTATTGGCAACCCCATGTCTTCAAAAATCTAAATCGAGCCTCCCCCTCCACTCCTGAATGGCTAAAAAGTCTTGAGATTTAAAAAATACGTTGGGGGCATTTGTTTGCCTTCTGTTTTTTGAGCCCTTCGGGTGCACATTTTCTCCACAACTTAGAGGGGCTCGTGGGACTTGGGCAGCAGGGCTGTTTCATTGCTATGTAGACTTCCGGGCTCGGTGGGAGGGTCCCAGAGCCTGGACTCCAGCCTGAGCCTGGAATTCTACACAGCAATGAAACAGTCCTGCAGCCAGAGCCCCGCAAGCCTGAGCCCGCTGGCATGGGCCAGCCACGGGTGTCTAGTTGCTGTGTAGAGATACCCATTGAGGCCCTAACAGCCAACTTTCCTCCTTGTGAAGAAAGTTAGGTATACTTTCTGCACATTAAACTCTGAAGTGGTCTGCTGAATTTTTACCTTCTCACCGTTTATTCTCTCAGGAAAGTAACACATGACCCAGAATTTGGCAAGCAGCCATTAAAGGGACACTTGTGGTCTTGTTATAGAGATTTACACTTCATTTGCAGCACTTTCATAAAAACTTGAAAACATTGATTTTCCCTACCAGTTTTGTCCCACTCACTGATATAGATTTGTTGCCCCCCTTTTTCTCATGAAGCACAAAACAAACATGGTCCTAATTTTAGCTTTGCCTTGTCATCAGCATCATTGACAACACCAATTATTTCAGCACAGAAATTGGACTAGGATTGGTTAGTTCATCATTCTGCCAGCAGAATGATGGACTCTGAAGAAACAGAATGAAAAGGAGGGTCTTGCATAGATAGTGGCTATTAAAAATAAATACTTATGTAACCCTTCTGCCAGGCTGTGTCAGCAACAAAAGGGTTCGATATCTAGGTGTTCCTCTTTAAGTTACAAAACAAAATTGGCTCATTCATACACTCAGAAAACTGGGAAAACTAAACCACTGTGGGTACCTCTAATGGGCAATACTTCCCTCTTCACAAGCACTGAGTCTGTATAGAACAAAAATAAAACTTAAGGGAAAGAACATAGCATTAATTTGGGAAAACAGCAACAATGACTCACAAGTATGAAAAATAAGAAAGACACCTGCCCCCACAGTATCTTGGGTACTAGTCCTTTGTCTCAGTTTGTAGTGTGAAAGTCCACTGGAAAAATGTCCCTTTAATACTCCGTTCCCCCTTCCCTTTGCTACACCCCACTCATGGTTTGTGGTCCAAGGTCAGTGAAGTCCTAGAGTTCAGTGGTGTGTTCATCTCCAGCCCCAAGAAGAAGTGATACCTCTGCTGCTCCACTGTGTCCTTTGTCCAGTTTAATCCAGTCCAGTCCCACAGCACTATGACCACCTAGCCCAGCTATTAGTAACCACATCTCTAGGATTTACTGTGCTGCTGCTGTATCTCTCACCACACTACCTTCAGGTGCAATTCTGTGTTCTGAAGCTTCATCAAGTAGCCCAGTTAGCGATTTCAACTCTAGCGATTTCAGTGGGTTGCAGGGAACCTTACTACCACCACTGTTGCCACATCACCTTATCAGTGGTTTCAATTCTAGTCATCATTAGAAGATAAGGACCCTCAAACAAGTCTAGTCAACTCTACCTTGAAACACAAGAGAACACAAATCAAATATCATCTAGGACAATTAAACAACAGCCTCACCAAATACAAACCACCCACACTTTCTCTTTCATTTGAATTTGGCTCACTACCCCATGCTTTGCAAGTGATATAACAGTTTGGTGACCCCTCTGTAAAGCATACTAAATACAGTTGTGCTGCTGCCCTTTAGTCACATAATAAGGATAACAACATTTCATTACCCCAGCAACCCACACTTAGGTGAATTTTAACCCCAAATTGATCACATTGGCAAAGCTGGTGTGTCTTCTGCAAATAAGATCTGCTTATGAGGTCTTTTCCTCCAGTTCATCAATAGATGGCAGGAGAGAGCTCATTAGACCTCTGGCTTAATTTAGAACCATGAATATATTCCCCAACACAGGATAAGACTTTTTTTAAAGTAGTTGAAGTGTGGGGCTCTAAGCCACTTATTAGGGCTTGTCTTCACTGCAATGTTAGCTGAAGCTATAAGTCACATATTGCCCCTCGCCTGACTTCCATCAATGCACACATCTCTTACTCAAATTAAGGGTGCTTTAAGCTTGAGTTTGCTGGCCCCTTGGGCAGGGGGGAGGCTGGGGGTTGAAGCTGGAGTGCTGCTGACACAGGACAGTAATGCAGTGTGGATGCAGCAGCTCCAGTTACAACTCAGCTGCTAACCCCATCAGTCTGCATAGCTGAAGTGTGTTTGGCAGTGTGGTCACTCTCACTCAAGCTAGCCTAGCTCCAGTGGAGTAGCTCAGCTGTACTAACTCAAACTAACCATTGTCATGAAGACAAGTCCTAAGGGCCAGATTTTCAGAGGTACTCAGCACTCATTTAGGCAGCAAATACAGTGGGCAGATTTTCAAAAGCATGCAGCCTATTGGGTGCTGAGCTCATTGGAAAATCCTGGACATCAGTGACAGAATGGCAGTTAACGGGTGATGAACAGGCTTGAAAACCTGGCCTCTCATTTAAGTGCCCAAATGGAAACAGAGCTCTTTTGAAACGCTAGCCCCACTTGTGGGAGCTGGGCACTTGGCAATCTAACCCCACTTGTCTCTTTATTAGCAGCACTAACATAATAATCAGGCAATTAGTAATGAACTGCAGGGCAGCGATCATTCCCAGCAGCAGTGCAACATGCTCACAGGTACATTACAGGAAGCGTCCCTCACAAAGGGGAATTTGATTAATTGAGATGGTACAATGCTAAAGGCACATATAAGAAGGGTGGGCATGGCTGCAACACAGGTGAAACACTCACTGACGTTGGTAAAAAGATTGAGGCTACTAGACTATTCAATATATGTTGGGAGGAATGGGCCCAAAGCACAGGCAGGAGAAGTGTTTTCAGTTTCACTCACTGAGACATTGCTGGTATTTTAACAAGGGGCTCCCATAAATGTTTCCTTCCTGTCTCAAGAGTGCATGTACTTGCAGAGAATCAAGAGGAACTGTGGAGTAATTTGTTTTCTCATTTCAATCCAAAATTGCTTTCCCATAACCATCACCAAGGAGGGAGGTAGCCCCATTTGGCAAACAAACTGATCTTAATGGCACTTCTCTGAAGAGGCTTCAACATTGCTCCTGAAAAGTTCACTGAGCTTGTTGTATAGCAAAATGTTCCGCTTGTGTAGTGTAAAATTGGCAGGGGAAGACCTTTTTGGGAACACAATAGTATCCTCCCTGGAACAATTTGCTTTTAAAAAAATGTTACACCCTGTTCCCTCAGAGTGATCTGCTGTATGAGGAGCTGTGGATTTTTTTCCATCATACATAAAAGAAAAATCATAGAGAGACTAGGAAAAATACCTTGAGGTAAGAGGAAAGGCGTATTGCTCAATAATAAATGCAGCACAGTATGACAATTCACATTACAGTAAGGAGCGGAGAAAAGAAGGTACATTTTGCCCCTTAAGATTCTACGCGAATAATATTCGGTATGTTAGTTATCTGGAGAGAATGCTGAAATGAGTAAATAGGGACTTTAGCTAGAGGGGAGGATAACGAGTTTCTTATTTCTCTCTCAATAAGAAAAGTTTTTTGGTGAGATATAGCCACTGAGAAGACAAGGGCAAAACAGAGGTCTCTAAAACGCTCGGGAAAGCTGAATTACAACTGGAACTTTGCCTACTGAAAACAACAAGAAAAGGTCATAATTAGTTTAACAGCATGATGACAAGACTTAAAAACATATGTTGAAAGTCACAAGGCCAAACTTTCAAAAAGAGGTCTTCAAGGCCTAAAAAAGTCTATGCCTGCTGATTTGCGAGAGAAAAATCTGCATTTACACATGCATCACCTATTTATTGGGTAGTTAGACCCCTGATCTGTTCACTCAGATCCCTATATGCACAAGTAAATAAGTGCATGCACAATTTATTAATTTAACCCATTACATTTAGTATGGAAGCTCAAGAATACCTTGCCCGGTCCCCAACCTGCCGAGGCCGGGGGAGGGGTGTCCTCCCTCAGCCTGAACCCAGCCCCAGGCCAGACCTGCCATAGCCGGGGGAGGGGCGCCTATCCCACAGCCCCAGCCCCAGAGCTCTCCCCCCCAGCCCAGGTGCTGCTATGGGGGAAAAGAGCTGGGGGGGACTGCTCTATCCCCGCCATAGTCAGGGTGCAGCCTGCACCCAAAACCCCTTATCCCTGGCCCCACCCCAGAGCCCGCACCCCAACCCTCTGCCCCACCCCTGAGCCCCTCATCCCCAGACCCACCCCAGAGCCCACACCCCTGGCTGGAGCCCTCACACCCCAACCCTCTACCCCACCCCTCAGCCCACACCCCAACCTTCTGCCCCACCCCTGAGCTACTCATCCCCGGCCCCACCCCAGAGCCCGCACCCCCAGCTGGAGCCCTAAATCCCAACCCTCTGCTCCACCCCTGACCCCCTCATCCCTGGCCCCACCCCAGAGCCCGCACCCCCAGCTGGAGCCCTAAATCCCAACCCTCTGCTCCACCCCTGAGCCCCTCATCCCCGGCCCCACCTCAGAGCCCGCACCCCCAGCTGGAACTCTCACAACCCTGTACCCTAACCCTCTGCCCCAACCCTGAGCCCCCTCCCACACTCCGAATCCCTCAGCCCCACCCCCAACACATGAATTTTGTTATGTGCACCAATATGGTGCACTACCTCCATATAGGTGCACAAAACAAAATTCATTCCGCACATGTGTGGGGGAAATTAGAGGGAAAACTCGTGGTAGTTTGTGAATGTATGTGTCAGGGAATTAGAGATCAGGAAAAAGAATTTGATAGCTGAGCAAGCTTTACTGAAAGCCATGAGAATTGCAATGCTAAACCAGCAAGAAGCTATTAAAGAGGAAGGGCTTGGTGTTAACCCTGTTGCAATGCCAAAGACTAGAGATGAGCCTGAATTCCCCATATCCCCCAAAACTGGGGTGACTCAGAATCCAAAATCACCTTCTGATGTTGATAGTTGGTCCAGGCAAGATCAAGGAACTTCAGCTAAGGCTGCCTTGCCACTTTTAACTTACTCTGTCTAAGCACTTCACTTGTCTGAAATGTGTCCTGATTGCACCTGTGTATATGATGTTGCAGAACCTAGAGATACCGGATACATCTTCACTGGGGACATTCACTACTGGTGGGGCATCAGCAGTGATGGCATAAGCATAGCCAGGTTGCAGGAATTTTTTCTCTGAGAAGGATGAGGTGACAGAGTAATTTAAATGCCTGCTCTCTGTCTACCCTCCAGCTTCGCTACCACCAGAGGAACTGCACTGATGGACAATTATAGGTCTGTATTTTCCTCCTGCAGACAAACCTCTGGGATGATTTATGGGTGCTTTTGGCAGTTTATATCAGACCTCTGTTATTATTTTTACATACGTCCTTTTTGTTTGGCAACACAAGTGCAGTACATAATAGACCAAGGAAGAAATTGTAATTTGTTCAAATAGCAATCAGCATAATCTCCATATAATAATTAATCTGTAAGCACTAAAGCAAGAGATACCTGTGATTCTGCTGATGTTTACTACAGCCTTTCATGGCAGTTTAATCACAGTGCTGAAATTACAGGCATTTCCTTTTATTTAAAACAAATGCTGTGCTTTACAGATGATTTTTTGAGCAGAACTAATGTCATTAATCACTCCTAATGATTTTCTCTCTCTCTTTATGGTTTAGAGAAATGATTGTGAAAGCAGCACTATAATTAAAATAGTCCCTAGAGTGCAAGAATTATACATCTCCAATGCAAATCTTTCAGCATGCTAAGCATGGTCACAGAACTCATGTCATAGAATCATAGAATATCAGGGTTGGAAGGGACCTCAAGAGGTCATCTAATCCAACTCCCTGCTCAAAGCAGGACCAATTCCTAATTAAATCATCCCAGCCAGGGCTTTGTCAAGCCGGGCCTTAAAAACCTCCAAGGAAGGAGACTCCACCACCTCCCTAGGTAACGCATTCCAGTGCTTCACCACCCTCCTAGTGAAATAGTGTTTCCTAATGTCCAACCTGGACCTCCCCCACTGCAACTTGAGACCATTGCTCCTTGTTCTGTCGTCTGCCACCACTGAGAACAGCCGAGCTCCATCCTCTTTGGAACCCCCATTCAGGTAGTTGAAGGCTGCTATCAAATCCCCCCTCATTCTTCTCTTCTGGAGACTAAACAATCCCAGTTCCCTCAGCCTCTCCTCATAAGTCATGTGCTCCAGACCCCTAATCATTTTTGTTGCCCTCCGCTGGACTCTTTCCAATTTTTCCACATCCTTCTTGTAGTGTGGGGCCCAAAACTGGACACAGTATTCCAGATGAGGCCTCACCAATGTCAAATAAAGGGGAACGATCACGTTCCTCGATCTGCTGGCAATGCCCCTACTTATACAGCCCAAAATGCCATTAGCCTTCTTGGCAACAAGAGCACACTGTTGACTCATATCCAGCTTCTCGTCCACTGTGACCCCTAGGTCTTTTTCTGCAGAACTGCTACTTAGCCATTCGGTCCCTAGTCTGTAGCAGTGCATGGGATTCTTCCGTCCTAAGTGCAGGACTCTGCACTTGTCCTTGTTGAACCTCATCAGGTTTTTTTTGGCCCAATCCTTTAATTTGTCTAGGTCGCTCTGTATCTGATCCCTACCCTCTAGTGTATCTACCACGCCTCCTAGTTTAGTGTTATCTGCAAACTTGCTGAGAGTGCAGTCCACACCATCCTCCAGATCATTAATAAAGATATTAAACAAAACCGGCCCCAGGACCGACCCCTGGGGCACTCCGCTTGAAACCGGCTGCCAACTAGACATGGAGCCATTGATCACTACCCGTTGAGCCCGACAATCTAGCCAGTTTTCTATCCACCTTACAGTCCATTCATCCAGCCCATACTTCTTTAACTTGGCGGCAAGAATACTGTGGGAGACCGTATCAAAAGCTTTGCTAAAGTCAAGGAATAACACATCCACTGCTTTCCCCTCATCCACAGAGCCAGTTATCTCATCATAGAAGGCAATTAGGTTAGTCAGGCACTACTTCCCCTTGGCGAATCCATGCTGACTGTTCCTGATCACTTTCTTCTCCTCTAAGTGTTTCATAATTGATTCCTTGAGGACCTGCTCCATGATTTTTCCAGGGACTGAGGTGAGGCTGACTGGCCTGTAGTTCCCCGGATCCTCCTTCTTCCCTTTTTTAAAGATGGGCACTACATTAGCCTTTTTCCAGTCATCTGGGACCTCCCCCGATCGCCATGAGTTTTCAAAAATAATGGCTAATGGCTCTACAATTTCATCCGTCAACTCCTTTAGCACCCTCGGATGCAGTGCATCCGGCCCCATGGACTTGTGCACGTCCAGTTGTCATATCACTACACCAGTGCACTCTCGTTCCATGAAACTCAACAAGACTTAGACCCTCTGATAGCAAAATCAACCACCTTGGGGGGGGGGGGGGGGGAGGGAATATAACAGCAGATTTCTGTACTTATTAGAGGCACAGGCTCATGATTTAAATACATGCATCTAAACCCAATCAACTAAAGCTCTTCTGTGCAGGCTTCTACTAAACTACAATGAAAGCTTCCACCATAGAGGCCTCCTCCATGTGAGTAAAGGTTCAGGAAATGTCCTAAACATAACCCATCTCATCTTCATGGACATTAATTAATGACGAGGGTAGAACAAGCATCACAGTATTTGGTGATTGTTTGGGCGCTGGATATTAGGATGCCCCATTTCCAGGGAATATGCCTTTGTGTCAGCTAATCTGTACCTCTCAATGCCACAAAAGTCACCCCCAAGGATATTACTTTTGGTAGTAACATAAAGACAGTGTGGTTCCGAATAATATGAGAAGGAGATGGGATATCGAACAGTGTAATCTACTTTAGTTCAGAGGTCTCTGAATGTGGGTTTGTGGGGTTTTTAAAATTACTTTAGTCTGTCACCACTGCTAGCTAGCTGAATTCTTTGCTGCTTAAAAATCCCAAATGTATGTCATTGTGACAATTTTTTCCCCAAAATATTGAAGCATTACTCAGAAAGGAATGATCTGAGCAAAGAATAAAGGATAGGTAAGTCAGCTACCATAATCATGTGCTATTACTGTCTTTGCTAAATATTTATCTGATCATGATGTTGTCTTTAACATGACAACTTGCAATATTTTCCTATTCCTACAATTTAATGTCGCTGTGAGATAACTTCAACTCGATAAGGCAAATGTCATTAAAAAGGTAACAAAAAGAAGATCCTTCTTTGCACAGGTACACAGCACCTCTTGTCTTACAGAACTTGCCTTTTTCACATAAAAGGGGAAATGGGAACATTTATACAATATAATGTTCTCTGTTCTGTTCATAACATCCCTCCGTGCAAGGAAACTGTTGGCAATGAGCTATTGTATTGCATATTTCTATGGATCCCTACAGGATTTCAGACTTTGAGTACTGTAAACCCTGCAGGGAATTTTACAATTCCAGCGCCACCTATGCGATACTTTTTTTCTTTAAATCTGAGATTTCAAATTGAATCTCTTAGACTCTGAGCTAAGCGACAGCTTTGTTAAACTAAGAGACAGAAGAAAGTTAAAACAGAACATTGTATTGTGCTGGTTTTGCTTTGGCTCACAATGTTCCTCCCTCTTCTATCCTCACAGCCGCATATCAAGTATTGAATGTGAAAAATAACAAAATATCAATACTGGCAGATTTTCAGCTGTTTTTATATCCTATCTTCACTGGGTGAAAAGCTACTAGTTTGTGTGCTTATACAAAAGAGCCTGGAGGTGCGTCTTATCTGAGTGCGGCTGGCACACAGCTGATCTGATTCTGACTCTGAGTTTTTTTGCTAGCGGCAGTCATAGAATCATAGATCATCAGGGTTGGAAGGGCCCTCAGGAGGTCATCTAGTCCAACCCCCTGCTCAAAGCAGGACCAATCCCCAACTACACCTCTACCCAATATAACGCGACCCGATATAACACGAATTCGGATATAACGCGGTAAAGTAGTGCTCCGGGGGGGGGGGGGGGGAGGGGGGCGGGGCGGGGCTGCACACTCCGGCAGATCAAAGCAAGTTTGATATAATGCGGTTTCACCTATAACGTGGTAAGATTTTTTGGCTCCCGAGGACAGCGTTATATTGGGGTAGATGTGTAAATCATCGCAGCCAGGGCTTTGTCAAGTCTGACCTTAAAAAACGCTAAGGAAGGAGATTCCACCACCTCCCTAGGTAACCCATTCCAGTGCTTCACCACTCTCCTAGTGAAAAAGTTTTTCCTATTAGGAAAAACTTGAGACCATTACTCATTGTTCTGTCATCTGCTACCACTGAGAACAGTCTAAATCCATCCTCTTTGGAACCCCCTTTCAGGTAGATGAAAGCAGCTATCAAATCCCCCCTTATTCTTCAATTCTGCAGACTAAACAATCCCAGTTCACTCAGTCTCTTCTCATAAGTCATGTGCTCCAGCCCCCATAGTCATAGTGTTTAGACTATAAGCACTTAGGGGCAGGGACTATATCACATTGGGGACCTGTAATGATCTGTGGGGATCTATCTGTACAACTTATGAATTGTCCCAAATTGGTTTTTAGTTGAAGTCAGTAATTGGCAGTGACATCACTTGTTTGTTAAAGGGTATAAAAAGTAAACTCTTAAAGGTTTTGCTTTACCTGCCTGACCATGTTGGAGCCAACCAATATGAGTCTCAGCACCCCAGATACCTTGATCAAATGCTTATAAATGTTTTGTTGCTTTTTGGATGTAGTAAATTGCTTATTATTTAGGCTTTATAGGCATGTTTAGAGCAGCTGCATAAAATACCATTTGGCCTTTGGATTTAATAAAGGAATTTATGGTTACATTGGTGTTTGATGATTTCACATATTAATAATTTCAAATATTAATAATTCCAACACACACCTTCAAAGCAGATTTATTAAGAGGCAAAAAGTCTACCTTTTTCACTAGTTGAGAGAGAAAAAGATACTCGTTTGCTGGATTCACACAGTTGAGACCTAGTGCACAGGAGCAAACATTATTTGATAAAAGTTTAGTTTCAACAGTTACACAGTTTTTAAGTCATCTCATCAGGTAGAGCTGGCTGAAAAAAAGCCAATTTCTTGCAGGAAACTTCAAACCATTTTTCTGTGTTTTCAAAATTTTTCCTTCACATTACAACCTCTGCTCATCCGAATAAGGTAAGGGCACAATAACCATGAATATTGGTGGGGATGGAGAACATGCAATATTTGGAAATAGAAATTAGTACCCTCTGTCAGAATTCATCCAAAAGGAATCAAACTCTTCCTGACCTAGTCCTAGGTAACACAATTTCTGTTTTTCACTTTGTGAAACATTCCCTTGCAAAACATAAAAACATATGGCAGTGGGATGATTTATTTTACTTAATGAAGGGGAATGGGGGGAGAAAGAGTAAATATTCTTATGGCTGGGCTTGATTTGTGGTAGTACAACTAGCATGCACATCCACAGAGGACATATAAGTTACAGTTCTCTCTGCACAACTGCTGTTATTTACAATGTTCACTGCCGCTTTCTTGCTCTTAAACTTTCGGTTGTCTGGGTGCAAGTGTTCGGAGCAATTGTTTATCAGGGCTCTAAAACAAAAAGCACTCCTCAAAATGCAATGAGAAAAATTACTGACAAAACCTTTTAATAATTTGCAAGCATGATTCTAGAACTTTGAGCAAAAGCCTCCTGAAAATGCATGTTTAGAGAAGATAAAAACTGGCGACATTAATGGTTATCATGTTCTCTATGACTTCCTCATTCAAATAAAAAATAAAGGTTAATGAATAATTTAGGATGGTATGCATGATATACATTTGCTGAAATAGGATACTGTAGTATAAAGTCGAATTGTTGAATGGTTAAAAACAAGGGTTTTGTTAGTTTAATTTAATAGTTTATAATTATGAATAGTGAATGAGTTTGCATTGGATAATACTTATGTACTTATGCCTACCTCTTGCCTGGCATGAGTGTTGTCTCGCCAATCCCTTTCTCTTATAGGCTTGTTTAGATAATGCTTATGGCTGACAGGACAAAGGTGATGTTTTGTCATTCTGTTGGAAGGTTTAGAGACAAGGAAGTTAATTAATATAATAAATACACAAAACACAATGCTAACACTCCCTATGCTGGGAAAAACAAGAGCAAGGTTACATGAAGACAGAATGACATGAAAACAGTGTAAACAGCAAAAGTTGTGTAAACTGAAGCTTGCTCGCACTTGTTGTGGGTTATGTAAGACACAATGCTTAATGTTGATTGGAAGAAAACTAGTGAATATGTAATGTGGGAAGGTATAAAGAACCAAGTGAACAAGGTATTCCTCCAGAAACTGAAGGACCAGACCAGAGGCCAGAGACTGAGACAACCATCAAGAAGTACAGGAGAGTTTCCCCGATACCCTGGAACTTGATAACTTGGGCTCCTACCTGTTCTGTCTTCTCTGTTCATTTTCTGGCATTAACATATGTCCAGGAACTATATTAACAATAATTCTGCCTGGGAAATTATTATAAAGGTGAACATTGATTAAGCCAATATTGGGTGGAGTCATGACTCAGTTTCCCACCTTACACAAGTGAACTATTAATGACATTGTCAAGGCTTAGAGATATAGGCCCAGATCCTGCTAAACCCTGCACTGTTGACCAAAAACTGTCCCAAGCTGGTATAGCCAGGCATAGGAGGATCACCCCAAGATAGGAGGATCTTCTAGTGGTGAAGAGCTGATGTAGGGGCTCCAATGCCACTACCTCCTTGCAGTCAGTGTGGCCACCCCTCACTGATCACTAACTGCTGCTTTGGCTCCATGAAGCACTTGGCAGCCAGTACAAGTTAAGGCCATTATCAGACTGCTCTAATTTATGTCAGGGAACTGGCCTGCATACCTCTGGCCCAGGTTTGAGAAGTGCAAAGCTGGGCTAAAACCACCTTTACACACCACCCCCACCTCCTGAGTTGCACTGTGTCTTCTCGGCTGCAACTAACGATCTGGCCCATGGCATGATAAAGGGAAATGGAAATAAAAATGTTGTGGCCACATTGAGCATTTTCAAACAGGATTTTTTTGTGAGTGCAAAAAATCTATCCAAACTTCAGATTTCTATGCCTTAGATCTAACATTTACTCTGTCTCTCCTTTGGGTGAGTTTTATGGTGAATTCTGGCTGTGATACTGGACACAGTTCTGTATAATAGACATCCTGTTGGACCACTTCCAGAGAGCATCAATACACAGTATCCCCATGTGATTAGCAAGAACATACTTTTTGTTTGTTTGTTTGTTTGTTTGTTTGTTAAGAACTGGGTGATCTATTCATTATGAATACTTTATTTGATTACCACAGCAGCCCTTCCTTGTTTGTGAATTATCCACAATTATCTGATGGATTTGTTTTAATTTGTTCCTTATTCAGCACTGTTCAAACACTTCAAGTGAATGTATTTCAGTCTCCAGGTTGCCTGTGAGCTATTCACTCTGACTATGAATATTGTTCCCCCTTTTTGACCCGAGTCGCTAGTCAAAATTCAGGGCCTTGAAGGTTGTTCCAGTTGGGAGTAGACATGGATGATGGACTTTGGAGGTTTCATCACATGACATTATCTTTAATTACAGATTAATCTTTAGACTCCAGGACAATCCTGGAGGGTTGGTAACCCTACCTTGGATTCTCTACCTCCCTGTGTTTGCTTCACTCCAAGCCTTGCTCCTGCACTGCTCCAGCCTAGACCCTACCCTGCACCCAGCCTCCAGGAGCATCCATCCAGGAGTCCCAGCCTCTGTCTCTCTGGGCACTCAGTGGAATATATTCTTTTTGATCTTCATCCCACATTTTCATACAATTCTGATTAACATGTATCCTATAGCAACATCTCATATCAAGCAATTTCAACCCAACATAATACCTCCTCCATAGTCAGCATGGTAGGCTGTGGTCTCAGCACCACAGCAACTGAGCTATTATCAGCTATTATCAGCAGGAGAAAAAAATGTTTGTAGTGATAATCAAGATGGCCCATTTGTCAAGAAGGTGAGGATACTTAACATGGGGAAATAGATTCAATATGTGTAGTGGCCGGGTCATTACACATATTGAAAATGGGCCATCTTGATTATCACTACAAAAGTTTTTTTCCTCCTGCTGCTAATAGCTCATTTTAATGAATTAGCCTCTTATAGTTGGTATGGCTACTTCCACTTTTTCATGTTCTCTTTATGTATATAGATCTTCTTAATATGTTCCATTCTATGCATCTGATGAAGTGGGCTGTAGCCCACAAAAGCTTATGCTCAAATAAATGTTAGTCTCTAAGGTGCCACAAATACTCCTGTTCTTTTTGCATACCATTAAAAGAAAATAAACTGAAAGCAATGAAACAAATGGAAAAGGATGGCATTCTTGCCAAAGTGACTGAACCTATAAAATGGATAAATGGGGGGGGGCAAGAGAAAATTCAGGAAAACTTCATATATGCATAAAGACCCTAGCAATTTAAACAAGGCACTATTGTGTGTTCATTACCACATGCCTACAACAGAAGAAATCCTACCTGACCTTGTTAAAGCAAAGATATTTTCAGTGGTGGATGCAAAAGATAGATACTGGCAAGTCCTATTAGATTAAGAAAGTAATTATCTCACCACCAGCAGGCCAATACAGATGGCTGAGAATGCCATTGAAATCAAACCAGATGCAGAAGAATTCCATCACCACCAGCAAGATATATTAGCAGGTCTCAAGGGGGATTAGCATTATCATTGATGGCATTTTAGTGTACGGGTGTGGAGAGGCAATTGAAAAGGCAATATCACAGTCGTAATCCCACTAATCTCCTAGAAAGGGTCAGGGAGGTCAAGCTGAAACTCAACAAACAGAAGATGAGATTGCAACTCACTGAGGTACCATACATGGGACACCTACTGACCTCACAAGGCCTGCGCCCAGATCCAGAAAAGGGTGAGATCAATAAGCCAATGCCCAAACCTTCCAATACAATGGCTATTAGGATTTGTAAATTACATGACCAAATTCCTCCCTTATCTCTCAGACATATGTGGGTCTCTTAGATGCTTACTAGATACAGGTGCAACGTGGATCTGGCTACTCTAGCATGACACAGATTAAAGATTTGGTCACCACACAACCTGTGCTAAAATATTATGATGGGATAGAAGCAGCTACCATACAGTGTGATGCTAGTGAAATTGGACTTGGGGCATCCCTCCTGCACAAAACACAACCAGTAGCCTTTGTGTCAATGTTTTTATCTCTGAAAGAAAGACAATATACTTAAAATGAGTGTCTAGCAATAGTATTTGCCCGTAAAAAAATTGATCTTCTACATACAAGGAAAAAAATCCATACATATTAAAAGTGACCATTAACCACTTGAAGTCATTTTCAAGAAACCACAGCTATTAGCTCCAAAATGCCTCCAACATATGCTCTGAAGACTACAACATTACCACCTGCATGTATGCTTGTAGCAGGGTGCTGGTGCAAAAGCACCTAATTAGCCCCTGCCCAGTCAGCTCCAATCAGGGGAAACAGATTGGGGCTGATAGAAAAGGCCTGATGCCAGCCTGAGGATTGGCAACACCTGCTGGCCTGACAAGCCAAGGGCTATAAAGCCAGCCAGCCGCCTAGCTGCCGGCTGACTCTGCCTGTAAAGGAGGTGATTAATCCTGTAAAGCTTGTATATAGATAGATAGATAGATGGTGGTGGTGGGATAACCTTAAGTAAATTAAGACATGGATATTGCACAACGCTGAAGCCTCTCTGAGCCTTATTGGGGGCAGCAAGCGGGCCCCAGGAAGAGGGGCAGGTCGTGGTTCCTGTTACAATGCTATAAAAAAGGAACTGAATCATATATAGTAGGCTCCCTATCCAGATCCAGAGCAGCTCTGGCACAAGAATCTGATACAAATGAACAAGACTGCGAAATCCTTAACCTCATTAAAACAAAAGAAACACAAAAAGAAATAGAAAGTATGAGTCAAGCCAGCTACATTTCTATTTCCTGGCAGGGAAAAGTCTGCGAGCGGACACTCTGGGACAAAGAGCTACAAGGCCTGAGCTGCAATATCCACACTGCTGTTTTTAGCACGCTAGCTCTAGCATGAGTCTGACTGCGCAGGCCTGGTGCCTTGCCCCCAGTTGTAGCATAAACATATCCATAGAGTCCCCCCTTTCTGGGGTAACCAATAGTCCAAAATAATTGTCCTTCAACTTCACTTTGGACCCTCAATTTGAGTCCAGACTCACTAGTTCTTACCCCTGGTATCAGCAAGTTTCATTAGTCCTTACTCTTTGTGGGGGGGGAGGCAGGAGGAGTTCCACTCCACTTTCCTCAGTGGGCTGGTAGGACAACCCAGGTCTTCCCCCTCCACGAGTCCTGGCCCAGGGACCCTTGAATAGGCAATCAAAGCCTGACTACCTAGACCTCTTGCTGTCTCCCTGGACCACTTGCTTCCTTGTTCTGTCTTGAGCCTTTGTGTCAGCCTCTCCCTGGCCCCGTCCACCAGCCAGCTGCAGAGCTTCTTAGCGCTTTCTGCCACCCAACTCATTCTGCTGCAGGAAAGTTTTCTCTACTCCTCTCTCAGGGCAGTGCATGACTCAGGAGGTGCCGTCCTGCTCTCTGCAGGCCCCTCCACCAGAGCACAGAATCCTGGATGGACTCACTTCCTGCCACGTTCTTTCCCAACTGCCTTAGCCTCCCTGTTGCAGACGTACCTTCCTTCCAGGAGGCTGCATCTGCCAGCAGTCCCACTCTGCTCCCTGATTCCAGCCAGGCTTCTCTCACTGAATGAGAGACAGATCTGCTCTCCTTCCAGGTCAGGCCCTAACTGAGCCAGGGATAGACTTTTTAATTCCTCTCTCCAGATCTGACACTTACTACACGTGAAGCTGGGTGAGGCTGCCTGCACCCACAGCCTCTCACTGATCCCTTCAGACCCAGTGTGGGGTTGATATACCCCATCACTCAGGTCAAAGAAGTGTGCCTGGCACTTGAAGCAGAAGGGGGTGAGGTTCATGAGAGTTCTTAGTTCCTGTAGAAGTTCTGTCTCCTGTACCAATAAGCTTAACCAGTGATAGACAGTGCCACTGGGCCTTTGGGGTGAAGTTGTCAGCCACAGCCCTTAGCCTGCAGCTTTAATTGATCTTTTAGATGTGATTGGCTCAGGCCATTCAGTGCCTTGAAGATAATGTCTGAGACCTTGGACTTGATTTGATAGTCAATGGGAAGCTATGCAAAGAGCAGAGGAAAGGTCCGATGGTAGACTGATGCTGGGGAGCTATGCTGCTGTTGGTGATGTATGATAGTTAAGGTTAAAATTTTGTCTCGGTTATTTTTAGTAAAAGTCATGGACAGGACGCAGGCAATAAACAAAAATTCACAGAAGCCCATGACCGGTCTGTGATTTTTACTAAAAATAATGGTTGGAAGGGTTGATGGGGGGCTAACTGAAGCCTGAGCAGGGGGAAGAGAACTCGGGCCCAGCCGCGGGCTCCAGGCTCCACCCACCATAACACCCACCGAGGGCTCTGGGCGCTGCACGCTGCCTGATAGCTTTGGCCCCACCACCCTGGGGCTGAAGCGGAAAAACATCATGAAGGTCTCTGAAAGTCACGAAATCCATGGCATAATCTTATCCTTAATGATGGTTTACCTAAATCACACGATTTTGTTGCTGCTCCCTGACTGGATGACATGCAGGAGCTGGGAAATCAAAGTAGTTTCAAGATAGCGATGTCAATACATTTACAAGAGTCTTCACAAGATTTTCACTCACTACAAATTGTTTCTAGTATAGTAGCACCCAGAGGCCCCAACCAAGATCACAACCCCACAGTGCTAGGTAGTGTACAAACCCAGCATACGTGACAGTCTCCGCTCCAAAGAGCTTACAATTTAAACAAATAAGACAGAGTAAGGCTGAGAGAAAGGAAATATTATTATCCCCATTTTGCAGAAGGGGAAGTGAGGCACAGAGAAATTCAGTGGAAGATTTTTAAAAGCACAAACAGGAATTAGGCATCCAATTCTGATTGGAAGCAAAAGGCCTAACTCCCATTTGTCCCTTTGAACACCTCCCCCTAAATGACTTATCCTAAGTCACCCAAGAGTTTGTAGCAGAGCTGAGACTAGATCCCAGACTTCTTAAATCACAGTCCAGCACCTTAACCACAAGACCAACCTTCCTTTTGAAGGAAGGGTGTTCACGTACCATAAATTTCTACACAACCGAACACAAATCATTCATATGAACGTTCTCAGAAAACTCTTCAAAAGCGCTGTGAATACCAAAGTAAATGTGCATTTTTTTATTTCAGTTCATAATTATAAAACCAGAAGAGGACCAGTGTGATCAACTAGTCTGATCTCCTGCATAACACAGGCTATAAGACTTCCCCAATTAATTTCTGTTTGAACTAGAGCATCATTTTTATAAAAACATCTCATCTTTATTTTAAAATTGCCAGTGATGAAGAATCCACCACAGCACTTGGTAAGTTGTTCCAATGGTTAATTACCCTCATTGTTAAAATGTGGGCCTTCTTTCTAGTCTGAATTTGTGTTGCTTCAACTTCCAGCCGTTGGATCTTGTTAGACCTATCTGCTTCACCGAAGAGCCTTTTATCAAATTTTTGTTGTCCATAACATTAATGTTCATGGATACTTTATGCAGAATTCACCAAGCTCTACTCATGATTTAAAAAATAAAATATTCACTCTAAGTTTATTTTGATGGGATCAGTGGAAGGTTTCTAAGTGGACAGAAACATCTCAGTGAGCATGTAGTTGTTTCTCATAATGCAGCAGGCTGAGCAATGGTATAAATATGCAAAAGCTGCTTCACTTCACAGTTGCATGGATACCAAGCAGATGGGTAGATGAACATGGAACTCTCCCTCTCTAAAAAAAAAAAAAAAAAAAGAGAGAGAGAACCCTTGTCAACACAAACTGCACCCATCTGGCTAGCTACAACACTCCACATTGCAAGAATGAAGAGAAACGTAATATTTTATCCTTTTCTTATTTTGCTTAACATGGTGGTGATATTACCAGCTTGCTGTAGGATTTCTGTTTCTGTTTTAACTTCATTCTGCTGGAAGCAGCCTCCCAGATTCTCAGAAAAAATGCTGCCTCCCCACCACCTGTCTTCATCCAACTTCTATGACTGCCTGACTAACTTAACCCCCTTTTGCTCTGTACCATAATACATGCAAGAATACAAGACACTGAGTGAATCCATATCAGTATTGTCATGATTAGAATACATAGCGCCGTTTAGCTCTTTTGTAATGGTTAAGCTATTCTATACAATGCTTTAAAAATGCCTGTATCCTAGGGAATCAAAGTTCACACACTATTATAGACTTTTTATTTATCCAATAATAATAATTTATTCAATACCTATTGCCAATAAAGCCATCTAGGCACTACCTTGGACCTGGGCGCAGGCCACAAAAAACAGATCTGTATCCAGTTCGGGAAAGTTTGAAGTTAGGTTTGGGTTCAGATTCTTCGTTTTGATGACCATAAAAATAATCTAACTGTTCATTATTTCAATCTGGATCTACTAGCCCAGCTGCATCCCCTTCTGCATCACCAACATCCCTTCCAGCATCCCATTAAAAAAACTGAAACAAATAAACTGATCACAAAAGGAAAAATTTATATGTTCTGAAAACAGAGGAACTCTAATGGGCATGACTGTGCGGCCAGACCTCACCAGAGTCTGCAGTCATGAGACTCAGGAGGTCAGAATCAGGAGACAAATTGGAGATCAGAAAAGACAGACAGTTACCTGCTCCATCACTGGTGTTCTTTGAGATGTGTTGCTCATGTCCATTCCATGTTAGGTGTGCGTGCTCACCACATGCACCAGTGCTGGAAGCTTTTCCCTCAGCAGTATCCATAGGGGACTAGCTCTGGTGCCCTCTGGAGGGCATACACATGTCGTGGAATAAGGGGTGCTACTGGCTTCTCCCACCCACAGTTCCTTCTTGCCGGAAACTCTGAGGGTGGGGCAGGAGGGCGGGTCATAGAATGGACATGAGCAACACATCTTGAAGAACACCAGTTACAGAAAAGGTAACTGTCTTTTCTTCTTTGAGTGCTTGCTTACGTGCATTCCATATTAGGTAACTCCCAAGCAGTACCCATGGAGGTGGGTAGGAGTTCACGGACATGGGTAGGAGTTCATGGAGGTGCAGATTGCAACACAGCTCTGCCGAACCCAGCATCATCTCTGGCCTCCTGAGTGATGATGTAATGCGCTGTGAACATGTGAACCAAAATAAATAAATAAAAATTAATTAATGGAGATATCCTATCTCCTAGAACTGGAAGGGACCTTGAAAGGTCATTGAGTCCAGCCCCTTGCCTTCACTAACAGGACCCAAGTACTGATTTTGCCCCAGATCCCTAAGTGGCCCCCCCTCAAGGACTGAGCTCACAACCCTGGGTTTAGCAGACCAATGCTCAAACCACTGAGCCTATCCCTCCCTCCAAAGACTATGTTGCGGCTCTGCAACATCCTGGATGGGAATGTGTGCCAGGAAGGCCACTGAGGACACCTAGGCTCTGGTCAAATGGTCCCTCGTGATCAGCGGTGGTGGAACTTGTGCCAGCTCGTAACTGGTCCGGATGCAAGAGGTGATCCAGTTGGAAATTCTCTGTGAGGACACTGGAAGGCCCTTCATCTTGTCCACTGTCATGATGAAGAACTGGGTTGACCTGCGGAAGGATTTGGTACACTCCAGGTAAAATGCTAGGGCACATCTGACATCCAGGGTGTGCAGCTTCCTTTCCTCACTAGTGGTGTGCGGCTTGGGACAAAACACCAGGCGGAACATGTCCCGGTTGACGTGGAAGGAAGACACCACTTTTGGCAGAAAGGCTGGATGGGGTTGCAGTTGAACTTTTTCCTTGTAGAACAGTGTATATGGCAGCTCTGATGTCAGGGCTTTAATCTCTGACACTCGTCTCGCCAATGTTATCGCCACAAGGAAAGCGACCTTCCATGACAGGTGGGAATGGGAGAAGGAGCTCATAGGCTCAAAGCATGGGCCTGTGAGCCTAAAAAGAACTAAGTTAAGGTCCCATTGTGGGACAGGAGCCCGGACCAGCAGGAAGAGCCTCTTGAGGCCTCTCAGAAATCTGATCAAAATGTCATGAGCGAACACCCTCTGACCTTGGATCAGTGGGTGGAAAGTGGAGATGGCTGCAAGGTGCACCCTGATGGAAGAGAGGGCCAGTCCCTGGTTCTTAAGATGAAGAAGGTATCTAAGATAGACTGTAAGGAGGAGCATGATGGAGAGATGCTATGCTCAGATGCCCAGTGGGAGAACCTCGTCCACTTGGCCAGGTAGGTTGCTCTGGTGGAAGGCTTCCTGCTTTCCAGGTGGACTTGCTAGACCTCATTAGAGCAGGCCCGTTCCTCCAGGTTCAACCACGCAGCACCCACACCATGAGATGGAGGGAGGCAAGGTTGGGGTGTAGGAGGCACCTGTGATCTTGTGAAATCAGATCTGGTCGGTCAGAAAGGGTTCAAGGAGTGGACTCTGCTAGGTCCATCAGCGTGCTGAGCCAATGTTGATGCGGTCACCCAGGGGCAATCATGATGACTTGGACTTTGTCTCTCTTGACCTTTGACAGGACTCTGATGATGAGCGGGACCGGCAGGAATGTATACATCAGTCCCCCCAACCATGACAAGAGGAAGGCATCAGAGAGGGAGTCTTTGCTCAGACCCTGTAGGGAACAGAAGCGATGACATGTCCTGTTCTGTCTGGAGGCAAACAGGTCTACTTGGGCAGTTCCCAACCTCTGGAAGAAGGTTCGGGCTACCTCTGGATGGAACGACCACTCATGGTGAGAGAAAATGGACCTGTTGAGATGATCTGCCAGCGTGTTCCTGATGTTGGGGAGGTAACAGGCCTCCAGGTGGATCGCATGCTTGATGCAGAAATCCCACAACTGGGGGAGCTTCTTGACAGAGAGCTGACGAGCATGCACCCCCTTGCCCAGGGATGTAGAACATCAAGGTTGTATTGTCCATCAACACTCTCACCACCTTCCCTGACAGATGTGGTAAGAAGTCCCTGCAGGACAAACGTACCACTCTGAGCTCCTTGACATTTATGTGCAAAGTCATCTCCTCCTGGGACCATGTCCCTTGGGTCTGTAACTTGCCTAGATGCACTGTCCAGCCAATGTCTGAAGCGTCCAATATCAATTTGACCAAGTGGCGCAGCTGTCGAACGGAACTCCTTCCAGGACAGCCTTGGGGTTGGTCCTGGAGGTAAGTGTGATGGGTTCAGTCACAGAGATCCCCTTGGGACTGTCACCTGATGTGCTAAAATTACCTCTGAGCCCATTTTCCCTGCCAGCTTGGGACTCCAGAACCCTGCCTTGTTGAGCCAGACACGCTAGCCTGCTGCAACACAGACCCAGGTCTGGGCCACGCCCCCAAAGCTGCAGACTTTAAATAAAAAACGCTCAGCAGGTTACCTGTCTCCAGCACTCAGACACCCAGCTCCCAATGGGATCCAAACCCCAAATAAATCTGTTTTAATCTGTATAAAGCTTATACAGGATAAATTTGTAAATTGTTCGCCTTCTATATCACTGATAGAGAGATATGCACGGCTGTTTGCTCCCCCAGGTATTAATCACTTACTCCAGGTTTATTAATAAACAAAAGTGATTTTATTAAGTATAAAAAGTAGGATTTAAGTAGTTTCAAGTAATAACAGCAAAAACGAAGTAAGTCATAAAGCAAAATAAAACAAAACATGCAAGACTAAGCCTAATACGTTAAGAACCTGATTACAGGTAATATCTCACCCTCAAAGATGTTCCAATAAGCTTCTCTCACAGACTAAACTCCTTCCTAGTCTGGGCCCAATCTTTTCCCCTGGTAAGGTCTTGTTAGATCCAGCAGACATCTCAGGTGGTAAGCAAGGGTTAATAAAGAACACTATTGTCAGACATATAGATGAGCATAATTTGTTGAGGAAGAATCAACATGGTTTTAGTAAAGGGAAATCATGCCTCACCAATCTACTAGAATTCTTTGAGGGGGTCAACAAGCATGTGGATCAAGGGGATCCAGTGGATATAGTGTACATAGGCGACGGTATTCTGGCGATCTACCCCTCACGCCGCTCAACCAGTACCGGGATCTAGAATTAGACCAGGAGCTGGAGTAAGCTGGTCACTGGGAAGGCCTTCCTCCTGACCTACGGGATCCATGTCATGGTGACGTGTACCAGCAAGCCGACAATTGGTGACTCCGTTCCTGAGACTGACTGTCTCAGGCCCGGGACCAGTGCCAAGCCCTGGGTGAAGCACTGGGCCAGTCTCGGTGCTGTTGATGCTAGGAAGGGCGGGCCTTCAGAGGCCCATGCCAAGTCACCGGCGAGGCGCACCTCGAGCCCTGTGGGCAGTGCCCTGAGTCTGGAGACTGACGATGGCTTCAGCGAGTCTGCCTTTCTGCCTTCGAGGCCTGGTGGCTCCATGCGGGTGAGTGGTGGCAGGATGTCCCCTGCGATGGGGAGTGGTGCCACAAAGATGGGGAACCTATAGAAAGGACCGAAGGCGGGTTTACCCTTAGACTGGGCTACCATCGTAGGTGGTGTGGGCTGTACCGGTAGAACCACTATATCCTGTGCTGCCTTCAGGGCCTCGGGCGTCGATGGGACCTCTAACTGATGAAGGCCCTTGTTAACATCTGGCATGGCAAGCATGGGTCAGGGTGGGCTGGATCGCTTGACCTGAGCTGGGGCCTGGCTCCCACTAGGAGGTATTGAGCCATCCTTCTCGGGCCTTGGCTCCCCTCCTGCCCTCTCCTTCCCCTTGTGAGATGTAGGAGATCTTCCTCTCCCAGTCTTCTTTTGCAGCTTGTCCGGTTCCAGGGAGGGGGATTGGTGCCAGTCTGTTGACAGCGTCGGTGGGGTGTTCCGCACCAACATTGTGGTGCTCGGGCCAGAGTCAGACCTCAACTGCTCCAGTGCTGGAGTTAGAGCCGACTCCATTAGGAGCGCGTTGAGACAGATGTCTCTCTCCTTCTTAGTCTGAGGTTTGAAAGACTTGCAGATATGGCACTTGTCGCTTATGTGCGACTTGCCAAGACATCTTAGACAACTATTATGCAGATCGCTGACGGGCATCGTTTTTTTGCAGCGATCACAGGGCTTAAAGCCTGGGGACCAGAGCATTCCCTATCCCTAAGCTAAGTCCCATTCGGGACCAACCTAGTAAAAACACTCTAATACTAACACACTAAGGGAAACTGTACAACTAATTTACAAGAAAAGTTCAAATCACTGAACAAAGTGAAAAAGGCTAGCCAAAGCAGCAACGTCTCTGGTGGCAAGAAGGAACCGAGCGTGAGGGGAGCCAGTGGTGCCCCTTATACTGCAGCATGTGCGCACCACTCCAGAGGGCACCAGAGCCTGTCTCCTACGGATACCACTGAGGGAAAAACTTCTGGCACTGGTGCATGTGGCGAGCACATACACCTAATATGGAATGGACATGAGCAAGCACTCGAAGAAGAACCACAAGTCCACAGTCAGGTCAGGTCAGGATATCAGAGGCTCAGAGGCAGGCACCAAACTGGCGGTCAGGAACCACAAGTCAGATGCCAGGAGTCAAGCTGGGTCAGGAAGCCAGGAAATCAAGCTGGGGAGCAGGAGCAGGGAGCACAAGGCACACAGTCCAGAGCAGGGTAGAGCCCAGTTGTTCAGACAGCTTGCTGTGCCGGGCCGTCTGCTGGCTTACTTAAGGCCCGTGGGCCAATCAGCTGCTCTAGGTCTCTGTCAATCAGGCCTCAGGGCGGAGCCTAATGCTAGGTATGGGTTTCACGACTCCCTAGTAAGCAGCAGTCAGCAGACTGCTAGGTGGAGGGTTGGAGCATAGCTGCTCCTGTGGGCTTTGGTTGGAGACCTGTGGGTCTTTACAACAATTAAGTAGGGTGCTTCAGATTAAAGGCCCTGTTTCTACCTGGCCTGGGTTAAAATTTGGGGCACCAAGCAAGGACACATGATTTCAGTTGTATTGGTAGAACACAGAGCAATAGATGGTCCTGCAAGTACCTCAGTCCTAACCTATCCTTTCATCTTTTGTGACACCCAGCCCACAGGCTGGATCCTACCTGCTAGGGACCATGTCAGACCCTGCAGAATTTAAGGACACTGTGGATCATCATTCAAGCTGATGTTATGTATGTATCCTATGAAAGATAAGAAAACTCAAGCAAAGAGGTCATTGAGGTGATGGCAGGGAGCAGTTGGAACAGGAATATTAAGCTATTCTAAGTGCTTTCCCCTTTCACCTCTCACAAGCAGGGGCAGAGAGAGTGGCACCTGAATGCATCCATTATCCGGAATCAACCAATAGAAAGCAAATCATTCCAAGGCAAGTAATTATTTATAGATTCTAATGGGTAGAGAAACATGGCCATAGAAGAGAGTATCCAAGTTATTTCTAAGACAGCAATATAGAAGGTAAGTACACTTTCTGTTAGAGATAAGGGGGACTTGTGTGCCATAAATGCTTTTTTCCAATAACTGTTGGCTTACATTTAAAACAATGACTACCCAAATCAGTGGTGTTGCTAGATTGTTTATGAATAGACAAACTTATGAGTGACAATGTACCAGGAATTATTCTTCACCAGGTGGGAGGAGGAGAGCATAAATATGCAAAACTCCTCATTTGATGATTCTTGTGGAAATATGGCAGATGGGAACATGCACATGATCATGTTTCTTTTTGCTGCCCTGTGCCAGATTTTTTTGTGGGGGGGACAGGGTCTGCCTGTTTTTCTCCAACTTTCATTCAGCAGCTAAGGTGGGAAGCTAAAACTTTGCCTGACTTGTACTGAGTGTCATCCTCTTAACTGAATGTGTCTGATGTTGTGCTAACAGAGGTACCATGCTGCCATCTAGTGCATTTTGCATTAAGAGCTGTCTTCCCTTTCCTATGGGATCGTTTCTGTTCACTGTAATCTTGGGGGCAAATGACAGATGAAAAACACTTCAATTTAGGGCAACAGTCTCATAAATTTAATCCAAAGAGCCTGTTTGGTATACATGAGACGCAACTGCTGGCGAGGGGTTCTCTGTGAGGGCCCTAGCTATGATATTTGCTCCCAAGACTCCATCTGATCTTCTGCACCTGGAACAGGATATTAGAGAATCAGGACATGGCTCCTTCACAAAGTTGTCTTAGAAAAGACTAAATTTAAACAATTTATTATAAATCAAATAGAGATATTCCCATCATGGCTCAGTCAATTTTCATTATATTCCAATGGCTGCTGCAGATGCTTGTATCAGAAGCCATGTTATTTCCCTGTGTTTCCACTACAGAAGCTTGAGCACTCACTAAGGCCATACCTACACTGCTTAAAACTGGAATAAGCTGCACTGGTGAAATCACAGCTCTCCTGGTTTACCCTATGGGTAGGTCTATACTTACCTCTGGGTCCGGCGGTAAGCAATCGATCTTCTGGGATCGATCCCGGAAGTGCTCGCCGTCGATGCCGGTACTCCTGCTCCGCGAGAGGAGTAGGCGGAGTCGACAGGGGAGCCTGCCTGCCGCGTCTGGACCCGCGGTAAGTTCTAATTAAGGTACTTCGACTTCAGCTACGTTATTCACGTAGCTGAAGTTGCATATCTTAGTTCGAAGTGGGGGGGGTAGTGTGGACCAGGCCTATGTGTTTGCATTAATGGCTGGAATTGGGGCAAAGCCCCAGTGTGAAGAAGGCCTGATTCTTTGTTATGGCCAAGTGTGATACAATGCAGATGAAAAATTAGCAACTCTAAGGACATGATGTGCTGATGGTATTTAGGCTTGAAAAAGACCCATGTTCAAGAGCCAGCATGCATGACTTAGTAAGGGATTCTCCAGGAAGAGCAAAGGGAGAAGAGGCAGTTTGTGAGCTGATTTTGTCTTATCTGACCCTTGCCATCACTTTCCGCAGGAAGTGATATTTATAAACCAAATCCTAAATTCTATACTTAGGACAAAATTGCCATTAACGTCAGTGGAGGGTTAAGAAAGAACTTCAGGATTTAGCCCAAGAAATTGTGAGATTTTTCATGCCGATTTAAGAAGTGTGCAATTGGTAAAAATCAGCCCTTGATTTTTAAAGAAGGATACTCTTAAAAGGGGCCACATTATAGCATTTATATTTCAACAGAATGCCTGATTAAGATCAGTGGCCAGTTCTGCTGGGGAGGGGGGCAGGGGAATCAATGCCTCATATAGACCAAGACAATCATAGAAGATTAGGGTTGGAAGGGACCTCAGGTCGTCATCTAATTCAACCCCCTGCTCAAAGCAGGATTAATCCCCAACTAAATCATCCCAACCAGGGCTTTGTCAAGCCTGACCTTAAAAACCTCTAAGGAAGGAGATTCCACCACCTCCCTAGGTAACCCATTCCAGTGCAGTCCTCATATTTATTAACACTTTCCTTTGTTTCACCAGTGATTTTAAATTCTTCTCTCACTCAATGGGAATCTTGCCACTGCTCACTATAGTGGCTGGAACTTGCCTTTTACAAGTGTAAAACAGGAGTAACTCTACTGAAGTCACTGGTGTAAATGAAAGTACAGTAAAACCTTGGAGTTACAAACACCTCGGGAATGGACATTCATAACTCTGAACAAAACATTATGGTTGCTCTTTCAAAAGTTTTCAACTGAACATTGACTTAATATAGCTTTAAACCTTTACTATGCAGAAGAAAAATGCTGCTTTTAACCATCTTAATTAAACTTTCCCCTTTTTTTAGCAGTTTAAGTTTAACTCAAATTGGCTTTTGGCGGGGAGGGGGAGTGGGGAGAAGGGCGCCTCTGCTGCTGCCTGATTGCAAACTTCCGGTTCCAAGCGAAGTTATGTTCTTTCATGACTCAGGTGTTCAGATACTAATATAATACAAGCCATCCATATAACTAGATAAACTCAAGCACCGTGTCTCTCCTTTCAGATCTAGAGATTTGCTCCAGTTACCAGGGCTGGCTTTAGGAAGTGCGGGGCCCACTTCTAACAGTTTCGGCGGGCCCCAGCAGGGATGACTTAAAAAAAAAAAAAAAAAAAAAAAAAACAACCACCTTTCATTTCTTCCATGTATTATTTACTTTCCATGACTATATAAATAATAACAAAATTATATATTACATACCTTGCATCATATATTATAAATATCAAGTTCATTAAGAGGAACTGTATTGTACACCTCACCTATATGTTTTTAAAACTTTATCTTCCTTGCTTTTTGTTTGACAAAATCTTTCAGTATATTGCCTAACTCTAAGCTCTTCATTACTTCGCATTCAATTGACATGATTGCCAAATTGTTTAATCGGTCTTCCTGCATTGTAGCTTCTCAAAGTTAAAATTGATAAAAACATATCTGCGTTCAACAATGGCGCAAGAGACTTGTTGGACTTGTCACCATGTCAATAGAGCATGAAATAGCTGAAAAACTGGATCTAAAATAACTAGTGACTGAATTTTCAAAACTTAAAGCAAGAAAAGATATGTTTTAAGAGCACAGTGTGTTTTTTTATTCGGAGTGTTTTGTAAATTCAGGTTAACTCTCCTGACAGAAACCCCCATGCCCGCCCCTAGAACCCCTGCTGGCTCACTGCTCGCCTCTTTGCCCACCCGCCGCTTGCCCACCCGCTCGCCCCCGACTTGCCGCTCGCCCCCCCCAAGTATAAAGCCTCATTCAAAGACCCAGGGGTCACTATATTACTGCACACAGCAGTCAATCAATGCAGCTGTAGATAAATCTCTGCATTATGCATTTTTGTGTAACTTTTATATGACTTTGTATTGAACCTTGGTAATATGTTATAGCGGGCCCCTAATTATACTACCTTAAGGTAAAAGAAAAATATCTTTTTGCTAGAAGCAGAATAAGATCTTCCCCTCACTTTGTAATCAATTGCCCGGTTGAATGAATGAGGTGTGAATGAGGAAGATGTGGAAGGCAGGCACTTCCAGACAGCTGCAACCCTTGGAGAGGGGCTGGGAGCCAGACCAAGGAGAGCTTTGCCCAGGGCTGAGTGGGACGGAGTTTGGGTGCTGGGTGCAGGCTCCGGGCTGGGGCACGGGGTGGGGTGCAGAATGGGTGGAGAGGTGCAGGCTCTGGGAGGGCGTGTGGAGGGGTGGGTGCAGGCTCTGGGACAGAGTTTGGGGGCCGGAGAGAGGGTGGTGGGTGTTGGGAGGGAGGGGACTGCCATCACACGTGGCTTTCTTCCTCCCCTGCTGCCCCTCACCATCGCCTCGGTGGGGGATGGAGCTGCCCCTTGCCCAGTGTTTGCAGGAGTGGTGGCTGGGGGAAAACCCAGTCAAACTCTGGTTTTACTCTTTTGTCAATGGGTCATTTTAACTCCTTACAAACCCCTTCCCGCCTCTCTCACCCCCCTTTTCTACTGGGCTTGTTTGATCTTTTTGGTGGAGCCAGATGAAAACCACAAACCCCAGCGAGAGCAACAGGCTGGAAGACTAGACTGAACCCACCAGCCCAGCCTAGTCCATCCCAGAGCCCAGGACTGAGGGCAAATGTCCCCCCACCTCCGGGCCACCTGCTTCCATGCCTGGCCTGTCCCAGCGCCGCCAGCGATTCTGTGTGGCTGCATCGGGCGGGATTTCAACTGGACCCCCCCCTCGCTAAATTCACCCCTGTTTTGCAACCACTCTGCACCAAGAGCACCTTCCTTCCCTGCCCTAGAGCTGCTGGATGGCTAGAAAGCTGATCTGGGCATTTGATTGATCTGGAATATTATCGTGCCCCCCCAAAAAAACCTTCATGTCCACACAACTTTGGGGTGGGGGCTATTCCTCCCCCCAACGCTGGTCTATTTTATTGTTGCAGGACAAACGAAGGAGCCAGAGTTTAATGAAAATATTCAGCCCCTACAGCGGTCTTGCAGCAGGGGAAGCAGAGTTGATGGGAAGGGAACTGGTTTGGATAGGAGCCCCCGTCCCACTCCTTTGCAAAATAATTTGGGGAGGGGAATCAGATCACTCCGTGCCTCAGTTTCCCCTCTCTCGGGGAGGGGGGGGATAAAAGTCTCAGCCTGTCTGTTGCAGACCTTTCACATTCTCCCCTCTTGATGTATTTGATTTCCTCGTCCAAACCCCCCCCCCTCACCTGGAATTCACAGCACTAAGTACCGGCTCGGGGCTTTCTTCCTGGGTTTATTGGGTTACATGATCCTGAGTTTAGTTTTGAAACAGACACAGGCAGGTACAAACTCACCCTCAAACAGCAACACCACCGAAAACCACAAAACCAACCCAATATTACAAACCTATGGGGAATCACGGGGTCAAACACTCACCGACCGAAGCCCCAGCAGCTGCTCAGGTGAGTGAGGTCCACACTGCAGAGGTTCCTGTCTCCCACCCGACCAGAAGACCCCTCGGCATCTCCTCCAGGTGAGTGCTGGGGGGAGGGGAGGGAAAGGCTGCAAAGCACATGTGCCTTCTCCCCCCCCTCCCCTCCCGACCTGCAACAGCCGCTGCTGCCTCTGCCTCAGCCCTCTGCGGGCCAGCGTCTCTGGTTGCCTAGCGGCAACAGCTGCTACTTCTGGGAGAGCTGCACAGCTCTGCGCGGGGCCCAATTCGGAGAAATCGGCGAAATTGGCCTAAAGCCGGCCCTGCCGGTTACAACCTTCAGTGACCAGTCACCTTCATAGCTGCACTGGTGCAAACCCCTTGAATAGACAAGCAAAACCACTATTTGTGCACAGCTTCTAGCGCTTTACCCTGGCTACCCTAGCTACCTGAAAAAGTGCAGCGACACTAGTGGTTGGCCACTGTAGACTAAAATTGGTGCACATTAAAATCTAATTTAAAGTGCCTACCTGCCCTGTTGTAGTCAGAGGATTAGCATGATAGGGACCAGCACAGATTGTAAATAATGGGTTTAAAGAGCACTTCCTGACTAGGCTGTTTAGACAGTGTCTAATGCTACAAAAAAAAAAAAAAAAAAAAAGGAGCAGGGATGCAGCAAGTATCCCATGGCCAAGCCTCCACCCTGGGGCGTGTCTAAACACAGTTATCGTACTGATATCGTTAAATCAGGGAAACCCCTACCTAGTAGAGACCTATATAGGGGGGTTGCACCAATTTGATGAAATCTGTTTTTTTACCCATTTCATTAAATCCATGCAATAACTGTGTGTAGAGCCCTGATGTGCGCTCTCCTTGGGATAGAGCTCTGTCTATCCACATATGGCTGACCGTGTGCTTCTAGCTTATTTCTGAAGATTTTTAAAGGGACTTGACCTTTATTATATATTTCCCCAAGAGTGTCCCTTGTTTATAAGAACTTTCCCTCTTACATGTGGTTGCCCAACATAGTTCTATTGTTTTTCCAGAGGGATGTACTAGGATAGCAACTGATAGTTTCACCTGAAACACTGCATCCTGTTAACAGAGGTTGACCTGTTTCTTTCTGACCTGGATATAAGTAGGTAGGAAAGGATGTCTGAGAAGATAGGATTTAGGATGTGGGATGAGCAGACTTGGGGGGAAAGAGCAGGAGGGGGGAATGAACTAATGGGGAGCCTATTAAGATTTTGGGATGGTTTCCTAAGGAAACTGGTAAAAACTTCATCAAGTCATTTAAATCTGTACTGATCAAAGTATTTGAGAATGTATTGCAAGAATCAATCTGGCATTGGCAGAAGGGGATTGGCTAAACACTTAAATACATCTTTTCCATCTCTAATTTCTATGAAAAAAAAATGTGGAAAGGAAGGAGATATATTTGTTAAGTAGTACTAATAGAGTCCACTAGAGGGAGCCATCCTAAAAACTGAATGATACCCAGGTTAGAAGCAGATTCTGATATTTCCACAGGCATGATGCATATACACTTCAGATGCTGTGCTAGATTGATTCTTATTGGCATGTAAAAGTAAATATTGAAACACTAATTTGGTGTGCATAATAGCTGGCAGTATTATATAGTATAATAGCTTGTCTTAAATTCCCAGCCGGTGACTTAGTGCTCTCCCCTCCTCACCCTCTTCTGCAACATTACTGCTGTCCTAGGCCTTTCAGGAAGCAGGCCCTGCGTCCCCCCATGCGGCTCAGTCGCTAACCGTGCTGAACTGGTACACCGAGGCACAGCGGAGTTTCAGAATGGTACTAGAACACTGAACACTACTGCCATGTAGCAGTCTGCCTGGGATTCCCAGCCTCATGATGGGATCTACAGCACAGAAACAGCCATGGAGGGGGTCATACAGCTCTTGCTAGGTACAAATCAAATGTGACATTCCTTAAGTTAGTTACTCTTATAAAGTGACCTGTGTGCGCCCCCTTGCTAGCCCCCCAACAATCAGAAATAATACGCTCTTCAACATTTGGTATTGGATAGCACGTAGGGGCCATGGGGAGCCTATTGTGCTGTGTCCCATGCAAACAGAGTAAATAACTGTACTGCAAGATTGTGATTATTACCTGGAAAGTTGCAGCGATACCGAGTGCTGTACCGCAGAGATTCTTACCACCTTTTCAGCCAAAGCCAATCTTAATATCAGTTGAATATCTGCTATGTCTTCCATTGCGGGAGGGGGAGGACTCTGCCCCAGAAGGGAGAGGGACTCAGTGATCTATTAGGCTGTTACCCACTCTACTATTGTGATTCTAGTGCTCCACAAAGCCAGATTGGGGGGAGGGGAGGAAGAATCGTTAAGTGTTCAAACTCATCCCCCCAAAAAATCTTTTTTTCCATTCTGTCCCTATAATGGCCCCATAGCGGAAGCTACAGGGTAGACAGGGCTCAGCCATTTTTTTAATCACTGCTTTCGAACCCTTTTCTGGGCACAGTTGGATGGACATGGTGACAAAACTGTCCACAAGCCTGCACCGGTGAGACAGTAGTGGCAAGTTCACCAGTGCACAGACAGCCCTGGGACTCTTGCTACATTTTCAAACACATTTTGTTCTGATTATTTTGCCCAGGTTTCACAAAAACAGAGGAGCACATAGTGATGAGATGTACCCTTATCTGTATGTCATGAGAAATCTTGGGAAAACACCAGCTAAACATCACAAATCTCACCTGTAGGTATCTCCCACACACACAAAAAGGGGCTGGGCCTAGTTCAACTATCAGGTTCACTGGCACATGGTTGATGTTTGGCTCCACACATTTTGGCCTACATATAACTGTCTCTCAGATAAGGAGGGGAAGGATGGACTTAGGAGAAGGCGCATTGAGCTGGGAGCCAGGTGATCTGGTTTAATTTAATGTATTTATTTTTCTGATTAGTGTCAATATTTTGGTGCAGTTCACCAAATTGATCACTTATTATTGATCAAGGCCTCACACCCCAACCCTATGTAGCAGAGCTAGTCAGAAAATAAGTTCCATCCCTCCCCCTCCCATACAGGGATGGTGGAACAATTTTTATAGTGAGGGTGCTGATGATGAAAACCATGGAAATGATGAATTTGTTATTATTACTTTAAGCCAGGAGGTACAGCCGCACCTCCAGCATCCCTAGTTCCAGGACAACTGTCCCATGGACTTTTTTTTAAATTGTTGCTTTAATTCAATTTTTTTTGCAGCATTTGAAATATTTCAGCCAACAATATTATATATATAGTTTCTATTCAAAATGATGTCCCAGTGTAGTTTGGGTGCCTTACTCTCTCATTCACCTCTATAATCTGGGACTTTCTGGCCAGACTACATTTCCCTCCTCTTGGTGCAGGGAGTGGGTACATCATAGGAGTTGAGGCCAGGGTGTATCATGGGAGATGTAATCCAGGCAGAAAGCTTGTCCCATAGGAAGATAGGATCATAAATCACCCAAACTACAACATTCATGAGGCACAGCAGCAACATTTAAATAGAAATATTCCAATTTGCTACTGAAAATTTAAGCTTTCAGTCGTTCCATTTTTGGATTATATGTTGAATTTGTCCACAAACAAGCAGACACTTTTGGTGAAAATTTTTCATTTAACAGAAAACCCAAATTTTCCAGGGAAACAGTTTTGATGGAAATTTTTTGACCAGCCCTACTTTTAAGTGCTTGACTTTGTAACCTTAGCATTCTTTCAACTATTTCCCCCTTCCCTCGATGGAGAAAAAGCTGAAGGGCAGGTACACTTGGAAAAGCTGAATGCGATCAGAGGACATGAATTAAGGCGTTGGGGGAAACTGGAGCCTTTAGTCAGATACAATAACGCAGTGTTTCTCAACAATCGGTCGGGACTGGTACTAGTGCCAGAGTTCTCCCTGACACAGTTTAGGAAGGCAGCAAGCTAGTCCCTAGTATCAAAAAGGTTGAGAAACACTACAATAATGGATCCCTTTTGAATTTAGCTGGGGAGATCTCCTTTGCTTTGGGGTCTACAGATTCCTAAAGAAGCTTCCTCACTTAGGCTATTTCCAGCTTCTTTAAACAGACACTATAAATCAAGCATCTAATGAGGATGTCGATCAGCCTCTGGAATCTCTCAGTCTCAGAGAAGGCACAACAGAAAATGACTAATTTCTTCAGTCATCCTGTCTCACAATCCAGGCTGGAGTAGGGTTACCATATTTTAAGTGTCCAAAAAGAGGACACTCCACGGGCCCCAGCCCCACCCCAACTCTGCCCCTTCCCCACCCCCTGCCCCAGCCCCGCCCCTTCCCAGCCCCGCCCCAACTTCGCTCCCTCCTCTGGACGCTTCACCCCGCACTGCTGGCAGAGCACCGCCGGCCCCGGCCCCAGCGGCTCCAGCCCCCGGCCGAGCACCGCCGGTCCCTCCCTCCCTCCCTATTTTCCCGGACATGTCTGGCTTTTGGGGATTTCCCCCCGGACGGGGATTTGAGGCCCAAAAATCCGGACGTATGGTAACCCTAGGCTGGAGCTATTACTGAGAGTATGAAATACATCAGGAAGCAAACTAGTTTTGATTTACAGGCCTCAAAATACTCACCTAGTGCATAAAATAAATCTCAGCATGTTTAACACGTTGCAAAAAGAAATGGGCTTCCAATGGTAGGGCCACATGCTCATGATTCATAGATTCATAGACTCTAGGACTGGAAGGGACCTCGAGAGGTCATCGAATCCAGTCCCCTGCCCTCATGGCAGGACCAAATACTATCTAGGCCATCCCTGATAGACATTTATCTAACCTACTCTTAAATATCTCCAGAGATATCAGAAACACTGCAGTTGTTTCCATGGGGAAAGGGTGCTAGAACCAACAGCCAGAGTCTCCTAGAAAGGCGTAACAGCATTACGATGCCCACTATGTACCCCTTTGAGGTGCTAAAGTTTGCTGGGAAGGTTTTTCCCCTTTTTGTACCTTTCTGAAGCTGGGTTTAAAAAAAATAAAACACACACACACACGTAACAAATCCCCCAAGGCACAACAAAAGGTACATCCTGCAGCTCCAGCTTCACAAGCATTACTTTTTATAAAGCCCCTCTCATGGTGTTGGTACACACTGCTATACTAAGTATGTGACCTATAGAATTTTTTTAAGTGCTGTTTGTACTGTAACACAGCTGCCAATGACAGCAGTTGTGTCATAATCACACCAGTTTACACTGTTGTCCAAATCAGTTCCAGGCAGCGGCAGAGTTTTCATTTTATGTGGTGCCAATACGAAGCCATGAAAACATTTGATTGCAGAGTGAATGCAGTCAGCTAGTGCATAAGACTTTCCTCCACTTCACAGGTGATTTCTAGTTCCTGCTTGTCCACATCACAAAACCACGGCATTGCTTGACCCATTGCATCGTGACCAACAGCTCTGCTGAAGAGAGGCCTTGTAATTGACTAGCATGGGTGCTGCAGGCATATAAAGGCTCCATCATGTGCATTAACAGAGTTGTTAAGAAGCTCACCTGGCTCTAGCCAATATCTGTAGTGCCTTCGCTTCAGGAGGATCATAGCCACCCTCCCCCCACCATTAAAACATTACCGTTCATAGATTCAGCTGCCATAGATATCAGAGCACTCAACACAAGTGCTGCTGTAGCTCTCGGCCTCATAGCAGTCATACTCACAGTCATACCCAGATTCTTAGAGTGCCTAATCCTGTATCCATTGGGGTTAATGGCCCAGCTCCCATTGACTTCAGTGTGTACAAAATTAGGCCCTTAGTTCACTCCCCAAGGAAGAAGAGGAGGGTTTTAAGTCATTCAAGAAAAGGGGCAGAGGCACACAGGAGCTGTGGGTTCAAATTAAGATGACAATGGAGATTAAATATATCAAGGAAAAGGTTCTCACAGTGAGACTGAAGAATAGTCTCCAAAAGGGAGCAGTGGAAACACCATTGATTCAGATATTTAAAAGTAGAATGCACAAAATTTTAATAGTCATAAAAAGACAATGATCCCAGCTTCTAGCCACCGTCCATAAGGAACACCGGCTAGAGCAACAACGACGAGTCTTTGGGGCACCTGTTCTGCAGTCTGTTCTGCTAGCACAGATGCCTGTGCCTGAGCAGAGCTCTGTTGCCAGCATTAACCCATTTATTTAATTTAAGCCAGACCCTTGTGTGGACCCTCTCGTTTTGGTTTAGTTTAGGGTTTGTGTACACCTCAGGTTTTGTACCACATTAACTAAAGAAGTTAAAACTGATTTATACTGGTTTCGCTTATTTCTGTATATGCAAGCACCTTTATACCATCCAGGTTAGGGACGGCCCTAATTGAACTCATCACTTTCTAAACAGATACAGTGAAACGGGTGCAAGAACTGTGCACAGACCAGCCCTGAGACCTATTCCCATTCAACTTAAGATAAACCAGGTTAAGCCTGGTTTAAACAGAGATAAAAGAGCATCCACACAGCCTTCATCAGTTTAACTCCTAAGCTCTTCTGGACAGGGAACATGTCTCCTCTTATGTGTGGCAGGTGACTAACACGTCAGGGGCACTACTAAAAACAAATAATAATGATGGAACCAGCAGGAAATTCTACTCCACATAGACTCACAGAATCTTAGTGTTAGAAGGGACCACAAGGGTCATCTTGTCTAACCTCCTGCCAAGGTGCACGAAGCTTGCCAGTCAGCAAAGAAACATTACCAAATAAATAGAAATTGTAGAAAACAACCCTGCCTTGTCAGGGAGATATAGAAAAATACATTAAATCATTGTGTCTCATTCCAGACCCACAACTAACGCCTTATTATATGCCAATTAAATTGATTAGTGTATTTTAGAAAATCTCTAGCCTTGCTAACCTAAAATGATTCCACATCCGAGAACAGAAATGAGTCCGTAGGACAGTGCACAAATTACTTCAAAGCTTCTAAGGCCTTGGCTACACTTACCAGCTAGTTCGACGGCTGGAAATCGAAGTTCTGGGTTCGACTTATCGCGTCTAGTCTGGACGCGATAAGTCGAACCCGGAAGTGCTTGCCGTCGACTGCGGTACTCCAGCTCGGCGAGAGGAGTACTGCGGAGTCGACGGGGGAGCCTGCCTGCCGCGTGTGGACCAAGGTAAGTTCGAACTAAGGTACTTCGACTTCAGCTACGTTATTCACGTAGCTGAAGTTGCGTACCTTAGTTCGAATTAGGGGGGGTAGTGTAGACCAAGCCTAAGAGTGGGCCAGAACACTCCATAATGCATTATCTTAAAAACAGGCTGACAGAGTAGCACAATTATAGCATGAGTATACTTAGAAGACAGACTCTGTGAGCTATTTTATTTCAAATGATCTGTGTTCTCACCTTGAAACTCTTTCAGCTTCTTGCTGAAGGAGTTGCTTGGTTTGAGTGACGCTGCCTTCTGTGCAATTCTTTAAAGTCTTTCTTTCCAGCTATTTCTATCCTTCAGTTTCAATGTTAAATACCGAATAAATGCGACAAGAGATTGTTCCAACATGCAAATGAGAAACTGCTGACATTTAACATCATTGCTGTATGTTTTAGGGGAGGGAGTTTAACTATCAGTTTTAACAACTAATTAAACACTTCAAATAATGTTTTAAATAATCTTTCTTTCCAGCAGATCTTTTTAAATTGTGCCCAGACAATGTTTTGGGTGGCTGTACCAAAAATGTAACACTAAGGGTAAATTTTTTCAAAGTGATTTAGGCACTTTATAGGCCAAACTCTTGTTGAACATTGATGGCACTTAGGCACTTTTGAAAATCTTACACCAACTCAATATGCCCAGAAGAGACCCTAAATGAACCCCCTACACCGAGCTCTGCCTTCCCCGCTGTCCTGCAACAAGCCCCCCCCAATCAACAAGCCCCTCCTCAAGACCCTCAGTCAAAGGCACAGATAAAATCTCCACAACTTCCCACCCTAACAGTATTACCTCCGTCTTCTCCTGGCAGAGTATAGTAACCATCCAGCTCTTGCCCATGACCCAGATTCAGTTAGTCACTGATATCTACACTGCAATGCAAGATCAGGCTTAAGCCCCACTTTTGACCATACACAAATCTGTCTGACTTGGCTCAGTACGCCCCAAGACCCGGGTGCTAGGACCCGCCAAGTGGGTGGGTGGGTCCCAGCCCAAGTCCAGAGGGACTCAGGTCATTTTGCAATTTGGCTGCAGCTTGCTCCCAAGTCCCCAGACTTGTGTCCTCAGAGTCGCCAACACCACCCCACAAACCCATGGGCCAGTGTTTCTTTGCCCTTCTATCTCAAGACTAGCCAAGTCACCACCCTGTTTCAAGTATAGCTGCTCAGCCTTTAACCCTTCCATTTCATTCTGACCACTGAACTGCAAACAGAGTGAACCATCTCTTGCATTAGCTATGGCTGGTGAAAAGTCCTGCACCAAGAACACTGCTACATGGTCATGGGACCACAGTCCAATTCTGTGGAATCTCTGGTGTGAGGTGAGCAAGATGTTCGACTTCAGTCAGAGTACCAGGAATGACCATGTGTACCAAGAAACATCCAGGAACCTGGCATTGTTGGGGGTTCAACTGATGGTCCATTACAGACCAGTGGCCAATGCAGAGAGATCAAGCTGACCAAGACTGATCACTGGAAAGCCAAGGATGAGAACCACACCTCAGGGAACTCCCCCTCATCCTGTCTCTTTCACGAGGAATTTGGGTGTTGGGAACTGCACTGAACAAGAGCCCACAGCAGTTCATGATAGTCTGATCAGCCAGGATGACAACCTTCTAATCCCCAAATCTAAGAGGAGCCAGCAGCCACTGTATGAGGCTCATGACGTCACTCTGCTCCTCATGACAGTCCTGGAGGAGGCTATGCTGCCAGAACAGCTACAGCACATCCTGGGTCCATAGTTGGAGGAGCTGTCTGATGAGACCCCAGGGGAGCAGATAGCCACAGAACTGGCAGCAGGAACAGAAAAGGCAGAAGTGGCACCTGAGCCTATTAAGTTTCTGCCTCCATGTTTGTTGTAATTAAGATACAATTGGGAGGGATTTCTGGCTTATGACCCAATGAAATAATGATTGCAAGCTGTGGGTAGCAGCGTGTATCCGATAATGGCGGAATGCACGCCAACACCTTGGTGTCTCCCACCCTTCTCACCAGCATGTAGAATTCAAAATGGTTACCAGGAAGCACAAACAACAGTAAAGAAACAGTTATAATGAAATATTTTCTAGATACTGACACATTGTTACAAAGATGTCTTGGAGTGTTAAAGGTGAGAGCCTTGCATTGCCTTCCCTGCTGACAGTGTGCTACACCATCCAAATTGGTCATGCCAGAGCTTACCTGGGGCAGTGAATGTAGTCCATGGGTGACAAAATTTACTGTTTTAAATACATGAGGGGGTTGTATGCAGTCCAGAAATGTGCAGGGATGGAGGGTGCTTTGTAGTTCCTTCTTAAAGAAGTATGCTTCAGAGGGCAGAAATTTAGGTGTTTCATTCCCTATTCTGAATCCTATGGTGTAGTATTAAGAGTCCATATTGTCTGGGGGTGTTTGCATGTGGTCCATAGATAGATGTAATCCATTCAAGCTGTATCATAAGCTGTAGCTGCACTGGGGTAACTACATGAATGCAGAGCTTTTAGCAGTTCACAGGGAGGCAATAATCCATGTGGAAGCTAGCACAGCATCCTGTTGATTTCCCCATGAATCGTCAACCAATCCCAGGTGCCGATAGCTGCAAACTTTTCTGTAGTAGGAAATCCAGTGGGCAGTCTCATTTCAGGGCAGTGGACTTTCTGGGCCCTCCTTCATAGATCACCAGCCCACTCCACTTGTAGAAATGTTGCTCAGTCACCATAAGCTTGAAAACCTCTTTAGCATATATGGCTGGCTTGCCACCAGTAGTTTGGACCAGAATATCCCTTTGCCATTCAGGAATCTCCAGAACGGTTACATCCTCCAGAAAGCTGAATGCCTAAAAGGACTGTGGAAACCATAGGTAGCAAACCATAGGGAGTGGTACCATCCTCCCACCCAGTCTAAAATGACCTGAAATTTGTAAAGATAAATCTTTAAATGAATTTTGTAAATTTCATCTCACTATTATATGTAAAGCCTTTATGCATCGCTTAACTCTCAGTGGTATTCAAGGAGCATCTGGGAATTAAAATGCTGGTCTCAGGATATACTGAAGTACAAATATATTTTGCGGTTCCAAAGACATCTGTTGATGTAGTGAAATTCTTCTGCAATACTGAGACTAACATACTGTTTCATTTCTGTTTTCAGGGCCTTCCACCTCTGCAGACCAGCTACAGTTCACTAGGAGCCTGGCAGGCGTCATACTTTCAGGATGCAGTCAAAGACCACATCATGTCATCATGTCTGCAGTGATCTTATGGTAGATATCCTGGATAAAGTCACCCAGCAGCTACACTATTAGAGGGAGAAGGATGGACATTTCAAGGTGAAAGGCAGAGAGAGGCTGCAGAAAACATGGAGAGACTGGCAGCACAGTTCCTTGAGTAGGAACGTTGTTTGAGGGAGGAAGATCGAGCACAGCAGAAGGGTCTGTTTGAGAGGCTGCTTGTGTTCATGGCCATGAGAGTGCAGACTCCTGCTCCACCCACACCTCCTGCTCCAGGCCGACATCCAGAGTCCCCTCCACACTACCATATTGTGCAGTCCTCCACCCCTGTGCAGCAGCACCAAGTGTGTGCAAAATGCACTAGGAGGGCAAAGGAAAACAGTGGGGGCAGAGGACACTTGGAAATAGGGGAGTTTGCATTGCACTGCTTGTTTTGCACTGGTTTCATTGCTCATTGTTAGTGCTATGCACTTTATTTTATTTCTGTTTGGGTAATTTCATGGCAGCTGGCCTGCCTATCAGTTTTTTTTAATCTTGTCATGTTCTAATACATTCATGTGAACAAATAAAGGCTTTGAATTCATTAACAAAGGTTATTACCATCATTACAAATGAACTATATAAAGTGCATTTCAAAGAACAGAGATAAAAACTTTGGGGCATAAGTGGGAGGTCATATGCAAAAATATCTTCATGTATCCTTTTAGATCCATAAGTAAAAATCACAGTTCATCACACAGAAAAGTAAAAATGTACGAGAATCCATCCCCCTCCCCCCAGCTTAGAATACAAACAGCATAAGTAAACATACATAAGAACCACCATTTCTCCCATTAGTAAGTTGATCTTCAGCCTGGGCTCGGCCATAGTGCCTTTGAGTCTCCAGGGTCACCTACAGGAGCCCCCCACTCCTGGGCAATCTCTGTTCCCAGCAGGAGTTCAGCTCATTCCTGGGGTCCTCAGTCCAATTACTTCAAATCCCTGGCAGCATTCCCCAGGTCCCACCACAGGTCACTGGCAGGGAGCAACCCTCCAGGGCCCCTCACCCGAATCAGGCTTATAGTGCCAGTCCGTCTCCCAAAAAGGGCAGGGAAAGGAAAGACTAGCTACTGCCTGAGGCTAGGCTCCTCTTGCTACTGGAGCTCACGAGCACACTCCCTGCAGCCTCTCCTCCTGGGCAAACTTCCCCCTGTGACAAGTTTCATCTTTTTAAGCACCCCTTCTTCAGGTGGAAGATGTTCTGCAGGTGCATCTAATTGGTACTACCTGAGTACCAGAATGGTCACTAGTCTTTCTATCAGTAGGATGGGGATATGTCCATCACACACATTCCAACCATGGTATAAGCCATCATCTTATCCATAATTAAAAATCATATCAACTACTGTCCCCCCAACTCATAGCAAACAGCAAGAGTACTTCATTCACTGTTGATATTACTGTAAAGACAGATTCATACACTCCCTTGTCCATTGGTCCATGCAAGTTGTGACAAAGTGGCCAACATTGGTATGGTGGGTCCCACACTTTTCTTGGCCAGGGGGCTAGGACACCAGCATTTGCCCCTGCTCTTGGGGCACCAAGGGCCCCACTAGTGGCCCAGGAAGGTTGTAGAGAAGGGAAGCAGGTTTGCACCTCACTCTGAGACCCAGCCCCTCTCAGGCCCTGTGGGTTTCTTACACTCTTCCCCCTTGGGTAGGGGTCCTCAGTCCTTGACACTGGGAGAAGGAGTCTCCCTGATCTGCTGGAGGAGGGTGTCCCTTACCCCAGTTCTCTGGTCTTTTAATCCTCAGCAACACACCAGGCTCCAGTCCTTTCTCCTTGCTCACTCCACACTGTCTGCCTGAAGCAGGGGGGGGGAGGGGGTATTAGGTTCCTGACAGGGCCATAATTGGCTACAGGTGCTCCAATTAACCTGTAGTAACCTTCCCTAGTCTACAGGGAATTGTGCCTTAATTAGCCTACGGCTTATATATCTCCCCTCTTCCACTCTCCCACTGCTCCCTGGCCCTGCTCCTGCTGTATCACAAATTCCATAATGTGGTCACACAAAGCAACCCTGCAGGTGTGCATCCTGCTCTAGTTGTGACAATTGCACTTACTGGCTGTGTGTACCTGGTCCAGCAATCCCATATTGTCATGAGTCCACTTGGGATGAAATGGCTCTCCTTTAGCTTCACAAACATTCTGGAGAGCACAGCAAGCCACAATAATGCAAAGAGCACTGATAACACTGAAATCCAAATGGTTCTGTAAACAGCACCAGCAAGATTTTAGTCTGCCAAATGCACATTCGACCATCATTCTACACCTACTGAGAGTGTAATTAAAAACGTTCTTTTGTCTCTGAGATCACTATATAGTTTCATAAGCCAAGGAAAAAGGGGATATGTGCAGTCCCCTAGAATAACAGTTGGGACAGTTACTCTGTTTATGATAATGTCCTTTGATGGGAATAATGTCCCAGCCTGTCCACAAAGGTAAACTCATAATCTGTGGAAAACCCTAATATCATGCTCTTTGATTCAAGCAGAGGCTGTGAGTCAGACAGGCTGGGTACTGCACCCTGGTTCCCCAAGAACACAGTGCTGATAGGTAACACGTGAAAGTCATTCATCTGCACCAAATGGGTCAGAAGTGACATAGAGAGCTGTGTGTCATCAGCATCTCTCTTCAGTAGTCCTCATGCATACAGTGAACAGGAGAGGTGAAAGAATGGAACACTCTGAAATAAAAGTTTCAGAGTAACAGCCGTGTTAGTCTGTATCCGCAAAAAGAAGAACAGGAGTACTTGTGGCACCTTAGAGACTAACAAATTTATTAGAGCATAAGCTTTCGTGGACTACAGCCCACTTCTTCGGATGCATATAGAATGGAACATATAATGAGGAGATATATATACACACATACAGAGAGCATAAACAGGTGGGAGTTGTCTTACCAACTCTCATCATCAGAGATCTACAACCTATCCTGAAAGATGATCCTTTACTCTCACAGATCTTGGGAGACAGACCTGTCCTCGCTTACAGACAACCCCCCAACCTAAAGCAAATACTCACCAGCAACCACACATCACTGAACAAAACCACTAACCCAGGAACCTATCCTTGTAACAAACCCCGATGCCAACTCTGTCCACATATCTATTCAAGTGACATCATCATAGGACCTAATCACATCAGCCATACCATCAGGGGCTCGTTCACCTGCACATCTACCAATGTGATATATGCCATCATGTGCCAGCAATGCCCCTCTGCCATGTACATTGGCCAAACCAGACAGTCTCTACGCAAAAGAATTAATGGACACAAATCTGACATCAGGAATCAAAATACTCAAAAACCAGTGGGAGAACACTTTAACCTGTCTGGTCATTCAGTGACAGACCTGCGGGTGGCTATATTACAACAGAAAAACTTCAAAAACAGACTCCAAAGAGAGACTGCAGAGCTAGAATTGATATGCAAACTAGACACAATCAACTCCGGTTTGAATAAGGACTGGGAATGGCTGAGCCATTACAAACGTTGACTCTATCTCCCCTTGTAAGTACTCTCACACTTCTTATCACACTGTCTGTACTCGGCTAGCTTGATTATCACTTCAAAAGTTTTTTTTCTCTTAATTAATTGGCCTCTCAGAGTTGGTAAGACAACTCCCACCTGTTTATGCTCTCTGTATGTGTGTATATATATCTCCTCATTATATGTTCCATTCTATATGCATCCGAAGAAGTGGGCTGTAGTCCACGAAAGCTTATGCTCTAATAAATTTGTTAGTCTCTAAGGTGCCACAAGTACTCCTGTTCTTCTTTCTGAAATAAAAGTCATTACTATTACAGAATTGGACCTTATTTACAACTCCAACCTGCACTCACTGAATTCAATAGCAAAACTCCCATTGACCTCAACAAATGATGGATCAGCCACTGAAAAGCAAGTGGTCATGGCTGAAAAGTGTATAATGTAATAAAGAAGGATGTTGATAAATTGGACAGGTTTCAGAGAAGACCCAGAGAATGATTAAATGATTAAAAAAACATGCCTTATAGTGACAGACTCAAGGAACTCAATCTAATTAGCTTAAAAAAGAAAAGGTTACTGGGTGACTTGATTACAGTCTGTAAGTACCTACACGGGGAATACATGTTTGACAATGGGTCTTCAGTCTAGCAGAGAAAGGTATAACATGATATAATGTCTGGAAGTTGAAGCTAGACAGATTCAGACTAGAAATAAGATGTACATTTTTAACAGTGAGAGTAATTAACCATTGGAACAATGGTTTTGGTGGATTCTCCATCAGTGGCAATCTTTAAATCAAGATTGCATGTTTTCTAAAATATATGCTCTAGGAATTATTTTGGGAAAGTTCTGTGGCCTGTGTTATACAGGATGTCAGTCTAGGTTATCACAATGGAAACTTCTGGCCTTGGAATCTATGAAAAAAAAATTCTCAGATTATTAAATACACAAGCATTCTCTGTTACACAACACAGAAAGTGAAGACTCTATGAATCACAACATAAATAATTAATTTTTTTAATTATGGAGATATACCTATCTCAGAGAACTGGAAGGGACCTTGAAAGGTCATCAAGTCTAGCCCCCTGCCTTCACTAGCAGAACCAAGTACTGATTTTTGCCCCACGTACCTCAGTGGCCCCCTCAAGGATTGAACTCACAACCCTGGATTTAGCAGGCCAATGCTCAAACCACTGAGCTATCCCTCCCTCCTATAAAGAAAAGAAGAAAACAATTTGCTTGACTCCTGATCATTTGGCAGTTCTGCTTAAATATTGTGGTTATTAACAATTTAAGTGAGATGTCAGTGTTCATAATATTTGAGCAATTCCCCCTTTGAATTAGCTGCAAGGCAGGTCTTGGAAATTTTAGGAAGAATAGGATGTGCAATGTGACCTGATACCTACAGAATAAAGATTGTGGTATGTTGCAGGCTACTGCTTTAAATTTCAGGGGCATTTGGAGCCAGCTAGGGTAAATTGTGCCTCTCTGCCTTAGAGAGCAGCCTGCTTTGTCTCTCTCTGTTTTGGGGTTCTTGTGTGTCATCTTTCTGAATTCTGAGAAATAAAATAGTGTTACAATGCAACCTTCCAGTAAGAATATTTATGGTTTTACTAGGGCTGTCAAGCGATTAAAAAAATTAATCGCGAGTAATCATGTGATTAATCACGCTGTTAAATAATAATAGAAAACATTTATTTAAATATTTTTGGATGTTTTCTACATTTTCAAATATTTTCATTTCAATTACAACACAGAATACAAAGTGTACAGTTCTCACTTTATATTTATTTTTATTACAAATATTTGCATTGTAAAAAACAAAAGAAATAATATTTTTCAATTCACCTAATACAAGTATTGTAGTGCAATCTCTTTATCATGAAAGTTGAACTTACAAATGTAGAATTATGTACAAAAAATAATTGCATTCAAAAATAGAACAATGTAAAACTTTAGAGCCTAGAAAGTCCACTCAGTCCTATTTCTTATTCAGCCAATCGCTCAGACAGACAAACAAAGTTTGTTTACATTTGCAGGAGACAATGCTGCCTACTTCTTGTTTACAATGTCATCTGAAAGTGAGAACAGGCATTCATATGGCACAGTTATAGCCAGCGTCACAAATATTTATGTGCCAGATATGCTAAAGATTCATATGTCCCTTGATGCTTCAACCACCATTCCACCGGACATGTGTCCATGCTGATGACAGGTTCTGCTAGATAACAATCCAAAGCAGTATGGGCCGACGTATGTTCATTTTCATTATCTGAGTCAGATGCCACCATCAGAATGTTGATTTTCCTTTTTGGTGGTTCGGGTTCTGTAGTTTCTGCATCAGAGTGTTGTGCTTTTAAGACTTCTGAAAGCATGCTCCACACCTCGTCCCTCTCAGATTTTGAAAGGCACTTCAGATTCTTAAACCTTGGGTCAAGTGCTGTAGCTATCTTTAGAAATTTCACATTGGTACCTTCTTTGCGTTTTGTGAAATCTGCAGTGAAAGTGTTCTTAAAATGAACAACATGTGCTGGGTCATCATCTGAGACTGCTATAACATGAAATATATGGCAGAATGCAGGTAAAACAGCAGGAAACATACAATTCTCCCTAAAGGAGTTCAGTCATAAGTTAAATAAATGCATTTTTTTTAATGAGCATCATCAACATGGAAGCACGTCCTCTGGAATGATGGTGGGAACATAGAATATCAGGGTTGGAAGGGACCTCAGGAGGTCATCCAGTCTAACCCCCTGCTCAAAGCAGGACCAACCCCCAAACAGATTTTTGCCCCAGATCCCTAAATGGCCCCCTCAAGGATTGAGTACACAACCCTGTGTTTAGCAGGCCAATGTTCAAACCATTGAGCTAGCCCTCCCTTGTATGAAGAGGTATACAAATGTTTAGCATATCTGGCATGTAAATACCTTGCAATGCCAGCTACAAAAGTGCCATGCAAATGCCTGTTCTTACTTTCAGGTGACATTGTAAATAAGAAGCAGACAGCATTATCGCTTATAAATTTAAACAAACTTATTTCTCTTAGCGATTGGCTGAACAAGCATTAGGACTGAGTGGACTTGTATGCTCTAAAGTTTTATATAGTTTTGTTTTTGCATGCACTTACGTAACCAAAAAAATCATCTACATTTGTAAGTTTCACTTTCACGATAAAGAGATTGCACTACAGTACTTGTATGAAGTGAATTGAAAAATACCATTTCTTTTGTTTATAATTTTTACAGTGCAAATATTTGTAATAAAAAAATCATATAAAGTGAGCACGGTACTCTTTGTATTCTGTGTTGTAATTGAAATAAATATATTTGAAAATGTAGAAGAATATCCAAAAATATTTAATACATTTCCATTCATATGCTAGTGTTCAACAGTGCGATTAAAACTGCAATTAATTTGATTAATTTTTTTGAGTTAATTGTGTAGTTAACTGCGATTAATCTAAGGCTAGGTTTTACCCAACTTCTTTGTATCTGAGCCATGAACATAACAAGAATCAGGAGATCTGGCTTTTATTCCTCAATCTGCCATTGACCTGCTATGTGACCTTGGGCAAGTTATTTTACTTCCTTGTGCCTTTTTCTAGCTTGAGTAAGACATACCTATGCTAACTCTGATTGTACTAAAATCAGAAGTGTAGCCACAGTAGTGTGAGGAGCTAGCTGCCTGAGTAAGTACCTAATGTGACAGATATGGCAATTTCCTGCACTATTCTGGACAAGCCTTAATGGGCTATCTTAAGAGTTCATTGTGTTAAAAATTCAAAGTTTATGTATTATTGTAGGAGTGTATAGAACATCACTAGAAGGGGAACGTGGCCAATGTAAATTTTGAGTTTCAGAGGACTATTTTAAACAATGTGCCAGATAAACAAATTTAAGTGGGTCCCAAGGAAAGACCGGGGGGATGGAAATGCAAATTACCACAGCTCTGGTTATGCAAAGACCCAACCTTTTGAAGCTTCACCCTGAGGAGGGGACCATTGTCTGGCTGATTGCCTGTTCATGATCTCTGCAGATCAAAGGGCCAAACTGTATAAAGGAGAGACTCTCAGATTGAAGGGGGTGCTTGTTCTGGGCAAACAATTGTTTTCTTGTGACCACAGAAAAAACTCCTTGGTGGGGTTTGAAGAACTGGTCACCTGGCACAGCCCTTGTTGGAGCTAGGGTGATCTCTGGTAAGCTGATTAGCATGCGTGTAGGCTTGTTTATTGTTTTGAAATAGGTTTTCTCTGTAATGCTTTCACTTAAGAATAAATGTGCTTGCTTAGAAAGGGCTGTATGATAACTTAGACCCATGGGCATTTATATTATTTATAGCCTCGGATGAGAAGGCAAATCAGGCCTGCTTAGACAGTCTGACTTCCTGGGGAATTCACCATGTAGGCAGGGAACAGTGCCCCCTGGAAAACTCCCAGTCAGGAGGGAGAGAGACGTGGGTCTCTGCCCAAGAAAGGTGAGAGCTGAGGCACCTGGAACTAGAGTAGGTGCCCTAGCTGGGCCACACAGGGGGAATACAAGTGCAGTTGCCTTGAATTGTAGCACCTAGGGACTCAGAAGTGTCTCACTAGACCCTCGCATCACTCATACTGTCACTGCTATTTTTAGCATTCTAGCTTGATCAGAGCTAGTGCAGATAGGTCCACTCAACCTGGAAGTGATACCTTCTATCCAGCTACAGTGTAGACATACCCTTAGACCATAAGCTTGTTGGGGAAGGGACTGTGTCTCAGCACTTCACAGCATCTAGCACAATGGAGCATTACTGTCATACAAATACTAATGATACTTCCTGTGAAAAGGCCAGTCACAGTCACAAGTTCCTATGCAGCTATGGCTTTCCCCTAACACCTCAGAGAGGACAAGACATCATGAAGAGGGCAGATAGGAGGCAGGGTTTCCCTCACTCCTCTTTTTACAATGCATTTGTACAGGGCCTAGCACAATGGTGCCCTGAACTTGGCTGGGGCCACTGGGCACTAATTACTGCAGAACAAATAACATGAATAAGGAACTGGTAGGGTTAGGTGCCTAAGTACTCTTGGTGTAAGATCATCCCTACTCTATAAGCCTATTCTGCATTCTTAGGCCTCACCAAATGAAACTGGAAAACGTACCTAGAAATCTACAGGAGATATTTATTTACCACACCAGATACTTTGGGGAAGGGCTGAGCTTCCCAGACATAGAACTTGGGTGTAGCTGTGTGATATTCCTGTTGCTGTTAGGCTCAGCCAGTTGGAACTGGATGCAGAATACAGCAGAGCTCTTGCAAGCATTTTAGGATTGAGGGATCAACGAACACCACATTAAAAATTCTACAGTCTCAGAATTATGGCCAAACTTTTTAAGCCTATCTGTGTCGAGTTAGGCTCCCCAATCCAAAATTAAACAAAATAAAATTTAATTAGGTAGATATCTAATTTTGGTTTTAGAAACCAAACTTTGGGCACCCAAGCAGGGTTGACAAGAGGAGGAGAAAGAAGGAACAATTGTGCCAGAGCCCAAGCTCAGAAGGCCTCCCCAAACCATCTGTAACATGTGTAAATAAAGTTAAATGGGAGGAGAGGGGCTCCAGCAAATATGATGTACCGAGACCTCAAATTTCTCTCAATGGCCCTCCACCCAAGTTTGAAAATGTTGACTAAGATAAATGAAAATTAACATCATAGAGGTCAGATGTTATCTCCCGCATACAACCTGTTCTTTAACACAATCAGTTATTCTCCTGCTGCAACTCAGAAGAATACAATCAGTAACCATAGCAGCATTTATATTTAGGTATCATTTTAGCTGCATCACAATGTTTGCAGAAGGTAAGAAAGAATTAAAGTTTTTTTTCCACTTCTCTATCTTATTATCTGGAGAAAAATGAGCCACTCTTCAGGCTCAATCCTGGAGAGGCATAGACAGGAATGCTCCTTATGTTCCTCAGGGTTAGGCCATTTTTGAAGAAGTGATAGCAAATCTTATTTCAAACTTATCTAGACAGTGACCATTAAAATATCCTAAGCCAGGTTCTGATTGGTTAGCTGGGCATGCTTCATGGTGTCATAGCCAGGCCTGAGTTGGTAGTGAATTCACAGAAGCCAGCACATAGAGCAGTGAGCGCTGAAATGGGAGGCAGGAATTACAGAGGAATTCCCTCTCTGCCACTGGCTTCCTGTCTGATCCTGAATAAGTTATTATTCATGGCTGGAATCTCAATATTGAACAATTACATAATTCACTATGACATGGGTTTGGCCTCCTCCTCCTTTGAATTTCTGCAGTTGGTTACAGTTCTCTTCTTATTTTGTAGCCCTCTTTATTTTTCCAAAAAAGAGCCATTGATCAACACTTCGAGTCTCCTTAGACTGAGAAAAAATGATTCCTTCACCCTCGTACTGACAGCAGAAGTGGCAAGATTCTGGCATAGGTAGAGGTGATCAAATAACCCTTCAGGTTTCATTGTATAAGGTTGTTCATTAATGTCCAAAAGGTTATGCCATGCTATGTATCCAATATACTAGTAATAATATTGTTTCCCTGGTGCTGTTCCTGGCACACATCCTTTCCCACTCAGGACATGTTGGCAGGGAAAGCGTTCCCCACATTGTGTAGAATGGAAAGCAAGACATTTCCATTTCTTTTTACTTGTTCAGAATAGTCTGTGACACCAGCAGAAATGTGCATAACTCTGTGGACAAGACAGTATTTGTATCTCCAGTCAATGCTGAGGAGGACCCAAGGCCAGATTAAAGCACAGGGCACAGACATCGGCCTATAGCATGTTAGCTCCTGGAGTCACATGATGAGATCAGAATTTCAGGTTTTATTAAAATACATTGTTTTTAGACCACTTGGAGGCAAAGAAAAGCTTGACCCTGCAACCCAAGCATAACCTGAGCCTGCAGACAGTATGAAACAATAGTTCCAAGAGGTGTGAATTGCCCTTCATTCATCTAAAACCTGCTGCATCTCAAAGAGGAATGGGGCCACAGTGCAGGAGTGGGGTCACAGCATGGGCTGTACTTAGAGCCTCAAGTTGGCTTGATTAGGCCCTGGGAGACAGGTGCAATATAGGTTAGATCCTGAACAGGACTGGAAGACAGTCATACAAGACTGTGACAATGGTGTGTGGATACAAAAATCATTCAGATCACGTTAACCTGTAGCCGTGTTCTATACTAATAGCAACACCTAGGGTAGGTGGTGCCTGCTGCTGACAGGAGGCTGGGGTGAGTTTGTTTTCTGAAGGGTAATCATCAAAATGTTGCCCCTATGTGGCTATCAGCTCCTAGACTCTGGGGACAGAGCTTAAAAGCCCCCAAATTCCCTAATATATCACCCCCTGGGGAGGGAGGGAGAAGTAGCCTGGCTTTCTGTCCCTCTGTCCATGGCCACGAATTCCAGCAGGTGCCTGGTCACAATGAAATTTCTATATGGCTGGCTCCGTAAGAAAGCGTAGAAGGCGCTAGCCCCTCTGGAGCCCATATAGCAGCAGCAGCAGCCAGGGAGGAAGGCAAGGGAAGCTGGGCTTCCTCTCTTCCTATCCCCAAACTTCCAGAGCCAGGGGAACCCACTAGGGGACACCAGGTGCCAGTGGCCCACATGACCACTGGGCTCTGCCTCTGGGAAAGGCTTAAAAGCCTCCAGCAGTTGGAGACATAGCCAACGAGGGAGGCCCCTTTGCAGCTTCCTAACTAACATTTCTTGAGTCCTCCAGTTAATGGACTCTTTGTTGATATTTACAGGTATTTACTTGTTCTTCGTCTGGGCTTCTATTTTTACAGCCTCTCCTTACCCTCTTTCATGTACCTTTTGGCTCCCCCTCTCCCTTCATAGCTACTTTCTCATCTTTCCACCTCTCCACATGTTCCACAGCTACCCCTCTAACCAGGAGCTTTTGTGGATACGTAATCTGTCTGCCAGGTAGTGCCAGCAGCAACAAGGGACGGGTTCAATATCTAGGGGTTCCTCTTAAAATTACAAAGCAAAACTGTCTCAAGCCCCCACCCAGAAATCTAGGAAAACTAAATACCTCCTCTGGCTGCCTCTAATAAGCAATACTTCCCCACTCGCAAGCACTGAGTCTGTGTATAGCAAAAAAACCCACCACTTTTATTAAGGGGAGTGGAAACTCACACCGTGATTGCAGTGTAGCCATCCCTACGTGACGTAGGCTCCTAAGGGTACATCTATACTTAAAATGCTACAGCAGCACAGGCAGACACTACCTAAGAGGGATTCTCCCATCAGAGTAGGTAATCCACTCCTCAGGAGGTGATAGCAGGTCAAAGGAAGAATTCTTCTGTCAGCATAGCACTGTCTACACTGGAAGTTAGGTCAGTATAGCTAGGGGTGTGGATTTTTCACACCCCTGGGAGATGTAGCTATACCAGTGTAAAATCCTAGTTATACCAATGTAAAATCCTTGTGTAGACCAGGCCTTAGTCTCATTGAAAGTCAATAAGACTTAGGAGCCTACATCACTTCTGAAAATGGGAGTTAGCCTGCTAAATCATTCAAGCACTTTCAAAAATATTTCCCAGAGGTATAAAAAATGAGGTTGTGGGGGTTGGTAGAGGTTTCAGAACAGTAAAAAACCAGGTAGAGGTTTAAAATATTACTAGAAATGTTCTAACTGTGCACATAGCTAGACTATGCAACCATGTGTTCCTATCACGGTTATCCTTCCCTCATCTGCCCTTCTGGGATTTGTTTTACCCACTTCTTGAGTCTTGTCTTCAATTAGGCCCTGATGGTCTGGAGTTCTCAAAATATGTTCTCGCACCCCTTATCAAAAATTGCACTACAATTAGCTTAAAAACTTGAACACTTTGTATATTACAGTAATCGTTAAAAAATGTATAATGTTAATAAATACATAGGTTTGATGAAACAAAGTAGTTGTACTTATGTGCCTGAGCTTAATTTGTGTTTTCGATGATTTATCTTCTAAAAAAATCTAGCATATCTTGCACCCCCAGAAAGGGCATCTTGCACCCCGAGAGGGTGCGTGCACCCCAGGTTAAGAACCACTGCACTAAACTGATAAGATTTGCATTTTAGTTTAATTTTAAATGAAGCTTCTTAAACATTTTTAAAACCTTGTTTACTTTACATACAACAATAGTTTAGTTATATAATATAGACATAGAGAGAGTGCTTCTAAAAATGTATTACTGGCATTAGAGTAAATAAATGAAGACTTGGCACACCACTTCTGAAAGGTTGCCGACCCCTGTCCTAGGCAATGCTGCAATATGAATAAATAAATAATGCAGCAAGGGGGGTTGCTTGCTTGTTTTCTTTCTCTGTGATATGATGGACATAGAGATACACATTTTTAAATATAATCTACCAGATGAGAACAATTTCTGTAAATTATTGTATTTCAAGTCTGAGGCCTGACTAAAAGCAAAAAAGCTTTTTTAAAAAATGTGACTTCAATCAGATAGAAGAAAATTTAAAAAAAAGTAACACTAAACAAAAGTAACACAGGGCTTTTAGATGGCAGACTGGAACAACCCAGTCCCCATCTTCATGATGAAGGCTCAGTTTTATTGTAAAGGGGACTTGGCAAAGCCAAAAGTGTAAAATGAGAAAAAGAAGGAATTGAGTGAAATCCCATGAAGCCCTGGTCTTTATTCTTGTACTAACCTACATGTGTCTTTTATATTATTAAAGGCTTTGAATCCTTTGGCACATAAACCACTGTCTGAGCACACACTGCTCAGTTTGATCACAGCAGTGTAATTCCAACCACCAGGTGCAAATTATTTAACTGCTCCCCAGTACCTATGGAATGTATAGCCCAAAAGAAAGTAGAGCCATACCCCCTTGTTGACATGACTGATATTCTGTGCCAAAGAAAGGGAGGGGAGTTAGAAATTCCTACACAGAGCATAGAACTCTTTAGAATATATCCTTATCCATGGTTTCCTCCTTCTGGTGAGTTTTATGCCTTTCTTCAAAGCTATCAACCATTGGCCACTGTTCGAGACAGAATCCAGGAATAGATGGACCACTGATCTATTGCCATGTTGTAGTTCCTGTGTAGTATGGGGCAAACTAGCTTGGAGAAAAATGGAACTTCTGCCAATACATTTGTGCATTCCTGGAACCCATATTGAACAGATGTTTTTGAAGGGACTCATATCTCAAGTTCACTTGTCTACTTTTGTGCTTCTGAGATCTATGTAATACTAGAACCATATGTTCCAAAATACCATAAAACCTGCTCTTGCAAGATCCCCATCCAAATTCTGCAGACACAAGAGACCATTGGGAGCTTACCTAAATGGAACTCAACATCAAAGCTCTTGAGATTTGCTCACCACTCTGTTTTTGGGTTGTTAAGCACTTATGCTGAAGTAGCTAAGTACTGGCTCAAAAAGGATAAATGAAAATTATAAAGTGCAGTACATAGTGAGGTTTTTATAAAGTGTCTTGGTTGCTGCAAGCCAGAGCAGTCAAATTATTTTAAAATAAGAAAAAAAAAATAAAAACACAAACAATAACAAATTAAATATACATCAGACCAGACAAATATACCTAAAAGTTGCTAAAGCCCCACATTGTAGCAGACATGCAAGGGAAGTGAATTCCAAATATAAGGGTGCCCAAATGAGAAGTCTCTGTTCCTGGCCCTGTGAGGTCAACTCCAGAAACCCACAGCATCCCACCTTCTCCTAACTGCTGTGTGACTTAAGGGAGAGAGGCAGTCTTTCAGGTAAGTGTGACATAGACCAATGGTTTTCAACCTTTTCTACCCAGGACCAAAAATCCACCCATGGTTTCTTGCCTGGACCCACCCCTATCCCACAGGTGACCATAGAGGATTATGCGTAGTTTTGGGTGGCAGAGGGGCAGAAGGGCTGCTGGGTATGATTGGCTATATGAAATATCAAAGAAATTAATGGTCTAGCACACTGTTCATACTGTGACACCAACAACAGATTCACAATAACTGCAAGTATCATAATAAAATACTGATGAGCCGTTCCACGTACATACAGATAACTATGGTGTTCTGCTAGCAATGACTATATACAGCTAAGATCTGCTGTCAGATATGTACTCAGATGAAATCCTGGCCTTATTGAAGTCAATGGAAGTTTTGCCATTGACTGCAGCACAACCAAGATTTTACACACAATTCCTTCAATGGGGGTTGCACAGACAACTCTGAGGACAAAGTTTGGCCAATGGCAGCTGTATTGTCTTATAGGAAGTAAATCCAGGCATGCAGACACACACACACACACACACACACACACAAGATTGCCATGTATTCCCCGGTACACACCCAATACTAGCAGTTTGTCACTGTTTTACACTTTCAACTTAGAATCATAGAACTGGAAGAGACCTTGAGAGGTCACCTAGTCCAGTCCCTTGCACTCAAGGCAGGACTAAGTATTATCTAGACCAGGGATAGGCAACCTATGGCACGCGTGCCAAAGGCAGCACGCGAGCTGATTTTCAGTGGTACTCACACTGCCCGGGTCCTGGCAACCGGTCCAGGGGGCTCTGCATTTTAATTTAATTTTAAATGAAGCTTCTTAAACATTTTAAAAACCTTATTTACTTTACATACAACGATAGTTTAGTTATATATTATAGACTTATAGAAAGAAACCTTCTAAAAACCTTAAAATGTATTACTGGCACGTGAAACCTTAAATTAGAGTGAATAAATGAAGACTCGGCTCACCACTTCTGAAAGGTTGCCGACCCATGATCTAGACCATCCCTGACAGGTGTTTGTCCAACCCGCTCTTAAAAATCCCCAGTGATGGAGATTCCACAACCTCCCTAGGCAATTTATTCCAGTGCTTAACTACTCTGACAGTTAGTAAGTTTTTCCTAATGTCCAACCTAAACCACCCTTGCTGTAGTTTAAGCCCATTGCTTCTTGTCCTATCCTCAAAGGTAAAGAAAAACATTTTTTCTTCCTCCTCCCTGTAACAACCTTTTATGTACTTGAAAACTGTTATCATGTCCCCTCTCAGTCTTCTCTTCTCCAGACTAAACAAACCCAATTTTTTCAATCTTCCCTCAGAGGTCATGTTTTCTAGACCTTTAATCATTGTTGTTGCTCTTCTCTGGACTTTCTCCAATTTGTCCACATCTTCCCTGAAATGTGGTGCCTGGAACTGGACACAATACTCCAGTTGCGGCCTAATCAGTTCAGAGTAGAGCGGAATAATTACTTCTTGTGTCTTGCTTACAACACTCCTGCTAATACATCCCAGGATGATGTTTGCTTTTATTGCAACAGCATTACAATGTTGACTCATATTTAGCTTGTGATCCACTATGACCCCCAGATCCTTTTCCGCAGTACTCCTTCCTAGGCAGTCATTTCCCATTTTGTATGTGTGCAACTGATTGTTCCTTCCTAAGTGGAGTACTTTGTATTTGTCCTTATTGAATTTCATCCTATTTACTTCAGACCATTTCTCCAGTTTGTCCAGATCACTTTGAATCTTAAACCTATCCTCCAAAGCACTTGCAACCCCTCCCAGCTTGGTATCATCCGCAAACTTTATAAGTGTACTCTCTATGCCATTATCTAAATCATTGATGAAGATATTGAACAGAACTGGAACCAGAACCAATCCCTGTGGGACCCAACTCATTATGTCCTTCCAGCATGACTGTGAACCTCTGATAACTACTCTCTGGGAACAGTTTTCCAACCAGTTATGCTCCCACCTTATAGTAGCTCCATCTAGGTTGTATTTCCCTAGTTTGTTTATGAGAAGGCCATGCGAGACAGTATCAAAAGCCTTACTAAAGTCAAGATATTCCAGGTCTACTGCTTCTCCCCCATCCACATGGCTTGTTACCCTGTCAAAGAAAGCTATCAGGTTGGTTTGACACGATTTGTTCTTGATAAATCCATGATGATTGTTATTTATCACCTTATTATCTTCTAGGTGTTTGCAAATTGGTCGTTTAATTATTTCCTCCATTATCTTTCCAGGTACAGAAGTTAAGCTGACTGGTCTGTAATTCCCCAGGTTGTCCTTATTTCCCTTTTTATCAATGGGCACAATATTTGCCCTTTTCCAGTCTTCTGGAATGTCTCCCATCTTCCATGACTTTTCAAAGATAATTGCTAATGTCTCAGATATCTTCTCCTCAGTCAGCTCCTTGAGTATTCTAAGATGCATTTCATCAGGCCCTAGTGATTTGAAGACATCTAACTTGTCTAAGTAATTTTTGACTTGTTCTTTCCCTATTTTAAACTCTGATCCTACATCATTTTCACTGGCATTCACTATGTTAGACTTCCAATCACCACCAATCTTCTTGGTGAGAACCGAAACAAAGAAGTCATTAAGCACCTCTGTCATTTCCACATTTTCTGTTATTGTCTTTCCCCCCGTCATTGAGTAACGGGCCTACTCTGACCTTGGTCTTCCTCTTGCTTCTAATGTATATGTAGAATGTTTTCTTGTTTCCTTTTATGTCGCTAGCTAATTTGATCTCATTTTGTGCCTTGGCTTTTCTAATTTTGTCCCTACATGCTTGTGTTATTTGTTTATATAAATCCTTTGTAATTTGACCGATTTTCCACTTTTTGTAGGACTCTTTCTTGAGTTTTAGATCATTGAAGAGCTCCTGGTTAAGCCAGCGTGGTCTCTTGCCATACTTCCTATCTTTCCTACGCAGTGGGATAGTTTGCTCTTGTGCCTTAATAACGTCTCTTTGAAAAACTGCCAACTGTCTTCAATTGTTTTTCCCCTTAGACTTGCTTCCCATGGGATTTTACCTACCAACTCCCTGAGTTTGCTAAAGTCTGTCTTCTTGAAATCCATTGTCTTTATTATGCTGTTCTCCCTCCTACCATTCCTTAGAATCATGAACTCTACCATTTAATGATACTTTCACCAGAGTTGCCTTCCACATTTAAATTCTCAACCAGTTTGTCCCTATTTGTCAAAATCAAATCTAGAACAGCCTCCCCCCAGTAGCTTTCTCCACCTTCTGAAATAAAAAATGGTCTCCAATACATTCCAAGAACTTGTTGGATAATCTGTGCCCTGCTATGTTATTTTCCCAACAGATGTCTGGGTAGTTGAAGTCCCCCATCACCACCAAGTCCTGTGCTTTGGATGATTTTGTTAGTTGTTTTAAAAAAAGTCTCATCCACCTCTTCTTCCTTGTTTGGTGGTCTGTAGTAGACCCCTACCATGACATCACCCTTGTTTTTTACCCTTTTTATCCTTACCCAGAGACTTTCAACAAGTCTGTCTCCTATTTCCATCTCAACCTCAGTCCAAGTGTATACATTTTTAATACATAAAGCAACACCTCCTCCCTTTTTTCCCTGACTGTCCTTCCTGAGCAAGCTGTACCCTTCTATACCAATATTCCAGTCATGTGTATTATCCCACCAAGTCTCCGTGATGCCAACTATGTCATAGTTGTGTTTATTTACTAGCATTTTGAGTATTTCCTACTTATTCCCCATACTTCTCGCATTAGTATACAGACATCTAGGACACTGATTTGATTTCCCTCCCCCTTATTTCTTCTATAACAGCCCACACTCCCCCCACATTCTGACCCTTCTCCCAGGTCTCCATGTTTTTGACTTACCTGTGGACTTTGGTCACCTGCCCCTGTTGAACCTAGTTTAAAGCCCTCCTCACTAGGTTAGCCAGTCTGTAGCCAAATATGATCTTTCCCTTCCTCGATAGGTGGACCCCATCTCTGTTTAGCAATCCTTCTTCCTAGAACAGTATCCCATGGTCAAAGAAGCCAAAGCCCTCCTGGCAATACCATCCTCACAGCCAGGCATTCATCTCCAGGATGCATCTGTCTCTGCCAAGGTCCTACCCTAGTTGTGCTCTACTAACTGATTTTAGCAGAACTGATTTTAGTGCTTAAGTTTTTCTATTCTTGCTCTTTCCCAGCTTCTCTAGTGTTTTTGTTTTCCAACAGGCAAAAGTTGGAGAACAAAGTGTGGGAAAGCGGGAGGAAAAAGCTACTTTTTCATACCTTTTTACAGTTAAATCATACATTACTATTTTAAACATTAAAAAGGTGTGAAAAGTAGGTTTCCCCTTTTTACAGTGGAAAAGGCAAAAAAAAAATAGGGGAAATAGAGGTAGGGAAAAGAGACCCAAAAATTGTAAACAAAAACAAATGTGTTTAAAAACTGAAGCATTTGATGCTGAAACAAAATTAATATTTTCATTTTGTTTTGAACATTCACACAGGAAGTTTAATGTTTTGGACTGTGAAGTGGTGAACCAACCCTGCACTGGGCCAACAGAGCCTGACCAATCATTGTGGGCCCCGGAGACAACGCCCCCCTCACCCCCGGTGCACATGCTCCAGGTGGAAGGGATAGATAAAAAGAGTCAGCCCAGCTCAGTCTGGGCTGGCTGAGGAGGAAAAAGTATGTGTGCTACAGGATCCTGCAGAGGAATCTGCAACTTTCCAAATGGCAAGAACCATGGATCCAGACTAAGCTGCGGCCAATCAGCCGACTGCAGAGACTGACTGGGATGCTGCCATCTGAGGAGATGCCTGAGATTAACCTTGCAGTAGGAAGTGACCCAGGGACTGTATTAGAAGCCGATGCTTAAACCCTTAACTGGGAATTTCCTGGCTTCATGGGGCCCAGGGTTGGAACCCAGAGGAGTAGGGAGAGTCCGGGTTCCCCTACCCCTGCCCCACACACTTGCCACTAGGTGTGGCTACTGTTTGCTTGCTCTGCCCCATCCTGGAGCTATAGACTGATTGTTTGTTCTGCGCTGCCCAGAGGTTCAGAACCCCCAACTGTTATTGCCTGCCCCAGACAGAAGGCTAAGGGGCCACAGACTGTTTGCTTGCTCAGCCACACCCACGGGCTACAGACTGATTGTTTGCTTGGCCCTGCCCAGGGTTCCTGAGCCTCCCTTCTTGTAATTGCCTGATCCCACAGGGAGCCTTGACGACTGTGATGGGGTGTACCAACCCTACACTGGGCCAACGGGGGTGGCCCCACTAAACACGCAAGGCCCCCTGTGATATGGCCATAATTTTCAAAAGCATTTTTCCAATAGAAATTCTACAAGGAAAATAAACTCAGATTTTTTCAACCAGCTTTAACCATTAATCAGGTTCATCCTATTTCAGCAGAAGACACTAATAGCTCATCACTTATTCCTAATACACAAAGCAGTGGTTATTTCCTACAGGATATCTAAACAATTAGTACTGTAGAGGTGCAACTCATACTTAAGGCTACGTTTATGTCGCGGAGGTCATGGAAGTCACGGAATCTGTGACTTCCAGAGACCTCCCTGATATTTTCTGCTTCAGCCCCTGGGGCTGTGGGACTGGAGCTGGCAGCCAGCGGGGCCCCGGCAGGGTTCCAGCAACAGGTGACAGGCTCCTCAGGGTCCCCCTGAAGGTTTCCAGCGATAGGCGACAAACTCCTCAGGGGCCCTCCTCAAGGTCACCGGGGACAGCCTTGCAGGGAGGGGCAGGAAAGAACCCTGAAGCTCCCAGCCACCACAGCAAAAATCACAGACAGCTCACAGCATCTGTGAATTTTTGTTTATTTCCCATGACGTGCCCATAACTTTTACTAAAAATAACCATGACAAAATCTTAGCCTTACTCATACTCACTGCATAGAGAGGAAAAGATGCTCAGATATCAGGGAAATGAGTGCAGTATAAAAATGACTAGACAGACTTTGGAAAATTGCACAATGAAAGCACTACAAAAAAGTATAAAATATTGTTCGCAGTGTTGCTGTAGCCATATTGGTCCCAGGATATGAGAGATATAAGGTGGATGAGGTAATATCTTTTATTGGACCAGCTTCTGTTGGTGGAGGGGATCAGTTTTTTAGCTTCACAGAGCTCTTCCTCAGAGGAAGCTTATCAGTTTGGCCCCTCTACCACCAGAAGTTGGTTCAGTAAAAAATATTACCTCTTTCACCTTGCTTCTGAGATAGTTTTATAATATAAAGTTTCATGGCTTTGCATGCCACACCATGGCATCACTCCTCACCACACCTCCAACTCAGCAAAGCAGACATTATGAGCTACATCCTCAACTGATGTAAACTGACATTATGCAGTTTGCTTCAGTGGAACTATGCTGATTTACATCAGCTGAGAATCTAGCCCTGCATATTTTGCCAAAAAAAAAAAAAAAAAAGCAATGCCATGTTACATTCGCCCTTGCACAAGAACAACCACATGCACTCTCTGAATTACTTTTATTTTAGATTGAGTGAAATAACAAAAACAAGTAAAATCTCTACTGAGAGAGCAGCATGAGTGTGTGGGCCAGACTGCTCTGTAACAGCAGTTGTTTTGAACTGAACCTTCTCTCCAAAATGGAAGGCCTCGCCTCAGACACACAAACAGGCTCCTTTGGCATTTAAAGTTGCAGTAAAAAAAAAAAACAAAAAAATAGAGATAGCAATTGTCTGGCTACATACACAATACTATGCATAGGCCTGAAAAAAAAGAATTTGACAAAACCCTGGAAGCATCTGTACCTACTGGGCTTCAGGAAGGGGCTTACGCCCGCCCACTGCAAAAGGGTCCCCCCTCAGCCTAAGGGGAGGATCCACAGGGCCTGAAACTCAAATAATTACGGGGGACAACTAATGTAAAAACAGGGACAGGAGTATGGTCAAAGGGTCAAAAGAAGGGAACCAGACGGGGACACCGAGCAGAGGACCCCAGACAGCGCCTACTGCTCCTCAAAGGTGTCAAGGGAGCCAGTGGACGCCGCCCAGAGAGACTCTGCCCGGATACGTGAACGGACAGAGGATCGGAAACAGGCCCCACAGTCACAGGAGTCTCCAACGGCCACTGGAAGCATCTGTAGCGGGGTGGTTACCCCGCTCCTGCCCTGAAGGGCTTAAAACTGCCCTGGGAGAGAGCTGTGGCAGGGGAAAGGCTGGGTTGATTGGAAAGCAGCCACAGCTGTGGCTGGCTTAATGAGGGCCCAGCTGACCCTTATAAGAGGGCTGGGGCCAGAAGCCAACACACACTCTCTCTAGCTACATGGAAAGAGGAGGACCTGGCTGCCTGGGAAGCTGAGGAGGGTGCCTAGGGCAGAGCAGTGCTGGGGAGCTCCAGCCTAGCAGAGCTGCAGGCTGAGGTGAGGGCCCACAAAATGGTACTAGGGCTGCAGAGGGGCAGCCCAGACATAGGCAGAGGCAGCTGGTCCGACCCTCCTTGCCGATGATGAGTGGTACAGACTGCCGTCTGCCCCAGGGAGAGGGGGCTAGATGATGACTGACAATTGCCCCTGAAGCAAGGGAGGGATAGGGGATGGGGGTTCCCCAGGGAGGGGAGACCCAGACTAAGGGGATACTGCCAGGGGGCAGAACCCTCATCTAGAAGGGCACTGGGGTCTGGGAGGGACATGGGGCCAGCGGCAGGCGAGACAGCAGCCGGCAGAGGGTGCTCCTGGCTGAAAAGAGCTAATTCCCTGGACAACCACAGGAGGCGCCACACTGGTGAGTTGTTATCCCACCACAGCATCTATTAAAATTATGGCTTCTGTAGTACAGGTAGAGCTGAATGGACAGTATGGGATTTTGGTAGTCCTACCGGCCCACCCTGGTGAATCATAAGCACATTTGGACAGGAGTTGAATATTGGAAAGCCATCCTAAAAGTGCTGAGAACTTGTTAAATGTTCTTGTCTTCAGGAGCAGGGAAGAGTTTCTTCAAACCAATTGCCACAAGCCAGCCTGTGTGTTATTGTACCAAAGAAGTGGTGGGAGAAACACTGTTTTTGTAAAATGTTGTGAAAGTAAATAGAATTAATTTACCCCAGGTCTCATGAGCAAACAGACATTGGCCAGCTATACTCTAAAGAGGATGCCAGTGTATTTTCAGCTCAGGATGTTCAGTTCCAGATTCCGCAAACAAGAAAGCTAATGGAGCATCTCCATTCACATGTAACATAAGTATGTAGGGACAAAATTAGAAAGGCCAAGGCACAAAACGAGATCAAACTAGCTAGAGACATAAAAGGTAACAAGAAAACATTCTACAAATGCATTAGAAGCAAGAGGAAGACCAAGACAGGGTAGGCCAATTAGTCAGTGAGGGGCGGGGGAAATAATAACACAAAATGTGGAAATGGCAGAGATGCTTAATGACTTCTTTGTTTTGATTTTCACCAAGAAGGTTGGTGGTGATTGGACATCTAACATAGTGAATGCCAGTGAAAATGAGGTAGGATCAGAAGATGCTAAAATAGGGAAAGAACAAATCCAGTCCTATGAGTCTATGTCTACTAGACAGGCTGTGTTGGAGTGTATAAACCCCCTAACTAGGACTGAAGGAGTTAAAGAGCAATTCTGGGCCTAGACAACCCTGCTCATCTGCACCTGCAGAGCATGCGCAGGATGGCATTTTAAAAGAAAGCCAGACAGCTCAGAAGGGGACTGACAAGGCAGGGAAAAGGACCTGCCCAGCAAGCTCCTGATACAGGACTCCGCAGCAGCAGCCTCTCTAGGAAGATAGACTGAAGGTGCAGTTGATACCTTTCCTTCATTACCTTTTTGCTACAGACTGCAAAACTTGGACAATAGAGTGGGAGGTAGGAAGTGGGCCAGCGAGGGCAGCGTTAAGGTGCTCTTGGGTGCTGGAACTTTGGTAACCCTCACAGGGCCCTGGTCCAGAGGCTGGTAGAGTGGGAAGGTCCAGGCTCCTCTATCAACCCCCCTCCGCATTAAGAAGGGACTAATCCCTAATCACTAGGCAATGCTTCCAACAAGTGTCACCTGATGTAGATGAGGAGAACTATTATATTTCAGTAGTGGGCAAGGATACACATGCTTACCAGTGCATGAGGGGCCCAACCTAACACTCACAGAAGTCAGAGGCAGTCTTTCCAGTGACTTTAGTTATCGGGCCATCGGCTCCTAATCAGCACATATGAAGGCTGAATCTATAAATAACTGAATGTCTGCTATTCTGCATAGACTCTTCATGTGATTAAAAAAAGCTATCATTGCAGCAGATAGAAAATTGGTTACAATTACCTGTGAATGGCAGGTATTCTCCCACTCAATGTGGGAGGAAGAAGGTATAGGATATGGCAGCTGGCTCACTTTTCACAGGATTTATTATCCACCATTTTTGGAGTGCTTGAGCAGACATGGGGCAGGTTTATTCAAATCTTCCCTACTCAACAGCATTAAGCACAAATTGATAAAACTGAAGGACATGATACCTACCAGAAAGCATGTTGTAATAGATTGGTTATACTCTTTATTTAAGTTATCCAAAGGCACTGACACTGGGATCTCTCTCACACATGTTCTAACTCCCGCCAGTTTAGTTCTGAAAGTTTTGTTTAATTCAGAGATATTCATATGAGTCAGTTACTTCACCTCCTCACAGGGAATGTTCCTATTGCAGTTGCTCCCAGGAGCCAACCATTATCCAAAACACTGACTCAGATTCCACAACTGTGAAGTTAGAATGCAAGACTCACCAAAATGATGAGCCATTTGTGGACTTCAGTATTTATTTCTCTTTTGTTAAATCTTTGAGATGTGTGCTCCCTGATCCCAATAGGCAGCATATGGAACATTTCAACATATGTACTTGCCTACGTTTTCAACAGTGACTAGTGATTTTTGGGTACCTTCGTTTGCGTGCCCAACTTGAGGAGATCATAAAAGGTGTCTGCTTAGCAAACAGTACTGACCTGCATCCTCTGAAAGTCAGGCAAGTGCCTCTAGAATATGAGACAGCAGAACATTATTTCACAAGAAGTCCTATTGCGTCTAACTATTTTTCCATTGCAGTGAGTCAGTTACGGGAAAGGCTAACTATGATATTAGACGTGGTGATTTGTTGACTCTTTCCTGTCACACATTTTTTTAGAGGATATTAAAACAGGGAAAGAAAACAAAATCCAACAAGAAGACATAATGATAATATAAAACTCCGGATGAGATTGTGGCATAGTATCAGGCACCATGTTTCTCAAACCCAGGCCCACAGGGTTGCTGAACAAGCGCCTCACCCTCTGTGCAACTTTGATACAGGGTCAGAGGAGGGAACTGCAGCTAGTGCCCAACCACCAGAGGCTATACTCACTGACTCAGCAGGGTCAGGTGACTAGCAGCAGACTGCTGAGTGGACACCAGCAGGTATAAAGTTTCCTGTTCTTTATCCCACCCTTGTCTGACCAACTAGTTACTAGGCCTGTTGCTGACTAGACTCTGAGCTCAGCTTCCTGTCTCCTTGCCTGGTTCCTGTTCCTTGCTTTTGTTACCACATCTTCTTTCTTTTTCTTGCCCTGACTCTGGCTCTAGCCCTTGACGTGGTTCCTGGCTCTGACTCTTTGTTGTGACTTCTGACCATAATCCTGGCTCCACTGGTGGCTCTGACCACTAGGTTAACTGCAACTTTAACACAAGACAATAACTGATAAGTGATTAGCAAAGAACTACATGGTGGTGATACCAAGAACGGTCCAGTCATCTTGCTTCCTAGCAGAATACAAGGGAGTGTCTCCCATGCTAAGCAACGATAATACACAATTCACCCTAGAGAGGTGGTTAAGTAATGGCCAAAAGCAAAGTTCTTTTTGGATTGAAACAGGAAGATGTGATAAAATAGGAGGGAAGAGGGTGATTAACCCTCGGACTTACTATAAATCAAAATAAGAAAACAAAATGATTGACCTTAAGTCTCTGAAATGAGAAGTTGTGTTAAGAGATACCTTTGGATGTTGGGTTCTTCAAGTGAAATATCCCTTATACCCTGATTATAAGATTAGATTGGTTTTCAGTCAGCTGTATTTTCTTTCATATAAACAGACTTAGGCGAATAGCAAAATAGGTTTCTCTGAATCTGATAATACGAAGCTTGTGAAGAATAAGAAGTCTTGCTCATTCCCTAACTTCTAGTTCAATGCAAACTTCTGAACAGAATATTCCACTTGGAAAGTTGGCATTTTCTCTCAATTTATAAGTGCCAAATTATTTCACTATTTGAGGAGGGGGGAATGGAGGAGAGGATATTGGAAACATGTCCTTGAGAAGTAAGAGATTTTATTTGACTGTTACATTGGAAAGATTTTTCAAAATATTCCACTGTAAAAGCTCTTTTGGCTTCAAATAAAAAGGACACAAAATATATATACAAACATTTAAAAACCCAGTAGTAGGTATATAAATTCTACTTACATTACTTGTCAAAGCCATATTTAACCTTTTAAAGACAATAAAAGATTCATACCAATAAGTGATTCTCCGTGTATGCTTGTGTTGCCTGCTAATTTGAAAGAGAAATAAAATGGGAAGGAAGGAGCAAGAATTTTTGGGTATGTCTACACTGCAATGAAAAATCTGAGTCTGGCCCGTGCCAGCTGACATGGGCTCACAGGCCTCGAGCTATGGGGCTGTTTCACTGAAGTGTAAACTTCCAGGCTCGGGGTTGGGCACTAGGACCCTCCACCAATAGAATGGTACATAATATTTTGCAGTGTAACAGTTTTTGAAGTCTGAAATCAAGTGATGCCTTTTTAAAATAGTTCCTTAAGCACATCCCTATAAATTCTGGTTGGTATCTCTCTCTCTCTGAAGAAGACCCAGAGCTTGATCCTGTGAAGTCATGAGCACTTTCTGTAAGACATTGAACACCCCCAATTACAGTGAAATTAAAAGAAGGACTTAGTATGAGCAGGCCTCTATATTAAATTTTATCAAGGGAGGAGCATATAACAGGAGTGGCCAAATTTACTAACCCTCCAAGTCGAATCTTCAGAAGTTTGAGAGCCTCAAGACATGCACAAGCTGCCCCACAGGGCGGCACGTGCTGGGACGCGGGGCTAAAGCCCTTAGATACCTCCTCCCTGCAGGGAAGAAGCCTCTAGTCCCACCACTCTGCTGCAGGGCAGAAGCCCCAAGCTCCCACCCCCAGTCTATAGGTGGAGAATGGGGGAGATAGCTGGAAGTCTCTGGGGGCCACACTTTAACTGTAAAAGAGCTGCATGTGGCTCACGAGCCACAGTTTAGCCATGCCTGACATATAAGATGGTCCTACCACATGAGGACAGTAAGGGCCATATCCGCTGGTGCAAATCAGCATAGCTGCATTCACAGGGGAGGTGGATCAGTGGAAAGAGTACAGATGAGGTGGTTAAAGATGCAGGACAGATGTAATTTATCGCATGGCTCTGCAATATATGTGGCTATTGCCACATTTGCAATGTATAGGCAGTGGTTGCCATTCAAAATTCAGCATTTGTCAGATACTACACAGTTACCACATTTATTTCCTATTCTAAGTATGGGGAACATGGGGCATCTCAGATAATACTGTGATGGCACAAGCTGACTTTTTAGTTGTAGCTAGTGTATGTCTAAAGAATAGGTAGAGCTAGCAGAGTGATAAAAATGTTTTATTTTGAATTTATTTATTTGAATAATTATTTGAAAGAAAAGACCAAAATTCATAATTAATATAATTCACCATGAATTATTCAACCAGATTAGACAGAAGATATAGGTAATCAATGAAGCAAACTATTATCGACCAAAATAATGCCACTACAACCTCAGCTCTTCAAACAGTCATCATAACCAAATCAGTAATTGTCAGCCAATTTATCCTTGTCACTGTGATTACACATTAGTTTCTGAAAAATTATTGCAATAATTTAACTTGATTAAACTAAAATAAATTATTCTGCTTGAACCAGCACTCATTACTTAGGCAAAACTCCCAGCAGTTTTAATGGGAGTCTTTCCTGAGCAAGGCGTGAAAGATCAGGCCCATAGCAATTTTATTGTGATAGCCTCCTGTATTTGGCAATCATAGATTCATACATTCCAAGGCCAGAAGGAACCATTGTGATCATCTAGTCTGATCTCCTGTATAACATGGGCCATAGGACTTCCCTAAAAAAAATTTCTTGAGCATATCTTATATTTGTTCCCCATGTACTTATAGATCAGGGGTCGGCAACCTACGGCATGCGTGCCAAAGGTGGCATGTGAGCCGATTTTGCCTGGCATGCGGCTGCCAGCCGGGGTCCTGCCGCTGGCCCCGCTCAGCCTGCTGCCAGCTGAGTGAACGGAACCCCAGGCCGGCAGGAGGCTGAGCGGCTCCCGGGGGTGTGAGCTGCTGTCGCCACTGTCCCTCCTGGAGCTCCCTGCCTCCCGCTGCCTCAGCACTCTGTGGGGGAGGGGCTGTGTATGCGGCAGCCCGGCGGCGTGTTTTGCCTCCACATGGAGCCAGCGTCTGACCGGCATAGGCATGGTAAGGGGAGTCCTGGGGGGCAGTCAGGGAGCAGGGGGAGGGTTGGATGGGTCGGGAGTTCTGGGGGTCCTATCAGGGGGGCGGGGAGTGGTTGGATGGGGCGTGGGAGTCCCGGGCACCGCTGCCTTTGCAGGGCTGCTGCCCCCCTGCACTGCACCAGCTCCTCCGTGGCTAGGACTCACTGCTGCCGCAAGCAGGACGCTCTGGCTCTCCAGTGCCTCCGGAAGGCGGCTCCTCCCTGCCGAGCTGCTGCAGCAGCCCAAGCCTGGCAAAGCCAGTGAGTGGACTTGGGGTGGGAGCCACCAGGGTGGGGTAGGGAGGGCTTGCGGGGGGGGCTGTGCACCCTCCAGCGGAGTTCAGGAGGCGGGGAGGGGGGAACCTGGTCTGGGGAGCAGCCCCTGGGCACAACTGGCCCCTGGGCAGGCTGGCCCCTGGGGTCTATAAAGGCTCGTTGGGATTTGCCCCTCAATGAACTGATGTGCAAGGAGCTAGGGGCGCAAGGTGGAAGTTTCACCTAGAGCGCAAAATATCCTTGCACCGGCCCTGCCCCAGGGGGTGCGTGCATCCCAGGTTAAGAACCACTGCACTAAATTGATAAGATCTGCATTTTAATTTAATTTTAAATTAAGCTTCTTAAACATTTTAAAAAACTTGTTTATTTTACATACAACAATAGTTTATAGATTATAGAGAGAGACCTTCTAAAAACGTTAAATTGTATTATCAGCACGCAAAACCTTAAATTAGAGTGAATAAATGAAGACTCGGCACACCACTTCTGAAAGGTTGCCGACCCCTGTTATAGATGGTAATCAAGTCACCCCTTAACTTTTTCTTTGTTAAGTTAAATAGATTGAGCTTGAGTCTATCACTATGAGGCATGTTTTCTGACACTTTAATCATTCTCATGGTTCTTCTCTGAACTCTCCAATTTAGCAACATCCTTCTTGAATTGTGGACACCAGAACTGGACACAGTATTCCAGCAGTGGTTGCACTGGTTCCAAATCCAGAGGTAAAGTAACCTCTCTCCTCCTACTCGAGATTCCCCTCTTTAAGGTGAGCATTAGCTCTTTTGGCCATGACATCGCACTGGGTGATCATGTTCATCTGATTATCCACCATGACCCCACAAATCTTTTTCAGAGTCATTGTTTCCCAGAATAGAGACCCCATCCTGTAAGTATGGCCAACATTTTTCATTTCTAGATGTATACATTTACATGTAATCCTATTAAAAAGCATATTATTTGTTTGCACCCAGATTACCCAGTGATGCAGATCAGTCTTAATCAGTGACCTGTCCTTTTCACTATTTGCCATTCCCCCAGTTTGAGACCTTGTCAAACTTTATTAGTGATGATTTTGTTTTAATTGATGAAAATGTTAAATAGCATAGGACCAAGTACTGACCCGCAGGACCCCACTAGAAAAACACCTGCTTGATGATGATTCCCCTTTACAATTACATTTGGAGACTTAGTAATCAGTCAGTTTTTAATCCATTTAATGAATGCCATGTTTATTTTACAGTAGAACCTCAGACTTACAAACACCAGAGTTACGAATTGACTGGTCAGCCACACACCTCATTTGGAACTGAAAGCATGCAATAAGACTGTCATAACTATAAAGGGAAGGGTAACAGCTCTCCTGTGTACAGTACTATAAAATCCCTCCTGGCCAGAGACTCCAAAATCCTTTTCCCTGTAAAGGGTTAAGAAGCTCGGGTAACCTGGCTGACACCTGACCCAAAGGACCAATAAGGGGACAAGATACTTTCAAATCTTGGGGGGGGAAGGCTTTTGTTTGTGCTCTTTGTTTGGTGGTTGTTCGCTCTTGGGACTGAGAGGGACCAGACATCAATCCAGGTTCTCCACATCTTTCTAAACAAGTCTCTCCTATTTCAAACTTGTAAGTAAATAGCCAAGCAAGGCGTGTTAGTTTTCCTTTGTTTTCTCAACTTGTAAATGTACCTTTTACTAGAATGTTTATCTTTGTTTGCTATACTTTGAACCTGAGGCTAGAGGGAGGTCCTCTGAGCTCTTTAAGTTTGATTACCCTGTAAAGTTATTTTCCATACTGATTTTACAGAGATGATTTTTACCTTTTTTCTTTAATTAAAAGCCTTCTTTTTAAGAACCTGATTGATTTCTCCTTGTTTTAAGATCCAAGGGGTTTGGATCTTGATCCACCAGGAGTTGGTGGGAGGAAGGAGGGGAATGGTTAATTTCTCCTTGTTTTAAGATCCAAGGGGTTTGGATCTTGATCCACCAGGAGTTGGTGGGAGGAAGGAGGGGAATGGTTAATTTCTCCTTGTTTTAAGATCCAAGGGGTTTGGATCTGTATTCACCAGGGAATTGGTGAAGAGTTTCTCAAGGCTTCCCAGGGAAGGGAATCCACTTGGGAATGGTGGCAGCGGACCAGATCTAAGCTGGTAGTTAAGCTTAGAAGTTTTCATGCAGGCCCCCACATTTGTACCCTAAAGTTCAGAGTGGGGAAAGAGCCTTGACAAAGACATCAGCAGAGACAAAAGAAAAAGAAAATACAGTACAGTACTGTGTTAAATGTAAACTACTAAAAAAAAAATAAAGGGAAAGTTTAAAAAAAGTTGACAAGATAAGGAAATTGCCTCTGAACTTGCTTCATTTAAATTAAGATGTTTAAAAGCAGCATTTTTCTTCTGCATAGTAAAGTTTCAAAACTTTATTAAGTCAATGTTCAGTTGTAAACTTTTGAAAGAACAACATAACATTTTGTTCAGTTACGAACATTCAGAGTTACAAACAACCTCCATTCCCGAAATGTTCGTAACTCTGAGGTTCTACTGAATGAGGTTCTACCAAAATGAGCTGCAGTACCGAGTCAAATGCCTGGCATAATTCTAAGTAGATTACATCAATACTACTACCTTTATCAACCAAATTTTTTAATCTCTTCAAAAAAGATATCGTTAGTTTGACAGGATCTATTTTACATAAACCCATGTTGATAGCAGTGGCGTAGCCAGGTGGAGGGAACAGGGGGAGCAATAATAATAAAAAAAAAAAAAAAAAGGCGCCACCCGCTGCGGCGCTTTTACTCACCCGGCGGCGCTCCGGGTCTTCGGTGGCGGGCCCTTCACTCGCTCCGGGTTTCTTCAGTGGCACTGACGGTCCCGCCGTCAAATTGCCACTGAAGACCCGAAGCGAGTGAAGGTCCCACCGCTGAATTGCCACCAAAGACCCGGAGTGCCACCGGGTGAGTACAAAGGCACCAGGAAATCGACAAGGCGCCACTTGTGCTCAGTGGGGAAGCGGCCGCCCCCCCCCCAGCTATGCTACTGGTTGATAGGCATTAATTATATTACCCTCCTTTAATTATTTATTCACAAATCCTGTATCAAGCTGTTTCATTAACCTAGCCAGGGATCAAAGTTAGACTGACAGATCTATAATTACCCGGAGCATCCCATTTAACCTGTTAAAATATTGGCACAACATTAGCTTTCTTCCAATCTTCTGGAACTTCCCCAGCACAGGTGCTGGAACTAGGGGTGCTGGGGGTGCTGCTGCGCCCCTTGGCTTGATGTGGTTTCCATCATATACAGGGTTTACAGTTTGTTTCAATGGCTCTCAGCACCCCCACTGTACAAATTGCTCCAGCACCTCTGTTTCCCCCGTGCTCCCAGAATTATTGAAAATCAACATTAATGGTCCAGTAAGCTCCTCAGCTCTTTTAAACCTCTTGAATGCAAATTATCTAGATGGGCTCATTTTAAAACATCTAACTTGAGTAGCTGCTGTTTAAAATCCTCCAGCTATTCTAGTGGAATGAAAAGAGTGCTATCATATGACATGACTACATCACCTGTTTTTTCCCCGACATACAGAACAGAAACATTTATTGAACACTTCTGCCTTTTCTGCATTATTGTTGATAATTCTACTATTTCTATCTAGTAATAAAAGGGTTAATTGGGGGGAAAGCAGTTTTTTGTAACTGCCCTCAAGGTACAATCAGCTAGCAAGCTTTTTTCTGATTATGTAATGCCTTTAATGTGATATCTATTAGTTGTGTATTGTTAATTGCTATCCTGCTGGAGCGGTTTGAGATGGACTTCTGTGGATAGGCAAAATGTTTCTTTAGAGCATGGACAGATAAGTTAGTGTCTTAATCAGCTTGATAGCTGTTATTTTTCCATGGTGCCTCTGGTCTGGTAACTAAGGTCCCAGTTCAGGAAAGCTTTCCTATTCAGGACAAAGTTAAGCACACGCTTAAGTACTTCTTTAAATCCTATCGATTTCAATAGGGCAACAGTAAGTGCTGAAGTATTTCTCTAAATTAGGGCTTAAAATAGCAAGGTATTTTGTCTCATTTCACTGTTAAAAGAAATGGACTAACTTCACCCCTGCTGTAACTCCACTGACTTCAACGGACTAACTCCAGGGATGAATGTATTCCTATTCCATCTTTCTCTCATAATTGCTTTCTATGAGCCTGATCCAAAGCCCACAGAAGTCAATGAGTCTCTTTCTACAGACGTCAATGGGATTTGAATTAGGCTGTGTTGGCATCACTCCTCCCTCTTCCCATTTTTTCTTCCTTTGTCTTCTGTTGGTACAGATTTTTACTGCTTGAAATATATTGTGAATTATGGCTACCAATTGTGGAAGCCTGATTCTTTTAGTATTCTTTGTCATGTTCTGCCAACTACTCCATCTGCACTTTCAAGGTTGCAAACAAGAAATTAGCCCTGCTGGAATTATACTGGGACACAGAAAACTGTAAAAAAAAAAATAATAATAATAATTGTAAAGTAGATCAACTGCTGTATTTTAAGATGTATTTATGTCACATACTAATTAGTGCCACATGCAATACTATACTATGAATTACCAGTATATAGATTTTGCTTTTGTTTATGTGTGTGTGTGTGTGTGTGTGTGTGTGTGTAAATGTACTGCTTGTAGAGGTGATACCAGATTGACAGCCCCAAAGATTGAAATCCTTTATTTATCCATAGTGATAGTACAAGCTTCCATCTCATCTATGTATTTCAGACTTATGGTGGACAGATCCTCTCTAGGGGTAAGAGTAATTCACTCCCCATGCCCATTCTGTCCCTGGCCTCTCTGCTGAGCCTGACAACAAGATTCTAGTAGCGTTAGTTGTGGGACTAGTTTTTCAAGTGGTTTAGATACTGGGGAGCAGGATTAAGAGCACCAAATTCATGTCATCCAGGCCATCAAAGAGACGTTTGATGATAACAGTTTTCAGTTAATATCAGTTGGAACTGGCTATGAACCAGCAACACAGAGATGAAAAACACTGTATTCTAAGTCATCACTCCCCTAAGTCATCAATTTCCCATTAGTTATTGTTCTATTTTAAAAAAATTCATCTACTAACTTATTTACCACTTACAGAAGTATAATTCTCAGGTTTCCAGAAACTACTCTTCCCAGGACTCATTCCAATACTGCCTCTCGTTAGAGACCGGGGTTTTATAAGGCAGAGAGAACTATGTCAGATTTTAAATTAAACTGTTTTTACCATTTTGTAAGAGAGACCTGGTTTTGGTTCTCTATCCTAATTTCTCTCTCAGGAAGCAGAGAGGGATGGCAGAGCCAGGAACTCAAAACACAAATTAAGAAGGGTCTAAAAGCAGAATTGGAATTCAGACCTGTAACAAAGGCCAGGAAAAGAACAGAAAGCATGGCACAAGCACTGGTCCATGATTTTAATAAGGGGATAAAGGCTGCTCTTTTATGAGCCTTTTGCTGTCTGACCAAGATGGGACCACAGGATGACCCCGAAGCCTTTCTGGTGACCTTCGAAAGAGTCGCGCACGTTGCCGGGTGGGCGCCAGACCAGTGGGCCACCCTCCTGGCACCATACCTGATGGGGACGGCGCAAATGGTCTACCGGGGGTTATCCATGGAGGATGCAAGAGACTATACCCAGGTAAAGGCGGCGATTTTAGACACCTTAGACATCAGCCCGGAAACCTTCCGGCAGCGGTTCCAGGATCTGTCCTACACCCCGGGTGCCTGACCCCGGTTGGTGGCCCAGGAGCTGAGAGACCTGTGTCGGCGATGGCTACAACCCGACAGGCGGAACCCCGAAGAGCTCACTGAGCAAATCCTGTTGGAACAGTTCATCCACATCCTCCCGTCACGGGGGAGGGCTTGGGTCCTCCGCCACCGGCCTCCAACTGCAGCGGCTGCCGTCGCCCTCATGGAGGACTTCCTGGCGGCGGAAGCCCCGGTCGGGCCGGTTATGCAGGGCCTCCAGGGCTTGATCGCCCCAACCCCAAGAGACGGACGAGCACCCGAGTCGAACCACGGAATCCTCCGCGGAGTCAGCAGCACCGGTATAGACGTCCTGAGGGTCCCCCTCGGCCTGCCCCCACGGGGCCCGAGACCGGGACTGGCCGCGGCCCGTGGAGTCCCCCTAGGAACCAGCGGGGAGGCTCAGCCCAACCCGGGCGACCCGAAATCGGGCCCTGTTTCTCCTGTGGGAAGCGTGGGCATCTCCAACGGGACTGCACTGAGATGGACTCCAGCTTTGGGCACGTTTGCGCCAGAGAGAACCGTGCCCGACCGCCTCAGGCTGCCAAGGTCACCATGCCCGTAGTTGTCGGAGACTGCCAGACGCGGGCCCTGGTTGACTCTGGCTGTGGACAGACCCTAGTCTGCCAAAGCCTGGGCTTCCTTGAAGACCCCCAGCTGGGGAACATTCTATTGCAGTGCATCCATGGTGATGTTCGACTTTACGCCAGTGCCCGAGTCCCACTGACCATCGACGGAGTCACGCGGACCATGGTGGTTGGTCTGGCCCCGCGACTCGCCTACCCCATGATCTTGGGGCGGGACTGGCCAGAGTTCCCGTGCATCCTGGGTTCCCATGCGCAGGAGAGCCCCGATATCACCCCAGCCTTGGAGTGGGACTGCCGTGAGGACCCTGCAGAGGAGGCTGAAGAGGCAGGACATTGGAGCCAGGAAGGCGTGCCTAAAGACCTCCCACTAACATCGGCAGATGACCCTCAGATCGGCACGGACTTCTGCTGAGACCAGAGGGAGGATCCCACCCTGAGTCAGGAGTATGAACAGCTGGTGGCGGTAGACGACGCTCTGATTGATCCCGCCCGGGCCAAGGTATGGCCCTGTTTCGAGCTACGACGTGACCACCTCTATCGGGTGGACCAAGATTCCTGCACCAGGGAGGTCCAGAGACAACTGAGGGTGCCTCGGTGCCACCGACGAGCGATGATGAAGCTCGCCCACGACGTCCCCGCGGCTGGACACCTGGGTCAGGAAAAGACCCTCGCCCGGATTCTGTCCCGGTTTTTCTGGCCTGGGGTGCACCAGGAGGTGCGAAATTACTGTAGCTCCTATCCGGAGTGCCAGCTCGCCGCTCCCCCACGGACAGCCCCGGCCCCACTAATCCCCATGCCCATTATGGAGACCCCATTCGAGCGGGTGGCCATGGATTTGGTGGGACCCCTCCTGAGGAGCCAGGCTGGGTTTCTATACATCCTGGTCATTGTGGACTACGCTACCCGCTTCCCTGAAGCCGTCCCACTCCGGAGTATCACCGCCAGGACCATTGCCGATGAACTTGTCAAGGTCTTTGCCCGCGTGGGTTTGCCCCGGGAGATCCTCACCGACCAGGGTACCAACTTTACCTCCCGGTTGCTGCGGCAGGTCTGCAGACTCCTTGGGATTAAGCAGCTATGCACCTCTGTGTACCACCCGCAAACCGACGGCCTGGTCGAGAGGTTCAACCGCACTCTGAAAGACATGCTGCACAAGTTCTCCCCCGAGGACCTGCACCGATGGGACCAGTTGATACCACCATTGCTCCTGGCTGTCCATGAAGTACCCCAGGCCTCCACAAAATTCTCTCCCTTGGAGCTATTGTGTGGCCGTCCTCTGAGGGGACTGCTGGATCTCATGAGAGAGACCTGGGAGCAAACCCCGTCACCCACTCAGGGCCTTCTCCAGTATGTCCTCCAGCTTCAGGGACGTCTAGCACAAGCCGGAACTCTAGCTCGAGAAAATTTGAAAGCCACACAGGAAGCTCAGGCCCAAACATATAACCAAGAGGCCCGAGTCCGCGAATTCCAACCCGGCGACCGGGTTCTACTTCTCTTACCCTCCAGTGAGTCAAAACTACTGGCCCGGTGGCAGGGGCCATATGAGGTGATCCGGAAAATCGGGCCGGTCACCTATGAGATTAACCAGCCAGACTGCCGGAGAAAAGTCCAGCGGTACCACATCAACCTCCTAAAACCCTGGCGGGAACGGGAAGGCTTCTTAATTAATCCCTGTCCACCAGAGCCCGAGTTAGGGCCCTGGGTTACGCCGACCGAAGACGTCACAACACCTCAGCTCGGAGAGTCCTTAACGGTAGAACAACGAAAACAGACCGGGTGCCTCCTGCAGGCGTTCCATGGGACGTTCACCGCCCAGCCGGGCTACACAACCCTCGTGTATCATACCATTTAGACAGAGCCAGGGGGGGGTGATCCAAGAGTCAACTAGACCCCTACCCTATCGTATGTGGCAGGTCGTTGAGGAGGAAGTCCGAGCGATGCTAAAGCTGGGCATTATTGAACCATCACAAAGCGAGTGGCGCAGCCCAGTAGTCCTGGTTCCCAAACCAGACAGCACACAGCACTTTTGCATCGATTTCCGCCGTGTTAATTCTATCTCGAAGTTCGATGCCTACCCAATGCCTCGGGTAGATGAGCTGCTGGACCGTTTAGGCAAGGCCCACTTCCTCACGACCCTTGACCTAAGCAAAGGGTACTGGCAGATTCCCCTCGACCCCACGTCACAGGAAAAAACTGCTTTCGCCACCGCCACGGGCCTCTACCAATTCACCCGGATGCCCTTCGGTCTCCATGGTGCCCCCGCGACGTTCCAGCGGCTCATGGACCACCTCCTTCTTCCTCATCGAGAGTACACGGCCGCATACCTGGACGATGTTGTCATTTATAGTGACCGGTGGGAGAACCACCTGGAGCAGGTAGCGGCTGTCCTGAGGTCCTTACGAGCCGCAGGGTTAACCGCCAACCAAAGAAATGCCGTATCGGGTGGCAGGAGACCACCTACCTGGGCTACACGATTGGAGGGGGACAAGTGAAACCGTTTGTGGGAAAGGTTCAAGCCCTAGCGGCATCCCCACCACCCACTACGAAGCACCACGTATGCCAGTTTCTTGGACTTGTGGGCTATTACCGGAGGTTCATTCCCGATTTTGCCTCCATCGCAGCCCCTTTAACGTGAGTGAAGCCACCGGGTCCGGCGCCTGCCCCTCAGAGGTCACGGTGCTGACCCAGAAATATAAAAGCCCGCCTGCAGAGCTCAGTGGAGAATAAGCCGGCGGAGAGAGCAGACGTCTGTGGCCGGGCTCCCACTTGGGAGACAGCAGCAGGTTGCGACTGGCCTGCTGACTCACCAAGCCAGCCAAGCCTACCCCTCACCCGTTACCCTGAGGCGGACTGGCCAAGCCTGCCCCTTTCCTGCTATCCCGAGGAGGAGCTGAACTGCCCCTTTCCAGCTATTCCGAGAAGGAGCCAAGCCTGCCCCGTTCCTGCTATCCGGAGGAGGAGCCGAATCTACCCTTCACTACCTACCCGGAGGAACCGATGCTGGTGGAGAGCACCAAGGACAGTAGGACGACCCAGGTACCATACGAGGGGGAGTGTGGAAGTAGCCCGGGGGCAGCCGACCGCAGTCTGGCTGCAGCATTGCCAGAGCTGATGTCAGTGTGTTGCGACCAGGATCCCCACTGACAGTAGCGAGTTTCCGCCACTGCTAGGGCCCCGGGCTGGGACGCAGTGGAGTGGGAGGGCCTGCGTCCCCCCTGCCACCCACTCCTTGGGTGGCAGACTCCCCCTTTTCCCTGGCCTAGAGAGGCTGGGTTCCTGATTGACTGACTATTTAATTGCTGCCCCGCCCTGACCCAGGGCCTGGGTTGCTACAAACACTGACCCAGCCCCTGCTTAAGGGCCTGGGTTCCTGATTGACTATTTGATTGCTGCCCCGCCCTGACCCAGGGCCTGGGCTGCTACAAACACTGACCCCGCCCCTGCTTAAGGGCCTGGGTTCCTGATTGACTATTTGATTGCTGCCCCGCCCTGACCTAGGGCCTGGGTTTCTACAACCCGTTGACTCAGCCCCTGCTTAAGGGCCTGGGTTCCTGAACTATTGGCTCAGCCCCTGCGTGAGGGCCTGAGCTCCAGATTGCGTGGTTGCTGCCCCTCCCTGATTGAGGGCCTGGGCTTTTTCTGACCTATTGGCTCAGCCCCTGCTTAAGGGCCTGAGCCCCTAACTGTGTGTTTGATGTCCCACACTACTGCTGGACCAGGACGGACAGCAGACCAGAATGAGGTGGTGGGATACCCCACAGCCTGCTGAGGGCCGAACCTCAGCTGAGACCCGAACCTCAGCTGAGACTACTACACCCCACCTGTAAAATGGGGATAACTTTTCCCTACCTCGCAGAGGTGTTGAGAGGATAAATAAATTAAAGGTTGTGATGTGTTTTGAGATCTTCTGATAAGCTCTGTATAAGAAAGAGGCATTATTATTATTCATTGCTCAGAGACCCATTGGCTTCAATGCAACTCCACATGGGCGTAACTAAATTCATGTAATGGTTTGTAGGACTGGGGTTCTACAGTCATAGCAGAACTTCAGGGATGGCAATGGGAGTCACACAGAAGGGTGAGGGCAACACATGGCCAGGTTTAGAGATATCTCCATAACACAGCAGTCTCCCCTTTGTGGTAATAAAATACACTCCTGATTACATTCATGCAGGACACAATATAGATTCCCAATCTTCCTGTTTAGCAGGAAACTTCACTACCTTTTACTTCACCTTCCACTAGCCTAGCGCTCTCACACCAAATCAGGACCCATTATTTTCCACCCATCTCCGCCCTCCTCCACACAGGTCTGGCATGGGATAAGGGGGTTGGAAGACGTTGGGGGCAAAGATACAATTACAAAATGAACCTTGAGGCTTAGGGATCAGGAAGCCCTACCAGAGAAGCCCAAATTTGCTAGAACTGGCTTTGACAATCTAATAGCAGAATTTTGCCATTCGATTTGAATTTAAAAAAAAAAAAATCACAATGAAACATTCAGCTGCCAACATTTTGAAAGCAAAAGAAAAGACAGTAACAACGCTACTACATCTGTTGGGGGACCAAATTCTGATAGTGCAGACTTCTCTGTTGCAGAATATAAGAGAGAAAATTATTTATTAAACAGGCCTTGGCGGTGAAAGAAATTTTATAAAGAGATGCTGCTGACTTCTACAGAACTTGGCACTGTCTGCGGATCCATTCACAGACTGACGCTGTTCTTCCCAGAAGTATCGACTTTGATCTTACCCTGCTGTACCTGCTTTCTTCCTGCTGCTGCTTCCTTTTTTCCTCCCTCTGCATCCAGTGCGATAGAACTGAGTCATTTGCAGAATGTTACCACCAAAACAGCAGCAGGTACTTACATTCTCTCATATCTATTCTTGTCTAGAAAAATACAAAAGGTTATACCACTTTTACAAGTTTGCCACTACAAAGATGAACATCCGTTTAAAAGGGTGCTAGATTGTTTCAGTTTGAAATAGATAATTGGTTTTATACAATATGTTTGTATAACCTAACAAGCAAGTGTTAAAGGGGCTTCTCTGGTAAAGGGGAAGGATAAAATTAGTAAAATGTTAGTCAATTTACAATGAGAGCTGTGAGAATGGAAGTGACAGATCACTATTATGCATTTCTAAAAAAGTTAGCAATAGCAGCTCCTATGGTAATTCAGTGAATCTAGAGATTAGAAAAAAACACCTGTTCTGCAGAATTTAAAGCAGCAGATTCTGATCTCTCCTCACCAGTGTAAATTCAGAGCAATTCTATTGATTTCAATGGAGTCTGAAGTCAATGGAGTTACTCCAGATTTAGGTCCTGATCCATAGCCTGTTGAAGTCAATGGGAGTCTTTTCATTGACTTCAATGGATTTTAGATTAGCCCTTTATGGAGATATACCTATCTCATAGAGCTGGAAGGGACCCCGAGAGGTCATCGAGTCCAGCCCCCTGCCTTCACTAGCAGGACCAAGTACTGATTTTCCCCAGATCCCTAAGTGGCCCCCTCAAGGATTGAACTCACAACCCTGGGTTTAGCAGGCCAATGCTCAAACCACTGAGCTATCCCTCCCCCCCATTTATAGTGTAAATGAAATCAGAATCTGGTCCAGAGGATTTTATTCAGATTTATTCTATAGAATATAAAAATATTGTTTGTATGCAGTATGTGTTGAGCATGCTGGACAACAGCTAGGATGCAACTTCTAGTAAATCTCATTACCATGACAGCAAAAGCAATGACCTAACACTGACCTCCATAAAATGAAATTGAATCAACATTTAAGAAATTACTGTATTAAGACTGTGAAACAGATATCAGCAAATAACTGGGGAGGAAAAAACCACCACTAAATCACATTTCATTGCTTGTAATACTTTTACTGCGTAGCATCTGGAACTGTTTGAAAAGAACAATGTAACTGCAATAGAGAATAGCTGTGGTAAATGTATGCTATTTACTGGGGAGATCAGGGCATCAAAGTAACTGGTGACCTTGTGCTGTACGTGTTTTAAGTGTTCAGTTGTACCAATAGGCATGTGGTTTCATTAAGCAGGGCAACTAATGTTCCTTTGCTTTATTGTAACCAACAACTTTCTGCTGCTTCAAAAATCATATAGGATTGTGACTAGTGCAGGCTAGTGAAGAAAACCAGTAAGGATTGTATTCACTGGAAGGTTCAAGTTAAATGGGCTCTTAACTTTTAAAAGGCCAGTTTAAAGGCAGTCCCCTATAGCAGCGACAAAATCAAATAGGTTTTATATATGTCTAATGAATTTTCAATCTCAGTCACTTTGTTAATGGGAATTTATCCACAGTACAAAACCCACTACTTGCTGGCAGTCTGAGAGAGGCCAAGAACAGCACAGGCATGGAGCCCAAGCTCTTACTCCTCTAGGGCCTGGTCCACACTAATCCCCCACTTCGAACTAAGATACGCAACTTCAGCTACGTGAATAATGTAGCTGAAGTCGAAGTACCTTAGTTCGAACTTACCGCGGGTCCAGACGCGGCAGGCACGCTCCCCCGTCGATGCTGCGTACTCCTCTCGCCGAGCAGGAGTACCGGCGTCGACGGCGAGCACTTCCAGGATCGATCCCAGAAGATCGATTGCTTACCACCAGACCCAGAGGTAAGTATAGACCTACCCAAAAAGTCAGCTGCAAAATGCAAATGAAGTACCATGTATTATCCAGGTGGAGTGGAGAGGAGCTGTGAGATTAAACAGAAGACCTCATCATCCAAGACTGTCCTTCATGTACTCTTCAATACAATTTTAAAGAGAAGCACTTTTCCACTCAACAGCTAAGAGAACATTATACCTTGCGAACACAAGATTTCAGAGAATGAATCCAGGTGACTAACATCCACAATAAATGTTTCACATCATTCGAAAGAAGGGGAAATCTGTAATCTCCATTTCTTAATAGCTAAGATTAAACAATCTATCTTGGGAGAAACGCTTAAAATAGCTTTTCAGTTAGCAAAAGAAAAACGAGGAAGTGAAGGTGAAATGTGCATCTCTCAAAATATGTATAATTCCTGCTCTATACATAAGAAGGAAGGAACTGCAGCCAGGGATTGAAGGAGTAAGGATCAAACTATGGATTGCTGAAGGTGGCTTCTAGAAACTCAAATGAAGAGAGTGCTAGATTCACAATTAATTACTAATGTACCAAATCAATGCACAAACTATCAAAATCCTACTCCAGAGCGGGGCTATTGAGGAAAACTGTTTCCCATTTGAGATTAGTTGAACAGAACTCACTTTCAATCAGTTTCCAAACCACGAAATACTGAGCTGTGCCAATCCTATGGAGGAATGTCAAAGTGAAGGCTTTAATGGGGGTAGCGTATAGGAGAATGAGTGTTCCAAAGACACATAGTGGTTCTGTTCTGAAAAATAACGGTAGCAATACCCTTGTGGAGTTTCATGTTCATTGTGTCAGCGGTTTCCACATCAAACTTGTTCAGGCTGATCTTTTTTCTTACCTGCTAGCCCTGCAGATTTGACTTGGGCTTTATAAGTCAAGCTGTAATCTTGCTGGTTTATGCATCACCACCGGAAATAGAGACTCTATGGATGACTGCAGAGGTGCTAACTGAAGGTAGAATTTGGCCCTCCAACTGGAACTTGGTAAACATTAGACCTGGTTTAAAAAAAATCACTTTCAATTTAAAAAAAAATCACAAAAAGTTTGGTCTGCGGGACTTGAACAATTTTTCATTGTTTTACTTCCAAACAAAATAAAGAATGATATTCAGAATAGCCAAGATTTTCAAAAGTGATTAGTGATTTTGGGTGTCCCATTTGAGACATCTTAAAGGGGCCTGACTTTCCGAGGGCAAGCACTCAACACTGGCTCCATTCAGTGTTACAACAGGTGGAAGAGAAATAGCCTCATGTTACCCCTTTCACAAGTCTCTGTCTCAGGACAAATCTGTTACATCACAGCATTATGACAACATTGCACTGGCTCCTAGATTGATTTTGGGACACTTTAACAGGCTTGCAACCCTTGCTGGCAAGGTGCAGTGTGACAACTGGAATCAGAGAAAACCTGTGCTGTACACTGACAAGGAGCAGGTGGAATATAAAGACTTGAGGCTCTGGAGGATATATTTTTTGCTACAGGCTGTCAGGCAGTTACAAGCAAAGACAATGGGCATCATAAAAAATATTTACTTTTGTTCACCTTAATTATCTACCAAGGAGAAAACACAAGCCAAGGCAGAGTTAGTGGGGGGAGAATTTATTTCCCTGCAATGGATGCCACTGTGAGCCAGCTAGGAAATGGAAACGGAAACAGAAAGACACACACACACACACACACACACACACCTCTTCTGAGTCATTACCACCTTGTGCTAGCATAGAGATACAACAGGATCCTTTTACCTCTGGTCTCTCTCCCTGCTTCCACAGGCCAGCTCCTCACTGCCTCCTGCCAACCCCTCACTTCTTTCTGTTCCCCCAAAGGTTCTAAAGCTGTTCCTACGTTACAATCTTTGCTCCCACATCTACCTCACAATAACTCTCTCTCCCTCCACACCTTCTACACTCTGAAACCAGTGCTGCAAGCTCCCAGGATTTCATCACAAATCTTTATTTCTTGGCCCAGCCCCTGGAGGCTTGTGATTAGGCAAGAATCTCCCTTGGCTTACTTTTTTTTTTTTTTTTTTTTTTAAATGAAAGTTTCTAAATCTCCTGGTTGCAGAGGAAAGCATGACCTGAGACACTAAATAAAACAAAAAGACATGAAAAAGAAATAAAAAGTGGGTTAAAAAAAAATCTCATGATTTTTGGGACCTTTCATAATTTTACCACTTGTAACACTTAACACTTTTAACAATTAGGGGATTGTACCAATGAACCTTGGCAAGTAAATACTAGGGATATAGGAAAAATGGAACCCCCAGAATGAATCAAAGAAACCCAGGGCAGTAAATGTATTAAGAAGCAGCCTAAAGTTCATTTACAATATCGGTGTCTGATCACTTTTTCATACTGTCCCTACCCAGTTAGGTAAATATACATGGCTAAGCATTTGGGTACAATTAAACTTTAAGGTATTCGCAACTGAATCTGAAATATTTAAAAAAAACACAAGACAACACCCATTGAATGGACCACATGTGGTAAAATTGAATGATAGGGAACAAGTTATTGTAACACCAATAGGATCCCTAAAACAAACTGACTTAGACCTCACAGGGTAAATGTATCCAAGGTTGTATCTCAATCACACTCAATCAAACTCTCCATAAGAGGTGGGGTACATTCCAATGGGTATATTGGAAACTGCTGTGGGTGGAACTGAATTAAGAGTTGAAATACTAGGTGCTACTAAGATAGAGGTATTGGCAAACAAACTAAGAGTATGTCTACACTACAAAATTAGGTCAATTTAATACAAATCGATTTTTTTAGAAATCGATTTGATACAGTCGATTGTGTGTGTCCCCACTAAGCGCATTAAGTCGGTGGTGTGTGTCCACAGTAACGAGGCTAGCGTCGACTTTTGGAGCGTTGCACTGTGGTAGCTATCCCACAGTTCCCACAGTCTCCGCCACCCATTGGAATTCTAGGTTGAGCTCCCAATGCCTGATGGGGCAAAAACATTGTTGCGGGTGGTTCTGGGTACATGTCATCAGGCCTCCCTCCTGCCATGAAAGCAACGGCAAAAAATCGTTTCTCACCTTTTTTCCTGGGTTACCTGTGCAGACAACATATCATGGCAAGCATTTTTTTGCGAACAGGGGCTGCTAACAGGGAGTTTCGCAAGGGAGTTCTCCAGGTGAAGGAGGAGCAATACAGCAACCTTTTGGGGTAAGTGACTGTCTGTAGTGTGTGTTTGTTTGTGTTTGAGGGTTACTTGCTGTGTGCTGAGCTTGTGTTTGTCAGTCTGTTTGTTTGTTTTGGTTGTTTGAAGGACCGTGTGCTGTGGCTGGCAGTTGGAAGCTGTGAGCTTCAAAGGAAGGTTTGAAAGCTAGAAGCCTCTGGTAAGTGGCTGAGCCTTAATCAGTGGGCGGGGCATTCATACAGGCCAGGGCTTTATAAAGCAGCGCACAAGCGACCAGGGGCTGCTAACAGGGAGTTTCGCAAGGGAGTTTGGAAGGGAGCAGGAAGGGGGCGAGGGTCCCTTGCCGGTTCCATCTGTTTTCTCTTGATTCCCCTTAATACCTATAAAGCAACTACATTCTAACTGTTTGCTTAAACAACCCTTTCAGCTGACAGGGGGCTGCAGACGGGAGTTTGACAGAGGGAGGCTTACGATGGTTAGGAAGACCCGCAACACCTGTGCCAGCACTGCTGCTGTCTCCTCCACCTGTGCCTGTAGCCAGACAGAGTGCCTAAGCATGGATGCCTCTACCCAGATCCTGGTGTGGTTTTGCAAAGACTGTAACTTGCAATTTCCACTTACTGATATCCAGGCTGGGGGGACCATCCAATGTGAAAGGTGCCTGCTGGTGGAATCTCTCAGGCAGCAGGTGGGAGAGCTACAGGAGGAGGTGGCTAGGTTGAGGAGCATCCGTATCCATGAGCAATTCCTCGACAGTGTCCATGTGGAGACAGCTGAGGTAGCTGTCCCAGTACACAGGACTGCTGATACACCACTGGTGGAGGAGGAGATGGCTCAGGGTGGACGCTGGCAGCTGGTTACTTCTGGCAGCAGGCAGTGCTCCACCCTTGCTCCGAACCCTCCTGCCGTGGTTATAGGTAACCGTTATGCTCTTCTTGATACAGGAAAGAAGGAATCACTCCCTACAGTAAAGGAGGAGAAGCCTCGTACCCCTAAGGCTGGAGAGTCTGCTGCCACCACTGCGAATAGGAAACGTAGGGTAGTGGTGGTCGGAGACTCTCTGCTGAGGGGGACGGAGGCGCCCATCTGTCGCCCTGACATTTCATCTCGGGAGGTATGCTGCCTGCCGGGGGCCCGTATCCGAGACGTTACGGAGGCATTGTCGAGGATTATCCGGCCCTCTGACTACTACCCCATGCTACTCATCCATGTGGGCACAAATGATACTGCGCGGTGTGACACTGAGCGGATCAAGAGTGACTACAGGGCTCTGGGAGCACGGGTGAAGGAGTTTGGAGCACAGGTGGTATTCTCTTCAATTCTTCCTGTTAAAGGTAGGGGCCCGGGCAGAGACAGATGCATCATGGAGGTGAATGCCTGGCTGCGAAGATGGTGTCACCAGGAGGGCTTTGGCTTCCTAGACCACGGGATGCTATTCGAGGAAGGACTGCTAGGCAGAGATGGCGTTCACCTTTCGAGGAGAGGGAAGACCCTATTCGGACACAGACTGGCTAACCTAGTGAGGAGGGCTTTAAACTAGGTTCAACGGGGACAGGTGAGCAAAGCCCACAGGTAAGTGGGGAACATAGAGACCGGGGAAATGAGTCTGAAACAAGAGGGAGTGTGGGCTATATTGGCAGAGAGAAAGGAGAGTCAGGACAAAACTGGGAGGAAAGATCAAACCAGTATCTTAGATGCCTATATACAAATGCGAGAAGTATGGGGAATAAGCAGGAAGAACTGGAAGTGCTAATAAATAAATACAACTATGACATTGTTGGCATCACTGAAACTTGGTGGGATAATACACATGATTGGAATGTTGGTGTGGATGGGTACAGCTTGCTCAGGAAGGATAGACAGAGGAAAAAGGGAGGAGGTGTTGCCTTATATATTAAAAATGTACACACTTGGACTGAGGTAGAGATGGACATAGGAGACGGAAGTGTTGAGAGTCTCTGGGTTAGGCTTAAAGGGGCAAAAAACAAGGGAGATGTCATGCTAGGCGTCTACTACAGGCCACCTAACCAGGTGGAAGAGGTGGATGAGGCTTTTTTCAAGCAACTAACAAAATCATCCAAAGCCCAAGATTTGGTGGTGATGGGGGACTTCAACTATCCGGATATATGTTGGGAAAATAACACAGCGGGGAACAGACTATCCAACAAATTCTTGGACTGCATTGGAGACAACTTTTTATTTCAGAAGGTTGAAAAAGCTACTAGGGGGGAAGCTGTTCTAGACTTGATTTTAACAAATAGGGAGGAACTCGTTGAGAATGTGAAAGTAGAAGGCAGCCTGGGTGAAAGTGATCATGAAATCATAGAGTTTGCAATTCTAAGGAAGGGTAGAAGGGAGAACAGCAAAATAGAGACAATGGATTTCAGGAAGGCAGATTTTGGGAAGCTCAGAGAGCTGATAGGTAAGGTCCCATGGGAATCAAGACTGAGGGGAAAAACAACTGAGGAGAGTTGGCAGTTTTTCAAAGGGACACTATTAAGGGCCCAAAAGCAAGCTATTCCGCTTGTTAGGAAAGATAGAAAATGTGGCAAAAGACCACCTTGGCTTAACCACGAGATCTTGCACGATCTAAAAAATAAAAAGGAGTCATATAAAAAATGGAAACTAGGACAGATTACAAAGGATGAATATAGGCAAACAACACAGGAATGCAGGGGCAAGATTAGAAAGGCAAAGGCACAAAATGAGCTCAAACTAGCTACGGGAATAAAAGGAAACAAGAAGACTTTTTATCAATACATTAGAAGCAAGAGGAAGACCAAAGACAGGGTAGGCCCACTGCTTAGTGAAGAGGGAGAAACAGTAACAGGAAACTTGGAAATGGCAGAGATGCTTAATGACTTCTTTGTTTCGGTCTTCACCGAGAAGTCTGAAGGAATGCCTAACATAGTGAATGCTAATGGGAAGGGGGTAGGTTTAGCGGATAAAATAAAAAAAGAACAAGTTAAACATCACTTAGAAAAGTTAGATGCCTGCAAGTCACCCGGGCCTGATGAAATGCATCCTAGAATACTCAAGGAGCTAATAGAGGAGGTATCTGAGCCTCTAGCTATTATCTTTGGAAAGTCATGGGAGACGGGAGAGATTCCAGAAGACTGGAAAAGGGCAAATATAGTGCCCATCTATAAAAAGGGAAATAAAAACAACCCAGGTAACTACAGACCAGTTAGTTTAACTTCTGTGCCAGGGAAGATAATGGAGCAAGTAATTAAGGAAATCGTCTGCCAACACTTGGAAGGTGGTAAGGTGATAGGGAATAGCCAGCATGGATTTGTGAAGAACAAATCATGTCAAACCAATCTGATAGCTTTCTTTGATAGGATAACGAGCCTTGTGGATAAGGGTGAAGCGGTGGATGTGGTATACCTAGACTTTAGTAAGGCATTTGATACGGTCTCGCATGATATTCTTATCGATAAACTAGGCAAATACAAATTAGATGGGGCTACTATAAGGTGGGTGCATAACTGGCTGGATAATCGTACTCAGAGAGTTGTTATTAATGGTTCCCAATCCTGCTGGAAAGGCGTAACGAGTGGGGTACCGCAGGGGTCTGTTTTGGGACCGGCTCTGTTCAATATCTTCATCAACGACTTAGATATTGGCATAGAAAGTACGCTTATTAAGTTTGCGGATGATACCAAACTGGGAGGGATTGCAACTACTTTGGAGGACAGGGTCATAATTCAAAATGATCTGGACAAATTGGAGAAATGGTCTGAGTTAAACAGGATGAAGTTTAACAAAGACAAATGCAAAGTGCTCCACTTAGGAAGGAAAAATCAATTTCACACATACAGAATGGGAAAAGACTGTCTAGGAAGGAGTACGGCAGAAAGGGATCTAGGGGTTATAGTGGACCACAAGCTAAATATGAGTCAACAGTGTGATGCTGTTGCAAAAAAAGCAAACATGATTCTGGGATGCATTAACAGGTGTGTTGTGAGCAAGACACGAGAAGTCATTCTTCCGCTCTACTCTGCTCTGGTTAGGCCTCAGCTGGAGTATTGTGTCCAGTTCTGGGCGCCGCATTTTAAAAAAGATGTGGAGAAACTGGAAAGGGTCCAAAGAAGAGCAACAAGAATGATTAAAGGTCTTGAGAACATGACCTATGAAGGAAGGCTGAAAGAATTGGGTTTGTTTAGTTTGGAAAAGAGAAGACTGAGAGGGGACATGATAGCAGTTTTCAGGTATATAAAAGGGTGTCATAAGGAGGAGGGAGAGAACTTGTTCACCTTAGCCTCTAAGGATAGAACCAGAAACAATGGGTTTAAACTGCAGCAAGGGAGGTCTAGATTGGACATTAGGAAAAAGTTCCTAACTGTCAGGGTGGTTAAACACTGGAACAAATTGCCTAGGGAGGTTGTGGAATCTCCGTCCCTGGAGATATTTAAGAGTAGGTTAGATAAATGTCTATTAGGGATGGTCTAGGCAGTATTTGGTCCTGCCATGCGGGCAGGGGACCGGACTCGATGACCTCTCGAGGTCCCTTCCAGTCCTAGAATCTATGAATCTATGGAGCCTGCTCAGCTCACTGTCACTGTATGTCTCCTGGGTGCTGCTGGCAGATGTGATACTGCAATGCTACACAGCAGCATCCCCTTGCCTTGCAGATGGCAGATGGTACAATATGACGGCTAGCCGCTGTCGTCGTCGTCCCATGGGTTCTCCTGGCTGACCTCGGTTAGGTTGGTCGGTGGCGCCTGGGCAAACATGGGAATGACTCCAGGTCATTCTCTAAGTTTCGTCTAATGGAGATTCAGTCCTGCCTGGAATATCATGCCAGCTGGAGGCTTCTGCCTCTTCTGCAATTCGGGGACTCCATGGTCACTTGTGCTGATGAACTCTGCATGGTCACCTGTGTTGATCAGCTCACTACGCTGGCCAAACAGGAAATGAAATTCAAAAGGTCACAGAGCTTTTTCTGTCTACCTGGCCTGTGCATCTGAGTTGAGAGTGCTATCATAGCAGTCACAATGGAGCACTCTGGGATAGCTCCTGGAGGCCAATACCGTTGAATTGCGTCCGCACTACCGCAAATTCGACCAAGCAGGGTCGATTTCAGCGCTAATCCCCTTGTCGGGGAGGAGTACAGAAATCAATTTTAAGAGCCCTTTAAATCGACAAAAAATGGTGTGCTGTGATACATATTTATGTCTGATTTTGTAAGCAAGTAGTTTTTAAGTGAGGTAAAATTTGGGGGTATGCAGGACAAATTAGTCTCCTGAAAGGAGTACAGTACTCTGGAAAGGTTGAGAGCCACTGACCCAGATCTTAGATACGGTGGAAATAGCCATGACACATGCACTGAGCCAGGGTGGAGGACTGTGTTTGTGGGGAGAGAGAGAGAGAACTGGCTGCCAGAAGTCAGGTTACAGCAGCTAGGGGAACCCAGCTCCATCCTGAATTGCTGTCTGCTGCAGAGGACCCAAGACTGCATTTGGGCTTGTGGCAGGGCCTGCTTGCTCCTGCCTCTGCTCAAGTCCATAAACTACATAGAGATCTTTTGCCTAATAAAATACCCAGTGCAGTTTATTTACAATGATAATTTACAGCACCCTTATACTCCATACAGGGTTGGATTTAGGGGCAGGCAACCTGCCTGGGGTGCTGTTTTTGTTGTTAGTGACAAACGGGAAAAATAGAATGTTTGAAGTAAAATGTTTCAGGTATTCCGTATGTGGATTCATTTTTCACTAACCTCCTAGAATGTTCTGGACCTTTGTAGAATCTCATGGAACCTTCCAGACTTTGAGAACTACATTTTCCTTGAACCTCCTAGAACGTTGTTGGATATGCCCTTGTGGCTATATAAGGAGCAGGGTGTCGCCAGTCAGTGAGATATAAGAACGAAGTGAGAGCCGAGCTGCGATATTGTGAACCTTGTTTTATTGTTTAATTGTGAAAGTGTACTTGTGTTTTTAAGACTTGAAGAGTGCAAATAGTGACTAATAAAGGACATATTTAATGAGATGCCAGAGATATCTATCAAACAGAGAACAGGCAACTGGGCTTCCAATCAAAGGGTACCATACTCTTTCTTCAAGCTCCAACTCCACCAATGAGCTATGTCCTGTTAAAAGATTCTGGAAGGCCATCCTCTTTATTTTTACTTGGCTGCTGGCTTTTGAAAGCGTGAGTGTTTAATTATTTTTTTGTGCAACTGATTGGTTACTCATTTATTTTATATCCTTTGTTCTTTTGTCTATTCCCTTTCCTTTAATTTTACCCCTATTTTTATTCCAGGGAAAGTGTTATTTATCCTTATCTGTTGGTCCAAGATTCCCTGTAACTACAATCTGTAAGATTTTAGAGGTCATAGCTGTTGTCTGTTAGTGTCTCCATCTAATGACCAGGTGAATAAAATGAGTGCAAAGAACCCAGGGCTCATTGGTCCTAAGATGGGTCACTAAACCCTGAGAAAGGAGGGATTCTACCACACTTGAGGACCATGCACAAGGAGGTGGCTATACAATGCTTCTCAGGCATAGACCTCAAAGTGCTTTACAAGGGAGGTAAGTACCAGTAGTCCCAGTTTACAGCTGGTGAAACTAAGGCACAGAGAGATGAAGTAACTTCCAAGATAGTCCAGCATGCCAGTGGTAGAGAGAGTAATAAGCCGTGGGTCTCCGGAGTCCTAGCCCGGTGCCTTATCCAATAGGCCACATCTCCCTAACAAAAAACATTTTTCCCTAAGCAAGGAATCTTAACTAGATAAATACAAGAACTGTAATTCTGTGAATGTCACCAACAATTTCAATTGCATCCAGAAGTGAAGAAGCAGCCAGCGCCTACATAGACCTCAGCATAGGTGTTATATTCAAGCCAGGCAGCACCACACAGGAAGTGGAGAGCTGTTTTCCATTGGCTGGAGCTTCTAGATGGCTTTCAAGGATAGTCCTAAATTGAGAACATTAACCTGGCTATGATGCCTTAGAGAGGAAGTGCTGCACCCAGTTACAAAGGAAAGGTACCCTATGCCATGGATACTATCTAGGGTATGTTATGACTGCCACACACTGGTTTTAAACAAAGCAAAAACAAGTTTATTAACTACAAAAGATAGATTTTAAGTGATTATAAGGGATAGCAAACAGATCAAAGCAGATTGCATTTTCATTTATTTGCTAGGTAATCTAAGCCTAATATACTAAAGAAATTGGATATGAATAGCAGATCCTCACCCTAAGTAATGATACAAGCAGGCTGCAGATTCTTAAGGGGCAAGCTGCACTGGCTTACAGTTTAAAAATCCCAGGTGTTGCATTCACAGACTAGAAATCCCTTTAGCCTGGGACCATCACTTCCCCCAGGTTAGTCTTTGTTCCTCAAGTGTTTCCAGGAGTCTTCTTGGGTGGGCGAGTCAGTGAAGAACCATGATGATGTCACTCCCCTGCCTTATATAGCTTTTGCAGATGATGGGAACCCTTTGTTTCAAAGCTTGGTTTCCACACCAGCCAGTGGAAAAACATCGACATCGCAAGATGGAGTCCAGCACCAGGTGACCTGGTCACATGTCCCTGTAGTGTCACAGCAGCCATTACTTGGAAGCTATCTGTAGTATCCTCAGGAAGGCACCCCAGGTGGGAAATAAGCTTCTTCTAAGTCCTATTGTTCTCCCTAATGGTTCAAAAACTTGAATGGGCCCTTCCTAGCCAGCCATCTAGACTGAGAGCCTTTTGTCTAGTGGGCGTTCCCCATGTGTAAACACATTTGTAATACAGATACATAGTCAATATTCCTAACTTCAGACACAAAAATGATACGTGCATACAAATAGGATAATCATTCAGTAAATCATAATCTTTTCAATGATATCTCACATGACCTATCTTGCATAAAATATGTCATAAGAATGGCCATACTGGGTCAGACCAAGGATTCATCTAGCCCAGTATCCTGTCTTCTGACAGTGGCCAATGCCAGGTGCCCCAGAGGGAATGAACAGGTAATCAAGTGATCCATTCTCTGTTGCTCATATCCAGCTTCCAGCAAACAGAGGCTAGGGACACCATCCCTACCCATCCTGGCTAATAGCCATTGATGGACCTATCTTCCACGAATTTATCTAGTTCTTTGATAATTATGCCATAATCGTATTGTAATAATATCTCTATGAAAAATATGGGGTGCAGTGTCACATCCGTAAAGGGCTTTGACTATCAAGATAGAGTCCTTGAACTGGACACTATATTCAATGGCAAGCCAGTCCAGAGAGCAGAACAATGTAGTGAAGCAGACAAGGGGATGGTATTTTGCACAACCTAGCACTTCTAGCTGATTGAGACACAATGAATTGTCACAATCAAGCCTGCAGACCTCAAATGCATGGATCACCATGGCCAGGTTTGAGTATGAAGGATAGGGTGCACCTTTCTGTCCAGTCATATATGGAGGCATGTCGTTTTTGGCTACTATGACTATTTGGACATGCAGTACCTTCCAGGTGACTAAAAGAATCTCAAGGCTGCAGACTAAGAACAAAGTTTGGGACTGCAGGATACCATTTACAAGTTTCCTTCTTCCCACTCAATCCAGGAAACAAAGGGGGAGAAACATTAGCTGTGGTGTGGCTGGCCTATTTGTCTTCACCTCTTTAGGTTTTTGCCTGAACTATTTATGCAATAACTTTCCAATTGGAAGAGAGATGTTGTTGATCAGTACATTTTTTAGATATCTGTGACACTTAAATGGCCTCCCCATTAGCATAGTATCTGAGCACCCCAGTCTTTTCTTAATGTATTTATCCTCACAACACCCTTGGGAGGGACATTCTATTATACCCATTTTACTGATCGGTAACCGAGGCATAGAAACTAAGTCCCAGATCAACAAATTCCTAATTTACACTGATTTCAGAGGATCTGGGACTAAGCAACTTGTCCAATGTCACAATCTGCGGCAATACAGAGAACTGAACCTGGATCTCTCAAGTCCTATGCTAGCACCTTAATCACTGGGCCATCTTTTTTCTCCCCAGAGTTTCAGTGGGAACTGGGCAACTAACTCCCTTAGCCACTTTTGAAAATTCCACCCCACATCCTTAGCTGCTGTAACTTGGCAAAGTTCCATTGACTTCAGAGCAACACCAAGTTACACCCAATAAGCGTCTGACCCTAAGTCTTTAATCAAAAAGCAACGTGTGCAAGAGTTCCTGCAATAGTCACTGGCTGACAGTTATCATAACTATTTTCTGCAATGAGCAGAGGTGCTGTAATAACAGAAACATGACCTTAGCTGGTTTGCCAGTTACTGTAAATACAATTGGAGAAGTATGCAATGCTTTTGGTTTTAGATTACTGCAAAACCCATTAGCAGTTGCATTTGAAGAGAATAGGGATCTTCCTATAACCACTAGCACATAACCTCTGTGACAAATCATATTTCCTTTTAAATGTTAGACCCTACTTTTGAAAGCTTTCCTTGAACAGAAGAATACATCAGCATTTAACACAGCCCTTGCACAGTTTCACTGAGGAGAAAATAATCTCAATCAAAATGTTTTCTGATCAGAATCTATTCAGCAAACAAAAGGGGGAAAACTGGCAGGATACAAATGCATTTAAAGATGTGTGTGTACGTGAGCACACACACTTCCAATGCTTGTGATGAATCAAGAGCAATATATAGCATGTCATGCTGTCTTAGACATTTATGTCATTCTTTTTGATAATGCACAGATGTTGGAAGCCAGTAGAAGTGAAAATTAGAAAAAATGCTTGAATAGAAAAATATTTAGAACAACTCATTGAATAAAAATGCAACTGCAAAGACAATGGGTATTGGAACACACTTTTATATTCAAACTTACACTACAGTACATAAAAAGGGACCATCCCACAAACTCGCTTTAGCTCTTAAAAATACACATGCAAACTTCACAGTTGCTCACATTACACCAGCAGCAACATTACTATAACAAAAATGTAATAAGCAGAGTCCCCCTCACACAACTCACAACTTCCTGCCAGGAAGAAAAATTTACCCTTTGGTGGTGCTGGAAAAGGATGGGATCCACTTTACTGGGGGCTACGTTGCCTTTTTTAGACATTTTCATTCACAGTTCTGTCATTTTGACATGAGATGAGACATTTTCAAGAAGGCTGATGCCATTCCAGAGCTCTATTTTTGGTTGGGAAACAAGGGAATTCCTCCAATCAGTAAAAAGTTTGACAAATTATATTTATGTACATGTCACATGGCTGGTATACTCCATCACCCTTTGGAGGAGAGGTGTTATGGCTTCGCAGCTTAGCTTGAACGACTGCCCCAATCTCGGGGCAGTGTGGCCTAATGTCCAGGGTAAACAAGATGGCCCTCCTGAGCTGGGCTGCCGGCTCAACAGTCAAAGTCAAAGGGGTCACCCTCCCAGTTGGGGCTGTGTGGCCTAAAGGCCAGAGTCCATAAAGCTGCCATTTTGGTAAGGGCTGCTGGGTCTAATGGTCAAGGTCCATATAGCTGCGCCCTCTGACAGGTCCTAGTGGCCAGTGTCAATAGAGTTGCTCTTTCTGTCAGGGCTGTATGGCCTAGTGGCCAGAGTCAATAGGGTTGGAGGGGTGCACCACTGCCTCGTGGTGGGTAGATGCCCTGGTAGGGGGACCCAGGCCCTCCATACTCCACTGGGTACCAGCCCACGGCCCTGGCAATGGCAGGGTTGCCCACCACCAGCTCAGCAGAGATCCTGTTGAAACTAATCTCTGGTTCTACAATCGATTTCCCATTAAGTTCCCCTGGGTCACTTCCTACCCATTCCTCCGCAGCTTGCCGTCTAGGGGTTCCCACAGTCTCTTTCCTCTGTGGCATCAGGAACCTGGGGGTCATGGGTCATCACCGTCTGGCTGGCCTCCACATCCTGAAGTGCCAACGGTCCTTCCGCAGGAGCCTGCGGTGCACCTCTGTTCCCTCCAGCAGTCAGCCCAGCCTGAGCTGAGCTGCTCCCTTTTATAGCCTGGTTCCAGCTGGGGCATGCCCAGCAAAGTCAAGGATGCATGGCCTCTTCGACCCACAGGATAGGATTAACCCCAGCTGAAACCAGTGCAGAGCTGGGTACACCCGTCACAGTACAGTAATAACAATGTGCTAATAGGGTGACATTTCCCCCTGCGTGGAGGGCTAATACAACGCCACTGCACCACCTAAATCGAACTTGTGCCGAGAGTCTCCAAACAGAATTCAAAGATGTCATTCTGAAATGTCAAAAACAAAATCTGTAGCTCAGTCTTGAACACCTGGAGCCAGACTATGGCTTTATGCCATGCTCCATGTTGTTCTTTACACCGTCCCTCTGTTTGTCCAGCCCACATGAGGGCTTCGCACAATAGCAAACCCTGCTCACAGACCCAGTCCATGAGAGGGGCCAATGCACCAGAGAACAATGGAGCAAAAAAATTCATCCCTGTGAACCCTAATGAGGCACTTTCTCCCCCAGTGCTCCTCCTGGGCCTGGGTGCAAAATGCACACTATCCCCCAGAATTCCCTCAGGGCTCCCGGAGCACTGATGTAGCAGCACTGAAACACTTTCAAAGGGTGTTTCGTTCCCTCAGCGACAGGCCAGGACTCAACCAGTTTACAGTTCCAAAAGATATACAACAGACTTGCCTTTTTTATGGCATTTGACAATCCAAACAACCATTCCTCCACTCAAGTCATCCCATAGCCCAATCCACTAATTCACCTAGTCCAAACAGGAAGAACTGTCCAAGGAAACAAAGTGGACATAAAGCAGATTCCAGACATCTAATACCTATACACTGCACAGGAACATTTCCTAGGCACAGGCCAGAAGGAGACAGTATGAACTAAAATTGATGCTGATTATCTGCCATCAACAATCAATCCACAAGCTCATGAGTGATGAAGCACCTGTAAAAGGGAAGCGGCAACTGCATTCATTTTCTAAAACATCAAAGCCAAAAGAAGTGCCTCAGGGAAGACTATTTCATTCAAATGCATTCATCTGGCAGTAGAAACCAGAGCCAAAGATAACAGGTTTTATGCTCGTTTATGGACCACCGTAGGGTAAAAGATTCATAAAGGAGCTCGCTGATACCATGTCAGCGGTGGTGGTGAAAAATCCCAGCCTTGTTGATATGCATGTTGAAATCTCCCAGGATGACAAGACCACAATGCACAAACTGGAAAAGTCATCATCTCCTCACTTGATTCCCTAGGACTTTCATAAGTCATCCCTGATCCAACCCACACAGACAGTCACACCCCTGATTGTCAGCTGAGATATCAGTATTGAGGACATCACAAACCAGACTCAGTCTTGAACAGACTATCATCTTTCTAAGGCAGTGGTCGGAGACCTTCAAACTCTGATGCACCAAGAAAGGCCCATGATTCTGATTTGATCATGAAGACTGATGGACTTCAACAAATGCCAAAGCATGTTGAAGGACAACAAAACTACCCACAGGATGAGGAATCAAAGACTTGGTGAATCACCATTGTGCACTAGCCTCAACCATTAACACATTGGCCCCCAACTGACCCCTTCCTCCCTGTCACCCACACAGATCTCCTTGGTTTTCTGACACCCTGTGCCAGAGGAAGAGAGGAGGCAGAAATCTGAGCACTGGTGGAGGAAAACAAAGGCTGATACAAAGAGAATTAAACATAACTAATTCCTCCAAGCGTATGCTGTACTACTGATGAAGGGAACCTTCCTTTCAGCCTCCACTGAAGTTGCCAAATCCCACCCAAAAGAGCTATCCAGGGTAGTAAACTGAGTGCCTAAAATCATCAATCCTGAGTGCCTAAAATCTTCATCAGAACCAAGCAGTGCAGAGAATTATCATCCTACTTCACACACATTCAGGAAGCCTTCTCAAACAACACGGATCGACCCCCACGCACCATCCAATAGCCTGCCTGCATTCACTCATCTAGGAGTTTGGACATGCTAACACAGAGGTTCTCAAACTGGGGGGGAGGGTTGAAAAATGTATTCTGGGGGTGCGTGAGCAGAGCGGCTATATATGTAGGCAGAGTGGCTGTATATGTAATTGTATGGCAGGAGCAGGGGGAGGTGGGAAGGACTACAGACACAAAGAAGGGGGACATAATCAAATAAGTTTGAAAGCCACTACCCTAAAGGAGTCCTGACACGAGACTTGTAAATCTCACCCACGCCGTTCCTGGCTCGTGAAAGAGAGTCATGAACAATTGGTGCCACCTCTTACTGAAACAGCCAACCCATCACTGAGAGAAGGAATCTTCCCTTCCTCCTTCAAACACACAACAGTCCCATCAACACTGAAGAAACCCACCCTGGATACATCAGTTCTAACTAACTACCGCCAAGTGTCAAACCTCCCATTCCTGAGCAAGATCATAGAGAAACTAGCCAAATGCCAACTTCTAGCTCATCTAATTGAAACTAATATCCTACACCCTGCACAGTGTGATTCAGGCCAGGACACTGAACTGCAAATGCATTCGTGGAACTGAAAGATGACCTCCTGCTGTCAATGGATGAAAGACAAACATCCATTCTCATCCTCCTGGCCTTGTATTCAGCATTCAACACTGTTGACTATAAGGTACATCTGTCTTGCCTGAGAGAGAGTGCAGGGGTCCAGGGTAATGCACTAAAATGGTCCGAGTCCTTCCTGGAGGGATGCAGCAAATCAGTAATGATGGGAAATTGCACCTTTGCCCCTAGACCTTCACTTGAGGGAGTCCAACAAGGATAATTTCTTTCTTCTGGACCTTTTCAAAATCTACTTGCAACTGCTAGGTAAACTGGTGAGATGACAGGGACTCAAGTGTAGGCAATATACAGAGGACACAGCTCAACTTATCCTTCACCACACATGATCACACCACTACCAAGATGGACCAGTGCTTGGAGAGAGTCAGCTCCTGGATGAAGAACAGCTGACTGAAACTGAACCCAAGCAAAAGAGGTGATGACACTGGGCAGAGGAAAGCCCTTTGAAGAGTTTGCAACCAGAGTGCAATCTCTGCTGGTTGCACATTCACACCCACAATTGGTCAATTCTGTCTGTAGCTTACGAGTTCTCCTGCATTCCTCACTGATGCTAAGCTCTCACATAGTAGCATCCGTGAATAATGCTTTCTACCATCTCTGGTATGCTAGGAGACTCCATCCTACCATGGAAGATGATAACCTGCCTCTATTATTCATGCCTTTGTCATCTCTCATCTGGACTACAGCAATGCAATATACCTGGGCATGAAGTCTTTAGCACCTGGGAAATGTCAGCTGGTACAGAAAGCTGCCATGTATCTTCTCAGCAACACAGGCTACCATGAAATCATCAGACCTGACCTCCACTCCCTACAGTGGTTTCCCATAGAATATTGAGTCAATACTGACTGAAGTTCTGGGATAAAGACCATGGTCAACAATTTCAGGGCCTAAGTTTATTTAAATGAAAAGAATTTATAAATCTACTTTTCACCATGCAGGCTCATTGTTCACACTTTGAGGGGGGGAGAATCCTATGAGCACTGTTACATAGGCTGTCAGACTAGATCAGCGATTCTCAAACTGTAGGTCGGGACCCCAAAGTAGGTCACAACCCCATTTTAATGGGGTCATCAGGGCCAGCATGAGACTTGCTGGGACCCAGGGCTGAACATGAAGCCTGAGCTCCACACCCACCTGGGGCAATGGAGCTTGGCCTGCGGCCCCCTTTCCCCCCATCCAAAGCGGCAGGACTCGGGCTCCGCCCCCCGCCCCCAGGGTCATGTAGTAACCTTATTGTCAGAAGGGGGGATCGTGGTGCAATGAAGTTTGAGAAGCCCTGGACTAGATGATCCCAATGGTCCTTGCTGGGCTTGGAATCTATGAATTTCACTTCTGGCACAATGGAATTCCCCCTCCCTCACTGTCTCTTCATCTGAGCTTCACTCCATAGCTACCCTTCCTCCCCGACCTATCCTCCTCATCCCCTTTCCCTTCCATTGAGCTAATCCCCTCCTAAGTAAACCCATTTCACTAAAAAAAGGAACATGATGTTTGCCACCATCACATTGTTCACTTTGCTTTTGTGTTATAGCTCTTCCACTACCCTGTGCAATATTGTCTCATTGTTTCCTTGTACTCCACTGTCTGTCTTTATTCATCTGTTGTTGCTTGTCTTATTCTTAGACTGAAAGCTCTTTGGGGCAGGGACTGCCTTTTTGTTGTGTTTGTACAACAGCTAGCACAAGCACAATGGAGTCTTGGTCCATGACTGAGGCTCCTACACACTATTGTAATACAAACAAATAACAATAACGCTTCTCTGTGCAGAAGACAGCTTTCTTGGGGGCCAGCCCAAGATTGTGGAATGAACTCGTATAGGAGCAAAGTACTCACGACCTGCCACTCTAAGTGCAAGGCCTTCTCTAACAACCATATGGGAACGTGGGTTTATTATTTTCAAAATGCCAAAACAAAAAACACTCCACTGCACGCACTTCACCCCTAGGGAAAGGATGAGAGAACAAACACATTCATGAGAGATGTTAGTCATGTTGCTGAATACATAACTGGAAGGCACTCACATACTACAGCGGTGAGCACAGGACAAGAACTTCTATAGACTAGAATATGGAATCCTCTTTCAAGAGATCCCCCAAGGGCAGTCATAACCATTGGAGCAATGCTCCTGGGAGGGGAGGAGAAAGAGCAGAGCTCCTGAGCTGGTACAGAGACACAGGGCCTCCTGAGGATCCCAGGGGTTTGAGGGCAGATCTACAGCTCATTCCACTGGGTGGGAAGAGAAGAGGCAGGGGGCAAACTCTTCCCCCTGACCCAAAAGAACAATATGGAAGAAACTCCACAAGCAGAACTTTATATCATTTACTAACCTTCCCGTGAGTTCCATTATATAAAGGGGACAGTCCAGCCCTGTGTTGTTGTTATTTCTCATTACCCCAGAATTCATTTGGCACATCACAGAAAGATGATAAGACATGGTCCCTACCTCGGAGAGCTTAAAATCTAGATACAGACAAGAAGGTTGTAAACAAACAAAAACTGGGGGTTGGGGGTCAGGGTGGAACAGCCAAGGGTTACAACAATAAAGTTGCTTAGTAAGGCATGCTGCTAAAAATTTGTCTTCCCCTCCACCCCCAGGGCATTACTAAGAATAAAGTGTCATTAATAATTTACTTCCTTTTCTGGAATGTAGTGGGGGTTGCGGGTGGTAGCCAGTAGTACCTACACTTTACGACCTGTAGATTTATTTCATGGATGATCAGTGAGCAACTCATTGAGCTACATAGTCCTTTGAAGTAGTGGATATGCTTGCTAGTTAGACAGCGTTTTAGAGCGCATCTAAGGTGTGTTGCTCTTAGGGCCTTCAGTGTAGTGGCAGTGGAGGACTCAGCACCCCAGGATAGAACTTTTAACAAGAGTTTATTTTAATTGGAACAGTTGCCACAGGCTTCCCCCACAGTGTGAATGTTTATGTATAAATGTAAATGACTACTGCCTTTCATCTGTGAAAACTGAAACCACGCCCAAAGCCTTTGTTGATTTAAAATCCACAGAAAGGGAGCTCTTCCTCTTGTGCTTTACAGATGTTTCCAAAAATGCATTGCTCTCAGAGGATTTTTATAAATCATTTTATATTGGTTTTATTTGCACAGGTGTAGCAATTGCCATTTATTTCAATTATTTTTACTGTATATACAGCAAATTTAAAGTTAAGTACAGGGAAACTCTGCTGACTTCCAGTCTCTCTAAATAATTACAGGTTTCAGAGTAGCAGCCGTATTAGTCTGTATCCACAAAAAGAACAGGAGTACTTGTGGCACCTTAGAGACTAACAAATTTATGCTCACATACATTTGTTAGTCTAAGGTGCCACAAGTACTCCTGTTCTTCCTTTAAATAAAGAGTCCCACACTCTTTTTTTGGCAGGGGGAGGGGAGCGGAGGGGACACTTAGTACTGTATAAGCAGGTACCTGAGTCAAGCATATTCAGACAATCATATGGCTCACCTCTGCCCAGGTTGTTGTCCTTTCTTAGCTGGTGCTGTAGTTGTGCAGCAATGCACATTCACTCCTGCAATGATTTATTCACAACTCAAGTCAGAAATCATTATGCCTCTTTTATACAAAAGTGTTAATCACCTAGCGTAGATGAAAATGAAAATGAAATGGCCTAGCATAAATTAAATGCAAGCAATAGGATTTTCCAAAAAATGATCTGGCCTTCCTCAAGAGAAAAATGAGAACATCTATGTGAAGACCTCTTCTCCCCCCACTGGTCCTTGCATTTCCTGGAGCACAAACACTGAGGCTGGAACTAGCAACAGGAATACACCCTAAACTACAGCGTGCTCCGCTTGAGCTCCATGAATGAAATGCTTCCCACAAGTCCAGACACATAGGCTGGTACTCTGCTAGATGCCTGGATCTCGTAAGCTGCGGAGTAGTCCTGTGATATACTGCGTGCCTTTAACTCCCATTAATGAGGAATACTCAGCATCTCATTATTTAGCCCTATAGGCACAATATTGCCTTAAAGAGAACAGTTGTTTTGATTAGCGTGAAGTTGTTTCTGTATAAAAAACATTTGTCCAATACATATGAATTGAGGAAAAGGTCAGATCTTGGAAATGCTCTAGTGGAAAAAGTGGTAGGTCTTGGAAAAGTCCTAGATGGTGTAGCTAGAGCGGGTGGCATCAAAGATGATGCTCAGGCTATGGGCCTGGTAGTGTCGTCAGTGCATTATAAAGACATTTACCTCCTTTGAAAAGTACTTGGTATTATTAGTTGTGATTTATGTAATGTATAAGAATAGGGTAGTATCCTTTTAAATAATATGTGAGCCCTCTATTAGATCTCACTGTGTTCTATGTTTTAGAGGATGCTTGAAACCATTCAGAACAGAAGTATATAAGTTATTAGGCCTTGCAAGTTTGAGTATTTTCAGTTGTTTAGTAAACATAGTTATCTGGGACCCAACTGCATCCCTGTAGTTTTCTCATATTGTTTTGCTCTTTAAAGAGCAAACCACAACCATTTATAAACACATTAAAAGGCACCATTCTGCTACTCTGGGCCTCTTGGACATTATCTAAAGAAACAATACAACAAAAAGAGAACCAGCAGCAAGACCCCAGGATAAACTCCAACAACGCTATCCCCAACACAACCCAATAGGCGGTACTTTCCTCACCAACTTCCATCCCATTAGCCACATAAGCAAAAGGACAGTCCTTGCAGCATGTCCTGAAGATCAATGATCATTGACTATTTTGGACCAAAGGCAAAAGTTTGTTTCATAGTCGAGGGACATTGAGAACATGCCACTGCCAGCTCTGTCTGTCTTAAAATCAATGGTTGTCCAGTTTGTGCACCTCTGACTACAGCTGTGGCAGTAGTATGGCAAATGCCAAGCCAATTAGGGCTTTATTTCAAAACCAGCACCTGAAATATCACCCAGAGACACACATGCTCCTCGTATATTATGATCACCATACATATTTTCCAATCACTTTTACATTAAGGCCATATTAAGTAGCAGTAATCTAATATTTGTAGATTACTATACAAAAGATTTGTAAATAAATGATAGTGTGAGCACAATTGTAGTGAGGCGGCGTGGCCTCCCTCAGAGATAGACCAGGAGGAATCACAACCAACCCCTTGGGTTTTAGAGCCAGGAAAGTCCTGCCTGCCCCTCGCCTCTCCAGAAGCTGAGGGGCAAGACAGGAAGCAGAAGTATAAAAGGTGGGCCCTGCAGCTCAGTCGGGCTGGGGGCTCCTGAGGGAGGCAGACGCTTCTCTCCCGCTGCCGGAGCAGGACGCTGAGAAGGGCAGCTGCTGCCCTGAGGACTTGCCTGAGCTTCCAGAGCGCCCTGTTACTCCTGACACTGAGAAGCTGCTCAGATCCTTCTCCCTCTTTCCAGGGAGTGACTGCATCCCACACACTCTGCAGTCTCCAAACACTCCTCCCCCTTCCAGGGAGTGTCTGCCCTTTCCCAGAAGCCCATATTGCATCCAATTTCCTGCCTTTATAAGTCCAGCCCAGCTCATTCCTCCACAGCTGGACTCCCTTACTCATTCATACTTGGCTATCTGATTCCCCTCAGCTGTGACCCACTGGGTTAACTAGCCTCTTTCTTTGCCTTCATTAACCCTTTTAGGGCAAGTGTGGGGTGAACACCCTATCACAACAGGCATCTTGCAACATCAATCATTACCGTAAGAGGCTAACCTTAAAGGCTCCAGTGCACATCTTGTGTCAAATCCACTTGGGATCTGGGTCAGATCTAATGAAAGTAGGGACATGGTTAGATCCATGACTCCAATCTGCACTGCCCCCTGAGGCTTGTAGGGGGGAAGGGCTCACATTTGAGGCTCTGATTCAGACTCATCTCTACTAGGAGCAAAGCTAGCAGGAAGGTGAAAAGCTACATCCAGGAGCGCTGCCAGCTTTTTTGCCGCCCTAGGCGGCGGAAGATCCCACCCCCGAAATATCGCCCCCGACAGAGGCGGCGGAAGGTCCCGCCCCCAAAATACTGACGACAACTGGGGCGGACGAAGATCTGGCCGCTGCGGGCACCGCCCCCCAAATGTTAGCGCCGTAGGCGACCACCTAGGTCACCTAATGGGTTGCGCTGGCCCTGGCTACATCATCAGATGTTTGCTGGGGGATGGGCCCACAGCTGCAACAGGGCAGAATCTGTACACGACACTTCTAGATGGGCAAACAGTTGTGACAATCCAAGAGACCAAAAAAAAAAAACAAGGACAAAACTAAAGGCTACCACTGAAACAATTGGCTTCAAACCCGTCATGCAAGAAACCTTGGCTTTCTGAGGACTTTATAGCAATAATGGCAGAAGCACACAAGCAGGGAGATGTCCAAGAATGTAAATGGTTGAAAGGTATTTTCCGGATCATGGCAAAACTTGACTCTGAGTTCTACATCAACTCCCTGGTTGATGAAGCAGAGGACAGCTTAAAGCACAATAATCTGAATCCTGCTCTCACAGACCTGGCGGGCAGCCATAAACAGCCTAATAGCATTCCCATCATGAAACCAGATGGCTCTCCTTGCTCATCAATAGACGTGGTCTTGGACAGATGGAAAATACATTATGAAAGCATGCAGATGACTGTCCAGAGCTATATGACCTGACAAACTGTACAGCCACAGACCCAGGGAGACACATTGATATTCCATCACTCAAGGAAGTATGAAAAGCCATCCAAAAGTTACAGAATGGACTTGTTGCTGGACCTGATGGAATTTCAGCTGAGCTATTGAAAGGTGCCTTGAAACCAGTGAGCACTGGCCTGCATGGATTGTTTTTAAAAGTGTGGGTATCAGGCAGGGTACCAGCAGAATGGAAAGATGGCATCATAGCGTCCTTGTACAAGGGTAAAGGATCTCACACAAAATGTCACAGCTATAGACTGATCTCATTGCTATCAGTCCCTGGAGAGGTCTTTGCTCATATTTAGTTTGATAGGATGCAATTTCGCCTTAACAGACATCATCATTCACAGCAATCAGGTTTCACTACCTGGCGGTCAACAACAGACACCAGGCTCAGCCTCTGGCTTGTGGCTGAGCTGCCCTGAGAATTTAACTGCCTGCTTCATGGGACATATATCAACATCAAAGCGGCTTTGGAATCCGTTGACAGGTCAGCACTTTGGTTTGCAATGAAAAGAGTTGTCATTCCAGATGTTCTGCTAAATCTGGCGTGCCATCTTCACACTGGTACTGTTGTGAAAGTGCATATTGGTTCATGGCTTTTGCCACATTTCTACACAAACTCAGATGTGCAACAGGAATATATTCTCGCCCTGGCACTATTCTGAGGGGCTATTAACTGGATATTAGGACTTACCATGCCAGACATCAGAATCAAGGTTGGTCAAGAACTGTTCACTGACCAAGACTATACCAATGATGCTGCTTTGCTTTTGGAGAAACTAGAGAATTTCTGCCCTGCCCCTCAAGGTTTCCAAGAGACCATCCACACCATAGAATTGAACATGGCAGAAGACCAAGATCCAAAACCTTGGAGCTGGGCCACCAGAACCTCTGGTACAGGTTGGGTTGAACATCATGAAGAGCGCTGAAGCCTTCATCTACCTAGGCTGCAAGAAGAGTTCAAACTGTCACAGCAAACGAGATATCCTCCAATGAATAGGTCTCACCACCTCCTGCATGAAGTCTATGTCTCACCTATGGATATAAAAATGTCTCTGTTCTGAGACAAAGTCCGGGATCTATCAAACCTGTGTGCTGCCTGTATTGCTATACAGGTCAGAAACCTGGGGCCTCTTTCAGGCAGACTTGGAGCAGCTAGAGGAAATTTCATATGCACTGTCAGCGCCAAATCCTGAGCATAAAGTGGTTTGACTTTGTGCAAAATGTCACAATCTTGCAAAGATCTGGTCTTTTTCCAATTGCTCACTACATTCAAAAGCAGCATTGCATGTTCTTTGGCTATGTTCTTTGGCTATGTCACCAGGAGGGACAAAGACACCCTAGCACATCATGCTCTCTTCATCAGCGTGTGAAGGGATTAATGCACTGATCCTATTTGACACTATTTTAAGCCTTGCTCTGTTATTTATACAAAGTTGTTCTGAGTTTTCTATAGACTGACACATTAAAATAATTAATTGGAAGTTTCAGATAAATTATCCTCCACCACAAGATGTATGATAGTAATAGAAAATAGTTTTTTTTTTAAAGAAACCATTATAAATCATTTAAATTGTTCATAAAAATAGACCTGAAAAGAGTAATATTTCTGAACAGTGAACCGCAATGAAGCATATTTTTAGAACATCTTGCATGATAATTATATGCAAAAGTCTTATTCATTTCCAGGATTACCTCCCACACAGCATCTTGAAAATTTACTCCAAAACACCAAGAATACAGGCAATACCTTCCTAAACCAGTAATTAAGATAATAAAACTCTTGGGAACACTTTTTGGCACCTTATTTTTCTGTGTATGTTTCAAGCATTGTAGCCACATTGGTTTGCACAAAAAGGAGTGCCTTTGTTGAGTTGCTTCTTGCAAATTTTGATACATTCCTACCATTGACAGTGGTTCTTTAATGTCCAACTTAAAAAGTTTAAATGTTCCAATATGCATTGAGTGAGGCTATTAATCTGACACAGCTGCCTGTACACTTCCCTTTTAAGTGATGAAACAGTGGGGTAGGTACTCACCCTTGGTTAAGTCCCTTCCCTTTTCCAGGGCCCTAAAAGGACAGGTTGGGATGCTCTTTTGGTAGATTTTATGCCATCCACTCTTCCTCTCCCCTCCCTCCACTCCCACCGCCCCTACACACACAGACAGTAGACATGCCAGGGCAGGCTAAGGAGAGGGTGGGAGCATGAAGGGGCTGTTCCTGACTAACAGAATGAGCAGCATCAGAGTGGCCCAAGGATTGGATGAGACAGAAAGGTGGCTGCTTAAAGCCACCTTTGCCTATTGACCCACGTACAGCTAAGACTCAGACTCCATCATCTGGTTTATTGGATCAATATATTAGAAAGGAAAGGAAATAAATTCAGGGTGTGCAGCACTACAGAGGACTTGGAAGCTCGGTCACAGCTATCACAGTATTGTTAGTCCAAGCATTATATTTTTAAAAAATAGTGTTTATTTGCCTTCAGACATTTAAGTCTTTCAAACTTTTCTCACAACCGTTAGTGCTAGAAAAATGACAAAGCTGACCGTCTATCATAATCACCTGACTCCAAGACCTGGAGTTTTAAGCAAAAACACCAAATATTGTGACAGTTGACAATACTGCTGTCACATTAATCACAGTCAGAGCCAATAAAGTAAATGATAGAGTCTTGACGTTAGTAGCTTTGAGCCAAATTGTGTAGTCCTAGACCAAACAGAATTCCCATTGAAGTCAATAGACATTTTGCTTATTTGAGGGTTGTAGTAACTGTTCTATTGTATTCACCAGAGAGACATCATGGAGTAGAATTATGTAAAAGAGAAACCTCCCCGGAAACAAGCTCAAAATGAATAGCTTTGCTGCACCAGGTCATGCTGTACAGAAATGAATGAAGCAAAAAAATATAACAAAGAGTCCTGTGGCACCTTATAGACTAACAGACATATTGGAGCATAAGCTTTCGTGGGTGAATACCCACTTCGTCAGACGCACCTTACGTACCAGATGAAGTGGGTATTCACCCATGAAAGCTTATGCTCCAATATGTCTGTTCGTCTATAAGGTGCCCAGGACTCTTTGTTGCTTTTTACAGATCCAGACTAACACGGCTACCCCTCTGATGCAAAAAAATATGACACTTTCATCTTACAAAAACACAAATTATTTGAGACCAAGAGACAATTTTGCTCCAAAAGTTATAAAAGAAAGTATAGCCAGAAAAAAGCCTAGAACAGGAATTAGGGAAACCATATTGACCGTAGAAGATCAGGAAAGCACTGTAGTGCTGTGCCAATTGTTGGCAGCTGTCAAATGTACCAATAGTCAAATTAATGTGTCTTTCAAAAGAGCTCCTTTAAAATCAATTTATTTTTAAAAAGTTACTAAATTTCAATTTTTTTATTGTTCATTTTTCATTAGAAGAATTCAAGTACAATCCAGAGGTATCCATTAGGCTTGGGGCTCCATTAAGCTAACACTAGATGAACAGGGTTTCTATTCCATTCCAGCAATGCAAAGGAGACAAATGAGACCAGATGAGAATTCCCCTAATGGGGGCAAGCTCTCAGTTGGCATAAAGCCAGTATAGCCAGCTCCTACATTACCCCTGCCTCCAGGCCCCAGCATAGAGTATGTTGTTGGAGCAGTGCTGACCTCCAGCTATTCTCAGTTAATACACAGTCCATTTAGACCACTGCCAGATGATATAGGTTAGAACAGCCCCCAGGCTGCTCTAATTTGTGCTGGGGCCAAACTGAGCAGAGAACAGGTTGTTATAACTGGCTCTCTAGTGGCTCCCAACTCTGCTGTACCAATAGATCTTGGCCACAATGGAGAATTTGTCCTATAGTGAGAATCTCTGCCCTGAAGAGTTTTCAATTTAAGTGAAGCCATGATGCAAATACGTAGGTGTAGCAAACACTAGCAAACCAGGATGGAGGATGGAAAACAAATGTAACAGTAATAGGAAAACAGTTACATAGCAAACCAAGTGCAGAATATGAGGGGTGTTTGGGTTTTTATAACTATAAGCAAACAGAAAATCTTAACAATGAAAAATTCACTAATGCAGTTACAGCTGCAATTTACTATGGCCATTATGATAGAAGTGGACTTGGAGAAGGGATATGAAGGAGGATATGGTGGTTACTTTGTTAATTGTTAATTGGTTTGAGAAGGATGTGCTGGGCATAAGGGATGACCTGGAAGAAAGTGCCTCAGGGAAATGGACAAACACAAATTTTGGTTTGCTGTTTGAGAAGTTTGGATTGGTTGGCTTGCTGGGATACGAGGATTGCATGCCTGAGCATTTACTACCAAGAAATTTGACTGAAGAACTATTTGTCTTCATGAGGCATCCACATCATGCCCAAGTTGCTGTGCTTCAGAAGGAAACGTCACTTAAAAATACATAAGTGTCAGTCATCATTCATTGGGTGACATTAAAGAGTCATCTAGTTAATTCTATTCTGTTTTAGAATCCCATTTTATCATATCAAGTTTTACAAAAATATTTACAGCAAGTATTACAGTAGCTTCCTGACCTTCTGTTAGTCCACGAGCACCCGTAAATCAAAGTAATAATATCCTTATCAATTCTGAAAATGGTTAGGCCAGAAAGAGAATGGGTGATGAGTGACCACATAACTGTTACACAGAAAAGAAGTGCAGAGATGCTGAAGGGAGTGGGAAGCTCATACAAATGATCTTTCTGACCTCAGACTATACTTCTGCATGTCCACTCTCTTCCCACCCTTTCTTTCCCATGGAGGCTACTGATACCTTGGGGTTTCAACCCAGAAGAGCAACCAAGTGGGAAAGATGAGGGCCTGGGAAGGGAGACAAAACTCATGGGTGGGCTTGCAGAAGTTCTGGGAACTGTGCCACTCCCCTCACCACCACCACCCTGGGAATAGGATGATTTTCAGCTGTTTAGGAACCATCAGCCATCTCTTCAGGCTTTAAGAAACATGGCACCTTCATTAGCTCTAGCTGCCACTAGGCTGAGGGAATCCTGCCACCAGACACTAAACCATTGTAGGGATAACTGCCTTTCCTAACACTGCCACTCCTCAAAGCTCCTACTGCCATATTAGCAGTTTGTGATGAAGGAGCAAGGAATTCTTGAGTTCTGGCTCTTAGAATTTTGTTTCCCTTCCACAGTTATGAAATATTCCTAAGAATTCTATCCTTACAAGAAAGCCAGCATCAGGATTTGGCCAAAGAGAAGCCTCAGGCCTGCTCCCCTCAGCTGTGTAAAGGCCATGAGTCAGGCTCATCCTAGCTTGGCCAAACTCATAGTGGGTTGCTGAACAGCAGGAGGAGTACATTGTTTTTAGCTTTGGTGCCATAACTCAGATGGGGAAGTTTAATTTGTTTGCACACAGTAGGGAAGCTGCCATAGAGAACCAAGATAGCATGGATTCAGTTTGGAGCCTTGGGTTTGGCTGGCCTGCCCTCAGTTTGGAGTCAGTGAAAGTAGAGATGTCCAATGGCTGTTGTAGCCAGGAGATTCCTGCCATTCAGGGTGAAAGTGTCAGGCAGCAAGTCTTAGAGATGAATATAGTAATGCTGTACCTCCCTGCACAGCACCAGGTCCATGGGGTCCCTGAGTTCAGTGGTGGTGCAGACTGCAGGATAGACACAGAGGCCTGGATAAAAGATGCAGAGTATCTGCTATCAGCCACTGGCATTCCTGAGCCTTTGAAATTCCCCACACTGGTGAGATACCTCAGTGGGAGGGGTCCATACGTTAGTCCATAACCTGCTGCCTCAGGCGCAATTTCCAGCCTGAACTGTTGAAGAGCTTAGAGCAGAATACAGTGGTTGCCATTTGTCACTGGTCCCCAGGGCAGACTTTTATGAAAGACACCAATACCTGAGAGAGACAGCTTCATCCTATGCCATTGAGTTAGGGGCCCTACTGTGCTGAGGGGCAGGGGAAAGCCTCCTTTCCCTGATTGGGACTATATATTGACACCACAGTTCACACATGACACCCAGGAGCAAGAAATGTGGAACAGGTTGGCACCTATGCAGCCCCCCAGCCTGACATTCTGATAGCTGCAAGGAGAACTGCGTCAGCTGGCCTGGGAGAGAAACATAGAAGATAGAATAGATGTGCCAGCCCAAATGATAACCAGCATGCACCAAGCTGCCCTGGCAAATGATGCAGTGCAGATTGTTCCTAGGTACTCAACCAGACAGTGAAAGGCACCTGTCCAGTTTGATCTAGAACAGGGGCTGCCTGATGAAAGGGGTCCAGAAACAGGGTTTTGTTGTATCGGGGTTTTTTTTGCTAGTGCTGCTGTAGGATGATGTGCAGCAGGAAACTTTCAGAAACATTACAAGTAGGGCTGTCAAGCAATTAAAAAAATTAATTGCAATTAATCACACTGTTAAACAATAATAGAATACTATTTATATACATATTTTTGGATGTTTTCCACATTTTCAAATATATTGATTTCAATTACAAATACAGAATACAAAGTGTACGGTGCTCACTTTAGATTTATTTTTATAATGCATATTTGCACTGTAAAAATAAAACAGTATTTTTTTAATTCACTTAATACAAGTACTGTAGTGCAATCTCTTTATCATGAAAGTTGAACTTACAAAAGTAGAATTATGTACAAAAAAATAACTGCATTCAAAAATAAAACAATGTAAAACTTTAGAGCCCACAAGTCCACTCAATCCTACTTCAGCCAATCGCTCAGACAAACAGGTTTGTTTACATTTGCAGGAGACAATGCTGCCCGCTTCTTGTTTACAATGTCATCTGAAAGTGAGAACAAGTATTTGCATGGCACTGTTGTAGCGAGTTTGCAAGATATTTATGTGCCAGATGCGCTAAAGATTCATATGTCCCTTCATGCTTCAACCACCATTCCAGGGGACATGCTTCCATGCTGATGATGGGTTCTGATCAATAACGATCCAAAGCAGTTCATTCTCATCATCTGAGTCAAATGCCACCAGCAGAAGGTTGTGACGGATCACAGAAACCCGCTTGGGAGCTGCCACCCAATGTACCAAGACTACCCTTGCTTCTGTTTTCCCTGCCAGCTCAGGACTCCAGCACCCTGTCTTGCTGAGCCAGACACACCCATCTGCTCCAACACAGACCCAGGATCTGAATCATTTGTCCCAGAGCTGCAAGTTTACCTGAAAACAGCTCACAGAAGTGTCCTTGTCTTTAGCACTCAGATGGCCAACTCCCAATGGGATCTAAACCCAGATAAATCCGTTTTACCCTGTATAAAGCTTATGCAGGGCAAACTCATAAATTGTTCGCCCTCTATGACACTGATAGAGAGATATGCACAGTGTTTGCTTCCCCAGATATTAATACATACTCTGAGTAAATTAATAAGGAAAAAAGTGATTTTATTAAATACAAAAAATAGGATTTAAGAGGTTCCAAGTAATAACAGACAGAACAAAGTAAGTCATCAAGCAAAATAAAATAAAATGCGCAGATCTATGCCTAATCAAACTGAATATAGATAATCTCACCCTCAGAGATGCTTCAGTAAGTTTTTTCTTAGACTGGACACCTTCCAGGCCTGGGCACAATTCTTTCCCCTGGTACAGCTCTTGTCCCAGCTTAGGTGATAGCTAGGGGATTCTTCATGATGGCTCCTGTGTCCCTTTGTTCTGTTCCACCCCTTTATATATCTTTTGCATAAGGCAGGAACCCTTTGTCCCTCTGGGTTTCCACCCCCCGTCACTGGAAAAGCATCCGGTTAAAGATGGATTCCAGTTCAGGTGACATGATCACATGTCACTGCAAGACTTCATTGCCCACTTGCCAGCACACACATATACGGGAAGACTAACAGGTGAACACAGCCATCTGCAGACAATGGTCCTTGTTAATGGGAGTCATCAAGATTCCAAACCATCATTAATGGCCCACACTTTACATAATTACAATAGGCCCTCAGAGTTATGTTTTATATTTCTGGTTTTAGAAACAAGAGTAGTACATTTCTACAAATAGGATGATCACACTCAGTAGATTATGAGCTTTGCAATGATACCTTACAAGAGACCTTTTGTACGAAGCATATCCCAGTTGCATTATATTCACTTATTATCATGTTTTTATAAAACCATATAGACTGCACAACGTCACAAAGGTTGTATTTTCTTTTTTGGTGGTTCGGGTTCTGTAGTTTCAGCATTGGAGTGTTGCTCTTTTAAGACTTCTGAAAGCATGCTCCACACCTCGTCCCAATCAGATTTTGGAAGGCACTTCAGATTCTTAGATCTTGGGTCGAGTACAGGTCTTTAGAAATCTCACATTGGGTTTTGCGTTTTGTCAAATCTGCAGTGAAAGTGTTCTTAAAACAAACAACATGTTGGGTCATCATCCAAGACTGCTATAACATGAAATATATGGCAGAATGTGAGTAAAACACAAAGGAGGAGACATACAATTCTCCCCCAAGGAGTTCATCCACAAATGTAATTCATGCATTATTTTTTTAACGAGCGTCATCAACATGGTATGAGTGAGTTCTTACCAGCTAACTGATCTCTGTCACCCCTTACTGTACATGCTCAGTAGCCACCAATTTTGCACATGCTCACTCTTGTCCTTTACCTCAGAGCTGTGAGTCTGCTGATCCACGCCTCACATACTTGGCTCTTTGCCAGGACACTTTAAAAAAAAAAAGAATTCCTAAGTTCTTACTGAGCATGCTCAGGGTTCGCGGTGTCAATCTCAGCATGGAGTGACTTTTACTTATTTGAGAACAGAGTTCAGAAATACAAAGTAGAGACTGGAGAATTTTCTCTAGTAATAGTTCTTGATGGTTTGTCTGAGTGGGTCTGGTCTGAGGTGAACACACACTGACACACAATGCAGAGAACATTGATGACCCTCAGTCCTAGTTTCCCAAAGTTGTGTAAAAGCCACAAGGCAGCCTTCCCCTATCTTGAATAACCTCATACTGGAATAGTGAGCAGAATGGGGGGTTACACTTATTTTTAAAAAACAACAGGTTCATTCTATTTATATGTATTGGTGGAAGAAAACTCACTAACTGTTCAAATGTGAATTAAGTCTCACAAAATGGTGTGCAAGAATTCAGTATTGTTCCTTTCTTCCACCAGACAAAGAATAGCAGATTACATATGTCCCATAGCTTGTAATAAGCTATTTTTATTTTAACCATCATCATTTATTATTTGTATTACAATAGCATCAAGGATCAGGGCCCCCATTGTGCTACTCACTGTATAGAGAAATAACAGCATGACCTTAGATTATTAAAACTAATTTAAAAATATTATTTACAACTACTTTCCCCCTCCACCCCATGCTACAGTCAGTCTGGAAAATGAGACTAAACGGATCAGTTTTACTTCCTTGCTCTTATCTATTATTGTTGGAGATTCCACACTGTAGGGCAATGACCTTTTTTCTGTAAAACTATTTCATGGAATGCTTAGGATGGAGCAATTCAACACACTTGAGTCAAATATCCAGGAAAACATTGGTCTTGTAGTGTTTGAGAGGCTATTGTAGGGATCTCTTCAAAAAAAAGACATTGTCAAACAGTCACTACAGATAAAATCCATTGAGGCAACAGGTTTACTACAGAAAAGTTCATGCTGAAGTCTCTTGATACTTTAAGTAGTTTCAAAATTAGTCCTATTCTATTGTTCTCTCCTGTTTTGAAAATTAACAGTCATCTTCTCCAGCACTGCAGTTGCTTTTAACTGACTCATCCATTGTTCAGTCTCTGGAATAGACTTCCAAAATAAAGCAATATCATAGCAAGATGCATTGTCAGAGAATATTTAATTTTTTAAAATCCTTTCACTGAATCTCTTTTTAAAACTGATACTTATATTTGATTTTGTACACCATTTCCAACGTTTTTAAAACATCACCACCACCACCAATCTGAGGCTAAGGAAACAAGCAGTCTTTGATCATAGAAGTCTGAGTCTCCTCTAATATAACTGGTCAAATGAATAAACTGGAGAGTAAACTACTCTCTTCCAACTTGAGATGGACCCTCCAAGCCTGGGCTGATACACATTGCTGATGAAGTGTATTGAGAAGCTTGCAATGACAAACCATATGCTGGACTTGCTCAGTAGATAAATACAGGTCTCCAGTTTACACTGCCATCGGCCACTAAATTTGCTAAAAAAACGAGCAACTAGTGGATCATTGGCAACAAGTCTGACAAGTGAAGAAAGCAGTAATGACCAGCACAGATAATGGCTCTTAATGCTGTTTTTAAAAAGCAAAATAAGCAGAACCTTTAAATATTCTGTAGTTTGAGAACAGAAGTGAGCAGAGAATAAACTCTCCCAAATACAATTAGGATGTACTGTCAAGCCTCATATAAACTAGTGTCCCATCTCCTGGCATTGCCACCCCTTTTATGTCACCTGCTAATACTACTGTCACCTCCATTTTGCCACCACAGCCAGTACAATGTCTTGTCTTATCAACAGTACGATGTAAATGTACACTAAAATATGGTCATCAGTGCAACTGAATATCACTATTCAACATCACTAATGAAGACCCTTTATCTGTACAACTACCACTGTGAAGACTCAAACTAAGACCGGAACTTGTATTACAATTGCCACCTACTGGTCCTCCCCACACTAGTTTCTGGGCTTGCGAAGTAACCCCTCTTCCTTTGCCTCTCTCTATAGTCTTGCTACCACTCATTCCAAGTACCCCATTTTGCTACTTATAAAGTTATATGGACATCTGAAACTAAAGCTAGAGAGAAAGGATGATCTTCTGTTTGAGGCTGTGACAGGGGGCCCAGTGCGGGATTGACACACCCTAACACTCAGTTGTCAGGATTCCCTGTTTGATCAGGTAACTGCAATATGGTGGGTTCTGGACCCCTGGTGGGGATGAGCAAATAAACAGTCAATAGCCCCTGAGTCTCCAGGCTGGGGCCAACAAGAAGAGTTGAAGTTCTGTCCTTCTGGGTAGGATGGAACAATTGTCAGCCTGTAGCCCCGGGGCAGGGCTGGGCAAACAAATAGTCTATGACCCCCACAAGCCTCCTGGCTGGGACAGGCAGTTCTGGCCCATGGGCAGCAAGTATAATAGGCCCTTGGTTATGGGGTTTTGGGGGGAAGTTTGTTTTATTATGCCCCATGCAGGTTCCAGGGAAGCTGAGGAAGCGGTGTGTGCTATTCAGCTTCCTGGGTTCATCGGTAGTTTCCCTGGACTCCAGAGAGATTACTGATAAACCCAGGAAGCTGAGTAGCAAATACTGCCTCTTCAGCCACCCCAGAACCTGCATGGGGCATATGAAAAGCTTCTTCAGACAAGAGTGAGAAGCTTTTCCCTGCAGCGGCTTGGGGTCTTGGGTGGGCAAGCATGGCGCGGCTGGCTCGGGGCTCCTCCGAGCATGTGGTGGTGGGAGGCTTGGGGCTTCTGCTGGCCCAAGACTCCTCCAGCCAAGGGGCGGGGGGTGTTCGGGACTCCTCCAGGTGGAGGAGGGCATGCTTGGGGCTCTGGCTTCAGGGGTGGGGCATGGATGGAAGGGGCAGAGCCAGGAACTAGCCTCCCCTAATGGGGGCTCCACACGCCGCCATGTTCTGGCCGTCTGGGTGAGAGGGCACAGCAATCAGTCTATAGCCACATGGTGGTGCAGAGCAAACAATTAGTCTATTGCCCCTAAGCCTCCTGGCTGGGGCAGACAGTAGCAATTGGGGAATCAGGCTCTGGAGCAGGGAAGAACAGCAATCAATCAGTCTATAGCCCCTGGGTGGGGCAGAACAAACACACAGTTTATGGTCCCTGAGCCCTCAGGCTGGGACCGAGAGCAAACAGTAGCCACATCTAGTGGTCTGTGGTAGGGAAACCCAGCCCCTCCTGCTCTGCTGGGTTCCAACCTAGGGTCATATGTAGCCAGGGACTTCCCCACTAAGGGTTTTTAGGCATCGGCTTCTGCTACATCCCCTGGGTCACTTCCTGCCACAAGTTGCATCCCAGGCATCTCTTTGGCTAGCAGCATCTTGGCATCCCCATTGTTACTGGTTCTCAGTAACAGTGGTCAGGTTCTTGGACTGGCGTTCTAGTATCTATCACTTGGGGAGTAAATAAATCCACCCACCTCCCGGCAAGTATGTAACAGATTTAAAGAAAGACAGAGAGAGGTGTATGCTTCAAAAACAAACAGGGAATTTATTAGGGAAAGCTAACAATGTTTGGGAAAGGGAAAGAATAAAACACGATAAACCATGAAAAAAGCAATGTGGTTGCCCCAAAAGATGAAGATGGGTGTGAAGCCCAGCCCCCGCCCCCACCCCCGACCTTGGCAATTAACTATAACTAAAAGGTAAAACAAAGAAAAAAACCCAGTAACTGTACTGTCTCTAGGAGTCTGGAAATCAGCAACTGATGTTGAGTATCTGTCATTGAAGCTAGGGATCGTAGGATCCTGGACCTACAACTCTCTCACCGGACTGGCGTGCCCAGAGATAGGAGGAGCTCAGGACCTTTTATGGCCGAACCAGGAACACAACAGTGCTAGAACCGGGAACGGGTAGGTTGGCTCAGGTGTTTGATGCCTTTGCAGATCGATAATGTGGTTCAGGAACCATAGAAGGAATCCTCCGAAGCCCACGCAAACAAGACAGGTATCTGGCTGCCTCTTCAATGGACAGCCTGGCTGACACAGAGCACTGTCCTTAAATAGCCTGCGTGGCGCGAAAGTTCCAGACTGAGTTGTTTTGAACCAGTCTCTCGGTGACCATTGCTTTATGCATTCTATTACTAAATATTAAACATTATAACATAACCACTAATATGTATTGAACACAAACACAAACATAACACCTAGAAACCATGTTACACCATCAGTCTCTGCAGTCGGCGACTTGTCCATAGCATAGTCCGGGTCCATGGGCTCTGGCACATGAAGCATCATTGGCTCCTCTGGAGAACACTGCAGTACACATCCTTCCTCCACCGCAGGCAGCCCTGACTGACCTTGCTGCCTTCTTTTCTCTCTCTCTCTTACAACTGGAGCATGCACAGCAGGGGAAAAGGGGTGTGGCCTCCTGGGCCCACAGTGCGGGATTGGTACACCCTGTCACAGAGGCACCAGACTAGCATCAGGAGACCAGGGTTAAATTCCTGACTATCACAGACTTCCTGTGAGATCTTAGGTAAATCACTTAATCTCTCTGTTCCTGAGCTCTTCATGTATAAAATGAGGATGATAACACTTCCTTTCTCCCACCCTTTGTCTGTCCTATTTATCTAGACTGTAAGCTCTTCAGGATGGAGACTGTCTCTTAATGTGTGTATATATTATTCCTAAAACATTGGGGCCTCAATCTTGGTTGGAGCCCTCTAGGCACTACTGCAATATAAGACAGTGAAATAACAGAACTGTGCTTCAGAGTTGCTATATTTTTTTCAGAACTACTCAAAATCCGCCTGTTAAGTATTCATGCTCTAATGGCCAAAACCCATTCTGTACATTCTGGCTTGTTTGTAATATTATCTCTGCCTATGCCACTACTTCCTCTGTAGCGCTTTATGGTTCTAGATAAATGATTAATAAAAATATGATAGATATCAATTTCCATAAGTGGAGAAACTATTTAGAAACAAAATTGACTGAGGAAGCTCATATTGAAAAAGGAAAAACCAAAAAAGGAAAAACAGAAAAGTCCTATAGAATATCCATACAAGTCCAACCTCAATGGAAAAATATTGCTTCTGGATTGGCAACAATTCAAGAGTAAGGCCTAACAATGCTGTTTTTTACCAGAGTGGTCCTCCTTTGTATTCATTCACTAAGGCTCTGCTACTGCAGCGATTTTCATGCAGGCAGTCCCCTGCAACCGCACAGAGATCGTTGCTGGACTGGGACCTAACAAGAGCCAAGTTCTTCTCACTGTGGACAAAAGAATAATTAAAGTCATACTGGGAAATAAGAACAAGGGCTCTAATAAGACTGTATATGTGTTCATTTAATTAATCATGCCACAAGTAACTCAAGGACGGAAAGTATTTACAACCCTTTAAGAACCATTGGCCCAATCTGTCTACTGCTGCCAGTTCTGCAGCATTTATATGGACTTCTCTACGAAGGCTAGGATTTTCAGAAGAGCCGAAGAAAGTTAGGTCTCTAAATCCCATTGTATCTGGGTACCTAACTCCTTTAGGCACCTTTAAAAATCTCAGACTGGGTTTAATTTGGCTTCTCCTGCTGATGACTCCAAACCCTGAGGAAAGTTCTCATTTCTTCTCCCTCTTTCACGTAGCAGGGGCTCCTAGTAGAGACAGCTAAGGTAGTTCTCCTGCATTCCGTCTGCTCTTACAGGCCTCCAATTCCTTATTTACAATTAATTAGCTCACAAGCAGCTGGAAAAAAGAAGACCCAAGATCCTGTGACCCACCAGCTCTCCAGGGGCCAGCAGTGGTACAAGGGCAACAGACTGCAAACCTCTGAAATATAAATTCCATCATAATTCACTTTTCCCCCCAGTATGTTATTCATCATATGTATATGGCTGTGATAATGAAGACTGCAGCACTTGTGGAACATGTCATAAGAGGGAAAATTTATTTTACCATAGATATTGACTGGAGATAGATTATGATCCATCCCAAGTCTTCATAATACATAGTCTGTCACACTCTGGTGGCCAGACAAAAAAGATAAGGGCATTTTGTCAGGATGATAGAGGATTCACATTCCTACACAGGCATTTGGTAGAATAAGTTGAATTGTGGACAAAGTTTACAAGGTTAGCTTCGTCTCTGCTCGAAGTCTGACTATCTCTTCATAGTTTTTAATACTGAAATATTTGTCAGTGACAACCACATAAACATGTTAAAGGCTATGAGTGACAATAATTTATACCATATATTTTGCACATGCTCAGTCTAGTGGTGAGCTGTGATCTCAAAATTAAAGATTTTTCATTCATACAATCTGACAGCCTTCCTGGCATTAAGCCACATCTAGCGACATTCAGGAGCAGACACAGTAGGATGGTGAAAAGGAACAGACTATTTTGTTGCCACAAATGCAAAAAGAAGGTGGGAGGAATAGTTGTCTAGTAATTAGAGCATGGGACTGGAGTCAGGATTTCTGGGCTCTGTTTCCAGCTTTCTCACAGACTCACTTTGTGATATTTGGCAAAATGCTTAAGGTCTCAGAGCTTCATTCCCCATCTATACAAATAGACACAATGCAACTTACCTCCCTCCGAGGAGTGTTGTGAGGCTTAATTGACACATACAAACACTGGAGATCCTCAAATGAAAATATTATTACCAGTCATAACATTTGGAAGGCAGTAGGGCAGCAGCTCTCAACCTTTTTCTTTCTGAGCCCCCTGCCCAACATGCTATAAAAATTCCACGGTCCACCTGTGCCACAACTGTTTTTCTGCATATCCAGTAGCTTACAAGCCAGGGCTGGCGTTAGGGTGCAGCAGGCAGGGCAATTGCCTGGGGCCCCACACCACAGGGCTTCGGCTTCAGCCCTGGGTGGCAGGGCTTGGGCTTCAGTTTTCTGCCCTGCCAGCAAGTCTAATGGCGGCCCTGCTCTCTGGTTTATTTTGGCAGACCCCTGGAAACCTGCCTGTGACCTCCCAAGGGCCTCTGGTTGAGAACTTCTACACTAGAAAATACCAGGAGAAACTTACTGATGGCAACTCATTTTGTAGGCTCAAAGTCGATGCGAAGTACTGATCTAATCACTTGTGGTTGAAGCGCCTAACCATCTAGTCCAAACTAGCTAAGGATACCACATATTAACTGGGATTAACTTCCACTTTGTTTTCAAAAATTTTCAGCACATTGCCTCATCCAACAACAGGAGAGGTTTCTAAGAAGTTTAATATTTCAGCATTTTATTTATTACAAGTCAGCTGTTCATATGACTTTGGTCCTACCTAGCCCCACTTTCACTCTAGAATATGATTTTTTGAAATTATTAGTGATATTGTTGTCCCTTGACTTAGTTCCTTTCCATAGCCAATTGGTCGGCATTAAATTTCTGAATGAAACTATGTTGATATTTCTGGGTAAAAGTCATCTCAGAAGGCAGATATCATACTGGATCTGTTGGCTCCAAGTAACATGGACAGATGCACCATATTGTGCATCTACGTGCAGCAATGACACCATAATCAAAAACAAATGGAGCCCCCAGAAGAGTGTTGCTACTTCTTATCAGCATGTGGATCAATCTATCCCAATGATAAAATATCTAATTTCTTTAATTTCTTTAGTTGTTACCTGAGAGCTAACACTGGATCAAAGTTTATATTCCTGAGTGTTATTCAGTGTTGGAAGTCAGCGGCAACAACAAGAAACTAAATGAGAGTGAATCCTATGTTCCATCTATCAGGTGAAAAGCTATGTTGTTGCAAGGTCTAGTCTAGTGGTTCTCAAACTTTTTTTTTCCGCAGACCACTTGAAAATTGATGAGGGTCTCAGCGGACCACTTAATGATCTTTCCAAATGTTGTTTGTACTGGTAGCTATCTATTGTAAAGCGCTTTGGATAAAAGTGCTATATAAAAAAAACCTTAATAATAATTAATTAATAATAATTAACATGTTTTTGTTCTACAAATAAAAGCACACAACTCATATTTTAATATGAGTAGTCTTACTCATGGATGTGCCCTCTCTCCCCAGCCACGGCAGCCCCCGAGCTGGGGCTGGGAAGGAGGGCCGTCTGTCCCTGGCAGCCGCAGCCCTGGAGCTGGGGAAAGTCACCTCTTTCTCTGGCCACTGCAGCCCTGCACATCCCAAATTCCCCCCACCCCCTCTTCTTACTACACTGCCCCCTCCCATCTACCCCCTATTCCCCCTAAGGCCACCACCTCACCTTACATGTGCGTCTTCTCCAGGGTCCAGGCACCTAATTAGTGGAGCCATGCCTGCACAGCTTCACTAATTAGGTGGGTGGCCCTTCATTCTCTCATGTGCGGCCACCCAGGCGCACACCTTAGAGGCAACTATCCGCGGACCACCTGAATGGAACTCACAGACCACTGGTGGCCCACGGGCCACAGTTTGAGAACTTCTGGTCTAGTCAACATGTTAAGGCCCCACACAGTTAAAAAATGGTTTAGTCTTGCAATATAGATCCTGACAAACCATTTTTACCGTATTCCTGAATTGTGGTATGCTCTTCTTTAGCCTTGGTACGCTAGGGATTTAACTCAACCCCCCCTCCCCCCCGCGCGCACACACACACACACACACTTTTGCTACCACTAATTCAGTTATACTGACATTAGTAATGTTGGGAGTGCTACAGTAGATTTCTCACTGTTTTTGGCAACTATTTTAAACACTGTGCTAATTAGATTTGCTCAGAACTGGCAGTTGAACATGTGGTTGCAGCGGCTGGATTTTTTTGTTAAAATGTCCCAGTATAGACAAGTCTGATTTAACAGTTCTGCTTCCTTTGTGCTACAAGCCTGAAGTGTCTGGGTACTGTGTTGTAATCAACACATTAACTTTTCACAATCTAAACTTTCTGGCTCTTTCCTGTACAACGGGGGCTACAGCCTTGGCATATTACCAGCACCGGTATCGTTATTTCGGCACCAAACAAGTGTTTGCCGTTCTATTTTTTTTGCTGCTAGAGTTAAATTGGGCAAATGTGGTCACCTCCATGCCTATCCCAAGCTCAGCCTCTCTCCTTTAGCAGGTTTTTTATTTTTTTTTTTAAACGTAGACCGCTACTAGTTAACTTGTTGTATAGATAAGATTTCAGCAGAAAACCCGGGCTCTCTCTCATCAGGCGAGAGAGTTCCAGGGCAAGGGAGGGGAGCAGCACCTCCCTAGGACGATCCCTGAGGGCTCCTCCTGTCTCCCCTTGGTTTCCAATTTCAATTTTTAGTGATCTCCAGCAGCAGGTGCTGGTTTCCAACCCAGCCTCCCTCCAGCAGGAGGAGGAGGCGGCGGCGGCGGCGGCTTGCTTGGTGCTGCCAGAGGAGAGGAGCACTAAGCACAGGCTTCCTCTTTCAGCGCGTCTGTCTCCCAAGCAGCTCCTGCCATGAACAGGGGAGGAAGTGAAATGCAGCAGCCCCAGCGATGCTAGGGCAGAAGCAGGCGTCTCGCCCCAGGGTTACGTGAAGTCGGCTCCCCCAGCCAGCATCACAGTGAGCCGAGCCAAGGGGCCCCGAAGCGGTGGCTCGGGACATGCTGCTGCAAGGAGCCTGCGAGCAGGTTGTGGAGCAACAGATTCGTTCCGTTGGGCAGCGGTGGGACGGAGCGGGAGGGATCCAGCTAGCTCCCGGGGCAGAGACCCGGGTAACGGAGCGGGTGGCGACCGCGGAGGGGTGGAGCTGGCGGGGGTAGGAATTGGGAGCGCAGGGAGCGTGTAGCCCGGCCCGGGACCCGAGGGGGATCAGGGAGCTGGCGGGAGGGGGACGTAGCCGGGACAGGGCGCTGGGGTGGGGGCGTAGCCGGGGCAGAAGAAGAAGAAGGAGGGGGCAGGGAGATGGAAGGCACTAGGGGGCGTAGTCGGGGCAGGGCGCTGGGGTGGGAGCGGGCGGTGGGGTATAGCCAGGGCCGCGGGAACTGGGGCACAGCAAGGGCAGGGGGAGCTAGCAGGAACTGGGGGGCGTGGGCTGGACAGGGCGCTGGGGTGGGAGCAAGAGTTGGGGTTGTAGCCCGGCCGGTAGGAGGAACTGGGGGTGTAGCCGGGGCAGAGAGCTGGGGAGGGGGGTAGCCGGGGCAGGAGAAGTGGGGTGTAGCTAGGCCAGGGAGTTCGGGGGGAATAAGGGGACGGCGGCAGCTGGGGGATGTAGCCAGGACCGGGGGCAGGGAGCTGGGCCGGGTAACTGTGGCGCGGCGTGGGCGCCTCCCCGGCGTGTCCTGTGGCCATGGCGGCGGCCGGAGAGTTTCCGCTCCGCGCTGCGGGGTCTGGAGACGGAGGCAGCGGGCCCGGGCCGGGTCGGGTCGGCGTGTGACCTAAAGGTGGCCCCGGGGCTGCTGCCCGCTTTGTTTCCAGGCCTTGGCTGCCGGTGGCTCCTCGAGGTCGCGTTGGTGAGATCACCGGGCTAGCGGCGCGCCGAGCGGCCGGGTTGAATGCCGGGCGGCTGCCGCTGTGAGGCGAGGCGGATGCTCCGTGGTTTCATGCGAGGTAAGAGACCCGGTACCTGCCGAGCCCCGCTGACACCGAGCCACCCCCCGGAACAGCCCGGTCCCTCCTCCATCCCCTCTCCCCATCTCACCGGGCAGCCCCTCTAGCCTCCGATCCCTTCTCCCTGTCGCCACATCCCGCAAGCACCCCGCTCCAATTAGTCCCTTTCCCCAACACACCCTCTTGCCTCAATCCACCAAATGCCTCTTTCAGTCCAGCCAGTCACTCCAAAGGCAAGGTGGGGGAGGTAATATCTTTTATTGGGCCAACTTCTGTTGGTGAAAGAGACACGCTTTCGAGTTACACAGACCTCTTCAGAAGCTGGTCCAGTAAAATATATATTACCTCACCTACCTTGTCTCTCTGAGATTCTGGGACCCACAGGGCTACAACACCACTCCAAAAACAAGCCACTTCAAAGTCTTCTCCAGAGACATTCCAAATCCAGCCTCTTCCTCCCCCCCCCCAAAAAAATAACATATTTTAGCTTTAATCCTAGCTTTTGTTAGTTATCTCTACTCTTGTCCATATTTAGGAAGATAGCATGTGTAATCCAAGGGCTGGCGAGAGTTGTGCTGTGTTCTTTAGGAAAGGGTTGTATTTTAGGATTGGAAAGACTGTGATACCATAAAACTTCCACTGTTTCAGGGACACAGACCTATGGCTTGGGGAACAGGAGATCTGTGATGAGACAACTGTTCCCCTATTATGTTGACTTCTGAAAGACTTCCTCCATTTGCCTGTCCATTTTCCTTTTCCTTGCTTGTGATCAAACACCTCTTGCAGGGTGACTAGACAGCAAGTGTGAAAAATCGGGATGGGGGTGGGGGGTATATAGGAGCCTATATAAGAAAAAGACCCCAAAATCGGGACGGTCCCTATAAAATCAGGACATCTGGTCACCCTACCTCTTGTGACATGGGAAGAAGCCTTTTGATTCACTTGCATGCATAATGGTGTTTGATCAGTTCCTTTCAGGTAGTCGGTTTAAACTGCTTCACTTTCTTAGGTGTACCATGGTGGAAATATTTGTTTAAAGTCAAGAGCAGTTGACTTTGTGTAGCCAATAATTAATCTTTACTATTCAGATAATTCTTTAAAACTGTTTCTGTAACTCTGTGTTCAGAGGTCATAGAAACAGTTATATTAAGGGGCATGTTTAACTTAATATATAGCCAATTTAAGGAGGAGTTTAAAAATAGTTTCATGTGCAAAACTTGTCCTAGAGTTCCCCCTTTGCTGGTTATTATGGTTTTGAATACACTTCTCAGTATTTAACAGACAAAATAATTCATTCCCACATTGCTAGGTGAAAATGTCACAAATAGGGAAAACAAGGAAATTCCCTATACCAAAAATGCTATTACGTACACTAAACAAATATATATTGGCCAATCATAGGTGTTATTTGTAACGGGTCTGAAAAATTTTCAACTAGCAAGTGTGGGGTTTTTTTTTTAGAAAATTGTTTGTACCTTTATTGTAAAAAGTTTTCATCCTCTTCTGTTGTCTAAATTTAGACTTAATTTTGCAAACACCTGTGAGAAATTTTATGCATGTGCAACAATGTTTGTAGGATTTAGGTTCTAAATTGTGAACTCTTTGGGATAGGGGCCTGTTTTATGCTGTGTTTGTATAGCACCTAGCACAGTGGAGCCCGAATCCTATTTGGGGCCTTTGAGCACTTCTATACAAATAATTTTGGTACAATCCAAGAATATTTTGTTCAAGATCACTCCTGATTGTTAGTTTCAGCGGGGGGTGGACCCACAGCTCTGAGTAGTGCCTCACATTTAGTGACCAGCGAAGGTCACTAATGTCAACTTCGACTGTATATTCTGAAGATGAGTGTTTAGAAGTTTAACATTGCCTTCTGATCTAGAAAGAAACTAAGCCATTCATGTACTTCTGGGTTTTCAAAGTAACATGTTGCTCCCTTTCCAATATATCTGTTAAACACTTACTGGCAGGGATTGTCTATATCAGTGGCTCTCAACCAGGTTCCATTCAGTTTACTGGAACATTAGTTAATACTTACTGTATTTAGTATATGTAGCTGCAATGCAAGAGCACATTTCTCTAGATGTACTTGGTGAAGTCTTCCTTGAAGTGGATAGTAGTGAATGGATATTGAAAGCAATGCTATTTTATTACCAGTTTGCTATGTCAACATTCAGTAACTTTATAGCTGCTTTAGTTATGTAGGATAGTGAAAGCACTTCTTAAATTAGGCTAAAAGGACATCAGTCACATGAAAATTTCATAATTTGGCATGTATTGTCCCAGTATGCTATCAGTCTCCTGTATTCAGATTGCTTGTGAGTTTAGAAAAATACCACACATCTTGATTTAAAAAAAAAAAAAAAAAATTCAGATGGAATTTTCCTACGGTGTAAAAGTTGGAGAATCAGATGGTATTTTAGGTATGTCATTTTCAAAAAACTGATTGAGCATAGGTATTATCCAGGACTTTGCTCATCTGTTTGTGGAGACTGGTGTTTCTGCACAGATGGAGTCTCAGAATATTGGGCTGAGTATTAATCTGTTGGAATGATTTAATTACTAACTTTACTGGATGGATCTGTGCTTTAAAAATATCAAGCAGTGATATTCCAGAGACTCTTTTTGCTGCTCAAGGAGAACTAGATTTTTGATACTGGTTACCCTTGAAAGTGTTAGAGGTTCAGTTTGGTTCTGATGCGCACCCAAAATTTTTTGTTTATTCAGAATGTAACTCTCTCAGTTACATAAACTTGAGTTGTAAATCTCATAAGACTAAGCTTTTTTTGAGAGAGATTTCTGGTAGTCCCTCTTCCAGTTGAAAATACACCTCTACCCTGATATAATGCTGTCCTAGGGAGCCAAAAAATCTTACCACGTTATAGGTGAAACCGCGTTATATCAAACTTGTTTTGATCCACCTGAGTGCACAGCCCCTCACCCTGAGCACTGCTTTACCGCGTTATATTCGAATTTGTGTTATATCGGGTCGCGTTATATCGGGGTAGAGGTGTATCCCCAACAATGAAATGAAGACAAGCAATGCAAAAGCAATGAAAGTGAATTAAGAAAATTAAAAAAAAAAAAAATCAGATAAGTTTAGTTTGGGTAAGATCTTTTTTTAGCCAACATAGCTTGCCTGTAAACAGCCCAGCAATTCATAGATTTAGGCCAAAAGGGATTTGGGTTCTAGTTTAACTTCCTGCATTACATAGATCATAGAACTTCTCCCAGAAATTCTTCCATCAGACCAATAACTTCTTGTTGAGTTAGAATTTCATCCTTTTTAGAAACATATCCAGTCTTTATTTGAAGACTTCTAGTGATAGTTATTCCAATGCTCTGGCCATTGGATCTCATTAGGCCTTTGTCTTCTAGATTATAGAGTTCCTATTATTCATATCTCTTTAAGTATATTTTAGCTATTAAAAAATTCTTTGATATGCACTAGTGGGAACGGGAGAGAGATAATGGTTACTCAGAGAAATGCTAGTAAATTTAGGATATTTAGGGTATATGGGTACAGGAGTCAATGTACACAGAGCCAGTTGCAGGTTTGGGGCCTTAGATAAAGCAAATGCCTCATAGATTATCTTAAATACTCTTTTATGGGATAGTGTTGAATGCACTCTGAGATAACTTGATCTTCGGTGTTGAATATTCACTTGCTATATCTTTATACTTGTATTGTGGTAGCACTTAAAAGACCCAGTCAGGATCAGGGTTTGTATACACGTTATACAAACACATAAAACATAGTCCTATCCCAGACAGTTTACAGTCCAGATAGACAAGACCGAACATAAGCAAACTGTCGAAAGGTATTTCTTGTTACCTGACCAGGTGCCCAGCACTACCATCTTGGATCCCACTGAAACTTGAAGATCTTGCCAGTGAACAGTAACTTATAGTCATAGAGCTAGGAAAAGCAGCATATGGACACCTAGCCATTGTCCATCATTAGGAGAGAGTAGACAATTATACAAACACTCAGTTCTGTACCCATATATAAGGTTCAAGGTACAATAAGGGTTTTGAGTGTCATTTGTAAAAGAATAATGGAAGATGTTTAGTCTTTGAAAATTTTATTGACTAGTCATGCTTAAGATGCTTCCTGTCTACAATTATTCTAAGTATTTCATATAAATACATTGCTTTTACTATAGATCTGGAGCGAGAAACCCAGGATTTGTACCAGCCATTTTGGCTGTGTTATATGGTTTCAAAGAATCGGTATTTGTTTTCTCTGTTTATAAGTTGCATATTAAAAGTAGCATATGAACAGAATACTGTGGGAGACACAAGCAAAAAGTGAGGCAGTCTCTCAGACCTCCTCGCCCCAATCCTCAATTGCTTTTATTAACTAAGAATAATTGATTCTTAAAGAGAAGTCCACCCTTTCTAGGGTAACAAAAATGCAAAATAAAAAACATTTTAAACAAGCACTTCCTTTGCATAGCATTCCATACTGGGCCATTGGCTCTTTCACAAGGGTGCCCAAAACAAACAAAAACACTTTAAAATTCTCAGTATTGGGTTGTGGAGGGAAGCATCCTCCCAAAATGCCACCCTTGGGCCCCAAATAAGTACCAGTTCCCAAACCCTGTATATCTTCTTGGCCGATGCTGCCTCTTCTATTTGATCCCAAGGTTCTTCACTCTCTCCAGGATCCCCTCACAAACAATATCAGATTCTATGCTTTCCCTTCTCTGGCCAGGTATCTATGTTGATTTTTCCACAGTCCTTACCTAGCATACCTACTCTTTCCACAACTTCCAGCTTGTGAAATATGATAGCTACTTGTATATGCTGCTTCATTCTTCCCGGAATTCTTTGCTGTAGAGAAATTCTTTGTTGGCAACCTTTGGCACATGACCCACCAGGGAAATCCTCTGGTGGGCCGGGATGGTTTGTTTACCTGCAGCGTCCGCAGGGTTGGCTGATTGCAGCTCCCACTGGCCGTGGTTTGCCGTTCCAGGCCAATGGGGGCTGCGGGAAGCGGCATGGGCCGAGGGATGTGCTGGCCACTGCTTCCTGCAGCCCCCATTGGCCTGGAACAGTGAACCGCGGCCAGTGGGAGCTGCGACCCCGCGGACGTTGCAGGTAAACAAACCGGCCTGGCCCACCAGTGGATTTCCCTGACTGTCCACATGCCAAAGATTGCCGATTCCTGCTGTAGAGGCTTAGAGCTCACATGCCCTAGAAAATACAACTCCCAGAATGCCCGTGTTTTGGGCTGACATAGTGACGACAATTTTTAACATAAGAATAGCCATATTGGGTTCATACCAAAGGTTCATCTAGCCCAGTATCCTGTCTTCCAACAGTGGGCAATGCCAGGTGCTTCAGAGGGAATGAACAGAACAGATAATCGTCAAGCAATCCATCTCCTGTTGCCCATTCCCAGCTTTTGGATCTGGACCCATTTTAAAGGGCCAGCATATCCTGATACAACTTCTGGAAGATATTGCAAACTTAATAGAATATGTTCCTTCTCCAAACTGTTATTTTTTTTCTTAAGGTAGGATAGAGAGGAAATTAAATCAATTGTAAACAGCAAATGTGATGAGTTCAAAAGCGAATAGAGTTGGGGCAGGCATTATAGAGGTAGGTTTGTTTTGTTTTGGTTTTGTTTGTTTTGTGGACAGTATTTTGAGGGGAATCAGCTAGAAGAAAGTCATACCCAAGGAGATATGTCAGTCCTTATTGAAAAATACAGCAATGTCTTGTGCTTTGAAGGGAAGGGTTTAGGATGGAATTGAAAGTCACAAATAAGTGCTGGGGATTGTAGGAGTTAGTGAAGTTGGAGACGTAGTGCTGCCTGACAAAGGAATATGGCATAAGTTATTGTAAATATGTGAAAAGAATTCCACATGGAAGCTCTGCAGATGTCATAGGTAGACAGAGATCTGAGGCTGGCTAAACTCCATTAGCCTTTTTGACATGTTAGCCGACGCCAAAATTGGTTGTCAGTATGGTGGTTCTGAAATATCTGTTCTCCTATGCCATCCTCCCAGATCACTTTAGTTCACATATGAACTGTGATTGATGAGGCGCAAGGGTTGGAAGTTAAAGCACCAGCAATAGGTCACACACAATCTCACTGCTCGTGAGATAATATTTTGAAACTTTGATTTGGTGAAAACTTTTATTTTACGGTAGCATCACCCAAATCCCAAACTGATGAACTTTGCAGTGGAAAACCTATGTCTGGGTCTGACAAAAATAGTGTCTTCTCTGGCCAGTTCCTCTTGATGAGGTAGAAGGAATGTTGACCTTTCACCTCAACCCATGTACCTCAAGGCTAACAAAATCTAGCAGAGAAGAACTGGATTCATTTTTGGTTGAGATGCTAGCTTCCACCATAGGAGTCGTCATATGCCTTTTGTTGCACTACTTCTGCTAGCAACGACAGCTGGTATCAACACATCCATTCTTTCACTCTGCCAGGCAGCTAATCTATTGCTCTAGGACTAGCAGGTCTATCAGTTCCTTGACTTGTCTTTTGCCATTGTTGCTGAACTGTAAGTTGGATGACTTACTGTTTCTGGGACTGCCATTGCTGTTCCTGGTAAACTGCAATCTGGACTTCTTGAAGATGCTTCTGGGCTAAAGCCTATGCTTGTTGCTCAGAGACTGAAATCTGAGCTTTCTGCTTCAGCAGCTGTTCCACCAGCCACTTATCCTTTTTTTCTTTTTCCTCTTTATACATTTTATTGTGGAGGTTGTGTGAAAAATTCCACAACTTCTGGTACTAGATGTAAGCTGATGGATTCCTCACCCTGCTCCAACAAAATGCTGCACACAACTTGTACAAAGTCAAGAGTTATCTGCTAGCTGGGATTGTGATTTGTAACCAAAAGCAATTCAAGTTAAACAACCTAAACCTTCTCCTCAAATTTGGCTGCTGTAGCTTTCCTTCCTTAGGGCTGACCCCAGCTTTCTTTTGAAAGGGAAAGTCCTATGTCGCTTACTCAGGGTGGAGTTTGACAAACCACACCTGCTCAGTGAATTAAGGAATTAACCTGCAGGGTTCTAATGCCTGCCCACAGTGTGGGACTGTAGGAGAATCCTACCACCCTTCTACAAGACCTATCCAAAAATAGTTACACCCTTGCTTTTGTAAAGTAATAAATACTTAGTTCCAGACTGCAGGCCTCAAGACTGCACAGACTTTTAGGGTCAGTTTTCTTAAAGCTGTTTACTTCTTCTAGGCAATGGCTTTAGCGAGGCTTTGTCAGTGGCTGGACTATGTCATTAAATTCCAGATACCAACATGGTACAGATTGGGCATATTGTGTTTCCCTAGTCTGTAGAGCAAGAAGAAACCTTATATAAGCCACTGGTGCTACAAGTAGTTTAACTTCATCTATTTACCCTTCTTCCTGTTTACTTAGCACTTGCACAGGCTGTTAAATTGTTTACCTGCAGATAGGTGAACTCAGCAAGGTGCAAACATTTTTCATTTCTCCGAGATTGTAAAAGAAAACAATTTTCATTCTGATCTTTAAACCAAAAAGTTTCCACTGAACATGTAAGTAAGTATTGATACATCAACTAAAATGAGAGCAGTTATGTGGAAAGTAATCTTGCATTTAATGATAGATATTAAAATTTTATGTTGCTAAGAACGTTAATATATCTGAATGTTAATAACTTTGCAGTTTCTGAACTGCAAATTCAGACATGTCACGTGCATTTGTCATTGTCAGAAGATTTAACTGCATGACAAGTTTGAACTTTTAAAAGTAAGACATTTGAGTTTAGAGCAAAAAAGTGTGAAATATTATTCTTAAGGAGAAACATACTCTGTTCACAGCCCTAGAACTCAATCTGCTTGTCCATTTTTTTTTTTTAAATAAAAATTCTCATTAGGCTGAGACTGACTAATCATAAGAAAATTCAACCCTAAAAGAATCTGAGAATTTTAAAGTTGGAAAAAAATAGAGCAATCAGGTGGTGGTGGTAGGGTTTCTTATGATGTACTAGATTATTTTCAAAAATAAAAGAATAAAATTCTTTATCTTAGAAATATCAGGAATGTCAAGTCTGATCCTGACTTACTTTCCTTGAGGACTTCTTGGAGGTCTCTTTGTATTCTATGGATATAGTAAATCCAAACAAAATCTGTAGCTAAATGATGGCTAGATACATTGTCAAATGTATTTTTAAAGGCTCAGTATACTTATTTCTTTATTCTGATTTAGAACTAAGTGGTGGGGAGCAGGGAGGGAGGTGAAGAGAAACCCACTTAATACCAGATCTAGGTGCCTGCCATACTTTTAAAGTTACATTAACAAGTCCCAGCACATTCCCAAAAATAATGAACCAGAGAAAACAATCAAAATTAGACATCCTGACAGTACCTTACTACACCCCCAAATTTCCATTTGATTGGGCTTCTCTCTCTCCCCAAAATTCTGGGTAAAAAGATTAACTTTGCTGCATGCTCTGGCTATTTCACTCCAAGGGAGGGAGTAAATTTCAAAGTTGGAAGCCTCTCATGGAGAATCCATTGCTGGATGCTGTCTCTGAGGAAACTCCAGCCCAAGCTGACAACTGTGACAGTATGACTTGGGCAGAAAGGTGGTGTCTCAAAGAGGCAGGACCAAAGCCATTTAGGACATTATAAGGGCAAACCAATACTTTAATCTCCAACCAGAAACCCTGGAGCACTGGTGTCATGTACTTCTGGCAAGACGCATCACCTAGTAAGCAGGTGGCTGCATTAGAACCAAAAGACTCTGGAACTTTCTGCACGCTGCAGCGGCATCCACGTAGAAGTTATTGCATGGCATACTGGTGTGCTGTAGAGTTACATCCTGGCATGTTGTGCAGTAGCTTGCTGTGTAGACAAGCCCTAATATTTTCTGTCACATTCATTTCTGGCTTTTTTTAAAGGGATAGTTCTCCAGCACAGATGAGCCCGGTAGCCGTAATATAGTATAATGGATGTTATGTAGGGCAATGGTTCTCAAAGCTGGTCCACCGCTTGTTCAAGGAAAGCCCCTGGCGGGCCGGGTCGGTTTGTTTACCTTCCGCGTCCGCAGGTTCGGCCGATCGCGGCTCCCACTGGCCGTGGTTCGCCTCTCCAGGCCAATGGGGGCTGCGGGAAGGTCAGCCAGCACATCCCTCAGCCCGCGCCACTTCCCGCAGCCCCCATTGGCCTGGAGCGGCGAACTGCGGCCAGTGGGAGCCGTGATCGGCCAAACCTGCGGACACGGCAGGTAAACAAACCGGCCCGGCCCGCCACGGGCTTTCCCTGAACAAGTGGGGGACTGGCTTGGATACCCTACATCAGTGGTTCTTAAGCTCTTTTAAATTGTTGTTTAAATAATGAGAATGCTCTCTCACATAACCATGTTGATTTTTCTTCTGACAGAACAGTTTGAATAAAAGCATTCTGTAAAGCATGTCAGTTATACTCTATACAGTTGTAGATATTGGCTGGTCGCCCAATATTGTCACAAGGAAAGTTAATTACAGACACTTCATGTGGAGAAAGTATACAGATTGTCCATGTGATTCATTCTGAACAAAGGAAAAGATCAGCATCTAACATTCATCAATGAAAATACATTTTCTAGTACGAGTGGTGTTTTGAAGTGTAAAAAGACACTTACTCTTAAGCAGTAAGGCCAATTGTAAAGCAGCACAACAATAAACAATAAACAATTTCTTTAACCAAATATATTCGGGCAGTGCTCTGATACACATCTTTCTATGTGATGATCTTCAAATATATAGAGAAGTTTGCTCTACTGTTAGCCATTGAGTGACGATTCTCTCAGATATCTGGATTAGTGTTTTGTTAAATTTTGTGTTGGAAAATAACCAGTTAAAATATGGGAATCTGAATAAATATTTATTTTTATGAAGTGTAACAATGAGGTGTTGTGTGCCACTTAGTTTATTTTTGTCCTTCAAGGGGATGTATTAGTTTGAAATTTGATCAATTAAAAACAATGAGTTAAAAGTTGTTTTACCTGCCTTTGAGTCCCACTGACAACTTTTAAGTTTCACTGTAACATTTGCCTGTGTTTAAAAAAAAAAAAAAAAAAAACAACCTCTCCCTTGCCATTGTGTGAAAGACTCATACAAGCAGGGGACGCTGCCTGATCAGGCCCGGATACTCACAGGTGGACTCTTGTGCCCACACGAAGCCCTACTGTAGTTAAGAGAGCTCTCTGTGGGCACAAGGATCTACCTGTGCAGGTTCAATTACAGGCTCAAGACCTAAATAACTAAACAGTGGAAATGGTAAAACCAACTATACACCAAGAGTACAAAGTAAACTAAAAGGGAGAACTTTTTCCTCTAATCTCTTTCAGTTATTGTAATTCTAGGCATTATTCCTATAAATAGGAGGTAAGAATTTTCAGGCTGCGGTTTTTAAAAGTTGACTGTGTCCCTTTAAATAAATACAGTGGTTGTGGAGGATTATTTTTTCTAACGATTAAAACAACGTACTTTGGTTCAGTTGAAATGAAATCCCTTGTTTCAGAGGTTATGTTCCGTTTCACTTCAATATGGCTACTGTTACTTAGTGGTTTCATTGCAACATTTTGGGTGAAATTCTGGCCCCATTGTGGTCATTGGGAGTTTTGCCATTAGGTATGTCTGAGCCGGAGCTGAAATTGTAATTTCCAGCCTGGGTAGACACACATATGATAGCTTTAATTGAGCTGTCCTGCTAAAAATAGCAGTGGTTGGACAGGCTAGCTGCCCTGAGTACAATCTCATCTGAGACTCTAGGAACATACTTGGATGTTTAGCTTGTCCAATTGCCTGAGCTGCTGCGGCTGTTTTTAGCAGGCTAGCTTGATCAGACCTAGCATGTATCTGTCTACCACAGCTGGAAATTAAATCTCCAGCTGCAGTGTAGATGTACCCATGGATTTCAGTGGAGCTGGATTTCACCATTTAATTCTTATTCTGAATCTTTTTCATGCCGTCAGATATTGCTTAGGGCATGAGCAAGCCTCTGCCGTTCCTTCCTATCCTGGGCCACTCTTTGCATGTCCTCTATGTTAAGTCCCATGATTTTTCCCTCTGTGAATAGTGTTTGATGGGGGAATTTTTTTCAGTCAGATCCTTGTGCATATTCCTTTAGTTGCTGTGACTCAGCTGGGAAGGGGGATTACAGGAATGCACATGGTGGTTCAACAGTGAATATCATGGGAGGTCTTAAATGAAAGCCAGGGTCATAATGGTCATTAATATCATTGTGAAGTATATGTACAGATACTACGTAAGGAGGGGTGTGTGTGTGTGTGTGTGTTAAAGTTTATATCAAGGCAGAGTTGACAAGCATCTAGGATGAGTGCAGATGAAGGATTATAAAAATTTCAGAAAGGAACTAAGAGAGATAGAAACACAATAGGGGAGGAGAACCTTATTTTGGATATACTTCAAAGGTTTGCTGGACTGTGTTTGGGGAACAAAGATGACATCCCATCATCCTGCACCTAGCCAGTAAGCAGGCAATGCATTTACATTCATCGCACACAGCCTTGGTTGAAACACTGCAGAGGACATTTTGGGGTGAGATAAATTTCTTAATTTAACAGGCTAACCTCCATCTTAAGTTTAGTCTCTAGAAAGTGTTATATTTGTATATGTAACTTTTTTGTTTCCATTATCATCACCCACTATCTCTTGAATCTTTGATGATAACCTTATTGTTTTCACTATAAATCAGTGGTTATTTACCTTTACTGCAGCCTGCACCCCTTTGGTTCTCAAAATATGTTCTCACACCCTTTATCAAAAATCGTTGAAGTAGGTCAGTTCTTTAAACCTAGATATATTTTTGTTTGTATATTACACTAATCATTAAAAAATGTATAATGTTAATAAATACATAGGTTTGATGAAACAAAGTAGTTGTACTTACGTGCCTGTGCTTAATTTGGCATGTCTTGCACCCCCAGAAAGGGCATCTCGCACCCCCAGGGGGTGCATGCACCCCAGGTTAAGAATCACTGCTATAAATAGATCTTGGTGCTGGGTATTAAGCCAGATGCTGATCCTGAGTTGAATCATACAAGCTGGTGTGTACACTGTTCCCTTGGGGACAGCACGCCTGACATTTCTGTGAATGTTCAGTGGATAAGGGGCTAGACACTAAACTAGAAACTCTTCAAAGGGGCTCAGGGACGGGTGCATTTATTGTTAACCTACAAAGCAAAGTGAGGGTAGGTCTACACTTACCGCCGGTAAGCAATCGATCTTCTGGGATCGATTTATCGTGTCTTGTCTAGACGTGATAAATCGATCCCGGAAGTGCTCGCTGTTGATGCCGGTACTCCAGCTCGGCAAGAGGAGTACGCAGCATCGACGGGGGAGCCTGCCTGCCGCGTCTGGACCCATGGTAAGTTCAAACTAAGGTACTTCGAATTCAGCTATGTTATTAATGTAGCTGAATTTGTGTACCTTAGTTCGAAATGGGAGGTTAGTGTGGACCAGGCCTAAGAGCTGACAGTCCTGAGGAGAGTGCTTGGCTGGCGAACAGGCTGGTGGTGTAGGAGCTGACACCCTGTTAAGCAAAGGCAAATCTCCCTCTCACTGGAGGCAGGGCAATAACAAGGTGACTCAGTCCTGGATACCCGCAGAGCCATCACAGCTGCCCAACAGAATGTCTGCCATGGCAAACGCTGGCTTCATTCCTCATATATGTCCCAGATGTTTTCGTCGTCTTTTCTGGATATCTTTAGAAATAAGGGGTTGTAGAACTCTGACAATTCTTGGCATTTGCTGCAAACTATTCCATTTAATACCTAGTATTTTCCTTCGGCATTTGCTTTTTGAAGGCATTCATACATGCTTAAGTATATCTTTGGATTTTCAGCTTTCAAATTCATATATTAAGATGGAAATAAAATGCGAATTAAAAATGTGTAGTTTTGTCTTCAAATTGGTCATTTAAAATTTTTTACAAATCTTGTTTAAACGGGTGAATGCAGCTGCCACCTTGCCAATTCATGACATAATTTCTTTCTGGATATCTCCATTGGTTTGTACATCACTGCCAATGTACTCACTCCTTGTAATGTTTGAGTTTGGGAGCTATTGGGATTCTCATTAGATTTGTTTTTTCATAACTCATTATTAATCCTGTCTTTTTTGCAATGCTGGACTGTCTTTTGGTCTTTGTTTTCTTGTTAGTTTAGATGTCATTTAGAAAGCAGCAAAATCCATATCTTTCAGTGTTCTATTGTGGAACCAATTGAAGTCTGTGTTGTATTGTTCTACACTTTTTCACATAGTGAAATCAATGACATTGCCAAACAGGAGCGGTGAGAGAATGCATCCTTGTTTGACACGAATATCTCTAATAAATGATTCACGCAAGTCTATATAACTGTGCAAGCTGCACCTTGATATAAAGCCTTGATGATGTTAATTACTTTTGTTGGCAAAACTTCAAGATGTTCCAGAGTGATGTAGGCTGTCAAATGCTTTCTTAACATTTTCTTACCACAGAGTGCTTACTTAGGGATGACTAGGCAGGTATTTTAGGCCCTGATACTGCTGGCAGCTCTGTGTGGACAGGCCATTTACTTTGATGGGTCCGCACATGGGCATAGCATTGCTCCTACAACGAGCAGCTTGCATGGTTAGGGCCTTAGTCAGCAAACATCCAAGAAAAGGTCAGAGCTATATTTATACCCACAAAACATTGTGAGAATAAATGCTATTATGTTAACATTTTTAATTTTCTGTCCTCATTAATACAAATATTATATCATGCCATCAACAACAATGCAACTGTTTGGGTGTCTTAGTCTATGTCTGCACTGCAATTAAAAACCCATGGCTGGACCATGCTAGCTGACTCGGACTCCTGAGGCTTGGGCTATAGGTATGCTTAATTGTAGTGTAGACTTCCAGGCTCGGACTGCAGCCTGAGCTCTGGGACCCTCCCACCTCATTGGGTCCTAGAGCCTGAGCTCAAGTCCAAGCCCGACAGTCCATGTTACAGTTAAATAACCCCTTAGCCCAGGCCCCATGAGCGTGAGTCAGCTAGCACAAGCCAGCAGTGGGTGTCTTAATTGCAGATATACCCATAGATCACAAATATTTAGTGTGCTTTAACAGGTTTTTCCTGGAACCCAATGGTCTCTCGATATTTGAGGACTCTTTCATACAGAGGGCCTACAGTGATACATATCCATATCTTACCAAGTTATATGGATGTATAGAAACGGATGAGTCTCCTCTCCAAAGCCAAAATATTCCTTGCCACTTGGTTTTAATTCAAGCTATAGTTATTTTAGATTGTTTAAAGGACTTTAATATTTTTACCACAAGTAAGAGAAGTGGCTCTGAATTTAGAAATAAGCAACTAAGACTATTTAGATGAAATTTTAAAGAAAGACTGAATAGCAAAGAGAGGGTAAATTGAGTGCTCCCATTGCCTGTGAATCTTGCTGCCTTATTGAGGCATTTTGCATTAGCCATTGTAAGATTGAGAATATTAGAACTGGTGGTTCTGGTATTTCAGTTCTTATAAGAATTGGTCTTTCTTACAAAATAGCTTGGAAGTTACAATTTCACTTCCTCCTTGCCTAGGGAAAACTATTGCTCATCTTTGTCATAAAAGTGTGTAGTTATCTTGATTGGCAGGGACCTTTCCGCTATTTAGTTCATCCCAGAGCATAGTTGTAGGATTCATTTTGTAGTGCAGATCTGCATTTGGATTTAGTCTATACAGAAGTTTGCTCAGTTTTGAAGGTTATGCTTTAAGGTGCTGTATTTTGAATGTTTTGCACCTGCTAAGATATTGATTAGTGATCAACAAACACTGAGAAGATTGCCAACTCCTAATTTTAGGAATAAAAGGTTCTTTTCTGGAGCTGCCAAGAGCAACATTAAATATATGGATATTTTTGTAATGCAATAATAGTCAGATTTGTCTGAAGTATGAATGCTAAAATCAAAATCTTTCTACTTGTCTCTGTTTATAATGATATGTGCTTAATTTGTCTTCTAAAATGTATTCTTGCAGAAATAAAATTGTATTTTTGTGGATTATAGTGGCCTTCGTACAAGGTTGTACAACAAGGAAACAAGTTGTTGGGATAAATCGCATTGTTTCTAGTATTTTTCTGCAGCAATACTTTTTAGCAGGTTGAAATTACTGGAGGACTGTGACTTCTGTACATTTTAAATTAATATAATTTTGTTTTAAGTAAGCTTTTGTTTTCAGCATGTTTTGGAATAACAAGAGTTTGCTAGCACTAGAGGATTGTGCTGGACATTTTCTATAGAAGTGATATCCTGATAACTTTGCCTTACCTCCATTTGGCCATTCTGTTCAAGTTTCCCTGCTACTCCAGCTCTCCCTCTGTGGTCTTTTGCCTCTTCCCATGCAGTTCCTCCTCCTTCCCCTGGCTGTGTTTCCTCCAGGACTCTAGTATTCTCCCCCCTGTCTTTTTGTGTGCAACCCTGAAATGTCCTTTCATCCTGATGTCCTCCAAAGTTAGTCAGGGCTAGTTGTCTGTAACCATCTTATGTTCTTTGCGTGGTAGTCTATTTAATGTTTTAATAAAATAGTGCTAGGAACTTAATGATGAGCTTTGATGCAATTTCTGGTCTCACTAAAGGGCAAGAAAATAGAATCATTAGCCTCTCCAGATGGGTAAGAGGCTAGAAGTCTGAGGACCCACTATGCATTCTGCATTTCAATGACCAGCTATAATCTTAATTTTCTGTATTGTATTTTAAATATAGCAGTGGGAAATGGCTAGACTGGTCAGTTTGCTGGATCAGAATGTTTTAGCTGCAGAAGTAGAGTTTTCTTTGTTCATCTGCTGTGTGTACTTTCTAGTAATGCCATTATAGCCTGTCACAAATGTGACAGAGATCCTCATTGTTTCCTGCTAAGGTTTCTTTGTTGCCCTCATTGTTCCCAGTAGGAAATCTAGTTACTGGTTAAAACCCTAATATGAATGTTCTTCTGTCAGCCATGAGCATGATTTGATAAAATGGTTCTGACGTCTCTTAAATCTTGAGCATTTCCAATTTATTTTAAGGAAGTGCTGAGAAAATTATTCAGGCGAGAAAACTATTGAGACTGATTTGAACAATCGACTAATGTTTTTACATAATGTTAAATTGTATTTAAATTTAATGTAATTATATTTTTTAAAAGTAGTTTACACTGGCTTACTTAAAATATAACCTACTGACCTATTTGATATCTTAAACACCTAATTTGATATTGGTCTTTGTCAAAGTTGCACTACACCATTTCCCAGTAATGCTCGCATGGAGATGAACCAAAGGTAACTTAAAGTAGCTTTCTTTGTTTCAAAAAGGCATGGGATCTGGAAACTTTTTTAAACAAGAAAATAGTGAAGGGGTGACTTGTACCAAATGGTAACCTAATATTTAAAATAACATTTAAAGTCACGTCATCCACCTGCACTAATGTGCATTTGTGTTATAGAACAATAAATATACTACTTGTATTATACTACCAAAGTTCTCCTCAGTTCATCGTTCCTGTACTTTGACTACATCATATGTCCCTTTTGCCAAAATAAGCATTTCTGTCACCAGGTACAAAGCGTCTGTCTCAACTCTGACAGGGCTTGAACTAAAGGCTAGCAAAGTGATGCTGCTTGCGTTTAAGGTCAGTGCCTATCACTAGGTAAACCAGACTGGCTCCTTATTTCTCCTACAGATGTTTTAATATGCTTAACATTATCCAATACCAGCAACTGAGGTAGTCTAAATACCACAGCAGGGACTGATTAGCTTTTTCAGATCACTGCCTTTATTTGCTGTTTGCAAAGAAGCTTAATCCAGTGCTGGAGACCAGGCTTCCTGCTGTGCACTTGGGTAGCTTTCTCTCATTCTTTGTGTTCACAGTGGCAGAAATTAGTGAGAAGACTTCTCCTGCCTCAGAATTAAAAACTTCAAAATAGTAATGATAGTAGCTGTTCTTGTGGGTGTTTAATGGACAGTGTAAAGAGGTTGTATTTGGTTGGATTTTTGATTTGCAATTTTCTAAATTCATCTGCTGCTATGTCCAGAAGGTTTAGGTGCAGAAATGCATGCAGCATTGGATTTTGCACTTGATAATATTTGCTCTATATAGGTAAATCTGGACATCTGATAAACTTTTGTCTTACAGTATGATGATGCGGGGATTCATTTGTTTTCCTGAAACATTTTAAAATTCAAATGCAAATTGGAAAATGCCTGAAATTAACAATCCTAATAATAAACTATTTGTATTCTGGGAGCCCTCTAAACCACAGCAAATGGTCTCAAATAGATTTCCTTGGCCTGTGAGAATAGACAAACAGATGCTTCAGCTTGATTTTCAGTATTGCTTATCTGTTCATTGAATGGAACTGGAAGTCATTTAATATACTTGTGCCTCAGCCTTGTTTCATCTGAATTGAGCTTTCTTGTGTAAAGTTACTAAAAACAAAGGCCATGATTTGAAAGTCCGAGATTTGGTCTGCTTTCTTACCAAACACCAAAACTACATATTGGGCTGTTTGTAGGATCCAATTATTTGGGAAGGAAGAAGGGGACAAGTGGGTATTCTGGGGCCCATGCCCCCTGGATGTAGCTTAAAAAAAAAACAACAAAAAACAGGTGACCCAGGTGCTTGTTAAACCCAGAGAAAATATTGGATTTTAGGAGTTTTAAAGAAGTATAATTGGGCTGCAGTATCTGTATTCACAGTGATTTATAATTTATATAAAGGATGAAGACTTTCCAATCTTCTTCTGTTCCATTGCATAACATTGGATGGCTTTGTACATATTTTGGCCTTTCTGACAATAACTTGAGGTCCCTTGAAGGTCGGGTGTGGGGGGGAGGGTGAATGTCCCCTTTGCCTCCCTGGTAGCAAATGGCTGTTGTCATGTTGCTAAATGTAGTAAATTGCAGGTCTTTTATTAATAAAAAATTTGTTTTGGACATTTTCTTTTAGCTTAGAGACATACTGTCTCCACAAGGAAGAAAAATTTTAAAACCTGCTTACCTAGTGACTTAACTTCCAAAATATGTATTTAGATTATCTATACAAACTGCAGGAAACCAGGGAGATTTCTGCTTCAAGTGTAAATCTGTAGTATAAGTTTTTCTTCTTACAAAAGCATGAACATTGATGACTACAACAAATAAATTTATTGTTGAAATGGTGCTAGCACAGTTCCTCTTTCCTTTATATATGTTTATTAATGTTCTAATGCCATTAGTAAGAAAAATCCCATATTTTATGCTTAAAATTGATATTTTTGCAGTTTAATAATTTATCAAAACTTTTTCTATTGAAACTGAAATTCTTACTCTAAACATTGTATTTGGTTTTAGTTGTGTATAAGTACAAGTTCATCAGGCTTATTGGTACATTAATAAAAGTAAAGTTTCAGGAAATTCAGAGTGTGCTTTTGAATGTATTTATGTATAATATTGGCTTCTTAACAGACCTCCTGTTGCACTGCATCGATAAGGATTTATTTTATTAACAGGAAAAAGAAAATACACACAATCACTGCTGTTATATTTTCTATATATTTTTAATTTGCCAGCAAAAGCTACAAGGTTTTTGTAATAGACTTGGCTATATCCTTTAGGTTTTGGTTTTTATAGAAACTTTTACTACTTAAAAATAATTCCTTTCTTTGTTGCATGTATTAGAAACAATGAGGAAAAGCTGAAGTCTGCCCAAGCCAGGTGTTTCTTGCTGGCAGCCTGCTCCCTAATGACTCTGGCGCTCATACAGCAGCTGCCTGCTAGTCTCCTTTGTATGGCCTATTGTTGCTGCACACCCCTCGTTAATACACATGCTGCCTGGGGCAGACCCTGAGAATGACATCAACTTGCTTATCTTAGAAACCTACAAACCTGATACAGGGTGGGGAGGTTGCCTTGCATCTGCCTGGCCAACTAATTGTGAATTCTCTGGCCTATGATTGGCTGTTGTTCCACTCAGTAATAGGTTAAGCAAAGACATTGCCATTCCATCTGTTCAACCATTCATTGTTCTGCTTGCTTGCCTGGAAGTCTGCAGCTGAAATCGTGTTAAGGAGTTGCTTCTGGAACTGCTACAAGAAACCAATGTCTCTGTGTTTTCCAGCTAACGTAAGTATTTGGACTACTCTCTGCAGGGATTGAAAAGTTTCACCATTCTAACACTTCAGTACATCTTACCGCGTTCTCAACAAAATAAATAGCCATACACATCACAAAATCTCCAAATTTTGGGGGTGTTTTAAAAAAAAAAAAAAAAAAAAAAATTTACATCTGAAAAATAATTGCATGAAAGGGTGATCTTTAACTTGATACATTCTGTAAGGAACTTGTAGGAGCAAATGTATTGCTGGGGGTGGAAATGACAGTCAGAACTCTTCAGGGGAACTAGATTTTCTGCACTCTTTGGGTGACTTCAACTTAAATTTCAATGTTTTATCCTTTGTAAATATGCTATAATATTTTATAGATTTGCCCATTTTACTAAATTATGGTGAAATTTGAAAAAATTAGCTAAGATTAGGAGGAACATCACTTGGGGACAATGTCTGAACTTAAAGGGATGGATTTAGGGCAGGATATAACATTAGTTCTTTGGGGCTACTCTCAGGTGGTAACATGATCTAGTCAAAGCTTCTGTGATTTCAAAGTCATTCTTACGTTTATAAAATTAGCCAACACATTATTGTGCAGTTTTTAATCTATTTTGTTTTATATTTTGGGTTCAGATATTAGGTTGAAGAACACATACAATGTACACTCCATGAACCAGTGTTCCAAGGATCCTCTAAAGAAAAAACACTACAAAGACCTTCATATACCAGTTGGGAGGGAAAGAGGGCACATAAAAGGGTTAAAAAGAGGTTTGCATTTCTACCACATGCCCTATTGTGTGAACATATGCATAAGTCTATTGAAAGTTTTCAGAAGATGGGCAGGCCACCAGTTGCTGGTCTCCTGCAGTTCCAGTAGACATCTGTTGCCCCAGAGCATTAACCAATCTGTTCAATGGGACATCCTTCCTTTGTTAGATAGAGTGATGCAGACAACAGTACTCCCTTGAAATACAATGGTAATTAAACATACAGAAACTACTGCAGGAGGTATTTATTACATATTCATTATTTTATTTGCATTGTTGCAATATCTTTGCCATTTGGGAAGCTAGGACATTTGTTTCTACATTGGTAGTCTGAAGTTCTATATGACAAACAGTTGTTTTTTTTTAAACAAGCTGTGGTCTAAATATTTACTGCTTGCTGTTTAGAAGATCTAGGAATAATTTAAGTATCCTTGTGTAAAAAACCAAACTCTTTCACTGTTGTAGGATTTGTCTTTAAAAATGTAAGCTCTTTTAAGGACACATGCAATTGCTATTATAAAAATTTTGTTATAACACGCTGTTTCACTTATTGCACCATGTAAAGTTTGCATTAAACTATTATGAATTTCAGCTGTAACTGGACAGCTTTCGTAATATTAAAAGTTTGCACCTGACCTCTTGAAAAGTAGAACTGTCTAGTTCAAAATAAATTAATGCTGGTAGTTAGTGGAAAATAGTTTTGCTACTGAATTTGAAGAACAGTAGATGGAAAAAGGATGCAATTCTGTAACATAATGGCATCCACAGTGTTAAATGTAAACCCCTTACTTAACAAGTGTGTGTGATGATAAATGGACATAGTATTTGATGATGATAGTATAGTAATCCTATAATAATGGAGCCTGTTTAAATATGAAGCCACATTTGGTTGTATAGCTTTGAAGGGGGAGGGTTATGATTTGCAGGCTTTTTGGTGTAAAGAATATAAGTACGTATGCATTCATAAGTTAAGAACCCTTCCTTTTCTGTGTAATGATTGGATTGTTTTTTATCACACAATAGCCAATGGAAGATTATATATTTTATATTTAAAATTTTTATAAATTCAAAACTATTGCTTAGTAGTTGTATTGAAAGCATAAGAACTAAGTACAATAATTTAGTTATTAGGTTTATTTCTTTGGCCACTCATTTGTGTTGATGATACACTTTTTTTATTTTATATCTAGATATAAAATAAAAAGTGTATCAACACACACACATATATCAAAATAGTTTATAGCAAGTATTTTCATCTAGATTACATGGTATCTATAAAGTTGTACTGAGAACATGGTTGATAAGAAAAGAGTTTTATTGAAAATAAAGGACACAGAGAGAGCTTTTATGTTATGTTACTCCTTGAATAAATTCATTCTCTTTATTTCTGGTGGGCTTCATTATGCTGTCAACAGGTGCGTTAACATTTGACTGAAAGAAGCAAAAATAATTTAGGTTAGTTTGCTCAGGTAGAGTGACTGCCATTTCTCTCTTCACTCTCTAATAAACTCTATTAGGATTTAATTATGATATCTAATTTTCATCGTTATAATCAATGAATATTGTATAGGACATTGTGTTGGGAGCTCCCAAGCCTAAAAAAAAGGAGGTGCTGCAGCAGATTATTTGCTGCCTATCACAGATGATGTAGAATTTGTCTGAACATACATAGCACTTACATGCAGGTCTGACAGCAGGAATAGTATGCTGCTTATGCAAAACTTAAAGGTAATATCTCAGAATCCTTATGCTTTGTGGTTGTAGTGGATTTTTGTATTAAAACACTAGTTAAAATAACAATAGTATGCTTAATTCAATTAAATACTGTTTGTGTGGGCTTTGAAAGCTGCAACTGCTGTAGTATCTCTTTGCAGAAGAGAAGGTTACTCACCCAGTGCAGTAACTGAGGTTCCTTGAGATATGTGTCATTTTGAAAGAATATTATGTTTATAGTTATGATAAAACTTTAATGAGAAACAATTAGAATATGACATCAGGAAATAACAATACATTTAAATTAGTTAAGATTAATGTATGTCAAGATAGGTTTATCCTGTTCTGATAGTGTCCAAAAGAAAAGTACTACATTTAGTTCAGTGCTAAAATGGCATTTCACAGTACATGGATTTGGGCAGTGACCCATTATCTTGGTGTATTCTATTAGGGCAATACATGAGCTGACCCAACTTTTCAGTCCAGCTTAAAAATGTTGCCCATTAAATATACTTCATCCAGTCAGAGCAGATTGTGGGGTTTATGGAACAATGATGTCGGAGCGTCCAGATTGGTTTGGCAGCTGCATTGTTCTCAGAGGGTAAACCAGACGCACTTAAGTCCCCGTCTTTTTCATAGGCTTTTGTTCATAGCAAATTATTCTTTCACTGTGCTAGCATTCATGATGGCATGTTAAAGGAGTGCATCCTAGCAACTAAAGGCTGGTTGCTAGGCAGCCTAGCTTCCAATAGGTTTTTCTTGTTTAAGATACTTTTTGGTGGCAGTTCTATGGAGGCCACAGTGTGGGTTTTTAACTGTATCCTTTTATTGAGATACTGTTGTGATTTGTTACTGGCACTAGGCTATCCAGTGTATTACAGTAGTTAATAAATCACCAAGTATAAAGGTACACTTCCTAAATTCCCTTTGTATTTAATCTGCAGTATTGCTTGAACTCATAAAGATCCCTATAAAGAAAATGAACATTGACTGATATACTGCAAGAGACAGCATCACAATCACTCTGCCTTTTAACTAAATCAGATCTATACAGAAAAATATATTCTACTTTTAACTTCTATCAGTCTAAACTAGATTAAACTGCTGGAAAAAAATGCTCTTTGTTTTCAAATTAAAAATGGTAAGTTATCAAGTAGGACAATTTAGTTAATACAGCTATTTACTGAAAAACTGTACTGCTGTGGAGATGTCCTAACAATGCATTTAAAAACTTTTTTTTTTAATTAAATCGTGGTTGGCATTTTCACTTCTCACATTTGTCTCAAGAGAAGTCTTCATGAGTTGTCATATGTATTCTGCATACTTTTTTTTTTTTTTCCAGCAAATGAACTAAAACTCCGCAAATGACTCAGTACTCTTAAATATATACTATTTATTTATCAGGTCGGGAGATTATTTATTCAAACGAAAGAAATTTTGTATCTTGGGTAAATTTAAACTATGGATAATTGTTAATGGAATGGAGACAATGGAGTTGTGTTTAATACAATGATTTTTCTCAGTGTGATTTCAATCTGGTTTGTGGCCACACTATATATGACATTCAAGCACTGCCTCCTGTGTATGTATCTTGCTTAATTTTTGTCCTGCATGAACTAGAAGAGCTGTTTGTTTTTCTGTTTCATCCTTATCTAATTCATGTTCTTGTTTTAATGTTAGTCCTGCAACATGAGCAATTTAGTCCATTTTTAACAATGAGAGAGAAGCAGATATTTTACTTTTTCATAACGGAAACAGTTCTGCTTTATGCCAGAATTCTCTTTCAAGAGAACAAAAAGTAAAGGAAGTAATAAGTTCCTTTTAAACAGATTATGGAGATAACTTTTATGAGGAAATAGATATATGAAAAATTTTTAATCTACAATAATGTGAACTCCTCCAGTAAACTTGGGTGGGTGGGGCTTTTATGAGGCACAGAAAACCACAATCTGCTTTATTCTCTATCTCCTATATACTTTCCATCTCTGCATTTAGGCCCTGATCCAGAAAAGTACTTATGCACATGCCTAAGCTTAAGCATGTAACTAGCCACATTATTGAAATTAATATTTAAGTGCTTTGCTGGATTGCTCTCATTTACTTCAGTAGACTTTGAATCAGCCCATAGTTCCAAGTCTTGCTTTGTTTTAGTCAGAAGTGCTACTTTGAGAATATTCAAAGTGTTTCTTGATTTGCCTGGACTTAATAAAGGAATTTAGGAATGTGTAGTGATGTTTACCTGACTGAATTAATACTCTGTTTCAGGATTCATTGGACTATGTTTATTCTATCATTAACCCATTTCCCTAATTAGTGAAATATAAAGGGGAACAAAGGGGACCTAAGGAACTATAGACCAGTCAGCCTAATTTTGATATCTGTAAAGTTACAAATTTTTAAACAATAAATTTATAAGCACCTAAAGGATATTAAGTTTATAAGTAATAGCCAATATGGATTTGTCAAGAACAAATCATGCCAAACCAACCTAATTTCCTTGTTTGACAGGGTTACTGGCCAAGTGCATAGAAAGCAATCTGTAAACAACATATATCTTTATTTTTAGTAAGCCTTTTAACACAGTTCCACATGACAGTCTTATAAGCAAACTAGGGAAAGTGGTCTAGATGAAATTATGATAGGGTGTATACAATACTGGTTGTTAGACTGTATTTAAAGAGTAATTATCAATTGTTTGCTGTCAAACCGGGGCAGAGGGGGGAGGAATATATCTAGTGGGATTCCACAGAGGTCTATCCTGGGTCTGATACAATACAATATTTTCATTAATGACTTGATGGTGGAGTGGAGAGTATAATTATAAAATTTGCAGATAACACCAAGATGGGAGCTGTTGCTAGCATGTTGGAGGACAGGGTTAGAATTCAAAATGACCTTGACAAATTGGAGAATTTGTCTGAAATCAGCATGTTGAAATTCAGTAAAGACACATGTGAAGTACTACACTTAGGAAGGAAAAATCAAATGCAGAACTATAAAATGGGGTACAACTCAATATTGTAATACTTCAGAAGAGGATCTGGGGGTTATAGTGGATCACAAATTGAATATGAGCCAACAATGTGAAGCAGTTGCAAAAAAGGGAAATGTCATTCTGGTGTGTATTAACAGGAGTGCTGAACATAAGACACCAGTGGTATTATCCCACTCTACTCGGCATGGTGAGCTGGAGTTCTGTATCCAGTTCTGGGCACCACAATTGAAGAAAGATGTGGCTACATTGCAGTGAGTCCAGAGGAGAGCAACAAAAATTATAAAAGGCTTAAAAAACAACATATGAGGAGAGGTTAAAAAAAACTAGGTGTGTTTAGTCTTGAGAAAAGAAGACTGAGAAAGGACCTGATAAGTCATCAAAGATGTTAAGGGGTGTTATAAAGAGGATGGTGGGGTTGTTCCCCATGTCCACTGAAGGTAGGACAAGTAGGAACGGGCTTCAGCAAAGGAGATTTGTTTGGTATTAAGGAAACCTTTCTAACTATAAGGGAAGTTAAATTCTAGACTAGGCTTCCAAGGGATATGGTGGAATCCCTGTCATTGGAGACTTTTAAGAACGGGTTAGACAAACACCTGTCAAGGACGGTGTAGATGTACTTGGTCCTGCCTTGGTGAAGGAAGCTAGACTAGATGACCTCCTGAGGTCCCTTCTGACCCTACCTGTATATGATTCTGTGATAATATAGTAATATGCTAGTTCCCTTGTATTAAATGGAAGGTCTAAGCCACTTAGTATAAAAACTTTTCCATAGCAGTATTCATATGTTTTATAGCTGCACTTCTTATTTATTACACTGTTTAGTAATATTATCTTTGAGACTACATCCACACTGGAAAATAAAAAACCCACAGCAGCAAGTCTCAGAGCCAGGTCAACTGCCTCCAGCTCACAATAAGAGCCTAAAAATAGCAGTGTAGATATTCCTGCGTAGGCTGGATCCTGGGCTCTGAGACCCATCCCCCTTGCCTGAGCAGAAATATTTACACTGCTATATTTAGTCCCATAAGGCCAGTGTAAGTCAGCTGACCAAGGGTCAGAGACTTACAGCCACGTTTTGGGGTGGGTTGGTTGGTTGATTGGTTTCTTTTGCAGTGTAGGTATACCCAGTGACAGAATATCACAGTTACTTTAACTCTGAACAAAAGACTCCTGTCCACACACTACTTTATTTTCAAACAACTTTTAAGGAAAACCAGTTTATATAAAAACTAATTTTTGAATGTATTCATCAGTTTAGATGTAAATACTTTTTGAAAACTGTTTAATAATACTCTGTTCATCAATCAAACAGGATTGATTTTATTGGAAAGTTCTCTGTTTGAAGAAGTGTATGAAACTTGCTGCACGTAAACACTAGTTTGTTTACAAATGCAACCAACTTTAAGTGAAGAGGGAATTTCCTCGAATGTGAAGGTATTTTTAAGTTGGCAAAGAAGCAGAGTCCCAAAGGAAACAACAAGAAAACCCAAAACAAAATAAGAGCTAACTAGTTACAACACTTTTATTTCTTCTGTAGGAATACGGGACACTTTATATTCAGGAATACAGGAAAAACAGCAAAGTGGAATCGAGTACATGCAGCAGCTTCATGGGCTTGAAGGATCATCTGGGGCATGACCTAGGCCATCTTTATGTGGAGCGCACTGACACACAAATAAATGCAGTTGGATCTTGGTCAATGGTGGAGAAACCAACAATGGATAAAGTTAACTCTAGGAAGGAAGATGCAGATAAGGAGGCATCTGAGGAGACTGGAAGCTCCAGTTGTGATTCAGAAGAGAGCACAAATTCTGATAACGAGTCAGAGAGACTGAATAACATTACAGCAGAATCACATCTGCTACCTAAGACTCACCGACAACTGTGCAGGTCTCCCTGCTTACAGCCTCATGTACGAAAACGTAACGAAATCTTACAAGACCTTAAGATAGAGGAGGCCCAGATAGTATCTAAGGAAGTAAAGAAGCCCCCTGATGTGGTGAAGGAATATCAAACCAAACTGGAGTTTGCACTTAAGTTAGGTTACTCTGAAGAACAGGTTCAACTTGTGCTAAATAAGCTTGGCACTGATGCTTTAATCAATGATATTTTGGGAGAACTTGTCAAACTTGGAAATAAAACTGAGACTGACCAGCCTGTAAATAATGTTAACACTAACATAATGCGTGAAGCATCTTCCATAGAGTCTCAGAGGTCTGAGTCTCCATTTCAGGAGAATGTGACTGAAGATGGAGATAACCTGAGGCCAATAGTTATTGATGGCAGCAATGTGGCAATGAGGTATGTGGCAATGAGGCATTGATTTACTGATACATTACGTTACCTATTATATGGAAATTGCATTATCTTGCGCAGTTAGAGCACTGATGTGCTGTATGATTACACATCTATAACAGTACATTGGTTCTCATTTGCATAATCACAGTATGCTTATTTTTCATCAATGCAATATGCAAACCCCTGTATTCAAAGGGCCATTAGCCAGTCAGAGTGCATTATCAGTAATTGCAACTATACATTAATTATGCAGATCTCTCTACTTTGGCTATTATTAAATTCTCTCCACTTTGATCAATATTAATTATAGATCTGGAAAAATGAACAATGAGGGGGCAAGTTTGATAAATGACATGAAATTACTATCCTCTCTTGAAATCAGAGAAACCTGTGAGGAACTTAAGAGGGACCTAACAAAACTAGGTTTATGGGCAACAACATAATACAAGAACAAGGAAACATCCAGTGAAAGACAGTAAATTCAAACCTGATCAAAGAAAATTCTTTCTTTACTCAATGCCACTAGGTATCACTGAAGCCAACTGTTTAGCAGGCACCATTTCTATGAATAGTTGCACCATCCAAAGTTACCTATGATAAGGTAAAATAGCTGGGGTATAACCCCTCATGCTTCAAGTCATAAATCAAACTCTAATGGATTGGCTTAGTAAAAAAATTATACTATTGGGTAGGTTTATTCCACAATGAGGCATCTTTCCTCTGAAATATCTCTGACAGTGGCCAGTACCAGCTAGGATACTGGACTAGATGTTACAGCAATTCCTGAGACTGCAGTCTTCAGAATTTCAATGACATGCCCACAGAAGAACATATCTGCACACCTCACACACCCATCTTCACCTGTAACTGTAGATAAGGAAATACTCCTGGGGCTTGTCTATATTACCCGCTGGATCGATGGTCAGCGATTGATCCAGCGGCAGTCGATTTATCGCGTCTAGTCTAGATGCGATAAATCAAGCGCTCTCCCATTGACTCCGGCACTCCATCAGGGCAAGAGGCACAGGAGGAGTCGACGGGAGAATGTCAGCAGTCGACTTATTGTAGTGAAGACACCACAGTAAGTAGATCGAAGTACGTCAACTTCAGCTACATTATTCATGTAGCTGAAGTTGCGTGACTTAAATCGATTTTCTCCTTCCCCCCACCCCCTCCCCCAGTGTAGACCAGGCCTTAGTTGTGTGTAGGAAGGAGCTGGCCTTCCTTAGGTCAAGGAAGGGTGGAGGAGGGAAGTATTGAAGATACTGGGATGAGCAACGTCAGAAATCAAGGTGACCATACTTTATGTGGGCGTATGGATAGGAAATTGTTTGGTAGCTAATTGGAGCACAGGGATTTATAGTAGCAAATCCTACCATAGTATTTAGAAGGAAAAGCCATTTCAGCATAGTAATAATTTGTGGATACTTCTTGTTATCTTAGTAGTAAAACTTTATATAAGAAACTTCAGGGCTTGGGGCATCTGAGTTTATTTAGTTCATGATCGTAATTACATGGTAAACAGAGTATTGTCAAATGTAATTTAAGTATAGATAACTCTAGCAACTGGATAATTTCAGTAGATTTAAGTAAAAGCAATTAACCCATAAATGCAGGTTGCTACCTTCTTTCCAAACTCTGAATGCTAGTATTTCCTATCCACTCACCTTTTAATTTCTTCGGCCAAGTTGCACATCTGTTTAGTTTTCTCCTAATTCTTTCCATGTGATATGCTGTGTCTTGTTTTTTAGCTGTCTCTTACTATAAAAGAGCCTGATTGTAAATACTGAATATGTTCAAGTTAACATAACAAGTAGACAGTATCCTAATACTCTAACTAAAAGTGATCCAGAGACTTCTGAAATACATCCACATTTTGTAAAACTTAATTTTATGTGGTTACAGAACTGTTTTTATAAAATGTTTAGAGGTGTTCTTTTTAGCAAAAACAGAGATACAGGTTTGGAAGACTGCCATTATAGTTTTGCTCATTGTTGGTTTATTCCTTCTTAGTTCTTTAACTGTTAAAACCAAATCCTCCACTGCTCTTGTGACAGCTTTGTGCTAATCTGTTGATGCAAAGATGCCATAAAAATGGTTGAACCAATGTTAAGGATTACCTCTGTGTACAGGAATTCTTAGATGGGGCTTGACTGGGGGGAAAAGGGGGCATTGGTTAAGGGATCCCAGTGCCCTGGGTTTCCCTAGCAGCAATTTCTGGAACCCAAATGACCCCTAGGTGCCAGGATAAGCATCTCTAATCTGGACCTGATTACTGACCCAGCACTAAAGCTGTTTGAGGGGAGCAATACTGGCACACTTTTTATAAGCCTCACTTCCCTACATGTTACACCAGACACCCCTTGGAAGCAACTGAGAACTTGGCTATCCATTTTTAATAGACACTCAACTCTATATAAAGTCTGACATGCAGACTTTCCTATGTTCAGTTGTTGCCTTAACCACCTCTGTAAAATGAGTCAAAATTGAATGTGTGCTGTGCTACATAGAACCCAATTTGATTAAAACAAATATTTTTCTGCAGTAAGATGCTGCACCAAAAAGTCAGAAGCTCGCAGTATCTTTTGTGGGTTTTCATAGCATATAAAAGACACTCATGATAATTATAGGGCTAGATTCTGGTTTTTACAGCCAGAAGTATGTTGAACAAGGTGCAGAGAGGCTGGGCTGTTTTATAGTGTAGAATTTTGGATGACTTTGCCACAATTCCTCTGTCTAGATCAGTGGCCCCTAAACTGTGGGGCATCACCTCTTGGGGGGACAGGGAGGGAGTGCCACCCAGTCCCACTCTGTCTGCTGCCTGGCCCCTCTCCCAGCCCCTGGCTCCAGCCATAGCTCTGCTCCAGCCCTTGCTCCAACCCCAGGCCAGCTCTGTCCTCATTCCCTCTCTGCCCCCATCCCCAGTTCTGCCACCAGCTTTGCCTTTAGCCCAAGATCCTCTGCTGAGCTACCTGTGCAGTAATGGAGTGGGGGTGTGGACAGATTCCATTCCTGGTAAGCGGGGGGCACTATCGGAGATGTTTGAGCACCGGTGATCTAGATGTTTCAGTGATGTGATGTGCATGAATGAGTGGTGAGTATCTGCATATGCTTAATTGGCTGTTCAACTATCACTGCAGTGCATGCTTTCCCCACTCCTCATTACACCTAGTTGATTGATGTTAAGGAGCCATGATACTTCTTGCCTATTTTTGAATAGCTAGCAGGAAACAATGACTGTATTCCTGAAAAATATTGTGCATAATTCCTGACTGGGAATGAAAGGTCTGGGGAGGCATCCTCTTTCTCATCTTGCATAACCCACTCCCCACCCCCACCCCCCCCACACACGCTTCTCCAGGAATGGTCTGGTTTTGTTTCTGTACTCTTGTGTCCACAGGCAAGAAGAGATAGTCACTCGATATGATAGCATTTAGCTACTACAATGGTGGAACAGAATAAACCTAAATAGAAAGTGCTAATTTATCTGTAAAAAGCAACAGAGGGTCCTGTGGCACCTTTAAGACTAACAGAAGTATTGGGAGCATAAGCTTTCGTGGGTAAGAACCTCACTTCTTCAGGTGCAAATAATGGAGACCTCCATTATTTGCACTTGAAGAAGTGAGGTTCTTACCCACGAAAGCTTATGCTCCCAATACTTCTGTTAGTCTTAAAAGTGCCACAGGACCCTCTGTTGCTTTTTACAGATTCAGACTAACACGGCTACCCCTCTGATACTAATTTATCTGAGAGATCTAATAGGTGTATTAGGGAAAATATACTGTGGATAGGTTCTGGACTAACAAATCACTAGAGACATGGAGAGACCTTGATGGTTTAAATAATGTTGATGCCTTCAATCCATCTAACTGATATTTTGACATGGCTTCTCCGGTAGTTTGTCCTCTAAAGTTTGTCCTGAAGACAGCAGATGAGTTGGTCCTCTTGTATTATCTTCAGATATTGGCCGAAGTAGTGAATTGGTTTGTTAAAACTTTTCTTTGGTACCTGGCAGAGAGGCTGCTGCCTGGTGAGTTGGTGGTTTGTAGTTTAGTACTACCTAATGAATGCTCATAGAACATTTACTGGGCCTCCTCAGGTTTTTTTTTTTTTTTAATTCTCTTAGCTTTCATATTGCCATTGATTTTAGTTACTTGGTGTAAGAGAGAAGTTGACCATAAGCAGTTACACCTAACATGTGGGAAACTGTCATTGGAATGTTCTTACAGGTTCGATTTTTCTTTGTTTAAATTGTAAAACTTGTAAAAAGCAAGTCCGGCAGCTACCAAGAATGGATATTTTAAATTCCTTTGAGATTGTTGCTGCCCTCTCTGTCTGCTGTACATCTATACAAACTAACTGTAAGTGCCAAAATCCTCAAATGGCAAAAGATATAGTAAATAAAAGGCTTCTATGGCACTTGTGGTTCAATCCTGCTGTATCTAAGCAATGATACACATGGTCCTTTCAAAGTGCTATATAAAACTGATATTGCATACTGTGAGGTGTTATTTACATGTAGATGATTATATTACTATTTTGTATTACACACATCCGTACACTTTGCCCACAGAATAAAACAAACATTTCTCAATTACTGAATAGCGCTACCAAAACCTGTGTCAATATTCTTACAATATGATTTGCAAATTGGTTGATTGTCACTCTCCCCAATGTGCCTACATCTTTTAATCAATCCCTGTTCTATATCCTTTAAAAAATTCAAATTGGAGTATCTCTGTAAGAAACGAGTATTCCATACTTCTCACAATATCAAAAAGTCTAAAACAATCCTAAAATGCCTTTTTATAAATAAATAAATGCATTGACAGACAATTGAGGCTAATATTTGACCTATCCCTTGAAAAACAAAATGTGTTAATCTAATGATAGTTGTTTATATTTTAAATATTTATTTCTAAAAATTATACTACTGCAATATTGCCAACTGCAAAAGTTAAAAAATTGAGTCTGGCCCCAACTCACAAGATTTTATTTTTTAATTAAACAATGAGATGTTTTTTCTATTTTCTGGTAATTTTCTAACTCTCTGCTCAATCCCAATATGCATGTGAAAATGAGTGTTGCCAATTTATAATCAGAAATATGATTGACACCCCCTATCAATTTTGTGACTCAGCATACACATTAACTCTGCACCCTCAGCCCCACATCAACTCCACAACAATTCTGCACCTCCCAGCCCCCTATCTGCCTGTAGTAGTCTCGGCCGGGGTTCAGCCCTCAATAGGGCTGTGGGGTATCCCACCGCCTTGCTACACGGAGGCTGAGGCAATGTCTACAGCAGCCCAGGCCCTAGGTCAGGGTGGGGCAGTAATCAAATAGTCAGTCAGACACCCAGGCCCTTAAGCAGGGGCTGGGTCAGGGTTTATAGCAGCCTAGGCTCTCTAGGCCAGGGGAAAAGGGGGAGTCTGCCACCCAAGGAGTGGGTGGCAGGGGGGACGTCCCACTCCACTGCGTCCCAGCCCGGGGCCTTAGCAGCGGCGGAAACTCGCTGCTGTCAGTGGGGATCCTGGCCGCAACACACTGACATCGGCTCTGGCAGTGCAGCAGCCAGACTGGGGTCGGCTGCTCCCGGGCTACTTCCACACTCCCCCTCGTATGGTACCTGGGCTGTCCTACTGTCCTCGGTGCTCTCCACCGGCATCGGCTCCTCTGGGTAGGTGGCGAAGGGCAGGCTCGGCTCCTCCTCGGGGTAGCAGGGAAGAGGCAGGCTCGGTTTCTCCTCAGGGTAGCCGGCACGGGGCAGGCTTGGCCAGTCCTCCTCGGGGTAGCTGGCACGGGGCAGGCTTGGCCAGTCCTCCTCGGGGTAGCTGGCACGGGGCAGGCTTGGCCAGTCCTCCTCGGGGTACTGGGCAAGAGGTAGGCTTGGTAAGTCAGCAGGCCGGTTGCGGCCTGCGGCTGTCTCCCAAGCGGGAGCTCGGCCAAGGACGTCTGCTCTCTCCGCCAGCGTGGGCTCCACTGAGCTCTGCAGGCTGGCTTTTATACTTCCGGGTCGGTGCAGTGACCTCTGAGGGGCGGGCGCTGAACCCGGTGGCTCCACCCATGTTGGTATTAGGGGAGGTTCGGCCCTCAGCAGGGCTGTGGGGTATCCCACCGCCTCGCTACACTGCCCCTTGCCCAATGTGCATCTTTGCTCTTTTTGCTGTTCCAGAGATTCTTCGTCCTTTCCTCCCAAGCCTCATGGAGAGGCAGCTTTAGGGGGTTCTCCACCTTAACAGGACTGTGTTGCAGGATTAGAGGGGAGGAGAGAACGTCTGGCCCATTTTTCATAGAAGTTGGAGGTGGGAGCAGAAATTGGGCTTTTTCTGCTCTCTTCCCTTTCCTCCATTCAAACACTTCTCTCAACTCCTAAAGAGGCAGGGGAGAGAGCTCTGCCTGTCTTCTGCAGCATATCACCAAGAAATAATGAAGAGTTGTTGTTTGCATAGGACCTGTACACTGCATGTAGTGCTTCTGCAGAGCCAAAAGAAGCAGCACAATTCAAGACAAGTACTTAGCCACAGGTAGTTACTTTTAAAAAATAAGATAATTTATCTACATGTTGCTAGTTCTACACTTTTGTCCCATTTTATAGTCTGAAATTGCTTAAGAGAATGTTTTTGCTTGTTTCTTTAATAGAATTTCAGATTTTACAAAGATGTTTTTCTGTTAAGCAGTTCCACACTTAAAATGCTCATCTGTGCTGAAAAAGATAACTTCAGAGCTTCACTGAAATCTTCCTCTGAGAATAACACAAATTCAAACACAGAATAATCAAATAGCCTGTGGTATATTTGCCACCAACATCACTTCTGGGACTTCAGTGAGCTATTAGACACTATATTTTCTTCCTTCAGTTCCCAGCTTTGGCTTTTTAAAATATTCTCAATCACATTACCTCCTCCTATCTTCTTAAGCAAAACAAGTTAGAGCAACAAAAAGAACCACATTTGACAGATGCTAGACTCTCAAGTAACCATGGTTGAACAGAACAAAAAGTAATGTATAACAGCATAACATTTTATTTAAGCTTCCATATAACTGTGGTGACCTGCTGTTAACCAAAATTTTGGCTTCACTCATTTGAGCTAGATGTAATTTCCATCTAACTTTCCAAGTCCGTATTTCTATCAAACGTCAGCAAAGTTCCTCAAGCTCTGTGGCTTGGCTGTCCTTGCTTGCTGAGTTTGTGCTAAGGTAGTCGTGATATTTATCTTTCAATGACAGTTATCCATTGGCCAAATGTGGCAATTCCTATGTACCCAGCTGTCTTTCACTATCTTGAGTCCACTTCCAGGAATATGCAGTACTATTTTCCCAGCAAGAACTGTTCACATGGATAGGATCTCACTAATAGCAAGTTACGGGTGAAACTTCTCTTTAAATCCTTTTAGAACTCTCCAAGTTGTAGATGGATGGTTCTTGCTTCAAGAGATGTCCCAGTGTGCGCTGTGCTGGTGACAGAACCCTCTCTGGAGTATAGAGTGAGCTTATGTAAGTGGTGTTTTAAAATATGTCAGTTTGCGAAGTTTGATTTTTTTTTTTATTAAAGAGAGATTCCAAAGGATATTTAAAAATAAAATACCAACTGACATATATTTTAAAATTGTATATGCCTGTTATCACATGCTCCAGTGAGGCTCTATGACAGACATGTGGGTGCACCTAGCATAACACATTCTAGGACATCTCTGAAATTTTTCTGGTCCTAAAAAGAATAATGCCCTAAAAGCCTCCTTTATGTGTCGTACTACTGTTGGTCCCCTGGCTATTTGCGATATTTAGCATGTAACCATACATTGACTTTTTTTTTTTAATGTAAGTGTTTGTAGGACAGTAGCCTAACATGCTGTTCCCAGAGATATAGAAAAATGCTTATATACACAGAAGGAAGCAAACAAGGGAGAGCCAAATCCAGGAATGTTCATAGGGAAAATTTTTCCTTTGCCAAATGGGAAAAGGGCAGAATTAGTAAGTTGTGTTGTTTTTGTTTTTTCCTCCTCCATGTTTTTAAGAACTGTATTCTACCAGAGTGGGTGTGTTTTTTGTTTTGTTGTGTTTTTTTTTTTTTTTTTATGGAGAGGTTTTTGATGCACCAGAACATACGCAGCAAACTCCTTTGTTTTAAGTAAAAATGGATTTTTATACTTAGTAAAAATATAAATGTACATCAAAAATTAAAATGTAGCAGCAAGTGACCTGAAGGAAAAAAATATTTAAAGAAAAACAGTTGAATTTAAACTTCCTGTGAACTTACCAAAAACATTTATTTATATGCTACTATATCTTTCTTACAGAAATACCTATTTTCAGATGTCAAACATACAATCTAGTGTGCTAACTGGTTTCAGCTTTACAAACAACAGTGAGATTTGTGTGTGTGTATTTAAGATATTAAAATAGTAGAGCAGTTCTTTTCCACAATGATTATGTAAATATTATCTGGAAACTGTTTCTTCCCCCATGCAAACTCCACTAAAATATATGGATATGTGGCAAATTCAAAACTCTGCATTGTGTGAAAAATGTATGTTCTTTTATCAATTAGACTGTTCAACTCATTCTCACAAGTTACCATTCTGGATAAAAAAATTAGCAGGATTAAAAAAATCTGATACAGGAAAAGCAAGTTTACCCAGAGTAGTTATAGTAAATAAAGTTTTTGAAGGGACAGAAACCCTCCTGCTTCAGCTGGTAGTAGCTACTGTTAGAAATGAGGTACTGGACTAGAAGGGCACTGGTCTTATCTAGCACAGCAATTTCTGTAGTGTGTATATATATATATATATATATTACACACACACACACACACACTACAGAAATTGACTCTGTGTGGGTAAACAGTACAATATTTTAGGGGGCTGGAAATGTACTTTAAAACAGGACAAATGAAAAAAAGTGTGTAAAACAGAAATAAAATCTTTTAAAAACTTTGTGTACTGTCTTTTTTTCATATACATTTGAAATAACTCTATCTCTCCCTTTAAATAAATGTGTGCATTATAAATACCATATATCAACAATACTGCGTAACAAACACTCATTTGGTTTAACAGCAGCTCTTTACTTCTATCTTCCTCTACCACCTCTTTTTGGTTGTTTTCCCCCTTTGAAGGGGGAAGAGGCACTGTTGGGGAGGGAATTCAGATTGACCCCAAATTTGCCAATAGAAATCCTGGATTAAGTTAATAACATTACTAAGAATAATCAGCTGTGTTTGCTGTGCTCTGCTTGATTCATGATCACATGGAAAGTAATGGTTGTAAAACAGGAAATGAAGTGTTTCTGTGATGTCTGTTTCAGCCATGGGAACAAAGAAGTATTTTCTTGTAGAGGAATAAAATTGGCAGTAGACTGGTTTTTGGAAAGACGCCACAAAGATGTTACAGTGTTTGTGCCAGCATGGAGAAAAGAACAGTCAAGACCTGATGCTCTTATCACAGGTAAACTCTGTTCTGCCTTAAGTTTTGTTTTGTATAAAGTAAGAGATTCCTAATGACTAATTGTGAGCATTAACTGAACAAACCATTTGAAATTATTATTTTTTATACAGTAAGACATCTTTGGTCTAAGACCTTTTCAGTGAACTCCAGGTGGGGAGGAAAAAGGCAAGGGAATGTATAGCCAGTACACAGCAAGACCCCATTGTTTTGTGTGCTTGCCAGATGAGCTTTCCCTGAAAGTTTCTAGTTAAATCTCTAAGGTTGTGGATTTTTTTTTATCCATCTGCTGTATATCATTAAAATGAAATTTTTTGAAAGAATTGTAGTGAGTATGTAGATGATTGTAGCTGCTCAGAAACAAATTCCTTTTAATGATCGGGAAGAATGCCTTTTTTTGTTGTAAGGTAGTTCCAGTAATACATACTGTACTGATGGGCAACAGTAGTACCAATGGGCTGCATCTGAGAGGAGAAAGGCGTACCCCCTTGCTCTGTTGTTGTTTTTTTCATATACTAAATTTAGTCTTAGAAAGTCTTGAGTGAAAACTCAAAAGTCTTGAGTCAGCCAGTGCACGGAAATCCACCCAATAATGTCTTCTAGAGAAGATGGACTTCTAGGTGACTGCTTTGAGTGGAGTTCAAATTGAAGAAATTTGTTTACAGGGATAAGAGGCTCTTACAGAAGCTACTTTCTTTTGTGGTCAGAAAGTCCCGTCCCTTTTGGGTAACAAATGGAACCCCTCTTGGAAGTGTGATTTAGGGGAAGCTGAATGACTCCATTGAGAAACTGGTGTTATGCTTTGCCTTTTTGGTGCTCCAAAACATAGAAAAAGAAAACAATTTGATCTGAATGTGCTTGTTCTTCCCAGGTAAAAATGAAGGACTTGCACCAGGGCAGGATCCTTTCTCTTTATCACATTTTGGATTATGGCAGAAGAGAGGGAGGGAAATTTCTTGATTCAATGTGAAAGCTAGAATTTTTCTTTCAAGTTAAGCTGAATAGAGTTCTCAAGACCACTCGTTCAAGGCAAAAGATAATGAAACAAACTCTGCAATAAAAGCTGCAATTTGTCCTTGCCTTCTGGTTGAAGAAATGGCTCCTAAAAATGCCACCTAAAATGAAAGAAAGTTCAAATGAATAGTCACCGTAGTTTCTAAAGAAAAGTAGCAGAGTATTTTGAGCACCAGACTTCACTACCAAAATGGAGTGATCTTTGCAGAATTAGAGTTTTTATTTGCTCAATTACTTTTAGAACATGCCTTATTAAGGACGAGCTACCACCTGGAAACATTTGTTACATCCCACCATAGCATTAAATGGAGGATCTGTCTCTCTGAAGTACTAAGAGACTGATTTTATGATAGGCTGCATTGAAGATAAGAAAATAAGATATTTGTAACTCAGAGGAAATATTCCTATAAGCATGTCATAAAGGGCAGGCTCAGTTGTGCTGGTCAGTAGTTACTTGTGTTGGAGATTTGGGAAGGACATCAGTCAGACAGCTTTTGACCTTCAGACTTAATTCATCCCAAGCTATGGCTGTAGATGATGATGGTGGAGTGGGCCCTGCAACAGAGGGTTTTGAAGATGAGGCCAAGCCTAAAGTCAGTAGGTTTTTCTGGAGCTATAAGAATCCATTTTACCTTGTCCAATTGTCTCTCTGTCAGCACCTTGGCAATGAGAGGAAAAGTAAGAAGTGGAGAAAGCACGGAAGTCTATTGCTAGCATATTCTTGCATCTTCTGTAGAACAGAGGCACTTCACAGTTATCTTTTGCAACAAGTCTATGGGGAGTTCCCTTATTCAGAGTCATAGATTCCAAGGGCAGAAAGAACCATTGTGAACATCTAGCTTGACCTCTTGTATAACACAGGCCGTAGAACTTCCCCCAGATAAATCCTAGAGCATATATTTTAGAAAAACATCTAATCTTGATTGAAAAATTGTCAGTGATAGAAAATCCACTACTATCCTTTGTAAATTTTTCTAATGGTTAATTATTTTAGCCATTAAAAATGTACACCTTATTTCCAGTCTGAATTTGTCTAGCTTCAACTTCCATCCAGTGGATCATGTTATACCTTACTCTGCTAGATTGAAGAACCCATTACTAAATATTTGTTTGTCATGTAGGTACTTGTAGACTGTAATCAAGTCACCCCTTAACCACCTACTCTTTGTTAGATTCAAAGAGCTCATTATATTTAGTTTATCACTATAAGCCAGGGGTGGGCAAACTACAGCCCATGGGCCATGTCCGACCTGTCAGACGTTTTAATCTGGCCCTCGAACTCCCACTGGGAAGCGGGCTCTGGGGCTTGCCCTGCTCTGGCGCTCCAGCTGCAGAGCAGGATTGGGAACTTGCCCCGCTCTGCGCATGCCGTGGCTCCACATGGCTCCCAGAAGCAGCAGCATGTCCCCCCTCCAGCTTCTATGCATGGGGGCAGCCAGGGGGCTTCGCATGCTGTCCCTGCCCTAAGTGCTGTCCCTGCAGCTCCCATTGGCCTGGAACCGTGGCCAATGGGAACTGCAGGGGTGGTGCCTGCAGCTGGGGCAGCACACACAGCTGCCGGGCCAGCTCCATGTAGGAGCCGGAGGGGGGAAATGCTGCTGCTTCCACAAGCTGTGGGGGGGGTGCCTGCGGACGGGGCAGCGCGCAGAGCTGCCTGTACACACCTCTGCTTCGGAGCTGGAGGGGGGACATGCCGCTGCTTCTGGGAGCTGCTTGAGGTAAATGCTGCCCAGAGCTTGCTCCCTTGACCTCCTTCTGTGCCCCTGCCCCAGCCCTGATCTCCCTCCCCCTGCCCTCCGAACCCCTCAGTCCCAGTCCGGAGCACCCTCCTGCACCCCAAGCCCATCATCCCCACCCCAGAGCCGTCACCCCCTCCTGCACCTCAACTCCCAATTTTGTGAGCATTCATGGCCCACCATATAATTTCCATACCCAGATGTGGCCCTTGGGCCAAAGAGTTTGCCCACCCCTGCTATAAGCCATGTTTTCTATTCCTTGAATCATTTTTGTGGCTCTTCTCTGAACCCTCTCCAATTTATCAACATCTTTCTTGAATTGTGGGCATCAGAACTGGACACAGTATTCTAGCAGCTGTGGCACCAGTGCCAAATATAGAGGTAAAATAACCTCTCTACTCCTACTCAAGATTCCTGTTTATGCATCTCAGGATCACATTAGCTCTTTTGGCCACAGCATCACATTGGAAGCTCATGTTCACCTGGAACACTCAAGCCTTTTTCAGGGCCACTGCTTCTTATGATAGTGTCCCATTAAGTAAGTGTAACCTACATTCTTTGTTCCTAGATGTATACATTTACGGTTTAGCCATATTAACACCTGTGTTTTTCGCTTATGCACAGTTTATCTAGCGATCCAGATCACTCTGTATCACTGACCTGTCCTCTTCATTATTTACCACTCCCCAATTTTTGTGTCATCTGCAAACTTTAGCAGTGATGATTTTGTTTTCTTTCAGGTCATTGATAAAAATGTTAAATAGCATGGGGCCAAGAACTGATCCCCACTGGAAACAAAACCACTTAATCACAGTTTCTCTTTGACAATTACATTTTGAGATCTGTATCCTGAAAAATCTGGTGAAATAATTTGTGTATTCAGACTCAACTGAAACATGTGGCGTTCCTGAGTTTTGAAGAGGTGTTAGATGGAATAGGTGTAAAAATGGTGGTGATTGAAGAACAGGACATAATCTTTGAAGCACAGCCTTTTTGCTTTATCAGTGGTCATCTAAATATGACAGAACTTGAATCCTGTCATAATGAAGAACAGCTACTCTTCCATTCAAAATTTTTAATAAGTCATTGGGCAATAGGAAGATTGAAAGGAAGGACTGGGTACTGAAAACACTGGTCTTTGAATCTTAAGTATTTCTAATGAGTAGAACAATTGATACACCAAATACAAATCTTACAGATCTGTTAATGCTAACATTTCTTCCTATGACATTTTTGTTCCAGGCAGAAGAGATTCTGTCATGAGTTTTTTGTACTCCAAAAAGCAGTTTAGCTATCTGAGGTCAAAAATTGCTTGTAAGCCTATCGAGCACGTCAACACAGGGAACAGAGAGAAAATGCCTTTGTGATCCAACGAGACACATGAAATGGCATTTCTCCAAGGTGTTAAATACCCTTGTTTAACAGGATCAAGGAGCTTCTGTGGTTTTGATTTGGCCTGTTTTTGTGGGTTGAAAGGAAATGAGACATTTGACCTTTAGAGAAGGGAAACAAATTCTATATCATTATTCATTTGTCTGACAATACGGATGGAAACTTGAATTTGTTCTGAAACTTAGTGACGCAGCTGTGAAGCCAGCTTTTTTGTGGGCCCTGTCAGAAGGTAGTTTAGAGTGTGCACGTTTGTGAGAAATGGAGGCAATGTAATGTCCATAATACCAGACTTCGCAACCGGCTGGAAAATGGGTTCCTGTGTGCAGTAGTACCAGTGCCTCCTTGTGGGGGAGAGTCATCTTTCTGCTGATTTTTTTTTTTTCTCTTGTGGAGAGAAGAGGCCCCATTAATATGGACTACTGAGACAATTTCAGAAGCTTAACCTCAGTGAGTACCAAGTGAGGATGAAGAGATCTATCTTTACTTAAGAATGCGGTCATTGGACAGCCTTGATTACAGTCAGGATACAATAGGACATGGCCACGCAGTACCGGGCGGAGTGGGGAGCTCCTATGCCTCGTGTGAGCTCTCCTCCTGCCATCAGAGCAGTTTGGGATTTTTACTCTTCTAACAACCAAACTTGGGAAATAGTGTATCTGTTAACCGCTTCAGAGCTAGCAAAGAGAGCGCAAAACGCAGTCTTCTCTGTTGATCTGATAAAAATGGTATAGAATGAATTTGTTTTTTTAAACGTATTGGTTGATTGCTGAATGTAAATTTAAAATAATATACATCAGATGCTTTCTACTGAATTATAACTATTTTAAGGTGAGGCATATTTTGGCACTAAAAACTTTGACCTTCTGCCTCAACCTTAAGATCTGTAAAGATGAACAAATTCCTGATTTCACTTCAGACATTAAATCTTTGACTATTTCTTAATACTTCTAGATCAAGAAATCCTGCGCAAGTTAGAAAAAGAGAAAATTCTGGTGTTTACACCATCCCGTCGTGTGCAGGGGAGAAGGGTGGTATGCTATGATGACAGATTCATAGTGAAGCTGGCCTTTGAGTCAGATGGTATCATTGTGTCTAATGATAACTACAGGGATCTAGCTAATGAAAAGCCAGAATGGAAAAAGTTCATAGATGAGCGATTGTTGATGTATTCATTTGTCAATGACAAGTAAGTAATCTTGATTTTGTACCACTTGTTAGAAAACTAATGGAAAAAGGGCATTTTGAGGGCTTCCATTAACATGCTGGATTCCATTAAAATTATTAGCTACACATGAGAAAATAAAAGGATGTTGTAGTTCCAGGCTCTGCTCCTAATCTTCTAAACCTTCAAACTCTGCTTTTTGCCAATGTTCTCCATAATGGTAATAACCACTATCAAAATGTATTATTTACCTTTCCCACCTGTCCTGGAAAGAACCCAAAGATTGAAAGGGATTAGACTACTTACTGGGCCCCTGTAATTCCCATGATGCTCAGATACTTTGTATATTGAGTGTATTCCATAGTATGAAATACCTAGGTGATAGTTTTGCTTTGGCTGTTCTGTGAACAACAAAGAATCTTCAGTCATTTCTAAGACCGGCAAGCCTGACTTCAGTACCGGGGCAAACTAGTTGAAACCATAGTTAAGAACAGAATTGTTGGACACATAGATGAATATAATTTGTTGGGAAAGAGTCAACATGGTTTCTGTAAAGGGAAATCATGCCTCCCCAATCTACTAGAATTCTTTCAGGGGGTCAATAAGCATGTGACTATAGTGTACTTAGATTTTCAGAAAGCCTTTGACAAGGTCCCTCACCAAAGGCTCTTGAACAAAGTAAGCTGTCATGGGATAAGAGGGAAGATCCTCTCAAGGACAGGTAACTGGTTAAAAGATAGGAAACAAAGGGTAGAAATAAATGGTCAGGTTTCAGAATGGAGAGGGGTAAACAGTGGTGTCCCCCAGGGGTCTATACTGGGACCAGTCCTATTCAACATATTCATAAATGATCTGGAAAAAAGGGTAAACAGTGAGGTGACAAAATTTTGCAGATTATATAAAATGTCTTAGGGTTCAAAAAAGACCTAGATAAGTTCATGGCAGAAGATCCATCAATTGCTATTAGCTAGGATGGGCAGGGATGGTGTCCCTAGCCTCTGTTTGCCAGAAGCTGGGAATGGGCAATGGGGGATGGATCACTTGATGATTACCTGTTCTGTTCATTCCCTCTGGGGCATCTGGCATTGGCCACTGTCGGAAGACAGGCTACTGGACTAGATGGACCTTTGGTATGACCCAGTATAGCCTTTCTTATGTTTAAGACAAAAATTTTAACCCTTTAATTTTTAAATTAGGGCATTTCAATACATGAAGGTTAATCCTGAACAAGGTAGGGTGTGCATTTAAAATAGGTTAACTGTTTCTGATTAACTCCATGAGTGGAGACTCTTTTTCCAGAATAAATGTGCCACTTTGAGTTAATCAGGACTATGTCTTCTGGAATAACTCCCCTTAGCCACCTAAATAGAAGTGGCATAAACTTAAAATATGCTTATCACCTACAGCTCCTGTTGACCCCAGTGGAAGTGTAGGGGTTGCTCAGCACCTCGAACAATCAGGCCACTTCTGTTACGTGTGTAAATATTGATGTAGGCACTCGGTTTTTAAAATTGTGGCCTGTACTTCTGGCTATAGGGCAATGCTGTGATATGTTGCATAATCCTACAGATTGTAAAACAGCTTGCAGGACAGCCAGGGAGTATATTTTGGGTTTTTGGGTTTTTTTTTTTCTGGCAAGCAGATGCTGGAGTGCAGAAGCAGTCTTTCAAAACTACACTTTGGAGCTAAATCATTTGACGAATAGTCCTGATTTGACAACTTCCTCTTAGTTGCAAAATGTGGGTTTTCTTTGTTAAACCTTTTCCTGGAAAATGTTTACTACTTCAGAATAAAGCTGACCTAACGTATGACAGATAAATTGTAACGGGTAGTCCATAGCTATAATTGGTTGCAACAGGAACATGAAAATGAAATGTGGTGGTCAGTTCTTTTATGCGTTTGTTGTATGTTATAGGTTCATGCCTCCTGATGATCCTCTTGGCCGTCATGGCCCAAGCCTTGACAATTTTCTAAGGAAGAAACCTATTGTACCGGAACATAAGAAGCAACCATGTCCATATGGTAACTTGATTTAAATGCAGAATTTATTGTATGGTTAGGGATAAAGGCCAAACTGCTTCCTTTCTTTATAGCTGTGCCAATAAAAGTAAGACATTTTTACAGAGCTATCTTATATTGATAAGGACTGAAATCCTGACTCTGTTGAAGTCCATGGGAGTTTTCCCATGGATTTCAGTGGAGCCAAGATTTCTGCTGACACATCTTATTCATTTATCAGTTGGAAAAGAATGTGTTAGTATTTGTATCTACCACTTAAACTAAAGAAATAACTTCATTAGCCATCAGTAAGTACCAGGAGGTTAGTTACTGGGGCCCGCCACTACAAAGAGCTTTGTTCACATTGACTAAGCCAGTATATTACATGCTCCTCCTGCAAGGCAAGCTAGACTTGGTCATCTAAGGTGCAGAAGAGATTTTAGTCTGATTTGGGGTACCATCATGTCTAATGTGTGTGGCCACAGTGCATTATAAAGTGATACCCCAGATGGAACTTGAACTCCTTTGGCCTTCAGACACTCGGGACAAGCTAGTCGAATGTGGAAGTATATAATACATTAGCTTTTTGGCTGTGATCATGACCCCACTGTTGCGGATCCACAGGATCGGAGCTATGCCCACAACTATAGAACAGTCTTTTGGAGGAACCCCTTTGATGGGCCAGACTCCCCAGGGGTCTCATTCTTCTTTCAAGGTAGGCGATACAGCCTCACCACCTCCTTAGGCTGAAACTCTGGGCTTCAGCACTCCTCCTTCACACCATGTGCTTTGTTCAGTGTGTTCAACTGAGACAGACTGCTGTCAGAAACTTGTATGCTGTTCTTGGGATTAAAGCACCTCACCAAGCATTTACAGGGACGCTCAAGCAGCGTTTTCAAAACAGTAAGATTTACTAGTCAACTGGAACACAGCACAGAAAATCCTTAGGTCAGCCAAGCTGTAGTGAACTCCATTTTCAGGCTCTGTTTGTCTGTCCAACCTCCTCAGTTAGTTCCCAAGTGAGAACTCCCAAACTTCTTTCAGAGCTCATGCTTATCTTCCACCTCACATCTTCCTGTCCTTTGTTCTTGAGCTGGGGTCTCTACTCACCTTTGCTGCTGAGAATGTTACATTGTCTCTCTAGACCCCTTGTTGATCTAGGTTGGTTTCAGCAAGTTCTTTAATGACTCTCTTCATTCCACCCAGACAGGGAGGTGACACATAAGAGACACCAATGTCTCTTAGCCTTCCCTGAGAGTAAACTTAGTGTTGTCGTGTGTGTCATCCCCCATTTGCCACCCACCCGCCCACCCACTGGGTAGCTATGCAACTTATAGGGGAAACTGAGGCACGCATGGGGATGAGGAATTATAAAAAATTCCCACTCCAAGAACAGCCTCCTACATGATAAAAAATTACTGCTTCAGCTCAAATGTTAGTAGCTTATGCTTCTGGTGCCAGGGGTTACTGGTTTGATCACACTGACAACCATGAGGTCTATATGCATGAAAACTGATTATTACACATGCATAATATTTAGTTCATCTCACTGGCTTTACTTCAAGGAAGACTTTTCCTTTAAATTAAATGAATAAAATATGTAAAGGTTGTGGATATTACTTAAAAGTAGGCAGAAAATTACATTTTGGAGGGGTAGGAAGGGTGGAGTTCAAAACCATAGATCTCAAATGAAAGCAAGATTCGACTCCACATGATGCTCAGTTTAGGAGAGCAGTGGAAGCATGGGAAGGATGTTTCAGGACAGAACTGAGATACATTGGCAGTCTAGTGAATATTTCCTGCTTGCACTGTCTCAAGCTAGTGCTATATAGGTCCTTTACCTTCTTGAACATTACCACAATCTTTTCCATAGAGCAAGAAAGTAGGTTTCAAGGCCTCACTTCGGTGACACACAGTTCAAAAATCTTTTCAATTCACTCACAAATTTTAAAAAATTAAGAGCTTCCAATTCAAATGCCTAAATAACTTTTTCTTTTCTTTTTTACCTCAAATTGTATGACTTTTAATAGGAAAGAAATGTACCTATGGACACAAATGCAAATACTACCACCCAGAAAGAGGAAATCAGCCTCAGCGGTCTGTTGCTGATGAACTTCGAGCCCTGTCTAGAAGCACAGCTGCCAAAGCTGCAAGTGAAGGAGGACTGGTAAAAAGCAACAGTGTTCCTTGTAGCACTAAGATTGATGGCACTTCTGATCTCAAACGTGCTGCTCCAAAGAGGCAATCAGATCCTAGTATAAGGACTCAAGTCTACCAAGACTTGGAGGAAAAGCTTCCCACCAAAAACAAATTGGAAACCAGGTCTGTTCCTTCTTTAGTTAGTATACCGAATTCTTCAGTTGTAAAACCCCAAAGTACTGCACCTTTAAGCAATGGCCTTCCATCCGGGGTTCATTTCCCACCTCAGGATCAAAGACCACAGGGACAATATCCTCCAATGATGATGGCAACCAAAAATCATGGAACGCCAATGCCTTATGAGCAGTACCCAAAATGTGAGTCTCCTGTGGACGTAGGCTACTACTCTATGCTGAACGCTTATTCGAATCTAAGTATTTCTGGTCCACGCAGTCCTGAAAGGCGTTTCTCCTTAGACACCGATTATAGGATTAGCTCTGTAGCTTCTGATTGTAGCAGTGAAGGTAGTATGAGCTGTGGTAGTAGCGATTCCTATGTGGGTTACAATGATCGGTCTTACATGAGTTCACCTGACCCGCAATTAGAAGAGAACTTAAAATGCCAACATGTGCATCCACATAGCCGCCTTAATTCACAGCCCTTCCTGCAGAGTTACCATGATCCTTTAACAAGAGTGCAAAGTTACAGTCATGAAGAACCAAAGCATCATCACAAACCTCCTACTCCATACATGTCTGTACATCTACAGCATCCTACAGTTGGTGCTCGTTCTAGTTGCCCTAATGACTACTCTGCTCTTCAAAGTTTGCAACATTCAAAGACCATGCATCTGGGGAGGGCCCTTGTATCCACAAGAATAGATAGCATTTCAGACTCACGTTTATATGATAATTCTCCATTAAGACAAAGAAAGCCTTATTCCAGCCAAGATGGGCTTGGAAGTTGGGATAGGCAGAGTTATGGGATTGATGCGTACGGCTATCGTCAGACTTACTCCTTGCCTAGTAACCCCACTCAGCCATGTTACGAGCAGTTTGCCTTCCAAAGTTTACCTGAGCAGCAAGACCAGACTTGGTGCATACCTTACTGTGGAATTCCTCAAGATCCTCCAAGGTATCAAGACACACGGGAGAAGGTTTATATAAACTTATGCAACATCTTCCCTCCCGATCTTGTGAGAATTGTTATGAAAAGGAATCCTCACATGACAGATGCTCAGCAACTTGCTGCAGCCATTTTAGTGGAAAAATCCCAGCTAGGTTATTGAAAGATGATGCATCTTTGTGGTGTCTAGTAGTTTTCAGTTCAGCTCTAATGCTGAGGGAGGTTTGCTACAATAGCATATGTGATCTCCTTCTCAGCAAGGAGGTTATATAGTAATCCATTTATGTGAAAATACAGTATCATGGAATCTGTATGTATAGCCCCATGCATTGGAAGTAACAGGTTTGTTTTACATTCTAACTTGAAATTTTTAAGTGGTTTTAAGCTATGTTCATGACTGAAATCTTTCCAGTCTAAGTTTAATATATGTGTGTGTGTTATCTGTGGTCTCCGGTAATAATCTTTGGTGCATCAGGGGTTTATATGCAGCACTTTCTATCTTTTTGTTATATGTTTTATTAACTTACTGGATGTTTGTCCTTCAGCTGCAAGGCATTAAAAGAATCTGCAGAAAGTTGAAAGAATTTTAATAGACCTGGCAAACAATTTTCAAGCCAAGCTTAATTTGAACTTTTAACAGCAATTAATTTATTATTATTTATTTATTTTGAGGGCTTCTTTGTGCTATAATCATTTATTTATAGAAAACAAAGATTTACTATGGCACTGACTTTATTTTTTAAATAAACTATTAAGTTACCAGTTAAAGTTGAAATGGGTAACGATATATTAGTAATTTACAGTATGGCACTTTTCATTGCTCTTTTAAGAATAGTTTTTAATGATTTGATTCGGTTGATTTAGTAAGAGCAGATGCAATCAAAAGTAAACGAACTCATTTCCGTTACTTTTTGGATAAGGCAAAGCCTGGTGGTCTGATTTGCAAAGATTCTGAGCATATGCAACTCCCTTTGAATCCAGTAAAAGCTGCAGCTGCTCAGAACTGCCTAAAATCAGGCCATGAATGTTTCAGTTCAGATACATTGTTGTCCAGCTCTTCTGTGCTTCTGGTCAGTAGAAATGGAACTGAAAGTTTAGGATTCCATTAAATTGTTTTATATTCATCTTTTTTTTTTTTTTAATTTGTATTTGTGCACAGGTGTACTGGATAAAATATGCTTTTTCATAAAATATTTACCTGTTTTTAAATGAATCTAAGTATTCTCAATGCAAGTTTTGTATTTAAGATACTGTTCAATTTTCTTGCTATTTATTAAGGCTGGCCTGAGACGGTTTTGTGTGTTGAGGATATGCAACATTTATTAACTGCACTATGGTAATAGTATTGTAGCTGAAAATGATAACTTAAACCTTTTTGTAAGATACTGTATATGTTCCAGAAGTTAGTTTTTGGCCTGCTGTATTATGTAGGCCTAATTCTTGCCACAAATAGTATAGCTGTAGAAACAGATTAAAATAGTCTGTTCTAGTATTAGTAAGGGATATTTCTGGTTTTAAGTCATGGGTTTTACTATTGCTTCAAACTTTTTTTTTTATACAGGGTTTGCAATCATTGGCAGAGGGTTGTATTTACATGATGTAGTCAGTTGCCTATAGTTTTAGGATTCCATATAAAGTAACATTGTTCAGTGTTGTTAATTCACTGGTTTACAATGTAATTGATGATAATTTTGATATACTTGCTGCAATTTAAAGTAAGGCCCTGAAGAACCAGAAAGTACCTATACTGTTGATACAAATTGTATCTTTTTAACTGAGAACTATTTTGATTTGTAGATCTAGTTAAAACACAAATGTGTAACTATAATTAGAATTTTGGGCAACATTTTATCCCTTATTTAAAATAATAGATTTCAATCTAGAATAGAGTTAGACAAATAAAAATACAGTAATTTATTTAGATAAGTGTCTGTCTCAATTTTATATTTTTATAATTTTGTTTTTAAAAAAGCTATTGGCATTTTCTTCCTTCTAAAACATACCTAGTGTGAACTTACTAAAATAAAGGTAAAATGCTGCCTGAAAATAATGTCCAAGCACCTTTTGAATAGGAAAACATTTTCACTACTTGTGTGACACTGTGTGTTGCAAGAAGTAGGATTAGGGTATACAGTAAATGCTTCTAAAAAGCATTGAGCTTATAGACGTATTCAATAATCTGAACCATGTTCAGCAAACTTAATTCAGGAAGTGTTCTTCTCTACAGCTTTTACAGTTGATTTTTTGAGGTGGGATCTGCATTCATCTGTCCCTTGTAACACAATACAGGTGGTGCTGTACATAAGCTATCCTGAGTTGTTTAGGGGGAGAACCTGTTCACCTGTGACAATATTTTTTCCCTTGATTTTGTTGGTCACTATCTGTAGAACATGTTTTAATGTAGAAGCTAGTAAAGTGTGACTCTGAGGTTATAAACAGTAAGTGAGTCTTGTCTTAGTTGTACACTAAGATTTTTTTTAATCAAATTACACTTTTAAGTAGTACACCATAGTGTAGGTGCATCTGTTTTAATAATTATATTAGTGTTTTGTCTCTAATGCATTTCTACATTTATATTTGTATGTATGAATTAACTTCTACCAAAAGCTGAATTCCTTTAAACATCTGAAGAGATGTGTATGTAATAGATGCATTTCATTTTTTTTTCAGTCAGAATGTCTCCTAATAATGTAGCAGTTTGATATATAATAAATCATTAGTCTTGTCTACATTATTAAAATGGTGAGAGGAGTAACAGGGCACTGTATGCTGCAGTGCACAGATAAGAGCTATCAGCATTGGATGCTTTCTTGTATATGTAATACAGTATTGAATCATTTAAAGCAAGTTGATTGCTAGAAGCATTCTTATACCATGTCAAATTGTGCTTTGTCCTAAAGCACTAAAATTGCTTTACAAAATGTAAGAACAGGAGTTATTTGGCAGCTTTTAATATTGTGCAATGATATGCTAGTTCAAGTCCAGCTTTGTTATATCGTGCAAAGGAAATTTACTGCTGACAAAATATTCCCCATTGGTATTTCTCTCTCTGTGATTAATAAAAGCAAATGAGCAATACCTTCCATGAGCTCGTCATCCTGGAAGAGTTCACTCTAGATATTTAATAGCTTAGAGAAATGACACACCAGTATGTATAGGACAGTGATAATACTGGTGAAACTTTACATTTGATTTATGTTAAATGCATTGATGCAAATAATATAACTGTAAAATAAGGTGTGATTTATATATATTTAAGAAGTCAAACTGGGATATTGACTGCTTGCCTTTACGCTGTTTGAATAATATGGCTTTCATGTGTGGATAAAGTATTCAGAGCGAAGCCTTACGCCATCATTGAAGAGAGGGGAACATTTTACTTTGTCTGCAGTATTTTTAGGAGAATTATTTTGATACATTTACCATAAATTATGTATTATAAAAATAAAACACTCTGCTTTTATAGATGTACAATATTTTATATGGTACACATATTTCCATAATACATCCACTCACAACTTTTATTTTTCTAGCTAGATTATCAATATTAGCTTTTTAAACACATCTCAAAGATACCTTTTTTAATTAGTTAAATGTGCATGGGCAATTCTTTTCCTGCTAGTGTTTTAACTTCAGTGAAATAACACCAAGACTGAGTTTGGCCCATATTTTATATCAAAGCCAGTCTTAACGACTGTTCCCACTGTGTAGGATTTTTAAAGAATTCTTCCTTTTATCTTTAAATCTCAGTTACCACCAACTACTATTCTTCTGAGGTAAGATATTGTCTTTGCAGGTAATCTCTTTTGTCCAGTATGTCTAAATTAAAAAATCAAACCAAACTAAACCCTAGCAATTGGGATGGCAGAGCTGAAAGTTTCACATTCAGCCTAATAAACTATTGTTCAGGCTTAGGGTGACTACAGGTGGCGTTCACATTTGAAGGTCAGGAAGTGAACTGTTGCTGTGTTTTTGGCCCTTCTTGGAAGGTGTACGTGAATATACAAAGAGAAGAGGAGAGTTTGGCTTTAGGGGTAGGAGGAGAATATCATCTAAAAAATAAAGATGTGGATGAAAACCAGAGTATCTTATTTAGTCAAACCTAAAACTCTGCAGCCTTTACCTTAGGAAAGTGACAGACTTATGAAGAAACATTCTTGGCTGGGATGGTGGATGTGAAGGTTTTCAAGTCTAGGCACCACTATCGCCACAGTAAGCAATTACCAAAACATTTGTCAGGTGAAGATTTGAGCAAGAGGATTTTGGTATGTTAGGACTGAAATACTGACACACGGCTATCATAATATCAGAATGTTTAAAAAATATCCAATTGACTTAATATTGTTATTGGACAGTATAATACTGTGCAATTAAGAGACCATTTTTAAAAATAAAACATTGTTTAGAAGTTATTTTTGATTTACAATGTAAGTTATTCTTGTTAATTTATTACTTGCATTATAAAGATGAGGTGGAATATCTTTAAATCTAACTTTTAATTACTATAGAAGAAAAATATCAAAACAAAGCAAATTATTGATTAAAGCAAAGATATCCTTAATGGCCATGTTTTGTTTTTAAAAGTTAGGGTTTTTTAAATGTCTGATCTCACATTTTATGTATTTTGTAAATTAGAAAAAAATGGAAGCCATAGTATAGTTTAAGAATTTTATTTGAATTATATAAAATACATGTAGTCGTTGTTTAGCTTGGATATGTAAATAATTCTGTAGTAATCCATCTTAAATAACTGTTCTAACTAAAACTTTTCTAGACAACTACACTTGTATCTAGACATTACATTCACATCTGTGGGAAAAGTTTCACTTATGCTCATCCTAAGACTTAATCAGCAACTGGTGTTCCGATGATCTAATCGTGTATATCACTGGGCAGTCTGTGCACATGTGAAACTTACTCCTGTATGTACTTTTTTGCAGTGCATTACAAACCTTTATTTTTGTATATAAAATACACAGCAGCATATAAAGGTTTCTACCAAATTATAGTGAATTCAGTTAGTAACTGTAGAATGCTATACATAGTTTTGCTGGCTCCGAAATTCAGTTCTTAGAGTGTTCAGTTTTTTTAATTGTATTCTACTATATCTATGTGTTAATGATCTAAGTTAAAATTGTTATGCCCTCTTTAAAATGTGAAAAGTTTGGCCTTTGTTCTCAAGAGATTTTTTTCATTCCTTATTTAGTCTTTGTAATAATTTGAGACCCCAATCCTGCAAAAATGTATTCATATGTCTAACCTTAAACACATGAGTAGTCTCATTAACTTCAATGGGACTACTCCCAGGTTTACAGCTAGGCATGGGCATAAGTGTTTGCAAGATTGGGGCCTGAGTTTGGATATATTTTAGACTGGAACCTGGTGAAAATTTTAATGTGTAAGATCAAATTCTCTGCTTTTATAAATGGGTGAAATGGCACTAACACCAGCAGAGAATTTGGCCAGCACTGCACATGTTCTAGTGATTAAAATGCAGACAGATATTTCCATCTAACAATTTGTCCAGATTCTGATTCACCCCACATAATCTATTTTTCCTTTTGTAAGACAACTTTTTTCTCAGGTGAAGTATAATTTAGCATTTGAAAAAAATTGAGTGGAATTCTTAATGAGACTGACATTTAAAAAAAAAAATTTCACCAACAAAATACTAAAATGCAGACCTAGTGGCACGAGTCATGGTCTGTTTTGTTTTGTTGTCTCTCTCTCACACACACACACACACGCACACCGTAACTTGTATTGATTAGGTGGGATTTTAGTGTTTGTCCTGACGTCCCCTCTGGCAGAAAAAGCTTGTCAGAGAACAGTTTGGACCACCTGATAAACTTAAACTTATTCTCTGCCTTCGCTGGCTGTTGTGTACTATTTCTGTGATGTGACTGTTCACATCTGTTAGCAGTATTTTCGAGCTTAAGAAAAACCATTGCAAAACATGTACATGGAATTCTTCTATTAGAGAAAAAATAAAGATACCTTTTCTCATGATTGGATTGTTTTTGTTTCATATAAGACAACCTTGCCAGAGCAACACAAACACTAGCAATGAAATTATAAGTGTCATTCATAACTACACAATAAAAACTTTTTGCTTGAACTTGGTACAGCTAATAGAATTCAGTATAGCTAAAGAAAGCATTTTAAATGCATAATAGGTTCATGGACTGTCAGTTCATTCTTAGAAGTAATTTGTGTTTCATTGATTTAACTCTTGTCCCCATGGCATATATTTTTAATTTCCCTAATACAGAAAATACAGGCAGTTAAATAGGATTGTCAGTAATTTAGCAGCAGAATTTGTATTAGAGGCTCTGTGTATGAACAGACCTTGACTTCTTTCAAATACTGCCATCAATCTGTTTTTTAATTGCATAATCCTGGTAGTTTGTACTGAAAAGGATTGTGTGGTAACAAATAACTCTAAGTCAAGGACAGTACAAACTACCAGCCTTTGGAAAGAGCTCTCAAAAACCTGGATCTCTGCTTCAGTGGCCACTGACGATTTATGTGGGTGAACAGACAAGGGTGAGTGTTAAGAATGACAATGTAAATAGCACTCCACTGCGGAAACAATCCTATACTGCTACCAGTGCGTTTTGAGTGCTGATAAATTACAGGCCTAAGAGCAAAGTTTTGCACAGGTTTGAGCTCTTGCTGTGATGTTACATACATCCTTGTCATTTCATTGGCTGTTCAGTGACATTGCATCATCACAGGGCTTCTAAAAATAGAGACAGTGGATTGAAAAGACAAGTTTCCTGCTAACAAGGAGGTCTGACAAGACTACAGCAATGCATCTCTGAGAGTGCTGCTCATAAAACTCATTTCTCATATGCTTTGTCCAATGTCTATCCCTTTCGTAGTAGGGGAAGAGCGATTGGTATGAAACTTGCTTCCATAAAATGCTACTAACTGTTAAGCAGAAAGCACTTACCAAACTCATGCTTGAATGTGGTGCTTTTGGTGCAGTACTATAAAATAATCTGCTTTCATTATCTTTTTCTGATAGGCTGTTTCACTGCCCAATTGCTCCAGAATAATTTTTCTCTCTAAGCTCTTCTTTGCTTCAACCCATTGCTACTTAACTTGCCATCTGCTGACACTGACTGACTGACTTTCATTATAGTGTCATCATGTATAATTATGACTCCTTGCATTTTTTCTAGACTACCTACCTCTCATCGCATGTACTAGCCTCCAGTCCTCCTATCGTTTTTGTGTGTTTCTTTTATCAGTACTGTGGTAACCAGTTCCTGTTTGGGCCAGGCCCATGCTATGGAGCAGGGCTAGTAAATATTACATCCTCAGAACTGGCCTAAAAGAAAAAGTTGCAAATTTAAAGAAATGTCAGACCTTAACTTTGCCTGTTATCCAACTGCACTATGATAGTCTTTTACATGATCATCTGTAAATGTTTTTTGTGGCTACAGATACATGTGTAATATAAATGCAGTACTGTGTATAACTCTGTATTCCACAATCAATAAGTCATTTTTATATATGACTTTTATTTATTTAATTTATTTATTTATATATATATATATATATATATATATATAAATGAATGAGAAAAGGGCCTTCCAGGATTGTAAAAAGTGTGGTAAAGTCCCATCAGCTTCAGTGGGAGCAGGATTTGGCCCTTTCTGCAGATACACAAAGTGCAGTTTCCAAGAGCATTTAAATGACTTAGGAGCACTAGTCCCCCTGACTTTCATTGGAAGGTGTGGTCCCAGACATGTAACATTTGTCTTCATGAGAGATTTAACTGTGTTGACTGAATTTTTTCCTTAAGATGCTCTGTGTTCACACATCAGTACTCCTCAGGTGTTTCCATAGTCACACTGTAAGCGAGGCAGCCACAATATCCTGAGGTGTAGGGCAGACCCCAAGTTTGCTTGTCTTGCATGTTGCTAAAGTGTTTTGGGAAATCCCACTCCACAACTGCCAAATCAAAATCATCTTTCCTTAAAACATTGACAGGTACCGCCTACTGAGAGCCAATTCTCTCTGCAGTCAGGTTTTCTAAACCTTTTATCAGTTTTTGTTGCTGTAAGATCTGTTACTACCCCCAGGCCTTCCTCTGCAGTGTATTACTGCCTAGCCAGTTATTCCCTCATTTTGTATTTGTGCATTTCATTTTTCCTTCGTAAGTGTAATGCTTTACACTTGTTTTTATCGAATTTTCTCTTCATCTTGGCTTCAACCCAGTCTCCAATTTGTCAAGGACCTATTGAATTCTAATCCTGTCCTCCTAGACCTGGCTTGGTATTATCTCTACTCCATTATTCAAGTCATTAATACTGAATAGTACCAGACCCAGGACAGACAGGCAGAGCCCCCACTAGATACATACTCCTGGTTTGACAGTGAAACATTGGTAACTGCTCTTTGAGAATGTTTTTTCAACCAGTTTTGCATGCACCTTATAATAACTTCATGTAGACCACATTTCCCTAGTTTGCTTATGAGATTGTCATGTATGATTGTATCAAAAGCATCATTAAATTACTGCAACGTTGTCTAGTTCCTGGAATAACTAGTACCCTCCTGATTCTTTCACCTATTCTTAATTTAAATGGGCACTACGTTTTCCATTTTCCAGTCACTGGATAACTAACACATTATTTTTGGGTAGTACTTTCAAAGGGAAGAAATGATAGTCTTTTACATATGAAATTAAAAGAGCAAGTATGTTACATTTAATGTATGAATTACTACCATCATATAACTACAACACTGAGAAAAATTATTTAAAAATAACTAATTTTTTATAGCATCTACTGTATTTAGCCATACAGAGATGAGTTTAAGTTCTACGGGTTGAAGGACCTTTCACTAAGTTTTGCTCAAACAGAGGAGAGAAAAATGCAGCCCTGATGCAAAAATGTATATCATAATATATAGGTAGAAAGTACTTTAGGTCTGTTCAAGTGGAGGACATAGAGCCATAATTTCCTCTTAATTATGTGGATGCAAGCCTACTGCAAGCTGTAAGTTGTACTGATGTGGTCAAGAGCTAAATTTATCCACTCATTTGCACATATAGATATTAAACTAAGGCCTTGTCTACATTACCCGCTGGATGGGCAGCGATTGATGCAGTGGGGGTCGATGTATCGTGTCTAGTCTAGACGTGATAAATTGACCGCTGAGCGCTCTCCCATCGACTCCGGTACTCTGCCAGGGCGAGAGGCGCAGGCGCAGTCGACAGGAGCGAATCAGCCGTCGACTTACCGTAGTGAAGATCTACATACTTAGATCTACGGTAAGTAGATCTAAGCACGTCAGCTTCAGCTACGTTATTCACGTATACTTGGGTTGAGCCCACAGGCCAAGATCCCATTAACAGATAAAGTTCTCTCCTTTACTGCTGGAACCCTTTAACCAGCACACTGAAAAGTTTCCTAAATACAGATCCCGTCATCTGGTAATCCTGGCTGTGGCAGAACTGACTTTCCAGAGCAGTCTGTGCATTTTCCTTCCTGCTGAACTACCCCTCACCTTTTATGGATCTATCTCCTGTGCACCAGATCTCTCCATTCTCCCACATGCTACCTTACCCTCACCTCTTCCACTCTACCCAGGACTGCATGTGATCCATATTCTGCTGATTAATACCTGGACTGATGTCCCTGTGGCTTAGGATACCCTTAACCAATCCTTGAATGCTCTATGAATTGGACTATAATTAATTTCACTCTGTAGTTGTGCTATTAAAGTTGGGATTTAGGGCATTCCAGCCCATCAGTAATTAGGCAATACTTGAAGTTAGTACTTAAGACTGAAATAAACAAGAGTAAGTTCCTGTAGCTATGACATAAATTTGTACTTAAGCACATTCTATAGATCTTTATAGCCTAGCATATCAGTCTATTATGGCACTTTTACTAGCACAGATACATATCTATGGGGAGGGATAGCTCAGTGGTTTGAGCATTGGCCTGCTCAATCCAGGTTGGGAGTTCAAGCCTTGAGGGGCCATTTAGGGATCTGGGGCAAAATCAGTACTTGGTCCTGCTAGTGAAGGCAGGGGACTGGCCTCAATGACCTTTCACAGTCCCTTCCTGTTCTAGGAGATAGGTATATCTCTATATATTTCAAAACTGTTGAACAAATCCCTGCAGATGCCCTGTATCTAACACATCCCAAACATCAGCTAGTCACTTGTAACATTTCATAAACCCATTTGTAGCTGTTTCGTGCAGGCAATCTGTCAGCAACTAGAACAAAGCAGCATTTATTTGCTGACCTCAAAGGGGACAGGTCTGTTACATTGGACCATTTCAGAAACACTACAAATAAGGCCAAGGAATGTTGCTTAACTTAAACCATAGAATAAAGCTGTTTTCCTCCTCACCCCCACCCCCACCCCAGCTGGTAAGTTTAATACATCTGAGATGTCGTTGCATATTAGATTGGCTCCAGGCTGGTCTCTCACTTTTTTGATTCCTGTCTGAGCTACCACTACCTTCATACATTAGTTGAATATGATTTGGCCTCTAAGGACTGTCTGTAATCTTCTAGGCTCTTTGAAGTCCCCCATGTATGGCTCTGAACTGTCCATCTTGGTTGACTAACAAAAGTGGAACAGCTGGAGTGCCAATCACTTACTCCCTCCCCATAAGTGATTTTAGAGCTACATCTGGTGGTCAGACATTTGTTGTTCTCCCTTTCTTAAATTGGCCCCCTGCATTTGGTTTTGTTTGAAAAAAAGGTCAGTATCATTATCCCTGTTTCACAGATGGAGAAACTGAGGCACAGAGTGGTGAAGGGATTTGCCAAAGATCCCACCAGCAGGCTCGTGGCAGAGCCAGGTCTCCTGGCCCATGTCTGTGCTCTATCCACTAGGCAACACTGCCAGCGGTGCCGAAGGCAAAATGAACCCTTTACCACATCGCGATCACTTTCTTAGTCATTATGACAAACTGCTAAGACGACAAGAAACCTGAGCTACTATAATCAGCTCAAGAGTAACAGTTTGGAGGTACCTGGGTAGTAAAACACTGAAACACAAGCTGACATTTCTGGTTTTAAGTACCTGCAGAGTGTCCAACTGCTTTGATTTATCATAGCTGAATGGGCTGTTAACCACTGTAAAGTAGTCTTGGTTCATTGCATTTTGATTATGAAAGTAACGGGGCCCTTCTAGTTAATACGATCATTCTCAATTTGCTTGTGCACAACCATCTGAGCCTTTTCAGATTTCAAAAGAGAGCCTATTTAAAGATCGAGCATGTTGGTATGGGAACGCAACTTTAGGAAGGCTCATTGCAAAGTAATTGTCAAGCTGCTAGAGCAGCAAGAGTTCTTGAAATGAGGGGAAAGAACACCTGCTAAGTGGCTGAATCATAGTGTTCATGGGGGAAAAGCATCTTTATATTTTAAGAGATTTGCTACATGTGCTGATGGAAGTGGGGGGTAGTGGTGAGGGGAAAGTTGCAGAGTCTCTGCGAAAGAAATCCAAACCAATTTTGAAGATGGCAGAATACAAATTAAAATGTTCAGTATTGTTAATACAGTGGATGATACTTATAAAAAATGAAACCGACAAAATACCTAGTTTTAACTTATCCAAGTGTTGCAACAAACTAATGTGTACTACAATCTGCTGCATGCTGGGAGAACTTGGGTTCCTGTTGGGAAGTACCCTCCGCCCTTCCAGCATGAGACAAGCAGAGGGGAGGCTGCTGGCCTGTAATCCTGTTCTGTGTTTCCTTACAGAATAAAACATTCCTGGTGGTTTGTCTGAGTGGGTCTAGTCTGAGGTGAACACTCACTGGCACACCATGCAGAGCACATTGAGGAACCTCAGGCCCAGTTCCCCAAAGTTGCGTAAAAGCCACAAGGCAGACTTACCCTCCCGTGAACAGCCTCATCTCGGGATGAGGAACAGGGGTGGTGGTTACAACTAGACTGACCCTATTGCCTCCTGTGGATTCATGAAAGACACCAGCTCCACAGCCCTTGCAATCATCAACAAGGGAATAGTCATGCAGCTTTCCCTCATGCTCTCCTGCCAGCATTCCTGCCTCTTAGCTGCAGGGGCCAGCCTCTTCTGGATGAGAAGGTAATTCAGTCTCTGCTCATGGCCTTTCTGTTCATGCTGCCAATTGGGATGTGGCCATCTTCCCACTAGGAACTGGACTGACACCATCACCTCATTTTTGATCACTTAACAAGCTGCTGATGACAACCTTCAGGCACTGTCAATCAGGGCTGGATTTGAATGGCTCCGTATCCCATGTTCAATTGCCTGAGCCACTTGGTCCTCAAATACAGGGGTCTTGCTGTTCCCCCTCTGTGGCAGTAGGTCACTTGAAATGCCAGCATGGCCCCTGGTGAGGTGTTCTTCAATCTTCATCCCCAACCTACGTGCACTTGTTTTTACTTTCTTGACCCTCAGTAAGGAAACAGCATCATCGGACAATATGAGTCTTTTGTTTATACCTATCCTTTGTAATTTGACCTAGTTTCCACTTATTGGATGACTCGTTTTTGAGGTTCAGATCATTGAAGCTCTCCAGGTGAAGCCAGGCTGGTCTCTTGCCATACTTCCTAGCTTTCCTGTGCAGTGGAATAGTTTGCTCTTGGACATTTAATAATGTCTCTCTAAAAAACTGCCAACTCTCTTGCACTGTTTTTCCCCTGAGACTTGTTTCCCAGGAGATCTTACCTACCCACTCCCTGGGTTTGCTAAAGTCTGCCTTCTTTATCTTTATTGTGCAGTTTTCCCTCCTGCCATTCCTTAGAATCATGAACACTATTTCATTATCACGTTCACACATGCTGTCTTCCACTTTCAAAATCTCAACTATTTCCTCCCTATTTGTCAATATCAAATCTACCTGTGGATCCCAGGTGGCGTTAAGGATAAAACCTAGAGCATGTCACTACAATAGACTTTGGGCCCAAGTCCCTCCCTGACTAGGTGTCCGAGTGAGTTTTAACCAGACTGAAGTGACGGTGGGGGGGAAGGGAAAATAACCAGAAGAGGTGGCAAAAATTCTGCCAGCCCCTTGAGCAGAGCATCTGCAGCCAGCAGCTCTATCCGTTTGCAAGGTGAGTGAGGATCCTTTTCTGCAGCAACTGTTTGATGAACCAGTAGCTGTGGTCACAGTAAGTGCTGCTTTACATTGTACGGTTACCATCCTGTAACTGAAAAGCTGCCCAGCTAACACAGAGGCCCTTTACAGAGGAAAATGGTTCTGTGAGCTGCTGCATTTAATACTGTGATTTAATTAACTCTCAGTTGTTAAGATACATACACAGTACAGATCAAAGCTGCTACTGATTTACATTGGTTGTATTTTTAGATTTTGCATTAAACAAAAAAAAAGTCAGTATTAAAAAAATAGAGAGAGAGAGAGAGAGAGAGAGAAACCCGTTAGTGTGTCGTATGGTACAAGGAAATTGGCTTCTTACCATGTTCTCAACCTGTAACAGGCTTTTAATCAAATCTGACTCATTCTCTCTCCCCTTACTCTTTTGACATTTAAAAACAAATTTACTTGAATAACGCCACCCTGCTAACAGCTCACATGTGTTTTCTTAGCAATCCGAGGAGAGGGCTGGAACACTGGGAGGCTTTCTTTGAGCAATTTACCAGCACTCATAAATTGTGGAATGAAGCAGTACAAGACAGTGACAGTACTTCAGTCACTTAATCAGAGAAATTGAAAAATGTGTAGGTTTATGCTATTAGCTTTCACATTTAGAGGGAATGTACGCGTTTGGCTGAGCTCTGAAATTATTGAACTAGCCAAATGAAAGCTGCTTGGCTGCCTCCGCACTAGCTTTTTCTATTACTACCTGTGTCGCTGTGTGGCGATAGAGCCTTGACTAGCCCCAAATTGCCATTGTTTGAATCCAGATTAGAGTGTGGTGATTCTGAGCAAAGGCGCTGACTTTCCTTTTTCCTGGGGGGTGTTTCACACTTGCTCTGCGGCTCACTCCTCCTCCACCCCCACCTGTCCTCCTGCCGCTAGCTCTTCTCTGCTCCCCGTTCCCTGAGTGCCTCCCGCCAGCCCCGGGGCAATGCCAAACAGCTCATCGGTGGCCAAACTGGCTGGTGGGTGCTTGAGGTCCAGAGCTCCAGGGAGTTGGCACCCATGATTCTGACTGTGGTCACAGGGATATCTATGGTGTGGGACGGGGGGCCTGATCCAGCATCTATTGAAGTCAGGGGAGACTCCCATTAACTTCAGTTGACCTTAGATGGGACTGTCACTTTTAGAACCCAGTTAAATGGAAGACAATGGAAGGTCAATACTGATAGGGTGAAAGTGACTAGAATCAGTGGTTGGCAACGTTCGGCACGCGGCTCGCCAGGGTAAGAAGCTGCGACCAGCACATCACTTGCCCGCGCCGCTTCTCGCCGCCCCCATTGGCCCGGGACGGCGAACCGCGGTGAGTGGGGGGCCACGATCGGCCAAACCTGCCGCGTCAGCAGGTAAATAAAACTGGCCCAGCCCGCCAGGGTGCTTACCCTGGCGAGCCGCGTGCCGAACGTTGCCGACCCCTGGACTCGATGAACACTCTATACAAAGATAGTGGCTTTGTACCTTAAAGACCAAACCTTGCTGATTTAGGAGTTGGCAGACTTATGCTTGAGCTCCCTGTGGGCTCTGCTTCATTGTGGTAGAGCATTTCCCCATTTTCTTGCACTATAAAATTACCTTACTGTGAGGTTTGAACAGGTTCTTCCAATGTATTTAATTACTAATTTGCTATAATAGTGCATAGTTTAAAAAAAAAATCCAAGGGTGAAATCCTGCCAATAGCAAAACTCCTATTGATTCCAATGGGATCAGGATTTCACCCACCACATCCTGGAAGGGATCTAAAATACTTGTGCTTCAGGGCTTAAGGCAAACTCTAACTCTTGAAGGTTAAGAAGAAAGTGCCTGGGAGCAGGTTATTCCATCACCCCTGCAAGGTTTCCCACACCTTCTGGAGCATCTGGTACTACGCTGCTGTCAGTAACAGGATACTGGACTAGATGAGTCTGGCAATCCCTGTGTTACTGAAGTTAAAACTGAATTATTGGAAGCCAAAGCTGCCATCTTATACTTCAGCAGTAACAAAAGGGCACAAAGTCTTAGTTGTTTATTATTACTTTCAAATCAATAGCTGAGGACTCTTTTATAAGTCGAGCTATTGGAATGTATTAGACTGTATCTTCCTTGCAGCCAAACAGAGGAGTTAATAAATACTGATGACAGACAGCATACTTCGGCTAAAACAACCTAACAGCAGATAATACATTTAACTGCACTTTGCCGTTGTACTCAGCAAACCCGATTTGCATAAAAGCTTTCTATTACCATTGTTGCTGGTCTTTTGTTTTTTACTCTCAGTATTTTTTTCAAACAGTAAACAGCTTGTTGGGAATGACGGCTTCCATCTGTGCCTCTAGTACACAAGCACTTCGATCAAAGTCTGGCATTTGGGCAGAAGTAAAATGGATACAGAGCAGAATGGAAAACTTCTCTGGACAGACTGAAGAGAGGACTGACCATCTCCTGTGAGGCATGGAAAGAAGAAAGAAACGGTTATCTGCCTTCAGGGCCGGCTTTAGCAGGTGCGGGGCCCCACGCCGGGATGCAAATTGTCTCGTGCCCCGACTCCGCCCCCTCCCTGCCCCATTGGATCCCTCCCCAAATCCCTGCCCTGGCTGCACCCCCTCCCTGCCCCATTGGATCCCTCCCCAAATCCCTGCCCTGGCTGCACCCCCTCACTGCCCCATTGGATCCCTCCCCAAATCCCTGCCCTGCGCCCACCCTCAGCCCTGCCCCCTCACTGCCCCATTGGATCCCTCCCCAAATTCCCACCTCTTCCCCAAGCACATCGCATTCCTCCTCCTTACCCCTCCCTCCCAGGCGTGCGCTGATCAGCTATATGGTGGCGCAAGTGCTGGAGGGAGGGGGGAGAAGCAGGACGCAGCTTTTTTTTTTTTTTTTTTTTTCCCCGCTCCGCCGGCAGCCCCAGATGTTGCGGGGCCCTCTTAAGTGTGGGGCCCTATTCCGGGGAATCGGCCGAATCAGCTTAAAGCCAGCCCCACCTGCCTGTTGTTCTATGAGTTGTGTTGCTCATGTCCATTCCATTCTGGGTGTGCCCACGCCCACGTGCACAGTCAGAAATTTCTGCCTTAGTATCCATAGGGTCGAATATGGTGCCCTCTGAAGTGCCACACCCATGCGCTGGCACATTAGGCACCACCGCCCTACACCTTTTCAGTTCCTTCTTGCCAGCAACTCTGACAGAGGGGCAGGAGGGCGGGAATGGAATGGACATAAGCAAACATCTCACAGAACAAGAGTTATGAAAGGTAGGTAACCGTTTTTTCTTCTTCAAGTGCTTGCTCATGTCAATTCCTTTCTGGGTGCCTCATGCAGGAGCAGCGCCAGGGTTTTTGCCACCCTAAGCGGCAGCACTCCTCCTCTGAGCATTCGGTGGCGGGGGTCCTTCTGCTCCGCGTCTTCGGAGCACTTTGGCGGCAGGTCCCGGAGCGAGTGAAGGACCCGCCACCGAAGACCTGGAGCGGAAGGACCCCCCACTGCCAAATTTCTGCAGAGGGCGGCAAAATGCTGCCCCCCAAATCCTGCCACCCTAGGCGACCGCCTAGAGTCGCCTCGTGGAAGCGCCGGCCCTAGACTCATGAGCAGTATCCATGGAGGTGGGCTTGGAGTTTATGGTCTCAGCTTGCAGCGCTGCTCTACCGCTGCCAGCATTGTCTTGGGCCTGCTGGGTAAGCACATAATGGGACATGAACATATGGACAGATTACCAGATAGTAGCCCTCCAGCTGCCCTGGATAGGCACTTGGCCTAGCAAAGCTGCCGAAGAGACTTGTGCCTTGTCAAACGGGCGGTCATGATTAAGGCTGCAAGTCTTTCTGTGACTTCTGCTGTGGCCAGCAATAGCAGTTTGGTTGTGTGGGAAGGGGCTCGGTTAGGGGTAGGGGGCATTTACCTCGGGGTGGGGGGGTTCCCCAGCTCCCACTGGCAGGTCCCTGCAGCTCCTAGGCGGAGGGGCCACGGGGCTCTGCATGCTGCCCACGTCCACAGGCCCCACCCCAGCAGATCCCATTGGCTGCAGTTCCCGGCCAATGGTAGGTGCGCAGCCGGTGCTTGTGGTGGAAGCTGCGTGTGGAGCTCCTGGCCCCATTGCCACCTAGGAGCTGCAAGGACACGCAGAGCCAGGTAGGGAGCCCCTGCCAACCACCCCCTCCCCCCCCCGCTGCACCAGTGGAGGTCCCAGGCCATGGCCCACTCTGCTCCCCCGGCACCGGCGCAGTCCCAGGCCACCTCCCCCAGCACCCGCGGCCCCCTGCCCAAGTTTTAGTCAGGGGTATAAGGTACAAATCATGGACAGGTCATGGGCCATGAATTTTTGTTTACTCCCCGTGACCTGTCCATGACTTTTACTAAAAATACCTAAACATGACCTAGTCATGATCGCCAGAAGGGTCACCTTTGCCCAATTGTATCAGCAGCAAATGCAGGCAGTGATCCAGGAAGAACTGCAGGGTGTAGCCCAAAGATGGCATGTTGAGCACCCAATAGTCCGAGGTCCACCGCAACCAGGCCAGTGGGAAGGGGTGCAGGCAGTTGGGAAGAGCAGGAAGGTGGATCCTGGGAAGTGACTGAGGTACCGTCCTCAGACACACCCTCAAAATGCCTGCTTCTGGAAGGGCCAGGCTGGGCCGATGAATGGAAAGACGAAGGGTGTTACCACTTAAACCCCTTGTCTCTATCCTTTTTCCTGTAGATGCTTGGTCAGGGTGTCCCCCAGGACCTAGACTGGGGAGGCGGAGGACAAAATGACTTCCTAGCCTGCTGAGGACCATGAAGGCTCAAGGAGTGGAGAGTGGTATGGGAGTCTTTAAGGCCATGGAGCCTTGCATAGAGAGCTCAGAGAAGAGCCCTGCTCCCTCAAATGGGAGGTTTTGATGCATGGCCAGAAAGGGTTAAACATCCTGCAAAATAAATGGAAGAGATGTGGCGGGATAGTGTTTGTGTATTTACATATATATGAGTAGGGTCAACAATGTAATCAACAGTCACTGTCTATGCTGTTTAGAGTTCAGAGATCAAAAGAACATCCTAGCAGTTAAATAAATTGTAAACATCTCTCTTTGAAATGTACTGTGAATGGTGGAGGAACAAGCAAATTGCCTTATGTTAGTTCTATAGCTAAGTACTGGCACTGGACCTCCTTCAAAGTCATCCTAATTACCTTTTGTTCCCAGAGGAACTCCCAATTTGTCAAAGAGGACATTAAATTGTATAAAAGATCCTTGGGTACTGATTCTGTCATCTCAGATCTGCTTAAGCTTCATCAGGGGAAGTTTGAGTCACAAGACTGAGGTCCCAGTTATGCTGGTATGCCCAGAATATGAGATTTGGACATTGGACTATAACCTGTGAACTGAATTCTAAAGGAACTCTTTGCAACTACAAAGCTCACCATCTCGAGGAGATGCTGGGGTCCCTGCCACTCCTGGGAGTTGGAGGCAGATTCCTGGCTGTACCCCCTTGAAGCTCCGCGGTGGTCATGTGGCCTGACATAGGTCCTTTGGGCAAAGTCCCCTTCCCCTCTGGTGCCGGGGAGCCCTTCTTCCTTTGCCTCTTCTTAGGCACCAGTGAGGGGGAATGGTGGTGGGAGGGGCCCGGTGCTGGTGGCATGCGCTCTGCACTGATGCTGACATGCTAGGCGTGGAGTCCAATCAGGAGGGCTCAGACGCAGGATGAAGCGCAGCCTCCATGAGAAGGGCCTCAAGTGGATATCCCGCTCCTTCTGGGTTCTAGGACAAACTATTTTGAAGATCCTGCACTTGTCCTTTCTATGGGACTCCCCCAAGCACTTCAAACTGCTGTTGTGGGGGTCACTAACAGGCATCGTCCTGCGGCATGATGAGCATGGCTTGGAGCCTGGGGAACTGTTCTGTGGAACCTACACATCTGAGGGTTCTTGGCGAGGCCGCCCAAGGATCCTGCAAATGTTACACTACTGATCGCTGACACCTGGCATGCTATGGTGTTTGGCTGCAGTCCCTTATCCACTTCTACTTGAAGGAAGTCCAGAATAACTGGAATCCTAGGGTCTCTTGAATTTACTCTGAGCTCCTGACACCAAACACTGAATTTGGTCTGGGTGGAGGAAAAGGCTTTTAGAGTGGAAGCTCTCCTACAAGAGGACAGAGCTCCCATTATTTTGGAAGATGAGCCAGGTGAAACTGGTGCTTCCCTTTCAACAGCCAGGCTGTCAGATGAAGACAGTCTGATTCTGGAAGGAGGCATGGTCCTTGCTAAAGGACATCTGGCCTTGCCGGTTGCTGCAATGGTGGTTTGAGCTTTAATTCTAGCAGGTCAGAGAACCACAGTGTGGAGTTGGTACTATCACCCTTGCTTCTCACCCTATCTTTTGAGTCACTTTCATTATGAAAGGGAAGGGCAGGAACACATATAGCAGGCCCTGAGACCATCTGTGCAACAGTGCATCTGTGCCCAGAGAGTTGGGGTCTGCTTCCCTGGTGCTTTGAATTCTTATGACTGACCAACGGGTCAAGTGAAGGAAGACCAAATGTCCATGCGATCAGCTTGAAGACTTCCTGGTTTAAGTGCCGTTCTGAGTTGTTGATGGCTCAGCCAGTCTGCCTTTTGGATTGCCTTTAGGAAAGGGAGAGTCTTTTCTGCCCACTCCATTATCACCATTGTTTCTGCATGCAGAGCTACACTTAGTTGTTTACGTATGCAACTGTTGTCATGTTGCCTGACTGGAACAGGTAATCATCAAGTGATCTATCCCCTGTCGCCCATTCCCAGCTTCTGGCAAACAGAGGCTAGGGAAACCATCCCTGCCCATCCTGGCTAATAGCCATTGATGGACCTATCCTCCAGGAATTTATCTAGTTTTTTTGTTGTTGAGGATCTAATTATCTACATTCCAGGGATGTTGCCATGTGTGTCTCCTGGCTGCTGAGCTGGACACCACAGCCCTGGCAGAAAAACTCACAGCATCCCTTCAAGCATCTGCCACAAATGCTGATGCTAGGGAGATTTTCTTAAGTATCGACAGTCAGGTTGGACTCTGCCCTTAAGGACTTTAAAATCATCCAGACATGACAGTGTGGTTTGAGCATAGCACGTGGCTACCAAGGTATCTGAGGAAGCACTGAAGTCCCTTCTAAGGGTGGGTTCCACCTTCGTATCTGTTGGATCCTTGGGGAAGAAGGAATAACCGTATCCTTTGCTACAGATGCTACAGCAGCATTGACCTTCGGCCCATCTGTGAGGCATTCTTTGGCTCTTACTGAATGTAGAATCTGAGAACATTCCTGTTAATGTATTTACCCTTTTCAGGATATTGCCACTCATCCCTGATTATCTCCTCAAAGGCTGGGTGCAGGAGAATCACGGCCTTGGGACAGGATTTGTAAGGGAGGTATTGGCACTGAGCTTTGTCCATGGAGGACCCACTCCAGCTGGATCTGGATCAGGATACAATCCTTTTACACAGGGCTTCAAAAGGTCTCAGGGGGAAATGCCTGTGTTGCATTTTGTGTGTGTCCTGTCCAGAATCTGAGACCGATTTCTCTCCTTCTGTGATAGGAGGAGGAGGTGTCTGAGTCAGAGGACAAATGCATGTTGAGCTTTTTGTAATTTTGTTTTTTTCCCCTTTTTGATTGGGGGGGGGGGGGGGGAGATGGGGATTTTTTTATTATTTTTTTTTTTAGCACCACACTTTGAAGAAACAATTGCCCAGCTATGCTCTGACAAGGGTCTTTTGCAGCTTGTTTTTCATAGGACCTTGAGCCTTCTAGAAATGTCTCCCTCTGAGTCCTCTCCTATAGGCTCCCACTCTCCCCCAACTTGGGGGAGAGGGACTCCGCCAGAATTTCCTGGCTCAACCTTGGAGGAAGGGGGACTGAATGGGACCCTGCTTCTCTCCCCCGGGCACTTAGGACCCCTTTCAGGACTTGGGGTGGGACCAGGGCCTTATCCTTGGGGTCCTAAATTGCCCCAGGCCTTATGCCCCGGGCTGGCTGAATGAAGTCCTCCTCGTCCATGTAGCCTCTCTGTCTCCTGGTTGAATTTTTCTATGGTGGAATCATGGCTTCTTGGGGGGCTGGAGGTCCCCACACGTTTGTCTGAGTCAAAGCTCCGTGCCCTAGCAGTGCGAGGGTCAGCTGACTGAGAACAGGCAGGGCATAGTTTGTCCTCTGTAGAGCCTGTTAACACTGCCTCACAAATGGAGCACCACTGACTGTTGTGGCAGAGGCAGAAGATCAGACAGCAGGCCTGGGAGAAGGGGGCGTGGCTAGCATAGACTGTACTAAAGCTTTGAACTGCCTTAGGAAACTGCAGATAGGAGGGGAATAGCCCATACAGAGCCATCCTTAGGATTTATGGGGCCCTACACACTGTTATTAAACTGGTGCCCCTATGCTCCACTGAAGGCAGTCCCCAGCCAGCACCGCTGACCCCAGTGTGTCAAGGTGGCACAGCCACCACACCCACCTGCGGACTCCCAGAACGCCCCCATTGCTGACACACACTGTGCTTTGTACACAGCAGATGCTACGGCAGTGGTTCAAGGCAGGCTTTGCGCTATCACATGGGGGCTGCATCTTGTCAGAGCCCACGGCCCTCCTGCAGCCCCTAGCCACTCCTGGCTCACCACGAACATTTTGACAGGAAGTACCAAGCAGTAATAACAAGTGTGTGTATGAGAGAGAGAGAGAGAGAGAGTGTGCCAGTGCGTGAGAGACTGCATGTTGGGGGACTGTGTGACAGTGTGTGTGAAACAATCTGTAGTGGGGGACTGTGACTCATGAGAAGCAGAGTGTATGTGGGTGTGAGAGCCAGTCTGTGTGTGTGTGTGTGTGTTAGGGAAGCATGAGAGACAGTGAACGCACTGTCATTTTAAGTCCCGTCCCCCCCAACTCACATGGAAGTTTTGCTCCTCCTGTCCTGGCCCCAGCCCAGCCTGGCCCCCACTGGAGACCGAGCGGCGCAGGCAGGCAGGGTCCAGGGAGGGACTCCTCTCCGCATGGCGGTGGGCTGGGCCACTCTGGGCTTCTGTGGCTGTGGCAGCAGAGCTGGAGCCCTCAGCGGGCCAGCTGAGTAAGGACTGAGGGGGCAGGGGTAGGGAGAAGCCAGTCCAGCACAGGGGAGGGGCTGGAGAAGAGAGGATTCCAGCCACGGTCAGCGAGGGGAATGGTACCCCAAGTTTTCCAGTGCCCTATGCACCCACATATGCCTAGGGATAGCCCTGAGCTCATACCTAGCAGAATTGTGAGAGTTGCTGGGCTGCAGAAAGCATAGGCTTGATAGGATTTCATATCTTTCAAGACAGGTTGATATTACCATCTATCATGCCTAGATAGATATTTGTGCATTATCCTCTTGCCCCCAGGCAGGAAAGTACATGCATGCAAACACACACTTCCAGTGCCCCCAGGCAGGAAAGTAAAAGTGAATTAAGCTAAACCTAATTAAGGCCACTTTAATTTTTAACAGCAGCATCTACTCAGGGATTTAATGCAGTTTAACTAATCCACTTCAAATTCACACCTTTAGTTAATTTGGATTAGTTTTTCTGGATGTTCCTGTGTAGACAAGCCCTTGATCGTACCAACTTCTAGACTGAAGAGTATCGGGTATCATATTATTTAGAAGAACCCTGCAGTTATAGCTGATTACCAATATCAAGTCCCATGGCTTAAGAACACAGGGAAGTTGGAAGTAATGTGGCATACTAGAAATGAAGAGCTAAGGGCTGAAGACATTAATTATTAGGAAGAGATTTGAATGTGAATCTTCTACTCATCACTTTTGATTAAGGTTTCCACAAGAATTAAAAGGCAACTTGCTCTTTTAGGTCTCAGTTGTTCCCCATTTCAAACCCAAACTTACTTCCATCCCACACAAACTTGGATTCTTTGCTATTGAAAACTTTTTTGCAGTGCTTTGCAAGTAAAACAATTTCACTATCTGTGCAGAGATTATATAAATAGCTGCAAAGAGGCAGCCATGTGCAATGCACAACAAGAAGTTTTATTGATTCTACAAAAGCCAGGAATTATGCTACATATTTCTGAGCGTCATCTACTGGCACCTTATCTAGGAACTGTTTACATATATACAGCTACAGAGCACTCCTGTAACACTAGTTCCATGGTTAAGTGAAATAATCATTTTTCCCCATTCTGTCTCCCACCCCAATTATTGTGACTAACGTCACAATTCTGCAAATGCCTGTGCACATGCTTAACTTTGAGCATGTGAGTATTCTCACTGAGTTCAGTATGCCGAACACGTGTGTTTGCAGGCTCTGGGTCTGACATCATATGGAGTATTAGTTCAGTGCTGACTCAGAAGGAATCCATCCATTCAATCACCAGATTCTGTGTTTTCTTTATAGCCTACATGTTTGACCAGTCCCAGCCCTGCATAACTGAGATCACAGCAGAAGGCATGCATTAGGCAACCCCCATTCTGGCTTGGTATCCTACATTATTATTCATTAGTGTGAATTAAAATTCTCATATGAATTGGTACATTTATATGTAAAAAAGAGCAACAGTAAAGGGATTATTATTAATGTTAGAACATATTTATTCAGACACTTGTGCACAGCCCACTTTTTACTGTGGTATGTATACACAGTATGCCCATTTTAACTCCATAGAAAAAAGGGATGTAGCAATAATTCCTAACACTGGAAATAGACATATTAATCTTTATACATAAAATTATCAATTGATAGGGTGCCATTTATATCATCAAGGCTTATTAAAAACTGTAGAAAATTAATACACCTTTAAAGGCATGCACAATTATTTTATCTTACCCTGGCTGGATGTAGAGCTGGGCTTCATGCAAAAACGATGTGGTCAGAATCGGAGAGTCCCATGAATTGTCGTTGGACAATTCCCTTGCCTATTGTGCAATGCTCCATTGCACGTACCAGTTGAAATAGTTTTTGATTCCTGTGCCTTAGGGAGAACAGCACGTCAAGTCTATCTAAAGGCTAATTCTCTCCTGGCAAAAGACAACGAAGGAAAAATAAAAAAAACCATGTCAGAGAACCCAACCATCAATGTTAAGAATTGTTCTAACAGCAACTGGGTCCTTCCAGAAAGGTCTTACTGGACCAGTTAGCACCTAATTTAAAGTACTGTAAATTGTCCAGAATTACAGAAGCACAAAGGCAGACCTTAGGAGACCCCAGGGTCTTCTGCTGGTCCTTAATATGTTCCTATCCTAAGGGCTGCAAGAGATCATATTTTTGTAACCTCCACACAAAGACACAGAAAAACAAAGCAGATTTAATAATAATAAAATTAGCACAGAAACACACTAAGCTACAAGCATGATCATTATAGCTGTATGGCAGAGCCATATTTGTAAAAGGTCTATACGTCATACCCATTAGATATTTAAAGTAATAACACCTTCCTGAATTATTTCTGGTTGAACTTCATTCTTAAAATGTAAGGCGAATGGGGCAACAGCAGAAGAGAGTGATTTATGAAATTAGTGATCCTTGGAACAAAAATTCCTAACAGCATTCAGGCTGTCTCTACGCTGAGTTTTGAACTCTGTTTGAAAATTAAATTTAACTCCATTTAAACAGCACTTCTAAACCTGGGGCCTAGTCCTGCTCTATTGCAGGTAATATGTTTTTTGAGGGTTAGCTGGCCAGCACAGACTAAAGTGTTGTAAAATAGTGATTTAAAAATCAAGCTGCGGGCTTGCTGTGAAATGCTGTGATCTCTTAATACAGGCCAGGCAAATGATGCTTGAGATTACTGTGGGAAAGACTGTTAACATTCTTTTTTCAAAGTTAGTTGAAAGTGCAGTGTGGGCTGGACCATCCATAATAACCAGAGCTGACACACATTGAGTGAAGAAGGGTTCTGCAGAACATTCAAAGTGCTCTTTCAGATTGTAAATGTTGTTTCTTTTTAGGCTAGCATATTTAAGTGCTATAGACAGAAAAAGCTGTGGTTCTTTGAGTGCTTGCTCATGTCCATTCTATATTAGGCATGTGTGCTCCCACATGCATCGGTGCTGGAAGTATTTCCCTCAGCAGTATCCGTAGGGTACCGGCTCTGGCACCCTCTGGAGTGGCGCCCGCATGGCGCAGTATAAGGGCTCCTCCCACCCCCAGTTCCTTCTTGCTGCCAGTGATGGTGCTGGAACGTCTGCTGCTTCAGCTAGCATTGATTCCTTCTCTGTTCTTACGAACTTTGAAAACCTGTCAAATAATTGTATAGTGACCCTTAGTAATAGTTCTCAAACTCTTCGTTAGTCCTGCACAGGACTCAGCCGGGGGACTGGGCATGCCCCGGCCCCCAAGCTTTAAGCCCTGCGACTGTTGTCAATGGCCTATGCCTGTCAGCGATCCACATACCAGCTGCCTAAGGTGCTTAGGTGAAGAGCGCATAAGTGACAAGTGCCGTACCTGCAAGTCCTTTAAACCTAGGACGAAGGAGGAGTGTGATATCCGTCTGAAAGCGCTCCTAATGGAGTCGGCACTCACTCCAGCACCGAGCCCTGTGGCCTCTGTGTGCCGTGTTCCCCCGGTGCCGTCCACAACCCGGCACTGGTCTCCCTCCTTGGCTGTGGTCAAGAAGCCGAAAAAGACTGAGAGGGGAAGATGTCCTACCTCCTGTACAGGAAAGGAGAGGACAGGGAACAAGCCACGACCCATGTCAGAGAGCTCGACATCCCCCTCGGGAAGTCCGGCCCCAGCTCAAGTTGAGTTTTGCAGCCCATCCCATACTTCGCCTGTGACTCTGGATAGCGGTGCAGGCCCCAGCCAGCTTCAGGTGCCGTTGATGGCGGAAGCCCTTCAAGCAGCTCAGGAGATCCTGACGCTATCGGTGCTGCCCACACCAGCTCCAGCAGTACCCCGATCTCTGGGAAAACCCACATTGGGATCTAAGTATGTGTCCCCGTCTCAGCGGCACCATTCCCCATCGAGAGGGACCTCCCACTATTGCGCACCTGCCCGGAGCCATTACACCTCAGGGACTGGAGAGGCAGGCTCAGCAGAGCCCTCTTTGGTCTCCATATCAGGGACACTGATGGAATGATTCAAGGCGTACCTCGCCGGTAGATTGGCGCAGACCCTCTGAGGCATGCACCTCCTGGCAAGAACTCCAGGACCAGCCCTGACCATCTCCAAGGGCCCAGTACCGATCACGGGATCGATTGAGGATCAGGGATTGCAGATCGCTGGGCCATCATCGCCCGTTTTCTAGCAGTAGGTTGCCCTACTCAGGAAGATCTCTGAAATATAGATTGTTTAAAAGGATTAGAGCTAGTGATGATCTGAATTTAAGTCTGTACTTCAGCTGTTAGAAATTAAATGACGTAACTGGCAAAAACACCTCAGACAGACAGTGGCATCTGGCTGAGGAATGGGGACCTCATTAGAGATTGGGATAAACAAGTGTGAAAAGGCTTCTACATTTATTAAGTCTATAAAAGACAAGGTTACGCACCTGTAACTGGAGGTTCTTTGAGATGTGGGGTCCTGTTTGTATTCCAAATGCAGGGGTGCATGCGCACCATGCGCCAGGGCTGGAAAATTTCTGTAGCAGTTTCCATTGACCCACATAGCCTCGTGTTCCAGGTGAGGTTATATGAGACTTTGAGGGACGACACCCCCTCAGACACCCTCTTACTGCTGAGCAGTGCAGTCTGCAGCAGAGGGGACAGAGGACAGGTATTGGAATACAAATAGGGACCACACATCTGAAAGAACCGCCATTTACAGGTAAGTAACCTCCTGTTCTCCTTCAAGTGCTGGTCCCTAGATGTATCCAAACGTGAGTAAGTAGCAAGCAGTGATCAACACAGAGAGGGGTGCATGGATGCAAGAAGTATCACAATCTGCAGGACCGTTCTTGTGCCGCCCCCTGGGCGATGGCATAATGGGTCCCAAAGGTATGCATGGAATGCCATGTCGCCACCAAGCAGATGTTGTGCCAGGATACAACCACCAGGGAGGCAGAGGTGGCTGACTGCGCCTGCATTGAGTGCACTGTAATCCGGCCAGGTGGCGTGGTGGTGGACAACTGGTAGCATGCACAGATGCAGGCAGAGACCCACTTCGAGATACAATGGGAGGAGAGGGCCTGACCTCAGGATCCGTCTGCAATGGACATGAATAGGCATGGAGAGGCATGAAAGACACAGGTTCTGTCAAGGTAAAACACAAGTGTGCGGCGATTGTCGAGTGAGTGCAGGGTCCTGTCTGCAGGAGTGGCGTGCACCTTAGGATGGAAGACTGGGAGGCAAATTGACTGGTTGAAGTAGAACTCAGAGACTACTTTCAGTAGGAATTTGGCATGAAGGCATGTATAGGGAGGTGGGGGGTCGGCCATCATGGCTGTCAATTCGCTGACTTGCCGAGCGGAAGTGATAGCCACAAGCAAGATGACCTTCATGGAGGGGTGGGAGAGAAAGCATGTGGTTGGAGGCTTGAAGGGCGGTCTGGTGAGGGTGGAGAGCACAAGATTGAGGTTCCGAGGGGGGCGGGAGGGTTGACCATCGGTGGGAAGCTGTTCAGCAGCCCCTTCGGGAAGTAGGCAGTGGTGGGGTGAGTAAATACCAAGCACCCATCTACAGGGGGGAGGAAGGAAGTAAGCACTGCCAGGTGGACCAAGACAGAGCTGAGAGTAAGGCCTGAAGTCTTAAACTCCAGGAAGTAGTCCTGGATGGCAGGGATGGTGATCGCATCAAGGAGGGGGTGATGGTGCTGAGCCCAGGAGGTGAAATGTCTCCATTTCTCCACTCAGCGTGTTCTTGTGGAGGCTTGTCTACTGTGCATAAGGATGTGGCGTCAAACAGGCATTGTCTACACGTGAGCCCTGTCCAAAAACCAGGCTGTGAGGCAAAGAGGTCCAGGATTGGAATGGTGGACTCTGTCCTGGTCAAGGAGGTCCAGGACTGCTCAGAGGGGGAGTGGGTAGTGGGCAGCGAGTCTGAGAAGATCTGCAACCCAAACTGATGGGGCCAGAACAGAGCTACCAGTATGACCGTGGCCCAGTCCCAGCAAATCTTCCAGAAGACCTGGAGAATGGGGGGGGGGGGGGAGCGGGAAGGTGTAACAGAATTCACCCCGCCAAGTCGTGCCCCATGGCCTACCGGGAACAGGAGAGTGGGAACTTGTGGTTGTTGTGTGTGACAAAAAGGTCCCAGTGACGGGTGCCCCAGGTATGGCAGATGGAGCGGAGAGTGAGGTTGTGGAGCTCCCACTTGTGATTAAGGTACTGGGTCCGGCTGAGCACATTGGCCAGGGAGTTTTGCATGCCTGGGAAGTACACCGTGTGGAGTGTGACGTGGTGGATACACCCACACCCATTCCAGAAGCGGATAGGACTGTGCACAGAGTGACAGGGACTTGGTGCCCCCTGCCTGTTGATGTAGGCCACCACTGTCGTACAGTTGGAGAGGAGCTGAACATGACGGGAGTGGATGAGCAGCAGGAACATGGGGCAGGCCAAGCGAACTGCCTGCAGCTCCAAAACATTGATGTGCATGTGGCCTGGAGCTGAGTCCTAACCCCCTAGGTGGTGTGCTCGTTCAGGTGATCATCCCAACTGGCAAGGGAGAGGTCCATGGGTCAAGTGGTGGTCAGGACAGGAGCGGCAAAGGCGGTGTCAATCAGCACCTTGGAAGGGTCGATCCACCAGACAAGGGAGGCCAGAACCAACTGGAGGACAATGAACGTGGAGTCCAGGTGAGCGTTATGGGGTCTGAATACCAACAGGAGCCATATCTGGAAGCAATGCAGGTGCAAGCAGGCATGTGGCATCACATGGGTGAAGGCCACCATGTGCCCGAGGAGGCACAAACAACAACACGCCATGATGCGTGGGTTGCAGCATAAGTCCACCACCACAGTTGTCAGGGCAGCAAAGAGGTCTGCCAGGAGAAAGGCATGAGCCACCATGTAATCCAGGCATGCGCTGATGAAGTTGATTGTCTGCATTGGGACAAGTACCGATTTCTCCACAGTGATACAGAAACCAAGAGTAGTGAAGGGAGAGTGGAGTGCACAAATGACTGACGTAATCTCGGCATGGGAAGGCACAACCATAAGCCAGTATCCAAATAAGGGAACACTGAGTACCCCAGACGCCTCAACTGTGCTGCCTCGACCATGAATACTTTTGTGAAGACCCTTGGGGGCGTTGTGATGCCGAAGGGGAGAACTCTGAACTGGTAGTGCTTGTCACCCATGTGAAAGTGAAGAAATTTGTGGTGGTCTGGGTGGAAAGTTTTCATATCGAGAGCTGTACACCAGGCTCCCTGGGAAAGGGAGGGAATTATCGATGCGAGTGTCACCATAAGGAACGTTGCCTTTCTGAAGATACTGAGGAGGTGGAGATCAAGTATAGGGCTCTTATTCCCTTTTTCGAGATGAGAAAGTACGGAGAGTAGAGTCTCCTGCCGACTAAGAAGTCAAGCAACGGTTCTATTGCGCCCTTCGCAAGAAGGGCATTCACCTCGTCTTGTAGGAGGTTGTGATGGGAGAGACCCCCAATAGGCATCCGGGGGGGGGGTCCCCAGTGTGGAGAGAAGGTGAGAAATCGATAGAGTAACCATGCTATATGATCTCTAGGACCCAACGGTCTATAGTGATCTTGCCCTAGTTGTAGGCGAGTGGGGCAAGATGGTCCTCAAAGGTGGCATGGTGGCCGGGGTGATGACGTGTTGGGAGGCTTGCAGCTTTTGACTTGCACATCAAAACTGGGCCTTGGGTTACTGCCAGGCCAAGGAGGAAGAGGTGGCTGTGGCAGGGGCCAAAGGGGACCCACTGGAACTGATGACGCTTCTGCAGGGGTTCCTGGTATTGGTGATAGGTGACCTGATATGGTGCATATGACCAGGGATGGAAGGATTGCTGCTGTTTCCAATGCGGTGCTGGGGTGTATATCCTGAGAGTCCGAAGAATCACCCTCGAGTCCTTCAGGAAGGGGACTCGTCCGTCTTCACTGAGAAGAGCTTGTCCTTGACGAAGGGGGGGTCTTTGATAGGGTCTGGACCTCCTGTGGTAAGCCGAAGGACTGCAGCCACAACACCTGGCACATGACAACAACTTGTGGCAAGGGAGCAGGAAGTCGTGTTTGCGGCATCAACAGCAGCTTGCAGGCTCACCTTGGCCGCCAGGTGGCCTTCCTCCACAAGGGCGTGGAAACATCGCTCTTTGTCCTGAGGCAGGTTGCCCAGTAACTCTGCTAGCTTGGCACAGTTGTTGAAGTCATACTTTGTCAGCAGAGCCTGGTAGTTGGCAATCTTAAACTGCAGCACCGTGGAGGAGTAGACCTTATGGCCCAGGAGGCACTGGTATCATCACATCTCTCTTCCCCTTAGGTTTACCCTCAGAATAGGGAAGCTTAGGCAGCGGTGCAGCAGGGTCCCCACATGACATCGCGCCTGACCTGGTATGTCTTGGGAATGGAATGCTGCACTTGGCGGCAGTTCATGATGGGGACTTGCTGCTATACTCATGAAAATGTTTGTGGCTCTCATGTTTGGGCTTGTCCTGCACTGGGGGTACCACTGGATCTGGGGCATGGTATGTGCGAGGTGGGGTACTCACTGCCAGTGAAGAGTGGGGCACCGCCAGATCCGAAGGTCCTGGGTTGGACTGTACGTGCAGACGGAAAGCCTACTCCATGAGGAATTTACGGAAGTGGAGCAGACAAGCCTCGCGGGCCTGCGGTGGGAAGGATCTACAAATATCACAGCGAGATATGCTTCCCCGAGGCAGTAAAGGGAACATTGGTGCTCGTTGCTCACTGATAATGAGCGAGGGCACAACACAACATTTTTGAACCCCAGAATGCAGGGCATAATCCCCTGGAGAACTTGGAGGGGACCGGGCCCCGAGAGGGGTAAGCGGAGACTAACTACACTAATTACAAGAAAACAAGAACAATGAACTATGTAGAATGGACGAGAACGCTCTTGCAGCCAAGCTACAAGCATGGAGGAACGAGGATTCAGACACCTACCAAGTGACTGTAAGAGGGAACTGTCATCCTGCACAGCCTCATATAACCTCACCTGGAACACAAGGCGTCGTACACAATGCACATGCAGGTCAACAGACACTGCTACAGAATCTTCCAGCTATAGTGCATGGCGTGCTGTTAAGAGAAGATTCCTCACAGTTGTGGGTTCACTGTACAGGTTTCAAAATGCACCAGAATAAGATAGCTAGAAGAACTCTTTTCCTCACACCAACCACCACGTTTTAAAATAGAGGGGCTACTTGATGATCTCTCAAAGTTATCTGCACTGATTCAAGATTAGACCTCCTTTCTCTCTCTGGGTCTGTACTGACACTTCACAGTCCTACCCAAGTGAGGGGCAGCACTTCCCTGCCCTGCTCCTGGGACAGGGCAGGGAATGAATTGTGACTCTCAAAAGATGCAGTTTTCTCTATGCTCCCCCCTTGCTCCATGGGTGAAAGTCAGCTACTTTTCTTGGCCCTCCGTATCATCTCAACCGCACTGATGGTGCAGCAAGGGACAGAGCCAAAGCTCCATCCAACTGCTACTCCTGCCTGCTCACTTGTACAGTAGAACCTCAGAGTTACGAACACCAGAGTTACGAACTGACCGGCCAACCACACACCTCATTTGGAACGGGAAGCATGCCACTAGGCAGCAGCAGAGACCAAAAAAAAAAAGGGGGGAAATACAGTACAGTACTGTGTTAAACGTAAACTACTAAAAAAAGGGAAAGCAGCATTTTTCTTCTGCATAGTAATGCATTCAAAGCTGTATGAAGTCAATGTTCAGTTGTAAACTTTTGAAACAACCACAAGGTTTTGTTCAGAGTTCTGACCATTTCAGAGTTCCATTCCCGAGGTGTTTGTAACTCGGATGTTCTACAGTATGAGAGTGGGAGCAGCAGCCCCCCAGCAGCTGCTCTGGCTTTGCACAGAGTCTGCTGATGCAGGTAGCCTGCACAGCGGAATTAAAGGACTTATTCCCCCTCTACTCCCTTGTGTGGGCATACAGCCAAGCTCAGGATTAAACCCTCCATGTTGAAATGTAGTGGCCTGTATCGTATTTATACTGTAAGGTCCTTATTACAGAGACTCTTAAGTTTTTATGCTGCTCAGTACACTCTTGGCAATGATTAACTCCATTACATCTACCATCTTCCTGCCTGCTGGCATAACTCAGTCTATCAGCCCTGCCTGATCAGAGAAATTTAGTGATAGCTAAATTCAGATTTTGTTCCAAAAGATTAATGTCAAGGAAATTTTAAAACCCCTGATTTTAAATTTTATTAGCTAGCCTGCTGCATTCAAAACAATGCAAGAACTCAAAGATGCTGGGGGGTGGGGAGGAGGGGAGAGAGAGAGAGACCCAGCACCATAATTTTTCAAGATGCATAGAAGCAAATAACATCTCAACTACCAGATGAAGGTGTTTGAAACACTACCCACAGGTGAAAATTTAATAGAGGTCCAAGATGTCACAATGTGAATAATGTGGAAGAAGAGAGACTGTCAAGAAGAGGAAACAAAGAGTAGAGTGGGTGGATTTTTTATCTGAGAGATGAAAGATTTCTCATCCCTGGTCACATAAAATAAAATGTTTCTAAAAACAAGCGCAATATCCCCTCCCCTAAATCCCAATATGAAGATCTGCTCAAACCAATGGATGTTACTGCCTGCTGAGGAAAGGCAGAATTCACCAGTTCCGATGGCAGCAGTGGTGCTCTGCTCTGTATATTAAGGATGAAGTGTAATGGGAAGTCTTTTTGTCCAAACAAGTAAAAGTCATTTTGTAGCAGACTGAAGTAAAAAAAAAAAAAAAAAAAAAAAATGGAGATATCCCATCTCCTAGAACTGGAAGGGACCTTGAAAGGTCATCAAGTCCAGCCCCTTGCTTTCACTAACAGGACCAAGTACTGATTTTGCCCCAGATTCCCAAGTGGCCCCCTCAAGGATTGAACTCACAACCCTGGGTTTAGCAGGCCAATGCTCAAACCACTGAGCTATCCCTCCCCCCAAGCAGACATAGTAGGGGGAAGTTTTCAGCTTCAACCTGGACTCATCTAAAACTTTATTCTGGAATCACTGTCATCATATTGTTGGAGATCAATTATTATAATTACAAGTGTCATTTAAATGCATCTTTTTAAAAATTAAGTTTAGCACCCGGGGTGCAGGTTAAACAGATCATTTCCCCCTGGATGTTTTGCACTAAGCATCACAACTTGCATTGCTAGACAGAATCTTTTCACTAGCTTTGCCTCTGATGGATCCATAAGTCCCTTGGAACAGTCAATACTACTGACATGTTGTCACTGTGCCTTGGTGGGTCACAGCTGAGGATGCCACATCCTGAATATGCTGAGACTGCTGAGAAATAGGGTAGACTCACCCCAAACTGGTGGTTATTCTATCAAAAGATTATACTATGCCATGCTGGTTAACAAGAAGTCAAAAATGCAGTCTCTTTAGGCATTCCAGCCCTTGGCTCATCACGTAGACACTAGACTTCATGATGAGTGGTTAGTGAAAAACGATTTTCATCAAATATAGGGTCCTTCCAATCCCAAGGGATAAGACAGCTACTTTCTGTTACTGGTGTTCTTCGAGATGTGTTGCTCATATCCATTCCATTGTAGGCGTGTGAGCTCACCACATGCACTGGTGCCAGAAGATTTTCCTTGAGTGCTATCCATAGGGGACTGGCTCTGGCACCCTCCGGAGTAGCACACATATGCACTGGTATAAGGGGCGCTGCCGGCTCCCCCCTCCATCAGTTCCTTCTTTCCGGAAACTCCGACAGTGGGGAAGGAGGGCAGGTCTTGGAATGGACATAAGCAACATCTCAAAGAACACCAGTTACGGAAAAGGTAACAGTCTTTTCTTCTACGAGTGCTTGCTCATGTCCATTCCATTGTAGGTGACTCCCAAGCGGTACCACCGGAGGCAGGTAGTTCATGGACGTATGCGTATCAATTGCAATTCAGCTCTGCCAAAGCCTGCGTCCATCTCAGGCCTGCTGAGTGATGGCATAATGCAGTGTGTCTCAAACTTTTTTACTGGTGACTCCTTTCACAGAGCAAGCCTTTGAGTGCGACCCCCCTAATAAATTAAACACCCTTTTAAATATATTTCACACCATTATAAATGCTGGAGGCAAGCAGGGTTTGGGGTGGAGGTTGACAGCTCGCGACCCCCCTTGTAATGATGTTGTGACCCCCTGAGGGGTCCTGACCCCCAGTTTGAGAACCCCTGGCATAATGAGATGTGAATGTGTGCACCGAGGACCACGTTGCAGCCCTGCATATGTCCTGGATAGGGACTCGCGCCAGGAAAGCAGCCGAAGATGCCTGTGCCCTTGTCAAATGAGCCTTCACTATCGGAGGGGGCACAGTCTTGTAACAAATACAGATGCAGGCGGCGATCCAGGTTGAAATCCTCTGTGAGGACACCGGGAGGCCCTTCCTCCTGTCGGCTATCGCAACAAAGAGCTGAGTCGACCTGCGGAAGGGCTTGGTGTGCTCTAAGTAGAAAGCCAGTGCATGTGTGACATCTAGAGTGTGCAAACACCTCTCCTTGCTCGTCGCGTGAGACTTTGGCCAGAACATTGGAAGAAAAATTCCTGGCTGACGTGGAAGTGCAATGCCACCTTTGGCAGAAAGGCCAGGTGGGGCTGAAGCTGAACTTTGTCCTTATAGAACACGGTGTACGGGGGCTCTGAAGTAAGAGCTCTAATCTTGGAGACTCATCTCGCCGGGTAATAGCTACAAGGAACGCAACCTTCCACGACAGGTTGGGGTTGGACTAGATGACTTCCTGAGATCTCTTCCAACCCTAATCTTCTATGATCAGTGGGAAAGGGAACAAGAAGCCAAAGGCTCAAAAAGCAGACCTGTGAGCCTGGAGAGGACTAGGTTGAGGTCCCATTGGGGGACCGGGTCCCGGACCGGCAGAAAGACTCGATTAAGTTCCTGAAAGGCCTTGAAAGTCATGTCATGCGAGAATACTGATCTACCCCAGATGAGAGGATGGAAGGCTGATATAGCCGCCCGGTGAATCTTGATAGAAGGCGAGACCCTGGTGCTTTAACTGAAGCAGGTAATCCAGAATGGGTCGGGGAGATACTCCGCTCCACTGCCCAGCAGGAGAAACACTTCACCTCTCCAAGAGGACCTGCTGCACCTGACTACAGCAGGCTTGTTCCTCTGGATTCAACCATTCCGCATCCAAGCTGAGAGGTAGAGTGAGGTCAAGTTCCAGTGCAGCAGCCGACCGTGATCCTGCAAGAGCAGGCTGGGAAGTGCCCATGGGTCTGCTACGGCCAGGTCCATGAGCCTGCCGAACCAGTGCTGGCGAGACCATGCTGGGGCAATCATAATGACCCATGCCTTGTTCCTCTTGATTTTTAAGAAGACTTTGCTGATGAATGGAATCAGCAGGAAGGCAGACATCAGGTCACCTGACCAAGGCAGGAGAAAGGCATCAGAAAATGAACCTCTGTCAGAGCCTTGCAGGGAGCAGAACTGACACTTTCTGTTCTGTCTGGTGATGAACAGGTCCACTTGGGAAGCTCCCCACTTCTGGAAGAGCATCCTGACAACCTCCGAGTGGAGGGACCACTTGTGGTGAGAGAATAAGGATCTTCTGAGGCAATCTGCTAGCATGTTCCAGATGCCGGGGAGGTGTGAGGCTTCCAAGTGGATCACATGTCAGATGCGGAAGTCCCACAAGTGAAGGGCTTCCTGGCACAGAGTCAACGAACAACCTCCCCTTGCCTGTTGACATAGAATATGGAGGCTGTGTTGTCTGTCAATACCTGCACTTCTCGACCGGATAGGTGGGGAAGGAACACCACGCAAGCTAGACGGATGGCTCTGAGTTCCCTGACATTTATATGAAGTGTGAGCTTCCTCTCGACCATAGCCCCTGTGTTCGCAGTGTACTGAGATGTGCTCCCCATTCAAGGTTGGACGTATCCAATATCAGGGAGATCATGGGTTGCAGGCTCACAAATGGCACTTCCTTCCAACACCAACCTTGGGTTGTAGGGAAGTAAGTACCCAACCATTGTAGGGAAGTAAGTACCCATGGCGGGATCATGAGGCGCTTGTCCAGGTGATGCCTGGCCGGGGAGTAGACCAATGCCAGCCACATCTGGAGGGGATGTAGTTTTAGTCTCACGTGCCAAACAACATATGTGCCTGCAGCCATTTGCTCCAATAGTCTGAGGCATACCTGGGCAGTGGTGAGTGGGTGGCAGTGACGCTGGCAATCAGATCTGACATTGCCCTGAACCTGACCTCTGGCAGGAAGGTTCTGGCTCGGGTAGAGTCGAGGACTGTCCTGATAAACTCGATCCTTTGACCAGGAACCAATGTCAATTTTTGTTAGTTTATCAACAGGCCCAGAGCTTGACAGTTTGCACTGGCTCGACGCTGTGCTGGACCTATACTCTGGAGCAGCCCTTTATGAACCAATCATCAAGGTATGGGTAGATCTGGATATGCTGACATGTGAGGTAGGCTGCCACTATTGACCTGCACTTTGTACACACCTTTGGTGCCATTGCTAGGCCAAAGGGGAGCACTGCAAATTGATAGTGCGTGATCCTGACCAGGAGTATCGTCCAGGGAAATTGATATGTGAAAGTAAGTGTCCTTCAAATCAAGGGTGGAGTACCAGTCTCCCAGATCCAGGGAAGGAATGATGGAGCAAGGGCGACCATGCAGAACGTCAACTTCTTGAGATATTTGTTGAGGTTCTGCAGGTGGAGGATGGGTCGTAGGCCCCCCTTTGGCCTCTGGGATCAAAAAATAGCGGGCGTAAAACCCTTTTCCCCTCTGGTGCCAAGGGACTTCCTCCACAGCTCCCACCTGCAGGAGGCCTTGCACCTCCTGAATGAGCAGATGCTTGTGAGAAGGGTCCCATAGGGATGGGGATGGAGGGTGGGAGGGAAGTATAGAAATAAACTTGTTACTATGCTGAGGACCCACTGGTCCGATGTTATGAAGGCCCAGGTAGGGAGGAAGGAGGACAAATGGTTGGAAAAATAACAGGGATGCTGTATCCAGGACACAGGCTGGAAGGTGGCCCTCAAGAGCACCCTCAAAATGCCTGCTTGTTACCTGGTTGGTTGTGGATAGAGCTTGAGTGAGCTGAGGGGGCCAGCTGATGGCCCTGCTGACGCTTTTAGCCCTTGCCCTTCTTGTTGCGGAAGGGCTCTGATCGAGGTTGGGTCCCGAACCTCTTAACCGCATCCTCGCAGGCCCCAGCATGGAAGGCCCAGAGAGCGCAAGATAGCCCTAGAGTCTTTTAGGCCGTGTAATTTACTGTCTGTCTGTTCCGAGAACAGTGGCAGGCCATTGAATGGGAGGTCCTAGATGGATTGCTGATCCTCCACCAACACGCCTGACGACTGCAACCAGGATATACGCCTCATAGAAATGGCTGAAGCCATGGTCCAGACCACAGAATCTGCCACATCTGAGGCCACTTGGAAGACTGCCCTGGCCACAACACAGCCCTCATCGAGAATAGCCAAGAATTCCTTCCTGGGCCCCTCTGGCAGCGAATCCATGAACTTGGCCATAGACTGCCAAATATTACGGCCAAACAAGGCTTGATGGTTGGACACTCTCAGCTGGAGGCTGGACATAGAATAAATCTTTCTACCAAAGAGATCGAGCCTCTTTGCCTCCTTATTCTTAGGCGTCGATCCTGGTTGGCCCTGTTGTAAGGATAAGGCCTTTTCCTGTAGCCATATTGTGAGGCCTAAAGCCTTTGTCTATATTAGGAGAGCAGCAGCCATTAACTAAGAAGCAGGAAGTCACAGCCTCACATTCCATCTAAATTACATTAAAACAACGTAATATCAAGCTGTTAAGAAGGAGATCTTGTCCTAACAGTACCCACCATCACCAGATAAAGAAACAAATCTTAAGATGGTTAAAGAAAACTTAGTTTGATCGCATTCTGTCTGGCAAGAATTCACTTATCAACAGTTGTGGTTGTGAAATCTCATTTCTTTATTGTTTTGTCTTTATGGTCCCTACTTCTCTATTTGTCTATATGATCTGTCTGTTTTTTTGATTGTTTCCCTGTGTTACATAATTCATTTTGCTAGGTGTAAATTAATTAAGGTGGTGGGGTATGATTGGTTAGAGAATTGTGTCACAATATGTTGGGATTGATTAGCAAAATTTTAGTAAAATGATTGGTTAAGGTATAACTAAGCAGGACTCAAGTTTTACTGTATAAACTGGAGTCCAAAAGAAAGTTCAAGGAACCAACTCCAGGATACAGCCCCAAGATCAGAGCTGTCAGACCTCAAGACCCTGTCAACCACACCGTGCAGAAGCTGGAGTCCCCCAGATGACCTGATCCTGACTGGCCAGCAGGGAAAGTTCACCTGCCTTATTGGGACTGGGTGGGATGAGCATTGAACGTTTAGCGTGTGCAGTTTTTTTTGGTAACTTAATAAATAGAGGTTAAGTAGGATATTCCTGTGTAAGGCTCTTTCACTGGTAAAAGACCCCACAAACCCGCAGAGTGTAAGGTTACGCCCTGAGCCCATGGCACGGTAAGGGTGGGTGTCTAAATTAAGAGGGTTATGCCTTGAGCCCTAGGAACTGGGTAAAGGTGGGTGCCCTAGAGTGTGCGAGTAACAGAGAATTTTGTGCAGGTAACACTGTCTGCCACACTTATTGGCTGCCGACACAACAGTGAGCTTGGGGCAGGATAGGTATATAGATATTAAAACTCCTTAGCGGGAACATAGTATTTTCTTTCCTCCCGTTTGGAGATGGGGGGCAAGGAGGAGGGCGTTTGCCACAGGGCCTTGATTAGTTTCACCACTCCCTCGTGGACTGGCAATGCCACTCTGGAGGAGGCTGCTGCACTTAATACATCGAATAGGGAATCTGAGGGCCCTGGCATCGTACTGGGGGACCATGTGAGAAAGTCCCCGCTATCACCTCATTGGGCAAAGATGAGGAGAAGGCAGGTACAGGTGGGTCTTCCAACTCCACCGCTTCTGCCAGGGAAGCTTCGGCTGAGGATGGTTGTTCCTGGGGAGCTTGCTCCGACTCCGCGTCTGAATCAGAGGGCGGGAGGGAGACAGTCACTGACCGTCTTTCAGATGCCCCTGAGACTGACCTGTGTCTCTGCGACAGGTAAGGAAACCCCCAAGGGTTCCATAGTTGCCAAGGGGCCGACCACTGGCCATGTGGCCATGCAGCCATGGTGGCCCAGAGGGGAATGCCAATATCCCCAGTGGGTGGCCTTTGCTTGTGGGCAGGTCTTCCTCCTTGCTGTTAAAGCCTGAGGAGGGAGAGACTTGTCCGGGGGACCAGGATGGTACTGAGGCTTCCTGTCCCCGTCGGCTGTCTCCCTAGATCTCCGTTGGGGATTGTACTGGGCTGATGGCTCTCGGTGCAACGACTCCGGTGACCAGCGACAGCGTTCTGTGGATGAGTGATGGTACCCTGGTGATCAACGTTGCCACACACAGAGCAGTGTCTCTCTGTAGACCAGGAGTGGGAATGGGAGTGAGAGGATTGACGTCTCAGACTGTCTACGTGCCGTGGTGTTCCATACTGGCGATCTGGACACCAGTGACAGGACTCTGGGGCCTGGCATCTTGACCCTCCGGAGCAGTGCTGAGGGCCAGGAGACTGACTCGGACGCTCCCGGAACTGGAGCTCTGGGGACCGGTGACGCACTTCTGCAGATCTGCGCCAGACCGCCAGCGATTGACACTGGGACCCGAGGAACATAGCCTAGAGTCCTGGGACAAACACCAGGAGCTCTGGCAGGTAAGCCGACCCACATCTAGGGGCTGGTGGCGATGTTCAGACGAGCGATGGTGGGGCACCCCCTGCAGCGGGGAGCGATGCCGCACTGATGGAGACCGCTGGAAGGGTCCCAGGGCAGGTTTACCCCTCAAATGGGGCACCTCAGTGGCCGGCATGGGCAGCACTGGAAGGGACAATATGTCCTTAGCAGCCTGAAAGACCTCTGGCATGGATGGCACCACCAGGTGCCAAGTGACTCTGCTGCTCCCCAGGGTGGGGGGTGGGTCTTGAGTGGGCTCGACCACGCAGCGGGAGTCAGGGCCCAACCTCCGTCTGGAGGGGAAGAACTGCCCCACGCAGGTGTTTGCTCTTCTTAGGCGCTCTCTCCCCCTGTAGAGGATGTAGGAGGATGCCCTCTACCCGTTTTTTTTTTTTGCTTTTTAGCTGGTACCAGGAATGGGGATCGGCGCCAGTCGGAGGGTGGTGCCAGCGGCACACTCCACATGGGGGCTGCGGTGCTTGGAACAGAGTCGGATCTTGTCTTCTCCAAGGCTGGTGCGAGGTCATATTCCACAAGGAACGCTCAAAGACAAACGCTCCTTTTTGGTCCGTGGCCTGAAGCTCTTGCAAATGGGACACTTGTCACTCACGTGGGTTTCCCCTAAACACTTCAGGCAGCTTTTATGGGGATCGCTGACTGACAGGTTTTTTGTAGCAGTCACAAGGCTTGAAGCCCCGCGACCGGGGCATGCCCTGCCCCTAGGCTAAGTCCTGTACAGGACTAACTAACTACTTCTAACTTAACACTAAGGGAACTATTAACTATACAACTTTTAACAACTATATACAATGAATTTGTTACTATGCACAGTTGAGATAGGAAAGCTTGCCGAAGCAAGGAGACGTTCCAGCACTGTCACTGGCGGTAATCAGAAACTGAGGGAGGAGCTGGCGGCGCCCCTTATACTAGTGCATACATGCGCCAGAGGGCGCCAAAGCTGGTCCCCTATGGATACCACTGAGGGAAAAAACTTTCAGCACTGGTGCTGGATGTGGCGATTGCACACATCTACAATGGAATGGACACGAGCAAGCATTTGAAGAACCACCACCACTTAGCCAGGTCAGTATATAACTCACATCTTACCCAATAATCATGCTGATGCCAATCCTTTAGTAACTAAAAACTAAAGATTTAATAAGAAAAGAGGAAAAGAGTTATAAATGGTTTATATATCATATACATACAAGTGATTGCAAAGTCCTTATATCATGTTTGAAGCAGTGATGGAATAAACTGCTAGCTTGCAAAAGCTTCTCTGGAATTACCCAAACAGGGTGGGGGTCATCAGTCCTTGTTTAGAGCTTCCTTGTTAGAAATCCAGTCCAGAGAAACGAAGCAGGAAATGAAGACAAAATGGAGATGTCTCATGTGCCTTTTTATATCCTCCTCCATGTGCATAGAATTCTACTGTCTCAAATAAAGCTCACAGCCCCGGTGCCTGGAAAACTACTGGCCCAAGATGGAGTCCAGGGTCACATGACCATATCACATGTCCTTACATAGTTTACTGAACCACAGGTTGTGGCCATTGGCCTGTTGGAGTCTGAGGCATCTGCAGGAAGAGCTATCTAGGCGGAATGAGTTTCTTCTATCACCCATTGTGAGAGCTAAGTGTCCTCAGTGGGCCATCGATGCATAGCTGTCTGTCTTTAATGTAAATACCAACTGGTGGGTGTTACCCCAGAATACAGCATATGTGTAGGATGCCAGCGCATAGCCAATATTTATAACTTCAAATACAAAGATGATACATGCATATAAACAGGATAATCACACTTAGCAAATCAGAACTTTTCCATTCTCTTCCCGTGCCACTATGGTATAACCCATGCGTCACCATCAAGGCCAACTCCATGCTTAAAATAATTTGGATAGAAAAAGGATTAACAAAAATTAAAGATATAATACAAGATGATAGACCTGCCTCCTTCAATTACATGTGTAACAAATATCCACTATCTCACAGTTTTCTTTCTTTTAGCGGCTACGCTCAAGGATTCATGTACGGATAGGGGACAATTGGTCTCTTTCAACTTCCTCATCTCAATATGGAAACAAAGGCACTTTGTAAGTATTATTTATAAGTGGCTTAATGCTGCACATTATCCTCCCAATCTCAATGAAAAATGAGGGGGGGAAAGCCCAAACAACTTTGTCTTACTATCACAACAAAAACCTGGGAGGATATCTGGCTTAATGTGAAAGATACTTTAAGTTCTTTATCCTTGCAATTCTTCCAGAACAAGATATTAAAAAGGTACTACTGGATTCCAGAATGTTTAAGGGTAGACTGACAACAGAGTGAATGGCAGAAATGCAAACAGCCACATGCCAACTTTTCACACATCCTCTATCTGTCCAAAAAAACCCCAAACCAAACCAAAAAAAAACCAACCAACCAACCATGTGTTCTGGAACACCCTATTCAGTGCTCTCTCAAACACTAAGTGTTGATACCTTTCCTTCTGAAGCCTGTGTATTTTAAGTGTGCTGGTTTAGTTGGTATTACCAGTTAACATTAAGAAATAGATTGTAGCAACTATTTCAGTGGCTAAAAGATTTATTTTGAGAAAATGGATATCTGCATTTCCTCCTTCATACACAAAGAACTCTCTGCTACTGAATATTGCATTTTTTCCAGGTTTTGCACATAATTAATGTTGAATTTTATAAAATCGTGAATAGTGTGGAAAAAAAGTGTTGTTTACCCTTTCACACAATACAAAAACCAGGGGTCACCTGATGAAATTAATGGGCAGCAGGTTTAATACAAACAAGAGAAAGTACTTTTTCACCTGTTGAACTTATTGCCATGGGATGTTGTGATGGCCATAAATATAACTGGGTTAAAAAAAGAACTGCATAAGTTCATGGAGGATAGGTCCATCAATGGCTATTATTCAAGTCAGTCAGGGGGACAACCCCATTCTCAGGGCAACTCTAAACCTCTGACTACCAGAAGCTGGGAGTGGAAAACAGGGGTGGATCACTCCATAATTGCCCTGTTGCACTGCCCCTGAAGGCTGTTATGGGCAAGATGGACCATGGTCTGACCCAATATGGCAGCTCTTCTGTTCTTAACAATAAAAGGAAGAAATGAAGCAATGGGAGGAAACCAAGGTCAAGAACACAGGAGGTAGCAGACTTGGTCTCAGATCTTGCAAAGAGTTCTGCATGCATGCGTTGCTGTATCTGCTCGAGTCCCATCTATGTCAATGGTGCTGCATGTAGGTGCTCATGAAGGATTAGGACCCTGGGTAGCTCAGAGCACAATCTGAAATAGAACAGGCTGGAATAGTTTGAAGAGGTATGAAAAACACCCAGAGCTACAGCACATCAGAAGGAGCTCAATATTACAGAAGAGAGGACCATGTATTTGGATTCACTGTATGGAGGGAATACTAAAGTGTTAGTTGAATTTTAATGTTATTTCACCTTTGCGATAGAGAAATAAATCTTTAACAAATGAAAACAGATTTGTTCATTATATCCAAGAAGGATAATTAAGAAGGATCCTAATATCTGTTGAAAAGTGGGCTGTAGGCTTTCATAGAGCCAAGCATCTGAAAGCTCAGATCCCAGTTAGAGGTCAGGTATAACTGGAAAAGCATGTTTAAAAGAAAAGGCAGAATGGTTATCCTACCTGTAAATTTCAAGTCTTCATGGCTGATCCACCCATTCAGAACACAGGGATTGTTCCAAACTCTTTGCTGGCTCTCACACACAATGACCAATCTGTGCTAGGAGCTTTTGCACTAACCAGGTCTCCTCTGATGTACATTTCCATCTCCACTTGTTTCTTCTCTAGTATCTAAACACTACTCCTATGCACAAAAACACTCACTGACATGTTATTTAATAAAGCTAATATAAACGCCACAAGGGATTCTCTGGATTGGTGGATAAAATTCCCTTTTAACTATTTCAGTTTTTCCTAACTTGTCTGTCTGTCCTTAGAATGTGAGCAACTTGAGTATAAACTATCTCTTCCTGTCTGGAAAGTGCCTAGCACATTGTAGGTGCTACATAAACAAATAAGCCTAATTATTGGATCAGACTCTCAATGCCAATAAACTACACATTTCTTTCTTCACTACTACCTACATAAACCTGGGCTTGGGCTTTAATACTAAAAAAGGAAGGGGTGTGAAGAAGCTGAAAAGAAGTCCAAAACATAGTTCTTTTGAATTACTCCACCTATGATGTATTCCTTAAAACATAGCTAGGTCAAGAGGCAAATCAGTCAACAGGAGATCGCCAATTATCTGACAAATTTCTTCAGCTGAAACAAACTCAGCTGAGCCACAATTCCTCTCACAAAAGAAGTCCTGCCTAAATATATCATTGGAAAAATAAAACTGGGCCAATTGTTTTGTTGGTTCCTCTGGAAAGTCAAATTAACAAATTAAACTATGAACTGCAAATCAGTGTTTTATTACTCATTATTAATCATGATTCATGTTATAAGCTGGTGTCTGGAAGAAATATTTCTCTCCCCTCCCCTACAGATTAGGTGCATTATGGGGGTTTTACTTCCTTGAGGCATCAGTCATTGGCTACTGTTGAATATAAGATACTCACCTTAGATACCATGATTAGAGATGCCACAAAAGCACTTAGACTATAGGTCTCATTCATCATGAAAAGTCCCATGTTTTTAAAAAGTAATAACGCTTTGTAGAGATATTCAACTGTATGCATTGGGCTACTCCCATTTACTTCAATGAGCCTTTGATCATACTTCTTGTAAGGAAGCTTTCATTTTTCTATCACATTTTAAAGAGATATTGTCCCAAGGATAAATTACTTTATGAAGGCCAGAAACAGCTTTAGGAGCTAAGGCTCAGTTACGTCTTTTGGTGAAATCCTCCATAAATGAAATATTAACAAAACTTCTTTGACACTTAAGAGACCAGGTATTTAGCTTCTCCAAATCTGAACAGATGTGGAAAAATTTTCCTAGTAATTTTCCTTTAGAAAACAGGTTATACTGATGATTTGGTTGATTTTAAGTCCAATACTTTAAATATGACTTTTGGAAAATAGAGGAGTTTCTCCTTAGAAACTTTCAATTACTTTGAGACAAGACATTAAGAATCAGGAAACAGTTTTCTTTCTTTCATGGATGGGTTTGAGCAAGTTATTTTAAATTGCTCTGGAAACCATACTTTGCAAATGAGGAGAAACCTGCTTTTAAGCTGCTGTTTCAGGATACCATCCCTATTCAGGAAAGCACTTAAGCATTTTCCTGAAACGGGAACTTACTTCAGCACAATGCTTAAGTGCTTTTCTGAACTGGGGCCTAAACATGCAGAGACATGAGCTATAGAATGATATGGTCTTGGATTTCTGCCGTAATTCCATTTTGGATAAAATGAACAAAAATGCAGGAATGTGAATCTGGAGAACCTGTCAACAAAAGAAAATTTATGTTTTGGAAATATAACTATGAAGGGGAGAATACTTCTGAATAGCTGAATTTCCCTCTCCACCAAACTCGGAATCTATTAAGTCCCTATTAAGTAAATTAACTTGGTACACAGCATAGGCGCCAACTCTGTGGGTGGAGCACCCACGGGGGAAAAAAAAAAAAAGATAGGTGCAGGGCACCCCCCAGCAGTCCCCTTATCAGCACCCCCACAATGCCTTCTGCCAGCCTGGGACCGCACTGATCAGCGCACCTCTTCCCCCCCCACCCCCCCCAGTGCTTCCTGCCCACTAGGGAACAGCTGTTCCGCAGCGTTCAGGAGACACTGGGGGCAGGGAAAGGGAAGGAGTGAGGGCAGGGCACTCGTAGGAGGGAGCAGAGCAGGGGTGAGAAGAGGCAGGGCAGGGGTGAGGTCTTGGGGGAAGAGGTTGAGTGGAAGCAGGGAATGGGGCGGAGCTGGAGGGGAGCACCCCCCGGCACATTAGAAAGTCGGTGCGCATAGTGCACAGGGAGTATGGGAATGTTTCTAGCCTCCTTTTCTCTCCTCCCCATGAAAGAAAAATACCTTCATAGCATTTACCTCACAATTCAACCAAAATACTCTGAGGTTGGCATATCTATGCACAAGTACTCTGAAAATGGGGCTTTTGGAATCTAACATTTCATCAGAAAGGGCTCTAGTTAGGGGAAAGGACAAAAATCAATCTACATGCATGGTAGAAATCCAAAAGCATATATGGTGTATTATATGTCCTTTCATTTATTTTTAACAACTCTGCCATAACTAACAGAATGGACGGCTCTGTGTTTGAGCCCATGCAAAGCCAAAGAGAAATGTGAGACTGAACTGTATGTCAACTGAGAGGAAGCCCGATTCATGTGCAAATTCTTTAGCAGATTAGTTTGTCTAGCCATTTTTGTGGAAGAAGCCAGAAGCAGTGCATGTGCTCTACATTAGTGAAGAGGTTGGGTAGAAAAGGCAAGCTTGGTTATAAATAAAAAGCATCTTTAGGCACCTCTGTATTTGAAAGAACTATCCAGATAATATATGGCATTTTAATAAACAACATTAAAAATAATCAAAATGTTAAAGACAAGCCAATGACCAATTAAATTAAACTTTTCTTTGATTGAGGCTAAGTACAGTGCAGGCAGTGACTGAAAGTTCTTACATTACCCATGCAGCTCTTATGTGGCCAAATTATCTTCTTGTCTCAAAAGAGCCAATTTACTCTGATGATTCATATCCTCTTTTGAATCAGCAATCACCAGTTTTTCCTCCCAGTTGTAGGCAGTAATTTCTGAAGCAGACTACTATTCTTCAGGTATTTCATTTAAAACCATTTTTATTTTACTTTGACCACAATGTGAAATTTTAAGACAGATGATCCAGAAATTCACTGCTCTGAAAAAAACTGTTGCAATGAGTTTAACAGATTTGCCAGGGTAAAATACATTAAATAACAACAGTGGACCTCAAAGAAATTAACTGTATCTCTTTATTGTTAACCAATTAATGTTATCCAAAATATTAGATGTAATTGTAGCTTAATAGTACAACACAAAACATGATGCTAAGGGGAAAGCATGTTGAAATTTGCTTCACCAAGTACTCATTAAATGCATTCATAATATCTCTGCATCAATAAGTGTTCCCAACTATTGGTAATAACCACTCTGGTTCATTGTGAAAATCCACATTTCAAATCGTTGTTCCTGGTTATTTAGAAAAATTCACACAGCTTTATAAATGGATTAGATCCATTTTATCTATATATCGTAGATTTATGAACAGCAAATTTAACTGGTATTTATCAACACTGATAAACTGATGTAGTAATGTTAGTGCACACATTTCAGGAAAAACCATAAAAACCCATTGAAAGCACAGTATTTCACCTGCTATGGCAGATGGTTCTAACGCTTTGGAAATTCAAATGCTCATGCTTCAATGCAGGAAGCCTGAGATACACAAACTGTTCTTTCAAAGCACTGCAAGTAGAAACAATAAACTTCCACCAACCTGTGTTTTGAAGCATGTGCACAACATTTGCACACCAGTCTTCTCAAGGTTAGCCAGCTATTTTTAGCTCCACAACCCAAAATATATTAAATCAACTTTATACCTTTTTCATGATATCATTCCACATAGTGTCTTTAACTCAGCAAAATCAAAAAAAGCTCAGTTGAACTGTTCATAAATAACTTGAACCTATTGTGCCTGAAAAAATGTTTAATAAAATGGCATATTTTAATAGATAAGTGTAAATTTATGAGTGCATAATACCAAATGGAAGATTGCTGAACCATCCTCAGAGAAAGCAGGGCTTTTTCCAACTAGACACTAACCAGGGTACTATAAAGTGAAGAATAATTCCAGTCCACGTTAGTTGTAAAATAATTTCTTAAAAGAAAGACTCACTTTCTATGAACTATTTAACCCTCTAAAATTAAAAAAAAAATCTCATTTAAATCTCCTTTTCCAGAGTTTGAGACAACTGAGTGACAATGATCAGACATCAGATACAATAACAATTACACACTGGCATCACTGAGAAATGAAGCTACAAGCCTCTTTTTTTTCCAATTATGGGAATTTTCATTTGGTACAGAGAAACCCATAAACACATTAAGTCAAACACATTCCACACCCCTCCTGTAAGATAGTATACCAGTGACAGGTTACAGTTTTAATGTACATCATTTTATAATTTAACTCAACAAAAAGGCAGTTAAGCAGTATTTAGCACTATAAAGCCATCTTGAAGTAAAACAAAATCTTAAGAGTAAAGATTCCTATCTTTCTATAGTATTATCATAAGATGAAAGTCAATTTACACACTCAAGTTTACATGGTGTTTGAAGGACCTGTCATCATGTATATAGTAGTGAGGTAGGATACTGTCCCCTCCCTGGGACTGATGTTTTCATATGCTCCCTTGCCAGAAAGGTCCAGGTTTTTCTTATTGTAATTAAAATAATCATTAAAAAAACAGGATACAAGCTTCTTGTATTTTGTTTTTCTTTTCTTTGCTTTATTAGAACATTTCTACACATCTAAAGTGAAAAAGCAATACTTATTTAGGCCAATCGCAGACAACTACTGCCCACAGGTAGTGTTCCATTTTAAAATCTCTGCTGGAACCTACTACCTGCCATCTAGACCTTTGTGAACAGGTAGGCAAAGAAAACCATCAATGATGACAGGACATGAAACACCCAAAGAATTCAGCTTGGTGAAAAAATGATAAAGTCAGCAATATCAAACTCCTAAGGAAATGTGGCAACATGGGAAAATGTAATTTCAAACTGCATCACACTGAAATAGTATCCATCAGTTTTAGGTTCAGATCTAATATCCTTTCTGACTTAGTGTTTTGGTAACACATACACTTGACAGCCATGATAGTAAGCGCCAGTCTTCAAGAGAACAAGCGACACAAACTATGAAAATGAAAAATAAAATCTAAGACAATGGAAACCATATGCCCCCATTCCAATCTCCCTCCCCAAAAAGCCAAAGATGACAGACTGCCTTATTGTTGAATGGGTTGCACCCTAAATTTGTCTTTTTACCACCACAGTCAAACTGGTATAAGTGCTTTGGCAAAGTGGGGTGCAATCTTCAAATCTGCAAAGGCCTGCTTGTTTCTCTGTTGGTGGTTCAGCTTTACGAAGAACATATATGGAAAGTAACAGCTCTCACATTGCTTCAAACTCATCAATACGTTGCTTTGTATTGCCTTGTCGGATTTGTCGAAGAGTCTTGTACTTGTCACGACCTGCTTTAACGTTCTCAGCATGGAGGACATCATTTTGTGTTTTCTTGGTTTCATCTCTGGCTTGGGCCAACTCAGAACTTAGTGTCTGTGGGAATAAAATATTTGAGTTTCAGCATTTTCACTACTCGGCACCAAGACTTAGGATTTTCTGACAACATATGATCTACAGTCTTGGACAGGGATTTGCTAAATGCCAACCATATGCTTCCTGCTATGCTCAAGAAAGAAGTGAAAATACCTGACTGTACTGAAGCTGTTAGATGCATCATGTAGACTGAGGGGATAACAAACCTGGAAGCAAAGGTTCTTCACATTCTAGCATCCCAGGAGGAGAATTCTACTAAGAGCAAGGGAACAGAGTCTGGTAGGAGAAGCTAGGGCTTGACTTTACTTTAGTTTCTACTTAACTGAAAGGTTGCAGCTATTTACTTCTCTGCTTGAGTACCAGGACCAGCACAGCAGGAGGATATGTACACAATTCAGAAAATATTGTTTGTTGGTAATATACGTATACTGAGAAAAAATAGGTGCTCACGTTCATTTTAGTATTGTCATAGAAAAATGGTACCCTTATGTTGTATTAGTAAATTGCTCAATGACAGATCACTTTAAAAAAAAAAACCTGAAAAAAATGAAACATTACCTTCTAGAGTCTAACCGTTTGAATGGAGATAAATTATGTCCTAACAGGTTTATATTTTTACTTTGCTTTTTACATTTATAGATACTGTGAGTTGCTGCTGAGAAACCCAAATAATACTCACTGGACAAAACACCAGTTAGTACGGTATAACAATTTTTGGTTCAGAAATTAAAGGATTAAGTTTTAAGGATTACAGTGTACTACAGATGAATTTACATTTTTAATATTTGATTGTAAATATTTGTGGTAGTGCAGCATCACATTTATATGTGCATTTTTTAAACTACACACAGAGTATGTAATTCTACTCCAAGTCTTATTTACTCAGTTTTGTGCAGTTTAGTTACAAATCTAGTAAGTGATAAAATATGCAAAGGAAACTATACATTAGAGTTTCACTTAAATGTGCTGTTTAAATACACAAGATTTTCAGCAATTAAGGAATGAAAAACTGAAGGCTTAATTATACCATTAATGCAATCACAAACCTTCATTACCTGGAGCTGTTTCTTAACACGTTCATTTTTCTGTGTCTCTGTTACCCGTTCTTCCTCACTTCTGTGGTTCATGACACCATCAGAAGACAGTTCTGCACTAGCTTCAGCATTGTTCTCATCATGTTCATCATGCTCATTCTCTGTTGGAGGAATAACTGGTGGTGGTGGTGGAGGAGGAGGTGGTGGTGGTGGTGGAGCAGACATTACAGTCTTCAGTTCTTCTTTGGTCTTTTCCAAATCCTCTTGGGCTGCAAAAGCCTAAATAATAATAATAATAATACTTAGCATTGATATAGTTTCACCTTCAAAGTGATTTAAAAATAATCCAAGAATTAAAAAGAAAATAGTTTAAATGTCTACATATATGGTAACCACTCCTTCTGTACACTAGCAGAGTCATTTATAGACTGAAACCTGTGAGGATATAAGCCAGAGCAGAAAGGAGTTCTGATGAGAGTATTTTTCTCCACATTGCTTTATCACTCAGTATTCTGAAATTAAATAGATATTTTGTATGGTTTGAAGAAGTTGGAGGACTGGGTCTTTTGGGGTGGGATTTTTCAAAGGAGCCAAAGGCAGATATGCACCCAACCTCACTAAATTTCAATGGGAATTCTACACCTAACTCCTTGCTTTGAAAATCCCAAGTTAATACAGAATAAGAGTTTATTACTTTGTGCTGCCATTCTGAGGCTTCCTCTTCCTTCTTCTTCTTGGCCTCCTCTAGAAGTGCAATCTTGGCAGTGAATTCAGCAAGTTCTGCTGCCTAAAAACAAGAGAATTCAAACATAATATTTTCTTAAACTTAATTTTTTCCATTTAATAGAAAGATCAGCCTCCCAATGGGATGAAAATGACTGGCCATCTTACAGTGAAAGAAACTAAGGGAAGCCATTCTGGTTCTCAACCAGATGAACCTGAAATATTAGGAGGAGGGTTTGTTTCAGAGTGGCTATACAGGATACATCAGTAAGGGAAGCATACTACGGCTTCCTTGTCCCCGCCCCCAAAGCTTATTTTCTGCTGTGGGTAGCAATACAGTGGGAGATAGCCATATTCTGTCAACCTCTCAACAATGATCTCTATGATAGCAGAGTATGCTGATGTATGCCACCTATACAGGTAATTTTAATTATTATGAAAAAATACTTCTATATTCTGGGTGGGATTTTCAAAAGCACTGGCCAACTTTGCTCCCAAAGAAGTCAATAGGAATTTTATCGTTGATTTCACTGGAAGCAGAATTAGGCAACATTCAATGCTCCTGAAAACCTCACCCTGAAATTTTAATGTACAGTTTCTTTAAATAATACAAGTATATTAGCGTAATATGGTCCGATAATGAGCAATCGAGCACAGCATGTTACCAGACACTAAAGGACTGCAATGGCTCCTGGAGGTGACTATGGGAAAACCTACAAAGGATGTCACTACATGTTACGAGTAATATATTTCAGTATCAATTTTAGGTACTTATTGGCATTGTAAATTTATTATTAATAATGAACAGGTCAAACTATTGTGATTGCCACTTATGTAAAAGATATCAATCTGCTTATCAAAGCTGGAATCTAATGGTCAAGGTAACTTACAAGTACCTATGTTCTATCAAGGAAGAGCATCTGTTTCTTTCAACAAAAAAGTAATTAATGTCAAACCCCAAAAGGCTGTATTTTCAACTTGTTGAAAAAACAGTAGCTTGATTTCAACTGCTTACTAGCTGCTCCTGATTCTTCATCTGATCAGCAGCCTGTTTGGCTAGAGCAGCTTTAGCCTCTTCTGCAGCTCGACGGTCTTTTTCCAGGCGCTCTGCTTCCTCTTTTGCTCTCTTTCGTTCTTGATCCAGTTCTAGAGCTTTTCTTGTCTGTTCTTCCAGCTCTGTCCAAAGAAAGGTTTACAAAAGACACTGTTAGCTGGTTTTTGTACTGATAAATATAAATGTATCAAATTTTATATTCTCTATGAAGTCAATAAATTACCCAAATTGTAAGTTAGTTAAATGTTGGTGAATTGTGTTCCTCATTTTCTGGGTGCCCCAACTGAGATGCTAGGGCTATGATTTGCAAAAATACTGAGTACTCTCAGCTGCAACTGAAATCAATAGGTGCTGCGCTTTCAGCATATAAAGGGTAATGGTAAGTACTCTGAAAAATCAGGTCCAAGGCATCTGAAATTGGACACTGAAATTTAGTATGTACATTTGACCTTAACTTTCTCTCTGCCTCAGTTCCCCACCTATAAAATTGAGATAATACTACCACCTAACAGGTCTTGTGGAGATTAATGTTTGTGAAGCATACAGATACAATAGTGGCAAGCGTCACAGAAAAGCCTATGAAAAAAATTAATATTTTTGTCTTCAGAGCAGGGTTTGAATCACATGCAGAAAATAAGGCTAAGGGGCACACTCTTATCCATTGAATAAAACAAAATATTAAAAAATGGCTCATTCAGTGAGATAAGGCTTCATCCAGGCTGATAGGGCTTATTCTTCCCAGATTTGAGTCTAGGTCAGGATAAAACCTTAAAGATGCAAACTGCAGCAAGCAGGCTGTCTCTCCCAGCTTAGAGATGGAATAGCTGGGCAGAATAGAGCTTATTAAAGTTCTCAATGAAAGGTTAGTGTTCAGGTAAGGGGGAAACGTGTACAGACATTTGTTTTATCCCTTTGCTCTGTGGGTTAGGTACCTTTGGGTGCATAAATAATGCTTTGTTTCATTAAGCTGTTTTTGAGTCACTAATCAGCTGCTGTCACAGGCTCTCAGAGGAAAAGAGCTTACAGTTGCCAAATACAATTGGGTTTGTCAGATTAACGTGGTTAGTAAACAGGGGACTGCAGCCAAGAGAACCAGTCTAAAAGTGGTAGGACTGAGTGGTTGCACCTAGACGGGGTGAAGGTAGTGAAACCCATCCCCAAAGGGGTGCCCTTGAGAGGAACTAAAAGGGTTCTGAAGTGCAGCTTGCCCTATATACCCATGACACAAAGATTCTACAAATGTGCAGCTAAGAACACAGAAAATTATACATCATTTTGAGTGAAATTATACATTGTTTTAAACAATTCAATAGTACACAATTCAAATAGCATATAATTCAACTTCTAAAAAAATGCTGCAGTGTTTGAACTACAAATGTCAGTGAATGTTAAAATCAAAAAAATTGTATACAAAAATGTCCATTAATAAAAATGTCATTAAGTTTTGTGATTTTTATAAACAATCACAAATTGTGGAACTAAACTATTCAACACTTCTGCAAGGATTGAAATAAAAGGGATTACATAATGAATGAGAGTTTACCTTTTTGGGCCTTCATGGTCTGTTCTTCAATTTGTCTTAAGCGCTCCATTAGTTCTTCTTTTTCACGCTCTATTCTTTCCTTTTCCTTTTCCGCTATTTCCCTTTTTTTCTTCTCATTTTCTAATTGTGCTCTAAAAACAAAAAAGAAATATATTACACAGCTGTGCATGGGTGAAAAAGGCTCAATTCTTCTTTCATTTACACCAGTTAAACTCAATTGAAGTCATGGAACTTATTCTCAGTTCACAAAGATGTGTAAGCAAGAGCAGAATTTAGTACTAAATGTTTCAGATTCAGTTTATCCTACAAATAAGTGTCAATAACTCAGTTATAACATTATTGCAATCTGGAATGTAGAAAGCCTCTTAACACAATAGAGCTCCAGAACCTGGGTCAAGGCTTGACCAAGTTACATTCAAGGGTTTAGTGCTGTTATGACCAAAGTTAAGGTTTTATCTCTGCTGAAAATCACAACTGTGATTTTTAAAAGGTCAGAGAACAGCCACGTTGTAACTGGGTTGAACTTGTATTGTATCAAGGGCCCTTAGATAGACAAGTTTTAAAGAATCAAGCAAAAGAGAACTAAGATATTTAGCAATAGGAATAGCTTTGTGAGAAATTATTGAGCTTTCCATGAAAACAATGTTTGCATGTGAAAAGAGAAGGTTACTCAGCTAGTGTAGTAACTGTGGTTCTTCAAGATTCGTCTCCCTCTGGGTGCTCCACCCTACGTGTGTTTGTGCCCATACACCTCAAATCAGAGATTTTAGGTAGCAATGTCTGTTTGGCCCACACGTATCCCCCGTAGCCTCATGCCCTACACCCTCATGCCATGCATTGATGCTATACAGAGCTGTGCAGGCAAACCACCCTCAGTTCTTTCTCTACTGTGGAACTCGCTGAAAAGAACTCTGAAGCAGATGGGAGGAGGGTGGGTAATGGAGCACCCATGGGGGACACATCTTGAAGAACCACAGTTACAGCATAGGGTGAGTAGCTTCTCTTCTTCTTTGGGTAGTGTCCCAAAGGGTGCTCAACTCTAGAGGACTATCAAGCAGTACCCTCTACAAAGGAGTGGGGCTTCACAGTGGAGTTTAGGATTGAAGACCTAACAGTAGGGCCAAATATGGCATCAGAAACTGAGGCATGAGTGATTGCATAGTGTTCAGCAAATGTATGAACAAACATCCATGTTGCAGCTCTACATATGGTAATGTTCTTGAGGGATCTTGTGAAATGAGTTAATTACTAGAGCAGTGGTCGCCAAACTTTTTTGATCGCGCACCCCTATCAGTAAAAAATTTTTGAGCACGCACCCTCTGCCGCGCCGAAGCAAATAAATAAATAAATAAATAAAGCCACTGACTCCCGCCCAAACTGCCAAAGCAAAAAAAAAAAAGCACTCCTCCTGCCACGCACTTCCAAAGATCCTCTTGCGCACCCCACTTTGGAGACCACTGCCCTAGAGGGAGGTTGAAAATCACGAGATTGATAGCAGTAGGTAATGCAGCCAGATATCCATCTGGAGAGCCTTTGCTTGGAAATCCCCTACTTCTGTCTGCAATGGAGAGAAATAATCTGGGAGATTTCCTAAAGGTTTAGCTCTGTCCAAGTAAAAGGTTAATGTCCTCCTGACATTGAGTGTATGTACTGTCGCATCTTCTTTATCCTGGTGTGGCTTAAGAAGAAAACTGGAAGGTGGATAGGGTTGATTTATATGGAAGTCTGAAGATAACATTGGCAGAAACTTGGGATGAGGTCGCAGCATGACCTTATTTTTAAAGAAGGCTGTGAAGGGAGAGCATAGCATCAGAGCCCCTATCTCACCCACTAATTGATTAGAAGAAATTGCTACTAGAAATTAAGTTTTCAGAGACAGGTGTAGAAGGGAGCAGGTGGCCATAGGTTCAAAGGGAGGCTTTGTAAGACATTTGAGTATCAAGTTGAGGTCCCATGCCAGTGTAGGGCATCTGATTTGAGAGAAGAGGTTGTCCAGTCCCTTGAGAAACTTCTTGTTACAGGACGAGCAAAGACAAAAAAACCCCTCTACCATATGATGGAAGGCTGTAACAGCGTCCTGCTTGGGGAATTTGGCACCACTGTGTGTGCGCAGAATTCATGTCTCCCACAGATTTCTTTGCTTCCCCGCAGGAAAAAAGACTTTGACAGGGAAGTAAAGGGAAGCTGCAACAGCAGTCACACACTACTCCCCTAGCAATGCGGGTACATCATTTCAGGCACCTGGAGTAGCTGGCAGAGAGGTAAATCACTGCGGGGCTGGGACACCCCAGCCAGTGGCTCCTACCCTGAGCCAGGACCAGCTGATAGTCCTGGCTGGGCTGGAGACAGTAGAGGACAATACTTCCTCTTCCCCTGCAAGGAGTGGCTGGGACTGTGTCAGACCCACCCCTAGAAACCTCCCCCACCTGCAAGAAGTTCAGCATCCTCCTCTGCTTCCTGCCCTCATCGCTCCTGAGCTGTGGGGGAGGGGTCACTGTACAGGGAGCTGCTCCCCAGCCACTCAACCCCCATGCATCTGGACCTCGACACCCCTGCCAAGCTTCACCCAGTACATCCAGAACCCCCCTAACCCTCCATACCCCAACCCCACCCCACTGAACTTCAAACCTTGCATCTGGAGCCCCCCTGCATCCAGCCCCCCTGTTTCCTGAGCCTCACCCCTGCACCCCCACTGAGCTCCTTGAACTCAAACCCCCAAGCGTCCCACTGATGCCCCACTCTCTGCAACACCCTGAGCCCCCACATCCAGACCCCCACATCACTGACCCCCAAATAGCTGCATCGAGGCCCCCACCCCACCCAGACCCACTCCCCCAGCACCCAGCCCCCTCTCCCCCCACTAAGACACCCAGACCCCTCTGCTGAGCCCCAACCACATTCACATGGAAGCCCCTGCAGAATCCCATTGCCCCTGCACCTGGAACTGCCCCCCGCACGAGCCTCTATGCATCCAGATCCCCCCATACCTAGACCCCCACACTGAGTTGCCTGAACCCAGATTGTCCCACACAGAATCCTCTCACCCCACACCCGGATCCCCCACACTGAGCCCCTCCACACTTGGATCCTACCTGGTTGAGCCTGCCTACCCCACACCTGGTGCGCCTAGCGCAGAGGGGTATTACCCCAGGGTGTTTCTGGGGCAGGCCCAGGCTTTGTGCTGTGTCAGGGTCGGGTGCAGCCCCACTGCTGAGTCCGTGTCCAGGGAGTCGGGGGGCTGCAGGGTGATCTCCCACCTTCATGCAGCCAATGGCCTGTGCTCCCCACTGCCATGCTGGAGTCTCTGCATTTATTTATTGATTGACAAATAAAACTTGCAGAATTTTAAAATATTGTGCAGAATTTTTAATTTTTTGGAACTGAATGTCCTCAGGAGTAACAGCTGCCAAAGGCACTTTTACAGAGCTTAAAGATAAATCGATCATTTTTAGCTCTAAAATGATAATGGAGAGTATGTAGACGAAAGATGTTTTAGGTCACACCAGTGTTTGAATCTCATCCACTTTTTTTGTTTATGTGTCATAAGCATAAGTATTAGCCATGCCTTCAGCTGGAGAGGTTGGGGTGACGGATTTGACCAGCATCCGAGAGAGGAGATAGGGGATGGTCTGGAAAACGATTGAGAAACAGCAAGCTGAGTGAAGTAAGGAAGCCATGTTTGTCACAGCCACATTGAAACTATGAGAATAACCTTGGTTCTCTTTATCTTGAGCAGCACCTTGGATATCAGTGGAACTGGGGGAAATGCATACAGAATGACTGGACTCCAACGACATGACCTGGATCACTTCTTGAGCAGAACTGGGGGCACTTCTTGGCAAACAGGTCTATCTGTGGGATGCCACAACATTGAAATATGTGGTGGAGTACAGTGGGATCTATCTCCCATTCGTGATCTTGTGAGAAATGTCTGCTGAGGTCATCCACTGTGGTGTTTTGTATGCCCAAAAGGTAAGCTGCTAAGATGCTGATCTGATTTTGTATGCACCAATTTCAAAGTCCCACTGCTTTGATGCAGAGAGAAGGTGGTGATCTCACTCCCGCTTGGCAGTTTATGTAAAATATGCATTGACATGTTTTCCATCAGGATCTTTATGTATTTGCCCCTAATCTGTGGGAGGAAATGGATACAGACATTTCTGACTGCTTTGAATTCCAACAAGTTGAAATGGAGGGTGGACTTGGGAGACTGCCATCTGCCTTGAACAGTGTTAGTGTCTAGATGAGCTCCCCATCCCAGTAAGGATGCCTCTCTTATTACTGATGTTGGAGACGGCTGAGCAAAGGGGACCCTTGTGAAAACATTGTGAGGGTTCTTCCACCAGTTGAGGCATTTTTGACTACCAAAGGCATGGAGAGTAGTTTGTTTAAACTGTTTGCTTGGTGAGTAAACAGTTCTGAGCTACCCTTGGATGCAGCACATGTGAACTGTCCCATGATTTATTACAAAGGTGCCAGTCGCCATATGTCCCAATAGCTGAAGACAATTTCTGGCCAATGTTTGCGGGTTGACTTGAACTGTAGTGACTAAAGTGGCTAGGGCTACGAACCTGTAAGAAGGGAGGAATGCTTTGGCTGTTACTGCATTAAGGTAAGCTCCTACAAACTCCAGTCATTGTACTAGGGTTAAGGTTAACTTTTGGATGTTTAATTGTAGTCCCAGTCTGAGAAACAGGTCTACAGCCCTCTGAGTGGCCATCAAAGCTTCGTTGAAGGACCGCCCTTTGAGCAAGCAATCACTGAAATATGGGAAAATCAGAGTTCCTTGTTTGCGAAGATGAGTCGTTACCACAGAAAGAACTTTTGAGAATACTCTAGGCACAGACTAGAAAACAAACATGAGCACCACTTACTGAAAATGCTCTTGACCCAGAGTGAAGCACAGTAACCTTCTGTGGGAGTGCTGGATTGCTATATGAAAGTAAAATCTTGAAGGCTGAGGGCTGAGAACCAGTCCCCTTGGTCCAATGATTGAATTATTGCTGCAAGAGTTACCATTTTGAACCTCTGAATCTTTACAAATCTGTTGAGTAATCTTAGCTCTAGAACAGGTCTCCAACCACCATTCTTTTTTGGAACCAGGAACTATCTGGAGTAAAATACCATCCTTCTGTGTTGTGTGGGAATATACAGTTACCTTTTCATAACTGTTGTTCTTCAAGACATGTTGCTCATGTCCATTCCATTGTAGGTGTGTGTACTTGCCACATGCATCAGCGGCAGAAGTTTTTCCTTGAGTGCTATCTGTAGGGAACTGGCTCTGGCACCCTCTGGAGTGGCGTGCATATGCACCAGTATAAGGGGTGCCACTGGCTCCCCCCACCTTCAGTTCCTTCTTGCTGGAAACTCTGAGAGTGGGGAAGGAGGGTGGGTCAATGAATGGACATTAGCAACACATCTCGAAGAACAGTTACGAAAAGGTAATTGTCTTTTCTTCTTTGAGTGCTTGCTGATGTCCGTTCCATTGTAGGTGACTCCCAAGCAGTACCACCGGAGGTAGGTAGGAGCTCATGGACATGTCTATTGCAACACAGCTCTGTTGAAGCCATCATCATCTCTGGCCTGCTGAGTGATGGCATAATATGTCGTGAATGTGTATACTGAAGACCACGTTGCAGCCCTGCATATATTCTGGATAGGGACATGTGCCAGGAAGGCAGTCGAAGACGCCGGTGCCCTTGTCAAATGGGCCTTCACTATCAGTGGAGGCACAGTCTGCGCCAACTTGTAACAAGTACGGATGCAGGTGGTGATCCAATTCGAAATTCTCTGAGAGGTCACCAGAAGGCCCTTCATCCTGTCAGCTACTGTGATAAAGAGCTGGGTTGATCTGCCGAAGAGCTTGGTGCGCTCCAAGTAGAACACCAGGGCGCACCTGACATCTAGGAGTGTGCAGCCACCTCTCCTCATTGGTCATGTGAGGTTTTAGACAAAACACCGAGAGGAAGATATCATGGTTGAGATGGAAGTGCGACACCACCTTAGGCAAGAAAGCCGGGTGAGGCGGCAGCTGGACCTTGTCTTTGTAGAATACCATGTATGGGGGCTCCAAAGTGAGGGCTTTAATCTCGAAGACTCATCTCGGCGAGGTAATTGCTACCAGGAATGAAACCTTCTATGACAGGTGGGAAAGGGAACAAGAAGCCATGGGCTCGAAGGGCGGACCCATGAGCCTGGAGAGGACTAGGTTGCGGTCCCATCGGGGAACCGGGTCCAGATCAGCGGAAAGAGCCTTTCAAGGCCCTCCAGCAACCTGATCAACATCTCATGCAAGAATACGGATTTACCCTGGACGCGAAGATGGAAGGCCGATATGGCTGCCAGGTACACCCTGATCGAAGAGAAGGCGAGGCCCTGGTGCTTTAAGTGAAGCAGGTACTCCAGGATGGACTGGCTCGGGGAAATACTCCGCTCTGATGCCCAGCAGGAGAAATGCTTCCACTTTGCCAAGTAAGTTGCTCTGGTGGAGGGTTTTCTGCTTTCCAATAGAACCTACTGTACCTGACTAAAGCAGGCCTGTTTCTCTGGATTCAGCCACGCAGCATCCAAGCTGCGAGGTGGAGAGAGCCAAGGTTTGGGTGCAGGAGCTGACTGTAATCCTGCAAGAGTAGCTGGGCAGTGGCCATGGGGCTGCCATGGCCAGTTCTATGAGCTTGCCGAACCAATGCTGTCAAGGCCATGCCGCTCATATGACTCGTGGCTTGTCCCTCTTGATTTCTGAGAGGACTTTGTTGATAAGCAGAATTGGTGGGAAGGAGTACATCAGGTCTCCCGACCATGACAGGAGAAAAGCATCGGAAAGAGAGCCTCTGCTGAGGTCTTGGAGAGAGCAGAACTGATGACACTTTCTGTTCTGTCTGGTGGCGAACAGGTCCACTTAAGGAGTCCCCATTTCTGGAAGAGCTCCTTGATGATCTCCAACACCAATCTCAGGTCAATCTACTACTGCAGAGAGGTAAGTACCCTCGGTGGGATCGTGAAAACCTTGTCCAGGTTATGTGGACATAACCTTGTCCAGGTGATGTGTGGCCAGAAAGTAGAGTGCCACCAGCTACATTTGGAGGGGGTGCAGCCTGAGTCTTTCATGGCGGACAACATACGTGCATGCTGCCATGTGACCCAATAGTCCAAGACAGACCTGGGCAGTGGTGAGCAGATGTGCAGTGACACTGGCAATTAGATCTGACATTGCCCTGAACTTGGTCCTAGATGGAAATGCTCTGGCTCGGGTAGAGTTGAGCACCGCCCCGATAAAGTCTATCTGTTGGACTGGGATTAACGTTTATTTTTTTTAGTTTATCAGCAGACCCAGCGCTTGACAGGTGGCTTGCAGCATCTTGATGCTGAGTTGGACCTGGATCGGCTCTTGATGAGCCAGCTGTCGAGGTACGGGTAAATCTGTATACCCCGACGTCGGAGGTAGGCCACCACCACTGACATGCATTTCATAAACACTCTTGGTGCTATTGCTAGGCCAAAGGGGAGCACCGCAAATTGATAGAGGGTGGTGCCAACTACGAAACTTAGGAAAAGACGGTTACTCACCGTTGTAACTGTTCTTCGAGATGTGTTGCTCATATCCATTCCATTAGGTGTGTGCGCGCCGCGTGCACGATCGTCGGAAGATTTTCTACCCTAGCAACACCGGCGGGTCGGCTGTGGAGCCCCCTAGAGTGGCGCCTTCATGGCGCTGAATATATACCCCAGCCGACCCGGCGCCCCCTCAGTTCCTTCTTGCCGGCTACTCCGACAGTGGGGACGGGGGGCGGGTTTGGAATGGATATGAGCAACACATCTCGAAGAACAACAGTTACAACGGTGAGTAACCGTCTTTTTTTCTTCGAGTGCTTGCTCATATCCATTCCATTAGGTGACTCCCAAGCCCAACTTAGGTGGAGGGGTCGGAGTGAGACATTGCTGTGTGCAAAACCACTGATCCGAAAGCAGCATCGTCTCTGGACTGCTGCACTAGTGCATAGTGAGCTGTAAATGTGTGGACTGATGACCAAACCGCCGCTCTACAAATGTCCTGGATCGGAACATGTGCCAGGAAAGCAGTCGAGGAAGCTTGGGCCCTCGTGGAGTGAGCGGTGAGGTGCGGTGCTGAGACACCTGCCAGGTCATAGCAAGTCCGGATGCAAGACGTAATCTAGGAGGATAGGCGTTGTGAGGAGACCGGTGAGCCTTTCATTCGGTCGGCCACTGCAACGAAGAGCTGCGTCGTCTTTCTAAAGTGCTTTGTGCGGTCAATATAGAAGGCCAGGGCCCTGCGTACGTCCAGGGAATGCAAACGTTGATCCTGGCGAGTGGCATGTGGTTTAGGATGAAAAACCGGGAGAAATATATCCTGGTTGATATGAAAAGGAGAAACCACCTTAGGGAGAAAGGCAGGATGTGGACGAAGCTGCACTTTATCCTTATGAAAAACTGTGTAAGGGGGCTCAGATGTAAGCGCCCTGAGTTCAGAAACGCGCCTTGCTGAGGTGATGGCTACGAGGAAGGCTGTCTTCCAGGATAGGTACAGAAGTGAACAGGTGGCCAGTGGCTCGAATGGGGGACCTGTGAGCTTGGAGAGAACCAGGTTGAGGTCCCACGTCGGAACGGGCTGACGTTGTTGTGGGTACATCCGGTCTAAGCCCTTGAGGAATCTAACGACCATCGGGTTAGAGAATACCGAGGACGCGAGTTCCCCTGGGTGAAAGGCCGATATAGCGGCCAGGTGGACTCTAACTGAAGATATCGCCAACCCTTGCTGTTTTAGGGCGAGGAGATATTCCAGAATGAGAGGAATAGGTGCCTGCAACGGGGGCGTGGCTCGTTGTTCGCACCAACAGGAGAACCGCTTCCACTTGGCCAGGTCCGTGGTCCGTGTTGAGGGCTTCCTACTGCTCAGCAGAATCTGTTGGACAGAGTGCGAGCACTGCTGCTCTGCCTGGGTGAACCATGGAGCAGCCACGCCGTGAGGTGGAGTGATTGTAGGTCGGGGTGACGCAGCCGGCCGTGGTCCTGAGAGATGAGATCCGGACATAATGGAATCGGGATCGGTGTCTGAACCGAGAGTTCCAACAGTGTGGTGTACCAATGTTGTCTCGGCCACGCTGGAGCGACCAGAATTACCCGTGCCTGGTCTCTGCGCAATTTGAGCAGTACCTTGTGGACCAGAGGAAACGGAGGAAAGGCATAAAACAGGTGATCTTTCCAGGGAAGGAGAAACGCATCCGAGAGGGAGCCCGGAGCTCGACCTTGCAGGGAGCAGAACACGTGGCACTTCCTGTTGTCTCGAGATGCAAACAGGTCTATCTGGGGAAACCCCCACTTCTGGAAGACGGAATGTATGATGTCCGGACGGATAGACCACTCGTGCGTTTGGAAGGACCTGCTGAGTCGGTCCGCTAAAGTGTTCTGGACTCCAGGGAGGAACGATGCCGTGAGATGGATTGAGTGGGTGATGCAGAAGTCCCACAGGCGAATGGCCTCTTGGCACAGAATTGACGAACGTGCTCCTCCTTGCTTGTTGATGTAAAACATGGCCGTGGTGTTGTCGATGAGAACTAACACACAGCGGCCACGTAGGAGATTGAGAAATGCCTGGCACACCAGGCGCACCGCCATCAGTTCCCGAACATTGATGTGCAGGGCTAGCTGGGGTGCAGTCCACAGGCCCTGGGTATGGTGTTCGTTGAGATGGGTGCCCCAACCCAGAGATGAAGCGTCTGTGACCAGGTGCAGAGAGGGTTGTGGGGCGTGAAATGGCATCCCCTCGCAGACCACATTGTGATCTAGCCACCAGGTGAGGGAGGTCAGGACCGAGTTCGGGACCGTGACCACCATGTTCAGGCTGTCCCGATGTGGGCGGTATATTGACGACACCCAGGTCTGGAGTGGGCGAAGCCGAAGTCTGGCATGCCTGGTTACGTACGTGCAGGAAGCCATGTGACCCAGCAGGGTAAGGCACGACCTCACCGTGGTAGTTGGGAAGGCCTGGAGCCCTTGAATGAGGCTCGTGATGGTGCCAAAGCGGTTGTCTGGCAGGATGGCTTGTGCACGTCTGGAGTCTAGAACTGCGCCGATGAATTCTATTCTCTGGGTAGGTTCTAGAGTGGATTTGTCCTTGTTGAGTAGGATGCCCAACTCGTTGAATGTGTGCACTATTATGTGGACGTGAGCTTGAACTTGCTCTTTGGTGCGACCGCGTACCAGCCAGTCGTCTAGGTACGGGAACACCTGTATCCCTTGCCGACGAAGGTACGCTGCCACGACAGCCATACATTTCGTGAACACTCTTGGGGCCGAGGATAGGCCGAAGGGAAGGACTGCAAATTGGTAGTGCACCGCGTTCACCACGAATCGCAGGAAGCGTCTGTGAGGTGGGTAAATTGCGATGTGAAAGTATGCGTCTTTCATGTCGAGGGCGGCGAACCAGTCTCCAGGATCGAGGGAAGGGATAATGGCCCCCAAAGAAACCATGCGGAACTTCAACTTTACTACGAATTTGTTGAGTCCGCGCAAGTCCAAGATGGGTCGCAGACCTCCTTTGGACTTGGGAATGAGGAAGTACCGGGAATAAAATCCCCTGCCCTTTAACTCCACTGGAACCTCCTCTATGGCCCCCATAGCAAGGAGCGTAGAAACTTCCTGTATAAGAAGTTGCTCGTGAGAAGGGTCCCTGAAGAGGGACAGGGAAGGGGGGGAGGAGGGGGGGATTGAAGAAAACTGGATAGCGTATCCCCTGTCCACCGTGCGAAGGACCCAACGGTCCGAAGTTATAAGGGACCAAGCACGGTGGAAATGGGAAAGGCGATCTCGAAAGGAGGGGGCTGGATCCTGGGGGATGACTGGGGCACCGTCCTCGACCGCACCTTCAAAAGTTCTGCCTGGGGCCTGAAGGTGGTCTAGGTGGCCCCTGGTTCTGGCCGGGTTGAGGGCCGGTCCACCTTCTTCTACCACCTCGCCCTCGCCTCCGGGCCGAGTCCTGTCTCTGACGAGGCGGGGGGGGGGGGGTAGAAGCACTGAGGCTGCGGCCTAAATGGCCTGCGCTGAGGGCCCGCAACATGCATCCCCAGGGAACGCATGATTGTCCTGGAGTCCTTGAGGCTCTGCAGGCGAGAGTCCGTCTTTTCTGAAAACAACCCTTGTCCTTCGAAGGGCAGATCCTGCAGGGTTTGCTGCAGTTCCTGAGGTAGACCCGAAACTTGGAGCCAGGAGATCCTCCGCATAGCGATACCTGATGCCAGGGTTCTCGCAGCAGAGTCCGCTATGTCTAAGGAGGCCTGTAAGGAGGTCCGAGCTACCTTCTTACCCTCCTCTACCATGGCTCCAAACTCCTCCCTGGACTCTTGGGGAACCAACTCCTTGAACTTCCCCATAGAGTTCCAGGAGTTAAAGTTGTAGCGGCTCAGGAGCGCCTGCTGGTTCGCCGCTCTAAGTTGCAGTCCTCCGGCTGAGTAAACTTTACGGCCGAACAAATCGAGGCGCTTCGCCTCCTTCGATTTAGGCGCTGCAGCCTGCTGACCGTGGCGCTCCCTTGCGTTCACTGATGCCACCACCAGTGAACACGGTTGGGGGTGGGTATACAAGTACCCGTAGTCTTTGGATGGAACAAAGTATTTCCTTTCCACCCCTCTCGCTGTGGGTGGGATAGAGGCAGAAGTTTGCCATATCGTAGCTGCATTGGCTTGTATCGTGCGGATCAGGGGTAATGCCACCCTCGATGGGGCATCCGCTCCGAGGATATTCACGATAGGGTCCTGCACCTCCACTATCTCCTCCGTCTGCAGGTCCATATTACGGGCCATCCTACGCAGGAGATCCTGGTGAGCCCGAAGATCTATTGGAGGTGGACCTGTGCATGATGTGCCCGCCACTGCCTCATCCGGAGAGAAAGAGGAAGATGCCTCCGGTGGTACAGGATCCAAGGGAGGGTCCTGGTCTCCCTGCTCCTGGGCCGGAGCATCACCTGCGCTTGGGTCCAGGGCGTCAGGTGGTGTGGACACGGAAGCCTCCATGCCCCCTGGCGGCGGCCGAGAGATGGTGGACTCCGGGGCCCTTCTAACAGAGTGACCCGAGCGAGAGGTCGAAGGTATTGGAGCCCCTTGCTCCTGATGGTACGCCCACGGGGTCCAAAACGACCAGTGAGATGGGCCATGAGAATGGTCCTCTGTTATCTCCTGCCAATGGCCCAAGTCCTGTTCCTCGGCTTGCCCTTGAGGGGGGTATGCCGATCTCGATAGGTCCTCCGAGGAGCGAGACACCGATCTCGATGGCCATGGCGGTGCCGAGAGAGTCGAAACGATTCCCGTGGGCTGCGGTGCCGCACGGTGCCGGTCCGGAGATGATCTATCTCTACGTGGTGCCGGCGAACGGTGCCGGGACCGCGATCGGTGCCGATGACCTCGTCGGTGCCGGGAGCCGGATCTGGACCTCGACGAGGACCTGGAGTATGCCCGGTGCCGGGAGCGGCCTCTCGACGTCGAGCGTCGACCGTAGCGGTGCCGAGAACTACGTCTCGACGTTGATCGGTGCAGAGACGTAGAGCGGTGCCGCGACGAAGATCTTGGCCGCGAGTACGACCGGTGCCGAGGTGATATTCGGCGCCGGGACTGCGAGCGGCGTGGGGACCTGCTTCGGGACCTGGACCGGTGCCGAGGGTCCAGCCCTTGCGATGGAGGGCGCATCAAGGCAGGTTTCCCCCTCGACTGGACCGGGCGAGTCAACGGTGCCGTCGGTGCCGGTGGTTGAGGCGGTGCCGGCTCCGTGAGAGCTATTAAGTCTCTCGCCGCCGCGAAGGTCTCTGGAGTCGACGGGAGGCACTGTATCACTGCCGGTCTCGGTGGGGACGCTATCTGCACCGGACTCAACGGCCTCGGCGCCGGAGTCGACGGTGCTGGAGGCATCTGTTTTCGGTGCTCCACCGGCGGACTCGGCTCTACCCCCGGCACTGGGGGAGCCGGCGTCTTCGGCACGGAGGTCCCCTTCTTATGGGCTTTTTTATGCCCCGGGGATAATGACCGGCGTCGAGGCACTTGCTGTGCTTGCGGTGCCGACGAGGTCCGGTGCCGGGGAGGCTTGTCCGACGCCATTCGCGTGGTCGGCATGGCCGGTGCCGCCGGGGCACTGCGCACCGAGGCGCTAGGTGCCGGGGCCTGACTTGTAGGGGGAGCGTCCGGACTAAGTGCCGCCTCCATCAGGAGTTGCCGGAGCCGAAAGTCCCGCTCCTTCTTGGTCCTTGGTCTGAAGGCCTTACAGATCTTGCACTTATCTATTTGATGGGACTCTCCCAGGCACTTCAGACAGGAGTCGTGTGGGTCGCTCGTGGGCATAGGCTTAGCGCAGGAGGCGCACTGCTTGAAGCCGGGAGCGTTGGGCATGAGCCCGGCCCCGCGGCCGGGGGAGAAAGGGGGAGACGACCCCCTTAATCCCCTGAACTACTAGAACAACTAGAACAACTTTTAAAAACTATTCAACTATTTAACTATAAACACCAGAACTATAACTATAACTGCGAATAACTAACTAAGCTAGGGACAGTGGAGAACAGCTATGCCGCGCTCCACAGTTCCAACGACCGTCAGGGGCGGTAAGAAGGAACTGAGGGGGCGCCGGGTCGGCTGGGGTATATATTCAGCGCCATGAAGGCGCCACTCTAGGGGGCTCCACAGCCGACCCGCCGGTGTTGCTAGAGTAGAAAATCTTCCGACGATCGTGCACGCGGCGCGCACACACCTAATGGAATGGATATGAGCAAGCACTCGAAGAAGAACTGTCGGTGACCATGGAATATCGATATGTGAAACTAAGTCTCTTTCAAATCGACGGCAGTGTACCAGTCTCGAAGGTCCAGGGAAGGAATGATGGAGGCCAGGAAGACCATGGGGAAATTCAACTTCTTGAGATACTTGTTGAGGTTCCACAGGTCGAGGATGGGCCATAGACCCCCTTTGGCCTTTGGGATTAAAAAATAGCGGGAGTAAAATCCTTCCACCCTTAAATGCGGCAGGACACTTCCTCCACGGCTCCCACCCGCAGAAGGCCCTGCACCTCCTGAGTGAGCAAATGCTCATGAGAAGAGTCCCTGAAGAAGGACGGGGGGGAGGGAGGATAGAAATAAACTGGAGGGCATATCCCTCTGCTACTGTGCTGAGGACCCACTCGTCTGATGTTATAGTGGCCCATGTAGGGAGGAAGGGGGGCGGGTGGTTGGAAAATAAAAGGGGAGCAGGATCCAGGACACAGGCTGGAAGGTCGCCCTCGAGCACACCCTTAAAATGCCTGCTTACCACCCAGTTGGTTATGGGTGGAGCTTGAGTGAGCAAAGGATGCCGGCTGATGGCCTTGCCCGTGCTTATAGCCCTTGTCCTTCTTGTGGAAGGACTCCAACTGAGGTTGGCTGCCAAACCTTTGTGTCTGTTGCAACTTAAACCGCTTCCTTGCCAGCCCCAGCGTGTATAGGCCCAGGGTGTGCAAGATAGCCCTTGAGTCTTTCAGGCCATGAAATTTACTGTCTGTTTGGAAAACAGTGGCAGGCCATCCAACAGGAGATCCTGGATGGATTGTTGAACCTCCGTTGAAAGGCCCGATGACTGCACCCAGGACACCTGCCTCACTGAAATGGCCGAGGCCATGGTCCAGGCCACAGAGACTGCTGCATCTGAGGCTGTTTGGAGGGCTGCACTGGCCACCGCCCTGCCCTCATCGAGGATAGCCTGGAATTTCTTCCTGGGGTCCTCTGGCAGCGAGTCCACGAACTTGGCCATAGACTGCCAAATATTAAAATTGTAACAGCCAAGGAAGGCCTGAGGGTTGGCTACCCTCAGCTGGAGGCTGGATGTAGAATACATTTTTCTACCAAAGAGATCGAGCCTCTTTGCCTCCTTGTTCTTAGGCATCGATCCTGGTTGGCCTTGTCTATCGTGCTCATTGGCTGCTGACACAAGCAGTGAGCTTGGGGCAGGGTGGGTATAAAGATACTCATACCCCTTAGTGGGGAACATAGTATTTTCATTCTGCCTGCTTGGAGGTGGGGGGCAGTGAGGAGGGTGTCTGCCATAGGGCCTTAGTACTTTTCACCACTCCCTCATGCACTGGCAATGCCACTCCTGCACTCAGTACATTAAACAGAGAATCTGAGGGCTCCGCCAGCTCCTTGGCTTCCAGACCCAGGTTTCAGGCGACCCTCTTCAAGAGCTCCTGGTGAGCCTTGGCATCATCCTGGGGAACCGGGTGATTGGGCCGCACTATCACCTCATGAGGCAAATATGACGAGGAGGCAGGTACAGGTGGGTCTGCCAACTCCACCACTTCTGCCAGGGGAGCCTCAGCTGAGGCTGGCTGGCCCTGGGGAGCCCGCTCTGATTCCGCGTCTGAGTCGGGGGTGGATGGGAGACTGTCACAGATCGTTTGTTGGATGCCTGTGAGGCCGACCTATGCCCCTGCGACAGTTGGGGAAATCCCCAGGGGTTCCAGAGTTGCCAGGGAGTAGGCCACTGGCCCTGGGGCCATGCTGCCACTGGTGACCCAGCAGGGAATGCCTATGTGCCCAATGGATGGTCCTGGCCTGAAGGCAGGATCTCTTCCTAGCTGTCAGAGCCCGAGAAGGGACTAGGACTGTGACGAGGCCGCTTGTCTACCCCAATCCTGTCAGCTCTGGCCCTGGACCTCCATTGGGGATCTGTACGAGGGTGATGGCTTTTGGTGCCACGATCTGTGACCGGCGGCAGCGTTTGGTGGATCACTGATGGTACCCTGGCGATAGATGCCTTACATGTAGTGAGTGATGCCGCTCCGTTGACTGGTAGTGCGTAGACCGACGTGTCGGAGACCGTAGATTAACCATACTGGCGTTCTGGAGAAGGAGACTGGCCTGTCAACCCTCCGGAGTGGTGCCGTGAGTTGGAAGAGCAGCTCAGGTATTTCTGGCACCGGGACTCTGTGGATTGGTGCCATGCCTCTGCAGGTCTGTGCCAGCCCACTGACCATCGATGCCTCAAGCCCGAGGAACCCTGCCTGGAGTCCAGGGACTGACGCCGGGAACTCTGGCAGGCAAGCCAACCCGTGTCCGGGGGCTGGTGGCGACGTTCAGGCGTGTACTGAAGGGGCAACTCCTGCGGCGTGGAGCAGTGCTGCACTGATGGGGACCATTGAAAGGGTCCCAATGCAGGTTTACCCCTGGAACGGGGCACCTCACTGGCCTGGCAGGGACAGAATGTCCTTAGCGGCCTGAAAGGCCTCAGGTATGGATGGTACCACCAGGTGTCAAGTGCCTCTGCTGCTTCCCGAGGTGGGAGGCGGGTCTTGAAGTGGGCTCAACTGCTCAGCGGGAGTCGGGGCCCGACCTCTGTCCAGAGGGGAAGAGCTGCCCTATGTGGGTCTTTGGTCTCCTCCGGCTCTCTCCTTCCATTTAGGGGACATAGGAGAATGTCCCCTCCCAGCCTTTCTTTGCCTTTTAGCCAGTACCAAGGATGAGTATCGGCGCCAGTCTGAGACCAGTGCCAGTGGCATGCTGCGCACCGAGGCCACAGTGCTAGGAGCAGAGTCCAATCTAGTCAGCTCTGAGGCCAATGCAAGGGTTGACTTCATAAGGAGCACTTGGAGACAAATGCCCTGCTCCTTTTTGGTCCACGGCCTGAAGCTCTTGCAAAGTCACTTGTCACTAACATGGGTTTCCCCTAACTTGATGATTACCTGCCCTGTTCATTCTCTCTGAAGCACCTGGCATCGGCCACTGTCAGAAGACAGGACACTGGGCTAGATGGACCACTGGTCTGACTCAGTATGGCAGTTCTTATGATTTAATCAGTCAAATCTGGTGTTTCGAAATTGTGGGTTGTGAAGTCGATGCCTGAGAAGCTGTTGGTCTCTTTTCTGGAACCACTGTCCCTTACGTTCAGGTTCATAATGATTCTGGGAGGGATCAGATCTCTCTGCCATCTGGGACCTACTGAACTTTCTTTTTTGTCTAGGGGTGTAAATTTCCAGAGAGCACAAGGTGGCTCTAAAGCGCAGTTGGCTCTCTGTGATGATCACCTGGAATTGCTTCTTCTGGTTTGTTGGAAGATGCTCAATAAAGGCATTTAAACTTTGAATGGTTAGTATGGCTGTATTTCACCATGAGGATTTGATAATGGGCAATTCTAAATTGTAAGGTAGCCGATGTGTATAACTTACAGCCAAATAAATCAAGATGTGTTAAATCTTTATCATACAGAGTCAATTTAGCCTGGTGCTGTCAGCCATGTTTATTCACAGCATCCACCACAAGAGAGTTGGGAGATGGGTGCAAAAAATAAAAATTCAGAGGCCTTGGAGGGAACAATTTTTTGTCTGCCCTCTTATGGGTGGATGGTACTGTGGTTAGGGTATGCCCAATTATTTTTGCAGGGTCTAACAAGGCCTCACTAACAGGTAATGCAATGTGGGTAGATGAAGTATGCAGAATATCACGTAATTTATGTGGAACTCCTTAACCTCCACCAGTGGAATTTGCAAGTGGTCCACTATCCTTTTAAAAAGGTCCTGAAACTGTTTAAAATCATCAACCAAGGACGATGGAGAAGGCATGACAGCTTCATCTGAGGGGAGGAAGAGATATGAGTTGTAGGGGCAATCTATTTGTCCAATCTTGCTTCCTGCCCCTCAAAGATCCCCTCTTGTGATCAGGAACCTTAGACAGAGAGGCTGGTGGGAACTGTCTGCTCTTCTCCTGACAAGAAAAGCTAGGGGCTCTGGAGAATTCCTGTATAGGTTCTAGGGTCACAGTATGGCTACTGAGGTGGTACATAAGGCATGGCTGTAGGCACCCAAGTGTGTCCATACCAGCATGGCGGAGCGCATCTCTCATGAGGATAGTCCAACACCTTAGAGGTTTCAGGATAGAAAGTTCCTTGACAATGGACAGGAAAGCCCCAGCCAGAAATGTGAGAAAATGATTAGAAGTCCCCATCCTCTTCATCATCTTCCTCCTCACTTGGTAGAGATAGGCATAAACTCCATTGGTAACGGGCAAATCTCTGGGAATGAGAAGTGGTTGGTACCGAGAATGGGTTGGTGCCAAACAGGGGAGATTTGAGTGTTTGTTACTACCAACTCCCAAGAAAATCAAAACTCTTGCCTCATCGGTACCATACGCTCTTCGGTACTGCAAGTTGGGCAGAGGTAACTGTGGCAGAAGGCACCAACAGTATCAAAGGTCTCATGCTCTCCGATGAATGACCAGTAGGTGTCGGTCTGGTCTTTTGTGGAGCTGAAGTGCTGGGTACTGAGGTTCTAGTAGACTCTGTCAGTACCAATTTAGAAGAGCTGATCATCTTCTCTCGGCCACTCCTATCACCTGATGGTACTGATCTTCCTGAGCTGGAACCCTTAGTGACCTTATGCTTGCTGGTGGTCACAGTACCTGACGAACCTGCAGCCTCGTCAGAAATCAGTAGGTGCCAAAATGAGTGTCTGAATCTGAGACCATCTCTTTGAGGTGGATGCTCTATTCAGAAGACTTGAAGACCACTTTCTAGAGTCTTTTTGAGAGGATCCCAAAGATTTCCTCTTCAATGCTCTAGAGGCGTGCTGTACCGAGGAGGTTTAAGTGATTAACCTGTTCGAAGACCATTGTACGGGGGGGTGGACACTGGCTGGGGTCAGAAGCTGGCTGGAGCGAACCCTCCATCATAGGGAGACATAGTTTAAGTTTCTGGTTCTTTCTGGCCCTCAAGTTTAATTTCAGGCAGAAATTACACTTTTGGAGAACACGTGACTCCCCAAGGCAATGGACACACTGATTGGGACAGCCTCTCAGCACGAAAGGCAACTTTTAAACCCAGGAGAATCAGGCACACCCTCAGCATACCCTAAAATCTACTGTCTGAGGTGCAAGCACACGGAGAGTGGAGCACTCATAGAAACACTACTTGACGAAGACAAGGATTTCTATTCAAGCCAGATGACCCATACCAATCCATGATCTAATTTACATATTCAGAAGTGGAAAGGTAGAGTTTTGCCTTCTGGGACCCCAGGTACTTTGTGATTCCATGGCCATGTTCTTGCAAAATGCTTTCGATGTATTTTATTCTGGTTCGCAGAAGATTGTTAATGTCATACCTTTCCAACTGTTTCTGATGTTTCTCCTCTCTAGCCTGGGCCTTCATCTGTTGCACTTCAATTGTATCAGGCTTTCTCCTCCTCATGTACAGTTCATGATTTCCCATGCACAGTGCCAAAATCCGCTTATTAATTCTCAGACGAGGTGCATAAAAAACAAAATCCTAGCAACAAAATATTTTAAGGTTAATTAAAGTGCAGCTCTTAAATTCTAGATTTTTAGACTGTAAGCTAAAATCAATACATTATATGTTTGGGTTTGTAAGATTACATATAATTTTACCGCAATCTTGACATTTTATCTCTGGCCAGTGCAATGGTAGAAATCTACAGCAGTATTCCCCAAATGATGGCTCCCAATCCCCACAAGTGAGTTGAAGGAAGATTGTAAAATGGGTCATGGGCCTGGCATGGAAAGGAGACCCAGGGGACGAGGGGGAAGTGATCCTACTCCGCATTCACCCTACAATGGAAGCTCCTGTCCGGCCATTGCAACCTGGTCTACAGGATCACAGCGCCACTCGTTTGGCCCAGCCACCCCTCCACTGTGAAGTGAGGGCGGGTGGGCCTGCTTTCCAACTCAAACCCCATGGGCCTCCCCTCTGCACTGGGCTGGGATTAGGGTTGTGGTGCCCCTTCAGAGGGACAAGAAGAAGGATGCTGGCCTATGATTTTGGAACCCCAACCCCCAAATTTGGACCCTGGATGAATCTCTCTCTCTCTCTCTCTCTCTCTCTCACACACACACACACACACACACACTTAAAAAAAAGCAGTTCATGGGTCACCTTAGTAAGAAGTTTGGGAACCACTGATCTACAGGACTACCAGCTGAAAAAACTATCAATGTTATGAAAACAGTGGGAGAATATTTATTGTTTACTTTAAAATATTTTGGCTAATTCATGAAGTTTCATTTTGTGCCCCAACCTATACTTCAGAAGGAAGATGCTGCAGTGGTGGAGAGCAGCAAAAAGTTGTAAGAAAACTGGGAAAATGCAGATATGTAACTTTAAGGGATATGGTACAGCAGCTGTCCAACCTGCACTAGTAAATGTATTAGTGAAAAAATATCCAAAAATCATCCAAACAACATCCAAAATGTGGCTAATACAAGAACAAGATAAAAATAGCATATTCTCTCTATATAATTTAAAATGAACATTTCTTTTTGATTACCAGTTATCCACAACTGAGAAGTCTAAGTAATTAAGAGAGGCCCTTGGTGCCATTTTACACAGCAGAAAAGGGCTATCACTTACGCAAAAGTGTCAGAGCAAGTTAGATCATATTTAAAATCCTCATACATAAAGAAAAATATCCAGACTTTACTTACAGGGGCCTTTTTGTCAATTGGCTTTATGACAAACTTTTTGTCATTAAATGAGATGTTTCTGATTTCACTCCAAGGGAAACCAATCTTGGGTGTCAACCTTCAAAAAACAAAACAAAACCAAAAAACTATTTTTTAATCAAAGGCACAAATATATGTATTTCCACCAAATATTTAAATCCATCTTTATTAACTTTGTATAGTTTTTTCAGTCACACTTTGTATGTTATGGTTACATTACCAACCAGTTAATGAAGGAATGACAAATAGTTAACAGATGTTTTAATTACACCTCTACCCAGATATAACGCGACCCGATATAACACGAATTCTGATATAACGCGCTAGAGCAGTGCTCCGTGGGGGCGGGGCTGCGCACTCCGGAGGATTAAAGCAAGTTCGATATAACGCGGTTTCACCTATAACGCAGTAAGATTTTTTGGCTCCCGAGGACAGGATTATATCGAGGTAGAGGTGTAATGTTTAATTGTTACAGATAGTTATACAGTGTAGGGAATCCAAAGTTTCCTTATAACTAACTATAGCACCTTCTACTCATGTGCTCATATCCTTTAATCTTTAACACATACTATTCATGTTATAAGCCTGGTACAAAAAAAATCAATAATTTATTGACCCTTTATAAACAATTAGAAGTATACTTTTTATAAAATGAGTGACTGTTTTCGCAAAAGAAACACTGAAAAGTCTGTCACTATAACAAAGACAAGTTAAATCATCTTCCTTTAGTAATTTTGCATTTTGATTAAAGTTAATTGTGCAATTTGAGTTGCTACACTGATTCCCATAACTCAATTTAAACTTCATCCCCTGCATTGTTTTCAGTTAAACATTCGGATATAATTGTTACCAGAAATAGTTGGAATATGTTGTGCATTACATTACATCAATGATGAATATTTTTCTCAATTGGACTAGAAGTCTTTTCCATTTACATTACAGTATCACAATTACAAACACTAGCAGCAGTTAGCAACTGAAGATGTATTTCAGGACATCAGAAAGAGGTATTTCTTTCTATTTCAACACCCTAAATGAATATTTCCTCCAACTCTTAGAAGCTACAATGCCAACTAATGGCAATATAGGTTTGCCAGGGATACTCTCAGGGACTACATTTATTAGTTTGAAGGCAGGTATTTTGAATGTAGATGGTATTGGCTATCTGATGTTGAGCTCACAATGTTTAACTTAGAAAATTCATGATGACTTTGTTCGCTAGTATCGTGATTCTTAAGAGTTGCTTTATTATATATTCTTTCTTTATCTGAAATGATGGGGAAAGAGAACAAAGGAGGAATGGGTGGACAGGAAGTTTTTCCAACCTCCTAAACAGAACAAGAGGTTTCAATCTATTAACAGTTTTCTTTGAAAAATAAAAAAAAATTACTCTATATCAGCGCAGCTTTGTTCTATAAGCTCTTCTTCTAATTGTAGCTATTACAAATAAAATGCTTCCCATTTTAAAAGAGTACTTCCACTTTTGCCATGCTAACAGGATATTGTTGTTGTTCTTACTCTCACTGAAGCCAAGAGCACAGAGAGCATCCATACAAAAAAAAAACAAAACAAAACAAAAAAACCTTTGTAAGCCACTCATCTTCAAAATGTGGAAGTCCAAATTGAAACCCACAAAAGGGGAGTAAATTTCCCTTTAATTTGAGAGGAATTCAAAAAACCTCCACAAGTGAGCTTTTCTTCCACTTTCTTTCTCGTGTTATTTAGTCTGCAACATATTTGGGACAAAATTGTCTCTTATTACATGTATGTACACTGCCTAGCACAATGGGGCCCTAATCTCTGTTGGGACACTATTATAATAATACACATAATAAAAACAACTTACTTGTCATCGTGCTCATAAATATTCAGACCCAAAGCATCAACACCTAGCCACAATTCAGTACCCTTTTTATTCTTTATTTCAAAGTAGTTGACTCCATACATTTCCAGATCTTGTGCAATCTTGAGGTATTCCATCATAGAATCTTCCCTGACGAGAGAAAATAGCGTAACTAAGAAACGAAAAATAAATGATGTATATGAGTGGAGAAACTAAAGAATGCCTAAATTTGACACTTCAAGTTAATAATTTTATTTAATTCCTCTTGAGGAATTCACCTGGAATTCTATCCGGATATTTATACAGCTGCCATCACCATAGTATCGAGTTCCTCACAATAATTAAATTTTATTCTCAAACACCACTGTGAGCTAGGGAAGTATTACATCCATTTTACAGATGGGGAATGGAGGCACAGGGTAGATAACTAACTTGCTCAACATCACACACCCAAGTCTAGTGCCCTATCCACTAGGCCATCCTTCCTGTCTGACCTGGATAGGGGGAAAAAAAAGGTAGTGTTAAAACCAAAATAATTTGAAATAACCCCCCCCCCACACACACACACACAAAACTTAAGCTACATGGGACAATTTCTGCATAATTACCTTAACATCCCTCTGTGTTCTTCATGCCAGTTCTGTATTCTTTCTTCCCACTGTTCTTTTGTCAGTTTGTGCTGTTCTAGAACACTGTCAATAAAAGAGGCTGCTATGAAATGAAACTGATAAATGATCTGATCCATAAAATACACAAATAAGTTCAGGTATAGAGCTTATAACAAATACATAATAGTTATGCCAAATAAAAAAGTTGAACAGATTCAGGTAAAATATTTAACTGGCATTTTCATTAATAAACACTTTGAAAATCAAATTTTATAAAGTACTCCAAGATGTCTAAAAGCGTGAAATAAATCATTTGAAGGGAAAAAACCACTACAGTTTCAGTTTTAACAATCGCTTTTAAACTTTCACTGTGACACAAGCCAATACCTACTCAAACACATTAATGCATAATTTTAATTCATAGCTTCAGCAATTTAAATCTGTAGGATAATGATACTATGTTTGAAAATGAACTAGACAAAATACAGAATCACAGAAAACTTTCCAACTCTTGTAGCACGAATTAAATAACTTCTATACACCCACAAATACACCCAAACTTTTCAGTTTATTCCTAGAACTAAACCACCAGTTCTGCTGTTAGCTGGAAGAGAATGTGGGGGTACTTGCAAAAGAAACAAGAATAGGTTCCAGGATTTAAACTAATAATGTCATAAGCAGTTTTGTTCATGTTAGCTACAGTTTCAACCTGTTAGAACGTATCAGCATAGCACAGCAACATGGCCTGGTATAGCAACAGTAGAAACCAAGTGCACAATATAAGGAACTATATTATATTAGTTAGTTACTAAGATTAAAAGTTGTTTGTATGTCTTCTTAAAGTTAAACCATGGAAAGTTTTCATCTCACTTTTAGTCCATGTAGCTAACTTTTTTAACATCTCTGTAGAAACTGTTTTAAAGGGTGACTGGTCAGAAGAGGGAGTGCAGAAGTGATCTTACTTAAGAGATCAACTCAATTGAGTTCCAGCTCTTCCTAGTTATTGACAAAAGTAACATTTACTACCTTTCCCCACCCCCATCTCTTTCTAGCACCATTCAACAATGGGTGAGTGAACTGGATTCTGTTTTGCCTTATACACCAATAATTTAATTAATGCAATACAATTCAAGTACAGACCCTTGCTGGTGACAATACAGAAGTTAGAATAGAACAGAACTTGACCATCATACCCAGGGCAGAGTTTCCAGTGCTGGCTGTTAAAAAGTACATCTGAACTTAAGATAAACAGGATGTCTGAATTTTAAATTAAGCATATTTCAGCTGGAGCTGAAAGACAAAACTGATACCAAACAATCCAATTATCATAGTAACTTTTCAAAAAAAGAGACCACACTTTAAAGTCTGAGTAGTAAGCTTGTCCAAGCTTTAATCTTGTACAAAATAAACTTTAACATACTTAAACTTGCTTTTCTTTTTGAGAAAGGCTTTCAATATTAGAATATTTAAAATGGTTAGCTAAGTATGTGCTGGAACTCCTAGGGACTACTGAAATACACACCAGGCCTCTATTGTGCAAGGCACCACACACACGCGTGCACACACACAAAAAAGATTATCTCTGTCCCAAAGAGCTTTCAATTTAAGTAACATCTTACTATAGTGAGCACCAGTCCTGGCCATTCTTATTAAGGTTGCAAGACACTTTCTGTTAAGTTTCTGGTTTTCACATGCTGACATCAACACTAGACTTTCATGTTTAGGTCACAAGGTTTCCATCACAGTGATCTCTTCCCCAAAATAAATTTGTTTGTAAAAATTAAAGAAAAATCCAGCCAGATGATTTTGAATTATGGGAAACTGAAAGCAACTTTAGCTACTTAAAAAAGATCCTTTTACTTCTTTGGGGGAAAAAAACTGTTTTGGAAAATAGGAGCATTTGAAAACTGAATTCTGAGCAGGTACAATATATTTTTATTAGGTCAAGAGATGAACAATTGGATGCATTGTGCACACACCTATTTAAGTGTACACTTTTCAAATCTATTTAAGATGGCAGCAGTCTGATATTTCTACTTACTACCTCTCAACATACGACCTCCAGCTCTCCAACAACCTTCTTATCCCTACCCTTTCAAAATGTAAGTGGGGCATACATAGGTAGTGGATTTTTTTTGTTTTTTGTTTTGTTTTGCCCTTTAAAATTATCTGAAGCCATAAATGGTTTATATAGCTTAAGAGTCTAAAAAGTACAGGGAGACGAGCAGTCCCTTGTCATCATCCTTAAGTCTGGCCTTGAACTTAACACAAAATCTGGAGAAACCCATTATAGTACATACAGAGAAGCAGCATGAAATGCCTTGACTGTGCCAATCTGGCCAAAAATATCCTGGGTAATCATTGAAATCTTGTAAGTGAGCAGTCCTAGTAGCTCCATATTTTCTAGGTTGAAACTACTATTTATTAAAGAGTAGAAAGCCTAACATTAGGCAGACACGCTTGGTTTTGTTTCACAGGCCCATTTTGCACTGCCCTCTCATACCATACTTCTGTTGTTTGCTCTAACAGAGTTTAAAGTTTCCACAAATTTTAATAGTAGAATTCATATAAATATCATTTGAAACTGGCCGCTCAAGAGAACAAAACGGGCAGAGTAGAGGGATATTGAGAAACACATGTACCCGTGATAATGTCACACAAACATGTAACTGAAAATAAATCCTGGGTTGTTTGTTGATTAGCAAACTGAACTCAGATTTTTATTCACCTTACAGCTTGTAGCACTCTCCTGTCCTCCAATTTGGTGGCATGAACAGGAACATTATCTCCAAGTACACACTTGTTTACTGCATTGTTTTAGGTAGAAGTAGTAAGAATCTGCCTGTGCCCCCCCCCCCCCCACACACACACACACACCATTAGCATAACTGTATATTATGATTATGGGCATTCATGTTCTAATACTTTTTGATTGCTAATATGTACAGGAAAACACAATGCTATAGTCATGCTCAGAAGCGATATTATAATCTCAATCTTAACAGGCCCTACGTTTTCAGGTAGTATCCTAGGAGAAGAACATCTCTTTTTTTAGATTGTTAAACTTTATCTAGCCTTGTGTTTTTATGAGAAAGCTTTTACATTTCTTTGGAAAAATAGGTTTTTATAAAAGTGTTAAGTAACTGAACGTAATTTACAAAAAAGGGGAAGAAGTACCAGAATAAATCCAAAATTTCAAGACATGAAAAATAAATGTGAAATAAGGAATAGAGTCAGGCAAATAATTGATTTTTCAGTTCACTGGTAGTTCTGAAAAATGAGAACAAGTACTCTGTTCAGCTCAAACAATCAAAAAAACTGGAAAATTTTGATGAATCAAAAACATCTGTTTTGAGGAGAATGAAACATTGTCATTCTGAATAAACTACAAGTTGCCACTATGAAGTACTCCTGAGGGCATTCTGCACCAGAAAAATAAAAATAAAAAAATTTGCACACTATTTTAAAATTCTGCAAATTTTATTTGTCAAATATGGAAGCTCCACCATGGCATTGGGGAGCACAGGCCACACAGAGGTAGGAGATCACTGTGCAGCTAGTCCCCAGGACATGGACTCAACTGTGAGGCTGCACCCTGACATAGCGCAAGGACCAGACCTGGCCCAGAAACACCCCAGGGCCCTGCCCCTCCATGCCAGGTGCACCAGGTGTGGACAGGCTCAGCAAGGCAGGATCCAAGTGTAGAGGGGCTTAGTATGGGGGGATCCAGGTGTGGGTTGAGATGGTTCTGTGTGGGGCAATCTGGGCGCAGGCTCAGTGGGGGATCCGGGTGTGTGGGGAGATCCGGATACACAGGAGCTTGTTGGGAGGTTCTGGGTGCAACAGTAATGGGACTCTGAAGGGGAGTCCAGGTGAAGGTGGTTGGGGCTCAGTGGGGGGGCGGGGTACAGATACTGGGGGAGTGGGCAAGGGATCCGGGTGGCTCGTCAGGGTGGTCCAGGTGCAGGGGGAGCGGGGCTTATTGGGAAGGGATTCTGAATGCAGGGGAATGAGGCTCAGCAGGACAGTCTGGGTATCAGGGGGTCAGGTGGATGGGGGAGCAGCTCCCTGTACAGGGATCCCTCCCTCTGCAGCTGAGGAGTGATGGGTGCAGAAAGCAGGGGGGGGGGAGTGGAGGGAAGGGAAGTTTGCAGAGCACCCTGTAGCTGGGGGAGAAATCTGGGGGTGGGTCTGACCAGCCCCAGATGCTGTGCAGGGGAAGAGGAAGTCCCGTCCTCCCCAGCCCAGCCGGGACTAGCAGTTGAGCCCAGCACAAGCGTAAGAGCCACCAGCTGGGTCTTCCCCAGTCCCACCCCTGCCCCACAGTGATTTACCTCTCTGCTGGCTGCCCTGGGTACCCAAAACATACTTCTGGGGAGGGTCACATGACCGCTCTTGTGGCTTCCCTTGGCTTCCCAGTCAGAAAATAATTTTTCTGTGGGGAAGCAAAGAAATCTGCAGGAGAGACTAATTCTGTGCATGTGCAGTGGAGCAGAATTCCCCCTGGAGTATATGAACAACAAGACATAGTCACTGGGCTAGGGAAAGGGTAAGAATATCTGTAGGCTGATGGTTAAGGCACTCACCTAAGATGGGGGAGACAAGTTCACGTCGCTGCTTCAAGAACTACTTAATTATTTTTAGAAAGTGAAGCAGCTTCAACGGGAGAGGCAGAGAGACCAACGCTAGCAAATTCCATAGCTCAGTGACTAGAGCACTCTCCTGCAATGTAGGAGACCCACGTTCACATGCCTTCTCCACATCAGGCAGCGGGGAGAGCTGAACACAGGTCTCCTACATCCCAGGTGAGTGCCCTAACTATTGGGCTAAAAGTTATAAGGAGGGCATCACCACCATTTTCTGAATGGTGTCTAGTCCCCCTTCAACATTTTTTGGCACATTCATGTCAAATTCACTAGTAGTTCCAGGTCTACCAAAACTTAATATTTTGGCAAATAAACTTTTCACAATATTTTGCCCAGCTCTATTAAGGAATCCACATTGATTTGCAAACTGGATGGTTCCAATATTTATTCACAGAAGGCATTGATTCCAGAGAAGAGGTAGGAACGTGCATTATAAACCGCTTTAATATTAACTCATTGGAACAGAGAGGAAGTTGCTTGACTAAGTATGTGCAGTTACCTTAAGACAGAGGTAAAGAGTTGCAAAAAATTCAGTTCTCACAAGGACTGTACAATTCTGATGCCTACTCTTCACTACTCAAAGCCCAAATGATCTCCTCCTTTACTCCTAAATTTTACCAATGGAACAAAAACTCACTTCAGAAAACTACCACCACCATATGGCTTAACATTAAAGAAAAGATTAATTATAATATTGAAGAAACTGATACTCTGATTTTAAAAGCTAAGAACATTTTTATTAGCAAGTTTACAATTCTGCAGCATCCATATAGCAGCTGCAGTTTCCCACTTACCGCTGGGGGAGAAGTCTGTCATTGGCCAAGTAGCCTAGTTTATGAATCTCCTTATTGTAATCTCCATACTTGGCTTGGACAGCATAGGAAGCCAGTAGAACTGCAGTTTCTGGTGGACAATAGATTTCATCATTTAAAATGGCTTCTTTGACTTGCAGGAAGAACAGTCTCTGAGTTATTTCCTGAATTAACTCCTCAGATACATCCTCAGGAAAAAACTTAGCCCTGAACTTAAACTGCAGAGGATTTTCTTTCCTTACATCTTGCTGTGTTACCTGAAAATATAAATTAAGAACTTTAAAGGAGCTCTATATAGTGTTTAGTGTATTTACTTCAGTAACAATCAATTAACCGGCAATAACACAGAGTAATCCAACTCTTCCTGGCAATCCAGTTATTAGCAATGACTAAGGCTCCCGGAGGTCATGGATTCTGTGACTTTCCATGACCTCTGAGACTTCTGCAGAAATCCATGTGGCTGGCCCGGGAACCACCCGAGTAGCTTGGACAGCCCCTGGGCAGTCGCACTGGCTGCTCTCGGCCCCCACCCCACCTCCAGCAGCAGGAGTTTGGGGGTGGGAGGGCTCAGTGCTGGGAATTGGGGTGCAGGGCGATGCTTACCTGGTGGGGCTCCCCGGAAGGGCGACAGGAACTCCCCTCCCTCAGCTTCTAGCTCCACGTGCTGCCTCCACCCGCAGACACCACCCCTGCAGCTCCCATTGGCTGTGGTCCCCAGCCAATGGGAGTTGCAGAACTGGGGCTTGGGATGGAGCAGAGGCAGCACACAGAGCTAGGAGCTGGAGGTCGCCCCTTCCCAGAGCCGTGTAGGGAACCTGCCCCAGTCCAGGCAACCCCTCCTCCCAGTACCTATGTTCTCCCCCTGAATACCCATGGCACCCCCTGAACCATACCCCCCCACGCACACACACACTCTCCAAGTTTTAGTCAGGAGTATATAGCAAAAGTCATGGACAGGTCACGGCCATGAATTTTTGTTTACTGCCCGTGACCTGTCCATGACTTTTACTAAAAATACCAGTGACTAAAATGTAGCTGTAGCAATGACTTGTGAGTCACATAGCACTATGAATAATTTACACTTAATTAGGCAAACATGACAGCTTTCAAAGACTACTTAAGGCCTCATTAAATTTACTGGAGGCTCGTGGTAATTTTAGTTTCTCACAGTGATAATCTGAAAAAAAATCATTTTTACAATGTATATAAAAAACAAAACCTACAGAAGTCACAGAAAAGTAATGGACTTGGCTGTACTGCAATTTCAAGAGACAGGTTCCCTTCAGCAAGAAGAGGTTACTCACCCTGTGCAGTGACTGAGGTTCTTCGAGATGCATGCCCCTGTGGGTGCTCCACTTCAGGTGTTGGTGCATCCCTGCGCATTTGATCGGAGAATTTCAGCAGCAGTGCCCGTCCAGGTCATGCATGTGCAGTACCCGTCTCGCAGCAACCCGGCCCCCTCAGTTCCTTCTCTACTGTAGAGTCCGGAATTTGAACTCCAAAGTAGAGGGGAGGAGGGTGGATAGTGGAGTACCCACAGGGGGACACATCTCGAAGAACCTCAGTTACCACACAGGGTGAGTAACCGTCTCTTCTTCTTTGAGTGATGTCCCTATGAGTGCTCAAATTCAGGTGACTGTAGAGCAGTGCCCCACATTAGATGGAAGGGGCTTGAGAGTTGCATGAGTGAGTGAAGACAGCACTGTTAGCTCTAGTAGTGCATTCAATCTTGAGCTCTGGGTGACTGCATAGTGTTTAGAGCATTTGGTAATGGAGACAAACAGCCTTGGGGATTTTCTGAAAGGCTTAGTTCTATTGAGGTAGAACTCTAGTGTGAGTCTAATGCCCTGGGTATGTCGTCCTGAGTCCTATGTGCTCTTGTGAGGTTTGGGAAAGAATACAGGGGTGGATTGGTTGATTTATGTGGAAGGATGAAGATATTTTAGGTATAAACCTCAGATGTGGTTCTCCTTGTCCTTGGAGAAAAAAAAGTGGTAGAAGTTGGGTGAGCCATGAGAGCCCCTAACTCACCCACATGGCAGGCCAATGTAATGGCTACTAAAAATGCTACCTTCATTGACAGATGTATCAGATAGCATGTCTCTAAGGGTTCGAATGGGTCCCCAGTGAGGCAGCATTATACCAGGTTTAAGTCCCACGGCAGTGTAGGTGCACGTACTTCAGGGTAAACGTCCTGTATGTCCATAACAAAGCATTTCATAATCGGGTGCACAAACAATGACATCCCATCAATCTTGTGATGGAAGGCGTTAATAGTTGCAAGATGGACTTTGATCGAACTAGTGGATAGTTCCAAGTTTTTTAACTCCAAGATGTAGTCCAATATCAAGGGCAGAGGTGTGGAAATTGACTTGCTTGGCTTGGCACCATATAGCGAACCTCTTCCATTTTTGAAGGTAAATCTGGTGCATGGCTGCCCTCCTACCGTTTGGAACAGGTTAAACAAGTATTACTGAACAGGATAGTTTGTCATGATGGAACCATGTAGGAGCCATGCCTTCAGGTGAAGTATTTCCAGGTTCAGATGGTGGACCTGCCAATCATTCTTTGACAGAAGGTCCGGCTGGAGTGGGAGAGTGCGTGGTGCACATAGTGCCATCCGCAGCAGGTAAGAATACCTAATCTGTCTGGGCCATGTTGGGGCTATCAGTATGACTTTCGCTTTGTCCATTCATATCTTGTTTACTACCCTCAATAATATGGTATCGATGGGATCGCATATAGAAATGGCACTTCCCATTTGAGGAGGAATGCATCCCCCAGTGACTGGGGTCCCAGAACTGTTCTCGAGCAGAACTGTGGGCACTTGTAGATCTGCAGTGTTGCAAAGAGGTCTATTGATGGGGGTCTCCACTGTTGAAATATGTTCTGCAGGACGTTGTTTAGTTCCCATTCATGACTGTGAGAAAATTCCCTGCTTAATGTATCCACTCTAATGTTCTGACAGCCTGGCAGGTAGGAGGCTGAGAAATTGATATTGTGTCAGATACACCAATTTCACAGTTACATGCCTTCAATGCATAGGGAGTGGGATCGGGATTGGGCTCCTCCCTGTCAATTTATATAAAACATGCAAGCAATGTTGTCGGTCTTTACTCATATAGTCTTGTTTCTTATCAAAGGCAGAAAGTGGAGGCACATTGCGAACTGCGTGGAGTTCTAATAGATTTATGTGTAACTATTATTTTGGAGGGAGACCACCTGCCCTGAATTGTATGGTGTTGCAGATGAGCTCCCCAGCCTATCAAGGAGTGAGTATCAGAGGGTGGATCCCGAGGAAAAAGTAGTTAAGGAAATTGAGGTCAATGGTAACTGGGACAAAATATAACATGGTTTTACAAAAGATAGATCATGCCAAACCAACCTGATCTCCCTCTTTGAGAAGGGAACAGATTTTTTAGATAAAGGAAACACAGTGGATCTAATTTACCTCCATTTCAGTAAGGCATTTGATACGGTCCCACATGGGGAATTAGTTAAATTGGAAAAGATGGGGACATTGTTGGGTTGTGTCCACCACTGTAAAGCATCTTTGACTTTGGTTGGCATCGTAAGATGTCTGTTTAGGCCATGTTTGTGTGGCATGAAGACGGTTCTGAGCCAGCCTTAAAGACAGCGCATGTGGAGCTGCACATGTCGTACCACAAAGGTGGTTGCAGCCATGTAGCCTAAGAGTTGAAGGCAGGTGCGTGCTGATATGTTTTGACTGTTCATTACTGAAGAGATGAGGTTGGTCACAGTAATAAACCTGTTGGTTGGTAATGACACTTTGGCTTCCAGGGAGTTGAGATGGGCCTTGATGAAGTCTAGCTGGTGAATGGGTTTTACACACAAAAATTGACTTTATCTGTAACCCCAGATTCTGGAAAAGGGCAATCGCCCTGTAAGTACTGTCGACAGCATCTGCCAGGGTGGGAGCTTTTAGTAAACAGTAGTCTAGGTAGGGGAATATTATGACCCCTTGCTTGCGCAAGTGAGCCGCTACTACTACAAGAATTTTGAAGAAAACTTGTGGTGCTGTGGAAAGGCTGAAAGGTAGGACCTTATATTAAAAACGGTCCGTTCCCAGGATAAACCTGATGAACCTCCTGTGAGCGGAGTTCCAGTGTTGGTATAATCATCCTGAACGGTTGAACCCTCATGAACTTGTTGAGGTTTGTGAGATCTAGCATGGGTCTCCATCCTCCATTTTTCTTTTGGGTTAAGTAGTAATGGGAGAAGAAACCATTCACCTTGTGTAGTGGAGGAACTTGTTCCACGGAACCTAAATGTAGAAGATGGTTTACTTCTTGTCATACAAGGTGCTTGTGAGAAGGGGCCCCGAAGAGGGACACAGAGGGGGGTTGGGTGGGAAAGATGGAAGTAAAGGGAATCAACTAGCCCATGTGTATTTGAGCAGGGGATTGGACTATATGACCTCCTGAGGTCTCTCCCAACCCTAATATTCTATGATTCTATTTCTAGGGCCCACTTGGTGGTGGTGATGGAAGACCATGCCAAATAAAAGGGAGTCAGACAGTATCTGAAATGGAAGATGGATGGTGTCATTAGCACTGTAGTGCGGGGGAGGTCATTCAGACCCTCAACCAAGCCCTCAAAATTGTTGCTTCGAGGAGAAAGATTGAGATGTTGATGGTGGTGGTGGTCGGCATCTCTGTGGCTTGGACTGCCACTGATGTTGGGTATATGAGACATACCTGTTGTGCTGGTAAGCCTGATATCTGGTTTGTCTTCTTCATGGCAGGCGTATAAATCCCCAGTGGACAGAGGGTCACTCCTGAGTCCTTCATCATGTGGAGGACTTGGTCCATCTTGGCGGTGAAAAGTTTCTGTCTGTTGAACGGAAAGTCCTCCACCGTGGACTGTATCTCCTGGAAAATCCCAAGGAATGCAGCCTGGATGCATGGTACATGACCAAGGTGGTAGCCATGGAACTTCCTGCTATTTTGACCACATTAAAGATGCCAGTAAGGTAGTTCTAGCCACAAGCTGGTCTTCAGACACAAGTGATCCCTTTTTGTCCTCCGGAATATTAATAAAGTCCATGAATTTTGAATAGTTGCAGTGATCATATTTTGCTTGTAATGCCACATAGTTGACGAACTGGAATTATAGGGCTGATGAAGAACAGATCTTGTGACCAAAAAGGTCTATCCATTTCCACTCTTTGTCGATGGGTGTCAATCTGTACTGTTGCTGTCTATCATGCGGGTTGACAGAATTGACGAGTAAATTTGGTGCAGGATGGGAAAAAAGGAGGTCCATACCTTTAGAGCGGACATAATACATTTTGTCAGCCCTCTTGCAGATAGGTGGTATGGTAGCTGGCATCTGTTTTTGCAGGCTCCATTAGAGCATCATTAAATGGGGGCGCTATTTTGGAAGTTGAAGAGGCTTGTAGGATGTCCGCAGTTTATGTTGGGCCTCTGGGACTTCCTCAAGAAAGTTCTCTAATCCATCAGCCACACATTTAAAAAGCTTTTGAAATTGCTTAAAGGCGGCAGTGGCTGTAGGAGGTGAAGACATTATGGTCTCATCTGAGGAGGAATTGTTAGTAGGTGGCATGGTGTCTTGCTCTATGCTCTCCTCCTGATGAGGATTTCCTCGTGGGACTCTGACATTGCAGGCATCGAGGGTGGTGGGGGCAACCTAATCCCCTTCCTATAGGGCCTGGGAGCCTGCTGTACTGCCTTCTATAGGCGGCCCAGGGGTCCCAGTAAGGCATTGTGGATGGCCTCACCCATGCCATTCCCCACACAAGTGCCCATACCATAGCTCTATGTCTTGCCTATAATGAGACCTCGATCACAGAGGTCCAGGGGTTGGGTCCGGTTGTACAGGTGAGGAGTGGTGTGTGGAAAAAAACTATCTTCTTCCTGTGTGCTGGAAAGTGGAGGGACTATTGAACAGATGGGTTGTTTCAGTACTGCCTGCACCACGGAGCCGTTGGTGCCAAAAACTGCTGTCTGGCATCACAATACGAATAGGTCTTTCTGATGAAAGAAGTGGCATGGTGCCATGGCTTCAGCGCTGAAGATCTTGGTGCCAACAGTTTCGGTAATGCAGTCGACTGTTCTGATGGCTTTGGCAGTAGAGTTGCTGGTATCAATGGCGTCATTGTTGATGCAGTCAGTGCTGAGGAAGCTGATGGAGCAGGCATAGCCTGTGTTGGAGGTCTTGGTGCCATCTTCAGCAGTGTCGACGGTAGTGCAGCGCAGGAGATAGGCTTGCTTTTGCCTCTCGACTCCGCACAGGAGCGCTGGGGATTGGCAAAGGCCACTGTGCAGGCAGTGCTGGAGGATCCCAGTGCTTCATAGGTACTTAGCCGTGGTGCGGTTGATATCAAGGAAAGAGACCGAGCTGGAGATCGCTTCTTTTTGGTTGGTTCTCTGTGAGAAATCGCTGCTTGTTTCCTCATTAAAAAAAAAAAAAAAAAATCAATGAGGAATGAGCCTTCCTCTGAGAAGAAGGTAAAGTCTCTGGAGATATTTTTCCAGAGGTAGTCTGCTGGCTGGGGTCTGAAGCTGGGTGCAGAGACTTCTCCATTAAAATGAGCTTGAGGCACAGATCCTTGTCCCTCTGAGCTTGAGCCTTTAGTATGCTGCAGTGAGCGCATTTCTGAGGGATGTGCAACTCACCCAAGCAGCAGACACACTGAGTGTCCATCTGATAACAGCATGGCGTTTTGACATGACAGACAGCGCTTAAAGCCTGATGAACCAGGCATAACTGAACTTAGCCAGTCTACGAAAAACAATTTTTTTTTAAACTAGGAAGAAATATGGGGAAAAGGGTAAGTAACTGAACTGCTAAGCTTAAAAACTATGCTAAGTAAACTATTTTAACGTGAAACAAGCTAACTTTGTGACACTGCTGGGAGCTCTATTTCAGGCAGAGCACAGCTGAGAAGGAACTGAGGGGGTTGGGTTGTGCACATGCTAGGTGAGGTGCCAACAGCGCCACGAGACAGGGACCGCGCATGCACAACCTGGACTGGCACTGCTGCTAAAATTCTCCCATCAAAGGCACAGGGATGCACCAACACCTGAAGTGAAGCACCTACAGGGCCATCACTCAAAAAAGAATTGTGGCACATTCACTCTTGAATCTACCCCTTTTTATGGCATAGGGGCATAAAACCTGAAGTCTACTGCTATAAATGTGCCAAAAATCCTTGTTCCTGATGTCCGAAGGTTTAATCTGATTTCAGCAATCACTTCATTTTGCTACAAATCATTAACATACTACATATAATGCCACCTTTCATTTCTACACAGATTTACCTTATAAACTCAACTAACAGAAGTCTATTTAGCGTTTTGGCAAAAAGCTGTACTTCTGTGCAGAGTTTTCTACTCCACTTGGCGCAAACATCAAGCACTGTACTTCCCAAAGGATTCAATACAGCACCATCATAATCACAATCTGTACACTTAATAGATTATACTGGGAAGGAAGTTCCAGCTATCATGCCTTCTGGCCTGGGGGTTTCACCACTCAGCTCCATACATGGAACAAAGGCAAAACATTGATCCATCATCATAGTTCTTGTGGGAGAAAGTAGGTTTCCCTCCAGTTTGTGGCTGCTTTGGTTAACTCTATAGGTTTAATCTTTCACTTTCTGATGTTGTTTCCTCCAGTGATGCTCCCACTACCCACCCCAAGTGCTCATCCATCCGAAGCCATTGGACTTCCTAAGGTTTGCCAAATTACCTGAATGTCACTTAACATCTGTTGTCGGCCAGTCATAGGTGGCACCGACTACTGTCATTATAGTGGCAAGCATCAATGCAGCCTGACCTTCCTGGTCAAGCACTGTACTTTCTATGAGACGTATAGTGCCTGATGTTTACACTAAGGAAAAGAATGCCTCAAACCTTCATAAATAAACCATCAGAAAGATGGAATGGAACATGGAATGTGAGGAGTATGCATGAAGGCAATCTCACCACTTTGGCCAAAGCACTGGAAAAATGTAAGATAGATGTATGTGGAATCTCAGAGCTCTCATGGAATGGTAGGGATAATTTCATGACTAGGGATAGATACACAGTGTAGTACACTCGGGATCTGAGAAAACGAGAGAATATGGGGTTGCACTTAACTTATCCAAGGAAACTGTCTCCTTGGATACAACCCAATCAGCGACAGAATCATCACTATTCACCTTCAAGCAAAGGCGGTCAGTATGTTGATTGTACAGATTTAAGTTCCTATCACAGCTGCTGCTGCAGATTGATGAATTCTATGAACGGCTGGAAGAGACACTTATTAATAGACCAAGCAAAGATATCACTCTTGTAATTGGGGACCTGGATGTGAAAATTGGAAGTGTGGGGTCTCAAAGAAGTAATAGGAAACAATGGTTTGGTGGTTTATAAAATGAGAGAGGAGGACATCTAGTTGAATTGTGCTGCTCTAATCACCTGGTCATTACAAACTCTATTTTCACCCAACATCCTAGAAGTTGATATACATGGAAGTCATCAGCGGGCATGACAAAGAACCAAACTGACTATATAATGATACAGCAATGCTGGAGAGTGAGTAATGGACAAAGACTTTCCCAAGTGCAGACTGAGGGTCAGTCCATCAACATTAGCCTCAAACATTACATTGAAATTTAAGACATTCAGCAGTTCTGAAACATCTGGACTTGTCTAAAATCAACTAAAATACATGACTTCTGTCCAGAATGGGTTTGAGGCATGCCACAAGTGAAAGAACAACCCAAATGAACTTTGGAATAAAATGAAAACTATCATGCTCAAAGCATCCACAGCACACATTCCGAAAAAATCGATGTCAGACTACACCATAGTTAACTGAGAAGGCATTTGAGCTGGTGAAAAAATGATGCAGAGTGAAAGAGAATGGCTTGAAGACAGAAGAATATAGGAGAGAGCATAAGGAACTAAGCAGACAGATCCAAAGGCAGACTAGATGAGACAAGAGCAAATACATAAGGGCAAAATGCATGGAACATAAGAGTTACAAAGAACAATAATATAAAAAGGTATATTTACATTGGTCAGACTTATTAACAAAAAGTTTCCCCTACAATTGAACATAACAAATGAGCATGAAGGCAGAGTCCTCAATGAAGATGATGTCAAATGCTAGTGGAGATTACTGTGTCAATCTGTATGCCTCTTACAATACAGACCAACAGAAAGGAGAGTACGGAGCCAGTGCCATCAATCCTACAAGAGGAAATGCTGTACACTATTATGAAAATGAAGGCCGGGAAAGAACCAGGGGTAGATAACATACCAGCAGAGCTGTTAAATCTGCAGTGATATATGGATGACTAGAAATTGATTGGAAGACTGGATGAAGGGAATCCTTTGGCCCTATCAAAGAAAGGTGACATAACAGTGTAGTAATCATTATCTCCCTGATATTGCAAGCCCACAATACTACAACCACAACAAGTTGGTTTCAGAGAGGGATGAGGCACACATGATCAAATCGCAAACATCAGTCACATCACTGAAAAATACAGGCAGTATAGTCACCCACTGATCATGTGTTTGACTGACTACTCAAAAGCAATTGATTCCATCCAACATGACCATCTTTGGAGGACACTGGTAGACATGGGGATTCCACAGCACCTCATTGAACTCATCGCAAATCTGTACCATCAACAATAGATCACGGTGAAAACAGCAGCAGGGAACAACTGGTGGTTTTCCACTGGGCCGTGTCAGGAATCAGAGGCTGCAGCAGAGCCAGTATCCAGGCAACCTAATGAGACCAACTAGCCTGTAGTAGGCTGCCTGAGTGGCTACACCACCTGATTGGTTTGAGGAGGCAGCAGACCAGCTCCAAACCCAACAGCCACAGTAGTTCGGGGGTTCCTCAAAGATTCATCGGTGGTTATGATAGCCCTTGTGCCCGCTTGTTCCCACCCTTGCTCCCACCTTGGGCTCAACCCCAGCCTTCTCCCTGCCTTGCCTCACTCCAGGTAACTCAATTCTGATCCTCAGTTCCGATTCCTCACTTCTGACATCCGGAATTCCACTCCCAGTTCTGACCCCTTGGCTCCAGTTCCTGCTCTAACCGTAGGCTCCAATTCCTCACTGCCGACTCCTGATCCAACCACTAGATGTCACTCCTGTTCTGATTATGCCTGTCTCCTGCTCCAACCACTAGGCATGACTGTCCACGTCCTGGTCATGTGACAGGCAGGGTGTGAGCCAAGAGTGTATTCCATCTCTAAGCCTCTTCAACATGTACGCAGAATTTATTCTGAGACAAGCCCTGGAAGATTTTGACAAAGTGGATGGAGCTGGGATTTCCACTGGTCAACACCTCTTAACTAATCTCAGATGCACTGATGACAGGATGCTCTTTGCCACAACTATCAATGCAATGCAACAAAAGTTGGGAGTCTAAAAATAATTAGTGAGGAATATGGACTATCCCTGAATGAGCTGAAATGTAAATCCATCCATTTTGACATTATTAACAAAAAAGGATGCAAGTGGACATCACAATTAACAATCAAGTGTTAGAGGCAATAGATGAATTCAGTTATCTGGGATCATACATATCCCACCAAAGAGGCTGCCTGAAGAAACTGGAAAATGATTAAGAATAGTTCGCTCAGCCATGCCCTCCCTTACAAAAGTTAGGAAATAATGTGGCATCTCAAAATGTATGAAAGTTGATTGGTGAAAGCTTAATTTTTTCCATGACTTGTAGATGTGAATCACTGAAAATTAAGGCAACCGACAGAAAAAAAAAACATGAAGCTTTTGAGATCTGGTGCTGGCAAAGACCTTTGTGCATCTCCTGTATGGAAAAGACTATGAATGCTTATGTTAAAAGTATTACTGGAGAGAAGCAGAATCTGCTCTCAGAACTCAACAGGCGCAAGCTTACATACTTTGGTCACATCAGGGGTAGAGATGGAAATAACCCTGAGAAAGTTATCATGGAAGAATGGTGGTAGGTCAGCATAGCACGGGAGACCAGAGAGAAGATGGATAGATGGTATGCAGCAGATCACTGAGAGGTCAGATGCTGAGTGCTTGAAGCTAGCGATGGATTGAGAAGGCGTCAGAAAAATTTGCTGTCATCGCCAATATGACACAAATAAATGGATTTTACTTATTTTCCTTGGTTCTACTTACATTCCAGTACTAACCATTGCTGAGACAAACAGGTTAAAATTAATGTTAAGTAAAATTTGTAGATGTAGCAAATGGTAATAGAAATGTTCAGAAAAAATATTGTCAAAGGCCCCAATCCTTCACGTGTAAGAACATGCTTAACTTTATGCATTGTGAGTAGTCCTACTGAGCTCGATGGGACTATTCTTACTGCATAAAAGTTAAATGTGCTTAACTGCTTGCAGGACACGAGACAAAAATCTGTAGATTTTCCCCTTCTCATTCTCATCTCAGTAAAATTTATCCCAAATTCTAAAAATCTTTGGGTTTATGTTTTACAGTCCTTTTCTGAGAAATTTAAATAAGGAAATCTCTAAATTATTGAGAACTATGGATCCAAAAGATGACCGCATTATGTACGCCTAAGGCCAGATGCTTGTTAGGTCTATGATTTCTGTGACAAAAACCATGATTGAGAGGGTTTTTTGTCCATAAAGGTTATGGAGTGTGCTTAGTGGAAGTTTTGCCATTGAGTGAAATAGAGCCAGGATTTCACTCATGGTCTTTTTCATCCTGGCTTGCCTGCTCTCGAGCAAGACTTTCATTAATATCTATATTTGGCTCTGATTTGGTGTTTTACTAGATGTTAACGTTTTTAAATGAAAAATGCATGTAATTAAAATAGTATGTCATGGTGAAAACTATTTTATTTTAAGCTAAAATTATGATTTTTGCATTTTTTGCCATGACAAAGTCAGGATTTAACACTGACATCCAATCAACCCCATCCACATTTCACTCAAATATATATGTAGTAATTTACAAATGAAATCTAGAGTATTTTAATGTAAATATTTTTAAAGACCAATTGTTACAAGTTCTTAGCTAAAGTTCAATAAACTAGAAGTTGCCCAAAAGAGCGTGTGCAAACTGGCTTAGAAGTAAAGAGTACACAATAGTTAAGGAAATATGTAGTCACCTCTTTTACCCCCCTGAAGAATCTGTATGGACACTGTTTTATAAAAGAAAAATATCCAGTTCTAGTTCTACTACTTGTGCAGTAGAATCTGCCTAATTAATATATAACAAACTAATTTCAATTTCCAACATAATATTATGTCCATTCAAAGATTGAGGCAATTTTCAAATATATTTTTATATTTTAGTGATGAACCAGAGCCAGCTTGGGCTGGGGAACACAATGATCAAGAAGAGTCACAACATTATTATTTATATAGTCTGATAGTGCTTAAATGCCTCAATAGGTCTTGCTTTCTAAAGTGCTCTTAGAATCAAGGGAGATAGAAGGACCATATAAAGACAATTATTTCATCACTGTATCAGAAATGCATCCTTCAACTGCAGTTCTCTTCTTCAACCTTTAAGACAAAGCAAAAGTCATTGGATAGGTGCTTCTAATGAAGACAGACCTGAAAAGTACTCCATTCTTAAAATGTTATGTCCACTACAAACTGAAAGTTCAGAAAGAACAACCATGACCTGGGTTACCTAGAGTATTTACTTCTCACCAAGTGAGCTGACAAGGGAAAATTCTAGTAAATTATTGCCTATTCCAAAAGGTAAGTTGCCTCCCAAGACTATATTTTGCTTAGCTCCTACCTAGAGACAAAAATAGAACACTGCTGCCAAGTTATCCATTAAGTCCTAGATTCCTCAAGCATTGGAAGAAAGCTACCAGAACTAACCAAAAGAATTGTAAGCTTTAAAACAATTATTTATATGAAACTGAGCTTCTGGGAGATTGAAATCTCCTAGATAACCTTCCAGGTGAACAGATTCAGTTCATCATGCCTACCACAATGTGGGGCAAAGGCTGAATAAATGGCAACCTCTGAGTACAGCTAGTTGGGAATTTTTTTCAACTTAATTTTTTGTTGGAAAATGCACACTTGTCAAACCCATGACTTTTCACAGGAACATACCAGATCTGACTAAAGGTTTCTCAGGGAACATCTACATTGAAATAAAAGATCATGGCTGCCCTGGGTCAGCTAACTCAGGGTTGTAGGGCTCAGGCTGCAGGGCTAAAAATTGCCGAGTATACATTCAGTCTCAGGCTGGATCCCTGACTCTGAAACCCCACAAGGAGAATGGGTCTCAGAACCCAAGTTCCTAGCATGTGCCCTATGAGCTTGAGTCAATTGACCCAGGCTCTGAGATTTGGAGCCATGGGTGTTTTATTGCAGTATAGAGATGCCCTCAAGGTTCAGGAGGGAATTTCTGGACAAAACCATAAAGAGAAAGCCATCCCAGAATAGCCAGAGCAGGGACTTGAACCTGAGTCTCCCACATAGCAGATGAGTGCCCCAATTGAGTCTATTTTGCCTCAATGAATATTTATTTATACGAAGTGGAACAGCTCCAACAGGAGATATGAAAAGAAAGTCACCCAGAATAGCCAATAGGCTGGTGGTTAGGACACTCACTGTAAGGATGTGGGCACTAGAACCCAGGTCTATAGAGCCTGGGCCAGCTAACATTCCCACAGTGACATGCAGAAACAAAGCCAGGGAGCACCATGGAGAATAAGTGCCACAAGAAGTACTGCCCAAAGGAGCCAGAGTGATATTACCCTGCAGCCCTCCGATTGGCCAACCACTCTATTTAACCTTAAAGGGTGCCCCAGGAAGTTGTCTAGGCAACACCACAGACTTCAGGCCTGCTGTGACTACAGAGCTCACCTCATCTTCGGATTTCTGGCCTCCGATCCCAGCCTGATTCTGACCCTGACTCTTTCCTCCTGAGACTAGCCTGATACTACCTCTGATCTCTAGTCTCCAACCTAGTCCTGACTTTGACCCTAACTCTTGTTTATTCAACCTGACTCTAGTGATTCTTCCAACCCCTGCTCACTGACCACCACACGTCAGGGACTATCCAGCCCAGCCAGACCTCCTACACCCCAGTCCCTTACACTCACTTGGGATGTGGGAGATTCAGGTGTAAGTCCTTGGCCTGCATCTAACCACCAGGTTACCGGTTATTCTGGGGTGGATATCTGTCTCTCTCCCCCACCCCAAAAAAAAAGAAAGAAAAGAAATTGGAAAGGTCTATTTCATTCTGATGTGAACTAGGAAAATTTTTGAAATCTCAAAAGTTTTCATGAGATGAGCAAATAATTTCCCACCCAGCTCTACGTCTGAGGATTGCTCCTAAAAAACAGAATCACTACACCATGCAGGGCTGGCAGTTTCTCTAAAATATGAAATGAAAGGCATTCTAGGCTAAAATTAAAACCAAAAGGCGTTTGCCTCTGTTTGAAATAGCACCTTCTGATGGCACCTATTTTTGAAAATCCTGGCCTAGGTAGCAATATAAAGGGGAAATTCCATAGCAATATTCATACTGCATTGCTTTTTAAAACTATTCCTAACTTTTCTTCCCCAAAAATAAATTCTGCTGCATGAAAGGGACAGAGGATGAAAGTTCATTTTGTGATCAAGGATAATGAAGTATGATCGTTTTTCTAATGTACGAATCACCACAGTAACTGAAGTACAGGAAAACATCTCCATCTGAGTCAAATAAAATGCCTATACAATTGTGCAGTAAGATTCCACTTATTTATAAACAGTTGAGCTGAACTAACCTTTAAAGAAATCTGTCCATTAGATTACAATTTGTAATATAATATATACAAGTAGCAAGTCTGCATATAAACTATTTCAAATTAAAAGTTCATCCGAACAATCAAGAATATTTTACCTTTTTATTCAGCTTCAACCAAGTTGAATAGCCTTTGCTGTCCACATACTGCAGCCCAAAAAACCAGACTTCACGTAGACCAACTGTTTTCACCACCTAAAAGTAAACGAGTCATTAAATCAATAAACTCTGAAGGGCACCTGGATTTTGGTGTAATGGTTCAAACACAAGTTCAGACTCAGATACAATATACAGCAAGGTTTTGTGAGCAACCAACTTAGGCAAATAAAGCCATACAAGATTTGTACACAAGACAGACAGAGCAAGAAGGAATAGCTTACTCTTAATTATAGTAATGTCTTCCTCCATACACAACCAGTCAGCATGAAGTGATATGTCTCCACCCACCAGGAAAGCAGGTGTTTGAGGAGGAAAAAAAAAGAATTGCTCAAGTTAAGAACATGTAGGCCAAATAACTCCTTTCTTTTAGTGCAAGACAATCCAAACAACAAGAGGAGAAGACAATGGGATTAGGATGGGGAGGAAAGATGACATGATTATTGGCAAGTAATTCATTATTTAATGTCTCCTCTTCCTGCATCCTATAACCAATAGATATGGCTAGCAGTACTAGTACTGGAGGAGAGCGCTCAAAGTGATGTCAATGGCATTGTCTTATTGGCCACTCCCCAGATCCCTAGCCAAAAATGCAAGAAGTAGAATGTCTTAATTTTAACTAAACCAGAGGACTAATACCAGCCTTTTAGAAGCTACACAATGGAATCATCCATTTATCTAGAGACAAATACAGTTGATAGTTTTCTGAAAATTTTAGATGTCAGAAGCTTTGCTCAGAGGGTAGGGATAGGGTCCAGAGTGACCTAGACAAATTGGAGGATTGGGCCAAAAGACATCTGATGAGGTTCAACAAGGACAAGTGCAGAGTCCTGCACTTAGGATGGAAGAATCCCATGCACTGCTACAGGCTGGGGACCAACTGGCTAAATGGCAGCTCTGCAGAAAAGGACCTGGGGATTACAGTGGATGAGAAGCTGGATATGAGTCAGCAGTGTGCCCTTGTTGTCAAGAAGGCTAATGACATATTGGGCTGCATTAGTAGGAGCGTTGCCAGCAGATCGAGGGAAGTGATTATTCCCCTCTATTCAGCACTGGTGAGGCCACATCTGGAGTATTGTGTCCCACTACAGAAAGGATGTGAACAAATTGGAGAGAGTCCAGCGGAGGGCAACGAAAATGATCAGAGGGTTGGGGCACATGACTTACGAGGAGAGGCTGAGGGAACTGGGCTTGTTTAGTCTGCAGAAGAAAAGAGTGAGGGGGGATATGATAGCAGCCTTCCACTACCTGAAGGGGTCTTCTAAAGAGGATGAAGCTCGGCTGTTCTCAGTGGTGGCAGATGACAGAACAAGGGACAATGGTCTCAAGTTGCAGTGGGGGAGGCCTAGGTTGACTATTAGGAAACACTTTCACTAGGAGGGTGGTAAAACACTGGAATGGGTTACCTAGTGAGGTGGTGGAATCTCCTTTTAAGGCCCGGCTTGACAAAGCCCTGGCTGGGATGATTTAGTTGAGGCTGGTCCTGCTTTGAGCAGGGGGTTGGACTAGATGACCTCCTGAGGTCTCTTCCTAATCTTTTATGATTCTATGACTGGCCTAAAGAATTAAGTTACCTTGATCCAAGTTCATCCTCAGAGTGTAAGGATAACTCAATAGGTTCATTAACCTGAATTGGGAAATAGTTTGGAACAAACTTACTATGGGACAGCTTTTCAAATCAGTGCAACAGGGGAATCACAATCAACTTCCTATAAGCTAATTTAAAGGCTGGCCCACACAAATGTAAGGACAACAGTAATCTACAGCATTCTTGATTAGGTGATTTACTGAAATGCAGAGACAGTAAAGATTCAAGCTTTGGCAGTGGTAAAGTGAAACCTATTTTACCAAGATATGAGATATTATGCATTTTGCACTCATGTCACAATTCCCTGATCATATCTCATTACTGAAGATTCACAAATTCGAGATATATGCTAGTTGCAGACCCTTGCACGCTCTATTGGGCTGTCATACATTTATGCTGCTAGAAGTCTGAACTTTTCCCTATTTAGGCAAAGAAAAGATCCAGTCTCACTTGTAGCTGTGACAAATCCCAGCCAGAGTTCTGAAGCTTGAAAAACAAACTAGTGATTTTGGACATTCGCCCTATAAAGTCTTCTGCTCTGTTCTATCTGGTTTCTCATGTACTAGGGAGAGGAGTAAAATGTTTAACAACTCTCCTTCCTCAACATCTGGAGATATTTTTGACCCTACTGCCAAAGGATCAAATCAGTAAGTTCAAATAAAAAAATACCCAAATGGGACTCTGGTAGCAGCCAATCTATTGAGGAGCTTATGTTTTAAGGAAGTGTTCAGATCCATCTGAGATATACAGAATTACATATACACAAAAAACCCACATTCAAAGAATGTTGTTTAAGTTGAAAAATAAAACACTCGAAAGTTAGATAATTCCATAATTAAGGATGCCTGTGCAACCTTACTTCTGCTCCCCTGTGCACATGCACTATGATAAGTCTAATTATCACCATACCATTTTTTTCTATCTGACCCTGGTCAGCGCACAGGATGGCCAGTGCTCAGGGAACAGAATCAGAGTTCTGTAGTAATCAAAACTGGTGTCTGTTGGACCCTTGCCTCATTTGCTCTATAAGCTAGGAGGCGTGTAAAGAATGAGGCAGGGTATGAAAGAAGAAAAAAGTATGGTCTTGTAAGGGTTGAATGCCACATGCGATAACTCAGTTCTATCCCTTCCTCTGCTATAGATTTCCAATATGCTGCTGAGCAAATAACGTAAACTAAAGTTTTGGTAGATGGCCCCTACTTGTGTGTTCTTCACCTTCTGCTAAGGGCACAAACAAGGCTTTGCCATCCCTGTCTATTCTGGGACACACTTTGCATGTCCTCTATTTTGTTAAGTACCATAAATTTTCCTTCATTGACTAGTATTCAACCGAGGGATTATTTCAGTTGGCCCCTTTGATGTGTTCTTCCAACTGCCCAAAGCTTTATACATTTTCTTAAAATTAAGCAACACATGCCATAGCAAAGAAATGGTGATTTTCATCAGTAATTACTCAGCCAAATCTCAATGGAATTTCATGGGATGAAGCCAGAGGCACCTCCCTGGCCCCATGGCTTTACCTTGCCGAAGAACAAAGCCCTGCTATAAAAATTGGATGCTAGACCTTATAAAAAAGTAGAAAATGTCACAAGAATCTTTTAATAATGAGAAGCATTTAGCAATTTAAGGCCTGGTCTACACGGGGGGGGGGGGGGGGGGGGGAATTGATATAAGTTACGCAACTTCAGCTACATGAATAACGTAGCTGAAATTGACGTACTTCGATCTACTTATCGTGGTGTCTTCACTGCAGTAAGTCAACGGCTGACACTATCCCGTTGACTCCGCCTGCGCCTCTCACCCTGGTGGAGTACCGGAGTCGACGGAAGAGCGCTTGGTGGTCGATTTATCACGTCTAGACTAGATGCAATAAATCGACCCCCAATGGACTGATCGTTTCCTGTTGATCCAGGGGTAATGTAGACAAGCCCTAAGTACAGAGATCGATGCTAGATCCCCCTATAACACAGGGCTTTTACAATTATTACTGTGGTTTCAGCTAATTTTTATTTCAGGTTGTAGGGACACTATTACATATTTTGACTTTTATAATGCAGGTTTTAAAAGTGTTTTTAAAAAGCTGCTCAGAGCTATGGATTGATACTTCAACAAATCAATAGACAGTAAAGTTTCAGAACAAGAATTCTCTATTAGGCAATCAAATAAATAGATTTCATTGGGTCTTCCCTGGTAAACCTAGTAGAGGACTTCTGAGATATTTGCCAAGAAGGATGAGGCTATAACTTGAGGAGATGGGGTGAGTAAAACCCCAATTTTTTCCTGAATTGGGACTACGCTATTCTGTCCAGGAGCTTCAGTGGTAAATTCTGAGAACTTGACAAAAATCAGTTTGTGGATAACAAATATACTTCATGATGTTCTTCGTCTCCTATGAAAGAAGAAGTAGGGAAAAGGCAGGTTAGTTAAGGCCCACAAAATTAGCCTCTCACCTCCACTCTGGCCTCCAAATGGATGAGGAGACAGAAAAACTTTGTGATGGAGAGATGCCTGCTAAAACAGAATCTCCAAGTGGCCTACACCATCATGTTGGTGGGATAAGGGAGGCCTTCATTGAGCTTCATGACAGCAGGGAAGAAGAAGAAAGCCATAGATGCTGAGTTCTTAGACTTCCCATTTACCAGTAGATAGGGAGAACGAAGGGAAATGCCCTAGTCTGGAAACAAAGAGCAGCTCAGAGAAAGGATCATACTAAAGTGGGAAACAAAGCCTTCCACATTAAATCTTCCCACCACTGACTAAGGAAGGGGTTTGCTGACATCCAAACATCCTCAGGATCATGGGACAAGAGATAATGCTGTGACAAGGTAACTTGCTTTGAGCAATAACTACAAAGGACAGAAGTTTACTGCAATGTACACCACATGGAGTGAGCCATGATGACTAATCAAGCTACTGTTAGTTTAGAATGTGTCACTTCACTTTGTTGGCACTAATAACCACGGAGAAATATTACACCTTTTCTGAAAGCTTCATATTTGTTTCACACCGCAATTCAGCGATTTGATTTGGGTCTATGAAGCCATGTGTGGGTTTAGGATATGTCTGAATGATTTCTCCCCTCACATACAAGCATGGCACATGAACCAAGAGTCTCAAGCTAACAATTTCTCAATTTAAACATCTACAGGCTAATCGTAAGAACTGCTGAGGCCGCCTGAAAGCCATGAAAAGGAACTGAGGCAGCTCGATGGAGAGCATCGAGTAGGTGTTGAGAGAATTTGCATCTATATCTTTTATCCCTTGTTCAGAGAAGCTACAGAATGGGTGAAACTGATCATCTGGGCACAAGACTTTATGCAGCAGCAGATCACCTCCACCCAATACCGCATGTCAAGAGGTAGCAGAGGTTGGCAGAAAAGAAGTCGCAGCTGCCTTCGCATATCCAGAAGATGGCACAATTTTTACTTGTCGAGTTCTTGTTGGCAACTCACCTATACATCTTGGGGAGGAGGCCAGATGGCTGCCCTGTCCCCAAAACTTTTCTGCCTTGCAACAATTGTGAACTATTTTTAGTTTTAAATCACTTTTTAATTCCATTTTTCTTTCTTCTAGAAATCGTTTTTCCCTGATTCTCTATTCATGAACTGAAAGAAAGAGAGCATGAAGGCTGAAGTATTACTCCACAAATTCCAGTACAAGTAGGCAAAAACATAAATAAAGAAAAAGACACCTGATTAGGATGGAAAGGAAGGTGCTTGCTTATACATCTACCATAAATAACAGTCTTTAACCTACTTGCTGCTTCGTGGATGAAGACATACCACTTTTTGAGCTGACTTGGTTGTCGGAAGAGGGAAAAGAAAAGAAAGCATGCAATCACTTATCTAAAAGTGGCTAATGAGATTCCATTCCTCAAAAGAATCTTGTCATACTGCTGCTTCCTTACTTGGACAGAAAGGAAGGTAGTCTAGTTATTTTTTTAATGTTACATTTTCTGCCTTAGATTTATTATTAAAGGGTATTTAAAGTTATATAAACATACAATGAATACACTTAGTAATTCCTGTGTTCTTTGAGTATATGATTCAGAATATCTATAAAACATAGTACACCTCTACCTCGATATAACGCTGTCCTCGGGAGCCAAAAAAATCTTACTGCGTTATAGGTGAAACCGCGTTATATTGAACTTGCTTTGATCCACCAGAGTGCGCAGCCCTGCCCCTCCCCGGAGCACTGCTTTACCGTGTTATATCCGAATTCGTGTTGTATCGGGTCATGTTATATCAAGGTAGCGGTGTATTAATTTCAAGATGGTTTGACAACTGAAGCCTGGCTGCTTATCCATTCTTGGAAAGTTGTCCTTGTGCTTAATGCTTTGCTTCTGAATTGAGGAGAGGTGGCTCAAGCTGATTACTAGTATGGCTTAGATCAGTATAAGATATTAATTGGAAAGCATGAACAGAAATCTATAACACTATAAGGTTTTGTAAGACTAGCATTTTATCCATGATTATTATATATAATAAAGGGTTACCTGGTCAAAGAGCTGTTTGCCAGTTGTATTGGGTTGGATGGCAAACTCCAATTCTGCATCCATTGTGGTAACCCTTACGTTGATCTATGGAGAAAAAAAAATGAAATTCTTAGACAGTGTGTGTTTTACAATGCTTTCATACACCTAATGGCGAGTTTATAAGAAAAAATGTTAGTATATTGGAATCATTTACCATATAGCAAATAACACTTTGATCTTACTTATACACAAGACATAGATATACAAATGGCCAAAAGTGAATCTATAGTATAAAAAGAGATTTACATTCATTCAGTGTTAAATATTGCACTAAATATAGTTTAAGTCAGGATTTGAAAATCAAAGGGTATAACAATGTTTAAAAATTATTATGCAATTGCACAGCTAAACTAACTAAAAATAGAATATGAAGCCAGTCAGCTACTGGTCACCATTTCAGTTTGTTCGAGATGTTAGCAGTCAAATGCTAGCACCATTTGATGGATGTTTGGTGGCCTACATTAGGTGAGTTGGCAGTCTGTATTCAATTCCTCTTGTACTGATGCACCCACAGTTGGGACCTTTGATGAGAGAGGCCAAGGACTAAATGGGTACAGAGACAGTACTGCCTTCTCACTCCAAGAACTGGTCTTGCTCCTAGAATTAGCACAGCAGTGTGCAGAAGCTGGCACCACCACTATTCATGTTATACTTGTCTGGAAAATAAAGAGACCATCACCACCTATTTATCTAACATTTTCTAGACGCACGTACATGCACTATGAAAAGGAAATGAAAAAAAATCCTTTATTTCTTCTAGTATCATTAAAAACTATATCTAAAAGGAGTAGCAGTTCTGAATTACATGAGTTAAATAATGTAACTTGTGACAAATAAGACCAAGTAGGGGTTTGGAAGAATAGTGGATTTTAAAAGAAATAAAATTAAAACCTGAAAAAGTTTAAACAGTTTGAGAAATCAACTATATTTTGCTATAAATAGCAGACGAAGCAGAATTATTTCTGCAAAACTTTGTATTTCTGATTTTGTGTTTTATCATACTTAAGGCATAAAAGTTTCCCTCTCCCTCACAAAATTTACAATTTTTTTTGATGAGCTCCTGGAATATAAATCCTACCACTCCACTAATTCCTATATAAACCCACTTCCATGACACATTACTGTAGTTTTGCCACTAGATGGAGTACTTTCAGAAGGAAATAATTCAAGTCTCCGTAACCTAATTTTTTATATATATATCAATCATTGTTTAATATCGGTACTGCAGTAGTACCCATAAGCCCCAACCAGGATAGGGATTCCATTGTGCTAGGTGCTGTACAAAATCATACAAAGACATGGTCCCTACTCTGAGTAAAATTTAAGACCATATATGAACGGTGAGGAAAGAGAAACAAAGAGCAGGTAAAACTATGCGTTAGCTGTCCCTCTTATCTCACCAGACACCATCATTAATTGGCTAAATTTCTTACACATACTAAAGTATAATTGGGTCTACAGGAAGAATTTGAATAAGATAGTCTTATGAAGCTCAGGAGTGTAGTTCTATGTAGTATGGAAGAACACGCCTACACATTTGTTTTACAAACACTGACAGATGGGCAGCAGTCAAGGCATTGTTGGTAGACTGAAAGAGTCAAGGGGGTGGGTGAAATGCAGTAAGAGAAAGCTGGACAAGTAGTAAGGGGTAGGAACTGTGAAGAGACATGAAGCTGAAGACAAGTAGTTTGAGCTTGATTAAGGGAAAGTGCGGGAACCAATAAAGGGATTCCAAGCGGGCTGACATGGTTACAGTGATGAACAAGGGAAAGTTATCTTAGTAGCTGTGTTTTGATTTATTTGGAGGGGAGATGCGGGTGTCATGAAGGAGGTTACCATAATCAGGAGAGCAAATAATGGCCTGGATGAGAGCTTTGTTTGTCTGTACAGAAAAGAAAGAAGTGGACAAATCTTAAATGCTGGAAGAAAATGTGTACACAGCCTGGATGTGTGGGGCAAGAGAGAGGGAGGAAGCACAGGTGACTTCTAGGTTATAGGCTTCCGTGAAAAGGAAGATGGTGCTTTTTGTCAATAGTGACAGATTAGAGAGGGAGTGAAGAGGATTTTGGAGAAAAGAGTTTTTATTGTAAACTCAAAACCAGTGGAGTGGCTTTTTGATTGGTTTAAAAAAATTTCCTTCTTCTGGAGGGAGATAAAAAGGGTTAAAAGTAAAGTGAACAATTTTTTATTTATTTATTTATTTTTTAAAGACTGCTGAACTATCAGCAGGACACATTCATTAATTTTAAGTTAAAATTTAAATCTTTCCTAAACTGCTTTATTTTTCAAATTAAATACTACGAAATCTACCTAACAATTTAAGTTAATAGACCTTCTATCAGTTGGACTCAGAAGGCAAAAGGAATAAAGCTGGATCAGATTTTAGCAAATAACAAATACACTGATATTTAATATAAAATACCACTATTATTACCAAACAAAAAGTGTCACAAAAACATCATAAAATGCAGTAGGTTACACTATTAAGTGATTAGTTTTCTACAATGATTCTAGAAGCTCTCTGGAGTAACAGCACTGATCTGTGTGCAGAAATCCTCTGTTGTGACAACCACCTGACAAATCAAGAAGTCATTAGTTGACAGAGTGCATTATCTGCAAGATATAAACAATCAAAGGGACATTAAAATAAGGGGAAAATATACAAACTGAACATCTAACTTGGCTCTTCTATTTGTACAAGAACAAGTTTTCTAATTCAGATAAAGTTTCTGATTGATAGAGGTCCAGATACAGGAGGTGTGTTGAAACAGTATCTGACAAGTACAACTGAGAGATACAAACACACACATTAGCAGTACCAGGTCAATTAGGGTATGTATGTCTACACTGCAATTAGACACCTGAAGCTGGCCTGTGGCAGCTGAGTTGGGCTCATGGGGCTCGGGTTAAGGGGCTGTTTAACTGCAGTGTAGACGTTTGAGCTTGGGCTGGTGCCCAGGCTCTAGAATCCAGCGAGATGGGAGGGTCCCAGAACCAGGGCCGGCTCTAGACACCAGCAAAACAAGCTGGTGCTTGGGGCAGCATATTTTTAGGGGCAGCATGGCCAGTGCCAGAATGCCGCCCCTAAAAATGTGCCCAGGCCGCCCTAGCTCACCTCTGCTGCTGCCGCTTGCACACCGCTGCTCGCTCTCCCTCCCATGCTCTTAAACCTGGGAGGGAGGGGGAGATCCCGAGCGGCCGCGGCGCACGAAACAGCTGATTCGTGCGCCGCTTCTCCCCCTCCCTCCCTCCTAGGCTTGAGAGCCTGGGGGAAGGAGGCAGGGCTGGGGATTTGGGGAAGGGGCGGAGTTGAGGTGGGGCAAAAAAAAAACGGGGGGAGGAAAGGAAGGGGGGCGGCGGCCAAAATTGTTTTTGCTTGGGGCGGCAAAAATCCTAGAGCCGGCCCTGCCCAGAACTCAGACTGCAGCCTGAGCCGGAACGTCTACACCACAATTCAACATCATCTTAGCTCGAGCCCCGTGAACCCGAGGCAGCTAGCATGGGCCAGCCACAGGTGTCTAACTGCAGTGTAGACATACACTTAGACACATTACACTAACCAAAATAGTCTTCAGCTTTGTTATAGCAACAGTCAAAGAAAAACAGTCAGCCAACTACATTGATCATTTATGTGCTTGCCTCTGTTAACAGGACATTCATGTTGAGTGGGAAGACATGTTCTCTTTCTTAAAATAATTTTTTTTTTTTTTTTTTAAATAAAAGGAGAGGACTAAGAAAAGGAGTTCATTGTTAAAATGTTTTCTATTTTAAGCCTGCTGGCAGCTGGGTGGCTTTGGATGCATTCCAAATAATTCTATTGCTTTAAAAAAAAAAAAATTAACACAGCTTTTAAAGGTGTATACCTACATAATGCAATTCTTTAGGCTTGTAGAATCAAAGAATTGTAGGACTAGAAGGAACCTCGAGTGGTCATCTAGTCCAATCCCCTGCACTCATGGCAGAACTAAGTATTATCTAGACCATCCCTGACAGGTGTTTGTCTAACCTGCTATTAAAAATATCCAATGATGGAGATTCCACAACCTCCTTAGGCAATTTATTCCAGTGCTTAATTACCCTGACAGTTAGGAAGCTTTTCTTAATGTCCAACCTAAACCACGCTTGCTGCAATTTAAGCCCATTGCTTCTTATCCTATCCTCCGAGGTTAAGAACAACAAGTTTTCTCCCTCCTCCTTGTAACAACTTTTTACATACTTGAAAACTGTTATATCTTCCCTCAGTCTTCTCTTCTCCAGAACAACAAACTCAATTTTTTCAATTTTCCCTCATAGGTCTTATTTTCTAGACCTTTAATAATTTTTGATGCTCTTCTCTGGACTTTCTCCAATTTCTCCACATCTTTCCTGAAATGTGGCACCCAGAACTGGACACCATACTCCAGTTGAGGCCTAATCAGCACAGAGTAGAGCCTGTCTTGTTTACAATACCCCTGCTAATACCAAAAAAAAAAAGCAAACATCATTTTGGGATGTAACAGTGTTACAATGTTGATTCACATTTTGCTTGTGATCCACTATGGCCCCCAGATTCCTTTCTGCAGTAATCCTTCCTAGGCAGTCATTTCCTATTTTGTATGCGTGCAACTGATTGTCCTTCCTAAGTGGAGTACTTTGCATTTGTCCTTATTGAATTTTATCCTATTTACTTTAGACCATTTCTCCAATTTGTCCAGATAATTTTGAATTATAATCCTATCCACCAAAGCACTTGCAACCCATACTACTCTCTGGAAACGGTTTTCCAACCAGTTATGCACCCTCCTTATAGTAGCTTCATCTAGGCTGTATTTCTCTTCTCTGTTTATGAGAAGGTCATGCTAGAGAGTATCAAAAGCCTTACTAAAGTCAAGATATGCCACATCTACTGCTTCCCTCCTATCCACAAGGCTTGTCACCCTGTCAAAGAAAGCTATTAGGTTGGTTTGACACCATTTGTTCTTAACAAATCCATGCTGACTGTTACTTATCACCTTATTATCTTCTAGGTGTTTGCAAATTCATTGATTATTTGCTCCATTATCTTTCTGGGTACTGAAGTTAAGGTGACTGGTCTGTAATTCCCTGGATTTTTCACACCCCCAAGAGATATTATACTGATATAAATTCCTAGTGTAGACCAGTCCTAAGAGAGAAAAGGGGGTATTTACCAATTCTGGGACTTGGTGGAGACTAAGATGGAGAGGCAGCCACTGGAGGAAATTAAGTTAAAAAAATAAATAAATCAGGGCTCTGACAAGGAGAGGTCCCTCAGCACTGTATCTTCTTTCTTACCCAGCACCTATCAGTTTTCTTTTTTATTTCTAAAGAATGCTTTTTGTCAATGTATTGCAACAATTAATGGACAAATAGATTTAGAACACCAGATAAATGTTAAACAATAATTACCCACCAACAATGAAACTTCTATGCACACTGAAGTATAAAAATCTTGCGTATATCGTAAAATAGCAATCCAATTATTTGCAATACAATTATTTTCAAGTTAGGTCATGGTTCTTTTGTCACTTATTTAGCCTTTAAAAAAATAACCTAACAGGCTTGTCTTACCAGTCTGCCCTAAATTGCAGTATTTCACCACTCTGCTCATATAAACTACACACAGAATAACATTTTTTTCCCTAAATGCAAATACAGTTATTTAGCATACATACTCAGGATTTACTTATAAGTACAGTTAGATTGCAAAAGCCAAAAAATACAGTAAGTGTGGGGGGAATAGATAATGGACCTGCTGATATACAGTAAATGCCACCGGGCTCATCTCCCCTGTTAATTTTAATATGTCTAGAGAAAGCAGTAAACTTAAGGCTTTCTACATGTACAGTGCTGCAGCGGCACAGCTGCAGCGACGCACCTGTGCCACTTCAGCACTTAGTGAAGACACCACTGCCTACGCCAAATAGGAGAACTTCTCCCGTTGGTGCAGATACTCCATCTTGCCAAGAGGCGCTAGCTATGTCAACAGGAGACATAGTGCTGTCTATACCGGGGATTAGGTTGGGCGGATTTTCCCTTGAGTGACGTCGTAATAGAGACACACGTTCCATGCATAGACCAAACCCCACTGTGTACCACACCTAATTTTGAAACATGTTTTTGACCATTTTCTATTTGCCTTCTCTGAAAAAAAAAACATGAAAAAATGAAATGATCTTTTGAACAGCTTTACTTTGCATTTATTAGTATCTTCATTTAATAATGTCTTTCTTCATGCACTTGTTTGTTTTGGAAGCCACGTACATTAGTCTGAAAACAGGACTGACTACGTCTAACTGGAAAAGAAGATGGATAGATTTGGGGGGAGGGAGGAGACATAAGAAATGAGGGCACACAGGTGGGGGACTGTATATTCTCATCTCCATTTACATCTGAAATTCCAAACATGCATACTTTAAAATGTATTTTACTGAAGGCTCCAAGGACTCAAAGTTTGGCATATAATACTACAAAGCAAAATTAAATATTGAAGATGCTATGATTTCTGGAATCCAATAAATTCACATTCAATATGAAGTTTGGAAGATCCCTACATAGTTTTACTAATATTAAGTTTAACAGCTCCAAGATTTTTCTTAAGGAAATCTCTGATACCAAAAGTATAACTAAGCTAAGCATTTTAAAATTCTTAAAAAAACAAAACCAAAAACCCCTGTTTTATAATCCCTCACACTGCCAAAAGCCTGGAAGAATTAAGATAGCTACAACAAGATATAGACTTTGCCCACTTTCTCTGGCAATGTGGTCTTATCCTAATTTTTAGAGAATATTAGGTTTCTAGTTTCTTTATAACAACTTTTCCTAAACACCAGTACTTCATTTTCCCAGGCACTACCACAGGAGACTTTATAGTCTTGCATTCTGATAATTACCTTTTGCTTACAAGTGTGTGTGTGTCATCTCCTTGTGGGGAGCAAATGACATTTGGTACAGAAGCTGACTAGTAAAAGAGGCTGATGACAGGGGGTGTGAAGAGGTCTGCTGTAGTTTACAAAAGGGTGATTTGACAGATCTACTGAAATCAAAATTAAGGCAAGGAGGGCTGGTAAAGATGCCCAGAACAGTGAAGTGCAAGATTTTATTTTTTTAAATAGAATCTAATTTATTTATAGATTGGCCACTGTCAGAAGACAGGATACTGGGCAAGATGGACCTGTGGTCTGATCCAGTATGGCTGTTCTTATGTTAAGTCTGGGTGTCACAGGCTCAATCTGCATCCATACTGTATTTTAATAACATAAGAACAGCCATACTGGGTAAGACCAAAAGGTTCATCCAGCCCAGTATCCTGTCTTCTGACAGTGGCCAATGTCAGGTGCATCAGAGGGAATGAGCAGAACAGGTAATCAAGTATCCATTCCCTGACGCCCATTTCCAGCTTCTGGCAAATAAAGGCTAGAGAAACCATCTCTGCCCATCCTGGCTAATAGCTATTGATGGACTTATCCTCCATGAATTTATCTAGTTCTTTTTAGAACCTGCTTACAGTCTTGACCTTCGCAACATACTTTGGTAAAGAGTTCCACAGGCTGACCGTCCGTTGTGTGAAGAAATACTTTTGTTTTAAACCTGCTGCTTATTAATTTCATTTGGTGACCCCTAGTTCTTGTGTTATGAGAAGGTGTGACAGTTACTAGTGACCCCCCCTTAACAGCTAGCAGCCTTTATGTCAACCAGTGGCCATTAGGGGGAAGCAGACACCTCACTACACAGTAGCCTGAACTTTTGAACTGTCTTCTCTCTGCCTTGGGGCAGAGGGAACTAGCTCCAAGCCAGTTTTCACTGACTAGACAGCAAAAGCACGGGTCTGACAACCATCAATCAAGTGTTAATACGGCAAGGGCCTTTGTCTGAATGTGTATAAAGGACCTGTAAAATATGTGTAAGACAGAGTTTTTGTACCAAGGTGCAAAGCTCTCCTTTCTTCTGCAAAATAAAGTAACTCTTCCTTATCCCTGTCTGGCTGTTATTGGCTCTCAGATAGGTGGACCCAATATTTCGGTGACAAAGGCGTAAATAACACACACTTACTTACTTTCTCCACACCAGTCATGATTTTATAGACTTCTATCTCCCCTCAGTTATCTGTTTTCCAAGCTGAAAAGTCCCAGTCTTAGTAATCTCCTCATATGGAAGCTGATCCAGACCCCTAATCATTTTTGTTGACCTTTTCTGTATCTTTTCCAATTCTAATATATCGTTTTTGTGATGGGGCAACCACATCTGCATGCAGTATTCAAGATGTGGGTATAGCCTGGATTTATATAAAGGCAATATGATATTTTGTCTAGTTCTTTAGCCCTTTCTTAATGATTCCTAACATTGTTAGCTTTTTTGATTGCCGCTGCACATTGAGTGGATGTTTTCAGAGAACTATCCACAATACTCCAAGATCTCTTTCTTGAATGGTAACAGCTAATTTAGACCCCATTATTTTATGTAGATAGTTGGGATTATGTTTTCAATGTGCAGTACTTTGCATTTATCAACACTGAATTTCATCTACCATTTTGTTGCGCAGTCGCCCGGTGTTGTGAGATCCTTTTGTAACTCTTCGCAGTCTGCTTTGGACTTAACTATCTTGAGTAGTTTTGTATCATCTGCAAATTTTGCCACCTCACTGTTTACTCCTTTTTCCAGATCATTTATGAATATGTTGAACAGCACTAGTCCCAATACAGACCCGTGGGGTACACCACTGACTTTCCATTCTGAAAACCAACCATTTATTCTACTCTGTGTTTCCTATTTTTAACCAGTTACCAATCCATGAGAGGAACTTCCTCCTATCCCATGACATCTTACTTTGCTTAAGAGCCTTTGGTGAGAGACCTTGGCAAAGGCTTTCTGAAAATCTAAGTACACTGTATCCACTGGATCGCCCTTGTCCACATATTTGTTGACCCCTTCAAAGAATTCTAGTAGATTGATGAGGCATGATTTCCCTTTACAAAAACCATGTTCACTCTTTCCCAACAAATTATGTTCATCTATGTGTCTGACAATTCTGTTCTTTCCTATAGTTTCAACCAATTTGCCCTATACTGAAATCAGGCTTACTGGCCTGTAATTGTTGGCATCACCTCTGGAGCCCCTTTTAAAAATTGGCGTCACATTAGCTATCCTCCAGTCATTTGGTAGAGAAACTGATTTAAATGATAGGTTACAAACCATAGTTAGTAGTTCTGCAATTTCACATTTGAGTTCCTTCAGAATTCTTGGGTGAATACTATCCAGTCCTGGTGACTTATTACTGTTTAATTTACCCATTTGTTCCAAAATCTCCTCTAATGACACCTCAATCTTGAACAGTTCCTCAGATTTGTCACCTAAAAAGAATGGCTCATGTTTGGAAATGTCCCTCACATCTTCAGCCATGAAGACCGATGCAAAGAATTCATTTAGTTTCTCTAAATTCATTTAGTGGGTCCTGAGAATCCACCAATAATCCCATGGGACAATGTCCTTTGTCCTTTCTATCCCAAGACTGGCCAACCAACTTTCAGGAAATGGAAGCAAACCCTCTAGTTCAGTGCTTAACCCTTCCATTTTGTTCTGACCACTGAATTGCAAGCAGAGTGAACCTTCTACTGTGTTTGTTATGGCCATTGACACAAAGAACTGCTTTGCCAACCATACTGCTAGCTGGCCATGGGAGCACAGGCAGATTTTGATCAGTCTCTGGTGCAAGGCAAGCAAACAGTTTGACTTCAGCAAGAGTTCCAGGAATGACCACGCATAGCAGCTAATAGCTAAGAAACTGGCAGCACTCTGAGGATTCACTGGACCAGTGCTAAAAGCAAATTAAACAGCTCACAACCAACTACTGGCAAGCCAGGGATAACAACCACACCTCTGGGAACTCATTATCATCCTGCCCCTTTTATGAGGGACCAAGTGTACTGCACTGAGCCACCAGCGCTTCATGACAGCCTGATCAGCTGGGATGATGACCTTCTCACCCTTTAATCCAGTATAGGACTGGAGAGAAGCCAGATGAGGATGGTGAAGTGACTCTTGTATTCAACTCAGTTCCTGAGGAGACTTTTCCACTAGAGCAGCTGCATCACATTCTGGGTCTCTACTCAGGATTTTTTTTGATGCCCCATAGAGGCATGAAGGTAAGTTTCTTGCTCCACGGTTTTTGTTAATAATACTGGGGTGTGAGGAATTTCTGGTCTTTTACCCAGTGCAAAATGTATTACACGCTGTTGCCTGTGGCTTGCATCTACTAATGACAGATTGCACACCAGTGCTCTAGTGTAAATCCCCCTTCTCATCACCACTACCATATGGAATTCAAAATGAAGATCAGGAAGCACAAACAGGGAAACAAGCATTTAAAAATATTTTTTTACTAGAAACATGCACATTCTTACAGAGATTAGTCAGGTAATTTGAAATAAGAACACTTGCCTTCCCTTTTAGTATGCCATACCCTACAAATTGGGCACTCCACAATGTATCCAAATGCGAGCGACAAAGTTGGTTAAAGGGATGAAATGCAAGCCATATGAGCAAAGGCTGAAGGAACTGGGTTTAGTTTGGAAGAGGAGAGGAGATTAAGGGGGAGGGTGGAGATACGACAGCGGTCTTCAGATACTTGAAAAGCTGCCATAAAAAAGATGGAGAAAAGTTGTTCTCTTTTGCCCCAGAATGCAGGACAAGAGGCAATGGGTTCAAACTACAGCATAGCAGATTTAGATTAATCTCAGGAAAAACTTCCTAACTGTAAGAACAGTAGGATAATGGAACAGACTGCCTCAGAAGGTCGTGAAAGCTTCTTCACTGGAGGTTTTCATAAGGAGGCTGGATAGTCATTTGTTTTGGACAGTTTAGACACAACAAATCATGCATCTTGGCAGAAGGTTAGACTAAATGACCCATGCAGGCACTTTTAACACTATGATTCTGTAATTAGCTGCCTGTAAACAGAAAACTGCTTGAGCAACTGGATGACAAAAATCAAAGTACAGTCAGGAGGTTGTATTCTGTTCAGAAATGTACCGGGGGGCGGGGGGGGGGAGGGAGGAGGGAGGATGGCTTTGTAGATGTTTCAGAGTTTGTATTATCATGTGCATTTGAATGTAGTCCCTAGGCAGATGCGTTCAGAGCAGTCTGTATTTAGTGTCGTATGGAGCTGGTCATCCATGCGAACACTAACACAGCATTCTGTTGATTCCCCCATGAATTTTAACCCAATCCCAGGCATTGATAGCTGCAAACATAATAGGAACTCCAGATTGGTAATCACATTTCAGGGAAGGGCATATTTCCTAGGCCCTCTTTTGTAAGTCACCAGCCCACTTCACTCAGAGATGTGCTGCTCCATCACCATAAGTTTGAAAACCGCTGTGGCATACACAGCTGGCTTGCAAGCAAGCAGCTTGAAATAAAATTTCCCTTTGCCATTCTGGAACCTCTGGGATTGTAATGTCCTCAAGAAAGTACAATGTCTGAAAGTAGAGAAGGCTTCTGTAGTAAGCTCCCTCCATGCCTCTCAAGGAGCTCAGCTATTTAAAAAACTGTAAACTGTAACTTGCCATTGACTGTGCAGTATTTTCACTGTGATTAACTGAGCTGAGGCATTCCTCTCAGAATATACTGAAGCTCAGTTTTACAGAGTATCATTTTTTGGCCTTGAGATTGCACAAGGCACTTTTGCCTGCGGATGGCACTGAACCTATTGTGAGGCACTGAAACAATAATGTACTGTTTGATTTCTGCTTTTAGTACATTCGAGCTCTGCTGGTCCTTCAATCTTGGTAGAGTGGGCCCACTCCAGCAGGACCCTGGGATGCAGAATTGTCATGGACAGGTCCAAGCAGAAGTGTTTCCATGATGGTAGAAATTCTGGACAGGGCCAACAAGCAGGTGTAGTACCAGAGGAAGAAAAAAGCAGGGCAAGTGGAAGGCAAGACACTGGCTGCAAAGCAAGAGGATGGAGTTTCAGCATTTGAGGAGAGGCTTCCAGCACAGTTTCTAGAGCAGGAACATCAGCTCAGGGAGGAACCCAGAACCCCAGAGAAAGACCTGTTCAAGATGCTAATAATGCCTGCAACCCCCAGAGTACTACAAGCTCCTGATGAATCTGTCCTGAGTCTCCTCCATGGTTCCATATCCCGCAGGTTAATTATATGATTGGGCTGCCTGTGCAATTGGGACTTAGCAGCAACTGGACATGGCAAATCTGTTTCCTGCAGTCCTCCAACCCCATGCTGATTTCCCTTCCCCTGCAAGCTTCCACTCCAGTGCAGACAAAGCTCCACCCCGTGAACAACTCCAATCCCTGGAAGCGGCAACAAATAGAAAGGAACACAAACAGGCAGCCAGGAGACACACAACAGTAAGGGGGTTTATTGTTTGAAATTGGTTGCCCTGTTTGCCTTGTTCATGCACTTTGTTAAAAGTTTTGGTGTTGGTTTATTACTATTGTTTTCATGTGCTAACAGCAACTGGCCTACCTGGCAATGACTTAATACTGTACTTTTCTAATATATGTTCAAAAATAAGGTTTTTATTTTGCTAAGAAATTGTATTGCCATCACTGCATCACATTACATAATGTATGCTTCAAATAATTAAGGTAAACACATAAGAGACAATTGGGAAGATATATGCAAACACTATTTCTCAATACATTTCTCTACATCAATCCTCCCGTAAACCCAGTCCCTGCCAGTTTATAAGCGCTCATGTCATTCATAATTACAATGCATAGCAATCCACCTCTCTCCCTACATTTAATTGCATGATGTGATAGCACCTCATTTATGTAAGGACTGTATAATCACACTCAAATATACTATTCTCCCTATTTCATTGGCCCATGAAAATCCATAACATGTGAGTACAGAGCATTCCTGCCTTATATTGCCCAGATGAATCCTGCCCTAGCTGTGGCAGGTGCACTTTCTGGCTGAGTGTACAAGTTCAGCAATCCATTACTGTCATAGCTCCATTCAGGGGCAAATGGCTCACCTTTGGCTTCACAAAGATTATGAAGAGCAAAGCAAACCACAATAATGACACTGATGAGACAGGCATCCAAATCGGTCTGTAAACAGCACCATAGACTCAGACTTTAAGGTCAGAAAGAAGAGACCATTGTGATAATCGAGTTTGACCTTCTGCGCACAGGCCACATAACCTCACTGACTCACTCCTGTGATAGATCCATAACCTCCGGCTGAGTTACAAAAGTCCTCTAATCTTGATTTACAGACTTCAAGTCCATCCACCATTTACTCTAGTTTAAACCAGAATAGTGACCTGTGCCCTATGGTGCAGAAGAAGGAAAATACCCCAGGGTCTCTGCCAATCTGACCTAGGGGGAAACTCCTTTCTGATCCCAAATATGATGATCAGTTAGACACTAAGCATGTCCACAAAACCCACCAGTCAGACACCTGAGAAAGAATTTACTGTAGTAACTCAGACTTTCATAGAATGTCAGGGTTGGAAGGGACCTCAGGAGGTCATCTAGTCCAACCCCCTGCTCAAAGAAGGACCAATCCCCAGACAGATTTTTACCCCAGTTCCCTAAATGGCCCCCTCAAGGATTGAACTCACAACCCTGGGTTTAGCAGGCCAATGCTCAAACCACTGAGCTATCCCTCCCTCCATTTCCCATCTAGTGTTCCATCTCTGGCTGTTGTGAATATTTACTACTAGCAGTTGCAGACGGGCCATATGCCATTGTAGGCAATTTCCTCAAACCATCCCCTCCAGCGAGACATTCAACCACCAGTATGCACCTGCTGAAAGCCTAAGTGAAGCTTCTTTTGCCAGGCCTGCTGAGATCAGTATGTTTGTCAGTAGCCAAGGCAAAAGGGAGCACACAGGGTCCCCCATGTTAACAGTGAGAACAGTATCTCCATTTATAACAGTATCATTTAGTGGGAATAGTGTCCCAACCTGTCCATGAATGTAGACTCCCAATCATCAGAAAACATTGGCATCATGAACTTTTCCAGTGCAGCCAATGTCGGTGTCCATAAATCTGCCTGTGGGGTCCATAAGGGTCTACCTAGTAACGGAGTAGTGCCCTTTGCAGTTTATGTAATCTTGGCACGAGGAGGGCAAACTAGGAGCAATCCTATCAATGACCCCAGTATAATTTGGAAACCCCATTCCTCAAAACCAGGAGTTACTTCAGGGATATTGTTCATGCCCACCACTTTTGTGGAAATCACATGCCTGATTGCCTTAGAAACGTCCACAACCATTTTACCCTTGACTGACTTTCAAACGCCGAACTAGTTCGCAACAGACCTGTAGCAGTTTGGGGTAGCCAGCTTCCACTCGGTTACAGCAACCTGCTTCGGGCCATTAGGGATGCCCTCATGCATGTCATATAATGCTGGAGGGTTGGGGCATGCTGCTCACAAAGCTCCCAGAAATGTAGCTTTCTTCATGGGAAAGTTTGGGATTCACTGCTGGTCATCCCAGGTCTGTATGACGATGCGATCCCACCACTCTGTGCTTGGGGCCCGGCACCAGGTCAATGTAGGTGGCATCAGAGGCTACACAAAGTCACGAGCAGCATCTGCTCCATTTTTCTGTATCCTGTATCGCCCTCCTCCAACAGGTGCCTTTGGTAGGACAGAAACTGCTACAGGAATGTCCATCTCATGTCATGGCTGCTCTGCCCATTTGCTGGCGTAAAAGTGCAAGCAAAAGAAGCTCTTCAAATGGTGACTCCTCCCTGCTGCTTGATCCAATTGCTGTGAGCATGCAGACCCAAAAGACAGCTCAGCAGGATCTATTGAGAACCTGGCAGGCTGTGATAACCTCCTGTAACATGCAGGGTGGACAGTCAAATTTTCCCACACTGCACCATGAACCAGGGGCTAGAGCAACAGGAAGCCTGGCATAAACTGCTTTGATTCAGCCTGCATACTGCAGTGTGGATGTTGAAGCCGTGGGCTAAAGGCCCTGATGCAGAAATTCTAAACCTATGGTCAATATGCAGTGTTGAAGCTTAAGTGCTGGGCTTGCAAACCCAGGGTTTGTGGACTCAAATCTCATTAACCCTAGGCTTACACTGCAGTGTACACATACCCTCTGTTGGCCACCCGTATATCCATTTATACTGTAAAAATAAATGCCACATATCTATTTGAACTGTAATTTAGCTATCCATAACAGGGTAGCTGGCCCATTAAATGAAACTGGGCTCAACTCTCCTGTTCCAGTCCAGATGCTCCCAGCTGGACCAATTAATCAGACAGGGCAACACCTGGGGGCTAGAAAAGGTGAGTCAGAGCAAGCTGAGTCAGTCAGAAGAAGGGCCCTAGGAGATAAGAACTGCCAGAGACAAAGTGGTTCCTGCAAGAAGACTGAAGGCAGAAAAGCAGAAAAAGGGATTTTACTGGCTGCTGTCCCCCAAGCCAGAGAGCCTGGGCTAGAGGAGCAACAGAGGGAGATGCCTGCTGGCTCTATGCTGGAGTGCCAGAGCCCAGGGACAGAGAGGGCAAAAAGAAGGAGCAACAGTAGAGGGGCTTATCCACTGACATCTTCTTGCTTGAGAGCTGGACCCAAGGAACAGTGAGAAGGGCCAGGGGTGTTTGAGGGATGCTTTCCTGGCAAGAATCGTCCTGGCAGAGAGGCTATGGGAGTTCCCACCGGGAAGAGCTGAGTTGCAACCCCAGGTGGAAGGACTGGGGATGGCGGTCCTGGAAGATGGATGGAAGAGGACAGATAAGGAACCTAGCTGTGATGGAAGACACTGGGGTATGGTGACAGCAAAGACTATTTGTTCGGAGGCGATATGGATGATGTGTTGGGACTTTTGTTAGAGATTATTGCATGATATTTTGTAATAAACTGGACCCCGGGAGAGGTGATATTTAAGTCAGAGTCTGAAGTGGAGTCCTTTAGGTTACTCATGAGGGAAACTTGAGGTGAGGAGCCACTTGCAGGGCTGTCCTGAGGCCACAAGGCCTACCACATAACAGGAAAGTAAATTTGAAAGATTTTCCTATGAAAGTGATATAACTAAACCTTATATAGCCCCAAAAAGTGAATTTACATTATATTCAATTCAAATATCAAATTTAAATACTAATTATTAAAATTCACTATAATCTTCCAAAATTTAAGATAATTAAGAAAATGTTAGGATATCAACACTGTTCTACAATCTGAAGTCTACTGCTTTTGGATGTATTCTATACCTGAAAAGATTTAGGAAGATATGCTAATTATACTCCCTTCCAGCATAGATTTTTATTTTGTTGCATCTACACTATTTACCATCATTAGGTGTCCAATGTAGTGTTATCCTTCTTCTTCTAGGGCTTGGAGTCCTGTATGCACATACTCTGAAGTCTAACCAAAAATAGCTGGTGGGGAAAAAAATTGTAGAAGCCCTCTTACTCTCTGTAAATGCTAGAGTCAATTAAACCTAATCTTCTTAGGCTATGAAATGATTAACAGTTATGTAACCATGTCTAATTTTAGTCTCAATGCTTCTAGTTTAGGTGAAGATCTGAGAAAATGGTATATATTTAAAAATGATTTTGATTCAGTTTTTTGGGAAGACTGGAAAAAAGAAGATTAAACAAATAATCTACTCTTTCAGGATGTTGAGGTAACTAAACCTTTCAAAAGTCATACATCCATTGATAATCATCATCTTTTGTGAGTTAAGGGCCTGATGCAACTCCCATTGAAATCACTGGAAGATTACAATGAAAACTGGATCTGGAGCTAAATTCCATGATGCCCAATAGAGTTGAGAATGTAGACGAGTACAGGCAATGCTGAATAAATAGCCTATGGGCAGGCCACTGGATCCCAAATATAGCCTCAGTGGAAAAAGAATGCTAAATTATCAAACAGAAACTATTATCAATCCTAGATATTTCTAAAGTACTCATCATCTTAATGTCTTTAAAAGTCCTAACTCCAACTTTTCATTCCAACTATCTGGCCTAATAATGTATAAAGTGATCAAACACTCCCACCTTTCAAAAAATGGCTATTACCACTGAAAAGATGAAATTCACAGTCGCATGAACATGATCCCAGAAGGAGACTTAGTACTGAGAAAGTCCTAAGAATTATCCAGCTAGGTTCTATTATTAAATTCATCTGTGATAGAATCCAGTTGACAGTTGTGTGTGTTCAACATTCGAGCCAAACAATCTATTTTCCATCTAAACACAAAAACTGAAACTGAGATCCCCTCTGGATTTCACTGGGATCTGCAGCTGTGTTATTAGAGGTGGTAGTGAAATATAAAATACAAAATTCTTCTTTATAAACAGGCTAATACACTAAAGCCAAACACAGTTTGGCAGAGGTCTTTTCTACTAAGTCTTTCAAAGTCGAAACAATGTATATGAGCTTCATGACTGATTATACATAAGATCCAAAGATAAAATTTATTCTACACTGGTATGAAGGTTCACCTAAAAAAAAAAAAAGAGATCAATGAATGTGTTATATTGCCCAGGCTCACACATTTGCAAGAATTTGTTAGATCCTCTGAATTCTACACATTAGACCACTCACATTCCAACCAAGACATTATAAAACAGAAGACAGCTAAAACAGTCATAGTAATATAGGTAAAAAGAGAGCTATAGCATAGTATTAGCAAAGTGCTCTCTAGTTATAATATTAAGTGCCAATCCATGAGATGCTCTACAGTAATTAAGGCACCAGTCATGGCTTAGAGTTAACTCTAAAATACATTACAACTAAAAATCAACAAATACAGAACAGATAAAAAGTTAGAGTAGTCATTCAGTGGAAAAAGAGGTCCATACAAGGATTTAATACATGATGAACTTGGAAAAAAATATTTTTTTGGTTGTTAGTTGGCTGTTTTTAAATTGAGAGCTAAGGTGAGGCAGATGCCCAGAGAGAGAGAGAGAGAGAGAGAGAGAGAGAGAGAGAGAGAGACCTTCCACAGCTTAGGACTGGCCACAGGGAAACAAACAAACCACATTCTAACCCCAAGCACAACAGTAGGACTCCTAGAAGGAAGTAGATGTCACAGTACATATTTTCATAAAGATAAGTCTTGAACATAACCATTGTTTAAGCCATTCAGGCCTTAAAAAAAAAAAAAAAAAAAGGACAAACTAAAAAGAAGTCCATCCACCACTTCAAAAGCAGCCAATGAAAAGCTTGAGGGAAGGTAGTATAATTCTCATAATGCTGCTCAATACTGTGTGAAAGTGTGTTCTTGCATTATGCATTAGTTATTAACAGTAGGTACAGTTAATGGCAATTTATAGAAGGCAATGCCAGTGGATTTCTCCAAAATACAATGGTGTACTGTAACTCCCTTCCCTAAGGTGTTTATTTCACTTGGTATTCCTCCATGGATTTCACATTCTCCCCAGAGGTCTGCTGGCAAAGCCCACGACAGTAAATTGAGAAGTTGAATATAAAAAGTTCCCATAAAACTATTGCACCCCTTCCTAACAGGAGTCCAGATTCTTCTCTGAGATCTGGTATTCAAATTTTCCTTGTCTCCAAGGGAGAGTGCCAGCACTTCTAACTCCCTCCAGTCTCAGCTATGAGGGAAGAAAGCAGTTTATATCCTACTTCCTCCCTTCTTCTCAGCAGCCCTGGGACTACATTGCCCAGGATTCTCTCTGGCTAGCCAAGGCAGAAGGGAGCCCTGCCCACCCAAACTTCAAGGTTCTGGTCCCAAGCCACAGACAGAGGTAGCAGCCTGGATTCTCCTCAAGCCACTTGCCTCCCAGTTGCTTTAGTTGTTCCATGGATCTGGGTTTGCATAAAAATCCCTGTAATGCAGTAGGATGGCCCCCGAGACTTCCCTCCTCAGTCTTAAAGGACCACTAAACTCTCATCACCCAGGTGGGAAGCTCTACTGAAAGCCCTATTAAGAGAATCAAAATAATCAAGTCTCACTGGGGGTCACAAGTCCATGTGTTGTTGTGGTATTTTCCTACATTTAACACACAGCTCCCAGTGGAAAGGGTGTAGCCATAAAAGAAGACAACCTCCTTATATTGACAAGTCTGAACCAACAGCAAAATTTCTTATCGATCTAATGATTAACAGAGCTACATAAGGGCTATGTATTATCATAATTTATTCATTCCAATGGCTGAGTACAAGGCAGAAATAGCATTCAAGCTCCCATTAAGTATAGAGAATAAGCAAACAGGCCATTCCATGTCAATAACTTGGAGGATGAAGGGACAACTAGAAGCCACTTTATGGATGGTAGAGGAGAGCCTTAATGTCCTACTAAAACTCTGGCAGAATGATTCAGTGGCTAAATAATATTCTCCCGATAATATTCTCTCCAAAGACTATTGGAACCTTTCCAGAAGCTGAAGTTTAAGGGTTAACCAGTTTGTGTCCCTCATCTCAGCAGGAACAGGGATGAGACCTGGCCTCAATGCAAATGAAGTGCTAATCAGACTATTAAAAGTTTGTGCTTGCCTTCCTATCGCATTTACAGTCCCAAACCACAAATAAGATCCAAGTTATTCCCACCAAGGAGTCAAGCCAAAAGACATCCAGGCCAGTCCTATGGTGCAATGGAGGCCATGGCATTCTAAATTGACATGCAAGTTTCATTACATTGTTGCTCATCACTCCCCCCAACCATAGCGACTTATCACTGCTCACCTAAGCAAGCCTTTCCCTGCAATCCCCTATACAGGGTCAATCCAATACACATTAAGTCAATGGAAGTACTTCCACTGACTTAAATAGACAATGAATCAGATACATGAGGCATCTCTGAAGTCACTTTTCACCATTATGTTTCACCTGAAATATAGAAACTCCAGAAGCACAATCCCCCTAACACTGTGCTGCAATTTAGTTCAGTATTGTCAGAGTAGGGCCCCCAAAATGAAACACTAATCACCACTTTTTGAAGTACACCTCTACCTCGATATAACGCTATCCTCGGGAGCCAAAAAATCTTACCGTGTTATAGGTGAAACTGCATTATATCGAACTTGCTTTGATCCACCAGAGTGTGCAGCCCCGTCCCCCGAAGCACTGCTTTACCGCGTTATATCCAAATTTGTGTTATATAGGGTCGCGTTATATCGGGGTAGAGGTGTACCAAGATTTTTATCTTGGACGCTTGCCCATATACAAGTATTAAATAGGTCCAACCTTGATTATTAGCTTATGAGATCTGACAAGATCACAGTCCAGGGAGCATTATGGCTATTATTATTATGTCAAATTCTAGAAGAGCAAGGAGGCATCTACTTACTGGCTTCGGCATTTTTCTCTCCTTCTCTGAATTTCTTGTAAAGTCAAAATCTTCTGCAAATTCTTTTGTCCCCGTCTGTTAAAGACAAATGTAGTATGGTTGTTATGCAATTAATCATAGTAGAGTTCATGTACATCATAGCAAATAGTACAAATTCCAACAGAGGTAAACAAATAAGTAGTCTACCTGCCCAAAACACACTTCACTCTGAGGTTGATCACTTAACATAAAAGCAATTGGGACATCTGGTAAAAACAGCAATGTCCTTTTACCAGAACTAGAAGAGCAGAGTGCAAGCAAATTAGATTCATTTTATTAGTTTTCTGCAGCTGCACTGTAAATGAATAAAGAGACAATGGTGATCTAAAATGCTTTAGTACTCCTTTAACAACTTTGATATCACAGACTTAATACCAAGGGTTCTAAAGATTAGCCACTGTTTAAAAATTTCTTTAAAGTTGAAAAGTACTGCATAAGAGTTAAGTATACCTGCGCCACCAAAATTTGCACATTGAATTCCTATGCTATAATTTAATTTGTCGACCCTAATCAAGCTTTGACAGTGTGCAAACATGGAGAGCCAAACAGGATTTTTTAAATTAAGATATCCTTTTAAAATCTATTTAAGGAGGAATACCCTGTTAATTTTGTAACCATTCAGGTGCACTAATTCAGGTATTCCCTTTTCCAAACAAAATGAGATGTATATAAGTCGAGGTAAAAAGTGAAATCACACAGAGTGAGCAAAATCTGCTCTCTGAATTTTACTTCAAAGCAGCAAAGTAGTAAATAGTGTCACTTGCTTTAAAAAACAAAACAACACTTTTTACTGTAGTATAGATATAGCTGTAAAAGCATTTACTTTTATTGTGTTCTAGAATTTCAATTTAATTCTTCTGTACCACAAGAAACTTGCCTGCATTATAGCATTAGATCAGATCGCATTGTTATCTAGCCACCTTCTCCCCCTTGGATATAGCATCATTTGTAAAAGTTAGTCGTTGCTATGACCATTTTGTACAGGTTGCCAGGGAGTACGGCATCTTCCACAAAAACAACATTCACTTTCAGTGCAGTCGTATTCTGAAAAGTGAGTAAGAATGTGCTCACTACTATTGAATGTGGTGACTTGTCTGGGCAGCAGGAAAAAGAGGACAAGGTTCCTTTAAAGGTCCTACTGCATCTGGAATACAAGGGAGGCAGAAGGGCAATGGACTTACCTAAGTGGAGTGGAACAGGACATGGCTGGACCAGAGAGGGACACTGACCCACCATATGCACCAGAGGAAGGGGGAGATCTTTATACTCCTGTATTCCAAAGGGAACTCTTTCTCAAACACTGATCAGCAGCTCTCCGTCCCACACATGGGAGCAGAGTAGAACCAAGTTTTATGATCTGCTGTGGGTTTGCGCTAGTCACCTCGGGGGAGGCTGGGAAAGAATATTTCCCTCACCACCAAATTGGTTGAGAAAGGTTGTGGTTTTTGCCTTCTCTACAGCAGGTCGGGGACCCAGTGAGGTAGGTAAGGAGGTTAGATTAAGATGTTGCAATTCAGTAGGTAGCAGGCTTGTCACATGTCCAGTGCAGATACTCATTACAGAAAAGATAGAGCTCCCTAATAAACAGGAATTGTAAGTGAATTTAGGGGGAGGCATCCCCTCAGGAATCCAGAAGGTGGCTTGGGGCTCCTAACATCTGCTACACAGGGAGACAACCCCCCTTATTTCTAGTCCCCCTTAACTCTAGTATAGGGAGGTGCAGGGTCCCAGCAACAGGATGGTTGGGAAGGAGGAGGGACAAACTGAAAATGAAAGTTTTTTCCAGATTTCATAAAAAATACAGAAAATGAATAAAAACAATTTTTTCATAACAGTTTTAGTTTTCAAAGGAAAAAGGCCCATTTTTCATTTGAAAAAATATTAGCTAGTTCTGGTAATGATAAGTTTCTGTTTATTTCATTTTAAGCTAAGGAAGGCTTCTAACGTGGTACTGCTGGAACTAGTCTTATTTAACATATTCATTTATAATATGGTAGAAGGTATCAACCGCACATTATGAACTCTCCTCTGTGAATTTCAGTAGACTTTAAGGTTACCAGAGACCATCATGGTCATCTAGTCCAGTGGTTCTCAACCTATTTACTACTGTGGTGTGCATATGCAGTTCTGTGTGGTATGTGGGTCACATCCACACACACACACACACACACACACATCCACATCTATCTATCTATATACACATACACACACACTACTTGTATGGCCCTAAGGATGTCATATGGGCTGCACGTGTGCTGATCAGGCCGCTGGTTGAGAACCACTGACTAGTCTGACCTCCTGCATATTGCAGGCCACAGAACTTCACCTACACACTCCTGTAGGATGACCATAACCTCTGGTTGAGCTACTGAAGTCCTCAAATCTTGATTTAAAGACTTCACATTACAGAGAATCCACCATTTACTCTAGTTCAAACCAGAAAGCGACCTGTGCCCATGCTTCAGAGGAAGGCAAAAAACCCAGGGTCTCTGCCAATCTGACCTGAAGGAAAATTATTTCCTCACCCCAAGCTGACTGAGTAGAGTTGCAAACACCATGAAGAAATAATATATGGAGGTCCTAGAAAGATCAGAAACAGGAGCAAGAAAATAAAGGGCAGAAAATTGCTCGTGGATTGCATTCATTTCTCAGATTCACATGATCTAAAAGGCTGACAAAATTGAGTGAGTTCACATAAGAGCAACAAAAGAATCAAGGGGCTGAAAGGACTGATTTACCAGGAAAGAACTTTACTATTTATATTTAGCTAAACAACAACTAAGTCCTTGATACAGAAAAGCAGTTAAGCACACATGCTTTAACTCCCATTGATTTCAATGACACTATAAAATGTGCTTAAATGGTTTGCTGAATTGGGATCTAAGAGGAGAAGACACAGTAACACTAAGTAGGGAGATTAATTCAATATGATACATGGGGAAAAAAGAGAAAAAGAAAACTAAAAAGTTAAGACTACTGATATTAGTTTAACCTAGTCTTCAAGGAAGACATGCATGATAATACCTGCCAATGAAGGTTTGTTCCTTGCTTACACCATGTTTACTAGTCATCTAATCCAATTTTTAGAAGTCACAAATTATGAGATTTCCACTATCTCCCTAAAAATACTATGCCACAGCCCAACACATTTCACCATTGGCAAGTTTTCTCTCATACACAGCCTAAATTTTTGTGCTTGGTTTTTGTCTGTACATCTTTTTAGGCTCCTTTGTATCATACTAATAATCTAAAAGATTATTGCAAGTTTTGAACAGACCTGCCAAGAGAATCTCTTGCACTGAAATTTGTCATCTCAGCCAATCATAATTAAAGCTGCGAATCTGTCATGGAAGTCACGGATTCCGTGACTTTCCAGGACCTCTGTGACATCTGTATCGGCTGGACCGGGGGCCACCTGAGCAGCTAAGGCATCCCTTGGGCCAGCTGCACCGGCCGCTGCTGGGGCAGTCTCAGGCCACCTCACCCTCCCACCGCAGCAGCAGCAGAAATTTGGCTGTGGGAGAGGGCTCAGGGCTGGAGCAGGAGGTTGGGGCACGGGAGGGGTGAGGGCTCCAGGCGGCGCTTACCTCAGGGGGCTTCCTGGAAGTGGTGACATGTCCCTCGGCTCCTAGGCGGAGGCATGGCCAGGCAGCTTTGCACACTGCCTCCACCCAGAAGTGCTGTGAAGCCAGCACTAGGGGAGGGGACAGCACACAGAGAACCCTGGCTGTGCCTCTGCCTAGGAGCCGAGGCACATGTCACCGCTTTCAGGGAGCCGCATGGAGTGAGGTAGGGAGCCTGCCAGCCCCTCAACTGCCCTCCCCCAGCAGCAGCAGGGGTCCCAGGCCACATGCTGCTGCCTGGCTCCCCCCTTCCCCCCCCCCGCAGCAGCTGTGGTGGCCCCCAGGCCACACACCCCCTCCAGAGCATCCACGGCACCCCTAAGCCGCTCCCTGCCCCAGAGCACCCAAGATTTAGTCAGGGGTATACAGTACAAAGTCATGGACATGTCATGGGTCATGAATTTTTATTTACTGTCCGTGACCTATCCATGAATTTTACTAAAAATGCCTGTGACTAAAAGGCAACCTTAATCATAACTAAGCAGTATATAATTTAACAGGATTCAGAAAGTGATTATTTATCAATCATTTGTATCGCAGTAGCACACAGAGGATTCAATCAGGTCAGGGTCCCACTGTGCTAGCTGGACACTGTAGTTTAATGACAGCCCCTGCTCCACAGAGCTTTCGAACCTGGTTAACTTTGCAGAGTACACAAGTGACAAAGGCAAACAGTGTTAAACTCTTTTATGCATTTCTTCTTTAAATAGTATACTGCAAACATCTAAAGTCACAAAAATTAGTCACTGCAGTTTTTCTTTAAATTTGAATTTGATACCTTCAAAAGAGGTTAAAAACAACTTTGTCAACAATATGCTTAAGAGAACTTTGATAAAAAAAAAGATTTTAGAAATATTTAATCTGCCTCAATATCTCCATAAAACTGTAGAGGGCTGCAATGACTCTCTGTAAATTACATTGTAAATTTCTCTTTCGAATTTCATTAAGAGATTGAGAACACTACAAACTTTTGATAGCATAACTATGTTAATCAGGGGTGTGAAGAGATGTGATCTCTAACCATCATTAAACCCCTAGTGTAGATGCAGTTATAACAGAAAACTTTTGTCCATATAGCTTATTTCATTTGGGGGAGAGGGGCAGGCCGCAATAACCTATACTGACAAAAGTACAGTTTTGCCCGTACAAATTAATCCACAACACTATCAGCCTACTGCCAGTATTGCTGTAATCACATAGCTCTACCAGTAAAAGCGCTTCTGGCGTAGATCTTGCCTAAGGGTAACATTTTCAAATGACTTAGGAGTTCATTTTCCAAAGTGAGTTAAGCACTTTTAAAAATTTTACCCTAATGGTTCGTGTACTTTGAAAGTCACAGTAATATTTTTCTGAAAATGTCTGTTTGATCCCACCATATTTAAGTAATCTTTGTATTAATTCCTTCTCTTAAAACAAAGAAGCCAGATCAGGATTAATGTTTTCACATTTAATGAGGGTCAAACCTTTGTAAAGATTTTGAATCCAACACAAGCCACCAGAAAACCTACTGATTTATTGCCACATTTTAATAGAATGCTATAATAAATTAGATACAGTTCTGTAACTGTGTAACGTAACCACAATATTATAATGCTATGTAAAACTCAGATACTATGGAAAGGGCCATGTACCTAGACATTCATTTTTATAAGGTCTGATATTAGACCATTTCTTCCTTTAACACGTTCATAAAATGTTTCATTTAACCTTTGTTAATTACCATCTTAATGATGGAAGAAAGAAGGCACATACACACACTACACGGATGATGTAGTTAGCTGGTATTTTATTTTACATTTAAAAGCAACAACAAAATAACTTGGGACCAGATCATCACTTCTTATGGAAGTTATTACAGGAATGGGCCAGAAGGAAAAAAAGACTATAATGTCACATTTTCAGAGTTGCTGACATGTTATTTCTTTAGAAACAGGATAGGGAACTTAATCTCTGAAATGCACTGAGCTCCCCAGGTTCAGTGAACATCTCCAAGGATCCACTGAGAACAAGAGCAGCAGGGGACTTCAGAACTTGCTCAGAGACATACGGCCAGGCTCCTTCTCCTGGAGCCTGGCAACACAGCCCTAAGAAAACCATCCACTCCCCCAATCACCCAAAGTGGAGAGGTTTTCCCACTCAGGCTGCATTATTCCGCACCAGATTCCCCATGGAATTGGAATTGGCCAAGGGCTCTAAGTACTGCTCTATCTCCAACTCTCCCCATCCCACATGTAGACACCCAAACTCCATGATCTCATAACTGAGTACAATATTAAGAAATATTTATGCTTTAAAATTGTGTTAGAGTGATCAAATAAGCAGTTGTTCAATAAAGTGCATCCTGTCCAATTACTGACACTAATTATTGTTACAATAAAGCAAATACCATGCAAATATTTGAACAAAGGAGATTCAGAATCAGTGTCATACAGCATATTAGAATGGGAATCCCCTTTTGCCATCTAAGTGTTTCCAATAATATCACATTTAGTGTAAATAAACATTTCAATTTTATAAAATAAAATACTTAGGCTTTGGAACAATTTATTAATTCCATGTACTTGCTTATAAGTTCTCTAAACATCCATGTAAACACTGAATTGCAGAATCCTTGAGAAGGGTCAGAAAAGGCCAAATTATTATTTGTTTAGATTTCCTTCACTTTGCAAACTACCCACTACTTTAATCCAATAAAGGCTCATCATCTACGTTTCTCAATATGGACTTGAAAGAGGCGCCTTTAAGATGAAGGGATAGTTCATGCTCCGTGACTATTTAATCCTTCAGTCCTTCAAAACCATACTCTACACCAGTCATCTGGACCTTCTGCAAAACGGTCAACTGTGTCTACATCACAAAATCAACCATCTGAGAATTCTCCAAGAATGCAGACTCTTGATTAAAAAAGGATATCCAACTACAACGGTCAGATTTTAAGTCATTAGCATGTATCAAAGTTTCTATTGTAGCCAACCAAAAAAAAGTATTTATCAAAAGCTGACAAATAAAGCTTTCTTTCTAAAATGACAACACAAAATGCTTGATGCCAAATTCTGTCATCACATATTTTATGCAGCAGCTAGTTTCCAAAAGAAACTTTTATATACAAAGCTAAAAGCCTGGGGTAAAAAGAAGTGGGAGACTTGAATAGGATGCCTGCTTGTAAGAAGCAGGCATCCTATTCAGAATCAGAGTCCCTGTCTGACAACTTAGGCACTGCTTCTCTGAGCAAGCAGTTTCCTCAGCAGGTCTATTAAAGGGTAGTTGTTTACCTACTACTGAGCACAGAAGGTGGGAAATGACAAAGGAAGTGGTGAAGCAGACTAATCTGGTACAAAGAGTTTTCTGTGGGAATTATGCAGCAAGAGTTCTATTTTATTTAAGTTCTTATTATTGAAGTATCTAAGCACCTTAGATCTTGGAAGAAGTTGACTTTCAATAAATCTTGGAGCACTGGGTTAGTTCTAGAAGACTGGAAGAAAGCCAATTCTTAAAAAGGGTAAACAGGATGACAGGGTAATTATCGGTTCTTGGCTATTTAACATTTTTATCAACAATCTAAAAGAAAACAAAATCATACTGATAAAGTCTGCAGATGACAGAAAAATTGGGGAAATGACAAATGACGAAGAGGACAAGTCACTGGTATAGAGCAATCTGGATCACATGGTACACTGGGCGTAAGCAAACAACGTGTGTTTTAAAACAGCTAAACGTAAATGTATACATCTAGGAACAAAGAATGCAGGCCATACTTATACGACAGGGGACTCTATCCTTGGAAGCAGGGACTTTGAAAAAATGTGGAGACTGTGGTGGTTAATCAGCTGAACACAAGCTCCAATGTGATGCTGTGGCCAAGAGAGCTAATGCGATCCTGCATAAATAGGGAAATCTCAAGTAGGAGTAGAGAGGTTGTTTTACATCTATATTTGGCATTGGTGCCATCGCTGATGGAATATGGTGTTCCTTCTGGTGCCCACAATTTAGAAGGATGGTGATAAATTGGAGAGAGTTCAGAGAAAAGCCACGAGAATCATTAAAGCAGGGGTAGGGAACCTTTTTTCTATCGAGGGCCACTGACCCACAGAAAAAAAAAAAAAAAAAAAAAAAAAAATCACAGGCCACACACAGCCCTGCGGGGAGGCATGGAGCCTCCCCCACAGCGAGACAAGCTGGTGCTGCGACTCCAGCCCTGGGGGAGGAGGAGCACGGAGGCTCAGGTGGGGCCCAAAATGAGGGGTTCAGGGTGTGGGAGGGGACTCCAGGCTGGGGCAGGTGGTTGGATGCAGGAGGGGGTGAGGGCTCCAGATTGGGGTGTGAGCTCTGGAATGGGGCTGGGGATAAGGGATTTGGAGTGCAGGAACGGGCTCAGGGCTGGGGAAGGGTGTTGGGGTGTGGGTACAGGGTCTGGGAGGGTGTTCTGACCTGGAGTAGGGGGTTCGGGGTGTGGGCACCGGACAAGCAGTGCTTACCTCAGGCAGCTCCCGATCGGCATTGCAGCCGGGCTAAGGCAGGCTCCCTGCCTGCCCTGGCTCCGCGCTGTTCCCAGAAGCGGCTGCCATGTCCAGCCCCTAGGTGGAGGTAGGCCCAGGCAGCTCTATGTGATGCTTGCTGCCCGCGCCTGCTGGCGCCGCCCCTACAGCTCCCATTGGCCACAGTTCCCGGCCAGTGGGTGCTGTGGAGCCAGCACTGGGGGTGGGGGCAGCACATGGAGCTTCCCTGATTGCCCCTGCGCCTAGGGGCTGCAGGGACATGCAAGCCACTTCCAGGAGCTGTGCAGAGCCGACCCGACTTTTAATGGCCTGCCAACCCTACCTTCCTCCCACAGTGGGGCGAGACAGCGCTCATGGCTCCAGCCCTGGGGGCGGGAGGGGCAGGGGGAGGCTTGGGACTTCCGGCCCGCAGCACAGAGATTTGCCGTATGCCAGATAAAATTAAGCAGCGGGCCACATTCGGCCTCCAGGTTCCCCACCCCTGGATTAAAGGATTAGATAACATGCCTTATTGTGAGGGACTCATCGAGCTTTATCTATTTAGTTTAACAAAGAGAAGGTTAAGGGGGGACTTGATTACCATCTCTAAGTATCTACATGGGAAACAAATATTTAATAATGGGCTCTTCAATCCAGCAGAGAAAGGTATAACAGGATTAATAGTTGGAAGTTGAAGCTAGACAAATTCAGACTGGAAATAAAGTGTAAATGTTTAACACTAAGGGAAATTAACTATTGGAACAGTTTACCAAGGGTCGTGGTAAATTCTCTATCACTGGAAATTTTGAAATCAAAGATTGGATGTTATTCTAAAAGACATGCTCTAGAATTATTTTGGGGAAGTTCTATGGCTTGTGTTATACAGAAAGTCAGACTAGATCACAATGGTCCCTTCTGGCCTTAGAATCTATGATTCTAGGTGTATATCTACACTGCAGTTAAACACCCACGGCTGGCCTGTGCCCACTGACTCGGGTAAAGAGCTCATGTATTGTAGAATTCGGGCTCAGGTTGCAGCCTGAGCTCTGGGACCCTGCAAGGGGGGGGGATGGTTCCAGGGCTTAAGCTCCAGCCTGAACCCAAATGTCTACACCGCAGTTAAACAACCCCTTAGCCCGAGCAAGCCAGCATGGGTCAGCCACAGATTTTTAATTGCAGTGTAGACATACCCTAGAAGGGCTGAAGAACAGTTGGATGCCTGCCTAAGTGGCCTCAACTTTCTGCAGGAGAAGATTCTCTGCTTCAGTTAATCTTATTAGTCCAGCAGGGCAATCATCTTCCCCAGTAATGCACCTTCTAAAATGTAAAGGTCAGGGACTCCCTAATAGCACACTTCCTGAATCCTCTGCTGGGATTCAGGAAGTGTGCTATTAGGGAGCCAATGCGTGGTTTGTTTTCCCCCTGTACTACAGGATATCATGACAGAAATGAAAAAACAAAACTTGGACTCGCTTGAAAAAACAAAACTTAGACTCACCATGAAGATCGGCATAAGCATGGACCCTACTAAGGTCCCAGTGGAACTGGTAGATACCGTGCAGAAACCTGCAGGTGCAAGTAACCATCCTTCAATCACATAATGTGGTCCTGCAGGTGCAGGTTTCTCTGTTGGCTCCTCCTACCCAGCTCTTCCTGGAGCCAAAGATTCCTTTGCCTAACAAATTTGACGGAAATCATGACAAGTGTTGGGGGTTTCTGAACCAGTGTCAGTTCCTGTTCTTACTACACCCTTACTCATTCCCCACAGGCCACAGTGAGCACACCAGGACCCCCAAGTCAGTTTCAAATGCAATTCTAAACACCTGTATTGATTTGACTACTGGTAAGCTCCAAGATTCATCTAGAAGCCATAGTCAACCCAGGGGCCTCAAGTAACTTTATTGACTTGAACTTTCCTAAGATCTATGCGTTTCCAACCATACGCAAGGACTCACCAGATCTGGTCAAGACTATTTATGGGCCTCTTCTTTCCTTGGGACCAATAACCCTGCAGTTACCTGCAGTAACAGTTATCCTCCAGAGGCACTAGAAAAACCTTCAGTTTGGATTAATCCAGGCCCCTCATACTCTCATCATCCTAGGTATACCCTGATTTACCACCCATGACCCCCACATTCACTGGTACTGTCAACTATCCCGTGTCTCAGGCATCAAGAACCAGACCAGTATTCTCTGCAGTTCACATCACCCACTGGAAGACCCCAACCCTCAGTGTCCTCACAGCTTCGCCTGCTGTGGCCAAGATCACCCACAAATACCAAGACTTTGCAGATCCTTTTGACAAGGAGAGGTGCCCTCTCTGAACCCACATTTCAGGCTCTCCACCTGTACATGCAAGAGAATCTTCAGAAGGGATTCATTTACCCATCCACATCCCCAATGTTTGCATCAATCTTTTTTATCAAGAAGCAGGATGGCTCTCTGCAGCCGTGTATTGATTATCTGAACCTGAACAAGGTGACCATATGAAACCGCTACCTGCTCTCCATTATCAACAAGCTCTGAGACTGGCTAGGCACAGCCTATATTTTCACAGTTAAATCTGTGCGGGGCATAAAACCTGGTGCGTGTGTATGAAGGAGACGAGTGGATGACCACCTTTCATACTTGACACAGCCACCATGAAGATCTAGTCATGCTGATTGGCCTATGCAACGCTTCATAAAGTGTTGAAAGAGTGCTGAACAACATATTTTGAGATACACTGGACCACTCTGTCATTATCAACCTTGATGATATTCTGATTTTCTGCAAAGACCCAGCTTTTCATGACTAGCAGGTATGTAGTGTTCTTGAAAGACTACTCCAGAATCATCTATATGCCAAGCCTGAGAAATGTGAGTTTGACCTTGAATTTCTTGGGTGAGAGGATATATCCAAGGGACTGGCAATTGACCCCTGCAAGGTGACGACCATCACAGATCAGGTGGCACCAAAGGATGTCTGCTTCTTGGGTTTGCTGATTTTTATAGATGATTTATCCCAAGGAGTTGGTTCTCATGGTCCTCAGAGGCACAAGTAGCCTTTGATAATTTGAAACAGAAATTTGTCACAGCTCCCATCTTGGTCCACTCAGACCCCTCCAGACCATTTATAGTGGAGGCAGACACTTCAAACTTCGCACTAGGGACAGTTCTTGCCCAACCTACTGTTCCCGATAATTGAATTCATCAGTGTACTTTTTACTTATGAAAACTCACTGCTGCTGAGATGAATTATGACAACCTGGACAAAGAATTGCTGAATACCAAAGCAGCCTACGCAGAATGGCACCATCTTCTGGAAGGTTCTAGGCTCCACTCCAAGTCCTGACATCATAAAAACTTGCAATACCTGAAAACGGCCAGGAACCTGAATCAGCAGCAGACATGTTGATCCCTCTTCTTGAGAAATTCAAGTTTGGGGTCACCTACCAGCCAGGGACAAGGACAAGGACAGCAGAAGCATAGTCCCAAAAGAACGAGAACTATAAACCTGGTGAGGAGACTATGTCCATGATTCTCAAGCTCTCAAACTTCATTTCTGGCATCAAAGGCATGACCTGTTATCCTCCATCCACTCTCAGTTATCTAGAGATCCCTTTGCCATCCAAACTCATCAAGCCTGAGATCCCAAAGAGGACCAGACCGCTACAGGCTTCATGTTGCAGGACAGAAGTCTATACCATGAGGAATACATCTGTGTGCCTAAAGGGGCTACCTGGCTTTGAGTCCTACAACTCTGCCACAATGCTCCCCTAGCAAGCCACAGCCGCCATTGTAAGACCCAAGACCTGGTTTCCAGGGACTTTTGGTGGCCTACCATACGCATCTCTGCTGCGTCCTGCGCATATTCCAGTGATCTTTACCCCTGGACCAAGACCCCCATTCAAGACCGCTGGGACTCAGACAGCCCTTACGCAATCCACCTCAGTCAGGGGCCATCATCTTTTCCATATACTTTATCATGGAATTACCACCCTCCCAAGGGCACAATACCATTCTAGTTGTGTTTGCACTGAACCAAGATGAGGCATTTTGTTCCATACCAGGCACTTCCCTCTGCTCAGGAGATGGTCCATCTGTTTGCGAGCTACATCTTTCATCTCCCTGTCTTGCCTACATGCATAGTATCTGACTGGGGATCCCAGTTTATTTTCCACTTCTGATGAGAATTTCTATACTGTCCAAGTATAGATGCCCTAACCACAACAACAACGTATCACCCAAGCACCCATGGGCAGACAGAGTGGGTCAGTCAGATCCTTGAACAGTATCTACATTGCTTCCTAAACTATCATCAAGATGACTGGCTGTCCCTAATGTGTCATGCTGAGTTTTCTTAAAACAAATGCCACAAGAAACTACCTTTCTTTGCTAACTATGGTTTCCATCTTCATGCTCATCGATTGCCTCCAAACAATCTCTGGATGCCTGCTGTTACCAAACTCTCACGCTACATACAGCAGGTACACCAAGAACTCTAGAAGCAGTTAGAAGGCACCAAAGCAACCTACATACAAGTATGCCCAGTGGTCCCACCAGCAAAAACCTGGCTTCAGGACAGGGAATAAAGTGTGGCTGTCCACCCAGAATCTGCGATCAACTTACTCCTCTATGAATCTGGACCATAAGTGTGACGTTGTGCAGTCTATATGGTTTTATAAAAACTTGATAATAAGTCAATATAATGTAACTGAGCTGGTTTTAGAGAAAATACGGTAATAAGTGAATGTAACGTAACTGGGATATGCCTCATGCAAAAGGTCTCTTGTAAGGTATCATTACAAAGCTTATAATCTACTGAGTATGATCATCTGATTTGTATAAATGTACCACTCTTGTATCTAAAACTAGAAATATAAAATGTAACTCTGAGGGCCTATTGTAATTGTGTAAAGTGTGGACCATTAATGATGGTTTGGAATCTTGATGACTCCCATTGTCTGCAGATGGCTGTGGTTACCTGTGAGTCTTCCTGTGTATGTGTGTGCTGGCAAGTGAGTAATGAAGTCTTGCAGTGACATGTGATCATGTCACCTGAACTGGAATCCATCTTTAACCTGGTGCTTTTCCAGTGAGGGGGGGTGGAAAACCAGAGAGACAAAGAGTTCCCGCCTTATGCAAAAGATATATAAAGGGGGGAAGAGAACAGGGAGAGGGGGAAGCCATCATGAAGAATCCCCTAGCTACCACCTGAGCTGCAACAAGAGCTGTACCAGGGGAAAGAATTGTGCCCAGGCCTGGAAGATGTCCAGTCTGAGAAAAACTTACTGAAGCATCTCTGAGGGTGAGATTATCTGTATTTAGTTTGATTAGGCATAGATTTGCGCATTTTATTTTATTTTGCTTGGTGACTTACTTTGTTCTGTCTGTTACTACTTTGAACCACTTAAATCCTACTGTCTGTATTTAATAAAATCACTTTTTATTTAGTAATTCACTCCGAGTATGTATTAATACCTGGGGGGAGCAAACAGCTGTGCATATCTCTCTATCAGTGTTATAGAGGGCGAACAATTTATGAGTTTGCCCTGCATAAGCTTTATACAGGGTAAAACGGATTTATCTGGGTTTAGACCCCACTGGGAGTTGGGCATCTGGGTGCTAAAGACAAGCATGCTACTGCGAGCTGTTTTCAGGTAAACTTGCAGCTTTGGGACAAGTGATTCAGACCCTGGGTCTGTGTCTGGAGCCAGACGGGAGTGTCTGGCTCAGCAAGACAGGGTGCTGGAGTCCTGAGCTGGCAGGGAAAACAGAAGCAGGGGTAGTCTTTGCACATCGGGTGGCAGCTCCCAAGGGGGTTTCTGTGATCTAACCCGTCACAGTACACGCTACATACAGCAGGTACACCAAGAACTCTAGAAGCAGTTAGAAGGCACCAAAGCAACCTACATACAAGTATGCCCAGTGGTCCCACCAGCAAAAACCTGGCTTCAGGACAGGGAATAAAGTGTGGCTGTCCACCCAGAATCTGCGATCAACTTACTCCTCTATGAATCTGGACCATAAGTATCTAGTGCCTTTCCCAGATCACAAAACAGATTAACCAGGTTACATTCAAGTTACAGCTAACAGATTCCCTCAAGATTCACCCAGTCTTCCATGTCTCTCTTCTAAAGCCATTAGTCAAGAATCCCTTCCCACTCCATACTACTCCCCATCCTCCACAGATGGATATTCGGGGCCAAGAAGAATATGTGGTTTGGCAGATTCTAGTCAGGTCTGAGAGAAACTACAATATCTAATTGACTGGAATGGGTACAGCCTGGATCTCCTGTGCATCTTTCACCAGGCTTACCCTGAAAAACCAGGCCCCAAGGTCTCTAGATGGCACTCTCAAGGGATGGGTACTGTCAGGAACTAGAGCCTGTAGCAGAACTAATCTCCAGGCAGCCTCATCAGTACAGCTGGCCTGCAGCAGACTGCCTGATTGGCCACACCAATCTTGCTTCTGTCCTGACACTGCCTTGAATCCCTCCTTGTCTGCTATCCTGCTCACTCAGGTTTGAACCTTGGCTTCTGATTACTGACTGCAGGCTCGACCCTTGGCTCTGGTATCCAGTTCCTGCCTTCCAGTTTGGCCCTTGGCTTTGACCTCTGACTACTGACCCTAGTCGTTGGTTGCCAATGCCTGTTCAAACCACTAGGCCTGATGCCCACTCTGACCACTAGGCTAGACTCTCCTCATCCCAATCAGCATATGCTGTACGGAAGAATCCCATGCACTGCTACAGACTAGGGACCGAATGGCTAGGCAGCAGTTCTGCAGAAAAGGACCTACGGGTTACAGTGGAGAAGCTGATATGAGTCAACAGTGTGCTCTTGTTGCCAAGAAGGTTAACGGCATTTTGGGCTGTATAAGTAGGGGCACTGCCAGTAGATTAAGGGACATGATCATTCCCCTCTATTCGGCATTGCTGAGGCCTCATCTGGAGTACTGTGTCAAGTTTTGGGCCCCACACTACAAGAAGGATGTGGAAAAATTGGAAACAGTCCAGCGGAGGGCAACAAAAATGATTAGGGGGCTGGAGCACATGACTTATGAGGAGAGGCTGAGGGAACTGGGATTGTTTAGTCTGCAGAAGAGAAGAATGAGGGGGGATTTGATAGCTGCTTTCAACTTCCTGAAAGGGGGTTCCAGAGAGGATGGATCTAGACTGTTCTCAGTGGTACCAAATGACAGAACAAGGAGTAATGGTCTCAAGTTGCAGTGGGGGAGGTTTAGATTGGATATTAGGAAAAACGTTTTCACTAGGAGGGTGGTGAAGCACTGGAATGGGTTACCTAGGGAGATGGTGGAATCTCCTTTCTTAAAAGTTTTTAAGGTCAGTCTTCACAAAGCCCTGGTTGGGATGATTTAGTTGGGGATTGATCCTGCTTTGAGCAGGGGATTGGACTAGATGACCTCCTGAGGTCCCTTCCAACCCTGATATTCTATAATTCTATGATGCCATCCCTGCACACAAACAAAAAATCTTGGGTAATGGTAAAAGATTATGTCATTCAAAATGTCGAGGCATCATCAGACTATATATCTGAAGAAACCTCATTTACTTCATTCCCAAAGAAATACTGCTTCTGTCACAGTTACCGGGTGGACTGCCCCTCTGACCTCCTCCTGGTCTCTCAGAGTGTAACCTCTTCAGGTCTGTCTCATGGATCTAGCTCTCACCTCTATCTCAGGGTGGAATCAAACATTTCTCCCACTCTCAGACTGGGCCTTGACTACAGTCCTCTGTTTATCAACCATGATTATCTCAGCAGGTCTAACTTATGTCCAGACCCAGCAGTTCTCAATTCTGCAAATCTCAGCTCCACATTTGTCATACTTACACTGCACATTTTCTATTTCATATTTCTATAGCACCAATCGTACTATTTAAGGACTGATGGTAACATTTGGCATTTAGGGCTAAATCCCCCAAAGGGATTTAGGTGCTTAAGTCCAAAACTTAGATCCCCAAAGCCCCTGCTCAACTGCTGCCTTACCCTGTAAGCACCTAAGTATCAACCGATAAAATCCTATAGACCCCTAAAAATCTGCCACTGGGCATACACACAACCACCTCAGTCCAGGCAACCAGGCATTTTAACTCACACCTAAACCCCAGCAGAATCCTCAAACTATGCAATGCCCTGCCTATCTCACCTGTGTGGCCTGATCTGATAGACATGCTCAATGGCTTCCTAATAGATCATGCCCTGTACAAAATGCCAGAAGTGGAGGTGGTGCCCCCTTTGTAAGTTTTAGCCCAGTGATTAGAGCACTCCCTCAGGATGTGGGAATCCCAGATTCAATTCCTCCCTCTGCCAGATGCGGAGCAGGAATTTAAACCCTTGTCTCCACCTTTCAGGAGATAGCCCTAACTTCTGGGCTAAAAGGATATTCTGGGGCTGTTCCCTCTCAACCTCTCCTGTTTAAATTGTTCCCCTTCTTATAAATAAACTATCTCTGGAAAGAGTGAGAAGAACAAATATAAACCAGTGGTCTGGGGACTCACCTGAAATGTCAGAGTCCCAAGTTCAAGCCCGTGCCAATGACTACCCAAGGTGAGCGCTCTATCAGTCAGGCTAAAAATTTAAGGGGGGAAGGGGGCACCTCTACCTCGTTTTTTGCAAGGTGCCTAAGCCCTTTCTAACTCCAGGAGAGAGTTTATGGCTTTGAATCTTAGGGCTTGTTTATACTTAAAATGCTACGCTACCTATGCTGTCAGCGTAGGTAACCCACCTCCCCAAGATATGGTAGCTAGGTTGACAGAAATACTTCCCTCGACCTAGCACAGTCTACTGGCTAGCTTAGGTAGCTCCCTGCTCACTGACTTTTGTGGATCCCATTCTTTGACACCTCTCCCCATCCATTGTATAGGGGAGCCTGTATACCTAATATGGGGCTGTGAATTCCATTAGGCAATAGGGCACCTAAATGTTGAACATTACAAAACTGAGTCTAAGTCCCCTTTGTGGAGCCACCCTTATGTAGCACTTTGAATACATATACTGCATTCCTGTGACACAGGTAGGAGGCAAATACCTGCAACTGATCAATACAGAAAATGAAGCATAGCAAGGTGAACTGGACTTGCCTAAAGTTACACAGTTTTACACCTCAGGACTTCTTGTCTCCCAACCCTTATTCAGACTAATAAATGCCTGTCAATAAACATGTACTGCAAGTAGTAATATCAAATCCTCCATCAGTAGGCTATAGTCTGACAAATGCAGCTTCACACTTCGTTAAATAAAATTAGTGTAATCAGTTACATTAGCACTGACACAAAGTGCTATTTTTAAACATCCAAGCTGATAAAAACCAACAAGGGCAAGGGAATGATGTAGTTAAGAAATGTATTTTCATGCTTTAAATCTCCTTGACTTAGCTAGTTTTTAATGGTAAGGTTGAAAACAAAGATTTGCATTATTTATATCAGACATTTATTCAACATAATATAATGTACAATGGCTTAGGGCTGTTGTGACCATTATATAGATCAGTATTTAGAGGCTTTAAAATGTACATTTGTTGTAAACAATAGTGACAGATGCTTCATGGCACTTGTTTATGAAGTAATTCCTTATTATTCTTCCATATGTGTACATTCATTGATCCAAACTGACATTCTACAAGAACATCAAGAGTTAAAAAGCCTTAAGATATTAGTGAAAAGCGGTTGCACAGCAGTGGAATTTTACATGCTGTATCTTGCCTTTTGCAAAGGACCAACACTCTTCCCCGGACTGTTTTACAGACTAAGTCACTTGAAACTTATTTTAAAATTGAGGAGTGAGTTCTAGTTTCAAGCCGGAGCGATTTACAAATTCAGAGCTCCCCCCAACTCTCAAAAAACCCTGGAGGCGGTGGGGGAATGTAGCTGAACCTGACGCGCCCGCAAAACGTCTCTGCACTCCTCGTCGGGCCGGTACGGCGCCGCGGCCACCTCCTGGGCTGCACAGGGGTGGGTGCGTGTTTTGTTTCTGACGTGAGGAATGTGTTACAAAGTATCATCCTCGTTGCAACAAGTAGCCGAGGGGCTTTACAGAGTTGCATTATCGCTCAACCCCTCCCACAATTTAGGGCTTCGAGCGAGTCGGGTTTATGAGCCGCTACACCGGCTCCGGGCACCGAGAACCAAGATTAGATGGTAGCGGACGAGACAGAGCGAGCGTAAGAAAAGCATCAACTCCCATCCCATCCTGCAGCGGCTTGAGCCCCGCAGCCCCCCAAGCTCCTTCTCCCCATAACCTTCCCGCAGTCTCCGAAGGGGGCGGGCAGAGAGGAGGCTGGGGGCGGACCACCCAGTGTAGAAGGGGGCCGAGAGGAGCACGGGGGGACGAGGACGGGACAGCACCGGGAGAGGGGGGCGAGCAGCGTGGCGGTGGCAGGGAGGGACACAGCCCTGGGGGAGATGACAGGGGAGAGACAAGCGCTGCGGGGGACACAGGGCTCTAGGGAAGAAGTTACGGGGGGGCAGCCCTGGGGAGGGGGCCGCGGGGGGACACAGGCAGCCCCGAGGGGCCAAAGGGGGAGACACACAGAGCCCCGGGACCAGAGCAGCGGGGGGGGGGGACCACACCACACACATAGCCCCGAGGGGGGCACGAGCCAGGCCGCCCCGGGGAAGGGGGGAGGAAGGACCAGGCAGCCCCCGGGAATCTGATAACGGGCTCTGACCGCTACTCGCTCCCGAGACCCCTACGCCCCGTCGGCCCCAGGCTGGCGGGAAGCAGCGGAGACGGGGGTGGGCTGAATGCGGCCTGGTAAGCGGCGGGTCCGGCACGGCGCAGCCACCAACCCCCTCCCCAGTTCTTCCCCGCACCCCCCTCACCTGCGGCTCCGCTCCCCGGCGGGGGGCTCTGCTGGGGGACTCGGCCCCGCCGGGTCTCCGATGCGCTCTCGGTGGTCGGCTGTGGCCGGGCCCCCGCGCAGGCCCCTCCGCGGCCGGGCAGCAGGCGCTGGGGGCCGCCCTGGGCTGTTCGCTGGTGGGTCGAGGCAAGAGACGCGCAAAGCGCCGCTGACAGCTACTCAATATGGCGGCGGCTGCCGCCGTTTAGATTTTCTTCCTCGTTGTTACGGAGCATGCGCAAGAGGTGTGAGCCTGCGCACTAGCCACGGCGAAGCCGCTGCCCTCAACTCCTCGTCGCGGGGGGCTGAGAGCGAGAGGAGCCTCGGTGTAAAAGGAGGGAGGGTTGTGTAGGGGAGAGGTGGGGAGCATGGGGAGACCCGGCGTGCAAGTACACAGCGGCGGAGTGGGTCTCGCCCCTGTGAGAAGTAGTGTTGGGGGAGGGCAGGAGGTGTCGTGTTATGCCCTTGCTGGGACTAGCCAGAGTGTGACCCCTCATTCCTCTCCCCCTGTCTATACAGCAGGCTCTTGGCATGTGTGGACGCGGCTTACATAGCTGATGTAAGACTAATTTTTCACGTGTCTAATGCCCATGTGTCCAGAGGTACTGGGGGGATCCTGTCACACACCCCTGGCTTGAAGTGGTTTCCCTTGTATACAGGGTTCACCGTTTGGTTGAATGGCTCTGAGCACCCCCACTATACAAATTGTTCCTGCACCCCTGCATGTGTCATACATACACTGGCTGCATGGGTGGTTCCCAGGAGCTGTGTTTAGACCTGGATATTAGAGAGATGAGGTGGGGGAGGTAATATCTCTGATTGGACCAACTTCTGTTGGTTAGAGACAAAGCTTTCAAGCTACTGGGCCCTGAAGAAGAACTTGGTGTAGTTTGAAAGCATGTGTCTTTCACCAACAGATTAGTCCAGCAAAAGATCTTATTTTCCCCACTTTTCCTCTCTCATAGGTGCACCTTGACAAACTGTTTCATGAGTGAAGTCTTTTTGAGTGCTCCATTTGGCAGCACTCTGTCACAGGAAAGCTTGTTACAAGTGTCCATTTATTTTTTGGATTACTCCTTAGGAGCCCATGCCTGCCCTGCACTTATTCTATGCAGGCAGACCCCCCTCCCTGCACACACTTTGAAGGGAATGGGGCTCTGCAGAGTCTCAGCTGGACTTACTTGGGGAAGCTGATTCAGTCACATAGGCTGTTGCCTCTAAGGCAGGGACTTCAAGAAGAGGGTGGTATAGGCACTGACTTGGGTGCACTGGGGCTGGAGCACCCACAGAAAAAAATACTGTCAGGCCCCACCAATCAGCTCCTCCACCTCCTCCCCCCTCCGCAGTACTTTCCACCTGCAAGCGGGTCTTGCCAATCAGTTCCTTCCCATTTCCTCCCACCCAGGGTGGATCAGCTGTTCAGTGGAGGTGCTGGGGGAAGGGAGTGGAGCAAGGGCAGGGCATGCTTGGGGGGGGGACGGAACAGGGTGGGAAGAAGTGGACCAGGGGCAAAAAGGGTTGGAGGAGGGGCCTTGGGGGAAGGTGTGGAGTGGGGGGTCGAGCATCCCAGGGAAATGAGAAAGTTGGCACCTGTGGAAGGTGGTATAAAGCCACAGTTCCTATGGATTGTACAGGACTGGCATTCCTAACAAAGATTCAGGTCTTTAAGCACTTTGGGTGGAATCCACAAAGAGTCTTAGGTGTTGCAAAGCTAAGTGTTATAGGGCCTAATTTTTAGGTGCCTAGAAAATCACAGGAACAACACTACAATCCACAAAAGCCTAGGCTCCCTATACAATGAATGGGAGAGATAGGTGACTAAGAATGCAATCTACGAAATCTAGCACACTAGCAGGGAGCCACCTGCACTAACACATGGGAGATGCCAAACAGAGGGGTTTGGTCTGAGCACTCCCTCTCTGAGATAGGGGCAAAAGTCCAGGCTCCAAGGAGACCCTATCTTGGCTTAGCAATCCATGAACAAGCACCTACCACCTGGAGACAGACAGTTTAGGTATCTCCAGCATTTCTTGTCCATTGGTTCCCTAGATACCTTTAAGGAGCAGTGGGTGCTGTCCAAGATTCTCTGCTTAGTATCCCCTTCTAGATCCCTGATTTTGTTCCTGTGACCCTCACTCCTGACCCTGTTATTTTTTCATTGTCCCCTGTAATTATTTGAATCCCGGGTTCAGTAGCTCCTCCTCTTAGGCTGGGGGAGGGTCATTCAAACACAGGTGGGCTTGGGCCTGCCTGCCTCCTAGACTTCAATAGGTATAACATTTCTTGTGAAAATGAGTTAGGCACCTGCCTTACTTCACACAAAACAGCCAGAGGTGATGCCCATTTTATAACTTTTAGCCCAGTGGTTAGAGCAGTCTGCTGGCATATGAGAGACTCACATTCAATTCCCCCTCTCTTATCAACAGTTATGATTGTGAAATCTATACTCCTGTTGTTTTGCCTGTATGGTCCCCACATCTCTACTCTTTATCTGTATGGTCTCTGTCTGATCCTTTAATTGTTTCTGTCTGTTGCATAACTAATTTTGCAAGATTTAAATCAACAAAGGTGATTGGGTATGATTGGTTAAAGAATTGTTTTGTAATTGGCTAGGATTGGTGAAAAATACTGTTTTGTAGTACTTTAGTTTAAAACGATTGATTAAGGTATAGCTAAGCAAGAGTCAAGTTTAACTATATAAACTGGGGTCCAAAAGGAAGTTCTTTGGAACCTAACTCCAGGACACAGCCCAAGATCAGAGCTGCCAGACCTCAATGCCCTGCCAACTATATCGTGCAGAAGCTGGAGCCCCAGATGAGCTGATCCTGACTGGCCACCGGGAAAAGTTCATCTGCCTTATTGGGAGTGGTGAGCATTGTATGCTTAGTGTGCGTATTCTGTTTTGGTAACTGTTAATAAATAAAGGTTAAGGATATGACTGTGTAAGGCTTTTTCACTGGTAAAAGGCCCTGAGGTGCAAACCTGCAGAAGATTACACTCTGAGCCCTAGGAACTGGGTGAGTGTGGGTACTTTAATTAATCAGGTTACAATCTGAGCCCTAGAAACTGAGAATGGGTGGCCCTGACCCCTAAGAACTGGGTATGGGTAAGTGCCTTCACCCAGAGCCCTAGGAACTGGGAAAGGGTGGGAGTGCCTAAATTAACTGGGTTATGCCTTGAACTCATGGAAGGGTAAAGATGGGGTGCCCTAGAGTGTGCAGGTAACAGAGGAAGCTCCACAGTAGACTAGCCCATAGCTCTGTGGTTAGAGCACCTTAATGAGAGGTGGAAGACCCTTATTCAAATCTTTTCTCCCCCTCTGGTACAGAGCACACCTATCAGATTGGGCTCTGCACAGAAGTTAGGAAGCGGAATGCCTGTCTTCTGGTTTGTGGATCGCTCTGGGGCTTAGGCAGGAGATAGGCGTCTGAACACCTAAAGGGAGGCAGCAGTGTGCATGCTCAGAGGCAGAAACCCAGGCTCCAAGGGAACTTTTACTCTGAAAACTTAGGCCATGATTGAGTTTAGGGGCTGACAGGGTTCATCAGGAGTTTTGAGGGTCGAAGTGGAGCCAGAACTGGGAACTAGCAGATACTAACTCTGGCATGTAGGTGCCCAAGTACCTTTGTGGTTCACACTTTGTGAGTAGTCCCATTGATTTCAGTATAAAGTTAGGCCTGAGAGTCTTTGTAGGACACAGCTATTATGTTGACCACATGCAAACACATGAATGCAAATTTTTTTGGCTTCTAGAAAAAATGTAAAATTGTGGTTTCAACAGAATACATTTTCATATCCTTATTTTAGTATTTTTCTCTTTCCACCATATTTTATGCATTGTTAACAATCATGCCTGAGTAGTTTCTCATAGGAAGCTGTAGCTTCACTTCACACCATCTTCTATTTGAAGTCACTGCCTTAAAAAAAGCATAGGCCCAAGGGTACTTTATTTACCTGGGTAGAATCATGAAAGTCATGCATGTGCATAAGTATTTGCTGAATTAGAGCCAGGATCATATGACTCTGTAAATCATGTGACTGTTCAACATGAAATATGTTTTGAAACAGAGAAAATAATTTCTTCCTAGTCACTAATCTGAAACTCATGCAAGTAACCATACCTGAAAAGAGTAATTAAAATACTATATAAATAAAGCAAGGTTACTATCCTGAGTAAGCATTGTGCAAGACAATTGATTGAAGATTAGAAGGGAAAGTGAGATTTAAGGGCATAGGGGAAGAATAGAATGTTAACACTTCCTAACTCAGGGGCCAATTGGCAGGCCAATAATTTCTGTTAGAAAACATATTACACAGACAGCATAGACAGATGAGAGAAGAATGATAAATAAGGCTACAATTTAGTCGCAGGTATTTTTAGTAAAAGTCATGGGCAATAAACAAAAATTCACTGCCCTTGACCTGTCCATGACTTTTACTAAAAATAACAGAGTAAATCTTAGGGGAAAGTGGGGGCACCTGGGGCCAGCAGCACCAGCTGCAGGGGTCTGCCTGAACAGTGGCTGGTGTGGCTGTCCCTGGGGCCACCTAAGCAGCTAGCCCCAGAGCCAGCTGCTTGGGCAGCCCTGGGGTTAGCCACACTGGCTGTTGCAGAAATCATGAAGGTCGTGTGACAGACACAGAGCCCTAATTATAAATAACTTATTTGGGGTGTGGGAAGGGAAGGCAGTCATTTGACACAGATTTCTCCTGTTAAAAATCACTGCCCTGGACCAAGGCAGAGAAGGTTACATATTTTTATGACTAAATAACGAGTGTGAGGATTCTGACACTACACTCCAGCCATCTCCTTATCTCCAAAGTGCACCAGCCTCAGCCAGCACCCACAGGCCCAGTGAGGACTTTAACTCTATGGTCTGCTTAGTGTTGACCATCAGAAAAGGAGGTGGTTGCTCTAGGACATCATCCCTCTTTTAGGAGAAAGGGAAGGTTCAGAAAGCAAACACAGAGGTTAAGAACACAACAGTTCCAAGGTCACACTGGCTCTGTCCTCCTACCCCTTCCCTTGCCACATATGAACACACATGTGCTAAAGGGGCTAAGATGCTGCTTCACACATTCTGGGATTTTGTGGTTTGGGGGAAGAAAAGGCATGCTTAGGCTCTGACTCCTTTTCTGTCACTCATGAGGTATGGAGACTCAGACTATTCCTTAAGTAGGGATGGGGATTGTTGAATATTATTCTTCGTATACAGTTCCTCTTTCCACAGTGAGCAGAGGGAGTAGCAACAAAAGAGAATTCTTCTGAAGAAAAATGGGAATGAAAATACTGAGGGAGACCCAGCTGCTTCTCTGTTTTGTTGTTTTATTCTGTTTTTTTTTTTTTTTTTAATAGGAAAGGTGCTCTCTCCTAGAGCGATAGTATAGCCAGGAACATCAACCAGCAGATCTCAGTATGAAGGGATCCACTTGAGTTAACAACTCTGAGTCATGCAGCAGCTAATAATATACCGTGACCTCTGGCTGTCTGATAAAGAAAGAAAGGTTGGGGGAAGAACAGAGAGGAATTTCTAATTAAAGCTGCTGCTTCAAAGAGTAGTTTAAAAAAAAAAGGCTTTCAAAAAAACCCAAACATACAAACAAACAAAAAAGAAACAGCACCAGCAGCAAACTGCTTCCTGACAGTGAAATCATGTGGAATAATCTCCCTCGGGAAAATTATGGAAGCTGCATCATTTAAGTTAGTTTGGACAAAACAGCTATTATGTAAAGAACATTCCTGTATGCTGGGAGGGATATGCATTAGATCAGTGGCTCTCAATCATTCCAGATTACTTTACCCCTTTCAGGAGTTTGATTTGTCTTGTGTACCCCCAAGTTACAACTCACTTAAACTACTTGCTTACAAAATCAGACATAAAAATACAAGAATGTCACAGCACTCTATCACTGAAAAATTGCTTATTTTCTCATTTTTACCATATAATTATAAAACAAATCAGTTGGAATATAAATATTGTACTTACATTTCAGTGTCTAGTTTATAGAGCAATATAAACAAGTCATTGTCTATATGAAATTTTAGTTTGTACTGACTTCGCTAGAGCTTTTTATATAGCCTGTTGTAAAACTAGCCAAATAATCTAGATGAATTGATGTACCTCCTGGAAGACCCCTGCATACCCCCAGGTGTATGTGTACCTCTGGTTGAGAACCACTGTATTAGATCAGTGGTTCTCAACCTTTTTCTTTCTGAGGTACCCCAAACATGCTATAAAAACTCCATGGTCCACCTGTGCTACAATACCACGGGCAACAAACGTTAAGGGGTGGGCAGCAAGCAGGGCAACTGCCCAAGGCCCCATGCCACAGGGGGCACCATGAAGCTAAGTTACTCAGGCTTCTGCTTCAGCCCTAGGTTGCGGGACTCAGGACCCCAGGCCTCAACCCCATGCAGTGGGACTTCAGCTTTTTGCCCTAGGCACCAGCAAGTCTAACACTGGTCCTGTTTGGCAGACCCCCCCGAAACCTGCTCGCAGCCCACAAGGGACCATGGTTGAGAACCACTGTATTAGATAGTTCAATAGGTCTCTTCCATCCAGTTTCTGTGAGAGAATAATGTTGTAGAGTCCAGGTGGTAAAGGGGTTTAGCCCATAAAGTTTTTAATAAGCATTTTAGATTACATATTTTGTACAGATATTTCTCTGGCACTCAATGCCATAGAATGTGAGCCCCTCACACTACAAAAAGTACATTAAATTGCCTCTAGAAGGCTGAAGTCTCTTTCCTGTCCCCTCACCACCTTTTTTTTGAGCCAATTCATTACAGTGAAAGAATGAGGGTGATCAGTTTCTCCAGTATCTGATGTCATTACTACACTAATATTTAAGGTAATGCTGGGCTCCTGCAGAAGCATGCTCTAAAATCATTGGCCTTTCACTAATCTTCCTTATCTTTAGTCACCACAATACAAGATCTGCTCCCCATTTCCCCATCCATTGAAGTGTCCTTGCTAAGTACAGCAGTTATGATGGGAAGCATAAAGAGATGGAATCTTACCTAACCAGATCCTAGCCTATTCAGGGTTTTGGAGGCAAGAAGCTTGAACTGTACCAAAATTTGACAGTCACCCAATACAGACAACAGCACACAGGTGTAATGTGTTCATTCTGGTTGGCTGTTTTAGAGACAAGCCACTGCATCAAATGCTGCTTCCAGATAGCCCACTGAGCCAGCCCCAAGTATTGAATTAGCTGCAGTTGGTCATTACATGCATTAATAGAAAGTGGTGGTAGGTTCCTTTAAAAAAAGATACATTAGTTTGTAATTTTTAAAATTTTATATTATACTTTATATCCTGTCTGATTACATAACGTATGTTTATAGCTGTATTACCCTCAATGAAAGATAAACAAGGTATATAAAGTAGTTTTATCTACCTTGTAAACATGATAGTGACTTCCCCCACCCTCCAGGGCTGTAAAACTGCATTCATATCTCTATAAAAACAGTTTACAGTCAATAAAGCATTAGAAGTGTAGTCAGATTGCATTCTTCCTAGCAGTAGAAGTGAAACTACTGAAGGGCTGTGGTTACTGCATGTTATTTTCTTTACAGAAAGCTTTCAGATATATATGTCTAATTACTTAATTCTTAAGAGGTAGGTTATAAAGATAACGTTACAAGTACTAACAGAAGCTACTGTGCTATAATTGAATGATAAAGATAATAAGAAACACATTTGTCTTTCCACAGTTAAAAAACAGTATAAAATTGATTTGGAGGACTCTTGCCCAATCATAGCTGCTAGTATAGACCCCTGTGCCCATACAAAGCCCCAGTGATTTCAGGGAGGCTCTGCTCAAGCATAACAGTTGGTCCATGCAGATCATTGCAGAATTGGGACCTAATTTTGCTAAAACTAAATATATTCATCTGACACTTTACTGTATGATCTGAGGCTCAATGAGGGAAATTGGATAAGGCATTTTGGAGATGACAGCTTTTGTAAAAGGTTACATTTTTGGTAGTGTTTCCTAGTTTTGTCATATCAAAAAGAGTTGTGTACAATTTCAAGTTTATTTTATCCTGTTATCCAAAATATATGCCTTTGACTAGTATGGGAATGTTTACTGTGTTAATAGTTTAGACCTTGACCCTGCTACTCTTTGAATAAAGTCTCACATATGCTTGAATAGTTGCAAGATTGGAGTCCTAACTGTTCATCCTGGGAATATTTATCCACATGACTAAATTTATATACAGAGATCTATTAATGTGCTTAATATTTGCAGAAATCAACCCATAGTCATGTAAAACTATTGCAATACCAGTGTTAGAATACCATTAGCAAATTTATGCTCTAAAACTAGAGTGTTTTATTAAAATATTAAAAGAATCATAAAAAGTTTAAATTAATAGGTGCTTGGCCTGGTTTATATTTTCTACAAGAAAAAAATATTACTTTAAAAAAATTCCAGAAGACAACAGAAATACAGGGATGGTGGTTGTTAGATGGCTGTTAAGAAGGTTCTCCTGTTCTAATAGTATCCACCATCACCTGATAAAGAAACGTATCTTTGAAGAAAACTTTGTTTCATAGCATTCTGTCTGGCAAGGAATCACTTACCAACAATTGTGATTGTGAAATCTATACCGCTATTGTTTTGCCTTTATGGTCCCCACTTCTCTATTATTTATCTATATAGTCTCTGATTCTTTAATTGTTTCTGCCTGTTGCATAACTAATTTTGCAAGATTTAAATCAACTAAGATCGTGGGGTATGATTGGTTAAATAATTGTTTCATAATGGGCTAGGACTGATGAAAAATACTGTTTTTTTAGTACTTTAATTTAAAATGATTGGTTAAGGTATATATAAGCAGGAGTCAAGTTTAACTATATAAACTGGGGTCCAAAAGGAAGTTCTTTGGAACCTAACTCCAGGACACAGCCCAAGATCAGAGTGCGAGACCTCAATGCCCTGCCAACTATATCGTGCAGAAGCTGGAGCCCCAGATGAGCTGATCCTGACTGGCCACCGGGAAAAGTTCATCTGCCTTATTGGGAGTGGTGAGCATTGTATGCTTAGTGTGTGTATTCTGTTTGGTAATTGTTAATAGATAAAGGTTAAGGATATTACTGTGTAAGGCTCTTTCACTGGTAAAAGACCTCACAAATCCACAGAAGATTACGCTCTGAGCCCTAGGAATTGGGTAAGGGTGGGTACTTAAATTAACCAGGGTTACGCTCTATGCCCTAGAAACTGGGCAAGGGAGGTGCCTTTTCCCGGAGCTCTAGGAACTGTGAAAGAGTAGGGTGCCTAAATTAACTGGGTTAAGCCTTAAGCCCACAGAAGGGTAAAAGCAGGGTCCTAGAGCATGCGGGTAACAGATTTGGTGAAGAAGGCGGGCAGCCTAAGGTTGTTTGAACTGAACTGATGGAGTCTAACTCAGTAAATAATAGCAGAATACCTGTATCTTCTGTCAGGAAGGATTGCTAGCCAGCTGGCAGAATTATTACCCCAGAGCAACAAGAGGGGTAGGGAATAAAGAAAAGGGGCAAGGAGAGGTATGGGCTAGTTGAGGAGCCCACCCTTTTTGTTAAATGGGTAGTGGAACAAGGCCTATGTCCATGGGAAGGGATGGTTCTGCGAGGAAAGCAGGCTCAGGCTCAGACAAGCAGCATACAATCTGCAAACAACAGATAAAGAGATTCAAAAACATGCTGGGAGCCCAGAGGGGCATAGTGGTAGGAGTAAGTATAGGCACCAGGGACATAGACCTCTGGGACGATACTTGGAATGGTGATATCTGGGCTAAAGAAGGTGTCATTTTGGGAGATAAGTAAGTGATTTAAGGAAAGAGTGAGAAGTTACCACCACAGAGGTTGGAGGGAATTAAACAATTAAAAGTTGTGGAAATGTTAAAGAGGAAAAGTGTTATAGGAAGAGAATTTTTGGTTTCTTTGCAGCCATTCTGAAGGAAAATGGGCCCTTGTAAATAATCAATTGTTAATAACTGCTGCAGACCGGCAGAAAATCTGATTAAAATTATTTGAATATGGACAGTTTAGTCAAAATCACTAAAAAGAACATAAGGGGTTTCCATTGGAATTTAACTGCCTCCAAATGTATAAAAGGGAATGTAATTTGTGTACTGCTGTGTACAAATACACCTCTACCCCGGTATAATGCTGTCCTCAGGAGCCAAAAAAATCTTACCGCATTATAGGTGAAACCGCGTTATATTGAACTTGCTTTGATCCGCCGGAGCGCGCAGCCCCCCCCCCCCCCGGAGCACTGCTTTACCGCGTTATATCCAAAATTGTGTTATATCGGGTTGCGTTATATGGGGGTAGAGATGTAATTAAAGCAGTACAAGAGATGTTAAGAAAAAGAGAATTTGTGTGTGTGTAAATATATTGTGTAAATATGTAAGGTTTTAAGGACCTAAACCAACACTGTTTGTTTGTAAAAACCCTGTTTTGTAGGTTTAAGATGAATTGGTTTTGATTTTTTTTTTTAAATAATGCCATTAAAAATCCAATTGAATCTCTCATTCAAAGTTGCAACACTACTCTTTTGCCCGACACAAGCAGCTAGTGTGGTTTGCCTTTGTTATTTAGCATTTAACCCTTTGCTACTTTTATGCTTTATAAAGTTGAATATCTTTTTAAATAAGGACCAGAGGATGTGGCCGTGACTGTGGTAGGGATAGCCAGCACCAGGAGAATGGGGAGAGATTCTGGATTTTTTTTTTTTTTTTTTTTTTTTGGTAACAAAATAGCAGATAAGAGCTGCAGTAAACTAATAACAAATTAAAAAGACAGTCCCCCTCTGGAGCAACAGCAGGGGTGAGGTGCACAAAAAAGCAATGTTAGGAACACTAAGCCTTAAGGTGGCTCTGAGTAATCAGAATGTCACTTTGATAAGGGTACATGAATACTCTGTAAGCACTAAATAAACAGTTACACCTTATGTAAAAATTGATATGGTTAATATAATGTTTTGGGAGTTAAATTATGTAAGAAATATGCATTTTCCCATGATATATGCAGTATATATTGTAGAAGGGCTAAAAGAAATGTAAACAAAACCTGTTACTTCATTAAAATCTTGCAAGGGCTCTAAAAGGAGCCACGAAAGGTTATGTTTTCTTTTTCAGATTGCTGTGTGCTTTAAAAACAAACAAAAAGAAAACAAGGTAAAACCAATACTTTAAATTTTTAAATAAGCCCAGTGAACACTGTAGAAAAAGACCAGCCCAACAGTATACCCGGTAAAAATAAATTTGTCAAAGAAACAAAACAAGCCATGGTTAATATTGTTCCATTCTTCATAACCGAAAGCATAGAACGGGGCTAGAAAACTGTTAGTTTTTCCTTTGAGATTTTGAAAAATAAAATAAACAGCCAGTGGTGTCTGTGATGCAAATTACCTAGCTGATAGGGGAAGGTGAGAACTGCCCATAGATGGTAGCACAAAGGAGCTGCAGATAATGGACACACCTGCCCAACATGTAAATTTGTGTAAGCAAGAAGGCTCAAATTATGACCCTCCAGGAAAGGGAGGTGGGAAACAAGTCAGTCCTGATACTGAGAGACAGGTTAACCCTTAGAAGGCAAGTGTCCCTTACAAACTTACCCCACCAAAACCCCAAGGATATAATTAAATTAAAAAGCCCATGCAAAGATTCCAAGAGGGTTTTGAAGACACTGGCCTCGAAGACAAATTGTTGAAATAAAAGGTGTGGTATAACAAGATACTTTTAAATGCCCACTTGTAATAGATTTGATGCTAATGTTACTGTTAATATTAAACTTTGGGATAAATTAAATGTTACTGAGTAACCCTGTAACAATGTATAATGTGTATGATTTGGGGTGAAAGACTTTAAGCATGCTAGAAATGGTCATTGGAAACATACCTCATATTTAAAAGCCTTATGGTAATAATACTTCTCAGCTATTACCTGTGAATAAACTTAAAATTTGGCACAGCATAGAAAAGATTACAAACCTGGTCTGCTGTATAAAAAAGGGAAACTGAGGTACACTACCTCATGAATTTCACCCTAAACCCTTAAAAGGTAGAAGCCATTAAAATCTGGCCTGCCTATAGAAGAAAAACACAGGAAAGTATGGTGGTAATTCCTCTGTTTTGCCTGCAATCAGCAAGGAGATTTGTAAAAGGAAGGGATATTTTAAGCAATAATCTGCTGCCCCATAATGGGGGTAGAAAGATCTTTTTGTCTTTCAGAACTTCAGGAAAAGCTGCGCCAGCTGAAGAGCAGCTCGGAATACCATGAATCTACAGTCGCAACAAAGATCATGTTTTGTGTTGTGTTGTTGCTAGCATTGTTGTGTAGTTTAAAAATGGGGAAACTGTGTTAGGCAGAAAAGATTAATGGACACTTTAACTGTATTTACGGAAACAAACGTTGCAGAAGGGCAGAGTCAAGGAATGCCAGTCTGTTAACAGGGAAACATCCACAGATGGTGAAGGCACGTTTAAAGGCAATATATGCATGGGACACAAGGTTTATCTGTTGGTGGGAATGAAAGGATAAGCATAAGAATTTTAAGCACAAAGTGAAATTACGAAAGGAAAGAAAGGGCACGTGAAAACATTGGTTGTTGGGGGGAAAAAAATCAGTAATAATTGGCGAGTCTTAATCAACCTCCAGCATGGAAGCCTGCTGAATACACCTGGATGTTGTATAAAATTGGATGTAAGCATAGGTAGCGACTCCGTGGGTACTCTGGGGCTGGAGCACCCACGGGGAAAAAATCGGTGGGTGCAAGTGTTAGGTAAAAAAGCAAGTCCTCACTCACCTCTCCAGCACCCGAGTTCGTGCGGAGTTGGTATGGGGCTCACAATCTGTCAGAGACCAGACACCAATTCGTTGATCAACGGGCTCACACTATCCTTAGCTTGAAAAGCTTCAGAGTAAGTGTGGCAAGTTTATTAGGGGTGAGCATCAATATTTATACACAGAAGTAAACAAAGTGATTAACAGATCATAATGGTCATGTATAATCAATCAAGATTCTACAGGATAAAACAGGTTAAAATGTAAATTCAAAAAGAGAAAAGGGGAGATGGCTACTTAAGGGGAGGGGTGTGTCATGAGTAGTTCACAGGTCAGAGCTTTGATTAAAAGTTCAGACAGAGATATCAAGTCTGGGTTAAGTTTCAGCTCATCAAAAGTTCAGACTCAACATTCCTCCATTTGTAGCTTTGGGATAACTATTTACCAAAAGCTACACCCCATTTTAAGGAGCCAAGGGCCGCTTGGCAATTTCAGCCTGGGCCAATTCGAAGAGAGTAAGGCCCTTGGCTGAAGTAGGAAAAGAATAAACTGACTCACATGAGCCTATGAGGGAGGGGACACACTGAATGCAGCAACACAGTATTATAAGGATTACTATGGCCCCAACAATACCCACCAAGAGTTTTTTAACCCACCCAAATCCAGGCAGCCAATTCCATAAGGCTCCCCACCAATCATAAGGTGGCTGGCCAGAGGAGTAGTTCTTAACCATTTCCCTTAGATGTTTGGTACGTTGAAAAGTGTCAGAGTAGGTGTCATTTACAAAAACACAGCATTCTTCATTTATGAGGGCGCAAGTTCCTCTCTGGGCTGCTAACATTATGTCTAAAGCCATTCGGTTTTGCAAAGCTAACTGGCGCAGCTGGGACATTTCCCCGGCCTGATTCTCAAATAGGGTCGCAGTTTCATTGGTTAAAGATTCTAGTAGTCCCTGTAGACGGATGACACCACCCCTCAAGCTAATGAGACCAGCCCACCGCTGCCATGACAAACCATCACGGATATTAATATCTCTGAAGGTTTCACGGATGTTACGAACGTGGGGAAAATGAGGGGGAGTGAGGGAGATGCGAGAAGGCGGTGTTAGCCACGCTAAATAACATGACCCTGCCCAATCAGGGGAGAGAAAGTAATAAGCTTTGGGCCCGCACACCCAGTATGTTCCATACAATGCGTTTCGGGTATTCCATTTCTCAAAGTAGGAGGTAACCCACCACCCGTTGGACCACTGTTCCCCTGGTAACGCAGCGGGGTCGTTGTGCGAACTGCAGAGGCACAATTTGGTAGTGGTGTTTTCAAAGGGCAGTGTAGTACTGCTTGAGCAGTTGTAGAAGGCAATCGTATGTCCCTTAGCAATTAGTTGGACATCCTCGTGATCTGAGCAGGGCTTCTTAAAAGCTGACTCTGAAGGCTTGCCCACCCATGAAAAAGTTGGATCGGGGTGAGGGATCCACATATGGGATAAGTGGGATGCGCAAGGCTTGAAGCCAAGATTTTTACTAAAGGCGGTGCCATTAAAATACATGTTGCATTTACTTGTTCCCACAAAAGTTGACCCCTTTTCTTTAACAAAACACAGTGATCCTGTCTGATTGGTTACCCTGAGATATCTGTTAATTGGCACTTCTGTTTTGTTCCATGTAAGATCATGTTGGACTGGATCTTTTACTCTAGCCGGTGGCATCCAAGTCATATTAGCAGTGGTCAGGGGAATGGGTGTGAAGGGGAGTCCCTGTTCTGCATTTACTGGAAATTGAGTACATACCCAGCAATTACTTCTATTTCCTAAAATACGAGTTTTAACCTCGTGGGAATATCTAATAAAAGCATTATCTTCATAAGCAGAAAATAAACTAAAAAGGCATAATAAAAAACATACAGTTGTCAGAATAAAAGGTCCTCTCATTTTTGCCGAGTCAATTTAAGTCTGATGTCTGAAAGAGGTAAGCTGGTCCACTGGTCGGAGGCAGTGTCCTCAGTGGTGGCAAGAGCTGCTGGTCCGTTACTGTGGTCCACTACGGCTGGCTTGACGTGGGAGTGGTGGATCCAGGATTTGCGTCCTTCCAGGAACACTGCAGTCTGGGTTGTTAAAAGAACCTGATGGGGTCCAGTAAACCTCAGCTGGAGGGTGTCGCCACGAACGAACTTTTTGGCCCAGACGAAGTCCCCTGGTTGGAACGGGTGGATCTGTTCTTCCAGCGGCACGGTCTGGGAAAACTGCGAGCCTTTCCAAAGGGTACGGAGGCGAGCCTGTAGGGAGAGAAACTGGCACGCGGTCATATGATCCCCTCCCAATAGTGAAACATCAGCACGTGGTAGCGCCCCGCCTTTGAAAGGGGAGTGTCCATAGAGCAGTTCAAAGGGGGATAATCCCAATACACGGGTTGGGCGAGTACGAAGGTGAAACAGGACCAAGGGAAGTACCTGAGGCCACTTTAACCCTGTTTCCTGACAGTATTTAGCCAATGTAAACTTAAGCTCCCTATTCATACGCTCAACTTTCCCGCTAGACTGGGGGTGGTAGGGTGTATGAAAGGAGTGTGAAATGCCCAGTCCTTGTTCTAAACGGCCAAGGACATGACCAGTAAAGTGAGGTCCGCGATCTGAGTCAAGCACGAGAGGGATGCCAAAACGGGATACAATGTCTCTAAGGAGAATCTTCGCCACTGTGGCAGCAGTACAATTAGCAGTAGGAAAAGCTTCGACCCAGGAAGTCAGAGGGCAAACCAAAACAAGGAGGTGCTTTTTCCCAAAAGCCTTTGGCATATCTGCAAAGTCAATTTGAAGATGTTGAAATGGAGCAGCAGGCGGAGGTCTTCCACCCTTAATTTTGTTAAGAGGCGGAGCAGGTCCATTACGCTGACATGTGCTGCATGCTTTCACTATTGACAGGCAGTAGGGTTGAATGCCTGGAGCATACCAAAAGCGAGCGATGGTGTCCACAAGGGCATGCGTGCCGTAGTGACCCCCCTTATCATGGTGCCAGCGAATTGCCACGGGGTATGTGGAGCGAGGGAGGCAGGCTCGGCCATCCGGCATAAGCCAGGTCCCTGTGACCAGAGTGGCTCCGAGGCTCTCCCATGACTGTAGTTCAGCAGCGGGTACTGGTACGGGGTGCGGTGGAGTAAAGGAGGAGGCTGCAATAGCCAACGTGGGCATGGCTAAGGGTAAGACGGCAGCCGTCTTGGCAGAGGCGTCAGCCAGGGCATTCTAATGGGTGACGGGGCTATCATCTTTAGTATGGGCCCGGCAGTGAACTACAGCCAGGACCGAGGGTTCTTGGAGGGCATCCAAAAGCTTGTGGATGGGGGGGAGGTGCTGAATGGGTTTACCGGCAGCTGTCTGGAAACCTCGAAACTTCCAGAGGTGGATGTGACAATGCACAACTCCAAAAGCATACTTGCTGTCAGTAAAAATGGTAACGGTCTTACCAGTGGCCAACTGGCAAGCTCGGGCCAGGGCATAGAGTTCGGCGGCTTGGGCTCCCCAGTTGCCTGGCAGTGAGGCGGCCTCTTGAATGTCCCATTCGGAGGTGACTGCATAACCGGTAAAACGCTTGCCATCAACATAGAAGGAGCTTCCGTCCGAGAAGAGGATGCAATCAGGGTTGTCTAGTGGCACGTCAAACAGGTTGTCCCTTATCTGTAAGATGCTATAAACTACTTCCACACAGTCGTGCTGATCCTGGAGGACTGGCAGGTCAGGAAGCAAGGTAGCTGGATTAAGGGGCCCACACCTTTCAAAAATTAGGTTAGTGTCTTCTAAGAGTTCGGCCTCTAGCTGTTGCTGACGATGGGCCGAAAAGACTTGGGTTGTGCCCCTACGCAGAAGGGCTGACAAGGCATGAGAGGTCCAAACCGTGGTAAAATGACCCAGGGTCAGGCTCTTTGCCTTTGTGATCAGCAGGGCAGCTGCTGCCAGAGTCCGGGTGCAGGATGGGGTTCCCTGAGCGACAGGGTCGATCTGCTGAGAGTAAAAAGCAAGCGGGAAATGGTGGGGCCCGCTCAGCTGGGTAAGGACGCCACTAGCAATTCCGCCCCTCTCGTGGACAAAAAGGTGAAAGGGTTTGCTGTAATTGGGGGGGGCGGAGAGACATGGAGGAAGCCACACTGTCCTTGAGTAACTGAAAGGCTTGGATTGTGTCCGGGGACCACTGCAAAGGGTCAGGAGCAAGGTTAGCAGTGAGTCGGTGGAGCGGTTTGCTTAACTCCCCGCAGGACAGCAACCAGGGGCGACAGAAGCCAATTAATCCTAAGAAACCTCGAAGTTGTTTCTTGGTGTTTGGCAGAGGGCAGTTTTGGATAGTCTTTATGCGGACTGGGTCCATTTGTCTCCCCTCTGGGGTTAACAGGAAGCCCAGATATCGGACCTTCTGTGAGACCCACTGAATCTTGTTAGGGTCTACCTTGTGGCCTCTGGTGTGTAGGTATAATAAAAGTGCCTTACCATCGATGTGGAGGGCAGCTTCTTCGCGGTTACCTAATAGGATGTCATCTACGTATAGGACTAACGTGGATCCCTGCGGACTGGTGAAGCCTTCCAAGTCGTGGCGGAGGCATTGGCTGAAAATCGTGGGGCTCTCTCTGTAGCCTTGAGGAAATCGTTGCCAGACATAACTTTGTCCCTCCCAGGTGAAACCAAAGAGATACTGAGAGTCTGGGTGCACAGGAATGCTAAAAAAGGCTGATTTTAAGTCAATAACAGTGAACCACTCAGCATCCCAGGGGATTTGGCTGATGATAGTAGCTGGATCAGGAACTACTGCATGAAGAGGGACCACATACTGATTAACAACCCGTAGATCCTGTACAAAGCGCCAACGAATAGGGTCTCCGTCCTTTTTAGGAGGCTTTTTGACAGGCAGTATAGGGGTGTTACAGGGAGTGCGCTGAGGGCGGACTAGCTTTTGTGCAATGAATCCCTTGATAATGGGGCGGATGCCCTCCCGGGCTTCCAGCGACAGGGGGTATTGAGGGACTGACGGGGGGGTTAAGGAGGGCTTCACTTGAATCCTTACTGGCTCTGCCGAAAGGAGCAGGCCAACATCAGTGTCAGAAATTCCCCAGAGGGTTAAAGGCAAGTCAGTGAGGTCAGGGGAGAGAGAGGGGGGGGTTTCCCAATTACCCTGAGTTGGGGCCGAATCTCCTAACACTGTCATCAATAATCCTACCCCTTCAGGAGTGCAGGTTAAAGTAGCCTCAAGCTTACAGAGTAAGTCCCAGCCCATCAAAGGGATCGGACAAGCTGGGGAAAAAAGAAAACGGTGAGAAAAACATTTATCAGCATAAATAACATTTAGAGGTAAAGTGAGTCCCAGAGACTGTGGGCTGCCCTTCACCCCAGTTGCAGTTTTAACCTCAGAGGATAGCCAGGGAGAGGGGGCATGGTTTAAAAGAGAGAAAGTAGCTCCAGTATCAATGAGGAAGGAGACAGGCAGTCCTTGGACTGAAAGGGTTAGACGAGGCTCTTTGCTGGGAGGGGAGAAAGTGAGGAAGGAGCCGGCTAAAGACATTAAGGAAATAAGACCATCACATTGTTTGCCTTCGCCCCCGGGGTACCGTCATTGAGGAGGCTGAGTTTGCTGCAGCTGCTGCTGTTGCCCGTAGTTGATCCAGGCCTGGGGAACGGGCTGAGCTGGTGGTGCAGGGGTGTATTCGTCCCTACTGTAAGTATCTGCGGATGCGACCGGACCCTCTGGGCGTCCCCAGGGGAGGGGTATGCAACCTGCTGCATCTGCTTGATCTTTTGCCTAGTAATTACTCCTCCCGAGGTGTGCCCTTCCATTTCCCCCTTATCCCTCTGCAGAGATTCCGATCTGGAGTCCTGCAGATTCCCCTCTGCACCCTGGAGAGAGTCCCCCTGCGGAGGAATAGGGGCAGGTGCAGTGGGGACCAACTGACGAGTCAAAACACGCCGTGGTTTACACCCTTCATCGAAATAACATGGAGGGGGTTCACTCTCGGGAGAATACCTGACTGCCATAATTTTTAAAGATTTCCACAGCTCTGCTGCTGTGTCCCAACAAAACCAGTAACATAACTGTCCCGGATGGTCTTTTTCGATCTGGCTCCTTACTCCTCTTAAGGCAGCCTGTTCGAAAGAGCCATACGAAGGCCACCTCATCTCCGGGTTGGCCAATACCGCGGTATACCCAGTCCAATTCCTTACACACCGTGTGTACAACTTCCTCCTAGACATTCCTGTCTGTACTGGGAGTTTCCCTTCGTTCCATAACTTATTTACAATCCCCAACGGACTCTCAAGAGGCACACTAGTCCCTTGACCCATGGTGTCTGACAGGAGCCCTCCAACTGGCGTTTACCCTGCTGTCCAGTACACGACCCCTCAATATTGAATTGGCTGGGAGAAATCTCCCGAGGCGCCTGCCAATTCGTATATGAGTGGTCTGACCACTGGACAGAGGCACCGCACCAGAAGGAAATCCCGGACGAGCCCCCAAATTGTTAGGTAAAAAAGCAAGTCCTCACTCACCTCTCCAGCACCCGAGTTCGTGCGGAGTTGGTATGGGGCTCACAATCTGTCAGAGACCAGACACCAATTCGTTGATCAACAGGCTCACACTATCCTTAGCTTGAAAAGCTTCAGAGTAAGTGTGGCAAGTTTATTAGGGGTGAGCATCAATATTTATACACAGAAGTAAACAAAGTGATTAACAGATCATAATGGTCATGTATAATCAATCAAGATTCTACAGGATAAAACAGGTTAAAATGTAAATTCAAAAAGAGAAAAGGGGAGATGGCTACTTAAGGGGAGGGGTGTGTCATGAGTAGTTCACAGGTCAGAGCTTTGATTAGAAGTTCAGACAGAGATATCAAGTCTGGGTTAAGTTTCAGCTCATCAAAAGTTCAGACTCAACACAAGCTCCCCTCACCCTCCTCCTCCCCTGAGTGTCCCCGCTCCTCTGCCTACCTCGTAGCGTTGCCCGCTCGGCCACCACCGAACAGCTGCTCCGGGAGTGGGGGGAGGAGTGGGAACGTGGCACGCTCAGGGGAGGAGGCGGGGAAGAGGCAGGACCAGGGTGGGGATTTAGGGGAAGGAGTTGGAATATTGGCAGGGAGGGGGTGGAGTTGGGGCAGGGACTTTGGGGAAGGCGTTGGAATGGGTGCGGGGCCTTATGGAAGCAGTGAAGTGGGGGCAGGGCCGGGGGCAAAAGGGAGGTCAAGCACCCATGGAAAAGAGGGGAAGTCAGTGCCTATGGATGTAAGGAAAGGAAGGCCATTACAGTACCTTCCCTGACTACTATAAGGGGCAGTACAGTAAAGGCCCAGTAAAGGTATAGCTGCTCTAACACTATCTTCGTATGAAATACGGAACGTTATTGCAATTGTGTGGCAGTCAGAAGGAGTAGGCAGCTCCCAAGGAGTGTATTGAAAACTGCTTTGGGTGGAACTGGATTAGGAGTTGGAATACTGGATGCTACTAACATAAAGGTATTGGCAAACAAAATAAGTTATGTTACAGTTGAAATACAAGAATTGGGAAGCCCATCAGTGCATCCCTGTCGAATTAGGAATGGGGCAACAATTATTTTTTAAAATACGGCGGTGTGGCCACAGCAAGGTGAAAAAGATTTATTACTTTTTGCAGGGGCTATGGAAACAATACAAGAAAATGTGTCCTTAGCATTAGCCTGTACACAGGCCCAAGATATAAGTCAGCAATTGGTAATCCAAATGACTCGGGAAGCCATGCAAGGAAACTTGCCTTTGGAAATAAAAAAGGTTGTTGTGGAAGAATGTTACACAAGGGGAGAGACAATTAATGGCGTAGTGGAAATTTGTAAACTCTACACTAAATAAGGACCAAATGGTTCTACAAGCATATGCTCCAGTCTCACTATCAATATATATCCAGTGTTACCTGTGGGAATCCAACTAACAAAAAATTTGGTTATGTATTCTGCTGATCACCATTCCTAGGCATATAAAGAACATCAACAATGGAAAACTACTGAAATCTTTCAATGTGTGGCCCATGAAAATTTGAGATGTGTGTGAGGATCAAAATTTAAAAGAAAGAGACGGATATTTTTATGTTAAAGACAAAGGAACCCAAAGTATGTTTGATATCTTCACTGAACAAAAATCAGCTGTTGTGTATGCAGGAAGGGGATGTGTTTGTGTTAGGAGTCATTGTCCAATGGTGGTAGTAGATGATAATGAATAGTATGTTATGACTTATTTAGTTAATAATGTTTTTGCATTACAAAGATTAAAAGTTGTGATTTTGAATACTAATTACCTGTATGGTCTGTAAACTACTTGAAGTTTAAACCAAAGTTGTATCACACTGTAACACCTGTAACCTTAGGCATGAATATGATCATGATAAGAAAATTGTTGGTCCATGCTATATTCCATTCACATTTACAATATATTGCACAGACAGGAGAATAAATACATAGTGAAGTACATGATCATACAGAAATCACTCAGGCACTGAAAACCGTTGCAGGACAACACTCTTGGTGGGAAACACTATTAGGGGGGTGGTCTTCTGCACCTGGTATGCTAAATATAATGGTTCGCCTTATTGTGGTGGTCACTGGAATCCAATTGGCTTTATTAGTAAGCATAATAGCTTTCGCTTGCTGGATGAAGAGAAGTGTTCGGAGAATACAGGAAGCTGGCATACAAAGTCAAATAAGGCCCTTGTTAATTATAGCTAGGAGGCAAGCCCAAGCTCAGCAGGTCTGAATACTGGACTCCTGGAACAGTAATGATGATGGCTTTAGTAAAAGTGTCATTAAGGAGGGGACTGTAAAGTCTGAGGCCTTTTTTTTTTTTAGTAAGCAGCAGCAGCCATGAGTTAAAAAGCAGAAAGTCACATCCTCACATTCCATCTAAATTGCATTAAAACCGTGTAATATCAGGCTGTTAAGAAGTTGCTCCTGTCCTGCTAGTACCTACCGTCACCTCTTAAACAACTTAAAATCTGTTTCTTTAAGAAAACTTTGTTCGATAGCATTCTGTCTGGCAAGGAACCACTTATCAACAGTTGTGACTGTGAAATCTATACTTCTATTATTTTGTCTTTATGATTTCCACTTCTTTATTGTTTATCTGTATGATTCTTTGTTTCTGTCTGTTGCATAACTAATTTTGCAAGATTTAAATCAACTAAGATCGTGGGGTATGATTGGTTAAATAATTGTTTCATAATGGGCTAGGATTGATGAAAAATACCGTTTTTTAATACTTTTGTTTAAAATGATTGGTTAAGGTATATAGAAGCAGGAGTCAAGTTTAACTATATAAACTGGGGTCCAAAAGGCAGTTCTTTGGAACTTAACTCCAGGACACAGCCCAAGATCAGAGCTGCTAGACCTCAGTGCCACAGGGCCGCCCAGACGGGGGGGCAAGTGGGGCAATTTGCCCCGGGCCCTGCAGCGGCTCCCATGAGAGTTTTTCGGGGCCCCTGGAGCGGGGTCCTTCACTCACTCTGGGGGCCCCGGAAAACTCTCGCGGGGCCCGGGCCCCCGGAGCTTCTTCCGCTCCGGGTCTCTGGCGGCAGTTGGGCAGCAGGGGTCCTTCCACTCCAGGACCCGCTGCCGAAGTGCCCTGAAGACCCGCGGCGGGGGGTCCTTCCGCCCCGGGACCTGCCGCCGAAGTGCTGGGTCTTCAGCAGCAATTCGGCGGCGGGGGCCCCCTGCTGCCGAAGACCCCAGGCCCCCTGAATCCTCTGGGCAGCCCTGCAGTGCCATACCAATCATATTGTGCAGAAACTGCAGTCCCCAGACGATCTAAATCTTGAAGGACCACAGAGAAAAGTTCATCCGCTTTATTGGGAGTGGTGAGCATTTTGTGCTTAGCACATGTATTCTGTTTTGGTAACTGTTAATGAATAGAAGTTAAGGATATTACTGTGTAAGACTCTTTCACTGGTAGAAAGACCCGCAAACGCACAGAAGATTACACCCTAGGAACTGGTTATTGGTGGACTGGAGCCCTAGGAACTGGGTAAGGGTCGGTACCTTTCACCCAGAGCCCTAGGAACTGGCAAAGGGTGGGGGTGCCTAAATTAACTGGATTATGCCTTGAGCCCACAGAACGGTAAAGGTGGGGTGCCCTACAGTGTGCTGGTAAGATGGGGGCACAGCAAATTGCAGAATCAGGGCCTAAAACACTTACAAGAGTAAAACCTATTATGTGAATTAAATTGTGTGATGGGTATATATACACAATTAGGCCAGAAAAAGGCTAACAAACCACAGGTGGAGAAAGAGAAACTACTCCTCTCCTCCTTGCCAGAAGAACCTGTCTGAGCCTCCAGCTGAGGATGATAAGTTCTCCAGCTCTGTATCTCTGGCTACATCTACACTACAGGGGGGAGTCGATTTAAGATACGCAAATTCAGCTACGTGAATAGCGTAGCTGAATTCGACGTATCGCAGCCGACTTACCCCGCTGTGAGGACCGCGGCAAAATCGACCTCCGCGGCTTCCTGTCGACGGCGCTTACTCCCACCTCCGCTGGTGGAGTAAGAGCATTGATTAGGGGATTGATTGTCGCATCCCAACGGGACGCGATAAATCGATCCCCGAGAGGTCGATTTCTACCCGCCGATTCAGGCGGGTAGTGTAGACCTAGCCTATGAGTGGGGGGCAGCTCTAAACTGGGGACTGGTACAGGAAAACAAATTCTCCCTCCTGTTTATGAAAAAATGAAGTATAGAATGGGTGATTCAGGAACCTTCAGTCCAGTCAGAAATTCTGGGCAAGAGCAGATGAAATAACCTCTTTGCTGTCCAACAACTTCTCTTTAGAGCTGAGACTCAACAAGGCAGTTAGCAAGCATTTTAGGTTAAGGTCCAGGGAAGTTCTGTTGGGTGAGAAAGACTTAAAGGGACAGGACCTTTCCTCTCTGTATGTCTGTCCCTAATGGGACAGGAAGACACCCTGCACTTTGACTACTCTCTGTTTTAGCACATCCTGGGAGCTGAGATGAGTTCTCCTTACAGGATAGCCATTTGAGACACTGAGTGGGCCATAAAATTTACCATCTGGCCATGCTCCCCCGTCTGGCCTCTTCCAAAGCTACTGTGGGTCCTACTTCTGTTCTTATTCTTCTCTAAGAAAGGAATTTGCTTTCTGCTGCTGCAAGAGTTATCCATAATAATCTAATTCCACTTCGGGGTCAGATTGACACCTTTACTCATGTTTAAGGCTACGATATTTTCACGTGACTTCCAGTGACCCCCGTGAATTCAGTCTTGTGGGACAGAAGCTGGAGGGTCCCCCCGCCGTTCCCTGTGGCTGCGGGTGCCAGGGCTCCCTGGAGTTCCCAGTTGCCATGGGCAGCGAGGCCGCATCTCCTGGCTGCCGCGGGGAGTGGGGACCCCCCCACAGCTCCCGGCGGACGGGAGCAGTGGGGGCCCCCTGGAGCTCCGAGTTGCTGTGGGTAGCGGGCCCCTCTTGCAGCTCCTGTCCAACACAGGCAGTAGGACCCCCTAGAGCTCCTTGCAGCCTTCCGAGCTGCCGCGGGCACCGGAGTCCTTCAAAGCTCCCGGCCTCCGCAGATGGTGGGGGTACACTGGAGCTCCAAACTGGGGAACCGTGGAGCTCCAAGCCACCACACATGGTGGGGGCACCCAGAGCTTGGAGCAGCCCCTGCAGCTGGACTCCCCATTTTGTCAGGGGTATTTTTAGTAAAAGTCAGGGACAGGTCAAGGGTTTCCATGAATTTTTCTCTATAGCCCGTGACCTGTCCGTGACTTTTACTAAAAATATCCGTGACACAATCTTAGCCTTACTCATGTGGAGTAGTCCTTTATGCTAGAAGAAGTCCCATGGAGTCAGTGGACCATTTCTAGAGTAGTGCCACTCAGGATAAGGGTGTCAGAATCTGGCCCTTTTAAGTGACCCTCAATACCCACCTCTTCTACGCTAATTAAAACCAATTTCCATACGAGACATTAGCAAATTTTCATGATTCATCTATTATCCCCACTTACACCATCTTATTTTAAGATTTCTTTTGTAAATGTTGTACATTGGTATTAACTTTATAACATGCAGTACATATTAAGACTGAAGCAACTAATGGCTTCCTATAAACCAGCTGGGACATGTCTGCTCTTGTCTCAATACGTTGTGTCTCCTCACCCAAACATGCCTTCAGATATATGAATCTGTCAGATGACACTTATTATGATTCCCGCTCCTGGCCACTTCACATTTTTATCTCATTCATGATTCTAATTGTTCTGACAAGTGCTAATTGTCCTAAAGTGACTACATTTTTTTAAAAAATGGATGGGTGTGCTTATTTATAACCACAAAATGACATTCAGGTGCATAGCACTGAAATTAAAGTCATTGGCTTATAGACATACAGCATCATTCTGAGAGTAGTCAGATCAAATATGCCATACAGTTGTCTAAAACAGAAGACAAATGTATGTTTAAGTTCATACATTCATAGAGTTCTTTAAACATCCAAGCACTTAAAGTGAAAAATAAATAATATAATGAAGCAGTGCTAAGGTAATAGTGAGAATAAGATTAATTTAGCTATTAATTCAGGAAGTATACTCTTTGGAGGAGGCTACTTTCTTAGGTGAAGAAAGGAATAATCATGTGAACGAGCTGCTAGTGTATCCTTTTCAAGCTCCAATACAAAATCCTTATAGGTAATGCACAGTGTGCCTGTCTAGGCACACGTGATAGCATTATAAATGGGCCAAAAGCTTTGTGAATAAGCAAAAGCATCTTTAAAAAAGAAAACATCAATCCACTCCTTTATGGTGACTCAGTCAAGATATGAGCATAGGACTGAAAAGCTTAAAGATCTTGATTACGGTAAATATTCTGGGAGGCAGAATCAAGTATATCAAGTCCAAAAGATAAAGGGAAAGTGCAAGAATGCCCACCTATAAATAATTTCAGCCAAGTCATATTGGGCAAGGCTTTGTCTGGATCTTTTTATTCCTCTGAGAAAGTATATGTCGGAACCCACAGGAATTCCCAAAATGAGAGAATCAGCCACCTTTGCCTTCTTCACTCTTCCTAAGTAGAGTAGTCAAAAAATGCAGGTGCATGCAAACACACCTCTACAACTTGTTTTAGTTGAAAAGTCATTTTTAATTCAAAAAAATCCCCCCAGAAGTATTTGACAATTTTTCCCCATTAGTTTTACTCCTGAGCTGCACCAAGCACAGCACAAGATCTGCTCCATGAACACACAAAGCTGCTCTGAAGAATACAGCTGCAGTCTGCAGGACAAAAAAGATTCTATCATGAACACTTACTTTATATTAAGAAACAAATAAGTAAACGTAGGGTACCCAACTGTTCTGACGTAGTATGGCTTTTTACACCTATGTAACTTCATTGATTTCAGTGGAGTTACTTCTGGTTACTGCTGGGGGGATTCTGTGCCACTGCATGTGCACAGAATCCATGTGCACCACAGATTTCTTTCGGCAGATGACTTTCTGATAGGGAAGCAAAGGGAAGCTGCAAGAGCAGTCACGCACCACTCCCTAGCAGCACAGGTACATCATTTCAGGCACCTGGAGCAGCTGGAGGAGAGGTAAATCACAGCGGGGCTGGGGACACCCCAGCCAGTGGCTTCTACCCTGAGCCAGGATCAACTGCTAGTCCTGGCTGGGCTGGAGCCAGGAGAGGACGGGACTTCCTCTTCCCCTGCAAGGAGTGACTGGGGCTGTGTTAGACCCACCTCCAGAAACTTCCCCCAGCTGCAGGAAGCTCAGTATCCTTCCCTGCTTCCTGCCCCCATCATTCCTCAGCTGTGTGGGTAGGAGTCACTGTATGGGGAGCTGCTCCCCTATCCACCCAACCCCTGGGCATCCGGACCTCCCATACCCAGACACTCCTGCCAAGCCTCACCCAGTACATCCAGAACTCCCCTAGCTTTCCATACCCAAACCTCACCCCACTGAATTTGATCCCCTGCATCTGGAGCTCCCCTGCACCCAAACCCCCTGCCTCCAGACCACCCCCTATTGAGCTCCCTGCACTCAAACCCCCACCCTGATGCCCCACCCCCTGCACCACCCTGAGCCCCCATATCCAGACCCCAACCTCACCAAGCCCCACTCCCCCAGCACCCAGACCCCACTCCACTGAGACCCCCCCCACCCAGACCCCTCTGCTGAGCCCCAACCATCTTCACCTGGAAGCCCCTGCAGAGTCCCATTGCCCCTGCACCTGGAACCCCCCACAATGAGCCTCTCTGCATCCAGATCCCCCCACATTTAGACCCCCCACAGAGCTGCCTGCACCCAGATTGTCCCACACAGAATCCTCTCACTCCACACCTGGATCCCCCCAAACTGAGCTCCTCCACACTTGGATCCTACCTGGTTGAGGCTGCCTGCCCCACACCTGGTGCACCTGTCCCAGAGGGGTATGACCCCAGGGTGTTTCTGGGGCAGGCCCAGGCTTTGTGCTGTGTCAGGGTCGGGTGCAGCCTCACTGCTGAGTCCATGTCCAGGGAGTTGGGGGGCTGCAGGGTGATCTCCCACCTTCATGCAGCCAATGGTCTGTGCTCTCCACTGCCATGCTGGAGCCTCTGCAATTATTTATTGACAAATGAAACTTACAGAATTTTAAAATATTGTGTGCAGAAATTTTAATTTTTTGTCGCAGAATTTTTAATTTTTTGGTGTAGAATACTCTCAGGAGTATCTGATGTACACTAGTGAAGATTAAAAACCTCAAATGATTAAGTCATCAAGCCTGGGTGTTATTCCTCTAAGAGTTCTGAAGGAATTTATCAATGAAGTGGCTGAGTTGCTAACAAAAGTATGTGTTCTCACATTAAAATCAGCTATTATGCTATTACTGATGTGAATGCCCACACATCCTTTTTGACTTCATGAGCATAGTAGGAGAGAGGTGTACCCACAGATTTCTTTTAAAGAGGCTTGATTAATCCTACAAATTTGTCTTAGTCTGTGTGATCTTTTACATATCTGTGTGCATCCAGTTTCAGGACTGGAGCTTGAGAAAATAATTTAAGGCATGTGTTCACGTGTCAGTTGTCAATGTGTTGCAATTTTACTTTATCAAAAGTGGATCATCCTTGATCAAAGTTCAGTGGAAAAGAGAAAACAGCAGTGGGGGGAATGGTAATACAGTTTGCTGTAAGAATGTTAAAAATGCAATTTGTGATTGAGTAAAAAAAGCAGCCTTTTTCCCCTTCATGTTGTATAAAGAAGACCTGAAAGCTTGTCTCTTTACTTTTTTTAAAAAATCAGATTTTTTTTAAAAGTTAAAAATTCAGATAATTCCTATCCTGCAAGAGTGTAGATAGTTGAAGAACCAGTAGGATTAGGATATAAAATTACCAAATTAGTGGAACCAGATTAACTTGACATGGGAAGTTTTTATTTAGACTATTTAAAACTCTGGGATGTTAACAAAAAACCTTCCCTGTTAAGGGTTGATTATATATCAGAGGCCCTCAAAGATTTCTGCAGCAAGGGCATGAAAGGACAGACTTGCCATTCCTGATAGTTCTGAGATGTAACTTTTTGTTGTGTTTTAAGAGCCTGAATTTTTTTTTAAAGTAGTCCCTCTTTAAATCATAAAGCAGCAATAGAAGTACATCTAAGATACAGCCTTTCCTATCCATCCACACAGGTAGAACGCTCATGATATCGTGTCTCAATGACTGCAACATCTTTCTCTCTGGCCCTGACAAATGCAATCTTGTCCTGCTTATACCCATTCAGAATGTTGCTGCAATGATCATTCTCCCAACCTGTTCCTTTGACCACATCACACCTCTCTTAGCATCTCTCCAATGGCTTCCCTTCTCTATCCTATCAAACATAAAATGCTTGTCTTCATTTTCAAGGCCCTTCATGGCCTATCCCCACCTGGCCTGTGATTTCTCATTCATTATCAGGATGTCTACTCCAGCCAGTGATTTCAGCCTTCATGTAACATTTCAGGAAATCTTGTTACTATAGAAAGCCACATCTTCTAATCTATTAATGCTTCAAAAGTTAGTTTATATAATAAACAGTTTGAAGTGTTGTTATACAACTGACAAGAGCTTGGACCCATGTTTCAGAAAACCTTGTTAGATATGCCAAAATACTGCAAACTTGGAAAAACCAATTTGGATCCAAACTTGCAACTCTACTTCATAATTAATTGCATCACAAAGTTTGAAGCTTTACTGGCTCTTAACATGCTCCTCAAAGAGCTCTTGCCATTCTTTATGAACATGCTCCTCAAAGAGCTCTTGCCATTCTTTATGGAAGGGCCCTGTCAGAACTCCAGCTAGTTTAAAGTTTTCATTCTCCCAACCAGAGATATCAGAAGAGTTAAAAGCCTAGATTCCACCTCAAGAAGCAGTTACAAATACATCAGAGACTGAAAGAAAGTCACAGATAGATACTGGTTTACAAAATAACCCATATAACTGGTAGTTGAGGTCCATATTGTGCCATCAGGTTGTGCCTTCTTATATCCTGTTTAGGGTGTTCTGCTGGAAAAATATAGATGGAACAACAGGCCAGGAATAATATTTTGGTAATTTGTCTGTTTGTTTCTGTAGTGGTACAGAAAGCAGTAAGAAATATTAAATATAAATTAACTTAATATACACATCAAATGACCAAATTCCTTAGACAAACATACTAGGCTTTTAGATTGTAAGCTCTTTTGGTCCAGATACTGTCATTTCTCTATATGCAGCATCTAATGGAGTCTTTACCTGGTTGACTTTAGCAACTACTACACTATGTGTTAACACTACACCTTTGCATAATAACCATCAGCTTTCATTCATTTTTGTTTTGACTTCAAATAGGAAAACAACTTTCACAAAAATATTGCGCGCGCACACACACGATAGGCTCTTTTAGGAGTGTCTCAGCCAGTGAGTTTTTGTAAGGCATGCAACAACTCACTTGCATGCAGCATGACCATGCATGTTCTACAAAATGGCATCCTCCATGGGGGACAGAAGGAATTATTTCATAGGCCAGATCTGGCCCACGGGCCACCAGTTGGACAACACACAACTGGTCAAGCATGCAATGCATGCCTTGTATACACAGATGGCATGCGACTGGCTAAGGCCCAATACCTGTATCTTATATGTTGGCATAACTATTGGCTCAGGTGCCATTATTCAGGATGTACATCTGTGCAAATGAGAGGAGAATAAAGCATTTTAAGGTAGTAGGTTGTTTTTTCAGCAGTCGTGTAGTTACACTAGTGCTATTAATGGTGCAAAACTAGACACTGGCATTTTTCCACAATATCTTATTAGTATTGTGGTAACCCCAGTTATGGATCAGGGCCATACTGTGCTAGACATGATACAAACACATAACAAAACAAAACAAAAAAGAGAGGCTGTCCCAAACTTGGATTGTAGCCTCTTTCCAAAGAGGCTATAATCCAAGTAATTTCACGTGCTCTATTCAGAGCAAATTTAAAAGTACGTAGTAAAAATCCTCATTTTCAAGTCTGGGTTAGAGCTCACATCATTGATTGTGTGATGCAGCTGTACTGTTGAGAAGAACTTACCAGTAAGAAAATTCCTCATCTAGACAAGACCCCAGGGAGTGACCCTGAGCAAAGAGGACCAGCCTCTGTTCCAGGTGTTATGATGTCCCAGGTAATTTGTCAGAACCCCTAACTAAGACTTTAATTTTGATAACATTTTACTCCATTTTCCTGTTAACAAGATCATCCGGGACCTGCAAACTTGAATCTAAACTTATTCAGCACAGTCACAAAACTACTAGCTAGCCAGAAGCCATTTGTACAGCACCAAGCACAAGCTAATCTTGATGGGCCTCTAGGCACTAATGCAATACAAATACAGTACTCTGGCTACATCTACACTACAGGGGGGAGTCGATTTAAGATACGCAAATTCAGCTACGTGAATAGCGTAGCTGAATTCGACATATCGCAGCCGACTTACCCCGCTGTGAGGACGGTGGCAAAATTGACCTCTGCGGCTTCCTGTCGACGGAGCTTACTCCCACCTCCGCTGGTGGAGTAAGAGCGTCGATTCGGGGATCGATTGTCGCGTCCCAACGGGACGCGATAAATCGATCCCCGAGAGGTCGATTTCTACCCGCCGATTCAGGCGTGTAGTGTAGACCTAGCGAATCCAATCCTGCATACCCTTAAATCACACAAGTAGTCCCATTAGTTTCAATCAGATTTACTCAATAACTAAATATTGCTGAAGTGAATTATGATTGTAGGACTGGCAGCCTAGTTCTTACAGGTTTAGTTTGAATTCAAGCTATTTAACGGGTATTCAAGCTATTTTTAAATTCCTGTATGTAGTTACACACTGAAACTTTGTATATACTGTATAGATGACTCAGAGAACCTGCTGGGCAGTGCAATTATAACAAATCTTAGTTTATTTTTCTTATCCCTATCTAAAGAAAAGGTTCTCTTTGTGCAAATAAGATTAGTGTAATACAATATTAAGAGTATACTTAATCTATGGTAAACAATATGTCATTAAAATAACATCTCTGACAAAATTTAAGCACTCAGAGTTCCACTGAGCCAATGGAAGATCTGGGAACAGAACCCAGGATTCCCAACCATTAGCCCTATGAAGCCCTGCTTCCTACAAAGCAGAAAGGCTGACTTTAGGCCCCGATCCCACAAACAATGATGCATGTGAGTAACTTTACTCATGAATAGTCCCATCTTCTGTTGTACCATCTAATTAAAACATAAAATCCTGAAAATTAAAGCAAGCCTTGTTTTAATATTTGCATCAACCACTGTATGATAATATCTCACAATCAAAGTGATTGTCCAGGTCATCTGTTTTTTCCCACAATGGAACCGGTCATGTGAGTAAAGTTGTTCACATGCTTAAATGTTTGCAGCATCAAAGACTTTGGCCTTTTCTACACACAAGGGTTTGTGCCAATTTAACTAAATTGGACCAATTTATGAAAGGATGTGATGAAAGGATGATGTTGACCTTGTCACAAGCATAGTTTTATTGGCTTCAGAAGAAAGAGAAGATAATCTGGGTAGTGACATGCCTACTATTTTATCCCTCACCAATATCTGTCCTTTATGATAAAGGGCAGAAGATAAACTTCTACTTTAGTTCACAAGAAGAGGAGTTCTTAATGCTTGATCCTCAGCTGATGTAAGTCAGCACAGCTCCATTGATTTCATTAGGGTTGGGCTGACTTATGCTCACTCAAGAACTAACACACACTTAATTATTATGTACTAAGGATCTGAGGGCAACTTATAGTAAGCAAACATTTGGGGGGGACAAGCAATGGCTAGAATACTTGTAGACAACACACAGCAAGATAATCCAGCGTGCAGACTCTAACTATGCATCACTTGCTATCACACCCTGAAGTTAGTTTTACTGTTGCCTTTAGACATGTGGGAAGAGAAACTGACAATATGATCTTATGTTGGTTTGAAGTAGTGTTCACTGTCCACATTTACTGCCTGTAGCATTCCAGTCTCTCAAATACCGGTATTGTTAATCTGGAGCATATGGACATTATGTTTCTTCTTCTGTCTTTATGATTTAGCAATTGAAGACAAGGGAAGAGATCTAGCAGCAGGTGAACTAGCCCGCTCTCCACAAACCACCAGCAAGTGCTCTACAGCAGCGGTTCTCAGCTGGGGATCTGCAGCCCCCTGGGATTCTGCGAGCCCTTTCAGGGAGGCCACGGAGCCCCACAGCTGAAACCCGGTGCCCCAAACCCCAGCGCTGAAGCCGAAACTGGCGTGGGGCTGAAGGCAGCGCCCCCATGCCCCGAAGCCGGGAGTGGTGCAGGACTGAAGCCAGCACGCCCCCTCCCACCCCAAAAGCCAGGAGTAGTGCAGAGCTGAAGCCGACACCACCCCCCCCCCCACCGAAGCCGGGAGCGACGTGGAGCTGAAGCCAGTGTCCCCTCCCCAAGCTGGGGGCAGCACAGGGCTGAAACCGGTGCCCCCCCCCCCCCCAAAGCCAGGAGCAGTGTAGGGCTGAAGCCAGCAAACCTCCCTACCAAGCCAAGAGCAGCAGGAGGGCTGAAGCTGGGAACCCCAGTGCCCCTCCCCCCCACTGGAACTGGCCCCGCCCATACACAGCCCCTAGCTACTCCCTCCCTGCACCCTGAGTGACTCCCCTCACTTCACACACAGCCCCTAGCTACCCCCTCCCTGCACCCTAAGTAGTTTTCAAACTTTTTGAACTGAGTCCCCCCTTAGAGTTATATTTTTTGGTTGCGTCCCCCCGCAGCCCAGACAGGCTGGGTGGACTCCTGAGTGAGACGGGGTGGAGGTGGCGCTGCCTCCCTGGACCCTGCTGGACTTGAGCCCCGCCAGTCCTTGCCCCCCAAATATAAGTAAAACTATGCCTATGTCAGCCCGGCATAAAAACCCTGCTGTCAGCCCGGCAGCCACTGTCAGCCCGGTGGCCAACAGCGGGAGCTGCTGCATTCGCGCTGTCAGCCCTGGGCCCCTGCTCTCAGTCCTGAGAGGCCGACAGCAGGGGCTCCCATTCTCAGCCCCAGGTGGACAGTGTCAGCCTCGGGCGGCCGACAGTGGGAACTCTGGTCTCAGCCCTGTGTTCCCACTGTCAACCCCAAGTCCCTGCTCTGAGCCCTGGGCAGCCAACAGCAGAAAAGTAATAACGGACTTTATTACTGCTTATAATAAGGTTCATTATTACTTTTCCGCAATTTTCCATGGTTTGTCTGCAACTCAGCTGCAATTTTTTGATAATCATCATGCAATTCAAATAGGACCTTATCCACTATTCAACATCCACACAGCCAAACAGATAAGTTTATTGGTCTACACCCTAACAGATCATAAAGAGGTACTCAAGGTGAAATGGGATGAGAAAGGTATAGAAATGCTGTCCGACAACAAAAATCGCTGTGATCTGATTTCTGGAAATATCTTTAACTTCTTAATTGCATAACTGAAAAGTTAAGGATTCTCTCCACCCTAATAAGATACCACTCTACTCATAAGAGCTCTTAAGTACCACAGTTTCCCACAAAATTGGGTGACTGGGCAACAAAATGGCAGATGAAATTAAATGTTGATAAATGCAAAGTAATGCACATTGGAAAACATAATCCCAAGTATACATATAAAATGATGGGGTCTAAATTAGCTGTTACTCAAGAAAGAGATATTGGAGTCACTGTGGACAGTTCTCTGAAAACATCCACTCAATGTGCAGCGGCAGTCAAAAAAGCTAACAGAATATTGGGGATCATTAAGAAAGGGATAGATAAGAAGACAGAAAATATCATATTGTCTCTATATAAATCCATCGTTGAGCCACATCTTGAATATTGCGTGCAGATGTGATCGCCCCATCTCAAAAAAGATATATTAGAATTGAAAAATATTCAGAAAAGAGCAACAAAAATGATTGGAGAGGTTAATAAGACTGGGACTTTTCAGCTTGGAAAAGAGACGACTAAGGGGGGATATGATAGAGGTCTATAAAATCATGACTGGTGTGGAGAAAGTAAATAAGGAAGTGTTATTTACTCCTTTTCATAACACAAGAACTAGGAGCTCACCAAATGAAATTAATAGGCAGCATGTTTAAAACAAAAGGAAGTATTTTTTCATACAAGGCACAGTCAACCTGTGGAACTCCTTGCCAGAGGATGTTGTGAAGGCCAAGACTATAACAGGGTTCAAAAAAGAGCCAGGATGGGCAGGGATGGTTTCCCTAGCTTCTGTTTGCCAGAGAATGGATCACTTGATGATTATCTGTTCTGTTCATTCCCTCTGGGGCACCTGGCATTGGCCACTGTCCAAAGACAGGATACTGGGCTAGATGGACCTTTGGTCTGACTCAGTATGGCTGTTCTTACATTCACAGACACCATATATGAAATCTAGGCCCCAGGAAGTCAATGGGAGTATTGCCATTGATTTCAACGGGGCCAGGATTTCACTGCAAGTCCCTATAATACAGTTTTCTGACTACACAAGCCACTAAACAGTATATACCACACTCAGATATATAGGAATTTGACATAAGTACTAGAAGTTCAGTTGTTTCTTTTATATGTACAGAATGTAGAGGTACTAGGCCAAGTTTTCTGTTACTAACATGGCAGAGCTCCATTGACTTCAATAGAGCTATACAAGTTTGAAATAGAATGTGGCTAGTTTTAAGACTAGAATACTGCATGATTTTGCACTGCATCTCTGTATGGAAGAGCAAAATCAGAAGAATAAAGTAATAAAACAGATTGCTGCCTCAGCAGTCTTGGGATTGCAGTAATACTGCTGTGGCTTTCTAAATTCAAAATGGTGCCAACACATTGGCAGAGAGCCCTAAAATGGTGCAAAGAATATCCAGGGTGTCACAGATATTTACAAATGCATTTCTCTACCTCTACATGAGAACTGTGACAAAGCAAATGCAATAAATTTCAAGCATTGTTTTATCACTTTCTAGGGGATTTCTAAGTAGTTGAGAAATATTAGTAGCAGCTGCTGAAACACTCCAGCAGGATGAGACGTGCTGCAGAGGTTGGGCCCACACAATGTCTGCTTGGCATAGATCAACATCACACGTAAATGCTAAAGAGAAATATAAAATGTGACAAAGTCAGAACAGACAGCTATAAGAGTTGTGGAAGTCAGGCATATCAGCCCTAGAATGGTGAAGGCCCTTTTCCTATTAACTGAAAAGAGGTTACCTTAGGTCAGCTAGGAGCAACTGAGTCCAATTAAGGGCTGCCTGTGACCTTTAAACTCCCCCACCACCTGGCAACAGGGAGGAGAGATGAAAGACAAGTAGCAGCAGAGAAAAAAGGCTTCTCTTCTCCATATAGGGGAAGCTACTAAGCTCACTGACTGGGGAAGCACTGGCATCCAGAAGCCAGCATAACAAAGCAACACTGCTGAGAGGGGGCAGGGAGAAGTATTCCCTTTTTGTGTTATGAATTTGTTTCTTTCATTTGGCTGAAGAGTACTGCTTGAGCCTACTCTGAGGCCCACCTTGTAAATACTGAAAAATAAATACAAGTGAGAAATAGAAAAAAAAAAAAAATCTCTGGAGTGGGACTGATTGACTCCAGGCCCTTCCACTGCTAGAGGAGGAAATGCTGGACCCAGTGAGGTAAAGGAAGTGCAGTGCCACAAGAACAAATTTGCTTCAAATGCCAAGATGCAGTTCTCAGTCTGAGTTTCCAGTAGAGGGCTCAGACAGGCATGAGACAGCCTGGCTTGTATTGCAAGGGGCATACCCCTCAGCTGTTCTTAATCCTGCCCTAAATGGAGGGGGTTTGGGTAAAGTCAAGAGCCAAATACAGTATTGCCAACCCCAAGCATTCAAAAATCACGAGTCAGGCCCCAGAAAGTCATGAGACTGGCTTAAAAAAATCATTACATTAAAAAACAGACTTTGAGTCCTCTTTACTTGGCTTCTGGTTTGAGCCTGTATAGTTCACATTTTCAAGCTTCTTTACCATAGCCATTAGGCCTAGAAAGCTACTTTTCTTTAAACAGTTAAAGTTCTCACATGATCCTGGACTCCAAGAGCTGGAGCTTTAAGAAAACACACACCAGATGTTGCAAGAGTTGGCAGCACTACAAGAACCACCATTTAATATGCCGATATAGTTTGCATGATTGCAAGATGGCAGAGGGAAGGAGCCAACCCCAAGTTACCTCCTGTTCCGATTACATCACTGATGGGACAGCCTAGCTGACCTGTAAACTGCAGGTCTGTACAGTGTCCCAAGTGTCTGTGTACTTACTGCTGACTCTACAGTTGGCTTTATACGTTTTTATTAGAGTAGCCACAGTTAGATAGTTATGGGTGTATTGTTTTGAATGGATCTTCAGACACTTGAGTGCTTCATAAATGAGTTCTATTTCTAAAAACATACATATATTGGGTTATGTAATGATAGAATTTGTGACTTTATTCACTAATAAATAACCATAAAAGTGCTGTTTTTTTTTAATTCACAAGTAGCTTCTGACCAGAGCACAGCTATATTAATGGCAATGTGCAGGAATATCCCAAAGTGACATTTCCACTAGATGCAGGCTGTATTCCTTGAAGGAGATTTTCTTGCCAGTTCTCTCCATCCATAGTTCTTTTATGAAAAAATATATTATTTAATCATTTTAAGTCTTTCATTTTCTATTGCTTGAAAATTTTTACTCCATACACTACCTCTGAAATGTAAAATACTGTTTAGGGGTGTTATGAGCAAGGCATATCCCTTTCTTGGCTGCTGTGCCCCCTGGCAGAGATGCAAACCTCTTGCATGGTAGGGGAAGTCACTAATGCACAGCACTTTTTCTAAACATCTTCTACACATATTTAATGAGCAACAGCTCAGTTAGACTAATACTGACTTGCTGCTTCCCAGATCACTATTTCTCAATGACCAGTCTGTGGACCAGCACCAGTCCCTGAGATCTCCCTGATACAGTTTAGGAAGGCAGCAAGCGGGTCTCAGGTATCAAAAAGTTTGAGAAACACTGCCCTAGAGGACCATACAAGGAACTACTTTTCAGAGTTCAGTACAGCCAGGCAGATGGAGTCTGATTATTCACTTTCATATTAAGTGAATGGAATTAAAACTGGTGTTATGGCACAGACAACCAGGTACACAGTAACTACAGTCACCAACATCAAAGGACATTCACTTATTCTTTTTGTATTGTTTGTGTGTTTTAGGGGAGGGTTGTAAGGATTCATTTTTGTCGAGTACCATCATCACAATGGTCCCTTCTGGCCTCGGAATCTATGAACTATATCTATTACAGATAATAAGGTTTAACCAGCAAGAGAGAAATAACAGAGGAAGCATTGACAAGAGGAGTGAGCATTAGGCTGAAAGTCATGGGTTTGTAGTTCATGGCTGCCCTGCACCTGTGCAGTCATAAACAGGCCTTTATTGTTATTTCCACTGGGACCTCTAGGTACTACCATAATCAGGAGTTCGGACCACATTGTGCCATTATTACATACATTTCTAACAAAAAAAGGATGATACCAGCCCCCCCAAGAGTTTACAAGGAGTGGTGGAGGTAAAACCACTCCTGACTTCCTGTTGTCCACTCCCTTCCTCCCCCTGCACCCACCAATTAAGTTGTGAGAGTAATAAAATACACATAAGATGGACTTTTAGAGGCGGGAAAAAAGTACTTAAACTTATCCAAGTTGAAATTTAGAGCTCTCCTTAATGTTTAGGTAATTCAAATACTTTTTTAAATCACAGACTCAGGGTAAGCCAAAACTGATTCTCTTGATTTGTACAAAACATGGAGATCTTTGGAAGGAAAGGAAAATGAGGCAGACCAGCTTTGGAAGGGATAATAGGACACAGCCACCACTTCTCTTACTCTTCTGAGTACCAACCATTATGGGCACTGCGAAAGCTATGTTGACATAAACAGTGACTGAAGAGGTCCAAATGAAGTTTGAAAGAGAAACTTTAGCACCAGATTCAGACTCTATTTAAGGTTATTGTCCCTACTTGAACTGTATAAAAGAATTCTGCCCAAAAGAAATGTAACAAGGCGTGCTCCCACTCTCCGTCCCCTCTAACTCCACATCTGAGAGCAGCAAAGGCACAGACCTGAATTCATAAGGCAGCCAGGGCCAAGCGCTCACCAAATCAATCTTATGGAAAATCCAAAGTCAGGGATTCCTGACTGTTACCCATTCCTCTTCACTTTTGTTTAAATAAGTTACTTTGAAATAAATATTGCACTCTTTCCTCATTCACTGTCCAACCTGCATGCTGAAGGATGTAGGGAATCTGCAGATACAGTATTGTAGTGTGTGATCATGTAACTAAATGCGTGTACTAATGCATATGCACAAGGGGTCAGAGCTAAGATTGCACAGGCAACTTTAGCTTTGACTTTTTCTGACTTTTGAGTGCTTCATTTTGCACTCTTAACGTTCAGTTATTATCATTGCTCATATGGCATGTATTGTCATTCCTTTACTGAGTGGAACCAGATCTCGGGGGTTTTGCTGGCTGACTGCCACCCAGGAGGAGAAAGAGTCTGAGAATATTCTTAGTGTAACTTGTTTTATTCACAAATAGACGCCAATCCTGGAATAGAAGTGGTCACAAATGGCATACAGGCAATCCCCTCTTCCAGGTATTTCAGTTCCAACAACAAAGTCCATTGAACAACTCTGCCTCAATAATTGACTCTAGCTGGAGATATTAAGGCAGACAGAAAGTTCCCTTGATGCTTGCCACCGACCTCCTATAGAAACTGCAAGAGATAAACAACACCACGGCATTTTCTTCCAAGACTAAAAGTTTCCTCACAAGCAAAAATAAAGAACTATGTTTAACTATGTCATCTGCTGACCCTTGCCATAAGAAGATTACATGATGGTGTGAAAAGTTTTTTCAGACTGGGTACAGATAGGAGACTGGGGCTTGCCTGGTGCCCTTCCTGTAAAAGACAGGAACAGAGCTGAGGTCAGTTTGCTAGGATCCAGCCCCACAAGGGAAAGGGCAGTAATGATCCTTCTGACCTGTTAGATCCAGGGGGAGGTTAGGGCCCTGCTGCATACTGGAAATGGGATGATGGGTGAACTGGTCACCCCTGGAAGCAGGGCCGGCTTTAGGCCAATTCCACCAATTCCCCCGAATCGGGCCCCGCGCCTAAGAGGGCCCCGCGCTGAGTGGGGGGCAAGTGGCAGAGAATCCCTTCCCTGGCTAGAGGCGCCTTTTTAATTTTTATTCACCCGACGGCACTCTGTGTCTTTGGCAGCAGGTCCTTCAGTGCCACCGAAGACCCAGAGCGAGTGAAGGACCCGCCGCCAAAGACTAGGAGCGCGGCCCAGTGAGTACAAGCCCCATGTGTTTTTTTTTTTTTTAATGTTTTTTTTTTTTTTTTAAGTCAACCCTGCCGGGGCCCTGTCGAAAATATTTGAATCGGGCCCCGCACTTCCTAAATCCGGCCCTGCCTGGAAGAATGGTAGAGAACTGTCAGCCTCCGCAAACGCAGTGACAGGGGAGCTTGGGCCAAGGGTCTGAGAAGCCAGCTCCTGAGAGCTGGGGCTCATAGAGGTACAGTGCAGTGGCCAGAGAGAAGCAGTGGGGCTGCAACAGCAGGTAGGGGCATTGGAGAGTCTGCATGTGGGGGCAGCCAGAGAGGTGACTGGAGGACAGGAGGCTGGAGCAGCGGGCAAGGGAGTTAGGGCAGTAGGTTGGAGAGGGGGCGGCAGCAGCAGGGAGGGCGCCTGGGATACGGCGTAACCCCCTCCACAGCTTCAAACAAGGAACACACTACGTAATTTACTTACCCGCAGCTGTAGACTAGAGGACGGCTCTACGTACGTTGCGTACCTCCCGCACAGAAGGAGGAGATTGCTCTGCGCATTTTGCTTACCAACCATCAACAGACACTTGCAAGTGGAGCGAGGGCTACGTCCCGTAGATGACGTAAGTACCTTGGGGAATAGCCGTAGCTTGTGCCGGTTGTATAAGCGGGTGGACTTTACTCACAGTGAGCGGGGTTGGTTGTGCTCCGTTCCTGTCATGGCTGCTCCGGGCACCGCCAGTCTCCTGCGGGCCGCCACGGCCTCCTCCCGCTGCCGCTGGCTCCTGGCCGCGTCCCGGGGAGCCGCGGGGAGGCCGGACGGGGACAGCGTTGCTGCCCGGACTCCGGGCCGGTTCTTCGGCGTCTCCGCCCGGGCGCGGCTCAGGTAAGGGGGGCGGGAGACCCGGTGGATCCCAACTCCCCCGCCCCCCCCCCGCTTCCTGCTCTCACTGATGGGCTCCCCCCTCCCCCGCTTGTTCCCTTGGTGCCCCGCCCGGCGCCCCTGCCCCTGCCCGCGGGTAGCGCCCTGTCAGCCCCTGCGCGCGCCCGGCCTGGCACCCCGGGCTCGGCGCTGCACGGGCGCCCGCGGGAGCCGCCTGGAAGGTCAGTAGCTGCTGGGGGGGAGCGGTGGCCGAGCCTGGTGTGTGAGCTAGTGCAGGGACAGGGGTGGGCGTGAAGCGAGTCAGCCTGGGGGCGGGGATGTGTCAGCGTAATCCCTCTGCCATGACCATGTGCTTCCCTCTTCTGGTCCTCGCTTGTCAGATCCACCTTCTCATTTACACCCCAGGCCGGAAAGCGTCGGTGTCCACACTAACCCCCCAGTTCGAACTAAGGCCTGGTCTAAGCCAGGTCTACACTAACCCCCTAATTCGAACTAAGGTACGCAACTTCAGCTACGGGAATAAGGTAGCTGAAAATTAAATTTAAATTAATGGAGATGTCCTATCTCCTAGAACTGGAAGGGACCTTGATAGGTCATCGAGTCCAGCCCCCTGCCTTCACTAGCAGGACCAAGTACTGATTTTGCCCCAGATCCCTAAGTGGCCCCCTCAAGGATTGAACTCACAACCCTGGGTTTAGCAGGCCAAAGCTCAAACCACTGAGCTATCTTGAAGTACCTTAGTTCGAATTTACCTCAGTCTACATGCGGCAGGCAGGCTCCCCCGTGGACTCCGTGGTACTCCTCTCGTCCAGTTGGAGTACCACAGTCCAGGGTGAGCACTTCCGGGATCGATTTATCGCGTCTAGACAAGACTCAATAAATCGATCCCAGAAGATCGATTGCTTACCGCCGAACCCGGAGGTAAGGATAGATGTACTTCATAAGTACAAGGGTTTGCAGGATTGGGGCCTTACGGTCGGAATTGTCCCCTGTATGTACACTGGTGGGATAAATGACTTCTTCCTTTAGAAGAGGTGTAGGGAATTGTAAATGTTTGGTGCGACAACCAGCATAGGGAACAGAATTGGGCAGTCACTCCAGGGGTCATGAACTCTTGTACAGCTCTTCAGATATCACCCAAAACCAAAAGTTATTCGCTTTCTGCGAACAGAACTTGAAATGCTAGCAGAGCTAAACCAAATTACAACAAAAAAAATTGAGTTTTCCAAAAACTTCTGCTTTAAAAGAGAGGTGGTGGAAGCTTCCAACTAATTGTATTAAATACTGAAATGTTAACTGCAAATTAATTTCAGAGCTAACAATTCCTTCCATTGTGCACATGGCCTTTCTTAGAATTGTACAAGAATTCCCTTATTTATACAGTAACTTCCACAAAAACCATTGGAGTTACCAAGTCTTTCCTCTTTACTTACAAACTACATAGGCTGTTTTAAACTGGCTTCAGCTTTATTCCAGTGCATTCCACAATGATATCACTGAAATGTTAAATCTTGCCACGGTGAAAATGTGATTATATATTGTTCACATGGTCAGTATCTCAACCTGTACGAGCAGGTCAGGCAAAATCTGTTCTTTGTACTCCACTTTCTAGTTAAAATTTTATGGGTAAATAAAAACCATGTCTCTGTGCCTTCATTAAGGCAACCTGATGTTAGTTTTAGATGTTCAACTCTTGAAGTCCAGCAAACAGGCTGGAGATTTGTCCTGAACAAGGCAGGCTTGATATCTAGCCAGCCAAGGAAAGCTCTAGTTCTTGCCAAGTCTAGAAATAAAATACTTGTACCATGGGGTGGTGATCTTGAGGTTTTTCATCTAGAAGTACAAACAATGGCACTGAAATAAATACAATATTTGTTGCAGTTTACCAAATGACAAGAAATTGTGTTACCACTGTTTAGATTAAAAAATCCTGTATTGACAGGACAAATATGCATAATTGCTTTGCTTTTTAAAGTAGTACATTAAATCCACAACTTTCATTGGCAGTAGATTTTGGAATCTTACTCTAATTAACCAGAGGCCTCAACATAATACAGCCTCATTGTCCAAAGAAACACTCTTTTGAAGCCTCCTGATGAATGGGAGAAATTGGCTTTCTCGACTTATTGTCTGTTTAGGCAGGGTTCTGCAGACACTTATGCATGTACTTAATGCCAAGCAATAGTCCCTTTGATTTAAAGGCATGTGTAAATATTTGAAGGATTGGCGCTGGAGATTATAGGCTGATTAGACTTTCCTGGCACTACCATTATACAGAGGTTTTTTTTTTTTTTTTTTAAATCAGAAAAAAGACTTAAGTAGAAGAGCATTTTGAACACTTGATTTCACAAGACATGCAACTATAGCACCATCTACTGTTTGGTCTGCTTTGTTACTAAATATTATTAATTCCTAACTTCAGGTTGCTTCCCTTCCTTTAATTAGATCTGTGCTAAAGTTTAAAAGTTAAGTTATGGCATGATCCCGAAGACACTTATGCACTTAATTTATTTTACGCATATAAATAGTGCCATTGAACTTCAACATGTGGAAAGTTTGTGTATGTAAGTGTCTGCAGGATCAGACTTTGACAATTAAAGCAGATTTTTTTCCCTAGTCACTGACATGCCCATTTACATTACAAATACATGTTTACATTTTAAAGTATTTGAAATTCAGTTTTGGCCTTACTTAACTGATGTATGTTGGGGAATTCTTGACATTCTGATTAGAGAGCTTCCTTTTACTATCAGAGCTTTTGCCTTGGTATTCCAGGCTTCCTTTTCCTCATTGGGGGAAGTCCAGTATTTTGTTTTCTTCTGGAAAGTTTTAATAAAACTTTAGAAAGCTTGTCATCTAGTAAAATTTAGGTAGAATCACACAATACCTACCTCTTGCGTAGTACTTGACATCAGTAGATTTCAAAGGACTTCATGACTTTTGTAATGCATAGTTCAAATTTAGCCTTAATCCTGCAAATCCATTCAGGTTCTTTAAGTGCACAAGTATTTTTGTTGCTGATAGGACAACATGCATAGTTAAAGTTTTGCAAGATTGGAGCCTAAAATAAACTTGTGCCTACTAAGAGGGTATGTGGTCACCTCACCTAGATTTGTCCAGCTTTAGAGTTGGACAGCAATCACTTCTGCTGCATTCAAGAACAAGATTGTTTAGTTTAGTGTTTCTCAACCAGGAGCAGAGGCGGATTAAGGTTTCCTGGGGGGGCCCTTCCCCACCCCTTCTGCCTGCGGCCCTGCCAACAGCTCCACCCCTTTCTGCCCTTCCCCTCCATTCCGCCCCCCCACTGCAGCACGTCAACCCCTTTTCCTCCTTTCTGCACCTCCCCACCCCCCAACTGCAGCCCCAAGCCCAGAGAAGCTCTGTCCCCATGGCCCTGGGGCCGCAGTGAGGAGTGAGAGCTCCTCCAGTCCCAGGGCTGCAGCGGGGGTCTGGGTACCGGGGCTTCCCCTGCCACCCCCTCCGCCCCGCACTTCTGCGGGGGACCAGGGTCAGGGCCCCTGGGGCTTCTCCTGGCCTGGCGCTTCTGCTGGAGAGTGGGTTAGGAGTGGAGGCTTGTCCTGCTGCCCCACGACTTCTGATGGGGTCAGTGGCTGCTAGTGGGAGGAGCCTCTCCTGTCCTCCGGCTGCTGACTGGGTCAGGGCACTGCTGCTATGGGGGTGGGAGCTTCTCTGGTCTTGGCGGCTGGTACTTTGGGCTTCCACTGCTGGGGACCCGCCCCTCTTCCATTGGCCAGGGCCCCTGGACCCAGTGGCTAATCCGCCACTGGCCAGGAAGGTCGTGGTGAGGGTGGGTCTCGAAAGACAGTCAGGGAGGGATTGTCAAGGCATCAATTTTATTGCAGCCTAAAGCAAAGAATCTTGCTTCCTCACTGCCCACACTTCTTGTCCTTCAAGGTCCAAAACAAAACATCCTTAATCATATCACCATGGTGAATATGGAGTGCCAGGATGCTGCTTTGAGGTACAGAGTGTCACATATACATTCAAAAGTTCTTGATTAATAAGTTCTTTGCTTTGCTCATTCATTGGGCTTTGTATGTCTGCAGCCAGCTTGTGTTGGAATGATCGATCGTGTTCCCACATGGTCTCAATGTCCACCTGGTTCCAGACTGATGCTCTCTCTACAAACCACCCTGTTATATCACTGGTGGATAGGCTCAGTCGGCTTTGCCTTTGAATTGATTTGAGTGCTTTTACTTCTGCATTTCTATCACAATGTCTTTCTAATGGTCCTTTATCATCTTGCCATACAATTGGCCAAGCTATGGTGGACACAATCCTTTTGGCAAATGCAGTGAAGTCAAGTTAAATAACACAAGTATCTGTATTCATCATTATACAGCACTTCTTTAAGGGGGCTTTAACCAATCCATTACTGACTCCTGCCTCCACCTTGCGGTATTCTGAATTTTCCTTTTCAATATACAATATTTGTGTCACCATTATTTCTACCCTTTGTGATGGGGCGAGGCCAGATGGCTATAGTAAAGTAGTGAGGAACAGGTATGTTAGCCCCAGGCTAAACAAATCCCTGGTACCATGGTAACCATATGGCAGTTGCTCCAGGTTAATCAAGACACCTGGGGCCAATTAAGATAGGTTGATTGGGACATATGAAGCCAATCAAGGGCTGGCTGGAACAAGTTAAAAGCCTCCCAGTTAGTCAGTGAGGTGCGCGTGTCAGGAGCTGTAGGAGGAAGCCGTGCTGTTAGAGGAACGAAGCAGTACAAAGCCATATCAGGCGCAAGGAAGGAGGCCCTGAGGTAACGGTGAAGGAGATATTGAGTGGGGGCTACTGTGGGGAAGTGGCCCAGGGAATTGTACACATCCTATTTCCAAAAAGTCAGCTACCATAGCTGACACTATTAGGGTCCCTGGGCTGGAGCCTGGAGTGGAGGGCAGTCCTGGGCTCCCCACTTTCCTCCCCGATTAATCACCGAGACTGGGAGACAACAGAGACTGTGTGAGGGAGGGTTGCTTCTCCTCACCTCCCTTTCTGGCTCATGATGAAAATGGCTCAGTAAGCTGTGACCCTTGCCTCTAGACCGAAAGAAGGGCTACGTGGAGGGTCACAGTAAGCCTCTGAGGCTAGCAAAATCTGCCAGGAAACACAGGACCCACGGAGACAAGGACAGAGCTTTGTCACACCTTCCTGATTCCCAAAAGGGTACATATCAATAAGCCTTTGTTTGATTACATTTTACAGGGAACACAAAATGTATCATGCCCTGCAAACCTTGCATACATGTATGGAAAATTCAGGATACCATTCCCTAAATAGGGATTGATACTACAATTGTCAATCCTTACACAATCGCCGTGCTTTTGCTTGTCTTCAGCCCATTTGCAGAATTATATGCAATACCCAGTGGCATTATTTATTTCACACCACAACTGACTTGGGCTTCTTGCTATCACTTCAGTGAGAGAGGCTTCCTCATATTCCCAAACTTGGATTGTTGTTTCTCCATTTTTCTCACTTTTAGATCCTGCTTCTATTAGTACCAGAAACTGCAGGGCTGGCTATTTTGTATTATAAAGTAGGGGCTTCCACACCTAGGTGCTGGGAAAACAGTTTTTTTTTTTTTTTTTTTTTTTTCCCCTGGGATTAACTGCAACATCACTCTGTCTCCTACTTGCTAATCTATATTTTGGGCTTGTTTGTTAAAGTATACTCTCTTTTTGGCATGTTTCTGCCCCTGCTCCTCTGTGATACACATACATATCTTATACATTTCCCCCCAGCTGTCTTACCCATTGTTCTGTGACCAACCCTTTCTTCATTAGGTTTGGCATGGGGACCATGAACAAATGTTCAGGAGTCTCATCTCTCTGCCTGTCATGACAGTAAAAGGAGAGACACCAGTTGTTTTATTTTAGATCCTCTTAAAGCCATAAGAATGAAAGGCAACTTTTCATCCCAGTCTTTGTATGAATGGTGGTGTGTGAATCAAGTAAACAAATTCCCGCTTCGTCACACAGCTCTTTATTTTATTAGTTACTTTTGAATCCATACATCCTTCCCAGACTACAAGTAATACTGCTTATTAGGGCTATTTGATTAATCGCAGTTAACTTTTTAACTAACTAATAGAATACCAATTGAAATTTATTGACTATTTTGGATGTTGTTCTACATTTTCAAATATATTGATTTCAGTTACAACACAGAATACAAAGTGTACAGTGCTCACTTTATATTTATTACAAATATTTGCACTGTAAAAATAAAAAATAGTATTTTTAATTCACCTCATACAAGTACTGTAGTGCAATCTCTTTATCATGAAAGTGCAACTTACAAATGTAGATTTTTCTATTTATTTTTTTTGTTACATAACTGGACTCTACAACAAAACAATGTAAAACTTTAGAGCCTACAAATCTACTCAGTCCTACTTTTTGTGCAGCCAATTGCTAAAAGAAACAAATTTGTTTATATTTACAGGAGATACTGCTGCCCCTTCTTATTTACAATGTCACCTGAAAGTGAGAACAGATGTTTGCATGGCACTTTTGTGGCTGGCATTGCAAGGTATTTACGTGCCAGGTATGCTAAACATTCGTATGCCACTTCATGCTTTGGCCACCATTCCAGAGGACATGCTTCCATGCTGATGACGCTCGTTTTAAAAAAAAAAAAAAAAAAAAGGCGTTAATTACATTTGTGACTGAACTCCTTGGGGGAGAATTTTGTCTCTGTCTCCTGCTGTGTGTTACCTGCATTCTGTCATATATTTCATGTTATAGCAGTCTTGGATGATGACCCAGCATGTTGTCCGTCTTAAGAACACTTTTTCACTGCCAATTTGACAAAACGCAAAGAAGGTACCAATGTGAGATTTCTAAAGATCACTACAGCACTCAAGCCAAGACTTAAGAATCTGAAGTTCCTTTCAAAATTTGATCGGTTTGGGGTGTGAAGCATGCTTTCAGAAGTCTTAAAAGAGCAACACTCCGATGCGGAAACTATAGAACCTGAACTACCAAAATAGAAAATCAACTTTCTGCTGGTGGCATCTGACTCAGATGATGAAAATGAATATGCGTCGGTCTGCACTGCTTTGGATTGTTATCAAGCAGAACCCATCATCATCATGGATGCATGTCCTCTGGAATAGTGATTGAAGCATGAAGGGGGGGCATATGAATCTTTAGCACACTTTGCAACACCGGCTACAACAGTGCCATACGAATGCCTGTTTTCACTTTCAGGTGACATCCTAAACAAGAAGCGGGCAGCATTATCTCCTGCAAATGTAAACAAACTTGTTTGTCTGAGTGATTGGCTGAACAAGAAGTAGGACTGGGTGGACTTGTAGGCTCTAAAGATTTACATTTTTGTTTTTGAATGAAGGTGGTTTTTTTTTTTTTTGGTTTTTTTTTTTTGTTTACATAATTCTTCATTTGTAAGTTCAACTTTCACGATAGAGATTGCACTACAGTATTTGTATTAAGTGAATTAAAAATACTATTTATTTTTACAGTGCAAATATTTATAATAAAGTGAGCACTGTACACTTTTTGTATTCTGTTTTGTAATTGAAATAGATATATTTGAAAATCTGGAAAACATCCAGAAATATTTATATAAATATTTTATTATTTAAAAGCGCAATTAATCATGATTAATTTTTTTAATCACTTGACAGCCATACTACTTATTATTCTCACTGCCTTATTTTACTTGCTGATTGGTGCCTTTGTTACTACATACATATAATTTCTCCTTAACCAAATTTAAGCTAACTTTAGTTTTTTAACTTTATATTTATCATACAAGGTGCTCATCAAAAAGCCTAAAGAAAATGCATCACATCCCAAAACTGGGTGCTCCCATTACACAGATCTTCACTAAGTCTGTTTAAATCTACCATTTAGTCTTTACTCAGACCTCTGTCATGGTACAAGTTGTACTGAGCTCAGTGAGAGTTTTTTCTGGGAAAGGAGTGCGGGGTTTGGCTCTAAAGCAATATCCAAGATAAACAGTAACTCCTCACTTAAAGTCGTCCCGCTTAATGTTATTACGTTGCTGATCAGTTAGAGAACACTCCTGTTACACAGCCTGCATTCACTGTTACGCCATCTAAATTCAAACCAACCAGTTTTTCTTTTCTACCATGATCACTAAAGTTCCTAAAACTGTTCTTATTTTCTTTGCAATACCGTCAGTTTCCAACTCGACAATGTCAAACAAATTTAAAATTTTTATTAAAGCTTATCTTAAAATTACATAATATACAGGCTGAGAAAAGTGTCTGTACATCTGGATGTAGTGCTTAATTATCCACAAATACAAAGTTTTGTTTTTAAAGTGATAAGATACTGCTCATTATGCACTATATGTAACCCAAATTTAGGTGAATAAATTTAAGAATGCAGTTTCAGTATAGCATCCAAGTATTCAGGTACATCACTAATGAAAAATTATACATTGTTGGTTATGGAAAGCACGTATATCAATGAGGGAAGATTGTCCCTCAGTGATTGAGAATTTAGGGTAGGTTGTCCTTTTTAGAAAATACAATCCATGAGGATCTAAAATTACTGTCATGCCCAAATCTGATGTATGCGCTCGGTTGTAGATCAATCAACAAGCACAGTGACCGATCTTTCTTTCTTTCTATCAGCCATTTTGAGCGTTTCCTTGCTGGTTTTGCAGTTGCCTTTCTGCAGTCTTTCACTCTGTCGGTGTTAATATAGATTGATCAAAGATTCAAACCACTTTTGGCTTGAAAGCTACCGAATAGTTCAACATTTCTGAAATTCAAATGTTTAGCAGCTGTGTAAGCTGTTAAACAAAATGGCATTTTATTTCTTTCCTTATGCTGTATTTTATGGATCAATCGAATAACTTCTTGTAGGCAAAATGACACATTTCTATTTGTGTGTTTCACGTGACCAGCTTGCTTATGTATGTGTGGGGAATAGGAAGTCTAACACTTATTTACAGGAGGACTGCACTTTATCAGAAAGCTTCTCCTGCTTTTTGCAAACTGTACAAAACCGTTTCTTTCTGATATGAATCCCACAGGTACTTATCCTTCTATGAATTCTGGAATTGTTTATATATTTAATACCCCTTATTCTTTTTCTGAGCCATGTACTTTACTTGTCCCAGGGCCTTTCCTCTACTGATTCAGGATAAGGGTTTTTCACGCAAAAGGGTCCCGTACATTTTTCAAATTCTTCTAAATTCAACAAATCTATATGAAATTGTTTATAAAGATGTGTTTTTAAAATGGGCTGCAGTCCTGTGACGATTTACACATATGCTTCACTTTGAACATGTGACTAGTCCCATAGACTTCAAAGTTAAGCATATACATACATCTTTTTAGGATTGGGATCTTAGTGTGTGAGTCTGCCTAATTTGGAAAGGAAATGGCCTGGCCCTGATCATAGTAGTAGTAAAGATTGTGATCGCAAAAGATTGTAATAGCCTCTAATACTTTATCTTCCTACTAAAATCAAGTTAAACTGTTTTGCTGCTGCAGCAGGTAATAGAATCATAATTTTTATACAGTGTCCTCCAGTTTGTTGGCAAATTGAGCTAGTGTGAATCTTTAACAAAAATTATTAACTTCATATCTGTAGCTAAAAACCCCAGACACAGTCTCTCCCTGCCTCATTTACTACTAACAGGTGAGGCATTCAGACATGTTCAGTTCAGCAGAGGGCTTTTCCTTGGCCTCTTCCCCCTTCTCACAAGACCTTACTTATGTGGCTGACATCAGCTGAGTTCACCATCCTCCCTGCTGACTAGTGACATACCTATGTTGTTGTCTTTAAAGCGCCGTGTCCCCCCTCTTTTTTTTTTTTTTTTTGTCCTCTCCCCTCTGGGGCATGCACAAGGGGGGGCAAGCAGGGGTGTGGGCCCCCCAGTGATCAGTGGGGGCACAGAGTTCCTCCACCCTGGGGCTGTGTGTGGAAAGCTGACAGCCCGAGGCCACGCAGGGGCACAGAATGTGCCCCCACAAAAGCAGTCAAATTTTTATTCCTGCACACACCCCTGTTCCCTTCTAATTGGTTGCCCAATTTTCTTTGCTCCTCTCTCATTCAGCCCCTCTGACAATTCTACGTGCTGACTGGAAGCTTAATGCTGTATGCAACCCACTCCCAATTTCCCCTGTTGTCTTAGGCCTGGTCTACACTAACCCCCCAATTTGAACTAAGGTACGCAACTTCAGCTACGTGAATAACGTAGCTGAAGTTGACGTACCTTAGTTCGAACTTACCGTGGTCCAGACACGGCAGGCAGGCTCCCCCGTCAACTCCGCGTACTCCTCGTGCTGAGCAGGATTACCTGAGTCGACAGCGAGCACTTCTGCGTTCGATTTATCGCGTCCAGACAAGATGCGATAAATCGAACCCAGAAGTTCGATTGCCTGCCGCTGAACAGCACAGTAAGTATAGACAAGCCCTTAGTCTAGTAGGCAGGAAAACTGACACTTGCCTACGGGTCCCTTCTGAGTAGCAGAAATGCTAAGCCAAGTAGGAATTCTACCAGCCTGACAGGAAGGATGTTCTTTAGAGGCTTAATGCCTTATAGCCATGTGGCCTGAATGGAAGAATGTTTCCCAGGTGCAGGGCCAGACCTGTAGGAGCCAGAAATTGCTCTGACCACAGCTGGAGCTGCTGAAAAACTGGCGTAGGCATCCAAAGGCATTTCTACCCTTCCTTTTTTATGTGATTTTTTTTTGGGGTGGAGGGGAGGAGGGGTGTGATGGGGTGGAACAGAAGATGGTTGGTTGGATAGTGACCATGGAAGGATGAATGAGAGTTTTGTTTAAGGGAGCACTTTTCCTTGAAAGATTTTGTGCATAAATACGCCTGAATTTTTATTTTTAACCTCTGTCCAGCCAACCTATGACTTGCCCAACTATTGTTTATCTCTCACACTTATTGCATCATGTTAGCTACTGGTTTTTGAGCACTTAAGGGCAGAGAATATATCCATTCTAGATGGCCTGGCATGCTGTGGGCACACTGAATAAATAATATTTTACATTTAGCACACTTACTAAGTAGTTCTGTAAAAGCAATCAGATCTGTATCTCCTTCACGTTCTGGGATAAAAAAGTATTCCAAATAGACTGAAACATACTTTGTCTACCAGAACGTATGCACTTCTGTATTCTTAAAGCTAAACAACTTTGTCCAGAAATTCAGAAACCACACTCAAGTTAATGTAGTACATTAACAAGGTCAGTCTTTTGTCACTGATTATATATATAAATAAATAATTTTTTTGGATTAATTCATTGTTATTGAAGGTAGCTTGTGGCTATCTTCTGGAAAATGGACTGAGGGAATATTTGACAAGAATTGAACATGGCATCATAATGAATCATGCCACATATTGCTGCTAAAGTGTGTGTGTGTGGTTTTTTACAGTTATGTCAAAAATAATAACTTTCTCAAGAAACATACTTGTATTCTTTAAATAAAAAGATCATTTTATGACCTGTTTCAAAATGTTTGATTTTAATGTAGTCGTCCATTAAGGCATTTAAGGTTTTAGTCTAATTGTATAGTAAATATTTTGTTTTGTGAAGAATATTAAAATATTTTCCCTCCTCCTCCTCCTCCTCCCCCGCCGTAACTTTCAGTATGAAAGCTTTTGTAATTTTGTTTAGCATTGGCTGTGCAGGTTAGACTTCTTCTTCTAGACTGGCTTCATTTACAAGATTGGTGATTATTGTACATGGCAGGTCATCCAGAGCCTGTATGCATTAGAGGTAATACTTGGATTTAGTTTCTTGAAGCTAGATGTAATTTTAAAGCAAACATTGTATTGGTTTGCCTCTTTGCTGGTGGGAGCAATCCTGTTGCCAGTCCAAGGATAATTCTGTTTACTAGTTGGCACGCATGTGCATGCTCACACATGTATACAAAATAAAACAGGACATCCAGTGAAGAATCTGATCCTTTTGGTTTGATTGATAATCCTTAAAGTATGATTCTGCTCTTTAGAAGTGACTTAAAATGGTATTCTTGAATTCCTAGTTGTTGTCTTTATTTATTTTATTTTATTTTTTTTTTATTGAAAGTGCTAATCTTACAAATAAGGACTTTTTTTTTTTTCCTGTCAACCCTGCAAACCTGAAGTTAAATTTGTGTTCTTGCACATCATTAGTGGGGTTTTTTTTAAGTTATTGCAGACACCTGTGCAACCATATTGCTGTCACTGGGGTTGCACAGATATAACTATTTGGAATTTAGTAAACAATTCAGTTGATGTACTTCTGAAGCCTTTCTAGACCATCAGATGTCATGTATGCAGTGACTGTCTGTCCTGGGCTACTCTTGCATATCCTCTGTGTTGGAAGTGGTGTTCAATGACGGGATTTTGTCACTTAACCTGTGTCTGAAATAAAATAGCTCTAACTTTTATGGGGAAAAAAGGGAAATTCAGGATCTAATACTCTTCCCTCTCTATCATTCATCATGACAAAACACAAACCTTAGCTGTTGTTCCTTATTTCTTATGTTAGTGCACTCAGCACTGAACAAGATGTAGTGGGCAGTACTTACTCGGTCATGAAGAGTTTACAAACTTAATTATTTCTTTGGGCTTTTTGTGCCAAAAAGCTTTTGGCACAAATGTTTAGTGTTTTATTGGTGCTTCTTTAAAATTGGTAGACTACCATAAAGCTCTAAAATTCTTCTGCCAGTCACATTACATGCTTTAGTAATAGTTAACATGGATGTGCTTTTATTTTTCAGCTCAGAAGATAAAGTAACTGTCCACTTCATAAACCGTGATGGTGACAAACTAACAGCTGAAGGGAAAGTTGGGGACTCGCTGCTAGATGTTGTTGTTGATAAGAATCTAGACATAGATGGATTTGGTAAGTAAAATTACTTGAATACTGTACTTAATTTTTGAAAGTATTATTGACCAGTATTCTCATTTGAATGGGATGTGTCTTAAACATAATTATCTTCTTTAGAACTTCAGAATTTGTCTAACTTTTCTTTTTCTGTCTGGGGCTGCCTTGAGTATTTAGATTTTAGTTAATATACAACATTACTTTTTGGAAAACAGAAACATTTTGCTTTGAAGCTTTTAAAAATTTACACGAGATCTCTGCAGACAGATCTCAAAATGGAATTTTAAACAACGTTAGCTATAGCACTTTCTCTGAAGGGGATGCACCCTGAAGATTTTCACTCCCATGTCTTTCACGCAATCTGTCTGGAGCCTGAGTCTTTCTCTGTTTTGCCCACTGTAGACATGCTACATAGATAGTTGATCTCCTAATGGCAGTAGCTATTCCTGCAGGTGCAAAATCTGCAGAACTGGCATATTCCCATCAATGGCAAGTTCCTTCTGCCTCTGTCACTAAAACTCCTCTTCATCTGTTGTAGGGCTATCTGTAACACCCATCACTGGTGAATGTAAGTGCTGAGAGGAGGAACCAGCCAAGGCCATCTGCAGATATGGGCACACAGTTTAGCTTCTGTGCACAGGTGTAGAGGGGAAACCCTTTTACTCATCCCAGTTCAATTATTTCAACATCATCCTATTAAATTCTGCCTTCAAGGAAACCATATCTATTTTTTTAGAGGGGTTGGATAAAAAACCTCCTTTCCCTTCCTCCCAAGTTCCACAGACACTGGTAGGAAATGTGGTCAGGAGTATTTCCCCTCTTCCACAAGGTTTCATTTAGGGAACCAGAGTCCCTGTTCCTCTCTCTCTCTCCCTCTCTCCCCCAGTCTGTTTCACAAATGCTCTGACTAGTCTTCTAGGTACCTGTTTTTGAGGGGAGGGAACCTCACACTTTTCTTCTGTTGGCTTCTCCCTCTCCTTGTCTTTCCCAGTTTCAGTTTGGGCAGGACATGGAATAAGTAGTCTCCACCTGTTAGACCGGGGTGCCAATTGGTTCCTCCAGATGAGTGCTTCCAGAGAATGAAACTTATCTCCTCTGCCACCCTCCACTGGAACAAGCCAGGTTGCTAACCATGTAGGATTTAGACTGCATAGCAGAAGTTGCCTGCTCCATTCATTATTTGTCTGGGGCAGAGTCTAAGGATCAGATAATCCCTTGAAAGGGGCTGTTGAAATTTAGGGAGAAAATTTTTCACAAGACCAATGAAATGGAGTTGGGGCGGAGGGCAGCACACTGTGTCAGATATTTGCTCCTGAAAAAGTGTTAATGAATGTTGAGCCATTCGGGCATGAATTAACACAGAGGTGACTTCAGTAGAAAAAATTGATTCCACCCTTGGAAATGGTCTGTATCCCAAAAGAATCTTGCAACAGAGAAACCTCATAGACTCTAAAGCAGAGGTTCTCAAACTGTGGTCTGTGGACCACTAGTGGTCCGTGAGCTCCATTCAGGTGGCTTGCAAATAGTTCCCTCTAAGATGCGCATCTGGGCAGCCACACACAAGAGAATGAAGGGCCACCCACCTAATTAGTGGAGTCGTGCAGGTGTGGCTCCACTAATTAGGTGCCTGGACCCTAGAGAAGACGCATGTGTATGGTGAGGGGTTGGCCTTTGCGAGAATAGGGGGTAGATGGGAGGGGGAAGTTGGGTGAGAAGACGGGGGGGTGGGGTGGGGGGGAGGGCGAATTTGAGATGTGCCAGGCTGTGGTGGCCAGAGAAAGAGGCAACTTTCCCTAGCTACAGGGCTGTGGCTGTTGGGGAGAGACAGCCCTCCTTCCCAGCCTCAGCTCTGTGGTTGCTCTGGTGGGGGAGAGACCTCTTTTCCCTCCCCCCCCACCCCCCCGTCCTTCCCAGCCTCAGCTCTCTGACTGCTGTGGTGGGAGAGAGGGGAGGGACCTCCCTCCTTTCCAGCCCCAGCTCGGGGGCTGCCCTGGCGGGGGAGAGGGCACATCCATCGCATTAGGAAGGTAAGACTATTGATATTAAAATGATTTTTATTTGTAGAAGAAAAAAACATTTAAGGGTTTTTTTTTTTTTTTATATAGGCTTTTATCTAAAGCGCTTTACAATAGTTAAGTAACAGTACAAACAACATTTGGAAAGATCATTAAGTGGTCTGCCGCAACCCTCAGTAATTTTCAAGTGGTCCGTGGGAAAGAAAGTTTGAGAACCACTGCTCTAAAGTCAGAAGGGGCCATCACGGTCATCTGTTCTGACCTCTGGCACATCGTAGGCCACAAACTCGCCCACATGCTCCTGTTATAGACCTATAAACTTTGGCAGAATTACTGAAATCCTCAAATCTTGATTTAAAGACTTCCAAGTTATGGAGAATCCACTATTTACTCTAGGTCATGCCAGCCAATGATGCGTGCCCCTTGCTGCAGAGGAAGTGGTGGTGGGGGGGAACAACACCCCTGGGTCTCTGCCAAGCTCACCTGGGGAAAATTTCTTTCCAGTCCTAAATATGGTGGTCAGTTAGACCTAGACCATGTGGATAAGATCCACTAGCCAGACACTTTGGAAAGAATTCTCTGTAGAAACTCAGAGCCCTCCCCATTTAGCATCCCATCTCTGGCTGTTGGAGATATTTGCTAATAGCAGTTGCAGATGGGCCATATGCCATTGTAGGCAACTTCATCATGCCATACTTTCCACAAAGTTATTGAGCTCAGTCTTGAAACAAGTTAGGGTGTTTTTTTTGCCCCCACTGCTCTCCTTGGACTGCTGTTCCAGAACTTCACAGAAACCTTAGTCTAATTTAAAGCCTAAAGTTGTTGATGGACAGTTTATATCCATTTGTTCTTGTGACTACATTGTCCCTTAGCTTAAATAATTCCCCCTCCTCGCTAGTGTTTGGTCCTCTGATGTATTTATATACATCAATCTTATCTTCTGCCATTCTTTGTTTGGTTAGGCTAAACACCCAAAGCTCCTTAAGTTTCCTCTCGTAAGGCAGGTTCTCCATTCCTCTGATTATCCTCATAGTCCTCTGCAGCTGTTTCAGTTTGAATTAATCTTTCTTAAACATTGGAGACCAGAATTTCACTCAGTATTCCAGATAAGGTATCATCAATGCCTTGTACAATGGTAATAACACTTCCCTAACTCCTGGAGGAGTTGGAGTATTTCAAAATTTAGGATTTGATTTGACTTCATAGTTTTGGCCTCTGCTTGATCCAGAGGGAGTCTTGGAATTGTTCTTTAGGAATAGTAAAGCACCATGCTCATTTATGATGCTGTGGAAGTATTACTAATCCATTACATTAGGCAGCAGCCAGTGTTGCTTTTTGAGTCTCAGAAGTAGGAATAAGTAGTCAACAATAACTGAGGCCATGTTAATAAATCTGCTCTGTTAAAGTACCAAAGTAACAGTTTAGGTTTCATTTCAGAAATGCAGTGCTCAACTATGGTGGGGGTGATCTTGATGGCGGATGTAAGGGGAAACTAAGTTGTCGCATTTTTTCCTTCTCCCCCAGCCAATTGTACTGGAGAATTGCACCTATGTGTCTCTTGTACAAAAAATACAATGTGATTGTAGACTAAAAGGTATCCAAGCAGTTGAAGTAACATGTCTTTGCTTTTCCATATTTTTCAGAAAATGCTATATATTTCATTTAATTTACTGAATTAAAACTTTTCTCTTTCATATAATATCCATTTTACAGTATTAAGAATGTAATATTCTGTAATTCCTAGATAAGAATCTTACCTATTGTTTTCCTGTTGTGTAATCATCTTGCAAAGTTTAGGTACGTATTGCTTAATCTGCATATGCAATAGTACATCAAGTCATCTAGTGCCTATTGACGTCTGTGGGAAGATTCTCTTTGATTTCAATGGAACTGGATTGGGTCTTTGGCAAGTAAAATTATGATTTATTAAGTATCATGTGCAGATCCAAATTAATGGATTCCAGTTTTTATAATGGCATCCAAAAGCTCATATCAGAACAGGGGCTTTGTTATACTGGGCACTGTATAAACTAAGTAAGAAATGGTCCTTGCACTGAAGGCCTCTCAATCTCAGACCCCAAACTGCAAGGTTGTCTGTGTACACAAACCACTGAGCTCCACTGAAGGCAATAGAGCTCTGCATGGCCAGGGATCTGCCCACACAAATCAACTTTCCGGATTGGGGCTTGAGACTAGAGCTAGAATAAACAAAAGGAGGGAGTGGGTGAAGATGGATATGAGTGACAGAGGAATACAGTAATTAGAGAGGAACAAAATAGAGTTAAATAGAGTGAGGTACACAATTTGCAGCATTCAGTCTTGTTTAAAAAGAGTGTAAATAAACATATTTGTGATGTCAGTCATCCGAAATCTCCTTGGTATACTTGTAGAACCTCTGTTCACATCAATAGAAACTGCATACATATCACAGAAGAATAGACTCCTAACATGATCATTTAAAACTAAAATGGTTGGCTTAGTAAAATTTTTAAAGCATGTCAAAATATTAGTATTTATAATTCTTAATAGAATAACTATATCTAATACCATAAATACCACAGCATATAGGCCTCTAGCTACTCTGCTTGTATTCTATGTAAAAACATCCCTTGTTAATCTTGAAGCAAAAAGCGGTGGTCTGTAAGTTAAGAAGCCAAAATAATTATGTAAGCAAATTTAAACTTTTTTGGGGGGGAGCAGGGGGAAATCACAATCTGGCTGTGTGAGTCTACGCTACATAATGTTAAAGAAATTCAATGTTTTATTAAAACAGTCCTATATATCGAAGTACTTTTGGTCTTGTAAAACATTTGCTAGGAGTGCAATTTTGTCACTAGGGGGCAATCCAGATGCAGCAATAATGCTATAGGGATACTTAAAACTATTTAATGACTTAACTATAGCCACCTCACTTAATACTACTTGTTTAACAAAATTAATTATTTAAATAGAATGGTCAGTGTGATGGGATTACATAATCTCAATTGAAAATATATTTCCTCTATTTGTGTGGCTGATTTAAGTAACTTGTTTGGCTGGTCAGCGTAGCAAGTGTCTGACCAGGTGTTCTTTTGAGATCTTCAAAACTTGCATTTTTCACAAATTTGAGAAGAACTTTGTTTTCTACCCTCCTTTTTAATTGGACATTGTCCCCTGTACAAATTGGGATACCTGGTATCAACTGCAACACATCATGACGGACTCTAAGCTGTTGGGTTCAAACCCTGCTAATCCCCCTTACTACAGATGTAGCGGATGCCTGTTCTGCTTGGCGAAAGAGCTCACTTGTTTGGGATGTGGCTGTGCTTGTCTTTCTCGGCAAGTACTTGCTAGTCCAGAAACCCTTGCCTCAAGCTACATCTTTTAGAGCAGACAGACTGAGAGTCACTTCTGACCCAGAGGAAATGTTAACCACCAAATGGAGCCAAACATTTAATCAGCCAGCACTCCTTTGAGTGGACACCATACTTCAGGATCTAGAGAGAAAAAGGCAAAGTGCTGGCAGCCTCTGAGCCACCACTGGCAGTTCTGGCACCTGTGCCCCTGACACTAGAGGGCAACTTTGAGAGGTGAGGCCAGATGGAGCATAAGCTTATGCTCCAAGTACCATCCAGGACAGTCCTGCAAGGAGGACTCTAAGCATTACTTATCAAGACACATCCTCCAGGGCTTCCTGTCTGAACATGCACCATGCAGGGAAGAAGACCTGTTGCCAACCTGGGTACTGATATTGGTGACTGTGCCAATCAAGGGCCGGAGATGCATCTGTTACAGGCCTGGGCAAGTGACTCCCTTTGGCTCCTCACCAGAGTGCTGTGAGGGATCCAGCAACTGAATCGTTGGGTGTTTTAAGCCTCTGGAGTCTGAACAGGGACCAAGATGGGGACAGTGCTTGAGGCTTCCAGGCATGCTTTCAGGGTGCAGATTGTTTGGCACTTTTCCCTCCTGAGAGTTGCAAGCACTTGCTACAGCTTCCCTGCCCCTAGAGTCCGTTCTGACTCCCAGACTCTTCCTATAGCTTAAACACACCCTTTCACAGAACTCCAGCATATGGTGGTATGAGTTCACAGTTTACTTCTTCAAGGGGCATATTAATAATGTAACATATGAAACATGCTAACACTTTGCACAGGATCTTACAATGCTGTTCGTTCTTTAATTGCATGAGAAAGACAGAGATCTGTACAAAAATAACAAATCCAATACTCGTTTCCCTGGACCCTACTCCTCAGTTTTGTCATAGCTTCAGAGTATTTTGGGGGCTGGGGTCAGTCACCTGGGGCTGTCCACGGTCCTTCAGGCGTAGTGCCTGACTTGAGTTCTGAAACATAGAGCCTCTCTCTAACCTTGTTTCCTTTTCTTTCCTTGGCTGGTCTGTTCCCTTCCCAAAACTTCCTCTATGGGTCCCAGTCTTCCCTCCTGAGTCTGTTTATAACCTTCTGCTTTGTCACCCCTATCTCTTTGTCCCTCTCAGGGAATTTCCATTCTTTCCACTATCCCCTTCTTGTAGGTAAATTGGGGGAAGTTGGAGAGAACTGTTTGCCCCAGACACTGATAGGTCCTTAACAATTGGCTATTCTCCCAGGCCTGGGAGTTACATGCTTAAATGTTTTTCAGCAGTGGTGGATACACAAAGATAGAGGTCATATATGATGCAGCAATTTTCATGGTAACCACTGCATAATTTCATCTTATCAACCACAATTCATAAGTTGTAGATCAGTTCATCAAATCATAACGTTGCTGTAGAGGAGACAGACGCATTCTCTGCACTAGAAGCTGCAGCTGGCACGAAGGCTGTATCACTCTCCAACCACACTGTTTGAGGAAGGATACTTCTCACCAATTTTACCACATTGGATAGCGATCCCTTTTCTCTACCTTTTGGAGAGCATCCCCAGGCAGGTTTCCAGGGACCCCCATTTCAGACCCCACCTCAAGTGAGATATAAGTGGCATTGGATTAGCCATCTGCAACCTGACCCAGTATCCTTACAGCATACCTTCTTGGCCATATTGGCCTCATTGCAAACTATCATCATGTAAGTTCTGGAGCAGATCTTGCTTTCCCGCAGCATAGTTAGCCAGCCCATCCACACCAAAGCCTGATGTCAGCCTCCAGGAGCAGGCAACAGAGTGACAGCAGAAACCTCCATCAATGTTGTCACTAGATGAAACGGAGGCAGTGCTATTGGTCCCAGTACCAACAGCTGATCACTTCCAGGTATACCAGGATCTCCAGTTCTAAATCAAAGGCCCTGGGCCACCTCCTTCCTTTGGTAATGTTTGCCCCAATGTTGGCCATCCCACCATGTCCATCTTCTCCATCTCCCACAACTGTCCCTGCCACCATCTCCTCTCCCTCATGCCATCATTCCTAACCACACGCCTCTTTCCCCTCCTTCTCCATCCATGCCACTGTCTCTGGAACACCCACTCCCTCTCTTTTTTTTTTTTTTTTTTTTTTTTTTTTAAATCCTAGCCAGCTATGGCTTCTTCATGTCTCATACAAATAATAATAAAAATAAACTCTGAAACAATGGTGATAGAGGTTAAGTCCCACAAGCTGTTGGCATACTGAGTTCTTTGACCCTGGCAGGATTGCCCTGCTGATCAACAAGGGATCCTGTCACCTGCCGTTGTCCCTGTGTACTGCATACTTGAGCCAGTGAAGGGACTGCAACAGGCCCTGGCCATTCTATTGGGCACATGTAAATGAGTGGAAAAAGGGATGGAGCTCTTTTGAAGCAGAACAGATTGGGTGCTCCATTCACTAAAAGTCTCTCAGTCCATTCTACATTCCTTGGGGATCTACACACTGGGTTCCTGTAAAAGCCAAATAAAACCCAATTTTAGCAGAGGACACAGTCCTACTCTGTGTTTACAGCGCATGTACCTGAGAGGAAGAGGCCCCAGTATTCCAGGAGACCCCATTTTTTGTGTGCTCCTTTGGACACAAAGGAAGTGACAGGTTTGGTAAGAATGTTGGGAGCCACATGCAAGCCATTTTAGCACTTACCACCACCTCGCGCCCTTCCACCAGACTTGGTCTACTATCACAACTGACAAGCGGCTGTTGGATATCCTCATCCAGGGCTACCCCCTTCATTTCCATCCTCTTCTCACAAGCTCATTACAAAAAGAAGTGACCTCCTCATTGCTTTCTCTAGGTGCCATAGAGGAAGTACCTCAGGAATATAGGGGAAGAGGCTTCTACTCCTGGTATTTCCTTATCCCAAAGAAGAAAGAGGGTCTTTGTCCTATATCTAAGACATGGGTTGACTGAACAAATACATATGCTGCTTCTGATTCAGGATGGTAATCCTCTCTTCAAGCTCAAGAGTGGTTCATTCCTGCTGACTTACAGGATGCATATTTCCACATCTCTCTCCACCAGAGAGAGGTACCAGAGGAAGTACCTCATATTCACAGTGGGGCCAAATCATATCTGTACAAGGTACTGCCATGTAGACTCTCCATGGCTCTGAGTCTTCACAAAATTCTTAGAAGTAGGCGTGACCCACATGAGCAGTAGGGGCATTCTTATGTACTCTTTCCTGGATGTTTGGCTGAGCAGAGGCAGATCCTAGCAGGAGACCGTGGCAAGTCTAGACTATGCACTTGTGCGCTCTCTCTCTGTTTGCCCAGCTAGCCCTGTTGGTGAACTATCAAAAAATCTTCTCCTATCCCATCATAGCTGCTATGAGCTCTATTGTCTATGATCAAGTGTTCAGGTCTGAAAGCACGTATCTGCCTGAGGACAAATTCCTGCTAGTGCAATTACTATTACTTGAGCTAAAATCAACCAGACCATGATGGTACAGACTTCCTTGGGATGTTAGGCCATATGTCGACATTTATGTATGTAACATCACTTGCCAGACTCCACCTGGTGCTCCTTCAACTCTGGCTCAGATAAGTCTACTCCCTGGAGAAATACTGGATGAATAGGAAGGTCTTAGTACCACCTCATGTCATTGAAGAGCTGAGATGGTAGCTAGAACCCAAAAAACATACAAGGAGGTGGTACCGTTCTCTGCCCCTTCCTTTACAAAGACATTAATTGTGGATGTATCACACAGGTTGGGGAGCCCACCTGATCCAGATGCAAGGGACCTGGTCCCCCAGAAAACATAGGACTTCACAAAAATGTCCTGGAACTCAAAGTATCAGGGTAGTGTGTATGGCATTCCCAAGTATCCTTTGAAATTCCCTGGTGTAGATCCTGATGGACTACACATTTGTGATGCACTACATAAACAAGCAAGCAGGAGCCTGCTTGTCATCCCTCTGACTGGAAGTCATCAAGCTCAGAACATGGTGCCACCGATACAGGATTACACCAAGGGTCGTCTCTTGGGAGTCATCAACAATTTGGTGGACTTCCTGAGCAGAAAATCTGTTACCAATCACAAAGGGTCACTTGTGAACCATCATAGAGCTGATTAATTCCATTATTGGGGGGAGGGATGGAATTCCTTTGAAAGACCAGTTTGGCACTGAAGAGAATGTCAAGAATCTGAACCTTTCTTCCAGAAGGGGTAGAGGAATCCAGAGGATTGTTATTGGAAACCTTCCTTCTGTAATGGAGTCAAGACCTCCTATATGCCTTTCCAACAATCTTCCCAGGGCACTATTCATAGTTAAATGACACAGAGCCACAATCCTCCTTGTAGCTCCCTACTCATTCCCAGCACAGGGCACTATTCATAGTTAAACGACACAGAGCCACAATCCTCCTTGTAGCTCCCTACTCATTCCCAGCAGTTTTGGCTGACAGACCTGCTCCAGATATTCATTCCGCTCCTAGACTGGCTGGACTTCACAGCACCACAGTCAGATAATCCATCCAGACCTGAAATAGTAGCATCTGACAGCATGGATTTTTGCCTGGTGTACCATGGATGGGGCCAGGTCTTAGCACGTCCAGGAGATACTGATACAGTGTGGAAAGACATTACCAGAAGTACTTACAGTAATTATCAAAATGGCTTTTGCTTTGAGGGCCACGACCATATTGGTGTTAGAAGTATTCTGGTTTCTAGGCTTATTCTTTGGGCAGGGGGGTACTGAGTTAATTTTTCAAGACCTTTATATATTTGAAATAAGATATAACTATCACACGCATTACATCGTATTTTTAAGTCATTTAAGTAACATTCACATTCATGTGATAAGATACTTTTCATTCTTTAGCCCTGCCTTAGCAGTTCAGTTTCTTCTTTTCATACTGGATGCATAAATTGAATAAAACTACAGTAAATATATTTGTGCATAGTTCATATGGCTTGTGATGTCTGAGGAAAAAGTGGATGTATCTAGTAATGCTCTCTATGCTGCCTAATAAGACTTCTGATTAACACAAGAATTTGTTGGAAATAAATAGCATGTCATATCTTTGCACTTAATGGTTGACTTTTATTAACAAGTAGTTCTTCTTCGAGTGCTTGCTCATATCCATTCCATTAGGGGTGTGCGCGCGCCGCGTGCACGATCGTCGGAAGATTTTTACCCTAGCAACACCGGCGGGTCGGCTGTGGAGCCCCCTAGAGTGGCGCCTTCATGGCGCTGAATATATACCCCAGCCGACCCGGCGCCCCCTCAGTTCCTTCTTACCGCCCCTGACGGTCGTTGGAACTGTGGAGCGCGGCATAGCTGTCCTCCACTCTCCCTAGCTTACTTAGTCATTCAAAGTTATAGTTATAGTTGTAGTTCTAGTGTTTATAGTTAAATAGTTTTAAAGTTGTTATAGTTGTTATTGTAGTTCAGGGGGTTAAGGGGGTCGTCTCCCCCTTTCTCCCCCGGCCGCGGGCCCGGGCTCATGCCCAACGCTCCCGGCTTCAAGCAGTGCGCCTCCTGCGCTAAGCCTATGCCAACGAGCGACCCGCACGACTCCTGTTTGAAGTGCCTGGGAGAGTCCCACCAAACAGACAAATGCAAGATCTGTAAGGCCTTCAAACCAAGAACCAAGAAGGAGCGGGACTTTCGGCTCAGGCAACTCCTAATGGAGGCGGCACTTAGCCCGGACACTCCTTCCACGGGCCAGACTCCGACGCCTAGCACTTCGGTGCGCAGTGCCCCGGCGGCACCGGCTATGACGACCACGCGAGTGGCGTCAGACAAGCCTCCCCGGCACCGGACCTCGTCGGCACCGCAAACACAGCAAGTGCCGCGGCGCCGGTCATTATCCCCAGGGCATAAAAAAGCCCATAAGACGGGGACGTCCGTGCCGAAGACGCCGGCTCCCCCAGTGCCGGGGGTAGAGCCGCGTCCACCGGTGGAGCAACGGAAACAGGCGCCTCCAGCACCGTCGACTCCGGCGCCGAGGCCGTCGAGTCCGGTACAAATAGCGTCTCCACCGAGGCCGGCGGTGATACAGTGTCTCCCGTCGACTCCAGAGACCTTCGCGGCGGCGAGAGACTTGATAGCTCTCACGGAGCCGGCACCGCCTCAACCACCGGCACCGACTGTACCGTTGACTCGCCCGGTACAGTCAAGAGGGAAACCTGCCTTGATGCGCCCTCCATCACAAGGGCTGGAACCTCGGCGCCGATCCAGGTCCCAAAGCAGGTCCCCACGCCGCTCGCAGTCCCGGCACCGAATATCGTCTCGGCACCGGTCGTACTCGCGGCCAAGATCTTCGTCGCGGCACCGGTCTACGTCTCGGCACCGCTATGATCGTCGGCACCGATCAACGTCGAGACGTAGTTCTCGGCACCGCCACGCTCGACGCTCGACGTCGAGAGGCCGCTCCCGGCACCGGGCATACTCTAGGTCCTCGTCGAGGTCCAGATCTGACTCCCGGCACCAACGAGGTCATCGGCACCGGTCGCGGTCCCGGCACCGATCGCCGGCACCGCACAGAGATAGATCATCTCCGGACCGGCACCGTGCGGCACCGCAGACCACGGGGATCGTTTCATCTTTCGCGGCACCGCCATGGCCGTCAAGATCGGCGTCTCGCTCCTCGGAGGACCTGTCGAGATCGGCATACCCCCCTCAGGGGCAGGCCGAGGAACGAGACTTGGGCCATTGGCAGGAGAGGGCAGAGGACCACTCTCATGGACCATCTCACTGGTCGTTTTGGACCCCGTGGGCGTATCACCAGGAGCAAGGGGCTTCATTACCATCGACCTCTCGCTCGGGTCACTCGGTCAGAAGGGCCCCAGAATCCACCATCTCTCGGCCTCCGCCTGGAGGCATGGAGGCTTCTGTGTCCACACCACCCGACACCGTGGACCCAAGTGCAGGTGACGCTCCGACCCAAGACCAGGGGGACCGGGACCCCCCCTTGGATCCACTACCACCGGAGGCGTCGTCCTCCTCCTCTCCGGATGAGGCAGTGGCGGGCACTTCATGCACGGGTCCCCCTCCGATAGATCTTCGGGCTCACCAGGATCTCCTGCGCAGGATGGCCCGTAATATGGACCTGCAGACGGAGGAGATAGTGGAGGTGCACGACCCGATCGTGAATATCCTTGGATCGGATGCCCCATCGAGGGTGGCGTTACCCTTGATCCGCACGATCCAAACGAACGCGGATACGATATGGCAGACTCCTGCCTCCATTCCACCTACAGCGAGAGGGGTGGAAAGGAAATACTTTGTCCCATCTAAGGACTATGGGTACTTGTACACACACCCCCAACCGTGTTCACTGGTGGTGGAATCAGTGAATGCACGAGAGCGCCACGGCCAGCAGGCTGCAGCGCCAAAATCAAAAGAGGCTAAGCGGCTTGATCTGTTTGGCCGTAAGGTTTACTCAGCCGGAGGGCTACAACTTAGAGCGGCGAATCAACAGGCGCTACTGAGCCGCTACAATTTCAACTCCTGGAACTCTATGGGGAAGTTTAAGGAGTTGATTCCCCAAGAGTCCAGGGAAGAGTTTGGAGCCATGGTTGAGGAGGGTAAGAAGGTGGCTCGGACCTCCTTACAGGCCTCCCTGGACATAGCGGACTCGGCCGCAAGGACCCTGGCCGCAGGTATCGCTATGCGCAGGACCTCCTGGCTCCAAGTTTCGGGTTTGCCCCCTGAATTACAGCAGACCCTACAGGATTTGCCCTTTGAAGGACAGGGGCTGTTCTCGGAGAAGACGGACTCTCGATTGCAGAGCCTCAAAGACTCCAGGACAATCATGCGCTCCTTGGGGATGCATGTTGCGGGTCCCCAGCGCAGACCATTTAGGCCGCAGCCTCAACGTTTTTACCCCCCTCCACCTCGTCAGAGACAGGACCCTGCCAGAAGGCGAGGGCGAGGTGGTAGGAGAAGATGGGCTGGCCCTCAACCCGGTCAGAACCAAGGGCCACCAAGACCACCTTCAGGTCCTAGACAGAACTTTTGAAGGTGCGGTCGAGGACGGCGCCCCAGTCATCCCCCAGGATCCAGCTCCCTCCTTTCGGGATCGCCTCTCCCACTTCCACCGTGCTTGGTCCCTTATAACTTCGGACCGTTGGGTCCTCCGCACGGTGGAGAGGGGATACGCTATCCAGTTTTCTTCTATCCCCCCCTCCCACCCCCTTTCCCCGTCCCTCTTCAGGGACCCTTCTCACGAGCAACTTCTTATACAGGAGGTTTCTACGCTCCTGGCCATGGGGGCCATAGAGGAGGTTCCGATAGACTTAAGGGGCAGGGGATTTTATTCCCGTTACTTCCTGATCCCCAAGTCCAAAGGAGGTCTGCGGCCCATCTTGGACTTGCGCGGACTCAACAAATTCGTAGTAAAGTTGAAGTTCCGCATGGTCTCTTTGGGGGCCATTATCCCTTCCCTCGATCCTGGAGACTGGTTCGCCGCCCTCGACATGAAAGACGCATACTTTCACATCTCAATTTACCCACCTCACAGACGCTTCCTGCGATTCGTGGTAAACACGGTGCACTACCAATTTACAGTCCTTCCCTTCGGCCTATCCTCGGCCCCAAGGGTGTTCACGAAATGTATGGCTGTCGTGGCAGCGTACCTTCGTCGGCAAGGGATACAGGTGTTCCCGTACCTAGACGACTGGCTGGTGCGCGGTCGCACCAAGGAGCAAGTTCACGCTCACGTCCACAGAATAGTGCACACATTCAACAAGTTGGGCATCCTACTCAACAAGGACAAATCCACTCTAGAACCTACCCAGAGAATAGAATTCATCGGCGCAGTTCTAGACTCCAGACGTGCACAAGCCATCCTGCCAGACAACCGATTTGGCACCATCACGAACCTCATTCAAGGGCTCAAGGCCTTCCCAACTACCACGGTGAGGTCGTGCCTTACCCTGCTGGGTCACATGGCTTCCTGCACGTACGTAACCAGGCATGCCAGACTTCGACTTCGCCCGCTTCAAACCTGGGTGTCATCAATATACCGTCCACATCGGGACAGCCTGAACATGGTGGTCACGGTCCCGGACTCGGTCCTGGCCTCCCTCACCTGGTGGCTAGATCACACTGTAGTCTGCGAGGGGATGCCATTTCACGCCCCACAACCCTCCCTGCACCTGGTCACAGACGCGTCATCTCTGGGGTGGGGCGCCCATCTCAACGAACACCATACCCAGGGCCTGTGGACTGCATCCCAGTTAGCCCTACACATCAATGTTCGGGAACTGATGGCGGTACGCCTGGCGTGCCAGGCATTCCTCAATCTCCTACGTGGCCGCTGTGTGTTAGTTCTCATCGACAACACCACGGCCATGTTCTACATCAACAAGCAAGGAGGAGCACGTTCGTCAATTCTATGCCAAGAGGCCATTCGCCTGTGGGACTTCTGCATCGCCCACTCAATCCATCTCACGGCATCGTTCCTCCCTGGAGTCCAGAACACTCTAGCGGACCGACTCAGCAGGTCCTTCCAAACGCACGAGTGGTCTATCCGTCCGGACATTATACATTCCATCTTCCAGAGGTGGGGGTTTCCCCAGATAGACCTGTTTGCATCTCGAGACAACAGGAAGTGCCACGTGTTCTGCTCCCTACAAGGTCGAGCTCCGGGCTCCCTCTCGGACGCCTTTCTGCTTCCCTGGAAAGACCACCTGTTTTATGCCTTCCCTCCGTTTCCTCTGGTCCACAAGGTACTGCTCAAACTGCGCAGAGACCAGGCACAGGTAATTCTGATTGCTCCTGCATGGCCAAGACAACATTGGTACACCACACTGTTGGAGCTCTCGGTTCAGACACCGATCCCGCTTCCGTTGGATCCGGATCTCATCTCTCAGGACCACGGCCGGTTGCGTCACCCCGACCTCCAATCACTCCACCTCACGGCGTGGCTGCTCCATGGTTCACCCAGGCAGAGCAGCAATGCTCGCACTCTGTCCAACAGATTCTGCTGAGCAGTAGGAAGCCCTCAACACGCACCACGTACCTGGCCAAGTGGAAGCGGTTCTCCTGTTGGTGCGAACAACGAGCCATGTCCCCATTGCAGGCACCCATTCCTCTCATTTTGGAATATCTCCTCTCCCTAAAACAGCAGGGGTTGGCGATATCTTCAATTAGAGTTCACCTGGCCGCTATATCGGCCTTTCACCCAGGGGAACTCGCGTCCTCGGTATTCTCTAACCCGATGGTCGTTAGATTCCTCAAGGGCTTAGACCGGATGTACCCACAACAACGTCAGCCCGTTCAGACGTGGGACCTCAACCTGGTTCTCTCCAAGCTCACAGGTCCTCCATTCGAGCCACTGGCCACCTGTTCTCTTTTGTACCTATCCTGGAAGACAGCCTTCCTTGTAGCCATCACCTCAGCAAGGCGCGTTTCTGAACTCAGGGCGCTTACATCCGAGCCCCCTTATACAGTTTTCCATAAGGATAAAGTGCAGCTTCGTCCACATCCTGCCTTTCTCCCTAAGGTGGTTTCTCCTTTTCATATCAACCAGGACATCTTTCTCCCGGTCTTTCATCCCAAACCACATGCCACTCGCCAGGATCAACGTTTGCATTCCCTGGACGTACGAAGGGCCCTGGCCTTCTATATTGACCGCACAAAGCACTTTAGAAAGACGACGCAACTCTTCGTTGCAGTGGCCGACCGAATGAAAGGCTCACCGGTCTCCTCACAACGCCTATTCTCCTGGATTACGTCTTGCATCCGGACTTGCTATGACCTGGCAGGTGTCTCAGCACCACACCTCACCGCTCACTCCACGAGGGCCCAGGCTTCCTCGACGGCTTTCCTGGCACAAGTTCCGATTCAGGACATTTGTAGAGCAGCGGTTTGGTCATCAGTCCACACATTTACAGCTCACTATGCACTAGTGCAGCAGTCCAGAGACGATGCTGCTTTCGGATCAGCGGTTTTGCACACAGCAATGTCTCACTCCGACCCCACCACCTAAGTTGGGCTTGGGAGTCACCTAATGGAATGGATATGAGCAAGCACTCGAAGAAGAAAAGACGGTTACTCACCGTTGTAACTGTTGTTCTTCGAGATGTGTTGCTCATATCCATTCCAAACCCGCCCCCCGTCCCCACTGTCGGAGTAGCCGGCAAGAAGGAACTGAGGGGGCGCCGGGTCGGCTGGGGTATATATTCAGCGCCATGAAGGCGCCACTCTAGGGGGCTCCACAGCCGACCCGCCGGTGTTGCTAGGGTAAAAATCTTCCGACGATCGTGCACGCGGCGCGCGCACACCCCTAATGGAATGGATATGAGCAACACATCTCGAAGAACAACAGTTACAACGGTGAGTAACCGTCTTTTCATTATTTAGTAAGGGATTCTACTGATTCTCTGCTATAATGCAGTGGCAGATATAGTCTCCCAATTCAGTGGGTGTACGAAAGCAAGAGAGCCCCTGCTTTGCATCCGGACCTGGCTGCTCAGAGGTTGGGAGAGGCAGTGGGTGCAGTTGAACCCATGAACCTCTGCTATAATATAAAACTCAGTCTTGCTTGTAAACTTTTGTCTATTTTGCAGGTGCATGTGAAGGAACATTGGCCTGCTCCACTTGCCACTTAATCTTTGAAGACCACATATTTGAGAAATTAGATGCAATTACTGATGAGGAGATGGACATGCTGGACCTAGCCTATGGACTGACAGAAACGTAAGGCACAGACTTTTCCAGTATGCCAGCGGGCTGAAAGAAAGGGAGGGAGAAAGGAGCAGGAAAGAATTAAATGTTGCCAGAATGACTTAATCAAATGAGAATAAACAGTTGGAATCAATTACATAGAAAAGTTAGATTTTCTTTGTTAGCTGAAGTTTACTACAGACTGTTTGCCAGTCCTCAGTAGTATCCTTTCAGTGTACAGATGATCTTGCACAGAGCTGTCATGTAGCTCAATATAAACAAAGCATCCTACTAGTAGTTCCGTTACTGCTCTCCTGTTTATTTTCTTTCTTCTGCTTTTCTGGACCATATTAACCTTGAATGTAGAGGTTATGAACAACACCATGTTGCCAATTTGGAACAGATAATTAGCAGCCATCTATAAAAGCAAAAAATATTAGATTGCTATTTAGTTTTAAGCACGTTTCTTTGTCTGCCAAAAACCTTTTCCTGTTAACCTTTTCTAGTGTTAGTCTGTTACAGCGTTCAGGTGAACGCAGACAAGCACTCTTAAATACTTCAGAAAGCCCAAGAAAGTTTAAAAAAAAGTCTTATGCTCAACACATGGGGTTTAGTCCCTCACCCACACTGAGGAATTGTGTACTGCACATTGAGGGAGACAAATACCCCTTAAAGAGCTATTCTAAAGAAGCTGCAAATCAACTCCCTCTCCCCCTACCTCCATATATGTAGAGCCCTGCATGCATACTAATTTATATCCGTGGATATAAATCAGTATCCGCGGAACCGCAGAGCTCTCCCAAGAACCGCAGTGGTGAAAGGAGCAGAACATGGGGCCACCACCAGTGTCCCACGCCAGCAGCTCCTTTGGCATGGCTGTAGCACCCCAGCTCTGCTCACTGGGGCGAGCACCAGGCTCACTGGCAGCTGTCCTTGATCGCGCTCTTGTGTTCAAGTGGCATGCATGCCCCCAGATAGGAGATGCAGACAGCTGCGTGGAAGGGATGGGGGCAGGGTTGCAGGCAGGGGGGTGCTGGCTTCTGGGAGCAGTGGCCCTGCATTCTCCTTTCACTGCTGCGGTTCTCAGAAGAGCCCTCCGGTTCTGTGGATATAAACTTATATGTGCGCAGGGCCCTACACATATGAATACTTTTTCTAGCTGTCAAAGGCTGTTATATGATCAGCTTTTCCTTGTGAAGGCTCAAAGACAGGAGAACATGGTAGACAAGCACTTCATTCATGGTTTTAAAGGCCTGATTCTATCTGAGGTGGGCTTCACAAAAGGCCTGATACAGAACCCATTGATGTCTTTGGGAATCTTTCCATTGATGGTTCTGTTTGTTTGTTTGTTTGTTTGTTTTCCCCTGCCAGTGGGCTTTGGATGTATCCCAAAACAATTTTTTGATTCTGCAAAGAAGTGGGTCTAATTCAAGCATCCTTCCACCCTGCAATCAGTGGGACTTCTAAATTAGTCAGAGACCTTTTCCCCACCCTCTGCCTGGGTTTTGGTCAGCCAAACTTTTTTTTTTTAATAATTGCTATTTGTTTCTAGGATTTGTCTCCTAACTAAGACGTTAAGCTATGAGAAAGTTGTTTTTGCTTCCTTTCCTTCATCCTCCTCCCCATCCCCTTCCCTAAACAGAAAATTAAAAAGAAAGGATGAAGAAAATGTAAGACTTTTAAACATAGTTACTTCACCCTTACCATCTCTGTTCACTTCCTCCACTGAGAAAGAGGTACTGCAGACTCTGGGCCAGAGCTATTTGGGGAACAGACTCCGGAAAGAATGTTCCAAGACAATATGTTTTTGATTTAACCACCTTTTATTTAAGGCTTTAGAGCAATGTTCTCATAATGACTAAGGAGCAGAATGCCAAACAGATAGCTCAGGCAGTTTAAATAAAAAAAAAAAATTCTGAATGGGAGGAAGCAAGATGGTGACGTTTCAGAGTTTCTAAAGCAAGCTATACTTCATCGGTTTACCTGTCATAGCTATTGTTTCTCTGGCCAAGGATGCTATGGACTACTTGAGGGAGATTTTTTTTTTCTGGATGACCAGGCCAACAGGAGGACAGAACTTCTATGGCTTCTGTTGCATTTGCTATAGGCTGTCTGGCCTGTTATGGCGATATAATTGTTAGGTAGAGAGAGAAGCCTGCTAACTTTGCTAGGGTACTATTATGCATAGGTTTTCCTTGCAGGTGACTCTCTAGACTTGGAAAGTTTCAGCAAAGGGAATATATTTGGTTAAAAATAATTGTTTGAACCATTCACAAAGACTCTAAAAGTGTTGATAGTGGAACTTTTATGAGAAATCTGCTAAATATTTTCATTACAGTGTACCCATCAAATCGGGGCTCCGTTATGCTGTGCACTGTACAGACACAGTTCCTGTCCCAAAGAACTTGCAACCAATTTAAGATCAATTTATATCTTAAATTATATCCGTGTTAAAGCAGACACCTATGATGTTCTCAGAAATAAAGGTGATTCTCTAGGCCAGGAGCCACATGAGACCATTACAATTGTTCCTCTAAAGTATTAGACCCAGTAATCAGAGCTTCATCTTGGCTTCTCTGACCCCCTCACCTCCACAATTGGGTATCTGTGTATTTTTTCACTGCTAGCTACTGCCCTCTAGTCAATATTGGCAAATAAGTAACATTAGACTGAGAAGGAAATTTAGCCTGGTTGTTTTTATTTCATATAAAGAACATTTGCTATTTGCTAATTCAACCCACCATGCTGATTTTTTAGGATGAATCTTCCTAAAGTTGTTATATTCTCTCACATTCAAAATAAAGTTATTAGTTGGTGTTAATCTTTAACCTTGAGTATTATAATAAATCCATGTGGTTGGAAGCGAAGAACAAGTTTCTTCATATTGCCACCTTAACTTACATTTGCTCTAGCTACCTCAGTAAAGCATGGGAAAGGATACCACCCTCTTCTGATGGTCATTATGAGCCCATTTCTGTGAAGTTTAGTTCACCTCCAGGGATATACTGATATTCCATTGATATGGGGGTTAAATTTCACCCATGTAGTCTTTCAAAATTAAATTAATAGAACTCGTTAATTTACCTGTTCTATCACTTCATGAAACCAGTCCATAAAATCATCCTCAAATGGGAGTCTTTCCTAAACGATGAAGTGTTTTTCATTTAAAAAAAAAAATCTTTGTTCCAGCAAACCAAAAGAGAGAAAATAATTTGCAGGATATTTTTATTAAGATAACAATGATTTGTTGTGCTAATGAACGTCTGGCTCCTTTGAATATCTTTGCTGGTTCTGAATCGTTGCTCTGGTAATTAGAACTGGATTTCTCATGTAATGAGTAAATGTATTGAGTTAGTGAATCTTAGCATCAGAGTTACTGTAATTGGTGTCAGGGACTGTTTTGGTGGAGTTAATTATTTTGGGTCCAATGAAACTAGGCTAAAGTCAGAGAGACTGTCTATAGATCGGCGCTGCAAAAATCAGTATATTTGAAATAGATGCAGTGTGAATAAAGTTAATGTTGGTCCTATATGGAAGATTGAACATGTAAAATATGTTTTATTGGTCTAAAAGTTTCTAAAACTGATGCTAAAAGCTATAGTGTAACTTACATTAATTGCCTATCAATCTAAAATTATGCAAAATTTTAAATGTTACCTGTTGCATGTACATTTTAATGGACTTAAATTTTAGTAAGGTAGGGTTTTTTTAATGTAACAGAACGAGAAAATAAAATGCTGGAAAGCAAATGATGCTGGAGGTAACTTTTTTGACATGTCAAGTGTCATGCATCCGACAAAGTAGGTATTCACCCACGAAAGCTCATGCTCCAATACGTCTGTTAGTCTATAAGGTGCCACAGGTCTCTTTGCTGCTTTTACAGATCCAGACTAACACGGCTACCCCTTTGATACAAGTGTCACTTAGTCTCTTAAAGGCATTTATTAAGACACCACTTTTTTTATTTGTGAATGAACTTGAAAATTATCTTGCTAATAGTATTGCTAAACTACAGGAAGAACATTATGAAATGCTTAAATAAGAATATTAAATGCTATTTTTATAGGCGTTTGTTTCCCCTCATGCCTTAAGTGAAACTGATATGACTTCTTCTATTGCAGAACAGTAACTCCTCACTTAAAGTTGTCCCGGTTAATGTTGTTAAGTTATTATGCTGCTGATCAATTAGGGAACGTGCTCGTTTAAAGTTGTGTCCGCCCCCGCCCTGTGGAGATAAGGTACAGGAGCAGGGTGGGGGGATGACACTAAACTGGGAGGAGTGGTAGATACACTAGAGGGTAGGGACAGGATACAGAGGGACCTAGACAAATTAGAGGATTGGGCCAAAAGAAACCTGATGAGGTTTAACAAGGACAAGTGCAGAGTCCTGCACTTAGGACGGAAGAATTCCATGCACTGTTACAGACTAGAGACCGAATGGCTAGGAAGCAGTTCTGTAGAAAAGGACCTAGGGGTTACAATGGACGAGAAGCTGGATATGAGTCAACAGTGTGCCCTTGTTGCCAAGAAGGCTAACGGCATTTTGGGCTGTATAAGTAGGGGCATTGCCAGCAGATCAAGGGACGTGATTGTTCCCCTCTATTCGACATTGGTGAGGCCTCATCTGGAGTACTGTGTCCAGTTTTGGGCCCCACACTACAAGAAGGATGTGGAAAAATTGGAAAGAGTCCAGCGGAGGGTAACAAAAATGATTAGGGGGCTGGAGCACATGACTTATGAGGAGAGGATGAGGGAACTGGGATTGTTTAGTCTGCAGAAGAGAAGAATGAGGGGGGATTTGATAGCTGCTTTCAACTACCTGAAAGGGGGTTCCAAAGAGGATGGATCTAGTCTGTTCTCAATGGTACCTGATGACAGAACAAGGAGTAATGGTCTCAAGTTGCAGTTGGGAGGTTTAGGTTGGATATTAGGAAAAACTTTTTCACTAGGAGGGTGGTGAAGCACTGGAATGGGTTACCTAGGGAGGTGGTGGAATCTCCTTCCCTAGAGGTTTTTAAAGTCAGGCTTGACAAAGCCCTGGCTGGGATGATTTAGTTTGGGATTGGTCCTGCTTTGAGCAGGGGGTTGGACTAGATGACCTCCTGAGGTCCCTTCCAACCCTGATATTCTATGACACAGGACAGGGCTCAGGATGGAGGAAGCTTAATTTTTTTTCTTTTTAACCCCTTGCCTATTTACTCTTTATAGTTTCTTAAATCATGTATTTAAAAAAAAAATTCCTTGCCTGTCTGTTTTTTTGTCTTAACCTTTCCCTGTATTTTTAATGTCATTATTAACCCTACATAATTTTATCAATTATTTTCCAGATCAAGTTCACTCCATCACGTTTGCTTTTCTTCAGCTACCCTTAGGATCTGAGCTATTCAACCCACTGCCTTCCTTCACTGTCCCATATAACCCAGAATTTCTAGCTTTATATACTTTCTTTCTCGGTTATACTACTGAGGTGTAGAGAGAAAATATTTATTAATAGCACAACTGACCCTGGAAATCATTACAAGTAATCACAGATGGATGAGAGAGGTTTGCTTCATCAGACTCCTTAGTATGCAGAGGAAAACTGCTCCCTAGCTCCACCAAACACCACTGAGTAAATAACTTCATGTCCTCTTTATCTGAAGTTCTGCTTCTATGCATATATTTTTAAAAGCCTTTTTCAATTATTTATAACCATTGTTTCATAAATAAATGCACCTTTTTGCTCTTGCAATTTTGGCACTAGAACTTCTAGCTATAATTACAAGCCAATGTCTTACATTTGGGTTACCTTGCTAATTGTGTGTGTGTGTGTGTGTGTGTGTGTGTGTGTGTGTGTGTGTGTTTACACTTTTAAAAGGTTTTAGGAATTCTCTTGATGCTCTGCTCCTTCCCCCAGCCCAGGCTTCAAAATTAAAACTAGTAACCAATCAGGGCTTTTAGTAGTGCTTATCAGCAGCTGAAAAATGGTGTTTTACTTTCATATTTTATTATTAGAGATGAACTACCTGTTTCATTTTCCAAACTTAGCTTTTTTAATAAAGAGTAAAAGCCATCCTAATTGAGTAAAAGCACAATTGAAAGTCTCAAACACTGGCTTCAATATTTTAGACCATCAGTAGTTCTTCAGATTGTTTATATGTATTCTTCCCCAGTTGCATACATACTCCATGCACTTAGGATCACAATCTTTTGGCTAGCAGTGTCTGTGGGGGTCATGTGTGCGCCCTGAGTACCCTTGCACCCTTCCATGCAAGAGCATAAAGGGCAGGGTAGGGCCAAACATCCCTCAATACCTTGCTACAGCTCATGGCTGCGAGATGGAGCTGTGAGGAGTTTGTCTATTTGTTGCCTACTTGGCTACCTCCAGTTATCCCTTAGTTATATAATATTTAGATCAGTGTGTAGGTAGTTAGCATGGGGGGGAAGGGTTGTTTGTTTTTCTTATATCCAATACCGGTCTTCAGTCCTTATGGATAAGCTCAAATATCCCAGTCTTAAATATTGTCCCTCTTATGAGGCAGCTATGCCCGTTAGTGATAGATATCAGATGGCTCTGTTTTGTCTGGGAAAGGGCATATCCCTGAAAAATATCCAATCTGCAGATTGTTTTCTAAATGAATACAGAGGCAAGAGAAGCTCTCCTAAACAACTCTTCTCATGAACTTGTCTAGTAAGACCTGATTTTGATCTGGATAAACAAAACCCTTGTGGAATAGAGCAGGTTTCCTCTGAACGTGTTTTGGTAAGCTCTTGTTCCACTGCTAGCACCCAAGCTCCTGCTCCTGAAAAGACTATCCACTGTTCCTGCCTTCAGGTCTTTGTTGTCGGCTACTGAGAAGGGTATGAGAAAGCACTGTTCTGGGAAAGCATAGAAAGAGGTCACCTTCTAAGGGAGCTGCTAAGAAAAAGAGGCTCAAATCACTGTATTTTACTGCCTCTAAGGGTACGTCTGCACAGCAGTTAAACCCCTGTGGCTGGCCTGGGTCAGGTGACTCCAGCTGTGGAGCTGTAAATTTGCTATATAGATGTTTAGCCTTGGGCTGGAGCCTGAGCTCTGGGACCCTGTGAGGGAGAGTCATTCCCTCTGTCCAGGGGCACATTGTATTTTCACTTTTTCTTCCTGCTCATTAATCCTTTCGTGGCTTGCTGCCACTTGACCACAGAAAAGAGGCACTCTGTCACAGTCAGTAGGATTCATTCTGGCATGTGGTGATCCAGCACTCTGACAAAGAGATTGTTTCCTAAGAGTCTTCTCCTCAGTCATTAGTGAGGGCACTTCTTGTAATGAGGTGGAGAGAGCAGAAACTCATGTGGAGAGTGGATGTCAAAGCATTTGGAAAATACTGCCTTCCTTGGTTAATCTCCTTGAGCAGGCTAAAGAGGCAGGGGAAATGAGGAGGCTGAGACAGGAAAGAAACGAAAGGGGCATTGAGAGAGAGCTCCTGAGTGTGACAAAGGATCAAAAGGACAAAAGCAAAGCCTAGTAACCTGTGGAAAATATTTACTCCATTCAGTCTACTTGGTGCCAGATCTATTCACTCCACTATTTCCATTGTTATTTTTTAAAAAATAAAGTTTCTGAATTGACAACAATGAAGAGTGAGGTCCTAGCTAAAGAATAGGTAGAAGTACAGATCAAGGCTGATTTTTCTTCTCCCAACCCCTGTGCATAGTTCCATGAATATTCACCAGTTGTGTGATCTGCCTGAATCATCAGAAAAGTTAGTCCTTTTTTATACCAATTGCTGTATAATGTGATTTAGACTTTCCACTAGAAACTGGACTTGAGAACAACCAACTTGTGTCACATAAACTACACCTCTACCCCGATATAAAGCTGTCCTCGGGAGCCAAAAAATCTTACCACGTTATAGGTGAAACCGCGTTATATTGAACTTGCTTTGATCTGCCGGAGTGCACAGCCCTGCCCCCTAAGCACTGCTTTACCACGTTATATCCGAATTTGTGTTATATCTGGTCATGTTATATCGGGGTAGAGGTGTACTTGAGAAAATCTCAAATCAAAGTGACCTGAACAGGATTTAAAACCAGTTACATAAGGTAGAAGAGGTTCTGCAGTGCAGATTCTCAGATGGTGTAAATTGTCATAGCTCATTGAAGACTTCATTGGAGCTATGACAATTTACGCTAGCTGAGAATCTGCTCCATAGCCCATGCTGCTGATTTGCAAACTTAGACCCCTCTCCTTAAAGCCATCATGTGCATACACCCAGGCAGAACCCCTTTGATTTCAGTGAACATAATGGTTTACTCATGTGGAGCAGCTTCCAGGATCAGAATCTTAAAAATACATATTCCTCTCTCTCCTCCCCCCCCCCCCCCCAAGGTAACAGTCTACCAGTTCACATTAAGGACTAAATTAAATGTGTTTTAGATGTATTATTTTGCATCTTTATGCTACAGTATTTACAGCCTGTTAGCATTTTTACAAATGCACTTTTTTGGGGGGTGGAGGTGGGGTAAACGGTACTAAGTCTCATGAATGGGTTCTGAAAGATCAGATTTTTAAACCCCATGCTTTGTGACTGCAGTGTTAGAACACCGTCGGCATAAGAATATGGCTAGAACTAAAGATAGTGTTGTTCTTTGTTACAGATCTCGTTTGGGCTGCCAGATCTGCTTGAAGAAATTTATGAAAAATATGACTGTTCGAGTACCTGAAGCTGTTGCTGATGCTAGACAATCCATAGATATGAGCAAGAATTCCTAAAATAAAACTTGTTAGGAGCTTTTCATGAAATTTTTAACTATTTTTATAACTTATTTCTGAATGTTGAAATGTGAACTTACATAATCATGGGAGTTATTTTTGACTATCAATGTTAATTCTGTTTTAATTTTCTTTATGGAACCACTTATTTTAATTCTTAAGAAGAGGTAATACTTTTAAACAAGTTAAAGCTGAACTGTAAAATGGATTTATTTATGTAAAGAAGTCTTTTTTTTTTTCTTTTCTTTTTCAGCTGTATTTGAAAACCAGTGATATTTTTTTTAATAGATTCAAAACCATTTGGTTTTTAGGGTTTCAGGCTTAGAAACATTAGGATGCTGGACAGATGACAAATGTAGCACAGACTGTTTTTCTGTTTAATTCCCTGTGCGTTTCATGTGGTGTAGTAGAAACTAGAGTATCCAAAGAGAGCTAATTTGCTGGTTGATGATATGGTGCTTTCACAGCAACTGGAGGTGTAATTAGGAAGACGGGTGGAGCTGGTATATCCTAAATCTGGAAATCTTGATAAAATATGACAAATACTGTTGAGATAATGTTTCCATCCAGTCCAGTCCTGCTGCTGGTGGGGTCTAATACCTGATAAAAGCAATTTTCTTATCTTCCCATTGCCCATTATAGGGCCAGATCCTACAGTTACTGTGTGCATAGGATTAAGCCCTTACTAAATATTTGACCCTTTCTAAAAATTTTTTTCTTTTTTTTCCCCCAGTATGGTTTTAAAAAAAAAAAAAAAATCCAAACTCCATGCTTTTAACCATCATTGTTTACCTTTTCAGTTTTCATGAAATACAATGGTCATATCATTAGTGTATAAAGTCATTTTTAGATTTGGATGAAATCTTTATTTTATATATAGCCAAACATTAATTTACATTTGACTACTTAAGTATAGTCATCAAGTACAGTATTTGAGCTGTCAACACTGACCCCTAGATTTTTTTTATGTGAAAGGTTTTCATGTTTCATTTATATGTGAAAAAAATTACTTTTCTTAACTATGCAGTACCTATAACTCATAAACTTAATTTGCTGTGTCTGTTACCCAGGATTAACTAAATCCTTCTGCATTTCTTATAGTGAATCAACATCTTTTTACATACTCAAGGAATTCCTTCTCTTCTAAATATTTAAAAAACACTCATTCTACTTCTGATTTCAGGGGTGCTCCTCTACACTAACCATTTCTTATTATACGGATTCATATTACCTAATCCATTTTTAATCTATGTAGGACTTTACCCCTTATCCTATATGTTCTGGTGAGAGAGCTCATTTACTTGGTTGAGTGGTCTGACAAAACGCAGCAGGCGTATATTCATTCTGAAGCCTCATTGGGACATAAGCAGAACAAAAAGAAGAGGTAAATTAGGGAAATATATTTAAGATAAAATATAAATAGATATTGAGCTCTGTCACTGCTCTGTGAATAACATTGTAGGATGGTGGGAGTGTAATATCAAAGGGAGTCACACTGTCCTCCTCCTCCCTGAATTCTCTATGTAATGCAGTACTATCACTTAAAATACTTTAAGATATTATTTTATTGAATAGCAGCTCTTTACACTTTAACTAAGAACACAGTTGCAATTCAGGTCACAAGAATGGATGTAGTTTGTTATACTGTCTACGTGTGCTGTAGAAAACTGAACTTTTTAGTAGGTTTTATTTATGATACAAGGCACTTTTCATTGTGATGAGCTCAAAGCACTTAAACACTATGAGCTAGAGTCACAAAGGGATTTAGGTGCCTAACTGACACTTTAGGTAGCTAACTCTGAAATGTAGGTTCCACAGGTAGTCAGAAAGTTCTGCTCACCTGCCACCAAACTCTAAGTGCCTAAATTCACTTGACACCTACATTTCTGCAGAAAAAGCTCACTAGGTGTCTGTCTGTGCCTCTGTGCATATACACTGCAGCTTTCCTGTAGGCATCAAGACACCTTTCTCCCACCCAAGCTCCAGTGTGATGTGCAAACCAGGGGACGATGGGCATTCCTCTACCAAACTGGCATGTAGCACCTGATACAGTAGTTTTACTGGATCGTGCCTTGCAGGTGAGCTCACCTAGTTCCACACAAAAGAGGTGGGAGGGGATGGCAGAGAAGGAGGGCTCCCCTCAAAACTTTTAGCCCAGTGGTGAGGATACTTACCTGGGAGGCAGGAGATCTAATGGGTGAAAGGTGTGAACATAAGCCCATCACTGTCCAACATTAACATTGTTTAAACAAGGTCTATGGTTTGGTATACAGAGACCTCAGCCTGCTTAGTACCATGACAAACACACCATTAAACATTCTTTTTATCTTCAGGAAAAACGATTAAAGCATTTGAAATATAAAGTATTAAGTAAGGCTTTCATTTTAATCTTTCTTGTTCCCTTTCCCTGGAGAACATTTTAGACCTTAGAAAGGAATGGTGCTCGTACTGACCTCTGTGGGAAGCCATTGTGCAGACTCTACTTTTTTGCTGAATTGTGAGATCGTGGAACGGTCTGTCCAAAAGCATTGACCTAATGAGTAGAAATGTCTGGTCACATTGAATTAGGTTGGATAGCGTCAGCAGTGAGTCCTTGTGCAAGAGTTTCAGGCCGATGACAAGTTGATAAAAGATGTGTGCATTTTAAGCCTCTACTGGAAGCCAGCCTCAATGTGTGTAGTCAGTGCAAGCACTGGGTCTCAGCAGCTTTGTCCTGCCTGCAGCGTTTCTTTTCAGGGGGTCTTGCAGGCTCTAGGATGGGGGTCAGCCTTACCAGTATCGTCCACTCCAGTGATTTGTGTTACATGCTGCAAGATCATTTATGCCAATGACCTGGCACCACTGAGACAGGCTGCAACATTCAAGGAAGTGAAAGACGTCCTTTTTGCTGAAGAGGATGGAAAATTTACATTCAGTACTGGCGGATCAGACCCAATCCATCAAAAACGGTGTCAGCTTTCCTTCTCAGCAGTTCTGAAGCTAAGAAGATGCTGAATGTAAACTGCTGTGGCAAAGTAATTGCCCATGATCCTAATTCCACTACATCAGAGTCACTCTCAATCACAGCCTTACCTATCAACAACATTTGAAATAGGTAAGCCACAAAATGAGGAGTTGCACCAATATCATACAAAAGCTAGCAGGTTCTAGCTGCGTTCGCGGTGCTTGAATGCTATGAACAGCAACGCTGTTTTATTCCATGTCCAAGTACTGCCCACCTATTTGGGGAGGACATTCGGATACAGACCTTGATATCCAGCTAGATGGGGCTGGCACCCTCAAGTCCATTCTGCTGCCTTGGTTTTCAGTCCTCACGGACATCTTCGAACCATCTGGTGACAGCTGGCTATGTTGCATGAGTACAAGAAAGCTCTCACTAACAAAAAGCTGCTACTTCATGACAACCTTGTTCACTTGCCTTACACTTGATTTAATGCCACCAACCATTCTTGGAGCTGAAGAAGCCCTTTTTTTTTTTTTCATCCAGCTTCAACTCAGAATACACCTGGTGCCCGCAATGAGCAGTGAGTGATGTAAACAACCAGCACCTCATAGATGATCCCACTGTTGAACTGCCTGGTTTCTTGTTTTACCAAAGACAGTGGATGACCATCAACTGTATTAGGATGTTCCATGGAAGAAGTGCGCATCCCGTGCACAAATGGAGAATCGAGGATTTGCCACAGTGTGAATGTGGAGACCTCTAAACCATCAAACACGTTGTGAACAACTGCTTCGTCTTTTCATTTCCAAGAGCCATAGGAAAGATGTACTCTGCATCTCCTGAAGCCCTTGACAGGATTGCTGGCCTTGCTGTGACCTTGTAAATGTTGATATGAAAGAAGTTTGGGAAGGAAAACTCCCCTTGTTTGACAGTCAGTGTCAAAGATAACTGTCTTTTTGTGTAAAAGAGAAGAAGTTAATGAGCTGGAGCTGATAAAGTCTGCTCCTGTTTTATTCCCTGTGGTGTTTGGGATTCAGCTGGAGCTGGTAGTGGTGGTGATATTATCTGAATCCCTCTCTCTGGCCTGATCTAGTAAAGACATTCCTCAGGAGTAGGATGCAGAAAGTCTGGGATCCCAAGAGACAGTGGGGGGTGGCAGCCAGCTCCAGGAGACTCTGCTCTTCTATATTCACCCTCACCCCAGCCTCTGAAGTCTTTATGGACCCAAAACAGGAGTGATGGGAGGAATAGCCCATCCCGTCATTTTGTCCACCAGTGAGGTCTTAATATCTGACACACCAATTTTGGTTAGTCAATTTCCAGTTCCACATCTTATCTTTTTACCAAGCATGATTTCAACTGAGTCCTTTAATCATATCAACCTGCCCTTTATTTGGTTGAATTAATTTAGTCTCTCTGCTTCTCTTGTACTTGTTTATAACATTCATTAGTGAAAGCAACTTGACCTGTTTTCCATCATCATTTGTTGTTATAGGTTGTTTCATCTGGTTAACCCACAATTTGGACGTAAGGCACTCTAATAACCATTTGCCTACAATTATGCAATTTATTCCATCCAAATGGGTAATAAGGTGGTGGCCCGCCCTAGAGTTATTACCAGGGGTTTGCCTCCAGCCCGCAGAGGACTCCATGGAGCAGGCTAATCCTGCTAATCCCTTGGAAGGACATAGCTACAACCCTCTGCTCAAGGAAATCGACATGCAAACAGCAAGTCTTTGAAAACACAGTATCATTTGTTTAAAGGAAATAAGCAATTACAATATATTTAATAAAGCAAGAAAAGATACTCTATGGGATATTCTGAGGTAGGGCTCCCTCATTCCCTCCTGTTGAAGCTGTTCCGCTTTGGAGAAATAGTCATGGGAATAGGGGAACTGGCTCCCCTGGGTGAGTGCTCTATCCATCAGGCTATAATGTCATTCTCATGCTTGCATATGTCTGCTTGCACTCTCTGGTCCAGTGACTGTAACAGCTTAGCAGCAGCGATTGAGGCAGCCCTGGATCAGAATATCCTATAACGCAGTCATAGACTTACCTAAGAAGTGGCAGATACTTCTCTGCATTGGGGGGTGGGGTCCTTCCATATCTAAGATGAATATTCTAACCACTCGACTAAAAGTTATGAGAGAGCTCTTCCTCCTCTCCCCCACAAGAGAGTGCGCACAGCTGATAATCCCAGCAGCTGCAGGTGTCTCCCTCCAGCCTGAATGTAGGTGTTGAACTCCCTGAGCTCAAGGCTTAGGCCACACTCCCCTCACATTGGCTAGTTTACGTAAGGAGCTGCTTAGTGTGCTGGCTTTTGTGGATCCTATTCTTAAGTGCCTATGTCCCTCCCTTCACTGCATAGGAAATCTGTGCGTGTAACTCAGGCACTGTGAATCCCAATGATTTTCTAGGCATCTAAAATATAGGTATGATGATGATCAGTCTTGCAAGGTCTGAGTCCCTTTGTGAATCTAGCTCTGTATCCCCACACAAAAATGTGAAACCACCAATGTGCAACTGTCTTTGGTATAGATAGAGTAGGGCTGTTCTAATGTGTTAGCACTTCACATGAAAGCCTCCTGCAGTGTGGGGGTTTTTCTTTTTCTTTTGGATTTTGTAGAATATGATCATAGGAGGAATTCATTCAGCAGAGAAAGGCAAACAGAAACAGCAAAGTTCATTTTGGCTTCTGTGAGTATCCTATGTTGTATAGGAATGTGGATCTGAGGAAGGGTGAAGGAATTGACATGTACTTGAGAAAATACATACAGCTCCCAGCTGTACCTGTTTTCAGTTGTCAAAAATGATGTGCAAATAAATCTTATTTTATACCAATTTCCCAGACACCATTTGTCTTTCACAATTTTCTTCCATTTTTGCCTTTTGCCATAGCATGTGTTCCTAGATTTAATGCGGACTATATATTTCAAGGTAAATGGTGCAAGAAATGCATACATTTAACTATAATGGGATGATTGCACAAAGAAATATACCATTGTAAATAATCCATAGTGCAGGGGTAGGCAACCTGTGGCACACGTGCCAAAGGCGGTACACGAGCTGATTTTCAGTGGCACTCACACTGCCTGGTCCAGGGGCCTCTGCATTTTAATTTAATTTTAAATGAAGCTTCTTAAACATTTTAAAAACCTTATTTACTTTACATACAACAATAGTTCAGTTATATATTATAGACTTATAGAAAGAGATCTTCTAAAAATGTTAAAATGTATTACTGGCATGCGAAACCTTAAATTAGAGTGAATAAATGAAGACTCGGCACCCCACTTCTGAAAGGTTGCTGACCTCTGCCATAGTGTATGGTAGATATTTGGTACCAATTTCATAACCTCTGTAACCTCGTTGACTTCAGTTGGGACAACTTTGGCTCATGGTATTTTCTAATTTCCCTATTAAATGACTTCACATACTGTGGATGACTACTTAAATAGCAAAATATATTACTTATCTAACTGTATCATGTGGAAATAAAGACTAAGGAAAGGATGATTTACAATTGCATTCATCTTCTGACAGAAATTTAAGGGGTTGCCTCAGGCTCCTTGCCAGGGAAGCAAAGGAGCCAGCCAGGACTGCAATAACTGGATTCAGGATTATGAAACTCTCCCATCTCCATGCAGCAAACAATCCTAAAAGGGTAGTGTGCCAGGTGGGAATTGACTACAGCATCCCTAGGGCCCACACCAGCAGCAGCCATGGTTCTGACTGGAACTTTGCTGCTCCTCCTGTTCCACCTCCCTGCAGATTGTGGATGGAAGGCCCTGGACATAGCCTGGACCCTAGTAATGTTTGAATCTGATAAGGGACCTTCAGGCCTAGCCCTGCCCCCAGTCTTCCACCTCTATAACAGGACTGCTAGCCTAGGCTCCAGGGGAGATGTAGAACAATCTTCATACAACAGAAAGGGGTAGAGCTTCTTATGAGTCTATTCTTAATTCACAGTACCATCCCTAAGAACACAGGCCACAGAGGTGTGGGCTGGGCTGTGGCCTGACCAATTTTTGGCCTGCCACAGTCTAGCTCAGAGCAAGCGATCCAGCAGCACCTCGCCAGGAAGAGGGCAGAATGCAGCGTTGCAGGGAGCGGGTCTTACCTGCAGGCTATGGTAAGAGCCAATGGGTGAGCGTGGGGAACTGGTCCCAGCCTGGAAAGACAGGAGCTGCTGTGGGATGAGTGGTAGGGGTGGGCTCACTCTCCAGCTCCACCCAGAGCTTCTAGATCCCAATGCCAGGGGCTGGACCTGATCCCCTGTAGGCAGGACCCAAATATCCACTCCACAACATCACAACCCCTGGGGGTGGGATGCAACACCTCCCCCTGCCCCATCTGGCCTCCCCTATTTTAAATGTTGCTCCTACCTGATGGGACCCCTATTGGGGTTACAAGACAAGGTAAACCCCTTTGTGGGGGGCAGTGAGGTTGAGCCACTTGAACTATATTTGGTGCAATGGCTGAGCCCCCTAAGGCAGGATTATAGGGACAAACTCCCAAAGATACTATAAATAACTCAGCACTGGTTCCCCTGCTCACCTTTACAGAGTGAAGCATGGTAGATAAGCCTCAGCACCCAGTTCCCCTGCTCCCCTTCATAGTATGCAGCATGGCAGATTAACACAGAACAGATCAACCCAAAAAGCCATGCAGATTCCTCTATGGGTGCACACTTTCGAATTTTTTTTTTTTTACAAAGAAGACAGTCTTTCTTCTTATGGGAGGAAGGCCAGCTGGCCGAATCAGAGTTAGGGCTCAAATCATAAAACAGGATCAGCAGAGCACTGAATGCAGTGAAACTACACTTAGGAGGGCTAGAGCTGCCCTAAACAAGCTGTAACTCTTCCTCCTCAAGTGCTCTGGAAAGATGTAATAAAGGACTGGGGATTTCCTGCCACTCCTAAAATATTAGGAAACAGGCTGTCATCCTCTGTGGGTCACCGCACCCTAATGATTGAGCTGCTGTCCCCTGGTTGCAATGGTGGGCAACCAGGCCAGATTAGCTGCTGCTGCATGCTGCCATGTTTCACCTATAACTCTGCCTTGCGGCAGTTCTCCATAGAGTGACAAGGAGAGTAGCCCAGATGTGGAAGAACAAGCAGGCACTGAGGAGTCTCTTGGTCCACTGTTTCCTTGTTTCTAACTTGCCTGGCCATATATAAGGCCATATATTTTTTTGGGTGCACTAGTCCAAATTCAACATGGTGTCGCTTCCAAAGGTAAATGTGGCTCTGGTGGCCAGGGACTCAGCTTTTCTAACTGGGGGAGACTCTTGTACCTGAAAGACTGGCATCTTTACTATGAAGGCCTTTTGTAGGCAGCCAAGTCTGGAGAGGTATTATTTTGCTCCCTCCCCTGGGCATGAAAGGTCTGTAGGCCGCTGCCTAACAACAACAGAAATAAATGTGCAAAGTGATATTCAACAGCTTACATGGTGGTCAGTGTTGCCATATGAGCTCTCTGATCCTAAAATAGCCCATAAGCTAAGGGCTGCACCCTGAAAAGAAATAGTTGGGCACAAAGCTGTTTTATGCTGGTTTGAGGAGGCCTTTGTCATTGAAATCAGCTGCTCAGGCAGAACAGTTTCCAGTTCTTCATGTTGCAGTGGGGATCGTTGCCGAAAGCCATAGCCATAGACTTCGGAAAAGTAGCTCCTGTCAGAGACTACAGAGCACACGGCAAGTTGATGAAGTTGCTGTAGTATGACAGAGAATACCACTTTGGTGAAGCAAGGTCAGGTGCTGCCTTCAGGCGCCTCAGAGCATAACTTCTGCCTGGCCCTACCAGGAGTTAGACCTGCAATTGGTATCAGGTTCTTTCAGTTTGGTAGAAAATTAGCTACAGCTTTGGTCAAAATGAGGTCCCTGGATATCCAGAGGGAGTGCTCTATGGTACTGTGCAAGAATTAGAAGCACAGTTTTGTCCAATTCCCAATTTCACGCAGCCCCCGGGAAATGCCAGGATATCAATCAGCTACTTCAGAGCAGAGTGCTCTAGCAAGCGCCCTGTGGGTTTGGCAAATGCAAAATAACACAAAACAAAAAGGAAGTAAAAAATGACAAAGTGAAAATCTCACCTTGCGGCAGTGGCTCCTGTCACGCCGGCCTGGGCTGGGCTCCCCACTCTGGGAGTTGTGACCTCGGGGACACAGTAATAAGGGGGGAGCATGGGGGCAGCCAGGCCAAATTTGAAAGCGTAGCATTGTGACCTGGCACATGGGGTCACAGAACCACTCACTCAAATTTGGCCCGGCTGCCTTGCCATCATCATGAGAAAGGGATGGTCAGGCCAAACCTGACCAGTGCTGCACCAGGTCACAAACCTTGGCACTGAGCCCAGCTCCACAGACAGGAACCACCACTGCAGGGTGGGCTTGTTCTGCAACCCCCTTCCTTCCAAGGACCTCCACCGCCCTGCAGGCAGGACCTGACACCATCTTCTCCTGGGGGAGGAGGGCTAGAAGAGTAGGGTTAGGGGTTCAGTGAGGCAGAGGGAATATATAAAGGGGTATAGAGGAGGGGGTCCCTGGAACTCAATGGGGGATGCAAAGTATTTAAAGGGGGAGAGGTTAATGGGGGCTTGGGTGGGTGAGGTTCAATGGCAGAGAGGGAATATAGAAGGGAAGATGAGGGTGCCCAGGGAGCGTCCCTGGGTAAATAGAGTGGGAGCTGCTGGGAGCGGGGTGCTGGAGAAGGAAGCAATAGGGATTGGGAAGATCTGCAGTGTCCCATGGGGTTTGTGGCACTGAGTGAGGAATGAAGTACTGGGTAAATTTAGAGAGAAACCCTAAAGAGATGTCCAGGTATTTTGGAGTGGTTAGCTGTGGTGTGGGGGAGGTGGGAAGGGGGAGGGTTGGTGAATGTCTCAAGGCATGGAATAATGATTCATGCTTGATAAAATGATGTAGTGTAAATAACTGAGATTTATACACTGTTTTTGTCTATACACGGTCATTTGTGGTATTTTATTAATGCAAATGTAATAAAAAGAAAAAACATTTTTGACAGCTAAAACAAGACATGATTTCTGGAAAAATAAAATGGAAAAGTACAAAAAATAAAAAGAATGTCATGGGGCTCTAGAAATAACCCATTTCCTATCGAGGGCTGGTCCTTATTCTATTTCTAGCTGCAGGGACTCAGGAATAAATGAAGCAGGACTCAGTCTGAAACATCTGAATAAGTTCCTAAAAAAGGCCTGTTTTCAAATTCCCATTTTTCGTCCCACAGACAATTCTCCCACTTTGCATCTGGCTGGTGGGAATTATTACCATTTGATCTGACATGTTGGCCCACGGTCTCTTCTCAGCAGAATGTTAAAAGATGAAGACGAAGCTATGATGAAGATGGCTATAAACAAAAACAAGTGGTGTCACAGAAATGAAAATCCAATTCTTAGTGAAACTTATTGGGAATGCTAACCTCATGCACAGACCTGCTTCAGTGAACAAGGGTTCACATGAGGCCTTCCCAGTAAATCCTGTTAGCTCCTCCACATCACACCCTATCACATCCATTGGCAGAGGTCTTCCTCAATCGGTGAATGCAGAACTTCAGATTTTTTTTTAAAGGATCCACACATCAGTGAACCAGACAGAGAAATCCTTATGTCAAATGCTAGCTGGGGCTAATGGAAAGGGCTCTCTCTGTCTGGTACTCATGAGCTCTATTTCATTTTCTCAGACAACCATTCAGGGCTCTAATGCAGGTATATGAAAGTGTTCAGGCTAAAGCTAGAATTTGCGATCAGTACTGATGGCCTCAGTAGTTCCCAAAATTATTCTTTAAACTGGTCTTACACAAAAAGAGCTGGCCTCTTTGAAAAATAACACAAAAGCTTTGATCAGAGTTCTTCCCTTTATCCTTTTTAGTCAAAGCTGATGTACAAGTATTCATTTCAAGTGCAACAAACATTAATTTCAGGAGAGAGAGTTTGTAAAACAAAACAAATCAAATCAAACCTTCTCCAAACAATAGTTTTGCTATGTGAGGGACCCTATTGCTTTGTCTAGTTATAATTTCAGGAAGACTTGCCATTTCAAGGGAAGGCTAGTTCATTAACACAGGTAGCCAGCTGATGAATTGAAAGTAGAGCTGGGTGGAGAAAAGTAATGCTGTTTTGTGGAGCACTTCAATATTATGAAATTTGGTTTCATTTTGGTTTGGAACAAAACCCAAACATTTAAAAATTATTTGTGAAAAGGAATGGAGCCCAGGCTCCATGACAGTTGCCTGGGGGGCTGCCTGGCCCCAAGAAGCCCTGGGGTGCTGAGCTCTGGGACAGAGTGCCTGGCAGACTGCCCCAGAACAGGAGATTGGAGATGGAGCTTCCAGGCTCTTGGCTCCCTATCAGTCCACCAGGTGGGCTGATCATGAGGATGGAGCCTGAACTACCCAGGAGCTGGGCAGGCCAGTTGGCAGGAAACCCGTCAGGTTTTTAATGGAACCTTGCCTGAGTTCTTTTGGAACTTCATTGGAATCAAACTATCTCCATAAAATGTTTTGATTTTGAAGAAACAAAATCCAAAGAAAAAATGTTTTGTAGGAATTTTTTGTGCCACCTGTAAATGAAAACCTATGTCAGTGTCACTAGCTTTCTTTCCTCTACTGAGTAAAGCATGATCACAGTATGAATGAGCATACAGTTACAGCTAGGAGATACCCACGGTCTTTGAGCCTATGCTTTTTTCATTTTAAAGAAACCTCAATTGTTTTTAAACTTTCACTTTAAATAGATTATTTTGCTTATGTAGATTAAAGAAAAAGTTATTTCTCACAATATTGTCTTTAAAATAGTAGTGCTGTATATGATCGTTTTAATTGCTCTGATTGACCTTGGAATTTCAGATATTCAGTTTCATGTGTGGGTTAGGGGATTCGCTGGAAAGAGAGAGAGAGTGCAGGTCTCTTGTATGGGATACAACAACAGGTAGGAACATTATTCATATTTATACCTCATGCAGGAATTTCTGAAAACTGAAGTTATGAGGTAAAAAATAAGCCATAACTGAAAGTTATTTATGATTATTAAGATTATTATGATTATTAAACCATCGTTGTTAATTGACATTTGTTGCTTGTTTGGTGTTGTACTACTCAATAGGAAAATTTACCTGTGCTTACCCAAAACATAGCCTTGAGTTCCTCCAGGAGGTCTCTATTGCTGGTATATGAAAGTGTTCAAGCAAAAGGTCTAGATTTTGAATTATAATTTTCTCAGTATGTTCAAGAAAAAGAAGCCTTGTACAAACACTGTTCTTAAATACTTCCTTAGGACATGTACTATGATTCCAGCCACACATGGCTATAGACCAAAACTTTGGAATCTCATTCTGGTCCTGACCCCACAACACCAATTGAACCCCTGTGGCAGATGTCATTATCCTTCTTATCCATTAATGGAGCCCTACTGATAACTATTATCTCCAATCAGATAAGCTTATGCAGTTGGGAGCTTTCTCGGATGAGACCAAACAGTGTACTTTTAATTCAGACAAATAGTTCTTACAGCTGTCGTAGCATTAATTCCCAAAGTAAATTCAAGAAATATTCTTCCTTCTGTCAGTCATAAAGTCCAATCTGTAAGAACAGTGAAACATCTCAGGACGGAGAAGTCATGTCTCCTGTAATGAGATCTGCTAGGCTGCCATGTGACATCAGTACATACATTCACACTATTCTGCATATTGGTCATCCAATATTTAGCCAATACCATTTTTCAGTAGAAGTCTTCTCCAAACCTGTGAGGTTGAAAGAAGGAGGATATATAATTTACCTTATTATAATCCTGCTTTCCCACATTGTTGTGAAAACCCTCATTTTGATAGATCTGTGTACTTAAGCATGATAAAGAGTAGGGAAATTTATCTTTGCTTACCTGAAAATTTATTTTCTCTGAGTAATAAGATTGACAGCTCTAGTACAACCTGGAGAACAGAAATTAAAATTGACATTCAAAGATTCAGGTTTATTTCATTAGGGGAAATTATTGCCAGACACATTTTTGTGGTTTTTCTTCAAACTATACTTAACACAATTGGTAATTTAGGAAAGTTGAATGGAATTATCCCGGCTGTGGAAGTTATCAGCTACAGGGAACTTAATGGGTTGGGGCATTCCCCTGTTGCCAGTGACTGACATGTCTGGTTCTGCCCCCTAGGTACAAGCAGGCTAAAGTACCCTTTTTAATGGATCTGCTGACTTTATTATATGAAGAAAGGGCTATTAAGAGACTAACACCTTTAATTTCTTTTGCAGGCTTGCTTTGTCTAGTAGGCTGTTGAGCTTTCCTGCAACAAGAAATTACTCTATCTGCTTGAAATATGGGACCTGATTCTCTATTGCCTTGCACCTTATTTACAGGGTGGATTGATTTAAATTAAAGCAATTTAAATCACTGATTTTAATCATGATTTAAATAATCAGTTTTAATTGTGTTTTGCATATGTACTGTTTAGTTATTTTCTTCAAGAAAGGTTGATTCTCATTTGTTGGTAACCATTAAAACATGTTGATTGGCAACAGTCAGGTAGGCGATACTGGCAGTAGAATGACTGTACCCAATTGCGGGAGGAATGTGAGCAAAGCCAAGCAGCAACAATTAAGATGTTTGTACACCAATGCAAGAGTCTGGGTAACAAAATGGAGGAACTAGAACTACTGGGAAGTGAAACCAGATATTATAGGGATAACATAAATATGTGGAATAATAGTACAGGTATTGAAGGGTATGTGCTGTTCATGAAAGACAGAAATAAAGGCAAAGATGGTGGAGTAGCCTTGTATATTAATGATGAGGTAAGCTGTAAAGAAATTTGAAGTGATGGAATGGATAAGACAGAGTCTGTTTGGGCCAAAATTACTTTGGTGAAGAAAACTACTGAGGTCCCCCTGGCCTAGGGGCTGGGGTGTGCTACAGACCTCCAGGATCCGATTTGGATATGGATGAAATAAATGAAATAAATACTACTAGGAATTGTGTAACTATGGGTGACTTTAACTTCCCAGATATAGATTGGAGGACAAGTACTCCTAATAATAGTAGGGCCCAGCTATTCCTGGATGTGATAGCTGACAGATTTCTTCACCAAATAGCTGCTGAACCAACGAGAGGTGATGCCATTTTAGATTTGATATTGGTGAGTTGTGAGGACCTCATACAAAAACTGACTGTAGAGGACAACCTTGATGTGATGGGTTGAGTCACAGAGACCCCCTTGGGACTGTCACCTGATGTGCTGAAACTACCTCTGAGCCTGTTTTCTTTGCCAGCTTGGGACTTTAGAACCCTGTGTTGTTGAGCCAGACATGCTGGCTGGTTGCAACACAGACCCAGGGTCTGAAACACCCCCCCAAAGCTGCAGACTAAACTGAAAACAGCTCAGCAAGTGCTCCTGTCTCCAGCACCCAGACCCCCAGGTCCTAATGGGATCCAAACCCCAAATAAATCAGTTTTACTCTATATAAAGCTTATACAGGATCAACTCTTAAATTGTCCGCCCTCTATAACACTGATCAAGATATATGCACAGCTGTTTGCTCCCACAGCTATTAATCACTTACTCTGGGTCAATTAATAAACAAAAGTGATTTTATTAAGTATAAAAAGTAGGATTTAAGTGGTTCCAAGTAATAACAGACAGAATAAAGTAAGTTACCAAGCAAAATAAAACAAAACATGCAAGTCTAAGCCTAATACACTAGGAAACTGAATACAGATAAATCTCAACCTCAGAGATGTTCCAATAAGCTTCTTTCACAGACTAGATTCCTTCCTAGTCTGGGCCCAATCCTTTCCCCTGGTACAGCCCTTGTTAGTTCCAGCTCAGGTGGTAACTCGGGGATTTCTCATGACTGGCAGCCCCCTTTGTTCTGTTCCACCTCCTTTTACATCTTTGGCACAAGGTGGGAGTCCTTTGTCTCTCTCTGGGCTCCCACCCCTCCTCCAAAATGGAAAAGCACCAGATTAAAGATGGATTCCAGTTCAGGTGATATGATCAGATGTCACTGTAAGACCACCTTCTTCATTACCTAGTAGCTTGAAGACACATACATAGGAAGGCTTGCAGGTAAACAAACCCATTCACAGTTCACGGATTCTGAAGCACCCTTAATGTCTTCCACTTAACATGTTTACATCAGTAATACAAGTTTATATCTTATTCTCCTAACTCCAGACATAGAAATAATACATGCAAATAGGATGAACACACTCAGTAGATCATACCTTACAAGAGATCCTTTGAATGAAGCATATTCCAGTTACATCATATTCACACTTATAAACATATTTCCATAAAACATATGGAGTGCAAGGTCACACTTGGTTCGAGTGATCATGAGCTAATTCAGTTTAAACAAAATGGAAGGATAAACAAAAATAGATTTGCAACTAGGGTCCTTTATTTCAAAAGAGCTAACTTGAAAAACTTAAGGGAATTTGTTAGGAAAGTGAACTGGACCAAAGTTCTAAAGGATCTGAATGTGGAGTTGGCTTGGAATTACTTTAAGTCAAAGTTGCAGAAACTCTCTGAAGCCTGCATCCCAAGCAAGGGGAAAAATTCAGGGAAGGATTGCAGGCCTAGCATCTCAAACAGGTGATTAAGAGAAAGCAGAAAGCCTACAAGGAATGGAAGATGGTATGGATCATCAAGGAAGGAACTTCTTGGAAGTCAGAAAGGGTAGGATTAAAGTGAGAACTTCCAAAAGCCAAGCAGAGGTGGACCTTGCAAAGGGAATTAAAACTAATTGCAAACTAATAGTGAAAGGTTCTATAGCTGGATAAATAAAAAGAAAACAAGGAAAGAAGAAGTGGGACAGCTAAGCACTGAGGATGGTGTGGCGATTAAAGATAATCTACAGAATGGAGAAAAAATACCAAGCAAAAGGAGTAAATCAGTTTAGAGTCCCAATACAGAGTGACTTTAGGAGATTTGTTATGGTAATTCATTGAGACACCCTCAGCTAATCAGTACTGCCAGTTCCCCCGACTTGTACAACTCTCAATTTGCCATAACTGCTCGGTTGAACATAAAGAAATAAATAGATATGTTACAGTTATGGCTCCGATCAATAACAAAGAAACAGAAGTTACTTTATAATGGCTCTAGAACCATAATAATGGAGTCTCATAATAATAGCTTTCCTTCGGGCACTTGGCTTTGTTTCAGTGACTAAGGAAATTTCTGACAATCTCAGTCCTTTGCTAGCATGTGAGAGGCTCAGTGGCGGATTATCCACTGGGCCCATGGGCCCCGGCCAATTGGGAGCCCCTGGAAAAATGGGCACCCTGCCCCCAGGGTGGGGTGGGGGAAGTCTCCGCACCGCTAGACCCCGCTCCCCGGCAGCAGCGCCGGGCTGTAGGGGCCAGAGCCTCTGCAGGCGCGCTGGGACGCTGTCCACAGAGGCTGGGAGAAAGCCTGGCTGGGGAGGGGTAGCAGCCCACTCCTGGGTACAGCAGCTGAGTGAGCTGGAACCCCCTTCCCCTCCACTCTCCTGCCACTGCCGCCCCTCCCGAGCCAGGCTCTCCCCCGCCCCAGGGCCCTGGTGCAAGGTGCGGGAGAGCTTCTCCGGTCTTGGGGCCACGGTGGGGAGGCAGAAAGGAGCAGATGGGGGCCACAGTGGGGGCGTGTGGAATGGGGCGGGACAGTGGGAAGAAGAAGGGTGGGGATGCAGGGGGAAGAGGCAGAACAGCTTGGGGCTGTGGGCAGTGCCATAGGTGGAAGGAGCAGAAAGAGTGCGGGGCCACAGGCAGAAGGTGTGGGGAGGGGAAGTCCCTTTTGTTCTGACCCAGAGCCCCACAAAACCTTAATCTGCCTCTGGAGAGGTTCATCCCACCCATGTCCTAATATAAATCTGCATCAGACTTTTTGAATTCTGAGTTACAGTTGTGGATCTCACTGCTAATTTAATTGCACTGGTACCTGAATTATCACTTGGAGAAGATGCAGTTAGTGGACTATGGAAATCAATACATTAATATTTATTTACAAAAACAATTGTTTTTCATCCCTCTCAAAAATATAAAAATAAATTATCATCAAGAAGACACAGTAAGGTCAGAATCCTGCAACTGTGAAGTCTGTGAGCATCTTTACTCCAGTAAGTAGTCCTGTATCATTTAATCAACAAGGAGTCTGGTGGCACCTTAAAGACTAACAGATTTATTTGGACATAAGCTTTCGTGGGTAAAAAAACCTCACTTCTTCAGATGCATCATTTAATATCATTTAATGGGACTACTCAGGAGAGTCAAGTTACCTGTATGTTTTTTCAGCGTCGAGCTCTAAATCTCTGTGTGTTGACCCTGTTGTTTTGGTAGGTCTTTTGGGAAAGAGAACCACTGCAGCTTTACTCTACCTTGCTTCCCCTTCTCTCCAGACAAACAGGCCAATGTTTCTGCAAAACTTTAACAAGAATCTTGAAGGAAATTACACTGGAAAAAATTCACAACAACATTTGAGAGGTAAGTGGCAACGCAGTAATATTCCTTCCAGTGAATTGAGAATATGTATGTATAAAAAAAACACAGTAAAGCCCCAATCCTGCAAACAGTTTGTTTCCTGTTTGTCCTCTTTTGCTTCCTAAGCTTCTTTCAGTGAGGAGCTGAAGTGTAAACTTCTACTGCCTCTCCTGTTTGTCAGCTGCAACTCCTTGCTCCCATTTCAACGACTTTCAGCTATAGCATTGACCTATTTTTGTTCATTTAACTGCTTTTTTATATATACCATTTTTGATTGTGTCAAAAGACACATAGAAATAGACAACTTGCAGACATTTCCTTCTTATCACACCAGTCAATATTTGTGTGTTAAATGTAAACACTGGGAGGGTTTCATTATATTCTTAGTCTTATGAATGCATATATCTCTGATAAAAGGACCAAAATACTAAGGCTTGGTCTACACTAAACCCCCAAATCGAACTAAGGTACGCAACTTCAGCTACGTGAATAACGTAGCTGAAGTCGACATACCTTAGTTCGAACTTACCCCCGTCCAGACCCGGCAGGCAGGCTCCCCCGTCGACTCCGCGTACTCCTCGCGGCGAGCAGGATTACCGGAGTCGACGGGGAGCACTTCTGAGTTCGATTTATCGCGTCCAGACTAGACGCGATAAATCGAACCCAGAAGTTCGATTGCCTGCCGCCGAACCAGCGCGGTAAGTATAGACAAGCCCTAAGTTACAGCACATGGCTAAGCCAGCAAAGATCAAGTTTTTGCTGGAGAGAAGAGAAAGAGGGAATGTCACAGAGTTTTAGTCTTATATCATTCCTGTATATTGCTTTTGACCCCTCCTAACTCTGCTAATAGCTAGGCAACCTTTAAAAAGAGGATTTGAGAATATAGCTGTTGTGTAATGCTCAGAGGCAGCTCAATATATCTGGCTTTAATAGCTCAGCTAAAATGAGTTCCTGTGTTCTGGCAGTGCCTTTCATTTCTTGTATCAGACATGGGTCTCAAGAAAACAATTTCACTACTAGAGTCAAACGTCCTAAGTAAAAATATGTGTATGGAACATTTTCCATAGTCGTTTCCTTTACCATTATTAGGTGGGAAGTCAGAAATAAAAATCTAACCCCTCAGCCTTGCGTATACAGCACATACAGTTTAGAATCTGTATAGCCACCTCAATCTTCACATTTTCTACTCTGTGACTTTTGCCAAAGCCCATTGTACAAAGTGCTGGGGAAAAAAAACCTTGGATGGTTGATCTGTAAGGAGGCTAGAAAGCTGGCTGGATCATTGGGCTCAACGGGTAGTGATCAACGGCTCGATGTCCAGTTGGCAGCCGGTATCAAACAGAGTGCCCCAGGGGTTGGTCCGGGGCAGGTTTGGTTCAGCATCTTCATTAATGATCTGGATGATGGGATGGATTGCACCCTCAGCAAATTCGCAGATGAACCTAAACTGGGGGGAGAGGTAGATATGCTGGAGTGTAGGGATAGGGTCCAGAGTGAAATTGGAGAATTGGGCCAAAAGACATCTGAGGTTCAACAAGGACAAGTGCAGAGTTGTGCACTTATGACAGAAGAATCCCATCCACAGCTACAGGCTGGGGACCGACTAACTAAATGGCAGCTCTGCAGAAAAGGACCTGGGGATTACAATGGATGAGAAGCTGGATGAGAGTTAACAGTGTGCCCTTGTTGCCAAGAAGGCTAACGGCATATTGGGCTGCATTAGTAGGAGCGTTGCCAACAGATCGAGGGAAGTGAATATTCCCCTGTATTTGACACTGGTGAGGCCACATCTGGAGTACTGTGTCCAGTTTTGGGTCCCCCACTACAGAAAGGATGTGGACTAATTGGAGAGAGTCCAGTGGAGGGCAATGAAAATGATTAGGGGCCTGGGGCACATGACTTATGAGGAGAGGCTGAGGGAACTGGGGTTATTTAGTCTGCAGAAGGGAAGAGTGAGGGGGGATTTGATAGCAGCCTTCAACTACCTGAAGGGGGGTTCCAAAGAGGATGGAGCTCGGCTGTTCTCAGTGGTGGCAGATGACTGAACAAGGACCAATGGTCTCAAGTTGAAGTGGGGGAGGTCTAGGTTGGATATTAGGAAAAACTATTTCACTAGGAGGGTGGTGAAGCACTGGAATAGGATACCTAGGAAGGTGGTGGAATCTCCATCCTTAGAGGTTTTTAAGGCCAGGCTTGACAAAGCCCTGGCTGGGATGATTTAGTTTGGGTTGGTCCTGCTTTGAGAAGGGTGTTGGACTAGATGACCTCCTGGGGTCTTGTCCAACCCTAATCTTCTATGATTCTATGATCTTGAAACAAGAGTCAACTTCTCTAGTGAATTGCTGCCCTAAAATCCAGTCTGAAAATAGTTTACTGTATCTGTGGTACAGTGCAGGTACTCTGCTCTATTTTCTGTTAAGTTACTATTAACTCTGAAAGAAAAAAAACATGGTTTCTGCACAACTAATGTGGAAGGCAGCAGAAACCCTAAGCCCTCTTCCTACCGCTGCTCCTTGCTTAACAGCATCTGAGAATCTCCCTGCTGGTGCTACGCATCCTCTCTACTTGTTTCATCCTGCTGCTTTATATATTAATGCTTCTTTGGAATTCCCCATTGCAGTACCTATAGAAATAGGTTCTGGCTATGAGCTCTCAAACCCACCATTTGTGGAGTTTCAGGCTGTTATTTTCACAGACCTCACATTACATTTCACAGACATCACAGAAAATGTGAAATTAACTGTTTCCTGTTAAACACCTAAACTCTGGAAAAAACATAAAATGCAAACATTTTGCCTTTTTTAAAAAAACTGAAAATCGCTCATTTAGAAGGTACATGCAAGAAATCAGCTCTGTCAGGCTGAATGAAAAACATCATCATTCAGCTCTGGCAGCCTTCACAGAATGTTTTCCAGATTTGACAAATATTGCAGTTGTCTTTGAGTCGGTTCCCAGCGCAAGAGCTGAAAGATTCTTTTCACGTTATGCTGCACTGCTAAAGGATAAATATAGACACACAAAATCAGCGTGTTTATCTGTACTGCATGCTGTAACGTAAACTCAAACAACATCATCACCATTTCTGTAGTTATTCTTTCCTGTTTAGATTCTTATTTAAGTTGATTTTATTGAAATTTGTTGTGTTTTTGAACACATCAGACATAAATATACCCCTTGAGTTCTGGAATGTTTCAAATTAAAGCTCCAACAAACTAAAAAGTCCCTGGACATTATTTTTATTTTGTTAGCTGGGTGGTGAACCATTTCTGTCACATAAAGCAGTGGTTGGTTGATACTAATCATTAAAGTACATTTATGAAATTTAATGTTGGCCTATGAAATTTTGCTACTTTGGTCCATGGTTGCTGTGGTTAAAAAACAAAACCACTAAAAAAAATAAAATAAAACCCGCCTTCTTTATTGTAGGTGAGAGAGATCAATCACTCGAGGCTGTACCAGGCACCTGGTTTCCTGTGTGGTAGCTGTAGCCCTTATGATTAAAATTGCCACAGAAGTCCTTTGGCCAGCTTTTTAAGTCACCTCTTGGTGGTACAGGGGAGGGAGCAGCCACGATTATCCTGCTATTGCTGCACATCATTCCTCCTCACATCATGTATGTTTAACTGGGGAATCCATCTTATCTGGAATAGAGCACCTGAGGCTGTCCATAGACTGTATTTAATGCAATTAAAAGATCTGACAATACTGGATACCTTATCGCCAAGCCTAGTGAGTGTGACAGCCATCAAAGAAACTTGTCAAGAGAGTTACAAACGGTGACTGGTATATTGAAGATAGAAAATAGGGGCTAAGCGATAATACTACTAGAGCTGAAGACTTACAGGCTGTGGGGTTGAAGGCGGGAACTAAAAGCCTGGACCTCATTAGGTTTGGTCACACTTGGGACTACTATTGAAGCAAAACTCTAATCACCTTTGCAGGCTGAGTGTGATCCAGGCTCCTGCTTTTGTGGAACATATGGTCATGGGAAGGCAGAGACCACGCCAAAGCTAAAATTAATCCCCCAAATATGCCCAATACCTTTGCTCCCAATTGTGTATTGGTAACTTTGGGGGGGGGTTATTGTAATGAAATCTTTTAACCTATTTTCTTCCAGGGAGCATGTTTCCCTCAAAATTCAGCACCAAATCCATAAGGTTGTTATCCTTAGTGCAGAATTTTTGACAACTGGAGTACAAGCTACTGTGCTCTACCCTGCACAGTCTGAGTTCTGCTATGTGGTGCTCAAATAAATATTTCTGTGGGTAGCATGTTGTTTTAAGATACAAAACTTCTATCCTGGCCAGAGCAAGAGGCTGAAGAGGATCTTGGCAGAGACATATTTGATAATCTCACTAAAAAATTTTGCACCAGATCTTAGCTGGTGTAAAATCCATATAGCTCTAGTGAAGACAATAGAATTTTGTCAATTTACAACTCCCAAGCATCTGTCCCTTTAGCTTTAAGATTCTCAGGCTTGGGTCGTTGGTTGGTAAACGTTGTTTTAGTAATCTACAGTTAGAGACTCATACACTGTATGTATCTATCTTTGTGACATCCTTGTTTACATACTATGACAGACCCAGACCAGTGGGGTACAGGAGTCTGGTAGAGGGCAAATATACTGGTCACTGGATGAGTAGTTTTCTGTTCCCTGAGTGACCAGAGAAGGGGCTGCACTAGAGTAATCAGGAACCTGCTAGAACCAGTTAAGGCAGGCAGGCTAATTAGGACACCTGGAGCCAATTAAGAAGAAGCTGCTAGAATCAATTAAGGCAGGCTAATCAGGGCACCTGGGTTTTAAAAGGAGCTCACTTCAGTTTGTGGGGTGAGTGTGAGGAGCTGTGAGCAAGAGGTGTAAGGAGCTGAGAGTGAGAGGGTATGCTGCTGGAGGACTGAGGAGCACAACCGTTATCAGACACCAGGAGGAAGGTCCTGTGGTGAGAATAAGGAAGGTGTTTGGAGGAGGCCATGGGGAAGTAGCCCAGGGAGTTGTAGCTGTCATGTAGCTGTTACAGGAGGCACTATAGACAGCTGCAGTCCACAGGGCCCTGGGCTGGAATCTGGAGTAGAGGGCGGGCCCGGGTTTCCCCCAAACCTCCCAATTGACCTGGACTGTGGGTTCTTCCAGAGGGGAAGGTCTCTGGGCTGTTCCCCAATCCATAGGGTGACTCTCTGAGGCAAGAAAATCCGCCAATAAGCACAGGACCCACCAAGATAGAGGAGGAACTTTGTCACAATACCTACTATATATGACACTTGAACTTTAATTTATAAAAGCCTCTTGTTTGGGGCTACTTAGACAGATGTTGCATAATGAACTGATTGTGAGATTTATTGTAAGTCTCATTATCCTCTCTCTCTCTCTTTTTCCCCCACCATAAAGTGAAATTGCAATAGTAATGAAGAATGAGAACTTCTGAGATGTATTCTCATATGTTTAGGGTTTTCCCCTTTTCTGTGATCTGAGCCTAGGCAGATTTTTTTTTTAAACCTAAGGAAACAGTGTGACAATGTGTGGAGCAGGGCTGGTGAGTCAGAGGTCCTACTTTCTAATATTGACCTTCCCTCTTGTCACATGTCCTCACTGACCCACTTATCCTTCCTGTGCATCAGTTTCCCTATCTGTAAAAATGGAGGTATTTACTCACTAGGTAAAGCACTTGGACGTTTGCATTAAAGGGGCTATATAAGTGCCAACTGTTACTATTATTACATTTTAGATCTATAAAGGAAAAGAAAGTATACTGGACAAATATTACCCAGGTGGAATGTAGGACAACTGAAAATTTCAATGTAGCTGCCTGTGACCCAAATATCCTGACAGTGTCTTCTGGGAACTCTCAGGTGTGGATTTAGAGAGAGAGACACGTCTGGATTAAGTCAGTGCAGGGCCCTAAACACAACATGCACCCCATCCATACACTTAGAGTGGTGATGACAGTGGTCCCCATCCCCAGAAAGTGATAGGCAATGGCCTAGTGCCCCTTTCTTCCCTGGCCCCCAGGAGTAGCAGCAGGTGCCACCTTCTCCCTCTCTGAGGCTTGGTCTACACTACCCCCCCTAATTCGAACTAAGGTACGCAACTTCAGCTACGTGAATAACGTAGCTGAAGTCGAAGTACCTTAGTTCGAACTTACCTTGGTCCACACGCGGCAGGCAGGCTCCCCCGTCGACTCCGCGGTACTCCTCTCGCCGAGCTGGAGTACCGCAGTCGACGGCAAGCACTTCCGGGTTCGACTTATCGCGTCCAGACTAGACGCGATAAGTCGAACCCAGAACTTCGATTTCCAGCCGTCGAACTAGCTGGTAAGTGTAGCCAAGGCCTAAGATTGGCAGCCGGGACACCCCGGTACTTACACCTCAGCGGCTGGAATATCTGCTTGGGTGGATGGGCTGGGCTTGATGCACTCTTCTCTTTCTGCCAGGCACCCAGTCCTCATAGACTCATAGACTCATAGACTTTAAGGTCAGAAGGGACCATTATGATCATCTGGTCTGACCCGCTGCAGGCCGCAAGACCCTTCCCTGGACTCTGCCGTTGAAGTCCCCAATCCTGTGTTTTAGTGACTTCAATCGGCTGAGACCCTCCTGCTAGTGATCCCTGCCCCATGCTGCGGAGGAAGGCGAAAAACCTCCAGAGGCTCAGCCAATCTACCCTGGAGGAAAATTCCTTCCCGACCCCAAATATGGCGATCAGTAATACCCCGAGCATATAGGCAAGAGTCTCTAGCCTGACCCTTGTTGGCCATTATGTTATTCATGTACCATTGCTTGGTTTTCCTTGGCTACTATGTTTTACCATTAAACCATTCCCTCCATAAACTTATCCAACTTAATCTTAAAACCAGACAGGTCCGTCGCCCTCTGTTGGGGTGGTGTTGGTAGGGCCAACCAAGAGCAGTGAGTATTGGAGTTAACAGCCTATTGAGATGCATGGGGCAATTCATACTGCTCAGAACTTTTGTCTCAGGTTCTCTGCAGACCCAGGTAAATTACAGTGAAACTTTTCTTCATAACCATGGGGCTAGAGATTTGCTGTTTTCTTTTTAATGAAAACTGATTCTGATGTAATTACATGACTTCAGGAGCTTTGGTCCTAGGCATGAGCCTATTGTTTGTAAATCTCAATCCAGACCTGGAGAGAGAGAGATTATTTTTATGGTGAAATGAGTTTTATTCTGCCTCCTGTTATGTGCACAGGAGTTCACAACTACAAAGATGACAATGGAAATAAACAATGACTGTGATATCCACAAAACAGGGATCACCCAGCAAAAATAGGCTTCTAGCTTTCCTCTGGCATTATCTCCTCCTGCCTGGGTTTCCAGTCTGGAACTTGCTCTTCCTTCCTCAACCCCAGGCTGAGCAAAGGAAAGACTTGCCTTTTTCTCATTACTGCCTGTGGACCGGTAGGCAGGGAACTTAGAAGCTGCTATGCCATACTATCCAACTATACATCTCCAGGAGGCCAATGTGATTCTAATCCTCAAGTATCCCTCCTCACTCTGGGCCACAAAACTTGTCAGTAGCATAGGGTCATGTATAGAACTGAAAAGCAGGTTTATTGGAATCATCATGTTTAGGGCTTACGCAGTGGCACATGCTGTTTGCAGCCATGCCCTATTGGCGATTCATCCCTGTTGGGCAGGCAGGGGGTGGTAGCTCCATTTCCCTTCAACAAGGGAGGACAGCTTTGATATTTGGCTGGGGAGCTGTAGGAACCTTGCTGATGGAAGCTGCTCATAAACCCTGAATCAGCACTACATCTCCCAGGCCGAACGCTGCATAACTGGTCGCTTTTATGTCCTCTTGTGGTTTTTTGTTCCTTGGGTTGTTTTATGGTGACTGGCCCTTTACATTTCCTGGACCTCTTTATTTAAAAGTTTTTAAAAAAACCAACTTTGTCACAGACTGTGTTCCCAGATGTCTTGATATAAAGCTTTGCACATCAGATGTAAGCTGAACATCAACCCAAGTTTACCCCCAAATACCAGTCTCTCTAGCTTGTCTTGTACTATACTAATACTTTCACTATGCTGTGAGGGGGGGCAGGTGTCTTTTTTTTTTAATGCATCTTGTCATCCAGTTAATAGGTCAGAACAGCTCACTCTACAACAGACTAGTTTTGTCTTGGGAAATGTACGTCACAGGGATGCTCTGAAGGGCTACACCTTTAAATATGATAGAGCTGAACAGAATATAATTGTAACATTTATTAATCAGGCCAGACATCAAACAACTGCAAACCATGCAATAAAAATGGGATTACAGGGCAATTATGTTATTAAAACCTATCTAGTGGGAAATGTGGCTGCTATTGGAAAGCTTTTGTTACAGGGAAAGATAAAAATAGAATTAATAGCTCTTACAAGCACTTGAAAAAAAATCCTGGCTTGTTTTCTGGCTTAGGAGCTCACTGAGACCTTGGAGGTGTGTGTGACTAGGATGGCTGAGTGAGAATAAATGACCCTTTGTTCTCATCCCATGTTTCTTTCCTCAGCTCCTGCTACCTCAGCCTGTTCTAGCAGGGGAGGCCCAGAGAAAAGGTTTATCTAGTCTACATAAGGTATTTATAAAGCATCAGTCACTTTAGTATTTAGTCACAATGCAGCCAACCTGATTAGTTAATTAACCAACTCCTCTCCCCTTTTAATTATAGGGATTATATGATCATCAGTAACTGACTCCACTATATGTGGTGGTATAATATGACCAGCAAACTGACCCCCATATTCATAAGTAGTCCGAAGTCTCATCATTGGCCAGGACACTTACATCTAGAAAAGCTATTTCAAGTCATTTTTAGAGGATTTAGGGCTTGCTTTTTCTGACCCTTGCATAGTTGGACTGGAAATAACTAAGGCACCTGGCTTTGCAAAGGGTGGGATACAGAAATAGTCCGCCATACAAAAATTTAAAAACTCTCCAAAATGTTCCGATTATTGTCTTGCTGTAATGTATGTGGAATGTACCAAACACGTGATAGAGGGGTGTAGCATAAAGGCTCACTTAGCTCTCATTTGGGCTTGCCTGAGTAATCTGCTCCTGGACACGTGTGAGTAATGTGCCATTCCATTCACATTAGTAAATAATAGCCTGGAATTGTGCACAGTGTGTCACGCTGTCTACCATCCCGCCAGTGTTGATATGCACAGCAAGCTTTGCTCATTTGCATTTTAGTCTCATCCTTTGTATTATTAAATAGAGTTTTCAAACTGAATCCTGGACTATCTTAGGGGTTGTCCCTTTTCTAGCCTGTAGCATTTTGTTATCCTACACCCAAACTTCTTCACTGATGTCTTTTACCTTTTATAAAATGTACAATCGTCATGTATTTCCCTTGTCTGCTAATGAGTCATATTACAAAAGGGTTTGATAGGTCAACAACACCTCTCTTGTATACATGGCAGTCAGCTAGCTGTAGGCCAGTTCTGCACTGACGAGGGTTAATGTAGTTTGATACTGAAGCAATCAACTGACTGATATTGAAGCTGGCTATCCTCGGCTGTAAAACAGGAACCGTCTATCTTTTCCCTCTGACCCTTGACCTCCAGAACTGTTTCCCTGAATGTTAATGAGCATAGATAACAATTCAGACTGCACAGAGTCCTGCAGCCACCCCTGAGAAAGTAAAACGTGCTGCTAGCCTAATGAGGAGACAGATTGAAAGAATCACAGTTCAATTTTCTCATTAGCCTAGGGCAGAGAGAGATGCAGCCAAAGATTCACTTGGCTAATTTTCCAGCCAGCTGCCAGTGCAGTATTCCTGCTGAGAGAAGGAAAGGGGCTGAAAAATATGTAAAATTGGATTGACATGGTGAGGGAAGGGCATGTTACAGGACAATTGAAGCTACCCTAGAATTATCTTCATTTAGAAGTTCAAAACTTTTAGCCACTGCAATGGCTGGCAGGCAGAGGGGTAAGGAGCTGTGTCTGAAACCCATGATGGTTTGCTCTGGCACAGCAGGACCCCTGTCAGATGACGTGCAAAATTCTTCCCAGTTTTGCTTTTTTGCAAAGGAGAGTAAACACTCCTGCCAAGGACACACTTGAATGACTGTATGTGACAAAAGCTCCTTTCCACCCTCCCTCCCTCAGCCCTTGTCTGCTATTTATAAAAAATTAACTCTGAACTAGGGACAATAAATGTGATTCATATCAAGGGGGGGAAGTGGAGATGAAACTTCCCATTTTCTTCTGAAGATTAGTATCCGTTCCTCTTAGCCCAAAGTTTGCACACAGCTGCAACCTTCACAACATTGTGCAGAGTTACTTGTACCAATAGGGTGATCTTGGAGTCAGAAGGTGTGTAGGTTTGGATCCTGTAGACTATTCCAGAAAAGCCTGCTTCTGATCACTGCTGTAACACCATCGCCTTCAAAGGAGTTTAGCCTGGTTCATACCAGGCTAGGTGAGATCAGGTTGAGGCCCATACATTTCAGCAGCACTGTAGGACTTGTGTGATGCCTGTCAGTCCTGTTCCCACCCCTGCAGCATTTGGGGGGAATTAGGAGTGTGGCTGGAGTGCACTGCACTATTACTGCAGTCTCTGCTTCTCAGAGTCCAGCGGCCAGATGATTGTTCTAACTTACAGCAGGGGTTATGTAGGTCCCTACATGGCCTCAAAATTCAGGGAGTGTAAAGGTGACTTATGGCTTTTCTACACTGTCACTTTACAGTGCTGCAACTTTCTCAGAAAAAACACCCCTCTGAGTGCTGCAAGTTTCAGCGCTGTAAACTTCCAGTGTAGATAGTGTTACAGTGCTGGGAGCTAGTCCCCTCATGGAGGTGTTTTTTTTATATATATATATAACTCCCAGCACTGGTGCTGAGACTACACAGCCACGTTAAAGCGCCCGCAGCAGCGCTTTAATGTTGCTAGTGAAGACATGCCCTTAAAGATTTCGGTGTCCATCCCCCAAGCACAGGAAGGAAGAACTGAAAATCAGGCCCATACACATTCTGTGTGTAAGCAGGGTCTGAATGAGTTCTCTTCTGACAGCGAGCTGGGAGGGGGGGGAGAGACTTCAGGAGCAAACTGTATTTATATGAACATATCTACTCTGCCAAGATGGCTAGTAGATAGAGCAGTATTGCTCAAAGTGATCAACTTTGGCTCGTGTTGAAATACAAATCACTTTAGTACTGAATGCAGGGTTATCTTTATTGTATGAATAAAGGGAAGCAGAACTGTGCTTAACTTGTCCAAAATGAGGGATTCACCCTCAGCTGAAAGGACCTAGTTAAGCCCGGGGCTTCAATGCCATACTCCTATGAAAGTAAGAGGGGTGGGGACAGGCATCCCAGCCAGGAGGTGTGGACTGTCCCTCAGGGTCCCTTGGTCTGGTTTAACCTGTTCCTTCCCACTGTTCAAAAGTTAAATAGGCTTCATTAGGAACCTTTTGTTTTAAGTATTCAATAAGAGCTGAAATCACTTGGGGTGGGGCAGTGTTTCAAAAATCACTAAGACTGACCTACAGAGCTCAAAGCAAAAAGGCAGGTGGCAGCAGAAGGTGACTGACGGGTGGCTATTTCTTCCATTTTAAAAAGTGGTACATTCCATTCTCTGTAGTGCAGCTCCCCATTCTACCGCTGTCCATCCTGCTCTTCTACAATCAACTGCACAAAATTCAATGCAACAACCAAGTACACTGAGGATTGAGAGGCAAAGTGAAGATGGGAGGTGGGTGTGTTTACCATAAAGAAATCCACCTTGACTTTTGCTAATGGCTGTCTTGATCACTTTGCTTGTATATTGTATCCCATCGTAGATCATACATTCTTCAGGGCAGAGATTGTCTCCCCCTCTGAGCTTGGAAAGCACATATCACATTTTGGTCACTGCTGCAATAGAAAATCGACTGATTTGACATCTCCAGCCAGAAACTGAACCTCTGGTTCCACAGAAGCTAAGTATTTCAAAGGTGAGGCTCAGATGGCTAAGCCTTTGATTAATTAGCATACAAAATCATTAAGGACTAAGAAATGCCTGTGCAGGATGTAAATACTAGGTAGAACAAATATCTGATGGAATTGCCATTCCAGCTTATTGACCACTATCACAAAAGCAATGACATTTTTACTTCTCTCAGCTTTTTGCCGCCAGAACAATTTAGTGGGCTGTAGTCCACGAAAGTTTATGCTCTAATAAATTCCTTAGTCTCTAAGGTGCCACAAGTACTCCTGTTCTTTTTTTCTTAGAACAATTTGTGTCCTTTCTAGCTGCTTAATCCTATAAAATGGAAGTTTAAAATGTGCAACTCTATAAAATCTTCCTTTTTCCTCATTAGCATGGGGTCTGGGGGTCTGAATACTTTACTATTTTCATAATCATGTAAGTCACAATATAAGAACATGTAAAGAGAACTCTGGACAGAAGCTTCCAGTGTGGGGAGGGATTTGGTATTTTTAGAAGAACTTCTCCCCTAGTCATAATGATTAGACTATCTGCATTGAAGCACAGAGACAGTATTGACAAAAATGACGTAATGAGTCAAGCTGAGCCTGCAGCTAGTGTGTTTTCAGAGCGAGCAAGTGAAAAATGAAGGGAAATTATAATGGCCCTGAGCTCACACAGTCCTTTGACTGTTTCTCAGAAAATGAAGCAAATGGCGGCTGCTGCTTTGTTTGGAATTTAATTAATGATAGTAAATAATATTTCTTTGTGCTAGGAGTACATAGCGCTCTTCATCAGAGGACCTCAAAGTGCTTACAAAACCAATTAACTACATCTCACAGCTAAAACTGAATTATTCATTGCAAATAAATTATTTGAAGAATACAGCCCTTTTTGCTGTTTGCAAACCAAGCCCGATATCTGTGAATCTATATGATAAGGCTCATCTTCATGGGGAAGCAATTGCACAATAAACTGGCTATAAATTAAAGCCAGTAGCTATTCCAAGTTAGCTTTGGAGTACACTAAGAGTGTCCACACAGGGACCTATGTCTCCACTACGAGTTAGGGGTGTGATTTCCCAGGTTGTGTAACACACTGGCTCTAGCTCTGTGAGCTCGCGGGAGTACAAATAGCAGCATAGCCATCGTAGCAAGGGGAGCAGCAGTGGAAGCTGAGCTGGACCAAGTACAAATGTGCCTGAAACTAAGTAGCTGGTCAGGCTCAGACACGCCTCTGCTGCCTTTACCCACACTACTCTGGCTACACTGCTATGTGGACTCTGCTGCTGCACAGTAAATGTTCCCTAATGTGCTTTGATCTGTTCCCATTTCAATATGGAAGTAGATCAAAGCAACTAGTGAACTTTTAGTGTGTGGCAGCAGGGTCTACATGGACAGTAAGTGCGCAGCCAGATAATGCAGGGCAGATTTATTTCCTAGTCTCTATGAGCAGCTAGTGCACAGCGGGCAAGCCCAAAGTTTCAGGGTACTGTTTCTTGTTTACTGACTGGATGAGTGAACCTTTTAGTTCAGAATAATGAACAGAACAACAACATACTCCTCATGCACAAATACATTTATTCATGCATGCATACGGGTGTTCAAGTGGGGCAAAATTCACCCTGTGCAGTGAACTCAACCAAGGCCTATGCACCCCTTAAGTCCTCGAAACAGGGCTCATGGGGGATTTAAGTAAGACATATCCCTTAGACTGGTCCTTTGTACAGGGGTCAGTTTCACCCACAAACAGCCATTCCCCAAGTATTCAGCTGAAGAAAGACTTGTTTGCATGAATAGAAAGGGGCACAAATATAACCATGTTCCTAGCTGGGGCATCAAACACAGGACCTCTGTATTTAAAAGCATGGAGTCACACTTGCTCCAGCTAAATGACTCATTCTACTCCCTTAACACTATTAACAGACTCTTTACATGGGTCAGCCACTTGAGGTTGGCAAAGCCTGGCACTGGGTCAGTCTGGGTAACAAATGCATGATCGAACCAACTGTTCACAAGTCAAACATTTGTTGACTCTGTATATACAGCTCCCAGCCAGGTTTTTGCCATCATGACACACATTAAGGTACTAAAATGAGTTGGCCAAGGCCTCAGAGGAAGGCGGTGGCAGAGCTGGGACTAGAAACCAGTGCTGTGTTCTAAGTACGCTTTCTCACCTCTCTCTCCCATGTCTGTGCACACTCAAGGCCAAGCTGGGAAAAAATACTTGCTCTGAAATTCCATGAGACAGGCAGAGCATACACTTGTCAGACCATTCGTCTACCTTACATGCATATTGGGCATTCTTAGGCAGCATCTGTGCTACCATTTGTCCAACTGCACCCAGGATACCAATACTGCAAGTGCTAGCATTGACAGCACTAAGGCTGAAAATGTTGGAGTCCCATCTATACTAGCAGTTGCCCCACTGGGAACAAGGTGCAGTTGGACAGAGGCAGAAAAATGGGCACTACATTTGCTCTGGCAATGCACCCTTAAATGAGTTAAACCACCTTCTTTGTGGATATAACCAGTCTGTGAGAGTGTTCAACATCCCAGTGCTTTCACTTCATACAAATTACCCCGCTCACAGGAAAACCCTTGGAGAAACAAACCTTCAAGTGTGCTTTAAAAATCTCTTTCTGGGTGGAGTTGTTCAAGATGTGACAGGAGTCCAGGCAGTACATAAAACCCCGTCAGTGCAGTGCCACTGCTAATCTCTTTTCACAGAGGAAAGTCCAGCCAAATAAGTGTTACTTCCACATGCTTTTCTCAGTTGCATGGTGCTTAAATGCTACCTAATGAGCACTGTAAAGCCACAGTAAATGGGTTGCAGTAGATTTGGAAACACACCCACCTCTCTGCACTATAGCAGCTAATGTCATCCACTCCAGCTTTCCTTCGCTCCGTCTGCCACTGCAAGCAAAGTAACAAGAACAAAAATAATGGTAGCACCTAATTCCCTCCCCATCTTCCATTTCCTCCACAAACTTCAGGGAGCTTTCGCAGTGAACTTTCTATTGAATTTGATTTTGTTGGAGTTGATTGATTTCTTCAGTCTGAATTTCCTGCTGCAATAGATACAATTATTGCCTGTATTCATCAGAGCATTACAAATCACTATGGGTTACATTCTGGGCAAGGGTGGATGAGACGTATGAGGAATTCATGCTCTCTGAAAACCCCCTCATTGCTTAAGGACAAATCATCCTGTCCCATGGAAAAACCACGTGAGGGGTCTCCGAGGAGGAAATAGCCGAGTGTCTCTTTACGAAGATCCTGCCTGATTATTTCTGTGAGGGAGTGTAGGGATTACTCCCCCTGTGGAACAGGCCACTGGACTCACCCAGAAATCCTGCAGATCCTGGGGGATCCACAGGAGGCCAGGGCCATCCACACAGAGTCTATGTTGCCATACCAGTTCTAGCTCTGCATTTGCCCCCACTCTACGGCTTCCGTGAAGCCACATTAGCAAGTACTCTCCTGGCTGCAACTGCCCTTCAGACCCCGTGAGAGTAGTTTCCTTGGTAATGATATCTGTAGGGGTGGGATGGGTGTGTGTAAATAATGTTCATACAGCCTGACCCAGAGAGGAGCCTCTGAGGGTGCTGTAGGAGAAGGATGGCTCCTTGCTCTGCCTGGATCTGTGGATAATCCCACTCTTTGTAAATGGGCAGTATTTTCACATCCTCTCTTTGAACTTGTCACATGTTTGGTGTCAATAGTAGGCTTAGCTCCCCTGCACACAGACAGAAAGGAAGACATTGTCCCTGTCCCAAGGACTTTACAATTCAAGGACCCAATTCTGCAAGGTGCCATGCTCCCTCAGTTCCCATAAAGTTAATAGGACCACAGATCTGATGGAGTACTACTGCCTAATCCATTCAAAGTCATCTCAGACAGATATCCCAACAAACTGAGTAACATTTGGATTCCATTTTCACCCTAGACCTTAACGGTTACTGTGGAGTTGCTATGGTGTATTGTCTTTTATGAGAAACCACTGTAGTATATTGTGTTCAATAGTGTTATGTGCATTTAGGACATTACATGGGTAGATGTAAAACATTTTCAAGCAGTCCATGAGACCTATTATGAAACAGTTATATTGCATAATCATAGAGTCATAGAATATCAGGGTTGGAAGGGACCTCAGGAGGTCATCTAGTCCAACCCCCTGCTCAAAGCAGGACCAATTCCCAACTAAATCATCCAATGAATCTCATGGTATATAAACGTATGTTCTATGTTATGAATTTCATGACATTATATGGGTTGATTGTTGATCAAGGCACGGCAAGAAAGCAGCAATGATAATAATTATATACATAAAAATAGCATCTTCATCCTGAGGGATTACAAAGTGCTTTACAAACCTACCACTGAAATGCAGAAACCTCTGGTCTGGAATGTGGCAGCCATTTTGTGACATCACCATAACAAAGTAGTTTATATGTATATAACTTTTGTTCTTTCAATTACTTTTCCAGTTAAAATATTTGGGGGCGTGGGGAGAGAATGGATCTATGTGGAAACTGAACTCTTGGCTAAGAGTCCTACTATTAGGAAAAGGACCATGGGATTTTTAATGACAACAGTTGGTCAGAACCTCTGTTTTATGTCCTGTTGCAGGGCAAGTACACCCAGTCATCTTTTGGGGCAGGAAGAAGTGCGTTATAGCCTTGTTGCTGAGTCCAAATGACGACCATTAGCCTCAGGGTAATATGGCCCTAATGGCCTGAGTCAATAAGGCATTCCTCCTCCGTGTGGTCTAATGGCCAGAGTCAACGTGGCTGTCCTCCCTGGCAGGGCTTGGTGGCCTAATGGGAAGTGGGCCGCCATGCAGGGGTGGGCGGTGGCTGGGGTAGGGGGACCTGGACCCTCCCTACTCCACCAGCTGCCAACCCAGGGCCCTGTCAGCAGCAAATGGGTCCACCACTAGGTCAGTGGGGATCCGTCTGAAACACGCTGCCTTTGTCCTGGTTCCACAACCAGACCAATGTCTAGTTCCCCCAGGTTACTTCCTACCTGGTCTTCCAGTGTGGCTGTCCACAGGTCTCCTGGGCCTCTAGGGTTGTTGGCTTGCAAAACTCCTGGTGACTCTGTATCTTCTTGGGCTTCTGCATGCAGCTGGGTATCTGCCTGGTCTCAGTGCACAACTCTGCAATCTGGGGCTCTAGCAGCTCCTGGGAGGGAGCCTGCAATATCCATCCTCTCTCCTAGGTGGTCATACCCAACTGAGATGGGCTGCTCCCATTTATACTTAGGCTCCAGTTGGAGCATGCCCAGCAGTGGTGAGGGGGTGTGGCTTCCTCCACCCACAATGTAGGGTTAACCCCTTCTTCTCCAATGTGGGGCAAATACGCCCCGTCCAAGTCCCTTCACAAATAAATGTCTAATGAAAAATCATGAGTTATTCAAACTTTTAAAATAGAGGAATTTTTGTGTGCTTGGTTTATTTATTTTAAGAATAAGGTCACTTTTTAAGTAATGTTTATTTTTCAGTTCAAAAGTATCCTTCTAAGAGAGGTTTTTCTGTAGATATAGATATAGCTAGTCTCTTGCAAAAGAAATCTTAGATACATGCTTTTGTCAACTCCTTAATGAATAACACCTGCCTTTAAAAAAAGGGAAAATCAAGCATCGCCAATGAAACACAATGAATCCATAAATTTGGGCAGACCCAGTTGATAATCATATTTTCTGAGAGGAAAATAAGCCTGAGTAAACCGATCTCTCGTCTCAAACTTGATTTTACCTTGTGTTCATCATGTGAGCTCTTGAATGCCTCTACAGACCCCAGTTCAGCAAAGAACTGAAGCACGTTAGCCCCACTGACATCACGGATCAGGACATCAAATGGACAGGCAGAGTTCAATTATTTAGTAGTGAATCTTCTAATCTAAACCTACTCAACAAATCCTTTTCCACTATGCCAGCGTGCGATGTGAGACGTTTTCATCTTGACTTGCAAATACATGGAAATTAATGACAAACTTAACTGTGTTTTCTTTCCATGTACCTCCCTACTAAACTTGAAGGAGGAGGGGATAGCAAAATTTGGAAATTCCACACGCTATGGATTTGAGTCCCATAGTATTCACCTTGGTAGAAGGTCAATGAATTAAAAATGAATGGAAACTACAAACTGCAGGACACTCAATAAAGAGAGATTTGCAAATACTTTCTATGAAGCATTTTTGTTAAGCATCTGAAGACAGCATCTGAGCCTTCGTGTTACTGTCATTGCAAGTAAAAGAATATTGAAAACATCTCTTTTTTTCCTGGGCCGCATTATTTGCTGCTGTTAATGATTTACACAGCAGTTATTACTGTTATAGCAGCTCCAGCTGTGCTTGGACCCCCATTGTGCTAGTCACTGTACTTATGCATGGCAAGAACCAGTGCCTCTCCCAAAGAATGTACAGTTTAAACAGACAAGACAGAGGGTAGAAGGGGAAACAGAGGCACAGAGAAAAGAAGGAAAGTGATTCATCCAAGGTCATAGAGCAGGCCACTGTTGTGAACAGAACCCAGGTCTGACTCCCTGTCCACTGTTCTAGCCACTAGACCACTCTGCCTCCCACAAGGAACTTCTCTTAAAAGGAAGTTTTGAAATAAAATATCTCTAGAAAAATGTTCTCATTTAAAAATGAATTGGGATCTAGTGGGATGCAGGACTCTGGACATATATCAGTGAGTGCTTCTTGTGGAGCCATATTTCTTATGGTCCTGGTCACTTCCGTCTCCTCCCGGCATGATCGGTGTGTCTGCGCATATTTATAAATGTGTGCGACTGTCTGCTCTTCTGTTCCATCCCCTCCTCCCCATCCCTAGGAGCCAAACATTGCCAGGGCCGGGTGCCATGGTACTTCTGGGCACCTTCTATAAATGCAGATCTTAAATAGAAGTGGATTTCCCAAGCCAATCCAGGTAAAACATTAGGGACTTTCAAATGCAGTGAAGAGAGACATTCTGAGGAATCAAAAAACAGACTCAACAAAGTGCTGAAACATTTTTCACTAGGTTTACTGCAGAAAGTTAAAGCAGTACTTCTGCTGGGTATCATTATTTCTCTGCCTAGTGCTATACTATTGCCATTGTGATCAGTTCTAGGTTTCCACTTTGCCTCCTATAGGCTTAACTCCAATCTGAAGAGACCAATATTAAAAGGTATAAAAGGAAGTTAAGTCTCAGGCAATTCAATCTCTGTTCAGCCTCATTCTTAAACATGATTAATTTGTCTTGCACATTCTGGTCTAAGCTGGAATCTCCCACCTCTTATTTTAAGACAGCTTGACACAGTTTGAAATGAGATCCCAGATGAAAGAGTTAGAGCTCTAGGAAGTGAACCACCAAATCTCCACAGACAAATATTTCAACACATGCAGAACAATTAAATGGATTGAAGATCTAGGCCAGGCCTACTTTAAAAACCTTTGCAGGTCTAATAGGGTCACTTAAGGAGTGTGATTTAAAATTGGTAAGAAACAAGCTGGGTGTTGATAAAAAATGTAGTTATAGGTGTTAATATACTGTACCTGCTAAAATACTGCTGTAGAGAGAGGAACTTGGAATAGATCTCAGATGGGACAAACCAGAATAGTCATAGGTAGAAAAAAATATGCTAACTACAAAATAGACAAGGGAGACAGCACCTCAGGTGGTATAAAGCCATATAGCCCCACTGAAGTCAATGTTTTACACTAGCACCTCTCTGGCCTCACCCCTGGACAGGGAGCGGGGATGGCAGTGGGGGCTGTGGGCCAAGAGCGGTGATCAGGGGCTGAGAGTGGGGGCTGGGAGCCAAGCCACTGTGGCCTGGGGCAGGGAGCGGAGCTGGGGCCACAGTTGTGGCCGGAGAATGGGGCCAGAGGTGAGGCCAGAGAGGTGCTGGGTAGTGTGCCCTCCCTGCCAACCCCTGGGGGATGGGCCCTGTGGCATCCCCCCCAGCATGTTCCTCCTAGGGGTGGTACCCCACAGTTTGGGGACCACTGCTTTACACCATTTGAGGATCTGTTCAGGGGAGGCGGATGCTAAAGGCAGCCTATCCTAATGCAGTGGAAGGACAGGACATTCTATATGAAAAAGACCTACGAATGTGAAACATTCCAAAGAATACTGGTCCTTCCTGTACATTTTTCAACATGAGCGTTATCAGGATGAGGAGAAAATGTATCACAGATTTGTTTTACCACATTGTATTAAGCTATTTATCAGAGCTATGTGAAATTACTACAAATATGAAAAATATGTTCTATTTAAGAAAAGATGATGTAGAAGTCCACTGATAGCTGTATAACTTACAACGTACAGTTCCACTGTATCATTTGGATGAAATGTGAAATATACCATTGAACCTGTGAAACTGTGACAGATTAAAAGGGAAGGTGGGATATTTATAACCTGCAGGCTATGATGAAACAGACGGAACTGGGCCAAGTACTTTTGGAAGAAAATTAATTCATAATATAAAATATAATATAAAATGGCAGTGGAGCAGCTTAGCAGCTTTGATTTCCATTCATCTGGTGATATTAACACAGATTTCTGGCTGCAGAAAAATTACATAAATCCAGGAAACTAGTCAAGCAGATTAAGAGAATTAGCATTAAAAATATTAAAATCTGTAGCCAATGGGAAGTAATACCATGCATGTAACATAAGAATAGAGACAAGTTAAAATCACATGGTGCTCAATTCTGCCACCATTACTCATGGTGAGCAATACTTTCTCATGCGAGTAGTTGCAATGTGAGCAAGGGTTGCAAAATCAGGTGGGTAATAACATCGTGTAAATGTAAGTAATAGTGGCTCCATAATTTCTGCTCCAGAAATGCGAAGCATTAACAGGTGGAATGGTCTACAGACTCGGGGTGCTAGAGGGTCCCCCCCCCCCCAAAAAAACGTGCTGCTCTTGGATATGTCATTCTGTCAAAAAAGCACAAGACCGACATATAACAGATCTGTGCTAAAAGGTTCAGATTCTGACACCACTGCAGGGAGTAGTCACTTACTACATGAGCAATCCTATTGATTTCAACAGGACTACTCATATATAGAGATATACCTATCTCATAGAACTGGAAGGGACCCTGAAAGGTCATTGAGTTCAGCCCCCTGCCTTCAATAGCAGGACCAAGTACTGATTTTTGCCCCAGATTCCTAAGTGGCATCCTCAAGAATTGAACTCACAACGCTGGGTTTAAGCACACCAATGCTCAAACCACTGAGCTATCCCTTCCCCCTCATGGAGTAATGCTGGCAGAAGCTGGGCACGGCTAATGCATGGTTTGACTGGAGGTGGGCTGTTTTAACCCTATGCTCAGATTGTTCACCTACTGACATTAATATCACGGCACATTTTATTACAATATATCACACACACACACAGAGTAATAACACTCTTGAGTCTGCACCAGTATGTATTCAGCTCTTCACAAGATTAGGGCACAGAAACTCTTAGCAGAAAGCTGAGGCAAAATTTAAGATACAAATATCTCTGAGTTACTGAGCTGGTTTTGCCCTTCATTTTTCTATTAATGCCTTTCTGCGCTGAGACTGTACAGCACCTTGCACACGGTAGGCCCAGGGATTTGTCCACATAGATCCATTTGCAGGGCTGATGGCTGTGTGTGCTCTATAAAAGTGAAAACAAAATGAGGATTGCCAAGTAGTTTTATGAGGTTCAAAGCTGAAACCTGCAGTTTCTGTCCAATAAGTTAATTATTATGACACGGCCTTGCAGCATATTACATTTACACAGGGGCGGCTCTAAGTATTTTGTCGCCCCAAGTATGGCAGTCAGGCAGCTTTTGGAGGCGTGCCTGCAGGAGGTCCGCTGGTAACGCAGATTTGGCGGCGTGCCTGCGGGAGGTCTGCCGGTCCCGCACCTTCGGCATACCCGCCGCCGAAACCGTGGGACCAGTGGACCTCCCGCAGGCATGCCGCCAAAGGCAGCCTGACTGCCACCCTCAGGGTGACCGGCAGGCCGCCCCCCGCGGCTTGGCACCAGGCACACGCTTGGTGCGCTGGGGCCTGGAGCCGCCCCTGCATTTACACTCCTCAGAGAAGTATACTGCAAGCTTATATCTTCAGGTAAAGAATGAAAGCAAAGCAGACTTTGACATTGCCAAGTATGTTATGGTGCAAATTCCACATTTTTTCACCTATACAGAACACACAAGCATTGACTGCATTTGCTTAATTTTCACCATTCGCTGTAAAAACTAAATTAAAAATATCAATTCTATAGATAGAGTTAAAATTGAATCAAGTAATTTGATATGAAGCAATTTATTAGCAAATCCAGTATGCAAGGTAAATTTAATATTGTACCTACAAAACAAGAGCACAGACTCCAATTCAGCAAAGCAATTAAGCACATTGATTTTCAATGGGACTACTTATATAATTAGAGCTAAGCACATGCCTAAGTGCTTTGCTGGACCAGGTCTATGCTGCAAACTGATTAGTCAGAATATAGAAAAGGTGCTTTCACTACGGCAGTGGACATTTAAAGAACACAGAAAATATTTTACCCTTCCAAGATGTCTGATGACATCTCTACCAGGAAAGTATAATATACAATTCAGCTGTTACATATTGGAATATTTCTTAGGCTTGTGGCAATTTATCCTCTTATACAATACTTAACGCTGGAGTCAATAATTCATAGCAAATGATGTATAGAATATGTGTAAGGTAAAATTTCCAAAGGCGCCGAAGCAAGTTATGGCCAGATTTTTAAAGATATCCAGGTATCTAAAGATGCAGATAAGTGGTTTTGAAAATCTCACTAGCCACCTAGGGCCTAGTTCCCTTTCCTTGGAGGTTCAGTGCCTAGGTGCTTTTGAAAACCACACTAGGCACATATCTGCAGCTTTAGATGCCTGAATATATTTAGAATGCTGGACTTTAGGAGCCAACATTTCATTTTCAAAAGTGAGTTAGGCACTTGGGTACCCTTTCTTTCTATTCAACTTAGGCTCCTAAGAACCTAAGTTCCTCTGGAAATGGGATTTAGGTGCTTTTGGAAATTTTACTCTTTTTACTTTGTTCATGAATTGACCACAAGCAGCTTATAATTTTTTCTTATTTATTCCTCATTCAAAATGATCTGCTGACAATTTGTGACACAGAGGCCTATGGGTGGTTAATTATTCTATGTCAGCAACTCTTGTCAGGCCTGACATACTCACTACACCTCAAACACTGATGGCATGATATATACCCAGAAGGTGGCAAGTAATGGATCATTGGAAATCTAATACCACACTGATCAGTAATAATATTGCATGCTGTATGTACTGGGTGTTGTGATAAATGAAGGGCGGGGGAGGGTAGCTCCCGTTTATGGACACCCAGCCAGCCAGTTAGCTATAAAATTCCTCTTAGTAGCTGTTCTCTACTTGCTTTACCTGTAAAGGGTTAACAAGTCCACAGGTAAAAGAAAAGGAGTGGGCACCTAACCAAAGAGCCGATGGGAGAGCTAGGACTTTTTTAAAATTGGGAAAAAACTTCCCTTTATCTGTTGTTGTTCTCTGGAGAGTGGAGACACAGAGCAGCAATGTTGTAAGCAGCTTAAGCCAGGTATGATCATAAATCATCAGATCATACCTAGAACTACTTATCTGGAACTCCCAACTGTGTAAGTAGATCAGGAATGTTTAGAAAGATGCAATTAGGATTATTTCTGTTTATTTCTTATGGTTAATGGAATCCTCTGTGCTAACCCCGGATGCTTTTGTTTTGCCAGTAACCTTTAAGCTGAACCTCAAGAGAGCTATCTTGATACTTAATTTTCATAATTGTTTCTTTTAAGAGGTCCTACAAGGTTTGTGCATATGTTTCTTTTAAGAGGTCCTAAGAGGTTTGTGCGTATGTTGCTTAATTAGCTGGTGGCAACAGCTAATTTCCTTTGTTTTCTTTCTCAGCTCTTCCCTGGGGGGGGGGAGGGCTTGCGGGTACCCCACAGGGAGGAATTCCCAAGTGCTTCTTCCTGAGTTCAAGGTTTTTTGGGTTTTTTTTTTTTTTTTTGGCATTTGGGTGGTGGCAGCGTTTACCAAGACAAGGTCAGAGAAAAGCTGTAACCTTGGGAGTGTAATAGAAGCCTGGAGTGGCAAGTATTAATTTTTAAAATCCTTGCGGGCCCCCACTTCAGCACTCAAAGTGTCAGAGTGGGGATTCAGTCTTGACAAGTGTATACAAAGAGACATGGATATGCACTAGAATTATGACCCTGCCAAATGAATGAGGTCATCAGGCAGAGACAATGAAGGCACATCTAAATGGAAGGTTAAAAAAAAGCCATCAACCTAGTGAGTGGGGGAAGATAGCCTCTTAACTAAAAAGACTGGAGGTCTGAACCGCAAATAATAAGTAATTGACTCAAATTGTATACACTATTGCTGTATTATAAAAGTGTATCAGGTAAGGTCTATGAAAGCTAATGACATACTGGTGATTAATATAATTGTAAAATGTGTGCATTAATACTATATGAGGAATTTTGAAGCCTCATTGATATTATGCTTTGAAGTCTGTGACCAAACACAGGTTGAAACAGCTTTTCCCCCAGACTCGAGGGAAGGCAACTATCTACCTGTCTCTGGTGAAATTAAGCAAGATGTGACCAAAAACAATAGAAGCCCTATTTACATATAAATCAGCAGGAGAATGGGAAGCCCACATGAAGGGAAGAACAGCATAAGGTCAACCTGAGTCTGGGAAAATATAAGGAGAGAAGAAGAAGCCATCTAGGCATCACTCACTGGACAGACATGGGGCCAGGGCTCTTGTGAGCCAAGAAGGCTGGGTCCTTCAACCAAAGGTGTTGAAGTCTCTGAGAACTGAATATATGAGAGAAACCTGCATAGGCAAAGATCTTTCACCTAGGAAGACAAGGAAAACCAGCACCTTGTATTTTTGTGGAAAGTCCTGACTGAGACAAAGTCAGTCATGGCTGGAAAGAAGAAAGTTTTGTAAGAAATCTACCTTGAACCAAGGCTGTAGCTTCTTAAGTGTTAGGCACTAGAAAGTGGCTTTTACCTTTATGTACTTGTAACCACTTGTGTTTTTATCTCTTGGGCTTGAACTCACTTAAAATCTGTCTTCTTTTGTTAATTTGTTTTACTTTTAATCCAAGCCAACCTAGTGCTGTATTTGAATTGAAGTAATTGCTAACTTCAGTTAAAGTCACATGCTGTGCTTTTGTCTCTTAAAGGAGCAATGAACCATATTTACTTTTGAGTGGTCCAGGAGAGGGCTGGACACTTCCTGGCAGACTGTTTTGGGGAAACTCCAGACTGGGAGGATGTTGGGGTCACCCTGCAAGTAGGAACCCAGGCTGGTTGATACCAGGGTGTGACTGTTGTGTCATAGGCAGACTGCTGGGGTCAGAGCACTCTACCAGGGCTGCATAGCACAGACACTTGGGGAACTGCATGCTTGTCTGCTGGCGGTGGGGGTCCAGGCCATGCACCACAGCAGCAGAGCATTTAAGGCTCCCAGGATTACCAAGCAGGTGGAGCTAACCCTCTCACTAGTTGTATTACGCTCAAAACGTCACCCAGTCCCTTCCCTGCTTTTAGTGAGGGTCTCTCCTAGGCCTCCATGCCTGGAGAGCTTTTCCCTGGTCTCTCCGGGGCCCTTTTGCCCTCTGCAGTCTGTGCAGATATCATGACAGTTTCCTGGGCTTCCTCACCCCCTTTCATGGTTTCTTCCTGCCTTCACAGGAACCTCCCTCCAGCTCTTTCCCCAGCTGGGCTTTATTACTACTTAAAACTGGCTCCTTCTACACTGGAATCACTTGATTCCTCTCAGGTGAGGCCTATCCTATGATCAGGGTTAGCTGAGCCCAGGCTCTCCCGTCCATGGGGCAAGTATCCCTGTTACAGTGAGGAAACAGCAGCAAAGAGGTTAAGTAACTTGCTCAATGTCCTAGAGAGATTCGTTGAGAGAAGTGGGATTAGTACTCCGGAGTTCCTGTCTCCTAGCCCTACTCTCAGACCTCTCCCTGGTAAGTTCTCTCGCCCTCTGAATAGAAAGATGTTGAGATTTCCCACAAAAAAGAGGCACTTTAGAGTGACGACAGCCCTCCACTTACATGTTAAGTCAGAACTAGAGCCACATTTGAAAGAGTGACTTTACAACACAGACTTTGATTGAAATCATATGTGACAGCAGGATCAAGTGAAGAGCAACAATTTTTGTATTGAAAACACCCCTCTTATACACGGTCATTGAATGGCTACAGTCTGAATTATTTTGCTTAGCTACTGCCAGTTGTGCTACTAGACTACTTGTCCTCTAGGAGTGGTTGAGATGTGCAGTCAAGCCGCTGAAGAACCTAGACAAAATAAAGCCTAGAGCAGTCCTAGTGTTAAGAAAATAATCAGTGTATCTTGTGCAGTACAAATTTATAAATCCAAGTGATGCACCAACCCTTTTAGGGCTTACATGGCAAACACACTCTAGCAGATACCTTCAGCACCTGAACACATTTAGTATTCTAGATTTCTATGGATCAATTGTCTATTTCCCTCATGGCATCAATACAGCAGCAGTATTAGCTACTCCGCAGAATAAGTGAAATCACGCGCATGCTTCTGTGAATTAAAGAGGGTTGTTTTCTATTTATTTAGAGCTCCATTTAGCCTGCAGTTGCTGCACTAGGGTGGCTCTGTGACCTTTCACACTGCCGTGCTGAAGGCAGCTTCCCATTCCTGGGAGGGAAGTGGGCCTTCATAAATGCCTATATAAGGCTTTATGCAGCTGCTCATGTAATTCTCTTGGCCAAGGGCACAGATACTCCACCCCACTCAGTGCTTGGCAATGATGTGAGGGGGAAGCACCGAGCATACTCAGATCCTCAAGGGGAAAGTAGGTTCTTGGGTTCTTTCCAAGCTGATCATCAGAAGCTTCTGTCTACAGCCACAAGGAGATTACCCACAGGTGTGACCAAAGTCGCCCTGGTGCCATGGCCTATGCTGAATATTCAGTGTAGAGGGGCCAGGATGGTGGGAGAGGTTAAGAGTTGCTGGAAATGGTCATCTCTTTTTCCAGTTACTTTTCCGATAAAGGGAGGCCAAAGATTAGTATCCACATTGGTTTCTTGAGAACTGTCTGGATTATTGCAAACTTTAGAGAGGTTGCCTTCTCTAAAGGAGGCTTTCCTGATTATGGTCCCCAGCCACCCTTTGCTGGATTTCACGACCCATCGTGTCTGACTCCTTCTGTGCTGAAATCTGGGGTTGTCTTCTTGCCTACAAACACCACAGATATAGACCTGCAGGTACGTTAGCTACAGCAACTCAAGAAAATGAACAAAGGGACATGGCCCACGTAGAGGAAGGGAAGCAATAGGCACAGGCCTGACCTTCCATCTTAATGCAGCAAAGGAAGCAAGTAGAAGGGCCCAGTTGCAGCCTCTCAGCAAAATGATGATTGGAAAATCTCAGAGAAGCAATGGGCAGGTAGTAAAACAGCTGGAATCCTCCACAGCCAGCCAATCAACCAAACTCTACAGGTAATATAATCCAGTGGAGTGAGCAGAGACTCACAGCAAAGCAGAGACAGGGAAAACACATTTACAGGCTTGGAAAGCAACTTTACAAAAAACAATGTATAACCCAGCTAAGTGGAATCTGACTCATTCTGCCATATGCCCCCACTCTAACCACCCACCCACCAAGCGGAGAAACGCCTCTAAACTTGTGGCTTGCCCTTTATGCATCATGTCCCAATGTTCCCCCTCCTCCCAATGCTTTCTTCAGGTTTATTAACTTGCACAGCTGGAAACCAGATGTAATGTGGGTCTAAGTGGTTTTTCTCAAAATGACCTTGGTTTAGTCAAGGCTCCATGTGTAACAGATGAGCTGTGACACTTCACTGTGGGTATGCGGGTGAAACTGTAAACATATCATAATGGCTACAAGAGAGTATTTGCTATTTCAATCCAGCAAGAACTATCTGGGTCAAGGAGCTTCAGATACTTCCACTGTACCCTCTGCTGCTCTGCAGTACAGAGAAGGGGCTTTCCCAGCTGAAACAACAGTGTCAGTGGGGCCCATCAATCAAAGGTTTACCTCCTTCTGCTTCACATGACTCAAATGTTACAACAAACAGATTCGGCCAGCCCTTGTATTCTACAAACTCTTTCGCATGCATGATGTGACGTACAACATCACGTTGCATTGAGAACATTCTCCTGGGTAATGACATATGACTCAGTGTCCCTGTCATGGCCTAGCAGAGTTGAAACAAGGCAACATGTTCTTGGAAAACTTTGAAAATGAAGAAAATGTTTTTCTCCAACACATGGCTAGAGATCTTAGGAATTTGTAAAATAAGCTGTTGTGGAAAGATCTGAAAGGTTCCAACACCTGGTTCGGGAATTATTCATGAGAGTTTCCCAGGTGATGATTGGTACTATGTACAGATCTGTATTTTCTTTGTTCCCGAAAAGGAGTGGATAGTTCAGAGCTGCCACTTTTCTGATCTACCCAGATCAGATACACATTTCCATGATGGTGCCGTTTATGTCATATTTGCTCTGTTTATTAGCTGAAGCAGTTTGTGGCCCTCGGGGCTAGGGCTTTTGACAATTTTGCATCCTCTTCGGTTTCATGCATCAGTCATCAGCAATGAGAGCTCTGGGTTATGAGCATGTTTTTGCGTCAGGCAGAAGGCTGACAAGTTGATTCCTTATTAGCTCTTGCAAGTTGACCCTGCAGGGCTGAGTGTGGACACATTTGTTTTCATTAGTAAACTGAACAAACATGACAAGGAAGTTAAAAAAAATAGTAAAAGGGACATGCACACAATATAATTCAGTTTAAACCTGACATCTGCCAAATGTTAAAGAATTGTTCCCTACCTGTGATTCTCCTATGCGTGATGCACATCACTGACAATATCTACTGAGATTATTATTGTATCACCCCAGATCTCAGAAATTACAGTTGCAAAGACCATTTAGTCCATCTCACCCTGCTACTACAGGATTATTTCTGTAACCCTTCTGCCAGGTGGAGCCAGCAGCAACCAGGGCTGGGTTCGATATCTAGGGGTTCCTTTTCAGCAATACAACACGGCAGTGGCTTGAGCCCCTCTCACACTGCAATCAGCACTCGAAGCACCTCTCTCTTACTGCCCCAGGGAGATCAGATGTCCTGATTTTATAGAGATGGTCCCAATATTTGGGTTTTTTTTTATATGGGATCTTATACCCCGCACCCCTGTCCCGATTTTTCACACACCCTATGCTGCCTGTATGTCTCTCATTCTCCCAAGGGGGTGAAAAGATCCCCCATCCCATTGCCGTCTAACCTTTATACTTCCCCCAAGGGGTTACATCTCCAGCTCACGCTGGAAAAGGACATTTGACATGGGAACAAAATATGACCAGAGCCATCTTTTAGCAGAGTGAGTAGCTAAAACTCCTACTAATCTGACCCGCTCTCTCTCATGCACACACCCTTAAAGCAACTGTTTATTGGCTCTCAGTGCAGATTGCCTCACCCCAATCCCATTGCCTCTTTGGAAGCATTTCTGCAGGAAGAAATGTGAGTGTTAGCAGCCTTAAAAGTCACCTCCAGGGCCAAGCAGAGGTTACTAATGGAGGGATAGCCAGTTGGTTCAGTACCTGGCAATCTCTGCCCCATGGATGTCCCCTTTCTCTGCCAACCCTCGTCGGCACTAAGGCTTTTTAGAGCCAGGCTGTCCTTCCTAGTGCTAGCTTTGAAACCAGACAACATCCCGAATAAAACGAACTGACTCATAGTGGATGCAATTGCCAAAGTATCTGCTGAACTGGGAGCAATAGAGCTGCTGTTGCCCACTTCTGGCTTGACAAGTAAAAATCACAGGACTTCCACCTACTTCTTTGAAACTGAGCTCGGAGTCACACCAGCTAGAGCAGCACTGGGCAGTAGGATCCAATAATAACTAGATCTCTATGTCCATAGGCTGGTTTCTGGGGAAGGAAGCGGTTTCTTAAAAGAGCTTACTCCCTTTTATTTAATGATGGCATTTCTAGCTACAACAGCGGCAGCTGTGTCTGCTGTAACAGGACCAAAAATGTAACAACTAGTTTCAGCTCTTCATAAGCTTTGCACTTAAAGAGGAAAAGATTCAGTTGGGAGCATGGGCAAGCTGGGTGGTTCAGGTGTTAAGTCACAGCCACTGTCAGAGGCAGCTCACGGACACGCTCCCAGGTGAGAGCTAATTAAGTGCAGTCGAGTCTATTTAAAAAGAAGGCAGTTATGGCCAGTGAAGCTAGAACCAAATCAGAAGTCAGGGAGCTCTGAGGAAGCACAGCTGCTCTCCTGTAATATGGTTTATATATTTGGTGTTTACTGTTTGTAAAGCTACATGGAAGGAAACGCAGCTGGAGCCTTCTGCTAAATTGGTATCAATTCGGTTAGCCCCAAACGCCAGCTCTAAAACCTACCTACAGAAAATGATTTTTGCATTCAGACCTGAACCTCCAGGTAACTGTTTGCTCTTGTTGTTCCACCCCTGGTCCCATGACAGGGAGATGAACCTTTTCTGAGTTTAAAATATCCTCTCTGCAACTAGCCAAACCTTCACTCCAGACCTGGGCCTTGCACCTGAACAAGCTGCAACCTGGGTTTCCTATTCTGTGATTGCCTTTGCACAATTCAGTGTATATATCAATGCAAAGTGAAAGAAGGTGACCAAGCAACACTGCTACTTTCAGAAACACTGCGGTAGGAGCTATATGGCACGAGCACGCTCCCAGCTTTAATCATGTTTGACAGATGAAGATTCATTTATACACAATTACCATAAGCATGGGGTTTTTTAGAACAGTAAATAGTTTAAATCTTATTTGCCATATTAATCTTGAACAAGATGGCATCAGTAATCCACTCAGAAACCTGCCAAAGGACAAAATATCAGTGCAGTCCTATTTCTTTCAAACTAGTTTCTTATATGTCTTGTTGTATGGGGTGGGGTGGGTGTAAAACACATAGGTCCAGAGAGAAACCCAGACAGCTTGAAGGAACATCTGAAAGCCTGGGATCTGACCGTGGACCAAACCCGAGGAGAAGTTTTTTGGGTCAGCGGGAAGTAGGTAGGGATGGGAAGATGTATTTCCTGCTATTTGATTTGTGTCTCTGAACACAAAAGGACTGTAAATGCATCAAAGAAATACCTATCACCAATTTCTCCTCCAAACTTTGACTGCTCCCTTCAAAAACGGGCAACTTACAATTGTGAATTGTTACAGTTAAGAGTCTGGGAAAACCATCTACTGGGCCACCAAACTTTATTCCCCTTATTGCACCAGGTATAAAGGAATGACATGGTAGAATGCTATGTAACAAAACAATTTCACTAGCTAATTAGAATACAGAAAGGTCACTAAATTTTTAATAGTACAGAAGGGGTTAATAACTTATAATTGTTCTGTTATTTGTAGAACAGTAGCATCTAGAGGCCCCTTTGTGCTTGGAGCTCTACAAACATATTAAGACAGTCCTTGTCCCAAAGAGTTTATCCTCTGCAACATGCAGCAGGTCCATGGCAAAGTTGAGAGTAGAATCATAGATTAGGGTTGGAAGAGACCTTAGGAGGTCATCTAGTCCAACCCCCTGCTCAAAGCAGGACCAACCCCAACTAAATCACCCCAGCCAGGGCTTTGTCAAGCCGGGCCTTAAAAACCTCTAAGGATGGAGATGCCACCATCTCCCTAGGTAACGCATTCCAGTGCTTCACCACCCTCCTAGTGAAATAGTGTTTCCTAATATCCAACCTAGACCTCCCCCACTGCAACTTGAGACCATTGCTCCTTTTTCTGTAGTACTTAGTCACTGGAGTTCCAGTCCAATCCCCTGGCAGTTCAGGCACATTACCTCCCCCAGTTGTGAGCAGACCAAGAACAGTAACTATTAACAAAGGCTGTGTAATTTAGAGACCTGATAAAGGGATGCCATCAATTAAAGAATCACTTTGGTTTAAATCTTATCTCTTGTTGCAAATGGTGTGTAAAATTGCTGTAGCAGGGATTGGAGGTGAAACATCTGTACCCCTCCCCGTTTGGTTACTTTGTGCATTAGACACCAGTTTTTGTGTAGTTACTTTCACTGTTTCTCCTGTCACATCAGTCAGTTTTCTTTATTTTGTGGGCCTTTCACACAGCAACAGGAAAAAGATAAACATCTTGAGGCTGACTTAGAGTTCAAGTCAGCCGTGTCCTTTGGTGGTTATTAAAATCGTTTAAAAATTTTGTTCATTCAAACAATTTGAGTGAATTTATAGATCACAGTAGCAAGCAACTTAACACTTGAGTCAGATAACACTCTTATCTCAGCCAATGTACCTCAGTACTGGCTTTCCACATGTTCGGTTATTCCATCTGCCAGCCCCTACCGCTTTGCCATTGTGTCGTAGGCCTCATCTGCAATCTTCCATTCCACTCCAGTTGTAGGCTGACCAGCATGCCAAATGGGCAGTGTAGAAGAGTGGACTCACTACCGAGCACCCCCTTCTGGCTGAACATGGCATAGCAGTTCTTTCTTGTGTAGCGCCCCCGCTGACAGTTGCTCTGGTCCCACAGTGGTCTGCCCTTTCTTGTGCCTCAACACTCCAACCAGATCATGCTTTAGTCCCCACCCCTTCTGGTCCAGCAACCCCCCCCCCCCGTACCCCCAATCTCCATTCCTTTTGTCCAATCTGCCACCCTGGATTCTAGGCCAAGCGGTCTGTGAACTAACTACAGGAAGCCCTAAGCAGGGATGTATATCTCCTTCTCAGGGGCTTCATGCCACCTTACCAGGGGAACCGAGGCCCATCCTCATCACAGGGTTCTAAGTTCAGGGACACTAGCAAGGTTCACTTCCCCTGAATCCTTGCGGCAATTTCCCTGGACTTCTTCCTACCAAGCCTTTCCACGGACTTTCTCCTTATCCAGCTAGAGCCAGTCTGGTCCCTACAGAGCTCTTCACTCTCTACTACCAGGAGCGTAACTGCGGAGTTCCTGCCTGCTCCCAACTGCCTCAGTTTATTGCACCACCCTGCTCCCCACCAACTGGATGTCATTGTGAATTAGGCCTGGCCCATTCCAGGTGGGTTAACTGAGCTCTGACTCCGGTTAACCCTTTGTTCACCTGTGTGGGATCAACACCCCATCACAGATGGTCCTTGATGCTAGCACAGATACTGTTGCAGGATTGAGGCCTTAATAATGAATGCATGGTGATTTGTATGTGACCAAACACCACATTTTTCAACAGTAACATTAAGCCTTACTTTGAACTCAGGCCATAAACATAAAGGCTAGTACTCTAACCCTCTAGCCCACCAATATACCAGTGTGTGTTTTACAGTCATTAGAGTAGCACATATGAAAAAAGTAAAGAGGCCACTAGCCATTGCAAAAGGACTAAGATAATTTGGGAGTTATAATGAAGTATATTATCTGAATACATTTCACCCTCCGCTTGTGGCATGTTATATTAGCTTCTGACTCTATAAATATCTATTAATTGTAATGCTTAGCCAAACATGGAGAATAACCGTGGCAAAGTGTGGTGGCAGCAGCCATTCAAACAGGATTCAGCAGTTCTTTTATATCTCCATGTATGCAATCTGATGAGCATTTTGTGTATATACACTCCCTGCACAAGCATTGCCTATATGACATAAGGCTACAGATTTCCTGATTAAGAGGCCAAGTTGCTAAGGCCCCCAGGCCGTCTGTAACACTTACTGCAAAGAAGAGTACTTTTTTGGGGGTAACAATAGCTTATTCCTAGTTACAAGAGCTAAGGTTACCATATTTTAAAATAACAAAAAGAGGACACTCTAAGGGGCCCCGCCCTAACTCCGCCCCCTTCTTCTCTTCTCTCTTTTTATGTTTCCCCTATGTCTATTTTCCTTTGTGCCCTCAGATCTTTGTGTCTCTTCCATTCTTACATGCTTTAGAAGTTCTTTTCCTTTTCTATTGTTATCCAAAAAAAGCAAGGATTCCTCACTATGGTATGTCTACACTACGGATCCTATACCTGCACAGCTATGGCAGCATAGGCCCCTAGTGTGGATGCAGCCTTCATGGACTGGCGGAGTTCTTCTGTTGGTGTAGGAACAGCACCTGCCCCAAATGACATTATCTATGTCCACAGAAGCCCCCTTCCATCAGCACAGCTGTGGACATGCTGTGAATTTAGTCAGTATAGCTCGGTCAGTCAGGGTTGTGGATTTTTCCTACCCCTGGCTGATGTAGCTACGCTGACATCACTTTTAAGTTTATATCTAGCCTAAGATGAGATGCTACTTGTAGCCATACTAGTTCTGTAAAGAATGGAGGTAAAAGTAAGTTGGCAGATAACCTGGATTTTCCCTTGATTTGTAGTGGGGTAGGGAGCTTTTTGTACACTGTTAGCCTCCAACCATGTTGTAGCATAGGAGTAAATACTATGACTATTCTATAAAGTTCTCTATGGCTGCATCTGACCCTTTCAGATACAGTTTCATTCACTTTGCTCCCTAGCACCACATAACTCATTCAGTAAAAGGCTGTTGATAGAAAAGGAATCCTGAGCAAATGTTATCGGACTCCAATGGGCTTGAAGTCCATGAGCAATTCCTCTCCAGCTCATGCATATGATATAGGTAGGCCAAAAATCTTCATGTCACGCGTTGGTTCCCTACATTAAATGTTACAAAAATATCAGATTTGGTTTTGTAATGTAAACTTTGAGTCCATTGTATCGTTCACTCAGTTGATCTAAGTCATTGCTTGATTCATTCAGTTGATCTAAGTACAGAGTCAGCTGTTGTCTTATGTTATCTGATTTTTTCCCTTGCAAAGGCAGCACATCTAGGAGAATGAGCCTGACACTTGGAACCAGTCACTTGCTCAGGGCTAGGGTGTCACATTTATGCCAGAGCTCTGGATAGAAGGGACTCCTCTTGGAAGAGCATCAAAGGGAATGTGCCTCAAGCAGGTACAGTTTCTCTTGATGCTTTGTGCTTCCTGCTACCCCATCAGAGGCATAATCTGCTCTACCCATTATGACTCCACCCACTTTTCAGTTTACTTCTCACGGGGTAAACAGAAGCAAGCAAGCTCTCCACTCCAGAGCCCAGAGACTGCAATTACGGGAGACTTTTGTGCAGCTACTACTTCTTTTTGTGCCTTCTTTATGCACAAGGGTCACTTACATCTGGGCCCTGGATGTGCTCTTCTATGTGACTGTATAAATGGCATAATGGAGTTCCATGTTGTGCATCAGTCATCTGCGGACAAGATTGTCTTTTTTTACAAGTAAAAATATGGTGGTTTTTGTTGTTGTTAACTACAGCCCACCCTGCAGACTCAGCCTGGGATTGGGGCAGCTGGAATGGCACAGGAGAACAGATGGTATAACTTGCCATGCAGACCCTTGTGATGATGTGTAAAAAGGGAAGAACCCAGCTTGATTCTCAGATCCCATGTTGAGTTTGCAGAGCTGAGTTAGAAAAAAAAATTGCAATTGTAAACTGAGCAAATCTGATTTGGAATCAGTGAGCCACAAACATGCAACCCCACAATGCCATTTTTAGAGCCACTTTTAAGAGTAGAGCTCTCCCGTAAGCTCTGTATGGGGATAATTAGTTGCTCACCTCTCAGGGGTTAGTTATTGTTTGAACAGAACTTTGAAGATGTATAGTGCTATATAAAGTCCTAAGCATTATTATTCTTTTTAGCACCAACTCAGGAAAGCACATGCTTAAGTGCATTCCAGAACAGGGACGGACTTAAACATTTGTGTAAGTGCTTTTCTAAGTCAGGGCCTTTGCAACCGATCAGGACAATGTCTGTGAGTGAGGACAGACACAGGGCTGGATTTTAAATGGCAGACTATAGCTTTATTAGAATTTAACATGGGAGACGGGCACTATCTGCCCCATCTCCCCATTCTACACATTTAAGGGAATCTGTTGCAGGATTACAGGGCACCTGCCATAGAACCATAACTCAGGGCACCTACCATGGACTTTTCACTGCCTACCCCAAGGATTCAGCTTGTTCTGCTGAATCCTTTCAACTTCCTCCTGCAAAGGGGACAGAAGGTACCAGGAAAGGATCCCTGTCTGCAAGGACTTCAGGTCTTCCTTTTTCCATAGACCTGGGGTCCACCAACAAAATCCCATGTTTCTTACTGTCTGATCACTGGCTGTTTGGCTTTTTAATCTGCACTGGACACAAGTTGTGATGAACTAACATTCACATGATTCCTCACATTAAACTCTGACAACATTTCTCCTCATGGTGTCTCCATGAGGGTATGAGGAAGGTGAAAAAACCTACTAGGCCACAGCCCATTTGGCCCGTGAGAAAAAATTCCTTTACAACCCCTTACATAGATGTTCAGTCAGACCCACTGCACCCTGTATTATATAACCCTGGAGACAGAGGCGGGGTTCAACTTAAAATGGGACAAGAGGCTGATGAAACCCAGGCCAGAATTTAAAGAAATGATTGTGGGAAGCATGAGACAATCAACTCACATCTCTCTAGCTGGCCAATGGGCAGCAGAGCACCCAGAGGGAGGCGGGGCTTATCCCAGTATACACTCCCCCTTTATCCTAAAGCTGTGCAGCACCTTGTGGAGCCAATCAAGTTTTTCAGTCATTATGCTGGGGGTGGCAGTGTCCGAGTATATACCTTTTACAGTCCATTCTACATTTTAAACTGTACTGATCCAACATCCAGCTTGTTCACTGTATTTGTAATATTGAAAGCACTATGCCATGACGTAGCTCAAGAGCAAACTCTCAATCTGTTTCACATCCAGGCAGCACTGAATGTACTTTTACTTTAGACTAGCAGGAAAAAATTACTGCGGCAAGATATGACTGGTAATACAAAATGCTTATGTTGCAAAGACTGTTTTTATTAACATTTATTATTGGTGCAATGAATCAATGTTTGCTACTTGATTGAAAATTGCCTGGCAATGCAATTTTGAGCAGTTTGAAAAGGAATGCAGAGTGGCTCCTTCTGTCATTTAAAAATAGCATCAGGGCTTTGTTTTCTTTTAAAAAGGGAGATGGGTTGTAGTGCTGATAAATACGAGGACCCAGAACACATACACATGAATTTATCCTTGTGAACGAGAAGGTTTTAAGGTCAGATTTTGTATACTACACTTCTAATCAAATAACTGTGTATATATATATATATATATGAGACGATGAGAGAGAACAGATGGTGGTTACGAGCCTGATCCCACAAACAGTTTTACTTGCTTGAAGTCTTGGTGCCTTCAGTGGGTCTCTGTAGATGTAGCTACAATCGTGGGTATAAACTATTTGCAAGTTCAGGTCCCAAAACAGTAAGCCTTGGAATGGATATTTTCAATACAAGAGACATTCTTAAACATATTTAGTCATTCCAGCTGACAGATATGCAGACAGATTGCTTGTTCTGCCTGGTGAAATGGTGCAGTGCTTCCATAGACTGCTCTTTGCAGCTGCTTGTGGCATTAGACAGCAGGTAACATTTTCAAAAACACCTCAGAGTCTTAGGTGCCTAAGTCCCATTGGTGCTTTTGGAATCTTGCCCCAGTGTGACTGAATACAACACAGTGTTAAAATTATTATACTGATCAATACTATTTGAAGTGGGCGAAAGCCATTTTTAAAAAGGGAACGTTACTAACTGAATCAATACCATTCCAGAAGCACTGGCCTTCCTTCTAGCCTTCTGTAAAACCTTGCCAATATTCATACAGGATCCATTACCCAGCCAAACGTCTATTATCTGAAATATCCTGGGACCAACTTGGTTACAACACTACAAACAACATTATCTGAAAAGGCCCTTTTGCTTCTCCCTATCCTTGACTCTTCATTTCATTTTAGAGCTCAGCTGAAAACACCTGATTCTCCCTTGAATATGCCTCTTAGGGAATAGCAGAAGGGGAAGAGGAATTATTCTTTAACTATATTATCAGGTTGTTGAGCTCTGCAATGTTTGAGATACACTTTATATGCATGGTGCTGTACAGAAAGTAAAGCCTAAATCCTGCAATCCTTTCCCATGCAAAATTCCCATTGATATCACTAGGCAAGAAAGAACCCCATAGACCTGACCTCCAAAGTTCTATTGAATTGTATTCACATTGCAGCTTGTTCTCTTTTGCCAAAACTGAAATATACCACCTCCTTCTAGTAAACAAAACAAAAGCATTTACTACAGAAGCAAATGTCAAAATCTAGAGAGAAAAAAAAAGGTGGGAAAACAAAGTAGGTTTTTAAGAAGCATCATTAACATCACAATCCACTGGTAAATAAATGTGACTTTAAAGCCAGAGAACTGAAGGGTTACTTGGAAAATTGTTTTGGTTGACTTTATGACAGAATGGATTTTATTTAATGTACAGCATTGAATGCATACACCAATACCAGTGCCGTAACAACAAAAACGGAATTTGTAAAGTTAGCAGCAGTTCTGCAAGTACAAAAATACACATTTATTTCAGACCATATATAATAGCAAAATTTATCAAGATATATTATACAAACTCAAAGCATTTTAGATAATGCATTACTTTAAATATATTATAAGATGATTTAGATAGCGCATAATAAAATTACATGTGTTCTGCTTGCAATAATACATGCCATTTTACAGCAATATTAATAAACTATTCACAACTTAAACATAAAAAGAACACCCAATGGAGTACAATAAACGAAACACACAGAGTTGGGAGTTGTTAGTTACAAGCTTCAGCATTTAATGTCACTTCTTTTTCAAGCTTACATTGTTTTTCTTCTTTTGCTGCAAGACGGAGAGGACTGGAACTACTGAACAGTTACTTTCTTAACATACAAAGCACGACACTTCTTCCTTGGAGAGCAATGAAAGTAATAACCATCATAGTTTCAAAACAGTAGTAGAATACCACAGTTATGGAATCTATGCTGACCATGTATACTGCATCAAAACCACAAAGGACATGGACTTACATCTACAAAGCTTAACACGAGTGGTCAAGAGGAGGCCTCTATGTCAAACACACTACTGCACTCACTAGTGTCTTGGATCTGAGTGCCTCTCTTAACAATTTTCTGGGACCTTCCCAGATTCTAGGAAGGTAGTTAATCACAATATCAGTATGTGGGGAAGTTACTTTGATAATTCCCATAATGACAGGATGAGTTCTGTAGCCCCGCCGTGAAAGTTCATTTCTTGGGGTATTGAACCCTAAGCAGATCCAACATTAGTCCCAAAGGTGGTGATTTTAAACATAAGACTCCTCGGCAAAAAACCTTTGGTCAAGCTCTTCAAACTTGGAATCACTGCAATGCTTGTTTGGCCATTCCTTTTTATTTTGGACCATGGCCTTGGTCCCTTCCTCTGATTTCTGAAGACATTTATTAACATCAGGTTTAAACAAACAGTCATCAACTGCCTTTGTGGTTTTTGGAGACCGAGAGAAGCCCCTTTTGGACTCATCATCAATATTTTTTGATTCAGTGCTTGGCAAAGATTTGTTGTTCTTGGAGTTTGTCACTTGCTGGCCACCTAAGTCTGTGGAAATCACAGTCTTACTTAAGCTGTCCTTGATGAAAAGTTCATGTCCAGCACTGACAACATCCTCTGGCTCATGGGCATGCTCAGCCTTTGGATTTGTGCACTGAGTGAAAGTGTTGGACAGCTGTCTTTTATGTGACTGAACAAATAGAGAGTTTGCCTCCTCCTCTTCCTCCTCCTTGCTTTGCTCAGCCAACAGCCCCAACGCCTTTAGTCTCTTGTCTTTGGCTTCCCCTGCACAAAGTGGAGAGCTGCATAGCTGTCCACCCCCCCGGGAAGAAGAAAAGTTGCCCTCCTGGACTGTTTCCGCAGCATTAATTCCTCCTGTTGACATAAGTGTTTTTAAAACTTGCCGTTGTTCTTGACATAAGTTATCTTCTGACGCATCCGAAGAATCCGTTTGTGGTTCCAAAGTTATTTTAACAACACTCTTCTTTTTCTCCTCTTGCTTGGACACTCTTTCCTTTTTTCGGAGAGTCCAATTTTTCATTGTGGAGGCTCCGTTCTTTAGCCATGTGCTGGGATGAAGAGTTACAGGGCTTTTTTGACTCTCTTTTCTAACACCAACCGAGCTGCTGCTGCTAGCTTGGTTAGGAAAAGAACTGAGGCCAGCAACTAGGTGTACTCCAGAGAAAGGGTTAAATTCAGGAGAAAGCTCTCCATGTTTCTTTTGAGGCTGAAAAGCACAATCCAAAGGCGAGGAGGTCTCGGTTGGAGTAAATACTGAATAGTCCGAAAACTGAGAGAAAGCACTGTCCAAGGAACTCATTGAGGACCCAGATGGGGACGTTCCGGGAGAAGATAAACTAGAACAGCTAGTTCTTGAGCAAATATTTAATCTCAGCAGGGGTGGGGGCAGGAGGCAATTGGACAAGTCTTTCTTTTCACCATTTTGGTCCACGGTGCCACTCTGACCCACATCTATCCCCATAACCAAACTCTGATTAATAAGCTTTTGCCCTTCCACCTGTAATGAACGAAGCTGCTTGAGACAGTCTTCATCTACGTGCGACAGCACTGCGTCACAGCTGGCTTTACGTACTGCGTTCTCATGAACCCCACTGATGTGGCTGAATTTAGAGGCAAGAAGGCCAATCGTGGGCTCTGAGCAGCGTCTCTGTCTTCTCAAGCTTTTGCGAGCATCAGGGACTGTTACTGATGAGCAGCCAGAGGTACTGGAGCAAAGAGACTCATTCTCAGATTGATCCTGTAATGCAGATTCGTGGTGTGATCCAGTAGAAATTCGCACTGGTTTTGATTTGGGTGGCAGCTGAATTTTAATTTCTTCCACCTCAGGCTGGTCCAAGTCACAATCACTCAGAGTCAAAACTGAGTCCCGGCTCCTGTTATCTTGACCTCGTTTTTTGAGCAAGTCACTAAATGAAGAGTCAACATCATCATTCAGCTCGTTTTCCAAACTGTCATAGGAAGAATCATTCAGATGAAAGGAAGAGAGATCTGCAAGAGGATGAAAGCAGCATTAGCATGTCCATCCTCAAACGACACTGACGACACAGTTACATTTTGTTTCAAAAGTATTCTTTCCCTTTGGTAATTGTTTGTCCTTGGAAAGTCCCTAAAACTGACACTTGGCCAAATGGGAAAAGTTTAGAATTCTTCCAAAATGATCATTTTAAGATAGAATAGAAATTCATTTTATTAGGCCCCCCAATGCAGCATAGGGAACTAAACACAAGCTTAAGTGCTGTGCTGAATAGGGATGGATTTATGGATACTCCCTAGTAATCAACCTATGGATAATACATTAATTACAGGCTATTAAATCAGTAATGTTATGAACATTCAATTCAATTGCTCTGATATGTGAAGAAGCCAGGGTGTAATTTTATTGTGCTCCAGAAAGTAAAAGATTTATAGCCAATATATAATGAGAGGTTCTAGTTTCAGTTACGGCATAGCAAGTAGACTCAAGCCCATGGATTTAAAGTGGTGTAATTGAGGGAGAATTTAGCCATATTACACTAGAGAGAATACATGAGAAGTTTGGGACAACCATATTACTCATGAGTGGCAAAGTGAGTTATGTAGATCATGCCAAATGGAGCGAAAAGAGTGACTGAGATAGTATAAGGTGCATGATAAAAAAAAAATCACACAACTATCACCATCACTGACTAAGGGAGAGTGCATGTTTGTGTACACATCTGTGTACATCTGGGTAATATTTTGGATGGACAGATTATATGAATGGAAAATAACAACCTTCCTAAGAATGTACTGAATCTTCTGACTGGCTGGGTTTAGCTAATATGAATGAAACATATGTTACCTGAGCCATCCTCTCTGTTGTCACATCGTATCAGTATGTCCCCAAAGAGGGTGGAAATTTCCTCTCCAAAAATCCTGCAGCAATTTTCAATTAGAAACTGTACCAGAACAGAAACCTGCAACAAATCAATGGCAATGAGATCTCTATACAGATCTTGAACTATTGAGTTGAGAGGAGTATAGATTGGTAACAAAAACCAACTAATCCTATGTGCTTTTCCTTTGAATGAAAAGGTTGTTCCCAAATATCATTTTACAGGCTCTCTGCCAATGCTGTATATGGTGCTCCTGCCTTGGATTTACCCAGCATGTGCTAAATTTTGCAGATAGTGATTTGTTCCAAAGCAGGTCTAGATGGGTGGCTCCTATGGACATGTTTCAGAGATTCTAAGGCCAGAGGGACCACTATGATAATCTAGTCTGACCTCCTGTGTAACACAGGCCATAGGACTTCCCCCAAATACTCCCTGTCTGAACTAAGGACCTTTTAGAAAAACATTCAATCGTGATGTAAAAAGTGCCAGTGATGTAGAATCCACCAGCTCTTGGTAAGTTGTTCCAATGGTTGATTACCCTCCCCGCTTAAAACATCCACCTTATTTCCAGTCTGAATTTGTCTCGCTTCAACTTCCAGCCATTGGTCTCAACACAACTGTTAGGAGATTGATAAAGGAACAGCCAAATCTATAAGAGGTCACTCTGGACTCCCTGGAACATCTGAATGGCCCCATGTAGGTACCTCTCATTATGAAACCAATCTTGCTCTCCCTGAGCTCATATTAATGCTAAGAGTAATAAAGGGCTCTGCACTATAAGAGATGAGCACTCTAGCACCCCCCCCCCACCCTGGTGTTTTCCCCTCTCACCACCATTGTAGCCTCCCTCACCATAGGTCCTGCTCTCTCTCTGCACAGACTGAGCCTCTGCCAACTCTAGCCCCCTTCACTAAGCACTAGATCACTTCCCACACCATCCCTGCAGGCCTCATGCTCCCTGGCTACCTCCTCTCACCCGCTGGCTCTGGCATGCAGTCATTTCTGCACTAGTTCTTCACACCCATACCATGGCCTTCCAAGGTCAGCAACTTCTCCCAGGCTGCAGCACAGACCAGAGGAAGGGTAGGAAACTGGCACATTGTAGGCGATCACATTGGGAGGACAGGGCATATGTGGAGGGGAATTGGGTGGCACTTGCTCCATCCACGCATCTTGACCTGCCCTCACCTCCCAGTAGCCAGGACTCTCCTGCCTTTATGGCACAGTAACCCCTACCAGATCACCACACCCACGCCCTACGATAATAGCCAGTCCCCCGGCAACACACACTTCAAGAACTAGGTTAGTTCCCTAAGGATAAATGGGCTTCCAGCAGATGAAATTTCTTTTACCTTTAGGCAACTGCCTCCAATTTTGCCATTACAGGGTCTCTGCATCTACACCCTTCTTCCCCCACAGCTGGAAATGAACCTACAATGGATGGATTTTCAAACTAGTATTTACAAGTTTCTGCTCTCATTAGGCTCATCCATATTGTTGCCTTTATGAACAGCTTCCAAATGGTGCCAGATCCCACCCTCTTCAGCAGTGCCATCTTGCAAAGGAAGCAATTGGATAGATTGATTGTGCTTAGATCCCACTCGGCTCCTTCCCTACTGCCATTTACAATCTTCTCCTTGGGGACAATGCTTCCCGAGGCCCTAAGCCAACTCCTTCTTTTCCACCCCGACCACCTTACGGGTTTATTTGGTCCTGCTTCAGTACAGGGGGCTGGACAGGATCATTTTTTGAGGTCCTTTTTCACCCTACATTCCTCTGATTATACAGAGAAAACTGTTCTAAGACCAGCTTAAACAAACAGCATCCCTAGGAGGAAGTGATTGTTACAAATGCACTGGATATTTATGATCTCACTCCCTCTGTTTCAGGGGCAGAGTGGGGATGAATTATTTAATGTTTGCAGAGGGCTTTGAAGAGGCGAAGCACTGATCTGTGTAGGTGCTAATTATTATCACCTTTCTGAACATAGAGATTCCTTAGCAAAACTGAGGTTTCACTCACCTTTTTGGTGAATTCGCTTTCTGTTTCAGGGCTAGAGGGAGCAGGAGGCCACAGCATGCTGGGTGCGATGCACACAGCTAGATTAAATGCCGTCATCTGGTTATCTTCAGATTGCTTTTCTATACTGTGTAGTACTCCAAAGAGGTAACGTAAAAGAACCACATTGGCTCTGGGGAGTTGTTCTATTAGCCTGAAAGAAAAAAAACCCCATAAAGAGCAATTTAAGAAAGCACTTCCCCCCCACTCACTAGAGTTAGCATCTGATGAAACTACAGAAATCGGAGGGAGGCAATGTGGATTACTGGTTAGAGCAGGAAATAGTTACTATTTCAATAGCTTCTAAGAAAAGACCCAGCAGGTACCACAGTGAGCTCTTATTACTCAAACTTCAGTGCGTTCCTCTAATATGGTGTAATTCAGAACAATTGCTGATATACTGTAAATTAGTCTAAGAAATAATGAACACTGCATTGTCACATAAACACACATGTACCATTTGTGATTTTTATTTGTTCTTTTGTTCAATTGTCAACTCACTGGTTCACTCAGTTGCAAAATTCAGTCATTTGCTCTGGATACCCAGTTGTTAACGTAAATTGGCAGAGCTCCATTTAATAGGTCACTTAGTCCACCCTCCTGCCTGCATGGACTAGTGCTTTGCCCAGTCTAATTTTAATATCCTCATCAACAGGGCTTCCACCATTGCCAGACTCCGATATTTCACTATGACACAATCCCGGCTTCACAACAGTCACTGAAGTTTGAAACGAATGCAAAAAAATAAAATAAAATAAAAAAGAGTGGAACTGAATAGTTGCTGCACCCCTTTTGCCAAAGCTCCTGCACCACCCAAAACAAACTCAGTCTATTTTGGTAGCAGGCAGAAGTCCTGGTCTTCGGGAGCATATTTATAAACACTCTCCTGTGGTCTTGGTGAAAGGAAATGATTGGAATCTGCTTACTGGCACGTACTCCCATAGCAGGCACATAGGTACCGAGAACATGATTTAGGAAAGCACCCTATATAGGAAAGCTCTTCAGCATGTGCTTAACTTGTAGCGTGTACTTAAGTCCCTTTATGTCAATGGGACTTGAGCACGTGCTTATGTGCTTTCCTGAATTGGGGGTAATTTAAGCATGCATTTAAACGCTTTCCTTAATTGGGGCCTGTCAAAAGTCTAATTTGCAGGATTCCACTTTTTTGCAATATAAATAACTCTACCTTTGGATGTCTTTTATCTTCTCTTCATGGTTCCCTTGATCCATTACAGAGACCCACTTATCACAGAGCTGGGATGAAAAAATGCTGCCTGGGATGTTCCGAAGAAAATCCTTATTCCAAGAGAGGAACAATAAAAACATGTGAGCTAGCAGTGTGGGTGGGGAAAAAAGATAAGCTACACAGATCTGAGAAAATGTATTGGTGGGACAGCACTGGCTGGTGTGCATTTTATTCCACAGAGCCGCTAAGTCAAGCAGTAAATCTCTTAACATTAAGAAAAATTTTGCATTATGTTTAGGATTAATATTTTCATACCCTCTCCTGAACCTTTTCTGTCAAACGGGATGCATTTCTAATGCTTTATCTGTTTTCACTTTACCAGAGAATTAGCTCAGGGGCCAGTTATTTGGATACTGTGAGACGCCTGCAGTTTACTAATCATCTAATTATCTTCAATCCCCATTTATCCCTGCAAAATGTTTACAGTGCTTGTCACAGATCTGGCTAAGTAAGGAGCACACCCTTGCTGCACTCCAAGAATGAAGAGAAGACTACAGAAGCATAGTTTCAGAGTAACAGCCGTGTTAGTCTGTATCCGCAAAAAGAAGAACAGGAGTACTTGTGGCACCTTAATAAATTTGTTAGTCTCTAAGGTGCCACAAGTACTCCTGTTCTTCTTTTTACAGAAGCATAGCTGCTTTCCTACACGTCACAGTAAGACCTGGTCTATGCTTATAAGATTTAATGGTAAAACGACGCTGGTTGGGGAGTGGTAATTTTTAACCAAAATAGTTAAAAGTCCTAGTGTGGATGTAGTTATACCAGTATAAAGGCAACTTATACTGGTACAAGTATCAGAGGGGTAGCCGTGTTAGTCTGAATCTGTAAAAAGCAACAGAGGGTCCTGTGGCACCTTTAAGACTAACAGAAGTATTGGGAGCATAAGCTTTCATGGGTAAGAACCTCACTTCTTCAGATGCAAGAAGTGAGGTTCTTACCCACGAAAGCTTATGCTCCCAATACTTCTGTTAGTCTTAAAGGTGCCACAGGACCCTCTGTTGCCTTATACTGGTACAGTTATTCTCCTTCCTGTATGGGAGTAGCTACACTCGTATAAAACACCTTTATACTGATATAACTGCAGTCACAAGTTGGCAGTGGCACCTTAACTGTACCAGTACAGTTAAAGCGGTACAAATTTCTAGTGTAGACAAGCAATAAGTTTTACAATAATTTTCCTATAGGGCCTGATCCTGAGCCATTGAAATCACTGGTAAAAATTCCATTGGCTTCAGTGGTGCCGAACTAGGCCCATATTACCATGTGTTTATGTACTAATTATTTTGTGTTCAGTTTGTGACTGTCACAGGACTGCCAACGAACAGATTGATTTTGATGACAAAAATTAAAGTAAGTTAGTTCTGCCTGCTCATTCTCTTCAAAATAAGGCTTGTACTTCCCTGAATTACAGACACAAAGCTCAGTTCTGGTCTCCAGTGTTCCTATAATGAACCAGAGTAGCTGCATATTGCATGGCTCCCTCATTCAAGTGGCAGGAAATATTCTTCACTGATGTTTGATTCACACCTTGGGGAAACTCTTCACATACAAGGTCTGAGGTGGGCACTTCCAAAGAACATTAAAGCAAGGTGAATCAAGGGAGGAGACCCCCCAGAGCACGGTACATGAATTCAGTTTTCTGTCTAGTTTTCAAGTGGCAGGAAAATTCACTCTCCTAGCAGCTTAAATGTACAATTAGCACTTACTCAGCAGATCCCACTGACTTTGCCAGCCTTAAATGGGGTCATGCTTTACCACACGAACTTTTGAACCATCTCTATGATGCATATTACACAAAACAGGCTTTTCTTTGACATCAGACATGTACACCCTCTTTCCCCATCTATTTTTGGGACGACTGCAATGAAAATTATGATTTCCACCTAAAATTTGCAGTAATAAACAGGGTCCCGATCCAGCAAAGCACTTCAGCAGTTGCTTAACTTGAGGAGACACAGGAATAGTCCCATTGGAGCCAATAGGGTAACTCATATGCTTAAAGTTAAGCGCATGTTGAAATGCTTTGCTGGGTGAGGGCCACACTGCTCAGCACTTTGCAGGATTGAGCACTAGATGCAATGAAATGGAAAAAAGTACTACAATGCTTCCCCCCCTTTTTGCTACAAACAAAATAAGGGGGCTCATTTCACCCCCAAAATTTTGCCCTGTTTCATATATTTATTTTAAACCTCAAACAGGCCACTTTTCCACAAACAAAACAAACCCTATTGTGATGTGAAAAATGGGCACAGTGAGGTGAAGCGTATGCCAGGGCAGAGGATCAGCACCATTTTGGCACTATTTTGAGGGTTTAAGTGGTGTTTCCTGTGCAAAGGTGCAAGCATGAGTCAAATTCATTCAATGGCTTTGATATTGAAAATACAAATTTCACACGTTCTAGCTGAAGACGAAGAAACTCATGTCAAATTGTGCAGAAAAACAAAATCTGGAGTGTCAAACAATTTGTAAGAGTGAAACCAAAACACTTTTGTGCAGAAGTTTGGGGAAGATATTTCACCATCTTTACAAGCACAGATATTATTCCACATTCAGGTGGAAATATTCTTCTCTTCCGTATACTCCAAAACCAGTAGATGCGGTTTCCCACAACCACCATTTGATTTCTTTAAAAGGAACTGGTGTGCTTTTCCTTATGTCTTCATGTTATCCAGAGAGCGTCTCTTTTTTCCAGTGAACATTAACAGCAGCAGCACAGCACAAGGAGGAATCTGATTCCGTGCAAACCCCAATGCAGGGATCTAACTTCACTCCTTGAATTGTTCAAGATCTCTTGAGCTAATGGAGAATTTCCATTTACTGTCAGTAGTAACAGCAGCACATTTTAAGACCTCCAACCACTAGAGGGCAGACCATTTCAACATGATGAGAGGCAACAACTCATAGGCATCAGGAATGGCAGCAAGAGCTTCTCGGCTCTTTGAGCTGTGGTCAAGTGAAAAATTCTCTGGCCTTGGCTACACTTACAGCTGTACAGCGCTGTGAGGTAAACCTGTCTTCATACAGCTGAGTAGGGAAAAGCACTGCAGTCTGTCCACACTGACAGCTGCCAGCGCAGTGGTGCGGCCACACTTGCCACATTTGCAGCTGTGTTGGGAGCGGTGCATTATGGGCAGCTATCCCAGCATTCATGTGGCTGCAACGTGCTTTTCAAAACGTGGGGTGGGGTGGGGTGGATTGTGACGGGGAGTGTGGGGGGAGAGAGAGTGCTTTTTGGAGCATGTCAGCTCTCTATTTTGCAAGTTCCGAACTCCCGGCCCCCTGCTCATTCATTTACTCACTCAAAGCAAGCTGCAAACTGTTTGCTTTTCTCTGTGGTACGAGCTTTGAAACCGGCACTTCCGCATTCCTGCAGCCGTCACAACAATGGAGAGGATCGGCCACTTGACAAGGTGATTAGTACAGCGCTGCAAGCATTTACACTCACACCCGTGAGTCATAGCCACTCCGCTGCAGCTGTTATTCCTCTCGGAGATGTGTAGTACCTGCAGCAGTGTACCCAGGGAGATACAGCGCTGTAAGTGCCCTGCCAGTGTGGACAGGGAGTGAGTTACAGCGCTGGGGGAGGCTTTACTGCGCTGTAACTTGCAAGTGTAGCCAAGGCCTCTGTTAAAAAAATCCTACTAGAGACACTACTTGAACATATATCAATGGAGATTACGAGCACCCATTGTACGTAAACATGTGAAGGGTAATAAAACAACAAGGTAAATATGCTAGTCCATATTTGAGATTTATATACAAATACACATCAGACAAAACTCTCCCAAATAGGCTGGTTATGAATTCTGGATGTTCTCTGCATGAAACAATACTGTTATTAACATACTAGTCCTTATGCAAAGATAATCCACAGAGAAATAAACCAGAATATTTTGGGAAGCACAAGAATCTTGTACTTTATAGCATCTTTACAGAATAAGGGCCCAAGCCTGCAAAGAACTCCCACAGACTTTAAGGAGAGCTAGAGGACTTGGAGGATCAGGTTCTAAATGAGATCGGAGGCAAGTTTTAAAAAATAAAAATAAACTCCTGTTGCAGAAAACAAATTGACTAGTTGTCATATCCCTCCTCCCACCCCCGGCCCTCAAGGAGAGAGAAGTAAAGCTCTTTGCATACCTTAAACACTGAGGCGGTCACAAATATGGATTCACAAGCTAGGTGCACTTCAGCTCCCAAATTAAGCTTCTCCTTGAGCTCTCGGCAGGATTTCGCATTTGCTGAGCGTCTGAAAATACCCCTGGTAAAAGGCCCCTCTTTGTAAAGGAAGGAAAGCATGTCCTGTGCAAAATTAAAAAGCCAGATAGCCTTCCTTACATATAGATTCTTTATCTGTTAACTATTAAGATGTGGCTTTATCCCTTTTCCACATGTGCAAACGTCCTACGAAGATTCACAAGTCAAAAACACATCAGGGTATATTCTCTATTCCATGGGCTTTGCCACCCAACCCTCATTAAAGCTATGGTCTGTGGCACTGAGTTGAGAAAACATTTCTTTAAACAAGCTGTGCGAATATCCTCACCCAATATAATAATATTACTCAACACTGATCTAGCACATTACCTCTTCAAAGCACTGTGCAAATATCAGCCAGTTTATACTGCTGCACAGGAAGAGAGCAATAGTCCATCTAGCATAGTATCCTGTCTGACAGTGGCTACAGCCAGATGCTTCACAGGGAGGTGTCAAACCTCCAGTCACCTGTTTGTTCAGCATTGCTGCAAACTATGTGCTAAGGTTTCTGGCCCAGCTGATGATCAATTTGTAGCCTGAACAGCCTAACATAATTTTATCATAGCTAGTGGGTACTTCTCGTTTCATATTAATCTCCACTTCTAAATCCTAATTAAGAGTCAGCCCTTACTCTGCCACCCTTACTCTGTGTGACCAGTACTTTACTCCATGGAGTGTTTTGTTTAGGAATTTTTTTTAAAATAGTGATATATATTCTATATATACACACACACACACACACATTTGTCTGAAGACCAAACTATTTAAAACAAGGAAAATAAGTAGGTCACAAAGCAATTGAGGACTGTTTGTTTTAAGGAAGGATCTCTGAGCCGACGGCAGGGGAATGGTGGCTGGTGGAGAATGTATTATCATTAAATTGAGTTATTAGAACTGTAATCGCTGAAAAGTAGCTTTTGGCTAATTTTGCAGTCTGGGCTGCTGGGTAGGTCTTCCTGAAGCGCAGCAATGCAAATATGCCAAATGGAAACTATTTTTAAAGTCTACTTCTTTAACATTCCTCTTCTTTCAGAAGTTGGGAGCCAACTGTCCATCTACGTGCAAATACCTTTATAGGGGCACCATTCAAGCCAGCAGTACTCAGAGCAGTATTTCCCCTTTCTTTGCAAAGATTGGGAGCTCATTTGTTAAAAATGAGCTAAATCCTGCAATGCAAGATCTCAACCTGAGAACGAAGGTTTGGCCAACAAACAAAACTGGTCAATGTTTTAGGGCGACGAGTTAATGGTTTGACCTGCTTTTTGTAAGATAAAAAGTAAAACAACCCTTTCAATTTAGAATGCAGGTTATAATGCTTTAAAGCAGAGACTCGCAACCTGCGTGGGGCTTTAACACCTTCAGCTTTGCCTTCTCCATATAGCATCCCAGATGCCGTGTTTCATTCTCCAAGGATGCTGCATGAATTTTAAGAAAGTCACTTTTTGGGACTTAAACAACATAAGTTTTTCAGACTCAAACTACTAATTGTACCAAGTGATGTCTGTGCACCTAGTAACTTTACTTTTCCTAAACAAAAGTTCCAAAAGGATTCAAGCTTGAGAATGATTCTCAGAACACATCAGTGGCTGCATTGGGCTTGAAGGGCCTAATAGTTCTAGAATAGATTCCTAAGGTAAACTAGAGCTCATCTCTGGAGGGTTAAATTGGATACCCTAAAATTATCAAAATTCGTAAAGACTGCAGCTAGAAAACAAACAATGCTCTGGAATATCCTGAAGAGTCCTGGTATGAACATCCCTGAGTGATGTGGGGAGAACATACCAAGGGCAAGCATAAGAGCCAGATCCTCCGCTGGTGTAAATTGATGTAGCTCCATTGACTTCACAGGATCTCCCCTGATTTACACCAGCTGAAGATCCGGCCCTTAGACTTAGGAGCCTGATTCCACAACACTTCTGTTGAGTAGTACATACTCCTATTGAGGAGTAGGGACTACTTGCATGAGAGAGAGTTACAGAACCAGGCCCATGCAGAAAAGATAGATTAGTTTTAAAAAACCTTCAGCCTGATTACATACAATTTGCAGACTGATTTGTATTAACCAGGTCTGACCACATTTTACAAACATTTGCTGCAATTTGTGTTGACAGCCAAAGTTCCGGCTCAAAACTGGAGAGAACATTTCCTCCTGGTTTCTCTATGGAGGATCATTTCAGTGTCGTGGCTACCTAACCCCCAACCTTCTCATTTCCTATGCAAAGAAATCCCAAATATTTAATAGCCAGCCCATAATCCGTGACTTACCAAGACAGGTTTGGGCAGATTGTCATTCTCACAGATGGCTGGCAGCGACAGACCAAAGAGTTTCCCTGGAACAGGAGATGTTGGAGACAGTGGTATATTGTCCAGCTGAGTGCCCGGACCACGCCAAAAGGCCCAGTTTATGATCGATTTTTTCCTTTTAAATGGCTTTTGGCTTAGTTCTGGGGAAAAAGTGAGGTGTTTATTAGAAGAAATGTTTTTCAGTTCTGTTTCTAATATTACTTTTGTAGTGGTTGCTATGGTTTCAGATGGAAAAGTTTCATGAACACAACTAACTCCTCGGTCTGGCTCAGCCTATTCCATTGGTGTGCAGACACGGAGAACATGCTTTATTATCCAAGCATTCAAAAAGGATCACACAGATCTGCACTGCATTGCTAGACTGCAGCCGGAACTCTTACCTCTAAATGCAGGATTAAGAAAACCAGCCCACTGAGTTTACATGCATCTAGATTGTTCCCACCCACATGCACAAAAACCACAGAGCCTCTTTTTTGAAGAAGAAATTCTTCTCTTGCTGGCTGCTGTACCTTGACATTCCAGTTCCCACTGGCAATGGGCTGGAGCAGCCTCTGCACAACTAACATCAATGAATAAGCTGATGGGGGAAGGAGCATTAACAGCCAACAGAAAAAAACAGTTGCCTTTCTGACTCTTTTTCCCCAGAGCGAGTGTATCTGTGTTCTTGCTCCAAGCATTTGCCGACCGATGCTCAAGAACCAGTGCCTGCTCTTTAATCAATGTCTTCCAGCTGGCACGTCATCATGATGATAACACACCAATGGGCTTGGTTATTCTTCATTCTTTTTGATGGTTTTCATGAGGTACGGTAACAGTGAAAGCTCCGAACTGCACTACTGACGGAAGTTCTTCTTTACAGCACAAAGAGAAGGAAACCAAGGAAACTAAATAGAAAATGGATTCCCTCATGTTTATCTGTCATTCTATATAAATTCTGGCTTAACAGCAAAGGGTATTTTGGAGGGTTGTGTTGGCAACTTTATGGTGGAAATATGAGATAGAAAAACTAATATATACACATACACACACACACACACACACACACACACACACACACACATTTTCTTTTTTCTCCAAAGTCATCTGATTCAGGTATACAGGATCCTTAAACCTCTATGAACCTTTCCATATGTTGGGTCTTTCGTCCCGCGGAAGGGTTCTACATTGCTAGAATCCAGGAGTGTTACTTCTATAAGCATGGATTTCAGTACAATATAGACTTTTATATCACATACTTTATCACACATGCTTTTAGCGTCACTAGTGGCTTCTGTTATACATCATTCCATTGTAGGAGATTACGTTCCCATTGGGAGTGGGGGAATTCATTTCATTACAATTAGACAGGAAAGTTAGAGTAACTCAAAACTTGAATGTTTTAACATTACAAACTGATGAAAACTACTTTCCATAAAGAAAATGAGGATATAAATTTAAAACGAACCGAAGCTTCATGAAAGATAAGCCTGACAAAGTTTAAGATTGTGCTTTCACATGTCATGCTTTGGAAGAAAGCAACTAACCTCTAATGTCTAAAAACTCAATTTTTGTTATGGTTTGCTAAGGTTTACTACACTGCGAGTTCTGTTTTTACAATAGCAAGTACATACTTATGCTCTGTTCTGGCAATAAATACATTGAGCCCATTGAAAGGAAAAATTAAAGAGAGCTTCTATTTTGCAGAATAAGGAATAATATATTAAAACTTAAGGGAATTTATCTTAAAAATTAGGAACAATTACTAGCTTCATGTTATTTCCTTCAATTCCAAGAGGCCAAAGCACTTAAAAAAATTATGCAAACATAAAAAGGACCATTTCAAGGAAATGCAGCCACCATTTGGGAGAGAAACAGCATCTGTTTAACCGTGCACTCCAACAATTATTATTATTATTATCTAGATCAGGGAGCGGAACAGAGGTAAAACTATAGGAGGAATTTAGGTAAGCAGAATTATTACCCAATCTGGAATTTAGCCACGTCACCCCCACGCTGGTGAAAAACTATTATGAAATTTCAGAAATGTGTCTAAGTAAATGAACAATGTTGCAACTAAGAACATTTCAGCCTTTCTTTTGTGACAGCAGAGTGGTTGAGCCAATCTCAATGGAAACTTTTCTTTATCTCCAGCTCCGCAAGGCAATAACTCATTGGTCAAACAAAGCGAGAGTCCTAAACCTGGTGTTATGAGGTCCGCTTCTGATGCTGGTATATCCCCCTCAAAAACACTTTCTGTAGAGCCACCACCAGAACAAAGTCCCGGAGAGACAGCTGTTCCACTTGGCCACTGGCTTGTTAGCATTTAAATCTCACTGTCAAGCCAGAGAAGATTTCTTCCTATTTGAAGAGGACCAATTCAACATTCTTGAAAACACTGGGACAGAAACCAACAAGTAGCCTAAAACAATGAAACACCAGCATTGTGTCAAAAATTGACAATGGCTGAGCAGCACAAAGAAACATCGTGTGGCCACAAAGAGATTCTAAGGACAGTAAAGCTACCCCAATATTAGTTCATTTACAGCTCAAGGGAAATGGGAGATATCAAGGAGAAGAGCTGGGGGACGGAGAGACATGTAAGGTCTTTCTTTGCTTAAACATGTGCTAAGTTAAGATACAGAGAGAAGCTCTGACATGGCTGAGAGACAGGCAGCTTATTCATTGTGCTGAAGGCAGTACTTCCATACTTTGGAACACAAACTTTGTATTCCTAGGGTCTCCTCTGGGCAGCGGTGCAGTCTGGATATTTTAAGTTCAGGTTCTCAGCCCCTGCCAGTATGGCCATGCACATACAGTGCAAGAGGTCACACTGCGCGGTCCTCCACTGTTTTGCTCTTTAAAATGGAGTCCTCCATGCAGCTGCATGGGAGGTCACACTGTATGTGGAGGATGCTATTTTGAGAACAATCTGGTGCCACTGGGTTCTTCTGGGCCAAAATGGGGAACACATTATAGCACGTTGGTTGCAAAAAAGTTCGGAGTTAATGAATCTGGCCCAGTGAGAGTTAGCGATACTGATGTGTTTCAGGATCAGAGCTGTCCACGTTTTACATTAGGTGCAGGGAGTCCTATTCACATGCAGTGTTCTAATCAACATGGTGCTACACAGTGTGACTGGATTTCCCCCATTTCATGAACTATTAAGGGCTTGTCTATACTTACGCGCTGGTTCGGCAGCAGGCAATCGAACTTCTGGGTTCGATTTATCGCGTCTTGTCTGGACACGATAAATCGAACCCAGAAGTGCTCCCCGTCGACTCCGGTAATCCTGCTCGGTGTGAGGAGTACGCGGAGTCGACGGGGGAGCCTGCCTGCCGTGTCTGGACCACGGTAAGTTCGAACTAAGATACGTCGACTTCAGCTACGTTATTCACGTAGCTGAAGTTGCGTACCTTAGTTTGAATTGGGGGGGTTAGTGTAGACCAGGCCTAGGAAACAATCTGAATACTAAATAAAACCTCTGGAATTTATTGAACCATCTGGAGTCTTTTTGGACCAAATCTGTAACTACTGAATCCTTCCAAGTTTATGAGACTATTTTTGTGATGGGACCAATCTACTGTACTCTGGTCTCCTTTTTACCAGATGATTAAAGAACAATTTGGATGCCAGACAAACAGTTCTCACTGTTCAAATATTTGAAGTTAAATGTTAAGTAAATATATGTTTATGATATTCATTTGATAGACATGAGCTTACAAGCATTTTTAATCATGATGATGCAATTAACTTCGTTATCAACGTTATATGCTATAAAGCCCCTAAAGAAGGAACACGCATGTGTAGGTCCTTTCCTCGCTGTACACAGACTATGTTTTTGTAACCAGGTCATGGCACAGCCATCTGACTCAGTTACAATAAACAGAGTTGAATTCTGTCCACACAGCAATTTTTTTTCCCCATTACAATCATTTGTTAACTCTGTTCACATGTCACCATCTACCAGGCTGCCTGTGTGTGTGCCTGTGCATTATGGGAAAATCCAGGGAATTAATTCACACTGCCTCAATAAGGGAGTGTGGCACCAGTATCACATGGCTCAATGCACTCAAGTATGTCCTAATGCATAGTGATGGAGGAGGAGGAGGAGCGGCCAACTTGTACAGAATGGTGCTATTAGGGGGTATAATCTATGCCAGTGGTTTTCAAACTGCAGGTCGCGGCCCAGTACCGGGTCGCGGAATGTAAGGCACTGGGTCGCGGCGGCTCTGGTCAGCATTGCTGACAGGGCCGTTAAAAGTCCCGTCGGCGGTGCTGCCCGGCTAAGGCAGGCTAGTCCCTACTTGTTCTGACACCGCGCTGCGCCCTGGAAGTGGCCAGCAACACGTCTGGTTCATAGGTGAGGGGGTGGAGGGCACAGGGCTCCGTGCGCTGTCCCCGCCCTCAACACCAGCTCTGCACTCCCATTGGCCAGTTCACAGACAATGGGAGCTGGGGGGTGGTGCCTGCGGGCGAGAGCCACCCAGAGCTGCTTGCACACCTCCACCTAGGAGCCGGAGCTGCTGCTGGCCGCTTCCAGGGCACAGTGCGGTCTGCGGTGCCAGGATAGGCAGGAAGCCTGCCTCTGCACACCTGCTGCGCTGCTGACTGGGAGCCGCCTGAGGTAAGCCCATGCCCTAACCCCCCAACCCAGCCCTTAGCTCCCCGAAGCCCTGAACCCTTCATTCCTGGCCCCACCCTGCAGCTCTCACCCCCGCACCCCAACCCTCTGCCCCAGCCCTGACTCCCGCCCACACTCCAACCCCCTGCCCAGCCCTGAGCCCCCCCAAACCCAGAGCCCCCACTCACACCCTGAATCCCTCATCCCCAGCCCCAGCCCAGAGCCCTGACCCCCTCCCACACCCCAACCCCCTGGCCCAGCCCAGAGCCCCCTCTCACACCCTGAACCCCTCATTCCTAGGCCCACCCCACAACCCTCACTCCTGCATCCCAACCCTTTGCCCCAGCCCTGAGCCCCTCCCACAGCCCAAACCCCTCATCCCCAGCTCCATTGGGTCAAGGGCACCAACAATTTTCTTCAACTGGGTCACCAGAAAAAAAGTTTGAAAACCACTGATCTATGCAATGTGCAAGTATTTTACCTTTGCCAGTGGCTTAGTATGACATGATTGAAACACTTATGCCTCTGTGCTTGCTAATTGTATGTTAACCATGTTGTGCGTGGACAACCACCATGTTTAGAGCCAACTGTATCCCTAACTGGCTACACATTCAGTTGTAAGTTTTAGTGGACACTGTATAAACTCCGTTTCCAAGTTAACTATTTTATCCTATTTCAGGGAAAAGAGAATAAATTGAGCTTAATCCCACAATAGTGAGGGGCAGCATTATGAGCCGTAAGACCTGTTACCATACATACAAATCTTGCCCTTTGTTGTGAACTCTTCTGATACCTAGACAGAATTGTGCCTGGCAATTACATAACAACAACAGCCACATAGCCTTTGGCTTGCTGATTTCAAGATCAGCCTGAGATCAGCTACTGGCCTCTGTGCTGCTGTCCTTATCCATTTCCTAAACTAATCTGTGAGTGGGAGCCAAGAAGAGGAAAGGAGAGTGGATCCTGCAGCATACAAGTTAATCAGGTTTGCGAACCGATAAAGCAATTTAAAATGATGTATTGCTCAATCAGCTGAGGAGGAGAGTAGAAAAATAAATAAATAGCCTCTCGTACTGACACTTTGCCCAACGCTTGTGCATCATCCATGGGCTGCCCCTAGCCTCAGATCCAGAGGCAGTCTTGCTTTCTCTCCAGTAGTTTACACAGTGCTATTGATAACGGGTCTGCATTAGAACTTGAGAGAGTTGATTGGCATTTCTATTTTCTCTTGCCAGTCAATGTCAGCTGCCAGGCTGGGCCTAGAAACCTAATCACACCTGTTTACTAATTGCCTCATTCCTAAAATATGCCATGAAGTAATAGATGCTGCATAACATTGGGGGGAGGGGGAGTAGAAAGGAAATTATTTTACTATATATAAAATGCAATTAAATTTCCTGTGTAATGTGTAATACATACACATACCAAACCCCCATATATTTAATTTCTAGATACATTAAAAATGGTGTTCTAGGCATACACTCTGAGCAATTATATCCAGGAAATAAAAATAATTGGTGAGGCACATGAAGAAGTTCTACATATATATGATTTTCTACTATTATTAATACTACAGTAGCACAAAGAGTTGACAACTGAGATCAGGGTCCCAGTATGCTAAGTGCAGTAAAAAACACATATTAAGGGAGTCTCTGCCCCAATGAGTCTACAGTCTAAGGCCCCAACCCTGCAAAATCTTACTTGTGTGCTTAACTGTCTCACTGAGGTCACTGCACAAAATGAAGCATGTGTTCAAGAGTATGCAGGGTTGGGCCCGATACAGACAAGACAGACAAAGGGTGGAAGAGTATTATTATCCCCGTTCATGGAAGCAGAGATGTACTTAAGTACATGCCTAACCTTAAGAATGTGAGTAGTCTGCTTCTGGGAGCCACTTGAAGGGCAGTGGATGCCTCGCTTTACAGCTTCCTTCCTCACCTCCAAAAATCCACCACCATAACTTCCCCCCCCATCTAATTTTCATCAGATATTATTCTACAGCTCTTTTCTTTCGATTTAATACCATTATGGACCCTGTTCCATCTCCACACTTTCTACAAAATACCCAAAAGCAGAAGCTATTGGGCAGCCCTCTTTGAACCAGGATGGCTGACCAGGGAGAGGCTGCCTCTCTGAAGCCAGATGAAAATATGGACTGGCTACCACAAATCTCAAGTGAGCAGATTATCTTGAGAAAAAGATATAACGATACAACGGAGATCAAAAATATTACTAGTATGCTCCAAGCTAATTTGCGAGGCTTGGCCTCAAGAGTAGAGGACGCTGAGAACAGAATCTCCTCACAAGAAGACACAGTGAGTAGTATGAATATAACTGCAGAGCAACAGGAAAGAACTATTAAAGCACCACAAGAGAAGGTTAAGGATCTGGAGGGAAGAATCTGAGACTCGTGGGTCTCCCAGAGGGACTGGAAAAAGGGAGGCCTGTGGAATTTTTATCCACCATCCTGCCAGCACTTTTGTCTCTGCCCCCAATCAAACTTAGAGATTGAGAGCGCTCACCGCTATCTTGTGCCAAACCCCCTCCAAATGCAAAGCCCCGGGCCATAATTGTAAGATTTTAAAAATACAATATTAAGGAACTCATTCTTAAAAAAGCCCATGAACTGAAAGATCTAACATGGAAAGGACACAGGCTGATGATTCCCCTGGATTACACCAAGGATATGCTGGAAAAAAGGGCTAAATTCAATAGATCAAGAGCCCTAGCGAAAGGATTGGGTTTGGACTACTACGTTTCCTTCCCTGCTACTTTCAAAGTTAAAGAGGAAGGCAAGATACTCATGATTTCAGTGCACAGGGAGCACCACCTACCGCAAGATCCTGACTCCAAGCAAATCACTGCCTCGGACCTGGGGACTCCTTACACTGTGGATCGGCAAGGCTCAACAGAGCAGGGTGATGCTATTTTCTATTGAGGCACTCTCCCTCTTGGTACCTTTTCCAACCCCTTATCTCACCCCCACCCCTTTAAAAAAAATCTTCCTGCCTGATGATTTTACTTGGTTTCATCCCCATCTAATTCAGAGATTCAGGGTTTATAGTAAATCTGGAAATATTCAATCCATTTGCCCTAAATGTACACTTATAAAAGAGATACCAGATCTAAACAATGGAATAAAGATTTCAGTTTAATGATGAATCTGTTCAATTCTCCATGGTGAATAAATCTGATCTCCTAAAATCCTATCCAAGAATAATTATTATTGCTGGTTATGATTCACCAAATTACTGAGACTGAGAGTATGAGAAGGTCAGTTGTCTTTTCCAATAATATTAGTTCAGGTGGTTTATTTTAGTTTTTATTTTCGTTAAATGAGTTGAAATAAATGTTAAGCTGATTTACATTGCTGATGTAGCTATTGGGCAATGGAGTTCACACAATACTCAAGTGTGGACAAAACTCTAGGGGTTAAAGTTTAGGTAGAACTGTTCTGCCAATGAACACTTATCTGCAAATGATCCCGTTATGTTAGAATAAGGTTAAACTATTTGTATACCTTTCCTATGTATCTCCTATAGACTTGTTCCTTAGACACTAGCCTTCTTCCCCTTTTGTTGTTGTGAACAGTGCAGAAACCATTCCCTCCCTTGATATGAGACTATTTCTTCTTTATAAAGTTAGAGGGAAACCAGCTTATACCCCACATGGGTGTTTTGAAGAGGTGGGGGGCAGAGTGATGAGGTCACCCCCTTGTAAACCTCCTGGACTGAGATACTATTTCGGTTTGGATAAGGGTTATGTATTTTTAAGTGATCCGTGATCACTTTTGACCACTTCATTTCTTTTTATTCAGTTTTTCCTATTTGTTTCCCACATTATACCTATCTTTTACCTTTCCAGGTCTGCCTTACCTTCTCCCCTTTCCCCTCCCCCTCATGCCCCCACGGCAGTCAAGGGAAACCCAGATATACCATTCCTAAGATCTGGAAGTAACAATGACCCAAGCAATGACACTATTCAGGTGCCTGATAAAGAGATATTTGACCTAAACATTCCTTATGGCTAATATTATAAATAGTGTTTCCTGGACTATAAAAGGGGTTGATCATTTGATAAAAAGAAAAAGAATTGTCACCCACCTAAAAACGCTGAAAGCAGATATTATCTTCCTACAGGAAACCTACCTTAATGACTTGGAGGCAGAGAAATTGTGGAGGGGTTAGATGTGGGAAGGGATGTTTAACGATTTCTCCTCTACAGCCAAAGGTGTAGCAATATTGTTTCACAAAAGACTCAATTTACAAATTCGAGATGTAAATAAAGATGAAGGTGATAGATTTTTGCTGGAGAAGGCTAAGATCTCGGACTCTCTCTATCAGTGGTTTTCAAACTATGGGTCGCGACCCAGTACTGGGTCGCATAATGGAAGGCACTGGGTCACGGCGGCTCTGGTCAGCACCGCCGACTGGACTATTGAAAGTCCCATCGGTGGTGTTGCCCGGCTAAGGCAGGCTAGTTCCTACCTGTTCTGACACCGCGCTGTGCCCCGGAAGCGGCCAGCAGCAGATCCGGTTCCTAGGCGGGGGGACCATGGGGCTCTGCGCGCTGCCCCCACCCTGAGCACCATCTCCACACTCCCATTGGCCGGGAACCAGCCTATGAGAGCTGGGGGCGGGGTCAGTACTTGCAGGCGAGAGCCACATGGAGCTGCTTGCGCGTCTCCGCCTAGGAGTCAGACCTGTTGCTGGCTGCTAACGGGGTGTAGTGCGGTCCGAGGTGCCAGGAAGCCTGCCTTAGCACCTGCACTGCACCACTCATTGGGAGCCAGCAGAGGTAAGTCCGAGCCTCAATTCCCTGCCCCAGCCCTGAGCCCCCCCAAACCTGGAGTCCCTTCCTGCACCCCAAACCCCTCATCCCCAGCCCCACCCCAGAGCCTGCACCCCCAGCCTAGAGCCCTGACCCCCTCCTGCATCCCAACCCCCAGCCGAGAGCCCCTTCCCACACTGTGAACCACTCATTCCTGGCCCCAACCCCGCAGCCCTCACCTCCACACCCCAACCCCTTCCCCTTCATCCCCAGCTCCATTGGGTCGCAGGCATTAACAATTTTCTTCAACTGGATTGTCAGAAAAGAAGTTTGAAAACCACTGCTCTATATACACTCTGATTAATATATATGGACCCAATATAGGTGATACAAGTTTTTTTATTATTATTTTTTTCTCCCCAAACTAATTAATATCCCACTAGAATCAATCGTCATAGCAGGAGATTTTAATGAGGTGTTGCACCCTTTTTGAGACAAGTCAGGTTGGCCCCAGTGTAAACAATCACATGCAAGAAATGAATGGGTGCCCCTCGCTTTCCCCTCCACTCAGCCTACTTCCTTCGCTCCCCATCTCTATCCCTCTCCTCTGAACTTGGCTTCTCTTCTTTATCCTAACTTCAGAATTTTTCTTTGTTTTGTTGGACTTTTTATAAACAAATTTTGTTTGTAAATCGTGTAATACAAATAGCTGCTTTATATTTTAATCATTCATATTATAAATATAATTAAACGTTTCAAGTATAGCTAAGGTTAGGCAGCAAATGATTAATTTGAAACATTTCCTTATTATGAGAAGTTTGTGTATAGTACTTTATGCTTGTTTTTTCTGCATATATATATATATATATATTATATTTTAATTAATCATAAGCGAATTAAAAAAAAGAATGTGAGTCGTCCCATTGAAATAGGTGCTTAAAGTTAGCACCTTGCTGCATCAAGGACTAAGGGGCTTGTCTGAGGTGACACAAACTGTGGGGCATAGCCAGGAATTTAATCCAAATGTCCTGAGTCCCACTCCAGTGCCTTAACCACAAAACTGTTCAGCCTCATTATAGAAAAGCAAGGCCTGTGGAGACATGATTTTTCTGATCAGCAAATAAACTGTTAAAATAAGCGAACAGGCTGCCTGGAGGAGACTTGGCCATTGCTTTGTTGGTTTTGGAAAAAACATTTGATAGGCAGTTTCATAAAAACTTAACCTGGTTCAAAAAAAAAAAAAAAGTGTAAAAAAATACAGTGAACTCAAATAAGAGAATTCTAGTGTAAAATTTCTCATATAGCTGAAACATACATCTGGACCCTATTCCCCACATCTTATGCCCCCATCACATGACCGCTTTCTATAACAGAAAGAGAACCTGAAGACTCTCTCAATGAATGATGCCTCTGTAAGGGGAGCAACTTACCATTCAGTTGCTCGCACAAGGCCAGACGACTTGGCTTCAGTATAAACTGGCACTGCAGCTCTCGGGGCAGCTGTTCCATTAAGAAGGACCCATGAAGGTCAAGAGGGTAGGCACAGTCTTTCGATTCCTGTGTCTGGGGCACAGCATCTCGAATGTGGCTCATTTTAATTCCAAAGGGATATTCGTGTCCTGTTCAAAGAGAAATCAAAATCATCTATTTCGGACTGACTGGGGACCAGCAAAATTCAATCTACTTTAGAGAAAAAGCAGATTTTTGTACACTGGCTTGCAACTCTCTCTCTCTCCTGGTAACCTCGGGATAAAGCTACTCTGATTCTCCTCTCATTTCTGCTGGCATAAGTCATTTTTGACTCCACTGTAGTCAAAGTTACATTGGGTACAAGAAAATTCGGGCCAATTTTGTTAGTCAAATTGTGCAAATGCCCATCAGAAAATTACAACTGATGATTTTGGAATCCAGTATTTATTCTTTTTACTGCTTTATTTTCTCTGCAGAAAATCTAGGTACTGGTTTTCCACATGCAGCTGGCAAGAAATGAAAGTCCTGGTAGCCATTATCTGCTTTGGTAGCCATTATTTGCTAAAAACACACAAAAAGTATTAGATACAACATGAAAGTGACCTCCCCTCCCCGGCCTTGGTAACTGGGACACCCATCAGTGCAGGCAAAGGGGACACAATTCCAGTTTCTGTAGGATGTTGAAATAGGAAGGAAATGTTAATCACACAGTTAACTGAAACTAGTCGTCCACGGTCAATTGGAGTCTTCGGGAACTATTCAGTGTCTATTCATTTCAGTGTAATCATACAAACACTCCACTAGAAGAACTACCTCAGGGCTTGTCTACACACACAGAAGTTGAACTGAAGGTGTGATGTTAAACTGGTGTAACTGTATGTAGACCAGGAGTAACCTGAAATCTGTTTGTGGATGCAATCTTGATTAAGAATGATAGGCAGAACAAAGCTGAAACACTTGCAGTTAGATACACATCAGCAGGCAGAATTTGAGATAAAAACTGGGCCCTTAACTTCTCCAAGTAAACCTTTGGGTTAATATCGAGTGTAGTATCAGAAGCTAGATGGAGGAACACCAGCCGCCGATACGACCCGGCAGCGGCATCGAGGATCCAGAAGCTGTATCGGACTAACCGCCTCAAGGCCGTGAGAGAGGTCCTCGACGGGCCCCTGTCCTACTGCACGATTCCGCCCGAACGCCTCCACAGCTACTTCCGCGGGGTGTTCGGCGGCGTGCCCAGGAACGATGTGCCGCGCCCGGAGTGCCTCCACCCCCTGCCCCGCATCTCAGACTCCGAGGGTCTGGAGGCCGACTTCACCCCCAAAGAGGTGATGGCCAGGCTCTCCAGAACTAAGAACACAGCGCCTGGAAAAGACAGTATCCCCTACGGCCTCCTGAAAAGACGTGACCCTGGCTGCCTTGTGCTCTCCAGTATATTCAACCTCTGCAAGCAATTCAGCCAAACCCCCACCTCCTGGAAGAAGGCCATGACCGTCCTTATTCACAAGAAAGGAGAGCGTGACGACCCCAGCAACTGGAGACCCATCTCCCTTTGCTCCACGATGTCTAAACTTTACGCCAGCTGCCTTGCAGCCAGAATCACGGAGTGGGCGACGGCCGGAGGGGCCATCAGCCCTGCCCAGAAGGGCTTCATGCCGTCAGAGGGGTGCTACGAGCACAACTTCCTGCTCCAAACCGTCATTCAGACAACCAGACGGGCGCGGAAGCAGTGTGCCATAGCGTGGCTCGACCTGGCCAACGCCTTCGGGTCCATCCCCCACCACCACATCTTCGACACACTCCAGGAGTTCGGGATGCCGGAAACCTTCCTTCGCCTCATCCGGGAGCTGTATGAGGGCTGCAGCACCACCATCCGCTCGGTGGAAGGGGAAACCGCCGAGATTCCGATCCACAGCGGTGTGAAGCAGGGCTGCCCCCTCAGCCCGATCATCTTCAACCTCGCCATGGAGCCACTCCTGCGGGCGATCTCCAACGGCGCCGATGGTTTCGACCTACACGGCGAGAGGGTGAACGTCCTGGCCTATGCAGATGACCTAGTCCTGATTGCAGACAACCACGAGAGGCTCCAGAGCATGCTCAATACCATCGGGAGAGTCGCAGACTGGGCAGGACTCCGCTTCAACTCCGAGAAGTGCGCATCCCTCCACATCGATGGGAGCGTACGGGACTCGGTCCTGGAGACGGAATTTCTTATCCAGGGGGAGCCCGTCATCCCCCTGGCGGAGGGGCAGGCATACCAGCACCTCGGGACGCCGACGGGTTTCCGCGTCCAGCAGACCCCCGAGGACACCATCCGGGAGATTCTACTGGATGCCACTAAAATCGACGCTTCCCTGCTGGCCCCATGGCAGAAAATCAACGCCCTCAATACCTTCCTGATCCCCCGCATCGCCTTCGTCTTGAGGGGATCCGCTGTGGCTAAGGTGCCTCTCAACAGGACAGACAACTCCATCCGGCAGCTGGTCAAGAGCTGGCTATCCCTGCCCCAGAGAGCCAGCAATGAGCTCATCTACATCGCACACAGGCACGGTGGCGCCAACGTCCCCCGCATGGGAGACCTATGTGACATCGCTGTCGTCACACACGCCTTCCGGCTCCTGACGTGCCCCGACGCCAAGGTGAGATCCATCGCGACGACTGCCCTGCGCACCGTTGTGGAGAAGCGTATCGGAAGACCTCCCTCTGACCGAGACGTGGCCACCTTCCTGAGCGGCTCCTTAGACAGTGAGTTCGCCCGCGACGGAGGTGATATCGCCTTGCTGTGGTCCCGTGCCCGCAATGCCACTCGCCGACTGGGTAAACGCCTGGGCTGTCGCTGGGTGTGGAACGAGGAACGCCGGGAACTGGGAATACTGATACCGCGGACCGAGTCGGAGGACAGCACTGTCATCACCCCCGGAGCCAGAGGCATGCTCGAGAGATCCCTAAAGGCCGCCGTCCACGCGCTCTACATAGACACCCTGAAGAAAAAACCTGACCAGGGTAAGGCCTTCGAGGTGACCAGCAAGTGGGACTCGAGCAACCACTTCCTCCCCACGGGCAGCTTCACCCGGTTCGCCGATTGGCGCTTCATACACCGAGCCCGGCTGAATTGCGTCCCCCTCAACGGAGCCGTCCGCCACGGGAACCGGGACAAGCGCTGCAGGAAGTGCGGGTACGTGACCGAAACCCTACCCCACGTCCTATGCAGCTGCAAGCCCCATGCCAGAGCCTGGCAGCTGCGGCACAACGCCGTCCAGGATCGCCTGGTGAAGGCCATCGACCCACGCCTGGGGGAAGTCGCCGTTAATCGCACCGTCCCTGGTACCGACAGCCTGCTGCGCCCAGACATCGTCATCATGGACGAGGTCCGGAAAAAGGTCATCATGGTCGACATCACGATCCCCTTCGAGAACAGGACCCCAGCTTTCCGTGAAGCCCGAGCCCGCAAGCTTGAAAAATATGCCCCCCTGGCTGACACCCTGCGGTCAAAGGGATATGAGGTACACACCGACGCCCTGCTTGTCGGGGCCCTGGGCGCCTGGGACCCATGCAATGAGAGAGTGCTGAGGATCTGTGGAGTGGGCCGTCACTATGCACGGCTCATGAGACGCCTGATGGTCTCAGACACTATCCGTTGGTCCCGGGACATTTACACGGAACACATCACCGGCCACCGCCAATACCAAGAGCGAGCCGTTTAGACCTCATCCACCTGCAAGGGAGAAGAGACTCACTAACTCCCCTCCTCCTCCCGCTGGGCCCTATCCCCCGAGTCCCGGACCCACCCAAACTTACCAGCCACCACCACTCCGGGAGCGAGCCAGGGAGACCTCGCCCACCCACAAGGGACCTACCACTCCCTCCGCCCCCCACTGGGCCTGAACCCCGAATCCGCCCACCCAACCTCACTGGCCGCCGCCAATGCCAAGGGCGAGCCAGGGAGTCCTCGCCCACCGACAAGGGGTCGGAGACCCTACCCCCTGGGCCCCTTCCCACCCAGCCCCACCGACCGCTTCCAGGGAGACCTTGCCCACTTGGAAGGGGGAGGGGTCCCATACTTCCCCCTCGCCCCAGCCCTGAACCCGCCCAACCCCATCGACCACCGCCGATAACGAGTGTGTGCCAAGGGGACCCTGCCCACCGGCAAGAGGGAAGTGGCCTATCTACCCCCCACCCCCCAATGGGCCTCATCTCTTGAGCCCTGAACTCACCCAACCTCACCGGCCACCGTCAATACCAAGGAGTGAGCCGGGGAGACCTCACCCGCCCGCAAGGGGGATGGGACCTATCAACCCCCCCCACCCTGCAGGGCTTCTTTCCCCTGGATCCCACCCCGTGAGGGTCGCCCCATCTCCACCATCCAACCCACCTACTTGTGCCCATGACTATTTGTGCCCCATGTGTGAATGATTGACCCTCACCGATTATTAACTGTCTTTATTTCGCCCACCGCCCTCCCCCCCAATTGGGGACTCTACAGTTCGTATTTACTATGTGTGCTGTCAACCCCAATATACCCAACATCCCCCCATACTCTGTATGATCCCCCCAATAACTGACAACTGACTCCTTGAATCGTTTGTACCGTGTTTATTTTTAAATATTCTCTAATAAAATTTAAATCAGTTTAACGTCCGTCCCCACGTGTCCCAGCTGCCGGAGAGGAGCCCCGCTGGCCATCTGCTGCCCCTGGGGCCAGGTATCCTTCCCACTGAGCCCCAGCACCTACTCCCCTCAGGGGATTCTCCCGCGGCTCCCCCACCGCCCATGCTGCCGGGGGGCTGCCCCCCCTCCCCAAAGCGGCTGCCCATGCCACCGGGGGACCCGTGCCCCACGCCCTGGCCACCCCCCCTGGCGCAGCCTGGGGATCCCTGCCCCGAGCCCCAGCCCCTGCCGCGTGTCCACCTTGGGGAGCCGGGCCACGTGCTCCAGCTGCCCCTACCCCAGCCACCGGTGGGCTACTCCTGCCCCACGCCCTGGCCACCTCTGCCTGGGCAGCCCGGGGAGCCCCACCGCGTGCCCCGACCGCTGCTGCCCGAGCCGCCGTCAGGGGTTCCCTGCTCCGTGCCCCGGTTGCCGCTGCCTCCACGGCCCGGGGAGCCCCGCGGCGTGCCGCAGCCGCCGCGCCCCGGGCCCCTAGGGGACTCCTGCCCCGCTCCCCGGCTGCCGCTGCTTGAGCAGCCCGGGGAGCCCCGCGGCGCGCCTCCGCCGCCGACGCACGGGGACCCCTGCCCCGCTCCCCGGCTGCCGCTGCTTGAGCAGCCCGGGGAGCCCCGCGGCGCGCCTCCGCCGCCGACGCACGGGGACCCCTGCCCCGATCCCCGGCTGCCGCTGCCGGAGCAGTCCGGGGAGCCCCGCGGCGCGCCTCCGCCGCCGCCGCTCGGGGACTCCTGCCCCGCTCCCCGGCTGCCGCTGCCGGAGCAGCTCGGGGAGCCCCGCGGCGCGCCTCCGCCGCCGCCACCCGGGGACTCCTGCCCCGCTCCCCGGCTGCCGCTGCTTGAGCAGCCCGGGGAGTCCCGCGGCGCGCCTCCGCCGCCGCCGCCGCCTGGGGACTCCGGCCCAGCTCCCCGGTTACCGCTGCCTACACGGCCCGGGGAGCCCCGCGGCGCGCCTCCGCCGCCCGGGGACTCCTGCCCCGTTCCCCGGCTGCCACTACCGGAGCAGCCCGGGGAGCCCCGCGGCGCGCCTCTGCCGCCGCCGCTGGGGGACTCCTGCCCCGCTCTCCGGCTGCCGCTGCCTGGGCGGCCCGGGGAGCCCTGCGGCACACTCCCACCGCCGCCGCTCGGGGACTCCCGCCCCGCGCCCCGGCTGCCGCGGTCCGTGGAGCCCCGCGGCGTGCCGCGGCCGGGGCTGCCTGGGGACTCCTGTCCTGCTACCCGGCTGCCGCTGCCCGAGCGGCCCGGGGAGACCCGCGGCGCACCCCCGCCGCCGCCGCTCGGGGACTCCCGCCACGTGCCCCGGCTGCCGCCCGGAGACTCCTGCCCCGCTCCCCGGCTGCCGCTGCCTGGGCAGCCCGGGGAGCCCCGCGGAACCCCGCAGCCGCCGCTGGTCCCACCGCCAGGGGACTCCTGCTCCGCTCCCCAGCTGCAACTACTCGGGCAGCTCGGGGAGCCCCGCCACGTGGCCCAGTCACCGCTGCCTTGGCCACCGGGGATCTCCTGCTCCGCGCTGCTGCCGCCTATGCAGCCAGGGGATCCCCACCACCCGCCCCGGCCGCCGCTGTCTGAGCCCCCGGGGGTCTCCTGCCCCGCGCAGCTGCCGCCTATGCAGCCAGGGGATCCCCACCACCTGCCCCAGCCACCACCGCCCGAGCCGCAGGGGGCCTCCCACCCTGCGCCCCAGCCGCCACCGCTCGCAGTGACCGAGGAGCCCACTGATGCGCCCCGGCGGACAGGACCCCGACCCGCTGCCCGCCGACTGCCGCGGAACCTGGGAGACCTGCCCCCCCATCACCTGGCACTCCAGCTGCAGAGTGACTCCCCCGCTGTCCACCAGCTGCTCCAGCCACCGGGGGACCCCCCAACCACTCCCCTGCCACCCCAACCGCCGGGGACATCCTCCACGCTCCTGCTGCTCCAGCCAACGGGAGACCCCCACACCGCCCCACAGCAGTCGCAACTGCTGAACACCCCACCCCACGTCCCCCGGCTGTCAAGGGAACTCTGCCACACGCCCCAGCCACCACGAGATGCCTCCCCGGTTCTCCTGCGGTACCCAGACACGCCCCCTGCTCCCCAGCTGCTCCAGCCGCCACGAGACGGCTCCCCTGTCCCCCGGCGGGCACCAGTCACACCCCCTGGCCCCCAGCAGTCCCCGCCCGACCCCCAGCGGGACACCCTTGCTGGAGAAACCTCTACTACCACTGAGACCCCCGCTCCGCAGGGGGGTGACGATGACACCATCTACCTCACATACCCCCTTGCCGCTGATGCGCTCACCTGCCCCATCTGCTTGCCGCCCCGGCGTTTCCGCCTCCTCGGAGGAGTCACCAGGCACTTGAAAAGGTGCCATGGCAAATCCACCACCTTCAGCTGCGCCCTCTGCAGCCTGCCCTTTGAAACTCAGAAGAGATGCAAGGCACACCAGGCCAGCTGCAAGAGAGCCCGTTCAGCGACAACTCTGGTCCCGGCCTCTCGCCCTCCTGTGCCCCGGCCCGCTGCTCCCGCGCCGCGTGGAAACGGGGCACCCCCGCCAACCGCCACCTTAAAACCCACTCCAACCCCCGAGCCGTTGGACCAGGGCCCCACCACCGAGACGGCACCTCCCACAGCAGGCAACGTTAACCGAGCCCCTGCCAGCTGGACACCTTTCACATCCACCCAGGTGGCCCGTAAGCTCTCTGAGCTGAGGCGTCTTAGTGCACTCCCGACGCCCAACCAGCGCAACCCCATCCCAAGAAGGGTCAGCGCCCCGCCACGCGTGGCCGCCCGAACCCCTGCCCCCCGCGGAACCGACGCCGGTCGCCAGGCCACCCTATGGGCGCCAACCGCAGGAAGAGCCAATGCGACCCCTCAACCTGCACCTCGAACCCCGCCTACCGAGGGAACGGGGTCCACCCCCCAGCCCGCTCTGCAAACTACTGCTGCCAGAGGCCCCAGGCCGATCCCTGCTGCCAGAAGGTCGCACGCTTCCGCGACAACCCCCCAGACAGCAGCCGCACACGGAAGACCTGGCATCACCCCCGCCCCCCTTGACCCTGTCCAGATTCCGCCAACAACCAGTGGCGATCCTACCCCACCAGCGACTACGCCCCGGGACCCAACTGCGGAGTCCCCCGACCCACAAGTGGGACAACCCATCGACCACACGACAAACTCGCTGCCCACGCCGACCGAGGAGCCCGAGGACCGGCGGCCGGAGCCTAGGCCAGCCACGCCTTGGCAGGCCGCCTGGATCGAGGAGCTCCAAGCGGCAGCCTCCTTCGCGGAATTTGACCTGCTCGTTGACAGGCTCACCCGCGAGCTGTCCGCGGAGATTGCCTTCAAGAGGACACCGAACCAGGAGACCACCCGGCCTGCCCCGAGACGGCCCGCCCCACACCATGACAACAACACCAGGGGAGCTGGAAGGAGGAACACCGGCCGCCGTTTCGACCCGGCAGCCGCGGCAAGGATCCAGAAGATGTACCGTACGAACCGCCTCAAGGCCGTGAGAGAGATCCTTGACGGGCCCCCGTCGTACTGCACGATCCCGCCCGAGCGCCTCTACAACTACTTCCTCGGAGTGTTCGGCGGCGTGCCCAGGAACGACGCGCAGCGCCCGGAGTGCCTCCGCCCCCTGCCCCGCATTCCCGACGCGGACGGCCTGGAGGCCGACTTCACCCCTAAAGAGGTGACGGCCAGGCTCTCCAGAACCAAGAATACTGCACCCGGAAAAGACAGCATCCCCTACAGCCTCCTCAAGAAGCGGGACCCCGGCTGCCTCCTGCTCTCCAACATCTTTAACTTGTGCAAGCGCTTCGGCCGATCCCCCACCTCCTGGAAGAAGGCCATGACCGTCCTGATTCCCAAGAAGGGCGAGCGGGACGACCCCAGCAACTGGAGACCCATCTCCCTCTGCTCCACCATGTACAAACTGTACGCCAGCTGCCTGGCAGCCAGGATCACGGAGTGGGCGACGACCGGGGGAGCCATCAGCGCTGCCCAGAAGGGCTTCATGCCGTCGGAGGGGTGCTACGAGCACAACTTCCTTCTCCAGACCGTCATCCAGACGACCAGGAGAACGCGGAGGCAGTGCTCGATAGCGTGGCTCGACCTGGCCAACGCCTTCGGGTCCATCCCCCACCATCACATCTTCGACACTCTACAGGAGTTTGGGATGCCAGAGACCTTCCTCCACCTGATCCGGGAGCTATATGAGGGCTGCAGCACCACCATCCGATCGGTAGAAGGGGAGACCGCAGAGATACCGATCCACAGCGGCGTGAAGCAGGGTTGCCCCCTCAGCCCCATCGTCTTTAACCTCGCCATGGAGCCGCTCCTGCGGGCGATCTCTGACGGCGCCGACGGCTTCGACCTACACGGCGAGAGGGTGAGCATCTTGGCCTACGCGGATGACCTGGTCCTGATCGCGGACGACCCCGAGAGGCTCCAGGGCATGCTTGACACCATCGGGAGAACCGCGGACTGGGCGGGACTCCGCTTCAATGCCAAGAAGTGTGCGTCCCTCCATGTCGACGGGAGCAAGAGGGACTCGGTACTGATGACGGAGTTCCTCATCCAGGGCGAGTCCGTCGTTCCCCTGGCGGAGGGGCAGGCGTACCAGCACCTCGGCACGCCGACAGGCTTCCGCGTCCGGCAGACCCCCGAGGACACCATCGGGGAGATCCTGCAAGACGCCGCCAAAATCGACACATCCCTGCTGGCGCCGTGGCAGAAGATCAACGCCCTCAACACCTTCCTGATCCCCCGCATCGCCTTCGTCCTGAGGGGATCCGCCGTGGCAAAGGTGCCCCTCAACAAGGCGGACAGCGCCATCCGGAAACTGGTCAAAAACTGGATGTCCCTGCCCCGGAGAGCCAGCAACGAACTCGTATACATCAAGCACAGGCACGGTGGTGCCGGCGTCCCCCGTATGGGAGACCTCTGCGACATCGCGGTCCTCACACACGCCTTCCGCCTCCTGACTTGCCCGGACGCCACGGTAAAGAACGTTGCAACGACCGCCCTGCACGCCGCCACCGAGAAACGAATCGGCAGACCTCCCTCCGACCGAGATGTGGCCACCTTCTTGAGCGGCTCCCTGGACGGCGACTTCGCCCGGGACAGGGGAGACTTCGCCTCGCTGTGGACCCGCGCCCGCAATGCCACGCGCCGGCTGGGAAAGCGCCTGGGCTGCCGCTGGGAATGGAACGAGGAACGGCAGGAGCTGGGAGTCCTGATACCGCGGATCGGAACGGAGGACAACATCATCGTCACCCCGGGAGCCAGAGGCGTGCTGGAGAGATCCCTGAAGGCCGCCGTCCACGCGCTCTACGTGGACGCCCTGAAGAAAAAGCCGGACCAGGGTAAAGTCTTCGAAGTAACCAGCAAGTGGGACTCCAGCAACCACTTCCTCCCCACAGGCAGCTTCACCCGGTTCGCCGACTGGCGGTTCATTCACCGCGCCCGGCTGAATTGCGTCCCTCTCAACGGTGCCATCCGCCACGGGAACCGGGACAAACGCTGCAGGAAGTGCGGGTACGTCAACGAAACCCTGCCCCACGTCCTGTGCTGCTGCAAGCCCCACGCCAGAGCCTGGCAGCTACGCCACAACGCCGTCCAGGACCGTCTAGTGAAGGCCATCAACCCGCGTCTGGGAGAGATCGCTGTCAACCGCACCGTCCCTGGCACCGACAGCCCGCTGCGCCCGGACATCGTCGTCACGGACGAGGTGGGGAAAAAGATCATCCTGGTCGACGTAGCGATTCCGTTCGAGAACAGGACCCCGGCCTTCCGCGAAGCCCGAGCCCGCAAGCTCGAAAAATACGCCCCCCTGGCTGACACCTTGCGGACCAAGGGCTACGAGGTGCACGTCGACGCTCTGCTCGTTGGGGCCCTGGGTGCCTGGGACCCGTGTAACGAACGCGTGCTGAGGTCCTGTGGGGTGGGCCGTCATTACGCGCGGCTCATGAGACGCCTCATGGTCTCGGACACTATCCGTTGGTCCCGGGACATTTACACCGAGCACATCACCGGCCACCGCCAATACCGAGAGTGAGCCGGGGAGACCTCGTGCACCCACACACACCCCCTGCTGGACCCTATCCCCTGAGCCCTAAACCCACCAAACCTAGCTGAATCCCGCCACGTGAGGGTCACCCCTTCCCCATTACCCAGCCCGCTTGCTTATACCCATGACTGTCCCTGCCTCCCGTATGGGTGGTGGACCCTCACCGTTTATCGACTGTCTCCTGATCCCGCCCACCGGTTACCCACCCCTCATTGGGGACATTGCAGTGTGTATATACTATGTGTGCTGCCCAGCCCCAAAACACCAACATACCCCCTTACTCTGCATGTTACCCCCAATGACCAATGACTAACGCTTCAAATTTTCTGTATCGTTTATTTCTTTAAATATTCTCTAATAAAATTTAAATCAGTTTAACATCCAATAGATCTTCTATTGAAAGGATTATATTCTGTACTTGCAGAAGGAGAGCTTCAATGAACTGAAAGGTCTTTTCCATCTCTACATTCTATGATCCTATAGATAAAGCCACATCAGCAGTTATGTCTGAACTAAACTACATACAATATGCTGAATGACAGTCTGGTATGTTTCAAAGACAAAACAGTTTACATTGTCTATAAGGTGCACACATTAAGACATTTTATAAATATGAATGTTGTCTGATGCCAATAAAGCGTTTGTAGTTAAGGCTGCTCTGAGAAGGAATGCTATGATTTAGCTGCAGTTAGGTTTGAGAGAGGAGAATGGGGAAAACCTGCACATTGTTCTTGTTCCCTGTTTCTGTTCGTTTGCAGAATGTTATGAAGCGTAAACAATGCGACGTTCCAAGGAGGGAAGGTTCTCAAAAATGGAAAGGGAATCAGTTCTTGAATTAAATGAGAGATGGGCCAGAACTAATCTCAATCTAATCACCTTACTTACTAAACCAGTGAAGGGTTGTTTAAAAAAAACAAAACACACACAACCAAAAAACCCAATATTTTGTTCTACTCCTGCAAGGGGGGAAAGCCTGCCAGCAGAGGGGACATAAGTACATTAGCAAACCCATTCCCCAGGAATCTGCTGAGACTGAGAACCCTGTAAGTATGCTATGGCAATATAGGAGAAAACATGACAAAGCAGGTTGGTTCTATGAGAAAGAGAAGGTGTGTGAATAGAGGGGCTAGATCAGGGGTCAGCAACGTTTGGTACGCGGCTCGCCAGGGTAAGCACCCTGGCGGACCGGGCCAGTTTATTTACCTGCTGATGTGGCAGGTTCGACTGATCGTGGCACCCACTCGCCGCGGTTCACCGTCCCGGGCCAATGGGGGCGGCGGGAAGCCGCGGCCAGCACATCCCTCGCCCACGCCGCTTCTCGCCGCGCCCATTGGCCCGGGACGGTGAACCGCGGCCAGTAGAGGCCGCGATCGGCTGAACCTGCCGCATCAGCAGGTAAATAAACTGGCCCGGCCTGCTAGGGTGCTTACCCTGGCTAGCCGCGTGCCAAACGTTGCCGACCCCTGGGCTAGATCAAGGTTTATAAAATGTAAAATAACAAATCTCGGGAAGAAAGAAATGGTACTTTCCAATTGCTAAGAGGGTACAACACAAGAGCGCTCTCTGCAGAAAAGTATCAAAAAACTCAACCGTGTCTGGGGTCTTCCTTAAGATAGGCAAACCCACAGGACAGGGAAGTATTAAAAATAGGAAACCACATTTTTTATTTATTTCTAATATGACAGTTAATAATGTAAAACAAATCCATCCCAAAAACTCACCAATAAGTGGGTAAGGAGCATCTTCTTTTCCTGAATTCACCCACAGCTGATAGTCTTTTTCAGAGCCCTTTAAAATCAAAATGACCAGCCATTAGGAGAGGAATGTATTAGGTTTCTTACAGTAATATAGGAGTCTGTGCCTTGAGACTATGAGCAAGGGAACTCTCCAGAGGGTGACTACTCCTGTAATTCCCAAATAAGAACATCCAAACTTCTGAATTATTTGCATTATTATACTGTTCAATATGAGGTGTTAAGGATTAGCTCCAAGCAGCATGAATGACTGTTTGGAGTCCTCCATTTCTAGAGGCCTCTTTCAGACTCACAGTTCACAGACTGGCAATTCTCTCTACACAGCAGCTGGACCTGAGGGGAGACAGTTTACTCTGAGTTGGAGGTGACAAAATATGATTGGGTGCAAAGCCCCTTTCAGTGCAAGCCTGATGCCACGGAATTGCCAGCAGCTGAAATCAAACAGCTCATCGAAATTTCCTGCGATCGATTCTTGCGAAGAACATATGCCCAATTTTCTCTCCCAGAGTTCTGGTTCACTATCAAGAATGAATATCCTGCACTCTCAACATGCACTTTGAAACTGATGGTGCCATTTGCAAGCACATAATTGTGTGAAGTTGGATTCAGGGCACTTTAGGGGGGGAGGGATAGCTCAGTGGTTTGAGAATTGGCCTGCTGAACCCAGGGTTGTGAGTTCAATCCTTGAGGGGGCCACTTGGGGATCTGGGGCAAAATCAGTACTTGGTCCTGCTAGTGAAGGCAGGGGGCTGGACTCGATGACCTTTCAAGGTCCCTTCCAGTTCTAGGAGATGGGATATCTCCATTATTATTATTATTATTATTATAAGTCTCGGTATTGATCTACCATTGATGTCACATCGGAGATTAAATGTGCAACTTCTACCATGCCGCCGGACTTTGAGAAGCTGTGTCGCAACACACAAGCCCATGTGTCACATTAGAGAGCATTAAATAACATACTTAATGTGTAAAGTCCTTGGATTCCTTGGTCACTATGTTACTTCATTGCTGTCAAGGGTCACAGGAAACAGTAAGTCTCAAAATGGGGTCATGCATGCAAAAAGTTGGGGAACCCCTGCGCTACAGCATTCTTAAGCAGAGAGTGTCCTGGCTATAGAAATCTGGCAGATACCCAGTGGTACTTTATTTTGATCTAAGACAGACTCCAAACTTCTTCAAAATAGATTTACCCACCACCTCTTGCACCCACCTATAACAATCTGGATCCACCCCAGAAAGCCGTAGCCACTTTCACTGCGACTGACAGAAGTACAGCTTTCTGGGCCACATCAGCACTGCTGCCAAGCTAGTTAGCATGTGGAAGAAGAAAAATAAATAGACTCTGGAGACATCCCTGGTGCCTCAGGGCCAGAAGCCAGGAGCAAATACATACAGCTGAACAGCACAAAAAAGATTTACTTTTTCTTTGTAAAATATATAGGAAGGAGATGTAGTGCGGGGGAAGGGGCTGGTGAACTCAGTTTTGAGGGACTGACTGCCCTTCCCAATCACAAATGCTGCCCCTGTAGGCAATACAAGGCCATTTGCTTGCACAGTTGTGACAGTCCTGGTGTTACTGAAACATTAGGAACTCAAAATTTAAAGTATCAGAGGGGTAGCCGTGTTAGTCTAGATCTGTAAAAAGCAACAGAGAGTCCTGTGGCACCTTTAAGACTAACAGATGTATTGGAGCATAAGCTTTCGTGGGTGAATGCCCACTTCGTCGGATGCTGGTGTGTGAAATTTAAAGGAACCTTCCAACCACCAAACCCCCTTTCCTGACCAGCTTGATAGTTTAGACCAGTGGTTCTCAACCAGGGGTATGGGGCCTCCTAGGGGGCCATGAGCAGGTTTCAGGGGGGCCGCCAAGCAGGGCCAGCATTAGACTTGCTGGGGCCCAGGGCAGAAAGACAAAGCCCCGCCACATAGGGCTGAAGTCTGAGGACCTGAGCCCCGCCACCCAGGGATGAAGCTGAAGCCTGAGCAATGTAGCTTTGTGGGGACCCCTGTGGAATGGGGCCCAGGCAATTGCCCTGCCTGGTACCCGCTAATGCTGGCCCTGGCATTTATATGCAGAAAACCAGTTGTTGTGGCACAGGCTGGCCATGGAGTTTTTAAATAGCATGTTGGGGGGGGGAGGGGGGCTCAGAAAGAAAAACGGTTGAGAATTCCTGGTTTAAACCAACCGAACGACGACACTTTGCAGGAATTAGCTGGGTTTTCCCAGAAAAAAGTACACTGCACAAAATGCAGCAAGGTCAGGCACGGTAATAGTGTCATTACTCACACAAGATGGGAAATGTATTTCCTTTAATTGCCATTGAAATATCCTCCCCTTTACTTTTCAGATGTTTGTTCCTGTGTGTCATGTCATGTAAGGAAAAGCCACCTATCTAACAGAAACAATTATTGGATGGGGCTTGTGTGTTTTCTTTTTAAGCTGGTTTCAGATTGCTGGTGTGTGATATGCTCAGAATAAAACAGCTGCTAGGCCACCACGGTGCAGAGAAAACGTGTGCTGTTTTACTTAGAAGAGTAGTACAGCAACCAAGAGTCTAAATCATCCAGATAGATTTTCATTTTTTTCCTGCTCAAATTGATACATTAAACCAGGGCTAAAGCTCAGGTACGGTACGTACAATGGAATACTAATGTGAGGTTAACAGTGGAACAGTTATCGACTCCTTCTCTCGTACCAACCAAAACACTCCTTTGCAGTATCAATATCTTCATAGCCCAATGATTTCTCTGCAGACATGTGCAAGCATAATAAAGGGTAAAAATAAAGTGCATTAAGAAAATGGACTTGTAACTGTCATACTGCATCAGCTCCCTTAGGTTGGACTGTGGGTGGGAGTGAAAGTTCGCCAGATTTTAACTTATGTTACAACCTCTTTTCACTGCAGTGGTTCAAAAGGATCCCAGAGCTACCCTAATTAGGCAAAAGGGGAAATCCTCACGTGGTGTAGAGGGTCTGATTTGGTGTAACGGGAGTTTGAGACATGCTGGGAAGTATGGTTGAGTATTGTGCTCAAGTCCTGGCCAACAGAATAGTCCCTTAGAAACCCTGACAGCTGGTGTAAATTACAGCAGCCCTAAAGTTGCTCTAAACTGTGTCAGGACCCTTTGCAGACCCAAGGGAGCATGAAGGTGGCATTCAGCCATATTTAACTTTCCATAATTGAACCTGTGTTGAGAACTGCTTGGCCAGACCCAACTTTCAGGATACACACACACACACACACACACACACACGACCAAGCCATTTTAAAAAGGCTTATATATGAAGAGCTATACTATTTTACTTAACGTTGTTTCTATTTTTGTTCCACTTGAAAGAAAGAAATTAACCACCCAGTCAACCAATGCTCATACACAGACTTCCACTACTGCCACTTAGAGAGAGATTAATGAGTCTGCTCTACAGCCTTAGCTAAGGGCCATGTGGCTTTTAGCTCATGCAGTAGAGGCTCAAGCATTTAGCTCCAGAGGTCCCAGGTTCGATCCCGCCTGCCAATAACTGGGGTCTGTTAGTTTTACACATGCAATTCCACACCAAAGAGGACATGCAGACAACTACCCAGTTTAGGTATCAAAGAGCAGTACTTGGATGTAAGATTTAGGCACACAGCTGTACACACATATTTGCAAATGTAATTGTGCACATCCAACTTTGAAAACAAATCAGGCCAATAAGGCCAGAGCCAGCTCCCAAGGTGAGTTTCGGTCTTCAACAGGAGTTGTATGGAGCTCTTAACTTGTGATCACCTCAGCTCACCCACCTGCAAAATACATTTAATAACCAGCACGAATGTGGGGTGTGTCTCACAGGGGTGTTGGGAGGCTCTCTCAATATCTATAATGCATTTGGTGATCCGTGGATGAAAAGCACTATACTAATATGCGCCTCCATAGCAGTTAAGAATCACTGGCCTCTTACGGTAACCAATGTAATTGGTGTCAATGTCTTCAATTTGGGTAAAAGCAGTAAAGATTTTATATGATTTAAAAATAAATAGAGTCATCAAATCTGATTGCAAGGACTTACGTTAATCCCCAACTGCTGCAGGGCTGTAAGAATCACATCATTCGCTGTATCAGCATTGGTTACAGGGAACGTTTTCGACTGTGGAGAGAAAAAAGGGGAAGGGAAAATTGGCATTCTAGACTACAGTGTTTGCCAAGAACATCCTCCCAATGACTTCACACGAGAATAGTGGTAAATTACAGTGCTGAAAAAAAACTCTGTGCAAGATACTCTGATAAGATGTTAGCTAATAAACAATATATGCTTTTTGTGCATAAGAACAAGCTCTCAGACCTGTCCATACCTGGACCTGGCCCCACTTTCCAAAACACCGATATGGGAAGGGCAGGGTGGTTATGATTTCGCGGTTGAGAACCCTGCATTAAAACACGCAGCTGAATCAGCCACTAAGAACTGCACTTTCCCTCTACACAAGACAAATAAAAGGTGATTTAATGCAGGGACATATAGATATAAGAAGAGTCTTTGGAAAGAATGGAACACTTCAGAATGGATAAAGTGAGTGTGTTCAATGGAACAAATGGTCAGTGTATTAACATTTAATAATTCACTTTTCTACTGCAGATCTAGCCAGAAAGGATAGTAACAGTGACATTCACATCACTGCCCGTCACTCACTTCCCATGTATATGCATCAAAGCCAAATTCTGTTTGATAGCAGAAATGCTTCATCTCGGGAATCTCTAATCCAGTCATATTTTTACCTCCATAACATCCTCCAAACTTAATGATAAACAATATGAAACATACTATTCCTATTCAGGTGTGTATAATGAATAGAAACAGGACATTGGTTTGACACAGGGGATGAGCTGAGCACTCTGGCCATCTTGAAGTCCCTTTTCTGTATGCACTGCTGTGTTTTGATTTTAGTCATTCCTGGAAGTCCTGCTTTCTGGAAGCTGTTCTTCCTCAAATGATCTTGCAACACCAGTACCACTGACTGCCAAGCATCAATATTATTCCTGCCGTCTTGAGGGGAACATCCTCAATTACGTGTCTTATTTTTCACATCGCCATGACACATGGTTTCTAATCTTACCTTCATGTCCTCCCTCCAGCCCATTCCAATCAATCTTTATGCCCTTGTCTCTTCCCCAACTCCAACCAAAAAACACTTAGACCTTATCTGCACTAGAACTTACTTCAGTATAACTTACGACACTTAGACCGGTGTAGACAGCGCTACGTCGGCAGGAGCGCTTCTCCCACCAACATAGCTACCACTTCTCATGGGAGGTGGAGTAATTAAGCCGACAGGAGAGCTCTCTCCTGTGGCTTTAGAGAGTCTTTACCAGAAGCTGTGCAACTGTGCCTCTTTAGCACTTCTAGAGTAGATGTAGCCTTACCCAGAGCACTACATTTCAAACACACTGTACAAGCATGACCTAATTCATTCTCAACACCGCTGGGAGGTAGATAAGTGTTACTGACCCCATTTTACAGATGGGGGGAAAGAGACACAGAGGTCCAGCGTCACAGCGAGAGTAGGTGTCAAACCCAGGATTTGAACTCTTGACTCCTTGCCCAGAATCAGTTTGCTAGACCCTGCTGACACATACAGCATATCAATTTTAAACTGGACACAACGTTTCCAGGTAAAACAAACCCATGATGTTTTGCCTTAAACAAAGATCTGGAACGTCCTTCTGTATAGCCCCTGATAGTAACAAGCTGCCATGGCAATTAAAGTAAAGTAGTGAGAATACTGTATGTTTGCTTCAGGACATAACTGAATGCTCATACCATAAAAAATTTAACATTTCCCCAAAGCAATGGCATCTGGCACTTAGGAGTAGGTCAACACATTTGCATAAGTTTTGCTTTGGGCTAGAATATAATAAAATGTTTTTTTGCTGCATATCCCTCCTCCCACAAAATGAAACAGTTCCCTGGGATCCCCAGCTGCTTTAATACACAAGAGACCGTAATACATAAGAGGTATTTAGATTATGAAGTTTCCATCTGATATGCCTTTGCTTCATTACTGATAATATCTAGACTGCTAGATTTCATTTCTAGGACTATCAGGCTCGGACAGCCAACTCTGGCTCATGAACTAATTTTAAGCTAGAAAGATTCTGAGCTATTGCCCCACTCTGAATGTACATAAAAGATTTACAGACCCCTCTTCAGAAATATCTGAGCCCAGCTTGATTCACTGTTTGCACCACTGTTTATTAACATTGTGTTTAGGGATCCAGTAATTCTAGCTGTTGTGCTCTCAATGATTTCCCATGAAAGGAGGAATACTCTGTGTTTGGACTTATTCAGATATAGCATTCTAACAACTGCAGATTGCCTCTTCTGGTAGAAAAGTCTCCTTAAGGGACTTTCTACAAAACATAAATTGCCTCAGCAACTGTCTTTTAGGCTCTTGAACATAAAACACAGATTTTTAAAGCAGCATTTAGAGGGGAGAGGATAGAAACAGACAGGATGGATGGATGATCGATCTAGTGGTTTTTGGAGGGCTTGTCTACGTACAGAAAGTGCACTTGTTTAACTTAAACTGGGTAAAAACGGAGTTAAAATGGTGCAACGCCCTACGTGGACATTCTTATATTGGCTTAAAATTTGTTATATCAGTTTAGTTTTTTTCCTGAAAATATATCGATATAGGTCGTGACCAGGATTAACCACCGAATTTGGTTCCGCTGGTTTCGTTAGCTTCCCCGGCTTGGGCCGGGTACTGGCGAGGAGTGTGATGTGAACACTGATCCCTGGTTAAGCTGATGGAAGCCAGATTTAAATTGATTTAACAGTGTCCACAAACCAAGTCACACCAGTTTAACTAAATCAGTATAAAAATCACCCTTTCAGATGAACCAGTACAACTTTGTATCTAGATCAGGCCTGAGAGTAAAACCAGGGCATGTCGTACGAGCATCACTCAAGGGGCCTAACTGTAAACAACTTCAGAAGGATTGCTCTGAAATGTGCTCCAGCTTTGCTTTCTACTTATTGAGATGTGCACCTGACCCATGAAAGTGTTTCAATCCCAGAACAGTATTTTTAAGACATGATTGCATGTATTGAATAGAGAGGAAACGTTTCACAGATTCATAGATTCCAGGGCCAGAAAGGATCATCTAGTCTGACCTCCTGTACAGCACAGGCCGTAGGACTTCCCCAAAATAATTTCTAAAGCACATCTTTCAGAAAAATATCCAATCTTGATTAAAGATTTGTCACTGATGGAGAAAATTCACCATGACTCTTGGTAAACTGTTCCAATGGTTAATTGTCCTCACTGTTAAAAATGTACACCTTATTTCCAGTCTGAATTTCTCCGGCTTCAACTTCCAGCCATTGGATCACATTATACCTTTCTCTGCTAGACTGAAGAGCCCATTAAATATTTGTTCCCTATGTCATCCCATAACCTTCTCTTTTTTAAGCTAAATAGACTGAGCTCCTTGAGTCCATCACTATAAGGCAATGGTTCTCAAACTGCAGGTTGGGATCCCAAAGTGGGTCATGACCCCAATAAGGTCGCCAGGGCTGGCATTAGACTTGCTGGGGGTTGGGGCTGAAGTCAAGATCCGAGCTCCACCACCCAGGGCTGAAGCCCTCAAGCTTTGGCGCCCCCAGGGCAGTGGGGCTTGGGCTTTGGCCCACCTATCCTGGGCGGTGGGACTCAGGCTCCATTCCCCTTCCCAGGGTCGTGTACTAATTTTTGTTGTCAGAAGGGAGTCACAGTGCAATGAAGTTTGAGAAACCCTGTTATAAGGCACGTTTTCCTTAAAATCATAATACATGCAAAGTAATGCACACTGGAAAACATAATCCCAACTATACATGCAAAACGATGGGGTCTAAATTAGCTGTTACCACTCAAGAGGGAGATCTTAGAGTCACTGTGGATAGTTCTCTGAAAACATCCACTCAATGTGCAGCAGTAGTCAAAAAAGGTAACAGAATGTTAGGAACCATTAGATAATAAGACAGAAAATATCATGATGTCTCTATATAAATCCATGATACGTCTACATCTTGAATACTATGTGCTGATCTGGTCACCCCATTAAAAAAAAGATATATTAGAATTGGAAACGGTACAGGAGAAGGGCAACAAAAATGATAGGGGTATGGAACAGCTTCCATATAAGGAGAGATTAAAAAGACGGATTTTTCAGCTTGGAAAGAGGGGACTAAGAGGGGATAAGACAGAAGTCTATAAAATCTTAACTGGTGTGGAGAAAATGAATAAGGAAGTGTTGTTTACTCCTTCACATAACATAAGAACTAGGGGTCATCCAATGAAATTAATAGGCAGCAGCTTTAAAACAAAACACAACGCACAGTCAACCTGTGGAACTTGTTGTCAAGGGATGTTGTGAAGGCCAAAACTATAACAGGGCTCAAAAAAGTATTAGATAAGTTCATGGAGGATAGGTCCATCAATGGCTATTAGCCAGGATGGTCAGGGATGCAACCCCATGCTCTGAGTGTCCCCAGCTTCTGTTTGCCAGAAGCTGGGAGCAGATAACAGTGGATGGATCTCTCAATGATTACCTGTTCTGTTCATTCCCTATGAAGGACCTGGCATTGGCCATTGATACTGGGATCTAGCCAGGATACTGGGCCGGATGGACCATTGGTCTGACCCAGTATGGCCATTCTTACTTTCCAATCCTTTAATCGTTCTTGTGGCTGTTCTGTTCTCTGAACCCTCTCCAACTTATCAACATCCTCCTTGAATTGTGGGCACTAGAACTGGGGACAGAATTCCAGACACGGAGGCATCAGTGGCAAATACAACGGTAAAATAACCTCCCTACTTGAGATTCTCCTGTTTATTCATCCAAAGGTCACATTACTCCTTTTGGCCACATCATCACACTGGGAGCTCACATTCAGCTCATTATTCACCATGGCCCAATACATTATCGTGGGCTGGATCCTGAGAGGGGCTGGGGTCCTAAAACTCCCACTGAAGTCACTGGGAATTATGTGTGCTCAGCATCATTCAGGTCTTTTGCCATTAAGCATTAGTCCCCTTTTTCAGCACAGAAACACTTACATATGCACAATTTCCGACATCCTTCGCAATGATCTTCAGTGGAATGTTCTTGGGATAGTCTTTTTCTTTCTCTTCTTTGATTCGACTAACAAAACAAGCAAAGACCACACCATTTTCATTGTTATTAACAAAATTGGTAGTATTTTTATTTAATAACCCAAATAATAGCTGTATAAAGAAGAGAGGTGATTGCAAGTTTATCATATGCACAAAGATCTTAGGGGGAAATGATGCATCTATGTTGTTAGAATAATATTCCATATGGATACTGACCAGGGTTTCCAATAAAATATTACACTTTTGCATGAATAAAGCTTATAGGTGGTGGAAACCAGTATAAGCAATAGACAAGCAAGGTTTAAAGCCCCTCTGAACCCTAAATGCTGCTTTCACAATGGTTTGCTTTTTGGGCAGCCCACCAAAATGAAAAGCATCCTTCTGCTAGTAAAGGGCCCAATCATTTCCCCCAGATTTGCATACAAAGGAAATCCCTGCACACATGGGTCTCCCTCTCTTCTGGACAGAAGTGGGGTCTCAGTCATCTCCACACCACTGCCCTCTCCTTGCCCCAGATCATTTGGAGGGTGCCCCATAGATCTGGGAATACCTTTCCCCCCACCTTATGGAGATTCCCCAATAGGAAAATACGCATCCCAGGGCTGCACTACCTTTTCCGCAAAGCCCCCTCCATGGCAGGGATCCCCGCCTAGGGGGGTCCTGGGGATCATCTGTGGGTAGAAGAAGTCCTGGTAACACAGCCCCCACTGGAGCCTCACTGCCAGGGACCAGGGCCAGAGTGGCTGGTGGCACAGAGCCAGCCACATAGTGGTACATGGCCTCCACTCCAATGGCACTGGTGGGACCTGTGGTCTATTTCCAACCGGTCAGGACAATCCTCACAGGGGACTCCTTTGTGCAGCTTTCTTTCGCTCATGGGTTTTGCTGTGGGAGGGAGAGATCCAGCTCAAAAGGAGGAAACTACCCTAACAAGTGAGGATAAACCTGGTGACTGGTACATTAAATCGTCATCACTATAGGATAATCCAGTGACTACCTGGGACCACGGACAACTGCCTACAAGGATGAATACGGTGTAAATAGCAAGGAAGAAAAGGAGCTGTATTTGAGGACGATACAGGGTGACATCACTAAGGAGAATGGGATGAAATTAAGAATGGGTAAATTTACACCAGCAGAAACCTCCCATCATCAAGATGCATTAGGCTGTAAAATAGTCTAAGGGAGTTGGTTGAAGCCCCATTGCTTAGAACATTTAAAGCAACTGGACAAAAAAAGTGGGAAGTCTAAATAATTCCAAGTAAGAATGATTGATCCACTCCCAACCCATGAAGTCTGCGGAGCCAGACAAACAGACGCAGATCTGAACTCCCAGAACTTTGACTTTGGAATACAAAATCCCAGCCAATGAAGTTTCTGCCCATCTCTATTTGAAATGGGACAAAACCAGATCCATGTACTCAAGCCTCCCCCAAAATGCCTCTTGGCTGATTAGGTTTTGGAAAACCAAAACTAGCACGGATTTTGCCCATTCTTTCTAGAAAGTCCACTATAGGGAACAATCCTGCATTAGCAACTGATAGTTTAGATGAGTGAATGAGTCTTTTCCATTTCTTTTATGAGTATTATAAAAGTAGGAAAATAAAGTACCTTTGCAAGGAAGAGAGCCACTTTTCCTTCTGCTCTGGGGAACTGCAAGGATTATAAAAGAGTGACAAATATAGAAGTTAGCCAGCATGCAAGTGCCAAAGTAAAACCGATAAGAACCAAGATGGACGAGCATATAGATTCATTGGCATAGCCACGAACAACAAGCAAGTGTTAAAGAACTGTTGTGACAGAGTGACCAGGCTCCTGCTGAACCCTAGAGCCAGCCCCTGTCCTAAGGAGTTGTCCTGCTGTAAGGGGACAGCAGTGAGTTTAGAGCTCCAGAGGTTGCCTAGAGAGAACCAGACAGAGTTGGTCCTCTGGTGCCTAGAAGAGCCAGAAGAAGGCAGAGGCCAATCAGGGCCAAACAGACAGATTAAAAGGACTGGTTACTTCTAGTAGGGACCAGTTCTGGGTGAAGCCAAGACAGGAAAGGCTCACTCTCTTTAACTCAAGTAACCAGTCAGGGGTCTAACCTTGACAGCATTTGCTCTGGATCTCTGTGAAAGTCCACATCAAATAATAGTCTTTAATGGCCAGGTAGCTATTTTGAGTTCAGTGTTAATTTATTTTCTGTAAACCTGAAATGAGCCTACTCCATGGGGCAACTGTCTCAGGGGAGCCCTTGACAACTACTGACATGATTTGCAACTTTCAGTGAAAACCTGCTTCCCTGCAAATTGAAAAAATATGATCTGTATTGGGGTAAAGTCCTAGTGTTCAATTTTTCACCACAGAAGTTAAAGTTCTGCCAATGAAGTCAATGGAAACAAGATTAGGCTCCTAAGCTACAGGCTGTTAAAACCCAAACAAAAAACTAACTTTACACTTAGGTGTTTAATTCCTGAGTTTAAGGGTATTGCTGGTATAAAGATTGGTGAAGCTCCTCCCGTTCTGATGCTTTGTCTTATTAATCGTTTACAGTAGGCTAGTACTTAAAAGGCCCCAGTGAGGACTGAGGACCCATTTTACACAAGATTTTTTAACTTTTATCTCACCCATACACTTTGAAGGGTACTAAGCTATCCAGTTATATGTATGATTGTTCTTTTATTAGGATAATTACAGTAATAAGGAGTCTAACCTAATTTTACTTCAAACTTTCTTGATCCAAATCCTGCCCTAGAAGAAGAAAACATTTTTCCCACTCCTGCTTCTGCAAATCAGTTCTCCAAATTTTTGGTGTTGATATGTAGGGAACTATAATCCCCGGTCAATTTTTCTCCTTCAGAAACATACACTTGATAAACTTTTGAACGTTGGTTTTGGTTTCATTGCTTGGCAGATTCTCTTGTAACTTATCTCTACTTAGCGACTTGTATAAAACTCTTCAGATCTCCTATTTACCTCTGGACATGAAATCACTCCACTTACATACAATCTAGGATTCCTTTTTGACAAGGCTGTCACTGTCACACCAGACTATTTCCTTCTAGCTTTAAAGGATAGGCTACTGTCTCTAAATCAAAGCTCATTTTTATTGGCAAGAGTTTAATTAAAATAGAAATTTCAGCATTGTTTCAGACCTATTCTGTTAAAAAAAAAGTCGGTATTACAGAGAACAATTTATGCAGAACAGTCTCTTTGGTTACAGACAATGTAATATAAAAACAGAACTACAGGTCACATCTCTTGCTCTCCATTAAGGGGCAGAATCCAGTTTATGGTACTCAGCCCAATTAGCTTAGCTGGACACCACAGATTTATTGGAGAAAGGTCTCCTCCTTTTCCCCAAGTTACAGGGGAGCCTTCCTGCAGAGACTAAAATCAGCCTAATGGCCAGAATTGCCTTAATGGCCATAGTGTGCCCTCACAGCGAAGACCATGCAGAAACAGATTTAAATGCTCATGCCCGTTAATATTCAGCGTTTCTGTTTTAGGAGGAATTTTGAACTTATTTTCTCTGGCACAGTTTAAAAAAAACTGAACTGAGTCAACATTTTACTGAATGATTCTTGCCTGTACTCAATGCAAACTCTGCCCCTTTGCAGGCTCATATGATAGACTCTTTGACCCCTGGAAAGGGTTGACAGCCTGGCTGTGCCTGTTCGGTAGTTAGCCTTACTAAGTAATCAAGGTATTTACAGAAATATTTTTTAAAAACCAAGACAGACAGTTAACACCAAGCATGTACACAGCACAAATCATACAGCACTTTGCCAAATCTTCAATTTTCTCCGCACCCATAAGAGCTAGGTGAGTACCACTGCCACTCTTTTTGAGATCTGGAAACTGAGGCAAAGAGATTAGCTGACTTGTCTCAAGGCAACAGAGGGAATCTATGTCGGAGCCACAGAGATCCTGGCTTCCAGGCCTGTGTGTAGACAATACGTCATTTGTAATATTTTTATTACATTACTAACCTACCTAATTTAATAAAGCAGCAAATACACTTTTCAATTCCTACCTAAAATTAGCAACACAGTTGGTGGTGGGCCAGCCTATAACAAAGGATCTTTCCGGGTTAGTGCTGCCCTCATAGACCTCTTCCATGCAGGATGCCGTCCACATCTCACAGAGACGCACTTGGCTCTTTAGTTTGAAATGAGATGGTGACCTGTTGGCAGAAATGCCAGCTATTAGACACATGAAAACAGAGGAACCCAACTTATTAAATACCATGGTGCTGACATGTAACTTCCATCAGCGCTAGTGGACAGATTATACTTGTTCAGTTAGAGATATACAATCTTTTACTGGGTTTTTGTGCTTACAGATAAATACAATTTACTTTCCATTCCACATAAAGATGTCCCTTGGCTGTCCTAGCCCTACACTATATCAAAATTATTCAAAGCATAACAAATTAGTTGATATCAGCCAACTCAACTCTATAGATGCAACCCACAGTCACTACAAGCAAGCACTGTAATCATCACCACCCCACAGGCAAAAGGCCGAGTTAACAGATGGGTTTACAAAATCAAACTCCACCTCTTCTGGACAAGCAGGGAAAGAGATTTCAAGAGATGAGGGCCCTTCCCAGAAAGTGCCCTGCCTGCCACCAGGATGTGTTGAGCCAAGCACTGCAAACAAGAGTGCATCATCTCAGTTCACCATCGTGAAGGTGAATGGGGATGGTGCCTAGATACTATGGTGATTAGTGCTCTAGAAATAAATACACGAAATAAACAGTTTTAGAACTATGGAGGATCTGAAATACCTTCTTCAGGATTAGTCTCATTTACAAGGTATTTAATTTAGGTCACATTGAACTATTTAAGTCTGAAATGGGACAGGACTTGAACCTCATGGGTTTAAAAGGATTGTGCTAAATTCACACTGCTCTGATTTCTGACGTTTTCAGTTTAAATTCTGAACACCACTGCGGCTGGATACTGCACCACAGATGACCCAGCATTAATGTGAATATCCACAGCTGAATGTAAAAAGGATCCTGCATGCATATCTTTATAGCCACTGGCATAAAGAAGTAGAATGTCTGTAGAATATTGTGAAGTTACAAATTAAAATCATATCTTTATTTTTATTCTGCCATAAAGATTCGTAACCCACTGTGCATCTCACCTCTCTTAAATCTGTAATACTTGATACAATTTGCTCATAAAATGATTGGATTTTTTTTACAGAGCAAGTAAGAGCTACTGTCAAAAATATTGCGTAATTGTGCATAGACTGACCATGGAATGAACTGTTTAAAAAATTTACAAATACAAGTATAGGAGTGAAGTCTAATGAACTAAGCATAAGATTATGATGAGATAACTGGCTCTGTGGATGAGGGGAAAGCAGTGGATGTGTTATTCCTTGACTTTAGCAAAGCTTTTGATACGATCTCCCACAGTATTCTTGCCGCCAAGTTAAAGAAGTATGGGCTGGATGAATGGACTGTAAGGTGGATAGAAAGCTGGCTAGATCGTCGGGCTCAACGGGTAGTGATCAATGGCTCCATGTCTAATTGGCAGCCGATTTCAAGCGGAGTGCCCCAAGGGTCGGTCCTGGGGCCGGTTTTGTTTAATATCTTTATTAATGATCTGGAGGATGGTGTGGACTGCACTCTCAGCAAGTTTACAGATGACACTAAACTAGGAGGCGTGGTAGATACACTGGAGGGTAGGGATCGGATACAGAGGGACCTAGACAAATTAGAGGATTGGGCCGAAAAAAACCTGATGAGATTCAACAAGGACAAGTGCAGAGTCCTGCACTTAGGACGGAAGAATCCCATGCACTGCTACAAACTAGGGACCGAATGGCTAGGTAGCAGTTCTGCAGAAAAGGACCTAGGGGTCACAGTGGATGAGAAGCTGGATATGAGTCAACAGTGTGCTCTTGTTGCCAAGAAGGCTAACGGCACTTTGGGCTGTATAAGTAGGGGCATTGCCAGCAGATCGAGGAACGTGATCGTTCCCCTTTATTCGACATTGGTGAGGCCTCATCTGGAATACTGTGTCCAGTTTTGGGCCCCACACTACAAGAAGGATGTGGAAAAATTGGAAAGAGTCCAGCGGAGGGCAACAAAAATGATTAGGGGTCTGGAGCACATGACTTATGAGGAGAGGCTGAGGGAACTGGGATTGTTTAGTCTCCAGAAGAGAAGAATGAGGGGGGATTTGATAGCAGCCTTCAACTACCTGAAGGGGGGTTCCAAAGAGGATGAAGCTCGGCTGTTCTCAGTGGTGGCAGATGACAGAACAAGGAGCAATGGTCTCAAGTTGCAGTGGGGGAGGTCCAGGTTGGATATCAGGAAAAACTATTTCACTAGGAGGGTGGTGAAACACTGGAATGTGTTACCTAGGGAGGTGGTGGAGTCTCCTTCCTTGGAGCTTTTTAAGGCCCATCTTGACAAAGCCATGGCTGGGATGATTTAGCTGGGAATTGGTCCTGCTTTGAGCAGGGGGTTGGACTAGATGACCTCTTGAGGTCCCTTCCAACTCTGATATTCTAGGATTCTATGATTCTAAGATCTAATAATATAAAGTTATCTCTGGTGTAACTCCATTGACACCTGCGGCGTTACATCAGGAATTCATTTTTTGGTCAAGTCTTTCCTTTTCCATTTTCTGGTAAGGTGCAAACTTTGCCTGGTACTTTATTCTCTTAACATTTACAACACACAGTGCTGGATCCCCAAAAAACCAAGAGTGAATATTGGCAGGGGCCCACACAAACACAGAGATGCTTTACTGACCACAATTGGTGGAGTGGAGTCCCTGGTGTAAATTCCCCACCATCTGCCTGGGTTAGCCAGACTTGTCAACTATTATTCACGTTTAGGTACCTGAGTAAGTGGCCTGGTTTTCAGACATGCTGAGCACCAAGTCACTCCCATTAAAGTCAACAGAGCCAGAGAAGTATTACGTCATCCAGGGGCCAGTGGAACCAGGGAGCTCTGGTGCCTTTGCAATGGAAATACTGTGGGGGCTCCACCCCTGTGTAAACTCGGACATAAGAGTGGGGCCCGGAAGGGCTGGGCCCATCATTGCAGCCCCCAGGACTGGACTATAGAGCAGATAGGAATCCACCAGACCCTCCTTCCCATACTGGAGCTGGGTCCCCACCCACTGAGTCTCAGTAATTCCCCTCTCCCCCTCTCCTATCCCTTTGTCCCCCCATTCACAGGCAGCCCTCCCCCCATTTTCATCCCCATCTGCCAGGTCCTTCCTGTAGTCAATGAGAGGTGAGCACTTTTCAACATTATGCCACTTATTTAAGTGCTTAAATACTGTCATTAGAGCCTAATTTTAGGCACCCAGTTTTGAGACTCTTGGCCAAATATCAGAGTTTTCTGGTCAGTTCAAAATCAGCTATCATCAAAATTCAATATTAACCAATAGGGAGGGAAGAGACTGACTGGCCTAAGGAGAGATGGATTTTGTTTTCAAGAAAACAAATTGACACCATTCTAAAATATGCTTGTTTTTACATTGCAGATATAGGACACCATCCTGCTCCTAGTGAAGTCAACAGCAAAACTGCTAACTTTAGATGGTACACAACTGGGCCCTACATGAAGGCGCAGGCACACTAATACATGCCTAGCTCTCTCATACCAGCATGGCAAGTCTAGTTCCTTTTGCTTTCAGTAAATGGCAATTCAGAATCTTGCTGCTATTAACAGATGGAAGATTAACTTCTCACTAGGTTAGTTAATCTCCTTAATAGGTGCTTCTGACAAAAATGTTAATGGATCCACTGGGAAATTGCTACCATCATTCCATGTATTTACCCTCCTACTAATTTTCCCAAAAGCAGCCAGACTTCAGAACAGTAACCAAATGTGTGTGTTGAGGGGGAATCTTCTATCTCTACATCCCATCCAACACACCTGTGAGTAATCATTAGAAATCTTTGTTAAAAACAGAAAGACACAAACTGCATTAAAGCATCTATCTGTAGCTGTTGGCACATGGTAACAAATGTGTAAGATAAGGAACTCGCTACCAACACAATGCACATAGAAACGTTGGTTTGGAGATCAAGGATCTTTCAATCAGCTAACTAGTGTATTCTCTTTTCCCCCAGTCTCAGTTTATCTGGATTCTCATAGGTTCTCCTTTCACAAGGCTGGCAGAGGAGAAACACCTGTAAACTATCAGCTGTAGAGCTACAGCTGACCAACAGCGAGTAAACATGGCTTAAATCCTCATGTGGCCGCAGCAGGACAGGAGGATTTACTTGTGTGTGCCCAAAGATATAGCACAACCATGGACTAAGTTTAAGGCTTTGATATTCCACTTTGGCAATAGTGAAAGTAGCTGAAAGGGACCCTTGTGTGGCCCTCTCAGAGTTATTTTGCTTCTAACAAGCTGACTTTGTAGCTCTGTAAAGTATTGTCTGCCTGGAAATTGTTGCTGTGGAGTTTGCCTGACTTGATAAGTGGATTACTGTCTGAGACTGCAGCTCTTGCATAAAACTGGGTCAGCCTAAAAAGGGATCTGATTCTTCTGTGTGGCTTCAAAAGCCTTCAGCAGGAAGAGTGACTGCTGGTAGGATCACAGTCAGTGAAATTCCAACCCTTGGTTGAACTACGGGATGTTGACCAATGGTTGCTAAACAGGATGCCTTCTGTCTTCAGTGTGTGCATGGGGTTTTGGTGGCATTGTGTGTTATATAAACACAACAAATGCTTTCCATCTTGATATGTACACATTCTAAAAAACTGAGTTTATCCACAACTCCAACAAGCCATTCAATTGCTTTTCCCTGCTAAGCAGGGCATCCATTACATACTGGGCATCAACTAGTCTCTTTACTTCCCGTCCAGATTGAAGAAAAATGCCCCCAAATTATCTACATTTTCTTGAGAGGCAGTAAATATAACTTGATATTTTTTTAAACCCAAACACTCACCATAAAGCTTGGATTTTTCCTCACATAAGAGCCAGGACAGTTTATTTGCAGAATCAAATTTTGTATTGTACCCAATCTTATATCTGGGTTAAATGAGACACAAAGAGCTCAAATTACCTCATCCAAGGTGATAAAAATGAATCAGTGGCTCTGTTAGAAACTAGGGTATTCCTGGCTCCTAATCCTTTGTTACAGTCACAGGAAACACACTTATCTGGATGTTCCCGAATCCCAGTCTCTTTCCCAGGTCCCTCACCAATGCTTTCTCTCCTCTACTCCCTCCCGCTCACACACACCTTGAATGCAAGGTCTGTTATGCGAGTGCTCTGGGATATGAGAAAACCAAGCTGGAGTCATACGAGTGAGAGAGCTAGTTCTGAATGAGTGACAGGAAATAGAATAAGAGAGTGATTTGTCTTTGTGACACAGGGACCCTTCTACTTCCAGACTAGCTCCATGGAGAACCTACATGCCTAGATGCAAAGAACAGCACACATCACATAGTGAAGCGAAGCAGTATCTTCTGTTTCTGAAACCTCTCCCTCCTTTATGTACAAAATCCTGTGCTCAGCTTCTTTAGAATTGGAGGCTTGAGGAACAAAGGGGCGGGAGAAGGGGGAATGAGTAAAAGGTGGGGAACAAGTTGCTTAAATCAATGCTTTGCATAAAAGTGGACACAAACAACAAATAACCCTAAAGTTCTCAATTCTGCCATTCTTAGTCACTTTGAGCAGGACGTATTACGTAAAATGCAAGGAAAGTTCTACTCAACATAAATATGAAGGGGAGTGTGATGGGGTGTATGAACCTCTTACTAGGCAGGAGTTCCTTGCAACACCCGCCGATCGCAGGGTTAAGGAACACTTTTGGGCTAAAGAGACCCTGCCCCCACGCCATGGCCGGGCATGCTCAGATTGGAGGAGGGGTTTAAAAGCCAGCCAGGCAGCTCAGTCTGGGGCAGGACACACCCTGGGAACTGCCAGAGAGGACTGGAGCAGAGCCAGTATTGAGCCAGTGAGTGAAGGGATCCACAGCACCCAGTGGAGGGGACATGGACCAGAAGCCCAAAGCTGAACATGACACGAACGCAGGTGAGCAGCTGAGTCAGCCTCAGAGGCCCTTGAGTCGGAACCCGGTGGAAGAGGGAGAGCCCAGGCTCCACTGCTCCTGCCCTGGCAGCAGCCACTAGGCGGGACTACCAGCACCTTGAACCATCACTACTAGGCGTAACACCCCTGTAGTGAACTGTGACCACTAGGTAGGAGCCACCTGAAACACTCTCCAACCACAGGGAGGATCAGGTCCAATGCTTACACATGAAACATCAAAGTAAATATCTCATGGGGAGGGGTAAAAAACAGAAGAGGAAACTGAGTCCACGAGCTGCACAGACTAAAAGCTGTCACAGAATAACAACTGGTGATGAATGGGGGGAGGGATCGCTCAGTGGTTTGAGCATTGGCCTGCTAAACCCAGGGTTGTGAGTTCAATCCTTGTGGGGGCCATTTAGGGAGCTGGGGAAAAAATCTGTCTGGGGAGTGGTCCTGCTTTGAGCAGGTGGCTGGACTAGATGACCTCCTGAGGTCCCTTCCAACTCTGAGATAATATTTAGCACTTTTATTGCACTGGTCATCTGAGGATCTCAAAGAACTCAAAAAAGTTCAGCAAATATTTAATTCTTTAGTTACTTGGTATGGCCCTCAGCACCCCAGCATCTGCATATTATCACTATTTTTTTTTTTTTTTTTTTTTACAGTTTGCTCAACTGATGAACCAAAAGGTTAACTGTCTAATTTGCAGAGATACTTCGTAAAAACCCAAAGTCAAATGCAGAATCATTTGCTGAGATGGGAACAGAACCCCCATCCTATTCACTGACCCATACAGCACATCTCCTTTCCCAACCTGCTGAGGCTCTAAACATCTCCTGCAAGGTACTGAGCGCCTTCTACTCCCACAGACTTTACTGGGGGCAACTGGTATTCATTACCTCTCCAGAGGTGCTTACCATCTCACAGGAGTGGAATCAGACAGCTGAGAGCCTGCTGGGAACTTTTTAAAGAAAAAACTTGGGACCCATTTACTGATCATGAAAACCTAATTATAAATGAGATTCCTTTTCAGAGTGACTGGTTTGGGTTGAGCCTGCACATATGTTGCAAATTAGGAGTACCTCTAAATATGGAGTAACACTTGTCCAAAGAAAGACAAAGACATCTCTTAGACACATGCAGCCACCAAAACTAGGGAAGTACTTAACACAGAAGAATATTACAGATTAGCCATTTACGGGAAATAATTTTGTAGCTGAGTCAAATTCAACAGGATCCTCATTTCAGTTCAGATTTTACTCTGGTGCACTACAGTCTTAAGTTCACATCAGACATTAAGAAGTCAACATTTATCACCATATATTGGTCCATGATACACCACAGGTTTCCCCTATGTACTACTTAGAATAGGAAATAACTACAGTATCTCAGATGATACTGCATGATAACTTTTGGCAACTGTTGACTTTTTAGCGATATAGGATTCAAATACACCTCTACTCTGATATAACGCGACCCGATATAACACAAATTCGGCTATAACGCGGTAAAGCAGCGCTCTGGGGGGGCGGGGCTGCGCACTCTGATGGATCAAAGCAAGTTCGACATAACGTGGTTTCACCTATAATGTGGTAAGATTTTTTGGCTCCGGAGGACAGCGTTATATCAAGGTAGAGGTGTATTAATTGCTGATAGAACAGCTTGAGAGATCATATCCCAATCGGTACTTCAAGACATAACAAGTAATATTCAATATATTGTTCTTATTACTATCGTTAACAACCAATAGGAATGGAGGCTCATTTTCTTATTACCAGAATCCCGCTCTGTTTATTCCTCTTTAAACCCTAAATTACAGTACTTTGAGCTAGTTTAACTTGTATCAAATTCACACATGGAAAAACATTTCATTTTTCCGACTCCTTCAGAAATTTTAGACTCTCCTCCATGTTAAATTAAGTGCTGTGTATTCAGCTACCATTCCCTAGAGGCCATGTAGGCACTATGGTAATACAAATCTACTACTAATAATAAATACACATGTAGTAAGTTACTGCTCAACATGAGTTAGTACATTGCTTATTCAGCACCCAGTACAGTGGGACCCTGATCCACGATTAGGGCCCCTGGCTGCTACCGCAGTGCAAATAATAAATAATAATAAGTGGAAGGATCCAGCCCTATGGATGTTCACCACCCCATGGATAGTGATATATGTTGGAAATAAAATATACCTTATTGTCATACCACAAAGTGAAGGAATTCAACTAGGGGTTTTATGTTTACTATATGTGATTCAGACAGACATGGCTCAGATGTCTATGGAAAACATGGATTTATATTGGCTCTTCTCAGCAGCCTCTGAAATAGCCATTTGAGGGGAAAGCTGTATTGCAACAAGCACAAGATTCACATTTAAACCATCCACCCTCCTAAAAGGGAGTACATGGTGCCTTACAGAGTACATGGTGCCTTACATCAGCGTTTTTCATATTTTTCCTTAACGCATAAACAAGTGAAAGCACTCTCAAGATTTGCCTTAAACCACAATTGCTGAAAGAGGCTAGCATGCTAGATCCATCTTGTAAATTTGATTTAATTGTGAATGGTAGAATGAATAATCTGAGCTCAACAACAAGCCTGATTACACATGAACAGCTCCCCAGACTCCTCAATACTACCACCTTCTATTTTGCTGCACCAGAAACAGTATTTGGAAGATAATTCAAAGAGGACAGAAATGCTCATTTAATATTAAATGTTCTATAGAAATGTTAATCATCTGTGGATATCAAATGACTTCCCAGACACGTATTAAATCTTTAACACCATGTGATGTAGGTAGTGATATTATACACATTTCTCAAATGAATGAACTCAGATCCAAGATGCTTAAATGACTTGTCAAAGTTTGGACAGCTGGCTACAGAGCTGGGAATGGAACTCAAGATGCTTAACTCCCGCTCTATCCACTAGACAACATTCCCACTCTCAGCTTAAGGCAGCACTTCTAAAATACCCTCCCATATTGAATTAACATACAAGTTTATGATTCCTTTACCATAGTCTAGTCTGGATTGAGTGACTGATTTGTGAGTGTACAAAAGCACTTAAGGGAGTTAGGAGCTCAACTCCCATTGGCAGACTAAGAAGCTCTCATGAAATCCAGGGAAGATTCACTACTGAAGATAGCATTAGGGAAATTCACTGGATGCTGTACTGAGGAGGGGTGCTGCTCTGCAAGACTATTCCCTTAGGAATGATACTTACTTGGACTTGGCAACAACAAGGATGTCTGTGAAGAGGAAAAGGTGCCGTTCCTGGGTCTGAAGGCCCGTCTTCAACTGAACATGACCATCAAGTACAAAGGCTCTGTTGGGGCAGATAAAGGACTGCACAAGGGGACATGCTTCCGGACTGATTGGGGAGAAGCAGCTTTCCCTGCAGCAGGAATAAAGGGAAGCAAATCAGCAAATCAAAGATAACGAAGAATGGCAGAGATTTCCCACACCAATTGCTGAAAAGACAGAAAAATATTTCATTAATTCACAGTCTAACTAAAATATTGCAGGGACGCTGACTTTTGCTTTGCACAGCTTAGTGGCACTGTCACCTGTGCATCTTGTACAGCACCAAGCACATTGTTAGCACTTAGCAAATAAGTTAAAACACAACCCCCGCAACTCTGTATCAGACTGTTAACAAAATACTGCACATATTGTAGGTTCCCCATAAATCAATGTGCCTTGGAGCAGGGAACATCTGAGCAATCTTTGTGTGTGGGACTTTGAATAACTTTCTAAAATTGCAAACTCATACTGAGAATCACAGAGACCAATATTGAAAAAATAAACATGGTACAATCAGGTTGGGATGCACTAGTGACAGACCACACAACTTTCAAAGTATGTATAATGTAGGACCTAAACTGCACAGAATTTGGCAGCTTGCTTTTAATACTGTTTTATTAACCAAGTCTAAATTATTTTCCCATTGCATTTATCACTAATATCAATAGTTTGTCGTCAGATCCTTGTAAATTCGTGGCAGAATTTTCAAACTGATTCAGAAAAGGTCATTTTGCATTGGCTCTTTACAAGCGTAACTCCCTGTATATTAATAAAGCGAAGTTTCCATTTCTACAAGATGATGAGTTTCTCTGGGAGGCGCGGAACATCTTTAGTTCCCAGTGAAGTCAGCAGCAGTTAAGGGTATTCAGTACCATTCAGAAGGTGCTCAGCCTCTTGCAAGACATAATTCTCTATCTGCTACCCAATCCTGTTGCCATTGCAGAGAATGTGAAATACATGTGACGCAGACAGGGCCTGATTCTCAGTGATGCCGAGCACCTGCAGCTCCCAGTTACTTCGACTGGAGTTGAGGGTGCTCAGCACTTTTGAAAAACACATCCCAGGGTGTGTGGCCTTTTATTTCGCTAAGAATAAACAGGGCAGAGCGAGGCAGAAGTAAAGCATTTTCCGACTGAGCCTGTTCCTACTCCTATGAAAACTGGTGGCGAACTTCTACTGACGTTAATGGCAGGAGGATGGACCTTGTAAGAGGATAGCCACAAATGTACAGGAGAGACATGCAAAAAGAAGATTGCGAGCAGAGAAAGTGTTTTCAAATAAGGTCACAGGCCTTCCCAAATCTCTTGCACAATCTGGCTGCTTCCCTGTGTTTGTAACCCCTTGCCTGCACTTGGATTACTTGGAGGGCTTCAGCAGTAATGCTGATTTAGGAAATCCAACAGCTGGTGCTGAAAGGACAAGCGCTTTGATCAGCCTACATGAGCGTGACTCACTTTCACTGATCTGCAAGGAGGCGGTGAGGAGCTGCCAGAGAAAGTCCATATTTATCCTAGTCGTGGCTGAAGACCTGCATTTTAAAAAATCATTCCTTCATTTTATTTGGGACAGAGGGAGGAGCAGGAGCTTTAAAAATGAATAGTGCAAAAAATAAAAAGTTACTTGTGGGAGTAGGGCCTAATCCTTCCTATGCAGAAGGGGTGTTAAGAGAGGTGGGGGTGAGAGAAGAAAGAGCTCATATTAGTATGATGCAAGAGTGGGCAGGTCACTATGTGAGTGGGCAAGGTGAGGGATGGTGCAATGAGCCACTCTTCAGCCCCACCTTCTCCCACAATGTGGCTTGGGAGTGCTGCCAACCCTGCTCCTTCCTAGTGCCCCTATAGGCATTAACTGCCCAAAAAGGGCCTGGCCCTATTCGCCCTGAACTAGTCAGCTAGCTGGGCTGGCGAGGGGTGCAGAAGAGAATGCTGAACCCTCTCCAAAGGCTGTGCCAGCGTGGGCTGCTCAGGAGCCCCCTGAAGTTATGGTAGCTAAGCCAGACTGCCTTCTCAGGGCCAGAGCTGCAGCACAGCCCTTCCGCACCCTCTCCAGTAATACTTAAGGATGTCAAGGGCACCCGGGAAGGGATCAATCTCCTTACATGTCAAACACTTAGCACAGCGGTTCTCAACCCTTTCTATATCCAGCACTTCTCTCCCATCTAGCCAGGACCAAACACACACACACCCCCATCCGGTAATAGGGGGAGAGCAAGGTGGCTGCATAGGTGTTGGAACTAGGGGTGCTGTCGCACCCCCTGGTTTGAAGTGGTTTCCATCATATACAGGGTTTACAGTTTGGTTGAATGGCTTTCAGCACCCCCACTATACAAATTGTTCCAGCAACCCTGCGTGGCTGTGACCCCTGTTTGTGACCCTTAAGTTGAGAAACTCTGTCCTAACACAGTACTGGGGGCTCAGTATCGGAATGTATTTAGAACCAGGAGAAGTTATTACCTCAGACACAGGGAGCATCCTCCAGTTGTCACCTAAACAACCACACACCAAGAGCTGTGATATTCCAGGATTTTCAGTCAGGTCAGTTCTGAACATTGGGTTAAGAGCTTCATAACGGGAGTTTCAGTACTTCAGGGGAGGGTAACTATGGAAACACTCGAGAATCACTTCATTGACTCCTGTCCTTTGAAATCCTCGGACTTTGGTTATTCAGCATATTAAACACTTGTGGCCACGTTATCAGAGACTCCATTATATAAACCCACTCGTCTAGTGTTCAGCCCAGAAAATGAAGCAGAAGTGATTCATGCTTTGGGCTGGCGGAGTTCCTCCATCAGGATGCACGCGATGCAGACGCAATGCCCACTTATCTCTGAAGTGAGTAATGACAATTGTTAGAATAAAAACATGCTGATATGTTATTATAACCAAACCAAACAGAAGCCTGTGAAGATATGTCTACACTGCAGTGAAGCACCTGCAAGTGGCTCATGTCAGCTGACTCAGTCTCGCAGGGCTCGGGCTACAGATGTTCAGGCTCGGGCTTCAGCTCGGGCTCTAGAATGCCATGAGGGCAGAGAATCCCAGAGCTTGGGCTCCAGCCTGAGCCCCAATATCTACACTGCAATTAAACAGCCCCACAAGCCTGAGTCCCACAAGCCTGAGTCCGCTGACAGGCCTAGCTGTGTGTGTTTAATTGCAGAGTAGACATTGAAATGCAAACCTGGGCTCAGACTCCGGCTTGAGCCCAACCCCCCATTCTGTTCACACACAAATCTCTGGCTCAGACCAGGGTCCTAGGACCCTGTGGGGGTGAAGGGTTTGAGCCAGAGTCAAGCCAGGGTCCAGGTTCAAGCCCTATTATTTTGCACTGTAGACGCAGCCCCCTCTGACTCAGGTCCTGGGAGTCTGCCAAAAGTATCCCACAATCCTATGAGTCAACTTCCTTTGTCCTCTCTATACCAAGAATTGCCAGTTGACTCCAGGGAAACTGAAGCAGCCCCTTTGTTGTAGTACAGCAGCTCAGCGAGTCAGCACTTAACCCTTCCACTGTTTTCTGACCACTGAGCTGCAAACACATCGTCCGAGAACCTTCTCTCTTTGCAGTGGAGACTGACCAGAAGTAGACTTTTTCAGGAGCACAGCCAGATTTTATTGAATCTCTGGTGTGAGGCCAGCACAACAGTGGACTTTAATAAGAGTAGCAGCAATGACCACACATATCAGCAAATAGTCAAGAAGCTGACAGTGTTATAAATTAACTGATCCAGTGACCAATGCAGGGAGCAGATTAAGTGGCTCAAGACGGAGTACCAGAAAACCAGGGACCAGAACTGCACCTTGGGCAACTTGCTCACATCATGTCCATTTAATGAGGTGTTTTACTGCGTGCGGGGCACTGTGCCAAGCACTGAGCCAACCTGAGGAACAGCCTGCTGCAGAACTGGTAGTAGACACAAAAGGAACAGAAGCCGCCACGTAGTTTGATAAGTTTCTGGCTCCATTTTAATGTATACTAATAAAGGAATGGGAAGGATTTCCATTCTATGAACCATTGCAAAAGTTGTTAGAAGCCCTGTCTTGCAATGTGTATGCTAATGGTGGATCACATGCCAGTGCCTTGGTATCCCCCCAGCCCCTCCGCTCTACCCCATGGGAGTTCAAAACAGTGACCAGGAAATGCAAACAGTAAAAACACCTTGAAAGTGAATTTTTACTGGAAAGGTGCTGATTTTTGCTATGGCCATTCCTGTTTCTTAAATATAACAAACTTACAGTCCCATACCAGTAAGTATGCTGCTCAACAGTGTAAAGAACTGCCTGAAAACAGTGTACTATGGGGGGAGGGGAAGGTGGAACTGTGTTCCGTTTCCAAAAATCTAGTCCATTTCAGTTCCATGTAGTTCATAGATGACAAAAAATCATTCATCCCACGTACAAATGGGATTTGAAATTTTGTCCAGAAAAGTACCGGGGGAGAGGAAAGGGGTAAGGAGGATGACTGTGGAGCTCTGTGTGTTTGCATACAGTCATAACATGCTAAGTCATACAGAAGCTAACAGAGCATCCTGTTAATTTCTTCTTGAATTCTGACCCAATCCCAGGTACTGATAGCTGCAAACTTTTCCTGAAGCAGGAACTCCAGATAGGTAGTGACATACTGGGGAAGGACTTATTTTCCAGGGCCACCTCAGTAACTGACCAGCCCACACCACTTATAGATGACCTGCTCAGTCACTATACATGGAAGACTTTGGTTGCATACACTGCTGGTTTCCCATCAGCAGCATGGGACCAACAACATCTCCCTTTGCCACGAGCCCACAAGAACTGTTAATGTTCGCCAAACTGTGGAAGGCCTGAAATGAGAGAAAATCCTTCTGTAGCATGGCCACCAACTGCCCCCTCAAATCCAAACTGTTCTACAATTTTTTTTAAAGCAGCTTTGATTTTTTTTTTAAACTTACCATTGTCTCTGACTTCTTTCATTGTGATTAACCCAGCTGTGTCCGGGAGCTTCTGTGGCCTGAAACATCCCTCTCAAAATATACTGAAGTTCAATTTGGAAAAGTAACATTTTATATCCTTGCTTTGCAGTTCCTGAAACAGGAACAGTGCAAAGGGAGGATGACAGAGCTCAGCAAAAAGAACTGCTTGAGTGGCTGCTATCACAAATGGCCACAAGACTATGAGCTCCTGCTGCACCCACACCCTGGCCTGAGTCCCCTCTGTGGTACCTTGTGCGGCAGTCCAGAAACAGCTCAGGCAACTCCATGGCTGGGTGGCCCATGCAACTGGGCCCTTTTGAGCAGCTGGGCAGAGCAACTGTCCCCCATATAGCCCTCCATATTGACACCCGCCCCTGTGGATGCCTCTACCACCTCTTTCCCCCGCCCCCATGCAAAGTGTGCTGCAAATGTGGAAGAAGAGGAAATGAGAAGCGGGTGGTGGTCAGGGAACATGAAACAATAGGTTGTTTCTGCTTGTACATGGTTTCACTGTTTGCACTTTTTTTGGTTAATGCTGTTCTGGTATGGTGATGGCAGCTGGCCTGCCTGTCAATGAGTTAATGTTTATAAATAAAGCCTTTTATTTGATCAAGAATGTGTATTGCTATCACTACATCACATCATACAATGTGTATTTCAAATAATAAAGGTAAACCTAATCAGGGACAACTAGGAATTAGTATGCAAACAATATTTCTCAATACATCGTTAGCTACATCGATCATTTCCTTACATCAATCCACACTGTGAGTCAACCCTCTTTCCCCTCCCCCATTTGATAAGCAGTCAGGTACATAAGTACATTGCATGCAATCAACCCTCTTATCCAGGGGTGCTGGAACAATTTGGTACAATTTGTACCAAACTGTAAACCCTGTACATAATGGAAACCATTTCAAGCCATATGCTGGGTATGCTGGGTTCCCCAGAATAATGGAGGAGACAGTAATTCCGTTTATTACAGTGTCATTTGGGGGAATAGTGTTCCAGCCTGTCCATGAATACAGACTCCTGATCAGCAAAAAACCCTGGCATCATGAACTTTTCCAGTGCAGCCCATGTTGACATTCATAAATCTCCATCACGCAGGTAAACAGAGAAAGTTCTACTAGGTATTTCAATGCTGTTGCAGGTCAGGCAGATTATATTTGTTTCTAGTTTGAAGATATGCAAAAACCTAAGCTATTTATCCAAATGGGACCTGCACCTTGACTACCATGGCTCTTTTTTACCCAATCAGCATTCCCACATGCTGCAACACTGCTTACCAGTGGCACCAAACAAAGGTGACATTCTTTGAAAAGAAAGAAAAATCGAAGGTATTACTTTCAATTGGACCCTTATAACCAAAAGCCCCATTGACCAACCATAGCAAGGGAGCAGAAAACTCTCCAGCATTGATACAAATATCTTTTAGAAAGTAATTTTTGATCCATATAGTTGAACTGTTCCTGTTACAGGAGATGAATGAAACCAAAGTTCCACTGTACTGGTAGTCTTTCATGTCAGAAAATCATTAAAACACACAGTTTAACTATACTTGTAGGCCTAAATTTTCTTAAATGAGTGGTTATTTTGGACCCTCAGTTTTTGGTTGATCAGCTTGGTACACCTTGGAATGCTCATCTCTGAAAATTAAGCCACTTTTAATAATCACACCCAAAAATCACTAATCACTTTTCAATGTAGGCATTTATTGCTGTCTTGATAGCTCAATGGCTGCGAATTATTTTTAAAAGACTTTTTCCCTGTTCTTTTACAAATTATTTTATGATTGGTTACTTTTATTACTACAGGGTTTTTTTTTAAATAACAGAATAATAGTCAGCTTTCTAGTAATCTGTTTGGCAGACAAATTCTGTTTGCTGTAATATCCAATTCCATTTTTTCTAGAAAGATATCCTTCAAAGAGAACATCTACACTTGTTTCTCTTTGTGTAGCATTGCTTCTGTAATGCTATAGTTAAGGTTCAGATGGCATTTCCATTCTAACTCTCTATTGTCAGTTGCTTATTACTTTCAAAACATATTATCCTTGCGGCAGAAAATCCAAAGCATGTTCTTAGTCAAGAGGTGAACTTTGCTGCAAAGTTTGAAGAAAGTCCACAAAGCTGTTTTCTGAATTATTCAAGGATGAATTCAAATGATAGGGTGAAATCCTGGCCCCACTGAAGTTAATGGATATTTTTCTATTGGCTTCAATACAGCCTGGATTTCACTCACTATTTTTAAATTAATCAGAATATGCACCTGTTCAGTGTCATTTTAAAGAGCTTTACAATCTGAGGTGTAGGGGCTACTCAGAGTCAGCACGAAGAATCAGCTAACTGTTGAAAGAAACAATGACGTTGCACTCAGTATGAAAACAAACATCTCAATGCCCACTTCATTAGGATGGCTTCTTTACTAGGAAGCACAAAAACACAGCCAACCAATGTTTCTCACTCCCATAGCTGTCATGAGGGTTTCCGAGCTAACCATATCTTTACGATGTAAGTACTGAGATGTTTATTTTCATTCGGAGTGCAACAGAGATGTAGTTTTTAATGTTTATTCACAAGGGAAACGAGTACAATACCAATATTTTGCTCTACACAGACACTTAACATAGCATCTGTTAAGTAATAACTAAGACCCCGATCCTAACCCTGCTGACATCAATGGAGGCTTTACAATGACTTCAATGGACTTTGGATCTGAGTTTTAGGTTAATCTCAGAGAGCCTATCTTCTCTTCTAGCCTCCTCTCTAGAATAAGAACTTGGTAGTTATTTTTGTCAGTTTTCCCTAGAGTTTAGGCACCACAAATTTGCATAATTGATATCTAATGAAATAAAACAACATTTTGATCTTGTATCACTGAAGCCCTTTACAAAGGTAGGTAAGAATTATTCCTATTTAACCAATAGATGAATCTGAGGCACAGCATGGTTAGGTGTCTTGCCCAAAGACAAAGAGTAAAGTCAAGAATAGATGCCATGTTTTCTGACTCCCAGTCTTCTATCCTAAATCCTGATGTATCTTCAGATGATTTTTAAATTTTGTGAATAAGTTTCAGGAACAACAAACATAAAATCCCTCTACGCTCCTTTACAGTGCTGCTAGGAGAATAACTACTGAAGTTATTCCCTTTTACAGCTCTGCTAAATGTGTTACTGTTACTGTCGGGATGGAGCCAGCGTTAGCCATTTTGGGAGGGTTTTCCCCTCCCATGTAACTGACTCCTGTCCACCTGGTCATATCACTGTGGCGAGGGTTAGTCTAACCTTTTACACTGTATGTAAAAAGGGAATCTTTTAGCCACCAACTGGTTCAGCAGAACTGGTGTCCAGCTGCTGACGCTACAATTTCTGCATTGTTTCGAATATTAAAAAAGTAGTTTTCTTAAAGACAATTGTCAAAATAATTGGAAGTCTCATGCTATGAGCTGCCCCTTGTTGTGCTGGCAGCTGGCTAGAAGGGAGCTTGCATCAGCCGCAGGGCCGGCTCCAGGCACCAGCCTGGCAAGCAGCTGCTTGGGGCGGCCGCTCGGGAGAGGGGCGGCACGTCCAGGTATTCGGCGGCAATTCGGCGGACGGTCCCTCACTCCCGCTGGGAGCAAAGGAGGAGGAGTACAACATACATTTTCATACAGAACAGGAGAGTGAGTCTGCCCCTCACTCATATTCGGCAGCAGCAGCTCCTGTCCTATGGGGCAGGGCCAGCTCCCCACTCTGGGCTCTATGACATGTCATCCAGGGTCCCATGCACTAGGTCGCAATGCCCAGAGTGGGGAGCCCAGCCCCGCCCCTCGGGACAAGAGCTGATGCTGTTGGATGAGTGCAAGGCACTCCAGTCCACCCCACCACCAATGACACATTGACCACCCAGTTGCAAAAAGTTGCAAAACCTGGCTCTGTCACTGCAGGTGACAACCTTTGCGCTGTTATGGTCTCATTTTCATATCCTCAATTGCACAAGACTGCCTTTGAGAAGAAGCCTTCAACATAAGTTTAATCCTAGACTTGTTAAAAGAAATATGAGGCAGGCAGGCACTGCTAACTGGAGCTTAGGAACCATGTTGGCTCCCTGTTAGAAATACTTTTTAATGCACAGAAATTCTACCCATATTTCCTGGCTAGAGGTTTTGCATTCAGGGTCACTGTCTAAGAACTAATTATTAACAACAGTATTTGAACAAACTAAAAGGCAGAGCTCTAGTATGGATTGCAGTCCTCATATGAGGGGGAAAAAACCTCCAAACCCACAACACAGCAGAAAGTACCCATCCATACACTGTTTATATTGCACTCAAAACAAATGTTAACATTTCAAGACCTCAACACTTATCCTGTTTCATCGTAACAGTAAACTGACCGTTTGGCTAATGTCTTGCACACGTATTATGACCGTCTTGACAATATCATGGTAGCAGATCATCATGCAATAGGTGTAAAAATGTAATGAGAGTTTCTTCTGTGATGGGATCAAATTCACCATGGGCATAAGTGGGTGTGAGATAATGGAATCAGGCCTGCGAACAGCAGTGGTAAATTTGGCCCCTAGCATGTGGATAAGTCATTAGAGCTCACAGCCTGAAGAGGCTCGCTTGCTGTGTCAAAAAGAATTAGAGAGAGCAGCAGAGGACTGTTTTACACAGAGCAGGACTATTCCTGAGACTTCCCAGCAGGTAATCCGGTCTTTAAAGAACAGCCGTATAACTATCAAAGCCCAGTTTAAGCAGCTTCTCATTTTCTCAAACCATCGAAGATATCAGTTAGGAGGAAAAGGCGAAAAACTGGCCAATGTTTTATGGCTTCGGAATACTAATGATATCCAACTAGACAGGTCTTCACTATGCTCCTGCTGCCTTGTTCCCCATAGGTCTTCTGCATACAGGATAAGATTTTGAAAGGTGGGACCCTAAAGATAGGCCTGTTTCTTGTACTTGTTCTGCAGAGCCCTATGCCCACACGGAACTCCACTCGCTTCAGGTGCTGTGGACTTAGAGGTCCCATTGCCTTCAGTGGGACTCCACACAGGGATCTACCCACATGGAACAATGTGTAGGATTGGGGCCTAAAAGATGCTGAGCATTCACTGCTCCCACTGACTTCAAGTCAAGATTGGTTTTGTTGGTTGGTCCAGTTAGATATGGTTCTCTACATGCACATTTATCTTTGACAAACACACAAAGAACGAGGTGGTGCCTTTTCCCATTGCAACTCTCCATTGAGTTAGGGGTTTATATATAAAGTTTGAACCGCATTTTATATTATAATAATACATATATCACACCATGAGGCCAAGAATAAACAAAGATCAGCCCAGAAGGGTATTTTTTTCCTGAAAGAGATAAGTGGAAGAGGTGATTGTGGAAAACTACAATGCTGCTGTAATATTAAACTGACTAGTAATACAGGAGACTTGGATACACAAGCACAAAAATTCTTTCATTGTAAGGGCAGCCAATCCATTTTTGAGAGTTAGTCAGCAGTAAATCTTACATAGCTCAAGTTGCTCATTGTGAAACCAGTGCTGAATTCCAAAAAGCTAATTAATTTATTTTGTGCAGCACACACTGCAGATTTCCTTAACCATTACATAGTCATATACAGTAGTGTAACCCTTCTGCCAGTTGGAGTTTGCAGCAACAAAGGTTGTGTTCAGTATCTAGGGGTTCCTTTTCAACAATACAACACCAAACAGGCTCGAGCCCCATTCCCCAGTAACCTGGGACAATTACATACCACCCCACGCATGCCTCTAAGAGGCAATACTTCCCCTCTTGCAAGCACAGAGTTTGAGTGCAGAAAAGAATTTCTTAATAAAAAGAGGAAAGTAACCCAGCATTAATTTGGGAAAATGCTGCAAGCAGGATTCATAAACATAAAACAATGAGCAAAAGACCCACCCCAGAGTACGTTGGGCAGTGTCCTTTTGGTCAGGTTCTGAAGTCCAGCAACCAAAAGTTCCTTTAATGTGCCTCTCCCTTCTCCCTCCACTGCACCCCACTCATAGCTGTTGTCCTTGGTCAGTGAAGACCCGGAGTTTAGAGGTATATCTGCATGAGCTCACCTCCCACCCTGGTGGGGGGAGCCCTGTGCTTGCTCTGCCATCCAGGTGCTTGCTCTGGTGTCAGCCACCTTGCTGGCCACTCGCTGCTCCACTCTGCACCCTCTGGGATGTCTTGAGGTCCCACCACTTAACACGGCTCTTGGTGATTTCAGCTGTTAGTGGGGGAGCCTCACTGCTAATGGAGACTGGGAAGAGACACTGTCTCAAAGCAGGCCGAATGCTTAGACCTGATTATCAGTGATTTCGGCTCTGTTGGTATGCAACAAGACTGTCAGTTGAATCTTAATCAGCTGTGTTATTACACACTGGAGAGAGGAAGGGTCAAATGGTGTCTAGACCCTTATACAGCACCCACACAACCAGGTACAAGTACCTGTCCCCACCCTCTCACCACTCACTGGGCTTTGGCACTCTTGTCCCCTGCTTAGCGAGTGCAGTTTTGATGAGGCTGAGTCCCTCAACCAGAGTATGCCAAACACAGTTCTGCTGCCCTTGATTCACACAAGGATAACAACCCTTTAGTACCCCTCCTCCTGATAACAAAGTAACCTGTGATCCAACACCAGCCAAAAGTGATCATTTGGGCAAAGCAGTCCCATCACGCTGAGCACCTAGGCAAGGTAAGTATGCCCATGCCAAGGTCAGCTCCTGAAGTCCTCTTCCCCAGCTCAACACTAGATGTCAGGGGAGAGCTCATTCAGACCCAGTTTACAGTAGCTTCCATACAATTAAGCTTGAGAGATTTGCCTTGTATTAAAAACTGCAAACCAACCAACCAACCCACCCTTATTCTCGGGGTATTACTATTTCTATTACTTCCTGAACAGGATGTAATGTATTGAATGCAGTTCTATTTTAAATATCACTGATATTTCATTCATTCACTGGACCAGTACTGGTTTGTTGGTTTTAATTCAACTACATATTGAAAAAACTAATTGTACAAGTACTTAAAGTCTCATCTTTGCATTATGCCAAAATATTATTACACGGAATTACTAGCAAGAGTTATAAAGTCAAACTGCTTAAAGTATGTTTCTTTTGTACTCTTCCTGAAAGGCAGTGAAGGAACCAGAAATGCAATAGAATACTCACATAGCTATTAGTGTGAAATATGTTATTTAAAAATATATCTCCACACCTTTTGCCATTGATGTCTGGCAGCTTAAATGAAAACAAACTTCACTGAAGTCATTTTTACACAGCTGAAATGACAACATTCTCTGTGCAGCAAGAACGCACTATAGTGTGGTGCCTAGAGTCAGGAAAATACACATGTGGCTTGGTTCACTTCCAGTTTTTTTTTTTTAAAGCTTTAACAAACAGCTGCAAGGTGTTTACTCTGCAAGTTTAACACAAAGGGCCAAATTCTGTTGGTGCAAGTTAGCACGGTACATTCCAATGGAGCTCGGACAATTTACAGCAGAAAATAATTTAGCTTTTTTAAAGCACTAATGAACACTCGAGACTTCAAATACTTGCTGTGTGGATATTCTGCAAACTCTGCTACAGAGCTTCAATACTGATCAACTACAAAGTCAGAGGACTTATAAAGATGGAGGGAAAGTTTAGGCAAGGACATCTTTGCATGTAGAAGGCAATAAAGTCTTTTTAGCCTTCAGAAGAATCGATCCTCTGTTCACAACTGCAATTTAAATTTTTATTCAGTGACATAGCAGCACCACTTGGAGCGGCATTCCCATAACAGTTACGCCAGGGAGATGCCATTCCAGGCACTATTTATACAGGCAAAGATTTCTTTGTTCCTTCTACTCCCTTAGTCACAAAAAAGTGATTTTTGCACAAAGTAAAAATAGAAAGAACCAAAAAAAAAAAAAAAACCCCATATATAGGCCTGGATCCTGGCCTCCATCATGACTTAGCCCATAGCCCATAATCTCCCATAGGAGATTCCCCTAGCTTAGGCAAATCCTAGGTGGTGTAGAACCAGCTACACCAATTCTACACCACCCCCATCCATCCATCCCATGACAGGGTAAAGGGACAACCACACTTTGGTGATCCCAGCTGCATGGAAGGGCACTCAAGAGTCAATGCAGAACACAATTTACAGCAGCCCTGAGGAGCAGAATTTACATGCTCACCAAAACACCCTTTTCATGCTACAAATCAGCCACAGATTGTTTACAAGGTGCAGTGGGATTGTTTGTGGCAATGATTAGCATATCCCACTGCCCACGCCTACCAGGAAACAAGCGCATGGTAAGGCAGGACTTGGGACAACTACATACATTACTTTTAATATCCATAATAGTTCTAGATTACTGCCAAACTGCTTACCACAGACTAATCGCCTAGCCGGGTTACCAGATAATAAACTGGTGTATGTTAATGCTAGGCAGGCTGCTAGGGGCTGAGCAGAGTCCCATACCAATGAGCTCATTCCCTTTCAGCCACTGAACATTCCATTCTCCAGCTGCTGTCCTAAGTAGCTCTCCTCCCCAAGCTGCCTCTCACAGAAACTGTCTCCAGATAGGCCACTGTATTAAAACAAAACAAAACACAATCATTTGGTCCAAAGCAATAAAAGACATTTGAGCCTGGACAGGTAAAATTAAAGTCGATTTCAACAGCTGTTAATTTTCAGGCCTTTTGGCAGATTGCCCTTTTCAGGAGTCTTGAATTACTAAACTTACTGATTTATAAACTATCAAAGTAACAAAATATAAAAAGCCTTAAACAGGATTGCTAAGCGATAAATCCCTGCATTAAATATTCTAATATTAGCTCTGGTTCTGTTCACTCTTTTTACCTGTTTCCTTTAATTTTCTTCTCTTGGGATTCTGTATTATGTTCACTTTTGTTACTATTTAACCCTTTCCTGCTTGAATTGGATACTTTATATGATCTTATAAAACCTGAATCAGCCACCTTTAGGACACGTACCATCGTGTCAGTTAGTGAGGAGGAGCTAAAGCCATCACACACTTTTTCCTGCCATAGGCTGCTAAGCTCTACCAGTCTGTCCAAATGGCCATTCAAACCTGACTCTTTCCCCAGCTGATCTCTTACTTCATTTTAAGTAACCAGACCTAAACTCTTCCGGATTGTTTGTCAGCCCGCTGATGTGACAGAGCTCATTGATTCAGCACCTATCAGACTGATAAATCACTGCTGAAACTCCACTGAAGTCAGTGGCATTACAGTGCAGATGGACTTGGCCCATTGTGTTTAGAAAGGACAGATTAATTCCCACTACCCTGTTCTCATTATGGTTCCTCTTTGGATATTCAGAGCTCCCAAACACGGGTCACCAGGCTCCATAGGAAGCACCATCCCCCCATTCCTTTCAAGAGGACACCCTCAGCAGGGTGTCTGTTCTGGAGACAGTCAGCCCACCCACTGCCTCCTCGCTACTTATCCCACTGCCTTTTAAACAGGCAAAGCAACAACAGTCTATGAAACAGCTGCTGGCCCAACCTTACTCCAGAATGCTTTGGGAAGCTAATTGGACTGAAAGAGCCACCTACAGCTGGTGCAGGTAGCTCCTACAGCAAGACTCAACTCAGAGTGGTTGAAGTGACAGCAGTGCCACATGGCTACCTGCTGATGTCCTGAAGCTTGTTAGAATCAGTGGGAACCTGTTCCATGACCTCTTGATGTCCCTTCCCCTCTTGCATCTCCCAGACATCTTCAAAAAACACCTTGAATACTGCATGCTGTTCTGATCACCCCATCACAAAAAAGATATTAGAATTGGAAAAAGTACAGAAAAGAGCAACAACAACGATTAAGAATATGGAACAGCTTCTCTATGAGGAGAGTTTAAAAAGACTGGGACTTTTCAGCTTAGAAAAGAGACTACTAAGGGGGGATATGTTAGAGGCCTATAAAATCATGAATGGTGTAGAGAAAGTGAATAAGGATGTGTTATTTACTCTTTCTCATAACACAAGAACCAGAGGTCACCCAATGAAATAAATAAGCAGCAGGTTTAAAACAAACAAAAGGAAGCATTTCTTCACACAACGCACAGTCAACCTGTGGAACTTATTGCCAGGGGATGTTGTGAAAGCCAAAAATTTAATGGGGGCTCAAAAAAGAATTAGATAAGTTAATGGAGGATAGGTCCATCAATGGCTATTAGCCAGGATGGTCAGGGATGCAACCTCATGCTCTGAGTGTCCCTAGCCTCCAACTGCCAGAAGCTGGGAGTGGACAACAGGGGATGGAAGACAGAATACTGGGCTAGATGGACCATTGGTCTAACCCAGTATGGCTATTCTTATGTTCTTAATCCTCACTCTCCTTCCCATAAAAGGCCAGCTATAATGGAGGAGCCCATATAGGGACAACTCTCTTCTACCTCCCTCCTCCACTTAGCGTTAGTGAATTGTTTCCACTGGCGGACAACAACTATGAACCCCACTGAAGTGGGAAAGTTTATAGGACTTTTGGGAAGCCTTTCCACAAACTGGTTTGAACACTGGCCACCTGCTCTTTTAGTCATCCATGCTGGTTTTAATGGTTCCCCCTCCCCCTCTCCCAGCCATAAGTTCCTGTGTAGACTGACTGCAAGTTTGACTTGACCTCTGAAGCAGCCTCTACCTGACCAAGTCTCAGTACAGCCTGCTGATCAAATAAATTATATGACCTTGTACTTTTGCCTGACCATCCTTTCCCATAGATACTTGCTATAGGAAGATGCCTACATGTTCTAGTCTGGAGTGACAGAAGTCTCTGTGGAGCCACCCGAAAGCCCTTTTCACACAGCAAGACAGAGATGGTGATAGTTGTATGAACTGGTGGGGCCCAGAGGTTGCATGTCCATATAGGTGACCATATAGAAAGTGTGGAAAATCGGGACGGGGTGAGGGTAATAGGTGTCTATATAAGAAAAAGCCCCAAATATCAGAACTGTCCTTATAAAATCAGGACATCTGGTCACCCTAGTTGGGAGCCATAGATGGGCAACACAGGTGAGAAAGGGGAAGGACACCTGAGGATAATGGTGCTTGAGAATTACACTGAGCTCCAGTTCAGTTTCCTCTCCTATGAGGACTCAGTCAACAGGGGTCTCACATCACCCAGAGAGGCCAGAAGAGATCATGTCCTGGCTGAGTGAGAGGGTGACAGAAGAAGGTTAGTGCATGCCAGTGGCAGGAGGATATCCGGGGGGGGAACTGACCCACAGTGCAGAAAGTCAGCTACCGATCAGCATCTCCTCCCACCCTTCTAGTAAGACATGACCCCATCCCCATCATCAGGAGAGAAGAGTTTTTTTCTGCTTTCACTGAAGTCTGTTGCTACCTGTCAACCATCACTGGCTTGTAAGTACCCAACAGCAGTGGGACTCTATGGTGTAAATTCAGTATAGCTCCACTGAAAATTTAAATTGAGGATCCAGCCTCATCTCTTTAGCTAGCTTGAGAAACTACTGTGCATTTCAACGTGATGCCAGTCTGGCTGGGACTCTGAAACTGTAATGTCCCATTGAAGATTTGATTGCCACCTTGTTGAACTTAATCTTAGCGTTAATGGGAATGAATCTGTCTTTGGCTTGTTTCGAGGGCTTTAAACCATAGTCTGAAGCTAGTCCCATGAGATATGAATGATCCCTTTGCAGTGAGGAGATTTACTTGATACCTCTGGATTTGCTAGCTATTGCATGTGTCTGACCCAGATTCCCTTTGAGCCACAGTAGACAAATTAGTTTTAACTGTGTCCATCTGTTGACTTCCTTCTAATTCCTATATATGAAATTAGTCTTTTTTACAGAGCTTCTAGATCTATTTCTTTGAAGATTCCTATCTCATGCTAATCTAGGTAGGGGGAGAGAAGAGGTACAGGGACTAATTCTCCACAGCCTTGCACCATTGTGCAATCACACATGTGCAGAGTGGTGCAGATAATGTGTAAGGCAGGGGAGAATGAGGCCGCCTGTGCTCTGAGGGGCAGCATGATAAGAACTTTTTGCATGGCAACTATTTTTATATTTGTTGCCACTTTTGGTTTGCCAGATCTATGCCAGTGTCTCGTTATTGACTCTTTGGTGAAAATGGGTATTTGATTTTATGCATCACCCACCAAGCCAACTGTTTTCCTCTTGGAAAACACTGTTCACAGAACTCAGGAGAAAGCGTGTGCAAGCCAGAGAAACTGTTCTCAGTCAAAAGGAATCAGTGATAAAACAAGTTCCCAGGGGAGGCTGAACAAATCCAGAGTCTGACTACTTTCAGGGTACAATGCAAAATCCAACATTTTGACAAAGATTTCTACCACAGCTTAGTTAATAGAGCATCAGGAGAAGGCACAGAATGAGGGAAAGGCACCCGGGCATGTATATTCTAAGCAGTGTCGCAGTCAGAAACTGTGGTGGGGATGGTCAGGCCCAATGGTCAGAGCCAAAATCAGGAATCCAGAACAGGTTTGGCGTAAGAGCAAGGCTGGAGTAGGACTAGGAATATGGCTGGAGCAGAAGCAAGGCTGGAGCAGGCTAAGGCTTGTGGAGTCTGTTACCACTATCAGGCAGCAGAGAGTTCCAAGCCATGAAGTGACTTTGAGCAGACTTAGTTGCTGTTTCTCCTGTGAGGCTTATATATCCTGTGATAAATCAAGAAGGGGAGAGTAACTCCATTTTATGGACCCAGCCAGCCAGTTAGCTATAAAATCCCTCTTTGTAGCTGTTCTCTACCTGTAAAGCATTAAAAATCTCACTGCAATGCATAGGTAAAAGGAAGTGAGTGGGCACTTGGCCAAAAGAACCAATGGGAAGGCTAGAACTATTTAAAATTGAAACAAGACTCCTCTTTTGTCTGTCTGTTGTTGTTCTCTGGGAGAAGCAGACATAGAGCAACTATGCTATAAGAAACTTGGGGCCAGGTATGAAAAATCATTGGTATCATACCTAGAAACTACCCATTTCAAATCCCAGATATGTAAGTAGATCAGGAAATGACTAGGAAGACGCGATTAGGTTTATCTCTTCTTATTTCTTTATGGCTTGTGGACTCCTCTGTGCTAACCCCAAATGCTTGTCTTGCTTGTAACCTTTAAGCTGGACCTCAAGAACGTTATTCTTGATGCTTAATCCTTGTAAGAGTTTTTTTTTTTAATCTAGCAATAGCCTGAGTTTCCAGATGTATTTTCTTTCTTTTTGTTTTTAAGAACAGGATTGGATTTTTGTGTCCTAAGAGGTTTGTGCACATGTTGTTTAATTAGCTGGTGGCAACAGCTGATTTTCTTTGTTTATCTTTTTCAGCTCATCCCCAGAGGGGGCATGAAAGGGATTGAAGGTACCCCACAGAAAGGAATTCACAAGTGCGCCTTCCTGCGTCCTCAAAGGGGTTTTGCACTTGGGTGGTGGCAGCATCTCCCCATCCAAGGTCACTGAAAAGCTGTAACCTTGGGAGTTTAATACAAGCCTGGAGTGGCCAGTATAAATTTTTAGAATCCTTGTGGGCCCTCACCTTCTGCACTCAAAGTGCCGGAGTGGGGAATCAGCCTTGACATACCCATCCTGAGTGTCATCAAACCAGCTCCTGGCTTATAGATTGGCTGAAGCCTAGCACAGGAATGAGTCAGTGCAGGGATGACTCACACCTTACTGTCCCCTTCCATTACGGAGACAAAAAACAGAAAATATTCTTGAAGTCCACACGTAACCCTACCATGCAGACCTAGGAACCTGAGAAGCACTCAGAGATGAGAACATTTAAAAAAAAATAAAAGTAGATTATTGTACTTGTTGCATAGTTAGAACTCGTTAGAGGCAGCAACACTTTATGTTCCATCAGAATGTGACCCAGAGAGGTGATGCAACACCACACCAGTCCAGAATTCAACAAATATTTAATCCTGGCAATTTTCATAGCTGTGGACACTGATGACTGCATATCATTAGTTGCTTTCCCCTTATTTACCTAAGACAAAATGTCACAAAGACCTCTGTCAGTCCCCGATTTCTTCAGGTATGTCACTGCCCAACTGCTATGCATAAACACAGTCATTTGACTGAGATGTTATTAACAAGAATCAGAGCTATACAGATGCTCACTTTGTCAAATGACCAATCTTTTCTCCAAAGAACAATCTAAAATCATGTGGGTACAGTACAATGAGAGTTTAGAACCTTCCTTTCATGGGATGTAACCACTCACCATCTTTGACTTAAAACAGTCAAAATTCTAAAGGGGAACTGGATTGAAGGACTTTTCAGCTTAGAAAAGAGATGACTAAGGGGGGATATGATAGAGGTCTGTAAATTCATGACTGGTGTGGAGAAAGTAAATAAGGAAGTGTTATTTACTCCTTCTCATAACAGAAGAATTAGGGGTCACCAAATGAAATTAATAGGCAGCAGGTTTAAAACAAACAAAAGGAAGTATTTCTTCACACAATGCACGGTCAACCTGTGGAACTCTTTGACAGAGGATGTTGTGAAGACCAAGACTATAGCAGGATTCAAAAAAGAACTAGATAAATTCATGGAGGATAGGTCCATCAATGGCTATTAGCCAGGATGGGGTCCCTAGCCTCTGTTTGCCAGAAGCTGGGAATGGGCGACAGGGGATAGATCACTTGATGATTACCTGTTCTGATCATTCCCTCTGAAGTGCCTGGAATTGACAACTGTCAGAAGATAGGATATTGGGCTAGATAGCAGAGGAGCCGTGTTTATAAGTTACCAGGAGGGGGAGGAGGGTACTCCACTCCCCCACCCTGCCCCAGGTCCCGCTTCCACCCCATCCCCCTAGCCTCCGCCTCTTCCTGCCCACATCCTGCCCCATCCCACCTCTTCCCACCCCTGCTCCGCCCCATTCCATCCTCTCCCCGAGCCCGGCCTGCCCTCTCTCCTCCCCTCTCCCCGCCAGCGCCTCCTGTTTGCTGCTAAACAGCTGATCCACGGTGGGTGGGAGGCATTGGGGGGAGGAGGAGGCGCTTATCTGCAGGGCTGCTAGTGGGTGCTCCAGCCCCAGAGCACCCCTGGATTTGGCACCTATGCTAAACGAACCTTTGGTCTGACCCAGTACAGCCGTTCTTAGGTTCTAAAGGGCCAGCATTGTAAAGTTAACTTCTATATCTGAACTTGAAGCACTCTGAAAACTTGCTTCTGAGCTCCCCTCTTTTTTGCCTCTCTTCCTTTCCTTTTAATAAAAACCCCCCAGCATATTGCTAAGTCTAGAAGAAGCAGCACATTTCAATCTCCAGATGCAAACACATAACTGTAAGCCAGTTTGTATGTAATAAACGAATAACTGATGCATTTTGCAACACAAACACATGCAGAGGAGAACAGGAAACTCCAATCTATTGAATTCAAAGGCCATTGGAGGCCCAAGAGTTCCCTTTGTTCCTTATTAACAGTTTTAATAATATTTTCCTCTAACTAGTACTGCAGAAAAATAACATCTGGCTCCAAGTGCACAGTTTAAGAAAACCACACACTCCAGCATCATAATTAATCTAGATGAAACATGAATTGAAAGTGCCCTAAATGTCACAATTTGTTCTCTATCATCGTTACTTTAGGTTATTTTAAATATGTGGCTTTGTATTAAGTTGAGAAGCAAGCTGATACACACACAAGTTTCTTGAATTCCTGAATTCAAAAGGTTTCAGTTTGTCAACCCACTGAGAGCTCAAAAGAGCTGAGCTGCTCTGTTACGTCATGGGAGCCACCTACAGGGCAAGGCCATGGGAGACGGTACAATGGGGGCACAAGGGACCGGGAACTACAACTCCCATGGGGCTTCACGGCAGCTCAGGCACACACAGAGATGAATGTTGACCTGGCCTGAAATGTTTCATTTTGATCTTCCTAATAGGAAATTCTTCCAAAATAGGTATTTTCCCCACAGAAAAATTTTATAAACCTCATTTCCAAGGGGAATAATTTTCAATCAGCTCAAATACTATTATTATTTTGGGGTACTCTGGAAGTGTCTTAATCACAAAACTTTATATGTAAAGCGGGAATGTGATCATCTTGAGCTCATTTGAGGGAAGAATGACACTTTATAGAAGTGGCTACATATATTTTGCCAATCGCTTTCTGCATATTTGCATTAAAGCTTAAGCAGTACATTGCTTATCACAAACTTAAGCAAAGTCCCTATTCAGCAAGGCACTACTGTAAATTTGCAAGTTGCCCCACTAAAGTCAATGGGACTATTCACATGCTAAAAGTTAGGAACGTGCTTAAGTACACTTCTGAATCAGGGCTTATCTAGGGCGCTGATTCAGTGGTATGTCCCATAACAGGTCCTTTTCTTTTTGGAGGCTTGAATCATTTCCCACTGAAGCAATGAAAAGGCTCCCATTGACTTTAGTAAGATTTGGATCAGGTTTTTAACCCAGAACTGCAAACTCCAAGTGTTCAGGAATCATGAGGCGGGGGAGGATTTTAAAATCAAGTTTTAAACGTTTTTTTTATGTGCCTTGTGGTTTGAGTCTTTAGGGTTCCGTTTTTCAAGTTTTTTCCATAACCATAAAGGCTAGAAACTTGCGTGGTGCTCTGTTTTGTTTTTTAAATGAAAGCTGAGATTCTCATTATCACATGACTCCAGAATCTAGGGCTCTAAGAAAGAAACAATATTATGATACTTGCGATAAAAAACACAAGAGTTGGCAGCAGTTAATCCTTTGGTTTGGGAATTTTTGTTTACACTTTTCCCTCCCCTTCTCATTGTTCTGCAAAATGTCTCTTCTTTCCCATGTTGTTCAATACATATGATGTCTCTTGGACAAATCACTCTAAACCCAGGAATGCAGAATCATACGTCTGCAACTGTGTTTTTCCTGTCCCTTGAATCCCGCAAAATTCCATTTCTGCCTTGGAGGAACACTTGGACAATACTGCCAGTTATCTCACCCTTAACCCTGAGGAGACAGAAGCTCTGCTGTTGGAGGGGGATGATCCATATGAGAGGGTTTGCTTCTCTGCTATGTCTCTCTTACTGATGGGAAAAATTCAGGAGGTGAAGAATCTTGGGGTCACTTTTGACCATGCCCTTTCCATGTCCAGACGTGCAGTGAAAGAGATGTTTCTTCAGTTGTGCAGGTCACCCTGGGGCTGCTTTATAAATACAATTATTAAGATTTGATTATATCAGTAACGCACACACATTTTGTGCATACCTAAACTCCCACTGCAACTGGGATTGCAGTTTGACTGAATATTATTTATTATTGGTATCCCAGTAGCCAGAGCCGGCTTTAGGAAGTGCAGGGCCCGATTCGAACAGTTTTGACGGGGCCCCGGCAGGGATGACTGAAAAAAAAAAAAACAACACGTAAAAAAACATGTGGGGCTTGTTCTCACCGGGCGGCACTCGTAGTCTTCGGCAGTTTGTCCTTCACTCGCTCCGGGTCTTTGGTGGCACTGAAGGACCTGCTGCCGAAGTGCTGCCGAAAACCCAGAGCGAGTGAAGGACCCGCCGCTGAAGTGCCGCCGAAGACCCGGAGCGCTGCCGGGTGAGTAAAAATTAAAAAGGAGCCTCTAGCCAGGGAAGGGATTCTCGGCCACTTGCCCTCACCCCGGCGGCCCTGCCACTGGGCGCGGGGCCCTCTTAGGCGCAGGGCCCAATTCGGGGGAATTGGTGGAATTGGCCTAAAGCCGGTCCTGCCAGTAGCACCTAAGAGCCCCAGTTCTGGACCAGGATCCCACTCTGCTAAGCGCCGTACAAACAAAGAACAAAAAGACAATCCCTGCCCATTACAATATTCTTCTTCACAGCCTGTCCTAAGCAGTTGGGTAGCAATGCTGCTGTAGTAAAGAGCTGCCACATTCCAGAGTTGGCTATGTCTCAGTGCCAAGTGAAGCAATTCCTGTACATGAACATGATTGAAAAATATTTTGGTATGATATGCACTATGGGCCTGCATCACTGAAGTCAAATGGGAGCAGAATCTAACACTAATATTAATGTGAGGTGTTAACCATCACCAAACATGCACAGGTTGTATTTTATCTAAGAAAGAACGAATGAAAATACAGCACATAGTTGCAAACTGAAATAAAAGTTTAACACATTAATTAACAACATCGGCCTTTATTCCCCTCCTCCTCACACCCTGATTTCGATAAAACACTGAATACTGATCTTCCCAGGGAAGAGGGAATAGTAAAGGCTTTCTGGCAATTTACATTTATTAAATCTCTATTTTTGTCTTCATCTAGTCACACAGATTGGCTCATCCACTATCCTTCTGATTAATACCTTAGGAACAGACTGTCCAAGACTTTGGGAACACAATGTATTTGCCTAGAGCCAAGTGGCATGTATTACTAGATAATACATACGATCTTAGTTATCTAGGAATACTTAGCATTTGGCCAGGACCCTTCAAAGATAACGTGTCAGAATCATTTATTGTGATTTAGAAAAAGGAGCAGTGTTTCCACAAAACATGAAACTTTGATTCTACTTAATGGAAGGAAAAAACCCCTAGGAAATTCCTTAAATCTACATTTTTTTCCTATGCATCTTCAAATATAAACCTAAAAATCCAAATGAGGACTATTTTCTAATCTATTTCCTTCTGAGGTCTACTGAAGTGTTCTTTTTATAAGCCTTCTAAAAATACTGTTTAAAAATGTAACACAATCTTTGCTCCTAGCCTATCAAAATTACCCTGTGCTACTCAGTGTGTTTCGTTTCTGACAATTTCACTTGAACATGCAGGAGTCTATTTGCAAATTGTCAAGTAGATCCAAAAATGAAACTGTTTCTAAAATCTCCTGAAATTAGATAAGTGTGTTACAGCTTGCCAGAGTTCTGCCTTCTTCTCATGGGAGAAGGAGTCAGCTTCATTTAGAAGTATAACAATTAGGGGGGTATTTTTCAAAAAGCACTCAGTGTGTTAGCCTAACTCCGCACCTGTTGTAATCAATGGGAGTTTCACAATTGACCCTCAATGCTCTGCTGAAACAGATAATTAGAAAAAGGAAATAGATGAGGATGTTAATGCTGGCCCATGATGCCAGCCTCCGTTGTTACACTTTCAAACCAGCACCTTCATTCTTTCTCCTATCCTGTCCCTCCCTCTTGAGAGGAGTTCCCTAAAATATATGCAAAGCTACCTCATTATTCTCCTTCAGATCCCTCCTTCAACTCTCCTCTGCTGTGATGCTTAAAAAAATCTTGATAATGGTTAGGCTGCTGGAGCACTGAGACCGCTGCCTGTCATGCTGACCAATATTGTCTCATTGTGTCCTTGTACTCTCCTGTCAGTCTGTCTGTATCCATCTGCTGTCTCTTGTCTTATACTCAGATTGTGAGCTCTTCTAGGCTGGGGATGGTTTTTGGTTCTGTGTTTGTATAGCACCTAGCACAATGGGTTCCTGCTCCATGATCTAGATGTTACATGAATACAAATTATATATAATAATGATAATACAGACTTAAGTTTTAGACCTACTATGTGCTCCAAGTGGGAGCAGGTGTCACTTCACAAGAGCTCACTGAATGCTCAGAAACCTGATAGCTATACTAACATCTAATGTCTCCTATCCCTCCAAACAATTTTCCTGTCTGAAAGAATGAGTTGGCTTCAGACAAGTCTCAAGTCCTCCATACAAAAGAGTTTTGAGATTCATAGATTTCAGAGTCAAAAGGGATCACAATGACCATCTAGTATGACCTCACAGATAACACAGACCATTAGATTTCACCCAGTAATTCCCTTTTCAAACCCACAAATTCTGGTGGATCTCTAGAACATGTCATTCAGAAAGTCATGCAATCTTGATTGAACCACAATGATACCCAGTAGTAAACAAGATGATTTCAAATGCACACCATTCTCAGGGCCAAGTATAATTGACCTGAATTTGGTTTATGTCAACATTGCACTTCTTCATATTGGCTTTGAGGGCATCTTTGAAGCACCTTTTGCCTGCCCCTTGTCTGCTGGCCTGCTTTGGAAGTCAATTGTCTGGCATTCAAAGAACATAATCAGCCCAACAGAGTTGGTGGTATATGATCATAGCTTCAATGCTGGAGGTTTTGACTTGGAACAGAACACTGATGTTGGTGCATTGGTCATCCTGCTTGATTCAAAAGATCTTGCAGAGGCACTGTTGATGGCATCGTTCAAGAATATAGAGGTGTCTACTGTACGTGATCCAGGTTTCAGCACCGTACAAGAATGCAGGGATAACAATGGGCTGGTACATGAAAAGCTTGGTTTGATTCTTGATGTCACAATCTTTGAAGACACATTTTCTCAGGCGTCCAAAAACTGCACTGTCACATAGGCGGCAGTGTTGAATTTCCTCATTGATGTCAGCTTTCTATGACAGATAGCTGCTGAGGTAAAGGAAGTGATCAACGTTCTCCAGAGTCTCTCTATTGATCTGAATTATAGGAGCAGGATTCCAGTGATTTGGAGGCTGTTGGTGGAGTACTTCGGTTTTCCTGGTATTGCGTGCGAGACTGAGTTGGTTGTAGGCCTCAGAAAAAACGTTGACTATTTTTGGAAGATCTTCTTCCAAGTGGGCACACAGGGCACAGTCGTCTGCAAATTGGAGTTCAATGACTGATTTTGTGATATTTTTCCCTTGGATCAGAGGCGACTGAGGTCGAAGAGCTTGCTGTCCCTTTTGTTTTGAATGTCAAGTCTGGAGGGGAGCTTGTCAGCAATGAGAAGGAAGATGATAACAAGGAAGATGGAAAAAAAGGGTTGAAGCAAGACGCAGCCTTGCTTGACTCCTGTCTTGACTAGGAAGGGATCCATTTTGGAGCCGTTGCTGACCACCATCACAGACATGTTGTTGTGGAGGAGTCAGAGGACAGCAACAATTTTTGGTGGGCATTCAAATTTAAGGAGAACTCTCCACAGACTCTCGCAACTGATAAGAGTCAAATGTTTTTGTGAGGTCAGTGAAGCTCATGTACAGAGGTTGATGTTGTCTGCAGCACTTCTCCTAAACTTTGTGGGTGGTGAAGATCATGTTGGTGGTACCTTGAGATAGTCTGAATCCACATTGCAATTCTGGGAGGATTTCCTCGGTAAGAGGAAGCAGCCAGTTGAGGAGAATTCTGTCAAGAATCTTTCTGGAAGTGGACAATAGGACAATTCCTCAATAGTTTCCACAATCCGGTCTGTCTTCTTTCTTGCAGATGGTCATGATCATGGCATACCTAAGATTGGCTGGGATTTCTTCTGAATTCCAAATCTTGAACATTAGGGCATGAAACTGGTGATCCAGTTCTTCTCCTCCTTCTTTGAAGATTTTGGCAGGAATTTCTTCAGGTCCAGATGCCTTATTGTTCTTCATCTGCTTGATGGCTTCCTTTACCTCAATGAGTGTTGAAGTTCTAAGGTCACCCTTGACTTAATCCCTCAACATCCCATCAAAGATGCTTTTGTCAATGTTGGAGTCATGATTCAGGAGGTCTTCGAAGTATTCCTTCCATCATTCATTGAGCAATTTTCCCTGAGGAGGGTGACTCCATCCCTGGATCTAAGGGGGGTTAGCTCTTGGGTGCTGGGTCCACAGAGGGCTTTAGTGGTGTTGAAGAATCAGTGCATATCATGGGTGTTAGCGAGTTGTTGGGACCTCCTTTGCTTTGTTCTCCCACCACTTGTTCTTCATTTCATGGGTTTTCCTTTGAACCTCAGCTTTGAATTGATGGCGGACGTTTGGCTTCTGCTTGGAACTGATGTCATTTTGCTAAGCACAAAAGGCCTTGTGCTTACAGTTGATCAGATCTTGGATTTCCTGATCGTTCTCATCAAACCAATGTTGGTGCTTCCTGGTTGAGAAGTCCAGTGTTCTCTCACATACAGCATAGACAGCTGATCTGAGTGCTTTCCAGTGATCTTCGGGGCTCTCCATCTCAGTTTTGGTATTCATCAGTTTCTCAGGGGCGCACTGCAAGAAAGGGTCACATTTAGTTGGGTCCTTGAGACTCTCAACATTGATCTTCTGTCTGGTTGATTTCTTCCACATTTGTTGTTTTGATGGAAGTAATGGAGCAGATGGGGTGATGGTCCATCCAACAATTGTCAGCACCTGTCATTACTTTGGTGATGTAAACGTCTTCACAATCACAATCACGGACAATGACATAGTTGATCAGATGCCAATACTTAGACCCCGGGTGTTGTCATGATGTCTTGTATTTGTTCTTTTGGCGGAACATGGTGTTCATGATAATTAGGTTGTGTTCTGTGCATTTTGCCAGGAGAAGAATTCTGTTAGAATTGGTCTTACCCACTCCTTCCTTTCCGATCATGCCATTCCAGAGCTCCGAGTCATGTCCAACTCTTGCATTAAAATCTTCAAGGAGTATGAATGTGTCCTCTTTGGGGATGGTGGAGAAAATGTGGTCAAGGTTGGCATAGAATCCTTCTTTGGTTTCCTCATCAGCATCAAGGGTTGGAGTGTATGCACTGATGAATGTTGCATGCTGGTTCTTGGCAAGTTTAAGGCAGAGGGTCATGAGTCATTCATTGATGCTAACTGATAATTCTGCGAGTTGGTTGACAATTTTGTTTTTGATGGCAAAACCAACGCCCTGGATTCGTCGTTCATCGTCACCTGTTTTTTTCCAGAACAAAGTTAAACTACCACGCTGTTCCTTGAACTGTCCTTCTGTATGTCCAGTCTCACTCAGTACAGCATTGTTGATGTCATGTCTCCTGTGTTCTCTGGCCATGATTGCTGCTCCTCACTCTGTTTGATTATTTTTCGATGTTCATCTAGAAGCTCACTTTTCCACTTTGGATGACCCTGCCCGGAGTGCGAGACTCCCAGCGGCACTGCTCTCAGGAACCTGGGAACAGTCATGCCGCTCCACATCAAGGTCACGATCCACTGGGGCAGTCTTTTCAATAGAATTCTAGTGTAAAACGTGCTCAAAGTACTTCAAATGCACCATCTAAATACGTGAAACAGTGCTAGCATGATCATCCAGTGTTACTTTGTGAAGACAGACAGGCTGGGTTGTATGGAGAAGAAGAAGAAAACCAAAAATAGCAGGGAATATTTTCATCCTTTGGAGGCAATGAGCCATATTCTACTGTTATTCTGGTGTAAATCCAGAGTAATTCCATTGGTATCAATGGAATAATACCAGTGTAAATCTAGAGTAACAGCCACACAGCCCTAGATCACAGCACTATAACAACCATCTTATAAAACATTCAGACTCTTCTGTACTCTAAATTTCTGCCAATTGCCATGATATGTAATTCACTGAAAGCTAAAACAGCCACCACCTCCAGACATCAGAATGGTTTCTTTAAGAAAGAAAAAAAAATACTGTGAATAACTTTTACATTGCCTGAAGGCAAGTTTGCCCTGCACTTGCATTTTATTAAGCTGTGCCATATGTAGTCTGAGGACACCTGAGATATATAAACTGCTATTGAAATATGAACAGACTCATGTTTCTAAGTATTTCCTGCCCTTATAAAACCTTTGCACTTGCTCATTAATTTCAACAAATATTGAGGTGAACCAGCTGCTGAGGTGAGACGATTCAGATAAAATACCTCACAGATGTATGCCAACTTTGCATGGGATCTTATTATCTACAAGTGATTAATCAACCATTAAGAAGTCAGTGTATTGGAGTATGGACATTGGGGATCACTGCCAGAAGGAGAATAATGGATTTTGCTTACAACAAAAGGGAACTAAGTGCTAAAATAGCTTAGAGAGAAAATATTTGGAGATTAGAAAACAGTCGTTTTGTTGTTCTTTAGCTCTCTTAAAAAGAGAGAACACGTCACAAGAGTTAAACATTTACACAACAAGCAGAGCAGGAAGTTCAAACTCATCCAGTTTATTGATGAAGAGGAATGCATTTTGTGCAACAGAGGGGGAAAGCTGAATAGGCTAAGATAGAAATTACAATCCCAGTGAAAAATGAAAATACCGGACGATCCAAAGGGTTACCTTGTATTCCTTTCTAAGGATACAAGCCTGCTTCTATTATAGTGAAGGAAAGTTCTGTCACTGAACTCAACAGAGCAGGTCCTAAAATTTTAGGACTCTCTGTTGGTAGAAATGGCTAATGATTGACTTTTGGGGGGATCATTATAAATGAGACCCATACTATTGGAAAAGTCCATTATCTGAAGACAGTGGGACATAACACTTAGCTCTTTTATACAGTTCTGTACAAATTGAAAGCACCAGGCAGACATTAACTAAGCTGAGCCCTTGCTTATCCCTTCCAAGGAGATGATACTGAGCTACTGCGGATACAGCTGGCTCTAGTCACAGGATCATTACAGGCAGGGCCGGCTCTGGCTTTTTGGCCGCCCCAAGAAAAAAAAAAAAAAAACCACGGGGCAGCCAGAACAGCAAAGCAAAAAAAAAAAAAAACCTGTGGAGCACGGGTGCAGGGGGACCAGCTGGGGGGGAAGGGGGAAGGGGAGGGAGCGGGCGGGAGGGCTCTGCTCCGGTCTGCGGGGAGGGAAGGAAGAGGACTGACCTGCAGGGGGCTCTGGCCCCCTGCAAAAAAAAAAAAAAAAAAAGCGTCCGTGCCGCCCTAGGATTGGGCAGAATGCCGCCTCAAACAATCTGCTGCCCCAAGCTCAGCTGGTGCCTGGAGCCGGCCCTGATTGCAGGGATGGACAGACATTGAGCTAGATGCCAACAAGCTGAAGAAAACTCTGAAGACAAAGTATTGTGGGAGCCTGTCCCTGTGTGTCCAATCACACCCACAAGCTGTCACCACGCACAGTATACAGGAAGATGCACACCCCTCTCTGCTTTGAGAAATTCAATTGTGCATGAAAAAGTGTTTTGTGAAATCACAAATTTTAAGGCAGTTGCAAAGATGGTGAGGAAATAGTAAATAACAGATAATAAAAATGAGTTACCATACAGTCTGAGTCATAACTAACTCCTTAACGAGGAAGGTAAGTAACCTGGAAACTAAAGGAGAGCAGTTAAGTGACTTACTCATGGTCACAGAGGAAGTGTCAGAGCCGGGGCTAGAACCCATGAGTTCCTGGCTTCCAATCCCATGTTGAACTGCTAGACTACACAAAATAGCATAAACATCATTTACAGAGTTTTTTCTCTGTTTCTCCTTTTGATTCAAAGACAATAAAAAGACCTGTAGCAGCTTCTAGTACTTTCAATTTACTTTCCTTTGTTTTTTTGCAACTCTGATATTTTCTCCAAATTCTTTTCAGATTTTTCAAGTGCTGTGGAATTCCACTGGATGATAAATATGGATTCAGGTATTAAGTAGATCAAACAGCAAATTTTCCAAGGCCCACACATTAATTCCCTAAATTCCACACCACAGTGTGGGAGAAAGTGAGTCTTTGCATAGTTGTGCTTTAATTTTCCATAATTATGCTTCTCAGTAAGGTTCTCCATGTAGTCTGACGTAATAACATTCTACTTGACTGTTCACTATTTCATAAACATTGGTACTTTGCAGGTTTAAAGTCTATTGAATTGTTAATAAGATGCCACGATAGCACAAGAGGAGAGTTATGTACAGTAATGTATCATAGAAACTTAGCTCATACAGCAACTGGTACTGAATTATACTTAGTGCTGCTTAGGAGCATGGGGGGGAGGAATGAAAGAGGGAACCAGTCACCCTCCCTCCCTGCCCATTCCATCACCAGAGCAGGCAGCCATGATTTGGTTTCCAGTGTAAAAGAAATGGGGTTGACAAATGCTGCCTGATGGGCTGAGGAGCTCAAATAAGGCAGGCCTGGGTGTGGCTGGAGAACAGCTATGCTTGCCTCCTTGGCATATCAGCCAGCATTAGGACAGCTGTGCTAGAGAGCAGCACTGAAAATGCCTTTAAAAAGATGTAGCAGGAGCCACCTCTTAATGCACGCCACACTGCACCTCTGGCTGCATTATGCCTTCCAGTAGATATTATCCCAATGTAGCTAGCAGTGAAGGACACCTCCTGCCACTCCTCAATATGGCTCTGCCTGAAGGCATAATTTAGCCTGGTTTGAATAATTGCTTGTCAAAAACATCTCAAGATTTGGGCTCAGGAACTGGAAAAAGTACAACCAGCAAAATACATCAACTCACCTGGTGATAGTTCTGGACTTATTAAGTGCTTTGCTGAGGACCAGAGATGGTGCAGACTGACGTCTTTGAGCCAGACTCTTCATCTTCTGTTTGGAAAAAAGAAACAAAAAGAACCAGAGGTGAGATTTTAAACACTAACTGAATGTATACAGACATTCGGCTCCTGTCTCCATTAATCTAATTGGAGTGTGATCTCTAAAGACTGATAACACTAAATGTCAGCATTAACTATTTAATTGCTGATTATTGGATAGAATGGGAAAGCGAATGGCAGTGAACTCACAGAAGGCAGGGAAGAAACTGGGGATTACTGCAGAGAAGGAATAAGGGAGGGGAGACACAGACAAGGAAGATATAGAGAAAGACAAAGGATGGGGAAGAAAGAGGGAGAAAAGAGAAAAATAGCGGTAGTTCTAGAGAGCAGCGTATTTTTCTATTGAGTGAAGTTGAGTATTACAATAAAGTGCAAAACAAATAAGATTATTCTTCCGCAAAGAGGAGATTTTCAAAAGCACCCAAAGGATTTACGAGTACACATTACATTGACTTTCAAACAGACCACTGTTCTAACCACTACCATTCCCCTCAAACAGGCAGGAAAAAAACCTAGATTTCCTGACCTCTCCGACATTCTGATGTCTAGTAATTAGTTGGCAAAGCATGTGTGACATCCCCCTCTAATGGCTGGCCCTCAGAAAATATAAGTTACTTTTTTAGCTCAACTAATAGAGGTCTGTGCTGGTGATCCAAAGGGCTGGAGGGTTCCAACTGTGCTGATTTGCAACCAGGATCCACCCCAACTCTGGTAGTCATGGTAGAATTTGTTTTTTCCAGTTTTCTTTTTTAAAAACTGGTGTATTTAATTCACCTAGTGAAGAAGCATTCTTAAATACAGATTCTATAGTTTAAACAAAATCACTATAACTTGTCTAACATGGCACATTGTGCAGCAAAACCCAGGTGTTCCACAGTTTGGTCATTTGTCACACACTTGGATTGCGTGTATCATGCACTGAAGGTTGAGAGAGATGTCCCTAATCTATAGCTTCTAAGACATGTGTTTGTTCTTACAAGCTTTGATATAAAAATATGCAACACTAGAATTTTCCTTTAACATTGTTCCAGATCTCAGGATTGGTGACCACGGAGAACAAACAAAAATAAAACTCTTAAGATTCATCCCATGACTGTTTTCAGCCAGTCGTGATCCAGGATTTTCTTCCTTTATGCTAACGATAACCACCGAACACTATTAAACATTTTAGAGGACTATTGATTCTTCTGACAATTTGTATTCTTAATATAGCACAAAACTTGTTAGGGCAGGTTCAGGTACTACACTTGATCTTAGCTCATAGAGAGCTATTACATTCTTCACGGAGAGGGAAAACTATGCAATGCTCCATTGTATCCTTTCTTTAGCCAAGCGGGGAGACATTGATCAGTAATCATAGCAGTGCATTTGTTGCTGTGATGATTTTTTATACTTGCTTTTCTATTCATGCAATGTGTGCTTGTTTGGTTATAATATATTTGTCTGGTAACAGACACTGCTCGTATTAAGGCTCTGTTATACAGCAATGGTTGAATTTCCATGATAAGCTTGATTTCTGGTCCAACTCTAAAATCTACAGAAAATACTATCCATTTTGATAAGTTAGAAGAATTCTAACTTGGTCCCAGGCCTATCTGATTTGAAGTTATGCAGGTAAAGGTTTAATAGACTGCCATCCTAAAAAAGATTTCCAGTGCTTTTTTTCCACTTTATAGCAGAAAACAGAGAGAAAATACCTTCTTTGCTGAATTCTTCTAGCTGAGAACTTGTGCAAAGGATCAAACATTGCCTGATTACAATCAAATCTCATAGACTTTAAGGCCAGAAGAGACCATCATGATCATCTACTCTGACCTGCAGAACACAGGTCAGAGATTTCACCCAATAACTTCCGAAGACTAAGGACTGTGTCTTTATAGGCATTTTCAGTCTTGCCAACTTCCAGTTTTATCGCGAGTCTCATGATATTTGGTGGTTTTCTTAAAGCCCAAGCTCCTGGAGTCATGGGATTGAATGAGAGTCTCAGCAATGATTTTTAAAAGATTTTGGACCTCGTGGGAGAGAAGAAAAGTTAGAAAATGTGACCCCGCACAGGCCTAAAGAAACAGAAGACAAAGTGAACAAAAAGATTAGTATTTTTTTAAAATCTCATGGTTTTCGGGAGGCTGACTCATGATTTTTTAATGCTTGGGGTTGGCAATACCAGGCAGCCTACCACAACGGGACCCTGATCTTGACTGGGAGCCGCCAAGAGCTACAGTAATATAGAATAATAATAAATGAGTATCAGACTCCAGGAAGTTCAGAATAGGACCCAAATCACTGCTGTAGACATAAGCTTTCAAGTCTCTAGCCTTGCAGAGAGAGGCCTCAAAACATAAATAGATCGCTAAAGAGCCTTGCCATAGGAAAAAGGAGAATTTCCCAACCAAGACTGAAGTTAGTCAGGCCATCTGTTTGTAAATGAAAACACTTTAAAAGTAGTGCTCAACACAACTATAAAGTTCTTCTAATTTTTATTTATTTAGACCAGTGGTTCCCAAACTTTAACAGCCCGCAAACCCCTTTCACTAAATTGTGACATCTCGTGAACCCCCTCCTAAAAATGAATATTTCCAGGGATTTAAGTTTAAATTTCCTCAGTGTGATGGATTCGCTTGCTTTGCTCTGCATAGCTCTTGGAAGTCTGGAACCACTGGAGAAAGATAAAGTCTCAGGTCTGGTTCGGCATCAAGTCTGTTTCTGTATTTGGTTTTCAGATGTGCATACGAGGAAAATGCTTTCTCGCATAAGTATGTTGTTGAAAATAGTAACAAAATGGCAGCAGCTTTTTCTGCCAGAAAGGGGTACTCGTTTCTTAAACTCAGCCAAAAGTTGATCAATGATAGATTTCTGAAACTCCTTTTCAGTTCGTAATCACAGGAGATCTCAATCAATTTCTCTTTTTCCTTGGTGTTTAATATCTGTGCTGAGAAAGTGGTATCATCAAAAGGGTTGTGAATTCAGTCATTATCACCTGACATAGCTGGAAAGTATTCCCTGAAAGTTGTGCAAAGTCCTTTTAGGTGTGCAATTATATTGGTTTTAGTGCACTGATCCAACTGAAGTTTATGTTCTACCAGGAAGTCATGAAGATTACTGAATCACTCAGTTTGATTGTTTTCCAAACAACTTCCCCAGAACTGCAACTTCTTTATCAGGGATTCAACTCGCTCTTGCACATTGAAAACTGTTATATTGAGGCCTTGAAGAGATAAATTTAGGTCATTAATTCTTGAGAAAATATCTGCTAAATAAGCTAGGCTCTGGAGCCAGAAATTATTTTCCATACAGCTGGCAAGTTGGAAAGGGTGGCTGTTGAAAAAAAACTAGGATTTCCATTCTAACCTCAAACAAGCACACAAGGATTTTACCCCTTGAGAACCATCTAACTTCAGTATGGGTCAACACACAGACGTGTATACTACCCATTTCTTCACAAAGTATGTGAAATATTCTGGAATTTGTTGGCCATGATTTTATGAAATTCACCATTTTCACTACATTGTCCAGCACTTCCTTCAGTGCCTCTGGCATGCATTTTGTTGCAAGGGCTTGTCTATGGATGCTGCAATGAGTCCAAGAGACTTTTGATGCAACCTTTTTTGTTTGAGCTACAAATCCAGTATACTTCCCCGTCATTGATGTGGCCCCATCAGTGCAAATGCCTAGGCAACGAGATCAATCTATTTCCTTTTCTTGAAAATATGCATTAGTCAGATTGAAGATATCTTCTCCAGTTGTACGTTCTTCCAATGGTCGGCAAAACAACAAGTCTTCTTCAACCATACCTTCATTCACATAACGTACAAACAGTAGCAAAATAGCTAGATTAGCTACATCAGTTGATTCATCCAACTGTATAGCATAATATGGAATATTTTTCACTCTATGTACAATTGTGGTCTCTACATTATTTGACATGTCATTAATTCTTCGTGACAACGTATTATTGGATAAAGGTACCATGTCAATCCTTTTTGCAGCCTTTTCTCCGAGCATGCAATGAACTACATCTTTTATACATGGACCAATCAAGCTCTCTGCTATGGTATGGGCTTCTGATGCTTTTGCTACTTGGTAGCTCACGCAGTATGACGCTTTAAGTGCATTTTCATTATCAGTACTTGCTTTGGATATAAAACTGGTAATGTCACTTTTCTTCTCAGCTAATTTTCGCTTGAAAAACTCAACAGGCTTGTCAAGTTGTGCAGGATGCCTAGTTTCTAAATGGTGCCGAAGTAGAGAAGGTTTGAGGCTGCTGTTTGCTAGAACATCACCACAAATCACACACAGTGGTTTTGGATGTTCTTGATCACCAATGCATGTAAAGCCATATTTTATATAATCGTCATATTTTCTTTTCTTTGTAAGTGACTTTCCAGGACCATCATGATCATTAGACTTAGATTTTCCACAGTGTGGACTTGAGGAAACACTAGCTGATTCCAGCGTCTTTACACTTTCCTTTTTCAGCCACTTATCCATTGAACTTGTGTACAAAATTCTAATAAAAATAACAGAGAGAGACTGCCAACAACCAACAAACTAGAAACTGAGAAGATTCACTCACTCAAGCAAATCAGCACTCCAGAGAGAAGGACAATTACTGAGACACCTTAACACTCCTACACTGGCTACAACGTGCTTCTGGCTGGTTTGGCTCGCAAACAGCTTTTCTTCCGCCGAGGAAGGTGCCCTGGGAGGGACAAATTAGCTTGGACCACCCCCCACGTTCAGCGTGGCCCCCTGCCTTTTGCCCTGGATGCAAACTTCCCCTGCCTGACAAGGACAGGGATCCGAGCTACCACCTGCACCCCGCATGGAGTGCTGGGGTTCGGGGCTGCTGGCTCCCCCGCTGACAGGGGAGGGCTGGGGCTGCCGGCTCAAACTGCCCAGCCCCGCTCTCCCCGAGGCTCGGGCTGCTGGCTCCACCGCTGACGGGGAGGGCTCGGGCTGCCGGCTCAAACTGCCCACTCTCCATGAGGCTCGGGCTGCCGGCTCCCTGGCTGACAGGGGAGGGGCTCGGGCTGCTGGATCAAACTGCCCGGCCCCGCTCTCCCTGGGGCTCGGGCTGCTGGCTCCCCCGCTGACAGGAGAGGGGCTCGGGCTGCCGGCTCAAACTGCCCGCTCTCCACGAGGCTCGGGCTGCCGACTCCCTGGCTGACAGGAGAGGGCTTGGGCTGCCCGCTCAAATTGCCCGGCTCCGCTCTCCCTGGGGTCGGGATGTCTGCCCTGCAACGGGTCCCAGCAGAGTCCTCTGGCCGCCATTAATGAAATTTTTCTTGCGAACCCCCTGAAACGTTCTGCAAACCTCCAGGGGTTCACGAACCCCACTTTGGGAACCACTGATTTAGACAGATTCCTAGTTTAAAGAACAGAGAGTGGGACGCAATTAAAATTAAGTTAATTTAATTAATCTATTCTGTGGGGGAATGAGACAGCTTCCTGGTCTAGTGAGCTGCACCCAAGACTTCTGTTATCTCTAGCTTCCCTACCCGTGTTTTTTTTTATCCACATACACACCCTGAGGTCTCGTGCTGGCAGCACTTAGGAGACCTAAGAGAATCTGTATGGCAATGAAGAGCAAGCAGAGGGCAAGGGATTAGTGGGAGGAGTGGCAACAGACATGGAGCCAGCATTTCTCCATATACAAATCCCATATGTCCATATCATGAAATTGTAACATTTTTTTAAATAAAGGAAAGTAGTATGGTAACAAATCCTCACTGGCAGAGGCATGCAGATATGAAACATCATAAAATCAATATCCCATGAATAAGGCTATGATTCAGTCACGGGTATTTTTAGTAAAACTCATGGAGAAGTCACAGGCAATAATCAAAAATTCATGGCCTGTGACCTGTCCATGAGTTGTACTATAAATACCCCTGACTAAATCTTTGGGGGGGGGGGAAGGAAGGTCGCTGCTGGGTGGGGGTGCATCTGGGGGCTGCTGCTGGGGTGGGGTGGACAGCGGCACCAGCTGCTGGGGGCTGCCAAGCCAACTGCAGCTGCTCTGGCCGCCCCGGGACCGCTGCCGGGGGCCGTTGACAATGGCTGCTCTGGCTGCTGTGGGCCGCCAAGCAGTGGCTGCTCAGGAAATGGGGCCAGCTGCCCGGGGCCTCCCAAGCAGCAGCCAGAGCGGCTGTCCCCGGGGACCACATGAGCAGTTGCCCCAGAGCCAGCTGCTTGGGCAGCCCTGAGGTCAGCCACACTGGCTGCTGCAGAAGTCATGGAGGTTGCGAAAAGTCACGGAATCCATGACTTCTACGACCTCCGTGACTGACACGGAGCCCTATATGATGCACATTTTTAGTACTCTGCATGCAAAGATGGTAGGCTGGCATCTGCAAGGGGCAGAGTTAAGGTACTGTATGTCACTGTACATTTACATACTTTCATAGGTGTGGGTTTCTTCTAAATTTTACCTTATCGCTATGTTTCTTGGGTTTCTGTTTTTTTAAACTCAAACCACAGAAATGAACCTGTAATCTCAATTTCACTTGAAGTTTTCTGTTGGGGTTATAATACCATTTTAAAGTGTTATCGCTGCAAAGAAACTGTACAAACAATGCCAGATCCTCATCTGGTATAAACTAGCATAGCTCCATAGATTTCAACTGAGTTATGCTAATTTATAGGTTCCGGCCCAAATCGTTTAACAAATTAGATCTTGTAATCTTATTGATTGAAAGATGAGCAGTAAAACTGCCAGCCTTTACTCTGAGTATCAACCTAGTCATCTGCTCCAGGGAAGTCTATTCCTAAATGCTGGCATTAAACTAATTTTGGTTAGTAGTTTAAGTGGACGGTCGCTTTATATTGTGTTGCTCAATTATGGCATTAATCTCCATTCTGTGAAAAAGCTAATGTACAAAAGTTCTTGAGTGGAGTTTTTTTTTTTTTAAGCAAAACAAACCTAACTGAAAATATAGCACTTTATTATGATTTCTGCATAGCATTTCATTATATTAGGCCTGGAAAGAGATCAGCAGAGCATTTGTTAAGTAGAGAACATACACAAAAATTCATTGTACATGTGATTTCTTTTGTGAGGAAAAATAATTAAACACTGTACCACTTACATCTGGTATCTTATAATTTTTATGCGCATCTAGAGAAGCAAAACAGGTGTCATTCTTTTCCAGGTTAGTGCAATGAACAGACATCCTTTTTCAGCTACTTGATAGCTCAACCATTCTGATTTATGTAATATTTTTACACATCATCCTCCAGTCTCACGTAATGCTGATACTATTAAACTATTTAAGGCCCTGATCCTCAGCTTGTTCTACCATCAGGGGTGGGCAAACTTTTTGGCCTGAGGGCCGCATCGGGTTTCATAAATTGTATGTAGGGCTGGTTAAGGGAGGGGGTCGTGGCCCGGCCCCCACCTCCTATCTGCCCCCCCCCAGGACTCCTGTCTCATCCAACCCCCCATTCCCTAATGGCCCCTCTGGGACCCCTACCCCAACCCCATCCAACCACCCCTTCTCCCTGTCCCCTGACTTCCCCCGGAACCCCTGCCCCTGATTGCCCCCTGCCACTCCATCCAACCCCCCCTCCTTCCTGACTGCCCCCCCAGAATCCCTGCCCCCATTCAACCCCGTTTCCCCCCACAACCACCATCCACACCCCCGCCCCCTGGCCACCACCCCAAACTCCCCTGCCCTCTATCCAACCCGCCCTGCTCCCTGTCCCCTTACCGTGCTGCCTGGAGCACCAGTAGCTGCAGCGCTACAGCCGTGCCGCCCGGCTGGAGCTGGGCCACGCTGCCGCCGCCACCACACAGCACAGAGCACCGGGTCAGGCCAGGCTCTGCAGCTGCGCTGCCCCAGGAGCTCACAGTCCCACCGCCCAGAGCATTGCGCCGGCGGTGGAACAAGTGAGCTGAGGCTGCGGGGGAGCAGCGGGGAAAGGGCCGAGGGCTAGCCTCCAGGGCCAGGAGCTTGGGGGCCGGGCAGGACAATCCCGCGGGCTGGATGTGGCCTGCGGGCATAGTTTGCCCACCCCTGGTCTACACAGACAGACCCCTAGTCCCCAACGTGCAACTAAGTTTTGATTTACTTCTTTTGTAATCATCCTAGCATAATGTTTTTTGTCATGCTCAAATAATCTAAACTCACTCAATACCATATTTAGATTAATACGTGAACCTTGTTGTGTACTAAAGAAATCAAAGATCCGGTCCAGCTCCCATTTAAATCAATGACAAAGTTAGAGCAGAATCAAGTTCACAGAATGTATGTGTGTTCACAGAATGAATATTGCTGATGTATTCCAGCAAGATACAAAGCAAGAATGTCAGACGTTTTTTGGACAATAAGACACTTGCTTTTTGAGGAGAGGATGGGAACCGAAGGGCTTGCAAGCTTGATAATGAAATATGGAACCTTTGGCCTCTAAGCCAATGGTTTGAACCCAGAAGAAAAATCAATACTATTTGAGGATGATTCAGTGATCTATGTGAAATGGACGAAGAACTCAGTCTATCCCTAGCTGATAGGTGACCACAACACGAACACCACCTCTGTAAAAGGCAGATACCATTGTTGACTCACTCACTAGAATCAAAAGGATTGTATGTGTCTGGAAACTGAATTAACATCTCCATCTCTAAAAGTGGGTGAGGATTGAAGCACAGTGGCTAGCTACTGCAACCTTCACCCACACTATTGCTGCTATACCTGTTCTGCAAGCAGAGGATTTTGCTCTTTTGCATGGGAAATCTGGACCGTTCAATAGGGTGACCAGATGTCCCGATTTTATAGGGTCAATCCTGATATTTGGAGCTTTTCTTATATAGGCTCCTATTACCTGTCACCCCCATCCCGATTTTTCACACTTGCTGTCTGGTCACCCTACCCTTCAACTTTTAATGAAAAGAAACCTGCCTTAAACAAAACTCACTCTATAAAATCTTTACGTCAATAAGAACAGTTTATGATTTCATTCATACAAACTCTGCCCTCTTGATGTTTGAAGTAACAACAAAAATATCTGGGCATACATGCCTTATGGTTTAGTTATGTCATACTTAATTCATGTTTACAGACTTTTAAGGAAGCCTATATCAAGGTTTACAAATAATTGTTTTTACTAAGACTAAAAAAAAGCCCCAAAATATTCCTCACTGCCCAACAGTTTATCTTTCAAGATCTACTTATGCATCAGCACTCTGAGTATATTTCACAGCTAGATTGCACAGGTATCACTAGGCCAGGGTTTCTCAAACTTCCTTGCACCACGACCCCTTTCTGACAACAAAAATTACTACACGACCCCAGGAGATGGAACAGAGCTCGCCCGAGCCCTTCCACCCCAGATGGGGGGGCCAAAGCCCAAGCCCAACTGCCCCAGGCGGGGGTGGAAGAAATGGGGCAAAGCCAAAACCGAAGGGCTTCAGCCCCAGGCAGTGGGCCTGTAACCTGAGCCCCGCTGCCCACGGCTGAAGCAGTTGGGCTTGGGCTTCAGCTTTGGCCCTGGGCAATGGGGCTCGGGCTTTGGCCCCAGGCCCCAGCAAGTGTAAGCCAGTCCTGGTGACCCCATTAAAACGGTGTTTTGACCCATAGTTTGAAAAACGCTGCACTAGGCTATTCATAACTTAGTAGGTAATAAGCCCTTTATGTTGTTTACTTCTGTTTTCTGCATGCCTTAAGCTAATATTTTTCAAAATCATACAATACACATTGAATATAAATAAATTAAACCTCGAGAAGTTCACTATTTCTTCAGTAGGACAACAGGGCTGTTTATAACTTTCTATCCCGTTCTTGACCCCTTTTAATCAGAATTATTCTGATTGCTTCGTGAGTTGACAGTTCAGCTGTTATTAGGTTTAGCCTGTAGTGAGTGTGTGTTTGTGTGCTCCATAAATTTACAGAATGTAAAATGTCCTTCTCAGGGCTCATCTACCATAAAGGTAGATCAAGTGAATATTTAGCAAACTACTGAGTTACTGTTTACACTGGCAACATACTTTTACTTATTTACTTACAAGGACTTTCCCAAAAATAAAGTCAATTTAAGAGGGCTAACTAAGGCCTGGTCTACACTACGAGTTTAGGTCAAATTTAGCAGCTTTAAATCGAATTAAGCCTGGACACGTCCACATGACGAAGCTCTTTTTTTCGACTTAAAGGGCCCTTTAAACCGGTTTCTTTACTCCACCTCCGATGAGGGGATTAGCGCTAAAATCGGCCTTTGCGGGTCAGATTTGGGGTAGTGCGGATGGAATTCGACGTTATTGGCCTCCAGGAGCTATCCCACAGTGCTTCATTGTGACCGCTCTGGATAGCGCTCTCAACTCAGATGCACTGACCAGGTAGACAGGAAAAGCCCCGCGAACTTTTGAATTTCATTTCCTGTTTGCCCAGCGTGGAGAGCACAGGTGACCACGCAGAGCTCATCAGCACAGGTAACCATGATGGAGTCCCAGGATCGCAAAAGAGCTCCAGCATGGACAGAACGGGAGGTACGGGATCTGCTCGCCATATGGGGAGACGAATCAGTGCTAGCTGAACTCTGTAGCAGTAAATGAAATGGCAAAATATTAGAAAAAGTCTCAAAGACCATGAAGGACAGAGGCCATAACAGGGATGCACAGCACTGCCGCGTGAAAATTAAGGAGCTAAGGGAAGCCTACCACAAAGCCAGAGAGGCAAATGGAAGGTCCGGGGCAGAGCCGCAAACATGCCGCTTCTACGCAGAGCTGCATGCCATTCTAGGGGGTGCAGCCACGACTACCCCAACCGTGTGCTTTGACTCCATCAATGGAGAATCAGGCAACAGGGAAGCGGGTTTGGGGTACGAGGAAGATGATGATGAAGACAATGAAGACAGCTCACAGCAAGGAAGCGGAGAAACTGGTTTCCCCAACAGCCAGGATATGTTTATCCCTGGACCTGGAACCAGTAACCCCCGAACTCACCCAACATGTGCTCCCAGACCCTGAGGGCACACAAGGGACCTCTGGTGAGTGTACCTTTGTAAATATTACACATGGTTTAAAAGCAAGCATGTTTAATGATTAATTTGCCCTGGCAATCGCGGCCAGTACAGCTACTGGAAAAGTCTGTTAATGTGTATGGGGCTGGAGCGGAAATCCTCCAGGGACATCTCCAGAAAGCTCTCCTTCATGTACTCCCAAAGCCTTTGTAAAAGATTTCTGGGGGGGGCTGCCTTATCCCGTCCGCCATGGTACGACACTTTACCACGCCAGGCCAGTAGCACGTAGTCTGGAATCATTGCATAACAAAGCATGGCAGCATATGGTCCCGGTGTTTGTTGGCATGCAGACAACATCCATTTCTTATCGCTCTTTGTTATCCTCAGGAGAGTGATATCATTCACGATCACCTGGTTGAAATGGGGTGATTTTATTAAGGGGACATTCAGAGGTGCCCGTTCCTGCTCGTCTGAACAGAAATGTTCCCCACTGTTAGCCACACAGTGGGGGGAGGGGTGGGGGGAGGGGTGAAGTGACCATCCCAGAGAATTGGGTGGGGGGGGGGGTAGTTGGGTTTGTGATGCATGTTAACCCGGAAACCGCAGCCCCTCCTTTTACATTGCAAACCCATTTTAAATGGCCAACCCAACGGGTGCTTGGTATGGGAAATGAGAGCGCTACTGTTTGAAACCATTCCCACGTTAAGAAGGTTAAAAAAGCCAAAAGACTGTGGCTTACCATGGCTGCTTGCAAGCCGAAATCTGTTGCCTGGCACTGCGTGAGTGATCTCTCACACCAAACCGGCAGGCCCTCAATATGAGAGGAAAAATGCGACCTTGTAACGAAAGCACATGCTGTGTAATGTGAACAGCAAAATTTAACGTGAAAGAGTGTACCCATTGTTCTCTAAAATGTGACTTTTTTAACCACCTCTCCCTTCTCCTCCACCAGCTGCAAATGTTTCTCCTTCACAGAGGCCAGTGAAGATTAGAAGGAGAAAACCGCAGACTCGGGATGATATGTTCTCGGAGCTCCAGATGTCCTCCCATGCTGACAGAGCACAGCAGAATGCGTGGAGGCAGACAATGTCATAGTGCAAAAAAGCACAATATGAACGAGAGGAGAGGTGGCGGGCTGAATCACGGGCTGAAGAGAGAAAGTGGCGGGCTGAAGAGGATAGGTGGCATCAGCTTGTTGACAGAAGGCAAGAGTCGATGCTCTGGCTGCTGGAGCATCAAACTGATATGCTCCAGCGTATGGTTGAGCTGCAGGAAAGGCCACAGGAGCAGAGACCGCTGCTACAGCCCCTGTGTAACCAACAGCCCTCCTCCCCAAGTTCCATAGCCTCCTCACCCAGACGCCCAAGAACGCGGTGGGGGGGCCTCCAGCCACCCAGTCACTCCACCCCAGATGATTGCCCAAGCATCAGAAGGCTGGCCTTCAATAAGTGTTAAAGTTTTAAACTGCAGTGTGGCCTTTTCCTTCCCTCCTCCCCCACCCCTCCCGGGCTACCTTGGCAGTTATCCCCCTAGTTGTGTGATGAATTAATAAAGAATGCATGAATGTGAAGTAACAATGACTTTATTGCCTCTGCAAGCGGTGCTCGAAGGGGGGAGGAGAGGGTGGTTAGTTTACAGGGAATTAGAGTGAACTGGGGGGGGAGGGGAGACGGAGGGTTCATCAAGGAGAAACAAACAGAAGTTTCACACCATAGCCTGGCCAGTCACAAAACTCGCTTTCAAAGCTTCTCTTATGCGCACCGCACCCTGCTGTACTCTTCTAATCGCCCTGGTGTCTGGCTGCGCATAATCAGCGGCCAGGCAATTTGCCTCAACCTCCCACCCCACCATAAATGTCTCCCCCTTACTCTCACAGATATTGTGGAGCACACAGCAAGCAGCAATAACAATTGGAATATTGGCTTCGCTGAGGTCTATCCGAGTCAGTAAACTGCGCCAGCGCGCTTTTAAACGTCCAAATGCACATTCCACCACCATTCGGCACTTGCTCAGCCTATAGTTGAACAGGTCCTGACTACTGTCCAGGCTGCCTGTGTACGGCTTCATGAGCCATGGCATTAAGGGGTAGGCTGGTCCCCAAGGATAACGATAGGCATTTCAACATCCCCAATAGTTATTTTCTGGTCCGGAAAGAAAGTCCCTTCCTCCAGCTTTTGAAACAGACCGGAGTTCCTGAAGACACGAGCATCATGTACCTTTCCCGGCCATCCCACGTTGACGTTAGTGAAACGTCCCTTGTGATCCACTAGGGCTTGCAGCAGCATTGAAAAGTACCCCTTGCGGTTTATGTACTCGGTGGCTTGGTGCTCCGGTGACAAGATAGGGATATGGGTTCTGTCTATCGCCCCACCACAGTTTGGGAATCCCATTGCAGCAAAGCCATCCACTGTGACCTGCATGTTTCCCAGAGTCACTACCCTTGATATCAGCAGGTCTTTGATTGCGTTGGCTACTTGGATCACAGCAGCCCACACAGTAGATTTGCCCACTCCAAATTGATTCCCAACTGACCGGTAGCTGTCTGGCGTTGCAAGCTTCCACAGGGCTATCACCACTTGCTTCTCAACTGTGAGGGCTGCTCTCATCCTGGTATTCTGGCGCTTCAGGGCAGGGGAAAGCAAGTCACAAAGTTCCATGAAAGTGCCCTTACGCATGCGAAAATTTGGTAGCCACTGGGAATTGTCTCACACCTGCAACATGATGCGGTCCTACCAGTCTGTGCTTGTTTCCCGGGCCCAGAATCAGCATTCCACGCCATGAACCTGCCCCAGTAACACCATGATTTGCACATTGCTGGGACCTGTACTTTGTGAGAGGTCTATGTCCATGTCAATTTCCTCATCACTCTCGTCGCCGCGCTGCAATCGCCTCCTCGGCTGGTCCTGGTTTTGCTTTGGCATGTCCTGGCTCTGCATATACTCCAGGACAATGCGCGTGGTGTTCATAGTGCTCATAATTGCCGCAGTGATCTGAGCGGGCTCCATGATCCCAGTGTTATGGCATCTGGGCTGAAAAAAGGCGCGAAACTATTGTCTGACGGAGGGAGGGAGAGAGGGAGGAGCGAGTGACGACATGGCTTACAGGTATAGGGAATTAAAATCAACAAAGGTGCCTGTGCATCAGGGAGAAACACAAACAACTGTCACACAGAATGCCCCTCCCCCTCCCCCCAAAGATTGAACTCAAAACCCTGGGTTTAGCAGGCCGTTGATTTCATGGAGGGAGGAGGAAGCAAATGAATACAGAACAAATCTGGTCCATCTATTTTTTACATCTTAAGCTGGCAGCAGACGGTGCAGCATGACTGATAGCCATCGGCATCTTCTGGGTGCTTGGCAGAAAGTGCTGTATTACGGCTGCTAGCCATCATCGTCAAGACGGTTCAATAGGACTGCCGGCAGGACTGAGTCTCCAGGAGACAAAACATGTCTGCCCAGGTGCCTCTGACCGAACTCACTGAGGAATACGACGACGATGGATACCAGTCATAATACACCATCTACTGCCAAAAGGCAATTAGCTGCTGCTGTGTAGCAATGCAGTACCATGTCTGCCGGATGACGTATGGTGACGGTGAGCTGAGCTGAGCTGAGCAGGCTCCATGCTTGCCGTGGTATGTTGTCTGCACAGATAACCCAGGTAAACAGGCGCGAATCGATTGTCTGCCGTTGCTCTGACGGAGGGGCCTGACGACATGTACCCAGAACCCCCTGCGACACTGTTTTTGCATCATCAGGCATTGGAATCTCAACCCAGAATTCCAATGGGCGGCGGTAGGGTGACCAGACGTCCCGATTTTATCGGGACCGTCCCGATATTTCCTTGTTTGTCCCGCGTCCCGACCGACATGCGGTCGGGACACTGGACAAACAAGAAAATGCCCCGGAGCCTAGAGCCCGGAAGTACTCGCACCCCCCCCCCGCCCCAACTCCGCCCCCTCCTCCCCCGATTGGCTCCCTCCCCGAATCCCCGCCTCTTCCCCGGGCTCACCATTCCCCCTCCCTCCACAAGCGCTGGAGGGAGGCCCGGGAGACTCAGGGGAAGCGCGGGGCCGGGGTGAGTAAGAGTCCGGCCTGGCCCCGAGCAGGCAGGACTCAGTTGGGTGGTAGGGCGAGGAGGGGGGCGGCCCGCGGGGCCAGGCGGTGGCTGTTCTCACCCCCAGGAAGCGGGACTCGGGAGCAGCTGCTGCTGCAGCTCCCACTGCCACGGGGGAGGAAGCGGCCATGGCGCTCCGCGGCTGCGGCGCCTCCGAACCCCCCGAGCCGGGGCCTGCTGCAGGGACCCAGCAGCACGTACGCTGGGCCCAGCCCCTGGCCAGTCGCGTCTGGGCTGCTGCCCAGCTGGTGCAATCCCGCAGCGACCCTGGGGCGGAGGCATCGGCAGCCCAGCCCCGTTCGTTCCCCTGCAGGACGGGGGGGCTGGGGCCTGCTGCCCCCACTCCGGGGCCGCCGCGGGATTGCACCAGCTGGGCAGCAGCCCAGACGCGACTGGCCAGGGGCTGGGCGCAGCGTGCGCGCTTCTGGGTCCCCGCAGCAGGCCCCGGCTCGGGGGGTTCGGGGGCGCCAGAGCCGCAGCCGCGGAGCGCCATGGCCGCTTCCTCCCCCGCGGCAGTGGGAGCTGCAGCAGCGGCTGTTCCCGAGTCCCGCTGCCCGGGGGGGAGAACAGCCGCCGCCTGGCCCCGCGGGCCGCCCCCTCCTCGCCCTACCACCCAACTGAGTCCTGCCTGCAAGGGACCAGGCCGGAAAGTTACTCACCCCGGCCCCGCGCTTCCCCTGAGTCTCCCGGGCCTCCCTCCAGCGCTTGCGGAGGAAGGGTTTTTTTTTTTTTTTTTTTTTTTGCCCTGCCCCCCGCCACGCCCCCCCCCCACGTCTTTCCCCCCCCCCCCCCCCCCCCGCGTCCCGATATTTGTCTTTGGTGATCTGGTCACCCTAGGCGGCGGAGACTGCGGGAACTGTGGGATAGCTACCCACAGTGCAACGCTCCGGAAGTCAACGCTAGCCTCGGTACTGTGGACGCGGTCCGCCGACTTAATGCACTTAGAGCATTTTATGTGGGGACACACACAATCGACTGTATAAAACCGATTTCTATAAAACCGGCTTCTATAAATTCGACCTACTTTCAACAGAAGAGGATGATCGGGGTGGCAGAGTGCACAGTAAGAGACAGAGACTAAAAGCAAAGTTGGGGTAGGACTACAGAAGATCAGTAAGACAAATTATGAGCAAGAAAAGATGTGCATCAGCAGTCATACTACTACCCTAGATCAAAAACTCTTATGGCTTTAATTTAAATCTGGCAGGGAGATCTCACCTATTATGTTGTTTCAAATGTTGGTGGGAAGGAGGAATACTAACAAAAAAAAAATGGAGAAAGGGGTTGTAGTGAAAATTAATGCTAAATATCCAAGTCCTATTGCCAGCAGTGCTTCAGCACTTCCTTGCTATCCTCCCCTTCTACTTTATTCCAGTTATTCTGCTACCGGGCAAGTGCGTGCATATATACACACACAGCAAGAGGAGGATTAACACTTGGTACAGTTGTGTCTGTGCTCCTGTAGTGCAGAGCTTTCCCAGTGGCAGTTTAAAACTGACAAACCTCATATAGTTCTTGTCTATGTCAAGTGGCTACTGGGGAAGTATTGATGTGGCAGAAATCCCATTTGGGGAACTAACAAAATGCAGGCGGGTGTGAAAGCTGTGAATCCCGTCCTCTTACATTCATCTTAAAGCCTAGTTTCTTCCCATCATTTGAAAGAATACGGGGAGCTCTCTCACACACCCAAACTTCAATTTAATCTCTGGCAGGATTTTCTGAAAGGCCGGAAGGGTCTCAGAAGTTATGATAGGCATCCACTAAGCATGTGTCTCATGTCACCTTCCTCAGGTGTCTGATGTTTGCTCACTGTACTGAGTGCATTCATTTCCCTGATGTACTGACATAGATGGAGCAGGTCACAGCTAGATTCCAAGGTACCTCTGCCTTTCGTTACATGTGTCAGGCTACAGAATGTAAATATGCAACTATCCTGTCTCCAGGTGAAGAAGAGGAGACAAAGGAGTCATAAATACTAACAGAGCATAAATGAGAGCTTACCTGTGAGTACAGATTGTACACAGGAATCTGCTAGACACATGCATGAGAAGCAGACAAAGGATTCTAATAGCCTTAAACTAATATAAAAAAGGAAAAAGGCTGCCTCTGCTTCCTTAACTAATTCCCCTTGTACCTAGATACTGCAAGCAACTCAGTCAAAACAAGGTGTGACATATGCAATTCCTAGGTACTGGGGACTACAGTTTTTATTGAGGACTGCTACTATGTTGGAGTGAAAAAACAAGGCCAGGAAACTCAGGAACTGGGACATCATTTTATTCGCCAGACATATAACGTTCTACTTTTCCCATGGATGGCCACCCTCAAAAATGAATCATTAATCCTGGACCCTTGACAAAAGCAACATTGCTGGGCACTGAGGTACAGTACTATGTATCATAAATCAATACATGCCATATAACTGGCTCATTCCTAAGCAGCAAGTGCATTAATGATTTAGTTAATCTTAACTACATGCTATTTTCAGTCCTCATTTGTCTTAAAATTGCTCATATCACCTTAAACATATGCAGTAATTTTCCATTACAGGGATAACAGTGTGTTGTGAGAAGTGTCCCTAGGCAGCCAGGATTCCAGTTATCATTAGCAGTAATATTATTATAGTATCACCCAAAGGCCCCAAAATCTGACCCCCTTGTACTAGGCAAGATACAAATTTATGGGAAGATATAAACCGCACCCAAAGAGCTTACGCTCCAAAATAAATAAATGAATATAAGGGCATGGGAAAGGGATACAACATACAAGCAATGTAATCAGGTATTGGCAGGTATATAGAGAAAACAACAACATGTATTTGCCTATTTTTACAGGGGGATGAAGAGGCAGAGAAAGGGGGAGGTTATACTTCCCCCTGCTTATTCTAATATTGCTCCCTAGTTTTTTAACTATATCCACCAAGTACAAGTTTCTGCATCACCTGAATTCTTCCTTCCTTAGCATAGTAAGCAACAGCCATACCCGTGATCACAACAGTTGCATCAATATAACTATATTGGTTTTGAAACAAATATCCTCAAATCAGCACAAAAACCATGTGTAGACTAGTCCTCAAAAGTCAGGTCCTCAGCTGGTGTAAATTGGCATAGCTCCTCTGACGTCAATGGCACAATACCAATTTACACCAGCTTAGAAACCGTCTTAGGATTTTTCACAAGCACAACAATAATAGTTTGCACTTCTATATCAAATGTAGAAGTGCAAAGTATTTCAAATGTCTCTAACATAGATTGACGATGCCTCACAAAATCTCTGATGTAGGTAACTCCTTATATCCATTTTGCATCTAGAGAAGATGAGGCATGCAGAACTTTTGCTATTTGCTCAAAGTCACACACAAGTAGATGGCAAAGCTGGGAGCAAAATGTAGGCAGCTTCCACCTTCCAGCCCTATGGTTCAACAGAAATCACACATTCCTTCTATTTGCTTTGACAACTACATGCAAACTAATAACTTAAGATAAAATAGAGTTCTGAGAAACACAGAAGAGCGTAACTATTTCTGCTAAGTAAGCTTAATTCAGACTCTGAGTAAAATACAGTCATGATAAGAAGAACGAGTAATTTAGTGACTACTGATAGTCTCTCTTATTTCGAGAGGGTTCATGTCAGGAGGTTAAAGCCATTTTAACATCTTTAATCTTAAATATCATATTTGCATTAATCTCTCTCAATTTGCATTAGCCCTGTTTTGATCTTTGAGATTGTCACCAGTCTCTATACTGATCTATTACCAACTTGCTCTCCCATATAATTTCATATGTAACCAGCACACAAGGGAGTTTATCTCCCACTGTAACAAGAAGGATTCCATCCATTCTTCTGTTATATGCACACTGTAAGATAATTACCATAGATATATAGGTACTTACAGAGTAAGTATCACTGTAGTATCTAAGCAGTAACGATACCTCATTTGAGATTCCATTCCATGCAAAACTAGGGCCAGGCCTTGACCTCTGTTGAACTAGTATAGAAAGATCATAGGCAGCCTCTTCCTCACTCATGCAGCAGGCCAGGTTTCCAGTGCAGTACTTAAAGAGCACTAAGGACGTGGACCTATAAAAGCCACCACATCATCAACTCAAAAGCCAATATATGCAGAGTCAAGAGTGTGACCAACCTTACCCCCACCTAGCATGCAACATGCCATCTGCAGCATTTACAAGCCAGAGGCACAAGCTGCTTCTTTTCAAACACACATATCCCACTTTGTGTGCCTCCACTAGATGGAATCCTGACATGGCTGTCAGGATCTGTGGGAAGTGGGCATGCTAATCAGCATCCTTGCCCCCTCTCAGCACTGGCTAGAGGCTGAGCAGAATTTGGGCGGTAAAGTCCCTTAGCCTGTAACCTCCTTGGAGCAAGGTCTGTCCTTGAGTGTTTGGAAAGTGTCACCATTAATAAAAATGCACTTTTTATTACTTTATATTATTTACATCCAAAATGTTGAATTGCACATAGGAGGCTGTAATAAAATACTTCGAATCTCACAGCATTTGAAGCTTCCTATCATTCTATTGTTCTTGTTTCCCCTTCATTTCACAGGGCATTTTGGCTTTCACAGGTTGCAAGGTATAATATGCACAGAGATTACATTCAGAAAATGGGGAAGGAACAATAGAAAAAAAACTACCTTCAGGGGCCACATTTTAGATCATAGTATTTAGAGATGGAAAGTGTCTATTAGATCAATAGCCCAAACAGCCATGGCAGGATATAGTTCCAGTTTAAGGGGGTGTAGCAGATATCCCATAATGGTACGTGTCAGATATTTCACTGATACTACATTTGGTCTTAGCCAAAAATAGTCTAGGTGATTGTTTTATCTATAAAAACAACAAGGAGTCCGGTGGCACCTTAAAGACTAACAGATTTATTTGGGCATCAGCTTTCGTGGGTAAAAAAACCACTTTGTCAGATGCACGAAGTGAAAATTACAGATGCAGTTATTATTATACTGACACATGAAGAGAAGGGAGTTACCTCACAAGTGGTGAACCAGTGCTGACATTCTGTTCTCCACTTGTGTGGTAACTCCCTTCTCTTCATGTGTCAGTATAATAATGCCTGCATCTGTAATTTTCACTCCGTGCATCTGAAGAAGTGGGTTATTTACCCACGAAAGCTTATGCCCAAATAAATCTGTTAGTCTTTAAGGTGCCACCGGACTCCTTGTTGTTTTTGTGGATACAGACTAACACAGCTACCCCCGGATACCTGCTTTATCTATACATTTTCACTTGCTGCCACTGAACTGGGTCAGAACAGTGGCTGGTTACAGTACTGCAGCATGCACTTTCAGTCTGGTTGCATTCATTGTCAGACAGATAGAAAATACAACACTTTTTATTGCCCCTACAATTGAGATGTAACATACAAGCTTTCTGACCATGAGGATTGTTTCTTCAGGTGGAGCAGCATTATGGAGAGACTAAGATTTGTAGCTGCCCTGCAGCTCCGCACTGCTCTTGTGGCCAATAAAGTTCCATGCCTAAGCACAAGACTGAATACAAGCGTGTCCTTCAGCAAAAAGGTTTCACTCCCCTCCTAACCTCATATAATTAGGGCTGGAAAGATTTATGAAGGGCATTCCCAACCCAGCCAGGCATTATAATCCCAAGAACCAATCTGGCAGTATTGTGTGTAATTCTCTAAGGAAAAGGTATTTGTTTGCATGAATTTAATGACATTTTAATGCAAACTCTGTAAGCAAGAAGGGATTCCTATTCAAACTCCATGCATCTGATGAAGTGGGTTTAAGCCCACGAAAGCTTATGCCCAAATAAATTTGTTAGTCTCTAAGGTGCCACAAGGACTTCTCGTTGTTTTTGCTGATACAGACTAACACAGCTACCACTCTGAAACCTGGGTTCTCTCAGTGAGCTTCAAATGGAAAAATAATGCACAATATGCAGAGCTAAAATGAGAAAGGCGATCCTATTTTACATTGTGGTGAGAATATGGCAGAGACAACTTAACTGGCTGTATATTACAATGGAAACTTAGCATCCACATAATCAGGCCAGGAAACAAACAAACCCTAGTTCTAGCTGTAAAATGAGATTTTGAAGATGGCTTTGGATATGAGCTGTGTCCGATTTTCCTGTAACTGATGGAACACGATTGGCGCTTATTTTCTTCCTCGGAAACCCCTTTCTTGTTTCTTTCCATTTAAAAGCGCGTGGGGCAACGTCCAGAGTCCTCCCCCGCTGGCCCCGGCAGGGTGTGCAAAGCGCAGACAAGGAGCAAAGTAATTACAGAACAAGGAGCTCTCAATCACCACCTAACATATACGGACATCTCTGGTTTGTGCCACTATCACTCACGTTCATGTCAACAGCTCCTTTGAAACAAACCCCGTGGCTTTTCCCTTAGACACAGCATGGATCATTATGGCAAATTACTAGAGAAAACAGCTAACGGCAATCATCACTGTCGCAGGCAGACACAGCACAGGGAAACGACCCGTGCCGAGGGTGACAAATGCCCCTGGATTCAAACAAGCAGTGTCAGCCTCGTGCCCGAAGTAACACATTCGGGGGACGCAGCGTAGGGCAGGTTGGATTTCGTGGGTCTTCTTTGCGATTACTGTAAATAAATGGCTCGTTCAGCCGGGGCCAGAGCGGATCCGGCAAACCACAGCTTTACACCAAGCTGCACCGCGCGGCCAGCGCCAACCCGCGGGGGAGTCCGGGGACATCCTGCAAAGACAGGGCCGGGGCCGGGCCCGGGGCTGCCATGGGAGAGGGAGGGGCGTTAACGCTATGGGGCGCGGGGAGTATCGTCTTCGAACAGGGGCACAGGATAAGGGATGGGGAAGCGGGGCTTCCTCCTCCGCACTGATGCCCGGGAATTGGGGGTGGAGGGGGGGTCATGAGGGCTCTTGCGCTTCCTGCCCGCCCGGGAGTTTCGGGATTATGGGGGTGTCCTCGGGGCTCTCCGCTGCCCGGGGGCATATGGGGGGGATCGGGGCTCTCCACTACCGAGGTGCATGTGGGGGGATGCGGGGCTCGGGGCTCTCCACTAGCCGGGTGCATTGGGGAAGATGAGGGGCTCGGGGCTCTCCGCGACCCGGGTGCATTGGGGGGGGGATGAGGGGCTCGGGGCTCTCCGCGATCCGGGTGCATTGAGGGGGGATGAGGGGCTCGGGGCTCTCCGCGACCCGGGTGCATTGGGGGGGGGGATGAGGGGCTCGGGGCTCTCCGCGATCCGGGTGCATTGAGGGGGGATGAGGGGCTCGGGGCTCCCCGCGTGCATTGGGGGGGGGGGAAGATGAGGGGCTCGGGGCTCTCCGCGATCCGGGTGCATTGGGGGGGGGAAGATGAGGGGCTCGGGGCTCTCCGCGACCCGGCTGCATTGAGGGGGGATGAGGGGCTCGGGGCTCTCCGCGACCCGGGTGCATTGGGGAAGATGAGGGGCTCGGGGCTCTCCGCGCCCCGGGTGCATTGGGGAAGATGAGGGGCTCGGGGCTCTCCGCGACCCGGGTGCATGGGGGGGGGGATGAGGGGCTCGGGGCTCTCCGCGACCCGGGTGCATTGAGGGGGGGATGAGCGGCTCGGGGCTCTCCGCGATCCGGGTGCATTGGCGGGGGGGGGGGGGGGATGAGGGTCTCTCTCTCTCTCTCACCTTCTTGCTCTCGGAGGCTGCGGAGGCTCTGGACTCCCCGCTCACAGAGGACGAGCGCCCCTGCCCGACGTGATCCTGTTGCGGGGACATCGCTTCCATCAAGCTCCTTTCCCCGAGCGGCCCGAACTCCCGCCGAGGTCACAGGCTCATCCCTCCGGCGGCGGCGGGCACTGAGGACCCCGCGCGGCGGCTGCACCATGGACAGTGAGGCTACGAGCGAGCTGGACCACAGTGCGTCGGACACCCGCTCCGATAGCCCCGCCCACTCAGCCAGATGGCTCCGCCCACACACCGCTCGGGAGCGCTTTCCCTGTCCCCCACCCACCTCCCACGCGGAGGGCCGCGGCTTGGCTGTGGTTACTGCGCATGCTCAGCGCGCGGCTGCTCAGTGGCAGGCCGCGCGGGGGCAGTGGAGCTGCAGCGGCAGGTGTCCCCGCCGCAGGGCTCGCGCTGCCCGGACGCGCTGGGCCCTGCGCGTTCCCTGGGGGCCGAGCCAAGCATTGTAGCGCCTGCACCGGGGATGCAGCCCCTGCCTGTGTGAACGGGCGCGACTCCGTGCGCAGGGGAGGCCGAATTTGACGCTGTAGCTCTAGAGTCACGAATCGGAGCGAGGCAGTTAGTGAGTGTTAATGTGCAGCCTCCCCGCGGGCACACGACATCTGCAATCAAGACTCGTGCCCCACTCAGTCGAGCACCCTCTGCAAAGCCCCATTCAGCTGTCAGTATTTTCGAAGCATTTTTTTTTCTCGTAGGGTTGAATACCAAGATGTTGCTTTCTGTTTATAAATAGCCTGCTGATGTGCTCTAGACACTAGACTGCTCCACTTGCGCAGATGGAACACAGGCTGGTTTATAAAGCAAATGCTTCTGCTTTTAAATACATTGGTCAGGCCACAGTCTCCCCTTTCCATCTAGCCACCCACCGAGAGGAAATAACCCGAAGGATCTGCAGACTTGGGGTGCAGTTAGGAAAATCAGGGCCAGAATCCCTGGCTCAGGAGTCAGATACACGCTGCCCCTGTCTAACCACACACCAGTTGGTTCCTCCTGCCTGCAATACTGGCAGCACAGCTGGCTCAGTCCCATCTGTAGCTCCCAGCAACGCTCCTGTGTCCCCGTCCAACCTGGGCGATCACATTTCCTAAAAAGGGAAGCAGCATAAATTACAATTAGAGAAGGGAACATTGTACAGAGCATGTTTGTTCCCCAGCACTTCCTTCCAGGGGGAGGACATGAACCTGTCCCATGTGGAGCTTATGCAATATGCTGTTGACATTGAAGGGCTCTTGATGGCTAGACAGTGGGGTGAAGTGGGCACACCCCATAGCCACCTTTCCATGTTTTGTATTCCCACATTCTAGCCCTATTTATACACAACGATCTTGTTTTTGCACTCCTTCACATACTACAGTGAAGAGGGGCCTAAGTTCTTTGGTAAGCAGAAGTGGCTATTTAGTGGCATTTTGTTTGAATGTGTAAAAATTAGTGTAAATGTGTAACACTACTTTGGAATCAATTGCTTCCACCATGTTTTTAACTACTTCTGGCATGTCAGCTACTGCATCTATTTCACTGTATGCTACATGATTCAAAATGCTCAAACCCCATATTGCTTCCTTTTATAACTTACCCTCTCACTGGACACTAGCTGTAAATTAACTTTGAATCGAGGAGAAGAGTTATATGTAAAATTATTTGAGCTGGGGCTATCATTTACTATGTTTGTAGCACCCCATTCACAAAGGGGCCTCAACCGGGTTAAAGCCTCTAGGCACTACCATACTCATCTTAAATACTAGTAATAAATCATTTTGGCCTAGTTTTGACATGTGACAATTGATACATTGTCTGGGATCATTTGCTGTGGAATAACGTCTCCCATTATCCAATGGGACCCCTGCTATCTATCTATAGTTTTTCTAGGACACCCAGTGCTGACATTGAAAAGGTCATGAGGCAGGGAGCTGAGGAATTGAAGTGGAAGGGTAAGAGTACAGGTACTTTTGCAGAGATTAATCTTGAACCCTAGCTGAATGCTGGCACACAAATGCACATAAAGAGTAGACTCTACCTTTTGTACACATTTGTAGCTGAAAACTCTTGCAACATCACAAGAATTCTACTACAGAACTCAATGTGTCCATTACTACTATTCAGAAAGTCAGTTTTCCATTAATTTCAAATGGAGGATGAGTAGCTAAGGTCCCTAAACGGCTTTGAAAAATCTAAATAACTACACTAATTCCTGGAGTAGCATATTTTGTGTGTTGCTTGTGTGCGCTCCGGACTTCTCCCACCTCAGTCCTCATTTCTGCAAGTCAGTGGAATCACACAAGTATAAAACTGGTGTAAGAGTAATTAATTTATTAATGGGCAGGATATGGTATAAATACTTCTTCCTCATTCTCACAGAGATGCTGTATTTGCACATTTTCTGCTATTAACCCTTCCTTCCTTCCTGTCCTAAGTCATCAACAAGTCTTTTAGGTCATGGACAACTGGACAGGGCTAACTTTGATGCCATCTAACAATACTCATTAGGTGACTGGAGGGGTTGCTTTTGGATGATGTGGTGCATACCTTCCCAATCCCTGCAAGACCCATCACTGCCTCTGCCAGCCCCTGGAGAGAGAATTGTACATATGTTTACTGCAGAGTTTTGTGTACATTAAAATCTCACGAGTTAAGATGTTTCCTGTTCATTGAATTCTTATAGAGGAGCTGAAGTGATGCATTCTTGGTATCAGCACTAATTTGCAAACAGATGGCCATATTGAAAAACTCAAGCCAGTACACAATTTAAATTTTTAAAGTTTGATAAAAATAAAATCCTGCGTCACCAAAAATAAGCTGAGTATGAACCAACTATATACCAAAACAGGTGGCAAGCTGTGACTGCTGCTTGCAATGCAAAAGTTGCTTATTTCACTGTTTCCTCACCCACCCCCCTGCTCCCTGTTTGCTCACATCTGTTTGTTTCATCTGCCTGTTGCATCTTGTCATAACCAAGACCCCAGTCTTGCAAAAACTTCCAGACAGTGGAAGATTAGCCACTGGGCCAATGGGGTCCATGCCAAGGGCCCCGGCCCAGAAACATGGGCACCCCCAGGCTCTGCCCCGCTCCGCCTGGTGCTCCTGCCAGGGAGTGGGGTCGGAGCACAGGGGCTTGCCCTGTCTGCCTGCCTGGCGCTCTTGTGCCCCAACCCCGCTCCCCAGTAGGAGCGCCGGGAAGGCGGAGCGCAGCAAGCCTCCATGCCCCAACCCCATTTCCCCGGCAGGAGCGTGGGGAGGAGTAAGGGGAGGGAGGACTGCAGGGAGAAGGGGTGGAGAGGGGCCCCCCCACTTGCTCTGGCCCAGGGCCCCACAAAAGTTTGGAAGCAGAGGCAGATTAGACGAGTTTACCTTTAAGCACATGGGTTAAAAGTAAGCACATCTGTAAGTCTTTTTAGGCTTTGGGCCCAAGACTGTAAGCTCTTTGGGGCAAGAACTACTTAGGAGCTACAGTACCCAGTACAATGGAATTCTGATCCTTGAGTGGGGTCTCGAGGCGTGATTGTAATATAAATACTAAAAAAGAGGGAACAAAAATATTGTATTAGGAAGCTGTATAAAATGTCTGCTCAAAATCTAGAATATTTTTAGTAATTTTGGCAGGCTATTCCCAAGAAACGTTTGCAAGTGATGATATTCTTGGTGATGTTTTGGAAATTAGGCTTATTTATTTTCCAAAGGAAATGTTACATAAGCTTTCCTAAATGCCCGCACATGCTTAGTTGTGTTCCTTTCTCTAGCACTGTGGCCACATTTCCTGCAATATTTATTGAATGTTTATTGACCTTTTCACATAAATAGATAAAAAAAACAAACCTGCTGCATGATATGTCTGAAAATCAGAGACGTGCTCCTCTGTGGATGTTGTGAACGTAAAAAATTCTATTTCAGTTCTGCTACTTCCCTTATGCTGACTTTCGTACACCTTTTGTTAACCTTGGATTATTTTCCTGCGCTGCCAGAAAAGCAAACAGAATGTTTTGTGCTGAAGATGTATAGCTATAGGTGACTCAGAGGAAACAACAGTTTATAAACCATGCTTCTCTTAAACTACAGCACAAATAGTACTGTAGCCAAGTGACGGAATGGACACATAGTGAACATACAGTACACACCCACAATGTACAGCCATCCTGAGGTGCAGTGCCTCTAAAAAAGACCTTCTGCATTAGAATTGGCAGCTAGAAGGTTCCACACCGTAGAGCTCTTAATCTCAAAGCATATAAACAAACAAACAAGCCAACTGAGAATGGCTAAAAATGGAAAACAGGAAAAATAGATTTTCCCACTGGAGAGTTCAGGGCTTTACAGTTAATTTTTTTAAGGCTGCGCATGTTGTTTTTTTTTAAATTTGGATTCTTTAAGGAGCCTGGAAGGAAGCCAGAGGCTCAGCACTAAAGCCGTCCAAATTACATAATCAGTGTCTGGGCTGTATTTGACAAACGGTGTTTTTCCATGTAGATTTCAAATATCAGCTTGGGGATTCCTATTTTGCGTATATCATTGTTCCAAACCTTCCTCCAACCATTCAACTATGCAAAATATCACAAATATAAACTAAGAACATACTCCAGCCCTGCCCTACAAAAATGTAACAGGCTCACAAGAGAACATAAATATTAACAGAGAGGAGAATTTTTGTTGCTTTGGCAACAATGACTTGTTGTTTGGGGGCCAGAAAAGCATGGATATTGTAGGGGAAAAATCATGTTTGTGAATAAAACACAGGAGAATTAGCTCACAAGCAAATCCATCTACATGGAAATATTACCCCTGTAAATCTGCCATGTCAGTGAAACCCATGGTGAACTGAATACAAACGTTTCATCCGCTTTAGCACTAGTGGAGGTTCCTTTCCAGTGTAAATAAATTACAGTTTGGAAGTTAGGAAGTTGTGTTAATTTACAAGAATAAACTCAACATACATAACTGTACTAAATCTACACCAAAATATATGTTTTCCTGCTTACTAACTTAACAAAGATCACAAAAGCCTCATGTCAATGAAGTCATACTGTGGGTCAAATATAAGATCTTGAAAACCTAGAGGCAATCGTATTTACAAGTAGGTCTGGTGCAACAGCCTTCCTAACAATCTAATACCGTTCATACATTCTAAGTGGCTAAATTCAGGACCAAGTCCCAGGCAGAACTGAACCACACCTGCCACAGCTGAAGATGCAGGGGTTGCTGGCAACAGTGGCTTTATGACATCCAGTGGTGAGCTGGAGCTGGTTCTCACCGGTTCACAAGAACCGGTTGTTAAATTTAGAAGCCGGCGTAGAACTGGTTCCTAAAGGGGCGGACCAGAGCAAACTCCAGTCCGCGGGCCGGCCCGTCCTGCCCGGCCCGCCTGAACTCCCAGCTGGGGAGGCTCCCCTGGCCCCTCCCCCTCTTCCCGCTCCTCGCAGAGCCCCAGCGTGCCACGCTGCTAGCACCAGTGCTCTGGGCAGTTCTGCTGCTCCTGCCACTTTGAGCGGCATGGTAAGGGGGTGGGGTTGCGAGCTCCATCAGCCGCGCAGCACAGCAGCATGGTAAGGGGGCCGGTCCGGGGCTGGGAGCGCTTGGAAGGGGCAGGGGCTTGGGTAGGCATGGAAGTTCTGGGTGTCTGTCGGGGTGGTGGTGGATGGAGTCGGGGCAGTCAGGGGACAGGGCGAGTTGGGTGGGGGGGTGGGATCCTGGGGGGCAATTAGGGTAGAAGGTTTCGGGAGGGGGTGGTGAGGGGACAAGGAGTGGGGGGGAGTTGATGGGTTGTGGGTTTGGAGGGGGGCATTGGGGGCAGGACGTCGGTTGGGGTCGGATGGGGGGAGGGGGGAAGACAGGCACGTGGAGCTTGTATTCACCTGACCGTGCAGTTCCCTACCGCGTCTTCGGCGGTGGGGGGTGTCTTCACTCGCTCCCGGTGAAGTACCTACCGCCGAAAACCCGGAGCGAGTGAAGACACCCCCCCGCCACCGAAGTGCCGCTGAGGACCCGGTAGGGAACCGGTTCTTAGGATTTTGGGAGCTCATCACTGATTGACATCTTTATGCCCTCCCCTGATCCTGGAGCTGTCTGGCTGCTAGCCTGGTCCCCCACATAAATTCAGCTGCAACCCCTGAGGCTTTTCTAATGAGCATTTCTGGTTGCTGGGGTGATCACTAGGGCAAGGGCTGACTTGGACATGTCCCTGTCTCCTGGACATTCCCCTTTTCACTGGGATCTGAGAGGGAGTGAGATGGGAGCTACAACAGCAGCTGTTCACCACCAGAAGACTCTCTTGCACAAAAGGAATCTGCTACTGCTGAGTTCCACAGAGTTTACTGCTGCTTTGTGCCAGCAGGCCAGAACGAAGTGAGCATCATAGAGCTGAGCCTGGACTGTTATATGTGTGGGAGCCACCTAGTTGCTAGGCCCAGTTCTTATTCTTTAGTTTTTATGGTAGTTGGCAGTTATAAATGGTTTGCTATGTAAGCCATTGCTGGTGGGGACCATGAACCCTACTCGTTCAGTCTAGAGGGGTTGCACTGGCTGGTTTGCATGGAGGCTCAGGTTCATAGCGAACATGAGCATTTATGATAAACCCTACTCCTTCTACCCCAGGCCATTTCTCCTTTGTCAAAAGCAAGCGTTGACTTATAGCTTGTATCTGTGCTGGATGCGCGTGCTGTTTAAGCCCGCTGCATCTTCCAGGGGTACTGAGCGTCACTCCCCCTCTTGTCTGTACCACTTCTGAATTGCAGATGATTTTATGAAATCTCATGATTTTGTCATAAGTCTCATGATAATTATTGTTTTCCTTAAAGCCCCAGCTCCTCGGGTCAAATGGCTATGCAATGATTTCAGCCTTCATTCTTAAAGTTTCTAGCCCTCCTGGCTGTGGAGAAAGCTTCAACATGTGACCCCAGGGCACGCTAAAGGCTCAAAAAGCAGAAGACAAATAAAAAACACCAAATTTATTACTTTTACATAATCTCATGATTTTTGGTGAGCCTGACTCATGATTTTTGAACATTTAGGGTTGGCAATACTGAAATTGTATCATGAAATTACTGTGTTCTGGAATGCCTGCATGTATGTGGCTTCACTGTGAATAAGCCCACAGGTGTGCCATGTCGCTGCCAGGCCAGAAACAATGGGTGAGTGAGCAGCACTCTATACAAAGTAAAACACCATGGGATAATGGGTATGCTCTAGCTAGAAGAAGACACTTCCTCCTCTTGTCTGAAGGGAAGGGGGCTTGGAAGTAATGGAAAGTTACCAGGAGGAGAACAAAAGAAGCAGGTGACACCAGCAGGAGTCTATAAGAGACTCACAGGGTGGAACCAGAGAGAGCATAGGCATGGACGCAAAAAAAAAAAAAAAAAAATAGTGGGTGCTCAGCACCCACCGGCAGCCCCGCTGATCAGCGCCTTCTCTGCCCTCCACCCCACCCCCTGAGCACCTCCAGCCTGCCAGTGATCAGAGGTTCAGCGGAATGCAGGAGGTGCTGAGGGAGAGGAGGAACAGGGGTGGGGGCAGAACAGGGCGGGAAAAGGCAAGTGGAGCAGGGGCTGGAAGAGGCAGGGCAGGGGTGAGGGCTGTGGGGGGGAGCAAGGGTCGAGCACCCCCTGGCAAATCACAAAGTTAGTATCTCTGGCGGAGGAGAACCATTTTGCACCAGAGTAAGAGGAATGAGGCTGCTGCAGGGGCAGGGTAAGGAAGGGGGCAGAGGACCCTGCCTGCCTGTGTGAACACTCATGACATCCCAAGGACTCCCAAAGGAAAGGTGAGGTAGTGAGGAACATGTAGGATGTTTGATTGGTTTGTATGATCGGTACTCTTCTGTGCTTTACATGATAAAGTAAACTTTATGCTCTTATTTACTCTTCAGCCTCTATCAATCCATTTCCTTACCATTATTTTCTTTCATAATTACCATCATAATTCTTCAGAGGCAGCCAGAATCTGCCAACAGATCCCTGGTTTCCTATTGAAAGAACAAAACCCTTTCATATCTTGGGAGTTGAAGAGCAGCTGGAGAACCTGAGAACAAAGGCTGAAGGAACTGGGTATGTTTAGTTTGGGAAAGAGGAGATTAAGGTGGGGGACATGATAATAGTCTTCAAATACTTGAAAGGCTGCCATAAAAAAGATGGAGAAAAATGGCTCTCTCACACGGCAGAAGGTAGGACATGAGGCAGTGGGTTCAAACTACATCATAGAAGATTTAGATTAAATCTCAGGAAAAACTTCCTTAACTGTAAGAACAGTAAGGCAATGGAACAGACTGCTTAGGGGGGTTGGGGAAGCTCCTTCACTGAAGGTTTTTGAAAGGAGACTGGATTGCTATCTGTTTTGCATGGGTTAGACACAACAAATCCAGTATATTGGCAGGGGATTAGACTAGATGACCCTTGCAGCCCGTTTTAACCCTATGGTTCTATGATTCTATAAAGATAGTAGATTGGGCTGTGTGTGTGTGTACCACTTCACAACTGCTGCATACTCTTTAGCGAGTTAAAGTGTAAACCAGCAGCTTCACACATTTGGGTAGAGGTCTGGGAGAGGGATATGTTCAAGTACTGGGGAGTCTGAAGGGTCAGTGCTGTGGCCAGAGGGGCTAGGCATCTAGACTGTGGGTTCCAAAACTTAGAGGCCAGTTCCAGACAGAAGGTCTGTGCCCTGAAAATGTGCCTATAGACCCCAAGAGCGGATCACTGTCTGGACTTTGTTCAGGCTCCAGTGGCTTGAAACCCACTGGGGATCCAGAGCACAGGGACTTGGATTCCACTCATAGTAGTGCTGGTGGTTGCCCAGAAAAGGGTGCTTGCCACGATTTGTGACTCACTCCCTCGTTAATGCTTTTCAGAGGCCACCAGAAAGAATCACTAGTTTCCTCTATCTTTAGCAGATCTGCAGGAAGGTCAAACTCATTCTCCAAACAAAATACAGGCAGTAGGAGCCAGGAAACAGCTCCAGTCCCATTGCAATGACTCAAACTGACATGAGGCACTGAGCACCTCAATCATTAACTCAGGGTAGCTATGGCACACCTACAATTCCCTAGCTGCCACACACAACAGATTACGGAATGTCCTTCCCAGCACACAGTTGCTAGTGAGTCTGGAACGTTTGTCAGACTGCTGCATTAGACCTCAAGAATGCGCCCTGCTCCAGGATTCTGTGTTACCACAGCCGTTACAGCTTTCTGACCTCCAGATCCAGGTTTCCCGCCCCTCGTTTCCCCTTCCACCTCTCTCTCTTCTTGCTCTAAACCTCCCCTCCACCTCCAGACATACCTCTCTCAGCTCCTTTTCTATTGGACCAGGTGTCCATTTCACTCACCCTTAGCTCACTTTTTGATACCACCTACTCCTCCTCCCCTAGAGGTAGGCTTGGCAAAATTCAATTTTTAAAAAAATGTCAACAGATATCACTGATGTTTACTTTTAAGCTTTTTCATTTTCACTGTTTGCCTGAAATTATGGGTTAAGCATTTTAATTTTTTTAAATCTATTTACATTTTTACAGTTGCAGGAAATTATGGGGAGGTCAGACAATAATTATTCAATTACAGTAGATGTTGAGATACAAAAAGTTATAACAGCCTTATAACGGTTAAAATACAAATGGTCAATATCATGTCAAAATACAGAGTGTAAAAAAACCTTAAAATCAAACTCTAAAAAGTTCTCAAGCAGCCTTTTCTTATTTTACCTATCTAATTCTAATCATATTCTAATTATTATTGATGGAAATATTTTTCATTGGTTTGTGTGTGTCCAGTGAATCTGACGTTTACTGACAAAAATCTAATCCTTCCAAGCCTACCTACAGGCTCAAGAACCTGCTGGCATCCTCCACCAGCTTCTATTATTAGCCTTCTCTGACTGCTTCCTCTGAAACACCCCCTTCCCTAATGAATCTTAGCATAACTTTGGCCCTGAGCTCACAAGCAGTTTAATCAAATGAGTAACTTTAGTGTATGCGCAACGTGCCTCAGGTAGCACATGACCAGGATTCATCACTGAATTTGGTCAGCTGGTTTCATCATTAGCTTCCCTGGCCTGGGCCGAGTACTGACAGGGAGCACTACATGAACACTGATCCACTCCCCCCAGGAGTAACCGTGTAAAGTTAAGCACATGTTTAAGAGTTTGCAGGATCAGGGCCTTTATTTGTGCTTGTCCCACCTTGCTCCATGCAACCTGCTCCCTAAATATCTTTTGATAGCTGCACTCCTGGATTCTTTTTCTAAAGGGATAAATTCTTTGCAAATTTCATTTGTTCTGCCTCATAGAGTGGACCCTAAGTAGACAGTAGAGCACCCCTCTTGGAAAGTTTAATACTTAGCTACTGCACAAACTACCTGTGTCATGGGGTGCACTGAACTCTCACGAGCACTCCGTCTCAGTGCATGAGCCTGCACTCACTCTCAGTCTGTGGTGGGTCTTCGGTGACTCAGCCCTCTTGCCGAGTCACACACAGGCTGTCTGTGTGATAAAAGCAAAGCAAACCCCTTCCAGGGTATAAGTCCAACGGTGGGCCTATTTCAGCACCCTCTGTTAGGTCTTTTGATCTGTAGCCTTATCCGGGGGCTCACTCTTCAATCAGTCCAGCAGGGCCTATCACAGTATCCTGTCCTAAACTGTTTCTCAGCCCCTTCTGGTCTCTCTCAAATTACCCCTGTTCTTTAAGCAGTCCCAGCCCTGGTGTGGGGCCACATTCCTCAGGGCTCTCTCCCTGGAGGCTCTTTGCCCCTCTTGGCCTTTCTGGCCCCACCTCTTCAGCTGGGCCACTGAAAGAGTTCAGTTCCCTTCTGGGGTGTTTAGGGTTGCCAACTTTCTAATTGCAGAAAACCGACCACCCTTGCCCGCCCCTTCTCCAAGACTCCATCCCTCACTCATTCCATCCCCCCTCCCTCCATCACTTGCTCTCCCCCACCCTTGCTCACTTTCACCTGGCTAGGGCAGGGGGTTGGGGTGCAGGATGGGGTGAGGGCTCTGGCTGGGGGTGCAGGCTCTGAGATGGGGATGAGAGGTTTGGGGTACAGAAGGGGTCTCCAGGCTGGGGCCAAGGGGTTCAGAGAGCAGGAGGGGGCACAGGGTTGAGGCAGGGGTGCAGGAGGGGGGTCGGAGTGTGGGCTCCAGGGGGCACTGACCTCAGGTGGCTCCCAGGAAGCAGCAGCATGTCCCTCCGCTCCTAGGCTAAGGGGTGGCTAGGGGCTCCACACACTGCCTCCTCCTGCAGTGCTGCCCCCGCAGCTCCCATTGGCCATGGTTCCCGGCCAATGGGAGCTGCAGAGCCAGTGCTCAGGGGGGTGCCTGTGGGTGGGGGCAGTGATGGATGCCTGGCAATCCTAGAGTGCATTAAAGTCCAGACTACTTTCCCAGTGACCAGTGGGGAGGACCCAGGGCCTGGTCCCAACTCAGGGACCACAAAGATAGCAGCCATCCATCATGTCCCTTTAAATACACTGTGTTGCTGCAACAATTCCCTAGGCCACCTCCCCGTGGCTACAACACATTCTTCACCCTTACCTCAGGGCCTTGCCCTGGTGGAGTCCCAGCAGCCACTCCAGAGCACCATCCACTCTTCTCCAGCTCTAGCAGCTAGGGTGACCAGACAGCAAACGTGAAAAATCAGGACGGGGGGGTGGGAGGGTAACAGAAGCTTATATAAGAAAAAGATCCAAAAATCGGGACTGTCCCTATAAAATCAGGACATCTTTGTCACCCTACTAGCAGCTCTTCTTATAGTAGCCTGCTGGGCGCTGATTACACTGGTCTACAATTTTTGAGAAGTCGTCTGCTTCAGAGATAAAATGTGCTATTTATTATGTATTTTGTTGTGCTGAATTCAAATATGACAATTAAAACAATTGATTGGCTACTGTTTCTAAGATATTTAAATTTTTACATTTTATGTCTATGTATATTGTGTAGATAGTAGAGTTTTAATCATAAATTGTAAACCTAGGTCTTTTCATGTGTTTATGTTGCTTTACATGATAATATTTCACCTGTCCTGTTTATGTAACACTTTAAAAATCAGCCAAAGGGTTATATAAATAAAATTTATTATGAAACAAAAGGCAAAAAACTATTATGTACATAGTTTAGTCCTATTCAGTGTCTACTCGGCGCTTGACTTGTCTCTTGTATTCATTAAATGGAGCATCTCTTATCTCTGTCCAGCAATAGTCTGCAAGCATTGATGGGCTCCATTTGCCCTGATAGCATTTCTCCATTGTTGCAATGTCCTGGTGAAATCGCTCGCCGTGCTCGTCGCTCACTGCTCCGCAGTTAGGTGGAAAAAAATCTAGATGAGAGTGCAAAAAAAGTATCTTTAGTGACATGTTGCAACCAAGGCTTTTGTGTGCCTTGAGGAGGTTTTCCACCAACAACCTGTAGTTGTCTGCCTTGTTGTTTCTGAGAAAATTTATTGCCACTAACTGGAAGGCTTTCCATGCAGTCTTTTCCTTGTCACGCAGTGCATGATCAAATGCATCATCTCGAAGAAGTTCACAAATCTGAGGACCAACAAAGACACCTTCCTTTATCTTAGCTTCACTTAACCTTGGAAATTTTCCACGGAGGTACTTGAAAGCTGTTTGTGTTTTGTCAATGGCCTTGACAAAGTTCTTCGTCAGACCTAGCTTGATATGTAAGGGTGGTAACAAAATCTTCCTTGATTCAACACGTGGTGGATGCTGAACACTTTTCCTCCCAGGCTCCAATGACTGTCGGAGTGGCCAATCTTTCTTGATGTAGTGGGAATCTCTTGCACGACTATCCCATTCCAGAGAAAACAGCAGTACTTTGTGTATCCAGTCTGCAGACCAAGCAAGAGAGCAACAACCTTCAAATCGCCACAAAGCTGCCACTGATGTTGGTCATAGTTTATGCACCTCAAAAGTTGTTTCATGTTGTCATAGGTTTCCTTCATATGGACTGCATGACCAACTGGAATTGATGGCAAAACATTGTCATTATGCAGTAAAACAGCTTTAAGACTCCTCTTCGATGAATCAATGAACAGTCTCCACTCATCTGGATTGTGAATGATGTTGAGGGCTGCCATCACACCATCGATGTTGTTGCAGGCTACAAGATCACCTTCCATGAAGAAGAATGTGACAAGATCCTTTTGACGGTCACGGAACATGGAAACCCTAACATCACCTGCCAGGAGATTCCACTGCTGTAGTCTGGAGCCCAACAGCTCTGCCTTACTCTTGGGTAGTTCCAAATCCCTGAGAAGGTCATTCAGTTCACCTTGGGTTATGAGGTGTGGTTCAGAGGAGGAGGATGGGAGAAAATGTGGGTCCTGTGACATTGATGGTTCAGGACCAGAAGTTTCATCCTCTTCCTCTTCCTCGACTGACTCAAGTGAGAATGATTCTGGTGCATCAGGAACTGGCAGTCCTTCTCCGTGGGGTACTAGGCGTATAGCTGATGGAATGTTTGGATAATGCACAGTCCACTCTTTTTCTTCTTTGACACCTTTCCCAACTGGAGGCACCATGCAGAAGTAACAATTGCTGGTATGATCTGTTGGCTCTCTCCAAATCATTGGCACTGCAAAAGGCAGAGGTTTCCTTTTCCTGTTCAACCACTGGCGAAGATTTGTTGCACAAATGTTGCAGCATATGTGTGGGGCCCACCTCTTGTCCTGATCTCCAGTTTTGCATCCAAAATAAAGGTGATAGGCTTTCTTAACCATAGTGGTTATACTGCGCTTTTGTGATGCAAAAGTCACTTTGCCACAAACATAGCAGAAGTTATCTGCACTGTTCACAGAAGTACGAGGCATCTCTGCTTACTTTGGCTAAACAGAAATGTGTCCCTTTGCAAAATCAAACACTGACAAATAAGAGAGCACAACACTGTATGATTTCTAGAGCTGATATAGGGCAATTTGTTCAGCAGAGTGATATAAGCTTCGTTATGATTGCATCATCCATGACTTCTAGGAATAACATGATGCAATTCATATCATGTATGATGCAATACCAGCTTCAGATTGCATCATTCATTGATTTGCCTAAAAAGCAAGTACTGTCCAAACCCAGTCATAGTTTTATTCATAGATCCAGTCAAAGACGTATTTTAGTCATTTCTGGTTTAAATTGAGATCCCTTCCCTTTATAACTCACTTATCCTCCGCCATTCCTAAATCAAGGGTCGTATATACTGACCCAATAGCATATCTTGAAAACTAGAGCCAATCAACAATCTTAAGCATCATTTTCGTTCTCAGTGACCCAGAATTAGTAAAGTTTGACTACATTTATTTCAGAAGCATTTTGGCTGTAGAGCAGTGTTAGCTGCTTCCTACACAGCCTCTCCAGGCAGCTTGTAGGACCTCTCGACTGCCCTTTTCTGGGGCAGGGTGTGGCAGGGCCACAAGGCCTCCAGCAGGGGGCCTCAGGGCCTTGTCCACCCCTACACAATTTGCAAACCTTTGATTAAAAATCCCAAAAATATTGGAACATGTTTAAATGTGGGGCAGTTACTTTTGTTCAGCTGAGATGAATGTAGGGTTCTTCCAACCAACATTTTGAACCAAAGCAATCTTATCATTTTGTGCTATTCGGTTAATAACTTCATAGTATCAAATGGGGAAAGTGAGAGCACTGGAAAGTGTCAGATCCTTAACTCCATTTTACAGCTATGTTTTTTCCATTTGAGCCATGTGCTATGGAGAGTGCTTGGACCTCAATTAAATTTAGGCTAGGGTTTCTGATTCAGGTTCTGCACACCCATAAATAGGCTGGCATAATCTGGCCCTCAATGAGAATGACTCCTGTAATGAACACATAGATTTGTGATGCTGTGTGAAATTAAGTGAAATACATACAAAGTGAAGTTTGCCTGCATAAGGACATTGTCGACACACAAAAGTAGCACCATATCAACTAAAATTGGTTTTTAAAACAATTGTTGTGTATAGACAAGGCCTGAGTAATGACCTCAGGATTTGCCCCAGTATCAACGCACACGCAGACTGTATGAAAATTTACACTTTGCTTCTAATTCTTATACATCACTATTATTGCTCATCATAAAAGGCTTAAGAATGATTATTGTTGGCCTGCTGTAGGTTGATGATTTCAGCAGGTTTCTGCGGTTTGTAATGAGACATGAGCACTGTCTTCGTCAGACATACATCATTACATAGGTGATCCCTTCTATTTAGCTAACTGGAAAATAAACATAAAGAAAGAAATGCTTTCGAGAAGCACAATCTTTTCTCATCAATCCATGGGAAATATACACTTCTACCCATGGCTTTGCTTTCCCAGGGCCTGATGAAGAGACTGATTCCCAAAAGCTTCCTGTTTTTACTCTTATTTTTAGTTAGTTCAAATGTAGAGATCACACACAATCTCGTGTTGTTCTTTGGTTTGTACTGTATGCTAAAAGCAGCCTACATTGATTATAACTAAGTACATCTAAACTCCAAGTAAAAGCAATTGCATAAAAGGTATAGATTTCCTAACACTGAATCACATTCACTGCATCACAGAAATCAATTTGGAGAGTCTTTTTAATGTGGCCTTGAACAATTTACATGATACAGTGTGTGAATTAACACAGAGTAATGCAGGCTACTGGGAGCAGCTTAAGTCAATTATTGATATCCCAAGAATAAAGCAATTTAAATAGCTTCACAAAGTCATTTGCACACGAAACAGCACAGCAGCCTATTCAGACTTACCATATTTCGTTATCTTGGCCAAACTCTACTCTAGTATACGCATGAAGTCAATGGGAGTTCTATGCACGTACCTAAGGATGGAATTCAGCCCCAAGAGATGGCACATGCACCAGTCTGAACAGTTGAGGCATCACAACCACCAGGGCCTTCTCAACTGTGACACTTTCCAAGAAAAATTTCATATTGTCAAAAGCCCAATTTTCTGTCAAAAACAGTTTTGATGACATTATTTCAATGAGCCTAGCCCATACTATATAAAATGTGACCAACAAGAGTTTAGTGAATTCCATATTAGTTACACTGTGCAAACCCATTAAAGCATGGTGTGAAGATAGGGTTGCCAATTTTCTAATTCCACATCCAAACACCCTAGCCCTGCTCCTTCCCCGAGGCCCTGCCCCTCGCTCACTACATTCCCCCTTCCCTCGGTGGCTCGCTCTCCCCCATCCTCACTCACTTTCAGTGGACTGGGGCAAGGGATAGGGGTGTGGGCTCCATCTGGGGGTACAGGCTCTCTCCCAGGCCCGGTGGGGAGCTGCAGCAGGGTCCTCTCTGCCCCTTCCAGGGCTCTTTGCCCCCCTCTGCCCTACCAGGCTAGGGCTATGCGGGGAAGGAGCAGTGGCACCATCCTGTTCCCGGTGCTCACAGGAGGGAAGGGCGCAGAGCTGCACTGAGCTGCTGGGCTCTTTAGCTCCCTCCTTCCCCCATCCGCCTGGGAGAGCAGCTTCAGCTTGCCATGGGGAGGAGGACTGGGAGATCAAACTTGTAGCAGTTCTGATTGGTTGCTCAGCCCCATAGGGCAGGCAAATGGGGTAGGCAGCCAACCAGAGAGCTCAAATTCACAAGCGAGTTGGAACTTCTCCCATCATTGCGAGGCTGGCTCCAGCACCAGCCAAAATCATGTCACAAGTGAAAAAAATTGTGGATGAGCCGGTTCTGAAACATTGCACCCAGCCACAGAGGGGGCATGCCAGCTGGTGATGCACTTGCCACAGTGCATTATAGGGGAGATTGGTAGCACAGACTATAAAGATTGTTCAGAACTTTCCATTATTAGGTCCTATTTTCAGTTGCTTATGTAACCCTTCTGCCCATCTAAGTTGGCAGCAACCAGGGCCGGGTTCTGTATCTAGGGGTTCCGCTTCAATAACACAGTGCAAAACCGGCTCGAGCCCCCACCCAGTGACCTGGGACAATTACATACCACCCCCTGGGTGCCTCTAAGAGGCAATACTTCCCCTCTCGCAAGCACGGAGTCTGAGTGTAACAGAAAATGTTTAATAACATGAGGTAAACAACATCAGCATTAAATTGGAAAAACACCACAACTAGAGTTCATAGACCAAACCATGAGCGAAGACCCACCCCAGCAAATTGGGCCGTGTCCTCTCCCGTTGGTTCTTGAAACCAGCGACCCAAGAATCACCAAAGTCCCAAAAGTCCGACAACCCCCCAAAGTCTCTGTCCCTGATCAGTGCAGCCCCAGAGTTCACAAGGGGGGGGGGTGAGCAGGGTGTTAAGGGGCACCTTACGTGATCCGAGGCCAACCGGCTGCTTCTCCGTGGGGTTCCACCCAGCCTTCACCACGAACTGCTCCACTCCACCCGCAGTCCCACTCCTGCCGTCCCACGAACTGCTCTGGCAGCCGCTCCGCTCCGCTCACCGACCTGTGAGCCGCGCCGCTCCGCTCCGCTCACCGACCTGTGAGCCGTGCCGCTCCGCGCCGCTCCGCTCCAGCCGTCCCTTGGGCCGCTCCCACAAGGCTCTGCTCTGCTAGCTGCTCCTCCAGCCGCTCCACTCACCGACCTGTGAGTCACTCAGCGCCACTCCAACCGTCCCACAAGGCTCCACTCTGCTAGCTGCTCTGCCAGCCGCTTAGCATTATAGCTTCAGGCTCCCCCACTAGTTAACACCGCCTCAGTGATCTCAGCTCTTTTGTGATTTCAGCTCATAGTAGGGGAGCCCCAGTGCTAGTGCACCACTGGCCCAAAGTGAATTCAGTTCAGCAGTCTGTAACTAGACTTCTAATGGAATCAAAAGTTAGCTCTGATATTCAACAGTGGAGAGAGGAGGTAGTGCAATTGGTGTTTCAACCCCTCAGAGAGGGGCCCATCCCATCAGGTACAAATACCTGTCCCCATCCTCTCTCCCTTCACTGGGTTTTGTAACCCATGCCCCTTGACAAGCACATGCTACTTAGGTAATGGTGAATGACTCACTCAGTCCTTCTGTCATACACAGTTCCACTGGCCTTGATTCACAGAATCAGGGTAACAAAACTTTATTCTTCCTGCCCCAATAACAGAGAAACTGGGGATCCCACACCAGCCAAAGTAACCACTTTGAGTTGCTGTTGTTTCCTGCCAGGCGAGTGGGTGTGCCTATGCAAACAAGATCAGCCCCTGGAGTTCTTTTCCACACTCGCCATAATTCACCACCAGATGTCAGGGTAGAGCTCATCCTGACTCTGCTTACACTTATAACTGCCCAGATTTTAACTGTTTGTTCTGAAATCTCCCATGATGGTTGTCTGTATCAAGCTGAATTTTTCTGGAACTTTTCAAATCAAATGGTTCAGCCATATTCAAGACTGAGGTGAGTGAAAAAAGATGTCCTTTAGCCCACGTTAAAAATTCTGGTGACCTGTTCTTTGAGAAGCTCTAGTACCTCCTTGCTTTGGAGCATGTTCTCAAAATGTGGCATAGGGTAGGTAGGCTTGTTGTCAGGGATGTGACTTTTGCTGCCCCTGTGAAAATCTATCCGAATTTGACCAATTTATGGCCTTTTGAAAATTGCAGGACCACACATACTCAGTAGAGACTTACTAAAAGTTTGCAACTGTATTCCCCAAAGATTCCATCTGCACTGGGCATGCTCTAGCCTGAGGCTGAGTAAGACTTTCCCTACAGTTTGACAAGGAGACTAGGAACCAGCAGGGCAGGAGGGGGGAGGTGGGGGAAGGGAAGACAGCTTTGACAAGGAGCCAGATTGCAGGGGGAAAATTGGGACTGGCCAGACAAAGAGATTGGGACAAGGAGCTATGAGAGGGAAAGAGTGAAATTGGACATGAAGACTGGGTAGGTGACTGGAACTGAGAGTTGGTGGGGATAGGCAACATGGGGAGAGGGGTGACTGGAGGTCAGATGGAAAGAGAAGCCGATCAAACAAGGAGCTGGGAGGGGAAACTGGGGCTGGCTGGGGAAGAAGACTAGAGGAAGAAGAAGGCTGGCAGTGGGGAGGAGACTGGGAGTCAGGAGTGGGGAGAATGGTACTTGCTAGGCAAGGAGACTGGGAGTGGAATGAGAAGCTTGTGAGGAGGAGACATGGAGTGGCTAGGTGAGGAGAATGGAACTGGGATGTTTTTTTCAGTTTGCTTTTTTTAAAAACCTTGAGACTTCAACACAAAACCTACATTAGAAGAACATTATTAAAGTTGCAAAGTTGAGCACTCAAAAGTGAGGAAATGCCAGAAATAAGCTTGCCTGTAGGCTTGAGAATCCTCCAGTCAGGGAGCAGAAACAGTGCTGTGTGTCTTGAGTGATGACCCACACGTTACAAACTGGGGATGGCCAGAGGCAAATGGAGGGTGCTCATCATTGCCCTCCTCCCCCTGAAGTATTTAGCACCTTGCTGGATCAGACCCATTACAAATAGTGAATAACGGAGGCAATAGACACAGTGAGAAGTGTATGAGCAACTTATCAGCTGAAATATGTTTATATAACACCAGCTGTCTAGTATTTTTGAATAAACAAAATGTTTGTACAAATCACAGTTTGTTCATGGATAATTTGTGACTAGAAAATGGGTTAGATTTGTTGTAGAAATTATGCACTGTGAAGAACTGGCCCAGCTCCCTGGGAGCTTCTCTTCTTGTCCTCCTGGCATTGCCCTGCATGCGACAGCAGCCCAGGGCCTGAGGAACGAATGTTGCTGGGGGTCATGACTCAAATGCAGCTGCTCACTCCAAAGCCTATGTTTCCAAGGGCCTTCAAAACACCAAACTAGGATTTACCTGCCAGAACTCCACATTTCTGAGCAAAGTCAAAGGAAATAGAAACATAAACCGTCAGCTCATGGGACAGGGATTCCACATAACCCAGTACATTTGAGCTGATCGTGTCAGTTTAATATATATCTCAAGTGACAGCAGAAGTTCTGGTAAAGTACTTATGCTTACTGCTGTTGACAAGAATGCTGTATAGATTAATTAACAGGAAAAGGGCAGAACTGTTGATTTAAGATGCAACAGTGGGCGACCATATCTTGCATTAGAGGCTGATCAACGTGCATCAGTAATGCATACTTTATTTTGCTTCCAGAAGGGATTTTATGCTGTTTACACATTTGGGAATTGCTTATGAAGAATAATATTTATTATGGGCCACAGTTCAGGCTGTTGTATTGAGAAGAACGATGCTTTTTTTGTCCTGGACAATACTGGACCAAATTCTCTGATGCATTGGCTATGTTACCCTGCTCTAGCATGACAAAGCAGCAGTAAACCCAGCCCCTACTATTACACTGAGGGTATGTTTTCACTGCAATTAAAAACCCACAGCTGGCCCATGCCTGCTGACTTGGGCTTGGGCTCAGGGGCTGTTCAGTTGCAGTGTAGACTTTCAGGTTCAGGGTGGGGCCTGAGCTCTAGGGTCCTGGGAGGTGGGAGGATCCCAGAGCTTGGGCTCCAGCCCAAGTCCAAATGTCTACACTGCAATTAAACAGCCCCTTAGCCCGAGCCCGGCAAAGACAGGCCTGGGCCAGTCATGCATGTCTAATTGCAGTGTAGACGTACCCTGGGGGGCCAGTTAAGCCAGATTTACAGCTGTTTTATGTTGCCAGAGCAGTGCAAAGTAGCTGGAGTGCACAATAACAATGAATCTGGCCCGGTATGTTTATATTATATATTTTAGGGCTGTCAAGCGATTAAAAAAATTAATCACAATTCATCAGGCACCGTTAAACAATAATAGAGTGTCATTTATTTAAATAGTTTTGGGTATTTTCTACGTTTTAAAATATATCGATTTCACTTACAACACAGAATGCAAAGTCTTCAGTGCTCACTTAATATTTATTTTTGATTACAAATATTTGCACTGTAAAAAACAAAAGTACTGTAATAGTATTTTTCAATCACCTAATACAAGCACTGTAGTGCAATCTCTTTATCATGAAAGTTGAACTTACAAATGTAGATTTATGTACAAAAAAATAGCTTGTGACAAAATGCCTGATGTTGGTATGATGGGGGCTAAGATGCCACCCCTTGCCCCTGCTCTTGGAGCATCAAGGGCCCCGCTAGTGGCCCAGGAAGGTGGTCAAGGAGGGAAGCAGGGGAGGGGTCTGGGTTTTCTCCTCACTCTGAGCCCCAGTTCCTCTCACACCCTGCGGGTATCTTACCCTCTTCCCCCTTGGGTAGGGTTAACCTCAGTTCTTGATACCGGGGCAGGGTCTCCCTTCCTTCAGTTCTCTGGTCTCTCAAGTCTCAGCAATGCACCTCTAAGCTCCAGTCCTCCCTCCTTCCTCACACACCCTGACTGCCAGAAGCAGGGGGTTTTATTAGGTTCTTGACAGGGCCTTAATTGACTACAGGTGCTCCAATTAACCTGTAGCAACCCTCTCTAGTCTACAGGGAACCACACCTTAACTAGCCTAGGGCTTATATATCTCCCCTCAACCACTCTCCCACTACTTCTTAGCCCTCCTGTATCACAACCTGCATTCAAAAATAAAACAATGTAAAACTTTAGAGCCTACAAGTCCACTCAGTCCTACTTCTTGTTCAGCCAATCGCTCAGACAAATAAGTTTGTTAACATTTGCAGGAGACAATGCTGCCCGCTTCTTGTTTACAATATCACCTGAAAGTGAGAACAGGCCTGTTGTAGCTGGCGTTGCAAGATATTTATATGCCAGATGCACGAAAGATTCATATGTCCCTTCATGCTTCAACCACCATTCCAGAGGATATGCGTCCATGCTGATAGCAGGTTCTGCTCGATAACCATCCAAAGCGTGCAGACTGATGCATGTTCATTTTCATCATCTGAGTCAGATGTCACCAGCACAAGCTTGATTTTCTTTCTTGGTGGTTCGGGTTCTGTAGTTTCCGCATCAGAGTGTTGCTCTTTTAAGGCTTCTGAAAGCATGCTCTACACCTCGTCTCTCTCAGATTTTGGAAGGCACTTCAGATTCTTAAACCTTGGGTCAAGTGCTGTAACTATCTTTACAAATCTCACATTGGTACCTTCTTTGCGTTTTGTCATATCTGCAGTGAAAGTGTTCTTAAAATGAACAACATGTGCTGTGCTGGGTCACCATCAGAGACTGCTATAAGAAGAAATATATGGTAAAATGCGGGTAAAACAGAGTAGGAGACATACAATTCTCCCCCAAGGAGTTCATTCACAAATTTAATTAATGTATTATTTTTTTAATAAGCATCATCAGCATGGAAGCATGTTCTCTGGAATGGTGGCCAAAGCATGAAGAGGCATATGAATGTTTAGCATACCTGGCACATAAATTACCTTGAAATACCAGTTACAAAAGTGCCATGTGAACACCTGTTCTCACTCTCTGGTGAAATTGTAAATAAGAAGCAGGCAACATTATCACCTGTAAATGTAAAAAAACATGTTTGTTTTAGCAATTGGCTGATCAAGAAGTAGGACTGAGTGGATTTGTAGGCTCTAAAGTTTTACATCGTTTTGTTTTTGAGTGCAGTTATGTAACAAAAAAAATCTACATTTGTAAGTTGCACTTTCAAAATAAAGAGATTGCATTACAGTACTTGTATGAGGTGAATTGAAAAATACTATCTTTTGTTTGCCATTTTTATAATGCAAATATCTGTAATCAAAAACAATAGAAAGTGAGCACTGTCTATTTTATATACTGTGTTGTAATTGAAATCAATAAATTTGAAAATGTAGAAAAAAATCCAAAATAAATATGTAATAAATTTCAATTGGTATTCTATTGCTTAACAGTGTGATTAAAACTGCTATTAATCGCGATTAATTTTTTTTAGTTAAATGCGTGAGTTACCTGTGATTAATTGACAGCCCTAATATAGAATGTGGGCAATGTAAGATTTAACATGCCCTAAACTTTTCATTGTAACTATTTTCAAATACTTAGGTTTTGTAAAGGATGTGAGAGGAAACTATCCAGTTGTAATTTAGGCCCGAACCTTGCTAATGCTAAGCACTTGCATAGCTTTATTCCCTTTGGGTTCAATGGGACTACTCCAAGGCATTAAGTTATGCATGTCTTTAAGTGTTTGGATGCCCAGGGCTTTCGCTATCTTCATTGTTTTTTTTTCAAATTAAGGGTGAAGTGTTTTGCTTCTTGGAGGGGAAAAATAAACTCCTTATGTTCAATAAATGTTATTTCTTTATAACAGAGCAACGCAACACTGACTAATAAAATAATATAAGTGAAAATAATCTTTTCAGTAGCAAGATATATATGGAATATAGCAGGAAGATTATTCTGGCACATAAAATTCAAGTGTAGTGCCAACAAAAGTAATGTAACAGAAAGAAAAGGATTTTTGTAAAATGTATTTAAACTACACAATGAGTCTTTTCCAAGTGATGCTGAATTTAGTTTAACTTTTTTTTTTGGTCAGTTTGTGCTATAACACTGTAATTTTTAATAAAGTAAACCTTGAGGGCTGATAATTTGCCCCCCCCCCTTTTTTTTTTTTTTTAAAGAGGGGTTAATATTTACATTGATTCAGTAGTAAACCTTTTTATCAAGCTCAAATCTTGGAGTAATTCAAGTTTAGATTTCCGCCGGAAAGTATTTACTTAAATAGCAATGACCCTTTGCTCATTTGATTTAACCAGAAAACTAATTATCATGGAGCTCCAGACACTATTTTGTTTGATATCTATTGTCAAAGTCCCACTGACTTCAAGAGAAGCAGGATGACAGCTTTAGTGCAAAGAAACGAGCATTATCCAAATATCCTCTTGAATCTCACCTAAAATTATGCTGTCAAAGTGTTTTAACGTTTTTAAATGTATTTTCTGGCCTCATTGTTTATAATGATGGTTTGGAAACTTGAAACTGAAATCTGTTTCCTTACTAAATGATTTTCCTCCATCCTGGAGTAAAATGAGTGTTATTGTAAAAATGTAAATGATGGGCTGCCAGGATTGGGTTTTTGTTTGTTTTGTTTTCGCCCTTAAGTTAATAAAAAAAACCCACATAAGTAGTATTTTGGGGAAAAAACATATGCACAGATTATATAGTCTTTACAAACAAATGCGGGGGAAAGGCAGGTTAAATTTTGAACCTATCAATCTTGTTACATTTCCATACATAAAGTGCAACACAGGTTCTCTCAGTCTAAAATTACTTGTATTTATGATAAGGAATACAACATGAAGAAAGAACAAAAGTAAAGTCCGCATGAGAGAGTGCAGTATGTGCATCTCTCCTGTTATAGGCTACAGCAATTCTGAGAATAAAATGGCTGCTGAACTCTACACACAGGGAGAATATTCAGAAATGAACATGTTCAGTGCAATGTTAATAAAAGGCAACACAGTTTCATGTGGTATACATACATAGCTATAATTCCACTGAAAGACAGTATAAAAGTAGAAGACTATTAAGTAGATTTTTGAAGGCTAATTCCTTTTTACTTTATATAATAGTTCTGCTTAGGCCAAGGTAGGTTTAAGGTGGAAAATTAGGGTTATGTCATGTCATAAAAATGTTTGAAACCCTTTAGTGTCCAGTTTCAATTCTGGGTCAACTTATGATTTTGCAAATTGGCAATAATGCATGTTTTTGCCATGATGGTTTCTACTGAATTGTAAAACAAGCCCTTGCCTGAGTGAGCAACAAGGATTGAAACTGGGACCTTTAGAGCTGAAAGCACAGGCCTTACTAACTTGAGCTAAAGGAACAGTTCCCCCAGCTGGTAGCTATAATAGGCTGTTATCCCTCAGCTGACCAGCCATTAGAGAGGGACACAACCCACACGTTGCCTTTATATTACAGTTGCACAAAGTTACAATTGAAGATAGGAGCACAAGTGTATTCATAGATTTATAGATTCTAGGACTGGAAGGGACCTCAAGAGGTCATCGAGTCCAGTCCCCCACCCGCATGGCAGGACCAAATACTGTCTAGACCATCCCTGATAGACATTTATCTAACCTACTCTTAAATATCTCCAGAGATGGAGATTCCACAACCTCCCTAGGCAATTTATTCCAGTGTTTAACCACCCTGACAGTTAGGAACTTTTTCCTAATGTCCAACCTAGACCTCCCTCGCTGCAGTTTAAGCCCATTGCTTCTTGTTCTATCCTTAGAGGCTAAGATGAACAAGTTTTCTCCCTCCTCCTTATGACACCCTTTTAGATACCTGAAAACGGCTATCATGTCCCCTCTCAGTCTTCTCTTTTCCAAACTAAACAAACCCAATTCTTTCAGCCTTCCTTCATAGGTCATGTTCTCAAGACCTTTAATCATTCTTGTTGCTCTTCTCTGGACCCTCTCCAATTTCTCCACATCTTTCTTGAAATGTGGTGCCCATAACTGGACACAATACTCCAGCTGAGGCCTAACCAGAGCAGAGTAGAGCGGAAGAATGACTTCTTGTGTCTTACTCACAACACACCTGTTAATATATCCCAGAATCATGTTTGCTTTTTTTCCAACAGCATCACACTGTTGATTCATATTTAGCTTGTGGTCCACTATAACCCCTAGATCCCTTTCTGCCGTACTCCTTCCTAGACAGTCTCTTCCCATTCTGTATGTGTGAAACTGATTTTTTCTTCCTAAGTGGAGCACTTTGCATTTGTCTTTGTTAAACTTCATCCTGTTTAACTCAGACCATTTCTCCAATTTGTCCAGATCATTTTGAATTATGACCCTGTCCTCCAAAGCAGTTGCAATCCCTCCCAGTTTGGTATCATCCGCAAACTTAATAAGCGTACTTTCTATGCCAATATCTAAGTCGTTAATGAAGATATTGAACAGAGCTGGTCCCAAAACAGACCCCTGCGGAACCTCACTCGTTATGCCTTTCCAGCAGGATTGGGAACCATTAATGACAACTCTCTGAGTACGGTTATCCAGCCAGTATGCACCCACTTTATAGTAGCCCCATCTAAATTGTATTTGCTTAGTTTATCGATAAGAATATCATGCGAGACCGTATCAAATGCCTTACTAAAGTCTAGGTATATCACATCCACAGCTTCTCCCTTATCCACAAGACTCGTTATCCTATCGAAGAAAGCTATCAGATTGGTTTGACATGATTTGTTCTTTACAAATCCATGCTGGCTGTTCCCTATCACCTTACCACCTTCCAAGTGTTTGCAGATGATTTCCTTAATTACTTGCTCCATTATCTTCCCTGGCACAGAAGTTAAACTAACTGGTCTGTAGTTTCCTGGGTTGTTTTTATTTCCCTTTTTATAGATGGGCACTATATTTGCCCTTTTCCAGTCTTCTGGAATCTCTCCTGTCTCCCATGATTTTCCAAAGATAATAGCTAGAGGCTCAGATACCTCCTCTATTAGCTCCTTGAGTATTCTAGGATGCATTTCATCAGGCCCTGGTGACTTGCAGGCATCTAACTTTTCTAAGTGATTTTTAACTTGTTCTTTTTTTATTTTATCTGCTAAACCTACCCCCTTCCCATTAGCATTCACTATGTTAGGCATTCCTTCAGACTTCTCGGTGAAGACCGAAACAAAGAAGTCATTAAGCATCTCTGCCATTTCCAAGTTTCCTGTTACTGTTTCTCCCTCTTCACTAAGCAGTGGGCCTACCCTGTCTTTGGTCTTCCTCTTGCTAATAATGTATTGATAAAAAGTCTTCTAGTTTCCCTTTATTCCTGTAGCTAGTTTGAGCTCATTTTGTGCCTTTGCCTTTCTAATCTTGCCCCTGCATTCCTGTGTTGTTTGCCTATATTCATCCTTTGTAATCTGTCCTAGTTTCCATTTTTTATATGACTCCTTTTGTATGTGAATTAAACCAAAACAAAAAAACTTTACATAGCTGTAGTGAAAATCAAACTGGACACTGACCATAACTGATGTGTTGTCCTTAGTATTGAAGGCAAAGGCAAACCCCTTACATCTACAAACAGGTGGGGAAATTTCACTCTGTGTCTCCTAATATTTATGGACTTCACATGACAAAAATATCAAATTAGTATATTGAACATGTAAAGAAAAAAGTTGGCCAAGGGCAATCATTGCACATACCCAAACATAGTTCTTTCCAGCTTATGTATTACACATATTTGCAATGTTATGCTAGTAGCAGAAAGGCAAGTTATAACAATATTTGAAAAATACTATATAAGCTCACACATGCCTATGTACTATGTAAAGCTTGGACATACAGGTGCACACTTGCATTTTAATATATTTATTTATATTTTACACTTTCTATTCATATATTTTAATGCACAGTTCATAGACTTTAAGGCTGAAAGGGACTATTAAAATCATATACTCTGACCTCCTGTATAACACAGGCCAAAGGATTTCATTCAGTGACTACTGCATCGAGTCCTATATGTTGCAGTTGAGTTACAGCATCTTTTAGAAAGGAATCCAGTCTTGATTCAAAGAAGCCAGGTGATGGCACATGTACCATATTTGTACTATCATAATATTATACTATTTAGCCTGCCAGGATGCAAAACTAATAAAGAAAAATCATGTAAATTCATTGAGAACATTTAGGATCTTGATCTCTTTTTAGCAAAAAACAAAGATTTCAGCTAGACTAGTGAAAACTGAGTGTACAGGCTTCTTTAGGTCACACATTCTGCACTAAACGTTTTCCTTTTCTTGTAGAAGGGAGGGAAAAAAGCAGCAGATCTGGGAGTTGGAATGAGAAGAGGGGAGAATGCTGGTTTCAAACGCAATGCTTGCCTGTACAGTGGCCTTGTAGGTGACCATGGGGAGGGCTGAGGCAGAGGACTGCTCTTCTTTATGCCACTGTAACCATTCAATCAGATCAGTGGTCCCTAACATTTTCCATGGAGCAGGTGCCGGACGACTAGCCGCCGAGGACCATGGCCGCCAGACAAGCAGCTGCTGAAATGCCGCTGTGAAGCGGCAATGTCAAGAGGCATCACTGCCGAAATGCCGCCGAAATTCGTGAAGCAGCAACGTCAAGAGGCATCGCCACCGAAATGCCGCTGTGAAGCAGCGTCATCAAGAGGTGTCACCGCCGAAAGCGCTTCTTGACGTTGCCACTTCTCGGCGGCATTTCAGCAGCTGCTTGTCCGGCGGCCAGTAGGCGGGCACTCATGGATGCCCTGGTGGGAACCATGGCGCCAGCGGGCACTGCATTGGGGACCTCTGAATCAGATAATAGAGATGGGGCATTATCAAGGTGGTTAATGCCAAATCAGTCAACCTGGATTCCCTTACAATAAGGCAATACCACAAGTGGGCTTTGGGAACCAATAGCTGGTGGGGACACTGTGGGAGCTGCCAAGAGAGAAACAAGGTAGGAAGTAGTTGGAGACACAGAGCCTCCAAAAAGATGGGCCTGGCCTCTGGGGGATCTCCAGAGATCCATGGGTGTCAAAAGTCAAACCCTCTTCCTCTCAGCACAGCAAACCCCACCAGCTCCCCCACAATCAACTGGAAACTCCACGTTTCAGAACATGTAGGACTTCCTGTCCCCAAGGTAGAAATAAACCATGGAGGGTGCTATTTAGTCCATAAACCATAAATAGTATGATTCAAGAAACCCCATACTCAACTGAGGTAAATTAACAAAGCACCATTGACTTCAGTGGACCTAACAGACTTCAAGATAGCTTGCACCATGGTTGATTTACGCCTGCTGAAGATCAGGCCCTATAGCAGGGTGGTTACCCCACTCCTGCCCTGAAGGGTTTAAAACAGCCCTGGGGGAAGGTTGTGGCTGGGAGCTGCTAAGCTGGGCTGATTGGTAAGTGGCTGCAGCTGGGCCACACCCCAATCAGGCCACAGCTGGCCCTATAGAAAAAGGCTGTGAGACAAAGGCAAAGCAGTCTCTCTCTGTGTTGAGAGGGAGAAGGGCCTGGCTGCAAGGATCTAGAGACAGGGTACCTGAGTAGAGCAGGGCTGGGGAAAGGCTGAGGAGCTCGGGAGCTCCAGCCTGAAAAGCCCCAGGCTGCAGCCTAGCAGAAGGCCAAGGGGTACTGGGGGTTGCAGAGGGCAGCCCAGGGCTAGGCCAAGGCAGCAGGTTCAAACCCAACCTTGCCAATGATGAGTGGCCTATACTGCAGTCTGCCCCAGAGAGTGGGGGCTAGTTGGTGACTGGCAGTGGCCTTATTCTGAGGTGAGGTAGGGATAGTGGGTGGGGGTTCCCCTGGGAAGGGAGACCCTGAGACTGGGGGGTGTACTTCCAGGGGGCAGCACCCAGAGAAAGGGGCACTGGGGTCTGGGAGGGATATGGGGCCAGAGGACAGGCAGATCACCAGCCTGCAGAGGGCGCTCTGATGGCTGGATCGAGCTAATTCCCAGAGTCACCAGCAGGAGGCGCTGCAGGGGTGAGTCCACTCCCCTACAGGCCCCCAGACTACATTTTTCAACTATGTGAAAAATGTCACTGTTTCGTCATGGAGCCAGGGTCAGCAGGAGGATGTCTACCTCATTTTTGATTCAAGGCGGTTTTAAAAGTATCTCACTCTTGTGGCGAAAGATTTTGCATTGTGTTTCAACAGGACCTTTAAAAATCTCACCCATAACTTTTCTATCTCTCTCTCATATTCGGGTTGTCACAGCTTGACAGCCCTGCAAAACGTTATAATAAAAGAATCCTCTACAATGAATGGAAAAGGGTAAATCTAGGGACTGATAAGTGAAAATACAAGCCATCAAAATGTTAAATACAAACTGACAAAAAAATATGGCCCTCTGGGTCCTTAAACACACTTCCAGTAAAAGCCATCCAGATTGTGAATCAGAGAGGCTGAATCCACCACCTGAAATGAATCTTGAGCAAGGTAGATAATGTGATAGCTTTTTAAATTGAGATATAGTATTTTCAGATGAAAAAGGTCCCCTGTTCGCAAGGGATTTCTTTACTTTTTCTTGACAGCTGATGTCAACATGCTGAAAAATCACTGCTTTCTGTTTCTCATAAATTTAAGGCCCATCAACCACAAAACAAAGATGCTCTATTCTTAATGCAACACAAATACCTTCCCATTTTAGTTACAATAACATTCCTGTTATTAATGTGTAATTCTTGATGGGCCCATATACGCCAGCTTTCCTCATGTTACATAATACATTACACAGCATCACATTGGGAGATCATGTTCATCTGATTATCCATGTTACTGAGGCTGCCAGCAATAAAATGCCTATGCACCTTTTCTTTAGTAGTGAAAACTAAAAAGAGAGGAACCCAGTTGTTCCTAACTCAGCCTCTAGGGACAATCCAGTCCAGGGTATAAAAAATAAAAAAGGTCCTGATTACAGCTAGCTGGAAACTGGAAATCCTGTTCCAGGTTGAAATTCCAAAATTTAAACTAAAAGAAACATACACATCCAAAAAACGCAACCCCCTCCCTCCACCACCACCACCACACACACACACACACACATTCTGAAACAGAACCAAAACCTGAAATTTTGGAATTTCCTGCAGACCAAGAATTCCAAAATGTCATTTTGAAAAAGGAAAAACAACATTCTATTCTGAACATTTTCAAATTGTTTCCAAGACTCCGTAAGCTGCTTGGAGCCCTGCCACAGACAGGGAGCTGGGCAGCTTGGGAAGCCTGGCAGCTGGGGAGCCCAGAAGCTCAGGCTTTCCAGCAGCTCACCAAATGGGCTGTCAAGGAGCAGGGAAGCTGTGAAGCTATCAACAATTTTCCAACAAAAAAATCATTTTTTTTTTTTTTTTTTTGCAAAACTGAAATTTTCCTGTGGAAAATTGATTTTGTGGAAAGTGAATTTTCCATTGGAAAATCATTCCAGTGGAAAAATTCATGACCAGCATGAGTCCTGGTGTAACCCCTCTGCTACTGGCCTGTATTCTCCTCTCACATATTTTCTGCTGTTCTCAATGCCAGCAAAAGGACATGTCTCTCTCCAGCTGTCTCATGATTTTTGAAGGTTGGGGTTGACAATGCAAACTTCCAGTTCTCAGCTCCTCCAATCCCAGCTCCCATGTGGCCTGCTATCCGACCTGGGGCTTCTGCTCTTCTGCAGACTCTGGCTCCCTCCTGAACTTGCTCCACTCTGACTTCAGGTTGTACTTTCCTGTACTCAGGAGGCTATGTAGTCCTCTGATCTCTGGATGCTGAATTAGATGGTGGTGACAGTGTCCAGTAATTAGCCTACAGGTTCATTACAGCATGAGTCACGATATCCTGTGTGTTACAGTACACTAAAGGTATCTTCTTTCAAAGGCAGGCTTAGATCTCTCCTCTAGGCTCACTTCAGAGGGCTTCCTCACATGTACTGCCACCCATCTTGCTCTGCTACAGGCAACTTTCCTAATTCCTTTGCAGGTCACTCCCTGATCATGCAGGAGTCTTTCTGCTCCCTGTAAGCCTCTCAACCAGAAAACCGTAGGGCTAATGCTTACTTTGTGGCAGGGCTTGCCAGGCTGAGCCCCGGCACCTCTAGGCTTGACAGTTAATAGCCCCAGCACCTCTGGGCTTGCTACATGAGTTATGAAAGTAAAAAAATTGCTTAACCCCCAAACCTCTTTCATTACAAATTAAGCACTGTGCGGGGCACGCTCACTTCCCCCATCTTTCCTCCCTCTTTATAACTCTGCCTTTCCTCTGCGCTAACCAGTCCATTCCTCCTACGGTTACCACCTCTGAAATGTAAAAAACTCAGCTCCCTCTCCCCCAAGGCAAGCCCGCCACAACCCCAAATCCCAACCACAAGGCAACTCCACAAAACCCGCTTCAGCAGTCACTTACGGTGTCTAGAGAGATAACACATATAGATAAGATTGATAACATCGCTTGTCTCCTCATGGTCATTTGACTCAAACCCTCTCTCTCTCTCACATACGCGCAGTACACTTGCATGTTGGTGGGCAGACAGCTGATGTATTTTCAACAGCTTTGATCTGTTGTTCCTTAAAGTGTGGAAGTGGGAACACTGCAGAATTTTTAGCTGGACATTAACATTAGATATCCCAGTGTATTGTGATGATGATGCAAATCTTTTGACCCATGTAAAAAAAACCTTGGCTGAGCACCCACTAATTTTTTCCCTGGAAAAACACCTGGAGCACCCATGGAGTCGGCACCTATGCCAGCTCCAGATGTTTAACTGCAGCGTAGACATCCCCCAAGTCTATGAATCTATGGAGGTTGCCCAGGTTGGACTCGGAGATTCCCCTTTCTCTTATCAAAGGTATGGGAGTGGGAAAAGAAGCCACAGAAGTTATACACTTTGGGTGAGGCTGAGCCTGGATAACGGAGACAGCCAAGGCCATGGGAGCATTAAAGAGGAGCCACTGAACTCCACCAGTATGATGCTTTCCAGCATGGCTTCAACAGCTCCTCCTATTGACTCACTGGGTTTCAGCTGCACTGTTGAGGAAAATAGAAAGGAGCATAAAGTCTGGCAAATGAAGTGTAAAAATATAATTAGGAAGGCCAAAAAAGAATTTGAAGAACAGCTAACCAAAGACTCAAAAAGTAATAGCAATATTTTTTAAGTACATCAGAAGCAGAAAGCCTGCTAAACAACCAGTGGGGTCATTGGACGATTGAGATGCTAAAGGAGCACTCAAAGACGATAAGGCCATTGCAGAAAACTAAACAAAGTCTTCGCATCGGTCTTCACAGCTGAGGATGTGAGGGAGATTCCCAAACCTGAGCCATTATTTTTAGGTGACAAATCTGAGGAACTGTCCCAGACTGAGGTCTCATTAGAGGAGACTTTGGAACAAATTGATAAACTAAACAGTAATAAATCACCAGGATCAGATGGTATTCACCCAAGAGTTCTGAAGGAACTCAAATGTGAAATTGCAGAACTACTAACTGTCGTCTGTAACCTATCATTTAAATCAGCTTCTCTTCCAAATGACTGGAAAATAGCTAGTGTGACGCCAATTTTTAAAAAGGGCTCCAGAGGTGATCCCAGCAATTACAGGCCGGTAACCCCGACTTCAGTACCGGGCAAACTGGTTGAAACTATAGTAAAGAACAAAACTGTCAGACACATAGATTAACATAATTTTTTGGGGAAGAGTCAACATGGTTTTTGTAAAGGAAAATCATGTCTCCCCAATCTACTAGAATTCTTTGAGGAGGTCAACAAGTACATGGACAATGGGGATCCAGTGGATATAGTGTACTTAGATTTTCAGAAAGTCTTTGACTAGGTCCCTCACCAAAGGCTTTTAAGCAAAGTAAGCTGTCATGGGATAAAAAGGAAGGTCCTCTTATGGATTGGTAACTGGTTAAAAGATAGGAAACAAAGGGTAGGAATAAATGGTCAGTTTTCAGAATGGAGAGAGGTAAATAGTGGTGTCCCCAAGGGATCTGTACTGGACCCAGGCCTATTCAACATATTCATAAATGATCTGGAAAAAGGGGTAAAAAGTAAGGTGGCAAAATTTGCAGATGATTCTCAGGATAGTTAAGTCCCAGGCAGACTGCGAAGAGCTACAAAAGAATCTCTCAAAACTGGGTGACTGGGCAACAAAATGGAAGATGAAATTTAATGTTGATAAATGCCAAGTAATGCACATTGGAAAACATAATCCCAACTAAACATACAAAATGATGGGGTCTAAATTAGCTGTGATCTTGGAGGCATTGTGGCTAGTTCTCTGAAAACATCTACTCAATGAGCAGCAGCAAAAAAAAGTGAACAGAATGTTGGGAATCATTAAGAAACGGATAGATAATAAGACAGAAAATATCATATTGCCTCTATATAAGCCCATAGTGCACCCACATCTTGAATACTGCATGAAGATGTGGTTGCCCCATCTCAAAAAAGATATATTGGAATTGGAAAAGATTCAGAAAAGGGCAACAAAAATGATTAGGAGTATGGAACAGCTGCCATATGAGGAGAGATTAATAAGACTGAGATTTTTCAGCTTGGAAAAGAGATGACTAAGAGGGGATATGATAGAAGTCTATAAAATCATGACTGGTGTGGAGAAAGTAAATAAGGAAGTGTTATTTACTCCTTCTCATAACACAAGAACTAGGGGTCACCAAATGAAATTAATAGGCAGCAGATTTAAAACCAACCAGAGGTATATTTTTTCCACACAACACACAGTCAACCTGTGGAACTCTTTGCCAGAGGATGTTGTGAAGGCCAAGAGCATACCAGCGTTCAAAAAAGAACTAGATACGTTCATTGAGGATAGACCCATCAACGGCTATTAGTCAGGATGTGCAGGGATGGTGTCCCTAGCCTCTGTTTGCCAGAAGCAACAGGGGATGGATCATTTGATGATTACCTGTCCTGTTCATTCCCTCTGGGGAACTTGGCATTGGCTGCTGTCAGAAGTCAGGATACTGGGCTAGATGGACCTTTGGTCTGTCCCCGTATGACCATTCTCATGTTCCTGTTGTTACCCAGGCTTAGCTCACACACCTCTTTATGAGTATATAGTGTCTACACTGCAGTCAGGTGAGATTGCAGCATTTGTAGGCTGGGCTAGCTTTGATCAAGCCAGCTTGCTAAAAATATCATGGTAGCCAGGCTGACATGGGCAGGGGCACAGATTTGTTGCCTGAGTACAATCCTGCCCGGGACCCAGGCTATGTTTTCGGGGAACTAGCCTGTACCACTGCAGCTACACTGCTATTTTTAGTGAGCTCACTTGATCCAAGCTAGCTACCTGGTCTACATGCAATTGCACCTCCTGATTGCAGTGTAGACCAGGAGTGAGCAAACTACAGCTCACGGGCCATATCCGGCCCACCAGCCATTTTAATCTGGCCCTTGAGCTCCCACTGGGGAGCAGGGTTTGGGGCTTGCCCCGCTCCAGCGCTCCAGCCAGGGAGTCGGGGGCTGCTCCATGCGGCTCCTGGAAGCAGCAGCGTGTCTCCTCTCTGGCTCCTACACGAAGAGGCAGCCAGGGTGTTCCACTCTGCATGCTGCCCCAGCCCCAAGTGCTGCCCTCCAGCTCCCATTGGCCAGGAACCATGGCCAATGAGAACTACAGGGGTGGTGCCTGTGGATGGGGCAGCGTGCAGAGCCTCCTGGCCATGCCTCCGCATAGGAGAAGGGACATGCCGCTGCTTCCTGGAGGCGCTTGAGGTAAGTGCCACCCGGAGCCTGCACCCGTGCGCCACAACCCTGTGCCCCAGCCCTGATCACCCTCTTGCCCTCCAAACCCCTCGATCCCAGCCTGGAGCACCCTCCTGTACCCCAAACCCCTCATCACTAGCCCCACCCCAGCTCCTGCACCCCCAGCCGGAACCCCCACCCTCCCCGTGCCCCAACCCCCCCCTCCTGCCCTCCAAACCCCTTGGTCCCAGCCCCCAGCACCCTCCTGCACCCAAAACCCTTATTCTCAGCCCTACCCCAGAGCCTGCACCCCAAACCAGAGCCTGCACCCCTTCCTGCACCCCAACCCCCTGCCCCAGACCTGATCCCCCTGCCGCCCTCCAAACTCCTCAGTCCCAGCCCAGAGCATCCTCCTGCACCCCAAACTCCTCATCCCCAGCCCCACCCCAGAGTCTGCACCCCCAGCCCTCAGCCCCCCAGACCCCATCTCCCCACCCCAGCCCGAATGCCCTCTGCTGCACCCTGAACTCCTAATTTGTGGCCCCACCCCCACCTCAGTGCCCGCACCCCCAACCAGAGCCCTCACCCTCTCCCGCACCCCAACCCCAATTTTGTGAACATTCATGGCCCGCCATACAATTTCTATTCCCAGATGTGGCCCTTGGGCCAAAAGGTATGTCCACTCCTGGTGTAGACAAACCCTAGCTGTGTGAGGGACCGAGAGCTTTGGGCTAGCTCCTCACCCCAGCTCCCAGGCAAGAGGGACAGGAACTGTGGGCTGGACCTGGAGAATGGGCCTGGGACAAAAAAGAATTCCATGGCCAAAGTGACAGATTCTGTGCTGTTGTGGCAAAATGCCAAGTTCTGTGGCAAGTTCCAGCATTGCATGTAGTGTATACAGGGCCCTAATTACCTGGAATGCTGGCAACTGACATTGGGCTGCATCAAGACAGTTGATACAGGACTAACTCCATCTCTTGTGATACTGTACCCATAAAATCTAAATCATTTTGTGAACTGGAAAGTTTTATATTTAGGGACTTAAAGGTTAAACAAAATTTCAAGGAACAATTTTGGTATCAAAGGGCTTTCCATTTATTCAGAAATGAACGCCAAGTAGCTGTATAAGGTGTAATTGCTAGTTCTTTCCACTTCAGTAGTTGAGAAAGATGAGTTTCGTGCTTTATAGTGATAATTATCTTATTTTGTCTATTTTTAAATTTGAAACACAGCTGTACTGAACTAATTGTACCAGGCTGCAGAGAGGCACAGAACAGTCTGAACAATGAGAAACAATCCACTTCTGATGTTCTCTTGTTCACAGAATGAAGAGTTAAGGCACTGGTGTCTGCGTCAGAGGCCATGGCTGGACTGGGTTTTTGCCATGATTTCAACCACTGGTGGTCAGTGACCTGTGCAGCTGTTACAAGTTACAATTTGCACTGGTCAACTCGATCCTGCTTGGGAATGGCGTAAGCTGAATCATGACTTTCTGAGTCCCTCACCCTTAGGAGTAACACCAAGGTTGCCTAACAAGGGGAAGAGAGGGAAGAAATATTTTTTCCTCTCTTTTTCCCCCAGTTTATTTACTTCATGTCTACACCGCAGCTTGGAAGTGTAATTCCCAGCTTGGATAGATGTATACCTGCTAGCTCTGCTTGATCTAGTGCACTAAAAATAGTTGTGTGCCTGTGGCAGCTTGGGCTAGCCACCCAAATACATAACTAGGACCTCAGACAGGACTGTACCCAGATGACTAGCCTGAGCCACTGTGGCCACATTGCTATTTTTAGTGTGTTAGTTGGACCAGAGCTAGCGCATGTATGTCTACTGGAGCTGGAAATTACATCTCCTAGCTACAATGTAGACATACCCTTGCTGTCTAGTCACTTTCACTGATTCCCAGTACAGTTTCTTCTGTTTGTGTGCATCTTTCACACCGCAACGGGGGGAGGGAAAACATTTTCAAAACAGGAAAATGATGGCAAGATGGGGCACTCAGCAAAGGGAAACTTCCAAGCATGGAAACAGTTAGACACATGTTAGGAAGCCAGTGAAAGAGAGGAGGAGGTGAGAGGTATGGGACTAGCATGGGGAGTGGGAGGAACAGTCGGCACAACTCTGACAGAAACAACAATTCTTGGCAAAGGTATAATTGGATGTCCTAAAAACTGTACTTAATAGTAAGTGGACTTCATTGAAAGCCAGGCGTGTTTCTTCAAGAAACTTGACATTTTTCAGATTCATTTATATTGGAACCCTGGGGGCCAATTCTCAACGAGAGTTCACCCTATGGAGGGTTTACAGGGTTGGGAATTTATAATTAGTCAATATAAAGTAAAGGGATGCATGCAGAATACCATGGTCAATCCTGTATGTGGATATTGGCACATTTAGTGTCATTTATTGTAACACTAGAATGCAACACCTCTTTAAAATTCATTTAATGTGAGGTATCACAGGCTGTCATCAGTGTAACAGGATCAAGATATATTAACATAGAAAAAATAGGAGAATGTACGCATAATACAGGCAAACCCATGGAAAGATAAAACTTGTTGTATAGTTAATCACTGTGAAATGCCCTACAGCACCTATCTTCTATGTTCAACATGTAAGCGTATTGCCTTCACACCTCTCAAGTATACTTTAGCAGTTGTCAGATCACAGGAGGCTGTAAGGTTAGTCACCAGGCCACAAGGACTTAACAGAAGGGCTTACATGAGGATCACAAAACTTGCTGTGCATTTATTAAATAGAAAGTCCTTTCATAGAATCATAGAAGATTAGCATTGGAAGAGACCTCAGGAGGTCATCTAGTCCAACCCCTGCTCAAAGCAGGAGCAACCCCAACTAAATCATCCCAGCCAGGGCTTTGTCAAGCCGGGCCTAAAAAACCTCTAAGGGTGGAGATTCCACCACCTCCCTAGGTAACCCATTCCAGTGCTTCACTACCCTCCTAATGAAATAGTGTTTCCTAATATCCAACCCAGACCTCCCAAATGCAACTTGAGACCATTGCTCCTTGTTGTCATCTGCCACCACTGAGAACAGCGAAGCTCCATCCTCTTTGGAAGCCCCCTTCAAGTAGTTGAAGGCTGCTATCAAATCCCCCCTCACTCTTCTCTTCTGCAGACTAAATAACCCCAGTTCCCTCAGCCCCTCCTTGTAAGTCATGTGCCCCAGGCCCCTGATCATTTTCGTTGCCCTCCACTGGACTCTCTCCAATTTGTTCACATCCTTTCTGTAGTTGGGGGGGACCCAAAACTGGATGCAATACTCCAGATATGGCCTCACTAGTGCCAAATAGAGGGGAATAACCACTTCCCTCGATCTGCTGGCAACGCTCCTACTAATGCAGCCCAATATGCTGTTAGCCTTCTTGGCAACAAGGACACACTGTTGACTCATATCCAGCTTCTTGTCCACTGTTATCCCCAGGTCCTTTTCTGCAGAACTGCCGCTTAGCCAGTCAGTCAGGGGCGGCTCTAGCTTTTTTGCCGCCTCAAGTACAGCAGTCAGGCAGCCTTTGGCGGCATGCCTGCGGGAGGTCCGCCGGTCCCGCGGCTTCAGCAGCAGGTATGCCGAAGCCGCGGGACCGGTGGACCTCCCACAGGCAAGCCGCTGAAGGCTGCCTGACTGCCGCACTTGCAAGGACCAGCAGGCTGCCCCCCCACCCCCCCGTGGCTTGCTGCCCCAGGCACGCACTTGGTGTGCTGGTGCCTGGAGCTGCTGCTGCAGTCAGTCTCCAGCCTGTAGCAGTGCATAGGATTCTTCTGTCCTAAGTGCAGGACTTCACACTTGTCCTTGTTCAACTTTTTCTCTCTTTTCAACCTTTCTTTTGGCCCATTCCTCCAATTTGTCTAAGTCACTCTGGACCCTATCTCTCCTCCCTAGCTTAGTGTCATCTGTAAACTTGCTGAGGATGCAATCCATCCCATCATCCAGATCATTAATGAAGATGTTGAACAAAACTGGCCCCAGGACTGACCCCTGGGGCACTCCACTTGATTCCGCCTGCCAACTAGACATCGAGCCGTTGATCACTACCCATTGAGCCCGACGATCTAGCCAGCTTTCTATCCACCTTATAATCCATTCATCCAATCCATACTTTAACTTGCTGGCAAGTTTCCTATACTTATAACTAGAAATGGTAATCAAAGGCCTACCATCTTGATTCTGCCGCCACTGAGAGTTCACTGCTTATTTCTGTAAAGCAGAGGTTTGCCTTTGGCTAGAAGAAATATAGATCAGTGGAAAATGCTGATCTCCAGAAGCCTGTCAGGAAAATCAGTAAATTATGGATTCTGGCCAAGTCATGTGCTTAAGAGGCCAATTTTAAGGAATCAAAAGTCTGCAAAAATTCCTTTCAAATGAACTGTAATGAAAGTGCATGTAAATGTATATCCTACACTTTGCAGGCTTGTTAATGGTTTGCAGTATGACATAATCCCTCATTTTTCATATAATCAAAACACTTCTATGTTCAATTTCAACAGCTATGTTCAACAGAACTGGCAATGATGTCACATAATCCGCTTTTTAGCACAGTACTTTATATAATGCTTCGTAACATTATTTGCTGAAGGATTCCATAATTCAATGTCACCTTATTGCATCACTGAGGAAAAGCGGAAAGCTACCAAAGCGATATTATTTCATATACCAAGCTGTGAGTCAGATCCAAACCTTTTCAATTTTGTCTTTCGTTTGTCACCCGTATCTCTTCCAGACCCGAGCACAAACGTATTAAAAATGTTCCAGGAAACCTCTGCTTCACTTTTAACTTGCAGGATTTTCATAAATTACATTTCCTTAATGGTGGAATAAATGTAAGTCAGAAGATTCTAGTGTAACAGCCACATTTGAAAAGAAGCAGTGGGCCAGATCCTGAGCTGATGTGTGTCAGCATACCTCCATTGACTTCAGTGATAATGAGGCGTCGCACTGATTTACACCAGCTGAGGAAATGGCCCTTTTTGTTTTAGTTCCAGGGTTTCCATTGGCATAGTAATAAAAGTGTGAATTCCATAGTGTGACTAGTTTACATTGCAAATTCCACAGTACTGAGTATTATACAGTAGTTGCTATTGTCAGATACAAGGCCTGCTTCTCCTTTACACTAAGAACCCTTTTGCTCCCATTAGCAGTGTAAAGGGACTGTTAATTAGGGGTTCCTTTAAGTCCCATTTACACTGCCAGGAGGTGTAAGGAGGCCTTAATGAAGATGAGAAGTAGGCCCATGGAGTCTGGACCTTCACTATAGCATCCTGTAGCATATTTTTATTAGTGACACTGTAAAATTCACAGGACATTGAAACACCTTCCCTGCACAGCAAGTCACGATTTAAAGAGTTAATGTATGTGGTTTGACTTGTTTAAAAAAACAAACAAACAAAAAAAACCCACCTCTTTAAAACTCCAGGCTCTTGCACATAATGTAAAATGTGCAATCCATCAAATCAAGCCTGCCTACATAACAAAATTGATCAACCCACTGAACCACAGAGCATAGAAGAGTATATTGTACTCACTTTATGGAATCACATGGATTTATTGAAACACTGAAGTACCTACCAACTCCAGCACACACAGGCAGGACTGAACTTTCAGCTAAAACCCCAGATCAGATAAAAACATAACATCACACACAAGATAACAACTTAACAATAATATAAAGGTACAACACCATCTATTGGCGGAGGTTCTATCTATACTGATTGTTACAACTTCCCCCCCTCTAATTAAAATAAGAACTTAAAACAACAACTCCTAGGAATCCAGGCAGTCTGCCATCCATTCAGGTTTCCTGTTGGTCTGCCTGCTCAAGTCCTGTATTCAGTGAGGGAGACATCACTCATAGTTGGATCTAGATCAGCAGCGAGGGCAGCGTTTGCCAGGTCAGGCCTCTTTGTTGTGGACAGACTGTCTACTGTACCAGTATGTTGAGGTTCTGAGGACACTCTGGCAATTCCTCTTCTGTAACTGGCTGGCGATCTCCAACCATGAGTCATAGGAACCTGGTCGAGTACCTCCAAATCCTCTTCTGCATCACTCTGAAATGGCAGTTGAGCCCTTTCTGTCAATGAATCTGTGCACCAGTTCTCCATGTGATACAAAAAACAAAAGGTTTCAGAGTGGTAGCCGAGTTAGTTTGTATCAGAAAAAGAACGAGGAATACTTATGGCACCTTAGAGACTAAAATTTATTTTGGGTATAAGCTTTCATGGGCTAAAACCCACTTCATTGGATGCATGCAGTGGAAAATACAGTAGGAAGATACATATACACAGAGAACATGAAAAAATGGGTGTTGCCATACCAACTATAATGAGATTAATCAATTAAGGTGGGATATTATCAGCAGGAGGAAAAAAAACTTTTGTAGTGATAATAGGATAACCATTACCAACAGTTGACAAGAAGGTGTGAATAACAGTAGGGGAAAAATTAGCATGGGGAAATCATTTTTACTTTGTGTAATGACCCATCCACTCCCAGTCTTTATTCAAGACTAATTTAATGGTGTCCAGTTTGCAAATGAATCCCAATTCTGCAGTTTCTCGTTGGAGTCTGTTTTTGAAGTTTTTTTGTTGGAGAATTGCAACTTTTAGGTCTGTAATTGAGTGACCAGGGAGGTTGAAGTGTTCTCCGACTGGTTTTTGAATGTTATAATTCCTGACGTCTGATTTGTGTCCATTTATTCTTTTGTGTAGAGACTGTTCGGTTTGGCCAATGTACATGGCAGAGGGTAGCAGCAAGGATAAGTTGTTTAGTTTGTTACTTAATGTGTAAGATCCCTGCCAAAAAGGAGTAAGTTTGGGATTTTTTTCCAGGCTGCTTTTTCCAGGTGTGTAACCACACCTTATTCTCCTTCCTTTTTCCTGGTTTCTTGTGGCTTATCGATTCCTCCACCATCTGGAATGATTTCCTCAGTTTACTGATATAAGACTTCACAATCTCTCTCAACTGTGTAGGTGCAGGGTGTCTTGCCAGTTCTTGCTGCCTGAACATCAAGTCACAGGTTTATGAGATTTATTTTTGGATTCTGGTAAGAAAGTAATGGATAGTTGAGACCTGGCTGGTGTTATATGCAAAGACAGCAAAAGGTGTCTTCATATCCCAGTGTTGTCGACCTTCATGGACTCTAAGCATAGATCCAATGGTGCAGTTTACTTTTTCCACTCCCCCATTACTCACAGGGTAGGTGACAGTGGTCCTCACTTTGGTTATCTGGAATTATCAGCAAGCGTTGTGTAGTACCCAATTCAAATTCTTTCCTTGATCACCACAGATGCAGCTTAGTGGGCCAAACTGCAACACTGCATGTTTCATCAAAGCAGCTATAACTGTTGAAGTCCTTTTATCTCCTTCAGTGGCTGCCCACCACATACTTTGAGAAGGCCTCATATGCTACCAACAAATACCAATTTCCAGGTGATGTTTCTGGTAGTAAGCCTTTCAAATCAATCTGTATGAACTCTCAGGGCTCAGTAGGTTGGGTCATTTCCCCTAAAGGATTTCTGCCTCTCCTTGCCAGTGCTTTCCTTTCTTGACAGGTCAGATAGGAAAATATCCAGTCCTTAGCGACTGCAGGCATGTCCAACCAAAAAAAGAAAAAAAATCTGTTGGATACCTGCCTCAGTGTTTTTTCATACCCCAGGTGGCCTGCTGCTTTATCATCATGAAGACACTCCAATACCGTTCTCTGTAAGATTGCTGGAAAGACATTCCTGTTACCTTCATATGCCAACAAGTTGGTACCTGGATCAATTGATAATCATTCCTGAATTGCATTGAACCTCCCCAGAATGGGTCTCCTCTGATAAATCTGTTGGCACATTGAACATAACCTAGGGTCCTAAGATAGTTCTTGCCAGATGTCCTCACAAAACCAGGCTGAGTCTATTCTCACTGCCCTCACATGGCTGAAAGCATCTGGAATCTCATTTTGCTTTCCAGGTTTATGGTGAGCTGTGAATGTGTAAGCAGAGTCAGGATGAGCTCTACCCTGACATCTGGTGGTGAATTATGGTGAGTGTGGAAAAGAACTTCAGGGGCTGATCTTGTTTGCATAGGCACACCCACCCCCGCCTAGCATGAGCCCAGAGCAGCCCAAAATGGTCACTTTGGCTGCTGTGGGATCCCCAGTTTCTCTGTTATCGGGGCAGGAGGAATGAAGTGTTACCCTGATTATGTGAATCAAGGACAACGAGACTGTTTTATGACAGAGGGACTCACCATCAACTAAGTAGCACTCGCTAGACAAGGGACATGGGTTCCAAAACCCAGTGAATTGAGAGAGGTTGGGGGCAACTATTTGTACCTGGGAGCGTGGACCCCCTTTGTGAGCCTGAAACACCAATTGCACCTCCTCCTCTCTCCACTGTTGAATGTCAGAGTTAATTTTGATTCCATGAGGAGCTAGTTACAGGCTGCTGAGCTGAATTCACTTTGGGCCAATGGTGCACCAGCACTGGGGCTCCCCTACTACAAGCTGAAATCACTAAAGAGCTAAGGTTACTAAGAGCTGAGATCACTGAGTGCTGTGTTAACTAGTGTGGGAGCCTGAAGCTATATTGCTAAGTGGCTGGCAGAGCGGAGCAGCTGGTGGAGTGGCTGGCAGAGCGGAGCAGTTTACGGGACAGCTGGTAGAGTGGCTGGCAGAGAGGAGCTAAGCAGCTTGCGGGGACGGCTGGAGCAGTACAGTGGAATGGAGCGTCTGGTAGAGTGGAGTGGTTCATGGGACAGCTGGTGGAGTGGAGCGGCTTGTGGTGAAGGCTGCAGCAGAACCCCCCGGAGAGGCGGGCAGTCGTCCTCGGACCACCTAAGGTGCCCCTGAACACCCTGTGTGCTCCCCTTTCCCCTCCCCGATTTCCACCCAGGCTGGGGGGGGGGGGTAAAACCCTACAGATAAACTTTTGAACTGTGGGGCTGCACTGACCAGGGACAGAGACTTTGGGGTTGTTAGATTGTGGGGACTTTGGGTGATTTTTGGGTTGCTGGAGTCAAGAACCAAAGGGAAAGGACATGGCCCAATTTGCTGGGGTGGGTCTTTGCTCATGGTTTGGTCTATGAACTCTAGTTGTGGTGTTTTCCCAATTTAATGCTGATGTTGTTTACCTCATGTTATTAAACATTTTCTGCTACACTGAGATTCTGTGCTTGTGAGAGGAGAAGTATTGCCTCTTCGAGGCGCCCAGGGGTGTGTGATTTTCCCAGGTCACTGGGTGGGGGCTCGAGTTGGTTTTGCATTACGTTGTTGGGAGGGGAACCCATGTACTGAACCCGGCCCTTGCTGCTATCAACTTGGCCTGGCAGAAGGGTTACAAATGTATATTCAGACAATTTGTGAATCGAACTCCACAGGCATCCTTCAGTCCACAAATGGACAGGATGGATCTGGGAATTTAAGCACAAGATAGTTTAGACGACCTTTTCAGTTACTCAAATGCTTTTTGCTGTACAAAGCACTGTACAATGTCGCTCTTACTTAGCGGGTATAATGGTATTCCCCACTCAATGTAATCTATTTATTTACAAATCTCCTGTAGAATCCACAGAGGCCTACAAATCATTGTACCTGATTCAGGGTTGTAGGACCCCTTCAGTCCCTGATAATATTCAGTTTCTGTGGTTGGGATTCCAACCCATTCTCATTGACTATATGTCCTAGGAAAGAGATGTGATTCATCGCAAACTGACATTTGTTTCCCTCATGTTTAAACTCTGACTCCTTAAAAATTAGAATCCTTTTCACTTCTACCAAATATTCCTCTCATGGTTTGTGGAAACCAAAGAAGTAATCTAAGTACATGAACAGGTCTCGAATTCTCAAAAATTGTGTTAGATCATTTACTACCCTTTGAATGTCCCTGGTGCATTCATGAGTCCAAAAGGCACTCTGCAGAATTGAAATAACCCATAGGGTGTCACAAAGGCAGTTTTCTTTCAGTCACCAGGTGCCACTATAATTTGATGGTATCCAGATACCAAATCAAAACTACTAAATTATTTTGCTCCTGACATTTTATCCAGGGTGTCTGCTATGTGAGGAAGTGGGTAGCTACCTTGAACTGCCTGTGAATTAATTCTCTTGTAGCCAATGCATATCTTCAAGTCTTCATTGGGCTTTTTCACAATTACAACAGGGGATTCCTAAGGAGATGTAGATTGCTCAGTCAAGCCACCCCTAGTATGCAATTTAGTTTCTCTTTCACTGCTACTTGATACACCAGGGGAATCCAATTTGGGGCTGACGCACAGAAGCACTTCCTGGCTTAAGCAAAATCCAGTGTTAACCCCCATCATATCTCCCAAGCTCTTCACTATTCTTGGAGAGATACTAGCATACTGTAAGAGGTGCTGTTGTAATCACGTCTTTTCATTGCCTTCTACAGCTGCTTCTGTCAAATCAACCCTTAGCTCTTTTATTGACTAGGCTGCGTCACAGCTCTTGACTTCTGTCTCTGTGAGAGGCTTTGACATACCACCTACCTTGAAATGATCTGATTTTTTCCACTAACTGCATTTCCTGATCAGTCACATTAATTGCTCTTACCCAGAACTCACCCTTTGGTCCAGCTTGAAAGAGGGTTCTGCTAAACAGCAATCCTGACTGGGTATTTGTAGCTTCAAATACTCCTACAGATTCACTGCAGCAGCCTTTCATCCATAAGGTATTATTGCCTGATGACCTGGCTTCACCACAACTTTATTCTGAGCCACCACAGGGAGCAGTTACTCTATCACTCTGTAGGCATGAGAGAGGCACCTCTCAGGCCTCAAAACTTGTCCCTCACTTCCAGCAGTGGTATCTGAATATTGTCCAGGGACTCGTGTTCTATTTTAATACCAGAAGAGGTTTTTGTGATTCCCTTGGATGAAATCCACTCCCAATTCAACATCACTAGAAATAGTCACCACAACAAAAATCCATTCAGTAGCGAAGATCCCAAGTTCAGTGGAAGCTGGATTTCTCCTGTTGTCTGCAGTCACTAACTTAACTCCTGCAGTATAAATTGTCTTCCTCTTGGGCCCTGGGTGTTCTTCAGGGATCAAACTTATTTCAGACCCTGTGTCCAACAGCATTGTGGTTTTCCAACCATCAATTTTTCCAGACACATATTAACAAGTATCTGGGCAGCTCTTCACGTGGGCTGTTCTAATAGTTGCTGATGGTGGCCCCATTGCATCAGCAACTTCTAGTTTCCCCTGGTGTGGCTTCCCTCTGCTTGGGCAATTCTGTCTCCAATGGCCTTTGCCTCCACATCTCCTGCAAATATAGTCCGGCCTAGGAGTCACTCGAGAAACAGTCTCTCATCTGACCTGGGCCTCTTCCAATTTTTTAGCCACTTCCCTAGCAATTTTTCTTGAAGAACTGCAAAGGAATCACTCTGGGGTTGGGAATTAACATCTGATACCTTTAAGGAAACACCAATTTCTTCTTTCACATTTTGAACTTTCCATATAACTCTGGTCCAGAGGTTTATCCACTGTTATCTTCCTTCACCTGCAAGTCATTGAAGTTCCCCTGTTAAACAGTTTATAAACTGACTTCTCACACAGGATTCTCTCATGGCTTGCCACTGGACATAGGCCCACTGTATTGACAGTTCCAGTTTTGGTGCAGCAGGTTCTGCTTCACTCAAGCCATCTCCTGGCCTGGGTGGTGCAGAGAAAACCCCATCAAACAGGCTCTGCAATGCACCCAAATAACTATGCAGGGGTTCTCCTTGCCACATCCTGTTTTGCCATTTCTTCTGGTATTTCAAAAGGGCCAATCCTCAATCATATCAGTCATATAAGTATTCACCTAATTGTCTATAAGATCCACGATTCTCTGCATTTCCTGATCAGTCACATTAATTGCTCTTACCCAGAACTCACCCTTTGGTCCAGCTTGAAAGAGGGTTCTGCTAAACAGCAATCCTGACTGGGTATTTGTAGCTTCAAACACTCCTATAGATTCACTGCAGCAACCTTTCATCCATAAGGGTATTATTGCCTGATGACCTGGCTAAGGTCCTGGTAAAATTCTTTGGCATCACCATCCAAACAAACAAAAAACACCACACACAAAACACTGCTAGGTACTGTGCTGTTCTCTCATTAGACCACTCATTCCCAGGAACAACAGCTCAAAGTCTGTCAGATACTCAGATTCCAGTCTCCTCCGTGTGACCAAGTAATTTTCTTCTCAGGAAAAAGTGGTCTTGCCATCTTGAAGTCACTGCCAATAGTTGCAATACTCACTTACAGGGATTTATTGGAACACTGCACATACCAACTCCAGCACAGACAGGCAGGACAGAACTTCCTGCTAACCCCCCCACCACAGGTCAGATACATCAACTTAACACTCGGAGAAAGAGAATGCACTATCCAATGGTGTCCCCACTGCTCATTTCAGTACCCCATCACCCCTAAAAATAATACAGCCACTTTATGATTTTCATCTCTCTCAAAAGCCTGATAAAAAATAGATGGGACGTGTAGCATGCCTTAAAAAAACCCAAACACCACAAGTCAGGTCATCAATGAAATCCAAAACCAAGGAACTCAGGTTTTTGAGAACTCCCTGCTGTCAGCTCCTTCCCTTTGAAACCAAGGGGCTCATTATTCCAGCTGCTAACTTGTATCTTTGGTGCATGGCAGGGAAGAGAAATATCTTCTGATGCAATTGTAATTGGCTGGCTCCACTCAGTGGCCCCAAATAATTATAAACAAACAATACAAACAAAATTGGAGCTGAAAATGTTCCAGAATATTGGTCCATCCTAGTGCATAACCAAAAATAAACATTTCTTAAAACTATTTGCATAAGAGTTTGAGGGTGGCTAAGGTTATGTTTGATTTGCACATTCATGATTTCAGTTGTTTTATTGTTGTTTGGAATATAAGGGCCTAACATTAGCTGATAAATAACATGCAGGTGCTTCAGAAAGCAACAGTTGCTTTCCATCTCAGATAGTTATGTCAGAAAGCTAGAGACAGACAGGTAACAATCTGATCATGCCGATTACTATAAGCAGCCTTTTCCACTCATCACTTGGAAGTACTGTGAGATATGTCAATGGAAAAACCACTTTGTTAAGAAATAATAGTATCCTTTTACTAAATTAATACCTAGATGACATCTCTGAAAGACTTCCATTATAAATACAATTATTTTTTATTATACAAATTGATTGATGTACAGCGGATTGATGTCTGATGGTTATTGCTGCAGATAGTCAAGTGAAAGTTGCACACTATGTATCTGATCTTGTAAATTGCTGAACATTCTCTGCTCTCAATGGCTGGAATGGGCACTCAGCACTTTTCAGGAGAGGCTCAAATTGGCAAAATTTACAATCCTGGACTGTTTTATTATGACTAGTGTGGGAAACATGCTTATGTTTATGGTGACTAATAAAGTATTGACATTCATTTTTAAAGTGATTACAGACAGTTACTGGAGTAAAAATGCACATTCTGTGAATGTTATTGATATTATAACAAATGTAAAAATAAAAAGAAATGTAGTAAAGTCAAATAGCTGTGAATGATGTACTTCCATCCGTGTAGGACAAATGGGATGGGACTCCATGTTGGTATTCTGGAATTTCTGAGAGTACTGATTTTGCTTTGATCTGACGATTCCACTATCTCCCTACATCTTTCAGCATATCTGCCTCCCGGGTCTCTTCCTCTCATATGTTCAGGAATATTTTCCCTAGAAGTAATAGACTGTATTTTTCCAAGATGAATCTCATTTTATTTTCTGCTCATGTTTCTAAATTTTCTATTTGGATCTTCTCTTTTCCCATTACTGTTTACAACATCTGTTTAGTAATATCTACACAATTTATCAGCATGCCATTTACTTTCTTGACTAGATCATTAGTAAAGTTGTTCTCTGCAGTACCTCTGTAGGCAGCTCCATTTGGATGCTTTGCTATTCATCATAACTCTTTATTTATAGTTCTTCAGCCAGTTTTCAATCCATGTGATGTTGTTCATTTCCAAGCCATTTTTGATTATCCTGTGAGAGTATAATACTGTATCAATTGATTTGCTAATCCAAAGATATTTCATTTACTTCATTCTGTTTGTCCAGTAATGTTATAACTCCATCAGACAATACAATACAGATTGTTTGGCAAAATCTTTTATATAGAAACAAATGCCACTTCTTGCACAGAATTCCATTGCCCCCTTCACGTTCTGTGATTATATTTTCAATCTTAATGTTGCATTACTGTTATCGGGCTTTTAGCATTTATCTTATACCATGTCTGATTATTTTTGATTTATGTAGTACATTTCCTGAAACATAGAAAACACAAATACAGAAACCATATTTTTTCAAGCGGTTTAGGTTGTTTACAAATTGGTATTTTGAGCAGCCTCTTATGTTTATGTTATCATTAATACTTGGTGGGAGGGTTATCTTTTTCCCAAATGTTTATTAGTTTAGCAAACTAAGATTGCTGGCAAAATAACTTGAATCCCAGATCTAATGCTTGTAAAATGTACTAGCGATGCCAATGAAATGATGTTTTCAAGAATTTTCTATCTTCAAAGCTGTGGTTTACCCCAGAGACATGGTTTATCACAAGTTTAGCAAAGTGGCATGAATTTTAAACATGTAAGTCAAAGTCTTGTCTAATTTGGAAACAGTGCTGGGGAAAAGAAAGGGAAGAGGGAAGGGGGTGGAAGGAGATGACCTATTTTCAATTTTCCTTTTTCTTTCCAACTCAACAGCAACGAGAGATGTGGGTATTGGGCAACCTTTGTCCCCCCACCTCGTATGAGTCATGTGGAATAGTTATGGACTCCCCAAACAAATGGATTGGTCCATATTACAAACTTCAGCTTGATACACACATACCAATATCTATATGGAATGGCCCATTCTGCACACTTCCAAAATCTGAATTAGACACAAGTATGTGCACCCACAAAATACTGTCCACAGTACTGAATCATACACACAGGGTACCAGACATCACTGTCCTCTTAACTTGATCAGGCTCTTATGTCCTCCAATTCATACAGTCCATTTTGCAAACTTCCAGGTCTTGAATCTCACTCTGTTTCTCTTGCATACACAATATGATCCGTACTGTATATTTTCAGACCCTGAATCGTCCTCCAATGACTGGACTGATCTATACAACATGATTGTGGTCTCAAAATTCTTCCCAATCCCAGAAGATTCTTCAATGATCTTTTGAAAAAATGGACAGTTGTATCTCTAGTATTTTGTCAAATTCTCCTGTCTCATTGTTTCCTGGTATTTAGTTGCTTCTGACTGTTACTTATATTATGCTAAATGGCACTTATTTAAAGAACAATGATAATAATTAACACGTATACAGTACAGCATTTCCCTTGTCCAAAGTGCTATACACAAACATTAATTAACCTTGACAACACCCTGATAGGTAGGTTATTAAGTGCTAGAGCATTCCCACATCAGAATTTAAGTTATTTTCCTCAGGATTAAAGCAGGTCCCCCAAGCGCAGGGGACTCACAAATATTGATAGCCATCACCAGGCAGGGCAGCTTTTCATATCAAATGCAATAAAAAACAACATATATTTGAAAACCAAACATGTAACCTTCTCTTATATTTGCTCCTTAGTTCTGGTTTTCCTTTCATTGTAAACACTATTATTACAATATACAATTAATGCAAACCAAGTCCAGCTCATGTTCAAAGGAGATCTAGTTAACAGAGAACTAGTGTTAAACAATGTGGATGTCCATATGGAAAATGAGTAGCTTAATTTCCAATAGATGTCTGTATATCCCATTAAAAAAGAGAGAGCAACGACAAATACCCCTAACAGAGATTATACTACAAGTCAGTGATACTTCTTAATTAGGATATACAGAAGTTGTTTAGCTCACCAGAGGTGAGAGAATGGTCCTGTAGTCATCCATTCTCACCTTTGGCAACAACTGATGAGCCTGAACACCTCTGGTACCAGGGAAAATGCATTAAAAAAATCTCTGTACTGATAGCAGACAAATGCCACCTTCGGCGTAAACAACTTAATAGAGAAGAGCAAACCAGATCCTGCCATTAGCAAAGATTTTAAATAAACTTGTTATTTATTAATATTTTTTTAAAGGAAGCCTTGCAACCAACAGAAATGTTGGAGAAAAACAGTTACAACAGTAATCCTCAATCCTGTTTATTTGGTACGTCAGGGAGTGCTTAACAACACTGGAAAATAATTGAGGGGGAGCCAAATATAAAAAAAATGTAGCAAAGAACACAGGCAGGGGCCATCCTATAACTGTAGTGGGCCAAGCCCAGTTGCAGCAAAGCTGGTGTTAAAAGAAGTGATTCAAATTAATATTTAGTAGAACACTGAAGATCTCAAAGAACTTTACAAAGGTGGGTGAGTATTATCCCTGTTGTACAGATGGAGAAACTAAATAACTTGCCCAGGTCATACAGGGCCTGATCCAGAGCCCACTGAAAAAAAAAAATGGGAGCTTTCCATTGACTTCAATAGACTTTGGATCGGCCCCACAGTGAGCCAATTGCAGAATTAGGAATAGAACCCCAGTCTTCTAACTCCCAGCCCTGTGCACTAGACCAGGGATTCTCAAGCTTTTTCTTGCTGAGCCTCCCGGCCCCCTTTCCAACATGCTAGAAAAACGCTACAGCCTGCCTGTGCCACAACTGCTGGGTTTCTGCATATAAAAGCCAGGGCCCGCGTTAAGAGATAGCAAGCAGGGCTATTGCTGGGGCCCCATGCCACAGGGAGCCCTGCAAAGCTACATTGCTCAGGCTTTGGCTTCCACCCCAGGTGGCGGGACCCAGGGCTCCACGCTTCAGCCCATGCGGTAGGGCTTCAGCTTTCTGCCCATGGCCTTGGTGAGTCTAATGCTGGCCCTGCTTGGTGGACCCCCTGAAACCTTTTTGAAAACCGGACCCCTGATTGAGAACCACTGTACTAGACCATGATCTGGTGCCTCTCAAAAACTGCAGATCACACATCCTGTGGTTATGGGTATGTTACTCATTTTATATAATGTTCATGTTAAAGATGTTTTTGTCAACATTCCTTCCTGTTATATATTCTTACAAATTCTGTTGGGTGAAAACGTTACCATCAACCTCATTTCTTCAATGTCTCTCGCTTTGACCTCTTTGTGACTTCAACTGCCTGTGTAACCACACTTACTATCAGCCACTCGGAATCAACAGACCTCAGCCTATAACGAAATTAGTAAACAGCAGTTTTCCAATGATATCTGCTATAATTTCCTACTGAATTTAAATGAGTAAATGCATGGAAAAGAATTTCCTTCCCACTTTAAAATTGGGATCTCTTACATCTCAGAAAAATCAGGTGTTCCTCCCACATCAAGACTGATTTCTGCAATGCATTGGGAGAGACATACAACAGATTTTGATCCAGATGGGGTCGTACAACATGAACTGTTGGAGTCACAGAGGATTAATGGATCAAGCGCAAAGAACAGAGAATGCTGAGCAAAATAATGCATGACATATAGCAAAGGTCATTGCTGGAATGCAATGGAGCATTGATATCTTGTAGCACTATGTTGTTTACACACGTGCACAGACAGCTGCTGCCTCAAAAACAATGCCAAAATCAAATCCTTATTTCCAAGGGACAAAATAATAAACACCAGCAACTTAAAAGGAAGGTTTGGATAAATATTATATAAGAAATGCTTCTATCCATAGGAAATTATTCCCTATTCTTTGTATTAATGGAAAGGAGAACACATGAGGATTTGGGGGCCCAATCCTACATCACTGAGTACAACAAGGCCCAGATCCTACTTCCTCTCTTCTGCCCCCCTCCACAACCTCCTTCTTTGCACCATTCAGGCATAGCCAAAGATCTTGCCCTGAGAGTTTTCCCTTTTATTTCAATGGCAGTAAAAACTGGACGCACAGCTTGTTACAACAATACATTATTTTAAAAACATCCCACATAAGCTAATTTTCAAAAACCTACCTAATGTTTCCCCAATTTGTCACTGTTATCAATAAGAAATGGTGCACATAAATAGCACATCTCCAGTCCAGAGCATGTAACCCAATTTTTGTTAGCATAGCTCTTTGATTTCAGCCTCAGTAGGGGTACTTTGCATAATGTGTCACTATGCCTGTGTAACAGCAATGGCTGTAATTCTTCATGAACAAACACATTTTTTTCTTATTGAAATGTGTAAACATTCCCCAGCACTTTCAGTACTTTGCCAAATGACAGACTAAGAATGTTGTGTACATTTGTTTGAACACCACGCTGCTAAAACCAGCATGAACAAGACTCTTGGCTGAAGAGCAGTTGGCTGAAACCAAAACCAGGGAGTAGGCAGGAACTCTAATGGGTTAAGAGAAGTACAGAGGAGAAATAACCAACCCTATTCCATCACCCTCAACACAGGATGTCTGACCAACCATCATCAAAATGGTAGATAGCGTAGGAGCCTCTCTTGATAATGGACACCCAAATAGTAACATTCACAAACACCTTCTTCTCCTGTCACAGTAGCCCCTGTAATCAATCTATGCTGAGTACTGTCCTGTGGTGAAGTGTTGACCTTTGTAACATTGACCCAGGTCAGGTGGCTGGGGCTAGGAAATAAGGTTCAAACTCTTAGAAGTTGTGTGTGTGTCACAGTCTTATTACATGGTGTCAGAAGTGTATTGCTAGGATGTGGGCAGAGAAAGATAATTCCCTTTCATGGAGGATTTTGATATTTTGAAATCTGGTTTCATTCCAATTTGGAACAAAGCCCCCAAAATGAAAGCCTCCATGAAAGGGAATGGACCCCCAGCTTTGGGGCAGTCCCCCTGGGCTGGCTGCCCTGGAGCAGCAGACCCTGGAAGCCCTGGAGACCCCAAGTCTGAGGCAGTTCACCTGGTGGGCTGCCCCTGAGCTGAGGACCCTTGAAGCCCTGGGAGTTTGGACTGTCAAAGAACCACAGTCCTGGCAGCCTGGGATCCAGGACTCTCAGGCTCCTGGCTCCTGGCTTCCCATCAGCCTATCAGAAGGGTTCCTTAAGAGAAGAACTGGCAGGAAATCAGGCAGGTTTCTGTTGGAAACCTGCCTGGGTTCTGTCAGAACATTGGGGAAATTGAACCTTCTCCACAAAACATTTGATAAATCAGCAAAGTGTTTCATCAGAATTTTTCCTACAAGATGTTCTTGAGATTTGGAGCCATACGGATATTATTGTATGGTCCCCTCTACTCAGAAATTGTATTTCATTAGATTCTTTGGACATTTTTAGTAATAGTGCTACTCATCCACTTCTACTCATCCACATCTGTCCTTGCTATATGCAGCAGATTGCAAGTAGAGCAAGTTTGAAAATATAAGTATGTGTACATAGTACAGAGCTTACTGGGATTTGTAAATAGTGACATCTCCCTGAATATGTATATTTAGAAAGATGACTGTCATTTTGCATGTGTTGTCCATGGAACTGTAGTTGAAGTTCAGAGTGGGGAAGGATGGAAGGCATACACTGAATATGTAAAATAAATGAGTTATTTGAAATGAGTGGCTCCTAATTTATCAGTAATGGTAACACTATGTGCACTAAGAGACACACCCCAGAGTCTGTTTTTGCCTTGGCAGATGTGGGAAACCTTCTGTACAGGTGCATTTCATTATTGCTGTCTGAAAATGGAGTCTGCATCACTGAGCTACTGGTGATAAGCACAGAAGATAGATCAGACCAGCTTGTCATAAGGCACTGTGTTTTCTCCTTAAGTCAAAACCAGCAGAAGTTTTAAAACTAACATCAAAACCTGCTTGCCAATTGCAAAGGAGGTTGAACTAAACATGAGATTTAAATTAAATGGGTGACCTGTGAAATGCCATAAACTTTTCCATTCTTTTGGGATCTAGAATTCTGACTGTTCCCAAACAAAGTTCTCCTGTGCAAAACTGGCAAGTTACTAAACTTTCTAACAAAACGTTTTCTGCTCTGATCACAAAGAATGAAAATAATAATGCCCCCAAATAGATGGACTCGATTTTCCTCTCTTAGTGGTATAACTCAGGAGAAGCCTGGTGTAAATCAGGAATAAACTCCATTGTTTTCAAAAGATTATGCCAATGTAAAACCAATGTAAATGAAGAGAATCAGACACAAGTGGTGAAACCAGAAAGGCCGGTACTATGCACGCACACACACATAGAATCAATGATAAAACATTTTAAAATAACTGGATATGGGTTTTGACTGTAAACTTTCAGATGTAGATCCATAGCTAAAGAAACTCAGGTTCACAAGGTGCTTGGATTGGGCCCAGATCCTTATTTAAAATAGAGATTATTTGTAAGATTCAGTTACAGACACAAAAGACCCCAAAATTCAGGCAAGTTCAGATCAGGTCGTATACCCAAATCTTCAAGCTTCCTGGCTAATTAGTACTGTAGTACATGACCATCTTAATTTTTGATTTTGTACCACATTGTACGACATGGAGAAAATTACTAAGTGGAATGGAAATTCCTGATATTCAAAGAATTCTCAGACAGAATCAAGCTAAGGCAATTTGCTGTCATTACCAGACAAAATACAAATAGCTTCCATGAAGAAGCTGCTGGCACCTAAAATGAAAGGTGTTTTTTTTTTTTGTTATTTTAATTTACATGAGAGCCTTTGAGCCAGAATATCAGATAAATAAAAAAACCCTCTCTCTTCATGACAGACTTGCAGAAGAGACATTCAAGAAGCTTGTCATATTGTTTGTAGATAATATTTCCAGGCGATACCAGGCAAATTTGATCCTGTCTTCCAGACAGCCTATTACTCATGAGCACGTAGGAGCCCTATCACCTGGCACAGATCTCCTTTGTCCTAGGTGCTGTACACACACAGAACAAAAAGATGGTCATTGCCCACAAAGAGCTTACAACCCAAGAAACAGATCGGAGAGCACAAGGAAACAATGAAACAATACTGGTCAGTGCGATAGGTTACTGCACATCAACTGCTCAGCTATTGTCATTTTTTTTGTAGGCATCACAGTCAAAGGAGAATTTTAAGGAGGGATTTGTAAGATGACAATGATATAGCTTCAAGTATCAGGGGGTAGCCCTGTTAGTCTGTATCTACAAAAACAACAAGGAGTCTGGTGGCACCTTAAAGACTAACAGATTTATTTGGGCATGCTCGGGGGTCACATAACTAACTGTAGCTTTCTATGGTGCACTAAAGGAAGACAATGTGAGCACTGCTATCTACGTTCTGGGTCAGGAGCCAGATGCAATGGTGCCATAGTAGTAAATGGAATCCTGATAGAGGAAACAGTAGCAGATGGTGCGGGAGAAAATTAATGAAGCAGTCTAGACAGGTGTGTGAGTGGGAGAGATGGGGGAGGTTAGTATGGCCAGAACACACCCAGTGACCCCCCCAGAATAGAAAGAAAAGAATATATTTTACATTTACCCAAAAGGAGCCTTCCTTTCATGCCACAGGAACAAGCAATAAATTGTAATTGCTTTGTGGTATAAAGTCTGTCAATCTACCACAATAATAATAATAATCAAAAAGCTTGAGATGATAACTTGATTTAGAGTTTTGTATCATCCATTGGACAAGAAGAGGATGGAACAAGTGTTTAAAACAAAGTAACCAGATAATGATAACCCTGAACAGAATGACTAAAGCAATTTATTTGTTTTTCCTCCATGTGGGAAACTCACTAAAGACAAATGAGTGCTGAGATGTCATTTTATATCAGTTCTCCTGCACGCCTGACAAGAGATCTATGAAATTCACAATTTATTTTTGTTGGAATTTTTCCACAGAAACCTTTGCTCCTTTGTTTCCTGTTCTTTCTCACATGTCAAATTGCCATATTGTTAAAACTGTGAATAAAGTGAAATTTCTTCCCTAAAATAAAAGACTGACACCCACAGCGCCACCATTCAATGTTATAAACCAATACAGACAACTAAACAGTAAGAGCCTGATCAAAGCCCATTGAAACAAACAAACAAAAAAATCAATGGAAAACTTTTCATCAGGCCCTAAATGTGCAATAGGAAGAAATATAATGATGCCTCGGGGAAAACAGATTTAAAATATACTATAGTCGGCATTTTCCATAAAACTAGCTATACCTAACTTCACATCTTTTCAACTTAAATAAAAAAAAAAACCTTCCAAATAGTTCACAAGATTTATTTGTCATGATCTATCTTTTGTGAATCTCAGTTGACTACCTTTCAATAAATCATAATTTAACGTTGCCAGATTCTTTTGCTGAAATCAAATATATAGACATGCATTTTCTGTATCCTTTCTTAAATACAGCTGTCACATAAGCATATTTCTAGTAATATCTCGAGGACTTTAGAGAAAATCCATTTAACTTTTTATCTTTTGTCTCTTCATTTATAATTCTGAATACATTTCTTGGATTTTGTACTCTGATTGTCAATATTCTTCCTTTTTCTTCCCATACCTCAGTGCATTTGTCTCCCATTTCAGTCTGACACTTGCTTTCCCACCACTTCCCTAGAAACTAAGACAAGAAATTCATGAAGGTAAGTCCATCTGTCTGTAATTATTAGACTTTGTATTGACTGAACTAAGCTATTTCAGGACACATGCAAAATGCACCTCCCTATAGACAACATGGTGCAGTGGACATTTCAACAGGCGATCCTATTTGTAATTCTGGGATGTAATATTCTGTTATTGTTTGAGTCACATAAGTAACGGTGCCTGACTCATTTGTAACATGCACACCCACTTCTGAATATGCCATGCACCTTTTGATGTACAGTATCTAACTTTCTACCATATAATAAAACAAACAGTAAAGAAGAAAAAGAAAATTCTTATGTTTTCAGTTTACAAAGGTCAAAATCCAGAATGGATGACCAGCTCTGTGGTGCTTTGCTATATTGTGACATGGAATTATTACTTAGTAGTCCATCAGTGGACAAAGAGGATCAGTAATAGCAACGAAAGTGACCTCTTTTAAAAATTGGATACTTGCCATCCAGTCATAGCCCACAGTACATTATGATATTACAGCCATAGCAACAAAAACTGAGCAGCAAGTCCAGACGTGTTGCAACAAACAACTTCAGTCTTTTTGAGCTGAGACCTAAATTATTCACAGTCATTTCAGTTAATTATTTTTTCATGCTGGACGCATCAGACGAAAATGAGTTGAATTCATGCTGCATGCCAGTTCCCAGCCAGAAAGCGACTCCATGAATTTACTGCTATTCCCTTAGCTCAAAGCTTACCATGTTCACTCCTACCTTCTTCTGATCCCCTTTGCCCTGCTAGAGGTACCTGCAGATGACATTACTGCCAGGAGTCACAGACCACCTTTTGAACTGCTTCACATATTGGGTGGCAGGATGTGGTACTGTGCACCCAGCATTATTCTCCCTCAGAATCTAGTCACATCATAGCTTTTATATATCTTAGATCCTTTAGTCTGGTGAGGAGGAGTCTTGAATTCATGGTGTCTCCTGCTTAGCACTTAGAAGAACAGGAGTACTTGTGGCACCTTAGAGACTAACAAATTTATTAGAGCATAAGCTTTCGTGGACTACAGCCCACTTCTTCGGATGCATATAGAATGGAACATATAATGAGGAGATATATATACACACATACAGAGAGCATAAACAGGTGGGAGTTGTCTTACCAACTCTGAGAGGCCAATTAATTAAGGAAAAAAAAAAAAAAAAAAAAAAAAACTTTTGAAGTGATAATCAAGCTAGCCGAGTACAGACAGTGTGATAAGAAGTGTGAGAGTACTTACAAGGGGAGATAGTCAACGTTTGTAATGGCTCAGCCATTCCCAGTCCTTATTCAAACCGGAGTTGATTGTGTCTAGTTTGCATATCAATTCTAGCTCTGCAGTCTCTCTTTGGAGTCTGTTTTTGAAGTTTTTCTGTTGTAATATAGCCACCCGCAGGTCTGTCACTGAATGACCAGACAGGTTAAAGTGTTCTCCCACTGGTTTTTGAGTATTTTGATTCCTGATGTCAGATTTGTGTCCATTAATTCTTTTGCGGAGAGACTGTCCGGTTTGGCCAATGTACATGGCAGAGGGGCATTGCTGGCACATGATGGCATAGATCACATTGGTAGATGTGCAGGTGAACGAGCCCCTGATGGTATGGCTGATGTGATTAGGTCCTATGATGATGTCACTTGAATAGATATGTGGACAGAGTTGGCATCGGGGTTTGTTACAAGGATAGGTTCCTGGGTTAGTGGTTTTGTTCAGTGATGTGTGGTTGCTGGTGAGTATTTGCTTTAGGTTGGGGGGTTGTCTGTAAGCGAGGACAGGTCTGTCTCCCAAGATCTGTGAGAGTAAAGGATCATCTTTCAGGATAGGTTGTAGATCTCTGATGATGCGCTGGAGAGGTTTTAGTTGGGGGCTGAAGGTGACAGCTAGTGGTGTTCTGTTATTTTCTTTGTTGGGCCTGTCTTGTAGGAGGTGACTTCTGGGTACTCGTCTGGCTCTGTCAATCTGTTTTTTCACTTCAGCAGGTGGGTATTGTAGTTTTAAGAATGCTTGATAGAGATCTTGTAGGTGCTTGTCTCTATCCGAGGGATTGGAGCAAATGCGGTTATATCTTAGAGCTTGGCTGTAGACAATGGATCGTGTGGTGTGTCCTGGATGGAAGCTGGAGGCATGTAGGTAAGTGTAGCGGTCAGTAGGTTTCCGGTATAGGGTGGTATTGATGTGACCATCGCTTATTAGCACAGTAGTGTCCAGGAAATGGACCGCTTGTGTGGATTGATCTAGGCTGAGGTTGATGGTGGGATGGAAATTATTGAAATCATGGTGAAATTCCTCAAGGGCTTCTTTTCCATGGGTCCAGATGATGAAGATGTCATCAATGTAGCGCAAGTAGAGTAGGGGCGTTAGGGGACGAGAGCTAAGGAAGCGTTGTTCTAAGTCAGCCATAAAAATGTTGGCATATTGTGGGGCCATGCGGGTACCCATAGCACTTGTGAGAGATGCTAGGGGTTCAATGCACGGGCAGCAGCAGTTCAGGTTTCTTTGCACCATCCTATCAATAGATCTCAGCCAGTTTTGGAGGGACAATCACTAAGAATTGCGCAGCTCTTAGATAGCTCTTTTCAGCAGTAGATCTCAGAACACTTCACAAAGGAAGCCCCCATTTTTACAGATGGGGACACTGAGGCACAGGGCAATTAACTTGCCCAACATCATAGCCCCTATAACCATTGCCTCAAAAGGGTATTTCTAAGGTATGTATTATCATCATGGAATCTAAGCTCATGCCTGGTGCCCAGTCTTTTATAATACAAGAGGTATATCTACACTACAAGTGGAAGGTGTAAATTCCAGCTTGAGCAAACATACCTGTGCTAACTCTGATTGACCTAATGTGCTAAAATTAATGTAGCTGAAGTTGCACAAGCAGCAGGAGGAGCTAGCCATCTTGAGTACGTACCCATCTGAGACTCTAGTCGTCTATTCGGGGCAGCTAGCCTCTCCTGCTGCTTGTGCCACTGTGGCTACGTTCAGTTTTTAGCTCACTAGCTTGACCAGAGCTAGCATGTATATGTCTCCTCAAGCTGGAATTCACACCTCCAGTTTGAAGTGTAGGTTAGCTGTCTGCCAAAAAGACTTCATTGTGGCACAGCTCAGCCCACTCCAGGATTAGGTTTTCATCTGGAGTGGAGGATTCTCTCTTTAGGAAACAGTTTCCCTACTAGCCTGCATCCAGCAACTGGGCCAATAGGTGCAACATCATTGCATTTCAGATGGGCCACTTATTAGCCCGGGAAACAGTGCTGCAACTCACTTGAGCCCCCTCTACACTGGTTTGTGCTCCGTTTCTAATATTGGTGCAACTGCACCATTGCCAAAAAACAGACACTGAATTTGCTAGGGTAGACAAAGCCAGACACTGATGAAATACTTAATAAGCAGAATAGGACTTACCATTTTTGGAACAGCCCTGAAAAATAACCACCACCATGATCACACCAGTCCACACAGAGCCAGGCTAATGATTTAGGGGAGGGTTAGTGAGATGATTCACCCTCAAGCTTAACTGACTCACTTTATTAAACGATGGGCTTGTATTAGGAGGATCCATGAGGTCTTCCCCAGGTTTCTGCTGTGGAAGGGGAACTCTTTTAATCCTAGTAGAGCCATATAAACTGATGTCATTTTCAAGGCTCTCTGCCTAGGGAAAATAGCTAGAATTTTTTTTTAAATGAACACTGAGGCTTTCCTACTGGGCCTAAAGGTTGGCACTGTTATCCCTCCAGCTTCCCAGTAACTGTTTACTAAGAATGAAACAGGAAAGCAAACTCCATGGTAACTATTCCTAACCTGATTTTTGCCAGATCGTTAATACCAGGACATTGAGGAGAAAGAAAGGGGATAAAATGAGAGGCTCATCACAAGTGAAGCAGTGTGCTGGTTTGGTGAACTGTTATTTTCTAGATGAAGCTAATTTTCCAACCTTATATATAATTGACCCTCATAGAAAAGCTGAGCCAACTGAAGAAAACAGCAAATGGAGGAATCTACATAGATTTGAGAGTACATTTAGCCGCGCTTAAAATTCCAGCATGCAGTACTAAAGATGGGCCTAGACCAAAAACCAAGATCAAAACACCCCTGATCTTTATGTGGGGAGGGAAGGTGTCACAGGGTCCACTCACCACGAGCAGCACCTCTTGCTGGCCATCCTGGGTTTAGCTGACCCAGCTCATGCTCTCCCTCTGGTGGTGTCTCCCCCCAACCCCTCTCACTCTGCAGCCCCACTCACTCCTGGGTCTGCAGTCTCCTCTTTGTGGCTTAGCCCTCCAGCCAGGTCATGAAGGTCATCCCCTTCCAAGGAATTCATGGTCTTTCGAAACCTGCTGGCTGGTGGCACTTCCAGCACCTGAGCCACTGCCCAGTGGCTCGTAGGGGAACCCAGGCCCACCCTCTTCACTAGGTTACAGCCTAGAGACCCTTTAACAAGCCGTCACAGTCCTGTACAGTCCTACCTCTTACTGCTGATTCCCTAGGCTGGCTAGCTCCTTCCTTCCTCTATAGGCTTGCTAGCCTCCAACTCCCTCCATTGAAGGAGTAAATAAAATTAATTAATTAATTAATTAATGGAGATATCTCCATCTCCTAGAACTGGAAGGGACCTTGAAAGGTCATCGAGTCCAGCCCCCTGCCTTCACTAGCAGGACCAAGTACTGATTTTGCCCCAGATCCCTAAGTGGCCCCCTCAAGGATGTAACTGCAGCCTACTTCCCTACAGCCTTTCCCTGCAGCCAGCTTCCTGGCTTTATACAGGCCTTGCAGTTCCAGCACAGGCAAGCCTGTTCCTAATCAATCAAGCTCCCTGGCTTGCAACCTAATTAGTTGTTTGGACCCATGTGGCCCCTTAGCTCTTGCTGGGCCAGTGTGGGGTACACGCCCCATCACAGAAGGTGAGATAGTGGGTCTTCGCTAGCTATGAACATCCACAGCCAGCTCTGAATCTTGTGGCTCAGACTCATATCTATCTAATGCACAGTCCAAATTTTGCCCCTACAAAGTTATAAGAGGCAAACTAATCAAAAGGTGTTTTCTCAGCAGAGCACAGAATGGCTACTTTAGCTAACAGAGTGAAGTACAAATAACAGCATTTCTATCAGAAAGAGAATCCAGCCATCTGCTGTACTCAAAGAGCAGGCGACAGCCCAAACACATGCTGTGATTCTGGCATTTGACACTTTGCAATGGAGTTTGTTTTCTTTCCAACTCCAGACAACATTTTACCCTCCCAGGCAAGTGTGCATCCCCACTTACGTTACCCCGGCATCATAATGCTCTCTGCTATCAGACAACAGCACAGTCCAAAAATTATTCTTTTTTATCCCTGATATTTTCCATGTTCAATCCTGCCTATGTTTGTGTGGGTGAATGAGAGGGAGACAGATCCTGTGATTCTCCCAGGGCTTTAAACATTGTGCTCCAGCATGAGCTAGCCTTGGAGTCTGTGCAGGATGTCACCTGCTGCGGCTGTAGAGTCCAGCGCTGGCACATAAAAGAGAAAACTGTTTGTTCTTTCTTCTCAGGGCTGCACTGTACCAGTTTATATACGTCTTAAAAACCTTTGGTCCTTGTTGCTCTGAACTGACCCTACATTCTGAGTTGGACTTGGGAGCCAAAAGACCTGAAGCCAAGCAGGGCCTTTGTAAGAAGTCTTTATGATAAGTGGGGACTGGTGGGTCAGCTGGCGTCTGGGTGTATTGATAGGCAAGCTGGGGGATGGAGGGTGAGGAAAGAGGAACCGACCATAGGCCCCCCATACTGACTTGCTAGGAGGGAGAAATGATTAAAGGAGGTGGGTCAGAAAAATGAGAATTAGGGGGGGGGGAAAGGAAAGACTGAGGGGTTGGGAGCTCTCAAATCCCTGACATCCTAAATCCAGCCCTGCCTACCCCCATGTCTGACATATTGCCCCATCCCGAATCTCGAATTTTCAAACATTTTTGAAGTCCTGTTTTAAGGCAGGACAGCAAACTGCCCATCCCCCCGAAGAGCCTTTTGCGGGGGAGCAGCGTTCATGAGTGCTGTGCTGCCAACAGAATAGAGGCAACCATGTAATAGAAAGTTCCATTGAGCACCAGTTTGCACTGCTGGGTAACCCAGACCAGCAGTCATGTTTCCTACTGAATGGACTCAGCTACTGGTGGCTGGAAGCGGTAATCAAAGAGTTTGCAGGGAGCAGGCAACAGCCAAACGCACTCCCTTTGCAACCTGTCTGCCACACTGCTAAGATTTTGCAGAGGGATTGGTAACATCTAAGCAGGAACAAGGGGACAGTCACCATCACAGTCTAACTCCTCCACATGTTCTTATCTCTCCCCCCACTTCCCCGACCAACACCTCTTCTGTTGAATTCTAGTGGATTTGTTCCACCCCAGGGCATGAGGGCGTGCCCTGGAGGGGTATACGGAGTTTTGCCTGAGTAAGGCCAGAGGGCCTGCATCTCCATGTCCGGCACCTAGTGTAATTATTTACATCAGTGCAAAGTGAGTGTTAAATGCCATGATCCTGATTTGGTGATGTTTTGCTCTGGTATAAATAACCACACAAAGTGCAAGGAATCGGTGAATAAGGCCCGGGAGTAGGCCTGCAGGATTTAAAAGGAAATCTGCTGTAATTAATTCAGTAGAGTAATGCATTATCCTTTTACCTTCTCCCACTTGAATCCATATTGAGGGTTAGGTCAAGTAAAATACATATACTGGTCTCAATTCTGTCTCCTGCAACCACTCCTATGAGGAGTGATTAATGTTTGTATGGAAGTAGGGCTCAAAGGACACAGTTAGATTCAGGGCCCTGTTGTGCTAGTCATTGTACAAGTATATGGAAAGACATAATCCTTACCCCAAAGAGCTTACAAAGTCTTAAAAAGAATCATATGAAAGACAGGAGAGTCACCCAATCAAAATACAAAGGAGATATGTATAATGGACCTGTGTCCATTGGCTCTATTTTTAAATGAATAAATGCACATCAGCTATACCAACTACCTTTATCAGATCATTAATCAGCAGGCATCATTCATTACCAGATTTCATTTCCTGCAATTCTGATAACCACAGTTTGGCACAATGGCTTGATTCTACTTGGGAGGAGCAAAAGGACCAGACTAGCAGGTCTGCTGTAAAAAAACAAAATAAAATAAATAAATTGGGGGAGGTGCATGTGTGTGTTGGGGGAAGAGAGGAGGAAGAAAACAAGAATCTATAAAGATGTTCTTAGCACTCATATTTAATAGAGGGAAATTCAGTGCTTTCTTATCCATGGAGAGGCTGACAGTAATTTTAGCACTTACAATAAAGAAATAAGCTGCCACAATAAATATGATATAGCATCAGCTACGAGTTGAAAAATGAAGTAGTCTTCGTTCAAAGCCAAAACTCCACAGCAGAGACAACTAAAAATTTTGTAACAGTAAAAGGCACATTTACAATAGATATATTGTGACAATTTGGGACATCTGTCTATGTACAATTTATTAATTCTCTTTGATATTACAAGTTCTCCGTAGTATCTAAATCAAACTACAAACACCATTTTGAGTGTAAGGTTGATCTGTGCCTTCCCTGCTGTCTTTCTATCTCCATCGTGGACTGAAATTCCCAGGGATATTGACAATGGGGGATTGTTAAATCTTGATGGCCCGGTATTCATGTGGAGGCTCCTTAGGTCAGTGAGCTGGCTACCAGGCAGGCTGGTAACCAGGCAACTGATCATCTGATAGGCGATCCAAGGATGACCACGGCATCACCCCACAAAGGAAACTGGAAATTATAAGAGGAAGATTCTCTCAATGGCCATTTTAGAGAGGGAGAACAGACCAGAACCGGGGGAAGCTGGCTGTAGGAGTGAGAACAGACTCCATGTCTCAGAGGAGAGGCCCTGACTTGCAGAAGGGAGAGCCAGGAACAGAAACTGGAACCCTGAAAGGACCCTGAGCAAATCCCAAAGAATGCTCAAGAATGGTGAGGAAATTGAGGCAGGGGGATGGCATGCAGGTATTTATTGTTTTTTAACCTAGATCTGTATATCTCATATGAAGTCTAAAGTAAACAGTGATTGTTTTTAGAAATCTTTCTGCGAAGTCTATATCCATTTGGTTCAAATATCACATGTCCCTGAAGGGGTAAACTGTAAATCAGAGTGCCCACAAGAGTGGAGCCCAGGAGAAGGGTATATTCAAGTTACTGGAATGTCTTGGGAGGTTAGGACCGGTCCTGGGGCCTAGGGCCTCATTTCTGAGTAGGAGTGTCAGACAGTGCATCTATACCCAGGAAGTGTGACAGAGTGGTTAAAAAAAGAGGCAGTGCTGAATGCTTTTCAGGCCAAGGGAAGCTTAGAAGCATGTAAGTCCACTGCTGGGATCCAAACAGCAATCTGGTGAGTGTCCGGCAGGGGGAGCTTGACCAGGACTATTACATTATATATTAATTCCACCTGTCACCTCCCCACTCCCAACATGTGTTTCAGTTAATCCTACCAGCAAATTCAGGTTGCACAATGTAAGGATCCCCAAGATGTGTTATGAGTTCCCATGAGGCTTCATGGTTGGAGGATTGTGTCCAAATGTCATAGAATCACAGAATATCAGGGTTGGAAGGGACCTCAGGAGGTCATCTAGTCCAACCCCCTGCTCAAAGCAGGACCAATTCCCAACTAAATCATCCCAGCCAGGGCTTTGTCAAGCCTGACCTTAAAAACCTCTAAGGAAGGAGATTCCACCACCTCCCTAGGTAACTCATTCCAGTTCTTCACTATCCTCTTAGTGAAAAAGTTTTTCCTAATATCCAACCTAAACCTCCCCAACTGCAACTTGAGACCATTACTCCTTGTTCTGTCATCAGGTACCACTGAGAACAGTCTAGATCCATCCTCTTTGGAACCCCCTTTCAGGTAGTTGAAAGCAGCTATCAAATCCCCCCTCATTCTTCTCTTCTGCAGACTAAACAATCCCAGTTCCCTCAGCCTCTCCTCATAAGTCATGTGCTCCAGCCCCCTAACCATTTTTGTTGCCCTCCGCTGGACTCTTTCCAATTTTTCCATATCCTTCTTGTAGTGTGGAGCCCAAAACTGGACACAGTACTCCAGATGAGGCCTCACCAATGTTGAATAGAGGGGAATGATCTGTCCCTTGATCTGCTGGCAATGCCCTTACTTATACAGCCCAAAATGCCGTTAGCCTTCTTGGCAACAAGGGCACACTGTTGACTCATATCCAGCTTCTCGTCCACTGTAACCCCTAGGTCCTTTTCTGCAGAATTGCTTCCTAGCCATTCGGTCCCTAGTCTGTAACATTGCATGGGATTCTTCCGTCCTAAGTGCAGGACTCTTCACTTGTCCTTGTTGAACCTCATCAGGTTTCTTTTGGCCTAATCCTCTAATTTATCTAGGTCCCTCTGTATCCTATCCCTACCCTCCAGTGTATCTACCACTCCTCCCAGTTTAGTGTCATCTGCAAACTTGCTGAGAGTGCAGTCCACACCATCCTCCAGATCATTAATGAAGATATTGAACAAAACTGGCCCCAGGACCGACCCCTGGGGCACTCCACTTGAAACCGGCTGCCAACTAGACATGGAGCCGTTGATCACTACCCGCTGAGCCCGATGATCTAGCCAGCTTTCTATCCACCTTATAGTCCATTCATCCAGCTCATACTTCTTTAACTTGCTGGCAAGAATACTGTGGGAGACTGTATCGAAAGCTTTGCTAAATGTCCTCCTACCCCAATCTACCATATCTGCTGATGTTGTCAAAAGACTGGCTCTCAGGGCCAGCTGGGCCATTTCTGCTGCATGAATCTTTAGGATTCTACTGCCCACTCCTACCTCTCTGTGGGTCGTTAGTGGGGAATAGGTCCCTATCTATTGTCCACAGAAGTCAATGGAAAGACTCCTACCAACTTCAGTGGGCATTGGATGGGATTTGGAAGGGATTTATTTGCATGATGCTAAGGGACCAGTTCACCTTCCCCATATTCCTCAGCAGCAGAACCTGAAACCAGCAGAGAGATTTACACTTACTGCGATGAAATGTGAGATGTCCCACAGGCCCAGAATGGGCTGAGGGCCATGTCATTGCAGTGGCAGTAGGAGTGTTTTCAGGTCAGTGGCATTTTGGGAGCCCTGTGTTTGTGGAGGAGCTGCAGGTTTTGGCCTTCAAATAAGATATTTTATCTTTATTACTCCTTTTTAAGATGTCATTATTCACTGCAGATAATAGTCTGAAAAGTTACATTTTTCTTCCCTAGATTTACAAACCGCTTTACTGACAATTTTGACCTTCCTTGTCTTCTGGTCCATTACATTTTAATTTGAATTGCACAAACGTGCACAATAACTCATGAGACATTCTTTTCTCACTTACTTACACCATTACATCCACTGATTTTCCAAAATATGCTGGAATATGAAGAGAATATAGTTGCCATCTTGAACATATTATATTAACAGATACCATAAAGAGCACCTACGTGCAACACACAATCACTTTTAAATAATTCAATACATACATTCATATTTTACTTGCACGTCAGAATCATTCAGTTACATAGTAACTCAGTGATCCAACTCAAAGGTCCAGGTTAGGTTGATCATGGAATATTCCTAGTTATCAATCAACCTAGTTTAACCTAACTTGTGACTAATTGGCACAAACTCTCTACTGCAGTTCTGTTTTTCTAGATACCAGATTTCACAGGGCAAAAGATTTCAGGTCAAAACACTTTTTACCAAGTCATGATCTATTGGGCTCAAATATCAGTTGTCAGTTCATAGTACAGTTATTACAATTTATTGTACAATTGGTATTACTGTAGCACCTAGGAGCTCCAGTCATGGACCAGGACCCCATTGTGCAAGGTGCTGTACAAACACCAAACAAAAAGATGACCTCCCCCCGCAGAAAGCTTACATTTATATTGTAAGACAAAACAGCAACATATCAATACATACAGACCGGGGTGGGGGAGCACAAGAAAACAGAGATAATATTGGTTAGCATGATAAGCAGTGCTAGTTGTTGTTGTCGTCAAGCTTTTTATAGGCACTACAGAAAAGGAGAGTTAAGGGATTTGAAGGAGAAGAAGGAGATAGGTTTGCAGATGTTTGTGGAGAGCTCCTCCCAAGGATAAGAGGCTGCATGGAAGAAAGCATGAAGGTGCTTCTTTGAAAGCTGAAGAAGTGGGTGATGAAGGTTGGCATCATTGGCTGACTGGAGATGGGAGTATACATTTTGATAGCATATGAGAAATGATAGGCTATAAAGAGTTCTTGAAATACAAGAGAAGTAACTTACTGTTTGACATGATAGAGAAAGGGAAGCCAGAGGAGGGATGCAAGGGGAGGGGGTGACATGGACTAAGAGAATGATCTTTGCAGCAGCATTTTGAGTGGTTCCAAGGGAGCAAGACTGAATTTGTCAAGCCCAGAGAAGATGTTGCAGTAACTGAGACATGATGTGTTGAGAGCCTGGATGAGAATTTTAGCTATGTGGATGGATAGGAAATGCCATAATTTAGGGATGTTATGCAGAAAGAATTGGTAGGATTTAGACACAGCCTGGATGGTGTGAAGATCTAGAGAGAAGGCCCAGTTGAAAATGCCCAGGTTATGGGCCTGAATGACACTGATATTGTCCACAGTGATCAAGAGAGAAGGGCGGGCTTTGTGTTGAGGGAGTGAGATTAGGAGTTTTATTTTGTCCTTGCTGAGCTTAAACTGATGGCTGGACATCCACGAGGAGATGTCAAAGAGATGGTCAGAGATTTTAATTTGGACAGAAGGAGACAGGTCAGGAGTAGAGAAGTATATCAGTCATCAGCATAGAGATAAGTGCTGATATTTTTTGTTTGCAGATGAGATTACCCAGAGATAAGCTACAGAGAAAGAGGAAAAGGAGGTCTTGGACAGAGGCCTGAGGAACCGCCACAGAAAGTTGGAGGATCTTCTGAATGTTGCATTGGAGGAGCAATGCGAGAGGTAGTAAGAGATCCAGAAAAGGGCAGAGTCAGGGAAGCCATGGTAGGACACAATATCAAGAATGAGAGCATGGTCAACTATGTCAAAGGTGGCTGACAGATTGAGATAAGGATGGACTGGTTCTGAGTTTGGGCCATGAAGAAGTCATCTGAGACATTGAAGAGAGTGGTTCAACTGAGTGCAAGGGGCAGAAACTGGATTAGAGAGGGTCTGGGATAGAATTGGAGGAGTGGAACTCCAGACACTGACTACAGAGAGCGACTACTATGCCACTCATTTACTTCTATGTACTATTTCAAGTGCTTCAGTCAAATAAATAACATGTATGATTGATTAAATTACTAACTAGATGTTTACAAGGTTACAGTCCAAACTGATTACCATATGTAAATGTAGAAGAATAGAATTCAAAATAATTCTTCTGCATGAGTTATTTGTATTGACTTCCAGCTGTGTTGAAACACATTGTAAACACCTCTTTCACAACTAACACATTGCTGGAACAACCAGTTCCTTATTTCTCAGGGACCCTCTGTTGCTTATTTCTCAGGGACAGTCTTGTATGGTGGAGAATAAATGCAGATAAGCACCTAGGTGGTTAAACCAATGCTGTCACCTACTTTTAATATGTTGTCTTTAACTCTTCCTTGTCCGAATCTCTTAGAACTCTGGTAACAGCACGCATTTCCCAAATGATGTTGTTGTTTGCCAGGCACTGATTCCCTTACTCACTGTGTTCTACATGGATCACAAAACAGAAAACTTCTTTTACTTCTTTATTATTCGCCAGCATCATCACGGATGCCAATACAGCTGTAGGAAGAATATGAGGGGGAAAGGAGTCCAGGAAAGCTGGCTGTATTTTAAAGAAGCCTCTTTGAGGGTGCAGGAATAAACCGTCCTGATGTGCAGAAAGAATAGCAGATATGGCAGGGCAGGCAATCAGCTTGGCTTAACAGTTAAATCTTCGATGAGCTTAAACACAAAAAGGAAGGTTACAAGAAGTGGAAACTTGGACAGATGACTAGGGAGGAGTATAAAAGTATTGCTCGAGCATGCAGGGGTGTAATCAGGAAGGCCGAAACACAACTGGAGTTGCACTAACAAGGGACGTGAAGGGTAAAAAGAAGGGTTTCTACAGGTATGTTAGCAACAAGAAAAAGGTCAGGGAAAGTGTGGGACCCTTAATGAATGGGGGAGGCAACCTAGTGACAGGTGACGTGGAAAAAGCTGAAGTACTCAATGCTTATTTTTGCCTCGGTCTTCACAGACAAGGTCAGCTCTCACACTGCTGTCCTGGGCAACACAGTATGGGGAGGAGGTGAGCAACCCTCAGTGGTGAAAGAACACATTAAGGACTATTTAGAAAAGCTGGACATGCACAAGTCCATGAGTCCAGGTCTATTGTATCCGAGGGTGCTGAGGTAATTGGCTGATGTTATTGCAGAGTCATTGGCCATTATCTTTGAAAATTCGTGGTGATTGGGGAAAGTCCTGGACAATTGGAAAAAGGCAAATATAGTGCCCATCTTTAAAAAAGGGAAGAAGGAGAACCCGAGGAACTACAGACCGGTCAGCCTCACCTCAGTCTCTGGAAAAATCATGGAGCAGGTCATCAAGGAAACCATTTTGAAGCACTTGGAGGAGAGGAAGGTGATCAGGAACAATCAACATGGATTCACCAAGGGCAAGTCATGCCTGACCAACCTGATTGCCTTCTATGATGAGATAACTGGCTCTGTGGATATGGGGAAAAGCAGTGGACGTGATATATCTTCACTTTAGCAAAGCTTTTGATACAGACTCCCACAGTATTCTTGCCAGCAAGTTAAAAAAGTATGGATTGGATGAATGGACTATAAGGTGGATAGAAAGCTGGCTAGATCATCGGGCTCAACAGGTAGTGATCAATGGCTCAATGTCTAGTTGGCAGCCAGTATCAAGCGGAGTGCCCCAGGGGTCGCTCCTGGGGCCGGTTTTGTTCAACATCTTTATTAATGATCTGGATGATGGGATGGATTGCACGCTCAGCAACTTTGCAGATGACACTAAGCTGGGGGGAGAGGGTCCAGAGTGACCTAGACAAATTGGAGGATTGGGCCAAAAGAAATCTGATGAGGTTTAACAAGGACAAGTGCAGAGTCAAGCACTTAGGATGGAAGAATCCCATGCACTGCTACAGACTGGGGACCAACTGGCTAAGCAGCAGTTCTGCAGAAAAGGACCTGGGGAGTACAGTGGATGAGAAGCTGGATATGAGTCAGCAGTGTGCCCTTGTTGCCAAGAAGGCTAACGGCATATTGGGCTGCATTAGTAGGAGCATTGCCAGCAGATCGAGGGAAGTGAATATTCCCCCCTATTTCAACTACCTGAAGGGGGGTTCCAAAGAGGATGGAGCTCGGCTGTTCTCAGTGGTGGCAGATGACAGAAGAAGGAGCAATGGTCTCAAGTTGCAGTTGGGGAGGTCTAGGTTGGATATTAGGAAACACTATTTCACTAGGAGGGTGGTGAAGCACTGGAATGGGTTACCTAGGGAGGTGGTGGAATCTGTATCTTTAGAGATTTAAGGCCCAGCTTGACAAAGCACTGGCTGGGATGATTTAGTTGGTGTTGGTCCTGCTTTGAGCAGGGAAGTGGACTAGATGACCCCCTGAAGTCTCTTCCAACCCTAATCGTCTATGATTCTAAGAAAATTTCTTAGTCCACTTGTGCTTCCGCCACTGGTTTCAGAATAGCAAAGAACACACTACAATAGATCCTATATAAACAATGGCTAAACTTTATCCGTATTAGTACGAGCAGGGAACTGGACCACAGGACTTCTGAATTCTAATCCCTACTCTACCACTCATTTCCTGTGTCACTTTTGGCAAGTGACTAATTCATTTTGTGCCTCATTTAACCCAGATGTTAAATCCAAGGGACAAATAGACAAAACAAAAACAGGGTTATCCAGGGAAAATAGTAGGTTAGTGAAAGCGAAAACAGCCCTCCTCCCCCCCTCCGCCAAAAAAAAAAAAAAGCAGTCTTGATGCGCCAAACCGTTTTTTTCTGTTTCTTGTGGTCAGAGAACTGTTACCTTTATCAGCATGTCTAACAGAGATGAACATTTCCTCCCTAAGCAAGGGATCACATGTTGATTTGGATTATGAACTGCCAAAGTCTTTCCATGAAATTCCTCAAATTACAAATCTGATATCAATTTCCTCTTCTCACCCTAAATCCTGCTTTTTTGACATCCACGGTTAATCATTCTTACCTTTGAGGCAATCTAGTGTGTCTTGCAGCCGTACCTCAGTAACATGAAAGGATAATGAGATTGCTTCATAGCATTTCTTCTCCCAAGGGTCTCTCTTTTAACTACATGTAGTAAGAGGTTAGTGAAACTATGGCACTTTTGTGTCTATGCAAATGTATTCCATATTTCTTGGCAGATCTGTCTTTTGACTCTGCAGGACATGGTCTACTGCACATGGCCTCTATAGTTTATGGATTCCTTTTCCAAGTAGAGGCTAGAGTCCCTCTTTTATGGAATCTGTCTGTAGAAGGAGTGCAGTCTGAGTGTGAACCTTTGCGGGATTGCATACTACAGTCCCCTGCCTCAATTTCCCTTCAAGAGTGCTGGAAATGATCTACTCAGACCCAAAAGTCTTTAAAACAACATTTCCCCTCCCTTGGGGTCTAATTTATTAAACATAGTCCAGCTCCCAAGAGCCCCCTTTTTCACTCACCCCTACGTTCAGGGTCCCACAGTCCTTTGAGAGTCTGCATGGTTCAAGTCCCAGCCTCTGCAGCCTGCAAACCCACATCTTTAGTTCAGCATTTCCATATTCCCCTTCTGCAACTGTGTCCTGACAGACTCCTTCTCTCAGAGTAGGTCTCTGACTGGGCTTGGAACCTCATTTTTTGAATCACCCACCACCAGTCCTCTGACCACTCCCTTGACCCTTCCCAAATGGTCTAACCTCCCCCAAACACCTGGCTGGAAGAGAGGGGAGCCCTGCCCCACCCACTCTTCAAGGCTGCTGGTCCCGGGCCCTTAAAGTTGGCCATCTGACTCCTGAATGATACTCCAAAGACTTGTCCACATTACAGCTGGAGCCATGATTTTCTAACTAGTTAGGGGCACCAACATCATAACAGGTTACAAATTCTGCATTCAGTTTGTGCCCACACATGAAAGTTGGGCATCCAAAACTGAAGCACCTAAATTCTGGCAGAGAATTTCAACTTACTGCTTTTGTTTAGAGGCCAAGACAAACAATAAACTCTTCCAAACCTCACACTGCCATGGAATGTGAAGCTAGGTGAGCAGCAACATCTGTCTCACCCCTCTTGCCCCTTACCAAAGATTTAACCATTTGCACTCTTTCACTATCGAACAGCTGAGGAAGGAGTCCTATGTCTGCTTTCCACTCCCATTCTGCCACGACACAGCTGGGCACTATTACTGCTCCAATGGGCAAGCATCTGATGGTTCCAGAGGGCTTTCCCTTCCCCCCACTTCAGCCCCAGCATATAACACAGTATTATAAATCTTGTAAATGAAAAGTCTTTCATCCTGATTAGCTGTTGAAGTTGCCTTAACCATTTACCAACATATGGCACAATGCCCCACAGCCTCTTCACTTGGAAAATATCAATACAATCAGACCTAGATAGCCATGCTTCATTTAACTATGTGTCTAGGGTTCTGAGTGCTGTAATAACCAGTCTACTAACCAGAATATAAATAGTAATTTTACAAACTAAAGTTTCTTAATCTAAATAAATATAGAGGACCAAATTTTGCTCTGGGATACACTTCCACAATTCCCACTGAAGTTATAAGCAGGTGTGTCAATCTGTGACCGGGGAGTTTGGACCAGAGTTTTCAAACTGATTTATAGTGTCCAACTGGCTGTTCCAAATCAGGGAAAACCAAAACCAAGTGCAATTTATTTAAAAAAAAAAAGACAGTATACACAAGTCCCAGTTACATCTACACATTCATCACAGGTCTCTGTGTTTGGTCTAAAAACTGGCATCATAGTTACATAATTTTGTAGCATTAAGCCTTAGGCCCATTAGGCCAAATTCAATCCTGATGTACGTAACTCCATTGAGATGAGATCTTTACTACTAAATTTTTTCCCAAGGCAGTTTTGGCTTTGGAAAATTTTACAGCTTCTGAGACCATGTCTGTAGAACCCCAGAAAGCTCTGTCTCCTGCACAGATAAATTTTACCCTTATGGCAGAAAGTTCCATTGTGCCAGAGGAGCAGAGTTGTCAACCATGGTCCTTGTCCCAGAGCTTTATTTCAGTGGTTTTCAGGCGGTTTTCAAGCCCCTGGGGTCTGCAGACAATGCCTAAGATTTTTCAAAGGGGTCCCCATCTTCGTTCAAAGTTTGCTAGGGGTCCGTAAATAAAAAGGTTGAAAACCACTGCTTTAGTCACTCTTTTAGGTATGCAGTGCTCAGGTCATTGAGCACCTTGAAGATAAGGACTGAGACCAAGACTTGATACTCTATTGGAAGCCAGTGTAGGACAGTTTTGGTTTGTTTGTGGTAGCCTGTGTTGCTGAGGTGACATACAACAGCATTCTGTACTAGTTGGAGTTTCCTAAGGACTGATGGCTTCATGTCCAGGTGTTCATGTAGTCTACAGGTTAATATCAGTGAAGAATCCAGGAGCACTCCTAAACTACAGATTGAACTGACCAATTGTGGGTGTGAACCTTCAACCAAGGACAACTGCATCATGGCTGAAAGCTCTCCAAAATGCTATCCTCTGCCCACCAGCATCACCTCTGTCTTACTCAGGTTCAGCTTCAGCCAACTGTTCTTCATCCATAAGCTGATTCACCCAAGTGCTGGGCCACCTTTGTGTTCTGGTAGTCATATGCAGTGCAAGATAGCTAGAGGTGTGTGTCATCTGCATATTGCTGGCCCTTGAGTCCACATCATCTAATCAGTTCTCCTAGTGTCTGTGTAACCTTTGAGTGGACTGTAGTTTACTATCCCTCTCCCAGCGCTTCAACACAACTCCTGTACAAAGTACCTGGGAGATCCAGAATTCAGTCACTGAGGATTTTCAGCAAGGATTGCACAGGGTCAACCTCCCCGCAATCAAGCCCAAAAAGAACAAGATAAATTAACTTAAATCCTAAGTACCAACTTCATAAGAATAAAGATGATCGCTTAATTTCTACTAAATGAGGCTACTTCATAATCCACACACAGTATCTTCACCGTTACATATAAATATTAAAAAAATTAAATCTAAACAGATCAGTCCCCACAGAAAAACGAGTTCACCTGAGACCCACCTAGTGTTTGTCCATCAACTCTGTACAGTCTGCTGAGTCAAAAGCACTGTAGCAAGATCATCCCTCCTGTTGTCTGCAGAAGTTTGCCATTGGAACCCAGGCAGACCTTTCTCCGCCTCTGGTGGACTGTGGAATCACTCAGTTAGCTAATCAGTATTATGTGCATAAATGAATATCCCTGTTACAAGAAAAATACAAAACTGAGAATAGCAAAATATAGATGACTCTTTGCCTACCATTGCATTTAAATAAGAAAAGAGCTTGTGAACCATACTGGTTAAGACAATTTGACCAAAACAATTTGGCTAATATCAAACATTCAGAATATACAATTAAAAGGAACAAATTATTTTCTCTCTCAATTTCCCCTTTCTATAACAAACACTGCCAGTGCTTCTCTGTTGGAACGTTAACAGTATCACTAACATGGTACAAAACACTCCAGAGGTAGGGGGGAAACAGCCTGCTTCTGTGGCTAAACTTCTCCCAGCCCAGCACATAGGTCATTTTTCATTTTGTAAAGCAGCTGCCCTGACTACTTGCCCTCAGAGGAGTCTATTAATCCAGCTATAGGGAGCCTATTGAGCATGCCCAAAACTACCATATCCAATTCCAGAAACTTCTGGCTATGGAATGCTAACTGTGCATCTGCAGAGAAACAATGAGGCAAATACATTTCTCCACACGCATGGAAACACTATTATCCTTATTTTTCAGATGGGGAGCGGAGACACAGAGATTAAGTGAATTGCTGTAGGGCACCCAGGATATCGGTGGCAGAGCCTGAATTCAAACCCTGACTCAATCTAGAGCCTTAACCACACAACCCTCTTTTCTCCACACGCATGCACCCCACCTTCATCTCTCTAGATCTCTTTAAGAGAGCTATCTCCTTATCAGGCACTTGCATCCTGTTTGTGCAGCATCCAACACACAGGACACATTTAGCTCTGCCATGAGCCAGCTTGATCTTGTAGACTTAACTTTCACCAGCCCTTTAGTAGCTGGGCTTGTCTCTTCTCTTTCCCCAAAGCCAGTGACTGAGTAATAGTTCTTCCTCTCCTCTCTCCAGCCAAGACCATGAGGCTTAGTTGCCAGCTCCCTCCAGGTCACTTGGTAGCATCATAGCACTCTCTAGTTCCTGAAATTTAGACTCACGTGATCAATTTATCTTTGCAATGGAAGAAATTTTAACCCTTCAATGAAATTTTAGATTTTGTGGAATCTGGACTCCTCACCTGGGACAAGAACCCACACAGCTGTGCAGTGATTAACACTCATCTACTTAAGCACTGTAGCTGCAGTGTTTAACTTTTTTTTAACAAATAAATGTAAAATTGGAGTGATGCGGTGCAGAGCTGGAAACAGAAAAAGCATTTGCTTTTCATGGGAGTACGTTGGGTTCTGAAATGAAGCACAGCAGCTGCTGGAGGAAGACTGCCCAGCTCTCAGAAGAGATCACATGCCTCTGCACTGTTTTCTGGCAAAAGGCCTGAGCAGAACAGCGTGTAGAACAGTAGCCAGCAGAGAGAAACGTTACCTGAACTTTACTGAAGAACACGCTGATAGAAACAATACCCACTGACGGCCTGCAGACAGTTTACTGCAGAGTCCACCAGACAGTCTCAGCGGGGTTGACATAGCCCAACCCATTGCAGCAAACAACTAATATCAACCCCATCCTAACGTCGCCAAAGCATATTTTAAGTCGTGCCCTCAACAAAACAATCCCTCCATTAATTTTCAGTAGTTACAAAGTACATTTGCCTCATACTAGCAGTGCCTGGTAACCACTGTAGTTAAGGTCACAAAATACTTAAGGGCACAATTATGACTTTGCATCAAGACCTGAGCAAGGGGCGGCATATAGCTGCACTGCCCCAGGAGCAGACTGTGCCACAATCCGGTTCCTAATCTAGCTCCTGGTTCCCCCAGTCTCCAGGGGGAAGTAATCTGTGCCAGCCATATACATGTTGTAGTTCACATGCCAGCTCAAGGCTCTCCCTACTCACTGTCTGTCCTGCCACTCCCCACCCACATACATGAGAACGGGAATAGCAGCCCATGGACACTGTTTTTCTCCTCCTTCTCCTGTGAGGTAGGTAGCCCATGCAAAGGGGGAAGGGGCACTTTACTTGACCAGTAAGGCAGCTCACAACTGCTCCTTAAGGTTACAAAAGTATTAATTATAACCTGTTTTCACATGCTTATGACTTTCTGAAAAAATTGTCTATGGGTTGATATTTTCCATGTTTGTCAGCCTCGGGTGTTTGGTTTGGGTCTTTTTAAAAGGAGAGGGGAGTTTGAGAAAAGCCCTTTCATCTGTTTTTAAGTTATTGTGGGGGAGCATGTGATGAAAAATATGTGTCCATTATGGAAAGAAAACGAAAGCTAGAAGCTGAAGCCTGAGATGTGGCCTGGGCATTGCCTTCTTTCGAAACTTTGTTTGGCTTGAAAATAAATTGGTTTTGATGTAACTAGGTCTGACAATATGAAAACTGTGCATTGAGCAATAGCAAACTGTGTTAAGCCTACAAGTTTGCACCTACAGATCGATGCACAGTGCACGTGTGAGCAGATAGTTAGGTGTGTGACTAATTAAAGGCCTGCGTCTGTAAGGTGCCAAATATCCTTAACGCCCATTGATTCAGTACCTGCAAGATCAGGTTCTTAGTGCACAGCTGGAAAAAAAGAAGCAAATCATGGACCCTATTAACATGGGAGTACAAGGCCCATTAGACCTTTACTGCTGTCTAACCCAACTCTGGTCTTGGCCAACCAACCTGGAACACAGTTGTCTCGTGGCAGAAGCTGTCACAGAGTGATTCCACACTTGCTCCATTGGAGGTTGTTGTGGAGTCACTTAGGACATGGGAGGCAACGAACTCATGCTAATGAGTTCTTTGTCCCCAGGTTTCCATCTATACATCTCCGGCCATGGTGGTTACGGCATAGGGCTATAGTAACCACTCTGAAGCAGCTGCATGGGAGATATGGACAGAAGTAGGGTCCCAAACATTTGCCCCTCCTCCAGCTAGAACTGGCATCTCTCCAGAAGGGTTATGAATGGGTGTTTGTGCCCCCATAATTGCCATTGGGGATCTTTGCACCAGTTGCACGATCTTCTCTCCCAGCTGATGAAGCCAGCTAAGGCTGTGAGATCCACAAGCCCAACAGCTGTAGAACAAGTGCCTTACATGCACAGCAAACAGTATTTTTGTCTTTTGTTTTTTAAAAAAAAGGCCCTAGACCATTAAAGCAAAAATTGTTAATGCAACAAAAATGAAGGAAATGGAAATGTTAGTGCACGTGTTTAGTCTGTTCCTGTAGTTCTTATTAAAAATGCTATTACTGTTTAAATCCAGGGGTAGCGCCAGCATCTTCCCGTCGGGAGGTGGGGGTGAGTGGGGCTAAGGTGGGCCAAACAGAAAATGGGGGGCTGTTCCCCCCTTGCCACAAGGCCATGCCCCTCTCCGTGACCCCACCCCCACCATGGCCCCGTCCCCTGGTCAGGCTGGAGGCCAGAAGCAGGAGCTAGGCAGTGTGGGGCGCTGGCTGCTCGCAGCCGGTAACAGCTGCCTGGGCAGGGGAACCCAGCTCTGGAGCTGGCAGAGCCCGCAGGAAGCAGCGACTGTGGGGAGCAAGGCCCAGGAGCCTGGGCTGGAGCAGGTCAGTCCAGGCTGCTGTGGAGAGCCCCCGACCCTCCACTAGTCCTGGGTGGAGCACTCCGACAGGCAGGGACATGGGCTGGGGGCTGTTCTCGGGCACCTCAGCCCCCTGCCTGGCCTTACTTCTCTGCCGCTGCTGAAGCTGGACACGTGACTAGCAGCAGCCACAGCTCTCTCTGCTCTGCCTTTAGAGCTGGATGGCTGGAGGGAAGCAGCTGCTATGGGGTGGCTACAGGGAGGCTAAGGCAATTTTTGGGGTGGCTGCAGTTCCCACAAGCCCCCCCAGCACCGCTCCTGTGTAAATCATTAAAAATGTATGCCATAAAATATACCCAGAGGCACAAAACTTCACCCAAGGTCACATGTCAGGTCAGTGGCAGAGCTAGGAATAGAATTCAGGTCTCATGAATCCCCCAGTAGTGCTGTGTGCACTAACCTGCACTGCTCCATTTTCCTGACTCTGTTCTTAACTGGGCAGCTTTAACACGCCATTAACAGTCTTTTGCATTTAATAAAAAATAAATTACAAACCACTGCTAATGCAATTAGCAATGAGATTAAAGCCCTTAGGACTGGAGAGAAACATAGTTACAGAGCCTGATGAACAGCAGGGTTCCAAAATGATTTTTTTTTAAATGCATTTATTTTTGATGGACACAAAGGAAAAAAAAAGCCACGGGGCTTACATTAGAGATAAAGGCAAAGTAATTTTAGGCAGACGCAAAATGAATATTAAACCAAGCCTTGAAGTTCTCAGTGCCACTGCCTAGAACTAGCCCTGCATCCCATATTAGATGCAATGACTTTTAAAGAAGAAATGAATCAGCGCTGAGATTCATGGCTATAACACACTATAGTAATGGTCACAAAATTAAGAATGCAGTTGGAACATGCCATCGTACACTCAAAAATAACTGCTTGGTATCAGAGGTGTGTAAAGAAGCCCTCGGTTTCCCTAAACAGGTCAGAACCTTTGAAGATGCATCTTCACTAAGAAACAAAATGTGTTCTTAACTCATGCTAGCTAAAACATGGTAACCACTACACAGTAAAATCCTAGTGAATACATGGAGGTTTGTAGTTTTCACACAAGTTAGTAGGTTGAGGAAGCTGCCGCAAGTCTTTACCTCAACCAGTTAACTCATGAAAACTGCAAACTCCCTTGTCTTCACTAGGTTTTGACTGTTAGTTACCGCACTTTCTTAACTCATACTAGCTAATACACTTTTTTCCCTAGTAAAATCAAGGCCTGAGAGTTTTGATCCCATACATTATAACACAGAGCATGTGAGGTATCCACAATACGAAATGAATGAGATGTCCTGACAACTTTAAGCTAGAAATGGCAATCACCAACAGTGCCATTGGGTAGCGGGAGATATAAAATCACCTTGTATCCAGTTTAAAATATAGAGCTCTCAGGGCCTGAATCTCTGTTGCCTTGCACCTTGTATAATCATTTACACCAGCGCCTGGGGGTATAAAAGGCTGTCCCATGGTACAGGTACTCAGTTTTCACTCACTTTCCAACAGTGTAAATGGCTACACAAGATGTAATGAAACAGTGAATCAGGCAGATAGAACATGCACTGTTCCTGCAAAAGAGAGGAGGAAGAAACAAGAATACTGAACGTCTATACTATGCATCTTGGGACTGAGCCGACACCCGTTGAAGTCAGTGAGAATCTTCATCCTCCAAGCAACAGTCCTGAAAAAGCTAAGATGCATTACTTATCTTTCCAGCCATAACCACTCAGCTTTGCAGTTGTTGGACAAATAACATTCTAAAAGCAACCAAACGGTATAGAATCCAACCAATCACTGAAGTGAGTTGAAAATTAGAGGATTTGAAACTGAAATTACTGTAGTTCATTAATTTTGAAAATATATGGCCCCCTGATGCTCCCAAGCCACACAGTGTTACCAACTGTTGCAATTTTATCATGAGTTTCATGGTCTTTAAGAAAAACACCAAAGCCCCATATCCTGGAATCAAATGAGAATGTCAGCTTTCATTTAAAACAAAAAACTAAGGGCTTGTCTACATGGTCGAGTAATCCACACTACGCGGGAGTGATTTCCAAAGCACACAAATGTGTTGTGCATTCATTGGTCTGTGTAGATGATGTTCATGCTGTTTCAGCACTACGTTAACGGGCACTAGGGAACCTTTAGTGTGCACCAACAGGGTCTACATGGACCAGTTAATGTGCAACATGCTAGTGTATTTTAGAAATCACATCCCTATAGTGCAAATTACTCTACTGTGTAGAAAAGCCTACATTCTAGCTCTCTTGTTTGTGGAGAAAACCTAAAAGTGTCCAAAGTGAGTTCAACCTAAAGGTTCAGAAAGCAAATTTTAAAAGGCCAAAAATTATTTATAAATAAGGTCATACTTAATTTGCAAAATTGCAGATCCCACAATATTAGGCTTCCATCGCAATTTTGATTTTAATTAGCTTACTTTGCACAGTCCACAGTTTTGCATACCCTTTGAGGTTTGCCACACTCTTTTTCCCCCCTTAGTATAGTAGAACCCCATTTATCTGAGCTGATAGTGGCTGGGGTTTGGTAATATAGCATCAGCAAAATGTCTGGTTATCAAAAAAATTAGCAGGCATGACATAATACTTGAGTGTTTCTATAGTTCCACAATTTTTTCTTAATCAAACAGGCCTTCTCTGGCTTTTCCAAATTACCACAATTAATTTGTTAATTTAATTAATTAATTACTGCACCTATTTTATTACTTTTCCACTATTTTCCATGGCTTGTCCGAAACTCAGCCGCAATTATTTGACAGTCATCCCACAATTCAAGTATGGCCTTATTTATAAAGTCTCATGATTTTTAAGAATCGGTCTCATGATTTTGGGGGTCTGACATGATTTTTGAATGCTCAGGGTTGGCAATACTGCATTTAAGTACAGAAGATTATATGAACCTGCTAATCCTCAATCATCATGCTAGAAAGTCTTTCATGCTCTACCCACTGGAGTTATTTTTATAGCTGTTGGTTGGTTGAAGTTATTTTTGTTTTAAATTGCTCTCACTTAGCAGAAGTTTGATGTTATTTAGCATACAATTAAATAGGGAAAATGTATTAAGTCTAAAAACCATTAAGAGTCAGGAAAATGCAAAAGTTACATTTCCAAAGAGCAATGTTAACTTGGTCATATTACACATGCTCTTTGTTTTATTGTATACATTTTACAATATATAACTAGAAATTTAACTGAAAACAGTAACAGGAAATAATAATGCAGCAGGGTGGCATTGCTTTTGAAACCTAGATTTTTACAATTCGAGATTTTGTAGAGTTTTTTTAAACCAAAAAAGTCACAAATCCCCAGAGAGGACTATTTTCATGTCAAGTTTAAAATGTCAAACTTCACCATTTTGGCTGTAATTGTTTTTTAAAAAAAAGAGGTTAGAATTATTTTAGTTTATTATTAGCTATTTTTTATATTACATTGGTGAATAGAGACCCCGACTTAGGTTGGGGCCTTGTTTTGCTAGGTGCTGTACAAATATATAGTAAAAGACAGTCCCTGCCCCAAAAGAGCTCACTACCTAAATAGATATGGAAGAAAAGGGTAGGAGAATGAAAACACTATTATCCTTATTTTACAGATAGGGAGCGGAGACACAGAGATTAAGTGAATTGCTGTAGGGCACACAGGAAATTGGTGGCAGAGCCTGAATTCAAACCCTGACTCAATCTAGAGCCTTAACCACATAACCCTCTTTTTCCACTTTACAGTGGGAAAAGTATATTCTTCACTCGCTCATAACTTTTAGAAAGAAAGAAAAAATATTAAAGCAGAGTGTAGTGAGTCGGTGTGGCTCCCCTCCTGCCCGGAAGAGGGAGCCCACGTGCAGGCACCAGAGTGGGTGGGACCACCACCGCCTGTCCCCGCCCCCCGGAAGTCAAGGGGTGGGACAGGAAGTATAAAGGCCGGCCGCCAGAGCTCAGTCGGCGGCCAGCCACCGGAGGGAGCAGACGTGCGGCCGGGAGCTCCCGGCCAGGAGACCGTCGAAGACCGAGGCCTGGACCCTAGCTGGCCTGAGCTACCCCGGGCCCGCTACGAGGAGGAGCCGCCGGAGCCCGTTCACGCCCGCTACTGGGAGAATCCCTGGGAACCGCACCCCACTAACCCTGAGGGTGAGACTGGACCCGAACCCCTTCGCCCCTGCTGCTATCCAGAGGAGCCGCCTGAGGACCATTGGCCGGACTTCCTGGCAGAGCTACCAGACTTGCCGCCGAGCCCGGGCAGAGAGGAGCCCATGCAGGTGGACTGGCCCGATCCCGGCGCAACGAACGAGGTAGGCTTCGAGGGGGATCACGGAAGTAGCCCGGGGGTAGCCGACCCCGGTCCGGCTGTAACTGAGTGTGAGCCTATGTCAGTGTGTTGCGGTCTGGATACCCCACTGACCAGCAGCGGCAGCAACCGCTGTTAGGGCCCCGGGCTGGAACGCAGTGGAGTGGGTGGGCCTGCGTTCCCCCCTGCCACCCTCCGCACGGGTGGCAGGCTTCCCCCTCACCCAACGCTCGGCTACAGAAGCCTAGGCGTACCTTATTTGAACTATTTGCTCGCTCAGCCCCTGCAACAAGGGCCTGAGCCTAACTGTGTTTGCCCCGCCCTGATCCAGGGCCTGGGCTTTGAACTATTTGCTCGCTCAGCCCCTGCAACAAGGGCCTGAGCCTAACTGTGTTTGCCCCGCCCTGATCCAGGGCCTGGGCTTTGAACTATTTGCTCGCTCAGCCCCTGCAACAAGGGCCTGAGCCTAACTGTGTTTGCCCCGCCCTGATCCAGGGCCTGGGCTTTGAACTATTCACTTGCTCAGCTCCCTGCAAACAAGGGCCTGAGCCTAACTGTGTTTGCCCCGCCCTGATCCAGGGCCTGGGCTTTGAACTATTCACTCGCTCAGCTCCCTGCAAACAAGGGCCTGAGCTAACTGTGTTTGCCCCGCCCTGATCCAGGGCCTGGGCTCTGAACTGTCTGCTCGCTCAGCCCCTGCAACCAAGGGCCTGAGCTAACTGTGTTTGCCCCGCCCTGATCCAGGGCCTGGGCTCTGACTGCCTGCTCGCTCAGCCCCTGCAACCAAGGGCCTGAGCTAACTGTGTTTGCCCCGCCCTGATCCAGGGCCTGGGCTCTGACTGCCTGCTCGCTCAGCCCCTGCAACCAAGGGCCTGAACTAACTGTGTTTGCCCTGCCCTGATCCAGGGCCTGGGCTCTGATCTATTTGCTCGCTCAGCCCCTGCAGTCAAGGGCCTGAGCTTTAACTGTGGTTGCTCCGACTCTGCACTAAAGAGCCGGAGTTTCGGGACTAACTGACTGCTTGTTCCCACAGTAGTGAGTCGGTGTGGCTCCCCTCCTGTCCGGAAGGGTCGAGCCCCGGCTAGGACCTACTACATTTGGCGCCCAACGTGGGGCACGAGCCCCTGCCCCTGTGAGAAGGGGCTAGAGGGGGAGTGGCCGTTGCCCCCCCCCGTTCTAAGGATGGATATGGAGCGGCTGTTTCAGCTGCTCACGGAGAGCCAGGAGCGACAGCAGACGGCCCAGCTGCAGCAGCAACAGCAACAGCAGGCCGCTCAGCTCGCGCAGCAACAGCAGCGAGATGCCGCCCAACTCCAGTTGCAGCAGGAGCAGCACACCGCCCAGCTCGAGCAACAGCAACAGCTGGTGCGGCAGTTGGGAGTCCAGCTGCAGCAGTTGCTGGTCACGCTCCCTCGCCCCGCACCGGGGCCGGCAGGGGAGGCTGCGGAGATGCCGCGGTTAGCTGCCCCCCTTCGCTTGACTAAGATGAGCCCAGACGACGACCCGGAGGCATTCCTGGTCACGTTCGAGCGGGTAGCCCTCGTCGCCGGGTGGCCCAGGGACCAGTGGGCTACCCTCTTAGCCCCCCACCTGACGGGGGCGGCCCAGGTGGCCTATCGGGGATTGGCGGCTGAGGAAGCACGGGACTACGACCTGATGAAGGCCGCGATATTGGACGCCCTCGACGTCAGTCCCGAGACTTTCCGACAAAGGTTTCGGGGCCAGACTTACCCCACCGGGGCCCGACCGCGGGTAGTGGCCCAAACTTTAAAAGAGGCTTGCCGACGGTGGCTACAGCCCGGCACCCGGACGGCGGAGGAGGTAACCGAGCAGGTGGTGTTGGAACAGTTCGTGCACACCCTACCCTCCCGAGGGCGCGCCTGGGTGCTTCGCCACCGGCCGACGACACTGGCCCAGGCAGTGTCGCTAATGGAGGACTTCCTAGCCGCCGAAGATGCGGTAGGACCCACCTTCCGCCGCCCCGGGCCCGAACCAGCCCGCGGCAAAAAGAAAGGGGAACCCCTGAGCGGACCACGACACCCCGCACCGAGGCCCGACCCCCGCCGCGAGACCCGGACCCAGCACGCGGACCCGGCTCCTCGGACCGGACCAGTGGCCCCGGGCCAGGGGCCCCCAAGGGCTCGGCGAAGCCCCCCCCGGAGCCCAAGCCGAGAAGGCCCCCGGAGCAGACGACCTGAACTCGGACCCTGCTTCAGTTGTGGGAAGATGGGGCACCTCCGGCGAGACTGTCCGGAGATGGATTGCAGCTATGGGCAAGTGTGGGCGGGCCACACTCGAGCCAGGCCAGCCATGAACCCCAAGCTGACCGTCCCGGCGGCCGTCGGAGGACGGACTACGCGGGCCTTGATCGACTCGGGTTGTGGCCAGACGTTGGTCCGTAAGGACCTGGTACTGCCGGGTGATACCCGCCTCGGATGTATTCATCTACAATGCATCCATGGGGATGTCCGACCATACCCCAGCGCCCGGGTCCCCCTAACCATCGCGGGGATCACCCGACACCTGGTGGTTGGGGTAGCTCCCCATCTTGCATACCCTGTGATCCTCGGTCGGGACTGGCCGGCCTTTGAGGAAGTCCTACGGTCCACGCCGGCCCTGGAGGCTGATCGGCTGGGGTCCTCCTCCGAGACCCCCGAGCAGGGTCCGGCGACCGAGATAGACGACACGGACGCAGCGGGACCGCCGCCGGAGCCGGCCCCTCAGCCCCGCTTCGATACCGATTTCTGTTGGGACCAGCGAGAGGATCCCACCCTTAGCCGCTTCTACGAGCAGCTCGCGGCAGTAGACGGGAGTGTTGTGGACCCCCAGCGGGCCACCCTGTGGCCCCATTTTGAGCTGCGCCGGGACCGGCTCTACCGCCTGGACCGTGACCCCCGCACCCAGGAACCACAAACCCAACTGTTAGTGCCCCTGTGTCACCGGCGGGCGGTAATGAAGTTGGCCCACGATGTGCCAGCCGCCGGGCACCTGGGGCGAGAGAAGACCCTCGCTCGAATCCTGGCGCGCTTCTTTTGGCCAGGAATCTCCCAGGAGGTGAAAGAATATTGCGCCTCCTGCCCAGAGTGTCAGAGGGTCGCCCCGCCCGGGATCCCCAAGGCACCCCTGGTCCCCATGCCAGTGATGGAGACGCCCTTTGAACGGGTCGCCATGGACCTCGTGGGCCCCCTCCCGAAAAGTGCCGCGGGGTTTCAATACATCCTGGTTTTGGTGGACTATGCCTCTCGGTTCCCCGAAGCCATCCCCCTGCGAAGTATTACCGCCCGGACTATCGCGGGGGAATTGCTGAAAATCTTCGCCCGAGTAGGACTGCCTAGAGAGATCCTGACCGACCAGGGAACGAACTTCACGTCCCAATTGTTGCGACAGGTCTGTGCCCTCTTAGGCATCAAACAACTCCGGACGTCCGTGTACCACCCGCAGACGGACGGGTTGGTGGAGCGGTTTAACCGCACTTTGAAAAGCATGTTGCGGAAATTCCCCGCAGAGGACCTCCGCCACTGGGACCAATTCCTTCCACCCTTGCTGCTAGCCATCCGAGAAGTCCCGCAGACCTCAACGAAATTTTCCCCTTTCGAGCTGCTGTATGGACGCAGACCACGGGGCCTCTTAGACCTGATGAGAGAGACCTGGGAACAGTCAGCGTCCCCAGCCCAGGGCCTCCTGAAATATGTCATCCAGTTACAGGAGCACCTTGCCCAGGCCGGAGCCCTGGCCCGCGAAAATTTGAAGACGGCGCAGGAGCGGCAGAAACGAACCTACGATCAGGGAGCCCAAGTCCGGGAGTTCCAACCAGGAGACCGTGTCCTACTCCTCCTCCCGTCTAGTGAGTCAAAATTGTTAGCCCGGTGGCAGGGACCTTACGACGTCGTGCGTAAGGTCGGTCCCGTCACCTACGAGGTGCGGCAACCGGACAAGCGGAAGGGAACCCAGCGGTATCACGTAAACCTGCTGAAACGGTGGCAGGACCGGGAGGGCCTCTTAATTGACCCATGCCCGCCCGAGCCGGAATTGGGACCCCACGTACCCTCGACGGATGACCCCCCGGCACCCCAAGTAGGACAATCGCTCACGGAAGAGCAATGTAAACAGACTAACTGCCTGCTGCAGACCTTCAAACGAACCTTCACGGCCGTACCGGGCTACACGTCCCTGGTCAAACACTCCATCCAGACCGAGCCGGGGAAAGTGGTTCGAGAGACGACCCGGCCCCTGCCCTATCGGATGCGGGATGCGGTCGAGGAGGAAGTAAGAGCCATGCTGGCTCTGGGCGTCCTTGAGCCGTCCCAGAGCGAGTGGCGTAGTCCGGTGGTCCTGGTGCCCAAGCCGGACGGTACCCGCCGCTTCTGCATCGACTTTCGGAGGGTAAACGCCATCTCGCACTTCGATGCCTACCCGATGCCCCGTGTGGACGAGTTACTGGGACGCCTGGGGGAGGCCCAGTATATCACCACCTTGGATCTCAGCAAAGGCTACTGGCAGATCCCCCTCGAGGAGACCTCAAAAGAGAAAACCGCCTTTGCCACTCCAACGGGGCTGTACCAATTCACGCGGATGCCATTCGGTCTCCATGGAGCCCCAGCCACCTTCCAGCGGCTGATGGACCGACTTCTGCAGCCCCATCAGGACTATGCGGCAGTGTACCTAGACGACGTGGTCATCTATAGCCGCGGCTGGGAGGACCATCTGCCCCGGGTTGCGGCGGTCCTAAGGTCCCTACGACAGGCGGGCCTGACCGCCAACCCCAAAAAGTGCCGTATTGCCTGGCAAGAGACCAACTACCTCGGCTATACCGTCGGGGGCGGGCGGGTCAAGCCCCTCGTCGGGAAGGTCCAGGCCCTCCTGGACTGTCCCACCCCGTCGACCAAACGGCACGTTCGGCAGTTCCTGGGCCTCGTTGGGTATTACAGACGGTTCATCCCCCAGTTCGCGACCATCGCAGCACCCTTAACTGGGCTTCTGACGAAGGACAGCCCCCGGCAGGTACGATGGTCCCCCGAATGTGAGGCGGCCTTCCGGACACTGCAGAAGTGCCTCTGCCAGGAGCCGGTTCTCTATAGCCCGGACTTTAAACGCCCATTCATCCTACAGACCGACGCCTCCGGCGTAGGGTTAGGGGCAGTCTTGTCCCAAGAAGTGAGGGAAAGGACCACCCCGTATTATATCTCAGCCGGAAGCTGTTCCCCCGTGAGAGGAATTACGCAGTGGTGGAAAAAGAGGCCCTCGCGGTGAAGTGGGCCTGCGATGCCCTGCGCTTCTACCTCCTCGGGGCCCCGTTCACCCTCGTCACAGACCACGCCCCCCTCCGGTGGCTAATGCGGATGAAAGATAATAATGCCTGCATTATGCGGTGGTACCTCGCCTTACAGCCCTACGCATTTACGGTCCAGCATCGAGCTGGTAAGGACCATACGAATGCGGACTTCCTATCCCGCATGGGGGAGATGGAAGGACCTGGCCCCGACATGCGGGAGCCAGTCTTAAGGGGGGGTGTGTGTAGTGAGTCGGTGTGGCTCCCCTCCTGCCCGGAAGAGGGAGCCCACGTGCAGGCACCAGAGTGGGTGGGACCACCACCGCCTGTCCCCGCCCCCCGGAAGTCAAGGGGCGGGACAGGAAGTATAAAGGCCGGCCGCCAGAGCTCAGTTGGCGGCCAGCCACTGGAGGGAGCAGACGTGTGGCCGGGAGCTCCCGGCCAGGAGACCGTCGAAGACCGAGGCCTGGACCCTAGCTGGCCTGAGCTACCCCGAGCTACCCCGGGCCCGCTACGAGGAGGAGCCGCCGGAGCCCGTTCACGCCCGCTACTGGGAGAATCCCTGGGAACCGCACCCCACTAACCCTGAGGGTGAGACTGGACCCGAACCCCTTCGCCCCTGCTGCTATCCAGAGGAGCCGCCTGAGGACCATTGGCCGGACTTCCCGGCAGAGCTACCAGACTTGCCGCCGAGCCCGGGCAGAGAGGAGCCCATGCAGGTGGACTGGCCCGATCCCGGCGCAACGAACGAGGTAGGCTTTGAGGGGGATCACGGAAGTAGCCCGGGGGTAGCCGACCCCGGTCCGGCTGTAACTGAGTGTGAGCCTATGTCAGTGTGTTGCGGTCTGGATACCCCACTGACCAGCAGCGGCAGCAACCGCTGTTAGGGCCCCGGGCTGGAACGCAGTGGAGTGGGTGGGCCTGCGTTCCCCCCTGCCACCCTCCGCACGGGTGGCAGGCTTCCCCCTCACCCAACGCTCGGCTACAGAAGCCTAGGCGTACCTTATTTGAACTATTTGCTCGCTCAGCCCCTGCAACAAGGGCCTGAGCCTAACTGTGTTTGCCCCGCCCTGATCCAGGGCCTGGGCTTTGAACTATTTGCTCGCTCAGCCCCTGCAACAAGGGCCTGAGCCTAACTGTGTTTGCCCTGCCCTGATCCAGGGCCTGGGCTTTGAACTATTTGCTCGCTCAGCCCCTGCAACAAGGGCCTGAGCCTAACTGTGTTTGCCCCGCCCTGATCCAGGGCCTGGGCTCTGAACTATTCACTCGCTCAGCTCCCTGCAAACAAGGGCCTGAGCCTAACTGTGTTTGCCCCGCCCTGATCCAGGGCCTGGGCTTTGAACTATTCACTCGCTCAGCCCCTGCAACCAAGGGCCTGAGCTAACTGTGTTTGCCCCGCCCTGATCCAGGGCCTGGGCTCTGACTGCCTGCTCGCTCAGCCCCTGCAACCAAGGGCCTGAGCTAACTGTGTTTGCCCCGCCCTGATCCAGGGCCTGGGCTCTGATCTATTTGCTCGCTCAGCCCCTGCAGTCAAGGGCCTGAGCTTTAACTGTGGTTGCTCCGACTCTGCACTAAAGAGCCGGAGTTTCGGGACTAACTGACTGCTTGTTCCCACAGTAGTGAGTCGGTGTGGCTCCCCTCCTGTCCGGAAGGGTCGAGCCCCAGCTAGGACCTACTACACAGAGACTCCCACGTGGAGAATTCAGCTCTTTCAGAAAGCTATGAGCCTGTCATAATGGTGTGTTACAGTTGAAACTGTTTTGCAGCGATATGGCTTATTCTGCCACCTTCACTCACAGACAGTAGAGATTACTGAGATCAACGTGATTACTCTTGGAGGAAGGTATTATTCAGCATGAGGAATGCTTTTACTGTCAGTCACAAACATATTGCTTATCATGTTTGCAAAGCTTTCCCTTAAACTGGGCTCCATATTCCAAAAGGGTCAGAGACTAGACTATACTATGCATTACTGTGTTAATATAAGAGCCAGCTCCTTTTCTAATCAGGTGCCATATAAATATTGATAGTTATTCTATACTGACTACTTTATGTCACAAATACACAGCCCATAATAAAGGGTGTGGTGCTGCTACACAACCCCATCGCAGAGATGGAATTGTGGCTCAAGGAGACAAGTCTATCCCTATTCTCTTTTGCTCCATGCGGTAGTAACTTGCTGATGGCCTATTCCAGCAGCAAATTACTTCCCCCATGCCAACCTCCACATTGGCTCAGTTACACTCGCTGGTGTATTGGAGGCATACAGGAAAACACTGGAGCCATTATTAGTGGAGATGGTCACTTTGCTATGTCGCTTAGCGGCTACCTACAAAAAATGAAAAAGCTCATTAAAAAGCAAATTACAAAAAGCTATTTCAAATGGTTAGTGGTAAACAAGACTACTATTGCTGCCAGAAAGACTGTACAGGGGCAAGCAAAATGGTTGATGACGTGGGCCAGTAGATAGGACCAAGGAATGGGAATTAGTGCATGTGTAAGTTCTGTTCCTGACTCCATGACCTTGGGCAAATCACTTATTCTCTCTGTGCCTTGGTTTCATCATCTTTATAAATGCATGCAATTGTGTGCATGCAATCGTGTTTACCCACCTAAGCAAAGCCCTTGGAGAGCTACAGAGGAAAAAGCGCTAATTATGATTAGAGAACAAAAATCAATCAATTAAAAGCTAAGCCAAACAACTGCATCCTGCTCCATACCCTGAAGACTGCCAGACTTGAGCTCTGGTAGAGCATCAAGAGGGGCAAGGGCCACAGACAAGAGCTCTCTAATGGAGCAGTTTTGTCACCCTGGCTGGATTTGTTAGTCCCAGGAACTGATTGTAAAAGCATTCCAGCGCCTTACCTGCCACGGTGGCTTATAAAGTGAGAGGTGAACCTAATGCAGGAAAGCAGTTGAAAGCTACAACTGAGCAAGTTTGAAAGCAGCTGTTGCACACCAGGTTTGACCAAAGTGAGGCCTGTGGAGTGGTTCAATATAATCCACAGTAACCCTCCCAATGTAGGCATGGACCTTGCCCCAGATAGGTCAGAATGTAAATAGACACTTAAACACACAGGCTGGCAGGTGAGTGGCACCTCTAGTAAGTGGATGAGTGGGGATGTTTAGCAACTTTGTTGGTTCCATAATTAAAAATAAATACTTATTATCTGTAAATATCTGAAAATATTAAGTTTTCCTTTTCACCTGCTACAGGGTAATCAAACTTGACCCTGGGGGAGAGTAAGCAGGTGGAGATCCCACCTGATATTATAAGCACACATTAGATATGATCCAAATCATAACTCCCTTTATAATTCATAACAACATAAATAAGTCTCTACCAAATTCATGGCCATGAAAAATGCATCACGGACTGTGAAATCTGGTCTCCCCCATGAAATCTGGTCTTTTGTGTGCTTTTATCCTAGACTATACAGCTTTCACAGAGGAGACCAGCATTTCTGAAATTGGGGGTCCTGACCCAAGACAGAGTGGCAGGGGGGTCACAAGGTTATTTTAAGGGGGTCACAGTATTGCCACCCTCATTTCTGCTCTGCCTTCAGAGCTGGGCGACTGGAGAGCAGTGGCTGATGGCCGGGCACCCAGCCAGCAGCAGTGCAGAAGTAAGCGTGGCAATACCATGTCATGCTACTCTTACTTCTACATTGCTCTCTTCAGAGCTGGGTGGCCAGAAAGTGGCAATTGCTGACCAAGGGCCCAGCTCTGAAGGCAGCAGCACAGAAGTAAGGGTGGCAATACCATACCAGGCCATCCTCACTTCTGCGCTGCTGCTGGCTCTGCCTTCAGAGCTGGGCTCCAGGCCAGTAGCTGCCACTCTCTGGCCACCCAGCTTTGACGGCAATGCCACTGCCAGCAGCAGCACAAAAGTAAGGATAGCAGTACCACAACTCCCCCTAGAATAACCTTGCGACCCCTCCCCCCCACAATTCCTTTTTGGGTCAGTACCTCTACAATTACAACACTCTGAAATTTCAGAATTAAATATCTGAAATCATGAAATTTATTATGTTTAAAATCCTATGACCGTGAAATTAACCAAAATGGACCATGAATTTGGTAGGTCCCTAAATATAAAGCATACACTTAAATCTAAGGTCTAATCAAGTGGAACTTGTTGTCTCCTAGGGTGTTCCCTACAGGACCCTTCTGTACCTGCCTCCATAGGTGCTGACTCTGTGAAAAAATGCTGAGCACCCACTGGCACCCCCCATCAGCTCCCTCCCCACCCCCAGCGCCTCCTGCCCGATGGGCCCCATGGATCAGCACCTCTCCCTCTCTCCCCGTGCCTCCTGCCCACTGCAAACAGCTGTTTTACGGCATGCAGGAAGTTGGGGAGGAGGAGCGAGGACACGGTGCGCTCAGGGGAGGGAGTGGAACTGGGCAGGAAGAGGTGGGGCGTGGGTGGGAAGAGGCAGGGCATGGGTGTGGCCTCGGGGGAAGGGTGGAGTGGGGGCAGAGCCTAGGGCGGAGCCAGGGATTGAGCACCCCCCGGCACTTTGAAAAGTTGGTGCCTGTCCCTAGTTCCCTCTGCCTTACAGGGACCCTCAGACCCTCTCATTTTCTTAAGTTTGAGCAAATTGGACTCTCTAGTCTGGTTGCCAGAGTGAGTCAGCAGGAAAGCTCTGCACCTCTGTCACAAGAAGAACCACAGATGAAATACTATTCTTTAAGGTATACTCATTTTTTCATAGATTCACAGATAGATTCCAAAGCCAGAAGGGACCATTGTGATCATCTAATCTGACCTGCTGTATAGCAGAGGCCATAGAACCTCCCCAAAATAATTCCAAGAACACATCTTTTTATAAAAACATCCAGTCTTTATTTTAAAATGCCACTGATAGAGAATCCACCACATTTGGTAAATTGTTCTACTATTAAAAAATTATGCCTTATTTCCAGTCTGAATTGGTCTAGCTTCAACTTCCAGCCACCGAATCATGTTATTCCTTGCCCTGCTAGTTTTACTCCTGGGGGAATTCCACACACATGCAGAATTCATGTCCCTTACAGATTTTTTTCCCCCTGTAGAAAATACATTCTGCTGGGGAGGTGCTGCAATTACACCCTTTGCCCACTAAGGGCTACTGTAGCACCAGAAGAGAGGGCAGCTGGCTCTGGGTTGGAGCAGCTAGCCACAGGTAGGGAAGGGACAGTGGCTGTGTTCCTCACAGCGCCCTGCCCAGGGGCTAGGTGAGGAGGCACAGGATATGGGGGGAACAGATAGAGGCAGGGGCACAGGAGCTAGTGGGGAGACAGCATTGAACCTGGGCCTGAATGGGAGTGGGGATGCAGGGACACATGGGGACAAGGGGGATGAGGGATGGGGAATGCAGGGATACATGTGGACAGGGACAGGTGTACTAGGGGTCAGCCAGGGTCTGCATGAGGGAGATTCCCTGACTCCTTAGCAATCTCCCCCTCCCCCAAAAGAAACTGCTCCATACTTTTCCCAATCATAACCAACAACCCTCCAGGTTCACTCCCAGGCTTCTTCCCAGCAATTACTTCCCTCTCCCTCAGCTCCTCCATTACCCCTGACTCCCAAAGCTGCTTCTGAAGGGTGTGGGAAATACATTTCTGTATTGTAGTTTAAATGAATATTACTCAAAGTTCTGCATTAATTGATGATTGATTGGTGATCCCTTGATTTGAGGATGATCTCTACCACACATTTACATATGGGTCCTGAGATGACTCAGGAATCTGAACCTGGAACCACAAATTTGCCCACAGTAGGTACAGATGTTTTGTGGCAGGCCAGCTGCCTGCGGGGAGAAAGTTCTTTCTTTTTCCTTCCTTCTCTCTCTCTCTTTTCAGCTTTGAGGGCAAGGTGCTTCTCCTCAAAGCAGGCCACTGCCTGATGGAGGATATGTATTAATATGACTAGTAAGATATCCATTTGTCAAAAAACTTTTCCTGAATCTTTTTTGTTGTCTGTATTGTTACAGACATACTTGCTGTAAGGCATTTTGAAATAAATTACCAAAATAATTGAAACTGGCATGATTATATTGTGTTATTTCGACAAATAAAATATAAAGAATTTTAAAAGATTGTGCGTAGAATTTTTAGCACAGAATTCCTCCAGGAATATAGTTTGAAAACTGTAATTAAGTCACCCCTTAATCTTCTCTTTGTCAAGCTAAATATATTGAGGTCCTTGAGACTATCACAGTAAGCCATGTTTTCTAATCCTTTAATCATTCTCCTGGCTCTCCTCTGAACCCTCTCAATTTTTTCAACATCCTGCTTGAACGGTGGGCACCAGAACTGGACATAGTATTGCAGCAGCAGTCAAATACAGAAGTAAAATAACCTCTCTGCTCCTACTCGAGATTCCCCTGTTTATGCATCCAAGGATCACATTGACCCTTTTGGCCACAGTGTCACACTGGGAGCTCATGTTTAGCTGATTATCCACACTAGCCCCCAAATTCTTTATTCCTAGATGAATACATTTGCATTTAGCTGTATTAAAACACATATTCTTTGCTTGCACCCAGCTTACGAAGCGAGCCAGATCAATCTGTATTGGTGACATGTCCTCTTCATTATTTACCACTCCCCCAATCGTGTCATCTGAAAATTTTATCAGTAGTGATTTTATGTTCTCTTCCAGATACATACCATATAATACGGGGAACATGCATGAAATATGGGCAATATATACACACTCATAGAGCGAATTCTTTAACTACCATTAACACTGAGATAAGAAATTCATTAAGATGAGAGCTTACTTGATAAGACAGGAGCACAGGACTCTCCATACCATAGCAGAACAATGTTCCATCAAAGTTAATAGCTGTACCCAACAAATGGTCAATGGCAAAGGAGGCATTAACCCTTTCACAATGCACCTAACTATACAATGGGGAAATTACTTCCTTTCCCCAGACTTCTGACCTGATACTCACAATTCTGAGGTATATCTGGGACCTTCAGGCCAATTCATAGTCACCAAAAGTATGAAAGTGACAATGGGTAGAGCACAGGAGGAACAGAGAGCAGGGTCCTATCTATCCTAAATTTCCTCACTCACTGTGGTACCTAAGCTACCTGTCCTGACTAAGCAGGTTGCAAATAAAAGAGTTCTTGAGTCTGTGACCCTCCTCAGGGCCCAGATTCACAGGAAGTAGGGGTTATTTTATTGTCCTGATTATGACAAAAGGATTGGATGCCATTTTTTCAAATAGCAGAGGAACTCAATGGGGAGAAGATGACAGCTGAGAGGAAAATCTTATGCTTTTCCAGTTCCTCTTAGGTTGTGTCTACACAGCCACTAGACACCCGCAGCTGGCCCATGCCAGTTGACTCGGGCTCACGGGGCTCAGGTTGCGGGGCTGTTTTACTGCTGTGTAGATTTCTGTGCTTGGGCTGGAGCCTGGGTTCTAGGACCCTGTGAGGTGAGAAGGTCTGAAGAAGAGCTCTGTGTAGCTCAAAAGCTTGTCTCTCTCACCAACAGAAGTATACATAGGTAAAAAGGAGACAGTTAGAGGGAAGCTGACTGAGAGCTACGGCTGCCCTGAATTGTAACCCAGCTCCAGGAGGAGAGTGGGGGACTCCTGACTTGGGAAGAGAGAGAGAGTTTGGGCTATAACCCTATTCGGGGAGGAGGACTGATGACTCTTAAACTCGGGAAAGGATGCTTGTTCAGCATTAACTCCAGGGCTACAAGAAGGGTTGGGTTCTGTAAAATGAGATAATAAATAAGACCCCACAAACAGGGTATCTTGTTCTTGGTAGATGGGTCTGAGAGTAAAAGACTGCAGCAGAGCCATGTAGTTGCAGGACCACAAGGGGGCGTGCTTGAGGACAGTGTCTTGTCACAGATAGGTATGAGCCCCAACCCTTTGGATGGTTACCTGAAAATGTTCTTCAATACACTATCAGTTCATAAGCCTTTGGAGTTTGTTTACTCTGTTTCACATAATGGGCCAGCTCCCTAGCTAGTGTAAACTAGTGTGGCACCACGTAAGTCAATAAGTCAATGGAGCTGCACTGATATATACCTGCTGAGGATCTGATCTTAGATTACTAACCACCTTTCTCAAGTTTTCACTGTCAGCCACTTCTGCAGTTACATCAGTTACCCTCCTCAGGGTCATTTCTGTACAAGGTAAACAAAATGGTCCAATAATAGGGATATTCCACATTTAAACTCTTTCCCCTTAATGACACTGCCTATCTTTTGTCCCTTAAACCATTTTAATCCCTTTCAGTGTTTCTCTGCCTACGCTATGTCATGCTTTCTGACCTTGCAAATCAATCTGTTGTGCAGTGTAGTATTAAATGCTTCCCTGACAGCTGGATAAATCATGCCCACTGCTTCCCTCCTGTCCACTAATTCAGGAAACAAATATATCAGGTGTGACCTACATCTATGGTTAAAGAGTGTCTGAAAAGCTGTAATTCACACAGGAGCCTCTGCTGATATTAAAAGACACCAGAGTCCCACTCATGGGACTTATTCAAGGCAGCAGAACTCTGAGGTCATATATTGTGGGCCTAATTCTGCTTCTTGCTTACACTAGTGTAAGTTGGGAGTAAGTCCATTTAAGTTTATGGAGTTATGCCTGTGTAAGTGAGAAGAGAATCAGACCCTGTCATTTTCAAGTCTGAGTTGTTTCTTTGCTTTTAATTTTGATGCTTGTACACCTGATGTGATATTGGGAGCCTCACTTCTTCCTCTTGAACACAAGCCTCTGAAGAGGAAAGGCTGGATAGGTAGCTTGCTGTTTAGAGAGCAAAATTGATAATGTTGGTGCTACTGCACTATTATGATCCCAAGAACCTGATGGGCAAGATTTAGGGTGGAGTTATCTTTTGGGTAGATGAAAGCTGCCCTTTTTTTTTTTTTGCTTATTAATGCTTATTTTGTTGCACTCAGATACCATGGTGATGTGCAGAGTATATTATAGAGTAGACTAGATGAGTTGATAGCCGGACATTTTTCTTGTAGGGTTAAATTGTGATTTTAGAGAGAGCCTTAAGCAAAGGTGGTATGTAAGCTACAAAGTAGCTGATAAATAGCCCTGAGGAAACACTGACTTCGACTCATTTCTGAGTAATTATTTCTTCCTCGGTCTAGGAGAAGTAATTTGCTGTTGTCCTATACCAGCAGGAAGTTCTGACACCCCCTCACCAGCTGAAATGCACTGCCCACCAAGTAGGGGGTAGGGCCAAGACTGACCCATTTCCCCTCTCCTCCCTACCCACCTGCTCCAGAGGGAAGCAAACAGACATGCACCTGCTTACTACTATGCACCTCGGTCCAACATCTGGGTAATCCATGTACGAGGAGCTCTAATTCCCCATTGCCTCTTTGCATGGGCATGTAGTTCAGGTCACAGTCTAGCTCTTAGCCAATGCCTCACTTGCATTTAGCCCGTGAAAATACTTCTGACCTATTTGTACTCAAGAGGTGAGAACTAGAGCAGAACTAATACAAGCCTCCACAGAGAAAGTGAAGATTAGTGCAAATTCCCCATTTCTCTTTAACCTGCAAGAAGAGGAGAGACATTTTCCTCTCTAACCTGCACTGTAGATGTCTATGGTCTATTCTGTGTTCATTCAGTGGGTGGCTAAGAGGGGAGGAATAGTTCAGTGGTTTAAGCATGGGCCTCCTAAACCCAGGGGTTGTGAGTTCAATCCTTGAGGGGGCCACTTAGTGATCAGGGCAAAATCAGTACTTGGTCCTGCTAGTGAAGACAGGGGGCTAGACTCAATGACCTTTCAAGGTCTCTTCCAGTTCTAGGAGATAGGTTATCTTTATTTAATTTATTTTAAAAAACAGTGATGTCAATGGGAGGAGTTCCCTGACCAGCATGAATGCAGCATTGATAGATTCATAGTTTAGGGCCAGAAGGGACCTCCTAGGTCATCTAGACTGATCACCTGTATAGTACATGCCATAGAATTTCACCCAGTTGCCCATGCATTGAGCCCAATAACCTGTGTATGATTAAAGCATAGTCTCCAGAAAGGCATCCAGTCTTGACCTAAAGGCATCAAGAGTTGGAGAATCCTCACCTCCCTTGGCAGTTCATTCCAGTGGTCAGTAGCCCTCACTGCTAAAAACTTGTGCCTCATTTCCAGTCTGAACCTGCCTACCTTCAGCTTCCTGCCATTGGTTCTTGTTATGCCTTTCTCTGCCAGCCCAAAGAGCCCTGCAGTGCCTGGCATTTTCTCCCTGTGAAGGCACTACACAGCACAATCAATTAGAACTGTGCAGAGAATGAAAATTCCATTTCATGGAGGATTTTGAAATTTGGTTTTGCTTCAGTTGGGAATAAAACCTCAAAATTCTAAAACTCTCTGGAAAAAAAACAAAAGCCTTTGGTTCGGATTGATAAAATATTTAGTTTTGACAGGTTCACTTCAATTTAGGCTATATATAGAGAGAGAGATAAAATTAATACAAAGTAAAAAATTTAAAAAGTCATTTTGAAAGGAAATATTGAAATACTTTGTTCTAAAATTGTCAGGACAGGATGTATGGGCATCATCAGAACTTCTTTCCCTTTTTTCTCTGAAAATTTTGGTGTAAGTGTCAATTTCACAAAGTGTTTTGATTTCAATAGAGCTGCATTGTCCAGTGAAATTGATTCCATCTAACTTTTTCTGACCAGCTCTACTCTCCTGACAAACTAACAGATGAAGCTCTTCAAGTCTCCCACTGCAAGGCACTTTCCCCAGCCTCAAATCATTTTTGTGGCTCTTTTCTGAACCCACTCCAATTTGTCAACATCTTTTTAAAATGTGGGCCCCAGAACTGCATACAGCAGGGGTTCTCAAACTTCACTGCACCACGATCCCCGTCTAACAACAAAACTTACTACACCACCCCAGGAGGGGGGACTGAAGCCCGAGCCCAATGGCTTCAGACCCAAGTGCGGGCAGTGGGGCTTCAGCTTCGGCCCTGGGTCCCAGAAAGTCTAAGCCAGCCCTGGCGACCCCATTAAAATGGGGTCCTGACCCACTTTGGGGTCCCAACCCACAGTTTGAGAACTCCTGGCATACAGTATTCCAGTATATTCCAGAATATGCATCGGCATCTGCAGTGGAGATTGGAGAGAAGTTTGCATATAAACTGATAGTTCCATAAGGCTCTAGCAGTGGAAATATAAAAGTGGCTTATAGAGCCTTCATCATACTCCTACAAGACACTGACATGACACATTATAACATCTCCTTGGAAACCATTGCAGTGTGTGGGCTGTCAGTACATATCAGCAGTTCTACAGATTATATATTGTGGGACTATTATAATGACAGTATGCCATGAAATCAGTCAGTCAATAGGACTTTGCATTTTGCCTCTTAATGCCTTTCTATATGACTCCTGCTAAAAGTACTTTCACAGTGATTGACTTTCTAACTTAAGTATATGGGGTGTTTGAATCTAAAAAGAATGCAGCAAACAGTATAGACTAGGAGTAATAAATGATTTCTAATTTAGCATGTATAGTTCATCAAGGCCCCAGTTCAGTACTGACTGCAATGGGACTTAGTCACTTCCTTAAGTAGTCTGCTGAGTATGTGTGGGATTACACATGTGCTTAAAGTTAAGCATGTATTTAAGTGCTTTGCTGAATTGGGCCTATGTTAGATATTTAACCTGATTAAACTGCTACTTTATCTGGATTTCCAGTCTCAGATATACTCATGGGACATTTCACGTTCAATCACTGAGAAGCAGCTTTATTGCTTTGGATTTAAGTAGCAGTAGCATTTATTTAACTTTTGCATATAGGGTCATAGGTCTGCATGGTGCTTTATATACAGCAAAGTGAGACAGTCCCTGCCCCCCAAAACATACAATCTAATATGTGTATGACAGTTTTTATATATTAAAAATGTACACACTTGGACTGAGGTAGAGATGGACATAGGAGATGGAAGTGTTGAGAGTCTCTGGGTTAGGCTAAAAGGAGTAAAAAACAAGGGTGATGTCATGCTAGGAATCTATTACAGGCCACCTAACCAGGTGGAAGAGGTGGATGAGGCTTTTTTTAAACAACTAACAAAATCATCCAAAGCCCAAGATTTGGTGGTGATGGGGGACTTCAACTATCCGGATATATGTTGGGAAAATAACACAGTGGGGCACAGACTATCCAACAAATTCTTGGACTGCATTGCAGACAACTTTTTATTTCAGAAGGTTGAAAAAGCTACTGGGGGGAAGCTGTTCTAGACTTGATTTTAACAAATAGGGAGGAACTCGTTGAGAATTTGAACGTAGAAGCAGCTTGGTGAAAGTGATCATGAAATCATAGAGTTTGCAATTCTAAGGAAGGGTAGAAGGGAGAACAGCAAAATAGAGACAATGGATTTCAGGAAGGCAGATTTTGGGAAGCTCAGAGAGCTGATAGGTAAGGTCCCATGGGAATCAAGACTGAGGGGAAAAACAACTGAGGAGAGTTGGCAGTTTTTCAAAGGGACACTATTAAGGGCCCAAAAGCAAGCTATTCCGCTGGTTAGGAAAGATAGAAAATGTGGCAAAAGACCACCTTGGCTTAACCACGAGATCTTGCATGATCTAAAAAATAAAAAGGAGTCATATAAAAACTGGAAACTAGGACAGATTACAAAGGATGAATATAGGCAAACAACACAGGAATGCAGGAGCAAGATTAAAAAGGCAAAGGCACAAAATGAGCTCAAACTAGCTACAGGAATAAAGGGAAACAAGAAGACTTTTTATCAATACATTAGAAGCAAGAGGAAGACCAAAGACAGGGTAGGCCCACTGCTTAGTGAAGACGGAGAAACAGTAACAGGAAACTTGGAAATGGCAGAGATGCTTAATGACTTCTTTGTTTCGGTCTTCACTGAGAAGTCTGAAGGAATGCCTAACATAGTGAATGCTAATGGGAAGGGGGCAGGTTTAGCAGATAAAATAAAAAAAGAACAAGTTAAAAATAACTTAGAAAAGTTAGATGCCTGCAAGTCACCAGGGCCTGATGAAATGCATCCTAGAATACTCAAGGAGCTAATAGAGGAGGTATCTGAGCCTCTATCTATTATCTTTGGAAAATCATGGGAGACGGGAGAGATTCCAGAAGACTGGAAAAGGGCAAATATAGTGCCCATCTATAAAAAGGGAAATAAAAACAACCCAGGAAACTACAGACCAGTTAGTTTAACTTCTGTGCCAGGGAAGATAATGGAGCAAGTAATTAAGGAAATCATCTGCAAACACTTGGAAGGTGGGAAGGTGATAGGGAACAGCCAGCATGGATTTGTAAAGAACAAATCATGTCAAACCAATCTGATAGCTTTCTTCGATAGGATAACGAGTCTTGTGGATAAGGGAGAAGCTGTGGATGTGGTATACCTAGACTTTAGTAAGGCATTTGATATGGTCTCACATGATATTCTTATCGATAAACTAAGCAAATACAATTTAGATGGGGCTACTATAAGGTGAGTGCATAACTGGCTGGATAACCGTACTCAGAGAGTTGTTATTAATGGTTCCCAATCCTGCTGGAAAGGCATAATGAGTGGGGTTCCACAGGGGTCTGTTTTGGGACCGGCTCTGTTCAATATCTTCATTAACGACTTAGATATTGGCATAGAAAGTACGCTTATTAACTTTGCGGATGATACCAAACTGGGAGGGAGTGCAACTGCTTTGGAGGACAGGGTCATAATTCAAAATGATCTGGACAAATTGGAGAAATGGTCTGAGTTAAACAGGATGAAGTTTAACAAAGACAAATGCAAAGTGCTCCACTTAGGAAGAAAAAATCAGTTTCACACATACAAAATGGGAAGAGACTGTCTAGGAAGGAGTACGGCAGAAAGGGATCTAGGGGTTATAGTGAACCACAAGCTAAATTTGAGTCAACAGTGTGATGCTGTTGCAAAAAAAGCAAACATGATTCTGGGATGTATTAACAGGTGTGTTGTGAGCAAGACACGAGAAGTCATTCTTCCGCTCTATTCTGCTCTGGTTAGGCCTCCGCTGTAGTATTGTGTCCAGTTCTGGGCACCGCATTTCAAGAAAGATGTGGAGAAATTGGAAAGGGTCCAGAGAAGAGCAACAAGAATGATTAAAGGTCTTGAGAACATGACCTATGAAGGAAGGCTGAAAGAATTGGGTTTGTTTAGTTTGGAAAAGAGAAGACTGAGAGGGGACATGATAGCAGTTTTCAGGTATCTAAAAGGGTATCATAAGGAGGAGGGAGAAAACTTGTTCACCTTAGCCTCTAAGGATAGAACAAGAAGCAATGGGCTTAAACTGCAGCAAGGCAGGTCTAGGTTGGACATTAGGAAAAAGTTCCTAACTGTCAGGGTGGTTAAACACTGGAATGAATTGCCTAGGGAGGTTGTGGAATCTCCATCTCTGGAGATATTTAAGAGTAGGTTAGATAAATGTCTACCAGGGATGGTCTAGACAGTATTTGGTCCTGCCATGCGGGCAGGGGACTGGACTCAACCTCTCGATGACCAGTCCTAGAATCTATGAATCTATGAATCTATAAGACCTCCATAATAGTATCTCCTCCTGCATATATACATATATACATGCAGGAAGAGATGATATGGGAGGTGGGGAATAAACAAAATAAAATCTTGAAGTTGCTAGTTTGGTAGAGTATGCACCAGGTTCCATCTTCGTTTTTAAAAAGTTACATTATAAAGAAGCAAAACAAGGCAAACCCATTTTTTCTCCTTCGAGGGTAACTTTAACAAGGAGCAAGAGTTATCACCTACAAATCCCCTCTTCTCCGTTTCCCCACTACAGAAAATAAAGATTTCATCACAAATTTTCCTTTCTCTCTTTCCCCAACACACACTGTTACTGTTTCAGTTCAGAAGTTCAGTGAAGCAAGTTTAATCTATGTGCCAAATAACAAAGCTGTAACAAACTGGCTAGCATGTCTGGCCATGATCCAAAACTCATTGAAAGCAATTAAAAGTTGTCCATTGACCTCAAAGGGTTTTGGAGCAGGCCCTATGTATGCACTGCTCTCTACTGGACAGAATAAGACTTGCTCAACTGAGTCACTGGTAGAGCTGGGTGACATTTCTTGTGCAAAACCTTTCTTTCTTTCTTTTTTTTTTCCAAAAAGTGCAGAATTGGATCCATCAGAACAATTCACGGCTCTGTTTGATTTCGCTAATTGTTTTGGTTGGAAAAACAATGTAAGAAGTTTGGAAACAATTAATTTCAGCATTTCCAAAATGAAACATTTCAATAGTCATTCTGAGATTTAGAGTAGAAAGAACTGATTTCTGTGGCCATGGTGTGCAACAAAGTGACAACTTTCTAAATGGCCATAGAAGTTTTGGAATATGCTATTTCAATAAGTAATTTCATTCATATTTGTATAATGTTTAGAAAATATAAAGCTCTATAGGATAAGGGTTTAGGTCCTGATTCTGCAAAGACTGATGCATCTGCTGAACTTTACACACTGACTAATCCCATTAGCATCAGTGGGGCTACTCACAGTGTGTGAAGTTAAGTATTTCTGTAATTCTTTGTAAAAATAAGGGCTTGAATATCACTATTGTTATACGTATATACTCAGAGCCAGTGTAAGATCACTTCAATCACTATTGGAAATACTGCCCAGTCTCCATTATAATGTAATTAATGTATTGTTCGGTAGGAAAAGGTGCAAGAAAATTGCTCAAATGACCTCTAAAACTACAAAGCATCGGAAAGACTGACATGTATCACATTGAAATGGCACACTTTTTGCCTGCGTGCATATAATTTAGTGGGTATAATATACAAGGAGGGGGGGACCAGCTGCAGTGAGGACAGAGTGGACACTGCAGAAATGTGGCTTCAGTACATTCACCAGAGTGATCTTTTATTTTTATATTTTGTAAGTGTAACTCTCCTGGAAGGGTGCTAGAGCAAAAGCACTGGAGAATGAAGTCTTCTATTCCTTCAGGGTGAAAATCATCCCTGTGCAAAGGGGCAATACAAGAACTATGCACCTACTAAATCCAAATTAAGCCCTATTTTTAGGGCTTATAGATGTGGTGCACAGGAATTCTGCTGGCCCTTTACACAGGTATGAATTTCATTCACACAGCATGGACAAGCAGCAGTGCTAACTTCTACATCCATTAATACCCACCAACGTTGCTTGACCCTGCACAGGCAGAGACCACCTCTAGGGTTGAGGGAATGGATGGTATTTTGACTTTTTCAAACCCATTTTACTATAGTGAAATATTTGCAATGAAAATAGGAACTGTTCAATGTACATTTTGAGCATCGCTGAATGACAGCAGACCTGGGACTTTATGGGTGAGAAAATCCCTTGTTCACCTTTTATATGAGGTGTGAGCTCATGGAAACTTGGAGCAATTTGCCATTCACCTCCCAAACACCCAATCACCATTTAAAAACTTTACAATGTCCCTCAGTGGATGTATATTAGCACCACTCTGCGGCTTGCAGAGAAGGTGAATTAAAAACTTGAAAAAGAAAAGATAATAAGACAACGATCAATGAATAAGCACAAATAAAAGTGGCGCTGGGCAGCCAGTTTTCATTCTGTCACAGATCTGTATGCAACATCCTTCACTGTAGTATCTAAGAACTGGTCAATTCAGAGTCCAATGGTTTTACTGGTGGAAGTAACATAGATGTTTACAGTTCTCTCAGTCTTAATAAACTAAGGTGTAATTAATAAATAGGAAGGAAATTTATTTAAAAAAACAAATGACTTAAGTTGACAGTGTCATTAATTACTATTATTTACATTATAGATTAGGGCTCCATTGTGCTAGACATTGTACAAGTAAAAGATTGAGTCCCTAAGTGTTCACAATCTTAGTTTAAGACAAGACATTACATATAGGTAAAACCAATAAATTGGGCTGGGGGCTGAGGGAAGGGAGAGAAGGATGACAGCAATGTGAGCCTGTATTTTCATAGACTATCTCTGTGTGGTTTAAGCATAGAGGTTCTTTGTTCTGTTGTTCTATATAAGCCCCGCAGTGGAAGTACTCTCAGCTTGCTGTCGGCCTAGCTGTTATCAGCTGGAAGGACTCTATAGGTGTCATGGCAAAGTGAGTAGTGTCTGGGTAGTGCCTTTACTGATCCACCTTGTAGGAGGGCATCCCACAGATAAGAGGATGCACATTAGAAACTATGAAGATGGTTCTAGAAGAAGCTGATGGTTGAGGCTGGCATTGTTGGAAGTGGATGATGCAGTATGAAAATAGAGCAGATAAGTAGTGATGTGGCCAGAACAACAGGCCAGGAAGAACACACTTTCTATACAAGTAGTACTTCATTCACTGGAAAAAATACCCATTCACTGTCAATTGTAAGCCCTTCAGGGTAGAAACCATCTTTTTGTTCTGCTAATATAGTACCAAGCCCAACAGGGCCCTGATCCATGATTGGGCCTGTAGGTGCTACCAAAAGACAAATATTATTAATAGTAAGGGAACCAATTTCTTTTCAGTTGGGTTGCCAGTTTTGGTTGGATGAATTCCTGGAAGTTTAATCACATGACATAATCTTTACTTAAAGATTAATCTTTAATTCCTGGAGACTCCAGTACAATCTTGGAGGTTTGGCAACCCTGCTTTTCAGGCATGTCTGCAGGATACAGCATCTCTTTTTAAAAAGATGGGGAAGATTATTTTTTAACTAACAAAACAATGTGGGGTTTTTTTAAACTACTTTCTTGTTGTAACACGATCTAAAGCTTTACACTCTGGAACGTGTTAGTTTGAAGTCAGAGAATCGGGTTAATCAGCCAACCTGTGCAGCAGAAACATTTGCAGATTCTGGAGTGACCACTAGAGGATGGTTCAAGACAAGAGTGCTTCCAAGTAGCAGTAATGATGTTAGCATCTCCAGGGATCTTTGAAATTGTGCCATAGTCAAATTCATCCCTTGTCTCTACTTAAGTCATTAGAGTCAAACTAGGGATGAATTTGGCCCATATATTTTATAATCAGTTGCTTTTACAGACAATGAATTACTCCAAAAATAAAATACAGCATATATTTAACCTATTTTTCATAAAAATTCTATTGCTCCTTGCAAATAGGTTATATTATATGAATACATGTTAGTATGCAGTGTGTGTGTGTGTGTGTGTGTGTGTGTGTGTGTGTGTGTGTATTAGCTCGTATATATGAAACCTTGATTATGCATAATTTACAATTCTCTGAAATTATTTTTGGAGTGCTTTTTCTAATATAAATCCTTAATAGCTTTAAGGTGCTTTGTCAGCCTCCAATCATCTTGTTATTTTCATATGATTTTTAATTAGCTACTTTTCCTGTAACTTTGCCACAATCAACTATACTTAATCGTCTTGCAATTAAACCATGTAAATGTGGAGGCATTCTAAAACCATATTATATCAAATGTAATATAACTTAATGAATTCATAAAAGGCTAAATCTTCACCTCAGATCTAAGAGGTGATTCTCAGATAAGCAGCTCAAATGAAGGATTATTTTGGCTGAGATATAGAAATGTTGATCCTTGTGTTGCTCTTTTTTCCTTTTTTTTTTTCAGTGGGACTAAGGCCAGAGGTGCACCCAACAATGCTGCAGCAAATGGATTTCCAAAAGACAATGTTTGTTCTGTTGGAAAAGGCCCTTAGTATAACGTATTGTCTATTGCCTCGACTCTTGCTGAAATAAAGGTTTGTTTAGGCAAAACAAAATGTCATCTGTTACATCAAACAACTGATGGATGTGCAGCAGCCACTGCAGATACAGAAGCCAGCAGGAAGATAATATAGCTACACCCTATATATAACTATATTGAGGCTATTCAGCACTGGAACTAGTAAAATAAAAGCTAATTATTTTTCCAGGACATTTTGAAAATAAACACACGTTTTCTAACCCCTTCCCCCCCCCCAAAAAAAAATTATCATAAAATTATTTTGACATAAAAACTCTGACTAGTTCTTCTTAATGCCTCACAGGACCAGGAATTAACTGATTTGTAGCAGTTCCCATCAAAGCTTGGCAAATAACTGATATTTTGTGTCGCAGGCAATTCCGGGAAAAAAGGCCTCTCCTTTTGGGTCAAATGAAATGTTTTGTTTGACCCAAAACCAAATATTTCATTTCAATTTTGAGCTTTTTTAAATGATTTTTAATGAAATTGAAGGCAATGCAAAATGAAAAGTATTTCAAATCAGATCAAAATGTTTCATTTAAAAAATGAAAAAAGGGAATATTTTGACTTCTTCAGAATCCCCATTCCTCTCCCCCCCGGAAAGATGAACAAATTGGCAAAACTGACACAAATTTATGAAATGTTTCGGTGTCACTTATGAAATGTTTCGGTGTCACTTAATCTGCATTTTTTCACTGGAAAAAAGTTTCAACTGAAAATTTTCACCTAGCGCAAGCTATCATATCTTGATAGAGAGTTCTAAATGCATTACATCACCTCTAACTTTTTATAGAATGTTATTGGAAAGTCTTTATTGAAACCAATTTGTGTTGAATAGTTGTTTAGCTCATCTACTCTGACTCCATAACAAACATAAATGCAAAGCAGATAATGTTGGTCTCAGTTAAGATAATGATATACATAAATTCAGGTTGGATAATAAGTTTGTATGTAATGTAAAAACTCAACAAAAGGCAAAAGCAACTATCCAGAGAAGGAGACTTCAGAGATGAACTCTTAGCAATAGGAATCTTGGAAACAGGCCATTAAAGTGGATTTCTTTTCCCAAAGACTTATTTAATGCTGTATGTTATATTCACATCTTTCACATTGAGATGCATGTAGTTTGCCTGGCTTACAAAGTAAACAGTATAACAGAACTTGGATGCCCATAGAAACCCCAGTTTGCTTGAGATTTCAGAAATAGAGAAGCTTTCAAAAAGTGAAACAGTATACACATCATATGAAATATTAAAGAGATTCAAGTGAATTCCCAGGAAAAGACAAGTGATTCATCATCTAATCGTGCTTCTAATAACTGATGTAGGCTGCAAAAATGACAGCATGACACAAGCTATCAGTTTAATTAAGAAGAAATAGGATGACATCAGCTACGAAAACAAGGGAGAGGAAAAGATTGTTGGGACAGTACCTTTAGTGAACACACTGAAAATGTTAAGCATGTGGTCAATGAGTCAGCAGGAAGAATTTACATCGCAAAACATATGGAAGAGTGTAAATTGCGGTGCAGTCTTATAGACTATTTGTGTTGCAGCCTAGCATCAGGGAAGACAGCTCATTCCCATTACCTGAATCTTTCATGTAGTTACCCTGTAGTATAGCTTTCTGTGATAAATTACAAAATGTAATTGACTAGAAAAGACATTATGGAAGTAGAACTTTTCTAAGTCTTGGTATAAAATGCATCTGTTTGGCTTTGTAAGATTTGTTTAAATTTTGTGGAAAGTAGAAGCGTACCCTTGGTTATAGCACGTCAGGAAAAAAAATTCCATCCATTGTGCCACAAGCAATGAAACACCAATAGCTGGGAGGCATGATGTTAATGAGAAGATGTGAGAGGGCAGTACTGTGACATGATGTGTGATACCTTGTGATGTATATTACAAGGTGACTCAGAGGTTAACTTGTGCCACTCACCACCATATTTTTCCAGCTGCAAAGAAATGATTTTTCCTTGTAAACCCAACTGTGCCTAAGAGATTCATCATGACTTAAGAAAAGTGTGTGGTACCAGTAGGCAACAGAGCTAACTGTGCCTGTTATCATAGAATATGACCAGTACCATTATCCTTATAGTCATTGTGTGAGCTCCTGGTCCCATTGAAGTCAGCAGAAAAACTTCAATTGACTTCACTGGGGCCAGGGTTTCAACAAGTTTTTTCCCCACATAGGGTTTTAAGAGGTTTTATTATTTTTGAGCAATGAGGAGGTGCTTGATGCTGAGAGAAGCAGGATGGTCCAGTGGTTAGGTCACTAGCCTAGCCTTGAGACACCTGGGTTCAATTCGCTGCTTCACTATAGACTTTGAGTGTGACCGTGGGCAAGTCACTTAGCCTCTCTGGGCCTCAGTTCCCCATCTGTGTTTAAACAAAACAATAATAATAGCTTCCCTACCTCATTGGGTGTTGTGAGGTAAATCCAATAAAGACTGTGAAGTGCTCAGCTACTATGGTGTTGGGAGCTCTCTAAGACACAGGCCCAGTCCTCAAGAAACTTATGACAATTGTCAAAAAGGACAAACAAAACAATAGACACAGATAATTCACTGGGCAATCATAGGGTGGAAGCACCACAGAGAGTTTTTTCCCCTGCAGGATCACTTGATTATACAAGTTTCAGAGTAGCAGACGTGTTAGTATGTATCCACAAAAAGACCAGGAATATTTGTGGCACCTTAAATAAATTTGTTAGTCTCTAAGGTGCCACAAGTACTCCTGTTCTTTTTGATTATACAAGACATGGAGCATGATACTGCACAACATGTGAACACCACAAACTCACTTCCAGAGGCCAGCCACTAATGTCATCAGACCCTCCCCTCAGAAAGCAACTGGTAGGTGCTTCTTCCAAAATCAAGAGCATCACAATTTCACATTAGCACACTGAACAACAGTGTATATCCCATAGGGAGAGTGATCAAGTGCCAAGATTCAGAAAAATATGCAACACGAAGGCTTGAAAATGTGGGGAGCAGCCAGCTCCATCCCAGGTAGACCACTGCCTAGGCTGAGGCTTGAGCCCACCAGACAGATGAAAGGTTCCAAAACATCAGAGGAGAAGTCTTTATTTGTTTGGGAAAATTTGGGGAGTGAGGGGGAATAGGCTTCTAGTGGGAAACTGTCTTATCACTCTAACTGCAACATCATTACTGCTGTTCCATAACTCTAGGGCACCTGACTGACAGGCTACATCGTGACACAAGCACAAAGGGAGAGCCAAATTATATACCATATATACTCGTTCATAAGCCAAAATTTTTTAGTAAAAAAGGGAAGCACCAGAGAAGGGGGTCGGCTTATGAACAGGTATAGAGAGGGAGAGGTGGGACATGGCCCCTCCCCCCAACAGAGGGAGCAAGGAGAGGCAGCACAGCCAGCAGAGACAGACTGGAAGAGGCGGGGCCGGAGTCTCTCCGCTTCTGGCCACGCTGCTCTCCCCACAGCCTCTGAAGCAGCTGCAGCTCCAGGGCTGGCAGGCTGCAGCCATGCCACCCGACCCAGCCCGCTGGAACATGCTGCAGCCGCTCTGCCCTGTCTGGCCCACCGGAGCGCGCTGTGGCTGCGCTGCCCAGCCTGCCGGAGCAGCTCCAGCCAGGCCAGAGACATCTTGCCCTGGCCCTCCCCAGATAAGGTGGGAAGGGATGGGATGGGGAGAGTGTGGGGGTCCCAGGCTATGGGTGGGATCATGTGGGGGTGGTCACAGGGGTTACTCCCCTGACTCCCAGCTTCTCCCCCACAAAAAATTTCCACACCAGTTGCTGTCCCAGCCCGTCAGGGTAAGCGGCTGGTGCGCTGGGACACTTTGTTTACTTAGGTTTATCTCCGTGCCTGCGGACGCTCAAGGTAAACAAACCATCTCGGCCCCCCAGCGGGTTATCCTGATGGCCCAGGAGCCAAATTTTGCTGACCCCTGAATTATAAGGTCGGCTTATGAATGGGCTATAAAAATTTTCCATTTTTACTTATCCATCTTGGGGGGGCGGAGGGGGTTGGCTTATAACGAACCGTCTTATGATCGAGTATATACGGTACTCCATTCCCAGCACTATCATACCACAGAGCGTCCTCATGAGTCCTTCCTTGCATTGTAGAGAAGTAGCTGAAAACAGAAGCTTTATTGTCTTTAAAAGTTTTACTAAAATAAAGTTCAGGCAAACAGAATCAAGGAGGCCTTGAGCTGCAACTTTAAATGTCCCTCAGGGTAGGTCTACATTGCAATTAAAAACCTACCATGCCAGCTGAGTCAGGCTCATGGGGCTTGGGCTAAGAGGCTGTTTAATTGCGGTGTAGATTTTCCAGCTCGGGCTGCAGCCCAAGCTCTGGGATGCCCCCGCCCTCACCTCACAGGGTCCTAGAGCCCAGAGTCTGAACGTCTACACTACAGTTAAATAGCCCCTTAGCTTGAGCTCCATAAGCCTGAGTCAGTTGGCACAGGCCAGCTGTGGATGTCTCATTGCAGTGTAGACGTATCCACGGGGGGTTAGCCTAGTACTACTGACATCAGCACAGGACAGTGTACAATTCCCAGGCAGGCAAAACTCTTGCTCGGCTGTAAATGAAGGATCAGGATCTACCTCTCTAGATCACGTGCTATGGCAAATTATTTTAATCTTAAACACACTTCCTAAACACAGCATAAAAGTCCAAACACAAAAACACACTATGGACTCAAAACCAGACTAAAATAAAGAGAAATTTTAACCAAATCTAGCACCCTGGGGGAGATTACAGTGGATTTAATCTATATTATGTGTACATCAAGGGCTAAAGAAACAAGGTGCGGGAGGGAATGTCTTTTACTGGACCAACTTCTGTGTGAGAGAGACAAGCTTTTGAGTTTACACAGAGCTCTTAAGACCTGAAGAAGAGCTCTGTGTAAGCTCGAAAGCTTGTCTCTCTCACCAACAGAAGTTGGTCCAATAAAAGACTTTCCCTCCCACACCTTGGCTCTCTAATATCCTGGGACCAACATGGCTACAACAACACTACATCAATGGTTCTCCATTATGTATTTTAAGAAAGCCTGCCAAGCCCTTCTTGCTCTTTCCCCTAGGGTAGGTGCTTCCTAGCCAACAGCTGTAACTAAACTGAAGACAAAATGACAAAGCTACCCTTTATTCAGCAAAGCTATGGTCACATGACTCCTTAGACCTTAAAGCTACAGACTCATGACTACAGGACACTAAGCACATTCTTTTCTGTTGCACAAAGGTGCAAAATTTTGTTGCAACTACATACATTCATCTCTCTTGGACACCAAAGTGTTAATTTAATCTTATTATATTGTCATAGGCAATCTTTGTGCACTGTTTTGGTTTACTGGGTACACCTCACTGGAGGCTGTGACAATGAAACCATTGTCAGCTCTAGTCAAGAGTTGTGTCCAGGATTGTTCCCCATCCTAGAACACGGTAGCTCACTGGCAGCTGGATCTAGGAGGTCAGATAGATATTGGTTAGCCAAGCAACCCCCATGCTATATTTCCTAAACAACTAAAATGTTGGAAGTCTGAGGATAGTTGAAGGGAATAGTTCTGGAAAAATAAAAACTGTTCTCCAGTCACACTGATCTTGTATACAACATATACGGTAGAAGCGGATTATTAAACTGTTTTAAACTCTCATCATTTCAAAAAACTGGCTGGCCGATGGGATCTAAAATTGTAAACAGGTATTTTATGGGCCCAGTTTCTCTTCCTGAATTAATATTGGAAAATAAGGTGGACCAGCCCTATAGAAGTGAAAGTGAATTAACAGACAAGCCACGTAGTTGCAACATATAGTTCAGTGAGTGCCACAATATCCCCAATGTAGGTTCCTTGCAAGCAGCCAGTCACACCTTATGATTGTTTCACATTTAAACTCTAGTGAAACACATAGTGTAATTGGAAAATATGATGAAGATTATGAAAAGCCATGGGTCAGATCCTGAAGTGGCTCAAATCAGTATTGATCCACTGTAATCAATGTAGCACCTTAAATTCACATGGCAGTATTCTGTGGAAATGTATATGAAGTACCTACTTCAAATTTCTTTGCAATATTCCTCTAGGACAAGAGGTTAGTGTGTTGCAGAGAATGATATTCACAGACTCTCAGTATAAGACAGTTTTCATAACTATGATTATCTTCTTTTAGATTCATATTCTGTAACCTGAAAGAATTCCCCAGTCCTTTTAACTTCAAACTCCGGTTTCATTATGTAGAGTAGCTCATATTAATCATAGATTTGTTAAATATTTAAAATGTCTACCTTGTGAAAAGGTGTGGGTTTCTATAGAAACAAGTTTCTTCAGAAGGAGAACGGCAAAGTGTAGCTGTTCAGGCGTAGGTATAATTTTGTATCAATTGAAGTCATGCATTTCTATCTTGACAAGGTTAATCGTAAAGTTCTCTTTTTTCTAAATCTAAAACCTGCTGAACTGTGCTGGCTGAGGTTAGCCTGTGCTCACAGAATTTAACTTCACAGAAATGCTGCATATCACTTGTTATCCTACAAAATATTAAAAAGTTATGTTTTTGTTTGTTTTAAATATTAGTACAAAATGGGTCATCTTAAATTGGCCCGTAAGTAACAATCATTGTGATAAGAAGTTTCAATAAAAATCACTGGTCCTGAGTCACACTTCACTTCCACCAGTTTTACAGCAGTGTACCTCGATTGACTTCAGTAGAGCTACTCCTGATTTTTTGTCACTAATTCAGAGGAAAATGAGGCCCAATATAATTTAACAACTTAGTGCAAAAAGTTAAAGTAACACTGACTGCTCTGCGATAGAGGAAGCCTGGACCTAAATATTGAGCCTAAACACCTGGCAGTATAAACACCAGAACAGAGTAGAATGAATAGAAAACATTGGATATTAAACCAAATTCACAAGGCTGACAAGCTAAAGAAAGAGCTAGCAGTAGACTTACATAGACGTAACAATGAAAGAATATGGTCCAGTTTGGATAAAAATGGATCAAAATACCTTTTAGGCACCAACCCCAAGTACCATGAAAATACCTAGAGCCAAAAGACGGTGTTAGTAAAGCAAAACAAAGAAACAAAACAGTACATTTCTATTATGTGTATTATAGTAGCATCTAGGAACCCCATAGTACTATGTTCTGTACTATGCATAGTATGAGACAGCCCCTGTCTTAAAGAAATTACAATCTAAATAGTCAAGATAAAAGAAGTATTATTATTCCAGTTTTACAGCTGGGGCACCCAGGCATGATGACATTAACAGACTTTTTCAGGGCCTCACAGGAAGTCTGTTATAGCACCAGGAATGAAACTTCCATCTCCAGCTAGGAGTGTGATCAAACCAGCAGACAAAGAGGGCACCCTTGTAGTCCTCAACCATGATGACTATGTTAACAAGGCCAGTTGACAACTCTCCAGCACCACCTACTATAAAGAACTCAAAGAAGACACCAGACCACAATTTACCTGAGAACTTAAGAATATAAAGCAATCAATTTGCAAACATCTAGAAGATAATAAGGTGATAAGTAACAGTCAGCATGGATTTGCCAAGAAGAAATCGTGTCAAAGCAACCTGATAGCTTTCTTAGACAGGGTAACAAGCCTTGTGGATAGGTGGAAAGCAGTAGATGTGGTATAATTTGACTTTAGTAAAGCTTTTGATACTGTCTTGCATTACCTTTTCATAAACAAACTAGGGAAATGCAACCTAGATGGAGCTACTATAAGGTGGGTGCAAAACTGGTTGGAAAATCATTCCCAGAGAGTAGTTATCAGTGGTTCACAGTTGTGCTGGAAGGGCATATTGCGTGGGGTCCCGCAGGGATCAGTTCTGGGTCCGGTTCTATTCAATATCTTCATCAATAATTTAGATAATGACAGAGTGTACACTTATAAAGTTTGCGGATGATACCAAGCTAGGAGGGGTTGCAAGTGCTTTGGAGGATAGGATTAAAATTCAAAATGATCTGGACAAACTGGAGAAATGGTCTGAAGTAAATTGGATGAAATTCAATAAGGATAAATGCAAAGTATTCCACTTAGGAAAGAACAATCAGTTTCCAACATACAAAATGGGAAATGATTGCCTAGGAAGGAGTACTGCGGAAAAGGATCTGGGGGTGATAGTGGACCATAAGCTAAATATAAGTCAACAGTAGTAACACTGTTGCAAAAAAACCCCCATCATTCTGGGACGTATTACCAGGAGTATTGTTAGCAAGACACGAGAAGTAATTCTTCCGTTCTACTTCACACTGATTAGGCCTCAACTGGAGTATTGTGTCCAGTTCTCGGGACCACATTTCAGGAAAGATTCGAACAAATTGGGGAAAGTCCAGACAAGAGTAACAAAAATGATTAAAGGTCTAGAAAACATGACTTATGATGGAAGATTCAAAAAATTGGTTTTGTTTAGTCCGGAAAAGAGAAGACTGAGAGGGGACATCATAAAAGTTTTCAAGTACATAAAAGGCTGTTACAAGGAGGAGGGATAAAAAATGTTCTTCTTAACCTTTGAGTATAGGACAAGAAGCAATGGGTTTAAATTGCAGGAAGAGCAGTTTAGGTTGGACATTAGGAAAAACTTCCTATCTGTCAGGGTGGTTAAGCACTGGAATAAACTGCCTAGGGAAGTTGTGGAATCTCCATCATTGGAGATTTTTAAGAGCAGGTTAGACAAACACCTGTCAGGAATGGTCTAGATAATACTTAGTCCTGCCATGAGGCAAGGGACTGGATTAGATTACCTCTCGAGGTCCCTTCCAGTCCTATGATTTTGTGAATATCATCAAATCCTTCCCCAAACAACTCCAAAAAAACCTCTACAAACTTATCCCCCATGACCCCACCCCAGGGGCCATCTACATGCTTCCCAAGATACACAAACAAGCCAAACATCATGGCACTCTCACTGAAGTGAGACTCATAGAAACCATCTTCAAACCACTCACCACATCCCCTGGAGCCGCCCCGTGCCCCTGGAGCCTGGCTGCCATGAGATGCTCCCCAAGGTGCATCTCATCCCCCTTGGCCACCTGCTTCTCAGCAGCCCTGTCACACCTGCTCACCAGCCATGGATCTGCCATTGCAGCCGGGTCACTCTCCCTACACTCCCTGCGAGCAGAATGGAACCACCCTAAGCTCCCTTTGGCTGGCCTGTACCAGCCCCATGGCTGCTGGGCTTATGGTTGCACAGCCCGAGTTCTGAGCTCAGCCACACGAGCCCCCTGCTTTGGCCAGGCACTGGGGGAAGGCAGCTAAGGCTGGCAGGACTTACTAGCTCCTGCCAGCTCTGGAAACCAAAGGCATGAGAATGGAGCGACCCCTAGGGTTACCATATTTCAAGTTCCCAAATGGAGGACAGTGCCGGGGGGAGGGGAAGGAGGAGATGGTGAGGGTATTTGGGAGATGCTGGAGGGGTGTCTGTGTACTGGGATGGATATTTGGGGGATGCTGAAGGGGATATTTGAAGGGTATTTGGACAGGGCTGTGTCCTGCCATTAAACCATTAAGACCCTCATTTAGCTCAGTTGGTGGTGGGGAGGAGCCTGTGCTTTGGGAACGGGAGGAGTCCATTTCAATCCCCGTGGCCAGGATAAAGTCCCATATGAGGAAGGAATGCTGCAGTCACTGAAGGTGCTCTCATGGGAGAATTCTGGCTTTGGGAATGTATGTGCACCATGTACCTCTCATGGTTCTCCGGGATGTCATGGTCCCTACACTGCTAACAGATAGCAGAGATTCTCTGTTAGCTCAGGTACAGGGCCCTGTGCTTTGGTGCAGGTGATGGGGGTTCTGCCCCAGCCACAGTTGTGAAGCTCTGCAAGGCTGTTGTGTGCAGCACAGGGGCACATGGTGGTTCCATCTGTCGGTGGAACTGTCACATCAAAGCAGCACCACCCTGAGTTACTCCTTCACCTACCCAGTGAGCTGTTCAATGCAGTGAAAAGGCCGTTACAGAAAAGAACAGGGTGAAATAAAAGCTGGCCACTGTAATTTGAAATCCATGGGTGACAGGGGCCATCATTTCATCAGCAGCTGTGAAAAACTTGAGCCTCCAGATCCCTCAGCTGGAATTACAGCCTGGGACTCCCCAGTTCCCTGGAGGTGACCCCATGTGAGTGCCAGGGGGCATCATTGCCATGTGAGGCTCTAGGAGGCCTTGGCTCCTTGCCATTACCACGCAGTTGTGTCAGGGCCAAAGGTTTGTCAACAAGCAAGGGGCAGAGGCCATCTCCGTATGCAGCAAAAGTCCCAGGATGGCACCGACCCTGTGAGTGGCCTGAGCAGTGCCCCGTGGATGTGTCTCAGTCTGATTGTGACAGGATCCCCAGGGTACAACCTGGATCTGGGGTACTGCTGTGCCCCCCAGTAACTCTCCAGCCCAGGCTGTCTCTCACAATGCTTTGCTAGTGACAAGCAGCAAACCCCTCCAGCACGGTTATCACTTAACCTAACAGCATGTGGAGCCCCACACCCAGCTAAATTGCATGAATGCTCCCTAAGCCACTCACAAATCACACAGAGAAAGGCACCAGCAAATCTCCCAAGCCACCAGCCTTGCACCCCCGGAATATACCATCTTGCCCTGTCAGAAGCCTGACCAGTGTAAGAGTATTAACTAGACCGCCCCTCCCTCGATGTGGAGAGGACACACACCAGCCTTTGTAAACTGAGCTGAGATTTCCCAAGCACTTCAACCAAAACACACTGTTTTAGGTAAAATATAAAACCAGGGCTGGTGCTACCATTTAGGCCAACTAGGCGGTTGCCTAGGGCGCCAAGATTTGGGGGCGCCAAAAAGCGGCTCCCCCAATTTTTTTTTTTTTACAGCGGCCGCTGTGCTGGGAGGGAGAGGGAGTCTGAGCCGCCGGCAGGCAGCCCAGGGGTTCCCCTGGGTCAGCGCGCCGCCGGCAGCCCAGGGTCAGAGCTGCTGCACGGATCCCCAGGCCGGGGGATGGGGAGCTACCGCGGCGGGGCGCCTCAGGGTGGAGGGGGGGGCGGGGAGCTGCCGAGGCCTGGGGGGGGGGGGGGGGCGCAAGGTGGAAGTTTCCCCTAGGGCGCAAAACTTCCTTGCACCGGCCCTGTAGAAAACAGATTATTTAACTACAGAAAGAGAGATTTTAAGTAATTATAAGTGGTAGGCATAAAAGGTCAGAGATATTTACCAAAGAAAATAAAAGTAAGCGCACAGTTTAAATCTTAAACCTTATTTAGACTAACCAGTATTTGGATCAAGCAGTTTTCTCACCCCATGAGATGTTGCAGTTCTTAATACACAGGCTTCCTCTCTCTCCCCCAGTGCTGAGAAGGGCTAGGCCCCAGGCTGGCCACACTGCTCTGCCAGGGCTCAGCACTGCACACAGGTTAGGGAGCGTGAGCAGAGCCAGTGGCGCATGGCCAGACAGTGGGGCTGGGAAAGGAAACAGCTCCATCCTGAGCTAACCACCCACACAGAGGGCTAGGCCATGATGGCAGCAGATCGTTTGGAACCAGGACTCAGGAAGATATGAGAGCGGAAAAGTCCCCTCAGTGCCGCATCCTGAAATGAGGGAGCACTCTTGTGGCAAGTGCACTCTATAACAATCACACTAATGCAGTTTATAATCAGACTAGAAATTAAATTTTGTTTTTAGCTGACACAGTGCCGAGACCCCATTGTGCTCACATTGGAGTCAATGGTAAAACTCCCATTGATTTCAGTGGGGAAAGGGTTGGGTCACTGCCTTATTTTTATAGCTTCACTTCAAAGGAAACTCAAAGCACTTAATAAACTTAAATTAATTAACAAGCTATATACCATATTCATCACTAGCTCTGCTGGTCCAGACTGCAGACATGGCAAGGAATGCCGTCTTTCTTCAGTTTGCTAACAGACATCACCCCTTCCTCTTGGATGAAGATCTAGCCTCAGTGATCCATCCATCGCCTCCAGACTGAATCAGTGTAAATCACTAAATCTGGGACTGAAAGAAGCAACAAAGAGGTTCCAGCTGGAGAACTGGCTGCTCCACAGGGAGGAGGCTGGCTGCAGGTCACCTCAGGCATCAGACAGTGCTCCACCCCTCTACCCAGCTTCCCTATCCATTGAGGAACCGGTACTCACTACTGGCAGCAGGAGAAGAGAAACAGATCCCAATCGTTGGGAGATAAGCCACTTGCCCCTAAGACTTGGAGGCTCATGGCCACTACTCCCAAGAGAGTGGTGGTGGTTGGAGACTCCCTTCTGAGGACCTGACCTGACATCCTGGGTGTATGCTATTTGCATCTGCAACACTACGGGTGCTGAGGCTCATCTGGCTCTCTGAACATTACCCCATGCTGCTCACCTACATGGGCACTAATGATACTTCCAGGAATGACCCTGAACAGATCAGTAGTGACTATGGGTCTCTGGAAGCAAGGGTGAAGGGACTGGGACTGCTGGTTGAGAGTAAGGGCCCAAACAGGGATAGACACATCCTAGAGATAAATGCAGGGCTGCGTAGATAATGTCAACAGGAGAGCTTTGGCTTCCTCGACCATGGGATGCTATTCCAGGAAGGAGGACTACTGGGAAGAGAATGTGGGTCCACAACTTAGCAGGGAAGGAGTGCTAATAATGAATGACACCTCCTTTGCTTTGCTTCAGTCCTCACTAAATAAGATTAATTGTGATAAGATGCTTAACACAATTAATATTAACAACAAGAGGGAAGGAACACAAGCCAGAAGAGGGAAGGAACAGGTTAAAAACTATGTAGATAAGTTAGATGTATCATCAGCAGGGTCTGATGAAATTGACCATAGGAGAATTAAGACCATAGGACCATTAAGAATTTAAGGAACTAGCTGAAACAATCTCAGAACCATTAGCAATTATCTTTGAGAATTTATGAAGATGGGTGAAGTCCCAGAGGATTGGAGAAGAGCAAACATAGTACCTATCTTTAAAAAGAGGAACAAAGAGGACCTAGAGAATTATAGACCAGCAGCCTAACGTTAATACCTGGAAAGGTAATGGAACAAATTATTACATAATCAGTTTGTAAGCACCTGGAATATAATAGGGTTATAACTAGCCAACATGGACTTGTCAAGAATAAATTATGCCTTTGTGACAAAGTGGGACTGTTCTTAATGTTTCCTCTGAATACTGTGTGGGTGCCTCAGTTTCCCCTATGCATGTCTTAAGTCTCCAGTGTGCATACATGGCCGACACTCTGTATCCCAGCAACAAATGGCCGTGGCCCTTCCCCCCTGCAAGGGAATAGCTAAAGGTGAACAAAGAGATCAGGTGACCTCCTGGCCTGGGAAAGAGACAAAGGCCAGAAAGGAGGGGCTGGAGGTGGTTTCAGTTGGGAGCTAGCTGAGGACAGGAAGAGAGGGCAGACGGGGTTTTCTTGCTCGCTGGACCCCAGAATGGACCCGGCTGAGGGGTCCCGTTCGCTGTACCTACAAGCTCTGTTTTAGACCGTGTTCCTGTCATCTAACAAACCTCTGTTTTACTGGCTGGCTAAGAGTCACGTCTGACTGCGAAGTGGGGGTGCGTGCAGGACCCTATGGCTTCCCCAGGACCTGGCCTGGGCGGACTCGCTGTGGGAAGCGCACGGAGGGGCATATGCTGAATGCTCCAAGGTCAGACCCAGGAGGTGAAGCCGTGTGAGCTTCTTGCCCTGAAGACAGTCTGCTCTAAGAGAGAGGAGGCTCCCCAAAGTCCTGACTGGCTTTGTGAGGAGCAGTTCCAGAGCATTGCCTGGGGACTCCGTGACAGCCAGCCATCCTAATTTCCTTCTTTAACAGAGTTCCTGGCCCAGTGGATGATAGATCTTCATTTGAATACATCTTTTGACACAATCTCACATGACATTCTTATAAGCAAATGAGGGAAATGTGGTCTAGGTGAAATTATTATCAATTGGGGGCATAACTAGTGGAAAACCCATACTCAAATAGCCGCTATCAATGGTTTACTATCAAACTGGGAGGATGTATCCAGTGGGGTCTCACAGGAATCTGTCCTGGGGCCAGTACTATTCAATATTTTGTCTGGATAGTGATCAGGACCTGGGCAGTCAGGCTTGATGGTCAGAGCCATGGGAGATGATCAAGCCTGGAGATTAGAACAGAGCCAAGCTGGAGTCCAGAATCAGGACCATAGATGAGAACAGCAGTAAGAGTCAGAGCCAGGGATCAGAAGCCAAAAGCCAGAGCCAATTGGGGAGCCAGAGATGTGGTCAGGAAGCAGAACTAGGGATGTCAAGGATGCAGTAGGGTAGTAACTGAAGCCAGCACAGGAAGAAGCAGGATCACCTATAGCTGCAGACACGAAACGCATTGAGTAGCCAGCAAGCCCTGGAGGCTGCTGGGTAAAGTAATAGCTAGCTCCACCCCTCTACCAATCAGGAAGGGCAATCAATCAAGCAGCCCCTGCCAGGATCAGCTGTGTCCAGTGTGTTGCTATCAGACTGGCCCTGCAGCAGTTGGCTCCCTGACCATTTTTATTAATGACTTGGATAATGGATTGGAGAGTATGCTTATAAAATTTGTGGATGACAGCAAGTTGGGAGACATTGTGAGCTCTTTGGAGGACAGGATTAGAATTCAAAATGACTCGGACAAATTGGAGAATTGGTCTGAAATCAACAAGTTGAAAATCAATAAAGAAAAGTGCAAAGTACTTAACTTAAGAAGGAAAAAATCAACATGGGGAATAACTGACTAAGCAGTAATACTGCTGAAAAGGATCTGGCGGTTATAGTGAATCACAGATTGAGTTTGAGCATTGGCCTGCTAAACCCAGTGTTGTGAGTTCAATCCTTGAGGGGGCCACTTAGGGGTCTGGGGCAAAAATCTGTCTGGGGAATGGTCCTGCTTTGAGTAGGGGGTTGGACTAGATAGTCTCCTAAGATCTCTTCCAACCCTGATATTCTATGATACTTGGTCCTGTCAACACACAGAGATGGACTAGATGCCCTTTTGAAGTCCCTTCCAGCATTACATCTCTATTATTCTGCTAGCAAGAGATTGCCAGAATGCAGCAGTGCTCCAGTCAATCCCCTTCCCCTGACACATCCCCTACGCTGGGACTAGTAGTGAAGGAGTGGCAGAGAGTCAGCTAAACCAGCTCTACACCACTTAGGGATTACTGTAAACCAGGTACATCTCTATTTAAATCGGCAGTATTGCTCCTTTGGCAGCACGAAAGGTCTACAAAGGGGCTGATTGAGGATCTTGCCCTAGCTCGGGGGTTCTCAAACTGGGGGTCGTGAACCCTCAGGGGGGTCACAAGGTTATTACAGAGGGTCTGTGAGCTGTCAGCCCCATGCATGTCGGGGTTGTGGCTGTCAGCCATGCATGGGGCTGACAGCCCCAGCCCTCCAGAACTGGGTGGCCAGAAAGCAGCGGCTGCTGGCCAAGCTCCCAGCTCTGAAGGCAGCACCGCCCGCAACAGCAATGCAGAAGTAAGGGTGGCATGGTATGGCGGGGGGAGGGGTCATCATTTTTTTGGGTGGGTCATAGGCACCAACTCCATGGGTGCTCCGGGGCTGAAGCACCCATGGGAAAAAATGGTGGGTGCTGAGCATCCACTGGCACCCCATTTACCAGAACTACCCCTTTCCCCCAGTGCTTCCTGACTGCCAGCAGGCCCCACCAATCAGCGTTCCCCCCTCCCTCCCAGCACCTACTGCCTGCCACGGATCAGCTGTTTTGCGGCATCAGGAGGCACTGGGGGGAAGGGGGAGGAACGAGGGCGCAGTGCGCTCGGGGTGGGGGGAGGAACTGGGTGGGGAAGAGGTGGGACGAGGGCAGAGCAGGGGTGAGAAGAAGCAGGATGGGGGTGGGGCCTTGAGGGAAGGGCTGGAATGGGGGTGGGGCCTGGGCAGAGTCAAGGGGGAGCACCTCCTCCCCAGCAGATTAGAAAGGTGGCACCTCTGGGGTAGGTCATTACAGCCTGAAATATTTTCAAAGGGGGTCCCAGAAAAAAAGTTTGAGAACCCCTGCAAAGCTGTTCTGACTAACATTTTTAGATCTGCCAGCTGTCTTTGATGTCAGATTGTCATGAGGTGTTGTTGACTCAGTGGCAGATCCTAGTTTGAGTAAATGGGGCTGTCATCTACCAGCTTCATTCTTTTCCTTTGGAGAGACCCTGGGGGCATCGTTTGGGGCAACTGCTTTTCTCCTCCAAGGGCTTTCTCCTCTTGACAGACCTTTGTTCACTATACATATGGGGTCGTTAGGAGGGTTAATGAGGAGACATTGGATGACCTATTTTAAATATGCTGATGACAGTTTTAGATCTACATTTCATACCAGGCTGAAGAGACTGTTGAGGACCTTTCGTAATGTTGGGTAGAGACTGAAGTATGGATGAGAGCAAGCTGGCTGTAGAATTGCAGTATAATTGCTCTGAAGTACATGAAATCATTAGGTAATGCTATTGCAATTAAATTATCTCACAGTGTAGAGAGATTAATGCCGATGAGACACCTATGCCAGGATTTAGGGGGCCTAATTCTCCCACGGCAGGATATTAGTAACTTCCAGGGATGCCAACAGGAGATATTCTTATCTAGCAGATGGAGAATTGAGCTCTGGGACTAGAATTAGTGACAAAATGGGAGGAAAGGGTTAGTGTCATTTAAATCATTTCCCCTAGTGTATACTAGTGTTAACAGTTGCAAACAGATAAGTTCCTGCTTTCCAAAACACATATGGGGATACCCCATATACTCATGTATACTTCTATGCATGGGCACCCTAGAAATCAAGATTATTATAAACCAAATTATTCTTCTGCATCCCAGACTATGCTCTATACAATGGTTGGTGTGAGATGAAGATGTTGAAGAAGGTTTGCATACCTTAATAGTAGATCAGTTCCCTTTGATCGATGTTGATTTCAGGTCAGACAGGCCATGGAGATTTTGATTTTTAAATTAAAGGTGTCATTTGGCTTCCCAGTACGGGTAGACAGATATGCACTAGCTCTGCTCAAGCTAGCCTGTTAAAAATAGCAGGCTAACATAGCAGCCTGGCCACAGAGGCTCGGGTGGCCAAGGACTTACCCGGGGGGTTGGGTACAATTGTACTTGGGTGGCTAGCCTGAGACCCCACCCGCCATGCCATCACGCCACACTGCTCTTTTCAGCACTCGCTTGAGCAGAGCTAGCACGTCTGTATACCCCCCAGGCCCAGCTGCAGTGTAATCATGCCCTTAGAAACAATCAACATTTACCACAGTGTGGTTTGTGTGGTGTTTCCAGTACACAGAATGGAAAGAATCATAAATGTTGCAATAAACTTAACTATCATAGATGGTAAAACTTTATATATTTTTTTTGAGTAGCACCCACTGCACATAGTGTTATGAAGATGTACATATGCCTAAACGGAATAACTGCACAACCTTATTGTCCTAATAATCCCTCTTTTGGTTACTTGTTTGTTATCCTCACTTGTGCTATGTTTAATTATAGATTATAAAGCTCTTTAGGGCAGGAACATTGGGTAAAATTTCCAAAAGTGCCTATGGTACAGATCCTGAAAGGTATGTAGGTGTCTCACTCCCACTGAGGGACCTGGGCTAAGCAATTTAGGAGCTAATGTCCCACTTTCAAAAGTGACTTAGGCATTTATAGAAGCTTAGGCCTGGTGGAAAGCCAATGAGACTTAGGCTTCTAGGTTCCTAAAATCACTTTTGAAAATGAGGCTGAGGCTTCTAAATCACATAGGTGCTTTTGAATATTTTATCCCTTGTTTTTCACTTGTTTCTCTGAAGTACCTAACCACTTTTGGCTGCCATAAAAATAAATAAATAAATACTATCTGTAAGATGACACCCTGATCTCATACCCCTTGCTGTACCCGGGCATAGGACCTTAAGGTACATTTCCAGTTTGTGTAGGTACAGAATATGAGCATGTTCCAAGCCCACAGCTCCATGCCTTGTGAGGTAAACAGACACAGTTACCCAGTCTGGTTGCACACACGTGGGGCCATACCGCTGTACTATTTGTGCATGCACAAATCAGAGGTCATTTGCATGTTAATGTAATGTAAGGGAAATTGGTGTTTTAATAGCAAGATTTATTATTGCAGATGCAGTTATTTATAAACCGTCTCATTGATTCAAACAGGAAAACTTGCCTGTACAAATGGGGGGAGGGGGAGGCGGGGAAGAGAGAGAGAGAGAGAGAGAGATTAATGGTGTTTTTTTACATTTTACTGGTGTGTGTATATATGGAGATAATGAATTACTAACTTCTCTAGTGACAGTGTGCAGGCACCCATGACTTCAATTGTACATTTACTTAACAACATTGATACATACAAGCGTGCATTTCCTTAGTGCCAATTAAGCTGTGCTGCTCTTATTGTGAAAAGAAATATATAAAATACTCTTAAACGAAAAAGAAAGTCCACACATGGAGTTGGCACCGATTTAACTAAACAAGTTTAATTAAGCCAGTGCAAGTTTGTGTGTAGACATGGCCTAAGAGTTAAATCGTGGCAAGTGCAGAGGGAAGGGAAGTAACATAAAAGTAATCTACACCGAGTTGTTGGTATATGCCTTTTTATTGCTAAGGGTTTTCGTTTAGTTGTTTTGCTTATTTTAATCATTTATAAATCATAATGGGTCATATTCTGCCATCTTTAATTGGTCAACATTTCCACTGACTGAATGAAACAGGAGTTTTGTATAACCAAGTGCTGTTAGAATATGTCCTTATTCTCCCTTATTCCTCTGTGTGGCTGTAGATGACAGTTGAGCCATATATTATTCCTTTCCATTGGTATTATTTTCTTTAAAGATTAAAAATAAAAATAGCTTTCATTGTAAATGATATTGTTATCCCAAAGGACAGAAACTCAGAGATGAGGCTGATGTTCTGTCTCTTCATGCTGTGTTGAGAAGGACAAAAGCCCAGAGGCATGTGGGAAGGACAGAGTGACATTCTCATTTTGGAATTTCCTGAATTCTGTTGGTTTGTGGTAACTGAAATCCTGAAACATTCAATACAGCATTTAATGGGACATTGTCAATATCAAATAAAAATCACATTTCTGTCTGAAAATTATTTATCTCCTAGTGTTACACATCAAACCATAGTTCAGTATAAATGAGAGAGATTAGAAAGAAAAAAAATCTGTTTTTCTTCTCATTCTGTCTGTACATTTCACTGCATTTGAACAAAGGATGATGCATCAGTGGCAATACCACAGGAGTCACTGTGCCTCAGAAATATTCCCCTGAGGCACACTTCCATCTTGCTACAGTGGAGTAGTAAGTAATTTGTTGATAGCCTATACCAGCAGCCAGTTATGATCCCCTGTGCCCGCTCAGCTGTGCTTCTTACCCTTCACCTCCCATCTGTTCTGGAGGACAAAGCAGGGTTTGGACAGGGCTGGTTCACAGCGATATGGTGTGCTAGCACCTTCCTCAGCTACTAACTTGTTCTCTAGAATCTCAGCTTCCTTTTTTTTTAAATGAAAGTTTCTCACAGTTATGGTTGTTAAGAAAGCCTCAGAAATATGAACCAGGTGTAACAGATTGTGATGGGGCATCTGCCCCACACTGGCAGAAAAGGGGTTAGCCCAAGGGAGGCTGTGCAGGAGGCAGCCAATCTGAGAAGGGCTGAGGGGACCAGCCAATCAGGGCAAAGTAGGCCCATATAAAAAGGGAGCTGCAGGGCAGAGGAAGGGAGCTCTCTGTTGGGAGCCCAGGGAGGAAGAAGTGGGTCCCTGAGGACTGAGAGAACTGCCAGCACCCTGGACAGAGCAGTGCTGCCAACAGGGGCTGAGGGAGCAAAAGACAGCTCCTGGCTGGCTGTTGGGGGTGGTAGATTGAGGCCCTAAGGGCAAGGAGGGTGCTGGAGCCACGTGGGAAGTGACTAGACCATGGACTGCAGTTTGCCACTGAAGGGAGTGGCTGGACAGGATACTTCAGGTCCCCCCAGAAAGCGGAGGGCACATAAAGAGTGGCACTGCCAGAGGGCAGTGTCACTGAAGAGAATGCTGTGGTCCTTAGAGCGACACGGGTCCAGGAACAGAGGTGACAGTGGGCAAGACAGGACCCAAAGAGGGTGCAGCGCTAATTCCCTGGACAGCCAGCAGGAGGTGCTGCAGTGGTGAGTCGCATCATATCACACGTGGTGTAGAATCCGGGCACACAGTCACCCCGATATAAGGGAAGGATAGAGGACTGTGGGGATGATTGCCTGTCTCAGAGAGTCAAGAGGGACACAGAAGATGAGACAATGGAGTTGGGGTCTGCAGAAGCTTTCTTTGAAGAGGCTGGACTCCAAAGTCTGTGCCCCTGTGGAAAGGGGCTGACGAGCAGCAAGGGCGGCTTCAGGCCTTGCTGCTGCAGGTGCTCAGAACCCAACAGAGACAATGAGAGCCAAGGGGGAGCACCCCCCCCAGAAGATTAGAAAGGTGGCGCCTCTGGGGTGGGTCATTACAGCCAAAGGGGGTCCCAGAAAATGGGGGCGGGGTTTATAGATGTGATTTTATAATCTTCACCAACTCACTAATGAAATATTTTTAAAGCAAATTTTAAACTAAGGTCCTGTAGACTGACATGTTCTGAGTAAATATTAAAAGTCATGCACAACTGTTTTTGTCAGTACATTCAGAAATTGACAGTAGATACCTGGGGGTTGGCAAATGCCTGTTAAATGTCTTCATTACCCGTTGAATGGCTCTTTAACAGTTTCAGTGTTGTGCTAATAGGTCTGGCAGGCTGGAGACTGTTTCTCTTTTAACTAGTAGATCCCCTTCCCAGGAAGACTCAGAGCCCGCAGGAAGGGTCAGAACAGGGATAGGAACACCAGTGGGGTGGACACTAAGACCCAGTGGTGCCCCAAATTTTCAGGTGCCCTACCCAGCTGCCTATGCCTGAGGACGGCCCTGAGCACCCCCAACCACTTGCCGCCCTAGGCCACTGCCTAGTTCACCTAGTGGTTGCACCAGTCCTGAGGGAAGGAGCGGGAGGTTCACAGATCTGCACAATTTACAGTGAGTGACATCTCATTTTAGTGCCGTTTGGGACAGCCCTCCACTTATTATTTTTCCCCACTCAAGAAGAAGCCTAACCCAAGAAACTTTGCAGAGCCTATGGGCATGTCCATGCTCTCCCAAGGGGGATCCAAGCTCCAGGAGCCCCCGGGTACTCGGATAGCATGCATAATTATGTTTTCAACAATATTCATAGTCTACTGTGAGCAACGTCTCATCATCTATATTTTCTAACTGTGACATTTCGGAAAAGGTGTTGGGGTTTACAGTACCCCACAGTTCTGGATGCCCAATCACAAAGTGTGAGTAGCCTACCTCTCAGTGAGAACCAATGGGATTCTAACCACTTGTGGTGCCATTCTGTGGGTATGTAGTCCAAGTCGCACTACCTACTCGAGTGGAGCCAAATTTCAAATAGAATATGCTGATTTTAACAAAACTTAACGTTTGTGTTTATAGATAAGTAATTAAAGCGCTGCTCATCTAGCTGTATAACTTTATTAGCTTGTTCATTAGATGTTTGTACAGAGCCTAGCCTAGCAATCAGGCCCCTTGATCAATGATTGGGACCCTTTGATACTACTGCATCATCAATAATAAATAATACAAGACACTGCAGAGATATAGATAGATACAGTCACATGTCTGGCAAGATAAAACTAAACATTCTGTATTTCATTCAATTTTATCTGAAATGATATTCTGCCCCCTGGCTCTCTCTGAGCTTATCTACACAGTGGGGGTAATGCACCTACGGGGCTATGTTTTCTAAAACACACTAACATGTTGCACATTAATTGGTCCATCTATACCCTGCTGGTGCACACTAACTGTTTCCTAGTGCCCTTTAATGTAGCACTGTTTGAAGCAGTTCTATGTTAAACCATGCTAGGGAACCTTTATAGTGCAGTATATCAGAAATGTATCATACACCCATCCAGGTGCTACCCCTTAAAAGGTTATGCACACTCAACAATCTTTCATTGCACAGCTTCCATAAAAGTTTCCTGGCTTCCTCTTTGTAACCATAATCTGCAATGAAGCTCTTCAAGCGAAAGTTTCACTGTATAGACACATACATCCCACCTTAACTGTCTTCTGAGAATGAAGACACCTGAAAAGTATCATTTCCTTCCAGGGTCTGCAGTGAGGGATTTGTGGAAATCTTGCAAGGAGTCCAGGAAATCCTCATTGCAATCTGTGTCTCCCTCAGGAATCTGCTCTTTTCAGCTGTTTTTCCCTGAGTGAAGGCAGCAGAAAGTGGCTGCTATTAAGGATCTGAAGGATTCAGCACAAAAATCAAGGGAATCTTCATTATTTCAGCATAGAGGGCTTTACAAAACCGTGGAGGCCCTCTCCATTGCCCTTAAAAGCAATGTAGCATTCTATACCAGTTTTTAAGTTCCATATCTCTTCATTTTGGTAAATGCATCTTAAGAACACAAGAAAGGACATACTGGGTCAGACCAATGGTCCATGTAGCTCAGTGGCCAATGCCAGATGCTTCAGAGAGAATGAAGAGAACAGGACAATTTATTGAGTGATCATCCCATCATCTAGTCCCAGTTTCTGTCAGTCAGAGGTTTAGGGACACTGAGAGCATGACGTTGCATCCCTGACCATCTTGGCTAATAGACACTGATGAACCTTGTGACTGGTTCCCCATGGGGTGCCACCTGGAACTGGGGTACCACTGAACCCCCTGACCCACCAGCCTGGGCTCCCCCTCACACAGTACTGTTGTGACAAGCCAAAAAGCCCTCCAGCCTGCACTTTCACCAGCATACATGCAGGTTGGGACACACCCAGCTGCAGTTACAAGCAGGCTCTCTGACCAGTCCGTGCATGGGAAAGCTACTACCATTTCCTCAGGCATGTACCCTTTCTGGAGTATAAACCCAAAATTATACCATATTGCACTGCACAGGGAACTGCACAGCATAAGCTCATAAAATTCACCCCCTCCCACAAGTTTATTAACTACAAAAGATAGATTAAGTGATAGCAAACAGATCAAAGCAGATTATCTAGAAAATAAACAAAACATGCAAATTAAACTCAATATACTAAATAGATTGGATATGAATAGCAGATTCTCACCCTAAGAGATGATACAAGCAGACTGCATGTTCTTAACGGGCAAGCTGTGCTTGCTTTACAGCTTGGCATCCCCAGGTGTTTCATTCACAGGCTACAAATTCCTTTAGCCTGGGTCCAGCACTTCCTCCAGTTTAGTCTTTGTTCCTGAGGTGTTTCCAGGAGTCTTCTTGGGTGGGGAGTGAAGAACACCAGATGATGTCACTCCCTGCCTTATATAGCTTTTGCATTTGGCAGGAACTCTTTGTTCCCAAAGCTTGGTTCGCAGACCGGTCTGTGGAAAAATATTGACATCCCAAGATGGAGTCTAGAGACATGTGGTTTCATCACATGTCCTTGTAGAGTCATAGCAGCCATCACTCACAGACTGTTTGGAGCTTTCATGGGAAGGCTCACCAGGTGGATGATAAGCTCTCCTAAGACCTATTGTTTTTTTCTAATGGCCCATTGCCCTGAATAGGCCCTTCCACACCCGCTATCTAGACTGAAAACATCTTGTCTAATAGGTGTTACCCAGGTGTAACTACATTTTAAATACAGATACATAGTCAATATTCATAACTTCTGATAAAAAAAGATACATGTATACAAATAGGATAATTATCTTCAGCAATCATAACCTTTTCAATGACATCTCACATGACTTGCATAAAATACATTATAATTATGTTATAATCATATCATAATAATATCACTGTGAAGAATATGGGGTGCAGTGTCACAGACCTATCCTCCATGAACTTATCTAATTCTTTTTGGAACCCTGTTATACTTTTGGTCTTCACAATGTCCCCTGGCAATGAGTTCCAGAGGCTGACTGTGCACTTTGTTTAGAACTACTTCCTTATGTTTGTTTTAAACCTGCTACTGGTTCTTCTGTTATATGAAGGGATAAATAACACTTCCCTATTCACTTTCTCCACACCGTTCATGATTTGATAAACCTCTATCATATCCCCCCTTAGTCATCTCTTTTCTAAACTGCACAGTTCCCATCTTTTTAAACCCAGTCTTCCAAGCCTTTTATCATTTCAGTGATGAGTTATGTCATGGTGAGACTTGTCTGAACTTGTATCTTTTTTTATCACCAGAAACCTAGAGCAAATATTTGGCTACCCAAATTAAATTAAAGATGAATGGATAACTAAGGGCAGTCACTTCTATTCTCAGGGTTATGTGAATGTTATTTTATCTATAGTTTCTTTTATCAAAGAAGTTGCGTATAGAGGTGATTGGAGAAACAGAAATAGTACATGGACCCATTCTACCATCTGGATATATTCTGGATCTGGAGATCACAACATTTTCCAATGGCACACACAAAAACAAAACAAAAAGTGTGTGTTGGGGGGGAGGGTAATCAATGGGTCTGATGTTGATCTCACCTCGGTTTTACACAGTTTATCTACAGAGACTGATCAGTGACTGGTGCTGGAAATATTTTGGAAACAATTAGTTTTCAAATATTCCTTTGAAAGTACCTTGACAAAACTTGTTCTTTCAGCTTTTTTGCTGGCAACTTGGAAACAAAACTGCAGATTTCAGTTCCTGGTCATTTTGAGATAAGCTTGGGATCTAGGCAATTTGTAAATTCAGTTTGATTGTTCTCTCATCCTTATTGTAGACGTTGCTTTTAATGACAAAGTGTACAAGGCCCTCAAAATTCCAGAAGGTCTGCAAGTGGTGGGACATCTAAAGGCCTGAAAAAGTGTTGTGTTTTTACTATGCACAGTGCTTAATTTGTGCCAGGGCTTGCCAGGGCTGAGCCCAGGCACATCTGGGTTTGGCAGTTCATAGCCCGGGCACCTCTGGGCTTGCTGCGTCAGTTATTAAAGTAAAAAAATTGCTTGAACCCCGGCACCTCTTTCGTTATAAATTAAGAACTGACTATCCAACTTACTGGAGCTTCAGACTGGCAGTGCTACCTTGAATGACAACTTTCCCTGAAGAGTTTCAAAATATATGGTGCTGTTCTTTGTGGTGTGGGTCATTATCCCTGGCTTTGCCACTGTCTCTTGTTTAACCTTGGGCAAGTCACTTACCCTCTCTAAATCTCCATTTTCTCCACTATAAAAGGGAGATGATGATAATTCTTACCCACTTCATAGGAGTCTTATGAGGAGACATTCATTAATGTTTGTAAAATGCTTAAGATCTTCAATGGGAGATGAAATGCAAAGTATTATTAGTACTGTCTGACATTATGATATTGTTCCATTCTCCTGTTGGGAATATAGCGAGGGGATATGGGAACAAAACCACTGGGGATCAGACATAAAAGTAGGAAGCTGTACCTGGCTGGCCTTGGGTTGTTTCTTTTTTTTTTTTTTTCACTGTTCAGTCATTTGTCCTTGGTGTCCTGATACTCATATCCTATTCCTGCACTCTGATGCAAATAGACATTGTAGTGCCAGCTCCTAAAGAAATCTGCAAACAATGCAAACTCCTTGTGAGTTACTCAGAACGGACTATACATACATATTGCTTAAAACCTTTTAAAAGTCAGTACCCCCCAGAGAACATTCTTGGCCAGCAATACACTTCTTATTTCTTTTGCCACACCACCCTGAATATTTATGAGGTGGCATGTGATTTGATGGTATCTGGTTCCATATGTAATGCTGATGTCATGTGTTTTAAATTTAAAATGCCAGTTCCATTTTGCAGTGCATAATAATTTGTTTCTTTGGCAGCCTATAAAGAATTTCACTGAATCTTGGCATTTCTAGTTGCAAAATGTGGAAATATGGGAATCTTATTGTGCTCTTATTGATGCGACTCCTAGAGTACAAGTTCATGTTTTCAGGCATGAAAACACGCACTGAGCTCAACAATAATGCTATGCCCTTCCATAACACTGTTTATTCAAAGCACTTTACCAATAGTCATGAATACAGCTTCACAATATCTGTGAGGAGGAGAAGTATCATTAATCAATTTAAAGATTGGAAAACTTTACAAAAGACATCTGTGACAGAGCTGGTGGTTGAACCCCAGTCTTGTGGTTTGCAGGCCTCAGTGAAAGCCACAAGACCATACTTCCTCTCTGAGGGCTTGTCTCCACAGCCCTGCAGTTTGGACTATGCGGATATGAATTGCAGTGCACACTAGCATGCTGCACTGTAACTCCCTGTGTGGATGCTGCAGGAGCAAACTAAAGGGGAAGGTGTGATGACCAGCTGGTCTAGTGGTCAGGTCTTGGCCTTAGTTTCTGCCAGCTTAGTTGTCCCACAGGTAGCCCCGCTGCAGCCTCAATCACCCCTACATGCTCTGATTGCTCCTCCAGTTGTTCTGTCACTACAGAGCAATCAGGAAGGGCAAGGCCCACACACTGCACCCGGTCCAAACCCAAGGCCTTAGGGAATTATCAAAGTGGCCAGCCCAGTTACTGAGCCACCACAAATGATGTTTTCCCCTGAGTTACTCCATACCAGGCTGGAAAGTCTCAGTTTGGGATGTGGTCACAAGATTAACAGATTTGCCTCAATCTCTTAGGGTCCTGTTCAGTCAGTCTCACTTAGGGCTTTCAACACCCAAAAGCATAGGCGCCGACTCCGTGGGTGCTCCAGGGATGGAGCACCCATGGGGAAAAATTGGTGGGTGCTCTGCAGCCACCGGCAGCTCCCCACCCCAGCTCACCTCCGCCTCTGCTCTGCCTCCTCCCCTGGGCACGCTGCGCACCGCTTTTTCCCCCTAGCTCCCAGTGCACCAAGCGCTGGGAGGAAGGGGGAAGGACAGGGAACGCAGCGCACTCGGGGAAGAGGTAGGGCCATGGTGGGGATTTGGGGAAGGGGTCCAATAGTGTCAGGTAGGAGGCGGAGTTGGGGAGAGGACTTTGGGGAAGGGGTTGGAATGGGGGCGGGGCATGGGTGGAGTCGGGGCAGGGCAGGGGCGCGAGCAACCACCGGCGCTGGGAAAAGTTGGTGCCTATGCCCAAAGGGGGAGGGAGAATCCAAGTCTTTGTGCTAGAGCAGCCCTCACCAAGTTGTTGCCACAGCTCTCAGCATCAGCCTTGCTTCCTGATGCCACATGCAGCTCATTTTCTTCCCTACGCCCCACCCTTTCCTTGATCACCACTGTCTTTTTAAACTATTCCTCCACTGGAAACATCCCCTGCACTTGTTGAGGGGTGGGGCCTCCCTAGCCCAGGATAGCTCTACTCCCAGCCCTGGTTCAGTGTGGGGCCTGTAGACCCCATTGCAAGTATCTAGTTTGTGTTAACATAGTCCTCCTTTTCAAGAGGACGACATTAAACACAAACTAAGTGCCTTTAATTCAAATCAGCAGCATCCACTCCAGGGAGTTACAGCACAGCACACTAATGCGCCTTGCAGTTCATACTCCCATAGTCAGAACTGGGGGCTGTGAAGACATAGCCAGAGAACAACAGGTGTCCTGGCTCGATTTGGATACCCCTTTTCTAGGTGTTAGACTCATTAAAGAGGGTCAAACCATTTATACAAACCTTCCTGAAGGTGGGAAGTTCTGCTAAAAAGCCATTTGGGGTCCGTTCATGCCATATCTAATTTTATTCTCATTTCCAGCCCAGCACAAGGGGCATACTTTTGGGGAAAAGATGTTTTATAGAGATGGGCAAACTGGATAGGATAAGAAATAAAAAAAAAACCAAACCAAATCCAGGCCTAATACTCTGACAAACAGAATTTGAACCCCAAAGGTAACAATAACAGAAACTAGTTAGGCTTACAGTAATCATAACAATAAAAAGATGTAACCGTTCAGTATTTATATCAACTGAATATAACTCCTTTGTAAAAACCAGATGAATTCTTCCATGAAACTGCATAAGGAATAGGAACACCTTGTATATGTATGTATGTTTATATTAGTGCCCATGATGTGCTCAGGACTTTCCAGACATTCAAGACGGGATAGTCCCTGCCAGAGGAGCTCTGGGTCAGGGTTAGTCAACACACAGTTTGTGTACCAATTCAACTATGTCGGCTGCAGCAGATGGAGTTCAATAAGTGCAGGCCCCTATCTATCTCAAGCAAGGGCTATATTAGAAAGCATTTGCTCATCTAGTTATACCAGCAAACCCTCCTAGTGTAGATCCACCTTATACCAACAAAGACATGCTTTTGTCGGTATCACTTATACCAGTTCCCTAAGCAAAATACATTTTACTAGGGGGGGGGGGAAAACCACTTGGTGTAAATGTGTCTACACTAGGGCTTCTGCTGGTCTAGAAGTGTTTGTTAAAAAACAAAAATAAAAAAATAAATCACACCCCTAGTCAACAATGTGATACCAGCAAAAGTTTCTAGTGCAGGCCAGGCCCCATTGCCATAGTAGATGAGAGTCTCATAATCTTAAATGTTAATATCCTCACAACTCCTCTGTGAGAGAAGATCTATTATCGCCATTTTACAGATGTGGAACTGACACACAGAAGGCTAAGTGATTAGCCCAGGGTAGCACACAAGGAAGTCTGTGTCAGAGCAGGGGATTGAACCCAGGTCTTCAGCTAAAGTTCTAATCACTGGATCAGCCTTCCTCCCTAATGTGGATATAGTTATAATGATATAAATGTGCTAATATCACTATACAAACAACAAGGAGTCTGGTGGCACCTTAAAGACTAACAGATTTATTTGGGCATAGCTATGCATCCGAAGAAGTGAGGTTTTTACTCACGAAAGCTTATGCCCAAATAAATCTGTTAGTCTTTAAGGTGCCACCAGACTCCTTGTTGTTTTTGTAGATACAGACTAACATGGCTAACCCCTGATACTTAATATCACTATAGTTTATTCACTTAAATACAAGCATCTTTCTAGCAGTAAACTATGCCAATACAAGGGAGCTGCACTGATTTAATTATACCTAATTCTAAACCAATATAATTAAATCAGTACAAAAACTATGTGTGGACCAGCCCTAAGGAGCAATAAGAGAAGAAAGAAATCAAAACAATGGTCAACTAGACACAAATAAATGTAGAAAGGAATGATCTGTAAATCTTTATTTGAAATAAATAAAATTCTATGTATGATTTCCAGTTATCTGTAAGGTCAATAGTTGTACCGAAAGGTCTGGAAGGATGAAATCACAATATACTACAACTCAACATATCATATATTGCTATTGTGGTTTTGTTTGTTTGTTTTTTATTTCACTTGTATATGCACCGCCTGGGTTTATCTTTGACTAAAAGCAACTTTATCAGTTGAAGTACTCATGTATCATGGTGGCATGAACAAGATAAGTGCCTAGGCAGGTTGATTAGACAAGACTGAACTTTCTTATTATTATTATTGACCTAACCAAAACCAGCAAGTACCAAAGAGTTTGTTCTCATGAAATGTCTAACCTGTTCTGCAGACCAATGAGATTTCAATAAGCCTGAACAGACAGACAGCATTTTGACACACTTCTGAATCTCTGCATTTGTGCCTTAGAATGTATACAACAGAATGTTTTCTGCATAAACTGGCTTTTAAATTACACTTGCTCAGAAAGCACTCATCAAAATGTAGAGGTGAAAGGCCCATTGGTAAGCAGCAATGAAATTGTCATAGCTAGTGCAACACAATCGACAATGAACAATTTATCTGCAAATGTAACTTTATTTCTTTTTATGAATTGTCCACACACAGAAAGTGAAGTTTTCAGATGTGATTGCTATTCACAGATGTTAGAAAAACATGTGAACACATTTCAACCTATAGATTGTGACTTAGTAGTTGGGGCCCAGCTTGGTTAGTGTATCCCTAGGGCTCCATGTCTGTCACAGTGGTCATGGCACTCACTGATTCCATGACTTTCCGCGACCTCCGTGACTCCAGTGTGGCTGACCAGGACCACCGAAGCAGCTGGCTCCCGGGACAGCCACACCAGCTGCTGCTGGAGTGATTCTGGGGACAACCACACCAGCCACTGCTCCGGTGGCCACTGGCAGCAGTCCCTGGGTGGCCAGCGGGAGCAGCTATAGTCTGCTGGCCCCGGCAGCGGTCCCCGGGCAGCCAGCCGGAGCAGCACAGTCCGCGGCCCCTGAAGCCATTGGCCCCAGGGGCCCCCCACAGCAGTCACCCCCACCCCCCCAAGATTTAATCACAGGCATTTCTAGTATAAATCATGAACAAGTCACAGGCCATTAATTTTTGTTTATTGTCCGTGACCTGTCCATGACTTTTACTAAAAATACCTGTGATTGAATTGTAGTCTTAGTTATACAGCATATGCATAAGCTTCCTCAAACTGCTAACTTGTTCTTCAGAATCTCACTTTACTTTTATTTTAAAAATGTAAGTATCTAGCTGTTACAGTGCAGAAGAAACAGTCAGTTTAAATATTTGAGGTTAACTGATGCAGACATGTCATCTAAAGATCCAGGAACAATAACTCTGAGAGATGTGAACTGCCCCATTCCTCTCAGAGAGTTAGCTCAGATGCCCAGTGGTGATGATTTAACTGTAACACAGTCAACTTTTTCACTCCTCATGTAAGAAAGAGAGATCACAAATCTGCACAATTTACTGTGAGCAACATCTCAAGTTAGTGCCTCAAATGGGTGGAATTTGGGACATCCCACCACTGATTTTTTTCCCCTGTCATGGAGCCAAGTCCAAGAAACCTAGTGAAGCCCATGTGCATATACAAGCCTCAGGATAGCTAAGATCAAGGAGCCCTCTGGAGCTCAGAAAGGTTTTATTTTGAATAGCTGCCTAAGCTACTGTGGGAGGCATCTCATTTTGGTGACTCACACGTGGAGAGCTTACTTTGTGAGTGGAATTTGGAACAATGCCACCACTTTTCTTTTTTAATTTGACTTCTGTTTGTACTAGAGTACTCAGTGTTTGCAGGTCAATATTCAAGTTTTATGACTGATCAGCTAAGTCAGATGGTAGTGTTTTTTGTTCTGTCACTAGGTGACCTAATCTTTCTAAACATGCTGATGCCCTGATTGACTCACTGGGGCTTTGATTCTCTTGGGGGGAGGAGGAGAACACTTTAGGGAAGAGGAGAAAAAGGCCTGGGGAATTTTATGACTCTTTCAAACCTTTCCTCTTTTCTACAAAAAAGAGCTTTATATATGGCTACATGCATGAACTATGTACGCAAAAATACCTGGGTCCCTTCCTGACTGAAGGAGAGAGAAAGACATACAATGTAAGGCCAGGTCTATACTTAGAAGTGCTTTGCAGGTAGAACTCTGCCAGCAAAGCACCTCGTGGTGATGCAGTGTGCACCAAAAAATGTAGGTCTTTTGGTGGCATAGTTAAACCGCTTCCCCCAAGGACTTGAGCTTTACTGACAAAAGAATGTTTTTGCCAGTATATGCTGTTACTACAGGAGGTTTTGCTGGCCTAGTTATGTTGGTTAGGGTGTGTTTTTTGGAGTGCAGACCTGGCCTTAATGTGGACTCAGCTTATATCAACAAAACTGCACTTGAGGCTGCTCTAACTTGAAGCAGGTTGAAAGAACAATGTGGCCCAACCACATTATCTCCTGCCTCTTTATGCTTCTGCAAGCAGAGTCTGGATGAGCTCTCCCCTGACATCTAGTGGTGGGCTGTGGAAAAAAACTGACCAGAAGCTGATTTCGTTTGCATGGACACACTCACCCTGCCTAAGTTCTCAGCATGATGGGACTACTTGCCCAAATGATCACTTGTGGCTGGTGTTGGATCCCCAGTAATAAAGGGTTGCTATCCTTGTTGTGTGAACCAAGGGCAGGAGAACTGTACCTGGCATGCCCAATGGAGGGACTCACCCTCAACTGAACAGCACTTGCTAGGCAGGGGACATGGGTTCCAAAGCCCACTGAGTTGAGAGAGAGTGGTGACAAGTATTTAGGGGATCTGCTCTAATAAAAGAGCTAATTTAAACTCAATTGAGAGTCTTGTTACATGTTGCAGAGCTGAAATCACTGATACTTAGATTTAAGTATTAGACCTACTTTGGGATAGTGTGTCTATTGCAAGAGATTACCCAGTGTGCACCAGCAGTGAGACTCCCCCACTAATAGCTGAAATCACTGAGAGCTGGGGCGGGGGGGCTGAAGATATCTTGTTGAGTGGGCAGCAGGTGGAGAGGTGTCACAAGTGGCTAGCAGGGTAGCTAGTGGAGAGGTGTGACCAGTAGGGTAGCTGGTGGAAAAGCACGACCAGCAGGGCAGCTGGTGGAGACGCGTGGCAAGTGGCTAGCTGAGATGCTGATGGAGAAGGCCAGAGCAGAGCCCCACAGAGGTGTGGCAATCGGCCATTGGGATGAAGAGCGAGTGCCCAAGCAATGCAGCATGTAAGGTACCTCCATACCCACCCCCTGCCTTCCACACAGGGTGGGAGGTGAACTCTGTGGGTGAACCTCTGAACTCTGAGGCTGCACTGGCCAAGGACAGAAACTGTGAGTGGGGTACAGAGAAGGGACAGGCACGTTAAAGGGACTTGACTTAAGACCCTGAGGGGAAAAGGACACTGCCCAACTTACTTGGGGGTGGGGCTTTTGCTCATGATTTGTGTTTATGAGCCCTAGTTGCGGTGTTTTCCCAAAATAATGCTGAGTTACTTCCCTCCTTTTATTAAAAGTTTTTGCTACACTCAGACTCTGTGCTTGTGAGAGGGGAAGTATTGCCTCTTAGAGGTGCCCAGGGGTGGTGTTTAATTGTCCTAGGTGACTGGATAGTGGCTTGAGCCCATTTTGTGTTGTGGTGTTGAAAAGGCACACCTAGATGCTGAACCCGCCTCTTGTTGCTGCTGGCTTCACCTCACGGAAGGGTTACACTTCTACCATCTCTGGCAAGCCCTTGACACACCCACTGTGCTGGGAGAATTTCCAGGCCAGGGGAATCTCCTTCTTTCCACTTAGGACAGTTTTACAACCTTTTCAAGCCACTTCAGCAGCACAAAGGGGCTGTTTCATGGACTAGGATTTAACCCAATGTTTCTCTTCAATTAAAGACCCTGCCTACAACCCACTCTTTTTAAAAAAGTATTTTGTAAGTGTGCATAAGCATGCTAGAGTCATTTGCTTGTTTCTTATTTTCTATCTGATGGGAACTCACATAAAACCAAATACCCCCCGCCCCCAGTTAAATCCATGTATGATGGGATATATTTCCCCCCCCACTGGCTCTGAGAGGGCTGAGGTAGGTTAGGTGGGCCCAATCAGACAATTAGGCTGCAAATGGGGGAAATTAAGAGTGAAAGGAAAGCTCTAATTAGGAGGAAGCTCACCTGAGCAGAAGTGGCAGGGTTAGTATAAACCCAGAAAGATGGCAGCAGCAAAGGCTGTTGTGAGGAAGTTTTCAATCAACCTCTGTTTAGTAGAGAGAGAAGGAGATGGACCCAAGGGGTCTGGGCCAGAAGGAAAGGTGTACTCTGAAAAGAGCAGGGTGGAGAGGAGAGCCAAGCCTGTGAGATGTGGAGTAGGTAGTAGCCCAGGGAGTAAGCAGCAAGGTTGGGGACTGAACAGACTTTGGCTGCATGTTGCAGGGTCCATGGGCTGCAATTCAGAGTAGAGGGTGGGCCCCGGTTCCCATGCCTGCCACTGGGGGAGGGGTAGTGAACTGGGAGACTGCATGGGTCACCTCAGGAGTGAAAGGGTCAGGGCCCTGGGCATGAGGAGGACTGCCGAATGCCCCTTGAACAGAAGAGACTTTGATGGACTCTACCCCAGAAGAGGGAAATGCTGAGTGACCTAGGCGGAGCACCGAGTCACGAAGAAGCAGCAGCAGCTCCTGGATGAGAGAGGAGCTGTGGACCAAAAAGCAAACCATTTGTCTGCTTCTTGCAATGGTGAGAGCCTCACGGAGCTAATCCCAGAATGGCCATCAGGAGGTATCATTCCAGCAGTGAGTAGAGCGCCCCTGTCATACCATGTAACTCCATGAAGGCCATGGGACTGCATGAGTACAGTTAAGGGTTACATTTGGTTAATAATTTTAGCTGTCTCCAGAAAATGAGGTTTATTTTCCATTGCACACTAGCAAATCCCATTAGTGAAACAGGCCTGACTTTTTTAACTAAAAACTAAGTGGAAAAAAATATTCCTTTTATTCCAAACCTGGCTTCACAGATTATAGAGCATTTAGCTAGGGCCAGTCTGGATAATTGTAGTTTTAGCCCCTAGATAAGTAACATCATGAACAGCTGGTAATAGTTTGCACTCTGAAGATTCATCAGCACTTTGCCTTGACAGCAAACTATAAAAATTGAAGTTAAAAGGAATGTAATTTCACATCTCATCAAAGAAAAGAAATTTGTTACAGCGGGTGTGTGGGGGGGCAAGGTTATCCATCAAAAACTTTCTAGGCTGAATCACACCACAACTGGGAATCTCTGCTGTCATATTTATGGATCAATTCCCATATGTAATAATGCTTAGCACTTGTACAGCACTTTTCATCTTAGCACCCTCCATCTTCAAAGCATTTTACAAAAGTTAACTCATTAGTGCCTGCAGCACTCTTACTTGAGCTAGAAAGGTTAAGTGACCTGCTCAAGGCTAGAAAGGAAGTCTGTGTCAGGCCTGGGATTGTATCTCAGGAGGTGTTCCTGTCTCCCAGTCCTGTACTTGGATCACACCACTTCCTGTGAATACATCTGTGATCCCCACACTGGCCCTGCAAAAGCTGAATTAGGCAAAGTGGGCCCAATCAGCCAATTAGGCTGTGAATGGGGGAAATTTAAGTTGGTGGAAGCTAATTAGAAAGCAGCTCACCTGTGAGGGAACAGGCAGGGCGTCTATATATCTCGGAGGTTGGAAATAGTGTGGGAAGGCAGCAGGGAAGAAGCTGAAGTCCCATTCTCTGAGAGAAGGAAGGGGAGAAGGAGTCCAGGGGTGAGAGCAGTGTGGTTGGTTCAGAACTTTAACTGTTCACGACAGGGCCCTGAACTGCAACCTAGACTAGAGGGTGGGCCCAGGTTCCCCTGCCAGCTACTGAGGGAGTGGCAACATGGGGCAGTGTAGAGAAGATTGCTGGCAAGAAGAGACTTTAGTTTCCATTTCCGGAGGGGATGTTACAGTGGCCTGACCAGAGGACCAAGACACAAAGAGGAGGCTGCAGTTCCTGGAATTGGAGAGGGGCTGCAGAGAGAAACAGAGTGCGACCGCCAGAATTGGCATCAGTGTGGCAGAGCTAATCCCCAGAACTGCCAGGAGGCAGTGTCATCCAGGCATGAGTAACACTTCCAGTCACAATATCACCATCTATTTATTTTAGGATTGTATACTGCTGCCCATCAATTATCTGAGCACCTTCCAAATCAATAGCAAAGTACTTAATAGACTTTATGGAGTCTCTGGCACTTCTCCCTTTTCAGGGTAAAAGTTCTGCTTGGAGTAGGGTTTGTGGTTTTGCTTTTTAAAAATTGTATTAATGTACTTTTATATTTTTAGGTTGATTGGTTTCAGGGAGTTTTGGGAGATGGTTGAGGGATTTTGGTTGACTGGGGTTCTTTCAGTAAAAGGGGTGTAAGTTTTGTAAGTGTCATTTTTATTATGGAAAGGCCTTTTAAAAGAGCAATGTTTTTCAGCATTTACTAAAGTTTGGACACTGAATTTGCTTGATCTCCTCTAGAAGTTTGTCCCATAGCCACATCCCTTCCATTGAGCATCCTTTGTCCCCAGCTTTCATCCTTGGCTTTGTGCCCAACCCGTTGTTCTGTACCGTCATTTTTAAGCATCAGCTCTGGAATAGCCATCGGTAACCTTGTCGAGTGCAGAAAAAAGAAGTTGCTCTCAGCCAGGTCTTTGCCTTGAGGGTTACAATAAAGGTATAGCAAGAAAGTAACATAATTTAACAATCCAAGAGTAAACTGAAAAACTCCTTAGCTTGGGGTTCAACCCTATATGGGAAGCCCTAGTGTGGATACCAGTCCTCCAAAACAGTCTCCCCATTCTGTTTCCTAAGCATACATTTTGCCTGCACTCCTATTTGAGAGGTTTTAGTCCTTGTGATAAGTACCAGAATGACGACAGCCAGCGGATAGATAATATGATTAAACCCATCTCCAAAGATGACAAAGTAGTTCAGTCTTGAGACCCATTCAGTCTTTGGCCTCTTTGTTCGGTCTTTGATAATCCCTCTTCAGTACATTTGCTTTTAGTAAAAGAATGGAGAATCTGAGTGGAAGCACGAGAGGGAAGTTTTTGGCATGTGTCAGTGGAGAGCTAATTGGAGAGTTTGAACACAAGTTAGAATGTGAACTGTGTTTTTCGCAGACAGTGCTGACAAAACACAGTCATTTGTATGTGAACCACAGGCATGAAAAGTAAGATCATACTTAACAAAATTCAATCCATACTACTGAAAACAAACCACATGCAGGAGAATTAGCCAAAACAGTGGCCACCTGGTAGCTTCTATAAATGACAACAGAACTGTATCCCCGACTGCCAGCATATTATGCAAAATGGGGGGAAAGTAATGCATGTGCTTTAAGGAGCTATTGCCTCCATGCAATGGATTCTTTGAAAATTTGTGAGGCATTTTATTTGCCCTAGTGCTACATGCCATGCAAACTACATATACATAAAGATTTCCATTTTGCTTTTACTAATAAAGGATAGCCCCTACCTTTTTCCTCCTCTATTCATATCATTTGGTTTTATGAAACAGGTATTTCTGATACTTTGGATTTATATCCAGTCAACCTGTGGAACTCTCTGGCAGAGGATGTTATGAAGGTCAAGACCATAAGCGCCGACTCCATGGGTGCTCCGGGACTGGAGCACCCATGGGGAAAAATTGGTGGGTGCTCTGCACCCACCCCAGCAGCTCCCCACCCCAGCTTGCCTCCACTCTGCTTCCTCCCCTGAGCGCGCCGCGTGCCTGCTTTTCCCCCCTAGCTCCCAGCGCTTGCTCCACGAAACAGCTGTTTCACGCGGCAAGTGCTGGGAGGGAGGGGGGAAACGGCGCGCTCAGGGAAGAGGCCAGGGGCGGGCATTTGGGGAAGGGGTCCAATAGGGACAGGGAGGGGGTGGAGTTGGGGCGGGGACTTTGGGGAAGGGGTTGGAATGGTGGCAGGGCAGGGTCGGGGCGCGTGAGCACCCACCGGCGCTGGGGAAAGTTGGCGCCTATGGTCAAGACTATAACAGGGTTCAAAAAAGAGCTAGATAAGTTCATGGAGGATAGGTCCATCAATGGCTATTAGTCAGGATGGGCAGGGATGCAAAACCATGCTCTGAAGTGTCCCTACCCTCTGTTTGCCAGAAGCTGGGAATGGGTGACAGGGGATGGATCACTTGATGATTACTTGTTCTGTTCATTTCCTCTGAAGTACCTGGCATTGTCCACCATCAGCAGACAGGATACTGGGCTAGATGGACCATTGGTCTGACCCAGTATGGCTTCTCTTATGTTTTATATTAATAATTTACATTTAGCATCTTTTATCCTATAGGAGCCACAAATGTTTCACAAATTAAATTAAAATTAAAATCTATAGGACTAACTTCACCCACAGCTAAAGTGTAGCATGTGGGAAGAAAGATGGCAGCTGCTTAAAAAGCATAGAGAAACGCTATTTAGTAGGTTTGGCAAAAAGTAAAGAATTCTGGCCATATTTTCTAACCCGGGTGTCTATAGTTAGATGCCTAAATCCATAGTTAGGCACCTAAAGAAGTGATCAGCACTTAGCAGCTCTCATTTAAGTTTTTCTGCCACTCATTTAGATGTCTAAGTCTGAAATTGGGAACCTAGCTTTAGACCCCAATTTTTGTCCATTGGAACTTGGAGACTTGGGTACCAGTCAGGTAGACTGTCATTTCCCAAATTCCAGTGTAGTAAGGATGTCATATCTAGCACCTCTATTATTGAGAAAAGTGTATGTGTAATCTTTTCCCCATTGCCATATGTTCCTGCTTCCCCTTATCCTCCCCCAAAAAGAAACAAAAATGTAAAATAATAACAAATATAAACCTGAGATGTATGCTTGCACATAGCTAAACAACCCACATGCTTTTCATTAGTTATAATCCTTGTCTTTTTCCCCTGAAGCCAATCACCACTTTCTGTTATCGTCATTCAGTGTTTCAGCAATTGTTGTTAAGTCAACATCATGGGTAGCCGGGTCAGGGGCAGTAAACAGAGTCTGCAGTGTCACTGCTGCTCCTCCCATGCAGAAGGATTGGGAGTGGGCAGATAAGGGCAGGGAAGGGATGGAGTTTTGGCTCCATCTCCGTTAATGCTTTGCCAACACAGTTGCAGCAGGGGAAGTAATCGGTGCCAGGTATAGGGCTGGCACAGATTATTTTTCCCCAGGAGCAGGCAGGGAACTAGGAAGTAGACTGTAATTCAAAGACAAAATCTGGTTCCCAGTCTGCTCCTATGACAGTGTCCCATGCACAGGGCTTCTGGGCAAACCAAAACAGAGCCCTTAAAAAACATCCTCTTAATTCTGACAGTGGTTTCTCTTTTATTTAAGAGGGTTCAGACAGGCTTATCATATGGCTGGGTCACCATCTCTCCAGCAAAATAAGTGCAAAGCTAGACTATTTTGATCATCCTTTTTATAGACTGGTGCCATTGTTACCCCATGTATTTCAATAAATCTCCTCTCTGGAATGTGTTGTCCTCAACACGAGAAGGAAAGTTAGAATACTTTCTGTTCATCCCTATTCATTTCAGCAGGTCAGAGCAGAACTTTGATGTAAACTGAAAGGCATTCACAGAGCGATGGTTAAATGAAACACATGCTTAAAAGGTTCTTCAACATTAAGCTTTATTTTTATTTGACAAGTTTTAATGACATACACATGACAAGAGTGTTACAGGAACCAGAGCCAACCTACTGTACAATACAGCTTGATTTAATACCCCACATGACCTAAAAATATTAAACAAAAAGGAGCCATTATTAATCTTGCCACATCAAAATATTTAACAATTTTCAGGTGAGCGCGTGCATATTTGTGTTCATTTTCATTTTAAATTGATTGTTTATCATTCATTGCAAAGAAAATGTGTTGTCTAGCTGTTCTAAGGAGTTCTCTATTAGTAAGGTTGTGTTGCACCAGTGTATATTTCCTAGCACACAGAAAATGAGCTCTTTTACTACTTTATGATTTGGTAGCTTTTCGTTCTTGTGGATTCCAGTCAAGTTACGTTGCTGGCTCCCCAATTCCTCTCTGTGTGTTCAAGACAGGGGATATGTTTGTGGCCAACTACAGATGATGTAATCACCTCCACCCTGTTTCTGAATAGTTATGTATCAGACAAAAATATAATAGGCCATATTTCAGTAATCACTGAAGCCGTGAGTTTTATGGCTTGTCAGCTCAGAAAAACAAGAAATGGGAACATTTTAATTACTTATGTTGATATTAAGGCTGGAATTTTGTTTGTTTTAGGGAGTTTTCTGTGGGCTTTGTGGTATTTGCTTAGGCTAATTTTATGTGAAATTATTGAAATGCTTAAGATGGTTGGTTAAAGCCTCTCTTTTGGTGGTGGCAGCTAGGGCTTTTGGAGTTGCTGGTATTTTCTCAGTTTCTTTTGGCTTGTAGTTCTTGCAGCCCTTTTTTGTGGGGGAAGGGGGACTAACTTGCATATGAATAGCTAAATCAGCTAATGTAAATAATACCAAGCTTTTATATAGTGTAGCTGTATTGATTTCAATACCAGTGCTGATTCACACCAAGTGAGGACCTGGACCAAATAAAGCAAAGATACTGTATATTAGGTCTGATTTTCCTCTCTTACATGGGTGCAAACAGTAGGAACTTCACTAAAATCAATGGTGTTACACTGGTGTAAGAGGCGAATTAAGCCTGTCAGTGGAGTTAATCAGGGTTACCCTGCTATAAGTGAGAATAGAATTAGGCCTGTTGTTTTTTACATATGGATTATCACTTTGCCCATTAAATGAGATCAGGTGGGTGGAGCCAGTTTTATTCTGAGAAGCAGTTGAAATCCCCTAAAGAACAGCTTCTTTGCTGAGCTGGAACCAGATATCCAGTGACATCACTACAATGGTGCTAGTGTGCAGTTTGTGCCAGGGCCCACACAATTATGGGGGCCTAACCAGCTGAGGCCGCTCTACCTTAGGCACCAGTGTAGTTACACCACAGTCTGTGTAGGCAGATGGGACTCGAGGAGTGGGAAGATGTCCCCAGCTAGGCAAGGAAGCATTTTTGCTCCCTCCCCAGCTGCTCAGGCAACCCACGGCCTCTTCCTGGCTACTGCCACTCTGGACTCACACTGCAGCCACCACTTCAACAGCGAGGTGTTCATCCGGAAAGGTGAGGGGCCTGGGAATTACTGGGGACCAAGCAGGGCAGGGTGTGGAGTACGGGGGTTGCCCAGATCCTGTTGTGGTTGAGCTGAGTAGCTCCAGGGGAAGAGTTGCACAGGGGAGTGGGGCAGATGGACAGTGGGTTCCCAGCCCAAGGGGTGGAGGAGGCCAGGGGAAGAGGTGGAAACAGGTGCCCAGGCCTGCTGCGGGGGAAGGTGTGCAGGAGGCTGGGGGGGGTTATCAGTAAATCTTGCCCTGTATGGGGTAGGCTCAAACCCTATCCGAACAGTGTGTGTATCACAGGAATGTAAGAGATGATACAGATGTTGGTGTGGGCTGGCTTTTTATGTAGGTCAGGTACCATTTATACTATATAGAAGCAGGCATACCATAAGTGCCTGACTTAGACATAATGTAAAATGGACTCGGTATCATGATGTTTGAAAAATACTGATGATGTAGATGTTTTGTTTTAAATTGCATGGCAGTCTGGATCCTTGGGTTTGGTTTCTGTGACAGAGTGGTCACATTTTCAAGAGTGGTCCATACAGTTGTGATAACACTTGTTTGCATTTGGTGCCCAGTCACATGATGAGTGAATGCAAAACAAATGCTGTTTTTGCTCAAATTGTAAGTTTTTCCATGGGCAAACTTGTGGGTTTAAGTATAAAGATTTCAGGCTTGATTCCCCACTGCATTATTCCCCTGGTACAGCAGTGTCACTCTGTTCGTTTAGTGCAATAACACCAGCTTGAAAATGGAGTTACAGATATCACAAAGATTCGGATGCCCAGAATATAAACTCTTTTCATATTTCCATTATAAAATCCTACCTCTTAACAGTGCTGCATTTCTCAGTACATCACAGATGAGAGCCACTTCTGGCTCTCTGCACAGCATTCCCACTGTGACCTGCCTGAATTCCTCACAGGTGTTGCTTGGGGGTCAGCTGGCAGTGAAGAGGGAATAGGGAGGGGAGTGCACAAGACCATGCCCCCACTGGCGCTAGCCTACAGGGGGAGTGCTGTGAACCCATCCTCCCATCATGCCACCATTATCTGCATTCTGAGTGCAAGCTCGCAAGGCCTTAGCGGCGAGCCACAGCACCCTCCATAGCCATCTGCCTTCCTGCCTAGGAGAGAGGAGCCAGCCACAGGAAGAGACCAGGTGTGCTACTGCCTCAGTTCAGCCCCACACAGCACTCCTGGCCTGAAAGCTGCTCTCAGCTACCCAGAGCTGCTTTCTGCTGTCATCTGCCTCCATAGCGGAGGTGAGACTCATCAGCACCTTGCACTCGAAGCAAAAGAGCTGTAGAGCAACCAGCAGCATGGAGAGCTACTCCTGAACCTCTGTTTGTGAGCGGGCAGCTGGAGGGAGACAATAAAGGGAGGTTGAACCAGGACGAGGAGAAGCAAGGGAGAGTGAAGCGGCTGTTTGGTTGCAGATCACACCATAGCTGGCAGATTAATATTTTTTTAATCTATAAAACCTGTTTTTTTTAAGGATGATTTTTTAATGGTGAGAATTAAATAAACCAGTTTTGCGATGTGATTTACTGGGAGAAAACTTTCCTAAAAACAGGTTTTATAGTGAAAAACTCTTATCTGTTAATTATGGTGCGATGTGCAGTAAAACCAGGGTGTTCCACATTTCAGTCATTTGTCACGCATTTCAATGGCTTGTGTCACTCACTGGCATGCACGGAGGTTGAAAGGTATGCATAGAATAATAAGGGACAATCTGTGCCAGGTACCTACTTTATAACATACAACATCCACGATACATGATCTCTTCTGAGTACATATAAGTGTTCAAACAACTGGTGCAAAACTAAATTTCTTGGAACTCAGGAAGTAGACAAGATAATTAAACATTTATTTATTTAGATGGCTAGAAATGCTGAAAAATTGAACCTAGGCACCATTGATATAACTTTAAATATGTTCTAAGTGCAGCAATACAATTTAAAATAATCCACCACTAGTAAGACAGGTACCTTAAATTCTCAAATCCCCCTCAAACAATACCTCATCCATACCTCATTTCCAGAGAGGAAAAATATGAGCTTTGCAACATGTCATGAAGGTCATCTGCTTGGGGCTAGTTTGGGCCACAGGAGGGAGAGAAAACACCCTGCTAGCAGTCTCCTCCTACTTACACAAATGCAGTTCCAGCCTGAGCACCTCTGCTGCTCTCAACTGTGGCGGTTTGGGATGGAATATGAATCAGGCTCGGTATAATATTTCAAAGCCATGGAAGCATCACTAATAATGTGCCAAAGTAAAGTGGAATCCCATGTGGCGTTTCAGTGGCAGAAGTAAATCCTATGGGAGATCCCAGTGGAGTTAGCAGAAATGAAAAGGCCTTTCAGTCTGGTTCAGCTTCTGTACAAGGACCTGGATCTTTTAGCACCTTCCTCTTCCTAAAGGGAGAGAAGGCAGAGTTATACCTCTTACCAGGATGCCCAACCACTTTAGGTACATGTGCATGAGAATGGAAGAACTTGCTCTATGTGTAACACATCCAAACACTGATTTCAGTAAAGCTGACTTCAATTCAGTAGCATTGCTTCAGGGATGAATTTGACCTAATGTGCCTTTATTCTCCTTATTCTCTGGCGGCGAACAGCAGAGGCTAACAGCGGGAGTTTGCCTGGGAGTTCGCGTGGGGAGAGCGCACCGAGGCTTTCATCTGCAGGTTTCTCTGAGTAGTTCCTGCAACAGTTGAGGAAGCTCTTAAGAGGACGGTGATATGGAAGGTGAGCGATCAGCTGTTGTAACCTGCACAGGTTGTGCCATGTTTGTCTTTCTTCCACAGGACAGAAGCGACTTTGTCTGTACAAAGTGCAAGCTGGTCTCCATGTTGGAAGAGAAGGTTCGAGGGCTGGAGAAACGAGTGTCGACTCTGCGTTGCATAAGGGAAAATGAAGATTTCCTGGACAGACTTCAGGAGATGCTTCTACGGCCACAATGTTCTGAAGATTCAGAGCAGGCGCAGCAGGGACAGAAGGATTGTGAGGAGGTTTGGCAGCATGTGACCTCCAGAAGGAGAAAGAGGAGCGTCCATGCACCAGCAATGGAGATACAGGTGAGCAATCGTTTCCATGTTCTCTCTACAGGTACTAATGCGGAGAGTGGACTAGGTGACCCATCTGAGGGAAGGGAGCAGAAGGAGACTCCACCGATTGGAAGGCAAAAGATGCACTGTCCTAGGGATGGGGGTTCCACAACCACCACTCCCAAGAGGAGGAGGAAGGTGGTGGTGGTCGGGGACTCCCTCCTCAGGGGGACTGAGTCATCTATCTGCCGCCCCGACCGGGAAAACCGAGAGGTCTGCTGCTTGCCAGGAGCTAGGATACACGATGTGACGGAGAGACTGCCGAGACTCCTCAAGCCCTCGGATCGCTACCCCTTCCTGCTTCTCCACGTGGGCACCAATGATACTGCCAAGAATGACCTTGAGCGGATCACTGCAGACTACGTGGCTCTGGGAAGAAGGATAAAGGAGTTTGAGGCGCAAGTGGTGTTCTCGTCCATCCTCCCTGTGCAAGGAAAAGGCCGGGGTAGAGACCGTCGAATCGTGGAAGTCAACGAATGGCTACGCAGGTGGTGTCGGAGAGAAGGCTTTGGATTCTTCGACCATGGGATGGAGTTCCAAGAAGAAGGAGTGCTAGGCAGAGACGGGCTCCACCTAACGAAGAGAGGGAAGAGCATCTTCACCAGCAGGCTGGCTAACCTAGTGAGGAGGGCTTTAAACTAGGTTCACCGGGGGAAGGAGACCAAAGCCCTGAGGTAAGTGGGGAAATGGGATCCTGGGAGGAAGCGCAAGCAGGTGAGCGCAAGAGGGGAGGACTCCTGTCTCATGCTGAGAAAGAGGGACGATCGAGGAGTTATCTTAAGTGCCTATACACAAATGCAAGAAGCCTGGGAAACAAGCAGGGAGAACTGGAAGTCCTGGCACAGTCAGGGAACTATGATGTGATTGGAATAACAGAGACTTGGTGGGATAACTCACATGACTGGAGTACTGTCATGGATGGATATAAACTATTCAGGAAGGACAGGCAGGGCAGAAAAGGTGGGGGAGTTGCGTTGTATGTAAGAGAGGAGTATGACTGCTCAGAGCTCCGGTATGAAACTGCAGAAAAACCTGAGAGTCTCTGGATAAAGTTGAGGAGTGTGAGCAACAAGGGTGATGTCGTGGTTGGAGTCTGCTATAGACCACCAGACCAGGGGGCTGAGGTGGACGAGGCTTTTTTCTGGCAACTAGCAGAAGTTGCTAGATCGCAGGCCCTGGTTCTCATGGGAGACTTCAATCACCCTGATATCTGCTGGGAGAGCAATACAGCGGTGCACAGGCAATCCAGGAAATTTTTGGATAGTGTAGGGGACAATTTCCTGGTGCAAGTGCTGGAGGAACCAACTAGGGGCAAAGCTTTTCTTGACCTGCTGCTCACAAACAGGGAAGAACTAGTAGGGGAAGCAAAAGTGGATGGGAACCTGGGAGGCAGTGACCATGAGATGGTCGAGTTCAGGATCCTGACACAAGGAAGAAAGGAGAGCAGCAGAATACGGACCCTGGACTTCAGAAAAGCAGACTTTGACTCCCTCAGGCAACAGATGGGCAGGATCCCCTGGGAGAATAACATGAAGGGCAAAGGAGTCCAGGAGAGCTGGCTGTATTTTAAAGAATCCTTATTGCGGTTGCAGGAACAAACCATCCCTATGTGTAGAAAGAATAGTAAATATGGCAGGCGACCAGCTTGGCTAAACAGTGAAATCCTTGCTGATCTTAAACGCAAAAAAGAAGCTTACAAGAAGTGGAAGATTGGACAAATGACCAGGGAGGAGTATAAAAATATTGCTCAGGCATGCAGGAGTGAAATCAGGAAGGCCAAATCACACTTGGAGTTGCAGTTAGCAAGAGATGTTAAGAGTAACAAGAAGGGTTTCTTCAGGTATGTTAGCAACAAGAAGAAAATCAAGGAAAGTGTGGGCCCCTTACTGAATGAAGGAGGCAACCTAGTGACCGAGGATGTGGAAAAAGCTAATGTACTCAATGTTTTTTTTCCTCTGTCTTCACAAACAAGGTCAGCTCCCAGATTGCTGCACTGGGCAATACAGCATGGGGAGAAGGTGACCAACCCTCTGTGGAGAAAGAAGTGGTTCGGGACTATTTAGAAAAACTGGACGTGCACAAGTCCATGGGGCCGGATGCGCTGCATCCGAGGGTGCTAAAGGAGTTGGCGGGTGAGATTGCAGAGCCATTAGCCATTATTTTTGAAAACTCATGGCGATCGGGGGAGGTCCCAGATGACTGGAAAAAGGCTAATGTAGTGCCCATCTTTAAAAAAGGGAAGAAGGAGGATCCGGGGAACTACAGGCCAGTCAGCCTCACCTCAGTCCCTGGAAAAATCATGGAGCAGGTCCTCAAGGAATCAATTATGAAACATTTAGAGGAGAGGAAAGTGATCAGGAACAGTCAGCATGGATTCACGAAGGGGAAGTCATGCCTGACTAACCTAATTGCCTTCTATGATGAGATAACTGGCTCTGTGGATGAGGGGAAAGCAGTGGATGTGTTATTCCTTGACTTTAGCAAAGCTTTTGATACGGTCTCCCACAGTATTCTTGCCGCCAAGTTAAAGAAGTATGGGCTGGATGAATGGACTGTAAGGTGGATAGAAAGCTGGCTAGATCATCGGGCTCAACGGGTAGTGATCAATGGCTCCATGTCTAGTTGGCAGCCGGTTTCAAGCGGAGTGCCCCAAGGGTCGGTCCTGGGGCCAGTTTTGTTTAATATCTTTATTAATGATCTGGAGGATGGTGTGGACTGCACTCTCAGCAAGTTTGCAGATGACACTAAACTAGGAGGCGTGGTAGATACACTAGAGGGTAGGGATCGGATACAGAGGGACCTAGACAAATTAGAGGATTGGGCCGAAAAAAACCTGATGAGGTTCAACAAGGACAAGTGCAGAGTCCTGCACTTAGGACGGAAGAATCCCATGCACTGCTACAGACTAGGGACCGAATGGCTAGGTAGCAGTTCTGCAGAAAAGGACCTAGGGGTCACAGTGGACGAGAAGCTGGATATGAGTCAACAGTGTGCTCTTGTTGCCAAGAAGGCTAACAGCATTTTGGGCTGTATAAGTAGGGGCATTGCCAGCAGATCGAGGAACGTGATCGTTCCCCTTTATTCGACATTGGTGAGGCCTCATCTGGAATACTGTGTCCAGTTTTGGGCCCCACACTACAAGAAGGATGTGGAAAAATTGGAAAGAGTCCAGAGGAGGGCAACAAAAATGATTAGGGGTCTGGAGCACATGACTTATGAGGAGAGGCTGAGGGAACTGGGATTGTTTAGTCTCCAGAAGAGAAGAATGAGGGGGGATTTGATAGCAGCCTTCAACTACCTGAAGGGGGGTTCCAAAGAGGATGGAGCTCGGCTGTTCTCAGTGGTGGCAGATGACAGAACAAGGAGCAATGGTCTCAAGTTGCAGTGGGGGAGGTCCAGGTTGGATATCAGGAAAAACTATTTCACTAGGAGGGTGGTGAAACACTGGAATGCGTTACCTAGGGAGGTGGTGGAGTCTCCTTCCTTGGAGGTTTTTAAGGCCCGGCTTGACAAAGCCCTGGCTGGGATGATTTAGCTGGGAATTGGTCCTGCTTTGAGCAGGGGGTTGGACTAGATGACCTCTTGAGGTCCCTTCCAACTCTGATATTCTATGATTCTATGATCTATGAAATGAACAGAGTTGCCTACTCTTGACATCACAGGTAAACTGTATTTATCCATGTTGACAATAAAGCCATTGTGTTTTACATATGGAAGAAATATCTGACAATACTGCAGCTGAGACTTGGAACTACTGAGCTGTGTTTGTCTGTGTGTCTCAGTGATTCGTGATGAAGGTCCTGTCTCCAGACTAAAAGGCTTTGGAGAGAATTGTAGCAGTGTCATATCCCCCTATGCCTGACAGCTCACTGTGTGGCATATTCATAAATTCTCAGGCCAGAAAGGACCATTATGATCGTCTAGTTTGACTTCCTGTATAATACAGGCTGTAAAAATTCAAAAAAAATAATTCCTCTAAAATAACCTCTCTACTCCTATTTGAGTTCCCTTGTTTATGCATCCCAGGATAGCATTAGCTCTCTTGGCTGGGAGCTCATGTTCAGCTCGTTGTCAACCATGACCCCAAATCTTTTTCAGAGTCACTGCTTCTCAGGATACAGTCTCCCATTCTGTAGGTATCACCTACATTCCTTGTTCCTTGATTGTATAACTCTGCATTTGGCTGTATAAAAACACATTGTTTGCTTGCGCTCAGTGTACCAAGTGATCCAGACAGCTCTGAATCCTCTTCATTATTTACCACCCCACCTCCCTGATTTGTGTGTCCTCTGCAAACTTTATCATGTTTTCTTCAAGGTCATTGATAAAAATATAACACATCATAGGTCCAAGAACCAGTCCCTGTGGGACCCTACTGGAAACAGACCCACTTGATGACATTTCCCTGTTTACAGTTACATTTTGAGACTTATCAGTTAGTCAGTTTTTAATCCATTTAATGTTTGCCATGTTTTAATCAAAATGTCATGTGATACCAAGTCCAAGTATGGCAACACTATTGCCTTTCTCAACCAAATCTGATCCAAAAAAGATTCATAGATTCTAGGACTGGAAGGGACCTCGAGAGGTCATCGAGTCCAGTCCCCTGCCCGCATGGCAGGACCAAATACTGTCTAGACCATCCCTGATAGACATTTATCTAACCTACTCTTAAATATCTCCAGAGATGGAGATTCCACAACCTCCCTAGGCAATTTATTCCAGTGTTCAACCACCCTGACAGTTAGGAACTTTTTCCTAATGTCCAACCTAGACCTCCCTTGCTGCAGTTTAAACCCATTGCTTCTGGTTCTATCCTTAGAGGCTAAGGTGAACAAGTTCTCTCCCTCCTCCTTATGACACCCTTTTAGATACCTGAAAACTGCTATCATGTCCCCTCTCAGTCTTCTCTTTTCCAAACTAAACAAACCCAATTCTTTCAGCCTTCCTTCATAGGTCATGTTCTCAAGACCTTTAATCATTCTTGCTGCTCTTCTCTGGACCCGCTCCAATTTCTCCATCTTTTTTTAAAATGCGGTGCCCAGAACTGGACACAATACTCCAGCTGAGGCCTAACCAGAGCGGAGTAGAGTGGAAGAATGACTTCTCGTGTCTTGCTCACAACACACCTGTTAATACATCCCAGAATCATGTTTGCTTTTTTTGCAACAGCATCACACTGTTGACTCATGTTTAGCTTGTGGTCCACTATAACCCCTAGATCCCTTTTTGCTTTTCTCCTTCCTAAACAGTCTCTTCCCATTCTGTATGTGTGAAACTGATTTCTTCTTCCTAAGTGGAGCACTTTGCATTTGTCTTTGTTAAACTTCATCCTGTTTACCTCAGACCATTTCTCCAATTTGTCCAGATCATTTTGAATTATGACCCTGTCCTCCAAAGCAGTTGCAATCCCTTCCAGTTTGGTATCATCTGCAAACTTAAGCATACTTTCTATGCCAATATCTAAGTCGTTGATGAAGATATTGAACAGAGCCGGTCCCAAAACAGACCCCTGCGGTACCCCACTCATTATGCCTTTCCAGCAGGATTGGGAACCAGTAAAGCAGGACCAATCCCTAGACAGATTTTTGCTCCAGGTCCCTACATGGCCCCCTCAAGGATTGAACTCACAAGCCTGGGTTTAGCAGGCCAATGCTCAAACCACTGAGCTATCCCTCCCCCTATCAGGTTAGTTTGCCAAGATCTATTTTCCATAAACCCATGATGATTTGCATTAATTACATTGCCCTTCTCTAATGCTTTATTAATCGAGTCCTGTGTCAGCCACTCCATCTTCTTGCCCGGGAGTGATGTCAGGCTGACAAGCCTATAAGTACTCAGATCATCCTGTTTACCCTTTTTAAATATGGGCACGTTAGCTTTCTTCATCAACAAGAAAACTGAATATGGGACATATTCTAATGCCTTTGCTCACATTGAATATTGCCTTACTTCATGTGCAGTCCCATGGAATAAGGTGCTACTAATGTGAGCAAGAGTAGCAGATTCTGACCCTTGTGATGGGACATTAGGCTGACCGAGCCTGAGTGTGGGGGGGGGAAATGTGTGCCCTTCTGCCAAAGTGGGCCTTAAATTTACCAATACCTAAACCTCCTCTGAACATTTCATCCAAGTCCTGAGTATGGTAGTACTGACTGACCTGCAGGTTCAAATAACTGGAAAATGTTGCTGTACCTTTAATTGTACCTTTTAAGCAGGGAGGGGGATACACTTTAGAAACAGCTGGGGAGAGAGCACTGGGTCATCAGGCTCAGGAGTCTTCTCTTATGGCAACTGGGATGTGAGGAAAAACTGTAGTGTGTAAATCCTTCCTCTCTCTTGCTCCCTTTCCTCTGTGCCCTCCACAGGAAGTGTATGGATATTATTCATTATTAGCAGTATTAATCATTTCTATTGCAGTAGCCCCTTGAGGTCCCATTGTGGTAGGCATTGTATATGGTAGGCATATGGAAAAGGGAGACCCAGCCTGAAACAGCTTACAATTGTAGCCATAGTGCTGCAGTAACTTCTGCGGCCCCATTGTGCTGGAGAGGGCAGGAACCAAACAGGGCAGCTAAAGTTTTCTGCCTCGTGCCCAAGCATCTCCATGCCTGCCTCCCACACAGCAGCATTATTTTTTGTATTTACTATCGGTGTTGCATAGAACCCAGAGGCCTCACTCCAGCATCATGGCTGAACTGAGTTTTCAGGAGGATATTGGGGGCTTTAATATTAATATTTAATAATATTTTGCAAGTAGCTTCTTCCATGCATGAAGGTGTTTGTTGGAAAAATGCAGAAAGAGCTGTGGCTGGAGTGCAACCTTGGTGATCCCTGGATAGTATAACCACACTCTGGGGTCCTTTACCAATTGGAGGAAGCTAAACCAGCCCTGAGGTTTCTCTAACTTGTATGGCGGCTGAGCTGGCCCTCTACAGCGCTGGAGATTGGAAGAGCACAAAGGTGAAATGTAGTCACCTTTGCTCTAAGGTCAGCAGGATCCAAGGGTCTGGTTCTCCCATGGCTATAGGTAACTCCCCTTCCCGAGAGGCAGTAGCTAGGTTGACAGAAGACCAAGCACGGTCTATACTATGGATTTTTCACACCTCTGTGAGCTGTAGCTACACCAATGTAACTTTTCAGTATAGCCCAGCCTTTAGTATATTTTCCTTGCAGGCACTTGGTCTTATTTGCACTCTGGTTTCAGGTTATCTACCCAGGCTATCTAAAATGCATGATGGTGGTTCTGAAGTACATGCAGTCCTGTATTGATACCACTGCCCTCCTATGAGAAAACATTATGATAATTCCTTTGTAACTTGGCACCTTCACTTTGGTCTCATACCAGTACATGGCACTTCAAGACATAAAACACAGCTACTGGAAAGCCCGTGTGAATTCCTTACGATGTGCGTAATGGAAACAGGTGAAGTTTAAACAGTATGCTCACGTTCTTGCCCAGTTCCCATTAGAGTTTTGAAGCTCTCCTTTATTTAAAGGATACATTTTTCTGACACTTAAAATAAGTTAAACAATGTGTTTGAAACTAACATAAAACAGTGTTAACACTGTTCTTTCTCTTGAGAAAATTGTTCAAATCACTATTCAAAATTGTCTTTGTTAAGAAGTTGAAGATGTTTGGATTAAACACTATATATTCTTTCTAAACATGGATACACAGGACAAAATGAGATCTAAATATACAAACACAAAATTAAGAAACAAAATGTATAATATTTGTTTGGAAAGAAGTTACTATCACAGTCATACTGAAAAGAACTCCAGATAAAGTACCAAATTTGTTTAAGCTAATACAGTAATACCAGTAGGATACAGTACCTGTTAATAAACACATGAAGTCAAGATTATTTTAAGGAAAGTATTCAAACAAATATTATTTGTTTAAAATAGCCATCTAGACTAAAGCAAGTAGAAGGGTTATGACTCCACATAGACTGGTTTTATATCCCTAAAATAAAATTGTAGAGATTTATTATATTATATTTAGATACAGTATTTAAATATCCACTAAATAAATCCATGGTTGTTGTCTTATGATCAAGTCTGTTTCTATCACTTTGGTTGAAAAAAGCAGTGAATCTCATTACCCACTAGATCACAAAGGTTTATTTCAGAATAATTCTAGTTCGGCTTATTTTGATTTTGTAGGTAAATGTCTGTGATATCCTACCATGAAAACTAGCTAATTTTTTGTGCCAGTACTAAAGAGGTTGGTAACCCCAGATACAGTAGCTACATGTCTTTGCTGGGTCTCACTGTATGATAAAACTTGAACTTCAGATATAATATACTTTTAGGCAATTTCCCCAAGCAATTACCCTGAGTGTGGTCGCTTCTTGTGAAGTGATTAAAAAAGGCCTGTCTGTTTTTTTCCCCACTAACTGAATATGGTCTTCAGGAAAGCATGAATAATTTGCTGTAAGGATGTAAAGACACTTATATTTTGGTATAGGATGGAATTTTCAAAAGCACCTACATGATTTAGGAGCATATATCATTGACTTTCAGTGGGACTTGTGCTCCTAAGTGACTTAGGAGGAATTTTCAAAAGTTCCTGTAAATGCTACTGTAGAATACAATCAGCCTATTAGCAGGAGTAAGGTAGATCACTGTTCAATTTTCGGATTCATTTATGCAGTGCAGATATGCATGGGTTGTGATACTGAATAGAAATTATTTTGGGTGACCTCAACTGATCATTTCCATACTTTCTAATGTATATTTGGGAGTTGTGGGGGTAGAAGGGAGGTGTTCATTATTTTGCCCAGGAATGATGTCAAGCTATCAGGCCAATAATTATCTGGGTCGTTGTATGAACCCTTTATAAATATTGATACAGCACTTGCTTTCTGCCAGACCTCTGGAACTTTCCCAGTTTTACACTAATTTTTAATAATTTTTGGAAGATTTCCAAGAACTCTGCAGTCAACTCTTTTAAAGTTCTGAGGTGCAAGTTATCAGAATAAGTGATTTTAAAATTTGTTAGTCTCTAAGGTGCCACAAGTACTCCTGTTCTTCTTTTTGCGGATACAGACTAACACGGCTGTTACTCTGAAACCTTTAACTTTAGTAGCTGCTAAGTCCAACTCCGTTATTGCTGGGATGGAAAGTATTTTATCATCATTATATGATATGAGGACATCATCCAGCTTCTTTCAAAATATAGTACAGAAATATTTCTTCACACACTTGTCTGACTACATCATTATCAACAATTTAGCCATCTCCACCTAGTAGCAGACCTATATAATTGTTAGAATTCTTTGTGTTTCTCCGATACTTTTTAAAATCCTTGTTGTCCTAAATCCTACTGGCCACACATTTTTCATTGAGGCCTTAAGCTTCCCTTCTCAATCATCCACATTAAATTTATAATATTAATTAATTGCTGTCTACTTCCCTCCCCCCCATTGTATGTTTTTTAATTTTTTTATTACTTTTTTCACTTTTTCTCTAAACCAAGATTTTTTTTTTAACTTGTGATTGTGGCTTTTAGAACATCTAGTAAAATGTCCTTAAGCTACTCTCAATTATCATTCATGTTTTTCTGTGTAATTTTTTCCTCAGTCAATTTTGCTCATAAATATTTTCAGCTTTCAGAAATTGGCCCCTTTTAAAGGTTTACCATCTCTCCTGCTTTGGGCAGTGCTTGCATTACAGCAAAATGCATGTTACATAACCACTACTACAGAATCCATAGGTTTCAGAGTGGTAGCTGTGTTAGTCTGTATCAGCAAAAAGAATGAGGAGTCCTTGTGGCACCTTAGAGACTAACAAATTTATTTGGGCATAAGCTTTCTTACAGAATCCATAGCATGCTATTAGATGTTCTGCCCCTCCATTCCAGAGCACCACCTTTCAGTACAGAAGGTCATCTCCAAAGGGTATCCTTAAGCAACAGTAATTGCTGTGCCACACAACCAAGAGCTAAAAAGACCAGGTCTTCCTATTCGCTCATGGCAAACCATCATCTACAGGGAAACTGAATTACAGACCTTTCTGGACGATGGAGAATTACTCTGCTCTCTCACATGGACATTTAATTATTTCCATGCAAATATGTCAAGCTGAGCATGTTTAGTTTTAGTTGTCAATTAAATATTGGAGGTGGGGGTTGGGAAGAAGGGAGATGACCGGTGGAAGTTTGCTAGTGGCAGGCCTAGAAGTATTGCTGCAGTAGTTCAGAAGGTGGCTCACTCTCCATCTGTCACGCTCAGGCTCCTCATACTTCTGCTCTCATTGACAGGACTTGCTGTCACACTCCCGTGTTGCTGCTGTTGCTAGCAAGCAGGCTCGCAGCATTACAAAATGTCCATCTTATTGGTTGTCAGCAGCTAAAGTCAGAGAGCCAGTAAGTGAGAACCATGATATTATGTCTGTCAAGGAGGATCAGAACTACAGTACAGACTACTTAGTGGCATATTTTCAAAGCCAGCATCCTCAATCCACACTTTTGAATGAAAGGGTAGATATCTTTAAATGATGGACTTGCTCAGGAATCCAGTTAGGAATTGTGCCTCAGCAAGTAGCTGCTTCAGATTTGGTTCCTGGAAACTAATAGCAACCAATCCACTGAACTGTTTAACCCCTCAGCCTGTGGCAATGACAACAGCTCACGCCTCTACAGATAAACGTGGTGGGCTTACTTTGTATACTCCCTACTACATTTCTGAATACAATATTTATACTTTAGGCAATTTGTACTACTCATGATAGCAGAGGAAAATCTCATTGAGAAGCAGAAACTGGACCTCCTTTCTTTGCACCATTTGCTTTTTGTCCATTACAGATAACAGGCTTCACTGTAAAATTCCATAAGAACCTGAATCCGCCTAAATCTTCCACTCCAGGGGGGAATCTTACTGCATTTATTTTAACTATTAATCAAATAGATTCTTTAAAAAAAAAATCAGGATTGACAGTTGGCTACAGAACACCATGTGTCACAGCCACAACATTATAATCTACTTTCTGTCAGGGGTATTTGCCAAGCAAATCAAAACAAGTAGAAATAGTTTCTGCAATACTGAGAGGATTTACGCAAAAAGTATTACCAGTGAAATCATTAGTGCTTCAGTTGATAAACAATAGAAAATATTTGCAATAAATCATTTTTTGTTAAACCCTTGTAGATTTTCATGGGAAGTCAAGAAATGAAGAAAGGAAGCACCCGTTCTTTCTGCAGTACCAAAAAGGTTTGGTATTATACAAAAATGAGGAGTCCTTGTGGCACCTTAGAGACTAACAAATTTATTTGGGCATATAGACCCCGAAGTGGGTTCTAGCCCATGAAAGCTTATGCCCAAATAAATGTGTTAGTCTCTAAGGTGCCACAAGGACTCCTCGTTGTTTTTGCTGATACAGACTAACACGGCTACCACTCTGAACCCTGGTATTATACAGTATATTTTATTTACTTCTATTTATATCTTCAATCACCCAAATGTATAGATTAACATTTCATTACCAAATGTGAGGAAGAGTGACAAAGCTAAAAGTTATGCTGGCATTGCAAAATTCTACCTGGCCATTTGCCTGGGATGAGTTCTTTATTTAAAAATAAGTGATTTTAAAATCACTTATTTTTTTCATGTCCATTAACCATCCTGGTTATGATAGGCAAATGGATTTTGTGCTCAGACTTATACATTTTCCATGAGCATATTGTAAGACTCTGCAGAAGAACGCATAGCTAACTTCACAAAGAACGGGGCTGTTGTACTAGCTTACTCCCTTCCTTCCTAGGGACTCAATTTGGCTGAAAATAACTCTATTCTTATGCCCTGCGGAAGAAGTTAAAGGTTGCACCAAAGATCTTTGGTTCTCAAGAGGCCAATGTATTCAATAGCGCAGCAAAATTGCCAGGCCTGCAGGAGGCCTGCAGGAAGCCTCCTTTGTAGGAATGTTTGTAGTTGGGGTGGAGGGGTGTTGTAACAAGCCATCTGCTGCACTTTGTTGCCATCTTGCTGAAGAGTGGCATTTTGGGGAAGTTAGGAGCATGTATAATCCCTGGGCAAGTTAATGATAGAAAAGTAAGGGAGATGTCATTTGAGTCATAAAAATCTACATAATCTTAATTTGAATAGTCACCCTCTGCAGAATAGCACGGGGGGGAGGGCACTGTCTGCCCCCCAGCTTCCAGGTCCTCCAATTGGTGGAAATTTTGATAATACATTGTTGGAAATGGGAGGAGTTGAGTATCCTTCGAAAGCCTTTCTCCAACTAACACAATGGGACCAAGCGTAAAAAGGCTAGAACAGTCACGTAGATAAATATTTTAAAAGATAAACATTTTATAAATTATACTTTAACATGGGCATGTCAAACATGCAGCCCTCACCAAATTAAATTGTGGTTCTCCACTGACAGTGCTGTGTTATCAGTTAATGCTCTGAACATACCTGATTAATTTTTGTACTTACTATGGAGGAAAAAGGAATGCTTCAAGTTGATTTGCCATCATTATTAAAAAAAAAAAAAAAAAACAGTTCAGTGGTATTGATTAACAGCTTTGTGTATTATGCCAAAAGCATTGTAATGAGGCACTAGTTAAGACATCAGCATCCTGACAGAAATTACTGGAATCTATCTGCAAATGGTATGCACTTAGTTACAAAACAATTCATTACAATTCCAAAGTAATTTATTATAAAATCCTTCATTTTTACTTTGGTCTTGATCACTTTTATGCAACGGTGAATATCACTGTGGAAGACCTGGTTAAACACAGCATTCAGTGGCACCTTACATGTTATAAGAAGTGCAACCATAAACTGAATTTGGCAGGGTTGGAGAGGAAGCACATCAAGCAGAAGAAAAAGTTGAAAATGCCACAGGTGCTAACTGCAGGCAAGACTTGCTTTATGCTAGTTCCCTGGGCATATATTTTGGGAAGAGCACCTGCTTCTTTTCCAGTAAGCCTGAAAGCATCCATTAAGCACAGTTTCAGCATGAGACTGGTGAGAAACACAAGACTCTCATGAATACGACATTGCAGATCACATTGAGTGCTACTCCAAGAATGTATGTAATGTGTTGCATCAAAAGGTAAAGACAACAGAAATAAATACTGATTTTACTACTGCAAACTGTGCAACTCAGCTGGAGCTCATAAATTGCCTGGCAGAGGCTCTAATTGATGAGAAAGTGGTGGTGGTAGCTGATGCGCAGGCTAAGTGCAGAGAAGCATGTGCTTTGAATGGGATTGAAGAGGAACAAATGCTTAGCAGAAAATACTTTATAAGCCTTATTGATGATGAATTATGGCATATGCATGTAGTTTTTATCAATCCTAACACATTCTTAAATGCTGCAAAAGACCTGGAGCTATAAAAAGTGTGTGTGGGGGGGGGGGGGGGGAGTACTGATGTCAACAGTAATATGAAAACTCTTTGCAGCGCCTAAATTTTCACGGAAAAGCATTTTGTCCTGCAGTAAGTGGGAGTTTCAGGGCTCCGTAGCTGATGCCAAACCTGAAAAACAAAAAATTGTATGGTGTGACCTGTACTACTACTTTTATTGGTGCAGTGGTGGTCATAGTGACTTCAGCACCAGCAAGTGTGACAGTAAGGAATTGGAACACCAGCCTCAGCCCAAGGTGTTGTTTTTCCTTGTCCCCTCAGGTGAGGGACAACTTAGGGGTTTATTCCCCCTCTATAGTCCAGTAAACTTTTGATATGTATCCTCAGATGAAGTTCCTTCCCCTTCCCCTTGCTGGGTGTGGATGCCAAGGTGTCTGGTGTAGCCTCCATGTTGCCTTCTCCCCTGCTGGTGATTTTTGCAATGCAAATTCTCTCTTCCTGCTGCAACCTCCAATACAAATAAATAGCCCATTGAATTTGGCCACACCTGGCCTGAGATATTAGCCTCTTTTCCTTTGGCTGGAGAAAACCTGTTTATCAATTCCCCCAATGCCTAGTTTAAACACCTTTGTAGACACAGACTTTATAGCATAATATCAGTGAGTATCCCTAATTCCACATACAGCTTTGTCACACATTTCACAAAGATATTAGTGACACCACACAAGGCATATATATATATATATATATATATATATTTGTACAAATATTGTAGTAGTAGTGTATAGGCTGTGAATACAGGGGTGCCTACAGTCACAACCACCCTGCAAATGTTTGGCCAGCAGCCTGCTTTGTACAGAGATGTGCAAGCGTGGCACGGCCAAGAAGCAGCGTGACAATGGGTCTAGCTTAGATGAAACTGACACACATGGTGGCTTTGAATAAATATTTTCAGTCCTACATGTCAAGGATAATTTCCTTAGGATAAAAAAAAAATGAACATTGGTCTTAGTTTACCAATTTTTAAAAATAATTCTTTAACATTTTCTTGACTATATATCTACGTCATTGTTTTATATTTGTCATATTTGGTACCACTGGGTTCATGGCAGAAAGGGTTTTCCAATGATACCCAACTCAATCCATTTCCAGCAATATCATATTAAAATTTCCATCAACCAGAGCACCCAGAGCTGGGATCTGGTGCAGAGGGAGAGGGTAGGTGAGAAGTGAGTCTTCCCTGGCATGCCACAGAGGATGACACCACTGAAATTATGATTCTGTTGATTTTTATGACTCAAATGATACCTCTGACCTTTTTATTACTAGCTTGCCCATGGAATGAGATTTGACTAAGCTATGCTCCCAGACAAGAGTGTCCAACTCTAACTCTGTTTGCAATCAATAGGAGTCTAGTGATTATTGGTTCAGGTAACTAGTTTCCATCCAACTTTAATGCTGTTTTAAGCTTCAAGAGAACTGTATTGGGTAGGCAGATATGAACTATATTGTTTAAATATTGAACACTAAAGTTATTCTTTTGATGTTAAAACAGAATTAAATCCAGATACAAATGTGTTTGAAATATTACATGGGGCTCCTTATTGCTGCTGTCACAAACCCTGTCACTTGCAGCCGTCAGAAGTGCCAATTGTAATTAGAAAATTAATGTACAAATACAAATACTGGCCAGACCCCAGTGCAGCTCTGGCTCAGGCGGTCTCTGCTGTCTGCCACCTGTGGGGCCTCTCCTGCCTCCCCAGAGCCGAGCCACCTGGGACCGGTGCAAAAGCTGGGCCAGTCGCAGCCAGTGGGAGGAGGCAGTGGGGGGGGGGCACTTAGCTAGGCCCCTCCAGGCAAGTGGGTCCTGAGGGAGCTGGGCCAGGGTGGGAACAGGCTCTGATTTGGCTGATCCTACAGCTTCCAAGGGGCTGGAGCGATTCCCCACCCCAAGAATGGGACCAGCCCCAGCTGCACTGCCGGCTCAGCCTGGCAGACACAGTCACTTCCCAGCAGCACTGGTGACTGCAGCTGGGGGGCAGAGCATGGCGGAGTGAGTCTCTGAGGGCGTGCTGGTCTGTGAAGGTTTGGGAAGCGTTGGGCAGTGGGGTAGGTTTGTGTGATTTGGGGTGCTAGCTGTGGGGGTTCTGTGTGGGATACTGGGCAGCTGTGGGTGGGGATGGGTGCTGGGCAGGGGTGGTGGTGTGCAGTGTGCTGTGCATTTGTGGTGGGGGGTCGTCTGTGGGGAAGGGTGCTGGGCATAGGGAGTCAGAGGGTGTTGGGCAGGGGGGCTGTGTGGAGCAGCATGGTGCCCGAGGGGAGGGGCCATGCTGGCAGCACAGGGCCGGGTGGGCCACTATGTGGCTGGTGACTGCCAGTTTGTAAATAGTGCCCTTGCACTGGGCTGGGCGGAGTGGGGCCACCCCTGCCATGCCATAATCCATTGCCCCTGGCTGGCCCCTCGTTCTGGGGACCGACCTCCCCGCGCCATGCTCCATTGCCCCATGGGGGCCCACACAAGATTAATCCGGCCCTGGTGTCCTCCTTCAGTGCAGAGACTGAAGTGGGTCCCAGCTGTGAAAGAACTGACTAGAGTTCATCTGGAGCTTTTTGTTCATTAGAAGGGAGGATTAAAGGGTGATGTTTTGGACATTTGTTGATGGGAAGTACACCTGCTGTGGATACTGGACTCCCTATGGGAGCAGGAAAGATCCTTGCTGCAAAAGCTTTCCTGGGCACTTACACAGCGCAGGCTCCAAGAAGCCTTATTCTTCTTTTGTTGTGCTTGCACTTTGACTCATTGAGGCCAATAAATTTGAACTTGGCTGTTGCTTTAGCTTCAGCAGCTGGTCACAGTGTAAGCCACCAACTTCCTGATGGGAGCTTACTATGGTCCTACAAGCTTCAAGAGAAGTAGTATATTTTCCTGATAGCCACAATTACCACATTCCCAGTCCTGCTGTGCTCGAAGGCAGTATTTATGGGACTGGCACTATAGTGCCAGGAAAATCAAAGTGCTCAGTTCTGTAACTGACATTTCTGGAAGTGACATCATCAGGAGGCAGAACAGACAGAAGGCCCCTGGTAGAGCAACATCAGGCACTTTCCTCCAGCCAAGAGCTGGGAGAGATCAGAACACAGTATCAAAACCAAGCCCCCAGCATGGCAGTGAACCGCTTTCATCACTGGACCATCCAACCAGCTCATTAAATGTATTAGCTTCAGCAGATTTGCTGGCTCCTTCCTTTAAAGCAACTTACATTTCCCAGTCATTCAATCACACAAATATTGGCAGATTTTCTATGCTTATTCTGCATTTGGGGCAAAATTCACACATATGCAAAGGGTCAGGACACAGTTTACCCACCAACTGGCATCCATGTAAGCCCTATTTTTAGGACAAAAGTGGTGCACAGACCGGGTGCTGGCCCTCTGCACAGAGATTTTGCCCTTGGAGACTAAAACTTGAACATTGGTTTGTAGAGAGAAGGTCACAGTTTAAAGCACTGAGTGGGTAGCGTTTTAGCCAGAATATGCCAGATATTTTTACTGGCAAGCATACAACTAAAGGCCTGTGCAACTCCTTGTAAATAGGGACTGAATTATTTAATCTGGCCTTTTGGTGTATGGTACTTCATTGGCCAGGGTGATATTCAACAACATTACTCATCACAGCCATTTTCTCTGATAAGATTTCATCCTGACATCTCATCAGGAAGAGTTTAATGTACAATTCTTCCTCCACTTCTTGCATGTGGCATTTGGAGCTGAAAACAGAGGCCCCCAAAATCTTTAAGAAAGGGAGACAGGAAGGGGAAAATATCCCTTGTGTAAAAAATTAGTTGACAAAATGTTGTCATTTTTGCATTTTTAAGAGGTGATTGTGACGGGATCCCTGGCATACAACCTGGAACTACGAGACTACTCTGCCCCTTAAATCTGCAGCCTGGCCTATCTCTCACACTGCTTTGTTAGTGACAAGCAGCAAATCTCTGCAGGTGCTGTGGTCACTCAGTCAACAGCAGATAGGGACACACCCAGCTAAATTACATGAAAGCTCTCTAAGCTATTGTGATAGACCTAGGCCAGTGAGGGACAGCAGAGTAGTTGAAGGCAGATATACTGGCCACTGGATAAGCAGTTTTCTGTTCCCTGACTGACCAGACCAGGGGCTGCTCCAGGCTAGGGTGGACACATGACTCCAATTAACCTGCAAAGAGTCAAGTGAGGCTGTTATGCTAATATGAACACCTGACTCTAATTAAGGCCCCTCTGATACTATAAAAGGGCTCACTCCAGTCAGGCTGAGAAGAGCCAGAGGAGAGGAAGTGTGGCTGAAGGGCTGGGAAAGGAAGACACCCTCAAGCCACTGGAAAGGGAGCCCTAAGGTCAGGGTGAAGGAGGCATTGAGCGAGAGAGAGAGAAGCAGGAGAGCTGTGGGGAAGTGGCCCAGGAAAATGTAGCAACTCTGGCAGTGAAAGATTGGCTGCTAATAGCTGCTGCAATTAGGATCCCTGCGCCAGAACCTGGAGTAGAGGGCAGGCTTGCCCCCCCCCCCCCCAACCCTACAGAGGGGAAGACAGGCACCTGTCAGGACAGGAGGCTCAACGGTTCTTGAATAAGCCCATAGGAACAACAGAGACTGTGGGAAGCAACAAAGAGTCCGGTGGCACCTTGTAGACTAACAGATGTTTTGGAGCAGTGGTTCCCAACCTTTCCCATGGGGCGGGTGCCAGATGATTAGCCGCCGAGGACTGTGCCCGCCGTACAAGCAGCTGCCAAAATGCCTCTGTGAAGCGGCAACGTCAAGAGGCGTTGCCGCCAAAATGCCGCTGTGAAGCAGCGTCATCGAGAGGCGTCGCTGCCAAAATACTGCTGAAATTCGGCAGCATTTTGGCGGTAACGCTTCTTGACATTGCCGCTTCTCAGCAGCATTTCGGAGGCTGCTTGTCCGACGGCCAGTAGGCGGGCACCACATTGGGGACCCCTGTATGGAGCATAAGCTTTCATGGGTGAATACCTACTTCGTCAGATGCATGCACCTACGAAAGCTTATGCTCCAATATATCTGTTAGTCTATTAGGTGCCACAGGACACTTTGTTGCTTTTTACAGATCCAGACTAATAGGGCTACCCCTCTGACACAGAGACTGTGGTAGTTATCTCACCAACCTCCTTGCTGGCTTATGATGAAAAGGGCTCAGTAGACTGTATCCTGGCCCTAGAGAGAGAGAGACGGGCTATGAGGAGGGTTGCAGTGAGCCTCTGCTAGCATAAACCGCCTGGAAACGCATGACCCACGGCGACAAGGTTGGAGCTCTGCCACACCACCCATAAACCATACGCTCGGAAAAACCAGCAAATCACCCCAGCCTTGCATCCCAGAAATTACTGTTTTATACTGTTCAAGATGTTCTCTTGAACCATGCAAGTTCATCAATTAGTTTGCCACTTTGTCAAAGGATAGAGGACATACACCAGCCTTTGTAATCTGAGCAGATTCCCCAAACATTTTAGACAAACTCACTGGTAAGGATAAAACATTAAAATACATTTATTAGCTGCAGAAAGATTTTTTTTTAATACACAGGCTGAATTTCTTTCTCAGCCTGGGACCTGTCTCCTCAGTTCAAGGTCTTTGTCTTCTCAGTGTTCTTGTTGCCTTCAACGTAGATGGGGGAGGAGAGAGGTGATCTCCTGGTGCCACCATCCCTTATTTTATACTCTCAGTTCATGTCCCAGAGAAGATACTATCCCAGACATGTCTTGGTGGGCCTTGCTGAGTCACAGAGTTGAGCAATCACGATTGTGTGGTGCTTGCGCAAGTGTCTCTTACAGAATTGTAAATCTCTTGTTTACAATTCCCCTGCTGGTCAATAGCTCATGATGGTCGCTTAACGTCTGCTTGGGAGTGGGATCACCACCTGTATTGTCATGGAGAGCTAGCAGAGGGTGTCTCCCAAACTCCCAACAACATATTTTAATAACTGTATTGCAAAATCTTATAACTTCATACACAACAACAATATACATATTTTGACAGAACAATGAGTTTCAGCAGCTCATGACCTTTCATATGATATCTTACAAGGCATGCTTTGTATGAAATATCACAACCATATACAAGCAATGGATCTAGGGGTGACAGAAAATACAAAGTTAAGGTACATGCCACACCCCCAACACAACCTTAACTCTGCCGTCTTTGAGCAATGCCCCAGCGCACCAATAACATTCTTGCACTCTACCCTACAGATGCTACAGAACACTTCAAGAATAGAGCACATAAGCATGTAAGACAAAGTCTAATACCTTCTCTTTGCTATGGCAAAGCTCTGGGTTAGGTCAGGCATTCCTTACAGCCTCACCATGGGAGGCAGTGTGCTGAGCGGGGCCTGTGGCCGGAAACCCGGCTGGCAAGGGGCCAGCAGCCAGAACCCCAGGTTGGCAGCAGGCTGAGTGGGGCCGGCGGCTGGGACCCCAGCTGGCAAGGGGCCGGCAGCCAGAACCCCAGACAGGCAGTGGGCTGAGCGGGGACCGGGATCCCAGACTGGAGGCGGGCTGAGTGGGGCCGGCACCCCAGACTAGCAGCAGGCCGAGCGGCTCAGCCCGTTGCTGGTCTGGGGTTCCATCTGCTGGCTCCGGCCAGCCAGGGTCCCGGCTGTCGGCCCCACTCAGCCCGCTGCCAACCTGGTGCTCAGGGTGGGGGCTGGGGATGTGGGGGGTGCAAGAGTCAGGGCAGGAGGTGTGGGGGGCTGGGTATGTGTGGAGGGTGCAAGAGTCAGGGCAGAGGGCTGGGGGCATGTGAGGGGGTGCTGGAGTCAGGGCGTGGGGTGTGGGGGGGGGCTCGGTATGTGTGGAGGGTGCAGGAGTCAGGGATGGGGTCGTGGGGGGGATGCAGGGATCTGGGGTGCAAGAGGGTGCAGGGGTCAGGGCAGAGGGCTGGGGGGAGTTGGGATCAGGGGGGTGCTCCCAGCCCCCTGAGCGGCTCACGGCAGGGGGCTGGAGGGATACGCCCCACTCCTACCCCCCTTCCCTCTGCCTCTTCTCCACCTCCTTACTGGTCTGAGCAGCGAGGGCACTGGGGCTGCTCTTCTCCCCTCCCTGGCAAGGGCCGTTGACAGCAGGGAGGTTGAGAAGATGGGGCTTGATGCAGCACGCTGGGGGAAGAGGCGGGGGAGGGGGAAGCTTGGCTGCCGGTGGAGCCTGCCCTACAGCAGCAGCCGCCGGCAGGACCAAGCTTGCTTCTGTCCCCTGCCCCCGCCAGAGAGAGCAGGGGGCGGAGAAGAGCGGGCTGGGTCGGGCAGGATTTTTAATGACACGCTGCTGCCTGCTGGGGTCCGGCTCAGCCCACTGCCGGGGTTCAGCAGTGGGCTGAGCGGGACCCCGGCAGGCAGCAGTGTTCCATTAAAAATCGGCTCACGTGCCGTCTTTGGCACGCGTGCCATAGGTTGCCGATCCCTGCACTAGATGGATAGCAATCCCCATTGCAAAAAGACACCCCTGTGCACCGCTACTGACACAAACTACAGAACTCAATGCTAAAATGGGGCATACTGGATGCTTTGAAGTACACACACACACACACACACACACACACACACACACACACACACACACACACACACACACACACACACACACACACACACACACACACACACCCTCTAGTCATATCACAGTGACAGCTCTGCCAAACTGCTCCAACTAATCCCTCCAGCATTCAATACATCTGCACCTACCCCAGTAAAGGTAGTGGAGTGAATGCAGGTAAGTGCTGAAATTCAAATCAGTGGAGTGCAATACAAACAATAGCAGATTCTTTTAGAACTTTCTTATGGAATTGCCCTGGCTGAAGCATCCCCAGTGACTACTGCCAGCTCCAGGGGACAGAGTTAAGGTTGCATGGAGGTGGCATATACTTAGCTTTGTATTTCCTGGTTTTCAGAGGTTTAAGTTTAGCCACAAGGCACCACTGGGCAATCTTAACTCTGAGTTAAGTTAAGATTCTTTAATTAAAGGAACAAGCCTAACCAGTGAATAGCAGAAACTTGAGACTGCTCTTTATTATGCTAACCATGATCTTGTCACTGTTACCTTATCCTTACTTCCGCTGTCTCTTATCATGTACCCTAGTTTGTAAGCTTTTTGGGGCAGAGACTATCTTACACGTGTATGCTGTGTCTAGTGCAATGGGACCCAGTTAGCTAACTGGGGCCTTGTAGGTGCTACTGCAACACAAATAAATAAAATCCAAACTCTGGAAGGACTTATTTGTGGAGCTGTTCAGAAAAATTCTGATAAAACACCTTTTGTCAGAATTTGCTGTTTCAGCAAAATCAAAACATCTTGTGGAGACAGCTTGTTTTCGCCAATGGTCCTGCAGAACTCAGCTAGAACTCTGCATTTGGAAGCCTGTTTGGTTTTCTAATTTCCGCCAGCTGGCCCATGTCCTGGGGAGGTTGGGCTTCCAGAGGCTGCAGCGCTGGTGCTAGGACCTTCCAGGGAGACCTGGCTCTGAGGCGGCCAGCCAGGCTGACTATCTTGGAGTCAGGGCTCCGTTCACTTTTGTGAAAAATTTTGGTTTTCATTCTGAATCACAATTGAACCAAATTACAAAATAATGAAATCCTCCATGAACCAGAATTAAATTTCCCTGTCCAGATTTACTTATTTGCCATACAATATGCTGCAGGTTTAAACAAGACTGTTTCAGGATAAGAAATTCTTACAACTGTGCAAAACAAAATTTGTACTTTTTTTATAAAGTAGTTTTAACTGGCATCTTGCCTGCCAGCATAATTGTAATAGTATAACGGAAGTGTGTTCCAAACATGCTCATCACGCTTTGCAAATCTTCTGCAGTCAAATAACTGGCAGCTGTTGGTCCAACTGTTTCCCATTTTAAAAAACAAAGTTTATAAAAGAAAATGTCCAGTAAGACATTCTCCCCTTTCTGTTTTACAGATGCTTCTTTAATAAAAACTCCCTACGTTATTCGTTCATGGGGTCTTCCATATTTCGCAAAACGTTTAATTATACCTTCAATAACATATTCTTCTAGAGAGTGGAAATTAGCTATAATTATGTTTGCTTAGTTTAATTTTATGATGAAACTACTGGTCCCAATTATTGGCATTTTCTCTGAAAGAAATAGCACATTCATATGTCAAAAAACAAGCAAATTGATTTTTCTCCACTTTTTAAAAATGTTCTCCACAAGTTTTCATTCCAATGTTAATCTACAGGAGATTGTAATGAGATCTATTGAGCAATCTGTTGAAATACAATGAACAGAAAGGATGTGACAAAAACATCTTTGTGCTTTTCAAATCTTCTCAAGAGCACTATCTTGCATCCAGATGCAACATCCCCAGGGTCTGTGGTTGTTCAGATCTGGGGTTTTAATTTGGGCACCCTCTAGAAGTGCTACAGCTGGGAGCTAATTTAACCTTGGCATAAGCAAGTGAAGCCATTGAAGACAATGGTAGATAGGATTCCACACCTGATTGGGCCTTTAATTGTTACCCTAATACTAAAAATTCATAGTAATAAATAATGCTTGTTTATGGTAGGGCTGCATTTGGCCCATGTTGTCTAAAACAAGAAGTAGTTTCCTTTAATTAAGTTCAGCTCATTCCCTCCTAATTGAATGTATTTACACTCATCCAGTGTGAGGCTTATTTTGTTTGAGCACATTGAATAGAGTCCTACAGACTACATTCAGCTGCCAAGCCAGTTATTAAACTTCTCTCTCCTTTTGGATGTTTACTTTTTATGCACAGACATGTGCTAATGCCATACACAACAACACTAATGACATACATTTATAAAAAGAAAGAAGCACACTGCGAAGAACAAAGAGGTGTAAGAATAACAACCAAATCTAGTAGTCTATCAGGAGTTGGCTGAAAAACCCCGGCTAAGCTTTCACCGTTCCAGTACCAAGACAGAGACATAGAGATATTCCTTAAAGAAAGAATGTAAGATGGAATGGTTCTGGAAATTGTTCCTGTCCAATTTGGACACAGCAAAGACACAGATTAATTGTCATTTTTGTCAGACTACGTAAAACATTGTAGCTGTTAGTGTAGTATAACCCTTCAACCGCCAGCTTTTTCCAGACAGACATAAGAATGTTTAACAGAATGTGTATTGGGCTCAATTATTTCCCTTTCTCCAGATCCCAGCCATCTCCAAGTGTGGTCCACTGTTGAAAAAGAACAACATATGGCAAACTCCTCTCCCAGGAGTGGAATGTAGACCAAATATGGTCTGTCATAATACTTCTGTGGAGCACTAGGACAGGTGCTCCCCAATATATACCTGATGTACCAAGTTATGGCATGCTCCAGACAATGTGGGGGCGGCCATGCATGTAGAAATATGGTATGGTTATGATAAGGAGGCTGCTTCCCTACATTTTACAAGTGTAAACCTTATGGCCAGAAGCTCCAGAGGGGAAAGAGGTTTCTACCCCCTATGTTGGTAAAAAGAAGTGCTGCCATAGAAAGCTTCGTTTGCATAGGCTAATGACCCACAGGTCCAGTAGTGATGCTTGGGAGATCACCAGATGTACACAAAGAGAAAGAACTCTTACCTTGTGGGAAAGAGCTAGTTTCCAAGCAGTCAGAACTCCGCTCCTGGGAGGATTTCACAATAAGAGATGACACAGAGGATGGCAGCAGAGGTGAGTGGACTCCAGTGAACCCCCAACTACCCAGCACCTTAATAGAACCTGACTCTATGCTGGGTTAGGTTGTGGCGCTTCCACCCGGGACTGGGCAAGCAGCTCCCGTGGGACTGGAGACAGACCAGCAAAGAGACATTTGAACTACTGCTACATCCTGATCCCAACCACGAGAGGGGTTTAGTGGATGGATGTGGTGGTGTGGTCAATATGGGACATTCTTACCAGCAGGTGGGAAGGGAGTTAAATGAACTGCTGCAAAGTTACTGAAAGAGGGAGTATTTTATTCTTTATTTGCATATGTTCTGTTGCTGTGCCCACCCAAGTTTATGACTGTGTTCCCTTTCTTCTTCGAGTGATTGTTCATGTCCATTACACGTTAGGTGTGCGCGCGCCGCGTGCACGGACGTCGGAAACTTTTTCCCTCAGCAGCTCCCGTCGGGCCGGCAGGGTCCCCCCTCCCGCCAGAGTGGCGCCCCGCTCTAGAGTATATATATATCCCTGCGGGCCCGACCCTCCCTCAGTTCCTTCTTACCGTCCGTGGCGGCGTTGGAACAACTCTGTCTCTCGTCTGAGAGTGTCCCTTAGCATAGTAGTTAGTGTTATCTTTACAGTTATCAGTTCTTTAGTAGCTAGTGTTAAGCTTAGCAGTTATCAGTTCTTTAGAAATACTCAAACTTCTTTGTGTTAGGTGTTTGGTCAACCCCGGCACCGGCCCTGGGCGGCGGGGCATGCCGCATGCCCAAGGCTTCAAGGCTTGTGCCATGTGCCGCAAGCCTATGCCATTAAGCGATCCACACGACTCGTGTCTACGTTGCCTGGGGGAAGCACACCAAAAAGAGCGCTGCAAGATCTGTAAGGCTTTCAAGCCCAGGACTAAGAAAGAGAGAGACTTTCGCCTTAAGCAGCTGCTCATGGAGACAGCGTTACAGCCCTCCACTTCTACGGCACCGTCAACCTCGGTGCGGAGTGCCCCGGCATCGGTCCGTGATCCAGTGCCGGCGGGGCACCCTAAGCCCACAGCACCGAATCAGCGGGAACACCTCCGGCATCAGTCGTCTTCGCCGGCAAAATCAAAGGGCCAACCCAAGGCCTGAGGACGCTCCCTGCATAAGAGGGTAGCACCCGCGAAGTACTCGAGTGCGCCTAAGGCCGTTGCGGCCCCGGCACAGATCCCGGTGACAGTGGCTCCAGCGCCGAAAGGCCCGTTGAGCCCCAGGATAGGCGCGTCGAGTGAGGAGGAAGGGTTGGAGGAGCTTTTGGAACAGCCCTCCACCCCGGACACATTTGAGGCAGCAAAGGACCTCATTGAATTGTCCGCTGAGGGCCCCCTCCAAACTAAAGACAATCCGCCGAGACTGCCATCCAGAGGCAAGCCGGCAATGGTGCGCCCATCACGGTCACCATCTTGGCACCGTTCATGGCGCCAGTCCCAGTCAAGCTCCGCCTCGGTGGACTCCCGGCTTCCCTCCGCGCAGAGAGCCGCACAGCCGTCGGGCCCCAATAAGCACCCGGCACTGACCCAGCAGCCCTACTCGAGTAGGCACCAGGACGTGTCAGTTACGCGATCCCCGAGACCAACCACCCGTAGTCGTTCCCGGTCCCGTGGTCACCGGTACTGATCCAGGTCCAGGTCGGCAAGACACTACTCCCGGTCCCGGTCACGGAGCCACTACTCTCCAACCCCAGACCGGCACCGTCCCACGGCACCGCCGTGGCCTTCCAAATCACCGTCCGTGGTTTCGGAGGCAGACTCGGGCCGGTCCAGCAGATATGCCCATAGGGCACAGGCCAGTAGGGAACACGAAGCCGCTTGGCACCCACAATGGGGCCAGCCAGGACAATGGCATGGCCCCCCCATCCAGGACCTCGAGATCTGGGCCCTCGGGATACTGGTCCCGCTCTCCGCAGTGGCGCCCGCCCTCTCGCAATGAGGCCACGGTCTCCAGACCACCGGAGCGAGAAAGGGCGGACTCAGCACCGAGCCCGGTACCGTCTCAGACCCACGTCATAGAACGGGCCCCAGAGGAGCACCCAGTCGGTAAGGAGTTACAGGAAGAGGAAGACACGCAAAAGGCCCTGACCTCTTCCTCCTCACCAGACGAAGCCGTGGCGGGCACAACAGTGTCCGGCCCTCCCCTGATTGACCATCGGGCGCACCAGGAACTGCTCCGCCGAGTAGCCCTCAATCTGGGATGCAGGCGGAGGAGACGGTAGAGCAGGAGGACCCCATGGTCGACATCCTAAGCCCAGAGGGCCCCTCCAGGATCGCGCTCCCGCTCATAAAAACGGTCCAGTCCAACTACAAAACAGTATGGCAAACACCAGCCTCCAGTGCACCAACTGCGAAAGGCGTGGAGAGGAAATACTTCGCCCCATCTAAAGGGTTTGACTTCCTCTTCTCTCACCCAACACCCTGTTCGCTGGTCGTCTCTGTGGTCAATGAACGAGAGCAACATGGCCAGCAAGTCCCGGCCCCCAAAGCCAAGGAGGCAAAACGCTTGGACTTATTTGGGAGAAAGGTCTATTCGTCCAGGGGCCTCCAGTTGAGGATCGCTAACCAACAAGTGATTCTGAACAGACACAACTTCAATTCTTGGGCATCAGTCTCCAAGTTTAAGGAATCCCTGCCTCGGGGCTCACAACCCGAGTTTACGGCTATAGTGGATGAAGGGAAGGCAGTAGCCAAAACCTCCCTACAGGCCTCCCTTGACTCCGCGAACGCAGCTGCTAGGACAGTCGCGTCAGGGGTAGTAATGAGATGCTCGGCAGGCTTCCGGCCTTCCCCCAGAGGTGCAAAACACCCTCCAAGACCTTCCGTTCGAGGGGTCAGGCTTGTTTTCGGACCAGACGGGTGCCAGACTACATAGCCTCAAAGACTCTTGAGCAACCCTCAAGTCGTTGGGAATGCATACCCCAGTGACACAGAGGAAACCCTTTAAGCTCCAACCACCGCAGAGGCAGTACCACTCTCGTCCTCGACAGGAATCGTACCACAGAAGGGGCAGGGATAACAAGCGTAGACGTAACAATACGCCTAACCAGGGCCAAAATCATGGCCAAGGCAAGCCGCAGCCGGGAAATAAGCCAGGGTTTTGAAGCTGTGATCAAGGACAGCGTACCAAACTCTATTCCGGATCCCCCTCTATGTTTCAGGGACCGCCTGTCCCGTTTTTACCGTGCTTGGTCACATATAACATCGGACCGCTGGATCCTGTGCACAGTGGAGGCGGGCTACACCCTTTAGTTCTCCTCACCTCCTCCCTCCCACCCCCCATCCCCGTCCCTCTTCAGGGACCCCTCTCACGAGCAACTCCTCATGCAGGAGGTGCGGACCCTCCTCACAGTAGGAGCAGTGGAAGAGGTTCCTCCGGACCTAAAGGGGAAAGGATTCTACTCCAGATATTTCCTGATTCCCAAAGCAAAAGGGGGCCTCCGTCCCATTTTGGACCTACGCGGACTAAACAAATTTTTGGTCAAGGCACGTTTCCGTATGGTCTCCCTTGGAGCTATTATCCCATCCCTGGATCCGGGGATTGGTACGCTGCCCTCGATATGAAAGATGCGTATTTTCACATTGCCATCTGCCCGGCCCACTGGCAGTTCCTGCCATCAACCAACGCCATTTTCAATTTACGGTCTTGCCCTTTGGCCTAGCAACGGCCCCGCAAGTATTCACAAAATGCATGTCCGTTGTGGCAGCTTTTCTTCGGAAAAGAAAGATGCGCGTATACCCGTACTTGGACGACTGGCTCCTCGTGGGCAGGTCGGAGGCCGAGGTCCGCTCCCATGTGATGCTGGCACTAAAGGTGTTCCGCAAGCTCGGTCTACTGGTCAATGTGCCCAAGTCCTCACTTATCCCCACGCAGAGACTGGACTTCATAGGGGCAGTCTTGGACTCGGTGGCGGCACGGGCAAGTCTTCCAGTGTTACGGTTCTTGGCCATTCAAAGGGTCGTAAGCTCCATCCAACAATTCCCCACGACCATGGCCAGATGCTGTATGTAACTCTTGGGGTACATGGCGGCCTGCACACATGTAGTCAGATATGCCCGCCTAAGACTCAGGCCATTACAGTTGTGGCTGGCCCAAACGTATCGCCCCAACAGAGACCCCTTAGACCTGGTAGTGACAATCCCAGCTCGGGTGTCGAACTTCCTCCACTGGTGGCTCGATCAGCAGCAGGTTTGTGAGGGGGTCCCCTTCGCTACCCCGCAACCCACTCTGACATTAGTAACAGATGTGTCGGACCTGGGTTGGGGGGGCGCACCTGAGGGACCTGCAGACCCAGGGCTTATGGTCCAGGGAAGAAAAGTTGCTTCACATCAATCTGAAGGAGTTAAGGGTGGTTCGCCTCGCCTGCCAGACCTTTCACACTACCATAGAAGGCCACAGCGTGTCAGTTCTGATGGACAACACTACCGCCATGTTCTACATAAACAAGCAGGGCAGGTCTCGATCCTCTCCCCTCTGTCACGAGGCGCTCCTCCTATGGGACTTCTGTATAGCCCATTCAGTCCACCTACTCGTAACATATCTCCCAGGGGTCCAAAACGGGTTAGCAGACCGCCTCAGCCGGTCCTACCACATGCACGAATGGATGTTGAGACAGGACATCCTGTATTCAATCTTCAAGAGGTGGGGGTTTCCCCAGGTGGATCTCTTCACCACCAAGGGCAACAGCCAATGCCCTCAGTTTTGTTCATTCCAGAACCTCAGCCCGGGCTCGTTGGCAGATGCCTTCGCGATTCTGTGGGGCGGGATCCTGAGGTATGCCTTCCCTCCATTCCCGCTCATCCACAAGGTCCTCCTCAAGACCCGCAGGGACAAGGCGTCAGTCATCCTCATCGCTCCGGCGTGGCCACACCAGCACTGGTTCACGATCCTGCTGGAACTGTCCATGACCGCCCCGATTGCCCTCCCCCTCCATCGCGACCTCATCACACAGGACCGGGGTCGCCTACTCCACCCGAACCTACAGTCGCTACATCTCATGGCGTGGTATCTCTCTAGCTAAACAATACGGAGCACAGGTGCTCCCACCAGGTCCAGCAAATTCTCCTTGGTAGTAGGAAGCCCTCCACAAGAGCAACCTACCTTGCCAAATGGAAGAGGTTCTCCCATTGGTGTGAGCCTCATCACATACAGCCTCTGCAGGCCTCAGTTCCATCAATTCTGGACTACTTGCTGCACCTCAAGCATCAAGGCCTCGCCCCCGCCTCAATTAAAGTGCATCTGGCTGCCATATTGGTTTTCCATCTTGGGGAGTTGGGAGTTTCGGTGTTCTCCATCCCCACAGTAGCCCGATTCCTCAAGGGGCTGGAGAGGGTGTTTCCCTACTCGTGCCCGCTGGTCCCTGCGTGGAATCTCAACCTGGTCCTAACTAAACTCATGGGGCCACCCTTTGAACCCCTAGCCTCTTGCTCCCTCATGCACCTCTCATGGAAGGTAGTGTTTCTCGTGGCCATCACATCGGCTAGGAGGGTATCGGAATTGAGAGCCTTCACTTCGGAACCTCCTAATACAGTTTTTTATAAGGATAAGGTGCAACTGAGGCCGCACCCTAAATTCCTTCCAAAGGTGGTCACACATTTTCATATGGGTCAGGACATTTGTTTACCGGTGTTCTTCCCTAAGCCCCATACGGACGCAAGCCACCGCAGCCTGCATACCCTCGATAGAGCCTTGGCATTTTATCTAGAACGGACCAGGCCATTCCGCAAATCGGCTCAACTGTTTATTGCCATTGCGGAGCGAATGAGAGGCCAGCCTATCTCGACGCAATGCTTGTCAGCATGGATTGTGCTTTGCATACGCACGTGCTATGAGCTCGCCAACGTACCAGCCCCGGAGATCAGGGCTCACTCGACTAGGGCCCAAGCGTCCTCGGCGGCTTTCTTGGCGCAGGTTCCACTCCTGGAAATCTGTAAAGCGGCCACCTGGTCATCGGTGCATATGTTCACAGCCCACTACGCGATCCATCATCAGACCAGAGAGGACGCGGTGGTCGGCAGGGCTGTGCTTCAATCAATTGTTCCTTGGCTCCTACCCTCCTCCAATGGTAAGCTTGCGAGTCACCTAATGTGTAATGGACGTGAACAATCACTCGAAGAAGAAAAAACGGTTACTTACCTTCTGTAACTGTTGTTCTTTGAGATGTGTTGTTCACATCCATTTCACTTCCCACCCTCCTCCCCCTCTGTCGGAGTCACTGGCAAGAAGGAACCGAGGGAGGGTCGGGCCCGCAGGGATATATATACTCTAGAGCGGGGCGCCGCTCTGGCGGGAGGGGGGACCCTGCCGGCCCGACAGGAGCCGCTGAGGGAAAAAGTTTCCGACGTCAGTGCAAGCGGCGCGCACACACCTAATGTGTAATGGACGTGAACAACACATCTCAAAGAACAACAGTTACAGAAGGTAAGTAACCGTTTTTTTCCTATAATAAAGACTCCCTTGTTTGTACAAAATCTCAGACTATTTGTAAGAGGGGATGTTCTGCCAGTTAAGGGCATCCAGAAAGGGTGTGCTTAGCTTCCCCCAGAATTCTGGGTGGAGGCTTGAGCTAGTTTAATTATTTTGTCAAGGGGGACCCTAGATATATTGAACCTGGCCCCTTTTGCTGCTATCAACCATCTGGTAGAAGGTTTACACACCATTTTAGGTGGTCATGGCTGCTTCAAAGTGCACAGCTAGAGATAACCCCAGTGGGTACCATGCAAAGATACCAGAGCACAGTAACCAGCCAGTAAGATCCTGGATAAGATGGTGTATGAATGGTTTCCCATTGCTGTTAGAAAGTTATGGATAGGTTTGTGTTGTCCACGGAGAAGGATTTGCAGCCATGGCATGGATGGTAGCAGGATCCATACACTAGATGTGTGGAGGGATAGTCTGGCAATGATGTTGGAATATTCCGTACTGCTCTTGGATCCGTGGGATTGGCCCACTGACGTAGCTTACCTTCAGAAGAGAGACTGTATAGGTTTAAGGCTTAAAGACCATTTCCTTGGAATTATAGGAAGGCCTTACTTTTGAGCAGAGTTATTGTAAGGTGCACTTCACACAGTGTCTGCCCCTTTTGCTTTCTTTACTTCCCAAGGTTAGGGTTAACTATTACTTTGGGCTTTTATTTTTTCCTGCACTACTAATATCGTACCCTTTTCCTCACCAGAGTGATCTATTCTAATGGTATGTAAGAGCCTAGAGTTAAGGTTATGTCAACTTTTAGTTATGGGGTCTTGCTTTCTGGAATTTGTATGTCAGCAATAAAAATTTGTTCAAAGAAGAAACTTGTCTTGCAAAAGTTCCACTGAGGAGACTGTGGGAAATCACTTTGGTTTTGAATTCTATAAATGAAAATCTTTTAAAATGTGGTTTATCAGTTTGGGATTGTTTTTTGTAAAGATTATAATTCCAGTGTCTTCAGTTTAAAATATAGGTGATCCGGTCTAATGACTTTTGGTATGAGGACAGTTCAGTTTAATTTGATTACTTACCAAGTAGACTACCTTTTCCCCCGCACATTTTCTCAAATTATTACATGTACTCGATCTGCATAATTAAAGAACGGATTATAATCACTCTAACGGCTCTGTTCCAATGCACTAAATCCTGCAAGTAATGTGACTTAAAATTTACCTGATTATCGACCCAGTTCTGTCACCCGTCTTCATGCTGAGTAGTACTTACTCATAGGAGTAGTCCAGTTGCACCCATTAGACTACTCATGTAAGTGCTACTCAGTATGAGGAAGTCAGAGTTTGAATATACCTCATAGACCAGAACTGCTCCTCCAAAGCTGAGCAAAATAATACAAGGAGTTTATTTTAGATATGGTAGAATTGCAGATAAATAATACATAATCTGAAGGATTCAGAACAATTTTTTCTATTTTCTTAGGTAAAATTTCTCTTTTTTAAAAAAATTGCAGTGTGTATTTAAAAATAAAAAAGAAAGTTTGAGGGGGAAAGGGTAAAACAAACTGATAAAAGCCAGAAAATTCACTGTGAATATTCAAGCTCACAGTATGTTTGCAGACAGCTAAAGTTTTGTTAGTATTTGAATGTGGGTCAGGAAACAGACACCACACCATATGACCTAAGCAACCAATTACACAGCTTGGATATAAAATTGTGAATATTGAATTCATTGTGAATAATCTTGTAGTGGGGTTAGCCACCTCCTGACTGCCCCCTCATGGCCAGGGGTCACTTTGCAGGCATTCTGTCCCTGTTAGCCCCCTCATGCAAGCCCCTTAAGTACATCACACAATCGCTCTTGTGGCTAATGGCACTGATACCCAGAGCTGGATTAATAACAGTAATGGTTCAAGCAGTCCTCAGGAGCCCCAGAATAAAATTTATAACCATAAATCAAAAGTTCATACTCAGCCTGGTTCTTCTGCCATACACAATCAGTTCCACCAAAAGCTGCCAGTCCCAGCTCTTTCTGGCTGGAGTACAGCCCTCTGGCTTCCAGGTCCCCCAACCCCTTCTCCCAGTTGGGATCTCCATCAGGACCTGGGCCCACTACGCCCAGGCTTTATGTGGCTGAAGTTCAGCCCTCGGGTTCTGGCTTCTAGGCCCAAATCGTTTGCTCAGTCGGGGTTTCTAGCCAGAGCCTCTTGCTCACTGCAGCTCCTCTCTGTCACAGCTTCCTTAGTCAGGATCTTCCCTGAAGCTGCCTTTCACTGGCTACAATTTTCTGCATTTCCTCTTCATTGCAGTCTCCTGCTGTTCCGTGCCGGGCAATCACCCTGATCTCTCCAAGGTATGGATTATTCTGTAATCTGTAATTGGCTAGCTCCAGTCTGTAAGGGGCAAGCTATCGTGTTACAAGTTACAAGTTATAGGCTGAAACTGGTTCAATTGAATTCAAATAGTTCTTAGATTTTAAAGCCATATGAACGTTCTTCATAAAAACTATAGTCTGTCTGCCCGAGGAGAACGTGCTAACAAAATGGTCTAAATTCACTCAACAAATTATTCATCTCAAATTACTCATCTAGCTCTACTCCTGCTTTTCCTTACATATACATTAAAGTGAAAGTATCTCCTTCTTAATTTTGGCTTCCTTGGCCTCGCTCTTGTATTATGAGAGTTCTATATAAAAAGCAATACCTGTTCATGTATGTGTGTGTGAATAGTTAATACTTATAAAGAGCGCCATCTACAGGCATATAAGAATAGGGTCTGCAACACTGTTAATAAGCTTGTAGGTTCAATACAGTTGTTACACTACAAAATGACTTTCTTGCTGAGCAGCTCTTACTGACATGTATCTTAATAAAAAAAATAGCATTAAAATATTATGTTATATTAATACATGAAACATATCATGGAATCTGTAAATAGGTAATGGTTAACAATAATTTAAGAGAGTGTCTTTCATAACAGCTTTGCCGGGAAGACCAAGGGTGTTAAGAGCTAGTGTACAGAGCAACCAGAGGAAGCCATTTGCAGTATATTTAACAAGTTTTATCAGCCGTACAAAACCTCAGGAACTGCACTATATGTTGTTGGCCACTATCTACTGGCACCTTAACTATTTACACACATACACGTTAGAGAACATTACGGTAACAAGGTAAACACTTGAGATGGTCAGAAAAATTCCAACAAAACTGTTTTTGGTCAGAATTTGCCAATTCATCTAAATGTAAATGGTCCACAGAGATGGTTTGATTTTTGACAAAGTTCCTCTGAAAACCAGGGAGGGTGAAGCCTGCCAGGCAGGTTACCAATGGAAACCTGCTTGTTTTCCTGCCAGCTTACCCATCTAGCTCCTGGGCAACCTCTCTGGCTGCTTGCTGAGGAGCCTGAGCTTCCAGGATCTGCTGCTCTGGAGCATTCCACCAGGCGGAAGCCCCCAAGGTCTATTAGCGTCTGAGCTCCATGGCTACATCCCCTTTCATGGAGAATTTTGAAATTTGGGGGTTTTGTTCTGAACTGGAATGAAACCAAATTTTGAAATGGCAAAATCCTCCACAAAACAGAATTACCGTTCTCTGCCCAGCTGTCATAGACAGTGTTCTGCTTCATGAATTAGATACTTACAGATGCACACACACATACATGTTCAATGACAGATTTCTGAAAGTCTGGAAAGACTCTGGCAGCTCCTTATTGCAGGGGTCTTTCCCTGTGGCTCCTCGTTGCTGGCCAGTAGCTCCCTGCTACAGAACTTTTCCCAGCTGCCTTCCCCTCTTTCACTGACATGTGTAGCTACACCACAGCATGGATGCAGTCTGATTTTTCTCTGTGTGTAGCTCACATACCCAATGCACTGCTGCAGGAGGTGTGCAGTGTAGACGTAGCTTTTTCCATTGCAAAGTGGAATGTATGCTTGTAGAATCCATACCAAACTGACCGTTCACCATAGGTGCTGGAACTAGGGGTACGGGGGGTGCTGCCGCACCCCCTGACTTGAAGGGGTTTCCATTAAATACAGGGTTTACAGTTTGGTTCATTGGCTTTCGGCACCCCCACTATAAAAATTGTTCCAGCGACCCTGCTGGTCACCAAAGCAATCTGGTTGTTCTGGATTTAATGCTTCTGGAATCATTCCCCCTGCAAAATGCAGATTTTCCAGTGATGTAGGGCTGCCATAGGCTCTCCTATGCTCCCCCTGGACACAAGCACAAGAGGTGTGGTTGGACAAAAGAGTGTGTGGCCAGCGCATTTCAATACCTTGCTAATCCCTTGCAGTTGGAACAGTCCCTTGGAATGGTAGGGAGCCAGGCCCACATTAGAGCAACCTTCAGACTGTTTCAGCCCCTGGATAGTCTGAGGATCAGGGAAATATAAAGATGGTTTATAACCATCTTTGTCACACACAACCCCCTTCCCAGATCTTGTGCCAAGCACAGCTCAGACAGACAAGAGAATCTGTCCTATCATCCATAGTCAAAATCAAAATGAAGAAACTGATATCACGTAATGATATTGTGAACTAATGTTATAGTTTCTGAGATTTGGACATGACATACTGACAGGAATTCCACTATTCTATGCTAACTGTTATGAGTTATATTAAGTAACGCAACGATTTTGTCATGGACATTTTTAGCACAGCCTTCCCTATCCAGCCCTCCATACAGTTTTGGAACCCCGATGTGGCCCTCAGGCCAAAAAGTTTACCCACCCTGGCCTATAGGGACTGGAGAGCTCCGCGGGATTTCCCTGCTGGCAGCAGCAGCTGAGGAGCTGCCGGGGATCCCCCGCCCCTCTTGGGGACTGGGGAGCTCTGGGGGATTTTCCCCACCACCACGTAGGCTGGGGAGCAGTAGGGGACCCCTGCCACTCCAGCTGGCAGGGGTACCCCGAAGCTCTCAGCCACCATGGGAGGCAGGGGTAGCCTGCAGCTCCCAGCCGCTGAAGGCTGACGTCATGGAGATCTGCGGAAGTCACGTATTCTGTGACCTCCATGACCAAATCGTAGTCTTACTCATAAGCAATTTCATTGATTCCTTTTTGAATGTGGATGGTTATTTATACCCAGATTTTAGCACCTATGTAAAAGGGAAATAGCCCATGACATCTTAAAATTCAGTAATTTACAGAATGTAAAGTGTCATTGTGTGGACACATTTTAGACTGCGGAAATGGAGATGGGGAAGGAAACAAGATAATCAGATGCTACGCTCTGTATCTGTTTATCCTGAATACTGTTTTTAAAAGTATTTGTTATTATTTAATACATATTATGTTAGTGCTTCGAGACCAGGCAGACTAGGGCCCCATTGCTAATTGCTTTACATAACCCTGCCCCAGAAGCATATACAGTCTGGAAGGATCTAGAATCTACAATCTAGAAATGAGATAGCTAATATGGAAAAGAGCTAGCGAATATATTATCTAGTGTGCTTCTTCCCCTAGGTGCAGGATTGTCACACTAAGAAAGATTCAATAGGCATTTTCCAGTCTAGTTAAATGGAACATATGATGAAGTTTCAGCTGCTCTCTTGAAAGACTCATATCTTACTATCAGGAAGTTTTTCCTGATATTTATTTTAAGTTTCTCCTTTTCAATTTCATTCTAGTACTCCGAATCCTATGCAAAATATTTGGTTTTCCTCTTTGAAGTTTATATTTACAGCCTTCATATATTTGTAGTCTGTAATCTTAACTCCGCCAACACATGCACAGCATTGTCATTGTCAGGCTCTATCTAGCCTCATCACCTTACAAGAAAACAGAAACAAGTACTTCCTTGGAAATTCATTCATTCTTCCTTTCATCCAGTGGCAGAGATGGGTATTTGGCAGTATTTTTTCATTATATTGTGGGACAGCTAAGGTAAAAGGTATACTCTTCATTTTGAATGTGTTGAAATTCTAGATTATTTTCCTCTCTCGAGCCATGGACTATCTGCTGAATATGCTCTCTCTAGTTTTCAGAAGCCTTATCTTTGTTGTAGACAGCTCTGTTTTTCCTAAGGTACACAGCTGAAAATAGACTCTGGTCATAGAGTGCTAGGCAGTTTGGACCCAGACCATTGAAAGCTTTGAAGTTTTGGCCCTGGGACTTTGATCTGGACCTACTATTCAGCGAGGAGGCAGTGTTCTCCCTCCCTCCTCCTTGCCCAGCCGCCACACAACCTGAGGCCACAAGACGACCTGCCGGCTACCACTGCTGTTATTGTGAGGAACAGCTGCTGTTACGAGGGAAACACTCAGAGGAGCCTGCATGCGGTGTGGGAACAGAAAAGCTGGATGGGTGGTGAGTGGTAGGGACTGGAATAATTGATAGATTTGTAGAAGGAAGAATATAGACTTGATTCAGAGGTTTTTAGCAAGATGGGTGGTATTGAGTATTTTACTCAGGGAACGGGTAACCTAGGTGTTATTTTCAACTCTGACCTCTCTAGGTCCTCACATTAAGGCTATGTCTAAATCTTACAGATTCTTCCTGCATAACATCTCTAAGATACGGTGTTAGTTATCCATCTACCCAGCTAAAACTCTTGTCCAGGCTGTCCTTTCAATGACTGCAGCCATCTTTTCTCTGGTCTTAACAAATGCAGCCTTGTCCTGCTCATGTCCATTCAGAATACTGCTGCAAAGATCACTGTCCTAGCCCATCACTTTGATAATATCACCCCTATCTTTACACCCCTTTACTGGCTCCCTCTTCTCTATCATATCAAACTTAGGCAGCTTGTCTTCACTTTCAAGGCCAGTCACAGCTTGTCCCCATCTTATTTATAATCTCTCACTCACTCACGATGTGTCGATTCCCATCTCTGACTGGCCCATGATACCAGCCTCACTCTCCAACTTGTCAAATGTTCAAACAAGCGCCTGTGTGCTTTCTCATATGCTGTCCTTCACATTTGGGAGGTACTCCCACCCACAGAGCCACTTTATTGTTCTTCAGATCCCTCCATAAAACTCTCCTTTGCTGTGAAGCTGATAAAAAACACTCAAAAATGGTTACGCTGCTGGTGCGCTGATACCCCTGCCTGTCATGCTGAACAATATTGCCTTATTGGGGGGAGGGATAGCTCAGTGGTTTGATCATTGGCCTTCTAAACCCAGGGTTGTGTGTTCAATCCTTGAGGGGGCCATTTAGGGATATGTGGCAAAAATCTATTGGCTGATTTAATTGGGGATTGGTCCTGTTTTATGCAGGGGTTGGACTAGATGATCTCCTGAGGTCCCTTCCAACCCTGATATTCTATGATTGTTTCCTTGTAATCGACCATCTACCTCTATCCAGCTCTTGTTTCTTGTCTTATACATACATTGTAAACTTTTGGGGGGGCAGGAACCATCTTTTTGTTCTGTGTTCATACAATGCCTTGCACGATAGGTCCTGGGCCATGTCTGGGGCTCCTAGACATTATGATAATACAAATAGATAATAATTAATCATTTATAATGATGGCTTTCTCATTTGTTCAAATGTTGGAGGCACATCACTGCATTATAGACTCTATTTCTAGAAGGAAATCTTAGTCTGCACGCTGTTCGTGGAGGTCGGTGGGAAGTGAAGGTGTGCTTGTTTCCACCCCATTTAACCAATGCTTGAAAGCATGTTGGAATCAGAGTGCATTAGGCACCGTCAGTCCTGGGCCTGGCGTCTCCCTGCTCTGCAGTACCAGTGGAGTGAACAAATCTGGTTGTCTGGGTCACTTGCTGGCACATTTTCTGAGAAAAATGATTTATAAGTTGAGAAGTAACCTTCCAAACTGTATGTTTAGTACGCTGTGCTCACCTCGGGCTGTAGCTGCAGACACAATGCGATGCCATGGTCTGATAATGCAATACCAGGAACTGTAAAAATAGCACAAAGGAATGACAGAACCTACAATAAAACCTTGCTTTATGATTCATTTCATTCCCGATAATACATTTCTCAATTTCATTTCACTGCTCCTGGATTGTCTTTTTATGCTATGAAATTTTGTTTCCCTTAGCTATTTGATATAAAAATGGATCTTAAAAATAGATTGTGAATGAAGAACAGTGTGTGCCATTTCTGTAAAAGAAGATTGTCCCACAGTTTCATTCAGTGAATGTTGTACTGTGCTTAAGAGAGGCTCACAACTGAAATAGCTGCATATCAGAATAAAGGTCTACTGGTAGAGGTGTAGGGGGCAGCCCTGTTTGCCTCACACCAGTGCTAGCCATTCTTTATCCATTTTGAAATAAGAAAAGGAAAGAACACACTAGGTTAAAAAATGATGATGTACGGCTGCAAGAAAAAAAATCTGTACACATCAAATTAAAAATAATTAATTGGTAATCGCAACGTGATATGGTACAAGCATGTCTTTTCTAAATGTTGTGTTATAACAGAAGCTGTAATCTCAGGAGGCTGTTAATGCTATATAACACCCGCCCTCTTCTGAATCATCACTTGATTTCTCTCTTCTGGTACCTTTCCTGCTTCATTTAAACACACCATTGTCTCCCACATCCTCTAAAATCCCTCTCTAGATCCCACCAGCCCCCTTTCCTTTGCCTCTGAGCTTTTCCTAACATGCTGCCTCCTCATGCTGAACTGATCCTCTCCACCAACTCTCTCCTTGATCCCGTGCAATCTAGCCTTTGCTACCACCACGCCATTGAAACTGCCCTTCCAAAAATCACCAGTGACCTCTATTTTGGCCAAACATCAAGGCCTCTTCTCAGTTCTTCTACTCAATCTATCTGCCTTCAGCACAGCTGATCACTCCCTTCACTCAGCTCACTCATTCTGTGCTGTCCTGGCTCCCTTCCCACTTTTCTAACCATTCTTTCACTCTGGGCCTTGATCATCACAACTACTATACTCCAGCCTCCTTCTCTTTGGCCTCCATGTCTCATATGTCCTCTTCAATCCATTCAAATCTCGGTTGCAAAAATAGTCTACATTGCTAAACAACACAAGCATATTCACAGACCCTTTTTAATCCCTTCGCTGGCTCCATATTGTCTTCTGCATCAAATCCAAGCTCGCTCTTCTTGCTTCAAGGTCTTCCACACTCTAACTGCTTTCTATCCATGTGTTCTTGTCTCCTTTCTCTCATCATGGCTCTCCCACACCACAATTTGTTCTGACCAAGTTATCTAGGCAACCACATGTTCATATTCCTGCTGCTTTTATCTTCCCACAACCCCTCTGAGTGTTTGTCAGCATATCTTAACAGGGCCTGATCAAAAGACCATTGACTTCAACATAGCTTTGGAGTAGGCCTGTAGCCTCTAAGCTCTTCTAGGCAGGAGGTCCATATTTATTTCTTTTATAGAGTGCCATGAATATTTTGATACTATAAGTCAGTGTTTCCCAAACTTGGGACGTCGCTTGTGTAGGGAAAGCCCCTGGCAGGCCGGGCCGGTTTGTTTACCTGCCGCGTCCGCAGGTCCGGCCGATCGCGGCTGCCACTGGCTGCGGTTCACTGCTCCAGGTCAATGGGAGCTGCTGGAAGCAGCAGCCAGTATGTCCCTTGGCCCGCGCCGCTTCCAGCAGGTCCCATTGGCCTGGAGCAGCGAACTGCGGCCAGTGGGAGCCGCGATCAGCCAGACCTGCAGACGGAGTAGGTAAACAAACCGGCCTGGCCCGCCAGGAGCTTTCCCTACACAAGCGGCGTCCCAAGTTTGGGAAACACTGCTATAAGTAATAAAGAACTGGCCATTAGGAGCAGTTTTGTCATCAAAGCATGTTACTTACCCTGTTGAAAATATATAAACCAACACTGAGTTTTATATGCATCTCCCTGCAAATGTGATCTTTACATTTAGGCCGTTACAGAATAAAAAAAGATTTACAGCCCATGACAAGGAAAAAATAGCTCTTCATCAACTATAGAGCATTTTGTTCATATTAGACAGCACATGTTACTTATTGGCATTCTTTTACTAGGGTACCTGGAGCATCCTAATGCCATGGCTATGACAGTTTGATGCATAGCATTTTCTACAAACTGTCTGTTTAAAATCCCAAAACATGCAAACTGATTCTAATTTCTCTGGAAGATTCACTGTCAAGATTGGCAGTATTTAACTTATTGTACCTTCTTAAAGTACATTTCTTATTGGGTTTATTTGATTTTTTTTTAAGGATAGGAAGAAGGGAGAGAGAGTAGAGTGAGACTGAAGAAGATCAATGCTTTAATTTTTTCTTAAAATAAAAATTACCAGAAGCCCAGAGCTCAGGAGCTACTCTATAATAACATACCAGTATACACACATGATAAGAAGGGGTGAATTAGGACTGAAACAGATTTCATTCGTAAAGTAAATAATAGTGAATGAAACAATAGTTTAAAGGTGAAATGTACTGTACCTGGACAGTACCTTTTAAAGTAGATATTGGTCTGAAGCCACAAAATTCAGCATCCACATATTTTCAAGGGTTTTGGTTTGGACCATTCTAGAAATAGGGCTGTAGGGAGCCAGAGAGGCTTCCCTCCGAACCTGAGGGTAAAGAGTCAGTCTCTCTCAGCCTGAGGGGGCGGGGCCAGATCAAGCTTACTCCACCCCCCAGAAGGGGAGGGGTGGAACAGGAAGTACAAAGAGCGGGGCCCTTAGCCCAGTCAGGGCAGCACCAGGGAGGGAGGCAGACGCAGACCGCTCCCTTCAGACCCTGCTGCTGGTCCAGGATAAACCTGACCTGGAGGAAGGACAGGGGCTACCAGGGCTGCCCACCACCGAGTACCCGGAGGAACTAGAGGAGCCTCAGGTGGAGGGGGATCTGGAGCTGCCAGCAGCCGAGTACCCGGAGGAACTGGAGGAGCCTGAGGCAGAGGGAGAGCTGGAGCTGCCAGCAGCCAAGGAACAGAGGAGCCTGAGGCGGAGGGGGAGCTGGAGCTGCCAGCAGCGGAATACCCGGATGAGCTGGAAGGACTGGAGGGATTTCCTCAAGGGACCAGGTAGGAAGGAGCCCAGGGACAGAACTGCACAGTGTGGTGAGTCTATTTGGTCAGAGTATTGCAGAGGGACCCCGCTGACCTGGTGGCGGGACCCTCGCTCTGACACTGTCAGGGCCCTGGGCTGGAATGCAATGGAGTTGGGTGGACCTGCATTCCCCTACCCCGGCCAACCCGCCTCGGGTAGCAAAATACCGATAGCGCTATAGACTTTTGCCGGCGCTCCCCTGCCTGAGGGGCACGCTATAGGCCTCCCTCCGCTAATTCCCTAGTGACAGATGGTCTGACGCAGGCCGGCCAGTGGGACAGTAGCTAACCACCACCCCCTAGCAGCTTGGTGGGCCAACCAACACGAGTCACAAGGGCCAATTATGAAATTTGGATCTGTACCCAGTTTTGAATACTTACTTCTCCTTACATTTAATGATGTCTGGACATTGGGGTCTTGCATTATTCTGCACTCTTCCTTTAAGTTTGTTTTGTTGGAAAGAATTTTTTCCCCATGTGCTAAAGATGAATATCAAATACCATAATCTAGCATGCTGCCACGTCTTAACCAGTAACATTGATTTCAATATTTGAAGGCGCTTCCAAAATATTTCAGATGCAGGTCTTTTGCTAAGTGAATTATTTTCTCCCACTTGCAGTGAGGATAACAGATTTGCAGGTTCCTGGCATGTAGTTCTTTTGTAATGACATAGTTTGTTTCTAGTCAACTATATAATTTACCGTAATTTTGTATTATTTAAATTTATATTAGCATATGTTTCAGTCACGATATCCCAAATTTTCTGTTCATTTTACAATCTTTTATTTCACAGAGTACTAGGTGAAGCATTAAAATTTTGTGTTGCAACTACCAGGTTGGTTATCAGTGAGGACTGAACCCAGCATCTACACTAAATTAAGCATGAACAGCTACATCTTGAGCTAAAGAGCAACCTTGTGTAATTGGAGTTGCAGCAGATTCGTATCCTTAGTTGATCAAAGAAAGAGGAGGCTCTTTAAAAAATATTCATCGGTGGATTACACTTACAAGTCCCAAACAGCTTTCTTTAGTAGGAAAACTAGCCAAATAAAGCACATACGTTACCGGAGACTAAATTTTCAGCATAATTTTTTCCTGTTTCTGCTCATCATGAAGAAGAGTAAAGGAATAACCAGCACTATGGGGAATAAGGCTTATAGTAAAAACTAGCTTTCCTTGTAGGCTGAATTTTCCAAGGAGCTTAAGGGAACCTGTGACCCAGGGAGTCCCTCAGTCTCAAATGGCAGAGGGTAGCTCATAACATAGCTCACATCAGGCCTGACACACTCATTGTCCCAACACCCCTGTTGCCATAATCTGTAGCTAAAGGTGTCGTGTGAGGTATCATATGTGTAACCCTTCTGCCCATCTAAGTTGGCAGCAACAAGGGCCGGGTTCTGTATCTAGGGGTTCCGCTTCAATAACACAGTGCAAAACCGGCTCGAGCCCCCACCCAGTGACCTGGGACAATTACATACCACCCCCTGGGTGCCTCTAAGAGGCAATACTTCCCCTCTCGCAAGCACGGAGTCTGAGTGTAACAGAAAATGTTTAATAACATGAGGTAAACGACATCAGCATTAAATTGGAAAAAACACCACAACTAGAGTTCATAGACCAAACCATGAGCGAAGACCCACCCCAGCAAATTGGGCCGTGTCCTCTCCCGTTGGTTCTTGGAACCAGCGACCCAAGAATCACCAAAGTCCCAAAAGTCCGACAACCCCCCAAAGTCTCTGTCCCTGATCAGTGCAGCCCCAGAGTTCAAAAAGGGGGGGGGGGGTGAGCAGGGTGTTAAGGAGCACCTTACGTGATCCGAGGCCAACCGGCTGCTTCTCCGTGGGGTTCCACCCAGCCTTCACCACGAACTGCTCCACTCCACCCGCAGTCCCACTCCTGCCGTCCCACGAACTGCTCTGGCAGCTGCTCCGCTCCGCTCACCGACCTGTGAGCCGTGCCGCTCCCCGCTGCTCCGCTCACCGACCTGTGAGCCGTGCCGCTCTGCGCTGCTCCGCTCACCGACCTGTGAGCCGCTCCGCTCCGCTCCAGCCGTCCCTTGGGCCGCTCCCACAAGGCTCTGTTCTGTTAACTGCTCCTCCAGCCGCTCCACTCACCGACCTGTGAGTCGCTCAGCGCCACTCCAACTGTCCCACAAGGCTCCACTCTGCTAGCTGCTCTGCCAGCCGCTTAGCATTATAGCTTCAGGCTCCCCCACTAGTTAACACCGCCTCAGTGATCTCAGCTCTTTTGTGATTTCAGCTCATAGTAGGGGAGCCCCAGTGCTAGTGCACCACTGGCCCAAAGTGAATTCAGTTCAGCAGTCTGTAACTAGACTTCTAATGGAATCAAAAGTTAGCTCTGATATTCAACAATGGAGAGAGGAGGTAGTGCAATTGGTGTTTCAACCCCTCAGAGAGGGCCCATACCATCAGGTACAAATACCTGTCCCCATCCTCTCTCAATTCACTGGGTTTTGTAACCCATGCCCCTTGACAAGCACATGCTACTTAGGTAATGGTGAATGACTCACTCAGTCCTTCTGTCATACACAGTTCCACTGGCCTTGATTCACAGAATCAGGGTAACAAAACTTTATTCTTCCTGCCCCAATAACAGAGAAACTGGGGATCCCACACCAGCCAAAGTAACCACTTTGAGTTGCTGTTGTTTCATGCCAGGCGAGTGGGTGTGCCTATGCAAACAAGATCAGCCCCTGGAGTTCTTTTCCACACTCGCCATAATTCACCACCAGATGTCAGGGTAGAGCTCATCCTGACTCTGCTTACATCTGCAAACTGGCAACATGCTGTTAGTTAATATTATTGAGTGATGTGTGTCTGAGTGACGTATAAAGAATTATAGATATGTGATGGAAATATGTTCTCAAAAGGTGTTTTATGAGCAGTCCATTAATCCAGCCTATCCTAGACAAAGGAATGTTTTGTGTTTTTTCTGTCTCCCCAATGTAAATTGAGCCAGGTATCACCTCAGAGGACAATGGAAAGGATATCTACATAGAAGGTAAACAAAGCCATCAACTAAATGAGCAGGGAGAGATGAAGGGAAATCCACATAATGATCAAGACAGGGGATGGACCTGCACCCTCCAGATGCTTTCCTAGCTCTTCTTGAAACAGAGACAACAGAATTTGGAAAAGTTAAGCCAAAAGAAAGAGCCATTTTGACATCTATCACTCAGTGGTTTGAGCATTGGCCTGCTAAACCCAGGGTTGTGAATTCAATCGTTGAGGGGGCCATTTAGGGATTTGGGGCAAAAATCTGTCTGGGGATTGGTCCTGCTTTGAGCAGGGGGTTGGACTAGATGACCTCCTGAGGTCCCTTCCAGCCCTGATAGTCTATGTAGGGGACAAAGGGTGAGCAGCACCCTATGAGCTCATGAAAAGTATATCGTCTTGGCCTGAAAACCAAGGAAATGAGTATAGGTGAGAAACCTGCTTAGATAAAGATTGTAACTCTCTGAAGTTAAGTTTTAGTCACTAGAAAGCTTGTTTTGTTTGTTTTACTTGTAATGATATCTGTGCCTTCTGTTCTTACTTATTATCATGTAAATATCTGCTCTCAATAAACTTATCCTAGTTTTATTACAAAACTCTCTCAGTGCTGTATTAAACTGAAGGGTAAAATCCTCAGCTAAACTAACAGGCTGGGTGTGTGCTCTGTCTCTTTGGCTACAATGAACTTAATAATTTCAGTGAGAGTGTCCAGCAAGAAGGACTGGACACTGCTGGGGAGACGGTTTTACGGAGACTCGGGACTGGAAGGGCTGTTGGGTGTCATCTTGCAAGTAATAACCAGGCTGATGGAAGCCAGGGTGAGGCCACTGTGCTGTGAGCATGCTGTCAGGGCTAAGCCAAAGTTGTACCCAGAAGCATGCAGGGTTACAGGGCAGGTGGTGACACAATCCCTTACTGGTCTGGATGAACCCCAAAGTGTCACAGAACCTGACTGGGATTTTGACCCTCTACTTCCCTTAGGGCTCTGAGACTCTCCCCTGTCACTGCAGATCAGAGCCTGCGCTCCAGCCTGAGCCCAAATGTCTACACTGCTATTTTTGGCCTTGCAGTGTGAGCCTTGCAAGCCTGAGTCAGTTGACCCGGGCTCTGAGATTTGCTGCTGTGGGTCTTTTTTTTTTTTTTTGCTGTGTAGATGTAACCTGGGACACTGTCACAGGTCTTTTTTTGCAGTTCAGATGTATTCTTAGGCTTCTTGGAAAATTCCAGCCTTAATATTGCCTATTATTGGATGGGCCTGATCATGAATAGTCCTTCTCCTATTTCAGTCAGTGAAAGAGGAGAGCACCCAGACCTCACGTGATTGGCAAGTATCTCTGGAGGCTCATATAGATCCATTCGTATTCCACAGTGCAGAACTCATGAGGATTTCTAGTCCCTTCAATTCATTTAATTGATTTGAACATAGCTTCATGGCTTCAGAGTATGCTTCAGCTTGTATTTCAATTTATTGTTCACCTTATGGCTCCCTCGACACTGCATAAACTCTCTATGAACATTGTCATCATTAAATACAAGCACCATGTATTTTATTTAAATCCATATATATTTCACAACCCCAGAGAATAGTGAGAGAAATTAATGCTAACAGATTTGACTCTACAGATACTCTCCTGAGTTATTTGATTGAATGCAACTATAGGAAGGTTCTTGTTAGCCACCTGCTATTCAGCCCCCAGGTCTGGAATTCATCAGTACGTATATCAACTTTTAAAACATTTTTCTGTAACTTATTTTTAATAAGGCCTGGGTTACAAAATTACTTGGTTTATGTTTGTAAGAGCTGCCAAGGATATGAACAAGTGAAGAGGGGGAAGTTGATTTTACCCGGAGGTACACTCTTCAATAACTCCTTCTCAAAGTAAAATATTGCACTATGTTGCCAGTTTTCTGCTAATACACTGTGCCATCCCGTGAGATTTACACTTTCTCAGAATAAATTCAGAAAAAGCTAACTCCATAATATGAAGCATCAAATCCTCCTCTCTAATCCATACTATCAATCTCTTGTCTAAACACATCTTGGGTGACATCTACCCTCAGGGCCGGATTTAGGGGCAGGCGACCTCCTGGACTGCCAGGCTTCGGGGTCGCAGGGCTCGTGGTGCTTTTTTATTGTTAGTAACAAAAGGAAAAATAGAATGTTTGAAGTAAAATGTTCCAGGTATTCCGTATGTGGATTCATTTTTCACTAACCACCTAGAATGTTCTGGACTTTTGTAGTATCTCGTGGAACTTTCCAGACTTTCTGAGAACTACATTTTCCTTGAACCTCTTAGAATGTTGTCAGCCATGCCCTCACAGGTATATAGGGGTAGGGTGTCTCCAGTCAGTCAGTGAGATGTCAGAACTGAAGAGAAGTGAGAGCCCAGCTGCGATATTGTGAATGACACTCCCAACATTAACCACAGTGAAAAAATGTCATTTACAGTAAGATTTGTTGACGACGAGGATGGCTGTATCCAAGTAAAGGAACACTTTAGCTGTTTCCCATCTGTGGACAACTCTGCTGGAAAAGGCCTAACAGAACTGTTTATGAATGTTATGAATGAGTATAAAATACAGCTTCAGGAGTGCTGCAGCCAAGGCTATGACAATGGCATGGACATGCAGGGAAGAAACAGTGGCGTCCAGGCAAGGATCCTTGTGCTGAAACAAAGAGCTTTCTTGGTGCCTTGTGGCTATCATTCCCTCAACCTGGTTGTGTCAGATGCAGCATCATCTTCTTTAGATTCAATATCTCTCTTCAGAGTACTGCAAAGGATATACATCCTGTTTTCAGCATCAACTATCAGATGGAAGATCCTGGACAATATTACAAATCTGACCAGGAAGCCACTAAGTAACACTCGCTGGGAGAGCCGCATTGACAGCGTAAGGCCAGTGAGGTACCAAGTGACTGAGGTTTACGACACCTGATGGAACTGGCGCAGTCGAGTAGCACCGAGGCCAGAATCCGACACAAGCCTGGCAAACCAGATCACTGACTTCAAATTTCTGGTCTCAATTGTGGTTTGGCACAATATCCTGTTCCAAGTAAATGTTGCAAGCAAGGCATTACAAACTCAGTCATTGAACATCATGACCACTACTACTTTGATGAGAAGCTGCCTTGATTTTGTTGTGACTTACAGAGACAACTGATTTGGAGATGCCATCACTGCTGCAAAGACATGGCAGAAAACTTAAGAGTTGAGTCTGTCTTCAAGGAAACTCGTATTCATCGGAAGAAGAAATGGTTTGGTTATGAGGAGAGAGATGAGGTGATGGGAAGCTCAGAAGAAAAATTCAAGAAGGAGTTTTTTGCTTGTTGACACTGCTCGAGTGTCCATCGAAGAAGGATGTGGACAAATGAAGCACCAGGAAAAAACCTGAGAGGTTTTGTATAACTTTAATAAGCTGCTGGTGGACAGAAACCAGCAGCTTATTAAAGTCATTTAGTAAGTTAGTTCCCCTTTCTGAAATTAAATGCTACAGTGCTGGGCCGCTGTGGTGTTTTCCCCACCACAGGGATGTTAAACTTAATTATATTATGGTCACTATTACCAAGCGGTCCAGCAATATACACCTCTTGGACCTGATCCTGTGCTCCACTTAGGACTAAATCAAGAATTGCCTCTCCTCTTATGGGTTCCAGGACTAGCTGCTCCAAGAAGCAGTCATTTAAGGTGTCAAGAAACTTTATCTCTGCATCCCATCCTGCATCCCATCCCAAAAGTTTCCCCAGTTCCTAATAAATCTAAATCCCTCCTCCCTACACCATTGTCTCATCCACTCATTGAGACCCTGCAATTCTGCCTATCTATCTGGCCCTGCACGTGGAACTGGAAGCATTTTGGAGAATGCCACCATGGAGGTCCTGGACTTCAATCTCTGACTTAGCTGCCTAAGTTTGGCCTCCAGGACCTCTCTCCTTTCCTTCCCTAAGTCATTGGTACCTACATGTACCACAACCACCGGCTCCTCCCCAGCACTACACATAAGTCTATCTAGATGTCTCGAGAGATCCACAACCTTCGCACCAGGCAGGCAAGTCACCATGCAGTTCTCCCGGTTGTTGCAAACCCAGCTATCTATGTTTCTAATGATCAAATTGCCCATTACTAATACCTGTCTCTTCATAATAACTGGAGTTCCCTCCCCTGGAGAGGTATCCTCAGTGCGAGAGGACAGCACAACATCATCTGGAAGGAGGGTCCCAACTATGGGATCATTTCCCTCTGCTCCAGTTGGATGTTCTCCTTCCCTGAGGCTTTCATCCTCCTCAACAGCACAGAGGCTGTCAAACCAGGGGTGGGACTGTTCTACTGTGTCCCGGAAAGTCTCATCTATGTACCTGTCTATCTCCCTTAGCTCCTCCAGTTCAGCCACCCTGGTCTCCAAAGCCTGTACACAGTCTCTGAAGGCCAGGAGCTCCTTCCATCGAATGCGCACACATGCCACCTGCCCATAGAACAGGTAATCATACATGCTGCATTGGGTGCAATAAACTGGGTAGCCCCCACTCTGTTGCTAGACTTCTGCCTGCATTATCTTTCTACTCCTGCTGCTCCTTCCTTTGTTGTTGTTTTGTTTTTATCAGGGGGTGTCTTTTGGCTTAAGTTTAAGAACTTTAAGGAATGTTAAGTGTATGTAACCCCCCCCCAGTTCACACTCCCCCTCACAAAACTCCCATTAGCCGCTCCTGTTCACTAGCTCCTCTGGTCGCTTAGGAGCTGGCTTTTTAAAGCCCTGGTCTTCCTGAGTAGCTCGGCCCCCTGGTTAAAGGTTGATGGGTGCTAAAAGTCTTAGGGATCAAAGCCTCATTAAGAAGCTCTCATCTCGCAGCCTTGCCTAGCAGGCCGCTAGGCTCAGCACCCACACGGTCAGCACACGGTCCCCCAAATAAACAGACCACATGATATATTTTAGTCCAGCAACAAACACACACACACACGCACCAGACAACAAACTTACCCCAAGGATCATGTAATCACTCCTCGTTCACCTGGAAAAGTCCCTCGAAAAATTCCCCTGTTAGCCGCTCCTGTTCGCTATATACTATGGTAATGAGATACTAGCAAGGAATTGAAATATAGAAATGAAGGAGGGTCCAGTGATTAGAGCCTGAGCCTGGCATTGCAGAGGCCCAGGTTCAATTCCCTCTTGTCTCACAGACGTCCTATGTGATCTTGTGCAAGTCACTTAAGTTGACTAGCTTGCTAAAAATAGCACTGTGGATGTGACCCAAGGACCTCTTGATGCCAACTGGCAGAGGGTACAGAAGTGAATAAGGGTTACAGGGATCCCCTTGGTCTGATATTTACATTCTTGTTCACCAAAGACTGTCATGTAAGGTTTCTACTGAAAGCCCATGTCACAAATGCTAATGAAGAGATTGCAGGGACTTCAGAAGGAAAAATTCACCAGAAAAGATAAACGGCAGGAAGGGAACCCTGTTTTGGAGGTGGAGAACAAAGGACTGGTCTAGTATTGTTAGAGATGAAGAAAGACACCTGGTATCCTTCATCTGGGGAGGCAAGTTGCCAGCAAGAAGGGTCTCAGACATCTTGGCAGAAAAATGCTGTGAGGAGGACTTTGAATAAGCAGTTCCTTACTAGCCAAGAAGACATCTTGTTACTTAAGTTTAGGCTCTAGAATGAGTGGTATGATTTTATTTTATATGTGACCCTTTGTTTCCAATATTTATGTTTGCTATCATTTGAATCTCTATTCTTTGTTAGGTTTGTTTATCGAGAAAACAAGTATAAGTTAATTTAAGTGATGTGTGTTAAGTGAAGCAGTGTTCTAAGGTGTAACTAGTAACCTGTGGTATGCTATTCTTTTGGGAGTAGTGGATCTTGTAAATCTGTGAGTGTCCAATGGATAAGGGGCTAGACACCACAGGGGGAATCTCAGAGGACTCGGGGAGGGTAGTGTGCCTATCGCTAGCACTTGAGGGACAGTGAAGCCCATATGGGCTGAAAGGGGAGTACTTGTATTGCCTGTGTACATACTCGGGGGTGGGGAGGTCAAACAAGCTTGTGCAGTCCATGCAACCATATCCTCACTGAGCTGAATAGATTAAAGATAGCGCAGGTACGTCTACATGAGCTGCAAAGCACATCCCCAGCAGCAGTGCGGATGTACCTTTAGCCTCAGTTCCCATCTGGGAAATGGGGGCAATAGCACTTCCTGACCTCTCAGAGTATTGAGGCTAAATACTATGGGGATGGGGTAGGGAGGCATATAACTACCCAAGGTAAAATAACCCAGGCTTTTTATTATTATTTAAATGTGGACCCTTTATTACTTTTATTATTTTGTTAGTCTTCGCTAGCCGTTCCTCTCCCATTTATACATATAATACATTTGAGATATTTAATCTCACTTTTCCAGCCTATTTTGACTCTTTTCTGACGTCTCCATAAGCTGTCCTTGTGACTGCAAAGATCTCTGTGCTAATAAAAAGCCTCACCATTCTTGGTGGAGTCCTTGAGTAGGAGAAGTCTGTTTCTAATTGTTTTCTTATTGTTGGCTTTGAACTTCACATCTTTTGTGCTGATGTGTGCCTTGAAATCTCTTCAGAGGGGATATAGTATTACTAATGTGAGATGTTGATCAGTCCTCATGGCAGGATGTTTATCTGCAGAAGAATGTTTTGATCTGTAGCTGTAGTATGGGTTTGGATCTTTTGCTTGTGATAATTTGGATACTGGTTTTTTGGTTCTGATGGATTACTTTCACTGTTTCTTGTTTTTATTACATAGGTTTTGGGTACTTTTATTTATCAATGGTCAATGATTCATGGTTTTTCCACTTTTAACCAGATTATCATTGTGTTATGATTTCAGCAATTCATATTTAATATATAGGGAATTTCTAATTTATGAGCAGTGCTGTTAACCTTGCTCTCTCCAATTAATAACAGATGTCTCTGCATTTGGTGTGTACTTTGGTTTATATAGTATTTGTTACTTTGGATTAAATAAAGTGCAGTCCTTGGGATATTACAGTACTTACATTAAAATGTTACCAAGCAACATCACAGGGTTTTTACATCTGTGAAAGTCACAAGAGAGTCAGAAATATTGGTTTCATATATAGCTTTCAGCTTTCACACAGAAAAGAGGGAAAATACATAGGATTTGCCATACAGGATCAGGTCATTGATCCACCTAGTCTAGTATCCAGTCTCTCGTACTGGCCAATACCTGATTCTTCAGAGGAAAGCAAAGAACGAAACAAACAAAAATTCATAATACACCTAACCAATTTTGCAATGCTGTAAACCTAGTCATGGAGATTCCTTTTTGACCTTCATATACTGTAAGTGTCTGCCCTGAAGCATGAGATTGTAATTACATTTATGAAACATTTGGAAAAGCAAACTGAAATGATTTCAAGTGAAACCTCTGGAACTTTAGCGTTCATGGCACCTAACATGAGCCTAATACGACATTCAATTCCCTTGCAAGCTGAGAGGGGGTTGGATGAGAAGGTGATTATGTCTGGTCCAGCTCCCATTGAAATCAGTAGAATGGCTCAGCATCAATGGAATTGAATCAGGCCCCTCAGCACCTGTCTGTCACTGAACATGTGCTGACTCCAAAGTACATCTAACATTCAGTTAGAATTAATTGGAGCCTTCATGACAAGAAGGAGGTGGCCCAAAGATCAGCAAAGGACCTTTATAAGCAAATTAATTTTAAATTTTAAAATGAGGCACTTTGTCCTTTTATTTCCATTTCTGAGATCACAAGAGTTTTCAAATCAAAACTGCTGAAGCACTTCTCCAGTGCTCATTCTAGAAATCACTAGGAGCAGGAGAATTAACTGCTTAAAACCCAGCACTTTCCAAGGCATACCCACTGGCACCATATACACAATGGAATGGACAAAAATAACACCGTGCTTCTTATGGATTCGGATACTACGTGTACAGCTGCTCAGGCTTGATCCTGCAAGAGGCCGAGAACTCTGGCTCAATCCAGCAAAACATTTTAGCACGTGCTTAACTCTAAGCGTGTGAGTAATCCCTTTGAAGTTAATGGGATCGCTTGTGTCTTTAAATGCTTTGCTGTATTGGGCGCAGAGTGCTCAACACCTTGTAGGATTAACTCCTTCTATATTAAGGTTCTGGGCAACCTAGATGTATCCATGATAGATATAATCTGCTCAGAAAGTTTAGAGAGAGTGAGAGTTGGTACGGATCCAAAAGGGAACCCTAAGGGTCATCGTTTCCCCACACCTCAGTGTCCTCTGCAAAGATACACAATATCTGCCAGAGCAATGGTAGCTTAGGACCCAATAGTCTCCTTGAATACTCAAGAGGGAAGAAACTGGGGGCAGCTGGACCCAAATGCTAAGAGGCAGTTATAAAGAGGAAACCTGGATAGATTTTGCCTGTTGCTCTAGGGTACCAACTCTTCACTTCTTGCGCAGGCGGGTTCCAAAACATACAGAGCTTGTTTTCTACTGCAAACTTTGGCCCAGATAATCAAAGGATCCTAACTTCCATTGAAAACAGTTGATGATCTGTGCCTTTGGCCTTTGCATGAGTAGCCCAGTGGAACCAGGCCCTTTCTGAAGACAATAGACTGGGTACTGCCTCTCTCAAATGTAAACAGAGTTCTTTTTCCAAGAAAGAGGATTTCCCCCCCCCCTCCCCCCGTCACAGTAAACTGTCTGACTCCTGGTGTTTGTGAGTGGGGCTCTGGAACTGGGCCCTGTCACAGAGGCCTTCTGGCTGCATGTGGTGAAAAAACTCCAAACATAAACCAGCCAAACTCTGAATTAATACTGCTCCCATCTCCCCTGCCTAGACAAATGTCCCCCAACTCTCCCACCCCCAGAAATAGAAATCTTCATCCCTGATCATTCCTTCACTACTTCCTCTTTTATCACTCCCTCCTCTTTCAAGGTTCTACCTTGTAGCTACAAGTTTTCTAGCCAAAAATCACTGGATGGAGCTCTTTTATGAGAGTAAACATTTTGTGATCCTCTCCTGTGTCCCTGTGATTTTCTGCTCCCAGGGAATTCCTTCCAAATCTTATAAGGCTCTGTGAAGCTTGGCATAGATTAAGCAGCACTTTTAATAGGATATAGTTTATTCATTTCATCTCTCTTTCCCCTTTCTTCCCCAGCATAAAAACATCTCGGACACAGAGCAATAAAACTAATGTTGGTCATGTTGTGCCTTCCATAGGGTTTAATAGCAGTTTAACAAGTACATTTTCAGACCAATGTATCAGAGAAAAGATGCACAAATACTGTTATGTAAATCAAATCTGCACATTCTGGGCATGATTCTCAGCTGATATAAATCAGCATAGCTCCATTTTGCTCAGTGAATGTATACTGGTAGTGCTATATAACTACACACACACACACATATATTACAGGGGAAATTAAAGTCCCAAGTGCATTGATTTGTCTCTGCCGTATGTTAATAGCAACAATTAGAGGTTTCCAAGGATGCCTGTTGACACACACAATGTTGACGTTGAACAGAAACCCTTAGGAAATGTTTGTACATGCAACTTTTCAACTATTGATTTTGTGAATGTCCCAGCAAAAGAATGTGAGTGAGTGGAAATAACATCTGGATCTCAGCCAAGAAGTGCTGATCCTTTAGGAAATAGTATAGACTTAGAATTTCAATAAGAATCAAAAGGGCTGTGAGTGGAGATGAGTGGAATTTTATAGTGGGAACTCCACAGTTAGGGCTTAAGTTTGAAAAGCGATTTAGGGAGAGATTTTCAACAAGGTCTAGAGAGATTTTCAAAAACAGATAATGCTCATTGAAAATCAATGGGTGTTAGGTGTCTAACCCACTTATGTGCTTTTAGGCACTGTACAAACCGATAATAGACAGTCCCTGCCTTGAAGAGCTTAAAGGCGAACAAAGGATGGCTAAAAGGGGATTAGGTAAACAGAGACAGTAACAGGGTTGGCCAGCCCTTCAAGGGCCAGGAAGCCTAGGGCCGGGCAGTACCCATTTAAAAACAGGTGCTTGGGCCTGGAAGAGGGAATTATCAGACCCAGCTGGAAAGGGGTCAGGTGGCTGCCTGATTCCTATAAATAGGGCCCTAGAACCATAGATAAGGCCCTACCAAATTCATAGTTTACTTTGGTCAATTTTAAGGCCACAGGGTCTTAAAATTGGTCAATTTCACATCTGAAATTTCACGGTGTTGTAACCGTGTGGCCTGATCCAAAAGGGGATTGTAGGGAGGTCCCAAAGCTGTTGTAGGGGGTTGCAGGATTGCCGCACTCATTTCTGTGCTGCCTTCAGAGCCCAGTTCTGAAGGCAGCAGCTGAGGAGTTTCCTGCAACTGGAAGAGGCTCCCAGAGGCGGAGGTCTGATCTCCCCAGTGCTACTAGGAGCTCCTAGCTGCTAGTCAGGCCAATGGTGGATTAACGCATGGGCCCAAGGGCCCCAGACAACTTGAAAAATGGGTGCCCCATCCCTGGCAGGAGCCACAAGGTGGAAGCCCCAAGCCCGGGCATCCCAGCTGGAGCCACGGGGGGCAGCAGTCCCGAGCCCATGCAGGAGCCATGGGGTGTGGGGGAGAACGGAAGCCTGGAGCTCAGGCAGGAGCTGGGGGGCAAGGCGAAAGCCCTGAGTCCTGGCTGGAGCTGTGGGGAGTGGCAGCCCCAAGCCCAGGTCCTGGGCAGGAGCCGGAGGGGTAAGGGCAGCAGCCACATGCTCCGGTAGGAGCCATGACCTGGGGGAGCATCCCTGAGCCTGGCAGGAACTGTCGCGGTTGGAAGCTCCGAGTTCCGGCTGGAGTCCGGGCACCCCCAGCCCTGGCAGGAGCCGCTGGGGTGGGGAAGACAGTGGCCCCGAGTCCGGGCACCCAGAGCCTGGCAGGAGCCACAGTGGGCAGCCCCAAGCTGGGCAGGAGCTGCAGAAGGTGGCATCCCCCAGTCCAGGCGTCCCAAGCCCCGACAAGAGCCATGGGGGGAAGAAGCCTGGAGCCCAGCTCTGAGGCTGCTGCAGCACAGAAGTGAGGGTGGTACACCTTCACTTCTGCGCTGCTTGTGAGATGGGTCTGATCTCCCTCTGATAACAGCCATGCAGGAGAAGGACAAGTCCTGTCCCTCCCCAGCCTGGCTGATTTCAGGAAGATCAGATTTCAAGGGGAAGGGCTTATTTCATGGTCCGTGACATATTTTTCACAACCATGAAATTGGTAGGGCCCTACCGATAAAAGCTGAAATCGCTAGGTTGAAGTGCAGTGCTATAGGAAGCAGGCTGCTCCTGTGTGAAGGGAAGGTGCAGGCAGATGGCCTATAGCAGGCCTGGGGAATTGCTGCCAGGAGCAGGGAGGCTCTGGCAAAGAAGCCCCATGGTCGGGGAAAGTTTGCTATTGGATTTACATTGAGCTGTTTTATTTTGGGGTTAGCTGAAGACAGGTGATGCACAGGGGCAACATTTACGTGGGGGGGCACCTGCCCCCTCCACCTCTGAGTTTCATACCACTGGCTGGGAGCAACCTCACTCCCCTCACCAACTGGGAATGACCCCATTGCTCACTCCTCTTCCGCCTCCCCTCACTAGCCTATTCTTTGCTCAGCAAATAAGAATGCAGAAGATGTGAATGGCTATCCAACTACAGAAACAGTTTCTCCTCCCTTGGTGTTCACACCTCAACTGCTAGCAGAGCACCTTACCCTCCCTGATTGAACTAACCTCGTTATCTCCACACTGATATATACCTGCCTCTGGAGATTTCCATTACTTGCATCTGAAGAAGTGAGGTTCTTACCCACGAAAGCTTATGCTCCCAGTACTTCTGTTAGTCTCAAAGGTGCCACAGGACCCTCTGTTGCTTTTTAAAGAATGCAGAAGTTTATCTGGCAGAGCCAATAGCAGGGCGGGAGACTCTGCAGTACTTTTTCATTCCTGCATCACGCTCAAGGAGTGGTGAGAGGAAGGAAGCTCTGTGCTTAGGTCGCAAGAAGTTTGCTGCAGATTTCATCATGAGTTGCCCTTCACCTTCACATGCTGACATGTTAAAAAGGCAGGAGCACGCCCCTTGTACACTAGTAGACCAGGGGTGCCATTTCATTTTCAACTTTAACTGTGATTCCAGGAGCTACTTAGGCACCTGAAAACTCTAGGGGTTTTTCTGTTTATTTGTTTGTCTGTTTGTTTTTCAGATAGTAACTTAGAAATTAGCTGACAGGAGTACTGTATTTAATTCCTATATAAAGAAAGAAAATATATATACAAACACCAATTAAAGCCATATTTTAAGTTTATATATAAGTTTAGAATGGAAAACCACATCTGAAAAGCAAAATTTTTCCTACCTCCAGCAGTGTGTGTGTAGACACAGGATCGCCTCAACTCAAGAACTGGCATTGTGAGCTAATAAATTTCCTGCTGAAGTGAAGAGTGCCAGGGGGTGGTGGATTATGGGATTTGTAGGAACAGGCTGGGAAAAATCATGGTGCAGCTAATAAAAGGTGCCCTGAAGAAAGGGCCTGAACAGGCTGCGTGTGGTGTTAATCCTTTCTGGGCTGGAGAGGGAGCCCACGAGCCACAAAGCAAGGGAGGGGGAACACCGAAGGAAGGGGGTGAGCTAGTGTCAGAGGGATGGGGGGAAGGGAGATGGAGAGCAAGCCGGGCAGATGGAGTGAGGCTGGGGGAACAGACTGTGAGGGAAAGGTGGGAGGGAGTTGGAGTGAATGGCCAATCAGCACAGGGGAGAGAATGTCCAGAATGAAAACTGGAAACCAGCCTGAGGCCACCATGAGTGTCCAACAGAGCCTGCTGAGGCTGTTTCTATGTCTGCCTTGCTGGCTGGAGAGTTTCTCTGGCCCTGGAGAGGAGACTTATCACTCTCTACACAGTTCTGGGAGGCATGGTGGGAGGTGGCATCAACTGTGCATGATCTTTCCCACTTGCCCTCAGTGCTGCAGGATCTGTTGAGGCTGCTTCTGGAAAAACAGACAAACTTGAAAGGACGAGAATAACCACTAAGAACAAGCAGGTAACTCCATCTCTGGCTTGTAGGTCCATTTGACCAGTCAGTCCATAGCTCTGGTGTTCATATCTTTGAGATTCTACTGTAGAATACATTTCCCTAGTTTGTTTATGAGAATGTCAAGTGGGATTCTGTCAAAAGCCTTACTAAAAGCAAGATATACCATGTCTGTTGCTTCCCCCCATCCACTAGGCTAGTAATGCGGTCAAAGAAGGAAATAAGATTGCTTTGCATGATTTGTTTTTCACAAATCCACATTGGCTATTACTTATCACCCTATAATCCTCTAGGTGTTTACAAATTGATTGTTTAATAATTTGTTCCAGTATTTTTCCAGGTATTGAAGTTAGGCGGATAGGTCTATAATTCCCTGGGTCCTCCTTGTTCCCCTTTTTAAAGATAGGTACTATGTTTGCCTTTCTCCAGTCCTCTGGGATCTCAGCCATCCTCCATTAATTCTTGAAGATAATCACTAAAGGTTCTGACAGGTTTCAGAGTAGCAGCCGTGTTAGTCTGTATCCGCAAAAAGAAGAACAGGAGTACTTGTGGCACCTTAGAGACTAACAAATTTATTAGAAAGCTTATGCTCTAATAAATTTGTTAGTCTCTAAGGTGCCACAAGTACTCCTGTTCTTCTTTTTAAAGGTTCTGAGACTGCTTCAGCTAGTTTCTTAAGCATCCTAGGATGAATATCATCAGACCCTGCTGACTTGAATACATCTAACTCATCTAAATATTCTTGAAGCTGTTCTTTCCCTATTTTGGCTTGGCATTCCTTACCCCTTGTTGTTAATATTAATTGTGCTAAGCATCTGACCACAAATAACCTTTTTAGTGAAGACTGAAGCAAAATAGGCATTAAACACCTCAGCTTTTTTAGTGGCATTTGTTATTAGCTCTCCTTCCCCGCTATGTAGATCAGAGATAAATGGAATTACTAGTATGCACACACTAAAAAACAGTAGGATTCCTTGAAGAGTTTTTGTTATTTTTCTTTCTTTAAATGCACTTCTCCATTTGCTCCAGGCGCACATTCAGTAAAAACAATTACAAATCTTACAAAACAGACCATTGAAAAATTATAAGAGATTACAAGAAGAGTTATAACTTAATCCCTTGGCCCCTCATTGTTTTTGCACTAGGAAAATGAGATCATTAGTCAAAGGATAATCAGTTTTCCAGATGTGTGAGTGATACTGGGTGGTTTTTTGGGGAGGCAGGGGGTGTCTTTTCTCATTAATGCTTCTTAGCTCTATCAATTTGCCCTTCAGGGTTTCAGCAAGTAATAAAATATACATGTGGAGATATGTTTATTTTATTAACATTTTAGTGATACATGTTACTAAATTTTAGGAATATAATTATCCTATTTAATCTATAACCATGTTTCTAAGAGTAGAGGCATCACTATAAAGGTTGGTCTAATAAGGAAGACATTCTGAGCAATTGGATTAAAAAATGTGTATGTTTTATAGTTGAGTTTGGATGAGGAATCTGATTGGTTCATGATTTATTTAACATTTTTAAAAGCGAATGAATTCAAAGTATTTTCACAGTGTTTTGTGTCCCAGAGGTCCTGTTAGTACTTAATATGGTCTTCTTATTTGCTGGACCAGGCCTAAAGAAATAAGTGATATATCACAAGTGAAGGAATGCTGAATGACATAAACAAAGTGTTATCAGGAAAATTTGGCCAGTGTTACTTGTCTAATAAATTATTTTTTGGCAAATGTTTTGTAAACATGAAGTTTAATGTCTTAAACCTACATATTTTCTTTCTTATGATACAATTTTATGACTGTACCTCTTGCAATAAACCCTACTGATTGTCACCAACAAATGTTGGCTGTACTTTCTAAACTCAGAAAGTTAAAGGGGGAGGGGGAGAGGATAGCTCAGTGGTTTGAGCATTGGCCTGCTAAACCCAGGGTTGTGAGCTCAATCCTTGAGGGGGGCCACTTAGGGATCTGGGGCAAAATCAGTACTTGGTCCTGCTAGTGAAGGCAGGGGGCTGGACTCAATGACTTTTCAGGGTCCCTTCCAGTTCTAGGAGATAGGATATCTTCACAACACCAACAAAAAGGCCCCCCTCCATGAAAGAGTAGGGAAACATTGAGTACTTTTCACAGACTAGGTTGGTTGTGTTTCAATGCAAAAATTAGTGAATCTAAAAACAAAGCAACATGAATGCCTGCAATTTTCAAATATCAGAGGGGTAACCATGTTAGTCTGAATCTGTAAAAAGCAACAGAGGGTCCTGCAGCAAAATACCTCTGTTTAAGACTAACAGAAGTATTGGAGCATAAGCTTTCGTGGGTGAATGCCCACTTCATCAGACTTGCGTCTGATTGGAGTATGCTCCAATACTTCTGTTAGTCCTAAAGGTGCCACAGGACCCTCTGTTGCAGTTTTAAAGTATGCCTCATTTTATGGGACCTCATTCATTTTAGTCCCAAAGATACCTACACTGCACACAAATTTTTTGTCCCTTCTTTTTGACAACTGTTTACATTAAAAGTAAAGGCTCATGCAACTGAGATGATAGAAATACACTAAAGGACGCAAGATCTTCTACTAAAACAAACAACAAATAATACACAATCTCATCAGTGATGAAGGACCTGGCATCACCAAGACCTGGCTGGATGACACCCCAAGACCTATTTGGGAGCACCTGGTCCCCCAGGATACTCAGTACATCATAGACCTAGACAGGGCAAGAAGGCAGGTGGCACTGCATTCATCTTCGCTGCAAACCTCAAATCCAAGAGAGATGCCTCAGGTTAGGAAACTTCATTGACAGTAGAAACCAGAGCCAAAGCTAACATAGTTTTAATGTTCACTTACAGACCACCACAGACAAAAGTATTCATAAAGGAGCTCACTGATATCGTCTCAGTGATAGTGGTGAAATACCCCAGACTTGTCATCCTCTAAGATTTCAACACCCATATCAGCAAGACCACTGATGCAACACCCAAAAATTCATCTCCTTGATTTCCTCTCTAAGACTTTCACAAGTCATCTCTTGTCCAACCCACAGAGCCTGTCACACCCTGGACCTTATCTTCGGCCTAGATGTCATGATAGAAGACATCACAAGCCAGCCACAGTCTTGAACACACTATCACCTCATTAAGGCAGTAGTCAGAGAACTTCCATTGCCTAGGCAACAAGACAGACTGATGATCCTGATTCAGAAAGACTCATGGACTCCAACAAATTCCAAAGCTCCTAAAGGACAACAGCACCCCACCCACAGGAAAGGAGTTGAAGGCCTGGTGAATCGTTACTATTCAACACTGGCCTCTGCCATTGACATGCTGGTCCCCAAATGGCCCCTCCCTCCCCTGTGCCCACACAGATCTCCTTGGTTTTCTGACACCCTGCACCAGATGAAGAGAAGGGGTGGAAACTTGAGTGCTGATGGCGGGAAAACAAATCATAAAATATCAGGGTTGGAAGGGACCTCAGGAGTTCATCTAATCCAACCCCCTGCTCAAAGCAGGACCAATCCCCAACTAAATCATCCCAGCCAGGACTTATTCAAGCCTGACCTTAAAAATCTCTAAGGAAGGAGATTCCACCACCTCCTTAGGTAACCCATTCCAGTGCTTCACCACCCTCCTAGTGAAAAAGTTTTTCCTAATATCCAACCTAGACCTCCCCCACTGCAACAAAGACTGATTCAGACAGAATGAAACATAAATTCTTCAAAGCCTATGCTGAGGCTGTTTTACAAGCCAAGAGAACCTTTCTATCAGCCTCATTTGTCATGAATCATAGCCTGGAGCAGAGCCAGAACCTAGGAAACCTAATGGGCACAGCTGGTCTGCAGTAGGCTGCCTGATTGGCTACAGTACCTGATTTGTTGGAAGAGTCAAAGACCAACTCTTAAGCCGAGCAGCAGTTCAGCAGCTGCTCAAAGCATTTGCCCACAGCTGCAATAGCTCCTGCTCTTGCCTTTGATTCCAGCCCTGCTCCTGCTTTGACTCACTCTAGTTAAGTTGGTCCTGATCCTCAGCTCCAATTTCTGACTTTGCCTCTGACCCTTGACTCTGGCCTTTGACCCTGTGCTCCAATTCTTGACTACCGACTCCTGCTCTAACCACTGGGCTGCCAAATCCTGCCCCAAGCATCTATCCAGGGTGGTAAATCACTTCACCAATCCTGAATGCCTACAACTTGCATCAGAGCTGAGCACCAAGCGCTGTAAAGAACTATCATCCTACCTCACTGAAGAGATCATACAGATTTGGGAAGACTTCTCAAAAAGCATGGATCCACCAACCAACAGCCCACATGGATTTTCAGAATTCAGTATATTCGTTCATCAAGAAGTTCTGGACACACTAAAGGAGTCCAGAATTCAACCCAAGACTCGTGAAGTTGACCAAAGTAAAGCACATTAGAAAAATGATGGGTTCTAAAATAGCTCTTACCATCCCAGAAAGATCTTGGTGTCACCATGGATATTTCTCTGAAAACATCTGTTCAATGCACAGCAGCAGTCAAAAAGGCTATCAGTATGTTAGGCAATGTTAGGAAAGGGATAAAAAACAAGACAGAAAATATCAGAATGCCATTATATAAATCCACGTTGCACCCACACCTTGAATACTGTGTCCAGTTTCCCCCAATACTGTGTTTGCCCCAATTCAAAAAGGATATAATGGAAAAGGTTCAGAGAGGGGCAACAAAGATGGTCAAGGGTATCAAACAGCTTCCATACAAGAAAAGACTAATAACGTAGGGCTGTTCAGCTTAGAAAAGAGATGACGGGGGGGGAGGGGGATATGATAGAGGTATATAAAATCATGAATGGTGTGGGGGAAAATAAATAGAGAATAGTTCTTGACCCTTTCACACAATACAAAAACCAGGGGTCACCTGATGAAATTAATGTGTAGCAGGTTTAATATAAACAATAGGAAGTATTGCACAACTGACCTGTGGAACTCATTGCCATGGAATGTTGTGGGTGGCCAAAAGTATAACTGGGTTCAGAAAAAGAATTGCATAAGTTCATGGAGGATAGGTCCATGAGTGGCTATTAGCCCAAACACTAGGACTCAACCCCATGCTTGGGGCAATACTAAGCCTCTGACTTCCAGGAGTGGAAGACAGAGGTGGATCAATCCATAATTGCCCTGTTCTGTATACTTCCCCCTGAACCTCTGATATGGACCACTGTTAGAGACAGGATACGGAGCAAAATGGACCATAGTCTGACCCAGTATGGCAGCTCTTATGTTCTTATGAAATGTCAACTAGTTCAGAACACTGCAGCATGTCTCCTCAGCAACACAGGCTACCATGAACATATCAAACCTGTCCTAAGCTCTCTCCTCGGGCTTTCCATAGAATATCATATCAAGTTCAAGGACTCTGTCCTTATTTTCAAAGTGCTCCATGGCCTGGGCCCAGGATATCTAAAAGATCATCTAAAGCTCCAGGACAAAAACTGTGCTCAACAACTTCGCTCCTTTGGCACAAGGGAACTCCCAAAAATAAGAGTAAAGCTCGTCTGTGCAAGAGACAGAACTTTCTCCGGGGGCTGGTCTGAGGCTGTGGAGTGAACTGCCCCAGGAACTAAGGGCCATCAGAAACCTCTCCACTTTCCCCTCCAAATGCAAGGTACATTTTTTGACCCTGCCTTCTCTAATATAAACACAAAGTAGCATGTACATATTTATATTAGAAAAAAAAAACACTACCAACACAAGGAGCTCCACTGCACATGCTTCTCCCTCTGGAGAGAGGAGGAGAGAACAAACAACATGTTACAGATGTGAAGTCATGTTGCTCAATGCACTACTGGAAGGTGCTTAAATACTACAGTGATGAGCACAGTATACAAATTTGAATAGAATAGAAAAGAATGAATCCCACATTTTCCCAAATGAATATTTTTGAGTCCCACGTTTGGGCCTTGGCAAGCTGCGAGGTATGTGCAGGCTTGCCTTGGAAAAGTACAGAGCAGTCCATCACAGTCCCATTTGTCCCAAAAAAGGGGGAAAGTGCAATGTAAATATGTGCTGTGCAATAGAAATGTGAAAAAAAATCCAAACAAAACCAACACACAAATGTCACATTTTATGCCAGACACCTCTGGTTTCCTTTGTCATTTCCATTTTTTTTTCTTTTTGCAAAGGGTGTGAGATTTCTTTCTGAAAACATGGCAAGTTTCCATTTAGAGCAAATTCATTTTTAAAAAATCATAATTTTGCCAAAATAATGTCTTCATTTTTGCCAAGAAAAGCTGGATTTGCAGGCAGCACTGGAGAAATTTCTCCTTGGATCAAAAAGTGAAATTATCTTAACTTTTTTTTAAAACTTGCAATGTGAAAATCAGTAGTTCTACAGTTCTTGCCAGTGCTTTCAAATACTCGAAAAACAATTTGAGGAATCCAAGTGTTCAGATATTCAAGTGACCATGTGCTATATAAATGCCTGTAAATTAAAAAAAAAAGTTTCAGTGCTGCTTTCTTTCTGGTTTTAGCCTTGTGTTTTTCATTTCAAAGACAACTCTGAGCCACAAATTATTACTATATCAAGTAGCATTAGGGTTACACATTTTTAATAAGCTACCCAGATTTAGGTATGTCAAGGCTGTATCCCTACTTTGAACTTTAGGATACAAATGTGGGGGCCTGCATGAAAACTTCTAAGCTTAACTACCAGCTTAGTTCTGGTCCACTGCCACCATTCCCAAATGGATTCCCTTCCCTGGGAAGCCTTGAGAAACCTTTCACCAATTCCCTGGTGAATACAGATCCAAACCCCTTGGATCTTAAAACAAGGAGAAAATAACCATTCCCCTCCTTCCTCCCACCAGCTCCTGGTGAATACAGATCCAACCCCCTTGGATCTAAAAACAAGGAAAGATCAATCAGGTTCTTAAAAAGAAGGTTTTTAATTAAAGAAAAAGGTAAAAATCATCTCTGTAAAATCAGTATGGAAAATAACTTTACAGGGTAATCAAACTTAGAGAGCTCAGAGGACCCCCCTCTAGTCTCAGGTTCGAAGTACAGCAAACAAAGATAAACACTCTAGTAAAAGGTACATTTACAAGTTGAGAAAACAAAGTAAAACTAAGACGCCTTGCCTGGCTTTTTACTTACAAGTTTGAAATATGAGAGACTTGTTTAGAAAGATGGGGAGAACCTGGACTGATGTCTGGTCCCTCTCAGTCCCAAGAGCGAACGAACTCCCAAACAAAGAGCACAAACAAAAGCCTTCCCCCCGCCCCAAGATTTGAAAGTATCTTGTCCCCTTATTGGTCCTTTGGGTCAGATGCCAGCCAGGTTACCTGAGCTTCTTAACCCTTTACAGGGAAAAGGATTTTGGAGTCTCTGGCCAGGAGGGATTTTATAGTACTGTACACAGGACAGCTGTTACACCCTTCCCTTTATAGTTATGACAAGGTACATAAAGTGCACTGATTTTTTTTAACAAGAATTGCTGGGAGGATCTTGTTCAGTATTTGAGTCAGGGACATTAATCAGTCTAGTTATCTTCTTGAATGAAAAAGAGAGAGTTCCAAATTCCAACTGCATGTAGTAGCCATTTTGGTCCAGAATCTGGACCTGCAAAGAAATTACATTTGACTTTAAGCACGCCAACATCATTATAATATTCAAGAAAGGGGACAAATCTTTGTGCAGGAACTACAGAGGTATTAGCCTCCTCCCCATCGCAAGGAAGATCATTGCCTGGATCCTACTAAACTGCCTCCTCCCCCTTGCTGAGGAACTCCTCTCTGAATCACAGTATGGCTTCAGGTCATCCCAAGGCACAACCAACATGATCTTCATGGCACGATAGATTCAGGAGAAGTGCAGAGAGCAACACCAGGAACTGCTCATACATCCATCGATCTAACCAAGGCCTTTGATTCTATCAATCGTGATTCCCTATGGAAGGTGCTGTGTAGATTTGGCTGTCCACAGAAATTCATTTCCACCATCAGACTATTCCATGACAGGATGACTGCCACCATTCTGTGCAATGGCTCAGAGACTGAACCATTCATCATTCTTATTTGTGTCAAGCAGGGCTGTGTCATTGCTCCAACACTCTTCTCCATTTACCTTGCTGGGATCCTGATTCTCATCCGCGAACGCCTTCCTGATGGAATAGTGATTGAGTATCATACGGATGGCCAACTTCTCAATCTCCAACGTCTCCAAACAAAATCTAAGATCATGAGAATTGGCATCACTGACTTTCAGTATGCAGATGACTGTCATCCTCACACACACAGAGGCCGACCTGCAAAGCACCCTAAATCTTTTTGTAGCTGCCTATCACAACCTGGGTCTCTCTCTTGACATCAGGAAAACCAAGGTACTCTACCAGCCCTCTTCTGTACAAACTACTCTTTGAACTCCACAAATCACCATCTATGGAGAACCCCTGGAAAATGTGGACCATTTTCCATGCCAAGGCAGCCATCTCTCCCAACAGCCAGCATGGACACAGAAATCGAATACAGAATCCGCTATGCCAGCACATTCTTTGGAAGACTACTCAAATGAGTCTTCAGTGATAGGGATCTGCAAACAGGCACCAAGTTCTAGGCTTACAAGGCAATTATCATCCCCACCCTTCTCTATGGGTGTGAGACCTGGGTAACCTATAGACGACATCTCAAGTGGCTGAAGTGCTTCCAGCAGCGCTGCCTCAGTAGGATTCTCAGGATCAGCTGGGAAGACTGACGCACTAACATCAGTGTTCTCTCTGCAACCAACATCTGCAGTATAGAAGCGCCGGTTATGAAACACCAACTCCGCTGGGCTGGTCACTGGGTATGTATGCCTGACACTCGCCTCCCGAAGCAAGTACTCTTCTCTCAGTTAAGTCAGGGAAGAAGGGCTCACAGAGAGCAGTGGAAGAGCTTCAAAGACATACTGAAAGTACACTGTAAAAAGGGAGACATCAACCCCACAAACTTGGAGAACTCGGCGCAGAACAGAACAGAGTGGCGCCACACCATACACCAAGCCACAGCTCACTTTGAGGAGAACAGATGTGCTTATGAGACAGAAAAGCGACAAAGGAGGAAAGAAAGGGCAAAACAGTCCAGCCAACAACTATGTCTCCTCCACGATCACACCTGTTACTTCTGTGGGAAAATCTGCAGGGCACAAATTGGGCTCTTCAGCCACCTAAAAACCCACCAGTGAAACCCCTTGGCAGACATCATCCTCACGTCGAGGGATAGCTGAAGAAGAAGAGTAGCCGTTTCACAGGTGTCCATCCATATAGTATGTGTCAGTTCTAGTCTTCATCCTAAAAACTTTTGCCTTACCAAATTCCTCTATGGCCAACCATTTCTACCAAGCTAGGTGCTCTGAAGTCCAAATACCTTACCATAAAAGATGGAGAAAGGCTGTGCTTCTAGTTGGGAGGTCTGCTTTCTACAGTGTCTGCCTCTCTTCTGTACTCTTCTTTGGTTTGGCGTTCAAAGGCTGATTCCCCTTATTAAAGGGCCATTCCATATGACACTTTGATACTGAAACCCTATGGAATGTTTACAAAATTAACCACTAGGCCTCTGAATGGAACCCAGAAAAACAAGGTTATTTTTTTTTAGGATCAAATGTTCAGACTAACATTCAATCCTTAACTCCTGCTGTCATACCTAAGTGCGGCAGGATCAGACAGAATTGTGTGTGTTCCAATGTACTATAGGATGTGAGTCAGATTCTGCTTACTCCGATTGGTGCCAATTTGGAGAAACTCCCTTTCAAGTTAATGGACTTACTCTGGATTTACATCAGTGTCAATGAGATCAGACTTATCATCATACATGCTCCAAGATCCAAGTAGCAAGATGGAAGTTAAGGATAGGATTCCCATTCAGGATTTTAACCTTTATTTAGAATGTTCTCAATGTCATGAAAGTTTGGACTGGCTCATTGAAACTGTTTTGTTTGCCCTACTATTTTGTTATATCTACCCCAGCCTCTTCAATTCACAGTATGGCATTATGTAGTACTTTAGAGAACTAGCCTGTAGTGAATTAGGAGATGATGCAATGCTTCTCAGTGTTTACTAGCGATGTCTGCTGTCAGCAAGCATACTCTCCCTTGGAGGCACGCAGGATTTATGCGTGTACTTTATCTCCCATCAGCATCAATGGGAATAATACCCATAAATCCTTCCACACCATTAGTATACCCCCAGTGCATTACCTAGATCTCAGCATGCCAAGCAGAACAATGTAGGAAAATAAAGATTCACAGTTGTGCTTTCCACTCATCTATGAAAAATTACCATAAATAACTGCCTTTTCATAACAATGTAGACTATGAAGAATTTACCTGGGGGCATATACACAAGTTTGAATATTTATTTTAATTATCTTATAGATTTGATAAGTCCAAATTAGTGTCACTACAGTCTCTATCAAGCTTAATTTTCTTACAGATTTCTGCAAGTCAGAAATATTATATTTGACATTTTTACTAGCTTTTGAAGGAGATGTAAAGCCAAGCTTCTGATCTTTCACGATCTTTAAGTTCCACTTGGACTTTTTTAGCAAGAGTAGTAGTATCCTAGCTAAATTCCAACTGAGTATTTAAGTTCTGCCTACCTAATATTCACCCTGCAGATTCATATGGATCCATCGTTCATCATTCTGTGTCTTGAAGTGTTGCTGTGCATTGTGCGAAGGATACCATCTCATACTTCAGAATTGCCTCCATTTCAGTGTGACAGCACGTAATCCATGCATAGTTTATAAATAATCCTTTGGGAATCATAGAACTGTAGGGCTGGAAGAGACTACAAAAGGTCATCTAGTTCAGTCCCTGGCACTGAGGCAGGAACACGTGTACCTAGATCATCCCTGACAGGTGTTTGTCTAACTTGTTTTTAAAAAGCTCTAATGACGGATTCCACCACCTTCCTTGGAAGCCTATTCCACATCTTAACTATCCTAATTTGTTGGGGAAGGGTCAACATTGTTTTTGTAAAGGGAAATCATGCCTCACCAATCTACTAGAATTCTTCGAGGAGGTCAACAAGCATGTGGACAAAGGGAATCCAGTGGATATAATGTACTTAGATTTTCAGAAAGCCTTTGACAAGGTCCCTCACCAAAGACTCTTAAGCAAAGTAAGCTGTCATGGGATAAAAGGGAAGATCCTCCCATGGATCGGTAACTGGTTAAAAGATAGGAAACAAAGGGTAGGAATAAATGGTCAGTTTTCAGAATTGAGAGAGGTAAATAGTGGTGTCCCCCTGGGGTCTGTACTGGGCCCAGTCCTAGTCAGTAAATTCATAAATGATCTGGAAAAGGGGTAATCAGTGAGGTGGCAAAATTTTCAGATGATACAAAATTGCTCAAGATAGTTAAGTTCCAGGCAGACTGCGAAGAGCTACAAAAGGATCTCTCAGAACTGGGTGACTGGGCAACAAAAGGGCAGATAAAATTCAATGTTGATAAATGCAAAGTAATACATCAGAAAACATAATCCCAACTATACATATAAAATGATGGGGTCTAAATTAGCTATTACCACTCAAAAAAAATCTTTAAATCATTGTGGATAGTTCTCTGAAAACATCCACTCAATGTGCAGCGGCAGTCAAAAAAGCTAATAAATATTGGGAATCACTAGGAAAGGGATAAATAATGAGGCAATATGATATTTTCTGTCTTTATATAAATCCATGGTATGCCCACATCTTGAATACTGCATGCAGATGTGGTTGCCCCATCTCAAAAAAGATATATTGGAATTGGAAAAGGTTCAGAAAAGGGCAACAAAAATGATTAGGGGTATGGAACAGCTGTGATATGAGGAGAGATGACTAAGACTGGGACTTTTCAGGTTGGAAAAGAGATGACTAAGGGGGGGGGGGGGGATATGATAGAGGTCTATAAAATCCTGACTGGTATGGAGAAAGTAAATAAGGAAATGTTATTTACTCCTCATAACACAAGAACTAGGGATCACCAAATGAAATGAATAGGCAGCAGGTTTAAAACAAACAAAAGGAAGTATTTTTTCACACAATGCACAGTCAACCTGTGGAACTCCTTGCCAGAGGATGTTGTGAAGGCCAAGTCTATAACAGGATTCAAAAAAGAACTAGATAAGTTCATGGAGGATAGCTATTAGCCAGGATGGACAGGGATGGTGACACCAGCCTCTGTTTGCCAGAAGCTGGGAATGGGTGACAGGGGATGAATCACTTAGTGATTACCTGTTCTATTCATTCCCTCTGGGGCACCTGTCATTGACCACTGTCAGAAGACAGGATACTGGGCTAGATGGATCTTTGGTCTGACCCAGTATGGCCGTTCTTACGTTCTTATCCTTATAGTTAGAAAGTTTTTCCTAATATCTAATCTAAATCTCCCTTGCTGCATATTAAGCCCATTACTTTTTAACAGTTCTTAACATATTTGAAGACTGTTATCATGTCTTCCCCCAGTTCTTTTCTTAAGAGTAAACATGCCCAGTATTTAACCTTTCATGCTAGGTCAGGTTTTCTAAACCTTTTTTCTGTTTTGTTGTTCTCCTCTGGACTCTCTCCAATTTGTCCACTTCTTAAAGTGTGGCACCCAGAACTAGACACAGTACTGCAGCTGCGGCCTCACTAGTGGTAAGTAGAACTGAACCAGTACCTCCCAGGTCTGACATCCAGCACACCTGTTAATACACCCCAGAATGTTATTAGCCTTTTCACAGCGGCATCACATCGTTGATTCTAATCCAATTTGTGATCCAATATAACTCCCAGATCCTTTTCAGCAGTACTACTGCCCAGCCAATTATTCCCCATTTTGTAGTTTCATTTTTTTTTCTTCCTAAGTGTAGTACTTTCCATTTTTCTTTACTGAATTTCATCTTGTTGATTGCAGACAGTTCTTCAATTTGTCAAGGTCATTTTGAATTCTAATCCTGTCCTCCAAAGTGCTAGTAACCCCTCCCAACTTGCTGACATCCACAAATTTTATGAGCATACTTTCTGCTCCATTATCCAAGTCATTAACAAAAATGTTGAATAGTACCAGAGGCAGGATAGATCCTTATGGGACCCCACTAGATACGCCCTTTCACTATGACAGTGAACCTTTGATAAATACTCTTTAGTATGTTCTTTCAACCACTATTGTACCACCTTAGAGTAATTTCATCTAGACCACGTTTGCTTATCAGAATGTCATTATGCCTTACTACAATCAAGATATATCGTGTCTATAGTTTTCCCCTATCCACTGGGCCAGTAATCCTGTCAAAGAAGAATTTAGGGACGTTGGCATGAAAAGCATTATTTTTATTATAGGTGATGCAGCTAGCAATGCCTAAAGTTATGGTTGCCTGACACTTTTCATTATAAGACCCTGTTTTCAGGGGCTTATAACTTTGCAAAAGTTTTACCATTTTACCTAGTCTTCTATACTGGGTGTCTGCCTAAGAGTGATTTTAAAAAAACATAATGTCAGCAAAAATTATTCAAGTCATTTCCCTGACCAAGGTTAAAGAAAATGAAGTTTTGCCTCTGTTAAAAATTGCTTTAAACTATTTCACTGGGACGCTCTAGCATCTCTTTGCTTTAGAAAGGGCCTTGAAATTTGGCTGTGGTAGGGATGGTGGTTGTCCTGGTGACAACAATGTGCCTCTTGCCATCCCTGTAATTCTCATACACTCGTACTTGTTAGAGTTTGGCAGCTAAATTTTTTAAAGATTCCATCTGTACTGAGCATGCTCCAGCCCAGGATTGCAAGGTTGGTCAGGAATTTTCTTTTAATTGCACCTCCTAGCTGCAGAAAGTTGCTGTGACACTGGGCACCAGAACTGAGAGCAGGGAAACTGTCTCTCCTGTTGTCAGTGCTCCCCCGTGCTGGTGCCCAGGCCGTGAGGAGAAGGAAGAGTCAGCCTTATCCAAATGCGCTTAGGAGAGACGAATCCCATGCACTGCTACAGGCTGGGGACCAACTGGCTAAGCAGCAGTTCTGCAGAAAAGGACCTGGGCATTACAGTGGATGAGAAGCTGGATATGAGTCAGCAATGTGCCCTTGTTGCCAAGAAGGCAGATTGAGGGAAGTGAATATTCCCCTCTATTCAGCACTGGTGAGGCCACAAATTGGAGAGAGTCCAACAGAGGGCAGTGAAAATGATTAGGGGGCTGGGGCAAATGACTTACGAGGCGCAGCTGAGGGAACTGGGCTTATTTAGTCTGCAGAAGAAAAGAGTGAGGGGGGATTTGATAACAGCCTTCAACTACCTGAAGGGGGATTCCAAAGAGGATGGAGCGAGGCTGTTTTCAGTGGTGACAGATGACAGAACAAGAAGCAATGGTTTCAAGTTGCAGTGGGGGAGGTCTAGGTTGGATATTAGGAAACGCTATTTCACAAGAAGGGTGATGAAGCACAGGAATGGGTTACCTAGGGAGGTGGTGGAATCTCCATCCTTACAAGTTTTTAAGGACTGGCTTGACAAAGCCCTGGCTGGGATGATTTAGTTGGTCCTGCTTTGAGCAGGTGATTGGACTAGATGACCTCCTGAGGTCTCTTCCAACCCTCATCTTCTATGATTCTATGAATGCAGGCTAAGGAGGTGAGCCTGGGTAAGTGGTAAGGGGGGAGACTGGGACAAAGGAGTTTGGGGGATGGGAGATGACCAAAACAAGAAGTGGTGGGGGTGGAGCCTGGAACATGGAGCCAAAGGGTGGGAATTGGGACTGTAGGACTAGCATAAGGATCTGGAGGGTAAGGGTTGGGGATTGGCTGTGGAGCCGAGGATGGATGAAGAACAAGGTGGGATGAGGTCAGAGCCTGATACATGGAGCTGAGAAGACTGGGACATGAGGCCAAGAGCTGAAAAGGGTTAGCAGGGAGAGTGGGACTGCGACACAGACAGGCTGGAGGAGCTGGGGCAGAAGGATTTGTAAGCACCAGATATATTCCGCAAAAAACGTGGAATGAAACCCAGGATTCCTGAGTCACAATATACTTCTGCTGTCAGCAAATAGCTGTGAAAGCCTCTGGCAAAATGTGTCCCACATCACCCTCTAAGGGCTGGGCCCACATAGCAGTAAAAGGTCATCCTCTATCAGTTGCTCAAGTGGCAGAGGTCTGTGCTGCAGATCTAAAGGTTCTAACCCTGCTGATGAACCATGTGGGGATCAATATGGTTTCACATGATGGAATTTGATTTTCTTTTTTTTCAATTTACTCTTTTAAAAACCTAGAAAATTAGGCAGGGATCCTTTGTATAAAATAGCATGTGATCATGTAACTAAAGAATATCATAATGCATTCGCACAAGGAGGATGAATGCAACCTTCACTCTGCCATTTCCTAATATTTGGCTTTGCAGCCTTAAAATTATTTTAACATATATTGTTGGATGCAATTATATAAAAATATACCTGGGACATACCAATGAACAGTGTTAATGATACTATAAATGTCCATTGTTACTGCTTTGTACCCCTGAACACTAATGTTCTTTGCATTCTTGCAAAGCACCTATGCAAAAATGTACCGTACTTCTGTAAGAGCCTTTTTTTGGCACTCCCCATCTAACATAAAATCAGAAGAGAGGTTTGAGGCCCCTTCATAATGCAGTTTATTTCAGAGGCAACACATGAGAACCACTTGGGAAATGTGGATGTGTAACCAAATGAGAGAGAGCAATATCCTGTTTTGTCTCCCCCGTCCTCTAGTCCTCATGTGTCATGTAGAAGAAATCCAAGAGTTTCCCCCTGATGTCTCAAAGATAAACAAACACTTGGCTTCTGGCCTTGCCCTCCAACATTATTAAGCAATAATGTTGAAAGCAAAGTGCCATCAAACCTTAATCAAAATGTGGAAGCAAATCCTATATAACTCCCAGGTTTGTTCCTCTTGGCTATTCAAACTAATCCATTCTCAGGAGCAGATATAAAGATTCTGCATGTGAGGCGCACTACCTTACTGCAGTATAATAAAGGAAATAATGATCATTAATGATCTGGATGATGGGATGGATTGCATCCTCAGCAAGTTCATGAATGACATTAAGCTGGGGGGGGGGGGGAGGTAGATATGCTGGAGGGTAGGGATAGGGTCCAGAATGACCTAGACAAATTGGATTGGACCAAAAGAAATCTATTGAGATTCAACAAGGACAAGTGCAGACGGGACGGAAGAATCCCATGCACCCTACAGGCTGGGGACCCACTGGCTAAGTGGCAGTTCTGCAGAAAAGGACTTGGGGATTACAGTGGATGAGAAGCTGGATATGAGTCAACAGTGTGCCCTTGTTGCCAAGAAGGCTAATGGCATATTGGGCTGCATTAGTAGGATCGTTGCCAACAGATCGAGGGAAGTGATTATTCCCCTCTCTTCGGCACTGGTGAGGCCACATCTGGAGTATTGCATCCAGTTTTGGGCCCCCCACTATAAAAAGGATGTGCACAAATTGGAGAGAGTCCAACGGAGGGCAATGAAAATGATTAGGGGACTGGGGCATATGACTTACGAGGCGCGGCTGAGGGAACTGGGCTTATTTAGTCTGCAGAAGAAAAGAGTGAGGGGGGATTTGATAACAGCCTTCAACTACTTGAAGGGGGGTTCCAAAGAGGATGGAGCTAGGCTGTTCTCAGTGGTGGCAGATGACAGAACAAGAAGCAATGGTCTCAAGTTGCAGTGGGGGAGGTCTAGATTGGATATTAGGAAAAATTATTTCACTAGGAGGGTGGTGAAGCACTGGAATGGGTTACCTAGGGAGGTGGTGGAATCTCCATCCTTACAAGTTTTTAAGGCCTAGCTTGACAAAGCCCTGGCTGGTATGATTTAGTTGGGAATTGGTCCTGCTTTGAGCAGGGGGTTGGACTAGATGACCTCCTGAGGTCTCTTCCAATGCTAATCTTCTATGATTCTATGTAATAAACACTAAAGATAGGGGACCTTTCTGCACAACTAGTGACCCAGTTCAATCCTCTGCCACAGCTGGGGTAACTTTTACTGCTTTGCAGATGAAATCTGGTACTGTTCCATCTCTCCTCACTGGCATTCTTTCTACTGATTACAAAAGCTACAACATATGAAAGTATTTCTTGTAACTTGCGGCTTTTTTTTTAATTAAAAAGTCTTTGCTGCCTTAAAGCTGTTTCTTTAGTTCTACTGGGAACATTTATTTCAGAAGCCTAATACCCTGGACTGAAGTCCTCAGAATATGTTAACTGACATACACACACTGAGTGAAATTTTCAAAAGCACTGAAGAGATTTAGGATATGTCTACATTGCAAAATGTAAGTCCAGTGCTTGAACTCAGGTTCAAGCCTAACCCCCCTTTCCTCTACACACAAATTTTGCTAACTCCCGGCTCAGACCCAGGACCTCCCACAGGTGTAGGATTTGCACCTGAGTCCAGCAGGGACCACTGGCTCAAGCCCTATTGCTTTGCAGTGTAGATGCAGCCTCACTGGACTCATTTTCTGAGACGCTGCCAAAAGTATCCCACAAGTCAACTTTCTTTGTCCTCTGGACAGTCCAATTTTCCTGCGCTGCACTACAAACAAAAGGCTAGAGTAGCCACATTTTGGGAGGGCACTAGGAAGTCTGGGACATGGTGGTTGGACTCAGGCTTGCATAATACAATGTAAAGTATCAGAGGGGTAGCTGTGTTAGTGTGGATCTGTAAAAAGTGACATAGAGTCCTGTGGCACTTTATAGACTAACAGATGTATTGGAGCATAAGCTTTCATGGGTGAATACCCACTTCGTCAGACGCACCCCGAAAGCTTATGCTCCAATACATCTGTTAGTCTATAAGGTGCCACAGGACTCTTTGTCACATAATACAGTGTAGACACTGGAGACCCAGGGTTGGGACCCAGGGTTTAACAATTCCTAACCTGGGGTTACAAATGAGTGTAGATGCTCAAGACCTAGGTTAACAAACCCAGGGCCTGTTAACTCAAATTCTACTAACCCTGGGCTTACAGCATAGACATATGCTAAGGTAGGTAGATGTTCTGACTTGGGCTCTGAAACCCAGGAAGGTGAGGGGCTTCAGAAGCTGAGTTCCAGCCCAAGCCGGAATATTTACATAGCTATTTTTAGTGCCGTAGCATAAACCAGATGAGCCTGAGTCTGTAGACCCAGGCTCTGAGACTTGCTGCTGTAGGGGTGTTTTTTTCTGCAGCATAGACATACCCTTAGGAGCCTAGGAGCTTGTCTATACTAGAAACTATACTGGTGTAATTAAAGCAGCAACTCCTCCCCTACCCCAGTGCGGATAAAAATATAGCAGTTTAAAAATATGTATACCAGTAAAGCTTATCTTGGTTTGGGAACCTTTATACTACGCTAAGGATTTTACAAGTATAAATAAATCGGCAGAAAAAGCAACCCGACCAACACAATTATACCAATATAACGTGAGCATAGCTCAGCCCTTAGTCCCATTTACAAAAGTAACCTAAATCATTTTTGAAAACCAGATGTAGTCTCTTAGGGCTAGATCCATAAAGGGGACCTTGACTAAATGTTGCAAAACCTACCATTTATGTGCCCTGCCACCTAATGGAATCCACTGCCCAGAGTGAGGCACCCAGGCTCCCTGTGCAATGTATGCGGAGAGTTGGGTGCCTAAGAAGGGGAACCACAAAAGCCAGCAAGCTGAGCAGAGAGCTGCCTCAGCTAGCAGGAAATGCTGAAGAGAGGGGTGTAGCCTAACTCCTACCCCTCAAAGGGCCTTAGGCACCCAAGTCCAGGCCAGCGGGAGACATCTCCTTCTACTTGGGATTCACAGCCATGAGAGAGGTGCCTGAGCCCTTTCTTGCAACAACAACAAAACACACACGCACAAATTGAGGTGGCAGCAGCATTCCCTTTTACCCAATATGCCAAGGTTAAAACAATCACATAGGATGTGGGAGACCCACACTCAAATGCCTACTCTGCAGCTGGGGATTGAACTTACTTCTGCCCCCTTAGTGCAGTGGTTTACCCCTCCCCCCATATCAGGTATTGTGGGGTGACCATCTCTCAATCTCTCCTGTTGAAGCTGTTCTGCTTTGTATAAGTAATTCAATAGTCATAGGGCCAGCAAACGAATGAGTGACTCTATAGCTCAGGATTAGGGCACTCCCCGCCCCGGATTCCCTGTTCCTATTGCTACATAAACAATATAAGCATAGATACCTTTTTCAGACTACCCAAGCTCCCTTTAGAAGACCCCTAACCAGCTCGTTTGTGCAAACTAAATGCAAACCTGTCTTGCCTGACTTGTTGACAAGGCTCAGCTGTCTTTTCTCAAATTCAGACATGCTGCAACTGGAAAGGAATCCATAAAACCTTGCTAGGAGGAGGAGGGATTCTGCTCAATTCTCCCCTGCTCCCTGAATGCTCCTGACCCACAGACATCCCAGCAGCTGGATGAAGTTATACTAGCATATAACTGAAGTTATGCTATGAGGAATCAGACATAGGGACTTCCCCCAATGCATAAAGCAGGGCAGGGTGTTTCTATCCCAAGCAGATTCATGCAGTGAGCCTCAAAGAGCCTATCACTCTAGCACAATCTTCCTTCTGACTGCATTAGACTGATCCTAAAAGAGATTTCAGCCAAGTTGAAGTAATCATCTCTGTTATCCCCGTACATAGGCATTAAAACTTGTCTTGGGCAAGTAAGTCACTTCACCCATTTGTGATTCAGTGTGAGTTAGGGACCTTAATACTGTTGAGGATCTGGGCTCTCATCTGTAAAATGGGGATAATTATGATAGTTACCTTCCTTAGTAATAGTAATGTGCTTTGAGCTAACTCACCATGAAAAGTGCTACATGAGAGCTAAATATTAGAATTCCATTTGTATGGTTCCTTTAGATCCTAATGCAGCCAATGTAGGGATAATGGTTTAATAAGATTTTTATATTTCAACAAACCCAAAGAGTGCTTCTGTTTTTTATTTTGCTGAAACTAAACTAAACTTAAGGCTCCAAAACAAGAGCTCTGTTTAAATAGAAAAGCTGTGCTCTCTCTCTTCTGTGATTGTTTGTGTCTGAGATGTGACGCAAGTGGGTATTAAATTGGGGGGAAAAAGATTGAAAATACAGTTTATTTACATAGTATGTGCCCCTCAAGAGGTTCATAAAAACAAAGCATATAATGAAAAGTGAACTGAAACCCCTGTTTGTTTCTGATGACTTAATCAGGCAATGTTTTCTCAAATTCCATCTCTGATGTCTCAAATGGCAGGCAGGATTGTCGAGTGGTTAGAGCAAGGCCATTGAGTCAGGCAACTAGGTTATTATTTCACTCTCTATCTAGAGTGACCATGTGGCCTGAGCAAGTCACTTATCCTCTCTGTGAACCAGTTGCCTTAGCTCCAAAATGGGGGCAATAAAATCACCTTCTGCAAAATCCTTCTGAAATCCTGGGAAGGAAGGTGCTACGGACTTGTGGAGTACTGTAACAAACTCTGTGTGTTGGCACACCTGCGTGTGTGCACACCTCTACTGAATTAAATCAGAGCTCTTTAACTATATGCCAAACTTTCTACTCGTAATGCATAATGGTAGTTCTTTATTTCATGGGTTATGGGGCTGTGGTTTTGGAGAACAAGGACTTAAGTACTAGCCTTACCTTTGCCTTGAAGTTCCCTGTGAGCAGGATGTGCAGCAAACTGACAACAGTGAAGTTCTAAATGACCATAGACTCATTATGATGTTATTATTTACAGCAGATCAAACCAATATTTTTTGTTTTGCTATCAGCATCTGTCAGAGGGTAGCTGGTTGCTGTGGATAGACTAGGCCTAGTGCCCCTGGATCAAAGCAGGTGAGATCTGTTGTAAGATTAAATGCTCTTTTGCAGTTATGATTAGTTCTGTAGTGACACTACACATAGATGAAAGCAAATTATGTTTTCTTAATGAAAGTGATGTTAAGCCTCTGTGCTGTGCCCATTTTAGGATTTGAAGACTTCAGTAACTCAGCCAGAGTCTATTACAGGAATAGGTGAGATTCTGTGGCTGTAATGTGCAGGAGGTCAGACTAGATGATCATGTTGGTCCCTTCTGACCGTAAAGTCTATGAGTCCAATCCAGCCAATTAAGGGGAGGAGGGGCTGGGCTATATCTAGGCCTATAAAAGGCTGCTAGTGGGCAAGCTGAGAGGAATTGATCAGGGTTGGCTGTCTATGGGGAGGGACAATAACAGCAATGATGCTGGGTCCCCTGGAGGAAGGAGCCAGGTGCTTAGGGAGACAGTAGTGAGGCTGCTGTCCCAGAGAGGGAGCAGAACTGGGAAGCTGCCAATGATCCCTGAGAGGAGTGGTGCTGAAACCTAAAAGTAAGGTTTGAGTTAAGACTGTTTTTTTGTTTGTTTACAGGCATCTATTAAAATAATAAATATACCAATTATCCTTAAAAGAGACTGAGTGGTAGCCCACCCTTTAGATCTGGGAGAAGCCATGTTTTAGTGTGTTGTAAGTAGGGATTATATTCTGTTCAGACTGTAAATTGCTACTGAATAAAATTAGCCTTTTTCTTACTGGAAGGATTGTTTGAAAAATGCTGTTGATTTCATTAATCTTCAGCACAGGGGTTTCTGATCTAAAAGAGAGATGACCAGGTCCTTGGTTGGTAGAAACTGGCATAATTCCAAGGGCTATTGATTAAGGTTAACTCCTGGTTCCATTGCAGACTGTGAAAACTTCAAAAGAGCTGGGATCTGGCCTTTAGACTCCATTTATATATGTGTTACTGTGACAGTTCTCTTATTATACCAGATGCTGTTAAATTGTTAACAATGTTTCTCTGTTTAGCCTCATATTTTTCCTAATCTGCCTGTTAAATCCAACTGATTAACTCATAATCTATCTTTTTAACTCTTGTACACCTTCAATTCTAAGCATGTAGTTGGAGAAGCCTAAAGCTAATAAAATATAGTAGATTGCCTCAGTCTGTTCTACTATCTTATTATAGTCTTTCCATTTCATTTTGGTGTTTCAAGCTGCTGATATTCTTTCATCATGTCTTTCAAGTTATTGTTCTGATTTCAGACAAGAGCTATTTGCGTAGAGGGCTGCACTGTAGTTGATGTATAAAGTCATACCCTGAGATCCTTAATCAGGATTTACTTTATTTTTACCCAGGCAGATTCCTACTGGAACTGAGTGAAAATTGCATGAGGACCTCAGGATTTGACCCCTTGACTTTTTTGGAAAGCTATAGTAATCCTTCTGGCAGGGATGACAATAAAATGGCAGTAGACTAGTATAGCAAATATTTCATTTTGAGAGTTGCCCATTAGTGATCTGGGTTATGATAATTGTTTAACAATGTGTATATATAGCTCTGTCTAAGGCCTGAAGATGCTCTCTGCCCATGATCTGCTCACACACATTCCATGGCCACTAATGGGAGCTAAATTTGTAGACTGTTATGTGACCCTGACAGTTTAATCTGTTGACTGGAAAACAGTCCTACTATCACTAAATCAGAGATCGTTATAAAGGTCAGAAGTCATGGTGAATGGCTGTCAAAGCACCTTCCTAAGGCTATTGTCTAATATGATTATTGTTTCAAAGCATTATAAGGTCTGTTTGTGCATTATAAGTAAGAAACATTCTTTAAATGGTATGGGTAGTACAAAGGTAATTTACAAACTTTAGTGTGTGTTAGAGAGAGAGATTATATGCTGGGTATGCTTCCAAACAGAGAATTTTATATTCCAATGGGTGCTCATTATTACTGCTAAAAAGTGTCAAAAGTAATTGCTCTCTAAGATCCCAGGCACTTTAACTAATTCACTCAAATCATGTGCAAACTAGAATCTCAAATTGTTGTGAAATTAATTGTTCCAAGAAAAGTTAGTCTCAAGGTGCAAAAGTTAGTCTCTTTATGGTGCAAAAACAGGCTGATCCTTAAAGAATTTCATTGTTTTCCTATCACTATAGACAGCTAAAGAAGTGTTTAGTGTATCAGTGGTTGGATTTATTTACTTTAAAAAAATAGACGTAGTTTGAGTGAGAAGCTTTTGCTGGTGGACTGGAAATTATCAGTTTTACCAGTGGTTCCTCCTTTCAGTAACTGAGATTCTCCTAGTTTAGATGCAACTTTGCAAGCCTGTAATATACTACTGGAAAACATAGAGAATCACTAAACTCTTGGTTTAATGTGATTCTCTTAGAATAGAAGAGAACCTGTTTGCTTATAGATTATTAAAGATGGGTAAAATTCAAAGGATAAGGGAGTTGTATTCAGATCACATAAGATCCTATACTTTGGAGTGCTTTAGTCACACCTCCTCCAGATGTATTGGTTCTGAGTTCAGCTAGAAATCTCACAAAACTGGCTTACTCATGAGATTTCTTGTCATTTGTTTCCAGTCAGTCTACAAGTATAGAAGGAGAGTCTGTTCTCACAGAAGCTGGACCCTGTCTCTAGCCAAAATAAAAACCTCCTATCTCATAGTAGTCAACCACAGAGTCCAGTTTCTCTGTAATGGGACACACTAAAAGCAACACGTGTAGTTCAGACTCATCACCAGTTTTATCACGTCCAGTCCCAGCTGGACCCAGAGAATGCACAGAAGTATGGAAATGAGAGATCTAAAAATCCCCTAACTCTTAAAATCCAAAAGAGATTTGGTTCAGTGTCTGTCTGGGTTTTGTATGATGATTTGGATCTGTTCTTCCATTCCGTAGTGCAACCTAGGTGCTGCACATTTAGCAAAGCATCAATTCTGTCCAGAAAGACCATACTTTCCACTTTCTTAATTATATGATCTCATTAAGAAAGCTGCATGGTCCCTGGTGCTGGGCTGGTCTGCAGTTTTTACCATTGCTGCTTAATGAATCTCTGACCACAAAGAAAATCTATCAAAGATACTTAAATGGCCCCTGATACTGTAGCATCTGAGTGCCTGTGAATTTTTAATGTAGTTACCCTCAAAACTCTCTTGTGAAGCAGGGTAGTGGTGGTACCCCATTTTGCAGATAGGACAGAATTAAGTGACTTGCCCAAGATCACACAGGAATCCGGTGGCAGAGCACAGACTGGAACCTGGGTCTCCCAAATTGCTCCCAATGCGTCTGTGCTTGAATTAAATTCTTTCCAAACACAGCAAAAAACCCTACTACAGCCATTACAATCAATGTCTAAGAATGCATAGTGAAAATCACCTGGATCAATGTTTATTCAGATTTCAGTTTTGTACAAACTCTACACTACCTGGCTCGCATCCAAAAGAACTGGGTGCCCTTGACAAATTTTTTAAACACCACAACACAGGAAAAAACGCAGTAAAAAAATCAACCAAAGCAGCAGCACTCTTTCCTCTCGCCCTATCCAGCATCGTCTGATCATCAGTCTCCTGGTCAGCTCAGTTTAAACTTTCCCACCAGACAGAAATCTCACCCACAACTGCCTCAGCCCTTGAACGGTGCCTGATCAAAAAGATGGGCATTTGGTATGCCTGAAAGTCAACAAATATGGCCTCTTTGATAACTGGGGGGTGGAGCATTCAGAAAGAAGAGTTCTTGCAGAGCATGCTCTGGTATCCCCCTTGTGACAGTGTACCCCATAAGGCTTTATGGGGAGGGGGTGCTTATAAACGTATGTATGACATAACTGGAATATGTTTTGTGCTGGCTGTGCCATGTAACATATCTCCGTAAAGGTTATGGTCTACTATATCTATTCATCCTATTTGTACATATATATCATTTTCTACTCGAGGTTAAGAATATGGGCTGTATGCTTGCCTGATTTCTAAGTAAGCTTTGTGAGACATTTGGTCAGCTTCTTTAGGAAGGAATTCACCAGGTTAAGTACCTGATCAGGAGACACTTAGGGAACAATGCATCTTGGAATGCTCCAATCCACATGAGAAGTCTTCCTGGAGACATGCAAGATGCCATGTGGACAATGGCGTCAGCCTGCAAAGACTGAGTCATGCAGGGGCATGTGACTTGCCCAGGTGTCTCCAAAACTCCATCTTAGAGATGGACTTTGCAGAGGACGGAGGAGGGGGGTCTCCACCCACAAGAGAGAGTCTATTTAAACCCAGGGGAGACCCCTCCATTTGGTCTTCAGCTGGCTAAAGAAGGAGCCTCTCCACCCCCCCCAGGATACTTGAAGGAGACTGAAACAAAAGACAGTAACTACAGGGGGTGTGAGTGATTGCTGGACCCAGGCTAAAAGGAGCTTAGCCTGTAAAAGGGAGCACTCTGGAACTGGTGAGGAAATTATCTGTATTCAGTTTGATTAGGCATAGATCTGCGCATTTTATTTTATTTTGCTTGGTGACTTACTTTGTTCTGTCTGTTACTACTTTGAACCACTTAAATCCTACTGTCTGTATTTAATAAAATCACTTTTTATTTAGTAATTCACTCAGAGTATGTATTAATACCTGGGGGAGCAAACAGCTGTGCATATCTCTCTATCAGTGTTATAGAGGGCGAACAATTTATGAGTTTGCCCTGCATAAGCTTTATACAGGGTAAAACGGATTTATCTGGGTTTAGACCCCATTGGGAGTTGGGCATATGAGTGCTAAAGACAAGCACGCTACTGCGAGCTGTTTTCAGGTAATCTTGCAGCTTTGGAACAAGTGATTCAGACCCTGGATCTGTGTCTGGAGCCAAACAGGAGTGTCTGGCTCAGCAAGACAGGGTGCTGGAGTCCTGAGCTGGCAGGGAAAACAGAAGCAGGGGTAGTCTTTGCACATCGGGTGGCAGCTCCCAAGGGGGTTTCTGTGATCCAACCCGTCACAGTGGCGTAGTCGAGCAGGATCTGTGCACAGCTGATTGCTTTGAGATACTGGTAGTGATTTTAAGTGAGTTTTAAGTGTGGTGGCTGGAGAACAGACAAAGTGGTTACTGGTTTGTTATTTTCTGTTTGCTTATTTCGGGCAAGGGAAGTAGGGACAGAAAAGGAAGCTCTCTGTTAACTAGGAATCCCCTGAGCTAAGTGCATCTCAGTTTCAGTGAACTGCAGAGGGGTTGTGGCCCAGCACAAGAAAGCAGGACAATGAGAAGTAGTGATCTCAGTTCCAGTGAACTGGAGAGTGGTTGTAGCCCAGCACGAGAAAGCAGGACAATGAGTACCAGTGACGCTGCTATTAAACTAAAGCTGGCCAGGTTGGAAGCAAAAGAGAGGGAAAGTGAACATAAGAGACGGCTGGAACTAAGACAATTAGAAATTAGTGCCATGGAGGCACAACATGCAAGGGAAGAGGCTGCCCACAAGAGAGCTATGGAGGTCGAGGCAGCGAGGGCAGAGGCAGCGAGAGAGGCAGCGAGGGCGGAGGCAGAGGCAGCGAGGGAGGCAGCGAGGGCGGCAGCGAGAGTGGAGGCAGAGGCAGCTGCCCACGAGAGGGCTATGGAGGCCCAGAGGGAGGCCCGGAAGCATGAACTGGCTGTTATGGAGTCAAAGAGACGAAACCCTCCCCCTGCTGGCTCCACTTCCCCAAAAATCCATAAATGGGAGCGGCTATGTCCACAGTATGATGAGTCCAGCGATATTGCCGAATATTTCATCACCTTTGAGAGACTGTGCACCCTCCATGCCATCCCTGAAGATCAGAAGATGACCACATTGATAGCAAAATTGACTGGCAGAGCTCTGGACATATTCAATAAGATGCCTATTGATGATGCTTCAAACTATGGTAAATTTAAGGAACTGGTTTTGAAACAGTTTCAGGTTACACCTGAAACCTACAGGGTTAAATTCAGGAGCCTTAAGAGGGGATCTGGATTAAGTAATGTGGCTTATGCCAATGAAATTAGAGATTTGGTAGATAGATGGGTGCGGGGGAGAGGCATTACCAGCTTTGAAGGGATGTGTGATCTAGTTACTCAGGAACATTTCCTGAATATGTGCAGTGATGAGGTAAAACAGTATTTGTGGGACAAAAAGGTAAATGCAGTGGGTGAATTAGCTGAGTATGCTGACTCTTATGAACAAGCCCAAGCTGCAATCAAACACAAACCACTGGCAGAAGGGTATAAGGTTGGGGGAAAGCAGAATCACCGTTTTACCCCTGGGTCTGGGAAAAAAGAGGCTGGGCGGTCACCTCCCCATTCCCCTGGTACTCGACCCAAATTTCCTGTGCAAGCAGAGGAGCCCAAGAGGTGCTATCATTGTAAGTCCACTGAGCACCTGAGGAATAAGTGTCCCTTACTGAGTGAAGCTGCGGCTTCTCAGAGCCAGGCTGTGGCCTCTTTCCACACAAGATTTGTAAAGCTTGCTTCCACACAACCAAGCAATGAGCATATGCATGCTGTTAAATTGAATGGTCAAATGCTTCTTGGATTAAGGGACACGGGTGCTGAGATTTCTGTGGTCAGGAGGGACCTAATCCAGGAGAAGGATCTGTTGCCAGGTAAAATGGCAGAATTAGAGCTGGTAGGGGGTTACAAAGTCCTTGCACCTTTAGCTAAAGTACACATGCAAACTCGGGATTTGCAGGCTGAGCTGACTGTTGCAACGGTGGCAAACAATTTTGCACCGTTTCTACTGGGGAATGATTTCTTTAGTGTGGCAGAATCTGTCCCAGGGTTGGTTAGCAGTGAGAAGGAATCTTGTGCTAAAAGCCCCAGAGGGGGGGGTGAAGTCACACGGACTGCTGGGGGAATAGGAGGGTGTCTCTTAGATTCCTCTGCAGCAGTAAAGGATGCAGCTTCGGGGGCAGGGCTGGTTGCGGCCAGTTCCTGTAGCCCTGGGGCTCAAGGGAAGTTCCAGAGGGAGGAGCTGGATGAAGCCAGCTCCTGTCCCGTGATCATCTCCCCTGGGGAGGGGGATGTACCACCTTATAGCAAGGAGGCCACCACAGCTGCTGACTGCCAGGAAGTTGCAGGTCAGCAGGGGGCCGGGCCTGCCCTGGGGTGCACAGAGGCGTGTGTCCCAAAGGTGGAAGTTGGGGTCCTGGGGACCACTGTGGTAAAAACAGGCCCCAAGGACTCTATAGCTGAGTGCCAGCCCAACCCGAGTGGAAGGGGAGGGATTTTGCTGGCCAGTGAGAGGTCTGTCGTAGCTGGTAGCTGTGAGTCCACAGCTGGGGCAGGATCACCTTCCCTTTCAGGGGACACAAGAGTGTCGGACCCAGAGGGGAGACCAAAGAGGGAAGCCCAGATGGAAGGTCAGGGGGGGCCAGAGAGTCCACCCACCTTTTGTGGGGAGGGGCTTTCCCAGGAGGAGGGTGAAAAGTCTGCATTCGAAATGCCAGCCCGCTCTCCTGTGGATCAGGTTTTAAGGGAAACCTGGGGGTCAGGTCTCCAGGATGAGGGGGTCTATCCAGCTGACCCATTGGAAACAGAAAGTGGGGTGCCCAAAGGGGTCCAGAGCACCCCAGGGAAAGCTGCTGTTCTTGCTACACTTGCAAGAGATAAAACTCTCTCTCCAAGACAGGGGGGGGAAAATCTCTTCATGGGAGGAACTTCACAAGGGAGTGGGGCCCAGCCCAGAGAAACTCCAGAGGGAGGGGCCAAGGACAAGTATGGTTGTAGTACACCCTTTCCTGGCCAAAGACCCAAGCACATGCCCGAACTAGAAGTCTTCCCCAAAGAGGCAGAGGAATCTGCATCAGAGGGTCTACCAGAGGGCACAGAGAACTGGGAAAATGCAATAGATGCTAAACAAGTCAAATTGAGTGAACGGAGCCTGTCCACTGTAGATTTGCTGTTAACCTTGTGTCTTTTGCTAATTCACCTATGGGTTAAAACAAAAGAATTCACACTAGTGGTAAACCCTTTAAAGATGTGGAACATATCTGATTTGTGGAATAAGCTGTTATACATGCTGGGGATGGTGACAGGACAGCCCCACCAGCATGTTACTTTACAGCCCATACCTGTAAAAAGCAGCAAAAGTATAACAGGCCTATGCTGCTGTGTAGAAGGGGAAACTGAGGCACACCGCCTCATGGCATTGGTGGCTAAATGCCAAGATACCTCCACGTTAACGAGTATTGCTGCCTGCATTCTGTTAGCAATACTACATCCCTACCTGTTTGCAAGCATCTGGGGACCAGGAACCCCAAAACGGGCTAGAACCCCCAGGAGTGACATCATATGGTTTCAAGGTACTGAAAGGAAGTGTGACCAGAAACAAACAGAAATTTTACAGGTACTGCCTCCGCCATGGACAGTGTCCAAGTCTCTGGCAGTAAGTTCAGGGGGAGGGTGTGACAGTGTACCCCATAAGGCTTTATGGGGAGGGGGTGCTTATAAACGTATGTATGACATAACTGGAATATGTTTTGTGCTGGCTGTGCCATGTAACATATCTCCGTAAAGGTTATGGTCTACTATATCTATTCATCCTATTTGTACATATATATCATTTTCTACTCGAGGTTAAGAATATGGGCTGTATGCTTGCCTGATTTCTAAGTAAGCTTTGTGAGACATTTGGTCAGCTTCTTTAGGAAGGAATTCACCAGGTTAAGTACCTGATCAGGAGACACTTAGGGAACAATGCATCTTGGAATGCTCCAATCCACATGAGAAGTCTTCCTGGAGACATGCAAGATGCCATGTGGACAATGGCGTCAGCCTGCAAAGACTGAGTCATGCAGGGGCATGTGACTTGCCCAGGTGTCTCCAAAACTCCATCTTAGAGATGGACTTTGCAGAGGACGGAGGAGGGGGGTCTCCACCCACAAGAGAGAGTCTATTTAAACCCAGGGGAGACCCCTCCATTTGGTCTTCAGCTGGCTAAAGAAGGAGCCTCTCCACCCCCCCCAGGATACTTGAAGGAGACTGAAACAAAAGACAGTAACTACAGGGGGTGTGAGTGATTGCTGGACCCAGGCTAAAAGGAGCTTAGCCTGTAAAAGGGAGCACTCTGGAACTGGTGAGGAAATTATCTGTATTCAGTTTGATTAGGCATAGATCTGCGCATTTTATTTTATTTTGCTTGGTGACTTACTTTGTTCTGTCTGTTACTACTTTGAACCACTTAAATCCTACTGTCTGTATTTAATAAAATCACTTTTTATTTAGTAATTCACTCAGAGTATGTATTAATACCTGGGGGAGCAAACAGCTGTGCATATCTCTCTATCAGTGTTATAGAGGGCGAACAATTTATGAGTTTGCCCTGCATAAGCTTTATACAGGGTAAAACGGATTTATCTGGGTTTAGACCCCATTGGGAGTTGGGCATATGAGTGCTAAAGACAAGCACGCTACTGCGAGCTGTTTTCAGGTAATCTTGCAGCTTTGGAACAAGTGTTTCAGACCCTGGATCTGTGTCTGGAGCCAAACAGGAGTGTCTGGCTCAGCAAGACAGGGTGCTGGAGTCCTGAGCTGGCAGGGAAAACAGAAGCAGGGGTAGTCTTTGCACATCGGGTGGCAGCTCCCAAGGGGGTTTCTGTGATCCAACCCGTCACACCCCTGCCTTTATAACACTAAATATTGTGGTGCATTAAATTCTTGCTTTACCATGTGATAGTACTAAGCTATTGTGTTTGATATATACTGTATGCTATCAGATGATACCTTGTGTGCTACCTGACTACGCATACAGCAGATGGGAATGGGGAAAATATATATATTTTTTTTTCTTGTGAAAAATTTAGTGCTCGTGAAAGGGAGGAGTTAATAATAATTAATAATAGCACCATTTAGAGCAGGGGTCGGCAACATTTGGCACGTGGTTCGCCAGGGTAAGCACCCTAGCGGGCCGGGCCAGTTTATTTACCTGCTGACGCGGCAGGTTCGGCCGATCGCGGCCCCCACTCGCCGCGGTTCACCGTCCTGGGCCAACGGGGGTGGCGGGAAGCGGCACGGGCAAGGGATGTGCTGGCCGCGGATTCCCGCCGCCCCCATTGGCCTGGGACGGCGAACCGTGGCGAGTGGGGGCCGCGATCTGCCAAATCTGCCATGTCAGCAGGTAAATAAACTGGCCCGGCCCGCTAGGGTGCTTACCCTGGCGAGCCGTGTGCCAAACGTTGCCAACCCCTGGGCTAGAGGCTGACGTAGTGCGGGTGGCTTAGTGCAAGTCTTTCTAAACATCTCTGCCTGCAAGGTGCTGCGCACCCTTAGTCTCCATTAGTCAATGTAGCAACTAACATCCAGGAGACTCAAGGGTGTTTAATGCCAAGCAGGAGATGCTCATTAGCAGGATGAGATTTCTAGTCCTGGGCCTCGCTGGAGTAGAAATGACTAAAACTAGTCACGCTTTATGAGATGTGGACAAATGTATTGTAGTGATTGGGTAACAATCCCAAACTCATTTTTATTAGTGACCTAAACTGGTTTTGAATCCAGGTGTTCAGAATAGAAAGGCTAATCCTTTAACTCCACCTACTCCTTAGTAACAATCATCCAAGCATATCAAATCCCTTTAAAACTTTACTCAACAAGGTTGGTTTGGAGATTTTTCTTGTTTCCAACAGTGGGGGAAAAAAGTCAAGCAAAAACATGATTTCATATCTTGCATGATCTTTAATGTATCTTCATTCTGGAACACTGGTGCTTGGCTTTACATTTTTGGGGATAATCGGCTGGAAATCTCATTTAATACTAACAAGTGACAGACCCTCCCATATTCCTGTCAGCAGAGAGTAAATCTGATTACGCTCAGCCTCAGGAATCTACACTTGCCAATGCATGGCGTTCTGAAGATGTAAAGATATGCCAATAAGAGGTAACCTAACACTCCAACTTAAACATGTTGTGTTATACAAAGGAAGCCAGCAAGAGCAGGACCAAACTCAAGTTAGTCATAATATGCAGTTGCAGAATGTGGGATGCCAGGGGACTTACCAAATACTCAATTTGAAAACCCTCACAAACAAGGAGCGCAAACTACTTTGGTTGAACCTATAAATGAAGTGTATTGCAGTATACTAGACTGTTGGATGAAGAGAAGGTTCAGAGAATTGACAATGGAATAAAAGATCTCTTTTGGCTCTAAATGACCAGTGTGAATCTGGCCTGGGTGTGTAGTGACTGGAACTCTTCACTGACTAGCCACCATGTCATGATCTGTGGTAAATGAGTTGGTAGTCTCACTCTAGTCCCTAAGGGACGTTGCGCACACACAACAAAAAACAATCCCCAATTACTATTAGTTGGCATTGTTGTTGGCAGCTTCGGCAGAGAACTCACAACCTGATGGCCATGGAGACTGAATCACCCTCTAACCCTTCAGCTGTTCCATTAAAGGTCAGGGTTGAGGTATACTGGCAGGGCAGCACAGGGCATCTTATACTGCATTAGTCCTTTGGATTAACAGATTTGGGTAACAGCCCCAATTTCTAATGCTACAAATCCAGCAACATTCAGAAGCACTAAATTAACTGAGTTAAGGTTTGCCCTTATTTACATCAGTATAAATCTGGAGTAACTCTCTATTAAACTTGGAGTTAGTCTAGATTGACACCAGTTAACTGAGTAGAACTTGGCCCATGATGTCAGTGTGAATGGAGTGCTCTGTATATTTCAGGATCAGGCTTTGTAAACTGACCATACAAGCTAATTAATTGATACATTACACAGATTTTTAAAACCCAACCCTTTAATAGAGTATCCACTGCAAACTGTGTGGTTTTTCACCCCTGAGAAGAGCTTTATGAGCACCACATTCAGAACACTGAGGTTTTTATCTGTGTGCAGTATATGAGAATTCAACAGCTGGAAAGTATTCTGTATTGTCAGCTAGGGACCATATGCTAAGCAGAGTCTATGTATACAAATGAAATTCCCTCTGCATATTAGTAGTTGAAAAGAAACAGAATGATATAGAAATGAATCCGCTCTTCATAAATTTGCAATATTATATGTCCAGATGGCATCCAAGAGGAATTATTTTGTATAAAAGCAAACCTGACATGTATAAATGCACATGATATAGAATTCTGATCACATTTGCACCCCTCCCCCCCCCCCCCCTTGCACTTTCTATCTTCTGATCAAATAGTGCTTTGAGTAGAATACTGGGAAGCTGAATAAATTATAATTTGATTCTATATTGCCTATGAAAAGGCTTGAGACTATTGTAATGACAGCATTGTGTCTGAGCAAACACAGCGGCCATTATGTTCTCACAAATAGCTCATGCCTTTTTCATGCCTTTTACAGGAGAGCTTTTTTTTTTTTTTTTTTTTCTTTGAAACGAAGAGCTGTCCAGGGCACCAACACTATCCGCAGTTCTTGTCAAAATGTACCATAGGATCAGTTATTAAATAAAACCATCCATATCTTTGTTTAATGCACAGTGAGCTGAAAAATACATCTACCAATACCCACAGCCTGCAAGCTGAGGGTATTGGTATCTATCTGCAGCACTAGAGTGTATATACTCCAGGCTCTTCTAACCTTTCCTCTCTACTAACCATCTGTCCATGTTGCTCCTCTGAATAGTGTGTGTTCTGAAATGTGGTGTTGAGAATACAATGATTGGGAATGAATTGCCTGATCTGACTGCCGGCAGGATGCTGTGGGGGCACTTTTGTGAATCGACTCTTTGGCACTCGACCTCTTCCCCTGATATTCCAATGGTATTTAGAAATGTCAGCTCCCACTCTGCCAGTCAAGGTAATCAATAGCCCTGTTCAATGTTAACACATGAGCTATGTTAACCCAGAATGCATCAAACAAAGCGTGTTGTTGGAGAACAGGAACGTGTGGGGTGAAGGGTGTGAATGCGTGACCGAGTGTGTCCCCTGGAGCTGCAAGGTGTAATTTCAAGCTCCAATGGATGTACTTACGTTAGCTCTGATCAAGCTAGTATGTAAAAATAGAAATCTAGCTGTGACAAGAAGAGCCAGCCATCCTGAGTGTGTGCCCACCCAAGACCTAGGTATATATTTGGAACAGCTAGCACCTCCTGCTCGCCCCGCTATGGCTACGCTGCTATTTTAGTTTGCTAGCTCAATCAGAGGTCAACATGAACTGGAAATTACCCCTTCCAGCTCCAGTGTAGATGTACCCAGAGAGACTAGGCAGGCAAACAGGAATACATGGAGTACTTGGAATATGGACAAAACAGTAGTATCGGCCATATCCTGTCACTGGTGAGAACAGACAATGAATCAATGGTACTTAATAGAGACTCCACGCTATTTCTCAGGTGTTGCTCTGGATAAAAATCTAAGGATGAAATTAGAGAACAGAACTTGGTGTAGGATTGTGAACCTGATAGAGATTTGGGGCCAGTCACTTTGTTACCATGCTGGCAAGGCAATCCTAACGCCTTCATGCTAGGTGGCTGCTACACCTCTATTTTGTCCTTTTTCTACAGCACATCGGTGTGCATAACACTTTACAGACAATTGGAAAAGGCAGGTCCCTGCCCCAAGGACCTCACAAAATGAGGTAGATAGTAAGGAAAGACAAATCACAAAGAAGGGGTGCTGTGGGATGGACTGTGGTCATAGTAAAAGTTGACACATTATTACAGTCTCAGATTAAAAAGCAATAACAGTTTAAAGAACAAACAAGTGAAAACCAGGGCATGTTGAATTAGGGTGAGAACAGCATCTTTAATTCAGCGTGTAGTGTCCAGATACTGCAGTTTTTTTTGCTCTACTATAAAGGGGAGGAGGATGACCAGGTTTGGAAGGGTAGTAACCAATTGGTGATGAGCCACTGCAGCTCTTTAGGAATAATTAATTTCTATGAGTTGTCTGAGCCAGAAATTCCATAACCAGATCTGAATAAAACCCCTTACCTCCCCCAGCTGAGTGGAGGAATTTAGATCCAGGGATTTAGTTGGCTGACTACATCAATAAGATCAATTGTAAAATTCAGGTTTTGGATCTACATTTCCCCAAAGTTCAAGAATGTTTCGTTCCCCCTTTTTTGAGGGGGAGGAAATGGGGAGGGGAGAGTTGGCTCACATTCTTATGTATATTATTATTTTCTTACCTCCGTGGAAGAGGGCACAAGTGCAACTGCTGGAGAACTTGGCCGCAGGGCTCTGTCCTTGGTCCCCTTCTCTTCTCTCTACCCAGAGAAGGTGTAGAATCTCAATTGAGGTCACAAATTCAGCTACCATCTCCATGCTGATAATTCACAGATCTATCTCTGCTCCAGACCTGTGTCCTTCTGTCCAACTAAAGTCTCAGCTTCTCTCTGACATCTCCTCGTGTATGTCTCGCTGCTAGCTCAAGCTAAACCAGAGCTCTTAATCACACACACACACACACACACACACACACACACACACACACACACACACACACACAGACCCCTCCCTTCCCCCTACCTCCTTTTTTATCACTGTAGACAACACCACCATCCATCCTGTCACTCAAGCCCATAACCTGGCCATCATCTTCAACTCAGATCTCTTTCTAGATCCTCACATGCAGGTTATATCTAAAATGTTTTTGATTCTTTCTATGCAACATCTTTAAGATATGGCCTTTCCTATCCATCCACACAGCTAAAACTCACCATCCTGCACCTTGATTATGGCAACATCCTTTTTCCCTGGCCTTGACAAATGCAATCTTGCCTTGCTCGTATCCATTCACAATACTTCTGCAAAGATTATTTTCCTAGTCGGTTGCTTTGATCATATCACCCCTTGCTTTGAATCCTGTCACTGGCTGCTCCTCCTCTGTTGCATCAAACATAAACTATTTGTCTTGACTCTCAAGGCTCTGCATAATTAATCCCCATTCTACTTATCTCTTTGTTGAATTGCTCACCCCTGATTGGTCCATAATACCAGCCTCTGTTGTCCACTAGTTACATTTTCAAACAGACACCTTTGTGCTTTCTCCCATGCTGTTTAGCAGGTGCCCCCCAGAAACCTCTGCAAAACTACCTCATTACTCTCCTTCAAATCCCTCCTCAAAACTCTCCTTTGCCATAATGCCAAAAAAATGGACAATTGTTTGGCTGCTGATGTGTGGAGACCACTGATGCTCATCCTGACCTATATTTTCTCTCATTGTTTACCTGTACTCCCCCATATGTTTGTATCCACCTGTTTGTCTCTTGTCCAATACATGGATTGTATGGCGCAGGGACCTCTTCTGTTCTGTGTTGGTACAGTGCCTATCAGAATAGTGCTGGTCCATGACTAGAGTGCCTCGATGCTACACAAATACAAAATATTACTATGTTATTGTTATTTACCAGTTTATTTGGCATCTGGAATTGTAAACAGGAAACTAAAAATAACGGGTTAGAATCGTAGCTGCATTCAGTGTCTGCTGGGTGCAGCTGGGAAGGATGGGACACAGAGAAGCTGGTTGTGGCTCCCCGATCTTGGGGCTAGTTCTACACTCATCATTGTCCCTGAGACTAACCAAGAAGAGCAGTACAAAGCCATGCCCTCTGTCACCTGAACATGCCCCCTGTCACAGGGTGGCCTGCTGCAGTAAATTAAGTAGGTCCAGCTCCCCTGTGTCAGGGCAGTTACTCCCATCTGGCCAATTGAGAGTGGGGCAGCACGTGAGGGCCATGCATGATCAGGGAGAGTCATGGTGAGGGAATGACAGTGAGTCAGATCAGACTATTCCAGTCAGGAAGGGCAGGTGAGAATTACTGGAGACCAGGGAAAGGAAGAAGTCCGGAAGGTGCTTTTTGGGAGAAGGCTGAAGGCAGGAGAGCAGCAGAGGAGCTTGCTTACTGACCTCTTGAGGGCTGAAGAGCTGGACCCATGAGGAACCATGAGAAGGCCAGAGAATGAGGGATGCTCCTAGCAGAGAGGCTGTAGGAGTTCCTGGCGGGAAGAGCAGGGTTGTACTCCAGTTGGAAGAATAGAATTTCTGTCCTGGGACAAGGACAGGAGGGGGCTGGATGAGTCCAGGTGTGGTTGCAAGCACTCATGTGTGATATGTGGGACATTGAGGGATAAGATGTCGTGGAATGTTAAGTACTACTTGTACTGGGGTGACAAATAGACTATGTTAGGGCTTATGTTTTGGACAATCTGCACACTGGTTTTGTAGTAAACCAGCCCCCAAAAGGGATGGTATTGAAACAAGAGAGCTTGATGTGAAGTTATTGGATCACCTGAGAAGAGAAATTGAGGCAACCATGCTTGCCATGCTATGGTTTACTGCACAGGGCACTTCAGATGGGCTGCCCTATGACACCTGCTATGCCAGGAGTTTCAAGGGGGTGCATGGGAGCCAGTTATGCTGGCTGTAATCTATCTGGGCATGCTACCATGCTAGGTTGAATCCCCATTTTGGGAGGCCCACTAGTTTTCTGCCCCATTTGTACTACCATGGTGAGGCAAAGCTCCTGGATCACAGACTAGAATCTGACTCAGTGTTTCAAAATCAAAACACACTACATCATAAAAACAAAAAGGTAAGAACATACAGGGGAAAAAATACCAAACAAGCATTCTTAGTCCTATTCTAACTGGCATATTCCCATTCCAATTCTGTGCAGATTTGCACTTAATGTTGAATAGTAGGAAAATGAGTTTTAGCTGTTGGAGTCCCAATAAAATCCATTATGGTCAGTAATTACATTACTGTAGTCTCACGTGTCTCTTTATAAAGGCAGATGTTAAGAATTAATTATCCCTACATAGCATTGTTGCACTTTTTATTTAAATATGAAAATGTAACCTTTACAGTGGTAGCATCTGAGTGAAAAGAGATAGTAACATCACTTGGTTTTATAATAAATTGTATGGAAACACTTAAGCCATCTAAATGGAAAGCTTCATGGGGGTTCCAAAGCTGCCACAAAGTCAGAGAAAAATGCATGGTGAAAGGCAGGAGCAGGGTTTCCTAGTCCTAGATAAATACCAATAGGCTTGATCTATTTTCATAGAAACACCATAAATATTAGCTCTTCCAAAGACACTAACCATCTGAACACATGTTTTACCAGCTTAATTCAAACAATAAGGTGCCAACTGTGGGCAGTCCTACTGCTAGCTCATTTTTGGGAGCCCGCCCCCCACACACACACAATTCATATAAATAATTAATAGGGACCCCTTGAGCTGTTCAGGAGGCCCTATGCAATTACTCAGGGTATATATACACTACGAAATTAGGTCGAATTTATAGAAACCGGTTTTATAGAAATCGGTTGTATACAGCCGATTGTGTGTGTCCCCACATAAAATGCTCTAAGTGCTCTAGTCGGCAGACCGCGTCCACAGTAGCGAGGCTAGCGTCGACTTCCAGAGCATTGCACTATGGGTAGCTATCCCACAGTTCCCGCAGTCTCCGCCGCCCATTGGAATTCTGGTTTGAGATCCCAAAGCCTGAATGATGCAAAACAGTGTCGCGGGGGGGCTCTGGGTACATGTCAGGCCCCTCCCGCTCCGTCAGAGCACCGGCAGACAATAGATTCGCGCCTTTTTACCTGGGTTACCTGTGCAGACAACATACCACGGCAAGCATGGAGCCCGCTCAGCTCAGCTGAGCTCACCGTCACCATATGTCATCTGGGTGCCGGCAGACGTGGTACTGCATTGCTATGCAGCAGCAGCAGCTAACTGCCTTTTGGCGGTAGATGGTGCAGCATGACTGGTAGCCGTGGGGCTGGCAGCTGTAGGGCTGCATTGCACCAGCCCCTTGCCTTTTGGTAGAAGATGGTATATTACGATTGGTATCCTTCATTGTTGTACTGCAGTGGCTGTCAATCATGGGCACCTGGGCAGACATGCAACTGTCTCGATGATGATGGCTATCAGTTGTAGTATGCTATTTTCTGCCAATCGCCCAGTATTTTCTGCTAAGCACCCAGAAGAGGCAGAGGGCGATCTGGGTGCTGGCAGACGTGGGGCTGCATTGCTACACAGCAGTAGCCCCTTGCCTTTTGGTAGAAGATGGTATATTACAACTGGTATCAATTGTCATCATACTGCAGTGGCTATCAGTCATGCTGCACCGTCGGCTGCCAGCTTAAGATGTAAAAAATAGCTTTGTTGTGTATTCATTGGCTTCCCCCTCCCTCCATGAAATCAACGGCCTGCTAAACCCAGGATTTTGAGTTTAATCTTGGGGGGGGGGGGGGGGAGGCATTCTGTGTGACAGTTGTTCGTGTTTCTCCCTGATGCACTGCCACCTTTCTTGATTTTAATTCCCTGTACCTGTACGCCATGTTGTCACTCGGCCCTCCCTCCCTACCCTGGTCCGTCAGATACTAGTTTCGCGCCTTTTTTCAGACCAGGAGCCATAGCTAGCACTGGGATCATGGAGCCCGCTCAGATCACCGCGGCAATTATGAGCACTATGAACACCACGCGCATTGTCCTGGAATATATGGAGAGCCAGGACATGCCAAAGCGAAACCTGGACCAGCCGAGGAGGCGATTGCAGCGCGGCGACGAGAGTGATGAGGAAATTAACATGGACATAGACCTCTCACAAGGCACAGGCTCCAGCAATGTGGAAATCATGGTGTTACTGGAGCAGGTTCATGCCGTGGAACGCCGATTCTGGGCACGGGAAACAAGCACAGACTGGTGGGACTGCATCATGCTGCAGGTGTGGGACGATTCCCAGTGGCTGCAAAACTTTCGCATGCATAAGGGCACTTTCATGGAACTTTGACTTGGGCCTGGTCTACACTAGGCGTTTATGTCGAAGTTAGCGCCATTACATCGAATTAACCCTGCACCCGTCCACACTGCGATGCTATTTAGTTCGACATAGAGGTCTCTTTAATTCGACTTCTGTACTCCTCCCCGACGAGGGGAGTAGCGCTAAATTCGACATGGCCATGTCGAATTAGGCTAGGTGTGGATGGAAATCGATGCTAATAGCTCCGGGAGCTATCCCACAGTGCACCACTCTGTTGACACTCTGGACAGCAGTACGAGCTCGGATGCTCTGACCAGCCACACAGGAAAAGCCCCGGGAAAATTTGAATTTGAATTTTAATTCCTTTTCCTGTCTGGCCAGTTTGAATCTCATTTCCTGTCTGGACATCGTGGCGATCGCAGCAGCACTGGCAACGATGCAGAGCTCTCCAGCAGTGATGGCCGTGCAGTCTGTGAATAGAAAGAGGGCCCCAGCATGGACTGATCGGGAAGTCTTGGATCTCATCGCTGTGTGGGGCGATGAGTCTGTGCTTTCTGAGCTGCGCTCCAAGAAACGGAATGCAAAGATCTATGAGAAGATCTCAAAAGACATGTCAGAGAGAGGATACAGCCTGGATGCAACGCAGTGCCGCGTGAAAATCAAGGAGCTGAGACAAGGCTACCAGAAGACCAAAGAGGCAAACGGATGCTCCGGATCCCATCCCCAGACATCCCGTTTCTACGAGGCACTGCATTCCATCCTCGGTGTGGCCGCCACCACTACCCCACCACTGACCGTGGACTCTGAGGATGGGATACTCTCCACGGCCGGTTCCTCGGACATGTTAGGGGACGGGGAAGATGAGGAAGGAGATGAGGAGGGTGAGGCAGTCGGCAGCGCTCACAACGCTGATTTCCCCAACAGCCAGGATCTCTTCATCACCCTTACAAAGATCCCCTACGAAGCGTCCCCAGCCGTTACCCCGGACACAGAATCTGGGGAAGGATCAGCCAGTAAGTGTTGTAAACATCTAAACATTTATTTTTAACAGAACAGGAATATTAACAATTAAAAGAATGGGTTGTTCATGATTACTGTGCCCTAGGCGCTTAACGGTTTAGTCATGGGCAGTGCAAGTTTTGAAAAAAAAATCTAGCAATGTCCGGTTTTCCGTGATTGTCCAGCACAAGCCGCTCTACTGTTTATTCCCTGCTACTGCAGCTACAGTAAAATGCGGTCTATATGTCCGGGGATAGAGCAGTAATCCTCCTGGGACATCTCGATGAAGCTCTCCTGGAGGTAATTGGAAAGCCGTTGCATGAGGTTCCTGGGGAGAGCGGCCTTATTGGGTCCTCCGAAGTATGACACGTTGCCGTGCCACGAGGCTATCAAGTACTCGGGAATCATTGCTCTGCACAGCAGGGCGGCATACGGCCCTGGTCTTTGGAGGCTTTCCCAGAGCATTCTCTCTCTCTCTCGCTCTCAGAGATCCTCATCAGGGTGATGTCGCCCATGGTGACCTGCTTTGAATTAGGTAGGGGAATGTTAGTGTTGGGACTGCTTGCTCGTTCCTTTACAGAACTGTAACCGCTGGTTTGCAGCCACGCGGTGGAGGCGGGAGAGGGGCAGCCGAAAGGGATCGTTCCCGGGGACAGCCGCGAGGGGGTGGGACAGGGGCAGAGTTCCCGCTTGCCGGATTGCTGGCAGCAGGGACTGACATTGCTTTAAATGTGAAATGAGGCCAGTGGTAATATAACAGTTTTAAACTGCCACAAGTCTACGGCTTACCATGTCTGCCTGCAACAGAAATTCCGTTGTGCTGCCCCGCTTCTCAAATGTGCTGTGCAAGACCCCAGGCACTGAATGCGAAGGCCGAGAATTCGACCTTGTGCTGAGTGCGCATGTGATAGGTGCTGTGCATGGTCTTGTTCACAGAGAAAGACTATGTTCTTTGTTCACAACTACATTTATCTTTCTGAGGAATTCACTCCCTTTTTCCCATTTCCACAGCCCCATCTGCGACTGTCTCAGAAGCTAGCCTGGCATCACACTCCCAGAGGCTAGCGCGGATTAGGCGTAGGAAGAAGAGGACACGGGAGGACATGTTCTCTGAACTTATGGCCTGTTCCCAAGCCCAGGCAGCACAGCAGACCCAGTGGCGGGAGAAATTGACCCAAATGCACCAAGCAAACATGGATCGGGAGGAGAGGTGGCGGCAGGAAGACCAGCAGGCGACTCAAACGCTGCTTGGACTACTGAGGGAGCAAACAGACACGCTCCGGCGCCTTGTGGATGTTCTGCAGGAACGGAGGCAGGAGGACAGAGCCCCGCTGCAGTCCATCTCTAACCGCCCTCCCCTGCCACCAAGTCCCATACCCACCTCACCCAAAGTGCAAAGAAGGAGAGGCGGCAGAGTCCCTGCTAACTCTCACTCCACCCCTGCAGAGAGCTCTAGTAGCAGAAGGCTCTCATTCCCCAAAATTTGAAAAGTTCTTTCCTTCCCGCCTGACACAAGCCCCCGTCCAAGTTTCACCTCCCAGTTCCATGTGTAGTTGATAATAAAAAATACGTTCATGTTAAGTACTGTTTCAATCATGTTCTTTTGGAGGAGGAGGGGAAAGGGGGTTGGTAATTGGACAGGACAGTCACCTTTGGCAGGGTACATAGGCGGGGGCAGGCACAGCAGCAGGGCACATACACAGTGCAGTGATGCAGTGACTAGTTACCCTGGTTAGTCTGGGAGGTTGTTTTCATGTTATGTGGTGGGGGGTGGGTTGCTCTGTGACTTTGTGGCGGAGGAGGGCAGTTACAGATCTTAAGCGGCGGTCCTTATGCAGGATCACAGAGCCACGCAGCAGGGGATCTGTAACCGTCCTCCCCCTGCCACAAAGTCACATAGCCCCCCCATACACACAGTCCCGATCAGGAGGGGTGACAGGCTCCGTTGAAACAACCATCCCACCGCAGCGGAGCCCATCAATCCTTGAGTTTAGAAGCTTCATTCGCGTCACTACACTACACCCGCTCCGCACCACAGTCTGCGTCCCAGTTTTAAAAAATTCCCGCGAAAACAGTATTAAAGAAAACGGTGTGCATTAACAAAGTAGAACTATTTTTATTTCGAAACGTGTGTTGGAAGGGGGGTGAAGGGGGTATGTAACTGGATAGGATAGTCAACATTAACTGGGTAAAGAAACGGGGGCAGGTTCAGCTTCTCTGTACACAAACTTTAAAGTCACAGGTTACCCTGCTCACTCAGGAACTTTGCTTTCAAAGCCTCCCGGATGCACAGCGCTTCCCGCTGGTCTCTTCTAATCGCCCGGCTGTCTGGCTGTGCGTAATCAGCAGCCAGGCTATTTTCCTCAACCTCCCACCCCGCCATAAAGGTCTCCCCCTTGCTCTCACAGAGATTGTGGAGCACACAGCAAGCTGCTATAACAATGGGGATATTGGTTTCGCTGAGATCACAGCGAGTCAGTAAGCTTCTCCATCTCCCCTTGAGACGGCCAAAAGCACACTCCACCACCATTCTGCACTTGCTCAGCCGGTAGTTGAAGAGTTCTTTTTCAGTGTCCAGGGCGCCAGTATAGGGCTTCATGAGCCAGGGCATTAGCGGGTAGGCTGGGTCCCCGAGGATGACTACAGGCATCTCCACATCCCCAACAGTTATTTTGTGGTCCGGGAAGTAAATACCTTGTTGCAGCCGTCTAAACAGACCAGAGTTCCTGAAAACACGAGCGTCATGAACCTTGCCCGGCCATCCCACGTAGATGTTGGTAAAACATCCCCTGTGGTCCACCAGTGCTTGCAGCACCATGGAAAAATAGCCCTTTCGGTTAATGTACTGGGTGGCCTGGTGGTCCGGTGCCAGGATAGGGATGTGAGTTCCATCTATGGCCCCACCGCAGTTTGGGAATCCCATCGCTGCAAAGCCATCTATGATCGCCTCCACGTTTCCCAGGGTCACTACCTTTGGCAGCAGTACATCAACGATTGCCTTCGCTACTTGCATCACAACAACCCCCACGGTAGATTTGCCCACCCCAAACTGGTTCGCGACTGACCGGTAGCTGTCTGGCGTTGCAAGCTTCCAGAGGGCTATGGCCACTCGCTTCTGTACACTCAGTGCAGCTCGCAACCGGGTGTCATTGCGCTTCAGGGCAGGGGACAGCAACTCACAAAGTTCCAGGAAAGTTCCCTTCCGCATGCAAAAGTTTCGCAGCCACTGGGATTCATCCCAGACCTGCAGCACTATGCGGTCCCACCACTCAGTGCTTGTTTCCCGTGCCCAGAATCGCCGTTCCACGGCATCAACATGACCCATTGCCATCGTGATGTCCTCAGCGCTGGGTCCCCTGCTTTCTGAGAGGTCTGTGCTACTCTCAGACTTCAGGACATCACCGCGGTGCCGTAGCCGCCTCGCCTGACTTTTCTGCATCTGCCTCAGGGAAACCTGTATGATAAGCTGCGAGGCGTTGAGAGCGGCCACAACTGCAGCGATGGTCGCAGCGTGCTCCATGCTCGCAGTGCTGTGGCATCCGCGCTGTCAATGACTGGAAAAGTGCGCGAACTGATTTTCCGCTGGCGCTTTCAGGGAGGGAGGGCGGGAGTGATGGACGGATGACGACAGTTACCCAAAAGCACCCTCGACACATTTTGTTACCCAGAAGGCATTGCCGGCTACACCCAGAATTCCAATGGGCAGAGGGGACTGCGGGAACTGTGGGATAGCTGACCACAGTGCACCGCTTCGAATGTCGACGCTTTCACCGTTAGTGTGGACTCACAAAGTCGAATTACTGTCCTTTTAGTGTGGACACACACGTTCGACTTTGCAATATCGATTCCAAAAATTCGATGCAAGTAAATTCGAACTACTCTCGTAGTGTAGACAAGGCCTTGCTTTCCCCTGCCCTGAAGCACCAGAATACCAGGATGAGAGTAGCCCTCACAGTTGAGAAGTGAGTGGTGATAGCCCTGTGGAAGCTTGCAACGCCAGACAGCTACCGGTCAGTCAGGAATCAGTTTGGAGTGGGCAAATCTACGGTGGGGGCTGCTGTGATCCAAGTTGCCAGGGCAATGAAAGACCTGGTGATATCAAGGGTAGTGACTCTGGGAAACATGCAGGCCATAGTGGATGGCTTTGCTGCAATGGGATTCCCAAACTGTGGTGGGGCCATAGACGGAACCCATATCCCTATCTTGGCATCGGAGCACCAAGCCCACCGAGTACATAAACCACAAGGGGTACTTTTCAATGCTGCTGCAAGCCCTGGTGGATCACGAGACATTTCACCAACCTCAACGTGGGATGGCCGGGAAAGGTACATAATGCTCGCGTCTTCAGGCACTCTGCTCTGTTTCGAAAGCTGGAGGAAGGGACTTTCTTCCTGGACCAGAAAGTAACCGTTGGGGATGTTGAAATGCCTATCGTGATCCTTGGGGACCCAGCCTACCCCTTAATGCCATGGCTCATGAAGCCATACACAGGCAGCCTGGACAGGAGTCAGGACCTGTTCAACTACAGGCTGAGCAAGTGCCGAATGGTGGTGGAATGTGCATTTGGACGTTTAAAAGCATGCTGGTGCAGCTTACTGACTCGCTCAGACCTCAGTGAAAAGAATATCCCCATTGTTATTGCTGCTTGCTGTGCGCTCCACAATATCTGTGAGAGTAAGGGGGAGACATTTATGGCGGGGTGGGAGGTTGAGGCAAATCGCCTGGCCACTGATTACGCGCAGCCAGACACCAGGGCAGTTAGAGGAGCACAGCAGGGCGCGGTGCGCATCAGAGAAGCTTTGAAAATGAGTTTTGTGACTGGCCAGGCTACAGTGTGAAACTTCTGTTTGTTTCTCCTTGATGAACCCTCCACCCCCCACACCTGGTTCACTCTACTTCCCTGTAAACCAACCACCCCACCCTCCCCTCCCCACTTCAAGCACCACTTGCGGAGGCAATACAGTCATTGTTACTTCACATTCATGCATTCTTTATTAAATCATCACAGAACTAGGGGAATAATTGCCAAGGTAGCCTGGGATGGGTGGGGGAGGAGGGAAGGAAAAGGACACAATGCATTTTAAAACTTTAACTCTTATTGAAGGCCAGCCTTCTGATGTTCTGGCAATCATCTGGGGTGGAGTGACTGGGTGGCCGGAGGCCCCCCCACCGCGTTCTTGGGCATCTGGGTGAGGAGGCTATGGAACTTGAGGGGGAGGAGGGCTGTTGGTTACACAGGGGCTGTAGCGGCGGTCTCTGCTCCTGCTGCCTTTCCCGCAGCTCAACCATACGCTGGAGCATATCAGTTTGATGCTCCAGCAGCCGGAGCATCGACTCTTGCCTTCTGTCTGCAAGCTGCCGCCACCTATCATCTTCAGCCTGCAACTTGCTCTGTTCATCCCGCAATTCAGCCCGCCACCTCTCCTCTCGTTCATATTGTGCTTTTCTGATGTCTGACATTGACTGCCTCCACGCATTCTGCTGTGCTCTTTCAGCGTGGGAGGACATCTGGAACTCCGTGAACATATCGTCCCGCGTCCTCCGTTTTCTCTTTCTAATGTTCACTAGCCTCTGTGAAGGAGAAACATTTGCAGCTGGTGGAGAAGGGAGAGGTGGTTAAAAAAGACACATTTTAGAGAACAATGGGTACACTTTTTCGTTACAAGGTCGCATTTTTCCTCTTATAGTGAGGGCCTGCCGGTTTGGCGTGAGATATCACTCACGCCGTGCCAGGCAACAGATTTCAGCTTGCAGGCAGCCATGGTAAGCCACAGTCTTTTGGCTTTTTTTAACCTTAATATGTGGGAATGGTTTCAAACAGCAGCGCCCTCATTTCCCATATCAAGCATGAATTGGGTTGGCCATTTAAAATGGGTTTGCAATGTAAAAGGAGGGGCTGCGGTTTCCAGGTTAACATGCAGCACAAACACAACTAACCCCCCTCTCCCTCCACACCCAATTCTCTGGGATGATCACTTCACCCCTCTCCCCTCCCCACCGCGTGGGTAACAGCGGGGAACATTTCTGTCCAGCAGAGCAGGAACGGGCACCTCTGAATGTCCCCTTAATAAAATCTCCCCATTTCAACCAGGTGACCGTGAATGATATCACTCTCCTGAGGATAACAAAGAGCGATAAGGAATGGATGTTGCTGCATGCCAGCAAACACTGGAACCATACGCTACAATGCTTTGTTATGCAATGATTCCAGACTACCACGCCAGGCCAGTAGCACGTAAAGTGTCCTACCATGGTGGACGGGATAAGGCAGCCCTCCCCAGAAACCTTTTGCAAAGGCTTTGGGAGTACATGAAGGAGAGCTTTCTGGAGATGTCCCTGGAGGATTTCCGCTCCATCCCCATACACGTTAACAGGCTTTTCCAGTAGCTGTACTGGCCGCGATTGCCAGGGCAAATTAATCATTAAACATGCTTGCTTTTAAACCATGTGTAATATTTACAAAGGTACACTCACCAGAGGTCCCCTGTGTACCCTCAGGGTCTTGGGTGAGTTCGGGGGTTACTGGTTCCAGGTCCAGGGTGACAAACATATCCTGGCTGTTGGGGAAACCAGTTTCTCTGCTTCCTTGCTGCTGTGAGCTATCTACATTACCTCCATCCTCATCTTCCTCGTACCCCGAACCCTCTTCCCTGTGTGTTTCTCCAGTGAGGGAGTCATAGCACACGGTTGGGGTAGTGGTGGCTGCACCCCCTAGAATGGCATGCAGCTCCGCGTAGAAGCGGCAAGTTTGCGGCTCTGCCCCGGACCTTCCGTTTGCTTCTCTGGCTTTGTGGTAGGCTTGCTGTAGCTCCTTAATTTTCACACGGCACTGCTGTGCGTCCCTGTTATGGCCTCTGTCCTTCATGGCCTTGGAAACCTTTTCTAATATTTTGCCATTTCTTTTACTGCTACGGAGTTCATCTCCCCATATGGCGAGCAGATCCCGTACCTCCCGTTCGGTCCATGCTGGAGCTCTTTTGCGATCCTGGGACTCCATCACGGTTACCTGTGCTGATGAGCTCTGCGTGGTCACCTGTGCTCTCCACGCTGGGCAAACAGGAAATTCAAACGTTCGCGGGGCTTTTCTTGTCTACCTGGTCAGTGCATCTGAGTTGAGAGCGCTGTCCAGAGCGGTCACAATGAAGCACTGTGGGATAGCTCCCGGAGGCCAATAACATCGAATTCCATCCACACTACCCCAATTCCAACCCACTAAGGCCGATTTTATCACTAATCCCCTTGTCGGAGGTGGAGTAAAGAAACCGGTTTAAAGGGCCCTTTATGTCGAAAGAAAGGGCTTCGTCGTGTGAACGTGTCCAGGCTTAATTCGATTTAATGCTGCTAAAGTCGACCTAAACTTGTAGTGTAGACCAGGACTCAGTCTATTTATGCATAATACCAGCTCTGACTGTGGATATGTTTAATGTCCTGTGAAAAGCCAGCCCTTGAAACAAATCCTATTGAAGTCAATGGAAGGTCTTGTTGATTTCAAAGGGCTTTGGATCTAGTCCCAAGTGTAGAAATAGAAATCTATCACATCCATACAGGGTTTAATTTAACTTTGGTTAAATTAGAAACATTAGTAATTACTATTGCAGCATCATATTTGTGCGTGGTGCTTTTCCGGAGACCAATACAAGACACAGGTCCTGCCCTGAAAATGTTACTGCTGGCAAGTAGGCAAATAGCCACACACTTTTTTTTTTTTTCTTGTAAGCAAGAGAACAGTTGAGGGTAGCTAGGAATGGAAGGCTGGCTGCAAGAATAGGACTCTTAGGAGGGACTTGGAGGAGAATGAGGTCGCTAGGCACACTGCATCGGGGAGCCTGTTCCAGGCATAAGGAAGAGCAAGAGGAAAAAAAAGTGTGAGTGGGAGGAAATTGGAAAGGAGGTCATGATCACCAAGGCTGGGAGGTCTTTTGGGTAACAAGCCAGTTCCACAAAGGGCTGTGAAAATGAAGACTGAGAGGATGGTTGGCCAGTGCACCAGGGAATGGAGTTCTAGGTGTAAGGGGTAGCATGGAAGGAGACACCCAGATGAGACCGGAAATTATATGAAGGGAGAAGTTGTTAGCCAGGAGGCTAAGGGCGCAGAAAGAAATAAGAGCGGAGATACAAGCACAAGCAGAATTATGTGGGGTGTTGAAAGTAAAGACAAGAAGTTTGAACTCAATTAAGACCAGAGGAAGCCAATTGAGGGATTCAGGAGGTGAATCGAAAAAGTCAGAGCTGTGACTGAGATCAGTTGCATTATGGCTGGATTGAAGAAAGGGAGGTCAGTTGATGTGAATTGGACTGGGGCCAGATCCTCAGACTGATACCAGCCAAAGATCTGACCCATGCCTTTTAGGTGCAAAACTAGAAAGGAAACAATGAGCCAGATCTTCAGCTGCTGGAAATTGGCATACCAAAGAAATGCAGAAGAAGAACCAACAGGATCTGGTGAAAGCCTTGATGAGGGGAGGGGCATGAAAGGAGTCCTAGGTCACAAGCCTTGGTGACCAGAAAGATGGCTGCCTTCCTATTATCCACCCTTGTCACTTATGTCACCCCATCCCCTCTGCTCACCAAGTGATACCAGTTTCTTAGTATGTCTCCTGCCTCCATTTATGCTCTTTCTTCCATGTTGGCCCTTATGTTTGAGATGCTGGTCCACAAAGACACTACCCACTCTTTATTTAAATCCATCCTGAAGACCCACTTCTCAGACATACTTACAAGGAAACTAGCTCAGTAAGTACTCTCGCTCACCTATGTGGAAGGCGGGAATTGGCTCCTGATAGTACAGTAAGGATACTGGACCTGAAGCCAGGAACTAATGTGGGAGAAAAATGAAAGTAATGTGTTTTTAGCTTTTACAACTTACAAAACAACTAAGACCTGCACCTTTCATCCTCAGGATCATTTTGTCAATGCTGCATCCCTTTCCTGACACCCTTCCTATGTCTTTTTTCTAGACCGTGTTCTATTTATAGTAGGTACCATGTCGGGTTTTTTTTTTTTTTTTTTTTTTTTTGTGCCTTCCATAAAAATGAGTATTTGGAATTAACAGTAAAGGAGGGAGAAAAAAGTGTTAGAAGTCAAATAGCTCAGTTTTCAATCTGATTGTGAGTTGGCAGCTGGACATCAAGTACAACTTTTCAGAGCAACAGACATGAGACTGAATGGAGGGTAAGAGGTCAGGAGTGGAAAGGTAGACTTGAGGAGTTTTGTAGGTGTGGGGGGGAGGGTGTTTAGTTTTTTTTTTTTTTAAGATCAGAAGTGAAATTTATAATCTAGCCTATGGATGGGCAACTACAAGGTAGCAGAGGGCCACAAAACCATTGGCAAGCCACACAGAACTTTAATTATAATTTTTTAAAAAGTGAGCTTGCTCACTGAGGGTCACAGTCCTTTAATAAAGCTACTGCTGCCTCATACCACTCTGCTCCCATAGCAACACAGGCTGACTCCACCCAGCTCCAGTTACCGCCTCCCCATTGGCTGACTGGCTTTCAGATCCCAAACAGTCAGGTTCAGGCCAAGCCCCCCTCGGGGGCAGTGGGCAGGGCAGGGCCTGAACCTGACTGTTTGGGATCTGAAAGCCAATCAGGGAAGGAGTAACCAGAGCTGGGTGGCATGGAACAGAGGCAGAGCCTGGATATAGGGAGCCCAGCACATGGGCTAAAGATATAGCCCAAGGGGGGCATTAACAGAAAGCTTAAATGTAATAAAAATAAATAAGCAGTTTTTAATAGGAAAACAGAGCTACCATAGTATAGATGTTCAAGAAGACCGTTATAAGCATTTACATGTTTGTACTGTTTGGAGAAAATGTATTATGCACTGTACTTTTGTTGATTAGCTATTCTGCCTTCTAGGGAGACCTACAGTACGTTCCTTTCCCTAAAGAGAAAGCCGTGCTTTTCAGATTATACAGGAACATAGGAATTGCCATACCAGACGAGACCATTGGTTCATCTGGTCCAGTATCCTGCCTCTGGCATCAGGGGAAGTCGAAAGCAAGCCACATAATGCACCTGGACAATTGTGCAAAGCTGTACCATAGGGAGGAAAGATTCTATCCTGGCCCCAGCTGGCAGTCAGTGTATGCCTTGAAGCAGGAGTTAAGTTCAATTTATCCAGTGTCTTTATTCCAGTTGATCTATTACATTTTTGCAAGTCTAGAATGCAATCTTTTGGTACAGAAATCCACTTTGATATATTCCATTCTGGGAGGGCCGGAGTATGTCTGGGACAAGGCACCAAGGGGAGACTGCTTTCAGGTGTGTGCACAGGGGAATAAATGTCCATGTCCACTCACTTTTTTGTAACCTGTACACCTGCTTGATGCAGCTATCTTCCAAAGAGCACAAACTGGATTCTATTCTTGACCTGAAATAGATAATGTAAACCTGGATGGGAGACCTCGCCACCCTTGTCTGGGACAATTGGTCTTTCAGCCAGAAAGTCTATATTTCAACAGCTCATACAGGGGAAAGGAGTGGACAATGTTGCCAAGGTGATTCTATATGACCTTAGCTGTTCCAGATGATCAAAAATCCTGGGTTGGACCATTTGAACAATTAGCCAGGACAAAAGAACTAGTTCTCAGTCTTTTATGTTTACATACGTTCTTATGTTCCAGGATATATGGACACTGGTCTGGGAATCTGAATTCTAGCCCCTGCCCTGCCACCAACTTGCTAGGATATCGGACCTTTTTTATATATTAAAAAAAAATGAATATAAAGTGGGGAGAGAGAGATGCTCATTCTCATTTGAAAAGTGCTTTGTGAATCTATGGAACACATTTGCTACAAGTGTAAAGCCTTGATATGAATTTTAATATTAATTGTGTGTTTTTGCTGTTATAATTGCCACAGCTGAATGTTACCACTCTTGATTTTTAGCCCTAGCATAGTTGAGAAATCAATGGTTTGTGGCTAATATTGTGGATACATATCCACAGTAATGTTGTTTGTTTGTGTTCTGCAGCACTTAACCACAGGTTAGTACATGAAGTGTAGCATTAAAATTCATTGCCATCAGTCAATCTAGAGGGGACAGTTTACCTAGCAATCTCCCCCTCATTATACCAGATGGTTACAGCCTGACCTACCTCTTCCTTATTTCCAATGTCCTATTCCGTGAGATTGCGGATTCACTAATTGTGATTATCAGCCTGTTTTTCATATAAGGATTTGTAGAGATAATGATCTGATAAGTACTGACCAGGATTTTTTATTTATTGTGTATTACTGTAGTATTCTGTGAGCATAATCCTGAAACTCTCCCCCAGAATGGAACTATATAATCCTATGAATATTTGGACAATGTGTCTGGTCTTTGGGAGGGTGGGGGGTGTTTTGTTTTGTTCTGCTCTGAGTAAGGAGGTACATTCTCAGGATATAGGTAGCTCCTTGTTTGTTTTATGTAGCTTACTCTAGTCTACTTGTCAGTCAAAATTTTCACAGGAATGTATAGATTTCCACTAACGTGTTTTAAGATTTTTTTTTTCCCCATTGAAATGTTTCATTTCCACAATGTCAAGACACTTCATTTCAACAGTGTTGAAATGTTTTGATTCATTGTTTTGACTTTTATATTCTATTAAGTCAAAACATAATTAATCAAAATAACCTTACCAAAACGAAACATTTTGATTCTGAATTTAAACTTCTCAGAACCGTCATTTCATGGGAACCTTCAACTTATCATTCCAATTCAAAATTATTTTGAACTGTCAATTTTCTGCATAGCAGAAGTTCTGGTTCCAGACCAGCTCTAATTGTTTCTCATGCTGCATATGCTGTTTTTGGTTTTTGGTTTTAAATTAAACTATTAGTTTTAAACAGATGAAAAATATAAAGTCGATATGTGCTCTCTTTACATAAGTTACCATGATACTGGATTACACTAACCATTGTTCTGATGTATTCTGTCTATCGCTGTGATCAGTACTTACCAATTTCAGGTAAAGGCAATTGCTCATAAAATTGAAATTATTATGTAAAAACCATAGTGTCATGTATCTAATTCCTCAATAACAGAGGAGAGATTCTTTGCCAGGCCTTGAAGGCAATCTGTTTATGCCTCAAAGCGCATGATCTGATTTCTCTAGTATCTGTGTCTGGATTTTCAAAATAATTATAATAGGAAGAAAATAATGTTGTTTTAAGGATGGTGGCTTAAAAATAGTTTCTCTTCTATTTTGCATACCTTTATTCAGCTGAGTCATACAATATAGAGTTGGTATAAAAGAGGGTAATGTAATAGATGCATCCCATCTTAAAATAGTGGTTTGATTAGAGTGTCCTCTGTTACCTGAAAAAAATTCAGGAATGGTAGTTTTCATTGACTAATCTTGCTGTATATAACAGTGTGTATAGCTGAGTACATTATTACCATGTTAGCGCCTACATCCCGGGCCAGGACCCCATTGTGTTAGGTGCTGTACAAACTCCCAGAACAATATGACAGTCCCCGCCCCAAAGAACTTACAAATCTAAGTACAAGACAAGAGACAACAGATGGATACAGACAGACAATTAGGAAGTACAAGGAAACAATGAGACAATATTGAGCATCAGGATAGGATGTGATCTCAGTGCACCAGCAGCCCAACCACTGACAAGTGGCTTTTTTTTTTTTCTTTTCTTTTCTTTTTGTAGGCCATCACAACTACCAGACATAGTGCACTGGGTTAACTTGTATCTTTTCATACCAAAACAACCTGGTGGTTTTCCCTACATACTTAGAGTGTATGTGGATTCAGCAAGAACTGAAGTTACTTCACCAATACCCTTAGATCTAGTCTACACTGGGGGGGTGGGGAATAGATCTAAGATACGTCGACTTCAGCTACGCTATTCTCGTAGCTGAAGTCGATGTATCTTAGATTGACTTAGAATTACTTACTTCGCATCCTCGCGGCACGGGATCGACGGCCACAGCTCCCCTGTCGACTTTGCTTCCACCTCTCGCTGAGCTGGAGTTCAGCAGTGGATGGGAGAGCGATCGGGGATCGATTTATCGCGTCTACACTACATGTGATAAATCGATCCCCGATGGATCGATTGCTACCCGCCAATCCGGCGGGTAGTGTAGACGTACCTTTAGAGATAAAAGGGGTGGTGGTGGTTTTTTTTTTTTTTAATTATTTATTTATTTATTTATTTTTAAATCCATGTATGTCTAGACTGCAATCACTGATGGTGACTCTACATTGAGAAGAGATACCTAGGCTAGCTTGGATCCTAGAGCAGAGAAGCCACAGCAAAGCATGCTTCAGCATGGGCTGCACAAGCCTGCCAGGAATCCTGAGTAACTACTCAGTAGAGCTGATCAAGAATCTTTTAACAAAACATTTTTCATCAGACAATGCCAATGTGTTGAATCCAAAATGTTTCTCAGGAAGGGTTGTCTTCAATAAATTTCTTGACTCAACATTTTTTTAAATTGTTGATGTTTTATGTTTTTCATTTTCTAAATGAGAAAATTCCATTTTTTCCAGTTCAAAATGACTCTTCATTTCAAAATGTAAGCTAATTATAGTAAAAAATTGTTAAACAGTCAAAATCAAAATAAAACGTTTCAATTGACCCAATTTTTTTGTGCCAAAACTTTTGACTTTTCATCCTGAATCAGCACAGGAACTTTATTTAAAAAAAATTCATAGCATTAGAGAACTATTTGCCACCCAGCTCTAGTCGGCAGGCTTCTATGACAGCATGACTCGAGAATACAGTGAAACCTGTGCTCCAAAGTTCTCTTCCAGCAAGTAAACACTTTTCAAACACACAATGAATCCTCCTACACCAGGGATGAATTTGGCCCTGGTCTTTCATCTAACAGATGGAGAAAATAGAAAATGTGGAGCGTGGTGCAATTTTCTTCAGCCGTTGGTCTAGGGTCTTAACTAAAAAACCTTCTGTAGGTTGGTGCCTAAATTTTGGCCCCATCTCTGCTAGGTGACTACTTAAACTGGCATTCTGGGTAGCTGCTTAAGAGATCTTCACTGTAGCTTGTAAATGAGAGCCAGAAGCATTTCCAGTTTTTGCTTAAACACCAGCCCCCTTGCTGGCAAGTCTAAAGGTGAACACAGCATTGTAATGAACAAGGGAACAGAAATTATATATTTTAAAATAAGCACTAGTCACCACTGCTCCTGTTCTGTGCTTATCTATTTGAGAGTTACCATGGATGGTGACGACAGATGCTTTAGGGAAAGCTGTTGAGCTGTTAATTCAAGTTGTCAGGCAGGAGGAATGGTCTGTTTTTGAATTGAAGAAGCTTGTAGCAGAATAATACTAAGCTACTCATGAGGAGGGTCTGATCTGAGAGTTCTTCCAGTTTTTCATATTTCACGGATATGTATGTACATTCCTAACACAGCTGATGTCCTTTTAAAGTCAAATCTTCCTTTAGACCTCTTCAGGAAATGCATATAAAGGCCAAGAAAAAAGGAGAGGAATCTGTATCTTAGCAAAAAGGTTAACTGGTTGAAAGTAGAACACTTGGTTCAGCCAATCACAAGAATGGGAGAGTTGTAATGGATCAGTTTTTACTGGGGGAAATGCATAGGATAATACGAGTTACAAGCTGCCTTGATATGTCCAGGGGATGTTAATTTGCTGATTCACTTTCTTGATCTGGTGGTGTTGGGCAATGTCACTTTCACTGCCCTTTATATGTGTTTGATGTATGTGGAAGGATGGCACACAGGTTTGTATATTTAGGGCCTGATTCACCTCACTCATACTAATGTAAATCAGAAGTAACTCCACTGAAGTCAATATGATTTCACTTGTAAATGAGAGGAGAATCAGGTGCTTAGGCCCCAATCCAGCAAAACACTTAAGCACACATGTAATTGTAAGCAAGCGATAAGTCCTATTGAAGTCAATGGGTCCACTGAGTTGCGTATAATTATATACAAGTGTTTGCTGGTATGGAGTCATATAGTACCTTGTTCAGTACTATTAAGCTGTCTGTATGGGGAATTTGTTCGTTAAATGTCTCATGCTTAGCTGGCAATATTCAACTGTCCTTCAAATAGTGATCTGTGCGGTGGCATCCACCACAGTCCACTTGAGCTTTGTGAGGCTGTAGAAAGGTGGCCTCAATGAGAATATATTTTGATTGTATGCTTGTGTAACAGGATTTGCTGCCACCCAAGTGCCCCTTCACAGTCAAGGGTGTTGCAGACCAACTTTGCCTATGTTTTGCCCCCACCAAGTTCAGGGTCCTTCTATGAACTTGCTTAGTTCAAATGGTAGTTCAAACAAATTGTCTCTTGGGGTCCATTTATTTAGTCTTCAGGTACACACTGGCCCTTCCAGGCCACACCCTAACTTCAGTCTTTCTCTCTCCCTATAGACCACATGCAAACAAAACAGACCCTGGGCTGAAGGCTGCACGAGTCTATTTGCTCCCCAGCATCTCCTGCCTGTTGGGCCTGGTGATGCATGCCTGTAATTCCAGCTACTTGGGAGGCTGAAGCTGGCAGATCACTCAGGGGTTCTGGGCTGCGGTGCACTATGTCAATCAGGTGTCTGGTGCCACTGACAGCCTGGCCAGCAGGTGGCTGAAGGACTGGCTAGAACAACACAAATGACATGCTGTGATTGGGGCGCACCTCTGTGAGGGCTGATGGACCAATTGATCAAGGTGACCTACTGCCTGGAGTTTATCCTTACCCATAAGCCTTTTTAGTCCCTCCCCTGCTTCTTGGGCAGGATCTCTCCCAGGCCTCCCTGCCTGGAGAGCTTTGTCCTGCTTACTGTCAGGCTTCCTGCCTCTAGCAGCCCCCATTATTCCCTCAACCACACCTCCTTTCAGCTTCCTGCTGCCTTTTTGTATTGAAATCCCTTGATTCAACCCAGGTGTGGCTCATCCTGTAATCAGGGCTGGATTAGCCCCAGCTTGTCCAGCCCATGGGGCAAGCAGCCCTGTTAAAGTGTGAATTTGGTCTCCCAATAGCACATACATAAGCCCCCATTCTGGCTCATAGTTGTAAAACACCCTGCTCTCTCTTGAAGCAGTCTAGCTGTGTTCATTGTACATTGGACCATAGAGAGGCCACCGCAGTCATCTCTACAGTGACGCCTACAATGCACATTAACATTTGCATTAGTGGGCTCTGACTTTTTTAATATATTTTTGGAGGGGTGGGGGTGTATCTCTGGTGTTTGCTTCCAACATATGACTGGGGTGTGTGACACTGACCCCATTCACTACTTCTGAATCGCTTTTCTTCTGATGCATTTATTTAGATTTTCCTGTTGCATGATATTTTCTGCCATATGTCACAGTTACGTTAAGACTCTGCTTCCTGAGTGTGGGTGTCAGTGGGTGCTAATGCCACAGTTCTGCTAAGTGTACCAGCTCAAAGAGAAACCCACAAGTTGCATGTGTCAGAGACAGCTGCCCACAGAGAAGTGTGCCGGCTCCAAGAGTGTATATTCCTGGAAGCATGAACTTTTACAACTGTTGTTCCAGAACTTCTCTGTGCCTAGTGCAATGAGCATCTGCTGCTTCCCTTAGTTGTGCACACCATCATAATTCAGCCACATATGTATACCCAGAGAACTGCAAGGAAAAAGGTATTGGTGGTGAATATCCATGGGTTCCATGTCACTTCATGAATTCTTTGTTGCAAAGTATGCTACTGTCTATTTCATTGTCGGGGAGCTCTGTTCTGTGTGCACACTGTGGCAAGGGTATGACAGATACTCACACCAGGTGCCTTGTCAGGCAAGGTCCTGCTATCCTCAGCTTTCTCACTGGAAAAGCAAACGGCAACAATTTACCAAAACTAAATTACATCTGTTTAGTCCCATCAATAGCCTGTGGGAGGATTTTGATAGACCACACTATCTTCTGACATTACCCAAAACTTACCTTGTCCTAAGCTAAGGCCTGGTCTACACTACGACTTTAATTCGGATTTATCAGCTTTAATTCGAATTAACCCTGTAACCATCCACACAACGACGCCATTTAATTCGATGTAAAGGGCCCTTTAAATCGATTTCTGTACTCCACCCCAACGAGCGGAGTAGCGCCAAAATCGATTTTAGCAATTCGAATTAGGGTTAGTGTGGCCGCAATTCGATGGTATTGGCCTCCGGGAGCTATCCCACAGTGCATCATTGTGACCGCTCTGGACAGCAATCCGAACTCGGATGCACTGGCCAGGTAGACAGGAAAAGCCCCGCGAACATTTGAACTTCATTTCCTGTTTGCCCAGCGTGGAGAGCACAGGTGACCACAGATACCTCATCAGCACAGGTAACCATGCAGGCTGATAATCGAAAAAGAGCACCAGCATGGACCGTGAGGGAGGTACTGGATCTGATTGCTGTATGGGGAGAGGATTCAGTGCTTGCAGAACTTCGTTCTAAAAGACGAAATGCAAAAACTTTTGAAAAAATTTCCAAGGGCATGATGGAGAGAGGCCACAATAGGGACTCCGAGCAGTGCCGCGTGAAGGTCAAGGAGCTCAGACAAGCCTATCAAAAAACAAAGGAGGCAAACGGTCGCTCCGGGTCAGAGCCGCGGACATGCCGCTACTACGCCGAGCTGCATGCAATTCTAGGGGGGGCTGCCACCACTACCCCACCTTTGTTCGTGGATTCTGGGTCGGGGATAGTCTCGACGCCTGAGGATTCTGCCGATGGGGTAGAGGAGGAGGAGGAGGAGGAGGAGGAGGAGGAGGATGAGCTTGCAGAGAGCACACAGCACTCCATTCTCCCCAACAGCCAGGATCTTTTTATCACCCTGACTGAAGTACCCTCCCAAGCCTCCCAAGCCAGTACCCAAGACTCTGACCCCATGGAAGGGACCTCAGGTGAGTTTACCTTTTAAAATATAAAACTTGTTTTAAAAGCAAACGGTTTTTAATGATTACTTTGCCTGACTTTGCATTCGCGGTCAGTTCAGCTACTGGAAAAGTCTGTAGCTACTGGAAAAGTCTGTTAACGTGTATGGGGATGGAGCGGAAATCCTCCAGGGACATCTCCATGAAGCTCTCCTGGAGGTACTCCGAAAGCCTTGCCAGAAGGTTTCTGGGCAGTGCATCCTTATTCCCTCCTCCATGGTAGGACACTTGACCACGCCATGCTTGCAGCAAGTAATCTGGTATCATTGCCTGACAAAGCCTGGCAGCGTATGGTCCCGGTGTTTGCTGGCATTCAAGCAACATCCGTTCTTTATCTTGTTGTGTAATCCTCAGGAGAGTGATATCACTCCTGGTAACCTGGTTGAAATACGGGAACTTAATTAAGGGGACAGAGGTGGCCGTTCCTACTGGGCTGTTTGCCTGTGGCGGAAAATAAATCCTTCCCTGCAGTTAGCCAAGCGCAGATGGGAAATTGGCCCTGAGTTTTTCGCGTTTGGCTAGCAGGGATCTTCCCTGTTACCAGCCACGCGGTGGGGGGAGGGTACCGTGATCATCCCAGAGAATTCATGGCGAGGGGGGGGGGGGTCGGCCGCGGGGGGGGGGGGGGTAGTTTGGTGCCTGCAGGGATCTTCCCTGATACCAGCCACGCGGTGGGGGGAGGGGTACCGTGATCATCCCAGAGAATTCATGGCGAGGGGGGGGGGGGTTAGTTTGTTTTCTGGTGCTGCTGAATGTTAACAGAAAAACCGCAGCACTCTACTTGCCTGAAGGGACCCAGACAAGCCCCACCACACTGCCCCCCCCCCCCAACTGGCTGAGATTGGCCAGGCTTCTGCAGCACTCTACAAGCTATGCTTGGTATGTGGGAAAGCACGGCGCAGAAGCTTACCATGGCTGCATGCAAGCCGAATTCTGTTGCCCAGACCTGTGATCTCTAGCAGCAAAGCCACAGGCACTCAGCATTAAGAGGCAAAATGCGACCTTGCACAGAAATCACATGTGCTATGTAATGTGAACAGTGTTGGTCACCGTGAAAGAGTATAAGCATTGTTCTGCAAAATGTAGCTTTTAAAACAATTCTCTCTTTTTTCCCCTCCCTACAGCAGCTGCAAATTCCTCAAGCCTCCCTCCTCCATCCCGAAGGTTATCACAGATAAGGCGTCGTAAGAAGAAGACGCGGGAGGACATGTTTTCTGAAATTATGCAATCCAGCAGGAGTGACAGAGCTCATCTGAATGAGTGGAAGGAAACAGTTTCAAAGTATAGGAAAGAAGTCAGTGAACGTGAGGAGAGGAGGGACCAACGTGAGGAGAGGAGGGACCAACGTGAGGAGAGGAGGGACGATCGAGATGAGAGATGGCGGCAGGAAGACCAGAGGATGAAGGATGCAACGCTGGGGCTGCTCCGGCGTCTGGTGGAGGTTCAGGAACGGCTGCTGGAAAACAGACTGCCGCTTCAGCCCCTGTTCCACCCTCCCCATGTTCCGTATCCTCCTCACCCAGACGTGTAAGAACGCGGGGGGGGAGGCTCCGTACACCTTCCCAATCCACCCCAGTAGACAGCCCAAGCAAAAGGCTGTCATTTTTTTAACCTTTTCTTTGTGGCTTTTTCCTTCCCAGCAATCCTCCTCCCAAATACCACCCGGGTTCCCTCCCTCTTTTTCTAATCTATTAATAAAGAATAAATGATTTTTAAATGATAGTGACTTTATTTGGTTTGAAAGAAAGATGGGGGAAGGGGCAGGGTGGGTTCCTTACAGAAAATCAGTCAGTAAAGGGGGAGGGTTTTCATGAAGGAGAAACAAACAGATATTTCACACGGTAGCCTGGCCAGCCATGAAACTGGTTTTCAAAGCTTCTCTGATGCACAGCGCTTCATGGTGTGATCTTCTAATCGCCCTGGTGTCTGGCTGCGCGTAATCAGCAGCCAGGCGATTTGCCTCAGCCTCCCACCCCGCCATAAAGGTCTCCCCCTTACTTTCACAGAGATTGTGGAGCACACAGCAAGCAGAAATAACAATGGGGAGATTTCTTTGGCTGAGGTCAGAGCGAGTCAATAATGAACGCCAGCGACCTTTTAAACGGCCAAATGCACATTCTACCACCATTCTGCACTTGCTTAGCCTGTAGTTAAACAGCTCCTGACTCCTGTCCAGGCTGCCTGTGTATGGCTTCATAAGCCATGGCATTAAGGGGTAGGCTGGGTCCCCAAGAATAACTATGGGCATTTCAACATCCCCAACGGTTATTTTCTGGTCCGGAAAGTAAGTCCCTTGCTGCAGCCCTTTAAACAGAGTAGTGTTCCTGAAGACGCGAGCGTCATGAACCCTTCCCGCCCAGCCCGCGTTGATGTTGGTGAAACGTCCCTTGTGATCCACAAGTGCTTGCAGCACCATTGAAAAGTACCCCTTGCGGTTTATGTACTCGGTGGCTTGGTGCTCCGGTGCCAAGATAGGGATATGGGTTCCGTCTATTGCCCCACCACAGTTAGGGAATCCCATTGCAGCAAAACCATCCACTATAGCCTGCACATTTCCCAGAGTCACTAACTTTCGTAGCAGCACCTGAGTGATTGCTTTGGCTACTTGCATCACAGCAGCCCCCACAGTAGATTTGCCCACTCCAAATTGATTCCCGACTGACCGGTAGCTGTCTGGCGTTGCAAGCTTCCACAGGGCTATCGCCACGCGCTTCTCAACTGTGAGGGCTGCTCTCATCTTGGTATTCTGGCGTTTCAGGGCAGGGGACAGCAAGTCACAAAGTTCCATGAAAGTGCCCTTACGCATGCGAAAGTTCCGCAGCCACTGGGAATCGTCCCAGACCTGCAACACTATGCGGTCCCACCAGTCTGTGCTTGTTTCCCTTGCCCAGAATCGGCGTTCCATGGATAGAATCTGCCCCATTAACAACATGATCTCCAAAGCACCGGGGCCTGTGGTTTCACTGAATTCTGTGTCCGTGTCCGTGTCCATGTCCTCATCATGCTTGTCGCTGCGCTGCCGCCTCCGCTGCCTCCTCACCTCGTTTTTCTGGTCCTGGCTGAGCATAAACTCCACGAGAACGCGCGAGGTGTTTGCAATATTCATGAGTGCTGTCTTGACCTCAGCGGGCTCCATGCTTGCCGTGGTATGGAGTCTGCAGTGTTCACCCACCCAGGAAAAAAGGCGCGAAAATGGTTGTCTGCCGTCCGTTGCTTTCATGCAGGGAGGGAGGGAGGGAGGAAGTGAGGCTGTACCCAGAACCACCTGCGACGATGTTTTTTGTCCCATCAGGCACTGGGATCTTAACCCACAATCCCAATGGGCGCGGGAGACTGCGGGAACTATGGGATAGCTATGGAATTGCTACCCACAGTGCAACGGTGCAGAAATCGACGCTAGCCCCGGTACTTGGACGCACACCACCGAATTACTGTGCTAGTGTGGCCGCACTCATTTCGACTTTATACAACCTGTTTCTCAAATCCGAATTATCTAAATTCGGATTAATCCCGTAGTGTAGACATACCCTAACTCATCTTACTCGTGGTGGAATCATTGGGATGAAGGTGTGAGTGTCAGCATGTGTAAGGATGGTAGAATTGAATACGAAGTGCATGAGCAACTTTTAAAAAACATCCATATAAAAAAATCAGGGAACTAAGACTCATGCTTTTGTCTCTCCATCCAATGGCATTGGTTTTTTTACTCCTCTTAACCCCTCTCATCTGTAGATAGTTTGTTTAGATTGTAAACTCTTTGGGGCAAGGACCTTGCATGCTTAGCTGCTGGTAAAGCAGCTGGCACATTGCTAACCCCTTACAAATAAATAACCGATAGGAGCAGATGTTTGGAACACTTTCTCAAATAAGGAAAGTTCGTCTCATTTAATGAAATACAAATGTGCTTCACACAATTAATCTCCATATGCATTTCTGATTCCTCATTAATTAAAATGGGATTTAGGGGATTTATTGCAGTCAGTATAAATCTGATCTCATGGCGCTCATGGGATCACAAGTAGAAATTTTCTGGATGAATGTGTGTGGGCCTGATTGTGATTTCATTGAAGTCCATGGCAAAACTCTCTGAATTTAGTGGGAGATGGACCTGTTTCTATGTTACCAAGAATAAATAAGAATAAAATCTTTTTCCTTTAATATGAGGATTGATACAAAACTGCATTATGCGACTGTAAAATTCCCAGGTCTTGATGCATTTTCTTTGCAGTTTTACAAACTACATGAACAATGTGTTTGTACTTTAATGTTGGTTTCTTCACTTCATCACAATCCCTTAACCTGTAAACAGATCATCAGCGTGTGTATCTCAGACTGAAGAAAGCAAAGACGTTAATGATTTGTTCTTGTTTCAGCCCATCTTGCATTTCAACACGGATTTTAAAATGCAAACTAAAATGTTAGCAATTGAACTGGAAATGAGTCTCCCTTTGGTCATCCATCTGGACCTAACAGCTTTTATCAGTCAGACACCCAAGAGACCATGTTAGCAGATTGTTTAACCTACTGAAATTTAGTGAAATAAGGGATTAACTATATACTCTCTCTTCATTGCATAAGATATTTGAGATGAAATACAATAACGTAAGGATATTGTAGAAATTCAGTATAATAGAATTTTCATTTTACTGATGAACACTGCTTTCCCTAAGTGAAAGGTTACTGGATGTGATCCTTTGGTAGGAGCCATCAGACACAGTTGTCGTCCTTCATCATCCCAGGACAAAATCCTGCAATCCTTCTTATTGAAGTTGCACCATTGTAAGTGAGAGAAATATTTGATCTACTGACACTGAAGACTTAAGTGAGAAGTGAATCAAGCACTAATATACCTCCACTGACTTCAGTGGAGCTACCACTGATTTACATCAGTCTGAGAAGAAAATTGGACAATTGATTTTTAAATTCCAGTTTTATTCCAGCAATTAATTGTAGGCTCAAACTGCAGGTGGGAAAATTGTGTGTATGTGTATACATACTATGAGCTATTTAACAACCCAGTTGTTCCTTCTGTAAGTAACTTGTCTAGTAGGCACTCTGGACTAGGAGATTAGACGTGGCCCCAGAAGGCAGAGGACATAAGTTCTCATGCTGGTTGTGACACTGACATGCTGTGTAACCTTGGGCCCAAGTCCAAGAGTATATAACTAGAAGTACTGGGTTGAAAAATAGGAAAGGAAAACAAGCTAAATAGTATCTGCTATTAACAAATTAGGGGGCTTTTTAGGCTGATAGAAATGTGTAATTTTAGTCATTGAGAACTTGTCAAGACAAAGCACCTGAGGAAAATATTGTAGGTAAGAATGCTGTATTGGAAGGAAGATAATCTAGACTCTAAATGACCACATCATACTGGACTCTTCCATTGTCATCAGTTATCCCTCTCAGTGGAGAGCTTAAGATCTGAGTTTTATTGTGAAGCGTGAATTAGTCCCCTGCAAATATGATTTGAGTCTTCAGAATTGCTACAGATAAATTGAGAAATGTCTCAAACCTGAGAGTTCTTATTCAGAGAACAAGATACCTTACACTCTACATAGCATTATTTTCAGCACTAGGTCTTTAATTCTCTGCTGTAGCTGCTATTTTGAACCTTTAAAGTGCAGCTGAAGTGTACTGCTTAAGCCTGTGCCTTGGACGATATGTTCACACATATGCTGTTCCAGTTTTGCAAACACAGGGCCAAATTCTCCAGTTGCATTGTACACTGCAAATGTGGTGCTTCCACTGAGGCCTGGTCTACACTACGAGTTTAGGTCGACTTTAGCAGCGTTAAACCGAATTAAGCCTGGACACGTCCACACAACGAAGCCCTTTCTTTCGACTTAAAGGGTCCTTTAAACTGGTTTCTTTACACCACCTCCGACGAGGGGATTAGCGATAAAACCGGCCTTTGCGGGTCGGAATTGGGGTAGTGTGGACGGAAATCGACGTTATTGGCCTCCGGGAGCTATCCCACAGTGCTTCATTGTGACCGCTCTGGACAGCGCTCTCAACTCAGATGCACTGACCAGGTAGACAGGAAAAGACCCGCGAATGTTTGAATTTCATTTCCTGTTTGCTCAGCGTGGAGAGCACAGGTGACCACGCAGAGCTCATCAGCACAGGTAACCGTGATGGAGTCCCAGGATCGCAAAAGAGCTCCAGCATGGACCGAACAGGAGGTACGAGATCTGCTCGCCATATGGGGAGATGAAGCAGTGATAGCTGAACTCCGTAGCAGTAAAAGAAATGGAAAAGTATTAGAAAAGATCTCCAAGGCCATGAAGGACCGAGGCCATAACAGGGACACACAGCAGTGCCGCGTGAAAATTAAGGAGCTACGGCAAGCTTACCACAAAGCCAGAGAAGCAAACGGAAGGTCCGGGGCAGAGCCGCAAACTTGCCGCTACTACGCGGAGCTGCATGCGATCCTAGGGGGTGCAGCCACCACTACCCCAACCGTGTGCTATGACTCTCTCACTGGAGAAACACACAGGGAAGACGGTTCGGGGAACGAGGAAGATGACGATGGAGGTACTGTAGGTAGCTCACAGCAGCAAGGAAGCGGAGAAACCGGTTTCTCCAACAGCCAGGATATGTTTGTGACCCTGGACCTGGAACCAGTAACCCCCGAACTCACCCAAGACCCTCAGGGCACACAGGAGACCTCTGGTGAGTGTAACTTTGTAACTATTTGTAAACATTACAAAAAAAAAAGCAAGCGTATTTAATGATTAATTTGCCCTGGCAATCGCGGCCAGTACATCTACTGGAAAAGTCTGTTAACGTGTATGGGGATGGAGCGGAAATCCTCCAGGGACATCTCCAGAAAGTTCTCCTGGTTGAAATGGGGTGATTTTACTAAGGAGACATTCAGAGGCTCCCGTTCCTGCTCTTCTGACCAGAAATGTTCCCCGCTGTTAACCACGCGGTGGGGGGGAGGGGTGAAGTGATCATCCCAGAGAATCGTGTGTGTGTGTGGGGGGGGGTGGTTTACTTGTGTTTGTGCCGCATGTTAACCGGGAAACCGCAGCCCCCTCCTTTTACATTGAAACCCCATTTTAAATGGACAGCCCAATTCATCCTTGATATGGGAAATGCGCTGCTGTGGTTTGCAACCTTTCCCGCATGTTAAGAAGGTTAAAAAAGCCAAAACACTGTGGCCTACCATGGCTGCCTGCAAGCCGAAATATGCGACCTTGTAATGAAAGAGTGTACCCATTGTTCTCTAAAATGTGTCTTTTTTAACCACCTCTCCCTTCTCCTCCACCAGCTGCAAATGTTTCTCCTTCGCAGAGGCTCGTGAACATTAGAAAGAGAAAACATAGGACGAGGGACGATATGTTCATGGAGCTGCAGATGTCCTCCCACGCTGATAGAGCACAGCAGAATGCGTGGAGGCAGTCAATGTCGGAGATGAGAAAAGCCCAATATGAACGAGAGGAGAGGTGGCGGGCTGAATCGCGGGATGAACAGAGCAAGTGGCGGGCTGAAGACGATAGGTGGCGTCAGCTTGCAGACAGATGGCAAGAGGCAATGCTCCGTCTGCTGGAGCATCAAACTGATATGCTCGAGCGTATGGTTGAGTTGCAGGAAAGGCAGCAGGAGCAGAGACCGCCCCTACAGCCCCTGTGTAACCAACAGCCCTCCTCCCCCTCAAGTTCCATAGCCTCCTCACCAAGACGCCCAAGAACACGGTGGGGGGGGGCTCCGTTCACCCAGTCACTCCACCCCAGATGATCGCCCAAGCATCAGAAGGCTGGCCTTCAATAAGAGTTAAAGTTTTAAAATGCAGTGTGTCCTTTTCCATCCCTCCTTCCCCACCCATCCCAGGCTACCTTGGCAATTATCCCCCTACCTCTGTAAGGAACTAATAAAGAATGCATGAATGTGAAAAAACAATGACTTTATTGCCTCTGCAAGCGGGAGGGGAGGGCGGGGTGGGGTGGTTGGTTTACAGGGAAGTAGAGTGAACTGGGTCGGGGGGGGGGTTGGAGGGTTCATCAAGGAGAAACAAACAGAAGTTTCACACAGTAGCCTGGCCAGTCACAAAACTCGTTTTCAAAGCTTCTCTGATGCGCACCGCGCCCTGCTGTGCTCCTCTAACTGCCCTGGTGTCTGGCTGCGCGTAATCAGCGGCCAGGCGAGTTGCCTCAACCTCCCACCCCGCCATAAATGTCTCCCCCTTACTCTCACAGATATTGTGGAGCGCACAGCAAGCAGCAATAACAATGGGGATATTCTTTTCGCTGAGGTCTGAGCGAGTCAGTAAGCTGCGCCAGCGCGCTTTTAAACGTCCAAATGCACATTCCACCACCATTCGGCACTTGCTCAGCCTGTAGTTGAACAGGTCCTGACTACTGTCCAGGCTGCCTGTGTATGGCTTCATGAGCCATGGCATTAAGGGTTGGGCTGGGTCCCCAAGGATCACGATAGGCATTTCAACATCCCCAACGGTCACTTTCTGGTCCGGGAAGAAAGTCCCTTCCTCCAGCTTTCGAAACAGAGCAGAGTTCCTGAAGACGCGAGCATCATGTACCTTTCCTGGCCATCCCACGTTGATGTTGGTGAAACGTCCCTTGTGATCCACCAGGGCTTGCAGCAGCATTGAAAAGTACCCCTTGCGGTTTACGTAGTCGGTGGCTTGGTGCTCCGGTGACAAGATAGGGATATGGGTTCCGTCTATGGCCCCACCACAGTTTGGGAATCCCATTTCAGCAAAACCATCCACTATTGACTGCACGTTGCCCAGAGTCACTACCCTTGCTATCACCAGGTCTTTCATTGCCCTGGCAAATTGGATCACAGCAGCCCCCACCGTAGATTTGCCCACTCCAAATTGATTCCCGACTGACCGGTAGCTGTCTGGCGTTGCAAGCTTCCACAGGGCTATCGCCACTCGCTTCTCAACTGTGAGTGCTGCTCTCATCTTGGTATCCTGGCGTTTCAGGGCAGGGGAAAGCAAGTCACAAAGTTCCATGAAAGTGCCCTTACGCATGCGAAAGTTTCGCAGCCACTGGGAATCGTCCCATACCTGCAGCACGATGCGGTCCCACCAGTCTGTGCTTGTTTCCCGGGCCCAGAATCGGCGTTCCACGGCATGAACCTGCCCCAGTGACACCATGATTTCCACATTGCTGGGGCCTGTGTCTTGTGAGAGGTCTATGTCCATGTCAATTTCCTCATCACTCTCGTCGCCGCGCTGCAATCGCCTCCTTGCCTGGTCCGGGTTTCGCCTTGGCATGTCCTGGCTCTGCATATACTCCAGGACAATGCGCGTGGTGTTCATAGTGTTCATAATTGCCGCGGTGATCTGAGCGGGCTCCATGATCCCAGTGCTAGCTATGGCGCCTGGTCTGAAAAAAGGCGCGAAAGTAGTATCTGATGGACCAGGAGAAGGAGGGAGGGCGGGAGGGAGGGAGGGCCGAGTGACGACATGGCGTACAGGTACAGGAACAGGGAGAAACACAAACAACTGTCACACAGAATGGTCCCCCCAAAGATTAAACTGAAAACCGTGGGCTTAGCAGGCCATTGATTTCACGGAGGAAGGGGAAGCAAATGAATACAGAGCAAATCTATTTTTTACATCTTAAAACGACGGTGCAGCGTGACTGATAGCCCTCGGCATCTTTCTGGGTGCTTGGCAGCAAATACGGGGCGGTGTATGACGATGGTCTTCAGGCCTATTGCACAATCGGCTGCTCAGGGAAGACTCTGCTAACGTACGATGACCCGACTTGTAATAGAACGGCTAACAGTCGTAATACACCATTTACTGCCAAAAGGCAAGCCCCACGGCTGCCAGCACCCAGATCGCCGATGAAGGCTACCAGTCTACTGCACCGTCTACCGCCAAAAGGCAGTTAGCAGCTGCTGCTGTGTAGCAATGCAGTCCCACGTCTGCCGGCACCCAGAGGACATATGGTGACGGTGAGCTCAGCTGAGCTGAGCGGGCTCCATGTTGTCTGCACGGGTAACCCAGGTAACCCAGGTAAAAAGGCGCGAATCTATTGTCTGCCGTTGCTGTGACGGGGGAGGGAGGGGCCTGACGACATGTACCCAGAACCGCCCGCGACACTGTTTTGCATCATCCGGGCATTGGGATCTCAACCCAGAATTCCAAGGGGTGGCGGAGACTGCGGGAACTGTGGGATAGCTGTGGGATAGCTACCCATAGTGCAATGCTCTGGAAGTTGACGCTAGCCTTGTACTGTGGACGCGGTCCGCCAACTAGAGCACCTAGAGCATTTTATTGTGTGGACACACACAATCGGCTGTATACAACCGATTTCAATAAAACCGGCTTCTATAAATTCGAACTAATTTCGTAGTGTAGACATACCCTGAGATGCAGATTCAGGTGGCAGCACACAGCCTATATTGTGGGACCCTGTATCTCCAGTGTTCTGCAGAGCTATGTTCCAGGATGCCTCTTCCCTTACAAAAAGTACTATAGAATTCTTTAGTTCCAGAATCCTATATTAGGGTTGGAAGAGATCTCAGCAGGTCAGCTAGTCCAACCCCTTACTCAAAGCAGGACCAACCCCAACTAAATCATCCCAGCCAGGGCTCTGTCAAGCCAGGCCTTAAAAATCTCTAAGGCTGGAGATTCCACCACCTCCCGGGGTAATCCATTCCAGTGCTTCACCACCCTCCTAGTGAAATAGTTTTTCCTACTATCCACCCTAGACCTCCCCAACTGCAACTTGACAGCATTGCTCCTTGTTCTGTCGTCTGCCACTACTGAGAACAGCCGAGCTCCATCCTCTTTGGAACCCCCCTTCAGGTAGTTGAAGGCTGCTATCAAATCCCCCCCTCATTCTTCTCTTCTGCAGACTAAACAAGCCCAGTTCCCTCAGTCTCTCCTCGTAAGTCATGTGCCCCAGCCCCCTAATCATTTTCGTTGCCCTCCGCTGGACTCTCTCCAATTTGTGCACATCCCTTCTGTGGGGGGGCCCAAAACTGGACACAGTACTCCAGATGGACCTCACCAGTGCCGAATAGAGGGGGAATAATCACTTCTTTCAATCTGCTGGCAACGCTCCTACTAATGCAGCCCAATATGCTGTTAGCCTTCTTGGCAACAAGGGCACACTATTGACTCATATCCAGCTTCTCATGCACTGTAATCCCCAGGTCCTTTTTTGCAGAACTGCTGCTTAGCCAGTCAGTCCCCAGCCTGTAGCAGTGCATGGGATTCTTCCATCATAAGTGCAGGCCTCTGCACTTTGAACCTCATCAGATTTATTTTGGCCCAATCCTCCAATTTGTCTAGGTCACTCTGGACTCTATCCCTACCCTCCAGCATATCTAACTCTCCCTCCAGCTTAGTGTCATCTGCAAACTTGCTGAGGGTGCAATCCATCTCGTTAATGAAGATGTTGAACAAAACCAGCCCCAGGACCGACCCCTGGGGCACTCTGCTCGATACTGGCTGCCAACTAGACATCGAGCTGTTGATCACTACCTGTTGAACCCAATGATCTAGCCAGCTTTCTATCCACCTTATAGTCCATTCATCCAATCCATACTTTAACTTTTTTTTTTTTTTAAGATGGGCACTATATTTGCCTTTTTCCACTCGTCCAGGACCTCCCCCAAACACCACACGTTTTCAAAGATAATGGCCAATGGCTCTGCAATCACATCAGCAAACTCCTTCAGCGCCCTCTGATGCATTGCGTCTAGCCTCATGGACTTGAGCATGTCCAGCTTTTCAAGATAGTTGTTAACCTGTTCTTTCACCACTGAAGGCTGCTCACCTCCTCCCCATACTGTGCTGCCCAGTGCAGCGGTCTGGGAGCTGTCCTTGTCTGTGAAGACCTAGGCAAAAAAAGCATTGAGTACTTCAGTTTTTTCCACATCTGTCACTAGGTTGCCTCCCCAATTCAGTAAGGGTCCCACACTTTCCCTGACCTTTCTTGTTGCTAACATACCTCTAGAAATCCTTCTTGTTACCCTTGCTAGCTGCAACTCCAGTTGTGTTTTGGCCTTCCTGATTACACTTTTTTCTCTCACACACACACACACACACACACACACACACACACACACACACACACACACACACACACACACACACACACCATGCTTGAGCAATATTCTTATACTCCTCCCTAGTCATCTGTCCAAGCTTCCGCTTCTTGGAAGCTTACTTTTTGTGTTCTTTCAGATGACCTGTAACTCAGAAGCTCTGAACATGTGTGGTCATTAAAGATTCCATGTTATTAAACCATCTCTGATTGGCAAGGACTATAGTTCCCAAAACTTTTTACTAAGGCAACATACCAATTGCAATTTTTTGCTGTTGTGCGGTGGTGGTATTTTGTGACCCACCATTACATAAAGGCACTCTCCATGCCAGCACTGCAACCATAATCCTGGCTCAGTACCGAGGGGATGCCCCAAGTGCAGGTTGGAAAGGGAGCTCGGCTTGCACTTACCTCACCGCAGTGGCTCCTGTCCTACAGGACTAGGCCCAGCTCCCCACTCTAGGTGTTGCAGTGCCAGTCAGGTTTGGCCCTTCCATCAGTGTTTAGGAAATTCCAATTGGTACAGACATTCTGTAACACTCCTTGGTAACACTAGCTACCACAAACGCATCAAAAGTGTCCCCTGCTCTCTACACTGGCTTCCCATAGAATATCCAGTCAAGTTCAAGGTTTCAGTCCTTATCTTCAAGGTGCTCCACGACCTGTGGTCAGGTTATCTAAAAGAGTGCATAAAGCTCCAGAATGAAGTCTAGTTGACAGTTTCACTCCTCTGGAAAAAGGGAACTCTCCTCACTAGCAGGAGACAGAACTTTCTTAGGGGCTGGCCCAGGACTGTGTAATGAACTCCCGCAGGAACTAAGGACCATCACAAACCTCACCACCTTGGGCTCCATGTTCTTTTTCCTTGCCTTCTCCAACAAGTGGGGGTGGGGAAAGAGAGGGAGAAGAATCCCAAATACTCCACTTTATACACTTCTCCCCCTGGGGAGAGGGGGAGAGAACAAGTATGTGACAGCTCTTAGTCACAGTGATTAATACTCCGATACTATGGTGATGAAAGTGGTATAAAAACCTATATAGAATTGGACAAAATAGACTGATAATAGAGTTGGTGGTGTCCTAGTTAATTGCTACTATCTAAAATCTTCCCTGCATTTTCAATTGGCTAGACTTCCAGTCCTAAATTGTGAGGCAAGCATTTGTTTGCAGTGTAAAAGAGCGGGAATGTTCCATCCCAGAAATGGCTGCATACCAGAAAAGGGTGCATGCTTCTCTCAATATCCTTTACCTTCCTCACAGGTGCTATTGAGTCATAACACTTTTTTATAAAGCACTGTGTAATTCCCTGAATAAAAGTACTATTGAAGTACAAGTGTCTGTGTGTTAATATTAACATATTGCTTATCTTTCAGACTCCCCAGCTCTGGGGCACTCCCAGTAGGCATTCAGGCTTCTCTGGAGATATCCTGTGCTGCCCAATCCCTGCAGACTGGAAAGCCAGCTGCCCCAGGAGTCAGGAAGCCATGAATGTCTGAAATCCTGATTATCCTCAGGGCAGTTAGCATCGCAGGGCTGTGCTGGATATGGGGAAGGGAGTAGTTTAGTTTTATTCCAATATGGAATGAAATCAAATAGCAAAATGCTGAAATTTCCTGTAAAATGGATAGGGTGACCAGATGTCCCGATTTTATAGGGACAGTCCCGATTTTAGGGTCTTTTTCTTATATAGGATCCTATTACCCCCCACCCCTGTCCTGATTTTTCACACTTGCTGTCTGGTCACCCTAAAAATGGAGATTCTGAGTTTTGACCAGCTCTGCTCTTAAGTCTGTTTTTAGAAAAAAAGGCACAGTCACTGCCTCTGTAACTTGTCCTTTCATATAGACCAGTTCAGTTTCATACTAACTGAGATGTCTGTTTAAACATATTTCTTTAATAATAAAAAAACCTCGTTACAGTAAAATTTTCAGCCCAGACCTGTAATGATAGTTTAAGTTGTGTTTTTGATATTTTTCAATATCCACCAAGAGTAGGACAGCTGAGCCATTTCCTTTAGCTTGGAGAAGCATGATTATGATCCAGGGACATAAAAACTGCCCTGTTGGGTCCCAACCAATGATCTAGCCTAGTATCCTGTCTCTAGCAGCAGTCAGTACCAGAGCTTCAGGGGGAGTGTACAGAACAGGGCAGCTGGGATGATCCACCCATTTCTTCCCCTTCTGGCAGGAAGAAGTTTAGCATGCTCCAGAGCAAGGGTTTGTGTCCCTGACTATCCTATCCTCCATGAACTTAATGCAGTTCTTTTTTTGAACTCAGCTATACTTTTGGCCAGTACATCCCATGGCAATGAGTTCCACAGGTTAGTTATAGTGCATTGAAAGTACTTCAGCTTGTTTGTATTAAACCTGCTGCCTATTAATTTCATTGCGTGACCCCTGGCTTTTGTATTGTGGGAAAGGGAAGTTATAAAAAGTTGCTTTCAACTATAATTTTAACTAGACTTCAAAGCAGCCCACTAATCCACTTTATTAGGTAACACCAAGGAAAACAGCTCATGAATATAAGGAAGGTGAAAGGTGCCCAACTGGCAGTGGTAGTAAGCAGTAACTGCTGTATATCAATGAAATAGCTATAATGGCAGTGCAACTCCATTCATAAGAACATTTACAAATATTTTTTCTGCATTTGTCTAGGTTTCCCACAAACTATCAATCAGATGGTGATGACTTTTGCTCATAGGCTAGTAGATATAAATGAGAGCCCTAGAGGTGACAAGTTGCATCATTACCAAGCCACTGAATTTTCCTGAGCCACATTTTGACACACACGTGGTCACTGCCATATAGCATCTATCAGGCTATTATCTTCAGTGTTCTTTGAACTCTATTATATAAATTACATGGTCATGGGTTAGACTCTTCTCTCATTTACACGTGTGTAAACCTATTATCTTCCATTTCATGTTGCTCAGTTCCCTCCTCTCCTCTAGGTCCTCTTCAGGCACCAGCCCAGTGCTCTTCTCTCACGAGACCTGCTGCATTGTAGACCACTTTCTCTCCTTTCCCTATCACAGTGCAATGAGGAAAGGAAGATCTGACTGGCCCTTGAGATGGAGAGAGGAAGGAAGCAGGGGCCAGGGCCTGCAACAGCAGAGTGGGCAGGGTGAAGCCTGTAGCTGGTGCAATGGAATCAGACCACTTAGAGATTCCAGCTAAGAATGGAAGCCAAGAACAGAGAAGTGAGAATCAGAAGGGACCCTGGCCTAGGATAGGTGGAGCTGGCTGTGGAGAGCAATTTTGCAAAGAGCGAAAGTAAATCTTCAGGCCCTAGACTGCACTGTATTACTTATCTCAAACACTGGGTAGTGAACAAAACGTCATCCCAAACTATTGCTCAATAGAGATCAAAGGCTTTAGAAACTATAAAAAATCCACCTAGAGCACTGAGGAGCTTGAAATGAAATTCTAAACAGTTTGATCAACAAATCACCACTCAGAACATTAAATTAAAGCCTGCTTTGTGAAATGTCACCCAAGTAGGTGTAAGAAATCTGAAGGATTTTAGTGTTCGATAACAGCAAATCATGGAAGCTGAAAGGGGAAGTTTAAATAACTTTTTTTTAATACTACAGCCAGCAGGGCTTTTACACCAACCTGTTTTTTGCTCTGAAGATTGAAAACTGCAGATAGCCATGCAATGAATTAAAAGTACTGTACACAAAGGATTAGGAGTATAGAATATCCTTTTTAAAAAAAAGAGAAGGCTGGAGTGGCTCAGGAAGTAAGACCAATGGTCTTCTACTTTTGAATATTCAAGCTGAATATAGGCCATAAGAGGAACGTAATAAAACATATGTAATGAGTCTGAAAACGAGCATGCCTTTCAGCACACTGAATAGAGCATTGTACAAAGAATCCCATGCCTCTCTAAATGAACTTGATGTACTTTCCCAGCTAGACATCCTCACTCAAACTCTTACTCTTCCTTAACATGAAGACTACATGCTGATTTTGTATTTATCTTCCAAATGTTGATGTCCTTAAAAACTTCATCAGGCTCACCAATGGTCTTTGGATTCAGTATCTGAAGTTATGGGGCATCTGTACAGAGCTTCAGTAGACTCTTGATCAGGGCCTGGGTGCATAATATGCACAGCTTCCTACCTTTCCAACATGGAAATTAGTGACAGAGAATGGCATAATGGTAGGGATTTATTTTTGCCTGCTTTCATCTACTTCTCACCTTGTATGTTGAAAACACAATGCATAATCTAGCAGGACCCTGCCTCTGTACTGCAGTTGTACATACAAGTTATGTCTTAACTAGGGCCTTGTCTTAACTATGGGCAGGGGGGGGGCTGGGGGGAGGGTAGGGAAACTGTTTTTAGGTTAGCTAACTCTAGGATCCCTGACATTTTTAGTTCAACCTGCTAAAAGTACAAACTACCTTGTATTCATTAGGATTTTATCTCAAGCTAACTGCAGCTAAGAACACAACTTTTTTCTCTAATTAAAATGAGGCTTTAACCTCATTAGCTCAACCAAACTAATGCCTTCTAACGTTAAAAAACAAAACAAACCTATTTTGGCAGTGAAGATGTAGCTTAAAACTCTAGTCAAGTCTCTAATGTATGCCAAGATGGCTGAATCAGAGCCCAGGGAGGAGTCTAGACTTTAACCCACCTTCTGTGGGGAGAGGTGATGGCATAGTTTGGCTGGGCTCCATCTCCGTAGAAAGGGAAGCAATCTTTGAGGGGACAGACTGGCCAGAAGAGTCAGGAGGATGTTAAATTAACAACAAAAGGGAAGGAGGAAAAGGAGAAACAAATAAGCAATCAAAATGTCAAGAACAATGTTAATTAAGACACCAAAGAAATGAAGAGAAGAGATTCTTTAATTGCCTATACACCAATGCCAGGAATCTGGGTAATAAATATAGGAAGTGGAATTGCTCATTTATTCACATAAATTTGATCTAGCTGATATAACTGAAGCCTTGTGGGAAGATTTACATGATTGGAATGTTAAAATCACTGGGTATAACCTATTTAGAAGGGATCAAGTTGACAAGAGGGGGAGTAACACTTTGTCAAAAATGGCATTACCTGTTTCTGAGGCGTTAAGCACCTATTATGTGTAGAGGGTGGGGGAAATGAACTCCCCCAGGATCACAATCTAGTGACATATGCTGGTGATCTTGTGCTGCCAATACGAAAATTTCCATGGAATTTCTAAAAAGTATTGATGATGATTGATGATTGATTTCCTAACTCAAAAAGTGATGGATCGAACAAGGGGGAATTCTGTATTAGACTTTCATCTTGTCAGAAAAAGAGGAATTGATCATAGAACTAAAAGTTTGTGGTGCTTAAGTGAAAGTGATCATTAAATAATTATTCTGTTTTTACATAACAAATGTGAAGTCCCAACCAATAATATACTTGGTACTTTAGAAGGGCCAATTTCATAAAACTGAAAACAAATATGAGCCAAATCAACTAAGAGAATTTAAAAAAAAATGTGAATGATAATTGGGAGCCACTTAAAAACATTTTATTAGATGCTCCAAAGCCAAAATTCTACAATCAAGAAAGAAGGCTACATAAGAACGGCCCTAATGGGTCAGACCAAACGTCCTTTAGTCCAGTATCCTGTCTTCTGACAGCAGTCAATGTCAGGTGCTTCAGAGGGAAAGAACAGAACAGGTAATCATCAAGTAATCCATCCATGTTGCCCATTTCCAGCTTCTGGCAAACAGAGGCTAGGGACACCATCCCACCCATCCTGGCTAATAGCCATTGATGGACCTATCCTCCATGAACTTGTATAGTTCTTTTTTGAACCCTGTTATAGTCTTGGCCTTTACAACATCTTCTGGCAAAGAGTTCAACAGGTTGACTGTTCATTGTGTGAAGAAATAGTTCCTTTGGTTTCTTTTAAACCTGCTGCCTATTAATTTCATTGGGTAACCCCTAGTTCTTGTATTATGAGAAGGAGCAAATAACACTTCCTTATTTACTTTCTCCACACCAGTCATGATTTTATACCTCTATCATATCCTCCCCTTAGTCGCCTCTTTTCCAAGCTGAAAAGTCCCAATCTTGTTAATCTCTCCTCATCCAAAAGCTATTCCATACCCCTAATCATTTTTGTTGCCCTTTTCTGTACCTATTCCAATACATCTTTTTTGAGATGGGGTGACCGCATCTGCATGCAGTATTCAAGATGTGGGCATACTATGGATTTATATAAAGACAGAAAATATCATATTGCCTCATTCTCTATCCCTTTCCTAATGATTCCCAACATTCGTTAGCTTTTTTTTTTTTTTTTGACTGCCACTGCACATTAAGTGGATGTTTTTTCAGAGAACTATCCACAATGATTCCAAGATCTTTCTTGAGTGGTAACAGCTAATTTAGACCCCATCATTTGATATGTATAGTTGGGATTGTGTTTTCCGATGTGCATTACTTTGCATTTATCAATATTGAATTCCATCTGCCATTTTGTTGCCCGTCACCCAGTTTTGTGAGATCCTTTTGTAAATCTTCGCCGTCTGCTTTGGACTCAACTATGTTGAGTAGTTTTGTATCATCTGCAAATGTTGCCACTTCACTGTTTACTCCTTTTTCCAGATCATTTACGAATATATCATGACATTTTGGTCAGTTATAAACATTTCAGAGTTACGAACATCCTCCATTCCTGAGGTGTTCAAAACTCTGAAGTTCTACTGTAGTTTCTAGCTTCTAACTTATATTAATTACCATCAAACTCCCCTATTTTAATTTGTTTTATATATATTTTAAAAGATATTTCCACTTCCCCTTCTCTAAGCCAAGCTGGGTTTTTTTTGTTTGTTTGTTTGTTTTGTTTTTTATTTTAAGAAAAGTGAGAAAGAAAACAGTGTAGCCTTGTCCTTTGACTTCTGAAAGGTATTAGACTCAGTACAGCACAGCATTTTGATTAAGAAACTCAAGTGATTAAAAAATGAACATGGCACATATTAAAAACTAGCAAACTGACTGGTCTCAAAAAGAATACTGAAAAATTGGAAAGTCTTCAGAGAAGAGCCATAAGTATGATTAAAGGATTGGAAAATATGCCTTCTAGCTCAAACTATTTATCTTATCAAAGAGAAAGTTAAGGGGTGATTAGATCAAGTCTATAAGTACCTATGTGGGGAATAGACATTTAATAGTACAGAACTCTTCACTATAGCGGAAAAATGTATAACGAGATCCAATGGCTGGAAGTTGAAGCAAGACAAATTCAGACTAAAAATGCAGCGCAAATTTTTAACGGTGAGGGCAATTAAGCATTGGAACAACTTACCAAGGGTTGTGATGAATCTCCATAATTAGACATTTTTTAGTTCAAGATTTGACATTTTTTCTAAAACACATGCTCTAGTTCAAACAGGAATTAATTCAGGGAAGTCCTCTGGCCTGCATTATGCAGGAGGTCGGAAACTATTATTACAATGGTCCTTTCTGGCTCTATAATCTTTGAATCTATTATTTTTGTAAGAAGTTATGACCAGATAGCTCACATTGGGCTAGAATTAGAGTTAGGGAATGGATCCATCCGAAGAAGTGGGCTGTAGTCCACGAAAGCTTATGCTCTAATAAATTTGTTAGTCTCTAAGGTGCCACAAGTACTCCTGTTCTTCTCTCATTGAAGTTAGTGAGAATTTACTTTTGAGCTTGCTTGGGAACAAGATCAAGCTTTTGAAGGGTACACTTCCCGCCCCTGTCCCCCAACCCTCAGGTTTGCTTTGTCCTCTAGCTCAGCAAACAAAGACCGGCACATTCCTGTACCAGATGGATCCTTATTGACTTACGGGGCTCCTGCCTCTGCACAGAGCCCACTGACTTCAGTGAGGCTCCATGCGAGTGCGGGGTTTTGCCTGCATGGAGCAATTTGTTCACTCATGGCCACAAAAATAGGTAAAGCTAGTGTTAATTATTTTTTTATTTTGCAATGGAACTCTTGCTCCATTTTGCAATATACACATGACTTTTTTAAAGAGATTACTAGAAAATAAAAAGTTTCAGAGTAACAGCCGTGTTAGTCTGTATCCGCAAAAAGAAGAACAGGAGTACTTGTGGCACCTTAGAGACTAACAATAATGCTCTAATAAATTTGTTAGTCTCTAAGGTGCCACAAGTACTCCTGTTCTTCTTTTTGTAGAAAATAAAAAGGATCAGAAACAATACAGTGTTGGGGGGAGGGATAGCTCAGTGGTTTGAGCACTGGCCTGCTAAACCCAGGGTTGCAAGTTCAATCCTTGAGGGGGCCATTTAGGGATCTGGGACAAAAATTTGCCTGGGGATTGGTCCTGCTTTGAGCAGGGGGTTGGACTAGATAACCTCCTGAGGTCCCTTCCAACCCTGATATTCTATGAAAAGAGCTCCTTTCTAATGTACAGGCCATGTGGGGATAGAAACAATGAGGCTTTTCATAAATGCATATAAGAAATGTCAGTCCCATTGACATGCACAGAAACAATTCAGTCTGACAAGTCTGTGGGTTGGAGCATATTCTTATGGCACGAAATTCACCCTGATGCAGAGTGCTAGCATAAAAACCTATGCACCTTTTAAGTTGTTCAAGAGCATAAGTGGGACATAAGAGACACACAGATTTAATACCTGCCCTGTGCTCAACTGTGACTTTCATTTTGGCTGATATTTATCGAATAAGCAGAAGGGATTAGTCCCATGTCTTAAAAAGCAATTATTGGATTATTATGAAATATGAAGTTTCATACTGTATCATGGGGGCAGATCCTACCTTGCGCTAAATTCTCATGTTCACATCAATGGACATTGCACACATGGAACAAAGACCAGATTTTGGCTCTTGAAATGTAGGAAAAATAAATCCCCCTTAGTGTAAGGGAGAAAGAGTTTGGCACACACTGACCATTGCTTGCTGGATTGTACAGAGAGGGACCGGTTACACTTACATGGGTGTAAATCAGGGATAACTTCAGTTTAGGCAGTGGAGTTGCACTAATTTTATACCAGTGTAAGAAAGTGGAGAATCAAGTCCAAACATGAGAAGGCAGAATATGGCCTGTGTGGTGCAGTCCTCGGGTGCAAGAGGATGGCATCATCATCATCATAATGCTGAGTATCTGGCATCTTCAAAGCACTGTACAAACATCAGTTAATTGTTCTTAAGGTTGGGGTTTCATCCTTAACCACATGTTCATCTTGTTCTTGTTTTGTCTCAAAGCCTTCATGCTACATGAGCAGAAAAGGTTTGGGGTTAATCTAAATTTATTTATTTTTTAATTAATTTAATTTATTAGGTTGTATTTACTCTGTATGTCCATTTTAGTTTATCAAACTCTAGTTAGCCTGGAGAAAAATCTTTAAATAAAATGTAGTTCCATTTCTGAAGGCTTTTTCTTAAGGATGATACTGTATTAAGAACTATGCTAGCAAAGGCCTTAGGGCTTCCACTACAGGGTTTAGCAAAAGCACTCAAAGTTGAATGTAATAATCATATAATTATGCTTAAATATGAATAGTAGTCATACACATTTTTCCACTTGTACTTACATTAGATGAGAGATTCAGTAATAATAAGCACTTGCCTTTATTGGCCAGATCCTCAGCTCATGTAAATAAACTTTGTTAAATTTATTTCACTGGAGCTATTCTGATTTATGCCATTTCAGGATCTGGCTATATTTTCATTGCACTGGAGAAATATTAATTCATTAATCTAGCATTAGAAATTGTAATAGTGCTCATGTAATTGAGTCCCTGTAAGAGAAGCAGACCTACAGACAGAACTAAGATTCCAGTAATGGCTACAGGATAAAAGCAGAGAGATTTCTGTGCACCAAGCCAAAATGTATAGCGTTACATTGAATCTCATTTTAACTGAATATATCATTTGGTATGAAAAGTGGAAGTTACATGCAACCAGTGCAATAAATGATAAAATGCAATAGAAAACAGACTTAATAAATATATTTGTATTATTTTGGCACTGAGAGGGTGGAAGAGGAAATAATGGTAAAATGACTTGCCTAAAGTCATGTAGCCAGTCAGTGACAGAGCTGGGAATTTAACCTAGATCTCCTGAGTCCCAGTCCACTGCTGGCCATACTGCCTCAAATGTGTATAGTAGAACCTCAGGGTTATGAACACCAGCGTTACAAACTGATCAGTCAACCACTCACCTCATTTGGAACTGGAAGTATGCAATCAGGCAGCAGAGACGGAAAAAAAAAAAGCAAATACTATACAGTACTGTGTTAAACATAAACTACTAAAAAATGAAGGGGGAAATTTTTTAAAAATCAACAAGGTAAGAAAACTGTTTCTATGCTTGTTTCATTAAAATTAAGATGGTTAAAAGCAGCATTTTTCTTCCGCATAGTAAAGGTTCAAAGCTGTATTAAGTCAATGTGCAGTTATAAACTTTTGAAAGAACAACCATAACATTTTGTTCAGTTATGAACGTTTCAGAGTTACGAACAACCTCAATTCCTGAGGTGTTCGTAACTCTGAGGTTCTACTGTACTTCATAAAGAACAGAATTTGGCCCATCTCTGTTAGAGGAATAAAGCATATTAAGTTTTGGTGCCGTGAGGTTGTCCATTTAACATTCATTTTTAGTGCATTAACAAGTGGTTATTAGCAGTTGTTAACATTTACCCAGCTGCATCATGTAGAAAATTAAATACAAAACCAAAGCATTTATGTCTCCCAAGATGCCCTCAACGTCTCTGGTTTTGTAAAGAGCTGTTTGTGTGGCCAATGTAGCACTGATTGAGAGGAGCACAGTGGAACAACTATTAACTTAGCAGACTTGTTGCTATTGCACTTAATGATGCAGTCACTGACCTAGAAGAGCCAATCGTTCATACTTAATCCAGAAAACAAAGTAAAGTCGTCATCCTCTTGAGAAAATTGCTTCAGTAAACGATTGCCCATTTTCCAGTCCGTCTCAAGTTCCACAGCGAAAGAGGAAGGAGAGGTTATTGGTTGAGGTAAAGGAGCTGAAAATGAGGACTACAGTGATCAAACGATCACTTGTTGTGAAATCACTGGGGAAGATGGACTTGAAATGGAAAATAAAGTTAGTAGCCCACATATAGGGCCAGAGCCTTCCCTGGCTGTGGCACTTTTGCACTGCTAGCAGGCAGCTGGGGATTCCCTGAGTATGAATTCCTCCAGCTCTACCCCACTTCCCACTCTCCTGGCTCCTTATCTTATGGGGCATATCGGGGACATGATCAGGGAGAAGGAAGCATAACTGACCTGTAGTTAATCCTCATTTGGCATAATGATTCCTAGCAGGCTGTTAGCAGGCTGTTACCAGCCTGCATGAATTAGAGCAGTCTTAGGGCTGGACTAACTTATGCCATGGGCTGAATCAGTTCCTGGTAGACCCTGACACTGGGGACTATACAGCCACCTTGCCTCTGTCTCCTCCCGAGTGCAGCTCAGCCAGACCCCTGGATTAGGCTCATAACAGCTAAGACACTTTATAAAAAAAACAAAAACAGGAAAGAAATGGCTGTTATCTGAAGTACGTATTGGTGCTAGGCTCAATCCTCCTCTTACTTACCTTGGCTTTACAGCAGCGTAACTCCATTGACTCAAATGGAGTTACTCCCGATGAGCACCATTGTAAATGAGAGGACAATCATCCATTTAGTGGGTAACCCACTAAACAGAACTGTGCAATAAGGGAGTGTATTCTCTTGATGATGGACATTGGTAATGTCTCTTACTGCAGACTGGAGTTACATGCACACATCAATGGGAGACTAACCCCCACAAGTCCTAAACATTATTCGTTAAAACAGGCTATGTAAGAAGAGGAATAGGCTTCATTGTTATTTCCATGTATTTTTAAACTAATTAAAAGGAATCCTTTGATCTTTTTCCTTTTAGGTTAACAGTCCTGCAATTTGAGAGAGCCCTTTCCTCAGATCAAGGAAAGAATGGGAAAATTACCTCCAATAAATGTAATACAGACTTCACAAGGCAGGTCAAGTAAAATGTGATTTGTTGTTCGAGTTTAATTAGCTTCTATAATTAGAGACCTCATTTTAATAGCACTTTATCCCTTTAATATTGTTACTATATTATTTAGCAGAAACTGATTATGTGTCAGTCCCTGGGAGCCCCACTTACACATGCTGCTGTCCATCTTTGGTGAAAGGCTTGCTTTGTCCAAGTCTAGACTTGTCAGCAGATCCCAAATGTGTCTCTGCAGCTACATGATAAATCCATGCATTCCTCAATATGGTGCTGGGAATTATCACCGAATATTGGAGACATTAATATATGTGTATTTTGAACAACGCAGCACTGATGCTAAGTTTTCAGCTGTTATGAATTAAATTCCTTTCACAACTCATTTAGTTGACTAAAGTCATTGCATTTCATGAGTAAAAGCCAGATATTTAGACTATGGCTTCAGCACTCCTCTCCTTTATCATCCAGATGAGCTGTCTTTCAGTCCCTGCCATCCATCTATTCTTAAAACAAAAATTTATGAACAACGAAGCACAAAACATCGTCAACAATAGCAACAAAAAGCTGTCAGGCAATAGTCAAAGTTTCTTTCATATTCATGCTGGATAAAAATTTCAAAAGCAATTGATGACTTAAGGGTCAAAGTCACATTTTCATATCTGATGTAGGCTCTTCAAAGGGAATTAGGCACCTAACCTGCTTTTCAAAATCCCATTAGGTCCCCATCTGCATCTTTAAATATCTAAATAACTTTAAATCTGGCCCTTAGGAGCCTATGTCCCATTACAAATTAATGGCACATGGACTCCTAAGTCACTTAGGTGCTCTGGAAAATTTTAATACTATAACTACTTTGTTCATATTCTGGAAAAATGTTGATATTTTCTGCAATGATTGTATGCAGTGACTTTCAGTGAGACTACAAATTTAGATAAGAGATGTGGAAGGGAGTGCATGCAGTTATTTGTCAGCTAGCAAGGTCATGAAGTGACTAATCCACAATTGTAAGATCTGTGGAGAAAAATGCTTTATCAAACCAAGAGTGATAGAGGTCCACTACATCTGAAGTGATGATTTGTTGAGATAGTTAAGCTCTGACTCTAACCTTAGGAGATAAGGTCCAATATCAGCTGGAATGCTGCTTCTGGTTGGAAGAGACAAGCCCATGGACAAGAATCTCCTCCACATCGTGCTGAATTAACTCAAGTTTAAGTCTGAGGACTTCATAAGATGAAAACAGAAATTCTTAGTGAATATCCTCAAAAATAGTTCCAAATCCAGTGTGAGCCAGTGTTTGGCGTATGCCCTGGCGCATGAGGATTTATCACCATTCTTAAAAAAAAAAAATTTTTTTAAATTCAGCCCATCTAATGTCTCAGACATTCATATGGACATTGAAAACATGCAAACTGTTTTTTGAACCTTACTAAGCTCTTGGCTTCAATGATACCTTGTTCTATAGTATGTCTCAGAACAACAGTATGGTCTGCACATGATCTCAGTGGTCTAGCAGAACCTGTGTGTTCCTCTTTCAGTTGGAGACCTATCCAGTTCTTGATATGCTCCAGGATGATAACAACATGATTTTCCCAGGCACTGAAAGTAATTTGGATCCTCTTTAGTTGGTAAATTTGGATCCTCTGCAGTTGGTAAGTTCACCCATCTTTTGGCAATTTTACTCTCAGGCCTCTCTTCCACTGGTTGGGTTCTTTTCTTCATTCCACATTCTATCCAACAACACATGGAAAGTCTGGAGGCTGTTTCATCACTTGCTTTAAGCATCTCTCCAGTTATGTTATCCTCTCCAGCTGCTTTCCCATATTTGAGTTTACTGATGGCTTTTCTAACTTCTTCCATTTTAATATCTCCTAAATCAATATCAAGCCCTAGTATTAGGTCTTCATCATGTATTTCTAACGGTTTGGTCTACTTAAAACAACCTGAAAATGTTCTGCCCATCTTTTCCTTTGTCCTTCTTTTGTACTTTTCATTGCATCTTTAATATAGCCTCCAGTACTGCTAAAGTTTCCTATTAACTGTTTGATCATCTTATACAAGGTGTTAAGGTCACCAGTTTGGCTAGCATGTTTAGACTCTCAACATTTTCTAGCAATATATGCCGGTTTCCTTGACATTTCTTCTCTTTTCCACACTGCTGAAGTAGCACCACTAATCAATTTTTGCCTTTTAGATTTTATTAGGACTATCTTTGCACTTTCAAGACCGCATTCTCTGATGTTTTCCTGCAGACTATCAATGTCTTGGGTTTCTTCAGTCTCTTGGGTGTCTCTTGGGCACCTAAAACTTCAGGAGCCCAAAATTACTGGTCACTTTTATTTAATAAAAAAAAGTAGGCCAAAGTCTATGCCTCTGTTTTTTTAAGTGGACTGTGAATTCTAATGAAATGAAACATAAATTTATTACTGGAAAAGTATTTATTGCTAGTCATGGTTATAAGTTAAGACGGGTCAGCAATCTCTGGCACGCGGCTCGCCAGGGTAAGCACACTGGTGGGCCAGGCTGGTTTGTTTACTTGTCGCGTCCGCAGGCTTGGCTGATCGCGGCTCCCACTGGCCGCGGTTTGCCGCTCCAGGCCAATGGGGGCGGCTTCCCGCCGCCCCCAGCACATCCCTCAGCCCACGCCGCTTCCCATAGCCCTCATTGGCCTGGAGCGGCGAACCGCGGCCAGTGGGAGCCGCGATCGGCCGAACCTGCAGACGCGGCAGGTAAACAAACTGGCCCGGCCTGCCAGGGTGCTTACCCTGGCGAGCTGCATGCCAGAAGTTGCCGACCCCTGAGTTAAGAGACTAACAACATTAGTGCTACTCCAGGACAAAGCACTCAACTCCATGAAGGAATATACCAGTGAGCTCCACTTCCCAGCAAATTCAAGTCCAGAAAACATTCCTAAAACAGGGAATGCAGTGCATGCTTCAGCATGCCGGGATGCTACTTGATGCTGTGCAAGTGAGTAGCTGCTAAAATTGTTTTTTGGTGGATGCTTCACATTTGGACTGGACACTTTTGGAACAGTTTTTCTGTCTTCTGAGACCATTTGAGAATATAACTTGAACTAAGGGCTTGACCCAAAGCCCACTGAAGTCAATAGGAGCCTTTCCATTGCCTTGTATGGGCACCATCGCAGGTCCTTAGCATGGAATATATGATCTTTAACAAAGTCGTTTTTAAAGCAAAGCTACTAGAATCTGAAATTGAATCTCTGTCATTTTGCAGTTGCTGTTCCCGCTTTGAATCATCAGTTTAATAGAAATGACCATTTTTAGATTTTCCTTGAATAAATGGTTTGATTATTAGAAATCTGGCATCCACTTTACTCTAGTCATGCCTCTTGATCCCAGATTAAAAGATTAGATGTTTAGACTACTGGCAGCTTTTATTATTATTTATTTATTTATGTATTTATTATTAAGCAACAGTGAGTATCAGAAGAGAAAGCACAGCAGGAAGATGAAAAAGCTGAGAGCAACAGAGACAGCATCACTGTTGCCATGGTAAAAATGGGCATCTAATGAGGCAGGCAGGACCCTACTAGTGACAGACAATGCTCAGCTAACCTTGTTGTTCCAGAGAATTCTAATAATGCATTTGGGAGGAACTAGAGAACATCCAACAGACTCCTGTCATAGCAAGCTCAAGTGAGTCCTCTCCTAAGTATATGCTGGCAGCTTAGTTTAAACAGTCAGATTGATCATTACTTCTCATCGAATCATCCTTGAGTAGTACACACTATCTATTTAGCTCATTCTTGCAAAGGTTGCCTTTGATTAATACTCATACTTCTTGGCTGTGGCCATGATATTTCACTAATTAACATTTATTACTTACTAATTCTTGACCATTTCATGAAGCAAGTTTTAATAAAGCTCCATTAGTCACATTAAAAGGAAGTGTGCTTGGAGTTTGTAATTCTGAACACCATGTGGGGAATCGAGACCCATTTCTCCAAAGGCAATTGGATTTTTCTTTGTTGATTCATCTCTTGTACAGTGTTTCCTGCTGCTTCTGCATTCTGGGCAGTTGTGTTGATAAAGTAAAATAGTTCAAAAGCTGCTTATTTCCAATCTTTAATGGTTTCTAATGCTTTTAATTGCTTCTGAAAACCTGGCTTAGCTCAAATTCAGGGTTAGCACCTGACATAAAATAATTGCTAGTAAAATAATTTGCTGTGCTCTATCATTATCTAAACAGTCTATTATTTTCACCATCCATCTAACTTCTGGTTCTTTTCCTGGAGAAGTATTCTGTACAGTTAAAGTCCACAGGATAGTCCTCCATCTGCAGTGCCTTTAATAACTAACCAAGAGGCAGGATTACAGAAACAGATAAATCTTTTCAAGTCTACAGCTGAGTCTTTCTGTACCTAACAGTATGGCAGTGCATCAACCCTTCCCCTGAATGCAATTCTGAATGCAGCCATGGGAGGTGGGACTCTTTGAGGGATTTAGTGAACTATCCCAATCAGAGTAATCTGTTTCAATGTAATACGTTATCTTTAAACACTAGCTTCTATTTGTTCAAGCTAAATATTTATTAAACCTACCCTACCAGGACTTAATCAACTAAATGAATAATGGACTGCTTACAAAACAAATAAATCAATCTGCTGGCAGCAATTTTGTTAGCAATAACCTCCCAAAAACTTGAGACTAGATCAGACAGCAAAAGGCAAACTGAGCTCTTTTGTAAGTGGATATAACTTCACTGAAGTCAATGGAGTTGCTTACACCAGGGCTAAATTTGGCCCTTGGATTTAGGATCCAACCCTTCTATCACTGAAGTCAGTAGCAAATCTCTGATTGCCCTTAATGGGAACAGGATTGGACCCTTAGTCACAAAAATGTAAAACCAGAGAAATCCAGTTCAACAGACCATATATTTACAACAAGAATTAGTGACCTCTTCTCTCCTTTATCCTTTGTACGCTGTCTGGCAGCAGCACTCCTCAGAACAATGACCATCTTTTTGTTCTGTGCTTGTACAGTGTCTATAATAATTGGGTCCTGATCCATGACCAGGCCCTGTCAGACTACCACAAAACAAATAATAAGAATTAACTAGCTCAGATTCACTGTTCCAATATGAACTGGGCAGCCTAATCTACCTTATCCACCTCCAAAGTGCATCATAGCTAAAATACCTCATGTATCCACCTGAGATGGTTCTGATATTTCAGGTTTGAGTTAGTCTCACATACCCTCACCTCTTCCCAAAAGTACAGGGAAATCCCCCCATAAGTTAGTAGTCATATCCATCATGTACACTCACAGCTGCAGGTATGTACAGGTATGGGACAAGGATTGCAGAGGTGCTGGCTCCAAGTAATTGTTGTTTGTGGAACTTTAATTATGACTTTCCAAACTTTTACACTCATAAGGGTTTTGATAAGTACCTGATATGTATTTACAGCCTTAACTATCTTAGCTAAGGTGCTTGTCTCAGAGTAATGGACTAGCTCCTTCTTGGATGGTGAAAATCAGCATAGCTCTGGCCCAATATTTTTATAAGGGCTCCCCTGCCTATTTCCTTCTGCCTCTTTGATGGCTCAGCGTCTGTTGGTGAGAGAGACAAACTTTCGAGCTACACACAGGTCTTCCCTGGGTCCTGAAGAAGAGCTCTGTGTAGCTTGAAAGCTTGTCTCTCTCACCAACCGAAGTTGGTCCAATAAAATATATTATCTCACCTACCTTGTCTCTCTAATAGCTTGGGACTGACATGGCTACACTAACACTTCATACATTTGATGGTTCAGTGGCTCAATTGTCCAAATAGATTTTTTTTTCTTTGATTCTGGTGCCAAGCTATGTGAGGCTGAGCAGAGTAGCCTTGGAGATGCTTTAATTTACAACAGTTGCTAACTGTGCCAAGGGGCTGAAACTACAACCAGATTTGCATAAAATAGGGGTAATGTGGCTCTTCTCCCTTTCCTCCGGCTACCCCTGTGCCTTTTCTGTTAGTAGGCAGTGGGGAGTGTATGTATCACAAGAAGCCTGAATGCTGGCTGTATGTCACTAGAGGATCCTCCTTGCACTGGTTTTATACTCCCCAAGCTAGTTACTCCAGCCTTAGGGCCATTTTACACCAGCAGTGCACACTGCACAGGAGATCATTTTACAATACTACTTGCAGAGAGGCTATATAAATATATAATGTAAGAAGGTCACAATGCTGTATTACTCCAGTGATCAAAATAGCCAGGGTGACACAAAATGTATTTCTTCAATTTCAAGCACAGATAAGTATTCATATACCCAGCTGCATGGCTGATACTACACTTTGGCACTTTACCTTCAGATAAAATTTCTCTTTCGATAGGATGTCCCTCTAGTCTAGGCCACAATACATTCACTACACAGCATGATGCAGAAGCCTAGTGGTTCTCTTTAGCTACAGATGCACAAAATGCTGGAGTTCCAGAAAAACCTGCATGGTGTGCAAAACGTAATTTCCAATTTTAGAAGCACTGGAGCTAAAACAGCTATTTAAACAAACTACACTGTCATCCTGTTCAAGGAAATGTTCTAGAGATTAGTGATTTTTTTTTTTTTTTTTTTTTTTTAGTTTATAAAGTCTTTGCAAAGAGCAGTTTAAAATAAGCATCACTTCCCTGGAGAAGGTAATTTAAAATGCATTAAAGCCCTTATTGAATGTGCTTGTTAGAAGAAGCAGCACCAAGACATAACATTTCCAAAGCATAAATAAACTACTTTGTATACAATTCTTTGTTTGACTATTTTCTAACTCTAGCAATTAGCAAAGACTTAACCCTGGTGGTTTGATTGCAATCAAAAGGGACAGAAAAAGACAATAAACACTGAAATTTTGTAGCCAAAGATGTGCCAGATCTCTAAGTCTTCTCTCCTAAGCAAATCTCCATGGGTAGATTCTGCAGCCTTTATGTGCTAAAAGTAAATAGTACTTATCAAAAGTAGACCCACCGATGGGAGTACTGGGTGGGTATGTACTACTAAGGCTGAGTAAGGGTTGCAGCAGCTGGCCCCCAGAAAATGGACTTTGTGAGGTGTGACACTGGAGCATTGGTAATAGACTGAACTTTAGATCCTGGGGCCAGTCACTTGACCTGGCTCACAGGTATAATGGTTAATACCAGGGGCGCCATTTTTCTGAGTTGCCGGGGAGTGCTTGAGCCCGCACCCCAGGCCCTGCCCCAGTTCCATCCCCAACCCAACCCACAACACCACGTGCATGCCACTGAACAGATAGGGACGGGGAGGAGCTGATCAGCGGGGCCGCCGATGGGTGAGAGGCAATAGGGGAGGAGCTGATTGGGGGAGTTGCCAGGGGATGCGAAGCACTCACTATTTTTTTTTCTGTGGGTGCTCCATGTCTGAAGCACCCACAGAGTGGGTGCATATGGTTAATACTCCTATCCCATGGCTGAAGTCAGTATTCCACAGATTCCACCGGCTACTGTTGCATGCAAAAGAATTCAGCAGGCACTGTTCCACAGCATGCAGGAAGTGCTGGGGGGGGAAGGGGAGGAGTGAGGGCGGGGTCCACTCAGGGGAGGGAGCGGAACAGGCAAGGGAAGAGGTGGGGTGGGGGCAGACCAGGGGCAGGAAAAGGTGGGGTGGGAGTGGGAAGACACAGGGTGAGGGTGGGGCCTTGGGGGAAGGGGTGGAGTGGGGGTGGGGCCTGGGGCAGAGCCAGAGGTTGAGCACCCTCCCCCCCCCAGCACATTAGAAAGTTGGCTCTTCTGCTAGGGTAGAGCCTTTATGCCACCTCTGTGACAGCCAGGGAGCCTCCCTGCATAGGGGATAGTATCAGGGGGCTGTTTGCACTCCTTTAAGGCCCTTTAACAATTACAATAGCTTAGTGTAACTGAAAATCAGACCTTAAGACTGCTGTGCCCTTTCCCCCCAGTGCAGGGATGTTTAACCATTATTACTCATTAGTTTAGGCCACGTTATATCTCATCTTACACTTTTTTCTGAAACAATAAGCATAAGGCCAAACTCTTCACTATCTTGCACCCTGTGCAATTCCATTGACTTAAATGAGGTTGCATAGCGTATAAATCAATGAAGAATCTGGCCAGTTGTCTTTATAATCTTGCCTCTATCTATAAGCTATTTTGAGACACCCAGTCTCTAGATCAGGGTTTGGCAACCTTTCAGAAGTGTTGTGCTGAGTCTTCATTTATTCACTCTAATTTAAGGTTTCGCATGCCAGTAATACATTTTAACGTTTTTAGAAGGTCTCTTTCTATTAGTCTATAATATATAACTAAACTATTGCTGTATGTAAAGTAAATAAGGTTTTTAAAATGTTTAAGAAGCTTCATTTAAAATTAAATTAAAATGCAGAGCCCCCCGGGCTGGTAGCCAGGACCTGGGTAGTGTGAGTACCACTGAAAATCAGCTCACGTGCCGCCTTTGGCACACGTGCCATAGGTTACCTACTCCAGCTCTAGATTATTCCATTTCTCATAACCCTATTAAATGTATTTATTTAACTTTAAACAACTCCTCAAGTGAACCTCTTCATGCCTACTTAATTCCAGCCCTGATGAGTCTGCTTTCACTTCACTATGTCCTTCAAGACCATGCAGCACTTAGATGAGTCACTTGGGATGTACATTTTAACACTGAATCTAGTCAATAATCAGCCTTGTCATTACGTACGCTTTAGATTCTTGCACTTTACTTAGCAGGGCAGCACATTAGAGCAGAGAGCTGGGGTAATCTTTCACAGCAGTGCACAGAGATTTAGCTAAATAACTCCCATTGGCATTAAAGGGAGTACCACGGCTAAATCTTCATGTGCCAGTTTGAATAAGAAGCTAATCCTGTTTTCTTAAGGTATCATTTTCAGTATCTGCCTTTCCCTAGTGGTTAATTAAGTTGCTATTTTCATTTATTCCAAAATAGAGGTTCCAGTGTTCTCACTGCAGCTGACTTCTGGATATACCAGAGGAAGTAAAATATTTAATGTAATCATTGTGGGGATGCTGTATATTTGATGTTTTTAACAATGACTAGTAAAGAAAGGAGAAACTCCACTTCGAGGCAACTCATAATAAAGAATAAAACAGTTCTGTTCCATTTGTAGTTGTTAAACTCTCCTTGGAGAAATTCCCAGGTAATATCTCACAAACACCCTGAAAAAAGCAAGTTCCCTCCTTGCAAACTAGTTCCTTTACTAAATGCATTTTCATCTGCTGCAGTCATTTTCCGACTGTCCATGGACAACATTGAACAGCCTACTGTGTTTCTGTTTCCTTGAATTGTTGCTTCTGCCCAAAATGCCCTGTCTCCAGCTATGCACCTGTCGTGGAAAAAGTCACCCACGCATTGATTTTAGTTTACAGGCTCAAGCCTGAGGCCAGTTTATTGCAATACGTTCCAACGCGTTGGGGTGACAGTCCGAAAACTGTCACACCCAGCAGCAGCTCGCAGGCTGCTTTATTCTGTCAAACCGCAAGCATATTACAAATACGTTATTTATGCGAAATAAGAGTAGGGGTCTGTTCCTTTTTCCCAGTAGCTTCCTCATTATTTACGAGAATTGGGTGCCCATTGGGTGGAGGGGGTTTCTTGGTGGTTTTGACATGGGTGGTACTTGGCACCAGCGGGGGTGTTGTTTTTCATCAGGGTACATATTGTTTTCCAGGGGGGGTTTATTAGGACTCCCAAAGATGATATATGATTGGCTGATGGCAGGTAGCTGACCTTTACTAGAAGCAATTTCTTCATATAAGGCGTTACTATGTTTCATCAATGAGCAATTATCATATTTTTCCATCAACCAGTGGTTATCATATTGCTAAGGCCTTTCGCATGGCTTCCTTCCCCTCCCTCCTGTGGTCATGGCCCATGACCGTATTTGGCAGGGGATTGCACAGCCTAGTTTAGTTCAGGTTCCAGCCTGTACTGCCTTACGTAAAGGCCGTCTGTGTAGTCAGCTTCTGTCAGAGGGCCTGAATTTGGGCCTTCAGTGTTACTTTGGTTGTCATTAAGAAGGCTACCTAGTTCTTTATCCCCACACACCCTACTGCTTCGCTAGTCATTTTCATGAGTAAGTTGGGGCTGTGTCAATCCTTCAGGGGTGGCTTGCTGAAGAGTTTCTCAAACTGAACCCTGTAGTTTGGTTTACAGGATTAAGAATGAGCCAACTCCTTAAACTCCATGAAGGCTTGAGTTAGATTACTCATACTTTCAAGGGGAACCCCCTCCCTTCTGCCCCTTTCTGTCCAATGAGGTGTCTCTTTCTTCCCACAACATGCCCTGGAAACCATTTCTAACTTAGGCAAGTCAGGAGTCTTGGAGAGTAGAGCGTAGGAGTGGGTGATGGGAGCACGAAGCAGGCCAGTTGATGTGTTGGGAGTAAAATTGGTTGGAAAATGAGTGTTTTTCCATGGAAAATTTTGGCTTTTCATTGAAAAAACAAAAATTTTCACCAAAACGCATTTTTTTCAGTTTTCAGGTTTCTGATGAAAAATCAAAATTTTTCAACAGAAAGCAGACACTTTTTGCAAAAAAACATTTAGTTGAAAACCCATTTTTCCATCAAAAAATAGTTTAGATGGAAATTTTTTGACTACCCTTCATTGGGAGATTCACTGGTTTCTCTATTTTGCAAACAGTCTAGGTCCTGTTTATTGAACTTTCATGAGTATAGGCTGGTGCAATGCTGTCTGAATGGGTTTGAGTCAATATAATTATATTGTACAGTTGCAAAGTGAAGGAAATGCCCTATCCTTCAGAGTAAAGTAAAAATCCTATGTTGATTGGGTGCACAGAGTAGGAAAGAGAGTACAGGGTCCAGTTAATGAAGAAGCTACCAAAGAGTCATCTCCAACTACTCCTAACCATTGCTAGAATCCTGGCTTCCTCACAACAGGCAAAGACACAGAACGGAAACTGCATTGGTTGCACTGAAGGACAAGGACAGGCTTCCAAACTCCCAAAATTGGATCTCTCTGTGGCATCTGATACTGTTGATCACCAAATACTCCTCTATCACCTCAGAGACATAGTAGGGATGAATGGGAATGCACTGAGATCATGTCAATGCTTTTGAGATTCAACCCAAAATGTTGTGATGGGCAATTATTTCACTAACTCTAATACCCTCATTGGTGATGTCCCTCAATTATCTCTCTGTTCAACATCTATATGAAACCATTGGCAGAAAATAACAATATATAGATGGCACCTAGCTCTATATTTCATTAACAACAAAGGCTAATGACACCATCTCCCAACTATCCTAGTTCCTGAGACCCATCAGTACTTAGATGGAGGATGGATGATGAAGGTGAACCTGGGCAAGGCAGAGATTATGCAAATGGGAAGAGGAAAGTGCTTTGACAAACTCACCGCGCCCATCCTCCATCAAGGGAAGCTGCAGTTTGTGTCATTCTATATTCCTCACTACCTCTTGATGCTCAAATAGTCTACCAGGCTGACTTGCCATATTCCTTGACTCTTGGAATGATTATTACAATTCACTATACCTAAACCAGGAAACCACTGCCCTTGAAAAAGCTTGCTAGCATTCTGCCTACCCAGCAACACAGTATGCAAAGAATACATCACCACTTCTGGCTTCCTGTGAAACACAGCATCAAATTCAAGATTTTCACTCTGATACTCAAACTCCTTCATGGAAGGACCCAGTTTTCGTGAGTAACCTCCACTCTCTGTGGAACCCTGACCACCCACGGCAGCTATGTTTCATGGGAATAACGAAGTAGCGTACTACAGGGTGACTCATGATCACAGGAGAGAGAGCATCTTTGGAACCTAGCCTGTGACTATGGAGCACAAAAAACATCAGACAAACTTTGTTGTATGCAGTAGTGTAGTAGCTGTGTCAGTCCCAGGATATTAGAGAGAGATGGTGGATGAGGTAATATTTTTTTATTGGACCAACTTCTGTTGGTGAGAGAGACAAGCTTTTGAGTTTACACAGAGTTCTTCTTCAGGTCTCTCTCTTCAACAGAAGTTGGTCCAATAAAAAATATTACCTCACCCACCTTATCTCGCTAACAACCTTTGTGCACTTCAGACTGCTTGTCTTAGCTTTTCCTCAACATATAAATAAAAATCTATGTGGAAGGATGGAAGAATTAAAACTTAACCTATGAAGACAATGGTTGGGGATGGGAGGAATGAGGGTAAGTATTCAGGTATCATGGTGATGAGCCTGGTTTAAAAGCTTGAGAACTTGATAGCTAGTCTGAAACTATGAGGTGCTGTTTGGCCCTTGGCCCCCACTATGCATATGATGCAATCAGCATTAGGCAAGAATGGCAACAGACACTGCTCCTTTTTAAAGGAGCTATTACTTGTGCTGTACAACACAAACATCCCTGGACCCTGAGAGCCATCCTACCCAGCGCTCTGAACTCTGCCACCTCCATTGTATTCTCCACAAAAAGGTTTGTTTTAAAACTGTAAGGCAAATTCATAAAATGCTTTATTGCCTAAAGTGCGCCTTTATGCATAAAAATGTGTGAAACAGCAAATCACTAAAGTGTTCAAAGCATTCACCCTTCTCCCTTCAGAAACTGCTCACCATCCATTAATGTGACATAAAATAGACACTCCACATTCACTGAATGAGGCAGGGATTGAGCAGCAAAATGACAATACTATGAACAAATGTAAGTTGAATACTTCATGTTGTTTGACAAGTCAATCATATTTTCCCCCAGGCATGCACTGTTACTGCCAGCATTATGCATGCTTGAAGAGAGTAATGAATAGAAGTATTTTATTCATGATTTAGTTTGGGTTTGGGTTTTTTGTGAGGGTGGGAGAGATCAAGATAATGGCTAGATCAGGAGAATTAAGCAGGACCTCCAAACTCTGGGATAGATCAAACCCTCTAGATTAACATGCGGAGAACCACGGTGCACAGATCTCTTGGATGAAAGTGGTCGTCATTCACTCCATTTGCCCCTCCCCTATCTCTAGCCTCAGTAAGGCTTCAGCAGAGCTACAGTGACAAAGCCAGAAAGAGCAACAGGGGGCCCTTGAGCCACAGTAGGTTAAAAGGTCCTCCATGTGGATGGACCTGGCCTCTGGCAGTTCTCCAGAGATTAGCACAGATCCATGGAGTTTGGGGGCCAATCCCTCTGCTTCTTCTGATGTGTCTGTCTATATATGCAGTTAAATTCCATCTCCAGCCTACCTCCAATAGAGGAATTTGGAGGAAACGCCGTAGAAGAAGACTCTTGAATTCCTTCCCATTGGGGGCCTGATTTGGGATTCTTATAACCCCACCCCCAAGTTCAAACAGGAATCACTACAGTACCCACCACTGTGAATAGAAATATAAAGGGATAAAGAAATGGAAAGCCTGGGTATTGTAGCTGCATTGTGGATGCAAATTAAAATAGACAGAATAAGATATTTCCTGTATTACTAGACAATACTATATTTACTACACACTTCAGTCTTCTGAGGCTATTCTGTCTGCCCTAAATTAGCCCGCAGAATCTCTCTCAAAATACTGTCTTTATTGATTTTGCCATCAAAGCTAGAATGTCACATTCAGAAACGTTAAAACACAAAAAAATTAGAAGCATCCCATACAACTGAGAAAAATACCCAGTTTAACACCTTACGTGTATCTAGAAGATGATTAGAAATAATTGGGTTAATCAAAAAACAGACTATTGCCTCACATTATAATTCACTGCCATTAAGTTCCATTCAAAACTAAATGAAAACTGGTGAGACAGAATAAAAGCTGTTCTATCTCCATCCACAGTTTCATGTAAACAAGTAGAAAGTAGCAATGAATGTGGTATATAGCAATATTATTACCATGTGTAATCAAGTGGGCTGTCCCTTTAAGGGTAGGCCTAAACCCAGCCAGTCCTGTTCTAAATTCCAGTCCAGAACAGCATATCATTCTGGGAGTCTGTTTCCAAGGGGATGCTTGGGAATTGTAGGCTAGACTGCAATTTGTGATGGGAAAGGGAGCAGGATATAAGATACAGATATGGGGTGAGCAGTAGTTGGGGGATGCTCTTCAGGGATTGGCCTAAGACTAGAATAGAGCCCTGCTGAAAAGTTGCTGTGAAAAGAGCCCTGGGAAGGGCAGGCTAAAGATGCCAGGAAGAAGCAAGTGAGGCCAAAGGAGGAAGTGGCCAGGGAAAAAGTGAATCGTGGCAGGTTTCTTAAGTTTGAGTTTTCAGAGTCATTGCTTCCTACGATAGAGTTAGATCATCTTTAAACTTTACCAGTGATAATTTTGTTTTTTTCCAGGTCATCAATAAACATGTGAAAGAGCATAGAGTCAAGACCTGATCCCTGTGGGACACTGCTAGAAACACACAAACTTAATGATGATTTCCTGGCTCAAATTACATTTTGACACCTATCAGATAGCTAGTATTGAATCTAATTAATGTGTGCTATATTGACTTTGTATTGTTCTAGTTTTTTAATCAAAATGCAATACCAAGTCAAATGCCTTAAAGAAGTCTACAAAGAAGTCTACAAAGAAGTCTACTAATACAAAATCAGCATTATTACCGTTATCAACCAAATTTGTAATCGCCTCAAAAAAGATATCAAATTAGTTTGACGATCTATTTTTCACAAGCCCATTTTGATTGGCATTAATTATATTACCATCCTTTAATTATTAATTGAGTCCTGTATCAGCCATTCAGCTTTTTTGTCCCAGATCAATGTCAGGCTGAGAGGCCTATAATCAGCTGGGTCATCCTGTTTACCCTTTTTAAATGTTAGCATAACAATGGATAACCTAGTGAGGCAACCTAGTGACAGAGGATGTGGAAAAATCTAATGTACTCAATGCTTTTTTTGCCTCTGTCTTCACGAACAAGGTCAGCTCCCAGACTACTGCACTGGGCAGCACAGCATGGGGAGGAGGTGACCAGCCCTCTGTGGAGAAAGAAGTGGTTCAGGACTATTTAGAAAAGCTGGATGAGCACAAGTCCTTGAGGCTGGATGCACTGCAGCCAGGGGTGCTAAAGGAGTTGGCGGATGTGATTGCAGAGCCACTGGCCATTATCTTTGAAAACTCATGGTGATCGGGGGAGGTCCCGGATGACTGGAAAAAAGCTAATGTAGTGCCCATCTTTAAAAAAGGGAAGAAGGAGGATCCGAGGAACTACAGGCCAGTCAGCCTCACCTCAGTCCCTGGAAAAATCATGGAGCAGGTCCTCAAGGAATCAATTCTGAAGCACTTAGAGGACAGGAAAGTGATCAGGAACAGTCAGCATAGATTCACCAAGGGCAAGTCATGCCTGACTAACCTAATTACCTTCTATGACGAGATAACTGGCTCTGTTGATGAGGGGAAAGCAGTGAACGTGTTATTCCTTGACTTTAGCAAAGCTTTTGATACGGTCTCCCACAGTATTCTTGCCAGCAAGTTAAAGAAGTATGGTATCATAACGGTATCAAGCAGAGTGCCCCAAGGGTCGGTCCTGGGCCAGACTGCACCTTCAGCAAGTTTGCAGATGACACTAAACTGGAAGGAGTGGTAGATAAGATGGAGGATAGGGATAGGATACAGATGGACCAAGACAAATTAAAGGATTGGGCCAAAAGAAATCTGATGAGGTTCAACAAGGACAAGTGCAGAGTCCTGCACTTAGGATGGAAGAATCCCATGTACTGCTACAGACTAGGGACCGAATGGCTAGGCAGCATTTCTGCAGAAAGGGACCTAGGGGTTACTGTGGACAAGAAGCTGGATATGAGTCGACAGTGTGCCCTTGTTGCCAAGAAGGCTAACGGCATTTTGGGCTGTATAAGTAGGGGCATTACCAGCAGATCAAAGGACGTGATCATTCCCCTCTATTCGACATTGGTGAGGCCTCATCTGGAGTACTGTGTCCAGTTTTGGGCCCCACATTACAAGAAGGATGTGGAAAAATTGGAAAGAGTCCAGCGGAGGGCAACAAAAATGATTAGGGGTCTGGAGCACATGACTTATGAGGAGAGTCTGAGGGAACTGGGATTGTTTAGTCTGCAGAAGAGAAGAATGAGGGGGAATTTTATAGCTACTTTCAGCTACCTAAAAGGTGGTTACAAAGAAGATGGATCTAGACTGTTCTCAGTGGTACCAGATGACAGAACGAGGAGTAGTGGTCTCAAGTTGCAGTGCGGGAAGTTGGATATTAGGAAAAACTTTTTCACTAGGAGGGTGGTGAAGCACTGGAATGGGTTAGCTAGGGAAGTGGTAGAATCTCCTTTCTTAGAAGTTTTTAAGGTCAGGCTTGACAAAGCCCTGGCTGGGATGATTTAGTTGGGGATTGGTCCTGCTTTGAGCAGGGGGTTGGACTAGATGAACTCCTGAGGTCCCTTCCAACCCTGATATTCTATGATTCAATGATTCTATGAACTTGTCCCTCTAGAATATACAGTATACATAGATGTTGTTATTCTAAACCCATTTTTCCCCCATTTTCTGCAGTTTACTCAGAAATGCCCAACTGAAAGCTGGAAACTGAAATATATTCCCTTAGAGCAAAACCAGGCAGGCTAAACTCAGGACTCTATTGCACTCTCCCATGGTGTAAAATATGTGGGATGGGCTGAAAGGAAAGAAAACTAAGTGAGGAGCGGGGGGCTAAGGAGAGTTTCTTCTATGTTGTTCCAGCAGGGTGGGAGAAAGGGTTTGCCCCTGACTGTCTGGCCCCAAGTCTCATGCTCCTCCATAGACCAATGGGCTTTTCAGAAGGTGAGGGACACTACATATCCTGCAGAGCTGCAACCAGAATGTTGCTAAGGGCAGGGCCCAGGTTACTTGCCTGGATGGTGCAAATTTGAGTGGTGGTGTGACCTGGTACACGGGGTCAAAATGCCACTTAAATTTGGCCAAGCTGCCCTCCATCATGCCATCAGGGAAGGGACTCCACCATTATGCCACCTAGCTCGGGTCAAGGGCTAAGGGGAGGTTGCCTGGGGCCTCTGCCCTCCCTCCCCCCCCCCCCCGTTGTGCCCCTGGTTTCCTGTTTCAGATTCTCCTAGCTGTAGCTACCCACAGCACCCCCTTTAAAGGCAAAGGTGGGAGAGGGACGGCTTCTTAGTGCATTGGGGCACTGCAGAAAAGCTAATACAGCCTGGAGCTGTACTGCCTCTTCCACCTAATCTCCATGAGGTTGGTGGGGAGCCTGCTGACCCTGTGTAATGTGGGGGCTCACCCCTCCTCCTGCAAGCATCCCAACCAACTGGAGAGCTGTCCATGAAAGATGACAAGAGGCAGTTGAGACATGCAGGAGAGATGAAAAGGGTTCTCGGTTGTGTAAATGGTATGGGGTGATAAGTAATGAAGGATTAATATATGTGTCCATTAATTCTAATGGGTGGGTGGAGGAGTTAGCTGGACTCCATTGAAACAGCCAGCTTTAACACTTCTTTTTTGTTAAGGAATAAGATTAAGAGGTAGGTAACATTTGGTCTTAACAACCTTGACAGTTTTTCTTTAAAGCTTTTTACTGTTTCGTTCCAAGTTTGTGCCATCAATTGATTATTTATCTGAACTATAGAGCATATTGTAGCTGCTCACTTCCTCACGTAGATGCAATAGCACAGTATGTAGTTCTTAATTTCCTGGGTGGATCTTTTCTTATAGTAAATGGAAGAGATTTTTATCTTCATTAGTTCTTTAATTAACAGATGGTTAGATATCTATATCAGCACCTTATGTATTAGTGATCATATTGAGTAATAACAGCATGCCTATCTTGTAGGTAAAAGGAAATTGATTAGCCAGTGCATGTACAGATTTCAAACTAACTACATACCTCCTTCCTGAGAAGTATCAGGCAAGGCATTCATCCATTCTGGGACAGAGCAAAGACTAGATTCCCAGAACATGATAGCTTTTCAGCTATATAAAGATTTGATGGAGTAACTTATAAGCACTCCTTAGACAGCAGTAGGGGCTTCTACTTTTGCCAGCAGGTTCTGAGTTCCATCTCTGCCAAAGATCTGTGGTGTTTGTATGTAGGTGACTACCGGTATCCTAATTGCTGCATGTGTGAACAGAGACCGAGAATGGGAAGTTCAGATGGGTGATAGTCCACAGATGGATTTCTTTTTTGAAGCGGTCCAGCAATTAATAGCTTAAGGACCACTGAAGTAGGCCTTCATGAACCAGTATAGGTATGGGGCTTGATTCTCAGAGGTGCTGTGCAGCCTCATCAACTACATTTGGATTTTTTGGGTAAGTCAACACTACAATGTAAGCCCACACTTAGTAGAACTTAAGTAAGCAGACCCTGGGTTTGTTAACTTATATCTTAAGCATCTACACTCATCTGTAACCCCAGATTAAAAATTGTTGAACCCTGTGTCTCAACCTGGGGCTCCATCATCTGCACTGTATTATGCAGGCCCCAACCGCCCCAATCCCAGACTTCCTAGCACCCTCCCAAAATTGGTCACTCTAGCCATTTGTTTGTGGTGCACTGTGGGAAAACTTGACTGTCCAGAGGACAAGGAAAGTCAGCCCATGGGATTGTGAGATATTTTGTGACAGACTCCCAGAGCATGAGTCCAATGGAGCTGCATCTACACTGCAAAGCAATAGGAATTGAAACATGGTCCCAGCTTGACTCAGGCTCAGCCTCTCACCCCATGGTGTCCTGGGATCCTGGGTTAGTTTGTGTGTATACAGAAGGAGGGTTAGGCTTAGGCTTGAACCTGAATTCAAACCCTGGGCTTTCATTGCAGTGTAAACATATCCTTGGATGCTCAATGCTTCTTACAAATTTAAAAACCTTTCATATTGTAACCATTTTCTTCCTTCCAGACAAAACAGTGATTCTTAAGGCAGTTATGTGGGGTTGCGAAAGCCTCACACTTAGTCAAAACTAAAAGTTGGCCTCTCTATTAAACACTAAGCTATTAAGATAGGCCTTCCATGATCAGTATTTCAATTGCATCATTTTTAAATACTCTGAACTTCATGAATCCTGCACAATCCAGCAAAATCAAAAAGCAGGAAAAAAGCTATTCCATCTCACTTCTGGAGCTAGATTTGGAAGAGAACAAATACAGAATTGTTTTGCTTTTATGCTCAAAAATAAATACAGTGCAGAATCGACAAAGGATGTTAGATCAAATGGATTCTTTAAAATTTTCAGAGAGCTATGATAATCTTTGGTGTAATTCCAATAGCTTCATTTGGAATTACATCAAGGAAGAATTTGGTCCATAGATCTTTTTTTATATAAAAATTAAAACAATGTACTATTGACCTCAAAGTAGCAAAAAATCTAATATTTTAATATTTTTTCTCAAAGAGAAAGTGCTCCCATGCCACCTATGCCCTTGACCCAGCATTTCCAATAGCACAGATTGAAATTTATGATATTACTAACAGTGTCTAAGTAAGAGAAGAAATAATAACTAGCAAACTTGGTAGCAGGAGGAATAATTCTTTTACACTCCTCTGGAAAAATGTATTAAGTATTTTTTCCATCTTGCAGTTTTCCCTATAGTAGCATAAAGGAAGGAGACATACTGTACCTGTAGGTTTATAAGTAAGATCCCACAGATTTTCATAGACTTTGTACTGTCAAAACTCAGCATTTGCCTCAAATCTATGTGGCTTGCTTACACAGCAGATGTGTGTCCTGGAATTGGAAATTGCCAAATACTGGCTGGTGGATTATTAGTGCTCATTCTTTTTTCCACGCTAAACTGAAGCTTGTGTTTTTTTAATGAAAATGAACACAAAGGCTGATTATAGAGGCTTCCCTTAAGAGTGGAGACCATATATGAAATAGCTCTTTTCCTGATGAGTATCATGATCAACTTGATTATGTTTAAGTTTTTATATTATTTCTGGCTGTGGATTAATTCCAAATTTCCAAATGTAATCCACACACCTTCTGGGTCTGGTGTTCTCTCCCATCTAGTGGCACTGAGACCACTTAGAGAGCAATTAATGAGTCTGCTCTACAGCCATGGCTAACAGCTAATTGTCCTTTAGCTCATGTGCTAGAGGCTCATGCACTAAGCTTCAGAGACCCCAGGTTCAATCCTGCCCCCTGATAACCAGAGTCTGTCAGCATTATGCATACAATGCACAGACACATTTATACCCGCCTCTCAGAATTTCCATTACATGCATCTGACGAAGTGGGTATTCACCTACGAAAGCTTATGCTCCAATACATCTGTTAGTCTTAAAGGTGCCACAGCACTCTCTGAGTCTTATTTGGTGTATCATCTTTCATGTAAAATATATCCCAAATGCCAGTTACAGAGAAAAAAAACAGTTTGAGAGGAATTAAAAGAGAGAATAGATGAGGCAGAGAGATGCAGGTTTTCCTGGAGGCACAAGCTACAGATGAGAAGAGTACTGCAGTGAGAGTACCGTATTGAGTGGAGGGAGAGAGAAGGGCTCTATGTTAACAAAGAAGCAGGGGAAACATGAAAAAAGATTAATGGGTAACTTAATTGGGGCCTGATCCTACATTGTGCCAAACACCTCCTGTAAGGTTTTTCATTGGGAATTGAAAGTGCCCAACACCATTCAGTAGGACGAGGTCATTAGTGATCAGCAGAGTGACAGTGGCACACTCTTTAAAATTCTCTGAGGAAGTTTCCAAATGAACTTCCACTGTTAAAATTAACACAGGACAATAAACAAAGTTCAGCTGAACATCGAACATGCATCAGTAAATTCAGATGAACCATACATGCATCTTTGCAACTATAAATCAAATTAATTATGCACTCATGAGCCCAGAGCTGCATTTTGCAATCCACTACTGAACTGTGGGTTCTGTTTTTTGTCTGTGCCTAAACCAATTATGTCAAATATTCATGGAACAAAAAACAGTTTAAGTTAACTATGGCTGTTATGTTACAAATGTGCAAGGAATCACTAATATGATTTCAAAGTTAAAAGCACAATGTAGAACTGGATTTATTTGGCTACTGTAGAATTATGTGTTATGTTTCACTTTAGAATAAGTAATAAATTCCTTGGCTGGTCATAATAGTAACATTTATTATTTAAGTAGGTGTTCATACTTTAGACAAAAGTGTTGATCATTAAATGTTCCAAAATTATATGTAAACTCTTCCTGAAGAACTCTCTTCCTTGTCCATACAAAAGAAATGAATAAAAAGTTTGCCATAGATGCTTGAATGTACCATCTCAATGCCTTTTTCAGCAATTTCAAAAGAAGCAGGGATCTTTATTTGGAACAAGGGACTGATTAACCTAAACTCACTTTCACAATAGCCTATAACACCACCTAGAAATAATCTCTTTTGCTAGTAATAAAAGTTACCGTAGGGCTTTGGCCCCTGTAATGTGAGATTTCTGGGTCTTAAAAGATCACCTTATAAGTGATCATAATGTAGTTAATTAGGCTACTTGATTAGAACAGCATGTAAATGTGAAAATCTTGTCATTTAATTTTCACTCTTAATTATCTTCTCTCTTTCGCTGGGTAATCATCATTACGGTAATGACCATAATAAAAGACCAGATGTTCCTTTGTCTTGCATGCTCTAGATTCAGTGTGAGATAGTATACAAAAAGCCTCAAAATACCCGGTTCTAGATAAAAGTGCATATATAGTATTATGCCTCAACAATTGCATCCCCAGAAGCAGAACTGGAAGAATAGAAATGAGGGCATGGTTAGTTGGAGGTAGGAGGACTCAGCTAGGATTAGTGAATTTGACATAGGATTCCCTCTCCAAAAAATATGGATGTCACATTTGTTAAAATGAGAGGGCAGCATTAACTTGTAACATGCAGGAATCACAGGCTGCAGATACAACAAGGAGTCTGGTGGCACCTTAAAGACTAACAGATTTATTTGGGCATAAGCTTTCGTGAGTAAAAACCTCACTTCTTCGGATGCATAGAGTGCAACTTTCACTCTATGCATCTGAAGAAGTGAGGTTTTTACTCACGAAAGCTTATGCCCAAATAAATCTGTTAGTCTTTAAGGTGCCACCAGACTCCTTGTTGTTTTTGTAGATACAGACTAACACGGCTACCCCCTGATACTTGAGGCTGCAGATGTTCTCATCAGCACAAGACTCAACTTTTGAAGGATGGCAGTTCATTGGATGCAGGTCACTGTCTGCTAGTCATCTGTTCTATTCAGGTTGTTATACCATGCTCATCACAGTAGTAGGTGGGTGCCTTCCAGGAATGAATTAAACAATGGGAGTACACATCTGTTATGTGGTGTTTGTTCTCTCATCTTCAGCTCTCAGCCACTGTCTGGGGCCTTGTCAGCACAGCAATTTTAGTCCCTGCTGTGGCTGCACCAGTTCAAACCCGCAGCATAGATACAGTCTTCACCAGTGCAGTATGATTTGTAATTTACAACACTGGTGCAAATTGTATCTATGCAAGAATTTTGTATCAGTGATTAAAATCCCATCATCAGACAATGGATAATAAGCAAATTACCATGACCCACAGCCGGGGGGCTCTATGTATTTTGCCGCCCCAAACATGGCAGTGAGGCAGCCTTCAGCGGCATGCCTGCGGAAGGTCCGCTGGTAATGCGGATTCGGCGGCATGCCTGCAGGAGGTCTGCTGGTCCCACGCCTTTGGCGTACCCGCCGCCGAAGCCACAGGATCGGCGGTCCTCCTGCAGGCATGTCGCCAAAGGCAGACTGACTGCCGCCCTCACAGCGACCGGCAGGCCGCCCCCCCATGGCTTGCCGCCCCACGCACGCGCTTGGTACGCTGGTGCCTGGAGCCGCCCCTCCCCACAGCCTGTGGTTCCTGCACAACAGCACATTGATGCTGCATCAGGGAGCATTAATTTATCTCATTACTGCTGTACAGTCTGCAGGTGTATAGTAAAGGTTGTGGGGAGGACTGGTGTCAGGTAGTAGAAAGATGTCTGTACTATTCTCTGCTGTATAAAAAGAGGAGCCCTGCTCCTCCTGCCCCAGAGATACTTACCACAGGGTACTAACATGCTGCATCACAAGCTGCTGTCCCAATTTTTTATGCGGTTTCTGTTTATTTTAACTCCTTTGCACTCCTTGTTCCGGAGGACAGGGAACATATATCTCTATGGTTTTGCATTGGTACATTGCCTCTCATTCTGAAGGATTCTAAAGTACTTCACTGGATCTTTATTTAATACTATAAACTTTAACTATAGGTGGTGCTGAATACATCTTTGTTTTGTAAATTGTAATTTTGCCCTAGCAATGGAAACTTACTGTATGTTTATCAGAAAATTCCTTCATGAGGCTATGCATTTTGTCACATGAGAGTCTGAATGCATTATAACATGTATGCTTAAATGACTTCTGCATTTAGAAGATGTGTTCTACTCCATAAGTGTCCCACAACAACAGATACAGAGCCATCTTCTGAAGAAACGGATCCTGAAGGAAATCATGCCCATCAGGGAAAGGAAAAGCTCTTTTACCAGACAGGTAAAGATGCTTCTAACAATACAAGTACCTTAGACTCAGTCTGTACAAGGAAGAGAATACCTTATAAAATTAGGCCCAAATATTTCCAAAATAGCTTCTGATTGTGTGCCTTAATTTGGGAGAGTTCAATTTCAGACAGTTTGAGCCTGATTCTTCAGAGCCCCACAGAAGTGTGGCTGCCAGATCTCATTGACTTAGAATCATAGAATATCAGGGTTGGAAGGGACCTCGGGAGGTCATCTAGTCCAACCCCCTGCTCAAAGCAGGACCACTTCCCAACTAAATCATCCCAGCCAGGCCTTTGTCAAGCCTGACCTTAAAAAAACCTCAAAGGAAGGAGATTCCATCACCTCCCTAGGTAACGCAATCCAGTGCTTCACCACCCTCCTACTGAAAAAGTTTTTCACAATATCCAACCTAAACCTCCCCCACTGCAACTTGAGACCATTACTCCTTGTTATGTCATCTGGTACCACTGAGAACAGTCTAGATCCATCCTCTCTGGAACCCCCTTTCAGGTAGTTGAAAGCAGCTATCAAATCCCCCCTCATTCTTCTCTTCTGCAGACTAAACAATCCCAGTTCCCTCAGCCTCTCCTCATAAGTCATGTGCTCCAGACTCCTAATCATTTTTGTTGCCCTCCGCTGGACTCTTTCCAATTTTTCCACATCCTTCTTGTAGTGTGGGGCCCAAAACTGGACACAGGCCTCACCAATGTCGAATAGAGGGGAATGATCACGTCCCTCGATCTGCTGGCAATGGCCCTACTTATACAGCCCAAAATGCCGTTAGCCTTCTTGGCAACAAGGGCACACTATTGACTCATATCCAGCTTCTCATCCACTGTAACCCCTAGGTCCTTTTCTGCAGAACTGCTTCCTAACCATTCGGTCCCTAGTTTGTAACAGTGAATGGGATTCTTCCATCCTAAGTGCAGGACTCTGCACTTGTCCTTGTTGAACCTCATCAGGTTTCTTTTGGCCCAATCCTCTAATTTGTCTAGGTCCCTCTGTATCCTATCCCTACCCTCCAGCGTGTCTACCACTCTTCCCAGTTTAGTGTCACCTGCAAACTTTCTGAGAGTGCAGTCCACGCCATCCTCCAGATCATTAATGAAGATATTGAACAAAACCGGCTCCAGCACCGATCCTTGGGGCACTCCGCTTGAAACCAGCTGCCAGCTAGACATGGAGCCATTGATCACTACCCGTTGAGCCCGACAATCTAGTCAGTTTTCTATCCACCTTATAGTCCATTCATCCAGCCCATACTTCTTTAACTTGCCGGCAAGAATACTGTGGGAGACCGTTTGAAAAGCTTGCTAAAGTCAAGGAATAACACATCTGCTGCTTTCCCCTCATCAACAGAGCCAGTTATCTCATCATAGAAGATAATTAGGTTAGTCAGGCATGACTTGCCCTTGGTGAATCCATGCTGACTGTTCCTGATCACTTTCCTCTCCTCTAAGTGCTTCAGAATTGATTCCGTGAGGACCTGCTCCATGATTTTTCCAGGGACTGAGGTGAGGCTGACTGGCCTGTAGTTCCTCGGATCCTCCTTCTTCCCTTTTTTAAAGATGGGCACTACATTAGCCTTTTTCCAGTCATCCGGGACCTCCCCAGATCACCATGAGTTTTCAAAGATAATGGCCAGTGGCTCTGCAATCACATCCGCCAACTCCTTTAGCACCCTCGGATGCAGAGCATCCGGCCTCATGGACTTGAATTGGAGTGGAGTGCTCAGCACTTCTGAAAAAAATCAGATCCCAGGCATCACAGACTGGGCACTCAAAGTCATCTGTTGTTTTTGAAAATGTCCTTCACAAGGTAGTCAACAAGAAGTCACCAAAGTTCCACACATTTGTGGACTTGATCTGAATTCACATTTCAGTTGTTTGTCTGAGAGAGGCTTTCCTCTTCCAGATAGATACCTAGCCTCATTAATTCTGACTCTACCTCTTTACTACAGAAAGGAGAGATTGGGTCCTTAATTTAAAGCAGATTCTTTGGCTGCATTCATAAACAGGGCAGAACTGGGGTTTCTGAATGACCTTTAGCCTGCCTCTATTTTCTCAAAATTAAAAAAATACCATTGCCCTGAGTTTTACAACTCTTGTGAGGGTTGGAGTGCTACAGTATAACCAACTATTGATTGATCATGATCTTGACAGACTGACCTTGATTCTCTCTTTTCAAGTGAAACAGTATATACTATCCGGAAAAGAGTCCAACAGCTTGTCTGACTGTGCAAGGAATAGCTTTGGGTGGACCCTGTTTTTCTTGCCAACATTGTATGCTTTGTGGAAAGCTTTCTGGCCTGGGCAAGGATTTACTTTTTCTGCACCCTTTGCAGACCTTGCTCTTGTGCCTTAATAGACAGGCTTATACATGAGGAACCGTAAGTCAGGTTGGGAATCTTCTGGGTGAGGGAGAGGGCTTTCATCAAATCAGTTGAAAGTTCTGTTTCAAAGAGCATTCTCTGAAGGTTACAGATATTAAACCTCTGTTTCTGGCATGACAGAAGAAGAGCAAGGCGAGCATTGGCAAAGTCTGCCATTTCACATCACAACTGACCTCTCTCCAGTTTATACTCAAAGCACATATTTATTGTTCCTGGAGTAATTATGCCTGACAGGAGAAAAGAACTGTCCACTGAAAATGCAGAATAGCTTATGTACATCAGAATAAATGTCAAAAGCTTCAATCGGGACTACTCAGCCAAAGCTTCCCTTTCTGACAAAAACCATTTTATTTAACAATGATGATGAAGATGACAATCTTGATTGACAGTTGTTGTGCAGTTACAGTTATTAATATTAACTTTGATGCACAGAATCACGATGCTGCTAATATTTAGCATTTTGAAAGGTGGTTTCATATGTAAATAAACTGGTGTGGATTTGAACCATGAGGATTTTTCATTATTTAGTCATCTGACAGGACATAAAATCATATCACTATTCTGTAGTAAGCTATCAAAATCACAGGCCTGTGTCTTCTCCTCTTCTGCTATCACTATGGGAACAGAAAACTTACCTCAAGACATCAACAGCTTATACAGCTATACCAGGGGTAGGCAACCTATGGCACGCGTGCTGAAGGTAGGGTGACCAGATCAGTGCTATAAAATATCGGGACGCAAGGTGGGGGGGAGCAAAAAAAAGGGGGGTGGGTCGGAGCAAAAGAAATAAAAATAAAAAGGCTTTTCAAAGGAGTCGGGGGCCTTAGCAGGCCCCGGCCGCGCACGCTGCCCTCCTCGCGGAGCCGCCCGCCACGGGCATATGCGGCGCGCGGTGGGTCCGGGCGGGGGCAGCGCGGAGCGGGCAGGAGCCGGATGGGCGGCAGGGGCCAGATGGCCGGCGCAGGCCGAATCCCTGCTGCTGCCGGGGAGCCCCGCGCCTCTCCCTCCCACTCGCGGCTGCGGCTCCTTCCCGGCGGGACGCGCCTCCCGCCACCCCAGCCACATGCGGCACGCATCCCCCGCGCCTAGTCTCCCTCCCGCTGGGAAGGAGCCGCTGGACGTGCGCCGCATGTGCCCGCGGCAGGCCGGGGGGCGCGTCCCGCCGGGAAGGAGCCGCAGCTGCAAGCGGGAGGGAGAGGCGCGGGGCTCCCCGGCAGCAGCAGGGATTCGGCCCCTGCCCCTGCGCCGCCCACCCGGCCCCTGCCCGCTGTGCGCTGCCCCCGTCTGGACCCACCGCACTGCCACGCAGGCTGCAGGGCTGGAGCAGCCTCCAGGCTGCGCTCCCGGCCCCGGTGTGCAGCGGCCCGGGCAGGAGCCCTCTGGCGTGGTGGGGGGCTCAGAGCTGAGCCCCCCCATCTCCCTCCCTTGCCAGCCCCCCTTTGCCCGCCTGGTGCCTGGGTGCCGGAGCTGACTCACCAGCTCCAGGATCCAGGCACCGCTGCCACCCCCTCCCTGCTGGAGAGGTTTTAGTTAGGGGCTGAAGGTGACAGCTTGATCAATCCACACAAGCGGTCCATTTCCTGGACACTACTGTGCTAATAAGCGATGGTCACATAAATACCACCCTATACCGGAAACCTACTGACCGCTATACTTACCTACATGCCTCTAGCTTCCATCTAGGACACACCACAAGATCCATTGTCTACAGCCAAGCTCTAAGATACAACTGCATTTGCTCCAATCCCTCAGACAGAGACAAGCACCTACAAGATCTCTATCAAGCATTCTTAAAACTACAATACCCACCTGCTGAAGTGAAAAAACAGATTGACAGAGCCAGACGAGTACCCAGAAGTCACCTCCTACAAGACAGGCCCAACAAAGAAAATAACAAAATACCACTAGCTGTCACCTTCAGCCCCCAACTAAAACCTCTCCAGCGCATCATCAAAGATCTACAGCCTATCCTGAAAGATGATCCCTCACTCTCACAGATCTTGGGAGACAGACCTGTCCTCGCTTACAGACAACCCCCCAACGTGAAGCAAATACTCACCAGCAATCACACATCACTGAACAAAAACACTCGCCCAGGAACCTATCCTTGCAACAAAGCCCGATGCCAACTCTGTCCACATATCTATTCAAGTGACATCATCATAGGATCTAATCACATCAGCCATACCATCAGGGGCTCGTTCACCTGCACATCTACCAATGTGATATATGCCATCATGTGCCAGCAATGCTCCTCTGCCATGTACATTGGCCAAACCAGACAGTCTCTATGCAAAAGAATTAATGGACACAAATCTGACATCAGGAATCATAATACTCAAAAACCAGTGGGAGAACACTTTAACCTGTCTGGTCATTCAATGACAGACCTGCGGGTGGCTATTTTACAACAGAAAAGCTTCAAAAACAGACTCCAACGAGAAACTGCTGAACTCGAATTGATATGCAAATTAGACACAAACAATTTAGGTTTGAATAGAGACTGGGAATGGCTGAGCCATTACAAACATTGAATCTATCTCCCCTTGTAAGTACTCTCACACTTCTTATCAACCTGTCTGTACTGGGCTATCTTGATTATAACTTCAAAAGTTTTTTTTCTCTTACTTAATTGGCCTCTCAGAGTTGGTAAGACAACTCCCACCTGTTCATGCTCTCTGTATGTGTGTGTATATATATCTCCTCAATATATGTTCCATTCTATGCATCCGAAGAAGTGGGATGTAGCCCACGAAAGCTTATGCTCAAATAAATTTGTTAGTCTCTAAGGCCTTGGCTACACTTACCAGGTAGTTCGACGGCTGGAAATCGAAGTTCTGGGTTCGACTTATCGCGTCTAGTCTGGACGCGATAAGTCGAACCCGGAAGTGCTCGCCGTCGACTGCGGTACTCCAGCTCGGCGAGAGGAGTACCGCGGAGTCGACGGGGGAGCCTGCCTGCCGCGTGTGGACCAAGGTAAGTTCGAACTAAGGTACTTCGACTTCAGCTACGTTATTCACGTAGCTGAAGTTGCGTACCTTAGTTCGAATTGGGGGGGGTAGTGTAGACCAAGCCTAAGATTCTACTAGTAGCTCTCTATCCCCTCCTTGCTGGCCCTCTGCACTTTTTACACATGATTTCTATGGTATGTTCCCCTCTGCACTGCTGCAGAAAAGAATCTATTGACACAGGGTATAAGTGTGCTTTAAAATAGCAATAGAAAATCTTGTAACCTATCTTACAAATATAATCTAAAGTCAGACAGGGAATTATTCTTGCTATATCAAGGCTGAATTTGACCTTAGGACAGGAATGCAGTGACACTAGAACTGTGTTCAAGTCAACCAGTCAGTCATCTGTCTTCTTGAGAAGGCCAGTTTCACAGAAATCCCTCTCAGTTTTACCAGTCACTAATGATGTCTCTGTCTAATCACTCTGTATGCTTCGAAAATCAAATATCTTTCTCAATTAGCCACTCAAAAACGCAGAGATGCCACTGTCTAAGACTTCAAGAAACCAATGATGAAGAAGTACGGTATAATTTGAAAAAGCCCTTTTCATATCTTTTTATTTTTGATCATTTTTTCTGCAAAAAACAACAAACAAAAAACCATTCATGATTGCTCACCCCTTAAAGGGACATGTCAACTAAACTCAGGCCAAATATGTTCATGTTAGTAAACAATTTATTGTTCTTGCATTATAACTAACAAATTAACATCATGTGATATCCTTTAAACATGTTTGGAATCAACACAATATTCTTAAACTCTATATAGTTGGCCTATTAAGCTTAGGCTCCCAACTACCTGCAGCTCTTTTTATGTAACAGAGGACATACTGTAGTATTTCAATCATTGAAAAGTTGCTATCGTTGGGTTTTTAATGGTGCCCACTGTATATTTAACTATATAGTCTCAGCTTTCATTTCAGTCTATCCTAAGTTAGTGTAACTTGGTCCTCTTGGTGTGTAAATTATACCAAATTAGATTCAGCTTTCTTAGGCACAAGAACTATATGTCCTGTCAGAGGGACACCCTCCCCCCACCACTTCCCAAAATGTAGTTTTATAATTCACAATCCCTTTCCCCTAGAATTTGGGTCAATCAGTGTAATGAGGTCAAAGCTAGTGTAATTTATATTGTGTGCAGGACAGAGGAAAGTGTAAATTACACCAGTTGAGACTCCCATAGAGTCACTTAGACTCACCTCTGAATTTGACCTTCCATCTAAAAACTTGTCCAGGAAATTCTTGAGAATGTGACCAGCATGCTTGCTATTTTATCCTGCCACCAAATTCCATTTCAGTGTTCTATGTGGGTGAAGAACTGTGAAATAAAAAAATGTCATCGTGCCCATATATGGAAGGGGACCCTGACTATTTCACCCAGAGAGAGTGACTATTAAATCAACAAGTGGGCTGGTTTTCTTTTATCTGAAATTTCACCCTTTAAGTTGGTGTCCCCTTATCTTAGTTCCAATCATAAATTTAATAAAAAATATATTTGCATAGCTCACAAATGTCTTCTGGAATTACTGTAAATCCCTTGCTGACATCATCTCTGAGGAATTCCTGATGGTGGTTAGTTAAACTTGCATCATTCAGTGTTTAGTTTAAGGGGAATTTAGCTAGAATTACAATAGTGTAATGCCTCAAACTTGTTGAATAATTTGCAATGCCAGTGTTTAGTACTGTACACTTAATTTCAAAAAATGGTGCTTACCATATATATGATTATCTGCATATAAGTCAATTGGTTATATGAACTGCTTTATATTTTTATCAGCTATTTTTAAGATGGCAATAGGCAACTTGAAACAAGAATGTTCACTGTTACTATTTTTTTGTACAGATCAACAAATGAAAATTAAATTGGTTTCAGCAATGGATTCCCTTGAAATAGTCTGGAAACCTTATGTTGAGAGAGCTAAAGTGAGGGTGAGACAAGGGAAGAACTAGAAATACACCTGGGGATGGGTGGAGAAGTGTACCATAGAGACGGTGAGACCAGTAGCCCAGAAAGAGCAAGAGGTTGACAAGAGACAACAGGGGGAACTAAAGCTATGTGAGATGGACAGCAATAGAGTGCACATAAGGGAATAAACAAGAATTGTGTAGCCTTAATAATATTAACTACAAAAAGTTAGTAAGTTCTATTTGTTTCAAACTCAAGTACTGGAAAGTCAGGAAATTCCAGAATTAGAAATTGCCGGGGCAACCTTAATTCAACTCCATTGGGCATCAATCCTGTGCCCTAAATGAAGCAGGCATCCTATCGAAAAAGTGGTATGTGGTTATGTAACTAAAGACTCTCATAGTGTGTATGCATAAGGTGCAGAGCTAGGGTGGCACAGGCAAACTTCATTCTGACATTTCCTAAATCGGAGTGTTTGACTTTGCATCCTAAACATTTCTAGGTGTTTTGGTTTATTTTATTTTGTTTTTAACCACCTACGGTTTTTTTAAAAAGGTAAAAACAAACTATATCATGTACAACTGCCACAAACCCCCTATCATGCCTCTGCAGCAAGGTTTGAACCCTGAACCTTCAGCACAGATTGGTGCCACCTGAGCTAAAGAACTAAATACACTAGGAGAAGCCTGTTATTCCAGGGGTGGGGATGGACCCCTGCTGCCATGTATTGGGTCTAAGGTGTGGTTTGAAGGAGTATGTTCCAACCCTCTTGCATTGGGTGTCCCCAGAGCAGGGGATTGTATGCTGGGACCATGTTCTGGGTCCAGGATATGACTGGGGGAAAACTGCTCTGGCTCTCCCACCACAATGCCTACCCCTACTCCATCAGCTGCCAGGTGTTCCCAGTGCAGTGTCTGGTGCTACGGTAATAGCAATGTGGGCCTGACCTTAGAATCAAAAACAACAAGGAGTCCAGTGGCACCTTAAAGACTAACAGATTTATTTGGGCATATGCTTTCATGGGTAAAAACCTCACTTCTTCAGATGCATGGAGTGAAAATTACAGATGCAGGCATTATATAATGATACATGAAGAGAAGGGAGTTACCTCACAAGTGGAGAACCAGTGTTGACAGGGCCAATTCAATCAGGGTGGATGTAGTCCACTCCCAATAATAGATGAGGAGGTGTCAATTCTAGGAGAGGCAAAGCTGCTTTTGTAATGAGCCAGCCACCCCCAATCCCTATTCAAGCCCAAATTAATGGTGTTAAATTTGCAAATTAATTTTAGTTCTGCTGTTTCTCTTTGAAGTCTGTTTCTGAAGTTTTTTTGTTCAAGAATGTCCAGGGAGATTGAAGTGTTCAACTACTGGCTTTTGTATGTTACCATTCCTGATGTCCGATTTGTGTCCATTTATTCTTTTACGTAGGGACTATCCGGGTTGGCCAATGTACGTGGCAGAGGGGCATTGCTGGCACATGATGGCATATATAACATTAGTAGACATGCAGGTGAATGAGCCCTTGATGGTGTGGCTGATGTGGTTGGGTCCTCGGATGGTGTCACTAGAGTAGATATGGGGACAACGAGGTTTGCTACAGGGATTGGTTCCTGAGTTGGTGTGTTTGTGGTGTGGTTTGTAGTTGCTGGTGAGTATTTGCTTCAGGTTGGGGGGTTGTCTGTAAGCAAGGACTGGCCTGCCTCCCAAGGTCTGTGAGAGTGAGGGATCGTTTTCCAGGATAGGTTGTAGATCGTTGATAATGCACTGGAGAGGTTTTAGCTGGGGGCTGTACATGATGGCCAGTGTTGTTCTGTTATTTTCCTTGTTGGGCCTGTCCTGTAGTAGGTGATTTCTGGGTACCCGTCTCGCTCTGTCAATCTGTTTCCTCACTTCCCCAGGTGGGTATTGTAGTTTTAAGGCTACCTCCTCATACTTGACCTTAGAATGTTCATGTTCAGGTAATTTCCAGGCTGCCAAAAATCTTCCTAAGGGAGTCAATCAAGAGAAGGGAAATTGCAATTTGACTGTTTATATCTAAGCATTCTAAACAAAATTTCATGGGACAAAGAAAAGGCACTTCTCTAGCCTGAGGGCTTTTCCCCTGCCAGATTTCAAAGGCCTACTGCAAACAATGGTGGTGTTGGAGCTTCTCAAATTTGCAAGATCTTCTCAAAGTTGCAAGAATCTTTTATAATGGATAGTGTTAGACAGCCTAAATAAAGAATTCGCTACTAGCTCCCCCTGTATCTAATGTCATTCAGCGAAGATGCACATAAGCTAATGTGGAAATTCAGTCTCATGTTTCTGGTGGTAGTATCTTTTGCTCTCAATGCCCTGATTCTCCTCTCTTAACCAAAGGCTTACACTGGTGTAAAACTGGTATACCAGAGTGGAAAATTGGTCCCTTATAGTTTAATACAGAACTTCAAAAGAATTTCTTTAGTGAATGTGAAGCAACCCCCTGTTGAAGAAAGCGTAAGCACTATTTTTATTGTAATTTTTGTTTTAAAACTCCTGATTACTTCATTTCTATTAACTGGATGCCATGCATTGGAGAGCAAAACTTAAATCTTTTGGAACAGTCCATACCAACCTTAATGGCAATTTAATTTTCCAACAAGAGTCAGAGGTGTCACTCTAATTGTAACTTAATGAGCTTAAAGTAAACATGGTGTGGATCTGATCAAACCTCCTTGGAGTCCCTCAGTGTCAATGTCTGTGGAAGATTTAATCTCAGCAGCCAAATTTAAGCAGTATAAACGCTTTCCTATTGAGCGGAAAGATGTAAGTAGAAGTCAGAGACTCATAACTAAAGGGATTAGTATTTTATAGCTGTAGATATGACAGGGCCTTCCTTCTCCTTAAAATGAGTTATCCCTCACACTGAGGGGTACCATGGAAGAGATAGCAGAGCTGATGCCTGTATGTCCTCTCTCTGAAAAAACCCATATAATCAGTTCAGGGACTGTTGCCCCAACATCAGCCAGTCCCATCCATGACCTTTCTCCTCCATGGAGAACTGGACCTTTTGGAGGGCTTTCTGTGGGGTCTCAGGAAGGGAATGTCATTTTGAAGGTAATTGACCCCACGCCCCTTTCCATGCAGGAGAGGAGGGAGCCATTGTATAGACCTGGAGAGCATTCAAAATCATTATTTTAGTATTCATTTTACAGTTTTACATGATAAATTCTGATTACTTGAACTTCCAGGTTGCTGTGCCTTCTAGAAAGGTAGTTTGTTAACTGAAAATATACATAAACTCAAAAGAGGAGTTAAAAATAGAGTATTACACCTGGCTCTGAGTCCTCCTGCTAATTGCCCTTTCAGATTTAAAAAATATCTCTTCTCTCTGATGTTTAATAGGGGGAAATAAATGACAGTGCAGGGAAGATGCTGAAAGTGACTAGACAACGTGCAGTCAAATTCACAGAATAAAAAAATTAGGAAAATATTTTCTCTAGTCTTTTAGTTAGTCCTTTTAAGCATTTCTTCCAAAAATAGAATATAAAGAAAAAGATGGAAGTGGGGTTTTGGTTTGTTTTATGTTGACTGACCCTTTTGAAGTGTTCAGTTATTCACAGGTCTGCTAGCAGATGAATCTTGCGTTCCCCATATTGTGCTGGCAATATTATTTGTAGCTTCCAGGAAAAACTGCAGTTTTTCCAGCAATGTTAATTTCTACATGATGTGGCACCTTGGTAATCACCAATTTTAGTGGCGGGGGGTTGTGCAAAAGAGGTGGTGGAACTGGTCTCCAAGGTAACAGCTTAGAGAGTACTGGTAGTTCATTGACTTTGTTGGCAAATTGAACAGTTCAGCAGCAGCACTTCGCTCACAGATTTGAAGATTTTTTTTTTCTATAAAACACTCACCACAACACTGTCCCTTGCACTTTCTGAAGAACAGCAAGGAGTGTATACCTTCCACCTGGGCAGCCAACAGAGCTGAGCAGAAGAGATCTTGGCTTAGTGCCTCATATGAAGGACAGCATCTTGGACAGTGCAGCACCACCAGACTTCCACCAATGTTAGATGTATAGCAGCTGGGTTTCTTAACTGGCCTAAAAGTCTGGTAGATTCAATGTGATTTTTTTCAATTGAGATTGCCTAATAGCAAGGCTTATGGATGATGCCTAGTAAAAGTGTCAAAACTCAGAGACAGGGCCGGCCCTAGACCAAATGGCGCCCCAGGTGATGAGCGTCTTTGGTGTTCCCCATCTCTATTTGTTAAACTTTTGAATACCTTATTTTTTATTGCATTTGTAGCCCATTTCACAACTTTGATGCACAATTTGCATGCATGATTTATCCCGGTCATAGAAGATGATAAATGTACATGCTAGGATCTGTACATCTATATTTATTCATGACATATATAAGCAAATAAAAATTCCTCTAACCTTATAGAAACTTTTTAATTTAAGAATAACTGAAATGTACTAACATCAATAAATTGAACTGTGCACCAACATTGGGTGGACCAGTATTAAATAGTGTTACAGTAGGTTAATGATTAACCCTAGTCCTTTAGTTCAAAAGGCTTTTCTCGTCTTTGCCCTCACTAACTGAAGCATAGCATCAGAGAGATCCAAAAACTGGCCCATGGCATTTTCAAGCAATAAAATATCAAGCAATGTCAGTCTCTTGTCGGCCATCATCAATCGAAGATATATTTTAATAAGCCTGAGCTTCGAAAAGCTGCGCTCACCACTCGCAACTGTGACTAGCAGCATGAGCAGAATCCTCAAAGCTAGCCACACATTAGGAAAAGTGTCCTTCAATGTTGTCCAGCTCAATATAGAGGTCATTATCATTGATGTCTGAACATTCCCCATTTGTCAGCGTCTGATGAAGGTCCATACAATTGTTCAAGAATGTTTTCCTGTCTTCTGGCAGCTTATTAAGGTCAATCAAAAACCCTCAGGTCTTTTCCTGGTACTTCATTTGTCCACATCTTTCTTCGATGGACACTCGAGCAGTGTCAACAAACGAGCAAAAAATCTCCCTCTTAAATTTTTCTTCTGAGCTTCTTATCACCTCATCACTGCCCTCATAACCAAACTGTCTCTTCTTCTGATTAATATGAGTTTCCTTGAAGACAGGCTTAACTCTTAAATTTTCCACCGTTTCTTTGGCAGCAGTGATGGCATCTTGAAATCCATTGTCTCCGTCGGCGACAACAAAATGAAGGCAGTTTCTCATCAAAGTGGTAGTGAGCGCGATGTCCGTTGACTGAGTTTGTAATGCCTTGCTTACAACATTTTCTTGGAATAGGATATTGTGTCAAACCACTATTGAGACCAGAAATTTGAAGTCAGTGATCTGGTTTGCCAGGCCTTGTGTCGGATTCCAGCCTCGCCTCTACTCTACTCTGCCAGTTCCATCAGGGTGTCGTAAACCTCAGTCGCTTGGTACCTCACTGGCCTTACACTGTCAATGCAGCTCTCCCAGTGACTGTCACTTAGTGGCTTCATGGTCATATTCGTAACATTGTCCATGAGGAACTTCCATCTGATAGTTGATGTTGAAAACAGGATGTATATCCTTTGCAGTACTCCAAAGAGAGATACTGAATTTAAAGAAGATGATGCTGCAGCTGACACAACCAGGTTGAGGGAATGATAGCCACAAGGCACCAAGAAAGCTCTTGGATTCAGCACAAGGATCCTTGCCTGGACGCCACAGTTTCTTCCCTGCCTGGCCATGCCATTGTCATAGCCTTGGCCGTAACAGTCCTGAAGCTTTATTTTATTCTCATTCAAAACTTTGATAAACAGTTCTGTTAGGCCTTTTCCAGCAGAGTCATCCACAGACGGGAAACAGATATAGTGTTCCTTTACTTGGATACAGCCATCCTCATTGTCAACAAATCTTACTGTAAATGATATCTTTTCACTGTGACTAATGTTGGGAGTGCAGTTCACTATTATGGCGTAGTACTTTGCTTTGCCAAGCTGTATCAATATATTATCAAGCACCTTCCTTGCCATAAGATCAATCAATTTGTTTTTAATTGTTTTGCTGCAGTAATGGTCCATACTTCTTTACGAACTACTCAACATAGGTGCTCACACATGACATCATCATATTTTCCAAGGAGCTCTACCAAACTGAGGAAATTACCGTTATGGTTATTGAACAACTTATCCAATGAGCCCTGGAAAGCCAAATTATTCTTTGCAAGGAAAAGGGTAATTGAGATCAGGTACTTGAGCACATTCCTCTGATGCTGGGTTTCCACATTAATAATGCGTTGGTTTTCTGCATCTATGCATTTATTCACCTTGTGCCTGGAGACAACCTCCATCCATTTGGAATAAGTACTCAGAAAGCACAAGCAACAATTTGGCATTCTTGTCAAATATTTTGTAGCAAAACCAGAACACTTTGTCAGTTGATTTTGCATAAATTAGCCAATGTCAATTCAGTTTCTCACCATTCTCGAGCACTCTTTCGCAGAGTGACTTTAAGAAGTGTTGTTTCTGCTCATTTACTGGAAACATCATATCCTCGATTTTTCTCGGCTCATCCAAAATTATATGATCAATATCGGCAGAGTTTAGGATCATTGGCCATAAAGTACGATCTGATGTATCGATTTGTGGTGTGCAGTTTTTCTCACTGCCACTTCTGTCATCCCACGAGGCTGATTCTTCTTTATTGATTCTCTCCTTTGTATGTAAACCAGATTTTTCCTAATCATTACTCTCCTTTTCATGTGAGCCACATTCTTTTTTATCATCACTCTGTTTTACACCACCAGGAAAACAGGACGATTCTCCATCACTTTCCTCACATTTCCATTCCTTATCTTCAATAAATATGCTAATTCCTTAGTAATACTACTTCCATCATTTACGCTTCACTCCTCAATTTCTTCTGCACTGGGATGATCATTACTGCCTAAAGCCAGGTCTATGTTCCTCTGTTGCAAATATTTTCTCATTACATTTGCCCCTTGCTACAAACTAGATTGTAGTTGAGCTTTTCGCTTCCTATACTGAGTTCCTGAAGGCTTCTTCGGGGGCAGCTTTTATTTTCTACAGGGCAAAACAGACAGTATTAGGGAGAGCAAAAGTCTATGTTCCACAGTCTTAGAAAGTCATCAAACATTATGTGTAAAACATGGCAAAAGAAGTAACAGTGTTTCTTTTATATTGTTGTGTTTGTAGGGGTTCAAGAGATATCTCTGGCATCTCTTTAAATATGTGCTTTATTAGTCACTACTTACACTCGTCAAGTCTTAAAACACAAGTACACTTTCACAATTACACAATAATACAAGGTTCACAATATCGCAGCTGGGCTCTCATTTTGTTCTTATAGCTCACTGACTGGTGACGCCCTGCCCCTATATACCTGTGAGGGCATGGCTGACAACATTCTAGGAGGTTCAAGGAAAATGTAGTTCTCAGAAAGTCTGGAAGGTTCCACGAGATTCTACAAAGGTCCAGAACATTCTAGGAGGTTAGTGAAAAATGAAACCACATATGGAATACCTGAAGCATTTTACTTCAAACATTCTATTTTCCCCTTTGCCACTAACAACAAAAACAGCACTCCGAGCCCAGCGCCCTCCCCCCCCCCCTCCCCCAAGCCTTGCACCCCAGGTGGTCACCTGGGTTGACTGCCCCTAAATCTGGTCCTGGCCAGATTCATGATCATGTCCCAGATCATTTACTTGGAGTATTCAACACCTGCAAACTGATCTGCTGTATAAGCAGGACAAGTGAGTTAAGTGTAAGATTTGTTTCACATGCATCTCAATAGATGATTGCTTTCAATATAGTTCTATTTGAATTGAATAACAATCCAAGGGCAAGATCAATGTGTGGATCCTGAAAAAGCTAAAATTGTCTTGTTTTTACTTCGGAAAATTTGTCCTTGATAGAAGAGAAGATATTTGGGCTGCCAAAGGACCATCTGCATTGTTTTTACTTTATTCCAGCTTTTAGGGGACTATCAAGAGTGTCTAATATGAAAAAAAATTAGATAGGATAGATAATAGTGTAACCCACGTGCCTGATAGGGAGATATCTTTAAGAGATCTATTGGGGTGGGGTAGGAGTGAATCATGTCTAGGTCATTGTTACTAGGCAGATGTAGCACTCCACATCCAAATTTGGGTGTGGAAGTTTTGGATATGCTCCAATAAGTTCACTGTTGCTGGGGTCAGACTCCATAAGGGCAAGCAGTCAGGGCAGCTGCTTTACAAAAGGCCATGTGCCCTGTGTGAGTTGGGAGAAGCTGAACCCTGGAGTAGAAAGCAGGCTGTTTCTGTTAAATCTGGAGTACTTTGCATCAGGTTAGTGATATTGTTAAGCCACCAACAGGGAAGCATGGGCAATGTTAATTACAGAAAGGGGAAACTGGGAGGGAAAATATAATGTATTCTATTTTAATTGTATGCTTTGAATGTTGTTTGATTCTAGCCAAACTGTTTTAAATTGTCTCAACTACTGTGATTCACCAACTTTTCTTTAAATATGATAATGGGGAAAGAGTCGTTCATATTTTGCTATTCTCAGTTTTGTATTTTCTTGTAACAGTTTTTTTTTTAAATCAATATACTTAATTGAGTGGTTGGTTAATCAGTTAGCTGACTGGCTAACAGTGATTTCAGCAGAGGAAGAATCTGCATGGATTCCAACTGAATATTCCTACAAGCAAGTGGAAGGAAGGTGTTGCTTTTCACTCAGCAGACTGTACATTTGGTGATCAAAAACTCTAACTGAGCCTCAGATCAACTCAACCTAAGCTTTTGGGAACTCTGAGTTTCTTCTCACTGTGTTTCTGTGGGGACTGACCTGTTCAGTTTTAATTTGTTTTCTTCATTTATGTGTACATATAACTGTGAAGATAATGTATGTGGATTATAAAAGAGCCATGTTATAGATTCATAGATTATAGGACTGGAAGGGACCTCGAGAGGTCATCGAGTCCAGTCCCCTGCCCGCATGGCAGGACCAAATACTGTCTAGACCATCCCTGATAGTTGTAAACGTTATTATTTATTATGTTTCTTTATCATAAGATTTTATAAAGTTGGTACTTAATTAAATTAATTCCTTTTGGGGTTTTTTGGAACTCGAATGTGGGGAGTTTGACCCTGTGCATACTTGCTGAAAATCCTTAGAGACTGAATTCTGGGTCTCTGGCTGCTTTTCTATGGGAGTTGTTTTGTTTTGTTTTAGGCACTGGAGAAGGGCAATGAAGTGAACTCTAGCGCAACCAAAGGTCACAATAGCATGAGTTGGTATGTGGCTTGAACTGGAGCTATACAAAGGCCCAGCTGAAAGCCCATTAAAAGTCAAAGGAAAGACTCCCATCAACTTCAGTGGTCTTTGGATCAGATCCTAATTGTGGTGCCCGTAGCTCTGGACCTATGAAAAAGAAAACAGACAGGATGTACTTTGATTTCTTGTGTGAATTAGTCAATGCTCAATCTTTTTTTAAACCAGTAATACAACAGCTGTATTACTATTAATTGAGGCATATCCAGAAATCCCTTCTCAGAGCAAATAAATTAAATAATAATGTATAATGCCAGGAATAGATTATTTTCTCATTCAAAATTCTGAATCTGTGCTAAATGCAGCTTCCACTTCTCTTGAGAGACTATTCAGCCACCTAGCACAGTGGTGGACAACCTGCAGCCCACCACTGACCTAGCAGATCTCACTGGCAAAGCTTTTCTTGATACTATGTGACCATTTAAAATGAGCATTCTTAATTTAATCCCATTATTCCTACTTCCTCTGTCCGAGACTATAGTTCTCTCTGAAGCAAAGAAAAGTTCCAAGCCCTTCTCCCTTTGCTGGATTTAATAAGATCCACCTTATAGCATTACTCTACAAATACCTCTGTATCTCTATATAAGGCTGATATCAAGAAGACTAAATAGGAGAGCCATTCTTGATTCTGTTTATAATCTACTATCCTGTTCTGAACATCTTCCTAATTGTTCAAAGCATTTTTATTTAAGGAGCTCAGCTGGCTGATGGGTGAGAATTGTATGGGACCTGGTAGTGAGCACAATAGGGAATCAAGCCAGCAGTGCAGCCCTGATCACTATTGGCCAGCTAGGAGAGGGAAGACACCCACAACTAGCTATCAGGTACAACAATGATGAAGCTAGACAGTACTAATGGCTCATCAACAAAGACAGTGGACCATGGAAGAGCTTAGACTTCTTGTAAACGTTTCAGCCAGCCTGTAAGTAATGGCTGCTATGACTCAGCAGGGTATGCAAGGCCATGTGACCAGACCACATGACACTGAACTCCATGTTGGTACCTGTATTTTTCCACATACTGGACTGGGCACTGAGTTTGGAACCAAGGGTTCCTGCCATATGAAAAAGCTATATTAGGCAGGGAGTGACATCATCTGGGGGCCTCACTCCCCACACAAGAGAATTCCTGGAAACACCAGAGGAACAAAGACTGAAATGGGGGAAGTGCTGGTCCCAGGCTAAAAGGATTTCTAGTGTGTGTATGGAAACTTGGCAGACTGTATCAACCGTCAGGGTGAGAGATTACTGATTCAAATCCTATCTGGTATTTTAGGTTTAGTTTGCGTTTTTTTGTTTAATTTCCTAAGTAGCCTGCTTTGATCTGTTTGCTATCACTTATAATCACTTAAAATCTATCTTTCTGTAGTTAATAAACTTGTTTTATCTAAACCAGTATGCCTTTAAGTGAAGTGTCTGGGGAAAATCTGAGCTCTGTGAGCAAAGGCTGTTGCATATCTTTCCCAAATTGAGGGAAAGGTGGACTTTATTAATGAGCTTACATTGTACAGATCCCTGTGCAGTGCAAGATGGTATAATTTGGGTTTATACTTCAGCGGGGGGTGCAAGCCTGGGGAGCTGGGAAATTGTCTGGCTATCTTTGAGTGACTTAGGTAAAGCATTCGGGTAGCTTAGTTGGGTATGTTGCGCCACCTACTGTTGTGTTGGATGATAACAGGGCCTGGAGAGGCTGAATGAGTTACCAGCAAAGCAGTGTGAGAAAAGGGCCAGCCCAGCTGGGTGAGTAGAGGGATACAGCGGTTCCCACGGCTACCAGACTGCACCCCGGGGGTGACAACCTGTCACAGGATTATTCAAGATGAAGTTATCTTCTCATACTAAACAATCTGTTCCATCTTGTATTTAGCTGAGACACTCTGCGTAAAGGCTTATCTACACTTAAAAGGCTGCAGTGGCACAGTTGCACCAATGCAGCTGCACCGCTGTAGCACTTTCATGAAAATGCAACCTACACCGATGGGAGAGCTTCTCCTATTGGGGTAGGTAATCCACCTCTCTGAGAGTGGTAGCTATGTTGACAGGAGAAGCCCTCATGTCAACATAGTACTGTCTACACCAGGAGTGAGGTGTGGATTTTCCACATTTGTGAGTAACATAGTTATACTGACATAAGTCACTAGTATAGACCAGTATCAGAGGGGTAGCCGTGTTAGTCTGAATCTGTAAAAAGCAACAGAGGGTCCTGTGGCACCTTTGAGACTAACAGAAGTATTGGGAGCATAAGCTTTTGTGGGTAAGAACCTCACTTCTTCAGATGCAAGTGACTTCAGATGCAGGGCAGCGAATATTTTACACTTTTCCCCTTGCAGATGATAAATATGAGACTGCACTCACTGAATTAAAGAACTTTTTTGTGCCAAAAGTGAATGTAATAGCTAATCGCTACAGATTTTGCAAGCATGAGCAGAAACCAGGGGAGACTATAATGCAGTATATTGCTTCCCTGAGGAGTCTGATTGTAACTTGTGACTTTGGGAATATGGCAGATGAGATTATTAGAGACCAGCTCATTGAGAAAACAACCATGCTTCGTGTAAGAGAATGCTTACTTCTAGAATCACAACTTACACTAGAAAAAGCAATAACCATTGCTACTCAGATTGAGTCAGCTACAGCTGAAGCCAAAATAATGAGCAAAAATACAGGAGGCACAGTCCAGGCTGTGACTCCTTTGCAGAAAAGTTCACCATCGCTGCAGACAAACAATTGCAAAAGGTAAACTAATAAAAAGCCACTGAATCAGCAAATGCAAAATACAGTAAAAGCATGCTTTCGCTGTGGATCCCCACAACATCTTGCAAGCTACACAGGATGTCCAGCAAATGTAGCTCAGTGCAATCATTGCAAAAAGATTGGGCATTTTGCTAAAGTATGTCACAGTAGCCAGTTCAATCAACAGGTGCATGCAGTTACAATACCAGATGTTACCGTGCTGAGTGTGGACAAACTCACTACTGCACATATTCCAGAACAGATAAAGTGCACTGTAAATGTTTCTGCCATACCCTCAGGCAAATCACACTCTATTCAACTAATGTTGGACACTGGCTCAGCAGTATCTATACTACCTGATTCCATCTATTTGCGTTACTTTAAAGATGGGCCTCTTACTGAACCCAAATTTCAGTTGGTGTGCTATTTGAAAAACCATATTCCAGTACATGGCTGCCTGCCAGCAATAATTACTTTTGGTGATTGCTGTGTAACTGCAGAGTTCTACATTGTCCACAAAGGAACTCCTATCCTTGGCAGAGATTTATTGGCTGCTTTAAATCTCAGGGTAGTTAATGGACAAATTGATCTTCCTGAGCAAAGCACTCTTGCGGTACACACACCAGTTTCAGCTGGGACCCAACAACAGGTTGAGGAGAAACTCAGCTGTGCTTATGGGTTTCTGCATAAAGTTAAAATGCAGAATAATGTGATGCCTGTACGACAGAAATTATGGTGCTTACCATTTTCAGTCAGGGAAGCTGTTTCAGAGGAACTTAGAAAACTTGTTTGGAATGGGTTTCACCTATAGTAGTGACGCAGAAGAAGGGTGGAGGCATTCGCCTTTGTGTGGCCTTAAGGGAGCCAAATAAAGCTATTGTGATTGACAGCCATCCTCTTCCTCACATAGAAGAAGTATTTGCATGGAGCAAAGATGTTTTCTACTCTTGATTTGCAGAGCGCATACCACCAGGTTATGTTGCATGAAGACAGTAGAGACCTCACAGCATTTATTACACATGAGGGACTATTTCATTTTAAACATGTTCCATACGGTCTCGCATCAGCCCCAAGTGCCTTCCAAAAAATGATGTCATTGATTCTGAAGAATCAACATGGAGTTCAGTGCTATTTGAATGATATTATCGTGTTTGGAAATACTACTGAGGAGCATGACAATAACCTGCAGTCTGTACTAAACTGCATCAGCAAAGCAGACCTCAAGGTCAATAGGTCGAAATGGAAATTTAGACAAACTGAACTCTCCTTTCTGGGGCATATAATTTCACAGGCTGGACTGAAACCTGATCCAGATCATATGCTGGCAATTTCAAAAGCTCCTCCTCCAACAGATTTGCAAACCTTACGTTCCTTCTTGGGTCTTACCTCCTGGTATGCAAAATTCATTCCCAATTATGCTTCTGTCATTGAACCGTTATGAGAATTACTATGGAGAAGTTCAACCTTAGTGTGGACAATGGATGCACAAGCTAGTTTCGAAACGGTGAAAGACTTGATTGTACATAGGCCAGTACTTGCACTATTCAGTCCCGAATTGTCCACAATTGTAATTACTGATGCTTCTGATTATGGACTTGGTGCTGTCCTCACACAACTTCATGAAGACAGCACAGAGAGGACTGTTGCATTTGCCTCAAGGACACTAAGTAATGCTGAGAGAAAATATTCTACAGTCAAAAAAGAAGCACTTGATTGTGTCTGGGCTACTGAAAAAGGAGAACTTACCTGTGGGGCCGCACATTTGAGTTGCACACAGACCACAGCCCTTTGACGACGTTGCTCACCACGAAAGGACTGGGAAGAGCAGGATATCGTATTGCTAGATGGTCTGCAAAACTACTCTCTTTCAATTATGAACTGGAATATAAGCCTGGAAACAAAAATGTGGTAGCTGATTGCCTTCACCAGATGGTCCACTGGAGGATGAGGATGTAGTAGTTGCACTTATTACAAGCACTCTTACTGCAGTTACAAGAGAACAATTTCAAGCTGCTTGGTCAGCATGTCCAATTCAACAAAAACTACAGGAATTTCTGACAGAGATGGCCCAGTAATCCTAAAAACCTTGACCCAGTTTTGCTGCCTTATTTTAGAGTTCGGGATGAACGCTGTGTGCTACGAGGTACACACCGGCTATTTTTTCCAGAAGAATTACAGTCAAAACTCATGCATCTGGCACACGATACTCATCAAGGAATTATCAGAACCAAACAAAATGAAGAACAGGAGTACTTGTGGCACCTTAGAGACTAACAAATAAGTACTCCTGTTCTTCTTTTTGCGGATACAGACTAACACGGCTGCTACTCCAGAACCAAACAACGACTATGGGATCTGTATTGGTGGCCAGGGATGGACTCTCAAACTGAAGCACTCATAAAATCCTGTGTCACTTGCCAAATGCATGATAAGACAGCAGTGACATGTACCCCGCCATTACAGCCTGTTCCTCTTCCTGAATCTGCATGGGGAAAAAGTGGCAATTGACATGGTAGGACCCTTTGACACTGCTCCAATTGACTGTCGTTATGCCATCACTTTAATAGACTATTTCAGTAAATGGCCTGAGGTAGCGTTTACATCGCAAATCTCTTCTGCTGCAGTAATTAAGTTCCTCTCTTCAGTTTTTAGCAGGGAAGGTAACCCCAAAGAACTGGTTTCTGATAATGGTAGTCAATTTACTTTGCTGGAGTTTGAAACCTTTCTAGCAGAGAGGAACATTTTACACAGAAGGTCATCCCTATATTACCCTCAAGCCAATGGGGAAATCGAACGGTTTAACAGAAGTTTGAAAGAGAGTTTGCAAACAGCTAAACTGGAAGGGCGATTTTGGATACCCTTCACTACTGATTTCTTGCAAGCATACTGGCTACACGACATGCCACAACGCAAAGATCACCCGCAGAGTTACTGCATGGGGAAACAGATGAATACTAAACTGAACATTGCTGGATTGTTAAAGGCACGACCTAATGCCCCAAACGAGGATGATGTGAGAAAAACAGTTGAACAGAACCAAGCAAAGTCTAAGGCTTTCACAGACAAGCGGCGGGGTGCTAAGGAACCAAAGTTTGAGTGAGGTTCCTTCATCAGAATACGAAAACCTGGAATCTTACGCAAAGGGGACCATAAATTTACAGCTCCTCTTAAAATCATAGAGAAGAAGGGACCTTACACCTATTGACTTTCTGATGGGCGGGTATGGAATGCTTCTTATCTTGCACCTGCCTATGCACCAAGAAGAGATTATGTGCCAACACCCAGTCTGCATTGGATGACTTCACTGTAGAACCAACACAACAAGACATTGCACTGGAACCGGGGCTTGAGAGACGGCCTGTCAGATCCAGACAACCACCTGCCTGGACTAGAGACTGTTATGTAGTATCTACAGTGTTTTCAGTGTAATATTTTTGCCAATAGTATAGTTTGTTTCATATTTGTTCCTGTGGTTAGAACAACAAAATGTTTATTTTAATTGGGAAAGTTTCTTAAGAGAGGAGAGAATGTGGTGTTTAGATGCTGCTTGTATTATTAGAACTAGGAGAACTGGCTGTTGGGAGTCTGAAAGGACAGGAAATAGGAAGGAGGGGGAGGAGTTGAGGAGGCGGAATGAGAGTTACAGCGGGTGCAGCTGTAGCTTGGTAAAGAGGTTTCCATTGTAAAAATAAAGTCCTGTTAAAGTTTGTTAGTACCTTGCCTGGTTGATAAAACACCTATACAAGCGGCGACCCCAGTTTGAGAAACACTGGTATAGACCAAGCCTAGGATTCTCAGACCTGAAGAAGAGCTCTGTATAAGCTCAAAATCTTGTCTCTCTCACCAACAGAAATGGGTCCAATAAAAGATATTACCTCACCCACGTTGTCTCTGGGCTAACTTTAACTTTCCAACTGTTTATAGCCCTTTTCCCTTGCAAAAATTCATTGCATGCATAACTCCACTGATTTCAGTGGAGTTGCTCCTGACTTACACTGGTGGTGTCAAGATCCTGACAAGGGCAATCAGGACTAAGGGCAAGAGCAGGGTCAAACCTGAGGCTAAGAATATCAGCAGAGTTCATAATCAAGTTCAAGGCTAGGGTCAATACCAAGAATCAGAGTCTGACTCAGATTTCAGGTCTGGAGGCAAGGTCCAAATCAATCTAAGGTCAAAGCCTGGCATTCAAGAACAAGGAGCAGGAATGGTCATGGCAACTACATGAGATCCACACTGTTGGCTGGACACTTCCTAGAATGCCCCTTGGGTTTATATAGGGCAGGGAGCCAATTATGAGTCATGAGGCAGCGGCCATTCTTCAGGTGGGACTTCCTGTGGTCTGTGTCCACAGTGGGTAGTGAGGCACAAGTTGGTTCTAGCTATTGATGGATGGCAGCATGGAAGTGGCTTCTACCTGGCAACTACATAGGCCCAGGTTTGAAGCCCAGTGGTTCTTACAGGTATAAATGGGAACAGAACCAAGCCCAAATATTTCTAGCTATAACAGCTTTAAAGAGAGTGGTTGTTCAAGTATGACAGAATTCAAGTAGGTGGAGAAGAGAAGCCAGATGGTAAGTAGAATATTATTATTACCTTATATCCCACTATCCTGCGTACCTCTGCAATGTAAGCTTTCACAGCTTTCCTATATTATACAATTGCCATTTCTGCTCCTAGCAGCTCATGAGATATTGAATCTTAAACCTACCACAAGTCCTTAGTCTAGTAGCATTGTTTGATACTTACCCAAGATTGAATAGAGAAAACACATAAAAGTTGGAAATGAAGACCTGGTAGATCATTCAGTCCACTTTACCTGTCAGTGGTTTTTCTCTAATTCAGTTTTAAAAGTCCCAAGCAATCGGTGTTACAGCAATTATCTTGAGACTGTTTGTTATACAGCCCAATACATCTGATGTCAGACCCAGAGCTTGGATCATTGGGATTTTTTCGATCCTTGCACATGGGAGAGACATCTGTAACAAGTGTAAACACGCAGTCCGAATCTTGCAGTCTTAACTCGGGGAACATTTCCACTTCTGTCAATACGGATGGCCTTTCTTGAAGAAAGCCAGAGACTATGGCTAAGAACAGAGAAGGAACTCAGTCATGATGTCTCTAGAGATAATGAAGAATAAATACAAGTATATAAGGCTTGGTCTACACTACCCCCCCAATTCGAACTAAGGTACGCAACTTCAGCTACGTGAATAACGTAGCTGAAGTCGAAGTACCTTAGTTCGAACTTACCTTGGTCCACACGCGGCAGGCAGGCTCCCCCGTCGACTCCGCGGTACTCCTCTCGCCGAGCTGGAGTACCGCAGTCGACGGCGAGCACTTCCGGGTTCGACTTATCGCGTCCAGACTAGACGCGATAAGTCGAACCCAGAACTTCGATTTCCAGCCGTCGAACTACCTGGTAAGTGTAGCCAAGGCCTAAGGGTTTTTGCTAAAATATGTAGTAGGGCTAGACTAGTATCTAATAACTAGATCCAAACAAATCCCTTCTAACTCAGAATATACTGGCAAAGAGACTCCACCACTTCAGAAATAGTCAGACTATTTCATAATGGACTGTGTGCTTCTCCCTTGTTTGTCTGTTACTCTGTAACAAAGCAACATCATGATTTGACACTATAAAAGAGGTTGATCCAAAGATCCAAGAATTTCACATTGCAATTTCACAATTAAAGGAAAGAATGAAAATGGAAGGAGGTGTATCTGATTAGTAAATATGCATTTTACAGGCTGTCAGGGCCCATCCCTGCAAAACAAATACTATTACACAAAAGTTCTATGTCTTGGAGCAGCTTATGGACTGGTGTAGGTATCACAGAGTGAACTGCATAGATTAATGCTTTCAGTGTAAGTTAATAACATCATGCCCTGCAAGGGACCCTCTCTGGTGAGAAGGGAGTCAGCAGATAAAGCTGTGTGGAGAGAGCTTTTCAGGTTATATTTCCAGTTTATTTCAGGAAAAGGAATAAACTTATTGTCAAAAAGCTTTGAAGAATCAGTGGGGTGCTATGCACTTATTAGAAAGCATCTGGGGATAGCTGTGATGGCTGTAGGTGGTGATATAAGAGAACTAATTCATATACTACCAATTTGCTGGCAGTATGGTGTGTGCTAGAGATTTTAATTTAATTATATAGAAGTCACCATGCTATAAATATATAAAGAAATAATTAAAATGCCAAAATGTTGCAATTTGCCTGCTTTGTTACATATCTAATTTTTACTTTTAGTTGAATATGTCTGGGAGCTGCTGCCCTGGGTCTGATTGTTAGGCATGCCTCTTGGCCCTCATTTTAGAAACAAACTTACTTCTACTTCATACAGACTTTTGTGATCTCATTTCTATTATTGAACACTATTTACAGCAGAAATATTGAAACATGAAATTGAAGTAATATATATTATTTAGTCTAAAGAACTGAGATTCCACATAATCTTAAATCTCTTGCACTATTCTTGTATTCCTTATTTTAGTATCTTGTCTTACATTGTTCATCAGATTTTAAGTCCTTACAAGGTTGAAAGGTATTTTATGTATTTATAACATGTACCCATGCAAATATTTATATCATTAAAACATAATGCACATACTGTACTGCCAACAAATTTGCAGTATCTAATGCACTTCCCCAGAATAATAGTTACAATTTTCCACATAGTCACCATAGAGAACAGAAGTAACATCCCCAGCCAATTACTCAATCCACTCCTATAACCCTGATATCTCTCCACAACTGACCTTTTCCAGCAAACATCTGCACCTTGAACCATTTCAATGAAGGGTCATCAAATTAAGACTCTAGTGAGCTGAAAATTGAAGTGAGTTCCAGAACTGAGAACCTGCTACCAAGAGCATCTGCCACATATTTCCAAAGACAGTATCAAAGATCTGTTAATTGAAGCAGCAGGGGTGAGCTCAGCTTTCTGGAACACATGTAAGGTAGGGAGGCAGTCTCTTACTGACTCAGGAACTGGACCTTCTAGAGCTTTATTGATTAATAAGTACCTTCCTAGGCTATTTTTATGATGACAGTGGGATTTCAGATGCACGTGGATATTGCCTCATGCTCACTTTAAATCAAGCATTATTAAGTATAGCAATGTCTGGCTGTGTTTTCCTGATTCGCTTGTTTCTTGGCAACCCTGTCAAATCCTATAAAGACAGATAATTTCCTCATGCATAAGGGTTGTCTACAGAGGCTCCCACTGTATATAGAGTACCAGAGATAGAGCTCCTAAATGAACAGCAGTAAACCCTAGTGTTTAGGACTCCTAAACCTTGACTAGACAAAACTCTAGAAAATACACTATAGCGAACAATGCTGCATTGATACAGATGGACTGGATGTCCTAATAGGTTTTCTTTAATTTCTATGCTTCTATGGTTGGTGGTTTCTTCTGTGCTTATAGTCTCCTACAAGTCAGGTGGAAAGCTGGTTTGTGACTAGAGGCTCAGCTGATTTCCTTCCAGTGGATTTAGATGTCTAACATCATGTTGAAGAGAATGTGAAGCTTTACTTTGATATTAATGATATTGCAGAGGACTGGTTTATAATTACAGTCCATGCCTCCAAGAAAAAAGGGTGGGTAGCTGCTCAGTCATTCAGAAACGGATGATTAAAGATATCAAGTAGTTACTATCCACCTCACACCAGAACCCTCCCCTACACTTTATTAAAGAGCTTAACATGGGAAAATCCACTACCAACATTCTTATTATGCAAAGGTCACAGACTGAATTAGCATTTACAAAACAACAGTTTTTCTCCTGAGCTAGAGGTTGTGTGAGTCTATCACTTGCCAGACAAGTTATAGTAAAGGCAAGTTTTATTCCCATTTCCATTTAATCAAATTTAAAAAACAAAGGATCAATCCTGCACAGTGCAGATACAGCATATTGCTGCAAGATAAAAAGTGATGATGAGCCAAACAAGAGAGCACTAGGAAACTGAATCCTTCATTAATGAAGGATGCTGCACAGCCACCAAGTTATTCCTGCCCAGAAGCAGGAATGTGGTCAAAGAGTAAGCCTTAACAGTGTCAAAGAACCTCATTAAAGTAATGAAGATCACTCTTACACCCATGTCTCTACAAAAATAGTCAAACACTTTTCTAGCAAATCTTCTGAAAAGCAGCACTCTTTAAAATATCTTACTGCCATCACATCTTCCATAAAGTATTTTCTCTCTACATTTTTAACCACTGACTTTGTACCTGTTATTCAGTTTCAAATAAAACATCACTGAAGTTCTTCCAGCACATGAGAGAAACTGTGTTAAAGGATGAAGGGGGGTGGGGGTGGGGGTGGAACAATATGACAAACAGCTTCTTTTTACAGTTCCTGATCTTTTCTGAACTCTGAGGCCAAGGATGTTGACATTCAGATCTTGATAATGAATGTGACATTTTCAGTTATATTAACATCTCTAAATGTCAGAACAGAGTGCTCCTGTCACAACACATTACAGCAAAACAATCCGTGAACTCAGGGGGCCTGATCCTCCACTCCATCACATCAGTTCTATGCTGCTGATTTTAATGGAGTCATACAATGTAAAACCAGCATAATGGAGTGGAGAATTGGGCCCAACATGTTGAACGAGAATTCCTATAGGTGACATTTTTAAGTAAGATTTCCTGTGAATTGCCACAGAGGTTTAAAAAAATTACTCTTTAAGGAGAAACCAACTAAACCATTCTCTAATAATCTGGACAGCAGCATGCCTGGAGCCTTCCTCAGATCTAAAGTAAAGTTGACACTTCTCCTGGTGTTTGGTACCTTTATAGATGACCCTGAAAATACTAAATTGACTTGTAGAGGAAAATTTCCAAACTGATGAGCAGAAGGTACAGGGAAAGAAAGTTGTCAGACTCAAAAGGACTGATGTGTAAATGCCCCAGAAAAATCAAGCCTTTTTACTTTTTACCTTTGGGAGTGAACTTGGGGGTAGTAAGGATATATGAATAGGTGAAAGAGCTATAATCTTTGTTTTTCTCCGCTTGTGACTGACAGACAGATGGCCGGTCACGTCTGTGGCATCTAGGTATTCAAATATCTGATTCACCTCTCAGAATAAAAAATATTTTATAATACTGCCCTGTAATCAATATGTAGGCAAACTCTATAATAAATATGTAGGCAAAACTATTTCTTGAGCATCAAGGCTTATATTATATGATCTTGGTGAGGATGGAATAATGTCAGGAATGTTTGGCCTGTCTGCCTCTTCCTTTCTCCTGTCTCTGATACAGCAAATTACCTGATTGAGGAACCTACTTTAAGAGAAATAATCAATAAAAGAGCATTCAATTTAAGTATGTGCCACATGGAACCCTAGTACTCTTGAGGGAATTCTGCACCAAAATTTAAAAAAAAATTAAATTCTGCAAAGTTCTGCATATTTTAATTGTCAAAATAATACAGAAACACAATAACAATATAATCACACCTTTTTCAATTATTTTGGTAATTTATTTCAAAATACTTGTAAGCAAATAATTGAAAATGGTGTGATTATAATGTGTTATTTTGAGAAAATATGCAGAATTTTGCAGAATTTTAAAATACTGTGCACAGAATATTTAATATTTGGTGCAGAATTCCTTCAGGAGTACCAGTACAATGAAATAGCTAAGAGGGCAAATGCAATCATTGGATGTATAAACAGGGTACTATGTAGTAGGAATAGGGAATAATGCTGTATACGGCATTAGTAAGGCCATTACTGGAAAACTGTCCAATTCTGCTGTCACATTTCAAAATGGATGTTGACATACTGAAAAGGGTTCAGAAACTAATTACAAGAATGATTAAAGGACAGGAAAAGTTGCTTTATAGTGGGAGACTTAAGAACCTCAGTCTATCAGTTTATCCAAGATGAGGTTAAGAGATGGCTTGATTACAATCTACAAACATCTACATGGGTAAGACACTTCGAATCAAAGATAGCTCTTTTAATCTAGCAGGGAAAGGCATGACAAGATCAGTGGCTGGAAGCTGAATCTATAAATTCAGACTAGCAATAAGATGCAAATTTTTAACAAGGAGGGTAATTAAACATTGAAACAACTTGCCTGTGGTGGAGACTCCATCACTTCCAATCTTTTAATCAAGACTAGATATATTTCTAGAAGCTATTGACACTATTGGCAATTAATACCAGACACAAAAAAAGATTGAAATATAACAACAAATGATTAATGAAAAGTATCTCCCTTATCTCAAGGCTATACATAAATTTACTATAGCCACAGCAGCTATTAAATAAAAGTTGCAAAGAACAAAGTGAGCCAGGAACATTAAAATAAAATAATAAGATTAAGAGATAGTGGTAGCTGATGTATTCCTTTAAATTAAGATAACATCAAAGGATAAACATTGTCTTGTTCTTTTGTACTTTCTCACCCTTTTATCTGGACACTTTCTTACCTGTGAGTCATCATAGCTAAGAAAAACTGTACGTTGACTCACGTGATAGTATCTTTGATTTAGATGTGATCTTTATTTTTCAGGATTATTGCTTTCTGTAACTCAGTCTATAGGCATGGCTATGGAATCAAGAGAGCACAGGGAAATCAACTAAGTATGATATTTATAGAAATGATTTAATGATTCACTTCCTAAAATAATGGCTATTCCAGTCTTGACAAAGTAGCTCTGAGGCACATATATCACAGGCAAACATGTTTCTTCATTCAATTCTGGCATCCACCTTGGAGGCATCTCATCTTAACTTCTTGCTAAATAAAAGATACAGGACTGCAAAATACCTGCCAACGTTATTTTAAACTTAGTTTAAAAAAAATGAAGGTAGCAGCTTTCTTTAAGGAAAACTCCTCCTCTTGTCTTTCTGCATTTTATCTCATTCATTCTCCCTCAAGAGGAGAGATCCCTCCCAGTGACCTTATGCCAAATGGCTAGACCCCAGCTCTGCCCCATCCATGTCCTTTGACAAGTCACTTATCTGCTTCAGGTTAAATAACCTGAAGTAGATAAGTGGTGGGAGGGATAGCTCCCACCCTCTGATTGCTCAGTGGTTTGAGCATTGGCCTGCTGAACCCAGGGTTGTGAGTTCAATCCTTGAGGGGGCCACTTGGGAATCTGGGGCAAAATCAGTACTTGGTCCTGCTAGTGAAGGCAGGGGGCTGGACTTGATGACCTTTCAAGGTCCCTTCCAGTTCTAGGAGATGGGATATCTCCATTAATTTTTTTATTATTTATTATTTTAGGTTCCCTCTCTATCACATGTGGGTGTTGAGTGGCTTAACAAGTGTTTTTTGTAAAACGCTTTGAAAATGAGTGTTAAACATTAGAATTGCAAGATTACTGAGAACACAGTTACTAATCCATTGATGGGGAATGTTATTACGAGGTAAAAATATCAGGAATGAGACGAATATCCAATTTAGGTTTATTTGCACCAGTACATGAATCTGCTTATAGTGGAAATAGTCAGAAGTTTCTCAGTTTGTGACTCTGACCCCAAGAGTGTAAAATGAGATCAGAATCTGGCCCATAGTCTCCTGGGGCAACACAGAGCAGGATCACAGCAGAGTGCAGCAGCAACAGTTTTCTCTGCATCACCCATGTGGAAGCATATAGGAACGGGCTAGTCTGGTATTATAGGCCAAGCTGTCAGCGATGCCTATAGTTAAGGTTGCCTAACACTCTCCATTATAAGACCCATTTTCAGTTACTTAAAACTTTGCCATTATACAAAGGGTCAGGAAGCACTATGTGTTAAAATAGCAATCCAGCCTCAGAACTATGGAAGAATGTGCTGCTCAGAGGAGAGCTTGGCTGCCTGATTCTGCCAAGGCACAAAGAATTCATAATGCCCTGGATGAGCCGATAATTGTAAATAAGCCCCTTGTTTCAACTGTGGTGAATCTGTATTCTGGTTTCAAAATATTACAGCATTTTACATAAAATAAATATACAAAAACATACTAGAGCATCCGTGATTATTCTTTTACTCAGGATGACAGAGGATGTGGAAAAAACTAATGGACTCAATGCTTTTTTTGCCTCTGTCTTCACGAACAAGGTCAGCTCCTAGACTTCTGCACTGGGCAGCACAGCATGGGGAGGAGGTGACCATCCCTCTGTGGAGAAAGAAGTGGTTCAGGACTATTTAGAAAAGCTGGACGAGCACAAGTCCATGGGGCTGGATGGACTGCATCTGAGGGTGCTAAAGGAGTTGGCAGATGTGATTGCAGAGCCGTTGGCCATTATCTTTGAAAACTCATGGTGATCGGGGGAGGTCCCGGATGACTGGAAAAAGGCTAATGTAGTGCCCATCTTTAAAAAAGGGAAGGAGGAGGATCGGGGAACTATAGGCCAGTCAGCCTCACCTCAGTCCCTGGAAAAATCATGGAGCAGGTCCTCAAGGAATCTATTCTGAAGCACTTAGAGGAGAGGAAAGTGATCAGGAACAGTCAGCATGGATTCACTAAGGGCAAGTCATGCCTGACTAACCTAATTGCCTTTTATGATGAGATAACTGGTTCTGTAGATGAGGGGAAAGCAGCAGATGTGTTATTCCTTGACTTTAGCAAAGCGTTTGATACGGTCTCCTACAGTATTCTTGCCAGCAAGTTAAAGAAATATGTGCTGGATGAATGGACTATAAGGTGGATAGAAAGCTGACTAGATCGTCGGGCTCAGTGGGTAGTGATCAATGGTTCCATGTCTAGTTGGCAGCTGGTATCAAGCGGAGTGCCCCAAGGGTCGGTGCTGGAGCCGGTTTTGTTCAATATCTTCATTAATGATCTGGAGGATGGCGTGGACTGCACCCTCAGCAAGTTTGCAGATAACACTAAACTGGGAGGAGTGGTAGATATGCTGGAGGGTAGGGATAGGCTACAGAGGGACCTGGACAAATTAGAGGATTGGACCAAAAGAAATCTGATGAGGTTCGACAACTGCAGAGTCCTGCACTTAGGATGGAAGAATCCCATGCCCTGCTACAGACTAGGGACTGAATGGCTAGGCAGCATTTCCGCAGAAAAGGACCTAGGGGTTACAGTGGACAAGAAGCTGGATATGAGTCAACAGTGTGCCCTTGTTGCCAAGAAGGCTAACGGCATTTTGGGCTGTATAAGTAGGGGCATTGCCAGCAGATCGAGGGACGTAATTATTCCCCTCTATTCGACATTGGTGAGGCCTCATCTGGAGTACTGTGTCCAGTTTTGGGCCCCACACTACAAGAAGGATGTGGAAAAATTGGAAAGAGTCCAGCGGAGGGCAACAGAAATGATTAGGGGTCTGGAGCACATGACTTATGAGGAGAGGCTGAGGGAACTGGGATTGTTTAGTCTGCAGAAGGGAAGAAAGAGGGGGGATTTGATAACTGCTTTCAACAACCTGAAAGGGGGTTCCAAAGAGGATGGATCTAGACTGTTCTCAGTGGTACCAGATGACAGAACAAGGAGTAATGGTCTCAAGTTGCAGTGGGGAAGGTTTAGGTTGGATATTGTGAAAAAGTTTTTCACTAGGAGGGTGGTGAAGGACTGGAATGGGTTACCTAAGGAGATGGTGGAATCTCCTTCCTTAATGGTTTTTAAGATCAGGCTTGACAAAGTCCTGGCTGGGATGATGTGGATATTAGGGGTCTGTCTGAACTCCTGAAAAAATGCATCACCTCTTTAGCGCCAGATCCTCAGGAGTGCTCACCACCTTCCTTTCCCAGGATTAACCATGCAGAAGGGACCCTTTGTGCAAATTCCCTCTTCTCCAGGACAGGGTGGTGTCAGCATCTTCTCTGGGAGTTAGTTTTCCTGACCTGGAACCACAGAACCCCTTCTAATCAGAGCCCACACCACAGATGGCTGTTACAACATGCATTAGTGGTGATAATAGATTACTCTAAATTGGAATCTGCTTTGTTTAAGGCTTGGGAAAAACTTTGCAAATAGATAACTGACCGACATCAGAGATTGGACAGTTTTATTATGGTAAAAGATAATGTGAACTGCATGGGCTAAATTGTATTGCCAGTTACATTGGTGAGATCCTATACTTCTTTGTCCTGAAAATGTAAGTATAGTATCTACATTATAAGAGACTCATGATCTTTTTTTCTTTGAGCACTATATTCTTTCTAGAAACAGGTTGATAGCTCCTGAGAGAGCCTGAAGTAATGGCCTTTGGAAGACTTGATGTTTAGAAAACTTTTTCACTTTCTCACTACAAAATGTAAGCTGCTCCATTTGGAATTTATTTCTTTATGGTGTTATGGTTATTATTTAATGCCGTCTGCATGCCATTACAAGGATTTATACTGACTCCTTTATTTATTATTTTTGCTATAGCCCTCTGTCTGTGGGGTTTTTTTTGGGGGGAGGATTCTACAAATTAAATAGTTACACATGAGTTATGTAAGATGACAAAAGATAGAAAATAAAATATAGGAAGTGTCTTGATCGAGCAGGCAGTTAATCTAAAGTATTTTTAGCAATACTAGGATTTCTCCATACAACAGATGTGGTTTTGTATTTTTTAATCTTGGTACCACATGTGAGGGGCTTTTTTCTCTGGATCAAATTCAACAAACCCCTTGAGTCTACAATAATTTGATTTAAATATGCAGATTATGGGTTAAATAAAAAAACCAGGTATAGAGTAGCATGAACTATAGCTTCTGGAGTAAATTACATCTTTGACAACTTGTAGGGCAGTGGTTCTCAAACTTTTGTACTGGTGACCCCTTTCACATAGCAAGCCTCTGAGTGTGACCCCACTCATAAATTAAAAACACTTTTTTATATATTTAACACCATTATAAATGCTGGAGGCAAACTGGGGCATGGGGTGGAGGCTGACAGCTCATGACCCCCCATGTAATAACCTCGCAACCCCCTGAGGGGTCCCAACCCCCAGTTTGAGAACCCCTGCTGTAGGGTGTGTACTCTGAACAGTACACCATGGATGGGGTAGCAAGGTACAAAGGTGTACATATTGCTTCCTGAATCTGAGGCTGTAATGGGGGTTACTGTTCAGAAGACTGCTGACTGTTGTATCTCATCAGAGGTTCAGTGGGAGTCCTTCACTACATCTTCACCATTAAAAAAAAAAAAGTGTGAAAAAGTAAGGAGTAGGGGGGAAAAAAAGGGTGGAAAAAGTAGGTTGCCCTGGCTGTTTTCCCCCTGGTAAAACTAGTGCCTGATCTGCACTGTGTTTTACCTTGGGATAGCTCACATGCATTAGTTACCCCAAGCTAAAAAATAATCTATTTCAGCAGTAAAGACAAGGCCAGAATGTGTCTCCAATGTGACTTCTGGCTGCTTTGGTCATGTGTGTTTGAATGTTGTATGCTCTATATACAAGCTATGTATGCATTCACCCCCTACTTCTTACTGGGAAGGCTAACCCCTGTGCTCCAGCCCAATTAGAAGTACTGGGGAGATTTACAGGTAATGGGGGGAGGAGAGAGAAGAATGCTTTCTCCATTTCAGGCTGCATAGTCCCTCTTTGGAGGTTACTGTGCCTCTAGCATGCCCTCTCTGCTGGGAGGAAGACCAGAGGATCTGCCCAGCTGATCTCCATGGCACATGGGAGATGTATACTCTGCCTTTTCCACGCTGTTCCTCTGTGGCTCTGCAGGAGGCTGGCTTAGCCCCTAAGGGTAACTCTACACTGTAATTAAAAACCTTCAGCTTACCTGTGCCAGCTGATTCAGGCTCACAGGGCTCGGCTCAAGGGGCTGTTTAATTGCAGTGTAGACATTCTGACTCGGGCTGGAACCCGAGGTCAAGGACCCTATGAGGTGTGAGGGTCCAGAGCTTGGGCTGCAGCCTGAGCCTGAATGTCTGAGCTCCACAAGCCCAAGTCACCTGGCACAGGCCAGCCATGGGTGTCTAATTGCAGTGTCAACATACCCTAAGTGACTGATGTTTGACCATTACATATGTGGCCCACTTCATTCCTTATATAGTACAAGCAATATATAGAATATCCTTTGCTGAGTACATTTGGATCTATTTGTGATCATAATATACCTGATATAGTAGCTAATGCAAGTCATGTCCCTTCTACTTTTTGTCAGCTTTAAATGGCTACATGGGAGAAATTAACACAAAAGCTATTCTGGAATATCTTCCCATGTGGACACTTATTTTAGAAGTAGTTTTAAATTAAATTGGAAAGGGGCACTCTTATTCTGGAATAAGAGTAGCTGCATGGGGAATTATTCTGGAATCACTATAGTGCTATAAATTCACACCCCACTTTATTCTAGAATAATTTCACTGTGTAGACAAGCCCTCAGTGTATTTCTGGCCAGTGGCATTTATGTCTAATACTGATGACTTGCACAATGAGACCTGGGGTGAATATTCTAAGTGCGCTCAGGTAGTGGATTGTGGAGGTTTGGTGTCACAGCAGACTTCTCTAAACATCTTTTACATGATAAAATTCCTGGCAACTGCAGAAATCGTCTCTCCATGGACCTCATCAGTCTGGAATGTAGCATTGCTAGATGGACCTAGAACCCGAACACCTCATGCAAGGTGTACAAAAGGGTGTCGGTCATTATTCCAGTCCTTAGGAAGCCTTGTGACTGCAGCCTCGTGTCCTAGTCCCCGGAAAAAGTAGTGGATTAGAATGTTCACTAATCTTGATTTTGCTGACAATACAATTGCTTAGTGAATATTTGTCTTGAATGTGTTGACAATATTGATCTTTGATAAATTAAGTAAGAGGGGCTTTTTAATAGCCTCTCGCTAACTTGATCTACCAGGAAACGAGCACTGCAAAAAAAAAAAAAAAAATTAAGCTCATGAGGGTAACTCATTTTAAAAAAAAAAAATGGATGGCATCCAGTACGACTTGAGTTCATCCTCAGCCAGTTTTTTCTTTCAGATGAAAACTATCTTTCCTTCAGTTGGATGATTACCAGTTGCAAAGCTCTGTTGTTTTTGGTAGGGACAGTAGTAAGAATAGTAGTAAAAAAAACAGCTACAGGAATTTAAATGGTATCTCAGGTATGTTTTAAATACAATTTGTTAGTTTAAAAAAAACTATTTAAAACAATTAATTAGTATTTCATTGTGCAGGATTTTTGGGGAAGGTTTTCAAGATGCTTTTCTAAAATTATGAAATGAAAATATGGATGAGAGTATGTCAAATTCACTACTAGTACTAATTAGTGCTTTATCTTTCTAAGCTCAAACAGAGTGGGGGTGTCAAACATACAACACATAGGCTGGATCCAACCAGAATCATGTATTTATACAGACCATATGACATATGCAGATTCTCCAGAATCTCATCTTTCATCTAAACAATGTATCTGTCATGGCTGCAGAGAACCTTCCAAACATGAAATGAGTGCAAGCAATACAGTAATATCTGCCTTAAACAGTGACTCAGAGATGAACTCCACAGTAGCCTATTGATACAATTGGAATATCTGCTTTAAAGCCCAATGATGACAATTTGGTGTCGACATTATATAAGCACTGATCATTTTAGTGGCTGGAATGGTTGTAGGGGGTGGGAGTGAAGCCAGTTGGGTTGGGATTTGGAAGCTGCTGCAGGGAAAGTCATGCAGAGGAAAGAACTGAGCAGACTCACTAAGAGGGAATGGGAAGAGAGAAACAGAAAGAAGGATGGAGAGTGGTGGTCTAAAAAGGAACAGATTTTCTCAACTGAGTAATGAATGTGACAACAAAATAATGAACAAATAAGAAACTAAGGGTAACTTACTACCTAAAGCCATATTCTTCCTTTGATCCCTATGCAAGCCTCCTACTGACATCAATGGATATGCACTGTGCATTTTGTGGAAAAGATAGTCCTTGAATTTATAGCCCCAGACCATGAACCACACTTGAATTCAGACCTTTCCGTCAAATAAGTTTGACATTTCTCTTAGAGGGAGACTATAGAAGGCCCTAGAAGTCCAGAGAATATCAGAGTTCCCCCCCCCAAGATTTAAGGCAGGACAGCTTCAGAAGTTGTATCATATATATGGGCCCAAATACAGCCTGGAGTCTACACTGACCTTGGCTGGTGTAGACCATGGTTGAGACCCCACTGGCAGATCGTCTAATGGGAGGTTTCAGTGATGGACAGTGGCATCAATCTTCCCTCCACTTTGCAATCTGAAAGGCCAGAACCACCCATAGAGTGTGATGTGCTGGTCAGAGAAGAGGCGTGGCCAAGGCATCAGAAGGATGTTCTATTGCAGTACATCACCTTAACAGCCTTTCCCAGATCCTCAAAATGCAATTTAGAGCCAAACCCCAAAGCTGCCTCACCTTTGGGGTGAATCTCCCCCTTGGTTTGAAGGGAGCTAAGCTACATCAGGCTGAATGAATGTGGACATTGACATCTAGGGCCTTCCATGTTCCTGTAAGACATAGTGCTGAGAGATTAATACAGTCATAATTGCTAATCTGGAATTAAACTTGCATTTAATAATTTGTTGTAAATCCATGCAGAACAAATGAGCACTACTCATTACTTCAACTTGTCATGACCTTTTGTAAATATATCAGTGAATACTGTTTCTTGCAAGAATAGAAGCATGCATCCATTAGATAGATGGATGCTCAGTCCTGCATTCCTTTCACTCCCCAAATTCCCACTGATTTTGCTGGAAGTTGTGTGTGCACAAGGAATTCAGGATCAGATCATTGTGTCACAATCTTTGACCTTCATGTACCATTGTATACAATACTCTTGTCCTTTACTGATTTTAGGGCACACAAAAAATCTTTTGACCGTTAATGGAGATTCTCTAGCAGAAAGCAGGCAGAAAAACAATCTGAAAGTCAGTGTAGCACAAGACCCAACAGAGGCAGAATCCTCAAAGTGAATGAAACCATGCCTCTTGAGCTTTGTTCAATAGAATCTTCGTGGAGGTGCTTTATTTGTTTGTGTCTGAGCTTCTAGCATTTGAGATCACAAGCCAAAAGCTAAAATGTATGAAACTAAGTAAACTGCAGTGCCAAGGAAAAGGTTTCTGGTAAATACATACCAGAATATCTGCTACCAGAATGACGTGTTTCAACAGATATATGTGCATAGGGCCTGGTTTTCAGAGATGTGGAGTCCCACTGCCTTCTATTAGAGTTGTGGGGGCTCAGCATTTCTGAAAATGAGGATCCTTATTGCCATTTTTTAATGCAGTGGAATTAATTATGTAAAATGTGGTGACCTTGCACCCTCATAGTCATCTTCAACTCTCTCTCCTCTTCCATCCAGGCTGTAACTGTCATTTTTTCCTTCACAACTATAAAATTTAGCCTTTCTTCCTGTGGGGAAGTTCACATTAACATCAGCCTTATTGCTGCAACAGATTTAAGCAAAGATGAGAGTAATAAATAAGTGGGCAATAAGAGCTATGTTTAGAATCTGAATAGAAGGGAGGAAAATTAAAAAGTCAGCATACTATTTATATCCGAACCTGATGAATTTACATTGGTCTTAGATGAATGATTAGTACTCAACTTAAGCTGCTTACTCCTTCAGATCATCAGGAAATAAGGTCTGTAGCAGGGGATGGAATCCACAGAAGTACCTAGGTGCCTAAACCCCAGACTTAGGCACCTAGGTCCCAGTTTTGCCTCCACTGCAATCCACAAAACTCCGGTAGGCACCTAAATTCACTCGTTGCCTAAGTTTTCATGATAAAAGTTTCATTAGTGCTTACATTTTTTCTTCTGAGCACGTGTGCTACTGTCTCTCCTACCTAATCCCAAGAGCAAATCATTTACAGGGGGAAAAATAAGTGTTTGGCCACCCATACTCTGTCCAATAACAGCTATTCTGAAACACTACAGAATGATTTTTGCATGGTGTACTGAAGTTATTGCAGCTCATATTACATAGTCTGTCCTTCACTTTACTAATGTGACATTTACTAAAGTGATCTAAAAAAACAAATTCTTATGACTAAAGAGTCAAAAGATTATCATAGTATCTTTCTGCAGAGAGGTAGCATTGCCCAATGGTGAGAGCACAAGACTAGAAACCAGGAATTTTAGGGGCTCCCACTTTAGCCACTGACTTTTTGTGTAACTTTGGACAAGTCACTTAACTATTCTGAGATTCAGTTTCCCAATCCATAAAAATGCAAGATAAACAGGTGTTATCTTTAAGGGTTTTATGAGGCAGCAAGTTTAAAACAACCAAAGAAAGTACATCTTCACCCAGTGCTAAGTCAACCTGTAGAACTTGTTGCCAGGTGATGTTGTGAAGGCCAAAAGTATAACTGGGTTAAAAAAGAATGAGAAGTTCATAGAGGATAGGTCCATCAATGACTATTAGCCAAGAAGTTCAGGGACACAACCCCATTCTCCAGATGTCCCTAATCTCAACTGCCAGAAGCTGGAGAACAGGGGATGGATCACTTAATAATTGCCCTGTTTATTCTTTCTGAAGCATGTGGCACTGACTGTCATCATATGACAGGATGCTAGGCTAGACAGACTATTGGTTTGACCCAGTATGGCTGTCCTATGAGACTTAATTAACTTGTTTGCAGATTTCTTTGGATTTCTACAATATCTTTCAAACCAGGATCTCAAAGTATTATTTATTATCTACCACGTACAGCATTCTCTTATAGGGAGAAAAAAATCAAATTTAATTTTAAAACAATCATGTTTCAGTATTTTAGCCTAGGGAAAGCACAGACAGCTATATCCGACAGTCTTTAAATCCCTTTGTTTACTGTAGCACTAGATTTCATTCAATGTTATTTTTCCTTCCTGAAATATGTCTGCCTGTGACTATGAAATAATCATAATGTAATATCCTAAATGTTTTCATCATGTGTAATTATTTATTTTCATGCCATTCTGAAATCCTGGGCAGACTGCCGACTTGATGATCATGTTTTCTCCTACAAAATATTTAATAGACAAGAGACAACCCCTTAAAAGGATCAGAAATTGAACTGTTTATGTAACCTACTACTTGAACTATCAGAAGGAGAATGCTATATTTTATTATAAAAACAAACCAATTTTTCTTGTCCACAGAATTTTTATGTTGTTTGCTTTAAGCTTTTGTCAGTTACTACAGGAGTGATTACAAACAACAACAACCACCCCCCAACAAAATAAGTAAAAGCCAAACTAGTTGAACTGATTTAGGTCTTCTTTGTAAGATCTGGCACTGGACTTGCCTGCAATTTCAATAACTGTTAGTGATTTAACAAACATAGCTTCTAGAACTGCAGAAATATTAATACAATATGATGCAAATGCAAAGACTGTAGATCAAATTTGTTACAAACAATTTGATAAATTCAATGTGGGGCAAACATTTATATTGTCATCTTTTATTGAAATGTTAAGAATTTACCTGCGATTTTAAAAAAATATTCTAGTCCTTGTGAAAAGTGCCAGACTGACAGTCCTGGATACAGATTCTAACCACAGACTAGATACAGCAAGCAATAATGGTGCAAGCTTCTCAGAGGGGAAGACACAGGGCTGGATGAAAGGAGTCTGTTTTGAATATCCTGTATGTGGCTTGCTCCAGGTCACACAGGAAGTCTGTGGCAGTCAGTCAAAGTAATTAAAAATCAGTTCTCCTGAATCCAAATCTATTGCCTTAACTATAAGGCCATCCTTCTTCTGGAAATAGCCTAACCTAGCTCTCAGTGCTTTATATCTTGACTGCACTTCACAAACACTAACTACTTAATTCTCCTAACACCTTTAGAAAGCAGTTAAGTTATTTTTATATATGGGTGTTATAGGGCAGGTCACCTCCCAAGCCCCCACCTAGTGGCCTGAGATTGCTGTGCAAGCACCCTGCCTCAGTCTCTGCTCTTCACAGCTCCTTAAGAATTCTACACACAAACTCTTCTTAAAATCCAGCAATCCCCAAGCTGGATTTATCAATTTAACAAAAAAAATATGCAAAACAGAAGGTCTCAAACCCTATCAAGACTCTACTCCTGGCCTTCACTGCCTGGAGTATTTTTCCTGAACACTCAGGGTTCCCTGCTGCAGTCTACTTATTCCCATCAACTACTTACTGCTAATTTCTCCCTAAGCATCCTCTTTCTCCACAGCTTCCTGCTGCTCTTTGTAGGAGAATCCTCTCCTCTGTACCCAGCTAGATCTACTAATTAAACCTCATCACAGGTGTGGTGGGCAGGGCTAATTATACAGGGCTGGCCAGCTCCTGGCCTCCAGCTTTTATAGAGGCAGTCCACCCCCTTATAATGGGAGAAGTTAAAGACAAATCCTGCAATGTGTAGTCATTATCAACTTCCCAAAAGGCCTTTTAAAAGGGGAGCTAAGAGTATTAAAACTCTACTGGGAGGAAGCCAGAAATGAGAAATCCAGAAACATCACGTGATCATATTCTGAACAATGTGCTGTGAGTAGTGGCTCACCTTATTTTTTGCATCTAAAGTTGGAGGAACCTAGTTTGTGGCGGAGCTTAAAGTACCACTGATCCTCTCTCTTCCAACCCAAGTTTGATTCCTGAATAGTACAGGATTTTGAGAAGACTACAACTTCTCTAAAAGGAAAGGAAAGCTTCCCATAAATACTGCGCTTTAAAAGACCAATTCCACTCATGAATTAGAGTAAATAAGCTAAACGTACTGAAGACAATGAAGTTACACCAGTGATGTGTTTGGCTGAATGGGGGAAAAAAAGTCTATTTTTAAAGCTTGTTAATTTTCCAGTTGATTAAGGAGATTTAAATAATTAACTACTAGATTTGTTCAAGTTGCAACTTAAAGCTGTCCTTGATATTGCGGAGACTCCTGTCTTCACAAAGTTAAACCCTTTTCCTTTTTATTCTCAATCTGTTCCGCCTTCCACAATGGGACAAAGGATGAATCAGATTCTGCTCTAAAGACTGAAATCCTCACTTATAAGAAGTTGCCGTTGTATTTTCATTCTTATTACTACCTTGCTTTTCTTCTCTCACCAGCGCACTGATTCAAGTGTGACTTTAACAGCCTGTTGTCATAAATCACTGGAATTGAACATTAATGCTTTCACTGTTTGAAAGCTGGGATCACAAGCTTGCAGATGGTATACAGCACTGGTTCTAGCTCTAAGCTAGTTATAGCCCATTTTACTGATATACTAGAAAGTGAAATATGCATTAGAACACAAGAATGGCCATACTGGGTCAGACCCAGTCTATCTAGCCCAGTATCCTGTCTTCCAACCATGGCCAATGCCAGGTGTTTCAGAGGGAATGAACAGAACAGGTAATCATCAAGTGATCCATCCCCTGTGGCCCATTCCCAGCTTCTGGCAAACATTGATGGACCTATCCTGCATGAATGTACATAGTTCTTTTTTGAACCCGGTTATAGTCTTGGCCTTCATATCATTTTTGTCAATTTTTTAATAGATTTACCATGTGATTAGTGTGACCTGTCATAATTGAACTGGTTTCCAGGTATGTCCTATTTTCTTCTCTGATAATGTAGCCAAAGAAAAACAAGGAAATGATTAATAAAGGAAACTATTATTTTTTAAAAAACCTCTACTATGTAGCCTGGGTACTTTCCATGATGCCAGTTCCATCAGCTCGGACACCACAGCGATGGGCATGGCTCGAAAACTGGAATAGAATCCCTTCTCGTCCTTGGCTTTGGTTTCCACAGTATCTTCATCTGTTGTTGACTTAAATGGGAGCAGAGAGTGTGCCATCTGGTCTCAAATTCTACCTGTCTCCCCTCCTCTTGGAATGCTAATTCACTTAATTCAATTACCACTGAAACCAGCACCATTGCATAGAAGAACAAGAAACAGCAGTGTCTCCCTGTCCACCTCCGTAGAGCTAAGATTTGGGGACACATGGCCCTGGAACACTTCTCTCCATCACAATCTAGCAGTACCAGAGAATAAATGTTCGGTAACTACTGTCTCCAATGTATCTCTCTCCTCTTTTTTTCTATCTATTGTTACATTCACTTGTGGCTCTTGTCTTTACATTTTAAGATATTTGGGGCAGGGATCATGTCTGCTTATGTGCTTGTAAATTGCATAGCACAATTCTGATTGGGACCATTAGGTGTTGTCATAATGCTTCATAATAATAAAGTAAACCAGCTAGAGCCATTCCTGAAACATTGGAGGGCTGGCTCTATTCCATTTTCATAAAATTTCTATTCTCTTATTGAATAATAATTAAGCCATCATCCAACTGTTTTAGTTTGTTTTGAGTTTTTTATTAAAGTGATGCAGTCAGATCAGATATAGTCAAGGTTAATTAAAAAAAACCCGAACTTTTTCAGAGCTTCAGATTAACAAATGATTCCAGAGATTTTTAAAATTCCAACTAAAATAGTATTTTTAAACTAATAATTCCTCTGCTATGTTTGCAACACAAAGGTTTCAGCATAAGAACCAGAAAAATAAACTGGCCAGAAATTGACTAGAAACAAAAGCAAAATTCACAAGTCTATAATCAAAAGTCAAGGTAAGAGAAATGCAAGTTTTAAACAAACAGTGAAATGTAAATCATTTTAGATTATTAAAAGTGAAAACAGATTACTAGTAATATAGGCATGGTATTTAAAAACAGTAGTGAGCCAAATTGTGGTAGTTAGCTAGTGGTCTAACTCAGAAAGAGAATGCCTCTACTAGGCACAGACATGTAAGGGTAGCATGCACACTGCACCTTCCCTTTGGATAGTACTAGTTACTGCAACAGCCAACTCAATGCCATGGACCCACCTCCCTTTAGCACAAATTGCACCACCTTGGGTGCACGGAGACAGCATTCCCTGCATTCTAGAGTGCTTCACCTGTGATTTTCCCCGAGCCTCTGCCCCCAAAGGCCTCTGCCTTTGACTGACAATAGGTTTCTACTTATGTCCCCAAAATTAATCAAGACAGTCAAATCTGAATGTAGTCTGAGGTAATGTGCATTAAATATGTTCTGGATTATTCTCTATCCCTTTTTTAATATAGGCTATCATCTCATTTGCTTTTTCAGAGCAGTTATGCACTGGGCAGACATTTGTGTAGAGCTACCCAGAATGAAGCCTTGATCCTTTCTCAAAGACGTTAAGGCCCATTAGAAACCCATCAGTGTCTGTAAGTAGTGAAAAAATGTTTCATCTGGCATTTGTCACTTTGGGATTGCCCAATTATTTGGATTTTCTTGCTGAAGCAGTGTAACTTAGGTTCAAGCAGAGTTTTCTGAAGGCTCCAGGGTCCCATCATGTCTTAAAACCTATAGTTAAAAATGAGATGAATAGTAAAGAATGAGCTTGATGTTCTATTTTAATACAATGGGTTAAAAACAAATTACAAGCCTATTTTAGGAAAGATGTGAACAAATTAGAGAGAGTGCAGAGGAGAGCAACAAAAATGTTTAATGATTTAGAAAACCTGACCTATGTGGAAAGGTTAAAAAACGGGGCATGTTTAGTATCAGGAAAAGAAGACTGAGGGCGGGGGACCTGATAATCTTCAAATATATTAAGAGCTGTTAGAAAGAGGAGAATAATCAATTGCTCTCCACCTCCACTGAAGGTAGGACAAGTAGTAATCTTCAGCAAGGGAGATTTAGGTTAGACCAGGGGTTCTCAAACTGGGGGGTCGGGACCTCTCAGGGGGTCATGAGGTTATTACATGGGGGGGTCTCGAGCTGTCAGCCTCCACCCCAAACCCTGCTTTGCCTCCAGCATTTATAATGCTGTTAAATATATAAAAAAAGTGGTTTTAATTTATAAGGGGAGGGAGGTCACACTCAGAGACTTGCTATGTGAAAGGGGCCAGCAGTACAAAAGTTTGAGAACCACTGGGTTAGACATTAGGAAACTTTCTAACTATAAGGATAGATAAGCAATTGAATAGGCTTCCAAGGGAGGTTGTGGAATTACAATCACTGGAGGTTTTTAAAAACTGGTTAGACAGACACCTGTCAGGGATGGTCTTGGTATACTTGGTCCTGTCTCAGAGCAGGGGGACGGAGTAGAGGATCTCCTGAGTTCCCTTCCAACCCTATATTTTTATGATTAAGGTATTGCATTCTGAGCTGTGTGGTTATGAGTTAAGAGCCTATAATTACCCATTTTCAGCTTACTTTTTATAAAGTATACTCTGTGGTCTTATCCTGAAGGGATTTTTGTCTGAAAAAGACCTCTTGGTAGGACTTCTATAGAGAATGAGACATTCTTATCGATTTTAGGGCCAGAAGGGACTGTTATGATCATCTAGTCTGACCACTTTGCATAACAAAGAATTTTACCCAGTGTTGACTGAATGGAGTCAATTTGTGCCTCAATTATAGCATTTTTTTTATAAAGACATTCAGTCATGATTTAGAGGTTCCATGGTCCCAGTCCAACAAATGAGAGAGTACGGGCAGAGACTGCTGCATCTACACAGAGCTACACTTACTTCAATGGGGCTCTGCTTGGGCGCAACAGTCCATCTATGTGGTATCAGTTACTAGCTCTGAGCCCAAATGATGGAGAATTTACCATATCCTCAGGTAATAGTCAGTCAATAACCTTCCTTGTTAAAGCCATATCAAGATTCAAAGGCTAGAAATTAAGGTAGGAATAATGTTTGTCTGCTAGCATAAAGAGCCATCTAGTGTCATACCGTCTCCTTGTATAGATACTTATTCAGCATGATCAAGTTGTCTCAACTTTCTCTTCAGTAATCTAAAAAGATCAAGCTTCTTAAGTCTCTCACTATAAGGCATATTTTCCAGACTACAAATCAATCTTGTAGACCTCTCTGAATAGTCTCCAAGTTTTAAATATCTTTAAACTATGGGCACATTATTCCAGTTGTGGTCTCACTTGCCCTGTACAAATGTAACACCTTCAAATCCTGTCTATTTCCCTACTCCACACTCTGTGCAACTTCATTAATGCAATAAGTCACATGGGGATGTATGTAAAGGCAGAATTTCTAGAATTCAAATCAATATGATTCTTACAAGGAAGCAAGGAGAAATTTTAACATATTGTTAAATGTAATACTGAACAAAACAATGTACTGAACTAATGGGACAGTGAGTTGAAATAATAACTGCTCTTAAACTTATTCTTTCCAACTATACAAGAAAATGTTCAAATTTAGATTAAAATGTACTATGTGTGACACTCATAGTAAACATATGACAGGAACTAAAAATAGCAGAGCTTCTTTAAATTGTTTGGGATGACTTATTTAGAATGTACTTGTGCTTTTTATAAATACATATCACTATGCAAATTCTCACTTCATATTTTCACTCTTAATGTAGTACATCTGAAGACAGGAACAGCAAATTTCATTAACTGTCATTGGGATAGAAAATGATTTTTAAATTAAAATAAGCATAGTTTTAGTGCGCTTGGCACAAAAGTACACAGGGTGAAATTCTGCCTGCAGCTATACCCCCAGATGGCTCCTTGCATTAAATGGTGTTGCATGGGATGTGAATAATTAATTTAATAGATGGAAGACTAAAGAGGCCACAGAAACCACAAATAGACTTCCAGTAAACCTAGGAGAACCATTTACTAAACCAATGGGCCCAAATTAAGAGATCAGGTCTGGGAATACAGTAAGAAGGGCCCTGTGTAAGCTCGAAAGCTCTCTCACCAACAGAGGTTGGTCCAATAAAGACATTACCTCACCCACCTTGTCTCTCATATCCTGGGATTGACACAGGAACAACACTGCATGGGTACTGTATAATCATGGTAAACTTATATCCGTTACACCTTTTGAACCAGAGGTGCCGAGTTTTGAATCTGCTGGAGGGTGCTCCCCCAGCTTTGCCCAAGCCCCATCTCGCTTCTTCCCACCCCTGCCCCGCCCCGCCTCTTCCCACCCACTTCCATCCCTCCCCTAAGAGCGCTGCGCCCTTGCTCCTCCCTCCCTCCTTTACAATATAGCAGAAGCAGCAATCTCTGGCTCCTTCCTTCAGGAGACTTGCACCTATTTCTGGGACCCATGGGCAGCAGGTAGAGCCCCCCTCGGGGGAGACTAGCCTTCAGCTTCACCCCTTCTGCCTGCACGCTCCCCATGGCTGGAGCCCCAAAACCCCTTGCCGAGCCCCCCATGGCCAGAGCCACAAGCCCCCTCCCTGCCTGGAGGAGCCCCGGGCCAGCCGCAGCCCAGAGCTTCTGCCTCCTGGCTGGAGGAAAAGCCCTGAGCCTCCCCCACCCCCTGTCCAGAGGAGCCCCCGCTGGGCTGGCCAAAGCCCCGAGCCTTCCCTCCACCCGCCCTACCACGAGGAGAAGCCCTGAGCATCCCCCCGACCAGGGCTGGCTGAAGCCACGCCGCACCTCGTAACGATGCAGCCTCTGGCGGGACACAACTGAGAGTATCAATTCAGGACAAATTGCTTAGAGCAGGGCAGTCGCAGCCCAAGACTGGGGTCCTCTGCATACCAAACCACTCAAACAGAGAGAACTTCGGTTTTACCCCACTGGCTAACCAGAAGTCATACAAGCAATTCCCTTAGACACTCCAGTTTCCCAGTATCGCCACCAGCACTGCTCCTTATGGGGATGAATGGTTATGAAAACCAATAACCCAGTAAAAGAAAAAAGGTTCTCCTGATCCCAAAGAAACAAGGCCCAGACCCAGGTCAATATACCAGTCAGAACTTACCCACAAATCATAGTGTTGCCAATCCTTTAGAATCTAAAAGTTTATTCATAAAAATAAAGAAATATAGAGGAGAGCTAAAATTGGTCAAATGAATTAATTACATACAGTAATGGCAAAGTTCTTGGTTCAGGCTTGTAGCAGTGATGGAATAAACTGCAGGTTCAAATCAAGTCTCTGGAATACATTCACAGCTTGGATGGGTCATTCAGTCCTTTGTTTAGAGCTTTGGTTTGTAGCAAAGTTCCTCCAGAGGTAAGAAGCAGGATTGAAGATAAAATGTAGGGGTTTCCAGGGCCCTTTATATCCTCTGCCATGCGGAAGGACACCCCTTTGTTCTTACTGTGGAAAATCACAGCAGCAAGATGAAGTTTGGAGTCACATGGGTAAGTCACATGTCCATGCATGACTCAGTTCTTTACAGGGAGAGCAGCCATTGCTCACGTGCTACCTTGAACGTTCCCAGGAAGACTTCTCGTGTGGATTGGAGTCTCCCAAGGTCCATTGTCAGTTAAGTGTTTCCTGATTGGGCACTTAATCTGAAGAGTCCCTTCTCAACACGCTGGCCAAATGCTTCGCTGATGCTACTTAGAATCAAACACATTGAGATACAAGTACATAGCCAATATTTATAACTTCAAATACAAAAATGATACATGCATACAGATAGCATAATCATAACCAGAAAATCATAACCTTTTCATAGACACTTCACTCAACAACCTTTGTACAATATCTGCTGAAAATATATAACAGTGGTTGCAACAATGATCTAGATGGTTACAGTTCACATCAATAACATTACACACCTCCCCTCACTGGACCTAACCCACCCAGGGGAAAAGCATGTTAGAAGACACTTTTGATATGCCCTATGAAGGTTCCGGTGCAGCTGAGCAGGCAGTATGGGCCTCCTCAGCCCCCCTGGAACCTGCATGGGGCATAATAAAGCAAAAACTTTGCCGCCAAACCCTGCAACTGGAGATCCGGCGGCTGCGGCAGTGCCGATGGAGGCAGAACTTTCCCTGGCCTATTATACCCACTGCCCATGCTGGAACCCTTCCTGCTTCCTTCTTTGGGTTACTCCTTTCAGTGCTTACTTACGCAAGAATTTTCAGTTCTTCTCTTGGAACTGGATTATATTAATTAGTCCCTCACTTTCTCCTTAAGCCGAGTCTCCCCAGCTCTCTTCCCTGGAGCTGAATTCAGAATTAGCCAGCTGTAGGGCCTTTGCCAGCTTCTCCCTAATTAGACATCAGACTTCAGGGTCCTCAACAGGCTAGCCTTTCCCTGCTGATATCTCCTGGTGGCTGAAAGAGCATGCAACCTTTGTGCTGGTCCCCTTCTCCCAGCTCATTCCCAGTTGGCTGTGGGGAGAGGGGAGCCCCTGTTGGACTCCTGGCCCCTGGCTCTTAAAGAAACAGTAATGGGATTTCCTTCCAAACATTTCTCACTCTTGGAACCACTTCCTCACTCCGAATATCTCCCAGGTCCTTGTATATATAATTGGCCCTTTCAGACTCTTAAATGGCCATGCCATGTGACAGGGTGAGCTGACCACTAGACCCCACTACCCTTAAGGGGCATACTACCCATAATATGCACTCTCATCCATGGGGTCAATTTGAAATAGAGAGTATCTTGTCCCTACTAAGGACAAAATTGTATTTAACTTCACGTTTGTAACACAGCACATTTTCCAGTACAGAAAAGGCTATGAAGCTAATGGGATTACTCATGTGAATAAAAACAAGTAGGACCTGTATTAGTCAGGGGGTATGTCTTCAGTGCAAAGTGAATGTATCTAACTAGCACAGGTAACAATAGTAGTGAAGATGCAGTGGCACATGCTTGTACTCTGGGTAGCTGCCCGAAAACAAGCATGACAGGGACTCTGGCTACTACTATGCTGCCACTTCTTCACTGCTAGGGTTACCTGGTCTGGCTAAAATTAGCACGGGTATGGTTACTTATAGTGCTATAATTACACCTTCTCTTTGCAGTGAAGATACTGAGAGTGAACCTAACTACAGTTAATCCATGCTACCATCTTGTGGCTATAGTTTAGAAGGCCTTTTTTAAAGCATTTATCTGTATTTTACAAAAAAAACACTTAGCAATGCACAGCTTACGTGCTCTTGAAATAGCAAATTACATGCATAAAATGGTTCTAGATAACTCTGTAGGAAAATACTATTGATTTTTGTTGAAATTATAAAATATGGTAGCATTTCTCCCCCTCAGGCTTTTGGGGAGGGATGTACTAATGGATGAAGTGTTGGTGCATATTTATATAGAGTCCTGTAGCCAGGGATAGACAGACAACTAGCTACACCAAAGTTAGGTTTCTGTCCCTTTCATGGCTCTGTTTGCCATCTTCCCAAAGAAAGCAACACTAACAACTGTCTGGTTACAGGTTCAGACTCAGGTTCTCTAGTATCCAGTAGCTACCAGGTATTGTACTTTCCAACCTGATAGGGACTTCACAGGATCTGTTCTATTTACCAGAAAATACCCTCTCTTTGCTCACTCCCCACCCCCAATGCCTGAGCTCTTCTTTATATTCCAACTGAGAGTGTGTGCCACCCAGGAGGTGCTAATCAACTGTGTCAGCTGATTCCCAGCACCTGTCTGCTGGGCTTCTTTCTGGGGTAGGGTCAGCTGCTCCCTGTCCCCCTACCAGACTATTAAAGTGGCAGCTCATGCTGCTACAAGTCCTTTATCATATTTTTCATCTTAATTTGTGGAATAGGCATAGGATATGCACCTATAGATACTTTCATACATTTAAATAAATTAATAGGCAGTAAAATGGTATCTAATATATGAAGTTGTTTATATTTAAACTTGTTCATTCATCTATAGAATATATCTGAAGCCCAGACAATAAGCAAATATAGGCACACCCCTTACCAAAGAGTTGATTGTCACAGAAGCAATACAACCTAGCATCTACTTCTACAAGCAGAAGCAACTTTAGGGTTGTTGCTATCCTAGGGACATTGGAAAATGTGTGCCCTTCACAGCACAGTCATCCAACTACCACTTAAACAATGACTGTTACATGCTTAGACTTGTGCAAAACTGTTATTGTACTGTAATTATTTTTTTGGTGGGGATCATGTCTTTGTATATACAGCACAACAATGGGACCCTAATCCCAATTGAGGCCTATAGGCATTACTGTAAAATATAACCAAAACCAATTGAAACTTGCCTAGTTTTGGATTTTGTTACATACCCTGGGTGAAATCCTGGCTCCAATGAGAGTTTTACAAATGACTTCAATGGAGTAAGTATTTCACTCCATTAAACTCAGATCAGGTTAATCATGGGTTTGGTAATATGTGTATCTTTCTCTTCGTATCCTCTCACTCCTATCTGTATGCTTCCTTCGACACTACCCCTGTGCCTGGAATACTCTCCCTGTGCTTGTGCAGTAAGGACTGCCATCGACTCCTTCAGCTCCCCCCTCAAAATACAGTTTTGGTATTTGCCCCACTCATTGAAATATTAATATTCCAGTTACAAAAACCTAATATATAGCTATGCAAAGTTTGCAGACCCACCTCATGGACTGAACTTTGTCCGTGCCACATCCTACAGCCCTACTCAAGTAGCAGCCTCAAGCCATATATTTATATTCTACAATTATGAATTTGGGGTAGGAAGCTAGTCTTATTCTGGGCTGTGTAAATTTAGTAATGTCAGGGATTTCTTTTATCCCGGACGGCTCAGGTTTCGTTGTCCGACTGCAAAGAGACAGGCAACGACCAGCAAAGATCCAACTATCAAGCTCTTTATTGTAGGCATGCAATACAATAGAGAACTACTACCCGTCTCCATAGAACCAGCCCCCTCCCCTCTGCAGATGCAAACTATCTTTATTAGCCACTTTGCCGTGTCATCACTATATTTTCCCAGGTATATTTTCCCAGAATACAAGAGAGGAACAAAGAACAACTATTATGTTTTGATAAGCTTCATGGTTAGACAAAGAAATACAAGTTACTTCAGAAAGCGTCTGCAAGCATTTCTCTCAGCCTCTGCAAGCATTCTCTTATCTACCAAGGTCAAGCAACCAAGCGCCTGACTGTTTCAGCTAGTATATTTTTTCAGTAGGCCTCGCTAGTTGCTAAGCAGAACAGGCCATCAAGGCAAACTCATCAGTAATAATAAACAACCTTAACTCAGGCCAGGTCTACACTATAAACTTATATTGGTATAATTATGTCGCTACGGGGTGTGAAAAATCCTCACCCTTGAGTGATGCAGTTATACTGACCTAACCCCCAGTCTAGACAGCACTATGTGGACAGGAATGCTTCTCCCATCAACCTAGCTATTGCCTCTCATGGAGGTGGATTGATTATGCTGATGGGAGAAGCTCTCCCGCTGGCATAGTAGCATCTTCACTGATGTGCTATAGTGGTGCATAGCAGTGTTTTAAGTGTAGACCTGTCCTCAGTTTGCAGTAAACCTGGGCTGGCTTATTGATTTGCATAAAAACCACATGTAAACTTGCCATTTTTGCTGGCTTTGTCATGGAAGCCAGGAGACATTTGATGGGTCTGACTGTTCTGTTTTAGTTGACTTGAAACAGAAACCTAAGGGATTCAAGTCCATGCTAATCAAAAACAAAATAAGAGCAGGGGGAATACTACAGAAACGACATTGAATAATTTATTCAACCCATAAATATTATTTGATCTGTTCTAACCAAAGAAAACACTTGTCTCTTAAAAAAAATAGACTTTATAACATTGGTGCCAGTCCCTTCAACTGACTCAGAAGTCCAGGTTCTATTGCTGACCATCCCCCTGGGCCTGCTGAATAACCTGACCCCAGTTCTTCCCCAGAGCCCACTTGGTGGTTTCCCTACCTAGTAACAGGGAGGCCTCGCTCCGCGCCCCGTCCACCACGCGATGATTGGCTGCTGGGCGAAGGGAGGGCGGCTGCTATTGGCTGGTGGCTGAGGGGCACGTGCCGTGCTGGCAGTTGCCTGGGTCCGCGTGCTGCCGGTGGGAAGGCGCGAGATGGCTGCGGCGCAGGATGAGCTCCAAGGGCAGCGGCCCCGGGCACAGCTGTGCGTCGGGTGCTCGCGACGCGGAACGGTTGTCTCCCAAGGTGAGAGGGGGGCCGAGCGCTGCGGGCCTGGGCCCTTTCCCTGCACCCTGAGAGGCGGGTCCCAACGGCTCGCCCTCGGGTCTCTGCGGCCGCGCGCGGGCCAACTCGGCTCATGTCTCCGTTCAGTTAGCCGGACCCAGGGCGGGGAGCGCGGGGCTGCCCTGCCCCCTCCCCCGCGGCTCCTTCAGCCGTTGGCGGGAGAGGCCCCGGTGCGGTGCCAACGCGTCTGCGCTGCCCGGCGCGGGCCCCTGAGAAACCCCCTTTCCCCGCACGACGCTGGGCCTCCCCCTGTTGAGGGTCCTCGGCCCTGGCGTCTCCCTCGTGCCGGGCTCATAAGCTTCCCCTCGCCCGAGGGTAGCGGTGCTACTGGGAGGGGCTCCCGGAGATGCCGCAGTTTGTGACCTGGCGTGTCCCTCCCGCTGCCCCTCAGCCCTGGGCCTTCTACTACACGCATTTGCTAGTACAGGGCGCTCCTGTGCGGGGGGGGGCACAATCCGGCCTCGGGTGATCAACTCCGCCCTGTGAATGGGCATGTGATCAGGCCAGAGTCCCATCTACCCTGAGAGCCTGGTCCTGCTGCCCCCAGACAATATTGTCAGCATCGGCCAGGGGTGCAAATGGATGAAGGTCACTAAAAAGAAACAAAATCTGGAGTTGGGAGAAAGGAGACCAAATACGGATATGCTGAGTACTTATAATGAACATAAGAGCAAGTATGTATTTGTGTGATGGTGGACCCCGCCCCCCATTCATTTTAGGCACTTTAGAAATGTGCATCGTTATGGTATGTGAATGCCATTCATGTCCAAATGTAGGGGTACAGAAGAAAACATAGGCACTGAGCTGACTTTTGGTTTTGCTAGTGAGTACCCCACACCGCCTCTGTCCGTCCCCTGAGGTCCCATCCCCACTCCACCTCTTCCTGCCCTACTCCACTTTCACCCCTGCATGCCTCCTACCCGCTGCTTGTTCCTTTCTGCCCTTGCCTGCCTTAATGGCAGTGAGGGGAGGATGGGCAGAGAAGAGCATGTGACAGGGCAGCTCCACTCAACAGCTGATCCACTGAAGAGCTGATGGGGGCGCAGGGCCAGTGGCTGAAGAGCTGTTTGGTGGCCAGCCCCAGAGCCATCAGAGTAGCAGTCCAGGCTGTGTGTGCTGAGCACTCCTATTTTTTCTCTGTGGGTGCTTGAGCCCCTGAAGTCAGCACCTATGGCAGAAAATATGTAGTTCAGCACTGTAAGCTAGGTATGTATTGACTTTAATAGACACTAGCTGTGTATTGTTTCAGTTAGGCTTTTACAATTTGCAGTAAAATGCCCCCCCCCCCCTTTTTTTTCATGTTAAAAGTGAAGGGTTTGAAACAGTCTCTCCAAAAAGAAACTCATGTATTCAGAGTCCAAAACAATTCTGAGCACAAAGGGATAATATTTTTAGACCTAGATCATACACAAACTTGTGTGCCGCTTCAATTACTAGAGTGATTTTATGCTGAGTTAGCTAAACGGGTGCAATTATGTGTGTGGATAATCTTTTTACGTTAATATAAACTTGGCTTATGTCTGTTTAGCTTAAATCAGTAGTTTTACAGGTACTAGCTAAACAGGTACTTTTAATGCTTGTGTTGTTATAGTTATTGCTGCTTTTCCCCTGGGATATCCCTGTATTTGTAAAATTCCCTTTCTGTACAATTCAGTGATCACTGAACTTTAGTACATCAGCAACTGATTGGAGCCTAGTCAGTTTCACTGTGTTTTTTGTTGAGCCTTAGGGCTGGTCTACAGTGTGTGGGGGAGGTTGATGTAAGATACGCAACTTCAGCTACCGGAATAGCGTAGCTGAAGTTGACGCATCTTATTTCGACTTACCTCGGGTCCTCTGTCAACTCCGCTACCGCCGCTCGCCCTGGTGGAGTTCTGGAGTCGACGGAAGCGCGTTCGGGGATCGATATATCGTGTCTAGATGAGACACGATATATCGATCCCCGATAGATTGATTACTACTCACCAATTCGGCGGGTAGTCTAGACGTACCCTTAGAGAAAATTGCAAAGATGGGGAAACTGCTGTTACTGCTAAACTATGGGAGGCACAGCTCTTTCTGTGCACCTGGCTTTTTCTTGGAGTACTGTTATTTTTTATAAGCTTTATAAATGCCTGAAACTATAATGTTGTGTGCAGTGTTGTTGTACCTACGTTGGTCCCAGGATATTAGACAGACCTGAAGAAGAGCTCTTTGTAATCTTGAAAGCTTGTGTCTCTCACCACAGAAGTTGATCCAATAAAAGATATTATCTCCTCCACCTTTTCTCTCTGAAACTGTAAGGTTGTCCTGAAAATGCTGCTGGATTACTTCATCAGCAACACCAATGCTTTTACAAGATTGTGTAGCTATACTCTAATTTAAATATGGTAACAGTCACTTTTTTAATGTTGGTAACTGTAAAAGACTCGAACAGTAAATCTGGATTTTGCTAACTTTTACTTATAGACTTGATTTCATCAGGAGCGCGTCATCATGCATTACAGTGTGGACATATCTTTTGTGAATTGTGTTTATCGGTAACACAGGAGTCAAGTATAATAGTGTGTGTTGACTGTGAGGTAAGTTTTTGTTCCACAAACATGTCAAGGTCCGTTGTAGAATTATTTGCAATTTGAAATATAGTATTAAGCAACTAATGGGAGCTTTCAGATAATGTGAAGAAGACAAAAACTAATCTTGTCAGTGTTATCTGAGATACCATTCTTGTATACTATTTTAAATACTAAGGTGTTTGGTATCAGAGGGGTAGCCGTGTTAGTCTGAATCTGTAAAAAGCAACAGAGGGTCCTGTGGCACCTTTGAGACTAACAGAAGTATTGGGAGCATAAGCTTTCGTGGGTAGGAACCTCACTTCTTGCATCTGAAGAAGTGAGGTTCTTACCCATGAAAGCTTATGCTCCCAATACTTCTGTTAGTCTCAAAGGTGCCACAGGACCCTCTGTTGCTTTTTAAGGTGTTTGGGTGTTTTTTAAATCTGGTACAAAAAGGCATTCTCACTAGTCCTTTTTTTTTTTTTTTTTTGTTAGGCTAGTTTAACATATGATAAATAAGGTTAAGATTCTGTCACGGGTATTTTAGTAAAAGTCAGGGACAGGTTGTGGGCAATAAACATTCATGGAAGCCCGCAATCTGTTCCTGACCTTTATTAAAATACCCAGAGTGGGGGGCTAGCAGTCAGAGTGCTGCTCTGGTGGCCCCAGGGCTCGCCGCTGCTCCATGACGTCCATGACAGAATCACATCCCTAATAATGAATGTATATATTCAATTAACTTTAAGGGCTTCTCTTCACAGCAGAGTTGACTCAAGTTATAACTTGAACGTTGCCCTACTCTAGTCTGGTCCCCACTCAAACCTTTAACTGGACTGTGATGTGCTTTTAATATGAGTTGTCTAACCCATTGGGATATAAAGCTCAAGTTAGCACAACTCATTAGCTGTTGAAATAACCACTATCATCTAGGCTCAGGCTAACTCCACTCAAATGCTACTAGTCCCCCAATGTCTTCCCAAAAGCACGGATGCTGATCCCAGGGAGGGAGGAGGAGGAGTTGGTAAGCATGGGTCCGCCGGCGCACGAACAGTGAGGGGGGACCGTGGCGCCGGTGGATGCTCCACACCCACTAATTTTTCCCCTGGGTGCTCCATGGATGTTGCCGAACCAGGGAGTGTCGAATTAGCGAGGTTCAACCTGTATGTGTATTACTCAATAGACTCTCTTAGCTCTTTATAATTCTCAAAAATTCTGTTATCTACCTGTGTATCTAAGACTCTAAAATTTTTTCACCTCCACAAACTAGCCACCCAAATATCTTGAACAATTGGAATTTTTTTCAAACTACTAAAACAACTAGAATAACTTATGCAGTAATTGGTTCATAATGTACGGTAGCGTACTTGGGGGAAGAAATGTTTGTTTTTTACAAAACTTGAAACAGCTGAGTGGACTTCTTTTAATCTGTGATCTTGTATAACAAACCCCAAGTGAGAGAGTGTTTTTTTTTTTTTTTTTTCTTCAACCATGGTATAACCTTTTGAAAATAAGTTTATCTAGTACTAAACACTGCACTAAGTAAAAATTATGGTTGATACCTTTGAATTTACTGACTTGTGTTTAAATATATTTACCTAGTAACTGTAACTAATTTCTCTTGTAATAACACTATACATTTACTATATGCTGTTACTTATACCTCCATGTGGGATTAAAGCCAAGCAGTTTTGTTATGGGAACTATAGGTGACCTGTGTGCTTTTAAATTCTTCATAATCAGAAAATCGTAGGACAGGAAGGAGCCTTGAGAGGTCATCTAGTCCAGTCCCCTGCATTCCTGGCAGGACTAAGTATTATCTAGAGCATTCCTGGCAGGTGTTAGTCTAACCTATCGTGGACTATTTTATATATATTTATATTAACTTCCTTTTATTCCAGAAAAAGGATCAAGTCACATTGAAATAAATACATTGCTTTATCACTAAAAACAATTAGGAGTTCTTGTGGCACCTTAGAGACTAACAAATTTATTCGGGCATAAGCTTTCGTGGTAGCTGCATCTGTTTCAGTACCATACCTAGCTATAGTGTGCACATTCACGTAACATAAACTTCCAGTAAAAGCTCAAAATGCAGGTAAAATTCCTATCATTTGACAGAACCAATAGATCAGACTTTTGGTTTTGATGTTCCATATCCTCTTTGGTATAACTCTGTTGCTTCAGGGGAGTGATCAGATTTGCTGCTTATTACTAAGTGGGATCTTCATGGCTCTGTGCTCCCTTTTGCCACTGTGGCCAGTTAGAAGATGTAGGCCATGCACTTGCAGGCTGCACGCGTTGGCAAGGGATGCTTGGTTCCCTTGTGGACTCGCGTAGTGCCCTTCCCTCAGCTATTAAATGGTTAAGACATTTAGACTAACAATCTTGACTCATTCACTGTGTGTGTGTGTGTGTGTGTGTATAATCATAGAATATCAGGGTTGGAAGGGACCTCAGGAGGTCATCTACTCCAACCCCCTGCTCAAAGCAGGACCAATCCCCAGACATGTATGTATGTAGTAGAACTCGATAGCCAGATCGCTATGAAAGGCCCAAAATGAGTTTTAGCCAATACCAGATAAAATACAAAGTTGGATTTTTTAAAAAAGTGTAAAGTGCATAATTGTACAACATAAATGTTAAAGCAGTTTTATTGTTTGACTTGAAAGGCTGTTACCACTGTAAATACAAACCAAGGTTTCTACCCAGTGGATGACTATGTGGAAGAAGAACTTTATACAAGAAAACTGCAGGCTGTAAAGTATGTTATGTAAATCTTGAGATTACTCCATTTTTTAAAATTAAATTTATATTGAAGTATATCTTACAATTTGATTAGTCAGAGAATGGCGGTGAATATATATAAAATTTGATAATTCTTTATTATAAACCTTTTTCGTTAGATTCCTGGTAAGAACAACAAATATGCCTAATATAAGATATATCTGACTTTATTTGCTTGGAAAGGGGTTCTTAACTCGGCAGTGGAGAGTTTCTATTTAATACTATAACAAATCTTATGTAGTTCTTACTAATGGTGCTGTAGATGAAGCTCTGTAGTATTTGCTCTTTGAGTTCAGTCTTTTGAGTTTTTAATTTTGCCAATTAAAGTTTGGCACGGGCTTTCAAAGAATTACATTGATAATATAAATGTATATTAAGAGTGTTGTCACTATGAAGAAAGAATGTATGTATTGCATACCAGGGTTTGCATGGTACACAGTAGTTGAAATCATGGCCCTATTAAGGTTAATGACAAAACTCCCATTGATTTCAATAGGGTAAAGATTTTACCCGATAGATATTGCTAGTTAATAATAGTCTCAGGACTCCACATGGCTAAAATGAAACATTATATTGCCTGCAAAGAATGTATTAAAGTATATATTTGAGTGACGATGGGTCAGTTAAAATGAACCTAGAATATCTAGGAGCTTTGAATCGTGGGGGGGGGGGGGAGAGTATTTGTGCATAGTTTGAGGTCTTTTTAAAAAAAACACCACACTTTAAAAATATTTTTACACTGAAGGCAAAGTCTTCAGACTTTACAGGACAACCCCACCAGATCATACAGAGGAAACAATTATTTATGTCATATGTTGAAAGAGGACATCAATTCAGAAGGTAAGACTTTTTGCTCTTGGCTTTTATTTTTGGTTCTTTCTAGATGTCCTGTACATGTGGTTAGTTACCAGCTATTCTTGGGAGAGAGGGGGCTATCGCTGGGGCTTACTCTACGACTGTCAATTTATTTTCTTTCTTCTACTGGGAAAACTTGGCGCCTGTAAAGGCAACACCCTGAATTGTTCTGCAGCAGCAGAACAATTATAGGATATTTTACTAATTAAATTTGAATCCAGATTTTAGGATTTTGAATTGTGCTGTCTCAACGTAGACCTTTCACATTGACTTTAAAATTATTTGACTAATTTAAAGACAATGGAAAGCAAAAACAATAAATTTAATAAAAATAAGAGAAGGAAAAGTTAGACATGAAAACGCAGTTGTCTGTGAAATTTTCTGGCATCTCAGAAATGAGGTTTGTGGGTGGGAAATGCTCCATAATAAAGCTGGAAAACGTGTATTTTGTAGTACACCTCTGCCCTGATATAACGCTGTCCTCGGGAGCCAAAAAATTTACCGCGTTATAGGTGAAACCGCGTTGTATCGAACTTGCTTTGATCTGCTGGAATGCGCCTCCCCGGAGCACTGCTTTACCGCGTTAAATTCGAATTCGTGTTATATCGGGTCGCGTTATATCGGGGTGGAGCTGTATAATTATACATGTTTAAGTATTTTGTACATAGTATGCTATGTGTAAAATAAGGGTTGTTTTTAAAGACTTTTCCAAGACAACAGTATGCTGACATGTTCAATCACCAGTTAGTTCATCTACTAATTCTCTAGTAGCTATAGAAACCACTCAGACCACTCACCATTATTGATCTTCTTCCGCATATTTCTTGTTACTACTGAAATGTATGCATGTTTTTTTTTTTTAAGCAGCCATGCTTTTAAAATAAACTCCTCAATTTGGGCACTTTTCCTAATGTATTTTTTTTCTGAATGACCTTTGAGTTGTTGCTAAATACATAGTATAATTTCTGAGCATCTGCGGACATGCAGAATTCCTCTGTCCCGCATAATTTTGTATTTTCCCTACCTAGAAAATACATTCTGACCCAGAAGTGCTGCAGGAGCAGAATGTATTTTCTAGGTGGGGGAAAAAAATTCTATGTCCAGTGCTGCAGAATTCCCCTGGGAGTAGAAATTCATCACACCACCTTGCCCACAGAGCCAGATTAGGACAGAGTGGGGCACACAGGGCTGTTTGGGGGTCACAGACTGAGGTTCAGAATGGCTAGTGGGGGGACAGACTGGGGCATGGGCTCAGGACCTAATGGGGTGACAGCATTGAGTCTGGGGAGGGGGAGATGTGCCTGATTGAATGGGAGAGGCTTGGGGTCAGCCAAGGTCTGCATGGGGGAGGCTTCCCAACTCCTTAAAAAAAAAAAAAAAAAAAACAACCTCCAAAAAAACACACCCAACACCCTCCAAAGTTCACTCCTAGGCTCCTTCCCTCTCCCTCAGTTCCTCTGTTACCCCTCACTCCTCCAAGCCTTTGCACTGCTTCTGACAGGTCAGGAAATACAGTTCTGTATTGTAATTTAAATGAATTACTCAAAGTTCTGTATTAATAAGGAATATATTTGTCAAAAAAATTTACCAGAATCTTTTTTATCTGTATTGTTACAGACATACTTGCTGACATATTTTGAAATAAATTACCAAAATAATTGAAACTGGCATGATTATACTATTATTTTGACAAAATATCAGAATTTTGCAGAATTTTCAAATAGTGTGTGCAGAATTTTTAAATTTTTTGGTGCTGATTTCCCCCAGGAGTAATCCTGTCCCTCAATATAGCACCAATGTCAGGTGATTTACTATGCAGTTGCCTTAGATGCTGCTATGATTATTAGACAAGAGTATATTTGAAAAGACTTCTCTAGAGTTCAGAAAATTTTCTTAGTTTTGCCTGGCCTCTTTTTCCTAGTTTCAAAACATCTAGGGTGAAATTTTGACACTATTGAAGTCAGTGGCAAAACTCCCCTTATTTCAGGACCAGAATGTCACCCCTGAGGTACATCCAATTGTGCTGCAGTGCCAGCATGATACCCTTGCTACTCTGTGGCCATCTAGTTTACAATTAACTGTGATTGGTGTATGTGTTAACTCTTAGTTTGGTATGCTTGCCTTTTAGAGTCGCAAGAAAATCATCTTGGCCATAGTGAAAGAGATGAAGACAGTGATCTGTATGACCTCCTTTCTCCAAAAGTAATTCAATATTACACACAAAGATTTGAATCATTAGTACAACTTGTAAGCTAAAACCTCTTATAAATTCTCTGTATTCTGGTTGAGAGGGGTTAAAACACATGCTCCTTTTCCCTCCCTCAGCTCCATTAAAATCTTTTGACTATACACATTTCAACTGTCAATTTTAACAGCACATGGAAAAACTGATTCTACTTTACAAGCCTATTTTATGTTGAAAGTGTAAGGCAAGTTGTGGATTGCTTTGTTTATGGTTCGTATAAATGAATTGCAAAAGCATGTCAGTTTAATCTGCTAATTCTAAGACACTACTTACAACACTTTATGAATAAGCTAGTATTCAGATCAACAGTGAGAATTTCATAGAGAAATAGAAATTATAGACATTTATAGAAATTCTGTGTTGATTTTATTGGAAAGTTTGTACCACTTAGTTTGAGGATTGATGATAAACTTCACTTGACATCCTAAGTAAAATGAATGCAGAATTGTTTGCCCTTCTCCCTCACTCTTGTGGGTGCTGAACCTGTGGTGTTCTTCAAGCATTTGTCCACAGAGATTCCACTGGAGGCATGTGCATCCCGTGTATGTGAGCCTAAAATCTCTTGGCTCACAGTGTCTGAGGCTGCGCATACACCCTCCCTGCCAACCTAAGGCATAAAGTGCAGAGCATCCCCACTTGCCTCTCAGTTTCTTATTACCATCCCTGATAGCAGGACAGAAATGCATAGAATCCATCTGTTTCCCTAGTTTTCGGATAGTTCGTTACTTGTTGTTCTTGTAGTTAGATTTTTAAGTGGCTGTTGGCAAAATAAAAACCCCAAAATGGTTTTTTTTTATCTGACTCCTCTTTGTACTGAGGTGCAAGTCTCCTGGCAGAAACTCTCTCTCTAGGCTTTAAAAATCTGCTTGCTTATAAATTAGGTATGCTGGCAAGTGATAGACATTTTTCCTCCTCACTTGACAAGGCTATTGTGCCTCCACCCCTACATTGGCTGATGACTTCAGGCATTTTCAAGATTTGTTCTGCAGTATTGCGGACTCCCTACAGATCCCTTTGGAGGAAGTCAAGGACCAGCAGTGTAAACTACTGGATATCTTCCACACATCCTCTTCCTCCAAGATTGCTCTACCGATCAACGAGGCTCTTCTCGACCCCCACAAAGTTGCTGTGGCAGACCCCTACATCCATCCCTCTGACCTGCAAATATTATGTTCTGGTGAAGGATGCGGAATTTCTATTCTTGCATCCCACCCCCGAATTCTTTGGTAGTCAGTGCGGTACAAGAGAGGCTGTCAATTCCAATCTCATTCTAGCCATCCAGACAGATTGGAAATGCCTAGACTTTCTTGGATGCAAAGCATATTCGTCAGCCACGCTCCAATTTAGAATCTCAATCTATGAAACCCTTATGGCTACGTATAACTACTCTAAATTGGAGGAACTCTCCCAGGATCTGTTGGTGGCCAGGAAAGAGCAATTCCAGTCCTTGATATCAGAAGGGAACCTCCTAACTCATACAACTCTACAAGCCTCATTAGACTTTGCATCCACCGCTGCCCAGTCCATCATGACTGCTGTAGTTATGAGGTGTGCATCATGGCTTCACCTCTGGGACTTTACTAAGGAGGTACAAACCACAGTAGAGGACTTACCTTCTAAACCTATTCTCTAAGTTTACGGACGATTCTCTGCACTCCCTAAAGGACTCTTGAGCTACACTCCAATCTTTTGGAATTTACATGACAGTACTGAAGAGATGCTCTGGAAAGTACCAGCTCCCTCCCTGATCCCGAATGCAGCAGTATACTCCTCATCGGCACTAGGACACCCAGCGCTGAAGACAGAGACCTCCTACCAAATGTAGACAGCACAGTCCTCAAAGGGCTGCTCTCATGCATTCCCACCGAAGCAACAATTTTGAAGATGCGGTCAAGGCCCTGAGACTCCTTCACCTCTTCCAGTCATTCCCACCATTTTCAACATCCCAGCAGCATCTCCTTGTTTTTTCTAGATTGGTTCCTCAAAGAGACCTTTCTCTTTCTCAAAGAGCCTTTCTCATCATAAGATCCCATACTTCTGAGAGGTCTTAGTCACTTTGCTATCCACCACTGTGGCATCATACGCCTTTTTCATACAGGGTGCAGTCCTGACCTTACTGGTCAGCATGGAATCCTCAGCATTTTCCTACTCTGTATTTGTCTAGATCCAGGTCTAGGAATATTGCACCTCCTTAAGAATGATTTAAGACAACACAACCATCTAACCAGGAGCTTCTCCAAGAATTCATATAGGAGGCTCATAATGAGGAAGATCTTGTGGGGGAATATGAGGACCAGCCCATTTGTCTGGCTGGTTCATCTTCGTATGTAGATGACATCTGCTCCTCCCACAGTCTATCTGAAGGCCTTTCAGAACCTGCGTTGACATTCCTTTAAGGCCTTACACGTATCCCTTGAAGTAATTCAGGGAGAGTCTCAATTTATGTATGTTCAGCATCCACGCTCCCAAGACTGCTTGGCTTTGCCAAACAAGTATATCTTTCAGCTGGCTAAAGATTTGTGGTAGACCCACGCATATATTTCAGCCATATCTAGAAGAGCAGATTGCAAATTTCAGGTTCCTCAAAATGGGTTTGACTATTCTTTTATATATACCTTGTCCCTGGGTCTTTAGTTGTAGAGGTTGCTTATGAAAATCCAAGCATTCTGTATGTCAAAACTTGGGGATAAAGACCCAAAAAGATGGACCTTCTAGGGAGATTCAGAAGGCCAATTATTGGGCTCTTCCGGCTAAGTATGATATTCTTTGTCCGGACAAGAAGTTGGGTAAAAAGCTTCCTCGGGACATCAGGGATAAGTTCAAAGCAGTAGCCCTGAAAGGCCAGTTGGTGGCAAGGACTGCATTGGAGGCTTTTTTGGATCCTTCTGACATTCCAGCTAGGTCAGTGGCTACCACAATAACTATGCACAAATCATTATGGCTGTAGTTGTCAGGAATTTTGAAAGACCACAGTCGGAAACATTCCTTTTGAGTGTCGTGAACCTTTCAACTCTAAGACCGACTAGGTGCTTCATTCTTCAAAGGACTCGAGTAACCCTTTGGTCTCTTGGCTGCTGTACTTCCTGCAGAGGAGAAAGCAGTCTAAACCTCCATCCTTCCTGAGACACAGACCTCCCTGCAGCTGTATAGACATACTATCAAAGGACTTGTGATTTTTACAAAAAGAGACCTTCTTTCCAAAAGAAAAGACCTTCATCTACTGGCACTGCACATTCTTCTTTGGGTCAAAGGTTGCAGATTTGATGCAGTGATCAAAAGTCATGGACCAGTTTGTGGAGTCATTGACCCTTTTTTCTCCCTTTTGGCAATTGCCTTTCTTCAATTTTTTTTGTGAATGCATGAGCTGCAGTTACTACCAAGTCTTAGAAGTTATCTGGCAAGGATATTCCATTCAATTCCAGCCTGTACCAACTCTGCATCCCCTTTTCCTGTCCCTCTCAAAGATCTCACAACAAATACATCTGTTGTTTCTAATTTCAAATGGTAACGCTTTTGTTGGGAATTCCTGTTCTAATGTCCATGAACTGGCTTTCAGCTCTTGACTTGTAGGACTCTTAGCTCCATGTGATAATCCAATGGTTCTCAACCTTTCCAGATTACTTGTTCCCCTTTCAGGAATCTGATTTGTCTTGTGTACCCCAAGTTTCACCTCCACTTAAAAACTGCTAGCTTACAAAATCAGAAATAAAAACACATATATGTGTCACAGCACATTATTGTTGGAAAAATTGCTTACTTTCTCATTTTGTATGAAATTTTAGTTTTAATGACTTCATTAGTGCTTTTTATGAAGCCTGTTGTAAAATTAGGCAAATATCTAGATGAGTTGATATACCCCCTGGAAGACCTCTGCATGCCCCCAGGAGTACACGTACTGCTTGTTGATAACCACTGTGGTAATCCATCCATTTCACAGGAAGTTTCCGTGTTTCATGCTCAGGGGACATGATTACTGATTTAGAGTCCTACCTTTCGGCCTTTCAACAGTTCATAGGGTGTTTACCAAATGCCTTTCATTGGTAGCAGCTGCCCTGAGGAGACAAGACCTTCATGTATGCCCTGTCCTGATTGGTTTATGTGGGGACATGCTTATTAGCAATTTGTAAGAGATGTTTGCAGGACCCTTCATCTTTTTCCCCCCCATCTGGGTCTCAAGATCAATTTGGATAAGTCCATTCTCACCCCTACTCAATAAATAGAGTTAACAGGGGCAAGGTGGGACCATGTCAGCCAGAGCGTACCTTTCTCAGAATGAATATCATCATTTCAAATTCCTAGCCGAAAGCCTCAGTGAAAGTTTGTTTCAACTTGCTGGGTCGTTTGGCAGCTTATGCTTGCGTGACTCCACATATAATAGTAGGACTGGAAGGGACCTCAAGGTCATCTAGTCCAGTCCCCTGCATTCATGGCAGAACTAAGTATTCTCTAAACTGCCCTGACAGGTATTTGTCTAACCTACTCTTAAAAATCTCCAATGATGGAGATTCCACAACGTCCCTAAGCAATTTATTCCAGTGCTTAACCACCTGACAGGAAGTTTTTTCCTAATGGCCAACCTAAACTGCCCTTGCTGTAATTTAAGACTATTGCGTCTTATCCTATCCTCAGAGGTTAAGGTGAACAATTTTTCTCCCTCCTCCTTATAACAAACTTTTTATGTACTTAAAAACTGTGATCATGTCTCCTCTCAGTCTTCTCTTCTCCAGATTAAACAACTCAGTTTATTCAGTCTTCCCTCATAGATCATGTTTTCTAGGCCTTTAATAATTTTTGTTGCTTTTCTCTGGGCTTTCTCCAATTTGTCCACCTCTTTCCTGAAATGTGGCATCCAGAACTGGACGCACTACTCCAGTTGAGGCCTAATTAGTGTGGAGTAGAGCAGAAGAATTACTTCTCGCGTCTTGCTTATAACAGTCCTGCTAATACATCCTAGAATGGGGTTTGCCTTTTTTGCAACAGTGTTACACTGTTGACTCATATTTAGATTGTGATCCACTATGACCTCCAGATCCCTTTTTGTAGTACTCTTGCCTAGGTACTCATTTCCCATTTTGTATGTGCGCAACTGATTGTTCCTTCCTAAGTGGAGTACTTTGTATTTGTCCTTATTGAATTTCATCCTGTTTACTTCAGACCATTTCTCCAGTTTGTCTAGATGATTTTGAATTTTAATCCTATCCTCCAAAGCACTTGCAACCTCTCCCAGCATGGTATTGTCTGAAAACTTTATTAGTATATTCTCTACGCCATTATCTAACTAATTGATAGAGATATTGAACAGAAACGGACCCAGATCTGGTCCCTGTGGGATCCCACTTGATATGCCCTTACAGCTTAACACTGTACCACTGATGACTACTTTCTGGGAATGGTTTTCCAGCCGCTTATGCACCCACCATATAGTAGCTCCATCTAGGTTGTATTTTCCTAGTTTGTATGAGAGTGTCATGCGAGACCGTATCAAAAGCCTTACCAAAGTTAAGCTATACCACATCTACTGTTCCCTCTCTTTCCCCTCCCCCCTCTACAAGGCTTGTTACCCTGTCAAAGAAAGCTATTAGGTTTGTTTGACGCAATTTGTTCATGATAAATCCATGCTGTTACTTATTATCTTCTAGATGTTTGCAAATTGATTGCTTATTTATTTGCTCCATTATCTTTTCGGGTACTGAAGTTAAGTTGACTGGTCTGTAATTCCCCGGGTTGCCTTTATTTCCCTTTTTATAGATTGGCACTATATTTGCCCTTTTCCAGTTCTCTGGAATCTCTCCAGTCTTCCGTGACTTTTCAAATAGCTAACATCTTAGATATCTCCTCAGTCAGCTCCTTGAGTATTCTTGAATGTATTTGATCAGGCCCTGGTGACTTGAAGACCTCTAACTTGTCTCAGTAATTTTAACTTTTTTTCCTGTTTCTGATCCTCCCTCATTTTCACTGGCATTCACTGTGTTAGATGTCTGGTCCCTGCTAACGTTTTTGGTGAAAAAATGAAACAAAAGTAATTTGGCACATGCAAGACTGTGCTTTCATCCTCTTCAGGGAGGGTTGAGATCAGTTTATCATCCAACCAGATGCAGCATGGATTTACTGATAGAAGTTCCTCCACTGGTGCTAAAGTCTTCATGTTGGTGGATGGTCCCCTTTTAGTCTTGAGTCATGTGCGTGTTTTATTTCCCCTTGAAAGACTTTAATAGATTCTTAAAATGGATTTTAGATTTTGACATCTCATGCACTGAACAAACTACCCCTTACTTGTTGAGTTAGGGCACACTACTGGGGGAGTGGAGTCCCTATTTCTGATTTGTAGGACTGCTACTCATACTCACTTACCAGTCACTACTCCATTGTGGCAGCTTCTAGATCAGATGCCCAATTTGGCAGGGAGGTCCTAGTTATTTAGATAGGATCCCTTCACCTACCTCCTTAGTGTAACTGCTAGTCCGCCACCTGCAGTGGGATTTGTGTGAACAAACGCTCAAAAAAGATAGGCTGTTTACCTTACAGTAACTGAAGTTTTTCAAGATGTTTTTGTCCACACAGATCACACAACTTGCCTTCCTTCCCCACTGATTTGGAGTCCTTTACCTATATGTCTGTGTTAGTGAAGGAACTGAGTGGTGGTTTCATAGAGCTTAAGGCCAGAAGGGACCTTGGATCATCTATGCATTTCACAGGTCACTTAAATTTCATCCAGTATCCCTATATTGAGGTCAATAACTTGAGCTGACTAGAACATTTTAATCCTTGGGAGTCTAAGCTATTGTGTGCCACAAGCAGAGAAACAAGAGATGGCAAGGTGCCACCAGTGCCTGAGGCCCTTACAGGGGCAGGGAATTGATTAAGTGAGATATTCCCAGATGATCCTAGCAGGCAATCCATGCCCAAAACTTCAGCGGAAGGAAAAAAATCCACACAGTCCCTGGCACTCTGATGTGGGGGAAAATTCATTTCCTGATGCCAAATCTGGAAATCAGTATGACCCAGACCATGTGAGCATGACACACCAGCCAGGTATCTAAGACAGAAGATTCTCTGTAACATGTCAGAGCACTGGTCCACTCCATCCAGTGTTCCCTCCATCTGTGACCAATCTCTGATGCTTCAGAGAAAGGTGTGTGTGTGTGGTGGGGGAGGGACAACAGAATACACACGGCCAATGTATGTGACCAGCTGAACCCCTGAAGCATGAGATTGGATCATAGTCTTTGAATAATGAACAGCTGCAAGTGCCTTGAGTATGCTGAAGGCAGTGCAGTTTCCTGTACTCTCTATGGCCCATGAAGGAAGGGGACGAACAGAAGGGGATTCATAGATTTAGACTCCAAAGCTAGAAGGGATCACTGTGCCCATCCAGCCATCCCCGCCTGTCCCATACACACAGGCTGTAAAATTTCTCCCAGAAGCTGGATTAAAGTATATCCTCAAGAGAAAGAGAGAGAGCCTTCTTTTAAAGACTCCAAGCAGTGGTGTTCAGTAAGCTGTTCCAGTGTTTGTTTATCCTCATAGTTAGGAAATCATTTCAAGGTTGAATTTGTCCAACTTCACCTTCCAGCCATTGGTTCTTACTATCCCTCTGTCAGCCAGGTTGAAAAGCCCCCCATTATTGACATCTTTTCCATGTGTAATTTCTTATACAAAGTAATCATGTCACCTCTGCTCCATCTCTTCAATGAGTTAAATACATTGGGCTTCCAGCCCATGAATCATTTTTGTGGCCCTCTTTTGAACTCTCTCTGCTATTTTCATATCTTTCTCAAAGCATGGACACCAGAACCAGACTCAGTATTTTAGCAGTGGTCTTACCAATGCTCTGTAGATACGAAATATCACTTCCCTACTTCTATTCGATAATCCCTTTTTATACATCCAAGGATTGCATTAGTTCTTTTTGCCACAGCAGTGCACTGAGAGATCCTGTTGAGATAATATCTATGATGACCCCTCCTAAGTCCTTTTGAATGACTGCTTTCCAAGACAGAGTTTCCCTAACTGTTGGCATAACCTGTGTTCTTGGTCTCAGGTATACTCTCTTGCATTTGGCTGTATTAAAATGCATTTTGTTGGATTGTGGCTGTTTTAATTAGATGATTCAGCTCACTCTAGCAGTAACTTATCCTTCTTGTTATTTATTACCTCCTCAGTCTTGTGCAAACTTTATCAGCATATATCTTATCCTCACCTAGATTGTGCATTGGAACAAGCGCCAATCCCTTCGTGGGACCTGATCGTTGAAATCTCCCCATTAACAACTACATTTTAAGATTTTTCAGTGAGGCAGTTTTCAATCTAATTGTGCATCCCATTAATTCCATATAATGCAAGTTTTTTTTAATCGAATTGTTGGGGTACTCTGCCCTTTATGCCCTTGGGAGAATGTGTAGTGAGCACATGAAGGGTACATACAAAGCACCAATGGATACTGCCGCCTAAAAGATTCTAGGCTTGCGTGCATGGGGCACCTTCATCTACAGTGGGATCTGTGTTGTCAAAAGCATCAGCATCTCAAAGAACTCTAGTTACTGTAAGGTAAGTAACCTCTTTTTCCCCCTTCAAAAGATTTTTATTAAAGCTTTTTTTTTTTAATGGTATTATCTATAGCATGGGTTGGCAACCTTTCAAAAGTGGTGTGCCGAGTCTTCATTTATTCACTCTAATTTAAGGTTTTGCGTGCCAGTAATACATTTTAACGTTTTTAGAAGGTCTCTTTCTCTAAGTCTAATATATATAACTAAACTATTGTATGTAACGTAAATAAGGTTTTAAAATTGTTTAAGAAGCTTCATTTAAAATTAATTTAAAATGCAGAGCCCCTTGGACCGGTGGCCAGGACCTGGGCAGTGTGAGTGCCACTGAAAATCAGCTCACATGCCGCCTTCAGCACACATGCCATAGGTTGCCTACCCCTGATATATAGTATACTTAGAAAATGGCAGCAACTGAATGCTACTGATATGTAACAATATATAAAAATAAATAGGCTGGGGTTTCAAGGGAATTGGGCACTGAACTCAGACTTTCAGTGGAATTTGGATGCCTGACACCCATAGACTCCTTTGAAAATCCCAACCATAATCAATTCCTCTAACACAGTATGTTGGAAGGCATATTGCTATGAAATCCCAATAAAGAGTGAACAAACAATGGAAAAAACCTCTTTCATGAGTAGTAATTTAAGTGCTATAGAGTTTTAGCACTTAACACTTAGCACTGTTGTCTGGAAACTATGCTGTTAAATGTCTAGTTACTAATATAAATAGAAGAACAGGAGTACTTGTGGCACCTTAGAGACTAACAAATTTATTAGAGCATAAGCTTTCGTGGACTATAGCCCACTTCTTCGGATCTCTTTAAAAGACGACCCTGGTCAGAGAAAAGGACAAGTATTTACTTTAGGTGAAATCCTGATTCCATTAAAATCAGTGGAAAGACTTCCCTTCAGAGGGACTATGATTTCACCTTTTGATGGGAAATACTTTACTATAACCTCTCTCCTTTTTAATTTAGATGGAGGTTGATTTTGAACAAGGAATTTGCATTAGAAATTCACAAGCACTAAAAAGGTAAACTTGCATTCTTAACACCTGCTTTATTTTTCATACCATTTGGAGCCAGAGGGGGGACTTTTTTTTTTTTTTTTTTTTTTTTTTTTTTTTTTTTTTTTAAAAAGTCTGTCCATCCTACTTTCCCTTATGGTAATTATTCCCAAAGTGCTTAATCGAATTTGCATTCTTAATGCACAAATACATTCAGAATTTGTGTGTAACTAGATAGCTACATACAGTCCAGTGCAATCAGCACACAGCTACCTTGCTTGATCCAAAACCGAAAAACAGCAGGTCTTCAGCTTCTTGCTTATTAATAAATACAAGGTTGTAATGGGTAGAAGAACTCATGTGAAGTGCAGTGACCTATCCAGGCTATGCTAACTGTGAGGAAAGGCAGAGGCTAACCAAGACAAAAGGGATAACTTATAATTTGTAGAACTTTATAAGGGAAAACCCAGAAATTGTACCAGGAGCATAAAGAACATTACGAAGTATTACTACTTATTACAAACTCTAGGTTACCAACATGTTAACCTTTTGTGAGCTTGTATCTGTACTCTTCCTTACTCTGTGGAGTTAATACCAAAAGCATTGTTATCAACAAGAACAAGAGATTACTCAACAACTTTTTCTTTCTTTGTCTGTAAGTACAACTCCACTCTTGCCCAGTTCTTTACATCTCTTCAGCTTGAAGTGCTCTTTAGATTCGATGGTCCTGTGGTTGTACCTCTCTTGACCAAGTTTATCTTCACTTGGTGGGCCCTCATTTGTCCATTAGGCACTTTTTGAACTGGTATTCCTTCAATAGATGTTCAGTCATTGTCTCTGTTCCTATACTTTTGATCCTTTGTGGGTGGGCTTTTCATTTACTGTTTTTCAGGATCTATTTTAATCTAAAACAGCTTTTTGATCAATTCCCTTTTTCACCAGTTATATTACCTTTCAGTTTTTTACCTTGATGCTCTCTCTCTGATATATCTGTACATTTTATTTTCCTCTACTTCACTTTTCTAATAGTGTCTGCTCATATACCCAGATCTGTTTTTTCTTTCTGCTTCTCCCGACTTGGAGGATTTCCTTCTTTCCTCCTTCTCACTTCCCGGTCCCCTACTTTTATTCTCCTATACTTTTATTTTATCACCTCACCTTCTCCCTCAGCTCCTGTTCATCCATTAGCTCAGCATCTAGATTCTTCTCCTTGGCTCCTTCTTGTCTAACAGCTTTTTCCAACTGCCTTCTTTGGTTGGATTCCAGGCACCCTTCCAAGCTCGAGCTGCCCTCTCATTGGTTGTCTCTCTCCCCAGGACAGCATTCTGTGCTGCTGCATCAGGGTAAGGGTCGGGTTACTATAGGAACACTCCCTTGAGTTAGGACACGGCATTGCTTATTGCAGGGGTCTTCCATTATGGTTCCCCCTATTGTCTGTTGTTCTGGTTCTCCAGTAGTCTGTCTTTGGTGGTCCAGACGTCTGGCCACACTTCAGGATTGGTCCATGTTCTGGGTAACAAAAAAGTCCAAACAAAAAGACCCAAGAGTCTAATTGCCTTTATGCCAGTCTTTAGCCCCATCTGATACTTATCAGTCTTTTAATCCAGAGGCCTGTGATTTTTCCCTCTTGCTGGACCGTGATATAGGGGGAACCCAGGCCAACCCTCCCTTCTTGGTTCCAGCCCATAGACTCTGTATAAGGCGGTTAAGGACTGTTCCTTACAATCCCTTGCCATGTTCCTGGGCTACTTTTTTTTTTTTTCTTTCTTTCTCCTGTTTCTCAGTATGTCTTATGCAGACTCTACTAGTCCAGTGCTGGAGTTCTGTTGCCTCATGCGGCTTCATTTCAGCCCACTTACTGAAGAACTTCCTCAAGGCCCTCTTCAGGTTCTCTGGCAGCCTGTTGACTCCAGCGCCCTCCTCTGCTTTGAGTCCGGCCTATCTTTATGGAGCCTCTTCTTCCTCAGCTGAAGTTGATACAAAATTGGTTCTGAGCTGACACAGTTCCATATGACAGTCTCATAAGCAAACTAGGGAAATGTGGTCTAGATGGAATTACTATGAGGTGAGTGCCCAACTGGTTGAAAGATTATACTCAAAGGAATGCTGTCAAACTGGGATGGTATATTTAGTTGGGTCTCGTGGGGGTCAATCCTGGAATATTTTCATGAATGACTTGGATAAAGGAGTGGACTCTGCTTATAAAATTTGCGTATAACATCAAGTTGGGAGGGGTTCCTAGCACTTTGGAGGAAGGACAGGATTAAAATTCAAAACTGTCTTGATAAATTGGAGAATTAGTCTGAAATCAACAAGATAAAATTCAATTAAAAACAAGTGCAAAGTTCTTCACTTAGGAAAGAAAAATCAAGTATTCCACATTTTGTAGTTGTGTAACAGGCTAGGGGAACTAGTGCTGAAAGGAATTTTGGGGGGTTATAGTGAATCAAAAAATTGAATGAGTTAACAATATGTAAAAAAGGCTAATACAATTCTCGAGTTTATTAATAGGAGTGACGTATGTAAGACATGGGAGGTAATTGTCTCCTCTTGGCACTGGTGAGGCCTCAGCTGGAGTACTGTGTCCAATTCTGGGCACCACACTTTAAAGAAGATATGGACAAACTGGGGAGAGTCCAGAAGAAAGCACCCAAAATGGAGATTTCGAAAACTTTACCTACAAAGAAAGGCTTAAAAAAAAAAAAAGCTTGTTTAATCTTGAGAAAAGAAGACTGAGAGGAAACCCTTCAAATATGTTAAGGGCTGTTATAAAGAGGAGGAGAATCAATTGTTCTCCATGTCCAATGAAGGTAGAAGTAGTAGTAATGGGCTTAATCCCAAGAAGGGAGATGTAGGTTAGGTATTAGGAAAACCTTTTTAACTATAAGGGAAGTTAAGCTCTGGAAAAAGCTTTCAGGGGAATCCCCATCACTGGAGGTTTTTAAGAACAGGTTAGACAAACTACTGCTAGGAGTGGTTTAGGTCTGCTTGGTCCTGTCTCTGCACAGCAGGCTGGACTTCATGACCTCTCAAGGTCCCTTCCAGCTCTCTGCAGCTATGGTTCATCATGTAACCAGACTGAGGGAGGACATCTGGAGGCTGAATAGATATTCCATTCTCTTTCAAGTTCAGTTGTAGGGAAGGCTCACTCAAATCAAACTTCTTAGAGTGGGTCCACTTCATCTGTGGGTCCAGCAAAAAGACTTTTATCTGAAAATTCTGAGAATCCAGATGTGACAGAGATGCCATCTGGTATTGTGATGAAGTTCACAAGACTCAAGTCTTGGGATACTTCAGAATCACACTGACAACACCTCTGCAACCATTGCCCAAAATATCAAATCTGAACTCTACATCTTAAGGTTTCTACAAGTAATTCCTGGACTCGCTCTCACAGCCACTGTACTGTGGACTGGATGTGGGCTTGAGAAATTCCCACTGTCCTGGTCCTATCACTTCCTCCTTTGAACAGAACTAAAACATTGCCTCATTGCTTGGCAAAAAAAAATAAAAAATACTGTTGTTCGCCTTTAAACTCTTAGACTCTTCCAAGTTCCAAACTTTATTTGTTGGCAACCTGCCCAGCCAAGAGGCCATGGGCTGCATAAAAGTTATTGAAATACTGAGTAGGGCTAATAGATATTCTAGCAGCAAAGCACTCTTTCCAATTCCACCTGTGATAGAAAAATAGGGAAGAAAGAAAAACGTGAGTGTTGGTGGCTGCTCTGATTCAAATATACTTAAGCTACTGGAGACCTATTTCTCATTTATTTCTAACCACCAAAGTGAACTTATTGTAAATTATACTTATGTCCATTTTAAGGCCCTTTTTGCTGCCAGCATGGAAGAAAGGTGGTCTTTTTAGTATAAATGAGAATTAGGCCCAAAGAACTTCTACAAACTATGCCACCTCTCTAAAGGAGTCAGAGGATCCCTTTCTTCTGAGACAGATTCAGTAAAGTCATGTATTGCTGAACTTGTTCAGACTGTAAATCACTTCATAGACCCAAATTTCCTCCAATGAATTGAGAACACAAGACTTCTGATGTGAGACTGTTGTTTTCAGAGGTAGTCATGCTCATCGGTGTGGTCTCAAGTCCACCAAAAATAACGAACTGAGTGCAGGACCAGGAACTCAACACATTCCTTCTGAGCATTCTTTTGGGGAGGTTCTATGGCCTGTGTTATGCAGGAGGTCCGACTATGAAATATGCACCATTCATACAAACAGGAGCCATGGAAATTTTGATAGTCAGGACCACCATCTGCATATCTGCTCATTGCTGCTCTTGCCTGGTGCAAGAGAGTAGAGAGAATCTGATATCCCTGCTGGCGGATTGTCAATGCATCTTTTGGGAAGAATCTACCACCCACATTACATTTTAATAGTCTAAACAGTACTAAATTTGTCACTTGATGCTAGAGAATTTACAAACCATCATCGTCTAATCTCAGTTTCCTGAACAAACTAATTGAGAAGGTACCAAAAAAGAGTCTCAAACATTATCTGTCATCTCCTGGTATCCTTCTCATTAAGGCTATAGGTCAGGGCCTGGTACAGAGACAGTACTTGTTGAATTACTTCCTCCTGTCCAATGATAAGGGAAGTACATCTTTAATGATCAATCATCCCACTGGACGTATCTGTGGCATTTGATATCATTGATCACCAAGTACAAGTGCTACCATTTCAAGATGGGAAAAACAACTGCTGTGAAATGGCTCAAATCCTCTTCCTTGGATTAATCCTCGAGGGTCCTTCATAAGCAACTGTTCCTTCACCTCCAGTGCTTTCATTTGCAGAATGCCAGAAGTCTCAATCGTCCCTCCCATATTATCTCTATGTATAAGTAATCAGTTGAACAGACTAGACAATGCAGGTTGGCATGCTAGCAGTATCTACATGATGCCAAGCTCATTCACATCAAATGCAAAAATCAGCATCTCCTGGGTTTTTCAGTGCTTTGCTGAAATCCACTGAAGAGCACCTAACTAAAGCTGAATCCAAGTAAGATTGAGATGATAGTGGAAGGAAAGAAATCTAAGAACTTGTCCCCTCTATAACATCTCCCACTGTAGTAGGAATAGGAGTGGAGAGGTTATTTTTACTTTTGTATTTGGCATTAGTGTGATGGCTACTGGGATACTGTGTCCAGTTCTGGTATTCACATTTCAAGAAGGATGTTGATAAATGTAAGAGGGTTCAGCGAAGAGCCATGAGAATGTCTAAAGGATTAGAAAACATGTTTTACAGTGATAGAGCTCCTTGAGTCTATCTATTTAGTTTAACAAAGAGGTGTTTAAGGGGTGACTTGATTAGTCTATAAGTACCTATGTGGGGAACTAATATTTAATAATGGGCTCTTCAATCTATCAGAGACAGGTATAACATGATCTAGTGGCTGGAAGTTGAAGCAAGACAAATTCAGACTGGAAATGAAGCATACATTTTTAACAATGAGAGTAATCATTGGAACAATTTACCCCGGATTATGGTAGCTTCTCCATTACAATTTTTTAAAATCACAACTGGATGTTTTTCTAAAAAGATCTGCTCCAGGAATTATTTTGGTCAAGTTCTGTGGCCTGTGTTATACAAGAGGTCAGACTAGATTATCACAATGCTCCCTTTTGGCCTTGGAATCTATAAGGGGGGGGGGGTGGAGAAGGGAGAAAAATGTGCAAAATGAGAATCAGAATGGTCTTTAATGCATTTTTCAAAAAACTATAATTTTTAAGAAATGCAATTTCTTCTGTATGACTTGTTAAATATCTTTTTTGGTAAAATTAGGAGCTACATCCCAGATGTCAAAGAGCAAAATGTTCAGTCTACTTATTCAGACTACCATCTGAATCTCAAACCAGTTTGGCTTACATCAGCAGAAGACATGGTATGTAAATGTTATTTCTTCTTATAGTCATTTTTATACTACATCTCTACCCCGATATAATGCTGTCCTCAGGAGCCAAAACCTTACCGCGTTATAGGTGAAACCGTGTTATATCGAACTTGCTTTGATCTGCTGGAGCGCACAGCTCCGCCCACCTGGAGCGCTGCTTTACTGCGTTATATCCGAATTCTTGTTGTATCCGTTCACGTTATATCTGGGTAGAGGTGTACTTTCATATCAAGTGCTTCACTTCTTAGTGTGCAGGCAGAAAGGCTGTAATCTTACAAGTCAGGTATCTTTGTTTGAATTTATATGCCACTGTACTACAAATAATGAAGTATTTGACAAGAATGTGATACAGACCAGGATTCTGTGCTCATCTGACTGACCAGCTGTACATTTTAGAGTTCTGTTCTTAGCTTTTAGAAACACCTGAGTCTTCCAGACATTTAAAGTGATTGTTGTTTTTCAAGTGCTTGCTCATGTAGATTCTATTCTAGGTGTGCATATGCCCACGTGCACGGTTGTCAGAGATTTTTGCCTTAGCAGTCTCCATAGGGTTGGCTATGGCGCCCCCTTGAGTGCCAAGCTCGTGTCAGTATATCAGGCGCTGCTGGCCCTACACCCTCTCAGTTCCTTCGTTCTGCCCGTGGTGGTTAGTTGGAGTGCTTTGCCTTGCATAGCAAGGGCTAGCGGTTTCGTCTCTTCTTATTTTGAGCCTTAGGGCCTTGTAAATAGTTGTTTATAGTAGTTAGTGTTAAATAGTTAAGTGTAGTTAGAGTCCCAGTGGGCACGTCACCCCAGGCAGCGCATGCCACGGTCTCTGGGGTTTAAGCCTTGCACGGACTGTAAAAGGCCTATGCCTGTAAGTAACCCCCACAGCAGCTGCCTCAAGTACTTGGGAGAATCATATGTGAAGGACAAGTATTGTATCAGTAAAAATTTTCGACCCAGGACTCAGAAAGAGTGGGATATTCATTTGAGGGCTCTCCTCATGGATGCTGCCCTCCGTCCGGCTTCCGAGCCATCCTGCCAAGACTCAACTCCTACTACCTCGGCCTTGGTGCGCAGTGCACACCAGGCTCCGCCCAGCACTGCTCCCTGTTACTGGTGACCAGAAAGAAAACTCAAAAGCACAACTCCCTGGAACTGGGCAAGAAATTCCATGGAACATGAGGGAAAGGACCCAGTTCAGGCTGCCCGGCCACTCTGGAGCCACGTGGATGTGCTCCCTGATTGGGGCCCTTAGCCCCTTAAAGGATTGACCACCGACTCCTGGGAGCAGTAGGGGACACAAACTTGTGGCGACATCGACACCTTCCCAAGCTTCCCTGGCACTGAGAGAGCAGAGGCCTTCACCCTTACCGCCAGAGGCGGCAAAGCCTCCCTGCAAGGGTAAGCCAGCCGCTAAGCTCTCCCAGGGGGCACTTGAGTGCCGCCGATCCCCCGAGCCAATGCAACGCTTTCTGTCTCCGCGCTGCAGATCTCTGACATTGCAGCCCTTGGGGGAGGCACCAGTCCCCGTACCACCGGCACCGTTTACCTTCCCACCGGTCATCCTCTTGGCTCAGATCTCCATCGCCTGCCCCGTGAGGATTGCTCCCCATCATGATACCGGTCTCCCTGGTCCCGATCCTCCTCCAAGCACCGATCTCCAGCGGCAACAGATAGCAGGCAGATACAGGCATCAACTGCCCCAACGTGGTTGATTACTCTGGCATGGAAGGGCAGTTTAGACCCTCACGGAGACTTACCAGCGCGATTAGGCACCTGAGGCCGTGTCAACGTCTATGGCACTGCCTTGGCAGCATGGCCAGTGGCCAGCGCAGTGGCTTTATTGGAGTGCATGGGACATGCCAGTGATGATTATGCCCCCTTCGCACTGCTCATCTGCTGCCAGCTCGGAGCAACAGATAACGGCACTAGCGTCACCAGGCTTGGTGCATGAAGCATGCTCAGAGGTCTGGGTAGAGGAGACAGCGCCCACCCAAAACCATATTCCCCAACGGGGGATGATGCCCGGAGGCCTCTCCCAGTGGTACAGTCGTCCTCATTCCCAGACGAGGTGGTCGCGGGACCCTCGAGGGCCAGCCCGCTGGATGATTTTAAAGAACACCAGGCCCTGCTTCCATGGGTGACTGAGAACTTGGGCCTAGAGGTGGAGGAGATGGCCGGGCAGGCAGACACCTTGTTCAGTGTGCTTTCGGCTTCTACCCCTGCCTTTGTTGCACTACCAGTGCATGACGGGGTCCTGAAAATTGCCATGATCCTCTGGCAAACCCAGTCATCCATCCCTCCCACCTCCAAAAGAGCCAAAAAGAAGTACTTTGTCCTGGCTAAAGGGTTCGATTAACTCTTTATACCCACCCATCTCTGGGCTCGTGGTCTGCTCTCTGGCCAACAAGAAGAACAAACGGGGGCATGCCAGTTCAGCTCCCAAGAATAAAGAGGCCAAAAGAGTGGACATTTCCGGGAGAAAAATGTATTTTGAGAGCCAGTCTGCAATTCTAGGTGGCGAACCACTAGGCCCTCTTGGGCAGGTAGGTGCAACTTTAACTTATGGGACTCCCTCCGTAAGTTCAAGAAGTCCCTCCCTCAAGGTTTGGCCCAGGAATTCAGCACCCTGGTTGAGGACGGTACTGTGGCAGCGAGGTGCTTCCTCCAAATGGCATGGGATGCAGTGGACTCGGCGGCTAAGGTGGTCATTTCAGCGTGGTGATGAGGCGCAGCTCCTGGCTTCAGACCGCTGGCCTGTCCCAAGAGCTGCAAACCTCGATCCAGGACCTCCCGTTTAATGGGAATGGGCTCTTTGCAGGGCAAATGGATGTGAGGCTGCATGGTTTAAAGGACGCTTGGGCCACCCTTCGCTTGCTGGGTATGCATACACCGCAGTCTGCAAGGAAGCAGTGCCAGCCACCCCTGCCGCCAAGGCCTTGGCAGCCTCATCATGGGTCTGCAAGGGGAAGTGATAGAGATATGAGTTTTAGTCATTGCTGCCCTTCCTCCTCCCACTCACCCACGCAGCCTAGCCCGGCAAAGCATCCTGGGGACCAGAAGCACTCATTTTGAAAGTGTACTTGTGAGCGATGCCCCAGTCAGCTCCCCAGATCCACCTTGTTCTTTCCTCAACTGTCTTCGTCCCTACCGTTCAGCCTGTTCGCGGGTCATTCAGACCGCTGAGTGCTAGACATAGTATTTCAGGGCTATACCCTGTAATTTTCAGCCGCCCCTCTCTCCCACCCATCCCTCTTCAGGGACCCTTCTCGCGAGCAACTCCTCGTTCAAGAGGTCAAGAACTTCCTGCACCTGGGAGCGGTGGAGAAGATCCCTTGGGACCTGAAAGGGGTTCTATTCCCACTACTTCCTAATTCTGAAAGCAAAAAGGGGCCTCAAACCCATTCTGCACCTGTATCGCCTCAACAAGTCACTCAGAAAGTTGAAGTTTCACATGGTCTCCCTGGCCTCCATCATCCCTTGAGTTTCTACATGACCTGGTTGGATGTGACCTCGGTCAATATTTCTACCTCTGGGTAGTTTAAGTATGCATCAGATATAACCAAATAGTCTATCTTCTAGGGCAGGGGTTGCCAACCTGTGGCTCCAGAGCCGCATGCAGTTCTTCAGAGGTTAATATGCAGCTCCTTACATATGCGCTGACTCCAAGGCTGGAGCTACAGATAACTTTCCAGTGTGCTCTGGGGTGCTCACTGTTCAGCCCCCTGCTCTGCCCCTGGTCCTGCCATCACTCCTAAGGTGACCAGACGTCCCCGATTTTAACACATTTGTCCCGCGTCCCGACCGCACATCAGTCAGTATGCCCTTTGTCCCGATATCGGGGACTGCTCACCATGAGTAACCGCCAAAGTCCCGGGGCTGGCGTGGTGCTTCCTGGGGCAGCTCGGGGTGCGCCTGCCCGCCGGCAGGAGTCTGCAGTGCTGGCGGCCACTAGGCACAGAGGCAGAGGGGGTCTCTACATGCTGCACCGGTTCCCTCCTGCCCAGTCAGAGCTGCGGGGACGGGGCTTGCAAGCGCCAGCAGCAGGCAGAGAGCCCTCCGCCACCCCATCCACCCGACCTGACCCGACCCGACCCTAGGAGCCAGAGGGACCTGCTGGATGCTTCCCGGGAGCTGTCCCAGGTAAGCACCGCTGGGGACTCCCCGGCAGGTCCCTCTGGCTCTTAGGGTTGGGGCCCTGTGCGCGGCACAAAAAGCCGGAGAGCGCCATCCCGGGCTCCTGCCATCCTGGGAAGCTCAGTGAGCTGACGTGGCTGCGACCTGGGGAGAAGTCTGCCCCAAAGCAGTGGCGCAGTGCCACTGGTGGAGCCGCCACCGCCTGGCTCTGGGCAGCTGGAGGGGGCACCGGCAATGCCCCGCCCTGCAGACCGCATAGCTCCACTCACCGCACGGACAGCTCCCTGCGGTGCGCAGGCTCCGTTCAGTGCTGGGCGCTGTGCACGCCAGAGTGGTAAATAGCAACCCGGCCCCCGCCATGCCGTCCCCACGTCGCCAGCCTGCTGGCCAGCCTGCCATCAGCCGTGACACAACGAGGGTGTTTGGTTGGGGAGTGTAGCCTGCAGCAGCCGGAGGCAGGGAGGGCACCGAGGGGTCCGTGGCAGAGAGCAGGGGTGTATGGTGCCTCGATGTGGGGCAGTTTTCCCTCTGCCCCCCCAACTATCTCCCGCAGCAGGGGTGGGGGTGGTTATAAAGCCAGGCAGGAGAGTCAGTGGCCACTTTGGGTGAGTCTGCCCTGCAGTTTAAGTGCAGGGTTAGTGGGACTTGAGTCAGCTGAGCTGTGTTAGGGAGCCCTGGGCTTAGGGTGATCAAAGATCCCAATATTAGAGGCTTTGTCTTGTATAGGCAAGTATTCCCCTCCCCTGGGTGGCGGGGGGGAAGTGTCCCAATTTTTTACACTTGCTATCTGGTCACCATAACCACTCCACTCCTTCCCCCAAGCCTTCCATGCCCTTGCTCCTCCCTTCTCCCCACCAGTGCACACTGCAAAACAGCTCATAGACTCATAGTCTTTAAGGTCAGAAGGGACCGTTATGATCATCTAGTCTGACCTCCTGCACAACGCAGGCCACAGAATCTCACCCACCCACTCCTGTAACAAACCCCTAACCTATATCTGAGTTGTTGAAGTCCTCAAATCGTGATTTAAAGATCTCAAGGTGCAGAGAATCCTCCAGCAAGTTACCCATGCCCCACGCTGCAGAGGAAGGTGAAAAACCCCCAGGGCCTCTGCCAATCTGCCCTGGAGGAAAATTCCTTCCTGACCCCAAATACGGTGATCAGTTAAACCCTGAGCACGTGGGCAAGACTCACCAGCCAGCACCCAGGAAAGAATTCTCTGTAGTAACTCAGATCCCACCCCATCTAACATCCCATCACAGACCATTGGGCATATTTACCTGCTAATAATCAAAGATCAATTAATTGCCAAAATTAGGCTATCCCATCATACCATCCCCTCCATAAACTTACACACACACACACACCCCGCCCCAGTTTCTGGATCTTCAGTTCTCAGATTCATCCCAGATCCTGGATAGGGTATCTACCACAATTAAATGATTTCCTGGAGTGAATTCAATGCTATAGTCATATTTTTAGAAGCTTTATTAGAAGTCTTTGAATTCTAGATGGTGTCTTCCACAGGTCCTTTTTTTGCAACGGCTATCAATGGTTTAAGACCAGTTTCAATTACAAAAGATATTCCATAAATGTAGTTGTGACAAGTGTCACAGCCAAATGCAGTTCCCAGGGTTTTCTTTTCAATATGTGTGTATTTGTACTCTATTTGCGAAAGCAATCTAGGCATATGCTTGCTGGACTCCAGTCACAGCCTTTCTTTTGGAGGAGTACTAAACCTATTCAGCATCTGTGGTATCTTTGTAGGGCATAATATATCACATGAGCTCCCACACTACAATATTTAAGTAACATTTTCAGTTTGTTTGTATTAATTTCATGCTGTTTAGTCCAGTTTGTTCCATACCATTAAGTAATAGTTTTCTCATAATTTTTGTATCAGCCAGGTTATGAATTTGCCCAGCCAGGTCACCATATCTGTACACCATTGTAAATCTTTTTTGCTTTGGGCTTGGCATTCTAAGGATGGCTTCTACTTTTGCTGGATCTGGCTTGGCACCACTTTCTGACAGGATTTCCCCCAAATAGAGAAGTTCTGTCTTTGTGAACTGGCACTTTTTCTTCAACTTCAATCCTTTATCCCTGGCAATCTGCAGAATTTTTGCAAGCCTCACATTGTGTTCCTGTTCTGCAGTGTCTCAGGTGAGAATATAATCTCTGCACACCTTGACGCCTTTCAGTGCCATCCAGTAAGTGCTGTATGGTTCTGTGGAATACTTCAGGTGCAGAGCAAATTCCAAAAGGTAGACTTGGAAGCAGTATCTGCTAAAGGGAGTGTTAGAAGTACACAGCTGTGAGCTCTCAGAGGTCAAGGGAATTTGCCAAAACCTATTCGGTGCATCTGGAATGATGAAAAATTTGGCATCCTCCTATCTCTCCCAAAACTTTATATCTGGTTAGTATGTGATAATGCTACCTTTTTATGTTCGTGATTAATTCCCTGGGATCAAGACACAAACTCAAAGTATACCTCTACCCCAATATAACGCGACCCAATATAACGCGGTAAAGCAGTGCTCGGGAGTGGGGGGGCTGCGCACTCCAGGGGATCAAAGCAAGTTCGATATAACGTGGTTTCACCTATAACGCGGTAAGATTTTTTTGGCTCCCGAGGACAGCGTTATATTGGGGTAGAGGTGTAATATGCTTGGTAATAGTGAACATAATATTAAATTTAGCTTCCCTGTGCTGGGGGAAAACACCACAGCAGCCCACCATGGTAGATTTTAATTTCAAAAAGGGGGACTACACAAAAATGAGGAAGTTAGTTAAACAGAAATTAAGATATAGTGCCAAAACTGAAATCCCTGCAAGCTGCATGGAAACTTATTAAAGACACCATAATAGAGGCTCAACTTAAATGTACAGTAACTCCTCACTTAATGTTGTAGTTATGTTCCTGAAAAATGCGACTAAGCGAAACAATGTTAAGCGAATCCAATTTCCCCATAAGAATTAATGTAAATGGGAGGAGTACGTTCCAGTGAAAAGAATTTCCCTAGAACGTAACACACACACACCCGCATTTAAAAATACACACACATTCTATAAGTTTTAAACAAATAATTTAATACTGTACACAGCAATGATGATTGTGAAGCTTGGTTGAGGTGGTGATGTCAGAGAGTGGAAGAGCGTGGGATATTTCCGAGGGAATGCCTTATTGCTAAATGATGAACTAGCTTTTGGCTGAGCCCTCAAGGGTTAACACGTTAATGTAGCCTCACACTCTACAAGGCAGCACAAATGGAGGGAGGGGAGACAGCATGGCAGACAGAGACACACAACCTGTGTGTGGGACAAAGAGAGAGATGCGCATTGCCCCTTTAAGCATGCTGACCCCACTCTAAGTAAACTGCCTTTTTAAGTATATCAGCAAGTTGAGACAACAGCTGCGGCCAGCAAGCTCTCTCTGTCCTGAGCCCTGTCCTGTCTCCACCCTGCTCTATATGGAGAAGGAGTAAGCGGGGGACAGGAGCAGGGGGAAACCCTGACATTATCCCCCTTCTCCTCCCCCCCCCCCCCCACAGCAAGCAGGAGGCTCCCGAGAGCAGCTTCAAGACAGTGGGCAGGAGCAGCACATGGTAGTGGGGGGAGGGACAGCTGAACTGCTGGCAATTGATAGCCTGCTGGCTGGCTGCCGCACGGGGAACTTAGGGGAGCGGGGAGCTGATGGGGGGTGGGGTGGGGGGAGGGCTGCTCGTCCACCCTGGTTCCAAGCCCCCTACCAGCTAGCTGCAACGGGCTGCTCTTCCTGCAAGCAGCGGATAAAGCAAGCAGCTGCCAAACAATGTTATAAGGGAGCATTGCACAACTTTAAATGAGCATGTTCCCTAATTGAACAGCAACGTAGCAACGTTAACCGGGACGACTTTAAGTGAAGAGTTACTGTATACTCCAAATTAAAAAACATAGTAAGAGAACCAAAAAAGTGGCTAAATAACAAAGTAAAAGAAGCAGTGAGAGGCAAAAAGGCATCCTTTAAAAAGTGGAAGTTAAATCCTATTGAGGAAAATAGAAAATAGCATAAACTCTGGCAAATGAAGTGTAAAAATATAATTAGAAAGGCCAAAAAGGAATTTGAAGAACAGCTAGCCAAAGACTCAAAAAGTAATAGCAAATTTTTTTTTTACGTACATCAGAAGCAAGAAGCCTACTAAACAACCAGTGGGGCCACTGGATGATCAAGATGCTAAAGGAGCACTCAAGGATGATAAGGCCATTGCGGAGAGACTAAATTAATTCTTTGCATCGGTCTTCACAGCTGAGGATATGTGGGAGATTCCCAAACCTGAGCCATTCTTTTTAGGTGACAGATCTGAGGAATTGTCCCAGATTGAGGTGTCGTCAGAGGTGGTTTTGGACCAAATTGATAAATTAAACAGCAATAAGTCACCAGTATCAGATAGTATTCACCCAAGAGTTCTGAAGAAACGCAAATGTGAAATTGCAGAATTACTAACTGTGATTTGTAACCTATCATTTAAATCAGCTTCTTTACCAAATGACTGGAGGATAGCTAATGTGATGACAATTTTTAAAGAAGGCTCCAGAGGTGATTCTGGCAATTACAGGCCAGTAAGCCTGACTTCAGTACTGGGTAAACTGGTTGAAACTATATTAAAGAACAGAATTGTCAGACATACAGATGAACATAATTTGTTGGAAGAGTCAACATGGGTTTTGTAAAGGGAAATCATGCCTCACTAATCTACTAGAATTTTTTTGAGGGGGGTGAACAAGCATGTGGACAAGGGGATCCACTGGATATAGTGTACAGAAAGCTTTTGACAGGGTCGCTCACCAAAGACTCTTAAGCAAAGTAAGCTGTCATGGGATAAGAGGGAAAGTCCTCTCATGGATCAGTGACTGGTTAAAAGATAGGAAACAAAAGGTAGGAATAAATGGTCAGTTTTCAGAATGGAGAGAGGTAAATAGTGGTGTCCCCCAGGGTTCTGTACTGGGGTCAGTACTGTTCAACATATTCATAAATGATCTAGAAAAAGGGGTAAATAGTGAGGTGGCAAAAATTGCAGATGATACTAAACTATTCAAGATAGTTAAGTCCAAAGCAGACTGTGAAGAGCTACAGAAGGATCTTACAAAACTGGGTGACTGAATTTCATCTGCCATTTTGTTGCCCAATGTTGATAAATGCAAAGTAATGCACATTGAAAAACATAATCCCAACTATACATATAAAATGATGGGGGTCTAAATTAGCTGTTACCACTCAAGAAAGAGATCTTATAGTCAATTGAGGATAGTTCTCTGAAAACATCCACTCAATGTGCAGGAGCAGTCAAAAAAGCTAACAGAATGTTGGGCATCCTTAAGAAAGGGATAGATAATAAGACAGAAAATATCATAATGCCTTTATATAAATCCATGGTACGCCCACATCTTGAATACTGCATGCAGATTTGGTCATCTCATCTCAGAAAAGATATATTTGAATTGGAAAAGGTTCAGAAAAGGCAACAAAAATGATTAGGGGAATGGAATGACTTCCATATGAGGAGAGATGAATTTCATCTTGGAAAAGAGATGATTATGGGGGGATATGATAGAGGTCTATAAAATCATCATCGGTGAGTACACCCAACCAGAGGCACTGGCTTCCTCCTGGCCCAGGGGTACTCAAACCCCAGCTCTGTCCCAGGCCCTGCCCCCACCCTGTCCTTTCCCCCAAGTCCCCGCTTCTCCAATTCCTGCCCAGTTCTGCCCCCTCCCCTTAGCATGCCCCATCCCCTACTCCTCCCCCTCACCCCTTCCAGCGCCTCCTGTATTCTCCGAAACAACTGACAGACAGGGCAGAGGTGCTGGGGGAAAGGGGAAGGAGTTGATTGTTGGACCGACAGGTGAACGGGAGGAGCTGGCTGCCAGTGGGTGCTAAGCACCCACTAATTTTTTTCCGCAGGTGTTCCAGCCCTGGAGCGCCCACGGAGTTGGCGCCTATGCACCAAACCTGTAGGTTTCTCAACTCTTTCTATTACTTCTATTGCAGTTCTTGCTGGTGTCTGCCTCTCAGGGCCACAGGTACCTTCCTGGATGCATATAAACAGGGGTTTGCATCCTTCTTCAAAATTATTTTGTGCATGACTGGCAGTTTTCCCAAACCTTTGAACACCTCTCTATATTTCTCTACTAAGGTTTAGATGCCTTGCAGCAAGTTGTATTCTATATTAAATAGCTTGCATATGAGTCCCAATTGTTGATTTGATTACAGGCCCAGTATTGGTTTTCTATCTCCTATAATAATAATAATTAATAAAGGTATTCTTAGTTTTTTCTTTCTTGTGTCAGATTGCGCTGGCATCTGCCCACCACAGAAATAGGGGGAGTGCATTGTAAGCTGTCAGGACATTTGCCTGTTTCTCCTGTGGGGGGCTTATATTTTAAAGTTAGCAGCACTAGTGTGGCAATTACATTGGTGTCAGCACCTGTATCTACTGTATGTGTGATTTGTGAACCACTAGTATTAAGAGTGACGAACTAGTTATTGTGTACTGGCAGCCACTGCAGCATGGCATCAGCATATACTGCTTCCTCAGTGGAGCTATCGCCATATTCCTGCACTGCATCAGTTTTCTGATGTCTGCATTGGTTAGCAAAATAGTTGTACTTGTGACACACTGCACTTTTGTCCAAATGCTGTTTTTTTCACCCTTCCTTATATTGACTGTTGTCAGTGTCGCTTTTTTGTGCATGTTTCCTTTCTGTCCTGCTGTGCAATGACCTTCCGCACAGTGTCCCTGTTATCCGCTTTGATTGATGTTTGCATTTGCAGTTTTGTATGTTCTGCTGCTTTGCAGATGTTTGTGGCTTTTTCCAAAGTTAAGTCTCTAAATAGATGCTCCGATAGCTTTGCATTGTTACACCTGCCACCAGCCTATCTAATCAAGGAATCTCCATAAGGCCTAAAGTTGCAGCACTGGATTTTACTCTTCAAGTCTGTGTTGTAATCCTCAGTTCCTTTTTTACTCTTATGTGGAAAAGAATCTTTCGTAAGTTTCATGATTTGTAGGAAATCACTGCTAGGATTTTCTCAAAATCTTCACTGTTGTCAGGGGAGAGCTGGAAGCTGTTAAAAAGGTGTACAGCTTCCTGACCAACTACAGTTAGCAGTAAGGTACTTTCTAGTCTCCACTCCACTCAGTTTATTGTCATCATGTATCACAAATCATCACCGCCACCACTGTTTACACTTTTTCCAGAACTCATCCATGCATAGGTGCTGGCTTCCTCCGGACCCCAGGGGGTGCTCAACCCCCGCTCAGCCCCAGGTCCCGCCCCCTTACCCCACCACTATCCCGTCTTTTCTTACCCCCACTCTGCCGCAGGCCCTGCCCCACCCCACCCCTTCTCCCAAGTCCCCACCCATGCCCTGCCTCTTCCCTCCCGGTTCGGCCGCCTCCCCTAGTATGCCCCGTCCCTGTTCCTCCCTGAGCCTCCTGCATGCCACAAAACAGCTGATCACAGCATGCAGGAGGCACTGGGAGGGAGGGGGAGGAGTTGATCCAGCTGCTGGTAGGCGGGAGGAGGGAAGCTGGCTGCCAGTGGATGCTAAGCACCCACTAATTTTTTTTCCATGGGTGCTCCAGCCCTTGAACCACTTTGCTAAGAACTTGGATTCACACATGCAGTCTCCTCTAGGAACTGCAGTTGCTAAGGCAACTGCTTTTTCTTTAGCTGGCTATGCAATGCATCTTACTGTATAGGTGTTTTAAAGCAGTTTTTAATCATTCATAGAATTATTTATTACTAAGTCCCAAATGGCTGCATAATGTTTAGTATGAATTCGAGGTCCTTGCTCCAAGGTTTGTACAAATTCTGAAAATGTTGTCAAATATATAATTTTTTTTAATACAAACAGTTTACTATTGTAACTTTTCCCCCAGGACAATAAAACTGAACAAGACATTGATGAAGCTTTGTGGATAACTGCTTTTAATCTTGAGCGTTTAAAAACTGCAGAAAAGGTAGGGTAAAGAGATACTTCGATTCAGTTTGAAATATTTCAGATTTCATTTACTTAACATCAAAGTTCCATATTCCTGTAGGTTATATTGGAATTGTTTATCTTATCACAAAAACATTCTGTGTCTGCTCTTGTCATTATCTTGGTCTGTGATCTTCTTCTTCGAGTGCTTGCTCATATCAATTCCAATTAGGTGTGCGCGCGCTGCGTGCACGATCGTCGGAGAATTTTCTACCCTAGCAACATCTGGTGGGTCGGCTGTGGAGCCCCCTGGAGTGGCGCCTTCATGGCGCTGGATATATACCCCAGCCAACCCAGTGCCCCCTCAGTTCCTTCTTACCGCCCATGACGGTCGTTGGAACTGTGGAGCGCGGTATAGCTGTTTTCCACTCTCCCTAGGTTTACTCGTTAGTTCTTGTAGATAGTAGTTTTGTTGTTAATAGTTTTATAGAGTAGTTATAAATAGCTAGCGGGGGGTAAAGGGGGCTTTTATCCCCCCCTTTTTTCCCCCAGCACGCAGCCGGGCTCATGCCCAAGGCTCCTGGCTTTAAGCCGTGCGTGACCTGTGCTAAGCCTATGCCAATGGGAGACCCTCACGACTCTTGTCTGAAGTGTCTAGGGGAGTGTCATAACTATAAAGGGAAGGGTAACAGCCCTCCTGTGTACAATACTATAAAATCCCTCCTGGCTAGAGACTCCAAAATCCTTTTACCTGTAAGGGTTAAGAAGCTCAGGTAACCTGGCTGACACCTGACCCAAAGGACCAATAAGGGGACAAGATACTTTCAAATCTTGGTTGTGGGGAAGGCTTTTGTTTGTGCTCTTTGTTTTGGTGGTTGTTCGCTCTTGGGACTAAGAGGGACCAGACATCAGTCCAGGCTCTCCAAATCTTTCTGAACAAGTCTCTCATATTTCAAACTTGTAAGTAAACAGCCAGGCAAGGCGTGTTAGTTTTTATCTTTGTTTTCTCAACTTGTAAATGTACCTTTTTGCTAGAGTGTTTATCTCGGTTTGCTGTCACTTTAAACCTAAGGCTAGAGGGGGATCCTCTGGGCTCTTTAAGTTTGATTAGCCTGTAAAGTTATTTTCCATCCTGATTTTACAGAGATTATTTTTACCTTTTTCTTTAATTAAAAGTCTTCTTTTTAAGAACCTGATTGATTTTCCTTGTTTTAAGATCCAAGGGGTTTGGATCTGTATTCACCAGGGAATTGGTGAAGAGTCTCTCAAGGCTACCCAGGGAAGGGAATTAGCATCTTGGGAGTGGTGGCAGCGGACCAGATCTAAGCTGGTAGTTAAGCTTAGAAGTTTCATACAGGCCCCCCACATTTGTACCCTAAAGTTCAGAGTGGGGAGGCAGCCTTGACAGGGAGTCTGACCAGACGGACAAGTGTAAGATCTGCAAGGCTTTCAGGCCCAGGACCAAAAAGGAGCGGGACTTTAGACTTGAGCAGCTCCTTATGGAGGTGGCACTTAGCCCAGATCCTCCTTCAGCGCACCAAGTTCTGGCACCGAGCGCCTCGATGCACAGCGCCCCGGCAGCGCCCTCGGGTACTGCACCATGAGGAGACGTGGATAAGGCCCCACGGCACTGTCTTCCGTCGGCACCACATCCGCCGCAAGCCCCTTGGTGCAGTTCCCCGTCTCCGTAAGAACCAGGACACTGTCGTACAACAGGCACCGGCTCTCCCCGAACCGGTGGTGGAGTCGCGTCCGGCTTCGGAGTGCCAGAGGGTGCAGGCATCGTTGACACCGTCGACTCCGGCACTGGTTGTAGGGCCGTTGAGACTGGCTCCCCGCCTCGTCCTGTGGTTGAGGCCTGGCTCCCCTCTACGCCGGAGACAGTTGCGATGGTGAAGGACCTCATGGCCCTCATGGAGCCGGCGCCATCTCAGACCACACGGTGCAATCCAGGGGCAAGCCTGCCCTGATACATCCTCCATCTCCGAGCATGGACTTGCGGCACCGCTCCCGGTCTCAGAGCAGGTCCCGACGCCGCTTGCAGGCCCGGCACCGGTCTTCATCTCAGCACCGGTCGTACTCGCGGCCCAGATCTTCCTCCCGGCACCGGTCCACTTCTCAGCACCGACCCAAGCATCGGTACCGGTCAGAGTCCAGACGCAGTTCCTGGCACCGGTATGAGCGGCGCTCCCGTTCGCGAGGCCGCTCCCAGCACCGAGCCTACAGATAGTCTTTGTCTTCGCGATCCAGATCGGGATCCCGGTACGGCATGGTCTGGGTGTCATTGGTGTACCATTCTTATCGGGACAACCTGAACATGGTGGTCACGGTTCCGAACTTGGTCTTGACCTCTCTCTCACCTGGTGGCCGGACCACAAGGTGGTTTGCGCAGGAGTGCCGTTTCACGCCCCACAACCCTCCCTGTACCTGGTCACGGACGCTTCATCTCTAGGTTGGTGCACTCACCTCGGGGAGCACCATACACAGGGCCTGTGGACCGCATTCCAACTAGCTCTGCACATCAATGTTTGAGAGCTGATGGCGGTGCGCCTAGCCTGTCAGGCATTTCTTGGTCTCGTACATGGCCGTTGCATGTCAGTCCTCACAGACAACACCACGGCCATGTTCTACATCAACAAGCAAGGAGGAGCCTGGTCGTCTCTCCTATGCCAAGAGGCCATTCGCCTATGGGAGTTCTGCATTGCCTACTCGATACATCTCATGGCATCATTCCTCCCTGGAGTCCAGAATGCTCTAGCGGACCGTCTCAGCAGATCCTTCCAGTCGCACGAGTGGTCGATTCGCCCGGATATCATCCATTCCATCTTCCAGAGGTGGGGATTTCCCCAGGTCGACCTGTTCGCCTCACGCACCAACAGGAAGTGCCACGTGTTCTGCTCCCTCTAAGGGCGATCTCCGGGATCCCTGTCGAACGCTTTCCTGCTATCGTGGAAAGACTAGCTATTCTACGCTTTCCCTCAATTTCCACTGGTCCACAGGCTCAAGCTACGCAGAGACAAGGCACGGATGATTCTAGTCGCTCCAGCTTGGCCAAGACAGCACTGGTACACCACGCTTCTGGAGCTATCGGTACAGACTCCGATCACGCTTCCATTGTGCCAGAACTTGATCTCTCAGGACCACGGCTGACTCTCTCACCCCGACCTACAATAGCTCCATTTTACAGAGTGGATGCTCCATGGCTGAATTGGACAGAGCTACGATGCTCACATCCCGTGCAACAGATTCTGCTGGGAAGTAGGAAACCCTATACATGGACCACTTACTTGGCCAAGTGGAAGCGTTTATCCTGTTGGTGCGAGCAGCGGGCCACGCCCCCCTTGCAGGCGTCAATTCCGCTTATACTTGAATATCTCCTATCCCTAAAACAGCAGGGCTTGGCGATTTATCTTCGGTCAGGGTTCACCTGGCTGCTATATCGGCGTTCCACCCAGGAGAACACGCTTCCTCGGTCTTCTCTAACCCAATGGTCGTCAGATTCCTCAAGGGCGTAGACCGTCTATACCCACAGCAACGTCAACTGGTTCCGGTGTGGGATCTTAACCTGGTTCTCTCCAAGCTCACGGGGCCCCCGTTCGATCCATTGGCTACCTGCTCACTCCTTTACCTATCTTGGAAGACAGCCTTCCTTGTAGCCATCACTTCAGCAAGGCGTGTTTCTGAAATCAGGGCGCTCACGTCTGAGCCTCCATACACCATAAAGACAAGGTGCAGCTTTGCCCCCCCACCCTGCCTTTCTTCCCAAGGTGGTATCAGCTTTTCATGTGAACCAGGATATATTTCTCCCGGTCTTCCATCCCAAGCCGCCCGCCACGCGTCAAGACCAGCGTATGCACTCCTTGGACGTATGCAGGGCCCTTGCTTTCTATATTGAGCGTACGAAGCCGTTTTGGAAGATGATGCAACTCTTCGTTGCAGTGGCCGACCGGATGAAAGGCTTACTGGTCTCCTCGCAACGTCTCTCCTCTTGGATCATGTCCTGCATTCGTGCTTGCTACGATCTGGCTGGTGCCCCGACGCCACGCCTCACCGCCCACTCCATGAGAGCCCAAGCCTCCTCAACTGCCTTCCTGGCTCACGTCCCGATCCAGGACATTTGTAGAGCGGCGGTTTGGTCATTGGTCCACACCTTTGCCGTTCATTATGCGCTTGTACAGCAGTCCAGAGACGATGCTGCATTTGAATCAGCGGTTCTGCACTCAGCGATGTCTCACTCCGACCCCACCGCCTGGGTAAGGCTTGGTAGTCACCTAATTGGAATCGATATGAGCAAGCACTCGAAGAAGAAAAACGGTTACTCACCTTTGTAATTGTTGTTCTTCGAGATGTGTTGCTCATATCCATTCCTAACCCGCCCCCTTTCCCCACTGTCGGAGTATCCGGCAAGAAGGAACTGAGGGGGCGCTGGGTCGGCTGGGGTATATATCCAGCGCCATGAAGGCGCCACTCCAGGGGGCTCCAGAGCCGACCCACCGGGTGTTGCTAGGGTAGAAAATTCTCCAACGATTGTGCACGCGGTGCGCGCACACCTAATTGGAATGGATATGAGCAACACATCTCGAAGAACAACAGTTACAAAGGTGAGTAACCGTTTTTTTTGGTGCCTCTCCTACCCTATTTGGCTGTTCTTGCACAATTTCTGTGGAGTTGGATCCTCATTAAGGTCCTGATTCAGTAAAGCACTTAAGCCTATGCTTATTCTAAACCTATGAATAGTCCCCTTGAACTGTGCATTTGCTTAAAAGTACCTGTTTATATGTTTTATTGGATTGGGGCAATATCTACCATTCTCTGTCAGATTAGCAACTCAGTGGTTAATTTCCTTGTTTTTTTGTGTGCTTCCTTCTGAACTTGAAGCTGGGTATGTACTACTCTTCATAAGCAGTATTTCCCTAAATAAAATAGATCAAATTTTGATTTACATAAATCAAAATGTGCATGTTCAGAATACAGAAAAGAAAATGTGAAAGGGGAGATGTTAGGGGGCTTATTCCTTCACTCTCTCACTTCCTTGGTCCTTCTCGCATGAACAGAGAGCAACAGTACCCAAAGTCCGAAGGTGCAAACAGTTCAATGTTTGTTGGGGTGAACTTCCAGCATGCATGATTTCAGTTTCCTTCCTCAGTGTCCCCTTTCCCAGCTCTGACACCACAGAGTCTTGCCTGTGTCCCTGTTCCCATTCCCCCCCTTAGCGAAACATGATTCCAATTCTCCCACCCGTATTCCCTGTTCCCATTCCCCCCTTACTTCCTGATTAACTGAGGACTATATAGTAAAACTTGAGTTCTGCTTAGCTATACCTTAACCAATCATTTTAATGAAATTTAACTAACCAATTCTAACACATTATGTAACATCATTATTTAACCAATTATATCCCACCTCCTTAATTGGTTTACACCCAACAAAATTAATTATACAGCAGACAGAAACAATCACAGAACCAGACAGAGATTATACAGACAGACAATAGGGAAGTGGAGACTACAGTGATAGAACAATACAGAAATGAGGATTTCGCATCCCAGCTATTGATAAATGAGTTCTTGCCAGACAGGATGCTATCAAACTAAGTTTCCTTTTACATCTTCTAGGCTCTTCCCTTTCTCTGGAGGTGATAGAAATACAGTCCTGTCCTGATATTCCTAACAGCCCAATAGCACCTTATTTCAATGTGACTAGTTTGGAATGTAAGGATGTGACCATACACTTCCCAGTTTATGGCTGCCTCTGCTACTTAGCCGAAGGCCTTAGCCTAAGAACAGGGCCCCAGACTGTCACACTAAGAGAAGGCCCTTACACAGACAGGCAGTAATTTTGATTCTTTCTTTTATACCTCTATAACTAGCTTAGTGATAAGAATACACCTAAATTCTTAAAGTATAGGTCTTTGCAGACAGGCCAGAATATCTATATCCTAACAGGAGACTTTAAAATACTGGGTAGCTGACTATACATTTATGGCAAGATTATGGAAAATATCCTATAGATATAATATAATGAAGTCCTTTTCCCCAGAACATAACTTATTTAACAGATCATGCTTTTGGATTAGTTGCAGAAAAAGTTTAAATTTCTGCAATTTTGTGTTTGTTAGCCATGCACAAATGTGGCTTAGGCCAAGTCTGCACTTAAAGCTTGACATAGCTTTGGTGCTGAATTAGGCTGAATTGTACTAAGTAACTTCTAATTCCAAATAAACATCTGTTCCTATCCGATAGTAAAGGCTTGACAGCAAGTATAGGTTAATAAGGTAGTATGAGCTCTTGTGTTTCTATCATGCTTAGCACAACGGGATCCTGGTCCCTGACTAGGACTCCTAGGTGCTATGGTACTATAAATAATTAAAATGTTTCTTAAAGTAGTCTGATTGATTAGGCCTGAAGCTGCTGGTTGAATAGGGCAGACAGTTAACATCCAGGGGACTGAAGTATAAATTATTGTGTCAACTTGAGAAGAGCAAAGAATGACTGAATAGCAAATAGTGGAGTTCACACTTCATTGCTCTTAGAATCATAGAATATTAGGGTTGGAAGAGACCTCAGGAGGTCATCTAGTCCAATCCCCTGGTCAGAGCAGGATCAAAACCAACTAAATCAGTGGTAGGATTCAGACTCAGTTTGCTCATCTGAATCCTACTACTCCCCCACCCATGGAAGGAGGACAGGGTACTAAAAGGTAAGGACATCATCCCCCACCCCTCCACAAGCACAAGGCCCAGAAAAATCCCAGGCCTTGTCGGAACCATTCTTTTTAATTGCATTAGAATCCAGCCACAAGTTGTGACAAAATTAACATTCCATTGTCAAGCCCGGCCTTAAAAATCTCTAAGGATGGAGATTCCACCACCTCCCTAGGTAACCCATTCCAGTGCTTCACCACCCTCCTAGTGAAATAGTTTCCTAATATCCAACCTAGACCTCCCCCCCCTGCAACCTGAGACCATTGTTTCTTGTTCTGTAATTTGCCACCACTGAGAACAGCCAAGCTCCATCCTCTTTGGAACCCCCTTCAGGTAGTTGAAGGCTGCTAGCAAATTTCCTCTCACTCTTCTCTTCTGCAGCCTAAATAACCCCAGTTCCCTCAGCCTCTCTTCGTAAGTCATGTGCTGCAGCCCCCTGATCATTTTCATTGCCCTCCACTGGACTCTGTCCAATCTGTCCACATCCCTTCTGTAGTGGGGGGACCAAAACTGGACACAATACTCCAGGTGTACAGCTTCACCAGTGCTGAATAGAGGGGAATAATCACTTCCCTCGATCTGCTGGCAATGCTCCTACTAATACAGCCCAATATGCCATTGGCCTTCTTGGCAACAAGGGCACACTGCTGACTCATATCCAGCTTCTCGTCCACTGTAATCCCCAGGTCCTGTTCTAGACTCTTTGCAAGCTACATTTGGTTTATGGTGTTGAGGTTTTCTTTGCAGCCATAACAGCTAGAAATTTACTTTATTTTTTAAAAAACTGAGATTCTGGAGAACAAAATAGTAGCTTCAGAGAGGTGATTGTATAGTATATGGGTGCATATCAGCTATTTCCAAACACTGTTCCCTACATTGGTGTGCCTCTTTTCCTCATCTCTTCCTTTCTATGGGCATGTCAACAACAAAAATTGTACCTCTTTTTAATTATACCAATTATAGTTAAAGCAGTACAATCCCCCTACTGTAGGTGCAGTTACATCAGTATAGGTGCTTTATACAGGTATTAAGGTATTTTATACTGCTATAGCTGCATCCACATTATGGGAGTTGTACTTGTGTGCCTATTTTGGGGGGGAAAGATTATACTCCTAACTGAAATATTGTACCAGTACAGAAACGGTGTATAGATCAGGTCAAAAGCTTTAGTTCTTCTAGTTTTGTTTATCCTTCAATGTTCTTTGTTGTCACTCTGACTCTGAAATGTGTTTGTGTGATTCTCATTGTTGCCTCTGACATTTATAAATGACTGTGGCTTATTAGTTTGCATAAATAGGATGAATGATTAGGCATTGATTTAGTTATCTTTTAAAAATGAAATAGATGCTGGGATATTTGGAATCCAAAGTGAAGCAGGAAGAAGACAGGATTGTAGACATTATAGATAAAAAGTTTGATAATCTTATTACTTCTCTTCAGTCAAGGTAAGGTGACTATTTTTATGTCATGGACAAGACAAACTTGTATTACATTTAAAAAAAAAATAAGTTAGTTAACTGGAAATATTGGTGTCATTAATGTAGTTTTAGTACTTCCTATGACAATATTTCATAATATCTTTATTAATCTGTCCAACCATGAACAACATTTACTCCTGAGGGAATTCTGCGCCAAAAAAATTAAATTCTGTGCACAATATTTTAAAATTCTGCAACGTTCTGCAAATTTGTCAATTAATAAACGTGGCTCCAGCATGGCAGTGGGGAACACAGGCCACTGGCTGCATTGAGGTGGGAGAGCATCCTGAAGCCCCCACTTCCACTGGTACAAAGACTTGGCAGTGAGGCTGTACCCGACCCTGACATGGTGCAAGGGCTAGGCCTGCCCTAGAAACACCCAGGGTCCTGCTTCTGTGTGCGAGGTGCACAATATGTGGGTAGGCAGGCTCAGCCCAGCAGCATACAAGTATGGAGGGTCTTAGTGTGGTGGGGGATCCAGGTGTGGGGTGAGAGGTTTTTCTGTGGGGCAATCTGGGTGTGGGTGGCTCAATGTGAGATCTGGATGCATGGGCTTGTTGGGGGGTTCCGGGTGCAGGGACAGTGGAACTCTGCAGGGGATCCAGGTGAAGATGATTGGGGCTCAGTGGAGAGGTCTGGGTCTGGGGGGTTCAGTGAGGGGTCCTGGTGCTGAGGGGGTGGGGCTTAATAGGGTGGGGGTCCAGGTGCAGCTGGTTGGGGCTCAGTTGTGTGGGGGTCAGGGTGTGGGGGACTCATCTGGGGGAGGGGGGTCCAGGCGTAGAGGGGTAGGGCTTGTCAGGGTGAGGATTTGATGGGCCTGCTTAACAGCAGAGCCCCAGCTGGTGCTGAGGGGATGCCACATGCCCTGAGTAATTTTGTTTTTCATACGGGGTCTCTTACGTTGGAACTTTCCTGTTCTTGCTAGAGAACTCTTTGGAAGAGTAGAATGGGACATGTTATCTTAAGAGTGAAACTTAAGTGGCAACTTTCTTAGTCCTCAGTTGAAGTGTGTGGAAATATCCAAGGGCTGGAATGGAGATACTTCTAAGCATGCACTCAAGGATAGCAAAGGGAATTAAAAAGTTTACTTCTAGTAACAAAAGTAGTTCTTTGAATAGTATCCCTATGGGTGCTCCACTCTAGGTGTATTCGTGTCTCTATGCCTCAGATCAGAGATTTTAGGTAGCGGTGTCCGTTTGGTCCGCACATGGGTAGCTTATAGGCACCAATTCTCAAGCTCCCCTAGTGTCGCCCATCGGAATAGGGGGAGGCAGTCTCCTTCAGCTTCTCTAGCCAGACATTCTGATCTACAAGATATGTTTGAAGAACAGGAAGCGAGACTAGACGAGAGTTTTCACAAGACTAGACAAACATTATTCCAACAACCAACATCTCTTCATTCTCTCCTAATTAAGCAGTCATGTCTCCTCCACCAACCCTGGCAGACAACTTTAAACAGTTTCAAGATCTCATTAAGAGAGTAGCAGATTTGTTATGAATTCCACTTGAAGAAGCAAAGGAGTCGCAACACAAGCTGCTTGACATCCTACATCTGCTTGCAACACGTTCCCTATCAATGAGGCCTTGCTGGACCCAGCAGAAACAATATGGCTGAAACTGATTTTTATCCACCCTGATCGCCAATGATTTTTTTTGATAAAATGCTTTTTGAGGGAAAAAACTATTTAAAGATACATTATAGCTCAAAGATATCTCATCATGGAATAGGGATTATAAATTCTAATTCTATAGCATGAGACAGTATAGTCATGTAATATTTAAGAAAAGTTTTGTAAATGAGTTCCAATAGTTCATGGATTAGGGACCCAATCTTACAGGGTTCCAGGGGCTTCTGTACAGATTGTTTAGGTTAATCTTTCGCTCTAGCCAGTGGGACTCAGTGCTCAGTCTAGAAGATACCTTCAAAGATGCTTAGTTTTGCAGTTCTCAAACTTTGGATTTGTATCTCCAGAGATAACATGCTTGTTAACAGCAAAAATGTTTTTAAATAAATATATAGAAGGTGAGAAATAACAGACCTCAACCCTATTCTCCCTCTGCAAATTTGTGTACACAGAGTCAATCCCTTATTTCTCTCTAAAAGTGCAAAGTTTCAGAAAGTTCAATGAATAGAAGATTGATGGGGACGGAATATATCTGGAAAAGGAGGAGAAGTCTGCAGATAAATGTGCAAAGCGAGGGACAGGCAGTAGAAACAAAAGTGAAGCTGTTTGAGCAGCATTTTCCAGAAGTCTTGAGGTCTTTCTGAGAGTAGCCTTCATTGATTCTATCTATGAGATCTATCATACCATCCTTTCACTAGAAGAGAGAACCTATAATGGCAGCAGGCCGTAAAAGAGACCCGGTTTGGCAATAATATCCGCTACCTGTGGGTAAGACAGGCACTGCGTGCAAACTGCAAACAGTGCAACAAAGAAATGCAAGGCCTGGTTGCCCAAATGAAACAACATCACGAGAAGTGTTCCTTCTCAGGAGGGAGCTGCGTTGAAGATGACGAAAGGAACATGTCTGAAGATGTAGGATCTTCAGGGTGGTAAACTTTTTTATTTCCTACTTCTTTCTTAAGGACTGCCTGTCTTCCTTCTGGACTATTCTTGGATTCTCATGTTTGAGCAAAAAAGATAGTTGTTACTCTATGGTACTAGCATTTTAGATGCAGTTGTGATAAAACATAAATATCTGAAATAGGCAGATCTTCCTTTTACAATTTCACCTTTAAAGTAGTACTGAGTGTTAGTGAATGCAATGAGTAATACTAAATGAGCAGTATGGTAATAATAATTAAATAACTACATTGACTTATTTTGTTTAGGAGAATCCATCCTCAACATACAGGATTCTGAAGACTATCCACCTTCAAGATCACCATCATTTTCTATAGTTTATCTGCCAACGATCGTGTTTTTGTCACATAGCCACAGTATATCACCTGTAGTAAAAAGGGTGTGTGGGGGGGGGATCTCCATCATCCAGAAACAACCGTAGATAAGTTTGTGATAAGAACCAACAGATTACAAAAAGAGAATTGATGGAAAAATTGCCTGGTTTGTTTATGCAACAAAGTCTCCTTTCCGCATGATTGTGAATCCACACTTCATTAATATGGTTCAATCATTAAGACAAGGATACGGTCGACCCAACAGAGCTATGTCACAGGCAAATTGCTGGATAAAGTGTATGAGAGAAATTGAGCAGTGTACAAAAGGTCTACAGGGTGAAATTGTTAACTTGATTCTTGATGGGTGGAGCAATGTCCACAATGATCCTGTTGTATGTGCTTGTGTGACAACAGAAGAAGGGAATGTCTTCCTTACAGAAATAATTGATACATCAGGAAATGCACACAGAGCAGAATACTTACAAGAAGTAGCAGTAAAAGCTATAACAAATTGTGAAAAAAAATCAAATGTCTAGTATGCTGTTTGGTCACAGACAATGCTGCAAATATATCCAAGATGAGAAGAAATGTTGGAGAGTCCCAGGCTAATAACATATGGTTGCAGTGACCATTTGATGCACCTCCTAGCCAAAGACTTCAGTGTTCCAGAAATAAAGGCTAATGTTGTTGAAATTGCAAAATACTTCCATAACAACCACTTTGCAGCAGCAGCTGCTCTGAAAAAAAGTGGGGGGAACCAAGCTAACTCTCCGACAAGACGTGCGATGGAACTCAATAGTGGACTGTTTTGATCACTATATCAAGAACTGACCTAATCTGATGAATAATATTGTGAAAAAATAGATAGCACTGTCACAGCCAAAGTTCTCAACATTGGGCTTAAGAGAAATGTTGAACACGTGCTGAGTACCCGGAAGCCTATTTCTGTAGCCTTGAACAAAATGCAGGGAAATAGTTGTTTTATTGCTGACGCTGTTGAAATTTGGAAGGAACTGAGTGAGATCTTAAGAGAAATATGCAATGACAGAGTTAAATTATAAGCATTAAAAAAACGAATGGGACAAGCACTATCTCCAGCTCATTTTCTTGCAAATATTCTCAGTACTCGGTACCAGGGTCAAACCTTAACTGCTGCTGAAGAGGAGATGGCTATGACATGGATATCAGCAATCATCCCTTCATAATGCCAACTATAATAAACTTCAGAGCTAAGAGTGAACAAGAAATATATGTTTGCTGATGTTTTAAAGAAAGTCACACCAGTGAACTGGTGGAAATCACTTAAGCACTTGGATTCAGAGACTGTTGAAGTGATAATCTCACTTTTAACAGCAGTAGCTTCTTCTGCTGGTGTAGAAAGAATATTTTCTTCCTTTGGACTAATTCATTCCAAATTGAGAAATCGTTTGGGACCTGAAAAAGCAGGAACGCTTGTTTTTTCTTTTCCAGATTATGAACAAACAGGAAAATGAAGGTGAAGATGACGGAGTTAGCTGCAGAAGCCAATATTTTAAGTTTCTCATGTTGACCTGGCTGACAGTTGATTTAATTTTTGTTTTTAAATATTTCATTTAACTATTTTAGTTAAAAATAATTTTAACAAAAACAGACCTGATTTTAAAAACTTGAATGTTTAACTAAATTCAAAAATTCATGCATTTGTTTTGTTAAAATATTATGTTTGCTGTTGAAGAAAAAAATCCAGAATACATAATAATGTTGTTTTAGTTAAATAAAACAATTTAACTGTCTGTCTGGTGATGCTCTCCTCCTAATAGAGCATGGCAAGAAAATCCTCCAAATATTAATGATTAACCTGTTGAACTGGAGATAGTTCACCTCCCAATGACTTCATAAATATCTGCTTCAGTTTCCTTTGGTAAATGAAGTAACCAAACAATCATTCATTTTCTGATATAGCTGTAAAACTAATCTGAAAAGTTTTCAAAATAAATCACTTTAAAAATGTATACTGTGTATCTTCTAAAAATGAAACCTACATCTATCTCTGAGTTTTGAAGAATATGTATTAAGGTTATAACAACCAACAAGAATTCACTTTTATGTAGAAATCCACGATTAAATAGAGTCTTCCTGACTAGCGATTTAAATCAAATCCATCCTCATAGCGGTCATAGCAGCCTTCCTATGGAAGCGACAGGTGCAAGTATTCCTGTACCTAGACAACTGGCTAATCAAGGGCCACTCTCGGGCCCAAGTCGAGGACCACGTGAGCCTGCTGCGCATGACGTTCCTCAGGCTTGGCCTCGTTCTGAACGTGGCAAAGTCAACCATAACCCCAACTCAAAGAATAGAGTTTATCAGAACCCTCCTAGACTCTGCTCTGGCCAGGGTTTTTCTTCCGGAATCTTGTTTCCTCACCATGAGCACCAACATAGAGGATTTCAAAAGATTCCCCACCACTATGGCACGGATTTGCCTAATACTGCTCAGGCACGTGACTGCTTGCACGTATGTGGTACAGCATGCCAGTCTGTGGCTCCATCCCCTTCAGGTTTGGCTAGCCAGAGTTTACAGGCTGAACCGAGACAACCTAGACAGACTGGTCACACTCGTTCCTCAGGTCCACGAGTCCCGCTGGTGGTGACTCAACCCACGAACAGTATGTGCAGGAATACCCTTCTCCAGACCTCAGCCATCGCTGTCACTAGTCATAGATGCGTTGGTGGTGGGCTGGGGAGCTCACCTAGGCAGACTCAGAACTCAAGGTCTCTGGTCCCAGGCAGAATTTTCACTGCACATCAACGTCAGGGAGCAGCGTGCGGTGTGCCTCGCTTGCCAGATGTTTGAAACCCATCTACTGGGCAAATGTGTATCGGTATTGACAGACAATACCACAGCAATGTTGTATATAAGCAGACAGGGAGGTGCTCACTCTTCTACCCTGTTTCAAGAAGCCCTCAAGCTGTGGGACTTCTGCATCACCCACTTGATACACTTGGAGGCATCGTATCGTCTGGGCTCACAGAATGAACTGGGCAATCACCTAAGTAGGTCCTTTCACAGCCGCGAGTGTTCTCTCCACCCGGATGTCCCGATCAACATTTTCTAAAGGTGGGGATCTCCCCAGATAGACCTGTTCATGACACGGCGCAACAGGAAGTGTCAGCAATTCTGCCCCTTCCTGAATCACAGCCCAGGCTCACTCGTGGACGCCTTTGTCCTTTCGTGGAAGGGGTACCTGCTGTATGTATTCTTACCTTTCCCACTCATCCACAAAGTCCTCTTTAAAGGACTGATGAGAGAAAGCATCACTAATCTTAATAGCACCAGCATGGCCCCATCAGCACTGGTTCACTATGCTTCTAGACCTGTCAGTGGACATGCCTATAACTCTTCCCCTGGTTCCGGACTTGATCACGCAGGACCATGGCCGCCTCCAGCACCCCAACCTAGAGTCTCTCCACTTCACAGCATGGAAACTCCATGGCTGAACCCGTTAGAGCTTGCATGCTCAGACTCAGTTAGGGAGGTAGTCCTTGGCAGCAGAAACCCTTCCCTTGTGCCACTTATCTGGCTAAGTGGAAGAGATTTTCAATTTGGTCTCTACAGAAGGACACTCCTTTGCATTAAAACAGCAGGGGCTGGCAGTATCGTCAATAAAGGTGCACCTGGCCGCTATTTCAGCTTTCCATCCTGGCTCAGCTGGTTGGTCAGTATTCGGTAACCCTATGGGTGGCTGCTTCCTGCTAGATAGACTGTACCCTCAAGTAAGACAGCCTATTCCCCAGTGGGATCTCAGTCTGGTGGTCTCAAGGCTGATGGGCCCTCCCTTTGAGCCCCTAGCACCATGCTCTCTCCTTTATCTTTCTTGGAAGGTGGCATTCCTAGTGGCTATAGTTTCGGCTAGGTGGGTGTCTGAGCTCGAGGCCCTGATGTCCAAGCACTCTTACACTGTGTTTTTATAAAGACAAGGTACAGTTGCGGCCTCATCCAGCTTTCTTCCCAAAGGTGGCTTCACAGTTGCATGCAAATCAGGACATTTTTTCTTTCAGTATTCTTCTCTAAGCAACATGCCAATGACTGAGAACACATGCTCCATTCCCTGGATGTCAGATGAGCATTAGCCTTCTACATTGAATGGACTAAGCCATTTTAAAAATCAACACACTTTTTCGTTGCGATTGCTGAGCAATGAAAGGGCTTCCTAAAGGATCTCCTCTTGGATCCCGGCTTAGGGTGTGCTATGACCTAGCAAAGATACCGGCACCAGCATTAACTTCTCACTCCACAAGACCGCAAGCTTCGTTGGCAGCATTGTTTGCTCAGGTTCCTATTCAAGACCTCTTCAGGGCGGCGACATGGTAGTCTGTTCACGCTTTTATGTCGCACTACGCTATCACACAGCAGGCTAGAGACAATGCTGCATTTGGCAGAGCAACACTTCAATCTATGACTCTGTGAATTCCAACCCCTCCTCTGAGGGACTGCTTGGTAGTCACCTACTTGGAATTAACACGAGCAGTCACTCGAAGAAAAAACGGTTACCACATTTCATAACTGTTGTTCTTCGAGATGTGTTGCTCATGTCCATTCTAAGACCCACCCGCCTCCCTCTCTGTTGGAGTACCCGGCAAGAAGGATCTCTAGAGGCGGCAGGTCGGCAGGGACCTATATACACTGCCATAAAGGCATGACTCTAGGGGCTCCACAGCCCCTAAACTGTGCACACACACCTGCTTGGAATGGACATGAGCAACACATCTCGAAGAACAACAGTTATGAAAGGTAGGTAACTGTTTTCCCCCCACTTCCATAGCCTTCCTCAAGAATGTTCCAGTCACAGAAATATGTAAAGAAGTGACTTGGACAACTGCTCATGCATTTACTGAACATTATGCAGTCACACGCGACTCAACGTCTGATGCCATATTTGACTCCTTTGACTTATCCTCAACATTAGACTCCACTCTGAAGCCCAATTCCTCCATTAGGAGTACTGCTGTAGAGTCATTTTGAGTGGAGCACCCATAGGGACATTACTGAAAGAAGAAAGGGTTACTCACCTTGTGCAGTAACTGTGGTTCTTCGAGATGTGTGACCCTATGGGTGCTCCACTTTCCATATTCCTCCCCTCTGCTTCAGAGCACTTAACAATGAGCTCTGTGGTAGAGAAAGAACTGAGGGCATTTCACTCGTGCAGCACTATATAGCCCTGGGGCAGAGAACAAGACGGGGAGAGCACATGTGCAGGCGGAATGGACACTGGTTCCTAAAATCTCCGATCTGAAGTGCAGGGACGCCAATACAACTAGAGTTGAGTTCCCACAGGCAAACACATCTCAAAGACCCACACTTACTCACCTTGTACAGCAACCCTTTCTTCCTTTTTTGTTTAAATGTTTTTCTCCAGAGATGGCCCCTGCTAAACAAATAACTCTTTTTAATGATTTTACTGTAGTTCACATTAATTCACTCAATTTAACATCTGGCTTCTAGCGCATTCTGCTGATGCTGGCATGCTAGGAAAATCCAACTCCAGTGTGAAAGTATCTTCTTTATTTGTGGCAGGGTTGTGACACAATGATGTTTACAGCTTCAGTTCAATCTGTACTATTGCAAATACTTAGGGATTACTAGATTCTGAAAAATAATCTTTCATTTTGTGTTTCTAATATAGGAAAAGGAAGTTGCATGCAGAATTAGTGAAGAACACAGATAATTATGTAGCCAACATCATAAAGGCTAAGCAATACATTGAAGAGAAGAAAAACAACCTGAATGGCGCCATGAGGCTAGCAAAGGAGTTAAAAATTACACCTTCGTTACGAACCTGTTGTGATTTGAATCAGGTAGTTAAAGTAATCCACTGTAAAATTTTCTTTGACTGGATTAGCCAAACTCAGTTTTTTACATTTACTCTTCTGGCTGAAAGTTTTAAGCTGTTACTGTGATCCATCTTCCTGTTCGTTAATATTTCAAGATTCACTTTGTTACAGTAAAAAATTTTTTTTCCAGACTTCTTAACTTGATTCTTTAAATCATGTCTCATTATGGCCTTGGAGTTTGTATGTGGTTCATTTAAGTTCCACATTATTTTTAGACGTCGTTGCCTTTGACCTCCCAATATTGTGCAACCAATTTATTTTTCCTAATCTGGAGGCCAGTAGTATAACCCAAATAGTATTTTTGTATTCTTGCAGCCAGGGCTTTGTATCCACACAGATTCAACTATGGACCTCTCCATTCTATCAGGTTCCTGTGTAGGCTAGGCAGGCTTAAATTAAGTTGCTTGCTCACTGTTCTGGTTCAGAATAAAATTAGTTATTTCTTTAATTTTATGTTCAAGTGAAGTGTCTTGTGCTGATTGTCCAATACTAGAGACCGCTATCCCCTGATATGAGATCTGTTCATGTATCTGATGTTTTATGTAATAGAAAATTAAATTGCTCTTTTTTAATTTGAGGTTATTCATAACTTAAAGTTGACAGTTGAGGGTGAACTCTCAAGGGTGGATACTTTGAAGGAAGGAACATCTCTAAGGTAAATTATTCAAGCCTGAGTTACAGTAGAAGGTAAAAACTGTGACACAATGGTGTTTATGCATCTAAAGTAGTAAACCGATACTCTTATTTTTTAATAAGTTTAATACAAATTACTATAATCAAAAATAGAAGAAATGGACTTGTCTTGAGTAATTTGTGATAGATACGAAAAAATGCCCAATAGCACCAGTTTGAATCATTCTTCTGAAATAAGCAAATAGAAAAGTACGCGTGAAATCAATATATTAAAAACCTATGAAATTAACTTTACTGTTCTGTAAACACAGAAGTGTTTGCATTTCAAAAGATATTAGCAAACTTTCACCATGTGCAAAGCATAAATAATAGGGCTGTCAAGCGATTAAAAAAATTAATCGCCATTAATTGAACTGCTAAACAATAGTATAATACCATTATTTAAATATTTTTGGATGTTATCAATACATTTGAAAATGTAGAATTCAATTACAACACAGAATACAAAGAGTATGGTGCTTACTTTATATTTATTTTTGATTAAAAGTATTTGCACTGTAAAAAAACCAAAAGTAGTAATAATTTTCAGTTCACCTAATACAAGTACTGTAGTACAGTCTCTTTATCATGAAAGTTGAACTTACAAATTATAGAATTATGTACCAAAAAAACTGCATTCAAAAATAAAACAATCTAAAATTATAGAGCCTGCAAGTCCACACAGTCCTACTTCTTGTACAGCCAATCGCTCAGACAAACAAGTTTGTTTACATTTGCAGGAGATAATGCTGCTGCTTCTTGTTTACCATGTCACCTGAAAGTGAGAACAGGAATTCTGATAGCACTGTTGTAACTGGTGTCACAAGGTATTTACATGCCAGATGTGCTAAAGATTCATATATCCCTTCATGATTCAACCACCATTCCAGGGGACATGCATCCATGCTGACAACGGGTTCTGCTCAATAACAATCCAAAGCAGTGCGACCGACACATGTTTTTCATTATCTGCGTCAGATGCCACCAGCAGAAGGTTGATTTTCTTTTTTGGTTGTTCGGGTTCTGTAGTTTCCACATCAGAGTGTTGCTCTTTTAAGACTTTTGAAAGCATGTTCCACACCCTATTCCTCTCAGATTTTGGACAGCATTTCAGATTCCTAAACCTTGGATCGAGTGCTGTAGCTATCTTTAGAAATTTCACATTGACAAAATGCAAAGAAGGTACCAATCTGCAGTGACAGTGTTTTTAAAATGAACAACATGTTCCGGGTCATCATCCGAGACTGCTATAACATGAAATATGTGGGTAAAACAGAGCAGGGGACATACAATTCACCCGCAAGAAGTTCAGTCTCAAATTTAATTAACGCATTATTTTTTTAACAATCGTCATCAGCGTGGAAGCATTTTCCTCTGGAATGGTGGCCGAAACATGAAGAGGCATACAAATGTTTAGCATATCTGGCACGTAAATACCTTGCAATGCCTGCTACAAAAGTGCCATGCAAATACATGTTCTCACTTTCTGATGACATTGTAAATAAGAAGAGGGCAGCATTAACTCCTGTAAATGTAAACAAACTTGTTTGTCTTAGCAATTGGCTGAACAAGAAGTAGGACTGAATTGGACAACCCAGGGAATTACAGACCAGTCAGCTTAACTTCTGTACCCAGAAAGATAATGGAGCAAATAATTAAGCAATCAGTTTGCAAACATCTCGAACAGGGGTAGGCAACCTATGGCACGTGTGCTGAAGGCGGCACGCGAGCTGATTTTCACTGGAACTCACACTGCCCGGGTCCTGGCCGCCGGTCCGGGGGCTCTGCATTTTAATTTAATTTTAAATGAAGTTTCTTAAACATTTTTAAAATCTTATTTACTTAACTAAACTATTGTTGTATGTAATATATTATAGAAAGAGACCTTCTAAAAACATTAGAATGTACTACCGGCATGCAAAACCTTAAATTAGAGTGAATAAATGAAGACTCGGCACACCATTTCTGAAAGGTTGCTGACCCCTGATCTAGAAGATAATAAGGTGATAGGTAACAGTCAGCATGGATTTGTCAAAAACAACTTGTGTCAAACCAACCTGATAGCTTTCTTTGACAGGGTAACAAGCTTCGTGGATGGGGGAAGTGTTAGATGTGGTATATCTTGACTTTAGTAAAGCTTTTGATACTGTCTCGCATGACCTTCTCATAAACAAACTAGGGAAATGCAAGCTAGTTGGAACTACTATAAGGTGGGTGCAAAACTAGTTGGAAAACCGTTCCAGAGAGTAGTTATCCGTGGGTCACAGTCATGCTGGAAGGGCATAACGAGTGAGATCCAGCAGGGATCAGTTCTGGGTCCAGTTCTGTTCAATATCTTAATCAGTGATTTAGATAATGACATAGAGAGTACACTTATAAAGTTTGTGGATGATACCAAGTTGGGAGGGGTTTCAAGGGCTTTTGGGGATATTTTTAAAATTCAAAATGATCTGGACAAACTGGAGAAATGGTTTGAAGTAAATACAATGAAATTCAATAAGGACAAATGCAAAGTACTCCATTTAGGAAGGAACAATCAGTTGCATACATACAAAATGGGAAATGATTGCCTAGGAAGGAGTACTGCAAAAATGGATCTGGGGATCATAGTGGACCACAAGCTAAATATGAGTCAACAGTGCAACACTGTTGCAAAAAAAGTGAACATCATTCTGGGATGTATTATCAGAAGTGTAGTAAGCAAGACATGAGAAGTAATTCTTCTGCTCTACTCCACGCTGATTAGGCCTCATCTGGAGTATTGTGTCCAGTTCTAGGCACCACATTTCAGGAAGGATGTGGACAAATTGGAGAGAGTCTAGAGAAGAGCGACAAAAATGATTAAAGGTCTAGAAAACATGACCTGTGAGAGAAGATTGAAAAAAAATTGGTTTGTTTAGTCTGGAAAAGAGAAGACAGAGGGGACATACTTTTTCAAGTATGTAAAAGGTTGTTACAAGGAGGAGGAAGAAAAATTGTTTTTCTTAACTGCTGAGGCTAGGAGAAGAAGCAATGGGCTGGACATTAGATTGGACATTAGGAAAAACTTCCTAACTGTCAGGGTGGTTAAGCACTGGAATGAATTGCCTAGGGAGGTTGTGGAGTCTCCATCATTGGAGATTTTTAAGAGCAGGTTAGACAAACTCCTGTCCGAAATGGTCTAGATAATACCTGGTCCTGCCATGAGTGCAGGGGACTGGACTAGATGACCTATCTAGGTCCCTTCCAGTTCTAGGATTCTATGATTTGTAGGCTCTGAAGTTTTACAGTGTTTTGTTTTTGAGTGTGTTATGTAACAATGATGAAGAGATTGCACTACAGTACTTGTATGGGATTAATTGAAAAATACTATTTCTTTTGTTTATCATTTTTACAGTGCAAATATTTGTAATAAAAATAATATACACTTGTATTCCGTGTTGTAACTAAAATCAAATATATATGAAAATGTAGAAAAACAGCCAAAATATTTAATAAATTTCAATTGGTATTCCATTGTTTAACAGTGCGATAAAAACTGCGATTAATCACGATTAATTTTTAATCACTTTTTTGAGTTAATCGCATGAGTTAACTGCGATTAATCGACAGTCCTAATAAATAATAAAGTAGTAGTAATACACCGTATAAAAGTGAGTAACTTAAATTTTTTCCCAATCAAATGTCCACTCTTCTGCCCCTAGTGTATGCTGGGCTCCCACAAGGGCTGCTCAAGATGAAATCTCAGTGGCCCCTGACCATGAATTTTCTAACAGAAATGAAAGCAAATAATACACAAGTCCAACTTTAAAGCTGGTACAGCTTCAGAGCCGCAGTCCTGACTGTAGAATCTTTATTTGGGTGCTGCTGTCCCTCTCTTGATCAACAAAATAGTCAGAAATCTTTATTTACAGTTCTGTTAGTCTACTTCTTGCTATATGATAGGAAACAGATTTTGAGAGCTCTGAGACTGGCCAGAAAATTAAATATAAAAGAACTTTGAGATTTTTTTCCCCTGAATTAATTTGTCCATCTTGATTTGGCAGGAGGTGGAAATAGAGGCTTCGTTTTGATGTAAGCCAGAAACAAAAAGATTAAGTACTTGCGTTTTGAGTATACTTTAGTTCCTGAGGATTGTTATTAGAAAATATAATTTATATTTTCACTACCCTAAGGATTATTTGTGGAACAGTGTGAGGCATTGATGTAGAAACTCACTAAATAGATGCAGAAGTAGTGAAGGAATGCTGGGAAATCAGATTATACCACATAATATATTTGGTAAAGATAAATGAGCAGCAAAGTCTACCAATAGAGAGCTATCATCAGTGTGTTAGTCATTGGTAATTTTCTTGAATAAAAGTGGAGAAATGGAAATGGAAAACTGAATTGACCTGTTTCTTCACATTGCTTCAGACCCTATAGGACTTCACTAATTAGTTAATATAATATTTGTGAATTGTCAGACTGATTTAAACCTTTGGGTGACCTCCCTGATATCATTCTTCTTTTACTCTAGATTTCTCATGAACTGTGATGAAATTACCTCTATGTTCAAAAATATAGGGAAGATTGAATTGGAAATACCTACGAAGTAAGTGTTTTCTTTTTTTAATAAAAAAAACTAATGCAGTGATTTATGCAATTTTCTTACCACTGAGCAATTTACAAACACCTATAGCAAAGGTCTACATGTATGCTTACTGATTTTAAAGCTAGAATGTACAGTTGTAGCAAGAGATCTTAAAGTCAATATTTCAGTCTGGTTTGATTCAGATGAGAAACAGGACTTCAGTATAGGTTAAAACTACTTATTGGAGGATTGAGTACCATTGGGTATATTGGTATAAGGTGCCTTTACCAGTGGGATTTCTTTATGCTTAACATTATACCAACCTCAAGTGACAGAAAGTGGTGGAATAATTGGGATGTCAGTACTTCCAATAAATGAAAAGTACTCTACAAATGGGTTTACATTTACTCAAAGTTAATAGCAAATACTAAAATACTCAGTAATACAACTTTTGAGGATAAACTCTGATTATGAGGTAACAGAAAAATCAATATAGATTAAATATAAATGACACATTTTCTTATTGGAAAACAGCTACTGTTTCTGTTTCATTGAGCCTCTTTGCTTTCACTTGCTCAAACAGGTTTTGATAAATTACTGTAAATTATGATGATTTATAGTATATCAAATTGATGGACTGTTTGTAGTGGAGTGCCACAGGTGCCAGTATTCAGATCATCACTGCCTTCATTAATAGTCTGAAAAAGGGGGCATAGAGCATTCTAACATGTAGATAATGTTTGGGAAATGTTGCAAACTCCAGTGAGGAGAGAGAAACTCTACAGAGGGACCTAGAGAGGCTAGGAATGTAAGGCCATATCATCGTACCAAACTATCCATTGAAATCAGTGAATAGTTTTGTTTAAAAACTGATGGCATATTATGCCCATAGGTAGGGAAAACAAACTTAGATTCAACCTGGAAAAATTCAATACACCAAGGAAAAACCCTGATATGCTTGGAGATAGAAACTTGAAGAGTAGTGATGTTAATAGACATGGAGGATGAATGTATATAGCAAAGTATATATGGCTTTACTCTGGGGGCATTCTGCACCAAAAAAATAACTTTTGTGCACAGTATTTTAAAATTCTGCAAAATTCTGCATATTTTGTCAAAATAACACCACATAATCATGCCAGTTTCAAATATTTTGGTAATTTATTTCAAAATACTTGTCAGCAAGTATGTCTGTAACAATACAGACACATACACAATTTTCCCCAGGAGTAGAGAGTTAAATAAACCCCTATGACAACCCAGTTCCTGTTTCTCTGCCGCCAGAGCCTAGCCGGGGAGCCAGACACCCACAACCCATGCCCCTCAGAGCCCAGCCACCACCCCCCCCAGCCAATACACCCGCATCCCCTTCCCCCCCAGACTCAGCCACCAGGTCCCCCATTGCACAGATATCCACAGTTCCCTCCGAGCCCAACCATGCCCCCCTAGCCCAGACACGCCCCCCCTCCAAAGCCCAGGGATCCAGAATGAGAAAAAGGCTGATGCTCGGTCCCAGGCTTGGATGGAGTTTCCTGCATACCACCCTCTCCTTCCCTCAAGGCATGCTGGGAACTGCTGCTGCCAGGAACCTTCTAGCTCCCTCTCCCTCCCCCCTCTTCTATGTGCGAGCTGGGTTCTGTTGGGTCCAGTGGCCTCTAGTAGCAGCTAGCAGCACTGCAGCCCATTTCTTGTCGGGGCGGGGAAGGAAATTCTGCGTGGACAACCCCCTGCTCAAAGCAGAACCAACACCAACTAAATCAGTAGTAGGATTCAGACTCAGTTTACTCATCTGAATCCTACTACTCCCCCACCCATAGGAGGAGGACAGGGTACTAAAAGGTAAGGATCTTGTCCCTACCCTCCACAAGCACAAGGCCTATCAGCAAAATCCCAGGCTTTGTGGGAACCATTCTTTTTAATTGCAATAGAATCCAGCCACAAGTTGTGACAAAATTAACATTCCTACTAAATACTACCACAGATTATGAAATCCTATTCCTGTTTAACCTAACTGGGCCTCCAAGATGCTTCAAAGCAGGGGAAAAACCCATCAGACCTATGCTAATATGGCCCCAATGGAAAGAAAAATTATTTCTTGACCGCAAAATAGGTGATTGGTCAGACCTGCAGCTTCTGCAAGACACAGCTATGAAACTACTGTTACAGGGAGAGGGAGTAGGGCTGCTGAAATAGAGCAAAAAAAAAAAAAAAAAAGGCTCCATGTATCCTGGGCTAGGGGTTAAATTTGTGAAGGAGGCGAGTGAGGGACCAATTAGCTCTCTTCCCCTCCCCCCCAGCTGGCCAGTGAGTGGATAAAGCATTCGTAGGGGGAGTGGCCACCCTTGTGACCCCAGTGAGTGCTCTACTTCCTCTTTCTACTTGGGCTGTCCCAGTTACTGCCTGTCCTATCAAGTTTTCCACTTGTTGAGGTGAGTGGGTTTTGTTCCTGGCACCTCAACACCAGAAAGATGATGGAGGGAGTTCAAAGAAAAGCAACAGTGATTAAGGAAGGAATTAGCTTTTGAGGAAATATTAAAAAGAATCAAATGTGTACTAGTATAGGTTGAGCATGTGTGTTGGTGTGAAAGTGGATGAGGAGAAAATGTTTGAAGGGTGTAAACAGCACGTAGAAGGAAGAATGATTTGGGTATCACAGCAGGAATAAATGGATGAACTAAAGAAAAGAAAAATGTTTGAATGTTGGGAAAATTCCATCAGTCCAGGTCCCTTGTCCTACCCAGTTATCCCAGGAGTATTGGGTCTTACCTACACTAGGAATTTGACTGTATTCCAGCCAGCTTTGATACATAACTAGTGCAGACACCAAGTATAAACCATGAAAACTACAATTTGCACAGGTGAAACTTTACTTCTGCTTGAAATCAAGATAATGTGCTTATGTGTAAAATGTGGTTTTCCTTTTCCATACTTCTATGCGGTGCAGTTATATGAGCCATTGATTGCAGGAATTGGGACAAAGTCCTAGTGGAGACAAGGCAAAATGAAGAATAATTTCTTAAGGAAAATGGTAGCAACCCTATTTCTAAGATATTTATAACTAGATTGGGCAGACCTCTCAAATATATGTTCTAGGAAAAATCTTCTACTGATGTAGAGTTGGACTAAATAATCTATTATTTTTCTTCCATGTGTTTAATACACCTCTACCCTGATATAACGCGACCCGATTTAACACGAATTCGGACATAACACGATAAAGCAGTGCTCTGGGGGGGGGGGGGGCTGCACACTCCGGCGGATCAAGGCAAGTTCAATATAATGCGGTTTCACCTATAACACGGTAAGATTTTTTTGTCTCCTGAGAACAGCGTTATATCAGGTTAGAAGTGTATGTATTACTAGGTTTGGCAGAATTAGATTTATAATTTTGACAGGTAATATCAATACTTATTTTTAAGCATTGTTTTAGATTTTTTTATTTAAATTTTCCACAGTTACAGGAAATTACAAGGGTATGTCAGAAATAGGGACGGGTCAAACAATTTAATGACAGTAAACACTGAGATTTTAAAAAGTTTAAAGCTTCATGACTGTTAAAACACAAATTGACAACATCACATTTCAAAATATACAAAGTAAATATTCTTAAATAAAACTCCAATAAGTTCTCAAGCAGCATTGTAAATTTCAGTTATTATCAATGGAAATATTTTTTCCTAGGTTTGTGTGTATGGTGAAACTGACATTTGCCACATTTAACCATAAAAATAGAATCTTTCTAAGCCTTTGAATTACTATTATTCTGAGCATTTTAGGAAAGAACATTGTGAACATAAACTCTTCACTGCTAGAGTCAACAGTGAGGAAAAATAAGTATAACTTACCTTTCTGAGGATAGCGGGGATCTTCTGCAGGGGATAGAGATTTTAGGGTCTGTTCCAGTCTGAAGAGCTATTGATCTTGGGGACATTCTGCTACATAAAGCCTAGATCTATCTTTCACAGTTTTGGGGGGAGTAAGACTGTGTTGAGCATATTAGGATTTGTTTGTTTTGGATCAGTGGTTGGCATGAGGAGGATTTCCTCCCTGTTTTTGTCTTAAGAAAGTTATTGCTCCATTGCTTTACATTGTTTTGAACCTTTAATGGATGTTAAGGATATCTTGAACTTTTGGAAGATTGCTTTTTATGTTTTTGTTTAAATAAAAAAATTTTTTGGTTCTTGAGACTAAGTCCCTGTATTTTATCATGGAATCATGATTGCTTAAAATAAAAATTCTGCTTTACGGTACCCTTCTGTGAAATGAAATCTGAATAAGTTAATATATTTCTCCAAATAGATGTTGCCCTGGAGATGATGGACAAAGCATTCTCATGGTCAGTAATCAGGGAGAAGTATCAAACTGTGACACTTATTTGTCGGTAGAAAAGAATAAATTTACAACACTTGTCAGAGGTAATGAAGCAGAGACTCTTATACAGCAAGAACTTGATGTGCATACAGAAGTGAAAAATGTCCAACTTTACCAATTAATTACAACACCCTCTCAAAAAAGTATTCTGACTTTACCCCAAACGATGTCTGGTCCTGATGTCATAATTGAAGAAATCATGGAAGATGACCAGGAAAGTGAGTTGCTTAATGTTTGTTAATTTGAACATATGACTATAATATCTTTTAAATTAGTGTGTTTATCAAGACTAGCCCTTTTAGCACTCAGTTTGCTTCATATTTTGTTGTTGCTTTTTCTGTAGCTGAAATTTTTCCATTCAAGGTTCTGATCAGTATGGGTTCCTGGTCTTGATAGTTTCCATTGACCACTTGAGTCATCTCCTTTTAGAGTCTGGGTCATTGGTTTTTGGAGATTCGTCCTCCTGGCCTTTTCCCCCAGGTTTATTCTGGGCCTTCATACAGGCCAGTGTCTCGCTTTAACCAGTATCCGATTTAAGTCTCTCAGGTGATTGATTGCAGATGTGTATTCCACTTAAGTGTGCACATGCTCTGTGCACTGAAGCCAGGGAACTTTGCCTCACGGTATTTGTAGGGGTGGCGCTCGAGTCCTCTGGTCCATAGCTCCTCCCATGGTTATTTAAGGGCAGTACCATCCCCAACACCCCTCAGTTCCTTTTCAGTGCCCATGGCTTGAGTCGGAGTTTTCTGTGTGGTATTTCACTGCATGCTTTCTGTGGGATGGTGTTCTGGGATTTTGCTGTATATAGTTCTAGTAGTATCTTTAGGTTTAGTTAGTAGTTAAGTAGATTGGGATGCTTTCACCAGGTTTTAGGCACCCCACATAACAGGCAGTGTTTATCTCTAATAGTGACCCCCATATTTGGAGCTTCTTGTGCATGGGGGAGGGTCATATTAAGGAAAGGTTCTCTATCTGTAAGTTGTTCAAAAAAAGAACGCAGGTGGCAAGAGATTTGCACCTTATGGAGCATGCCACGAGACCTGGTTCAGCACCGGGGACCTCCACAGATCATCTGGTCCCAGAGAGACCTTCTGAGCTGGCATGAAATGTTGTTTGAGGCCCAAAGTTGTATTTCTCTCTTAGGAAGAAGAGGGATTATTCTTCTTTTGGTCCTCTGAGGAAAAGGTCTCAGAAGATGGACCAGAGCCTATTCCATGCCTCTGAGAGAGTCCTCCTCTTTTTCTAAGAGGAGTGCAGACTGGTACCGTGATTACTCGAGCACACAAGATAGAGCTAGACCATCTAACCACTCTCTGGTGGGGTGGCTTCTGCGTTGCCATCGGATGACATCCAGGGTTCGGTGAGGTTGAAGACATTTTCTCCCTCATCATTGCTTTTGAGCACAGCTCCCAAAAGTTTTTGAGCACTCCTGTGGATCGCCATTGGTACCAAGTTTGGCACCACTCCTGCAGTAGGCGTAGGAGTGTGTACTGACCGCAATTGCCGTTACCTTGTCTTCTGTGGCCTCCTTGGAATCCTTGGGACATTCTTTGATAGGCAAGGTCCTGGTCCTCAGTCCAGGGCAAAGTCTCCAATCCTGTCTGTAGTGTCCCCTTTTGAGCCACCTACGTTGCAGAAAGAGACTGGGGTTGCGCTCTCTGAAATAGTTCAGCCTGAACTGTGCTTGCAGGGGCAAGTGTTCCCGCAAGAGGCTCCATTGGCCCTGCTCCCTTCCTCTTCCTCCTCACTGGATGATTCTGTGGTGCCAGATTTTTCTTCTCCTGTGCTTAAGAATTTTAAGTCTTATCAGGATCTCCTGAGATGGATGGCTACAGCCTTGGACGTTCAGGCTGAGTTTGTTCAGGAGACTACCCATACATTGGTGGACATCCTCCAGCTGTCAGCCCCAGTGAGAGTAGCTGTCCCTATAAAAGAAGTGATTTTGAAACTTACAAAAACTCAGTGGCATACGCCAGCTTCTTAACCATCCACAGCAAAGTGTACTAATAGACAGTATTATGTCTCTGTGCAGGGTTTCGAGTGCCTCTACATACATCCAATCTCTAATTCTCTAGGTATGGTGTTAGAAAATGTCAGATTATGGCAGGGGAGATAAGAGTCCATGCTTAAGGACAGAGTATACGAGGCTAGATTTGATGGGGAGAAAAAAATTATTCAACCTTGTTTACAAATACGCATTGTGAATCAGCAGGCACTGTTGTCTAAATATCACTTTAAATGGGAAGCTATGTCCAGATTTACTGACAACTTGTCAGAATCCTCCAGGGAAGAGTTTAAGGGTGTTCTAGTGGAAGGCCATCTAGTAGCCAAGACATTGTTGCAGTCAGCACTCGGCATGGCAGATACAATTGATGCCACAATACTGGGAAAAGTAACTGCAGCCTTGTGGCAGCAGAACTTCGGCATAACCCCTGAGGTTCAACAGAGCATAAAGGATTTACCTTTGGATGGATGGGTTTTATTTTCTGGGAAAACCTGAGAAAATACTACATTCTTTTAAGGACTCCCATGGTAGATTGCGTTCACTGGGAGTTTATTCCCCAGCCATAAAGAGATGTCATTATGGAGGTCGTCAACAAAAGCAGCAATACTGCCTGCAGTGATGCTTCCAGCAATTATCCTGCTGCGCTAGGCAGCAAGACGTCTACAGGAAAGGAAATAAGTCTCAGAGGAGGGGGCCTTCTCAGTCCATTATTAACCAGCCAACCCGTCCTCTGCCAGCTTCGAGCATGCAGTCATTTTGACTTGTGTATTGAGAGCAGCATTCCAGTCATGGAGTTCCTGACGCCATCTCCAGAGTTTGGAGTTGGGCTTGTCTTGCTTCTCAGTGCTTGGGAAACAATAACCGTGGACAAATTGGTGCTAAGCACTGTGGGAGCGGGTTAAGCCATCCAATTTCTGTCCATTTTCCCCCATCCCACCTTCCTACCCTGTCCCTTTTCAGGGATTCCTTTCATGAGGTACCGCTCCTTCAGTAGGTTCACACTTTGTGTGCTTTGGCAGCTATAGAGGAGGTTCCCCTGCAGAATCGGGGGAAGGGATTCTATTCCTGGTATTTCCTGAACCCCCAAGTCCTAGAATGCGGTGAGATCTATCCTTGATCTCTGCAGTCTCAACAAGTACTTCAAATACTCAAGTTTCTGAACCATTGTGTTTCATCACATTGACTTTTTGTTTCCTGTGCAGATTGCCTGGAGGGTCGGCCAGTCTCTCTCATACACTATTTCCAGTTGGATAACTGTCTGCATTATGTCGTTCATAGATTAGCTCATATCACTCCTCCACAGAGGCTTCGGGATCATTTGACGAGAACCCAAGCAATGTTGATCACGTTCCTCAGTGATGTTTCAATATTGGATATTTGCAGGGTTGCTACATGGTCTTCTCTATATACTTCCACTAAGTACTATGCTATTATGGCTGAGTCTAGATCAGATGCAAACTATGGGAAGGGAAGGTGGTTCTGCAGTTGTTCTTTAAGTAGATTCCAAGCCCTACCTCCTATGGCTTGTGAGTCACCTGAGTAGAATACACCTTTGCAACCAGTCAAAGAAAAACAACGAGGAGTCTGCGGCACTTGAGACTAACAAATTTATTTGGGTATAATCTTTTGTGGGCTAAAACCCACTTCGTCAGATGCATGGAGTGAAAAATACAGTGTGTGTGTGTGTATATATGTATGTGTGTATATATACACACACACACAGCACATGAAAAGATGGAAGTTGCCTTACCAAGTGTGGGGGGGGGGTCAGTAATTTTCCCTCTGATATTTACCCCTTCTTCCCATCTGTTGGGAATGGGCCACATCTACCCTAATTGAATTCGCCTCATTAGCACTGACCCCCTACTTGGTAAGGCAACTCCCATCTTTTCATGTGCTCTGTGTGTGTGTGTGTGTATGTATGTATGTATGTGTGTATGTATGTATGTGTGTATATATGTATGTGTGTATATATGTATGTGTATATATACTTGCTTACTGTATTTTTCACTCCATGCATCTGATGAAGTGGGTTTTAGCCCACAAAAGCTTATGCCCAAATAAATTTGTTAGCTTCTAAGGTGCCACAAGGACTCCTTGTTGTTTTTGCTGATACAGACTAACATGGCTACCACTCTGAAACCTGTCAAAGAAAAAAGTTACCTACCTGTACTGTAACTGTTCTTTTGAGATGTGGCTGCAGACTTGTTATTCCATGGCCTTCCATCCCCTCTCCATCAGAGTCTCAAATATTGACCTTCAATGAGAAGGAACTGAGGGGAATCTGGTGTTGCTGCTTTTAAATTGTCATGTGGAAGGGATATGGGCCAGAGGGTGTGAGCACCATCCTTACTGGTCTTGGAAGGCAAAGTTCTTTGCTGCATTGGACCCACATACACACCTGAATGGCATACGTGTCTGCACCCAAATCTCGAAGAACAACAAGTAGCTAACAATCTCTTCCTATGTGAACCATATGTTGACTTGTTGAAAGCCTCCTGCTGCTGGTTCCAGGTTTCTGTTAACTGTTCTGTACTAAGATGTGTAGGACAGATTTTCCTACTTTGGCACGATTCCTGAAGCTGTCTAGTTATTTTCAGATTCTTATTCTTCCTCTTGCCTTCTCTCAAGTTTCCTTATTCTAAAGCTGAACAGGAAGATATGGAAAAGATGGTCGTTGATTTTTCTTTGATTTTTCTTATAACTGTTGTATATCCTGTAGCATATTTCACTTAAGCTATTACCACAACATAATTAACCTTTGAACTCTGTAAATATTTTCGCTGTTCCTGTGCTCACACTGATTGCACCCATTTTATTTACAAGCCCTTTTGGGAAGGGGATTGCAATCCCTTCCTTTGATTGGGTGCTCAAGCCTTTTAACTCACAACTGCTTGTTTTCCTAAGGTCAGAGTTAGTGTACTGTTTACTCCATACATCAGAGTAATTGTCACCACTAAACAATTACATATGTCTTTATTTATGAAATAATTTGATAGTGGAAGATGTTGGTAAGTACACTTTACTGAGAGATGCTTTTGCCATGTCTTTAGAATCCAATTGCAGTCTCGTGGACCCAGCAGCAAAGTGTCTTGTTCCCAAATAGCTTAGTCTGAGAATAATTATGTGAGCAATAATGTACCACATGGGGATGGTGGTGGTTATATCTGATAACTGTATGACTCCAGAACATGGATGTATGATACCAAACCTAAGTGGTATAAACTTCATAATGAATTCAGATGTCTAAAATAACATCTTCAACAAATATAGCAGCTTTGACAAAAACAGTTTCTGTAACCAGTCCTACTGATCCTGTGGTGTTATACAGTATCCTTGCACATTCAGACTAGTGCATTCTTAGCTAGTAATTATTCCACTATTTCCATCAGTTATATCTAATTATATTAAACTCCTTTTTTTTAAAAGCACATGCCACAGAATATCTTAAAGATACACATAAGAAAAATCTTTCCCAGAAAAAGGTTATACCTTTTGGACAAAGCGCAGGTAAGTCTCTCTCCTCTGGTAAACAGTTTCCTTGATATTCTTTAAAGTATATGTCATATTTAATCAGTATTCTTGATGTTTGTTGATAAACTGGAATGGACAAAGATCCTAATGTTGGAAAAATGAGATTGTGATTTTTAGGGGTGGTGGTCTTTATTTCGTAGTCCAAAAATCTCATTCTCTGAAGTCTGAATAATGATTTTTCAGGGTTTTAAGCAAGTAATCTATTTCAACCCATTGAGAGAAGAGGATGATCAGGACCGCTGTTCTTTTCCCAATGTAAGAATCCTTGTCCATTCTAGTTCACAATCTTTTAGACTAAAAATTTGTGTGTAGTTTGTGTACAGAATAATATTTTATACATTAACAATGTACTTAAAAGGCAAATCACTTTCTAACCGGTTGCACAAACAAGTCACTGCTGTCTTGGTTTACTTAAATTGTGGTTCTTCGAGTGCTTGCTCGTGTCTATTCTATGTTAGATGTGTGCATACTGCGTTCACCATTGCCAGAGATTTTTCCCTTAGTGGTATCCGCCCGGCTGGCTCTAGCGCCTATGAAAAGGACTATACTTAAGCATAATCATGTATAGGCAGAGTATGACATGTTTAACCTTTTTAAATGCTGTCAACCTTCCTAATCACCTAGGGTAAGTTGATTTTTCAAAAGCGAATGGTGTGTAAACCAATATAGTGCTTTTTTTCTAACTTTGTGTATATTTCCAGTGCTTTGGATGTTGTTTATAGCTTTCTCAAGCTGCAGCAGAGTGAAAGTGGACCAGAGTTGTTTTGGTTTCCCCTGCTAATGCAAAATTTGTAGGCAACAGTAACAAGAATCAGATCATCTTCACTAAGCTGCTGTTTCCAAAGCTAGAGCAGCAGTAAAGGAAGGCATTAGAATTATTAGTTAGAAGGCTTAATATTTATCAGACACCACCCAAATGGAAGCTACAAAAATGTCCAAGGATATCACACTGCTAGAGATTCCAGTGCTCTCCACTTTCTCAGTAGCTTGTAGGGTATTTGGCTCCCTGTGTCAGTGTTGCCCTTGAACAATGAGGGCCCCTCTTCTTAGTTCAGGCCTCTGTTTGAATTTTTTGTAAAGCGAGTATCTATCTCTGATTTAAAATCGGGTATCTAGCTCAGTTTGAGCAAGCAGATGTGAGTGAATGAGTGTGAATTGGTATGACAGAGATTTTGAGGAAAGAAGTAATTTAGATTGTAAATTCTTTGGTGCGGGGACCTTTTTATGTGTTTATACAGCACCTAGCACAGCGGAGCCCTGATTCGTGATTGGAGCCTGTACATGTTAGCACAGTACTAGTAATAAATCCTAGAAAGAGAAAATATAGGGGGAAAAGTAGAGAACAGTGTAGGGAAAAAAAGATAAATGGAATCCAAGTGTGAAAGAGGGGTGAAAAGAGGAAACACACAGAAAATGACAGGAAAAGACGTACTATGATCCAAGAGGGAAAACAAGCTATAGCAAAGGCAAGAGAAACAGTAATAAGTTATAATAAACATATTAAAACATTTTTGACAGTCTATTACAATGAAATATTCTACAGAATACTACAACTATTTTATAGAAGTGACACGGTGAAACAATTATTTTTCACTCTTTGTAGTAGGTTTAGTCCTCAGGCTAATAGATGTCAGGTAAGTCTTTCAAACCCTGTTTATAGACATATGTAGTTTGTCTTCATGACTAACTCAGATATGTTTCTTCAGAGCACTGTTTAGAAGAGCACATCATCAAGGGGGTGATCATAGTAGTTAGCTTACCACTCTTTCATACTATCTGCTGATAACTTTAAAAACTTGTACTGTTGAAAAGTGTCATTGTGCCTGATCAGTATGCAATACAACAATAAAATTTGCCTAGGTGTGAATGTTTTATGTGCATCAGTGGGATATCAATAGATGTTTCATGTGTACTGTTTTCTGAACTGTTCTACACAGGTTCTCCAGAATTAGTTTTTGTCAGCCACGTAATAAACCCATGCCATTTCTATATTCGGAGATATTCACAGAGGAAAACAGCAATTTTTTTGGAAAAAAAGATGAATCACTTTTGTAGTAGTAAGAGTTCATACCTTAGTCCTTCAGACATTTTGGAACTAGGTAACTCAAATAATTTTCAAATACTTTAGTTAATTTACAATTCCATATTACAATATCTGTTTACAGTTTTACAGTTTTTATTCTCTATTAGTAGAATATGTTCAGCTAGTAAAATATCCTGTAACATTCTGGAGTGAATGTTCCTCTGGAGAGTCACTATTGAGCTGTGAGAGAAACCGAACACATTTTTCACCTGTTATATAAAGTTAAGCACTCAGATATATATTAAGTCACCTAAATGATAGTGGCCTGATCTTCAGAAGGTCTGGAGCACCCACACGTCTCTTGACTTGAGCAGGAGTTGCGTGCTTTGCACACCTGAAAATCCTGACACTTTTAGGTCACTGGCTATTGATTTAGCATCTGAATATAGCCATTAACTGGTGTGACTTTATTTTGTAATATATTGACTGAAAATAGATTGGGCCTGATTCATTCATTTTAGTGTATAAACCAACGTGTACTCTCATGGGAGCAATCTTCCTTTCTTATGGTTACCTGAGTCTGGAACTGTTGCAGCAGTCAAAATAACCTATTACTAGATATATACCTTGTCCACATGTGATAGATGTTGACCACATCACTTAATGCACTTCAGGAGAGTTCTTTTATTGAATGGTGATTAGCGCAGTATAAGAACCAGAATAGATTAACGAGTAACTGGGATTTTATAATCTAGCAATTCAGTATTTTGCTTCCTAAAATTTGCAAAAACAAAGTTAAGTTTGGTGGCTGATGTGAAGTCTGGCTCAATTACCGAGTGAAGGATTATGTGGCAGTGAAGAACATATTGGATCTCTTAACTGCTAATTTCCAGACATTCTAAAGTTTGGGTTTTTAAAGCTGTAGAATTTTTATAAAGGAAACAATATAGTTGTTGGGTTTTATCTGGACTTTAACTTTATAAAAAGAAACTTGTTTGCAACCTAATTCAGATTCTTTTTCAAGTGATGGTCTCTATGTGTATTCCACACATGGGTACAGTACACATACGCTCCATGCTCCTGAGATTGGAGATTTGTAACAAGGTGTGTCCATTGGTCCATGCCAGCACAGGTTTTTTTCTTCGTGGTGCTAACTGAGGGCACCTTATTACTGCCACATGGCCTGAATCAGAATCTTCTGTGTTCATAGATACCTTCATGCTTCTTTTAGCAAACCTGTTAATAAATTGTAAATAGTTCTTAGTATGGTATTTTTTTAGTCTTTGATATAGTTCGGATAGTCTAATTCCCCCCGTCTAAGGGAATTTTCCCTATGGACAAGGACTATACCCAGGGTTTAAGAATTGTATATACCTGGCCCCACTCCTTCTCAGTGAGCGACAAACACCAATGCTGCTTTTACTGCCTCAGCAAGGCTCACAAATCTGCTAAGTGTAGCATCTGTCACTCTTTCCTCCCTGAACACATGAGGGATAAGAGCTTCAACTAAAGAAGCATCTCATAGAGAGGGCCATGAGACCACAGTCAGATTCGAGCTGGGGAGAGCCCCCCGTATACTGGACTCAGTCGATGGCTCCCATCCAAACAGGAACTCAGGAGTCGAGGTTTCGATTGTTAAGCCCAACGAACTGCTTCCCAGGGCTTCTCATAAGAGCAAAGGGCACTCTCACAAGCACATGGATAGGTGGTGTCGTTGTGGTCTTCAAAATCTGCTTCCAAAAGAGAGGATTCCTCCCGGACTCCACCCAAGTTGGGTGAGTCTTTGCATGTAGGTCCTAAGAATTTAGTCTCGCTTAAATCTCATCAACATGAGAGCATGGTTCAAAGATGTACGGCTCCACAAGTACTGACTCTAGTGCCGATGCGTAAAACAAACCTACCAGCACAGTCTAAGAAGTCCAGGCTTGACACTGCATCAGTACTGGATGGCTCCTGGAAGGGACCATTAGATCCAACAGTCCTAACTAGAGGAACACACCTGTGCTCTGGGAAGGTCCAAAACCTTCATCTCCCCAAAAGACATCTTCACATATCCCTGTCTTCAATTCTTACTTCTTTCAAGTCCATCCTTATTCAGAGATATCCAGACACTGGAGGATGAATCTGCCGGAAGAGGACATGACTTTTCCCCTATACCTTCTGTGATCAGGAGCATCCATCTGCCAGTACCGATGGCTCTGCATTTGAGCAAGAACCTGCCTTCTCGTTGGCTGAGTTGGAAGTTCCAGACAAACCATTGTCTCAATGTACGTGAGTTAGTCCAGACAGACTCTAGAACAGTGGTAGGCAACCCGTGGGCCGCACGCGGATCGTTTGTTTACATTTGCATGGCTGCGCGCAGCTCCCAGTGGCCACTGTTCGCCATTACCAGCCAGTGGGAGCTGTGGGAAGTGGCAGCCAGCACGTCCCTCCGGCCCGCGCCACTTCCTGAAGCTTCCATTGTCCTGGAACGGCAAACTGCAGCCACTGGGAGCTGCGGGCAGCCATGCAAATGTAAACAAATTGTCTGGTGGCCTGCCAGCGGATTACCCTGATGGTACACGTGCTGCCCACCACTGCTCTAGAAGTATAGAAGACCTGGGTTCTATCTACCCAAATATAACTATCCATGTACCCAGTGCCTTGGGGTCCCCCTGACTGGTTGACTCTTTCTGCTGGTGTTACTGGCATTCTTGGGATCCCTATACTAAGCACCCCACATTTATACACAAACTGCTCTCTAGCGGGCAGTCTTAGCAGGTAGTTCTCCAGAGACTACAAGTGAAAGATATACAACTCTCTCTGAACGACATCTTGGCTCAGTGGGGAAAGCCATCTTGGGATCTCTTTGCCTCAGAGACAAACAAGAAGTTAAATCTGTACTGCTCCAGAGCATCATTAGGTCAGGGCTCCAGTGGCGATGCCCTTCTGCTTCCCTGGATGGACCATGTGAGGTATGCCTTTCCTCCCATTCCCCTATTACCTCAAGCTTCTCAGAAGATTATCAGGACAGGGCCCGGGTCATTCTCATTACACCCAATTGACCCAAACAGTTCTGATTTCTGGACCCCCTCTAAATGTCAGTCTGTTCTCCTTCCCAGAGACGATCTCCTGAGTTAACTGCAAAATCAGACATTCCAACCTAGACCCCCTTCATCTTACAGCCTGGTATTTGGATAGAACTCAGACCTGGAGCACTCATGTTGAGAGGCTGTTCAAAGTATTCTCAAACACAGCAGAAATGTCTCCACCAGAAAATGCTACCTAGCTAAGTGGAGGTGTTTCTCTACCTGGATGTTACAGGAGAGATGTTAGTCCACACTGCCCGTTGTACTCTGTTATCCCCATGCGCAAAAAACTGTGCAGGCACAGACTAGTGGATACTGCTTGCTACAAATTTCCTATCTCAGGCACAGGGAACACGTGTATCCATGCATGGAATACAGAGAATGGACGACATATCTTGAAGAACCTCCAGTTATAGGTAAGTAACCTCCATTTTCCATGTTTTGTTATGATCCCTGATAGATATAAAAGGGAAACTAGAAATACAAAATGGGAAAGACTCCTTTCTAAGCAATCACTGCAGAAAAGGATCTGATGGTTATAGTGGATCTCGGATTAAATGAACCAATGATTAAATACTATGGCTGAAAAAAAGGGAATATTCCTCTGAGATATATTAGCAGGAGTGTTGTAAGCAAGACATGAAAAGTAATTCTTCCACTCTGCTCAGCACTGATAAGGCCTGAACTAGCTATATGGTAAAATGTAAACCATGGAGGAATATACTAAAATGTAATGACAGTTGCTTCTAAACTAAGATATTTAAGTCATGGATTTAGTTGGTTTAAAATTGTAGTGTTTTTTTTTTAATCTTTATTTAGGTGCAAGAATCTTTATCAACAGTAAAGAAAATGGAATGTGGTGCCGTGGAACTATCACTGAGTTGATTCCTCTGGAAAGTAAAAATAAGGGAAAACACTGTGGTCCAACAAAATACAAAATTTATGATGTTGCAGCGATGCAAGTATTCATGGAAGACTTTGGGAATTCTGAAGTTTTAGTTGGTTCAGGGTATGATTATCTTCTAACTACATCTATGTCTTTGTGGATAAAAATAGTCTCTTGTTCCAAACTGTGGCATTTCAGCTGTTGGTTTCTGATGGGAATATGTATTATGAAAGTCCAATAAAACTACCTTTTCACAAATTGTTAACTAAATACACAAATGACTGCTGTGTGACTTGCGTACAGCCGCATGCAGAAAAATATTATATAAAATACATTTCCTCAGAGGTTAATGTATATCTAAGTTACTGTACAAGACACGAATGTTTAAAATTGCAGACCTAGAAAATCCAGTGTCTGAACAAGATACATTTCTATGTTGCCACCTCTTGCAACTTTATTGCAAATATCGTGATAATTGGTGTCTTTCTAAAAGCACTCACTCCTGTAATCATGACTACATGAGAATCTTGGCTTTCATTTTAAAAAAAAAATGGTTTCTAGCCCTCATGGTTACAGTGAGAAGTTTGAAAATGTGATGAAGTGCATCCTTATGGGTCAAATCAAAAGGTAAATAAAAGGAACCTAAAATGTAGTCTGGGCTTTTTCTTTTTCTTTTCTTTTTTTTTTTTTTTTAAAGATTTGTAAACCAGTCTAATGGTTTTGAGGGGTTGATTCTTGGTTTTTAAACATTTGTAGTTTGCAATACTGCATTTCTCACAATTGTAACAATAAATGTGTCACTAACAGGCTAGATAGCGAAATTGTGGTTTTACAGGTCTTAAGAATGAATTGGGAAAACTAAAGTGATGCTGAAGCTTCTTACACTGCTTTTTCTAATGGCATCAAACCTCGGAAAGCATATGGCTCTGTCATGAGCATATATTCTATCTACTTTTTTATACTTGTGCCAATGAAGCCAAATTGAATTTTGCTTGTTTGATTTTTGTCAATGTATTAAGATGACCCCCCAATATTAAAAAAATGACTATTTTCCCTAGTCTCTGAACTGTTCTTGAGGGAGAGTGCTTAGCAGGGGTCAGAACAAACATACTTCTTTATACTGATCATCAAATGAAAACTTATTTTAAGAAATAATATTCTAGTCTGGGAGCATAACGTAAAATATTATTCCATGGGCATGTTAGTGATAGAAAGATATGGGGAAGGTGTCATTTGATTTGTAAAAAAATCTACAGAATCCGAATTTCAGTGGTGTCATCCTGCCCAGTTCCTCTAGTGGGGATAATTGTGTTGTTGGAAATGGGTCAAGTTGGGCATCATTCAAAAGCCCTTTTTCCCATTAACACAATGATGCCAAACCTAGAACAATTATGTGGGTACATATTCAAGAAAATGTTTTAAAATCAACTTTTTAAAAATTATATTTTAACATAGGTTGCATTGCTTACAAAAACACAAAAAGATATTGATCTTTGGTAATCCTAAGGAAGTTGGCCTTGGTATGTAGGACTGAGAACATTTATTAATCAGTTGTCATCAGTGTTTCAGTTTAGGGCACCATTGCTAGACACGTTATCACACTGATCCTCGTCCATGCATATCTCTGTACAAAGCAGGTCAAACATTTGCAGGGTGGTGAGCATTTGATCTTTGCACACAACTATTGACTAACTAAAGGATTGATTTGGGAGCAAATGGTATTTCACACATAACTGGTGTGATCAGTCCATCCTCCAAGACCTATCCATGCCAGTTAGGGGTGTGTTGTTTTGGATGTGTTCAATCATCCTGGAGCAATTCTGTTCCCCAGCAACCATAGGTGCCGACTCCGTAGGTGCTCTGGCCCCAGAGCACCCACGGAAAAAAATTGGTGGGTGCTGAGCACCCACCAGCAGCTCCCTGTGGCCCTGCCCTGCCCCCCTGCTTCAACTCGCCTCCACTGCGAGCGCGCCACCGCGTCCTGCTTCTCCTCCCTCCCAGCCCTTGCGCCATAGGGCAGGGAGGGAGGGGGGGAGGAGGGGGGAATGCCCCGCGCTGGAGGAAGAGGCAGGGCTGGGGTGAGGATTTGGGGAAGGGATCCAATGGGGCAGGGAGGGGGCGGAGTTAGGGCGGAGACTTTGGGGATGGGGTTGGAATGGGGGCGGGGGCAGGGAGGAGGTGGAGTCAGGTGGGTATGGGCACCCACCGGCGCTGGAGAAAGTTGGCGCCGCTGCCAGCAGCAGGCATAAAAATGGAGTCTTGCCGAAGGCTTGGGTAGCATCTCCTATAGAGCACTAGAACAAATGTATCCAGAGTTTAATAGCGCCTCTGTCTGTGCCATTGATGGCATGCAAGATAATTTTAGTTTGTCTTCTCATGCGAACTACAAAAAAACCACTTAATGTGAGGCAGCAACTTCATTATACTATGTGACAAGATAATTCTTTGAGCAATTCTTTGCATACTGGAGCATGTTTCCTGGAAGGTATATGGTTAACTTGTCCTTCATGCGAGTCCTTCATGTGACAGTAGTTTTTTCACTGTAACTTTACTGAAGTTTGTAGAGTCAATGATTTTATGTTGGACAGGTGCAGTACCATGGAGTTTTTTCTTTGTGATATTTTAATTGATTCCTCTGTAAACGTGTCAAATGCTAGGTCATAATAAGTCCAGTATTTTCTCTATAGTTTATAATTAAGTGTTGAGACAAATTTTGGAAGGTGTTAAGAGTTTCTGGTTTGTTGCGTGCTTGTACCTCAGCCACACTATCTACGATTGCTACACTGAAAGGCCTGTACTGGTCATGTTGTCAGCAGGTGCTGGCTTAGGAAGACTATGCAAGATATTTGTTGGTTTGCTTTTCTCCCGGCGCACAGGCATTGTTCCAGTGCATTCAAACATTGATCATGGTACGATGGAGAACTCATATTTCCCAAAGTCTCACATATATCAGCATCACGCTGAGATCTGAAGACAATGAGGAGATGAGCGAACAATGGCCTGTCTGTGATTAGCTGTGTAATAGTCCCTTCCACCTTCATGCTGACTTTCTTCTTTGCATCTGAGCACATTTTAGTCTTTTCTTGGGTGGAGCCCATAGATTGACAGAGCCTTGGATAATTCTTTGGGTTTTGAAAGCTTCATACAAGTCATGACCCAATGTATCCATTCGACTGACACTTTTTTAGCTATCTCATCACTGAAGACTACTTTCATTGTGATATTAATGAGCTCCAGTCTGTCATATGCTGATGGGTTCCCAGTGCGACTAAGCTCATCCTGTAGCTTTAAAATTGCCCCTTGGCATTTAACAGCACCTAATTAGTCTACGCGGTGCTTGGTTACTTCTGGGGAAGTCATCCCATTTGTGCTTAATGTTTAGTTTGAAATTCAATGGAGTTCTGGGATTGTCAGGAAATACTGGGAAAGATCATTTGGATGCTGTGTGATGCCATCAACCCTCCCCCCCAATGACTTGGATTGTTCTGTTTTTGTATTTTAGAGCTTCGTCTGTGCCAAGTGCACATAGGGGATGTCAAGGCTGTATCCCCACTTTGAACTTTAGGGTACAAATGTAGGGGCCTGCATGAAAACTTCTAAGCTTAACTACCAGCTTAGCTCTGGTCCGCTACCACCATCCCAAGGCTAATTTCCTTCCCTGGGTAGCCTTGAGAGACCTTCACCAATTCCCTGGTGAATACAGATCCAAACCCCTTGGATCTTAAAACAAGGAGAAATTAACCATCCCCCCCTTCTTACTCCCACCAACTCCTGGTGAATACAGATCCAACCTCCTTGGATCTAAAACAAGGAAAAAAATCAATCAGGTTCTTAAAAAGAAGGTTTTTAATTAAAGAAAAAGGTAAAATCATCTCTGTAAAATTAGTATGGAAAATAACTTTACAGGGTAATCAAACTTAAAGAGCTCTGAGGACTCCCCTGTAGTCTTAGGTTCAAAGTACAGCAAACAAAGATAAACACTCTAGTAAAAGGTATATTTACAAGTTGAGAAAACAAAGTAAAACTAAGACGCCTTGCCTGGCTATTTACTTACAAGTTTGAAATAGGACAGACTTATTTAGAAAGATGTGGAGAACCTGGATTGATGTCTGGTCCCTCTCAGTCCCAAGAGCGAACGAACTCCCAAACAAAGAGCACAAACAAAAGCTTCCCCCCCCCACCCCCCCCCCCAAGTTTTGAAAGTATCTTGTCCCCTTATTGGTCCTTTGGGTCAGATGCCAGCCAGGTTACCTGAGCTTCTTAACCCTTTACAGGGAAAAGGATTTTGGAGTCTCTGGCCAGGAGGGATTTTATAGTACTGTACACTGGACAGCTGTTACCCTTCCCTTTATAGTTATGACACGCCCCCCCAAATCACAGATAGTGTTGGACATTCGGTTCTACACTGGCTGTGATTTCTTCCTGGAGTTCTAGGAGAAAACAGAGATAATAAGACACATGTACCTTTAGACATACTACTGATTATATAAAAACTAACAATATGTTTCATTCCAAGAACAATTGTTAACCAGTTAACTCTGGGAAACTTTCCCGGGAGAGTGCATTAGCCACTTCGTTAGAAGCTCCCGAAATGTGTTGTATTTCAAAATCAAAATCTTGGAGAGCTAAACTCCACCGAAGAAGTTTTTTGTTATTTCCCTTGGCGATATGAAGCCACTGTAGCGCAGCATGGTCTCTTTGTAGTTGGAAACGCCGTCCCCAAACATATGGGCGTAGCTTTTCCAGAGTGTACACAATGGCGTAGCATTCCTTTTCGCTGATTGACCAGTGGCTTTCCCTCTCAGACAGTTTCTTGCTGAGAAACACGACAGGATGGAATTCTTGATCGGGTCCTTCCTGCTTTAAAACTGCTCCCACGCCTCGCTCAGACGCATCTGTGGTTACTAGGAACGGTTTGTCAAAGTCTGGGGCTCTTAGCACAGGGTCAGACATGAGTGTTGCCTTAAGCTGGGTAAAGGCCTTTTGACACTCATCGGTCCACTGAACTGCATTTGGCTGTTTCTTTCTGGTTAGGTCTGTCAGCGGGGCGGCAATTTGGCTGTAGTGGGGTACAAATCGCCTATAATATCCAGCCAAGCCTAAGAAGGATTGGACCTGTTTCTTAGACTTTGGAACCGGCCACTTTTGGATAGCATCCACTTTGGCCTGTAGGGGATTTATTATAGTTCCTCGACCCACCTGGTACCCCAGATAAGTCACTCTGTTTTGGCCTATTTTACACTTTTTAGCCTTAACAGTTAGTCCTGCCTGCCGGATGTGCTCGAAGACTTTTTCCAGGTGCTCTGCCCATGAATCAGAAAAAATGGCCACATCATCGAGGTAGGCAACTGCAGATTCTCCCAATCCCGCTAGGAGACCATCTACAAGTCTTTGGAAGGTGGCGGGTGCATTTCGCAACCCGAAAGGGAGTACATTGAATTCATACACCCCTGCCTGGGTGACGAAGGCTGACCTTTCCTTAGCGGGTTCATCTAGTGGTACTTGCCAGTACCCCTTGGTTAAGTCTAAAGTAGAGATGAATTGGGCATGTCCCAATTTCTCCAATAGCTCATCTGTGCGTGGCATTGGATAGTTGTCAGGACGAGTTACAGCATTTAGCTTACGGTAGTCCACGCAAAAGCGTATTTCCCCATCTGGTTTGGGAACTAGAACCACTGGAGATGCCCATGCACTATTGGAGGGGTGGATTATACCCATCTGTAGCATGTCCTGGATCTCCCTTTGTATAGCAGTTTTGGCATGAGGTGACTCCGCGTCATCTGTTTCCTGGGCTGTAAACTGGCAAACGTTTAATTCTCTGGAATAAAAGGGCTTAAGAGAATTAACATGGTATACCTTAGGCTTTGTTGGAGGTGGGGGAGGCTATGAGATAGTTAACAGCTCCTAGGCGCTCCTGGACCGTGAATGGTCCTTCCCACGACGCTTCCATTTTATGGGCCTGGAGCGCCTTTAAGACCATGACTTGGTCTCCTACTTTGAAGGACCGTTCTCTGGAATGTTTATCATACCAGGCCTTTTGCTCTTCCTGAGCATCCTTTAGGTTTTCTTTAGCAAGGTCTAAAGAGTGTCGGAGGGTGCTTTGTAGGTTGCTTACAAAGTCTAGAATGTTAGTTCCTGGAGAAGGCGTAAACCCCTCCCAGTGCTGCTTCACCGTCTGCAATGGCCCCTTAACCTCGCGGCCATACACATTTTCAAATGGTGAAAACCCTAAACTGGGATGTGGTACAGCCCTGTAGGCGAAAAGCAACTGCTGCAACACTAGGTCCCAATCATTGGAGTGTTCATTTACGAATTTACGTATCATGGCCCCCAAAGTTCCATTAAACCTCTCCACCAGGCCATTGGTTTCATGGTGGTGTAAGGGGTGGCAACCAAGTGATTCACCCCATGAGCTTCCCACAGGTTTTTCATGGTCCCTGCCAGGAAATTAGTTCCCAAATCTGTAAGGATGTCGGAGGGCCAACCTACCCTGGAAAAATGTCTGTTAATGCCTGGCACACACTTTAGCTCTGGTGTTGCTTAAGGGTACTGCTTCCGGCCATCGGGTAGCAAAATCCATGAAAGTCAGTACGTACTGCTTTCCTCTGGGTGTCTTCTTTGGGAAAGGAACCAGAATATCCACAGCTACTCGCTGAAATGGGACCTCAATTATGGGTAGTGGCTGGAGAGGGGCTTTAACCTGGTCTTGGGGCTTTCCCAGTCGTTGGCACACCTCACAAGACCGGACATAATTAGCAACGTCCTTGCCCATTCCCTCCCAGTGGAAGGACTTCCCCAACCGGTCTTTGGTTCTGTTCACCCCAGAATGGCCACTGGGATGATCATGGGCTAAGCCCAAGAGCTTTACCCGATACTTAGTGGGAACTATCAACTGTCTTTGAGGATGCCAGTCTTCCTGGTGCCCACCAGAAAGAGTCTCCTTGTATAAAAGGTTCTACAACAAACCGGGATTGGTTAGAAGAGCTGAGAGGTGGTGGGATGCTGCGCGCCACCGCCCAAGCTTTCTGAAGGCTGTCATCTGCTTCCTGCTTGGCCTGGAACTGTTCCCTTGATGCTGGAGACATCAGTTCCTCCTTGGACTGGGGCTTGGTCCCTCTGGAAGCGATGCAGGTGCTGGGGCTGTTTCCATTGACTGTGAACCGCTGTCCGCTGGTGCACTGTGTGGTATCTCAGGCTTTGGCTGAGCCTCTTGGGTAGGGTTATCTGCTGCTTCTGCCAGGTCAAGCTTGCTGGTGCCCTCTGGCATTGGAGTTGTAGACGGGTTTGCAAGCGCTGGACTCAGTGCTGGCAATGGTTCTGGTGCTGGTTGCGTTGCCAGTTCCGGTTCTGGGACTGGCTTTGGCTGGGTTTCTGGGATTGGATCCACTACGGCTGTTGCAGTCGTTGGCAGGGGATCCGGTTCCACCACCTTTGTTTGGGTCTCTGGTAACACAGATGGGGCCCTGGTGGACGGCTCAGGAACAGGGATGGGGGTGTAAGCTGGCTTAACCTGGCTGCAGGTGACTATTCCCATCCTCTTGGCTAGCTTCACATGGTTGGCCAAGTCTTCCCCCGGCAGCATGGGAATGGGATAATTATTATAGACTGCAAAAGTCCACATTCCTGACCAGCCCTTGTACTGGACATGCAACGTGGCTGTAGGCAAGGTTACAGACTGTGACACGAAGGGTTGAATTGTCACTGTAGCCTCCGGGTTGATGAGTTTGGGGTCCACTAGGGATTGGTGGATAGTTGACACTTGTGCCCCAGTGTCCCTCCAAGCGATAACCTTCTTTCCGCCCACTCTCAAGGTTTCCCTTCGCTCCGAGGGTATGAGAGAGGCATCTGGGTCTGGGGATCTTTGGTGTGATTGGGGTGTAATGAACTGTAATCGGTTGCGGTTCTTGGGCAGTGAGCCTTTATATGTCCCAGTTCATTACATTTAAAACATAGCCCTGCTAAGGTATCACCGGGGCGATGTTGGTTGGGGGAGACTGGTGTGGTGGGGTGAGAAGGTGTCTGGGGTTTTCCTTGGGATGTGGGTGGGGGCTTGGGTTGTCCCCAGTGGTAAGGTTTTGTTTTGGCTTGTCCCTTCTGATATTTGCTCCAACTGCTACTAGTTTTTTTCTTTTCTGCCACCTCCACCCATTTGGCTCCAATCTCCCCCGCCTCAGTTACAGTTTTGGGCTTCCTATCTAGGATGTACCTTTCTATTTCCTCAGGAACACCCTCTAAAAACTGCTCCATTTTTACTAGGGAAACCAGATCTTCCAGAGATTTAACATTTGCTCCTGATACCCAGGCATCACAATTTTTGTCAATGTGGTAGGCATGTCGGGTAAATGACACATCAGGTTTCCACCTTAGGGCTCTGAACCGTCGACGGGCATGCTCGGGTGTTAGCCCCATTCTGAGTCTGGCCTTGTTTTTAAAAAGTTCATAACTGTTCATGTGCTCCTTAGGTATTTCAGCCGCCACCTCTGCTAAGGGTCCACTGAGCTGCGGCCTCAGCTCTACCATCTACTGGTCTATAGGGATGCTGTATCCAAGGAAGGCCCTCTCAAAATTTTCTAAGAAGGCCTCAGTGTCATCACCTGCCTTGTAGGTGGGGAATTTTCTGGGATGGGAAGTGGTACCTGGAGAGGGGTTGTTAGGATTGGCTGTTGTATCCGGCCTAGCCTTTGCTACTTCCAGTTCATGCTTCCTTTCTTTTTCTCTCTCCATCTCTTTTTCTTTCAGCTCCAGCTCTTTTTTTTTTTTTTCAGCTCCATCTCTCTCTTTTGGGCCTCCTCTTTTGGTTTTCTCTTCTTTCTCTGTGCTCTGTCTCGAGTTTTGTTAATTGAAGCAGTCTCTGTTTTCTTTCATTTTCTTCTGCTTCTAGTTTGGCCAGTTCTATTTTTTTAGCTGCTACTTTGGTAGTCATTTTCCTGTTTTCTTGTGCTGGGTCACCCCCTCTGCAGTTGACTGAAACTGGGATGTACTCAGCTCTGGCTGCTGCTGAGTTAACAGAGACTTTCTAACTAGCTACTCTGGAGGATGTAAAAAGAAAAAAAAAAAAAAAAAAAAATTCAGCTTGTAAATTCCTTTTACCAGTCGTTTGCTAATTGAACCCTTCTCTTAACAAAGGATCTTGTTTAAAAAAAACTTAAAACCTCTTCATTCGGGCAAGGAGAGATAAGATATGCATCTACCTTCAGCTCTGCTTTCCAAGCAGCTAGAAGGAAAAAAAAATCGTACTGGCTTTTGGGTTTAAAATGAATCCCACCGCTCTGCCACCATGTCAAGGCTGTATCCCCACTTTGAACTTTAGGGTACAAATGTAGGGGCCTGCATGAAAACTTCTAAGCTTAACTACCAACTTAGCTCTGGTCCGCTGCCACCATCCCAAGGCTAATTTCCTTCCCTGGGTAGCCTTGAGAGACCTTCACCAATTCCCTGGTGAATACAGATCCAACCCCCTTGGATCTAAAACAAGGAGAAATTAACCATCCCCCCCTTCTTTCTCCCACCAACTCCTGGTGAATACAGATCCAACCCCCTTGGATCTAAAACAAGGAGAAATTAACCATCCCCCCTTCTTTCTCCCACCAACTCCTGGTGAATACAGATCCAACCCCCTTGGATCTAAAACAAGGAGAAATTAACCATCCCCCCTTCTTTCTCCCACCAACTCCTGGTGAATACAGATCCAACCCCCTTGGATCTAAAACAAGGAAAAAAAATCAATCAGGTTCTTAAAAAGAAGGTATTTAATTAAAGAAAAAGGTAAAAATCATCTCTGTAAAATTAGTATGGAAAATAACTTTACAGGGTAATCAAACTTAAAGAGCTCTGAGGACTCCCCTGTAGTCTTAGGTTCAAAGTACAGCAAACAAAGATAAACACTCTGGTACATTTACAAGTTGAGAAAATAAAGTAAAACTAAGGGTATGTCTACACTACGGGATTAATCCGAATTTATATAATTTGGATTTGAAAAACAGGTTGTATAAAGTCGAAATGTATGTGGCCACACTAAGCACATTAATTCGGTGGTGTGCGTCCAAGTACCGGGGCTAGCGTCGATTTCTGCACCGTTGCACTGTGGGTAGCTATCCCATAGTTCCCGCAGTCTCCCGCGCCCATTGGGATTGTGGGTTAAGATCCCAGTGCCTGATGGGACAAAAAACATTGTCGCAGGTGGTTCTGGGTACAGCCTCACCTCCTCCCTCCCTCTTCCCTCCCTGCATGAAAGCAACGGACGGCAGACAACCATTTTCGCACCTTTTTTCCTGGGTGAGTGAACACTGCAGACTCCATACCACGGCAAGCATGGAGCCCGCTGAGCTCAAGACAGCAGTCATGAATATTGTAAACACCTCGCGTGTTCTCGTGGAGTTTATGCTCAGCCAGGACCAGAAAAACGAGGCGAGGAGGCAGCGGCGGCGGCAACGCAGCGACAAGCATGATGAGGACATGGACATGGACACGGATACAGAATTCTGTGAAACCACGGGCCCCGGTGCTTTGGAGATCATGTTGTTAATGGGGCAGATTCTATCCATGGAACGCCGATCCTGGGCAAGGGAAACAAGCACAGACTGGTGGGACTGCATAGTGTTGCAGGTCTGGGACGATTCCCAGTGGCTGCGGAACTTTCGCATGCATAAGGGCACTTTCATGGAACTTTGTGACTTGCTGTCCCCTGCCCTGAAATGCCAGAATACCAAGATGAGAGCAGCCCTCACAGTTGAGAAGCGCGTGGCGATAGCCCTGTGGAAGCTTGCAACGCCAGACAGCTACCGGTCAGTCGGGAATCAATTTGGAGTGGGCAAATCTACGGTGGGGGCTGCTGTGATGCAAGTAGCCAAAGCAATCACTCAGGTGCTGCTACGACAGTTAGTGACTCTGGGAAATGTGCAGGCTATAGTGGATGGTTTTGCTGCAATGGGATTCCCTAACTGTGGTGGGGCAATAGACGAAACCCATATCCCTATCTTGGCACCGGAGCACCAAGCCACCGAGTACATAAACCGCAAGGGGTACTTTTCAATGGTGCTGCAAGCACTTGTGGATCACAAGGGATGTTTCACCAACATCAACGTGGGCTGGGCGGGAAGGGTTCATGACTCTCGCGTTTTCAGGAACACTACTCTGTTTAAAGGGCTGCAGCAAGGGACTTACTTTCCGGACCAGAAAATAACCGTTGGGGATGTTGAAATGCCAATAGTTATTCTTGGGGACCCCGCCTACCCCTTAATGCCATGGCTCATGAAGCCATACACAGGCAGCCTGGACAGGAGTCAGGAGCTGTTTAACTACAGGCTAAGCAAGTGCAGAATGGTGGTAGAATGTGCATTTGGCCGTTTAAAAGGTCGCTGGCGATCATTATTGACTCGCTCTGACCTCAACCAAAGAAATCTCCCCATTGTTATTTCTGCTTGCTGTGTGCTCCACAATCTCTGTGAAAGTAAGGGGGAGACCTTTATGGCGGGGTGCGAGGCTGAGGCAAATCGCCTGGCTGCTGATTACGCGCAGCCAGATACCAGGGCAATTAGAAGAGCACACCAGGAAGCGCTGTGCATCAGAGAAGCTTTAAAAACCAGTTTCATGACTGGCCAGGCTACAGTGTGAAATATCTGTTTGTTTCTCCTTCATGAAAACCCGCCCCCTTTATTGACTCATTTTCTGTAAGGAACCCACCCTCCCCCTTCCCCCAGCTTTCTTTCAAACCAAATAAAGTCACTATCATTTAAAAATCATTTATTCTTTATTAATAGATTAGAAAAAGAGGGAGGGAACCCGGGTGGTATTTGGGAGGAGGATTGCTGGGAAGGAAAAAGCCACAAAGAAAAGGTTAAAAAAATGACAGCCTTTTGCTTGGGCTGTCTACTGGGGTGGAATGGGAAGGTGTACGGAGCCTCCCCCCCCGTGTTCTTACACGTCTGGGTGAGGAGGATACGGAACATGGGGAGGGGGAAGGGGGGAACAGGGGCTGAAGCGGCAGTCTGTTTTCCAGCAGCCGTTCCTGAAGCTCCACCAGACGCCGGAGCATGTCTGTTTGCTCACGCAGCAGCCCCAGCGTTGCATCCTGCCTCCTCTGGTCTTCCTGCCGCCACCTCTCATCTCAAGCGTCTCTCCTGTCCTCACGTTGGTCCCTCCTGTCCTCACGTTCACTGGCTTCTTTCCTATACTTTGAAACTGTTTCCTTCCACTCATTCAGATGAGCTCTGTCACTGCGGCTGGATTCCATAATTTCAGAAAACATCTCGTCTCGCGTTCTCTTCTTACGACGCCTTATCTGTGATAACCTTCGGGATGGAGGAGGGAGGCTTGAGGAATTTGCAGCTGCTGTAGGGAGGGGAAAAAAGAGAGAATTGTTTAAAAAGCTACATTTTGCAGAACAATGCTTATACTCTTTCACAGTGACCAACACTATTCACATTACATAGCACATGTGATTTCTGTGCAAGGTCGCATTTTGCCTCTTAATGCTGAGTGCCTGTGGCTTTGCTGCTAGAGATCACAGGTCTGGGCAACAGAATTCGGCTTGCATGCGGCCATGGTAAGCCATTGTCTTACAGCTTCTGCGCCCTCCTTTCCCACATACCAAGCATAGCCTGTAGAGTGCTGCGGTTTTTCTGTTAACATTCAGCAGCAGCAGCAGAAAACAAACTAACCACCCCCCCTCTCGCCATGAATTCTCTGGGATGATCGCTGTACCCCTCCCCCCCACCGCGTGGCTGGTATCAGGGAAGATCCCTGCAGGCACCAAACTAACCACCCCCCCCCGCCGCCGCCCCCCTCCCGCCATGAATTCTCTGGGATGATCACGGTACCCCCCCCCCCCCACCCCGTGGCTGGTAACAGGGAAGATCCCTGCTAGCCAAACGCGAAAAACTCAGGGCCAATTTCCCATCTGCGCTTGGCTAACTGCAGGGAAGGATTTATTTTCCGCCACAGGCAAACAGCCCAGTAGGAACGGCCACCTCTGTCCCCTTTATTAAGTTCCCGTATTTCAACCAGGTTACCAGGAGTGATATCACTCTCCTGAGGATTACACAACAAGATAAAGAACGGATGTTGCTTGAATGCCAGCAAACACTGGGACCATACGCTGCCAGGCTTTGTCAGGCAATGATACCAGATTACTTGCTGCAAGCATGGCGTGGTCAAGTGTCCTACCATGGAGGAGGGAATAAGGATGCACTGCCTTCTGGCAAGGCTTTCGGAGTACCTCCAGGAGAGCTTCATGGAGATGTCCCTGGAGGATTTCCGCTCCATCCCCATACACGTTAACAGACTTTTCCAGTAGCTGAACTCACCGCGAATGCATCCCAAGTCCTCAGGGCAAAGTAATCATTAAAAACCGTTTGCTTTTAAAACAAGTTTTATATTTTAAAAGGTAAACTCACCTGAGGTCCCTTCCATGGGGTCAGAGTCTTGGGTACTGGCTTGGGAGGCTTGGGAGGGTACTTCAGTCAGGGTGAGAAAAAGATCCTGGCTGTTGGGGAGAACGGAGTGCTGTGTGCTCTCTGCAAGCTCATCCTCCTCCTCCTCCTCCTCCTCTCCCCCATTGGCAGAATCCTCAGGCGTCGCTGATGAGACTATCCCCGACCCAGAATCCACGATCACAGGTGGGGTAGTGGTGGCAACCCCCCCTAGAATTGCATGCAGCTCGGCGTAGAAGCGGCATGTCCGCGGCTCTGATCCGGAGCGACAGTTTGCCTCCTTTGTTTTTTGATACGCTTGTCTGAGCTCCTTGACTTTCACGCGGCACTGCTCAGAGTCCCTATTGTGGCCTCTCTCCATCATGCCCTTGGAGATTTTTTCAAAAGTTTTTGCATTTCGTCTTTTAGAACGAAGTTCTGCAAGCACTGAATCCTCTCCTCATACAGCGATCAGATCCAGTACCTCCCTCACGGTCCATGCTGGTGCTCTTTTTCGATTATCAGCCTGCAATGGTTACCTGTGCTGATGAGCTATCTGTGGTCACCTGTGCTCTCCACGCTGGGCAAACAGGAAATGAAATTCAAATGTTCGCGGGGCTTTTCCTGTCTACCTGGCCAGTGCATCCGAGTTTAGATTGCTGTCCAGAGCGGTCACAATGATGCACTGTGGGATAGCTCCCGGAGGCCAATACCATCGAATTGCGGCCACACTATCCTTAATTCGAAATGTTAAAATCGATTTTGGCGCTACTCCACTCGTCGGGGTGGAGTACAGAAATCGATTTAAAGGGCCCTTTACATCGAAATAAATAGCGTCGTTGTGTGGACTGTTACAGGGTAAATCCGAATTAAAGTCGTAGTGTAGACCAGGCCTAAGACGCCTTGCCTGGCTGTTTACTTACAAGTTTGAAATAGGAGAGACTTGTTTAGAAAGATGTGGAGAACCTGGATTGATGTCTGGTCCCTCTCAGTCCCGAGAGCGAACGCCAACCCAAACAAAGAGCACAAACAAAAGCCTCCCCCGCCCCCAAGATTTGAAAGTATCTTGTCCCCTTATTGGTCCTTTGGGTCAGATGCCAGCCAGGTTACCTGAGCTTCTTAACCCTTTACAGGGAAAAGGATTTTGGAGTCTCTGGCCAGGAGGGATTTTATAGTACTGTACACAGGACAGCTGTTACCCTTCCCTTTATAGTTATGACAGGGGAACTAGCAACCTTTTAATAACCCTGTTTCCTTTCCAAAATTCCTCCCATATGTCAGCGTCAGACTTTTCTATACCTCTTCTTTTCAGTGAGGTACCAGGCAATCATTGCAGAATGGTTGGCTGAATCTAAAGGAAAAAGTATTTCACAGAGTCTTATAGTACTGTCAGGTGCAAATTCCAATTAACAGTCCTGATGGATCAAATAAAGAGCAGCAAAGATTCAGCCATCTTCATGAATCATCGCATCATCCCAATATGTATCCAGTATCATGTTCTGAGCATTAACTGATAACACAGTACCACCAGTTGAGGGTCACAATTTAACTTTGGGGGATGCATGTTTGACATGCCTGTGCGAAAGTATAATTTTAAAAAGTTGATTTTTAAACACTTTCTAAAATATAGATCTATATAATTATTCTAGGTTTGTCATGTTTGTGGGAGCAAAGGCTTTTGAATGATACCCAACTTGATTCATTTCCAACAACACTGTATTATCAAAATTTCCCCCAATCAGAGGACTTGGAGTTGGGAGCTGAGGGGAAAGGGAGAGCAAGTCCTCGCTGTCATACCCTAGAGGGTGACATCATTGAAATTATGATTCTGTAGATTTTTATGAATCAAATGAAACCTCTTTATTTTTCGATCAACAACTGCCCACGGAATTACACATGCTCCCACACTATGCTGCATTTTTGTGCTATCATTGTTTATTTATATTCCCACTAGGATTGGTGGTGTCCCTGTGATGAGGCCAGAACAAGTTGTTCTACAGAACTTAGTGGTAAATGACTTGTGTATGTTTATCAGGAAGCCTGATCCATATATAGAGGCACAGCTCTGGGATATTCCTCCGTTAGCAGTGCAGTGCTCGCTGAAGGACATAGTTCCCAAAAACTCAGTAAGTAAGCACTATTTGTACAGTTTAAGAAAAAAAATTCATTTGGGTTTTTTATTATGGAAGTTAAAATTAGTCCTATTTTCGCGACTTTCCAAATACCCCAAAAAAACCACAAGGAGAATTCAGAGGTATACAGCAATTTTATCAAGTCATATATTAAAAAGATAGTATCAGAGGGATAGCCGTGTTAGTCTGAATCTGTAAAAAGCAACAGAGGGTCCTGTGGCACCTTTGAGATTAACAGAAGTACTGGGAGCATAAGCTTTCCTGGGTAAGAACCTCACTTCTTCAGATGCAAGTAATGGAAATCTCCAGAGGCAGGTATAAATCAGTGTGGAGATAACGAGGTTAGTTCAATCAGGGAGGGTGAGGTGCTCTGCTAGCAGTTGAGGTGTGAACACCAAGGGAGGAGAAACTGTTTCTGTGGTTGGATAGCCATTCACAGTCTTTGTTTAATCCTGATCTGATGGTGTCAAATTTGCAAATGAACTGGAGCTCAGCAGTTTCTCTGTGGAGTCTGGTCCTGAAGTTTTTTTGCTGTAAGATGGCTACCTTTACATCTGCTATTGTGTGGCCAGGGAGGTTGAAGTGTTCTCCTACAGGTTTTTGTATATTGCCATTCCTGATATCTGACTTGTGTCCATTTATCCTCTTGCGTAGTGAGGTCCTGAGGTCCCTTCCAACCCTGACATTCTATTATTTGGAGGCTTGAGGTCAAATTAAAAAGCATAGTTTGACCAAACTATGACAACTGGGTACCAAACAGTTTGCAAGTAAATTCCAAAGAAGAATAAGTTTATGGTGGTTCAAGAGGGGAAAATGATATTTAATTAACTGAAATTAAGAAAGTGAGAATTTTAATTTGAATATCGGGAATATCAAATAGTGAAATCTTAGGATGGGGAGTAATCTACAAAAGGAAGTGATGAAAAGACCGTTGCTGGAGCCATTTAAAACTAGGCCTGAAAAGAAACGCTAGAAAATATACCATAGAGAGCAATTCTGCACTGCAAAGGTTATGGATTCGAAGGTCTAGTGGGTCTTTTCAATGTTTAAGTTCTGTGTCTGACATCCTGGCTCCATTGATGTCACTGGGAGTTTTGCCACTAACTTCAGTGGAGTTGGGATTTCATTCTGAGTGTGATGGTTTTTGTTTTTATGATCCTTAAGAACACTTTTTTCCCCCCCCAAACAGAATGAAGGTTGGGGGGAAGAAGTTAAGACCAATTTTTTGAGAATGGTAAATAACAAAGCTGTTCTAATGGAAGTATTCAGAGAAGAGGATGGTGTGCTCATTGTAGATCTGAAGAAACCTCCAGTTAATAAAATGAGTGACATGCCAGTATCTCTTAAGGATGCTTTAGTTTTTACAGAGTTAGCAAGGTATGTGTCATCTTAAAAGAACTTTAAGCATTTATATTTTTTAAAAATACACAAAATTAAAGTAATCTAGTTTACATTCTATAAATTGCTACTGGTGCTAGCATGTTGTCAAGTATCAGGGGGTAGCCGTGTTAGTCTGTATCTACAAAAACAACAAAGAGTCTGGTGGCACCTTAAAGACTAACAGATTTATTTGGGCATAAGCTTTCGTGAGTATAAACCTGTAGTTGTAAATAGCTTCCAAATTTTTTTCACCTTGGAATGATTGCATTCACATACGTGGTGTCATACCCATTTTGATGGCACAAAACCTCATTTGGATAACTGAGTTCTAATTGCAACACAGAGGCACAGCAGAGTTGTCAGACTTGTACCTTAAGAAAAATTATTTCTAAGCTTTCGAATCATATTTTTTATTATAACACATAAATTGACACAAGAAACAGCTAAAATACATCACTGTGAGTTTGACTACCTTGAAGTGTTTCTGATTTTGTTTTTCTTTGTGAATGTTTAGTGGTCATTAAAATAAGGATTTTTTTTTTTTTTTAAAGAAAAAGGGATATGAGAGGGGAAGATAAATGGAAGATGCCTTATCCACTATTCCCGCAAATACCTTGCTGCAGTAATAATTATCTCTTAATGAACAAGGGAAAGGAAACATTTAAAGGAACAATTTTTTATTCTAAGTAGTAAAGGCAAGCCTGTAGCTTCTAACCTAATTAAATAATGTAAACACACACTATTGCCTAAAAACAATGAGTAAAAGATAGTTTGGAAAGCTTTAAAGGAGCACCAATCACATATACCCCACAGTATGTCTCACTTTTGGGGTAACTCACTGTTATTGGAAAAGAGGAAATTGGCTGAACAGCACTACAAACAGCAAAGTTCAAGAGCAGTTCATACGAGGCAGTACTGTAACAGCTAACAATCCATGAAATTACTAGCTAATCCAGATGATAACTAAGTTTTTTAATAAAAGGTCCATTAGGCCTTTCATAGAAAATTTCACACGAAAATGCCGTTCATCCACAAGTGGCTTTGACAGAACTGATTCACAACCATTATTCTCACTAGGTTTCGATCACAGCTTCCTAGTCAACCGGAAAATAATATGGCATTGCAATATTGTCCACCCACATTGCCACAAGAAATGACAGAAGTCTCCATTGTCGTTTGTCACATCAATAGTCCTAGTGATTTCTACCTTCAGTTGGTAAGTATTTAGAAATATTGTATATTTAATTAAAATATTGATTAAAATTTCTGGGCTTTAAATAACCAAAAAATAAAACATTAAGCTGCCGAACAAGATATTAGACTTCTAATAATCTTAAATTGCTACCCCTTCCCCCTGAAAAAATAAAGTTCGAGTCCGTTTTCTTATCCCCACCTATAATATAGAAACTTTCTAGGTATATGTACAGTGTCTAGCACAATGGGATTCTGAGCCTAAATAATATTATAATAAAGGGGGAAATGAGGAGATATTCATTGTGGCACCATACCAAGTTCATAAACAGCTCATCTTGCTAGCCAGGGTGTTTCTTCCTCCTTCCCTCCCACCCAAGTGGGGGATAGGGGGATCTCAAGCAGGAGCTGCTGGGGCAATGCTGTACATGCTTCTCCTGGCTCGCTCTCTTCTCCTCCCCCTCCTCCATGGCCTGTATATGTGTGCACGGGAGAGTGGGGAGGTGTTGCCGCTTTCTCATTCCCTTTCTTCCTCACAGCATGGGGAAGGAGGGTGGATATTTCACATTATCTGAGTACTAGAGCCTATTCTACGCACTCCTGCTGCCACTAGACAGCAGGGTTCATGATGGGCTGACTGGTTGGCTCTTGCCTACTTGAAGGGGGTGCTTCTGTTTGCTGCTGGCGAGTAGCCATTTTGGTCTCTGTTCCAGTCCCACCTTTCCCCACCCTTGTCCAAAGAGCTAGATCTCTTACAATCCAAGAAACTCAGCTGATCACCAAATTTTGTTTGAGGTCTGGAAGGGATTTTTCCTTTATGGCAAAATTGGCAAACTGCTGTTGGGTTTTTTCACCTTTCATCTGGCATCTTGGAGGTCTGGTCTTAGGGTTTAAGTTACATTTGTCGCAATTTTGGTGAGTTCCATGCAGTTGGTGGGTTTAAAAAGGGTCCAGTGTGAGGTCCTTGTAACCCAGTGGGCTCAAGAGCACAACGTTGCATAGTAAGGAGGTATAATGGTGTGGTACATGGCTCCCTTCATCTTTCCTACCCCCTGCATGGAGGAGAACAATTTGGAACTCTGGCTTCCAGCCAGAATCCTTGGGTGGTCCTGAGGATGTAGAGGGGGCATTAACCTCATACTCATAGGTTTGTAGAGCCCAGGGCCATTGGTTCCTAGATGAAATCCTCACTGTAACATAACTGCTGAGTAGCTTAGATAGTAGATCTCTATTGGTTAATTGTTTTAATAAAGTTTTGGTCTCTATTTAACCATTCGATGGTAATGTCTGTCTGTTTCTGTCTACATCAATTAAGTTCATCACACAAAGTGTGGTATTAGAGAATAGCCTACAAAATCTCCTTTGATAGTAGATTTAAACAGTGTAGTATTCAAAAACTTGAACATTGGTTAGTACACTTACACTTTTTGTGACAGTCATTGCTTTTTGTGGCCTTTTGAGTTCAAACTCTTTTTTGGAATTGCATATCACAAGTCCCAAAACATTCTGAATGTCTGTGGCTTATTCTGATGTGTAAGTTACTGTAGTATTAGGTTTTTGTTTCATTATTTTAGATAGAAAGTCTGGACTTTTTAGTTCTCCTGAAGAAAATTGAGGAAGTATATAAAAATGATGATGGAGAAAATCTGGAAATTCTTTGTCCTGTTCAAGGCCAAACCTGTGTAGCGAAGTTTGAAGATGGAGTTTGGTACAGAGCAAAAGTTACTGGTAAGTATGTTAGTTACTGATTATCTAATTGTGGTGTTCAGTCAAATAATTGGAAGCGGCATTTGGTCGGAACTTGAATAATAAGTAATAGTCATTTTTATTGCTGCAAAAGTTAGTAATAAAGACCAATACTAATAGTCAACTTTATAACCTTATAAACTACGTTTGATATTATTTTCTTTTGTTTTGCTAATTTGCTATTAGTAATTTGTTTTACATATTATAAGGTATTATAGATGGAACAAAAACATGTATATGCATTTACAGTAGAATTTCAATAACAAACATAATCATAATTGTCATTGTATATAGAGCCCAATCTTCTGCAGTGCCCAGTCTCTGGGTATAACAGATATAGAAGAGCCACAAAAAAATTATGGTTGCAGTGCTCTGATACTGGGAGCAGCTGGTGGCCAGTTTGTCCCACTGTCATTGTTTGAGGCTGATCTGAATTACATCTCAGCTACTATTTATTTATTTGTATTACCATAGCACCTAAGAGATGTAGTCATGATCCAGGACCCCACTGTGCTCGGCACTGATATGATCCCCAAAGGGCCATCTGCTAGCTAGGAATCATCTAAGCAGTGTTTTTCGGCCACATGCCTGGCCTACCCCGTACATAAGAAATATGAGAGGCTGGTATTAGGACCAACTATTAACACTTTACCCAGTGATTTTCCTTGATTTGAGGGAATTTTGGCTGGCTGTTAAAGGCTGTAGCAGCTTTGCTGATTTGGGATCTAAACTGTTTCAGAATGTGGTACTTTATGCATACACAGTGTATGTGTATATCTGTCTTTGAAATTCTGGCCATTGATGTTTAGTATATACTTGATGATAGTTACAAGTGTTAATGACTTCTGATTTGTTTACCTGATATTGAAATGTTTTCTGAAGGACTGCCAGGGCATCAAGAAGTTGAAGTTAAATACGTTGACTTTGGCAACACTGCCAAAATAACTCTTAAAGACATGCGTAAAATTAAAGAAGAGTTTTTGAGCCCTCCAGAAAAGGTAAGTTTTTATTTTTATTATTATTATTATTTATTATTATTTGCATGAATTGAAAAGCTTAAAATTTAGAATCTCAAGGATTTCCTTTGTTATGATATTAATGTAAGTAAAGACCAAATTATTGAAGTCAGAAATCTTAGGGTGTTTTTTTTTTTTTTTTTTTTTTTTTTTTAATTTAAATGCACTATAATGTTTTTATAAAAATGCTTTGGATACAAGTGAGATGAAAAGTTTGCACTTATATTTGTTTTTTATGTCACTAGCCTTAAAATTAATTCAGATGTTTTAATATCAAAGTCAATTTTCAAAGACCCTCACTTGTTCTACAGCAACACTCAGCTCAATTTTGTTTGCTTTCACTAGTTTCAGAAAATTATCCCATATCTGCTAAAGCACTCTTTAAATATATGTCCTGAATTTTGGTGGAGGAAAATGTTTTTAAGGGTTTTTATGCTCTCTGATGTTTATAAGGGTCTTTTCAGCAAGGGAGAAATTGACAATGCAGGGGAACAGCAAAACTGACAATACACAAAGTGTTATCAAATACATAATGTAAAAAAAAACTGGAAGAAGACAGGGAAATGTTCTAACTTTTAATTATAGTAATTTTGGGGGTGTGTTGTGAGTACACAAGTTTTCAGACAGAAATGTGATTTTTTTTTTTCACGTTTGTGTCTCTTAAACCATTATAGGGTGCACAGGTAACAACTCCTATTGTTAAGCTTGCCAACACTTTGTATTACAACCAACTGAAAATAGGGTCCTATACCTTTGACAAACTTTTAGGCAAAACTTTTTGAGGGATGTTTCAGCTAAAATGATTTGTTTCTGAGAATGAGGTTGGGGAAAATGTTTTGCTAGAGACAAAATATTCGTATGTCCCTTTTGTTGAGACGCTCTAGTGCCTCCAAGCTTTGGAACGGGGGTAGGGGGGACGAAGTGTTAGCATGCCTTTTACATCTGTGATAGTTTGCCCAAATCTGGTTTAGTTGTAAGACTCTGAAAAATTTCAGGGCACTTATTCTCAATAGAGACTTGATAGAGTTTGGCAGCTAAGTTCTCTGATGCAAAAGGCTGCAGAGTAAAAGGAAAAAAGGTTCTATAATCACTAGAGCAGATTCTCCCACCAAATCTGGAATTGAACTCATTATTCTTCTTCGAGTGATTGCTCCTGTGTATTCGACAGTAGGTGTGCATGCTCGCCATGTGCACTGGTGCTGGAAGGTTTTCTGTTAGCAGTACCCGTACTGAGGAAGCACCGCGCAACCCCTAGAGTGGGGCCTGTATATCGTGCTTTAAGGGGAGCCACGGGCTCCCCCCATCCTCAGTTCCTTCTTGCTGCCAGTGAAGGTAGTCGGAACTTTGTGCTCCAGCTCTGCTGCAGCCCTTCTTCTCAACCTTAATGGTACCGTTTGTGGATCGTCCTTCAGTTAGAGTGGCTTCAAATCGTGCAACTCCTGTTGCCGTTCTATGCCCAGGAGCGACCCTCACGTTGAGTGTCTTCGCTGCCTGGGTGAGAGTCACATTAGCGACCATTGCAAGATATGCAGGTCGTTCAAGCCAAGGACCAAGAAGGAGAGAGTCTTTAGACTTCGAGCTATCCTGATGGAGTCGGTGCTGACCCCGACGCCGGTACGCAGATTGGACTTGGTGCCGGCCGCCGCGTCATTGGTACATAGCGAGGCCCCTTCGACCAATCGGCACCGCTCTCCCTCCAAAAAGCAAGGGAAGGGCCCGGCCTCGCAACGATGCCGCAATAAGGATAAGGGGGAGGCTGGTCCCGTCTGGGCAGCCTTCGATCCCCCCTGGGCTCAAGAGCTCCAACTCGCGTGGAGCGGAGCAGCTCGGTACTGTTGGCCCAGGCATCCCCACCGGTACGGATGCCGTCCATGCTGGAGGTGGTGCAGGCTGTGAAGAACATTATGTCTCTGCCCGTCCCGAGCTTACAAACAGGTACAGGCCGTAGGTCGCGAGGCAAGCCTCCTTTAGGTGCCCACCAGACCTCTCTGGGCAGCCGCAGTTCCCGTTCCGAGGATCGCTCCCCGAACCGCTTGACGCACAGCGGCTGCTCTTCTGACGGCTCCCAGCCACCCTCTATGCTGGCCAGACTGTCCATGCCGCCGTTGAGACGGGAGTCGCGGGAACTCTCTGCACCGCCTGCCAGCGGGCGTAGGCACCAAGAGAGGCACCGGGAATGCTCACCTGTGAGGCATGGGTACCGGAGCCGCTCTCGATGGGACAGATGTCAGCGTTCCCATTCCAGCTTCCACTTGTCTGGACATCACGCCAGAAGCTCCCCTCGGGGCACCTTGGCGTCAGGGCACCGGGCTTTGCGTCGCCATCATGGGTACCGAAGTAGTTCGTCATGTGGGTGGTACCGCTCATCGACATTGAGATCCTGATCCCGAGGGAGAAGACGCCACTCCTACTGCTCCCGTTGCACTGAGCGTTCTTCGGCGACCTTGGCCTCGGCACCCGTCCACGCATCCTCGGGACGCGTTGTTCCACCGGGACACACGTTGCCATCGCGCGCTCAGCCGAGCCAATGGCAGGGAACCCCATGGCAAGGGCAGTGGTGCCAGTGGGCACCGTGGCCATCAGTGCCAGCCCAAACGGAGGTCCATTTGGTCGCCGGAGCATCCCAGGTTCCATTGGCCTCCTCTGGCCACCCACGGGAGAAGTCGGCGGGGCATGAGTCGGCAGACTCGCGCCAGGACTCTGACCTCGGCCTTGACGCCCTGGCACCAACCGAGGCACCCGGCTCCGTGCGGGCCCTCTCTCCAGCACCGGACAACACCATAACAGCGCCTCCACCGTCGGTCCCGCAGGAGGACTTTAAGGCTCACCAGGACCTGCTAAAGCGGGTGACATCCATCCTCCAGCTGCAGGCTGAGGAGATGGAGGATCCGTCTGATTCCCTGTTTAACATCCTGTCCCCCTCGGCACCAGGCCGCATGGCCCTACCTCTGCACCAAGGTATTGCCAACATTTCGAACTCGCTGTGGCAAACTCCCACCTCCTTGGCCCCAATCTCAAAAAAGGTCAAGAGGAAATACTGTGTGCCGGCGAAGGACCATGAATATCTCTATTCTCACCCAGCACCCAACTCACTCGCAGTGGAATCGGTAAACCACAGAGAGAATCAGGGCCAGCCCGCGCCCACCCCCAAAAACAAAGATGCCAGGAGACTGGACTCCTTTGGCAGAAGATTTTATTCGTCGGCTAGTTTCCAGCTTTGAGTAGCCAACCACCAGGCCTTACTGAGCAGGTACAACTTCAACCTATGGGAGTCTCTGCCTAAATTTGAGCTGCTCCTCCCGGACCGGGACAGGAAGGACTTCAAGGCTCTGGTGGAAGAGGGGTTGGCGGTAGCTAAAGCGGCCCTGCAAGCGGCGTCCGATGCTGCTGACACGGCGGCCTGCTCGATGGCTTCCGCTGTCGCCATGCGCAGGGCGTCATAGCTCCTGTTGACGGAGGCCCAATCTCTGATGCAGGACCTCCCGTTCGATGGCAAGGCACTCTTTGCGGACCAGATGACGTCAGGCTGCATGGGATGAAGGGTTCCCGCATCACCTTGCAGACCATGGGCCTCTACGTCCCTCCGGCTAAGGACAAGGCCAAATTGCTTCCGGCAGCTCAACCTGCGAGGAGCAGATATGAGCCCCCGTACAAAAGACCCAGAGACCAGAAGCGTTGGTCTCAGCGGCAGTCCCGCTCTAACCCGCAGCCTGGACCCTCTAAGGGCAAGAGGCAGGGAAAGAGGCGGTTTTGACTATTTGCAGGGGGGTACCGGGCCTGTTGCCAGGGAGACCCCCCCGATTAATAAAGTTAGTGTTCTGCAACCAATTGTCTGCCTTCCTCGGGGCGTGGTCCCGCATAACTTTGGACCAGTGGGTCCTCAGTACCATTTCCAAGGGCTACGTGTTGCAGTTCACCTCACCCTCGCCAAATCACCCGCCCTCCATGATGGCCCCGGGGGATCCGGACCATGTCCGCCTCCTGCAACAGGAGGTGGATCGGCTGCTTCACCTGGTGGCAGTGGAAAGGGTACCGGTTCAGTTCCAGAGCAAAGGTTTCTACTCCTGATATTTCCTGATCCTAAAGGCGAAAGGGTGTCTCCGGCCTATTCTGGATCTGCGCGACCGTAACAGGTTCCTAACCCGTTCCAAGTTCCACATGGTGTCCCTGGCCTCTATTATCCCCTCCCTGGACCCGGCGGACTGGTATACGGCCCTGGATCTTCAGGATGGGTACTTTCACGTCCATATTTTTGAGGAGCACAGACGCTTCCTCCGATTCATGGTAGGGATGGACCACTACCAATTTGCGGTCCTCCCCTTTGGCCTATCTACGGCTCCCAGAGTCTTCACGAAATGTAAGTCCATGGTGGCTGCCCACCTCAGGCGGGAGGGGGTACAAATCTTCCCTTACCTGGACGACTGGCTCCTCAAGGGGGAGTCTCGTTTTGAAGTGGAGTCCCACATGGAGCTGCTCCTCTCGACATGCGCCGATCTAGGCCTGGTCGTGAACGAGACCAAATCAACATTAGTGCCCGTTCAGCACACAGGGTTCATTGGGGCCCTGCTGGACTCCTCCAAGGCCACAGCCTCTCTTCCCCTGGACAGGTTCGAGCCCCTAAGGGGTCTCATCGCCTCGGTCACAACCTTCCCAGTGACTACGGCGAGGGCGTGTCTTTGGATTCTGGGACACATGGCGGCGTGCACTTACGTGGTCCGCCATGCCAGACTCTGTATGAGGATCCTCCAGGTATGGCTGGCCTCCCAGTTCTCCCAAGTGCGGGGACAGTCTGGACAAGGTTCTCACAGTTCCGTCCCCTATACTGGGTTCCTTCCTATGGTGGTCCTCCCCGAGCAATATGCTGCAAGGGGTTCCCTTCAGGGAGGCCAACCCGTCCATAGATCTGATGTCCGATGCTTCGGACCTTGGCTGGGGAGCCCAAACGGGGAGCGTGCAAACCCAGGGAACGTGGTCGACCCCGGACTTGCCCCTTCACATAAATGTCAAGGAGCTCAGGGCGGTACGATTGGCGTGCTTGGCTTTCCTCACACACCTCTGCAGCAAGGTGGTCAGAGTCCTCATGGACCACATCGCCGCCATGTTCTATATCAACAGGCAAGGTGGGACTCGCTCTCTAGCCCTCTGACGGGAAGCCCTGAACCTGTGGGAGTTCTGTATAGCCCACGATATCTCCCTGAGGGCGGCTCACCTCCTGGGTGTCCGCAATACGCAAGCGGACTGCCTCAGCAGGGTCTTCTCCCCCCAATATGAATGGTCGCTCCACTCGGAGATTGTTCACCGGCTCTTCCAAGAGTGGGGAGTTCCCCAGGTCGACCTGTTTGCAACCCGTCAGAACCGGCATTGCCCCCGGTTCCGCTCCAGGGGAGGGGTGGGGGAAGGCGCAATCTCCGATGCGTTCCTCCTGAGCTGGTCAGGACAGCTCCTCTGTGCCATTCCCCTGTTCCCCCTCATCACCAAGGTCCTTCAGAAGGTGAAAGTGGACAAATCGAAAGTCATTCTCATAGCCCCGGCGTTGGCCTGCCAGCACTGTTACGGGCCCCTCCTACGCCTCTTAGCGGCCCCCCTGAGGGCGCTGCTGCTCCGCCCGGACCTCCTCTCCCAGGACTGGGGGGCACCTCCTCCATCCCAATCTGGCCGTGCTCCACCTAACAGCATGGCTGCTCTGTGGCTGAATGAGGAGGAGAATAGGTGTTCGGAGCAGGTAAGGCGAGTCCTCCTGGAAAGCAGGAAGCCATCCACGCGTCGGACATACGTGGCAAAGTGGTCCAGGTTCGCCAGGTGGGTGAGTGAGCGGGGTGTGTCCCCCTCCGCTGCACCTCTCCAGTTCATCCTGGACTACCTCTTATTCTTTAGGGCCCCGGGACTGGCACCTGCCTCAGTCAGGATGCACCTGGCAGCCATATTGGCCTTTCACACGCCGGTGTAAGGCCACTTGGTCTTCTCCCACTCGATGACCTCCCGTTTCCTGAAGGGCCTTGACCATTCGTTCCCATACGCTAGGCCCCCCATGCCGCAATGAGACCTCAACCTGGTCTTGTCCCGTCCCCCTTTAAACCCCTGGCCACGTGTTCCTGGTCGCACCTCTTGTGGAAGGTGGCCTTCCTTGTGGCGATCACGTCGGCCCGACGTGTCTCAGAGCTCAGGGCCTTAATCTCAGAACCCACCTATACTGTTTTTCATAGGGATAAAGTTCAGCTCTGCCCACACCCAACGTTCCTCCCAAAGGTGGTCTCCGCCTTCCATATGGAGCAGAGCATCTTCCTCCCTGTGCTCTATCCTAAGCCCCACTCCTCTAACCAGGAACGCCACCTCCACATGCTCGATGTGTGTAGGGCGTTGGCTTTTTATCTGGATTGGACTAAGCCGTTCCGGAAATCCTCTCAACTCTTTATTGCCTCGGCCGAGCGGGCAAAGGGGCAGCCTGTCTCCACCCAACGGCTTTCCCGCTGGATCACCTCGGGCATATGCACGTGCTATGATCTGGCAGGGGTTCCCCCACCACCAATTGTCAGGGCACACTCTACGAGGGCTCAGGCCTCATCAGCTGCCTACGTCGCCCATGTCCCCATCCAGGACATTTGTAGGGTGGCCACTTGGGCCTCAGTTCACACATTTACTTCGCATTACGCGATCGTCTCCCAGTCTAGGGATGACCCCGGGTTCGGCAGGGCGGTACTTCGTCCCAAACCTTCGTGAACTCCCACCCACCTCCAGCACATATTGCTTGGAATCACCTACTGTGATCTCAAGCAATCACTCGAAGAAGGAAGGACAGTTACCTGTTCCGTAACTGGTGTTCTTCGAGATGTGTTGCTCCTGTCTATTTCACACCCTGCCCTCTTTCCCCTCTGTCGGAGTTGTCCGGCAAGAAGGAACCGAGGGTGGGAGGAGCCCGTGGCTCCCCTTATAGCGCGATATACAGGTGTCACTCCAGGGGTCACCGTGGTGCTCCCCCAGTACGGGTACTGCTAAGGGAAAAACTTCCGGCACCGGTGCACGTGGCGAGCACGCACACCTACTGTGGAATAGACAAGAGCAACATCTCGAAGAATGCCAGTTACGGAACAGGTAACTGTCCTTTCCTGAGTCTCCGCATTCCTCTGCTATCTAGAAATAGCTGTGAAACCACTGGCAAACTGTGTCTCTCTCCATCCCCCTCAAGTGGCAGGTCCATGCAGAAGATAACAGCCTTCTACTGCTATCTGCTACTCCACTAGTTCAAATGATCAAGAATTGTGGGATAAAACCATAAATTACATACAAAAAATAAAAGAACAGAAGGTTGCCAAGGCAATCATTCAAAAATTAGGAAATGCCAGAATTAAGGTTGCCAGTACAACCTTAATTTGGCTCATTTATGTGTGTGCATTGATACAATCTTTAATTATGTGATCACATATTTCTCCTAAGCCCCTCCCCTCTCAGCACCTAAGTCCAGACTGGAGGGACTTCATGTCACTACTTTCCAGGAGTCTGAGTATTTCTGTAGTGCTTAATTTTCCTTTATTTACTTTTATTGAAGTTGATTATTTTTATAATAAGTGCCTGGTAATCATGATTACCATGGAATCCTCAATGGCTTTATCTTTTCTTAGTTATTACTATTATCATAGGTTTATTACGGGGGTTATATCCTTTCCCTGTAGGAGATCCATTGTGGGAGGCAATGAAAGCTTGTTTATATACATATAAAATTTCTAGATTCATCCTCAAAAGGTCAGAAGACCATTTTCATTACAGTTTGAATTCATTTTCAAGAACAAATATTAATATCTTTATTTTTCTCCCTAGACCATTTAATGACTGTTAACTCAGTCATGTCTTGCTATTAAAATCACTGTAAAAGGGAATTGCCTCTGGCAAGAATTATCATAATTTAATCAGCCTGAGTCATGATCTTCCTCTAACAATGTTATCCTGTTTAGTTTTATGTTTACTTATTCATTGAACTTAAAGAACAGAAAGAACTTCGGTTACATCTTTCAGTGTTGATGATTATGATGTATAGTCTTGGATCAGTCTGAAAAATTGCAGATAATTTAATTTTGTAGTTTATAAGAAAAGATGTGTATGTTCTTCTGACCTTTTGAGGCTGTTTCATCCAAAAGAAACTGAACAAACTCATGTATCTTACACCCATAGACGTTTTATATGTATATAAACAAACTTTCATTGTCTCTCACAATGTATTTCCTAGACTAAACCTATTTTAATAGTAATAACTAAAAAAAGATAAAGCCATTGAGGATCCCAAGGTAATCACGATCACCAGGCACTTAATAGGGAAATAATAGACTTCAATAAAGTACATAAAAAGAAAAATCTCTTGTAATAAAGTGTTGCAGAAATACTCAAGACTCCCGGAAAGTAGTAGTTAGATATGCATATTACCCTGTAGATGAGAATTTAGGTAAGGAAAAAGTGCTTAGGAAATCAGCTTTTGGCTCTGAGGCACAATTTGGTCCTGGATCCTCCTTTTGCAACCCTTTTATCTAACAGATTTCTTTGTTTTCCATGCCAGTCCAGCAGGGTGGGGGCTTGTTGCAATATTTGAGGTCTAGGGAGCCTACCCCAATTGTGAACTTAATTGCTGTAAAGTGGCTGAAAGTTCATTAAAATGTTACAATAACCTATAACCATAACTGTTGATAGAAAAAGGTACAAACAAGAGACAGACTGGGTTAGTACATACAAAAAGGGCTACTGGTATAACTAAAGGATTGTGAAGGTTGTTTGTAAACAAGAGGAGAATGGAATTGGAAATTAATGGAACAAAATTGGTGTGTCAGAAATTAGGCTTAATTGGTGAACCAAAAAAATGAGGTGATGAGCTATTTTGCACATTGCTGCCTTTGGGATCCTTAAAAAGAGAGACTTTGGGGATCAAAATGGTGGAATTGACTCCTGGAGGATTCCCTCAGGAAAGTCCAATAGCCTCTGCAGACACTCCGTCCTTCATTGGTGATCCTCAGTCATCGTGACACTTAGACCTCAATGCATCAGTGGGGAAACCTGACAATTACTGCTGGACCGGTGGGGACCTCAGAGTGATACTTATGAGATCCTGCTCTGTCTTCCCTTTCCTCACTATCTTTCATCTATCCTCTCTTTGCTTTTGACCTGATCCTGAGACCAACTATTCCAGCATGACAAGATGAGACTGGCCAGCCTAGCCAGATATGCCCAGGACTGGTGAGAGAGTGGGGATCTGCCCAGATTAGCCACGTGATGTCCCAGACCAGAGAAGTGAGCTGGGGTCCAGAGCAACAGCTGTCGTGGCCAACCTGCCAGTCCTGGATGTCTGTCCATGACTGACTGACTTGCATCCTAAGAATGTTTAAAAAAAAAAAAAAAAAGCCCCAAACCTGTTCAAGTGCTTGCTCATGTCCATTCCATTGTAGGTGTGTGTGTTTGTTACATGCACCGGTGCTGGAAGTTTATCCGTAGGGGACCGGCTCTAGCACCCTCTAGCGTGGCGTGCATATGCTGCAGTCTAAGGGGCGCCACTGGCTCCCCCCTCCCTTAGTTCCTTCTTACCACCAGTGACAGTGCTGGAACTGCTCCTTGCCTCAGGAAGCGTTACGTTACCCAGTGGTTTTCTTCTGCATAGTGTGTAAATAGTTGCTTAAGTGGTTCTTTTGTGTAGTAGTAGTAGTAGTTGTAGTTAACTTAGATAGTCCCCTATTGGGACTTTGCCCAGGGCCGGGGCATGCCTCATTCCCCGGGCTTTAAGCCGTGTGAGTGCTGTCCAAAGCCCATGCTGATTAGCAACCCGCATCAAAACTGCTTGAAGTGTCAGGGTGAAGCCCACCTCAGTGACAAGTGTCGAAACTGCAAGAGCTTCAAGCCAAGAACCAAAAAGGAGTGGGACATAAGGTTGAGAGTGCTCCTCTTGGAGTTGGCCCTTGGGCTAGTATCCGAGCTGCCAACGTCATCGAGTGCATTGGTGCGAAGTGCGCCTTCAGCACCAGGTTCCTGATGCCAGTCCCGGTACCGGTGAAGAGGCCTAAAAAGCACCCGGACAGAGGGCACTCCCCAGGTCCACGTGGAGTGAGGGCGAAGGCTGTGGAGGAGCACAGACCCTGAGGGACGGGCATTCCCAGCCAGACCTCCAATGGACCCGTGGCCCACTCCATCTAGCGGAAAACGTCTTCAGCTCTTGGAAGCTCTATACACCTTGGAGGCCTTCTAGGCAGCCAAAGACATTGTCTTTGCGGGTGCCACCAACACCTCACTCCAGCATGGTTGTCTCTAAGGGTTAGCCAGCACTGGGACCTGCACCGCGGTCCCCGTCAGTGCGACATTGGTCCCTAGCACTGAGGTGGTCAACGTCAAAGTTTCGCTCCCTGGGGACGCGCTTCTGACCTGCCCAGAGTGACCGGAGATCCCGGTATCATTCGTGGGAGGACTCACGGTATCAGTTCCCCATGGGATGGCGCCGCTCGCCCAAGAGCCGGCATGGGACTGAGGCACACCAGTCTCCAGACAGAAGACATCGCTCCCCAGGGCACAGGTCCCCAGTGGAGCCAGAACGTGGTAGATCCCTGGCATCGAGGGGGACATTGCTGCATCTGCGGTACCGATCGACTTAGTCTATGTGTCGTTCGTTGTCATCATGTTCCTAATCGCCAGACCATCGGTACTGCTCGAGGAGCTCTAGGCGTCGATTGCCAAATACCCGCCGTTGATCCGCCAAGCTCCGAGCAGCCGTCGTCGAGACTCTGAGACCCGGTACCGGTCCTCCTGTAGTGAGTGGCATGGAAGGCAACAGGAGGAGGACTCTGAAGCCTCATCAGTGCCACGGTGGTCCCTGAGGCGTCGCTCACCTCTTCAGACGAAGAGGAAGAGGCCTCAGGCCCTTTGAGACAGTCGCTCTCAGCCAAGCATGGAGGGTCTGCTCTGGTATTGCCAGCTGGTGCTTGGCCCCAGGGCCAGTGGTCTCCACCATGGCAGTTCTGGAACCTATAGGGGTTCCACAGACACTCGTCCAGAGCTCTGTGTCAGGCGGTTCAGACAGGAAATCGGTGACCATCTCCCACCCTCCCCCGGCATCGGACGTGGGGTCAGAGCGCGGTGCCCAGGAGCCTTCTACTGGGGAGGAGACTAATCCAGAGGTGGAAGTTGCACCCACCCTTCCCCCTGCCTCATCATCGTCCTTGCCTGATGAGGCAGTGGCAGGACTATCCCAGTCGATGTCTCTGGAGGAAGCTATGGCACACCAGGAGCTGTTTAAGAGGGTGGCAGCCAGCCTGGGCTTACAGATGGAGGAGTTAGTGGAACCCTCCAATGGTCTGTTTGACATCCTGGCCATGGTAGCTATGTACAAGAAGCGCCACCCTGGACAGGAGGGGGTGGTAAAGCTGATCAAAGCCCTCTGGCAAACCCCTTCCTCCCTCCTGCCCATTTCCAAGCAGGCAGAGAGGAAGTACTATGTCCCTGCTATGGGACCTGAATATTTATACACTCACCCTGCCCCAAACTCCCTCATGGTATCTGCGGTCAATGAGAGAGAGAGACAGGGACAACCTGACCCTACTCCCAAGAATAAAGATGGCAAGAGGCTTGACTTGTTTGGGAGGAAGGTTTATTCATCTGCCAGCCTCCAGGTCAGAGTGGCTAATCACCAGGCCTTCCTGGGCAGATATGATTTTAATGTTTGGCAGTCTATCACCAAGTTTGCATACGTGCTGCCCGAGGATTCCAAGATGGAGTTCCTGGCTATCCTTGAGAAGAGGAAAACAGTGGCAAGGGCCTTCCTCCAGACTGCATCAGATGCATCGGACTCACCCACGAAGTCCGTGGCCATGGTGGTGGTGATGAAGCAGGCATTGTGGCTGATGTCTTCTGGGCTGGCCACAGAACTCCAGCTCTCACTACAGGACCTCCCCTTTGACGGCCTGGCCCTGTTTGTGGAGCAAACAGACACAAAATTACATGGGCTACCCTTCGGTCCCTTGGCGTCTATATGCCAGCCCCTGGTAGAAAGAAGTTCAAGCCACAGCAACCTCATAGACCTCCCAGTCAGGTGAGATCAGAGCCCTATCATAAGAAGGGCAAGGGCTACACATGCCACCAGGGCCACCAATCTGGCTCAGCCTCGCAGTCAGGTTCATCCTGCTTCCCTCGAGGGAACAAGCGGGCATTTTGAGGGTGCGCCCAAAGGCAACATCCCAGTCTGTGAACTGGATCCTCCTCCTCTTTGTTTTGCCAACCACCTTTCTGTTTTCCTCCCCACTTGGACCGCAATAACTATGGACTGGTGGGTCCTCAGCACTGTGGCAGTGGGGTATACCTGGCAGTTTATTTCTACCCTCCCTCCCTTGTCCCTCTGCAGGGACCCTTCTCACAAGCAGCTCCTCAGACAGGAGGTACAGGCCCTTCTACAAGTCACGGCTATGGAGGAAGTCCCTGTGCATCGAAAGGGGTTCTATTCCCAGTATTTTCTCATTCCAAAGGCCAAAGGCGGTGTCTGCCCTATTGTGGACCAGTGAGACCTCAATAGATATCTCAAGATGTTAAAGTTTTGCATGGTCTCCCTGACCTCCATCATCCCTCCCCTGGATCTGGGAGACTGGTATGCCGCTGTCGATTTGAAGGATGCCTATTTTCGTATATCAATATTCCAAGGGCACAGATGTTTCCTGGTGGGGGCAGTTCACTACCAGTTTATAGTGCTTCCCTTTGGCCTTGCAACGGCCCCAAGGGTGTTCACCAAATGCATGTCCGTGGTGGCCACTTACCTGAGATGTCGAGGTATCCAGATCTACCTGTACCTCGACGACTGGCTTGTCAAGGCCCACTCCAAGTCCAGCGCAGTGTCAGAGTGCCGCAGGACTCGTGCCAAGCTCTGGGCCTGTTGATAAACGACCAAAAGTCCACGTTCTTCCCGGTCCAGAGGATAGAGTTCATCCACGCGGTGCTAGACTCTACTGACACCAGGGTGTTTCTACCACAGGACAGGTTTGAATCATGTCAAAGCTAATGACCCACCTCTTCATGCACCGGATCACCACAGGAAGAGTCTGTGTCCAGCTTCTAGGCCTCATGGCAGCGTGCACCTATGTGGTCCACCAAGCAAGGCTCAAAATGTGGCCCCTCCAGCTGTGGCTGGCAAAGGCCTACTCCCCGTCCAGCGATCACCTGGACAAGGTTGTTGTGATCCCATGCAGCATATTTACCTCCCTAAAGTGGTGGCCCAACCCAAAGGGGGTGATGGCAGGAGTGCCATTTGCAAATCCTCGGCCCGAGGTCTCGCTGCTATCGGATGCCTCAGACAGGATGCACATCCTGGGGCAATGTGAACCCAAGGAACTTGGTTCCCAGAGGAGTGTGCACTGCACATAAAAGCCAAAGAGCTCAGGGCCATCTGCCTAGCTTGCAGGGTCTTCCTCCCCCAGTTGTCGGGTCAAGCGCTGTGAGCCCTGACAAACAACACAGCCTCCATGTTCTGTGTGGACAAGGGAGCGCACGATTATCGGCTCTTTGTCAGGAAGCCATCCGTCTGTGGGATTTCTGTACCCAGCATGGAATCCACATGAAGGCAGCGCATCTCCCTGGCATTCACAACACACTGGCGGACCACCTCAGCAAGTCCTTTTGCTCTCACCATGAGTGGGTGCTCCATCTCGAGGTCGCATGGATGATCTTCCACAGGTGGGGAGCTCCCCGAGTGGACCTGTTTGCCACCAAACAGAACAAGAAATGTCAGTATTTCTGCTCCCTGCAGAGTCTAGGTGAGGGTGCCCTTTCAGACGCGTTTCTCCTGTCATGGGCAGAGGATCTGCTGCATGCTTTCCCGTCAATCCCTCTGTCGTCAGATGTTCGGCTGTGTGTGTTCTCCCTGTGTGCTGTTCCAGCTCTGCACAGATAGCTGGCACAGCAGACCTCGAGCAAACTGCACAATGACCACAAAATCTGTTAAGATGAGAAGGTGCCTGGCCAGGTTTATTGTTGACAAAGCACGGTAATAGCACCTGGCGGACTCTACGAGGATACTAAGACATGTATGCCCATGACAATGGATGCAGCTCAGTCAGTGGCGGGACTTTCAACTGCTCCCTAGGCTGACCAAAGACACTCCCTCTGAGATACATCTTGATACACAGATACAAACAAATTATGTATTGCCCCGATGTATCAGGGTGCCACTCATTGCCTTGTACGTGTTGATTTGATCAAAACATTTCTATTCATCATGCTGTCATCCTGACCTTATCCTTAAGATGGGCCAGCATTATCTTTGGGGAATGTACTGGTATCGAAGTGTTCTGGTACCACCCTCCTGGAATGTGCTTGTGTGAGTGCCTTGTACCTCACATTTCTTCGGAATATGTTTCTGCAATATCAGCCCTGTTCTTGCCAGATTCTGTGAGCAGAGCCTGCTTACATGGGCTTATGTTTCAGGCCCTCTTCTTACTACACCCTCTTATCAGCAGAGTCCTGTCAAAGATCAAGAGCAACAGGGACAAGGTCATGGTTGCCCTAGCGTGGCCTTGTCAACGGTGGTATGGCACACTCATGGACCACTCTGTGGCCACTTCCCAAACGCCCGGATCTCCTGTCCCAGGACCGTGGTCGGCTCCTGCACCCAAACCTTGCCCCGCTTCACCTTATGGCTTGGCTGCTGCGTGGCTAAACCCAGAGGGGCGGGCCTGCTCCAGTCAGGTGCAGCAGATTCTCTTGGAAAGTAGTAAGCTCTTAACTAGAGCTACATACCTGGCTAAATGGAAGTGGTTCTCCTGCTGGGCGGCGGAGCGGGATATCTGTCCAACCCAGTCGTCTCCCCAATTCATCCTGGATTACCTGCTCCAGTTGAAGAATCAGGGCCTCGCTTTTTCCTCCATCAATGTCCTTTTGGTGGCCATATCGGCGTTCCACCCACATGTTTAAGATCAGTCAGTGTTTTCACATGACATGATGGTCAGGTTCCTGAAGGGCTTGGAAAGGCTCTTTCCACCAATCAGAGACCTTGTTCCCCAATGGGATCTCAACCTGGTTCTCTTGAGGCTCACTGGCCTGCCCTTTGAGCCTTTGGCCTCATGCTCCCTCTCTCATGGAAGTTGGCTTTTCTGGTGGTCATTACCTCAGTGAGGAGGGTCTCTGAGCTGAGGGCCATCATGTTGGAGCCACCATATGCCGTCTTTTACAAAGACAAGGTACAACTGCGACCCCATCTGGCTTTTCTGCCCAAGGTGGTGTCCTCCTTTCTTGTCAACCAGGACATCTTCCTTCCGGTGTTCTGCCCCAAACCGCACTCCTCTAGCGAGGAGAGGCGGCTACACGTGTTGGTTGTTCGACACGTGTTGGCTTTCTATCTGAAGCACACCAAACCGTTCCACAGATCGACTCAGGTCTTCGTAGCAACAGCGGAAAGAATGAAAGGCCTTCCTCTGTCCTCTCAGACGATCTCAAACTGAATTACCTCCTTGCATCCGTACCTGCTATGAGCTGGCTCAGACCCAGCCACCGTTGATTGTGAAACCCACTCGACCAGAGCGCAAGGATCCTTGGCGGACTTCCTAGCCCATGTCCCTATCCAGGACATCTGCAGGGCCGTGATGTGGTCTTCGGTGCACACGTTTACCATGCATTATGCCATCACCCAGCAGGCCAGAGATGACGCTGGGTTCAGCAGGGCTGTGTTGCAGTCTGTATGTCCATAAACTCCTACCTGTCTCTGGTGGTACTGCTTGGGAGTCGCCTAAAATGGAATGGACATGAGCAAGCACTCGAGGAAGAAAAGAGTTACCTTTCTTCGTAGGTGGTGTTCTTTGAGATGTGTTGCTTATGTCTGTTCCATGACCCGCTCTCCTTCTCCCACTGTTGGAGTTCCCAGCAAGAAGAAACTGAGGGTGGGAGGAGCTGGCGGCACCCCTTATTCCGCAGCATATGCGAACCACTCCAGAGATTGCCAGAGCCAATCTCCTACGGATACTACTGAGGGGAAATCTTCCAGCACTGGTGCATGTGGCAAGTGCACATACCTAGAATGGAATGGACATGAGCAACATATCTCGAAGAACACCAGTTACAAAAAATGTAACTGTCTTTCCTTTCCCCAACTTTAATGTTGTATCTCTTTTTCCCCCTTCTTCTCTCCTCTTCCTCCCTCCCTCTCCCCCACACACTGTCTTGTCCAAAGCTGGAAAAGTAAACACCAACTCACAGGGTTGGTTCAAAATTCAGCAACAGAACTAACACTTCCCCCCCCCCCCCCCCCACTAAGAAGGATTGTTTGAGACTAACGATATCATCTCTGTAAAAGGGACTTCAATAAGTTTTGTTCGTTTTGCATAATCATTCAATTTCAAAATGCCTTCTTTATCCTTTTTCTTTTGCATATCCTATTTTTTATGTTTCTGAACTCTCCAGCCTTTGGCATGAATTTTCTAGCAGGTTTGCCATAGGACTATGCAGGCCAAGATCTCTGTACTCAAAAATCCAAAGAATGGATAATTTGTTAGTGTTTTGCCATGACCCTGACTCAGTAAGTCCACTAATTCTATTTAAATCAACACAGTGAGGCAAAAGTTGTGCCCATTTTTTACCCACCTGTGCAGAATGAGGGGTGCTAACCTCCCTGTGGCAGCCTTTCTCCTTGCACTGAAAGCCATGGTATGATTAGCCTACACTGGCCAGTAAGCGGGTTCCTTATGCCTTCCTGCTCACTTTTATGACAAGGATTTGGTCCTAAATGGATACTGTGGATATGTGACAACAGGTATCTAATCTGATTTATTATTTAGGCCATCAGGAGCAAGCTGGCTCATATTGAACCCTATAAAGGAGGAAATGAATGGAGTAGAGAAGCAAAGGAAAGATTTGAAGAAATGATTCAAAATAAATTTATGCTGTGCTCAGTCATTAGTAAGTTATCAATAGTGTGTCTATTACATAACTAATATTATTAAATAATTAAAAATAATTGTGCATATTCAGATCATCACACATCAAATAAAGTAAATACTTTCATATGTTAAACGAGATAAATCCACTCTGTTATGATTACTCCCCCTCAAGTTTGCTGATAGATCTGCCCTTTTACCAAAGTACATTCATATTTCCAGTAAGTAACGTGATTGGCTGAGAGTTTCCAAATGTAATGTAATTGCAATGAAACTTTATAGACTTGAAAGCCAAATTATAACACCATTTATGCCTTCAGTTCCATGTGGACAATGTGAGTGTTAACTGGTGTAAACACTGGTTTGCATTAATGTATAGGGTTTGCTTTCAGAGATGCTTAGTATTCATGGCTTCCACTATCCACAGTAGGAAGTTTGGGTGATCAGCTCCTCTGAAACAGGCCAATACTATGTGCTGCTGAATTTCACATCATGTCTGTTCTGTGGGATTTTTACCATTACTGGTTTTTGCTAAGTGTAACTTTATGTGAGATGGGAATTCTTATATAAGTCAATACCAAAAAATTAATTTGGAAACTGCCTAATAATTGAAGCTTTGAGCAATAGTTGGCTGTTTGGCCATAATGTTGTTGAGGTGTAGAAACCACCAAAAAAAAATCCTTAATGGATATGGTTATAAAGTTGGGACTGTCTAAAGAATTTGCGTTAAAACTGGATGTGTTTTTTATTTTGCAGATCAGACCGTGGTAGATTTTAATTTTTCAATGTTCTACCTGCCTCTACCCACCTGTACACCCTCTCTCACCCCTCAGACAACTAACTTGCTCAGTGTAGTAGTTACCTGGCACTTTTTAAATTAAGCTTTATCTTTATCTGTTTTGGAGGTATATCACAAGATAATGTTCTGTCAGTTGAACTCTTTGACTCCCCAGATGTTCTTGGAAAAAGATCCGCTAGTCTGAACAGTCAGCTAGTTAAAGAAGAGCTAGCATCTTACGTGCTAGGGCAAGTATTCTGTTTATAATCTACTGTTGCGGGGGGAGTGGGGCGCGCAGAGGGATTGAAATTGTCTGAGTCTGGATTTCCCAACTGAGATTGATGACATTGTCCATATGTTAATAAAACAGTATTGTTAAGGAAAAATGCAACAGGTAGCTATAAAAAATTGATACTTTTTCATGAGTGTTTTTGAATAGTCTTTAACTAGACGAAAAATAGCTGGTTAAGGTATCGGAGGTAAAAGTTAACTATATTGGTGTTTCATCCTAGTATTAAATGCTAATTGAATTAAGATCATTTAAATACGTTATAAAGTCTCAATTTTCTTGGTAAAAACATAAATAATTATAAGAGAGCCACTAAACAAAAATGTTTTCTAATAGAAATAGACATTTTAGTTACCTCTTGGGGAAGTGACTAGATGGATTGTCCTCTGCCAGGGTATAAGTGTATCTATAGATCATAGAAGAGTAAACATTTTCTGTATAGTGGCCACATTTGTTAATTTGTGTTACATAAGTTAGGCACCTAAATTGACTTAAACTTCACACAACAAAGTGATTTACTTTTTTTTTTTTTTTGGGTCATTTGACTTTTTGCTGCTGCTGTAGTTCAGCAAGTGGACATGCTCCCTGGAATTTGCTGTGAAGTTACATATTAAATTGTAATATATTACTGTGACAGTGGTTGCTGCAGGGACCAAGTGGAGACTGCTGAATCAGGGCAAACTTGAAAGAATGGGGCAGACGATCCCCAGAACTGGTGGTTCATTCTAATAATTAGGTTCACTAAGCCAGTAACAAAACTGCTTCTATAGTACCTTACTGGTTACCAAGAAGTGAAAAATACAGCTGTCGTTGAGCAATCCAGTCCTGGGCTCCCACCAGATAACCAAGGCAAATATGGTGAGGATTACTTAAAATCTTATTCACTATATATAAAGTTGTACCAATCCCAAGAGATCAGACACATTACCCATCAGTTCAATGAATATTTTAGATCTTAACCAAATACACGCTTACAGCCAATACTTATGAACTAATCTAAGATTTAAAAAAAAGAGTACTGTGGTTAAAGATCATTATACATACAAAAAGAACAGGAGTACTTGTGGCACCTTAGAGACTAACAAATTTATTAAGAGCATAAGCTTTCGTGGACTACAGCCCATTTCTGAAACCTGTCATTATACATACAGAAATTAATACAGTTTTTAGTCAGTTTCATTGGAGAGATGGCGAGGTTGCTGAGTTATGAAAGTCTTTCTGGAATCAATTTAAAAGTTATAGTCCAATAGGCAGTCCATGTGTAGAGTTTGTTCAGATTCTTCCATGAGAATTAGCAGGGACAATCCAAGGTACTTGGAGACCTCAGTCTTGCAACGTGAACTTCCCCTGACAAAGTTTAATGAGATCTGTGGTTGTAAGGATCAGGCCCGAAGTTTCCTTTATAGTTCTCTAGTGGGCTAATAGTCCCTCACAGCAGGCATTCCTTTGATGAAGAATAGGTAATGCCCATTATTGCTTTGAAGTAATAGTCCCTATTTCCTAGCTGCACTTACTAGCATATGGTAATTAACCATTCAAGCAGTTCATTGATAGTTTACTACAAACTTCAAAGAGAAATAAAGACAATATTATAACATCACACATTTAATCTAATTGTTATATTCCCTTTTGATCCCTGAATCAATAGAATATAGTAACAGACAGGAACAGAAGTTTGTCATCTACAAGCTAATGAGATCACATTTCAGAGTAACAGCCGTGTTAGTCTGTATCCGCAAAAAGAAGAACAGGAGTACTTGTGGCACCTTAGAGACTAACAAATTTATTAGAGCATAAGCTTTCGTGGACTACAGCCCACTTCTTCGGATGCAGAAGTGGGCTGTAGTCCACGAAAGCTTATGCTCTAATAAATTTGTTAGTCTCTAAGGTGCCACAAGTACTCCTGTTCTTCTTTTTGAGATCACATTGTTAACTTCTGACAGATTTAGGTAAACATAGACAAATACAATTTGTATTTACTTCTGATTCTCTAACAATATAGGTTTCAGAGTAGCAGCCGTGTTAGTCTGTATCCGCAAAAAGAAGAACAGGAGTACTTGTGGCACCTTATGCATCCGAAGAAGTGGGCTGTAGTCCACGAAAGCTTATGCTCTAATAAATTTGTTAGTCTCTAAGGTGCCACAAGTACTCCTGTTCTTCTTTTAACAATATAGGTTTATATTTCAAAGTTCTAGTCTATCTAACATGGCTTTGTTAGCTATTTACAAGAAATGGCCCTGTTTACCATTTCAGTACTTTTCTTATATGTCCTTAAAGGTTGATTTTTAGGTCACTTAGCCTGCTGGTTGTTTAACACTTGCTCAGTGTCCCAATTACCTACCAAAAAGCAAGATAGCAATATGGCCATTTTTTCTTCCCTCCTTTTCCATTTGAACGTTTCACTTGATTTTTGTCTCTTTAGCTGGCATTGTTTCCCTAGCATTTATAAACCTTATTAACTGTAACTATTATTTATGCAGCTCATTTGTCATAATTTTTCCATTCTGACATTTATCTTCACTAATGGAAATTCCAGTATGTAATAAAAAACCAATGGCGAATGATGCAAAAAAAAAAAAAAAAAAGTTCACCAACCTGAAGATCCTGCATGTTCAGACATGTTCTTTTCATCATCTTCAACGCAGTTTCCTCCAACCAGGCCTTCCATTTCTTTGTTGCACTGTTTGCATTTTGCACGCATGCCTGTCTTACCCACAGGTAGAGAAACTTCATTAAAATATTCCCAAACAGTGTCTCTTTTACGGCCTGTTGCCATTATAGGTTTTCCCTTTTAGTGAGAGAATGGTATGGTAGATCTCAAATCAGTGAAGGCTACTCTCGGAAAGACCTCAAGACTTCTGGAAAATTTTCACTTTTGTTTCTACTGCCTGTCTCTCCCTTCTCACATTTATCTCCAGACTTCTTCTACTTGTCCAGATCTATTCCGCCCCCAACAATCTTCTATTCATTGAACTTTTTGAAACTTTGCACTATTAGAGAGAGATAAGGGATTGAGTCTGTGTACACAAATTTGCAGAGGGACAGTAGGGTTGAGGTCTGGTATTTCTCACCTATCTATCTATCTATCTATCTATCTATCTATCTTTATAAACATTTTTGCTGTTAACAAGCATGTTATCTCTGGAGACATAAATCCACAGTTTGAGAACTGCAAAACTAAGCATCTCTGATGGTATCTTCTAGACTGACCACTGACTCTCATTGGGTAGATAGAAAGATTAACCTAAATAATCTATACAGAATCCCCTAGAACCCCATAAGATTGGGTCCCTAATCCATGAACTATTGGAACTCATTTACAAAACTGTTCTTAAACATTAAATGACTATATTGTCTCATACTATAGAATTAGAATTTATAATCCCTATTCCATGATGAGATAACATTGAGCTCTAATGTATCTTAATTAAAGCTATCTTTAGATAGGTTTTTTCCTCAAAAAGCATTTTATCAAAAAAATCCGATTTAAATGAAAAAAATCAGATTTTTTTTTTTAAATCATTGATTTTTATCCACCCTGATTTGTTACTTGGGAGAAACCCTGGCCTGGATTCTGCAAACACTTAGGCATATGTTTAATTTTATATACTGTGAATAGTGCAATTAACTTCTTCGAGTGCTTGCTTATGTCCATTCATGCTGCATGCAGAGTTACCAGAGGTTTTTCCCATAGTGGTATCTGTAGGACCGGCTCTAGCGTGTGTATGTGCTGGTATAAGGGGTGCCACCAGTTCCACACCCTCTCAGTTCCTTCTTACCGTGCTTGACAGTTGCTTGGAACAATCCTTCTTGCTCTTAAAAGGCTTCTTTCCCAGTGGTTTGGATTTTGTAGTATATTGTATAGTTTTTGTAGTTAGTATATATAGTGTGAATAGTGGTCCCTGTCATCGAGGGACTTTCGTCGTAGGGGCTGGGTATGCCTGGTCCCCGGGCTTCAAGCCCTGTGCTTCCTGTGGCAAGCCCATGCCAGTGCGTGACCCATACTCTAGTTTTGTAAAGTGCTTCGGGGAAACTCACATTAAGGAGAAGTGCCAGATCTGCAGGGGCTTCAGATCGTGCACTTAAAAAGAAAGAGATATTTGTCTGAAGGCCTTACTAACGGAGGCAGTCCTCAGACCGGCCTCAGAGCCAAGCTTCTCCGAATCAGCACCCAGGACTTCGGCTTCCTTGCAAAGTGCTCCACCAGCACCGTGCTCTTCCCAGCACCATTCTCCATTGCTGGTGCCAAGGAACAAGCATAAGAAACAGCACACCAAGAGATGGTGCTCTCCAGTGCTGAAGAGGGAAAAGCAGAGAGTGACTAGCACAGTGAGACCCACGCCGGGGCACTCATCATCCCCAAAACCCCTGTTGGCTCTGGTAACTCCGACTAAAGCACCAAGTCCAGTCCAGGACCCGCCTCCAATTCCCGGGAGCAGTCGTGGGCCCCTTTGACTCCAGAGGCTTTCCAGGCAGCAAAGGATTTGATATCCCTCTTAATTCCCCTCTCTCCCCCCTCCCCCCCAAGGCTCCCCGCTAGCCAGGGCTATTGGGGAAAGTAGGGGCAGTGAGCTTCATCGTGGCACTGACCATCACAGCACCATCCGGAGAAAAATCCTCCATGATCCCAGGCCCATCATCGGTCACTGGTTCCCTGGCACCGCCTGGAGGCGGAAATGGTTACAGCGCCTCCTTGGTCTCAGAGGGAAGAATACTCTTTGGAGTCCAAAAGGGAATCCTTTGCCCCATTGAAGAAAGTACTGGTACCTAACCTACAGACAGGACTTTTGTACTGGCCCCCCAATCGCCGCTTGGTCACCGGGCCACTGGCCAATGCAGTGGCAGTATTGGAACTTGTGAGGGTTTTCCCCGGTAATAGGGCCCCCTTCTCACTCTTCAGACTCAGCGGCGTCCAAGAGGCGAGCCAATGTTTCATCCCGTTCAGCACTGGATCTTGACTCCAGTACTGACCCTGATACCGAGGTCCCAGAAGTGGCCCCAATGGAAGTGGTGCGGAAGAAGCAGCAGCCCCTCCTCCAGCACTAGCCTCTTCCTCGTCATTCCCGGACGAGGCAGTCTCAGACCTTAGTAACCCGCTTCCACCGGATGACTTCAGGGCCTATCAAGAGCTCCTGAAACAGGTTGCTACAAACTTGGGGCTGGAAGCTGAAGGAGTCTGCGCACAGCTCAGCTAATATCCTAGCTGTAGCGACTCTCTCCACAGTGGCCCTGCTAGTTAATGAGGCGGTGTTGGGACCTGCCCAGGCACTAGGGCAGACCCCTTCATCTCTGCAGGAGTCCTACAAAAGAAAGGAAAGAGCTGTAAACGTCCTCATCCCCTACCTTCTGCCTCAGCTTCCCAGTCGGGGTCACATAGATACTCCAAGGCCAGGCAGGACTTTTGAAGGTATGCCTGAGGACGGCATACCAATCTTGACTCCCGATCAGTCTCCCCATTTGTTTTGAATCGCCTGTCACCCTTCCGCCTAGTGTGGACTTGCATAACATTGGACCGTTCTGTGCTCAGCACTGTAACAGTTGGTTACACCCTCCAGTTTTCTTCCACCCCTCACCCCTGTCCCTCTTCAGGGACCTTCTAACAATCTGAAAGATACTTATTTCCACATCTCCATCTTCCATGGACACAGGAGCTTCCTCAGGTTTGTGGTGGGTCAACGCCACTGACAATTCACCACACTTCTCTTTGGCCTGCCTGCAGCCCCACAGGTTTTCACAAAGTGTATGGTGTTGGTTGCAGCCTTTCTCAGATGTTGAGGCAAACAAGTCTACCTGTAACTTGACAACTGGCTGATCAAAGGCCGCTTGCAGGCTCAAGTTCAGCACAGCAATGGCATAGTGCGGGCCACCTTTCAGGCGCTGGGTCTGTTAATAAATGAGCAAAAGTCAACTGTGGTCCCAGTTTAGAGACTAAAGTTCATCAGGGCAGTGCTCAACTCTGCCAAGGCCTATTTACCAGAGGCCAGATTCCGAACTATGTTGGACCTGATCGCCCAGGTCACAACCCACCCTCTTACAACTGCCCAGGTTTGCCTCAAACTGTTGGGTCACATGGCGGCATGTACCTGTGTGGTACAGTATGCGTGGCTGTGCCTCAGACCCCTACAGTTATGGCTGATGTTGATCTACTGCCCAGGCAGACACAACTCGGTACTCACTGTTCCGCTGGCCGCAGTGGCTTCACTGATTTGGTGGAATGACCCGCATTCTGTAATAAAAGGGGGTACCCTTTGCAACACCATATAAGTCGGTAAGCCTGGTTTCGGACGTGTCAGACCTAAGTGGGGAGCCCACCTCGACAGTCTCAGGACTCGGCCTCTGGTCCCAGGAAGAACTCTCCCTGCATATAAATGTCAGGGAACTCAGGGAAATACACTTGGCTTGCCAGGTATTCCTTCCCCAAATCTCAGACAAGGTGGTGCGGGTCTTGACAGACGACACTGACAACAAGCAGATCTTCAGCCCCGTTGCAAGAGGTTCTCCGGCTGTGTTCACCTATTCGCCACCAGACAGAGCAGGAAAAGTCATCAGTTCAGTTTGCTGTGTGGGCTCAGCAGGGGCTCCACTCCAGTGCCTTCCTGCTGTTGTGGGCAGCTCCCACCCTGTCCAGACTTGATTTCACAAGACCACGGACTGTTGCTTCGCCTGAACCTCACCTCCCTGAACCTGACTGCATGGCTGCTGCGTGGCTGAACCCCAAAGAACAGGCCTGTTCAGAACAGGTTCAACATGTCTTGCTAGATAGCAGAAAGCCTTCCACCAGGGCTGCCTACTTGGCTAAGTGGAAACATTTCACTTGGGCCTCCAAATGGAATCTTTCTCCATCACAGTCCTCTCTGCAGGCTATCTTGGACTATCTGCTCCACCTAAAACATCAAGATTTGGCTATCTTGTCTATTAAGGTTCACTTGGTAGTCATCTTGGCCTTCTGCCCTCTAGTGCAGGGCAGATCAGTGTTCTCCCACAACATGATGGTCAGGTTTCTCAAGGGCTTGGAAAGACTCTATCCTCAGGTTTGCAACCCAGTTCACCCCTAGGACTTAAACCTGGTCCTGATGAGGCTCGCAGGGCCTCCCTTCGAGCATCTTGTTCCTTACTGCTTCTCTCTTGGAAGGTTGCCTTCCTAGTGGCAATCACCTCAGCCAGAAGGGTTTCTGAGATCAAAGCCCTGACATCAGAACCCCCTTATACGGACAAGGTCCAGCTTTGCCCCCATATGGCTTTCCTACCAAAGGTGATGTTGCAATTCAACGACTAGGACATTTTTTTGCCTGTCTTCTTTCCAAAACTTCATAAGACCACTGAGGAATGTCAGCTCCATACATTAGACATTTAGGCCCGGATCATTACCAATACAGAGTGCTTCTATTCAGCCTTTCATCTGCATCCAGAGTATTTTCCAAAGTTCTCTCTGTAGTGGCAGCTCATCTGTGGAAATCGGGAATCATGATTTACCCGTATTTGGACAGTTGCCTTCTCAAGGCTCATTCCTTGAATGATGCCCTATGGCCCACTCAAAAGACTATGGAGGTATTCACACAGTTGGGACAACTGAATACCCAGACGTCGACCTTAACTCCAGTGCAACACTTGGAATTTATAGGGGCTTATCTCAATGCAGTGCAGGCCAGAGCCTTCCTCCCACTACCCAGATTCAACACCCTGACCACCTTAATAGACACCATTCAGGCCAGCCCCCAAACGTCAGCCGGAAATTGCCTTCAGCTTCTCGGACACTTGGTGGCATGCACATTTGTGGTATCTCACTCGAGAGTATGTATGCAGTGCCTCCAACTATGTCTCAGATTGGTATACACGCCAAACAGAGACAGATTAAACAAATCACTGTTGATGTTCTCCAGAGTCAAAGACTCCCTCCAATGGCGTAAAGATCCATAGAATGTTTGTGCAGGAATCCTATTTATGCAGCCACCCCCAGTATTGATACTGACAACAGACACATCTTTAGTGGGCTGGGGACCTCACCTGGACAATCACAAGGTTAGGGCAAATGGTCCCCCAACAGAATCAACACTCCATATCAACCTCCTGGAACTCAGGGCACTCAGGAATGCTTGTGCACATTTCCTAACATTAATCAAAAAGACGCATACAAAAATAATGAGGCACAACATAACGTGTATGTTTTACATAAACTGCCAAGGGGATGTGAGATCACCATCCCTATGTACAGAAACAGTAAAATTATGAAATGGGTGCATTCACAACAATCTCATATCAGCCGCTTACCTGCCGGGAGCACAAAATATAACAGTGGATAGTCTCAGCCAAATATTCTCACAGGATCTCAATTGAGAAATGGACCTGACAGTACTCCATAACATATTCTTTCACTGAGGAGCCCCAACAATAGACTTGTGAGCTACTTATGGGAACAAGAAATGCCCCCAGTACTGCTTCAGAGACGGACTGGGGAGACAGTCATTGGGGGGAGACGTTTTCCTCTTTGAATGGAGCAGAGAGCTCCTCTACACCTTTTCTCAGTTTCCTCTCATATCGAATATCCTACACAAAGAGAGAGAGTGAAAGTTATACTCAGTTCCCACATGGCCGAGGTACCAAATGTGGTACTCATTCCTAACAAAGCTAGCAAAGTGCCCACCAATTACTTTTCAGACCCTTCCTCACCTCTTCTCCCAGAACACCAGACAGATCCATCATCTGACCTTACAGGTTCTCCGACTCAAGGGTTGATTCCTCGATGGTTCTAATGCATAGAAAACTCCTGCTCTGAGGAGGTGAAAGTGATGCTGTTACATAGTAGAAAATCAGTAAAATCATCACACTTGCGTACAAAAGTGGGAAAGATTCCAAATCTGGTGTAATTTGAAACAAATTACCCTGGCATCCTCTTTCCTCCCGTTAATACTAGACTACATCCTAGAGCTCAAGAAGATAGTACTATCTCTCAGCCCACTAAAAGTACATCTTACGGCCATAATGACCTTCTACCAGTAAATAGACGGCTATTCAGTATTTACCCATCCGATAGCAAAGAGATTCGTCAAGGGTATGAGTAATGTCGGAGAAAAACAGAGTTCTCACTCTCGGGTTGGGTGCAGCAAGTCAGATACTTTATTTTCTCTAGCAATTGCGTGGAGGGAGAGAGCAAAACATGTCTCTGTCCAGGTAAACAATTACAGCAAGCATTTATACCTTTTGTTATATACAATAATGGGCAACAGCTGCATTTTGTTTTTATATATATATATATATATATATGTCATCCTGATATCTTCTTTTCCTCCTATAGTCTACGTTCCATACTTATCTAACACAAGGTCACAACAACTTCTCATACAGTTCTTTCCCACTCGCCTCACACAATCCTCGCTTCTACAAATCTCACGTTATTAGGGTTACAGCTAGCCTGACTCTTGCTCACAGAAGGGGACTGTCTGAATTTGAAATCCCCTTCAAATCCCTGTCAGTTCTTTCTCTACTTTAACACCAATCTCTACCCACAAATCAGATGTCCCCCACAATCATGGGTCCTTAATCTAACTCTGAGGCTTAAGAAAGCCAACTTTCGAACCCATGGCCACGTGCTCACTTACGTATCTGCCCATGAAGACAACATTCCTAGTGGCCCTCACTTCGGTGTGAAGAATTGGTGAAATAGCAGTACTAATGGCACACTCTCCCTTCACGATTTTCTTTAAAGACAAGGTCACACTGAAACCGTTCCCAGAGTTCCTCCCCAAAGTAATCTTGTCTTCCATACGAATCAACTTATTCACTTTCCCACCTTCTTCCCAAAGCCTCACCATGACAGAGAAGCAATATTACATACATTTGATGTCAGGAGAGCTTTATAATTCTATTTGAACAGAACAAAGTACTTCAGGAAATCTCCTAAACTGTTCCTCTCAATTGCAGACAGATCCAAGGGATCCGCAATATCAACTCAAAAGTTCCAGAGGGGTAGCCATGTTGGTCTGTATCAGCAAAAACGACGAGGAGTCCTTGTGGCACCTTAGAGACTAACAAATTTATATGGGCATAAGCTTTCGTGGGTGATACCCATGAAAGCTTATGCCCAAATAAATTTGTTAGTGTCTAAGGTGCCACAAGGACTCCTCGTTGCTTTTGCTAATATCAACTCAAAGACTCAAAACGGATTTTGTTCTCGTAATCTGCAACTTCCATCTGGAGTCCAAAAACACTCCAAGAGATCCATTTCCACTTCTGTAGCATTTATTTAAAATGTCCCCATCGCAGAAATATGCAGACACCCAAATTGCTGCCCTGCTTATACTTTCGCAGCACATTATTCTGTTCCTCATGACTCAGTTTCCAGTGCTGTCTTCAGATCCACAGTATTGACATCAGTAATAAACGTGACTCCGAAACCTCAATGCTCCATCAGGAATACTGCTAGGGAGTCACCTACAGTGGAACACTCACAGGGACACTACTCGAAGAAGAGAGTGTTACCTTGTGCAGTAATGATGCTTCTTTGAGATGTGTTTCCATATGGGTGTTTCATGAGCTGCCCTTCTACTTTGGAGTTCTCATGAATGAGCTCTGCAGTAGAGAAGGAACTGAGGGTAGTTCACCTTCACAGCACTAGATAGCCATGAGACAAGGAGAGCACATGTGCCGGCTGAATGGACACTATCTAAAATTTCCGCTCGAGGCTCAGGGACACAAACATACCTACAGTGGAGCACCCATAGGGGGACACATCTCGAAGAAACATTATTACTGCACAAGGTGAGTAACTCTTTTTTACAGAAAACAATAGAAAGCAAGGAAAAATTAGCAGAAGGGGTTACTATAACCCTAGAGAAACACTGGAGTTGCTTGCTTGTTTTTGGGGGGTTGTTTTTGTTTTCTGAAACCTTTAGCTTTAGCCTTTTCTGTTGCCTAAATTTTAGTAGCACACCTTATCATTTAACTAATATTAGGGTTGGGAGTGGAAGTAAAACTTGAACTATGAACTCAATCTCAAACTGTATTTTTTCATTTTCATACAGATACACCAAAAGCAGTGCTACAGAGCATAACGAAGTATGGGATTCTTCTCTAGAAGAAATTTTTGAAACTGAAACATTAGATATTTTAAACTCTAAAAACATAAAATCTGTACAGAACGAGGATTTACGATCACTTTCTAACAAAGAACTACAAGTGCGAATCAGTCATGTGGTATCCCCAAATAAAATCTTTGTACAATGGCTGTCATCAGAAAGGTTATTGAAAAGGTATTCTAAGAACTAGCAAAATAGAAGCATTTTAATCAGTTAATATTTTTAAAGCCTTATGAGTTGTCTTTAGAATAAGATACACTTTAATCAATTAAAAAAGAAACAAATTACTGTATCAGCTACATTTTGCAGTGGATCAGTACTCAATTTCTGGTTTTCAAAGTTATTGCATTTTCTTTACCTCCCCTCCCACCCCCCCCCACCTCCCGCTCTCCAGTAAACATAGGGTAGGAAGCAACAGTTTTGCACTATATAATGTTTCATAAATACATATGCAGTTAAACATCTTATAGTGCTATGACAGCTTGCTATGCTCACTGCTGAATGACGCTGCCTCCTGGTGGTTCGGAGATTAGCTCAGTCAGGGTCACACCGCTTCCAGTGGTTACACTCCATCAATTTCTCCTCTGCAGCCCCTCTCTAGCGCTTGGGAGCCTCAGCTGTCCTCTTTGTGACTCAGCCGTCCAACCAGGTCACTACTGTGGTTTCCCCTTTGCGGGATCAGGGGGAAGTGTATCAAAGTTCCTGCTCTCCAGCAGTGTCAGGCAGTCTTCTACTTCACTGCCTCACAGTGACACACCCGCAGTGGCTGGCAGGGGAACTCGGGCCCATCCTCTACTCTGGATTCCAGCTCAGGGACTCTCTACACAACAGCCAAGGTCCATTCCCTGCACCTTCCTGCCTTTCCCTGAGCTGCTTCCATACCTCCTGGCTCTCCCCACGCCTCTGGGTTTGCAGTCTCTTCACTGCCTTCTCCGAGGGAGTACCTTTAGACAACTTATCTATGCAGCCCACCCAAACACCCCCCGCCTTTTCCAGGAAGTGACTCCAGATTCCTTCTGTACACCCCCCTCTGCTTCCAATTTCCTGTCTTTTGTGGAACGGCCTTCCGAGGGAAACGGTGGGGGCGACGGACCTGTCTGGTTTTAAGATTAAGTTAGATAAGTTTATGGAGGGAATGGTTTAATGGTAAAACATAGTAGCCAAGGAAAACCAAGCAATGGTACGTAAATATTATAATGGCCAATAGGGGTCAGGCTAGAGACTCTTGCCTACATGCTCGGGGTCTTACTGATCGCCATATTTGGGGTCGGGAAGGAATTTTCCTCCAGGGTAGATTGGCTGAGTCTCTGGAGGTTTTTCGCCTTCCTCCGCAGCATGGGGCAGGGATCACTAGCAGGAGGGTCTCTGCCGATTGAGGTCACTAAAACACAGGATTGGGGACTTCAGCGGCAGAGTCCAGGGAAGGGTTTTGTGGCCTGCGGCATGCAGGGGGTCAGACCAGATGATCATAATGGTCCCTTCTGACCTTAAAGTCTGAGTCTATGAGAAGCCCCAACTGTCCCGCACAAATGAGCTTTTCTCTAATTAGCTGCCTCCAGTATAATTAGCTGATTGGTCCACCTGGCCTAATTCATCTCTAGTAGCACCAATGCAAGGAGCACACCCCACCACAAGTGCTTGATCTAGCCCCATTTTAAAATTGAGACTCCAGTTGACTTCAGTGTAAGGACTGGGTTTGGAGAAATTTAACATTAAGTCTAAAAAAGACAGTGTCCTCCCTTGTTCTTTCATTAATAATCTTACTAAAGTAGTATCAGTAACAACCAGTGATATTTATTGTCCATGTGCTATAATACATGTTGGCTTTTTTTGTTTTTTTCAAGAATTTCACAGAAGTATATGGGTTGGGTTATATCTTTTGCTAAGCTCAGTCATTTCACCTCATTCAGACATCCCTCAAGTAAAGACTTCAAAGCAACTGTGTAATATTAATGTAGCTAACTGCCATAGCCACCTGACCACTGTATAAGATAGTTTGTCTATGAAGTAAACCGTTTTGTGCCAATCACTCTTTTCTGCTTCTTTTTCCCCATTTCCTTTTTCCTTGAATAAACGCTACTTGGATTCCCTCCAAATCTGTTTTTGATGGTACCAAAGGAAAGGTGTGTGGGGAGGGAGACTCTATTCTTTCTTGAAAATTAAAAGAAAATCTAAAAAGGAATGGGTTAGAAATACTGCTACGTAGAAGGACTGAGTTTTCTGAAAAGAATTCCGTGGTTATGAGAACATAGTTACGTTAGAGCATAGTTACTACCTTTCCAATACTATGTACCTGCCACAAAGTTACTATGCAATAACATTTCAGTATTTCAGCAGTAACTGGGTAAATACTTCCTCAAACCACTGGATAAGTCTTTAGTCTTGGGAGGAGTTGGTTTAGATATCATGGGGTTTTTTAATGTTAGTTTACAGGAAAAGATGGCTGCTATCTATGAAAATTCCAAGTTTGAGCAAGTGAAGTGGGAAAATGATATGTACTGTGCTATTCGTATACGTGATCTGAACCAATGGCAAAGAGGCAAAATCAACAGGGTTGTCTCTGAAACCACTGTAGAGGTAAATATCTCATTAAGTAACATAAGGCTTGATTAAATTAGTTTAAAATGTAACCCTTTCAGCTGTAGACACATTCTATTGTTTGATTGCTCATTTTGTATCATTACTTTCTTATTTATTGTTATCCTTTTGGTAGGAGTTCAGTTTTAATTATGTTACACATTATTGCAAACATCAAAGTCAGAACAACTTTAAAAGTGGGTTTGGTAGTTCGGGAGGTGGCTGAGGACTAACTTGCATTCCAATTATATTAATAGTAGGGCTCTCGATTAATTGCAGTTTACTCATGCGATTAAATAAAAAAAAATTGTGATTGCAGTTTTAATTGTACTCTTAAACAATAGAATACCAATTGAAATTTATTAGATATTATGGATGTTTATCTACATTTTCATGTACATTGCATTCTGTATTGTAATTGAAATCAAAGTGTGTATTATTTACCAGTATTTCCACTGTAAAAATGATAAACAAAAGAAATAGTATTTTTCAGTTCACCTCATACAAGTACTGTAGTACAATCTCTCTCGTGAAAGTGCAACTTACAAATGTAGATTTTTTTTTTGTTACATAACTGCACTCAAAAACAAAACAATGTAAAACTTCAGAGCCTACAAGTCCACTCAGTCCTACTTCTTGTTCAGCCAATCGCTAAGACAAACAAGTTTGTTTACATCTACAGGAAATAATGCTGCCCTCTTCTTATTTACAATGTCACTAGAAAGTGAGAACAGGCATTTGCATGGCACTTTTGTAGCCAGCGTTGCAAGGTATTTATGTGCCAGATATGCTAAACATTCTAGTGCCCCTTCGTGCTTCTGCCATCATTCCAGAGGATGTGCTTCCATGATGATGATGCTTGTAAAAAAAAATGCATTAATTCAATTTGTGACTGAACTCCTTGGGGGAGAATTGTATGTCCCCTGCTCTGTTTTACCCATGTTCTGCCAAATATTTCATGTTATAGCAGTCTTGGATGATGATCCAGCACATGTTCATTTTAAGAACACTTATCACTGCAGATTTGACAAAACCCAAAGAAGGGTTCAGTGTGAGATTTCTAAAGACAGCACTCGACCCAAGGTTTAAGAATCTGAAGTGCCTGCCAAAATCTGAGCGGGGTGAGGTGTAGAGCATGCTTTCAGAAGTCTTAAAAGAGCAACCACTCCACTCAGAAACTACAGAACCCGAACCACCAAAAAAGAAAATCAACCTTGTGCTGGTGGCATCTGACTCAGATAATGAAAATGAACATGTGTCGGTCCACACTGCTTTGGATTCTTATCAAGTAGAATTCATCATCAGCATGGAGCAGGTCCTCAAGGAAACCATTTTAAAGCACTTGGAGGAGAGGAAGGTGATCAGGAACAGTCAACATGAATACACCAAGGGCAAGTCATGCCTGACCAACCTGATTGCCTTCTATGATAAGATAACTGGCTCTGTGGATGTGGGGAAAGAAGTGGACATGATATATCTTGACTTTAGCAAAGCTTTTGATATGGTCCTCCACAGTATTCTTGCTAGCAAGTTAAAAAAGTATAGATTGGATGAATGGACTATAAGGTGGATAGAAAGCTGGCCAGATTGTCAGGCTCAACTGGTAGTGATCAATGGATCGATGTCTAGTTGGCAGCAGGTATCAAGCGGACTGCCCCAGGGGTCGGTCTTGGGACCGGTTTTGTTCAACATCTTTATTAATGTTCTGGATGAGGGGATAGATTGCACCCTCAGCAAGTTCGCGGATGACACTAAGTCGGGGGGAGAGGTAGAGAGGCTGGAGGGTAGGGATAGGGTCCAGAGTGACCTAGACAAATCGGAGGATTGGGCCAAAAGCAATCTGATGAGGTTCAACAAGGACAAGTGCAGAGTCCTGCACTTAGGACAGAAGAATCCCATGCACTGCTACAGATTAGGGACCGAGTGGCTAGGCAGCAGTTCTGCAGAAAAGGACCTGGGGATTACAGTGGATGAGAAGTTGGATATGAGTCATCGGTGTGCCCTTGTTGCTAAGAAGGCTAACGGCATATTGGGCTGCATTAGTAGGAGCCTTGCCAGCAGATCAAGGGAAGTGATTATTCCCCTCTATTCGGCACTGGTGTGAGGCCCCATCTAGAGTATTGCATCCAGTTTTGGCCCCCCCACTACAGAAAGGATGTGCACAAATTGGAGAGAGTCCAGCGGAGGGCAACGAAAATTATTGGGCTGGGGCACATGACTTATGAGGAGAGGCTGAGGAACTTGCTTGTTTAGTCTCTAGAAGAGAAGAGTGAGGGGGGATTTGATAGCAGCCTTCAACTACCTGAAGGGGGGGGTTCCAAAGAGGGTGGAGCTAGGCTGTTCTCATTGGTGGCAGATGACAGAACAAGAAGCAATGGTCTCAAGTTGCAGTGGGGGAAGTCTAGGTTGGATTTTAGGAAAAAACTATTTCACTATGAGGGTGGTGAAGCACTAGAATGGGTTACCTAGGGAGGTGGTGGAATCTCCATCCTTAGAGGTTTTTAAGGCCTGGCTTGACAAAGCCCTGGCTGGGATGATTTAGTTTGGGTTGGTCCTGCTTTGAGCAGGAGGTTGGACTAGATGACCTCCTGAGGTCTCTTCCAACCCTAATCTTCTATGATTTTATGGTTGCATGTCCCCTGGAATGGTGGTTGAAGCATGAAGGGACATATGAATCTTTAGTGCATCTGGCACGTAAATTAATCTTGTGATTCCGGCTACAACGGTGCCAATTGAATGCTTGTTCTCACTGTCAGGTGAGATTGTAAACAAGGACCAGGCAGTATTATCTCCTGCAAATGTAAACAAACTGGTTTATCTGAGTGATTGGCTTAAAAAGAAGTAGGACTAAGTGGAATTTCAGGCTCTAAAATTTTACATTGTTTTATTTTTTAATGCAGTTTTTTTGGACATAATTCTACATTTGTAAGTTCAACTTTCATGATAAAGCAATTGCACTACAGTGCTTGTATTAGGTGAATTGAAAAACACTTTTTTTTTACAGTGCTAATATTTGTAATTAAAAATAAATATAAAGTGAGTACTGTGCACTTTGTATTGTTTGTACCTGAAATCAATATATTTGAAAATGTAAAAAACATCCACAAATATTTAAATAAATGGTATTCTATTATTGTTCAACAGTACGATTAATTGCGCAATTAATTTTTTTATCGCGCGATTAATAGGAATCACCCATGCAGTGAATATGAAGAAAGGAAGGTGAGTTATTTTGCAATATAGAGCTACTTACTAACATCTGTAAAGTAGGATAGTTTTTGTGGTCGTGCAGATACCTCGCTCCTGGTTTCTCTTAAATTCCATCAAGCCATTTCTTATTTTTCTGACCACACCCCTATTGCTTGCTGATTGGAAGCTGAAATAGGGCTCTGCATGCTTCTCTTGTTTCTTACCCCTACTCATAAAAATTTAAGAAATGGTGTCTGTGACAAAGACCTCCTTTACCACTGTAGTTGGTGTTGGTCTTGCTTGAGCAGGGTGTTGGACTAGATGACCTCCTGAGGTCTCTTCCAACCCTAATCTATGATTCTATGTTGATGCTTGTTTCATCACACTCGTATCTCTTTAAGGGCTGGTCTATGCTGAGTTACTGGGGGTGTAATTTTTTCTAACATAGCTTTCCTGGTAAAAGCCCTAGTGTAGACACAGTTACTCTGGTGTAAAGGAGGCTGATAGGCACTTCCCAAACTGAAATAATTAATACCAGTATAATTGCATCTGCACTGGGGTAGGGAACTAGGCACTTTAACTATACCAGCATAGTTAAACCGGCAAAACTTAATTGTACACAGAGCTAAGAAAAGGCAGTGAAAGGTGAGTATTGATCATTGACACTCAGATCACTTTTCAGAGTAGCAGCCATGTTAGTCTGTATCCGCAAAAAGAACAGGAGTACTTGTGGCACCTTAGAGACTAACAAATTGATGCTCTAATAAATTTGTTAGTCTCTAAGGTGCCACAAGTACTCTACTCAGATCACTGATTCTCGTGATAGTATAACAGACCTGCAATACAGGAGTTGCTGCATTCAGTGGCCCAGGCCAACCTCTTCAGTGGGGATGGAAGGAAACGGAGCTATCCTTAAAAACTTGAGGATCAGGCCAGTCAGATCTCCAGTAAAACCTGAGCAGATGGGAACTCTCCTTGAAGATAGGAGTCTGGCATTTATGATTGTCTGATGAATGGAGAGACTTACAGCATCTTCAGAAAATGGACATTTGGGGAAGCACAAGTCTAGTGCAGAGTAAATTACATGTGATGGAATTAAAAATATTTTTAAAAAAATGGTTCTTGACCAGCAGACCTCTTAGCTTACATATACATCCTATCCTCATATTTGAAAATACTTCATATTCTCTTAAAACCATTGTCTGGATTTCCTTTCTGATTTTTGTTCACTTACGTATTTAAATTCCTTTGTAGTTTATTTGTATACATGGTATGTCATTTGTTTTAGAAGAGGATATATCCTGTTTATGTTGAGAATTTCATCTTTTTTTTTTTTTCAGAACTTTTTTTCAGATCTTTTATCTTTCACAGGTAGTGTTGTATGATTTTGGTACTAAAGAAATAATGAACATCAATTGTTTAAGAAAACTTGATGAAAAGTTGAAGCCAATTAGGGCACTAGCACTGGAGTGCTCCTTGGTAGATATAAGGTAATTTATTCCTTGTATATTGGAATAATGCTGTAAGATAGTGGGAGGGCCATTGTAATTTTTTAATGAAGTATTTTTTAATGTCCGATCATATACAAGTAAAGCATAAACTGTGATGTGGATGGAAAGGTTCTTTGATTTGGACTAAGTTTTGGACATGCTGCAGGACAGGGCAGGGGGAACAGATGCTTTGTTTTCTTGGCTCCCCTGGCTTGCTTCTTATCTGTACTTAAAGTTTGGTCTTCCTAGGCAACTTAATAACTGGATCTTTTGGAAATATGAGGGGAGGATTTTGGCTTTCCTTTCCTGGTCTGTTGGTGGGGGACAGAAGGATTCTTTTCTCTTGTAGGCTGTAGGAATTGGGAGAGAAGGCCAAACACCCATTACCCAAGTGAGTAAGCTATGCCACCTCTGGAGGGAGAGGGGAACCACCGGATACATTTCAAATAATGTGTCCTGTAATAATGAGGGAAAATCTAACCTTGCATTAATATAGCTGTCTCTAACGGATTTCTGAAGTGCATTTCCTAATAAAATATTGCAAAATCTCTCTATTTTTGAGACCATCTTAATCTACTTTAGTGTTCCTCTTTAAAATCTAACAATGCTTTTTGATCCTGGAGCAGCTGGTACTATTGTTTCTCTTCCTTTTTAGTTGACTGTGTGGGATAATTTTTTTTCTTAAAAAGGGCGGTTTGATAGTTTTTCAGTCTTGCTGGTGGGTAGTTTTTTTATATGCAAACCTTGACGACCTTTATTAAAATCATATTCTCTATTTTACTAAAACAGAATTTAATTTGTTCCATTTTAGACCAGCTGGTGGGAGCAAGCAGTGGACAGCAACAGCTTGTGATTGTATCTCCTATTACCTCACCGGAGCTATAGCAAACATCATCATACAGGTCTTTAATCAAAATAAGAAATATACATAACATTCCTGCCTGGGCTTGTTTGCCCCTTTTTAGTTACTTAAACATATCACATTTTCATTAATCAAACATGCTAGTTAAAATTTGTACAGATTATCAGTCTGTGATTGCAGAAACATACCTGGTGGAGACAAATGTGCTGTCATTTCTACTTTAGTTTTGTTCATTGTTGCTCACTAAAGCTGCTATTTCAGGATATATCTTGAAGTTTGAACCTATGTCCTTTCTAGATCGTTTAGTGAAACTGGGATATGTTTGGTCTGCTATTGATCGTTAATACATATATCTGGGAATACAAAATATTCAGTTCTCTTAAGGCTGTATTAGCTCCTTAGCAATGGCATAACATTTTCTTGAAGCTGACAATCTCAACAGTTATGGCCCTATCCCATTTTAGTAAACACTGTTATCAAATTGTAGCAAGGACATTGTGGCAATATTTGAGTTTGAAATTTCCTTTACACTTGACAGCAGGTTTTAGACCTGAATATTGCATGGATATTATGTTGGTGCTTGACCCTTGCTAGCAGTGGATGTAATGCAAATATTTTGGGTTACTTTTTGTTTAAGCCTTTGAGATCATTGATACATCTGCAGACCCAGGCATGATAGGGTTTCCCTTGAGTAGTTCCATTCTTCTGAGAGAAACCAGAGAGGAGTAGTGGGTATCTGATAGTCTATCCAAGTAATCTTTGCTATAGAGAAAGGCAGGGTTCTACTCTGTAACCCCTCCTGCCAGTCATATATACAAGTTTAATGCAGAGCTAGTGAGGTGGTGTGGGCTATAGTGCGTTTAGAATGTGAATGAAATACAGTTGTCAACATAGCTGTTGATCAGCTTTCCCGGTGTCTGACCTAAGAGAGAGGCTGTTGAAGAGCACTAGGTTGTATAGTCATTTATCAGATTAAAACAAAGATTATACTTGTAGGTTGCAGAAGCAACCAGATTAGACAGTAAACATTTTATCAGCCCTCTGAGTGAGTTTACTTGACTCAGGGTTGCAACTTGAAGATCATGTTGTAGGATCATTGACTGCTTTGGAAAGCCCAGGTAGCCACAGAGGCCAAGAATATATTTTGTTTGCTATTATTAAGAATAGCAATATTTGTATTACTGTAGTGCCTTGGAGGCCTTGATCCCATAGTTCTAAGCACTGTATAAGCAGAACAAAAGAGTTTATAATTAAGTCTGAGATGAGAGACAGCAGATGGGTACAGACAGATGGGAGAGTACAAGGAAACAATGAGATAATATTGGGCAGAATGATAGACAGTAGTCTCGGCACACCAGCAACCTAACAGTTGTCAAATATTTTGTACGTATCTCAGCAAAAGAGTTTGAGAGTGATTTGAAGGAAAACAATGAGGTGGCTTTGTGGATGTTCATGGGGAGTTCCTCCCAAGAGTGAGGGTCAGCATAGGAAAAAGCACAAAGGTGCTTATTTGAAAATGTAACAAGTGGACATTGGTAACTGGCATCATGAGCTAATTGGAGTTGGGAGTTGATCTTTGTTTATTGAATGAGAGATGATGGGTAGCGTGTGGATAGGTCATGAAGGGCCTTGGAAGTGAAGACAAGTAGCTTATGTGGAAGTGAAGACAAGTAGCTTATGTGATAAGATTGAGAAAGAGGAGCCAGTGGACAGGTGCAAAGAGGAGGGTGACATAGTCAAAGCAAAAGGCTAAGAAAATGATCTTTGTAGCATCATTTTGAATGGATATGAGTGGGGCAAATTTGCATTTGTCAAGCCCAGAGAAAAGGATATTGCAATAATCAAGACACACAAGAATCTGAGAGCCTGAACAAGAGTCTTAGCTGTGTGGGTGAATAGGAAAGTCCATTTCTAAGAGATGAGTTAGATACATAGCCTGAATATGAGGACCTATGGTGAGGTCCAACTTGAAGATGACACCTAGGTTGGTTACCTGAGAGACAAGCAGTGATCAAGAAAGGAGGTAGCAGGGAGGCTGGGAGGAAAAAGATTAAGAGCTCTGTTTTTAATCATGTTGAGCTTGAGATGTCAGAGACAGACCAAGGAGACAGGTTTGAAATAGAGAGGTAGAGCTGTGAGCTTTAAATGTAGAGATGGTATTTTCCCCTGCAAACCAATTTATCAAGACATAATGTGTAGAGGAAAAAGAAAAAGGGACCAAGTATAGAGCCCTGTGGAACAACCACAGAAAGTTTATTGGTAGAGGGATGAGGAGGATCTTCCAAAGGCTAGGCTGAAGGAATGATTAAAGAGGTAATAGGAAAGCCAGGAGAGGACAGTCATGGAAGCCAAGGGAGGAAAAGATTTCAAGAAGAGGTGCCTGGTCAACTGTGGTGAAAGCAGCTGACCAGTCATGGAGAATGAGGATGGAATACTGCTTCTGAGATTTTGCTAAGAAGAGGTCATTAGAGATTGTAAGATCAGTTTCGGTTGAGTACAAGAAGCAGAAGCTGAATTGGAAAGGGTCTAGGGTGGAATCAGAAAAGAGGAACTCCAGACAACAATTATAAACAGCACATTCAATGAGCTTAGGGATGAAAGGTAGATGGGGTAGTAGTTGGAGAGGTAAGTGGGGTCAAGGATTTTTTTTTAGGATGGGAGAGACTAAAATATGTTTGTACTGTGAGGGAAAAGAGCTGGAGGAGAGTGAGAGGGTAAGGAGAAGAGTAAGGCATGGGGATGAGAATGAGCATGAGGGAGATGGGATGGGGTCACTGGAGCAAGTAGAGGGGTTAAAGGAAGAAAGCTGAAGATTAATTTGTGTCTGACTGAGGAGGAGGAGGGTTGAGAAGGGGGAAGGTCACAGTGTAGTCTGTCATTTTTCTCTTAGAAAAAATTGGTGTGATCCTGTGCAGACAGAGAACTGGAGGGAGAGAAGGTTGAGGATGAGTCAAAGGTAGTAAAAAGGTGTCTGGGATTGTGGGCGTGGGAATCAATTAAATTGGAGAAGTAGAATTGTTTAGCTAGAAAGACAGCAGAACTGAAAAAGGAGAGAACAAATATGTAACTGAAGAAGTCAGCAGGGATTTCCACCAGAGATGCTCTACAGCATGAGAACAGGAGCAGTGTTGGTAGTGTACTGGGCTGGGGGTTAGCCAGGATGGGAGGAAGCTAATGAGTCAGCAGTACACTATCATGAGCAATGGAGGGAATCAGCAACTATATTCAGGGAAGAAAGGAAAGAGAGGGCTGAGGGCAGACAAGAAGTCATCAGTGCTGGATCATCAAAAGGCCTAGTGACAGGGTGTATGGGGAGGGGTGTGCTGATAGAGACCAAGTGATGATCAGGGAGAGGGAACTCAGCAACAGAAGGCTGAGAGAGAGAAAAAGCAGTGATTGATGAAGACCAAGTCAAGTGAATGGCTGTTTTCATGAGTCAGCGAGTTGAATGAGGGCTGCAGGTCAAATGAAGTGTGGGCAAAAAAACATGCAACTAAGGGCTCAAATGGATTGTCAATATGGAAGTTGAAATGACCAAGGATGAGTGTGGGAGGGGGGGTGGAGAGAGAGCCAGGAGTCAAAATCTGAGGGGAAGACTAATGGGAACTAGTCAGATGCAGTGCTGCTCAAAAGAGGAGAAAGAGGTGGAAAGGGAAGAAAAAGGAGGGATTGGAAGCAACAGGAATGGGAGAGTGGAAGTCTAACATCCACATCCTGGTCTGAGCCAGGGTGGAGCATATGAGTGGCCTCCCTAAGAGATGACAGCTGCAAAAGGCAGTGTCAGAACAGATCCAGGTCTCTGTCTCTGTGACAGCCAGGAGCTGAAGAGAGCAAGATATGAAGAAGTCATGAATGGTTGCGATAGGGAGCAGTGCCCTCTGCAAAAGGGCTAGGCAGGCTGCTAATATGACATGTAAAGAGTTAAAACTGAAAAAAGGAAGTATTTAAGAAAATGTAAGGTTTTAATTGGATGTGTGTTGCATAACAAACATTCTTCTTCCAGCGATGGTCCCGATGTGTATTCCATACATAGGGTATGCATGTGTGCCATGCACCTGAGTCCGGAAATTCTTCAAAGCACTGTCAGTTTGTCTGCACTTGAGCCATAGATCTCCTCGTGCTCCCAACAGAGGGTATAAGAGTCAGTGCAGGTCAATGCCTCTCCAGTTCTTCCTTACCACCACGCAACCTGAGTCAGAATTGTGTCCTCCTTCAACTCTCTGTACAACCTGTAAAGACATTTGTAAATAGTTATATTTCTTAGCTTAATAGTTAAAGTTCATAGTATAGTTAGTATAGAGAGTTTTCTTTCTCCCTGATTGAGGAACCCTCCCTGGATCCAGGACAATGCCCAGAGCCCCGGGATTCAAGAATTGCATCTCTTGCCCTCCCTACTTCTCCATCAGTGACTAATATCAGCGCCGCCTCTACTGTCTGGGTGAGGTGCATATCTCTGCAAAGTGCAGTATCTGTTGCTCTTTCTCACCCAGAACTCAAGAACTCCAGGAGCTTCGCTTGAGAAACCCATGAAGCCCCTCTCTGATCTGGGGCAGGGAGATCCCCTGTACATCGGCTTCAGCTAACCAGCAGAGCCCTTTCAAACATGTGCTTGGGAACGGAGTTGCTAGTGCCTAAGCCCAAGGACTTGTCATCCAGAACTTCCCGTGAGAGTAGAGAGTAATCTGATAGGTATAAGGACAGACATCCCTCCCCCCGCCCCATCAAGGACTGTGCATAAGAGACTTGCTTTCCTCCCGAGCCTGTACAGGTTGAGTGAGACATGATCAAAACCTAACAAACCAGCTCTGCTAAAGACCTCCAAGTTGGAGGACAAAGCACGTAAAAAGAAAGATCTGCCGGTTCCATCGATCACGTTGATACTGAAGCATAAGGACAGACATTTGCCAGTTCACCCCACATGCGCTGGTCCAGGCCCATTGTTGGTACCACTTTGTTCATGTGAAGACCATCGAGCTGCTGTAGATGCACCCAATCCATCTGGCTTGACAGCCTGAACCCCTCAGACATCATGGCGTATGGAGACTTACTTACCACTGGAGGATCTATTCCTCCTTTGTCCACAGTCTCCACTTCTATCTGGCCTGGCTCTTCTGAGGAATTTTATTACTCTGGAGGAGGAGCCTACATTGGTATCCCAGGACATCCCATCTGGTAGGAGTGCTTCAGTACCAACATCCCTGCTCCTACTGATGGAGCAGTTTTCGGACTCAAATGAGTCAGTGGGGATAGCTGCTTTAGTATCTCTTCAGAGACAGTCAAGGAGTCATGTTCTCTATTCCTTCAGGTATGACCCTCCAGGGACCTCTGGTACTGATTCTCCTGTGATCCCCCACAACCAGTTGATCCCTCTTTTTGGCCTCATTGGAGTCAGTAGGATCCTTATGGCAGGCATCCAGATCCTTCTTGAGAGTTGTGATGCTCCTGTCCCTCCTGCCAACCAGATCTGTTGGTGTACAAGGAGGAGGAGGTGGACTTGGAGCCAGAGGTACCAACAGTTCCAACGGGCGTCTCTTCATCATTCCCAGATGAAGTGGTCACTCCTTCCTTGCCATCTCTGCCATATGACCATCGCCAGTTTCACTGGCCGCTGCAGAAGTCACGGAGGTCCCAGAAAGTCACGAATCTGTGACTTCCGTGACCTCCATGACAGACTCGCAGCCTTAGTCGTGACAGAATCAGACAATTCTGGTTCACAGAACTTCTAACAATGTTGGCCTGTTCTTCAATTAGGATCCACCCTTTCCCAGACTTCCTAACCCAGGGTGGGGTGGGGAGAATGAAGCATCCCTGACTGGGCTCTCTCCGCCTGGTGTTTGAATGGGCTTTGGAAATAGAATGCCATGCTTGGCCCCTGTTCAGACTGTCCTCAACAAAAGTAGAAAATATTTTTCTAGAACCTGCTATCTGGTCAAATGGAGATGCTTTTTTGGTCTGGGCACAACTCCACCAACATTCTTCAGTCACCGCAAGGATCTTGGTTGTCCTAGACTATCTCCTGTCCCTGAAGTCCTAAGGTCTCTATTAGTCTGTTGCAAGTACACCTTGCAGCAATCAGTGCCTTCCCCATCTTTACTCATCCAGCTTCAGTATGGTTTATGAAAGACCTAATCAGTACCTTCCCACTAGTGATCAAACCTACACCTCAGTGGGACCTTAATTTCATCCTGTTGATGCTCACAGATCCCCCTTTCAAACCCATGCTGACATGTTCCATGACCCGCCTGTTCATGAAGATAGCATTCTTAGTAAATATCACTTCAGCCAGGAGAGTCAGCGAGCTTGGAGCCATCATGGTGGACTCTCCTTAAACCATTTTCCACAAAGAAGAGGTTTCTCTTGGGATATACCCCCAGTTTTTCCCCAAGATTGATGTGGAATTCAGAAACAAAGTATACACTTAATTGTATTTGTCCTTAAACCCCCCGCTTCTGCTGAAGACAAGGGACTTCACTCTCTCGATGTCTGGCATGCTCTGACATTCTACATACAAAGAACCAAACCCATTAGGAAATCACAGATTTTATCGCCACAATGGCGAGATCTCACTCCATGCAATCACAGCATCCCTATATGACGTTCCTCTGCAGGGCATTTACAAGGTGGACACCTGGAGTTCCATCTACACCAGGGGTGGGCATACTACGGCCCACGAGCTGTTTTAAGCTTGCCCTTGAGCTCCTGCTGGGGAGCAGGATCTGGGGGTTGCCACGCTCTGGCACTCCAGCCAGGGTACAGGGTCGAGGGACGCTCCACATGGCTCCTGGAAGCCATGGAGCAAGAGCAGGGACATGCTTCTGGGAACCTCTAGAGGTAAGCACCGCCCGGACCCTGCACTCCTGAGGCTCTCCCCACGCCCCAACCCCCTGCCCCAGCCCTGATCCCCCTCCTGTCCTCCAAACCCCTTGATCCCAGCCTGGAGCACCCTCCCACACCCCAAATCCCCCAGCCTCAGCCCCACCCCAGAGCCCACAGCCAGAGCCTGTACCCCTTCTCGCCCTCCGAACCCCCTCCCCAGCCCTGATCCCCCTCCTACCCTCTGAAGCTCTTGGTCCTAGCCCAGAACACCCTCCCACACCCCAAAACCCTCATCCCCCAGCTCCACCCCAGAGCCTGCACCCCCAGCTGGAGCCTGCACCCCACTCCCTAGCCCGGAGCCCTCTCCCTCACACTGAACTCATCATCTCTGGCCCCAACCAGAGCCCGCACCCCAACCCCAATGTTGTGAGCATTCATGGCTCACCATACAATTTCTATTCCCAGATGTGGCCCTCAGGTCAGAAAGTTTGCCCACCTCGATCTATACATTCACAACAAGTTATGCTTTAGTTCATGTCTCAACTGCAGATACAATGGTGAAATCTGAGCACTGCAGACATCTTTGCTACCAACTTTCTCACGCCCACCGCTAATCTGAACACTGCTTGACAATCGCTCACGTTTGGAATACGCATAGGGACTATCATTCAAAGATGAAATGGAAGTTACTAACTGTAACTGGAAGTTCTTTGAGTTGTGAGGTCCCTATCTGTATTCCACTACCTGTTCTCCATCCCCTCTGCTTCAGATCCTGTGGGATTGTGGTAAAAGGAGGAACTGGAGAGGCGTTGACCCACATTGACTCTAATACCCTGAGTTGGGAGCACGAGGAGATCTACGGAGCATGTATGAGTCAACTGATGCTGCTATTAAGAATTTCCAGACACTGGTGCTCATAGTTACCTCGTGTGGAATACAGATAGGGACGAGATCTCAAACAACTTCCAGTTACAGTAAGTAACCTCCATATTTTAAATTCCTCTCAGGAAAATGATGGATCTGAACCACTACCTGTGAAAATTTTTTGCAGTGATGAAGCAGGACAGCTTATTGATATTTCTGAATATCTTATGAAAAAGGGTCTGGCTTTCAGAAATAAAAGGTATGGATATTCTTTTTAATATTACATTATTTCAGATCTTCTCCGTTAGGTTACTTCCAAAGTTGACATATACAGATTGGCATTTGTGTTACTTTTGTAAGCAAAACAAAAACTATTACTGGGGGAATTCTGCAGATGCGCAAAATTCATGTGTCCCGCAGAATTTTTTTCCGCAGAAAGTATATTTCTGCCCAAGAAGTGCTGCAATTCCGCCTTTCGCCCACCAGAGGCCACTGTGGCACCAGAACAGCTAGCAGCATGAATGCAGCCGGCTGTTCTGGCACCACAGTGGCTTCTTTTGGGGAAAAGGCAGAACTGCATCACTTCTGGAGCAGAAATGTATTTTCTGTCTGGGGGAGGGGAAATTCTGTGCGTATTGCAGAATTCCCCCAGGAATTCATCACAGCACACTGCCTGCAGAGCCCGGTTAGGAAAGAGTGGGTACTTGGGGCTGCTGGGGGGATCACAGACTGGGGTTCAGAATGGCTAGTAGGAGGGCGGGGGGACAGACTGGGGGGCGGGCTCAGGAGCTAGTGGGATGACAGTGTTGAGCCTGGGAACGGTGAAGTGGGGCTGCAGGGTCACATGGGGATGGGGGAGGAAGCTGCAGAGACCCATGGAGTTAGAGGGAGTGGGGACAGGCGCAGATGTGCGCAACTAAGTGGGAGAGGCTAGGGGTCAATCAGGGTCTGCATGCGGGAGGCTCCCTAACAATCCCTCCCCACCCCTCCAAAAAAGCCTGTTCCATACTTCTCCCACCCACACCCAACAACCCTCCAAGTTCACATCAAGGATCCTTCTCCCTCAGTTCCGCCGTTACCCCTCAGTCCCCCAAGCCTTTGCACTGCTTCTGAGTGGTGTGGAAAATAGGGTTCTGTATTGTAGTTTAAATGAATTATTACTCAGTCAGGGTGGATTTGATTTAAATCACTAGTCAGGAAGACTCTATTTAATCATGGATTTCTACATAAAAGTGAATTCTTGTTGGTTGTTATAACCTTAATACATATTCTTCACAACTCAGAGATAGATGTAGGTTTCGTTTTTAGAAGGTACACACTATGTTTTTAAAGTGATTTATTTTGAAAACTTTTCAGATTAGTTTTACAGCTATATCAGAAAATGAATGATTGTTTGGTTGCTTCATTTACCAAAGGAAACTGAAGCAGATATTTATGAAGTCATTGGGAGGTGAACTATCTCCAGTTCAACAGGTTAATCATTAATATTTGGAGGATTTTCTTGCCATGCTCTATTAGGAGGAGAACATCACCAGACAGACAGTTAAATTGTTTTATTTAACTAAAACAACAACGTTATGTATTCTGGATTCTTTTCTTCAACAGCAAACATAATATTTTAACAAAACAAGTGCATGAATTTTTGAATTTAAACATTCAAGTTTTTTAAAATCAGGTCTGTTTTTGTTAAACTTATTTTTAACTAAAATAGTTAAATGAAATATTTAAAAACAAAAATTAAATCAACTGTCAGCCAGGTCAACATGAGAAACTTAAAATATTGGCTTCTGCAGCTAACTCCGTCATCTTCACCTTCATTTTCCTGTTTGTTCATAATCTGGAAAAGAAAAACGAGCTTTCCTGCTTTTTCAGGTCCCAAACGATTTCTCAATTTGGAATGAATTAGTCCAAAGGAAGAAAATATTCTTTCTACACTGGCAGAAGAAGCTACTGCTGTTAAAAGTGAGATTATCACTTCAACAGTCTGTGAATCCAAGTTCTTAAGTGACTTCCTCCAGTTCACTGGTGTGACTTCCTTTAAAACATCATCAGCAAACATATATTTCTTGAATGGTTCACCCTTAGCTCTGAAGTTTATTATAGTTGGCATTATGAAGGGATGATTGCTGATATCCATGTCATAGCCATCTCCTCTTCAGTAGCAGTTAAGGTTTGACCCTGGTACCGAGTACTGAGAATATTTGCAAGAAAATGAGCTGGAGATAGTGCTTGTCCCATTCGTTTTTTTAATGCTTATAATTTAACTCTGTCATTGCATATTTCTCTTTTAAGATCTCACTCAGTTCCTTCCAAATTTCAACAGCGTCAGCAATAAAACAACTATTTCCCTGCATTTTGTTCAAGGCTACAGAAATAGGCTTCCGGGTACTCAGCACGTGTTCAACATTTCACTTAAGCCCAATGTTTAGAACTTTGGCTGTGGCAGTGCCATCTATTTTTTCACAATATTGTTCATCAGATTAGGCCAGTTCTTGATATAGTGATCAAAACAGTCCACTACTGAGTTCCATCGCACATCTTGGTTCCTCCCACTTTTTTCAGAGCAGCTGCTACAAAGTGGTTGTTACAGAAGTATTTTGCAATTTCAACAACATTAGCCTTTATTTCTGGAACCACTGAAGTCTTTGGCTAAGAGGCTCATCAAATGAGCAGTGCAACCGTATGTTCTTCTTCGAGAGATGTCCCTGTGGGTGCTCCACTCTAGGTGTTGGTGCGTCCCTGCGCCTTCACTCGGAGACTTTTCGTAGCAGTACTCGTACTGGCCACACATGCGCAGAGGCTGCCGCCCGCAGTGAGTCTAGGATAATAGTGCGCATGCGTGGCCAATCTCCTCAGTTCCTTCTCTACCGTCCCCGGCCTGAGACGGAGCTCAGCAGACTCGTTAGGAAATCCCTCACTTTGTTACTATTACCTGTTCTAGTAGTTAGTTTGTTGTCAGTTCTTGTTAGTGTAGCTCATTAGTTCTTTTAGCTGTTTAAAAAAAAAAAAAAAAAAAAAAAAAATTCTCGCAGCCGCTTCTACCATGCCTGGCTCCACAGGCTTTAAGCGCTGCTCTACGTGTAAGGACGCTATTCCGCTCTCTGATTGTATAAAATGCCTGGGGGAAACACACATTCCCCAAAAATGTGCCCACTGTACCAAACTCAGTTCCAGGGCACGAAAGGACAGGGAGCTTAAACTGAAACTGCTCCTCCTGCAGAAGTCTATCGGGTCAGTTTCAGACCCAGGAGCCGACTCCAGCCCTACTGCCCGCCACAGCCCCCCCGCTTCAAAAAAACTGAAGAAAGCTACAAAAAAGGGGCAGCCCTCTCCAGCAAAGAAGTTGGTGAAGCACAAAAGTGCCTCAGGCAGGTCAACAGTTTCCCTGCCTGTGTTTCCTCGCCTCAGCACTTTTGAAGAGCCGGGCTCCTCAGGCACCGCACGAAAGCCGCCTCAGGCTGCGGCGGCGGCGCGAAGCTCCGGTGCCGAGGCTTCAGGCTTTCAGTTGCCTGCCTCGTTTATGGCACCGTTCGGCACCGAGACGAACACGGTGCCGACATTCCCAGCCTTGCCTGACCCTGTGCGGGCTGATGTTGTCCCCCCGGCACCTACCACGGCACCGGCAATCGCAGCACAGGCTGACAGGGAGATCAAAGGAAAAACCCCTGCTCAGAGGAATGTTCCCTCAGGGCAACTTCCTCCTCCGCAGCTTTCACCTCATGCAGGAGCCTCACCTTTTCAATTCACTCAGACAGCAGATCTATTGGTCTCACCTATTCTGCAGTCTCCCCTGATAAATGCCTGTTTTTCTCCAATGCTGGACTCAGGATCAGAACAACCTTCCTCCAGTGAGGAGGAAACTGATCCACAGGCAGTTTTTTCTCCTTCTCAAGACTCCCAGACCCAGATCAACAGGGGTTACAAAAAAACTACCTCAGCCTGTCCTCAGTATCCTGCCCCATGGGGAGTGAACCCTTGGATGGCAACACCTATGCCCTACCCACCACCTTGGCAATGTTGGGCACCATGGGCATCGTACCCCCGAGAACACATGCGCTACGGCACTTCGACCAGGCGCAACACCGGTTTAGCACTGCCTCGTGACGGACCTGCCAGTGACATAAGATACCAGGCAGCACCGTCACACTCCCAGGAGCAACTGAGTCCTGCTCCTATTCCAGCAGAGTCCGACGTAACGCCTGAGGAAGCCTTACTTCCCCTTCCTCCAACTCCGTCGGATGACTATGCCAAATTCCAAGACCTCTTTTAAAGAGCTACAGGTGACTTGAAAATTAACTTAGAGGAAGTCACTGAACAACGGCATGAACTAACAGACATTTTGCAGCCCTCTTCTTCCTCTAGAGTGGCATTACCAATCAACATAGCCCTTTTAGAACCCGCTAAATCCATCTGGCAGAATCCAGCCACTAGCCTACCTACCTGTAAACAAGCGGACAGGAAGTACTTCATTCCTTCAAAGGGCTCTGAATTCCTTTTTACCCATCCAGTGCCAAACTCATTGGTAGTGGACGCAGCAAACCAGAGGGCCAAACAGTACGCCCGCTCCACCCCAGCCAACAAGGACAGTAAACGCCTGGACCTCTTCGGCCGTAAAGTATATGCATCCTCGACGCTACAATTTCGCATAGCTAATTATACCGCAGTCCTTGCAAAATATGACCACAAAAACTATAATAAATTCATGGATTTTATTGATCACATCCCAGAACAGAAGAAACAACAATTCACAGCTCTGGTTTCCGAGGGACAAATCATATCACGCACCGCTCTCCAAGCAGCCCTCGATGTAGCTAACACTGCAGCAAGGTCGACCGCACAGCAGTGGTCATGCGACGGGGCTCATGGCTCTCTTCCTCCTTCTTCCCTCGAGAGGTCCAGAGCACCATTGAAGATCTTCCCTTCGACGGGGAAAAACTTTTTGCCTCCACCACAAACGACATGCTGCATTCGATGAAGGACGCAAGAGCAACCCTCCGGTCCCTAGGCCTCCAGCCACCTGCGACCAGAAGACGACAATATAGATATCAACCTTATCACCGACCACGCTACCCCACATTTTCACAACACTCCTATAGACCACAGGAACAACAACAGCAACAACAACGCCAAAGACAAAGATTCCAGCGTCGTCGTCCTAATTCTACAGGGGCGCTGCAACCCCCTCCAACTAATAGGCAGATTTGAAGCATTGGTCGAGGGTTTAGAAAACAGCGTTCCCACTTCAGCCGGCACACCTATCTTTGGACACCGCCTACGACCATTCATCAATGGCAGAAAATTACATCCGACAAATGGGTCATAGAGGTAGTTACAATTGGATACGCCATCCCCTTCCTCTCCCTCCCTCCCACCCACCCTCCCCATCCCTCTTCAGGGACCCATCTCACGAGCAACTACTCTTCCAAGAAGTGCAGCATCTCCTTCAACTGGGAGCAGTAGAAACTGTGCCAGAACGACACAGAGGGAAGGGTTTTTACTCCCATTATTTCTTAACAGAGAAGAAAAATGGGGGATGGCGACCAATCCTCGACCTCAGGCGGCTCAACAAATTAGTCAAAAAGCAAAAGTTCAAGATGGTCACTCTCACCACTATAATCCCAGCGCTGGAGCAGGGCAACTGGTTTTCAGCCCTCGACCTACAGGATGCCTATTTTCATGTGACTATACACCCGTCCCACAGACGATTCCTACGCTTTACTCTCGGCTCCACACATTTCCAATACAGGGTTCTCCCTTTCGGACTGTCCACGGCCCCCCGTGTTTTTTCCAAGATCCTAGCCGTAGTTACAGCCTACCTCAGAAAACAAGGGGTCGTAATATTTCCTTACCTAGACGATTGCCTCCTCAAAGCTTCAACGTTCGACGAAGCTCTCCGATCCATATGGCTTACCATCGATTGTTTCCTATCTTTAGGCCTGCAAGTAAACAAAAACAAATCCACATTATACCCCACCCAACATCTGGAGTTCATAGGGGCATACCTCGACTCCCGGACGGGGTTGGCATCTCTCCCACCAGCCCGCTTCAATTCTATAAGTCAGCTAGCCACAAGGATTCGCAACAGTCCCCAGGTGACTGTCCGGGACTGCCTACAAATACTAGGTCACATGGCCTCGTGCACCTCCGTCGTTCAAAATGCACGTCTATATATGAGGTGCTTCCAAGCGTGGTTGGCCACGGTGTACAGACCGAATGTGCACCCTCTAAACAAGACTCTCTCCATACCTGCCCGAGTCAAAGATTCTCTACAGTGGTGGACAATTCACTCCAACCTCTGCTCTGGAGTCCCCTTTCTTCAGCAGGCTCCATCCCTCATACTGACGACCGATGCATCTCTGACGGGATGGGGTGCACACATGTCTCACCACACAGCCCAGGGGCTTTGGTCTTCAACCGAGACCTCTCTCCATATAAATGTCCTAGAACTTTGAGCCATTCGCAATGCGTGCTGTCAATTCCTACCACTGATCAAGAACCAACACGTACGCATAATGACAGACAATATTGCATGCATGTTCTACCTGAACAGGCAGGGGGGAGCTCGATCCCAGTCTCTGTGCACAGAGGTTATGAAACTCTGGAACTGGTGCATTGCGAACAACATCTGGGTATCAGCAGCCTACCTTCTTGGAGTGATGAATACCACAGCAGACGAACTAAGCAGACGTTTCCCGTGGGATCACGAATGGGAATTAAACGAGCACATCATTCGCGACATATTCCGCATTTGGGGCTACCCAGCAATAGACCTCTTTGCAACTGCAAAAAACAAGAAATGTCCCAATTTTTGCTCCAGAGCAGGGCTAGGCAAACATTCCCTGGGAGACGCATTCATGATCCCATGGCACCAAAACTTACTGTATGCATTTCCCCCAATACCGGTTCTGAACAGGGTCCTGATAAAAATACGAACAGATGGCGCCAAGGTGATCCTAATTGCCCCATCATGGCCCAGACAGCCCTGGTTTCCGTTTCTCACCAAAATGTCCATTCGACCACCAATCCCCTTGCCTCTCATTCCGAACCTCCTATCACAACAACACGGCCGTTTTCTCCACCTCAACTTATCCATGCTCCACCTCAAAGCATGGTTCCTACATGGTTCTCCCAAAATGAACTAGATTGTTCTGAACAAGTTCAAAGAGTGCTCCTGCATAGCAGAACACAATCTACTCGCACCACCTATCTATGTAAGTGGAAACGATTCACACACTGGTGTTCAACTAAACAACTTAGTCCCACATCAGCACCTCTTCCGCTCATACTTGACTACCTATTGGACCTTAAGCAATCCGGCCTTTCTTCCAGTTCCATCAGGGTCCATTTAGCTGCTATTACAACTTTTCATGACAAAATTGATGGTACTTCCGTATTTGCTCATCCTATCACCAAGCGCTTCCTCAAGGGACTCCAAACCCTATACCCAGACATAAAACCACCCACCACCCCGTGGGACCTTCATCTAGTTCTCTCTTGCCTAACCCAACAACCATTTGAACCCCTAGCCACGTGTTCCCTTTTACACCTTTCAATGAAAACAGCATTTTTAGTGGCAATTACCTCCGCCAGGCGGGCAGGAGAAATAGCAGCTCTTATGGCAGACCCACCATATACGATATTTTTCAAAGACAAGGTTACCCTCAGGTTACACCCCAATTTTCTTCCTAAAGTACACTCCTCGTTCCACATTAATGAGCCGATTCACTTACCAACCTTTTTCCCGAAGCCACATGCGAACTCGTTCGAAGCCTCAATGCATACACTAGACGTACGCAGGGCCTTGTCCTTCTATTTGGATAGAACCAAACCTTTTAGAAATTCTTCCAGACTTTTTGTTTCCATCGCGGAGCGTTCCAGAGGTACACCTATTTCTACCCAGAGACTTTCGAACTGGATTTCTCAGTGCATCCGGTTGTGCTATCAGATGAAGAAAGTTACACCTCCAGACGGCATCAGAACACACTCCACTAGATCTATGGCTGCCTCTGTAGCATTCTTACGCAAAGTTCCCCTGGCTGATATCTGTAAAGCAGCTACCTGGTCCTCTGAGCACACTTTTGTTAAACACTATGCCCTTACTCAAGGCCCTCTATCTGATATACGTTTGGGCAGGGCTGTACTATCAACGGCATTCCTATCAGATCCATAGTCCCTACCTCCTTAAGACACACGGCTTTTAAGTCACCTAGAGTGGAGCACCCACAGGGACATCTCTCGAAGAAGAAGAGGAGGTTACTCACCCTGTGCAGTAACTGACGTTCTTCGAGATGAGCGTCCCTGTGGGTGCTCCACTACCCACCCTCCTCCCCTCTACTTCGGAGTTGGGGTAGCCTCCGTTGTAGAGAAGGAACTGAGGAGATTGGCCACGCATGCGCACTATTATCCTAGACTCACTGCGGGGGGCAGCCTCTGCGCATGTGTGGCCAGTACGAGTACTGCTACGAAAAGTCTCCGAGTGAAGGCGCAGGGACGCACCAACACCTAGAGTGGAGCACCCACAGGGACGCTCATCTCAAAGAACGTCAGTTACTGCACAGGGTGAGTAACCTCCTCTTATTCGCTTGGGACTCTCTTCACTCTCTTCTAAATTTCTTCTCATCTTGGATACGTTTGCAGCATTGTCTGTGAACAAGCTGCGTACTAGACATTTGAATTTTTTTTCAGTTTGTTATTTTTTGCTGCTACTTCTTGTAAGTATTCTGCTCTGTGTGCATTTCCTGATGTATCAAATGTTTCTGTAAGGAAGACATTCCCTTCTTCTGTTGTCACACAAGCACATACAACAAGATCATTGTGGACATTGCTCCACCCATCAATACTCGGGTTAACGATTTCACCCTCTAGATCTTTTGCACGCTGCTCAATTTCTCTTTCATACACTTTATCCAGCAATTTACCAGTGACATCAGCTCAGTTGGGTGGACTGTATCCTGGTCTTAATGACTGAACCATGTTAATGAAGTGTGGGTTCTCAATCATACGGAAAGGAGAGTGGTTGCATAAACAAACCAGGCAATTTTTTCATCAGTTACTTCTTTTTTTAATCTGCTGGTTCTTATCACAAATGTATCTACGGTTGTTTCTGGATGATAGATATTTTTTTTCTTTTTGCTACAGGTGATATACTGTGGCTCTATGACATACATGATGTGACTGAAACACTATCATTGGCAGATAACTCTGAAACTATAGAAAATTATGGTGATCTTGAAGGTGGATAGTGTTCAGAATCCTGTATGTTGAGGATGAATTCTCCTAAACAAAATAAGTCAATGCAGTTATTTAATTATTACCACCATACTGCTCATTTAGTATTACTCAATGCATTCACTGACAGTACTTTAAAGGTGAAATTGTAAAAGAAAGATTTGTCTATTCAGCTATGTGTTTTATCACAACTGCATCTAAAATGATAGTACCATAGTGTAACAACTATCTTTTTTGCTCAAACATGAGAATTCAAGTATAGTCAAGAAGGAAGACAGGCAGTCCTTAAGAAAGAAGTGTGAAATAAAAAAGTTTACCAACCTGAAGATCCTGCATGTTCAGAAACGTTCCTTTCATCATCTTCAACGCAGCTTTCTCCTGAGAAGGAACACTAGCATTACTTTGTTGCACTGTTTGCATTTTGCACGCATGCCTGTTTTACCCACAGGTAGAGGAACTTTATTAAAATATTTCCAAACTGGGTCTCTTTTACAGCCTGCTGCCATTATAGGTTTTCTCTTCTAGTGAGAGAATGGTATGGGAGATCTGAAATCAATGAAGGCTACACTCAGAAAGACCTCAGAACTTCTGGAATATGCTGCTTAAACAGTTTCACTTTTGTTTCTACTGTCTGTCCCTCCCTTCTCACATTTATCTCCAGACTTCTTCTCCTTGTCCAGTTCTATTCCACCCCCCACAATCTTCTATTGATTGAACTTTTTGAAACTTTGCATTTTTAGAGAGAGGTAAGGGAAAGGGATTGACTCTGTGTACACAAATTTGCAGAGGGAGAATAGGATTGAGGTCTGTTATTTCTCCCATCCATCAACATTTTTGCTGTTAACAAGCATGTTATCTCTGGAGATGCAAATCCACAGTTTGAGAACTGCAAAACTAAGCATCCCTGATGGTATCTTCTAGACTGAGCACTGAGTCTCATTGGCTAGATAGAAAGATTAACCTAAATAATTTATACAGAATCCCCTGGAACCCCATAAGATTGGGTCCCTAATCCATGAACTATTGGAACTCGTTTACAAAACTTTTCTTAAACATTGCATGAATATATTGTCTCATACTATAGGATTAGAATTTATAATCCCTATTCCATGATGAGATACATTATAGCTGAAAGATATCTTAATTAAAAAAACCTGATTTAAATAAAAAAATCCGATTTAAATTAAAAATCGATTTTTTTTATTTTTTTTAAATCATTGATTTTTATCCACCCTGCTCAGAGTTCTGTATTAATATGCTTAGTAAGGACTTGATTTGTCAAAAAAAATTTCCTGAATCTTTTTCATTGTCTGTATTGTTACAGCCATACTTGTGGACAGGTATTTTTGAAATAAATTACCAAAATAATTGAAACTGGTGTGATTATATTGTGTTATTTTGACAAATAAAATATGCAGAATTTTAAAATATTATGCATAGATTATTTTTTATTTATTTATTTATTTTGGTGCAGAATTCCCCCAGGAGTAGAAAACTTACGTTTTCTTCTGAAAACTTTATAGACAATTAGCATTTTAAATTTACATGTGATAGAACATATTATCAGCATCACAGTCTAATGTACATTGCAGTTACTTATGCTGATGGAGTAAGTATATTTTGATACCTGTTTTGTTAAAATGAATAGTTATAATTTCACACTTAGATCATTTTTCTTTAGATTATCTTACTCTTTCATGCTTCAGAGTTTTCATCTTTTGATATATTTTGTGTTGTATCTGATAGAACTCATGAAATTGATATTAGTGATGCAGATCCTGAGAAACCTCTTGAAGTTCCTTTGAAGCAAGAGAGTCCATGCTTAAATGAGCTGATTCTAGAAACTGAATGTACACCAAAGTGTTTAGTGCCAGAGAAAGAAGTTACTCTTTCTGTTAATGAACCTAAAGAACATGAGTCAAAGAAACTAGTGCTTAAGTCAAGAATGGATGGAGCATATAAACCTCCAATTATACCTGACATGAAAGAATTACAGGCTATAATAAACTGTATTGGAGATGATGGAACTATTTATATGGTGCCCAAATCATTAGGTAAGATTTTGAATTGCAATAAATACATGTTTTTATGGTTCAGTTGCTAATGCTGAGCTAGGAGGGCAGTATTAGCGCATACATGGCCATTGAAGGTGCCATTCTTTGGATGTGACAAGTTCCTTTTGACCATGTGTTATCTGTGCAAAAGTAATCTGTAAGCTAAAAGTCCTTGTGGCTTAAAAAAAACACGCACACGCGCGCACACACACACACCCCCAACAACCCTGAAGATGACACCTTCTACAAAAGACACATTTCTATTTCTGATTTTACTGCCCTCTTCACAGTAGTCTTTGAGTGCTTTATATGTGCTATTGGACAGACATAGAGTAGTAGCTGTCATGCTGCATTTGGGAAAAAAATTAACTTTGTAACACTGCATCTTGAATATCAGGTGAAACTTAGTTTTAGGCCTCTTTGCAAATCCCAGCCTTAAGTAGTTATATGCCCAAATGTCAATGACTTTCAGTAGGCGTTAGGTGCTTAATTCTTTTAGGTGCCTTTGAAAATTCCAGCCTAATTGACTCAGTATCTTTCGTATTTCTAATTAATACTAGTCGATTGCTTATTAGAAATCCATTTTAATCTGCCCAGTGTCCAGATAACACTTTGCTACAAAAAAATTGACCACTTGGTAGTCTTAATAAAGATTTTTTTGTTCAGTTATTAAAGATCATATTTGCAGATTACAAAATTAGAAATACAGATTTTATAAAGTAAAGTAAAATTGATAGTCCCCCAGACCAGATTTGAGGATTCTGTGTTTCTCTTGCAATAGTTGATATGACTTGTATGTAAAACAATTCAGGGACTTTTTGGGAAACCTGTTAGTCTTAAGTAAGTCTCTAAAAAGTCATTGCTACTTCCTCTGGAACTCTTTTTCTCTTTTTGTTCATTGCTGCTGTCTCACATTTGAATTTTATCAGCTTCCCCCCCTCGTTTTGTTTGCAGTGATATGCAGTCACAAAGCCTTATTTTCAGATACTTCATTTCAGAGATACAGTTACAGAATTAGTTGTTGCTTCTGTAATATTCTCTCTTCAACTGCTGCCTTACATGCCTAAAATTTACTCTGAACGCTTTTGGAAACTACAGTGGAGTTGCATCATAGGCGCATTTAACTTATGTGATTTTAACTATACATGCTCGGCAAAACAAAAAAAAGAGAAAAATAACAATTTAAATACAGTACCTGTAGTGCGGGCGATTCCGCCCGCCATTCCACTCAATGAGCGTTTGTCTATACGCAATTTTCGCCTTACGCGCTGACTTTAGAACCTAACCCCCGCGTAAGGTGCGACTCCCCTGTATACCTCTTCAGTTCATCTAGAGTTCTTCTGTATGTTAGGAAGCTCCACAAGTTTACTGTATTGACTTCCTTGTCATTGAGAACTCTAAGCTCTGTTTGGGAATCAGTTAGACTCTACAAATAAACAAGGAAGCAGTCCTAGATTTCTTTCCAACATGATAGAATCCTGGACTATTTATCCTTATATTCTCAATAATAGCAGTAACTTCCTCAGGGATGTGGTTTTGCAACCCAGACTTCATGTTTTATCCTGATAAAATGTAAATCCTATTTACATTTAATAGCAATTTTTTCTTCTTTTAAGAATTTGTATAACTAAGTATGAAATGTGGCTTAGAAGTTATTTCAGCCATTGTCATTAGATAGTGTTAACTGGTTTAAAATATGGAAAATATATTTTCCATAATATAACCCCTATATTTGCCACTATTATTCCAACACAATGGAATTATAAGGACTTGCAATAGGTAAGATTCCCAACCTAGTGGAAGATATTTGGAAATTAAAATGTGAAAAGCTGTATAGTTTAACCTTTAAATTATTGTTCTACAGCCCCAGCCTAGTATACAGTAACTATATGTGTAGTGGTTAAAACAATTATTTGCACCTATAAATAATCTGAAATCCATTTTTTGAAGTTCACTTTCTCTTTTATCCAATTCTTGTTCAGAAAATGAACTAAACAAATTGATGGCTGATATACAAAATAACTTCAAATGTCTTGGTCTTCTGGAACCATATTGTTGGAGAAAAGAAGCAGCTTGTGTTGTAAGAGGATCGGATACCATGTGGTATCGAGGTAAAGTTATAGAAGTTGGTGGTGGTACTGTCAGGGTAAGTTTGATTTTTTTTTGTTGTTGTTTTTCTTTTATGACAAATGGTATAAGTGATTGTTCATAAAAGCACAAGACTAGCCACAATGGGTCAAACCAATGGTTCATTTAGCCCAATATCCTGTCTTCCAACAGTGGCCAGTGCCAGATGCTTCAGAGTGAATGTTCAGAACAGGGCAATTATCAAGTGATCCATCCCATGTCATCCAGTCCCAACTTCTGGCAGTTGGAAGTTTAGGGACACCCAGAGCATGGAGTTGCATCCCTAACCATGTTGGCTAATAGCCATTGATGGACCTATTCTCCATGAACTTATCTAATTCTTTTTGGAACCCTATTATACTTTTGGTCTTCACAACATCACCTGGCAAGAAATTTCACAGGTTGAGTATGCATTGTGTGAAGAAATACTTGTTTGTTTTAAACCTGCTGCCTATTAATTTCATTGGGTGGCCCCTAGTTCTTGTGTTTATATGAAGGAGTAAATAACACTTACTTTCTCCACACCATTCATGATTTTGTAGATCTTTATTATATTTCTTTTAGTCATTGCTTTTCTAATCTGAACAGTCCGTCTTTTTAATCTCTTCTCTTATGTAAGGCATTCCATACTTCTAATCATTTTTGTTGTCCTTTCCTGTACTTTTTCCAATTCTAGTATACCTGTTTTGAGATGAGGTGAACGAACTGCATGTGGGTATACCATGGATTTATATAGTGGTATTATGATGTTTTCTCTTATCTAGCCCCTTCATAATGGTTCCTAACATTGTTAGCTTTTTGCACTGCGCTGCACATTAAGCAAAAACAACAAGGAGTCCGGTGGATTTTGTGGATAAACTAACACGGCTACCTCCTGATACTTGGCACATTAAGCAGACATTTTCAGAGAACTAGCCTCAATGACTCTTTCTTGAGTGGTAACAGCTAATTTAGACCCCATCCTTTTGTATGTGTATTTGGAATTATATTTTTCCAGTATGTATTACTTTGCACTGGTAAGCACTGAATTTCATCTGCCATTTTGTTGCCCAGTCACCCTTCCACCTCCCCTACCCATCCCTCTTCAGGGAGCCTTCTCACAAGCTTTTACAAAGGCAAGAGGTGGACTCTCTCCTCCAGCTAGGAGCAGTAGAACTGATTCCTTTCCCTTGCAGGGGCAGAGGGTTCTACTCAATACTTCCTAGTACCAAAGAAGGATGGCGGTTGGAAGCCGATCTTCAATCTAAGACAGCTGAACAAATTTGTGAAACCCCAAAAGTTCAGGATGGTGACTGGCTACTATAATTACTTCACTAGAGGAAGGGGACTGATTTTCATCCCTCCACCTACAAGACTCCTACATCCATATCAATATACACCCATCATACTGGAAATACCTACAATTTATCATAAACCAAGATCATTTCCAGTACCAAGTGCTCAGCCTATCCTTGGAACCTAAGGATATCTTCAAAGGTTCTAGCAGTAGTTGCGGCTTACCTTTGGAAGGGAATAATTCTTGTCTTCCGGTATCTCAAAGACCATTCTTTCAAGTCACTGTTATCGTCAACCCAGAAGGCTCTTGCTCTGTTTCATGAGTTGGGTCTACAGCTGAATGTAAAGAAATCCACATTAGTACCAGTACAAAGGATACAGTTTATAGGGACATATCTGGACTCTGTGACAGCCAGAGAGTACTTCCCTTTAGACAGATTTGTGACTCTGTCAGGACTGGTAGGGAGAATTCAGAGGAGCTCTCAAACCACAATAAGAATCTATCTTCAACTCTTGGGCCATATGGTAGCTTGTACCATTGTGATCAATCCATGCAAGGTTATGCTCTGCTGCTTCCCAGGTTGGTTAGGAATTGTCTGTTCTGTGACAGGAATGCTTTGGACTAATGGGTGACAGTGTACATAATGAACTCTCTAAACTAATGGAAGGAGCAACTCCATCTCTGTGCAGGTGTCCATTTCTGTCACTCAGCTCTATTAATGACTCTAATGACTGATGCATCCTGATTAATGTGGGGTTCCCACCTCTACCTCTTCGTGGTTCAGGGCAGATGGACAGTCCCATGAGACCAATCTCCACATCAAGCTTTTTGGAGCTCAGGGTGGTCAGGAATCCTTCCCTTCATCTCCTGCCCCTCATTGGGGACAAAACAATCAAGGCCATGAAGAACAATCTGTTCTGCTGCAAGTTTTACATCAACAAGCAGGGCGGAGCAAGATCTGCATTCTTGTTGCTGAAGCTACAAAGCATTGGAACTGGTTTCATAGCCACCACATCCAGATCTCAGCAGTTTGCTTTCCAGGCATCTGGAACACCACTGTTGATGCCCTCAACAGACACTTCTCCCATGACTACAAATGGGAGCTGGACCCTTAGGTTCTCCATAGCATATTTCAGAGTTAAGGATGGCCAGAGATCCATCTTTTCATCGCCTTTGAAAACAGGAAGTGCCTTCTCTTCTATTAAAGGGAGACTTTGGGTTACTGCTCCCTGGGGGATGTGTTGCTTCTACTGTGGCAGAAAAGTATATTCTGTCCCTTTTCCCCCAATGCCCTTAATTCCAGAGCACTGAACAAGATCAGGTAGGACAAGGTCAGAGTTATCCTCATAGTACCTACCTGGATGAGACAAGCTTGATACCCTTACCTGTGTCAGCTGTGTCCAGCTGTTGATCAAGCACCAGACCATTCCTCATATCCTGTATCAGGATGCCGGTCACACTCTACACCCCAGCCTGGCAGTTCTGTGCCTCAGGGTGTGGCTCCGGGATGGTTCTTGGGTATATAGATTTTCTGCTCTATGGTGGTACAGCAGGTGTTATTAAACAGTAGAATAACATCATTTCTCCCTACTTACCCACAGAAACGGAAGAGATTGTCCACTGGTGTGGTCATCAGTGTTGATAGATGTTTGGCTGCATGCATTCCCTCTGTATGCCGCCCCGGCTCTTCACAGGTAGCTGGCACAGCAGACCTCGAGTAAACCGCTCAATGACCACAAGATCCATTAAGGCATGAAGGCACACAGCCAGGTTTACTGTTGACTAAGTATGGTAATAGCACCTGGCAGACTCTGAGGATACTAAGGGCACGTCTTCACTATCCGCCGGATCGGCAGATAGCGATCGATCTATCGGGGATAGACCTAGTCTAAGACATGTATGCCAGTGACAGTGGACACAGCTCAGTGAATGGTGGGACTTTCCATTCCTCCCTCGGCTGGCCCAAAACACTCCCTCTGAAATATCTCTTTATACACCGATACAAACAAGTTACGTATTGCCCCTCTAATATATCCAGGTGCCACCCTCTGTTATACCTAGGTGCCACCCATCACCTTGTTCATGTTGGTTCAATCAAAACATCTCTATCCATCATGCTGTCATCCTGACCTTGTCTTTAAGATGGGTCAGCGTGTTCCTGTTATATTTGGGGGAGAGCAGGTTGTATCATACTTGGTATCGGGGTGTTCTGGTACCATGCTTCCGGAATGTATTTTTGTGAGTGTCCTGTGCCGAGTCTTTCTTAGGAAAGCGTGTGTTTTTGCAATACCAGCTCTGTTCTTGCCAAGCTCTGTGAGCGTGTACACAGGCAGAGCCTAACTCCTGCTTACAGCCTATCTCTTGCTGACTTTGCTTTATGTTAGCAAAGCTTTGACTACTACTTTAGCCCAGGCCTCATACCGGGCCACTGATACAAGGGCTTATGTATCAGGCTCTCTTCCTACTACAGTCAGTACCTGCGTCCAGAATCAATTCCCCTTTCACTCATCCCAAGCTACCTGCAGGATCTGAAGACCTCTAGATTATCCATCCATTCGGTCAGGGTACACCAGGCTGCCATGTCCGCCTTTCATTCCCAAGTTGAGGGATTCTCCATTTTTGCTTACCCAGTATCATCCAGATTTATTAGGGGTCTGGGTAATCCCTTCCCCCACATTAGTACCCCACTCCATCTTGGGACCTGTGATGTGGTATTCACCCCCCACAAGGCCTGAAAGGTTTAAGATGGCTAAGTGGGCCATTTAACTTCCTGGACTGCATCTGGAGAAAGAAAGCAGGGATTTAAATAGAACAGGCTCAGCTGGGCAGGAAGAGGCAGGTCCTATATAAGCCTGGAAGCTGGCAACAAGCACTCCCTGGGAGAAGGGAGGTGTGTCTGGAGCAAGAAGCCTGCAGTTACTCCCTGGGATGATGGGAAAGACACTGCTGGGGGAGGGGGAGAGAGCACATTCAGCCAGATCGCAGGCAACGTCTGCTGAATTTTTGAAGAATGTCCCAGTATCTGAGATATGTAGAGCCACTACCTGGTCTTCAATCCATACATTTTTAAAGCATTATGCTCTGCGCCATACCATCAGATCTGATGCACCACTTGGCTTGGCAGTACTACCTTCAATTCTAGATCCTGTTCCAAAGCCTCCCCCTCCCCCTTACTTTTAGGGATACTGCTCAGAAATCACCTAAAGTGGAGCACCTGTAGGGTCACTACTTGAAGAAGGAGGAAATGTTACTCACCCTGTTCAGTAATTGAAGTTCTTTGAGATGTGTTCCCCTATGGGTGCTCCACCACCCACCCTCCTTCCCCTTTTTTTGGTTGTTCTCTAGAGCAGTGGTTCTCAATCAGGGAAATGTGTACCCTTGGGGTACACATCAACTCATCTAGGTATTTGCCTAATTTTTCAACAGACTATATAAAAAGCAGAAGCAAAGTCAGTACAAACTAAAATTTCATACAATGACTTGTTTATACTGCTCTATATACTATACATTGAAGTGTAAGTACAATATTATCCCAATTGATTAATTTTATAATTATATAATAAAAATGAGAAAGTAAGCAATTTTTCAGTATTAGTATGTTGTGACACTTTTGCATTTTTGTCTGATTTTGTAAGCAGGTAGTTTAAGTGAGGTTAAACTTGGGGGTATGCAAGACAAATCAGACTCCTGAAAAGGGGTACAGTAGTTTGGAAAGGTTGAGAGCCACTGCTCTAGGTGATGACTGAGTAGAGAAGGAACTGAAGGTGGTTCACCCACACAGCCTTGTGTAGCCTCGGTGTATGCCATGAGGAAGCATAGGATAAGTGCACGGGCTGAATGAACTGCTAGCTAGAAATCTACAATTGAGAGCATGAGAGGCATATATGAATCTGAAATGGAGCACTCCTAAGGAGACACCTCTTGAAGAACTACAGTTATTGCACAGGGTGAGTAATATTTTCTTTTTTGATTTTGCTGGCAATAGTAAAACTGCTCTCCTAAGAGCATAGAAACTTTGTAATTATGACTGACTTATGGATTTCATCCTCTCTTGAATGTGGTCACCTTTTCAAAATAAGTAATCTATTTTTAAAAAGTTAAATGTTTCATAATGATCACATGCTGAATGAATTGCTGATATTACTATTATTATGTTTCAATTTATGTTCTCAAGTAGGCATGTTCCTTTTATCTGACCCCCTATCTTTTGGCATGACTCTGTCTTAATGATAGTTTGCCTGAACTATCTATTCAGTTCTTCTTCAAGCATTTATCCTTATGTATAACGTACTTCAGGTTGTACATATATTCCATGTGCCCAGGACTGGAGAAGCTTCTTTAGCAGGGTTTATGTGATCCATGCGTACACCCCCACTTTGCTCATATTCTGCACCAAAGGAATAAAGGCTGCCAGACTGCTACCATCTTAGTTCTTTATTACTGTTCGTGCTTTAGGACAGAGCTTCATTGTCCATGCTGACTTTTTCTAACCTCACACTGTAAATAGTTATTAAAATTGTTAAAGCCTCTTAGTTCTGCTTACAGTTAGTTAGGAACTAGCTTATGAGGGATCTGGTTCCTTAACTTCCCCCACTCCCAAAACAGCTCTGCTAGGAAACTGTTACCGTATGCTCCTTGTTCCCCTGACCCTCCAATAGTTAAGGGGGGGGGAAGGCTAGCAATCCGTGGCTTTAAAAGCTACAATAAGTGCCACAAGATGATTCTGATCAGACTACACCATCTGTTTATAGTACTCAGGGGAAGCACATGTACCTTCCAAGGGCAGTATCTGCAGGTCATTCCTGAGTAAGACTGAACAATGTAGGAAATTTAGGATTCGTAAATTTCTCAAGAAGGGAGCCATGAAGGCAGGAACAACATATGTCTGCGGAGATTCCCCCTTTACGTCAGCCTGAAGAAGGTATGGGTGGCCCTTATTTTTTGACCCCAGTCACCTCCAGCTCTGAGACACCATGTGTTTTTAGAGAAAAGAAATTGACTGTTTACCAGAGAGTGATTTTTTTCTTCTAAAAAGCAGCATTTTTAGAAAAGTAATTTTTCATTTTATTTATTTTATATAGGTGCAGTACGTGGACTATGGCTACATTGAGAAGATCCCTCAGTGTCATCTCTATCCAGTTGCGTTGTATGCTGACATACCTACATTTTGCATACCATGTCAGCTCTATAAAACAGTGCCAGTGAGTAAACACTAAATTTGAAGACTTTTTGTAGTTACTAAAATTAATATACTAATTAATAGTACATTAAATAAAGGATACTCTTGTACATCTAGCCAGTATTTGGGAATTCCATTTTGAGTTCAGAGTGATAGTTTGTAGTGTCAGATATTCACTTATAAGAATGAAATTATTGACTTTTGTTTTCTGTATTCTAAATATGTAATTTAAGTGCAGTTTTGTATTATTTTGTATTCACTGGCTGCATAAAAACAAAGAGTATGAGTGATTCATTTAATAGTAGGATTGGAAAGCAAAATAGTTTAGTTTAAAGCAATTCTGTAATCTGTTTCAATCTATATATAACACATGGGTTCAAAAAATTGGGCTCTTAAGCTAGCAACCATATGGAAGGACAGCGGAAATCAGTAATGTACAGCGCCTCTCTTGCTGTCTTCTCATTCTCCATCCCCTCCACCCATTTCCCCCTTCCCCCATGCACACACTTTTATTCTACACATTTGGGACTAGATTTTCTTAATTAGGCACATCCACAATTACATGCATAATCATGGTAATTTGTTAGAGCTGACCAGAAAATGACACTTCTGTTTCACACCTTTTTAGGTATTGACATTTATTTTCATTCCACTTTTGTGAAATGGAAGTGTCAAAATGTCTCGTTTTGGACTGAAAAGGTCAGGTTTTCAGCTCAGGTCTGAAAGTGATCCGATATTTCGGCTTTGACGAAAAATGTTTCAAAGATCTTCCAACCAGCTTGATTATGCATGTAAATAAGTGATTACGTATATGTGTATTTTTCTCATGTACAGTTAGAGGCACTCTCAAACACATTTCACCATAGTTGTTGTCCCAAAGACCTCTAGTGAATCATCTCATGAGCTGAACATCAGAAAGAGGAATGCAATTTAAGTCAGCTGGTCTTCAGTAATTTTTATATTTCCAAAGTTATTAAGAATGAAGCCTGTTTATATCAGCAAGATAAAATAAGCACAATAAGACTGATTATTTATAACAATTATTATATATAATAAGACTAAATCTAAATAGAAATGCATAAATATTACTAAATCTTCATGCACTATTGGGGGAGATGTTTGTTCTCTTCCCCTTTCTTTGTTCTCTGTCCCCTTTCTTCTTGGTCTAACCCATTGCTTTCACTCCACTCCCTTCCAGCTGTCAAAAGAAAGTATAGCACACTGACCCTAACTTCTGTTTCAGAGCCTTCTAATTCTTCATAGAGTGCTTGTCCATATGTGTTCCACTCTTGGTGTACATGTGTCCCATGCACTAGAAACTGGAGTCTTTTGGATAATTGTGGACATTGTACCCTAATCCTATGTCTACCCAGCCCACAGCAGCAAGCCTCCCAGCCCAGGTCAACATAGTTGGGGTAGCAGGGCTCACACTTGTGCTCTAAAAATAGCTGTACATATAGACCGTGGTTTCAAGTTGTGGCTAGGGCTGAGCTTCAGAGCCTTCCCTAGGCTTTAGAGCCCAAGCTGCAGCCGGAGCTGGGGAGGGATAGCTCAGTGGTTTGAGCATTGGCCTGCTTAAACCCAGGGTTGTGAGTTCAGCCCTTGAAGGGGCCACTTAGGGATCTGGGACAAAATCAGTACTTGGTCCTGCTAGTGAAGGCAGGGGGTTGGACTCGATGACCTTTCAGGGTCCCTTCCAGTTCTAGGAGATAGGTATATCTCCATATATTATTATATTTAGCTTGTCTGTACAGATATTTTTAGAGCACCGTTTTAGAACCTGAAGCCTGCTATCCTGAATCGATCGACCTAGGTGGGAGGCTTGCTGCCACGGGCTATGTAGACATACCCTGTGTCCTTGTACTCCCATACTGAGGGCATAAAGGGCAGACCAATCCCAGTGACCACTCAGTTCCTTCTCACTACCTGAGACTGCGAGATTGAGCTCTTCAGTATCCACGCCATGCATCCGAAGAAGTGAGGTTTTTACTCACGAAAGCTTATGCCCAAATAAATCTGTTAGTCTTTAAGGTGCCACCAGACTCCTTGTTGTTTTAGTATCCACGCCTTTACTCTTCACTCTCTTATCTGTAAATAAAGTGTGTACTTATTAATAGTAGTTAGTTTTAGATAGAGTAGCTGTCTGTTGGCAGTCTAATAGTTTTATTTCTTTGGGAAGTTTTACTTCATTATTGCTTTTGTTTTATTCTTTGATTGTAGTTTCCCAGTACTGAGATTCCATAATGTCCCACCCGAAGTCAGTCTCCTGAGACTTGTGAAGTGGCAATTCCAATATTTGATGGATACACAAGATGTTCTCTCTTGTTTAGGGAAAGCATATATTGCTGATAAATATACAGTATGAGAGTAGTTTTCCTAAAATTACCTTGAAAGCTAGTGAGGCATATTCTAAGGATATTTTTGTTAGGCCACTCTATGGGCCTTTGATCTGAGCAGGGAAAACCACCTCAAGTTCTACCCAGTCCAGGAGTGTCCCTGTCAGCTACAAAGACAGGTGGCTTTGAACTCAGGTAAGGCTGAAAAACCTAAGTCCTTAGATAAAAAGGAGCATCACTTTCTTTGGGAAGAGCAGGGGCAACCCCCCACTAGGAGATTCCAATAAGAGGATGTCTAAGTCATCTCACTGCTCCTGCTCTACAGTGACTCCACCACCCAAACTGGGTACCACAAGAGCTCTGAGGGCACATTGACCCTCTGGAATCAAAATCGGCTGTCTCCAGCATCGGGGCCAAGGCTTCAGTTATCACTCAGCACTGAACATCATGTCAGTGATGATCATTGTAGTGCCAGCCTTGTCAGTACTTGATGCTACTCACTTCTGCACTAGATGCGTCTACTAGGTATATTGGCACTGTTGAGCTCAATTCTTGCTTCTCCTGTTACAGCTCTGCCCTTCTTGGAACCAAGGAAGTATGTGATATCAAAGGACCCGAAAACTGATGCATTCTATCTCAGAGGCTAATGTCATGTAGGAGCACTATACATCTTAGTGCTGAAGCTTCAGCAGTCCCCCAACAATGTGCATTTTCATCTAATGGCTCACAACACAGTGGGGAAGGATCCCCTATTTATTCCCCAAGGGGCCCTTATCGATCTGAAAAGAGAGGAGAGGGCTTAATTTGGGTCTAGGTCTCTCAGGGGAATGGGGGGATGAGAATAATATCCTAGACATCACACCGCTGCACCACCTCATAGGAAGAGATCCTTTTTTCCTACTCCATGTCAGGAATCTAGGATGTCTCAAAATGCAATACATGAACCTGAGCCCCGTGAGGAATTTTTTGAGCAGCAGCATTCTTAACCAGAGGATCATTTAATGCCAGCAGCTGTTTCATCCTCTTTCCCAGATGCAGCAGTGGTCCCATCCCAACCGGGTGAATACAAGAGCTTTCAGGACCTGTTCAGACAAATAGCTGATTCTCAAAATACCAGTTGAAGAGGTACAAGAATCTTCTCCTAAACTCTTGGATATTCTCCATTCATGGCACTGCCTATTAACGAGACAGCTATAACCTTGGTGAACACTCTCAGTGCTGTAAAGAGACTAAATAGAAGGACTCTGTATTGTAATGGTTCTATCTCACCTGAAATCTTAATTACTTCCTGCATGGTGAATGTATGGAAACATGCAGAAGTATTCATCCTGTGGGTTGAGACTCGTAAACCATTCGTGTGATCTAAAGATGAATTATAGAGGCCAGTGTTACCCTCCTGAACTTGAAGCAACAGATGAAGGTTTTGATGAGTCCCTTCAAGTACAGAATTGGATGCCACCCTACCTTCTTCAATATTAGGCAGTAACTCAGATAGAAACCTTTTCCTCTGTATAAGGATAGGAACATCTTGTGTATCTTGGAACTGTAGAAGTTACTCCACCACCTGTTGTAACAGCCTTTCCTGAGGTGTCCCTCAAAATGGATGGGGAAGGGGAGATTGGCAATATCTGCTTTTGTGATTCACTGCTTGCTACTTCCCATGAGTAATGAATGAGGAGAGAAGCTGTGCAACAGATTGAGTAATCTCTTAGTTGATCATTGCTTTCTGTTGGTAGCTTTTCTCTGAATGCAACTCACCCTAATCATATAAATGACCAGAATATGGACTGAAAATTTTCTTCAAAGGGACACTTAGACATATATTGTCTGATGGTTAATTTAATACATTATACCAAGTTGTCTTAATGCTGATAATTGGTTGCTGGAGTGTTTCTACAGCTGTGGAGGAACTCTTCTGGCGGTCTGAACTTAAGGGTGGACCCAAGTCCCAGAGTCTCCACCAATAACATTGGACGGCCTCTGAATTCCACCTTTGGGGGCCATTAGCCCATGAGTAATGAATTTGGAGAGAAGCTGCTAGCAGAAACTTATCAGATAACAAATTTACCTTGTTTGGGCAGGTAAACTCTGGCTGTTGTTGAGTCTGTCCAGTCTTGCCAATCAGCCTCAAAAAGATCCACATACAACCGTTTGGACTTTTCTGTGTCTGCTTGGACACGTAGCTTCCTGCACATTAGTCATGCAGAATGTAAGATTACACTTGCGTTGTGTGCAGGGTTGACTAGAGTTTGCATACATGCTGAGAAAGCATCTTATGGATATGTCTCTGATGATCGTTCACAAATCTTATATCACTAAATTGGTGGAAAGACCTCAATTAGGCGTGCAAGGTTGTACCTTTTTCTTCACCCCTCTCAGTAAGACTTTGGTGACAGATGAGTTCCTCTTGGGATGGGGAGTGGAATGCACCTGGACCGTCATCAGACACAAGGCCAATGGACTTGCAAGGAGACTGAATTGTACATAAATATGTTAGAGCTCAGAGCAGTTCACAGAGCCTGTGCTGTCTTCAATCCTTTAATCAAGAGTAGGACTGACCAGTTGATAACCAACACCATGGTTATTCTTTATACAAACAGGTAGGGAAGGACATGCTCATCTCTGCTGTGTCAGGAAGCATTTCGGCTATGGAACCAGTGCATATTGCATCATGTATCTCTCAGAGCAATACATCTCCTCAGTCTGCAAAGTGCTCTAGCAGACCATGGGTGGATGATCAAAGATTCGGTTGTACAGTTATATTCCAGGAATGGGGTCATCAATCATTAGAACTGCTTGTAATAAACAACAAAAAGTGTCTCAATTTCTGTTCCAGATAATTCCCAGGGTATTTGGAAAGAACAGACAAGGTGCTGCAGGATCATCATGATAGGGGCTGGGTGGTTGAGGCAGTTTTGATACTTAGGATTGAACTTATTGTTTTATTCACCGAAACCTTTACGTCTTTTACCAGATTTGATATCTCAAGACAAAAGGAAGATTTTACATCCAAACCCAGCCTCCCTTTATCTCTCAGCCTGGCTATTGGATGGATGTCATTCATAAATGGTTTTGTTCTTTTGGATATCCAAAATATTTTGATACAAAGTAGGAAAAATTCCACCAAACAAACCTATGCAGCTAAATGGAAGAGATGTGGGATTTGGTGTGAACAGTGTCACCTGCAACCCATTGACTTATTTTTAACTGCGTTTGGAATATTTACTTCACTGAAGAACTTTGGATTGTTAAACAGCCATCAGAGTACACCTGGCAGCCATTTCTGCATACCATCCTCCTATCAAGAGTTAGTTTTTTTTTCCCCATCTCATTATGGTTAAATACCATAAGTACCTAGTTTGGGTTTTTCCACCAGTAACACAACCTCCCTCCCCATGGGATCTTCATTTGGTTTTGACAGGCTTAATTGGATCCTCATTTGAACCCCTGGCAACTTGTTCCTTATTATGCTTCTCTATGGAGACTTCCTTTTTTATAGCAATTGTACATCTGTCAGAAGAAGTGTGTGAATATAGCCTTTCACAGAAAGACCTCCCTATACAGTTTTTCATAGGGATAAAGTATCATTCAGACTTCATCTCAAGTTCTTACTCAAGTAGTTAAACTTCCATTTAAACCAAATGATTCACCCACCAATATATTCCCTAAACTATATTCTAATCAAGGAGAGGTTAGGCTGCATACTTTAGATGTTCACAAACCTCTTTCCTTTTATTTGCAAAGGACCAAATATTTCGGGTAGTTGTCTAAGCTTATTCTGGCATTGCTGATTATCAACCCAAAGGCTATTCAAATGAGTTTTGGGTTGTATTAAAATCTCTTACAAACTAGTTAGTCTAGATCCACCAGCTCAGCACCCACCTCCTTCGCATCAAGTCACTGCTTTCTAGTCACAAGAGTGGAAAATATATATATAAAAAAAATGGATGAGCACTTGAAGAAAGGAAGAAGTTACTTATATTTGAGATGTGTTGTCTATATGTAGTCCACGGTCCATCTTCCTTCCCTGCTGCTATGGAATCCTATAAAACCTGGATTGCACAGTGGCGAAGTAACTGAGTGGCAACTAGGCCTACTGTCACCTTAATGGCCTTGGTACAGGAACATGAAGTCACATAGGGGTACATGTGCGGCCCTAACGTACAGTGCTGGTCAAAAGACTCAAATCTTGTGTGCCTGGGGTGCAGGCACTCCAACAGTAGAATACATATGGACAACACATCCCTAAGAACTCCGGTTACTGTAAGGTAGAGGTAACTTTTTTTATAACATGTTTCTACAGCATACAGAGAGGCAGCAATACAAAATATGTAGGGAAAACATGCACAAATGGCTTTTTATTGGGTTTAAAAAAAAAGTTTGCATTCCGAATGGTCTCTGCATCTCATGACTGCAGAATATACAGTATTCTGTAGAATTTAGCACTACTGTGCCAAGGAATTGCCACTATTGACTAAAAGATATAGCCAGTTTGACTACATTTGTGGTTCATTGTTAAAAAGTGTTCAGGAGACCAAATAATTAAATTTATTCAACTTTATTGTCTAAAGACAAAACAATATAATACAAAAAGGAGGACATACCTACCCTCCTCCTGGGAAGCAGTTTTTAGATTGCCGCACGTTCAGCTTACCCAGAAGGTGTGCTTTGTTGACCTGAATTTGATGGGTTAGCTTTTATGGCCCGCCACTGATTACTTCCGACCAGAAGATTTATAGGTTCTTATCCAATTCAGACTACAGAGTTCAAGAACTCAGGGAGTTCTCTAAATTGGGAGAGGACTCTCGGGGTGCTTGGCAAGAACGCGTACACTGAGGACAATACCAAATTGATAAAATCTTTATTGACATTAACATAAAAATAAGAAATGCAATGAAACTTATAACTGCAAAACAGTAAAAGAATTCCAAAACCCTGGTGGTAACATTTCTAATATAAGTACCTTAACTTAACATACTCACACCCTTCCTTGAGAGCCCGGTAATAGGAGGTGAAGGACCAGCCTCACTCCTAGCATACCCGATTACGCGATGGTGTTGGTTTCCCCAATGGTTAGGAATGTTGAGTAGTTACATTATACTGCACAAGCTGAGCTGATAGAATAGATAGATGAAAAGATCTAAGAAGTAGAACTTAGTTTAAGAGCTTAAGACCCTAAGAAGTCATTAAGAAGAAAAAAAAAACTAACTCCAAGCAAGTACAAGAAGAAGGTTTAAGAAAAGGACTCCCTTACAAGGTATTTTATACGATCCTGACCTATGTGATTCAGGCCCAACCTACTATGCCCAAATCTTATTTCTGTACCCTAAGAAATTTATGGGTACCCTTCTCCTATAGGTTAGTGGATTATGACACTTATTTTCTAAATATATTAATAAGAATTATCTCGCTCCAAAACTGCCAACCTAGGCTCTCTTGACGAGCTCCAAGTTGTGGTGTACCCTGCAGTTACCAACCGGTTGTAGAAGCCGGATAAACCTGTGATGTGATGTGGATAGTTCTTCCCTTTGGTTCCCCAAAGTTCAGGGACCATTCTTATCTGTGCCAAAGGTTGCCAGCTTTTATGCTGACACACTTATAACTAATTCTACTTTTTGCTATATAGCAGATCTTACCGAATCTTACAGGCCGGTAGGCTTCTTGCATTTCAGCAAAACTTATTAGGAAACACATTCCTCAACACATCCTAAATTCCAAGGAATTAATACTAATAAAATATAAAAATAAAATGGATTAATTTCAGAAAAAGAAACACATTAATTGATACTGCTGGCTGGAATAGTAGGATATAATAGCTAGCAAAATAATCCTATGGGCTACAGCTTCAAAGATACACGTTTCAGCTAGTACACCTCTACCTCGATATAACGCTGTCCTCGGGAGCCAAAAAATCTTACCGCTTTATAGGTGAAACTGCGTTATATTGAACTTGCTTTGATCCACCGGAGCGCGCAGTCCTGCCCCTCCCGGAGCGCTGCTTTTCCACGTTATATCCAAATTTGTGTTATGTCAGGTTGTGTTATATCGAGGTAGGGGTGTAGTATTTACAGTATGGTTTTACAAGTTACAAAACTCTTTACACATCAGTTAAAGTTTAATCCACTAGTGTGTGCCATCTTTGTGCTTGGTACTTCCCTATGGTTTCCCATACCTCATTTTGAATATTACATTACAAGTTGATGAGCCATGTAAGTAGTCCCTAACTGTACTTGGTACAAAGTATTCATGCAGCTTTGCTTTGACAAATATTCTATATTCTATGCCAAAACTGAATTCAGCATTGCAAAAAGTGTTGTGGGATGCTTAATGTGGGTGGAAAGAATTGTGGGAAGAGTATAATTAATTCGTTTAACATAACTTCCCACTATCCACCTATGTATAATGTATATTATATTAATACCATGTACATAATATCTATTAATGTGATGTATGCTACGACTAACATATGGGTATTGGCTAATACCACATAGTGCACTAACTCTTAACTGTAGGAAAAGAGTCAAATAAGTCTTGGGTTTTATTAAGTAGACATTTGTATTGTAGAATATTATGGTGAAAATACATACTGAGTACATGATTTAGTGCACTGTGCTTGTTAATATTTAGAAGTGTTTGAGTTTTTTGTGTTTTCCCCTCTCACTAACTAGGTTGGAAATATTTGGCAACAGGATGCTGTAGAACTCCTTCAAGAACTACTGACAAAGAGAGTTGTTAAAATACATCTTCTGGTAACTTAACTTATGTTCAGACATAAGGAATAAAACTCTAAATGTTTTTTTCCCTTTAATGTATATTAGGCATACTTGATGGAAGGAATAAAACTAGTTGCTTTTCCTGAACAAAGTAACTCCTACCTGGCTCAGGTGATAATTTGTCATAGATAGCATAATGACAGCACATTACATAATTTCTGCTTTAACTGTGACTCCTGTCACAATTTTTAGGCTTTCAATGTTAGTTTTTAAAGATACCAAAGTGTATTTGTGTGGCTGTTACCATTGTGACTTATACAAATCCTTTGTACCTTCATGTACTAACATTAGAACCCCTCCTTAACTCATGAGTAAGGCTATGATTCTGTCACAGAGGCCACGGATTCCATGACTTTTCGCAACCTCTGTGACAGCTGCAGCGACCCCAAGGCCAGCTGCACCAGCCACTGCTTGGGAGAACCTGAGAGTGGTCCTGGGAGCGGCCCCAGGAGTGCCCAAGCAGCAGCCGGTGTGACTGGCCTCGGGGAGCGCCAGAGTAGCGGTCCTGGGGGCAGCCCTGGGGCCAGCTGCACCGGCCACTGCTGGAGTGGCCTCAGGGCCAGCCACTTGGGCAATCGCTGGGGATAGCCACACCGGCCGCTGCTTGAGCGGTCCTGGGCAGCTGGGCCCAGGGTGTGCCTCAAAAGCAGATGGTGGAGCTGGCCCCGGGGAGCGCCGGAGCAGTAGCAGTCCCAGGGAGCACCTGAGCAACAGTCCTGGGGCTGCCCCAGGACTGGCTGCTGCTGGAGTGGCCCCGGGGCCAGCCACTTGGTTCACTTCTTGGGCGCTCCCCGTGTGGCTGACCCCAGGGAGCGCCTGAGCAGTGGTCCCGGGGGTGGCTGGAGCAGTGGTCCTGAGGGCGGCCCTGGAGGAGAGCGGTCCTGGGGTCTTTGGAGCACTGGGCCACCGGGTACAGTCAACCCCCCCACCGCTGGAGCAGGGGGCCCCCAGAGCAAAGGGGCCTCAGGAACAGAGATTTAGTCATGGGTATTTTTAGTAGAAGTCATGGACAGGTCATGGGCAACAAACAAAAATTCACGGCCCATGACCTCTCCATGACTTTTACTAAAAATACTCATGTCTAAATCTTAGCCTTATTCATCAGTTAATGTTCAGATTAAATGTAGTCTTGCTTAAATGTATTTTTAATACTGTTTGAAAAATTAAACACATTGCCATTTCAAGTCACTTGTGATATACTTAGGCATCTTAAGAAGTAAGATGTGAGAGTGAAATGCTGGCTCATTCTCAGACAGGCAATGTCTGGCTGCCATGGTGTGGTGGGTATTTGCACACACAGAACCAGACCTTTGTTGGAAGGAAAGAGGCCATATTTTCAATGCTACCATCCCAAGAGCAGATAGAGGTAGAATCCATGTTGGTTTCCTAATTTGCTTTAATATGTATACTGCTAACTCTATCAGTGTGTAATGGGGGTTAAGCTATTGTGCTGGTTGAAAGAACCACAACTTTGAATTCTTCTTTGGATGATGGTCCCTATTCGTATTCCAAATGTGGGTGCGCATGTGCCACATGAGCCGGAAGTTTTCAGCAGCAGTTCCATTGACCCACATGTGCATCATACGTTTGCCTCATGCTCCAGGTGAGGTTATAAGAGGCTGTGCGGTGCGACACTCCTTCAGTTCCTTCTTACCGCTGCATGTTCGGAGTCGGAATTCTCTGTCCTACATGCTCGTAGCCTGACTACAAGAACACTCCGCCAGAAGGTTATCTTCATAGAGGCAGTTCTCTGACCTCAGTCACATGGTAGATGTGAGTCTTCCCCACAGCCTTTTACATCTAAGGGCTGTGGGTCGAAGAAGCAGGCTGCGGACCCCTCTCTCAAATCTTCTAAGAAGAGGGCAGGAACCCCCCCATAGCAAGCCCCAAAATAGCGGCAAGCAATCACCATCTCACTTCGTATCTTCGGCACTGAGGCATCTCAGTCCGGCACTCATGGCTCACAGAAACTGCCTGTAATTGGTACCACTGACAGTCCCATGGACTCATGGGCACAGGTACCGAATCATCGGCACTGAAGGACAGGAGTAAGCACTCCTCTAAAAAGACGCTCTTGGTATGCGAGCCTGCATCGGTATCGCCAGCGATGGCTCAATTGGCGCAGGAGCGACCAGTGCAGACACTATCCTATCTCCCTGGCACTGCCTCAGATGCTAGGACCATTGGTACAGGTAGAACTCTGCCATTCAAAAGACGTCCACATGCCAGATGCACCGGAGTCCCCTCCTCTCCATACTGAGACCTCTGCACCAAGCCTCTGCCAAGCATGGGAAATATCCCCACGGTCATGCCATGCTCCTCTGCTTTCCAGCGACAGTTCAGACAGCAAGCCAGAAGAGATATCGCAGTATTCCTCCCAAGCTTCATATGGTGCTCACTATCAAAACAACTCAAGGGTATACCCATAGATAGCCCCACCACCATCGTCCTGATCTGAGCACCACCAGGCTCTATACCACCCCCCCACCATATGCCACCAAATTGGGACCCTTGGGCGGCACACCGCAACATGCCTCTTGAGTGCCGAGCCTTGCCTGAGAATCCTCGAGAGGCACTCCCTGGGCCGCACCATTCAGGGATTCAGAACCTCCTCAAGACTTCAAGGAACAGGAAGCAGGTACCGAGGAGGAAGTGACTCCAAGGACCATATCCTCCTTCTCCTCCTCCAGACAAAGCCATCATGCCTTCTCCACCATTTTTGGCAGATGACTTTCATCTCTTTTAGGAACTGACAAAGAGGGTGGCAGTCCTAGATACCCACCATCAACTCTTTGATATCCTCCATTCTTTGGCCTCCTCAAAGATCGCTCTTCTGATTAATGAGGCCATTTAAAACCCAGCAAAGACTGTATGGCAAACTATGGCATCAATGGCCCCGACCTGCAAGCAAGTGGGCAAAAAATACTATGTCCCCACTAAGGAATCAGAATTCCTATTCTCCCAACCGCCACCCAACTCCACCATGGTGGACGCTGTCAACTCTTGTGTCCAACAACACTAGTCTAGGCCTTCTCCCTATAACCGGGATTAGAAGTGCCTTGATCTGTTTGTTAGAAAAGTGTACTCCTCAACCACTCTACAATTTCATATCAAGTACCAAGCCCTCACAACAAAATATGATTACATAAATTACTTGACACTGAATGACTTTACGGAAAAGATGCCAGAAGCATATCATGACTCATTCAAGGCCATTATCCAGAAGGGCCAATTAGTGGCAAAGACATCTCTGCAATCTGCCCTTGACATGGCCAACACCGGGGCTAGATCCATTTCCACTGCTGTGGTGATGCAACGAGCATCATGGCTTCATTTGCCAGGATTCCTGAATGAGGTGCAGTCCACGGTTGAGGACCTTCCCTTTGAGGGCACAAAGCTCTTTGCCGAGAAGACTGACACCTCCCTTCACACCCTGAAGGATTCCAGGGCTACCCTCCAGTCACTGGGTATCTCTACACTGAGACAAAAGAGACAATTTAGTCCCCAATCCCAGCATAGATCACACACGTCTCAGTACCAAACTCAGCACCGTTATGAGCTGTAAAGAAAGAAATGGAAATTCCCTAAACAGAAACCATCTGGCCCATAATCTTTGTCCCAGCCCTCTACATCTGCCACTTTTGACGGGCAGGTCAAGGCATGGTTAGACCTCTCTCCTTGACTGACGCAGCCAACCATCGTTCCACACCCATTTGGCCACCAATTGGCAGCATTCCATAGTGCCTGGGGATGGATAACATCAGTATGATGGGTCCAAGAGATTGTCTGAACCCCTTCCACAACACCCTTCCCGGTCCCTTTTCAGGGACCCTTCTAACAAGAGTTTACTACGACACAAGATGGATCACCTCCTCCAGATAGGAGCCATAGAACCAATACCTCAACATCTGAAGCAAGGGGTTCTACTCTTACGTCCGAATACCAAATGGAAGGGAGGTTGGAGACCCCCACTAGACCTCAGAGCTCTCAAGAAGTTTGTCAAGGCTCAAAAATTCAAGATGATCACCTTATCAATGATCATTCTAGCATTGGAACAGGGAGACTGGTTTTTGGCCCTCGACCTCCAGGATGCCTATTTTCACATCTTGATCCTACCGGCTCATAGACGATTTTTCAGATTCACTCTGCGACATGACCACTACCAATACAGAGTACTCCTCTTCAGGCTATCATTGGGCCTGTGGGTATTTTCCAAGGTTCTGTCAGTGGTGGCCACTCATTTGTGCTCTCAAGGGATGATGATTTACCCATACTTGGAGAATTGTCTCCTCAGAGCCTGATCTCTCTAGGAGGCTCATCAGGTCACCAATACTATGATACATTTGTTTACAGAACTGGTCTACAGATCAACATCCAGATGTCAACCCTCCAGTGCAGTGCCTGGAATTCATAGGGGCCAACCTCAGTGCATTACAGGCCAGAGCACTCTTACCTCAACTCAGGTTCCTATCCTTAGTCACACTCATAGACACCATTCAAAGCTGCCCACAAATACCAGCCAGGTTTTGCCTCCAGCACTTGGGACATATGGCAGCAGGCACAGCCGTGATACTTCATGCCAGGCTCCACATGCGATGATGCCTCCAAATACGGTTTGGCTCAGTTTACAGACCGAACAAATACAGGTTGGCCAAATCCCTGGCACTACCCACCAGGACAAAAAAAACTCCTTAAAGTGGTGGAAGGACCCAGACAATGTTTGCAAAGGGATCCTCTTCTCACAAACATCAGTCATTGCTTCTCACCACCAACGCATAACTCATAGTGTGGGGTGTGCACCTAAACAGCTTCAGGACACAAGGCAAATGGTCGCCCACGGAGATATCCCTCCATATCAATCTCTTCAAGCTGAGTGTGGTCAGGAATGCCTGTGCTTATTTTCTCCTGCTCATCACGGGATCACACACACAGACCCTGACAGACAACATTTCCTGTATGTACTACATCAATCGTTAGCGGGGAGTCAGATCGCCTTCCCTATGCGCAGAAGCAGTGAGATTATGGAATTGGTGCATCTCCCACAATGTTGCACTATCCGCGGCGTAACTCCTAGGTACACAAAACTCGATAGCATATGGTCTCAGTTGGAAATTCCCACATGACCACGAGTGGGAGATACACCTGTCAGTACTTCACAACCTATTTAGGTAGAGGGGGAAACCATCTACATATCTGTTCACCACTTACCTAAACAAGAAGTGTCCAGAGCAGGGATGGGACAACGCTCCTTAGGCAATGCTCTCCTCCTTCCTTGGAACAGGGACCTTCTCTACGCCTTCTCTCCACTTCCCCTACTGTCGAAGGTCCTGCTGAAAATAAAAAGGGACAGAGCTTGTGTCATTCTGATCGCTCCTACTTGGCCAAGACAGACCTGGTACCCTTACCTGTCACAGCTAGCGACATGTCCACCAATCTCTCTCCCAGCCAGTCCACACCACCTCTCATGGAGCAAAGGACATACCCTACATCCCAACCTGGGGATTCTCCACCCCAAGGTATGGCTCCTGTTTGATTTCAACACCTAGAAAGCCCCTGTTCAAGAGAGGTACAAGAGGTTCTATTACACAATAGAAAGTCCTCAACACAGCACACTTACCTGGAGAAATGGTCCAAGTTTCAGATTTGGTGCACGTTCCAACAAATCTCCCCAGCATCCTCAACTCTTTCACATATCCTAGACCATGCTTTAAGCCTAAAATGGTCCAGACTACCTCTGAGTTCTCTCAGGGTCCACCTACAACTATTACAGCCTTTCACCAACCTATAGATCCATACTCAGTGCTGTCGCACCCAGCTACAGAAATGTTCCTCAAGGGCATAGTAAACCTCTTCCCTCTGCCTCAACTTCCGACCCCACGTGGGACCTGAACCTTGTATTAAAAGGACTGACTAGGCCCCCCCTTTGAACCCATGGCACCTGTTCACTAACATACCTATCCATGAAAACAGCTTTCCCTACCTCAGACAGGAGAATAGGAGAGAGAGCAGCTCTGATGATGCATCCTCCTTACACAGTATTTTTTCTAGACAAGGTTATGCTTAGACCACATGCAATATTCATTCCTAAGGTAACTTCTCACTTTCACATGAATCAGTTGATTCACCTTCCAATCTTCTACCCCAAGCCTCACCAAAACAACAGAGAGGCTCTATTGCATAGCCTAGATGTCAGGAGAGCCCTGGCCTTCTACCTGGACAGGACAAAGGCTTTAAGGATGTCCCCGAGGCTTTTTTCTCCACAACAGAAAGATCCAAGGGCCCAGCAATATCACCCCAGACTTTTCAAGTGGATCTCAAACTCCACTTCAGATGTTTTTGCACCCCTGCACTTGTAATCAGAGATTTGTAGTAGCACTGCCTGGTTCGATCACACATGCACTGTCCCCATCTTGCACAACCTCAGGCAGTTACATAGCACCATGTGCCAACCCTCCCCCCGCCCAGTTCCTTCTCTACCTCCTTTAGGTATAGCATTTAGAGCCATCATCTCTGAGGGGCATCTTCTTGCTAGAACAGCATTGCAAGCTTCACTGGATTCCACAGACACCGCAGGGTGTAGCCACAGTTGTAGTCAGGTGACACGCATCCTGGCTACACCTCTCTGGTTTTCCCAGAGAAGTACAATCGACGGTCAAGGATCTTCTGTTTGAAGACCGTAAACTATTTGCAGCTAAAACTGTGTCCCTTCATATGTTGAAGGACTCCAGACTGATGCTGAAGTCCCCTGGGCATTTACACACCTATGAACAAGAAAAAAAGAGGACAAGTACTACGCATCACAAAATTTCAGTCTGCACCTTACACACAACCACACAGGCAGTACGACCTACAGAGACAGAGATCCGCAAGATGACGACAGCCTTTGACATCACAGCATCCTCCATCAAAACAACAATTTTGAGGTTTTGGTCCAAGATTCCCACAGTTTTGAGTTCTGGAAACATCTGCTACTTCCCATCCATTCAGAGACTGTCTGACCCCATTTAACCCAGCCTGGTAGACCTCACGTCAGACAGATGGGTATTAGAAATAATTGAAAATGGCTAATCCATCCTATTTACCTCCATCCCCCCTACCCACCATACCTCCCTGTCCCTCTTCAGGGATCCCTCTCACAAACATGTCCTGTTACAGGAAGTAAACCGCCTCATACATCTAGGTGCAATAGAACCAAACCAACACAACACAGAGGGAGGGGATTCTATTCACATTACTTCCTAACCCAGAAAAAAACTGAAGGATGGAGGCCCATTCTTGATATAAGAAAACCCAACAAATTTGTGAAGATCCAATACTTCAGGATGGTCACATTGGCAACCATAATTCCAGTCCTGGAAAAAGGGGATTGGTTCTCAGCCATCAACCTCCAGGATGCATATTTTCATATAACAATACATTCATCACACAGGAGGTTCCTAAGGTTTGTTCTAGGAGCAGACCAGTTTCAGTACAAAGTACTGCCTTTTGGACTATCCACTGCCCCATGGTTATTTTTGAAAGTCTTCGTGGTGGTGGTGACTCACCTCCACAGACAAGGGATCATAACATTCCCCTATTTGGATGATCGTTTGCTGAAAGCATCAACAACATGAGGCACTAGAAGCTAATCTTTTCATGCATCTTGGGCTACACAGTAACTCTTTACACACATCCAGGGTTACGAATAAATGCACCATAATCAACATTAACACCTGTGCAGAAACTGGAGATCATCGGAGCCTACCTCAATTCTCTGGAGGCTACAGCCTCTCTGCCCCAACAACAGTTCACGATGTTACTCAATTTGATCTCCACATTAGACAGTCCCCAGACATCAGCTAGGACTTGCCTACAATTGTTGGGCCACATGTCTGCAATGATGTTCGTCATCCAACACATACGACTGCATATGCAATACCTGCAAGCCTGGGTCCAGACAGTCTGTGTCCTGCACAGACATGGTATAAACGAACGCCTCACGATGCCAAACAAAGTAAAAGACTCACTACAGTGGTGGACACAACCGAACAATGTTTGTGCAGGACTGCTCCCTACTAGATTGGGGGGCATACTTAACACACTCACACTGTCCAAGGCCATTGGTCCCTGTTGAAATCCCTCCGACATATAAATCTACTGGAGCTACAGGCAGTTTGCAATGGCTGCTCCCATTTCCTACCTATGATCAAGAACAAAACCATAAAGGTCCTCACAGACAACATTGCTTGCATGTTGTATATAAACTGGCAAGGGGGGCATGTTCTCACACTCTAGGCGTGGAAGCCATGCTACTTTGGGATCTGGTGCATCAGTTACAACATCAACATCTCAGCCTCCTACATATCAGGATGCCAGAAAACCACCGCCGATGTGCTAAGCGGAAAACTCTCCCAGGACCACAAATGGGAAATGGACCTCCGAGTACTACGGAATATATTCAAACATTGGGAGTTCCCAACTATAGACTTTTTTGTGAGAAGTAAGGTACAGTCTGTTAAATAGTCTAGACCAACTACTCAACATACCTACAAAAATGGAGGAGATTCACTATATGGTGCCAAAATAAACAAATCATTGGTGATCTCCTCTCTACTCTGCCTCTGGTGTACTGGACTATATATTGGAACTTATGAAATTGGGTCTCTCCATAAGCTCAATCAGAGTACACCTCAAAGCTATTAAAGGTTCCACCATGAGTTATCAATTTTTCTCACCCAATCAGCAAGCGTTTTCTTAAGGGCCCTCATAACGTTTACCCCAAAATGCAAACCTCTACTTCATAATGGGACCTTAATCTAGTTCAGCGGTTCTCAAACTGTGGGTTGGAATCCCGAAGTGGGTCGCAACCCCATTTTAATGGGGTCACCAGGGCTGGCTTAGAGTTGCTGGGACCCAGAGCTGAAGCCCAAGCCCCACTGCCCAGGACTGAAGTCCAAGGGTTTCAACCCTGGGTGGCAGGGCTAGGTTACAGGCCCCCTTGGACTTTGGCTTTGTCCCCCTTAAACTCCCCACCGCCACCACTTGGGGCGGTGGGGCTCAGGCTTCAGTGCCCCCTTCTGGTGTCATGTAGTAATTTTTGTTGTCAGAAGGGGATCACGGTGCAATGAAGATTGAGAACCCATGATCTAATGTTAGGGGCTTTACTGGACAGCCGTTTGAACCATTAGCGACATATTCACTACTCCACCTTTTAATGAAGGTGGCCTTCCTCATCGCCATCATGTCTGCCAGATGGGTGGGGGAGCTAGGGGACCTTGTGGGACGCCCACCATACACAACATTCTTCAAAAATAAGGTGACCTTAAGAACACATCCCAAGTTCTTAAACTAAGATTGCCTCCTCATTCTATCTGTATCATCCCATTCATCTCCCATTGTTCTTCCCAAAACCCCATGGGAATAAACAAGAAGCAGCACTCCACACCCTGGACATTCAAAGCGTGCTAGCCTTTTACATCAAGAGAACAAAGACTTTTTGAAAGTCACCAAAATTATTCTTCTCCATCACAGAACTCTCAAAAGGAGATACCATATCTAAACAGAGACTGTCTAAATGGATCTCCAGATGCATTGAGTTTTGCTATCGTCAACAACAGCTTCAGCCCCCACCGGAGACCCACACATATTCCACCAGATCTCTATCTGCTTTGATAGCCTTTCTTAACAACGTAACCATTATGAACATCTACAAAGCAGCAGCCTGGGTGTTAGCCCGTACATTCAGACAACGTTATGCATTAGAGCAGCATTCATCATCAGATGCTCTAGTCACCTAAAGTGGACCTCCCATAGGGACACACCTCGAAGAAGAGGAGAAAGTTACCCTGTGCAGTAACTGAGGTTCTTCAATATGGTTGTCCCTGTGTGTGCTCCATTACTCTCCCTCTTCTTCAGAGTTTTCATATTAAATACTTTGGTAGAGACAGAACTGAGAGTAGAGTGTTGGTCGCACGGTGCTATGTAACTGCCTGAGGCAGTGCGAGATGGGGACCGGCACTGTGGTGCACCCGCAGAGACAACCATCTTGAAGAACATTAGTTACTGTGCAGGGTGAGTAATTTTCTCTTCTTTCTTCTCCTTGTAACAAACTTTTATGTACTTGAAAACTGTTATCGTGTCCCCCGCCCTCAGTCGTCTCTTCTCCAAACTAAACAAACCCAATTTTTTCAATCTTCCCTCATAGGTTATGTTTTCCAGACTTTTAATAATTTTTGTTGCTCTTCTCTGGACTTTCTCCAAGAATGATGGTTAGTTTGGTTTTTTTGCAACAGTGTAACACCGTTGACTCATTTAGCTTGTGATGCACTGTGACCTCCCAATCCCTTTCTGCAGTACTCCTTCCTAGGCAGTCATTTCCCATTTTGTATGTGTGCAACCAATTGTTACTTCCTAAGTGGAGTACAATGTACCCCCACACCTAAGAGGTTGGAACGCCAGTACTTTGTCCTGTCCAAAAAGGGCTGACTTTTTTTTCCCTCGCGCACACCTCTTCTGGAACACTCTCACCCCCACTTCACTAGTGGTGCACGCAGCAACTGAGCAGGCGAGACAGCACTCACATGCCTCCACCCTCCTGGATAGGGCAGCAAAATGCCTTGACCTTCTGGGCCATAAGACATACATTTCCGTGGCCATGCAATTCCACATCTCTAACAAGAAGGCTCTGCTAGTGAAGTTTGACTTTAATAACTATGCCAACCTAACAGAGTTCCTGGAGGATCTGCTGCAGGACAAACAGCAGTGTTTCCAGGCCCTGGTGGAGGAAGGTCACTTGACGGCCAAGGTCAGCCTCCATGCTGTGGTGGATGCAGCGGATGCATCCTCCCGCTCTCTCACCACAGGTTTCATCATGCAGTGAGAGTCCTGGCTGCAATCCTCTGGGTTCCTCAGGAAGGTCCAGACCTCCATCCAGGACCTTCCCATTAATAAGAACAAGCTATTCTCCACAAAGACAGATGAGTCCCTCCACTCTTTGAAGGACTTGAGTGATGTTCCCGTCTCTCGGGATATAGAATCATAGAAGATTAGGGTTGAAAGAGACCTCAGGAGGTCATCTAGTCCAATCCCCTGCTCAAAGCAGGACCAACCCCAACTAAATCATCCCAGCCAGGGCTTTGTTAAGCCGGGCCTTAAAAACCTCTAAGGATGGAGATTCCACCACCTCCCTAAGTAACCCATTCCAGGGCTTCACCATCCTCCTAGTGAAATAGTTTTTCCTAATATCCAACCTAGACCTCCCCCACTGCAATTTGAGACCATTGCTTCTTGTTCTGTCATCTGCCACCACTGAGAACAGCCTAGCTCTATCCTCTTTGGAACCCCCCCGTCAGGTAGTTGAAGGATGCTATCAAATCCCCCCCACACACACTCTTCTCTTCTGCAGACTAAATAAGCCCAGTTCCCTCAGCCTCTCCTCATAAGTCCCCCCAGCCCCTTAATCATTTTCATTGCCCTCCACTGGACTCTCTCCAATTTGTCCACATCCTTTCTGTAGTGGGGGGCCCGAAACTGGACGCAATATTCCAGATGTGGCCTCACCAGTGCCAAATAGAGGGGAATAATCACTTACCTTGATCTGCTGGCAGTGCTTCTACTAATGTTGCCAAGAAGGCTAACGGCATATTGGGCTGCAAGGGCACACTGTTGACTCATATCCAGCATCTCACCCACTGTAATTCCCAGGTCCTTTCTGCAGAACTGCCACTTAGCCAGTTGGTCCCCAGCTTGTAGCAGTGCATGGGATTCTTCTGTCCTAAGTGCAGGACTCTGCACTTGTCTTTGTTGAACCTCCATCAGATTTCTTTTGGGCATTCCTCCAATTTGTCTAGGTCACTCTTGACCTTATCCCTACCCTCCGGTGTATCTACCTCTCCCCCCAACTTAGTGTCATCTGTGAACTTGGTGAGGGTGCAATCCATCCCATCATCCAGATCATTAATGAAGATGCTGAACAAAACCAGCCCCTGGACCAACCCCTAGGGCACTCCACTTGATACTGGCTGCCAACTAGACATTGAGCCGTTGATCGCTACCTGTTGAGCCTGACGATGTAGCCAGCTTTCTATCCATCTTATAGTCCATTCTTCCAATCCATACTTTTTTAACTTGCTGGCAAGAATACTGCGGGAGACTGTATCAAAAGCTTTGCTAAAGTCAAGGTATATCACGTCCACCACTTTCCCCATATCCACAAAGCCAATTATTTCATCATAGAAGGCAATCAGGTTGGTCAGGCATGACTTGCCCTTGGTGAATCCATGTTCCCTGTTCCTGATCACCTTTCTCTCCTCCAAGTGCTTCTAAATGGATTCCTTGATGACCTGCTCCATAATTTTTCCGGGACTGAGGCGAGGCTGATGGATCTGTAGTTCCCCGTATTCTCTTTCTTCCCTTTTTTAAAGATAGGCACTATATTTGCCTTTTTCCAATCATCCGGGACCTCCCCCGATTGCCATGAGTTTTCAAAGATAATGGCCAGTGGCTTTGCAATCACATCAGCCAACTCTCTCAGCGCCCTCGACTTGCATTGCATCCATCCCCATAGACTTGTGCATGTCCAGCTTTTCTAAATAGTCCTTAACCTGTTCTTTAACCTATTCATGTACACTGACACCCTGTCAGAAGCAACAGAGACCAATTTTCCGGTCACACTCCCTATGCCCCATACAAGGTCACCTACCCTTGGTATCAGGAGCCTGCACGACACCGCCCCCAGTCCCCAGGGCTTCTACTCTCCGTACTTTCTCAGCCTGAAAAAGGGAGGAGGACTCTGCCCTATACTTGATCTCCAACTGCTCAATATATATATCAGGAAAGCCAGGTTCTGTATAGTGACACTCACTTGCATCATCCCCTCCCTTTCCCAGGAGGCATAGCTCTGGACGTGAAGGATGTGTACTACCACATCGACATCCATCTGGGCCACCGCAGGCATCTTTGCTTCCGCGTGAGCGACAAGCACTACCAGTTCAGACTTCTCCCCTTTGACACTGCGATGGCCCCAAGAGTCTTCACTGAAGTCTTGGTGGTCATGGCTGCTCCAACTAAGACTACTGGGGTACTCTATGTTCCCTTTCTTAGATGACTGGCTTCTGGTGCCTCCCCAAGATGGCATTGATCATCCGTCCTCTCTGCTGTCTTCTCACCACACTCGACGGCTTGACGTCTGTTTCAATGAGGAGAAATCTGTGTTCATCCTGATGCAGACAGTCCACTTAATCGGAGCATGCCTGGATTCTGTAGCAACTCAGGTCTCTCTCCTGCCAGGATATTTCGCTGCCCTGATGGCCCTACACTACAACTCACACACCAGAGTGCGCCGCTGTCTGTCTCTTTGTGGGCATATGGCAGCCTGCACCCATGTGACTCTGCATGCCCATCTGCACTTGCGCTGTCTACTGCTGTGGCTCCTATCAGTCTGCAGACCACACTTCGACCACATGGCCACCACACTGATTGTCTCACATCCAGTCCAGGCCTCCCTCACATGGTGGACCAACCCTTTCAAGTGATGATAGGTACCTCCTTTGCCACTCCTTTCCCAACCACCACCCTCACCACAGACGCCTCCCTAGCCAGTTGGGGTGCCCACCTGGTCAGCCATGCCACCCAAGGGGCTTGGATTCAGCATGAAGCCCACATACACATCAATAGCCTGGAGATGCAGGCTCACCTCATCTGCCATATGTTCCTGCCCTTATCTGAGCTCTCCACATTCAGCTCCTTTCTGACAATACCACTGCGGTGGCATACGTAAACAGGCGGGAGGGCACCAAGTCCTAGTCACTTTGTGTGGAGTCCATCCGCTTCTGGAACTGGTGTATCCACCACAATGTCCTACTCCATGCAGCGTACCTCCTGCAAGTGCAGAACTCTCTTCGGACACACTCAGGTGGACCTGCTACCTCAATTAAGAGTGGGAGCTACACATACCACTCCGCTCTGTCTGCCATGCCTGGGGCATTCTTCACTGGGACTTCACCACTCACAAAAACCACAAGTTTCCCCTCTACTGCTCCTGGGGGACCATGGAGCGCAATTCCCAGGGCAATGTTCTCCTTCTTCTGTGGTGGGACGGTCTCTGCTATGCCTTCCCCTATTCCCCTCCTTTCCCAAATACTGCGCAGGATCTGTTGCAATTGAGCCACAGCCCTACTGATAACTGTTTTGCTCTGACAGTTCTGGTTTTCAGACTCTCCCCCCGCCCCTCAATCTACTTCCTCACACTGCCAGACCTCCTCACCCAGCACCAGGGCAGAGTCTGACATCCCAGACCAGGCTCGCTTCACTTCACAACCTTGGTTTTTGGATGGGACTTGCATGTAAACAATGCCTGCTTGACATCGGTACATCACCTACTTAAGCAGCAGACGAGAACATAAGAATGGCCATAGTGAATCAGACCAAAGGTCCATCTAGTCCAGTATCCTGTCTTCCGACAGTGGCCAATTTCCAGGTACTTTAGAGGGAATGAAGAGAACAGGTAAAGATCAAGTGATCCATCCCGTGTTGCCCATTCCCAGCTTCTGGCAAACAGAGGGTAGGGACACCATCCCTGCCCACCCTGGCTAGTAACCACTATCCTCCATGAATTTATCTAGTTCTTTTTTGAACTCTGTTATAGTCTTGGCCTTCACAACATCCTCTGGCAAAGAGTTCCACAGGTTGACTGTGCCTTGTGTGAAAAAATAATTCCTTTGGTTTGTTTTAAACCTGCAGCCTATGAATTTGATTTGGTGATCCCCAGGTTCTTGTGCTATGAGGAGTAAATAACACTTCCTTATTTACTTTCTCCACACCAGTCTTGATTTTTATAGACTTCTATCAAATCCCAAGCTGAAAAGTCCCAGTCTTATTAATCTCTCCTCATATGGAAGATGTTCAATTCCCCTAATCATTTTTGTTCCCCTTTTCTGTACCTTTTCCAATTCCAGTATATCTTTTTTTTGAGATGGGGTGACCACTTCATGCAGTATTCAAGATGTGGGCGTACCATGGATTTATATAGAGACAACCTATTTTCTGTCTTACTATCTGTCACTTTCCTAATGATTCCGAACATTCTGTTAGCTTTTTTGACTGCCATTGTATATTGAGTGGGTGTTCACAGAGAACTATCCACAATGACTCCAAGATCTATTTCTTGAGTGAAAACAGGTAATTTAGACTCCATCATTTTATATGTATAGTTGGGATTGTTTTCCAATGTTTATTACTTTGCATTTATCAACATTGAATTTCATCTGCCATTTTGTTGCCCAGTCACCCAGTTTTGTGAGATCCCTTTGTAACTCTTCACATTCTGCTTTCCACTTAACTATCTTGAGTAGTTTTGTATCATCTGCAAATTTTGCAACCTCCTGTTTACCCTTTTTTCCAGATTGTTTATAAATATGTTGAACAGTACTGGTCCCAGAACAGACCCCTGGGGGACACCAATTTTTACTTCTCTCCATTCTGAGACCTGGCGATTTATTCCTACTCTTTGTTTCCCTTTTGTGAGGGACCTTATCAAAGGCTTTCTGAAAATGTAAGTATACTATATCCACTGGATCCCCCATGTCCATATGCTTGTTGATCCCCCTCAAAGAATTCTAATAGATTGGTGAGGCATGATTTCCCTTTACAAAAACTATGTTGACTCTTCCCCGACAAATCATGTTCACCTAGATGAGCTTCCACACAGGCTTACTATGCTGTGAAATTGAAGCGTTTCACCTCCTGGGTGCAATGCCAGCATCTCCCCCTTAGTGATGTCTCCGTCCCTACCATCCTGGACTACTTCCTGGATTTAAAGACTTCAGGCTTTTCCCTCAGCTCAGTCCAAGTCCACTTTATGGTATTTAGTGCCTTCCTCCCACCAATGGATGGCCACTTGGTGTTTTCCCACCCCTCCACCACCTGCTTTCTGAAAGGGCTGATGAACACTTCCCACCAGTCCTTAAACCAACTCCCCCCTGGAACCTCAATCTTGTACTTTCTGCCCTCATCAGACCTCCCTTCGAGCCCCTGGCCACATGTTTCCTCTCACACTTATCCATGAAGGTCATATTTGTTGTGGCCATCACTTCCACTAGGCAGGTCAGCGAATTGGGAGCCATGATGGCTGACCTCCCCCATAAACTTCCATAAAAAGTTTTGTTGCATGTTTACCCTAAGTTTCTCACAAAAGTGGTCTCTGAGTTCCACCTCAACCAGTCAATCCATCTCCTAGTCTTCCATCCTAAGCCATACTTCACTCCAACAGGCAGGACTCTGCATTCATAGGATGTCCGCTGTGCACTTGTGTTCTACCTTGACAGGACCCGCTCTTTTGCACCTCTCCATGCCTTTTCATAGCCCTTGCAGAAAGGTTGCTAGGCCAACCCCTTTCTTCACAGCTCATATCGAAGTTCATCTCTACCTGCATCATAGAGTGCTACAGGTAGTCAGGATTACAGCCCACTGCTTTACGTACAGCTACCTCCGCCTCCCTAGTGGACATCCCCTTGCAAGACATATACCAGGTGGCAACCTGGCGCTCTGTGCGTATCTTCACCACCTACTGTGCCATCGCCCAGGGAGCGACGGAAGATGCAGCTGTGGGCTGTGCTGTCCTGCAGACAGCGATACCTCGTTTGTCCTCATACCCGCCTCCAAGCTGAGCTTTGCTTGATTCTCACCTGCATTTGGATACATATAGGAACCATCACTCAAAAAAGAAGAGGAGGTCACTTACCTGTAACTGGATGCGTGATCCCTATTTGTATTCCAATACCCACTCACTGTCACCTCTGGTACGGACTGCGCTACTTAGTGTGAAGAGGGTGACTGAGGGACCGTCTCCCTGCATAGCCTCTTAACCTCACCTGGAGCACGAGATAACATATCACGCACATGCACATCAGTGGAGACTGCTAGTGAAAACTTCCTGCTTCAGTGTATGGCGCACATGTGCACCCAAGTTTGGAATACAAATAGGGACCACATATCTTGAAGAACTGCCAGTTACAGGTAAGTCATTTCCTCTTTCATTACTATTATGTTGTCAAAATCTCAGCCATGATGTTATGTGCATTATGGCAGTAGTCTACTTTGTTTTATTCAAACAGGAACGTCCAGATAATCCATGGGGCAAAGTATCTGTTAATCTTTATTTTGATGGGATGTCACTTTCTTCCTTTATGGCATACCACAAATACTGCATTTTTGAAGATTGTCCGGATATATCCAATCTGGTAAGTAAGATTTATTTTTTGTTTTTGCTGCTCTAGTGGCTCTGAAAGATTAAACATTTAATCAATTTATGGTTGTGACCCTCCCCCCAGGTTATTGTCATTAATACTTTGTCACACTTTAATGCCTTTTTGGTTTGTTGTATGTTACTAATGTCTAAAAATGTATAAATCAGCAATGTCAAAGGCATAGTTTGCAAGTAGAAAAAAACATAGGTACAACTTCTTGCCAAAGTGACATGGAAATTCTTAGGAAATTTCAAACTCTGTGCTCTTGAATTCATCCATAGCAACAGTGATAACTGTACTGAAAATGATAGCTACTTAATTTTAAATTTTATTAATGAATTTATTATTTTAAACTGATATAAAACTTAGTTCTTCTTCGAGTGATTGCTCATGTGCATTCCAATAGGTGTGTGCATGCACTGTGTGCACCATCGCCGAAAAGCTTTTCCCCTAGTGGTACCCGTCGGTTAGACTGTGGAGACCCCTAGAGTGACACCTTTATGGCGGTGTATATATGTCCCTGCTGACCCGCCGCCTGCTCAGTTCCTTCTTACCGCCCATGACGGTCGTTGGAACAGCTCAGTCTTTTGTATCTGCAAATGTGTTACCTAGTGGTTCCCTTGTTTTTGTGTGAATAGTGGTTAGTTAGTTGTTAATAGTTGTAGATCTGTTTAGCTTACTTCATGGGGCTTTCCCCCCTTCTACTCTCCCCGGCACCAGGGCATGCCTTGGTTGCAGGGGTTTAAGGCGTGCTAGTGGTGGGCAAAACCTATGTCCACAAGTGCTCCTCACGCCACCTGTCTCAAGTGCCTCGGGGAGGGCCATCAAACAGATAAGTGCCCAATTTGCCGGAGCTTCAGATCCCGGACTAAGAGGGAGCAGGACTATCGTCTGAAGCTCCTCCTGATGGAGTCGGCCCTTCAGCCAGAGCCGACACTGGCATCCTCGGTGTGCAGTGCACTGGCCTCGGTGTGGGATGTCCCGGCATCGAGGAAGGACTCCACCAGCGAGCACCAACACCGCTCCCCAGGCTGCAAGGCCAGTACCATGAGGTGTCACCGTTCACGTTCCTGGTGCCGCATAAAGAAAAAGAAACCAGACGGGACGTTCCCTTGTCAAGAAACCGAGGGGGGATTCCAGTGGGGTGCATCCTCCGGCGGGACACCGTCGATCTGGTGCTCAAGAACCGATGACGTTGATTCTGGCCCGAGTGGCAGAGCCATTGAATCCGGTGAGAATGGACTCCCCTACCCGGGACGATTTGGAGGAAGAGCTTGACCTCTCTTCCACTCTGGACACACATGAGGTAGTTCGAGACCTCATTGCCATGATGGCACAGTACCTAGCTTCGCAAACTCAGGCACCACCAGTAGCACCGGCGACGGCACAACTGCAGTGTCAAGCCTGGCACTGCTGACGGCTCCAACATCCGTCGCGGCACCGATGGCAGCATCGCCATTGATTCATCATCGGGGGAAGCCCATGATGTTGCAGCACCGATCTCCGTCTCCCCGGTACTGCTCACTGGTACCATCAGGCTCTGGTCCCCCATGGTCGGGTACTGTATACTTGTCAGAGTTGGACGCCGAATCGTCTGTCTCCCGAAGCAGCCACTCCCGGTCCCGGCACCGTAGGCCCGCGGAACAACCAGCACCAGCCATCACTTGGCCACCCCAGTGGCAGGGCCCAGTACAATGGCCCTTTTGGACCCCTAGGCCCTACCACCAGGCTCAGGGATCCAGGCCGGTATCTGTAGTGTCGGCCCCCCTGTACTCCTCCATCAGCAACATCGCTGGCACGCTACACCCCTAGGGCCCCTGAGGACTCCGTACAAGACAGGGCTGCTGAACTGCCACAGGCAAGCGCAGTCCCTCCTCCACCAACGTCGGTGGCTCCTGAACCTCTGGTCTTGGGGAGCTCTGAGGTACCTGACCCGACCTCCAGAAAACCAGAGGGGCTGGAAGACCCCGTCCCGGGAACCTCTTCACTGGACGAGGCAGTGGTGGGCACATCTACCACTCTACCACCAATGGACACCAAAGGCTACCAAGACCTGCTCAGGAGGGTGGCAGTTAACCTTAACCTCCAGGCAGGGGAGGTTATGGAGAACGCGGAGCCAATGGTGGACATCCTCACTCCCGAGGGTCCTTCTAGAGTGGCCTTACCCCCATAAGGACAGTTCAGAACTCCACGAAGGTGCTCTGGCAAACCCTGGCCTCTATACCACCAATGGCTAAAGGGGGTCAAGAGACGCTACTTTGTGCCGCAAAAGGGCTATGAGCACCTTTTTACCCACCCCCAGCCGGGGACTCTGGTGGTGGTTGCAGCAAACCACAAGGAGCGGCATGGACAGCCAGGCCCTGCACCTAAGTCACAGGACACCAAGAAGCTGGATCTCTTTGGCCATAAAGTCTATTTGATTGGTGGGCTCCAGCTTCGAGTAGCGAATCAGTAGGCAGTGCTTAGCCGATACGCCTTTAATTCCTGGAGCTTGTTGGCTAAGTTCCAGGAGTTAATCCCGGCCGACTCTCAAGGAGTTTGGTGCGCTCCTTGAAGGGGGTAGAGTGGTGTCTAGGACCGCCCTCCAGGCAACACTGGATGCGGAAGACTCTGCGGCTCGAACCATGGCCACCGCCATTGCAATGAGGCGCAGCATGTGGCTCCAGGTTTTGGGTATCCCACTGGAGGTCCAGAATACCATACAGCACCTCCCTTTGACTGCAAGGGCCTGTTTGCTAAAAACAAGGACACGGGCCTGAATAGCCTAAAGGACTCTTGTGTGACTCTGAAGTCTCGGGGGCTACGCACCCCAGGACCTCAGAGAAAGCCCTTTACACCTCAGCCCCCATCCCGCTTCTACCCTGGGCCTCCTAGACGAGATCCATCAAGGAGAAGGGGCAGGAATAATAGGAGGCGCCCACCGCACTCCTCCTCGCACCAAGGCTAGGGTTCAGCCAAATAGGCTTGGGGCCAGTGGGCTAACTTTTGAAGATGCGCCAGAGGACGGCGCACCAGTAGCCATCTTGGATTCCCCCCCCCCCATTTTGTGAATCGACCTTCCCGCTTCTACCATGTTTGGTCTCAGATCATGTCAGACCGCTGGGTCCTCAGCATGGTGGGGGCATGATATTCTATCCAATTCTATTCCCTCCAGCCCTCCTGTCCCTCTTCAGGGACCCCTCTCACGAGCAGCTCCTTTTACAGGAGATGCAATCGCTCCCAGCTCTAGGGGCAATAGAGGACGTTCCTCAGGAATTCAGGGGCAAGGGGTTCTACTCCTGCTATTTCCTCATCCCCAAGGCCAAGGACGAGCTTCAGCCTACCCTGGACCTACGAGACCACAACACATTCATAAACAGGGTGAAGTTTCGCATGGTCTCTCTGGCCACCAACATTCCCTCCATGGATCTGGGAGACTGGTACGCTGCCCTCGACTTGAAGGATACGTACTTTCACATTGCTATTATCCCAGCCCACAGACCCTTTGTCAGATTCGTGGTCAGTGGCCACCACTACCCGTTCAGGGTGTTCCCATTTGGCCTCTCAATGGCCCCCCGGGTGTTCACCAAGTGTATGGTGGTCGTGGCAGCCTTCCTCCGCAGGCACCAGGTGCAGTATTCCTGTATCTGGACAACTGGCTCATCAAGGCCGAGTCCCACGCATGGGTGGCAGAACACATGTCCCTGGCCAAGGCTACGTTTCATAGGCTGGGACTTGTATTGAACGAGCCCAAGTCCACATTGACACCCACACAAAGAATAGAGTTCATCGGCACTCTCTTGGACTCCACGCACACAAGGGCAGTCTTTCCGGAACTGCGTTTCAAGTGCTCGCGGACATTATCAAGCCTTTACTCCGCTTTCCCACAACCACGGCCAGAAACTGTATGAAACTATTGGGGCACATGGCAGCCTGTACATACATGGTACAGTACGCCAGGCTGCGCTTTCAGCCCCTCCAGGCGTGGTTAGCACAAGTGCACAGACTGGGCAGGGACCCATTGGACTTAATAGTGACCCTCCCGCCTCGGATTCTCAACTCTCTCCACTGGTGGCGGTAACCACTGCTGGTTTGTGCGGGAGTACCCTTTGCCAAGACCCAACCTACGCTCTCCCTGGTCATGGATGCCTTGGTGCTCAGTTGGGGAGCACATCAGGGGAATATCAGAACCCAGGGCCTCTGGTCCCATACAGGGCTATCCTTGAACATCAATGTAAGGGAGTTGAGGGCGGTTTGCCTGGCATGCCAAGCAGTCCAGGCCCGCCTTCAGGGCATGTGCATATCAGTACACACGGACAATACTGCAGCGATGTTCTATATAAACAAACAGGGTGGTTCTCACTCCTCTCCCCTGTGTCGGGAAGCCCTCATGCTGTGGGACTTTTGCACTGTCCATTCTATACACCTACAGGCGTCTCACCTCCTGGGGGCGCAGAACGAGCTGGCAACTGACTCAGTCGCTCGTTCCATGGACACAAGTGGTCCCTCGGACCGGACATGGCTCACTCGATTTTTCCAAAGGTGGGGCTCTCCCTACATGTACCTGTTCACAATACGGGGCAACAGGAAGTGCCAGAGGTTCTGCTCCTTCCTGAACCCAGCCCAGGCTCCACCGTGGACGCCTTTCACTTGTCATGGACGGATCACCTGCTGTACACGTTCCTGCCATTCCCCCTCATACACAGAGTGCTCCTCAAGACTCGTCAGGACAGGGGTTCTTTGATCCTCATAGCGCCAGTGTGGCCTCGACAGCACTGGTTCACCATGTTACTGAACCTCTCAGTGGACAGACCTGTAGTGCCCCCTCTCTGTCCGACGCTAATCACACAGGACAGGACCACGGCTGTCTGCAACCCCCCAACCTGGAGTCCCTCCACCTCATGGTGTGGACGCTCCATGGCTGAACCCTCTTGAGCTTCAATGCTCTCGCTCAGTGAGGGAGGTCCTGTTAGGAACTAGGAAATCCTCCACTCGAGCCACGTACCCAGCTAAGTGGAAGCATTTCTCCATTTGGTCTCGACAAAGGGGAACTGAGCCACAATCAGCCCCAATTCCCATTACTTTGGACTATCTTTTATATGTCAAGCACCAAGGGTTAGCGATATCACACCTTGCGGCCATTTCGGCCTTTCACCTTTCATTTCGGTAACCCCATGGTGAGCAGGTTTCTAATGCTGTTTTTGGTAGGGCAGTCCTGCATTCAGCGATCAGGTGAACTCCGACACCTCCCCCTGGGTAACTGCTGGGAAGTCCCTTATTGGAATGCACATGAGCAATCACTCGAAGAAGAAAAAAATGGTTACTTACCTCTCGTAACTGTTGTTCTTTGAGATGTGTTGCTCATGTCCATTCCAAATCCCGGTGGCGCCTCCCCACTGTTGGAGTATTCCGGCAAGAAGGAACTGAGCAGGCGGCGGGTTGGCAGGGCCATATATACACCACCATAAAGGCGCCACTGTAGGGGTCTCCACAGCCGACCTAACAGGTACCGCTAGGGGAAAAGCTTTCCGGCGATCATGCACGCGGCACATGCGCACACCTGTTGGAATGGACATGAGCAACACATCTCAAAGAACAACAGTTACGAGAGGTAAGTAACCATTTTTATGGACTATCATCCAAAAGGTACAATAGTTAACTTCAGAAAAGCATTTAAACTCTCAAATTATTTTTAAGGACACTTCTTCAGTAAGATATCTAACTCTCCCTGCTTCTTCTGATCTTGTTTCTCTAGAAGTGGCAGAAACTTCAGGGGGAGTGGCTTTTTCTCACCTCATCCTGAATAACATTTCCTCTCTATGGAGAGGGAGGAAGCCAAGATTTTTCTTCTATGCTTTGTTTTTGCTCCACTTTATATTCTCACTGCTCTGCACTTTCAGAGAATCATAGAAATGTAGGGCTGGAAGGGACTTCAAGAAGTCAAGTCCTGTCCCCTGTGCTGAGGCAAGACCAAGTAAATCTAGACCACCCAGATAGGTATTTGTCCAGCCTTTTCCTTAAAACCTCTAATGATGGGGATGCCTCAACCTCTCTTGAGAGCCTATTCCACAGCTTAACTACCCTTATAGTTAGAAAGATTTTCCTAATATCTAACCTTAATTTCCCTTGCTTCAGAATAAGCTATTACTACTTATCCTACTTCCAGTGGACATGGAAGACAATTGATCACATTCCTTTTTATAACAGCCCTTAACATATTTGAAGACTATTAGCAGGTCCCCCTCAGTCTTCTTTTCTCAAGACTAAAGATGTCCAGTTTAGAAAAACCTTTTTCAAAGGTCAAGTTTTCTAAGCCATTTATTTATTTATTTTTGCTATCCTCTGCACTCTCTCCAATTTGTCCACCACTTTGCTGAAATATGGAGCCCAGAATTGGACATAGTACTCCAGCTGAGGCCTCACGAGTGCCAAATACAGTGGGATAGTTCATCCCATGTCTTAGATTCAACACTCCAGCTAATATATGCCTCAATTATATTAGCCTTTTTTGCAGCTGCATCACATTGTTGACTCATGTTCAATTCACAGTTCATTTTAACCTCCAGATCTTTTTCAGCAGTACTACCACCTAGCCAATTATTCCCCATTTTGTAGTTGTGCATTTGATTTTTTCCTTCCTAAGGTAGTACTTTATACTTGTCTTTATTGAATTTCACCTTGTGGATTTCAGATGAATTCTCCAATTTGTCAAGGTAATTTTGAATCATAATCCTTTCCTCCAAAATCCTAACAACCCCTTCAAGCTCGGTGTCATCCACAAGTTTTATAAATATATTCTCCACTCCATTATCCAAGTAATGAAAATATTGAAAGGTACCAGACCCAGGACTGACTCGTGGGACTCTACGAAATAAATCTCTCCAGTTTGACAGCAAACCAATGATAAACTAGTCTTTGAGAACAGTCTTTCAATTAGTTGTTCATCCACCTTATAGTCATTTCATCCCTTCTCCCATTTAGTTGTGCCCCAAAATGCACAGTTGTTGGAAGATAACTATTGGGTACCTATTTTCAGCCATGTTTTTGAGAGAAGCTATGAAGCGGTGCAAGAGGGAACCTGATTTTTTGAGGGTTGTTGAAAGTAACCAATCACACCTCAAAGTTCAAGGAGGGTTGGTCCATCCTTACTAGAAAATACTGTAATTTTTTATATATGGATTCCCTTTCTGTTAATGAATTGGCCAAATCCTGCAGTTCTCAGACAAAATTCCCATTGGAACTCGGTGGAAATTTTGTTTGAATGCAGACTGAAGAATCAGGTTCTAAAGCCTCAATTCATGAAAGTACTTGAATATGTACTTTATTTCCATTGATATCAGTGGGAGTTAAATGGTTTCCTGAATCAAGGCAGCCTGTATGTATTATGAATTAAGGAAATATTACCTGAAAAATCTGCTAAGTGTTTTTTCTACATATTTTAGGTGTTTATAAGGCCCCAATTACACTAGTACCTAAATTGAACTGTACTCTACTTACTTTTTAGGAAATAATAAATTACAGTGAAAAGTGTTTTGAGGATAAATGTCAGATCAGCTATGAGGTAAGTTTCAATCTTTAGCGTGTGAGTGGGTGAGTTTAGGTTTTGTGGGTTTTTTACAATTGATCACTAAAACTCCTTACCTTACCGAATCCTTTTGTGCCAGGTCCCAGTCTCTGTTTTATTCAGATCCCTCCTAAAGACTTGCTTCCTTCTTGAAATGGTTGAAACCCTTCTTTATTCTTGTTAAAGAAAAATTTTAAAATGGACTTTTCAGTATTTCAGCCATTTTTAAGTCAAGTGCAAAGTACATTATATATTGTATTGTTACTTTGGGAGGGAAGCCATGGATTGATTTTTAGCATTTGCTGTTGACCAATGCCTTGTCTGTACCTCTATTTTATCTTTTAGTGGAGAAGTTGCACCTAATTATCAGTGCTTTATTCTGCTGTAGTATCTTCTTGTTCTTAGCCTCAAATAAAGTACATAACTTAAGAATGGGTCAAACCAATGGTCCATCTAGCCCAGTATCCTGTCTTCCAACAATGGCCAGTTCCAAATGCTTCAACGGGAATGTACAGAAGAGGGCAATTATCAAGTGATCCCTCCCCTGTTGTCCGGTCCCACATCTGGCAGTCAGAGGCTTCGGGACACCCAGAGAGTGGGGGTGCATCCCTGACCATCTTGGCTAATAGCCATTGATGGACTTTTCTTCCATTAACTTATCTAATTCTTTTTTGAATCCAGTTATAGTTTTGGCCTTCACAACATCTCATGGCAATGAGTTCCACAGACTCACTGTGTGTTGTGTGAAGAAGTACTTCCTTTTGTTTGTTTTGAAACTGCTCCCTACTAATTTCATTGGGTGATCCCTCGTTCTTGTGTAAGGCTCCATGTTTGTCACAGATTTTCTGTGACCTCCATGACTTCTGCAGCAGCTGATGTGCCTGGCCCAGGGGCCACCTGAGCACCTGGGCCATTTGCACTGGCTGCTGCTGGGGCAGTCTCGCCCCTAGCAACAGGAGTTTGGGGGAGGGCTCAGGGTTGGGGTGCGGGGCAGTGCTTACCTAGGGCAGGCTCCCCAGAACGTCTACAGAAACTCCTCTCCCTCAGCTCCTAGCTCCATGTGCCACCTCTACTGGCAGGCACCACCCCAGCAGCTCCCATTGGCCGCAGTTCCCAGCCAATGGGATCTGCAGAACCGGGGATTGGGGCCAAGCGGAGGCAGCAAGTGAAGGTAGGGAGCCTGCCCCAACCCCGCCAACCCTTCCCTCAAGCACCAGCTGCGCCGCCGCGACACACCCCCCCCCAGCACCCGCGGTGCCCCCTAGCTGTCCTCTTCCCCCCCCCCATAAGTTTTAGTCAGGGGTATATAGTAAAAGTCATGGACAGGTCATGGGCCATGAATTTTTGTTTACTGCCTAGGACTAAAACATAGTAGTCTTTTTTCCAAGCTGAATAATCCTAGTCTTTTTTTAAATCTACTCTCATATGGAAGCTGTTCCATACCCTTAATCATTTTTGTTGCCCTTTTTCTGTACCTATTCCAATTCTTATATTATCTTTTTTGAGATAGGGTGACCAGAACTGCTCACAGTATTAAAGGTTTAAATACTATGGATTTAAATAGTGGCATTATGATATTTACTGTTTTATTATTTACCCCTTTCCTAATGGTTCCTAATACTCTATTAACGTTTTTGCTAGCAGCTGCACATTGAGCAGGTGTTTTCAGAGAACTATCAACAATGACTCCAAGATCTTTGTGTGGCAACAGCTCATTTAGACCACATCATTTTAGATGTATAGTTGTGATTGTTTTTCAATATGCATTACTTTGCATTTATCATCATTGAATTTCATTTGCCATTTTGTTTCACATTCACCGAGTTTTGTGGGATCTCTTTGTAACTCTTCGCAGTCAGCTTTGGACTTAACTATCTTGAGTAATTTTGTATCATCTGTAAACTTTGCCACCTCACTGCTTACTCCTTTTTCTAGATCATTTATGAATATGTTGAACAGCACTGATCCCAGTACAGATCCCTGGGGGACACCACTGTTTACCTCTCTCCATTCTGAAAACTGACCATTTACTGCTACCCTTTGTTTCCTGTCTTTTAACCAATTACTGATCCATGAGAGGACCTTCTCTCTTACCCATTACTGCTTACTTTGCTTTAAGAGCCTTTGGTGAGGAACCTTGTCAAAGTAGTGACATCATTTTATTTTTTAATATCTTAACAGTTTAGGAGTACCTCTGAATAGCTTTTCTTTACATATTTACATCCTCCTTAAACAAAATTTGTGCATTGACTGAATTAGTTCTCTAACCTCTTTATCTGCTTAAAAATGGAAGATAAGAAGAAAAATGGAACCAAGGAAAATTTGAATTTGATTTGATTTTTCTTTGTCATCAGGGATGTCTTGTTTACCTTATTTTAGTCTATACAAATAACTCCTCTGTAGTTAATCAGAAGTCATAGAAGGGCAAACTTGAAATTAGTTACCAAAATGTGAAACCTAACTAAATCCTATCTTGTTCTAGGAGTTGCTGTTATCCGAAGCAGGGGCTCCTGTTTTGCCACCATATACAATGCTAACACTACCTATTCCAGGAGAACTTTTTCCTGTTAGTGTTAAGCACCTTGTGTCACCTAATAAGGTATATGTTATAAATGTTTGTTTAATAATGGTTACAGGATATGACTGCCTCTTTCCAGTCTTGTGAACACTATCATGGAAATATATCAGTGTCAGCATACAAGCATTTGTGGTTATCAGTTATTGATAATTTAAATCTGTATCAGTTAATTAAATTACAGCATGTCAGATATTTATATAGTGGTTCAAATATTTGGGTGGCAGGAGTGTTTGAGAAATAAACAATCCTGTCTCTATTCTTTAAAAAATATTCTCAATGTCATGTTCACATTATAGACATGACCTTTTAAAAGCAGATGCCTCCTTGCCACACACAAGCTATGCTGGCAGGAGTATTTATCTTAGTAGGATCACCCATGCCAGACAGGTCAAAGAGTAGGAGCCAGACTAAGGCAATCTATTAGCCCACCTGGTAGGGGGTTAAGAGTGGGCTAACAACCTACTTCTGTGTAAAACAAAGTCATTACAGAAACCTATACTACTGCTCTGTTCAACAAACTCAATCCAACTTAATTCAAATAGACCTAGAAGAGAGATGAAAACATGAAGTTGCCAGACCCCAAGGAAGCTACTCTACTGATGAATTTGCTCTCTCCAAAATCCATTACCAAAATTGGTATGTGGAATGTGTGGACACTAACATGAGGCTGGTAAAACAGTCAAAGTAACAAAAGAAATGGGGTGATATAAATTAGATGTACTTGGCCTAAGTGAAATGAGATGAGTTACATCAGGACAAATCACCTTGTCAGCTGGACACATCCTACTATATTCTGGATTACTGAATGCCAGTGACATGCACAGTGGTGGTGTGGGTCTGATAAAATTGGGGGGGGCGGCAACCAAAAGCCTGATAGAATGGGTACCAGTTTCAAAAAGGATTAGAATAGTACAATTTTCATCAAAATTCCAGAAAGTGTCTGTTGTTCAATGTTGTTCTCCAACAAATCAAACTAACCAAGAGTTAAAAAAAAAAAAACACTTTGTACAAGCAGCTACATAACAAAATAGATAAAATCCCCAAAAGAGATGTCGTCCTAGTAACTGGAGAAATTAATGCTAAAGTAGGGAGCAACAACACTGGCATGGAAGTAAATATGGGGAAACAAGACCTTGGTGAAATGAATGAAAATGCTGAAATGTTTGTGATTTTTGTGGAATGAATGACCTGGTCATTGGAGGAACCATCTTCCCTCACCATACTATTCATAAAATAACTTGGAGGTCAGCAGATCACAGAACAGAAAACCAAATTACATTATACCAACAAAACAAGGAACCAAACCACATTACAATTCTGCACAAATGTAATAGAACTTTAAAAGATGTAGTAGCAGGTGTGAGAATGGACCACACACTAACTAAATTGAAAATAAAAATAAAAACAAAGAATAGGTCTGAACAGCAGAGACACCACATTATAATGTCACCCAACTAAAATGCAGCAAGAGTTTATAATTGCTCTAGCAAATAGATACCAGGTGCTTGAAGATGATGAGACAATAGAAGGCAAATGGAAATAGGTAAAGGATACTTTCACTAAAACGTGTAAAGAAATGCTGGGATTCAGGAAGAAACATCACAATGAAAGGTTATATGAGAGGAAAGATGCAAAATTAAACTGAAATAAAAACACAGACACACTGACTCCAGGAGGAATATGCAGTAAAGAACAGAGGCCAAAATAGTGGTAGGAAAGACAAATTAAACTTTGTAGACAAAATGGCAAGAGATGCACAAACTGCTGCAGCACAAAATGACACGAAGACACTGCAACATCATTAAACAGTTATCAGGAAGAATGTCCCAAGTAAGATAATTACACATTATAAAGAATAAAGAAAGTGATAGATTCAAGGTAACAACGAGAATAGGCAGGGTTCAGACATGAGAAATCATGTATGGATCAAATAATAATCCTATATAGTATCATAGAACTTGTGATCTAGTGGAAGTCAAAGCTTTATATGAATTGGTAGATTTCCAAAAAGCATTTAATACAGTGGGTAGAACAGTTTATGGAAATTGCTGTCACAATGGAATCCCTCAGAAATTTCAGAGCTTCTCTGAAAATATGATGTGAAGTAATGCATAACAGTGAACTGAGGTTACTGTGGGCATCAGCCCAGGATGTCTTATGTCACCCATGATCTTTTTACTGGTGGTGGATTGAGTAATATGGGGATTAAGTAATAAGGGACATGCAGTGGACTTGGACCCAGAAGTCAGAGGACCTTGACTTTGCAGATGACATCAACTTGCTATCCCATTCCCATGGAGACATGAAAGATAAAACAAATTATTTACAAGCCTATCCACAAGTAGTAGGATTGAAAATCAACACTGTAAAAACTTAAAACCATTAGAATCAACACACAACAAGAAACACCAGTTGCATTTTCTGGGGCTGACCTAGATGAAATCAGATATATCACATACCTTGTCAGCATTTTAAGTACAACAGATGGAACAGAGGAAGACATTAAACCAGAATAGTGAAAGCAAAATGTGCTTTTGTAACTCTACAGTCGATCTGGAGAAACAGAAATCTTGCCCTCCAACTAAACTTCAAATATTTAACCATTGTAAAGTCGATCTTGCTACATGGTGCTGAAACTTGGAGACTTATGAAGACTTTACTATCTAAACTCTAAATCTTCATCAACAGCTGCTTTAGACAAATCCTCAATATTAGAAAAAATCACAAGCAACAAACGCCTGAAGGAGGATAAAACAGAAGCCAGTAGAACTGGAAATTACAGAACAAAAATGGAGATGGCTAGGACATTCACGGAGGAAAGACCCAATAATGTAACAAGATAGGCATTGAACAGGAACCGCCAGGGCAAGAGGCAGAGAGTTAGGTTTCAATTCTGCTTCTGTTGTGGTTCTATCTGAATAATGTGGAAAGAAGCAAAGACTGCCCAGGAGACCAGTAAAGATGGAAGGCGGTGTTGAAAGCCCTATGTTCTGCATGAAATACAGAGGTGTAAGAGAAGAAAGAGACTTGCACTCACAGATTTTCCCTCAGAAATGTATCTGGACTATGGGACCTCCTTGTTTTTTTTTAAAAACAGTCTGATTTTGTTATTATTCATTTGGTGTAATAGACAATAAGGAATTGGATTTGATCATTGCGGCAGCATACTGATTTCCTCTCCTGTATTTTCCTCCTTGTATTGAAGCGGTGAAACATTCTCATGCCACAATGTTCTGTTTTGTGGGCTTTTAGTATGTTACCAATTATTTTTTGTTGGCCTCCTATTCAGCATTGTTTTTTCTCTCAGTCCACACTGCTGCTACCTGGTACTGCCCCTTCTGGACAAGGGCCTAATCTTATGCCCATCGTAATCAAAGGAAAGACTCCCACACACTTCAGTGAGTTTTGGATCAGACCCCAAACCACAGACCAGTGAGAAGCTGGTTAGGTCATAAAATCTAACGGGGGGATTGATTTACACTGAGCTATTAAAGTTATGTTGCTTGGTAAATCTATAGATCGATCAGTGGCTCTTTGTTACTCTCTTTAATTACTTTTTTTGTATACTGCTGTAGCTTTCTACATGAAACCATGGAAGTTTCTTAGTAGAGCTAATGCTGTTAAAATATAAGACTGAATTTAGAATGTGATGATAAGGTGCTTAGATACCTTAGTGATGGGCTTCCAGTTTAAGAACTAAAATAGAATATATGTTCTCAATTTAATTATCTAACAAATGTTTTTGGTTCCTTGTCCATGAATAATCTGAACTTCTATATGCTTTTGATCAGGATAAATTTTCCATTATAAAGCCACTGCTAGAAACTCTACTCAGATTCCTCCGATTTTGGGCAGCAGTTATGTATATGCAACGTCAGCTTGAAATACATTACAGTGATTAGAAAAATAACAGTACATTGTAATTAGAATCTTTTTTAATCAAGGGTGGATGGTAATGGTGAGTTCTTGTTCAAATGCTGGCCCCTGTCTATATTCTACAACATGGGTATGCATGCACTCCATACGCCTGCGACTGGAGATTTGATGCAGACCATAGCTTTGTATATTAATGAAAGTTTAACTCTATATATAACAATTATTTGCTTATTTATACTAATACACACATTTATACTAATTGGCCACATTAAAAATAAAATTTAGATGAAATAGAATGTTTTCATGCTTCGCAAGAGAGATCAACCGTTATAGAAGTTGTTTTTCCATGAATTTCATAGTGGCAAATACAAAGGAGTGGGAGGGAATCCTGAATTAGACCAAGCCTCTGTGGAAGTCTAACACCTGCACGCTTTCATATATGCCGGGCTTGTGTTACCATGGTTACCAGGTGTGGTATTAATAAACATGCTGGTTGCCTTGAACTAAACCCTGAGTAGTAAAATGTAAAACTAATCTTAAGGTGTGGAGGAAAGAAGAATTAGAGGGAGGGGCAGTGTTTCTTAGTGACAAATCTTTCCAGGATAAAAACTATTATCCTCTTAAATATCCCTTGATCACTTATTACACCTGGCAGTTAATTCTGATGTATCTGTGAAAGCTGTAATCTTTGTCTTTTATAAAAAACCCTTGGTTTTTTTAGATGTACATTTGCCTTGAATCAGCAGAGGACCTTAACCAGGGGAGCGACACAGAAGATAGTGGTGTCAGCTGGGATTTGGAATCTGAGAGTCTAGATCAAGTCCTGAAGCATTGTAATCAGAATGTGGAGTCTCTTCCTTTTCTAACAGATTTTAGAACAGGTATTTTTGCAATTTTATTTTCCCTGTTATACCTTACAGAAGTACAAACCTCTTGAGTAAATAATTCTATTTTATGTGTCGCTATATTTTTAAATAAAACTTAAAACTATAAATTCTTTTGGGAGTATCAGAGTTGCAAGAGACGATAGTGGTGGTTCTTCGAGTGCTCGTGTCAACTCCATGTTAGGTGTGTGCGCTCCCATGTGCACAGTTGCCAGATATTTTTCCCTTAGTGGTATCCATAGGGCCAGCCCTAGCGTCCCTGGAGCCCCATGCTCATGCGCCAGTATAAGGAGCACTGCTGGCCCCACACCCCTTCAGTTCCTTCTTATCACCCGTGACAGTTGCTGAAATGACTTCTCTCTTGTGCTTGCAAGTTGTCCTAGTGGTTTTTGAACTCTGCTATTCTTGTATATAGTTAGGACTTAATTGTTAGCAGTTAGTTAAGTTAGAGTAGATAGTGGTCCCATTGCAGGATGTTGTCCCAGGGACAGGGCATGCCCTGGTCCCCATGTTTCAAACCGGGTGCCACCTGCCATAAGTCCATGCCAGTGAGCAACCTGCATGTGAGCTATTTAAAGTGCCTCCAGAAAGCCCACATTAAAGACAGGTGCATGATCTGCAGGGGCTTCAGGCCATGCACACAAAAGGACCTGCTAATGGAAGCAGCGCTCAGACTGGCCTTGGAGCTGTCCCACTCTGATTCAGCGCAGAGCACTTCAGCCTCAGTACGGAGTGCTCCCCCAGCACCATGGTCTGCTTGGCACTGTTCACCATCTTCAGTGCCAAGGAAGTGGCACAAGAAACTCTGCACTGAAAGAGGGCACTGCCCTGTGTCAAAAAAGGATAAGAGGGGAGAGGCTGATAAGGTGAGACCCCTGCCGAGCCACTTGTCCTCCCCAGAGCTATGGTTGATGACAGTTGAGCCCAATCAGGGATCCACCACTGACTCCTGGGAGCAATTGGGGCACCCTATGCTTGAGAGCCCCTTTGACAATGGAGGCGTTACAGGCAGCAGAGAACCTGATGCCCCTCCCAGTACTGCACAGACCATGAGACCACTCTTCATTGAAGACTGCTCCCTCCAGAGGGAAACCCCCCATGGATCTGCCGCAGTGGTCGCTAACCCAACACCACTCCCCAGCGTCCCAGCACCAGTCTCTAGCTCTGCGGCTTAGGTCACCGGCTTCATGGCACCAGTCACTGGAAGCATGGCACTGGTCTCCGTCCTCCAGGCACCATTCCCTGACTCCACATCATATCCAGCAGGTGGGAACAGCAACAGCTCCACCATGGTCTCCAAGGGAAGAATACTCATCGGAGACCAGAGAGGAATCCATTCTCCCACCAAGGAGACACCACTCTTCTTACACACAGGACTTTAGTGCTATTCCTGCTGTGGGTATTTGGCCCCTGGGGCAATGGCCAGTACACTGGCAATATTGGAACCCCTGGGGGGTTCCTTCCAATGCCACGCCCATACTCCCATCTGTCATCCACAGCCGCATCTGAGAAGTGAGTCTCGGCAACACGTCAGCCAGTACAGGACCCGATTCAGACTTCAACCCCAATACCGAGGCCCCAGCAGCAGCTTCAGTGGAGGTGACCCCAGTAGCGGAGTACTTTCCGGCTCCTCCTGTGGTGTTGGCATCTTCCTCATCCCCAGATTAGGCAGTTGTGGGTCCCACCCTCTGCCACTGGACGACTTCCAGGATCACCAAGAGCTCCTTAAATGGGTTGCCACAAATTTGGGGCTAGAGGTAGAGGAACTGAAGGAGACCATGGACATTCTCTTCGATATTTTTGCTGCAGCAGCCCCCTCTAAGGTTGCACTGCCAGTGTATGACGGGGTGTTAAAACTTGGTAAAGCACTGTGGCTGCCCCCAACTTCGAAAAGGGCAGAGAAAAAATATGTTCTGGCTAAGGGGTATGAATACATGTACTTGCGCCCTCCCCCTGGGTCCCTGGTGGTTTCCACTGCAAATGAGTGGGACAGACAGGGTCAGGCAAGTGTCATGTCTAAAAATAAGAATGCAGAGAGGCTTGACTTGTTTGTCAGAAAGGTATATTCAACAGCTAGCCTATACCTCCAGATCTCTAACCAGCAGGCACTGCTGGGGAGATACAATTATAACATTTGGGACTCTATGGACAGGTTCAAAGCCTCCCTGCCTCAGGAGTCAAGGCAAGAATTCCTGGCCATTCTGGAGAAAGGCAAGGCAGTAGCCAAGGCCTCTCTTTAGGCTGCCTTGGGTGTGGCTGACTCGGTGGCCAGGTTGATGGTCTCGGCGGTGGCCAGGCAGTGCAACTCACATCTGTAGTCCTCGGGCCTTTTTCACAAGGTGCAGCAGTTGGTCCAAGACCTCCCTTTCAAGGGCAATGCATTGTTCTTGGAGCAGATGGACACCAAGCTGCACAGCCTGAAGGACTCAAGGGCCACGCTGCGATCTCCGGACCTTTACACGCCCCCGGCCTCCACAAGGCACTTCTGGCCGCAGCCACATCCAAGGTTTTGGGGGCCTTTTAGACACAAGCCCTACAAGAAAATAGGGAAGGGTTATAAGCGCAGCCAGCCTGCATCTTCTACCTTGGCCTGCCAGTCAGGTTTGGGCCAATACCTGGCTGGCCCGAGACAGGCCGTTTGAGAGTGCACCCAAGGACAGTGTACTGGACTTAACCCAGGGTCCACCATCCCCCATTTGTTTTTGGACCATTTATTTCCATTCTATACTGTGTCCCCCAATTAACTTCAGACCACTGGGTGTTTTCCACTGTGACAGCTGGGTACACCCTGCAGTTTTAGCCATTCCTCCCTCCCAACCTCCATACCTGTCCCTATTCTGGGACCCTTCTCACGAGCATCTTCTCATCCAGGAGGTAGAAACCCTCCTACGTGTGTGGGGCATAGAGGAAGTTGCTCAAGACTTGACCGGGAAAGGGGTTCTATTCCTGGTATTTCCTAATCCCAAAGGCCAAAGGGGTCCTCAGGCCTTCCTAGACCTGCATTGGCTCAACAAATATCTCAAGAAGTTCAGATTGTGCAGGTCTCCCTGGCATCCATCTTTCCCTCCCTGGATCTGAGAGACTGGTACTCGAACTAAAGGATGTTTATTTCCACATCTCCATCTTCCATGGTCACAGGAGATTCCTATGATTCATGGTGGGCCAGTGTCATACCAATTCACCACACTCCCTTTCAGACTTGCGTCATCCCCAAGGATTTTCATAAAGTGTATGGCAGTAGTTGCAGTTTACCCAAGACATGGAGGTGTACATATCTATCCCTACCTCAACAACTGGTTAGTCAAGGATCATTCGTGAGCTCAGGTTCAATGCTGTGTCAGCAAAGTATAGGCTACCTGTCGAGAGCTGAACCTGCTGATAAATTAGCAGAAATCCACTCTGATTCCAGTTGAGAGGATAGAGTTTATAGGAACAGTGCTCGACTCTATTCAGGCCAAAGCCTACCTGCCAGAAGCCCAGTTCCAGTAATGTTGGAGCTAATTGCCCCCGTCAGATCCCACCCGCTCACGACTGCTCGGGTATGCCTCAGGCTGCTCGGTCATATGTCAGCATGCACTTATGTGGTGCAGTACACACAGTTGCACTTCAGACCTCTTCAGATGGGGCTGGCATTAATCTACTCCCTCAGCAGGCACCATTTGGACTTAGTTATTACAGTCCCATCGGCTGTTCTAGCATCATTAACTCGGTCAGATCCACAGTCAATAACGACCAGGGTTCCCTTTGCCACCCCATGCCCGTTGGTGACATTAGTCTCAGATGGATTAGACTTGGGGTGGGAAGCCCACTTCAACAGTCACAGTACCCAGGGCGTCTGAGACCCTTCTCATGAGCATCTAGTCACGGGGAGAACCTTCCCTGCACATAAATGTCAGGAAACTCAGGGCGATTCACGTGGCCTGCCAGGTGTTCCTTCTCTACCTGTCAGGCAAAGTAGTGCAGGTCCTGACAGACAAAACGTATGTAATGTTTTATGTCAACAAGAATGGGGGAGCTCAGCCCTGTGCCAGAGATTCTTCAATTGTGGGACTTCTGCATGCAACATGTTGTTCACCTCGAGGCATTGCACTTTCCAGGGGACTAGAATACGCTGGCAGATCACCTCAGCAGGTCCTTTTCTTCTCACCATGAGTGGTCCCTCCATCCAGAGGTAATCAGCTCTGCTCAATGCATGGGCTTGGCAACAGTTACCTGTCAGATGCCTTCCTACGGATGTGGTCAGGGGATCTGCTGTATGCCTTTCCACATATACTGTTGATACACAAGGTCCTTTTAAAAATCAAGAGGAATAAGGCAAAGGTAATACTGATTGCCCCGGTGTGGCCGTGCCAGCACTGGTTCAGGATGCTCCTGGACCTTTCCACAGTAGCTCCACTAGAGCTCCTTATGTGCCTGGATTTGAGCTTACAGAACCAAGGCCAGCTACTCCACCCGAATCTCGTGTCCCTGCACTTGACAGCCTGGCTGAACCAGGAGGAGCAAGCCTGCTCAGAGCAGGTCTAGCAGGTTTTGCTAAGTAGCAGGAAATCCTCTATCAGAGAGATCTACTTGGCCAAAGGGAAGCGCTTCACTTCTTGGACTTTTTGATTGGGGTCTTTCCCTGTCTATTGTTTCTGCAGACCATCTTGGACTACTTGCTCCATGTGAAGCACGAAGGTCTGGCCCTATCGTCGGTCAAGGTCCACCTGGCGGTCATTTCAGTCTTCCATCCTCCAGTCCAGGGCAGGTCAGTTTTCTCGCATGAGATGACAGGTTCCTCAAGGACTTAGAAATACTCTTCCCACAGGTTCGCAACCCGGTTTCCCCCAGGGGATGTAAATCTGGTACTGTCCAGGCTCACAAGGTCCCCCTTCGAGCCTTTGGCTTCTTGTTCGCTCCTGGAACATTGCCTTCCTAGTGGCAATTACGTCGGCTAGAAGGATCACTGAAATCAGAGCCCTGATTTTAGAACCCCCTTACACGGTGTTCTTCAAAGACAAGGTCCAGCTGCGCACTCACCCATTCTTCCTGTCAAAGGTAGCGTTGCAGTTCCACAACAACCAGGACATTTTTATGCCTGTCTTCTTTCCGAAGCTTCATGGGTCAGATGAGGAGCATTGTCTACATAACTTAGACGTTAGGCAGGCCCTGGCCCTCTACACTGAAAGGACTAGACCCTTTTACAAGTCATTGCAGCTCTTTGTAGCAGTGGCGGACGGATGGCAGTGACAGACTTTGCGACATCCCAGATAATCTTGCCTTGGATAACCGCCTGCATCAGATATTGTTATGAGCAGGCAAAGGTTCTGTCCCCCGCCATTGTGACCACCCATTCCATGAGAGTTGAGGCTTCATCAGCAGCCTTCCTCGCACAAGTTCCGATCCAGGACATCTGCAGAACAGCAACATGGTCATAGGTTCATACCTTCGCATCACACTATGCCATCACCCGGCAGGCCCAGGATGACACAAACTTTGGAAGAGCAGTGTTCCAATCAGCACATCTGTGAACTCCGAACCCACCTCCTGGTGCTTGTGAGTCACCTAACATGGAATCAACATGAGCAAGCACTTGAAGAAGAAAAAACAGTTACTAATCTTCCATAACTACTTTTCTTCGAGATGTGTTGCTCACATCCATTCCATGACTCACCCTTCTGCCCTGCTGTCAAAGTGGACAGCAAGAAGGAACTGAGGGGGGTTTGGGGCTGGCGGTGCCCCTTATACTAGCACAGGACTCGAGGACGCGCTAGGGCCAGCCCTACAGATACCACTAAGGGAAAATTTTCCGGCAGCTGTGCACACACCTAACATGGAATGGTCTTGAGCAACACATCTTGAAGAACAACAGTTATGGAAGGTTAGTGTCCATTTTTTTCATCTCCTAAAGGGAAAGGTGATGGGGGGAGAGGCCACCCTGGAAATGTTCCTGCTTGTAGCTCCCTGCCAGAGAAAAGGAGGAGGTTGGACAAGTTGTTGCATTTACCTTCCACCTGCTAAATACCTTCGGGCTCTTCCAATAAAGTTATTTCTCCCTCCTCAGTTATATAAATGCCCAGTCTGGTAGTTTCTCCACTAATTGCTGAGTTGGATCTGAGATCTAATCCACAGTCCAAGGAAAAAATGCATTAGATATACTGACATACCTCCTAGGTTCCATTCTCATAAGAAATACACCACTAAAATATGGTACTCAGACCATCACACCTTCCTAGATGTGAAATGGAGTCTGAGTTTGATTGCGGTATGATTGGCAGATACTGCCAAGAGCAGGTTGGCTCGATTGGCCTTTTTGTAGGCAATATAAGAATGTTCCACATTCCTGTCAGGGTAGAAATACCTCTCCTATTCGGGTCAGAGAAAGTCTCTTCAGATCCAAGATTCTGGATCTGTTGACTTCACCTGCTTTTAGAGAGCATTCTCCAACCAAAATTCCTGATATTCTGTCAGAGGCAGAAGAGGAGCCTGTGGCTCAGGATGAATAGCAAGAGCTGTAATCAGAACTTGATTAATATTCCCCGGATAAAAACATTGGGGTTATTTTGGCACCCTTTCCATCTGAAGATGCATTGCAATTCCATGAGGTTGTGGAAAAGAATGGTATCAGATCTGACACTGAAATTTCTATTGGTCATGTTAGGAGAAACCTCTCACCCTGTATTCAACATCCTGTGTTCTCCATCAAAAAAAACAAGATTACCTTTCTGTTACAGCGTGCAAGGGCAGTTTGGACTTCTGCATCATGATAGGCTATATTGGGAAAAGAAGCAGACCAATTATATCAATTAATCTACAAAGGAGTTTTATTTTTTCGTACACCTTACCCTTGATTCTCTTGTGGTGGCGGTGGCAGTGGCAATGTAAAGATTTAGATGAATCAGTTGTATTCCACATCTTCTGACACAGAAAGAAAGAAGATGAACACAACTGGCAAGTGTTTTCAACTGCTTCACTCAGTATCAGAAGCAAATTGTCAAGCAGTGAAGTCACATTATCAGTAGCACTTGTAGGGAAAGATGGCCATGTTTGCAAAACTGCTTCCTAAAAAGCAAAGGACGCTGGCCATCAGCTTGATAAGGGATGGTGAAATAGTGGTTAAACATTTGCTCAGGGCTTTGTTTGAGTCTTCAGGCTCAGCCATGACCTGCTGGCCTTCAGTCTTCTACTCTCCTTTCCAAAATCAAATCAAAGGTGGTAGACCTTTCTTTCAAAGGTGATAAGTTATCCACTAATAAAACTGATTAAATATTAGAAAAAAAATGAAGAACATGAGGTCAATTACAAGATTCTTGTGTCTGTCAACTCTCAGGAAGGGCCTCCTACCCTTCCTTTTCTTCATAGTCTTATTTTTCAGAGAAATAAATTTCAACATCAACAGCCTCCCCCTTCACAGCCACAGCAGAGAGACTACTTTGCTTCTGCAAATGAAGGGGAAGCAACCTTAGCATTGTTTCTGAGATTGAATGTCAGAGCTCAGATTTGACACGAGGATCCAGGAGCTTGGGACAAAACGTACAACCATCTCTCATTATTTGGGAGACTGACTCTCCTGTAACGTGGACTCTTGAAATTCTATCCCATCAAACAAGTGGACTCTGGAGATAATAAAAGATGGTTACACTATTTAATTAGATTCCTTTCCTCCACCCAACCCCCTGTTCCATCCCTATTCAGGAACCCCTTTTTAAGATAGGAAGTTTGCTCCCTGTTGGAAGCAGGAGTCATAGATGAGATGCTAAGGGAATTCAGTGGTCACAGTTTTTGCTTCGCATATTTTCTGACACCAAAGAAAGAGACTGAGGGCTTTATCCAATATTAGATCTATGGAAGCTTAACTTGTTAATCAGAAAATTCCTTTTGCACATGTTGACATTAGTACCCATTATACCCACCCTAGATTGGTCTGCAGACCTCTATCTAAAATGTGTATTTCCATATCTCTATCCAACCCAGGAACTGCAGATATCTTCATTTTCTGATTTGACAAGAGTATTCCCAGTACAATCTTATCTTTTGGGCTTTCTACTGCACCCTTGGTATTTACAAAGTGCCTCTCTCTGGTAGCAACTCATTTAGGATATCAGGATGTATTCATTTATCCTTTAGACATCTGGGTAAAATGAGTCTCTTTAGAAAAGGGGTATTCCAAGAACATATTACACATGTACCCTGTTCAAGACATGGGGACTTTAAAATAAAGGTCTTTTCTGCTACCTATGCAAATGATTCCCTTTTAAGGTGCAGTTCTTGATTCTCAGGTAGGCAGAGTCTTTCTTCCAGAAGAACGATTTTGAAAGCCTCAATCTATATAGCGGTGCTTCATCAAAGTCTTTCTCGGAAAATAATTTTCTGTTTAGATCTCATGGGTCCAGCATTTATGTAACCCCTGGCTCAGGAAGGAGAACTCTGCAGCATTGAGTACCACTGAATTACCAGATACAGACAGCATTTTCATATGTCTGACATTCCCAAGAAAGATGCTTCTGTTCTTGACACAGTATACTTCAACATTGCAGCGTTCTGAGAGGGGGAGCTTTTAAAATCTCCAGTTCTTCTTTGAGTGATGGTCATTATTGTATTCCTCTGAGGATTATGTGCATGCGCCCAGAACCAGAGTTTTTCAAAGTAGTAGTGTCTGTCAGTCCACATGTGCCTCTACATTGCCTCGTGGCTTTGCCCGAGGCAGTAAAGGGTGCTGCAGACCGACCCTGTCTCCAGTTCTTTTTCACCACTGCACGGTCCAAGTTGGAGCTTCTGTTTTTCTCTCGTCCTTGGTGATGGACTTTCCAAATTTTCCAGAAAAATTGTTTTTTTCTTGTACATAGTTTGAATTTTACTGATTTTTTTGTAGCAGTTTTAGGGCAGGTCTTCACTACGAGAGGGGGGGTCGATTTAAGATAAGTAAATTCAGCTACGCGAATAGCGTAGCTGAATTCGACGTATCGGAGCCGACTTACCCCGCTGTGAGGACGGTGGCAAAATCGACCTCCGCGGCTCCCCATCGACGGCGCTTACTCCTACCTCCGCTGGTGGAGTAAGCGCATCGATTCGGGGATCAATTGTTGCGTCCCGACGAGACATGATAATTCGATCCCCGAGAGATCGATTTCTACCCGCTGATTCAGGCGGGTAGTGTAGACCTAGCCTTAGTGTTTGTAGTAACTTTTATAAAGGATTAAGGACTTCGGGATGCTGCTGGTGCTGCACACCAATCCCATTTGCCCTCAGCACTTGTGTCTGGGTACTGGATTATGCCGAAGACGCCGGGCTGGGATTCAAGGTTTGTGTTTCCTGCCCTCGCTCATTTTCACTCCATGACCAGCACAACATTGTCTGTACTGCTTGGGGGAAGCCCACATCACATTCAGGTGCAGTATCTGCCTCTCCTTCCCTGCCCATACCTGGGAAGACTGGGGCCTAATGCCTTAAGAAGCACCTCATGGAGGTCACCATGGGACCACAGTCAGATCTTGGCCAGGGAAAACCCCCTGTACATCAGCCTGAGCAGTTCAAGAGTGCACCTCCTACACATGAAGTCCCAGTCCTATTCCGCTGGTACAACCAGTATGGACTCCACTCCAGGACCTAGCCCTGAACCATGGAAGCATGTGCATAGCAGGGCAGTAAGTCTTCCTCCAGATCCAAGAAAGATGCTGCACAATCCACAAGTTCCAGCCAAGGAGGAGCAGCGCATTCCAAGGCCCACAAGAGCAATGAGAAGTTGCATCATTCGCCGGATCTGCCAGTCCCGCTTCCTGAACCACGCACCCCTCCTCCATTGGCTACACCAGTGTGGAGTGAATTGTCTGTCCCGAGGCAGGCCCCCTTACCAGCCACAGTTCCGTCTGTGGACTGGGTACTGTTGATATCAGGGAGAAAAAGATGTGCTCCTCGGCCTCTTGAACTGGAACAGATGAAGTCTCCGCATGTTCCAGTCCATTTGTCTGCTAAAAGGGCTCCCTCTCTTACGGTGGATCTGCCGCCCTCTGGTCGTGTTCCTTCAGCACACCCCATTCTGTTGGCACCCCTATTCGTACAGGATTCTGGTTCCTCTGAGTCTGAGGAGTCAGATATCCAACACTTCTGTTCTGAAGGCATGACTACCAGACAGTTCCGACGTCACCGTGGCAGTACCCTCCCTTGCTTCATCCAGGGCTGGCTCCAGGCACCAGCGCTGCAAGGAGGTGCCTGGGGCAGCCAATGGGAAGGGGCGGCACTTCCGGCTCTTTGGCAGCAATTCGGCAGCGGGTCCCTCACTCCCTCTCGGAGCGAAGGACCTGCTGCCAAATTACCGCTGAAGAATAAAGTGGCGGGGTAGAGCTGCCGGCAATCGCGATCGTGGCTTTTTTTTTCTGCTTGGGACGGCAAAACCGCTGGAGCCGGCCCTGGCCTCATCCCAGGAGCTACTGGTACCCAGCTCTATGGACACCATCCCAGCAACAGCAGAATCAACCAAGTTGGCCATATTGGAGCTTGTGGCCCCAATATTCACCTTCAGAACCATCTCACTCAACCTGGGAGGAATCCCCCAGTCCCATCCTTTGTCGAGTAGACTATTGGAACCAAGGCTGTATGATGCACTGGTCAGCCCGCCTCTGACAGTACCGATGGATCCAGAGAGGTTCCCCTCATTGTCCCCAGATAGGGCTGTATTATCGACACCCTCCTCTCCCATAGACAACTATGATAATTTCAAGAGCTGCTCGACAGATTCGCTAGTGCTCTTCAAAGATCTCGTTGGAGGAGGTTCAGGACAGTTTCTTGCATGCATTGGTATCAGCCAGAGTGGCCCTCCCAACTTCCGCCGTTCTTCAGCCTGCATGCACCGTGTGGCATACCCCAGCCAGGAGTGCCTTCACCCCAAAGGGGGCGAAAGAGAGATTCTATGCTCTCCCAAGGAATCTGAGTTTCTGTTATCCCATCCTCTGCCTAATTCCCTGGTGATCCAGGCTGCTATGGAGTGGGTCAAGCAACAGCATCCAGGCTCCACCCCTTTGACTAGGAGGGAAAGAGGTTAGACCTTATGGGTAGAAAGGTCCTTTCCTCGGCCAGTCTCCAGTTCTGTATCTCAAACTACCTAGCTCTGATGGCCAAATATGACTTTTTGAACTATGGGCAGATAGTTTATCTTCAATATCTGCCATCTCAGCAGGATCTTGCCTGCTTCCAAGTTATTTTGGAGGTGGGCAAGTTGGTCTCTAGGACCATACTTCAGGCTGTGGTTGATTCTGCAGACGTCCTCAGGTACAATGACGCCTGGAATCGTCATGAGGAGAAAATCCTAGTTACATTCCTCAGGCTTCCCTAGCAAGGTACAGAGCACAATTGAAGACCTCCCTTTTGATGAATCACACCTTTTCAACTAGAAGACACATGATTGCTTACTCTGACAGACTCTAGAGCCACCCTCCAATCCCTAGACAAATATATGCCTGTGCCAACACAAATTTTATGACCTGCTGCCTATACAATGCTCTAGACCTCCCCAGTTCTACATCCTGCGAGCCTTCACAGAAGTTCCCAAAGGTCTACAGATTTTGTCCACCTGGTCCTTCAGTGAAGCCCTCCGTGCAGCACACCCAGTCTTTGCATAGGTGATATTTCTGAGTACATCTAGAGAGCCGTCAATCACTTTGCACTCCAGTGATCTTGCCAACCACCCCCTTTGGGAGCCATCTCAAACTCTTTCTACTAGCATGGAGCATGATAATGGACAAATAGGTCCTGGATATCATTCGACACGGCTGTACGATTGAGTTTGACACTACCTTGTCCATGTTTCTGCCCCAAAGCCCATTTCAGGGATCACTCTCATTACAGTATTCTTACCATAGAAGTGGACATCCTCCTGCAGAGAAGAGCAGTGGAACAGGTCGCTGAAGCCTTTCAGGGCACAGGGTTCTATTCCAAATATTTCCTGGTGCAAAAGAAGAAAGGAGGATGGAGACCAGCCTTGGATTTCAAACACCGCACCTGTTCTATTCATAAAACAAAGTTCTGCATGGTCACGCTTTTGGCCATCATTCTGTCACTAGAAAAATGCATGTGGTTTATAGCTTTTGATATGCAGGATGCCTACTTTCACGTCAACATCCACTCGATCTACAGATGGTACATGGTGGATCTGACACTTCCAATACAGGCTTCTCCTGTTTCAACTTACCAGTGCTCCACTAGTCTTCACAAAAGTTTTCACCATGGTAGCAGCTCACCTCTGACAGCAAAGAGTCCTTGTCTTCCTTTACCTAGACAATTGGTTGCTGGTGGCACAGTCCAGAAAGGAAGCTAGGTTATCAAAGTCCCAACTCCTTCTACTTCTCTCCATCTTTTGGGTGAGTGTGAACGTCGAAAAATTGACTTTGCACCCTACACAGTCCCTGGAGTTCATTGGAGGACACATTGACACGACCTCTGCACGTGTTTATCTGTTAAATGACAGGTTCCAGAGCTACTGGATCTGATTACTTCAGTGAAATCCAACCCTGTGGTCTCGGGCAGAACTTGCCTTTCCCTCCTCAGCCACATGGCAGCAGGCACTTATGTCACAGCATTTGCTTGCCTGCACTCCTGCAACTATGACTGCAAGGACCCTATTCCCCCATGCACCAACCCATTTGCCAGAGTTTATGGTACTTTTTATTTTCCTCAATAGGATTTAATTTCCACTTTTTAAAAGATGCCTTTTTGCCTCTCACTGCTTCTTTTACTTTGTTTAGCCATGGTGGCATTTTTTTCTTTGGTTCTCTTACTATGTTTTTTAATTTGAGGTATACATTTAAGTTGAGCCTCTATTATGGTGTCTTTAAAAGGTTTCCATGCAGCTTGCAGGAATTTCACTTTTGACACTGTACCTTTTTATTTCTGTTTAACTAATTTCCTCATTTTTGTGTAGTTCCCTTTTCTGAAATTAAATCATACTGTGGTAGGCTGCTGTGGTGTTTTTCCCACCACAGGGATGTTAAATTTAATTATATTATTGTCACTATTACCAAGAAATTCAGATCATGTGCTCCACTTAGGACTAAATCAAGAATTGCCTCTCCTTTTGTGACTAGCTGCTCCAAGAAGCAGTCATAAACTTTATCTCTGCATCCTGTCTTGAGGTGACATGTACCCAGTCAATATGGAGATAATTGAAATCTCCCATTATTAGTATAATGGAAGATGGGAAGTGAATTTGAACAAAATGACAGTTCATGGTCATTGAAATTCTCAAGAAAAGAGACTATATAAATATCATGGGATTGAGACTAATATGTTGGGCTCTCAACTCTTTTCTATTTCACATCTACAGCAATATAGTGCAAATTATCACAGAAAATGTGATAGCAATGTAGTAAGTCAGCAAATGGGGAGGGAAAGCTCATTCTTCCCAGTTATGCAAGGTGGCAGTTGTGCTGTGGGATTGGTGTATCCAGCACATTTATCTCTTAGTTCTACAGCTAGTAGGCTAGGACAGCAGCCTGGCAGATCAGCTGAGCAGAGATGTAATGGAACTGCATGAGTGGTCATTAAACAAATCCACGATAGACAAGATCTTTACCTTGTGGGGTTAAGATTTGCTCACAGCAATACAAAATGCAAAGTGTCATGTCATGTGTTCTTTTCAGGAGCCGAGAGAAAGTCTATCCATATCAGACATCTTTCTCCTGTTTAGGGTAGAAGTTCTGCTCTGTGCCTTCCTTTTCACCAGAGGGGGATAAAGATAGGAAGAGACAGAGCCAAAATAATTTTTATTGTCCCAGCATGGGCCAAAACAGCAGTGATTGTTAGCCTTTCTGACTTAAACGCTTCCCTCATGTTGAGCTGATGTCTACCCAGACCCTCTTAACATGCAGACCTCACTTCATGAGCTATAAGACTCTAATGGACCTTGAGAAATCTTGTCCATTACAAGTGCAGTAAATATTGATTAAGTAGAAAACAGTCAACTGGAAGGTACTACGATCTCAAATGGACCAGATTTGTGAAGTGGATGAGTGAGAAACTTACAAATCCACCCGTAGCACCAGTTCAATCTATTCTTGAATATGTACTTGAGTTAAAGCTTTCATGACTTTCCCTCGCCTCCTTTGAAAGTTCACGTAGTAGCTGTCCACCATGCATTGATAGATAATAAACCAGTCTTTACACATGATACAGTAAACAAATTAACAACGGGACTTGCTGAAATGTAGCCACCAATAAAGAATCCAGTACTGTCATGAGAGCTCAGTTTAGTCCTTACTCAGCTTACGAAGCCTGCCTTTGAGCCTATAGCAGTGTTCTCTGTTTCCCCTATCTATCAGAGTAGCTTTCATCATAGCCATAACATTGGCTAGATGAATGAACTACATGCCCTCGTGGCTGATCTTTCATCCATTGTCTTTCACAAAAATAAGGTGATATTTTGCCCTAACCCTAGTTTCCTTCTCATGTGGTATCTTTCACCTTAATCAAACAATCTGCCAATATTTTTCTCTAGGTCTCATGCTTATATAGGTGAGCGAAAGCTACATACTTTGGATGCTAAAAGTGCTCTGCCTTACTATCTTAACAGAACCAAGGAATTTAGGATTTCTAGTCTCTGTTTCATATGCAGACAACCATAAGAGACTCACTGTCTCTTCATAGACATTATCTAGATGGGTTGGATAGTGCATAGAGAAAAGCTATAAGCTAGCATCTGTTCTGCTCTTGCTGGAGTATGCCTTAGACATATTTCAGTTGTAGAGAGATCTGTAGGGCTGCTACTTGGAGTTCTGTATGTATTTACAAAACACTACTCCCTAGATCTAGCATCTAGGTTGGATGCTCAGTTTGGTAGTGTTGCCTGATCTATTGATTGTATATTGATTATGTTACTGATTTAATTTCCACAATTAGCACTCTGAAATTCGATAGATTCTTGTACCAGGCCAGTATTACCGAATTACTGTTCAGTTGGGAGCCCTGATGTGCATGGTTGTATCATTCACACTTAGGAAATCGTACTATATTTATAATAGTTTTATTAATATAGTTAGCAAATTCTTACACTCTAGCCCCACAAAGTAGGTAGAGATTATACAGAAAGAGCTGAGCATCCATATGCTTCCACCATCCCTTGCAAAACAACCTGAAATCCTAGGATGCATCAGGGTATGTATTTCCAGTAGAGAGAGTGAGGTGTTATTGCCATTATATGAGGCACTGGTGAAACCTCATCTGGAATACTATGCACATTTCTGGTCTCCCATGTTTAAGAAAGATGAATTCAAACTGGAACAGGTGCAGAGAAGGGGTACTGGGATGAGCAGAGGAATGGAAAACCTACCAAGGAGCTTGGCTTGATTAGCCAAACCAAACGAAAGCTGAGCGGAGATACGATTGCTCTCTACAAGTACATCACAGGGATAAATACCAGGGAGGGAGAAGGAGTTTTTTTAAGTTCAGTGACAATGTGGACACAAGAACAAATGGATATAAACTGGCCATCAACAAGTTGAGGCTTGAAATTAGATGAAGGTTTCTGACCATCAGAGGAACAAAGTTTGGGAATAGCCTCCAAAGGGGAGCAGTGGGGGCAAAAAACTTAAACTTGTTCTAAGACTGAGCTTGATAAGTTTTATGGAGGGGATGATATGATGAGATTGCCTACAATGGCTTGTGGCCCATCTGTGACTGCTAATAGCAAAACTCCCCAGTGGCCAGAGATGGGGCACTAGATGGGCAGGGCTCTGAGTTACTACAGAGAATGCTTTCCCAGGTGTCTGGCTGGTGGGCTTGCTGACATGCTCAGGGTTCAAGTGATCACTATATTTGAGGTCAAGAAGGAATTTTTCCTCAGGTCAGATTGGCAGAGACCATGGGGGGGTTTCACCTTCTTCTGCAGCATGGCGCACAGGTCAGTTGCTGTTTTAAACTAGAATAAATGGTGGATTCCCTGTAACTTTGTCTTTAAATTGTGATTTGAGGACTTCAGTAACCCAGCCAGAGGTTATGGGTCTATTACAGGAGGGGGTGAGTGAGGTTTTGTGGCCTGTGATGTGCAGGAGGTCAAACTAGATCAGTGGTTCTCAAACTTTTTTGGCTCAGGACCCATTTGTAACTGTTTGTGGCCTGTCGCGACCCAGTAAATAGTCTGGGGGTGGAGTCCCTACGTGGTTTTGGTCAGGTCCTGCCTCCCAGGGGGTGGGAGGAGGGTTTCCTGCCCAGCACTCACCCCACAGTGGTGGCTCCTGCAGCTCCTGTGCTGTAGAGTTGGCTGGTCTTGGCTCTCAGCTCAGGGTATTGCAACCACTGGGGTTGTAGTGCTGCTCCAGTTTGCCCTCCCCCCAACTGCACCAAATTTGTGAGAGTGGTGTTGTGACCTAGCTCATGCAGTGCCACTCATTCAAATTTGGCCTAACCAGACTCCCATCATCATGATGGCTGGGCCAAACCTCAGTGGTGCTGGGACTCCAGAGATCACAGTGCCTGGAGCCGGGTAGGCGAGCCCAGCCAGCCCTGTGAGACAGAACTCACAGGAGCTGCCGTGTGACCCTTTGAAACATTCTGGTGACCCAATTTTGGGTTCTGATTAGAGTGACCAGATGTCCTGATTTTATAGGGACAGTGGCGATATTCAGAGCTTCGTCTTATACAGGTGCCTATTACCCTCCGCCCCCATCCCGATTTTTCAAACTTGCTATCTGGTGTCACTAGTCCTGACTCACGGGTTGAGAAACCCTGGACTAGATGATCATGATGGTCCCTTCTGGCCTCAAAGTCTGAGTTATCTTATTCATCACCATCATCATCTTGGCATCTCCCAGGGACTTCATCTCTCCCTCCCAAAGCACACAGACTGGGATACAACTTTTATAATGTGTGATGCTGAGGCCACTATGCCTAATGCATGTTCAGTAGGGGGTTCTCCCCTTTTTTGTATTTCCTCACCCTACTAATGCTGGGATGCTCTTCTCCCATAGGTTATTCATCCTTTTACCTCAAGCTTATTAGCGTATGCATCAATGACCATGGCATTCTTGTGGTCAGAGATCTGCTGACTTCCTGAACTAAAAATATTCTAAGCTGCTATAAATAGCAACTTGTAGTTACCTACCAGCAGTTTAGTCTTTGTGGCAGTCTATGTTGTGCTAACTTATGATTTTTTAAGATCACTTTTGGTTATACTTACAATAAGGCTTTTTGGGGCTTATGCCTTAATTAGATTAGCTAAGATTTTTTTTACAGGCCTTGAGACTTCTAGGCTCATTGCATTATTGCCTTAACTCAGCGGTTCTCAAACTTGGGGCACACGGAAATGTGTCAAGGGAGGCGCGAGCTGTGTGCTTTTTAAGAGCTTCAACTGTCAGCCCTGGGCAGCTTGGATTCATGCAACAGGGCTGTGTACACCTGGGAGTCAGGGAAAGGGGCTAAAGGGAACAGCAAGAGTCCCAGCCTGCCCTGGGCTGACAGTGGAAGCCCCAGCCATGTGGGGCACTGCATGGCTGTCTTAGCAACTGTGACATGTCAGATGTACATGTAACCCTTCTGCCAGGTGAAGCCGGCAGCAACCAGGGCCGGGTTCAATATCTAGGGGGTTTCTTTTCTACAATACAACACAGAACTGGCCTCCACCCAGTAACCTGGGAAAATTACATACCACCGCTGGTTACCTCTCAGAGGTAACACTTCCCCTTTTGCAAGCACAGAGTCTGAGTGTAGAAAAGAAACTTTTAATGAAAAGAGGGAAGTCACGCAAAATCCATTAGGGAAAATGCTACAAGCAGGATTCATAAACATAAAACTGAGCAGAACACCCACCCCAGAGTGTGTGGGGCAGAGTCTTCTGCCTCATGTTCTTGAGTTCTACAACCAAAAGTCCCTTTGCTGTGCTCCCCTCTACTCCCTCACCATACGCCATTCACAGTGGTTGTCCTTGGTCAGTGAGGACCCAGGGTTCAGAGGTGCATCTGTGTGAGTTTACCTCCCACCCAGGGAAGAAGGCACCCTGCTTGCTCCTTCATCTGAGCACTTGCTCTGGCTGGCCACCCCGCCAGCCACAGTTCCTCTCCACTGGCTGCCCTGCAGCCTTGGTTCCTGGCTGCCCCGCCACCTGTGGTTCCTGGCCGTCTTGCCAGTCTGCTGTCCCTTGTTGCCTGGCTACCCTGCCAGCCAACTGCTTGCCACTTTCGCCAGCCGCCTGTCAATTACCTTCTGCTGCTACCTGCCACTCTGCTGTGACCTCTGTAGGTCAGTCTCTTAGGCCTGGTCTACACTACGGGTTTAGGTCGACTTTAGCAGCGTTAAACCGAATTAAGCCTGGACACGTCCACACAACAAGGCCCTTTCTTTCGACTTAAAGGGCCCTTTAAACCGGTTTCTTTACACCACCTACGACGAGGGGATTAGTGATAAAACCGGCCTTTGCGGGTCGGAATTGGGGTAGTGTGGACGGAATTCGATGTTATTGGCCTCCGGGAGCTATCCCACAGTGCTTCATTGTGACCGCTCTGGACAGCGCTCTCAACTCAGATGCACTGACCAGGTAGACAGGAAAAGACCCGCGAAGGTTTGAATTTCATTTCCTGTTTGCCCAGCGTGGAGAGCACAGGTGACCACGCAGAGCTCATCAGCACAGGTAACCGTCATGGAGTCCTCCCAGGATCGCAAAAGAGCTCCAGCATGGACCGAACGGGAGGTACGAGATCTGCTCGCCATATGGGGAGATGAAGCAGTGATAGCTGAACTCCGTAGAAGTAAAAGAAATGGAAAAGTATTAGAAAAGATCTCCAAGGCCATGAAGGACCGAGGCCATAACAGGGACACACAGCAGTGCCGCGTGAAAATTAAGGAGCTACGGCAAGCCTACCACAAAGCCAGAGAAGCAAACGGAAGGTCCGGGGCAGAGCCGCAAACTTGCCGCTACTACGCGGAGCTGCATGCGATCCTAGGGGGTGCAGCCACCACTACCCCAACCGTGTGCTATGACTCTCTCACTGGAGAAACACACAGGGAAGACGGTTCGGGGAACGAGGAAGATGACGATGGAGGTACTGTAGGTAGCTCACAGCAGCAAGGAAGCGGAGAAACCGGTTTCCCCAACAGCCAGGATATGTTTGTGACCCTGGACCTGGAACCAGTAACCCCCGAACTCACCCAAGACCCTCAGGGCACACAGGAGACCTCTGGTGAGTGTAACTTTGTAAATATTTGTAAACATTACAAAAAAAAAGCAAGCAAGTCTGTTAACGTGTATGGGGATGGAGCAGAAATCCTCCAGGGACATCTCCAGAAAGCTCTCCTGGTTGAAATGGGGTGATTTTATTAAGGGGGACATTCAGAGGCGCCCGTTCCTGCTCTTCTGACCAGAAATGTTCCCCGCTGTTAACCATGCGGTGGGGGGGAGGGGTGAAGTGATCATCCCAGAGAATCGTGTGTGTGTGTGGGGGGGTGGTTTACTTGTGTTTGTGCCGCATGTTAACCGGGAAACCGCAGCCCCCTCCTTTTACATTGAAACCCCATTTTAAATGGACAACCCAATTCATCCTTGATATGGGAAATGCGCTGCTGTTTGCAACCTTTCCCGCATGTTAAGAAGGTTAAAAAAGCCAAAACACTGTGGCCTACGATGGCTGCCTGCAAGCCAAAATATGCGACCTTGTAATGAAAGAGTGTACCCATTGTTCCCTAAAATGTGTCTTTTTTAACCACCTCTCCCTTCTCCTCCACCAGCTGCAAATGTTTCTCCTTCGCAGAGGCTCGTGAACATTAGAAAGAGAAAACGTAAGACGAGGGACGAGATGTTCACGGAGCTGCAGATGTCCGCCCAGGCTGATAGAGCACAGCAGAATGCATGGAGGCAGTCAATGTCGGAGATGAGAAAAGCCCAATATGAACGAGAGGAGAGGTGGCGGGCTGAATCGCGGGAAGAACAGAGCAAGTGGCGGGCTGAAGACGATAGGTGGCGTCAGCTTGCAGACAGACGGCAAGAGGCAATGCTCCGTCTGCTGGAGCATCAAAGTGATATGCTCGAGCGTATGGTTGAGTTGCAGGAAAGGCAGCAGGAGCAGAGACCGCCGCTACAGCCCCTGTGTAACCAACAGCCCTCCTCCCCAAGTTCCATAGCCTCCTCACCAAGACGCCCAAGAACACGGTGGGGGGGCCTCCGTCCACCCAGTCACTCCACCCCAGATGATCGCCAAAGCATCAGAAGGCTGGCCTTCAATAAGAGTTAAAGTTTTAAAATGCAGTGTGTCCTTTTCCATCCCTCCTCCCCCACCCATCCCAGGCTACCTTGGCAATTATCCCCCTACCTCTGTAAGGAACTAATAAAGAATGCATGAATGTGAAAAAACAATGACTTTATTGCCTCTGCAAGCGGGAGGGGAGGGTGGGGTGGGGTGGTTGGTTTACAGGGAAGTAGAGTGAACCGGGTGGGGGGGGGGTTGGAGGGTTCATCAAGGAGAAACAAACAGAAGTTTCACACAGTAGCCTGGCCAGTCACAAAACTCGTTTTCAAAGCTTCTCTGATGCGCACCGCGCCCTGCTGTGCTCCTCTAACCGCCCTGGTGTCTGGCTGCGCGTAATCAGCGGCCAGGCGAGTTGCCTCAACCTCCCACCCCGCCATAAAGGTCTCCCCCTTACTCTCACAGATATTGTGGAGCGCACAGCAAGCAGCAATAACAATGGGGATATTCTTTTCGCTGAGGTCTGAGCGAGTCAGTAAGCTGCGCCAGCACGCTTTTAAACGTCCAAATGCACATTCCACCACCATTCGGCACTTGCTCAGCCTGTAGTTGAACAGGTCCTGACTCCTGTCCAGGCTGCCTGTGTACGGCTTCATGAGCCATGGCATTAAGGGGTAGGCTGGGTCCCCAAGGATCACGATAGGCATTTCAACATCGCCAATGGTCACTTTCTGGTCCGGGAAGAAAGTCCCTTCCTCCAGCTTTCGAAACAGAGCAGAGTTCCTGAAGACGCGAGCATCATGTACCTTTCCTGGCCATCCCACGTTGATGTTGGTGAAACGTCCCTTGTGATCCACCAGGGCTTGCAGCAGCATTGAAAAGTACCCCTTGCGGTTTACGTAGTCGGTGGCTTGGTGCTCCGGTGACAAGATAGGGATATGGGTTCCGTCTATGGCCCCGCCACAGTTTGGGAATCCCATTTCAGCAAAACCATCCACTATTGACTGCACGTTGCCCAGAGTCACTACCCTTGCTATCACCAGGTCTTTCATTGCCCTGGCAAATTGGATCACAGCAGCCTCCACCGTAGATTTGCCCACTCCAAATTGATTCCCGACTGACCGGTAGCTGTCTGGCGTTGCAAGCTTCCACAGGGCTATCGCCACTCGCTTCTCAACTGTGAGGGCTGCTCTCATCTTGGTATCCTGGCGTTTCAGGGCAGGGGAAAGCAAGTCACAAAGTTCCATGAAAGTGGCCTTACGCATGCGAAAGTTTCGCAGCCACTGGGAATCGTCCCATACCTGCAGCACGATGCGATCCCACCAGTCTGTGCTTGTTTCCCGGGCCCAGAATCGGCGTTCCACGGTATCAACCTGCCCCAGTGACACCATGATTTCCACATTGCTGGGGCCTGTGCCTTGTGAGAGGTCTATGTCCATGTCAATTTCCTCATCACTCTCGTCGCCGCGCTGCAATCGCCTCCTCGCCTGGTCCGGGTTTCGCCTTGGCATGTTCTGGCTCTGCATATACTCCAGGACAATGCGCGTGGTGTTCATAGTGCTCATAATTGCCGCGGTGATCTGAGCGGGCTCCATGATCCCAGTGCTAGCTATGGCGCCTGGTCAGAAAAAAGGCGCGAAAGTAGTATCTGATGGACCAGGAGAAGGAGGGCGGGAGGGAGGGAGGGCCGAGTGACGACATGGCGTACAGGTACAGGAACAGGGAGAAACACAAACAACTGTCACACAGAATGGTCCCCCCAAAGATTAAACTGGAAACCCTGGGCTTAGCAGGCCATTGATTTCACGGAGGAAGGGGAAGCAAATGAACACAGAACAAATCTATTTTTTACATCTTAAGGTGGCAGCCGACGCTGCAGCATGAGTGACAGCCATACCAGTATGATGACGATGGGTACCAATCATAATATACCATCATCTGCCAAAAGGCAAGGGGCTGCTGCTGTGTAGCAATGCAGCCCCACGTCTGCCAGCCCCACGTCCGCCAGCACCCAGCATCGCCCTCGGCCTCTTCTGGGTGCTTAGCAGACAATATTGGGCAATTGGCAGAAAATAGTATATTATGACTGGTAACCGTCATCATCAAAACAGTAGCATGTCTGCCCAGGTGGCCATGATTGACAGCCATACCAGTATGACGATGACGGGTACCAGTCATAATATACCATCGCCTGGAAGGGGCTGGTGCAATGCAGCCCTACGGCTGCCAGCCCCACGGCTATCACTCATGCTACACCGTCTACCGCCAAAAGGCAGTTAGCAGCTGCTGCTGTGTAGCAATGCAATCCCACGTCTGCCGGCACCCAGAGGACATATGGTGACGGTGAGCTCAGCTGAGCTGAGCGGGCTCCATGCTTGCCGTAGTATGTTGTCTGCACAGGTAACCCAGGTAACCCAGGTAAAAAGGCGCGAATCTATTGTCTGCCGTTGCTGTGACGAGGGGGGAGGGGCCTGACGACATGTACCCAGAACCGCCCGCGACACTGTTTTGCATCATCCGGGCATTCGGATCTCAACCCAGAATTCAAAGAAAAGGCGCGAACCGCTTCTCGGCTCGAGCTGTGGCGCAAACGTAGTATCTGACGGCCTAGGGGAAGGAGGGAGGGGGGCCGAGTGACGACATGGCGTACAGGCACAGGGAATTAAAATAAAGAACGGTGGCTGTGCATCAGGGAGAGACACAAACAACTGTGTCAGACTGGTGCCCCCCAAAGATTAAACTGAAAACCCTGGGTTTAGCAGGCCGTTGATTTGACGGAGGGAGGGGGAAGCAAATGAATACAGAGCAAATCTATTTTTTTACATCTTAAGACGACGGTGCAGCGTGACTGATAGCCCTCGGCATCTTTCTGGGTGCTTGGCAGCAAATACGGGGCGGTGTATGACGATGGTCTTCAGGCCTATTGTACGAGCTGCTGCTCAGGGAAGACTCTGCTAACGTGCGATGACCCGACTTGTAATAGGCCGGCTAACAGTCATAATACACCATTTACTGCCAAAAGGCAAGCCCCACGGCTGCCAGCACCCAGATCGCCGATGAAGGCTACCAGTCTACTGCACCGTCTACCGCCAAAAGGCAGTTAGCAGCTGCTGCTGCGTAGCAATGCAGTCCCACGTCTGCCGGCACCAAGAGGACATATGGTGACGGTGAGCTCAGCTGTGCTGAGCGGGCTCCATGTTGTCTGCACAGGTAACCCAGGTAAAAAGGCGCGAATCTATTGTCTGCCGTTACTGTGACGGGGGAGGGAGGGGCCTGACGACATGTACCCAGAACCGCCCGCGACACTGTTTTGCATCATCCGGGCATTGGGATCTCAACCCAGAATTCCAAGGGGCGGCGGAGACTGCGGGAACTGTGGGATAGCTGTGGGATAGCTACCCATAGTGCAATGCTCCGGAAGTTGACGCTAGCCTCGTACTGTGGACGCGGTCTGCCGACTAGAGCACCTAGAGCATTTTATTGTGTGGACATACACAATCGGCTGTATACAACCGATTTCAATAAAACCGGCTTCTATAAATTCGAACTAATTTCGTAGTGTAGACATACCCTTAGTGAACTGTTCCTGCAGTGCATCCCATGATTAATTATGCAGAGTCCATCCCAAAGAACTCCCATTACAAGTAAGTAGCCTTCACTTGCTATAAGGTAAGTAACCATTCCTTTATAAATTCATTTAATTTTTTTCCAGTTACTGTGTGTCTTTTTTTTAAAAGTATGGATTCTATTTAAAAAAAACATGAATTAGAGGACAGAAAATAAAACTTGATAGTATAATACAAATTGTTTTACAGCCCTGATAGCGTATGTGCTAAATTTTGGATTAAATAGCGTGCTTTTTCCTTCTTACAGAAATGCCTTGCCTGGCAGAATACAATGATGGCTTGTGGTATAGAGCAAAACTACTCTCGATTAAAGAATTTGACCCTGTTAATATTTTGGTTGAATTTGTTGACTATGGATCATCTGAAAAATTACCAACAAGCAGGTAAGTGCATAATTCAGTTTTTTAAACTTAAATTTATCAAAATCTAATATATATATTTTTTTAAAGTAGAAGTACAGATGCAAGCTAAAACTGTTCCTGTCTGCCTTAGGTACTTATATGGCCAGACCCCATTCCTTAGTATCCAAGCACCTCCCTTCCAATGCCCCTGTGAGGTAGGGCAGTACTACTGTCCCCATTTTATAGATGGGAAACTAATGCTCAGAGAGGCTTTATGACTTGCCTGATGTTACACAGGAAGTCAGTGGCAGAGCCGGGACTTGGACCCTGGTCTCCCAAATCTTAGGCTAGTTCCCTAATCATTGAGCTATCCCTCATTAACATATTTTAGTTCTAGGTAGTGATTAACTATTGCATTGTTGTCTTGCATGTTTTTAGACAAGGATTTTCATTTTGATTTAGATTACGTCAGATTCCTTCTCACCTTATGCAATATCCTGTTCAAGCAGTAAAAGTTCTGTTGGCTGGATTTAAACCTCCTTTATATGATACAGAAAAAAAGAGAATTCCGTATTGCCCTGAATGGAGCATGCAAGCATTATGGACCATGATGGACTGTCTTCAAGGCAAAAAGCTCTATGCTTCCACAGTGGTAAGTTTTTCCTTTTAGTTCCTGCCAAACATGAGTTATCTTGGTTTTTAACATTTTCAATGAAATGTCTGAACTTTATACAAAATTTATTGTGAATCTTGTTCTTTGGTTTAAAAAAAATAGACTCAAACATTTTTTCAGAAGCATCACAACATTAAAGGCAGAGGATCAAGTGCATAGGAATTTTCTTCACTGTATTACAGACAGCCCACTTCCCAAGCCCTCCTGCCTGCATGATTTTAACCTCCTTTATTACTCTTCCACTAGAAACTATCATTCTTGCTTTTATGCTTCACATTTCCATTTGGGTTAGCAGTGTCCGGTGCCCAAAATAAACAATAGGTCTATAAGTACTAAAAATGTACTGCCTCCTTCCCTCCCTCCCCCACTTCTTCTTGCCTTTCTGCTGTGCCCTAACATTCCTCCTTGTTCTCCTGTTAAGGTACCCAGATATTCAAAGTGAAAATGTGACACACTTATCATGGGATTGTAGGGGTCACTTTGATGGGAAGGTCAAGGAAGTGCATAATAAAAATCTAGGTTTTTGGGGGGGTGTTTGAGCTTCCTCTCCGTCAGTCATTTTATTCTCTGTCCCTATCCATTGGATAGCCACTGACACATGCAAACTCATGCAGCCCTCCCACATGTTACTTTCAATCTTTTTCCCTCCTGTCTGCCTCCTCCACCTGCCCCCTTTTCTTTGTTTCTTCCATTTACCTTCAACACGCTCTGAATTCTGGCTACTCTATTTATTGAAAACTTGTATGCCTTGTAGATCTGAGTTTGGGATGTTTGTAAACTGTTAACATTGTCATTAACCAATTTTCTGAAATATAAAGGTAATGGAATATTTGTATAAAACCGCCTCAAGTTACTTCAGTATTTTTAATGTCAAGTGGTTTAAAAAAAAAAAAAAAATTTTTACTGAGTAGTTTGGCTACAGGTTGCATTAATCACTGAAGGAACCTTACTACTATCAGTTAACAATTTTATGTGGGAATATGCTATTTAACATAAAACAACAAATTTTAATTTCCGAATGGCCATTTGTGTTCTACAGTCGTTATCCTCAGTTTAGCATTTACCTAAAAAATTCCCTTCCAAAACATTGCAACTTTCATCATATATGCAAAGTGAAAACTTACACTGACTTTTAAAAAAAAAAACTTGTAATAGAGATCAGGCTTAGTTCACGCAGTACTGTAATATATTTTTCACTATTTTATATTCATTCTCAAATTAACAGATCAGATAACTAAGGGTTTTTTCCTTTTTTGTTTAATTCCTATCATCAAATTTTAAGTTTAGTATCATTGCCATTTTTTTTCTACGTAATGGAATTAAACTAATGATTCACTTATTTTTGCAACTGTCTTTTCTACCCCAGCCCTCTTGTTTATCTCATCCACCTGGTGTGTCTTGTCTTTTAGACTATAAGTTGTTTGGGACAGGGACTGCCCTTTTCCATATATACAGTACCGAGCCCAATAGAGCTTCAGCCTGGTTGGCCTCTAGACATTACTGCAGTATAGATGTAGAAGAATAATTGCAGCATTCAGTCAACTCTTACTACTTGAAACAGATCTTTCTGTACTACTGAAAATTTCTGATTTCCAGACTCAGTCTCCAGAGAACACTGTGTTTTTGTATGAAGATGAACGATGCTTAGTTCACATGAAGCTGGTAGAAATGGGATTAGCAGACTTAGATCAGTGACATATGTAAGTACAGTAAACTTTAAGTGTCACTTTAGGCAATTACAAAAAGTAAGATTTTTAAAATCTAATATTTATTAGGCCATGGGCTCAATTGTTGTTGTTTTTTTAAATAATCATCTGACCAGAACTAGCGTTTTTTATACCTTTTGAGTGTTAATGTAATGTAAATGACAAATAGTTATTTTATAATAAATATGTAAACAAAATGCATATAATATAGAAAAAAATCCACTGCAGGACAACTGTATATTCTTGTGATCAGATGCTAGCTACACAGTCTGTACTGCCTGCTTTCACACAGTCAAAAGCAGCTTTTGGTTCTTTTGAGGAGCAAATCCTTGTCTGTTTGCTTAAACCTGACCTGAAGTCTAGGGTCTAGTTTGAGAGCCAACAAGGACTGGAACAAGCAATTAAGTTAAACCAGCGTACAGAGGGAAGGAGAGACTTTTATAGCCTGCTTGTAATCCAGGTAATCACTGAAGAAAAAGGTGAAATTGCAACTGACTGGCAATATTACAGTATTTTCTATACAAACAGTAGTGACCGGTTGCATCTGCAAGAACCAAGCTGCGTCCTCCACTAGAACCTCTTCAACTCCCATATTCTGGGCAGACTTTTTTCCCCATAGCTAGTAAGCTACTTTTTCTGTTAAACATTGATAGATAAAACATTCATTTCAAAATCTTGTTACATGATATGCCTTGGTGCATGGTGGCATATTTCCTATTACAGTCTTTCTTTGCTTGTTAGTTTGCTTTACTGGTTAATTATGGTGACTAAACCAGTCATTCTTGTCTTTATAGTCTTATATATTGTAATATGTTGTCCTGTGATTACTTTTATAGTAATTAGTGAAAGTAGAGGGAATCTACACCAGTGCACAATGTATTAATGAGGCAGTATGGACTGTTCTTTCTGTACCTGCTAGTAGTTTAGACTCCTTAGTTAAGGAGTCTACCAGATAAGGAGGAAGTAGCTGTTTTATTATCTAAATTTGACACTAGTTTTTGTGTTTCCAGGTATACTATATAGAGAGCTTTTGATGAAGACTACAGTATCCGAAGAGGAAAGGTGGTTTTTGTTTTTTAATTTTGTTCTGGCATGTTAATTTGCCTCATCTTGTTCTTTCTACATATAGTAATTGTGTGGAATGCCTGAAATACTCAGGTGTTTTTTTTGTTCAGAGCTGTTTTCATAAATATGGAAGAAGAAGAAGGTTAAAATAAATATTTGTTTTGTTTATCTTGCATCTGAAAGAAAACGCTTTTGTTTAATTTGTGGATGCTTTTCCCTTCCTACTTGTACAAGGCAGTAAGTTGTGGGTTACTTCGTTTATATCAACTGAGGAGTGTGGGTTTCAAAGCTCCAAAGCGAAATGACAGGTCCAGCATCAAGGACAGGATTGCAGTTTGGGGATCTTGACATTTTCACTTTATTACTCTGTCTGTACATGAGGCAGAACATAAAGATTGAGGCACACATGAACGATCCACACTACTGCTTCCTGCCGTGAAGTAGTACAGAGCCTGATTCCTGTTCTGACAATCTTGGGATAGGAAAAATGGTACTCCCTTTATGGCTTTGTCACAGAAGGATGGGAGGCAATGAGATGGATAAGCTCAATTGTCTTATCAAAGAACTGCCTTCTAGCTCCTTATCAAATGAGAGGGGAACATAAAGGAACAAAATGATAGTGACCTAAGAGTGTTTGAAGTAATTAATGTTAGCACATTATGTCTCATATACGAAATGGCTTATTTATGGCTCTCAAGATTGCTCACTTAGTTCTAACATAGTAGTCTCGAGGGTTACCATAGTCCTCCTTTAGAGCAACGTCTCCCAAAGTTGTTCAGCCTTTCTGGGCATATTTTTCATTGTCTTACAGCATGATTCAGAATTTTAATGACTTAGTAATCACCTGGAAATACCTAGCATTTATAAGCTGTTCTCTGTTCTTAGTAGCTACTGTAGCAAGCTTTTCATTTCTCCTTATAGAACATGCTGTCATCATACCAGTATTTTGGGTGTTTAGTAAAGACTTATCTATGGGCCATGTGTATTGAAGAGCTTAAATGCACGCTCCAATTCCTCTCTCAGCAGACAGGAGTAAAGAGGAATTGGGCTAGATCTACACAGGAATTTAGGCACCTAAGTCCAACAGTTAGGTGCCCAGATGATCCTCAGAACTCCACTCAACTGCTGCCTAAGCCTTGTAGGGGCCTAAATTCCCACGAATGAGCACGTTCAAAACCACTTAAGTTCTGACCCAGCCGAGCTGCTTGACCCCCTAGCTCATGCCTAAGACCCAGCAAAATACACAAACTAGATTCACAAACTTTCCCAATTTTCAGGTGCAGGGCTGCATCCAGTGATTCAGCACATTAACCAGATTGCACTTCCCACAAAAGAGAGCTGGGGTGGGGGGGTGAGAGAGAGAGAGAATACCCAAGAATGATTAGGGCACTCTACTGGGAGGTGGGAGACCTGTTTTCAAATTCCCAACATGCTTGATTTAGAGCAGGAACTTGACCTCCCACATCCCAGTTGAGTGCCCTAACCCCCACCCCTCTCAGGCTATGGGATATTCACAGATGGGTCCTTGTCTGTCCCCTGTGGAAGCTGTTCCACTTTGTATAAATATTAATTGGGCCAGAGAGAAAGAGACTATAGCTGGTGGTTAGGGCAGTCATGTGGGATATGGGAGACCCAAGTGCATGTCCCTGCTCCAAATCAAGCAGGGAGGGGGGGAGGGACCTTGAAACAGGTCCCCTATCTGAACTGAGTGCCTAACTGCTATAGCTAGAAGGGGATGGGAGGGTGTCTGCTTTTTGAGAAAGGCATGTGTATCAGGTTAGCCTCAACTCCAAGAAGAGGTTCTCTGCTTGGGGATTCACAGCTGTGATAAGCACCTGACTCCTTTGAAGCGGGGAGCTTCAAGCAGCTCCCCACTCAGCATGCTGGCTTCTGTGAATCCCATTCTTAAGTGCCTAACTCACCCCATGCATTGTATGAGGAGCCCGGACACTTGTGTTGGGGCTGAGGATTCCATTGGACAACAGGGCACCTAAAAGTTCGGTGTCATAACACTGGGCACCCAAATCCCTTTCTGGATTTAGCTCTTCTGCCTCTGCTTTTACAATGTCCCTTCTGGTGTACTTTGTCTATTTTGTTAAGGTAGCATAGTGAATTACGTCTTATTTCTTTTTCTCCCTTGTTTGCCCATTTTAAAATGCTTATTTTAATGCCACCTTATTTTGAAGGAAAACTCTGCTTAACTAGTTATTTTGGTGGACTTCTAGCAGATCCTTCATATTCTTAGAACACTGTTCAATTACAGTCTCCGGGTAAGTTTGATTGTTCCATTTAATACATTCTTTTAAATACTAGCGCCTGAATCTCTTGAGTCTTATTCTTTGAAGTGTCCAATTTGAATGTGCCATAAACTTTCCAGTGCCTACTGTATAGGCCTTGCTACCTGAGTATAACCACCCGTTCCAATGGCTTGAGTCTGTTTTTGCTAAACTGCCATTTTCTCACGTCTTAATTACTGATATCATAGTTTGTTGGGCTTTCTTTTAAGAAAGAAAGGTATAATGTAGTGAAAACTTAATGTCTTGCTTGATAACATTTTCATGGTGGTGAAGTGGCCCAGCACCATGGAACAATTGCTATATGATGGGCAGAATTCATAGTGTTTGATCTAGTTACCTCAGTACTTTTTTTTTTTTTTTTTACTATCATCTGTGACTATTTCTAAAATTTAACATTTTCCAAAGTCGAGTAGCTCCTAGCAAAATCTTAACTCTTTCAGGGTGGTAGAGGGAACTGCTACTGTTTATCCAGCTTTGAGCAGGGGGTTGGACTAGATGACCTCCTGAGGTCCCTTCCAATCCTGATATTCTGATACTTGGTCCTGCTAGAGAAGGCAGGGGACTGGACTCAATTACCTTCAAGTTCTATGAGATAATAATATATGGAGATATACCTATTTATAACCGACTCCAGTACTGAGGTGTCCATATTGCAGAAGAAATCCTGTTTGGACATGGCTCCCACTCCCAGAGCAACTACCGCAGCAGCACCCTCTGACACAATGTGTCACCGCAAGACACACAGGGCTACTATCCGTGCTCCAGTACCAGTATCTCACCATACCTCTGAAAGGGGAGAGGACTTTATGATCACCACAGTACCATGACAGCCTCTATCTCACTGGGCAGCACTGACCCAAACTTCATTTGAAAGCTATCAGAATCCCCCACCTCCTTCCAGGTTCCTTTTGTGAGAGGATCTTATTATCTCTGATGAACCTGAGTCACTAGGGAAGATCTACCTCCCCAGTACCAATACAAAAGCAACAAGTTACGATTTGTTTGTCTCTAGTCTTTGGTACCAATTAAGACATTGAAAGGCCCTCCCATAGTGTGATGTTTCAAACATATTTTCATGAAGAATATGGAGTGAAATTAATGACATAACTGAGATATACTTTATGCAAGATGGTGCATGTAAAATATCATTAGAAAGGTTATGGTTTACTGAGTGTGATTATCCAATTTGAATTTCTGTATATGAAGTTAGGAATGTTGACTATATATCTATTTCAAATGTGTTACTTAAGGTATCACCCCCAACCAGCCCTTCAGGTACAGCAATGGGAAAGTCAGACAGGGCTAATGGGCCGTTAGCAAAGACAATGGAATGTGAAAAAGATTAGTCTTCCTGTGGATGCTTCAGCCAGCCTACAAGTAATGGTTGCCACAGCCCTGCAGAGAGATGGGTCTGAGTCATATGGTACTGGACCCACCCCTTGGAATGCCCGTGTTCTTCCACTGGGAGACAAAGGGTTCCCACTGCACACAGCTGTATAAAGCAGGGGAATGACAATCATGGTTCTCTGCCTCCCCACCCAAAGAGACACTGAAAAACACCTGGAAGCAAGAACTGAACTGGGGGGAGAAGGGTTGAGGCCAAGCTGGAAGGGCATCTAGCTTGTAGTAATACCTAAGGTCTCAAGCTGGAGACCAGTGCAGCTGCCTTTCAAGACTTTCTGTAATCTACCTTCAACAATATCTAGGGTAAGAAATTAGTATTTGTAACCAATTTCTTTAGTGAAACAAGCTTAGCTTGCATGTTTTGATTTGCTTAGTAATCTGCTTTGTCTTCTCTTATATTCACTTAAGTTTAACTACAAAAGGTGGATTTTATTTCTTGTTTATAATATAACCCAGTTTGTGCTACTCATAATTGGGGGGGGGGGGGGGGAAATAAGAGGCTGTGCATACCTTCCTCCACATTGAGGGAGGAGGCAGATTTCATAATATAGCTTTGGGTCTGCATTCCAAGGGAGATGGACACCTGAGTGCTGGGGCAAGTCCTTAAAATGAGCCTTCCCTGAACTGATCTCAGTGTCTTTCATTCTGCAGTTGGGTATGGCCCTGCCTGTGTGTGCGGTAGAAGCACCTTAATCGCCTGGCTCAGCAAGACAGGTAAAAAGGGTGTCCAGGCTGGTACAACAGGCAGGCTCAGCAAATCAGGTGGCATTCTGTCACACATACACCTTAGTTTGTGGGAAGATTCCTCTGAGATCTTTGTACAGGCATCCCCCCAGTAACCTATCCCCATGAGATCCTTTCATGAAGAGGATCCTGGAGGTCCAGAGATTGATCATGGGGTCCCATCCCTGATTTCCCTCCACTGGGACCAATGGTGACCAACTCCAGCACTGTCTAAGAGAAAGCATCGGTACCCACCAGTGGCACCTATAGACCATCTTGTGGTACCACCTACTTCTCCTACCAGATGATATACAAGAGGAGCAAGAGTCTCATGCTAAGGAGATCTCACCTCCATCTGTAAAGTTCTGTTCATCTCTGATGATTTTAAGACCTTACAGGAAATCATGAAAAGGCTAGCAGACTGACTTCAGATCCCACTAGAGGAAGTCCAAAGTTGAAACATTCCTTGGTGGACCTCTGGAACATCAATCCTCAGGGAAGGATTACCTTAACAATCACTGAGGCTTTATCTTCCATACATATCTGGCAGTGAAATACTACATCTTGCTGAAAGGAATAGAGTGCTACTACTCCCCCTGTAATCCCAATTCCCTTATAGTGGATGCAACTAATGAGGAACCATCAAGCTTGCTCAGGACTGTCTCTATCTGACAGAGAATCTAAACAGCTGGACTAGCTGGGAATGAAGAGCTTCTCAGCTGCTTGCCAATTTCGTATTCATAGATTCAAGGACTGGAAGGGACCTTGAGAGGTCATCGAGCCCAGTCCCCTGCCCGCATGGGAGGACCAAATATTGTCTAGACCATCCCTGATAGACATTTAGCTAACCTACTCTTAAATATCTCCAGAGATGAAGATTCCACAACCTCCCTAGGCAATTTATTCCAGTGTTTAACCACCCTGACGGTTAGGAACTTTTTCCTAATGTCCAACCTCGACCTCCCTTGCTGCAGTTTAAGCCCATTGCTTCTTGTTCTATCCTTAGAGGCTAAGGTGAACAAGTTTTCTCCCTCCTCCTTATGACACCCTTTTAGATACCTGAAAACTGCTATCATGTCCCCTCTGTCTTCTCTTTTCCAAACTAAACAAACCCAATTCTTTCAGCCTTCCTTCGTAGGTCATGTTCTCAAGACCTTTAATCATTCTTGTTGCTCTTCTCTGGACCCTTTCCAATTTCTCCACATCTTTCTTGAAATGAAGTGCCCAAAACTGGACACAGTACTCCAGCTGAGGCCTAACCAGAGCAGAAGAATGACTTCTCGTGTCTTGCTCACAACACACCTGTTAATATATCCCAGAATCATGTTTGCTTTTTTGCAACAGCATCACACTGACTCATATTTAGCTTGTGGTCCACTATAAGCCCTAGATCCCCTTCTTTCATACTCTTTCCTAGACAGTCTCTTCCCATTCTGTATGTGTGAAACTGGTTTTTTCTTCCTAAGTGGAGCACTTTGCATTTGTCTTTGTTAAACTTCATTCTGTTTAACTCAGACCATTTCTCCAATTTGTCCAGATCATTTTGAATTATGACCCTGTCCTCCAAAGTAGTTGCAATCCCTCCCAGTTTGGTATCATCTGCAAACTTAATAAGCACACTTTCTATGCCAATATCTATGTCGTTAATGAAGATATTTAACAGAGCCGGTCCCAAAACAGACCCCTGCGGAATCCCACTCATTATGCCTTTCCAGCAGGATTGGGAACCATTAATAACAACTCTGAGTACGGTTATCCAGCCAGTTATGCATCCACCTTATAGTAGCCCCATCTAAATTGTATTTGCCTAGTTTATTGATAAGAATATCATGTGAGACCGTATCAAATGCCTTACTAAAGTCTAGGTATACCACATCCACAGCTTCTCCCTTATCCACAAGACTCGTTATCCTATCAAAGAAAGCTATCAGATTGGTTTGACCTCATTTGTTCTTTACAAATCCATGCTGGCTGTTCCCTATCACCTTCCAAGTGTTTGCAGAGGATTTCCTTAATTACTTGCTCCATTATCTTCCCTGGCACAGAAGTTAAACTAACTGGTCTGTACGTTCCTGGGTTGTTTTTATTTCCCTTTTTATAGATGGGCACTATATTTGCCCTTTTCCAGTCTTCTGGAATCTGTCTCCCATGATTTTCCAAAGATAATAGCTAGAGGCTCAGATACCTCCTCTATTAGCTCCTTGAGTATTCTAGGATGCATTTCATCAGGCCCTGGTGACTTGCAGGCATCTAAGTGATTTTTAACTTTTTTTTTTTTATCTGCTAAACCTACCCCCTTCCCATTAGCATTCACTATGTTAAGCATTCCTTCAGACTTCTCCGTGAAGGCTGAAACAAAAAAGTCATTAAGCATTTCTGCCATTTCCAAGTTTCCTGTTACTGTTTCTCCCTCTTCACTAGCCGGTCTTTCTCTTGCTTCTAATGTATTGATAGTCTTCTTGTTTCCCTTTATTCCTGTAGCTAGTTTGAGCTCATTTTGTGCCTTTGCCTTTCTAATCTTGCCCCTGCATTCCTATGTTTGCCTATATTCATCCTGGGAGTTGGTATTGCCAACTACCAGGCCTTGATGGCAAAATAGGATTAACATATACTCCAAATTACACATTTTATTGGACACCTGCCACAAGACCAGAAAGATCAGTTTCAATCTATCAGTGCTGAAGGACAGTTGGTTGTGAAAGCCTCCCTGTAAATTGCCCAAGATACTGCTGACACAGCCTCCAGGTCCATGGCCACAAGAAGAATATCCATCTCCAGTCCTCAAGACTTCCAAGAAAAATTCAAAACAGTGGAAGACCTTGTGTTTGAAGGGCCTATGTTCTTCAGTGAACATAAGACTCCTCTCTCCACATACTCAGACACCAGAGCAGTGTTGTAATCACTGGAGATGTATGTGCCTGTAATGAAAAGGCATTTTAGTAGATCCCAAGCTGCTCAAAGTTAGAGATAATTCCAATACCATCAGCACACTTTCTCTAAGCAGCAGGAGCCTACAGAAACAGGTATCTCCTAGCCATACTTCTACCCACTTATGCTCTCAACCAAGGTGTCAAAAGTGCCTCTTAGAAGGAGGGGCTAAAGTAATTCACTCTTCTTCTGGGAGCAATAGAACCAGCCTGACCAGAGTCATCAGAAGAGAGTGCAATTCCAATTACTTCCTTGTTCCTAAGAAAGATGCAGACCAAGCCTTGACTTAAGTAACTGTCCTAGCACAGCACTTCAGAATGGTAACATTAGCTACCCTAATTCCATCCTTAGATCCAGGAGACTGGGTTGTTGTACTTGACCCTAAGGACACCTACTTTCACGTAGCCATCCACCCCTCCCACAAGTGTTTCCTAAGATTTGTACTATGCAGAGAGCACAGTCAATATTGAGGTTTTCCCTTTTAGACTCTTCTGGTGCCCCAGGGTGTTCACAAAAATTCTCTGGGGTGATAGCTTGCCTCAAATTCAGTGTTCCCATGTTTGGATGGCTTCTCAGAGGCTGGTTGCCCCAAGAGGTCCAGTTGGCAACACCTAGAGCATTAACAGTATTCCAATCTCTGGCCCTTCACATCAACCACAAAAAAAATCCATACTAGCTGCAGTACAGGGAGCTACTCTGGACTCCAAGAGCCTACCAACCCAAGGAGAAATTCTCTACCCAATCCAACCTAATTTCAACATTACAGTGCAGCCCACAAATAGAGAGGACTTGTCCACAGGTCTGAGTCACGTCAGCCTCAATGTATGTGACTACTTACACAAGGAGGCACTTTAGATGCCTCCAGACATGGATAAAAACAGCATATAGCCAAAACACAGAGCCTGTCCAAATGCATCAGTGCTTGGAAGGTGTTGGATTCTTAGATGGTGGAAAGACCCATGGAGGGTCTGTGTTGGAGTTCCATTTTTGCATCCAGCACCTTCAAAGGCATAACACATGCATCTGTTGGGATGGAGAGCCCACCTACCAATAGCCAGCACAGGGCCAAAGGTCAGCACAGGAATCTGCATTCAGTATCACTATACTGAAGCTAAGAGCAGTATGATATGCTTCCTTCATGCCATATAAGGTCACTCAGCGTAATCCCTGACAACAAAGCAGCAATGTATTACTTCAACTGCCAAGCTGGAGCAAGCGGTCTGTCCTTATGCACAAAGTCACTAAGGCTATGGAAATGGTTTCTCTCTCATGGGGTAGAAATAGCAGCAGTCTATCTACCAGGCTTCCAGAATATAATTGCAGATTCCCTGAGCAGGCACATCTGGCGAGATCACAAAGAGGAGCACAAAACTAGCTTCCGCAGCATCTGCCAGACTAGGGTAGACCTTTCTGCCATCCGAACAGTGAAAAATGTCATCTGTTCTACTCCAAGGGAGTTTATGGCTACAACTCTCTAGGGGTTTCCCTGATAAGCATAAAGAAGAGTCCAGGGTCATGGTGTTAAGGGTCTTGAGGATTTAAAGGATATAGGTAGTTCTCAAGCTGCACTGTGAGGTATCCTCATAGCACCCTTCTTGGTTGAGACAAGTGTGGTACTCAAACCTCATCTCTCTCTCAAAGGTAACACCCCTCGGACTTCCTATCTCGAAGGCATATTGACACACAGCTTAGGGCCCTCATCTGTCCTAACCCCTCCTCCTGGAATCTGAGAGCATGGAATTGCCCTTTTTGGTTAAAATTCAGTCAGTTCTCTCATCCAAGAGAGAGGCCAGTATTTGCAAGAGTCACCTCCAGAAGTGGAAGTGCTTCCAGTTTGGTGCTCCATCTCATCTTCTCTAGCCTTGGAAGTTCCACTTTCCAAGATCCTGGACTATGTATTGGGATTCAAAACACAGGCTGTGATAGAGCTTATTTGAGACATCCTTCCACTAACCTAGCCAGAACACACCACAGGCACTGGATTTCTTAAGGGCCTATGCAACTTGTTTTCTCCTGTTCGACAACTTGCCCACCCCCCCTCCTGGGACCTCAGCCTGGTTTTAAACACTAAAAAAAAAAAAAAAAACCCAGTCCCTTTGAAACAGTGGCAACCTGTTTCTCCCTCCACCTCTCCCTCAAAATTTTGATCTTAATCACCATCCCCTCAACAAGGTGATCTGGGAGCACTCATGGAGGACCCACAATACACCACCTTCTGCAGAGACAAGGTTATACTATATCTCCATCGTTGCTTCCTCCCAGAGGTCTCCTTGAAATCATTAACCAGGAAATTTGCCTGCCAGTTTTCTGCACAAAACCTCATGCCTCCAGAGAGGAATAAAGCTTTCATTCACTGGATGTCAGAAGGGCATTTGCTTTCTAGCTGGACAGAACTTAAACCATTCCAGGTCTCTCGTAGGCTGGGTTTCGGGTTGCATCTTGACCTGCTATGAAAATGTAACGGTGCAACCCCTCCTGAGTAACAGCACATTCCACTAGTGCAAGAGTAAGCAACCTATGGTATGTGTGCCAAAGGTGGTACACGAGCTGATTTTCAGTGGCACACTCACGTCCAGGTGCTGGCCACCAGTCCAGGGGCTCTGCATTTTAATTTAAGCTTCTTAAACATTTTAAAAACCTTATTTACTTTACATAGGTTATAGGTTTCACCCCCACTTTGGACTTTAGAGTACAGATATGGGGACCTGTATGTGAACCCCTAAGCTCAATTAACAGCTTAGATCTGGTCTGGCTGCCACCACCCAAATGATTTATGAGTTATTTGGGAAACTGTCTTCATCCCCAAAACCTTTCCCTCCCTGGGTAGCCTTGAGAGACTCCTCCACCAATTCCCTGGTGAACACCGATTCAAACCCCTTGGATCTTAACACAAGGAGAATTTAACTATCCCCCCATTTCCCCCCCCCCCAATTCCTGGTGAGTCCAGACCCAATCCCCTTGGATCTTAAAAACAAGGGAAAATTAATCAGGTTTTTAAAAAGAAGGCTTTTAATGAAAGAAAAGAGGTGAAAGACAAACCTCTGGGAGAGATTAGCATACCAGCTACTCTCACAGAGGACAGATTCAAAACACAGAGGATGTTTCCCTGGGCAAAACTTAGTTACACAAAAGAATACCCAATTTGATTATTCCCTAATTGCACAAGACAAGTTACAAAAAGAAAATAAATAAAACCTCTTTATTCCTTTTCTAATACTCACTACTCTGATAAGAAGCTGATTCCTTGATCTTTTCCACTTTGGCCAAAACTGAAACTGACCCAGACAAAGGGAACTTCCCTCCTTCCTTTTGAAACATTTTGTCCCCCCATTGGTTCCTCTGGTCAGGTGTCAGCTAGGCTAGGTGAACTTCTTAACCCTTTACAGGTAAAAGAGGCATTAACCCTTAACTATCTGTTTGACAACATACAACACTAGTTTAGTTATATATTATAGACTTATAGAAAGAGACCTTCTAAAAGCGTTCATGTATTACTGGCACGCGAAACTTTAAATCAGAGTGAATAAATGAAGACCCGGCACACCACTTCTGAAAGATTGCCGACCCCTGCACTAGTGTTCAGTCCACAGCTACAGCACTACTGAAGGACATTGGACTGCTACTTTGTCTTCTATCCATATCTTTGCCAAGTATTATATCATCTTACCTGCTTCCAGAGACATCACATTCAAAGTAACCTGGACTTACCTCTTCGGCACCCCTCACCTCACTGAGTTACGCTTGGGAGGTTCCTACAGTGGAGCCCCCATAAGGGAAATACTTGAAGGAGAGGTTACTTACCTTCCAGTAATGAGGTCTTGGAGATGTTTTCGCCTTAGGGGTGTTCAACCTCCTGCTCTCCTTCCCTTCTGATGTTGAATTCGGCTTCACAGTTAAGGAACTGAGTAGCAGCAGGCTTGTACCTCCCTGGATGCCCCGTTCTGAGCAACTAGAACTGCTCTGTGCAAGCATGGGCCTGCAGACACCATATTGCATGCCCAATTGAGAGTGCACAAGCATGCGCACAGGAGCACCAAGTTTTGTCTTATGTCCCTATGGAAGAACTTGGGTTACTGTAAGGTAAGTAACCTCTTCTTGCCATGCAACAAGTCCATTTGGTGAGTCCCAAGTGTCAACAAATGCTAGAATTCACATTTTATATGCTGTCCAAATAAAGTGATAAGCACCACTGATGCTTAGATTCTGCTTCAGGTGGTCTTGCAGCATTATGTGCAGCTTAGCTCTTATGTTCCTGGCTAGTTAGGACTCAGCTCTAGCACCAAAAACCTTATCAGCTGGCAATTAGTTTTAGCATCTCTCTTCGATGTCTAATATAAAGTCTCCTTGAACCCTTAGGCCAGTGGTCACCAACCTGTTGATCGCAGAGGTCGTGGGCGCAGGCTGCGCATGGAGACCCACTACCCTCTCTCCCCCAGAGACATGCCAGCTGCTTCCAGGACTGGCCTGGGGCTATGGCAGGCAGGCAGCTTGCCTGAGCCCTTCTACACCACCGACAGGAAGCCACCTGTGGTATATGCCTCCCGACCAGAGCCTGCACTTTGCACCCTAAACCCCTGCCCCAGCCCTAAGACCCCTCCTGCACCCAAACTCCCTTCAAGAGCTTGCACCCCTCACTCCTGCCCCAGGTTTAGCCAATGCAGTCCCCATAGTTGAGATTGTTACACTGATTTGTGACAATCCCTGAAGGATTTTGGATCTATAAACTACACACGACACTAATAAGTAAAACTCATGAAATGTCCAGTGGATTCTATGAGATTAGGTGCAGTGTGACCACATGACCCCTGCACCCAAACTCCCAGAGCTTGCACCCCACACTCCTGCACCTCAACCCCCTGCCCCAAGCTCAGCTTGGAGCCCCCTTCCACACTCCGAACCCCTTGGCCCCAGCCCAGTTAAAGTGAGGTGGGGGAGAGCGAGCAACAGAGGGAGGGAGGCAGGGCAGATCTGGGTTGATCTTAAATTCAAAAAGTAATCTTGTGCATAAAAAGGGGTCACTCATTTAAGCATAAGGTTTTAATCACTTAAGACTAACTCCTGTAGTTGACAACAGCACTTGGTTTCTTTCATGAGCAAGACTTCTTGCATCTGGTGATAAATGCTACTTGAAAGAGAATTTAGGAAGTAATTGCTTAACTCACATATGAAAGCAGATTGAAATTTCTCAAAATAAGCCCTTTTGGCAGACCAAGTCAGAAACATCTCCTTAATTTCACTGTTTATTTTAAAAATAAATTTATTTTAGACAATCAAAAACAAAATTATGTACAATATATACATTGGGTAAAGTTTTAACAAATATACACTTCTACACTTTTGCTAGGTGCTTACAAGAGTTTCATAAGTCATGTTATAACTTGGTGTCCATTATAACATTACCATCCTTGTCCTTAACTCTTACTCTCCCACAGACATACTTTGTTTCCTGGTGTCCATTCGCATACACAGTCTTGACAGTGCCATCTGGATATTCACGTCTCTTGAACTGTGGCGTATGCAGCTCTCTCTGGCCATTGTTAAATTCTATAGTTTTGCTTCCATCTCTGTATTAAATAAAGTGTATACAATTAAATATAAAATAGACTGACAGAGCCAGCCTTAAACTGAAATTCCAACACCATACTAAAAGTTAGTAGGCAGGGGTTTAATTGAATGTAGAAACTTTGTAAACATTCTGAAAGAGCATGCACTATTTTTCCAGAACTTTATTGTGATTTAATGAAAGTTTGTTTTTGACAACTATAAAGTTGATAAATACCATCTCAGCTGATCACTAGTGTTGCAGTTAATTTTAAACAATACTAAAGCTGCATTCTGAAGGCAATTTAAAAAAAAGTTCAGAGAGGCTGTCTTAATAGGTTAAAGCAAGGAAGGAGGGGTAGAGATCACTGAAGTGTAAAAGTATGGGAATCATTAGCAACATGCATCTTTGGAAAGATTGTTCTTGATTTAGTTAAATCAAGGCACGGAATATAGCTTACCATCCTATTTGAAGCATTGGAAGGCCCAAATAAATTTGTCCCTGATTCAGGAAAAGTATTTAAGCATGTGCTAAAGTGCTTTCCTGTTTCAGGGCCTATATTAGTACATGCGATTAAATAAATGAATGCTTGGACTCCTGTCTCTTAAAAGCAGATTACTAGATGTACTTTGTGTAAATACATTATTCACTATAAAATGCTACATTTCTTCTATATATCAGACATGATGTATCAAACATTTTCAAGTGTAAGCTTCAAGCTGAATAAGGTTTTAAAAAGTTCTCTATTACTAGTGGATATACCACACAGTTATATACAAATATTCATTTTTCATCCTTTCATATAATATATCCATCTTAACTTGAAGACAAGCACTGTACACAGAAAATGAGTATTCATGGAAGGGTGGATGAACTTCAGTGTGCCAAGAACTTTTCTCTCCCCCTCGCCCCTCCCCATTGTGTGGGAATTTGTAGGGTATATTTAAAGAAAAAAATTTACCTTTGCACACGAACAATAGTGCCATCTGGAAAAATGCTTTCCTCTCTCCCATCCGTAAATAAATTCTTAATAGTTTGGTCAGGAAACGTAATTTCTTTCTTTCCATCAGGGTAATGCTTTTCTGTAACAATGTGTATATTTTGTTTCAAAATAACTATAGAAAGTTTTTATATAAAAACTAAAATATACAGATAAAAGGTTCATAGTTTTTACCTATTTGCCCATTTGAGAAATGCAAGACCTCTAACCCATCAGGGTATGTAGTATGAGTTGTCTGGGCATCTGCATAATAGTAAATCTGTAGAGAAGAATAGATCATAAGGGTCTTCAGAAAATCTGGCCATATTAAACTGCTGGAAAAAATTTGGATACATACCACTCTTTGATCAGGCATAACTTGTTTCACATCCCCATTAAAGAAGGTTACAGTTATGGTCTTTCCATCCGAACTCATTTCTTTCCGTGTTCCATTAGGGAAAAATATAAGATGACAGCCATTTTTTAAAACCTTTTCAACCTAAAAGGTAAATTACATAAAAGTGGATGTTCAGCAATAAAACTGGTAAAGTTTTCAACAACCATGTCAGTTAAAATTAAATTTGGCCATTTTAGCAGTTTGACAGTTCTAGCTATTGACAGGTAAACCAGCATTAGATGAAGAATTTATCTGACTTTTGCCCAGAATTTAAGACTGAGCTCTTTGAGAGCCAAAGTTTGTTTGTACTTCTCATCCAATCCTGAATTTCCATAACTTTCCATTGTCTGGTTTGATCCAATAGTAGTAATAAAATACAGCCAGAGATGCTGTTGTGGAACCAGAAAGCAATACACAGGAATAGCCATTTATGAATTTGTCAGCCACATCCTTGAAACAGGTTTCAAAGTGATAGCTGTGTTTCTCACATTTTGTCAAACCATTTCTCCAATAACACTGCTCTACAGCCAAAATGCTTCTGAAATAAATGTAGTCAAACTTCACTAATTCTGGGTCACTGAGAACAAAAATGATGCTTAAAATTGTTGATTGGCTCTAGTTTTCAAGATATGCTATTGGGTCAGTATATACGACCCTTGACTTGGGAATGGCGGAGGATAAGTGAGTTATAAAGGGAAGGGATCTCAATTTAAACCAGAAATGACTAAAATACACCTTTGACTGGATCTATGAATAAATCTATGACTGGGTTTGGACACTACTTGCTTTTTAAGCAAAACAACGAATGATGCAATCTGAAGCTGGTATTGCGCCACACATGATATGAATTGTATCATGTTATTCCTAGAAATCATGGATGATGCAATCATAATGAAGCTTACATCACTCTGCTGAACAAATTGCTCTATATCAGCTCTAGAAATCATACAGTGTCATGCTCTCTTATTTGTCAGTGTTTGATTTTGCAAAGGGACACATTTCTGTTTAGCCAAAGTAAGCAGAGATGCCGCGTACTTGTGTGAACAGTGCAGATAACTTCTGCTATGTTTGTGGTGAAGTGACTTTTGCATCACAAAAGCGCAGTATAACCACTATGGTTAAGAAAGCCTATCACCTTTAGTTTGGCTGCAAAATTGGAGATCAGGACAAGAGGTGGGCCCCACACATATGCTGCAATGCTTGTGCAACAAATCTTCGCCAGTGGTTGAACAGGAAAAGGAAATCTATGCCTTTTGCAGTGCCAATGATTTGGAGAGAGCCAACAGATCATACCAGCAATTGTTACTTCTGCATGGTGCCTCCAGTTGGGAAAGGTGTGTCAAAGAAGAAAAAGTGGACTGTGCATTATCCAAACATTCCATCAGCTATACGCCCAGTACCCCACAGAGAAGGACTGCCGGTTCCTGATGCACCAGAATCATTCTCACTTGAGTCAGACGAGGAAGAGGAAGAGGAAGAAACTTCTGGTCCTGAACCATCAATGTCACAGGACCCACATTTTCTCCCATCCTCCTCCGAGCCACACCTCATTACACAAGGTGAACGGAATGACTTTGTCAAGGATTTGGAACTACCCAAGAGTAAGGCAAAGCTGTTGGGCTCCAAACTACAGCAGTGGAATCTCCTGGCAGGTGATGTTAGGGTTTCCATGTTCCATGACCGTCAAGAGGATCTTGTCCCATTCTTCTTCATGGATGGTTATCTTGTAGCCTGCAACAAGATCGATGGTGTGATGGCAGCCCTCAACATCGTTCACGATCCAGATGAGTGGAGACTGTTCATTGATTCATCGAAGACTAGTCTTAAAGCATGTTTTGCCATCAATTCCAGTTGGTCATGCAGTCCATATGAAGGAAACCTATGACAACATGAAACAACTTTTGAGGTGCATAAACTATGACCAACATCAGTGGCAGCTTTGTGGCGATTTGAAGGTTGTTGCTCTCTTGCTTGGTCTGCAGACTGGATACACAAAGTACTGCTGTTTTCTCTGCGAATGGGATAGTTGTGCAAGAGATTCCCACTACATCAAGAAAGATTGGCCACTCCGATAGTCATCGGAGCCTGGGAGGAAAAGCATTCAGCATCCACCACTTGTTGAATCAAGGAAGATTTTGTTACCACCCTTACACATCAAGCTGAGTCTGATGAAGAACTTTGTCAAGGCCATTGACAAAACACAAGCAGCTTTCAAGTACCTCCGTGGAAAATTTCCAAGGTTAAGTGAAACTAAGATAAAGGAAGGTGTCTTTGTTGGTCCTCAGATTTGTGAACTTCTTCGAGATGATGCATTTGACCATGCACTGCGTGGCAAGGAAAAGACAGCATGGAAAGCCTTCCAGTTAGTGGCAATAAATTTTCTCGGAAACAACAAGGCAGACAACTACAACTACCTCCTCAAGGCATACAAAAGCCTTGGTTGCAACATGTCACTAAAGAGACATTTTTTGCACTCTCATCTAGATTTTTTTCCACCGAACTGCGGAGCAGTGAGCGACGAGCATGGTGAGCGATGTAACCAGGACATTGCAACAATGGAGAAACGCTATCAGGGCAAATGGAGCCCATCAATGCTTGCAGACTATTGCTGGACAGTGACCAGAGATGCTCCATTTAATGAATACAAGAGACAAGCCAAGAAGCGCCGAGTAGACACTGAATAGGACTAAACTATGTACATAATAGTTTTTTGCCTTTTGTTTCATAATAAATTTTATTTATATAACCCTTTTGCTGATTTTTAAAGTGTTACATAAACAGGACAGGTGAAATATCATGTAAAGCAACCATAAACACATGAAAAAGACCTAGGTTTACAATTTATGATTAAAACTATCTACACAATATACTTAGACATAAAATGTAAAAACTTAAATATCTTAGAAACAGTAGCCAGTTGTTTTAATTGTCATATTTGAATTCAGCACATCAAAATACATAATAAATAGCACATTTTATCTCTGAAACAGACGACTTCTCAAAAATTGTAGACCAGTGTAAGCAAAGAAACTAGTTTCTTTTCCCTTAATTGTATAAATTCTTGTTAAATTGGGCATCTGGCCCAAGGACGTATTTATTTTAAATAGCGGTTTGAAATATTATTTGTAATATCATAGCACTCAGGAGCCTCAGTCACGTACATTGTACAGCACCTAACTTAACAGTCAAACAGAATAAAAAGACAGTTTAAAGTTCTTTGGGTCAGGGACTAAGTATAAGACAAACACTAATGGGGTGGGGGGAAGGATGGGAACAAATGAGATCCTCATTTTCCTTTTTTTGCTGGTTTGGTCATTTCCAATTGGACTCAAGAAAGAAACTATCTTGTGTGTACATATGGAACAGTTTACAACACAATTTTTATGAAATAGTGATTTAGGTATTTAGATTTTAACAACATTTATCTTAGACTCTAACTCTCTCACAAATGAAAGGGACACCCACCCAACAGCCCCATATATAAAGTGAACAAGAGAGGCACCGCAGCCCTAACAAAGATGAGTTCCCCTAGAAGAGTGAACTAATTACCCAGATTTATTCTCTGTAGCCTCTTAAAGGAAATCTGATCCTACCTTTCCATCAGGATAGTTAATTTCTCCCTGTATTTCTTCACTGCCTGTAGACACAAGAGTAGGGGGCTCTAATGGCACACATATTTCAGTAGGGGACATGTCCTGAAATGAAAATATTTCTTTAGTAAGCAACTGACAGAATGCAACCCTGTATTAATACCCTCCACACTATTGTAATAATCATTGTACAAATGATGCCCTGTTAGGTATCATTTGAAAACTAATAGCTCGCTGTCAATAATATCATGATGAAATGTGTGCATGTAAAATTGAAATCATGACTGAAGTTTGTTTATCAGACAAGTCTGGGGAGGGGATAAACCTGTTTCTCAAAGACAAAGGACAAGCCCCTTGCCAAGGAAGGGGGGGCTGGAACAAATATCTACAACTTAGCAAACAACAGCATGAAACCTTTTTCACCACAAGACTCCAGCCTCATAGCGGAAATGAACTTCATTTAAGGGTAGCCTTCAGGAAAATGTATTTCAAAGGGGGACTGACCTATAAAGTGAGGGCACAAAAACACCCTAAGGTATCTCTCCCTGTCCACCTCTCATTCTTTCACCCAAGATGACCAAAGAAACAGCTTTTGGGAGCAAATCCTGGCCTCAGAATTTTGGTCAGCAATGTTACTGGAAACATGTGGTAAAAGATTTTACCTTGAACCAAGTCTAGAGTGTTAAGCTTTAGTACTAGGAAGCATTTTATCTTTATTTCTCTTGTAACCATTTCTACTTTAATGCCTTATACTAACATAAAACCTCTCTTTGTAATTAAATAACCTTGTTTTATTCTTTGATCAAAACTACTCCAGTGTTGTCTTTAAACTGAATTGTGTGGGTAACTCCATTTAAAAGTAACCAATTGTTGGATCTGGATCCCCTTAGAGGGGCAACAAACCTAAAATATCTGAACTGTCCAGGAGAAAGCTGGACAGGGCAGAAAATATTTTTGGGGGAAATCTGGGACTGGAAGTGTGTTGGGATCACCATGCAAGTGGTAACCAAGGCTCGTGGAAGCTAGTGTGTGACTGGACTGCGCTGGCAGGCTGCAGCTATACATAGCCACTTAGGGTGTGACCTGCATGCTGTTTGTTAGGGGCCCAGGTTGGGAGCTTACAGCACCAAAACATTGTGAGACACCTCAAGTTGCAAGGCAGGTGGCGATACAGCCCCTCACTGGTCTGGATTGCAACCCAGAATGTGACAGCATTAAATCAGGCTCCATTTTTCTGGAACATAAAGATAACCTAACTTTTCTATTACATCTGGCATTTTTTTTTTTTTTTTTTTTTTTTTTTTTTTTATTAAAGCAGCCAAACTTGAGGGATTTTTCTGGAGTTGAGAAGGCAGCTCATGAAAGCAAGGAGGGACCAAGAGAATCATCAACCCAAAGCATCTAGAGAAGAGGTTTGATATAGCTTATTGGATAATGACAAATCCAGACATAAGATCTGTTAGGTTTTGGAAATCAGCTTTTGCCTAGATTATAATGAGATCCATTTTACCAAAAAATTCCAATCTGGTTCTTAACTTAAAAGATCAGTAACAGATTCCAAGGCACAGAATCATTATTCGAGTTTCATATACTACTAGCAAATGCTACATACAGTAATTGATAAAGATGTATGTCTTAACTACCTGCATTCTTACAAAATTCACTGTTCTTTCTTCAGGTAGGAGATAAACATCCATTTTTTTCTGCTAATATTTATTAAAATTTGGTAAATTTTGTAAGATATTTTGCTTAGCTGCAATTGAACATCTCCATCACCAAACATCTCCCCCTAATAATAATAATAAAAAAAATGGGTTCCAAATACTAGATGCAAGTGTAATTTTCTGTACCGGTATTCTGCATTACTAGAGAGTAGTTTAATAGTGTAGTCATTACTCGATCTTGTCTAGTGTTCTTATGGCAGTTTCACAAATCACTTTTCAGGCTGCACATTGGGGTAATGCAGATAACTATTCTATTTGGAATCAAGTCAAAATAGACAACATTCTGGTATAGGACTTACTATCATAAAAGTCCTAGAGGAATCTTCTAGTGTCGTCACGGTCTTGTCAAAGTTACTCCCATCACTAACAGGTGCTGATTTAGGTCTTCTAGAAGGCTTTTCTGTTCAAATATAAATTATAAAAATTGTTAATTTTACATAGTCTCAGCAGCCAAGAAGCAGTTTGGGTGTTATAAGCAAATGTAATGATCAGAATGATAGATAAACTATACTGGATATCTGCACACCTCGTGTGCAGTATTAACTTGAAAGCAGTATCTTCAGCTACTCGAGAAGAATTAATATCCAGTTAAGTGTGTTACCTCAGATATATTATTGCTTGCTATAGTAGCAGAGAGCTACAATAAAGTCATAAAATATAATACAGATAGCACATTTATTATTATGTATAGATTCAAATTATAAAAAGGCACCTTTCCAAAGCTCCAGGTGCCTAACTCATTTATTAATGAAATAACAGCAGAGATAATCATTCCAATAGGAACTCAGCCAGCAAAACACCTACAGAGACTCCTTTCTACCCATTTTTATTTATAGGCAGCTCATCCTTGTCCTTTTCCAAAATAACCCTATAATGTGTGTCCTTGTTCCAAATCTTCCAAGAATGCTGCAAGCGAGGGGAACAATTTCCAGCATCTCGAAACCCTTACAGAATAGAAAATGTCCTTCCCGGTACCCACTCTTTTATGAGGGATGTCCAGCTTAGGCACTGTTGCAGACTGTAGCTGTGCAACATGGGACCAAAAGAAAGGCACTCTCTCAGGTACATCAGTCTCAAGACAGATAAGGCTTTATAGGTCGTAAGCCAAGACTTTAAACTGCACCCAAAGACCAACAAACACCCAGTGAAGATCCTAGCATCATACGCTCCCACCAAAATGCCTCATTCAAAAAGTGAGCCACACCGTTCTGTACCAGCTTCATTTCTTTGAATGATTTTAAAGATGTAACCCCATGTAGAGTGCATAGCTATGCTTTTGTTAAGACAACTGCAAACAGCAGCAAGAGTCACATCTGAAAGATTGCAACCTCCTAGCCACAAGCAGATGTAAAAACGAAAAAAAAAAAAAAAAACTCCTCTACTGCTGTAATGAGAGAGTCAAACAGCAGCTGGGATCTAAAAAAAAAACCAACACCACCACTCCTAAAATGCAAATCTTAGTAACCAATGGTGGATGTACTCCCTCAAATCAAAGGGACCAATTATCTCCAGCTGCTTCCCCACCACCTCTACCTTCACCTCATTCTGATCTGGATTGAGCAGCCAACTCAGTCATCCATGGCCCAATCTTAATTAGAAGCTATCTGAGTTGAAAATGACAGATATACATTTTGGTGTCATCAGCATACTGAAAACACACTTTATGCTTTCTTACTAACCCACCTAGTGGCCCCATATATATGTTGAACAGGAGGAGCTAACAGAATGGCACCCTGCAACATCCCCCACTTTAGAGGTCTTCAGAAATTGCTTTCAACTACCTCTTCTGTGATTTTTGAGAGAGAAAACAATCACGCCACTGAAGAGCAGTCCTGGGCACTCCCACTAGAGTCTGTAGGCACGAGAACACTACCTGGCGATCAAAACGGTATCCACGGCAGCACACTACTAGCACAGATACCTGATCTTCATCCATTGCCCGGAGATCATTGACCAATGCAGTCTCTGGGCCATACCCAGTTCTGTACCCAGAGTGGGAAGGAAATCAGGGACACATCTACATACTGAGAGAGATGTATCCACAACTTTCTCCACAATCTTATCAATGACAATATTTATTATTTATCAGAGCATTAAGTCTGACTATTAAACTTTCACATCCATTATACTTTTGGACTATTTAATACATGGATTGCCTGAGGAAAATAGAGATTACCAATTGTCAGTTGCTGCAAACAAACATTAAAACTGGCAATTTTCTTTTAAAGAGTTAATACAATTCTCCTTTTGAATAAATGTTTATACCTTTTACTGGTGAATAACCTTTCCCATTCATCTTGCTACTCTTTTCTATTTGAGGAACTGGAGACAGAAACTGGCTTTTTTGAAATCTAGTTGGTGGACTCTGAAAATATATAATCAAGAATTTATTTAGTTCAAGAATGATTTATTCAGCAATGTTATTACAGTGCAATAGCACTCAACAACACAGACCACTTGCCCATAATTTTTATTGCAATGACTTAATTATACACTTTCAAAGTATATTGTGGAGAGAAGAAACACTGAGCTTCTCTTTCCTCTGCTTCCTCACCATGCACAATCCCAAAATTTGACCTTGGTGCAGTTCACGTATACTCAGACTACTAAAACTTACATTAGTTTAACTGTGAAATCATTCAGTGAAGACTGGCTGGTTTCACTAGCTAATCTTTAGAGTGCAAAGGCACCAAAGTCAGTTGCAACTGATTTCCCCATTGAACTCCAAAATAATTCAGTTGGAGAGAGCAAAATCCTGGAGAGCATGGTACCTGCATACAGTGAAGATCCAGGATTATAGGGGCAGTAGAAGTCAACAGCAGTGTACTGTCTTACAACACCAATACACCTCCATTAAATTAAATGAAACATCCAACTGGTCTCTGAGTACCAATTGAAAAAAAATATATATCAATATATATATATATATATATCTGCAAAAATCAGTTTAAAATACCTCAAAACAAGCACAACTTACTATAGACTCTGCTCTCTTCAAATTCATTCCAGAACTTTCAGCTTTCCTGTTGCTTTCAGCAGCTTCTGCTTTCTTCCAAACTTCTAGACGAAATCTTTCCATGATTTTGATCTCTTCCCTTAACTCCGTGTTCTCCTTTGTTAAGGTTTCTATCTGGTTTCTAAGGCGACCATGAGTAGTTGACCATTTTGCTTCTCTTCGCTTTAAGTCTTCCTGCAAGTCTGCAAGCTGCTGTTTTAAAGCCTTAGAAAAAATAAGTATCAACTGTTTGTAGGAGGATACAAGCCAGTCATTTTCTGCTGTATTAAAACACAGACTAGAGAAAATAGTAATCTTTCATTAGCAGTGACAGCACAGAAGACAGTGACCCAAAACAAGTGAAATAATCTTTGTGTGAAGGGCAGGAAGTGTGTGTTGTTTTCTAAAGGCAGGAGTTACTTTGTATTAACTTGCCTGATCTCTCTCGCAATCAGGCAGCAAGCTTCATCCCTGCTCAGGCCCCTTTACACCAGATAAAAGGTCCAGAGCAGTGTAAAGGGGCTTTAAAAGCCCCTGCTCTGGCAGAGGAAGGATTACCCTGGTACAGGAACTGGAATCCTTCACAAACCTGGCCTCAGGGGCATACTGAGGATGGAGCTGCAGCACTACAGAGGTTCTGGGCAGCCCAAGTTATGCGAGTGGCCTCTCCAGCCTCCAGAGCAGCCCAAGATAGGGAAGGTGCTAAGGAGGCTTAAAAGCCAACTTAGCTCACCTTCTCCCTGGGCTGCAAGTTCTGTGTGCAGTGTAACAAAATCTCACCCTAAGTCCTAGGGAAGGAAAAGGACTTTTTCTTAAGAGTGTTCAAGATTGTATTCTTGTCTTTCTTAATTTAAAAAAAAAAAAAAAAAAAAAAGCAACTTAAGTTTCCCCATCTGTAAAATAAGGATACCGATACCACCTTTGTAAAGCACTTTGAGATCTACTGATGAAACATGCTATATAATAATTAGGCATCATTATTATACAGAGACGTCTGGCTAGACGGTTTGACAAGGGTCATGCTGCCATGTAGATTATATTTGGTTTCACATTTCAAGCCAAAAAATCAACACTGAATATATATAAATATGCATAGAAAAAATCCATTGGGCATGATGGTCCAGGAAGCACATCATGTATAGTTATAAACTTAATAGCAAATGAAAGGATTTTTAGGGCAGCCTAAAAAACAAAACAAAAAATACCAAAAACATTTTCTATTCCTCTTTTTCTCCCCAAACAAGCTCACAGGAGATCAGAAATTAAGTAATTTGAATTAAATAATTGCCACCTTAGATTGAGTTAACCATATAATAATGGATAATTCAATCACTAACTATGGTAAGATATTAAAAAGGAAATCCAAAATTCTAAAAGATAGAGAGAGAAAGATCTATGAGATACCAAGATTACAATAAACTACATTATTCACCCTCGTAGTGACTAACAAGTCTTATCTTTTTCAAAGCGATAGGATTAAACATGATAGAAATGAGAAGACATGTTTATGCATCAGACACATTATAATCAACATCTATTATGAGATAAAACTGTGCTTAGAACGCAACAATTATGGACAGAATGATGCTTGATACAGGTTCAATTTTGCATTCAATTCACTACAGTGAATGAATTTGTTTGCAACATATTTATTACAGTAATATTTTGCAACTTGATTTAGGTTTATTGGTCTGCTGTCATGTTCTTTGTTAGTGCCATTCTGAACCTTTTTTGTTATGGGAGTCTGACAGAAGGACAACAGTTCTTCAGTAGTGTGTTTCTGTTTTGTTTTTTAAAGCAAAACAATACTTGTGTGACGCCTATGATTTTCAATGTGGGAACTACTGATGGATGCCAAGTATCTTGATCTAGTTTGAGAAAATATATATTCTCTCTTATCGAACCCCTTCAAATTAACAGAATCTACGAATTCCAAATTGCACAATTGTGAAAAGCTGAAATTTCACTCTGAAGATCAGAACAATCTTTAGATTTTTCTTACCTGAATTTCATCACGCTCCTTTTTATCTGGCATCGCTCTAGCTGCTGTGGAATATTTTTCAAAAACTTTACGGTCTTTTTGGAGTTTTCTCATTTCTTCTTTTTTAACTTCTTCTATCCGAGCCAATTCTTTTGTTTTCTGCTGTTCAAAGTCTGCTATTTCTTTCCTGAAATTACACAAAGTAGCTTATTGTTTGGGAATAGAACAACTTTGACGTTTGGAGTATTTATTTAGAATTTTACACCTCAGTAATTCAAAATAGTATCTCCTGTTCCCAGAATGACTTTCCACTGTAAATAAATTACACACAATATATATTTAGTCAGAAGGATCTCCTCACTGCCACTGCTGAAGTCTTAAGAATCATCTCTGCAGTTCCCACTAGCAAGAATCCCCTCCATATTTACTGTTGCTTTGACTGACAACTGGACAGGACCTTTTTTCAGAGACTGCAAATAACATTCCTTAATTGACAAAAGGGATCGCTATCATCCAACATAAGCTATTCCCTCTCCTTCCCCCGTCCCTAACTCTACCCCTTTTCCAGCCTACATGTGCCCAGGAAGGTTTTTCCAGGAACAAACATCTGATCAAAAAGACAGCATCAGTCTCACATTTTAGCAAGACACCAGGTAAAAGCATCAAGCGCTGGAAAAATCTCTTATTCCTTTTTTTTTTTTTTTGAAAGATAGTTTTAAATGAGTCAAAGTATATAAAACAAAAAAATCTCCCAACCATATGAGCTTTCATACTGAACAAGTTGGGTATAGCTTTTTTAAATCATGTTTTGATCCATTTTCTAGAGTAGCAGCTTGAGTGATTAATTACACAGTGTAGGCTATTTATTGCATGTTATACATTTAAACTACCTATTGTGTCAAACTTTTTTTAACCTAAATCTACACTATTATATTCTAAGAGATGTCAATTACTTACCTATATACTAAATATATCAGAGGTGGCCAAATTGTGGCTCGCCAGCCACAGGCGACTCTTACAGTTAAAGTGTGGCTCGCAGAGCCCCTCCATTCTCCACCTACCAGACTTGGGGCAGGTGGAGCTCGGGGCTTCTGCCCAGTGGGAAGGGAGTCTAGGGGCTGCAACTTCAGCCCCTTCTTCCTGAAGCCCCACACAGTAGCAGGCGCCACTCATGGGGCTGAAGCCCCAAACCTCACCCCGAGCAGGTGCACCCAGAACTCAGATTTCTGAAGATCATCATATGCGACTCCAAGGATCAGTAACTTTGGCCACCCTTGAAATAGATCTCTGTAATATTTACTACTACCCAAGACTGCTGTGCTTACCTGCAGATTTGCTCATTTGCCTATTAATAGCTCTAACTCAGAGGTGGGCAAACTATGGCCCGCGGGACCCTCCTGAGCTCCTGGTCCGGGAGGCTACCCCACGGTCCCTCCCGTGCTGTTCCTCCCCGCCCCATACACACAGCCTCAGCTCACTCCGCCACCGGCGCAATGCTCTGGGCGGCGGGGTTGAGAGCTTCTGGGGCAGCGCAGCTGCAGAGTCCAGCCTGACTCAGTGCTCTGTGCTGCGCAGTAGCAATAGCGTGGCTGGCTCCAGCCAGGCAACGTGGCTGTAGTGCCGAAAGCCACCAGTGCTCCAGGCAGCATGGTAAGGGGGCAGGGAGGGTGCATAGAGGACAGGGGAGTTCCGGGGGGGGGGGTGGTCGGGACTGTGGATAGGGATTGGGGCGGTCAGAGGGCAGGGAACGAGGGTTGAAGGGGGGCAGTCAGGAATGAGAGAAAGGGTTGGATGGGGCAGCGGGGGTTCCAGAGGCAGTCAGGGGACAGGGAGCGGGGAGAGGTGGATGGGGCAGGAGTCCCGGAGGTAGTGGATAGGGGATGGGCCACAACCCCCTCCCCTAACCGGCCCGCCATACAGTTTCCGAAAACCTATGCGGCCCCCAGGCCAAAAAGTTTGCCCACCCCTGCTCTAAACAAACAGTTAAGGAGATGTATTTACTAAGCAAATAAAATACAGTGAAATACTTCCATTGAAAAATTACCTGAGATTTTCTAAAGAGCTCTCTCGTTCTTCACGGAGTTTTGTTAGAGATGCATTTTCAGCTCTGAATCTTTCAATTTCTGTTTCCAATTCAACAAGCTTCTCTCTGAGTACCCGGGATCGAACAATGTCTCCTATCAGGGAACAGGTATACCCAAGTTAAGAGGCATTCATACAGAGAGTGTTGAAGTATACACTAAATTGTCAGATATAAATGATTTCATCAGTTGATCTTACTCTGAGGTATAAATAACTAGTCTCCAAATAATACAGTAGGTGATAAATAAGTCAGTCCTTATCAAAGCAATCTGTGCTTCTTGTTCAACCATCTCAGGTTTTGAATATATTTGTTGTACAGGCACAACAGGGTATGCAAGGAATACAAATTTAAATCTGAATTAGTCTTCAAAATAGAGTAATTCTCATTGAAGTTATGATCAGGATTCATACAGGGTGGGGGGCATGGAAGGGAGGTGGTCAGGCTCTTCAAAGCTGTGCCCACAAAATAAACTCTGCCCATGCATGTCAGCAAAATAAGATCAACTTCCAAGTATAGTATGCAGATATTCAAAGAATGATTGTTCATACTCCCTGGGTTCGGTGAGCTTGGCTCAACCTCAGTAGGTACATCTACCCAGCAAAGAGCAGCAAGCCCCCAGCCTGGGTTGACAGACTCTGGCATTTTCTAGGTCTCTTAAAAAATATAGATAGAGATATATATAGCTGTATAGACAGCTCTTCAAAATAGCAGCTCGGGCTCTGAAGCCTACCCCTTCCTCCCTTGGCTTCAGAGCCCAAGCTGCTACTTCGAAGAGCTGTCTACACTGCCTTTTTAAAAAAAAAAAAAAAAAAAAAAAAAGTAGTAGTATGAGCCCTGCAAGCTTAAGTCTGTTGATCCAGGCTGGGAGTCTTGCTGCTGTGAGCTTTCTAGACATAAGTAAGGCTCGAAAACACACATGGGCTCGGTTAGGCTATTCTTGATTGGAAGGTTTTTTTTTGTTTGTTTGTTTTTAAATGGTGGTATCTCCTAACCACTTTCCACTTGGGGCACCAAAGTGAAATGGTGCTCAAAGTTTCTTGTGGAGATCTATGATCCTTCATCTCCTTTCTTACATGAGGAATGAAACAGTTAATATTGATGTTTAAATCATTGTCACTGGGCATCTGAATAAACGCCTTCCTAAAATTAATGAGGCAGTTCTCTCTGCATTGGTTACACAGTGACTTTTTTAAATTTTCTTCTCAACCAAAACACTAGAGACTTTAATTTAAAAAAGCAAGCAAGCAGCTTCTGGATAACAAGACAAATCTGAATCCATACCCTGTTTATGGTATAAAATTATTTTGCCAGATATTAAATGATCAGCAATGTGCTTTTTGTATTTTAGTATGTATCTAGATCAATTTTGCTAAGTATTTTTCCAGTAAGGGTTTGTTAGAATTGCTGAATTTATTCAGGTAGTTAAGAGAAGGCAGATGTGAATACAGATTGACAACAATGGGGGGGAAGTGGCATTACATTTGACAATGTAACAAAGTTGTTTCTAAATCATCTACATACACAGATGTAGTGCTGAGTCCATCTTCCCAGGCCCAATAGTCTACGAAACCGAACAACCCAGGATCTGAACTCTTAACATACAGGCTGCAGTGCATTTTGCTACCACTAAACCATTGACAAAGTCCAGGTCTCCCAAAAAAACCAACACAACAAACCATGCTCCCTCATATTTTTGCATTAGAACAATCAGCTTGTGTACTTAAAGAATCCTACTGACCAGCAAATCTAAATTATTAAAATTAGGTTGCTGTAAAGGATGATGAAAAACTATCAAAGGAAATGTAGCTACAAGCCTAAAGACTCTCTAGTAGGAAGAAGAATTGTGCTCTGAAGATTGTTAGGAAGCAACCAATGGGAGCTGCGGGGGCAGTGCGTGCAGGCGAAGGCAGCACACAGAGCTGCCTGGCCACACCTCCACCTAGCAGCTGAGTGAGGAGCATGTCGCTACTTCCAGGGAGCCCACCAGGTAAGCGCCGCCCAGGGCCTGCCTCACCCCATCCCATGCCCACTCTGCCCCCTCCCACCACCCAAACTCTGCTGCTTGCGGGTGGGGGAGTAGGGAGGGAGGAGTCACGCAGGGAGCCTGCCAGCCCCGCCAATCCACCAGCACCTGTGGGGGTCCCAGGCCACGCGCTGCTGCCTGCCCCCCTCACCAGCACTAGTGAGAGTCCCCCCTCCAACGGGGATCCCAAGCCATGCACTGCCACCTGTCCCCCTCTCCAGCACTCAGGCCATCCTCCCCCCACACCTCCAGGGCCCCTGGGCAGCCCCCTCCGCCCCCCCCCCCAAGTTTTAGTCACAGGTATTTTTAGGAAAAGTCATGGACAGGTCATGGGCCGTGAATTTTTGTTTACTGCCCATGACCCGTCTGTGACTTTTACTAAAAATACCTGTGACTAAAACGTAGCCTTAATTATGAACTAGGTAGAGCTGGTTGAAAATTTTCTAACAAATCGGAGTTTTGTCAGACAACACCAGTTTGTTGAACCCAAAATGTCTAGTGAAACCAGGTCAGATTCAACGAACTTTTGTCAAGTCACTAGTAGGGTTCTGATGGAACCCAGGTTCCCACAGTCCACAGTTGAAGAGCAGCCCTATCACACCAGGGCTTCCAGCCTCCCTGTTGTGGAGCCAGCAGCTCAAAGAACTGGGAACCTGGAAACCTGGGCTTAGGGCTCCTAGGCAACCCCATCTGGATGGACATACCTCGGCCAGAGACCCCAATGATTCCAGACTCTCAGACCAGCTGCCTCTCTGCTGCCCAATTCCCAAGTGCCAGCCCTGGGAGATGGAGACCCTGGAAGCCCCAGAGCTGACTGACTTCTGAGGGTATTAGCAGTTATGAAAATGAAAAGTGTGTCAAATTACAGTCAGCAGCTTCCAGACCTAAGGAGCGTATTTTGTTTCGGAAATACCAAGTATTGGTGTTCCCAAAAAAATTCAGGATTTCCAGTTCGACACATTTTGAAAAATTTGGTTCTATTCTGATTTGGAACAAAACCAAATTTCAAAAGTAGCAAAATTTCTTGCAAACCAGAAATCTCAAATTACAGCCCACTCTAGAACAAAGTTCTAAGGGCCTGATTCTCCTCTTACTTACACTAGTAAGACAAGTGGGGGGAAGGATAGCTCAGTGGTTTGAGCATTGGCCTGCTAAATCCAGGGTTGTGAGTTTAATCCTTGAGGGGACCATTTAGGGATCTGGGGCAAAAATCTGTCTGGGGCTTGGTCCTGCTTTGAGCAGGGAGTTGGACTAGATGATCTCCTGAGGTCCCTTCCAACCCTGATATTCTTTATCAAAACACACACTAATTCCAGATTTCATTGCCACTATTCATGATTTGCAGCAGTATCAATGAGTGGAGAATCAGACTCTAAATATTGATATTTGGCATGAATCCCTTTCAGTAACTTCAATTAATAAAATTTACAAGTAAAGTGATCTGAGCATCTAGTTAAAAAAATTTTTTTGAAATCATGTCACTGGTCACAAACATTTTTTCTAATACTATTGCAAGAGCGCTGCACGGATACCAAATTTGTATCTACATCCAAGCCATAAAAACGAATCACAAATATCTGCAGATTTGCACAGCTCTAGCTATTGCTTGTTGCGGATATAGCAACAGTTCAGCACAAGTTTATGACAGCACACACTAAATTCGCATGACTGATAATTAACAGAAACTGCAAGACAACACCAGTAATTTTTTCATTCCTCTCCATTATTTTGATTGCATGTTTTAAGAACACCTAGTGCTCATTCTACACTGATGTATGTGTGTTTTATTATTCTCTTACCTCCTGCTTCTTCTTGTCCCACATTTGATTTGGTTTCATGCCTTGTATGAGAGTCTGGCTTCTGTTTAGGTTTCAGTGAAGGAAAGAGTTTCATCATGAGGTCTGATGTGGGAGGTGTACTTGCATCACCATCTGTCACACTCTGTTTGGGCAAATCATCTCCCTTCTTTATTGAAGCAACCTTCCTCTTTATTGTTTTATCTGGGGCAGCCATTTCACTTTTATTGTAATAGTCAGTTTGTGGAGGTACTTTAATGGTATCATTTTGGGGTGCTTCATGTTGAATCTCATTTTCTTGAAGGTCAGTCCATGTTCTTTCATCATCAAATTCAACCTTATTCCTATTTGTACATGAAACACGCCTTTGAGATTCAGACACTTTGCTATTACTCTGATTTGGTAGCAAATTGGATTCATCACTACTATAATCTTTGTCCGATAAGTCAAGATCAACATCCCTACTTTTGCTTTCTTTACTGAGGTCTTTGACAGGTCCTGTGCAATCACAGAATACTGGATTATCTTCTCTGATGCTCAAAATGAACTTTTTAGCATCTTCATTTGCACATTTTAAGGTGGTCTCAAGTTCCTCCTCAGACTTTGTAGTAATGACACTGCTTCCATCATCTTTATCTTCATTTACATTCCATTCAGTGCTTTTTAAAGATGGAGATGCTGCAGTGGAAGAAGTCTGAAATATTTTATTATCTGTTTTATTGAATTGGTCCCTTAGTCTAATAGATGCCCTCAAATCCAAGGCTGTATGTGTAATTGCCCTGTCATTTTTATTTCCTTGTAAGATAATTTCTGCTTTTTTATTTTTGTTATTTATAATATCTACGGCATTCATCTGCTGCTGCTGCTGCAGCATTGCTTTGACAGGGGTAGAAGACATTCTACGGCCTTTTGAAATTTGCTGATCTCGATCCAAGAACATTTGTACAAATGAGGAATTACTCGAGAAAGATACTTCATCAGCAACCTGTTCTAGAAACAAAAATTCATCTAATTCTATGTTCTCTTTTTCCTTTTCTTTTTCCCAGTTTTCCAACTTATTTTGGAATGAAAGTTCAAAAGAAAGTTCTGGATCTTTTACAGGGTGACTTGTAGAACATTTGGAAAGAGAAAAAGTTTTGGTAAATTCTGTGGACAGCTGAGGCTTTTCTGTATCTGAAAATTTGTCAGTTGGCCTGGCAAACTCCATTATGTTTTCTTTATTTTCAAATTTGCTGTTGATTTCTGATCTGAAAGAATCTCTGAACTGTCCAAGATTCTTCTCAGTCTGCAGTCTCGCTGTTGGTGGCGATATATTTTTTCCAATATGATTCTTGAGTACTATGGCCTTCTGAACAGGGAAGACAGAATCATTTGTTGTTTTAGCTGCTCGGTTACATTTTTTAGAGGGCACAGCAAAATTCTCAGAAACCTGTTCCTTGCTTAAAGGTGCAGTTTTCCGCTGTATTTGTGGTCTGTCCACTTTAACAACATTTCTGTCCTCCAAAGTACTTTGCTGAGTCATCAGTTTGCTTTCTTTATACTTAGTTACTTTAGATTTGGCATTAGTGAACCTAGTTAAGCCTTCTCCCCGTTTCAGAAAGGGTCGTCTTGTCAGTAGTTTCTGAAAGGTTGACCTTCCCACTTCCTTAAAAAACAACAACACCACAACATTAAAACTTCCATTATATATTTACAGACTTATCTAAGTAAGGCTTACTAATAGGTAAAGTTACACAGTACCTGTCCCACTATAGTTTTAAGGAAGGTGAAAATCTTTACAAAATAGAATAATTGTTTTTAAGAACTTGAATATTGCATATATAAAATTGTAAGCTCTTCAGAGCAGGGACCTGTCTTCTCACATGTTTGTAAAGTTTCTAGTACATTTTGGGAAAGTATATAAATAACTGTAGTGTTAATAATAATTAACCTGTTGCTCCTCTTTTTGCTTCAGGCGCTGGTCTTCTAATCGTATCTGTTCTTCAAGGAATTCTTCAAAAGTCTGTTTCCTCTCCTGAATCCCAGCTTTAATAGGCCTAGTATAATTTTTTTAAAGTTACAAACGCCAATGTTAAAGTTAAATCTCTGTTTGACAATGCAATTAAAAATGTAATTGATCATACAACATATGAAAATTATATAAGCAGGTAAGGAATTAAAAAGTTCTTTAGTCATTTAGGTATCCAGTGGCAAAGCTAAGGCTATTTAATTTAAAGAATATGCTAGATTACCAGCGATTATCAAAGACAAGCACAATGATATTACAGTAGAACCTCAGAGTTACGGACACCTCAGGAATCCCTGAGTTCTTCTGAATAAAATGCAGCTCCGGCTCCAGCAGTTCACACTCTGGACCAGTTTACAGAGGCAGCTACTTTACCGGCAAGCTTGTCCCCCTCTCAACTGGGATTGGCAGGGGGATGTGAGGGGTGGTGAAGAAAACAGAGCATACCCCCCTCCCAGCCGGTGGGAGGTGGTGAAAACCGCTTCCTCCCCCCTTCTCTCCCCCCCTGGCCGGGGGAGAGGGTGAAAACAGCATCCACGGCTTATAGGAAAGCAGTGCAGACCCCAGTGCTGTTTATGCTCCGGCTGCCTTGGGCTGGCAGTGGAGGTTCACAGCTTTGCCTGCGAATCTCAGCATCTTCACTTTCTTACTTTCTAGCAGTAAGTTGGTGTCCTGCATGTGGGGGTAGGGGTGGGGACAGGCAGCCCAGATGTCCCTACCTTTAAGATGCAATGCATAGTACAGTATTTGCTTTTTTTTTGGTCTCTGCTGCTGCCTAATTGGTTACTTCTGGTTTCACGTGATGTTCAGTTGACGGATCAGTCCGTAACTCTGGTGTTCATATCTTTGAGGTTCTACTGTACTTTATCACGTTTGTTTTAAGTAACCATGAAAGGCATGTGTGACGCATGGCTAGAAAGGGTTAAACATCCTGCAAAATAAATAACCCACAGAAGACATGTGGGGAAATAATATTTATGTATGAGTAGGGTGGACAATATATTCAACAGTCCCTGTCTATGCTGTATTCTGATAATTCAGAGGTCAAAAGAACAGTCTATCATGTAAATGAATTGCAAACATGGGATATCTCAGTATTCATCTCTCTTTGAAATGTACTGTGAATGGTGGAGGAACAAGCAAACCCTTATGTTAATTCGTATAGCTAAGTACCAGTGATGGACCTCCTTCAAAGTCATCCTAATTACCTTTTGTTCCCTGAGGAATTCCAACTTGTCAAAAGACGTAAAATTGTATAAAAGATCCTTGGGTCCTGATTCGGTCACCTCAGATCTGCTTAGATCTCATCAGGGGAAGTTTGAGTTGCAAGACAGAGGTCCCAGTTATGCTGGTACGCCCTGGATATGAGATTTGGACATTGGACTGTGACCTATGAACTGAATTCTAAAGGAACTCTTTGCAACTACAAAGCTCACCATCTCTGCTGTGAATCTGAACCTCAATGAATTGAGCTCATGTCTGTATGTATATTGATATTTTAACCATACTCTCTCTTGTTTTTTAATAAATTTTAGTTTAGTTAATAAGAATTGGCTGTAGCATGTATTTGGGTAAGATCTGAAACATTCATTAACCTGGGAGGTAATGTGTCCAATCCTTTGGGATTGGTAGAACTTTTTCTTTTATATAATGAAATAAGACGTACAGAAATTATCATCATATTTGACATGGGTACCTGGATGGAAGCCTGAGGCTGGATCACTGTAAGGGAATTGTGTTGTTTGGACTTCTGAGTAACCAGTGAGGTAATAAAGAAGCTGTTTTATGCTGGCTTGGTAAATCTAGGTATTGGAATATCCACCAGCTTTATGGGGATTGTCTGCCCCATTTTTTTGCAGTTCACCCTAATTGAGTGACCACAGCTGGCTCCCCACTAGGACCTTAGTCACAGCACATCTAAATCTTGCTGCTGCTTCTTACACTGGATGTCAAAGATCTTATCCTTCCACTATGCCAAACTCTTATCCAGGCCCTGGTCATGTTCCAAATGTCTACACTGCTATAAACACCCATGGCTGGCCCATGTCAGCTGACTCGAGCTCATGGGGCTCAGGCCGCAGGGCTATAAAATTGCAGTGTAGATGTCCAAGAGTGAGGAGGGGTCCCAGATCCTCGGTGACAACCTGAGCCCAGACATCTACACTGTAATTTTATAGCCCCACAAGCTACAGTCAACTGGCATAGGCCAACTGCAGGTGTTTTATTGCAGTGTAGACATACTCCTTGTGTCTTGATTTCTCCAAATTTGCACTGAGGGCATTCAAAATGCTATTGTTAAGGTCATCTTCGTAGCCTGTCACTCTGACTAGATCATCCCTCCTCTTTCACTTCATCAAACACAGACTTCCTGTCCATGCTTTCAAGGACATGCACAACTTAGCCCTGTTCTATTTAACCCTATGTTCATTTTGGTTTCACTTCATCATTAATGCCAGTCTTTACCACCCTTTAGTCCATTTTACACCCCCTCCCCTGCCCCCACACACAAGAGAGACTCCCTATCAAGAGGTATAAAGCCATCACCTTATCCTCTTCCACATCTCTCCTTCAGACTCACCTCTGCCATGATGCTTACAGAAAAAGGCCATCTGATAATAGCTATGCCAGAGAAAGTTATGATTACTGCTACTGGATTGACTCATTACAATTATAGTTGTGCACACAGTAAAGCTATGCCAAAACATGATTTTGGTTTACCATTACCTTATCCCTACACTCATTTATTTCATCCACCTGTTATGCCACACCATAAGACTTTAGGGGCAGGGACTTCTTTTACCATATCTCTGTATAATGCCTATAACAATGGGGGCCCACTTGGTTTAAAATTTAATATTTGTGTTTGAGTAGTATCTAGAAGCCCCAACCACTTTCAATCAGGTCTTAGAACTTGGTCAAAAAAGATTGGATAAAACTATTACTTATAAGCTTACATTTACCTTTCCTCTATGTTAGCTGCTTGTAAGCATTTTCTTCCATTGGGACTTTCAGACAAATCTACATTTCTTGAACATAAATGATCAGCGTCACTGTCTTCACCTCCAACAGACTTTTCCATCTTTTGTTTTGGACACCAAGTGCTTTCTCCTATGAAATGATGGATAGGAGTCTTTTTCTATTGTGGAATCAGTTTTCAGCTTGTATTTTAAAAACCAGGAACAACATTCAGAGGCAATTCACAGATTATGAAGTCAAAAGGGACTATTGTTATTTAGTCTGACCTGGGTAATACAAAGCCATGAGACTTCCCTCAATTAATTCCTGTTTGAACTAGAGTATCTTTTAGAACATCCAATCTTGAATTAAAAATTTCCAGCGTTGGAGAATCCACCACAACTCTTGATAGTTGTTCCAATGGATACTTAGTCATTTAAAAATCTGCACCTTGTTTCCATTCTGAATATGCCTAGCTTCAACTTCTAGCCATTGGATTCTGGTATACCTTTGTCTACTAGGTTGAAAAAACATCTATTATCAAATTTTTATTCTCCACTTCTAGACTATGATCAAGTCACCCCTTAGCTTCCTCTTTGATAAACTAAATAGATTGATCTACTTGAGACTATCACTATAAGGCATGTTTTCCAATCTCTTAATCATTCTGTCTCTTTTGTGAACCCCCTCCAATTTTTCAACCTCCTTCTTGACTTGTTGACACCAGACCTAGACACAGAATTCCAAGAGTGGTCGCACCACTGCCATATACAGAAGTAATATAATACTACTACTCAATGTTCCTATTTATACTTCCAAGGCTCAAATTAACTCTGGACCACAGCATCATGCTAGAAGCTCATGTTCAGTTGATTACCCACTGTGATCCTAATACTCCAATAGCAGAATCAGTTCTTTCCAGGATAGAGTCCCCCATCCTGCAAGTACAACCTACATACTTTGTTTCCAGATGTATGACTTTATATTTGACTGTACTGAAATGCATACTGTGTGCCTGCATGCAACTTGTCAAGTGATCTAAGCACTGTGTATCAGGGACCTGTCCTCTTCATTATTTACCATTCCCCCAATTTTGTGTCATCTGCAAACTTTATCTGTAATAATTTCATGTTTTCTTCCAGCTCATTGACAAAAAGGTTAAAAAGCATGAGGCCACAAGATATAAAGGGCCTGATCTTGCTGACATTGAAGTGAATGGCAAAACTCCCATTGGACTTCAATAGGGGTAGAATTAGGCCCATTGGCTGACAAATATATAGCCTAGTGACAGGTAACTAGGATTTAATTACCATCAAATGAACCAATAGTTAACAGAAAATTAAATGTTTACTGTAGCCTAGGAAGATACTAAGATCAATAACTATGAAAAGACTCCAGCTCATCTAGAAAATTCTTTCAATAAATTTAACTAACCAGTAGTATTTTTGTGGTCCTCGTTCTTCAAATTGTTTTGCATTTTCAGAGATGCATCTAGACCAGGGGCTCTCATTACACCGCTACCCCCTTCTGACAAAAAAATTACTACTTGACCTCAGGAGGTGGGACCGAAACCTGAGCCCGGGGGGGCCAAAGTCCCACTGCCCCAGGAGTGGGGCAAAGCCAAAGCCCTTGCCAGTCCTCGGGCTTTGGCCCCAGATACTGGGGTTTTGGCTTCGGGCCCCTGGCACAAGCAAGTCTAAGCCAGTCCTGGTGATCCCATTAAAACGGGCTCGCGACCCGCTGATCTAGACACTGTTTCTCACTGATAGAATCTGAAGATAAACTGCTCTTTAAAGATAAGATGCATTCCTTGTTTAATTTTTGTAGTAATTTACTCTTGTGTACGTGAAGAAACAAAAAAAAAAAATCATCCAGGATCTGAGCACTATCTCCACTGAGATTCTGGTACACAGGTGGTGGCAAGTAAGGCACAGTGTTTGAACTAGCTGGATGTCCATATCGCTGACTCCGATCTCCTGACTTTTGAGCACAGTCTTGAAGGGGGAGGAAAAAATGCATTATGCTTTGTATTTCCATTACAATATTGTTATCTCTGCGAGGAGACAGCAGCTCCAGAATTGGATTGGTCAAATGGACCCCACTCCCTAGAGTTCCTGGCAGGAACAGGTGTTTTTTACACACATCTGGCCAGTCTGTAGCTAAAGGTTTTTTTTCTTCCCCTCCAGATGAAGCCTAAGGTTATTTCTGTGGGGTGGGGAAGAGTGAAAAAAGGCACTTTGGGTCAACAGTGATGAAGGAGGTTTTCTGAGATAGCTGAACAGAGAGAAGGGAAAGGGATATGTTTGGGGGGGGGGGGGGAGTTTAAGATTCACTTTTTTAAATTTTGTTTTTATCACTATTTTTCTGTCTTTTCTATTTAGACTAAGTTCTCCAAGGCAAGGGCCCTATCATGCTACATGTTTGTAGAGCACCAAACACAACAAGAACCCAGTCCTGGTTGAGGTGTTTGGATGCTACCATAATATGAATGTTGATTAGTAGTTTTTAAAATATTATTTTAAATAATGCAGTGTTTACCTGGGACTAATCTAGTAGTTTTGTGATATTGTGTGAAACAGTACTCAACATTTTAAATAGAATGTTAAAATTAAAGTGTTCCATTTCCTTAAGGTATACTGTATGCTTTACTTCTCCACTTACCAGGGAGTCCTTGATGGCCAGATACCATAATAAGTAGTTTCTTTTGCTCTTCCATAAGCCTTTGAAGTTGTTCCATCTGTTGCTTCTTCAACTGTTCTTGTTTCTGCTGTTGTATTTCTTTTAGCTTTATCAAGCATAAAAACCAAATGTGTTTGAAGTCAATAGTTTTCTTAGAATCTGAGAATAACTAGCATGAAATGCTTTTTATATTTCTTGCATGAAGATGCTTTATTATAACAAGTGGCATTTGAACAGGATGTAAACAAGCGATGTTAAAACTAAGCCCTACACTCACTGATAGTATATTTTTAAACAAATTATACTGAAGGTATTTCCTCCAGTGACCAATTCTTTAATAGTTCCACTAGCCTTTAAATGGACCAACTTGTAAATTATATAGAAAACCCCACCTTGAAGACTTTGAGACTTTTTTTGAAAGATATCAAGATTTGACTAATATTTATGTTTGTACTAGTATCTTTTTATTAAGATTTGAAATATCTAATGAAAATAAAATCCTTATCATAGGAATTCATCCTGTTGCTCATTTCTTATTTGAAGTCATAATATAACATGTGACATCTCAGTTAGTTACAGCAGAAAAAGCTTTGATGCAACAGAGCAAATGAAAAACAAGAAGCACTAAAGAACATTTAGAGTCTTAATGCCCCAGTGAGGCAAGGAAGTTTTATACTGATTAAAGTACAGAGGTACTAAGTGACTTAACCATGGGTCCCTAATTGCCATCCTTACATAATAGTGTCGTATTCCACAGGCAATCCCATTGAAAACAAAGATTACTTGTAAAAGTAAAATACTACTCAAACATGAATAGAGGTGACAAATCACACACACACAGTTAGTGGTCAAGTTGAGAACAGATTCCAGGTTCTGACTCCAACTCTTGTATTCTTACCACTAAGTTGTACTTCCTCACAAAGTGTTCTATTCTCATGCTGGTGTCTTCGTTAAATAAATGGGAAAGTAACCACCTCCAAAACGTATCACAACTCATGCACACGTGCAGTCAGAATGGTTTCTAAGGGCTTGGCTACACTTGCGAGTTACAGCGCAATAAAGGAGCCCCAGGTGCACCAGCTCACTACCCGTCCACTCTGGCAAGGCACATAGAGCGCTCTGACTCCGCAGCTACAGTGCTGCTGGTACTCCACCTCGGCGAGTGGAATAACGTTTGCTGCGTCCCTGCTGGAGCGCCGCAGCACCAGTGTGAACGAGATGTTGCATTACAGCACTCTGATTGACCTCTGAAAACGTCCCATAATCCCCGTAAATCAAGTGGCCACTCTTGTCATTATTTTGACTTTGCTGTAGGAATGCGGATATGCCCTTTCAAAGCTCCGTTTCTGACAGCTGGCTGCTTATCTGCTCCAGGACAAAGGAATACTGCTTGCTTTGAGTGAGAGAGAGAGAGAGAGAGAGAGAGAGACGGGGGGAGAGCAGAAGGTCTGCTGCTGTCTGAACTTACAATATAGCATGCTGACACGCTCTCAGCCCCCCAAAAACCCACTCTCTCTCCCTCCACATACACACAACACACTCCCTGTCACACTCCACCCCACCCCCACATTTGAAAAGCATGTTGCAGCCACTTGCATGCTTGGATAGCTATCACAATGCACTGCTCTTTGTGGCATTGCAAGAGCTGCTAATGTGGCCACGCCAATGTGCTTCCAGCTGAGACCGTAAACACTCAGCAGCGTTTTCCCTGCTGCAGTCTCCGAAGGCTGGTTTAACTCCCAGCGCTCTACAACTGCAAGTGTAGCCATGCCCTAAATAGAACATCAATGCTTTTAAAGAGGCATACGGTGCTCTTTAAACCATCAACAATTCCTCTTTAAATATCAAAATTACATATAGTCTTTGCACCTCACCATTATTCCATATTGGTGATGTATTCATTTACTTATTCATATGTAAAATACTTTTGAAAAAAATACAGTTTTGGGGGTGAGTTGTGACATTTTGATCTGGAGTGTCATTTTATTTTCAATGTTATCAAAGAGGGCTTTGTTTTCATAATAATCTGACTCCAATATTTTATGTACCTAACCCAAATTAAACAAAAATTATAATCAAATAGCAACTCAAATAGCTTCCAAAAGCTGCATATTCCTTTATTCCTCATTCATCTTTAGTGAAGAAGTATTGTACATAAAAAAAAATTTAACAGCACTTTGAAAACATGAAGTCTACTCCCAACTCAAAAGATTCATCTTCTGTTCACAAATTTTATCTGGATTATCCACGTCTGGTTTTATAATCTTTTCCGTCATCTAACTTTGACAACTTAAAAAATAAGCTGTTAGTGCATGTCCAAACAAAGCTGTGCACCCAGTAAGTGATCACATGTAGGTGATGTAATCAGCTGTATGACTCGATCCTAAGGTCCCTGATCCTGCCATGGCATCTACATGAGTGCAGCCCTATGCCCACACAAAGGCAGAGTATGTCATTTCAGGACCAGGGTATTGGTTTGGCTTCTTCCTCGCCAGATGCAAAACTACTCAGATGGAGAGAGATTTTAAAGCCAAATATATTGGTATATAAATTTTCTAAGGACTAACAGAATATTTTGCTATAGAAGAAATCAATAACAAAAAAATGAAAACCTTCACTGTCTCTATCTTTTGGATTTCCAATCACACTTTAGCATAACATTTTAGTATTACAGGTTTTTAAAACTGCATCGTTTTCTCTCAACTTCAGTGGGACAAATGATGGAACATTCTAAAGTAGCTGAAGGAATAAATACACTTTCACTTAAAGCAATTCACTTTCGGAGTTGGGGGAGGGATAGCTCAGTGGTTTGAGCATTGGCCTGCTAAACCCAGGGTTGTGAGTTCAATCCTTGAGAGGGCCACTTAGAGATCTGGGGCAAAAATAGTACTTAGTCCTGCTAGTGAAGGCAGGGGGCTGGACTCGATGACCCTTCAGGCTCACTTCCTTTTCTATGAGATAGATATATCTCCATATTTATATAAAAAAAAAAAAGTGGTTTGGCCCTCAATATGGAGTATAATGAAGAAGAGAGAACTAGATTAATGATCTATTGTGATTTGGAATTCACTCTTTAAACTAGCATTGTTCTGAAAGCAAGCAATACCTCTTGCCATGTTTAGGTAGCTGCAGTCACTGGCCTGGTCCACACTAACCCCCCACTTCGAACTAAGGTACGCAAATTCAGCTACGTTAATAACGTAGCTGAATTCGAAGTACCTTAGTTCGAACTTACCGCGGGTCCAGACGCGGCAGGCAGGCTCCCCCGTCGATGCCACATACTCCTCTTGCCGAGCTGGAGTACCGGCGTCGACGGCGAGCACTTCCGGGATCGGTTTATCGCATCTTTGATCCCAGAAGATCGATTGCTTACCACCGGACCCGGAGGTAAGTGTAGACCTACCCACCCTTGCAGTTAACAGAAGATGTAATTATAGACTATTACAAGAAATCCTAATGAAGTCATGTCAAGGGGAAAAAAAAGTTTTTTTTACCTGTTCAAGCTTTTGTAGAAGTGGATCGCTGTAATCTGCTTCATTCTGATCATCCCGCTCATCACATACAGAGTCAGTTTTAGGGGCTTTCCACAGAGCAGGAGCATCTTTAAGTGTTAACATGGTTTTTTTCTTGACCAAATGAAATGCTGCAACTGGAAAAGTTGTTTCAGTTGTATTTAACTGAAGTCCACAAGGGCAGCCAGACTCCAAGATTTGTTCTTCATGCATGGAGTCTTCACTTATAGAACTGCTGTTTGAAACATGCAGCATTTTAACTGGGTGACTTATGTTTACAGTTCCAGATGACTGTCCATCTCTATTGGTTTTCCAAATATGGAAACTAGGATTTAGTATATCTCCGGAACAGGAAGCATTGGACATCCAGTGTATGATAACATTTTGTTCACTATTTAAATCTGCAGCAGTGCCCATCTGGAAAAACGTATTTCAATTTAATCTGTTATGCAAGCAGCAGTACAACTGGCAAAGTAACATCTGTTAGGTTTGGTTATCAACTTTAAAAAAAAATATTTCCAGGTATTGAAAGTTACACATGAAAAGAATAAAAAAAGCTGTTAAATGTACCTACAAATAATACATAAAATTGCTTACAATCCACTCAACATATTTATAAAACTAAATCCTTGTGTATTGTTCCTAGTACAATAGAATCCACTTAAACATCCACTTGCTGAGGAATACACATTATATAAAGCAAAACAACCAATGAAGCTTTTAAATTTAGTATCAATTGCAATCAAGTAAATGAATAACATTCCAAATATGCCAAAAGATACAGCATATATAAGCAGTGAATCAAGTAACATATTTAGAGTGATGGAGCTCTGAGATTTTTAAATAGGGCCCCCAAGAGTGGGAAGAGAAAAAAAAAAATCGAGGAGCTGCCAAGACGACCTATTTGGCATTCATTTTAAGGCAGTGTTTAAAGTCTCTCTATCTAGATATGGTGAATTTTACTGTTTCACGGAAAGTAAAACACTTAAAATCTTGCTCATTTTTTGAAAACACTTCATTCGGGTCCTAGTTTGTGTCTACTCTTGTTCAAGGTACAACATATTCTTAAGCCTACACCCTGTTGCAGCTTCTGAATTGCAATTGAATTGCAAACTGTTACAACAACGAGGCAAGACAGGGACGGGCAAGTTCCCACTCGGGCAACCACAGGAGGCGACAGGGTTCCCCAGACTACACACGTCATGCCAGGACAATTCCAGCCAGGGAGTTTTCCAATAGTTCTACAAAGCAAAAGTCATTTTTCCATGAGAAGTCGATGCTTTTAAAAGCAGTCTTTAGATGAACGTACAAAGGAGACCGTCTCCCTCTTGACAAACAGGACTTGGCAGGTGGGACATCACACCACAGATTTGAAGCGGGTGGGCAACAAGCCTGGCAACCCTCCCCTCATACACTCAAGCTACAGATCTGGCAATTTCCATTACTTGCATCTGAAGAAGTGAGGTTCTTACCCACGAAAGCTTATGCTCCCAATACTTCTGTTAGTCTTAAAGGTGCCACAGGACCCTCTGTTGCTTTTTACAGATTCAGACTAACACAGCTACCCCGCTGGTTCAAGCTACAGCAGCATTCGCCCTCATCACCTGCAGCATCCCCCGGGGACACGGGCCCTGACACAACCACTGGGTGCGAGGGACTCACCACAGTCCCTCTGCCCAACACGCCCCCACGTCCCGACTGTTACAAGCGAGGGACACCCCGCCCCGGGGCCCAGGACCCAGTGGTGTGCGTACTTCAGCATCACCCCCGTGAATACTGGGGTGGGCACAACAGCCTCCCCCCGCCAGGAACCTCGCCCCTGCCTCCGACACCTGCGGGGGAGGGGGCGCGAAAGCAGCTGCTGCCCCCGCCCAACACCTCACCCGGAGCCCTGCGCACCGAGGCAGTTACTCCACACAACCCCCAGCCAGGCACCCGCTGAGCCGAGTGCGGCCTACGCCCGGCTTCCTCATGTCCGACGCGCCCGCAGCTCCTCGGCCCAGCGCCGCCCGCCAGCTCCCTTTACAAACCTGCCGCCATCGTGCCGCCTCCCAGCGCCACAGGCTGGACAATGCCGGGCCCGGGGCATTGTGGGAGTTGTAGTCCCAACTCGACGACTTCCTCTCCGGGCGGCGAGGGAGGCTTCGGCGTTCGAACTACAGCTCCCGAGAGCCTCGGCCAGCAGCCGGGACGTTATTGGGCTTCAATGATAAATCTCGAGCTCCCCGCCCCCACCTTCCCCGGCCTGTGGCAGTTAGAGGGCGGGGCTGAATCATCAGTCACCGTCTCCTCCCCAACCGCTGCCGCTCCCCTCCGCTATTCCCCTTCAGGCCCTCGCTGCCTTCCCCACAGGGCGACCCCTCCCCACCTGCCAGGTTGGGGCGGTGACTGTGAGCGATGTTGAGTTTCCGGCTTTTAGGGGCCGAGGGTTTCTCAGGACAGCCTGTGACACCTCCGCACTGCTGGCCAGCCACAGCCGGTGTGCTGCCCTTGCCCCCAGCTCTGCAATCTTGTAAAATAGCATCAGATATAATCATAAACTGAGGCATGGGCCTGCCAGGGTGGACTAGGAGGCGTTAGAGTCGTGTTGGGATTCCCTTCAATGTGGGTGCATGTTATTTTCCTAGGGTGTGTGCGTGTTTGTTTAATAACAGTCTTTAGTGTCAATTGAAGGGGGGGGGAGCAGGCGGGGAAAGGGCAGGAGGAGTAAACAAAAGGGGAAGTGTTGGGCTTTGTAAGTTTTCCATTTTAGGCAGGTCTGTGAACGCTTTTGGTTTCCAGGTAACAAGCGCATTAGGTGACCAACCCTCAGTTCCAGCAGCAGGTGACTCACCATTGTGCACCCAGCGGCCAATGGTACATAACAGGCTGGGACTTGAGTACTTGTGGCACCCACTTCTTCGGATGCATAGAATGGAACATATATTGAGGAGATATATATACAGAGAGTATGAAAAGGTGGGAGTTGTCTTACCAACTCTGAGAGGCCAATTAAGTAAGAGGCCTCTCAGAGTTGGTAAGACAACTCCCACCTTTTCATGCTCTCTGTATGTGTGTATATATATCTATATCTAATATATATATATGTTCCATTCTATGCATCCGAAAAAGTGAGCTGTAGCCCACGAAAGCTTATGCTTAAATAAATTTGTTAGTCTCTAAGGTGCCACAAGTACTCCTGTTCTTTTTGCAGATACAGACTAACACGGCTGCTACTCTAAAGGCTAGAACTTGTCTCCACACCTTTGTATCAAGGGAGAGAGTGGAACAATGGGTTCTGTTTCGCATGAACTAGATGCAGCTCTTTAATTCCTTGCTAGTTGCCAATACTGGTCTTCACCTCAGTATATCTTAATTTCTTCCACATATCCTCCAAGTCTGCATCCTCCTAAACAGAGGCGAAATATAGGCAGGAGGGCATGTGAGGTCACATGGTGCCACAGGGCACCTCCCTGCAGAACAGCTGAACCAGGCCTGCTTGAGGCAGAAGGGGAGGAACAGCTGGGAGCTGCTGCTGCTTTAACTCTGGGGGAGAGACAGAGGAACAGCTGGGAGCTGCACAGAAGGGCTGCTGCTTTCCAGAACAGGAAGGACTCCCAGAAGGGGGTGGGGGGGCTTGACTCCAGCTTTTTGGGGGTTGTGCCCCTCCACACACACACTGTCAGCAGGAACCTGTCCATAAACCTTTCTGTATCCTTCCTTTGCAGTCTGTCTACATCTTTCCTAAATGACTGTTCCCCATACTGCATACATTGTACCACTGATGGTGTAGTTAGTGTTGTGTAAAAGGCAAGAACTTCCACATTTACCTTATATATCCTTTTTTTAAACCACTGAATTTTGGGATCCTGTATTATAAAGTTTTAAATAAATTATTGTAGTGATTTGCCTTTGGTATTTGTTTATAATGAAAACCCTGTGGGCCCTCCAAAATTCTATTCTTAGACATTAAAGATTTCTCTTTGACTTCTCATCTATGCTAAAAACAAAACAAACCCCATTGCTAACAATGGCTCCGATCTTGCAGTTTAATCTCAGTGTCCTCATGAAATCCTCTTGAGGTTAATAGGATTCTGTGGAGGCCAGAGGTGAAAGTAAGCATACTGGCAAGAGCCAGTACAGTGTACCGGACCAGCTTTCCCAGGTGGCAATTTAAAGGGCCTAGGGCTCCCAGCACTGGCCGGAGCCCTGGGCCCTTTAAATTGCCACCTGAGCCCTGCTGCCGGAGCCCCAGGGTAGCAGCAGCAGCTGGGACCCCCTGGGCTCTGTTGGCAATTTAAAGGGCCCAGGGCTCCGCTGCGGTAGCTGCGGCTGGGAGCCCCTGGCCCTTGAAATCACTGCTGGAGCCCCCAGCCACCGCCGTTTGTAGATCAATCTCTGATAATTTTCATATGACTTTACATTGTGCCTCTTCATATAACCTTGTGGTGGATCTACCCACATGTGACCTCTGTTTTCATGGGACTTTGTATCAAAGCCTCATTTAGAAACTTTGCATTGCCCTTGGTATAATATTATAGCCCCTAAGGATAAAATAAAATAAAAGAAAAATTTCTTTTTGCTAGCAGTAGAACAAGAGCTCTCCCCCCCCACTCTTAATCAATTGCCCTGTTGAATGAATGAGGTGTGGATGAGCAAGGCATGAAAGGCAGCACCTCCAGACAGCCTCAACTGTTGGAGAGGGGCTGGAAGCCAGACCCAAGGAAATAAAACGTGTCAAGTGGGCTCATTAAAAACAAGCAGACATACCGACCGGGTTAGAAGCAAGCACCTTCTTTTGGAAACACCCTCTTTGCAGCATTGGGACAACACTCAAAAGAAAGCAGCACAAAGGACCAATGGACATAGACACAGAGTTTGAATCTGATATAGATTTGCATAAGAGGAAAGCTGCTATAAAAGTGAGGTGTCTTGCAGAGGACCCCGGGTCTCGTCTTGTCAACATGGGAGCATCGATCCCGATCGGCAGAAGCCCGGCTCCACCCCCTCCCCTATCTAACTCACCTGGCCAGTGAAGTTAAGGGGAGCAACTAATTGGTAACAACAAGACGGAGTGTGCTTGTGTGTGTGAGTGTAAGTGTAATATATTATATGCATATAATACAGTGTTAATGAATACATGTATTACTAATAAATGTGGCGTTTTGTCTTATTCCCCCTGAAAAGATCCTGTGCAGTACTTTAAGTACAACACGTTACCCTGGGGCTCAGGCAGCAATTTAAAGGCCCCGGGGCTCTGCTGCAGTAGCGGCAGCCAGAGCCTGAGGCCCTTTAAATGGCTCCCGAGCCCTGAGGCTCCCAGCCACCTCTGCAGCTGGTAGCTCTGGCAGTGATTTAAAGGGCCCTGGGCTCTCAGCCACCACTACCAGAGCCCGGGGCCCTTTAAATCTGGATTTAAAGGGCCTGAGGCTCTAAAGCCCCCCTCCCACACACCTCAGGACTCCAGCATACCAGTAAATCCTTCAAATTACTTTCACCCCTGGTGGAGGCCCACCAGCATGGATTTAGATTGCAGATTCCCCTCCACTTCCACCCTCACATGTCCCCTCCTTTGCCTCATCTGGTATTGTACCTCATTTGCCTCATCTGGTATTGTAAACAGTTGAATACCTTTACATAACAGTGTTGGGGAAAGCTGACTTGTCTAGCAAACAAATCGTTTTCAACTTCAGTTGATGAGTGATAGGTGTCAGGCTCATTGCTGACAACCATTATCATCAATGAATTACTTGTGTAGTGTGGATGGACCCTTATTGTGAAGCTTTGCAGCTCCAAAAAATGAAGGCAAATGCTTCATTAACATGCATCAAAGAGCACAAGCTAAATTCAGATCCTATATCAGGTAAAAATCCTGATCATATTAGACTGATTTTGGAAATCAGTGTGTGGAAGTAAAAGGCAAACCTTTTTGTGTTAATCCTTAATAGCAAGCTGATCCCCAAATAAAGGTGTCTGATTGGAATAGAACATAGTTGCCTGATGAGTGACACTCATTATTATATCTATAAAACTAATACAACAAACATGTATTTGGGTCACTAGCCAGGGGGAGGATTTTGCTGTCTGTATTGAAGTCTCTCCCTCTGGGGATGGGTGGAGAAGAGTCTGTAATAGACGCAGAGAGAGTGAAATAATCTCCCCCATCAACAGAACGAAAGAAACAGCAGCTGAAAACCCAGCCCGGCAGCCCCAGTATTGTGGCGTCCCCTCTGTAGTCTCCACAGGGATGAAACAGGGGCGGGCTGGATTCAGTTTCCTAATCCCTAAAAGGTCCCCCAGAATTCACTTGCACTGTTAATATCACCGTCTACTTCCAGCGCCGGTGCAGACGGCTGCGGCTCCTAGCTGCCCAGTAGGAGCACCTGATACTTGTTCAATTCGGTTGATCGTCGGGTTTGCAGTCAAGTGCTGTCTTTTGTGCCGTTTGGGCGGGCGTTTTCCTTTAGTGCCTTTGGAACAGGAGAACATTCCGCCCCCTCCCGTCATTACACGCAGCCTCTGTCACGTATCTTTGCAGATACCGGAAGATCCCTCTGGGCAGGGAGCTCGCTCCCAGCAAGTGAGTTTGTCTCATTCTATAACACTAGATTTTAGTCTAGGGGTGGACTCGGGTGCTTCTTTACATCTATAGAGTTGTGTTTCTTATTTAGGTTGCAGACGAATAAGGGGGAAGGTGAGGGAGAGTGAAATCTTTCCTCCCCTTGGATTTGCACTTCCTCCTCTGTTTACTAGGCAATTCAGATGTTAACTGTATTTTCAGGCCTCATCTCTTTAAGAAACTTCTCCCTTTTCTAGTTGAGCAGTAAGTAGTTTGACAGAGAAAGTGTAATAGGAATGCCCTTTATGGTACTTTTTCGGGAATTATTGCCATCTGTTTGGGTTGTTTCTTGAATTGCGGGATCAGATCTGGGTGGCTAGACTGACATTTGTAATTATTTTCATTTACTTTAAACTCTAGAAATAATCTCATTGCTCTGGCTGCACAGATACGGTACATTATTTTTCTAAGAGTCAGTATGACATCAAACTTTAAAAGGGGGTTGCGGGCCACAGTCAGTTCTAGAGGTTATATCAGGGGTAGGCAGCCTATGGCCCGTGTGCTGAAGGCGGCACGCGAGCGGATTTTCAGTGGCACTCACACTGCCCGGGTCCTGGCCACTGATCCAGGGGGCTCTGCATTTTAATTTAATTTTAAATGAAGCTTCTTAAACATTTTAAAAACCTTATTTACTGTACATACAACAATAGTTTAGTAATATATTATAGACTTATAGAAAGAGACCTTCTAAAAACATTAAAATGTATTACTGGCACGCGAAACCTTAAATTAGAGTGAATAAATGAAGACTCGGCACACCACTTCTGAAAGATTGCTGACCCCGGGTTATATTGAGAAAATCCTCTTTTTGGCAACTGTACATTCTCAGATTTGAGATGGTCTGTGGAAACTGTGTTCAAATCTAGTTTAGGTTCAGTCTAGGGTTTGGGTCTGGCAGTGCTGAAATTATATGACTATTCACATCAAAGGGACCAAAATGGCAAGAGCTCTATTGATCTTGTAAGATTTTTACCACTTCAGATAGTTTCAGATTTCCACTGTTCCCCTCATTCCAACTTCTTCAACAAATGGGCAGTGGTTTAACTACGCAATACTGATTCATCACTGGAGCGCAGTCCATCCTGTGCAGTGAATGAGGCAGAAATAGTATGGGTAAAGTAGCATGTAATCATAATGTATTCACACAAAGAAGCTCAATTAAGGTTGTTTGGGCAACCTTGATTTGGGCATTTCCTAACTTCTGAGAGCTTGACTTTGGAAACATATTGTTCTTTTAATGTATTTTTTTTGTGTGTAATGTGACAAAGTGGACATCTTTCATAATGTTTTGTGTGAATGTCATGTGTATTTCAGTTTCCCCTATGTGTTACATGGTTAACTAGATGGTGGGGAAAGGTTGTTTACTCCTTGCATAGACCCAGAGATTCAGGTGTGACTGATGCCTAGCTGTCTGGGGCCTGGGCCCGACATTTGCCCGACCATCATTGAGATCATCTGGAGAACAAAGGGCTAAGGAGGATGGATGGCCAGGTGACAAGGTTTGCCTGGGAACAAGAACAAAGGACTGAGGTGGGGTTGTTAAGTGTGGGCTGCAGGAAGCAGGAGACACTTCTGGACTGGCACTCAAGGGGGGGTCAGAGAGGGCTCTGGTTCTGGTCTGACCCAGAGAGACTTTGTTGTAACTTTCTATTCTCCATGCTAACTAAGAACATCTAATAAACCCTTCTGTTTTTACAACACTAGCCGAGAGTCACTCCAGAATGAGGAAATCAGTGGTGCATTGCTCCCTTTGGGTGTGTAAGTCTTCCCCAGGTGTCCAATTCAGGTGGACTCACTGAGGGGAGTTCATGATGTGAAACAGGGGTGCTGAAGGCTCCGATGTTCAGTCCCAGGAGGTGGTAAAGCCAGGAGGTTTAGCCCAGTGAGAGAGTGTGACCCTGAGGGGGTTGACGCATGGAAGGGGTCATCCCAGGGACTGTTGCAGAGCTGTTTGAGATCGAGAATACTGGACCTGTGGATCTGTGAAAAATGTATAGTGTCTCTGCCTATAAATGGAAATGTATATAAGATGAAATCGGGAATTTGTAGAGCTCTGCAAATCTGCAGATATCCGTTTTAGATCTGCAGACCATGTTTGCGGGTCACTGATTGGATGTAGATAAAAATTTTATATCCCCGCAGGGCTCTAGGAATTTACATGTACTGTAATGCTATTGAGTCATTTTGGCCTTGTCTAAAATAAGAAAATTGTCCACTGCTAATAACAGATGTGAGCAGCAGGTGCAGCTGAACTGGTTTAGAACATGATTTATCTGCAAGTCTAGACCAGGCCAGACACTGTTCAGCAGCATTTCAGAAACTATGGTTAAAACCAATTCAGAGTGGCCTTCTTGGTGGATCGGAAAAGAGAATTAATAACAGTGGAATCTTTTAAAATGTCCCTACTGTAGACAAGGCTGTAATGTTTGGTGATAGGCCACTTGGCTGGGGTATGGTATGCAAGGAAATTCTGGAAGTTTTGTGAATTAAAACACTGTTTGTTTGTTTGTTTGTTTGTTTTTTTTAATAGGATGACTGTGGCAATCTTTGCAAACTGTGTGTTCTTTCTTAAAGTGAAACACTTACCCATTCAGGAGAAGAATAGACTGAGAACATGCATTAAAGAAAATGGTGGAATAATTTATTTTGTGCTAAATCATGAGGTATATTTCACTCCCCCCCCCCCCCCCCCCCCCAATGAATACTGAAGAAGGTTAACTTTTGCCTCTGGCAGAAATATCAAAATTGGTGGAGGCAGAGTGCGTGAGAGTGCTTTCATGTATGAAGTTTTAATATAAATACACCTCTATCCCGATATAACGTGGTCCTCGGGAGTCAAAAAATCTTACAGCGTTATAGGTGAAAGTGCGTTATCAAACTTGCTTTGGCCTTCGATTGACAGACACTGATTCCCAGCTCTCTGGTCCCCAGCTAGTTTTTAGAGCTCTTACAACCCCTACTATAGGCTGAGGGCAGAGCCGGCTCTAGCATTTTTGCTGCCCCAAGCAGCGCAAAAAAAAAAAAAAAAAAAAAGCCGCGATCGCAGCGGCAGCTCTACCGCCGCTTCATTCTACGGCGGCAATTCGGCAGCAGGTCCTTTGCTCCCAAAGCGAGTGACGGTCCCGCTGCTGAATTGCCGCCGAAAGGGCCGGACGTGCCGCCCCCCTCTTCATTGGCCGCCCTGGGCACCTGCTTGCTAGGCTGGTGCCTGGAGCCGGCCCTGGCTGAGGGGCCATCATGGTGGCAGCTGTGACCACAGTGGGTCTGAGTTATACAGCGGCTACCCCCGGGCTATTTGCTGCAATCTCGCTCTAGGTAGGGAACAGGGAAGTCCTGTTTTCCTGCCCCTGGCGATCCCCCCATGCAAGGGCTCGGTCTCTGTCCTCTCTCCCCTACCTGCTGGGTAAGGTGGCTCCTCGGTCCTGCCTCCCTGCTGAGGGCTGCGCCAGCTGGCCGCAGCCTTTGCAACGTGGGCAGCAGGGACTATGTGGCCTGACTTCTCGATGGGGAACTGGGACCTGTGGGGTGGGGTGGGGCGAGGCTCAGGCAGGGTGCTGGCAGCTCCCACATCTCTCCTGCTGTGCCCTTCTGCTGCACCCCGCCGCCGCCCCGGATCGCCGGTAGATGCAGGAGCCAGGTGAGACTGGCGCTCCGGGTGGCTGCTCCGGAAGCGTGTCCGATATGGTGGCAAAATAACGAGCTCTGTGCAGGTAGAGATGGGTCCGCTCGTGTGTGCTGGCGCCTTGGCATGGGGGGCTGACGGGCTCCACTCCCGGCCGTCTCGGGCTGGCTGGTGCGTCCTGTATCTGCTCGCGCCTGTGATCGCTCAGGGGGTGGGGAAGGGTTGTTGGCTTGCGCACTGAGAGTTGTTAGCTGAACTGTGCTGCCAAGCAGCACTGTTGTCTTTCTCTTAGACAACAATGGCGCAGCCCCGCCCCCCAGAGCGCCGCTTTACTGCGTTGTATCCAAATTCGTGTTATATCGGGTCACGTTATATCGGGGTAGAGGTGTAGTTCTATTTATCAGTGCAGTTGTAATGTATCTATCACTGTAATCTCTAGGTGTCACATAAAAATTAAGAGCAATATCCTTTTTGTCCACAAAAGGACCGTATGGTCCACCTTTACTTTGTTTTACTGTGTCATTTTTGATGGCAGTCTTTTTCCAGGAGAAAAATTACCACGCCATTATTCTTCTCCTCATTACCGAGGGAAGGTGTCACACAAAGTGACAGGTCTTGCATTAGGTCTTAGTTATGTTTTTCACATCCACGAATTACTTTAGCATCCTCGGACCATTTCTTTCTCCAGAGAGGGCTGGTCACCTTCTCCCCATGCTGTGGTGCCCAATGCAGCAGTCTGGGAACTGACCTTGTTCGTGAAGACAGAGGTAAAAAAAGCATTGAATACATTAGCTTTTTCCACATCCTCTGTCACTAGGTTGCCTCCCTCATTCAGTAAGGGGCCCATACTTCCTTTGACTTTCTTCTTGTTGCTAACATATCTGAAGAAACCCTTCTTCTTACTCTTAACGTCTCTTGCTAGCTGCAACTCCAAGTGTGATTTGCCCTTCCTGATTTCACTCCTGCATGCCTAAGCAATATTTTCATACTCCTCCCTGGTCATTTGTCCAATCTTCCACTTCTTGTAAGCTTCTTTTTTGTGTTTAAGATCAGCAAGGATTTCACTGTTAAGCCAAGCTGGTCGCCCGCCATATTTACTATTCTTTCTACACATTGGGATGGTTTGTTCCTGCAACCTCAATGAGGATTCTTTAAAATACAGCCAGCTCTCCTGGACTCCTTTTCCCCTCATGTTATTCTCCTGGGGGATCCTGCCCATCAGTTCCCTGTGGGAGTCAAAGTCTGCTTTTCTGAAGTCCAGGGTCCTTATTCTGCTGCTCTCCTGTCTTCCTTGTGTCAGGATCCTGAACTCGACCATCTCATGGTCACTGCCTCCCAGGTTCCCATCCACTTTTGCTTCCTCTACTAATTCTTCCCTGTTTGTGAGCAGCAGGTCAAGAGGAGCTCTGCCCCTACTTGGTTCCTCCAGCACTTGCATCAGGAAATTGTCCCCTACACTTTCCAAAAACTTCCCGGATTTTCTGTGCACCGCTATATTGCTCTCCCAGCAGATATCAGAGTGATTGAAGTCCCCCATGAGAACCAGGGCCTGTGATCTAGTAACTTCTGTTAGTTGCCAGAAGAACGCCTCGTCCACCTCACCCCCCTGGTCTGGTGGTCTATAGCAGCCTCCAACCACGACATCACCCTTGTTGCTCACACTTCTAAACTTAATCCAGAGACTCTCAGGTTTTTCTGCAGTTACATACTGTTCTCTTACATACAATGCAACTCCCCCACCTTTTCTGCCCTGCCTGTCCTTCCTGAACAGTTTATATCCATCCATGTCAGTACTCCAGTCATGTGAGTTATCCCAATCACATCATAATTCCTTGACTGTGCCAGGACTTCCAGTTCTCCCTGTTTATTTCCCAGGCTTCTTGCATTTGTGTATAGGCACTTAAGATAACTCGCTGATTGTCCTGCTTTCTCAGTATGCGGCAGGAGTCCTCCCCTCTTGTGCTCTCCTGCTCGTGCTTCCTCCCAGTATCCCACTTCCCCACTTACCTTAGGGCTTTGGTCTCCTTCCCCCGGTGAACCTAGTTTAAAGTCCTCCTCACTAGGTTAGCCAGTCTGCTTGCAAAGATGCTCTTCCCTCTCTTCTTTAGGTGGAGTCCGTCTTTGCCTAGCACTCCTCCTTCTTGGAACACCATAAAAGCATAGGACTGAAAGGGACCTCAAGAGGTCATCTAGTCCAGTCCCCTGCACTCAAGGCAGGACTCTGTAATAACTAGACCATTCCTGACAGGTGTTTGTCTAACCTGTTCTTAAAAATCTCCAATAACGGAAATTTCACAACCTCCCTAGGCAATTTGTTCCGGTCCTTAACTACCCTGACAGAAAGTTTTTCCTAATGTCCAACCTAAACCTCCCTTATTGCAATTTAAGTCCATTGCTTCTTGTCCTATCCTCAGAGGTTAATGAGAACAATTTTTCGCCCTCCTCATTGTAACATTTTATGTACTTGAAAACTGTTATCGTGTCTCTTCCTTCTCTTTCTCCCCCCCCCCCCCCCCCAGTCTTTTCTTCTCCTGACTAAACAAACCCAATTTTTCAATCTTTTCTCGTGGGTCATGTTTTCTAGACCTTTATCATTTTTGTTGTTCTCCTCTGGACTTTCTTCAGTTTGTCCACATCTTTCCTGTAATGTGGCACCCAGAACTGGACGCAATACTCCAGAAGAGACATTATTAGCGCAGACTAGAGTGTAAGAATTACTTCTCATATCTTGCTTACAACACTCCTGCTAATATACCCCCAGAATGATGTTTGCTTTTTTTGCAACAGTGTTACACTCTTGACTCATATTTAGCTTGTGATCCACTATAATCCCCAGATCCCTTTTCACAGTACTCCTTTTTAGACACTCATTTCCCATTTTATCTGTGTTCAATTGATTGTTCCTAAGTGGAGTACTTTGCATTTGTCCTTATTGAATTTCATCCTGTTTACTTCAGACCATTTCTCAAATTTGTCCAGATCATTTTCAATTTTAATCCTATCCTCCAAAGCACTTGCAACCTCTTCCAACTTGGTATCATCTGCAAACTTTATAATCATATTCTCTACGCCATTGTCTAAATCATTTATGAAGATATTGAACAGAACTAGACTCGGGACTGATTCTTGCAGGACCCCACTTGATTTGCCCTTCCTGCTTGGAACTGTGAACCACTGATAACTACTTTCTGGGAATGGTTTTCCAACCACTTATGCACTCACCATATAGTAGCTCAATCTAGGCCAGTGGTGGGCAATCTGCGGCCCGCAGGCTGCACGCAGCCTGTCAGGGTAATACACTGGTGGGTTGCGAGACCATTTGTTTAAGTTGACCGTCCGCAGGCACGGCCACCCACAGCTCCCAGTGACCGTGGTTCACCATTTCTGGCCAATGGGAGCTGCGAGAAGCGGCGTGGGCCACAGGTTGCCCACCACTGATCTAAGCTATATTCCACTAGTTTGTTTATGAGAAGGTCATGTGAGACCATATCAAAAGCCTTACTAAAGTGAAGATATGCCACATCTACTGCTTCCCCCCCCCCCCATCCACAAGGCTTGCTACCCTGTCAAAGCTATTATGTTGGTTTGACACAATTTGTTCTTGACAAATCCTCATTGACTGTTACTTATCACCTTACTATCTTCTAGATGTTTGTGAATTGATTGCTTGATTATTCATTCCATTATCTCTCTGGGTACTGAAGTTAAGCTGACTGGTCTATAATTCTCCAGGTTTTCCTTATTCCCCTTTTTATAGATTGATACTATATTTGCCCTCTTCCATCTGCTATGAGTTTTCAAAGATAATCGATAATGGCTCAGATATCTCCTCAGTCAGCTCCTTGAGTATTCTATGATGTATTTCATCAAGCTCTGGTGACTTGAATATATCTAACTTGTCTATGGCCTTGGCTACACTGGCAATTCACAGCGCTGCACTTGCTGCGCTCAGGGGTGTGAAAAAACACACACCCCGAGCACAGCGATGCAGCGCTATAAAGCGCCAGTGTAATCAGCGCCTGCAGCGCTGCACGCTCTCTCGCAGCGCTGGCGGCACGACTACACTCGTGCTTCACAGCACTGCCGCGGCAGCGCTGTGAATCTGCGAGTGTAGCCAAGGCCTAAGTAATTTTTAACTTGTTCTTTCTCTATTTTAGCCTCAGAATCTACCTCATTTTCACTGAATCATAGAATCATAGAATCATAGAATATCAGAGTTGGAAGGGACCTCAAGAGGTCATCTAGTCCAACCCCCTGCTCAAAGCAGGACCAATTCCCAGCTAAATCATCCCAGCCAGGGCTTTGTCAAGCCAGGCCTTAAAAACCTCCAAGGAAGGAGACTCCACCACCTCCCTAGGTAACGCATTCCAGTGTTTCACCACCCTCCTAGTGAAATAGTTTTTCCTGATATCCAACCTGGACCTCCCCCACTGCAACTTGAGACCATTGCTCCTTGTTCTGTCATCTGCCACCACTGAGAACAGCCGAGCTCCATCCTCTTTGGAACCCCCCTTCAGGTAGTTGAAGGCTGCTATCAAATCCCCCCTCATTCTTCTCTTCTGGAGACTAAACAATCCCAGTTCTCTCAGCCTCTCCTCATAAGTCATGTGCTCCAGACCCCTAATCATTTTTGTTGCCCTCCGCTGGACTCTTTCCAATTTTTCCACATCCTTCTTGTAGTGTGGGGCCCAAAACTGGACACAGTATTCCAGATGAGGCCTCACCAATGTCGAATAAAGGGGAACGATCACGTTCCTCGATCTGCTGGCAATGCCCCTACTTATACAGCCCAAAATGCCGTTAGCCTTCTTGGCAACAAGAGCACACTGTTGACTCATATCCAGCTTCATATCCACTGTGACCCCTAGGTCCTTTTCAGCAGAACTGCTACCTAGCCATTCGGTCCCTAGTCTGTAGCAGTGCATGGGATTCTTCCGTCCTAAGTGCAGGACTCTGCACTTGTCCTTGTTGAACCTCATCAGGTTTTTTTCTGCCCAATCCTCTAATTTGTCTAGGTTCCTCTGTATCCGATCCCTACCCTCTAGTGTATCTACCACGCCTCCTAGTTTAGTGTCATCTGCAAACTTGCTGAGAGTGCAGTCCACACCATCCTCCAGATCATTAATAAAGATATTAAACAAAACCGGCCCCAGGACCGACCCTTGGGGCACTCCACTTGAAACCGGCTGCCAACTAGACATGGAGCCATTGATCACTACCCGTTGAGCCCGATGATCTAGCCAGCTTTCTATCCACCTTACAGTCCATTCATCCAGCCCATACTTCTTTAACTTGGTGGCAAGAATACTGTGGGAGACAGTATCAAAAGCTTTGCTAAAGTCAAGAAATAACACATCCACTGCTTTCCCCTCATCCACAGAGCCAGTTATCTCATCATAGAAGGCAATTAGGTTAGTCAGGCACGACTTCCCCTTCGTGAATCCATGCTGACTGTTCCTGATCACTTTCCTCTCCTCTAAATGTTTCATAATTGATTCCTTGAGGACCTGCTCCATGATTTTTCCAGGGACTGAGGTGAGGCTGACTGGCCTGTAGTTCCCCGGATCCTCCTTCTTCCCTTTTTTAAAGATGGGCACTACATTAGCCTTTTTCCAGTCATCTGGGACCTCCCCCGATCGCCATGAGTTTTCAAAAATAATGGCTAATGGCTCTGCAATCTCACCCGCCAACTCCTTTAGCACCCTCGGATGCAGCGCATCCGGCCCCATGGACTTGTGCACGTCCAGTTTTTCTAAATAGTCCCGAACCACTTCTTTCTCCACAGAGGGTTGGTCACCTTCTCCCCATGCTGTACTGCCCAGTGCAGCAATCTGGGAGCTGACCTTGTGCGTGAAGACAGAGGCAAAAAAATCATTGAGTACATTAGCTTTTTCCACATCCTCGGTCACTAGGTTGCCTCCCTCATTCAGTAAGGGGCCCACACTTTCCTTGATTTTCTTCTTGTTGCTAACATACCTGAAGAAACCCTTCTTGTTACTCTTAACATCTCTTGCTAACTGCAACTCCAAGTGTGATTTGGCCTTCCTGATTTCACTCCTGCACGCCTGAGCAATATTTTTATACTCCTCCCTGGTCATTTGTCCAATCTTCCACTCCTTATAAGCCTCTTTTTTGCGTTTAAGATCAGCAAGGATTTCACTGTTTAGCCAAGCTGGTCGCCTGCCATATTTACTATTCTTTCTACACATCGGGATGGTTTGTTCCTGCAACCTCAATAAGGATTCTTTAAAATACAGCCAGCTCTCCTGGACCCCTTTGCCCTTCATGTTATTCTCCCAGGGGATCCTGCCCATCTGTTCCCTGAGGGAGTCAAAGTCTGCTTTTCTGAAGTCCAGGGTCCGTATTCTGCTGCTCTCCTTTCTTCCTTGTGTCAGGATCCTGAACTCGACCATCTCATGGTCACTGCCTCCCAGGTTCCCATCCACTGGCATTCACTATGTTGTTTACTAATAGGAAATTAGTATTGAGTAAACAAACTAAACTGCAGTAGTTACCTATTTTTGCATCTGCATAATGGCTGTGATTTTTAACCTCGTTTTTAGTGTACACATGTCATTGTGGATAATGTTGCTGTACTCAGCTCTTATCATCTGAAAACTATTGAGAAGTATCGACTCCCCATTGTAAGTGCCGATTTTGTGTGGAAATCAGCTGAAGAAGGAAAACTTTTACCGATTGATGACTATGAGTCTAGTAAATCATTGGAAGGTAGTTCTGACCAAAAGCCAAGCCATTACGGTAAGTGTATTTAGAGAAGTTTTTTATGGGCTGGTACCTTTGGAAAGGAAGATTTAATTTAGAACTAATTTCAAATGGATTAGCAACAATGGTTGTTTGCAAAAAAGTAATATAAATAGAAGCTGCAGAAAAGAAGTTGGGCGTAATGGACCACACCATATTGGAGTCTTTCCCATTGATTTTAATGGGCTTTGGATCAAGCCCTGGATCAGGAATATGGGTAAAATAATAAATCAATCATGACGGTCTTTTTGAGTACACTGAAAAAATATCACTTGTAGTTAGCTAAAAGCTTTAGTTTGATTCAACAGTATATGTTGGGTTAACGGAAAGCTACAAAGAATAGTGTTAGTTTCTGAGACAACAAACTTTGAGGAATTATGAAATCTAGAGAACAGGATGTAATAGTAGAAGTATGAAATTAATAGTAATGAGTGTGGAAGAAGGGTTTGAAATACTATAATTAAGATACACAGATTTCAATTTTACTCAAAAAGAAAAATACAAGTAAAAAAGGTCTGTAGTGACACTATGAGAGACTACCCAAGAATTTGAAAATAGACCAAATAATCTGTTTTAGGTTATTAGTCCCCTCATACATTGTCTTAATTTTTTTTTCAGACTGAGACGGTTCATTATTTCATGCCCTCCCCCCTTTTTAACACTTCTAAGAAACTTTTATTTCTTTTTGGTTTTTGGTGATAGCAGTGTCTCCTAATGAAGTGTCATCTGTGAGTTTTGTGTGTTGTTCACCCCCTCCGTAAATTTGTAATAAAGATGTTGTTATACTTTTCTGAACTCCTTGTAATGCAGAATTTAGTATCTCATGGATAAATTAATATTATGGATCAGTGTGGTCTTGAAAAATAAACATAGGGTTAGGAGTCAGGGGCCCCTGAGTTCTAATCTCTGCTCTACCAGTGACTCACTGTTGGCCGTTGGCCAAATAATTTTACCTCATTGCCTCAGTTTCTCTATTTGTAACCTGCTACTGTTTACCTTAGCTACCTGATAGGAGTATTTTGATGATTAATTATTTAGCATCCATACAGTTTTTTGAACATATAAAGCACTTTGCAAATGCTAAGTAGCATTATTGATTTTTTGAGCTATTAATATGTTAAACATAAGTAAACCAGGTAGAAGGAATTATGCCAAGTAACGTATTTTGATAACAGGTGAGAAAAACCACTCATCTTCTGAGCGTGACATTAAAGAGAAACAGGATGCCACTGAGAAGAATGAAAACTGTGGCCCTGATCACACTTCCTTGGAAGTCAGTGAGAGCTCCGTTGGGCCCAATATGGAGAGCATCAGGTAATCCCTCTGCCCAGCATAAAAGAAAAAATGTATTTTGATATTAAGTGTGAAAGGGGGTCAGTTTATGAATTTGCCAGCATGCCTGTTAGATTTTTAAAGTTGAAATCTAACAAACTATGTTTACCCCAATATGTAATAGAATCCAATAGGATAAACCCTTTTCATTGAATCCAGGGAACATTAGCTTATTAGTTTAACACTAGGTTCTTTTCAGGGCAACTTTCAGCTTGTCCTGATTTAAGAAGTACTGCTCACTTGCTTATTCTTAACCAACCAACAATTTATTAATTCACCAGAACCACATTAACATAAATAATCAACAGTTCCCCACACAAATGTAGACACAGCCAAGTGTGTGTACTACAACATAATACGGTCTTACAAGCAATTATCACAGACCAGAGTTGAAGCTCAGTAGTTCTATCAGAGAGCAATGCAAATTACCAAGATTTCTCATTACATTTACTTATGGATCAACAATTCTCAATCGGTTAGTACCTAACACATTTATCACAAGTCCAAAGGTGCACTTGTCTGTAAGGCATTACTTCTTACTTCTCTTTGGCGAGATTGGTGCAAAAGGGACAAGCTTACAATATTAAAAGCAGTTGCTTAAAACAACTCCTTTCAATCTCTCTTACACCAATTTGACTGGACTGGACTTTGACTGGAGTTAAAATCTAAAATATGGTTACCTGAGGTATCGCTAGGGAGTATAAACTCAGCAAGATAATCTACAGTTATTTATATTAAAGATTTTTTCCCTTTCTAATCTTTGAAAAGAAATCTCACCACTTTTTATCCTCCTAACCCTGGGAGCTGGGAGGGGGAAGAGTTATTTCCATATGTCTGGTCCAGGCATCAGTTGCACTTAGGATTCTGCAGCTTCTTGTGTTACGTTCAGTCTACTCTCTCTAGCACATGGTGATCTCAGTTTTATGTACTCTAGCTTCAAGACTTCTTGGAGGAGCGAGGAGGCCACTCTATGATTCCTGTTGGGCATGTGCCAAGTGGGTGCTGAGATTTTAGCTCTGCTTCCACTGGTACCCAGTAGATGGCGATGGTATATAACAAATTTCCTTAATCCTTTTTATATCGGAGGCTTTTAAAATTTTATTCGTTTCAAGCAGGCCAGAACTCTGGCCCTGCTACTCCTCCTCCTCCCTCCCCTGGGGGCCCCGCCCTTTGGCCAGGCCAGACAGAGGTACGCAGGAGCTGGAGTAGGGTGAGCACTGAGCATATTCCCGCTGTGCGGAGCAGCACCCCCAAAGCCCCTCTCCTTCCCTCTTCCTCCCCTCCCTGCGTGGAGCTGCCCTGCCCCAAGTCCCTTTTGGCAAAACTGGACATTTGTCTCGTTTTCTCTTGCCAGCTGATGATGGACAAATGCCCATTTTTGTCAGAAAAGTTGTGATGTCCGGGGCAGGGCTTAAAAAGGGACTGTGCTGGCCAAAACAGGACATATGGTCACCCTAAACTAGGGGTTGGGACCCCTGAAGGGATCACAAGGTTATTACATAGGGTGAGAGTCGCAAGCTGTCAGCCTCCACCCCAAACCCTACTTTGCCTCCAGGATTTATATGGTGTTAAAATATAATTAAAAGTGTTTTTAATTTATAAGGTGGGCGGCTGCACCTCAGAGGCTTGCTATGTGAAAGTACAAAAGTTTGAGAACCACTGCCCTAGACTGTAGTAAGAGCCGCCCAGGCAGCTCTGGGGAACCCCAGACCCTCTACCTGCCCTGAGCGAGGAGCCTGGGTGCCCGACAGCAGCCCCCGGCCCATGTCCCTGCCCCCGAGGACATGGTGGAGGGTCCAGGGCTCCCCACAGCATCCCAGGCTCCTTTGGCAGCTCTTACTATGGCCTGACTTCCAGCCAGGACAGAAGGCAGGGCCATGGGGGGAAGGGAGGGAGCAGGGGGCGTGGTCCCATGGGTGATGTAGGGGGGCAATGTTCTTTGTGCCCAGGGCCCCAATAAATTTTAATCCACCTTTGATTTCAAGGATTTTGGCCCTACTATCAATTGGGATTCCCCCAATCTAAGCAATTTCTCTTAATATCCCAAAGTTATACCCTGGTTTATGTCTTTTAACATTTTTCCTTCCATAGGCCAGAGGATTCCTATTCTAGAGTGTAACAATTATTTACAATGAAAACCAACAAAATCTTTACAATCTTCTAAGTTTGGAGGACATACTCCATACTTTATTTGATTATACATAAGTATTTCACATTATTTAGGATTTATAATAGAACAAGAGGCATTTTTCACATATGGAAGGATATATATCTGACTCACAAGGCAAACAGCTGTGCATATGCTAATTTGAGGTGAAGGACAAATTATTCACAGTATATTTGATTTACAGAAAACACAGTGTATAGTTTATAGTCAGTTTGGGGTGAAAACACTCTGCATGGGAGAGATGGATGTGACCTTGGTTTTTATTAGCTAGGTTGTGGAAAAAGAAATTTACAAATTTGAGATACTTGCCTATGTGATTAACAATACTCTCATTTTAGCCATTTTAGTTTCTATAGTTGGAATAGTCTCTATTTTCTGTATTGTATATACATGACCATATATAGAGCTCTCATATCTTGTTTTAATTAAGAAACCATTTTTGCTTTTGAATCCTAGTTCTGAGATTTGATTTGACTTTTGTTCCAGATCAGTGTATGCACAAAGTATTAGCACATTGCAACTTCAGATATAATTGTTTTTTCATGTTTCATGTTTTTGAGATATGTGTGTGAAATTTACATTTACTTTTGAAAACCCCGCCAACAGCCCCAAAGACTTAACCATTTCTAAAACCCTAATGTTTTTGAGTGCTTTTTCTTTCCACTCGTAAAAGCTCTAACTTGCCTCTGGGTTAAGTAATGACAGAAATTTTAGAGGCTATTATTCTGTAATGCAGCCTAGGATCTTGGGAGTTTTAGAAAAGATACATTAAAAATAATAACAATAATTAATCACTGATTTGATCTGAGCCTGCTCCCAGTGAAGTTAGTAGCAAAACTCCCCACTGACTTTACAAGCATTTCCATTGTGAGGTAGGTGAATAAATATTATCCTCATTTTACAGAAGTATAAACTGATGCTGAGGGTCTATATTGTTACCCTGAGTCACTAGCTGCATTTGAAGGGAAGTTGTTGTGGGGGCCCACAGCAACAGGATTTCCTGGAGGAATTCTGGATGTTTCCATTAGAATTCCCTTGGGCATGCACACTGGAGCTCTACCAACCTCTTACAAGGTATAATGTGGGATTCCTCTTGTGCTTAGGTGGCCAGCACAGGGTAGTCACCTTCTCCCTCCTTGTCCACTTTCAGAAAGCCAAGCAGTTCTGCCACTATTGCTATTCTGATTGCTTCTGGTTCTTCTGTAGTGTCACAGAAGAGAGGGGAAGTTGCTTGTGTCTTCTCTTTTGTCTCGCATACCAGTGCAGGGCTATCCACAAGTACCTTCTCCAAGAACATACAGTAACTCCTCACTTTAAGTCGTCCCAGTTAACGTTGTTTCGTTGTTACATTGCTGATCGATTAGGGAACATGCTCATTTAAAGTTGTGCAGTGCTCCACTCTTAGGTTGTTTGGCTGCCTGCTTTCTCCACAGCCTCCCTACACTCCCCCCCCTCCCCACAGCATCTCCCGCCCACCGGCAGACCCCGCAGATCAGCACCTTGCCCCTCCTGCCAGCAGCAATCAGCTGGCTTGCGGCGTTTTGGGGGCAGAACGGAAGGGGGAGAACAAGTACTCGGCGCGCAGGCTCCCCCTCCCTCCCCTGTCTCCCGAACACTGCAAGCCAGCTGATTATCCCGGGCAGGAGGGGGGGGAGGGACGGGGAGCCTGCGCTAAGTCCTCGCTCCTCCCTCCTGCCTCCTATAGGCAAGCCAGCTGATTGCCCCTGGCAGGAGGGAGGAGGGAGAGGGGAGGAGCAAGTACTCGGTGCGCAGGCTCCCCCTCCCTCTCCTGCCTAGGGCAATCAGCTGGCTTGCAGCATTTAGAAGGGAGGGGAGGGAGGGGGGAGGAGCATGGGAAGTAAAGGGGGAGAAGGTGGAGGGGGAGAAGAGGCAGATCAAAGATGGGGGCTTGGGGGAAGGAGGGAAGTGGGTGGGCTGAGGGTTGAGCCCCCCACCCCTAGTGCTTGCAGAGTAGGGGAAGCTGTGGCTGCTGCTGCGCAATGTGCTTCTCCTAGCCTACAGCACCTTCAGCCTCCTTGCCTGCCTCATCTCCAGTGCCAGTGGGCTGTGCCTGTGTAGGGTAAGGCAGGGGCACCTCCCAACTATAGTATAGTACCTGTATTAAATTACTTGTTTAAAATGTATATAATGCCTTTTGTCGGACAAAAAAAAATTTCCCTGGAACCTAATCCCCCTATTTACATTAATTCTTATGGGGAAATTGGATTCGCTTAACATGAAGATGAGGATCTTGCTTTCCATTTAATTTTGTAGTATCATCACACAACAGAATGAGCTGACTGTGAAGCAGTCATCTGAAAGGTGACCTGCAAAGGCGAATGGAATAAAAATCATTGTGCTTTTTCTTAAAAAAAAATAATAAAAAATGTTTTTTAAGCTTTGTAATATCAGGAGTGGTAAAGGTTGTCTTCCTTAATGTTGTTAGAGGCCTAGAGAACTGTATGCGCTTTCAATTAAAGAGGCAAGGATATTGAATCTTTCATAAACAGAGCTTTTTCTCCCATTCCCCTTCCATTTTGTCAGATTTTAATCTCCTGTGACATCTAATCTGCTAGTTCTCAAGCTGTCCAGAGAGTCCTCCATCAGAAACAGGCAATTCAAACTGGAGATTTCCAATTAAAAAAACCCCAAGCACTTTTTATGAAAGAGAACCTCCAGGCCTTTTTTTTTTATGCATCTTAAGAAAGCAAAAAAAAAAAAAAAAAGTTTTTCCCCATTTTCAGATCACCTTTAACTTTGACTTTCTCAGTGCCGCCCAGAGGATTCAGGGGGCCTGGGGCAAAGCAATTTTGGGGGCCCCTTCCATAAAAAAAAGTTGCAATACTATATTCTCATGGGGGCCCCTGCGGGGCCTGGGGCAAATTGCCCCACTTGCCCCCTCTCCCCCCCGGGCAGACCTGGGAAAAATAAACATTTAAAAACCTTCTGCATCTCAGCACAAACCCAGTTTTGAGAACTTCTTTTCAAGTCACCTCTACAAGGTATCACTGGTTCTCAGCATCAGCTAGTGCTAAAAGGCACTAAAACTCATTAAAAGGGTTGGACAAATATTTTCCGTCAGAACTATTTTTGGATCGAAAACTAGGGGTTTTTAAAAAGCAGAAAAAATCACGGACAATGTCTGCTTTCCTTCAAAATTGGTTGTGGTTGTTTTAATTGAAAAGCTGAAATTAGTCTGCCAAAACCTGAACATGGTTTGGGGTTTCAGAAGTGTGTGGCCAAATATTTGCTGCTTGCTGTGTTTGATTGTTTAAAGAAACAATAAAAAAATTCTGCTTAAAAAAACATCCAAAACTTTTGAACCACCTCAACTTGTGACCAAACACCTGAGCCCATCCAGTCAGAGATTTTTCCAGGTTTCTGATACACTGCTGGCTTTCTTGACTCCTATCTGTCTCCATAACTTTGGGTTCATTTAGGTAAGAACATAAGAATGGCCATTCTGGGTCAGACCAAAGGTCCATCCAGCCCAGTATCCTGTCTACTGACTACCAAGTGCCCGAGAGGGAGATCTCTCTCCTTCCATCCATCTCCACCCTCTGACAAACAGAGGCTAGGGACACCATTCCTTACCCATCCTGGCTAATAGCCATTAATGGACATAACCTCCATGAATTTATCTATTTCCTAGAGACTGGCTCCATGGGGTCCCTCACAAACTGGAGATGGTTATTGTGGGTTTGTCTTTAGTGTAGACTATGTACATACTCCACGAACTGAGCATTTGAGCTTGTTCCAGAATCTGGGATGAGCCTATGTTGTGAAAACTGAAATGCTCAAAATAGCACATGCATGTGAATGGACACAGGGTGCTAAAATTAAATTAACCCAGGGGTCCTCAAACTGGGGGTCAGGACCCCTCAGGGGTCACGAGGTTATTACTGGGGGTCGCGAGCTGTCAGCCTCCACCTCAAACCCCACTTTGCCTCCAGCATTTATAATAGTGTTAAATTAAAAACACTTTTTTATATATTTATAAGGGGGGGTCACACTCAGAGGTTTGCTATGTGAAAGGGGTCACCAGTTCTATACTTTGAGAACCACTGAATTAACCCCTCTGGAGCCTCAGGGAATGCGGGGGGGAGTTTCCCTTGGTAGGGTTGGGAAGGAAGTAGGTGGTGTATGATATTGCTCTTCCCGTGATCCCTCCCCCATGGCTCTCTTGGCTCTATCACTGTGAATCTAAAGTGGCTAATTTTAAATGAAGCTACCCTCCCCTGACATGAATCTCCCTATGGCACTGAAATTAAATGTAGACTATAATTTGGCATTTGAGAAGTGAAAGGGATGGTAGCCCTAAGGGAAAAGATAACATCTTCGCTCATTGTGTTAAATAGCTGTCTGCAAGCCTCAAACTGCTGAATGAGCTTTAGGGTAGGGAAGGCTGTGCCTCCCCAAACAGCCTGGCCCTGCTCCCTATCCGACCCCCACCCACTCCCTGCCCCCCAACTGCCCCCTTCAGAATCCCCGACCCATCCTGCTCCTTGTCCCCTCACCGCCCCCCCAACCACCCCCCCAGGACCCCACCCCCCACCAACCCTCCTGCTCCCTGTCCCCTGACTGCCCCGACCCCTATCCACCCCCCCACTGCATCCTGACAGACCCCTAGAACGCCCACGATCCAACTGACCGCCCCCCCCAGCAGCACTGTCCAGGGCCGCTCCTGGGTTACCGCCACCTCTCCCCTCTCTCGAAGCCTCAGCGCGCCGTGTCCAGGAGCTGCCTTGGCCCCTGGACAGCGCTGCAGCGGCGTGGTTTGGCGGGATCGGAGCTCGCAGCCCACCCCCCCTTACCACACGGCTCTGATTCAGTGGGAGGAGCTTAGGCCCGCAGCGCTCTCCAGGGCTGCTCCTGACGCGGCACGCTGAGGCGCCGGGGGATGGGGGAAGGTGGAGGCGGAGCCAGGGGCCCCTGCGGGGCCTGGGGCCTGGGGCAAATTGTCCCATTTCCCCCCCCCCCACACCCCGGGTGGCCCTGGACTTTCTTAGCTTTTGTATTGGTTAAATAAACACACATAACTCAATCCTGCATTCCTGATACATGCGAAACTTCCATTGATCTTATTGGGAATTAAATAGGCAGAAAAGACTGTGGGCTCAAGCTCTGTGTTTAAAAAATGTAATATTATAACATAAAATATATTTATAATTTATTATAATTATGATAATATCATATAAAATAATTGATTATGATTTTAAAAGGCCACGCTATCTTAAACTAGAGTTTTGTTCACTATAGCAATTTCTCTGGCTACAGAATTTCTCTGCTAAAACAGATAGATTTTTGTTTACATTCCTGTCTGGTCCTTCTGCCACAGAACACTCAATGAATCTGATTTTCAGAAGTGCTGAGCACCTGCAGCTACCATAAAGCCCCCAGCACAGCTGAATATCATGTGCATTGAAGTTACTCCTATGCCAGTTGAGAGCAAAGGGCTGATTGTTACTGTAATTAAGGAGAGAACAAGTTGCATAAGAAGAAACAACTAAGACACTCACATTTTTAGAACTTATTAATAAAACACATATTTCACTGGCATTAAAAGCCATCAGTGGTAGAATAGATGTTAATTATTTTCTAGGAATGAATCAGTTACAAATTATACTTATTTGCTTAAAATACTAGATGTTGAAGGGCATGACTTTAATATTAGGACACATATTTAAAGTCTAAGGACAGGGTGGGAATTAATCTCCCACTGATATTTAGGATTGCTAAAATGCAACTGGATAGGCAAAACCAGAGAAAGCATTTAGCAAATTAGTGGGCCAGGCAGGTAAATTACATTTGTTCATTTGGTTGCCCAATGTTTTTTGCAAGATGAGTAAAGCTGAAAGCCAATCTCCATGTTCAGCTTCAGGTTGGACACACTGATCAGTCAAAGTATCCATGACCTTTTAGTGCAGGTCAGCAGCTGTGTGGCACTGATTTTTACTCGTTCAGAATAAGTTTTTGGTTTTTCTGGGCTGTGGGAAAATACGCTTATATTGTATAAGTGCAGGCCCTGCACTTAGTGTGATGCTGCAACTTTGTAAAATTACTAATTTCAAAGATTTATTTTAAAATGTTAAGAGAATTTCAATTATTCTGATTTCAGATTTTATACAGAAAATGATCAAGATATTCCTTATTTTCCACAAGATTTTGAAGTTGCAAAATATGATGCCCTTGAAAAAGTAAGCATCTTTAGTGACATCTCTTGCGTTAGTAGAATGCAGTAGGATCAATAAATGGTTTGCAGTTCTGTATGCATTACTTTAATTTTTTGCTTTAATCTTACAAATTATTATGCCATCAGGGTCACAAAAACAAAGAACACTATTGACAAACCAATTTCAAGTAGTACATCTTTCAGTGCAGCCTAACTTTACTTGAAACAAAATTCTAATTTTTATCACTATAGCATCCCCAAGGTAACAAAGTACAGTAATATGTATATTCTTCTGGCAGTTTATACAGTTAACAAAGATTTCATATAAATAAATTAAATGTAATTTAAATACAGTAAGTTTTCATTTCAAAATGGAGAAGACTTTCAGATCTCAAAATATAGAAGAAATTGTACATTGTCCAGCACAGTGAATCTCTGATACTGACTGGAGCTTCTGGGTGCTGTAGTAATGAAAATAATAAATAATTGCTGCACATTCCACTAATGCTTTCATAGCAGTAAATCATGATGGTTCCCTATACAATGTGGGGGAACGTGGGGAAGTATATGTTATGACAACAAACAGTTGAAGAAAACATTAATGACAGTATGAACGGGACATGTATTGAAATAAAAGGGTTGTTGTTTTTCAGATTAGTACTGAGAAAGGCAAACAAGTTGTAGTTATTGAATTGCAGTGTTCCCAGGAATCGTGTGAGTTTCCCTTTCGAATATCTGCACACTTCAGCATGTCAGATGGATTCAAGGTATGAGCTGTTTTTTGTCATTTATTGCAAGTTGATTTGTTAGTTTATTTCAGTATATTTAATAAATCCATCCCATCGTGCCAAATGCTTGTCATTCCTGTTTGCAATCAGATTACTAAATATAAATAAAAGAAAAGGTCATTCTACTAGCTTTTGCCTGACATAACTGACTGAAAGTAGGCTCCCAGACACAATGAGGCTAATTAATCTTTCCTGCAACTACTGAAGCCAGTGTCAGTGTAACACAAATGAGTTCAGTTATCTGAACGTAAACCAGGGTGAATTTGGCCCATTGTGTCGCATCAAGGGCCCTACTTGGAGCCAATTTTTTGCCAGTCCTGTCACTTCAAAGTTGGTAAAATGACTTTTCCTGTCATTTATTTTTAAGAATTTACCCAGCCATTACAGACTTTGTGAGTAATGCAGCATGCTTGCCCTTCCTGACCCTCTGGTTCTTCTCCAGCAATCCTAAAAGCATTGCCTCTTTGGGTATGTCTATACTGCAATAAAAGACCTGGGGCACAGCTGCTGCTGGCCCGGGTCAGCTGACTTGGGCTCGGACTGTGGGGCTAAAAATTGAAGATTAGACGTTCGGGCTTGGGCTGGAGCCCGGACTGTGAGATCCCTCAGGGGAGGGGGATCTCAGAGCATGGGCTTCAGGCTGAGCTTAAACATCTACATTGCTATTTTTAACCCCACAGCCTGAGTCCCAGTAGCCCAAGTCAGTTGACCTGGGCTCTGAGACTAGGTGCAACAGGTTTTATATTGCAGTGAAAACGTACCTTGTGTGATGGGGGTTACATGTACGGGTGGTGCTGCCTAGTGGTTATACCACTGGGTGCCAGCTCTGGTCCGTTTCCAGCGTCCCTCTCCAGCAATTGTTCTAATGCTAAGTGGTCCACCTTTTGGTAGGTAGCAACTAGGCCTTCCGGCTGGATCACCAACTGCATTCACTTCCTTTCAGGGTAGCAGAGTCCAACAAAATAGATACAGTCCAATGCCCCCAGAAAATAAAGGGTCTTTAACCCACCTCCAGACTCCTGTGGGTGGCACAGTCTTGACTCAAGGCTTACAATATCTCTGTACTCTCCTCTCCAAGGTTGGGGGAGAGAAAGGGGTTTATGCCCCTCCACCCAAAGGGCAATTGGTATGGGAGCCAAGCCCTCTGTCTCCACCAGGCTCTGACCTAGGAACCTTATGAGAGGCAGTGATAGCATATACCCGTTTCAGGATTGCCTCCCTGAGCCACTTCCTACCACTTGCTTCCCCAGTCCAAGATGTGGTCAAATGCCTCATTAAGTGATCCTCCAGAAGCTAGAGCAAAAGGTTCCCTACTCTTAGGGAACGGCTAGCTCTTCCTTTAGGACCTGGGGTAACTGCTGCTAGCAGAACTACTCTTGCAGCCAGGACTCCTGCTGCATTCTTACTTAGGAGCTCCCAAGGTAGGTCTCCCCCCTTCTTCTTCATACCATGTTCTTGGCTTAGGATCTTGCACCTTTCCCAGTATTCTTAAAGAATTGCAGAAGAGCATTTTTTTATTGGGCCCCATTTTCCTTGTATCCTTGATAGTTGTTTCAAGGAAAATTTTATTATTTTAAGGCCTCTGAGTTTTCTGTATAAACACCTCCTTTCACTGGTACAGTCTTTACAATCCCAAAGAATATGATCTATCATTTCCTGGACCTGTTACGCATAATTCATCTTTATTCTTGTTAATTAGAAATAAATTACTGCTTAACCCACAATGCCCTGTTAGAATTCTGAAAAGAACCACTTCATTCTTCCTTGCAGGGTCTTGAATTATATCAACGTTGTCAACTGTTTGGCATACTACTTGGAATTTTCTCCCCTTCATTTAGCTTGCTCACAGTTCTTGACATTCCTTCCTTAACTCATTTTTCATTAGGTGTTTAAATTTCAGTTTGCTTAAAAAAAAAAAAAAAAAAAAAAAAAAATAATGGAGATATCCCATCTCCTAGAACTGGAAGGGACCTTGAAAGGTCATCAAGTCCAGCCCCCTGCCTTCACTAGCAGGACCAAGTACTGATTTTGCCCCAGATTCCCAAGTGGCCCCCTCAAGGATTGAACTCACAACCCTGGGTTTAGCAGGCCAATGCTCAAACCACTGAGCTATCCCTCCCCCCCCAAGGAAAGAAGATTCCTTGGTCAATTTGTTCACAATTAATAGCCCTTTTGCCTGTTTGTCTTCCAATCTTTTACCTGCTATCCCTACCTGCACCAGAATCCATGCTATTACTATGGTTATATCCAATTGCGCCAGTTTGGTTGTTAGCAGTAATATTGCATTCAGAATATAATTTCTGATGTCAGACTTTCCATTGTAAATTGCCTGCTGTCCTGATAAGGAATCAGAGAAGATGACCATGGCAGCTGATCACACATTTAAAGCCCGGTTTAATGCTAGCACAATCCCTATTAGCTAAACCGTAAAAATGGATACAAAGTTAGTTAGCATTAGAACTTTCTTGAGTCTGAATGAGGACACGCAGAAGGCTGTTCCCACTCTTCCTGTTCCTTTGTCTTTTGAGTCATCTGTATATATATATGGCCATAGTGTCCCCACTTATCACAAATATATTGATTTCTTATATCTTGTATATTTATCATTCTTCTCCTTTTTTATTTATTTCATTATATTATTTCATGCCTACCTCAAGGGGAATGGTTTTCCAATGACAGATAATTTTCCCAATAGCTGTAGATTTTGATTTCTTTTAGTCCTTTTTTTTTTTTTTCTTCATTAAGATCCTTTATCCACTTCTGTACCTTGTTTACATGGGGAACTTTGAGTTTTTGCCCTACTTAGCCTCCACTTAATTCCAAATAATCATTATATATTCGCTGAGTGTTACCTAGTACTTTGGCCCAAAAGGTTAAGTCTAAGAACTTCATTCTAAGAGTGATAGGCACTTCATTGGCTGCTTTCTGTAGTGCACATAGAGGCATAAGAATGAAGGCACCACATGCAATATGCAATGGCTGTACTTGGATATAGTCTAGTTTTCTCAGATTTGTGTTCACAGCTGACCTAAAGTCTTGGCATCCATACTCAATAAGTGACCTAATTCCTGTTCTGTATAGCCTTACCACCTTTTTCATATCCACTCCCCAGTATGTTCCGGAGATACTTTTAAGTAACTTAATTCTACCTTTGTACTTTAATATTTTCAGTATGGTCCATGAGAGGCAGTCATGTAGCTATAACTTTACATCTGTTTGGGTTTTCCTTGTTGTGAACATCATTCCCTTAGTTTAGTCTATGGAGAATTTGAAGGCCCATCTGTTTCCCTATTCTGCACTTCCCTTAAATGCATAATTGAAAGCGCTGCCAAAAGAATAAAGGTTTCTGCTTTTGGTCTGTATGACGCAAGACATCAACAAATAATGTGATCCCTATTCCTGTACTCATCTCCTTGGAGAGGTTATTTATCATGATGTTAAAGAGGGTTGGGCTAATTACACTCCACTGTGGAGTTCCATTTGCAGTTGTGTATGTGTTGGAAAAGCTTTCCCTATTCAGACTTGTTCATTTGCTGAAGTCCCTGACCCATATATACATTCTTCCGATAATACCCAGGGAGCCTACTTTATGAAGTAGTCGTATTCTCCATAACACATCATAGGCTTTTTCTATGTCCAAAAAGGTTATTCCCCCCTTCCAAATTGTCTGTTTCCCTTTTAAGATCCTCTTCCAACTGGAGCAAGCTTAGTATGTGGGAGGGGGGAGGAATAGCTCAGTGGTTTGAGCATTGGCCTGCTAAACCCAGGGTTGTGAGTTCAATACTTGAGGGGGCCACTTGGGGATCTGGGACAAAATCAGTACTTGGTCCTGCTAGTGAAGGCAGGGGGCTGGACTCGATGACCTTTCAAGGTCCCTTCCAGTTCTAGGAGATGGGATATCTCCATTAATTTTTTTTTTGGGGGGGGTGGGGGGAGGGGTTGGAGTCATCTGGGCCCGGAATTGCTCCTCAACCCCTTCTGTCCCAATGTAGAGTTTATATACCCCATCACACTCTGAAAACCTGTTATGCTAGAGCTCTAGATTAACCTTGCGCACAAGTCTCTCAGCTGGTAGTGTGACATGCCACAAAACTGGCACACTTCTGTAAGTCTTCTTTTTCTTATGTATTTTGATGTTGTCATTCACAGAGTAAAAAACAGTTCATTGCAACTAAGACTTCTGAAGAAGTAAGAGAAAATTATGAGATTTATGTTGAAGATTTGAAGAACCAGGATTTTCTATTAAGAGAAACCTTTCCACCTGGTGCAGAATATTTAGCCTCTATGAAATTACAAGAGGTTAGTATGACTTATTTGTTTGTATTCTTCTGGTCTTAATGATTTATATTAGTTTCTGATTCTCTGAGTGTGAGGATTATGGTTTAGATTTAAGTAGTAGAATATAATAGGTTAGGGAAAATGGTATTTATCTGCTAATGTTTTGAACGATTTTTAGGAATAATGAACTAATGGTTCACATTACTTCACTCTAACATATGAAAAGCAAATGTAATTAATCACGCTGTAGAGAATTCCCTTATTCCACCATAGGTAAGTACATAGAATACTCCATCAAAGTCAGTGGGAGTTGTACCCAAAAATGATGTCAGGATATTGTACAATTGGATGTTTTCAAGTGCCAGAATTCTCACTCATTACTTATGTTCATAGCCTTGATCCAATTTCCACTGAAGTCTGTAGGAAGACTCCCATTGACAACAGTGAGTTGGATCCTGGCCCCAGGAGTATGTTTCAAATAGGTTTGATTACATCTATTTTCAATAGCTGATAGACAGTGTGATACCATTTTTTTTCCATGTATCCTTTTACTGTAAGCAATCTACCCTCCCTTTTGCCCCAGATAAGCTAAACTACGTGTTGACACAAAACTGGCTTTAAGATGATATCACCTATATCCAGGAAATGTTAAGTATCAGAGGGGTAGACGTGTTAGTCTGGATCTGTAAAAAGCAACGAAGAGTCCTGTGGCACCTTATAGACTAACAGATGTATTGGAGCATAAGCTTTCGTGGGTGAATGCCCACTTCGTCAGACGCATGGTATTTACCCACGAAAGCTTATGCTCCAATACATCTGGTAGTCTTAAAGGTGCCACAGGACTCTTTGTTGCTTTTTACAGGAAAGTTAGAATCCCTTGTATTGTTTTCTCTGAAGCAATACAGCTGTTGTCATTAAAACTTCATTACCTTCCAACAGTTCTTTCCTATTCTAAGCATAGAGAAACATTTGTGTTGTGTCTGATACTGCTGTGCAGTAACTGTTGGAAAACATTGACTTTATGGCAACCACTGGAGCTCAAAAATACTGCAAAAAAAAACCCCAAAGCAAATATTTTAATAATGTTCCTCAGTACACATTAGAAAATCTCTCCATACTTTCTTTAGCTGCTTTGGATGTATGGATTGCACTGGTTTTCATGGCCCTTCCTTTCTTCTCTAGCTTTGCATCCCCAGTTTTTACCTGTATGAGAGGAATGTCTTTGTGATAGACTTATAAAAATTTTTGCGGCTTTTTGAACCAGGAGAAATAGTATGCACCCTAAATGAAGACAACAATCATTTTGAATCCATCCATCCTGAACTTACAGTATTAACTGCATAATAAAGAAAATAGTAGGGACATGCAGTCCATTCTAGCAAAGCTTCCTGTTTGCAGTCCCTTGTCCTATTCATTGTATAAGCAATAGATCCATCAATCAGCAGCTGATTGGCTCCTGCCCTCACTGAGATTGGGAAAGGCATTGGAAGCAATTTTGGGGTAGTCCGTCACAAAGAATAATGGAGGAAAGGAAAGAGGGAGCAGGGAGCAATTGAGTTAGCTGAAGAGTCTGTGCAAGACAGAGACTCAGTATGAGTCTAGGGAATTGATTAGAAAAATTGTTCACAAGAGTTATGACTGTAGTGAAAGTGGTTTGGGAATGGTGTAAAGAGAAAGGAGAAAGAATTGCAGTGTAGTAAAGTTTTTTGTTGAGTTTGTTCCAGCAGAGCTGGCAGAATATACCACCTCATCTGGAGCTTGTTTGCACTATATTTTAATAATAAATCCCATTCATTATCAGATACTCCACTCAACTATCAAGTAAGAATATGACCTCACGCTTTGAATGGGAGACTTTTTGCAAGCAAGTCTCCCATTCAAGTCAATTGGCCTAAGTAAGTCATAGTAAATTTTAACACATATATTGTAGTGTAACGCTTATGAGAACAGGGAAATCAATGGGAGTTTTACCAGTGTGAGAACTGGAGGAGCAAGTTCTGCATCTCTGTTTCTTTTATTAACTGATATTTGTTTACTGCAGCTACTTCTAGAGGAAGCCATAAATTCAAGCACTTTATCCCAAGAAATTAGTGCTTTTGTGGAACTGATCTGGGCAGAAGCACTTGGTCATTTGGACCATTTACTACTTGAACCAGTAAACAACATCAGCCTAAATGATGTAAGTTAATTTTGCTTAGAAATGGTTACTCTTTAGGAACCAGTGTTATCTAAGTATTAATATAAGTATTTTGTTTCCAGGCAAGAGTATTTTGCCCTTTCCAACCTCGGATCAGAACTATACTAGATACAGTAGTATTTAAACACACCTCCATAACTGTATCTAGTGTGTGTGTGTGTATGTATATGTATATAATGTGTGTGTGTGTGTGTGTGTGTGTGTGTGTATGTGTGTATGTGTGTATGTGTGTATATATAATATATATCTATCCAGAGACTGTGGTGGGTGCATTTTATAAATCAATTAATATATACATTAAAGTAAATTTAGACATACCATTTGGAGATGTGGGAGCCTGTCTACTGCGATTTCCTATTCATTTCACATAAGTCACCAGGCATTTGATAGATACATTCAATCATTGCCAATGTAGGTAAGATATGAACCATAGTCCTAGAAGTGAAAAGGTCTGTATCCCATGTGTCCCTCTGTAAGAATTAATTTGATAAAATTAATATATTCTGACTGGCTTCACTGCCAAAGTAGTTAATTTGTAAGAGAAACATCATTATATGCAATTTCCTAAGAAATAGTCTTAAATTTTTAAAATATAAGAATTTAGAAGCTGTGGTTCAGTTAGCAATGTTGCCAAAGGGCCATTGTGAAGCAAGGATCAGCCTTGGATCAATATTGATATAGAGTAGAGCTTTGTTATGAAGTCCTTGGGTTATGTAACCACTTTTACACTACTGGATATTGCTTATGGTTTGTGTAAATTATATTGAAGTTTGCCTCTTCCCTACTGCTCTGTGATCATCAAACTATCACCTGGCATTCTGCAGAAAGGATCAAATGGGAATGTATTACAAGTAACAGCTATACTGAAATTCAGTACAGCTATGCGAGCAAATCTATTTCCTCTAGGAAGGGTGTCCCTAGCCTCTGTTTGTCAGAGGGTGGAGATGGATGGCAGGAGAGAGATCACTTGATCATTACCTGTTAGGTTCACTCTCTCTGGGGCACCTCACATTGGCCACTGTCGGTAGACAGGATACTGTGCTGGATTGACCTTTGGGCTGACCCAGTATGGCCGTTCTTATGTTCTATTTCCTGTTTTATTTCAAATTTGGACAGAATGTCAAATGGATAATGGTACTTCAGTGCAATCTTCAGACACTTGCTATAAATAGGTGTTTGCCTTATGTACCGTTAGATAAACTAATGATTTAGAAGTTTCATTAACATTTATTGTTATCTTCTTGTAGTTTCCAACCATAAACCCTCTGGGATTCCATTATTTAATAAAGAGTTAGTCTGACATTGTGAATTTACAAGAAACTAAGAGGCACTGCCAGCTAATAAAATCCATGTTCTTTTTTTGTTATATACTTGGGGTACATACTGCTCCCCTTACTTGGTCAGTAGTCCTACTGAAATCAGCACGACTACTTGCAGAGTATCTCAGCATGAAGGTAGAATTAGGTCCTTGGTTTTGAATGCCAAACTCAGATACAAAAAGGAATTGTACTGATGTTGCAATAACAAAGAATAAACAAAAAAGTATTATCTTAGTGTGGAAAGAAATTACCCTCTATTTCTAGTATTTACCTTTTTCAGGCTTGTTGGACTGTTTTGTCAGGATTTCATATTTAATAATCTCTTCTCTTGAAGGTCAGCAAAGGGGAAGGTATTCTACTTCAAATAAAGAATGCAATGAATGAGGGAACAGAAGCAAAGGCACTGAAAGCGATGATGATGGAGTTCTATCGAATTATACGTCACAAAAATGGAATAGACTATAATATTACCAAAAAACTGTTATCTAGCAAACAGGACCTCTGTCAGGTAACACTTTCAGATTGTTAGTAAGCACTGATATGTCCTGTATAGTGTCACTTATAAATACTGTTACGCCAGTGAGTAGGATATTTTTTAACTCTTGCCAGGGCTACTAAAATGTAGTTCCATTGTGAATCCAAATAGCAATGGGGGGCTTACTAGCGGTGCAAAAAAGTTACATTTAAAATATGTTCGATATAATTATCTTTGGCCATAGGAAAGTTTCTGATACCAGAAGTCTCACATCCCATAAATCTTGCCCATGACTGATGATGTGGCAACAATATAATGTTTTTATAGTTTAATGTGATATAATTAGTTTGTGTGCAGGTTAGGTGTCCCATCATGATATGTTCTTATACAGATCATACTATATAATCACAATGGTCCCTTTTGACCTTGGAATCTATGAATATGCATTAATAAAATGTGTATGTGCCACTTATCCAGGCACAAGCTGGTGCTGGGTTGCTTGGCCTCCCCACCCTGTCTCTATCCTCAGAGCAGGACAACTCCCTGCTAAGGTTTGGGAATTGGATTGATTCGAGTCTTGTGATAACATGATCTCAATCCCTCACCTTTTCCCCCCTCTCCTAGGCTGGGAAGCCCAGCTTTGTGCATTGCTTTTAGTGCCATTGTCCTCCTGATTGGCCAATGGCACTGCTGACAACACAGGATGGCTGCTGAGTGGCAGCCAGGGAGTGAGGACAGTCCCAGGAGCAAAGTCAAAATGGCAGCCAGCCAACAGAAAGTACTGGCTTGCTGAGTTGTTGTGAGATTGATTTGGAGTTTTATGAAAACAGTTTAACTGTATCTGCCATGTTTTGTTTACGTAAGGTGCCACACCTGGTCTCACTCTTGCTATTCATGCTAACGGATAAGTTGAAACAGTCTCTGCTTTTATCTTCAGTTCCAGTATTATTTCACTGTAATTAGTGTGAATGGTTTTCTTTTATTATAATTTTCTCTCTTTTTCTTTATTCTGGGTTTTGGTTATTTTCTATATTAAATGTAACCAGTATAAAATGACCCCCGCCCCCCAAAAGTCACCAAAAATGTAGAGAATTAGAACACTGTTCACTAGTCACTACAATATATTATCCACATATCAATTCTAATTTATATCTTTATATTTTAGCTAATCAGAGACATGCTTAATGTTTGCGAAACAAGTACGTCAAGCCCTAACCCACCATCTCTTGCTAAATACCGGGCTTTAAGGTGCAAGATACAAGCTATCAATCCAAACAATGAAGAATTTCTCAATGTTAAACAGCAGGTGTTGAAAAATAATCACAGGTGGGTGTTTAAAAGTGATAAGATGACCTCAGTAGTATTATAGGAGTAATGCATAAAATACATGAGGAGTGGGCCACCAGATTCTGCCACAGCAGTGAGATCTTTGGCTTCTGGAACACTCCACTCCACTCCAGAGCCAGCAGGGTTGTGGAGTAGGAAGGGCTGGCCTTTACAAAAGCAAAGTAAGCAGGCATAGCATGTCAGGTGTTTGTCCTATTCCGTCTCTATCTCTGAGACCAAAGGAAGAGGAAAGAACTTGCTCCCATACCTTCCCTAGGACCAGAACCAGATGGGAAGAAATTCATGCCCAGTCATCAGCTCCAGCAGCTTGGGTCTGTGTCCTTGCTTGGGGCCCTGCAGATTGTACAGCCAGCATGATGATAGGCCATTGGTAGCTCACTCCCAACTCTAAAAACAGCTGGATCTTGGCCCCAGTTGTTCTTCCTGCCCATCTTTGCTTGGATCAGCTGAATAAGATATATCTTCCTCCACTATGATGTACATTTGGATTGAATAGAAACAAATTCATTATGACAGTGTCTGATGAGACTGATAAAACTATTTTTTGTTTCATTATTCAAGGCCTCAATAATTTTGAAAAACACATCATCTTCCTTTTTGGAAGGAACTATTTTTAAATTTGTTTTAATTAGATTTTATGGCTTCTGTGTTTGTTTCTGGAGCAGGATCCACTGATCTGCACCAAGTCTGGACTTCCCAGGACCTGAAAGGATACCAAAAAAGGCAAATTTTAAAAAAGCTTTGCTAAATTCCTCTCTGCTCGTGCTACTGAGGGATTCAGCACCTATTCCTACTACTCTGAATTTGTTATTTAAATATCTTTAAGAGAGGATCCCATGGTGTTTGTTTTGTAATTATGTATTTTGTATGTAGCTGAGCTTGTGGCAGGATTGTTCGGACTGAGCTTGTAGGCCCAGATCCTCAGGGGCCTAAATATCTTTAACTCCCATTGATTCATGGAGTTGGGCACCTAAGTACCTTTTAAGCCTTAGTCAGTGTACTACAACTTCCAGCAGCCATTGGTCCTGTCTACAGCCTCAACAGACAAGTGTCAGTGGCTGCTGGGAGTTGTAGTGTAATGCAGCTACATTCTGTGCAGATCATAAGCTAGAAGCTCTTCCTCTTAGGTCACCCAGACTGTTGACTCCAAAAGGACAATGAATGAGTAGGCCTGATAGATGGAAACTTAAAAATCTGTTTTTGTTAAAATTTTGGAAAACTAACATTCTGATTTTTTCACAGTTCTGCCATAGCTTGAACTCCGTGAAACATAAATACATTGTCTAGAAAAGGGGGACACCTACTATGAGATTACAGGCAATCACAGATTAGATAGCTGCTATAGAATTACAATTTGTATTCCTATTTGCCTTTAATATTTAAATATTTCCAGTGCATTTTCAGTAAATGCTCCTTTGTACTGTGTCTGGTTCTTGTAATTAGGAAAGAAAAACAAATGAAGAGTAGTCATTTCTTTGAGGTACATATTAGTTCTTCACCCTCTAGCTATTAATTGAATTTGAATACACTTTCTAACTCACATTGCCTCAAAGTTCATTTTCAATTTCTTGCAGTGACTGTCCAGTGAAAGTTTTACAAATATACAGAGTTGGCAGAATAAGTGAAACAGCAGAGTTTCTGAGCAATCTTGGGAATGTTCAATCCTTATTCCACGCATCATCTGTGCGCAACTTCGTTGGAATTCTCTCCCGGTAAGAATTTGCAGTATTTTTTCTTTAAGGTTTTCCAGCATCTTTTTACTTTTTTTGTTTAATATTTTGAGTTTATAAAGGACTCATTTTCTTTGACATTAAGCAAACGTTTACTTTAATGTTTGAGCATTAACATTTATGCAGGTACATTATAATTCATCTGTTCAAAAGAAAAGGTAGATTTTTCTATTATGAAGATGTGATATTCTCTTGAAAATGGGTCTAGGGTGGATATAAGTGGTCAGATATCATGGTAATAAGCATAATTTAAATACCTGGATAGAGAAAGAACTTAATTTTTTTTCAGAGTGTTCTATTTAAGTTTAATTACTACCCTAATAAAATAGAGAGAGAGTGGAAAGAGTAATAAATGTGTCAAGTATCAGAGGGGTAGCCGTGTTAGTCTGGATCTGTAAAAAGCAACAGAGAGTCCTGTGGCACCTTTAAGACTAACAGATGTATTGGAGCATAAGCTTTTGTGGGTGAATGCCCACTTCATCAGACACATGTCCCATTCACCCACAAAAGCTTATGCTCCAATACATCTGTTAGTCTTAAAGGTGCCACAAGACTCTCTGTTGCTTTTTACAGTAATAAATGTGAATAATATATCCTAATAATATATCCTTTCTTCTAGCAAGTCTTCCATTGCTGACCTCCATCCTCCATTTTTTGATGTTATTTTTTAAAATATATGTGTGTATGTAATATTAAGCACACATTTTAAAAAAAAATGGAGATGTCCTATCTCCTAGAACTGGAAGGGACCTTGAAAGGTCATCGAGTCCAGCCCCCTGCCTTCACTAGCAGGACTAAGTACTGATTTTGCCCCAGATCCTTAAGATGCCCCCTCAAGGATTGAGCTCACAACCCTGGGTTTAGCAGGCCTATGCTCAAAGCACTGAGCTATCCCTCCCCTCACATCATTGTCTTCTTCTGTTGTGACCCATATCTTACCACACACACTGTTTATTTTCATCCCTTGCGTTGGATCTAATTAAGGGTCAAACATTTGCAGCCAGTAGTAGCTAGTAGTACTGACAAATTCTATGTGACTACTCACAGTAGTAAGTACTGAGTTCATTAATGAGTGTTCATGTGATCATCTACTTTGATTGCAGGTCCTGAGGACAAGAATCTGTTAACTTTATTTGCTTGTAAAGGGCCATGCACACCTATGATACTGTATAAATAATACAATGTTAGTTTTATTTCTATAGCCAAATCTGTTCTTGAATAAAGTTAGTTTCTGTCATAATCTTAACAGAATTCATAGATTCTAAGGCCATATGGAACAATTAGGTTGTCTGGTTGAACTTCCTGTATATTACAGGCCACTAAGGGTATGTCTACACTGCAGTTAAAGACCCACAGCTGGTCTGTGTCAGCTGACTCAGGCTTGCAGGGCTTGGGTTTTGAGGCTGTTTAACTGTGGTGTAGTCGTTCAGGCTCTGGGACCCCACGAAGAGGGAGTGTCCCAGAGCCTGAGCTCCACCCTGGGCCTGAATATTTAGACCACTGTTAAACAGCCCCATAGCATGAGCCTTGCAAACCAAGTCAGCTGATAACTCCTGCATTGAGCCCAATATCGTATTTCTTTTACTAAAACATACCATCCAGTCTTGATTTGAAGAAATCAACAGATAGAGAATCTACTACTTCCTTTGTTAGTTTAGTCCAAAGGTTTATCACCTTCAAAAATATTTGCCTATGTCTAATTTGAATTTGTTTGACTTCAGCTTCCAGCCATTGGTTCTTGTTATACCTCTCTCCTCAAGATTAAAGAACCCCTCAGTACAGGTATTTTCTTCCTGTCAGGGTACTTATAAACTGTAATCAAGTGACCTATTAAGGTCTTTAAGTTTCTCGCTGCAAGACATTTTCTCCAGACCTCAAATGATTTTTGTGGCCCTTCTCTGTGCCCGCTTCAAATTTTCAACATCCTTTAAAAAATGTGGAACCAGAACTGTATGCAGTATTCTGCTATCCGTCTCGCCAGTGCTGTAAACAATGGTAAAATAATCTTAGAGCTTCTCTGTTTATACGTCCAAGAACAGTGTCATCCCTTTTTGCCACAGTGTCACACTGGGAGCTCATGTTGAGTTTCTTACCCACTGTGACCTCAAAATCTTTTTCAGAGTCGCAGCTTTGAGGATACCAGCCCCCATATTGTAGATATTGCCTGTGTTTCTTGTTCCTAGATGTACGACCTTGAATTTGGTTGTATTTAAATGTATTTTGTTTGAATGGGCCTGGCCTACCAACTGATCAGGATCACTCTGTATGACTGTCCTCACTTTGTCTTTATCCTTATTTACTACTTTGCCAACCTTTATGTCCTCCTCAAATTTGATCAACAGTGACAGTATATTTATTTCCAGATCACTTGATTTAAAATATTGAACAGCATCGAGCCTAGTGCCAATCCATGAGGCACCCAACTAGAAACATTCCCATTTGATGATGATTCCCCATTGACAACTGCTTTTTGAGTTCTGTCAGTTAGTCAGCTCTTAATCTATTTAAGATGTGCTTTAACTATATTATATAGTGCTAATTTTTTTGTAAGAATGTCATGCAGTACTAGGTCAAATGCCTTACAAAAGTCTAAGTACATTAAATCTATGCAGTTACCAATAGCAACCAAATTTGTAATCTCATCAAAAGTTTAAAGCTGCTTTGTTTGACAATACCGACTTTCATAAAAGAAGATTAAAGTTAAGGATCAAACTGCCCTTCACTCCTGGACACTCTACCTTTTTTGCCCACCCTTGTTTTGCTTAGATAATGTATGTATCTGTGATAGGTATATGGTGTTCACATAGTATAGGTTATAGAAAAGTAGCACTATTTTATATAACAGACAAATATTAAACGCTGGTTTTGTGTTAATGTGGATGTTTGCCAGTGATCACTATTTTGTTTTCACTTTGTAACCTGCAGTTTTTATGTGCTAAAACTAGACAAATAAGGAGTATTTACTGTAATATCCTCTTGATGAACCTCACCCAGGAATTTTCCCTATTGTGACCAACTCAGTAATGTCTCTGTTTTACTGAACATTTTCCAGAACTCCCTTTCGATGGTTTCTGTAAACTGTATTTTGTCTGGTTCATCAGTGGCACCCTATTTACTCAGTATGTATTAATCACGGGACTGTATGTCAGGATCCTTCTACCTTCATTAACTGATGCTATTTCTTTTCTAGAGGTCTCCTTTTACCAAAGATAGTGGTTGAAGATCATGGCATGGAAAGAACTGATATTGGGAAGCTGGGGAGTGGCATTTATTTCAGTGATTCTATCAGGTTTGAAATACTTAGTTATAATATTGGGTTCTTTTGACTCTTAAAGAAATTTAAGTTTCTTTTTGTAATGTTTTAGAGGAATTTTAAGAAAACTTTAATGTTGAAAGTTATTCCTTTCCATTTTTCTACTTTCTATTGAAACTTAAAATAGAAATGCATGTTAATATAAACTGTATGTGTCTGTGTGTGTGATTTTTCTTTAACTATAGTACAAGCACTAAGTATTCTCCACCAAGTGAAATGGATGGAACTCGACTGTTGGCTGTGTGTAATGTGGCACTTGGAACCTGCTTGGATTTGTATAAAAAAGATTTGTCATTGACTAATGCGCCAGCAGGATATGACAGCGTGCATGGAGTCCGTAAAAGAGGAAACATCTATTCAGATTTTGAGGTATTGAAATCCGATCCAACCAAAAAAAAGGCACTGAGGTTGTTTAAAACGCTTGGATTTATTGTGCCAGTGTTAGATAAGAGGACAGAAGGAGACTGAGCACCTAGGTTCTATTCCAGGTTCTGCCACTGAATTACGATGTGGCAATGGGCAAGTCACTTTTACCTCCATTTCCCCATCTGTGAAGTGCATATAATACCTGCATCACAGGATTTTTAAACATTTGTATAGTGCTTTTGGACTGTGGCATGAAGGACACTATTTGGATGAAAAGTATTAATATTATTTTATATTACAGTGGAATTCTCCTATAAATAGCTGAGAGAGATTTTATATTGAACTTGGTTCTATAGCAAAGTGGGGTGAAAATCCTGAACTACTTCGCTACATTTCAGCAGAATTTCATGTCACATAAACCACATACCCAATAGGATTTGGAGCCATGGAAGGGTCAACCAGGATTTGTGTAATGGATGTTGAACATAGGCTGTCTGTACTAGCTGAAAACCATATTCCACCAGGGTTGCAGCAGTGAATCACAACTTCTTTTCCTAATATAGACACATCCCTTTAGTAAAGCATTGCTTCACTTACAGTGAACTTTCATTCCACTATAAATTATTTGCATTGTGCTATTTCCCTTGGAATATACCAATTCTATCCGAGAGGTGCTAAATGCTACATTTCAAGGAAATTTCCCCTGCATCCTATAATTATCACTTTCACATAGTAGAGGGAAAGGGCAAGGAGGATCCTGGTTCCCAGTCTTGCCACAGTAGCTCCCAGCAAGGAGTAAAGAGGAGCTGAGTAGTCTTGCTAAAGTTGCTCTGCACTGAGGGTAGAGAGGTTGCCAAGTATGCGGTTTTTGCAGCCCAATTGGGCTATTTATAACTGACAGCAGCGGGGATTTTTTAGCAGTTGTGGGTTGCAGTGTTTGGGCTGTTTTGCTGTCCTGTTACCACTGGCCATGCTGCTCAGGACTTGGGAGGAAGACTCCTGATCTGCCTCGCCCCCTGCCCTGCCGAGATGTCCTGCCCTGCTGTCAGGGTCTCATGTCTCATCTCCCTCTTGGGTTATGTTTGCAGCATGCATGGAAGATGCTGCTGTGCCTTAGTCCCGAAACCTTCTGCTGCTCTCCTTTCCCATACCTGCTGGTGAGCATTGTGACTCCTGGCATTAAGCAGTTATTTAGAGGCATGCTCACTCACACCGAAAATTTTTTGTGTATGGTGTCACAGTTCAGGGCATCTGCACCTGTATTTCCCCTCAGAGGTTCAGCAAGAGGACCTGACACTCAGACTTCCAGATCTTGCCACTCTTGGGTGGAGACATGCACTTCCAGGCTGGACAGCTCCCTGGCCTTCTCTGTGTAATTCGCAGCACAGTTAGTCTGCCTAGACAGACCTTCTTGCTTTTTCTTCAGAGATGGATAACAGTTAAGGTTAAGATTTTGTCATGGTTATTTTTAGTAAAAGTCACACACAGGTCGCAGGCAATAAACAAAAATTCACTGGAGCTATGGCCTGTCCATGACTTTTACTAAAAATAACAGGGTAGAGAGGGCTGAGTGAAGGGAAGGAATGACAGCAGGTGCCCCACGGGGGGGGGACTGACAGTCCCACCGCTGTGGGGGAGGAGGGCACAGCCCCAGCTTCAGCCCCCGCTGCAGCCATGGGGAGGAGTGCGCAGTCTTGACTTCAGCTCTGGCCAAAGCTGAGGGATGGGGCACACAGCGGTGGCTCAGGCTTCGGCCCCGGCTGAAGCTGTGGGGCAGGGAGATGCACTGCTCTGGCTCCTGCCACAGCTGGGAGGGGGGCACACAGACCTGAAGCCATGGGTTGGGGAGGAACAGCCCCAGCTCCGCCCCCGCCACTGACAGCTGAAGCCGACATCATGGAGGTTTGATAAAGTCTTGGAATCCATGACCTCGGTGGCTAAATTGTATCCTTAATAATAGTGTTACAGCTACAGATATAACTTACCACACAGTTCTTTCCAGCCAGGCCTACTTTATTCTTAAGGAAAAAATATTTTGGAGAAAACATATTTAAAACAATAAAAGAACCTACATGCATGCTAATAAGCTTACCAGGCATTATGCCACCCAAGGGTTTTTTTTGTAGTCACAAATACATCAGTTTCAGTTCAGAACAAGCACACAGTCTTTTGAGGTCTCACTAGGCTAAATTCTTCCAGTGTTCCCATGAGGATTGGTGCACTCCATGGAATGGGGTCCTGCCTGTTTGGTGTATCAGGAAGAAGGCCCTGAGTCATTTTAAACTTAGGCTTTTTATCCAAAAGTGTTTTCTTTGTGGGTCTCAGGAGAGTCCAGTTTGGACTAATGTATGCATATGTCCCCAGGGGGATTTCAAAGGCTGATAACTGAGAAAGTTCAGTAGCATTCTCCTTCTCTGTTAAAGAAGGTACATACAATTCCACAATACCACATAGATACTCCAATAAGGTTTAATTTAATTCTGTAAAACTTATTTTAATTCCATAAGGTTTGTTCTGGATATTGTCAGTCTGTCACATATGGAATATAGAAAACAACAATGAAAGAGGGTTCCACTGTCCTATTAATGTGTAAAATTAAATATAATCCCTGCTCCAAATTGTTTAAACTGTAAAGGTAGGAATAGGTGCAATACTATGCAAACAAATAAGCACAGTTGCTGTCTAGCCAGCCAGAGAAGGAAAAGTGATAATTATATTTGGAATTATTTTGAGGAACAGTTGTGTTTTAAGGATTTTTTTTTTTTTTTTGAGAGAGAGAGAGAGAGGTCGGGCACCTGGATAACTTCATTGTGAGGCTTTCTGCCGAGTTGAAGATGGCATGAAAAAAGTCATAAATTTGTGAGTGAGAAATGGAGACGAAAGGAGTAGTCAGTAGTGAAGTTTGGGCAGCGTAGGAAGGTCTAGGATGAGAAGAGGACAGAGGTGGAGTTCTTTGAAGAGTGCAAAGCATTAGTATTAAAACCATACAGTCATATTGCATATCTCAGTTGAGATGTCTCTTTAGATCAGCTCTTAAATCGGTTTACAGTCTTTGTAGGAATACCTGTAGCTTTTATTATATTTGTAAAATAATTCTCTTTCCTTGCAATAGGATGATGAATTTGTTGTATACAAAACCTGTCAGGTTAAAATGAGATACATTGTTAAGTTTTGCCTTGCTGGAGACCAAGTAAAGCAGTTTCAGCCTGGAACTGAGACAGAATTAGAGCAAGATCGGCCAGCGACCTCACATTGTCATTTACAACCCGAAGGTGGGAAATATTTCTTGTTTATAATTGTATTTACATCATAAATGCTCTAGCTATTAATCAATAACTCTTGAATAAAACTGATCAAATACATTTTTAATATAATTCAAAAATTCTTTTGGATTGATTTGCAGCTGTCACCACGCATTCTTGACTAATATTGGTATCTTGGAAGCATCTGTTTAACAGATTTCCTCTGGGAATAAATATTGAGGCTGGTTTTCTCCTCCTGACAGAGTGCCTTTCAAGAGGCCTAGCAAAAAGTACTCTTGCATAAGTCATCAGACGCTCTTTAAAGAATTCACATTTTACTCCCTAAAGGCTAAACAAAGGTCTTATGAAAAACCTGTCATCAACTTATGATCCCTCAGCAGCCATTATCACAGCAATAGAACAATACTATTGTGGGAATTCATAACAGACACTGAGTATTATTTTTAATCCATATATGGTGAATTACAGTTGTAAACATGGGCCAAATTGCCATTGGTGTGTGGGATTGGCTATTACCCCACCATCACCACCGTCCAAAAACCCAAACCAAAACACTAACCTTTCTTCAATTTTTTATATTTAGACTATGCATTACCAAGTGTAAATCTTTTAAACCATGTAAAAACTGGTCTTCAGGACACATCTGGAAACCCAGTCCCTCTTGAAGATATTCATATCAAGGGGAGGATAATAGACTTCATAGCACAGGTACAGTGCACTGTTTACTATTAGCTCAACTTTTCAGCAACTGACTACTGAGAATTAATTCAAATTGTTATGTGCTGTTGAGTCAATTTTAGAAAAATAGATCTCTAAATGAAGGTCAGTCTCTTACAGGTCCTGACATTAATTCAAAGTATTTTTAATTTTTAAAGGTAAGCAGACAAATTGCTTTTGTAAGTTCTTTGGACAATGAAAAGATCAGTGAATTTGTGTAATTCCATATTTCAGAATAATTTTTCTGCCTATGTATGGTTAAGTCATTGCCAGGAAGAAAGTTGCTGCAGTGGAATATGCTGTTTGTTTGTTTTTTAAGGGGCTTTCTTGCCTGCCTATTTGATAACTAGGACTGGTAGGTTGAGCTTACCAAAATAATGAAAGGCCAACCCTCATGGATGAGGGAGTGGCCCCAAACCCAGAAATCAACAGATTATCTGGGACAATAAATGAAAAAAGAGGATGGAGGTCCAGGATCAAAACAATGGATCCAAGGGGGTACACTCAGCAGAGAACTCTAGACCATGTCCACTGCTCCGAGAAGTCTAAGGAGTCAGTGGACACTGTCCAGAGGAACACTGCCCAGATGCATGAACAGACAAGGAACTGCGAAAAGGCCCCACATTCGCAGAGATTTCCCCATCCAGCTTCCTCCTCGGGACTGATGAATGGCCATCTTGGATATGCCAGGCAGTGATTGATGAGAAGGTCTCAGGACTTTCTGGGGACATAGACAGGGAGTGCAGAGAGGAACAGGTGTGGACAGAAATTCAGCTGGAACCTCTGGCATTGAAGACTGAAATTCTCTATTTACAGAACAGATATTGTTCCTGGAGAGACAGCACAGGTTTCCCAAGTAGCCATGTCAGAAAAGCTTAACCTGGTTGCACTATCTGCCTTCCTGCCTACTCAGTCCTTTAGTCACACTTGAGGCTACCAGCACATTTGCAGTGGTGGTTTCTGTGGTGTAGACCCCTATCCTGTAGACACTAGATTGGTGATATTTGTAAAGTTAGGATTTTCATATAGCCATCAGATGGAAATTATTTTTATTTACTCTTCACTTGGAGGAGAATTGAATTGGTGACCTAGAGATGAAAAACTCCATACAGATGCTCCCCAAAAACTCCATACAGATGCTCCCCAACTTACGCAAGGCGTTCTGTTTCAGAACGCCTTGCGTAAGTCGAATTTTGCATAAGTCGGGAACGTATACCCGACAATTACGCCGCCCCCGCTCCCCCCCCAAAAAAAGCTTACGGGATTTACGGAACTTTTTCTGTAAGTGCAGATATGCGTAAGTCGGGTTTGCGTAACCCGGAGAGTGTCTGTATTCCATTACCAGTTTCCTGAACTGTCCATTCCCCCAAGCACCGGTAGATTTGTTGTAATCACTATATGTATATGTGTTTGGGGTATTCGTGTACAAATAGGTCTTCAGAAAGATAAACCAAGTTGCACTCTGCCTCCTAGCAACATTTTGTAGTGTGAAACATAATAGCACATTTATGCTGTTAAATTTAAAATAGTGAATTTAAACCAAAACCACTTGTGCAGAATGACCTGTGAGAAGATATACTCATTACCTGTTCTTTTTTTATCATGATATTTTTTTCACTTAGTAGGATTATAAAAGAGATCCATTTCTCTATTTCAGATAGTAGTGTTTCAGACATACACCAATCAGAACAATAATTCCATTGAGGCAAAATATGTCTTTCCTTTGGATGGCACAGCGGCTGTATGTGGATTTGAGGCTTTCATCAATGGGAAACATATTGTTGGAAAGGTAAGATGATTTAATATTTTGCTCTTCTATAGTGCTTTCAACCCGAAAATTTCAAAGCATTAATGAGCGAAGAGGCACAACATTAGTGTTAATACTACTCTCACTCTGATTTTATACCATTGTCACTTAACTAGATTTCAAGTTGATGGTGTCCCACTAAATGACTGTTGGTTAATTGAGACAAGGTAGTTAACTGTGTTCCATATAAAAATAGTTCATTTAATGATTTTGGAGCAATCTTTTGCAGGTTAAAGAAAAGGCACAAGCACATAAGGAATATAGAGAAGCAATCAGTCGAGGTGATGGAGCTTACTTGATGGACCAGGATGCCCCAGTATGTTGAATGTCATGGTTTACTATGCATTTTAGAAATCCCAGATTGGTCACATTGTATATTAGTTGTTGAAGTCAGATACCAAACAAAGCAAGTGAATTGATCCCCAACCCCACAAATACACATGAACTTCACTTTACACATATGGGTAGTTCCATTGGAATCGTTGCAGAATCATGTCTTTAATGGGAAGGATTTTTTGTTTTGTTTGTTTTTAAATAATGGAAATTATTTAGGCTGCACATTTGATCATTTCAGGAAATTAGTCAAAAATATCTGCTGTACATCCTTCAGAAACTAGATTTTGCTAACTCTCCGTAAAAACCTCTTTTAAAAAACAATTTGAACTCTCTCTGTAAAATATTGATTTATGCATAGTTACTACTGATGAGTTGTGTCCAGACAGGAATTTTTAGTAAATTGTTAAAATAGCATTAACTCCTTGCCCTTTATCACCATAATTCGTTTTCTTCAAGCCACTTCTCTGAAGAAATATAGAAAACTAGCATTTGTTTTCTGTACATGACAAAACAAATGATTTATTGCTTTGGAAAATATATAGTTTAAATATACAGATTAATGCAAGCATCTCTTTTCTAGGATGTTTTTACTGTAAGTGTTGGAAACTTACCACCTAAAACCACAGTTCTTATCAAAGTCACCTACATCACTGAGCTGAGTTTTCAGAACGGCTGTATTACTTTTCAAATGCCTGCTGCTGTGGCGCCTTGGCAACAAGACAAAGCCTTAAATGAAAACACACAGGTTTGTGCATTTAAAATATAAACTTAAAGTAGCATCTTCTTGGTTTGGAGCACAAGTGCTCCTCTAAGGGCGGTGATTCCACAACGAGATTGAGGGGAGTTGCAACCATCCTCCCTTTCTTACCTTTTTATATGTTTCTTACCGTTTCATTTAAAATTGATTCTAACCCTCATGGCTAAAAGCAAGAGCCTCCAAAAATGTGAACCAAAACAACAAATAAATCAACGTAGTGATGCCTGCCTGAATCTGCTCAAAACAATAGCTCTAAGACAGGGTTCGCAACTTGGTATTGTGACCAGCCTGCCCATATTATTAAATGGAAAGTGGCCTTGGCTACATGGGATGAAGGCCTAGCATGGGGAAAGGGGTCCAAGGATGGAAAAGGTTGAGAACCACTGATTTAGAACATGAGTAAATTTAGCAGTGTTAGTAATTAAGGTCCCTATAGGCTGGCTACTTTATGTAGGTGGCCTCCTGCATCCTATTGACTTCAGTGATGTTCCATGTGGGCATAGAGGTTTGCCCACAGAGAACAGTTTGCAAGAAGGGACAAATGACTTAGTATATTTTCCCTCTTTAAATATCATCAAGCTTATTCTTCTTCTCATATGTGTGTATCATTCCCATATGTTATACTCGCACATTGAGGAAAGAGTTGACCTCTGAAAGTGAAAGAAGCTGAGAAAACTGCTGGGTGCTGTGCTACAGTTGCTTTTCTAATAAAACCAAGAGTGGCACTAAGATCTGCATATTTCATAACAATGATATATTTACCGTTTTTTATTTTGTATAGGATACAGTAAAGAAGGTTTGTGTTAAACAAATAGGAACAAAAAAGGGGTAAGTAACATTTAATAAGGTATTTGATATAAAAAATTATTTTAAAGTTTCCTTATTTTTGTTACTAACAACTTAGATTCTTAAATGTGAAGCAGCGTGTAAAATTTATTTTTCACTATTTATGTGGGGTTTATGGCATTTCGTTCAGGTTGGATGACAAAAGGACTTTTTACTTTTGATTCAAAACTGCTGCTGTATTTAGGTTGCAAACACTACACGGCAATAATTTTTAGGCAAACTCCATCTCCACTGCACTTGATTGAATATTTTGGATTGTTTGTTTCCTGAAAACATTTCTCTCAATACCAGGTTTTATAAAAACTTTGCATCACAAAACCTAATCCCTTGGGCCTGCACTATCTGAAAGTGTACTTTTTAAAATTGAACTGATTGTTAGCTTTTTCTTTTCATTAGCATCTTTAATATTTTTTTAATATTAAATTGTGAATTTTTTTCTGATAACTTAATACTTCTTGAGAAATTGATAATTATAGTTCTACTTCATGCAGTGCCTCTGCAGATATCCACTTGCTCCTGTTCATGAGCTATTCTACTAGTAAAAGCAGTAAGAGCTTTAATGGGCACTTATGCTACTCCAGGAACTGAATTTTCAGTGTTGGAAACTACATAACATCCATGTACATGCATGCACACAATGTTGCAACAAAAAGGGCTAATCCATAGGCACAGGGGCTGGAGCACCCACAGGGCAAAAATGGTGGGTGCTGAGCATCTACTGACAACCCACCTATGGTGTTCATATTTTTTAAAGGATGTTGGAAAAAACTGGGAGGGTATAGAGAAGAGTCACAAAAATGATTTGAGCGTTAGAAAAAATGCCATATTGTGAGAGACTTAAAAAGCACAGTATGTTTAGCATATCAAATACATGAGCAAGTGATGACTTGATCGTGGTGTGTAAGTACCTTCATGGTCAGAAAATACCAGGTACCAAAGGGCTCTTTAATCTAGTGGCAAAAGACATAAAAAGAACCAATGGCTGGAAATTAAAGCTAGACAAATTCAAATGAGAAATAAGGCACAATTTTTTTAACAGTGAGGGTGATTGTTCCTATGGCTAATCTACCAAAGGAAATGGGGGATTCTCCATCTCTTGATGTATTCAAGTCAAGACTGGATGGTTTTTCAGGAAGGTACTCTCTAGTCATACACAAATTACTGGGCTCATTACAGGGGTAATTAGGTAAAAGTCTATGGTCTATTTTATACCAGAGTTCAGACTAGATGATCTCATGGCCTCTTCTGTCCATGTATCTATGAATATCCTTAGTGAATCAGCATGTACGCTGTTTGGAGTGTCTTGGGGATAGAAAGGGTTTTGCAAGGGAAGCATGGGGCAGAAGAAAGCAAGGAGGTCCAACTAGATGATCATGATGGTCCCTTCTGACCTTGAAGTCTATGGCTACATCTACACTACAGGGGGGAGTCGATTTAAGATACGCAAATTCACGTAGCTGAATTCGACGTATCGCAGCCGACTTACCCCGCTGTGAGGACGGCGGCAAAATCGACCTCTGCGGCTTCCCGTCGACGGCGCTTACTCCCACCTCCGCTGGTGGAGTAAGAGCGTCGATTCGGGGATTGATTGTCGGGACGCGATAAATCGATCCCCGAGAGGTCGATTTCTACCCGCCGATTCAGGCGGGTAGTGTAGACCCAGCCTATGAGTCTACAAGTAGTGCACTGCTTATTGCCTTTACCCTAAGAGCTGTGAAGGATAGGGAACATAGACTGATGTGTTCCTGATGGAGGAAGCATGGCATACATGCCAAATATCCTCTTCTCCAAAACTGCCTTGTGTGTCAATTGTTTTTTCTTTATTTAGTGGATTCTGTGTGGCCATGTCTATTGAAATGCCATACAGCATTGAACGCATTCATAGTTGGACGCACACACTTAAAATAAAGGTAAGTAAATCTTGCAACTGTTTTTCTGTTTTAGAGCTTATGTCTTGTATTTTAAAAGGACCCTTTTATATTTTTAAAATAAATTGCATACGATGTTTATATAGGACTCATCATGTAAACTGGTAATTCCGTTTCCTTATATCAAATGAAAAAAATTTTTCATGTGCACTTTTTAGAGCCACTTCAATGGAAGTCTTTTAATCTTAAAATACATTTAGAACATTTAATGTCACTCTAAAGAAAAATATATATTTTTAAATGAAAACCATCATCTTAATGGTTAAAAAAAAACTTTGGGACATCTCATACCTAATGTTACATCTTCAAGCCTGAGTTTTTCTTAAAAGCATGCAGTTTTGTACAATTGAATGCTTTTTTGGCAGCAATTGATAAATGTCTGCTTTTTACTCTCTAGAAAACAGACTGCAAAGCCGTAATCAGGACTGAGGAGAATAGTTCCTTGGACATCTGTGGCTTTGCTCTAGAAATCTGGATTTCTCAAGTATATCTACCCAGAATGTGGGTAGAGAAGCATCCAAACAAAGAGAGTGAGGTACAACTGCTACTTCTACTATACGTTATCAGATAATGGATTGACTAAATTCTGCCAGGACGTACCACTCATATAAATCCTATTGAATTTAGTGAAGAGTAAGTCAGAGCAGAATTTGGCTTGATATGGTTAATTATGTACTTTGAAAAGCTTTAAAGAAATATAAGCCATCAATGTTAAAAAGAAAAAAAGATTATGGGACAGTATTTCTGTGTAATTGTCATGAATATACACTTTGTACCAGACTTACTTGCGGTAATATCTTTTTGATCAATTTAACAAATTCAGTCTGTACAATCATTCATCTTATTGATCTATGTGACCCTTTCCCTTCAGTTTGCTTTCATATTTTATTTAGCAAGTGCTCCATCCTTGGTCTTTAACTTTAAAGTACACTTTAAAACATTATAAAGCAGGTACATTGAAAAAATTTCTATAACTAAGTTTTCTTATATACAGCGTTAAAGCACATGCACAATAGCAACAAATGATCTCCTTAACTGTTAATTTGAAGCATTTTCTTGTTGGTCTTTAGAATTATATAAAGAAAAGATTTCTACTCAGATTTAAATCTGAAGAAAGTTATATATTTCACAGTGCACAGAACATAAAGCAGCCATATTTGCCAAGTTCAGTGGGAAAAAAGTACTGCAAGATGAGGGGTGAAATGCTGGCCCCTTTAAAAGCAATGGTAAAACTCCCATTGACTTCAGTGGGGCCAGGATTTCACCCAAAATGTCTTGAGGAGTGAGAAGGGAACTAAAATATTCAACTATTGTATTTGCATCTTCGCAGCCAACAAGTACAAATTAGTAATAGTTCCTATCAGGACATAGTTCCATTTAAATGGAATTTTCATAATTCTATCTTTTATTTTAGTTGAACTTTCCACAGAATCTTTCTGATATAAGCCCCAGTCCTGCAAACATGCACACACAAACTTAAATTTATTCAAAGGAGTGGTCCCTTTGAACTGTATTTGCTGGACTGGGGCCTATTATCAGAAATAATACTATAACAAATTTCTAAGCACAAGTGATATCACAGACAATTCATTATTAATATTTCTGATTATCCCTACTTCTGTTTGAGCACGCTTTTCTCTGGCTAGTTGTGCAGACATATATATTTCAGAGGGATGTGACTCCATATTGACACTGCAACTCCTATTGTTTCTATTGCATCAGTACTCCTGTATTCTTTGCAGGAGTTAAAATGAACCGATAATTGTTGGGTGAGTCTGGAAATATGTAACTTCAATAAGTGGGCAGAAAAGTAGAATACTTTTGGGGAAAAATAATACTTTTGGGGGATAATAACAACATATTGGTATCAATTAAAACAAAGTGTCTTCCTTAACTGCATCATTTGACTGATGTAGTAGGTATGTGGGGAAAAATGCATCTCCAGGACTGTCAGATGTCATCCGGTATGTCCTTTGGAAATGTCACATCCAGGGGAAAGCTGGCATTCAGGATCATGGCACAAAAGCTCTAGCAGAGATCAGCAACAAAGGGGTCATTGTGTACTGAATGTACAGGTTATAATTGCACACACTCAAGAAAACATTTAAAGGAACTGCATCGGTTCTATTTTAAGGGATTTGACCTGCACAATAGAAAGTTTGGAAATTAAAATATTAATGCATCCGTAAGAACAATATCTGAAATTCTGGTTTATCAAAAGGATTTAAAAACAAAGTATTTTACTAATACCACATATAGAAACAGATTTTAGTTATAAAAGTTTGAAGCACACAAAGAAAGGAAAAGCTAAAAGATGCATTTTAAAATGTGTGACTCCAAACTAAGAGAGAGTTGCCAAAAAATGTTTAAGACACTGTCTAATCTCTTACACTTGTGTGTGGTATTTGCTATTTATCTGCTGAATATTCCATTTTAAGAGGAGGAAAATGCTACAGTGGTTCAACCAGAGATGAAAGGTGAACCAAAATATAAGGTGGTTCTTTGAGTGCTTGCTCATGTCCATTCCATATTAGGTGTGTGTGCTTGCCACATGCACCGGTGCCATAAATTTTTTCCCTCAGCAGTATCCGTGGGGGACTGGCTCTGGTGCCCTCTGAGTGGCACTAGCATGGCGCAGTATAATGGGTGCCGCCAGCTCCACCTACCCTCAGTTCCTTCTTGCCACCAGTGATGGTGCTGGAACGTCTGTTGCTTCGGCTAGCATTGATTCCTTCTCAGTTCTTGTGAACTTTGAAATCCTGTAAAATAGTTATATATCGTTAGTAGTTTTCTTAGTTACTCTTAGTAGTAGTTCTCAAACTCTCTGTTAGTCCCAAACAGGACCCAGCTGGGGGTCGGGGCATGCCCTGGTCCCTAGGCTTTAAGCCCTGTGCTCACTGCAAACAGCCTATGCCTGTCAGTGATCCCCATACCAGCTGCCTAAGGTGCTTAGGCGAGGGGCACATAAGTGACAAGAGCCATATCTGCAAGTCCTTCAAACCTAGGACAAAGAAGGAGCATGGTATCCATCTAAGAGTGCTCCTAATGGAGTCGGCACTCACCCAGCACTGGAGCAGCGGCCCGACTCCGCACGGAGCACCGTGGCCTCTGTGCGCACTGCTCGCTGGTGCCGTCCACGACCCGGCACCAGTCTCCCTCCACAGCTCCAGTCAAGAAGCTGAAAAAGACTGTGAGGGGAAGATCTCCTACCTCCTGCAAGGGAAAGGAGAGGGCTGGGGGCGAGCCAACAACCGTGCCAGGCAGCTCAACGCCCCCTCGGGAAGTCAGGCCCCAGTTCAAGTCGAGCGGTGCAGCCCATCCCATGCCTTGCCTGCAACTCCAGATAGCTGTACAGGCTGCAGCCAGTTTCAGGTGCCATCAACGCCTGAAGCCCTTCAAGCAGCTCAGGAGATCCTGATGCTCCCAGTGCCGCCCTCACCAGCTCCAGCAGTACCCCGATCTCGGGGAACACCCGCGTTGGGATATATGTGTGTGTCCCTGCCTCAGCAGTACCGTTTCCCATCGAGAGGGATGTGTCACCAGCGTTCTCCCGCCTACAGCCATCACGCCTCAGGACAGGAGAGGCAGACTCAGCGGAGCCCTCTTTGGTCCCCACACCAGGGCACCAATCGAGGGACTCAAGGCGTACCTCAACAGTAGATTGGCACAGATCCTCGGAGGCATGCACCACCTGGCAAGAACTCCAGGACTGGCCCTGACCATCTTCAAGGGCTCAGTACTGATCCCGGGACCGATATGGGCACCAGAGAGCGTCATCACCCATCTCCAACAGGAAGGTCACCCTACTCAGGACAATCCTCCCGGCAACTGGCTCGTAGTAGCTCCCAGTCCCATTCAACATCCCGGTACCGGTACAGGCATGAGGCGTGGATTGCCAGATATCTGACGCAGATCCACTGAACGCCGTCGGTCCCTGAGTGCCCGACCAAGACAGTCTCACTTGGACAGGTCGGCTTTGGGACACAGCAACTGGCACCAGTCAGACAAGAGTCACTGCTTAGCCCAATCCTGGTCACCCGGGCCAGATGACTCCACTGGTAGCTCCAGCTCAGAGTGAGGTTCCCTGACTGTGGGACAAGCCCCGGTACCAATGGTGCCGACTATATTATCAGCTCCAAAACCTGTCCCATGGCCCCAAGTGGAGTGCCCGGCACAATGGTACCCGTGGAACCCATGGGGGTTCACCCAGCCTTCCCAGGAGACGTTGGGGGTAAGACCCCACAGGTCCAGGAGGACGCAGGGGAGCAAGCTTCTGGACCACCAATGGACGTGGAGGTTCCCAAGGCACAGGCATCATCCTAATCATCGCCAGATGAGGCTATCACGGGGCCCCCTCGCCCAGTTCCTCAGCATGACGCCAAGGCACACCAGGAACTTTTGAAGAGGGTCGCTTCTAACCTGGGGCTTCAGGCAGAGGAATTGGAAGAGCCCTCGGACAACCTGTTTGACGTCCTCTGCTCCGCAGCTCCTGCCAGCGTGACTCCATCCCTTCATTAAGGCGTTTCTAAGATCACTAATGCCCTGTGGCAGACCTCCTTTTCCCTGGCCCCTAACTCTAAAAGGGCCGAACACAAGTACTTCGTGCCAACCAAAGGGCATGAGTACTTATACTCCCACCCTGCCCCCAATTCCCTTGTGGTTGAGGTGGTTAACCACAAGGAGAAGCAAGGACAACCTGGGGCCACCGCCAAAAATTAAGACTTAAGGAAGCTGGATCTTTTTGGAAGTAAGGTTTATTTGTCTTCCAGTCTTCAGCTGAGAGTGGCCAACCACCAAGCCCTCCTTGGCTGATATGACTTCAATATGTGGCAAGCCATGGCCAAGTTCGAAAGGTCGCTCCCCACGGCTTCCAAGAAGGAGTTCCAAGCGATCCTCAATGAGGGCACGACCGCGACCAGGGCAGCCCTCCAGGCAGCATCAGATGCTGCTGCCCGCACCAGGGCTTCCGCTATCTCCATGCAGCGAGCCTCTTGGCTGCTCCTCTCTGGGTTGTCCACCGAGGCTCAGCAGTCAGTGCAGGACCTGCCCTTTGATGGCTCGTCCCTATTTGAGGAGTAAACAGACAGCAAATTGCATGGCCTCAAGGACTCCCACACCACCCTGAAAACCCTGGGTCTCTATGTCCCAGCCCCAACATGGTTCAAACCGCAGCAGCTGCAGGGCCACGGGAGTCAACCTCACAAGACCAGCCCCATAAACAAGCCAAGAGCTACAAGCGCCGCCCGAGCCACCTACCTCCACCCTCTGCCCAGGGGGCTTGACCTGTAATAAGCAGGGGGCCAAACGGTCGTTTTGAGAGGGCCACCTATCAGACTATTCCCCAGATCCATCTTTCCCAGTGTACTCCAACTGCCTTTCCCTCTTCCTCCCTGCTTGGACCGATGGGTCCTCAGCACAGTGGAACAGGGTTATACCCTCCAGTTCCTTTCTACCCCCACCTTCCCACTTCCTTCCCCATCCCCCTTCAGGGACCCCTCTAATGAGAATCTCCTTGCACAGGAGGTAAAGGGGTTACTACAGCTGGGTTCAGTGGAAGAAGTTCCTCTTGAGTACAGGAACAAGGGGTTCTATTTCTGGTACTTTTTAATCCCAATGGCCAAGGGCAGTCTATGGCCCATCCTGGACCTACCAGACCTCAACAAGTACCTAAAGAAGTTAAAGTTCTGCATGCTCACCCTGGCTTCTATTATCCCTTCCCTGGATCCGGGCAACTGGTATGCCGCCCTCGACTTGAAGGACGCATACTTCCACATAGCAATCTTTCAAGGAGACAGATGCTTCCTCTGGTTTACGGTGGCCCCCCCCCACTACTAGTTTGCGGTCTTCCTGTTCAGCCTGGCAACAGCACCGAGAGTGTTTACCATGTGTATGTCGGTGGTAGCAGCTTGCCTCAGGTGCCGGGGTTTTCAGATCTACCTGTACCTCGATGACTGGCTCATCCAGGGCAGCTCCAGGTGTCAAGTCCAAAGGGATGTTGCGGTGCTTCAGGCCACGTGCCGCTCTCTGGGCCTACTGGTAAACAACAAAAAGTTGATGTTAGTGCCAGTGCAGAGGATAGAATTAATCGAAGCAATCTTTGACTCGATCTGTGCCAGGGTATTCCTGCCACTGGAAAGGTCCCACACGTTGATGGACCTCATCGCAGAAGTCTCCGCATTCCCTCTGATTACAGCCAGGGTCTGTCAGTGCCTCCTGGGTCACATGGCAGCGTGCACTTATGTAGTCCACCATGCCAGGCTCCAAATGCAGCTCCTGCAACCATGACTGGGGACGGTCTATTCCCAGTCCCTGGAAAAGATCGTTACCATTCCCCAGGCAATACTTACCTCACTGCGATGGTGGACCGACCACAGGACAATCCTGAAAGGAGTTCTGTTCGACAGTCCGCATCACTCTATCGAGTTGGTGTTGGATGCCTCGGACCTCAGCTGGGGTGTGCATCTCACCAACCTCCAGACACTGGGGATGTGGTCCCCAGAGGAGGTGAAGTTGCACATAAATGTCACAGAGCTCTGAGCAGTCTGTCTGGGATTCGGAGTCTTCCTGCCCCACCTGTCTGGCAAGGTGGTACAAGTCCTGATGGACAACACAGCCTCGGTGTTCTACATCAACAGGCAAGGGGGAGCGCGCTCATCGGCTCTCTGTCAGGAGGTGCTCCATCTATGGGACTTCTGCATCAGCCACTAAATTCACCTGGAAGCTTGTCACCTTCCCGGTGTCAAGAATACGCTGGCGGACCAGCTCTGTGGGGATTTCTCCTCTCACCACAAGTGGTCACTCCATCCAGAGGTAGCCTGCATGATCTTCCAAAGGTGGGGAACTCCCCAAGTGGACCTGTTCGCTACCAGACAGAACAGGAAATGCCACCGGTTTTGCTCTCTGCAAGGTCTAAGCAAGGACCCCCTCCCCGATGCCTGTCGTGGTCATGGAGTCTGATGTATACATTCCCTCCAATTCCACTCATCAGCAGGGTCCTGGCAAAGATCAAGAGAGACAAAGCTCAGGTTGTTGTGATCACCCCAGCGTGGCCAACATTGGATCGGCACGCTTTGAACTTGTCAGTGGCCACTCCCTGCCCCTGCCCAACCTCCCGGACCTGCTGTGACAGGACCACAGTCAGCTCCTCCACCCCAATCTCGAGTCCCTCCACCTCTCGGCGTGGATGCTGCATGGCTGAATCCAGAGGAACAGACCTGTCTGGAAGGAGTTCAACAGGTCTTCCTGGGGAGTAGGACGAGGTTTTCCCGCTGGGCATCCGAGCATGGCATCTCTCCCTCGCATTCTTTCATACAAGCTATCCTGGACTACCTGCTCCATTTGAGGCACCAGGGTCTGGCACACTCTTCCATTAGAGGGCATCTAGCGGCTGTTTCCACTTTTCACCCCACAATCCAAGAACAGATGGTGTTTTCCCATGACATGACGGTCAGATTCTTGAGAGGGCTCAAGAGACTCTTCCCGCAGGTACGGACTCCTGTCCAACAGTGGGATCTTAACTTGGTCCTCTGTAGGCTCACCGGCCCACCCTTTGAGCCTCTGGGTTCCTGCTCCCTTTCCCACCTGTCATGGAAGGCTGTGTTCCTGGTGGTGGCGGCGGCATCAGCTAGGCGGGTCTCTGAAATTAAAGCCTTGACCTCAGAATCTCTGTACACGGGCTTTTTATAGTCTCTCTGTTCATAAGACAAAGCTGGTGGTTTTACCTTTCGGATACCTAATAGGCCACAGCTGTAGCCTGTCTCAAGTCCTAGCATCAGTGTATCATGGTTCAGCTGAGGATGGAATACGCTCATCTCACCACACCATAGATGATAACCCATGATCATACTGGAGGGAGGGATTCCACTATGTGAGAAAATTTTAAAACAATACATACAATCTTTTCTATAACAAAGTAGCTACCTACTGTAATAAACTTTTATTGAATTCATGGGTTTCTTTTCTGTATTTCCACTCTATAAGCTTAGAGAATGCAGGTTTTTGAACTTTTTAACCAATCACAAGTGCAAGGCAATACAGTGCACACTTGTTCTCCTGTTTTCTTCAGGAAAAACATTGTACTTTTGAAATAAATTTATTTTTAAAATTCTAGGACTTTGCATGAAGTGATGATGGTGTTGATGATTTTAAAAAATAAGCCTGTTTCTTATTTCTGAGAAACAACTCCATTCTGATTGCAGAAAAGTAAAATAGATGGGAACAGAAAACACTTGCAAACTTCCCACTGAGTTTCTCACCCACGAGGGATAAGCTAGGGACACAGGACAGGGAGAGCTACTCTCATCAAGATTTAACAAAAACAAACAAAAAACCTAATTGCTAACCTCTAGACCAGTGATTTTCAACCATTTTTAATTTGTGGACCCCTAAAAATTTTCACATGGAGGTGCGGACTCCTTTGGAAATACTAGACCACCTGCAGACCCTCCGGGGTCCACGGACCACAGGTTGAAAACAACTGCCCTAGACATTTGGCTTTATTATGCTCAGATACCACAATAATGGGTGACCTTTTGAAAACCTCGATACACATAGTGATCTTTGTAAAATGTTTAGCACCCTTTTGGCACTATATAAATAACAGTGATCCATTGTGTTGATTATCAAACTCTTCTTTCTTCAGGCATGCATGCTTGTATTTCAACCAAAGTTTGAAACAAGGTTTAAAGGAATCCAACTGTCCGGAGAAATTATTATTTGTCTAGATTGCTCCAATTCCATGGAGGGTTCAACACTGCAACAAGCAAAGCAGATTGCTCTCCATGTTCTACAAATGTCTTGTTTTGGACAGAGAGTGAATGTTATCAGATTTGGCACGAGTAAGTTTTCTTTTGTTAGACGCTCACTTTTATTACTTTCTTGTCATCCTTATCTTTATGCTCATCTTTTTTATTAGACAAGCAGTAATATATTAAACTGGAAACCTGACGGTCTCTATTATTTAGTAGTAGAGAATACTTTTATTATGGTTTTTCTAATACTAAAAATGAAACCAGTCACTGAGGTAATGTCACCATTCCTAGTTAATGAAATATAACTTAACGTTGAAAGGAAGAGCTTAATTTCAGTTTTCATTCCACAGATTTTACAGAATTTTCTTCATATTCAAAGAATATCAAAAGTGATCTTGCAGAAGTGAAGGAGTTTATTATAGTAAGTAAAATTGTTTTTCCTCTGTAGGCTACTGAGAGTTTCTTTGCCCGCAGGGATTCCATGTAACGTCCACCATCACGTTGTTTTGTGGCTTTATTTGAGGCCACCTTCTAAATTACTTCCATGGCTTAGTTTCAGTAGTATACAAGAGCCCATTTTCCCTGGTAACAGGTGCATCATCTCTGTTGTATGTCCTGTTATAGCTCAGTGAAAATTTAAGGTAACTCATGGTAGGTGTTAGTCATAGGACAATAAAAGTTGGAGATGGGAGAGTCATATTGGATCATCCAGTTGATCTTCCTGAAATGCAGGATTATTCTCTATTTATTATCTTGTCCAGTTTGGTTTTAAATGACTCCTCAAGTGATGGAGCTTCCACTCCTTCCTTTAGAAAACTTCTCTGCAGCGTAATAAATCTGACTACCAGGAAATCTTCCTGATGTCCCTCCTAAATTTTACCTTTTAAAATGTCATGCCCCCTCCCTTTGCCCTCTGGTGACTTTGCAGCAGGACAGGAAAACTGGCAGTGAAGACAGCACTTGAATATGCCAGTGCACTTGGTCGTCCCAATGAAAGGCAAAATTCAATTGGCACTATCTTGGAAGGAAGATTAGATTGTAAATTTTGGAGTGCAGGGATTGTCTTTTTGCTCTGTGTTTGTACAACTTCTAGCACAGTGGGGTTCTGGTCCATGACTGGGGCACATAGGCACTATCACAATGCAGATAATAATAACTACAGGCAGGGCTGGCTCCAGGGTTTTTGCCGCCCCAAGCAGCCTCCCCCTCCCCCCCCCCCCCCCCAAAAAAAAAAAAAAAAGCCATGATCTCAATCTGCGGCACTTCGGCGGGAGGTCCTTCACTCCGAGCGGGAGTGAGGGACCCTCCGCCGAATTACTGCTGAATAGCTGGATGTGCCGCCCCTCTCCGGAGTGGCCGTCCCAAGCACCTTCTTGCTAAGCTGGTGCCTAGAGCCGGCCCTGACTACAGAAAGGCAGAAGTCAAGCTCAGAATTAAGAAGTGAGCAATCACTTGTACTTGTAAACCAGGAGAAATTTACCATGGGAAGGGAAACTTAACTCTTCACTATAGTTTATTCTAGGGAAAGTTAGAAATTAAATCCAGACTTTCAGATAATCATTTTATTATTTTTTCTCTTTAGTCTGCTACACCAACAATGGGAAATACTGACTTATGGAAAACCTTACGTTATTTAAGTTTGTTGTATCCTTCTCAAAGAGAGCGTAACATTCTTCTTCTATCCGATGGGCACATTCAGAATGAGAGCATGACCTTCCAAATTGTGAAAGAGAATGTCAGACACACCAGGTTATTTACATGTGGTGTTGGGTAAGTACAGAATGAATAAACAGTTGTACTGTGCTGTGCTTCAGGCTTAAAAATCACTGATCATTTTACTTGAAATGAAATGTCAATGTGTTGAGGATCATCAGGTTTGTGAATGTGCTGTCTTTATCATGTACATATAGATGGAATGCAAAAAGTGAATGCCACATTCTACTATTAAAATAAAAAATTACAGGAAATTCAAATTTGAGATTCCTTCAGTAGAATTTACTTTGCACATATGTAGTTTTGTCTATTTCTCTCATTCTTCTGAAATGTGTAATTTTAATATATTCCTGCTTAATATAAAAAGCATGCCTTAGAATGGGAAAGTAGTTAACATTGCTGAAACTTTAACTTTTAACATTTCCTGACTCCATAACTTTAATAATGCAGTAACATAGTTTTCTGCATTGATATTTTTTTAAAAATAAAGATTTAAAAAGAAATTACCATTGCTTACTAAAATAAGCACTTAATTGGTTCTAATTAGGCTTTGTCTAGAGTAGGATTTAAAGATGTGTTAAAAGGTGTCAGCTAACATGTTTTGACTAACATGTTGCAAAAGTCTAGGGCTTGTCTACATTAGAAAGTTTTATACCACTTTTGGTACAACCTCCTCTAGCGTGGCTGCAGTTATATTGGTATTAAAGTACTTTACACTGGTACAGCTATTCCCATATGGGTAAGGGAATAACGATAACATTACAAGTTACCTTTATACTTGTATAACTGAATCCATGCTAGGGCTCTTATGGTATAACTATTTCAATAAAAAAATTACACCTGACGTATTTATACTGATGTAGCTTTTAAGCATAGACCAGACCTCAAAGTATACTGTTAACATATTACACTGGTTGAGTTAAAGTAACAATGGTGAATGAGACATAACAGAGATAAGTTCACACCTTTCCTGATGCTGTTGTTTGAATAGAGACAGTTTTCTGCAAAGCTGAATTAACAGAGAAGCAGTGCATCTTTTTATATTGTGATGGTTGTATATCAGCAGCTGAAGAAAATAGATTTTTTTTAAGTGAAAGGTTAGAATTTTTAGAATATTGCAAAGTGTAACAACGGTTGTAAAGAGACTTTAAAATTGTGCATGCCACACTTTCTCTCAGGCCTGTGAATTTTGTCCTGTTTTTGAGGTAAATGCAATTTTATTCCTTCTTTTTTATTTTTTTTCAGTTAATTTTCATTGTCAGTGGTGTAGCATTTTTTTTAGCAGTAAGTTCTTTATCTTGAGAAAATGGGTTTATCAAATCCTATTTTCTTTTTTCCCTAATGCCACCCAATTTAGAGTTACAGATTATTTGAGACTTGTCTTCCATGTCATCCATTTTGTTAGGCGGTCTCTTTATTTTATACATTCATTGCCCTTCCCCTTCACATTACTTAATTACAATAGCTTCCATCCTTTATAAATAGATCATGCAAAATTCTGCATTACGTAAAAACTCTTGTCTGTTAAGCAATTTTGGCCCCACAATCTTGATTTAAGATCAACCATTTCCAGAAAGAATTGCTTGACAGTCCAAAATGAAATGCCAGTGGCTTTCAATGGAAGTAGGGCATCTATTTCATGTAGGCCCCTTTGAAAAACCCCTGCCTCAAAGATCTTACATCTGTTATGGAGAAACTCAAGAATGCATTTTCCTTAAAACCCTCTGAACATGTACTTCATCCCTCATTTCACTACATCCAGTGGGAAACCAATGAGTTGGCTTTTCTCTGTGTGTGATTTGCACTAATTGAATGCTGAATTTTCAGAGCTAGGACGTGGGTTTTAAACCTATATGCACTGGGGATGAACATGGGAAACGCTGCTGCTCTTGGTTTTCACTCTTGATAGCATTAGAATAGTGATAAATATAAGCAACCCTCTGTCAGGATGGAGCATGTGTTGGATCTTGCCAGTTCTGAGCTTTGTTTAGTATAGATGTGAATGAAGGAGGGGGATTTAGAGAGATTGGAGAACTTGCTACTCTATTAAAAAAAATGTAAATGTTTGGAATCAATTTCAGATAATCAGTTTTTACTTAAAAACCAAAAAAATATATTTTAAAATGTGCTTAGTTCCACAGCAAATCATCACATGCTGAGATCTTTGTCTCAATATGGTGCTGGAGCATATGAATATTTTGACCCAAAATCGAAGTATAACTGGCTAAAAAAGGTAAGTTTTATCAATCCTGAATATATTTTTTCTGAATTTTACACTTTTAGCAGCTGCTTTGGGTGGAACTCTTTGGGAGCCTCAAAGTTTCAAATTGGGAGGAGCATCTTTGGGGATTGTGAGGCCTTGCTGTTTCAGACAGGAGTACTCTTGGTGTTTTAACAGATGGAGAACTTCTTTGTATTGGGGAATGGGGCCTTTGTGTCTCAAAGAGCAGTTCCCCCTTAAGTGAGACGTTGGACTCCACCTGAAAAGCAACTCCCTCTAACTTTCAGATACCATACCAGTTTCAGACCAGGGACCTCACAAAAAAGAAAAGCTTCTGAAATATCTTCCCACCCCTCTTCCTCTTTGACATCTCTGATTTTTAAAATATAAGTTCATGTGGGTGAAAAGTGGTACTTCTCTCTCACAGGGTATGTACGCTCCATCCCAAGTGCCGGGTCACATATGGTGAGAAGAAAGGAAAAAACTTTATAGCAGCCAGTTGGGTCCTGTGTTCGTGACCCTGACTATAAAACGTGGCAGTACAGTCTAATGGCCGGAGTCAATAAAGTGGCCCTTCCACTCAGGGCAGCGTGACCTAATGGCCAGAGTCAATGAGGGCGGCCCTTCTACTCAGGGCAGCGTGGCCTAATGGCTAAAGTCAATAAAGGCTCCCACTTCTGGGGTACTATTGGCTCGCTGCGGTGTGTGGTGCCCAGAGCATGGGGACTCAGGCCTTCCTTGCTCCTTCGAGTCCCAGCCTGGGGCCCTGGTCATGGTGGAGGTGCTCACCACTGAGTCAGCAGGAATCCTCCCAAAACATCTTGACTGGTTCTCCGTTTCACTCACTGGAGAAAAGTCTAAATCCCCTGGGCTGCTTTCTACCCTTTCTCCCTCGGCATGCTCCATGGTTCCCACAGGTCTCTAGGGTCCTCAAATGGCGTAGCTCCTGCCGGCGCAGTCTCTTCTCAGGGCTTGTCAGACAGCCTGGAGTCTGTCTGGAACTCTGCATGCCATAGCTCTATAGATGGGGCATGTAGCAATTCACTGGAGAGAGCCTGCAGTCTGCGTCCTCCCCCTTCAGCAGCCTGCCCAGACTGAGCTGAGCAGGCTGCTTCCTTTTATACTCTGCCTCCAGGCTGAACATGCCCAGCAAGGTTGGAGGGGCGGGGCTTCCTCAGCCTGCAAAGCACAGTTAACCCTTTTGGGGCTGGCATGGGGTAGGTCCCCCCCCATCACATTTTCATTTTAGGAACTTGGTGGGGCTATCTCAGTAGTTTATGATGCTGAGGCGATGTTGGCTGCTACTCTTTGAGTAACCTCTGCTGGAAAGCTGCAGCAGTGTTTGCTTTCAACCAGAAACTTGTCAGTTTTCACTACTGTCTCACCTTGTTTTTAATGTAATTTACATTGTGAGGGAAAAGGAGATGGTATTTGGTGTGAATAAGAACCAAGTTTCAGTTTTGTTCCTTGTTTACAACACTGAGAGAATAAAATAAAGTGAAAAAACTCCATGAATTTTATTTTATTTCTCTACTTTTAATGTCAGATTCTGTTGTACTCATCTTGATTAGGGCTCGGTCTACACTTAAAACTTAGGTCGACATAGCTACAGCATGCAGGGGTATGAAGGCCAAAAAAGAATTTGAAGAACAGCTATCCAAAGACTCAAAAAGTAATACAAATTTTTTGTTTAAGTACATCAGAAGTAGGAAACCTGCTAAACAACCAGTGGGGCCACTAGATGATCGAGATGCTAAAGGAGTACTGAAGGATGATAAAGCCATTGTGGAGAAACTAAATGAATTCTTTGCATTGGTCTTTACGGCTGAGGATGTGAGGGAGATTCCCAAACCTGAACCATTCTTTTTAGGTGACAAATCTGAGGAATTGTCCCAGATTGAGTGTCATTAAAGGAGGTTTTGGAACAAACTAAACAGTAATAAGTCACCAGGACCAAATGGTATTCACCCAAGAGTTCTGAAGGAACTCAAATGTGAAATTGCAGAACTTCTAACTATAGTCTGTAACCTATCATTTAAATCAGCCTCTGTACCAAACGACTGGAGGATAGCTAATGTGATGCCAATTTTTAAAAAAAGGTTCTAGAGGTGATCCCGGCAATTACAGGCCGGTATGCCTGACTTCAGTACTGGACAAACTGGTTGAAACTATAGTAAAGAAGAAAATTGTCAGACACACAGATGAAGATAATTTGTTGGGGAAGAGTCAACATAGTTTTTGTAAAGGGAAATCATGCCTCACCAATCTACTAGAATTCTTTGAGGGGGTCAATAAGCATGTGGACAAGGGGAATCCATTGGATATAGCGTACTTAGATTTTCAGAAAGCCTTTGACAAGGTCCCTCACCAAAGGCTCTTAATCAAAGTAAGCTGTCATTGGATAAGAGGGAAGGTCCTCTAATGGATTGGAACTGGTTAAAAGATAGGAAAGAAAGGGTAGGAATAAATGGTCAGGTCTCAAAATGGAGAGAGGTAAATAGTAGTGTCCTCCAGGAGTCTGTACTGGGCCCTGTCCATTTCAACATATTCATTAATGATCTGGAAAAAGGGGTAAACAGTGAGGTGGCAGAATTTGCAGATGATACAAAACTACTCAAGATAGTTAAGTCCCAGGGCAGACTGGAAAGAGCTACAAAAAGATCTCTCAAAACTGGGTGACTGGGCAACAAAATGGCAGATGATATTCATAGTTGATAAATACAAAGTAATGCACATTGGAAAACATAATCCCAAATATACATATAAAATGATGGAGTCTAAATTAGCTGTTTCCACTCAAGAAAGAGATCTTAGAGTCATTGTGCATAGTTCTCTGAAAACATCCACTCAATGTGCAGCGGCAGTCAAAAAAGCTAACAGAATGTTGGGCATCATTAAGAAAGGGATAAACAATAAGACAGAAAATATCATATTGCCTCTATATAAAATCTATGGTATGCCCACATCTTGAATACTGCGTGCAGATGTGGTCACCCCTCAAAAAGGATATATTGGAATTGGAAAAGATTCAGAAATGGGCAACAAAAATGATTAGGGGTATGGAATGGCTTCCATATGAGGAGAGATTAATAAGACTGGGACTATTCAGGTTGGAAAAGAGATGACTAAGGGACGATATGATAGAGGTCTATAAAATCATGACTGGTGTGGAGAAAGTAAATAAGGAAGTGTTATTTACTCCTTCTCATAACACAAGAACTGGGGGTTCACCAAATGAAATTAATAGGCAGCAGGTTTTAAACAAACAAAAGGAAGTATTTCTTCACACAATGCACAGTCAGCTTGTGGAATTCTTTGTCAAAGGATGTTATGAAGACCAATGCTATAACAGGGTTCAAAAAAGAACTAGGTAAGTTCATGAAAGATAGGTCCATCAATGGCTATTAGCCAGGATGGGCAGAGATGGTGTCCCTAGTCTTAGTTTCCCAGAAGCTGGGAATGGGCAACAGGGGATGAATCACTTGATAATTACATGTTCTGTTCATTCCCTCTGGGGCACCTGGCATTGGCCACTGTTGGAAGACAGGATACTGGACTAGATGGACCCTTGGTCTGACCCAGTATGGCCACTCTTATGTTCTTATGAAGAATCCGCGCCCCTGAGCACTGCAGTTATGCCAACCTAAACCCCTGGTGTAGACACAGCTAGGTCAACAGAAGAATACTTCCGTCATCCTACCTACTACAGGTCTGTCGCTTCTTATGTGCATTTAACGTGTGCGATTTCAACTTTACACGATCGGCAAAAACAAAAAAGAGAAAAATAACAATTTTAATACTATACCTGTAGTGCGGGTGATTTTGCCCGCCATTGAACTCAATGGAATTTTGGCTATACGCAGTTTTTGCTTTACGCGCTAACTGCGGAACGGAACCCCCGCGTAAGATGAGACAGACCTGTATCTCTCGGGGAGGTGCCATGACAAGAAAACCCCTTCTTGTGATATTTTTCCTAGTAGAGTAACGTATTTAACTCATTTGCATCTTTTTACACAGATAGAAAGCCAGACATCCAGAATATTTTCTCCAGGATGCAGTTCTGTCTCTATTAAATGGCAACAGTTTGACTCAAATGCACCAGAGCCATTGCAGGCTCCTGCTCAAATACAGTCTTTATTTAACAATGAAAGACTTCTTGTCTATGGATTTATCCCACGTTGTACTCAGGTAATGAATGATACCAGGGAACATGTTTTTAAAGATATGCATCTCATTACTCACAACTCCAATTCTATTTGCATTTCTGGAAACTGAGCATCACTGCAGAAGTGCTGATAGCACAGAATGATAGGGAAAAATGAGAGGAATACTTTTCTTATTTCTTTCAGGCCACCTTAAATGCACTAATAAATGACCAAGAATTGCAAGCAATGGTATCAACCACTGAATTACAGAAGACAACAGGAACAGTGAGTTAGGCCAATGTTATTTATACACACCATATATATGTTGTTTTAAAATAGCACATACCCTTGTTTTCGGCATTTTGGCTTCTACTGTTTTAATAAAGAACCTCAGCCTCATTTGAAGGAAGCTTTTAAAAAGGCAGCTGACCTATGTGGGATAAGTGAGCACATTTCCTGCATGTTTGCTGGCCCAGACTGATTTGAAAAATATAAACTTACCTGGGTGGAAGGTGGTTCTTCTCATTTTAGGAATTTGTTGGGTCTACCTCTGTAGTTTCTGTTGCTGAGGTGATGTTAGCTGACCTCTGCTGGGGATGATGCAGCAGCATTCTCTTTCAATACTTAAGCCATTGCTTTTTGGAAAAATTCTAAAAGAACTGAGGCCTGATCTACACTATATAGTTAGACGACATAAGGCAGCTAGTTATGACCTAATTATGTCAGTATACACACTAAAGCTTTGTCCCGATGATGTAAGTGCCTTACTACACCGATACACTAACTCCACATCCACAAGAGGCATAGGGCATATGTGGGTGTAGTTAGGGCAATGCAGTGTCTGTGTAGATACCTCTTTACTTACATTGGCTGTTGGCAATTTCAGGGCTCCATGCTGGAACCGTGAAATTGATAAAAAAGCTCAGGGAGGCGAGAAGCCCAGGTGGCTGGCCCCCGCTCCCAGAGGGGAGGCGAGAAGCTGAGAACCCGGTTGGCAACTGGCCTCAGCTCCCAGTTGGGAGGCAAGAAGCCGAGCTGGCTCCTGGCGGTGAGCTGCGCAGAGCTGAGAGTCCTGGCTTTCAGCCCCCCACACTACCCCTCTTCAGTCTGTGGAAGTGCTCCTGGTGAGGATGCGCACCACCGACAGAAGAGTACTGTGGACATCAGTCACTGCAGTAATTACTGAGATGGCTGTAAGTCAACCTAACAAAGGTCAACTTAAATCTGTAGTGTAGACATGCCCTGAGAGAGGAGGGATCCTAAAAGGCAGCACTATCCAATGTGAACAAAGGCTGTGACTGTTTCAGTTAATGTTGAAGAAACTTCAAATCCACTCCCTATGGGAAAGCATGGCAACAGTCCTAAATAACTTTCTAAACTGAAAAGAGGAAAATGGCTAAAAGGCATTTATTTACTTTTCAGAGCTTGTCTACTCCTGGAAATTCACCAAAATAACTATTCCAGAATAATTATTCATTAATAATTATTTTGAAATTATTACTTTGATGTAAATTCATGTGCGAGCGTTTTTATTCTGGAATCAGAGTGCATTTTTGCTGTTTAGCTTAATCCACTTTGAAAGCTATTTCAGTAAATTTCCAAGCTCTTATACAGACAAACTGGGTTGGTGCGAATGGGGGAGGTACTCACTTATCCTAATGAGTCAGGTACTCTTTAAACTACTGTCCTGAGAGGTTCAAATTCTCATCTGGGCTTCAGATCAGTATTCCTCTTCATGGGTCAAGTTTGTAGTTTGTACCTCTACAAATCATACTCCTTCTTTTGACCCCAAGACTAATCAAAGGTGCAGAAAGGACAAATGCAATTTTGACAGGTGCAAATTGTGATTGCAAAAGAAGAAGCTGCCTTATGAAAATCTGGGCCAAATTTAGAAGATGAGTGTTATTTTTCTATGCCTCACATAGAATCGGAGAATTCCCGCCATTTTTTCCTTTCCCCTTTATCCAGAAAGATCCCTTTGTTGTGGCTACCAACATCTGGCCAAAAAGGACTCACCAGGGGTCCCCTTCAGAGTCAGTCAATGTTGTGTTTTGTTTTGTTTTTAAATGGACCTAAGGAGATGATTGGATGACCCATTGCTCCATGTCCTTACTGGGCTGGGTTTAACAGTCTTCAGTACTCCCACTCCCTGTTGGCTTTAACATATTACAGATGTACAGATTATTTTCCTCCTCTTGGCTAGAGAGGTGCAGTTGAAACAAATTACATCACCAGTTTGCATAGTTCACTGTGCCCCAGAGCAGGAATTATTGATGGTATAAAGGTATGATGATTTTTAAAAGTTAAAAAAATGAGCACTAATCATAAAAATACAAAATTATTTCAAACAAGGTGTGGGCTGTAATGCTCCTCTATGGAAAATACTCCCTTGAAACTTTTAACATTCAATAAAATGTAACTTTAGATGCCAGTTATCCTGAAACTGGATCATCATTGATCAGAAGACTTTAAAAATCATAAAACCTAATACATAAAATTGAGATTTTTAAATACAGGGTTTTAAATTGGTGATCATTTGAACTTGTCTTTTTTCCTTACTGTAGCTTCTCCACAAACTCACAGCAAGAGCCCTCATTAGGGATTATGAAGATGGGATACTTCATGAAAATGAAACAGAACATGAGGTTTGTCATTCTAAAGATAAGAATATGAACTAGGAACCACTATTTTATCTCAGTTTATGCTTAAAACAAGAACTGTTAAAGGGGTTCAGTGAAATGGGGATGGGAAAAGGAGAGGTGGAGAGAATCTTTGACTTGGGAGTGGAAATTGGAAGGTTGCAGTATGAATCCCATAGATTTTTAAGGCCAGAATGGACCATTATGATCATCTAGTCTGATGTCCTGGATAACACAAGCCAAAAAAAAAATATGCCCAGTAACTTCTGCATCAAGCCCATCACTTCTGTTTGAGCTCAGGGCTGGCTCCGGGCATCAGCGCAGCAATCTGGTGCTTGGGGCGGCCCGTGGAAGGGGGAGGCATGTCCAGGTCTTCAGCTGCGGGTCCCTCTGTCCCTCTCGGAGGGAAGGACCGGCTGCCGAATTGATGGCTTTTTTTTTTTTTTTTTCCGCCGCTTGGGGCGGCAAAAAAGCTGGAGCCAGCCCTGTTTGAGCTATAGAATATCTTTTAGAAAGAGAGAGAATCTTGATTGAAAACCTTCAGGTGATGGTGAACCCATCACATCCCTAGATAAGTTGTTCCACTTAGTTTCTGTTAAAGAGTTGTCTACTGTCAGAAATCTTTACCTCATGTAGGTACTTGTAGACTGTGATCATGTCACTTCTTAACCTTCTGTTGGATAAACCAAATAGATTGAACTTCTTAAGTGTCTCACTAGAAGGCATGTTTTCCACATCTTAAATCATTCTTGTAGCTCTTTTCTGAACACCTTCCAATTTTTCAACATTCAGTTTCACATATGTTTATAGACATGAGGGCATAATCCTGTAAACCTTTACTTGCTTGCATGTGTGAGGGTCTTATCCTGCAAACTTTATTCACCTGAGTAGTCCCACTAGAAGTCAGAGTTCTAGAAGCCAGTAGGACCCTGATGTGAGAAAAGTTTGCAAGAGTAGGTCCCAAGCTTTGGGGTTAGACTGAGGGAAAATATAGTAGTGGTACTTTTCACAGCTCTGCCTACAAAATAAGCTCCATCCATGTGAGGTGGGTGTAATGCTGCATCACAGTAAATTGTCCAGATGTTTAAAATATGATGGTGCATGTTTTCAGAGCTCTGCTAGTCTCCTTGAGCTTGTCTCCTCCTCACTGGGACTTGATTATGCCCATGTGCTCTTCGGCAAATTGGGGGGAATAAATAAGTGATGGTACCTTCCAAATGCCATCCTCTTGAGGCACCAAAGTGAGACAGTTAATTCGCAGATAGTAAATTTTGCAAATCTGTGGCACCCTCATACTGCTTTCTTACAAATAGTTAACATTGTTGACATTTAAATTATCATCATTGGGCATTTGAGGTAACACCTCACTAAAATGAGTTCATGGGGAGGCCAGTCACACGTTTCAGAGCTACTGGTCCATGCTCTGCATACCAACAGAAATCTCCACACCCATTACACTCAGTTCACATTTCTGAGATTTTCTTCACAGCCATAACAGCTAGAGGCTTACTTTATTTTCATTCAATGAAAGCTGAGATTCTGAAGAACAAGAGTGTTTGTTGTTTTCAGAGAGGTCTCAGTATATTGTATGTCTGTGTACAGGATGTTTCTGAGTCCTGAACAGGCTTGAGCATTTTCAATCCTGACTTGACACAAATTGTGTCCCATAGGTGCAAGGTATTTTGCTTTAGTTGGGCTGCTGACATGCTGCCCTTTAGGTTTCAGTAATGACGGTCATTGATCTAGGATCTGATAAGGAGTCCTATGCTTGCACTCGAAGGAGCTGGAAGCCCAATGGAGCCCTGAGTGACTTGTGACAAGACCATTCCAGTGCAGTTTTTCTTTAAGAATTACCATTTCCAGTTTCCTCTCCCCCAGCACAAGTGGATAAATCTGCAAGTAGCTGAGAGGGTTAGGATTAGCCCCTTTCCCTTCAAAACACTTCTAAACAGGAAGCAGGAAATTGGGTACACAAACATAACCACATAAGCTCTGCTTAGAAATAGCTGCAAGCTGAGCTAGTTTACTTCTGTCCATAGTACATAAGAACATATTTGTATATTCAGTTTTGACATTGACACTTATTTTAGCTAATATTGTTTTCACTGTATGTTTTGTTTTTAAACATATTTTGTTATTATATAACAACCTAGATGAAGAAACACACTTTGAAAGTCCTGATTATTAACCTCAGCGTGGAGCACTCCATCATAACCCAGTTTACAAGCTTTGTGGCAGTAGAAAAAAGGGTATGTGTTTCCATTAAAATATCCCATTACAGTCTATATGTCTCTAAAAAGTCTTTAGAAAATAACTGAAAAGAAAAACAATTACTGTAATCTTGTAAGAATTAAAGCACATATTGTTTAATATTATCACAGTGAACAATTTTAGTTATTTTACAGAAGAACTAAAATTATTATTTTTGCAAAAGCTTGTGTTCTTTGGTCCTTTTTGAATGATATGTTACTTTCTTTATGAAGCTTCTTTTATATCATACGTTGTTGGAGCACCTAGGCATCCAAACAAAGTCTGTGTCTGTCCTACCCAGACTGGATGTTTGCAAGTGAACCAACAGAGAGGCACAATCTCTATGTTTATTTTGAAGATACTTGCTTTTTTAATGATTTAGAAACTGCATTTTTCTCTTTGTATCTGTGTATGTATGTGGCAAAGTTCAGAACTGTGCAAGTGTTCTGACTTTTGGACTATATCTGTAGGCACAACTCCTATAAAGTCACTATCTCTGGTCCAGAAAGAACTTTTAAATCTAGTAGAACAATACTCTTACAATGTATTGCTGCAACTGTAATTGAAAGAAACTCTTTGGGTTGCAGGCAGCAAGGACTGCGTCTTCCCATATGTCTGTACAGCATCTAGCACATTAGGAACTATTATAATATAAGTAATACTGATCGTTATTAATTATTTATTAATATTTATTTAGGATTATAAGTATACTAAAGGAAAATAATCAATTCCCTATTACGGTATAATTATCTGACTGTCATGGAGGGCATTGAGTAAGTTGGGATAACTTAAGGAACAGGAGACATGTCCATATTTTGGACAATTACATTTATACTGCATTTCAAACTAAAAATAGGCTGGCACAGATTTTGTTCATAGAAATAAGTATTGTTTTGTTTGTGCCTTTTAAGAATATAACTTACACATTTGATAGATGTCATCGCATGTATAATATCCCAGCAATCCTGTATAATAGTTATTGGTGGAATTATTGTCCCTTTCTTGTAAATACGGCTCCTTAATCAGCCAAAGATTTACTGTTAAGCTCTGTGAGACACTCTCTGTACTATCTGCTCTGCACTTGGTCACTAACTCCCTAGCAAGAGACTAGTCAGAGCTTTCACTCTTCGGGCAGTTCTTGTCTCTGATTTTCAGACAATGTAATCATCTCTGTCATTACCTCCTAGTAATTATCTTTATATAATACAAATTTTATAAACAAAGTGCCATTCTACTCAGGCTCTCTGATTACTGTGAAATATCATAAACAACAGTTAAACTTAAACAGTATAAACTTGGCACTATAAAATCAGATAACATGCTAAAAAGCATACTGGTTCCAATATGTTGGAAAATATCTTTCCCATATATAAGTATAATAAAGCAGGTCATGTATCTTGCTCATATATGAGAAAAAAAAGGAAATTTAAACATCACCTTTGTATATTAGGATTCTGTACATTCATCTACATATTTCAGACCACTGCATTACATTCTCACAGAAGAAATATTCTCTTTTCCTTTCGTAATCTACAATATGTTGGTGTGCTTGGTTGCTCTTAACCATTGACTTGTATAAGGAAGTTGTGATGGGGAAGTGACACATGAGTAACAGCTGACATACAAAATTTTAAACTGTTTCATTGATCTGCCTTTGAAATTGAAAGCAAGTGAGAGGGTAATTTTTGAACTGAAGTTACATAAGATGCAGAAGAGGTTTCTCAATATACAAGGCAGTGCATTGCCAGTGTAGTGTGCCAGTCCGTTTACTACCAATAGTGTGTTATGATACGACAACCCTTAATGCAGTCAGGCAAATTTCACCCAGCATTTGACTCTCAACCTTACATTCTCTGATAGACAGGGAATCTCTGGCATAACAAGCATCACTTTTAAGGATTACAATAAAATTAAAGACAGTTCTCTAGTTTGTAATTCTGTTGCATTTTAATTTAGGATGTTAATGAAGTTCAGCATGCTGGCCTTCCAAACATTCTTGAACTTATATCTGAGGAAGATATAGACTTTTTACCCTACATGGACTGGGAGCATGATACATCTGGACATGGATACGTGTTTTCTAATAGAGGAGTGGGATTTGGCAGACGTAAATTGGTAAATATGCTTAATGTGTTCTTGTTTTTAACATTTGTTGTGTATTACCCAGTTGTGGTAGTAGATGGTTTATAAGGTAATTGTTGATAATTGTTTATAAAGTCTGCACCATTTCTTATTATTCTGGATTTTTTTTTTAATTTTATTTTATTAGAGTACTTAGATGGTGGTACTTCTGTCCGTGGTACTTCAATAAGTACAATACAACTAACTGTCCAGCGTAGCCACCCTGAATCAGGGTCAGACTTGTTCTTGTATCCATACCAAGGCTCCTTAAATCAATTTAGGTGTGGGATGTCACATATCCCTCAGCTGGTAAACCTCATTACTTTGCTGGCGGAGTCCTCCTCTCTTACATCCACCAGGCCTCATTCAGCACCCACAATACCCCCACAAAATACTGTTACCCTGTGGTGTGGCCTCCCTTCGATCCAGAGGGGAGGAACTACTTTCTGTGCCTGGGTGGGTGGAGTCAGGCCGGGTTCACCCTTCTCACTGGGAGTTGAGAGACAGGATGGGAAGTACAAAAGGCAGAACCTTCAGCTCAGTTGGCACCGAGCCAGGGAAGGAGACAGACGTATCTTGCTCGCTGCAGACCTCTTACTGTGCTGATGAACCAGGCGGTGCCCTGACCCCAGAGGAGACCGAGTCCAGGGAGGAGCTGCTGATGGCTAGCTACTTCGGGGAGATGGATGACACCTACAGAGCCAAGGTACTAAGAGGTAGTAGGAAGTGGCCCAGGGACACTAGAGTATAGCTTGGTTGCCTGAATCCAGGTCAGTGTGTTTCGGGCGGATCCCCATTGACCCAGTGACAGAACATTCTGCTACTTACAGCCTGGGACTGGGAACCTGTGGAGTAGGGAGGGCCTGGGTTCCCCTACCCCCTTGTGCCAACCCCACCCAGGAGTGGCAGCCTCCCCACCATAGGCAAAAAGACCTGTGTTTGTCTTCTGTCTGCCAGAGCTGAGGTAACAATCTGTGTAGTGTTCTGCCCAGCCCGAGGGCCAGAGCCCACATACTGTTTGGTGCGCTGCCCCACCGAGAGGGTTGGGGCATTAGCACCTGATTTGCTAATTCCCCTGATGTTAAGCAGTGATCCCAGTGACATAATGAGGTGGTGTGGCTTCCCTCCGACCCAGATGGGGAGGGACGACCGTCACCACACTACATACCCCTTTTTGACCCAAGCAGCTAGTCAAAATTTGAGGCCCTGGAGATATTCCAGTTGGGGGTAGAAATTGATGAAAGGCGCTGCATCAAAAAATACTGATCTTGCTTATTAACAAGGAATGTACAACGTCCTGGGTCCCCGAAGGTAGGAGGAACCAGGAAACAAAAAACAGTTTCTTTGCTTGTAGCCCCAAGCCTCCTTGGGTCTAGTGCTAGCTAAAGATCTCTTTCCCTAGTTTTTTCCAGGGTCTTTCAGGCTGCTGCTTCGCTCTCTTGCTGTTTGCCTCTTTGGGATTGGGTGTGAATGCACCCCACAATTAACGTAACTGGCAGGATATGTTAAGCAGGAGCCCCTGCCCACCCAAGACAAAAGCAGTTGTGAACCCGCCCAGGGAACATACATACACTCTTTGCCCAAACCCCATTCACTACTCCGTCCAATACTCCTGGATGGAGTCACAACCCCTTTTGTTTTAGGTGAGGAGGTCATGCTTAACTTATCCTGACAGTCATGTTAATTGTAAGGGTGCATTCACATCTAATTTTAAAGATGTTTTAACTAAGCCTATAACAATACTTTCCCTTCCACCCTGCTGTACACATCCTCACCCAAGATCCCACTCTGGATAAGGTCCTGTGTAAATCATAATTTCATGGATTACATGGAAATTGTGAAATTAGCCCAATACCATGATTTTTCCTACAGCCCGGAGACTGTTGGAAAAATCATGGAATTGGGCTCATTTGGCTGCTCATGGGGAGGAGAGGGGGAGAGCATTGTCCTGGGGGTGGAATGTCTCAACATGTGGCACTGACTGGCAGGCCCGGGGCAGGGATTGGGGCCTGTGCTCAGTTTCATAGAATCGTAGGACTGGAAGAGGTCTCGAGAGGTCTTTTAGTCCCATTCCCTGCACTTAAGGCAGGACTTGGTATTATCTAAACCATCCCTGACAGATGTTTGTCTAACCTGCTCTTAAAAGCCTCCAATGATGGAGATTCCACAACCTCCCTAGGCAATTTATTCCAGTGCTTAACCACTCTGCCAGTTAGGAAGTTTTTCCTAATGTCCAATCTAAACCGCCCCCATGCTGCAATTTAAGCCCATTGCTTCTTGTCCTATCCTCAGAGGTTAATGAGAACAGTTTTTCTCCATCCTCCTTGTAACAACCTTTTATGTACTTGAAAATTGTTATTGTGTCCCCCACTCAGTCTTCTCTTCTCCAGACTAAACAAACCCAATTTCTTTCATTCTTCCCCTTCTTGACCTTTAATCATTTTTGTTGCTTTTCTCTGGACTTTCTCTAATTTGTCCACATCTTTCCTGAAATGTGGCACTCGGATCTGGACTCAATACACCAGTTGAGGCCTAATCAGCACAGAGTAGAGCAGAAGATTTACTTCTTGTGTCTTGCTTACAACACTCCTGCTAATACATCCCAGAATGATGTTTGCTTTTTTTCCAACAGTGTTACACTATTGACTCATATTTAGCTTGCGATCCACTGTGACGCCCCCAGATCCCTTTCCATAATACTCCTTCCTAGGCAGTCATTTCCCATTTTGTAACTGATTGTCCTTCCTAAGTGGAGTACTTTGCATTTGCCCTTATTGAATTTCATTCTATTTACTTCAGACCATTTCTCCAGTTTATCCAGATCATTATGAATTTTAATGCTATGCTCCAAAGCACTAGCAATCTCTCTCAGTTTGGTATCCTCCACAAACTTCATAAGTGTATCTCTATGCCATTATCTAAATCATTGATGAAGATATTGAACAGAACCAGACCCAGGATTGATCCCTCTGGGACCCCATTCGATATGCCCTTCCAGCTTGACTGTGAACCACTGATAACGACTCTCTGGGAATGGTTTTCCAACCAATTATGCACCTAATAGTAGCTTCATCTAGGTTGTATTTCCCCAGACCACCACTGCTGCTTTCCTGTCTGGCCAGCTGGTGGGGACAGGGGATATCCCTGACAGTGCACAGAGATTAGAAGGCATGGTCCTACCAACAGCAGCCTCTAGCAGGCCGAAGAGAGACACTGCAGTGCTGGCTCTGCCTGGCTGGCAAGGAGCTGACACCAGGATCCGCTATTTGGAAAATGAGCATGTATTTGAGGGGTCAGCGGGGGTCAGCAGCCCTGCATAGCCCATGAAATTCAAACACTTACAGTGGTACTGCTGTGATTTTTGTTTGTTTGTTTGTTTTGTTGGGTTTTTTTTAAAGCAAACTAATTTTTCTTCTTCGAATGATTGCTCATGTGTATTCCACTATAGGTGTGTGTGCTCGCCATGTGCACCGGTGCCGGAAGTTTTTCCCTTAGCAGTACCCATACTGGGGGAGCACCGCTGCGACCCCTGGAGTGGCGCCTCTATATTGTGCCATAAAGGGGGCTGCGTGCTCCCCCCCCCCCCCCCCAGTTCCTTCTTGCCGCCAGTGAAGGTAGTCGGAACTTTGTGCTCCAGCCTTGGCTGCAGCGCTTCTAGCCTTAGTCGTCCTTGTTCATCGATAGATAGCTTCTTTAGTTAGTAGCCTGGCTCGGGGCATGCCCCGTGCCCCAGGCTTCAAATCATGCGACTCCTGTCGCAATTCCATGCCCAGAAGCGATCCGCACTCCGAGTGTCTGGGCAAATCTCACATAAGTGGGAAGTGCAAAATTTGCAAATCGTTTAAGTCCCGGACTAAACGCGAGCGCGAGATTCGTCTCTGGGCCCTCCTTATGGAATCGACATTGGCCCCGGCACCGGCGCGCCGACCCGACCCGGCCCCGGGTACCACGTCATCGGTGCGGAGCAAAGCCCCATCCACCAGTCGGCATCACTCCCCGGCCAAGAAACAGGGCAAATCCCAGCGATGCCGTGAGAAGGACAGGGGTGAGGCCAGACCTGAGTTGGACAGCCCATGATCCCCACCGGGGCCCAGACCTCCAACTCATGCGGAGCGGAGAAGTCCGGCACCTTCCGCATGGACCTCGGCGCTGATACGGGTTCCCTCCACGCCAGAGGCAGCCCAGGCGACGCGCGACATCCTCGCCATGCCGGTACCGAGCGGGCCGTCCGAGGTGAGGCCCCGGTCCCGAGGGAAACCACCGTTGGGCTTCCAGCCCTCACCGGCTATGTCAGTTGTGGAGACCTCCTTCCGATCTGCTGGACCCTCCCGTAGCCCCAGACATACCTCCACTCCATTGTCGGGGTCACCTGGGAGTGAATCGCCTGAGTCGTCCTCGACCCACAGAGGCAGCAGGCACCGACATGGGAAGCATCGACACTCCGCGTCAAGTGAGAGTGCATCTCGACGCCGACAGCACCGCCGATCATACCACGATGATCGCCACGTTTGGAGTGCATCCAGGCACCACGATGCCGCGCCCAGAGCCACTGAAGGGAGTCCAGGGATACGCCCTCCGACGTCTACACCTATTCATCGTCAAGGTCGAAATCCCGTGGCAGGAGCCGGCGAGGACGGCACCGCTTGAGCTGCTCCCAAGGCACCATGCGATCCTCGGCCACCTCTGCCTTGGCCCGCACCATTCCCCAGGAACAGATAACCCTGGTGGGACCCCAAGTGGCGCAGTGGCAAGGGGCACCCTGGCAAGGACAGTGGTGCCAGGGGGCACCGTGGCCCCAGGCGCCCGCACCGCCGGGACCCCGTTCTCTGGCTGGGGCATCCCAAGCCCGCTCTGCGTCCCCGTCTCGGCACCAAGGGCAGTCCTCCGGTGCCGCGCCGACGACACTGCAACCGGACCCTGATGCGGACTGTGGCATACCGGCACCGCCCAATGCTCTCAGAACCATCCTGGTCGCCCTGCAGGCACCAGATGAGTCCATAGCGGCACCGCCTCCTCCTTCTCAAGAGGACTTCAAGGCGCACCAGGAGCTCCTCCGACGTGTAGCCGCCAACCTACACCTGCAGGCGGAGGAGATGGAGGAACCATCGGACAATCTTTTTAATGTCCTCTCCTCCTCAGCACCGGGCCGCGTGGCACTGCCACTTCTCCAGGGAGTGGCAAACATCTCCACAGGCCTATGGCAGACCCCAGCCTCCCTCCCGCCTATCTCTAAGAAGGCGGAACGTAAATACTTCGTGCCCACGAAAGGGCACGAGTATCTTTACACCCACCCCACTCCGAACTCTTTACACCCACCCGCACCGACCCTGAAGGATAAGGAGGCCAGAAGACTGGACACATTTGGCAAAAAGGTTTATTCCTCAGCCAGTTTCCAACTCAGGGTGGCAAACCACCAAGCCCTCCTGAGTCGCTTTGACTTTAACTTGTGGGGCTCTTTGCCAAAGTTTGAACCTTCCCTCCAAGAGCAGAACAGAAGAGTTCAAAGCACTGCTTGACGTAGGTACAGCTGTAGCTAAAGCAGCTCTTCAGGCTGTCTCAGACGCAGCTGACACGGAGGCTCGTTCGATGGCCACGGCTATCTCCATGAGGCGGGCATTGTGGCTTTCCCTCTCAGGGCTGTCGGTGGAGTCCCAGTCTATAATGCAGGACCTGCCATTTGATGGCAAAGCATTATCTGCAGACCAGACAGACACCTGTCTGCACAGGATGAAGGACTCCCACACCACCCTGCAGACACTCAATCTGTATGTCCCACCTGCCAAGGACAAGCCCAGACCGCAGCCCTCGGCTCCCCCGGCACGGGGCAGATACGAGCCCCCGCCTAAGAGGCAGAGAGAGCAGAGGCATCGCTCCCAACGCCAATCCCGTTCGGCCCCACAACCTGGGCCCTCGAAGGCCAAGAGGCCAGGGAAACAGCGTTTTTGACTCGTTGCGGGGGGGGTCATCGGGCCTGTTGCCAGTGTAAACCCCCCCCAGTTAATAAAGTTGAGTTTTACCAACCGTTTATCAGCCTGACGCCTGCAATGGTCCCGTATAATGTCGGACCAATGGGTTCTCAGCACCATCTCCCAAGGGTACAGGTTGCAGTTCCTTTCGCTCCCTCCCCACCATCCTCCGTCCCGGGAGCGGCCGGGGACCCGGAGCATACCCTCCTCCTCAGTCAGGAGGTAGAGAACCTCCTCTCCCTGGGAGCGTTGGAGAGGGTACCTCGGGAATTCCAGGGCAAGGGATTTTACTCCAGGTATTTCCTCATCCCGAAGGTGAAGGGCGGGCTTCGGCCCATCCTCGATCTGTGGAATCTCAACCAGTTCCTGGTTCGTTGCAAATTCTGCGTGGTGTCCCTGGCCACTATTATTCCATCCTTAGACCCGGGGGATTGGTTTACGGCTATGGACCTCCAGGATGTGTACTTTCACATCCACATTTTCGAAGGTCACAGGCGCTTCCTCTGTTTCCTGGTGGGCCAGGACCACTACCAGTTTATGGTCCTTCCCTTTGGCCTGTCTTCTGCCCCCAGGGTCTTTACAAAGTGTGTGGCGGTGGTGGTGGCCCACCTCAGGAGGAAAGGACTGCAGATTTTCCCCTACCTTGACGACTGGCTGCTCAAGGGCAAGTTTCGGTCTCAGGTGCAGGAGCAGATGAACTTCCTGCTAAACACCTGCGCAGCTCTAGGCCTAGTGGTAAACGAGGAGAAATCCATGTTAGTCCCGGTTCAGCACATAAACTTCATAGGAGCGCTGTTAGACTCCAGGGTGGCCACGGCCTCCCTCCCACGGGAGAGATTCGAGACGCTCAAAGCTCTCATCGCCTCGGTCACGGCCTTTCCGGTAACTATGGCACGGGTGTGCCTTCAAATCCTAGGCCATATGGCAGCATGCACCTCTGTGGTGCGACATGCCAGGCTCAGGATGAGGCCCCTTCAGCTGTGGCTGGCCTCCCGGTACTCCCAGGCCAGGGATGGCCTGGACAAGGTCGTACCAACGGTGGTAGCAGACCTGCACTGGTGGTCCCTCCCGAGCAACATGCTTCGGGGTATCCCCCTCCCTCACTAGATCTAGTGTCGGATGCCTTGGATCTGGGCTGGGAAGCTCTCGTCAGGGGGCTTCAGGGCCCAGGGTATGTGGTCTCCCGAGGAACTGACCCTGCACATAAATGTCAGGGAGCTCAGGGCCGTGCGCCTGGTGTGCGTGGCCTTCTGCCAGCACATAGAGCGGAAGGTGGTCAGAGTCCTCACGGACAATATGACCGCGACGTATTATGTCAACAGACAAGTGGGTACGCGTTCCCGGGCCTTATGCCAGGAAGCCCTGCTCCTGTGGGAGTTCTATATAGCCCACGACATCCTCCTGAGGGCCTTCTACCTGCCCGGCAAGAGCAACATGCTCGCGGACTGCCTGAGCAGGGTGTTCTCCCAACAGCACAAGTGGTCCCTGCACAGGGAGGTGGCCGGGTGGATCTTCCTACAGTGGGGCACTCCCCAGGTAGACCTGTTCACCACCGCCCAGAATCGACTGTGTCCCCGGTTCTGCTCCAGGGCGGGAGAGGGCGAGGGTGCGATCTCGGACGCGTTCCTGCTCCCATGATCGGGGCCCCTGTTGTACGCCTTCCTGACCTTCCCCCTGATAGGCAGGGTCCTACAGAAGGTGAAGTCAGACGGGGCGCGGGTCATCCTTATAGCCCCAGACTGGGTCCATGAACATTGGTACGGGACCCTACTGCAACTCTTAGCGGCCCTCCCTCACAAGCTGCCGCTTTGCCCAGACCTCCTCTCCCAGGAGGAGAGTCATCTCCTCCATCCCAACCTGGCCCCACTCCGCTTGACAGCGTGGCTGCTCCGTGGTTGAATGAGGAGGAAGGGAGATATTCTGAGGATGTGCGACGGGTCCTGCTGGAAAGTAGGAAACCCTCCACACATCGAACCTACCTGGCCAAATGGTATCGGTTCTCTATGTGGGTGAGGGATAGAGGTTCCTCTATGACAAAGCCCTGGCTGGGATGATTTAGCTGGGAATTGGTCCTGCTTTGAGCAGGGGGTTGGACTAGATGACCTCTTGAGGTCCCTTCCAACTCTGATATTCTATGATTCTATGATTCTCTCCCTTTTCCGCATCTATCCAGCTTGTTCTCTATTACCTCCTGTCCCTTAGGACCCAAGGGCTGGCGCCCTCCTCTATCAGGGTGTACCTGGCGGCCATTTTGGCTTTCCACCCCCCGGTGCAGGGCCTGTTGGTGTTTTCACATCACATGACGTCCCGGTTTCTAAAAGGGTTAGATCGGGCATTCCCTTATGCTAGACCCCCAGTCCCGCTCTGGGACCTGAACCTAGTGCTCTCCCGCCTCACAGGGCCTCCTTTCGAACCCTTAGCCACATGTTCGTGGTCCTACTTGTCGTGGAAAGTGGCGTTCTTAGTGGCTATCACCTCAGCCTGCCGGGTCTCTGAGCTCAGGGCCCTGACCTCTGAACCACCGTATACGGTCTTCCATAAGGACAAAGTTCAGCTTCGCCCTCCCCCCATCTTTTTGCCGAAGGTAGCGGCTTTTCACATGGATCAGGATATTTTCCTCCCGGTCCTCTGTCCTAAGCCCCATTCCTCCAATGAGGAACGACGCCTGCACATGTTAGATGTGCGTAGGGCGCTGGCTTTTTACCTAGATAGAACCAGGCCATTTAGAAAGTCCCCCCCCAGCTGTTTATTGCATCGGCCGAGCGCATGAGGGGGCGACCGGTCTCCACCCAGCGGATTTACCGCTGGATCACCTCATGCATTCGCACCTGTTACGACCTGGCAGGGGTTCCCCCACCTCCTATAGTGAAGGCTCATTCGACGAGAGCCCAGGCCTCGTCAGCTGCCTATGTGGCTCACGTCCCTATTCAGGATATATGTAGGGCTGCTACGTGGTCCTCTGTCCACACCTTCTCATCACATTATGCGATCGTCTCCCAAACACGGGATGACGCAGGGTTTGGTAGGGTGGTGCTCCGCCCGGGTAACCCCTAAAAAAAACCCCAAACACTTAAAACTCCTACCCACCTCCATCAGGTATAGCTTGGAGTCACTTATAGTGGAATACACATGAATAATCACTCGAAGAAGAAAGGACAGTTACCTGTTCCATAACTGGCGTTCTTCAAGATGTGTTGCTCAGGTGTATTCCATATCCCACCCTCCTTCCCCTCTGTCGGAGTTGTCTGGCAAGAAGGAACTTAGGGTGGGGGGAGCACACAGTCCCCTTTATGGCACGATATAGAGGCGCAACTCCAGGGATCGCAGCGGTGCTCCCCCTCTACGGGTACTGCTAAGGGAAAAACTTCTGGCACCGGTGCACGTGGCGAGCATGCACACCTATAGTGGAATACACCTGAGCAACACATCTCGAAGAACGCCAGTTATGGAACAGGTAACTGTCCTTCACTGAGCCTCAGCTATGGATCACCAACCTGATTTAATGTTCTCTCCCCCATCTCCAGTATTCAACTAGCTGGTGACCCCTCTGTGGATCATAAGCTGATATGTTTGTTCTAACAAACCATAGGTGGCAGTGTGGAGCTGGTAGCTGAGGGAGTGTGAGGAGGGGGACTGGTCACTCCTGTCCTGCTGGCAGACCCAGGTGGCTGCTGATAGTTCACTCTGACAAGCATCCGGTGGCTTATGCAAGCAAGAGAATCAGCTCTTGATCCAAAACTGAATCTCCATTTTAGTAGTGGCTCAGCCAGAGTGGGGGGATTACTGGAGATGGGGGTAGGCATGTTTGCTGGTGGAGGAGGAAGTATTGTTGCATTGTGGGGGACAGAGATTGCTGTCTCCGCTAGCTGAGAGACTACAGCACAGAGCAGGGGCTTATGGAAGGGTGGTACCATGGCTGGGGAGCATTTGTAGGGGGAATCTGAACAGGACATTGCTGTAGAGGCTATGGGCAAAGAGGGGATTCCGACCTGGGGAACTGAGGAGGGTTGTTGGCCAAGGGAGTTGTCAGCACTGGAAGCTGTCAGAGTCAGCTGCACCGATTGTGCCAGTGAGATGCTTCTACGCTGTCACTCAATTAACTGAACCATAACTGATCGTGGCTTTACCTCTCCAAATTACATAGAGATTACCACCATAAACTGTGGTAATCTACAACATATTGGTGTGCTGGGTTGCTCTCAACCATTAACTTGTATAAGGAAGTTGTGATGGGGAAGAGACAAATGAGTAACAGCTGACATCCAAAATTTTAAACTGTCTGATTGATCTGCTTGCTTGAAAGCAAGTGAGAGGGTAATTTCTGAACTGAAGTTACATAAAATACTGAAGAGGTTTCTCAAAATACATGGAGGTGCATTGCCAGTGTAGTGTGTCAGTCCGTTTACTACCAATAGTGTGTTATGATACAACAACCCTTAATGCAGTCAGGCATTCTAAAGTTACATTTACTGTGTGTTTGTGTATACCGAGCATCTTTCATATACTGAATACACCTCCTCTCTATATTTCCTCGCAAATTTCACCCAGCATTTGACTCTCAACCTTACATTGTCTGATAGACAGGGAATCTCTGGCATAACAAGCATCACTTTTAAGGATTACAATAAAATTGAAGACAGTTCTCTAGTTTGTAATTCTGTTGCATTTTACATAAGAACATAAGAACGGCCGTACCGGGTCAGACCAAAGGTCCATCTAGCCCAGTATCCTGTCTACCGACAGTGGCCAATGCCAGGTGCCCCAGAGGGAGTGGACCAGCAGGCAATGATCAAGTGATCTCTCTCCTGCCATCCATCTCCATCCTCTGACAAACAGAGACTAGGGACACCATTCCTTACCCATCCTGGCTAATAGCCATTAATGGACTTAACCACCATGAATTTATCCAGTTCTCTTTTAAATGCTGTTATAGTCCTAGCCTTCACAACCTCCTCAGATAAGGAGTTCCACAAGTTGACTGTGCGCTGTGTGAAGAAGAACTTCCTTGTATTTGTTTTAAACCTGCTGCTTTTTAAAATTTAATTAATTTTAATTTTAATTTAGGATGCTAATGAAGTTCAGCATGCTGGTCTTCCAAACATTCCTATGGCTCCAGAACGTTTAGACATTTTACCCTACATGGACTGGGAGCATGATACATCTGGATATGGATACCTGTTTTCTAATAGAGGAGTGGGTGAATCGGTAAATATGCTTAATATGTTCTTGTTTTTAACATTTTTTGTGTATTACTCAGTTGTAGTAGTAGATGGTTTATAAGGTAGCAGTTGGTAATTGTTTATAAAGTCTGCACCATTTCTTATTATTCTGGATGCAATTAATTACATAAATGTTTGTATGAAGTTCAAAAAAATTCGAGGACTCTTTCCCAAAGAAAGGCAAGGTACATAAAAGGTGTTATGGCATCAGGCCCCATTGCAGCAGAGATCTTTGAGAGAGAAGAGGGAGCTAGTCGCTCTTTACTCTCTTCCAGTGTAAATTCTTCCCTGTCTGTCTAGTCCAAGGCCTTGTCTTCTTTAGAGTACTCAGATGGTGGTACTTCTCTCAGGCTTGTCCTTGCATCTGTACCAAGGCTGCTTAAATCGATTTATATGTGGGATGTCATATATCCCTCAGCTAGTAAACCTTAGTTTGCTGGCGGAGTCCTCCTCTCTTACATCCACCATGCCTCATTCAGCACCCACAATACCCCCACAAAATACTACTACCCCTTTTTGACCCAAACAGCTAGTAAAAGTTTGAGGCGCTGGGGATATTCCGGTTGGGGGTAGAAATTGATGAAAGAGTCTGGTATATCTTTAATGCAGTCTTGTTTATTAACAAGGAATGTACAAGGTCCTATGTCCCCGAAGGCAGGAGGAACCAGAAAACAAATAGTTTCTTTGCTTATAGCCCCAAGCCTCTTTGGGTCTAGTGCTAGCTAAAGATCTCTCTCCCTCGCTTTTTCAGGGTCTTATACCATACTTACATTAGAGGCTGCTGTTTTACTCTTTTGGGCCATGTTTACACTACCAATTTGTGTCAACAAAAGTGATGCTGACATAATAAAAATCACAATTTCATATTCACACTTGCTTCCTCTGTCACAAGATCATGTCCACAGTGGGGGTACCATCATGGACAGTATGAGCAACGCACTGTGGGTACCTGTCCCACAGTCCTTCTGTTGCTGGGTATTGTGGAACGACGGAGCGGATCACGGCGCATGTTGGGACAGTGTTAAATGTCCCATGATGTATTGCTTTCTGTCCCGGCACTCCATGGGCTTCCGCCTATTTTGTGTTTTTTCAACGGCCCTTCTTTGCTGTGCACCCTAGCATCTTTGTGAGAAGGGATGGATCCCGCACTGCTCTCCTATACTCTGTTAACTGTTATGAAGACATTGCGGATGTCAGTGCAGTTAATTGGAAAGTTTCTAACTGAGGAAGACTCACAGGTGCCTTATATTCTGCATGATATGGATAGGAGCAACTTTAGATTGCTTTTAGCATTCACTGAGCAGGTGCATAGGATAGACCGTCGCTTTTGAGCTCGTAAAACAAGCACTGAATGATAGGATCACATCGTCATGCAGGTGTGGGATGACGAGCAGTGGCTACAGAATTTTCAGATGCAGAAAGCCACCTTCCTGGAACTGTGCGCAGCGCTCGTCCCAGACCTGCGGCTCAAGGACACCAGAATGAGAGCTGCCCTCTTGGTAGAGAAGCGTGTGACAATTGCTGTGTGGAAGCTGGCAACTCCAGACTGCCACCAGTCGGTCATGAATAAATTTGGAGTGGGGACGTCGACCTTTGGGGCTGCGTTAATGCAAGTGTGCAGAGCAATAAATCGCATCCTGCTACGAAGGACCGTGACTCTGGGAAATGTGTGTGAAATAGTGGACAGCTTTGCAGAAATGGGGTTCCCTAACTGTGGAGGGGCAATAGATGGCACACGTATTCCAATTTTGGCACCAGACCACATGGTGACAGAGTACATTAATAGGAAGGGGTACTTCTCCACGGTGTTGCAAGTGCTTGTGGATCACCATGGGTGTTTCACTGACATCAATGTGGAGTGGTCTGGGAAGGTGCATGGTGCACGCATCTTCAGAAACACCAGCCTGTACAGAAAGCTGCAAGCAGGGACTTTCTTTTCTAACCAGAAGATTAGAGTGAGGTGTGTTGAAATGCCCATAGTGATCCTGGTGGACTCTGTGTACCCCTTACAGCTGTGGCTCATGAAACCTTTCACGGGACACCTTGACAGCAGTAAGGAGCAGTTCAACAACAGGCTCAGTAGGTGCTAGATGACAATTGAATGTGCCTTTGGCAGATTAAAGGCGCGCTGGCGATGCCATCATGGCAGGTTGGACCTCACTGAGGATAATATTCCTATGGTCATAGCCACATGCTGTATGTTGCATAATCTCTGTGAAACTAAGGGTGAAAGGTTTGCTCAGGGGTGGAGTGCTGAGGCAGGCCACTTGGCAACTCATTTTGAGCAGCCAGATACCAGGGCTGTCAGAGGAGCCCAGAGGGGAGCTATTTGAATCAGGGAGGCTTTGAGGCAGCACTTTGACAATGACCACCAGTAACATATATCTTTGTCTGAGTTGCTTCAATGTTACATGCCATGTAGTTTTCCTAGGGGGCAATGGTGACATTTGGAGCCTTATATTCCTGTAATAAAGTGATCAAAATGCCTGTGCATCTATTGGCAGTGCCTGCAATCCCACCTTGTAGCAAAAAATTAAAGATGATTTACCATTATCAAAGTTTACTTTTATTGCACAAGAAACAGCACACACCAACACACAGATGCTTGGCAGGAAAGGAGGAACCAGGGAAGGACAGACTTTCACAGCTGTGTGTAGGTCCAGCTATTGTTGTGAAAGTTGTCTGAGGGGGTGGAGTAAAGGGGAAACCAAGAAGTCCTGGAAGGTGGAAAGGAATGTGCAGGTGGAGCGGGGAGGGAAGGGTGATTCTCTTTTCTGTCCTGCCCTTCGGCTTCACAGCATTCTTTTCATTCCCTTTTTTCTGCATTGGAGCACTGCAGGACCTCCCGGAACATGTCTTCTTTGCTGCATCTTGAGCGCTTTCTTATCTGGTGGAGAATCTCGGCCGGGGTGCATGGGGTGTTCCTGAAGGCCACATCTGGTGAAGCACAGGGGACAATGCACAGAAGCGGGATTGTTAAATTCACATACAGAATTGAAACATTTCTGTTAAATACACCTTTTGCAACATTACCATCACTTTCTCACTGACCGTAGCCAGGCACACATCTCTGCGAACACCCAAAGTATTTTGAGTGTTGGTGGGGGGCAGTTCACATGGAGAAAAGAGCACACACTCTTTGCAAGGGTCATGGTGCAGCATATTAGGGAACAAATGAAAATTCTTCCAGTTTTCCGCAGGCGGGGTCATTCTAGCAGATATCTCACTGCTAAGGGTAAGCAGGGAAACAAAGGTACATCTACTCCATGCATGTGGCTTCTGCCCTGCTCCCTATGCTGCTCGCCTGTGTGCTGCTTTGGTCCCTGCACAAGTGATTGCCGAATGGTGCAGGAAAGTTTCCTACAATGGGGAAAGGAACAAAGCTGCTCTGCCACGGAACCTTCAGCAGAAGATTACCGAGTACCTCCAGGAAACTTTCCTGGAGATCTCTCTTCAGGATTCCCATGAGATCTTGGGGTGCATCAACACCCTCTTCCCCTGTACAGATTAGCTACACAGGGAAATGTCCATCTCACAGAAACAGAGCCAGCCTCCCATATTTCTATGCCCTGAACCCACCTCTCCATTACACAAGCCATAGTCACTTACCAGGAGTCTCATCTCCTGCTTCTTGCTTGCCAGAGAGCAACTGCTGAGACTGGCTAGACACCTCTGGAGTGGAGAACAGTTCCTGGCTGCCTACCCTACCAGGTGACCCCACCAGGAGCTGAACATCCTCATCTAACTCCACCTCTTTATCAATAACTTCACCCTCCAGGTTAGGCCCTCCTTCCGCTGCCACAAGGCTCTTGGCATTGGAGGTGGGGTCGCCACCGAGGATAGCATCTAGCTCCTTATAGAACCGGCAGATCTTAGGTGCATTACTGGAGCGATGGTTTGCTCCCTCGCCTTATGGTACGCCTCCCTCAGCTCCTTTATCTTCGCTCTGTACTACAGCATGGACTGATCACAGCCCTTTTCGCACAAGTCTCGAGAAATGTGCCTGTAGGTATCCCACTTCCTATGGCTTAAGGCAGCGGTGACTGCACAGCCTCCTCCCTCCATATGATGATCAGATCCAACAGCTCTGCAGTGGTCCAAGCAGGAGAGTGTTTGCTGCGATAACCCACCATGGTCACCTGGGAAGATGTGATGAGACCTCTCCATGCCGAGCAAACAAGACATGGAATTTCTAAAATTCCCAGGGCTTCTAATGGGGAGGTTGTTTACCTGGCTGCAGGGCAGCGGAGTTCAAACTGCTGACCAGAGCGGTCAGGTTGGGCATTGTGGGACACCATCTGGAGGCTAATTAAAGCAATTAAATGAAGCGTGGTGTCTATACTGGCACTTTGTCGAGAAAAATGTAGAGGAAAAAGACAGAAATCTCTCATGAGGGTGGATGTATTTTTGTTGCCAAAACCAGGCATTTTCCCTGACAAAAGTCACCTTGCAGTGTCTACACTGTTTGGGTCGACAAACGGCAGTTTTGGTGACAAAACTTGGTAGTGTAGGCAAGGCCTTGCTGTTCGTCTCTTTGAGATTGGGTGTGAATGCACTCTACAATTAACAGGTTTCAGAGCAGCAGCCGTGTTAGTCTGTATCCGCAAAAAGAACAGGAGTACTTGTGGCACTTTAGAGACTAACAAATTTATTAGATCATAAGCTTTCGTGGACTACAGCCCACTTCTTCGGATGCATATAGAGCATATTCCACTCTATATGCATCCAAAGAAGTGGGCTGTAGTCCACGAAAGCTTATGCTCTAATAAATTTGTTAGTCTCTAAGGTGCCACAAGTATTCCTGTTATTTCTACAATTAACATGACTGTCAGGATAAATTAAGCAGGACCCACCCTTCATTAAACAAAAGCAGTTGTGACTCCACCCAGGGAACATACATATCAAAATAGTATTCAGAATAACCCCATTAAACACTCAGTCCAAAACTCCTAGATGGGTTCACACCCCTTTTATCTTAGGGGGGCATCCTGCCAACCTTATCCTGACAGTAATGTTAATTGTAGGGTCCATTCACACCCACTTTCAAAGATGTTTTAATTTAGCCCATAACAAGGTTTCACCCAGCTCATAAGAATACTTTCCCTTTCACCCTGTTCTACACATCCTCAGCCAAGATCCCACAATGGGTAAGATCCTGTGTAAATCATGATTTCATTAATTGCATAGAAATTGTGAAATTAGTCCAATACCTTACTATTAAAAATGTGCACCTTATTTCTAGTCTGAATTTTTGCCTGGCTTCAGCTGCAGGGAAAGAAGTTAATTGTTTAATTGACAAGACAAATAGGCTTTGTATTGAGCATGATGATGATAGATTGATACTGTGTCTAATGAAAATATGGTCTTAATCACAAAAAAAGTTGGTTTAAACTCCAGAAATATTTTGTTTTCTTATAATTTTACTCGACAGGTTCCTTTTCATGAAGTAACTAGTGGTTTTTCTGGCCACCTCCAAATTGGAGGAGATAATAAGCCGAAAAGTCTCCAATTTCAAAGTGACAAAGAACTTCCCTTGGTTGAACAGTGCATCTTACCAGATTCCATTGGATTCAGTTTTATAAAGACTGCTGAAGTTGAATATGATGCTGGTGCCACTGAAGTTGGACTATTTGCATCTATCTCTGAGCCACAACCAAAATTCGTCATGCATATTCAATCACCTTTACAATACAAATCTTCCAAGCCTCTAGCTCGTCCGCCTTTTCCTCAACGTTCACAGGCTACTGGCATTAATTTTTCTTTTCAAGCTCCTTGCCCTCCTCCTTGCCCTCTTCCTGGTGGCCAAGCTCCTTGCCCTCCTCCTTGCCCTCCTCCTTGTGGCCAAGCTCCTTGCCCTCCTCCTTGCCCTCTTCCTGGTGGCCTAGCTCCTTGCCCTCTTCCTGGTGCCCCAGCTCCTTGCCCTCCTCCTCCTCCTCCTGGTGGCCTAGCTCCTTGCCCTCCTCCTTGCCCTCTTCCTGGTGCCCCTCCTCCTGGTGGCCTAGCTCCTTGCCCTCTTCCTGGTGCCCCAGCTCCTTGCCCTCTTCCTGGTGGCCAAGCTCCTCCTCCTCCTGGTGGCCTAGCTCCTTGCCCTCCTCCTTGCCCTCCTCCTGGTGGCCTAGCTCCTTGCCCTCCTCCTTGCCCTCTTCCTGGTGCCCCAGCTCCTTGCCCTCCTCCTCCTCTTCCTGGTGGCCCAGCTCCTTGCCCTCCTCCTTGTGGCCAAGCTCCTCCTCCTCCTCCTTGCCCTCCTCCTGGTGGCCTAGCTCCTTGCCCTCCTCCTTGCCCTCTTCCTGGTGCCCCAGCTCCTTGCCCTCCTCCTCCTCCTCCTGGTGGCCTAGCTCCTTGCCCTCCTCCTTGCCCTCTTCCTGGTGCCCCTCCTCCTGGTGGCCTAGCTCCTTGCCCTCTTCCTGGTGCCCCAGCTCCTTGCCCTCCTCCTTGTGGCCAAGCTCCTCCTCCTCCTCCTTGCCCTCCTCCTGGTGGCCTAGCTCCTTGCCCTCTTTTTGGTGGCCAAGCTCCTTGCTCTCTTTTTGGCCTTCCTCCTTGCTCTCCTGAATTCACTCAGGGGCTTTCTTCATATATAAAGAGCTCATTTACTCCTGTGGGCAGAACCCTGAAGAAGGCAAATTTTGAAGCACAAGTTACTCCTGAAGTTCTTGCTTCACCAGCTAGGTTAAGACTAGGATCACCAATGCTACAAACTGCACCAAAGCGTAGAGAAAAACTTCATCATCGGCTCAGCAAGGTTAGTAGAAGTCTGAATTATGCTTTGCCTTTCTCTGATGTTGAACATGTAGCCAAAACAAACAGGAGTAGTTGCTCTTGATTGCCCTGGACTTCCACATCAAGGGATGCTGAAGAAGAGGAGGTAAATTCTGCTGTTTTATAGTGATTTATATTTTGGAGGTTTAATTAACTTTTAATGGAGTGATATAAACTTGGATCTTGTTTCTGCCACCCTTATTCATGTTGATTAAACTTACTTTACTACACTAGTAGTCCCATAGATCTCAGTGGAATTAGTTGTGTGATGAAGTACTATTTAATATGAATAAGGCAGAATCAGGTTCTTAGTGAATATTTCTGTTGTGTGTGGTTGTTTTTTTTTGTTTGTTTGTTTTTTAAGGATCTTGTCTTAACAGCAATGAGGGAAAAAAAGCTTGGTAAAACATTACCACAGATGAGGATTCAACAAAGTCCACCAAGTGCTGTAACCTGGACTCAGATTTTTGAGCTCCAAAATCAGGTACAGTGCCGTTGTTTCCATATCTGCGTTACTTAAAAGCAAGATACAAGGAATAACTTTTTAAAAATTGTTTTTATTACAAATAGTGTACTTTGGGTTCTTCTGTTGGCATCTAAATGTAAATCTGTGTCTAGTGAAGAGTTACTTCTGTTGGATCCTACAGGAGAATTTACTTGGTATTCCTCAGGGTTCCTCAATATAAATAACAATATTGGTATCTCTGACAGGGTGCGCTGACCACTCTGGCGCCTTCTGCTGGCTGTCTTGGGAATTAGCTCTGCATGTTACTGTGCCCTCTTCGGGTAGTGCCTCGCCGCTGTCACTCCTGCTCTAGGACCCACATCTTTTGAAGGACCATGGCATCCTCTTCAGCGACACAGCCCTCCGGCCGTGCCACACACTGTGCTTCCCCCTTCCAGGGGACCTGCAGTTCACTGTTCAGCCACTTCCCTTAGTGGCTACTGCAGTGGATTGTGTGGCCACTTCCTCATGGCCCCAGCATTCTCTTTGCCCTTGCCTCAGGGCCTCTGTCATCCATTCCTCCCCCCCCCCCTCCCTGCTAGCAGCACTGCTCTGTCCAGGGTGCTGGCAGTTCTCTCAGCCCTCCAGAGACACAGTCCTTCCTCCTTGGGCTCCCAGCAGGGAACTGCATTCTCTGCCATGCAGCTCCCTTTTTATATGGGCCTGCTTGGCCGCTCCCTACAACCCTTCTCTGATTGGCTGCCTCCAGCACAGCCTCCCTAGGGATGCTTTTAACCCCTTTTCTGCCAGTGAGGGGCAGCCACCCTATCAACAATCTAATTTATTCTGTAGATTTACTCAGAAAGAAATCAATTTCCAATATGTTGCCTTTTTGAAAGCCAGTTTGTTGTTCAAAAAGCAGTTGCACTTTGAGACCATTCAGTCCTGCCATCAGATAAGCAGATTTGCACTGTGCAAATTCATCTTTCTTATTTATTTATAATCTAATTTTGTAAGATACATGATGAGACAAAATCTTGGTTGAATTTGTTGATTTCATTGGCAGCTCCAGTGATCAGACTAGGAATCCTCAAAATAGCCTCCTCAACCAAGAGATGTGTCTCAATATTTTTGAGATGCTGAAATTATAAGATAAATTTTCTAAATCTTCAACTCAGTGTTCTGGTACAATTAATAAGCAGTCAGAGTCTTTAGTAAAGTATTAATGGGAGCTAGAGTGAGAACAAAGAACAGCCATACTGGATCAGACCAATGGTACATATAGCCTGCTATTCTCTTTTCTGACAGTGCGTGGGCCCAAATGCTTCAGAGGGAATGAACACAACAGAGCAATTATTTACAGATCCATCCCGTCATCCAATCCCAACTTCTGGCAGTCTGAGTCTTAGGACACCCAGAGCATGGGGTTGCATCCCTGACCATCTTGGCTAATAGCCATTGATGGACTTGTCCTCCATGAACTTACCTAATTCTTTTTTGAACCCAGTTATAATTTTGGCCTTCACATCATCCCCTGGTAATGAGTTCTACAGGTTGACAGTGTGTTGTTTGAAGAAATACTTCATTTTGTTTGCTTTGTTTACAATAATTTAATCAGGTGACCCTTCATTCTTGTGTTATGTAAAGGGGTAAATAACACACTTCATTATTCACTTTCTCCACGCTATTCATGATTTTATAGGCCTTTTTCATATCCCCCTTGGTCGTTTCTTTTCTACGCTTTTCTTTCCCCTCATATGGAAGCTGTTCCATACCCTTAATCAATTTTGTTTCTCTTTTCTGTATTTTTTTTTTTCAATTATAACATATATTTTTTTGAGATGGGTCAACCAAAACTGCACGTAGTATTCAAGGTGTGAGTTTACTATGGATTTTTATAGTGCATGATGATATTTACTGTCTTATTATCTGTCCCTTTCCTAATGGTTTCTAACATACGATTATCTTTTTTCTCTGCCTCTGCACATTGAACATATGTTTTCAGAGAACTAGCCACAGTGACTCCACAATCTCTTTTTTGCGTGGTAACAGCTAATTTAGACCCCTACATTTTGTATGTATAGTTGGGATTATGTTTTCCCATGTGCATTTCTTTGCATTTATCAACATTGAATTTCAACTGGCATGTTGTTGCCCAGTCACCCAGTTTTTTGAGATCTCTTTGTAACTCTTCGCAGTCAGTTTTGGACTTAACTGTCTTGAGCAATTTTGTATCATCTGCAAACTTTGCCACCTCACTGCTTACCCCATTTTCCAGATTGTTTATGAATATGTTGAACAGCACTGGTACCAATACAAACCCATGGGGGACCCGCTATTTACCTCTCTCCACTGTGAAATCTGACCATTTATTCCTACCCTTTGTTTCCTGTCTTTTAAGCAGTTACTGATCCATGAGAGGATCTTCCCTCTTATCCCATGACTGCTTACTTAGCTTAAGAGCCTTTGGTGAAGGATCATGTTAAAGGCTTTCTGAAAGTCCAAGTACATTATATCTACTGGAGCTCCCTTGTCCACATGTTTGTTTATCCCAGCAAAGTATTATAATAGATTGGTGAGGCATGATTTCTCTTTACAAAAGCCATGCTGACTCTTCCCCAGAAATAGTGTTCATCTGTGTGCCCTTACCCAGTGACCAGTCTGACAGTGGCCAGGAGGAGGTCATTTCCCTGACTCCTCATCGTGGCCCACCATCACAATACAAGGGTCCTCCCCAATTCCATCGAGCCAACCCACAATTGTGATACAGGCCACCTGGAGTAACCCCTCTGCCCAAGCCTGCCCTCCTTCCCCCCACCCCCGTGGCTATATTGCAGTCCTTGGGCAACATACACACATGTTGCAGCTGTCCAGTGTCTCTCAGAGAGAGTCCACCAGATGGTCTCCTACAGCCTGGCTGTCCAGAGCCCCTGAGCCCCTGAGCTGGGGGAGGAGGAAGCTTTTTCAGAACAGGAAGAAAGACTCGAAGGGGAAGCTACCCCCCCAAGCAAACTTCTCCTCATCTCCACCAGATGAGGCTGTAATGTCTCTCCCCCCCCCCCGCCATCACTAGGTGATGATTTTAAGAACTTGCTGGATCATACCAAGAGAGTGGCAGATGAGCTACAGATTCCTCTACAGGAGGTGGCAGATACACATCACAAGTTGGTGAATATTCTGCACACCTCTTCCTCATCCAGAGTTGCCTTCCCAATTAATGAGGCTATTCTAGATCCTACCAAAGTCATCCAGCAGACTCCAGCCTCCACCGCACCAACCAGCAACACAGCAAAAAAAAGTACTACATCCCTCCCAAAGAAGCAAATTTGCCGGCGACATTAGTTTAGAGTCGTGAATTACCAAACTGTCATGGTCAAATAAAATTTTATTAATTATGGGAAACTGAATGCGTTTTTGGAGCATTTACTGGAGAGACACAAGGAGCAGTTTCAGACCATTCTTAGACAGGGTCAGTTAATAGCCAGACTGGTGCTAGAGACAGCACTGGATGTAGCTGATACAGCAGCCCGCCCAGTCTCCAGGACAGTGGTACTGAGGCAGGCTTCTTGGCTACACCTTTCTGCATTTCCCAAAGCTCTGCAAAAGATTTCCTGTTTGAAGGGCCCAAACTCTTTGCAGAGAAGACCGATTCTTCTCCCCACATCCTGAAGGATTCCAGGACCACATTACACTCCCTAGGAATCTACACTGCGGGACAGAAGAGAAGATATACCTCTCAGCCACAGCACAGGTCACAATCTCCTCAATACCCACCATCTCAGGCTGTTATTAGCCACAGTGTAAGAAGACCAGAGCTCAAAAGCAGAAGCAGACCACACCCCAGTCTGCGACCTCTCAAACCGCCTCTTCTAAGCGTTTTTGACGGGTTGGTCAAGGGCCTGAACAATTATACCTTGCAACATGAGCTGCCAACTACACACTTGTCACCTTCAGAAGTCACCTGGCCCTATTTCACAGCAGTTGTGAGAATATCAGCACTGACAGATGGGTCCTGGAGATTATTTCGAAGAGTTATGCCATTCAATTCATGTCCCTCCCCATTCCAACCCTCCTTCCCTGTCCCCCTTCAGGGACCCTTCTCATAAGAACCTACTTCATCAGGAAATATATCATTTGTTATGCCTAGGGGCCATTGAACCAGTTCCAGTGCAACTCAGGAGCAAAGGGCTTTACTTTCATTATTTCCTGATCCCCAAAGCGAAGGGAGGTCGGAGGTCCATTCTAGATCTAAGGGTATTAAACAAATACGGGAAGGTGCAGACTTTCAAGATGGTCACACTAGCAAGGAGATTGATTTACAGCACTCGACCTACAAGATGTCTACTTCCATATCTCAATATAACCATTGTACAGGAAATTTCCTATGGTTTACCTTTGGGGCAGGACCATTATCAGTTCAGACTGCTCCACCCAGGGTATTCTCCAAGGTTCTCTTCATTTTAGTGGTGCACGAATCCCGGTACAGCAACTGGAGTTTATCCGCACCAACCTTGAGAGCGTTCCTCCCACTACACAGACTCGCCACCCTGGGATGAATGCTTTCCTAATAAGCTGGGGAGCTCACCTACACAACCACAAGGTTCAGGGCAAGTGACCTTCCATATCACTCTTTGGGAGCTAAAGGCTGTCAGGAATGCCTGTGCACACTTTCTGCCTTTCATCAAGAACACCCATGTGAAAGTCATGATAGACTTAACATGACTTGTATGTTTTACATAAATCACCAAGGGTGTGCCAGATCTCTCTCCCTCTGCAAGGAAGCACTCAAACTTTGGAATTGATGCACCCATCACAATGTGCTTATCTCAGCTGTCTATCTACCAGGGATATAGAACATGATAGCCGACAGTCTCAGTCAGAATTTTTGTCACGACCATGAGTGGGTACCGAACTCAGAGGTGCTTCAAGATATATTCGCCCTAAGGGGAACTCTGATTATGGATCTCTTTGCTACTTCCCAGAACAAAAAATGTCATTACTGCTCCAGGGCCAGCCTGGGGAAACATTCACTGGGAAACGCCCTCATCAATTTCCTCTTCTGTCCAAGATCCTGTTGAACATTCAGTGAGACAAAGCGAGAGTTATTCTGATTGCCCCTCCTGGCCATGACAAGTCTGGCTCCCTTACCTGACACTGATGGCAATATGCCCTCCTGTTCCTCTTCGGCACATTACTCACCTGCTCTCTCAAAACAATGGGCTGATCCTTCACCCCAACTTGCGGTTCTTCCACCTCCAGGCTTGGCTCCTTCTTAGTTCCAAGGCTTAGAGGCAGAATGCTCTGATGAGCAAAGACATGTCGCTACACAGCCAAAAGTTGACCACTCGACATATTCGCCTGCAAAATGGAAACGATTCCAAGTTTGTTGTCATTCTAAACACATAGACCCAACCTCATCTTCCCTCCCTCTGATTTTACACTACATTTTAGACCTCAAGAGGTCAAAACTCTCTCTCAGCTCCCTTAAGGTACATCTCTCAGTGAAAACGGCTTTCCACTGCCGGGTAGACAGATTCTCAGTGTTTGCTCACCTGCTGACGCATAGATTCCTTAAAGGCATTGGGAATCTCTTCCCGCATCAGTCTGGGATCTTAATCTAGTTCTCAGGGCTTTGACTAGACCTCCCTTTGAGTCCATGGAAAACTTGCTCTCCCTTACACCTGTCCATAAAAACAGCATTTCCAATTGCCATTACCTCAGCTAGGCACATAGGAGAAATAGTGGCCCTGATGGCACACCCACCATTCACGGCCTTTTTTAAAGACAAAGTAACCCTAAGGCCATATCCCAAGTTTCTCCCTACTTTCTCTGCACTTTCCATATGAATCAACAGATTCATCTCCTTGTTTTTTCCCAAAACTGTATTGTGACAACAGGGAGATGATTCTGCATAAGGACACTAGCATTGTGCTTGGACAGGACTAAGGACTTTAGGAAATCCCCTAAATTCTTCCTTTCGTCCACAGAAAGATCCAAAAACTTTGTGATATTGGCTCAAAGACTATCCAAATGGGTCTCTGGTTGCATTAATCACTGTTATCAAGGACGCAACCTGCTTCCATCCAGAGTCCATGCGCACTCCATGAGGTAAATTTCTACCTCGGTCACATTACTTAAAGATATCCCTATCTCAGAAATCTGTAGAGCAACGACTTGGACTTCTGCCCATACTTTTGCAGAACATTTATGCGATCACTTAAGATTTGGCCCCCAACGCCATCTTTGACTCCACAGTACACTCTGTAGTGACAGACTCCATTCTGAAATCTCATATTCCAGTGGTGGGTACTGCTCGGGAGTCATGTATAGTGGAGCACCCATAGGGACACTACTCGAAGAAGAAGAGGAAGTTACTCACTTTGTGCAGTATTGATGGTGCTTTGAGATGTCTGTCCCTATGGGTGCTCCACAACCAGCCCTCCTCCCCTCTACTTTGGAGTTCTCTATAGGGCTCTGGGGTGGAGAGGGAAGTGAGGGGACTTCGCCCGTGCAGCGCTAGATAGCCTTGAGGCAGACCATGAGGGAGGGAGAGCATGTATGTGGGTTCAACGGATACTGCTACCAAAAATCTCCAATTAGAGGCTCAGGGGCACACATACACCTTCAGTGGAGCACCCTTAGGGACAGACATCTCAAAGAACCATTGTTACTGCACAAAGTGAGTAATTTCCTCATCGCGATTGGTTGATCCCGGAGACTTTCCCAGTCAATCACAATCTCTGGCCGCTAAAAGTCTGGTGGTGTAGCGGGGCTGCTGCTAAGGCAGGCTCTCTGCCTGCCCCGGCCCCACGCCGCTCCCAGAAGGGGCCAGCACACCCCCGCAGCCTCGGGGAAGGGGACGGTGGGCAGGGGTCTCTGTGCGCTGCCCCTGTCTGCCGGTACCACCCCTGCAGCTCCCATTGGCCAGGAATGTGGCACGGTGGCCAATGGGAGCTGCAGGGGCAGTGCCTGCAGACAGGAGCAGTGTGCGTACCCATGTGCCCCTCCCAGGGGCTGCAGGGGCACATTGGCCCCTTACGGGATCAGCATGGGGCCGGGACAGGGAGGGAGCCTGCCTTAGCCCTGCTGCGCCGCCAACCGGGAGCTGCCTGAGGTAAGTGAACCCCCCTGCCGGGAGCCCACACCCCAACCCTCTTCCCAGAGCCACGTATCCATACCCCCTCCTGTACCCCAAGCCTCTGCCCCAGCCCTGAGCCCCCTCTCAGAGCCAGCACCCCATACCCTCTCCTGCACCACAACACTCTTCCCCAGCCTGGAGCCCCCTCCTGCACCGAAACTTCCTCCCAGAGCCTGCACCCGCACCCCCTCCTGCACCCCAACACTCTGCCCCAGTCTGGAGCCCCCTCTTGCACACAAACTCTCTCCCAGAGCTTGTACCCCTCACCCCCTCCTGCATCCCAATCCCCTGCTCCAGGCTCAGCCTGGAGCCCCCTTCCACACTGCAAACCCCTTGGTCCCAGCCCAGAGCCTGCTCCCCCTCCCGAACCCCAACCCCCTGCTCCAGCCCAGTGAAAATGAGTGAGAGTGGGGGAGAGTGAGTGACGGAGAGAGAGGAAGATGGAGTGAGCAGGGCGGGGCTTTGGGAAGGGCTGGGGCCTCGGGGAAGGGGCGGGATAGATCCTGGGTTGCCCTTAAATTCAAAAAGCGATCTTGTGCATAAAAAGGTTGGAGACCACTGATCTAGACTAAAGAGTAGCTGTGCCACCCTTGCCCTGCAATCTTGGATGCCTTACGATGCCTGAAGGAGTTCCCACCTGGGTTGCTCACAAATAGCCTTCCAGCATGCAAGCCGTACCCTGAGTATTTGTGTGTAACTGCGGCATGCCAGCCAGATTTGGGTTAGACTCCAGCTCTCACTAGCCTTGGTCATACTGCAGCGTGACCCCAACATACCCCCAGTCTTAGTTTTCCCATGAGAAATGTATGTCCTTTACTACCCAGCCCTCTCCTGGACAATAGAAGTTATATAAAGTCTGTTATTTCTTTAATAGAAATAGTATGCATACAACTTGCCACCGCAAATGGAGTTTCCCCTGCATTTCAATTTAAACACACTGGATTAGATAAAACAAAAAAACCGCCAAGTTTATTAACTGCAAGGAGAAAGATTTTAAGTGAGTACAAGTAATGAGGCATAAAGTCCGACATGGTTATAAGAAAAATAAAGATAAAACTCAACTGGTGCATATCTTAACTATGTTAAATTCAAAGCAGAGTTTTCTCACCACAAGCTTTCAGCAGTCTTACTGACAGACTTTTTAAGTCAGGACCCCTTCTCCCAGAGTCCAATGAATGCTTTCTTTGTCGCTTCAGGTTGCATTAGTGCGATGGGCGGGGAGAGGAGGTGTTGTGGGGTGTGTCCCTTTTTTTTTTTTTTTTTTTTTTATAGTTTCAGTTCCCCTCTTAAAAAACATTTCCAGCTGGGTACCAAGAGACAAAAAATTTGTGGGGAAGGATGTTTCTTGCTGCTTTTTCCTCACCAGTTTCAGCTTTCTTTGTTTCCCTTCATGCTTGATGACTCTGTTTTCTGTTCAAGCACAGCACACATTCCTTTGTTTGAGATAGACCTGTTCACCAACTTCTGCTTGGGTAGGGCTGTGGTTTGGAACATGTGTTAATAACATCATACAGGGAAATCTTATAACTTAACATACAATGTTGCCACACATATTTCATCAGGACAATATTTACTAGAAAATTATGAATTTTCAAATGATACCTTACAAGACATACTTTGTACAAAAAAATATTACAATTGTGTGGACACAGGTACATTCTGTCACACTGTCTCTTCATAATAACTGGGGTCCCCTCCCCTGGACAGGTATCCTCAGTGCAAGAGGATACCATGACATCATCTGAAAGGAGAGTCCTAACTATGGGATTATTTCCCTCTACTCCAGTTTGATGTTTTCCTTCTCCTAGTCTTTCAACCTCCTCAATAGCACAGAGGCTATCATACTGGGAGAGGGACTGTTCTTCTGTATCCTGGAAAATCTCCTCTACATACATCTGTCTCTCTTAGCTCATCTGGTTCATTCACTCTGGTCTCAAGAGCCTGTACTTGGTCTCGGTGAGCTGCTTGCACTGAATGCACACACATGCCACCTGCCCACAAGGCAGGTAATCATACATGCTATATTCAGTGCAATAAACTGGATAGCCCTCACTTTGATGCTGGACTTCTGGCTGCATTCTCTTTACACTTGTAGGGTTTTTGGGGGCAGGGAGAGGGGAGCAGTGATTATTGGCCTAAGTTTAGACAATGTTTATTGGGTACATTTGGCTTCATGTTTCCTCTTTAAACTCCCTCATAAAACTCTCATTTGCTACTCCTGTTGGCTATCTCCTCTGGTCATTGTAACAGCCTTCAGCAGTATTGTCTATAGCAGTTGTTCTTCACTTTGGGGTCAAATCCAGTGAGTTACAACATTTTTTATATATAAATAATTCCTGCAGGATTGCCAAACCTGAGTATTCATTAAAGAAAAAAAGTTTCTAACACAATGTAATTTACTACTGTAATTAAGTTTAAGGGGACAGATTTTCCAGCACCTTGCCTCCATTTTAATGTTACTTTGTGTTTACCTGATTATGCCTTTAAATCAGATATTTAGTCATCTAAATTACCTTAATTGTGTCCACAGGTAACTGTGGGCATAATATTGCATTTGCAGTTTTTTGTTCTTGTAAAGCTGCAAGAACAAAAATGCAGTTCCAGTTCAGGCCAGCCTATTGAATATTTAACATTAGAGAATCAATATTTTTAAATTTATGCAAAATCAGATTTGATTTCAAGATCATTATACTTACCAACTGGGACACATTTTGATTTGAATGTGAAAGTTCAAAGCTTTGTGTTCCGCCTGTTTTGAGAGTAGCAAACTGTCTAGTATGTGTCTCTTTCCTACTTATCAGAATTTCCAATCTTGTGTCAAATAAAATGGAATGGGATTTAATAAACTTAACATTGTATTTCACATTTACTAATTTAATGGAGGCTGTTGTTTTCTCAGTGGAGTGGATCCTTTTCTGCTGATTTCAGTTGGGGAAGTACTCTACTTTGAGCATTATTTTTAGTGTAATTTTCAAATTATTTATTTTAAAACTTTTTGCAAGTTAATAGTTTGTTTGGTTTGTATCTGAAAATAAAGAACTTGCTGCTGATGCCACCACTGCTGTCCCACTTCCCTCTGAAACTCAATGTTCCCACCTCTTGTGCTTTCTGCTCCCCTGTCTCAACCTCCCCATCCCCCAAGAGGTTCACTTCCCAGTCAGAGCGCCCCACTCAGTATTCTAACCCACACATATCATTGCAAATAACACATTACTGTACGTGGGATAAATAATGGAAAGAAGCTAATGATTTGCATTCATCTTATTGGTTTGTTTTTAGTACTCCACTGATGTAGGATTGGTCAGATAATTTATTCCAGAGGTTCTCCAACTGTGGTACATATGTCACTGTTGGTACGCTGGCTGCAGCCAGGTAGTATGTGGATTGGTTAAGGAATAGGCTCACAGTAAGAATCCATTTTAGCTACACTGATTAAAATTATGATGTCGATACATCATGCTTTTGAATTTTAGATCTTAAAGTTTGTGGATCACTGACTAATTCACGAAAGTACATTATATTTTTTGCATAAGTCATTTGAACATTTTATTGTAATTACTTTCCTATCTGTACTTTGATATTTTTAATGTGAATTTTGCAATGTCTTAAATGACCTTTGTCTGTTTTTTTGTTTGGTTTATTTCACAGGATGGCTTTTGGAATCTCAGCCCAGAACTTGGGGTTATTTTGGATCTTGATGTGGATTATTTAACCAATATTTTCCTTGCAAAAAAAGGCATTTGGTCCCTAGGTACATCAGTTGTTTTCTCATTCATTAAAAGTAGCTGGATGGTATTACAGTTAATGGTTTTGTTTGGTTTTTTTAAATGTAATAACCATGTGTGTGCAGTAGAGCTTATATTAATGTATATTTTCCATATTACTAACAATGTCTTAAGATTGGCTCACCCTAGATTTTAAATAGACACTATCAATTTGAAGTTTTCTGAAGTTACTAATTTTTAAAAATTCAAGTTTCTGCTAGAGCGTTCTTTCAGTGTCCTGGCTGCTGTGTGCCTGTCCTATGGAGGCAGCATATTTTGGGCAGCAGTGGAGGTTCTTTTTGTCCTGGTTATTATACATGCTAGATTAAGCAACTCTGAAATGTTTAATTGTATTAGGAAAAAAAATCAGACTCAAATGTTCCCACTTTCATCCTCAGAAAGGTGGAGTCACTTCTACATAATGGAGAGGAAGGCAAAATGGTACCCAGCTGAGGCCATCCCTCCCCCAGCACCCTGCTGGACCCAAAACTATGCAGGGGAGTCCTCCCTATATTCTGGGGGCAGTAGGACCTAGGTAGTGCCCCTTCTCACTCTCTCCCTCATGTGGGCTTGGAAATAAACAGCAAAGAGGAGCCAGCCAGAGTCTCCAGCCACTAGTGACAGGCAAACAAAGCAGGGACCTCGGAGAACTTTCTGTGGTTTTGACTAGACTTTCTCTGCCCTGTGCTGAATGGCTTTTTGCTTCAAAACTCCCTTCCTCTCCCTCAGTCTCTTCACCTTAGCTTTACTCCAAACTTGTTGCCCCTTTTACCCTCTTTTCCCCTGCCCTGTCTCCCTCACCCTCACCCTCTTCCCTTCACTTTCCATTTAGCTGACCTGCTACCTCTCCCTTCCATAAAAATGGAACTAGCATGGCATTTGGATGCCTATAGCCAATCCTCTGCTCAGCAGATTGGTTGAGGGTAGAAGTGAACAGGGACCAGCTGGATGCTTTCCACACAAAATGTCAACATTATATACTGGGCATAAAGTGGAATGACTTCATCTGTAATGCAGATGTTTGTGGTTGTTCGGGTCTACAGACTACCGGTGCCATTGCCCGCACGCAGCACCTTATACTTTTCAGACATGTCACAAGGATGCCACAAGACATTCCAGCGAACGCCGTTCTCCGGGTGGCTTGTAACATCCGGGATAAAATTGCACCAACCGAGGTGTAGAGGCGGCCCAGAGGCAGACCTCCTATTACATGGGTTCATCAAGTCTGTTCCAATGTTGGACTCTCAGGCTGTCAATCCTTTGCAGTTGTGCAGGAATGGACCAAATGGCGAATGATCGCTACCGCCAACTGTCTGGCTAAGTGTTGAAGAAGGACATTTGCTGCCATCATATTGTTCACTCTGCTTCTATGTATACCCTTCCCTCCACATCACGTGTTTGTGTTGTCTGTTTAGATTGTAAGCTCTTTGGGGCAGGGATTGTCTTTTTGTTCACACATACATTCCAAACTACACTGATGTACTGTTTCTTCCCACCCCTTCCCATTATGTTGTTTACATCTTTCATGTATACATTTCCTTCTTCCTTGTCAGCTATTGCTCTGTGCTGTTGGCAGGCAGAAAATTAACATGAACAAAGTTTGTCCTCTCTGAATCACTTGGGGACAGTGCTTAAAGTGTGCATGGGGAGTGCAAACTGGGCAAAAATAAAAATTGGGTTGAGATGTGCAGTTTAATCACTGTCTTACCAAAGCTGCTGCTCCAGTGCTTCATCAGAGATCAGAAATTGTACAAGTTTCCCCTTGCTGCTTGCACAAAGACCTAAGTGGAACATGATGGAAGCAACCCCAAACCACAAAAACCCAGCAGCACACTGCCAGCCCTTGAGTTCTGACTCCAATGCAGCGAACTATATGTCTCTGAAACTGTTTTTAAAAAAGCATGGATTATTGTGTATATTGGGTGATGAAACAAAATTAAACAGCATTAGGATAACTAGATTATGTGAGCATGACTATTACTTTGACAGTAAGTACTACAAAATATAAAATATTAACTTTGTTGACAAGTATTAATATTAATGTTGACAAGTAACAATTATACTAGGAATCACACCCTTTTCCCTCCTTTTTAGGTCCTAAAGGAAGAGAAGTATTGCAGTTGATTGCTACACTTTTGGTACTGCAGTTCATACGTTATAATCAGCAACTGGAAGGGATAACCTTCAAATCTCTAATGAAACTGGATGATTCACCTACTTCAAGGTGTGCTTTAGATTCATGCATACATTAAATATTTAATGTATGAATGTAAACTGCTGAACATTTTAACATGCGTGAAATGAATAGTTATTGGGTATTGGTAACTAATATACGACAGCATATGACTGTTAATGAAAAGTATAATTGACAGTGTCGATGCATTGCTTCTTACAACAAAATCTTTGTTTTCAAAATGTGGTCTATAAAATTAAGAAATACATAAACAATGTCCTGCATCAGCAAAAAACTTTTATTTATATAGTAAATGGGAACAGTATTAATTTTAGGGCTTGATGAGGCTCTTAGATGTATGGCACAGATCATCTGGACCAAACCGTCCATCCCTGATATCAACATCATCCACACCACAATCCCCACTCTGTCCATTAACCCTCCAAGTGGCCTGGGCAATGCAGATGGTCCCCAGATGAGAATCCTCTGCAATATAATATAGCTGCATGCTGTATTACGTTTTGTATGGGCGATCTCTGCATCATGGAACTTCCCTTTACTGAGGAGGTACAATGAACACCAGACAGCTGGGGAGCCTGTCAGCACCACTCCACCAAAAGGGAAGGGGGAGCGCAGCAGAGATCTAGGAGCACATGAAGGAACAGGAACACCATACAGATGGCTCCGGCCTCTAGCAGATTCCCCATGGTATGTGAATTCTGGGAATTTAACCCCTGCATGTAGTGTGGGGGATTATACCCCACCTTCCTGCTCCTTCCACCCACCCCCAAAAATTATAGGAACTTGCAGCAAGGAAAACCTTGTGAAATCTTCCTCTGTAGTCTCCCTGCCTCAGGTGTTTCTGTGGGAGATGTTATCTGGCTCTATATACCTAGGGTTTCTGTGACAAGTTACAAATAACATATGATAGATGTGTCATGTTGCTTAATGCGCTACTGGAAGGCACACACCTACTACATGTTGAGTATGATATAAAAACCTAAACAAACTAGAGAGATGCTTAAATTAGTTTTGTCCTGTAACCTCAATCAGGAATGTAGTACATAATAATAAAATGTGATGTTGGGTTAAAACATAGTAGGGAGAAAAGGAAAATGGGAGGAACTCTGCATATATGTGAACACATTGAGGACCCAAAAATTGAGTCAAATCTGATATTACTGCCTTGATGAGATGCTTTTTATGGACTAATTCACGCTACCTATGTCACTGAAGTAGCTAGTGCACATTAACTACTCTGCACTGTTACACTTTGGAAGTGTATTAAGCTAAAGTTCATAAAGGCACTCAGTGCGAATTAAGAGTGTCCACGCAGGGAGTTTGTGCGAAGTAGACAGTGCACTTTAAAATCACTCCCTAACTTATTCCACATTAACTTCCCCATGTAGACAAGCCCAAACATTTGTGGTGAATTTGACCCTACATCTTTCTCCATGACAATGCTTTCTGAAAAGACCAAGAAAGCTGCTCAGGCTAGACTTTGTTTTTCCTTGAAATCTCTGCCTCAAATTATCATATATATATATATATTATATAAAAAGAGATCTTTTGTTAATGATTGGGTTGAAGCATTGTTGATATTTTCTCCACCAAGTGACTTCGGTGGCAAGGGCAAGATTTTCTTTTTGTATCCTTTGGTGCATTTGATTGTGCTTAGTTTGTAGACAGCTGCAGGAACTGCTCAGTTAAGTCACTGTTCTCATATTTCAGTATAATCACACTTTATTTCTATATACAGTGCTATTCACTGGGCTTTTGCTTCAGTAAAGAAAGCAGTGGAATGGGTAAGAAGAACTGACAGACAATTTCCAGCCATCTGCTATCGACTTGAACTTGGGAAGGATTGGGACTCTGCCACTAAGAAGTTGTTGGGTATCGAGTTAATCAGCACCAACTTTCCTCCAAGTATTTAATCACAGAAGACTTCTATAAGAGTTAACTACTTTACTCATTTTGCAATTATAAGACAAATTACAGGAGTTCACTAAATTAATAGAGGATAATTTGATTTTATATCTGTATAATTATTAGGTAGTTTTAATATCCAGGAAATTAACCAAAGACATGGAAATTTGGGGTTTTTTCTTATATTGTCATCAATAAGGACAGTAATTTTAAATTTAAATATAGTGTTTTACTAAGAGTAAACATATACTGCAATTCACTGTCTAAAACTCTATTTAGCTTCTATGTTAGATAATTTTTAATTTAAATTAACCATTTTGCAGTGCTAATGCTTTTATAATGTGTTTAATATAAATTTGATTTCTTCTATAAACCTTATCCACTTCTTTGGACCAGTAGCACTATATAAAAAAACTGTAATGTAATAAAGGAATTACATCAGCAAGGAAATATTTCAATACACTGATGTCAAGAGGTATAAGAAGCTGAATAATAAAAAGCAAATAAACATTTCAAGGTTTTCACTTAGGTAGTTAGATAATTCGTTCAGTTGAGTTTCTCATCAAAATGCAGCCAAAAGAAGCTGCGTATCTGTGATAATGATTAGGGGCATATGCCTCTCTCATGTCAGCAATCTGTGAATCATTAGATGCCCAACTGCTTCTGGATGTCCAGGTAGCAGCCTTTTCTTTCCAACACAGACATTGCTACTTTTACCTGTAAAAACAACAGGAGTACTTGTGGCACCTTAGAGACTAACAAATTTATTTGAGCATAAATTTGTTAGTCTCTAAGGTGCCACAAGTACTCATGTTCTTTTTGAGGCTACAGACTAACACAGCTGCTAATCTGAAACCTGTTACTTTTAGCTGTGTCTTTGGCACCTTGTGGTTGGACTACTGCAATGTGTTTTAAATGAAGCTGCATTTTAAGACAATGTGGAAAATACTGCAAACGCAGAAAATGGTTATCTGCATTCACAGAGACAATATAATGCTAAAAATCTCACTTTGGTTTGAAAACTTTTTATCTACTGTACAGTTGTTACAATATTCAGAGTAACAGCCGTGTTAGTCTGTATCCGCAAAAAGAAGAACAGGAGTACTTGTGGCACCTTAGAGACTAACAAATTTATTAGAGCATAAGCTTTCGTGGACTACAGCCCACTTCTTCGGATGCATATAGAATGGAACATATAATGAGGAGATATATATACACACATACAGAGAGCAAAGACAACTCCCACCTGTTTATGCTCTCTGTATGTGTGTATATATATCTCCTCATTATATGTTCCATTCTATATGCATCCGAAGAAGTGGGCTGTAGTCCACGAAAGCTTATGCTCTAATAAATTTGTTAGTCTCTAAGGTGCCACAAGTACTCCTGTTCTAGTTGTTACAATAAACACTTAATGATGATTAATCACTGAAAGTCATTTAAAAAAGTATATTTTTCTGGCTTTCTTTTCAGTTTGTTTAACAGCATTTTGCACATAGTCAAATTCCCTAGTTTGTGTGGGTCTTTTACACAAGGGGAGAGAGAGAGAGAGACTCTTTTGAAAAATAGGAAATGTGATTGTAAAATCACAAAAATTGGCAGGGAAACTTGGGGCAGATTTAGGCCTTGTCTACACTACAGAGTTTTGTCGACAAAAGTTATGCCAACATATAGCAACTGCTTTAATTAAACTGCTGTAATTTAATTTAATTTAATTTAATTAAACCGTGGGGGGGAAGGATAGCTCAGTAGCTTGAGCATTGGCCTGCTAAATCAAGGGTTGTGAGTTCAATCCTTGAGGGGGCCATGTAGGGATCTGGGGCAAAAATCAGTACTTGGTCCTGCTAGTGAAGACAGGGGGCTGGACTCGATGACCTTCCAGCTCTATGAGATAGGTATATCTCCATATATGAATATGTCTACACTATGCTCTTAGTGTCAGCAGAGTGCATTCACATAACCACCTGTACCCTTCCCATGGCCAGAGCCCTGAGACCCCTACCCCCCCCCCCCCCCAATGGCCAGAGCCACAAGGCCCCTCTTCCCCCGCCTCCCCTGGCCACAGGAGCCCCAGGCTGGCTGAAGCCCTGAGTCCCCCCCATCCACATGCCTGGAGGAGCCCTGGGCAAGCCAGAGCCTGGAGGAGCCCAGGGCTGGCTGAGAGAAGTGCCATGCTTCCCCTCCCCGGACCCAGCCCACCCAGGGAAAAAGCGTCTGTTAGAAGACACTTTTGATATGCCCCATGCAGGTTCCTGGGCGTCTGAGGAGACGGCATGTGCCTCCTCAGCCACCCTGGAACCTGCCTGGGACATCATAAAGCAAAAACTTCACTGCCAAACCCTGCAACTGGGGGTTCAGCGGCCACAGCAGCACAGGGGGAGGCAGAATTTCCCCTGGCCTATTATACCCGACGCCTATGCTGGGCTCCTAGTCCTGAGTTGCTGAGAAAAAAGATAGTCTTCCTAGCTCCTTCCGGCCCCAGCCTCCCATATCACCACTCCTGCCTCTGTTGCTCAAATGCATGCAAGTCGATCAGGTCTGGCCCCACCTCTCTGACATGGAGAAGAATCAATGCTGGGAATCAGGCCTCTACCTGTACTATGAGGAACCAGGACACTTTGCATCAAGCTGCCCTGTGAAGGTCTAGGTAGCACCCCGATCAGAAAACACCAACCCTCAGCCCTGATAGGGGGAGTCCAGGCTGGGTTGGTGCCGTTCCTCTTTCCCCAGCAGGCTACTCAAACACTTTGCCCACCAGTTCCCTGGTGATGGCCAATCAGCGCCCAACACCTCTCCAACTCAAGCACCCTGCAATGCCCAATACCAACCTGAGGTGCTGGTGGAATTGGGAGCCTTGTGCAGTTTCATTGATCTGGATTTTACCCAAGCACACCATATTCCCACCCAGTGCAAGGACTCCCCCGAGTTAGGGAAGTCTATAGTCACTCCTTTCGCTGGAACTGTCACCTACCAGTTTGCTGACAGTCCTGTTTCCCGAAAGCCGAGCTGGGACCAGCTACCATTTGTGGCTTTCTCAGTCCTCCAAAGAATTCAGTAACATTAACAGAGGATCCAAGGGCGACCCTGGCAACCCCTACAACTACCTAGTGGCTGCACAGATTCCTGTTGAATATCAACATATGCCAACATGTTCAAAAGAAAAGCCAACACTCTATAGCCCCATTGCAGCTATGACTGCCCCAGCGACCTCCAGCCAGGAGCTGAGCTTCCCTTTAAGCATATTTTCTCCCTCTCTGAACCTGAACTACAGGCACTCCAGAGCTACCTCAAGTAAAACCTGTAGAAGGGGTTCATTCACCCCTCCACATCCCCTGGGGAGGCCCTGATCTTCTTTGTGGTAAAGAAAGATGTCTTCCTCCAGCCTCATGTGGTCTACTGAGCTCTGAACAAGGTTACAATCCAAACCAGTACCCTTTCACTGCTTATTAATTACTGCTTGAAACACTCTGCTCTGTCCAGGTCTTCACAAAGTTGGACCTCCACAGAGCTTATAACTCTGTGAGGATCTGGGAAGGAGATGAATGGAAGACCTCCTTCCATACTAGGTATGGCCTTGTAGTGAGGCTCCGTCTGGACTTGAGAGCGAGGGATCACTACACTTCCCCTAGTGGGTGGAGCCAAACCTGCCCCGACCTCCTCGCTGGAAGTACAGGAGTGGCACAGGAAATACTAAGGAGGGCCCAGCAGCTCAGTCAGTTGAGTGGTAGCTGGGGAAGGAGACAGACCTCTCCAGATCACTGCCAAGCACTGGAGCTGAGCCTGCACTGTGCCCTGCCCCCGGAGGAGTCCAACCCTGGAGAGGAGTTGCTGGGACCGCCATCTGCAGTGTACCCCAAGGTCTGTGTATTACTTATGCCTTGCCTTAGCCAGGAGGTTTAGGCAAAAGCCTGCTCCCTGCTCTACCCTGCCCAGAAGGCCAGAGCTTCCCCTATAGACGGTTCAGTGCTGTTTGCCTTAGCCTGGAGGCGTAGGCTAAAGACTACTCCCTGCTCTGTCCTGCCCAGAGGGCCAGACCTTCCCTGATAGACTGTTAATTGCTGTCTGCCCTAGTTGGGAGACTCTGGGCAAAAGACTGCTTACTACTCTGCCCTGCCTAAGGAAGCTAGAACTCCAGACTATTAATGGTGGTTTGGCTCTTCTAGGAGGGTACGAACTACAGACTGCTTACTGCTCAGTCCCACCAGTGGGGCCCGAGTGCTGCTGCCTGATGCAGTGAAGTGGAGTGGCCCTCTTTTGGTCAGAGAGACACACCTTGTCCCCTATGGCCAGGCAGCTGTGTAGATGGCACTTTTAACTTAATGCTTCACTTTCCTCCACCTTTAACTGTTTGCGTCTGTCTCGCACCACAAGATACATCCTGTCGATCCCCCCAACCCTGGCAAACCCTTATGACTTCTTCCTCTGCTCCTACTCTCACATTGTAGTGCATCTCTGGCATAAATCCCACCACCAGGCTGATGTCCTCCACTACAAATTCATTCTTGCCCCCTTCTGTTCTGCTGCCTTCCTATCTAAATAATTCTATTTTTCCACCTTAATTGAATCCCACACCTGCAATCCCACCTGCCTTTTTCCCACCTTTGCCTCACTCCTTAAGCCCTCTCTCCTTCTGCCTGCACAGGATCTTGCTAATTGCTTCCAACAGGAAAATTTACAAAATACAATGTGACCTTCCCTTGCCTTCCTTTCCCTTCCTACAACTCTCGCCTCCTTCAATCCAGTCACAAACATAGAATTATTTACCTGGGTAATGGTAATGTCAAAAATTTGTTAAAATCGCCATCTTGAATGATGTCTAGTAGTTGTTTGGCAGCCATGTTGGCTACCCTTCTCTTTGGAATTCTGGTGCCCTTTTTTTGAGTTTGGTGCTCTGTGACATTACTGACATAACCTGTGACTGCATAGATCATTGTTGCAACCACTGTTATATATTTGCAGCAAATATTGTACAAAGGTTGTCGTGTGAGGTCTCTATGGAAAGGTTGTGATTTGCTGATTATGATTATGCTATCTGTATGCATGTATCATTTTTGTATTTAAAGTTATAAATATTGGCTTTATACTGTATGTATTTCAAACTTGTGCTACGCTTCTGGGTAACACCCCAGGAAATTTGGTGTCAGCATGTCTAGCCTGCTTGATGGCCCATTAAGGACCATCAGCTATACAACTGACCCATTGAGAGAAGGCAGATACACCTTGTGACTCAGCAAGGTATGCAGGAACATGCCTATGGACAGAACTGTAAGGTTTTTCTATGCCATGTGCTGGATAGCTTGTCTTTGGAACAAAGAAAGCAGAGACCACATGGCAAGGGACTATAAAAGACTGCTGCATCTCCTCCATCTTGTCTTCAATCCTACTTCTGACCTCTGGAGGGACTTTGCTACAAACTGAAGCTCTGAACAAAGGACTGAATGACCCATCCCAACTGTGGATGTACTCCAGAGACTTGATTTGACCTGCAGTTTAATCCATCACTGCTACAAGCCTGAACCAAGAACTTTGCCATTACTGTATGTAATTGATTCCATTGAACCAATTCTAGCTCTCATCTATATCTTTTTCCTTTTATGAATAAACCTTTAGATTTTAGATTCTAAAGGATTGGCAACAGCATGATTTGTGGGTAAGATCTGATTTGTATATTGACCTGGGTCTGGGGCTTAGTCCTTTAGGATCGGGAGAACCTTTTTCTTTCACTGGGGCATTGGTTTTCATAACCATTCATCCCCATAACGAGTGGCACTGGTGGTGATACAGGGAAACTGGAGTGTCTAAGGAAATTGCTTGTGTGATTTATGGTTAGCCAGTGGGGTAAAACCGAAGTCGTCTCTGTTTGGCTGGTTTGGTTTGCCTTGGTGTGCAAAGGAACCCTGGCCTTGGGCTGTAACTGCCCTGCTTTAAGCAATTTGTCCTGAATTGGTACTCTCAGAAGTGTCCCACCAAAGGCAGCATCCTTACGTGCTCTATTGTGGAAAAGGCAGGAAAAGAACTGGCCAGGTGGTCACTAATCTGCCTAGAGACTAGAGGATATAAAAGCCCCACTCACAGGCTCTAGGGTGCTGTCTTCCCTAGCAGCAGCCCGCGTTGTCGGATCAAGAACCGCCAGAAGATCTCTGAGAGATACCACCACAGCTACTTACCTGAGAGGTGATTCTGATCCTAATCCTGGTCCAGCAGTCATCAAAGGTCCGAGTTCCTCCTGCACTCCCTGTCATTCCCAAGCACAGTGGTAGGTCCGGATCCAACATCTCGAGGCCAAGACAGACAATCAGACAAACTTTGATCTGTAAAGTATAAATACCTTTGTCTGTCATTTGTAGAGGGAGGGGGTTCTGGGCTTCATAGCCATGCAAGCCACTGAGATATTTTGTCCATATACTTACCTTATGTTAAATAAAGCACCTTTTAGTTTACCTTTTCTTGTCCCTTATCCTTATTTGCACTGAGATCAATTAGGTGATCAATCCTAATTCAGGGACAGCCGTACCTGTGACTTCTTAGCAGGGGTCCATAACATCCTTAATTTCTTCCTCCACATTGATAGATTGTAACAGGGTGCTGATGTCAGGGTGTTCCCCTCCTCCCGCCCCTGTACCTCACCTCCACAAAGCTGGGGGGCAGGGACATGACAGGGCTTAGGACAAAGGGAGCTTGCTGACAGCTGCTGCTGTGTCTGAATTTGCTGATCTACTTAAAAGGGTAGTTAAAGCGTACTTAAAGTGGGATCGAGGTTCTTAAAAGGGGAATACACATCTCTGTCACATACACACACAGAGTGTCTTTCACACTCACCTCCCAACACATACTTGTGTTGTTGTTGTTGTTACTTCCTGATACTTCTTTCAAAGTGTGTTATTTTAGTTTTTTGGCTGGTCTATGCATTTCATAATTTTTATTTCTCTCTTACGCTTAAATTTAATTCTTTGAGTAGTGAGTTCTAAAATGCCTAACCTGTCCTGGCTGGAGTAATTATCCCTCTGGTAACATTTTAAAATATATATTATATCTAGGTTTTTGGTTTCTAGTGGTGGCGCACATCACCTCAATATGGTGCACATAAAATTCATTCTGCACATGGATGGAAAAAATTAGAGGGAACACTGCTCATTGATCCCACCTGCCTCTCCAACTACCGCGCCATCTCCCTTCTGCCTTTCACCTCTAAACTCATTGAACGTATTGTTTACAATCGCTGTCTGGAGTTGCTCTCCTCCAGTTCCATCCTAGATCCTTTCCAATCCAGCTTCTGCCCTTTGCACTCCACTGAAACTGCTCTCTAATAACTAGCCAAATCTCAGAGACCCTCCTTTATCCTCATCTTCCTTGTACTGTCAGCTGCTTTTGACACAGTCGACCATTCTCTCTTCTTGAAATCTTGTGATCTATGACACTGCCTTCTCTTCATTCTCCTCCTACCTCTCTAACTGCTCTTTCAGCATGTGCTTTGCAGGCTCCTCCTCATCCGCCCTTCAACTTTTTCTGGGGTTCCACAGGGCTCTGTCCTTGGTCCCCTTTTCTTCTCCCCCCCAACTTATCTCTGAGTAATCTCATCTGCAAAAACAAATAACTACTATCTCTATGCTGATGACTCACAAATCTATCTCTGTTCCAGACCTGTCTCTTTCTGTCTATGCTAAAATCTCAGCCTATATTTCTGGCAACTCCTCTTGGATGTCTAGCTGTCAGCTCAAGGGCAACATGACTAAAACAGAGTTCTTAATCCTTCTCTTCAAACTCTCCCCACCACCTCCTTTCTCGAACACTGTGGAAAACACCACCAACCTGCCTGTCACTCAGGCAGTATCCCAAAATATGACTGTCATATTCAACTCAGACCTCTCTCTAGGTCTTCACATCCAAGCTATGTCTAAATCTTACAGATATTTTCAGCATAACATCCCTAAGGTATAGTCTTTCCTATCCATCCACACAGCTAAAAATCTCATTCAGGCTCTCACTATCACCAGTCTCGATTACTGCATTCTTTTCTCTGGCCTTGACCAATCCAATCTTCCCCTGTTCATATCCATTCAGAATGCTGTTGCAAAAATCATGCTCCTAGCCTGTAGCTTTGACAATGTCTCCCTTCTCTTTGAATCCTTTCACAAGCTCTTTTAGTAGGAAGAAAGCCTGAGACATAAGCTCTTGTATCAGAGGCCTAGTATGAGGAAGGACCTGCTCACAGAATTTGGTAAGAACAGGGCTGATATTGCAGAAATACACATTCCTAAGAAGTACTAGTCACAGAGTGCTCACACAAACACATCACGATATCAAATAGTACCAGACATCCCGATATCAAGGATGGTACAAAAACATTCCCCAAGGATAACAGGAACACACTGACCACTTCTAAAAGATAAGGTCAGGATGACAGTATGTAATGGAGATGTTTTGATTGAACCAATATGTACAAGATGATAACTAGCTACATCAGGTGGCAGTAACTAACTATGTCAAAAGACAGTACTAACTTGTTTGTATCAGGGTATAAAGATGTATCTCAGAGGGAGTATCTTTGTCTGGCCTTATGGAGGAACGGAACGTCCCGCCGTTCACTAAGCTGGTCCATTGTTATGGGCATACATGTACTAGTGGTCTGCTAGAGTCTTCGGGATACTAGTACCATGTTTTGTCAACAATAAACCTGGCTAGGTGCCTTCGTCCCTTAATGGAACTTGTGATCATTAGGTGGTTCTCTTGAGGTCTGCCTTACCAGCTGTCTGCACAGGGCTGGGGCGGCACACAGAGGGAACACACGCATGCAGCCAAACATCTATCAACATCTAATCACAACTCTTCCTTCCCTATTGTATCAGAGATAAGGTACTTGTACTCACTTTCAAAGTCTTTCACAAACCATCCCCAACCTATCAACTCTCATTTGGTACTAAAATGTTGATTTATACTTGCTTAAATGTAAACATGTGAGTAATCCTTTCAATGAAACCATGCATGTGCTTAGAGTTATGCCTCATCGAAGCCCTGCTCTCACTCCCATTGACTTAATTAGAAGCAAGCCCTACACTATTAATGCTATAATTTATTACTGTTGCCAGATTTCTGTTACTATTTGAACATGAGTGAGCTATTTATTTATTTTGCTAATTTTCTTGCATATATTAGTAGGTTCAAGCTGAATCCATACTGCAAGGGGAAAGTAAAAGAAATAGTGACTTTGAATCTTCCATAGATTTTGTAGATTGTAGGTTTTAAAAATAATTTTAAAATGCCTATTTAAATCAACAAATGTTGATATGTAATCTGCAAGTGGTATCAAATTGATCAACTTCTACCCTGGAATGAGAACCTTGAGTCCAAAATCCAAGGAGAGGAGTTAAAGACTTGTTAAAATGGAGAAGAAAAAGAGCACCTGTGTACTCCTGGCTCCATTTAAGTCAATGGCAAAACTCCCATTGATTTTAATGAGGCCAGAATTTTACCTCATATTGTCCAAAACTTACAATTCATAACCCGATGAAAGAAGGGGAAAAGGTACATTAACTGTGAAACCTGATTGAAAGTTCAGCTACAGAAGAGTGAATAATTCACAACCATTAGTCCTCAGGCCTGATCTGAAAGACTGAATGAAAGAACAAACATTTATGCCAAATTTGTCTCTGACGTAAAGGAAGTCTATAGAGTTAAGTAGGGATGAATTTGGCTGATTATCCCAGTATCTCTGCCTGAAGGAAGGATGCAGGTTAAATAGTTTTTAGTTAGAGTCAATACTATTTTCTATCAACTCCTCTCCATTTTTTCATTCTTGGAGGGGTTTAAAAGTGGGACATTAAAAATTGGTAGGCTTTGCTGCAGTTAAAACATATTTATGCCACATGCTAAATTCACAAGGAAACAAACTAGGATGCCAGTGCCTTAAGAACAAGAAAGTCTGCAACAGGTAGGTACTTGTATAAAAAGAAACGCTTCTAAGTCTGTGGTTTGTGAAGAAGCTTTTGTAATGTAAACGGATGCACTAGTACAGACTGAAATAATCATATGAATAGAAGGTAAACTTTCCTTCCTTCATCGTCATTAACTATATTAATAGCAACGCATAACCATTTCACTGATCATGATGTAGCCTGCACATGCCCATCTACAGTGCAACTAGACATACATGGCACAGCCTGACATTCCATTAATTTGAATGACATGAATTCCATAGGAACTACTGCTGGAATATATTAAAATCCCAACAGCAGTAAATGCAGTCAAACAAGCAAGTGGTTTCCCCCTACAGAAAGAAGATATCTCTGTCATTTCCCCCCTGACTCTTCTGTAGAAAACAAAGATATCTGACCAGAGCTGGGATTGTCTTTAAACATCACTAGATTATTTCCAGATGTAAAATACTACTCAATTTTAAAAAATGAACTGAAGTGCTTGTTAGATTCCTCCCCCACCCCTTACACAGGCAAACTCTGTATTTTCAAATCCCTCTGTGGAAAAAGCAGTATATTGCCATTGCTGCTGCCCAGTGCTTGTCAAGGAGTAACAGCAAAGAAATTGATGTGATCTTTGTCAATTTAGCACTGCTAGTTCACTGAAAAAGAACTACGGCTAGCATCAGCTCAGGCAGGATCATCTGCTGCAGCTGGGAAAGGATTTCTCCCCAGTCCCCACCCAAACTTTTGATCCTCCCCATCACTAGTGAAGGACCACATTTATGTCTCTGTTGTATAGAGAATTACTCCTAGAGATACCCACCAGCAACAGAAGAGCAAACCAAATAAGGATCACAGCATGTTCACGTAGTGCTGCTGTCACTGTAGAAGCAGGGTGGCTGCCTAGAACCATCAAGAAAGGGAGGATGGACAGAGAGATCCAACAATGGGGAAGAAAAAAAACCCAAGGGGGGATATGGGAAGGACAAGGAAATATATGCGAGGGAGATAGGTAGACTGAAAGCAAGGGTTAGCTGCATGTCTAGGAGAGCTCATATTAGCTTGGCACTAGCTTCTTGGGTGCATAGGGCCTATGAGTACTAAAACAGCATACTCTGCCCACCAGTTGAGTCAAGCATCTTGTACCACACTTATACAACCCCGTTTGGCTGACTGAATGTGCAGCATTTACAAGCTAAAAAGTAATCTGTAGGCTGCCAAATTATATTGTGATAATAATTTTACATTTATAATCCATTTTTCATTCTGGATTACTATTTATATAGAGTATCCTAAATCTGATGGGACTGTACATTAAAGTAATAAAATGTGCCTGCTGCAAAGAGCTTACAGTAGGGGTTTCAAATGATTTATAAACAATAATGCCCACCCCAAGCATTCTATAATAATGAGTCAAGACCCAAAAATCATGAGTTAGCTAAAAATAATAAAATTTGGTTTCTTTTTATTTGACTAAGGGGCTGGTCTACACTGAAAAGTTATATCAGCATAGCTATGTCTCTCTCAGGGGTTTGATGTAGTTAAGACAATCTAACTTCTACTGTTGACAGGCTGGGTTGATGAAAGAATTCTTCCATCTACCTAGCTACCCCTCTTGGGGATGTGGATTACCTACAGCAGGGGTAGGCAACCTATGGCACACGTGCTTAAGGTGGCACACGAGCTGATTTTCAGTGGCACTCACACTGCCCGGGTCCTGGCCACCTGTCCGGGGGGCTCTGCATTTTAATTTAATTTTAAATGAAGCTTCTTAAACATTTTTAAAACCTAATTTACTTTACATACAACAATAGTTTAGTTATATATTATAGACTTATAGAAAGAGACCTTCTAAAAACATTAATATGTATTACTGGCACACGAAACCTTAAATCAGAGTGAATAAATGAAGACTAGGCACACCACTTCTGAAAGGTTGCCAACCTCTGACCTACAGCAACAGGAGAATCCCTCCCATCACTGTAGCAAGTCTACACTGAAGCACTGCTGCAGTGTATGTGCCACTACAGGTATGCCATTGTAGCATTTTAATTACTCCTGAGGGAATTCTGCACTATCACACAAGTGTAGAATTAATATCACCCCCAAATTCCCCCCTCCCTCTCCGCAGAATAATTGCTTCTGGTGGGGAGGCAAAGGGAAACTGCAATTACACCTGTCACTCACCAGGGACTGATGTTGTGCCAGAAGAGAGGGCAGCTAACTTACTGGGTATCCAGCCATGGAGAAGGAGGGGCAGAGGTTGCCTTCCTCACAGCGTTGTGCCCGTGGGACCAGGTGAGGAGGCATGGGATATGGGGGATTGGACAGGGCAGGGTACAAGGGGGTGCTGGGGCGGCAGGGTCACACAGACTGGGATTCAAAAGGGCTAGTGGGGAGGACAGACTGGGCCAGGAGAACAGGAGCTAGTGTGGTAACATTGAGCTAGGGGCTGAATGGGAGTGGAGGTGCAGGGCCACATGGGGCGGGGAGGGAGGTGGCTGAGTGTGGCTGCAGGGACACATGGGAACAGGGACAGCTACGCCTGGTTGAATTGGGAGTGGGGGTGCAAGGCCACATGAAGATGGGAGGAAGTGGGGGTACAGGGCCACATGGGGACACGTGCTGTTATGCCTGACTGAAAGGGTATGAGGGTGCAGGGACACATGGGGATGGGGCAGATGTGCTTGGCTGAATGAGAGAGGCACTGCATGGGGTAGGTTCCCCAACTCCCTAACAATCCCCCTCTTCCCCCCCCCCCAAAAATTGTTCAATACTTCTTTCACCCACACTCAACAAACCTCCAAGTTCACTTCCAGGCTTCTTCCCAGCAATTACTTCCCTCTCCCACCTTGACTCCCCCAAGCCTTTGCACAGCTTCTGAGGGGTATGGGAAATACATTTATGTATTGTAGTTTAAATGAATTATTGCTCAAAGTTCTGTATTAATATGCCTAGTAAGGAATCTATTTGTCAAAAAACATTCCCTGAATCTTTTTTTGTTCTCTGTATTGTTACAGACATAATTGCTGACATGTGTTTTGAAATAAATTACCAAAATAATTGAAACTGGCATGATTGTGTTATTTTGACAAACAAAATATGCAGAATTTTACAGAATTTTTAAAATTGTGTGCAGCATTTTTAATTTTTTGGTGCAGAATTCCCCCAGGAGTATTAAGTGTAGACATAGCATAAGTGATTTCTGAGCTTTAGGGTACACTTGGTTCACATTTGCTGGCTATTCTCTGCAACGTGAAGGCTAATAAGGTTTTCTGGGTCTTATAAATGAAAATTGAGATTCTTAGCTTCAGGACCTAGGGCTATAAGAAGCACAGTAAATATTGTGAGACTCATATTGCCAATTCTATAGAAACTATGTAGAGAGACCACATCATCCACCCCTGAAATGAAGCCACTTCTAACATGAAACACAATAATGCAAATATGCAATAGTTTAGGACATGAAGTGATAACACTGCGCTCACCAGCCTTTGCAAGTGATATGGGTGATGGATTGTACAGCATCCTAGATAAGAAGGTTCTGATCCTGATTGGGGTTGCTAGGCATTATTGTAAAACAATACTAATAATCAATGTGGGCACAGAGGTATGCACAAGGGGGGGGCAAATTGGAGCACAGCCTCCCACCCCCAATAATCATCTGGGGGCCCAGAACTCCTCCAGTCCTAAGGCTTCGGTGGCAGGGACAGCGAGCTCCTCCTGCCTGGGGTTACAGGGAGGAGAGTGAGCTCTTCCTGGAGCCAGGGCAGGGAGGGAGCAGGAGGGATGGAAGGAGGGAAGAGCAAGCTCCAGCCGGAGCTGGGGCAGGAGGGAAGAGCTGAACATGCCCCCCCAAAAGGGGTCAACGTTGAATTTCTGTGCATGCCCGTGTGGGCAGAAAGCAATTACTATGAGTATAATGTGGCTATTACGCTTGAGTTAATGTGACAGCTTTCATCTTTGCCAACACACTGGAGATTGCACTGAGGACCTCCAGAGTTGAATAGATGAGTCACTAGAGACTGAGTCAAGAAGCTGGTTTTGTAGGTGAGGCTGTAACAGACACACAACCTCTGTGAATTCAACCCTTTATGATCAAGATATTAAAATTGTGTCAAAACAATGGGCCCTTGTGCAGAGCATTGAAGGAGAGGCCTTCTGAGATCAGTACACCACACCCCCCTTAGCTAGTATGTTTACATCCTGAAGGTGTTTATACTGGTCTGAAGCCAACCGCCTGCAACAATTTAGTCAATCCTCCTCATAGCTGAAATGGCCAAGAGATTCTCTGCTGCTGAGGCAAGTGACCAATGAAACCTTGAGGAAGGGTCATTCCTGTATCCTGCAGGTTGTGGCCAATTAGAACCTAGCCAGAGATCAATCCGGTTTGTGCTCTGGTATTTGCCCTGATGATGATGAAGCATTGCACACAGGGCTGGCTTTAGGCCGATTTGGCTGAATTGGGCCCCGCGCCAAGAGGGCCCCGCGCTGCAGCTCTCCACCCCGCCCCCCAGCTCACTTTCCCCTCCTCCCCTCCCCTGAACACTCCACCCCCTCCCCTGCTTCCCGCGAATCAGAGATTCGCAGGAAGTCTGAAAAGAAGCAGGGGCAGGCCGGCAGCACAAGGTAAGCTGGGGTGGTGGGGGCGCGAGAAGGGCTCCGGGGAGGCGCCGCCCGTTCCCGCCGAGCACGCAGGCCCCAGCGGCTCTGGCCTGGCCCCCGCGTGGCTCCGGCCCAGCCCCCGCAGCCCAGCGCGGCTCCGGCCCAGCCCCTGCGGCGCGGCTCCAGCCCGGCCCCCGCGGCACGGCTCCGGGTTGGACCCAAGCCCGGCAACCCCGGCCGGAGCGTGGCTCGATTCCTGGGGGTGGGGCTTGCTGCAAGCCCCGCCCCCAGGAATTGGGCCCCGCTCTTGCTAAAGCCGGCCCTGATTGCACATTTTTAACACTGAGGACCATTAACCATTGTGTTGGTGTCACTAGGCATCGCTACCAGGTAACTCAGGAGGGTGGAAGGCCATAAGTGCCGATGAAACCCCCCTGCTCTAGGTCTAAGTGAGCCAAAGTAACTCCTTCTTGTTGGGGTAGGGGTTCTCCATCTCTAGCAATTTTTAAATAAAGATCAGCTGTTTTTTTCTTAAAGATACGCTCCAGTTCCAACGGGAAGCCCTTGGCCTGCGCTCCACAGGCGGTCAGACCGGACCAGCACCGTGGCCCCTCCTGGCCCTGGGACCCGCGCTTGGGGCGGACCGGGACGCAGGAGGCAGACGGCAGCGGTGGGCCCCGGAGGCTCTGGCATGGCAAGCGGCGGGCAGGGAGGGGCCCGCTAGAGGAGGAGACAGGAATGTCACAGCAGCCCCGCCCCGCCCCCGGCTCGTTGCTGGGGTCAGGCCTGCGGCTCCCCGCCGGGATCAGACAAACGGCCTCCGAGCGCCGCCCCGCGCGCACGCTGCGGGAACTTCTCCCCCACCCCGCCCCTTTGCGCCTCTTCTTCTTATTGGCTCTTCCCTGCGGCGCTACCAATTGGCTACTTGGACCTGTCACTCTAAACCCTAGCGGCCGCTGGGATTAACGCTGGGGCGTGGGAGGGGGCTACGTTGCGTTTCGGCTCGCTGATTGGCCGAGGAGGCCGCGTCACGGGGCTGCCCGCCTGGTTGTGGCTGTCGCAGCTTTTTTCGGTGTAGTCGCTTGAAATTCACCCCAATATGGCGGCGGCCGGGAGCGGGGAGGAGGTGGCGGCGGCTGAAGTGGAGAAGGAGGCGGAGAAGGAGAACGAGGCGGCAGCGGCGGGTTCTGTTAAGGCCGCGGGCGATGCGGGCGGCGAGAGCGAGGAGGAGGAGGATGTGTTCGAAGTGGAGAAGATCCTGGATGTGAAAACAGAGGGGGTGGGTGACTGAGGGGAGCCCCGGCCCGGGGAGGGGGATCCGGGGGGTGTGAATGAGGGGGGCGCTCGGCCCGGGGAGAGGGGGGGTGAACGAGGGGAGCCCCGGTCCGCGGAGGGGGTGTGTGTGTGAGTGAATGAGGGGGTCCTGGCCCGGGGAGAGTGGGGGATGGGTGCGAATGAGGGGGGGCCCGGCCCGGGGAGAGAGGGGGATGGGTGCGAATGAGGGGGGCCCCGGCCCGGGGAGCGAGGGGGATGGGTGCGAAAGAGGGGGGCCCCGGCCCGGGGAGAGAGGGGGATGGGTGCGAATGAGGGGGGCCCCGGCCCGGGGAGAGAGGGGGTGGGTGCGAATGAGGGGGGCCCCGGCCCGGGGAGAGAGGGGGGTGGGGGGGGCCCGGCCCGGGGAGAGAGGGGGGTGGGTGCGAATGAGGGGGGCCCCGGCCCGGGGAGCGAGGGGGATGGGTGCGAATGAGGGGGGCCCCGGCCCGGGGAGAGAGGGGGTGGGTGCGAATGAGGGGGGCCCCGGCCCGGGGAGAGAGGGGGGTGGGGGGGGCCCGGCCCGGGGAGAGAGGGGGGTGGGGGGGGCCCGGCCCGGGGAGAGAGGGGGGTGGGTGCGAATGAGGGGGGCCCCGGCCCGGGGAGAGAGGGGGATGGGTGCGAATGAGGGGGGCCCCGGCCCGGGGAGAGAGGGGGGTGGGTGCGAATGAGGGGGGGCCCCGGCCCGGGGAGAGAGGGGGTGGGTGTCAATGAGGGGGGGCCCCGGCCCGGGGAGAGAGGGGGTGGGTGTCAATGAGGGGAGCCCCCGCCTGGAGGGGGGGTGGGTGCGAATGAGGGGGGCCCCGGCCCGGGGAGAGAGGGGGGTGGGTGCGAATGAGGGGGGCCCCGGCCCGGCCCGAGGGGGGTGGGTGCGAATGAGGGGCGCCCCGGCCCGAGGGGGGTGTGTGAATGAGGGGCACCCCGGCCGGGGAGAGAGGAGGGAGGGTGCGAATGAGGGGCGCTGCGGCCCGGGGAGAAGGGGATGTGTGTGAATGAGAGGGGCCCGGGGAGGGAGGGAGGGTGGGTGTGTGTGTGTGTGTGAATGAGGGGAGCCCTGGCTCGGGGAGGGGGGGCGTGAATGAGGGGAGCCCCGGCCTGGGAGTGTGTGTGGTGGGTGATTGAAAGACATGGAAACCTGGCCCTGCAGGCTGCAAGAGGCGAGAGCTGGCCTGGCAGAGATGGGGGTAGGCAGTGTATGAGAGGAGAACTGGCTGGGTGGGGTAGTGAGTGGATGAAGGGAGACCAAGACTCCTCAGCTTTCCACCTGTAGCTGGAGCTAGCTGCTGTTATGGAGCCGGCCCTGCCTGTTACCTCTTCCATTCATTCCCTTCTCTTTTCTTTTCCCCAGAAGCCACCTGACTTTCTCCCTTCTCCCACAGTTCCTGCCGCTGTGTCACTCTTGTCTCACCTCTCCCTTGGCCAGGCATTCCTCTGTTCTGCACCTGAGTCTTAGATCCCTGGCTAGACTATGGTGAGGGGCTGTGAGGGAAACAGCCAAACAGCTGATGCCTTCATGTGGGCTGGCTCCCCATCTCTTCCCCTCACAACACACATGCTTTCATTTTCAAATGTTATAACCAAAGGTAGCAGGGCAGCATCTTGCATAGGCTTGAATTTGGGTTTCTGTTCTTTTTGTTTCCACTTTTATGGGCCACTTATAACTCAAGCTGCTTGAAGCTAATTTAAAATACTTTGCTTTAAGTACTTCATTTAGCATAACTGTCTCTACCCAGTTGATCAGTTAGCCTGGGATCTCAAGCTGGGAGAGTCAAACCCTTTCTTTATGGCTACATGAAGTGGTGAAACTCTTCTGTGTAACATGGAATAAAGGCACAAAGGAGAATCATTTTTAAAGTGGCACGGACAGAAAATTGTTCCTAAAATACTTTCATTTTTGAGTCCCAATCATAAAACCATTAAAGACACAGGTGCTGATATTTGAGGTTATATGTATTCTTGTGGGTCAGGTTTGTCTGGGATGATTTTTTTGTTTTTGTTGGGCTATAAGCCCATGAGAACAGTGTTGTATCTTAATGCTTTTATTATATAACCTCTAATATAAAATACGGCTTTTTGTAGCTTTGGATGAAAGAATTAAAAAAAAAAAAATCATGTTGACAATTTTTCCCCGGTAGTTGCAGTGGTAAAATACATTGTGAAAATACCCATTTCCTGGATCAGTGGCTCACTGGGATAAGATTCTGACAAACATGGTCCTTTAGTAAATGTATTGTCTCAATGAACACATTGTTTAATCCATCTTGAACTTCCAGTTGTTTCTGAATATAACTTAAATCATGTAATCATCAAAAGTATTCTAAGTTCTCACTGCTGTTGTATGAAATTACTTTCCTTGTAGTGGTTTCTAGGTAGTTTTCATGGATCCATTAGGGATACAGAATCTCTCAGGCCAGGAATACAATATTAGAGACAGCAGGAATGTCTTTCACAACTTGTTAGCCTTTCTTTGAAATGCTGAGCTACTCTTAGGCTAGGTCTACACTACCTGCCTGAATCGGCGGGTAGAAATCAATCTCTCGGGGATCGAATTATCGAGTCTCGTTGGGACGCGGCAATCGATCCCCGAATCGACGCTCTTTACTCCACCAGCGGAGGTGGGAGTAAGCGCCGTCAACGGGGAGCCAAGGAGGTCGATTTTGCCGCCGTCCTCACAGCGGGTAAAGTCAGCTCCGATACGTCGAATTCAGCTACGCTATTCGCGTAGCTGAATTTGCGTATCTTAAATCGACACCACCCCCCACCACCCCCCGTAGTGAAGACCTGCCCTTAGGGCTTGTCTACACATAAGCTGCTGCAACTGTGCTGCTGTTGTGCTTCAGTGAAGGTGCTGCCTATGCTGACAGGAGGGGTTCTCCTGTCAACCTAGCTCTGTTTACACAAGTGGTTAGGTCAGTTTATTTGCTTCACTCAGGGAAGTGGATTTTTTACACCCTGGAGAAATACAGTTATACTGACTTAATTTCCTAGTATAGACCAAGCATTAAGGTTTGTATCTGCAAGATACAAATGTGACTTAAGCAAAGAGCCCTGCTTTTGAAATTTATATAGAACATGATGGAAACTCTGAAGTGTTGTTAAGTATTATTTTGTGTGGTTTTTATATAGGTCTAATTCTGCATCACATATAAAAAAATTTTATAGGCACTCTGATTGTGGAGAAATAGCCAAAATGTAGAGGGAAAATAAAATAGTCCTTCAGATTAAAACTGAAGTGCAAAAGCTTCAAGACTTACTACATTTATGTGCAACTTGTTGATGTTCACTATCTGCCAGATCTGTAACACCTCAGCTTAACACAGAAGAGTTCTGGTTTATGGAGTTAGCCCTAATTTCTTGAATTTTTCTACTTAAAACAGCTAACTTTTTACTAACATATACCTCAGTGTAAGACGTATCTCCTTCTGAAGTAAGTGTTAACTTGCACCAAAACAAAATGTTCTTTCAAAGTATTGCATTGTTCAATATGTTTTAAGTTTGTGAGGGGCTTTAAAGAAATAGTGGGGGAAGGTTTTTTCTTTGAAATACCTTGATAGTGTCCTTTTTAACTTGGAAAGGAAAATATTTCTCTCAAAATAATCTGACTTTACCAAAAAAAAAAAGAAAATTGAACATTTGAAGCTTACAACATTCCTAAATCTGAACAGAAAATGTTTTACTTTAAAATGATGTAATCACCCCCTGAGTGATGTAATTTGTAGTGTAGACATAGTCTTAGACACTGATTTGTATAGAAAACAAATGGGAATAAATGGTAAGTGTTCAACAGTGTAAAAGATTAAGTGGGATGTTACAAGGTTGTGTACTAGGTCTTGTGTTTAATATATTAAGGATCTGCAAAAGGGGGTGAACAGTGAGATGCAGAGCTTGCTGATGACAAATGTATTTAGAATAGTCAAGAGGAGCAAAATTTCTTTTGAAACTTCTCTCTCCAAAATAGTTGGAAAACAATGTAATTTTTGAGAACCACTGTTCACTTTCCCTCAAAAGAAACAAAATCCTCTTGCATATAAAGTGCTTTAATCCAGAGCCTTTTCAGTTAGTGAAATTGTCTCATGTCATGGATATTCTGACATGGAACGTACTTAATAAAGAATTAAAATATGGTAACATAATTAATACCAATCAGTATGGTTTTATGGAAAATGGTCTTGTCAGACAGATTTGATATTATTTTTTGGTGAGATTGGTTGATAATGGTAACCACATTTACAGAAGTTAAAGCATATTCTGTTAGACATCTGACTTATTCTGCATGATATTCTGATTTTTAAAAAAGTTTACATGCTACAAAATCAATGTAGCACATATAAAAATAGGTTAAAACTTGGTTAAAAGATTTCAAAATAACTAAATGAGGAGTCATCTAGTGGGGGTATTTCTAGCAGGATGCTCCAGGAATCTGTTCTTAGCCCAATGCTATTCAATATTTCTTTCAATGATCTGAAAGAAATAACAAAATCTCTGCTGGTAGAATTTGCAGAGAATATAAATTGGTGGAATGGTAAATATAAGTGGAGACAGGTCTCTTGGTAAGGTGGGCTCATTTGACCAACGTATGTTTTTAATACAACCAAATGAAAAGTCATACATCCAAGAACAAAGAATATAGGTTACACTTACAGTCCCCCATCCTTTATCCTGGAATTCAGTGACACTGAAGAGAAGTTGGGACATGGTGTTGATAACCCATTGAACATGAGTTCCCAGTGATGTGGTGTACTTGATGGCTAGTATGATCTTGGATGTTCAATCGGGAATTTTGAATAGGAGTAGGGAGATATTACCTCAGTATATTAGTGAGATCATTACTGGAATACTATGTCCATTTCTAGTATCCGCACTCCAAAAAGGATGTTAACAAATTGGAAAAGGTTTGGAGAAATACTAAAAGAATGATATGTGGTCTGGAAAACAGTCTTATAGTGAGAGACATAAGATGGCCAATCTTTTTCCTCCAGGAGGAGATTGAGGTGACTTAGGGATGTGCTTAGGCAGTTTCAGAGTAGCAGCCATGTTAGTCTGTATCCGCAAAAAGAACAGGAGTACTTGTGGCACCTTAAAGACTAACAAATGTATTGGAGCATAAGCTTTCGTGGGCTACTGCCCACTTCTTCGGATGCATATAGAGTGGAACATATATTGAGGATATATATATATATATATATATATATATATATACATACACACACACATATACATACACACACACACACATACAGAGAGCACGAACAGGTGGGAGTTGTCTTACCAACTCTGAGAGGCCAATTAAGTAAGCCATACCATCAGGGGCTCGTTCACCTGCACATCTACCAATGTGATATATGCCAGCAATGCCCCTCTGCCATGTACATTGGCCAGACCGGACAGTCTCTACGCAAAAGAATTAATGGACACAAATCTGACATCAGGAATCATAATACTCAAAAACCAGTGGGAGAACACTTTAACCTGTCTGGCCATTCAATGACAGACCTGCGGGTGGCTATCTTACAACAGAAAAACTTCAAAAACAGACTCCGAGAGACTGCTGAGCTGGAATTGATATGCAAACTAGATACAATCAACTCAGGATTGAATAAGGACTGGGAATGGCTGAGCCATTACAAACATTGAATCTATCTCCCCTTGTATTCTCACACTTCTTATCAAACTGTCTGTACTGGGCTAGCTTGATTATCACTTCAAAAACATTTTTTTTCCTCTTACTTAATTGGCCTCTCAGAGTTGGTAAGACAACTCCCACCTGTTCATGCTCTCTGTATGTGTGTGTGTATATATATCTCCTCAATATATGTTCCACTCTATATGCATCCGAAGAAGTGGGCAGTAGCCCACGAAAGCTTATGCTCTAATAAATTTGTTAGTCTCTAAGGTGCCACAAGTACTCCTGTTCTTCTTAGGCAGTTTGACCTCTTTAAATCAAGACGGGATATGACTTGAGTGCAAAACCCTGTTGGAGTACAGTTTTTGGTTTAAGCATTGCAGCTTTTTCACTTTTGAAAGTTCAATATATTAGAAGGTGGTGCTGGTTGCAAATATAGCACAATTATTTGCTTATCTATTTTGTGTTTGAATTTATGTTGTTACACCTCTACCCTGATAAAACGCTGTCCTTGGGAGCCAAAAAATCTTACTGCGTTATAGGTGAAACCACGTTATAATCGAACTTGCTTTGATACACCGGAGTGTGCAGCCCCGCCCCCCCGGAGTGCTGCTTTACTGCGTTATATCTGAATTCCTGTTATATCAGGTCACGTTATATCAGGGTAGAGTTGTACTATAATGAGTATGTTGGTAAGACCCTGCACTTTCCTTTTTCGGCAAGGATAAATATTGAAGTGTGGGGGCGGGGGGAGATCTCTTAAAATCTGAGATTCTCCTAACAATTAGGAAACTAAGAAAAAAATGCAAAACATCTATTTTAGCACGATAACACTATAAAATGGGAAGAAAGTAAAGAATTAACATTTAAATAAAATAAATCATGACTTTTAAAATCTTTTTTTAACTTATTTTAGGCCTGTCAAGCGATTAAAAAAAAAATGAATCACGCTCTGTTAAACAATAGAATACCATTTATTTTAAACATTTTTGGATGTTTACAACATTTTCAAATATTAATTTCAATTACAACACAGAGTACAAAGTGTACACTGCTCACTTTATTTTTATTGCAAATATTTGCACTGTAAAAAAATTGTATTTTTCAATTCACCTCATACAAGTACTGTAGTGCAATCTCTTTATCATGAAAGTTGAACTTACAAATGTAGAATTATGTACAAAAATTGCATTCAAAAATAAAACTGTGAAACTTTAGAGCCTACAAGTCCACTCAGTCCTACTTTTTGCTCAGCCAATCACTTAGACAAACAAGGTTGGTTACAATTTTCAGGAGATAATGCTGCCTGCTTCTTGTTTACAATGTCATCTGAAAGTGAGAACAGGCGTTCACATGGCACTGTTGTAGCTGGTGTTGCAAGCTATTTATGTGCCAGATATGCTAAACATTTGCATGCCCTTCATGCTTCGGCCACCATTCCAGAGTACACACTTCCATGCTGATGCTCATTAAAAAAATAATGCGTCAATTTATGTGACTGTACTCCTTGGGGGGGAGAATTGTACGTCTCCTGCTCTGTTTTACCTGCATTCTGAATATATTTCATGTTATAGCAGTCTCGGAGGATGACCCAGCACGTATCTGGCATGTAAATACCTTGCAACGCCGGCTACAAAAGTGCCATGCGAACACCTGTTCTTACTTTCAAGTGACATTGTAAATAAGCAGGCAGCAGTATCTCCCGTCAATGTAAAGAAACGTAGTGATTGGCAGAATAAGAAGTAGGACTGAGTGGACTTGTAAGCTCTTAAATTTTACACTGTTGTGTTTTTGAGTGCAGTTATGTAACAAAAAAATCTGCATTTGTAGGTTACACTTTCACAATAAAGAGATTGCGCTTCAGTATTTGTATGAGGTGAATTGAAAAACGCTATTTCTTTTGTCATTTTTACAGTGCATATGTTTGTAATACAAAATAATATAAAGTGAGCACTGTGCACTTTGTATTCTGTGTTGTAATTGGAATCAATATTGAAAATGTAGAAAAACATCCACAAATATTCCATAAATTTCAGTTGGTATTCTATTAAGTGCGATTAATCGCGATTATTTTTTAAATCATGATTAATTTTTTTAGTTAATCGTGTGCATTAACTACAATTAATTGACAGCCCTATTTTTTTTTTAACTCCACCCTGCTCTTCAATTCAAGTGCTTTTGGGCACATGTATGCTGCAATGTGAAGCCAGGAAAGGAAAAAACTGAGTTCTTGTAGCAGACTTCATTCTTGTGAAGTTGAGTAGATGATGTGTGTGTCCCATCACAGTATATCCTGATCTAGGAAAATGATTTGTTCACATTGTAATATGAAATTACTAAATTTGTTTGGAGAAGCAGCAAAGAACTTCAGGCAAAACCAAATGGTTAACAGAAGTTTAGTGAACTACTGTAAGAAATAAGTTTTATACTCACTGTACTTAAAACCTCTTTTGTGTAATACTTCAAACTATGAGAACATGTTTGGATGAATGATTATAGCAAAACACGGCTCATCTCATTTTTTAGGAATTAACATTTTCATCCTATAAAGTCAGATTAGACTAAACCATTATACATTGAGATTCACAAGAGCAAGTCGATACTGTAGAAACCCCCCCCCCCACCCCCTTCATAAACTCTTGTTTTATAAGTACTTTTTGCTCTCACAGGGTAAAATTCTGTACAAAGTGCGGTGGAAGGGATATACCTCAGATGATGATACCTGGGAACCAGAGGTTCATCTGGAAGACTGTAAAGAAGTGCTGCTTGAATTCAGAAAAAAAATTGTGGATAATAAGCCTAAATTCGTTAAGAAGGACATACAGGTATGTCTGCTTTCCCCTCACCTTCCAATAAAGACGGCTTTCCCTTTTTAGGCCTTATTTTCTGGTATTAAATGTTCCATGGAGTTGTGTGCAGACTCTAAAATATGATCAAAATTTCTTTGTAGTAGAGGCCTTTATTGTAATGACCATTGCTTGCTTGCTTGGGAGTTACTATTAATTAAAGCTTGGGTAAGATTACAAAAATCTCTTAAATTAGGGAAAAAATGCCGTAAGTGCCCTTTTTGGCCAAGCTTGTGAGGTCCTTACATTTAATTTGGTGGCATTTCTCTGTATGTAATAACTTATGAACCTAGTATCTGATCAATTCCAAAGTTATTGGGAATGTGCAAGGCATCAGTGGCCAGAACCTTATTGATTTTTGGGGAAACTGGAAAACCAAAAGGCGAGAAATGGAAACCCTACCATCAGATTACTACAATCATTGTTTCAGGCACCTCTGCAATCGTATATAGTTCAAACAGCTAATTGATGACATCCGTTAATGCCTTGTGGCATAAAAATACTCCTGTTTGGCTTCTTAATACAGTTTAATATTTTGATGCCCTGAATGATTAATCACCCAGATAAATTGGGAGTGTCTGGCTTGGGAGAAAGGGACTGGAGAGAATGAGGTGAAATAAGGGTGCACACAGAGCTCCTGTCATAGGTGGTGGAGCATGGGGGACTCCCAAAGGGGGGGCATATAGCTTTTGCCATGGGCGGGGGGAGAGAAACTGGGGCATGCAAAACCCATGGCAGCAGGGAGGTTGTGGGGCGTTACAGTGAATCCCTGAAAAAGAAGGGGAATGGGAGATGGCAACACAGAGAGCTTGTAGGGGAGGATGGAAGGAACCTCTGGTTTGTGCAATAAACTCAGCCTATACAAGAAATGAAGTGTATGACCTGCTAGTATAGTTATCTTTTCTCCTAGAATAGTCATAAAAATAAAAAAAATTTCTACATTTCAATATAAAATGGGCTCTCCTATTAGAGTAGTTTGAAAACATTCCTTAACACTTAAGTTTTGATGGGTATATTTTGCATCTGAACATGTAATCTTTTAAAGCCTACTGTAGGTTTGCATGCTTTCCTGCTGGTTTGGATATCCTTACACTGTAAGACTAGAGCAGGGGTCGGCAACCTTTCAGAAGTGGTGTGCCAAGTCTTCATTTATTCGCGGTAATTTAAGGTTTCGTGTGCCTGTAATACATTTTACATTTACAGGGGCCGGTAGATGGAACCCCAGACTGGCAGCGGGCTGAGTGGGGTCCCAGCTGCCAGCCCCGCTCAGCTTGCTGCCGGCCCGGGTTCCGTCCATCCAGGCCGACAGCGGGGACCCCAGACTGGCAGCAGCGTGCCACAGTAAATCAGCTTGTGTGCTGCCTTTGGCACGCATGCCATAGGTTGCCAACCCCCGGACAAGAGAGTCATTTTGTATATTGGAATGCTTACTTCTCAGTCCATATTATGAAACAAGGTTAACTAGATTACTAAATATTTACATAGATAAAGCAGTTATCTTCTGAAAGCTAGAATTACAGATAGGAACTGTGTTTCTCATTAATAGTAACAGTTGTGTCTATACCAGTGGAATAATTGTAAGCACAGAATGCAGAATCTGATATCAGTCTTACCACCATTTTCTTCTGTCTCTTGTAGACTAAGCTTTTGCAGGGAGGGCAGCAGGAATGGAGACCATTATGGATAGTCTTTTTAGTTTAAAGCACTGCTCTGTTTTGCGCTATCTTTTTTTTTTTTTTTTTTTTTGTTAAACCTCAGCCTTGCTATTATTATTTGTCTTAGACAGTTTTCTGCATCAGACAGGGAATGAATGTACCTCACCCAGATTCATCTCAAAGTTTAATTTTAAGCCCAATTTAGTTAAATGGTAAGGGGCCAGTCTAATCAACATTCAGTATTTACTGTCCCCACACCAAACGCTATCCTCTTCCAGTGAGAACTCTTTGCTCACTCGTTCTTTGAAGCCGTACTTTCCCTCCCTGCCTTGTTTGATTGTTCTTTCCCCAGTAATCTCTGGGATTTTTTCTTTGTTCCTGTTTAATTTATAGTAAGTGCAATGGATGATGGGCACATGAGTTTTGAAGAGACTCTTATAGGGTATGTCTATATTGCAATAACACCCTGCAGCTGGCCCATTTTGGCTGACTTGGACTCATCGGGCTCAGGTTGCAAGGCTATAAAATTGCAATGTAGATGCTCAGGCTGGAGCTCAGCTCTGGGATCCTCTTCCCCCTTGCTGGGCTCCAGCCCACGCCCAGATGTCTATGCTGCAATTTTATAGCCTTGGGGCCTGAGCCCCGCAAGCCAAAGTCAGCTGACTCAGGCCAGCCCTGTCTGTTTTATGGCAGTGTGGACATACCCATGTGCTTTAAAATAACCTACAACAGGTTTCTTTGGACTCTTGTGCCTTACTTCTGGAGAATCAGTAGATCAGCTTTGCAATATCAAGTTAATTAGACATGTCTACATTATGGGTGCTACAGTGGCACAGCTGCAGCTATGCCACTGTAGCGTTGTAATGTAGACACTCTCTACATTGACAGGGTGTTTTCCTCGGAGGAGAAAATCCACCTCCCCAAGAATTGGTAGCTAAACTGATGGAAGAAGCTAGTCATTTCTACACTGGCAGTTAGGTCAGTCTAAACTTTAAGTGTAGACCAGGACCGACTCTTGAAGCAAGAAAGAATCCAGAATCAAGTTTCTGCTCTATTTTGCTGCTCAACATAGCTACCCAGATACATCCTGCCTGTTTTTATTTTATTTTTCCTCCATGTGCCTGTTGATGCCACTTCTAGGGGTAGTAACTTGAGTAAGGGCTTGTCTATACAAATAATTCGTTCACAGGAAGCAGGGGGGGTGAATTTCCCCTGCACTATTCTGCCATGGACTATCTGTCCCTGTGGACCCTGCTGGCATGCATTAAGTTTGTTAATGCACTTTGATCTAGTCCCGTTTCAAAGAGGATTTAGTAATGGTCAGCTAAAATGGGAATAACCACTACAAATTGCAGATGTATTTAAAAATTTGAAATCTTGCACTACCCTGGGTTTGGGCACTATGGATTTAAGCATGTATAACACTGTTGTGCACTGAAGTACATAAATAATAAAGTTTAATTGGGAAAGGAGGAAAGAAATGTTTTCTGTTTTTCTTCATTTTATAGAAGCTGTCTTTAAATGACGACTTATTTGAGGCAGAATCTGACAGTGACTTGCAAAGTGAAGCAAAAGAAGACACGTCACCAAAGAAGAAGAAGAAAAAATCAAAAGATGGCGAGGATAGAAGCCCAGATGATCTGAAAAAGAAAAAATCAAAATCTGCAAAATTCAAAGAGAAACCCAGACTGGAACGTGAAAACTCCTCAGATAGTTTGATTTTAGATTCAAAACCAAAGAAAAGAACTTCAGAAACCAAGGAAGATTCAAAAGATCCTAAGAAGCAGAAGAAAGAAGATTCTAAAGAAATCAAGAAAAAGAAGGGAGAAATTAAAGATTTAAAGACCAAATGTAAAGAGGATTCTAAAGAAAATAAAAAATTGCGAAAGGAAAAACATGGTGACCTTCAGTTTGACTCCGAGTCAAGCACCCTAGATGATTCGTTTTCTCAAGTAGCTGACAATGAAAATTCAGACTTGTGTTCTGAGGGTAGAGAGGAGAAACAAAAGATAAAAAGTGGAAAAGAGAAATCTGAACAAGAAATTCTTATGAAGGATTCCATTGCTGATAGGCAGCCAGATGGGTCAGCAAGTACTGAAGAGGACAGCATTGAGTTTAAGGTTAAAAGAAAAAAGAAGAAACTTAAAAGGGCTGAAGATTACAAAGAGGAAAGTAGAAAAGTGGAAACAAAGGACACCTATTTGGAGAAGAAAAATATGCACAAAAAACAAAAAGCTCAAGAAAAGGCAAAAGCTTCTGCAGAGTTAGACAAAGTTTCACCTACACCTACTCTAGTGCAAAAAAGTTTGAAATTGTGCACTGATGAAAAAGGACGCAAGTCGACTGATTCAGTTGGGGAGGTAAGCAGTGTTATGAAATTTGAAAAACAAAGTTTAAATCAGACAAATATTATGCCAGGGACATACTTCAGACACCTCAAAAGCCTACTGTTTCTGATCGCAAAGACAAAGAGATAATTGGGAGAGTTAATGAGGATAAAATGAAAGAGAAGCCCATTGCACACTCTATAGGGGAGACTCTGAAAATTTTTCCTTGTATACTGAACATAATAAAGAAGGGAGCATGTTAGGAAAGAAGCGTGTCTCTAAGTGTGATCTGAATCTGGAGGACATGTCAAAGGAAAGAGGCAATTTATCAAAGGTAATCCTAAAACTGTTAAAAAAGTAAGTGTATATTAAGTTAGCTTGTTTTTTTCCTTCTGTTTAGTCTTCAATAGAGTATAAATCTCTCCATGGGGGGAGGGATAGCTCAGTGGTTTGAGCATTGGCCTGCTAAATTGTGAATTCAATTCTTGAGAGCGCCACTTAGGGATCTGGGGCAAAATCAGTACTTGGTCCTGCTAGTGAAGGCAGGGGGCTGGACTCGATAACCCTTCAGGGTCCCTTCCAGTTCTATGAGATAGGTATATCTCCATATATTATATTATGATAGGCCCTAACTTAATGAGTTGCTGGGGCGTGCTTGAACCCTGTTCTGCCTCAGGCCCTGTCCCCACTCCACCTCTTCCCCTGCCTCTTCCTACCCTCTCCCCCTCCTCTTCCTGCCCCTACAGCTGTTCTGTGGTGGGAGGGAGTGGGAGGAGCTGATTGACAGGGCCGCTGGTGGGCAGGAAGTGCCGGGGGGGAGGAGGTGCAACCTGCAGTGCTGCCAGTGGGTGCTTAGCACCCACTGTTTATTTTCCGAGGGTATTCCAGCCCTAGAGCACCCATAGAGTTAGCACCTATGAATCTCTCCAGCTTCCTTTTTTCAGTTGTTTGAGAAGTGGTTAGATTTCATTCTAAACAACCCTTGTACTATCTATTTTAGCCACTTGTCCCTTACCTTGCATCTCTGATCACCTTTAGTTTGGCATTCTTCCCCTTATTTTATAGTAAGGCATTCAGCCACCTAGTGAGTGTCCAGTCATTATCACACTGTGAAGTGTTCTTATATGGTATGGCTAACATGCCATCTCTGTGTTTTTAAGTATACCATTACTGTAATTTGTGTATTTTGGTATCCAACTAGGCATTGGAATCCTGAAATCACTTATAAACCTGAGTCTCCCAAATAGCTGTGCAGGAGGCTTGTCTTGCTAGAGTTTCTTGTGGTTATTTTTAGATAGAATGTAGACAATATAGAATAAACATCTGAAATTAAACATTTAAGACACATACTCTTCAGATTAATCTCAAAACATTTCTGAAGCAGTTTGTTTCTTTGATTTGAGGTACTATTATGTTCCTAACTGAGCACAAGATTATATTTTAAGGAGGATCTGGGGTAGAAAAGGTAAAGAATAAGTGTACAGTATTGGGGAAAAACTAAAATGGCCTTCTATAAAAAATGCTATTGAACAATGTAATGTTGTTTAGCTGCCTGAGACCACTGTATTCCTGCTTGCAGTTTGTGCACATAGCAAGATGTGAATGTTTTCATTGAGTAATAGCAAGATCTTTTTGTTACCCATGGCTTCCATCACACTTTCTGCTCCCTACAGTTTGTCCTAATTTTAGACATATCACAAGAAGGGTAACTGTAAGCTCTTTGAAACAGAGACTTTGTGTATTATTTGTGCTAGAAAAGCACCTAGCATACTTGGGGTATTGAAAGAACAAAGAAATGTGGATGCTAATAGTTTCTAGTCTCTTCCATTATAAAGTCATCATAGTATAATTCACTGTCATGCTAATATGTCCTTATTCTGTCCTTGTGTATGTCCAAACTCTGCTGCTTAAAGCATTGATTGAATAGTGCTAATTTTGGTGGTAATTTTATCATGTGAACATCTTTTCAATAGGAACTGGACTAAGGGCACTAAACACCTTTTATGTAAGTTTGTGTACAGATAAGATGACTTTTATTCTCTAACAACCTTGTCTGGATTTTAAATCAGCAAATCAAGTGTGAAAGGCTTTGTTTCCCACTATAGGTCACCTGTGCTATTCACTCTCTCCATTTTATTATCACCCTGCTCTCCACACTAATTTAATTACTAATGTTACTGATGGGTCTGGCAGAGAAATGCAGAACTCTGAACTTTGGTCCTTAGCATTTGAAAACTGGTCATTTCACTTTAATATAGCATAGCACTTTAATTTTATCTTTTGCCTTCAGTACCAGGAAAAGGAAGTAAAGAAAAATGAAATAAAAGAAAAACCTCAGAAACGATATGACTCTGAAAAGGAAGAAAAAGTCAGAAAAGAACAGAAGGGATTAAAAAGTAAGTTATAATCCAGGCTTTTGCACAGTTAAAGAACAAAGAGCTTTTAGATCAGTGGTCACCAACCGGTCGATTGCAATCGACCAGTCGATCCTGGAGCCCACAAGAAGGTATTTCTTTGAGTACGGCCCCCCCAGCCTCAGGAGGAGAGGCAAGGCTGCTGGCACTGATTGCCTGTGCGCATTCAGCAGGGAGCTCCGTGGTGGGGGATTAAAGCAATCGGCTAACCAGCCGCCAAGGGGAGTTGGGGCTGATGCCTGTGAGCATTGAGGAGAAAGCGCTTCCTTGGCTAGGAGCGCAGACGGAGTTAGACGACAGCCCAGACCATCCCCTTTACAGGGCTTGTGGTCAAGCAAACAACCTCCACCAAACCCCATGGTGCGCCTGCCCATACAGGCTTTTCCCCAGGGTCACCAGCCTGCAGGGCAGCCGTCCTACATGCCAGGGGACACTGAGGGGGAAAATGCAAAGCCATGCTTCCCGCAAGCCCTACAGGGGGTTTCTCCTTTTGTCTGGGTGCTTGCTCAAGAAGGAAGGCGGTTGGGGGAAAGCAGAGAGCGCTGACTTCATTCTCCCTCTGGAGTTGGGAAGCCTGCATGAAGTGCTGGTCAGATTTGAGCACTTGGCTCTGACAGATGAATGCAAAGAAACAACCAAGCTCGAGGGCCCTTTCATTGAAGGTTGTTGGGTTTTAGTGAAACTTTATTTCTTCTTTGCACATTGAACCGGGGTAGAGACAGGCTCCAGCGTGACCAATCTTATCCTCACAAAGTACAGAAGTGCACTCCTCCTCTTTCCTAATAACCAGGAGGCGCCATAACTCATGACACCTTTGGTTGCAAGTGCAGAATTGGGGAAAAAAGAAAAGCTTATCATGCATGGCGTGCACGTCTACTGCTCAGAAGTGTCAGTTAGACTACAGTTGTAGCTAGTGCTCTCCTCTTCTCTTTTTATAATTAAAAAATACATACCTAGCTAGCGTTAACAATGAATTACAAACCCGGGCCATCTAAAAAGAAACCGAAAACCTACAACTTCCATTTGGAATGGAAAAATGAATTTCTGTTTGCAACAGTGAAAGATAAGTGCATAGGACTTCCATGTCACACAAGTATATCGATAAGTAAAAGGGAATTTAGAAAGGCACCACAAAACAATACATAGCAAATTTAAGGACCGTTTCCCCTTAAATAGCGTGCTCCGTACAAAGAAAGTTAATGAATTGAAGGCTGTTTTGAAAGCTCAACAGTCATGTTTTACTAAACCAGCAGCAAAAGGGGAGGCCTCTACTGAAGCATCGTTCTGTGTTTGCCATCTGCTGGCAAAACACAAGAAATAATTTACAGATGGAGAAGTATTTAAAGAGGCAATGACTGTGGCAGCGGACTCCTTATTTAAAGATCTCAAAAACAAAGAGGAAATAATGACGGCAGTCTAGAACATATCACTTGGGGCTTCCACAGTAGCAAAACAGGTGGAATCTTTGTCCGAAGACATCTTTCAGCAACTACAGCAGGATTTGAATGACCTTGAATGCTTTTCACTGCAGTTTGATGAATCGGTTGACATGACCGACACAACCCAGGTAGTTTTTTGTTCAAATGGTTTTTAAGGATGCGATAACTAAAGAGGACCTTCTGACTGTTTTGCCTCTTAAAGAGAAAACAAGAGGCGATATCTACAATGAATTCAAAAATTACATGCTTGAGAAAATCATTCCAATCGAGAAACTTGTTTTGATCACAACGGATGGTGCACCTGCCATGCTTAGCGCACATGCTGGCTTTGTTGCATTTTGAAAAATGATCCAGATTTTCCTTCATTTGTGAATTACCACTGTATAATCTACCAGCAAGCACTAGCGAGTAAAGTGATGGACTTCTCACACTTAATGAAAATAATTGTCAGAATTGTAAACTTGATTGGGACAAGAGCCTTCCAGCACCGCCTCTTTAAATATTTACTTGACGAAGTGGATGCTGCTTACAGTGGTCCTCCATGCAGGTGTGAGGTGCTTAAGCAGGGGGAAAGTCCTGCACAGATTTTTGGATCTAATGCCTGAAATCATCGCTTTTCTAAAATCAAGGAACGAAGTGTGCAATGAGATGTCAGACAATGCATGGCTGCTAGACTTCGGGTTCCTTACTGACATAACATCCAAATTGAATGAGCGAACTGCAGGGAAAGGACAGACTCATCACATATGATCAGTGCAGTGAATGCATTCAAATTGAAATTGGGTCTGTGGTCCTCCTAATTAAAGAATAAAATGCTGCAGCACTTCCCGAGTCTGGGGAAAATACTAGAAAAAATTGAAGACAGAGGAAAATGGTTCCACCCAGAAAAGTTCTGTGCCCAGTTGACCAAATTAGCAGAGGATTTCAAGAAATAGACATGATGGAGCCAATCATGTGTATCTCAAATCCATTCTTTCTAGCAGACATTGTTAGGTTGGCTGCGACATTCCATCAGGTGTTTGATTTACAAAGTAGTGGAATTGATATGGAGATAATTACCATGCAAAGTGACATTGAGCTAAAAGCCAGACCAAAGGACAGCAATTTTTGGGAATGCGTAAACCAAGAAAAGTATCCCCTTCTATTGTCCTGTGCTTTAAAAGTGAAAGCTTGCTTTGGTTCCACCTATCTATGTGAGATGGCATTCTCATAAATGAAGATGATCAAGTCCACGTATCGCACCAGCCTCACAGATGCACATCTGCAGGACTGCATCTGACTAGCTATTTCAAATTACAACTCGAATTTCAAGACACTGGTAGATAATGTGCATTCACAAGTGTCACACTGAGACTCAGTAAGCAGGGAAAATGTATAATTAGGTATATTAAGCAATTGATCTCTGCTTTATATGGCATAATAAACTGTTCTTTCTCTATTTTCTTTGAGGTAAATAGATTCATAGATTTTAAGGTCAGAAGGGACCAGTATGATCATCTAGTCTGAACTCCCACATGATGCAGGCCACAAAAGCTGACCCACCCCCTTTCCCTTGCCTCAGCTGTTGAAGTCCCCAAATCCTGTGATTTAAGGACTTCAAGTCGCAGAGAATCCTCCAGCTAGCAACCCCCACCCCATGCTGCGGAGGAAGGCGAAAAACCTCCAGGGCCTCTGCCAATCTACCCTGGAGGAAAATTCCTTCCCGACCCCAAATATGGCGATCAGTAGAACCCCGAGCATGCAGGCAAGATTCTCTAGCCAGACCCTCATTGACCATTGCTACTATTTACCAGCGATGGCACGCTGTTGATTAATTGACTAAAATCACGTTATCCCATCAAACCATTCCCTCCATAAACTTATCAAGCTTAATCTTAAAGCCAGAGAGGTCTTTCGCCCCCACTGTTTCCCTCGGAAGGCTGTTCCAAAATTTCACCCCTCTGATGGTTAGAAACCTTCGTCTAATTTCAAGCCTAAACTTCCCCACCGCCGTTCGTTCTCATGTCCACATTAGTACTGAGCTGAAATAATTCCTCTCCCTCCCTGATATTTATCCCTCTGATATATTTATAAAGAGCAATCATATTTCCCCTCAGCCTTCTTTTGGTTAGGCTAAACAAGCCAAGCTCCTTGAGTCTCCTTTCAAAATACAGGTTTTCCATTCCTCGGATCATCCTAGTAGCCCTTCTCTGTATCTGTTCCAGTTTGAATTCATCCTTCTTAAACATGGGACACCAGAACTGCACACAATATTCCAGATGAGGTCTCACCAGTGCCTTGTATAACGGTAGTAACACCACCTTATCTTTACTGGAAATACCTCACCTGATGCATCCCAAGACCACATTAGCTTTTTTTAACGGCCATATCACATTGGCGGCTCATAGTCATCCTGTGATCAACCAATACTCCGAGGTCCTTCTCCTCCTCTGTTACTTCCAACTGATGTGTCCCCAATTTATAACCAAAATTCTTATTATTAATCCCTAAAGGCATGACCTTGCACTTTTCACTATTAAATTTCATCCTATTACTATTACTCCAGTTTACAAGGTCATCCAGATCTTCCTGTATGATATCCCAGTCCTTCTCTGTATTAGCAATACCTCCCAGCTTTGTGTCATCCGCAAACTTTCTTAGCACATTCCCACTTTTTGTGCCAAGGTCAGTAATAAAAAGGTTAAATAAGATTGGTCCCAAAACGGATCCCTGAGGAACTCCACTAGTAACCTCCTTCCAGCCTGACAGTTCACCTTTTAGTATGACCCGTTGTAGTCTCCCCTTTAACCAGTTCCTTATCCACCTTTCAATTTTCATATTGATCCCCATCTTTTCCAATTTAGAATGTGGAACCATATCAAATGCCTTACTGAAATCGAGGTAAATTAGATCCACTGCGTTTCCTTTGTCTAAAAAAATCTATGACCTTCTCAAAGGAGGAGATCAGGTTGGTTTGGCACGATCTACCTTTTGTAAAACCGTATTGTATTTTGTCCCAATTACCAGTGACCTCAATGTCCTTAACTACTTTCTCCTTCACATTTTTTTCCAAGACCTTGCGTACTACAGATGTCAAACTAACAGGCCTATAGTTACTCGGATCACTTTTTTTTTCCTTTCTTAAAAATAGGAACTACGTTAGCAATTCTCCAGCCGTACGGTACAACCCCTGAGTTTATAGATTCATTAAAAGTTCTTGCTAATGGGCTTGCAATTTCATGTGCCAGTTCCTTTAATATTCTTGGATGAAGATTATCTGGGCCCCCCGATTTAGTCCCATTAAGCTGTTCGAGTTTGGCTTCTACCTCAGATCTGGTAATATCTACCTCCATATCCTCATTCCCATTTGTCATCCTACCATTATCCCTAAGCTCCTCATTAAAGACTGAGGTGAAGTATTTGTTTAGATATTGGGCTATGCCTAGATTATCCTTAACCTCCACTCCATCCTCAGTGTTTAGCGGTCCCACTTTTCTTTGTTTTCTTCTTACTTATATGGCTATAGAACCTTTTACTATTGGTTTTAATTCCCTTTGCAAGGTCCAACTCTACATGGCTTTTGGCCTTTCTCACTTTATCCCTACATATTCTGACCATAATAAGGTAGCTTTCCTTGCTTATCCCTCCCATCTTCCACTCCTTGTCGGCTTTCTGCTTTTTCTTAATCACCTCTGAAATGCTTGCTCATCCAGCTTGGATGAGTTGTGCCGATCGGACTTGGCACTGAGTACTTCAGCATGGGTGAGGAGTGCTCCTTCCACCACGGGAATTTCGGCACCGTTCGCCATCCCCGGTGCCGAGGAAGAAGCAGAAGAAGCTGCTGGCTGAGAAAGTTTGTTCCCCATCCCCAAGGGAGGACAGGCACGGAGAGCAGAGCGGAGTGCGCCCAGAACCTGGTGCCGTTGACTCAGGCCCTTCTGTGGGTACCATTGAGTCTGGCTCAAGAAGACCCAACTGTACTGGAAGGTCGGCACTGTACTGGTGCTGTTGGTATAGATGGCACTGCGAAGACATTTGTTGCCATCACAGACCTGCTTTTGCTGTCGGTGCTGGCATCACCAGCAGTTCAGGAGTTGGTGATGTCAGTGCCATGGGGTGCAAGGGAGTATGCAGTCACTGGTCACCATTGGGGGCCCAGTGCCATTGAAAGGGTAACTGTCCATTTGGTTGCACCACAATCTTCCCTGCCTCAGCACCAATCTCCAGCACCAGTGGGAACTACTCCCCACCCCACCCCACCCAGATCCATGGTGGTCTCCCACCAGAAGGGATTGGCAGACTCCAAGAATCTGGACCTGTTTGGAAAAAAGTCTACCCCACTGGGGGCCTGCAACTTAGGATTGCTAACCAGCAGGCGCTGCTGGACAGATATGACTTCAATATGGAGTACCACATGTTGAAGTCCAAAGAAGCCAGACTGGAGTTCTCCTCCCTGGTGGTGGAGGGGAAATCCATAACAAGGGTTTCCCTGCAAGCAGCCCTTGATGCAGCGGATTCGGCAGCCAGGTCCATAGCATCTGTGGTAGCCATGTAAGAGTGTGTGGCTTCAGTCCTCGGGCCTTCCACAGGAAGTTCAGCATACCCTCCAGAACCTACCCTTTGAGAAGACCGATACAAAGCTTCACTGTCTGAAAGACTCCAGAGCAACCCTTAAGTCCCTGGGTTTGTATACCCCTGCGACATTGAGGAAGCACTTCAGGTTGAAGCAGTCATCCTGGTTCTTTGACCCTCCCACCCACAACAGAAACAGAGCAGGGACTTTAGGCGTAGGCCACAACTCCTCCTCCACTTCAGTCTGCCTCTTGCAGACACTTGGGCGGCCCTAAGTCCTTTGACAGGACGCTCAAGGATGTTGTACCAGGTTAAGTTTCCGGATCTTGTTTCCCCTTTTGTTTATGGACTGTTTGTCCTACTTCAAGTCAGCATGGTCCCATAAAACTACAGACCGTTGGGTGCTGAACATGGTGGAAGTGGGATATACCATCCAGTTCAGTTCTACCCCTCCTTCCCAGTCCCTCTTCAGGGACCCCTCTCATGAGCAACTTCCGGCCTGTGACATTCAGTTGCTCCTTTGGGTGGGAGCCATGGAAAGACGTTCCACAGGATCTAAAGAGAAAAGGGATTTACTCCCATTATGTCCTAGTTCCAAAAGCCAACCTGCACCAGCTCAACAGCTACCTCCAGAAACTGAAGTTTTACATAGTCTCCTTGGTTTCCATTATTCCTTCTCTGGATCCAGGGGACTGGTCCACCACCCTCAAATTTGAATTTTGCCTACTTTCATATATCGATCTTCTGAGATCACAGAAGGTTCCTCAGGTTCATTGTGAACCCCATGCATTACCAGTTTGCAGTTCTCCTGTTTGGCCTGTCAGCATCCTCGTGACTATTTACAAAGTGCATGGTGGTAGTCACGGCCTACCTGAGACAAGGGGTGCAAGTCTACCCGTGTAAGCACGACTGGCTGGTCAGGGATCAGTACAGCATCCACCTTATCCAGTCAACATTCAAGGCTCTAGCCTACTAATAAACGTTTAGAAATTCACCCTCACTCCGGTGCAGAGGATAGTTTATTGGAGCGGTGCTCAACACTACCCAAGCCCCAGAGTCTTCCTCCCAGAAGGCCAATTTGAGGCGATAGTCTCCCTGATCGTACACCTCAAGAACCTTATATAGGTTACTTAAGAATCCCCAGTTATCACTTGGAGAATTAACAGATTCGGGGAAGGGCAGAAATAAGTGAATTAATGATGCCTTTTTTGGTCAAATGTTCTTTTCTCCTATCTTAAGAAGTTAGCATAGTTAGTGCTACACTGCCATCTACCAAACAGTGAGGTCAATAGTGAGAATACATAAAAGGTAGGGCTGTCAAGCGATTAAAAAATTAATTGTGCAATTAAACAATAGACTACCATTTATTTAAATATTTTGGGTGTTTTCTACGTTTTCAAATATTGATTTCAATTACAACACAGAATACAAAGTGTACAGTGCTCACTTTATATTTATTTTTGATTACAAATATTTGCACTGTAAAAAACAAGAGAGAGTATTTTTCAGTTCACCTCATACAATTACTGTAATGCAATCTCTTTATCATGAAAGTTGAACTTACAAAAATAGAATTTTTACAAAAAAATAACTGCATTCAAAAATAAAACAATGTAGAACTGTAGAGCCTACACATCCACTCAGTCCTACTTCAGCCAAAATCACTCAGACAAACAAGTTTGGTTACAATTTGCAGGAGATAATGCTGCCCGCTTCTTGTTTACAATGTCTCCTGAAAGTGAGAACAAGCCTTCTCATGGCACTGTTATAGCCGGTGTCACAAGATATTTATGTGCCAGATGTGCGAAAGATACATATGTTCCTTCATGCTTCAACCACCATTCCAGAGGACATGTATCCATGCTGATGACGGGTTCTGCTCGATAACGATCCAAAGCAGAGCGGACCAAAGCATGTTCATTTTCATCATCTGAGTCAGATGCCACCAGCATAAGGTTGATTTTATTTTTTGGTGGTTTGGGTTTTGTAGTTTCTGCATCTGAGTGTTGCTCTGTTAAAAATTCTGAAAGCGTGCTCCACACCTCATCCCTCTCAGATTCTGGACAATATTTCAGATTCCTAAACCTTGGGTCAAATCTGCTGTGGAAATGTTCTTAAAATGAACAACATGTGCTGGGTCATCATCCGAGACTGTTTATAACATGAAATATGTATCCGAATGCAGGTAAAACAGAACAGGAGACATACACTTCTCTCCCAAGGAGTTCAGTCACAAATTTAATTGACACTTTTTTTTTCTTTTTTTAACCGAGCATCATCAGCACAGAAGCATGTCCTCTGGAATGGTGGCTGAAGCATGAAGGGGCATATGAACTTTTAGCATATCTGGCACGTAAATACCTTGCAATACCGGCTAAAAAAGTGCCATGCAAATGCCTTTTCTCACTTTCAGGTGACATTGTAAATAAAAAGCAGGCAGCAGTATCTCCTGTAAATGTAAACAAATTTGTCTGAGCAATTGGCTGGACAAGAAGTAGGACTGCGTGGACTTGTAGGCGCTAAAGTTTTACATTGTTTTGTTTTTGAGTGCAGTTATGTAACCAAAAAACCCTACATTTGTAAATTACACTTTCATGATAAAGAGATTGCACTACAGTACTTGTATGAGGTGAATTGAAAGCAAATACTCACCAGCAACTACACACCACCCATAGAAACACTAACCCAGGAACCAATCCCTATAACAAACCCTGTTGCCTACTCTGTCCCCATATCTACTCTAGCGATAGCATCAGAGGACCTAACCACTAGAGTCACACTATCAGGGGCTCATTCACCTGCACATCTACTAATATGATATATGCCATCATGTGCCAGCAATACCCCTCTGTCATGTACATTGGCCAAACCCAACAGTCTGTACGTAAAAGAATAAAGAGACACAAATCAGACATCATGAATGGTAACACACAAGAGCCAGTAGGAGAACACTTTAATCTCCCTGGACATTCAATAACAAATTTAAAAGTAACCATCCTTCAACAAAAAAAGTTCAAAAACAGACTGCAGTGAGAAACTGCAGAGCTACAATTCATTTGCCAATTTAACACCATTAATTTGGGCTTGAATAGGGACTGGGAGTGGTTGGCTTACTGCAAAAGCAATTTTCCCTCTCTTGTTATTGATACCTCCTCATCAGTTATTGGGAGTGGACTGACTGAATTGGCCTTGTTAATACTGGTTCTCCACTTGTAAGATAACTCCCTTCTCTTCATGTGTCAGTATATTTATGCCTACATCTGTAATTTTCACTCCATGCATCTGAAGAAGTGGGATTTTTACTCATGAAAGCATATGCCCAAATAAATCTGTTAGTCTTTAAGGTGCCACCGGACTCCTCGTTGTTTTTGTGGATACAGACTAATATGGCTACCCCTCTAATTCTTGAAAAATACTATTTCTTTTGTTTATCATTTTTATAGTGCAAATATTTGTAATAAAAATAATATAAAGTGAGCACTGTACACTTTGTATTTTGTGTTGTAATAGAAATAAATATGTTTGAAAATGTAGAAAAACATCCAAAAATCTAATATATTTCAATTGGTATTCTATTGTTTAACAGTGCAATTAATTGGGATTAATTTTTTTGAGTTAATCATGTGAGTTAACTGCAATTAATCGACAGTCCTACAAAGAAGCAATATATTTTCATATTATAATTCTAGTTAAATTAACATTCTAAAGGGGGATGAAATTAGGTTTTGAATCTAGTCAGGATTCAGACTTGCATAGGATAATCATAGGTAAATAATCTTCACTGAATTTGGCTTTTGCACATGCATGAGTGATCTAATTTGTTTAGGGTTATCATACCTAATAAATAAAAAAATAGGACCCTCCACGGGGTCCTGGCCCCGCCCATTTCCCAACTCCGCCCCTTCCCCGCCCTAACTCTGCTCCCTCCCACTCCCAGCCATGCGGAAAGGGCTGCCTGAGCGCTACCGGCTTCACGGTTTGCCGGGCAGCCCCCAGACCCTGTGCCCCCGGCTGGCGCTTCCCCAGCGCAGCTGGAGCCCGGGAGGGGAAGCGCCCAGCCAGGGGTGCAGGGTCTGGAGGCTGCCCGGCAAACCGTGAAGCCGGTAGCGCTTGGGCTTCGGGCAGCCCCCTTGCCTCCAGACCCTGCGCCCCCAGCCTGGCACTTCCCCTCCCGGGCTCCGGCGGCGCAGGGTCGGAGGCATGGGGGCTGCCCGAAGCCGGTAGCGCTCGGGCAGCCCGGCTCTTAAACAGAGCCGAAGAGTCAGGGGGAGCAGAGTCGCCGCGGCCGGAGGCTCTGCTCCTCCCCTGACTCTTCGGCTCTGTTTAAGAGCCGAGCTGCCCTAGCGCTACCGGCTTCGGGCAGCCCCCATGCCTCCGGACCCTGTGCCGCCGGAGCCTGGGAGGGGAAGTGCCCGACCGGCGGCTGGGGTCCGGAGGCAAGGGGGCTGCCTGAAGCCCATAGTGCTCGGGCAGCTCGGCTCTTAAACCGAGCCGAAGAGTCAGGGGAGGAGCAGAGCCGCCATTTTCCCGGACATGTTCGGCTTTTTGACAATTCCCCCCGGACGGGAGTTTGAGTGCCAAAAAGCCGGACGTGTCCGGGAAAAAGAGGACGTATGGTAACCCTAAATTTTTTAACCTGGCTCCAGGCCTTGGTATTGATAACCTCTAGAAGGTAAATAAAAACTTTCTTAAACTCTGACTGTTTCAGCCAACCAGGACTTATTATTTAATAAACTTCTATGGCTTGCATGTGTAGTCAATCCCATTAAACATCTCTCAATTATATTCTAGGTTTGAAGGAGAACAAAAGTGCTTTTGATTTGTTTAATATATCTTCAGAAGAAAAAAATGAATACTCTGAGAATAATCGAAAAAGAGAGGACTCTTCAGTGGACTATAAATTCATAGAAGAATTCAAATCAAAAGAAAATAAACAATTATACAAGGAAAGGAGAAGCACAAGAGATGAGACAGATACCTGGACTTACATTGCTGCAGAAGGTGATCGGGAAGTGGACAATGTATGTCAAATGGAGGAGAATTCTGGTAAGTAGTAAAAATAAGTCCACTGAGACTTGCTGTGCAAAAATGGAGTCCTACTGAGTTCTACTAAGTTGTATGGCTGTAACTGTCCATTCACATTGCTTCAATCTGAGGAATCTGTTTTTCTTGACTGACAGCACTGGAGTCTTGGCAAAGGATTTAAATGTCTAGGGTTCTCCACTAGTCTGTATAGGGATTATAATATTGTCTAGACCAGTGTTTCTCAAATGTGGCCACCAGGGCCTTTTCTTGTGGCCACAGCCTCCTGGCCTGTGATGGGGGCGGAGGGGAGGGCAGGGTGTGCAAAGCAGTGGCCCCTCTCCCAGGGTCGCCAGCAGTGGTTGGGCCCAGCCCCGCTCTGGAGACAAACACTGGAGGTGTAGGCAGTTAGTGAATTCTCCACTTTCCCCGTGAGTAGGGGTGGCAGGCTTCAGCCATAGGCCTTCGGGCTCCGTCCACACAGTGGCAGGCTCTGGTTCAGACTTTCGGCCCCAAGTTACTGAACACTTGTGCCAGTTTGTAATGTTTGTAACACTTTATTTGTCGTTTTCCCCCACTATGGATCATTACCTCCAGTTTGGCTCTGGAAAAACAAATGTGCAGGATTCTGTGCACATTATACTGCCAGTCAATACAGACAGCAGGCAGTGATTACATTTTGGTGGCTATACAAAACAAGTAACTCGTTTGGGGTTTGTGTGATAGATGGCAGGCAGCAAGTCTTGAGTTTGGGCATGGACATGCAGTTAGAATGGCTGACCCTGGAAGACTTTCAGAAGCATTTGGATGGAGAAGATGAGACTCACTCTTCAACAGAACCAATATCAAGTAGTAAGTAATTTTTGGGAAGAGGGGAAAAATTTCTTATCTGGTGTTCTAAAGTGAATATACCAATAGAACGAATTTTCTTTCAGCTCTACTGAGGGATGCTGTTAAAAATGGAGACTATGTTACAGTAAAGATGGCGCTTAATTCAAATGAAGAATATAATCCAGATCAAGAGGTAATCTCTGTAAAGAGGAAGTATTGAGGGGAAATTTTGTAGAAATCCAGTTTATGGAAGAGGAGACTTTACATAGAGCTCTTCAGGTTAAACTGTTCAGATTTGAAATTGGTAAGCAAATATGTGCATAGTTCAATATTATAAATGCACTTAAGTAGAACCCTAGACTCTAAATTGGCAGGTAAGCAGGAACTAACTTTCAGATATTTGGTTTTTAAATCTGACTAGCTTATATTTAGCATACACATATAGTTGCGTTTTGGGTATTTTGAATGGTTATTGATTTCTCCTCCATTTCCTTTAAATAAAACAGGCAGTTAACTCTTTGGGGGTTCGAGTCTATTGCAAATGACTATATGCTGTAAAACTTGATAAGTATTCCTAAAATGTATGTACTTCTAAAACATATATAAGCATGAGAAATAGATTGACTTAAATCACTGATTTTCATCATGATTTAAATCAGCAAGCGGGAAACATTGATTAAATCATGGGTTTTAATCTTGTTTTGCATCTGTACTTTTTAGTTATTTTCCTAAAGAAATGTTGATTCATTGGCGGGTTTCCATTACAACATGTTGATTTGCAACTAAATACAGCATTTACACTAAATTTGGTAAGTCTTGCTAACCAGGAGGATACATTATATCTATGCCAGAGCTAGTGGGAATGATTTGAATGTGGCCTGGTTATAGTGCACTTGTCCCCCCCCAGCCCATTTATATATGTCTTGACTTTTTTTTTTTAAATGTAGATGATCCATGATGGCATCCCTGAACTGTGCTGAAGCTCTGGGCTGGCAGAGATTGTAGCACATTTTCAGAGACATCATCATGGTCCAACCTATACTTACATGGAACTGTGGTATAACCGGGTGCCTTTGCAGGTGTAGTTAGTGTAAACAGGCTCCCATTTGTAGGTTTGTGACTGAAAAGTAAACAACTGTTGCAGGATTCAAGTGGAATGACACTAGTGATGCTTGCTGCTGCGGGAGGGCATGATGATCTCCTCCGGCTCCTTATCCGAAAAGGAGCTAAAGTCAACTGTAGACAGAAAAATGGAACAACTGCATTGATACACGCAGCTGAAAAGGTTAGTTTCCTTTAACAGTATTCCTACGTCTTGGCCTTTACTTTAAGTTCAAACTGTCATTGCTCAGCTTGCTGCATCTAAGTTAACTGAAGTATTTGTTCCAAATTTGCATCTGCGCCAGCTACTCAGATTGGTTAGTTGACTGCTGACCTTCAACTGCTATTTTTGAATGTAGTTAATGAAGACAATCTGTTGCAATATGAATGTATGAAAATTGTAAATATCAAACTGCTGCTTGTCAAGACTTGCCCTGACAAAGCAGGTAACATTGATCCTATGACAAAACTTCTGTTTTATTTAATCATTTTCTTACTGTGTTTAAGTAAATGAAATAAGACAGTATCAATTTATTTGAAACTTCAAATGATAAAACACCTTACTGTAAAGTTTTATATGTAACAAAGTGTCAGTTATTTCATTTGGAAGTTAGCTGTTCATGAAGAATTAACTTATCTTAATTCAGAATGAAAATCCTCCTGTTCACGACTTTTGGGAGGGGATGAGTTGGTGGTTAGGGGCAGGGCTGTTAAAAGCTTGCAGATGAACCTGACATCCAGGAGCAATGCAGTACCACTTTGATGCCTTATTTTAGGGTCTTAGATGCTACTAAAATTTTGGTCATTCTGCATTCTATATTTAGCTTACTGTTTTGAAATATTTTTAAATTTAAAGTTTAACTATTCTGTTCTATTCTTTCTTTTTTAAGAACTTTCTAACTACAGTGGCTATTCTTTTGGAAGCTGGGGCTTATCTTAATGTCCAGCAGAGCAATGGTGAAACTGCTTTAATGAAGGTAAATGCAGTTTTGTCCTGACATTGTTTGATATTGTCTAATATTCAGCATTTTAGGAAACATACTATAGGAGGACGACAATGTGGTATGTAGAGGTATGTCTGTGGCCAGGTCTGTTTCCATGGTCTTTTCTCAAACCACATTTTAGGCTTTAAATATAGGACAAAGATCTACTATTTGTGTCAAAGCCCTCAGACCACTGTCATTAGTGCAGTAATCTTTGTCTGTGTACTAATGCATCTCTTACTAAATGGAAAAGCTTATGATAATGCAACACTAAAGTTGCATGTTGCATGTAATCCCAAAATACATGTGTCATCTGCACACAGGTTTAACTGCAGGGTGGTTTCCCTCTTCATTTCCCAGATCAAGAGAATGTGAGTTAAGGATTGCAGGCCAGTCTGGTTCCTCAGCAGGAAGTCAAAAACTCCAAAAAGTGAGAGATGCCTCCACACCCAATTATTTTTGCCTTCAGGTGATAACCCAGAGTAGGGTTTTCCTGTACTTCTTTTCTAGCAAGAGAAGGTTGGTCAGTGTTGTAATGGGGAAATGCTGAGACCCTGAATGTCCCTGGGAAGAACAAGGTTGATGAGGTAATGTCTTTTATTGTGCCAACTTATATTAGCAAGAGACACAAGCTTTCAAGATACACTCTTCTTCAGATCTGGGAAAGGTAGGTACTCCCATATTCACAGCAAAATGCAAGGAGAAACAGGTTGTTTAGCGTAAGTAGCAAGCACATATTGTAAGGGACTGCTCAAGGTAGAGTGGCCCATTAACACCTCTGCAGCCATAAGACAAAAAGAGTGTTGTCGTAAGCCATAAATTCAGTGTTTCTGTTCAGTTCATGATTTTTAGTATCTAGCAGACTGATGAATTTAAGCTCCCAGGCTCATCTTTTGAAAGTGCTGTGCAGGTTTCCTTTGAGTATGATATTGTTCTACTTTGCATTTTGCTTTGATGCTGGGAGTACCTTTCCCAGGCCTGAAGAAGAGCTTGGTCAAACAAAAGATACTACCTCACCCATCTTCTCTCTCCAATATCCTGGGACTGACATGGCTACAGCTATGCTGCATACAACCTGGGAAGAACAGTCAGACAGGTGGACTGTATTTAATGTTCTATCCAGTGACCCATTACGTGAGCTCTCGCAAGGAATTCCATATGTTGAATTTCTCATACTAGGGTTAGATTGTCCATGCTAAGTGAAATGCATAACTTTTGTGTACAGCATAATCTATTTAGAGGGAACCATAAAGAATATGGCTGCCATGTATAATAGGTTTACAAGTAGGAGACTTGTCATTAAAATATGAAATTAACATCCAGAAAGAATTAAAAGTACTAGAGTGTAATCTGTAAATATTGTGATTGAGTTCAATTTTATGAACTCCTCAATCCTTAATTAGTTTTTAAAATGCTGATTCTGCTGTGATTCAGTTCTCATTACGGAGTATTTTGCTATTTCTCATGTGTGTGTGTTATTTTTTTCATGTGTAGGCTTGTAAGAGAGGGAACTCTGACATAGTACGACTTATGATTGAAAGTGGAGCAGATTGTAACATTTTGTCAAAGCATCAGAACAGTGCACTTCATTTTGCTAAACAGTGTAATAACGTACTGGTGTATGACCTGCTCAAGAGTCACTTGGAAACGTAAGTAGTCTGTGTAGTTCTTTATTGTCTAAAAGTTCAGATGTGCTTCATGATTTTGGCTTAAGTCACTGAGAAAAAAGTCAGAGAAATGCAAGTTTCCCCTTGGCAGAAAAAATAAATTAAGCGGTACCAAAATCACGTAGCGATAGGTAACCCAACCATTTTTTGAAACCTTGAATAAAAGTGCAGAATGAGGAGGTAACTGACAAGCAGCAAGGGCTAAGGTATTTCACTTTATAAAAATGTGCCCGTGTAGTGCTCTGGGGGCACTCTTATTTAATAGCACCCACAGTAGTTATTCCCACCTATCCTTCTGTCTGCTTATTAGTTGACTAATGTCTTGTAGCACTGCTAGGTAGAGGGGAAGAAACAATTAAAACTAAACAAATAGACCAATATCAAGCAAACTAGGCCCTTCCAAATCCTCAAAGTCCTTCAGATCCAGAACTCACCATTTTCCCTCTAGGCCTCTCATGATAAAACCAGAGGTTTCAGTTTGAGTCCTAGAGATAATCTCAACGACCACAGACAGGGAGAGGGTCATCACTGAATAGGAATAATTTAAAGCTTTAAATTAAAATCAGCATCTCTAAAGTTGAGAACCAGGAACCCCAGAGTTCTAATTCCACCTCTGACCTTGGTTAAGTCATTTAACCCCGTCGGTTTCAAGATTCCCTGTTTCACATGGGTGTTTAAAACCTACTTGTAAAGGTCTAAAATGCTAAATATTATTGTCAGATGCTGTCTTTCCCTTCGAAAGTTTGGTTGTCTGCTGCTAGTAGAAAGGCTTTGTCTGACTCCCTCATCACAGTCACTGCACAAATCAACTCTTCAGTGGGAGTCTTATCTCTCTTAAATTGAATTTTTACTCAACATGAATTGGGAACTGTCTGTTCTCACATGAAGCATCATAAGTAAAACTGCAAATCAGCCTGGCTACAAGCAAAGTGCTAATCAGCACAGTAGCACTGCTGGTAGAGATGCTGTCTCTGCCTGGCCATTGAGTTATTCCGAGGGGGCTGAGTATTTCCTGTTGGAATTTTGTTTCTTTATTGGAGAACTTTCCAGAACTGTCACCAGTTTGAATTTTTTGAAGATTCTGTGGTGTACCTGTCTGAAGTTCATTGTGGTATTTAACATCTGCAGATCAGACATAAGCAAGCAAATCTCACAACCAAACTAGATTCTTGATAAAATTTGATAGCAGCTCTTCATTTCCAGGAATTGGGATATCTCCTCTTAAATGTAAAGCAGGATGGAATCCTAAATCTTGCCATCTAGAATCCTTCTGTGCACATCTGTTACTTTGTACAGTGATAGGATCCTTATCTAGAAGGGAATACAGTTGGTCTAAAGCTACTATAAGGGCTGGTCCACACTAACCCCCCACTTCGAACTAAGATATTCAACTTCAGCTACGTTATTCACATAGCTGAAGTCAAACTATCTTAGTTCGAACTTACCGCGGGTCCACACGCGGCAGGCAGGCTTCCCCGTCAACTCCACATACTCCTCTCGCCAAGCAGGAATACCGGCGTCGACAGCGAGCACTTCCGGGATCGATTTATCGCGTCTAGACAAGATGCGATAAATTGATCCCAGAAGATCGATTGCTTACCGCCGTACCCGGAGGTAAGTATAGACGTACCCCAAGCATCATTTGTTTGCTTATTTAGGCTCTCAAGAGTAGCAGAAGATGCAATTAGGGATTACTTTGAAGCTCGTCTTGCCTTGCTGGAGCCTGTCTTTCCGATTGCATGTCATCGTCTCTGTGAAGGACCAGATTTTTCTATGGATTTCAACTATAAACCCCCACAGAATGTGCCAGAAGGTAAGATTAGAATCTGTTTCTAATTTGCAGTTAAAACAATGTATGGTATTACACAACGCTAATTTAACCACAAATTCCATGTTTTCAGAAACTTCCCCTTATTTCATTAGTTATTTTTTGAATCAAACATCCTCCCTACTTCATTCCTTTTTGGCCTTTTAATTTGTTGTTTTTCGAGGCCTTCCTTCTCCTTATTAGTCAGGGTCTTTCTTTACAACATACATTCTTCTTCGAGTGCTTGTTCACATCCATTCCACGTTAGGTGTGCACGCACTGCGTGCACGAGCATCGGAAACTTCCCTTAGCGGTACCTGTCGGGCCGGCGGGGGCCCCCCCCTGAGTGGCACCACTGCGCCGTGCATATATATCCCAGTTGGCCCAACCCTCTCCAGTTCCTTCTTACCGTCCATGGTGGCGTTGGAACAACCTCTTGCTCTCGTAGGAGAAACAATCCCTTAGCTTTAGAGTACTTAACTGCTATCAGTTCATTAGCATTCCCTTGTTGTGGACACTTAACAGATTAGTTGGAGGCTTCCAGCACCCGCTCACTGGTTTAAGGCTTGCGCCACGTGCCGCAAGCCTATGCTAGTTAGTGACCCCCACGACTCCTGTCTACATTGCCTGGGGGAAGCACACCAAATAGAGAGGTGTAAGATTTGCAAGGCGTTTAAGCCTAGAACAAAGAAAGAGAGACATTCGTTTGTAGCAGTTGTTGATGGAGGCCGCCCTGCAGCCATCAGGGCCAGAGCACCAGACGCTGGCTCCAGCCTCCTTGGTGTGGAGTGCCCCGGAGTCGGCAAGAGACCTCACAAAGGAGACCGGCACCATCTAAGGGCCCGGGCACCGGGAAGAGCATGATGGATGCTGTACCGGCGCCACAAGTCCCACTGAGTCCAGCCCCAAGTAAACTCAGTGAGGACGACGGGCTCAAGGGAGTAATAGATCAACCCTCCACGCCTGACACCTTTTGAGGCAGCGAAGGATCTCATTGGGTTGTCGGTGGTGAGCCCCCTCCCGACCAGGGAGAAGCCTCCGGCACTCGGGCCCGGGGTGCCATCAAAGGGAAAGCCAGCAATGGTGCGCCATTTGAAGACACCATCCCGGCATCGCTCCCAGCGTTGGTCCCAGTCGAGCTCAGAGTCTGTGGACTCTCAGTTACCCCTGACGCAGAGGGAAGTCTCAGTACCGGAGGCAAGTCAGCGCACGGGGTTAGTGCAAGGGACCCGACGCTCTCCGGCACCCGGAGAAGGCGAGCTGGTCATCGCCGAAGGCTTCCAGAAGTCACCAGTCCTGGTCCTGGTCCAGGTCTCGGGAGCGCCGATATCGGTCCCGGGAGCAGTGGTACCAGTCCTGTTCCCGATCGGCAAGAAGCCGCTCATCGACCTCCCGTCAGCACAGATCGACGGCATCGCCGTGGCCTTCACGTTCGGCGTCGCTGGAGTCCGGCTCCGACTTGGGCCGATACAGTTACCCGCACCGGACAACAGAGAACACCAGGCTGGGTGGCAACCCGAGTGGGGACCGCCAGGACACTGGCCCTTCTGGACCCCTTGGGCCTACCACAAGCGGCAAGGAGCTCCCTCCAGGGCCAGCTACTCGGTGCACCAGTCCCCGCACCGACGCTCCTCCGTGCGGGAAGCTACGGTGTCCAGACCACCTGCACCGGCACAGAATCCGGTGCTGCCCCAAGGTCAGCTGTCCCGGCCCGAGCTGGAAGCCCCTCCCGCAGGGAAAGGGGACCAGCAGGAGGAAGCTGAGCATCTGCTGACCTCCTTGTCATCCCCGGATGAAGCAGTAGCAGGCACAGCAGTATTAGGGCCTCCGCCAATAGACCACAGAGCCCATCAAGAGCTACTGCGTAAGGTTGCTCATAACTTGGGGTTGCAGGTCAAGGCAACGGTTGAGCAGGGGGATCCCAAGCGAAGCTCCTGGACCTGTTTGGCAGGAAGGTCTGCCCCCTGAGGTCCAAAACTCGCTCCAGGACCTCCCCTTCGAAGGGTCCGGGCTCTTTTTGGACCGGACAGACGCAAAGCTACGTGGCCTCAAGGACTCGAGGGCTACACTCAAATCGCTGGGTATGCACACCCCAGCGACTCAAAGGAAGCCCTTCAAGCCACAGCCGCCTCCTCAGCGTCACTACCAGCCTCATCCTAGGCACAAACCCTACTGCAGGCGAAGCAGGGATAACAGGAGGCGATGTAATAATAATAATAGCTCCAATAGGCCGGGCTAAAGCCAAGGCAAACATAAGTCCCAGCTGGGCCCTAAACCAGGCTTTTGAAGGTGCGCTCAAGGACAGCGTACCAGACCAACCACCAGATCCGTCCCCTTGTTTCCTGAACCGCCTGTCCCGTTTCTCCCGTGCATGGTCCAGCATTACGTCGGACTGTTGGGTGTTATGCACGGTGCGAAACGGATACATGCTGCAGTTCTTCTCCCTGCCTACTCCCCACCTCCCTTCCCTGTCCCTCTTTAGGGACCCCTCTCACGAGCACCTCCTGGAAAAGGATGTTCGCACGTTCCTAGACGCGGGGGCGGTAGAAATGGTACCGAAAGACCTAAAGGGGAAAGGGTTCTACTCCCGATACTTCCTCATTCCCAAGTCCAAAGGAGGCCTTCGACCCATTCTAGACCTATGCGGGCTCAACAAGTTCCTGGTCAAGGCCCGGTTCCGCATGGTCTCTTTGGGCACCATCATCCCTTCCCTGGATCCGGAGGACTAGTACGCTGCCCTCGACATGAAGGACGCGTACTTTCATATCGCCTCCCACCCAGGGCATCACCAATTCCTGCATTTCACCATGAACCAAGAACATTACCAGTTCACGGTTCTCCCATTTGGCCTAGCTGCAGCCCCACAGGTGTTCACAAAATGCATGGCGGTAGTGGTGGCCTTCTTACGGAGGCAGAGGATTCAAGTTTACCGTACCTCGACGACTGGCTCCTGGTGGGCCGGTCCAAAGAGGAGGTTCGGTCCCACGTGCAGGTGGCCCTGAGACTATTCCGCACTCTGGGGCTCCTGGTCAGTGTCCCCAAATCCACCCTCATTCCAATGCAGAAGGTGGAATTCATAGGGGCAGTCCTAGATGCGGTACAGGCAAAGGCGAGCCTTTCAGTATCACGATTCCTGGCCATCCAGCAGGCAGTGACCTCCCTGTGCCAGTTGCCCACTACGACGGCCAAACGCTGCCTGAGGCTGCTGGGCCACATGGCAGCATGCATGCATGTGGTCAAGCATGCCAGACTGAAACTGAGGACGCTGCGGGCTTGGCTTGCCCGTGCATACTGCCCAGGCAGGGACCCCCTGGACTTGGTAGTGACAGCCCTGGGGGACGTGCTAGATTCCTTGCGGTGGTGGCAGTACCAGACAGTGGTTTGCGAAGGCATCCCCTTTGCCGCACAACAGCCGGACCTGACGCTTGTGACGGACGCATCAGACCTCGGATGGGGTGCTCAGCTAGGGGACCTCAGGACTCAGGGTTTCTGGTAGGGAGCAGAGCGGTTGCTCCATATCAACGTGAAGGAGCTCAGGGCGGTTCGTTTAGCCTGCCAGACCTTTCACACCACTTTGAGTGGTCACAGCGTGACAGTTCTGACGGACAACACGACCGCCATGTTTTATGTAAACAAGCATGGCGGAGCCCGTTCCTCACCATTCTGCCACGAGGCTCTCCTCCTCTGGAACTTTTGCATAGCCCACACCATCCACCTCGAGGCGTCAGACCTCCCGGGGGTACGGAACAAACTGGTGGACCACTTTAGCAGGTCGTACCGCATGCACGAGTGGACGCTCAGAGCGGACGTCGTGTTTTCGCTCTTTTGCAAGTTTCCCCAGGTAGACCTGTTTGCCACCAAGAACAATGCCTGCAGTTCTGCTCGTTCCAGGGCTGCAGCCTGGGCTCAATAGCAGACGCTTTCGCGATCCCTTGGGGAGGGGAATTGAAATATGCCCTTTCCCCGCTTCCTCTGGTGCACAAAGTCCTGCTCAAGGTGCGCAGGGACAGGGCAGCGGTCATCCTCGTCGTCCCGGCCTGGCCCCGCCAGCACTGGTTCACTACGGTCCTGGAGCTGTCGGCAGAAGCCCCGGTAACCCTGCTCTGCACCGGGACCTCATCACGCAGGACGGAGGGCAGCTCCTCCACCCCGACCTGCAGTCACTGCATCTGACTGCACGGAAGCTCTATGGCTGAACGCTTTGGAGAGCCAGTGCTCCCTTCCTGTGCAGCAGGTTCTACTTGGTAGTAAGAAGCCCTCTACCAGGGCGACTTACCTGGCCAAGTGGAAGAAGTTCTCGTGCTGCGGTGGGCCCCAACAGGTTCAGCTACACCAGGCTCCAGTGCTGATCATTCTAGAGTATCTACTGTCCTCAATCAGGGTGCATCTGCTGGCCATTTCCGCCTTCCACCCGGGGTTTTCAGAGGCTTTAGTGTTCTCCCACCCAATGGTGGGGACGTTCCTTAAAGGACTGGAGTGGGTGTTCCCTTACTCAAGCCCCCCGTTCCTCCATGGAATCTCAACATAGTCCTTTCTAAGCTCATTGGGCCCCTGTTCGAGCCCCTCACTACCTGCTCCCTCCTCCACCTTTCCTGGAGGCCATCACTGCGGCCAGAAGGGTATCTGAGCTGAGGGCACTCACCTCGGAGCCACCATATACAGTGTTCCATAAAGACAAGGTGCAGCTCCGTCTGCACCCAAGTTCCTCCCAAAGGTGGTCTCACAATTCCATCTAGGCCAGGACATTTGTCTGCTGGTGTTTTTTTTCCCAAACCACATGCGGACCCGAGTCGCTGCAGCCTGCACACCCTGGATGTCCGTCGAGCGTTGGCGTTCTACTTGAAATGCACAAAGCCCATTCGTAAATCCACGCAGCTGTTAGTGGTTGAGAGGATGAGAGGCCTCCCAGTGTCGGTGCAGCAAATCTCCTCCTGGATTACAGACTGCATTCGCGTGTGTTATGCCTCCCAGGTGTTCCGGCCCCAGCGGTCACAGCCCACTCGACCAGGGCGCAAGCAGTTTCAGCGGCCTTCCTGGCACAAGTCCCGATCCAGGAGATCTGCAGAGCAGCCACCTGGTCGTCGGTGCATACCTTCATGACCCACTATACGGTCAACCAGCAGGCCCGAGAGGACGCGGCGGTTGGCGGGGTGCTCCTCCGATCAGTTGTTCCGTGACTCCTGCCCTCCTCCAAAGGTAAGCTTGTAATTCATCTAATGTGGAATGGACGTGAACAAGCACTCGAAGAAGAAAAAACGGTTACCTACCTTTTCATAACTGTGGTTCTTCGAGATGTGGTGTTCACGTCCATTCCACCACCACCCGCCCTCCTATCCCTCTGTCGGAGTTGCCAGCAAGAAGGAACTGGAGGGGGTCTGGCCAGCAGGGATATATATGCACGGGCAGTGGCGTCACTCAGGTGGGGACTCCACCAGCCCAACGGATACTGCGAAGGGAAAAGTTTCCAACGTTCGTGCATGCAGCACACACACACCTAATGTGGAATGGACGTGAACAACACATCTAGAACAACAGTTACGAGAAGGTAGGTAACCGTTTTTTCCCATTACCAAACTTAAGCTAACTTTAATTCTTTAATTTCATTTTTATCCTACACCTTGCCCCAATGATGAAGGCAGTCGTCCTTTAATGAGCTTGCTTTCCATTGGCTTGGGAGTCTGGAATCTTGGTGGTTCTGAACAGCAACACTATGGACTGGTTATGCATCACCAAAGCAGTAAAGTTTAGTATTTGTCAATATTTGCCAACATCAAAAACCAAAATGGCGATCTTATAATAATGTACAGTGTAGTAGTGTGAAGTTTTATTTAAAAACAAAAACCACAATACCCTCCATCTAAATGAGGATTTATTCAAGGGTACAGTGGACCTAGTTTTAGGTCTCCTTTACCAGTTTGGGTAAGGGGGGTGTAACTTTTTAAAATCATAAACCTTCTAATTTCAGATGGATCACATTTTCTTTATGAAATTGATCAAATTGTCTTCTCTTTAGGATCTGGAATTCTTCTATTTGTTTTCCATTCAAACTTCTTTGGTAAAGAAGTTATTGCTCGGCTCTGTGGACCATGTAGTGTGCAAGCAGTGGTTTTAAATGATAAATTCCAGCTTCCTGTATTTTTGGTAAGTATTGTCCATTTAACTAGTTAATCTGCTTTTATAGCACCTCTACAAAAAACAAACTTGTAATCTGTGTAATTTCAAGGGATTTGAATTGTACTTCAGTCCCAGCATGTTTCTTGTGACAGGCCTTTTAATATAGTAAATTGCAATTTCTTTGTTTAAAAAAATATATATATCTGTTGAAAGATCTATAGAGAAACTACAGAGGAAATGGGAATATTTAGTAGCCATTTCTAGTCTTCAAGGCTAGTGAAGATCAGGGTATCAGAGGTGAAACACTGTCAGTAGGGAGTTGAGCAGGAAGTGGGCAAATTGTCAATCTTAGTGCCTTTTCTGGTCAGCCTCAATCAGTGACATGAGAATTTCAAAAGCTCAAGAATCCCAGTCTCTTAGCCATGAAAGAACTAAGTTTGAGTTAAACTGCTTTGCATTAAGTATACTATGCTGAAATTTGTAGTAATTAAACTTGTATCCCTTAGTTTACCTTTCATTAGTGCTTCAATATAATCACATTCCCTAGTTCTGTTTCTTCAGAGAATGATGTATTTACACCAAAGGGCTTAATTAATGTCGTCTCAGAACTATCTTTCCAAAAAATACACTTGTAGCTATGGATGAGATGTTCTTAACTCCAATCTCTCAGTGCTTCTGCATTTCACCTCAAAGTGCCCAGAGAAGTGTTTGCCACACACCAGCACTAACTAACTTATTGTAATTTTTTCTTTTAGGATAGTCACTTTATTTATTCCTTCAGTCCTGTTACAGGCCTTAACAAGCTTTTTATACGGTTGACAGAAGCGCCTACTGCCAAGGTGAGATATGCTTACCTGTACAAAATGTTTGTAATGAGGTGGTGGGAGAGTGATTTTATTTTGACAGAAGTTTCAATGTCTTTCTCTTCCAGGAGTCTCAGTACTCCAAATTATAGGCCTGGCCTATAAATGTAAAATTCTTTAAAGTGTTCTTCATTTCCTTCCCTTCAGTTCAGTTGACAATCTTTTTCAGCCCCTGTCCCAGTCTATCTGTGACGTTGCCAAAAGTCACTTAGGGTCACCGCTGATGAGATTCACTTTGAAGATGGAAATATTTCCGTCATGAATAAACAATAGCCCGAATAATTCATACCCCAGAATGAAGTGCTTAAATTGCAGTTGGACTAAGTATTGCAAATGGTGTTTACTAGGTCGGTAATAGGGAGCAAGTAAAGGTAGCAGCTACTGGATGTGCACTGAATGACATTGTGGGCACAGAGCAACTACCAGCCATCTTTTGTTAAACCCGTGTAACTGGTGTCAGTGCCATGGAAAGTTCAGAAGCAGTTCCCGAGAGCCTGCATTGAAATCAGGGTGTGCAATTTCCTTTTTAGAAGTGTAGAAAGTCTGCTAGATGCTGCCAGATGGTTCCTGCAGTGATCACAACAGTCACAAGAGTAATGATAGGTTGATCCTGTCCTAATAACGCTTCTGGGAGGAGTTGTGGTTCTTATTCACTCTAGCACTACAGAGTAATGAGGTTCTCCTGTATTTAATTATGCTGCTTATCAAATACATCAGCATTTCATCCAAAAAGCTTTTCTAAAAACTTGATTGCTGCCTAACATGATAAAGGGAGGTAATTCTATTGAAGCTTCTCTTCAAGGTTTGGAGTACGTTAATTTACGAATTTGTTTGCTGTATGAACAGAGGATGCTTAAGGCACTTCAGAATATTGTTAAGTACTTTCCTTTGAATTTTGATTTTTCAAACTGTTCACTTTAGAATATGGGTCCAAAAAATTCTGATCCACCAAGTACAGATTATATATACTGCATTTTCTTCAGTTACTAGCAAGTTTCCTCCACCTCCCCTTTCACTCAGTACTTTTACCTTTGTGCAAGATATATGGATGGTCATTTGAAGCATTTTTTTCCTTCTTGCAGGTAAAGTTGCTAATAGGGGCATACAGAGTGCAGTTGCAGTGACCTCATGAAGTTGCAAGAATAATTATTTCACTGAGCTCTTTGGACATACTTCTGGTTCCTCCCTCCATTTAAAGACTGATGAAGCAGTTTGGAACTTTTGGCACATCCACTATTCTCAGATTGTGTTCCCATCTTAACACATTTAATCAGGCAATCTATATTTGAAAGTACCTGTTGGATAGCAGATGAATGTTCTACTCTAACTGGTGGGAAAGGATTGTCAATTTTATTTTGTACAGGTGTAAATGTAAGTATTTGTGCCAATACCTGTAATTCCATTTTTTTCTTTAATTTGTAGAGTGAGTCCAGACTGCATATTTCAGCTTTTCCACAATGTGGAATGGTGCATATAAGAGCTAGTTAAGAAAATTAGAAGAAACGTGTCTTTTTTAGTAATTATGAAGATCTTCATTTGTAAACACAAATTTTCTACTTGTCTTAATGGTAATGTTTCTATGTAAAATGCAGAACTGTCATATTCCTGGAGCCGTGGGCAGAATTAACTTCAAAGTTGCTGCATTACAGACTTTACCTTGAGTTGCTAAGGGCTGCATTCTTAATGGTGGATAAAGGAGATCTGTCATCAGTGGGACTTCATGACAAAAATAAGCTAGCAGTTACATTTAAACAATGGTTACTTCAAGTAATGCCTAAGTTTGTTTTGAAAGTATAGTTTATATTAAAGTTTAAAATCTACTTTTATATTGGAGAAACAATTGATAGTTTTACAGATAATCTTAATCCTTCAGGTCTTCTTGTGTAGACATAGAGGAAAATAAATACATACCTACAATAAACTAGAAAACTTGTAATTACTTTCAGTTGCCAGACAATACTTTTGTAGACAAAAGGATGCTCACAGGGTTCAGACTGTCTAAACCCTTTGAAATGGAATTTCATATGTTGCCCTCTAATCCAAACATTAGTTCCTCGAGGCAAAGAGCTGCTATCTTTTATTTAAATGACCTGTTTTATTAGACGACCGCATTTCTGTAATGGTTTTGTGCTGTTAAATACAAATGTAAAACTTCTGCATGAAGTATAGAACAATATTTTTGTTGGTAAATTAAACGTCACTTTGAAAGGTAAAAATCCAGATTGTGCCTTTGCTGTTCTGGTTGCTATGTGTAATTTACATGCCGCTATGTGCCTATATTGTTACCAGTACTATTGTGGAAGAAATGCTTATTGTATTGGAGTGCTCACCATTAAAATGGTGCAACTGTATTATGTATCCTTTTTAAGAACTATGATTTTATGTAACTTCAAACAGATTAACTTCTGGTTCTGAAAGAAAAGCTAAAGGGTTTAACTTTTTAGATACCAAATTACAATAGTTTTAATTAACTCACATGATTTCAATCTTGTGGAATGTCACATTAAACTAAATAAAACTAGAGTAGTGACACATGCCCTTTGCAAATATACATTCTAATTTGTATCAAAATAGCTGTTTATCCTTTTTATTTAAGCACTGTGTATGGAAATTAACAAATCTGTTCTAGGGGAGATGTAGCTACTCTGCACAAATTTTGTAATGTTAAGTATCTCCTTTATTACTTCAACATCATAGATGTGTGAAAGTGAACACCAGTTCAGGATCAAGTACAATCAACCCCATGCATCTGGGAATCTTGTATAAGTGCACTTTTCACATTATGTGAGTTGCCTTGTTAGCAGTTGACTCATCTTAAACTCTGCTGTTGTGAAATAACCCTGAGAGAGGGCTTGCTTCAATGGAAGTCAGAAGCAAAACTTGCATTGATTTCAATAGGAACAGGATCTGTTCCTGAATCTCTGTTTTCTTATTTCCGAGGGCTTTTTGATAAGTGTAGTTGACTAGGGTAGTCATTTTTCAGTTAGTTTTACAATTCCATATGTATGCATGGTACTTTCAACAAAATGTGATTGATGTGCCAGAGTGCATTACACAGTGACATCGCTTTTGTACTGAAACCTTCAGTGATGGAGGTTGGAGAAATTCAAGAGCTGTGTGAGGACTGGGACAAAAGATCTTTGAACCGATTACCTTAAGCAGTCTTACTTTATAAACATAGCCACCATTTAGAAATTACTCTCTCCAGTGCAAGGTACATAAAACTAACCTAAAACATTTCCAGGAACATCTGTTGCTGCTCTCCAAGTTACCATAGTCACTGGTTTTGTCAGGGTTTTTTTTTTGGGGGGGGGGGGGGGGAATGGGGGGGCAGAAATAGTGCATGGATGCTTCTTCGAGTGCTGTCCTTGTGGGTGCTCCACTTTAGGTGTTTGTGCTTGTAGTAGGAGACTTTTAGTAGCAGTGCTGGTTGGGTTGCACATGCGTGGTCCCTGCCTCGCGCTGCTGCAGGCAGTGTTGCATTGCCTCAGGCTCACAGACAGGGAATGGAGAGGTCTCTTGGACCTGTCTCGGGGCATTAGGCTTGGGACCCCTCTCTTCTCTCCCCCCTCCCCCTTCACCAGCCACAGCTTCGGACAGAAGTGCTTTCTCCAACCCCACATTGGAGTGCCCTGCTGGGTGTCACTCGAGGAAGCACCTGGGTCCCCACCACAGAAATAAAAAATAAAAACCCACAGCTGTCCTGCAGATAATAGCAGCACTGGCTGTGCTGTCAGCGCCGGGAGCTGCGGCATCGCTGCAGACAGACTTCGGAGCCCTGTGCCTCCATGCCACAATCCACAGCTGCTCCGTGGGCAGGTATCTGGTGCTGGCACCAGCTGTGCTGGCAGCATCGGGAGCCAAGGTGGTGGAAAACCCCGGCACCCCTAGAGCCAGAGACTCTACAAGAGCCGGCTCCGACACAGGCACTAAGGGGTAACCAAAACCCTGTGCCTCCGCACTGCAATCTACAAATGGCGGCATGGCACCTCTATAAAAGGCGGCTTCTTCAAAGGCACGTCCAACACACACAGAGGTGCAGCCAGCAGTGCCGCCTTCCCCTCTGCAGCCCTGGCACTGACAAGGAGGCAGCCCCAGGGGCCAATTAAACCAGCACAGCGGCAGTTCCTCAGACAGAGGCTTCTGGTATTTATTTGGCTCTGCCCCTGATCCCCCTATTTGCGGTACCGATATGAGAATGATACCCTCGGCACCAAGTCTCCCTGTGTCCCCAACATCACTCACTGACTCGCTCCTTATTTGAAGGAGGAAGATGAGGAAGAACAGGGAGCTATTCCCCCATCGGCTCCTATCCATCAGGAGTCAGTCAACCCAGGAGTCTGTCCTGGGGCATATTATGCTGTCCCCAGATACTTACAGTGGTATGGGGACCCCCTATGCCGCTCCCATCCCAATGGGCATACTGGACTTCCTGGGTCGTATGCCCACACAAGGGGGGATTGCCTGTCACAGCCAGACCCAGCACACGCTAATTCCCCACAGCTTCTGTACCAGCAACCTCGGTGGAAGAAGAACCTCCGCCCCTGCAGGGGAGATCACCTACCCACTTGCCATCATTGTCCACAGCGGACACCTTTATGCCTCCTTCCCCTAATACAGGGGATGATTTCAAACTGTTCCATAGCTTATTTGAGAGGGTGGCCCTCTCTGGACATCTCCCTTGAGGAAGTCCCAGTGATACAGCATGAGCTAGTGGATTTTTTTGCATACATCTGCTTTGTTTAAAAAAAAAAAAATTGCCCTTCACATAAATGAGGCACTGATGGACCCTGTAAGGGTCATTCTGTGGACCCCTGCAGCTTCCCCTCCAGCCGGCGGAAGGTCTGTGTATCAACAAAGGGCGTCGACTTCGTATCCAGCACCTAATTTCTTAGTGGTAGACGCAGTCCAGCAATATGGCATGCAACAACAGCCCTGAAACACAACTCATGGTAAGAACTGGAAAAGACTTGATCAATTTTGGCAATAAATCTTATTCCTTGGCTACCCCTCATCTCTGCATAGCCAACTATGCAACATTACTAACAAAATACAACTATACAAACTACACAAAAATGTCTGAATTGATTGATTTTTATTGCCAAGACAAGGGAGAACAATTCGCAGCACTTGATTCTGAGGCAGGGCTGCAACATTTGCGTTGACAGTGGTTGTAAGGAGAAGTTCATGGCTCTATCTTTCTCGCTTACCCGAAGAGGTGCAATTCATGGTGGAAGACTTGCCAGCCCAAAGTATTCACCAAAAAGACAGACGACTCATTCCACTCACTCACAAGCAACTCTCCGATCCTTGGGAACCTATAACCCCAAACCTAAGAGAAAACAGAGGAATTACTTTACATCCCAATGATACCACCGGCTAATGTATTCACAACAACAGCGGTGATTTGCCTCACAGGGTCGCAGACGCTGGCCTTGAGGGGACAACAATATTTCTCAAGTTGCTGCATCCCAACCATCAATTTCCCCTAACAAGAACTCTGGTGGATGGAGACCAATGCTCGACCTCCGGTAATTCAACAAGTTCATCAGAAACACGATTCAAGTATCAGAGGGGTAATCACTGCTACACCATTCTATGAAAGTAGCATTTCTTGGGGCAGTGACATTTTTCAGACGTGTGGGAGCACTGTGGGCTTTCATGGTGGAACCCCCATACATGGTCGTCTTTGAGGATAAAGCCTCCCTCTGACCACACCCCTAAACCCCACACAGATAGAACACATTACACACTCCATAATTTTTATGTTTGGAGGGCATTGGCTTCTTACATAGACAGGACTAAACTATCCCATAAATCACCCAGACTTTCTATCTCTCACTGAATGCTCCAAAAGGGACTTTTCCTGTGTACCTGGCTAGTGCATCGGAGTTGAACGCGCTGTCCAGAGCGGTCACATTGGAGCACTCTGGGATAGCTCCCAGAGGCCAATACTGTCAAATTGCATCTGCACTACCCCAAATTCGACCCAGCAAGGTCGATTTCAGTGCTACTCCCCTTGCTGGGGCGGAGTACAGAAGTCAATTTTAAGAGCCCTTTAGGTCGATGGAACGGGGTTGGTTGTGTAGATGCATTGCTTATAAAATCGACCTAACGCGGCTAAATTCAACCTAACCTCGTAGTGTAGACTAGAGATTAGCATTGCTCTGCCTCAGCTCTTTACAAAGCCTACATAAACATATGCTACTTCCTCCTGCACATTTCAGCTTCTCTCAGCAAAATGTGAGCACTCTGGCATTTGAGGTCCCCCTACACCCCACGGCAGCCAGTTTAACTTGGTCGAGTTCCTCTTTGCTGTCCATGGTATACTCCTGTTTCCCATATTTTGTGCTTCCTGTTGTTGGAAAAGCACTAGTTTAGGGTTACCATTCGTCCGGATTTACCCGGACATGTCCTCCTTTTTGTGTTAAAAATAGCGTCCGGGGGGAATTTGTAAATCACTCAAAATGTCCGGGATTCCCCCCCAGGCAGAGCGAGGTGCGGCTGGGAGGGCTGCAGGAAAGTCAGCCTCTCGCCTGGGGCTCTGGCAGCCAGAGCCCTTCCCCCTGTAGCTTGCCGGGCTAGATTCCGGAGCAGCTGTAGAGCTCCTCCTCCCTTCCCCCCCCCCCCCCGCATTCTGAGCCGGCCGGGCCGTTTGCATCGGCCTCGTCAGCTCCTCCCCTGCAGCCCCGCGCCCCGCTCTGGCAGTACTGTGCAGGGCCAGGGACCGGGTTGTGTGTTGCGCTGGGGAGCGCAGCCACGTGTCCGGCTCCGCACAGAGCCCAACACCATGTTCTGAGCGGCGGGGTAAGGGGGCCAGGGGGCAGGAAAAGGGGCAGGGAGGTTCTGGAGGGGGCAGTCAAGGGGGGGGTCGGGAGTTCGGGGGGGGCTTTTTGGGGGAGGTGGAGAAGATTTTGGGCAGTCAGGGTACAGGTAGGGGGTAGGGTCCTGGGGGGCAGTTGGGGGGGGTCTTAGGAGGGGGCAGCTAGGGGACAAGGAACAGGGAGTCTTAGGTAGGGGGTGGGGTTCTGGAGGGCAGTTAGGAGCAGGGGTCCCAGGAGGGGACAGTCAGGGGACAAGGAGTGAGGGGGTGGGGGGTTGGGAGTTCTGGGGGGGCTGTCAGGGGGCAGGAGTGGGGAGAGGGATCGGAGCAGTCAGGGGACAGGGAGCAGAGGGGTTTAGATGGGTTGGGAGTTCTGGGGGGGCTGTCAGGGGGTGGAGAGTGGTTGGATGGGGCGTGGGAGTCCCAGGGGTCTGTGTGGGGGTGGGGGTGTGGATAAGGGTTGGGGCAGTCAGGGGACAAGAGGCAGGGAGACTTAAGTAGGGGGAGGAGTCCTGGGGGGCAGTTAGGGGCAGGGGTCCCAGGAGGGGGCAGTCAGGGGACAAGGAACGGGGGGAGGGTTGAGGGTTCTGAGGGGGGCGGGAAGTGGGAGGGGTAGGGGCGGGGCTAGGGTGGGGCTCCTCCTGTCCTCTTTTTTGCTTGCTGAAATATGGTAACCCTACACTAGTTACACCTCCTTGCTTCCTACATGGGGCAGGGAGGCAATTTTCCATTGGTGCAACCTTTCTGTTAATTGGCTCAGAAAGTGGAAACAGAATCTGTGCATTCAGTTCTTTTTTCCTCACAGATAATACTGCTGTGGTGGTTTTGCTGGAGTCCTCGCAATGGGTTTTTGGACTTGTATTTGAGTGAGGAACTCAATTGTGCTTTAAGGGGGTTATTTGAGAGGGAGGGAGCCTGCCTTCATCTACCTTATCTTATTTTTCAAGCAGTAGTTTCCAGAGGCCTCAGCATGTTTAATACTGTTAAAAGTACATAACCCCCAGGAACTTAGTTTAATTATTCACTCTTTCTGTACCTGCTTGCTACATGATAGTTGTTGCTTTAGCACTAGCTTATATTGCATTGTCTCAGGACAGGAGAGAAGGGGCTCTCCAAAAGGGAAGTTACTTACCTTTTTTGTCACTGGAGTTTTTTGACATGTGTGGTCCCTATCTGTCTTCCACTGTAGGTATGCATGTGCCTGGAGCCTGCAAACTTTTGCAAGCTGTATCTGTTGGTTTGTACCTGTGCCCTAGATCTCCTTGTGTTTCAAAACAAGTGTATAAGGGGCAGGATGGACCAACTGCCTCTCCAGTTCCTTCGCTACCACAAATCAGATTATCCGAAGCAGTGGAAGGAGGGTCAGGTAATGGAATAAAAATAGGGACCACACATCTTTAAGTACACCTATTAAAATAAGTAATTTCCCATTGTTTGAGTGCTGGTCCTTATGTGTCCTCCTCTGTGGGTGGCTGATGAGCAGTACTCAGAGAGGAGTCAGTTGCAAGGATGCAGGTGGTACATTCTTTTGGGACAGAATTTCTATCAGCAAAGGAGTATTGGACAAGGGACAGGACCAGTGAATGTGTGAATAGAATGCTACATAACTACTCTGCAAATGTCAAGCAGGGGTACCACTTGGAACGATTCCACTGAAGTCGCCTGTACCCTGCTAGACTGAGCCCTTACCTATGTGGAGGAAGAAACTGTGCCAACTAAAGTAGCATACAACCAGAGATCCACTTTGATTCTCTGAGCATAGTTTGGCCCCAGATTCATTCTGCTGTAGCAGCAAATAGTCTAGGTGATTTTTTGATGGGTTTTGTCCTTTGCAGGTAAAACACCAGTGCTTGTCACATGTTGAGGAAATAATGTCCCCTTTCCTCACGACACATGGGGCTTCAGAAAAAAACACAGGTAAATGAATTTGACTGGCTTACGTGAAAATCTGAAGCTATCTTAAAGAGAGAATTTTGGGTGTAGTCATAGCAAGACTGTTTTTATGGAATAGTGTGTATGGAGGACCAGCTGATAGGGTCCTGAGTTTGCCTACCCTTCTGGCCAATGTGATGGCAATGAAGAAGGCAATCCTTCTTGACAGGAGGGACGGGGAACATGTAGCTAGTGGTTCAAAGGGTTGACTTAGTGAGAGCTGAAAGTACTAGGGTAAGGTCCCAGTGAGGAGTTGGTTTCTTCACTGGAGGGAAGGTTCTAATGAGATCCTTCAAGAATCTGTTACTGGGTGAATAAAAATTGAGTACCCATCCACTGATGGATGACAGGTGGACCTGCAGGGAGTTTAGGGAAAATTGTTGTTTTGAGCAAAAGAAGATAGTGTAGAATAACATGAATAGCCACTGCTGCTGGAGTTGTATGCTTTTGCTGGGCCCAGATACCAGAAACATTTCACTTGACTAAGTTGCATTTGCTGATGGGGTCCTTTCTGCTCTTAAGGACAATGTACATGGCTTCGGAGCAGGGACATTCTGGGCTTGATGCCCAGCCAAATACCAAGCAAGGACATGAAATGTTGCGGTGTTGGGATGCTGGACCCTGTCACTCTCCTGGGTCAAGAAATACATGAAGGACTGAGCATTGATCAGCAGGCAGGATGACCTTCATAGAAGACTTGAAAACCAGAATTGCCTGGGCTGTCTGGGGGTAATGAAGATGACCCCTGCCTTATCCTGTTGTATCTTCGGTAGGATGTGAGGCAGTAGTGCAATGTGAAGGCATGATTCAAAGCATTAGGAGAACATTCCTTCTAGAGTGCTGCCTTTGAACTCCCCTACAGCAGTAAATGCATTTCCTATTTGTCTGATAGGTAAACAAGTCCAAAGTGGGGCATTCCCCACTCAGAGAAAATGTTACACAATTCAGTAGTGAGCTAATGTCAGGGTGCCTCCCCCCACTCCTTCCCCCCACTTACTCCATCTCCATAGAGCGTGGGAGGAGACAGGACAGGGCTCAGGACAGAGGGAGCGTGCTGGCAGCAGCTGCTGTCTCAACTTGCTGATCTACTTAAAAAGGCAGTGTACTTAGAGTGGGGTCAGCGTACTTAAAGGGGCAATGCGCATCTCTCTCTCTCTCACACACAGGGTGTGTGTCTCCGTCTCTGTCTGCCTGCCATGCTGTCTCCCCTCCCTCCATTTGTGCTGCCTTGTGGAGTGTGAGGCTACATTAACAATGTGTTAACCCTTGAGGGCTCAGCTGTTCTAGTTCATCATTTAGCAGTAAGGCATTCCCTGGGAAATATCCCACCCTCTTACTTCACCACCTCAACCAAGCTTCACAATCATCATTGCTGTGTACAGTATTGTTTCTATACAACTTAGTGTGTGTGTGTGTGTGTGTATAAAGTTCCTCCTCTACCGTGGTGGGTCCTGCACTTATTGGAGGATTTGCTCACCTCAAAGATCTTCCCCTTGGTGGAACCCACAGTCTGGGATAACTCCTCCTGTGTCTGATCAGGAGTTGGGAGGTTTGGGGGGAACCTGGGCCCACCCACTACTCCGGGTTCCAGCCCAGGGCCCTGTAGATTGCAGCTGTCTATAGTGCCTTCTGTAACAGCTACAACTCCCTGGGCTACTTCCCCATGGGCCTCCTCCAAACACCTTCTTTATCCTCAGCACAGGACCTTCCTCCTGGTGTCTGATAATGCTTGTACTCCTCAGTCCTCCAGCAGCACACTCTCAGCTCCTTGCACCTTTTGCTCCCAGCTCCTCTCACGCACACCACGAACTGAAGTGAGCTCTTTTTTAAACCCAGGTGCCCTGATTAGTCTGCCTGCCTTAATTGATTCTAGCAGCTTCTTGATTGGCTGCAGGTGTTCTAATCAGCCTGTCTGCCTTAATTGTTTCCAGAAAGTTCCTGATAGTTCTGGAACCTTCCCTGTTACCTTACCCAGGGAAAAGGGACCTACTTAACCTGGGGCTAATATATTTGCCTTCAATCACTCTCCTGTAGCCCTCTGGCATGACCCTGTTACAATAATATATATAATAAAAAATATATAGTCTTTTGCCTGGTGAAAAAAAATGTCCCTTTTTACTAAAAAAAAAAAAAACTAGGGACAGGTCACTGGCTTCAGTGAATTTTTGATTATTGCCCGTGACCTGTCCTCACTTTTACTAAAAAGAACCATCACAAAATCTTAACCTTAATATCCAATACCCATTTGTCCGTTGTAATTGCACTCCAGTTGTGGAAAAAGAATGCTAGGAGCCACCAAACGATATGTGGAGTTGATTGGGATGGCAAAACTAGTGGTTTGCAGCTCCTGAGTGTCCTATCAAAAATTATATTTTAGCTTGGGGTGGGCAGGTGAGATGGAGTTGTTGGCGCAGGAGGAGCAGTGTACCATAATTTTTGTACGCTGTCTCTTACGAAGCAGTTCATAGGACAGCTGGTGGTAGAACTGTTGCATTATAGGCCTTGGTTTGTAGGGTGTTAATGGTATTTCTTCTTTGGGGCAGGTATATATATTCTTAGGGAGCAGATGGTTGCCCTGGAGTCCTTTAGAGAATGCAAGGACTCATCAGTGTTTGTGTTGAAAAGGTTGGCCTCATCAAAGGGCAAATCCTCAACAGTGTTCTGGACCTCTCAGGAGAATGACTCAGTGCATCACAATGGTAGTTGCCATTGACTTTGGTGCTGTGTCTGCTGCATTAACCACTGATTGTAATGTGGTTCTAGTCACCAGTTTGCCACCCTTGATAAGGGCCTGGTATTTGGCCCTGTTGTCTTGGGGTAGCTTGTCCATGAAATCCAGATACTTCGAATAGTTCAGGAAATCACATTTCGCCACAAGTGCCTGATACTATGATAGTCTAAACTGAAGATAAGTAGATATCAAAACCTTCTTCCCCAACAAATCTAGACGTTTGGAGGGGGTGGCCTCCTAGACCTCATTTAGGTAGCCTGAACAACCAAGGAGCTCAGTGCCACTAGAATTCTACTAGAATTATTTGAGGGGGTCAACAAGCATGCGGACAAAGGAGATATAGTATATTTAGATTTTCAGAAAGCTTTTGACAAGGCCCCTCACCAAAGGCTCTTAAGCAAAATAAGTAGTCATGGGATAAGAGGGAATGTTCTCTCATGGATTGGTAACTGGTTAAAAGATAGGAAACAAAGGGTAGGAATAAATAGTCAGTTTTCAGACTGGAGAGAGGTAAATAGTGGTGTCCCCCAGAGATCTGTACTGGGCCCAGTCCTATTTAACATATTCATAAAAGATCTGGAAAAAGGGGTAAACAGTGAGGTGGCAAAATTTGCAGATGATACAAAACTACTCATGATAGTTAAGTCCCAGGCAGACTGTGAAGAGCTACAAAAGGATCTCACAGAACTGGGTGACTGGGCAATAAAATGGCAGATGAAATTTAATGTTGATAAATGCAAAGTAATGCACATTGGAAAACATAATCCTAACTATACATTTACAATGATGGGGTCTAAATTAGCTGTTACCACTCAAGAAAGAGATCTTGGAGTCATTGTGGATAGTTCTCTGAAATCATCCACTCAATGTGCAGCGGTAGTCAAAAAAGCGAACAGAATGTTGGGAATCATCAAGAAAGGGATAGATATAAGACCAAAAATATATTGCCTCTATATAAATCCATGGTATGCCAACACCCTGAATACTGCATACAGATGCGGTCACCCTATCTCAAAAAAGATATATTGGAATTGGAAAAGGTTCAGAAAAGGGCAACAAAAATAATTAAGGGTATAGAACGGCTTCCGTATGAGGAGAGATTAATAAGACTGGGACTTTTCAGCTTGGAAAAGAGGTAACTAAGGGAGGATATGATAGAGGTCTATAAAATCATGAGTGGTATAGAGAAAGTAAATAAGGAAGTGTTGTTTACTCCTTCTCATAAAACAAGAACAAGGGGCCACCAAATGAAATGAATAGGTAGCAGGTTTAAAACAAACACAAGAAAGTATTTTTTCATGCAACGCACTGTCAACCTCTGGAACTCCTTGTGAAGGCCAATACTATTACGGGGTTCAAAAGGGAGCTAGATAGATTCATGGAAGATAGGTCCATCAATGGCTACTAGCCAGGATGGGCAGAAATGGTGGCCCTAGCCTCTGTTTGCAGAAGCTGGGATTGGGTGACAGGGCATGGATCACTTGATGATGATCTTTCTGTTCATTCTCTTTGGGGCATCTGCCATTGGCCACTGTCAGAGGACAGGATACTGGGCTTGATGGACCTTTGGTCTGACCCAGTATGGCCATTCTTATGTTCTTATGCCACATAAGTAAAAAGAAATTCTACTGCTTTAGCCAGGATGAAGTAGTGCTTCTCAGCCCTCTTTGGGGTGGGAGTACATTTAGCTGGTGTATGGCACACAGCTCTGGCAATTTCCAGAATGTCCTCATTTACTTGAAGTGCTGTGCAGCTGGACCCTATAGGTTTCAGAATGTCTAGGAGTTTGTGTCGTGTAGCCTGGACATCATCTAAGAAGATCAGGGTGCACAGGAGCTCCAGCATAATAGCTCCCAAAATTGTTAGTTGTCTGGAGGAGATTGAGATGTTGGGGTGGCTGTTTCATCTGGAGATAAGGATAGCCTTGCTAGTTCCAGGAGAAGTGGTTTGTAGTCTCTCTTCTGTGGGATCAAGTGGAAGTTCTGGCTGTTCCCTAGGAGGGAAGGTATGGAGAGACTCCCTGATGGCTCACACCCACCTGTGTGCCATGAGTATGGGTCCCATGATCTGCAGTATGGCCAGTAAGAGGGGTTGAGGAGGGTCCCTGAGGTATGGTACCACTGCCTGAGGGAAATGTCTCGACACAAAGTGATACCAGGAGGCTTTCAACCTCCTGCCTGAGCTGATGTCCTTCATGATGACAGTTCCTCCTGTGACTGATTCTGCTGGAGCCAGTCCCATCAGAGTGAAGCTGTGACTGGTAGTGGGGATGGGGGATAACTTCCCTCATAGCTCATGTCCCTTGATGGAGTCAAGGTCACTCTGGTGAAGGACAGTCCCAATATCAGGAGAGATTAAGGATATGGGAGGACAAATATGTTCTCTGGTGTGGTATAGGTCTTCATTCTCCTTTTAGAGACTACGGTTCCATCTGCCCGTACCAATGGAGTAAGTATTGGGAGACTATGTGCTGATGATGTACAGAGTTGTGGTGGTACCATCAGTGGTTGAAGTTCCTGGTGGGTATTCTTCACTGGTGCTGTTGGCTCTCAGTTTTTTGACTTGGGTGGTATCATTAGCATCGGTGAAGGAGGTGCAGAGTCTGTACTGATGGAGCCCTGCTCTTATGAGCCTTTTTATCATGGCTCTTAGACTTACAACATTCTGAATACTTGGGGGCTTAGGGCAAAGACTTAGTTGATTTGGGCACGGTTGATTCAGTTCTCTTTAGAGTAGACATGGAGAGCTTTCCCTACCTTCCCAATTAGACCCTGAGAGTGAGTCTATGGGTGTGTATACCCTCATTCCTAAGTCAGACCTCATGGTAGAAGGCACGCTTCTTGCTGATTCTAGCCAATGCACAGGAGTTCGGGTCCACTGGCTTGGGTCACAGCCTCATAGCCTTCTCCAAGAGGTGCTTTTAAAGCTGGAATTCCCACACCTGGCAGGTGCAGCTAAGGAAGGAGTGACAAATACTGCACCTGGCAGAGATATGCACTTCCCAAGCTAGTAAAGGCGTTGGTAGTGGTAGTCACTGACTGAGAAGGAGCAGGAACAGGAAGCAGTTTTTAAAGCCTGGTGTTCTGGGCATAGTGTGATACCCATATTGGGGTACTGTGGGAAGAGGTGTTCCTTGGTGTGAGGACTTTAACTTCCCTTCCTGTAATACTATTAAAAATTCATTGAAAATTGTTTACCAAAGCTATACTAAGGAAACAATGGAGATTAATTATCTGTAACTGGAGATTCAAGATGTGTGGTCCCTATTTGTTTTCTATATGTGGCTTCACTTGTGCACAATGCACTTGAGATCAGAGATTTGTAGTAAGTAGTGTCCGTTGCTCCGTGTGTGTGCAGTTGCTCTTCGCATGCTCTGAATGGATGATATATGGGGCAGTGCGGATCAACGCATTTCCAATTCCTTCTCTTACCATGAATCCAGTTGTGATCCACAGCAGAGGGGGATAGAGGTTGGATAGTGGAATAGACAGGGACCACATATCTCTCAGAACCTCCAGTTACAGGTAAGTAACCTCATTTCTTCTTCTAGTGATGGTCCCTAAGTGTATTGCACATGTGGGACATAAGCAGTAGTCAAACAGGAGGTGGGTGTGAGGATGCAGATAGCATGGATGTCTGAAGTACTGCCATTCCCACAGCTGTATATGAAGTAGAGGTTTGGACCAATCCAAAATGTTTTGTGAAAGCATGGACAGAGCTTCTACATATATCTAGTAGAGGTACATCTCATAGAGATCCTGTAGAGGTTGCTTGCACTCTGGTAAAGTGGTCTCTTACCCTCTTAGCGGGTTGGAGCGGGGCGTGCTTCAGGCTAGTTGGTAACAAAAAATGATGCAGCCAGAGATCCATTTAGAGAGGCTATGTGCAGGTAATGCATGATCTGTTGATCGCTCTGCTACGATGATAAATAGTCTAGGTGTTTTCTTAATTGTTTTCATTCACTGCAGATAGAATGCCAGCACCTGTTGGATGTCTAGAGAACAATGCCTTCTCTCCTCATCAGAAGCATGAGGTTTTGGGAAAAATACTGGTAAGCAGATGGTTTGAGTTTGTGAGAAACTCGCAAGTTATTTTAGGAATGAATTTTGGATGAAGGTGAAGAGAGACCTTCTCTTTATGAAAAGTGGTATATAGTTGGATCTGCCATGAGGGCTCTGACTTTTCTCTGGGCTGTACATAAAGGTTGGCTTGGCAGAATTCACACCCTATTACTACTGTAAAAATCTTTGTACAAGGTGTGCCTTGTATCATTCGAAATTTGCTGGTCAGTATTGTCCTAATAAAATGTGTGGCAACATTATATGTGAAGTTATAAGATTTCCCTGTATGATATTAACGCATGTTCCAAACCCCACAGCCTTACCCATGCAGAAGTCAGGTCTGTCTTGAAGGAATGTGTGCTTGCCTTAATTTGCATTTAAGCAGGAAACAGGGTCATCAAGCAGTGAGGGAAAACAAAAGAAGTTCAAACTGGTGGGAAAAAAAAACAAACCAGCAGGGAATATTCTTCCACGTAAACTTTGTCTCGTGGGTCTCAGATGGAAATATTTTTCCAGAGGGGGACTGAAACTATAAAAAGGAGGTACAAACACTCCAAAGGCACTCATCTCTCTCTTGCTCTCTCCCTGCCCATCACATTCTCTGCACCTGAGAAGATAAAAGAAAACAGCTGTTGAAAAGTTTGGTCAGTAACTTTTATGTCTCATTATTTATACTCTCTTTTTGTACTTAATAAACTTGTTTTACTGTTCTATCTAATCCAGTGTGTTTTAGTTGAAGTATTTGGATAACCATTTAAGGTAATAAAGTGGCATATTGTTCCATTAAAGGAATAATGGGATTAATATATTTGTACTCCCAGCCCTCTCCTGGACAGTACAAGACATACATTTCTGGGGGGAAATCTGGAACTGGGGGTGTGTTGGGATCACCATGCAGTATAACCAAGGCTGGTGAGAGCCAGGGTGTAGTTGGCAGACTGCAGTTATATAGACACTCAGGGTGTGGCTTGTGGGAGCTTCTTCAGCAAGGCATTGTAAGACATCCAAGGTTGCAGGGCAGGGGTAACACAGCCGCCCATTAGTCTAGGTTGTACCCCCGTATGTCACAGGCTCCAGCTCACTAACCCTTATGGCTGATGTGATGATGACTAGGAAGGCAACTTTCATCGAGAAGTGGGACATAGCACATGTGGCTATTGGTTTGAAGGGAGGTCTGTTAAATACTGAAAAGAAAAGATCAAAATCCCATTGTAATGTTGGTTTCGTCACCAGTGCAAAAGTTCAGAGGAGTCTCTTCAAGAATCTAGTTGTTTGAGTGAAGATAGTATGGGCCTCAGGTGGCGAATCAAAGCCGCTGATTGCTGCAAGGTGGACCCATAAGGAGCTTATGATTAAGGCCTGATGTCTTAAGGGTGAGTAGTTAGTATAAAATGACAGAAATCCCTGTGGATTCTGGAGACAACTGTGCTGTTGTGACAAAGAGAAATGTCTCCTTTTGGCCAGATAGCATCTGCTGATAGAATCTGTGCTGCTTTGGTTGAGAGTGGATTGGACTGATACCGAACACGAGCGTTCTGTACCTGATGCCTATTCGAATACCAGGCCATGAGTTGTAGAGGGCCTGGGTTGGGATGCCTGGTTACATCAGTAGATCTGGAGGTGGTTGGATGCTGATGGGAGGATGGATTGAAATCCTCAGCAGGTCCGAGAACCAGAACTGAAGATGACCTGAGCTTTGTCGCGACAAATCTTTTGCAGAATCATAGATTAGGGTTCGAAGAGACCTCAGCAGGTCATCTAGTCCAACCCCCTGCTCAAGGCAGGACCAACCCCAACTAAATCATCCCAGCCAGGGCTTTGTCAAGCCAGGCCTTAAAAACCTCTAAGGATGGAGATTCCACCACCTCCCTAGGTAACCCATTCCAGTGCTTCACCACCCTCCTAGTGAAATAGTTTTTCCTAATATCCAACCTAGACCTTCCCCAATGCAACTGGAGACCATTGCTCCTTGTTCTGTCATCTGCCACCACTGAAAACAGCGGAGCTCCATTCTCCTCAGGTAGTTGAAGGCTGCTATCAAATCCCCCCCTTACTCTTCTCTTCTGCAGACTAAATAAGCCCAGTTCCCTCAGCCTCTCCTCATAAGTCATGTGCCCTAGCCCCCTAATCATTTTCATTGCCCTTCGCTGGACTCTCTCCAATTTATGCACATCCTTTCTGTAGTGGGGGGCCCAACACTGGATGCAGTACTCCAGATGTGGCCTCACCAGTGCTGAATAGAGGGGAATAATCACTTTCCTCAATCTGCTGGCAAAGCTCCTACTAATGCAGCCCAATATGCCATTAGCCTTCTTGGCAACCAGGGTACACTGTTGACTCATATCCAGCTTCTCATCCACTGTAATCTCCAAGTCCTTTTCTGTAGCACTGCCGCTTAGTCGGTCCCCAGCCTGTAGCAGTGCATGAGATTCTTCTGTCCTAAGTGCAGGACTCTGCACTTGTCCTTGTTGAACCTCATCAGATTTTTTTTGGCTCAATCCTCCAATTTATCTAGGTCACTCTGGACCCTATCCCTACCCTCCAGCATATCTACCTCTCCCCAGTTTAGTGTCATCCGCAAGCTTGCTGAGGGTGCAATCCATCCCATCACCCAGATCATTAATGAAGATGTTGAACAAAACTGGTCCCAGGACCGACTCTGGGGGCACTCCGCTTGATACCAGCTGCCAACTAGACATCGATATTAGTGGGATGAGAGAAAAGGCATATCTGAGGTGCATCTGAAGAAGTGGGTTTTTTACCCACAAAAGCTTATGCCCAAATAAATCTGTTAATCTTTAAGGTACCACCGGACTCCTTGTTGTTTTTGTGGATACAGACTAACGCGGCTTCCCCTCTGATATCTGAGGTGGTCCATGCAAGGTAGCAGAAGGGCATTGCCCTTCGAGCCCCAGCCCAGAGCTGCTCTGGAGCACTATAGGAAGAGTTTCCTGTTCACCTCTGAGACAGAGGTTCTAAGACACTGTTTCGCACAGGGTAAAAAAATCTCATTCGGGGTGGAATAATTAATCTCCTATTGGTGGTCTATGGACAACTGTCTGTGCACCAGGTAGGTATACTGCCAAAAGAGTTATGTGGTTTCTGATGCACCAATTAACACAGCTTCCATACACAAAGGAAGGAATTGTCTTTTCCATGCTTATGTAGAAGACAGTCATCATGTTGTCTGACATTAACTGGATATATTGAGATCAAATGAGTGGAAAGAATGCATTGCAGGCTAGATGGATGACCCTTAATTCCTGTAGATTGATATGCATCCTGGTCTCTTAAGGGGTCCAGGTGCCTTGTGCAATGTGATTGTCCATGTGGACTACCCAACCTAAGAGGGAAGCATCTGTGATAATAGTTGCCTCACCTATGGGTGGGAGAAAAGGAACTCACCTGAATGTTTTTCGTGGGTTGCCCACCATACAAGAGAAGGTGTGACATTGGCCAGGATTATTATTCTGCCATTTATGTTGTCTTTCTCTGGTGAGTAGTTGGACTGAAACCAGTTTTGTTTGCCAGGCTCCACCTCCACTGCCTACATTATGTGGGTGCATGAGGCCATCTAGCCTAGAAGGGAAAGGCCGACCCTTACTGTAGTCTGAGGGTGACCTGTTTTATCAAATTACTCATGGCATGAAATCTCTCCATCAGGAGGTAGGCTCTTGCTGTAGTTGAGTCCAGTGTCATGCCTATAAAATCTGTGATCCTTGTGGGAATCAAAGTGGACTTCTCTTCATTGATGCAGATTCCCAGGAAAGATAATAGGTTGAGTAGGAATAAGGTTCCCAACTCGACTTCTTTGCTGGATATGCCTGGCAGGAGCCAGTCATTGAGATTTGGAAAGCAGTGTCTTCTCATCTAAGCCACCACCGCTGAAAGGACTTTTGTAAAGATCCTTGCTGTTGCAACTAGTCGAAATGGGAGGACTCTGAATTGGTAATGGTTTTGCCTAAGGAGGAACATCCTGTAGGATCGGTGAATGTCTGTGAAAGTAAGTGTCTTTCATGTCGAACCATGAACCATGTGCCCCCTTCCAGAGAAGGGATTATTGATGGGAATGTAACCATGCAGAATTTTAATGTTTGGAATAGAATGTGTCTCCATCCTTTGTTCTTTTTGGAGACTAAGAAATAAGGGGAAAACCCTTTCCCTGGATGTTGAGGTGGCACTCGTTCGACAGCTCCTTGATGGAGAAGAGTCCATCTCCTGATGTAGGATTTCCTTGTGAGATTGGTCCCTGAAAAGCGGCAGGGAAGGGGGTTTGTAGATTGGAGGTGACAAACTCAGTTGAATAGCTAGAATGAATAATTTTCTGCATCCACGTGTCTGTTGTTGTTGCCCTCCAGTTTTGGAGAAGGGGGCACTAAAAACAAGGGGGGCAGAATAATGAGGCGTCAACAAAGGAGCATGGATCTCAAATGTCCCATTAAAAAAAATTCTTGATTGATGAGGGTGGAGGGTGAGCTGTAGCAGTAGGTGTCAAAGAAGCTGTGTACATCTGTCTCTGTACCCTCTGTTGTTTGCAGGGTAACTTGTGACTGCGCTGATGGTGAAACAGTGGAGGAAACTGTGTTGGCCTGTGTGATGTTATAATTAAAATATGACTATATAGATCATTGTTGCAACCACTATTATATATTGTGATAGACCCAGGCCAGTTGGGTACAGCAGAATAGCAGAAGGCAGATATACTGGCCACTGGATTAACAGTTTTCTGTTCCCTGACTGACCAGAGCAGGGGCTGCTCCAGGCTAATGAGAACACCTGACTCCAATTAACCTGCAAAGAGTCAAGTGAGGCCATTAAGCTAATGTGACCACCTGACTCTAATTAAGGCCCCGCTGATACTATAAAAAGGGCTCACTCCAGTCAGGCAGAGGAGAGCCAGGGAGCCAGAGGAGAGGAAGTGCGGCTGAAGGGCTGGTTAATGAAGACACCCTCAAGTTATTGGTAAGGGAGCCCTAAGGTAAGGGTGAAGAAGGGAGAAGCAGGAGAGCTGTGGGGAAGTGACCCAGGGAAATGTGGCAACTCTGGCAGTGAAAGGTTGGCTGCCAACAGCTGCTACCATTAGGGTCCCTGGGCCGGAACCCGGAGTAGAGGGCGGGCCCGGGTTCCCCCCAACCCACAACTACAAGGAACACCTCCTGGGAGGGGAAGTCGGGCCCCTGTCAGGACAGGAGGCTAAACTGTTCTAAAACAAGCCCTAGGGACAACAGAGACTGTGGGAATTCTCTCACCAACCTCCTTGCTGGCTTATGATGAAAAGGGCTCAGTAGACTGTAACCCTGGCCCTAGAGAGGGAAGGGCTATGTGGAGGGTCACAGAGAGCCACTGAGGCTAGTATATACCGCCTAGAAGCGCAGGACCCATGGGGACAAGGTCAGAGCTCTGCCACAATATTTGCAACAAATCTTGTACAAAATAGGATATGTAAGGTATCTATGGAAAGGGTATGATTTGCTAGTTATGATTATGCTATCTATATGTATGTATCATTTTTGTATTTGAAGTTATGAATATGGCTCTAATACCTGGATTTCAAATGTTTGCTCCTGGGCTAACGCCCATGAAGTAGTTAGCCAGCACATCTTGGAGGGACTATTCAAATTGAGTGGCCCATCAAAAGGATACTTAACTCACAATGGACCATGGGAAACGCCCATCTACATTGAGTGGGCTGTCATGTAAACATGCTGTCTGAAACATAGGTAATGGCTTCCTGCAAAGATTGAGCAAAATTGGGCATGAACATGTGACTTGCCCATGTGACTCAAAACACTATCTGGTCACCTGTGATTCTCCACTACTTGTGCTGAGGTTTTTGTTTGAAACAATGGCTTTCCCACCACATGGCAGAGGATATAATTGCCCTGGAAACCCATCCATTTTGCCTCTGTCCTGCTCAAATCTCTGGACTGTGGACTTACACTAATGGGAGCATTCTAACCAAGGGACTGAGGTCCTTCCAATGATTTGGAAGCAACCAGAGACTTATTAAACCAGCAGTTTATTCCATCACTGCTACAAGCCTAAACCAAGAACTTTGCATTTATTATATGTATTTGAGTCCTTTAACCAATTTTAACTCTCACCCTTCTTTTTCTTTTTATAAATAAACCTTTAGATTTTAAATACTAAAGGATTGGCATCAGCATGAATTTTGGGTAAGATCTGAGTTATATATTGACCTGGGTGTGTGGCTGGTCCTTTGGGATCAGAAGAACCTATTATTTGATGAGTCTGGTTATAAAGAACCACTCATCTCTCAATCCAGTATTTTTGGTGGTGACATAAGAACTGGAATGCCCAAGGAAACTGCCTTTATGACTTCTTGTTAGCCAGTGTAGTGAAACAGTTTACTTTTGTTGCTGGTTTGGTATATCCTATGGGAATTAGCCATGGGGTGTATCTGCCCTATTTCTCAGCAGTTCGTCCTGAATTTGGCATCCTCAGTTGTTACCCACTGAGGCACAGTTACAGCCTGTACGCATGTTTCTGGTGTTTACTTTTTGGGACAGGGTATAGATGCCCAGCAAATTAAGTAGTTGTTTGAGTCCTTAAAAGAGTGAAAAGATTCTGTCTTTTCATTAAACAAGTTAATTTTATCAAAGTGCTGGTGTTCGGTGGTACTTTGTACCTCCCCAGAAAAACCTGAGGACTGTAACTAGGATTCTCTCCTCCGAACAATTGGAGTAGTCTTCTCTCTGTAAGCAGTATCAGCAGCATCCACTGCTGCCTGAAGATGTTTTGGCCATGAGTTTATATCCTCATCAATTTGGTTCTGGAATCAGGCTCTATCGTCTTATGGGATTTGTCTTCTTAAGTCCAAAATCTTCACATAATTGGTGAAATTGTATTTTGCTTACAGGGCCTGGTAGATAGCAATTGAAATTGAAGTCTTGTTAAGGAGAAACTTTTCTTCATAGGAGATGGAGGCATTTGAAGGTGTCATCTTGGAGTGCTGCAGCCTCAATCTCTGGCTTCTTGTACCATCAGGAAATTGGGTGTGAGAACAAGAAAGAACACTGCTCCTTTAAATGGTACAAGTAGTGCTTCTTAGCCTTTTTTGGGATAGGAGCATATAAGGCAGAAGTGTGCCCCACTATGCTGGCTGGAACCGTAACTGCCTTGTTGACCAGCAGAGCCTCTCAACTGGAACCCAAGAGTTGCAAAATGTCCAGCAGTCAATGTTGTGCTCTTGGAGGACTTCTTTGAACTAGATCTGGAACTCAAATGCCACTCTAAGAGCTCATGATTTGAGCCTGTGATCATCAGGCAGAGATGGTAAAGACAGGGTGAGCACCTCATCTGGGGAGGACGAGATAGCCACTGGAACCATTAGATCTGGCTCAACTTTCTCCTCCTCCTACTCAGGGTACAGTACGAAATTAATTCTAATTTATTCTATTCGAATTTTCGGAAGTGATTTTATACATTCAGTGTTGTGCGTCCCCACTAAAGCACGTGAATTCGGCGGAGTGCATCCACAGTACCGAGGCTAGCATCGAATGTTGGAGCGGTGCACTGTGGGATGCTATCCCACAGTTGCCGCAGTCCCCGCCGCCCATTGGAATTGTGGGTTAAGCTCCCAGTGCATGATGGGGCAAAAACATTCTCACGGGTGTTTCTGGGTGTGTGCTGTCACTCGCTCCGCCCTCCGTGAAAGCTACAGCAGATGCCATACTGCCGGCAGACGGTGCAGTACAGTGCACCACCTGTCTCCTGGTACTATGAATCCACCTCGCATGTCCTCTCGTCTGTCTATCTACTCTTCTATCTAACCATTTCCTGCCTTTTTTCGGCTACTGTAAACCGAGCAGCACAGCTTCTGCCGCAAACTCTGCTCTCCTGCTCTTGCATCGCTAGCTAATTTTTCCATGTTGTCTGTCCTGGGCTTGCTTGCAAGCTACAGAAAGCAACAATTCCCCACCGTGTTTTTTCCCTCATGAACTGAACCAAACAGCTTCCACTGCTTTTTCCATGTTGTCAGTCCTAGGCTCCCGTGGAGCTACAGACAGCAACAATTCCCCACTGTTTTTCGGCCATCGTGACCTGAGCTGCACAGCTTCCGCCACAAACTCTGCTCTCCCACTCTTGCAGCTTTAGCGAGTTTCCCGACTCCATGAAAGCTACAGAAGACAACCATTTACCACCTTTTATCGGCCATCTTGAACCAAACAGGCCTCCTACGTTTTGCACCCTTTTTCCAGGATTACCCATGCAGGCACCATAGCGTGGCAATCATGGAGCCGGCTCAGATCTCCACTGCAGTTTTGACCATTGTAAATACCTCGCGCATTATCCAGCAGTATGTGCAGTACCTGCAAAATTGGGTGAGGAAGTGATGACAGTGTGATTACTATACTGATGAAGACCTGGATACAGACGTTCCTAGAAGCACAGCATGTGGCGATTTGGAGATCATGGTGGCATTGGGCCAGGTTCATGCTATGGAACACCGATTCTGGGCCAGGGAAACAAGCACAGACTGGTGGGACCGTATAATGTTGCAGGTCTGGGATGATTCCCAGTGGCTGTGAAACTTTTGTATGTGTAGGGCCACTTTCATGGAAATTTGTGACTTGCTGTCCCCTGCCCTGAAGCGCAAAGACACCAAAATGAGAGCAGCCCTCATAGTTGAGAAGTGGGTGGCCATAGCATTGTGGAAGCTTGCAATGCCCGACAGCTGCCTGTCAGTCGGGAATCAGTTTGGAGTGGGCAAATCTACTGTGGGGGCTGCTGTGCTGCAAGTAGCCAACGCAATCATTGACCAGCTGCTATCAAGGGTATTGACTCTGGGAAATGTGCAGACCATTGTGGATGGCTTTAATGTGCTGGGGTTCCCTAACTGCGGCGGGGCGATAGACGGAACATATATCCCTATCTTGGCCCCGGCACACCGGGGCAGCAAGTACATAAACCGCAAGGGGTACTTTTCCATGGTGCTGCAAGCACTGGTGGATCACAAGGGACGTTTCACTGACATCAGCGTGGGCCGGCCGGGAAAGGTGCATGACGTTTGCATCTTCAGAAACTCTGGTCTGTTTGAACAGCTGCAGGAAGGGACTTACTTCCCAGAGCAGAAAATTACTGCTGGGGATGTTGAAATGCCTGTAGTTCTTCTCAGGGGCCCAGCCTACCCCTTAATGCCATGGCTCATGAAGCCATACACAGGCACCCTGGACAGCAGTAAGGAGCAGTTCAACTATAGGCTGAGCAAGTGCAGAATGGTGGTAGAATGTGCTTTTGGACGTTTGAAAGCATGCTGGCGCAGTTTACTGACTCGGTTAGATCTCAATATTCCAATTGTAATTTCTGCTTGTCATGTGCTCCACAATATCTGTGAGAGTAAGGGGGAGACATTTATGGCAGGGTGGGAGGTTGAGGCAACTCACGTGGCGGCTAATTTCACACAGCCAGATAACAGGACAATTAGAAGAGCGCAGCAGGACACGCTGCGCATCAGAGAAGCTTTGAAAGCCAGTTTCATGACTGGCCAGGGTATGGTGTGACAGTTATGTTTGTTTCTCTTGAAGTTACCTGCCCCCTATATATATATATGAAAGGAAATAAAGTTAAAATTGTTTCAAAACTGTTCTTTACTTGTTGCACAACACATTGAGAGAAATCTGAAGGTAGACCGGGGGAGGGGAGGGTATTGAAGTGGGGGGGGGGTGGAGGAGTAGGGAAGGACAAGGCCAGAAACCAAATCAAAAGTTCGCATATGCCAGCTTTCTGCTGCTTGGGTGATCCTCTGGGTTTGAGTGTGTGGGTCCCCGTAGCCTCCCCCCTCATGTTCTTGGGTGTCTGGGTGAGGAGGCTATGGAACTTGGGGAGGAGGGAGGGCAGTTATAAAGGGGCTGCAGCGGCAGTCTGTGGTCTTGCTGCCTTTCCCACATTAGATCCACCATACAGCGGAGCACGTCAGTTTGTTCCCCCATGAGCTTGACCGTAGCGTCCTGCCTGCTCTCATCGCACGCATCCCTCTTCTCTTCATGTTCCTGTAATGCTTTACGGGACTCCGCAATTGTTTGCCTTCACACATTCAACTGGGCCCTATCAGTGCAGGAGGACTGCATGAGCTCAGCGAACATGTCATCCCGGGTTCATTTTTTCCGCCTTCTAATCTGGACCAGCCTCTGGGATGCAGTAGATAGAGGCTGTGTTGAAACATTTGCACCTGTGGGAGGAGAAAAAGGGAGGGTAGTATGTTAAAAGATACATTTCAGAGAACAAAGGGGACACTTTGGTGTGAGTAAGTCATCACACACGGCTGGGCAACAGAATTCAGCGTGCAGGCAGCCTAAGGGCAGGCGGGGTTCTGCTTCTTCTACATTCATTTCAATGCTTTCAAACTGCTGGGTCCCCTTTCCCATAGCAAGCAATGCCTAGTGGGTTTACCATATAAAGGAAGGGCCTGTGGGATGATTGCTACACACAACACTCCCCGTTTCCTCCTCCCCCCCCCCACACCCACCACGTGGCTCCGATGAGGCTCTGAGCAGGGATGAGCCCTTTAAACTAAACGCGAACAGCCCAGCATGGCTGGGTTTTCCCCCTGCCCTCCACTGCATGGCTCCAATCAGGCTCTCACTCATCAGAAGTACCTTCTCCAGGGTCATGGTCGGGCAGCCCACCTTGGGAGTGGGGGGAGGTTATTGGCTCCAGGGTTAAGAATAGTTCCTGGCTAGGGGAGAAAACGGATTCCCCACTTGCCGCCTGTGCACTGTCCTCCTCCTCCTCCAATGACTCTTCCTCCTCGCTCCATGCAACTCCCCCCTTGCAGGTGTCCACAGACAGTGGTGGGGTAGTGGTGACCTCACCCCCCATAATTGCATGCAGCTCACAGTAGAAGCGGAAAGTATGGAGCTGTGACCCAGAGCGCCCATTCACCTCCCTGGCTTTTTGGTATGCTTGCCTGAGCTCCTTGATTTTTGTACAACACTGCTCTGTGTCCCTGGAGTAGCCTCTTTCCGTCATGGCCCTGGAGACTTTAGCGTACGTATTTGCATTCCTTTTTTTTGGAACATAGTTCTGCCATAACAGACTCGTCTCCCCAACATGCAATGAGATCTAGTACCTCCCATTCGGACCATGCTGGAGCTTGTCTGCGAATCCGGGACTGCGTGAGCTCCTGTGATGGTGGACTCTGCATGGTCACCTGTGATGGTGGACTGTGCTGATGGTAACCAAACAGGAAATTAAATTCAAAATTTCCCGGTGCTTTTCCTGCCCACCTGGCTAGTGCATCAGAGTTGAGAGTGTTGTCCAGAGCGGTCACAAGGGAGCATTCTGGGATAGCTCCCGGAGGCCAATAACGTCGAATTACGTCCACAATACCTTTAACCCGGGATTGCGATCTCGCTATAAGCGCTACTCCACTTGCAGAGGTGGCATACAGAAATTGGATTAAAGAGCTCTTTAACTAAAAAAAAAAACCCATTTGGTCGTGTGGATGGAATCATTTTGTTTTTTTTCAAATTAACTCTGCTAATTCAGAAATAACAGACTAGTGCAGACCAGGCCTCAGATAGAGGTTGGTGTCAGGTAAGACTGGGTACAAAGGATTCATGCAGAGCCAAGGTGCCTAGAGTAAGGCCTCTGGGAGCCACAGTAGTGCCAGGATGAGAGGTCCATGAGTTGGGGCAGAACCCATGGCATTGGGAACCCCCAATCTCCCATGGAACTTCTGTCCAGGCTTGCCTCCCTATGAATGGTAGAGGTTCATCTGGGTCTGCTGACTCATCCAGTGAAAGGGCTGGTTCCCAATAGACTGGCAAAACCATCTGTACCAATGGATAGGTACCAGGGTTCGCAGCTCGGAGAAGAGATTGGCCCTATGTCTTTGTGATGGTTTCTTCCTTCAGTGTAACAACATCTCCAAATAAGGTCAGAGCTGAGAGGATTGAAGATAAGGGAGAGCAAAAATGTCCTCTGGGGAGATATAGGTCTCCGACTATCTTAGGATGCAGGTGGCAGCTGTTGGATCCAACACTTCCAATATGGTTGTTCTTAAGCCAAAGGTCCAGCTAGCCCAGTATTCTGTCCTCCGACAGTGGCCAATGCCAGGTGCCCCAGAGAGAGTGAATGGAACAGGTCATCATCAAGTGATCCATCCCGTCACCCATTCCCAGCTTTTGGCAAACAGAGACTAGGGACACCATCCCTGCCCATCCTGGGTAATAGTCATTGATGGACCTGTCCTCCATTAACTTATCTAGTTATTTTTTGAACCCTGTTATAGTCTTGGCCTTCACAACATCCTCTGGCAAGTAGTTCCACAGGTTGACTGTAAGTTGCGTGAAAAAATACTTCCTTTTTTTTTATTTTTAAACCTGCTGCCTATTAATTTCATTTGGTGACCCCTAGTTCTTGTGTTATGAGGAGTAAATAACACTTCCTTATTTACTTTCTCTGCACCCATCATGATTTTATAGACCTCTATCATCCCCCCCCCCGCTTAGTCATCTCTTTTCCGGGCTGAAACGTCCCAGTTTTATTAATCTCTCCTCATATGGAAGCTGTTCCGTACCTCTAATTATTTTTGTTGCCCTTTTCTGTACTGTTTCCAATTCCAATATAACTTTTTTGAGATGGGGCGACCACATCTGCATGCAGTATTTAAGATGTGGATGTACCATGGATTTGTATAGAGGCAATATGATACATTCTGTCTTACTATCTATCGCTGTCCTAATGATTCCCAACATTGTTAGCTTTTTTGACTGCTGCTGTGCATTGAGTGGATGTTTTCAGAGAACTATCCACAATGACTCCAAGATCTTTTTCTTGAGTGGGTAACAGCTAATTTAGACCCCATAATTTTATATGTATAGTTGAGATTTTTCCCCAATGTGCATTGCTTTGCATTGAATTTCATGTGCCACATTGTAGCCCAGTCAGCCAGTTTTGTGAGATTCCTTTGTAACTCTTCAGTCTGCTTTGGACTTCACTATCTTGAGTAGTTTTGTATCATCTGCAATTTTTGCCACCTGTTTACCCCTTTTTCCTGATCATTTATGAATATGTTGAATAGTACTGGTCCCATGGGGGACACCATTTACCTCTCTCCAAACTGACAATTTATTCCTACCCTTTGTTTCCTATCTTTTAACCAGTTACCGATTCGTGAGTGAGGACCTTCCCTCTTATCCCGTGACAGCTTACTTTGCTTAAGAGCCTTTGGTGAGGGACTTTGTCAAAGGCTTTCTGGAAATCTAAGTATACTATAGCCACTGGATTGCCCTTTGTCCACATGCTTTTGACCCCCTCAAAGAATTCTAGTAGATTGGTGAAGCATGATTTCCCTTTACAAAAACCAGGTTGACTCTTCCCCAACAAATCATGTTCATCTATGTATCTGATAATTCTGTTCTTTACTATAGTTTCAACCAATTTGCCTGGTACCGAAGTTAGGTTTACCAGCCTGTAATTGCTGGGATCACCTCTGGAGCCTTTTTAAAAAATTGGCCTCACATTAGCTATTCTCCAGTCATCTGGTACAAAGGTGATTTAAATGATAGGTTACATACTACAATTAGTAGTTCTGCAATTCCACATTTGAGTTCCTTTAGAACTCTTGAGTTCTGAAGGATCTCAGACCCTTAGTGTGGCGTGAGGTCTAAGGGTGACTTGATTCCATCAGGCTGCCAAAAAACTGAAATCTGTCTAGAGAGAGGTAAGCTTTTTCTGGAAGCTGCTCCTATGAAATCTGTAGTCCTTGTAGGAGTCAAAATGGACTTTCTTTGTTTACACAGACCTCCGAATGATATCAGAAGATGGAGTACGAATATGGTTGCTGACTGGCCCTCTTGGCTTGATTTGCCTGTTCCCAGCCCATCATCCACATACAGGAAGATCTGTAGCTATTGCATCTCATCTGGGCTACCACCACAGAGAAGACTTTCATGAAGACCATGGGTACTCTCACCAGCCTGAATTGGAATACTCTGAACTGACTGTGCTCTTGTCCTACCATGAATCTGAGAAACCTTTTGTGGGAGTGGTGAATATCCATATGAAAGCAAACATTTAATGTCAAAGGTCGTGATCCCTGTGTTCTGCTCCAGGGAGGGAATTATTGATGGCAGTATCATGAAAATCTTGCAAATAAATACAATTAGTTGAATAAATTGAGAATTGGTCTCCATCCTCCATTTTTCTTGGGAACTGTGAAATATGGGGAGTAGAACCCCTTTGGTTGGGGTGATATGTGGTCTAGGGTCCCTCTCTGGAGTAGAGTTATCCTCCTGATGAAGGATCTCCTCTTGAGAGGGGGCCAGGAAGGGAGTTTGTGGTGGGGAGGTGAGAAACTCAATTGTGTAGCCAGAGTAGATGATCTCTAGCACTCGTCTGTTGTCACCCTCCCGTTGAGTGTGTAAAGCGATTAAGGCACCCACCAAAATAAGGGGCAATACTGGATGCCATCAATAAGTACACAGTCCTTGGTGTCCTATCAAAAGAGAAACCCTTGGATGGGACTGGCAGAGGTCAAAACTGCTGCGCAACCCTTTGTCATTTGCACGGTGGTTTGTAAAGATGCTGGAGATAAAATGCTGGGCTGAGGGAAGGTCTAGGTATGTCTGTTTGCTTGTAGCTGTTTCTCGTTGGGGCTGCCTAGAGAGAGGAGTGTGTGTAGTGACTATTCTCATTGAAGAGATTGAATTAATCGAAGGGGAAATCATTCAAGAATACTCTGGATCTCCCTGCAGAATGCCTAACAATAAAGCCTCATGGCTCTAGCTGCGTTGTCAGCTGTGTCCCGTGGTGTCCAAAGTGATGTCTTAGACACCAACCTGCTTTCATCAGTGAGGGCTTTGTATGTTGAGGGAGTAAAGATGCTGTTCCTCCTTTGAAGTGTGCGGTTTGGGAAAGAAGGTCAACAAAATCTATGGATTGGTTGAGGTAGATGCAAGAAACCATTGTCAGTAGAAATCTGGGATGCTAGTTCAGTGAGATGTTGTCCTGATGGAATGTAGAGAAAGGGTCATTTACTATCAGTTTGCCTGTTCTTCCTGCAGAGGTAATAGTGACGAGGAAAGTAAGAGGGAACAGCAGGCCAGAGGTTCAAAGGGCGAGTTCATCAGTATGGTAAGGACAAGGTTGAGGAGCAACAGGCTGCATGGGCAGGTATTTGCATATAAGGCCCTTTCAGTATCAGGCAGTCGAAGGATGAGTGAAAACCGACTGTCCCTCCACAGGAGGTTGCAAAGCACTGATAGCTGCTACGTGTACTTTGCTGGAGCTGAGAGCTCTGAGGACTTCAGATGGCAGGCCCAGGAAGTGAAACGTGTCCATCAGGGTTGGTGACAATGTACGCCTTGCCAAGGCACTAACTTGTTCTTGTCACTGACTGAGAAGGGACAAGGCAGGAGATTTTCTAGTTTTTACAACTTTCTCCATTTGAAATAGTTTTTTACATTATTGAAAACAGACAACTTCTACTGGACCCAGAATTCTCTCTTACAGCTGCATAGTCTGAGCTGGAACTGAAGAGGGGTTAATCCATGCCAGGTGTTATGCCCTTTGGTTGGAGCATGAGAGCAACTGTATGTTGACCAATGGATACTACTTGTGCCAAACCTCTCATCTCAGTTGCACAGAGCACATGCATACCCAGAAGTGCACTACACATCTGGATCAGCACTCAAACAAGAATTAAGTTATTTCCTTCTTTAGGAAAGTGACTGCATTACCAACTTGGCCTGGAAGGAATTCCAGAAAACTGCAACTGTTATTTCAAGATTCAACAAGGACTGGTGTGATGAGCTGACTAACCGCATTTATCTAACATTAAACCTGGGCAAAACAATGGAAAAAATAGAACTAATTAAAGCCAGTCAATCTGGTTGATGAAAAACAGCTCAGATCACACGTCATTTAATTATTGGTGAGATTATTGTGATACCTTTAACCACCCAGTTGTAAATCAGCTGTCTCTGCAAGAGTGAGGATCCTGCAGTCTTTGAACTGGCTTTTCTTTTCCCTTATGTATAAAAGTGTTCTGATCTTTGTATGGATTTAATAAAGTCTAAATGCTATAAATAAAACATCTGAGGCTATGAAAAGCAGCTCAGGTGTATTACTATATCTATTCATCCTATAGAAGTGAGAGTAGGAAACTTCTCCCATAGCCAGGCTGCATCTACAGGGGGAGCCATGATTCCCTGGCTGCTGTACAGATATTCACAATAGCTCTCATCAAGGTAATGCAAGTATAAATAGCAGTGGAGTCTTGGTAGCACTTGTACATATGTACTTGGCCCAGTTCACCTGCTGCCACTGATACTGCTTGTGCTATGTTGCTTTTTATACTCGCAAAAATACATGCAGGGGAGCTGGGGAAATAATACCCCTTGTAGCATAATCACAGCCTGGAGGAGCAGTGTTCATTTTCCAGTGATACAGAGGAAGTCACACTGGAGCCATCTTTCATGGAAGGGAAGGAGAGAAGAAACCCCTTTGTCCATAGGGGTAGTCCATTGTTTGATTCATGTTAAGGGATATTTCCTACTTTTACTCAAGTTAAATTTGTAAATGTCAGCTAGTCTTAACACATTAAACAATGTAAAATAGTTTGTGATGTGAAAGTATGAAATGTTTATCAGAATGACAGCTCATTCAAAGCTGATGCTATCTGTAGTTTTGTCTTTTGCTGGAGCAGATTGCTAATATGATCAGAGTAACTATTTGCCTTTATTTTTAGTAGTTTCAGGTCACAAAATTCCATCACCATCTATTCATTTCCCTCCCCACAACATAAGTGGGAATAGCAACAAGTAGCAATTTTACTTTTAGTCTAACTTGCAATGAGCCTGTGACTAGAGTTGGTATTTTTATAAACTCCTTACAGTAAAAGGGTAAGGAAATTGCAAATTCCATGCTATGGAAACTTTCCCCTTTGGGACTACATTTACTTACCCCAACTCTTCAATATACTAAATATTGAAGCTCTCTGAATTTATCTAATAACCCCCTGAAACATTTTATATAATTTCCATAAGCCCAACCTAACCACTTAACTGTACACTGTGACAGGGTCAACAGGCTGCAACCAGGAACTGTGAGACAGCTGTGTCCCTTTAACTCTCCAACCTGGACTCTCCACAATGCTTTGTCAGTGACAAGGAGAAAATCTCTCCAGGGATTATCACTCACCCACCAGCATGCAGAGGCAAACCAATCTAAGCTGCATGAATGAACCATACCTAGAGAAACATTAGCAAAACTGCCCAAGCCTTACATCCCAATAATATACCATTTTACACTGCTCAAGACCTTCTCTTGAACAGTTCAAGCTTATTGCCACTTCATCCAAGGAAAGGGAACATGCAGCAGCCTTTGTAATCTGAGCAGATTCCCCCAGTACTTTAGACAAACTTGCTGGTAAGGGTAAAACAAGTTTACTGACTACAGAACATAGATTTTTTTACGTGGCACCTGTAAGTCAGAGAAAAACTAAACATTTTAAATGCTAAACTTCTACACTAAGACTACATCTACACTACAGACTTTACAGTGGTGCAGATGTGCCGCTGTAAAGTCTCCCCTGTAGCTGCTCTTTGCCAGCAGACAAGAGCTCTCCTGTTGATATAATTAAACCACCCCCATTGACCCATGTTTAGCTATGTCAGCCAGGGGTGTGTTTGTTTTCATACCCCTGACCAACAAAAGCGGTAGCGTAGACAAAGCCTAAGCAAGAGTTGAATCTGCTTTTCTCAACCCACTGGATGTTGCAGGTAGGTTGCAGATCTTAATACAGTCTGAGTTTCCTTCTCAGTCTTTGTCTTCCCAGGATTCTTGTTGCCTTTGCCATAAGTGGCGGAGGAGAGAGGTCATCTCATGATGTCATTGTCCCTTATTTTATACTCTTAGTCCATGTCCCTGGAAAGAAATTGGCCCAGGCATGCCTTGCTGAGTCAGAGTTGAACAATCCTAATTGTGTGGTTCTTCTGTAACTGTCTTATTGAATTGTAGATTTCTTGTTTACCATTCTGATCAATTGTAGTTTTAACACCCCCTTGGGTGTGGGTCACCACCCTCAGCCACTGGAGAGCTAGCAGTGGGCGAGTCCCAAACTCTCAACATATTTCAACCACAACCATACAGCAAAATCTCATAACTTCATACACCATAGTGATTCACACAGTTTGACAGAACAATGAGTTTCAGCAGATATGGTATCTTACATGGCATGCTTTTTATGAAAAATCACGATATACAAATGATGAATATGGGAGTTACAGGGTGCTACTTTGAGATATAGCATGTAACAACTTATTCCAGACTTTGTATATCAGCAAGTGTCAAGTTTGCTGATTTTGCTGCAACTTCCATTAATTTTACCACACTTAATTCCCATCCTTTTCCTGATTATAAGAATTGATGGTGTCATTTAACTCAGTTATTTCTCTATCTTGGAGAAACACCATAAATGCAGTTCAGTCATATAATAAATTTAACCTGCCTTGGGTTATAGTGTCTACAAATTTGAAAACCCGGTTATCAATACTCTGAATAGAGGTCTACCAGAACTTTCCATGCTTATAGTCCCCACATCATAAATCAAGTTATAAATCAATGTTTATTCAGCACCAATGTTTTATTTGAAAAAAAAAATGGCTTTTTTTTTTGTGTGGAGGATGCTGATAGTGACAGACATGCTTCAGCTCTATCTCCTTCACACTGGGAGAACAGTATGTTTGTTGCTCAATGCTCTGCACAGTATTTCTCAGGGTGAAGATGAAGTTGACTTCATTGCTGCCTTTTTCCAACCTGCAAAACAATACATATTTTAAGTATAAACCTCGTCAGGTGAATGGTCACTATCTGGCTGCTCTCCACCATTTTACAAATAACTTATAATTTCCTCACTCTCCACCATCATTGCAGTACTATTTTAATTTGTAGCAGCTGTTCAGAAGCAAAACAGAATAGGTCTTAAGCATGATGATCATTTCTGCTCTGTGAATTGAGCTGCAGAGGATGCCGATCATTATTTTGAAGATACTATTTTCTCTACAAAGTCTTCCTTTAATTCACTTGCAGTAGTGGAAGGAAGTATCAAAACATTTCATTCCACCTTGAAAAATTAATTAGAACTGGCTTAGATTGGAGTATTGTCCCAGAGCAGTTTTCATACCAAGGGCCTTAAAAAGGATGATGAGGAAAAAAACCCAAACAGTGTAGTGAAGCACTGGGTAGGGGTTAATTTCACAGATTACAACAACACAGGAGGTTCTGCACACAAAAATAATGCAAAGGGAACTAGAGGAGATGCTGGTCTACATTTAATTGCATGGGCACAAATAGCCACATCACAAAATGCACCAACTGCCAGCCCTATCAGCAGTCTCAGAGGGACCAGGACTGAACAGACACAGAAGCTAATTACCTTCTCACCCCCCCAACCTGGTCCTTCTACTTCAGGTTTCAGGTGCATGGCATGCCCATTCTACCCCTAGAACGAGTACAGTTTTCTCCCCAACAGCCCCGGTAAGAGGTCATAGAAGGTTATTTTCCCCTTCCACAATGTACCACAGTTAACATCAAATCAATCTGTCATGACTAAGGCTGCACGTCTGTCATGGAGATTACGGATTCCGTGACTTTCCGTGACTTCTGCAGCTGCCCGAGCTGGGCAGCACAATAGCTAGCAGCGGTTTGGATGTGAGGGAGGGCGTTAAGGGCTGGGACACAGGGTTGGGATGGCACTTACCTGGGGTGGGTCCCCGGCTCCCACCAGCATGTCCCTGCAACTTTTCCATGGAGGGACCAGGGGGCTCCGCGCACTGCCCACACCCACAGGCACCACCCCTGCAGCTCCCATTGGCAGCTGCGGAGCCGGTGCTTCTGGCAGGAGCAGCACACGGCGTGCCCCCTCCCCCCCCCGCCGCTCCTCCCCCTAGGAGCTCCAGGGACATGTCAGTCGGAGCTGGGAAGGGAGCCTGCCAGCCCCACTCCAATCCCAGCACCCGCGGTGCCCCCAGCCTGCTTCCCTCCCCCCTCCCCCCAGAGCACCCACAGCCCCCCGGCCCAAGTTTTAGTCGAGGGTATACAGTAAAAGTCATGGGCAGGTCATGGGCCATGAATTTTTGTTTACTGACTGTGACCTGTCCATGACTTTATTAAAAATACCCATGACTAAAACGTAGCCTTAGTCATTTCACTATTACTATTTTCCAGGCATTTTCCCTCTCATTGAGTATCTCTCTTCAGATTCTTTTTTAACTTGCAACTCCTCAGGTTGAATCTCATTTCCTATTAAATTTCCCGTTTTTTAATAGGGCTGTCAAGCGATGAAAAAAATTAATCGTGATTAATCACGCTGTTAAACAACAATAGAATACCATTTATTTTAAATATTTTTGGATGTTTACTACATTTTCAAATATATTAATTTCAATTACAACACAGTGCTCACTTTATATTTATTTTTGATTACGATTGTTCTGCTTGATAACGATCCAAAGCAGTGCAGACTGATGCATGTTCATTTTCATCGTCTGAGTCAGATGCCACCAGCAGAAGGTTGATTTTCTTTTTTGGTGGTTTGGGTTCTGTAGTTTCTGCAGCAGAGTGCTGCTCTTTTAAGACATCTGAAAGCATGCTCCACACCTCGTCCCTCTCAGATTCTTGAACCTTGGGTCAAGTGCTGTAGCTATTTTTAGAAATCTCACTTCGGTACCGTCTTTATGTTTTGTCAAATCTGTTGTGAAAGGGTTCTTAAAACAAACGTGCTGGGTCATCACCCGAGACTGCTATAACATGGAATATATGCAGAATGCAGTTAAAACTGAGCAGGAGACATACAATTCTTCCCCCCAAGAAGAACAGTCACAAATTTAATTGACGCATTATTTTAATGAGCATCATCAGCATGGAAGCATGTCCATGGCGGCCAAACATGGAAGGGGCATACGAATGTTTAGCATATCTGGCATGTAAATATGTTGCCATGCCGACTACAAAAGTGCCATGCAAACATCTGTTCTCACTTTCAGGTGACGTAAATAAGGAACAGGCAGCAGTATCTCCCATCAATGTAAACAAACTTGTTTGTCTTAGTGATTAGCAGAATAAAAAAAAAAAAAAAAAGAGGACTGAGTGGACTTGTAGGCTCTAAAGTTTTACACAGTTTTATTTTTGAATGTAGTTATGTAACGAAAAAAAAAAAATCTGCATTTGTAAGTTACACTTTCATGATAAAGATATTGCACTTCAGTACTTCTAAGAGGTGAACTGAAAAATACTATTTCTTTTGTTTATCGTTTTTACAGTGCATATATTTGTAATAAAAAATAATAATATAAAGCAAGCACTCTGCACTTTGTATTCTGTGTTGTAGTTGAAATCAATACTGAAAATGTAGAAAAACATCCAAAAATATTTAATAAATTTCAATTGGTATTCTATTAAGTGCGATTAATCGTGATTCATTTTTGTAATTAATCCGGTGAGTTAACTGTGATTAATTGACAGCCCTGTTTTTTACCCAGTGAATTAGGAGTTTATGAAAGATTATGCATATACAGTCCTGAAAACTGAAGTTCTCTCCCTAGGAGTGATAGGGGCACATGGGAAAGCAGCAACTCCACAGGAGTGGTAGGAATAGGAGACTCAAGCTTATAGGGGGAAATAAGCAGGAGACAGATCCTGTATCAAAAGTCCTAATTTTCATTCCCAAAACAGAATAATTCTAGGATTCCATATGCAATTTTCCAATGCTTATATTCATTCATATACTTCGTGAATCAAATTTTCCAGCATGTTAGCTTGATTGTACAGGTTGTGGTGGGGTGCCTCAGTGTTCCTCAAAAACACCACCCTGGCTCTCACCCTATCCATTGCCCTAGAATTCTTCTCTTGTCCCTTTTTTTCCTTCTTGACATCTCCCTTCAGCTTCCCTTCCCTTTACAAATCCCATCCCAACAGAATCAGCAGTTAGAAATGGAGGGACCTGTTAGATCCATTCTCTGGCAATGCAACTTTCTCCAAGTTTTACTTTTTCTCATCCACACCTCTTTTGTCCATAACCTTAATATACTGGCTTTAAAATCCCTGATCAGCCTCACCCTTTAATCTTATGTATTCCACTGCACCCCATATTCATGGTGCACTAGGCTATTCTTAATTCTCCTCTCCCTATCTACTTACTGAGGATGGCAAAACCACTGGGAAGGCTCTCTCACTCCACAATGACAGGCAGAGTATAAAAACATAGATAGAGAAATAATTATCTATCTGAACTCATCCTGACTGATCATTTCAACCTTTGCAAATTTTGCTTAAGATTTCTTAAGTAATGAAACATCAAACATCACTGTATCCAAGCAATCACAATGATCTCATCTCCATAATGTATTTTTTTTTGTAAAAATCTGGAATATTTTGTTCTATTTTTATGGGAGATGCCATAACAGATAAAACTCCAGTTATCTTTCAACATATATGTGAATCAAACATTTGTTTGTTGAGTATCTTCAGAGATTAGACACATTTTAGAATGGATGAAATTTTCATCGAATCTATTTTAGGCCTTGTTTATATCACAAGTTGCAGCTGTTTAACTATATTGATCTTAAAAAAACGGACTTTCAGTTAAAGCAGTGCAAGCCTGCATGCTCTAAACCTGGTTTAGACTGATTTAGTTTAATGAATTGATTTATGCTAAATTGAGGTGTCCACATAGGAGTTTGGACCACTTTAAATCAATTTAAAAAACACACCTTTAGTTAAACTGGTGCAACCTGTAATATACACAAAGCTTCAGTTTTAGACCAAGTGGGAGAACTTGGTGCCACAACATGTATTTACACATTGTGCATTCCACAACACTAGTCTTATATATGTCCTGTATATGTATTAGATCAACATACTGTTACTCAAGCCCTCTCCTCACAGAGGAAGCAAAAGGGAAACACAAATTCAACAAAATATTAAAAGACTAAGTCTGTTAACATAATGGTTGATAGAAATGGTAAGTGTTAAAGGATATAGTAATTGTTACCTGAAGATAAGATTCAAAGGTATTGGTGGAAGTGTGTGAACAAATTACTTCATCAAATTAAATGCAAAAACAAAAAAACCCAACGGTCTCATAACTGGCAGTAATTACTAAATAAAAAGTCAAAAGTGCAAATACATACCTGAAAGTAAAAAAAAAAAAAAAAAAAAAAAAAAAAAAGGCTTCAGGATCTTGACCTTCTGTACTCTTAGACAGAGCAGAACTTTTTTTTTAAACCGATCTTCATCTGCATTTTAGCATTTTAATTTTAACCTAGAAAAAAAAATAATATGTAGTTATCGTCAATTAAATATCTGTGGAATTTTAAGCAAAATAAAACAATTACCTACATGGTAATGGGCCCCATATTGTTCAAAGTACAGTAAGTCTTCCCTTCCCTAACATATGAACTTTTAAAAGGTAGAATTATTGTAGGACACAACTTGTGACCAAAATTGAAATTACCTCCTCACAAATTCATTTTCATCTCTAACCATTCTTATATTACCATTGCCTCCACTATAAGAAGTTTTCCCTACTCTTAATTACTAAGATCTTTAAAATCTGTTCTTGTACCAGTCAGCCAACAGCCAGTTGGTGTTTCAGTCATTATGAGTTCCTTTGTCATTATATTGCTATGAACATTTCAGCTCCAAGTGCAGTTCTACTATGAAAAATGTGTATGACATTAGTTCCCTTTGTTCACTCAAACACACTGAAGGATTTGAGAATAAAACTAGGTTCTTTCCTTCTCATGTTACCACTAGCAGAAGATTCTGCCAAAGCAAGCCCTCAGTAATATCTGTGCAATCCCAGTGCCTTCAGTGGAATTTCACAAGTGTATTGCAATGTTGTACATAATTCTGCTGCTAGTGTGCAAGCAGGAATAGAATTCAGCTCCCTCCCCTCTAGTTCCACAGAATGAATATAACTAGCAGATATACAAAGCAGTAAACATTATCTAAAATCAGCAGATTTCTCTGAATTACGAACAGGAAGCAAATCTGTGGCATAAGGAACCACCATATTTTTTGCAACATTTCAGAGCAGAATCATATTTTAATATATTTAAATATGATACATTTAATCCATGTAGATCTTTAATATTAAACTGTAAAGACTAATATTCAAAGTTTAAGACATTTGTGGTTTAAAATTCTTTAGAAAAATATATATTCAACTTAAATACAAGATTTGCTCATTTTAAATATAAATGCAGCCACAACTTTAAAGAGCAATTCATAATACAAGTTAGTACTTTTAACAGAAATAAAATTATAATTAATATTTTATAATGAATGTTACCATAAAGCACAAAAGAGTCAAAGTAATTAGTTATTTTAAAAACTAACAGGGTATACATCCCAAAGTCTGGGTGCCCCTAAGAACACTAAACATTCAGAATCATCAAAAATTCAGACCGTTTAAATCAGCGGTCGCCAACATTTGGCACGCGGCTTGCCAAGGTAAGCACCCTGGCGGGCCGGGCCAGTTTTATTTACCTGCTGATGCGGCAGGTTCAGCCGATCGCGGCCCCGGGCCAATGGGGGCGGCGAGAAGCCGCGGCCAGCACATCGCTTGCCCATGCCACTTCTCGCCACCCCCATTGGCCTGGGACGGCGAAATGCGGCCAGTGGGGACGGCGAAATGCGGCCAGTGGGGGCTGCGATTGGCCGAACCTGCCGTGTCAGCAGGTAAATAAAACTGGGCCGGCCCACCAGGGTGCTTACCCTGGTGAGCGGCGTGCCAAACATTGCCGACCCCTAGTTTAAATCCACCACCCCCACAAATCAATCTGGCCCCAAAACTTAATTAGAAAAAAAAAAAAGAGCCCCTTTTAACCCTCATCTTCTTTCTTTATTTCTGCGTGATCTAGACTGATCCTCAACTAGCTAGTCTTCATTCACATCCCATTCTCCATAGACATCTGGCCATCCATTCCACTACACCAGTGAAACTAGCCATAATGTAATTATTCAGCTGGGTATCCTCTGCCTACTGCAGACACTATAGCCCATATAGTCTTACTAGCACTTCTAAAGGGCTCATACTACAAAGAACTACCACTACTATCTAGCAGCACTATCTCATGATCAAGTGTATCAAAAGTAGACTATATACATACATCTCTCTAATAAAATCAGCCTGGGCATGCCTTCAATACTCTACCCACAAGAACACCAACTAACAACACTAGTGCAGTTTCTATCCCACATCCAGGTCTAAACCCAGACTGATCAGGGTTATGCCAAATAAATCTGTTAGTTTTTAAGGTGCCACCAGACTCCTTGTGGTTTTTGTGGATACAGACTAACACAGCTACTCCTCCGATATTGGAAATATTGCCATTCTGCTTCACTGCCACCTTCTGTAAACTTTTCCATATATGGGAGATTCAACTGCATCCTGGATGAGATTATCAGGGTCAAAATTTGATTTCCTTTCTATGTAGCTGTCCCAACTCCATCCTCAGATAAGGAGGAATTGACAATCTCCATTAACAAAGTACCCATTTCTCACAACTGACTTTTATCAGACAGAGGGGACAATGGTGCAATAAGCTGGTGCCCCAACATTTCCAGGTGTTTAGTGAGTAACACTGGTCAAAACTCAATCAAGCAGAGAGGACTTGGCTTTTGAATACTAAGACACTGCTCTGCACCCTCAGATATGTCAAGTTCCATGTGAAATCCCAGTTTGTTTGTTTTTTTTTATTTGCAATGTAACCAGAAAAATCCTTGCTATGAAAAACTCAACTGGTCCCAGATGAAGACAGCTCACAATTACCAAACTATCCACTGCTGCTGTAGAATTTGGCTGAGAGAGACTTTGCAGTGTTGCCCTGGATTTGAGGGGTCTGTGGACCCCAGAATGTGATTACTAATTGCAACCATATTATGCACATTCACCCACGATGAATTAATAAAATAGAACCCACCCAGCATTGGAATAAGCAGGCTTTTGAAGGCAAGGTCAAATGCTAGCTGTATGCTGGCAGGTTCTGCTAATCAGAATTGGGGAGAGGGTTAGAGAGGGGAGGAGAGAAGGGAGAAAAGTTATTAAAACTGAGACTGAAATAAAATAAGTGGACAAAACCCCTTAAATCTGGGCACCTTCAATATAGGTTTATTATGACTAAGATTGTTAGGAATCTTTGTAGATACATAGGTTTCTGAAAAGTGATGACCCAGTAGAGGTCACTATGACCTATGTGTTTTGTAAAAATTAGTTATAAAAAATTAGCTAATGTAGTGTATTTTAGAGCAGTCCTCTGGAGCTGTCTGAGGAGAGACTTTTTTTCTGACACCTTTACTCCCTGAGGTGGAAGCGAATGGCCATCATGGACCTGCTGTTAATTACTCAATATTGTACCAGAATTTAGGTAAATATTTGGGCTGTTCTAAACCTATTGCTTATGTCTGTGTGTGCTTAAATCTAATAAACTGCAGTTTTAGACAAGAGCACACTTGTATCAATTACCATCAGACGGAATGGCTGCATTCCCACTGATTTATTCCTGACATCACCTGAAGTGAAACAGCGAAGCTACCACTGCTGTGGGTTCTGAAAACCTCAGACAACAGATCTATAGTTAAAGCAAAGGAACTCTCGCCTGCACAGCCATGGATTAAGTGTTTTAAAATTATTTATATCATATGCGGCTGGTCTCCACTCAGGACTTCCAGTACTGACACTGTCTGTGCTCCCTCATTTCATCCACTGCGAGCTATCTGAAAACCAGGATGACATGTAAGGACAAAACTATAGGAGAAGGCATTTAGGAGCCTTCTATCACTAGTCATGGAGAAAATATCTCCCATCAAAGACCTTCAAGTATGCCCATTGTCTGTACAACACATGCCCACAGAGCCCATGAATCCTATCCAGTTTCATTGATCTCCTTGAATGGACCATCAAATCATTTCCCTTCCCCGCAGTGGAATAAAGGAGAACCCCAACCTCAAACCACAGGAGGTAATGACTGTCCCATAAGGACATAAATGTTACATCTCCAACCTCCAAACATTAGTTATATTGCTATACATATAGAGCCAAAAACTATGTGGGATAATTTCCATAACTGTCTCAAACTCCTTGATCCATCTAGATGAACTGTCATTTGGACAGATACTGAAGTCTCTGAGCATCATCACTATTCGCCATCACTTCCAACACCATTTTAGTGAGGTACCTAAAATTCAGCTAAGGAATAATGGGGTGCAGTAGGGAAATCTATACACCAACTTTAAGACAAAGCTCCTTGTGAGCCATCATTTGATGTTTCCATGTCTATACTTAGCAAAGCTAATAAAACAGAGATTATGCATTTTAGCCTGTAACTATGATTTTCTTTTTGCTATTACCTGCCTGATCTTCCCACTAACCACCACCACAAAGCCTGAGGAACCCAAAGCCTGCAGAGAGTTCTCCTCAACTTCCTATCAGATTCTCAGTGCACGATAGCATTATTACACTTACTTAGCCACCTAGAAGTAGTTATTGAAGGAACAAAGCTGCTGGAACTAGGCTCCCACATTTCCTGGGCAAGCTTCAAAAGACCATTTCAACACTTGCCCAGTACACACCTCCGATCCTGTTCATCAACCTCCGCATCTCATTTAATCTTTAAAACCTCTCTCTCCATCTGGAAACAACCAAACAAATCCCTCCAGCATTCCACCTAACCAAATCTTAGTCCTTTTCCATAAACCTCCTTAATCTTAAGGATATCACACCCAGGATATATGTATTCTATTCAAATTAGTAGTAGACCCTTATTCTGGATTCTCATAATCAGCCATTTTTGTTTCACTTTCAAATGCACAGTTGAAATAATTTCCCCTTCCATTGTAGATGTTTACATTCAGATATTATTTTAAAATCCTCCAAAATACATTAAATGCTGCAGGATCAGAATAAAGAGCTGTCAGAAGTACCTGTCACATATATCTGATACATGAAAGGGTCTGGATGTGATTTAAAAAAGAAATGCTATGTATCTCAGCACAGGTTCAACTGGCCACAAGGTCAAGTTATGGAGGCCAGTGATGCTGGTGAAGGCTGGCTGAAGCATGAGGGGTTCAGACATAGGTGACAGGAAAGGAGGAGGAAGGGTGAAAGGTCTAAGACACAATGACAAGTAACTTTCCCAATATGAACCAGATTCCAAAAGACGCCGTAGCAAACCTCCAAATTTTACTACCCTCCCAGCTTCAAAAACTATCCTGTACACTCATTACAAGCAATGCAATCTTCACAACTTCCACATTCTCATGTATCACACTAACAGATAAGAGCCCTCAATCTGCCTTCCTCCATAATAGCCAATCTCCATCTGAGGCCCCAGGTAATAGTTCACCTACTATATATGGGCCAATGTTGGTCAGTCCTGCTTTAGAACTGTTCTCTTTGGCCAAAAGTGAGGCTAGCTAAAACTGGATTAACCACAAGGGCAAAATAAATAGGTAGGTATCATCCTTGTAACCATAGCAAACCAACAGAGAGTCCTGTGGCGCCTTTAAGACTAACAGATGTATTGGAGCATAAGCTTTCGTGGGTGAATGCCCACTTCGTCGGATTTCCTCTCATAGCAAATCAGTGTCAGTGGCTTTCAGCAATCTGAATCCCAATAAACAAATTTGTAATAAGTGATGTTTTAAAGAGTGCATTTTTCCATCATTAAATTGATTACACAAAATGTTTTTAATTAAAAAGCATGTATAATATTGAAACAGAATTGTCTCAGTTGGTGAGAGCACAGGGATATTACAATACTAGTGATCCCTACACTTTAATAGCCAGACAGTACAATAACTATGATTATATCCCTTTGTGCTCTGACTGGCTACTCTCATCAGAACCAAATCCCCATAATAAACTATGCCTCTCAACTCTGGCCCCTCCCTGTCACTCTAACCTAAACTGTGGGGTAGAATTTAATTAAAAAGTAATTACTCTTTGTTAGTGAGGACTGGATGGAGTATTCCGATGGCAACAGCTGAGCTCAGAGATTTATAATAGCTAGATGGAGTGCACAGATGAGGAAAGATCACTTTTCGGTATAATAACTGGAAGTTTCATCATGTTAATTAAGTTAAAGAGGTTTGTTTTTGGTTTTTAATACCAGGATGTGGTTACTTACTCAATAAGCAGTAATACTTAAATATTATTTAAACACTTATGAAGTTGACAGCACAAAAAATATGCTCTATGTCAAGAGAGTAGAATGAATGTAAGATCTAAACACTCTTGACTCTTTGCAAGCATACTACTGCAGCAAAATATTACTTCCTTCTAAGGCTCAGGGAGGTATGGTGTTATTCTCTTCAGTAATCTAATGAAAGCATTAGCTCTTTCAGTGCATGAGTTGCACATAACTTACAAATATTGGTATGTTTAGTTTAATTAAGAACTTCTTTAAAATATATTATTTCCTTAAAAATTAATACACAATTTTGGTATGACTCTCTTAGTTAAAATCCCAAACACACAGCAGAAGTCTATCTGTGATTTTATACCACACTCATCACTTACAGCCAAGCACCTTCTGAATCTTGTATTTCTATTTTAACATTGTACTTTGCCCTCATTCTCCCCGGACATAATTCCTTACACAGCTTCATTAAATTGGTTGAGTGAACAGGCCGAGGTTACTTCCTACTTTTTTTGTAACATAAATGACAATGTTAATTGTAATCTTTATATCTGGTCTCCCCTTCCATCCTGACCCACCTCTTTACTGTGTGTCTACATAAAATTTACCTAAAGATACAGAACTGCAGAGTAAATAGACTTCCATTGAAGTGGGCCATATGGCACTTTGACTTAGCCAGCAGGAAAAACAATCACTTTATGATACCCATTATCCACCACACAGAAAAGAAGAACTCCATTTTTGAGATGAACCCAGGACATGTACTTCTTTGTGATTATGTATTTGGGGAAACAGATGTTATCCAAAAGAAACCTTCAGCCAGATATTCCGCACAGCTGTGTTCGTATTTGCTTTGTCCATTTGATTTCCTAGCAAAAGGTGACAGAGAACAACGCTGGTTGCTGAAGTATCAATAAAAAAATACGATACACATTTTAAAAATTGTCAACCATTGACTGTTTCCCTTAGCTTTCTATCACTTTCATTTAAGTATTTCTTATTCATTCAGGGCTGAATCCTGCTCAACTTAAACATGAGTATAGACCCTACTGAAACCAACTGGTGCATTACTGTCAATAAAACAAGCATAATTTGTTCCTTAAGAACCACAAATGTATCTCAACAGGCAGCTGAGAGAAGACGGGATATCTGAAGGAATAATTAAAACAATTACACAGTACAGACCAAAATTAAACTGTTATATATACCAAGGGTAAATACTGGGTCAACTGATGCCAAAGAAGGCATTTTTATTGGCAGAGAAGGGCTTATGAGTTGAAAAGACATTTTCCATCTGTTTTACAGTTTTCAGTTTACAGATTAGGAGATATCTGCAAAATTATCATTCTTGAAAGGAATGAGGAAATGGAAATATAGTACTATTTTCTTTCTAGGGGAACTTTTAATCATAAGGAAAAATGGTGGGAGATTTAATAGTGTTAAAGCAAATATCAGTGGGGATAAAAGACAGCATGCTCAAGGGAAAGATTTCATTCTCTATATTTAGTCTTTTATTAGATCATATTTTATTCATGTCAGGATTTAAAGCAATTACTTTCTGAAGGATATTTGGACTTATTTGAAAATATTTATGAAACCTGAAACGCAGCTGTAGAGCTTTACGCAACGTAATTCAACTGAAATGTAAATCTGAAGATAGAATGGAATTTACAGCACTCTGTACATTTTTGGACATTAAAAATAATAATTCTTGAAAAGTCCCACAATTTATTTACTTGTAGTCAGGTGTTTCTAGATGTCAGACCATGCATCTTACAATTGTTAGCAAAAACTACTTTGCCTAAATTTAGAGCCTGATCTAAAGCCCACTGAAGTCAATGCAAAGCCTCCCAATGTATTCAATGGGCTTTGGATCTGACCAGCAAAAATAAACTGTTAAAAAAACTGACTTTTATAGATCAGTGAAAAAGCAAAGACAATGCAGTTTGTATCACGAAGATTTCCATTTGCCATGTGATGTGTAATGAAGATGTGATACAAGACATAATATTTATAAAACGCTTTATGGATTTTAAGTTGTAGAATCATAAAATATCATGGTTGGAAGGGACCTCAGGCTGTCATCTAGTCCAACCCCCTGTTCAAAGGGGGACCAATCCCCAGACAGATTTTTACCCCAGTTCCCTAAATGGCCCCCTCAAGGATTGAACTGATAATCCTGGGTTTAGGAGGCCAATGCTCAAACCACTGAGCTATCCCTCCCCTAAAAATATATATAAATATAACTGAAATGGTATATTTTAAAATAAATGTATATGAAACAACTGGTCTTAAATGGGTACATTTTGAATCTGGGTCTACTAGATCTCAAGATTGGCAGAAATGAGTCTGAATTGTTGGTTTATTCTGCTGAGTCAATGAAATTTGTGGTCAGACTGTTGATTTAAAATATGTATCAGTGGAATACTTTGATGCATCACCAAGTGATTTTTGTAAGAATTCATTACAAATATCTGCTGGAATTATTAGAAAACAGCAGTGTGTATTTACAATAGTTCTTTATACACTTTACATATGAACAAGGGGACTTTGATACAATTTCCACACTATCAATGTGAGATAATGGTATCTTGAAAGGAATAAGGAGGCTTTCTCCATTCAAAAAGGTCACACACAGTGATTAATACCAATCAATCTTACACTTAACTGCTAAGTATACACAAGCATACCATTATATTTTATATTATTATTAGATAGCTATGAAATACAAAGTTGCTCAAAGAGGGAGACTGAGAATATACAACCTTCTCCCCAACATGTTAATCTCTCACTTGCAAACATTCTGAGGTGTAGCTGTGACATAATTAGATTCAAATGAAAAATAAATCATTAAATTTTAGAACGAAAAGGACCTAAAGTCAGTGCAACCAATCATGGTCTTAAAATTGTGCTTATAAACTTAAGGAATTTTTTAAAAATTATGTTCCAACAGTATTTTGAATGATAGATTTTTCCAGTTACAGAAACATATATTAAAGTGTGATCTACAAACAGAACTTGCACTGATTTACCTAAAGTCTATTTTGAAATAGATTGTTAAACTAGCACAAACATGGATCTACTTAAATTATTATTTGTATTATCGTAGTTCCTAGAAGCCCTAGTCATGGCTAGGCCTCCACTGGTAGGCACTGTACAAACAGCAAACTTGACCTACAACTGATTTCTATATTATAATTTAAAACAATCCCTTATCAAATTAAACTATATTGATATAAGCTACTCGGCAAACAGATTTAAGTCATTCCATGAAAAGTTTTGTACCAGTTTACATGAATTTTAAAACTGATTTTAGTTAAACTAGTGCAAGATTTGTATGTAGACCAAGTCTAGGAGAAGGTTTACTTGTATTTACACTTTAGTAACACTATGTAAAAAATTACAAAACAAGCACAAATTTTCCAGCATACAAAAAGTATTTAAGTGTAGCTGAACCCTGGATATCTTAATTGCTAAGAGGACATATTTGAATTTCAGCAAACTATAAAATTTGGGAAAACAAAATTATAGTTCAGGATATATTTCTGAATTTTGCATAATCTGAATTACCGATAATCTGAGTTTATCCGTATTTCATAAATCAGATCAGCATTTCAAAGTAAGCAATCTTTAAGTTATTTAAATGAATTACTTATGTTAAAGTATTAAAATAATTTTCAGAATATTTTAATATTGCTGCTTTATACACAAACTCAAGGCTTCCCATTCCCTCCTGTGTATTTTTTCTTACCTGTCATTTTGCAGCAGGTACCAAGTAAGGGCAGTGTTCTAACATCCTCTTCCAAAATAATGACAGCAGATTTGAAAAGTCTTTGTAGGGTTACAACTTCTTAAACCAGGACATGAATGTTTTAGGGGAAGGGCAAGGAAGGGCCATGTTGCATGTCTTTGAAAAGATCAACAAATTTCAAGAAGTTTTATTCAAAGAACCCCCATCTTTTAAATCCTTAATTTAAAATTATAACACTGAGAATACATACATATATGCATGAAAAGGAGAACAGGTAGGAAACACATTTAGCAGCAGGCATATAATTTATGCCAATTCACATAGGTCAAAAAATTAGACCAAATTTTATTTTATCTCAGTTGATCTATATTTTGAAAGAAATTATTTCCATTGCAGTGAAGTCCTGTACTCCCGTCACTGCTTCACTAGCGTATGCAGTCTCTTCCATTTCGTAAGAATTCATTTCTTTATCACAATATAAGCACACAATAACTATTTAAAGCTTCTACTATAATCTTGAAAGAAAAAAATTCTAAATTTGATCTGAAACAAGAAACTAAGCCAGTATTTAAAGATAGCCACAGAAAATACACAAGCATCTTTAATAAATGGCAGCGTATGCCACAAATGCTTTACATCTTATAGGTCCATCTAGATGTAAATATATATATGAAATATGTGTTTCAAATAAACAGTCAAAATACATATTTTGTTGGGATGGAGGCATATATGTGTTTCTGTTAAGACTTCCCAGGGGACAAAAACCTGCACTAGTACAAAATCTGGGACAACTGATATTCAGCCTTGGACCATCATCTAAACAGCACTACTAAAAGCAAGGAACAAGTGATAAAGTTAAGTCTGGATATCTTCTGAAATATTAGGGCTAGAATTTAATGACCCATGTAACATTAGAAAGAAGCTCTCAGGTTTACTATTATGCTACATCCATTTACAGCCTGGCAAGTTGTGAGCTATCAGAGTAACATCACAACAGTTTATCATCTTGCTTTTTTTTCCTATACGAATTCTGATAGAATTGCCACTATCTTTAGAACCAGAAATCAATGTTCAAACTATTTTAGAAATATTTTTAAAATAGGTGTAAACTGTTAACTATAAATTAGGAATAACTTTTGAAATCCATTTTAAAAAATCTGACCCTTAGTCTTTAGTTTCTAGAGTTTGAGACATAATCACTAATATCAAGTCATAATTGAGGATTGAAAAGCACACTGATAGCAATAAAGTGAATTTAAGTTCTGATAATAGTAAAGTAGTAATATTAGTAACATTATTATGCATCTCAATGCATTTTGCAGACATGAATTAAGACATGTTTGATGACTTTCTAAAAGATACACTCTAGTTCAAGCACAAATTACTGGGGTCGATGCAAGAATTACTTGATAAAATTCTAGAGCCATAATGGCCCATTCTCACCGTAAAAGCGATCAGTCTATGAAAAAAAGGCTCAACGCAGCAATGTTGTACGTTTTATCCCCATTTTACAGCTGGCAAAAGCGGAAGCAAAAGGACTGATTTGCCCAAGATTAACCAGCAAGTCAGTGGCAGAACTGGGAACAGAAGTCTCTTGACTCCCAGTCTGATGCCATTAACCACAAAATCATCCTTCAACCAACAGCAACTTACCATGCCTACATATGCCTTGGCAGACCAAGTCAAGTGCTTTCATGGCAAAAACAACCTTCCCCAGCACTAGCCCTGGATGTATGGTCAGAAAGAGGCAAAAATACCTGATTTCCCCTCTTACCACCCTATCAACCCAATTGCAGATTATCTGATACCAGTTTCAAGATTAAACTATTCTTTGTAAAACTGTTACCCAGACTGAAATATTTCAAGCAAAAGGTACAGAACTGCTGTAAGCATTATTTGGTACTGGATATAGCACTCAACAAAATTTCACTTTCAAAATATTAGAAGGTCTCAATGTAACGCTCAAGTATTAGTGCATCAAATCAATTATATAGCTCGCGCCTGTATCAGCCACACAGCAGAGGAAGGAGGGAGAGGTTACTCATTGTGAGCAGTAACTGGAGTTCTTTGAGGTATGTCCCCTTGTTGGCGCTCCACTTCAGGTGCGCTTGTACCGTGCACCTTTGATCAGAGATTTCTGGTAGCAGTGCCCATTCAGCCTGCACGTGTACCCCACACATTCCTGTACCAAGATTCTATGGGCCTGAACAGGTAAGCCACCCTCAGTTCCTTCTCCACCATGAAGACCCATAACAAAAGACTCCGAAACAGAGGGGAAGGACGGCAGGTAGTGCAGCACCAAAGGGGGACACATCTCAAACTCCAGTTATTGCACCAGGTGAGAAAGTGTCCAAGATTTTTACCTAAGGTGTCCTCAGAATTTCTCCTTCGAGTAGTGTCCCTGTGGGTTCTCCACTTGAGGTGATTTGTGAGCAACACCCCCATTAAGGAGGTGGCAGGTTCAGAGCAGAGTCCAACACAAAGAGAGAACTGCATTGTGGGATAGCTCAATGGTTTGAGCATTGGCCTGCTAAACCCAGGGTTGTGAGCCCAATCCTTGAGGGGGCCATTTAGGGATCTGGGGCAAAAATCTGTCTGGGGATTGGTCCTGCTTTGAGCAGGGGGTTGGACTAGATGACCTCCTGAGGTCCCTTCCAATCCTGATATTCTATGCCTACAGCAGCATCTGATCTTGCTGCAGGTACCAAAGCATAATGATTAGACAAAATATGATCAGATGACTAAGTTGCCACCCTACAGATGTATGCAATTGGTACATCCTTAAGTAAGGCTATAGATGTAGATCATGCTCTTGTGGAATGTGCTACCACTCTCGAAGGGGGCTGAACACGAGTTCTGTCATAACAAATCTTAATACAACCGGAGATCAATTTTGATAACCTGTTCTGAAGTTACTGAATCTTTGTTTTTGTCTGCAATGGATATAAATAGTCTAAGGGATCTTCTAAATGGTTTGATCCTAACTACCCTGTTTCCCCGAAAATAAGACAGTGTCTTATATTAATTTTTGCTCCCAAAGATGCGCTAGGTCTTATTTTCAGGGGATGTCTTATTTTTCAGAAATGAAAAATGCCTTATTATCGGTGGATGCCTTATTATCGGGGAGGTCTTATTATCGGGGGGATGCCTTATATTACAACGAGAGGCAAAACTGTAAGTAGGCCTTATTTTCGGAGGATGTCTTATTTTCGGGGAAACAGGGTATGTAGAAGGCTAACATCCTCATGACATCTAGGCTACCAAATATGGTTTCCTGAGTAGTCCAGTGTGGTTTGGGCGGGGCAGGGGAAATCTGGGAGATGAATGGTTTGATTAATACAAAATTCTGAGGACACTGTAGGTACAAAAAACCTGGGAAATACTTGTAGTGACACTTTCTCTCTTGTGAATACTGTAAATATTGTGTCTGCCATTAAGGCCCCCAATTCTCTCACCCTTCAGGCAGAAGTTATTGCTATCAGGAAGATTGTCTTCTTTGCTAAATCTAACAAAGAAGATGTAGCTAGTGGCTAAAAAGGGCGTTTCAGAAGGCAAGTAAGTACTAGCTTCAAGTCCCAGCTTGGAGTAGGATCTCTGTTTTGTGGGGAGATATTTGATAAACCTCATAGACATCTTGCCATAGCTGGGTTAAGTGTAGAGTGAAAAAACCTCTATGGATATGTGAAAAGCTTTTATGGAATTTAGAGAAAGACCCAATGTTTTCAGTTCCAATAGGGAATCCAATACCATGGGAAGAGGAGAGCGAGTTGGCAACATCTGGTGAATGTTACACCAAAGATAATATTGTTTCCATTTTCTAGAGGTATTACTTGTAAATTCTTTTCTACTATTTAATAAAACATGTTGTACCTCTGACAAACAGGGTATCACCGTTACCGAGAACCACTGAGGAACCATGCTTGTAACCTCAAAATCTGCAGGTTGGGGTGAAGTGATCAACTGGCATCGTTGGTCAGTAGATAAGCACTGACCAATAGCCTCCACAAAACGCAAGAGATGAATCTGATCAAATAGGGATATCAGACCTGTCTTGGCCACATTGGTGCGATCAGTATGACTCTGGCTTGATCTTGTTGAGAACCTTTAATAAATGGTATCAGTGGTTATGGACCGAGAAGTCCTTTTGTCCGTGAGATGAGGAACATACCACTTATGCATTGAGGATCGAGCCCTCTTATGGAGCAATACCTGATGCATTTTGTATTGACTGCTATGGCAACCAGATTGACCTGCGGGAACCCCCAGGGTAAGAATATCTTGTGGAGGACTCTTCAGTTCCCATTCGTAGTTTAGAAATGTATGCTGAGGTAGTCTGCCATGGTGTTCTGAATACCTGGGAAGTAAGATGCTGAGATGACTGTGTTGTTGGTTAGGCACCAATTCCAGAGTTCTACTGCTACCGCACCGACAGTTGGGAAAAGTGCACCTCCTTGACGATTGATATAATACATGAATGCCTAGTTGTCTGTCACTATCTTTACTGACTTCAAATTGATTAGCGGTAGAAAGCGTAAGGAAGCATTTTTGATGGCTCTCAATTCCAAAAGATTGATGTGGAGAAGCTGTTCTTATAATGACCCTTTTCCCTATACCTTATGAGGTCCCAGATGTGCCCACCCAACCCAAAAGTGAAGCATCTGATATCACTCCAGTAGGCAGAATTTGCAAGAGTGGAACACCTACACAGGTTTTGGTCTGGTCTTTACACCAATTGAGTGATTGCAGAACCCACTGGAGAATAGACACTAACCTGTGTTTGCTTGGTTTGAAAACTGAAACCATCCCTGTCGACTTCGGAGGCGTAATCAGGCATGCTGCACTACAATGACACAAGCTGACATGTCCCAGCAATTGGAGACCATCTCTTACTGTTACATGAGGTATACCCTGAATCTTTGAGATGAGATTCACTAGTGTGAGAAATCTGCTCAACAGTAGATATGTTCTGCCTGTCACTGAATCCAGGAAAGCTCCTGTGCAATAGACATGGTAGTGGAGTCAAAATGGACTTTTCAAGGTTGTTTTGAAGGCCCTGGCTGTGAAACAGGGAACACATGATCTTCACTGGCATCAACACTTCCTGATACAATCCGCCCCTGATCAACCAATTGTCTAGGATGGGAGAACGAGTATACCCAAATGACATAGGTGAGCGGCAACTACTGCCAGAATCTTTGAAAATATCCTCAGTGCCGAAGATAGGCCTAAAGGGAGCACCCTGTATCGGTAGTGTTGTTATCAGAAAAATGAAAAGGGTGAATAGTGACATGACAATATGCTTCTTGTAGGTTGAAAGTTGCAAACCAATCTCCTACTTCTAATGAAGGAATTATTGCTGCCAGGGTCACCATCCTGAATTTTTGTTGCTTTACATATTTGTCAAGAGCCCTGAAGTCTAAAATTGGCTTCCACCCTCCAGTCTGTTGATTGGATGGTTGAGACTCTCAACCAAACCATCAAAACTGTCATTTGGTGGACATAACATCTGATCTTCATCTCTTAGCTGTGGGTTCAAAGGGTCTAGGGCAGAGGTAGTCAAACAGGCGGACTATGTACCAAATCCAGACTGCCAGACGCATTTGTATAGACCCAAATTTTTTATTTACCTATTTTTATTATTTTCTCTGCAGACTGGACTTTTACTATACCTTCACCGAGAAATGTGAACCTTGACAAAAAATAATTGAATATCCCTCGCCTATGGAATGTTGAATACAGGGCTTGGTATGCTCTTTGTGCAGTACCAGACCTACTAAATCTTTTATTTACAGATCTTTAAATCCCTAGGGATCACAGTGTGGTTCTTGAGTCTTAAAATGTGGAGAGATGCATCCATCAAGTCTGCAAAGAGACTGCAACTGTGAAAGGGGATTCGACAGTACTATGAACCTCTCGTGGAAAGCCCGACAGCTATAGCCAAGATGCTCCTCTCATAACCACTGCAATGGATTCAGACTATGCTGTCTTATGTGCCCCATCCCAGGGGGCCTGGAGTAATGTCTTTGCCAGGAGCTGACCCTCTTGTATAATGGATTTAAATTGGTCTTGATGTTCTTCTGGCAGATGCTCGTTAAATAATATAATTTGTTATAATTTAAATAGCCATATTTGCGCATCAGATTTATTCCTTTCCTCCTCGTTAAGAGCCAGATGTAGATAAGGACCATACATGTACTCTATGCCATAGTACCATCTACCTCCAGTGACTGAGACATTGATGTGAACGGAGCACTAGCTATACTGGGAGTTCTATGTGGGGGGGGAGGGGTGTCTCCTCCACTCCTACATCCAAAGCAGGACCTAGAGCTTGTTCCAACATTAGGAGTTGATACTTACTTTCTCTATTTTTTTTTAAATCTATCTTTGAAGGAAGTGCAGATCCTGCACTTACTGGGGATACAAGTATCATCCAGACAGCAGAGGCACTTAGAATGTCCATCACTTATTGGAATAGCCTCACCATAGGAGAGGCACCTCTTGAATGGGAGCCCAGCAGGCCCAAGAAAAACTAATGAAAATTTAACCCCTGGAAGGAGAAAATCTCTGAACTATATAACTGTCTCTGTGAATAAAACACTTGGCTTTTTTACGGGAAAAAACCCCAAAGGGAACAATTGTTCCAACAACTATCACTATAAGGTAATTAAGTGAGAAAAAGCTAAATATTAAGAGAACAGGCACACAGTAGATGCCAAAGGAAACTCTGAAGGAACCGAGGGCAGTTTGCCTACACAGCCCCATATAGCCTCAGCACCAGGCATGAGAATGTGTGCGGTGTAAATGAGCAGACAGAACAGGCACTACCACCAAAAATGGTCAATCAAAGGCATAGGGCTCAGGTGCACCTGAAGTGGAGCACATACAGGGACACTACTCAAAAAAGTGTCGACTATACATTTAAAATAAACATATATATGAAGCAGTATGTAAAATAGACAGTGAAGTGAGAGCTAATGCTTAATAGCTATCTTTTTCTAACCTTCACTGTATACTGCCATCATGCAAAACAAGGAATGCTCTTCAATCTTATGTTTGATTCTAGTATAATTTAGCATGCATTGCGATCCATCTTGAAAATTTCTCTGCTATGAGGGCACACAGTTTTCAATTCAGAAGTTTATCTCAGGCTGAGTCATAAGAGCAAATGAAATCTACAGACTTGTTTAACTTAATACATTGGTTTGTTTGGAAATTGAATAGAACATAAAGCTGTTATCAATATTACAGCATGGTTTGTTCTTGTGACATCAGTCTCCCCCCAAGTGGTGCTAAAATAGCAAATCTTTCAATGAACTTTATGCTTCCTTCACTCTACATTCATATTCCTGCTCACCTTTAACAGGTTTACTCTTACCCTGTTTCCCCGAAAATAAGACAGTGTCTTATATTAATTTTTGCTCCCAAAGATGCGCTAGGTCTTATTTTCAGGGGATGTCTTATTTTTCAGAAATGAAAAATGCCTTATTATCGGTGGATGCCTTATTATCGGGGAGGTCTTATTATCGGGGGGATGCCTTATATTACAACGAGAGGCAAAACTGTAAGTAGGCCTTATTTTCGGAGGATGTCTTATTTTCGGGGAAACAGGGTAAGTGGTAATTAAGACTTATTTCTGCTCTGTCTCATGTGAAGGCAGTATAAAATCTTGTAACAGCAAATGACCAGAAAAAGCCCTATCACCACCAAGATCTTATATAAACTAAAATTATAATAAATATAGATGTCAACACAGTCTAGGATTGTATTTTGGAGAATGAAAGGCAGGGATTGTTTTAATCCTAACTCTGACCTCACTTTTTTATTGGAAGACTTGAGAGATGTATCTAGTGAGGAACATTCATCCAGTCTGGCTCCATTATTTTACTTGTATAAGGTGTTTTTAAAACTTAAAGAGTTGATAAAATTGGTAATACTAGCTTAACGTAAGTTGTCAACTTTAAATAGGTTTGTTTTTTAAAAAAATATGTATAAATTTAATTTTTAAAAATCCATTTTAAATACAAATCTGACTTTTTAAATAATCAATGTTTTATCCATCCTCAGGTACAATAGATTCAACATCCACAAAATGTACATTGTTCAAAGGAAAAAGGAAAGCAAGTTTAGCAAGAAAAACCTCAGTTACTAGTACAGTAAGTCCTAGTAGGAGAGTTGAAATAAATGCTCTAACAACCTGATAACATACTGGTATATTAACATTCAAAACTATGGGTGAGTAGGATGTATGTACACTGGATACAGTGTATATCAGTTAATTGTGCTGAAATTGTATTAATGCAAAAATGCAAACATAAAATCAGAGACATCAGATGGACATAACATGGCAACAGTAAACTGACATTATAAATGGTTTCAGAGTAGCAGCCGTGTTAGTCTGTATCCGCAAAAAGAAGAACAGGAGTACTTGTGGCACCTTAGAGACTAACAAATTTACACAATTTATAAATTTGACATTATAAAGGTTCTACAAGAATATTCACAGCTCATGCCAACATGAAGTTAAATTGTATATCACTCATTACTGTAAATCAAAATACTTAAAATATTAATATTTGTTAATGTGATTATTGTAATAATTTACAAGTTGATATACTATTGTAATTCTCTTATAAATTAGATTTCTGATCTCTAAATATTGTACTTTGAAAAGTGAAAATCACATTGCCCAACACTAAATCAAAAATATTATTCTTTGTATTACTTGGAACAGCACTGGTTATTCCAAAACAGGTTCAGATGCAGAACAGTTACTGATAATGCAGTAAATTCTAGGAGTCTGAAGTTTAAATTGCATCAAAAATAGAGGACATAAAACTATTGCTTCATACTCCGTTCTCCTCTTGTAACTTTTCCTTTAAATGTTTTTGCTTCAAACTGATTAAAACTGTATCTTACCTGTTATATACTTTATCCCCCTAAGTGATTAAATACATATCGTGTCAGACTAGATGATCACAATGATCTCTTCTGGCCTGGAGTCTATGAACCATTTATTTCTTAACATTACTATATTTCTTACACAAAAAATTATTTCACATGAATTTTAGCATTCTTGACAAATAATATATTGCGAACTTTAAATATCAAAGCTTTTTTTCCCCCACAGATAGAATAAAAGTGCAGGCAGTGAATAGGCAAGCTCCCACAGCTAGCACACAAGCAAATTCTGGAGGGACCATTTATAGGTTAAGTTAATTAACTCTCCACACCAGGGGAGGCAACCTGCAGCACGCGAGCTGATTTTCAGTGGCACTCACACTGCCCGGGTCCTGGCCACTGGTCTGGGGGGCTCTGTCTTTTAATTTAATTTTAAATGAAGCTTCTTAAACATTTTAAAAACCTTATTTACATACAATAATAGTTTAGTTATATATTATAGACTTATAGAAAGAGACCTTCTAAAAATGTTAAAATGTATTACTGGCATGCGAAATCTTAAATTAGAGTGAATAAATGAAGACTCGGCACACCACTTCTGAAAGGTTGCCGACCCCTGCTCCCCACCTTCAATTCTTGACCTCTGCTGAGACTGACATTAACAGTACCACTTATGATTTTTCTGTAATGTGGACATTTGAAGATGAAGAATGGGACTGAAACTCCCAACTCATTTCTCATCCACTCATTTCTAAGCCAAGTATTTGTCTGAAAGTACTGAAAAGACACTTAAACGGGACATGATAGCAATGAATATTTATTTATTTATTTTCATAGTTTCTATTGCACAATAGGTGCTGAACCAGAAAAAGATTAACACACAAAGTTGGCAGTTACTCATGAAATATTTATTTACTGTGGACAGAGGACACTTACAGGCAAAAAGCTTCTTACCTATGACTGAAAACAGCTTTCTTACAGTTTCAGTCAAACAGATGGAAGATCTACCCAGAAATAAAAATTAGTAATAGCTGATAAGCAGCTCACTCATGCTATCTAGGCTGATCTATGAATATTTACACTTTAGACGTCAATGTTGCTTAATCATTTCTAATTAACAGAAAAATCTTTACATGAAGCACACGTACTAGCAGTTTATGAGGACACTTATGTTTGGACTGTATTGGAAGTACATTTTGACAGTGAAGTAGCTGGTTTACATGGAACTCTTTCAATTTTATGCTAGACAAATATCTAGGCTTGCCAGGAGCACAATTCCAGCCAGAGAATATTTTTTTAAAATATGAAGTACTAAAGAAAAAGAGGAGGGAAGTAACAACATGGATGGCGGACGCAGATGATGCTGGGGAGGGTGGTTATAGACATTTGAGATGTTTGTAAGTAAAATGTCTGATTTAACTCCCTGGGAAATAACAAAATAGAAAAACTGTAAAACAATAATCATAGATCCAATAGTCTGATTAAAATATGCCAGTCAAACATATCTTTTTAACCCCAGAGGAAGTATTAATATTCACTAATCAAAGAATTAATGTAGCCAGTATGGATACTAAGAAAACCAAGAGAGCAGGCATAGCGGGGAGCTCAAAATGAGTAAGGATAATTAGCCATAGAAATAACTTATTTTATAATGAACATTAATGTATCCTTTTTAAATCTTCTATGGCTCAGACTATTGATAACATTTTCCCTGCTACCTAGGTTAACTGCTAAACTTGTATGGGTATGCAGAAAGCTGAAATTTTACTTATCTTTAGTTTGCCTCTTTCAAACACCCTCACTTGAAATAATATTGTAGTTTCCCCTTTAACCATATGATTAGAATTTATAGGCTGAAGAGTTGGGCTTGGGCATTTGCAGACCCTGGCTACAAAACATCCCAGCTCTATTCAGTATCCAGATTTAAAATTTGTTAACTGCCAAGTTATATTCTTGTACCCCATTCTGTTCACATTTTTTTCAACTATAGTAAGGTCAGTAGGGATAGTCTTATATTCCATACTATTTGGACATGACAGTGAGAGGGTTCAAATTACATTTTTTGAATCTTTTGTTACTCTTGTGGGCAAAAAACTTTCAGCCATAAAACTCAGTCTGATCCACCAGCCCCTTAAGAGTGATGTGTAAGAACTTTTTTTAAATGTAACCAAATATTTTAGAAACTAACAGGAAAAGTATCCCCGACAGTAATTGGTTCAATTTTTTTCCCCTATAAACTTTCATGTATGACAAACTTCAAAAAGTATATGGTGGTATATTTGATATAAATACAAAATTAAACCACAGCCCTGGTTTATTTTCATTGCATGTTTGTTTATTTTTCACTTTTTGCAGTTTACACACAGAACTGTTTGTGCTTATGTTATTCTCAAGATATTCAATCTTTTTCATTGGGGCAATAACAATATCCCCATATTCACCACATTTAAAAAAAAATTAAAAACACTTATGCCCCACATCCAGCAGGATAGCAGAAATAAGTACCCTCAGTCAACAAAGGAATCAAATGACACAGCAATGTACTACACAAGAACATCCACACGGAGTCAGACAATGGTCCATCTAACCCAGTATCCTGTCTTCTGACAGTGGTCAGATCTACAAGAGTTAGATATGAAAGCACTAAAATAATTAGGCAGTTAGAATTTTTTGGATCAATAAATTCACTACGCACCAGTAAAGGAAGTAAAAAATATATTAACTCACAGATGTCTGTGCATGAAATACCAAGGTTATGTTTGTTCTGATTACTGCTGGAGATTACAACAGCATTTTGTTCCTATTAATGGGACAGCACAAAAGACAAAGGGATTTTTCACCATGTCAACCAGCTGTTTAATGCTGCATGACAAATGTAGAACCGTTCTATAAAACAGGAACATAAAAAATGCTTTAAAATATAAACTTTAAATCTGATTTTACCTTTTACTGTAGATAAAAGTACATTTAAGATGGAAAAGACCTATTAAATCTATCCTTCTGAAAACGCAGACAAAAGATGTATCTATATTAAAGGTTTCTTTCTGTATGTTCAGAATGTATTCATAAGTATTGTTCATGACAGAATTCAAAATTCAGTTTATTATATTTAAGAAAGTTACAACAGACGTTTTACTAGTTAAAAGTTCGTCATGGATTGATTAATCATGGTAAAAGTATCACATCTCATGGATTGTCACAGAAGTGAAATGAAGCTCTGAAATTTATATAGCTGAAATGAGGCTTTTAAGATTATAGATGTTTTATGAAAAAATCTATTGATAAACTTATGCTTTAATTCTTCATATCAGCACAATGCATTGGTGAGAAGACATTCCCTGCTATTAAAAAAAATCCATAAAAGATAAGAAGTTTATCATTTATGTTGAGAGTTACAAGAATCAAAATTACACATTCAATACAAGTTATAGACAAGATTAAGTAATACCGCAAGTTTCTTTATGCAATTCTCTGTTACATTTGTACATATCATTTCAAATGGATTTTAGTAAAAATTATTGAATCTAAATAATGAAAAGTCTCTGAGACATTTGCTATAAAGGTAACATATGATAGTTGGTAACCTAGAAAGAAGATACAAGACACTTATTTCACTTTGTGACTCAGAAGCCTACTTCACAATTTGTCTAAAATGTGCCAACAGAACTTCAAAGGAATTTTCATTCTCCTTGTTGTATAAACATAACATATACATAGTAGATTAAACAGTTGTATCAAAAAGTTGCTTTCCTACAACCTGCTCATTACATAAAATTTTCCCATTCCCCATCACAGACAAATCATAGTAATATTATCACATCTTACCTAGCTCTTGCATTATGTAGCAGAAGTCAGATGAGCATACCTCTTCTAAAAAAGTGCATTACTTTTGCAAGTATGGAGCACGTTTTAACAATGGACTTCCTACTTTCTATCACACAGTTACTGCTGTGTCTCTCATAACTCCTGAAGTTATTTCCAGTTAGAATACAAGAATTATTTAAGAAAGTAGTGCTTCACAAAAACTATTTGAAACCAACTGAAAGGCCAATTAAAATGGTTCTATTTTTTCAAGCCAGGAAGATGATTAAGAAATAAAAGTGAAGATGAGGTAAGGGGCAACAGTGAAATATATTGAAAAATATCTTTAAGAGTAGGGCTGAAACAAAAGAGTATATGTTATAATGAGTTAAGTAATTATGTCAGTGAGCTATGTAAAAACTTCATATTTTTAATTTCTATTCAGATTACTTGATCTTATTACAAAGCTTGTATTATATTCAGGAGGACACATTCTTAGTACAATATTCTTATTAGTACAATATTCAAAATGGTAAATTAGGAGAAAAGGTCAGTCATTTAGAAAATTTAGTTTCAACTTTTATTGCATCTCTATGTCCGACTGGATCTCTTCTGTCTGAAAGACATGTAGCCAATAAAAAAGCATGATAGGTTCAGGAACTTTCACTCATCTGGACAGGTCTTCAGGATGTTCTTCTAAATATTTTGTTTTGTGAGAAATCCAGCCTAGTGGATCTGAATCACAAAAATTAATTTCCAAATAAAAAAAATATTTTTTCTAAGAACCAGAAAGCTGGGCAGGTAGGTACTAAATAGTAATGAACTAAAAAATGAAAATCAAAGTCGCAATATGTACACCAGATAGTCCTCCTTAAACCAAAGTAACTGAGACTCAAATGTGGCATCTGCATGCCACACATTGTCATGCATCAAGGCCTGTGATAATTGGGAAAAGTTGTGTTACAATAAGAATAATTGAAATATTTCTTCCAAATCCTGTACATATGTACTGTGTCCTCTTCTGCATGGATGCTATCTTTCCTTTTCTTTCCAGAGTTTTCAGCACAATAGTACAGAGAATAGCTTTCAATGACTCCAAAATCTCTCAAGTTTGTTGTATTCTATCAAAATGAAAAGTGTGGTAGTTTCGCCCAAGTTTTGTGACTTGTTTAAATAGAATGTTAATGCCGTCCAAACCTCTGGACAACACTACAGGAAGATAAACTAAGTCATTGTGGGAAGAAATTTCAGGAACATCTTTCTGATTCCTCATGTATAATGCAAGGGCATTACAGTAGACAACTATTATGTGAATTACATAAATTCTCATTTCCTTTACAGAATAAATATATATATTATTACTATTTATTGCTTATATTACCGTAGAGCCTAGGAGCCATAGTCATGAAGCAGGACCCAATTGTGTTGCAAAAACACAGAACAAAATGACAGTCCCTGCCTCCAAAAGCTTACAATCTAAGTATAAAACAAGAGACAATAGACGGATAGACAGGGTAGTAAAAGAAAACAATGAGACAACACTGATAAGCATGACAGGCCGTCAACACACCAGCAGCCTTAGCCATCTCTACTTACCATTTTAAACAGATACTTTAGGACCCCCACTTTACAGCTGGCCTTAGTTATACCTGCTTTTATCATCTTCCCAAAGGACTAGAGAATGATACCTTCCTGGGCATGAAGCAGTCAGCATTCAGGAAATTCCAGGTGGCACAGAGTGCGTCAGCCTGTCTCAACAACCCAGGTATTGCACACACTTCAAACCTGTTCTATTCTCTAAGATAGCTTCTCATAGAATAATGTGTCAAATTCAAGATCTATGTTATTTTTAAGGCAATCAATGGTTTTGGCCCAGGATACCTAAAAGTTCACATAAAATCACTATTGTTCGGGCACACATACAGCAGACAACAGCTATACTCCTCAGGCACCACGGAACTACCCACCACAAAAGGTGTGGAGACTTTTTTGGGGGGACCAGTTCAAGACACTGGAACTAACTCCCACAGGAATTGAAATGTACCATAAACCTCACTTCTAAGTACAAGGTGTTTCTTTGACCTAACTTTTGCTAATAAAGACAGTACAATCAGTGTAACACCACATATTGAAAAAAGACAATTTCTCCTTGTGGAAGAAGAAAAAAAGAACGAACCACATGACAGATTCTTGTTACACTGCTTTATGTGCTTCTGGAAGATGTTCAGATACTACAGTTACGATGGCCATACAAGAGTCTGAATAATACATAAGGATTTGGCCAGGACACTCAGAATGAAACCCCGTACTGAGAAAAAACAACAACAAAAAACTCTTGGATCTTTATCAATCGATGAAGATCTCACTATGCCTCTCATTCAAATTATAAATTTAAACAAGCACTTGAAAAATATTTACCATTGGCCAGATTAAATGTAAAATAATATATTTCTTAATCTTTAGGCAAATTTGCAATCTTCAACTAATGCAGCCTGAAAGGATGGGATAAAGTTAATCTCCAACACTGGTCCCCTACAATTGTTACAAATGTCATTTTCCATCATGAATGAGTGCCAACTAGGAAAGCTTTTACATTTAATTTAAGGACAAGTAGTAATGTTTCTCACCGTGTTAAGTTTAAGGATAATATGCTCAGTAAATTGGGCACAGCTTACTTCTAAGAATGGGTATTCTTTTTTGCAATTTGTAGCATGCAACCAAAATATACCAAACTTTTAACCAAACTAATCGTTTTGCATAGCAAACTGTAAGAAACTGAATCAAGTTTGTGCTGTTAGACAAAATACAGCACTAGCCTAAGAGAAAGGAAGTTGCTAATGGATTTAGCTATACCGGTCATAAATTACAAGCTGTAAATTTGCTGAGCAGTATTCTTGATTTTTGTGTTATGTTTGTGGCAATCAGTTAATATCTCCCTTAAGCAACTCAATAACACGGTGTGTATAAAAGTATTTTTCAATTCCCAGCACTACTACTAATTTTAAATGGTTATCCATTTATTTACAAAGAAATTCAACAAGATCACCACACCTCTGTATCGAAAGTTTACATGACATAGAGCCTTTGGGCCCAATTATCAGCTGTCCTGTACCCTTGGCCTGTTCTTGCACTGATTTATCTAAAAGATATGATGTTGAATTAAATGTGTTTAACTTAATCTGTGTAACACCATACCTTTAAACCAGTGCAACTTGTGTGTACACAAATCCCCATGTAGTCAGTTCTACCTGTGCAAAATGGGTGCAAATCATCCCAAATCAAAATGGTAGGATTTTATACCCATTTTGCACAGGCGAAAGTGACAAAAAAGTACAAGGCAGCCAAGATTTAGACCCACTTGCCTTTACAGAGGACTAGATAATCTAATAGGTCGTTCCAGTTGTTTATCATAACAGACTTTCCCAATAATTCTGTCACATTACTTGCTCTCTGGTACTTGTGCTGGAAGTGTGGGTTTTAAGTCTTACACTTCGATAAATCATTTTTATCCAGAATAAATTTAATTAAATGATCAAATTGTAATTATTCATTTCAAAATCTAGAATAACTGGTATTAAGATTTAGTTATTTCTAAATAAAAAATACTTGATGCTCCACTGGAGGCAAATATCAGTAATTGCAATAATAAATTGGAAAAACAAAGATGATTTCCCCCTCTGAAATAAACATGGAAAGTCACTAATACTGATAGTGTCTTCTTACAAGCCATTGGTAGAAGATTCTTATTTGCTATATGGACCAGCTGCTAGAAGGGGAAACACATTTGCCCAGTGTGTAACTTAGTAAAAGGCCTTAAATAAACTAAACGTAAATAATGCAGCATTATCTGTTATAACAGAATACTTTAACACTATTCACTAATGCTCACCATATTTCACAAATGCACAGAAATTACAACTTAATTTTTATAAAACCTTATTTTGTGTCAAGTATCCTTAATACCATTTGTTGCATTTTATGAATGAATAAGCACAGGTAAAGATTTACCTTCTGATAGAAGTTATTTTCCAAGGTTCAAAATATTTATTTGAAAAATTCAACACAACATATTTTGTTGACAATCCTATTGTGACTAAATTCGTACAAGGAAGGTGAGAAATAGGTTAACAGTGTTTTTACAGATCATTAAGGGTTTATATATAATGGGATACCATTCAAAAGTTGCATTAGCTTCAATCACTTGTTATAACAAGTATTCATAACATGTATTGAAACTTACAGTTCTATTTCCACACACATTTACAGTTGATTAAGTATGGAATTTTCTTCACACTTAAGGTGGGAATTCCTAAGTAATAAGATGAATGAAAATGAAGCTATTTACAATTAAACTTAAAATTCCCCATCAGTATTTGTAATAACATTTCCAAAATCCTTTTAAGTAATTTGTTTTATATTTTATTGTGATCAAATAACTGCACAAGTTTTACAGCATGGTCACACATTGATATTTTATGGAAGTCACAAACACAGCTGACTTACATAATGATGCGCATTATTTTTGCTCTACACTACAAAGCCTAATATGGAATACAAAAAAGTTTAGGAATTACAAAAGAAATTGTTTTAAAGACTACATTAACAATAAAACTGCTTTCCAGATAACAGCTAAAAATTATAAAGGCATACCACCGGATATTTGTACTGCATTTTCTAAACAGTAAGGAATGAAAGAAAGTTTTAATATCTGCGACGTTTGTTAGGTCCTTCAAAGTTGCCCCCTGGATTTCCTCTACCAAAGCCACCAGGTCCACCACTCACGGCACCTACACCACTCATTGGCGGTTGAGGAGTTTCGGAGCCTGTTCTACTAACCAGAGGTGAACCCATCTGTGATGGGCCTCCTTGTGGGAATCTCTCATTATGCTAACAACATACAATGAATATTAAGTCCATTTGGAATGCGCCAAATGTAAATTATAACAAATATGGCAAAACCCCAAGTGGTGTTGTCATGAAGTTCGGCAGATAGTCCAGGAGAATCAGGATCATACATAGAAGGAAGAAAGGAGCAATTAAATTAGTTATTATTCAAAAAGGAGCTGAAAATAAAAGCTTATTAAATGCTATGCTCCAACTTTGTAAAATTAAGACAAAGGTACATTAAACAAATAAATACTAAAGAGCTGCATCCCACTCAGACTGTATCAGCAACCACTTCTACAGAATATATAATTTAAATTTACACTCTAAAGCTTGCCTCTCCACAAAGCTGTACTTATCCTCCATGTAACAGTAAGCATATTTTTTTAGTCTATTAGAAGACAGGAAGCAAACATTTTATGTGAATCTTCCCGTATTTTAATGCTCCTGTATTCACTAGCTTGTTCAGAAACTGAAGCATTGTCAAAGTAGAAAAAAAATGAGATTGTGAGTTGTAGCTTCAATGTTTCCAAAGATTATTGACTCAAGGAATAAAGCTTCTCCCATCAGAGAATATTATACATTTAAGTCTCTTCAGACAGATTTAAATGTAGCCCAACTTGAAATACAGATGTAAGATAAAAATCAGATTAGTGTTCTAGGCCACATTTTATTTATCTCCCTGAACCATATTAAAGTTAAATATAAACTAATACAGATGTGGGTACCATAATCCTCCTTTAAAAGTCTTCTCTTAGATGTATAAATATTTGCAGAATTGGGGCTTAAGTACTCGAATTTAAACATAAGCATTTGCAAGATAAGGACTCTAGTCACTAACATTTTAAAAGTTTTATCTAAATATGATGTGGATATAATATGTACTGTTACATATTGGGTCAGACTTTCTGAAAGAGCTCAGCCCCTTTAGACACCTAAATGAAGTGGCCAGATTCTGGGTGCTAACCACTTCTGAAAATCTAGCCCCTAATTCTTAACACTGCAGTGCTCCGTTTTTTACCCTTCTAGGTAATTTTTGGGAGATAATTATTTACACAGGTATTTAATTTTAAAATATAACAGTACTTTCAATAAAATCTTGTTTCTAATCAACGCAGATTTGCCAACACTGAATATACCCAGACATGAAAGAATGACTTGTTTAATGCAAAGTTCCCATACTCCTAATAATGTAATTCTTACTGCTGGTTTAATTTTCAGATAATTATAAGCTAATGATGGGTATTTTAATTAGGGTTTCTACTTCTAGACTGAAAAATGAACTATGACTATTAAGTATCTATGGTCTAAGGTCTGAGCCAAGCTAGGACATTTTAAAGTGATTTTTCCAATGACAATCTGGATCTTAAATTTAGTTGTGATGAAGAAAATATGGCTGTCCAACAGTTATGGAAGCCAAAGTGAGGTGTTTTATTTTAAATGAAATTATGGTTATAGGTGTACATCAATAACAAGATGTTGATATGACCTGCACTTAAAAAAAAATTCTAGGTGCATGTCCATCTGAAGTTGAAAATGAAAACTGGATTCCCCTCCCTCCATCCCCCATTCTCTGTTTTCTTGTACCCACCAAACAGAAAATACTCTATTACAGTCCTTTGAGGAGAACACAAGGATTAGCCAGCTACATTCTTTTCACCATCTAACAAAAAAAACCCAAATGTCTGAGCAAAGCCAAAAGAGGAATTATTAAAATTAGAGGGCCAGATGAGCAAATCATCCACTTAATCTGCTCTTTAAACTCCCATTTCATTCGAAATGTCAGCAGTTTTAATTTTCAGCTTTAGGCTGGTCAAGCTGACACGTCATTATATCCAGCAGTTTTTATTATGCAACCCTAAGGGTGTGTTCTAGAGGTGAACTGAGCAAGCAGAATAAGGACTTTTCTGTATTCAACAGTTTTGCTGAATCACTGCAATAGTTAATATACCCTTTTTTCTCCTTTGCTCTCCCTCTGTAAGAAACCAGTTTGGAGAAGATGACTTCAGTGAGCACAATGAAGCCAAAACTTCGGCAAATGCATGAAAGGCCCATTTAATCAGTGCAGTAGTTACCAGCAACAGTCTGTTATCTTGGGGCACTGATAGTAAAAGTCCTGAAGGTGAAAGAGGTTCTCCATTCTCACTAGAAAAGATTAGGTTCAGTGCACATTATGCACTAAGCCAAAAATGTGAGTCTAGTATTGAAGGAGCATGCATTCTTCTCAGCATCTACCTCTCCAAATCAGACAGTGATGTATTGTTTCCTCAAGTTAATTTTCCTTTGAGGAGACAGATAGAGGAAGGAAAAAATTCAGCCACATTTCAGTGCTCCAGCAAAGCGATCATGGAATACTGTAAGCTGCCTGTTCTACTCTTCATATAGTGCCACCAGAACATCCCCTCAGACATGCACTCACCCAGAAACACAGAAAATATGTAATATTAAAAAGTTATTAAAAACAAATGGTTGTTTCTCTCCAAAAGATATTAGATAGGAAAAGAGGGTGCATTGGTTAATGGGCAAAGCCAAGATAACCATCCCTTTTAAGTGCAGGCCACGAGCTCTTCTGTTGTTCAGTAAGTAAATTCCAACTGTCCAGACCAGGTTTTTGGTCACCCTGAACTTCTGGACAATAGGACTTTTCCTAGCCTGGTACATCAATTATTCCACATAATTTTTGCTGGTGTAACTATTCTACTATGATATGTAATCACCGCCATAACTCTTATGGGTGCTTTAGCCAGTGCCTTTGTAATAATGTGTTTATATACTAAAATAATTTTTAAAAGTATTTTACACCAAGATATCTTCACACTATGTACATCTTTAATCACAATTGTATTTGGTGTTATTGAAAAATAAACCTCATAGAGTAAAATTAATAAATACATTTTAGTTTCATAACTAACAGAATAGAGAACAGGTAACATAATATACACCTCTACCCCAATATAACGCCCCAAAATAACACGAATTCTGATATAACGCGGTAAAGCAGTGCTCCACGGGGGCGGGGCTGCACACTCCGGCGGATCAAAGCAAGTTAGATATAAGGCAGTTTCACCTATAACGCGGTAAGATTTTTTGGCTCTCGAGGACAGCGTTATATCGAGGTAGAGGTGTAGTGATTTAAGTATATTTAACACATGCAGGATACCCTATAAGAAAATTAAGATTTTGCTAGATTAAATGTATTTTCACATGATAGGTTTTACATTCACAGTTCTACTACAAGTGACAATTTTAGACTAAGTAAGGACCAGACAACTTCTTAGAAGACTGGTCCACTAATAGCTAAATTTCCATTTGAAGATAATCATCCCTGTTCCGGGGGGGAAATTAATTCTGGATTTTCAATATTCCTAGTTTATATCCTCAACAGATTTTAAAGTGAAAAAGATTCTCTTTGTGCAAAAATATTTAATTTAAGCATATCAAAGATTTACCTATCAGTTGCTTTTAACAGACCCAAAACATTTTTTTTAAAAACTTCCTAAAAATGTTGTCAGGTAAGTATCATCACTAGATTGAAAATATGTGATACTATAAAGTCACTTTAGTGTGAAGTTAACTTTGGTGCAAAAGATATGCCATGAGACATGACAACTGTTCAAAGTAATTAAGTTTTATAATGATACATTACCACTGCTCCATTATCTGGCATCATTGGTGTTCCCATATTTGCAGCTCCTTCTGGTCCCATGGAAGGACCAGGACCCAGTGCAGGGCCAGGTAAAGTTCCTCTGTTGTTCATATTCATACCCATCATTGGAGGAGGACCTTGGTTACCAGCAGGTGCTGGGCTAAACGCATCTATGCAAAACAATCTATACTTAGAGCTGTCCTATCTGAATTTTACAAGAAGCAACAAACAATTTATAATATTTAAGAAACCAACTATACAAGACTTCCATTACTTGAAATATAAAAGTTGCTTTTATTCTTTGAGACTGTACATTTATCTCAATCTACTTTTAAATTGATCTTCATTTTCAAGTTATTGCTCAAATGTTTTTTATTCTACAACTTGCTTTCTGAACGAAAACATTTTCTTCCTTTAATTTGAGAACCTCACGGTATGCAAATAAATGTACTTCTACTGGTTTTGCACAAAAGTTTACTAAATGTATTAATATTTTGTGAGTAATATACACAATTACAATAGACAAGAAAAATTAGTCAATTTGCAACTGGCCAACTTTTACACAACTTAGCCATTTAGGTTTCAAGTTTCAGAGTAACAGCCGTGTTAGTCTGTATCCGCAAAAAGAAGAACAGGAGTACTTGTGGCACCTTAGAGACTAACAAATTTATTAGAGCATAAGCTTTCGTGGACTACAGCCCACTTCTTCGGATGCATATAGAATGGAACATGTAGCAGTTTAGATAGTTTAGTGTCCTTTTTCCTTTGTAGAGAGGCAAAGTTTGTCTTGTAAATGGCTTGTCTAGTTTTTGTAAAGTCTATCCATGAGGAAGTTTGTGTGGAAGGTTGGTTTCTTATGAGAGTATCCAGTTCTGAGAGCTCCATTCTATATGCATCCGAAGAAGTGGGCTGTAGTCCACGAAAGCTTATGCTCTAATAAATTTGTTAGTCTCTAAGGTGCCACAAGTACTCCTGTTCTTCTATTTAGGTTTCAAGCACCTTACATCAGAAAAGGCAACACTTTACTTTATTCCATATTACAAATCAATTGCAATACTGAAACCCTAGGTTTTCCAATCCTTTTTAAAATGTGGTCTTTTACAGAAGTATTGGATAGTGGAAAGTTAAGAAAAGGATTGTAAAGAGATTTATGGCTAATATTATAAATATCAATAGATTCTGAAATTAAGAAGATACAACAAAACAAATGGAACATTTAACACTAAACCATTAAAACTTTTGATCCATTGTTAGAACAATAAGAGGTAAGAAAGTAGAAGCAAAAACTAAAGAAACAGCAATCTGAGGTGGACAGAAAGTTTATCTATAATAAAAATTCAGCTACCATATATATGATTCATTTGTCAGTAACAACTAAACTAATCAGCAGATACAGTAAGACTAATTGTATACATTTGCAAAGTGCATTATAAGGAAGAAAAAACTTGGGTATGTAAATTAGACATATGAGATGTAATGTAAAAAAATCCAAATAGAATGGGAATGAAACAGTATTGTTCAGATGGACAATCCATCCTGTTCAGCCAACTATATGTATCCATTTTCTTTGACAAACAAAACAAGATAATATGCCAAATTCCAGGGTTTTACACCATGTCCATCATTGTAGTATGTGAATACAATCCAAGGATCAAACATGTTGGATGGACTGAAATACCTAGTAAAGTCCTTCCCATACTTCATTAGATTACCACTTTTCATGTTAGGAAGAAATTATAATAAATGCATTAACTGTAAATAGGTCATTCAGAACTATTATCATACTGCTACTACTATACATACGTACATGACACTTCCTTTGTGCTATTAGCACTGACTGTTCGTTATCACAGTGATCAACTAGTGAATCATTGCCCCCAAAGATGTATGTGCATGATTCTGATACTAGAGGAGTGCTAAAATCAGCCTCACCCTGACCCTCTTATATTAGTTCTGCTGGAGGGAAAGGTTTTGCAAAGGATCTGTGGTACTAGGGCTAAGTGCTACAGGACTTTCTGTTAGAAGATTTGGAGGAGAGGCACTAGTCTTTAATTAAAGAAAAGTGTGAACTCATCACAGTTCTGAAGGGTTGTTCCTCCACGTGAACTTCGGCAAGTGTCTCCCTGATCCACTACAGACAGATGCTGCACTAGAGGGCAGGGAATAAGAGGAGCGTAAGGAGCTTCTCACTCAACCATCAGCATGACTAGTTCATGGGATGGAGAGAAGCAGACATCTCTGTCCATAAGAACAGTCTGCTCGGAATATCCATCCTTGTGAGCATACCATGGATCCTCTGCTAGCAGATAGAAAAAGAAAAGGGGAGGGGCTAATACTACTGCTTGAGTCATAACAGGCACACACATGCATCTTTGGACAGTAGCAGCAAACTGCCTATAGTACTGGCAGTGCTCAGTGCTGGTATCACAGCTGACTCAATAGGTGCATATACAACTAGGACTGTGGTTTCAGCACAGAGCATCACTATTGCAACGCTACTAAGAAAACAGACTATGCTTTTCTAGTATAAGTCTATGAGCTACACTGTGGGAAGCTGTAGCTCTTATTTAAGAAACTGAAGAATATTCAGTTTAATAAATATAAGCAGAATCCCTTTTTAAATGTAATTATATATTCAATGATTTGAGTATTAGATCCAAGCCTAATGGTCTTTTAGGTATGTTACGTTTCTAGCTCATTATTTTTCTGAACTGTCCTTCTTGAATTTCTTATTATTCATTTCTTGGATGATACATTTTTAATGGCAAATGAGGTTATGTTAAAGTTGTAAATTTTTTTTCTATTGGTGTATAACAATAGACACTAATATATTTAGAACTTGGATTAGATATTAATGTAAACCTATGATTCAAGTTTAGAGTATACTTGTCAAATTTAATTTTTCAAGCCTGTTATATTTAAAAAGGCACTATAGAGAAGATGTAAAATACAGCTTATTTTGAAAATGAAAAGAATGTTTCTTTACCAAGTGTCAAAAGGTATTAAAAGCCATAAGATGAATGATATACAGATCAGACATAATTTAAAGTTAGAAAGATATGACAATTTTATTCCTTAACGAATACTATTCAAGTTTATTTCAAGATTTGTTTTAATCAAAGATTATGAAGCTCAGTGAAAATACATATTCATGATTAATATATTTTAATAGAATTGATTCTTCAAGAGATATACTACTTGAAATTTAGTGTAGTTTAAAAGCAGATATTCTGCTTAGTCTAACTGAACACTTTTTCCACGTTGACTGATTCAGTATGAAATATAAGTGGTGATTACCCATGCTATATATACACAAAATAGTTTTATATTTGTAGCCTGAACATTCAGTTAATAAACACACGTTTGTAACCGTGACAATATCACTGATGGCACCAATGAAAATGCAAGACAATTTGCAGCTATTACTTGGGATAAAATTATTAAAGTTTAGTCCCCAACAAGTATTTAACTTCTTAAGTAACATAGCACCAAGAAGTGATCTAACAAAGCCATGAACGGAATTATTCTAAATCTGTTTAACTAAATATACATTAAATTTTTGTATTCAGATACAAAATGTTTATTATAAACAGCAGAATCTGTTTCATGTTTTCCATCAAACAACATTTTTCAGGATATCATCTTCAGTGCCTTCTCCTGTTTTCCTACTTTGTAAATATCTAAATTTTTCTTCCACACAGAGACTAAAATAATAAAATGGAAGTACAGTAAATAGATACTTACTGCAAGAATCAGTTATTCGGAAACAAAATGGATGAGATTTTATATTACCTATCATTAAAATGTTTTTTCCTTACTACTAGCTCATCACTAATGTATAATACCAATGAGTAACATGTACAGTCCCAAAGAATTGTAGTCTTACATTACAGAAGCCTATTTGCTTCAGATCCCTACCTCCCATGTTTATTGCTCCACGAGGACCCATATCACCCATTCTCATTTCCTGTTCTCTCTGAAAGTAAACATAGTTTTCATGGTCAACCTATCATGATTATTTTAACATTCCCATCTACTACAAAAAAAGCACAATTTTTTTTTAAGTTTTAATTTCTTTAGTCATATTTAGAAAAAATACAGGAAATACAATTAAATATATTCTTCAATTGATATGAATTGGGATTATTTGGTAATAAACAAACAAGACAAAAGTGCATAAGTCTTATTAAAAGTTTCCCATAAACCTAATATAAATCTTACAGAGAAATTTCATTAAACAGAAGCAAAGGTCTAATGATGCTAAAGTAATTCTATTTTTAGACCACTGCTTTAGAGTATTCTCTCAAAATAGTTTGCGTTATTGTTAAAAAAAATTAAGAAATGTTTTTTATTTTTTAAATCAGGCTGTGAGGTCTGATTGCCTTGTAGCCTGAGATTCCCAGTATTCAAAACTAAAGGTAGTACCAATAAAAAAGGAAAAAAAACACAACTGAAAACACAAGTGTGTTGTCCATCATAGATCACTAGCACTCAAAATGATTTACACATTGCCATTTACATTTTGGGAAGACAAAAAGTATTGAAATACTCCTGGGGGAATTTTGCCTCACTGTGTGCGTGCAGAATTCATGTCCCCCACACATTTCTTTGCTTCCCCGCAGAAAAATGATTTCTGATGGGAAAGCAAAGGGAAGCTGCAAGAATGGTCATGCACCCCTCACCGGCAGCACAGGCAGGTTGGATCGGGTGTCCGGAGCAGCCGATAGAGACGTAAACCACCACCGGAAGGCAGGGACTGGGCAATTGTGCAAGTGTGAGAGAGAGAGAGAGACAGACAGATACTCTGTCCCTCTGGCTTGCTATTGCAGCATGCTCAGTGTGGAGGAGCAGGGTTTCAGGGTGTTTCTGAGGAGGTAGGCATGGGGCAGGCTCTGTCCCCTCAGGCAGAGCAGAACGTAGCACCCTGCCTGCTTAGTGAATTGTTCCCATTGTTTTTGTGAATTCCCACAAGAGCATAAAACAGGTGTAAAAGTTTTAAGGCTCCTTCACATTGCCAGAGGGGTGTAAAGGACAGTATGGCCTTATAAATTCTTACGGAGCTTTTGTGATTAGAACTGGTCTAAATTTTTGGACTGAAAAAATTTCCTATCAAAATATGCTCCAGGAACTATTTGATACTGAACTTTCTGGAGATGGTCAGTAGCCAATATAAATTATGAGTTTGATTCCCCAGCCCTCATTTGCCTGTGATGTAACATTGAGCATATGGCTGCATATATTTGTTGACTAATAACTAGCAATAAAGGGTCAAACCTAGCTACATTACTATTAAGCAAGGGGGTTTGGGGATTTCCTCCAATGCTCCCCACTTGCATTCCCCATCCATTCTATTGTAGTTTAAATAAATTACCAAAATAATTGAAAGCAGAATGATTATATTGTGTTATTTTTTCAAATAAAACATGCAGAATTTTAAAATATAGTGTGCAGAATTTTTAACTTTTTGGTGGAGAATTCCCCCAGGAGTATTGAAAGAACAGCACACACAGTTAGTTAAATATATTAAACCAATCAACAAATTTTCAGGAGAAGAAAACAAAATCTCGTGACAGTCAACTAGCCTTTTTCCCCCATGAGGAAAGCAGATTCCATAAATTTAAACATGTATTCTTGGTAGATATGCATGACTCTTGAGAATTAGAGTTATATACAAACAGAAGGGAAAATGTACTTGATGTTTTAAAATACAGTCGGTAAATATTCAAGGATATATTTTCCCTTCTGAAAACCAGACCACTTATTAAGGATTTGGAAATCTAACTTTAGGCATTGATTTTTTTAAAGCAGTCTTAGCAACAGGTAACAAAGAGTAAAGGCTTCATTATCCTAATATCAGAGAGCTGTTCAGTCTCCCACATATGCAATGTGAACTTAAAGTTGCTGACTTCAGATGCTCTAGTGCAGGGATCACCAACATTTAATAGTACAGGGCAACTATTCCTGTAATGTCCAGATGTGGGAACTTGTTATGAGTAGGGTTCAAACGGGAGTTTTAACTGAGGTCAGGACATTGTCATTGGCAGTTCTGAACTTGGAAAGTGCAGGGTTTGGGTGGACAACTCCTGTAAACTGTACAAGGATTTGGCAGTTTATTTTGGATGAGTCCTGATTTAGTGAGGTGACGAAGAGTTAGGATGCTCATCACTAAAGGATGTAGGCATATTTGGGTAATTGGAATGGAAGACTGGTCAATGAGCGTTTGTCATAAGGGCAGGAGCTATTACCCTTCTCTCCTTACCACTGCATCCATCTTCCAGCCTTTATCCTGTATAACCCTATCACGAGGTTTTGGAGCCCCAAAGCGCCGCCTGGCCCTTCCCCTACAATTACTGCTGCCTATCTTAATAAAATAAAATAAATATAAAAAGGGGGGGGTGAGGGCACACGGGAAGGACAGGGAGAGAGGCAAAATTAGTGTTCCTACAAGGTGACAATTCATATACTGAAACACTGTTGCCAACCACTTATCCATAGAAGCAGTACCACACTGCTCTGTTAATATGCCTCACTACTGAGCTGAAAAGATCATCACAAGGAGTGAGAGTAGTTCAGTCTCTATGCCCGTTCAATCCTTAGTCTATTATGGGAAAATGCCAGCAGGGATGTCAATTTGTGCCCATCATATTAATATTTTTTGGTTTTGTAACCTGTTAGGAACTAGACATAGACCACCAATACATAAAGGCCACAAAACACCGAGCAGAAAATGACTTTCAGTTACAACTGACTCAGGTGCCAGCTTAGACTGAAGCAGGTGACCTAGAGATGAAATGGCCCACATTTCATTACCAATCCCAACCCATTTTATTTTGCCCTTAAAGACAAACTTGGAAGTGAGCAACATCTAGGTAAATTACTACACACAATCTAGTATGAGGCATTCCCAATTCCCACAGCACCCAAGACCAGAATATACAGCATCTCAGACTGCATTGCACATAGCAAGTCTGATGAAAGGTTCTGTGCCAGAGCCAAATGTAGAGCCCAAATGTTTAGTTAAAGCAAGCTGCAATGGTACTGAACACTGAACTACACCAAAAGCAGTGAATATCCAAAAACAATCAGTTTTTGGTGTTTGGTTTTGAGGGGTATTGGGGGGGGGGGGCGCAAGGGGGGGTGTTTTTGGAGATAGGAAGCATTTAACATATACATAGTTTTAATTTATGCTTTAAAAAAAATCTTTTTGTCCCCACTCAAACACACAAGCACCACTTGGCTTGCTACCTAATACTGCATGTCTTCAGTAAAGCAATTAATGCTAAAGGATTTCACTTAAGGTGGTGGTTTAGGGTGGTTTTTTTTGTTTGTTTTTTTAAAGTAACTCCCCTTCCCCCCCAAAAAAAACTGGTTAGTGAGAGTACTAAACTGGTTCTACTGGGTTTTATTCAACTTTCATTTTAGCTTTGCTGCTGACTTTTAAAGGAGAGAGGTAATATTTCAGGTTGCAGACCAAAGAACCACAAAATTTGCCTGCAGATTGATGTCCATTTGTTTGCCACCATTTCAACAAATATATTCTTCCATCTTCCCCAGTTGTGTCTGATAATAACTAACTTTTAGTGTCTTGTTAAATTTTAGTTTTTATACTCTTCAGAGCCGGGACATTCTCTTCTTTCCTTGTTTTGTGAGGTACTCACAAATAAAACACAAGGACCAAAAAAACCACATTAATGTGCCAAAAGGAGGCATTTAACTTCACAAAAAAATCACTAAATATTAACTGTTACTCTATTGCTTGGCTGATATTCTTAACAGCCATACTATCCTTAAAAATCATTTATTCAGAATAAGACTACCTACTGAATTACGAACAGCAATCTGGGTTTGGCCATGAGAGTCAAAAAAATCTATCCCACATAAATGGTGTCCCAGAATATCTTATGACAGTACAAAAGCAGGACTAAATAGCTCCTTTCCAGATCACTGGGCCCTTTTCTCACACTCTGGAAGCTTGTCCTTTTGCTAGCAGCAACCAGCTCCAGCCCCTGCAGCCACCTCTCAGCTGTGCACAGCAGGGGATTAAAGTGGAGCCAGCTGATACTGAGAAGGAAAGATGGGCAGAAACATCTGAGCTGCCAACACAGGAGCCTGCATGGGATAGGAGTCATTGGGGAGAAGATGGGAAAAGAGAGCTGAGAAACTGAAGTAGCAACCAAGAGATTGGGAGGGAACAGAGTGTGCAATCCTATGGGACGCTGGGAGTCACGGAAGACTACAATTAAGAAGCGACAGGAAGAGAAGGCTGAAACATGGGGAGCATAATAGGAGTCATATGGAGTGCACAGAATGAATAACGGAGACAGAAGGGAGCAACGCAATTTTCAAAGGACAACTTTTCAAATAAACCAAGGGTCTGGAGTGATTTAGCTGCAAATGTTAGGTTATTCTTTCCTGCCTCTCTCACGCTTCTAAGAAAATAATTTAAAACGTGCTGGAATGCAACTATAAGGCTCCAGTGGCCCCGATTTATTTGAAAAATTTGTCCCTAGAAAACTTCTTGGTATGTTGGCAATTATGGTTATAGTCCTGGGCAACTGTAAGGGTCACATGAACCCAAAACAGAGTTTTTCTTGTCGATTTTGACTTTCTTATTTCAACGCTGTAGAAATTATATTGTCTTCCCTGCATTCAAAATGTTTGTATCTTCATAAAATTTTAATTTTATGCATTTTCCCTTTTTAGGATTTTATGCAAAAGAAATTCCTGTAGCATGTACCAAATGTGTACCCTCAGATACAACTTAAAATCTACTTGCAGCTTGCCATTCCTCCACATTCATGACAAAAAAAAGAGATCTTTAAGGGCAGGAATATCAGTACCATTGAGCTAAATAAATACACTAACAATCTTTAAAAATATACACTTTTTAAAATATAAAAATATTAAAATAATATTTTGAAGTCCATTGCTACAAAACTTCATGAAATTAAGAGGTAGGGGGAAAAGTTTGTTGAGATGAGGGATGAAAGCATCTCCATCGTCATTAGATGTCATTTCTCCTTTAGTATTAAAAAAGCATCAGAATGCAAGACTTAAGGTACAGACAAAGCAAGGTAATCACCACATTTTTTTCCTAGGAAATTTGCCTTCCAATTTCAGTAGCCTAAAGAACCACAAAAATTCAAGTCTACATATGCTACACTATTCATCATAATAAAGTTGTAAATAGAAATATATTTGAAATGGAATATTCTGTTGAATAACAATGGCAGAAAGCAATTTATATTGGGTTTATATCAGAAGGCAAACCACCACGTAATCCTCGTCAGCACCCAGTGGCAGGGAATGCAAATCTTACTTCATGTAAGACCAATCACTCACCTTCCCAGCTGAGATTAGTGATCACAAGAGTAGCAAAATTAAAAGAAGGGAATTCAAAAAGAAACACTGCAAGTTTGGTCCCAGAACATTTCTTGTGAAGTCACTTTAAATGTTATCCATTAAAATCAAGTTATTTTTTCTAAATATGGATGCTGTTATCAAAAATAGCGGACCATTTTACTTTTTCAAGCAAAACAAAACTCAGGTGACATCGTGTTTTTCTCACTTTAAGGCTATTTCATGTGTTAAATAGGCAATAGGATTCGTTCCACAACAGAGGGGACTTTGACTACAATGTCAGATAAGTACAGATCTTTAGCACTTCACTATCTCCCACCAAGTTTAAAAGAAAAACTCTGGAAAAAGTTGTCAATATTCCATTATAAAACTGAATGCAATCCTTTGTGCACTGGCATGTATAGTTTAGTAGGAAAATGACCAGCTCAGAAGCTTGCAGTCCATTTCATTCAAAACTTCAATGTAGAGTGGCAATATTAACTCCATTCCAGAGACCACACTGGGCAGCACATAAATTCTATTTTGGTGTTACTGCTCCTAAAAAGGAGCCATTCCCCCCTTCCCTCCCAACCCAGATTGTTGGAGATAGAACAGCAAATATTAACTGTTGTATTACACCAAATTTTAGATTAGGTCAGCTTTTAAGACCAAACAGATGAAGTAGACTTGAAAGGATTAGATTTTTATCAGTAAATATTGGTAAACATCGATTTCACCACACACGAACACAGATGAAAAATATTTCCCCCAATGTTAATTAAAATTTACAGATAAGCAAAAGAAAGAAAAATTTTGTTTAAGAACTTACCGAGTTTGATTTAAGGATATTTATACTTTGTCAACATCACATGTCAAAATATACAATCTGTGTTTTAACTTTTTGAATCTTAATATCTGCTGTCATTAAGAACTATTGTCTGACATCCCCCCAGAATTTCCCACAATTATGAAAATTTAAATCAAAGTCTAATTTTTCCCCCCACAAATAAACACTGATATCTGTTGAAATTATAAAAAATGAATTCTGCCAAACCTGCCTTTAAGAATTAAATTGAACCAATTTACAAACTACTGCAAATGCTGATACTGTAAAAATCAAATAAATGAAACCTATAACAAATAACGTACACTTTATATAAAATATACACATATAGACATCCCATGAAATCTTCATGTTAGGAAAAATACTATTAATGTTAGTAATAAGAGTAAAGATAGCTGGCCAAAAATTTTGATCTGTTTTAGGGAAAAAAAGATACATTAATAATCTGTCCTAAGAGTTATACACACACACACACACACACACACACAGAATTGAAATGTAACAACTTCCTTAAACTCAGGTGGGCAGGAATAGCAGAAAAACCAGTACAAGTTATTTAGGCCTGCACTTTTACAGAGGAGCTCATCATTCCCCACAAGTTATCACTTTTAAGGAAACCTCCACGCTAAACTCCCTTGTCCTGTACGTTTTATTTTGGGAGGTACATATGTGGGGGATGTCACCCACTTTTGTGAAACCTTCCCTTACTCCCCAGTCTAGACTTTAGCTGAGATAGAACCTTAATCACCTAAGCTCCACAGAACATATAAGACCAGCTAATGCTGCCTAAGGTATTTAGTGTTCAGTCTTCAGCTATTCTTAAAAACAGAAGTTAAAAATCACACAAGGATATTTCCTTGACCAGAAAGAGAACAACATATTTTAACACTTCCCAACAGAAAATTTTCTAAAAAGTTACAATGTAATTGAAAATACATGTTGATATTTAATTCTAACACCATGCAAGTCAAGTAAGGATAGTGTTGTATAAAAATACACAGTAAAAATATGCGTTACAATTTAAATTTTAAATAATGCTAAAAATACACTATGCACATGACCAACCCAAAAGCTAGATAGGGTTTCATTAGTAGTGTACTATTTCATTAATAAACCCTTCATAAATGAATCCTAGTGTCTCACCCATTGGCAGGCCATTAAAGATTGAACAGGAATATACAAATTAATGAAATTCAATATATTATCTTATGGGTTTGGTAAGACAAATCTACTTTCAGATGGAAAGCATCTACTTTAAAAGTCCACAGCTTTTTTAAAAAAAATCACCAATTCTCATTTTAAAAACTATAGGTTGTTAAATGCCTCTAGATGGGGGGGAAGATATTAAAGTAAAACTGACTTCTTTATCTTGTAAAAACATTTAAATATTTTGAATATACTGAAACCAACAGAAAGTGTAAATTGTTTTCCAAAACTCTGAAGGCTTTGCTCACAAATTTCCACTTTTTATTCTATAATAAAAACAAATGATTTGGGTTATTTTAGTTGAAGATGTTATCCACTTTTGAAAAACACACTGATTACTGCTCTTCAGCGTGGCTCGCTACCCTTTCCTAAAATACTGGAATAAATTTTAGAAAGCTTTAAAAATATTATTGCATTGGCTCAGCTCCCAGGAAACAACAGAACCATTTGGGAGAGGGCAAGCTTAATAATTATATCTAAATGAATTAATGGAGCATCAGGTGAAACAAGAAATCAGCCAGCATACTAATTCCATTAACACTAGGTTTAAAGGGCAGTGGTTTTCAACCTGTGTTTCGCAGACCATTGGAGGCAGCAGACTATGGCTAGGATTTCCAAAGGGATCCACACTTTCATTTGAAATATTTTTAGGGGACTGCACATGAAAAAAGGATGAAAACCACTGGTTTAGGGTCTTCTTGCTGACTTTAAGTATCAGAGGGGTAGTCATGTTAATCTGGATCTGTAAAAAGCGACAAAGTCCTGTGGCACCTTATAGACCAGGGGTTGGCAACCTTTCAGAAGTGGTGTGCCGAGTCTTCATTTATTCACTCTAATTTAAGGTTTCGCATGCCAGTAATACATTTTAACCTTTTTAGAAGGTCTCTTTCTCTAAGTCTATAATATATAACTAAACTATTGTTGTATGTAAGTAAATAAGGTTTTAAAAATGTTTAAGAAACTTCATTTAAAATTAAATTAAATTAAAATGCAGAGCCCCCGGACCAGTGGCCAGGACCCGGGCAGTGTGAGTGCCACTGAAAATCAGCTTGCATGCCATCTTTGGCACACTGCCATAGGTTGCCTACCCCGTTATAGACTAACAGACGTATCGGAGCATAAGCTTTCGTAGGTGAATACCCACTTTGCCAGATACATGCATCTGACAAAGTGGGTATTCACCCAGGAAAGCTTATGCTCCAATACGTCTGTTAGTCTATAAGGTGCCACAGGGACTCTTTGTCGCTTCTTGCTGACTTTGTGTATCCATAGAAATCTAAGTTTTCATTTAATCTCCTGAGTGGAATACCCGCCCTGACCATGAAAAACAAATGCAATGTTTTTTCTAACTTGGGTTCCCTTAAATACACCCAACATTGAAAAGTGTTAAGTGATCACAATTAGAGGAAGTTAAGTCTTGACTACACTAGGAAATTTTTGCAAAAAATTATCACTATTGCCAAGTCTGGTTCAGTTCCACTAATGTTAGCACATTACCAGTCCTAGTGCATATGAGCCAAACTTGTTGTAATCTAACTATGGAGAGAGCAGATGTAATGAATAGTAGCCAACAACTCACCTACAGGAGGGTAGCAGCAGCTCAACAGAAAGGCTCCCATCCTTGCTAACACCACTGATACCGAACAATTCGAGCCCCAATGAGAAATTTTTGCAAACTGTCCTTAATGTATGCCAGGCTTTACATGCCAACACTACTAACCATCATAAAATATATATTATATATATATACACACACACACACATACACACACACCTCAGCTAATGTGATTATTTGAGTCATTGGACAGCCTATCAGTGTAACCTTCCACTTATTTGAAAGCAGATTTGATTGGATAGTTGCAAATTTTGAATAAGCAAAGAATAGAAATTTATTGACTAGTATAAGAGATATAATTGCTAAGTGAGCAGTGTTTTTCATTGCTATCTATTTTTTAAAAGGCTGAATCTCATTATCTGACTTATGAGATTTCATAGGTTTTCCATAAAACTGATCCAGCAAGTGTAAAGACAGTTCAAATTCTTTATTAGAACATACTTGTTTTTGTGCCTAGGCAAGGAAAGAAAATATTCCTATTTTCCAGGTAATATGCTTTCGGTGGATCATTCAAGACAACACAGATGCTGGGCTCTTCCTTCTCATTTGTTTTGTCAAGCAGGGTAACAAGCAATCACCATCCAAGATTTTCCTGCTCACAGGGTTCCCCCATTCCTGCTTCTCCACTGTGATGCCTTCCAATTGGAAAAAAGTCTGTTGGCCAGCTACACCTTGGTAACAGAGAGGGCAATTCTCTTACTGAAGCGAGGAAGAATGGGAGCGCCTAGAATCACAATGAGCAATAAAAGTGGACATATAATTTGTCTTTTTATGACTTGGTCCACAACAGCACAGGAATTGGTTTCTGATCGGAAAGATGTTACGAGAAAACATTAGGGCTGTCAAATTATTTCTTTTTTAAAAATTGCAATTCATCGTGAGAATAAAAAAAAGTAACAACATACATTAATTCTGATTAATTGACAGCCCTAGAAAACATCAAAAGAGAACAAGAGACAAGGCTGAACTAGAAAAATCCTGAGGAAAAGGGTGGGGAAGGAAGAGAAACAGGAATCTGTAGCCCCTTTGCCTATTCTACAAAAAAAAGCAGCTTCTCACAGAAGCCCAGCTGTAAGCACTCCGTGGTCAATTACTCTATCTGGAGTCGCCTCTGCATTCAGACCATAGTATCTAGCCAAGTGAGCCAAGGATGTTAGCGGAAATCCTGAGGGGGTTCTGGATAATATTTGTCAGGCTCCTAACTGTGAAAGGACCTCCTGGAGAGTTTTAATTTTTTAGCCTAGGTGCAAGGTGTGTGTGCAGCTTTCTAGGAGACTCCTTATTCCTACCCTTAATATCCTTTCAGCTGATGTTAGAGTACACACGAATGCCTGAGTTTATAAACAAAGTGGGTGAGTTAGTATCTTTTTTTGGACCATCTTCTTTTGGTCAGACACACAAGTTTTTGAGCTTACACAGAGCTCTTCTTCAGGTCATAAGCAAGAAATGTGGAATCTACTTTAAGGAATCAGATCTAATTATTTCCAAAATTCTCTGGAAGGATAAACAATACCTGAGCAGATTTAGCAAAAACTTGAGAAGCTCACCACCAGAAACTTAGGAGATCCTTTCACTAAGAAAAGGATTTACATATGACCTAAACAGGGCTAAGATGACTGAGTAGCTCAACAAGCCTCTCTCCGACTTTAGGCAATACCTGGAAGAAGTTAATGCCTCATACTAAAAATCAGTAGCTGGGAAGAATTCAAAGTTCGTTGTGAATTTTTTTTGGTAGGGGGACAGCAGGGGAGTTCTCTCTTTTACTATTCCAGAAACTGCCTCTGTCCACTGCTGCGTTAAGAACAGCTTCTCTACCTTTTAGACAAACCGAGTGCTTGTTTTAGGGGCTTTCCCCCCCCCCACAGTCATAGCTCCAGAAATTGCTTCAGTCACTGAGCAAGAGACCACAGAAAACACTTTAGACCCTTGCAGGAAAGTAAGTAGCAGTTCAGGAGAAGGTTCTTCTTTTTCTCTAGCCTTCTCTGATCAAAAGCCAAATGCTGGTCACATGGGAAGTAGAGCTGTTCAGGAATATTTCAACAAAAATGTTATTCCTCAGAAAATGCTGATTTGCTAATACCAAAAGGGTTGGTTTTGACAAATTTCCAGTTTAAAAACTTTTGTAAAGTTTCAAAATTGTCAAAATGTCCCATTTTGATATCTTCTAAATGAAAAAGTTTTTCAGATCAAATAACTTTCAATATTTAAGTTAATTTACAGTAAAAAATAAAAGCGTAAAAAAAGGCTTGATTCGCAAAAAAAAAGAGATTTTGATGTGATAAGGGATGGGGAAAATGTTCAAAATCTCGTATCACAGGATAGGAAAAATACTTCTTGCTGAGTTCGAGTCAGAAGCAGCCAGAGAGGTCACTTTCCCGTGTTGTTCTAAGTGGGGCAGGAATCTGACTGGAGAAGTGTAAGACCAGACTCAGAGCAGGAAAATTGTGGACAATGACTGGACATCATCGTGCTTGCTTGGGCAAGTGAAGGGTGGGGGAGCCCAATGACAGCACTGGCAGTCTGAGCCAAAAATATTTACCATGACAACATATCATGGGGTATAAGTCTCTCCCCCTGACTATGCAAGGAGGTTTCTCATTGATCTGGCAAAAATTCCCCTGAGATTCAAAATAGTCAAATATAAAAACTTTTGACAACAAAATGCAACTCTTCTGAACAAGGGCTCAGTCCCACTACAGTATATACCCCACTTAGGCCTGGTCTACGCTGGGGGGGAAGGGAGAGGTGTCGATGTAAGATACGCAACGTCAGCTACGGGAATACCGTAGCTGAAGTCGACGTATCTTATTCCGACTTACCTCCCGTCCTCACGGCGCGGGATCGACGGCCGCAGCTCCCCCGTCGACCCCGCTGCCACCGCTCGCTCCGGTGGAGTTCCGGAGTCGACGGGGAGCGCATTCGGGACGCGATATATCGATCCCCGATAAATCGATCTCTACCCGCCGATACGGCGGGTAGTTTGGACGTACCCTTAGTGAAGGAAAAGGAGCCTATTTTAGTGTACAACGGCAATAATTGCTTTTTAATTAAGGAGAACTAGTTACTGTCTTCACAAGGAGATTTTTTCCTCTGACCACTTTGAAATAAACTTGACTCTTAAACAACATATTGTTTTGTAGGACTGTGCTGAAGAGGCACCCAAGAAAAAATCTACTGTGGGAGCACTGGAGAAGTGCCTCTTGCCTGTTCAAAGACAACTCTCATCCAGCACCACAGAAGACCTGGCAAACTTCACTCTACATTCTTGCCCGAAGTCTTTTTGAATTCTTAACCTGGAGTCTCCTTTGACAGACTATGCAATACCATCTTGGCTCTAGAAACTAAATTTGATTCCTGTGGCGCTTTACGGAAAAGTCTGAGACAAAATTTCATATAGTCTTAATCAAAAATCTTTCATTTGGACAATGCCATATCCCAAACCAACAATGCAAGTGATAACGGATGGCAAGAATTTCCTTATATTCTTATTTTGATGATGCTTAGAACTTTGTTGATGAAAACCAAAACTTGTAGCCTAAAACGAGGAAAGATTTAAAATTTGTTGATCTATTACAAAACTTCATTCCAAATTTGGCAATTTTTATATATTTTGTCGACTGACATTTCAGTCTTTTTTCTGTAACTGTTTATGCTTTCCTGCATTTGTGAAAAGTATATTCAGGATTAGCCTTAAAAATTCGGAGTTTTCGGGAGTACATTTTTATTCCTGGTCTTTTTACATTATAATAATAAAATATTTTCCTTTCCTTCATAGGGTATCACAGTGCTTTACAAAAGATGGGTATTTACAAATGGAGAAGATTAGGCACAGACACGTTAAAAGCCAGATTCTGCCATCTTTACTCAAGTTGTTTTCAATGGTCTGAGTACTCACAAAACAAGGTTATACTGTCCATAAATATGGGTGGAAGAATCTCCCACTCCATGAACTGCTCATGATCACACAGTCTACTCAGGAGTAAAATACCTATTTCCTGAATTTTTAGCTCCCTGCTCTAGCCTCACTGTCCCCCTCTTCTAGACTCACTGTCACTAGAATCTAATCTGTTAAGGAAATCCCCCAGCCCTAAAGGTTTTTTAATGTCCATTGTGCAGGACTTCATAGATCTGGTCCTCACTAAGTGGAACAATGATTTTATGGAGCTGAAGTGTTTTTGTTTTAAAACAGACCTTATGTTTACCACTTATCTAGGCAAATATTTAAGTATACATATTGATCTTGAAAAAAATTTTAAACTACAACTTTTTAAACCAAAAGATATATATTAGAACCCTCAAATACTAAAACTGTAAAATGTATCCTAACTTTTTTGATTTAAGCCTTTTTGAACAGGGACTCAGTTTTCCTTCTCTCTTTGGAAAGCATTTAGCACACTTTCTGAGGCATATCATTACAATAATAGCATAAATCTGAACTACAGAATTTAATTTTCACTTTTGGTCCATTGTTCAAAATTTCAAGGAGTAAGAAAGAACACCAATGCATTAAGCTCCTCAGAAGACAACTGCAACCATCTTTATGTGCTAAATTTGTTACAGAATACTAACAAGTCTTTACTCTCCTTCCAAATTACATGTATAAAACAAAAATACAGATGATAAACTCCTTGAAAAGGTGTGTGTGCACGTATATATGTGTATATCTACACACACACAATGTTTAACTGTGGGTGTATATATACATACTTATAGAGAGGACAACTTGTGTTATCTGTACAGAAACACTGGTTATTTACACTCCTTTTTCAATCAAAGGTTTTGATTAATAAATAGTATCATATTTCCTTAAGTGCCACCTGGCCTAATTAGCAATCTGTCTTTCAATGAACAATTTATCTAGGAGTAAACAGACCATCCTAACACCACATGTACTTTTAGAGTAGTGGTTCACTAAAGGGGAAGGGACAGTTGTTAGTATGGAACTTCCATGATTATGGGTATCTAAGTTCCCTGTAAGTTGTGCAGCTGGGGCCACCCAGCAGACCATCAAGTGCTGCGCAGTACAGGTGTCCCTCCCTCCCACTGCCATGTGCTGCTCCTGCCTTCTGCCTTGGAGCTGCTCCAGGGAGCCTCCTGTTCACTGTGCGGGGGGGGGGAGGGGGGAAGGCCGGGGGGAGGGGGCGGTGGGAAGGTGCAGATGTCAGGGTCTCCTCCTCTCCCTTGTATGCCATCTGGGGGGGGGGGGGGGAGAAGAGAGAGACACGACAGGGCTCAGGACAGAGGGAGCTTGTGGCAGCTGCTGCTCTGTTTGAACTTGCTGATCTACTTGAAAGGGCATTGTACTGAAAGTGGAGTCAGAGTACTTAAAGGAGCAAAAGCGTCTCTCTCTCTCTCTCTCACACACACACACACACACACTGTCTTTCACACTCACCTCTCAACACATACTTGTATTGTTGTTATTACTTCTGGATACTTCTTTCAGTGTGTTATTTTAGTTTTTTTGACTGGTCTATGCATTTCATAATTTTTATTCCTCTCTTATGCTTAAATTTAATTATTTGAGTAGAGAGTTCTAAAATGCCTAACCTATCCTTGCTGGAGTAATTACCCCTATGTTAACTTTTTTAAACTGTATATTATATCTAGGTTTCTGGTTTCTACTGGTGGCGCACATCACCTCGATATGGTGCACATAACAAAATTCATTCCGCATATGGATGGAAAAAATTAGAGGGAACACTGATGGGTACTTTCTCATAAAAAAACAGAAGTTAATATCACTCAGAAATTTCCATTCTCTCCCCCTGCCTTCCCCCCCCCCTCCCACACCACCCCCATTATTCAAAGCACCATTCAAAATAGGCTCCTTCTCCCCTAGAGGATACTGCACCCCAAGCTCACAAAGCAGCCTGTGCTGCCTGGCTCTCCTTGGCTTCTGGGAACTAATTCAAGATAACCTCGCAAAGGAAAAAATAGGACTTGTGCCCTTTTTTGCTTCTTAATTGGGGATAAAGCAGGACTGAAAGTGTTTATTTAAAAAAAATTGCTTTTTAATTAGAAATTCAGGATCTATCTAGATTAGAAAACTATGTTGACAGGGGGAAGGGATAGCTCAGTGGTTTGAGCATTGGCCTGCTAAACCCAGGGTTTTGAGTTCAATCCTTGAGGGGGCCCACCTAGGGATCTGGGGCAAAATCAGTACTTGGTCCTGCTAGTAAAGGCAGGGGGCTGGATTTGATGACCTTTCAAGGTCCCTTCCAGTTCTAGGAGATAGGATATCTCCAAATGCTAATGAAATTACATCACCACAAGAGCCCAGAGAATTTTAGTAGTGTGTTTGTTATCAATCCAACTTTAACAGCTAACCTTTTCAATAATGAAAGTCTTGATTCAACACCCTCAAAACTTCAATTAAGATATAAAGAGCTCACATTAAACATCTCTTAGAGCTCCTGCTGCTCTACTGGACCTATCCATCAAAACAAGAGAAGTTTAGATTTTACATTCCTGGTGTAAATCTTTTTATGTTTTTCGTCTTAAACAACTAAGTCTTTCAGGCCTTCTTTATATATCAAATAAACTAAGAGGGCGTACGCTCAATTTTTTTTTTTTTTAAAGTGTTTGCAAGCCACTTTAAAAATATATATATTTTTAAAAGCAAATGAGAATCAAACAGTTCCTGCATTTTATTCCTAGTTCCCAGGAGCTGTCAAGCACAGCTTAAGAACTAAGGAAGCAGCAGGCATGAAAAAAATCTAGCTTCATGTTCCTCACTATCATTTCAATTACTCTCAAAAATGTAAACTTATGGGGAAAAAAATCTAATTTAATAATAACCCATATTACCATATTTGTTGCTATTTAAACACAGGATAAACATCATGACAATTTGTGACGAAAGTTTCATACATACTTATTGCTTACAATGTACTAGTGACAGAAAACAACTATTTCTGAGAAATAAAATACTACTTACCTGTAAAAATAGTTATTTAAAAGCAATATTCACCTTATCCAAGCTCATGGTGTGTCCTTATGTTCAAATGTCCAGGAATGGATATTAAAGGATTTTATGCAGTAAGTTATCCTCCAGTCATTTACTTACATTTGATATAACTAACAGTGGTAGTTTAACATCATAGTAGTTGACTCTCAAGGAAAACTGGAGGATGTGTGGCAATATGGAGGATATATTACCTTCATAGAACCTCAGTTACAAACTTTTCCATTAATTCCATACTCCACAAATCCCCACTTGTGGAGGCTGCAGAGATGAAGAGCTGTCTTACCCAGTAAGAGAGAAAGCTGGACTAATTGTACCACCTGTACATGTAGAAATACAGCAAAAAATTCTTAACTTTAAAGTTACAAAATTTTAAAACAATGCCATTTTTAATACAATTAATACATTAACAATTTTCATAATGCATATGACAAAGGAGCTAATTAAATCTTTGGACCCAGATAGAGGGGGCATTAGATACTTGAGAAGAACGGTCTATCTTCTGAAGATTAAATTTAAGATATGAGATGCCATGACAGAAGATAGAAAAATTGAATTAAAAGTATACAATATATTCCCAATTGGTTCCAGGAAGAAGAAGAAGAAGAACAACAACAAAATAAATAAAAAAAAAAAAACATTTCTCATGGTTAAAGTACAACAGACATATAAAATATACTATTTTTAGATGGAATACGAAATACAACCCCACTGCCATATCTTTACAAAATTTTGAAAGAGAGGAACAGCAGCAGAGCCAATTTCAAAGCCTGGCAAACACAATGTTTCTTTTCAGCAGAAATCTTAACTTTTTTTCCAGTTTAAATGCTTCTATTGCAACGGAACATGTGCTATTTCACAGTATATGCTGGTAATTAGTTATATATTTCTAATATGTTTTATCATACAATCAACGTGGGTAGTGCCAAGCATTTTGGACATGCAGCATCACAACCAAATTATTTATTGTATACCACAATATACCCGAAAGCCAAATTTTCAAACAGAGGTGGAAATACAGCAATTCTCAATCATATTGAAGTTCTTATAAGGATACTTTCAGCATAAATCTTTATATTCAGAACTGGTAACTTGCATATAAACAGGGCCCTACCAAATTCACAGCCATGAAAAACACACCATGGACCATGAAATCTGGTCTTTTGTGTGCTTTTATCCTATCCTATACAGATTTCCTGGGGCAGACCAGCGTCTCTCAAATTGGGGGTTCTGCCCAAAAGGGAGTTGGGGGGATCACAAGGTTATTTTAGGGGGGTCGCGGCATTGCACCATTACTTCTGCACTGCCTTCAGAGCTCAGTGGCTGGAGAGTGGCAACTGTTGGCCAGGTGCCCAGCTCTGAAAGCAGCACCCCACCAGCAGCAGTGCAGAAGTAAGGGTGGAAATACCATACTATGCCACCCTTACTTCTGCAATGCTGCCTTCAAAGCTGGATGGCTGGAGAGTGGCAGCTGCTAAGGGCCCAGCTCTGCAGGCAGCAGCACAGAAGTAAGGGTGGCCACAACATACCATGCCATCCTTACTTCTATGCTGCTGCTGGCAGCAGCTCTGCCTTCAGAGCTAGGTACCTGACCAGCAGCCGCCGCTCTCCAGTTGCCCAACTCTGAAGGCAGCGCCGCTGCGAGCAACAGCGTAGAAGGATAGCAGTACCGCAACCCCCCCTTATAATAACCTTGTGACAACTCCCCACACAGAACTCCTTTTTGGGTCAAGACCCCTACAATTACAACACTATGAAATTTCAGATTTAAATAGCTGAAATAATTAAATTTACTATTTTTAAAATCCTATGACCATGAAATTGACCAAAATGGACTGTGAATTTGGTAGGGACCTACATATAAAATAATGTTGCAGACTGAAAGGATGTGTACCTGTTTGGGGAAGTAAAAATATTTTACTTGCAAATTATATTTCTCTGACAGGTTTCAGGTCAGTCCATACATACACCACCTTTATCTACACCACATGCTGTAAAGCCGAAAGAAGCACCAATGACGTAGCAAATTTTACTGGCACAAAGCCAGGCACCATCCCATCTCTCCCTAAATTTCCAACAACCCCTGCCATACAGATTAGAAGATCATTATTAACTACTCAAATTGAGAGAGAAGGGCGTATAACACAAGTCTCAGCAAACGAGGAAGCAAATTATACAAACGAAACTAAAACAGAAGAAGGTTTTAATTTATTCACTAGACAAAAATGCAATATATCAAACTGAACGGACTATATGGTAAGCAAAAACTATACCAAAATAGAGGTGAATACTTAAAAAAAAAAAAAAAAAAAAAAAAAAAAAAGTAAGTTGATCATTTGGACTAATCCAAATGAAGTGAAATACTACTTACAATTTAAAAATGACATCCTCACTGACTCAGACCAGTCTATACCATCTTTCTTAAGCGTGAAATCAGCACATTTCATCCAAACATCTGAAGTAGCTTTACAAAGAAGAGGTTAAGTATTGAGATCTCTGCTCTGATTGCTGATGCTTACAGGCCTGCTTTAACAAATTCCATGTATGCATTGGAGCCAAACTTACTGTATATACTCGATCATAAGCCTTTTTGTTTATAAGCCAACCCCCCAAGATGGATAAGTAAAAATGGTAAATTTTTATAACCTGTTCATAAGCCGACACTATAATTCAGGGGTCAGCAAACTTTGGCTCCCAGGCCATCAGGATAAGCTGCTGGTGGGCCGAGATGGTTTGTTTACCTCGAGCGTCCACAGGCACGGAGGTTAACCTAAGTAAACAAAATGCCCCGGCGCGCCAGCTGCTTACCCTGACAGGCCAGGACAGCAACTGGTGGGGAAATTTTTTGGGGGGGAGAAGCTGGGAGTCAGGGGAGTAACCCCTATGACCACCCCCCACATGATCCCACCCCTAGCCCGGGAGCCCCACACTCTCCCCATCCCATCCCTTCCCACCTTACCTGGGAAGGGCCAGGGGAAGATGTCTCTGACTTGGCTGGAGCTGCTCCGGCAGGCTGGGCGGCGCAGCCACAGCATGTTCCAGGAGGCTGGGCCAGGGGGCACGGCTGCAGTGTGCTCCAGCGGGCCACAGGCTGCTCTGGGGGGTGGGGCCCAGTGGCACCGATGCAGCCTGCTAGCCCGGGAGCTGCAGCTGCTTGGGAGGCTAGGGAGAGAGCAGCGTGGCCAGAAGCGGAGAGACTCCGTCCCCGCCTCTTCCCTTCTGTCTCTGCTGGCTGTGCTGCCTCTCCTTGCTCCCTCTGTTGGGGGAGGGGCGGTGTCCCACCTCTCCCTCTTTATACCCGTCGATAAGCCGACCCCCTTCTCTGTTGCTTCCCTTTTTTACTAAAAAAATTCGGCTTATGAACTAGTATATAGGGATTCCGTTAGAAATTACTGTTAGATGTTTAAGGATATTGTATAATGTGTGTGATGTATATATATTATTGGGAGGGGGAAGGGAGCAGCTGCTCAAAATTCTTGAGTGAGTTCAGCTAAACCCAGAGGGAGACAGCCATTATGGAGGGAAGGTGAAGTTCTTTGTCCTGAGGGCTAATGGTGATAGACCTGCTTTTACTAGCTGCAGTAAGACGATAACTACAAGGAGAAGGATTCCAGCCTATTCAAAGAACTGGGCACCTGTCACTTGTTCAGCGCAGGATGGTGCAGCGACAAATGCCAAAACAGCAGATCATGGTTTTAAATGCATAGGATTCGTGTCCTGCATACCGTTTGGTACAGAAGAAATCTGTATGTTTCTGTTTTTGTTTGCACAGTATTTTCTGTACTGCTGTAATAACATCATGCTTAAATTTATGAGGTGTATTAACCTGCAAACTGTCTTCCTATAATTTTTAATCTGAGCAGCTTTACTACATTGTTGTGTGTTTATTCCAAACTGGAACAACTCAGGATATGGACATCCACTACTGTCCAAATCTGCACATTTATCTTGTGTGTTACTATTTACAGTTGGGCGTTCCACTGTCAAAATAGACTGAACCCACTTGCTATTCCTGCAGTTAAATGGAATTATTGGGGTACTTGTATAATCAAACTTTAGTGGGTTACACCTGGCATTATGCAAACGTACAGAAAAACATGATCCCTGTCACGAAGAATTTACAATTAACCTAATTAAAGATATGATATAAGTGTAATACATAAGCAAGGGCAAGATATCAGGACGCAAGTAATAGTGTCAATAAAGTGAGGGTAGGATTCTAATCTCTGTCATAGGCTGAGCTGAGGACCAAAATGCAGCTCTGTAAGTCTCATCCATGAAAGGCTCCACTGTCTGGATTGGTCTTTGTTAGAAAATTTTATGTTTTAACTTGGAGCACTCAAGTCAGATGACAATACTGAACAGAACATATCCTGATCTATATTGATTACCAAGATGCATTCAGCAACATGTTCTCTAATCCAAGTGCTAGAACTCAAATGCTGTGTTCTAGCATAAAATTCTATAATGTAGGCCCTTTTAGCTTACAAGACAGCTGTTGATCTCACTGAGTGACCCTTAACACTACAGTGGGCACCTTCCAAAAACAAGCTTCTTTAAATTGCAGACTTCAACCCATTTGGTTGACGGCCTTTGGAAGCTTTAAAACTATTTCTGGATTCATCGAGCCAGTCAGCCATTCATCTGAACACTTAAGAAAAAGAACTAGTACACAAACTTGCTTTGTTTTTCTTAATAATCATGTAAAAGTCTGCTAGAAGAAAAGAACAGCTCACTCATCTAGGGAAAACAATGGCAACTAGAACTAAATTTAAAGTGGTGCCAACAGGCTCAAAGGGAGACATGCACAGAGTTGCAAGTACTAATTTCAGTATTTTTTATGGGCGGTCTGAGATTAAAATTATCAGACCGTAAGAGCATTAGCCTCTACTGAATAACCAGTTACAGCATAAAACTTAGGTTTGTAAAGCACAGAACTGAAGCTTGAGTAATTCTCATTGTTAATCAAAACACTTTTACAAAAGGTAAAGGATTTTTACTTAAAAGGACAGCACTCACCTTGACATCAAGAGACACTCACAAAATTGTCATATAATGCAAATCCTGGTTCTCCTAAAATTTAAGTAATTTAACCCCATTGTTACTGAATAGTTAAACTTTCACATATCAAGCCTTAGTGCTGGTGTCTGTCAATCCAAGAGGAGGTCCACGTCCCAGGAAAAAAAAAAGATAGGAATCTGTGGGAGAGTCTACACCTGTATCTAAACAGGTAACCCAGATCTGCAAACCAGGTTTCCTTGAATTCACTGTGAAAGTTAATAATTCCATCGATGGGTGCCAAAACTGAATCCTAGAGATGTGAATATTGTCAAGAAAAGATACCATTCCCCTGGATATACTTATCCTACCTGCTAGATGGTTTATCCCTCACTCTAGATAATTAGAACTCTCAGAACAATTATAAACTTTCCTAGCCACAGAAACAGGAGACTGGATTGTTAATCTAGTCAGGAATTCTCAATCTCAAGAGAATCTGCACAGATATGATTTCTATGGCTCAGAAAGATGGACAAATCCAGCTAAAACTGAAAAGTTTCTCTCTTCTCAGCTTGAGTCAATATATATGGGGTCTTCAAAGGAAACTGATCCTCACTAATGGGAGGGAGGGGGGAGAAAAGGGCTGGGTGAATAACTAATTTTGTTCCCCTTTAAAAAATAGATTTACACTTTCTAGTGACAGACCACCTGGTCCTCATCTCTTCAAAAAAGCTTCCCTAATCTGCTGATGAAGTCCTGGAAGCAGTGTTATCCTCAGAGAAAAAAGATTTGCTGGAGCAGTTTGCTATTACAGGAGTCCAATGTTGGGAATCAGATTTTTCTGGTGGTCACTTGTGGAGAGCTTCATAACTGGCAATTTAAATTTAGTGTCCAGGATTTGAGCATTAACAGTAAGTGGTGGAATGAAACTGCATCATTTGATTCATCTGCCCCACAGAAAAGGAGGGGGCTTCATCGTTATCAGACATAAAATGGATGAAGCATTTATTTACATAAGTAAATAAAATCATGTGATAGTATAAAATGAGCATACAAATTACAATTAAGTCCAAAATTTTGTGTCAGCTGTATTTAAGGTCTCTGTTGGCATGCTAGTGCTGTCTAGGGCTCTAAACAAGATGTTTATCAACTTTTGAGTTGCATTTCCATACACAAGAAATACATTTACAAGAGTTTTTCCTTCAGTTTCTTGATTTGTCAACCATATTCAAAGAACTAAACTAGATATAAAAGTCTAGAAAAAAGGAACAGGTGAGAGAATATGCTCTGCGCCCTCTGCAAGACTCAACAGAACTGTGAGTCTGAAGAAACAACAATTGAATCGATTCACACTAGTGATTTCTGCTTATTTCACTGTGATCCTGCCCACTGCATTATGCAGACAAAAGCTTAGTATGTATGGACTGACAAGTCTTCTAAATTCTATTTTATAAAATTACCTGTTTGTATGTTCTTATGAAAAAAATGAAATTGAATGTAGATTTTGTTCAAATACTGAAAATTGTAAATAATTGTAATAAACTAACAAGATTAAAATTGTATACTGTATACCTCCAAATAACCTGGGTAAGACTATTTTTGCACATATCAAAGGAAAATCAAAACTTTTTGCTCAACACTTTGTTCTAAAGCAGTGGTAGGCAAACTCTGGAACACGAGCTGATTTTCAGTTGCATTCACACTGCCCGGGTCCTGGCCACCAGTCCGGGGGGCTCTGCATTTTAATTTAATTTTAAATGAAGCTTCTTAAACATTTTAAAAACCTTATTTACTTTACATACAACAATAGTTTAGTTATGTATTATAGACTTAGAGAAAGAGACCTTCTAAAAACATTAAAATGTATTACTGGCACGCGAAACCTTAAAATAGAGTGAATAAATGAAGACTCGGCACAGCACTTCTGAAAGGTTGCCGACCCCCGTTCTAAAGAATCTAAACATTCCTACTTCATCCTGTATGAAGTGCAAGTTATAACTAAAATTCAAGTTTTTCTTTAAATGAGCACATCTGAGCCAAAGTTGGTGGCTACTATATTATTGAAAAATGACATTAATGACACGTGTTTAGGAGCCGAATATAAGATTAGAAATCAGTTCCCAACCTTTACAAAATACTATCTGAGCAGGGGAAAAAATTCTGCTTGATTTGTTTTTGAAAGTTTTCCTACCACAAATCAGGATGCTGGAATTCTCTTACTAACCTATTCCAGACATTCCCAAATTGTGTACATAACCTTGTTTGAAGTGGTACACTGGAACAGGGTGGTCTATCCCCTTTAAGGGGAAGTGAGGCCCAAGGCCAGCCAAACCCTGTTCCATTACATAGCCCCTTTAAGGAAAAAGATATTCAGGAGAGCAGCAGACTGAGGCATGGGAGCCAGGTGTCAGATAGCTACCTCCTTAATACCATAAAACCCAGTTATTAAGTGACTTCCAAGAAGATTGAGGAGAGGGTAGACAGCTTGGAGAGCAGAACTGCAGGGGAGCACTAAGTCAGGAGAGAGACTCCTTGATAGGGGAACCAGAATCAGACAGGAAGCTGGTAGGCTGGGGAAGCCTGCCTGAATCACCACCCAAACCTATGGCATGGCCAAACTGTGGCTCGTGAGCAGCATGTGGTTCTTTTACAGTTAAAGTTTGACTCCCAGAGCCCCCCCATGTACCCCCTCCCCATTCTCCACCTACAAGACTGAGCAGGGGGGAGCTAGGGGCTTCTGCCCTGCAGTGGAGTGGTAAGACTAGGGGCTTTTTCCCTGTGGTGGGACTAAGGGCTTTAACCCAGCGGGGCAGAGAGAGAGAGAGTGAGTGTGTGTGTGAGTGTGTGTGTGTGTCAGTCATTGGGGAAAAAACCCCACACTCTGGCATGCACCGCTCAGTGGGACAGACTGTGCGTGTCTTGCGGCTCTCCAACTTCTGAAGATTATTGTATGTGACTCGGAGGGTCAGTAAGTTTGGCCACTCCTGCCAGAGAGGACAACTGTGGGGGCCTGAGACAAGGAGTGTCAATCCAAGGACCAAGGGAGGTTCTGTGGAAAAGGCGGTAACCTAGATACTAGTGGACTGGGGAAACCTGCTTGAATCCTGGTATAATCCAGTGAAGGAGGGCTATGGAATCCCTTAAGCAAGAGGGAGGAATTGTGAGTCCAGGGACCAGGGCAAGAGGAAATCTGTGGGAAACTCTCCACAGAAGCCTAGGGCTGCAGTAGAATTGGCAGAAATCTCTGGTTCAAAGAACTGGATGGGAACCAAGAACAAGGGTGATAGGCCCAGGTAAAGCATCCCCCACCACCACCTCTCTGCTCCTCCCTTCTTAGCCCTCCTTGGACTCCCCACATACCCACCATCAGAGCCTTCCCTGCACTCCAACCAAAATAACTACACTCAGTCTAACCTCTGACTTCAAAAACTTCTCCCATTGTGCATCAGGACAAAAATGAAAGCTTTTGAAGTTTTTCACAAAAACAAACGGAAGAGAGACAAATCCCAGAATAGCCAATAGCCTGGTGTTAAAGGCACTCATCTAAACAAGGCAGAGCAGGGAACTGAACCAGTGTAACCCACATCCCAGGAGAGTGCCCTGACCACCAAGTTATTCAGGGATGGGTGAGAGTCTGGTTTTTACCAGAAATTCCATTTTGAACCCGAGAAACCTTTTTCCAACAGAAGTTTCGTCAAAGCAGGTAGGTTCCTGCAAAATTTCAATTTCAACAAACTGGCATTTTCCGACAAAAAATGTTTTGTCAAAAAATTCCTGATCAACTGTCCTCTAACTCTCCCACCCAAACTGCCCCCCCGCCTCCCCCCCCCCCCCGCAGCTAACCCTCCTTCTCTTCTAATTTTTTTCCCAGGCAGATCTCCACCAGCCAAATTCAAAAATTTGTTTTAGTACGAGTTTGTGAATATTCAAGTAAACCTATTAAGGCCAAAAATAAATTTGCACAAAAGGAATAAAATTGCATGTGGTACTTCAAATATAATATATATATTTTAAAATAAGGAGGTATGTCAACCACTGATCTTAGCAGGTGTGGGAAACCTCTAAGAAATTGCAGGCTAATTATTGTCTCCATCTTGAATATATGGAATGTGGGAATAAACCTTTGGCAGAGGGGAATAGAGTCTACAACAGACAGGTCCTGGTGATAGGAACTTCAGAAGCACCCAGTTCTAAAGAAAAGGCTCAGACTGGAGTTCATAGTGTTATTTTGGAATTACATTTTTGTTAATAAAAGCAGACTCTCTCTATGAACATGCAGCTTTTCCGTGTAGCTGGGTGGTGACTTTACCTGCTTTACACCCTTCCCACTGCAGAAACAATGAGAAAAGGAGAGAAACAGGTTAAGAATTTCAGACAGTACCCTCCCATACTAATACTCAAAAAATGTTTATTTTCATTAATATAGCTGCTCTCCGCAAAACTGGAAGACAACTTTCATACAGCTTTGCGAAACAATATATATGAAAAATATAAAATGTTTTATAAACATGGCTAAACACAAATAGACATTTTGCTGTAACAAGTGGGATCTGCACTATGCATGCCTTGTTTTCCTACTGTAAGAAAATGCAAAACCTGCACCATTTACAGGCTTTAATTATTTTGTAGTCTGAAAACAGATGTTTTGTTTCTGAAAATAAAGCTGATGTATTTTTAATGTCTGTTTAATAGCTGTTGCAGATTGTGTCCATTACCATCTACGGGCTGCAGTATATATTTCAGTGGGAGTTTTGCACATGGAGGAAGTGTAAGGGCAAAAAAAATAAGTGCTTTCCCTACAGCGTGCATCACCACCATTTTTTTGAAAGAAAACTTTTTAATGGTATTGCCAAACCAATTTAACACAGTTACAAAGAAATGCAGAAATATGTCACACATTTTAAAAAAACATTTGCCCTATCCCCAACCTACAGGACTTTATTACGGGAAATAACTTGATCCACCACTGAATAAAAAGCCACACAGGGAAGTATCACAGTCATGACTTTTGTTCATTTAGTTTTATCAGTTTCATTTAGTCAAATTTGTCTTTTCAGAACCCGGTTTTACATTAAAAGACCTATAAAAGCTATTAAAGTGTCAAAAACAACTTATTACATGCATTCGTATGTATACTGGATTACAATGAGAAAATTTCTAAGTGAAACACTTCAATAAATTTTTTATAAAGCAGTTTGTTTAATTTACAGCAGTTTATGCTGAGGAACAGAGACTATATTCATGAACTACTGGGATGAGTCAGGGTCTGAAAAGCACACTAAGTTGACCAAATTATTATAGAAACTAATTGGCATTTATTGATAGTAGACAGCTCACTGTCATACCACTGGTTTGAACAGACATATTCAGTTGACCTTGTTTACTTATTTATGTGGCACAAGAGACAATTTCTTCAAAAGACAACAAAAGGTTAAGAGAAGAAAAGAATATTAGTTTTATCACAAGTGCCCAATCCTGTATTCAAAATTCTCAAAGTTAGCACGGCCTTTAGATGTACAAGGAAATCAGAATGATTGAAGTGCAGTTCTAGTCACTGTCTTTTTTTTTTTTTTTTTTTTTAAATAAAGGGCCAGGGTGTGTAACCTGACCAATCCTGGTTTTCATATTTAAGGGCCCTCAACTGACCCTCTGCTTTTCTATCTCATCACAAGTAGAACTCATGCTTATTACTAGTGTTTATTTGTACATCAGCATGAGACAGGGCCAGCCACAACAGCAGCACCTTCAAGAGAGAAAAGAAATAGGGAAACAAGTTCTTTCCCTACTCTCAGTTTTGGAATGGAGTTGGAAGGAAAAAATCCTTAAAAACACTCACCACCATTTGCTTGTGGGGGAGAGGGAAAGAGGAGAGGATTGCACTATAAGTTCTTTTTCTCTGTTTTGCTCCCAGCTCTTTTAGGGCTTCTGCATTTTGAAGCTACTAGAGACTTTTCTATTCAAGCAACCTCTGCTGTGGCAGACACCTTACTCTGAAGCCTATGGAACACAGGTAGAAGCCCCACTGTTCAGGTAAGAAAACAAATGGGAAGTCAACTAAACAGCTACAATTAACAATTTTTTAAAAAACCAAGGGATAAAATTCTTAGAAGAGTAAATGCCTTAGGAGCCTAAATCTCATTGACTTTCTATGACACTTCGGTTAAATGCCTCTGTCAATTTGAAAACGGAACTTGGGATAAAATTTTCAAAAACACCGAAGTCTATACCAGAATTTCCTCTTTTAAAGATCAGTACATAGATCTTAAGTGTGATGGCCCTGTTCAATCCTTGTAACTAGTGTTTTATCAGGTTACAATACTCCATTTGATCTTATTATATACACTTTATTTTATGTTGCTGCTGCAGAACCACATCTCTAAGAACACAATTCCTGCATTTTCTGCCTATTTTTGGTAGACCTGCCCAGAAAGCGCAATATTTTTGTTAGTACTGGTTCAGAATGATGATCTCCACGTCTCCCACCCAAATGGAGGAAAGTGAATTAAAAGAACAGATTCTAAGCACTGAAACGAACATTTGGGGAAATGGTTTTGATACACATGCACACAACGTTCACTTTAGCATCCAACGGAGTGGTTTTTAAACATTATGCAATTTGAATAGCTTTACTAAGTATAACTTTTGAAGTTATTTGTGCTCGAGAGTAAGAAATATCACATTAAAAAGCAAATAATTATGTGGCTAGTAAATAAAATGCTGCATTTGTTATCCACTGTAGAAAAGTTCCCCTTCTAGCAAGGAACAGTATTTATGCAAAGTGATAGTTGTCTGAAGAGATTAAGTAGGAAAAAGGTAACAATTTCCAAACTAAATTAGAACAAAACTCGACAACTGAAAATTGTATAGAATTTATATATTGATCTTTGAGCTATAAAGGCAGACTTCTGTGAGCGCCAACCTTTAAACATTAAGAAAACAGAATCCTAAACAGCATAAAAAAGGGATTTAAGGGTAACTGTCGCTGCATTACAGGTAACAATAATTACCGAAGAAAATCCTTAAACATCCCTCGGAAAAAGTCGTCTATTAGGCAGAGAGCAAGCAGATTCCTAAATTTTGTAAATTCAATATTACCACTTTGAGGAAGCAGGCCGAATCAACCTTTCAAAGACTTAAAACAGCTTAAATTAGAAACTTTTGTTGTTTGGCTTATATTTTTGTCAGTTAAAAATAAAACTGAGAAACACTGACTAGTAACTGAATCAAATGCAATTAGTAGAGTATATTAAAAAATAGCAATCAAACTCTTTTCAAAGTAAGTGCTCTTTTCAAAATTAGTCAAACATATTGAAAATCAAAGTTTAAGAGAGTTAAAAAATAATTAAAGATATGGAAAGTAACCTTAATGAATGAAGATAGCCTGATATAAGATCCTTGCATGAAGGGTTCCAATTCTGGTAATCATTACACTTACCATTAGGTCCTTCTTTAAAACTGAACAGTGAAAAGGATAGGATATAAGTGAAGGAAGCTTATATTTTCAAAGCTTTTAAGAAACAAAAACAAATATTAGAAACAATTACTAATTTCTTTCCATATACAAAAGTGGTATTAGAGTGTATGATCTTCTAAGGATTAAAGAAACATGCCATAATTAGAGTTTGCTGGCAAAGATTGGATACAGTGAAAACCATCCATGAATATATTCATATATTATAGAAATTACTGTTTCAACCATGACAATCAAAGTTTGAGGCTTCAAATACAGAAGTAAACATTCTCAATATTGATAAAAGGGCAGTCTAATGCTAAGACAAATTAGCAGATCAAGTCTGCTTACAATCAACAAGTCTGAGCTAGAAACTGATCACTAAAAGGGAATATGATCATAGAAAAAAATCCTATTCATTAATCTGATGGCAGAAATTCATTAGATACATCACTTCTCAATATCCTGAAATTAGTTGTTCATCTTTTTGATTTAGTCCAAAACCAGATGTTTTTAATAAAGAAGCTCTCGTTCGCACTTTAAAATTACTGTCACTTATAGTTATCTATAGATGTACTGTAATGTACATATATGAAATTGGTTTCATCTGCTACATTCAAAAGTAAAAGTTGTGTAAGTATAATATGGATTCCTTCCATTAGAAACCACTGTTAGAGGAAAAGTTCTATAATCACGTAAATTACTGTATTTTAATTTTTGCACAGCTTTAAAAATGCTATTGGAATGAAAGCCAACTTATCACTACAATACTAGAATCATTAAACCTGACCTGAAAACCATGAGATAGTTAAATAGTAGTATTTGGAATCTGCCATTTCAAGTTCACATGACATATCCCAATTTAAAATAAATAAATTTATATGCAACCATTTTTAGTGTAACTCATACCAGTTTTAGCAGATTCATACTTGTATGTATATTTTGAAATAGTCATACAATTTCCTGCGGCAGCACTGTTTCAGGCGATCACAAATTACTCAGAGTGGAACTCAATGGAACATTTATATAAGTTTATCCGAAAAGAGTTTACAGTAAGTACACCACCACTTTGCTCCCCAAAAAAGGCATCCTGACCACTTCAATGTGTGAAGCAGCATAAATTATTAACAGAAATTAAAATACTTTCCACTAAAACCATCCTTTTCCCTTCTCGTGCTATATTTTTGTGTTTGTTCAGGACATCAGCTTTAACAGAGGGTCAAATTTCAGTGAAATGACAGGATCTGACGTTCACATTCATACAGCCTTAAAGAGGATAGGTAAAACACATGCTGTATGTAAAAGATTATATGCTATAGGTCTTTAGACACTAATGTGAACTAGAGAGTAAAATTTGGCATTTCAAATACAGTCTCAAGATCAATCATAAAATACTTAATCCCTATATTTAAATATAATTATGTAAGTTTTATAATACATAAATCCTATATAACCCTATGTTAAAAACTACACACGAAGGGGCAATAGCAGTATTTTCACCTTCCAGACTTCTGAAATCTTTTTCTTCTATCGCTTCCCTCACCCAAAACATGCACAATGCTTACACATTTTCTTTTTCACAATGCAAACACATATGGAAATGAAGGAAAAAATCTGAAATATTTTCTGCAGCAAGCTTTTTAGAGAGGTATAATCAAATATAGATCTGACCAAAACCTCTAATAGCACTTCTCAATGCCACACAGAAAACTATAACCCATGCCTTTTTTTGCTCCATTCCTACCACCACCACCCTGGGGAAAAAAGTGAAAAAAGGGGGTTCTGCTTGGAATAGCAAACGTGGTTTTGTATAGTTTTGCTAAAGAACCTCCTGAGATGTCTCAGAACGTGCATGTTGTCTTCTCTTCAACCTTAATTGCTAGTGCGATGGTGCTGAATATTTAACAATGATATTCTTTCTCCAAAATGTGAAATCATTGAGGAACGTGCTAAAAACAACCCAAAGCTAAGGCCTTGTCTATACATAAATTGTACTGCTTTAAATATACTGGATATTTAAAGTGGCACAAGCCCCACAATGCAGATGCAGATATATCAGAATAAAGATGATTTATATGTGCATACCTTATTCCCCTTCCCAAAGAGAATAGCTATAACTTAACAACATTACAACTGTGTCCACACTAGGTGTACTAATTTAACTATTTCTGTAGAAAAGTCACCCCTCACCCAACTGAAAGATCAGTACAATAATTGTCCATAGACCAGACCTAAGAGTCTAAAATTGTCTAAAACTCTCCCCCTCTCTCATGATGTCATCATTTCACTAGTGCTCCAGACATCAGTATCTTCCAAATGTGATGGAGTATACAAACTCCATACTGGGCCAGAAGGGGTAAAAAGACAGGACTGGGCACAGGTTTCCACGCCCCTCCAGAGCATGCTCCAACTAGAGAAAGGACTGAAAAGGGAACAACCCAGCTCAGGAGGGAGGCAGACAGACCTACTCTGAAGGCTCCTGACAAGGGAGCTGGAGAAGACTCCCAGAGGGAATAAGATTGTGTGCAGATCCCTGCGAGGGATGATAGTTTGGTTGCCTTTTCTTTTCACTTTATACTGGACGGGGGGGGGGGGGGGGGAGGGAGGGCGGGAGAAAAGCAGAAGATAGGAAGTGACCCACAAAAGGTAACTTGGAGGGCACCTTTGTGGGCCACATACTACTGACTCTCTTAGGGCCCCTAGGTCAGAGCCCAGTGGAGTGGGCAGGCCCAGGCCCCCTACTATTGCCGCTACTACAGGAGGAATCCAAGCCATGTGCCCACCTCTCTGCACCTCTAATTAAAAGAGGGCCTGAACTGTAAGATCTACCCACTGGGTGGTGACACTAATGCGCTAACCACTAGGCCACCTAACCCAGTTCATGAAAACGGATATGCGCCCTTTTTTCTTTGCAGGTTATCTTTAGACCTAATTTAGAAAATATTCTCCTTTTTCCACCCACAGTGATAGAATCAAGATGGGCTGTAATTTTAGGATTTGTCTACAGACAAACTTTTACCAATTTAGTTAAACCATGCAAGCCACTGTGTAAACACTTATTTCTGTTTAAAAGTGGCTTATTTTCCCTGACAGACTTAATCTAAAACAAAATAAACCACTCAAACTAAAGTAAGAGAGTTCATACAGGGGTTTGCACCACTTTAAACCTAAGTGATTTAAAATTAATGCCTTTAATAAAACCAGTGCAACTCTCGATGTAGACATGACCTTTGCTATTATCTATATTTCCATTCATAAGGGAAACACTGTCATCTGATCTTGGAAAATAGTAGAAGTGTGTTTAAATTGTGGGATTATACAGGAGATAATACTTCCTGAATGTACAAAATATATGAATATCTAAAAACCTTCACTTGGTTAAAATTCTAAATAACTGACTTGGAGGAAAACCATGGGGATAAAATGAGACCATACTATTGATCACTGTGGTCTCTCTGCTACAGAAATAAGAGCATTCACAGGAAAGTAGTTCAAGTAGCCCGGAGAGGAAGACATTTCAATCTGGTCATTCTTGAAAATACAGGAAAAGAACCAAAGGTTCTTCTGCACTTCAGATTTTAATCAAATAGAATTCTACTTACATTGTCCAAGAAATTTGGTTTAAATCCTCCTTCCTGCTGTCGTCTCAGTTCTTCCTGTTCTCTCTGCCGTAGCATCTCTTCTTCACGACGTCGATGTTCTTCTTCATGTCTAAAAGTATTCATAAACTTGTGTAAATTATGTTCATGACCTCTTCATACATGTGTTTCAATAGACTTTTAGGGCAAACCTGAATGAATTTCAAGTTAATTAAAAAAAATTTCTTATAGCTTAAATCAGTGGTCCCCAACCTTTTTCGTCTGGCGTGGAGGACCGTGGCGGCGGACGAGCATCCGCCAAAATGCCGCCGACAAGCAGCAACGTCAATAGGGGTCGCCGCCAAAATGCCGCCGACAAGCAGTATCATCCAGAGGTGTCGCTGCCGAAATGCCGCTGATTGGCGGCATTTCAGCGGCGACACCTCTGGATGATGATGCTTGTCGGCGGCATTTTGGCGGATGCTCGTATGCCGGCCAGTAAGCGGGCGCACTTAGATGCCCCGGTGAGCGCCATGGTGCCCGCGGGCACCGCGTTGGGGACCCCTGGCTTAAATTATATAGCAACATAACATTTTACTACTAGTCCTCCACTCCATCTTTTGGGCTTTGACATTTCACTGAAGTATTTTGGCACACACCTGGTATATACCTAACAGCATTATAGGGGTGTTCTCTGCTTGCCATGGTTATGATAGTTTAAGCCTGGATAACTGAGAATTTTTTTAAAAACATTAAAAACTACAATTTATCAATAGCTCCTGCAATTTGTTTTTTGCATTCTGGTACATATTTCACTGCAGTAAATTATTTTGAAATGCAAAATTAAGCAATAGGAGCATCAGAAAACAGTTCTCCCAAAAGGCATTGGTAAACTCAATTCAAGTAACTAAGCCCCTTCTCCAATTTTATTGAATCTTAGTACATTAATAAAATATCCACGTTTGTAAAAATAGATCTTAAAAAAGAATGTTTATTTTAGTATTCAGAGACAGATGTCACAGAGCACACAGATGCATATGAGAAAGTTATAACTGGGTAATTATTGCAGAAAAATCTCTATCATAAATTAAAGAGACTGCATCATTTTGTATTATAATTTTAATCTAACTGAAGAACAGTGCCCCAAAATGGGTCAAATTCAACTTCATATAGTCAAATGCACCTCCTACATAATCTTAAAAGAAACTGGCACAAGGAATGTAGAAAACAAATTAATATAATCCTACGTTATTTAGACTGAACGCAGCTGACCATAAGAAATAATAAACCCACAGAATTATTAAACATAACACTTTCTAATTGGTGTAAGCCCTCTGTTTCATATTCTGTTTATTTTTAAGTATATCTGGATTGAAACATCATATATTTATATTCTTCTGCACCTGCAGAGAAGCATTATTGTTGCATTCTTTAAAAAAAAAAAAAAAATGCTTGCACTAGATTTCATAATCAGTCCCTCTAAACTAGAATACCTACATTCATTCACTTAGACCTAGAATATCAGTTACATATTTAGAATGTTTAGCACATTGCTGGATCAATACCAAATAAAACAAAATACCTCAATTGTATTTGCTTGCGTTTCTGTAGCTCTTGATTTCTAAGTTCTTCCAAACGTCTCAGTTCTTCCTGTCGCCTCATGAGATCTGCAAAACGTTAGATATTATATAAGACCCTTAATTATTCTTTTTTACTTCAGTGGTTGCAAGTGTTCCATTGTCAGTAGTGGAATGCACATAGCAAAATGTTCACTACCCACGGTGGATAAAAATCAATGATTTTTAAAAAAGAATAAAAATCAGATTTTTTTTAATTTAAATTGGAATTTTTTGAGAAAATGCTTTTTGAGGAAAAAAACCTATCTAAAGATAGTTTTAATTAAGATACATTATAGCTCAAAGATATTCTTATTATGGAACAGGGATTATAAATTCTAATTCTATAGTATGAGACAATATATTCATGTAATGTTTAAGAAGTTTTGTAAATGAGTTCCAATAGTTCATGGATTAGGAACCCAATCTTATGGAGTTCCAAGTGTTTCTGTATAGATTATTTAGGTTCATCTTTCTATCTACCCAATGGGACTCAGTGCTCAGTCTAGAAGATACCTTCAGAGAGGCTTAGTTTTGCAGTTCTCAAACCATGAATTTGTGTGTCCAGAGATCACAGGCTTGTTAACATCAAAAATGTTTTAAAACAAATAAATAATACATAGAGGTGAGAAATAACAGACCTCAACCCTATTGTCCCTCTGCAAATTTGTGTACACAGAGTCAATCCCTCCCCTCTCTCTAAAAGTGCAAAGTTTCAGAAAGTTCAATGAGTAGAAGATTGTTGGGGGCAGAATAGATCTGGACAAGGAGAAGTCTGGAGATAAATGTGAGAAGGGAGGGACAGGCAGTAAAATAAAAGCGAAACTGTTTGAGCAGCATATTCCAGAAGTCTTGAGGTCTGAGTGTAGCCTTCACTGATTTGAGATCTACTATACCATTCTCTCACTAGAAGGGAAAACCTATAATGGCAGCAGACCGTAAGAGAGACCCAGTTTGGGAATAAAAAACATTCTAGAAATATATGTTTGCTGATGATGTTTTAAAGAAAGTCACACCCATGAAGTGGTGGAAGTCCCTTAAGCACTTGGATTCAGAGACTGTTGAAGTGATAATCTCACTTTTAACAGCAGTAGCTTCTTCTGCCAGTGTAGAAAGAATATTTTCTTCCTTTGGACTAATTCATTCCAAATTGAGAAATCATTTGGGACCTGAAAAAGCAGGAAAGCTTGTTTTTCTTTTCCAGATTATGAACAAACAGGAAAATGAAGGTGAAGATGACTGAGTTAGCTGCAGAAGTCAGTATTTTAAGTTTCTCATGTTGACCTGGCTGATATCGTGGATTTATTTATTTATTTTTAGATATTTCATTTAAACTATTTTAGTTAAAAACAATTTTAACAAAAACAAACCTGATTTTAAAAAACTTGAATGTTTAACTAAATTCAAAAATTCATAGGCTTGTTTTGTTAAAATATCATATATTTGCTGTTGAAGAAAAAAATCCAGAATACATAACATCATTGTTTTAGTTAAATAAAACAATGTAAATGTCTGGTGATGTTCTCCTCCTAATAGAGCATGTCAAGAAAATCCTCCAAATATTAATGATTAACCTGTTGAATTGGAGATAGTTCACCTCCCAATGACTTCATAAATATCTGCTTCAATTACCTTTAATAAATGAAATAACCAATCATTCATTTTCTGATATAGCTGTAAAACTAATCTGAAAAGTTTTCAAAATAAATCACTTTAAAAATGTATAGTGTATACCTTCTAAAAATGAAACCTACATCTCTCTCTGAATTGTGAAGAATATGCATTAAGGTTATAAAAACCAACAAGAATGCACTTTTATGTAGAAATCCATGATTAAATCAAGTCTTCCTGACTAGTGATTTAAATGATTTAAATCAATTTGATTTAAATCAAATCCACCCTATCAGCACTATTACAAAGTGATTTCATTTTTAAATTAGAAAATTACCATTCTATTACTTAATCTGAATGTGATTAAGGAATGAGCTACTAACTCATATCAAAATGGTCAATGCATTTAACTAATGTCATTTACCTTTACAGTCAAGAGCACATAGGATACTGGACTAAATGGACCATGGGTCTTATCCAATACAGCAATTCCTGTCTGCAGCAGTAGCCAGCATTAGATAGTTCAAAGGAACATACAAGAACCCAAAACAGGCAGATGTAAAGTAACTGGCCCTCAATGAAGGACTCATCTTAATCCCGAACAGAGAATGATTTAAAACCTGAGGTTTTATCTCCCTTACAGTACTCTTTTAGTTCATCATCATGTTCCTCATTAACTACAACTCTGGATACTCTTGTTCATATAAATATCCAGTCCTTTCCTAATACAAAGTAGTCTTGGACTCAACAACATCCTGTGGCAATGAGTTCCATGGTCTAATTACACAGTGTGTGAAAAATCATTCCCTTTTATCGGTTTTGAATTTGAAACTTTCAATTTCACTGAATGTCCCCTCCCTTGCCTTCTTCTTGTGCTATGAGAGAATATAAACTCTCAATCTACCTTATCTATTCCATTCATTAGCGGAAATATGTTGAAAGTGTATAAATTAAACAATCTGCCTTTTCAATTCCTCCTCATGTGAGTTTTTCCATGCCCCTAATCATTCTCAATGCACTTCTCAGAACTCATTTTAATTCTGCAACATTCATCTGAGATGAGGAGACCAGTACTTCATGCAGTATTTCAGATGAGGCCTGACCATGAATTTATATGATGACATTTTTCTCATATTTACTATTCCTTTTCTTAATGTTCAAAGTGCAATACATAATATTTTTTTTTTAAAGAGAGGTGCTTGATCAACTTTTTAAAAAACATCCTCATCAAGCATATCAGGAATCCAAAATTGAGCAAGAACCTGGTAAGATTGAGGTTCAAGTGAATATTCTTACTCCAGTATGAAAATGAAGGTCCAATAAACTGGAAAGTGGTGATAACATCAGACCTAGGACATTTGAAGACAAAGCTGCCAAAACCCATTTTGGGCTTGGCTCAGTCTCAGCTGATCTTCCAAACCAGCAGAATCAGACGGACTGTGTAGAAGAATTCCCAATTCCAGTTCAAGAAAAAAGGACTCCACAAAAAACCACTGGGGCCTATTTGACCCAGAAGCAGAACGGGAGATAATGGATGTTAACCTTAGTAGTGAGGTGTGACAAACAGGGTCCATCCACCCCATCGGAAGAATGGGGGATCTGAACCCCAAAGAATAAGCAATCAAATTAAGAGCATCAAGTAAGGTCTTTTATGAAAGCTAGTGACATGCTGGCCATGAATACTGTGTGATTTATGTGTAGGTATTTGTACAAAGAGTTATGTATGTGTGTTGGAAATATGTTCTTAAGATAAAATATCTTAGGAACATATATCCTAAGATATTTTATCTTAAGAACATATCATACAAGAACTGGATGATCTTGAAAACTGGAGTAACGGAAATGGGATGAAATTTAATAGTGCAAAGTGCAAGGTCATACACTTAGAGACTAACAAAAAGAATCTGTTTTGCTATAAACTGTGGACTTATCAATTGAAAGCAACAAGGAGGAGAAAGACCTGAGTGTATTGGTTGATCACAGGATGACTATGAGCTGCCGATGTGGCTATGAAAAAGAATAATGCAATCCTAAAATGCATCAGGCGGGATATTTCCAGTAGAGATAGGGAAGTGTTAGTACCATTATACAAGGAACTGGTGAAAACTCATCTGGAATACTCTGTGCAGTTTTGGTCTCCCATGTTTCTATAAATACATCAAAAGTATAAATACCAGGGAGTAGGAGGAGTTATTTAAGTTAAGCATCAACGTTGACAAAAGAACAAATGGATATAAACTGGCCATCAACACATTCAGGCTTGAGATTAGATGAAGGTTTCTAACCATCAGAGGGAAGTTCTGGAACAGCCTTCCAAGACGAGCAGTGGGGGGCAAAAAACCTAACTGACTTCAAGACTGAGCTTTATATGTTTATGATGGGGATGGTATGACGAGACTGCCTACAATGGTATATATTAGAGGAAATATGTTGAAAGTGTATAAATGAAACAATCTGCCTTTTCAATCCCTCCTCATGTGAGTTTTTCCATGCCCCTAAATCATTCTCAATGCACTTCTCAGAACTCATTTTAATTCTGCAACATTCATCTGAGATGAGGAGACCAGTACTTCATGCAGTATTTCAGATGAGGCCTGACCATGAATTTATATGATGACATGTTTTTCTCATATTTACTATTCCTTTTCTTAATGTTCAAAGTGCAATAGATATTTTTTTATTTTAAAAAGAGAGGTGCTTGATCGACTTTTTAAAAAACATCCTCATCAAGCATAGTATATAGCCGATCTGCGACTTCTAGTAACAAATATCCCCAATGACCAGTCATGGGACGCTAGATGGGAAGGGCTCTGAGTTACTACAGAGAATTCTTTCTGGGAGTCTTGCCAAAATGCTCAGGATCCAACTGACTGCCATATTTGAGGTCAGGAAGGGATTTTCCCCCAGGTCAGATTGGTAGAGACCCTGGGTTGTTGGGTTTTTTTGCCCTACTCTGTCGCATGAGGCATAGGTCACTTGCAAGTTTAAACTAATATAAAGGCTGGATTCTCAGTAACTTAAATCATGATTTGTAGACTTCAGTAACTCACACAGAGGTTATGAGTCTTACTAAAGGATTGGGTGGGTGGCCTGCAACATACAGGCGATCAGACTAGATGATCATTTTAAAGAATCCTTATTGAGGTTGCAGGAACAAACCATCCCGATGTGTAGAAAGAATAGTAAATATGGCAAGCGAACAGCTTGGCTTAACAGTGAAATTCTTGCTGATCTTAAACACAAAAAGGAAGCTTAAGAAGTGGAAGATTGGACAAATGACCAGAGAGGAGTATAAAAATATTGCTCAGGCATGCAGGAGTGAAACCAGGAAGGCCAAATCACACTTGGAGTTGCAGCTAGCAAGAGATGTTAAGAGTAACAAGAAGGGTTTCTTCAGGTATGTTAGCAACAAGAAGAAAGTCAAGGAAAGTGTGGGCCCCTTACTGAATGAGGGAGACAGCCTAGAGACAGAGGATGTGGAAAAAGCTAATGTACTCAATGCTTTTTTTGCCTCTGTCTTCACGAACAAGGTCAGCTCCCAAACTACTGCACTGGGCAGCACAGCATGGGGAGGAGGTGACCAGCCCTCTGTGGAGAAAGAAGTGGTTCAGGACTATTTAGAAAAGCTGGACAAGCATAAGTAAATGGGGCTGGGTGCGCTGCATCCGAGGGTGCGAAACGAGTTGGCAAAAGTGATTGCAGAGCCATTGGTCATTATCTTTGAAAACTTATAGAGATTGGGGGAGGTCCCGGATGACTGGAAAAAGACTAATGTAGTGCCCATCTTTAAAAAAGGGAAGGAGGAGGATCCGGGGAACTACAGGTCAGTCAGCCTCACCTCAGTCCATGAAAAATTCATGGAGCAGGTCCTCAAGGAATCAATTCTGAAGCACTTAGAGGAGAGCAAAGTGATCAGGAACAGTCAGCATGAATTCACCAAGGGGAAATCATGCCTGACTAACTAATTGCCTTCTACGACGAGATAACTCGCTCTGTGAATTAGGGGAAAGCAGCGGACATGTTATTCCTTGACTTTAGCAAAGCTTTTGATACGGTTTCCCACAGTATTCTTGCCAGCAAGTTAAAGAAGTATGGGCTGGATGAATGGACTATAAGGTGGACAGAAAGCTGGCTAGATCATCGGGGTCAACGGCTAGTGATCAATGGCTCCATGTCTAGTTGGCAGCCGGTATCAAGGGTTGGTCCTGGGGCCAGTTTTCTTCAATATCTTCATTAATGATTTAGAGGATGGTGTGGACTGCACCCTCAGCAAGTTTGCAGATAACACTAAACTGGGAGGAGTGGTAGATACGCTGGAGGACAGGGATAGGATACAGAGGGACCTAGACAAATTAGAGGATTGGGCCAAAAGAAATCTGATGAGGTTCAACAAGGACAAGTGCAGAGTCCTGCACTTAGGACGGAAGAATCCCATGCACTGCTACAGACTAGGGACCGAATGGCTAGGCAGCAGTTCTGCAGAAAAGGACCTAGGGGTTACAGTGGATGAGAAGCTGGATATGAGTCAACAGTGTGCCCTTGTTGCCAAGAAGGCTAATGGCATTTTGGGCTGTATAAGTAGGGGCATTGCCAGCAGATAGAGGGATGTGATCATTCCCCTCTATTCGACATTGGTGAGGCCTCATCTGGAGTCCTATGTCCAGTTTTGGGCCCCACACTACAAGAAGGATGTGGAAAAATTGGAAAGAGTCCACCGAAGGGCAACAAAAGTGATTAGGGGGCTGGAGCACATGACTTATGAGGAGAGGCTGAGGGAACTGGGATTGTTTAATCTGCAAAAGAGAAGAATATGAGGAGATTTTATAGCTGCTTTCAACTACCTGAAAGGGGGTTCCAAAGAGAATGGATCTAGACTGTTCTCAGTGGTAGCAGATGACAGAACAAGGAGTAGTGGTCTCAAGTTGCAGTGGGGGAGGTTTAGGATGGATATTAGGAAAAACTTTTTCACTAGGAGGGTGGTGAAAAACTGGAATGGGTTGCCTAGGGAGGTGGTGGAATCTCCATCCTTAGAGGTTTTTAAGGTCAGGCTTGACAAAGCCCTGGCTGGGATGATTTAGTTGGGGATTGGTCCTGCTTTGAGCAAGGGGTTGGACTAGATGACCTCCTGAGATCCCTTCTAACCCTGATATTCTATGATCATGGTGGTCCCTTCTGGCCTTAAAGTCAATAAGATATGTTGTGGAGAGAGTTGATAAACCAACCTGCCTTAGACAAAGGAATCTGGATTTGCCTGTCTGGGTCAAGCTTTGTAAGCCAGAGGACAATGAAAATACATTTACAGATAAGGTAAGCAAAGCAATTAAGCTAGCAAGCGGCACCCCCCCGCAAGGAAGTCTTCTTGGCTCTTGAGGTAGACACAATGGACTCTGGGTAATATAAGCAGAGCAAAAAAAAAACACTTTAGTTATCCAGCACTTAGGGGACAGCACCCTTTGAAACTGCAAATGTTGGATCCTCTTGCCTGAAAGGCAGAAAATGCTGGGAACTTGATGTGAGAAATCTGCTTAGGCAAAGATTGTAACTTGCTAACGTTAAGTTTTAGTCACAAGACATTGCATTCTGTTTTGTTTGTAACTATACCTGTCTTTTATTCTTGCTAGTATCACTTAAATCTCTGTTACTTGTTAATAAACTTTTTCTTAGTTTGTAAACTCTCTCAGTGCTGTTATATTGAAGTAAGTGTGAGTCTTCAGAAAACCTAACAGGCTGATGTGTACATTATCTCTTCGGAGGCAGCAAACTTAATTTCTGTTAGTGGGATTGGACACTGCAAGGAGACTTCTCTGGGGAACTGGGGTTCACTGATTATCTTCAAGGAAAGATTCAGACTAGGAGAGCCTTATGGAGTTTGTTGCCAAGGCAGTCAATGCTAGTATGTCAGAGAGCTGACACACAGCTTAACAGCCGCAAAGTTCTCACTTACTGAGACAGTGGGGTAACACAGTGGCTTACACTTCTCGGTGTCCTAAGCAGAACATCACATAAGAAGACCTAGAGGGGACTTCTTCCCCTTGCATAACAGATAATGCCAGATTAAGGCCTAAGGGAGACATTTGCCATTATATCAACTCTTACTTATAACAGCAGATAAAAATATTAAACAAAAATGTGATTTTTAAGCTGCTATATCTCTTTAAAACACTCTTTAAAAAAAATAACCAAATTGGAAGTTTTAGCTCCAAAGGAACTATTTATATAAAAAGTGACCTATTTAACAGTACCCACTTTTCAAAGCATTTGTTGGTAAAGCCACTTGGGAAATATCTTTAGTCTACCCCAGTCATGAAAGTCTTAGATGTGGAAAAAAAACAGAATAATCAAATCTACAGAAAAATCACAAGAAACAAGAAAATCTTGTTCTTTGAAGAGGGGGGAAAATTATATTGTCATGTCATGATTACTTGTTAAAACTAAACATGTGACAGAGGGGACATATTAGTTGCCTAGGCTTAAGATTTGAAACACTTACACGCTCTGAAACCTTGGAGGTTCAAATCCCTTAAGTGTTGACACAGACCTTCAGCCTATCCAGGTAAACAGAGAATAAAACTGCAGGATGCTCAGTGTACTGGTCTTTTGGATAAGAACTTGAAAATCCAGCTATCATCTCCCCAATGTGGATATCAGAAGATCCCACAACACTTTTCGTAGGGCTTACCCAGATGCACTTGGCCAGTTTCCCCTACTTCCACTGTTGTGCATTGTGCTCGTGGCCTGCCACTATCCAACAGGTTTCAGTGTTGTACGTGTCTGGTTTGTTAAAAGCTTTTGGATCCTTTGTAATGAAAGACGGTATTGTATTATTTACTCAGAAGTCTGACAGTCCTTCCAACTGTGCAGAAAAAAATAAACTAAAAATCAAGAAGGTGAGGATGAAATACTCCTTGACTCATACATGCACTAGCCTCCTAAATTGGGCATCAAAGCAAAAGGCTTTCAGCTATTAAAACTAGAAAATTATCTCCCTCAACACTCTTATCTGTATAAGAAATGGAAAACAAAAGAGCAATGCCAGTCACACAATTTCTCTATACACAGTGTGCAAAATTAACTTATTTCAGCCCAGGATCACAATCAACATTAACAAACTCAAAAAACCTTCCTACTGAATTTGTGAAGCTACCCAGCCTCTCCACACACAGTATTTAGATGTAAGTGGAGTTAGAAAACAAGAATATGGCCAATGTCACCAGCAAAGCTCACTTTTTTTAATTTGTAGAAGTCTGTTTTATGTCTGATTATATTGTACTCTGAAAGTAAAAGATGAGTAGACTTGATTTTGGTTCAAATGAAAAACTATTTCCCACCTCTAAGTATTTTCTTAAAAAGCCAATACATATTTAGTCTAACAAAATCTCAAACATTTACATGTGTCATACACAACTGAGATTCATCACTCAATATGTTATGCAAAGGAACCTTTTTAGAGAAACAGGTTATTTTTATAGTAGGCGGAGTATCTGATTTTTACCTTGCCTCATCAGCATTAACTGATGTTCATGTCTAGCTGCTTCCATTTCTGCCTCTAGTTTCTCTTTGGCTTCTCTAATATTCCTGTCAACCTGTTCTCGCTGCTGCTTTTCCATCTCATCAAGAGCCTTCCATCGGGAAGCATACTCAAATTCAAATGTTCCAGGTTGAGCAAAACGTGGAGGCTGCTCTCTTTCCCTAATAAAAATGTACACAGTTAAAATGTACAGAAATATGTATTTATAACCAGCTACAGTAGCAAAATATATTCCTAATCAAACATTCTGGTTTAATTTCTAATTTTAAATCAAGTAGCCAATTTCTGTAATTATAAAATATTAGCTCATTTTCAGAACTCAGTCCCAAAACTTTATGGTAGGACTCTGCAGTAAGATGACTCTGCATGACCAGAAAAATAGTCTAAAGGGGGCTTGATTTGAATTTATTCCTTTTTAAGGAAGACTTGTTTTGCATTATATTGAAAATTTCTGATGCTTTAGCAGAAGACTATGCAACTAAACTAATAATTATTAGGCTGCTAAGAAAGTGACTTATAAACATGATTTTAACACCAATGTTTGAAAAAGTGTCAAGGCTTGCTGTATTAAAATATTACTCAAAGACTTAAAAACTAAAGCCCATCAAAATTTCCTTTTCGAGTGCTTGTGCTATTGTAATAATTCATTAAAGAGCAATGAACCAAAATATTTATCTCATACATTATTTTAAAAATAAATAGTTCTATTTTTGCTTGTCATCTGAGTAAGCAATTTGGCTCCAGCAATCAGGATTTCTTGGGGACAGTCTCAAATTTCAACACTAAAAGTTCTAAATTAAAAGAACTTTGGTTTCTCCTGACACTCAAGACTCTCAGTTTACTTTATTGCACCGATCACTGCGGTATTTGAAGCCCTGATCCTGCAGGGACTTATACACAGAGTCAATGGGACTGCTCAGAGTAAAAATAAACATGGGCACAAATCTTTTCAGGATCAGGGACCGAGTGCCTATTATCGGAGTTTGCACTTCGTAATCAGGAAAGCCTAACATCTAATCTCAGAAAGTTTAACAAATTATATGTATATTTAAAAACAAAACAAAAAAATCTGCTTATTATACAAACAGCACTCTCCCATCCTCACTCCACACATCAAGATATAATTTAATAAACTTTTGTTCACCAAGCTAAACTAATAATGTTTAATGAAATCTGAATCTAAATCCAACTTACTTATGATACTGCTGTGTTTTTTGCATTAATTTCTCTGGTAGCCCATCTTCATCATCAAATTGTTCCATAGGTTCTACAACAACAGGTCGAGGTGTTCTGAAAGAAATATTGAAGGTTGTGTATGTTAATATTTTTGTTCATTAATTAAACCAAGGAAATCTACATTGAAACAACTTACATTTTGTAATATTGTTGGAAAGCATTCTAAAAAATGACTTCTTAGGGTCTGTTAGGTACAACTCCTTTATGTTTAATGAAATTTTTAAAAAAAGCATTGTCCGAAGGAATACAATAAATTTGTCTTACACATAAGCCAACTATTTTATCTAGAAAACACTACTGCCCTTCTCCTGATGGAAAAATAAATTGAGCAATTTAAAGAATGTATAAAAAACTAAAAATAACTGTTTACAGGCGACTTTAAACTCTTTAGTGCAGGAACCATGTTTTTATTATGCATTTGTACAAATGTAGCAAAATGGGTCTGGGTCCACGAGAGGGGCTCCTAGAAGCTATCACAATATAAATAAACAATAGCAGCTTTGTTCAAATTTACAAGAAATACAGAGATGCTTTTGAAAGTTACCTGTACAATTAAAAACAGAATTGATAAGTACAGTGGAGTCGCATCATACGCACATTTAACTTAAGCGAATTCAACTATACGCGCGCAATGAGCATATGCCCCGGAGTGAGAGTGAGATGGGAGACGTGAATCTGCTGTTCCCTCAGTTGGTCTCAGTTCCTGCGTGCATCTCATAGTGTGAGCATTTCGCCGCGTTGAGTGTGATTCTAATGTTTAAAGACACGTATTTTGCATACAACATGGCCCCTAAACGCAAGCCAACTACTTCATCTGGTGCTCAAAGAAACAGTGATCTGTTCCAACGCTGGAGGAAAAACTGGCTGTGTTAGACTTATTGAGAGATGGTATGTTAGTCTCCAACGTGGCGCGTAAATATGGCCGCAATGAATCTAGCATCCATGCCATCAAGATTCAAGAGAGAAATTCGTCAAGCCGTGGCATCAAGTGCTCCAGTAACTGCTACGGTGACGAGCCAGGTGCGAGATAAGACAAGACTGAAAAGGCATTAAACTTATGGCTGGAAGACATGAACCATAAACATGTGCCTATTGATGGCAACACGTTGCGAGAAAAGGCTTTTAGCTTCTACTATTCAACCTCCCGCCGGAGAGGGACAGCCTCCTGATGAGAAGGAATTCAAAGCCAGCCAAGGTTGGCTTAACAGTTTTAGGAACCGCTTCAACCTCAAAAACGTGCAGACTACTGGTGAAGCTACCTCTTCATCAGCAGATGCAGCAAAAGCCTACCCCAAACAATTAAAGAAAATCATAGAAGAAAAGGGCTATCTTCTGGAACAAGTTTTTAATGCTGACGAGACTGGGCTCTTATGGAAAAAAATGCCCAACAGTACTTACGTTTCGAAATCAGAAAGACAAGCCCCTGGCTTCAAAGCAGCTAAAGACCGTGTGTGACTGTGTTGTTTTGTAGCAATGCAGCTGGGCATTTAATAAAGCCGAGCTTGCTCTACAGGGCTGCAAATCCCCGTGCCCTAAAAGGCAAGAACAAAAATCTCCTGCCTGTGTTCTGGCAAACAAATAAAAAGGCTTGGGTATTATTTCTGGATTGGTTCCACAAGTGTTTCATTCCGGAGGTCAAGTGGTACCTTGAAGAGAAAGGACTTGACTTTAAAGTGCTGCTGATCGTAGACCATGCTCCTGGCCACCAACGCACTCCGGTTTGCGCATAATGACGTTAAAGTTGTCTTTCTCCCCCCAATACCACCTCCATCCTCTGGACCAAGGCGTGATTCGCTGTTTCAAGGCCACGTACACGAGGCTTACATTCTCACGGATACGTAACGCTATGGATGCTGATCCCAATCTTAATGTGATGGAGTGTTGGAAGTCCTTCAACATTGCCGATTGCATCACTTATATTAAACAGGCAATGGATGCAATCAAGCCTGAAACAGTCAATGCATGTTGGTGAAACCTATGGAAAGAATGTGTGAATGATTTTAAAGGGTCTCCCGACCATTGACAAAAAAGTGAAACGCATTGTTCAGGTGGCCAGGTAAGTGGGTGGTGCTGGCTTCATCAACATCCTCCAGGAAGAAATTGAAGAATTAATTGAGAACCAGAGAGAAACATTTCAGAGTAGCAGCCGTGTTAGTCTGTATCCGCAAAAAGAACAGGAGTACTTGTGGCACCTTAGAGACTAACAAATTTATTAGAGCATAAGCTTTCGTGGGCTACTGCCCACTTCTTCGGATGCATATAGAGTGGAACATATATTGAGGAGATATATACACACATACAGAGAGCATGAACAGGTGGGAGTTGTCTTACCAACTCTAAGAGGCCAATTAAGTAAGAGAAAAAATTTTTTTGAAGTGATAATCAAGCTAGCCCAGTACAGACAGTTTGATAAGAAGTGTGAGAATACTTACAAGGGGAGATAGATTCAATGTTTGTAATGGCTCAGCCATTCCCAGTCCTTATTCAATCCCGAGTTGATTGTATCTAGTTTGCAAAAACCAGTGGGAGAACACTTTAACCTGTCTGGCCATTCAATGACAGACCTGCGGGTGGCTATCTTACAACAGAAAAACTTCAAAAACAGACTCCAACGAGAGACCGCTGAGCTGGAATTGATATGCAAACTAGATACAATCAACTCAGGATTGAATAAGGACTGGGAATGGCTGAGCCATTACAAACATTGAATCTATCTCCCCTTGTAAGTATTCTCACACTTCTTATCAAACTGTCTGTACTGGGCTAGCTTGATTATCACTTCAAAAAAAAAAAAATTCTCTTACTTAATTGGCCTCTCAGAGTTGGTAAGACAACTCCCACCTGTTCATGCTCTCTGTATGTGTGTGTATATATCTCCTCAATATATGTTCCACTCTATATGCATCCGAAGAAGTGGGCAGTAGCCCACGAAAGCTTATGCTCTAACAAATTTGTTAGTCTCTAAGGCGCCACAAGTACTCCTGTTTTTTTAGAGAGAAACATTGACAAACAAAGACTTAGAGGAACTGATAAAATCGCCTACAGAAGACAAAGATGACGACGATGAATAGGAAGAGCCAGCAAGTTGGAATCTTCAGAAATTTGCTGAAGTGTTCCAAGCAGCGAAACACTTGAATGATTTAATTTCTGAATACGATCCCTCCATGGAACGAAGCCTCAAAATCACACGAAGTATCACAGATGATTTGAGACAGTATCAAGAAATGTTTGAGCAGCTCAAGATACAACAGCAACAGTTGCCGATCACCAGGTTTTTCAAGAAAAAACAACCAGCAACAGATGAGCCTGGCCCATTGTCTCCTGGATTGACATCAAGCCCTGACACCCCCCCCCCCCCCATAGTGTCATTGTCGTAGTAGACTAGCAAGAATATCCAGGATGAATGGTGAGTGGTTAGGTTTACTGTTTTCCTTTTTTAGTCTTTCATTCTCCATCTCTCTCTCATGTAATTAAAAATACAGTACTGTAAAATTATATACTGTGCACATTATACATATTACTGTACAGGGTTATATACTGTACATAAAACCATGTATACTGTACTTTATGGGCAATTTAAGGGATTTTCAAGGGCAATTTTGACTATGTGATTTTTGCCTTACGTGCTGACTTTAGAACCCACGTAAGATGCGACTCCACTGTAGACATCAGAGTTCCCATTACAATTAGAAAATAAATTCAGCATAACTGACTTTTTAAATGTCCTGTTCCGTAAAGTGCCATATTCTTAGAAATCAACATCTTCCCTTCATGAGCTATACCTCAATAGCATGCACACCAGAGTATCAAACACAAACAAGCAACGCATTATAGAGACTTTCTTTTGTGGGAAAGCCAATTCCATTCAGGGCCGCCCGGGCGGGCGGGGGGGGGGGGGGGGGGGGGGGCAAGTGGGGCAATTTGCCCCAGGCACCGCAGGGGCCCCCACGAGAATATAGTATTGCAACTTTATTTTTATGGAAGGGGCCCCCGAAATTGCTTTGCCCCAGGCCCCCTGAATCCTCTGGGCAGCCCTGATTCTATTACTTTCCCAACATCATCAGTTCTATACTTTTTAATATTGTTATTTTACATACAGTAGAGAGGCTTCAAATAATGAAAAAAACTTACAGGACTGCACAATACTATTCAAAGTGATATGATGGTATAGCCATTACAACATGGCATACGCTCATGTTCAACTTATGAAGAGAATCAAATGTTAATGGAAGTAAGAACTCATTTAATTAAAAAAGAAATTAAACCATGAGTACCTGATTCTGTCACCCTTACTCAAACTGAGTAGTACCTTGCTTCATGAGCAGGCCTATTGATTTCAATGGAAATAGTCGCAGAGCAAGATATCAACACTAGGGTGGCAGAATCTGGCCCTCAATGGTCTGAAAAGCTCCCTCGATCCCTGATTATTAAGGGCATTCAACATATAACACAAGAGTTTTTCAATACAATTGCATAAACCAATCAGGATGGGTACAAAATGTGAAAAATCTCATCCCATTATGTAGATCTTCACAAAGAACCCCAAAAGCTACATAGTGTAACAAATTGTTTCCTTGTATGATAGTTTTCTGGAATACTAAAACTGGTAATGTAAAGTTCTGGTGGCCACACTATTCTTTCCATGGCGCTTCTTCTTTCCCTATCCTACATCTTTGTAGCACAGCAGTTTGCACAAAAGTATATTTACAAAACAGTTGCATAATGATTCCATTATCAGTTACATCCTGTAATGAGTGCCATATGTAATGTGCCTGCAACACAATGTAGCAGCCACAACGGACCTACTAAATATGCCTGTAATTTAGCCCATTAGGGAATATTTCGGATTTTTAATTCAGGCCAAAATCATGTGTTTTTATTCACTCAGACACTATGACACTCACCCAAATGAGAAAAGTTACAGATAATCACACAATACATTTTTCCTAAGCAGTTGCAATTTCAACCATACTCAGCAAAGCAGCATGAAACTGCTGCTAGCAAATGCATGTAGGTGAGCAGTCACAACAACACTGATAGTCCTCTGCCATTATGGCAAAGTGTGAAAAGGCGGAATTACAAAAGTATGAAGGAAGAGTTTAAAAAAAGGTGATAAGGTGCTATCAATAACAGCAAGACCTGAAAAATTTACCTGCCCACAGTTAGTAGGAAGCAACACAGCTGCAAACATAACCTTCAAAATATGAACAGATGAAGGGTCATGTTCCTCCTAAGTCTGCAAATAGAAAACTTCAATGCTTCTGCTTATGGTTTTGCCAAGATACCGCAAAGTAAAAACCAACTAGAGTCTTGTCAGTTTTCACTACTGTTACTGGAAACTTCATGGTCAAGAGTGAAACCAAAAAGAATCCAATTACCTTTGGAAAATTCTGAATAGCTATGGAGAAAATAAAAGTTACTGGCAAATAATTAAAGAATCTACAAAGAAAATAATACCACCTACCCATGAAAATACTGTATTTACATATAATCAAATAAATCTTATGGCTGTAGATATAATTCATAACTAGCTTGTTTTCACAGAAAAATTCTTGAGCAAAGTAAGATGTTTGGTATGAATACTCAAAACGACTTTCCAACTGACATCTATTTCACAACAAATCTGGTCCCAGTTCTGAGAAAACAATAAAAGGTATGGCCAGGCTTGTGGTTGCAGTTTTCTATACATTATAAAAACGCTCACCCACGAATCTGACCAGGAAAAAAAAAACGTTAACTTACGTTGTTAGTAAGAATGCCCCATCACTGCATCTCTCTAGAGCCTTCCTTGCCGGAGGTTTTGCTGCAAACTCTACAAAACCTTTTCCTGTAGCTCTGCCACGGTCATCTACAACAACAACAGCCCTCTCCACTGGACCAAATTGAGAAAAAGCTTGTTCCAGAAGCTCATTGGAAACCACAGGTGAAAGATTCTTGACTGTTAAGGCAGCTCCATGTGTAGCAAATCGAATACGAAGTGGTCTACTCTTCAAAATAGTACCATCAAGTTCTGTCTTTGCTATTTCAGCCAGTGTTCTAGATTCCTTTCCAAGAGGGAAAAAAAAAAAAACATTTTATATGCATCCATTCTATACTTTCCTCAAGGATACTGAGTCAATTTATTACTTTTCAGCTATTTTACCATTACTTAAAACATTTTTTTAAAATTATGAGCATATTAAAATTAGGGGACGATTGGTCAACATTCAGAGTACCCTCTTCCTAAAGCAAGAATATTTCAGATTCCATTTGTTCAATGATTTCAGCAATCTGCATTTGTTTTTCCATACAATTCGTTCTAATAATATGTCATAAGAACATAAGAATGGCCGTACTGGGTCAGACTAAAGGTCCATATAGCCCAGTATCCTGTCTACTGACAGTGGCCAATGCCAGGTGCCCCAGAGGGAGTGAACCCAACAGGCAATGATCAAGTGATCTCTCTCCTGCCATCCATCTCCACCCTCTGACAAACAGAGGCTAGGGACACCATTCCTTACCCATCCTGGCTAATAGCCATCAACGGACCCAACCTCCATGACTCCATCCAATTCTCTTTTAAACGCTGTTATAGTCCTAGCCTTCACAACTTCCTCAGGCAAGGAGTTCCACAAATTGACTGTGCACTGCGTGAAGAAGAACTTCCTTTTATTTCTTTTAAACCTGCTGCCCGTTAATTTCATTTGGTGGCCACTAGTCCTTGTATTATGGGAGGGAGTAAATAACTTTTCCTTATCTACTTTCTCCACATCACTCATGACTTTATATACCTCTATCATATCCCCCCTTAGTCTCCTCTTTTCCAAACTGAAAAGTCCTAGCCTCTTTAATCTCTCCTCATATGGTACCCGTTCCAAATCCCTAATCATTTTAGTTGTCCTTTTCTGAACCTTTTCTAGTGCCAGTATATCTTTTTTGAGATGAGGAGACCACATCTGTACGCAATATTCAAGATGGGGGCGTACCATGGATTTATACAAAGGCAATAAGATACTTTCCATCTTATTTTCTATCCCCTTTTTAATGATTCCTAACATCCTGTTAGCTTTTTTGACTGCCGCTGCACATTGCGGGGACGTCTTCAGAGAACTATCCACGATGACTCCAAGATCTTTTTCCTGATTCATTGTAGCTAAATTAGCCCCCATCATATTGTATATATAGTTGGGGCTATTTTTTCCAGTGTGCATTACTTTACATTCATCCACATTAAATTTCATTTGCCATTTTGTTGCCCAATCACTTAGTTTTGTGAGATCTTTTTGAAGTTCTTCACAGTCTGCTTTGGTCTTAACTATCTTGAGCAGTTTAGTATCATCTGCAAACTTTGCCACCTCACTTTTTACCCCTTTCTCCAGATCATTTATGAATAAATTGAATAGGACTGGTCCTCGGACTGACCCTTCGGGGACACCACTTGTTATCCCTCTCCATTCTGAGAATTTACCATTTATTCCCACCCATTGTTTCCTGTCTTTTAACCAGTTCTCAATCCATGAAAGAACCCTTCCCTCTTATCCCATAACAACTTAATTTACCTAAGAGCCTTTGGTGAGGGACCTTGTCGAAGGCTTTCTGGAAATTAACTATCCCCCTTGTCCACATGTTTGTTGACCCCTTCAAAGAACTCTAATAGATTAGTAAGACACGATTTCCCTTTACAGAAACCATGTTGACTTTTGCCCAACAATTTATGTTCTTCTATGTGTCTGACAATTTTATTCTTTACTATTGTTTCAACTAATTTGCCCGGTACTAACGTGAGACTTACCGGTCTGCAATTGCTGGGATCACCTCTACAGTCTTTTTTAAATACACCTCTACCCCGATATAACGCTGTCCTTGGGAGCCAAAAAAGCTTACTGCGTTATAGGTGAAACCGCGTTATATCGAACTTGCTTTGATCTGCCGAAGCGAGCAGCCCCACCCCCCTGAGCGCTGCTTTACCGCGTTATAGCCGAATTTGTGTTATATTGGGTCGAGTTATATTGGGGTAGAGGTGTATTGGCGTTACATTAACTATCTTCCAGTCATTGGGTACAGAAGCCAATTTAAAAGACAAGTTACAAACCATAGTTAATAGTTCTGCAACTTTACATTTGAGTTCTTTCAGAACTCTTGGGTGAATGCCATCTGGTCCCGATGACTTAAAATAAAACATCAGGGTTGGAAGGGGCCTCAGGAGGTCATCTAGTTCAATGCCCTGCTCAAAGCAGGACCAATCCCCAGACAGCTTTTTACCCCAGTTCCCTAAGTGGCCCCCTCAAGGATTGAACTCACAACCCTGGGTTTAGCAGGACAATGCTCAAACCACTTGTTACTGTTAAGTTTATGAATTAATTCCAAAATCTCCTCTAGTGACACCTCAATCTGTGACAATTCTGCCGATGTCGTACTTTAAATTCATGAGTTTTGCTTGCATGTGTTAGAGGATGATCCCCCTAACACATTCCTACTGCAGAAAAGTATGCAACTCTTTATATGACAGCCAAAGAGAGTTCAGAACTTTCACACAACTTTTTTTCCATAGGGATATATATATTATTTTTATTTCTGCATCTGTGGTGGGGTGGGGGGGGGGGGAGTTTCCCTCATTCACTCTGACAGAATTTTTTAAATTTATAGGGATTTTTTTTTGTTACCATTCTTTTTATCCACTATCACTTTTGATTGAACTGATAGCTGAAATAAAGTAAAATACAAGCTACATTCTAGAAGCAAAGAGTTTTGTTTTCTCTAGGGATTTTCATTATGCCTGTTGTGTTTATTACTCTTCACTTGTTTTTGTGTCTTTTGCATCTATCTAACCCAAGTGTCAGTCTTCCCTGATGTTGCCCTCCCATTCTTATCCTGAAGTTTTTCCTTTAACTTCTTTCACCTATACCCCAAGTTATTGTACTACAGGAATCATTCCTCAAACCAAGGAAAGTGGGATACAGCTTTCTCCACAACCTCTGCAAAATTGTTCAGTTGGCCAAAAAGGCTGCAAAAAAGAGTGACATGAGATGCTCCATTTCTTAATCCTCTCAGCTACTACTAGCAAAGGGGCTGTATTCTTTCCCCGTTATATAGTCAAGAAAAAAAGCCTACGTATAGCAACATTTTAAAAATCAATGGCAAAGTTACAATTTAAAACAAATCTAAAATACTGTAAATTATGGAAACTGACAATTTAAATACCCCAAAAAATCTTAACTCTGCCTTTCTATGCCCACCACCCTGTGCATTCTCTATTTACAGCCGATTTGGCTATGAAAAGCATCTCAGCATAGCAAGCAGACTAACATGTTAAAACCTATGGCCAATAACCTAGTTTTGACTGCCTCAATTTTTTCATAAGATACCAGAAACCAAATCCTCAGAAATGATGAGCACATATCACCCAAAAACCAGGCAGGCCCCTTTAAGGTTTCTTAAAGTGGAGACCATTAAGTGGGGCATGCAAAAACACTGGTACACCTCTACCCGGATATAACACTGTCCTTGGGAGCCAAAAAAAAATCTTACCGCGTTACAGGTGAAACCGCATTATATCAAACTTGCTTTGATCTGCTTGAGTGCGCAGCCCTCCCCCCCCCGCAAGTGCAGCTTTACTGCGTTATATCTGAATTCATGCTATATCGGGCCGCGTTATATCAGGATAGACGTGTACTCTCAACTTTTGAAAATATAGGCCCTTTTCAAAAGGATCTCAAGGAAACAGCAATTGTATCTAACAACAATATATTTCACTAAAATGCAAATGGTATAACTCCGTATACCTCAGTATACCTCTGAAATTGATGTTCATGCTTTCATGAATGAAAGCCTACAGCAAATAATCCTACCGGGCTCAGACTGTGCATATTGGCTTTCAAAGAACTAAAGTACAAAAGGAGGGGAGAAGTATCCAGAGTCTCCCCCTTAAAGTATAATAAAACGTTAATTTCATGCTACACCATAAACAGGAAAAATCCAATTAGTCACACAAAGAAACTACTGGAAATAATGCAGTACGAGGATGGGCCAACCATCTCAACCCAACTAAACATGCTTTCTTACTCAAAGAAGCATTTTCCATTTTCTACTACTGAAAATTAAAAGGTCAGTATCAGGTTATCTGTGTAGAACATGGGTAGGCAACCTATGGCACGCATGTCGAAGGTGGCACAAGAGCCGATTTTCAGTGGCACTCACACTGTCCGGGTCCTGGCCACCGGTCCAGGGGGGCTCTGCATTTTTAATTTCATTTTAAATGAAGATTCTTAAACATTTTAAAAACCTTATTTACTTTACACACAACAATAGTTTAGTTATATATTATAGACTTATAGAAAGAGACCTTCTAAAAACGTTAAAAGGTATTACTGGCACGCGAAACCTGAAATTAGAGTGAATAAATGAAGACTCAGTACACCACTTCTGAAAGGTTGCCAACCCCTGGTGTAGAAGAAGTGGGACTGGTGGGTGGACATGAAGGCAGCTGGACATGCAGGTGGACAGGCAGCAGTGTGCACTATTGGGGCTAGAAAAGGGGTGATAAGGCAGGTGGCAATCAGTGTATGGAAGCGGGACCATGACAAGGTATGGAAGAAAGAACTGTACCAGGCGGAGGAGCAGGAGAAGAGAAGCAATAAGGCTGGTGGCAGTGACACTAGCACTGATCATACTGACAAGGGAAAGGAGAGGAGGCTGCGGAGAAACATCTGTCCCACTCCGCCCCCAACAGGCACACAGAGGCGGGGGGGACGGACGGACACGACACAAGCACTGTCCCTCTCCCCCACACACACATCGTGTCAGGGGGGTGTAGTTTAGGCGACTGTAGGGGCGAGGTCCGTCCCAGTCTCCCCCACACACAATGCCTGTGCGGGATGCAAACACCGAGACGAGACCTGTCCCACTGACCCCCACACGGTGCCTGTACCGGAGCGGGGAGGCCTGTCCGACTCCCTCGCAGACACGTACGGGGAAAGAGGTCCTTACCAGGCGGATGAAGCCGAAGCCGCGGTCGCGGTTGATGAAGACCTCGCTGGGCTCCCCGTAGCGCTCGAAGAGGCGCTTGAAGTCCTCCTCGGTGATGTCGGTGGGCAGGTTCCCCACGAAGAGACGGCAGCGCTGCGTGTAGCTCTTTTCGCCGGGCTTGAGGAAGCTCTTGATGTCGATGGTGAACCCGACCTCCTGCTCCTCGTCGCCAGCCTCTTTGACCTGCGCCAGCGCCATGGCCCCTACCTCGTTGTCCGCCTCCAGGCCCCGCAGCCCCTTCAGGCCGCCGCCCCCCACCATGCCGAGCGGGGCCGCCGAGGAGCTGTTTTCGATCCGCACTTGTTTCAAGTTCCGGCTGTTCGCTGCCATGCTTCGTCTTCCCTCTGTCTCTCTCGCGCTCTCAGGGGGTCACGGAGCCGCACTGAGCCGCCGCAGCTACCGACCGGACCACCAGCGAGCGAATTCAAAATGGCGGCGGCGCCAACCCCAACGAGTTAACGTCTCTAAGGAAAGCCCCTCCCTCCAGCTGCCCAGCCGTTGCGCCTGCGCAGTGACTCCCACCGGCGGGAGGAAGGGAGCGCGTGGAAGCTGGGACTAGTCGGGGACTGTGTGGGCTGGAGCGCGCGCCGTTCCGTACTCCAATGGGGTGGGGGCAGATTTGCTTGTGTCCCGGAGTGCCCCGTTCGCTGTGCTGGGACGTTCATCCCATGGCGCTTTTCAGAAGAGCAGGGGGTTGCCCTTTTAAATCCTACCGCACCCTTTTTAGTAGCCATCCTCTGTCGAAACGGCTGTGTTTTAGTGGATCTCTATAGGGAGTGAAGCAGTTTTGGGTCCTTCATCGTAAAGCTACGCTATATCTAAAGGCCTGAAAAAGTCTGGGGTTTCATTATAGTAGTCACTGCCCTAAAGTGCTTACTCGCTTAGACCATAATCCTGCAAACACACGTGCAGAACATTACTAGCAGTACCCCCCTAATTTGCATGTGTATATTTGGAGGATCAGGCCCTTGAAATAAACAAGATTCAAAACAAACAAGCGGGGTAGGGAATAGAGGGGATGCATGACTGCTACTTAAGCATGTTTTCACACAAGCAGTTTATTTGTTCTTAATTTTGAGACCAGGTTCTGCTGCACTAGATAGAGATCTGTGCTGTATTCCCAATTTGTATAACCTGTCACTTTGTGATCAGTAATAAGGATTGTGAAAGGCACAGAATTAACAACACCAGTTAGTAAAACAGGTGAGTCTAGATTAGAATCTGTGGTTGCCTAGGACTAGGCCTTAGTACATTATATATTCTCCTGGACCTAGACCAAAATGTAGAGGGATAGGGAAAAGCTGCAGCAGGTTGAAGAGGATAATGACCATCATCATGCATTTTTGTCTGTCCCATCTGAAGGTTTGGCTCTGAGTGGAAAATGCTGAAGTACCAGGGAGCTGCATGTGCCATGCTAATGGCATGTTATGGGATTTTGGTGTATTTCCAAAAATAGCATGTGCTGTGTCAGACAAAGACAGGCAGTGGCAATTGTCAAAACCTTTAACTTGGAAAAATCTGAATGGATTTGCATGAGGCCAATAAAGAGCCCTTCCCAGAACTATCTCCCTGCCAAAGTTCAAAGTAAAACTGCAAATAATGGAGTGTTAGAACTCTTTTGAAAAAGTTGCAATAATTTTTCATTGTAGACAATGTTATGGGTCACTTCAAATGAAACCTCAGCTATTCAGAGAGGATTACAAGAGAATATCATTACAGTGCCATCCGGTGACTAAATCCAGGATTGTCTCAAGAATTTTAATCAAATCAATTGGAAAGAAAAATGGGAAACCTAGAATGAATTGTCTATCCTTTGTGGTCTTAGAGAAATAAGATGGCGAGAACTTCTAATTTAAAATGTATTAGTGGGCTTCCTTTCTCTGTTCAATTCACTACTAAGCATAATTATACAATGTAAGGCTGCTGGGTCTCAATGGAGAGAGTAATCTTCTAAACATACCACATTTACAAGATGCTTAATCAAATCTAACCAAACGTAGTTAGTACAACATTTATTTGCAGGCCATGTCATTAGAATCTGGAAAAAGTGAGGGGAAAAGCCAATGTCTCTGAATATATCTTCCCTTTTACTCCTATGGGTAATGCTGATCTTAGTCAAGGAAACAAAGGCTGCCAGAAATTTGATTGTCAGACTCACCAGTTTGAGCTTGAGGAAAGCATCCTTGAGGAAAGCATTCTAAAGGAGTAACTTTGAAAGCTGTATCCCTCACAAACATTGCTAGGTCACAGAATATATGTTTGGCAATATTTTCCAACTAAAGTACTTTGCCTGTACTCCAGCTTACAAGAAAGATATACTCAGACTCCCAACTAAAATAGAAAGCAGTGTACTAATCCTTCCAGTGTGTAATGCAGCAACATCTGAAATATAATATGCCCTCAGCTATTTCTTACCAGTCACTTAAACTGTGTTCAAAAATAGGAGATGGACTTGGGCAGGCAGTTTACCCAAACAAACAAATAAGTGATCTGGAACTTTTTGTGCAGCTGTAGCCCAGTCAAGCAGGGAAATGTGTGGTACAATCAGAAATGTAGGGCTGGAAGGACCTTGAGAGGTCATCTAGTCCATCCCCCTGCTGAGGGAGGATCAAATATACCTAGGCCATCTTTGACATGTTTGTCTAACCTGTTCTTAAAAACCTCCAATGACTGGGATTCCACAAATCACCCTTGGAAGCCTATTCCAGTACTTAACTATCCTTATAGTTAGACATTTTTTCCTAATATGTAACCTAAATCACCCTTCCTGCACATTAAGCCCGTTACTTCTTGTCCTGCCTTCAGTGGACATAGAGAACAATTGCTCACCATCCTTTTTATAACAGCTCTTAATATATTTGAAGACTGTTATCAGATCCCCCCTCTTAATCTTCTTTTCTCAAGACTAAACATGCCCAGTTTTTTTAACCCTTCCTCATAGTCATGTTTTCTAAACCTGTTATCATTTTTGTTGCTCTCCTCTTGGCTCTCTCTAATTTCTCCACATCTTTCCTAAAGTGTGGTGTCAAAACTGGACACAGTACTCCAGCTAAGGCTTCACCAGTGCTGAGCAGAGTGGGACAATTACTTAGCATGTCTTACATACAACAATCCTGTTAATATACCCCACAATTCTATAAGTCTGTTTCACAACTGCATCACATTGTTGGCTCATATTCAATTTGTGTTCCACTACCACCTCCAGATCTTTTTCAGCAGTACCACTGCCTAGCCCGTTATTCCCCATTTTGTATTTGTGCATTTGATTTTTCCTTTGTAAATGAAGTACTTTGCACTTGTCTTTTCTGAATTGCATCTTGTTGATTTTAGATCAATTCTCCAATTTGTCAAGGTCATTTTGAATTCTAATCCTGTCCTCCAAAGTGCTTGCAACCTCACCCAGCCTGGAATCATTCACAAATCTTATAAGCATACTCTCTACTTCTTTATCCAAGTCATGAATGAAAATTGAATATTACTAGACCCAGAACAGACCCCTCGGGCCGCAGGGATGTGTTGGCCGCCACTTCCCACAGCTCCCATTGGCTGGGAACGGCGAACCGTGGCCACTGGGAGCTGCGGGGGGCCATGCTTGCCGCAAAATGTCTCGCGGCCCACAATCAGCTTACCTTGATGGGCCGCAGGTTGCCCCCACTGCTCTAAATGCTTGCAAACTTATTGTTGAATAATTTGGTCCAGTATTTTTCCAAGTATTGAAGTTAGACTGACTGGTTTATAATTCCCCTGATCCTCTTTGTTACCCTTTGAAAGATAGGTATTATGTTTGCCCTTCTTCAGTCACTAGGATCTCACCCGTGCTCCAAGTTCTCATAGATAATTACTAATGGTTCAGAGATTGCTTTACCTAGTTCCTTAAATACCCTAGGGTGAATTTTGTCAACCCCTGCCAACTTGAATACATCTAACTTATGTAAATTTTCATTAACCTGTTCTTTCTGTCGTGTTAGTATTAATTGTGTTAAGCACCTGATCATAATTAACTTTTTTAGTGAAGACTGAAGCAAAATAGGTATGTCAGAATACTCACTGCAATGTATTAACCCCTTCCAGATTAAATGCAACCAAAAGCAGTTATTTTCCTGTACCTATTTGCCTCTGATATCCAGTCTTCTGGAGCAGAAGAGGAGAAAATCTCTGAGACCTTGATTTCTCAGCTAGTGGCCACAGCAGTTGCTGAGAAACAAAGGATGGTTAATGTAGAAAAAAGGAGTCCCTCTCTGGGGCATTCAGTATAGGTATGGCCCTACCAAATTCATGGTCATGAAAATGTGTCACGGACTGTGATATCTGGTCTTCCACCGTGAAATCTGGTCTTTTGTGTGCTTTTACTCTATACTATACAGATTTCACTGGGGAGACCAATGTTTCTCAAATTGAGGGTTTTGACCCAAAAGGGAGTTGCAAGGGGGTTGCATAGTTATTTTAGGGGGGCTGCAGTACTGCCACCCTTACTTCTGCGCTGCCTTCAGAGCTGGGTGGCCAGAGAGCAGCGGCTGGTGACCGGGTGCCCAGCTCTGAAGATGTCAGAAATTATCTTTTCCTTCTGCTGGATAAAAGTAGACTGAAGCCCCAAAGTATCAATCATTCTGTCAGGTTGTGGCAGGACTACAGGACTGTGCCTAGGACCCAGCTCCAGGAGTCATGTGATTACATCAGAATCTCAGATTACATTTTAAAAAAAGGTTTTAGCTCTCCTGTTTTCAAGCTTTGCTTCCTAAACATGAACACAGGATGACACAACTGATGCAGCAATGTCTGCAGACAACCTAAAACAGTAGATCTGAGGGGAGAAATTGCCCTGTTCAAATTAATGAGATGCTAACTTAAGATGCACTGCTCGAGGAGGCTCCACCAACACCACCCCACCAGAGGACTCTGCATATGGCCAGAGAAGAATGCAGCAGGTCTGGCCCACCAACCCTAAGAGATACACCTAACTGCTGGTGTAAGTTCTGGGGGACTCCCTGCTGCCAAATTTGACAGAGATTGGGACACGTTTCAGAGGTTCCTGAACCAATGTTGGCTGCTGTTTCTCCTCCACCATCAATCATTTCCCATGGATAAGGCCCCTGTGGGCTCATCTTAAATTTGTTGATTCAGGCCTTGGCTTCCTGAAACAGTCCATCTCCCTCTTGTGACAATTAGAGGAATTTATTCAAGCTATGTCCATCATCTTCGGTGATCCCAACTATGTGCAGACCACCAAGGCAGCCCTTCACACCTTATGGCAAGGAGGCCAGGCCATACCAACTATGCTGTTGAATTTCATCATTTTTTCTTCTGACACTGAGTGGAATGAGGCAGCACAGCATCACCATTTCCACTTGGGCTTAAATGAGGATATAAAGGACGATTTTGCATGGATGGAGCCTCTGTCCAGTTTGAACAATCTGATTGATTTGTGCATCAGAATCAACTTCCACCTCATGGAACATTGTCATTAGCATACCCCGATTTTCTGGAAGCCGCCATTCACCCTGCCCCGACATCGCAAATAGGCAGGTCTTCCCTGACATCAGAGCTCCTGCAAACCAACCAGGTTCATCCACACCTCTCCAACTTGGAGAAGCACCAATGCTGGGCATTAGGTTTGTGTTTATAGTCTGAAGAACCTGGCCATCTTGCCTTGACATGTCCAGTGAAGACTAAGGCAGAACGGGGCCAGGAAAGACCAGATCCCCAGCCCTTAGGAGTGGGTCCAAGCTGAGTTGGTCTTCTCCCAACTTCGGTGGTTCCCAGCACCCATGGGCCACAGTTGGCACAACAGGATCCCTGAGTCAGTTTCTCTGAATATTTCTATTAATCTGACTAGCAGTAAGCCCCAAGATCCTTCTACAGACCCTAGACAACTCGGGGGCCTCAGGTAATTTTATGGACCTAAACTTTGCCAAGATCCATGCTGTTCCCACCATATCCAAGGACTTCTATATTTGGGAGGGGCTCAGTGGGGGGGGTGGGCTCTGGATGCAGAGGGTGAGGCTCAGTGGGGTGGGGATTCAGGTGTGGGGGGGTTCATTGGAGAGGTCTGGGTGTGAGGGGCTCTGGATGCAGGGGGTGAGACTTGGCGATGTGGGGATTCAGGTGTGGGGAGCTCAGTGGGAGGATTCCAGGGGCTGGGGGTCCGGATGCACTGGAGTTGGGCAAATAGGAGGGTAGCTCCCTATAGAGTGACCCCTCCCCTCACAGCTGAGGAGTGATGGGGTCAGGGGATGTGAAGCTTCCTGGAGCCAGGCGAGTTTGCTGAGGGTGGGTTTGACCCGGCCCCAGTGGCTCCCTGCAGGGGTAGTCTCATAGATTCAAGGACTGGAAGGGACCTCGAGAGGTCATCGAGTCCAGTCCCCTGCCCGCATGGCAGGACCAAATACTGTCTACACCATCCCTGATAGACATTTATCTAACCTACTCTTAAATATCTCCAGAGATGGAGATTCCACAACCTCCCTAGGCAATTTATTCCAGTGTTTAACCACCCTGACAGTTAGGAACTTTTTCCTAATGTCCAACCTAGACCTCCCTTGCAGCAGTTTAAACCCATTGCTTCTTGTTCTATCCTTAGAGGCTAAGGTGAACAAGTTTTCTCCCTCCTCCTTATGACACCCTTTTAAATACCTGAAAACTGCTATCATGTCCCCTCTCAGTCTTCTCTTTTCCAAACTAAACAAACCCAATTCTTTCAGCCTTCCTTCATAGGTCATGTTCTCAAGACCTTTAATCATTCTTGTTGCTCTTCTCTGGACCCTTTCCAATTTCTCCACATCTTTTTTAAAATGCGGTGCCCAGAACTGGACACAGTACTCCAGCTGAGGCCTAACCAGAGCAGAGTAGAGCGGAAGAATGACTTCTCGTGTCTTGCTCACAACACACCTGTTAATACATCCCAGAATCATGTTTGCTTTTTTTGCAACAGCATCACACTGTTGACTCATATTCAGCTTGTGGTCCACTATAACCCCTAGATCCCTTTCTGCCATACTCCTTCCTAGACAGTCTCTTCCCATTCTGTATGTGTGAAACTGATTTTTCCTTCCTAAGTGGAGCACTTTGCATTTGTCTTTGTTAAACTTCATCCTGTTTAACTCAGACCATTTCTCCAATTTGTCCAGATCATTTTGAATTATGACCCTGTCCTCCAAAGCAGTTGCAATCCCTCCCAGTTTGGTATCATCCGCAAACTTAATAAGCGTACTTTCTATGCCAATATCTAAGTCGTTGATGAAGATATTGAACAGCGCCGGTCCCAAAACAGACCTCTGTGGTACCCCACTCGTTATGCCTTTCCAGCAGGATTGGGAACCATTAATAACAACTCTCTGAGTACGGTTATCCAGCCAGTTATGCACCCACCTTATAGTAGCCCCATCTAAATTGTATTTGCCTAGTTTATCGATAAGAATATCATGCGAGACTGTATCAAATGCCTTACTAAAGTCTAGGTATACCACATCCACAGCTTCACCCTTATCCACAAGGCTCGTTATCCTATCAAAGAAAGCTATCAGATTGGTTTGACATGATTTGTTCTTCACAAATCCATGCTGGCTGTTCCCTATCACCTTACCACCTTCCAAGTGTTTGCAGATGATTTCCTTAATTACTTGCTCCATTATCTTCCCTGGCACAGAAGTTAAACTAACTGGTCTGTAGTTACCTGGGTTGTTTTTATTTCCCTTTTTATAGATGGGCACTATATTTGCCCTTTTCCAGTCTTCTGGAATCTCTCCCGTCTCCCATGATTTTCCAAAGATAATAGCTAGAGGCTCAGATACCTCCTCTATTAGCTCCTTGAGTATTCTAGGATGCATTTCATCAGGCCCTGGTGACTTGCAGGCATCTAACTTTTCTAAGTGATTTTTAACTTGTTCTTTTTTTATTTTATCTGCTAAACCTACCCCCTTCCCATTAGCATTCACTATGTTAGGCATTCCTTCAGACTTCTCGGTGAAGACCGAAACAAAGAAGTCATTAAGCATCTCTGCCATTTCCAAGTTTCCTGTTACTGTTTCTCCCTCTTCACTAAGCAGTGGGCCTACCCTGTCTTTGGTCTTCCTCTTGCTTCTAATGTATTGATAAAAAGTCTTCTTGTTTCCCTTTATTCCAGTAGCTAGTTTGAGCTCATTTTGTGCCTTTGCCTTTCTAATCTTGCCCCTGCATTCCTGTGTTGTTTGCCTATATTCATCCTTTGTAATCTGTCCTAGTTTCCATTTTTTATATGACTCCTTTTTATTTTTTAGATCATGCAAGATCTCTTGGTTAAGCCAAGGTGGTCTTTTGCCACATTTTCTATCTTTCCTAACCAGCGGAATAGCTTGCTTTTGGGCCCTTAATAGTGTCCCTTTGAAAAACTGCCAACTCTCCTCAGTTGTTTTTCCCCTCAGTCTTGATTCCCATGGGACCTTACCTATCAGCTCTCTGAGCTTCCCAAAATCTGCCTTCCTGAAATCCATTGTCTCTATTTTGCTGTACTCCCTTCTACCCTTCCTTAGAACTGTGAACTCTATGATTTCATGATCACTTTCACCCAGGCTGCCTTCTACTTTCAAATTCTCAACGAGTTCCTCCCTATTTGTTAAAATCAAGTCTAGAACAGCTTCCCCCCAGTAGCTTTTTCAACCTTCTGAAATAAAAAGTTGTCTGCAATGCAGTCCAAGAATTTGTTGGATAGTCTGTGCCCCGCTGTGTTATTTTCCCAACATATATCCGGATAGTTGAAGTCCCCCATCACCACCAAATCTTGGGCTTTGGATGATTTTGTTAGTTGCTTAAAAAAAGCCTCTCGTTATCCTGTTCACCACCCCCCATGCACTGGGACGAGCAGCTAAGCACACACCTGGATTGGGAAGCAGCTCAGCTGCCTGGCTCTTATTGAAAACGGCCCAAAGCTGGAGTTCTGCTGTGAGGTCAGTGCTCTCTTGCCCTCCCCTTACACAGCACATGTGAGGAAATTGCCCAGCAGGCACAGAGCTCCTGGCACCACCCCTCGCCCCCCCCCCCCCAACATTCCTCCATGAGGAGATAGCAGGACCAACTACAAGGGAGAAATCTTGGTGCACAACCCACGAGTCGCCTCTGTGTCATATCCAGTTTGGGGCCATCAAAGCAGCCTTTGAAGAATGGTTCCATCTTCTGGAGGGTGCTAGGGTTCCCAGTCCAAGTCCTGACAGACCATAAAAATTTGCAATACCTAAAAATGGCCAGGCACCTGAACCAGTGGCAGGCATGCTGATCTCTCTTATTCATGCTATTTGAGTTTGTTGTCACCTACTGGCCAGGGACAAGGAACAAGAAGGCAGATGCATGGTCACAAAAAATGAGTACTACAAACCTGGTGAGGAGACTATGTCCATGATTCTCAAGCCCTCAAACTTCATTTCTGAAGTTATCTGGCCTCTGACCTCCATCTGCTCTCAGTTACCAAGTGATCCCTTTGCAATCCAAACCCGTCAAGACTTAGACCAGGACCAGTCCTCCACAGGCTTCACATTCCAGGACATGATCCTACACCACAAGGGATGCATCTATGTGCCCGAAGGGGCCACTTGGCTTTGAGTCCTACAACTTTGCCTCAAAGCTCTCCTAGCAGGCCACTTTGGCCATTTTAAGACCCAAGAACTGGTTTCCAGGAACTTTCGGTGGGTGCTATGCACACTTCTGTTGGGTCTTACCCAGAGTCCTTTGACCTTTGCACCTGGACCAATACCCCCCATTCAAGACTGCTGGTCTTCTCCAGCCCTTACCCACTCCACCTTGGCCTTGGGTCGTCATCATATCAATAGATTTTATCGTCGAATTACCACCCTCCCAAGGGCACACTACCATTCTAATGGAGGTTGACCATTTAACTAAGATGGTGCATTTTGTTCCATGTCGAGCACTTCCCTCTACTGAGCAGACAGCCTACCTGTTTGTGAGCAACATCTTTTATCTGCATGGCTTACCTATAGGTGTGGTGTCTGACTGAGGATCCCAGTTTATTTCCCACTTCTAGTGAGAATTTCTATGATGCCTGAGTGTTCAGATCTTAACTTTGTAATAGGGTCAGGCCAGATGGCTATAAGAGAGTGGTCGAAGGTAGATACATTAGTTCCAGGTTAAGCAGGTCCCTTTTCCCTGGGTAAGATAACAGGGACTATTCCTTAACACTCAGGAACTTTCTAGAACTAATTAAGGCAGGTAGGCTAATTAGGACACCTGTAGCTAATTGGGAAGCTGCTAGAATTAATTAAGGCTAATCAGAACACCTGGTTTAAAAAGGCTCTCACTCCAGTTAGTGAGATGTGCACAAGGAGCTGGGAGTGAGAGGATATGCTGCTGGAGGACTGAGGAGTATAAACGTTAACAGACATCAGGAGGAAGTTCCCGTGGTAAAGACAAAGAAGGTGTTGGGAGGAGGCTATAGGGAAGTAGCACAGGGAATTGTAGCTGTTGTGCAGCTGTTCCAGAAGGCACTCTAAACAGCTGCAGTCCACAGGGCCCTGGGCTGGAACCCGGGTAGAGGGTGGGCCCGGATTCCCCCCCAAACCTCTCAACTCCTGATCCAAAACAGGAGATTCCACCAGAGGGGAAGGTCTCTGGGCTGTTCCCCGACCCACATGGTGGATCAGCAGAAACTGTGGGGATTGTTCTTACTCTTTTCCCCATACTGGCCAGTGATGAGGTTATCTGAGTGAACAGCAGATTTGAGCCATGAAAGTGGCCAAACTGAGAGCTACTGTGAATCTCTGAGGCAAGCAAAATCTGCCAATAGGTGCAGGACCCACCAGGGTAGAGGAGGAACTTTATCACAACCTCAACAGCCTATGATCCCAACACCAATGGGCAGGAGGCATGGGTCAGTTAGGTCCTTGAACAGTACCTACTTTGCATCCTAAACTGTCATCAGGATGATTGACTGTCCCTATAAGTGCTGGAACTAGGCTTGCGGGGGGTGCTGCCACCCCCCGCTGGCTTGAAGTGGTTTCCATTATATACAGGGTTTACAGTTTGGTTAAATGGCTCTCAGCACCCCCACTATAAAAATTGTTCCAACACTTGTGGCTGTCCCTGATCCCTCATGCCGAGTTTGTGTTAACAACAATGCCATATATGCCTCCACCAAGCAGACACTCTTCTTTGCTAACTATGGTTTCCATCTTCATGCTCATCCAGAGATCCCCTCTGAATTGCTGATGCCTGCTGTTACCAAACTCAAAACCCACATCCAGCATGTACACTAAGAACTCCAGAGGCAATTAGGAGTCACCAAGGCAACCTACAAATGGTATGCCACGTGGTCCTGCCAGCCAACACCTGGCTTAGGGATAAGGGATAAGGTGTGCTTGTCCACCTGGAATCTGCAATCAATTCACCCCTCCACAAAGCTGGACCATAAGTACCCGGGGCCTTTCCAGATCATGAAACAAATTAACCTGGTCACTTTCAAGTTACAGTTCCCAGATTCCCTCAAGATTCACCCAGTCTTCCATAAAAAGCAACAGAGTCCTGTGGTACCTTATAGACTAATAGATGTAGTGGAGCATAAGCTTTCGTGGGTGCATACCCACTTCGTCAGACACATGAAAGCTTATGCTCCACTACATCTATTAGTCTATAAGGTGCCACAGGACTCTTAGTCTGGATCTGTAAAAAGCAACAAACACAGCTACCCCTTTGATACCAGTCTTCCCTGTCTCTCTTCTAAAACCATTAGTCAAGAACCCCTTCCCAACCCATACTACTCCCCCCTCCCCCTATAACTGTTCAGGGCCAAGAAGAATATGTGGTTTGGCAGATTTCAGACTCTTGTCAGATTTGAGGAAAACTACAGTAGCTAATTAACTGGGATGGATATGGCCCTGATGAACGTTCATGGGAACCTGCAGAACACATCCATGCCCTGAATTGCCTACACACCTTTCAACATACTTACCCCTGAGAAATCAGGTCTCAAGGCCTCTGGGGAGGTACTATCAGTAATCAGGGCCTGCAGCAGAGCTAGTCTCCAAGCAGCCTCATCAGTACAGCTGGCCTGCAGTAAGCTGCCTGATTAGCCACACTGCCTGATCAGCTGCAGAAGCCAGCAGTAGCAGCAGCTCACTGGCTTCTCAACACTTATGCCCACCACTGTGCCTGCTCCTGTGTTGCTCCCAGCCTTGCCTCTGTCCTGCCCCTGCCTTGAACCCCTCCTTACCTGTTACCCTGCTTGCTCCAGTTCCTGCCTCTGTTTTGACTCTTGGCTCTGGCTCCTGACTACTGACTCTAGCTTGACCCTAGCCCTTGAGTGCTGATGCCCACTCTGACCAGTAGGCTAGACTTCCCTCATCCTGGTTGACTGGTAGAGGGTATATAAAATCCTCCTAGGGAGGTATGTAATGCTGAGTGGAGGAAGTTCTGTAGGAAATAGCAGGGGCAGGATAATGTCTGCTCTTTCTCAATTCCATTTTATGGACATTATCAGCAGAAGCCTCAAAACCCACCTGTGATGGAGTCATGGCATGTCTTGGCAAGCCACAATACCAATTAGTTGTGCAACAAGTTTACGTATTTGGTGCTGACACAATGCAGTCCCACTTATCTTTTTCTGGTCCTTTTCTTCAGCCCTGCAGAACCATTTTCAGTACACTTTCTGTCCTCCCTGTGATCCTGAGGAGTAGGAGATTGAACTGAAGGCAGAGAGGAAGACTGGAGATGTTGATTCTATAACAGCAGTGTCAGAACCAGGGTTAGAAGACTTAGCTGGTTTAGGTTTGGGACATGAGTCGTGGAGTCATAGATGGCTTAGGAACTGAGGAATGTTCAATATTGGCTACTGAGAGCAGGAATTGAGATCTGTACAGGGGACTAAGTTGAAGAAACAGCTCTGGTGAATGTCTGCTTTCCCATTATCACATGCAAGAGTTTCTTTAAGCTTGCATTCTTCACAGATCATTCTGAGGTCAGTTGTGGAATCCAGAGGTAAGGGGGAAATAGGTAAAGTTACCCCAAAATATGACTCTATTCTAAAACTTTTCTAAAAACTATGTTAAACACTAGTTAAATTCTAAAAACTAACTATATACAAGGTAAAAAATAGAGTTAGTTGTCTCTGCGGGTCAGACAGGGACATAAACTGAGCTCCTTTAGCTTCCTCCTCCTCCTTGAGCACCGAACATTCAGTGATGTGAGGCAGCCCCCATGCAACTCCCAAAGGGCCCAACTTCCCAGAACAGTCTGGATCATTGTGGTGCAGGCACTTTGAATTCCCTGAGTGGGAGTATGCATAGGCTCCCTATAACAGGGTTCTCTGACCTTTAGGGCACCTCCTCCTGGTTGCTCTGGGAATTAATTCCTTCCATCACTCATTCACACACTCTGTAGCATCCCCCCCTCACTCTCTGGGACTTAGGGTGCTCTCTCATCATGGCTTGGCCCTTCAGCCAGGTCACTATGTATTTTCCCCCTTCTGGGGTATCAAAGTCCCACAGGATGAACCATCCCAGGCAGTGTTCAAATCCACTGTCCTGATTGTGCCACTTCCCCAGCAGCTGGTAGGGGAACCCAGGCCCACCTCCGGGTTCCTGTACAGGGACCATCTAATCAGTGGCCAAGGTCTGTACCATCTTAAACCTCAGCCTTTTCCTACACCTTCTCCCCTTAGGTTTGTTTCCTTCCTTCCTTCCTTCTCTAATGTCTTCTGCAAGCTCCCGAGCTTGCAGCACTCTTCTGCTGCCAACTTCCTTGCATATAGTAACCCTACCTGTTCCTTCTCAAGTGGGCTATATCATCTGTCTGGGGTTACTTAGACCACCTAATTCTCTTCAGGTTTGGCCTGTCTGGTTAATTGGCCCCTTCAGAGCCTCATTAACCCTTTCCAGGCTACTATGGGGGTAAACACCCCATCACACTCCCTAAAAAATAACTCCCGTTAATTAAATAAGTTTATGAATATATTATAATACTATCACCTTCTACAGAGTTGCATAATCACTTCATATAAGTGTGCCATATTACAGGATCTCAAGTGAAGTGACCTAATAATGGATGCAGCTTTGGACAGCCATGGTTTAGTTGTGAAAACTTGTAGTGTAGCAGCATTCAAGGGAGGCACACAGGCACACTTGACATTTTTCCTAAAACAGTTATATTTTAAATGAAAAATACACTGACAGAACAAGTAGAGAATACTTGATCAGTGTAACAGACACTGCACTTGATCCTGAAGTGCTTAGTATGTAAAACTCATTGCAATGTGCCTACTGAGACCTTAAAAAAAAAAAAACAATAACAACAACCCACACACCATCAAGTGCTAAATCAGATCACTTGTAGTCAAAAGGCAGCTCCCATTATGGACTGTTATGAAAAGGAGCTTCTCAATCAGCCAGTGTTGAAGGGATGAAATGAGAGAGTTTAACTGTGCAATAAAAGCCGGTTCAAGCTGATGTTTAAAAGATTGTAAAGTGCCAACAGTACTGCAGTCAGTGCTATACATATTTTTAAAAGATTAAATAAAGTTGTGTGAAGATTTACTTGATAACCACTAAAATGTAATAGAAATCCAGTGACTTCATGATTTTTTGTTGGGTTTTTTACTTTCCTCCTGTCGCCACCTCCCCCTGTCCAGGAGAATTCGCTTCTTGCATCTTGATCTTTACATCACAGACTATGCTTTTTTATCTCCGTTCAAGCTGCCTAGAACATTTCTTGCCTACTTTTTCCTACAGTCTTTGCACAATAACTTATTCCTATAATTTTCCAAACAAATGAGGCACCAGGACTTTTTTTTTTTTTTTTGTGAATGGATTCACACCCCAAAACTTTATTGAGGCTTTAAATGTCCAATAAGTCTAAAGAGTTTGATTAAACAAGACAAATAGGTTTACAGATAGACAGTGGACTACTGTCCTGGAACATATGATGCATCCTTATATGTTTTGTTCCTTCCTCTTCTTCAAGTCTAGGCTCAATGTGTTTTTCTGCTTGGTGAGGGAGGGCATTTGTATTTGAGTCAGGAAAGTCGGAACTCTTCTTTTTTGGAAGTTTAACTAATACTTTGTCTTAAACATCTTTGGGTTTACTGATGTCTGTCAATGGGAGGTGCCTGATAAAGCTGGCTGGGAAATGGTTTTCCCGTCCTGTGGGATTTTGACATGTTGACCATTTTTCCAGTCCCAAATTGCCAATTCGAAGAGTCAAATTTTTGTTGAAAAGCAAAAACTTTCAGATTTGAGTCAATCCAAATATTTCATTTTAATAAATTCTTAATGTTTCAGTTTTGACATTTTTTTTTGTTTTAAATTATAAATTAATTTAAATTTCAATACAAGAAGTTATTTTGACATGAAAAACAGAACTTTGTTTAGAAAATGTTGAAACAGGATATTTCAACAATTCTGAAACTCCCCCCTCCCCCGAAATGTTTTGGAAACAGAACGTTTGTCAAAATCAACCCTTTCCTGGGAAAAGTTTAATTTTTGACAAATTGGTATTTTCCAGCAGAAAAATGTTTTATAAAATAAATCCCAACCAGCTCTAATGCCTGTAAAATTCAGCTGCAGCAGCAGTTAATATAAGTAAGTAGTGTAATAACCAGGTGGGAGAATAGCTCACTACAGGAAACTCTGGTTCCCATACTCTCCACAGTTCTGTACTACAGAGGGCAGCATAAGGAGTAGAATTTGAGGTAAAATGGAGTTATAACCCAGGATGGTTGGAGCCGGGGGGCAAGTCTATGGAACATGTTCTCCAATTGCTATGAACCCAAAGAAGCCTTTCTATGTGAAGACTGTGAAGTTGGGCTCCATGAGTATTGGGGGATGTTTGGCCAGAAGCAGGCAAAAAAGAGGAGCTGCTGTTCTATGCTGCATGCTCATTAAATCAATTTCCTGACATTGCAGGCACCTCAGGCCTTGGTACACCTGGGTCCCCCCTGTTCACAGCCTATGGCACACAACAGCTTAGCCTCCTGAGGGCCGTAATACTTTGGTCAATTCTGGTTGTTGGATTTGGTGTGGAGTGGCTGGGTGGTGTTTAGTGGCCTGTAATATTCAGGAAGTCATACTAGATGCTCTGGTGGTCCCATCAGGCCTTAAACTCTATGATTATGTTTCTCTCTCACACACACATGCATTCCCCAAAAACAAAAAGACCCAGCAGATTTTCTAGCAAAAATCTGCACAGATATTAATTGTCCTTTAAGTAGTAACCTCTCCTCCACGATATCTCATCCCCGCTCACAACTTGAGGACAGGGATAGCATGCAACCATCGTGAGGGAGCAATATGAATGAAATGACTCTCCATGCAGATACCCTCAGATATGCCAGGATGGAACCAAAATGTCCTTGTAATTCTTAATGATCCATACCAGGTACACTCAGAATGTCACACCAATTGCACTCAAATCGTTGTATCTGTAAGGATTCTCCAGGTAGGTTACCAAACTGAATTCTCTGCTTACTTTTTCTCTCTCATAGGTTCTTTTGAAGGACAGAATATAGGCATCTATTTTTATAACATTTTCTCTGTGCTTAAGCAGAATTGCTTATTCATTTGAGAAGATCTACTTAGCTGTATAGAGGTAATATTAAAAGTCTTTAGATATGACATAACAAGAAAGATATTACATCAGGCAAGGGTTGGAAAGGAGGTTTACACTAGAATATATTTGTCTACTTTGGGAAATTACATTATGCAAGAACACAACCCTGAAGAGTAGCTTCAATGTTAAACAATGATGTGGTGGTCAGTGTAGAAAGGGAGTGTCGTGTTTAATGGTGTGTCAGTGGTTGAGGTTAACTAGAGTAAAGTGGCATGATAGTGGACATAGTGTACCAGAGAATCTGGCCTTCAATGTATAACGCTGTATTATTTTTGAGTCTTCAAGGATGTGTTATAAAATGATATAGTTTCCCAGTTTAGACAAGCCAGACAAAGTTATGATAGTGATGGTTTTTGCAAGGTACATGGCATGTTAATTCCTTATGTCTTAATTTTTTGTTGGTGGTGACATAGGCTTATTGGGTTAGCATGGTAATATGGGTTACTGGTGGAGAGATTTTAGAATGAAGAGGGTTTTGAGGAGAGTTTAGAGGAGGAGAGGGAAAATGTGAGGCATACAGAATCTTGAAGGACATTCCAGGTGTAGGTGAGAAAGCAAAGCAGTGCTTATGGGAGAAAGATGTGAAAAGAAGTGTAAGGAAGTAAAACAGCAGAGCTCTGTCCAATTTGGAATGTGGGGATGCATATTTGAACATGAAAGATTTTAGGTTGCATATGGGTATGCACAATAGTAAATTTTTCATTCATTTTTGGACCTGTGCTCTATGTGCCCAAGGGGAGCCTTTGATAGGTGTGCTACTGCCTCAGTTTCCCCTCCTGTGCTTCTGAGATAATCATATGCCACACAGTTAGTGTTACAAATATCCCCTTCTGGGCTCTGGCTTATTGATATACAGATTAAATTTCCTACTTGCACAGGAAACTCCCCTCTTGTTCATATCTTGGCTTCAGGTTTCCCTGCCCTTTCATTAGGGTCTATGTGTAGTTCTCTCTTCCCATGTATAAGGCTTCACTACAGTCCTTCAACCTCTTGGTTGCAAGGATCCTCCATAGCCCTAATCCTAGAGGCTGTGAAAAATTCTAGGAAGTTCCAGGCCTCTCACTAGCTTCTGACCATAGGCCCACGTGGGCTCTTTTCCCAGGCCCTTGCTAGGTGAGACCTAATAGCCAATGTCCCCCCTTGAATCTTCTAGTGGAACAACTGCCTACTATCTTCCTTGACTCCCCAAAACTAATAACAGGTCTTGCTTTGATCACATGACCAATCATATGGCCTTTGGGCTACATATCCCCATCAGCCTCTGATTACATCAACCAGAATTCTGGGCCTTAAACGGTCATCAACAAGCAGAACGAGTCATTCCTGCACTTACAAAATCAGCACAATATTATGGTTCATAAGAGCAAACACAATTTCACATGGAAATCTTTTTCGAAAAAATCATATCTGTCACAGTACACAATATTTTTAATCACACTTACACATTTTGCTGTATTTTCTATGCTGGAACACAATTTTGCATGAAAGATATTTTGGAAAATAATTTGTTACTTTAAAATTTGGCAAGACATGTCAATGCAGTTTAAATAAAAGTTTGTTCCTGCAGATGAGATATTACATGAAAAATCTTTCATATAGAATCATGTCTATTAGAGGAAAATGTGGCTTAACTGTACAGTTTTGTCTAAGTATTGCATTTTCTTTTTTCTTGCGGTCTCTTTCTTTCTTTAAAAATAAAGTAATTGAATTTACAGTCAACATCAATGCAATGTTAAGTCTGAAAAAGTAAACATATAACAGTCAGGGCATTTTACAGTGTAAGCGTAGCCAGCATTACTACTCTTACTTTGTTTAAAAAGAGAGTGTGTGTGTGTGTATTGTGGTGTGATTCAGACTAAGTAAGTCTTTAAAGAAAACGAGAACAGCAGCACTCAATCTTAAAAAAACAAAAAACAAAACAAAAAAAAACAAGTTACCTCTTTTTGGCATCCCCTTCTAATTTTGTCCTTTTTTTCCTGGTTCTTGCAAGAAGCAGCTCCACCCCTTCTAATGATATAATAAATAACTCCAGCAGCAGTCAATTGTTCAGACTTAAAGGGGTTCAATCAATTCTTTGAACAGTGAATTTGTTTAGTGTTGATAAAACTATTAAGTTATTAGCATGCTGCAGGGTTTCGCCTAAGAACCAGGAAGAAAAGGAAAAAATTAAATGGCAAAGACTGGGGTAAAGTAAGGTAGAATACAAGCAGATTTAAAAAGAAAGACTAAGATTTGTTTACAGTATAACACCTAGGAGTTGCCCCATTGGATCAGACTCAGGGTCCATCTACTCCACTTTCCTGTCTCCAGCAATGTCCAATACCAGATGCTTCTGAGGAAGGGATAAGAACACACTAGTAGGCAGATGTATGATAAACTGAGAAGAACACACTTTACAAAGTGAAGGTCAAAAAAAAAAAAAAAAAAGCCAGAAGTGTGTTAAAGTTAGAACACCAAGGTGGCCAAGTTAAAGTTCCTGCCAATATATATATTTGCATTTTAAATTGTAACCATTTAAAATTGCATTAAACGTTTTTCCATTTCCAATAGTTATCACTTTCTATAGATTTTAATAAATACATAGCATATCTGATAACTTAAGATAAACATTTCATGTGTTATTATGGATGTAAACCAGTGGTCTGAATGAGCTCTCTCTTACCATCTAGTGATGAACTAGAGTAAAAGACCCCATGTGCATAGACATACCTACTTTGCCAAGATGATCAATTTTGCCCATTTTGGATTAAAATTCACCTAAGTGTGGAATGCAAGGCTAATGAAATGTTATCTTTGTTGTGTGACTAAAAGGCATCAGAACTGTACTTAATATGCCCTAGATGAGGGGTCACAATGTCTACACTGCAAGCAAAAAACAAAAACTACCTCTGGCAGAGAGTCTCAGAACTCATGTCCACAAACTCAGGATCATGGGGCTCTTACTATGGTGCTAAAAATAGCGGTGTAGATGCTCCTGCTTGGGCTCTGAAACCCTGTGAGAGAAGGGTGGGTCTCAGAGCCCAAACTTCAGCCTGAGTGCAGGGCTGGCTCCAGGCACCAGCTCAGCAAGTAGGTGCTTGGGGCGGCCAAGGGGAAGGGGTGGCACGTTGGACTCTTCAGCAGCAATTCGGCGGCGGGTCCGTCGATCCCTCTTGGAGGGAAGGACCTGCCACCGAAGAAGAAAGCGGCATGGTGGAGCTGCCGCCAATCGCGGCTTTTTTTTTTTCCCCCCCCGCTGCTTGGGGTGGCAAAACCCCTGGAGCTGGCCCTGCCTGAGTGGATGCACCTACATTGCTATTTTATACAGTGCCATAGTGCAAGCCCAAGACTGTAGATCTGGGTACTGAGACTCGCTGCTTAGTGTGGGGTACTGAGCCAAATCCAAGTTAAAGTCACAAGGGGTGGAATAGATGTTCCTGTTTGGTGGTGAGGACTATTTTAGATGCTATTTGACTCTCCAGTGTTTAAAGGAAGAGCTAAATAGACTTAATTGAGGGGCTTTTTCTCATTGACCACTGGAGCTGAAGTCACTGATAAGCCTTAGACCCAGTATGGAGATAGTGTTTTGGTGGAAGACAATGCTGAGATGGCAATGAGGTACTCTGGGGAATTCTGCACAAAAAGTTCCCTGGCCAACAGCGTCTGGGCTGGCTGCCCAGCTGGTGCAATCCCATGGCAGCCCCGGAGTGGGGGCAGCAGGCCCCAGCCCCCCCGTCCCGCTCGGGTCCCGCAGGGGAACGAATGGGGCTGGGCTGCCAATGCCTCCGCCCCGGGACCGCCGCGGGATAGCACCAGCTGGGCAGCCAGCCCAGAGGCGACTGGTCAGGGGCTGGGCGCAGCGTGCGCGCTGCTGGGTCCCCACAACAGGCCCTGGCTCGGGGGGTTCGGGAGCGCCAGAGCTGCAGCCACCGAGCTTGGCCATCGGCCGCTTCCTCCCCCCGCGGCAGTGGGAGCTGCAGCAGCGGCTGCTCCCGAGTCCCGCTGCCCAGGGGGGAGAACAGCCCCGCGGGCCGCCCCCCTACTCTCCCTACCGCCCGACTGAGTCCTGCCTGCGCTCGGGGCCAGGCCGGACTCTCACTCACCCTGGCCCCGCGCTCCCCCTGCATCTCCGGGGCCTCCCTCCAGAGCTTGTGGAGGGAGGAGGAATGGTGAACCTGGAGAAGAGGCAGGGATTTGGGGAGGGAGACAATGGGGGAAGGAGGGGGCGGAGTTGGGGCGGGGGGGGGGGGCGAGCACTTCTGGGCTCCGGTGCATTTGCTTGTTTGTCCAGTGTCCCAACCTAACATTGGTCGGGACGCGGGACAAACAAGCAAATATCGGGACAGTCCCAAAAAAATCGGGACGTCTGGTCACCCTATAGCCAATACACTCGAACCCACCCCCCCACCCTCCCGAGCCCAGCCATGGGGCCCCCCAGCCCAGATACCTGCACCCCTGTGACATTGCACCCCATAAGACTTTATGGAAATATGCTTATGAATGTATATATGACATAACTGGAATATGTTTTATGCTACATATGCCATGTAACATATTTCTGCAAAGGTTATGATCTACTGAATATATTCATCCTATTTATATGCATGTATCATTTTTGTATTCAAAGTTATGAATATTGGCTGTGTACTTGTTTGATTTTAAGTAGCCTTAGTAAGACATTTGGTCAGCTTCTTAAGAAAGGAATTTGCAAGTTAAGTGCCCAATCAAGAAACACTTAACAGACAAGGGAACCTTGGAAGACTCTAATCCACATAAGAAGTCTACCTGGGGATGTTCAAGGTAGCAGGTAAGCAATGGCTGCCACTTGTAAGGAACTTGAGTCATGCATGGACATGTGACTTGCCCCTGTGATTCCAAAACTCCATCTTGGAGCTGGATTCTGCATAGGAGAGAGGAGAGGGTCTCCACCCACAAGAGAGAGTCTATTTAAGCCCTTGGGAGACCCCTCCATTTTGTGTTCAGCTGGCTCAAGACATAGCCTCTCCACCCCCAAAGGATACCTGAAAGAAACTGAAACAAAGGACAGTAACCACAGGGGTGTGAGTGATTTCTGGATCCAAACTAGAAAGAGGCTAGTCTATAAAAGAAACTTATTGGAACATCTCTGAGGGTGAGATTTCATCTGTAATCATTTTCTTACTGTATTAGGTTTAGACTTGCATGTTTTATTTTATTTTGCTTGATAATTCACTTTGTTCTGTCTGTTACTTGGAACCACTTAAATCCTACTTTTTGTATTTAATAAAATAACTTTTTACTTATTAATTAATTCCAGAGTATATATTAATACTGGGGGGGGGGGGGGGCGAGAACAGCTGTGCATATCTCTCTATCAGTGTTATAGAGGGCAAACAATTTATGAGTTTACCCTGCATAAGCTTTATACAGGATAAAACAGATTTATTTGGGGTTTGGACCTCATTGGGAACTAGATACCTGGGTGTTGGAGACAGGAACACTTCTTAAGTTGTTTTCAGTTAAACCTGCAGCTTTTAGGGATGTGGTTCAGACCTGGGTCTGTGTTTGCAGCAGGCAAGCGTGTCTGGCTCAAATAAGGCAAGGTTCTGGAGTCCCAAACTGGCAGGGAAAATGGGATTGGGGTAGTCTCAGCACATCAGCTGGCAGTCCCAAGGGGGTTTCTGTGATCCAACCTGTCACAACCCCCTCCCCCCCAGAGCCCAGCCATGCCCCCCGTAGCCCAGACACCCACCCCGTACTCCTCCGAGCCCAAGGATCCAGAGGGAGAAACAGCCTGATGCTTGACCCCAGGCTTCTGTGGAGTTTCCTGAGCACCATCATCTCCTTCCCAGAGGGCATGTGGGGAACTGCAGCTGCCAGGAACCCTCTAGCTCCCTCCTCTTCGCCCCCCAGCAGTGTTTTCTATGTGCAAGCTGGGCTCTGCTGGATCCAGTGGCCCCTAGTGGCAGTTAACAGCACTGCAGTCCATTTCTGTGGGGGAAAGAAAATTCTGCGTGCATAACATTAATTTCTGCAAAATTCTGCATTGCACAGTGGTGCAGAATTCCCCCAGGAGTAAGGAGGTTCTCTGCTACCTAGTGAAATTATTAGAACTGAAATCACTAAAAGCTGGGCTAGATAGTGGAACCGCAGGACAGGGCATTGTAGCTGAAAGAGGCATGATGAGATGCAGCAGCAGCACAAGTGCCCCCTACCCCACAAATCCTACAGCTGTGATTAACAGCTGGGCTAGGTGATCATGGCACAGTGGAACTGGACTACAAAAAAGACAGCAGGGCAACAGCAGAGGTGACAGCGGTGACAGGTGGCAGCAGCAACATCCCTCCCACAAAGGGGCTGGAGGTGAACCCTCCTGAAAGCATCACTGGACTCTGGGACTTTGCTGACCTCGGACAACAAACCATGAATGAGGTGAGGGAAAGAGGGAGTGGTGTATTAAAGAGGCATTTGTCCATTGGACTTTCACATTGCAAGGTGGAAAATTGAGGCAAGATACTGTAGGGTGGGTGTTTTACTTATGGTTTGCATACTTTTGAATCATTGTTGCTATGTCAAGTATCAAGTGGTAGCCGTGTTAGTCTGTATCCACAAAAACAACAAGGAGTCTGGTGGCACCTTAAAGACTAACAGATTTATTTGGGCATAAGCTTTAGAGGGTAAAAAAACCACTTCTTCAGATGCATGGAGTGAAAATTACAGATGCAGGCATTATATAATGACACATGAAGTGAAGGGAGTTACCTCACCAATGGAGAACCAATGTTGACAGGGCCAATTCGATCAGGGTGGCTGTAGTCCACTCCCAATAATAGACGAGGAAGTTTCAATTCCAGGAAAGGCAAAGCTGCTTTTGTAATGAGATAGCCACTCCCAGTCCCTATTCAAGCCCAAATTAATAGTGTTAAATTTACAAATGAATTTTAGTTCTGCTTTTAGTTCTCTTTGAAGTCTGTTTCTGAATTTTTTGTTGTTCAAGTATAGCGACTTTTAAATCTGTTATAGAATGTCCAGGAAGATTGAAGTGTTCTCCTACAGGCTTTTGTATGTTACCAATCCTGATGTCCGATTTGTGTCCATTTATTCTTTTATGTAGGGACTGTCTGGTTTGGCCAATGTACATGGCAGAGGGGCATTGCTGGCACATGATGGCATATATAACATTAGTAGACATGCAGGTGAATGTACATTCTATAACAGATTTAAAAGTAGCTATACTTGAACAAAAAACTTCAGAAACAGACTTCAAAGAGAAACAGCAGAACTAAAATTAATTTGCAAAGTTCTTGAAATCAATGGGAGCCTGGAAGATGCTGGTTTGTCACTCCAGCCCAGGAAGGATTACACGAAGCCAAGAGTTGTTCAGGCACTTCCTTCAGGGCACACAGTTTATTATTTAAACACTGGATAAATTCATGGAGGTTAAGTCCATTAATGGCTATTAGCCAGGATGGGTAAGGAATGGTGTCCCTAGCCCAGGGGACTCAAACACGCAGCCCAGGGGCCGCATGCGGCCCGTGGGGTGATTTTCTGCAGCCCGCAAGCCCCTCGCAGCCCCCCCCCACACTCCCTCAGTGTTTACCAGAGCCAGGGCCGGCTCCAGGCACCAGCCCACCAAGCATGTGCTTTGGGGGGCACCTGGAGGGGGGCGGCGCGGCGCTCCGGCCCGAGAGCGGGGCCACAACCGGGCTCGCCGCCCTCCCCCGGCACTCCAGCCACCGGGGAGAGCGGAGCCCCAGCCGGGGGTGGGGGGGGGTCGGCGGGAGGCTTTTTTGCCTCAGGCGGCAAAAAAGCCAGAGCCAACCCTGACCAGAGCAGCGGCCGTACATGCACTGGGAGCAGGGCAGGCTGCCTGCCTGCCCTGCCCTGCGCAGCTCCGGGAAGAGGCTGGAACGGGGGGAAGGGGGGCGGGACAGAGGGGCTGTGTGTGGCTGTTGCTTTAGACAGCACCCCCAGCAGCTCCCATGGCCGCGGATCCCAGTTCCCGGCCAATGGGAGCTGCTGGGGGCGTTGCCTAAAGCAACAGCCACACACAGCCCCTCTGCCCCCCCCCCATCCCCACGTTCCAGCCTCTTGTGGGGGCAGGGCAGACAAGCAGGCAGGCAGGGAGCCTGCCCTGCCCCCGGTACGCGCTGGGCCAGATCCTGCCCCCCAAGCCCCTCCTGCAGCTGAACCCCCTGCCCTGAGCCCCCTGCCGCACCCTGCACCCCGACCCCCTGCCTCACCCCTCACCCTTCCTGCATCCCAACCCACTGCCGAGCCCCATGCCACACCCCTCCTGCACCCCAACCCCCTGCCGTACCCTGCACCCCGACCCCCTACCCTGAGCCCCTGCCGCACCCTGCACCCCGACCCCCTGCCATACCCTGAATCCCTCCTGCACCCCAATCCCCTGCCTCACCCCATACCCCTCCTGCATCCCAACCCAGGGCCTTGAGCCCCATGCCGCACCCCTCCTGCGCCCCGACCACCTGCCATACCCTGCATCCTTCCTGCACCCTGACCCCTGCCCTGAGCCCCCCGCCGCACCCTGACCCCTTGCCTCACCCTGCACACCTCCTGCACCCTGACCCCCTGCCCTGAGCCACCCGCCGCACCCTGCACCCCGACCACCTGCCCTGAACCCCCTGCCACACCCCGCACTCCTCTTACACCCCGACCCACTGCCCTGATCCCCCTGCCGCACCCCACACGCCTCTTGCACCCCAACCCACTGCCCTGAGGCCCCTGCCGCACCCTGCACCCTGACCCCTTGCTGTACCCCTCACCCCTCCTGCACCCCACACCCCAACTTCCTGCCCTGAGCCCCCATCACACCCCACACCCCTCCTACACCCCCTGGGGGCAGGGAGGGGGCAGAGTTGGGGTGGGGATTTCGGGGAAGGGGTGGGAAGAGGCGGGGCAGGGGCGGGGCCTCATGAAAGGGGTGGAGTGGGGGCGGGGCTGCGGTGGGGGGGAGGTGTCAGTAATGCGGCCCTCGGGCCAATGTACTAGTCCTCATGTGGTCCTCATGGTCATTTGAGTTTGAGACCCCTGCCCTAGCCTCTGTTTGTCAGAGGGTGGTGATGGATGGCAGGAGAGAGATCGCTTGATCATTACCTGTTAGGTTCACTTCTTCTGGGGTACCTGGCATTGGTCACTGTCGGTAGACAGGATACTGGGCTGGATGGACCTTTGGTCTGACCCAGTACAGCCGTTCCTATGTACTAAACTCACAAAGTAACACAAAACAAAGCTATTCCCTGAACAAAGCAGCTGTAGGGGCCCAGAGGCCTTTCCCCTTGCATGTTTGCACCTGCTCCAGAGCCTGCCATAGGATCTGTCATAAATATAAAGGGAAGGGTAACAACCTTCCTGTATACAGTACTATAAAATCCCTCCTGGCCAGAGGCACAAAATCCTTTTACCTGTAAAGGGTTAAGAAGCTCAGGTAACCTAGCTGGCACCTGACCAAAAGGACTTTGCGAACAGGGGCTGCTAATAGGGAGTTTGGAAGGGGAGTGGGAAGGGGACAAGGTTCACTTGCTGTTCTTTAAAACCTGTAAACTAAACTACATTCAAAACTTTGTGATTTAAACAACACCCTTTCATTAACTAGGTAGCTGCAGGACACAATGCAGGCAGAAGCCCAGCAGCAGAGTGGGGGCTATCCAGTTTATTGCGCTGAGTGCAGCATGTATGATTACCTGCCCTGTGGGCGGGTGGCGTATGTGTGCTTTCGGTGCAAGGAACTCCTGGCCCTCAGAGACCACGTACGGGCTTTGGAGGCCAGGGTGGCGGAACTGGAGGAGCTAAGGGAGGCAGAGAGGTATGTTGATGAGGCTTTCTGGGACTCTGTAGAATTGTCCCACCTCCAGTCAGACAGCCCCTGCACCATTGAGGAGGATGAAAGGCTCAGGGAAGCAGAGCAGTCAATGAGAGCAGAGGGAAACTTTCCCATAGTTGGGACCCTCCTTCCAGATGGTGTTAGGGTATCCTCTCGCACTGAGGTTACCTCTCCAGGGGAGGGAACTCCAGTCACTAGGAAAAGGCAGGTGTTAGTAATGGGAGATTCGATCATTAGAAACATAGATAGCTGGGTTTGTGATGACTGGGAGAACCGTATGGTGACTTGCCTGCCTGGTGCAAAGGTTGCGGATCTCTCGAGGTATCTGCATAGACTTATGTGTAGTGCTGGGGAGGAGCCGGTGGTCGTGGTACATGTAGGTACCAATGACATAGGGAAGGGTAGGAGAGACGTCCTGGAGGCCAAATTTAGGCTGCTAGGGAAGAGATGAAATTCAGAACCTCTATAGTAGCATTCTCAGAAGTGGTCCCAGTTCCACGCGCAGGGCCAGGTAGGCAGGCAGAGCTTCAAAGTCTCAATGTGTGGATGAGACGATGGTGTAGATTCATTAGGAACTGGGGAAACTTTTGGGATGGAGGGAGCTTATACAGGAGAGATGGGCTCCACCTAAACCAAAGGGGAACCAGACTGCTGGCACTTAACATTAAAAAGGTTGCAGAGCAGTTTTTAAACTAGGAGATGGGGGGAAAGCCAACTGCTTCAGAGGAGCATGTGGATCGGACAGAGACTTCTCTTAGAAGAGAGTCTATTGATAGAGATTCTCTAGGTTATAGTCAGGAGCAGAGGATGGAAGAGGATAATGTAAGGGCCAGATCAGATGATAAACATTCACATAAAGAATTGGACACATCAGAAAAGGGAAGACAAATAAACAGTGACAAGTTTTTAAAGTGCTTGTATACAAATGCTACAAGTCTAAATAATAAGATAGGTGAACTAGAGTGCCTCATGATAAAGGAGGATATTGATATAATAGGCATCACAGATGCATCACAGTCCTGGTGGACTGAGGACAATCAATGGGACACAATCATTCTGGGGTACAAAATATATTGGAAGGACAGACAGGTTGTGCGGGGCGGGGGGGGAGGAGAAGTGTCACTATATGTGAAAGAAAATGTAGAATCAAATGAAGTAAAAATCTTAAGTGAATCCACATGTTCCATAGAATCTCTATGGATAGTAATTTCATGCTCTAATAAGAATATAACATTAGGGATCTATTATCTACCACCTGACCAGGACAGTGATAGCGATGATGAAATGCTAAGGGAAATTAGAGAGGCTATCAAAATTAAGAACTCAATAATAGTGGGGGATTTCAATTATCCCCATATTGACTGGGAACATGTCACCTCAGGACAAAATGCAGAGACAAAATTTCTTGATACTTTAAATGACTGCTTCTTGGAGCAGCTGGTACAGGAACCCACAAGGGGAGAGGCAACTCTTGATGTAGTCCTGAGTGGAGCGCAGGAGCTGGTCCAAGAGGTAACTATAACAGGACCGCTTGGAAATAGTGACCATAATATTATAACATTTAACATCCCTGTGGTGGGAAGAACATCTCAACAGCCCAACACTGTGGCATTTAATTTCAAAAAGGGGAACTATGCAAAAATGAGGGGGTTAGTTAAACAGAAACTAAAAGGTACAGTGACTAAAGTGAAATCCCTGCAAGCTGCATGGACGCTTTTTAAAGACACCATAATAGAGGCCCAACTTAAATGTATACCCCAAATTAAGAAACACAGTAAAAGAACTAAAAAAGAGCCACCATGGCTTAACAACCATGTAAAAGAAGCAGTGAGAGATAAAAAGGCATCTTTTAAAAAGTGGAAGTCAAATCCTAGTGAGGTAAATAGAAAGGAGCATAAACATTGCCAAATTAAGTGTAAAAATGTAATAAGAAAAGCCAAAGAGGAGTTTGAAGAATGGCTAGCCAAAAAAACTCAAAAGGTAATAATATGTTTTTTAAGTACATCAGAAGTAGGAAGCCTGCTAAACAACCAATAGGGCCCCTGGATGATCGAGATACAAAAGGAGTGCTTAAAGACGATAAAGTCATTGCGGAGAAACTAAATGGATTCTTTGCTTCAGTCTTCATGGCTGAGGATGTTAGGGAGATTCCCAAACCTGAGCTGGCTTTTGTAGGTGACAAATCTGAGGAACTGTCACAGATTGAAGTGTCACTAGAGGTGGTTTTGGAATTAATTGATAAACTTAACATTAACAAGTCACCGGGACCAGATGGCATTCACCCAAGAGTTCTGAAAGAACTCAAATGTGAAGTTGTGGAACTATTAACTATGGTTTGTAACTTGTCCTTTAAATCAGCTTCTGTACCCAATGACTGGAAGATAGCTAATGTGATGCCAATATTTAACAAGGGCTCTAGAGGTGATCCCGGCAATTACAGACCGGTAAGTCTAATGTCAGTTCCGGTCAAATTAGTTGAAACAATAGTAAAGAATAAAATTGTCAGACACATAGAAGAACATAAATTGTTGAGCAATAGTCAACATGGTTTCTGTAAAGGAAAATCGTGTCTTACTAATCTATTAGAATTCTTTGAAGGGGTCAACAAACATGTGGACAAGGGGGATCCAGTGGACATAGTGTACTTAGATTTCCAGAAAGCCTTTGACAAGCTCCCTCACCAAAGGCTCTTATGTAAATTAAGTTGTCATGGGATAAAAGGGAAGGTCCTTTCATGGATTGAGAACTGGTTAAAAGACCAGGAACAAAGGGTAGGAATTAATGGTAAATTCTCAGAATGGAGAGGGGTAACAAGTGGTGTTCCCCAAGGGTTAGTCCTAGGACCAATCCTATTCAACTTATCCATAAATGATCTGGAGAAAGGGTAAACAGTGAGGTGGCAAAGTTTGCAGATGATACTAAACTGCTCGAGATAGTTAAGACCAAAGCAGACTGTGAAGAACTTCAAAAAGATCTCACAAAACTAAGTGATTGGGCAACAAAATGGCAAATGAAATTTAATGTGGATAAATGTAAAGTAATGCACAGTGGAAAAAATAACCCCAACTATACATACAATATGATGGGGGCTAATTTAGCTACAACGAATCAGGAAAATGATCTTGGAGTCATCGTGGATTGTTCTCTGAAGACATCCATGCAGTGTGCAGAGGCGGTCAAAAAAGCAAACAGGATATTAGGAATCATTAAAAAGGGGATAGGGAATAAGACAGAGAATATATTATTGCCCTTATATAAATCGATGGTACACCCACATCTTAAATACTGTGTACAGATGTGGTCTCCTCATCTTAAAAAAGATGTACTGGCACTAGAAAAGTTTCAGAGAAGGGCAACTAAAATGATTAGGGCTTTGGAACGGGTCCCATATGAGGAGAGATTAAAGAGGCTAGGACTCTTCAGCTTGGAAAAGAGGAGACTAAGGGGGGATATAATAGAGATATATAAAATCATGAGTTATGTGGAGAAAGTAGATAAGGAAAAGTTATTTACTTACTCCCATAATACAAGAACTAGGGGCCACCAAATGAAATTAATGGGCACCAGGTTTAAAACAAATAAAAGGAAGTTCTTCACACAGCGCATAGTCAACTTGTGGAACTCCTTGCCTGAGAAGGTTGTGAAGGCTAGGACTATAACAGCGTTTAAAAGAGAACTGGATAAATTCATGGAGATTAAGTCCATTTATGGCTATTAGCCAGGATGGGGAAGGAATGGTGTCCCTAGACTCTGTTTGTCAAAGGGTGGAGATGGATGGCAGGAGAGAGATCACTTGATCATTACCTGTTAGGTTCACTCCCTCTGGGGCACCTGGCATTGGCCACTGTCAGTAGACAGGATACTGGGCTAGATGGACCTTTGGTCTGACCCAGTACGGCCGTTCTTATGTTCTTATGACCAATAAGGGGACAAGATATTTTCAAATCGGGGTGTGTGGGGGGGGAGGCTTTGTTTTGTCTGTTCTTTGTCTGTCTGTTCTGTGTGCTTGTCAGAGTCAGATCAAGAAAGCAAGCAATCCAACTCCATTAGAATTAGTAAGTACTAGCGAGGGAATGTGTTAGCCTACTTTTATTTTGGCTTGTGATTTTCTCTGTGTTGAGAGGAAGGTGTATTCCTGGTTTTCTTTTTGTAACTTTAAAGTTTTGCCCAGAGGGAAATCCTCTGTGTTTTGAATCTGACTGCCCTGTGAGATTATCTTCCATTCTAATTTCACGGAGGTGCTTTTTTTACCTTTTTTCTTTCTAATAAAGTTCTGTGGTTTTTTTAAATCTGATTGTGTGTTGTTTTTTTTTAGTGGTCTAAAAAAACCGCCAAGGTTGGTTTGTGCTCATCTTGTTTATTCTCAAGCCTCCCCAGGAAAGGGTGTGTAGGGCTTGGGGGAATATTAGGGGAAAGTAGGAACTCCAAGTGGTCCTTTCCCTGAGTTTTGTCTAATCACTTGGTGGTGGCAGTGTTACCTAATCCAAGGTACAAGGGAGAATTTGTGCCTTAGGGAGTTTTTAACCTAAGCTGGTAGAAATAAGCTTAGGGGGTCTTTCATGCGGGTCCCCACGTCTGTACCCTAGAGTTCAGAGTGGGGAGGGAACCCTGACAGAAGCCAACCTACTTCCCTATAGCTTTCCTTCCCAACTGAGCTTTTTCAGTCTTTATAGATGTTGTGTGTAAGCCAGTGGTCTGAATGAGCTGTCCCCTGCCATCTATTGATGAACTAGGGGAAAAGACTTAAGGAGCAGACTGTATTTGCATAGATACAACTATTTTGCCTAGGTAATCAGCAACCATACCTGCTTTGCCAAAGTCATCAATTTTGGCTGCTTTGGGTTAAAAATCATTTAAGTCTCAGATGCAGGGGTTATGAAATGTTATCTTTACCATATATCTAAAGGGCAGTAGAATGGTACTTAACATTCCCTAATTGAGGTAAGTCACCCTAAATGGAACCTCATTCACTAAACAGGGTAGTGATGCCAGTTTCAAGTGAAAATCAGAAGGAGAGGGATAGGTGTTGTTATCTGGTGCTGTGAAGTTGTTTAAGGTGTGGGACTTGGTAGAGCTCCTTCCCTACATAGCACAACCAAACCTGCCTGAGGGCTGGGGTACTACTCCAAAACAAGGATACAGAATTGGCTACAAACTGCTTGGGAGGATTTGAACCACTGAGCAGGTCAGGGGATTAGGCAGGGAACTGGCCTGCAAAGTTTGCAGAGGGAACAAAGAAGCTGTAGCCTCTCCAGCAGGATCAGCAACACTGAGATGGGGCAGAGACAGTCTGCACTAGGAGATGCTTGAAGGAGAACCAGTTGCTGCAGTGGTGATTGCAAAGGGGACCCATGCAGACATACAGCCTGGAGCCAACAGGTCAGCTGGGACCATGAAGCTGGAACCACTGTTTTGAGCTCACAGCGCACTCCAATATTAGAGTGCCTGGACAGGTTGGACTGACCCAAGGAGGTTTGCATTGACACAGGGCAGACAGTCTGTGAGTGTCCAGCTGGCATGGAGGGATGTGTGCTGTGCCACCATAAGAGAGTCTGTAACCAAAATACAAAAGCCTGGGTTTACTCCTGGCTTTGCCTGAGTTAGATAAAAGTGGTGTTGTATTGTTAAGCATGGTACTTGTTGAAGAGGTTAACTCTGACCCCTAGGAGGGAGGGTTGTGTTTGTGCAGAGGTGCAGTGGTTGGGACCACATCCCCCACCCTGGGAATCCCCCAACTGACAAGTGTCATCACAAACAGGATTTGGGGAGTTAAGGCAAGATTGGGACAATGTCTGAGGCACAAGTAGTTGGAGGGCTAGGGACACCTTTTAATAGTATGAACCCTTCTCCCCTCCTAGTGGCCTGCCCTGCCCCAATGTTGATGGGATACCACATATGGACCTGGGTTACCGTGGTTTACTGGGGATAGCCAGACCAGCTTCCCAGGTAGGGCTGGAATCCACATTTAATATGGACTGCCTCCCTGAGTCAGTGGCAGATTAGCCACTGGGCCAATGGGGTCTGTGCCCAGAGGCCCTGGCCAACTGGGGGGCCCAGAAAAATGGGTGCCCCATTCCCCATGCCCCGAAACCACTCCACCCACCTGGCACTCCACTTGCTCTGGCCCAGGGCTCCACAAAACAGTAATCCACCTCTGCCCTGAGTACCAGAAGGTGGGGATCCTATTGGGCCAGCTGTGGGGAGCCACTCTAGTGGAAGTGTGGACCTGGCCAGGCAACTAGAATGGTAGAGTCCAAAGTATTTTTAAGAGACTGGATTGGATTTATGGACCCATGACCTCTGCCCCTCCCCTAACACATTAAATAATTCTTTGCTCAAGCTCAAAAAAAATCTACTGGAGACACTCAGGGACTTTGCCAATAGCCTCCACATGATCCTCTGCTCCATCAAAAAGATGATACCCTTCCTGGGCCTAGAACAGGACCTGGCATGATGATTAGCAGAAAGGGCCTGTGACCCTGTTGCTGGAAGCCTTTGCGCTCCCTATGCATCAAATACCCAAATATGGACTTTGAGGACTTTAAGGAAAAAGCTGTGGAGGCAGCTGGATTGTAAACACCTGAGAGAGAGGGCTGGCCATCCACCCACATGCTAGGCTTTAGTTACTCACACCCAACACTTGGGGCCTGGCTGGGGGTGGACTGAAGCATCTCAGCCAGCATGGAGATCCACAATATCACCCAAGTTGTCCAGATGCATGGTTGAGCTGAGTATGAGATGGAGAAGCAGGAGACACAAATGTAGAGACTGCATTAGGCACAAACAAATCCAGCAGGGAGGAGGGCAAATGCTCAGTTTGACCAAGATGGCCAACCCATCTGCTGGGAATGTGGGAAAGCAAGCCACCGCACAAAGAGCTGCTCCCACCAGGTGGTGATGTAAAACAGGGGGTCCTTCGGGCATGGACCTGAACCCTGAAGGGACAACCACTAGGACCAACACCTAAATGGGAACAATCTAGATTCAACAGCAGGTGCCCAATAGTTCTCATTGACCTCAATGGTGTGCGGATGAATGTCATACTGGACACTGGCTCCCAGGTGACTACTGTTCATAAGAGGACATTTCTCCAGCACTGGTGGCCAGAGGATTTATCAAACGCTCCCTACAACTGGATTCAGCTAGTTGCTAGGACTGAGCTCAGCATCCCTTATGTGGGATACATGCTTGTTGACATACAGCTAGACTCTCAGATGCTTCATCAACAGGGAATCACTCTAATAGACACTGATAACTACGCCCTACCCCCTGTTCTTCTAGGCATGAACCTGATCCAGCACTGCTATGACAAACTGCTAGAGGCAGCAGCAGCGGTGAATAGAGGCAAAGATATCATGTGACCATCCCTTGCCCAGGGTGGGAGATGAATTCACCGGAATGCTCACCTGGACTCTGGGACTTTGATGACCTCAGTCAAACCAACCATGAGTGGAGTGTTAAGGACATTTATTAGTTGGATTTTCACACTGCAAGGTGGGAAACTGAGGCAAAGGACTACTGCCCAAGATACTGTAAGGAAGGTTTCTTATTGTAATCTTGTACCCTTACCCCTTATTAATGAGCTATTTGAAACAGGACTTTGGAGCTGTGCTCTGGCTCCGCTCCAGCTCCAGGCAAAAACCTGCAGCTCCACTGCTCCGGAGCTGCTCCGCGCTCCAGCTCCAGACTCCGCTCCACTCCAAAGCCCTGGTTTGAAAGATTCTTTGCCACGGTCTTCATCAAGTTGGACCTCCTTGGAGCTTATAACCTGGTGAAGATCCAGGAAGGAGATGAATGGAAAGACCACCTTCCATACTAAATGTGACCACTTTAAGTATTTGGTCATGCTGTTTGGACTGTGCAACACCCTGGTGACCTTCCAACATTTCATAAGTGTCATCTTTAGGGACATACTAGAACAATTTGTCATCATTTACCTAGACAAATAGTCTTGTTTTCTCAGAAAGTCAGGACCTCCACAATCATCACATGCACACTGTCTTGGAAAGTCTCCACCAAAATCACTTCTATGCAAAGCCCGAGAAATATGAGTTGATAAGAATACCATAGAATTCTTGGGATATACTGTCTCACCTAAGGGACTCACCATGGATCCGCGTAAGGTGACACCCAAGGATGTAAGCAGGATGCAATGATGCCTAGGATTTGCCAATTTCTACAGCGGATTTATTAAAGGATTCTCTAGACTGGTTGCACCCATAATGGTGCTCCTACAAAAGGGGGACTGGTTCACCTAGTCTGTGGAGGGTCAGGCAGCCTTTGATCGACTGAAGAGGGCATTCACTTTGGAACCTATCCTGATTCACCCAGATCGCACTAAACCATTTACGATCGAGGCCAATGCCTCAAACTTTGCCATAGATGCAGTACTATCTTGTGATGTGGGCCCCCACAACCGGCTCCACCTCCGTGCTTTTTTTTCTTGGAAGCTAACCCCGAACTCAAAAAATTACGATATTTGCTAAAAGAAACTACTGGCCATCAAGGTGGCTTTAGAGGAGTGGCGCCATCTCCTAGAAGGAGTATGATTCTTGGTCCATGTCCTGATGGACCGTAAGAACCTGAAATACCTATGGATTGTCAGATCCACTGGTTCCTCTTCTTTGCTCGCTTTGTAACCTATTGCCCAGGGACGAGAAATGGAAAGGCAGATGATCTATCCTGCAAAGATGAATATTTCAAACCTGGCGTGCTCGAGGCATCCAACTTTATCAATGGGACTGTGGACAGCAGTCTGATGGCCTCCATCCACTCCCTGCACCTTGACAACCCATTTGCAACCCAGATCTGCCAGATCCTTAATGAGGCAGGTACTTGACCCAACTCCAAGTTCCAATTACAGAATTGCCTCCTCTATCACAAAGCTTGTCTTTATGTTTGGAAGGGACAACATAAACTTCAGATATTGAATCTATGCCATGATTTGCTGCTTGCAGGCCATTTTGGTCAATTCAAGACCTAGAATCTGGTCTCAATGAGCTTCTGATGGTGGATTATATAAGGTCCTGTGACCTTTACACTTGTACCAAGAACCTACAATCAGTGCCCCCAGGTCTCCTCCAGACCTGCTCACACCTCTGTAGTCTTGGTCTACAATCTCAATGGACTTATCATACAACTTCCATGCTCCCAGGGACACGCAATAATCCTGGTTGTCATTGACCTCCTAACAAAGATAGCCATATTTTGCAAAGAATGTGCTTTCACCCCTGCTTCCACTCAAGCTTGCCTGTGAGTTCCTCAATACCAACTGCTGTGGATTTCACTTCCCACCTATACCAGGTGCACCAGGAGCTCAAGGAACACTTGCAATCCTCCAGAGAAGCCTATAAACAGAATATCATTAGGGTGCTTCCAGTCTGGCCATAGGGGACAAGGTGTGGTTCTCCACCTAGAACCTTAGATTGAGCCACCCATTCACCAAATTAGACTACTACTATCTGGGCCCCTTCAAGATTACAGAGCAGGAAAACCCACTTGCCTTCAGGTTACAGCTGCCTGAGTCCTTGAAGATGCACCCCATCTTTCACATCTCACTTTTAAAGTCCTACACTGAGAACCTATACCCAAACAGCTCCAACCTTCCACCATCACCCATAACAGTCCGTGGGCATGGGGAGTACCTGGTCCACCGAATCCTCAACTCTCATCAAGGCTAGGGGAAGGCTCCAGTACGTATAGGACTGCGAAGGCTGTAGTTTGGACAAGTGATCTAGAGAACTGGTAAAGATCATCCATGCCCCGGACCTATTAAAGAGTTCCATCAGAAGCACCCTGAGAAACTGGGCCCGAAGGCCCCTAGAGCAGTGTTTCTCAAATGTGGCCACCATGGCTGCATGCGGCCACCAGGGCCTTTTCTTGTGGTCACAGCCTCCTGGGCAGTGATATTGGGGTGGGTGGGGAGGGTGTGCGTGCAAAGCACTGGCCCCTCTCCCAGGGCCGCCAGCAGCGGTTGGGCCCTGCCCTGCTCCGGAGACAGAAACACTAGAGGTGTAGGCAGCTGGTGAATTCTCCACTTCCCCATGGGTAGGGGAGGTAGGCTTCGGCCATGGGTCTTCGGGCTCCGTCCACGCAGTGGCAGGCTCTGGTTCAGGCTTCAGCCCCAGGCTCACTTCCCCGCCCCCTCCCCTCCGCCCCCATTGTCCCTGGGCCCCACTGCTTCCATGCCCACCTCTCCATCCAGGGCTTAATTTGTCCCAGGGCTTGCCGGGGCTCAGTAAGTCTACTGTGAAAAGTGATATTAACAAACATACAAATATCACTTTTCACAACAGAAGACTTACCAGCTAGCAAGTCTTAATGGGGGGGAAAAAAAAAAAAAAAAGCACAATCCAAAAACCAAAAGAAAGGACAAGAACATGCAAAGCACCTTATTTGTGTTTCTATTAGGGTTACCATATTTCAGTGAGCAAAAAAGAGGACAGGAGGAGCCCCGCCCTAGCCCCGCACCTGCCCCTCCCACTTCCCGCCCCCCCTGACCTCCCAACCCTCCCCCCGTTCCTTGTCCCCTGACTACCCCCTCCTGGGACCCCTGCCCCTAACTGCCCCCCAGGACTATCTAAGCCTCCCTGCCTCTTGTCCCCTGACTGCCCCAACCTTTATCCACACCCCCACCCCCAGACAGACCCCTGGGACTCCCACGCCCCATCCAACCACTCCCCACCCCCTGACAGCCCCCCCCAGAACTCCCAACCCATCTAAACCCCTCTGCTCCCTGTCCCCTGACTGCTCCGATCCCTCTCCGCACTCCTGCCCCCTGACAGCCCCCCCCAGAACTCCCAACCCATCTAAACCCCTCTGCTCCCTGTCCCCTGACTGCTCCGATCCCTCTCCCCACCCCTGCCCCCTGACAGCTCCCCCCCAGAACTCCCAGCCCCCTACCCCCCCCGCTCCTTGTCCCCTGACTGCCCCCTCCTGGGACCCCTGCTCCTAACTGCCCTCCAGAACCCCACCCCCTACCTAAGACTCCCTGTTCCTTGTCCCCTAACTGCCCCCTCCTAAGACCCCCCCCCAACTGCCCACCAGGACCCTACCCCCTACCTGTACCCTGACTGCCCAAAACTTTCTCCACTCCCCCCAAAAAGCCCCCCCCCCGTTTCTTGACTGCCCCCTCCAGAACCTCCCTGCCCCTTCTCCTGCCCCCCCTTACCCTGCTGCTCAGAACAGGGTGTTGGGCTCTGTGCGAGCCGGACATGTGGCTGAGCTCCCCAGCACAACAAAACCCGGTCCCTGGCCCTGCACAACAAAACCCGGTCCCTGGTCCGGACCGGGTTGCAGGGGAGAGCTGCCCTTGTATCAGCACAAAGTGCTCTCGCTCCCGTTTTGCTACCCTGCATGGCAGAAACCACTCCCAGTTGCAAAAGGGGAGGGCTGCACTTTGTGCTGAGACACTTACTCAGAATGCAGGGCGGAGCTCCTCTCCAGCTGCTCCGGAGTCCAGCCCGGGACTTTCCTGCAGCCCTCCCAGCCGCTCGCTCTGCTGTGCCGGGGGAGGGGGAAATCCCGGACATTGTGAGTGCTTTACAAATTCCCCCCGGATGCTATTTTTAGCACAAAAAGGAGGACATGTCCGGGTAAATCCGGACGAATGGTAACCCTAGTTTCTATTCTGTTTATGTCCAGTAAGGAATAGAGACATCTGCAAATTATTTTTATTACTGAGTCTGAAAAAAACCCTACATAAATAAATTACAATGATTTGGACATGTATATGCACATATATTTGTTTTTCCTAAAGTTAATTAAATATTTTAGGAAAAATTGTCAGCACGGCCACCAGCCAGAGTTGGTGGCTGCACTCTAAGATCACCAAAAAATTGGTTGCAAGAACCCCTGCTCTAGAGGCACCCTCAATGAGGGTGGGGGGATACTGTCAGGAAGCAGGAACTGCAGCAGAGTCAGTCTCCAGGCAACCTAATGAGCACAGCTGGCCTGAAGGAAGTTGCCTAATTGGCCATACTGCCTGACTGTCTGGAAGAGTTAGCAAACCAGTTCTTAAGCCCAGCAACAGCAGCAGTTCAGTGGCTGCCCAAAGAATTTGCCCACGGCTGTGATAGCTCCCACACTGTTTGTTCCCAGCCTTGCTCCCATCTTGTTTGAGCCTTGGCCCTAGCCCTGCGCCTTCCTTTGCCCCACTCCACATAAGCTGGTTCTGACCTTTGACTCTAATTCCTGATTTCTGTATTTGGCTCTGGCATCTGGCCTCTGACTCTGACCCTAGGCTCCAGTTTGGGCTCCTGACTGGCTTTGACGCTTGGGTCTGGCACTTGGCTTCTGACTTAGGCTTTGGTTCTTGGCTACCAGTATCTACTCTAACCACTAGGCACGTGTGCCCACATCACAGTCACTGACACCTTCTTCTCTTAATAAAAGTTTTGTTATCTATAGACCGAGTTGCATGGTTCTGGGCATTCCAGGTCGGGTAGTTGGTGCTCTCTAGGTCAAAATCAAAACTGTTAACCAAGGAGCAGGGGCCCTATGCAGTAGTACGAAGGATGGGGATAATGAACTATGGAGTATACAGGCCCAGAAAAAAAATGGAGAAAAACCCAACAAAGTTTACCATGTGAAATTACTGAACTCTAGGAAAACTGAGGAGAATTTACATACTTTCTGCTCAAAAATCTATATTAGAAGAGCATTCAGATAGAATGTGCAATATTAACTATGCTTCTTTGACCATGTCTACACTAGGAAAAAAGGTGACTTTTTAATATGTGAGCTAAACACATGAATTAACATGTTAAAATTATAGTATAGATACAATAAACAAGCTGTAGTTTTGCCACAGGTTAGCTGGATGAGATAAACCTTAGGAGGAAACTACAATTTACTTCAGACAGACAGAATATATAATGTATTGTACGTATTCTTCTGATTTCTAAACAATCTGTAGTGACACCATGTAATAACTATATAATTATGATTAAAGCGTTTTAGTGTTTGTGGTCCCCAATTAACTGAAATTGATTTTTAAAGACACATTCAATTGTTTTTACCCTCATGGTGCTGCTACAAGGCAGAATTTAAGTGCCCTGACTACATTTTCATACCTTAACAAGTTTGGATTTCTTTTAAATTTACCTTAATTCTGAATTTCCTAAGTTTATTTTGCTTGTATTTGGATAATTACACCATATCTGTAAAGTACTTTACCCTAAATTAATCAACTAATATTGGAGTATAATTTTATTTAGGGTGGCTAAATTAAACATTTTGAGTTAAGGAATATATTCTGAATTGTCTGCAAAGTCTAATAGAGTTAGAGTTTGTGTGACTATATCTATTGGCTGTTATACAGTATTTGTATAATTTACATTTTATAACAGACATTGAATGAGCTCATGGAACCAATTTTGGACCATGCTATGTGATATATAAAGTTCTTCTGAGGTTAAACTGGTTTGTTTAAAAAGTAAGCTCTTCGGGGGCATATAAATAATAATATATATAATAAAATTCTAGGATTGTCACTCTGAAGCCTAAAATGGAGACAGATACAAGCATGGCTGAGGGCTCTTCTTATTCAGAAAATCACTAGGATGAATCTTGTGGGGCTTTCACAGTCTATTACTGTCCAATTTTAAGTTCTCAACCATTTTGACTTTACATCTGTGTGACATAAAGCTATAGTAAGGTATGTATCGATACCAGGGATCTCAAACACACAGCCCGCAGGGTTCTTTCGTGCAGCTCGCCAAGCTCCCCATGCCCCCCCGCCCCTCTGCCTACCCCATGGCACCGCAAGCCCCGCACCGCTCCTGAAGCGGCTGGAACTATGGTCCTGCAGCCCTGGGCAGGGCGGGGGTGGGTGGGTGGGAGGGAGAGTAGAGAGCTCCGTGCTCTCGCTTCCAGGCACCGCCTCACGCAGCTCCCATTGGCCGGGAACGGGGAACCGTGGCCAATGGGGGCTTTGGGGGAGGTACCAGGAGGAGCAGAAAGAGCAGCATATGTCGCCATTTCTCTCCCGCCTCCCCAATGCCCCCCCGGGCTCCGGCTGCTTCCTGGAGAGGAGCGGAGCAGAGCAGAGCAGGGCCAGGGACAGGGACAGGGCAGGCAGGCTCTGCCACCCCGGAGCTGCTCTAGGTAAGCGGCGCCTGGCCGGAGCCTGCACCCTGCCTCCCTGTCTGGAGCCCCCTGCCACATCCCACACACCCCTCCTGCACCCCAACCCCCTACCCTGAGCCCCCTGCCACACCCTGCACCCCAACCCCCTGCTGCACCCCCACCCCTCCTGCACCCCACACCCCAACTCCCTGCCCTGAGCCCCCACCACACCCCGCACTCCTCCTGCCCCCCCCTGGGGGCAGAGTTGGGGTGAGGACTTCGGGGAAGGGGTTGGAATGGGAGCAGGGAAAAGGCGGGGCAGGGGCAGGGCCTCATGGAAGGGGTGGAGTGGGGGCGGGGCCAGGGGTGGGTGTCAGTGATGTGGCCCTCGGGCCAATGCGCTAGTCCTCATGCGGCCCTCGTGGTCATTTGAGTTTGAGACTCCTGATCTATACCGTGCCAAGAGTCGAGATCCTTGTGGTATCAGCAGTAACTGAGCCAATCACCACCCTTGCTCTACAACTAGTTTATATGCAACAATTTCATTGATTGTATGAGGAAGACAGCACAGATGGTGGATTACTGGCCCTAACAGCCATCCACACAAATCAATACAAATCTTCCAGCACAACCCCCCTAGAACAAATCAACACAGCCACACAACATGACCAGTACACACAATAACCACAAACACACAGCCCCTTACTGCAGCACAAACCCCCATTTGCCACCAGCACAAATCCATGCAGTTCTCCCAGCACAACTCCCCCGACACAGGGTGGACTGGGCCTTTTCAGAGGGAACTGCTCCAACCTACCAGTGCCATGTTTACAGCTTTGATGGGGCTTGATAAAAGACAAGTGTTTCCCTATGACAAGCTAGAAGGTAACAGGAAATATGTAAGGGGACTGTTAGCCAACCAAAAACCTCACTAAGTTTTAGTAAGGGTGTGACGTTGTGCAGTCTATATGGTTTTATAAAAACATGATAATAAGTGAATATAATGTAACTGGGATAGTTTTAGAAAAATATGGTAAAAAGTGAATATAATGTAACTGGGATATGCTTCATGCAAAAGGTCTCTTGTAAGGTATCATTACAAAGCTTATAATCTACTGAGTGTGATCATCCGATTTGTATAAATGTACCACTCTTGTATCTAAAACTAGAAATATAAAATATAATTCTGAGGGCTTATTGTAATTATGTAAAGTTTGGGTCAGTAATGATGGTTTGGAATCTTGATGACTCCCATTGTCTGCAGATAGCTGTGTTTACCTGTGAGTCTTCCTGTATGTGTGTGTGCTGGCAAGTGAGTAATGAAGTCTTGCAGTGACATGTGATCATGTCACCTGAACTGGAATCCATCTTTAACCTGGTGCTTTTCCAGTGAGGGGGGGTGGAAACCCAGAGGGACAAAGGGTTCCCGCCTTATGCAAAAGATATATAAAGGGGTGGAAGAGAACAAAGGAGAGAGAGGAGCCATCAAGAAGAATCCCCTAGCTATCACCTGAGCTGCAACAAGAGCTGTACCAGGGGAAAGAATTGTGCCCAGGCCTGGAAGGTGTCCAGTCTGAGAAAAAACTTACTGAAGCATTTCTGAGGGTGAGATTATCTGTATTCAGTTTGATTGGGCATAGATTTGTGCATTTTATTTTATTTTGCTTGGTGACTTACTTTGTTCTGTCTGTCACTACTTGGAACCACTTAAATCACTTTTTATTTAGTAATTTACTCAGAGTATGTATTAATACCTGGGGGAGCAAACAACTGTGCATATCTCTCTACCAGTGTTATAGAGGGCGAACAATTTATGAGTTTGCCCTGCATAAGCTTTATACAGGGTAAAACGGATTTATCTGGGTTTAGACCCCATTGGGAGTTGGGCATCTGAGTGCTAAAGACAAGCACACTTCTGTGAGCTGTTTTCAGGTAAACTTGCAGCTTTGGGGCAAGTAATTCAGACCCTGGGTCTGTGTTGGAGCAGACGGGAGAGTCTGGCTCAGCAAGACAGGGTGCTGGAGTCCTGAGCTGGCAGGAAAAACAGGAGCAGAGATAGTCTTGGCACATCAGGTGGCAGCTCCCAAGGGGGTTTCTGTGATCCAACCTGTCACAAAGGGGCCATCTCCCAGTACCAAAAGAAAGGGGAAGGGTCAATGGGAAAATCAGGACCCTGAGACTGACAGTCCCCAGGGGCAATGGGGAGAGGCCAGTGTTCCAAGTCAGTCTGATTGAAAGGGCAGGCAGGCTAAGAGGGAGTCAGGAGGCCAGGGGGGTCCTGTCCTTCATGAGAACTGGAGTTGCCTGGGCCAGAGCAGAGCTGAGCTGAGCTAAGGAGAGAGCAGGAGCCTAAGCTGATCTGTGGAGTAGAGCCGTGCCGGCCAGAGGGACCAGAGGAGCAGCCCAGGGAGCAGATCTGTGCTGGGAGTACAGCCATGGTAGCCAAAGCCAGAGGAGCAGCCCAGAGAGCTGCACTGAAAGCAGAGCAAAAGCAGTGCTGAGGCAGAGTGGAGCTGGGCTGGAGCAGTCTGGAGCCAGGTGCGGTGAGCCGCTGGGGAGAGCAAGGGGGGACCCTGGACAGAGGGCCCAGTGCATGGAGATGCCTGCAGGCCAGACATGGCCGGGGGGGAGAAAGAGATAATAACCCTGACAGGGGGGCCAGCGCTGGGCAGAAGGGTCCTGCCATCTAGAGTCTGAAGGCATGTGGCCACCACCAGAGCCACAAGAACCTCAGCATCCCTGCAGCACAGCCAGGGCCTGGGAAGCAGGCCTGTCACATGTGAGGAACAGACAGTGAACTTCCCTTACATTCCAGAGATGGCTGGTTGCGATGTCCCCATGCCACAGAGTGGGGTTGTTTTCCTTGAACCTTTCCCATTTTTTCCCTTATTTTTTAAATTGATTGCTGTTTAATAAATTGTTTTTGCTTGAACTATATGCAATGATCAGTGGATCAGGGAAACATCCAAAGAGGAGTGAGCGCACCCTTGCCTCTGTCCTAAGCGACCATGACAAGATTGGAGGTTGAGCTCCCCAGGAATCCTGGGCCCAGCCTTGTTGGGTTACAGACACTCTACCACACAGAAGAATGGTCAGGCAGGCCTCTGGGTAAAGAGAGTGGGAGTGAGGACTCAGATTCTTTCGCTAGCCAATTCCACCAGGGTAGTGTATAAGCCAGGAAAGTTCCCCACAATAACAGGGCCATTCCCTCACTTACAAATAGGAAGAAGAAGCCTCCTGCAAGGAAGAGCCAGATGCCAGGGGACTTTGGAAGCCAGAGCCAGAAGACTGAGCCTCAGCCACGTAAAGCACGGGAGGGGCAGTTGAATCAGAAGAGGGAAGACAGATCCTTGGGATGAAGGGGTTTAAAATGGGTGTAAAGAAAGGCTTTGTTTTGAACTACCAGGGGAGAGACACCATTGACTTCTGTTCATGACAGGCTTTGTTGCCAGCCTGAGTGGAACTGGTGAAGGGTGAGTCACAGGAATCAGAGAGAAGAAGAATTCAAGCCCCAGAAGGAGGGCTGTGGGGTTCCTTTAGAAATGAAGGAAGGGAAGTAAAGCCCAGAGAGCCACTGGAGACTGGGTGTAAGACTACATAAACTAGATCCCACCCAGAAGGGGTAATTTTGTTTGAAATACCTAGAACTGTGCAGTTTTTAAGGGGGCCTGAAGAGGGGAAAACAGAGACAGGGTGCTGTAAAGTGACCTCTTACGCTGAGGGGCTGCTGAGGAGGTGACTAACCTTGTTACACCCTCTAGACACAAAACACAACCATCATCCACAATAACACCAAACCCACATAGCCCCTCATTCCTCACACAGCCCATATTTGCAATCTATAATCAGCACACACAATAACCTCAAACATCAGTTTGAAGCCTAGAAGATCTGTTGAGTCAGTGTGAAGTTCTGGAAACAGCTATAGAGCTCTTTTTGTTTAGAATATCATCAGGTTCAATCATCATTGGGATTCGCAGTCTGTTACCGTCCAGTTCTCAGCAATTTTCCGCTTTTTTTTTTTTTTTTTTTTTTAAAAACACAGGTGACTTTATAAATTACACCTGTGCAACAGCATGGCCTTTCAGCTAGTAGTAACAACATACAAGATGGTATAAACTGGTTTCCACTCTCTTACCTGGGGCTTCAATACTACTGAGGACAAGGGGTGGTTCTACATTGCATGAGATGTAGATGTAGCCATGTCAATTTCAAGGTATTAGAGACATAGGTGAGTAAGGTAATACTTTTTATTGGATGAACTTCTGTTGGTGAGAGAGACAAGCTTTCGAGCTACACAGAGCTCTTCTTCAGGTCTGGGAAAGGAACTCCCAGCATCACAGCAAAATGCAAGGTGGAAGGGATTGTTTAGCATAAGTAGTTAGCACATATTGTAAGGGACCATTCCAGGTGGAGTGGATCCACAGATTTTGAAAACTGTGTTGGGGAAGGGGGTGTTGATCATTGTAGCAGTGGAGATATGTCTGCCTCATCCAAACACCCCTTCTCCCTGACTGCCCCCAGAACCCCTGCTGCTGAGTGCCTCCAGCTACCCCATCCAATCCCCCCTCTCCTTCCTGACTGCCCCCCTGGGATCCCTGCCCCCATTCAACCCTCCTGTTCCCCGCCCTCTGACCACCCTGACCCCTATCCACACACCCCCCTCTGACCACCACCCCAAACTCCCCTGGCCTGTATCTCCCCTCCCCCCCGCTCCCTTACGGCGCTGCCTGGAGCACTGGTGGCTGGCAGCGCTACAGCCATGCCACCTGGCTGGAGCCAGCTATGCCACTGCGCAGCACAAAGCACCGGCTCAGTCTCCGACTCTGCAGCTGAGCTGCTCCAGGAGCCCACAGCCCCACCACCCGAGCATTGCGCTGGGGCAAGCTGAAGCTGCGGGAGAGGGGAAATAGTGGGGGAGGGGCTGGGAGCTAGCCTTCCAGGGCAGGAGCTCAGGGGCCAGGCAGGAGGTAGTTTGCCCACCTCTGCACTAACCCCTTCTTTTTCTCCTAGGACTGCAGAGGTGTTAGCACATGTTGAATATTAATAATATAATATTAACTACTTATGCTAAACAATCTGTTCCACATTTCATTTTGCTGTGATGTTGGAGTTCCTTTCCTAGAGCTGCAGAAGAGCTGTGTGGGGCTCAAAAGCGTGTCTCTCTCCTCTCACCAACTGAAGTTGATCCAATAAAAGATATTACCTCACCCACATTGTCTCCTACTTCATTTCAGTAAGAGAACTGCTGGCAGGAATAGGCTCAAAAATGCCATTTTTCATTTCAAACGTACACTGCTTCCTATACGTAAAGCCTCCAAGCTGACCATCTTGCAATGTGAACTTTCAGAAGACTCTGCTGTGCAAAATGAGTGATACTTTATTTGAAAAATAAGCATAAATTTGTGAATACAGGCTGCAGTCCAACCAGCCAATGTGCATATTTAACTCAGAGAAGAGCTGTGTATGGTTATAAAGCAGTTCTCACACTTTTGTACTAGTGACCCCTTTCACATAGCAAGCCTCTCAGTGCGACCCCAACCCCCTTATAAATTAACACACTTTTTTATATATTTAACACCATTATAAATGCTGGATGCAAATGCTGTGTGTTTTATTCTCACTACATTAAGAGTATGACAAAAGTTGCTGAGTTGTTCAGGATCTGTGGAGAACAAGCCACTCTAAGATGGATCTAGAATTCATCTATCAATCCCTTACTTCCCATAGCAAGGAACCAGGAGACCTTCAGGACCATCCCTGGGCGCAAACAGGATTAGCTATAAAAAGGACAGCTGATCACAGTGTAGAAACATCGAAAAGTCAATATAATACAAAGGAAAGCAATAAGGCAATCAAAGGCATTCTCTGTTTAATAGTGTGGATAAGAGGCAGAACAGGCAAACTTATTCTTTGAGTAGTTAAAGCAAGAGGGTATTACAGAGAGAGACACCCAAAATGAATGGAGCATCAAAGAAGAAATAACATGCATCTTGGTATGCAAAAATTTTTTGGATTGAACTAGGAGGGTTTATAGTGTCAAAAATGGAAGCCCCAGTGCAGAAGTGACCCTACCCAAATGCAAGCTCTGGGAGTGCAGCTGCTGCCCCACCCTGGAAAATGAATGCAATTCCTTCTACAGCTAGCCAATTCTGCTGACCACTGTGGAAGGGCAGGGCATCCATGGACCTGCCTTTCTCTACCACTCTTGGGAGGCTTGTGCCACTAATTGTGCCTAGGTGCATGCAAGGGCTGCAGTTGTGCTGATCTCCATTTCAGGGGGCTCAAAGCCACTTATGCACTTGTACTGGGGCTAGCCACGATCTGTCCCTCCACAAAGAGAATGTTCTTTCCTCTTTTCAGGTGTATTAGATGTAAGAGCACATCCCACAATTTCTCTCAGTTATAATTGATAAAATTATTGTGGGTTGCATGGGAGTAGCTGTGCAGAATTTGGTTCCCTTATCTTAGTAAAAGGGGAGCTATATTAACCCTTCAGTGCCACCTCATTTTAAGCTGTGATGATCTCCTGGCTTATGATCATTTCACTAGCCCAAATACATGCTTATTCTAGTTAAGTGTGCAACTCAGATCAGTATTAACTATGGAACCTGTGTCCTTATAATATTATGAAGAGAGTGTAGTCTGGTCATAGTTAAGGTTCTAGCTGGGTTTCATAGTAAGCCTCATGTTTAGATCCTTTCTAACTTTGGCTAGCAAATTAGTTTGGCCTGAAAATTAAAAAAAAAAATTCTGAAAGAAGAGAATTTTCTGAAGTGATTGAAAAAAAAATTGGTCAAAGTGGTTTAGAGTTACAGGACACTTAAAAAACAAGACAAAACAAAATGAAACATCACCCTACTTTCCAATATTAACATCTATTTAATGTTATTGTAAAGGGGGCACTCACTTCTTAAGCACATCCTACCAGATAGGTGTGGTATTGCACTTCTTTTCTCACCCCTTGTAGACAGAGCTTGTGGGGCTTCAGTGGCTTGGCCCTCTGGCAGAGTCACAAAATCTAAATTAGCCCCTTCTGGGGTATTAAAGAGTCCAACTACTAGGCAGTTTATCCCCCTTCACTAGGGTCTTCAACCCCAGCTCCAAGCCCTTTAATTCAACATTTTGTTCAGGCTCCCAAATCAGACTTGGCTCCTTCTTAGAGTTTACATCATTATGCCTGGGGCCAGTAGGGGAATCTGGGTCCATCCACTACTCCAGGTCCAATCAGGAACCCTATACACAGCAGCCATGCACTGCTTACCCCAGTCCATCACCTCTATTTCCCTAGGCCTCTCCTTACTAGGCCCCTTTTATCTCCAGCCCTATTTCAGGACCAGCATCCTCAGGGTCTTCTCTAGTACCATACCAGAGACAAACACCCATCTTCTCTTCTCTAATCCCAGCCAGGAACTAAACTGCTAAACCCAAGCAGCTCCTGTTATCTGTGCCAGAAGGTCCCTGATTGGCTGTTACTAGCCCCTCTAGCTCATGGATGACCAGGTCTCTCTAGCTTCCAAAATGGCTTCTCCAGAAAGTCCTCTTTAGGCAAGCTTGGAGGACTTAGCTATACTGCTCTTTTCTTCTCAGCTTGCTGATTCTTGGGGCAAAGTCTGGTTTGACCCTAAAATGTGCATTAGAAATTGCTATTTCAATGGAGATTACTGCTAAAATTGGTAGAGAGTTGCAACAACAGCATGTAATCTGTGCAATAAATAAACTGTGCATCAAACAGAAAGCACAACATGGAGAACATTCAAAGAGTGTGTGTTTTCATTGTGGGACACAGTCTCACAATGCTAAAGGTTATTAGTGTAAAGACAAACCATGTAGAAACTGCAAGAAATTGGGGTATACACAGAAGATGTGCAGGTCAGTGGAAAAAATACAAACATTATCTCACAAGGACAGTTTCAGAGAGTTTCAAATTAATCAGATTGCAGATAACATGGAATCCTCTGAGAATGTTGTAGCATCTCTACAACTGTTTAGAAGACAGTAAATGAAGTGTTATTTGACTTCCTTTACAAATGGAAGGAGTATGACTTACAATGGAGTTTGACACAGAATCTTCTGTTTCAGTAATTTCTCTGCAGAATTATCGGAGAATACTTAAAATGGTGATGTTGCAGAAAACCTCAGTGCTTCTAACAACATATAAAAGAGGAAATCCTCACTTCCCTGAGTGTAATTATGGTGAAGGTAACATGCAGTAAAACTGTAAACTGCTGCTCTGGCAGGGTTCTGGGCGGCTTCTACAATGGAAGATAGGGTGGCCCAGTAGAGGTTTCCCGAACTATTTAAAGGGATATTATTCCTCAGTTCCTTTACACTGCAGGCAGAGACTCTGCAAAGCTCTTATGATCCACACTGCAGGGAATAGGAAGAGCTGGGCCTGGGGACCCTGTAGAGCTCCTGAACTCTTGATTGGCTCATACTTAAAAAACAAACAAAACCCACAAGGAAATTAACAAATTAAAAATAAAACTTTAAAGTTATTTTTCTGTATACTAAGAACTATTCCAGTTAAAACAAAAAAATTATCTTACTAAAAGTATGGAAATGCTGTTTTTGTCTCTTAATTTAAGCTATGGAGGCCCATTTCCTCTTTGACTCCCTGCTCCTCCTTATACTGAAATGTGTGTATATTAAATTTAGAAGTACTTGTATTGTATTTATTGTAATTTTGATGATGGTTTTCCCAGTAGTGAAAACCTGGATATAGGACTATTGCAAATTTTGTCTGAGACTCTCTGGCATCCATAATTTCACACAAAGTCTTTGAATCTGATTCTCCACTTACGTACTCTAGTTTTACATCAATGTAACTGTACTTAATTAAATGGAGTCACTCTAGATTTGTGCCAGTGTAAATGTGAGGAGAATCAGGCCCTTTGCTTTGGTTTGTTGGTGTAAAATGAGAATGAAAGACTGAGAGCCTGGATCAAGAAAAATGAATGGTTGCATCTTGTACCTGTACATTGTAGATACAATGTATGTACAAAATGAATTGTTTCCTAGTAAGTTTATATTCTTTGCAAAATTAAATCATCCCTTGAAACAGAATACCTCACTAAGATAAATAACTCATACTATTCAGCCAACAGAAAACTGGAACTATCAACTAGGAAAAAAATACTGTTATCCCTTTTTAACCCAAGCAGCTAGCCAATACTTGGGGTCTTGTGGGTTGTTTCCATTAGGAGAAGAAATTGATGATAGAGTCGGGTATTTCTTTGATGAAACCCTATTATTTACAAAGAATGTACACAAAATCCTGTTTCCTGACCACAGGAGGAATCAAACAACACAAGGCAGTTTCTTTGCTCACAGTTCTACGCCTCTTTCCAGCCAGCAGTCTGCCCCCAAAGCTCTCTCTTCATTTTCTCTTAGGGCCATTTCACCAGCAATGCTCTTATTATCTCCTGGCTCTTTGCTTGCTTTTCTCACTGCTTCTGTCTGCTTCAGACACACACAGCTCCACCCAGAAATTCCTAGCTTGTACTTTTGCATTCAGTCTCCAGGGAAAATCTTCAGACTACATGGCTCTGCTCCTACTCCAGCCTTGCCATGCTGGTGTCTGATTTGAGTGGAGGTCTTCTATTGTTTCAGTTATTACCAACAAAGGGGCATTTAACTGCTCCATTATTTAGCCTGAATGAAAGGCAACTATCATACCCATCAGTTTCAATGTTTATGACTGCCCGTAGGTCAAAGACACATTCCCTGAGAACCAGCCAACCTGCAGCATAACAATACTTTAATAGCAAATCTTTAAAATGGGAAATATGTAACACTTTCTTACTTGTATACTGCATGATGATTCCAAATAAGTATCCCACCAAACAGAGATGATTTTGGCCAACATACTATACCTCTACCCCGATATAACGCTGTCCTCAGGAGGCAAAAAATCTTACCGCGTTATAGGTGAAACCGCGTTATATCGAACTTGCTTTGATCCACCGGAGTGTGCAGCCCCGCCCCACCCCGGAGCGCTGCTTTACCGCATTATATCCGAATTCGTGTTATATCGAGTCGCGTTATATCGGGGTAGAGGTGTAGTTACATTATGGCCTATGCTTGGCATTGATATTGTAAGTTTGTAAGAATTCTTTATCTTTTAATCTTTCATTTGTAGTGAAATGACTTATTCTGGGGTCTAAATTCTTCCTTCCTCTTCCTCTTCTTGATGTATCCCTCACTTACTTCATAGTGACAACTAAATGTACAGCAACAGGGAACTCAAGTGTTCCTTTGGCAGATAGATAACACATCATTGAAATGCCATACAAGGTTTTCTTCTCTGTCTTCCTAAGTTCTTGGTTTTATTTAAAACCATATCAGCAGGCCTCTACCAAGGAAATGATATGCAGAGTAATAAACAGTAGTTTAGCTGATCAGTTTTATTCATTATCTAACTTAAAGTCAGACAACAAGGGAGACATTGATTACACTTTTATAACTGTACCAATGGATTCTTTATCAGACGTACATATAAGCCCAATGACTCTGTGACCTCTTGGTGCTGACTGGCAGAGGGCATAGAGGCACATAGGGTTTCAGGGCTCCCCATGGTCTGGTCTCTACACATAATAGTTTGTCAAAGGGTGTCATGTAAGGTTTCTATTGAAAGCTTGTGTCACACTGATCATCATGTACATATGGATAATATGTAAGGAGTTATGTTAAGATGCACAGACGAGACCTCTGCCACTTGAAAATAAAGTAACTATGAGCAACAGTAAGTTGTCATCCTCTGTGTGGACTAGCCATTAGAGGTACACATTTTTCCAGTGGATTTTACAGCTATCTGCTGCTAGAAGAGGATTGCTCAACCTCAGAAATCCTGATTCCTATTCCAGGTTCTGAGAGGAGTGTGTTTTAGTGATCACAGGCCCTTCTTCTTCTGTGCTGCCCAGTCCAATCCTTTCTGCCCCTGCCCCTCCGGCATGTCCTTGTCCCAGTCTGAGTCTCCCCCTTTCCCTTCCTCCCTCTGCTCCACATCCTAGTCCCCTACTAGCAGACCCTGGGCTCCACATCCCAGTCCCCTACCCCTTGACTCCTTGTCCCAATTCCAGTCCCCCACTGTGATGGGATCCCTGGGATGCAGCCTGGGACTGTGGGACTGCCGTGCCCCCTAATCTCTCCAGCCTGGGCTGTCTCTCACAACACTTTGCTAGTGACAAGCAGCAAAACCCCCTACAGATGCTGTGATCACTCAGCACAATAGCATGTGGAGCCCCACACCCAGCATGAATCCTCCCAGAGCCACTTATGAATCACATAGAGTAAGACACCAGTCAAATCCCCCCAGCTCTCAGCCTTGTACCTCAAGAATATACCATCTTGCACTGCTCAAGACTAGCAGTTCAAATTTATTAATGGTTCACCACTTCATCAATGGAAAGTGGATATACACAAACCTGAGCAAGCACCCTTACCAAACACTTCAGGCAAACTCACTGGTAAAGATAAACAGATAAACAAATGTATTGACTACAAAAGATAGATTTTAAGTGATTATAAGCAATAGGCAAAAAGTCAGAGTTCGTTACCAAAAGAAAAGAAAATATAAGTACACAGTCTAAACTCTCAATCCTATTAGACTGAGCAACATTTAGATTAAGCAGTTTTTCTCACCCCAGTGGATATTGCACTCCTTAATATACAGGTTTGTCCCTTAAACGTGGGCCAGTCTCCACTGTTGGAGTCTTCAGTCTTCTTCTGAGTGTCTTTGTTGCTTGCAGCATAAGTGGGGGCATGAGAAAGGGTAAGCATGTGGCCACTGTGTTCTGTTTTATACCCTTAGTCCATGTGCCTGGAGAACACAAGTCCAGGCATGTCTTGTGGGCATTGCTGAGTCCCCAGGCAAGGTTGAGCAATTCCCCTGCTGTGGCCTTATGCAGGTGAGTCATTGCATGTGCAGGTGAGTCATTGTAGCTCCTTGTATGCTGGACAATGGCTGGTGATTTCTGTTCAGCACCCACCCGGTGGTATCTGGGCGCTTCCCAAACCAACAACATATTTTAGTGACGATCATACAACACATCCTCATAACTTCATATGCATTAATGATATATATATTTAGATAGAAAAATGACTTTCAGCAGATTATAACCTTTCTCCTGATACCTCACACGGCCTGCTTTATATGCAATATCACAATTATATATAAATGAGGAATATGGGGGTTAGAGGGAGCTCCCCCAAGGTATAGAATGTCACATGCACACCTTGTACCAGTCTCCCCCATTGCCACTCCCTTGCCCCAAGGTCTGACTCTTCACTCCTCTGTATTCCAGTCAGGCTTCTTCCTCCTTACTGCCTGGGCAGCAGAAGGGGTAGCACTGAGAGCACAGGAGAGACTGTCTCCCTACTCTCAGTTCCTGTGCCTGGCACTGTATCAGCCCTAGTTGCCTGGAGGAGCAATTGCAGTCTGGCCTGCAGTCCTAGGTTGGAGCATGCTCAATAGAGACTGAATCTTTGGAAATTTTAGCTGCTCAAACTCTAACTAGTCTCTACTGAGCATATGCAAACTGAGATTTTTCAGAGACTTATAAATTTGCCAAATTTGGGTGAATTTTCACAGGAACTGGAAGAGGCATATCCCCAACACTAGGGCAAGTTGTCTGCCAAATGTAAACTCCTGTCTCCAAAGCATGAAGTTCTAGAACTTCTTAATGAAAGAGCTGTATGAATTTTTAAACTTTTTTTGTCACTAGCACCACCTAAAATATATGATTGATTGTCGCCCTATCCTCAGTGCTTCATCATATATTGTTCATCTTTTTTAGATTGTAAGCACTTTAGGGCACTATGTTTGTATAGTTCCTAGCCCTGTGCAAATATCTCTGCTTGGTGTCTCTATACACAACAGTATATAATAAATAATATGTATATGCTTTGTAGACTGCACTATTTTCAGCTGATTTCCAGATGCAATTCATGGTGTTGAATTTCAAGCCTACCTGGCTAGCATAATGGCGGCTTCTCTCTTCATGCTCTTTCCTAGCAATAAAAATTGGCTTAAATGCTCTTGCTAACAGACTTAGCCTCTACATTCATACCTTTGTGTCTGATGGTAGAGGAACTTTTCTCTAGAATTTAATTTTTTCCACTGATCCAACAGAGTCTAAGTTTCATGACCTTCAAAATATGCAGTAAGGCCTATATGTACACTCAGGCCAGTTGTGCGCAGCTGAATTTTTGAAATGCTTAAATGGGATTTTTAAAATTAATTCGTATTATTGTAGACAAATGCTGTTCCAAGTCATCCCCCTTGTGGCTTGCAATGGCCCTACAGGCACCTTGCCTCAGTTTCCTTTTGAGTTCCCCCAGAGCAATCAAGTCACAGCCAAGATCTTTGAAACAATATTTTCCCTCTCCTGGGGTTAGTTTATTCAACAGCATTCAGTCCCCTTTCTGCTTATCCCTCAGATTTAAGGTAATTTAAGGTAACGATTTAAGTCCTCCTCCTTGGGACTATGTCTTTAAATCGTGGCCTCCCTAGCCCATAACTTGCCCCTCAAGTTTAGGGGTTACACAGCTATCCTTCCTGGGACTGTGGGCTGGTTAACTTCTTTCCTCCAGGAGGTGGCTTCAGCAGCTTTCCCTGACTGGACTTGGAGCTCCTTTTGAGTCATCCACCTAGTCACCTGAACACTATCTGAATTCTTACCAGGTGGGTTTAGGTCTAAAAACCCCAAACACCTATCTATGCTGTCTGGGAGGGAGGGAAGCCTTGCCCCACCCCCTTTATACATTGTCTGATTTCTTGTAGGAATTGTAGCAGAAGTGGATTTTGAGAAGGGATTGGAAGGAGGAAGAGACAGTAATAGCTGTACTGATCAGTTCAGGAAGAACATACCATGAGTAAAGGTAGTGTGGAATAAAATGTGAAAATGTTTGTGTGAAAGGTGGTGGACGATGTCATTTTTAGTGGGATAGAAAAGGCTATGGAGCGAGGGAGCAATAAAATACATCAGCAAGTAAAAAGGAAGTGGCAAATTATTGAGAGGCCTTGAAGATAAAGACAAGAAGCTTGAACTTGATTCAGTGATAAAGAGGGAGCCAGAGGAGTATTCAAAAGAGGAATTGTCAGAGCAATGAGCACGGAAGTTGATCTTATGAGATATGTTATGTATAGGGAAAGTGAGATGTTGGGGAGGCCAGTGCGAAGGTGGTTACAAAATATCAAGATGGGTGGATAGAAAGCTGAACAAATTCTAGCTTTCTGGACACAAAACCTAGTTTTCAGTAAAGGAAACGTTAACTATTTACAACAGTTATATTTTTGATAAAAAGGTGATAAAACGTTCTATTAAAAATCTCATGAAGAATTTTGAAAAACAGCTCTGTTTCAAGCCCTTCAAAATGAAAACAACTTCAAAATTTCATTTTTTGTGTGATTTTTCTCCCCCATCAAGCTTTAACTATTGTTGATAATTGGCATTCCGGGACCAACCAAAAGAACAGCTCTATTGTGAACCTGATTAACAAAAAGCAGGCAGTACTAGCCCTTCAATTAAAGATACTACCTTCTACCATCTCCTTCTAATGTTTTCTCCATTATCCAGCTCTTGTCTTCTCCAGACAGAGCCTCAATCAACTGACTTTCATTCAAGCCCTGTGTACACAGAGTGGCCAGATGTTCCAATATTAGGGGTTTTGTCTTATATAGGCAACTATTACCCTCCACTCCTGTCCCGATTTTTCACATTTGCTATCTGGCACAGGTGCTGGGTTCTTCCGGGCCCCAGGAGTGCTCAACCCCCTGCTCTGCCCCAGACCCCACCCCCACCCCTTCTCCCAAGCCCTCACCCCCGCCCCGCCTCTTCCTGCCCAGTTCCACCCCCTCCCCTGAGTGCACCCTGTCCACTGCTCCCCTCCCCCCAGCACCTCCTGCATGCCATGGAACAGCTGATTGCAGCGGACAGGAGGCCCTGGGAGGGAGAGGAATTGATCGGCGGAGCCGCCAATGGGTGGCAGGTGCTGGGGAGAAGGGGGTTACTAAGCCTCCACTAATTTTTTTCCATGGGTGCTCCAGAGTCAGTGCCTGCCAGGCCTGCCGACAGCAATTCCAGGCCCCAGGGCCAGGGCGGTCCCTGGGGGGGCAGGGACTGGGGCAGAAGTGACAAATCCATCACTTCCAGGACCGATGTCACTGGTCAATTGCGCCAGCTCGCTGGGCCCCCCAAAGCACAGAGCCCTGAGTGCTCGCATGCACCTAGGAGCCCTGTGGCCTGCCACAGCAATCAATGGTGGCGGCTGGGTCCCCCTGGCCCTTTTAAATCACTCGGGCCCCTCGGCAATTGTGTACAACAGGCACTGTGAACGTCAAAACATAGCACAATCTAAGTTTAAGGAAAATAAATGTTCAATATTATCACCATACTGATGTCACTGCCTCTTCTTCCTTGCAGCACTGAACTGAAAAACACATAAGAAGATACAGTCTTTACTCTGTGAATCTTACAGCCTAATATAGAAAGAAACAAGAGTGAAAGCAAATAGCATTTTAGAGAATCATCAAGGAAAACCTAGGAAGAAGTGGGATTTTAAAAAGATCAAGGAGCTCACTTCTTACACAGGAAGAAGGAGGCTGTTCCAAGGCAAGGGGACTGTGTGAAAAAAGACATGAAAAAGATAGAGGGAAAATGAGTTAAATGGAGTACATGGAGGTTGGAGTGGGGAAAAAAGTGGTTACTCTATACAAGCACCTTGCTCAATCCGAGAATCTGCACACAGTCCCAGAAGATATGGATGTTTCTGCTAAACTAACCAACAATTAAATAGTTAATGTTAACAGTTAATTTTTTATCAAGAGACTTCAGAGTCACCACACTGTTGAGCTGAATAAGAGCATTTCACACCTGTCTTAGACCTATTGGCCCTGAATTTTTTCTCATTTACATCAGTTTTACATTGGTATGACTCCATTGACTTAAATTAAGTTACCGTACTTATGATTTATGTTTGTGTAATGAGACACGGACTCATTGTTTCTGTCTATCTGAAAACTCAATTGGATAGCCCTGCATTTGTTTTATATTTTGATCTGTTGCAATCATAAGGTTCAGAAACTTCATTTCTTTTAAACTAAAGCATAACTTCTGCAGCAACTGATGAGGCCAAATGAAAAATGCTGGTACTGTGTACTACTGCATACAAACTCAGTCTGACCCTGGGGAGCCCTAAGGAGAGGGAATTGGTCAGAACAAAGGGGGAAAGAGGAGAGAATTAGATGAAATGTAGGCAGTGATGTAGCAGTGCAGAGCATTGAAATTTAGCCAGAGGAGCTTGAACTTGAAGCAGAAAAGGAGAGTAAACCATAGATAGATGGATACAAGGAAGCGAAAGGGAATATGATTAGAGTGACAGGATAGGAAGATAACTTTAGTGTCAGTGTTTTAGATAGACTGGAGAGAGAAGGCAGAGGTAAGGAGACCAGAGAAGAGGAGGTTGCAATAACCAAAGTAAGAGCTGACCAGGATTTCAATAGTTGGGACACAGAGAAAGTATACTCCAGTTTGCATTTTATTATTACCATTTTATAGTAGTATCTCTTTATTAGTGCCATTTCTGTTAGCAATTTCTTCCATTTTCAATGAGCACTACAAGACTTGTCAAACAAACAACAAAGAAAAGAAGAAGAACAGGAGTACTTGTGGCACCTTAGAGACTAACAAATTTATTAGAGCATAAGCTTTCGTGGACTACAGCCCACTTCTTCGGATGCACTTCTTCAATTATGCATCCGAAGAAGTGGGCTGTAGTCCATGAAAGCTTATGCTCTAATAAATTTGTTAGTCTCTAAGGTGCCACAAGTACTCCTGTTCTTCTTTTTGCGGATACAGACTAACACGGCTGTTACTCTGAAAGAAAAGAAGAAAGGAAAATGTAACAAAACAAAAATGGTTTCAGAGTAGCAGCCGTGTTAGTCTGTATCCGCAAAAAGAACAGGAGTACTTGTGGCACCTTAGAGACTAACAAATTTATTAGAGCATAAGCTTTCATGGACTACTGCTCTAATAAATTTTATAGTCTCTAAGGTGCCACAAGTACTCCTGTTCTTAAAACAAAAATGGTAAAGTTTGCATTTTGATTCTATTTCACAAGTAAATGTAATTTTGACCATTGCATAACTGAATAGAACTTATTTAAGAATATTGGATAGGTATTGCAATATTAGCCTAGACAATATCAGAATATGTATAGTTGCCTTCTTTGAGAAAGGTGTGTATGTTTGGAACTACAGTTTCTAACACACACTTTTCCAAAATTGAAATATGGGATGTAGTGCAAAGGTTATTTAAAGGCATATTATACCATGTAATGTATAGTAACCTACTATAGAGTGCATAATGTCACATTATATGATGTTTTGAGATATCATTTTTGGTTAAATAAGACACATTCAATGAAAACACTTGAATGTAATATATATTTGGATACATATTAATTTTTTTATAAATATCATGAAACATATATATGTAGCTTAAAACTAGGCTTGGCATAATTCATTTTTAATACGTTTGACAGATAATATTGATATTCATTTTTAAGCATTTTTCCTAATTGGTATTTAGTTAAATTTTCACAGTTGCAGGAAGTTATGATGGGGTCAGACAATGTGTGGAGTCAGATAATAATTATTTAATGACAGTAGAAGTTGAGATTCAAAACGTTAAAGATTTGTAACCATTAAAACACAAATTGTCAATGTCAAAATATACAAAGTAAATACCATATATACTTGTTCATAAGCCGAATATTTTTGGTAAAAAAGTGACGCATCAAAGAGTGGGGGTCAGCTTATAAACGGGTCTACACCAAAATTTGATGATTTTAAACTCTATGGAATCATTGAATTGAATATCTAATACATTGTCATTTTGTTTACCTGTAACATTCACAGGCACGCAGCTCCTCAGCTCCCTGTGGCCGCAGTTTGCCGTTCCCAGCCAATGGGAGCTGCGGGGAGTGACCATTGGCTGGGAACGGCAACTGTGGCCACAGGGAGCTGAGGGGCTCCGTGCCTGTGAACGTTCCAGGTAAACAAAATGTCCCGATCCGCCAGCGGCTTACCCCAACGGGCTGGGAGCCAAAGTTTTCCAATCCCTGAAATATAGGGTCGGCTCATGAAAGGGTCATACAGTTTTTGCTATTTTTACTTATCCATCTTGGGGGGTCAGCTTATAAATGAACGGGCTAATGAACAAGTGTATAAGTAGTCTTAAATCAAACTCTAATAAGTTTTCAAGCAGCATTTTTCTTACTTTGCTTATCCGTAAATATCTGTTACTATTAATGGAAATATATTTTTCGTCAGTTTGTGAATGTATAGTGAAATTGATATTTATCACCATTTACTGATAAAGATCTAATCCTTACAAGCCTACTTAAAACACATAATGAAAAATACAGGTAACGTATTGTTGAAAGCAATTTCAATTTTTTTCAAGATTGTGTTAGTGCCCAGAGACCCCAATCAGGATTGGGGGCCCATTGCTTTAGGTACTGTGTAAACACATACAAACATAAGATGCCTGTCATGAAGAGCTTAAGTCTAAAAAACAGCTCAAATGCCTAATGCACCTCAATGAAACAGAGAAGGGTAGAGGAAATGATTAAAGCATACAAACAAAGTGATTAAGGTGTGATGGGCCCATATTGTTAATTGTGTATGTGACGGGTTGTCTCACTTTAAGGTGCCACCTGATGTACAAGGATACCACTGAGCCCACCTGTTCTGCCAGCCTGGGCCCCCTTTGCCCTGTCTTGCTGAGACAGGCTCTTAAGCCTCCTCTAGCACAACACAGGAAGGGCCACATCCAGCTGCAGAAAGACACAGACACTGAGATCAGCTCTGGGAAGACTCAGCTTAAGGGACTTGCCCCAGCACTCAGGTGCTCATCTTCCTTGGAGTGCAGACCCAAAGGTATATTGTCTTGCGTTGTTTAGAAAGATGTGCACAGTGCAAGCTCACAAAAATTCGCCCTCTCCCTCAATGTGAAGAAAGATATGCACAGCTTCTTGCCCCCCACACCAGATATGGATTGCACAAACTGGGTTTAATAATAAATAAAAACAAGTTTGTTAACTATAAAAGGTAGATTTTAAGTGATTATAAGGTAGTGGTGGGCAACCTGCGGCCCATGGGCTGCACACGGCCCATCAGGGTAATCTGCTGGTGGGCCACGAGACAATGTTTACAATGACCATCTGCAGGCACAGCCCCCTGCAGCTCCCAGTGACCACAGTTCACGGCCGTCTGGTTTATAGTTTATTATTATTATCATTAATTGCAGTAACACCTTTTTCTTCTTCTTCGAGTGACATCTCCAATATGGAGGTTGTCAACCACCACCTTCCATCTTTTGCTGTCACAACAGGCACAGCATTGTAAAACTTCCACTCTTCTTTGGATACCTAGGATCTCAATTAATTGTGCTATTTTTAAATTCATCCTTCTCATCATCTCATCTATAGTTCTGGTTAATCAGCTATATTCTTTTTCCAATTTTCCAGTAATCGATTTTATACCGAATGCCTGGTCACCCACATCAGTGCACCCAGTACTCCATTTTACACTGTCTTGCCTGGGTACAAGGAAGCTCTGATTGCTAGTCAGATTGCAAGGCTTCTTTGCAGGTTTAATTATACTGTACAACTTTCCATGTCAGGTTGTACTAGCAGGTAGTTTCACAGGGAGGCCCCCAAATATCTTCTATGAGCAAATATCATTGACCCATTGGGGATCATCAGCCTTTCCAGAATCCCTTCTGTTAGGTCAATTGCATGCCACTTTGGTTAGGATTGGCTGCAGGCTTATTTAATTGCAGCCTACATTTGCCATGTCCAGTACTGTGTTTGGGTTTTTGTGGTATTTTATAGGGGCAACAGTGCTACTGCTCCACCACACCTTGTCAGTACTGCATCAGATAGTCTGCAATTGCTTATTTGAATGTCTCCCTGGTTATATTGCAGCTAGCCTTCATAGCTGAAGGCCGTTCCACTATCAGCAACCATGGATATGCTCAGTGGTAGATGCTGCTGCCCCTTGGAATGATTACTCAGGGCACCTAGGAACCCAAATCATAGACCTGTACCCCATTGTGCTAGGCACTGTATAAACACACAAAAAAGACTTTTCTAGTCCTAAGGAATTTATAAGCTTCTGTTTCTTCTTTCTTTCTTTGTTTTTATGTATGTATGTATTTACTTAGTATAGGATGGGATTAGGCTGAGGAATGGCAGAAGGAGTTGAGTAAATTGGAGCAAGAAAGTGGGATAAAATAAGGAAGGGAAAAAGAAACTGAGGAAGGAGAAATGGAAATGAGTACAGGAAATAAGGAGAGGAAGGAGAGAATGGAAGCAAGGATAGTGAGACTGGAAACAGAGGGATTGTGAGGGAGATAGACAGGAGAAAAGGAAAAACAATTAGCACACAGAAAAGAATTATTTTTGTTACAAATTGTACAAGGGGCCAGATTCTATTTTCACTCACACTAGTCAGAGTAATTGCACTGACATTTTAAAGGTATATGCTTTATTTGGGTTCCAGACAGATGCTTTTCCAAGCCAGCCTTCAAAGCAATTGTAATAGATTGTAGGATTGAAGTCTACGTAGTTTAAAGCTGCCTGTTTCCTACCACTTTCCAACTGTTCACATATGCCAAATAGTGGTAGACACTTATTTTATCCAAATATTCCTCTTCCTCCTTGAAAATGGTCATAGTTCTACAGGCTCTGGGCCAGATTCTGTCCTCAGTTACAGTGTTGTAAATCCTGATAGTGTTTAGGCTGAAGAGGGAGTCATTGAATAAATGGAATATTCACTTTCTAATTCTGGAACAAGAGTCTAACTACTGGTTCACATGTGTGAACACTTGGGAATGTTGGCGGTAGTAGGAGGAAGCTTTAAACTACATACATTCCAATCCCACAATTTATTACACCTGATTTGAAGCTGTCTTGATATCACAGGATTCCTGTGATAGCCTAAACCTTTTTAAAAATATGTCAAATATTTGATTTCGCCTTTTCAGTGAAAATACATTGGACTTCTAGTTGCCACACTTTTACTTCATGAAACATAGAAGGATATCACTCTTCACATAAATCATTAGTTATACTATTGGTTCAGCTTTGGTGAATTTATCTACTTCCAGGCAATAAATTAGAACTTTTGTAGTGACGCTGCTGACATCAGACCTGTCCATGAGAGCTGTAGCGTGGAGAATATAAATACATCAGTTTCACATTCATGGTATTTATGAAGAGATATACTTTTTTTTTTTTTTAGTTTTTGAGCTAGAGCAAGTGCTTTCAAACTATAAGATGGAATTGATTAATTTTAATGGTATTTTTGAATAAGGTCAGCCTCACCATGGATCTGTGGATGACAAGAGATAAAACGCAATACAACAATGCTTGAATTGGGAAGTATAGGTGTCTATGCCAAACCCTCACTTTTCACTGCTGTCAGTTGAAAAAATAATTAAAAGATAATTGGTATATGCCATAACTTTTTTCCAAGTTTGAGTAATGAGACAGTGAATTCAAAGCTAGGATTTGTGATCCTTGATTTGTGATCCTTTAGTGGAATTATGATTAGCAAAACTCCAGTACATACATACATACATTTCTAAAATTGCAAACACAAATGTTCAAATTTAAACGTAAACCTTACATTCTTTTGTTCTAGTGATAATGATCTGTACTAATGTGTGAGAGACCACGTGCCATTGCTAGTTCAGATCTCTTGTTGGGACTTTGTAGAGGCAGAGTGCTCATTGGTTACTCTTTTGGCTGATTAAATAGAATTACGGATTCCATCTACAAATCCTGATTCAGAAAAGCACTTAAGGACATGCTGAAGTCCATCCCTATTCAAAAAAAGCACTTAAAATCACATTTATGTCCCATTGACGTCAATAGGACTTAAACACATACTTAAAGTTAAGCATGTACTTAAGCACAGTTCCAGAATAAAGATGTTTTAATTAACAGAGACCAGAGTCATGTTTATCCTCTGCAACTAGAAGGGTGGCCAAAGTATGTGGACCATTGAGGATAAGTTGAATTTGTTTTGATTCTCAGAATCAGAGAAGCCATAAAACAAACAAAGAAAACAAAACAACAAAACCCTAAATGTAGAAATGGTAGAATATAATATTTTTTTGTTTAATCTTAAATATTTCTCTGGTTTGTATGTATTTATTTAGCTGAACATTTTTCTGTTTTGGTTCAAACTATTTACAGTACAAACTCAAAAGAATCCCTTACTGTGGATGGTAATTAACATAATTAAAAATGTCATCCTTTCATAGTCATTGAGTTAGACCTTTTTCATGATCACTTCATATCTTTCTTGCGTCGGACACAAAAATGGCATGTACAGTATGACATTGTACCCTAGGTGCCGTTAACCATAGGACACGTATGTGTTCCCCCATAGCAACAGGTATTCTCCTCTTTCCAGGGCTTCTACAGCTAGGGTGAAGTGCGCTAATCATTCTTTCTTACTTCCACCATATAATAATGGTGTCACAGAAGCGTTTGGCTTGGGCTGTTGACTTCAGCCCGAGTCTCAGGGTGGGGCTGTTGTTAGGAAGGAATTAGTTGTAGTGAGCCAAAAGCAGCACTATTTCTAGTCTATCCCCCACATGAAAATGATTAGCCCAACACACCAAAGGCACGCAGGAGAAGAGCATAGCCCTTCAGTCAATTCTGCTCCTTCTCACCTCCGCACATTACCCACCCAGATCCCCTGGCATTTGTGGTTGCACTGTGCGGGGCTTGCAGAGGTGGGATGGAAGTGGGGCAAGCAGCTCGACCGACTCGTGCTCCTTACACAGGCATGAGGCTCTCTCTGGGGGTGTACTGCACAGTGTGGTTGACATAAATTGACGCAGGGTGGAGAGGGCTGGTATTTGCTTCCTTTCTTGGTACGGGGGAGCAGTTCAGGAGAAAGAGCTGGATTAACTAGCAGTGCGAGAGGCTGAGCTCTCCAGGTCCTCGAAGAAGCGGGCATGAGTCCCATGGCTAGAAAGGGGGAAGCAGCCGCGCAGAGGAAGTGCGCAGCCTCCATTTTGGCAGAGGGAGCGAGGAGAGCCTGGCTCTCGGTGTCTTGCCGCCTTTGCCGCTCTGAGCCCCGCGGACCACCCCAGGGCATTGCCTGGGGCGCCCTGCGTGTGTCACTGCAAGGCAGAGGCGCTTCCAACTGCCCCCCATCTGAGGCTCAGCTTGGTTTGAATTGGTCCCAAGTTCCCCGCAGCAGCTTCCGACAAAATGGAGGACGTTACCACCACTACCACTACCACCACCACCACCACCACCAGCAGCTTCTCCAGGAGCTATGGCGGCTACTGACATGGCTCCCTCCGACAGCGTGGGTGGGAGTCCTTAGTGGAGGAGGCGGGGAGACTCCTGAGTGGGGCCTGGGTGTGGAGAGTCTCTGCCCCGGGGGAGGGGACTGTGCGTTCTCTCGCTCTTCTGTGGGGGAGGGTTTCCATTAGCCACACTCTGTCCTTCATGGAAATGGCTCCAGCCCAGGTTCATATCCCTGCCGGGGGGCGGGGCCCAACCTATAAGAAGCTGTGGATGAGGTGTGCTTGCCCTGCCCTCGGCGAACATGGGGTGATTACCCCGAGCCCACGACTGGGGCTGTTGCCCATAGGGACTCTGCACAAGGATGGGATAGGGTAATACACTGTACTCTCCCCACCCCAGCAGTTGTCTGGATGAGTGTGGCCAGCCTTGCACCAAAACTTCTGCAAGTTACTGTCAAACAGCTGCACTGGGAACCGGAGCGGAGCCCCCATCGCCTCCCAGCCCCAATACCCGGGTATTAGAACTACTGCTGCTGCTGGTGGGCAATGAAATTCGGGTTTCTCTAACCTGATGGATCAAAGTGGGAAGAACTGTGGGCGTGGTTAGAAGAAAGATTGGCAGCTTTTAGACCCAACTTGCTGCGGGATGCTACGATGGACGGACGGTCCGTCCAATCGGCTTGCCTACCGCTAAAGCTCACCCTCTGTGGGAGCCAATGGGCATGTTAGGGAGGCCGTTCTTCCCCAAGCTCGGTTGGCCCTGCTCCTCCTTCCCCTCGCTAGCAGCTGCGCTTAGCCCGGGACTGGACCGAGTTAGAGTTGAGGCGGCGGAGGAGTAGCGCGGAGTGCGTGTGACCGGGGGGAGGGGGAGCCCCGAGCCTGTGAGCGGTGGGGAGCTGGGTAAGGTGGGGACGGGGAGTGCCGCACCCTAGGGGCGGACAGGGGGGCAGCTGGAGGCTCAGAGCTGCCCCTAGGGCGGGGATGGGAGGGGAGCCGCCGTGCCTCACAGCCACCCGGGCTAAGTGCCCCACTGTGGCGTCGCTGCTGCCGCCTCTCGTCACAGAGAGGAGCGGGTAGGACTGGGGCAGCCCCCGTGACAATCCCGGTGGGGTGGCGGCGAAGGAGGTAAATCGGAGGCGGGCTGGGGCAGAACCGGGGGCGCAGGGGCATTTGGGGGGAGGGGTGTTTCAGTTTTAGCGCCTCCTATTTTAACTCGCTCCCTCCTCCTCCGGGCCCTCGGCTGTTGTTGTGCCCCGCTTCCTCGCCCCCTCCCGCCCGCGGGTGTCTCCCTCCTTTGCCCGGCGCTGCGCTCCGCGGATCCTGCCGCCGCCGCCGCTGCTCCCCTCCCGTATTGTTTGGCTGGGTGTCTCTAATGGCGGACAGGAGGCGGCAGTGCTGCTGGCCGACTGCAGGGGGGCAAACCCGAGACCCGGGGCAACTGCTTAGGGAGCGTGCGGGGCACAAGGGCGTTATTCCAGCATAGAGGGGTGGCTGCTGAGGGCTCTGTGCCCCCCGCGGCAGGGGGCTCCGCTGAGGGGCTGTTTGGGCAAGTTAGCAGATAATAAGCACTCCTCTGCTGCCGGGCTACTTCTTACTTGCACCTTCCCAGGAAAGGCCCCGGGGCAGATCCGTGCAGTCCTTCCTTCAGCGGGGAGCTGGATGTCTCTTTGGGGTGTTACCCCATAACCCACTGGGAAGGCCATGTGTAGGAGTGGGGGGTGAGGGAAGTGGCGGGCAATGCAGGTAATACCTGCCCAGGCAAAGGGGACGCTGCTGACTCCCCTCCCCCCCGGCCGCATGTTAACCCCTATGCCTTTCCCCTAGGCTCCAGCCCAGTTTGGTGCAGCCTTGGCAGAGACCAGAAAGGAGAGGAGCTCCATTGTGAGTGCTATTTATGTATCTATTTCTGCCTCAAGTAGCCCTATCTTTGGGGAGGGGTCAACCCCCTTCTCCGTTGTGGTGTGGGGATCGGGGTAAGAGGAGGAGCGTCCGGGTTAGGGTGGGGGAGATGCCTGGGTGCAGCAGCTGCTGCCCTGGGGCGAAGCCCCTGTAATGGCTGTGAGGCGGCTCCTCCTCGGGGTGGGCGCTGCTGCTGCAGGCATCGCTCCTGCAATACCAACTCCAGCAAGCAGACGACGGGCTCCTGCCGCTCTCACGTTACTCAGCTGGGGAGGGGGGAGGGCATATTTCGGCTGCCCTCTAGAGTTTTAGATTGTACATTAAAATACACAACGTGACACATTTAGCCATCTTTAATTTTATATCTTTCCTGTAACCTGCCTGTAGGAGTACGGGGGAAGGCACAGATCTAAAATAATCCAGTAATTCGCAGAGCCTATTCCAGTGTCTGGCCTTTGTGTAGTTGGATCAGTTCTTGCTGCCTGCGGGTTTGCTTGGGTGATTCTGTCGGGTGCCATTGGGGTTTCACGTGTCACAGCAAGGTTCCCGTGTTAAGCAACCATCTGTCTTGCTCTTTCCCCCAAACCGCTGAGGTCACCTGAGAAACCCACACCTTGTCACTGATCCGTTTCAGTGTCTTATCGGTATGGGATTTTCGAAGCAGATTGTGTTCTCTGTTAGGTGTTAGCTCACATAAGGAGAGACGACTATTGATCCCTTTTCACGTAGGTTCTGGGTGTAACTTGTCGCAGGTTTGCACCTTTTTAGTAATGTTCTTTCTGCGCCCTGTGGAATCACGAATCCCAAAATTACAAAGTAGCGCAGTGAAGGCGAAAGTATTAGTATCTATAGCCACAATGTATTTTGAGAGCTCACGAGACTGGATGCTGTCGGTGTTGCAGGGTTTTCCCACTAGAGGCCGCTGCAATGATCTATTGATTGCACTGAAATATCTCGTTAACAAACGTGCTGGAGGCAGAACAAAACAAGAAGTCAGTACATACTTTGGGCAGTAAATTCGATTTTGTGTAGAAGGATTCCAAATCTGAAAATATTCCTAAACATTTACATCTTGTTTGATATCTTAATATTACAGAGGATAGTCAAAGAAAGTAAAAAAGAAAGTTCTTTTCCAGTAGCATTGGGCAATAACTTTACATTGCACTTCTTATTATGTACATAGATACAGAGACTAGGTGGCTCCCTAAATAAATCCACAGCTCTAATTCTCTGGCATTCATGTTTGGATTTATTCTGAAATTCTAAAATGAGCAGTAACACTGACCATTAGAACTCACACAGCCTCTAACTATTAAAGAGCTTGTTCTAATATAATCTCTGATTTGCTGCAGTACCTTATTTTTAATTTTTAGGTTTCTATTCTGCCTGTGGTATAAGGCTACCTTCCAGCCTCAGCTCTTTATATATTCCAATGTAATAACTATTGTACATATTGCTGTAATATCTAAGTTCTGAGTAACAGCTTATGTCAGCATTGCAAAATTCTACTAGCCTTCTCACTCAGGGCAAGTAACCTTTTTTAGGATGAGTGAGTAAATATAATTAGGTTGATTTATCATCATAATCATCACTACCACTATCACAATGGCAAAGGGAAGGCAAGTATATTATTGTGCCTGGACTAGTACATTTTCATGACAGTCTTGCATGGCTGCCTGCTAGAAGACAAGAATAGCTTTATGCAATACTCTTTCTGTATAAAAGTATAGATAAGAACCAAACATATTGAACCATCATAGTGTTCTAAAGGCAGATGTATAGAGCAAATCCCTTTTTATAAAGCCTCTGTTTAACCATATTAATAAACTAAGTCACTCTTAATTCTTCATTGATCCTAAATCTTTTGTTCCAGTCTACTGTTGCTTTTTCTTTGGAATAAAATGTTGGGAGGGATTGTTTTGACAAGTATATAAAAGCAAAGTGAATGTGAAATTCTGTATCTTCTATGAATTGAGCATGTGCAAAACACACGTGAAGGCATGTGGGACCAAGGTCTCAGTTGATTTATTTTCCAACTCTTTTAGTAGATTTTGTTGACTCGGTCTTGGCTATTTGTTGTGCCTTGTCCAGCACTAACATTTTTACATTGCTGTGGCATCTTTCGTCCCCAAAACTTTATGTATTGTACAGAGAACTACTGAAATCTATCTTACATCTTTTATGGTGGATGGCAACCAAACAGACACCCTGGATAATAGGGGGAATGGGAAATTTGATCAAGGACATTAGAGCCAGTACTGCGACTAATGAAAAATGCTACAAAATCTTCTACACTTGTGCAGAGTAGGTCTTTTATGTTAGATTTTCTTCCAAAAGGCCCATTTTCCTCAAATGGCAATGAATTCTATCTAAAGTACCCTAGAATGATGAAGGGTTGTGGTGCAGGCAGCCTAGTTGGATCAAACCTTTTGGGGAGAGAACTTGTCTCGTCCAGGGAGCTGGATAAAAACCTGTTTAATGTAGACCTTATAACTGTGTGTGTTTTAGTGTCTTCTTGGCTAGCAGAGTTCAGTTTTGTTTCCTGTCAAAAACAGTTCACTGCAACTTGTTTTATTATTAAAGCCAAATTTTTGCCTCCGTGATTTAGGTTATGTCTACACTAGCACTTGTGTCAGCAAAACTTTTGTTGCTCAGGAGTGTGAAAAAACATCACCCTGAGCTACATTAAGTTTTGCTGGCATAAGCACTTACGTGCACAGCGCTCTGTTGGTTGGAGACACTCTCCTGCCGACATAGTTACCGCCGCTCATTGAGCTGGTTTTATTATGTCTATGGCAGAGAACTCTCCTGTTGGCATAATGTGACTACATGAGTGCTCTTACAGCAGCACAGCTGTATTGCTGTGCCATTGTAAGCTTGTAAGTGTAGACATGGCCTTAGTCATGTTGCCTTCCTGGAGCCTGTGACTTAGTAGCTTTCGTATGGATGGGAGAAGTTCTCTTTGAACTCTGTTCCTTACTGCTTGTAGGCTGCCTGCTAGTTACAAAGGTTGGTGAAAGTAGAAATTAGTACGTCCTTCTGTATTGTTGGTTTCTTGTCCTTTGTGCTCTTTGTGCAGGACCGAAGCTTATTTCCTAGTCACTTGAGTTCTAATACTATTAGGAGAAATCTTTCAAATGAAAGAAGTTAAGAAATGGATTAGGAGTAAAAAGACACCTATGGTGTATAGTTAATTTTTATGTCCCTTTTCACTTGGTATCTTGATATATTGATTAAACTCAACTTGCATGTACTTAAATAGTGATTTTTTGCAGTTTAAGGCCTCTTCCAGTTTCTGGAAGTGATCGGTTACAAGACAAAACTTAACTAATCTGTGAAACTCAGTGCCACTAGATATCATTTAGTCCAAGAGCTTTATAGGAATATATCAAGTTACATGTTAGGATTAATTTTTTTTTTAAAGACAGGATAAAAACTTAATGCTTCAGGACTTAACCCTTGTCAGTTAGTGATTGTTTTATGAGAGACCATTATTTCATAATTGTCCACTACAGGGTTTCTTGAATCTTCCTCTGAAGCATTTGGTACTGGTCATGGACACGATAGTGGTTTAGGTGAATCACTGTTCTTATCTGATATGGCAGTTTCTGTGGTCATGAAACAACCAGGCTGCTTTCTGCCGGGTGTATAATTTGGGGCTCTTGTTGACAGCCTAACTTGTATTGGGGTTTGTTCAAATTATTTTAACTGGGAAATGTTTACAAAGTTATTTCTGTTAATGTTTATAATTTAGGCTGTGAAAGTCTTACTAATTCAACATATCCAAAATGAATCAAGGTCATTCAACTCTGTACTCAAATGAGCATTTTCAGATTGATGCATAATCTGTATAGACTTGACACTAAAACCCATTTGAAGTAAAATCTTGTGTGGGTGATAGTTCCAAAGCGTGTGTGTTTTTAAATGGTTAAACTCCCTTCTGTCCCCATCCTGCACCCTGTCACACTGATTATTTAATGATGATCTCATGCTTTGGGTGGTAGTCTCACTTCAAAATTTACATTCAAGATTTTCAGTAACTTAACTTTAAATCTTATTTTGCTATTGCACTTCAGGTGTGCACTGTTTTAGATCTCTAGAACATTCAGCATTTAAATGTATTGCCTCTTCATAGAATGCTTAAAATATTTTCACAGACTGATTTATTGCAAGAAACTACATACATGGAATACTATATTTGTTCATTTAAATAAATGTAGCACTCCTTAATTTTTGTCCTTGCTGAAAAAGCTTTATTGTTGGGTTACCTGGAAGAATTTTATTTGTATTGTGATTTGCACCAAAGGTGCTAATCCGGATTGGAGCCCCGTAGTGTGACAGGTGCAATACAGATATCTAGAAAGACATGGTCCCTGCCACAAAGAATTTATCTTTTTCATTAGCATGAGAAGTGACAAATAAATGTGGAAAAACGAGTGTTACCCCCTTTTTTCCTTCCCCAGTCTTGGATATTATGTGAATTAGCTATGTGCACATTTTAACAATACCAAATCACTTAAAAGTATTGTCCTTCTGCTCTGTTCCCACCTGACTTAGTTGTCACTAGTTGGACCAGAAGGAGGTCATTAGAAGAGGGTAGTGGCCTTACATTAGTTTAGGGAGGGCATTCTATCTGCATGAGGCATCATAGTGGAAAGCATGAAGATAGATGTCAGAAGAGGTCAAACTGGCATTTGAGGTTGGCATAATTGTGGCAGAGTAGAAAGGATGGGGGAAAGTTGATAGTTATAATTACAGTTGCAACAGCATACTGAGGCATAAATTGAACCATCTGCCATCTCTCTTCTCTCCCTCCTTCCCCTTCCACTTAAAAAAAAAAAGAAAAGGGCAAGCTGGAGTTGCATGCTGGGAAGGATTTCTTTGATTTGTATAATTTGGGTGTACATTGCCACCAAGGTAATGAATGCTATATATATGCCTATTAAAAACTTACTATGATAACTTCACATATCTTTTACCTCAGTTCAGGATCAATTTTCATAGCGTTTAAGGCCAGAAAGGACCAACAGATCATCTAGTTTGACCTGTATATCACAGGCCAACAGCACCACTCAGCAACTGCTTAAATTAGATCAAAGTATTACAGCTCACAAAGACTAGACTTATGTGTCACAGGCAGAGAATAGCGGGGCCCAAGGTACTCCAGTGCCTGAGGCCCCTGCAACGGCAGGGAAATTGTTAGATATACCCAGGTAATCCTGGCAAGTGATCACGATCCATGCACTGCAGAGGAAGGTGATCATAATCCAGTTCACTGCCAGTCTGACCTGGGGCAATTTTTCTTCCCGACCCTACATATGGCAGTCAGCTAGACCGTGAGCATGTGAGCAAGAGCCAAGTACCTGAGAGAGAATGCTCCGTGCCACTTCTGAGCCCTGGCACACCCTGCCCAATGTCCGAGCTCCAGCTGTGGCCATCCGTGATGCTTCAGAGGAAGGAGACAAAAAAAGCCCTCCCCACCCCCGAGAATACATAGGGGTGCCTGTGTGTGTGTTTTGCAGGCTATCCCTTCCTGACCTCTGCAGCTGGCCTGCTGAGATCCTGAAGCATGAGGTTTTAGGAATGTAAGACATAAACTTGAAGTGAGGCCCAGGGCTGCTAGGTTATGCCTTTTATCACAAGCAACCCCATCATATAATCACTCCTATACATATGTCCAGCTCTCTTAAAAAGTTGTTTACCCCCCACAGCTCCTATTGGGAGGCTGGCTGTTCCAGAATCTCACTCCTTTGATGACTAGAAACTGTCTTCTAATTTCCAGCCTGAATTTGTTCATGGACACTTGTATCCATTTGTTCTTGTGTCAGTACTGTCCTTAAGCTTAAATAGGTCTTCACCCTCCCTGGTATTTATCCCCTGATGTATTTATAGAGAGTAATCATATCGCCTCTCTGCCTTCTTTTTTGCTAGGCCAAGCTGTTCCATTCTCTCATAAAATAGGCCCTCCATTCCCCTGATGATTCTAGTAGTTCTCTATATCTGTTCCAGTTTGAATTAATCTTTCTTGAACATGGGTGACCATAATTGTATACAGTATTCCAGATGAGGTCTTATGATGCATTGTACAATTGCATTAATACTACTTTATCTCTACTTGAAATGCCTCGTCTACTGCATCCTAGGATCACCTTTGCCTCTTTTGCAACTGCATCACAATGGTGGCTCATAATCATACTCTGATCAACCCACACACTCTGGTTTCTCTCATCCTCTGTCACTTCCAGATGATAAGCCCCCAGCTTGTAGCAGAAATTCTTATTAGGTTCTAAGTGCATGATCTTGCACTTTGTGCTATTGAATTTCATTCCATTTCTGTCACTTCAGTCTTCAAGGTCATTCAGATCTTCCTGTATAACATTCTGATCCTCCTTTATATTGATGATGCCTCCCTACTTTGTGTTATCAGCAAATTTCATTAGCACATGCCTACTTCTTGTGCCAGGGTCATTTATAAAAAAATTGAATAAGATTAGTTCCAAGACCAATGCTTAAGGAACTCCACTAGTAACCTCCATCCAGTCTAGTAATTCATCTTTCAGCACAACCCTTTGCCTTCTCCTCTTTAGTCAGTTCCTTATCTGCCTTACAATTTTTGTACTGATCCCCATCTACCCTAATTTAGCTAATAATTTCACAGTGATAGCATGTGAAAAGCTTTACTGAAGTCCAAGTATATTAAATCTAATGCGCTTCCCTTATCTATAAAAAAAAATTATTTTCTTAAAGAAGGAAATCTGGTTAGTCTGGCATGATCTACCTTTGGTGGTAAACTCATGTTCATTAGATCCATTTCCTTCCATGAATTTAATTATTCTTTCCTTCACAGTTTTAAAGCCTCACATACTATGGTGGTCAGACTAACAGGTCTGAAACTGCCTGAATCACTTTTTCCCCTTTTTTGAACATCGGTATGATGTTTGCTATTTTCCAGCATATGGTACTTCCACTGAATAGCAATTTATTAAAAATCCTTGATACAGGAGTAGCAATCTCGTATGCCTGTTCTTTCAGGATTCTGGGATGGAAATTATCTGGTCCTCCCAATTTGAGCACATCAAGCTTCTAAAGCTTTTCTTCCACCTTAAATGTGATAATTTCCATATCTAGACACTCATTTCTATTAGCTGTACTGCCTTCATGCATGTGCTCCACATTATCATTCTTAACTGAAAATCAAGGCAAAGTACTCATTTAGCTTTTGGGCCATACCTAGATTATTTTTAATCTTCTTCCCTCTCACACTGCATTGTGGCCCAACCTCATCCTTCCTTATCCTCTTTTTATTTATATAACTAAAAACCCTCATGTTAATTTTCTTGGCAAGAGCTAATTTAGCTTGACTGTTAGCTGTTCTCACATTATTCCTACATTTTCTAACCTCCACAGTGTAGCTTTCTTTGCTGATCAACCCCTTTTCCCATTCCCTATATGCTCTCTACTTACTCCTAATAGCCTTTTTGAGCTGGTTATTCATCTAGCTGGGTCTGGAGGTGAAGCCGTTCTTTACAAGCCTCCCCTAACCCTTCCCTTGATTGGTATGCAAATTTGATAGTTTTTGTATGGTTGGTGTGAAAAAATTCCAAGCCTACTCCACTTTTAAGTCCTTGACCTCTTCAGTCCAGTTAACTTCTGTAATTAATTCCCTTAATTTCTCAGTCTGGTCTTTTGAAATAAAAAAAATCAGTTGATGACCTGGTTTTGATTATCCTTCCAATTTTTTAAAACTGAATCAACTTGTGATCACTCAATCCAAGGTTATCCTACACCCAGCTCTTCTATGCTGTCCTCACTGCTTACCAAAACAAAGTGTAAAATTGCATCACCTCTTGCTGGTACAGGGACAATTTGATGAAGAAAACTGTCATCTATCACATCCAGGAATATCTGGGCCCTTCCAGTATTAGTATAATTTATTCTCCAATTTATATCTGGGAAGTTAGTCACTCATTATGCACAATTCCCAGAAGTATTTCTCTCTCTAATAATATTAGAGGTCGATATCCATATCCACATCTGACCCTACGGGTCCATAGTAGACCACTAATGCTATTCAAATAGAACTTCTTTTACAATCCATCCCTAAAGTGATTTTGACCTGAACAGACCCCACCACCTTTTACCTTTTTCTCTCTCCTAAACAGCACATGCCCTTTGATACCTGAATTCCAGTCATGAGTGCTATTCCGCCATGTTTCTGTAATTCCTATGTCTGGCTTGATCTCCTGCACCAGTAGTCCCAGTTCCTCCATTTTATTGCCCATATTCCTTGCATTCATGTACAAGCATTTCAGTTGTTTCCCTTGGACCTTGTCCAGTTTTTTAGTCAGATTAGATATAGCCCTTTCACTAAGAATAACTCTTACCTGACTACTACTGCAATCAATATTTCACTTTCTTTCTTCTGGCTGTCCATAATCTTATCTCGTAAAGGATAACGGAACATCACTATATCTTCATTTAGATGATTTTTCCCCCTCTCCTGTTTTGAAGCCAGGCATGGAGATTTCACGAGTCTCTCCAACCTACTCTCCATATCTCATAGTTTTAAAGCTTTTTTTTTTTTTCCAGTCATGCCAGCCTTGATCCCAGAAGGTTAATACCCCAGATATCCAAAGTTGAATGCATCAGTTGAGAATAATCTTCCATCAGATACCCCTCAAGGATGAAATACATCATGCAGCTTCTGCATCTCCTCTCCTCTTTGGGTCACTTCTAATGCTGGTTCAGTAGCCATTGTTGACTTCTCTTCCTAGATCCTATACAGAAAAACAAGAAACAAAAATGTAAGGGGGGATGGAACTTCCACAGCACCACCTCCTCATTAAAGGATTTTAGCAAGCACTGAACCAAGCCACACACCTGTAAGAAATCACTGGGCCTTCAGAACACAAAGTCATCACTGTCCTCTCAGGCCAAACTCCCACAGAAACTCCAGTGTTAGCAGTCAAGTGACTCCTGATTTTTTGGATGACCAAGTTGAGAGACCTTAAAGGGGCTATAGAAAAAGAGCAGGTGCTCAGAATTTTTTGTATTGGGCCCTTTTTAGGGCTCACAGTCACTATGCCCTGACAATGTGGAGCCACTTTTCTTTTTTTATTAACTCTGTTGTTGAAAATATTACAAAATATTCTTGCTCTCTTTCCTCTGACTCCATAGGCCCTCCTCCCCACAATTGCAAGCATACGCTTGTCTCTCCCATCTTAAAAAGAATGTTTCTTTGACTCCACTTGTACCTTCAACTACTGCCCTTTCTCCCTTCCATCTCTAAGCTCATTGACTGTGCTTTTTACAGTCACTGTCTGGAGATCCCTTGATGCTCTCCATTCTGGTTTCTGCCCCTTGCACGCCACAAAACTTGCTCTCTAATGATTTCTACCTAGCCAAATCTGAGAATCAGTATTCCCATCTGCAGTCATCTTCGACACAGTTGTCTGTGCACTTCTTGGTCTTCCTTGGCTTCCATGACTGTCCTCTCCTGGTTCTCGTCCTGCCTTTTTTAAATCACTCCTTCAGCATGTCCTTTTAAGGATCCTCCTCATCTCTCTAGCTCCACTTCCAACTGGGGGAGGGGGTGCTGTTCTTTTGGGGTCTGCCCTTGGTCCTCTTCTTCCTATACACCTTATCTCTAGGTAATCTCATCTATAAATACGAATTCAACTACCATCTCTATACTGATAATATGTAGATCTTTCTCTACCCCAGACCCATCTCCTTTTTTCCTCAACTAAAATCTCTGTCTCTGAGATCTCCTTATTGTCAGCTCAAGCTTAGTGTGGCTAATGCAGAGTCCTTAATCTCTCTCCCCCCCTCCCCTCCCCCCAAAACTCTCTCCAATACCTCCTTTCTTGATCATTTTGGCCAACACCACTATCCTTCCTGCAGCTCAGGCCCATGAGCTCAGTGACATCTTTGACTTGGAGTTCTTTCTAGCTTCTCACAACCTGGCTATATCTAAATCTTTCAGGTTTTCTGCATAACAGCTCTAAGATACGGCCTTTCTTATTCAGGCTCTTATGCAGGCTCTCATCACCTTACATCATTATTACTGCAACATCTTTATCTCTGGCCTTGACAAATGCAGTCTTGCCTTGCTCATATCCATTTGGAATGCATGTATTGTTTTCTTAGCCCATCACTTTGATCATGTCACCCCTCTGTTTGCATCCCTCTACTGGTTCCTCCTTCTCAACCTAATCAGACATAAACTGCTTGTCTTCATTTGCATGGCCAATCCCCATCCTGCCTGTCATTTCATTCACTATTGAGATGTTCACTCCTGCCTCTCCTCGGACCATGATGGGAACCTCCATTGCCCACTTATTACATTTTTCTAACAAATGTCTTCTTGCTTTCTACCGGGAGAGGCTCCCTGCAGACATCTGTAAAGCTATCTCATGATCTTCCTTAAAAATTCTCCTTTGCCTTGATGCCTATCGAAAACTTGACAATATTGAGGCTGCTGGGCTGAGACAGTTAGTTGCCTGTCATGCTGACCAATACTAGTCAATGACTACGGCTTCAAGGGGCTACAATGATGATAATTTAATTAAAAACTGTAATGTATTGGTAAAGAACCACTATCAGTTAGATCTGTTTTTTGGTGGTGCTGGGGAATAGGCCTATTTTTCTGTAAAACATTCTGTATAATCTTTGATCTCAGATTAAATATTTTCAATTAAAAGTTAAAAGTAGGATATTAATCTGTCCACTTTATGCTAAGACTAATACTCTAGTTAGTAGTGATATGTACCATTTCACATCAGGTGGACAGGCTTTTATATAGGCCTCACCATAAATATAAGACTTTTTTTTTTTTTTTTAATTTAGGTTAAAAGAATGGAGGGTTCTTAGAGTGCTTGCTCATGTTCATTCCATATTAGGTGTGTGTGCTCGCCACATGCACCGGTGCCGGAAGTTTATCCCTTAGCACAGTGGTACCCAAACTTTAACAACCTGTGAACTCCTTTCACCAAAATGTCAAGTCTCGCAAACCCCCTCCTAAAAAAGAGTATTTCCAGGGATTTTCTCCTTTACCTGAGAATAAATTATAAAAGCAGTGATCTTGCAAATATAAAATTTGTTTTTATTACATGCTTATTACACACTATTTTATTTATTAATTATTTATCATTACAGTATTTTTATTACATTATGAAAATGGCAGCACTCTTCCAAGATCTCACTTTTGTAGCTTGTATCACTTTGAATAAGCTTGTTATCAGACAAGGCTCCTATGTTTTATCAAGAAGTATCAGATGTGAAACAGCATGAAGGTATCTAAGAAGCCAACTCAAAGAGTTCCTCTTATACAAGCATTCAGGTCTTGAGCAGTTAGAGTGACTAGACGTCCCGATTTTGAGCTGTTTGGTATGGTATAAGGGGCACCACCAGCTCCCCCCCACCCTCAGTTCCTTCTTGCTGCCGGTGACAGTGCTGGAACTTCTGCTGCTTCGGCTAGCTTTTGCTTAGTTCAGTGTCTCACGAATGTTTCTTGTAAAATAGTTGTATTTAGTTTAGTTTTACCCTTATCGTTTGTTCTAGTTAGTTGGTCCCGGATGGGACTCAGACGGGGCATGCCCCAGTCCCCAGGTTATAAACTATGCAATCGTTGTAAGCGGCCCAAGCCCATCAGCAACCCGCACATCAGCGGTTGAAGGGAGGACAGATAAGCGACAAGTGTCACATCTGTAAGTTGTTCAAACCCAGAACGAAAAAGGGGAGAGACATCGGTCTCTGGGCACTCCTGATGGAGTTGGCGCTGACCCCGGCACTGGAGCAGAGGTCCGACTCAGCCCCGAGCACTGTAGCATCGGTACAGAGCGCCCTGCCAGTGCCGTCTACAAGCCGGCATTGATTCCCCCTCCCCAGCCAAGAAGCCCAAGAGGTCCGCGAGGGGAAGATCTCCACTTCCTGTAAGGGAAAGGAGAGGGCCGGAGGAGAGCCAAACCTGCACTAGGCGGCTCAATATCTCCGTCAGGGAGTCGGGCCCCAATGCATGTCAGGCGGTTGAGCCCCTCCCGTACTATGCCTGACACACTGGAGAGTGACGAGGTCGTCTGTCAACTTGAAGTACCATCGATGCCTGAGGCTCTGCAGGCAGTGCAGGAGATCCTGATGCTATCGGTGCCGCCCACACTGGCTCTGGTGGTACCCAAACCGACCGTAGGACTGTTTCGAGTGTCCCTGCCTCAGCAGCGCCGCTCCCCAGCGCAGGGGACATCCTGACCGGAGAGCCGTCATGCCTCGGACTTTGGGAGGCAGGTTCAAAGAAGCCCTCTTCGGTCTCCAGACCTTGGGCACTGACAGCAGGATTCGAGGCGTGGCTCGCCGGTAACCTGGCGCAGACCTGCGGAGGCATGTGTCCCCCGGCATGAGCGTCAAGGCTGACCTATCATGTCTCCAATGCCTCGGCACCAGTCCTGTGACTGATGGGCTGAACGTGGTCACTAGTCACCTGGCCACTGGTGCCTGCTGCTGAGATGCGAATCCCCTCGATCGGGGAGATTCTACCGACGACCGGCCTGCTCTGTACTCCTGGTACAGGTCAAGCAGTGTGAGGCGTAGATCGCTAGTCTACCAATGCAGATCCGCTGAACGTCAAAGATTCCTGGGGTCCCATAGGAGGAACTCATCCTGATCGGACAAGTCGGTGTTGAGGCATAGTGGCTGGCACTGTGGGGAGGAGGGCCACTGGGCCAGCTGGTCATGGTCACTCCACAGCGTCTGCTTCGCTTAAGATTGGTGCTAATCAGGAGTCCCTGGTAGCAGGAGAGGGCTTGATACCAGTAGTACCGTTAATCTCGTTGGCACCGCAACTGACCCTGTGGCCTCCGGGCCAATGGCTGGTAGCTTGGTACCCCTGGAATCAATGGGGATTCACCCAGCCTTTCAAGCGGCCCAATCAGTGGCGGGGGCTTCAGGCCATCGGCTGCAGCATCCTGCCCTCTTCCGGAGGTGGAGGCCCCACAGGGAAAGACCCCCCCCCCCACCTCCCCAGGTCCATGAGGACCTAGGGGAGCAGCCAGTTGGACCACTCGGGGATGTGGTGGATCCCTCGGCACTGGCTTCGTCCTCATCATCGCCAGATGAAGCATCGTCCTCACCCAGTTCCGCAAGATGACACCAAGGCTCATCAGGAGCCTTTGAAGAGGGTCACCTCTAACTTGGGGTTCCAGGCAGAGGAACTTGAGGAGCCATCGGACTCACTGTTCGACATACTTTGCTCAATGGCACCCGCAAGAGTGGCTTTACCCCTACATGAGGGGGTATTGAAAATAATTAATACCCTATGACAAACCCCCTCTTCCCTGCCACTTACATCAAAAAGGGCTCAGCACAAATATTTTCTGCCAGCTAAAGGCAATGAGTATCTCTATACTCACCCAGCCCCAAACTCCCTCATAGAGGGAGAGGCAGGATCAACCTGGGGCTATGCCCAAGAATAAAGACTCAAAGAGACTAGATCTGTTTGGGTGAAAAATTTAAGTCTTCTAGCCTTCAGTTGAGAGTGGCCAACCACCAAGCCCTCTTTGGCTGCTATGACTACAATATGTGGCAGTCTGTGGCCAAATTCAAGGTCTTGCTGCTCCAAGGGTTCCGGAAGGAATTCTGGGCGATCCTTGAAGAGGAGTGGCCTTCCAAGCAGCCTTGGACGCAGCAGATTCCGCAGCTCGCTCCATGGCTTGGGTCATCTCCATGTGAAGGGCGGCCGGGCTGCTCTTCTTGGATCTGTTAATGGAGACTCGGCAATCAATGCAGGACCTCCCCTTCGACAGCCCAGCCCTGTTTGCAGAGCAGATGGACAGTAAATTGCGTGGCCTAAAGGACTCCTGCACTATCCTGAAAACTCAGGGCTGTACGTTACCGGTCCAGCACGTAAGCAGTTCAAACTGCAGCAATCTCAGGGCCAAGAGAGTCAACCCTGCTAGGAGCCCCCTCTCATAAGAAGAGTAGGGGCTACAAGTGCCGCCCGAGCCACCCAACTCCCCCCTCTTCCCAGTCGGGCTCGACCTGCAATAAGCAGGGGGACAAGCGAGTGTTTTGAGGGTGCGCTCGAGGGCAACCTAGAAGACTATATCCTGGATCCATTTATCCTGCTGTTTTCCAATTGCCTTTCTTTTTTCCTCCCCACATGGACCGCTATAACGTCAGATGGCTGGGTCCTCAATATTGTGGAGGAATGTTATACCCTACAGTTTATTTCTACCCCCCTCCCAACTGCCCTTCCCTGTCCCTCTTCAGGGACCCTTCTCACAGGAGCCTCCTCGCGCAGATGGTAAAGGGGTTGCTGCAGTTGGGTGCTGTGGAAGAAGTTCCTCTTGAGTACAGGAACAAGGGGTTCTATTTATGGTACTTCTTAATCCCAGGGGCAGTCTGCGGCCCATCCTGGACCTGAGGGATCTCAACAAGTATCTAAAGAAGCTAAAGTTCCATTTGGTCTCCCTGGCTTCTATCATCCACTCCCTGGATCCGGGAGACTGGTATGCCGCCCTCGACGTGAAGGACGCATACTTCCACATAGCGATCTTTCAAGGTCACAAACGCTTTCTCCGGTTTATGATGGGCCCCCACCACTACCAGTTTGTGGTCCTCCCATTCAGTCTGGTGACAGCACCCAGAGTGTTTACCCAGTGCACTTTGGTGGTGGCTCCCTACCTCAGGCATCAGGTCATCCAGATCTACTGTACCTTGACAACTGGCTAGTCAAGGGCAACTCCCGGTCTCAGGTCCAAGAGGATGCCGTGGTGCTGGAAGCCATGTGTTGCTCCCTGGGCCTACTGGTGAATGACAAAAAGTCTACGTGAGTTCCGGTGCAAAGGATAGAGTTCATTGGAGCGATGCTCGACTCGACCTGCACCAGAGTGTTCCTGCTGCTAGAAAGGTTCCAGACATTGACAGACCTCATCATGGAAGTCTCCGCATTCCCCCTGACTATGGCCAGGGTCTTTCTGCGCCTGCTGGGTCACATGGCAGCGTGCACATATGTTGTCCACCATGCCAGACTCTGGATGCAGCTCCTGCAGCAATGGCTGGCGACGGTCTATTCCCAGTCCAGAGATCACCTGGACAAGGTAGTTACCATTCCCCCGATGGTATTCGCCTCACTGTGATGGTGGACCGATCGCATGACGGTCCTAGAGGGGGTTCCGTTCTACACCCCCTATCACTCCCTCAAGTTATCGGACGCCTTGGATTTTGGCTGGGGTGCGCACCTTGGCGACTTCCAGACCCAGAGTATGTGGTCCCCAGAGGAGATGATGATACACATAAATGTAAAGAACTCAGGGCGATCCGCTTGCATGCAGTGTCTTCCTACCTCACCTGTTGAGCAAGGTGGTGAGAGTCCTGATGGACAACATGGCCTGTATGTTCTACATCAACAGGCAAGGGGGAGCATGTTCGTTGACTCTCTGCAAGAGGCACTCTGTCTCTGGGACTTCTGCATCAGCCACAAAATCTATCTGGAAGCTTGTCACCTCCCTGGAGTCAAGAACATGCTAGTGGATCACCTCAGCAGGGACTTCTCCTCTCATCACGAGTGGTCACTCCATGCAGGCTACATCCGGGTGATCTTCCAGAGGTGGGGAACTCCCCATGTGGACCTGTTCACCACCAGGCTAAACGGGAAATGCCACTGGTTTTGTTCGCAACAGGGCCTGGGCAAGGACTCCCTCTCTGATGCTTTCCTCCTGCCGTGGTCAGAGAACCTGATGTAGGTGTTCCCTCCAATTTCTCTCATCAGCAGGGTCCTAGCAAAGAACAAGAGAGACAAGGCGCAGGTTATCCTGGTCGCCCTGGAGTGACCTCGCCAGCACTGGTTCAGAACGCTCATGAACCTGGCAGTGGCCCCTCTCTGACCCCTGCCCAACCGAACAGACCTGCTGTCACAGGACCACGGTCGGCTCTTACACCCCAGCCTTGTCCCTCCAACTCTTGGCATGAATGCTGCGTGCCTGAACCCAGAGGAGTGGACCTGCTTGGATGAGGTCCAACAGGTCCTCTTGGGAAGCAGGAAGCCCTCTGCCAGACTGACTTACCTGGCCAAGTGGATGAGGTTTTCCTGCTGGGCATCTGAGCGTGGCATCTCTCCCTCGTGCTCTTCCATACAGTCTCTTAGATTACCTGCTTCATCTGAAGAACCAGGGCCTGGCATACTCTTCTCTTAGAAGCAACGAGGAGTCCGGTGGCACCTTAAAGGCTAACAGATTTATTTGGGCATAAGCTTTCGTGGGTAAAAAAACGCACTTCTTCAGATGCGTGGAGTGAAAAAAATTACAGATACAGGCATAAATATATATTGGCACGTGAAGAGAAGGGAGTTACCTTACAAGTGGAGAACCAGTGTTGAAGGCCAATTCAGTCTCTCAGCCATCTCTGCTTTTCACCCACCGATCCAGGGCCGGATGCTGTTTTTTCTCATGAAATGACGGTCAGATTCTTGAGAGGCCTCAAGAGACTCTTCCCACAGGTAGGGACCCCTGTCCCACAGTGGGATCTTAACTTGGTCCTCTCCAGGCTCATGGGCCCACCCTTTGAGCCGCTGGGCTCCTGCTCCCTTTCCCACCTTTCATAGAAGGTTGCTTTCCTGGTGACAGTGACATTGGCGAGGCAAATCTCTGAGATTGAAGCCTTGACCTCAGACCCGTCGGACACGGTAGTCTACAGAGGCAAGGTCCAGCTGAGGCCTCACCTGGTGTTCCTGCCATATGAACCAGGACATCTTCCTCCTGGTGTTCTGTCCTAAGCCGCACAAGACCAGTGAGGAGAGGTGGCTGCATGTCTTGGACGTCCGAAGGGCCCAGGCTTTTTACCTAGAACGTACCAAGCCTTTTCCGTAAGTTGACTCAGCTCTTCATTGCCACAGCGGATAGGATGAAGGGCCTTCCGGTGTCCTCACAGAAGATTATCAACTGGATCACCTCTTGCATACGAGCCTGTTACAATCTGGCGGGGGTCCCATTGTCTGAGCCGACTCGACTAGAGATCAGGCATCCTCGGCAGCCTTCCTGGCGCACATCCCTAACCAGGACATCTCTAGAGCTGCAACGTGGTCCTCTGTCCACATGTTCACGGCGCATCATTCCATTACTCAGCAGGCCAGAGATGATGCTGGGTTCGGCAGTGCTGTGTTACGATGTATATGTCTGTGAAATCCTATCCACCTCCAGGGGTACTGCTTGGGAGTCACCTATATGGAATGTACATGAGCAAGCACTCGAAGAAGAAAAGACAATTATCCTTTTCCGTAACTGATGTTCTTCGAGATGTGTTGCTCATGTCCATTCCATAACCTGCTCTCCTTCCCCACTGTCACAGTTTCCAGCAAGATATAACTGAGGGTGGGGGGAGCTGACAGTGCTCCTTGCCATGTGGGCGCCACTCTAGAGGGCACCAGTCCCTTACAGATACTGCTAAGGGAAAAACTTCCGGCATTGGTGCATGTGGTGAGCGCACACCCCTAATATGGAATGGACATGAGCAACACATCTCGAACACCAGTTACGGAAAAGGTAACTCTCTTTTCGGCAGTAACCAGAAATTTGTTGAATTGATGAGTTGTATATTCCCCTCTCACTCAGTTTTGGAAAAACTACGCCCTCCCAAAGGATGAGGTTTCTTAGAGTAGATTCAGTCTTATGAAAATAACCAACCCATACATAAATGGGGTAGAGCTCTTTTATATCTGAGCTTGGCAGAATTCAATTTGTATTTTTTTTTTTATAATCTTGATAGCTGTTTATGCAAAGTAAAGATCCTTAAATCAAACTGAAGTTCTCAAGCAGCATTTTTCGTACTTTACATATCCAAAAACTGATTATTGATGGAAATATTTTTTGTCAGTTTGTGTGTATGGTGAAATGAATATTAACTGACAAATCTAATCCTTTCAAGCCTACACTTGCATCTGATGCATAGAAAAATAAGTTGCAAGAAGGGGTTTTGTTTTGTTTTAGACCTGGGAAGGATTTTTCAGGAAGGAAACCTGGACAAGTCCTGAGAGCCAGTGGAATAGGCTGAACTAAAGCTCTTCTCGTCTTTCTAATGAAATCTACTACATGACACTGGAGCATCCATAATATCTGTAGCTGCCATATAAGCAACAATCTGGGCCCTCTGACACAGTGTTCAATGTAGCATCCAGTCCATTAGCAAGACCTGCCCTTGAAGCAAAAAACTTCTTTAGAAGTACTTAATCAACAACTTGATAGGAACAGAATCTGCTCTTATTTCTTCCCTTAACCTCCTGTCCCTTCCTTCCCTAAAAAAAAAGAAAAAGAAAAGCCGAGAACCACAAAAGAGAGACAATGACTTAAAAGTAAGGTCCTGTAACTAGGAACAAAGAGGCCACATATACCAAATATGGGGGGATTACCCTGGAAATTGAGAATGTAAATTATTTAAGGAGTCATAGTGGATAATCAACTGAATGTAAGTTCCCAATGTGTGGCTAAGGCCAAAGAGGCAACACATTCCTTAAATGTATAAACAAACAAAAATACTGAACAGAAGCAGGGAGATGATTTTACCTCTGTGGCAGCAAGGGCAGTATTGGAATACTGCATTCAGTTTTGATGCCATTCAATTTTTGAACAATTAGAGAGACTTCCGAAAAGAGGTAGATGAATGAGTTGAGGACTGGAAAACATGCTTTACAATGAGAGACTTAAGATCAATCTATTTAGCTTATTGCAGAAAAGCTTAAGAAAGGTTTGAGTTCTACAAGTACCTGCCTGAGAAGATATCTATCAGAGCTCTAATATAGCACACAGAGGCATAACAAAATCCATTGCCTTGAGTTGGTTAGAAAAACGAACTATATAAAAGGCACAATTTTATTTTAATCTGTAAGGGTAATTTAACAATTGGAAGAATTTACTAAGGGTTGTGGTAGAGTCTCCATCACTTGATATCTGTAATACAAGATTTGAATGTCTTTCTAAGGGAACTTTGAGTTTGATGCAGGAATTAATGGGTGAAATGTTATGGACAGTATTCTGCAGGAGATCAGACTAATCAGTTGTCTCTCTAGTCTAAACATTTATGATACTGATTAATACAAATGCCATAAAGCAGGGGTTCTCAAACTGGGGCTCGGGACCCATCAGGGGGTCACGAGGTTATTACGGGGGGTGTGTGTGTCGTGAGCTGTCAGCCTCCACCCCAAACCCCGCTTTGCCTTCAGCATTTATAATGGTGTTAAATATATAGAAAGTATTTGTTTTTAATTTATAAGGGGGGGGGGGGTCACACTCAGAGGCGTGTTATGTGAAAGGGGTCACCAGTACAAATGTTTGAGAACCACTGCCATAAAGTTTACTGTACCTCATGGAATACTTGGAGACCAGCATTAAGAGAACTAAAAATATACATATCTGCTGTGTGTTTAAAAAATTCAAATAACACCCTCCTTTGTACTTTTGGAAGCCTACCTGTATAATCTTCATTTTTCAGTTTATAAATTGGGGACTCAGTTGCATAACCCAAGCCCATGCCAACCAAAGAATGCAGCTGCAAAAACCTGTCTTGCCTGACACTCTGGCCACATCTATCCTCTCTTCAGATTCCTTCGCTAGTTTCCTGTTGGTCTTAGCATCAGACATAGGCTCATAGATGTTAAGCCCAGAAGGGACCTTCATGATCATTTAGTCTGACCTGCTGCACAGTGCCGGCCAGAGAACCTCACCCACCCCACTACTGTAATAGACCCATAAACTCTGGCTGAGTTATTGAAATCCTCAAATCATGATTTAAAGACTTCAAGTTACAGAGAATCCACCCTTTACACTAGTTTAAATCTGTGACCTACGCTTCATGCTGCAGAAGAAGGCTAAGACACCCTCCGCCCCAGGGTCTCTGCTAATCTGATCCCAGAGGAAAATTCCTTCCTGACCCCAAATATGATCAGTTAGACTCTGAACATGTGGGAAAGACCCAGCATCCAGACACCTGGGGAGGAATTCTCTGTAGTAACTAGGAGCCCTCCAAATCTAGCATCCCATCACCGGCCGTTGGAGATATTTGCTGCTAGCAGTTGCAGATTGGCTCCATGCCATTTTTAGGCAGTCTCGTCATACCATTCCCTCCATAAACTTATCAGTCTTGAAGCCAGATAAGTTTTTCACTCCCCATGCCTCTTCTTGGAAGGCTGTTCCTGAATTTCACTCCTCTGATGGTTAGGAAGCTTTTTCTAATTTCAAGCCTGTACTTATTGATGGCCAGTTTCTATCCATTTGTTCTTGTGTCCACAATGGTGCTTAACTTAACTCCTCCCACTCTGATTTATCCCTCTGATGTCTGTATGGAGAGCAATCATATCTCTCTCTTCAGCCTTCTTTTGGTTAGGCTAAACAATTCAAGCTCTTAGTCTCCTCTCGTAAGGTAGGTTTTCCATTCCTCTAAACATCCTTTCACTTATGGATAGTGAAACCAAACAGCCTGCTCCTCAATTTCTGTGCTTCTGTCTTTTTGCTGTTAATCTTTTTTCCCCCTTTGTTGCCTGAATAACCTGGTTTCTTTGTGCTCTCATCTCACTGTTGGCTTCAGGCCGTCTTCCATGTGGTCCCTTATATCAGGGAGTCTCTCCCTTATCCAATTTGGTGTGCAAGTATCCCGATGTGGGGTATGCCTGCCCTGTAGTCCGCCTTGTAGTCCACCCTGTTAGCCAAGGGGGCAGCACTGCTGGCTTTCCCTGCCTGAGTTTCCTTCCCTGAGGTGGGTCTTCTGGGCACTCCACACACCCGAGTCTGTGCTGGAGAGGTGGCTTAGCCCTCCACATCCCTCAATATCAAAAGACCAAACTAAAAAGTCCCAACCAAAAATTTTTTTTTTTTTTTGCCTTGTGGGGAGGGCTTCTCTTCAGCTCTTCAACTACCACCTGACCGACCCTCTTTAGTCTCACCCCTCCAGGCTGGGAAGCAGCTAATTAATTATGGCACAGGTGTGGCTGACCCAACTCCCCTTAAAGGGGTCAGTAGTTCTGTGACACACCCTCTTAAATCTCTTATTTAAAACTCACTCCTTACCAGTGTCCTTTCCTCTTTAGTCCTCTTATCTGATCAGTGTTACCAGACTAGATGGTAGAATCTTTACCATTCTAGAAAAAACCCCAAACAATTGTGGACACATGCTATAATTAACTATGCTTCCTTTTTCTTCTGTTTGTGTTTATCTAGTTTTTAAACTCTTGAAGGTAGGGATGGTGGCTTTCATATTTCTAGCACACAGTTGGCACTATACAAATGACATGTTTTTCAATTAAGTCCTGTTGATTCATATTATACCTAGCCTATTGCTAAGAGTGGGGGTTTTGGTTTGTCCATATGAGGATCCTCGAAACTGTGATTGTGTTCACAATCATGAAAGGCAGTACAGTATCTTTCTTCAATTCTGTGTCAAAGTAACTTTTCCTTCTCTGTGCTTGTTGAACCAATGGGAAAAGGTGCAGGCAATGTGTAAAACTTCAGAACACCTTACGATTCAAGATATCTCATCTAGAAAGGTGGTCTCAGACCAGTCTTCAGCAGATGGGTTTCCATATAATTACTGTCAAAACTCATAATCGTGTTGATAGTTGTAACAGAGAGGCTGAGAACTGAAAGGGGCACGAAAGCTGAACTATCCTCTCTTCTTTCAAGATGTTCCCTTTCTTAACAAGTTAGTTAACTGAAGCATGTGAGCCAATCCTTTCTAATATCTTCTTGACACATGGAGACAAAACCCAATTATCTAGATAATGAACCCAGGAGGGTTTCACACAAAGCCATTGCAGCTTTCTATTTTTTAATCCACTGGACACTTGTCCTTACCTCATAATATATACTCTTATATCCTTGGCGTGCAATGAGGACACCTCTTTTGTTAGTGGCTGAATGAGAAGACCCTCAAAAGATTCCCTCTTTTAATCACTAGACTGGATAATAGTGACCACTGAAAGCAATTTGCATGGCTGAAGAGTGCATCTGTGCTTCAGAGTGGGCCAAGAGTGATCTGAGATTCACAGATTATAAAAACAGGAGGGAACACTGTGATTATCTAATCTGATCTCCTGTATAACACAGGCCACAGAACTTCTCTGGAATATGTTCTAGTTCAAAAAGGAATTCTCTCTTTAGAAAAACATCTGATCTTGTTTTAAAAATTACTTGATTCTCTCAAGTATCCGGAAAGAAAGGAATTTGGAGACTGAACTATTCTCTGGTTCTTGGCGGTGATCTCACCAGAGCAGTTATGAAGTATATCTAGAAGTTAAAATGTAGTGGCACTGCTCATATTTATCTGGGTATGGATGACCCATAATTCCCATTTCTAATGTTCATGTTTAAATACCTCTTTGTCATTCCTAGGTCTGTCTCTGTCTTAGACCATTCATTTATTTTCCTTTTAAGTTATAGTGCCTGTATTTAAGATGGTTCAGATAGCAGCTCAGCCTCTTCCTATGCCTTCAGTTCAGCACGAGAGAAGCCAGCAACTCGTTAACCTTTACAGATGGGTTTCAGTCACTGCGTGTTTCTCTGATTCTGTTGCCTTTTTTGTGCTTTCTCCTCTTGTCATGTCCCTAACACGGTTCTCATCCACCATATCTGTTAATTCTTCTTTGCGACCTCTCTCTCTCTCTCTCTCTCTCAACCCAAAGTCGGTTCAGGTTTTGTCACTACTCTTTCCTTGGACCTCTCCTCTCTAACTGCTGTGGAATTTTCTAGTTTCATCATTCTGTTTTTTCTCCTGCCATTAAAGGGGAGTGACCTAAAATGTTCTGCTTGATACTTGAATAGCAGTAGTGGGGCAAGAATAATTTTGGTGTTTAGCCCATTACATATATACTACACCTCTACCTTGATATAACGCTGTCCTCAGGAGCCAAAAAATTTTACTATGTTATAGGTGAAACCGCGTTATAGCGAACTTGCTTTGATCCACTGGAATGCACAGCACTGGCCCCCTCCCCCCAGAGCACTGCTTTACCACGTTATATCCGAATTCGTGTTATATCGGGTCGCTTTATATCTGGGTAGAGGTGTACTTACAGATAGAGGACTTCAGGTTCTAGCTGACCAGTATCTTTTCATGACTAAATTTACATCAAATGTATTGAGTGTGGGGGAAATAACGCTTTAATGAGATTAACGTGGCTACCGTGGACTAATTTTGTGTCTATACTAGAATTTTCATCTATGCTGGCCTACCTTGCCAAACACTGCTTGTACCCTTCAACTGATGTTGAAAATGATTGTGCTGTTGGAGTGGCTCAGAGTCAAAAGTTAAACATTGTGATAGAATGAAGGGGTGTGGCATGCTTTGCTGCAACAGGCATTGAGTGCTGTTGATCTTGTCCACACAGGGAGGACAGCCATTTCAACGCTGGCTGAGAGGGAGCAGTACCAAGCGACGAAGCTGTGGTGGGTGTCAGTTGTTCAAGTACACCTCTACCTCGATATAACGCTGTCCTCGGGAGCCAAAAAATCTTACTGCATTATAGGTGAGACCACGTTATATTGAACTTGCTTTGATCCACCGGAGTGTGCAGCCCCGCCCTCCCAGAGCACTGCTTTACTGCGTTATATCCGAATTTGTGTTATATCGGGTCATGTTATATCGAGGTAGAGGTATATATCTGAAAGCCCAGTTTGGATACAGCTCCGGACTGCTGCATTCATACATTGCACTTGACATTAGCAGTGCAATAAAGACAACTTTCATTGTGCATATTACAGGCAGTCTGCAAAGGCATCAGGATATTCAGAATACAGTGAAGTTCATGGTCTCTTAATTTCTCAGCTTCCCAGTGGGCATCACTTTCTGCTTTTTAGAGTAGTTTATCTTTTGAATCAAATTAAAACCTGATTGATAGACTTGCTTTGTAGTATTTTCATTGCATAGGCCTACCCATTTGTTTTGCTGTTCTGCAGCTTCTTTATATTTTTGCTATTGAGTTTTTTTTTAAATTTATTTTGACATAGGTTGTCATATGTGTCCATCATATGCTCTGGATATTTATTGTATATATTAACATAAAATAAATCCCTAACTTAATACATTCTTTCAATCCATTTCCCTCCCTAAAAGCCTAGGGAAAAGATGAGCTTTGCAGCATGTCCAAACTTATCAGGTATGGGAGCAAATTCCAAAGTCCAGGTCTTCTTGCAGAGAATGGCTTTCCATCTTGATTATGAAGAAGGGGGCTGAAGCACCTCTGTTAGACTCAACTGTGGTAGTACTGCATGAGGAAAGATCCATGCCATTTACAAATAGATAGGCAGGACAGAGAAAAATGACTTAATTTGCTAAATCTGGTTTTAAAACTCAGATATTTTTATTTGCATGTCTCTAGTTCTTTCCTGTCTTTTTATTTTATAGTCTTGAATTGCTAAAGTGAATATTTTCTACTTTTGTTTAGTTTCCCAGCTGTTAGTAGAATTTAGGATTTTGCATAGAGAACATTTTCCTAAGAAGTTTCACACTTACAATGGGTTTTTTTTTCAACATGCACAGCAGTGTTTCATTAACATCCTTTCAGTAAAAACAACACAAGTCCATGCTATACTTGCATTCAGCACCATCTTTCAGTATATTGAACTTCCACAAGTCAAGAAAGCTGAAATTCTTTGCCTTCATCAGTGTTTGCAGCTTGAAGTCAATGAGGCTTGCTTTTGAAAACCATACCTATAGGCTCCTAAACCCATACTTAAACACCTAAACTTAGGCATCTTTTTTGTTGTTGAAAATTTTGGCCTTTTTGTTTAAAAAGTTAACAACTTCTAGGTATGGAAAGTATGAATAACACTTGTTAATTCTGAAGCAATTTTGATTTGAAATGTCAAACATTTTATGCCACTAACACATTTTAGAATAAAAATACAATTTTATACTTGGTGGTGCAAATACTTATTATGCACATGCTTAACTTCAATGGAACTACTCATATTTAAAGTCAATAGGGCTATTCATGTGGCTAAAGTCACAGAGTTGCTAAAAGAACAGGAGTACTTGTGGCACCTTAGACTAACAAATTTATTTGAGCATAAGCTTTCATGGGGTACAGCCTACTTCATCAGATGCATAGAATGGAACATATAGTAAGGAGATATATATCTCCTTACTATATGTTCTATTCTGTGCATGTGCATAAGTGTGTGTGCACGTGCGCGCGCGCGCACACACACACACAACATGAAAAGGTGAGAGTTTTCCTACAACTCTTAAGAGGCTAATTAATTAAGAGAAAAAACTTTTGTAGTGATAATCAAGATAGCCCATTACAGGCAGTTGCTAAAGGAGCACTCAAGGACGATAAGGCCATTGCGGAGAAACTAAATTAGTTCATTGCATCAGTCTTCACAGCTGAGAATGTGAAGGAGATTCCCAAACCTGAGACATTCTTTTTAGGTGACAAATCTGAGGAACAATCTCAGATTGAGGTGTCATTAGAGTAGGTTTTGGAACAAATGGATAAATTTAACAGTAATAAGTCACCAGGACCAGATGGTATTCACCCAAGAGTTCTGAAGGAACTCAAATGGAAAGACTAACTGTAATCTGTAACCTGTCATTTAAATCAGCTTCTGTACCAAATGACTGCAGGGTAGCTAATGTGACGCCAATTTTTAAAAAGGGCTCCAGAAGTGATCCCAGCAATTACAAACCGGTAAGCCTGACTTCAGTACTGAGCAGACTGCTTGAAACTATAGTAAAGAACAAATTTGTCAGACACATAGGTGAACATAATTTGTTGGGAAACAGTCAACATGGCTTTTGTAAAGGGAAATAATGCCTCACCAATCTACTAGAATTATTTGAGGGGGTCAACAAGCATGTGGACAAGGGGGATCCAATGGATATAGTGTACTTAGATTTTCAGAAGGCCTTTGACAAGGTCCCTCACTAAAGGCTCTTAAGCAAAGTAAGCTGTCATGGGATAAGAGGGAAGGTCCTCTCATGGATTGGTAACTGGTTAAAAGATAGGAAACAACAGGTAGGAATAAATGGTCAGTTTTCAGAATGGAGAGTGGTGTCCCCCCGAGGTCTGTATCGGGTCCAGTCCTATTCAACATATTTATAAATGATCTAGAAAAAGGGGTAAACAGTGAGGTGGCAAAATTTGCAGATGATACAAAACTACTCAAGATAGTTAAGTCCCAGGTAGATTGTGAAGAGCTACAAAAAGATCTCTCAAAACTGGGTGACTGGGCAACAAAATGGCAGGCGAAATTTAATGTTGATAAATGCAAAGTAATGCACATTGGAAAACATAATCCCAACTATACATATAAAATGATGGGGTCTAAATTAGCTGTTACTACTCAAGAAAGAGATCTTGGAGTCATTGTGGATAGTTCTCTGAAAACATCTGCTCAATGTGCAGCGGCAGTCAAAACAGCTAGCAGAATGTTAGGAACCATTAGGAAAGGGCTAGATAATAACAGAGAAAATATCATAGTGCCACTATATAAATCCATGGTACGCCCACACCTTGAATACTGCGTGAAGTTCTGGTTGTTCCATCTCAAAAAAAGATACCTTAGATTTGGAAAAAGTACAGAGAAGGGCAACAAAAACGATTAATGGTATGGAACATCTTCTATAGGAGGAGAGATTAAAAAGACTGGGACTTTTCAGCTTGGAAAAGAGATGACTAAGTGGGGGGGGGAATACGATAGAGGTCTATAAAATCATGATTGGAGTGGAGCAAGTAAATAAGGAAGTGTTATTTACTCCTCCTCCTAACACAAGAACTAGGGGTCATCAAATGAAATTAATAAGCAGCAGGCTTAAAACAAACAAAAGGAAGTATTTTTTTCACACAACGCACAGTCAACCTGTGGAACTCCTTGCCAGAGATGTTGTGAAGGCCAAGACTATAACAGTGTTCAAAGAGAACTAGGTAAGTTAATGGAGGCTGTTAGCCAAGGTGGACAGGGATGGTGTCCCTACCTTCTGTTTGCCAGAGACTGGAAATGGGTGACAGGGGATGGATCACTTGATGATTACCTGTTCCATTCATTCCCTCTGAAGCACCTGGCATTGACCACTGTCGGAAGACAGGATACTGGGATAGATAGGCCTTTGGTCTGTTCCAGTATGGCCGTTCTTAAGTTTCAATATTTTGTGTTTTTTGCCTCTAACAGTTTTGTGAATTTCAGATATCCTACTAGTAACGTTTGACAGATTGGGAATGTCTGTGTCACATTCTGAACTCCATTTTGTTGTGAGAACACCTTTTTCTTTTTAGAGGCTCCACTTTGTACTGTAATCTTCATTTTGGAGGGTAACCTTGGTGATGTATTGTAAACTTACTTGTGGATTAGAGCAGCGGTTCTCAAACTGTGGGTCGCAACCCTGTTTTAATGGGGTTGCCAGGGCTGGCTTAGACTTGCTTCAGCCCTGGGTGGCAGGGCTCAGGTTACAGGCCCCCTGCCTGGGGCTGAAGCCCTTGGGCTTTGACTTTGGCCCCCCAGCCTGAGGAGGTGGGGCTTTGCACCCCTCCCTCCCCCCGGATAGCGAGCCTTGGGTGAGCTCAGGCTTTGGTCCCCCCTTCTGGTGTCCTGTAGTAATTTTTGTTGTCAGAAGGGGGTTGGGCTCCAATGAAGTTTGAGAACCCGTGGATTAGAGTATCTATTTTGTAGTAGAGGCTCGACACCTAGTTGAATTACTATTTGGGAAGCTGATACAGAGCAGTTTATCAACTCGGTCTCTGAGTTACTGGCCCATATACAAGAACAATGAACATTCTACACAGAAGCTTGGCTGTGGGAAAGGGCTGGAGTTCCTCAGACTGGGCATATGGCCAAAATGGGTCAAAGATTATATTTAAGGGGTAATGTTCAGAGACATCTGTGGGAAGACCAAGCCAAGGAGAGAGGTGGCAGGAAGGGCTGTGTAGCCGAAGAATGCTGACCAAATCCAGCAGTTACAGGAAGAGTGAGATCAGAGAAAAGGGGTGGGCTGCATTTGAGATTTTGTTTTTCAAAGACCTGTAACCCTATTGTGCTGTTAAGAGTAAAATGCCTGTGGTTAAGAAATTCCTTTGCGAAGCCTGTATTCTTTGATTGCCTGTCATGTTGTCCCTGAAGGGGTTAATGGAGAAGATCAGAGCACCCACAGTGAGGTGACTTTCTGAGGTATCCCTTTAGAAGCAGCTGGTGACACATGTATTAGCATTTGGAAGAGTTGAGGCACTGTTTCTGGTGTGTAAGGCAGCCAGGCTACAAAGCCCAAAGTCCCAAGAAAGGGGCGCTGAGGTCTTTTGAGGTCCGAGGTATGTACCTGGGAACTGGCCTGAGAAGACCCTGAGCTAGAACATAAGAATGGCCATACTGCATCAGACCAGTGATCCTTCTAGCCTAGTATCCTGTCTTCTGACAGTGGCCAACGCGAGGGGCTTCAGAGGGAACAGGCAGTCCGTGAGTGAACCATCCCCGGAGTGGATGACACTCCCAGCTTTTGGCAAACAGAGGCTAGGGACACTCAGAGCATAATGTTGCATCCCTGACCATTCTGGTTAATAGACACTGATGAACCTATTTTCCATGAACTTATCTAGTACTTTTTTGAACCCTGTGATAGTCTTGGCCCTCACAACATCCTCTGGCAAGGAGTTCCACAGGTTGACTGTGCGTTGCATGAAAAAATATTTCCTTTTGTTTGTTTTAAATCTGCTGCCTATTAATTTCATTAGATGACACCTGGTTCTTGTGCTACATGAAGGAGTAAATAAAATTTCCTTATTCATTTTCATAGGAATAGAACAAGTTATCTAATTTGCTTAAGTAATTTTTATCTTCATGTTACCAGGGTCTGATTAAATGCATCCTAGAATACTCCAGGAGCTGACTGAAGAGGTATCTGAGCCATTAACTATTATCTTTGAAAAGTCATGGAAGAAGGGAGAGATTCCAGAAGACTGGAAAACGGCAAATATGGTGCCAATCTATAAAAAAGGGAAATAAGGACAACCCAGGAATTACAGACCAGTCAGCTTAACTTCTGTACTGGGAAAGATAGTGGAGCAAATAACTAAGCAATCAATTTGCAAACATCTAGAAGATAATGTGATAAGTAACAGCATAGATTTGTCAAGAACAAATCGTGTCAAACCAACCTGATAGCTTTCTTTGGCAGGGTAACAAGCCTTGTGGATAGGGAGGAAGTGGTAGACATGGTATATCTTGACTTTAGTAAAGCTTTTGATACTGTCTCGCATGACCTTCTCATAAACAAAGTAGGGAAATACAACCTAGAGGGAGCTACTATAAAGTGGGTGCAAAACTGGTTGGAAAACTGTTCCCAGAGTTTGTGGACAATACCAAGCTGGAGTTACAAGTGCTTTGGAGGCTGGGATTAAAATTCAAAATGATCTGGACAAACTGGAAAAATGGTCCGAAGTAAATAAGATGAAATTCAATAAGGACAAATACATTTAGGAAAGAACAATCATTTGTTGCACACATAGAAAATGGGAAATGAATGCCTAGGAAGGAGTACTGCGGAAAGGGATCTGGGGTTCATAGTGGACCACAAGCTAAATATGAGTCAACAGCGTAACACACTTGCAAAAAAAAGTGAATATCATTCTGGGATGTAGAAGCAGGAGTGTTGTAAGCAAGACACAAGAAGTAAATCTGCTCTACTCCGTGCTGATTAGGCCTGAGCCCGAATATTGTGTCCAGTAAAGATGTGAACAAATTGGAGAGAGTCTAGAGAAAAGCGACAAAAATGATTAAAGATCTAGAAAATATGACCTTTGAGGGAAGATTTGAAAAAAATTATTTTGTTTAGTCTGGAAAAGAGAAGACGGAGAGGACATAACAACAGTTTTCAAGTACATAAAAGGTTGTAACAAGGAGAAGGTAGAAGAATTGTTGTTCTTAACCTCTGAGGATAGGACAAGAAACAATGAGCTTAAATTGCAGCAAGGGCGGTTTAGGTTGGATATTAGTAAAAACTTCCTAACTGTCAGGATAATTAAGCACTGGAATAAATTGCCTAGAGAGGTTGTGGAATCTCCATCATTGGAGCTTTTTAAGAGCAGGTTAGACAAACACCTCTCAGGAATGGTCTAGATAACACTTAGTCCTGCCATGAATGAAGGGGACTGGACTAGATGACCTCTCGAGGTCCCTTCCATTCCTATGATTCTATGATTTTCTCCACACCATTCACAATTTTATAGACTTCTATCATATCCCTTTTTAGTCATCTCTTTTCCAAGCTGAAAAGTCCCGGTCTTATTAATCTCTTCTCACATGGAAGCTGTTCCATACTCCTAGGAAAAGTGACTAGTCATGGCTTGGTCTGTTCGGATGTAGGAGGCTCAGATGACTGAAAAGCATGTGGGATCCATTGGTTGTGTTTACTCACAAGACTGGTGTCTGTGCAGAGAGAGGGACTAGGGCAGGTTGTGACAGTGGAATTTTGTGTGTATAAAAAAGAAGGCAATTCATCAATTTTAATCTAAAGTTAAAACTGGTTATTTCAAATTAGTTTTACAAAACCTAGTTTAAATAAATGCTTTAAAAAAAATAAAAATTAAAAGTGATTTAAATTGTTCCACTCTGTAGATAGGTTAAAAGTAATGCCCTAAATTTCACCCAGAAACCTTTTGTCAGTTAGTGTAGATCCTAGAGCATTGATGTAATACTCCATTTAATGAGTGGACTTCCCTTTTCTGAATGGGTATAGTTTAAGTGGTCTCTTCATAGGCTCAAGTTAGCTGCATTACTGCAGTTTTGATATCAAGCTGATAGGGCATAGATAATTGTGGCACGGTCTGGTTGAACAGTGCTCGTGGCCACATACTCTAAGTTCTTGCCTGTAGTTGAAATGTTGGTTGCATGCTCTGTCAGGAGCCCCAGTATAATTTCTTCCAACTACAGGGTGATGTTTAACATAATGATCACATCACAGCCCATATCTCTTCACTAACTCTTCCAAGGGCCTCATTTGCATGTTGGTCAGGAGGGGCTGACAGTACAGACACCTATCTCCTTTATAGGAGAGAAGCCTCAGAGTAGAAGGTAGTGGTGTGGAATTGTAACTTTCTTATCTCTCAAAGATGGGACTACTCCAAACAGAATTCATGCCTGCTAGGTCAATAGGCAAGTTAATGGAACCTCATAGTCAATGGTTTCAAAAGCTGCTGATTGATCTGGTGAGCATAGATGGTCTAGGTTCATCCATTGCAAGGAGGAAATCTTCAACTAATGCCACCAAAGGTGTTTCTAGACCATACCTGTGCTTAAATTGGACAGGATAAGGGAAATTAAGAAACCAACCAATGATAATCTCTGGAAAAAGATATTTTCTTGAGTAGGGGCCTCAATAAATTCTTTAAGAATTACAAGCATGTGCCTCCCACCTACAAAAACTGTTAAATCTCAATCAGCAGTGGCTCCAGTAACTACTTGATGGGTGTCATCACCCAGGTAGGGCAAAAAGTCCAATTCACGCTGTAGCTTGAAGCCACCTAAGTACCTTCATAACACTGAGTTTTACCCTCAGTCTAAATGCCAGATCCAGAATGCACCCAACTTTATGAATAGAGCGTATAAGCACCTGGGACTCCCTGTGGCATTAGTACCTTTCTGAGCTGATCCATTTCTCCTCTTCTCTTCCACAAGAAAATAACTAAAAATTAATTCTTTGGACAATGCTGGCTTTGGCATTGAATGCTGTTTCACCATGCTTTGCTTAAAGAACTTTTTCACAATCAGTAACTTTGATTCACTGAGATTGGTAGGTCCAAAACATGACTGATTTCTTTTCTACAAAGTTTGGCAATTCTTCTAAACTAAAATGTCAATATTCTTGTGTTTTTAAAATAAGAAGAAAATCCAAACATAGCCTTTCAGTACATACAGGCGGCAACCTTACAATCAATGGGGCATAAGTGCACTTCAGTTCCTGCTCTTTGAGGTTGTTTATAAGTAGTAAGAAATGTTACACATCATGCTATTAAACTGGAAAATGTTCCTTGACAGCTTCATACAGTAAAACTCTACAATAGGCTAACTTTTTGAGAGAGTCAAACTCAAGAAGGGTCAGACAATGAAGATGCATAAGAAATGAATGTCATTGGTTAGAAAGAAATGAGAGGAAGTTAAATTAAGGGGATAAAAGTGTTTATGTGATTAGTGGAGCACCTGGTTTCAAGCCTAACTAATATAGCCAAATGACTTAACAGACCCTAAATTGGCCAAGTGAAGTATAATCAGTATGTGAATTGCCTTGACTAACACATTGTAACAACCTTGTAGTCAAAGGCCAAAGTTCAGACCTGGGGTAAGTGGATGAAACTTCATTGCAGTTATTGCAGTTTATGTACCTACACATGTGTAGGCTTGGGAGGATTTGATTTTAATTGATAGACATTGGTAAAAATCTGTTTAAGATGATGCACTGAAATTGAAGGAATAGAATATTGACTGGATAACAGTTGGCAGGATCTCCCTACAATTTATAAACCTCTTCCTAGCATTGAGAAGTCCACACCCCCTGAGCAACGCAGTTATACTGACCTAACCCCTAGGTAGACAGCGCTTTGTCGATGGGAGTGTTTCTCCAGTCGATGTAGCTACCACTTCTAGTGGAAGTGGATTAACTATGCCAACGGGAGAAGCTCACCTGTCGGTGTAGTAGCATCTTCATTAAAGTGCTTCAGCAGCCGCTGCAGCTTTTTAAATGTAGATTTGCCCTCAGAGCTGCTTGAATCTTAGTACCCTTTGCTTAAAATAATTGCAGTCATCTCCACCTGCTTTTAATGAACATGTCTGTGTATCTATATAGCAGGGGTCGGCAACGTTTGGCACGTGGCTCGCCAGGGTAAGCACCCTTGCGGTCCGGGACAGTTTATTTACCTGCTGACGCGGCAGGTTCGGCCGATCGCGGCCCCCACTGGCCGCGGTTTGCCGTCCCGGGCCAATGGGGGCGGTGGGAAGCGGTGCGGGCGAGCGATGTGCTTACCCTGGCGAGCCACGTGCCAAACGTTGCCAACCCCTGTTATATAGTATCAACTAAAATGCGCTCCAATTACAAACTGTGCCTAGTGTAAAATCTGGAATGTGTACCTTCTGGGAGAGATGACAGCTTCAGTTCCCAACTCTTGGCTAGGACACTCTAATAGCATAATCAGTTTTATCTATCATTCAGGAACAACTAAACTGATATTCGTGCATTCTGTTAGTATGATGTGATTGAACTGTTACGTAATAGTGCATTACCCACCCAGAGAACAAATAATTCTAAGTACTATGAGCTGGACAGCACCTCTTATACAGAAGGATGACATCACTTGGGAAAAAAAAAAAAAAGCAACAAAGAGTTCTGTGGCACCTTAAAGACTAACAGATGTATTGGAGCATAAGCTTTCGTGGGTGAATACCCACTTCGTCAGATGCATGGCTGACATGGCTACCCCTCTGATATTTTTAAAAAAGTTTTTCTAAACTCTCTCTTCTGGTGCGAAGGAAACAGACTTGTTATCTTGGTTGGTAAGACGTTGGGCAGTGGCGGGGCGGAGAAAAGAACCTGTTGTTATGTATGTTAGGATCATGAGAGTTTATTTTTATCTCTATTTCAGGACATTTCAACCAAGGGCATTAAGTTAATTGGTATAAGAGGAATAGACCCTACACTGGAGCACTTGGGATCAACTTATTAAGGTAAACAGGCTGCAGTGGATTTCTGGATGGGTGAGTATTGAGGAAGAATACTCCCCACCCCACCCTTTTTTTTTTTTTTTTTAAAGGTTACTTGCAGAAATCCACAAAGATATTTTTCCAGCCTTGAATAATCTTCTGTCATAAAGTATATAAAGATTTGATGGTATCACACGTGCAAATTCAGGTATGTGTTTGAGTATATTATCATGCAGTTATCCCAGTGCCTGCAGTAGCACCAATGCACTTCATTTACCAACAGCTGCTGTGAACTCTGTTTCTATTATGTCCTTTCCATTGGCCCTGATTATATATTTAGTCTTGTATAATACATAAAAGCAAATATCCAGGGCTAAAGTTTCTTTTGGTGTATTAAATGTACGCATACCAGTATCCACAAGAATAAACCCAGCAGCCTCCCCAAAACTACAAAAAGACCAGCTGAAAACAAAATGCCACATGCAAGCTGAGTAGTGGATAAAGGAACCTGCAGCAGCATCTGATGTTGAGAAGAGAGGAGATAGGCAGTGAATCTCTTACAACTTATTAAAGAATATTAGAGAAGGAGCCAGGACCTCAAATGAGCCTCCTTTCAGTGCTCCCTTGTGGTCAGAGTTGAAGGTTGGCAGAGTCAATGTTTTCCTTTCTTCCTTTAGTGTCCAGCTATTCCAAGGCTTTTACCCTCGTTTGCTTCCCCCACCACTCTTCAACTAGGCTGGAACCCTGTGATGAGGGTTATGCTTTGTAATTCAGACTGTGAAGTAGTCTTGGTTAGCCTACACCTTGTGAGCATTAGTTCATGCAAAGCAAGTCTTTTACTAGGCACGTAATTTGTGCATTTGCTGTTGAGATGCTTTCATACCATTTTAAGAGGAATAAAAACTGACAACTTTAAATATCTGTGCTCTTGACCTTGCCTTGCCGTTGAGCAGAGGCAATGCTATTTGACCTATTGTGCATACAAGAGAGGTGTGGGGTATAGGGATAGGAAATTAAGCCTAAGTATTAAATGGCAAGAAAAAGGTGACAATTGTGCTAAATTCTATTGATGTTTCCAACATGTATCTTACTAAACTTAACAGCACATAGCTGTTCTGTTGGCAAAAGTTCTGTGAAACTGGTAGTGGACCTCCGTTCTTACTAGCATGTTATGATGTGGGAGTGGTGTTAGGTAGCATAATGAGTAAAAGTTATTCTAAAAGAGAAGGCAGATAGAAATCTTGAGCTGTCATTAAGATCTAGTTAAGAAGAGAAAATAAGTAAAAGCTGACTTTTTTTAAATTTTGTGGAATACTTGGTATTTAAAGAAGTTAAATCTTGTACCTAAATTACTTTTGTTTCTCTTTTACTTACAAAACAGCTTATCTGGAATGGACAGAAGTTCTCTGGGAGGATTAGAACTGTCTGAACATACTTCTGGTTTACTAGGAACTACTGCCATGGCAACTGGTCTTGCAAATATAGGAAATTCTTTTGGAGGTCCGCCTAATACTCTAGTTTGTAGAACTAATAAGTTCCAAAACTCATCTATAGAAGATGATGATGATGTTGTTTTTATTGAACCTATACAACCTCCACAGACTTCTACATCACTGATATCAGACCAGAGAAACATTGCATTTATTTCATCAAAAAGCGACGAGCTTCAAGGAAATGATTCCAAAATGCTTCCTCCTTCAAAAGATTTAAGTTCTCAAAAGGGAAGTATAAGCGAGACTATTATTATTGATGATGAAGAAGATATTGAAACAAATCAAGGACAAGAGAAGAATGCTTCCAGTTTTAATGAACGAAGACTTCCAGAGTGTAAAAATAGATCCAGCAATATGGAATTCTCAGCTTCCAGTTTTTCAAGAAGTAAGGTAAATGCAGGAATAGGTAATAGTGGTATAACCACAGAACCAGACTCTGAAATTCAGATTGCTAATGTTACCACATTAGAAACAGGTATGAGCTCTGTGAATGATGGTCATTTAGAAAATACTGAAGGGCGTGACATGAACTTAATGATTACACATGTAACATCACTGCAGAATACCAACTTGGGAGATGTGTCTAACGGACTGCAGTCAAGTAATTTTGGTGTTAATATACAAACATACACCCCATCTTTAACTTCACAGACCAAGACTGGTGTAGGACCTTTCAATCCTGGTAGAATGAATGTGGCTGGAGATGTGTTTCAAAATGGAGAATCTGTGACTCATCACAGTCCTGGTAAGTCATACCTTTAAATATTTTGCTAAGCTTATAAAATTTGAACAGTCCAAAATATTAATTTGTTTATATATAAAGTACAGAGCTACTAATATACACACATACACTCTTAACTTCATTCTTAGAAAAGGAACTTGTTTTTTTTTAATCTGACACTTTATTTGTGCATTAGTAGAATCTGCTCAATCAATGAGATGAAGTGTATCCATAAGTAAACTTGTCTTGGATTAGCAACTAGCAAACAAACTGAAGTCCCGCCTCCCCCCCCCAATACTTAATACGTTGTGTACAACTACCTAATCTTTCAAAAAGACAATGCATATTTTTATATGTAACTGACTTGGGATGCATGGAACCCAGTGTGTGGTCAAGGTGGCATGTGTGCACCTAGATAATTAGTGCACATCTGTTCATGGACTTAATATTTGAGCCAAACTTTTGTTTCTGAAGTTCTGTGGCTAGTATGATGCATCAAAGCCATTTTCCTTCAAAGTGGAAAAGTGTTAATTTACAGGTTTTGTTGTCCATGCTCTTTTAATAGTATTTGATATGCAAAAGGATTAAGTGAGAGACTGTAGAATATTAATTGAATCATCATAGCAGCAGCTGGCATTTTAAATTTAAGCTCTGTGAAGTATGTAATTTTTGTTTGTATGATGTCTGGTACATTTGAGGTCTGACCTGCTTGTGGCTTCTAGGTGTTAAGTATTAAGTTACATGTATGTTACCTTTTAGTGCTACCGGTGCTAAAACTTATATGCTGTTAGGGGTAATTTGTTTTTGTTTAGGACAGCAGGAATAGCAGTAAACCTTACTTAGGGTACGTCTATACTTACCTTCGGGTTCGGCGGTAAGCAATCGATCTTCTGGGATCGATTTATCGCGTCTTGTCTAGATGCGATAAATCGATCCCGGAAGTGCTCGCCGTTGACACCGGTACTCCTGCTCCCCGAGAGGAGTACGCGGAGTCGACGGGGGAGCCTGCCTGCCGCGTGTGGACCCGCGGTAAGTACCTTGTAGTTTGAACTAAGATACTTCGACTTCAGCTACGTTATTCGCGTAGCTGAAGTTGCGTATCTTAGTTCGAACTGGGGGGGGTTAGTGTGGACCAGCTCTTAGCTAATAACAGGTTCCACGAGAAGCAAAATGGGACAGTTGCAACTGCAGTTTTCTAGAGTTCACATTCTGCACAATTTAAGCTTTCACCTAAATAATGAAGCTTTAATCTTACATTATGAAGATGAAGTTCTCTCAGTGTCAGTCTAAATTAAGTCAGTTAAATTAGCCTAGTAGAAAACCATCTCAAATGAAGCCAATAGCAAAGGTATGAATTCTCCTCATTTCCCTATGGAGGTAATAACTTTGGAGACTAGTTGGGATCATTTCAAAGGTGATCTAAAACATTCAGTTGGAATCCAGATGTATTAGAACCTAGCACAATTTGCCAATATGTTAATTTTATAATTCTCAGATACATTGGTAGCTTCTATCTAGATCTCAAGTATCTTGATAGCAGAGTTCTCTAGTTCATGTATCACCAAAACTTACTTTTCAGAGTGTATTAGTACATTTTATAGAATACTGTAGTAATATTAATGTAAAACTAAATACTTCTCTCAAAATAAGAGCAAAGGAAATGCTATGTTTCCTGACTAATTTGCAAAATTCATGTCAACTTGACAAGTTCTGTAGTTTGCTGATTGCTCTGTCCAGTCTTATGAATCAGTCATATCTACTGTAACAAAAAAGCAAAACTCAAAACTGAAGAGTTTTTGTTTTGTGTCAAGTGTCTCTAGATAGCTTAGACGTACACCTCAAGTTTTAACTTCTTTTTGGAAGAATGCATTCCCATTTTTGTGAAATTTGCTGGTGATAAATTTGATACGCTAAAGACATCAAAATGCATTGTTTTTTGTGACTTACAAGTAGAAGACATGGGAACTTCTGGTACCTGTTAATGCAAAATAATGCCTTTTGTATGCCTTTCAAAACCAGCACATGCTTTTGACCAAGGCACCAGAAAATTCCTCCTTTTACTGCTGGCCCAGAAGGCTTTTTGCATGGCTGCTAGTTTGATTGACAGGTCAGGCGCATACCGAAAATCTGCAAAACATGGAAACTGGTACACTAGGAGCATGAAATAGAGTGAGTTCTGGCAGCCTGGATTAATGGAGGAGACAAGGTTTCTTTGGGATTTAGTGAAGAGAGCCAACTATGGAAAGGAAGAAGGAAGGTTGGTGCAGAATGGGGTGGGAGCTGAGAGTATGGGAGCTGTATCTGTTGCACTTTTCAAATGTTGCTTGTCTTCTGGAGGGAATAAAAAAGGTCTTTTCTACGCTTGTGGTCCTCGCACATTAAAAGAGCACAGTGGAAGGGTAAACAAAAATAGGGAGAAGTGGGAGCAGAAAGGACTACCACAGGTAAAACAGGGGAGAGACAGCAAGCAGAAAAAGGAACAAGACAAGTGAGAGCAGGAGCAAAAGAAGAAGAAAGGAGAGGGGGAGAGAGAAGAGAGCTGTAGTGGAAACTACTTTTACAGGAGAAGCAACTGAAACACGGTAGGTGTGGATCTCTTATAGGTTTTATTTACAAAAGTAGGGGAAACATTTTCTGGGTAACTTGTTTCTACTCTCCTTTTCATAACTCTCCCCCCCCCCCTTTTTTTTTTTGAATGACCCTCCAGTGAATACTTGTCAGCATTTTATCCGACAAGCTAGGACTGCCCGATCAGAAATCTGTATACCATGAAGCATTTCAATCTTAAGTATAGCTACTTAAGATTGAAATGAGGAGGGATAGCTCAGTGGTTTGAGCTTTGGCCTGCTAAACCCAGGGTTGTGAGTTCAATCCTTGAGGGGGCCACTTGGGGATCGGGGGCAAAATCAGTACTTGGTCCTGCTAGTGAAGGCAGAGGGCTGGACTTGATGACCTTTCAAGGTCCCTTCCAGTTCTAGGAGATAGGATATCTCTACCAAGGATGTGTTCCCCAACATCCTGTGGTGCAGGGATAGGGTGGAAGAAGTGAATAGAAGAATCTTACATGCTCTCGGATATTACCATCTACCCTAGTGATTGCTGCTCCTGACTTTCACCATAACTGAAAACTTGGCACAAAGGATACTGTTTTCAGCTACTGGTATAGTTTTGCAAATCTTATGTCCAACCCCTTGTTGTATTAAGTCCATTGTAACTCTAAAGCAGCGTGGTCTTAAGACTTGAAGTAAGTCTATTGTCTCTGGGGAGCAGCCTTTAAAAAAGAATGCTTGAGAGCCATAAGCTCTAGCAGTATCAGTCTGAGCACCCATAAAGCTTGTCACTCCAGGAGGGCATTACAGAAGGCAGACTGTAAAAGAGGATAAAGCAACGGAGAGTCCTGTGGCACCTTTAAGACTAACAGATGTATTGGAGCATAAGCTTTCGTGGGTGAATACCCACTTCGTCAGATGCATGTCATACGAAGTGGGTATTCACCCACGAAAGCTTATGCTCCAATAAGCGGTAAGTGACTGTCTGTAGTGTGTGTTTGTTTGTGTTTGGGGGTTACTTGCTGTGTGCTGAGCTTGTGTTTGTCAGTCTGTTTGGTTGTTTGTTTGAAGGATCGGGTGCTGTGGCTGGCAGTTGGAAGCTGTGAGCTTCAAAGGAAGATCTGAAAGCTAGAAGCCTCTGGTAAGTGGCTGAGCCTTAATCAGTGGGCGGGGCATTCACATAAGCCAGGGCTTTATAAAGCAGCGCACAAGCAACCAGGGAGCTTTTGCAAACAGGGGCTGCTAACAGGGAGTTTTGCAAGGGAGCTTGAGAAGGGAGTGGGGGTCCTTTTATTCCCCTTAAAACCTGTAAACCAAACTACATTCAAAACCTTTTGCTTAAACAACCCTTTCATTAACTAGGAGACAATGCAGGCAGAAGCCGAGCTGCAGAGTGCGGGCTATCCAGTTTATTGCGCTGAGTGCAGCATGTATGATTACCTGCCCTGTTGGTGGGTGGCGTATGTGTGCATTCGGTGCAAGGAGCTCCTGGCCCTCAGAGACCACGTACAGACTATGGAGGCCAGGGTAGCGGAACTGGAGGAGCTAAGGGAGGCAGAGAGGTATGTTGATGAGGCTTTCCGGGACACTGTAGAATTGTCCCAGTTCTGGTCAGACAGCCCCTGTGCTGTTGAGGAGGATGAAAGGCCCAGGGAAGCAGAGCAGTCAACGGGAGCAGAGGGAAACCTTCCCATAGTTGGGACCCTCCTTCCAGATGGTGCCAGGGTTACCTCTCGTACTGAGTTTGCCTCTCCGGGGGAGGGAACTCTAGTTGCTAGGAAAAGGCAGGTGTTAGTAATGGGAGATTCGATCATTAGAAACATAGATAGCTGGGTTTGTGATGACTGGGAGAACCACATGGTGACTTGCCTGCCTGGTACGAAGGTTGCAGATCTCTCAAGGTATCTGCATAGACTTATGTGTAGTGCTGGGGAGGAGCCGGTGGTCATGGTACATGTAGGTACCAATGACATAGGGAAGGGTAGGAGACGTCCTGGAGGCCAAATTTAGGCTGCAAGGGAAGAGACTGAAATCCAGGACCTCTTTGGTGGCATTCTCAGAAATGGTCCCAGTTCCATGCGCAGGGCCAGGTAGGCAGGCAGAGCTTCAAAGTCTCAATGCGTAAATGAGACGATGGTGTAGAGAGGAGGGGTTTACTTCCATTAGGAACTGGGGAAACTTTTGGGATGGGGGGAGCCTATAAAGGAGAGATGGGCTCCACCTAAACCAAAGTGGAACCAGACTGCTGGCACTTAACATTAAAAAGGTTGTAGAGCAGTTTTTAAACTAGGAGATGGGGAAAAGCCGACTGCTGCAGAGGAGCATGTGGATCTGACAGAGACTTCTGTTAGGGGAGAGTCTAATGATAGAGAATCTCCAGGTTATAGTCAGGAGCAGAGGATGGAGGAGGATAATGTAAGGGCCAGATCAGATGATAAACATTCACATAAAAAAGAATCGGACACATCAGAAAAGGGCAGACAAATAAACAGTGACAAGTTTTTAAAGTGCTTGTACACAAATGCTACAAGTCTAAATAATAAGATGGGTGAACTAGAGTGCCTTGTGATAAAGGAGGATATTGATATAATAGGCATCACAGAAACCTGGTGGACTGAGAGCAATCAATGGGACACATTTCAGAGTAACAGCCGTGTTAGTCTGTATCCGCAAAAAGAAGAACTGGAGTACTTGTGGCACCTTAGAGACTAACAAATTTATTAGAGCATAAGCTTTCGTGGACTACAGCCCACTTCTATGCATCCGAAGAAGTGGGCTGTAGTCCACGAAAGCTTATGCTCTAATAAATTTTTCAATGGGACACAATCATTCCGGGGTACAAAATATATCTGAAGGACAGAACAGGTCATCGGGGTGGGAGGGGGGGAGGGAGTGGCACTATATGAAAGAAAATGTAGAATCAAATGAAGTAAAAATCTTAAGTGAATCCACATGTTCCATAGAATCTCTATGGATAGAAATTTCATGCTCTAATAAGAATATAACATTAGGGATCTATTATTGACCACTTGACCAGGACAGTGATAGTGATGATGAAATGCTAAGGGAAATTAGAGAGGCTATCAAAATTAAGAACTCAGTAATAGTGGGGGATTTCAATTATCCCCATATTGACTGGGAAAATTTCACTTCAGGACGAAGTGCAGAGATAAAATTTCTCAATACTTTAAATGACTGCTTCATGGAGCAGCTGGTACGGGAACTCACAAGGGGAGAGGCAACTCTAGATTTAATCCTGAGTGGAGTGCAGGAGCTGATCCAAGAGGTAACTATAACAGGACTGCTTGGAAATAGTCACCATAATACAATAGCATTCATCATCCCTGTGGTGGGAAGAACATCTCAACAGACCAACACTGTGGCATTTAATTTCAAAAGGGGGAACTATGCAAAAATGAGGGGGTTAGTTAACCAGAAGTTAAAAAGTACAGTGACTAAAGTGAAATTCCTGCAAGCTGCATGGTTGCTTTTTAAAGACACCATAATAGAGGCCCAACTTCAATGTATACCCCAAATTAAGAAACACAATAAAAGAACTAAAAAAGAGCCACCGTGGCTTAACAACCATGTAAAAGAAGCAGTGAGAGATGAAGACTTCCTTTAAAAAGTGGAAGTCAAATCCCAGTGAGACAAATAGAAAGGAGCATAAACACTGCCAAATTAAGTGCAAGAATGTAATAAGAAAAGCCAAAGAGGAGTTTGAAGAACGGCTAGCCAAAAACTCCAAAGGTAATAACAAAATGTTTTTTAAATATATCAGAAGCAGGAAGCCTGCTAACCCTTGATGATCGAGATACAAAAGGAGCGCTTGATGACGATAAAGTCATTGCGGAGAAACTAAATGGATTCTTTGCTTCAGTCTTCACGGCTGAGGATGTTAAGGAGATTCCCAAACCTGAGCCGGCTTTTGTAGGTGACAAATCTGAGGAACTGTCACAGATTGAAGTGTCACTAGAGGAGGTTTTGGAATTAATTGATAAACTTAACATTAACAAGTCACCGGGACCAGCTGGCATTCACCCAAGAGTTCTGAAAACTCAAATGTGAAGTTGTGGAACTAAGGTTTGTAACCTGTCCTTTAAATCGACTTCTGTACTCAATATTTAAAAAGGGCTCTAGAGGTGATCCCGGCAATTACAGACCGGTAAGTCGAACGTCGGTATCGGGCAAATTAGTCGAAACAATAGTTACGAATAAAATTGTCAGACACATAGAAAAACATAAACTATTGAGCAATAGTCAACATGGTTTTTGTAAAGGGAAATCGTGTCTTACTAATCTATTAGAGTTCTTTGAAGGAGTCAACAAACATGTGGACAGGGGGGATCCAGTGGACATATAGTGTACTTAGATTTCCAGAAAGCCTTTGACAAGCTCCCTCACCAAAGGCTCTTACGTAAATTAAGTTGTCATGGGATAAAAGGGAATGTCCTTTCATGGATTGAGAACTGGTTAAAAGACCGGGAACAAAGGGTAGGAATTAATGGTAAATTTTCAGAATGGAGAGGGGTAACTAGTGGTGTTCCGCAAGGGTCAGTGCTCGGACCAGTCCTATTCAACTTATTTATAAATGATCTGGAGAAAGGGGTAAACAGTGAGGTGGCAAAGTTTGCAGGTGATACTAAACTGCTCAAGATAGTTAAGAGCAAAGCAGACTGTGATGAACTTCAAAAAGATCTCACAAAACTAAGTGATTGGGCAACAAAATGGCAAATGAAATTTAATGTGGATAAATGTAAAGTAATGCACAGTGGAAAAAATAACCCCAACTAAACATACAAATATAATGGGGGCTAATTTAGCTACAAGAAGTCAGGAAAAAGATCTTGGAGTCATCGTGGATAGTTCTTTGAAGATGTCTGTGCAGTGTGCGGAGGCGGTCAAAAAAGCAAACAGGATGTTAGGGATCATTAAAAAAGGGATAGGGAATAAGACTGAGAATATATTATTGCCCTTATATAAATCGATGGTACGCCCACATCTCGAATACTGCGTACAGATGTGGTCTCCTCATCTCAAAAAAGATATACTGGCACTAGAAAAGGTTCAGAAAAGGGCAACTAAAATGATTAGGGGTTTGGAACGGGTCCCATATGAGGAGAGATTAAAGAGGCTAGGACTCTTCAGCTCGGAAAAGAGGAGACTAAGAGGGGATATGATAGAGGTATATAGAATCATGAATGTTGTGGAGAAAGTGGATAAGGAAAAGTTATTTACTTATTCCCGTAATACAAGAACTAGGGGTCACCAAATGAAATTAATAGGCAACAGGTTTAAAATAAATGAAAGGAAGTTCTTCACACAGCTCACAGTCAACTTGTGGAACTCCTTACCCGAGGAGGTTGTGAAGGCTAGGACTATAACAGCGTTTAAAAGAGAACTGGATAAATTCATGGAGGTTAAGTCCATTAATGGCTATTAGCCAGGATGGGTAAGGAATGGTGTCCTTAGCCTCTGTTTGTCAGAGGATGGAGATGGATGGCAGGAGAGAGATCACTTGATCATTGCCTGTTGGTCCACTCCCTCTGGGATACCTGGCATTGGCCACTGTCGGTAGACAGGATACTGGGCTAGATGAATCTTTGGTCTGACCCGATATGGCCGTTCTTATGTTCTAATACATCTGTTAGTCTTAAAGGTGCCACAGGACTCTCTGGGTACGTCTATACTTACTTCCTGGTCTGGATGTAAGCGATCGATCTTCTGGGATCGATTTATCGCATCTTGTCTAGACGCTATAAATCGATCCCAGATCGATCCCGGAAGTGCTTGCCGTCGACGCCGGTACTCCAGCTCAGCGAGAGGAGTACGTGGCATCGATGGGGGAGCCTGCCTGCCGCGTCTGGACCCGCGGTAAGTTCGGACTAAGGTACTTCGAATTTGCGTACCTTAGTCTGAAGTGGGGGGTTAGTGTGGACCAGGCCTCTGTTGCTGTTTACAGATCCAGACTAACACGGCTATCCCTCTGATGCTTGTAAAAGAGGATGTTGCCTAACAGAGCACTGGTGGGGAGGGGAGGAGAGCAACTTGAAGAAATGGAGACTTTGTGACAACATGGGAATGAACCAAAGAAGGGGAGACACCTTTTTTGTGCTGAGATCAGGCTTTAGGAATGGTTTTGAAGAAGGGAAGGAAGGTGGTGGAATACAAGGAAAGATGAAGGAGGAAAAAGTGGTGAGACTCAAGGATGTGAAGAGAGTTGGCAGAGAAGGATAAAGTGAATGGAGTGCAAATATGAGGGAGAAAAGAGTGGAATAAAGAAATGAAAGACAAAAGAGGAAGAAGCAAGAAGTCCCATTTTAAGATTAGACACTTACTGTTTCTACATTTTATGATATTTCCCCTGCAGAAAGGAGGGAAGTCCACTTGAAATTTTAAGGTGTGAGGGGAATCTCAAGGCCAACTGCAGCCTTGTGGAAGGGGCTAGGACAGTGGTAGGCAACCAATGGCACGTGTGCCAAAGGCGGCATGCGAGCTGATTTTCGGTGGCACTCATGCTGTCCGGGTCCTGGCTACCAGTCCGGAGGGCTCTGCGTTTTAAGTTAATTTTAAATGAAGCTTCTTAAACATTTTAAAAACCTTATTTACTTTACATACAACAATAGTTTAGTTATATATTATAGACTTCTAGAAAGAGACCTTCTAAAAATGTTAAAATATATTACTGGCACGCAGAACCTTAAATTAGAGTGAATAAATGAAGACTCGGCACACCACCTCCTGAAAGGTTGCCGACCCCTGGGCTAGGAGTTGTGAGTGGCAAGTTGAAGTCTCAACCGAAAATGAAGTGTGCAAACCCATGAAGCATCATTTAAGTAATATTGGTGGTATAGTTGCATATACAGGAATCTTTCTGGGCATGTGCTTCCTTGTTCTGAATGGAAAGGAACCAGTGTGGACTCCCATTCCAAACACACATGAAAAAAGGGAGTGTGTCAATATTCTGGCTGATAGATACATTTCTAGAAAATACTTCAGTCAGTCTAAGGTAGTTGACAAAAAATGGAGTCTACATTTGCATTAGTCTCCTTAAACTGCAAGTACTGCAGTAACATATCTAGATTTGTCAGTGGGGCACATTCTTTAAACATTTTTTTAAAAAAATTGTCTGTCAGGTCAAAAAGAATGTTTTTGCACTGCTTCTCCTGTCCTCCCCATAACCTCTCCACTTTAATTGAAGCTTTCTAATAGTCAACTTACATTTAATGCGTCTTGCATGCCTGGGAAATAGGACATCCATGGCAGCTGTCGTGACAGACAACAGGGCAGGCAAACATGCAATCTCAAACAGTAACCTGGATTTCCAAACAAGAACATTGGACTCCTCGGGTATTTAAAGAATAAATTTTAGAGTCCTTGAAACTTTTATCCAAGAATTGTGCAGCACACTTAGTAAAGATTGATCTTTATAGTCTCTTTTTACAAATACATGCTTTATTAGAAAATATGGCAGTCTTTCTTTTGATTGATTGATGGATTCCTTAGAAAACATCAAGAATAGGCTGTAGTCATTTTCACCTCAAAACTGCGGGGAAGAAGAATCTAAAATCTTCGGAATTTACACACTTTTTTTTTTTCTTGTTTCTATATGGCTATTCTGATACCAGCTGTTCTAAGGTGCAAGGAGAGTCACTAAAAATGTTTATGCATTTAAACTAACTCGCTGATACTGGACCAAACGATAGAGATGCCACAGACCTTTTAAGGTCCTGCAGTGCAGTTTGCAGGACGTCAGTGCTTTCAGCTTATAGGTTAGGGTAAATGCCACATTTGATTTAACTTGGGGACCATGGCAAATACATGTTATCTAAGATAAGGTTGTTTATACATGCCGGGCTCTAGCATTATTTCTATGAAACATTCATTTAGAAGAATGGAATGACAGGATCAAAAGATAAATTTAAGTGCTCTGAAGTTACTGGTGATAGTTGTCATGTTGTTGGTATTTTAAGTGAAATAAATTGGGTCATTCAAATGTAAAGGAAATACACTTATGAAATTTTTCATACTTAAAATAATACTTCTTACTCGTGGCATCCTATAGCACTTTCTCCATTGTCAGGGCCTAAAAACTTAGTTGGTCAAAATGGAAGTTTTAAATTCTGGAGAAATGCCTAGAAAGAGGGTTTTATAGAAGAATAGTTTTTCCAGAACTTTGTCTTCTGAACCTAAGTAAGATATTAAAAATTGAGTTCAGCAGACACAGGGATGCTATTTTTTTCTTTTCCTGTGGGACAAATTAAATTGTGATATAAACGGCCCTGCAACATATTAAACTATAAAATGACTGTCTAAGAGTGGCTCTGTACTCTGGGATTGTGTTGTCCAGAGCTAGGTGGGAGGAGGGGATGCTTTGAGGAGGAGTTTAGATACTGCAAGGACTTGGACTATTAACTTCTAGGTTCATTGTTCCCTACTGAGAAGACCATAATCTTGAGAACTCATCAGTTTTTGCTATCCTGCAGATTTCCATTGTTCTAATTGATAGCCATTGCCTTGAAATGGGTTTTAGAGTAAAACAGAAATTGCTTCCTATAGGAACCATGATACAGATAAACGTGAAGATTGGTATGAATCTATTTTGCCCGTCTTTAATTGTAATACAAAAATCCTTGGGGCCAGAGACTCTGGACTGGGAAGCTACTTCAGAAGTTGCAAATCTACTATTTTTGTATGTAATACCAGGAGTTTTAAATCAAAACAGTTTTTGAATAATGTAAATCTCTGTATAAGTGAACTTTCTATCTACAGAAAATCCAGAGTTTTGCTTTTAAAATAAAAATATGAAAAGTATCTTTGATAACAGCCTAAGTTTGATAAATATTTGGTCCAAATTTATAAACCTCTTCAGTAATATTTTAGAAAATGGAAGTTTCTAATAGATGAAATCTTCAAATTGGAAATTTTGCTTTGTCTTCTCTGCTTTGAATTTTTAACTACAATTGGCACAATTTAATATTTGTCTACCGGTTCTACTCCTGGGGGAATTCTGCACCAGTGCGCATGCGCAGAATTCATGTCCCCCGCAGATTTCTTTGTTTCCCTGCAGAAAAATGACTTTCTGACAAGGAAGCAGAGTGAAGCTGCAAGAGCAGTCTCACACCATTCCCTAGCTGTGCAGGTACATTGTTTCAGGCACCCGGAGCAGCTGGTGGTGAGGTAAATCACTGCAGGGCTGGGAACACCTCAGCCAGTGGCTCCTACCCAGAGGAGGGATCAGCTGCTAGTCCTGGCTGGGCTGGAGGCAGGAGAGGATGGGACTTCCTCTTCCCCTGCAAGGAGTGGCTGGGGCTGTGTTCTTCCTCCCCCCTCCCCGCTTCTTGCCCACATTGCTCCTCAGCTGCAGGGGGAGGGGTCACTGTATGAGGAGCTGCTCCACCATCCGCTCAACCCCCGCCAAGCCTCACCCCATATACCCAGAACCCCCCTAGCCCTCCATACCCAAACCCTACCCCACTGAACTTCAACCCCTGCATTTGGAGCCCCCCGCCTCGAAACCCCCACCCCTGCACCCAGACCACCCCCCACTGAGCTCCCTGCACTCAAACCTCCACCCTGATGAGCCCCGACACCCTGAGCCCCCACGCCACTCCCAACTAACTTGACTCAGATCCCTAACCCACCAATCCCCATTCCCCCGGCAGACCTCCCTGCAGAGACCCTCACAACCAGATCCCTCTGCTGAGCCCCAACCACTTTTGCTTGGAAGCCCCTGCAGAGTCCCATTGCCCTTGCACCTGGAATCCCCTCAACGAGCCTCTGTGCATCCAAATCCCCCCACATCTAGACCCCCCACTGAGCTGCCTTCACTCAGATTGCCCCACACAGAATCCTCTCACCCCACACCTGGATCTCCCCATACTGAGTCCCTCTAAACTTGGATCCTGCCTGGTTGAGCCTGGCTGCCCCACACCTAGTGCGCCTGGCGCAGGGCCCCAGGGTGTTTCTGGGGCAGGCCTAGGCCTTGTGCTGTGTCAGGGTCAGGTGCAGCCTCACCACTGAGTCCGTGTCCCGGGGGTGAGGAGGCTGCAGGGTGATCCCCCAGCCAGTGGCCTGTGCTCCCCACAGCCATGCTGGAGCCTCTGTATTTATTTATTGACAAATAAAACATGCAGAATTTTAAAATGTTGTGTGCAGAATTTTTAAGTTTTTGGCACAGAATGCCTTCAGGAGTAAGGTTCAAATGCCAATATGCGGACAAACTACAGGTGTGTTAATTACTCTGGTGTCTCCTGGCCTAGGAAATGGGTACCTTGAGATGCTTCCCTGTTTTGGGATTTCCTGTGATTGCAGAGAACAATGTCATTGATCTAAATCACTGGTTCCCAAACTTGTTCCGCCGCTTGTTCAGGGAAAGCCTTTGGCGGGCTGGGCCGGTTTGTTTACCTGCCGCGTCCGCAGGTTTGGCCAATCGTGACTCCCAGTGTCCGCGGTTCGCTGCTTCAGGCTAGTGGGAGGTGCTGGAAGCAGCGCAGGCCGAGGGAAGTACCGGCCTGGCCCACCAGGGCTTTCCCTGCACAAGCGGCGGAACAAGTTTGGGAACCACTGATCTAAATATACTGACTGAGCATGTTTTTTTAAATTGTTTTATGTATACCTCCAAGATAACCAATTCCCCCCTTAAACCCTTTTGTTAGCAAATTATCCTAATATAATCAAATCTGTTTGTGTATTGAAAGATGTCTATTCACTTAATTTTCCATGTATTTTGTATTTTTAAGATTCCTGGATATCCCAGTCAGCTTCATTCCCTAGAAATCAGAAACAACCAGGTGTGGATTCCTTGTCACCAGTGGCCTCACTTCCTAAACAGATTTTTCAGCCGTCTGCACAACAACAACCTTCTAAACAGGTTAAAGTCACATGTGCAAATTGCAAAAAGCCCTTGCAGAAGGGACAGACTGCATATCAGCGCAAAGGATCAGCTCACCTGTTTTGTTCCACTGCCTGCCTCTCATCATTCTCGCATAAACCTGCTCCAAAGAAACTCTGTGTTATGTGCAAAAAGTAAGGGATATTTTCTTCTTTGTTCCCTTAATACTTAAATGCAAAAATATATGCTTTATGATTAAGGAGCATTCTTCTTTGAGTGATTGCTCATGTGTATTCCATAATAGATGTGCGTGCTTGTCATGTGCACTGGTGCTGGAAGTTTTGCTGCTAGCAGTACTTGTAGGGGAGCGCCTTAGCGACCCCTGTAGTGGCGCCTTCATGGCGCGGTATAAGGGGTGCTGCACGCTCCTCCTCCACCACCCTCAGTTCCTTCTTGCCGCCAGTGAAGGTGGTTTGGAACTGCTCTGCTCCAGGTCTGCTGTAGCTTGTCCCCAAAACTGCTTGTTCGTTCAGTGTATGGTACCTGTAGTTTAGTTTAGTTTAGCTAGAGCGCCCGGGCCGGAGCATGCCCCGGGTTTTAAGTCGTGCAGCACTTGTAGGCGATCTATGCCAGTGAGTGATCCGCACGCGGACAGTTTACTCTGTTTGGGGGAAACCCATCTCAGCGATCGCTGCAAGATTTGCAAGTTGTTTAAGACTCGGACCAAGAGAGAAAGGGACATCAGGCTCTGGGTTATTCTGATGGAGTCGACGCTGACCCCAGCTCTGGCGTGCCGCTCTGAATCGGCACCGGGCAGCGCAGTGTTGGTGTGCGGCAACCCTTTGGCGCCATCGTCTAGTTGGTACCGCTTCCCGTCCACGGGGACGCCAAGAAGATTAGGAAGAGGCCTTCTTTGTCGCGGCACTGGAGTAAACCCGGGATAGAGGCTAGACCCATGTTGGGCAGTCCTCGATCCCCACCAGCCTCTAGGCCTCTGACTCAAGTCGAGCCTCAAAGTAGCCCAGCCCATTCGACGCAGGCTGCCCCAGATGTCCGGATGCCCTCCACACTGGAGGATCTGCAGGTGGCCCGGGATGTTATGTCCATTCTGGTACCAGGAGCACTGCTGATATCTGTCCCAAACTCCAGAGGCAAGCCGCCGCTGGGATCGCCGCAGTCACCCCAGCTCAGTACCGGTCTCGGTCGAGGAAATGTTCCCACTGCTGTTGGGCGCCCAGCATCCGTTCAGGGCAAAGGCCACGGGGATTGCCTTTGACGCCCACCAGGGTGTCTGGTTGGGTTCCGTTTGACCGAGACTCTTGGCACCGCTCCGCCTCAAGGTGCAAACACAGACAGGACCAAGGCAGATGACGTCAAAGGTCCTCGTCTTGGAGGGGTTATCGCAGCCGGTCATGGCACGAACATCGTTGTTCCCGTTCGTCGTCCTGCTCCAGGATCCTGCCACGGCATCACCTCCGCAGCCCCGAGCGTCGATTGTTGGCGTCTCGCCGTCGCAGGTCCGCCCGCTGGAGCTGATCACGGAGCAGCTGTTACCAACAGTACCGGTCCTCCACGTCAGGATTGCGGTCCCGTGGTCTGCATCACTCCCAGCGCCACCACTCCTCCCAGTCCAGGGACAGCGGCAGGTTGTATGTCAGCCCGGCCTCCCTTCATAGTCGTCCATCGCTGGGCTGAACAGACGGCTCTGCCGGTGCCACAGCAGGTGCAGTGGCCCCGGGCCCTGTGGACAGCCCAATAATACCAGTGAGCACCGTGGCCCTCGATGCAGTCCCTGGTGGGGGCTTGCTCGGTGGCCGGAGCATCAGAAGGACCATCGGCCTCCCTCTCCAGACCTCCGAGGAAAGAGTTGGTGGAACGTACATCCTTGGCACCGTGCCCAGAGACCGACCAGGTGGTGGAACCTCCGGTGGCGATACAAAGTACCATGCTGGCCTCCTCACCCTTCCCGGATGAGGCGATTATGGCCCCTCCTGCCTCCGTCCCAGAGGAGGACTTTAGGCCCCACCAAGAACTCTTAAAAAGGGCATCAAGCCTCCACCTGCAGGCAGAGGAGATGGAGGAGCCCTCGGACTCCCTGTTTAATTTACTGTCCTCCTCGGCACTGGTCAGGGTGGCCTTGCCTCTCCGTGAAGGGGTGGCGAAAATTTCAAATGCCCTGTGACAAACCCCAGCCCCACTGGCCCCCATCTCTAAGAGAGCGGAACGCAAGTATTTTGTACCCGCCAAGGGGCATGAATACTTATACACCCACCCTGCTCCTAACTCCCTGGTCATCGAGTCGGTCAACCACAGGGAATGGCAGGGCCAACCAGCCCCTACCCCAAAAAATGAAGATTCAAGGAGGCTGGACTCATTTGGAAGAAAAATTTATTCGTCCTCGAGCTTCCAGCTACGGGTGGCGAACCACCAGGCTCTCCTGGGCCGGTATGAGTTCAATCTGTGGGGCTCCCTGCCCAAGTTTGAGCACTCCCTCCAGGAGCGCGACAGGAAAGAACACAAAGCGCTGGTGGAGGAGGGCACAGCGGCTGCCAGGGCAACCCTGCAGGCAGCTTTGGATGCAGTGGACACGGCTGCGCAGTCCATGGCCTCTGCAGTGTCCATGAGAAGGGCGTCATGGCTCCTGCTCTCTGGGCTGTCCAGAGAGGCGAAGACCTCCCTGCATGACCTCCTGTTTGATGGCAAAACCCTGTTTGTGCAACAAACGGATACAAAGCTGTATGGTTTGAAAGACTCCTGCACGACTCTCCAGACTCTGGAACTCTATGTTCTGGCTCCAGCTCAACCTAAGTTCAAGCCACAGCAGACTCCCGCTCAGGCCACCCATTCAAAATACGAGACCGCTTATAAGAAGTCGTGGGACTATAATAGGCGCCCACAGAGGCAGTCTCGACCTGCCCCCTAGCCTACCTCAGGCGCCGGGGGTCCAGATCTTCCCCTATCTGGACAACTGGTTGGTCAAGGGAAGCTCCCGCTCGCAGGTGCGGGATCACGTGGTGCTCCTTCTGTCTACATGCATTACTTTGGGCCTGTTGGTAAACAACACCAAGTCCATGTTAGTCCTGGTACAATGTATAGAGTTTATCGGGGCGGTCCTGGACTCGTCGGCCAGAGCCTCCCTCCCATCGAACAGGTTCGAGATCCTGAAGGGGCTCATCGACACTGTCACGAGGTTTCTGGGGACAACAGCCAGAGTGTGCCTCCAGCTCTTAAGTCACATGTCGGCATGCACATATGTGGTCCGTCATGCCAGACTCAGGATGAGGCCCCTCCCAGTTCTCTCAGGCAAGAAATAGGATGGACAAAGTCCACACGGTGTCCGAGCCAGTGATCACTTTCCTACGGTGGTGGTCCTCCCCGAGAAACATGCTCCAAGGGGTCCTTTTCAGGGGCAGGGCCCCGTCGCTGGAACTGGTGTCTGGTGCGTCGGACCTGGGATGGGGAGCCCATGTGGGGAACATTCAGACCCAAGGTCTGTGGTCGGCTCAGGATCTGACCCTCCACATAAACGTCAAGGAGTTCAGGGCGGTATGGCTGCCATGCGTGGCCTTCCGCTTGCACCTGAAAGGCCGAGTGGTCAGGGTCTTCACAGACAACACGGCATTGATGTTCTACATCAGTAGGCAAGGCGGGGCCCGATCCTCTGCCATGAAGCTCTCAGGCTGTGGGACTTTTGTATAGCTCATGACGTGCCTACAGGTCTTCCATCTGCCAGGCACCCAGAATGCGCGCACAGATCGCTTGAGCAGGGACTTCTCTTCTCAGCACGAGTGGTCTCTCCACCTAGAGGTGGTGCACAGACTTTTCCAAGTGTGGGGAACTCCCCATGTGGACTTGTTCGTGACTCCAACAGAACTGTCGCTGTCTCCGGTTCTGCTTTGGGGATGGGGCTGGGACGGGGCACTATCTCCGATGCCTTCCTCCTGTCCTGGTCAAGCCAGTTTCTCTATGCCTTCCCCCATTTCCGCTGATCGGCAAGGTCCTGGAAAAGTTAAAGACGGACAAGACCCGGGTCCTTCTGATTGCCCTGGCATGGCCCAGGCAGCATTGGTATGGGACCTTCATGGGCCTGGCGGTCGCCCTGCCGTGGCCATTGCCGTCCCGCCCAGTCCTACTCTCCCAGGACCAGGGCTGCTGCCTCCACCCCAACTAGCGGCACTCCACCTCACGGCATGGCTGCTCAGTGGTTAGGTAGAGAGGAAAGGATGTGCTCAGAAGGTGTTCAGCGTGTCCTCCTAGAAAGCAGGCGGCCCTCCATGCACCAAGCCTACTTGGCAAAGTGGTGTCGGTTTTCCAGATGGACGGAAGAGCAGGGTGTTTCCCCGGTGGCTGCCCCGACCCAGCTTATTCTGGACTACCTCCTTCACCTTAGATCCCAGGGCCTGGCACCCTCATCAGTCAAGGTGCACCTGGCGGCCATATCAGCCTTCCATCCGCCGGCGCAAGTCCACACGTTATTCTCCCATGCTATGACTGGCCGATTCCTTAAGGGGTTGGATCATCTCTTCCTATATGTTAGGCCCCCAGTCCCACAGTGGGACCTAAACCTGGTGTTGGCTTGTCTCACGGGGCCCCTATTTGAGCCACTAGCCACGTGCTCCTGGTCATACCTCTCGTGGAAGGTGGCCTTCCTGGTTGCGATCACGTTTGGTAGGCAGGTCTCGGAACTCAGGGCCCTGACCTCCGAACCCCCGTACATGGTGTTTCATAAAGATAAGGTCCAGCTCTGCCCACACCCTTCGTTCCTCCCGAAGGTGGTCTCCGCCTATCACATGGGTCAGGCCATTTTTCTGCAGGTTCTCTGCCTCAAGCCCCATGCATCCAGTGAGGAACGCCGCCTCCACACGCTGGATGTGAGACAGCCTCTGGCCTTTTCCCTGGAGCATACTAAGCCATTCAGAAAGTCCTTGCAACTGTTGATCACCTCGGCCGAGCGCATGAAGGGTTGGCCGATCTCCACTCAGTAGCTCTCCAACTGGATCACCTCGTGCATCCGTACTTGTCATGACCTGGCGGGAATCCCTCCACCGTCAATTGTGAGGGCGCACTCGACTAGGGTGCAAGTCTCATTGGCTGCCTTTTTCGCCCATGTCCCCATTCAGGACATTTGCAGGGCTGCCACATGGTCTTCAGTTCACACATTCACTCCCACTATGCGATCGTCTCCCAGACTAGGGACGATGCCGGATTCGGCAGGGCTGTGCTCTGTCCCGAGAATTTGTGAACGCCTACCCACCTCCAAGAGATATAGCTTGGAATCACCTATTGTGGAATACACATGAGCAATCACTCAAAGAAAACAAGACAGTTACCTTTTCCATAACTGGTATTCTTCGAGATGTGTTGCTCATGTCTATTTCACATCCCACCCTCCTTCCCCTCTGTCGAAGTTGTCTGACAAGAAGGAACTGAGGGTGAGTGGAGCGCATAGCGCCCCTTATACTGCATCATGGAGGCACCACTCCAGCGTCACTAGGGCGCTCCCCTATGGGTACTGTTAGGGGAAAAACTTCCAGCACTGGTGCTCATGGCGAGCACGCACACCTATTGTGGAATAGACATGAGCAACACATCTCGAAGAACACCACCAGTTACAGAAAAGGTGACTGTCTTTTTCTAATAACTAAGTATCTGACATTTGTAAGATCTGACCACAAAAATATTTTTCCCCACAAAGTGTAGGGTCAGCTTAAATTTGGTTGAAAATGACTAATCCTTTATATGTTATTGTTATATGTAACCCTTTATGGTTATAGTATGTCTAGAGACAATCAAGGAAACTAAAATACCTTTCCTTGACTGTCAACTCTCTAGTTCAGAATAAGGCAGGATAGGGGAGTTTCTTCTCTTTAAAGATACAAATCAGTAATTTTGGTTTAGTGATTTTTTTCATATAAACAGTTTCTAAGAGTTTACAAAATATAGTACAGTAAACAATATGGCATAAATTCACAAGAAAAAAATAGTGAAAACATCTTATTATATAAATGCTTCCATTGTGAGAAGGAAAAGGTGAAATCAAGGGGCAAATACATAGGAGAAAAAAATACTAAGATTTGGAAAGACATGGCAGAGAAACATAGGAAGACTGTTCCATCTACTGGGAGTTATGGGGGAAAGCCCTGGCCTAGGCAATGGCTGGAAGGGAAAGGGAGAAGAGCAATAAGCTGGCAGTCCTATGAGAGAGCCTATTGCAAATATATATAGAAAGTCTTAAAAAGAAGCCTGGGAATTATTAATTCAATCCTGAAATCACTCAGGAGCCAGATAGGTCACTCTTCTCTGTATGTGTGAAGGGGTGGGCACCTGCTGGAGTCTGGAGAATGGGGCCTTGTGGAAACTATAGAAAGCAGAGTTGAAATAGTGAAGGCATGAATAAGGGCTTGAGGGCTTCATCCCATTTTGGGGTCAAGGCAGTGTAATATGGGCAGTATTACAGAGGTAATTAAATATATTTAGACAGTGTTCTGCATTTTCAATTTTTACCGATTTTCACCGCTAAATTACCTTCTTTTTTTTTTAATTGATTTACACCCTCATCAGTCCACTCGGTATTTTTTTCAGGTACTTTTTTTTGTTAAACACTTATGCTTTACATAATTGTTGTGTCCTGCAGCTCTGAGATTGAGTAACTGCTTCAATGTAAAACTCAGAACACACACACACTGGAGGTCAGAAAATCAAACAATGTTAATATTGTGCTATGATTGGCTCACAAAGACATGCTGCCTGCCTATTGTTTTGCATCTGTTTAGAGCGGCACTAAATTTAAACAATCAGTCCTCCACAGATAAAGATAACTAAAGTAAAGAGGTAAACGTGGGGCAAAACCGCAAATCTGTGCCTGAATACCAACAAAAAATCAGTACTAAGAAATTTTCAAGGAAAGTAAAGACGGGAGTGAAGAGGATGCATTGCGCTGCAAGAACTGTAGCACTGAGGTCAGTGCTCGCGCTGACAGAATAAAGGAGCACGTCGAAAGCAAGTGACACAAGAATATGACCCCGGAAGTGTTTGATGCCAAAGATTCTTTTTGGAATGTCATCCAGGTATTGCACTCCTTCCTCAAGGTGAATTTTGCAGCAGACTGTCACAGTTATGCCGGAGTGTTTCAACCATTTGCCACTAAAGATGGAATTTCAAATCTGAAAGGGGAATTAACTATTTACACGAACATGCCTAACCTGACAATATGAAACTGGATGTGCTAGTTTTTTGGGACAGTCATCAAAACAAACTTCCTGACTTCAGCAGAGTGGTATGGCAAGCTTTGAGTGTACCCCTTGGATCTTACTGATGCAGAGAGCTTATTTTTAAAGTTGGACTACCTCCAAGACAGCAAGAGGCTCAACATGAATGAGAATACTTAAAAGAAAATTATGTGAGCATACACAAACCAGGATTTCTGGAAAAACTATTGTCTCCTAGAGAGACACAAAATACCTTTTGTACACGAAAAAAGTTTCAATTATACTGTAGTAAAATGTGTATATTATGCACGTTTTTCCCCAATTTTTATTTTTTTAACCCGATTTCATCCTAGTTTTAATGTCTGGAAAACAAAGAATTTTTTTTTTTTTTTTTTAATAAAAACTGAAAATGCAGAACACTAGACATAATTAAAGGTCATCATCTTGAAATTTATTATTGATTCATTACTCAGAATGCCTAAAAGAACCATTGGGGAGCTTAAAAATTGTACACTAGTAACATTAGACTTTCAAAATAGTTATTCTTAGGGCTGTCAAGTGATTTAAAAAATTAATCACGATTAATTGCACTGTTAAATAATAATAGAATACCATTTATTTAAATATTTTTGGATGTTTTCTACATTTTCAAATATATTCAATTACAACACAATAAAAGTGTACAGTGCTCACTTTATATTTATTTTTGATTACAAATATTTGCACTGTAAAAAGCAAAATAAATAGTATATTTCAATTCACCTAATACAGGTACTGTAGTGCAATGGCTTTATAATGAAAGTTGAACTTACAAATGTAGAATTATGTACAAAAAATAACTACATTCAAGAATAAAACAATGTAAAACTTTAGAACCTACAAGTCCACTCAGTCTTACTTCAGCCAATCGCACAGACAAACACGTTTGGTCACAATTTGCAGGAAATAATGCTGCCCACGTCTTGTTTACAGTGTCACCTGAAAGTGAGAACAGGTGTTCGCATGGCACTTTTGTAGCTGACGTTGCAAGGTATTTACGTGCCAGATATGCTAAACATTCATATGTCCTTTTATGCTTCAGCCACCATTCTGGAGGACATGCTTCCATGCTGATGATGCTTGTTTAAAAAAAAAAAAGTGTTAAATTTGTGACTGAACTTCTTGGGGGAGAATTGCATGTCTTCTGCTCTCTGTTTTACCCACATTCTGCCATATATTTCATGTTATAGCAGTCTCAGATGACCCAACCCATGTTCTTTTTAAGAACACTTTCACAGCAGATTTGACAAAATGCAAAGAAATTACCAGTGTGAGATTTCTAAGGATAGATACAGCACTCGACCCTAGGTTTAAGAATCTAAAGTGCCTTCCAGAATCAGAGAGGGACAAGGTGTGGAGAATGCTTTCAGATGTCCTAAAAGAGCAACACTCCAATATGGAAACTACAGAACCCGAAGCACCAAAAACGAAAATCAACCGTCTGCTGGTGGCATATGATTCATGATGATGATGAAAATGAACATGCATTGGTCCGCTCTGCTTTGGATTGTTATTGAGCAGAACCCATCATCAGCATGAACGCATGTCTTCTGGAATGGTGGTTGAAGCATGAAGGGACATATGAAACTTTAGTGCATCAGGCATGTAAGTATCTTGCGATGCCACCTACAACATGCAAACGCCTGTTCTCACTTTCAATTGGCGCTGTAAACAAGATGTGGGCAGCATTATCTCCAGCAAATTGTAACCAAACTTGTTTGTCTGCACGATTGGCTGAAGTAGGACTGAGTGGAGGTTCTAAAGTTGTACGTTGTTTTGTTTTCGAATGCAGAAATTTAAGGCACCCCCCCCCCCCCGAGCGGAGTCGATGCGTGGGGCAGGGGCAGCACGCGGAGCCCCGTGGCCCCCCTGCCTAGAAGCCAGACCCGCTGCTGGCCGCTTGTAGGGCACAGCGCAGTGTCAGAGCAGGTAGGCACTAGCCTGCCTTAGCTGGCCAGCACAACCAATGGAACTTTTAACGTCACGGTCAGCAGCGCTGACCAGAGCGACCCAGTGCCTGACATGCCGCGACCTGGTACTGGGTTGTGACCCGAAGTTTGAAAAACGCTGGCTTAAGGAATATTGCTATATTCCTTAATAAATATGAATCTTTTATTTTGCATGCTGTACGTTCTCTGATGAAAAGGGTCTAAGTATGTTTGGTGATGGGGGACACTCACCTCTTGTGAGTCTGACCAAGTCACACAGTCAAAATGTATGACCCCCTTCTGGGGTAGCAAAGAGTTCAAAAAACTGTCAGCCCTCACCAGGGTTTTCAGCCCTGTCTCTGGGCCTTTTCTAATCCAGTCCTTCTCAGGGTTTAGCCCACATTCCCAATGGTGAAACCTGGGCCCATATACTACTCTGGGTTCCAACTCTCAGGGACCCTATAAACAGCAGCCATGTATAGCTGCGTCCAGTTCACTGTTGTTCCCTGGCCTGCTCCCACGTAGTCCCTTTCTCTTAACCCTTACCTCAGGGCTGAAGTTCTCAGATTCTCTTGCTCCTTGCTGAATGTAAATACCACCAGAACCAATCTTTTGGTTCTCTCTTAGCTCCTGTGATCAGCAAGGAGCACTCTACCTTGCTCCTTTGGATTAACTACAGCAATGGGAGAATCCCTTCCATTGCTATAGTCAGTTGTCTACACTGAAGCGCTACAGCGGCGCAGCTGCAGCACTGTAGCTGTACTGATGTAGTGGTTTAAGTGTAGACATAGCCCTAGTCTTTTAAATTCTCCCCCTAGTCTTCAACTGCTTAGTAAATCTCTGTATTGAAACCAGGGCCTGGACAAAGTTGCCCTTGTTTAACACTTCCTTAGCTTCATGTCTAAACAAGAGTAGAAATCTATGCTACCTATTTTTTTAGTTAGTGATCTTGTATTTTCTGCACTTCCCTCCTCCACCGTCCCCTCTCAGTATCTGATTTACTGGATAACGAGTGATCTTGCTGCACTGTGTCAATGCCATAGCTACAGGAAAGTTGGCCAGTTTCCCCCCCCCCCAGTTGTAAGATGGCAACACCATCTGTTCTGAGCACATGGAAAAAAGTAGGAAATTTGGTGTTGCACGGTGAGTTTAGTGTTGTTTTGATAGAACACGCTGTTAACTTACGTTTTAATTCAGATTTATAATGGCTGTTTGTAAATTGAGTGATATCAACTGACTTCTAAAACAAGATGAAATTTAGAGAATCTGGCAAAGATTTGCTAGAAGTGATATGATTTTGGGTGTACCCCATAAGACCCCTTAGAGGGGGGTGGGTGTGTGTGTGTGTGTGTGGTTTTTTTTTTTTTTTTTTTTTTTAATCCAGCTGTTTAGTAGGTCTTAAGTTGGGCACTCAGAAATTTAAGGCGCACAAAATTGTTAGTCACTTTCTGAAAATTTTGGCTAATGTGTTAAAAGTTCATTATTTTTCTCCTCACACTTTTATTAAAAATTGCCATTTTTTCCCTTTTTTTGATGCTCTTACTTCTCTCTGATCATAGTCAGTGAAACTATTCGTGCTAAAAGTTAAGCACGTTGGTAAATTTTGGCCCAATTGCTGCCACAGATTGTAAGCTTGTCAGGGCAGAGGTGCTGGCGTTCTTTTTCTGTGGTAGTACACAAGTAAGTTGTCTTGTAGTCTTCTTGCAAAAGGCCCAGCTTCATGCTGACATCTTTTCAGATGAGGGTAGATCTGAAGGTGTCTCACTGTACAGGCAGTCCATGCCTTTTCCAGAAGCAATCTTTAAAGAGTAGCATACAGCATTCCCTTTCCCCAGAAGCTGTATGTCTTCAGTGCTTTCAGTTCCTCCCAGTTTATAAACTCAGAACTGAACATGGGATAGACTTTTTGGGGACTTGTCCGTCCCCAACACGAGAATGTAACATTCTGTCACTTGACCTCCAGACCTGCCCAGTCTATTCTTGCTTTATACTGCTGAATGGTATTTCCATTGCATCAGTAATTATAAAAAAAACAAAAGCCGTGTGACTGTAAGGAAAAGGGAGATATTTTTCCTCTCTCATAACTTCCGTGGAGGATGTGTGGGGGAGGGGAGGAGAGGGAGAAAAGAACCCTCTGGTCTGTCTGTATAACAGTCCTTTGTGCTCAATGCACAGATTACATGGATGTGCTACAGCCCCAGCTACAGAATCTGGCTCTTTAGTTTAAGTTGTAGAGACTCACATTTTTAGTTTTATGGGAGTAAGGTTCTTGTGAAGTAACAGCAAAATTCACTAGCAAATATCACTTGTGTTCAAAGCAGTTAGGCTTATCCATTGTCAGTTGAGTTTGCTTATTATTCGGTGTCTATTGTTAACCACAACTTTCTGATGAATATCTATAATGTATGATGGATTTGATTTGGAGGGGGCTCTTTATTTTAAGAGCTAGAAGTATCTCTTAAAAACTCTGCTGCCATCTGAAAACCAAGTAATCTAACATGTTGAAATAATTAGATTCATAAGATACCCTACAGTTAAAACTGACTGACTTTAAACCAAGCTTACTTTAAGAACATTTTAATGTAACTTTAGATATCTTGTTAAACCCAAAGTTGGTAAATTGGTTGTTAATATTATTATTATGTCCTGCTATTTTTGCAGAGATGGCCAAACAATAAATGCGGAAGGAATAGCATGCAACAAGGCATACAACTGAGATTATTGCAAATGTTAAGGCGCATAGTGTAGCATGAGGCTGAAGACCAAGTGTATCTAGCACTAGCCACAGAACACAATAGTGCAATTGACTTCTAATGAGGAGAGGTGTGAAGGACTAGTTCAGAGTAATTTATTACTGTTCATTTGATTAGTCCAAAAATAATCTGCTCTCTCAATTGTATGTTTAATCAGTTACAGCTAGGTAGTCCATATTCAGATTGGTGATTTGGAACTTCTGTAGCCAACTTGATTACTTTTATAAATTGTGCCTATTTTTTTATTTAAAATGATGCATTGTAATATCCAAGAACACCGGGCAAATTCAGAGTGGAGTTTTGCTCTTAACAAAAATTTCTGGCTACAACTAAAAAGACATCTCTTCAGTGTCCTATTTCAGAAGAAAAGAATCTCCAAAAATAATAAAATAAAGTGCTGATATTAGTTGTGGCAGTGTTATGGGTTTTTGAGGAGCAAGAAATAGATGTTTATTGACTGAATTAGTTTTTTTAGAATACTTTTTTTATTGTTGGGAAGCAGCTTTTGTTTAAAAAAAATCCGTAGTTTTATGTTTACATTTAAATTTTTTGCATGTACTAAGTTAGATATGCACAACCAGTAACTGCTTGTTAGTAAAAGCTGTTTTACAAATACTCTATCTTCAATATTGGAAGTAATGTAGGGAAAAATAGTAGCCTGATAATTCTTTTGGATATATAACAGAAATTGCTTTGTTTTAATGGTCCATTTGCAATGTTAATGTAAAGTTGCTCATAACTGTATATTTTAGCAAGTAGTATTAAACTCAAGAGAAACAAATGCAACAGATAGAATGATTAATTGACGTTAGTACAGTGGGACAGTCTTGAAAATAGTATTGAACCAAAAGCTGTTTGGAATCTGAGAAATGAAAAGTGCACGGTGGGTGGGAAAAAAGAATCAATTATATTGTTATAAAATACAATTTAAAAAAAAAAAAGTTTTATGCTCTAGCGCTTTTGTCTTTCAGAGATATAACAACAATGAAAGGCACCATTGTTGCTCAAGTTGATTCCAGTGAGTCTTTCCAGGAGTTTTGCAGTACATCATGTTTGTCCTTCTATGAAGACAAGCATAATCCCTCAAAAGGAATCTTGAATAAGTCAAGATGCACTATCTGTGGTAAACTAACCGAGGTCAGGTTGAATTTTTGGTCTCAACTCGTAAATTACTTACTAATAGAACATTTATTATTAAAAAGTTGATTGGAAAGAGTGGTAAAATGTCTATTTTTTTAAAGTTGTCCAGTTTTTTGTATTTCTACACTTATTAGGCTTAATATATTTAGCAATTTTATAGCTCTTGCCATCTTCAGTTATGCTTTATAATGGTTAGATAATATTAATTTCTGTAAATTTCTTTATTGAATATTTAAATTTAATAAGTCTATGAAGACAGTTGTGTATTACTAACATTTTTGTAGTCCTGCAGCTAACATTTTGGAGTTCACTTTCATTGCTGCCAAGGCTTTTCTTTAGACAGCTAGTAATTTAAAAATTTTATGTTGAATTGATCACTGTTGATCTCCATAAGAGCATAAGAATGGCCATACTGTGTCAGACCAGTGGACCATCTAGCCCAGTATCCTGTCTCCTGACAGCGCTCGCTGCCAGATGCTTCAAAGGGAATGAACAGAACAGTTAGTGAGTGATCCACTTCCTGTTGTCTAGTCCCAGCCTCTGGCAGTCAGAAGCTTAGGGACACCCAGAGCATGGATGACCATCTTGGCTAACAACCATTGACAGCCCTATCTTCCATAAACTTCTCTAATTCTTTTTTGAGCCCATTTATATTTGTGGCCTTCACAGCATCGCAGGGCAATGAGTATCGTAGGTTGACTGTGTTGTGCTTTTGTTTGTTTTGTTTTATTAATTTCATTGGGTGGCCCCTGGTTTCTTGCATTCTTAAAAGGGAGAAAAGTAGAAACAGTTATTGAAAAATGAAATATGAGAGGAGCAGTAACTATTTTGAGGGCTCTCAAAGTATAAATCCAATAGTAATTGATACTGATCAGTACAGTACATACAAATGTTGCCATCAAAACAGTTCAGGATTTTCTCTATTCTAATTGCATATTTTGGAGGATCCCCCTGAGTAATGAATAGATGGTTTGTATAGTAGAATATACTCTTATTTAAATTCTACTAAATTGGGATTACTACATTCTGGATGCAAATACTGGGCCCAGTTTACATAGCAACCTATATGCAGCCTTTTAGCCCCCAGACAGCTTTGTAAATTAAAAGCCAAATATATTAAAAATCCTGCTCACTGCCAACAAAGCGTATAAAGTGCAGGTGGGGAAAATGATGTAAATTAGCTCCCCATTCTCTTGAGCAGCCTTGTGTGAATCCCACCCTGTGACCTTGGATTGGCTTCTAGGGCTGCAAGAACAGCTGGGGCTAGGTTTTTGCCCAGAGATTGCACGGAGACAGAGTTTGCTTTGTTTGTTGTTATAGTTATTTCAAATGCATATGTCACAATATTATCTAGGGTTTCAGTTGAACCAGATACTGTTTAAGTTGTGATTGTCAAGTGTAGTGCACTGATGAAAAACCTTGGTTGTTTTTTTTCAGATTCGCCATGAAGTTAGCTTTAAGAACATGACTCATAAGCTGTGTAGTGACCACTGCTTCAATAGATACAGAATGGCGAAGGGTTTAATAATGAATTGCTGTGAGCATTGTGGGGAGTACTTGCCCAGTAAAGGAGCTGGAAACAATGTCCTTACGATTGACGGTCAGCAGAAAAGATTCTGCTGCCAAAACTGCGTTGGTGAATATAAACAGGTAACTACTTCTATTTATAAAAAATGAAATTTAGCTTATAAATTAAAAAAACAAAACAAACATTAGTACTGCTAAGATGCATTCTGTTCTTGATTAACTGATTTTCTTGGAACTGTCTAAATATAGAATACGAACAAACCTGAAACACTCACTGCTTAACCTATGTGAATTTGTATGTGCATTTGTGGGAGTGGAACTCTACTCATAAATTATTATTGTAAAAGGAGACATGTCTCTTACCCAAAAATACTATCGACTTAAAACAATTGAGGAAGAAAACTTCTATCTTTTTAGTGAAGGCTTTAATTCTTAATGTACTTATTTATGGTGAGCATGACAACTCTATACCTATTGGGCAACCCACTAGTGCTTTGTTAGATGTAGAAGCTCACTTACTTGCTCTTTTAGACATATACGTAAAGTTAAAAATGTATATGAGCCATGTAGTCTGGACGTGGCTGTTGACTTTCTTACCTGTATATTGGATATACTTTTAGTTCCTTTTCAGTGTAGACCATCCCAAGTCCAAAGCTAGGCTTTACTTATATTCCTTCATGCGTGAAGGTTTGAAGGATTTTGTGTTCTCCTTTGCTTAGCTTCCGTGTGCTCTTGAAATTATTATAGCGATTGAAACACATCTTGGTTTTTTACATTCCAGTCTTCAGACAACATTTGCCCCCTGCGTTTGCTTTAGGAAGCAGTGATGAGCCATCACTTAACACTAGTGGGGAGGTTGGAGTGCTGTTCAAACTATTTATGACTGTAGCGATGCGGGACTCACCCCTGCGGCGCCTCCTGCTGGTCTCTCAGGGAATTAGCGCGATTTCCAGCCTGGAGTGCCTTCTGTAGGCCGGTGTCCCACTTATTTCTGGCCCCGTGTCCCTCCCGGTGCCCGTTCTCTGGGGTGCTGCCCCCTGCCAATACCCCAATACTCTGCCTCTGGTTCTCCCCTCTCTGGGGAATCCCCAACCCTCTAATCCCCACCTTGCCTCAGCGTAAGGCTACTGCCAGTCATTGTCTAGCCCCCGCGCCCTGGGGCAGACTGTAATATAAGCCACTCATCACCGGCAAAGTTGGGTTTCGACCTGCTGCCTTTGCCTACCCCTGGGCTGCCCTCTGCAACCCCCAGTACCCGTTGGCCTTCTGCTAGGCCGCAGCCTGGGGCTTTCCAGGCTGGAGTCTCCCCAGCTCCTCTGCCTTTCCCCAGCTCTGCTCCACTCAGGTACTCTGCTCTGGTCCCTGCAGCCAGGTCCGTCTCCCTCTACATCTAGAGAGAGACTCTGTCAGCTCCTGGCTCACTTGCCTTTTATAGGGCTAGCTGTGGACTGATTGGGGCATGACCCACCTGTGGCTGTTTCCCCAATCAGCCTAGTTGCTGCTTTCTCCCAGCCACAGCCCTCCCCAGAGCTACTTTTAACCCCTCCTGGGCAGGAACGTGTGATCACCCCACTACAATGACCTAGCAGGATAATTCACAACAATTGTTATTTATTAATTTTTTGGGCTGGTCCACTGTAGAAATTTAGTTTTTTCTATAGCGTGCATCTTTTATCTGAGATGTCATGGTGGCCTTGTATATGCAGTGTTAAGCATCTAGGGACTGTGTTTTAGGACTTCTGAAATGAATGTTCCACTTGTAACATATGCCTATATTTTCTGTAGTTTTGGAGTAAACCTTTATATACATGAGATGATGTGTTACTTTACCAAGGCTTCTTTGAGATGGTTGTACACCCAACTGCGTTGAGGATTCTTCTTCATTTCTTTTCACTTTTTGAAGCTGGTGAAATACAATCAGTCAGAGGGAGCCCAGTATCGAATTAACAAAGCTCCATTATATTTGATTAATAAAAAGCTCTATAATGTTTGATCTCTGTTCTATATTGCTATTCCATTTTTGAACGTCAAGTGCAGCTTGCCTTTACCCTTTTTGGACTGCTTCTTTGAGCTTGTACAGAACTCAAACAGTATTTCTGGGAATGTATACATGTATAAACAGCACAACTGAAAGCATAACATGAGCCTTATTGTTTTATCACACAGCAAAACCAAAAAAGGGCAAAATAGGTTTTCAAGATACTAAAAATGTAGGCATAGACAGAAGCCATGGAAAGACTTGGAGAAACGTTGAATAAGCACTCATGAAGGAACAAAAAGACACAAGATTAACTTTGAACTTGGGACTGTCCCACACAACCTAAAAATGTGCATTGATGAAATACCATGTGAGCATGGAATTATGAGAGGTGGAACGACAATTCTGTATCTATTATACATTCATTGCAAAGTGTACTTTGTCATCTGTCTGTTTAGATATTTTTGTACTATTGTGTTCAGACATTAAATCCCCATATGCTAATGAGAGGATGAAGTGGCATGGCATTGATAGGATGTTGTACTCTATTGTGTGCTGGGAAATTGCATTATTAGTAAACGTCACCATTAGTAGTGGGTATTATGCAATAGCATACTGATCCTGAAGTGAATCTCTCTTTTCTTGACCTGGATAGTTTTGCTGCATCCATTGCCATCGGCAGACTTTGTACCAGCAATATCTCTTACGTTGTGAAAGGATTATTATGTATTTGATGTTGGGGGGCTGAATGGTTTATGGAATGGTAATGAGCTGTGAAAAGATTAATCTCTAGTGCCAGTTTGCATCCACCCAGGTTGTTGTGACCAAATGTAATTCATAGTAGGTTTTCAAATATTATAGAGAGTGAATGGTGGATTTAGAATTCTTGTTTAAATGAGGTACATTCCAAAAGAGTATAATTGTTCTGATGGTGTATGGTGTGGGTGGCAAAATGTCTCAGGCCATAATTTAATTTTATAATGACATATCTGTCTAGCAACGTGCATTTATATTTTAACTTGAATTTGAAATTATTTGAGGAAACTTTGGAAAATTATTATTAACTTTTGTTAAGTGCTTTGGGTGCTTCTTGTGAGAAGTATAAATGTATAGTCTTGTTCAGTAAAAGGTTTTTGTATGGAATGTGTCTATCAATTTAATCTTTTAAAGGAATTTTGACCATGAAAGCTCAATCACTGCTAGCAATAGGTAATTATAGATAAAATATATTTACTTTCCCACAATAGTACTAGACCTCTTTCTGGGGATTTTTCTCTGTCATTTTATTTTAAAGGGGAGTGCACCATAGAAAAGGAGGGACAGACGTCTAAAATAATATAGAAAGAATCCTCCTTTTGTCAAACAGTAATACAAGGGTTGATGGGGAAGCATTTGGCTACATTAGTATTTTGTTTAGCAGGTTATCATCCTGTGTGGTATACCTAAAATTTTTAGTGACTATATTCCACTTATGTGCAAGCAATTGTACAATAAGTGGGGTCTATTTTTTTGCTATGAAGAGTTGTATAAAACTAGTATGTCATTTACTGTAATTGTCATATAACAATTGGTCTTTTATAAATATGTAGTACTAGTAAACTAGAATTGACACAATATTTGTACCTACCTACTTAATCCTTATGTGTGAAATAAATATTACTTAAAAATGTTTGGAACTAGTTTTCATAACATATGTACATTTTTTTCTTAGGATTGAAGTGAAATTTTGCACAGACCAAAATATTATGTCTTTTGGCAGGAAAATTGGTGGTAGAGAACCAGGACAAATGGGTCATGATTTGGTGTGGCTGATCCTTCGTTTTACTTTGTGGTGGTGGGGGAGACAGGGAAATCAGAGACAATGCTGGTTTTGAATTAGAGGGACATTGGATAAAATAGTCAAAAGCTCTTGTCTCATTTTCAAAACTATGAATACACTTAGGAGGTGAATTCCCATCGACATAAGCTCCTAAATAGACATGTCATTTTTGAAAATGGGACTCTAGGGCCTAGGTACTCTTAAAAATTTCATCCTTCATAACTAAGGAGATAACTGGTCCCTCTTTTATATAGCACTAGTGAAACTGTACTGGATACACCCTGGATGCATTAGCGCTTGAAAGATATCTATTAAACTAAAGGATAACTGGGGAAAAGTTGCAAATGAATAGGCAATGGAAAGATGAGGAATGCTAAAAAAAAAAAAAAAAAACCTAAATAGGAATACCTTGACCAAACTATTTAGGTATGATTATTTAAAGTGTGTTGACACCCACGAGGGAGACTAATTATTTATGGTGGCACCAGTGGGTATAATCAAGAAATGGAATGATATTAAGTAAAGGGCAACTTTAGAACTGTATGTTAAACATGGAAGACACTTCCAAGCGAAGTAGACCCTGAACCCTTAACTGTCTTATTTGTTATTGATGTACATACTCTCCAGCACTGGGAGAGGTAGGGAGCAACTCAGAGAATGACCCTAGAAAAGTAAATTAATTACCAGAAGAAAACAAGATATTGTTTGAGTACATGTAGCCGTGTATTCCACTTAGGTGTGTGGGTGCCCAGTGCAGTGGAAACAGAGAATTTTGCCTACCAGTAAAGGGGGGTGCTTGCGACTTGTGGCTGTAGTACCTCCCCTGGTTCCATGAGGTGGTTCTATGAGTTCCTTCTTATTGCCTGTGGTGGGGTTTAAACAATGTCCTCCCAACAGTGATCCCCACACTTGGTGCTTGCTCTGTCTTGGTGAGGCCTACATCAAGGAGCATTGTGTGATCTGAAGATCGTTTAAGAAATGGACTAAAGTGGCTTGGGATCTTTGCCTGAAGAAGCGCCTGCTTGAACAGGCCATGCAGCCTGCATTGATACCAAGGCCCTCGTTGGGTCGGAGATTGCCCTTGAACTTCCGGTGAGCTGCTGCTTCACATTCTGGAGCAGGCGCCTCTCTGAAGAAATGGAGAAGCCGTTCCTTGTCAACTGTGCTGAGGAAAAGATTGCATAAGACCAACTGAGGTTGCTCTAGGTCTCAAGGTGACTCTTCAACCTCCCCCAGGAAAAGTGTGGACAGGCGCAGAGTTTGTGCTGGCATGTGTGATGGTGCAGGTATCTTAACCCTTCCCTGATACTAAGTAGGGAGGGTAGAAACCCTGTACCGTTGACTCTGGGTGTCCGTTGAGTCCAGTACCGATGAGGGAGATGCAAGCACTGACTGTTTCCAAGTTGGCAGCATACCGGGCAGCTATAGACCTCCTCTGCCTTTCGGTCCTGACCTCTCCTTTTGTCCAGGACTTTGCCAGGGGTGCGCCAACTATAGCCCCTTTGATCGAATGAGCTGCTGAACCTTTGGGTCTATCAGCAGTACAACCCAATGTTCCCCTTCTACAGGTTGTGTAAGCAGGGCTAGTGCCGGGATTGGTATAGAGGGCCTTCATACCAGGAACCTCCTTTGTGCTGCTGCAGTCACAACCACAAATGCTTCCATGGTGGCTTTCACCACCCTCGACGTTGGTACTGTCATATGCTCTGGTACCGCTGTTCAGTTTGGGACTGATGCTGCTTCCAGCACCGGCATGCCTGGTAACCAATGGTACCATCTCCATCAGCAGCCCTGCTTTCTGCCTTGTTCTGGGTGACGGATGAGTCAGGCCGCCTCCTCGCTCCCTCTGGTCTCGCTCTGCCCTTATCTCTGCGATCCTGAGGCTCCTCTGCGTCTGAGTCAGGGTTGTCATCCTCCCACTCTCCATTGCCCAACCAGCATTGAGGGCTGCTGATGGACCATTATGGGTACCAGGATTGGCATGCATCTCGTACTTGGGATGGAGGTCCCTGGCCCGGTGTCAACTGGGCTGGCCACCAATGCCATATCCATGTCAGTAGCCTCCTTGGAATCTGTGGGACACTCCTTAGTTGTGGGTGTCCCGCTCTTTGTCTTGCTCAAAGGTGAGATTGCTGGCTAGGTCTGCAGTGGTGAGCGTCAATCTGCTGCAGACCTAGGCGCTGGCCGTACTTCTCACTGCAGAGCCTCCAGAATTGTCCTGTCCAGGTTTGTCCACCCTGGAACAGGATCTGGCTTTGGCTCAGTTAAGAGTCTCATCTTTGTCTGTGGACAGTGCTGTGCTGCCTGGCTCATCCTTCCCTTCAGTACCAGAGGACTATAAGCCATACTAAAACCTTTTGCGGTATGTAGCTGCTTCCCTTAATATGCAGGTAAAGCTCTTTCAAGAGAACATTCACAAATTGGTGGACATCTAACAGCCATCTGTCCCGGGAGAGTTACCCTTCCTATCAGTGACATGGTCTTTGAATCAGCTATGGCTCTCTGGAGCATGCTGGTTTTGGTACAGCCTGCAGCTAAGTGCATGGAAAAGCCCTAGCTTGTTCCTGTGCAGGGATTTGAGGGGTTTTACTCGCATCCAGCCCCAAATTCCTTAGATGTAACTTCAGTGAATGACTGAGCTCATCAGGGCAGGTTTAAATCCACCCCTGAGGATAGGGACACTAAATGATTGGACCACATGGGCAGGAAGATGTATATCTCCTCCTCTTTATAGATGTGAATTGCTAACCAGCAAACCTCACTGTCCAGCTATGATTTTTTAAAATTGGACAGCTATGTCAAAGTTTGCAGACCAGCTGCCTGAGACCTCACCAGAGGAATTTTGGGCATTTGTCACTGAGGGCTGCTTGGTGGCTAAGACATCCTTGCAGTCTGCACTAGACATCGTGGACACCTCAGCTAGGGTGATGACTCCACGGTCACTATGAGAAGAGGCTGCCTGTCTGCAGAATCTGGGTATTTACCCTGATGCCCAGGAAGCCATTGAGGATTTGCCCTTCAATGGTCAAAAGCTGTTCGCAGACAAAATTTACAAGACGCTGCACTCCTTCAAGGACTCCAGGGCTACACTGCGCTCCTTGGGGGTGTACATGCAGGCAGGGATTTGGAGCAATCAAATTTTTGAATTGCTCCACTCCAGCTCCGCTCCAGCACCAATAGGGACTGCTCCAGCTCTGCGCTCCAACTCAAATTAATTTTTAACTAAATAAAAAAGTGCATACTGTAATTTTGAAAAAACCTTTTTATTCAGCCTTTTAAAACAATTTAAATGTCATCAACAATGATACAAACTAGACTCATTCATAATTCATTCTGTAGAAAATTATTGCAGCAATCAAGTCATCTTTCATAGCCTGTCACAAATCATTTAAAATTAATTTTAAAACCGAAAACAGTCACTCTCCATTAGCTTGAGTTGTTGGGATGCTCGAAGCAATTCTACAGGCAGCCTGAATACGGGGTGGGTAGCTGTGAATGGCCTCAAAAACAGACTTAACTTTTAGCCTACCAATAGACTCCATCACCTCACAATCTTCCCGAAAGTTTCTCTCAAATAATGCTTCATTACAATTATGAATCGCAGAAACTCGCCAGCATCTTTGTTTATCCAATTCCTTTTCAAAGTAGTCCATCTTCTGAAGAATTGATGTTTGAATTACCTCCATTTCCCTGTGATGGTTGAAGACGTCTCAGGGATGGATGCTTGAACAAGTTCAGAGTGGAGACAGAAGTTTGAGAACAGCCTGCTATTTCTGAAGGATGTGAACTTTCCAAAACTACAAATTTGATTGTTGACTCCTTTTGTTGTGTTTCATTTTCTTCAGCCTCTTTCGCTGAGTTCTACAGTGCACATTTGGGCAGCCTTTCCCTCCCCTAAGGCAATGGGACTACCCCAGAAAGAGGTTGATAGGCCCCACAGGAGAAAATAGGCTTGGGATTCAGCCAGTTCACGTGACCTCCCCCAATGCCTTCCAAATGCCTATTTTGAGGCCTATTTTGACTCCTTGGTTCAGAGCACTGTTCCACTCTTTCTCCCTCCTCATCTCCCCCCTTTGGGGACAGGGTGGCCTCTTTCACAATGCTTGGGGCTCAGCTACCCCTACAGCTGGGTCCTAAGCACTGTCAGATCCAGTTATGCCATTCAGTTCCTCTCCCCACATCCTCCACTCCCTTCCTCCCTGTCCCTCTTCAGGGAACCCTCTTGCGAGATATTGCTCCTCGGGTAGGTCTGTTTTCTGATAGCTTTGGGAGTGGTGTAGGAAGTTCTGCCAGAACATAGGGGTCATGTCTTCTATTCTTGGTATTTACTAGTACCCAAATCCTTAGGAGGGGTAAAACCTGCCCTCGACCTTTGCAGTCTCAACAAATATATCACATACATGAGGTTCCAAATGATCACTCTATTGACTCTCCTCCCTAAGTTGTCTCACAGTGACTGGCTTGCAGCTCTGGATCTTCAGGACAGTCACTTCTATGTAGCTATTTTGCCAAGCCACAGAAGGTTCCTTCAGTTTGTTGTGGTGAAACGCCATTTTCAGTACACAGTGCTACCATTCAGCCTCTCCTGTGCCATCCAGGTTTTTACCAAATGCATAGTCATTGTTACGATGTATCTCAGAAAGAAGGGAATTCACATCTTCCCGTATCTGGACAACCAGTTACTTAGGGGGCAGCTCCATAGAGCAAGTTCTTGCTCGTGTCTGCACCACACTGTGCTTGCTCGACTGTCTTGGTCTCATCCTGAACACCAGAAAGTCAACCTTGGTTCCCACACAAAAAGTCTAGTTCATTGGGGCCCTGTTAGATTCCACAACATTGGGAATGTTTTCAGACAATTTTCTACCTTTGCCTTAGTCTGCAGTCTGTCTTCCACGACAGTTCAGACATCTCTGTGGCTCTTCGGTCACACATCTGCTTGCATGCAGGTGGTCCAATTTGTAAGGTTGCACCTTTGCCCCTTTCACATGTGGCTCAGGATGGTCTACTGTCCTGCTGTTCATCCTCTAGACGGACTGATACATCTTCCTCCACAGGTCCTGGACTCCTTGCAGTGGTAGATGCGTCCAAAGAACATTTACCAAGATGTCCCCTTTGTCCAGCCCTCGCCAGCCAAGTCAGACGTTACCAGTACCTCCCTGATGGGTTGTGGGGTGCACCTGTGGTCACTGAAAGTACAGGGACTGTGGTCAGAGTAGATCGTTTCAATTCATATCAACTTGCTGGGGCTTTGGGCCATCTACAATGCATGTAATGCGCTTTGGTACTGTATCAGAGACACTGGTTCACATATTTACTGACATTACCACTGCGATGTATTATTGAACAAACAAAGTGAAGAACACTCCAGGTTGCTTTGCTTAGAGGCAATCAGGCTGTCGAAGTTCTGCATTGTAGAGAACATTACTCCAATAGCTGTTCACTTGCCCAGGGTTCAGAATCATCTTGCGGACCATCTTAGCGGACCTGAAGACAAGTATTCTCCGGGTCATCTTCAAAGCTTGGGGAATTCCAATGATTGACAACAGGAAATGTCTGTTTTGCTCTTGATGGGCCCTCAATCCAGGCTCCCTGTCCAATGCTTTTCCACCTCTGCTGGCAGTCTGCTCTCCTTTATGTGTTTCCCTCGTTCCCAGTCATCCCTCAAGTCCATCCTGAAGATCAAGTTGAACTGGTCTAAACTCCTTCTCATTGCCCCCGGCAAGGCCGAGACAGTGCTGGTTCTCTGAATTTCTCATGCTGTCTGAGCCTCCCATACTGCTTCCTTTCCATCCTGATCTACTCACTTGGAATCACAGCCCCACCTTGCATCCCATGTACAGCTCCCTGCATCTCAAGGTGTGGCTGCTGCATGAATGAGGAGCAGGAAGAGCAGTGTTCAGCAGCTATCCAGCAAGTCCTGCTCAGTAGCAGAAAGTTGTCTACCATGATAGCCTATTCAGTGAAATTGAAGTGGTTTTCAGTGTGGTCATTAGCCTGCAGACTCCAGCCGATGTTGGCTTCTATCCGAGACATCTTGGAGTACCTGTTACACCTTCAATTGCTGGACCTTGGGCATAGTTCATGGAAAGTACTCTGACAGTGATACTGGCATTTCATCCTCCTGTTCAGGGAAGATCAGTCTTCTCCAATGCCATGGTAACAAGATTCTTAAAAGGGCTTCTTAGTCTACATCCTCTGATCTGAGAAATGGTTCCCCCGTGGGACTTAAACATGATCCTAGTGGCTCTGATGGGTCCTCGAGTCCCTAGCATCTTGTTCCTTGGCACTCTTGTGTCGGAAAACTGATTTCCTGGTAGCGATAACATCCACAAGGAGTGTGTGAGTGGTGCAGGCTCTGATGGCAGAGCCTCCTTATAAACAGTTCTTCAAAAGTGACTTTATGATCACACCTCAAAATTTTGTCTGAAGTGGTCTGTTTCATTTGAACCAGGCAATATATTTACCAGTGTTTTTTCCTAAGCTGCCTTCATAGTTGGAGGAGCATTGTCTAAATACCTTAGATGTCAAGTGATGTTTAGCCTTTTATCTGGACAGGACTAAACAGTTTCATAGATTCATAGATTCTAGGACTGGAAGGGACCTCGAGAGGTCATCGAGTCCAGTCCCCTGCCCGCATGGCAGGACCAAATACTGCCTAGACCATCCCTAATAGACATTTATTCATGCTTCACCTTGTTTGTGTCTACACTACAATCTGTGAAGGGTCAGGCAGACTCTTCACAAATTATTTCTGAATGGATAACATCCTCCATCAAGATGGCATATGAAGTAGCTTTGGCTATACCCCCTAAGAGTATGAAGCTCATTCTATAAGGGCGTAAGCAGCGTCCATAGTGATGTTTCCTTATTGGATGTATGCATGGCTTCTTTGGGGTCCTTGTTACATGGGTTCATAAATCACTACGCCATAACCACAACTTCCAAGGTGGATGCAATCTTTGATAGACCAGTCCTGCAGTCCCTGTTTAGTTAGACTTTGAGCCCTGCCTCCTGGGAGTGGGAGTGGTCACTGCTAGTGAGTCACCTAGGTGGAATACATGGCTGCATCTATTTGAAGAAGAAATGGTTATTTACTGTAGCTGCGGTTCTTCACAATGTTATGTAGATGTGTATTACATGACCCACCCTCCGTCCCCTCTGCATTAGAGACTCATTTCCAAGCGTTTGGTGTGACGCAAGTAAGAGAGGGTTACATAAATACCTAAGTGGAATATGTGTGCCTGCATCACGTCTTGAAGAAGCACTTACAGTAAGTTGGAGCATCTTTGACAGATGTAAAATGGTTAAAGTAATGATCACAGAAACTGAAAGGAAAACTGGTATTACACTAAGTTACAGTGCATGCAGTTAAACATTTTTTCCTTTCTTACAGGTTTGGGCAGGTGTTCCCTGTAGTTATAATGGGGAATATTACCAATTCTAATATCTTTATCTACAGGTTGAAACAACCCCCGAATACGTCCATTGTAGAACTATCTCTAACAAGAGAAGTGACATCATCTTTTGGTTCTTGTTAATTTGTACCTGTGACCAATATGTCTTCCCTGTTTCCACAAACCAGTCAAGATCCTCTCAAGGAAGTGGCAGTGCCTGGTTGTGCCTAGGTTTGCTGGTGGGTTTCAGGCACTGGCCTGGCATTCTCATTTTTGGCCACAAACCAGTAGAGTTATCTTGGTCATGATATCAACCATATCTTTCATCTTAGCCAGCTCAATCTAAGCTTGACTGAATTCAAGTGTGCCTGTTTTTACTAGATTGCATCTGCCATAGTAGCACTATGGCCCTGTTTACACTACAAAGTCATGCCAATTGAAGTTAAGTCTGTATACAGCTGTCATAGTTAGTACATCACTGTGCACGTGCATACTTGGCTCCTGGTGTCAGTGATGCGCATGATCACCAGGACTATCAATGCCGAGTGCGTTGCAATATGGGCAGGTATCCGTGGGCAACTCACCACTGTCTGGTGCCCTGGCTTGTTACCCTGAAAAATGAATTTTGGGACTCTACTATAATAACCTGCCTATTGTCCCCTTAATCTGTTCTTGCCAAGGTAAAAGTTTTCAGGGTTGTTAAGGAAACACTAAAGGACACAGATATAACCTTCCAATAAAGTAATTGACACAGGCTGTGTTCTTGCCAAAACAAAGTATCTTTTTATTAAAATGACTAATAAGCCCTACAACAATATGATCTAAAAATCCTAAACAAAGCACAAAATCGCTGACAGCAATCCCTTATTACAAGTTAAAGAGCATTCAAACTACAATAGCATATAGCAGGGGTGACCAGATTTAGACTCTGAGCCGCATACGCTAGTCTTCAGAAGCTCACAAGGTGAGTGTGTCTACTAGGGCTCAAGGCTTCAGTCCAGCAGGGTGTGCCTGCCCGGGCTCGGGGCTTCAGTTCCTCTCTGGTGAAGCTCCAAGCCCCGGCAGATGTGCCCCATAGGGGTGAAGCCCCAAGACCCACCATCCTGCTGCAGGGCAGAAACCCTGAGCGCTGCCGCCCCGCCCCTTCCCCTGGTCTGGTAGGTGGAGAATACGGGGGCGGGGGAAGAGTCTAGAGGGTGGTCCTCAAGCTGCACTTTAACTGTAAAAGAGCTGCAGTTTGGCCACCCCTTTCATATAGTTCAAATGATTCTAAGCGAAGCCATTTGTTACAAGTGGCCAGTTTGTTACAAACTGCTGACAGCAGATCTTAAATTTTACTTTTGTTTTACATAAATAAAATGCAATTAAAACACTCACTCTCTCTCTCTCTCTCTCTCTCTCTGACCATACACATAATAAATACTATACTAAACGTATCAAAAACTGGCAAGCTTACTTTATAAATCCATTGGTATCCCTTTAAAATCACTGTTGCTGCTTTTTAAATTTTTAATCACTGTTGCTGTCCAGCTGCTGGTCAGTCAGCTTTGCTCTGCTCTGGTTTTCTTCTCTCTCTCTCTCTCTCTCTCTCTCTGCAGCAGCTTTTCTGACTTCTTTACAGCAGTTTTGTCTTTGCTGGCTTTCAGTTCTCCATCGTCTTCCGATCGAAACTCTCCTTCTTTCTCCAGTCCAGATCTTCTCCTTCTCTCCCCATCAACTGTCTGCTCTCCTCTAAATGTCTGCCTTTTTATACTGTGCTATTGGGACTTCCTTATATACCCTTAAGCAATTACCCATTTTCACACATTCAGTACAAACTGTTATCTCAGAATTATGATTGACAGCTCTGACCTTTCAAAACAAGTTGTGACCGGTATGAGTGGGCTGTGACCAGCTAGTTGCTCAGTTAACTCACCTATCATCCCTTACTGCACATGCTCCATAGCCAGCAATCTTGCACATGTTCACTGTTTTCATTGAACTGTGATTTTGCCAATCCAAACATACATATACCTAACTCTTTGCCAGGGCACTATTTTAGAAATCCTCAGTTCTTATTGAGCAGTCTCGGGCTCTGCAGCATTCATCTCAGGGTGGAGTGACTTTTGCTTATTCAAAATAAAGATTTAGGAAGGCAAAGTGGAGACTGGAGAATTTCTCTGGTAATAGGCGTTTGGAAAGTTTTGGCAATGCATGATGGGGCTGAAATGAGTCCCTCAGGGGTGACTGGGAGCATGGGGTCAACTTCCCAGTTGCACCAGTGTCCATCTCATTGTTATCTGTATCCCATAATTTTGTGCCTTTTTCTCAAAATCCTACAATCCCACATGACCGTCCTCACTGTCCACCGTCTCTGACAGAGGCATGGAGCTTGCACAGCTCTGCACTATTGTCATGAGCATTGTAAGCACCAGATGCATGATCCTGGAGTATTTGCAGAGCCGCAAAAAGAACTGAATGCATGGGGAACATGACTGACTATTCCTTAGAGGACAGGTTGCTGTGGGACATAGCAAGAACCAAGGTTGTTGGTGGCATTCACAGAACAGCTGCAGATGGTAGAGTGCTGCTTCTGGCTCCAAGGAAGAAGCACTGACTGGCAGGATTGCATTGTAATTCAGGTTTAAGATGACTAGCAGTGACTGCACAACTTTTGGATGCGCAAGGCCACATTGTTGGATCTATGTGCCGAAATCACCCCAGCGAATGCAGGGACACCAAACTGAGAGCTGCAGCAATAGTGGAGAAGCGAGTGGTGGTCAGCGTGGAAATGTGCAAGGCCCGATTACTACTGGAGTCAGGAAATCCACCCTGGAGGGCTATTGTCATGCAAGCATGCAGGGTCATTAATTGCCTCCTGGACTGTGACTCTGGACAGTGTGCAGGACATAGTGGATGTATTTGCAGCAGTGGGGTCCCCGAACTGCAATAGAGTGATAGACTGCACACACATCCCTATTTTGCCACCAGATCACCTTGCCACTGAGTACATTAACTGAAAGGGCTACTTTTCTATTGTTATGTAAACATTGGTGGCTCACCAGGGACACTTCATTGACATCAATATGGGCTGGTCCGGGAAGATGTGTGAACATCTTTAAGAACACAGGGCTGTTAAAACTACAAGCAGGGACTTTTTCCCCAACCGGTGGATTACCATTGGGAATATTTAAATAAATAGTGATCCTGGGGGACCCAGTTTACCTGTTGCTCCCTTGGCTCATGAAGTTGTACATCGGCCACCTCAACAATACCACGGAATGATTCAGCTACTGGCTCATCAGGTGCAGAATGACAGTTGAATGTGCTTTTAGTCGTTTTAGGGGGCCCTGGTGTTTACTTAAAAGATTGGACCTCAGTGAGAAAAATATGCCAATGGTTATAACTGCCTCCTGTGTCCTGCATAATATCTATGAAGCAAAGGCAGGGAAGTTTCTACTGGGGTGGAGGGCAGAGGTGGAGTGGCTGTCTGCTGAATTTGAACAGCCAGACACAAGGGCTATTAGAAGAGTTCAATGTGGAGCTATACAGCTCAGGGAGGCTTTGACAGATCATTTTAACAGTGAGCCAGAGTAATTGTATTGCTGTAGTGTGCTCTATCTGGGCCTGCACTTTTGTGGCCTGGTAGGAATTGTGTAGTGATTATTGTACATGTAGAAAGATAACATTGTCAATGCACCTATTAGTTTTGTTTGTGACTGATCCTCTGAGTTGTGTGATGGTAATTGGTGACTTTCCGAACTGCTGAGCGCTCAGCAGCATATGCTGTGAACTATAAAAGATTAATTATGTTCCAAACAATAGAGTTTTGTTCTGTAACAAAATTAGTGCAAAAACCTGTGCAATGAAAAAATAAACAACATTCAAAACATCATAAAACTTAACTTAATAGAGCAGAATTTACCCAAGGGGAAAGAACGCTCATGTCCATTTCCACTACAGATACACCAACCATGTCTTTCACGTGTATTTGTAGCTGTGATTGTCTTCGGTGTCCCCTGCAGTGCAGGGGTAGGGGTAGTGCAATGACCCCTGATGCCCTGTGGAATGTTGTGGGGCTGTGGGGAGGTCCCGATTTTGAGTTCCTAATGGGTTGCAGAGGGAGGTGAGCCCAGTATTGTTGAACCTGCAGATCCACCAGAGGCTGTGGCATCTATCTGTGCTGTCTGAGAAGCCCCATCATGTCCTAGTGCATTTCCCTATGCTTTTCCTGCTGGGACTCCTAGGCCTTTCTCCTCTCCACTCTTTTCTCCAGGCTGTCTACAATATTCATCCTCCAGGCCCTTTGCTCACAGTCCAGTGCAGCACTGGCTTGCAGGATCTTATTGAACATGTCATCCTGAGTTCTCTTCCTTATCCTCCTTATCTGGCTGAGGCATTCTGTGGTTATGGAGGGGAACATCCTGAGGACCGCAGTAGTGATTTTAGCTGATATCTCACTCTGGAGGGTAGCAAAGGCAGAGAAGAGAGCACAGCTGCTGCTGGCGTCCTGAAGCCACCCACACACTGCAATGGTGTCTGCTGACGTTATCGCTGAGTGGCTTTGGAAAGTGTCCTAACACAAAGGAAGAAATAAGGCAGCCCTCAAACCTTTGGCAGCGGATTGCAGAGTACCTCTATGAAAGTTTAATTGAGATCTCTCAGGAGGATTTAAGGGCCACATTACTAAGTACATAAAGAAACTGCTCCTCATGGGCTCCCCTGCCTAACTCTAGAGGGGAATGAAAAGCAGATAGCAGCTCCCTTGGTTGTACCAGTATGTCTTCAAATCAAGTAAATTAATGAAAGTCAAAAGCTATATCCTGCTACTTTGGGTGGGGACATCCCTGTAATTGAAAGTTTATCTACACACTGACCCAAGGTTCCTTCCTTGCATTGGCCTAGCCCATGGTCGAATGGCTAGACTGAGGTGGAGTCAAAAACAGGTTGTGGCTCACTGCTTACTGGATTCTCCCGGTCACCCAACCCCCATATGCTGCCTCCTTTTCCTCTTCCCCCACCACCTCCTCAGCCTCACTATTCATGGCAGGGACCTGTGATTTGGGCTCCTTGGAGGTATCCACTGTGCTGGAGGGTGTGTGTTTGTGGGGGTTGGTGATGGGGTCTCCACTGAATATGGCCTGTAGCTCTTCATAAAAGCGGCAGGTCTGCAGTTTGGTACTGGATCAATTGTTGGCCTCCCTAGCCTTCTGGTATGTCTGCCACAGCTCCCTGGTTTCATATGGCACTGCGGCTCTCCTCCGTTTATACTTCTTCTCCTGCATCCCATGAGCAATCTGCTCGTAGATGTCAGTGTTTCTGTTGCTGGTTTGGATCTGTGCCTGCACAACCTCTTCTCTCCACAGGCCTAAGAGATCCAATATCTCATGTCTACTACAGGCAGGACCCCATCTGGAGTGTGTAGACAGTGTGGTCAGCTGGCCTGTTGCAATCTATGATGTAGAGCTGCTAGGTGTGTTGCCAAGCCAGGCAATTAGGAAAGGGAATTTCAAAAATGGGTGAGCAGTAGAGTTCACAACGATGACCAGAATGGTGAGTATAGGACATTGTGGGACAGCCGCTGGAGGACAGTTGGAGTCAACATAAGTAACAGTGTCTACATGTAGTGTGTTGACCTAAGTACATGGATCTTGGCTCTATGCTGCTCAGGGAGGTGGTGGTACTGTGTCAGCATAATGGGGCTCTTACAGTGGTGGGAGATTAATTTAAGTGTAGACACATACACAACTAGTTTGACAGCTGTCTTTCGTTGGCCTAACTTTGTACTGCAGACCAGGTGTATTCTCGGTTCCTGGCCTGAGTACCAATTCCGTGTCTTTCTGTCCTTTCATCACATAAGTTAACATTTGATCCCTTTTCCAGGTCAGAACACCCCTTTAGTGTCTTGAATTTGGCTTCTTTTTCTTACGCAGAATACTCTTTCTTTTCCTGCCCCCTTTTAGAATGTGCATTTGGACCTAACTCTTGGCTGTTTCCCAGCACTCGTGGTCATTAGTATGCTGATAGGAAAAAGGGGGAGAGCCCCACTCTACTTGTGGAGGCTTACTTTAAAACCTGTTCCATCTTCCCTGTTGTGGTGAGAGCTAACCAATTGAGCACAAGCCATTTAGAGATTTCCAAGTGAGAGAATGGACTTAATCCCACTTCTTTATCTAGTCATAGCCTTCCTTTCAAATGTGAGTGAGAACTATAAAGGAGTGACAGGGCTTCTGGTTGTATTCCTTGTTTAAACAAAGATCCATCACCATAACACACGTGCTGCAAAACTAAAAGCTACACATCTCCCACCCCTCCTAATGGTTTATTTGTGACAAGTACAGCATGAAAGGAATCTATTTTTCTGTCATGCTCTCTGCTTTGTCTATTCTTCTTTAATGTTTTCTCACTCACAACTCCTTACTTTGTAAAATTCTGGTCCCTGTGAGATAAGATAAGAAATGCTTTCTGTACTTTCAAATTCCTCTTGGGATATGGACCAGCTATGGACCGTGAAATGCACATATCGTCAACTTGAAAGATCGAGGTCCTATCCCCATGTCCACTATCAGATCTAAAAATGTTATCAGATACTCTAAAATTTTTACTTGCTAGGGAAATTGGGGGGTAGAAGAAAGTTATAAAATATTCCATCGTCTTTCTAAAGGCATTGGGTAATACTGTACCATACTATTTACAATTTCTTCTGTGTACAAGCGCAGGTTGCCCTTGCTTCCTAATGCTTTACCACCACTTGTAGCTAAATTCACAGAAGACTCTGTTAATACAAGAAACAATCTACTACCATTCTAGTACCAGTCCCCCAAATACCACTTGGTATTTGTTTCTCTATTTTCCTTATTCTCTGAGGCACTTGACATTCAGATCCTCAGGAAAGCATCTCTTTCTCTCTTGAACCCCTTCTTCTTTGAGTAGTGTCTCTATGGGTGCTCCAGTTAAGGTGCACATACACCCATTTGCTGTCGATTGGAGATTTTCACTAGCTGTACTCATTTGGTCCTTGTGTGTAGCCTACACATCCTCTGGCCCCGCACTGAGGTTATAGAGGGCTGCGTGGACGAACTGCTATCAATTTTTCTCATTTGCCTCGGCCTGAGACGGAACTTTAGTGTGTCTGCCTTGAGCATGTCTTGTCAAATTAAAACTTTTTGCTTAGTGTGTCAGTTTAGCTCAGTATAGTTGTTTAGTTTTACTAGTGAGAGAAATGCCTTTTCCCCTCTCTTCTCCATTTGGAGATGCTTGCCTTCCTCAGGAGGACATACATGACTCTTCAGACTTCAAACACTACCATGGTTGCTTGGGAGGCCATCACAGTTAGCGACTGCACCTGCAAGTGCATTTGCTGTCTAGGAAAGTTGCACATCCTGTGGGAATATAACTTCTGTTTAGCCATTAAATCCGGGGCCAGGAAGAACTGAGAGATCAAGCTCGGGCTTCTTATGATGGAGCGCCCTTTCATCCTGCTTCAGAGCCAGCTGGCAAAACCCTCCCTGTACATCAGTCTGTGGGCAGATCTAGTGCCCCTTTGACCTCGGCTCAACACTCTCCCAGAAAGGGGAAGAATCTAGAGACCTCCAGCAGTCCCAGGAAGAGGAACACTGACTCACCTCATAAGGCATCTGCTCCAAAAAGACCTCGGTCTCCCACTAAGTTGATGATTTTGAAATAGTCAGCCTTTCTACCTGGTACCGTATAGGCTACAGGTTCCTCCCAGTACTGGCAGGGCTAGAAAACTCCAAAGCTCTTCTAAAAGCAGAAACAACTCTGAGTCAGCTTCAGTACTGGTCAGGTATGATGGAGATGGAAAGGAGACATGTTCATCCAGATTGGTACCATCGATACACCCCTTGATGGGTTCCTCAATAAGGTAAAAATTGAAGCATCCACCTCCATCAGTGCCCCCATTGAAGCATTCTAACTCCTTGATATTGTCCACTTCTATTGAGACCAGCGTGCCGGTACCAACGCTCCATTTGGTACCTCAAGAGTTTAGATACTCAAGAGACTTAATTGTGGCAGAGGAACTGGAGTCTCTGCTGATCATGGGCTCTGTGTAATGAAGCAACCAGCTTCATTGTCAAGACACCAGTTTTGACAGAGCGATTTGAGAGTTCAGATCTGTCCCACTGATTAGTTTGCCAGCTGCAACAATTTACCTGCTTCCCTTTCTTTCCCATTTTCGACATGCATCGGAGCAAATTACTACAGACAGATGGGTTTTGGAGATTGTTGCATCGGACTACACCTTTCTCTTTACATCCTTCCCCGCTTCCCATCGTCCTTCCCTGTACCTATTCAGGAAGCCCTTTCACAAGCTCCTATTCAGACAAGAAATAGACTCCCATCTTTGTCTCTGAGCGATATTGTGTCCTGTTCAACAAAAGGGGAAGAGTTTCTACTTGAGCTATTTCCTCGTACCGAAGAAAAATGGAAGGTGGAGACTGATTTTGAGATCTTAGGCTCCTAAATAAATTTGTAAAGTCTCAAATTCAGGGTGATGACTGTGATCCTGTTAAAGCCTTCATTAGACCCAGGGGATTGGTTTTCAGTCCTCAGTTTACAAGACATATTTTCATATTGCAATACACCTATCTCATAGAAGATACTTGTGTTTCATGATAGGCAAGGATCACTTCTAATATAAGGTGCCTCTAATTTTAAAGGAAATGAACAAGATCAGGCAAGGCAAAGCCAGAGTTATCCTAATAGTCCCAATGAGGCGGAGACAGATGTGGTATCCTTATCTGCTTCAGTTGTCTCCTCATCCAATGATCACCCCTCATTTTCTCTCCCAAGATGTTGGCTGAATGCTTCATCCCAACCTGGAAGTTTTCTGCCTCGAGGCTTGGCTCCTTGATGGTTTCAGGGATGGAGTCTACCAATTTGGTAGAGGTACAACAGGTGTTATTAAACTGCAGGAAAGAATCTACTCATAGTATTTACCTTCAGAAGTGGTAAAGATTTAGCTGTTGGTGTGGACATTCACGATTCACACGGGAATCTTCCTCACTTTCACTTGTTCTGGATTACCTGCTACAATTGAAGAAAATGTGTGTATCAGGTAGCTTGATTATTTGACTGCAATAATAGCTTTCATTCTTCTTCGAGTGCTTGCTCATGTCTATTCCAAGTAGGTGTGTGCATGCCATGTGCACAGTCGTTGGAAGATTTTTCCCTTAGGTTGGCTGTGGAGCCCACTGGAGTTATGCCTTCATGGTGGTGTGTGTAAGTCCCTGACAACTCACTGCCTCCTCAGTTCCTTCTTACCACTGGTGACGGTCATTGGATCTGCTTCCTTTTCTCATGCTACGGCAAGCGATCCCCTAGTGGACTTTTCTCTTTGTATCCTGTAAATAGTTAGTTTAGTAGTGTTAGTGTTTTAAAGTAGTATTATAGTTAGATAAGTTTCTGTTAGGGTCTCTTCCCCCTCCCCCAAGCATATTCTTCCCTGACCGGGGCATGCCCCAGTCTCAAGGGTCAAACTATGCAGATCCTGTCAGAAGCCTGTGCCCAGGGGCGATCCCCATGACTCTTGTTTAAAGTGCTTGGGAGAAGCCCACCGGGCTGCAGATCTTGCACCGGTATAAGTCTTCCGCCCCAGAACTAAGAAGGGGAGGGACTTTGGGTTAAAATTGTTCTTCATGGAGCCGGCTCTCCATCCCCAGTCCGTGTCGGATCCAAAACCCAGGGCTTCAGTACAGAGCACGCTGGCCTCAGTGAGAGAGGCTGTTGCGCCAGAAAAGGACTCTGGATCTAGAGACTCTAGGCATTGCTGCTCCCCAGCACTGAACAATTCTAGTGCAGTTACTAAGCACTGCTGTCATTCGCCAGTGCCACACAAGAAGCAAAAGAAATCTGAGAGGGCATTCGCCTACACCTAGAGCAGTGGAGGATGAAAGCGCTAGCAGTGCAGGACACTGAGCAGGACACTGAGCCCCTGCTCCAGCTAAACCGGCACTCTTGACTCCGGCGTTGCAGAGAGGTCTGTCGATTCCAGTACTGGTGGATTCCCCCACGCGGGAGAGCCAGGTGGAGGAGCTGGATCTTCTGCCTACCCTGGGCACATTCGGGGCAGCCAGGGACCTCATGGCTATGATAGCTTCACTGTCCCTGGCACCGCCCCCAACACCACAATGAAGTGCCGTGCCTTCCCCTCAGCAATACTCTACACCACTGCCTTGTTTGGCACCACTGTGGTCACCGAGAATGGAGTCATCTTTGGACTCAGTTGGAGTTGTACATGTAAAAACAGAGCCAACACTGCTCTCACCACCGATCCAGGCAGGAGGAGGGGTAGTAGTTTCTCATGATGCAATGGCAGGGGCCAGCACAGTGACCCTTCTGGACTATGTGGGTGTACCCAGGGCCAGGCTTGAGGTCTTTGTCTGTCGCCTCAGAAAGGCGAGCTCCCCCAGCATCATCTGTAGCTGAAGAACTATTGCGAGGCTCTGAAGCGGCACCAGGGCCAGTATCACCCCAGGCACTGCACAAGAGACATCAGCGCAGGGGAATCCCCGCAAACCGGAGGGACAAGAGGACCCGGTGCCGTCAAAGGCATTATACTCATCCTCCCCTGATGAGGCAATGACGGGCTCGTCTGCCACGTTACCAGCTATGGACAACAGAGCACACTTGGAGTTACTCAGGAGAGTGGCTCAGAACTTGGGCCTCCAGGCAGAAGAGGTGTTGAAGGATACTGACCCTATGTTGGACATCCTGACACCTGAAGGTCCTTCAAGGGTGGCCTTACCCCTGATTAAGACCATCCCAAACACCACCAAGCCTCTATGGCAGATACCCGCCTCTCTTGCCCCCATAGCTAGAGGAATGGAAAGAAAGTCCTTTGTACCCTCAAAAGGGTCGAGTACCTATTTACTCACCCTCAGCCGGGCACATTAGTTGTGGCGGCCGCAAAAGAAAAGGAGAGCTAAGGGTAGCAGAGCCCAATGCCCAAATATAAAGAGGTGAAGAAGCTGGACCTCTTCGGCCGAAAGGTCTGCTCTACTGGAGGACTCCAGCTTCATATTGCCAACCAGCAAGCGGTCCTCAGCTGCTACAATTTTAATTCTTGGAACGTTCTGACCAAGTTTAAAGAGTTGCTTCCAACTAAATCCAGGCAAGATCAAGAACCTCCTTGCAAGCCTTTCTAGACTCAGGGGACTCAGCAACCCGCGCAATCTCAACCGCCATAGCTGTGAGAATGAGCTTGTGGCTGCAGGCTTCAACTTTTCTGATTGGAAAAGAGATGGTAAAGGGAGATATGATTGAGGTCTATAAAATCATGACTGGTGTAGAGAAAGTAGATAAGTGTTGTTTACTACTTCTCATAACAAGAACTAGGGGTCACCAAATGAAATTAATAGGGAGCAGGTTTAAAACAAATAAAGTATTTCTTTACACAATGCACAGTCAACCAGTGGAACTCCTTGCCAGAGGATGTTGTGAAGGCCAAGACCATAACTGGGTTCAAAAAAGAACTAGATACATTCATGGAGGATAGGTCTATCAATGGCTATTAGCCAGGATGGATAGGAATGGTGTCCCTAGCCTCTTTTTGCCAGAAGCTGGAAATGAGCGAAAGGGGATGGGCCACTTGATGATTACCTGTTCTGTTCATTCCCTCTGGGGCACCTGGCACTGGCCACTGTTGGAAGACAGGATACTGGCTAGATGGACCGTTGGTCTGACCCAATAGAGCCATTCTTATGTTCAGCAAACAATTCAGGACTTGCCCTTCAAGGGCTCAGGGTTGTTATTTGAGCAAACAGATGCCAAGCTCCACACTCTGACTCACAAGCAACACTAAAATCTTTGGGGCTTCATACACGAGCCCCACAAAGGAAACATTTCAGATCACAGCATCCCCCACGCTTCTACCCTGCTCATCCTAGACAGGATTACAGTAGGAAGTGTTTCAGAGTGGTTAGCCGTGTTAGTCTGTATCAGCAAAAACAACGAGGAGTCCTTGTGGCACCTTAGAGGCTAACAAATTTATTTGGGCATAAGCTTTCGTGGGCTAGGACCCTCTTCATCAGATGCATGGAATGGAAAATACAGTAGCAGGTGTGTGTGTGTGTGTGTGTGTAGATATAGATAGATAGTACATGAAAAGATGGGAGTTGCCTTACCAAGTGGGGGGGGTCAGTCTAATGAGACAATTCAATTAACTGTGGAATACCAAGGGAGGAAAAATCACTTTTGTAGTGGTAATGAGGGTAGCTCATTTCAAACAGTTGACAAGAAGGTGTGAGTAAAAGTAGGGGGAAATTAGTATGGTAAAATGAGGTTTTGTGGTGACCCATCCACTCTGTCTTTATTCAGGCCTAATTTGATGGTGTCCAGTTTGCAAATTAATTCCAGTTCTGCAGTTTCACGTTGAAGTCTGTTTTTGAAGGTTTTTTGTTGAAGAATTGCCATTTTTAAGTCTGTTATTAAGTGACCAGAGACGTTGAAGTGTTCTCCTGGTTATTGAATGTTATAATTCCTGATGTCAGTTTTGTGTTCATTTATTCTTTTCGTAGAGACTGTCCGGTTTGGCCAATATACATGGCAGAAATAATAGGCTAGGGCCACCTCAGCCCTCTTTCGACCAAGGCCAGGGCTTTGCGAGGCAGTCTTCGGCCCCTAAGCAAAACGTTTGAAGGGGCACCCAGGGGCAACACATCAGACCAGATCCCGGATCCTTCCCACCGTTTTGTGAACAATCTATCCCATTTCTAGAAGCTGGAGCAATAGAAGAGGTTCCTCAGAAGTTCAGGGGCAAGGGGTTTTATTCATGGTATTCCCTAAACCTGAAAGACAAGGGTGGACTCAAGCTTATTTTAGACCTGGAAAACCTCAACAGATTCATGAAAAAGCTGAAGTTCTGCATGGGCTTTCTGCTTCTATTATTCCTTCTCTGGGTCCAGGGGACTGGAATGCCACCTTGACTTGAAGGACATGAACTTTCACATGTCGTTAGTCCTGTCACACAGGCGGTTCCTCTGCTTCGTGGTCTCAGGTGTTCCCCAAGAGCATGTTGGTCGTAGCCACTTCCCGAGGAGGCAACAAGTACAAGTAGACGACTGGCTAATTAAGGGCCGCACCAGGGCTCAGGTGGAGGAGCACATGAGCCTGATAAGGTCAACTTTTGACAGGCTCGGATGAATACTGAATGTGACAAAGTCAACTTTAACCCCCACTCAGAGGATAGAGTTCATCAGAGCTCTCCTAGACTCTGGTCAAGCCAAAGCATTCCTCCCGGAATCACATTTTGTGACAACGGGCACCATCATAGAGGACTTAAGGACACCCCACTTCTACAGCGCAAAATTGCCTGAAGCTGCTTGGTTGTATGGCAGCTTGTACATATGTAGTACAGCACCCAAGACTGTGGCTCTGACCTTTTCAGGCCTGGCTGGCCTCATTGAACAGACCAAACCAAGACAGCCTAGTCACTCTTTCTCCACCAGTTATTGAGTCCTTCCCTGTGGTGGCTCAACCCACAAGTGGTGTGCGCAGGGGTACCCTTTTCCAGTCACAGATGCATCCGTGATGGAATGGGGGGGTGCATGTAGGAAGACTCAGGACTCAAGGTCTCTGGTCCCGAGCAGAATTTTCCCTGCACGGCAACATCAGGGAGCTAAGAGCAGTTTGCCTTGCTTGCCAGACATTCCAAACCCCTCTGAAGGGCAGATGTGTATCAGTATTGACCGACAATACAACAGCGATGTTCTATATACACCTACAGGGTGGTTCTTTCTCCGCTCCCCTGTCAAGGCTGGATCTCCACTTTGAACTTTTAGGATACAAATGTAGGGGCCTGCATGAAAACTTCTAAGCTTAACTACCAGCTTAGCTCTGGTTCTGCTGCCACCATTTCAATGGATTCCATTCCTGGGAAACCTTGAAAAACCTTCACCAAATCCCTGGTGAAAACAAATCCAAACCCCTCCTGGGATCGACAACAGGGAGAAATTAACCATCCCCCCTCCTTCCTCCCACCAACTCCTGGTGAATCAAGATCCAAACCCCTTGGATCTTGAACAAGGAAAAATCAATCAGGTTCTTAAAAAGAAGGTTTTTAATTAAAGAAAAAGGTAAAAATCATCCCTGTAAAATCAGTATGGAAATTAACCTTACAGGGTAATCAAACTTAAAGAGCTCAGAGGACTCCCCTCTAGTCTCAGGTTCAAAGTACAGCAAACAAAGATAAACACTCTAGTAAAAGGTACATTTACAAGTTGAGAAAAACAAAGGAAAACTAACACGCCTTGCCTGGCTATTTACTTACAAGTTTGAAATAGGAGAGACTTGTTTAGAAAGACGTGGAGAACCTGGATTGATGTCTGGTCCCTCTCAGTCCCGAGAACGAACACACTCCCCAACAAAGAACACAAACAAAAGCCTTCCCCCCCAAGATTTGAAAGTATCTTGTCCCCTTATTGGTCCTTTAGGTCAGATGCCAGCCAGGTTACCTGAGCTTCTTAACCCTTTACAGGGAAAAGGATTTTGGAGTCTCTGGCCAGGAGGGATTTATAGTACTGTACACAGGACAGCTATTACCCTTCCCTTTATAGTTATGACATCCCCTATGACAGGAAGGCCTCAAACTGTGGGATTTCTCCATTGCCCACTCGATACATCTAGAGCAGGGGTAGTCAATAGGTGGACCAGGAGCCAAATCCAGACCACCAGATGCTTTTGAATGGACCCCAAAATCTTTTCATTTACTACTTATCATCATCATCAGTATTTTTTAAATTATTTTCTCTGGAGTCTGGACCTTGATTATACCTTGACCAAGAAATTTGGACCTTGACAAAAAATAGACTATCCCTGATCTAGAGGTGGCATATCTTCTGGGCTCTTAGAAAAACTGGCTGATCATCTCCGCAGGTCATTTCACAATCACAAGGACCTGAGAGGTCCTACTGCCTGTATGTCATGAATATCTTCCAACAGTGGGGAATTCCCGAGATAGACTTGTTCACAACAAGGCACATTGGGAAATATCAGCAGTTCTGCTCCTTCCTGAATCACAGCCCACTCTTGCTCGAGGATGCTTTTCTCTTCCCTTGGAAGGACCGCCTGCTATATGTGTTCCCGTTCTTCCTGCTTGTACACACGGTCCTGCTAAAGGTCAGAAGAGAGAGCATCAATGATATTCATAGCACCAGCGTGGCTATGCCAGCACTGATTCACCACGCTTCTAGACTTGTCAGTGGACACACCAGCGACCCTGCCCCTGGTCTCAGACTTGATCATGCAGAACCATGGCCGGCTCCAACATCCCAATCTAGAGTCTCGCCACCTCACGGCATGGAAATTCCATCGCTAAACCCCTTGGAACTGGCATGCTCAGACCCTGTTAGAGAGCGCCACTTGTTTGGCTAAGTGGAAGAGATTCTCTATTTGGTCATTACAAAAGGACACTCCACCTTTGCAGTCATTGATTCCCTATATCCTGGACTATTTACTACACCTGAAACAGCAGGGCCTGTCAGTGTCATCAATAAAGGTGCATCTGGCCACCATCTCAGCCTTCCATCCGGATTCGGTCGGCCAGTTGATTTTCACTAACCCGTGGTCGGCCATTTTCTCAAAGGACTAAATAGACTGTACCTTCAAGTAAGGCAACCGATCCCCCTCTAGGATCTCAACCTGGTACCCCCAAGACTGATGGGGCCTCCCTTTGAATCCCTAGCAACATGCTCACTTCTCTACCTTTCCTGGAAAGTAGTGTTCCTGGTGGCTATAATTTCAGCCAGGAGGATGTCTGAGCTTAACTTGACTTCTGAGCCTCCATATATTGTCTTCTATAAGGACAGGGTGCAGTTGTGGCCCCACCCTGCCTTGCTCCCAAAGGTAGTTTCACATTTCCATGCAAATCAGGACACATTTCTCCCAGTTTTCTTTCCTAAACTGCATGCCAGCAACCGGGAGTGAATGCTTCACTTCCTTGGACATCAGGCGGGTGTTAGCTTTTCATATTGAAAGAACGAAGCCATTTTGAAAATCAACACAACTCTTTATTAAAATTACAGAGTGCATGAAGGGACTTCCAGTGTCATCACAAGCAATTTCCTCATGAATCATGGCTTGTATCAGGGCGTGCTATGACCTAGCGAAGATACCTGCCCCCTCACTGACAGCGCACTCCACAGGAGCGCAGGCATCCTCGGTGGCATTCCTGGCGTAGGTCCCGCATTCAAGACATCTGCAGGGTAGCAACGTGGTAATCAATCCACACTTTTACATCGCACTACGCCATTGCACAGCAGGCCAGAGACAATGTTGTGTTTGGTAGAGGAGTGCTGCAGTCTGTGACTCACTGATCTCCAACCCCTCTTCCTAGGAGATGCTTGGGAGTCACCTACTTGGAATTGACATGAGCAAGCACTTGAAGAAAAAATGGTTACCTACCTTCCTGTAACGGTTGTTCTTCGAAATGTGTTGCTCATGTCCATTTCAACACCCACCCGCCTACCTTTCTGTTGGAGTAGTCTGGCAAGAAGGACCTGAAGAGGCAGCGGGTCGGCAGGGACCTATATATAACGCCATGAAGGCAGACTCCAGGGGACTCCACAGCCAACCGACAGGTACTGTTAGGGGGAAAACCTTCTGACAGCTCTGCATGTGGCGCGCATACACTTACTTGGAATGGACAGGAGCAACACATCTTGAAGAACAACAGTTACAGAAAGGTAGGTAACCGTTTTTTTCCACTGAAGGAAATAGGTGACTAGAAGGATTCTCAGTGTTTGCTCACCCTACAATTGTAAGGTTCATTAATGGACTTGGGACTTCCTCAAGTAACAGCCCCTCACTCTGGTTTGGGATCTTAATCTACTTCTTAGAGGTCTCACAAGACCCCATTTGAACCAATGGCGACCTGTTTCTTAATGAACCTCTCTATGAAGATGGCCTTTTAAATAGCTCTTACATGGGCTCGAAGAGTTGGAGAAATCAGGATTTTGATGACAGATCCTCATTTACAATATTCTTCAAGAACAAGGTTTCCCTATGTCCACACTTTAAATTCCTGCCTAAGGTGTCATCTGAGTTTTGTCTGAACCAGACGGTACATTTACTCATTTCCCCCCCCCCCCCCCCCACTCCCTGAAACCACTTAACTGAGGGCAGGAAGTTGCTTTCCATACCTTTATAGAATCGGACTCTTAGGACTGGAAGGAACTTCTAGAGACTACTTACTCCAGTCCCCTGAACTCATGGTAGGGCCAAGTATTATGTAGACCAGAGGTTCTCACAACACAATTTTTGGTGGCCTCAGTGCAGCCATCAACTCTTGCTTGTGGCTGCTCTGACAAATGTTCCTACTTTACTTTACTTTAGGAAAAACAAATAAATATGCACATATACGTGTCCAAATCATTGTAATTTATTTATGTAGGTTTTTTTTTTTCAGACTCAATAATAATACACTGTTGTATTTTGGTGCCCTTGACGCCCATTGCCTCGCCTGGCCCTCCACGGATTCCTCCTGGCCCTTGCTGCCTTCCTTCCATCAAACATGGGCTACTTGCCAAAGTTAGGGAACAGATTTTATTCCAAGTGCTTACAGGTACCTAAAATGTTAGAAGGGCTTCATCTAACTTGATGATATATGAATCAATAATCCTAAAATGATCAATGAAATAGTGATGTTTAAAGTCGCCATCAGTTTTAAAAGTTAAGAAGCTCTATTGTATTCCTTCTTACCCCCTTTATCATAAGAATGGCCATACTGGGTCAGACCAAAAGTCTATCTAGCTCAGTATCCTGTTTTCTGACAGTGGCCAATGCCAGTGCCCCAAAGGGAATGAACAGGTAATCATCAAGTGATCCATTCTCTGACGCTCATTCCCAGCTTCTGGCAAACAGAGGCTAGAGACACCATCCCTGCCCATTAAGGTGACCAGATGTCCTGATTTTATAGGGACAGTCCTGATATTTGGGGCTTTTTCTTATATAGGTGCCTATTACCCCCTACCCCTGTCCTGATTTTTCATCCTTGCTATCTGGTCACCCTACTGCCCATCCTGGCTAATAGCCATTGATGGACCTATCATCCATGAATTTAGCTAGTTCTTTTTTGAACCCTGTTATAGTCTTGGCTTTCACAACATCCTCTGGCAAAGAGTTCCACAGGTTGACTGTGCGCTGTGTGAAGAAATACTTCCTTTTGTTTGTTTTAAACCTGCTGTTCATCTGTGTGACTGACAATTTTGTTCTTTACTATAGTTTCAACCAGTTTGCCCCTTACTGAAGTCAGACTTACTGGCTTGTAATTTCTGGGATCACATCTGGAGCCCTTTTTAAAAATTGGCTTCACATTAGCTAACCTCCAGTCATTTGACACAGAAACTTATTTAAATGATAGATTACAGACTAGAGTTAGTAGTCCTGCGATTTCACATTTGAGTTCCTTCAGAACTCTTGGGTGAATACCATCTGGTCCTGGTGACTTCTTACTGTTTAGTTTATCAATTTGTTCAAAACCCACCTTTAATGACACCTCAATCTGGGACAGTTCCTCAGATTTGTCACCTAAAAAGAGTGGCTTTTGGAAATTTCCTTCACCTCCTCAGCTGTGAAGACGGATGCAAAGAATTCATTTAGTTTCTACACAATGGCCTTATTGTCGTTGACTGCTCCTTTAGCATCCCAATCGTCCGGTAGCCCCACTGGTTGTTTAGCAGGCTTCCTGCTTCTGATGTACTTAAACATTTTTTTGCTATTACTTTTTTGAGTCTTTGGCTAGCTGTTCTTCAAATTCTTTTTTGACCTTTCTAATTATATTTTTACACTTCATTTGCCAGAGTTTATGCTCCTTTCTATTTTCCTCACTAGGATTTAACTTACACTTTTTAAAGGATATCTTTTTGCCTCTCACTGCTTCTTTTACTTTGTTTAGCCACGGTGGCACTTTTTTGGTTCTCTTACTATGTTTTTTAATTTGGGGTAAACATTTAAGGTAACCTCTATTATGGTGTCTTTAAAAAGTTTCCATGCAGCTTGCAGGGATTTCACTTTTGGCGCTGTACCTTTTAATTTCTGTTTCACTAACTTCTTCATTTTTGTGTAGTTCCCCTTTCTGAAATTAAATGCTACAGTGTTGGGCTGCCAGCAATGCTTGTTTCAGTGACCTATTGATTGCTTTATTTCCTTTTCCTTCAGTCAGTCTTCAAGCTGCCCCTACTTGGAACGCCTTTTCAGTTCCATCGTTGAGGAGCTATATAGTTTCTTCATTTGCATCCTATCTGAAGACCCATTTTTTCCTTAAGGCCCACAATATTTAAGACTTTAAAAATTTATCTACGGTAACTTCTTCCTCTCATTCTCTTAGTGCATCTTGGTTTATCTTTTTTCCCTGCCGGTTTCAGGATTGTAAGGCTTCCAAAGTCAGGACTGTCTTCTTATTTATCTTGTCTATTGGGCTGAGCATATTGTTGATGCTTAACAAATAAAAACAATAACCCATTGTGATGAAAGGGAGAGCATTACATTTCTCAGCAATATTGTTTCAGGTTTTCTGTTACCTTGGAAATAGAGAACACCACTTTGGCTTACTTTTGGGATTGCACATGGTTTTAACATTCAAACATACTAGCTTGGTGAAGGGCCAACAGGAGTAGAAACAAGATATTGAAAAAAGTTTCAGGAGAGGAGGTGGCACAGGAGTTTGAGTTGGAAAAAGTGATAATGGGATTGGAGAGGGAGATTTTTCTATACAAAATATTGTGTTAAATACTGTACTATTAATATTGCAGAAGTGCTAAAATCTCCTTGTAGGGGTCAGTGACAAACAGTGCAAGCTTTGTTGTCATGATTAGATACCTTCAGAATCTTTCCATAGAATTACACCTTAATGTACCACTGGGAAAATTGTATTACTTATGGTACAGTTTTTGTCCATGTAGAAACTCGTGGGATGAAAATATAAAGACATTGGCTTTCTAGTATAAAATAAAAATATTAAGCAAATTAAGATCTCTAGGTTTGGATTTATAGATTTCTTTCTAGATACCATCAGCAAAGATTTTCTCACTCTAAAGTTTCAAGCTTGCACATGAAGTAGAATTAGGAACTTCTTTAATTGCAAGTCTGTTTGAATCTTGGAAACACTGGTAGTGGGCCTTGACACCTTCTTACGCTACTGATTGTATACTAAATGCCATTTCCTTAGTCCAGACATCCAGGTGGTCTTTCCTTGCTTCCAGACATGCAATAAGGTCTCTGCGACCATGTCTGGCTGTGTAACTGTGTGGGACTCACCCCTGTGGTGTCTCCTGCTGGTACCTTCCGGGAATTAGCTCTCTAGCCGCCGGAGCGCCCTCTGCAGGCCGGTGTCCCACTTTGCCTGGCCCCCATGTCCCTCCTGGACCTGGTGCCCCTTGCACGCTGAGGTACTGCCGCCTGGCAGTACACCCCTCAGTCTCTGGGTCTCCCCTCCCGGGGAACTCCCACCCACTATCCCCACCTCGCCTCAGTTGTAGGCTACTGCTAATCACCAACTAGCCCCCACTCCCTGGGGCAGACTGCAGTATAAGCCACTCATCACAGGCAAGGTTTGGTTTGGACTCGCTGCCTCTACATATAGCGGAGCTGCCCCTCTGCAGCCCTAGTACCCTCTAGTGGGCGCTTCCTGCAGCCTGGGGCTCTGCTAGGCTGGAGCTCCCCAGCTCCCTGGCCCTTCCCCAGCACTGCCCCACCCTTGGTACCTTCCTCAGCAGCCTGGTCCCTCCCTCTCCAAAGGCTAGAGAGAGAGTGTTCCTGCTCCTGGCTTCCCTGGCCTTTATAGGGCCAGTTGGGTCTGTTTGGGGCGTGGCTCCTGCTGTAGCTGCTTCCCAATCAGCCCAACTTTTGCCCTGCCCCAGCCCTCTCCAGGGCTGTTTTAAGCCCCTTTAGGCAGGAGCAGGTGACCACCCCGCTACAGGCTGCCTTTGCAACTCTGTTTTGCCCACCATTCCTTCATTAGACATAGGATATCCTTCAGAGTGTTCTCGCAACATTCAATGTATAATAAATTTCATTTTTTTTGCATACCTGTTTTTCCATACCGTGGAGTGCTGATAGCCTTCAAGGCCTGACAGCTTAATTTTGATCTCTTCTTCTAGTCCAGAATCCTGTGGAGGCTCCAGTAATTTGTCAAAGACTTAAAGGCCAGAAGGGATCATCGGGATCATTTAGTCTGACCTCCTTCATACTGCATTCCTGCTTTCTGATTCTGCTCCTGGATACAGTCTATCTATAAAGCCCCTTTTTAGAATAATTACATCAGTGCTTCCAGTTTTTGCTTAGAACCGTTGAGTGGTTATCTGCATAGACTTTGGAGAAATTACTCAATGCTCTTAGGTCTTTCTTCCTGGATTCCAGTCCTGCATAGACTCTGCCTTGAGGTTTTTACTGTGCTCAGTATAGCTAAATTCTTTAACGTTTGCTTTACATGGTTTCAAGAAGTGCTTCTGCGAGATATTCCTCACAGGTGAGCATGACTTCTGCATTTTGTGCTTGGGAGTTGAGTAAATTGTGTGGTGTCATATGTCTGATTAGAAATGTCACCCACAACGTGTAAACTCTCCAAGAGGCATTCTGAAAAATTTCCAGTAAGATGGGCATAAAATTGGCCTGGAATCCTTCAAAGGATTGATTCTCTAAATAGAAGCCAGAGTTGAATCCCTCCTTGGTGCTAGGATTGTCCACATCAGCACAGACCCAGCCACTCTTGAAGCAGAACGGATTGACAACACAGGTTGCCTCAAAGTGGCTTGCACAGGTCAAGAAGCCGAACTCTTTGGAGTACTGTGAGGCTGTGTTATCTGTTGCAAATTAATTCACCAAATTGGGGTGGGGGTGTGTGTGTGTGTGTGTGTGTGTACATTTTACAGAGGCGAGAGAATATTATAGATTCTGCTCTGGAAGAACTGACCTTCCACAAGTTTCTCCAGTGACTGCATAGACTTCTGGATTTGACTAAGTCGATGATGATAAATCCTTAAAGACTAAGAGAGCCAAAACTACCCAAATGAGGTTCCCTCTGCAAACAGGATAATTATGCCCTTACGTCCTTCTCTTGACCGATTGAAGCAGAAGTGGAAGGGCCCTTCCATTTCTCTCCCCTGGACCTAGGTGTTGAATGATTTGGGGAAATTACTAGGAAAAGATGCTGCAAAAAAAAAATCCCTCTTGAAAAAATTTACCATCAAGCATGAGCTACTTGACAAAATTAGGGAACAGATTTTATTCCAAGTGCGTACAGATACCTAAAATGTTAGAAGAGCTTCATCGAACTTGGTGATATATGAATCAGTAATCCTTCAAAGGAAAAATTCAAGATGGTCACTTAGGAGCAAGTTTACTACTACTAGATACAGAACACAAAGCCAGTGGCCTCTATCTTGTTGACGTTTTGTGTACATTTGGATCCTTACCTAACTGTGAGATCTTTATCAAATTTGTATAAGACAGCACTATCCATTTTGTGTATTGCCTTTTGTGTTGGCATCTGTACTGCTTGTGTTAACTAAGTGATTACCTTGGCCTAGTTTGCCTTATCTGCATGGTTTGAGAATGCTCTTGTGGGGTGGAATGATACTACTGATGGGGGTGGGGACTATCTGAAATCAGTCGGTCACCATCACGGTGTAGTAATTACCTAGAGTTCACCCAAAGTCTCAACTTGTCATTCGGTGATCAGTTGATGTACATAGAAACTCTTCTAGACATGGCTCAACTGCATCAGGACAGGAGCCCAAGATATTCTAAAGTTAAGAGAAATCCACTCTTCAGGATTTGTCAGAGCCAGGAAGTTTCAGCTCTAACAATATTCATGTTAGCTCTGCTAGCTGCAACAGTATTCATAGTAGCCATGATATATCATAACATCAGACAACCTCAGTGGAGCCTTTGATCCCACTGAAAGTATGTGGTATTTCACCAGTAATTATTTTGCTGCTGATAGTCTTATAAGAATCATTCAGGGTGGAAGGTTAAGTAGAGGGTATTTCTATAACAGGGGTAGGCAACCTATGGCATGCGTGCCACAGGCGGCACGTGAGTTGATTTTCAGTGGCATTCACACAGCCCAGGTCCTGGCCACCGGTCTGGGGGGCTCTGGATTTTAATTTAATTTTAAATGAAGCTTCTTAAACATTTTAAAAACCTTATTTACTTTATATACAACAATAGTTTAGTTATATATTATAGATTTATAGAAAGAGACCTTCTAAAAATGTTAGAATGTATTACTAGAACGCGAAACCTTAAATTAGAGCAGTGGTTCACAAAATGGGGTTTGTGAGCCCCTGGAGGTTCGCGAAATGTTACAGGGGCTTCTCGGGAAAAAATTCCCTAATGGTGGACAGAGCTGTCCCTAAGGACCCGGACCCCAGGCACCATGGGGCCAGCAGCCCGGAGCCCCTGGACTTCCAAGAGCTAAGCAGATCAAAGCAAGCATATCTATCACGCTGAGGAGATTTAAACTTCAAGACTCCTTATAAGAAATGGAAAGGGAGGTGGATATTTTTTGCTGTTTTTAAAATTAAATAGGCAGCTAGTATAGTTTTTAAAATTATTATGAAGAACAAGTTTAAGCTTTGTTGTAATGTGCATTGTTTGCCTGGACTGCTCAAGACCTGAATGCTTGTGTAGGAGAAACTCTTTAAGTTGGCTTCTTAAATACCTTCATGCTGGTTTCACATCTGATACTCCTTGATGAAACATAGCAGCCTTGTCTTATAACAGGCTTATTCAAAGTGGTACAAGCTACGAAAGTGAGATCTTGGAAGAGTGTTGCCGTTTTCATAATGTAATAAAAATACTGTAATGATTAATAATAATAAATAGTGTGTAATAAGCATGGCATCAAAACAAATTTTATATTTCCAAGATCACTGCTTTTATAATTTATACTCAGGTAAAGGAGAAAATCTCTGGAAATATTCATTTTTAGGAGGGGGTTCATGAGATTTGACATTTTAGTGAAAGGGGTTCATAGGTTGTTAAAGTTTGGGAACCACTGGATTAGAGTGAATAAATGAAGACTTGGCACACCACTTCGGAAAGGTTGCCGAGCCCTGTTCTATAAGATACTGATGCACAAGGGCTTGGCCATTTTATATCTAAAATTACGTTGGGAGTGGTTTAAGATTAAACCAGTTTTACTGCTTACAAAAGAACATACGAACGGCCATACTGGTCACACCCAAGGTACACCTAGCCCAGTATCCTGTCTTCTGACAGTGGCCAATGCCAGGTGCCCCAGAGGGAATGAACAGAACAGGTAATCATCAAGTGATTCATCCCCTGTCACCCATTCTGAGCTTCTGGCAACAGCTGAGAGATCCCATGTATTTTAGTTCAACTACATGAAAGCATTTTTAATGTTTCTTTTTTAGCATTTAACATAAAATCCCACTTTCCATGCATCGTACTGAGTTCTATTTTGGTGCCTAATTACCTGTGCCATTTCTTCCTGCATGGGTGAAGTCCTTTTTGAGCCTAGAGTATCCCGATTTTAAACTTCAGTTCTCCATCCCACCTCCCTCCAAGAAAAGACTCTCCTCTTTCATTACACCATTTATCCGCTAGCAGGAAGAGATAAATATGGGCACCTCCAAACTATTGTAACCACTCAGACTTACCTAGGCTCCAACACAGTTCACAAAATTGTTTTCAATACTATTGAAATTTTAAAAAATATTTATTTTTAGCCAAGCCATCCTTTCCTGCCAAAAGAAATGTTCTAGATCTTTTATGTAATACAGGAAGATTCTAATAAGGTGAGAATAGCAGAAAATGTATCTTCCTGTGTACTTATTGTAATATAACTTTAAAGTCATAACTAATGCATTGTTTTGCTTTGTTTTATGTTTTAGAAATATGGCAAATTAACAACTTGTACTGGTTGCAGAGCTCAGTGCAGGTTTTTTGAAATGACTCAGTGCATAGGACCTAATGGATATATGGAGCCATACTGCTCAACTGCATGCATGAACACACACAAATCAAAATATGCAAAATCACAAAGTAAGTGAAAAGGATGGTGGCTTTTCATCACTGATAAGAGTAGACTTGAATTTAAAAAAAAATTGACTTCCATGTTTTACTTCTGTTTATTTCTCTTGTGAAGAAGAAAAGACATAAGATTTGCAAAAGTATATTTTTTCTATTTTAGAATATAAATTCATGTAGGTTTTAAAATTACACTCATCACTATTGTATATGAGTATTTTGCAGATTTTAAAGGAAAAACATACTTTCTTTTTATATTCTAGACTTGTAATATTTTAGTCCCTGCTCTGGTCATTTTCCATTTGGAATATTGCAACTCTCTTCCTTTTAGCTTATTGATTCCCAAATTGTCCCCCCCCTCCCCCCAGTAAAAAACGTTTTCCAGTGTATTGAGGCTTGTATGTTACTGGGTGGGAAACATTGAGACATAATAAATAGTGTACACCAGTGATGCTACAGAGTCAGATATAGTACAGTCTTCATGCATGTAGGGGGTACTTTTTCATATTTGATACCATCCAGTATTGAATACATTTCCGTCCATATGTATGAGGCATTGCAACTGTCTCTCCTTCACAAGATGCGTCATTTAGCCAAGATATTTATCCTGGGAAAGGGGTGTATAAATCTATCAAGGTTTCTGAGTGGGAAAAGGAGACAGAGTGAATGAGCTTGATCACTAAATTGGAAATACTAATAAGTTTTTGATAGGAACACGAAAATACTTTAACACTGAGGTTTAACAAAGAAGATCAGGAAGAACTAAAATATATATTTGTGTGTGTGTGTGTGTGAGAGAGAGAGATTTTCAGAGCCTAATAGTTTTGTGTTTTTTTGTAAGAAAATGTAATTATGAAATTTAGGTTTTACATAAATAAAATGAGGGGAAGTGGTAAATTATAACCTAGTAAATTTGTACACTACTACTTGTATTTACTTTCTGTGTAAACTACGTTTTTCTTTTAGGTATGGGAATTATTTGCCACTTTTGTAAACGAAACTCTTTACCTCAATATCAAGCCACAATGCCTGATGGAAAACTGTACAACTTTTGCAGTTCCAGTTGTGTAGCTAAATTTCAGGTTAGCTGTTGTGTTAAATCTTTTCCTCCCTGAAAAAAAAAATGTGTGTGTGTGTTTGTTTATGTGAGTGTTAAATATGTGCATATTAAAATATCTGGCTTTTATATAGCTTATTTTGATTTTTTTACTGAAACTAAAAAAAGCCTATCTTGGGCCACAGGCAATTTTGACATAATGAAATTTCAATTTCATTATGTCAATGAAATGAGTGTACAGTTTCATAAAGAATAAAACTCTGAATCTAAAAATCTGAAAATAACCAATTAAAAATATATCCCCGCAATACGTGGGCACACCCACCAATATCAGTCCTCATCACATCCTCCCCCCCCCCCCCCCCCAAAAAAAAAAAAAAAGTATGTGTACAAAGATGAGCCCTACAGCGTACACTGAAGGACAACAAATTTTGGATCTTTCAGACCAAGTGGGGGAAGTGTATACCAAAGTTGAGGGTCCTTCATGTTTGAATACCTACCATATAGGGCTCCACTGACTGCAACTACAGCAATATGTCATGGGGACAGAGGTGCTCTCTGGAACTGTTGCATCCTGTGCCATTGAAGACTTGCAGATGAAAATTAACCACTTAAACTGCACCCAGAAAACAAATAGGTTACCAATGCATATCCCAGAGCACTGATACCCTGTTCTTCTGGTGGGATATGCTATTTACCAAATGGACTGTCACGTTCCTCACAAGCTTCAATTTCTGGTTTGATTTAAGGTGTAGCCTCCATATAGACTGCATTGCAGTAGTTACATCTTTAGGTGAGAAAGGTATGAAAATAGCCTAGTCTGCATCTGAAAGAAATTGTTGCAATCTCCAGATGAAATAAAAATGGAATAAAGTCTTCCTAGTATTGTTGCTATATGATTGCCCAACAGTGACTGGGGCTCCAGCAATACCCCCAAATGGCTTCCCATATGTTGTTAAAGTTTGCACATTTATGGGAGCAGATGTAATCCCCCCTGCATTTTCTGGTTGCTTCTCACAAATCTGCCAGCATCAGATCAATCTTCTCCAGATTGAGCTTCAGTCAGATAGCCTTCATCTGTGTCCCAGTCTACCAAACATCTGGTAAGGCATCCAACAGCACTGTCTAGATTGGATGAAATAACAAAATAGAGCTGGGTGTCGTCAGCTTATTGAGAACATTATAACACATGCCTCTTGCTAACCCTCCCAACAGTCATGTATATTTGTCATTCCCACATACCCGCCTTGTTCAGTAAGATGGAATCCTGCAGAGTTCCACGTGTGGGAGCTCTTGAGACTGAAAAGCAATTACACAAAACGGTTCAGTATCTCTTGAGAGAGAGAGAAAGCTACTGAAGGACAATCCTGTCTGCTTCTGCTTGGCTTTGCAGACCAGACAGTGTTTCATCCCTAATACTGAAAGCAGCTGATGGATCTACAAATGTCGGCATGGCTACTGGCTGTTCCTCTTTCATAGGAGATCAGCCAGTGCTACTATTACAGTGTTTGTGCTTTACTAGGGCTGTGCCCAGCCCAGGTTAACATGGACTAAGATGATCTGAGGCATCCACAAATTGTCTCGGTGCAAGCTTTTAAATACTTTCAACCAGGGATGGAAGGTCAGATACTTAGTGGTAGTTGGCTAAATCGTCCACTTCAGGTGCTGACTTTTGGTCATATAATCACTTCCTTCAGAGGAGTTGGCTTCTATTAAGTAAGAGTCGATATCTCTCAACAGTTCACCCGTGTTCCACTCCTCTGAATAAACCTTGAAAGGAAGGACAGAGATCTAAAGCACAGGTTGTGGCATGAAGTATTCCTGGCATCTCTAATACCAGAGTGAACAACATGGTACTGAACTCAAGAAAAGGAAACCAGTTTTTTTTCACCCTCTTCAGTCAAGATGTTGCCCTTCATCTATGGAAAAAGACAATTAATTCTGAAAAAAGCAACAGAGGGTCCTGTGGCACCTTTGAGACTAACAGAAGTATTGGGAGCATAAGCTTTTGTGGGTAAGAACCTCACTTCTTGCATCTGAAGAAGTGAGGTTCTTGCCCATGAAAGCTTATGCTCCCAATACTTCTGTTAGTCTCAAAGGTGCCACAGGACCCTCTGTTGCTTTTTACAGATTCAGACTAACACGGCTACCCCTCTGATAATTAATTCTGAATTTGCTTCATTTTATTCACAAAATATGAGATTCCCTGACAAAAATGAGGGACACTCAGCCACCAAATACATGTGCAATGCTTCAAGCAGTGGGTGATGGATTTACTTATTTAATGAACCATGTGAGCAGCAGTACTACAAACCATGTGATGGATTAAAGAATTGACTTAATATCATACTCCGTATATTCTTAATGTTTGCTAATGTAAATTTAGCTTCACCTTTTTACCCATTTCAACAGTAATAGCTAATATGTGCCTAGTAGTGTACCTGTTTTTTCTTTAATAGTCTTTTTTAAGTGAATCCTCTCAAACTGGGATTTACTCAGTTAAAATGAGTTTGAATGAATTAGTATTAGCTATTATCTAACAATTTGTCGTCCAGCCACTCTGTACAGTTTGCTTTTACTCCTAAAGGGCTGAAAGTTTTGCAGAAAGGTGTGAATATAGGGTTCCACCAGTGATTTTTATTTTTACTAGTCATGGGTGGTTCTGCACTGTTAAGAGGGAAATTCAAGGTGATTTTCCTTTGATCAATCCCTTTGATTCAAGATCTTATTCGTTCACTCTACTCTTAAAGTAGGTTGCTATGTTTCCCACTCTGATAATATATCTTCTCTTGAATAATCCTTTCATTTTCAAATAAAAATTACTTGTTAAGTGAACTATTCAAATGCTTTTAATATGTTGAGGTATATGCCATGGCATTTATGCTAGTACATGAATACTGTTCTCCTTTCCTTGAGCAGTTGAGTGTAACCATTCATCCTTGTGACTGAGAGAAGACCAGGAATGTTTACCTAAGGCTGTTGTTCCATAGGTGGTTGCTGGTGAAACGCTATGCAAGAATGTCTGAGGCCTTTCCATATATCCTAAACATACTGCTTGGTCTTCTGAATCTAATAATGTTTCAGGGTTAAGTATAAAGTTATTCGTATATCATATTAATGTTTCCATCCAACATTGTGCTGCCATTAAGTCCACTGGAACAACTGAAGGTTTGTTTTTTTTTTTGGTCATGTCTGAACTTGATATCTAAGGAAACTGAGGCTGGAAATTCCTTCTTTCTGAAGATGTGGTGCTGCAGTATGAGCTTGCTAGGTCATCTTGCCAGTAGCATCAGTCCTGAATAGGCGTAAAGTGCCTTACTTAAATAGTCTTGTCTTTCGCCATGTCTCGACATCTTTTTTTCTAGTCTTCCAGTTTTTGAGTGTGCCTAGAGAGGGTGCTGGATCTAGTAGGTTTCAGACTTCTTTAAGTAGAACATCCTGTAATTTGTTGCCCATTTTGTTGGTGGCCAGGTAGTATGCTGTTCTCTCTTGTCCTCTACCATGGAATGCGTGTGATGGGAGGTTGGCATGTTGGTGGCGGAAATCCATGCTATGAGTCTGATAATAGTAGAGAAAATATTTCACATTCCTGAACGGAGGCTGTAATGGAGGTAGTTTTTTTTTCTTTCCCAGTGCTGTAAGGTTGTTGAAATTTGCTTGTGGAACAATCCTGGGTGGATGGGTGACTGATAAATTAGCTCTTCTAAGAAACAAACACATTTTATGCACTTCGATTTTTGTTTGTTTGTTTACATTATTTCACTGCTTGGAGCAATTTGATTTTTTCTGGGTTGTTCATTTTATCTTTGTCAAAACCAGAAAAACTTGGTGTGCTTACTACTGTTTGGACCTCTTAGAAGACTTGTAACACATGCATTCATATGCAAAATTGCTACTGCAATTTGAACTGCCCTTGCTCAGAGCAGCCCTAACTTTCATGTTATTCAGCACTTCATCACGTTCCACCAGTTGCAGTGCCAGTGTAGAATGTAAGGGCAGGGTTTAGCAATTGCATTAGTGCTTCAGTCCTCCCAGTGCAATCCCAGACTGTTCCTGTTTCACTCTTCAGTGACAGTTTGACAGTTTAGAGCACTGGCTGTGTCACCTGTTAAGTTGCTTGGATGGAAGCCTGATTGTGGTCTCTGATGGTCTCATCTGTGCCTGGCACTTCCTATGTCCTCTGTATTCAGGGCAAGGCTTCGAGCAGCTGCAACGAAACATGACCATTCTTGGCTCAGATGAGAGCTCAACAAAGAAGGGAACAAATGTATAATTTAAAATACAACTTTAATACAAATATTAATAAAAAATAACTTAAAGGTGCCTGGAAAAAATTTTTAATGGTCTTGTGCCCTTTTTTTTGCTGCTTGATTTATTTATTCTAACTGTAGTACACACTGTTTTAGATGTTTCTCAGACATTCAAGAAGGATGTTCTCTTTGAGCAGCTTGCAATGTAAGGATAGACTGAGTAAGGGGAAAAAACAATAAGCAACTTATAAGTCCACTCGAAAGTTAAAGAAGAAGAAATTAATTGTGAGTGGGGTAGAGGGCTTATAGATGGGCTCAGTGAGGTATTATAAATGGCCTGAAGGATTATTTTGATATTTTAAAAAAATTCTTTGCTTGTTTTTTATTTTAGAAATATCAGGAATGTAAATTCTGGTCTTCCCTGGCAATCTCTGGTAGACCTCTGTGGTGCTTGTTGTGAGCTGTATTTTAATTGAAGATGTGTGTATATTAAAACTCGTAAACAACAATTTCCATGATCTAAAATGTTAGTAATTAAACTTTAAATATTAATTAAAAACAAATTTTGAACTGTCTGACTAAAAATCCCTCCATTCTCAACTCTTTAATTTTCACTTTTGTCATGTAACTATTTTGCTATTTATCCGGTCACTTGTCTTCCAGCCTAGACAGGACCTGAATTTCTAATATATAAAGAAGAGCAGGGGAACATTAAATAAAATCCTTTCAGGACTTTTATATATCAAAAGAAGCAAAAAAGCCACATAACCAGTTTTTTCAGATCGCCTTTAACATACCAAAAAAAAAATTTTCCTTTGCCCTCCCTTTTTTAGTGATTTTTTTGGAAAACAAAAATGACAAAAATCAATGGTCAGTGGTCATGAACACACACCATTTCTAATGTACTTATTGCCTATGGGTTGTCACAAGTGCCTGTCAACTGTTTTAGCAACATCCAAAGCTCTGATAAAAAGGAACCACCTACCTCTGCATGTTGCTTTACTACCTCCTCATTTCCCAACCAGTGCAACTCCCTAGGGCCTCCCCTGTACTTAGTGGGGGAGTGGATAGTAGGGAGAGGAACAGAATGGGGAGTTGAAGGACCTGGAGAGAGATCTTCTCTCTAGACTCAGACTACTCTTTCCTCTGGATCCTGGAGAGAAAAATGCAAGAGAGGATTTTCAGTAATAAGACAAAGGAAAAAAATCAACAGAACAAGAAAACTTAAACTTAAAAAACCCCCATACTATTTTACTCCTTGAGCACCAACACCCAAAGGCATGATTGTTTATCAGAATAAACTGTGGTCACCAGTCCAGTAATATGTGCCGGAGGAGCTGCTGACTTTGTCCTGGCATCTGCAAATATGAGGATGTAGCAACTTGTAGATCCTACTCTTCATAGCACTTGCACAACTCTCAGTGCAGAATAGAACTATTTAAAGCAGGCAATAGAACAAGCCAAAATGTGATGAAGTTTAAATAAACCCATTACATAATACTGCAAAGATCTGTGCTGGACATAATGTGACAGGTGTGAAGATTCAGAGGCCCTGAAATGCTTGCATGGAGTACTGTTTGTGGACATCGCACTGGGTTCAAGTTATAATGACGCAGTTATCTGAAGAAACAAAACGTAATCTTTTCTATTTGAGGTTAGGCCAGTTTTACTCTGAGGCCTCATCTACATTAGTACACACCAGAGTGAAAACTCATGCAAACTCCTGATGTTGCACTTGTGCAAAGTTGGGTCTTGCACCAGTCCAGTGTACATCAGTATGTTACTTGATTAAGATGCGCCAGTGCTGGTCAGTTTTATGCCAGTATGAACTTGGAAGTAAACCCTGAACTGGCATGGCTTTTGAAATCAGCTGGAGCAGTGGTAATGAGTCCATTATTGTTTGAAGTTAAAGCTTATCCCAAACTTTGATTAGTTCCCTACTTTTAAAAATAAATAAATGTTGCAAACTTGTTATTGTCCTGTTTATAATCTTTCTCTTTTGGGTAAGGCTATTAAGAAGGTGGGTGTGGAGAAGGTAGTGCTATCTTAGATTTCTGTGACCACCTTTGATTGAGACTCTGGCATGACCACAGCACAGAGAATAGTTGGTGGTTGGTTTAGTGAGGTTTAAAGGCTTCCTGTACATCTCCAGATGCAATACAAGATGTCTCATTTCATCTAAAAGCCCTAAATGGTGTGGGATCTGGTTACCTGAGCGAGTGCCTCTTCTTGCCATGACAGTTGCGTCCATTGGGACACAGCTTGTATTCTCAGTAGATTGCTCTCTACTCTGCCATTTATTTCCTCATCTGATCTGCCAGAACCCAAGTTTGACCATTTAATACATTTCTCCATTCTCAGGCTTTTGCCTGAGGGCAGGGTAGTGTTAATCTGCCTTGTTTTTTCTTTTATTTTTGGTGGAGGGCGGGGGTTCTTTATAAAGATTGCTTTGTCTAGTTCCTTTCATATGAAACCTCTGATATAAATGATAGTTTGATAATTCTAATTGGGAATTGTTTATTTCAAGCTACATGACTGATTAATTGTGTCAACTGATCCGTGGTGGGGAGCAGAGGGGAAGGATGCTCTTCAGCTTTATGCATACACACAAGGAGCAGCCTAAAGAGGTCCTTAACATTGAGTATAGTAGATGGGAATCTATGAGAAACAAGACTGAAGATCATCAGAGGTGAAACAAATAGATTATAGCAAGAGTAGTAGATTGTGAAGAAGAGGGAAAGACCTGTAAAGCAATTGAGAGAGGTGGGGAGAATCAATCAAAAGTGGAAAGATTTATCTATTGTATCTTCTACAAGGAAAGCTTCTGAATTCAATAATATAAAAACTCATATTGTCGTTAACAGTGTAACTTTAATGAAACATATTTTAATTAAGAAAAATGTAAATTTGTATAACACTTTCTACAGTGATGTGTATATGTTTTTATATTTTTCAGACTCTTAGTGTGCAGTCTTCAACCAATGGTCAGTTTGTGTCTCCAAGTGACATTCAGCTGAAATGCAATTATTGCAAAAGTTCTTTTTGTTCAAAACCAGAAGTACTGGAGTGGGAGGTATGTTCTGCTTCAGTATTATCAAGGAAGTAGGGACTGGTTACATGTACTTGCCAAATAGGTTACTTACGAAGAGGTTTTTAAACCTATATTTTGTTTAAATGTGTACCTCTGAATAGTGGGGTAGTCCTTAAAGTTTGAATAACTTTTCTTTTTAATGTTTTAATTAGCAAAAATTGGGTATTAATCATGTTTGTGTTTTACTGATGGAATCAAAAGGTTTTGCGAGAGAGTGTGTGCGTGCACATGTGTATGTACTCAAATACCATATTATCTATAGCAAAAAGGATCTAGAATTTAAAGTAAAAGGTAATTCTCATTTCTCACCTCAGCTGTAGAGGTTGAAGCCTGCTTTTTCTTTGAGTAGTTGCAGACATGTATTCCACTCAGATGTATGCATGCCGGTGCTGGAGAACTTGGCTTAGTAATATCAGTTGGGTGGTGCATGCTCCTTTTGGCCCGTTGTAGTTCCTCCTAGGGCTTTTTAAAGGTGGTGCCGCTCTAACCCTCCTAGGTTCCCTCTCACCACCCACGGCTTGAGTTAGAGCATTTTATGAGGTATTTACCTCATATATTGTAGTCTGAGAGTTTTTTTCTCTCTCTCTCTTTTTTTTAATCTGTAGTTACAGTTAGTAGTAGACCCCTAGTGTTAGATTAGTTAAATAGTTGTTTTTTGGATGGTGCAATGCCTTCACAAGGTTTCCAGCACTGTCCCTCATGTGAAATAGTTACCTGCAGTAGCAGTCCCCATTATCAGTGCGTATTGTGCTTGGGAGAGGGCATATCAAGGAGAAGTGCTCCATTTGCAATTCCTCTATCAGTTTTAGGCAAGCAGTCAAATTGGCTTTCCTGTGGAGGTCAACATACCAGTCATCAACTTCCATACCAATTCCCTGCCATTTAGGGACAGATTGTCCCTTTTCTACAGTGTTTAGGAAACAATAACCACAGATGTATGGATTCTAAGCATGGTAGGATTTGGTTATGCCATCCAATTCCTGTCTGTCCCCCCCCCTTCAAACACCCCAACTTTGTCCCTTTTCAGGGAACCCTTTCATGAGTCAGTGCTTCTACAGCAAATTGAGACTCTGCACTTTGGGAGCCGTAGAGAAAGTTCCCATTCAGCATCAGGGAAAGGGATTCTACTCCCATAAATTCCTGATCCCCAAACCCCATGGAGGGATGAGACATATTCGGGACCTCTGAGGTCTCAACAACTACATCAGCAATATGAGATTCAATATAGTAACCTTAGCTATCGTTCTCCCAACATTAGAGGAGAATGTCTGGTTTTCTGTCCTCAGTCTTCTGGATGCCTACTTGCCATATTCCTTTCGCCTGTCCTCCAGTGACCAGGACTATAATTATTGATGCCGCCACAATAAGTTGGAGGGTGCATTTAGGGACATTGAAAGTACAGGGGTGTATGAACAGAACAGGAAGTTTCCCTTCATGTCAGTGTCCTGGAGCTTTGAGTGATTGGCAATGCTTGCCTGGCCTTTTGGGATTAGATCAAAGGTGTGCAACGATTCACACACTTAATGACAATACCACTACAATGTACTGTGTGAACAGGCAAGGAGGAGTTGACTCCAACCAGCTCTGTCAGGAAGCCATGATGTTTTGGCATTTTTGCATCGAGGAAGACATCATTCTCACAGTTGCACACTTACCAGGTTCACAGAATCGGGTGGTCAGTCATTCTGCAGGAATTTCTCCAAAGTCACCAATGGTCTGTGAAGGGCTGTATGCTGAGGTTCACTTTCAGAAAATAGGGCATTCAGACAATTGCCCTGTTTGCAATGAAAGACACCAAGAAATGCAGTCAGTTTTACGCTCGAGGAGGTCTCAGTCTGTCTCATTAATCAATGCCTTCCATTTGAATTGCGTATCAGCCCTGATGTATTCATTCCCCCAGATCCCACTTGTCCCTCAGGTTATTCTCAAACTGAAGTTGGATCCTGTCAGCGTGATACTCATTGCACTAGTTTGGCTGAGACAGTGCTGGTTTTCTGACCTTCACAATCTGTCAGTTTGACCTCGCAGATTTCTTCCCCTCATTCCTTACCTGTTGACACAACACCATGGTCAGATATAGCATCGTGTGCCAAGCAATCTGCACCTAATCGTGTGGGTACTTTATGGTTAGATGAGGAGGAAGAACAATGTTCTCAAGCAGTGCAGCAAGTCCTATTTCTTAGGAGAAATCCTTCTACTGGGTTTACCTAGTTTGGTCATTGGCTTGGGGAATTCAACTGATGCTAGCACATATTCAAGAAATTTTGGATTGCCTGTTACAGCTTAGGTCTTCAGTTCGAGCTCAGCACTTTATCCTCTGATGCAGGGGAAGTTGGGATTTTCCAAGTACGTGATCGTTATCTTATCTTTCTAAAAGGTCTTGTCCTCCTCTTTCCAGCTGTAAAAGAAATGATTCCCTTGTAGGACCTCAGTTCTATACTGGCTGCCCTCATGACTCCTCCATTTTGAGCCACAGCAACTTGCTCACTGTCTCCCCTTTGCCAAAAGACAGCAATAAAAATAAAAAGCTATAATTACTATGAGGAGAGTTAGTGAACTGCAAGCCTTAATAGTTGAGCCTCTGTATCCAAAAGTAGTGTCACAGTTTCACCAAGCCTCACTCAGATGTGAATGAGCAGCATCTTCATTCCTTGGATATGAAATGAACATTGGTATTAGATCACTTAAGGCATCACCTCAACTTTTTGTCTCTTCTGCAGATCAGATGAAGGGTCAAAAGGTTTCCACACAGTTAGATTACTTTCTGCATTACGACAGCACATGGAGTTGCTCAGACCACATCTCCATGGAGACTGGTGGTTCATTTGTTGAGGGCCCAAGTGACTTTGGTCGCATTTCTCAATAACGTTTTTTCTTCAAGTGCTAGTCCCTCTATATATTCCGCACATGGGTATACACATGCGCCATGCACCTGAGTCTGGAAGTTTTTCCAAGCAGTGTCCATTGACCCGCACATGCACAGTATCTCCCCTTGTGCTTTCCCGTGAGAGTATAAGGGGTGGTGCAGGTCAACATCACTCCAGTTCCCTCTTACCACCACATGGCTTGAGTCAGAACCGTGTTCCCCTTCGCTCTTCTAATCTTTAGAAGCATTACTGTATATATTTACTATAAATAGTTATCCTGTTGTTTAGAAATCTTAGTTATACAATGGCCTAATGCACATATGACAGTTTTTGCCAGGCTCCATTTGTGGTGTCTACAAGCCTGGGTCCACTCAACCTAACAGGCATCACATGGATTCCTGAGTCACTGTTCCCTCAGAAGTTCTTGCCTTTCTTGGTTGGTGGTCCAACCCAGCCAAAGTCATGGTGGGGATCCCCTCCAGCTCTCCCATACCAACAGCCTCCCTTACAGGAGGGGTGCTCACCTGGACTGCCATGCAGGCGAGGGGTCATGGACACCATGGGAAACCAGGCTGCATATAAACTTGCTGGAACTCAGAACAGTCCACCTAGCCTACAAGGCCTTCCTTCCCCTCATACGTTCCCTCTGCTTGCAAGTCCTATCAGACAATATCATCATGATGGTATATATAAACTAACAGGGAAGAGCGAGATCTTGTCCCCCTCCTGCTTCGAGGTAGTGCTACTGTGCCACTGGTGTGTCAGGAATTAGGTTACCATACAGGTCGCATCCCTCCCAGCTGCTCAGAACTACCTGGCGGACAGACTAAGTAGAAGTCTCTACGTAGATCATAAATGGGAAATACACTACACAGGTCTGACCAACATCTTTCCGCAGTGGGGTACTCCCCTATTGGACCTGTTTGCGTCCCAGATGAACAGAAAGCTGCCCAAATACTGCTCCAGTGTGGCAGTAGGCAGTGACTCATAGGGCGACACTCTCCTCTTTCCCTGGACGAGCAGCCTCTGATATGCCTTTCCCCCATTCCTCTCAGACCACAGATTCTCTGGAAGATTTGCCAAGACGAAGCCGCCATCCTCCTCCTAACACCCTATTGGCCAACACAGTTCTGTCCACACACCAGCCCATCAGGATTGGCCCATTCCAGGTTCTCCTGACACAAGACTGCGGAAGGCTCACAAGACTGCGGAAGGCTCAGGCTTTCCAACCCAAGCTCACTACACCTCACAGCTTGGTGTTTGGATGGGTGTCGGACATAGCACACTTGTACTCTGCCTCGGTCCAGGTAGTCCTTAACCATACCAGGAAAGAGTCTTCAAGGATATACTACCAAGCTAAATGATGCCCCTTTTCTTCTTGGATGTGCCACTACCACCATTCCTTCACCACGGTAGACCTTCTGGTTATCCTCGACTATTTCCTCGCCCTAAAAACACCAGGTTTATCCCTTAGCTCGCTTCGTGTACACCTACCAACATTTAGCACCTTCCTTTCCCTGGTATAGGGATGCTCTATCTTCATGCCCCTGATGATCGTACTCTTTATGAAAGGCTTGATCAGAAACTTCCCGCCTATCAAGTAGTCCAGGCTTCAGTGGGACCGTAACCTCATCCTGTCAATTCTCCCAGGTCCACTCTTCAAATCTATGGCAACCTGTGCCATGACCTACCTCACCATGAAAGTAGCGTTCTTAGTAGCCATCACTTTGGCCAGGAGAGTCAGTGAGCCATCAGCCATGATGGCAGACCCTCCTTTCACAGTATTCCTCAAGGAGGAGGTCTCCCTTTGGCTACATCCCAAATTCTTCCCCAAGATGGTGTCCGAATTCCATATCAACCAATCAGTTCACTTACTTGTATGTTTTCTATGGGTATGTCTACACTACCCGCCAGATTGGCGGGCAGCAATTGATCCAGTGGGGGTCAATTTATCGTGTCTAGTCTAGACGTGATAAATTGATCCCTGAGCGCTGTCCCATCGACTCCTGTACTCTGCCGCTGCGAGAGGTGTAGGCAGAGTTGATGGGGGAGCGGCAGCAGTCAACTCACCGCAGTGAAGGCACTGCAGTGAGTAGGTCTAAGTACATCGACTTCAGCTACGTTATTCATGTAGCTGAAGTTGCGTAACTTAGATCGATTTCCCCCTCTCCCCCCCCCCCCCCCCAGTGTAGACCAGACCTAAAACCTCATTCCTCTCCTGGGGACAAGAAACTGCACTCCCTTGACGTCAGACACACCCTGGAGTTCTACCTGCAGAGAACTAAGCCCATTAGAAAGTCTCTGAGACTTTGTCACAGTAGCAGAAAGATCAAAGGGCCTAGCCGTATCCTTCCAGAGAATTTCTAAGTGTGTTTCAGGATGTATACTAGAATGCTATAAGATAGCAAATCTTCCGCTTCGAGGGGTGTTACAGCTTACATAATGCAAGCCCAAGCAGCCTCCACAGCATCCTGATCAGATTCCATTGCAGGAGATTTGCAAAGCTGCAACTTGGTGATCTCTCCGCATGTTTACAGCACACTATGCCCTGACTCAAGTGACAGCTGCGGATGCAGCAATAGGAAGGGCTGTATTACAAACAGCTCTGCTACCAGCATCTGCGCACCCTCCTCCACTCTGATCACTGCTTGCAAGTCACCCATGTGTGGAATACCCATAGGGTCTAGCACTTGAAGAAGAGGTGGTTACTTAACTGTAACTGGAGGTTTATTGAAATGTATGGCCCCTTTCTGTATTCCACTGCCTGCCCTCCTTCCGCTTCAGACTTGATTATGTTGCAGTAAGAGGAGGAACTGGAGTGGCATCAACTCGCACTGCCCCTTATACCCTTCATCAGGAGCACAAGGGGAGATACTGTGCACATGTGGGTCAACGGACACTGCTTGGAAAAACTTCTGGACTCAGGCATATGGTGCATGTGTGTACCAATATGTGGGATACAGATAGGGACCACAGATCTCACAAAAACTCCAGTTACAGCAAGTAACCTCATATTGGATATTTGCTGGGGTGCAAGCTTGTCTTCCATACATCCTTTTACCAAACACTACACTGTTAAAACTGCATCTTGATCAGATGCAAACTTGGAAGGGCAGTTCTGTAGTTGCTATTAAGAAGATTCCGAGCCCCATCTCCTTCCATTACTGCTTGTGAGTCATCTTGGTGGAATGCATGTCTGCAACCACTCAAAGAAAAAGTGGTTATCTACCTGCTCTGTAACTGTTGTTCTTCGAGATATGGGTGCAGATGTATATTCCATGATCCACCCTCTGTCCTCTCTATACTGAAGTCTCCAGTCTTGGATTCCAGTGCAATGGAACTGAGTGGGGTCAGAGTGGTGCCAACCTTAAATAACCCTGGGTGGGCTATGAGGGGCCAGAGGGCATGTGTGCAGCCCCGATGGGTACTTCTAAGCAAATTGCTTTGGTGACTGGCTGCATGCATACGAGTGGACCTCACGTCTGTATCCACATCTTGAAGAACAACAATTATAGCACAGGTAGGTCACAGTTATCTTCATTTCTTATTCAACTACTCTGCTTTAGAGATTATAGCTGATCTTAGATCATCTTGAAACTTGTCTGTAAATTGAAAGAGGAAAATAGCGCTGTTTTTTAAGATCTACCAATATGTATGCTTTCTCAGTTGTTACTTTCTCCATGTGAAATACTTAATGACAAATAACTTCTGTAGCATTGAGTGTCAGTTTAATCAAAAGCTGTTACCTCTATTGGTAGAGGTCACACTACCTCGTATATACTTGCATCTTTGCTCATGCCACATTTTTAAGCATTTGAATATTAAAGGCATATTCTTGTTTAAAAGTTGCTCTATGCCAATCTTAATACTTAACCCCTTTTTTATACTTTATTTTATGTTTAGAACAAAGTATATCAGTTCTGCAGCGGAACTTGTTCTGATGATTATAAGAAACTGCACTGCATAGTTACATACTGTGAATACTGCCAAGAGGAGAAAACACTGCATGAAATGGTGAATTTCTCTGGTATCAAAAGACCATTCTGTAGTGAAGGTATGTTTTTTCTTTTTTTTATGGCTTTGATCTCATTTATTGTATTTTTACTGTAATCTGTTTACCTTTGCTTTATAATGATGAAAGTTTTCACATTAAAATATATATTAAATACTACCTTATTCAGCAGTATTTGAGCTGGAACAGGGTCCCCCCCCTCCTGGTGAGTGGGCCTGTTGAAGCCCTGAGACACTCCCATGCATTCCAATCTGTTGAGTTTCTGCAATGCTCATTTCAGGTTGAAGAAGACTGGGCCAAGACTCTTTTTTTTTTTAAAGCTCTTCAGTGCTCCACACCCTTCTCCATCAAGAAAGGTTGCTTTTAAGACCTGGGTGGCCCCTACACAGGGACTGAACAAATTTTCTGTTTAGCAGGGTAGATAAAATTTGATGATTTAAAAATAAATCGGTCTTTTTTATTTAAATTAAATGCAAGTTTATTTTTTTAAAATAAAAATTGACAACCAGTGTTAAGGCCTAAATTATGGTCTATTAACATTGTTTGAATTAAGTATGAAAAACTATATAAGCAATAGATGTTTGCTGTTAAATTTTAATGAAAGTGAAACCACTGAACTGATGGAAGTCACTTGCTATGCACCTGGAATCAGAATTTGTTGAAGTGCTAAACCTGCTTTTGACAGCAGTATTCTCTTCTGCAGATGCAAAGAGACTATTTTCTTTCTTTCAGTTTATTCAGCTAATTCAATTTGATGACTCATTTATTCATAGTCGAGAAACCAGTTGGGTGTTGAAAAAGCAGAAAATCTTGTTTTCATCTTCCAGTCTGTGAATAAAATATAGATGTGAGGATGCGATCTACTAGTTATAAAATCTTGGTGGACATGGTGGCCAGAAACAGTCAGTTCAGTTCGCTAACTATAGAGAATACTTTCTTTATGTAATAAATCATTTGGTTTTAAATCCAAAACATGTTTTGATAAACTTTTTTCTTATGTATCTCGCACATTTAAGGTATTGTAGTTTTATTAATAATTTAAAAAAATTTAAATGCTGTTTCTGTGCATTTTTAGTTGAATTTGAATTTCCATCCAAATAAAGCTTGACACAAATCATAAGTAAAAAATTAATAATTTAGTGAACGCTAAATACATAATTCGCCATTATCTAACATAACAAATATATAAAAATTAAGAATGTGAATAAAAGTAAGTTAAGATGCATAATTGTTTAAATGTGTATAGAAGATAGTGTAGCCTTCTGGTTAGCAAAAAAAGCACCAAATTTAGTGCAAATCAACATGTTTTAATAGTTGTCAACCAGTGAAAATCAACCTTTCTTTAGGAAAATAACTAAGTAGTACAAATGAAAAATCACTTTATATTAAGGTTTTCTGATTTAAACCATTAAAATTGGTAATTTAAATTTTGGTTTAAATCAATCCACCCTGTTGTTCAGACTTTTGAAAGAAGATAGGTGAGGTAATATCTTTGAATGGACCAACTTCTGTCGACAGAAGATATAAGCTGTTGAACTTCAGCGAGCTCTTCCTTTTCTTCCCTATGAAGCTCGAAAGCTTGTATCTTCCATCAACAGAAGTTGATCCAGTAGAAGGTATTACTTCACCTACCTTATCTCTCTCATCTCCTGGGACCAACATAGTTACAACAACCCTGCAAAGAAAAAAGAAAAGTCACTAGGAAATCATTTTTACACATAAATAGATTATCAAAGTCCCTTTCAAGCTATAGTTTTCTGTCTTGATAGGTATTCATTATCATTCAGTGGTGGATGGCACTGCCCGGGGAAGGTGACCCAGAATCTGTGCACTGGTTGCTTGCTTGAGGATGTTCAGTTTATAACTGATCACTTCACTTGTTCAGTCAATCATTTTAGTTTCTCAATCAGCCTAAAGAAAACTGAAGGACATGCTGGGGAATGGACATGTCTACCCAATTAAGATCAGCAATGCTCCTCTCAAGTCTGAAGTTTTGCTACCTAGGGATATGCTGTCACAAAATGCCACAATTGATGAGATTACCTATTTGGAATGCTGTCACACCACCTATGGAATAATAGGGTATCAAAATAAACTCTAAACTAAATGTCTGTCAGGAGTCATGCTACAGCGCTTCTATATGGTTGTGAGATGTAGACTAGATCATTAGGATTTAGAGGCATATTTTTCCTTTGATCCTTTGATGCAGTGATCAGATTTAACCATAATCTTGCAAACCCTGCCCAGAATTCTCTTCCTCCAAGTAGAGCAAACAGTAGGATTCAGATTTCAGTTTGTAGTAGAGCCCTTTTAATATAAAATCTTTAAACCAAACCAAAAAAATCTTGCTGTTTCGTCCTCCTGTTCCTTGTGCCATTTAATCCCTCATACTGGTACTATTGGGGCATCCCGGATTGGTACATGAACTTTAATTACCATCTACTGGCCAACCCCAAGCAGTCCAGTTGGAGTATTCGGAGGACAAAGATGATCCGGATCTAGTGGTTCTAAGAGCAGTTTCATCTTCTTCTCCTGATGAGGCAGTTATCCCATCTTCATGGTCTCTGGCTGATGAATTCAGGCAATATCAGGAACTCCTCCTGCACAGGGTGGCGTCCAAGCTGCAGATATAACTTGAAGTTCAGGAGCTCCAGCATAGATTGTGAGGCATTTTACAGCACTCAGGCCCCAGTTGAGTGCCCACCTGATCAATGAGGTCATTGTGGATCGAGCAAAAATGGTGTGGCACACTCCTGCATCTTGCGCTCCCACCTTAAAGAGGGCAGAGAAGCACTACTTTGTTCCATCCAAGGGGAGAAAGTTTCTATTCTTGTACCCACAGTCTAATTTCTTGGTGGTACTGAAGCAGCCACTGAAAGATCCAGGCTGCAATGCCCAAAAACAGTTCCCTCAAAAAAGGGTGCTAAATGGCTGAATCTCCTGGGAAGAGAGAGCTTTTCCTCCATCTCTCCCCAATTCAGGATTTTGAATTTCAAGGCTCAACTAGCTAAATATGATTTTTACCAATTATATGCAGTTTTTAATGACAAGCTGCTTTAGGAAGATAGAGCCCACTTCCACTCCTTAATTAATAAGGGCAAATTGGTGGCCAAGATTTCCCTCCAAGCTGCAGTATATGCTGCAGATGATGTGTTCAGAGGAATGACTATGACCTTCCTGGTTACAATCCTCAGGTTTCCCTAGGGAGGTAAAGAGCACCATTCAGGATCTGCCTTTAGATACAGTTAATTTGTTCCAAGAGAAAACGGATGAACCTCTCCACTCCCTCAAGGACTCAAGAACAACTTTTCACTCTCTGGGCATTTATACCCTTGCCTCCTATGAGACACCATTGCAAGGATACAGAGTGAGACAACCCCCTCAACCTTTTTACTACCAGCGCCATCAGGAATCGCCCCATAAGTGACACAGCGTGCACAGGCTGAGACACACAGGTCCTGCACGTCCACTGCCTCACCTCACTCTAACCTTCAAACAAAGAATTTCTTTTGGTGAGACTGCTGAGTCCGTGTCTCTTTATTGATGCCACATCATCCTCCCCTCTCAGTTTTTTGATGGCTGCCTTACCAAATTTGCCTGCAAGTGGAGGACCCTAACAACCAACAGATGGGTACTGGAAATGATTCATTGCAGCTGTCTGATGGTGCGTTTCTATCAACTCCTACCCACAAACCCCCTCCCTATTTCCTTTTCAGGAACCAGTCTCATGAGGAAATTCTTTCAAGAACTGGATTCCTTTCTCTACTGGGGAGCCATAGAAGAAGTTCCACCTCAACATCAGGGGAAAGGATTCTACTCCCCATACTTCTTAGTTCTCAGAAAGAATAGGAGATGTAAGCCTATTCTCAGGCTGCACTGATTAAATATATTCATCCAAAAATTAAAATTCTACATGATCACATGGACATCAATAATTCACTCCCTGGAAGAGGGCACATGGTTGGTGGCTCTTGACATGAAAGACACATACTTTGTGTAGCTTGAAAGCTGTTCTCTTTCGCCGATAGAAGTTAGTCCAATAAAACCCCGCCTTGTCTTGGCATACTTTCACGTAGACATTTGCCCATCCCACTGAAGGTTCCTCTTTGGTCAAGACCATTACCAATTCTGGGTTCTTCCATTTGTCCTAGCCACAGCACCCAGAGTCTTTACAAAAGTTTTTTTTCAGTGGTGGCAGCTTGGATGAGACTGAATGAGTTCACCGTCTTCCCATTGGCTCCTAATGAGCAGATCATATGAGGAAGTCCAAGAGCCTTTCTATCGAGAGATTCCATTCCCGGGGCGCTCTCATAAACCAGGTCACCTTCAGGCCCTGGACATCAGTCAGAACGTGCCTGTCCCTCCTCGGTCTTGTGGCCTCATGCACACATGTAAAACATTTCTCAGACTGCATCTTTGTTGTCTTAAAACCTGGTTTCTGTCTGTCTACGCACCACAGCTGGGCAACATCAATGCCAAAATGACAGATCTGTTTAAGGTTCCAGACTCTCTTGTCCCGTGGATAAAGCCAAAGAAAGTTTGAGTGGGGATCCCTTTCCTAACACTGACACCTAAGACTACCATAGATTCTATGGAAAATTTGTCATGACAGAGCATGAGTCTTCCTTATTTCATCCAATTTAACAAAACAGTTCTGGTTCACAGATGTATACTGAAGCTCTCATTTCGTCCACCCATAAGAATCCATCCATTTCTGGACCTTCTGACATAACACAAGGATATCTTCAGGCACCCTAACCCGGAACTGTTGCAACATGTTCCAGAGTGGTGCAATCTAGTCTCAATTAAAGTAGGAAAGATTCTACCAGCAGATGTTTTTCAGATAAATGGAAATGTTTTTCTTGTTGGGGTCAATGATAACTGGGATCCCTTATATTCTGGCATATCTACTTATCCTTAAAACTTTGGGTCTTTCTTTAGGTTCCCTTTGGGTTCACTTGGCAGCAATCAGAGTTCATTCTCCTGTTGACAGCCACACTATCTTTTCTCATCCTGCAACAACCAGATTTTTGAAGGGGCATCTTCGATCCTTCCAACCGTTGGTGAAACTCTCATCCCAGTGGGGCCTGATTTTTGTTCTTTGCTCTCTCACCAGACCTCCCTTCAAACCTTTAGCCTAATGTTGTGTGTCCCATCTTTCATTTAAAGTTACCTTCTTGCTCGCCATAACATCAGCCAGAAAAGTTAGTAAGCTGTGATTACTCATACAGACCTGCCACAAGCTACAAATTATCTCCTTTCATCTTTGCTCATTGCACCTACAACACTCGAAATACAAAGGAAGCACCATTGGACTGGGAGGGATCCTGGCTGAAAGATCCAGCCAGTAAGACTGCAAGAGAACATATGGTCAGAGAGACCCTTTTGCTTTGTTCACTTAACTTGTTAAATTAGGTATTAGTTTGTATTTTACCTTTTATTTCTTTGTAACCAATTCTCCTTTTATGCTTCATTACGTGTAATAATTTAAAATCTATCTTTCTGTAGTTAATAAACTTGTTTTATTGTTTTGTCTAAACCAGTGAATTTGGATTGAAATGTTTCGGAAACTTCATTTGAGGTAACAGGATTTGTGCATCATTTTATTAATAGAAAGTGATACAGACTTTCTATGAGCTTGTATTGTCCAGAAGGACAGAGCTGGGCAGTACAAGATGCACATTTCTGGGGACAAGTCTGGGACTGGGATTTGCTGGTGTCACTCTGCAGTGTAATTCATGAGTGGCTAGCTCAGCACTCATGCAGTATAGCTGGGAGTAATTTACATGCTAGAGGCTGTGTGTGAACAGGCCAGGGGTGGTTGCTCTCACAGTGAAGCAATGTAAAAGGTTCCTCAGATTGGAGAATTGAGGGGACACAGCTGTTCAGTAGTCCAGATTGTACCTGGATAGTGTCCCGGTATCCAACATGTATATTATAAATACAGAGTGTGAATAGCCAAGTAGAACAATCAGATAACTTCAGAAGTCCTGTTTGCTCCTAAAGAATAAAAAGGTCAATGTAACTTTGGTAAACTTAAGTGCAGCTACTGCTGTTCAATTGAGGGTATGTCTACACTGCACTATAAATGTGGTTCTGTGGGACCTGGGCTTGTGGTTCTCAGTGTTCCAAGTCCACGTTTGAGCGTTCACACTGCTTTTTAAACCCTGGGTTTACAATTGCTGGACCCAGGTTCAAAGGCATGCTAATATTGCACTACTTAGACCTTCTGACTTGGGTCCGCAGCTTGAGCTGCATCCATGTTGCAAAATTACACGGCTTGGACCCAAGTCACAGTGGGACATGGGCTCTGACCTACCCCTCTCACAGGTTCCTGCGACCCAGGTCCTGAGTGCTTGCAGAACCGAGTCAGACTGATTTGTATGTGGACGGAAGCAGGGCTTGAGCTCAAACCTGAGTCAGAGCCCGGGCTTAATGTCCATTATAGACATACCCCAAGACACAGCTGAATCCTTAGAGGGGGAATTCTTACTCAAGGAGTCCCTGGACAGGATGATTGTGGATAGGAGGCCATCCTTGAGAGATGATTGACTCTAAAGGATCTTCACTACAAGCCTCTACAACGTCATACTGTTCTCAAGCTATACTGACTGATGAACTGGAAGATTCTATTCGACCAACAGGTAGAAATTAAAATTAGTTCTTCTGAATATATCTTCGGATGCCTCCTTTACAGCAGATGAATTCTGGGGCTCATACTGCTTGCTCTCATCAGTCATGTCTAGTATATTGGGTTAGGAAACATTGGCTTAGATTGTGAAAGGTAGATGCATATACGTGACAGTTAAACTGCTTCTAAATGTGCAAGCAAAAAACTGCACAAGGAAGTAAAAGTCAGAGCTGTCAGGGAGGTGATGGAGGCATCAGAGAAGGAGTTTAAGTAGCCTTTTTCAGAGACGCAATCCTTTTATGACCGACCATTGCAAGTGCAGCTGTGTTCCCAGCAGGTGCTGCTGGAACAGGAGGAAAGGGGGAACAGACTAATCTCCTGTACCAAACAACAAAACTCAGAGACATTTCTTAGGAAAGAGGTGTCAGAAATTTGCTCATGTATAAGGGAGGACTAACTCAAACACATGGGTAATCAAGAGTTTTGCGGGAGGACACTCATTGGCACATAAGACACTAAAAGACAAATTTGTTGTCCCTCAGAGTTGCAGGACAAGCATCCATAAACTAATCTACGCCACGCCACTCCCAACTACTTTCCCTGTGGTGGTGAAAGACTCAGGCAGTGGGATACTACATTGTTAAACATAGCAGTGTCGACAGGAGAGGAATTGCTTGGGCATGTAGAGAGCTGTCTAGGGTATGTACCCAAAGGATTCATGCGTCTTTACTTGCCTAAGCAGTGCATCACTGTCTATAGTGTTATCTATGTCCCTGCTAGGGGGGCATGAAGCGTATGTACTCAGCATGCTGCCATAAGGAATGTTAAGTATAGACGTACACACTGTCAGCTGCACAACTAGTACAAATAGGATTTCTAAGGCAGGCTCAGGGCATGCCATTATCTCTTCAGATGGTATGTTTCCCTAAGAGAAAGCTGTAAAGGTGCAGTGCCTCTCATATTCCAGCCTTAAGTACGAAGTGGAGGGCCGCCACCTTAATGGGCCCACAATAAATAGGAGGAGCCACCCAAAAAAAATTTAAATTAGCCTAACTTCTCCGTGTCAGACTGTTGCTGATAGTTCAGATGATTTCTACAGAGGTGGCACGCATCCGTGGTACCATTGGAGCAATGCTAACAATGGATGCATGCCTTCCCATAGAGATCATCTGAACTACCGAATTACACAGGGAGTGTAGGCAGACCGAGAGTTGAAAAAGGAACATAAACTGGTTGTAACTTGGGGCAGTCCAACTTGTGCTTAAATTCTAGATATATCTGTACCACACACACACACACTAGTCATAATTAACAACACTAAGGTGATGGTACATATGATCAAAGTTGTCCACACTACACAATAAGTATAGTAAACTGTTGAGCTGGGCAGAGGCCACGTAAAATCAATTTAAGTCCTGTATACCAAGGATAGGGCTATCTTCGTTGGCAGGATTGGGAGCCAGCAGTGTTGTCCAGGTCTTTTACTCGAGTGAACGAGTCAAGTCAAGACTCCAAACGGACTCAAAGTTTTTTTTTTCCCCTCAACAATCAGAGAGATCCAATGACAGTGATAGATCTTCTCTTCCAGACATCACCTTTCGTATAACAATAGTCATTCCCAGGAAAGACGTACAAAAAGATTGCACTAGAACAAGCTGTAGTGATGCTGATTGGCCCCAAAGGGCATGGAGGCAATGGTTTTTGGACATAATCCCAATGCAGCTCACCCTCCAGGAATTGGTCCAATACAAGTCTTCTGACATGGAGATGGGAGGGCGTGGAATCATGCACTAAATTCTAACATGCTATGATTAACTGAGAATTTGTGAGGGATGAATTGGTGCTCCCTTGGATAGTCACAAAGATATTGACACATTCCTATCTTCCTGGAAGAAATTAGTCATTGAAAGAGAAAATATGGAACAAGTTCAGATACTGGTATTATGAAAGACTTCTAAGCAAAGTCAACAGACGTTAAACACACGGAATTTTTGTAAGGCTGCTTATCTATGGGTTTCAAAGCAAGTGCTGTCAAGAAACATACTTTGTCTGTTATGCACTTGATCAGCTACAAAAAACAAACAAACAAAAAGTTGACTGGCTGTGCTAGCCACTGACATGATTCCATATTCCTGAGGGCAACATCTTTGTTGTTCACATTCTTTGGAGCCTTAGTTTTTTTTTTTTTTTTTTTTAAAGGCACTGAGATACCCATTCATGCTGCTGGGATCAGTCTCTCTGTACTTTTACTTCCAAATCTTGCTTCTTAATCAATATGACTTCGACTAGGAGAGATTTGGAAATATATGCAATATCCATGGAATGAGAATATCCAAACCTTCCACCCGGATAAGTTCATCTTCAGACCTCTGTCCAAATCCCAAGCACTCTAGGGAAGCTGAACGGCATGAATTGACCAGTAGAAGAACCATGAAAATCTGTCTACCAATGACTGGTGGAAATTAAAGTGACCTCATAGTGGGTTGCCACTTTGCATTCCATGGGAAAAAACTTAAAAACCTCAGTGACAAGCCATTGCAAAGGCTGAAGCAAGAGGAGCAGACCCAGTTGTGGATATTCCTGTGCTCTCAATCAGATAGGTGGCAACATGGAAGACAGAATGAACAAATATAAGGAAATTTGCAGAACAGCAACTTGGCCATCAGTACATGTTTTCTCTGAAGTGCCCTGAGAACACATCCAGTCGTGAACAGATTGCTACAAGCTGTGACTCTGTAACATCTATCCTTATGGACTCACAGGCCGTGTCTAAATAGCTAGTTAGTGCACAGCAAACAGTGTGAGACTGTCAGATGCTAACTGACCACGTCGATCCTGTTTTGCTGTGTATTGGTCAATTAATGTGTGGCAGGCCTGACTTGCTGCGTGTTAACTAGCTGTGTAGATAAGCCCAGAATCTGTATATAGTTCATCTTTCTTTCTCTTGGAGATGGTACTCACAGCTATTAACATCACACTGTTGTATGTCTTAACAATCTAGAAGAAGGAAAGCTATATTCTTATCCGGGAATTTTCTTTTTAAGCAACTTCATGTCTGACTTATCCTAAAAGGAGAAAGCTGGATGAGGTTAAAATAGTTTAGTTTAATTCTCTGAAGTTTGATTGAAGGCTTTGTTTCAAATGAATAATGCTGTTAAGTTTAGAGTGTGTACTGCTTCGGTATTTGTGGTCTCTCGGTAAGGTTTCTGAGCAAGGATGTCTCCTCTCTCTTTCTAAGCCCTTTGTAGGGTCAAAGCATTTGCCTGAGTTCAAGTTGCTAAGGAAGAAGAGGATACACACTTTTAAGATTGCTGAATATTAGTGGTCTAAATATCAGAATACTCAAGAAATAATGCTTCACCCTTACTCCCCCCAACATTACTCAGGTATAAAAATTGTGCAAATAGGAGATTGTGATGTTTCTGTAGTTGCTTCAGCCAAACAGAATCTAGCTTACTTTAACAATATTGTGTTGGTTTTTCAGAGCAAACAGGAGTAAAAAGTAGTATAAACTTTCTCAGAAAACGAAGTGGCTTTGACACTGAATGCCAACTGGCTGCACATCCATTGAGTAACATAGTGCAGTTTTAACACTTGTTTCTAACCATAAATCACATTTAACCATAAGATCATTCAGATTTTATATTTCCTAATAGTCTAGACCCTCAAGTTTTAGTACAATGCATAATAAAATGTTTTGCGTTGGGACTCTATAGACCTCTTGTCTTTTATATAAGAAATCTTAGATTATGTAAATTAAAATGAAAATACTGGAAAGACCTTAAATCTCTGTATTTTAATTATCCACAAGAGAGGGTGTCAACACTTTGTGGAAAATTCAGTGTCTCATTACAAAATGCTTGCAAATTTATTGATGCGGGAATAGTTTTTGTCATTAACTTTGTTAAAAATATCATAGCTTAAATAAAATGATATAGTAAATTATTCTGCTTATGGGTTTTTTCCCCTTGTTTTGTTTTTTGTTTGACCACTAGATGGAGAACTGTACTGAGGAAAAGTTCGTATACTGTCTTTTTTTTTTTTTTTTTTCCTTTTTCTTTTTAAGTGCATGCTTGACTATAAAATTGTAAATTATAGGGATGAAGACAACTGCCTGGCTTGTATACATTATTGCCTTGTCTTCTAGATCTCATTATTGTCAGACTTTAGAAAAGTTCAAATTAATTTTTTTGCTTTTTGTTTCAATTTTTCCTTGTTTATATGTCCCATAGCCACCTTAAAAGGGATGCTGTCAGTATTTTTAATGCCAATAATGTACCTTTTAAAAAGAATATAAATGCCATGCAGAATTCTGCTACTGCAATGTTAAGGTTTACACTTTAATCACACAAATCAAGATGTTTAGCATTTTAATTTCTATAGCAATTTTAATTCTTTTGCTATATTATGCTTTGTTAAATGTCACAAGATGTATATGAATATAAAATGTAGATATAGATAAAAGGCAATTCCTATGTGAATGGTGTTTGCCAAACAGTATGTCATGTTTGTGTCTTGTTTATGTAATGAAAAACCCTATTGTAATTCTTACTTAACTCTTCCCCTTTCTAAGTTGCTCTTGGCTTCTGGACATTTTGCATTGTAGCCTAGCGTCTCCCACAATTCTGTGGTGTGTGGCGCTGTTCCCTTCTCTGCCATTATAGAGCCAGTTTAGCTTTGCAGAGTAGCTCCTATGCAGCAGTTAGTCATGGTTTGTTTTGATCCTGCTTTATTCCTTTGCCAGTTTAAGGCAAAGACGTACTAGCCAAATCCCAGCTTGAGACAGCAATTCCCCTTTACCTTTTCTTTGATGTGAATGGGAATACTCTTACGAGGGGAAGAAGCATTTAAGTGGACAAGCATTTAAATAACTACAAAATGCAACAACCAAAAAATACCCTCACAGAAATACCAACAGTATATGCTGCGATGGCATCCTTAGTGAAGGATATGATGATACCATCAAATAGGGATTTCTTGTCCAAAGGCACAACACTCTGGAGCAATTTTGAGACTTCCTCAGCCACCGTCAGAGCGTCCTTGGCTACTACATGCTTTGCAAGAGCTACAGTGTTCTGATTGATGACCTAAAGGCCCTGAATGACAGGGACCGTCCTAGCTTCATGTCAACCCTTAAAAATAACCTTATCAACAACTTTTGCCATAGACGCCTTAATGGACACACTGAGGTTCTCAGCCAGTGCTATGGCATCTAGTTCAACATCCAAGTGCACCACATATGGCTACACCCTATTGTAAACATGTCCTGTGCTTTTCCAAGTTCACAGGCTCTGTCTCCTACCTGGAGAGAAACTGGATAAGATAATGGCGGACAGTACTTCCAAACTGAAACAGTCCCTCCCTTCTGCACACATTGCCAAAAGAAGGGGGGCTACAAGTCCAGCAGTAGGCAGAGAGACTCCTTTTGTAAATCCTCATTTCAGAATTACCAGAGGAAGGATGGTAGGTATATCCGAGGAGAACCCCGGAACCATGGAAAACGCAGCAAAAGCAGATGGGGTAGCCAGACTTCACACTTCTCAAATCTTATTGTAATTATGAAAAACTATGCCTCTGGCCTGGTCTGAGTCTAGGAGACATAATATCCCACTTCTTAAAGGAATGTTCCCTCTTTACAATGGACAAGTATGTGAAAGTAGGAGTGAATTTTGGTAAATTCTCTCAAACTAAGGTCCTCTCTACTCTCACTTTATCCAGTTATCGATCTGTAGCAACCGTACGAAACATGAGTTAGTGCTGAACGCGGTCTCTCACCTTCTGGATATAGGAACAGTAGAACTGGTTCCCACAGAAAAAAGGTTATTAGTTCTATACTTGATATTCATCATTTAGACGCATACAGAGGAGGTCAGAGCTGTTCTGGGTCTGAAATGGCTCAGAATGAAGAAAATGAGATTTTGGATAGAAATTCTAGGCTGGATGGCAACTCTCTATCCCACGGGGATTTCCTTGCCTCAGTGGATGTAGCAGATGCTTATCTCCACGTGCTCTTATGACTCTTACATATTGAGATCTGGATACAACATGGCTCACTACTGGTACAACTCAGTGTCATTTGGCCTTTCATTGGCTTCCGGAATCTTTACCAAGATGCTAGTAGTGATCATAGCCAAACTCAGGTCTCACAGTACTCATCTATATCAGTTGCTGGACACGGACCGATCCAGCCCTTGACCAAACAAGCGGCTCACAACACATATGTTTGTGATGAACAGGAAAAGGTCCATGATCCTTTCCACAAAGAAAGCTTTTATGGGAGTGGATGTGGATCCATCAGTAGCCAAAGCCTATCCCTCACTGGACACATTTGAGAAATTACAGAAATTGACATCCAGGCTCACAAGGAATCGAAGACTGTCCATATCCCAGTGTCTCCAGCTCACAGGCCTACTGGTTTCATTTATTGGTATTACAACTTGGGCAAAATTCCACATTAGGTGGCTTGCAACTTCTGCTGAAGGTGGGGACTACTCACCATAAGGCATTCAAGATCAGATGCCAGTCCCTTCCCTCAAATGGCGGACAAATCCAGGGAACGTCCAGAGGGGCTTTCCAGTCTGCCCTGCAGAGTTCCCAATACTCACAATAGAGGTCAGCCTACTGGGATAGGAACACAGAACAGCGCAAAGCATATGGAGCTCCTTAGACAGGAACAAGAGCATCAACTTCTTGGAGCTCAGTGCAGTGAAGTTAGCCCTCCAAAAATTCCCAAACCATCTACAGGGTACTCAAATTCTCGTCCAGTCACACAACACCCCAATGGTGGTGGTGTACCTCAGCAGCCAAGATGGAATTTGAAGCACAGTCCTGTACTTGAAAGTGATGGCAATTAGTGGAATGGGCAGAGGGGAATATGGCTTTTCATAAGAGCAATACAGACAACGGGAGAACTCAGCCGTAAGGCAGACTGCATCAGGAGACACTCAGACAATAACTCAGAATAGTGTCTGAATCAGGAAGTCTTCAACTGGATTACACAGAAATTCAGCCTCCCTGGCAGATGATGTGTTTGCCACTTACATGACCAGAAAGCCGCCACATTATTTTACCAGGGAAGCAGATTCAAGTTGCTGGCGACAGATGTATTTCCACTCACATGGCTGAAGTGCTTGCTTTATGCATTCCCACCACTTCACCTTGTAGGAAGGTGATTCAAAAGATAAGTCGTAAGGAAGCAAAGGTAATAGTTTTTCTGTGTTTTTATAGTTAGCATAGTTAGTTTAGTTATTCTCTCTCTCTCTCCCCCCCCCCCCCCGCCCAAGGTTGCAGGGGGAGGGGGTGTGGAGAGTTTTCACTCTGAAGAGAGACTATGCTAAGACTTCGAAGGTTCAAGAACTGTCTTCTGCCCCTGTTGCTTTTCTGACAGTGACAAACACTAGTGCTGCCGTTACTGCCTTGGGGAGGATTATATAGCTACCACCTGCAGTATCTGCTGCTCCTTCCCTCCCTGAACTTGTGAGGGACGAGAGCTCCATCTGCAGAAGCATTTCATGGAGCAGGCTATGAAATCTCATTTGGATTCAGGCTGGGGAGACCTCCTTGTTAGAACTACCTAAGACAGTGAGCAGTGTCCCTCTGAGCACAAGCTCCAGAGTTGAGGTAAACACTATTAAGCCTAAGAAACCATCTCATGATAGTAAGAGATGTGAACGTAGGCATGAGAACAGATCTCTGTCCAAATCCCTTTCTAAGAGAAAGGATCTCTCCCTGTCTCGGTCAAAGTTTGGTGAGCCCTCACATGTGGGTTGCAAAGAATTAAGCCTACATAAACCTTCTGTCCAAGAAAGAAAGGTAGTGGGGGAGGTTTAGGTTGGATATTAGGAAAAACTTTTTCACTAGGAGGGTTGTGAAGAACTGGAATGGGTTACCTAGGGAGATGGTGGAATCTCCTTCCTTAGAGGTTTTTAAGGTCAGGCATGACAAAGCCCTCGGTGGGATGATTTAGTTGGGGATTGGTCCTGCTTTGAGCGGGTGGTTGGACTAGATGACCTCCTGAGGTCCCTTCCAACCCTGATATTCTATGATTCTATGAAAAAAGAAGAATCCGATGATACTGGTGCTGGCTTCACCCTAGGAACTTAAGGAGTGGTACCCAACAGTTCCATGTGTGACTTCAATGCTCAGATCCTATCTGACGGCTTGTGACAATGCGGTTCTGGTGGAACCCAACTGAGAGTGCCAACTCAGGACAAATTGCTCAAACAGGGCAGTTACAGCCCAAGGCTGGGGTTTTTTCCACCTCTAAGGCAAACCAAACCAGCCAGACTAGGAGGACTTCGGTCTCACCCCCTGGCTAACCGCAAGTCTCACAAGCAATCTCCTTAGACACCCCAGTTTCCCAGTATTACCACCAGTGCCACTCGTTATGGGGACAAATGGTTATGAATACCAATACCCCAGTAAAAGAAAAAGGTTCTCCCGATCCCAAAGGACCAAGCCCCAGACCCAGGTCAATATACAAATCAGATCTTATCCACAAATCACGCTGTTGCCAATCCTTTAGAATCTAAAATCTAAAGGTTTATTCATAAAAGGAAAAGGATAGAGATGAGAGTTAGAATTGGTTAAATGGAATCAATTACATACAGTAATGGCAAAGTTCTTGGTTCAGGCTTGCAGCAGCGATGGAATAAACTGCAGGTTCAAATCAAGTCTCTGGAACATCCCCCGCTGGGATGGGTCCTCAGTCCTTTGTTCAAAGCTTCAGCTTGTAGCAAAGTCCCTCCAGAGGTAAGAAGCAGGATTGAAGACCAGATGGAGATGAGGCATCAGCCTTATATAGTCTTTTCCAGGTGTAAGAACACCTTTGTTCTTACTGTGGAAAATTACAGCAAGATGGAGTCTGGAGTCACATGGGCCAGTCCCTGCATACTGTGCTGAGGTACAAGGCGTATCTGCCTTCTCTCAATGGGTCCATTGTATAGCTGATGGTCCTTTAATGGGCCATCAAGCAGGCTAGGCAGAGCTAACACCATGTTGTCTGGGATGTCACCCAGCAGCATAGCCTAAGTTTGCCATACAGACAGTATAGAGCCAATATTCCTAACTTCAACTACAAAACTGATACATACATATAGACAGCATAATTATAACCAGTAAACCATAACCGTGTCTTAGACACCCCATTTGACCCCCTTTATACAAGATCTGGGTGCCACTACCAGACCTTGGTTGCAACAATGATCTATATGGTCCCAGATTATATCAATAACGTCACACGGCTCCAAAGCAGTCTGTGCGGAAACCTCTGAACACCAGACCATCAGATTACTCGGATCCACCAAGTCATCTGAAGGAGCACCCCAGACTACAGGGAGGTCCAAAATCACCTCCTTGCTGGAGGGTACCATTGTTTTGTCCTACCCAGTTTCCCCTGCTATCAGGTCTGGTTCTTTTTAGCAATATCCCTACACTTGTAGAAACCACCTTGAGGGGAAGAATATCATCCCCTACCACAGCCGTAATTAACATCCTCCTGCTAGTTGTTCTGTCAGTGCCACTTGTAGAACCAGGAGCCTGTCATCTCACCAAATGACTCTGATGCTCCAGCTGAGACTTCCCTCCCCAAAGTAAACAAACCTGGTCGGAGGCCCAGGAGGGTAGTGGACCCTACCCATCTACTTCCGAATGTGGTTATGCAGAGGATTGTTGATGGGTAATGTCTTGAGGTCCTCCTTCTTCAATCAATCCCTGCTGGTTTTACTAGGGTCTTTAGGATCTATACCAATGATTCTCAACCGGTGGCCCAATCAACACACAGCTGCGGCCCATGTTACATTCTCAGGGCCATATAGGTAGTATATATATATATATATTGTGTGGCTGCAGTCCACATAACAACTGCATAATTAGGGTTTTGGTATATAATTGGTTAGAGAATTATGTTACAATATGTTAGGATTGGTTACTTAAATTTCAGTAAAATGATTGGTTTTAAGGTATAGCTGAGAATATTACTATATAAACTGGGGTCAAACAGGAATTGGAGGGAACAGAAAATTGGGATCATGTTTGCTAAGGGGGGGAAATGGGGAACAGGGACACAGGCAAGGCTCTGCGGCGTCAGAGCTGGGAAGGGGCACACGGGGTAAATGCTCTGCAGAGCTGGGAATGGCGCACTGGGGAACAGACTCTATCGGCCTATAGAGATAAGCCCGGCTGCTGTGAAGGGCTTCAGAATATGCTTGCTTGGAAACTAACATTGCATTGTCTGTACTTCAGACTTCTGATATTGTACTGTTTGCTGTCTGCGTGACAAGAACCAGGGAAGTGGGAGGGTGAAGGGAAAGCCCTCTAACAATACTGTTTAATGAAATCATAATATCTCAAAAATAAATCAGTTTATCTTGGGTAGAAACATTGTGGATTTGAGTGTCTTATCACAGTATGAATATAGTCTAAAAGACGCACAGCACAGATGCAGCTGGCCTGAGTCAGCTGACTTGGGCTCACAGGGCTCAGATTCCAGAGCTATAAAATTGCATTGTAGACATCTGGGCTTGGGCTGGAGTTCAGGCTCCAGCACAGTCCTCTGTTGCAGGTTCTCAGAATCCAGGCTCCAGCCTGAGCCCAAATGTCTACACTGCAGTTTAATAGCCCCTCAGTCTGAGCCCAAGTCAGCTGACCTGGGCCAGCCATGAGTCTTTTATTGCAGTGTAGAAATACCTTTAATGACTCATTAAATAAAAGATAATGATAAATGGTAATGTATCAAAATTGGTGGAAGTGCCATAAAATGTGGTTGTACTTTGTAAACTGACTATAAAAATGGAATTGTGGGGCCCCTATTTACCTCTTAATGACTTCAAAATCAGGGCTGTAAGAGAGAACCATGTGATCCAATGTCACCAAGTCATACCACAATGCACAACCGTAACTCAGTCATCCAATGTAATATTGTTTAATAATTAAGTTATAATAGCATTTCCACATTATGCACCAGAGAAAACACATTTTATTACATATTCAAAATTTCTTGACTTACTATAAGGACAAAGTTCTGCTGTTTACTATGAGGCACTAAAGGTCTCCGGATAGTTGTGTTCTAATTCCAGTGCTGCCACTGGCCTGTTGTGTGATCGTGGGCAAATCACTTTGCCTTTGTGCCACATTTTCTCCTTTAAGTAAAATGAGGTTAATGATACTGACCTCCTCGTAAAGCTCTTGAGATCAACTGATGAAAAAACTCAGTAAAAAATGTATTCCGGAGCCATTGACTCCATCTCTTGGTTAATTTTTGCCACAGAACAGTGCCCCTGTGGTATTTGAAAAATAACCTGAAAAATTTGAACTGGCTGTAGACCAATGCAATGTTTTCCTGTGTCTACGAATCGTCTGAACAGTGTGATAGATGTGAATTTTCAATCATCCCAATGGATTGTTAACTTTGGAGTTTGTGAAGATGACCATTTCATTGTTAATGTTAACTATTTTAGTGTTGATCATTCTGGCAGTTACATGCAGCTAATGCATTTATACAGCAATCCCAAACTGCCACCTTTGCTTCCCCAGGTGTCAAAAGCCCAAATGTCCCAAACTCAGCTGCCAAAACCTCCAGCTTTCCATGACAACTTTTATGATGCATTTATTCCTTGTCAGGACAGAAATCTGTGGCATATTGAAAACTGAAAATGTGGGGACAGCATAAAAGGTAGAATTTAATATAAAAATAAACAACATAATGGCTGTTGTCTTAGTCTTTTTCATATTTAAAACATTAAAAGCCTCCTTTTAATTGAAATGAAGACAGAATTTTCTAGTCTGTTGCACCAGATGACTGAAGAATCCAGGTCCAGCATGCTGTTAGAGTACTTGGAGCTGTGGCTACATTATTCAAAAAAATCTAAAGTACTATAGCATAATAAACAAAACCATATAACAATTTTGTTGTTAATTCATATATTCATACAGTTTCATGTGTATACTGATAATTATATGACAAAATAACCAGTTGCCAGCTTTGAGTTCAGATTATGTATTGCAATGTGATTTTCAGTTCTTGGTTCTGTGTGTTGAGTGACAGTACTGTTAGACTGAAAATGAATGGGTTACATAGATTACACTGCTCTACAGCCAAAATGCTTCTGAAATAAATGTAGCCAAACTTTACTAATTCTGGGTCACTGAGAACGAAAATGATGCTTAAAATTGTTGATTGGCTCTAGTTTTCAAGATATGCTATTGGGTCAGTATATACGACCCTTGATTTGGGAATGGCGGGGGATAAGTGAGTTATAAAGGGAAGGGATCTCAATTTAAACCAGAAATGACTAAAATACATCTTTGACTGGATCTATGAATAAATCTATGACTGGGTTTGGACAGTACTTGCTTTTTAGGCAAAACAATGAATGATGCAATCTGAAGCTGGTATTGCGTCATACATGATATGAATTGCATCATGTTATTCCTAGAAGTCATGGATGATGCAGTCATAACGAAGCTTACATCACTCTGCTGAACAAATTGCCATATATCGGCTCTAGAAATCATACCGTGTCGTGCTCTCTTATTTGTCAGTGTTTGATTTTGCAAAGGGACACATTTCTGTTTAGTCAAAGTGAGCAGAGATGCCTCGTACTTGTGTGAACAGTGCAGATAACTTCTGCTATGTTTGTGGTGAAGTGACTTTTGCATCACAAAAGCACAGTATAACCACTATGGTTAAGAGAGCCTATCACCTTTAGTTTGGCTGCAAAATTGGAGAGCAGGACAAGAGGTGGGCCCCACACACATGCTGCAACACTTGTGCAACAAATCTTCGCCAGTGGTTGAACAGGAAAAGGAAACCTCTGCCTTTTGCAGTGCCAATGATTTGGAGAGAGCCAACAGATCATACCAGCAATTGTTACTTCTGCATGGCGCCTCCAGTTGGGAAAGGTGTGTCAAAGAAGAAAAAGTGGACTGTGCATTATCCAAACATTCTATCAGCTATACGCCCAGTACCTCACGGCGAAGTACTGCCAGTTCCTGATGCACCAGAATCATTCTCACTTGAGTCAGACGAGGAAGAGGATGAAACTTCTTGTCCTGAACCATCAATGTCACAGGACCCACATTTTCTCCCATCCTCCTCCTCTGAACCACACCTCATAACCCAAGGTGAACTGAATGACCTTGTCAGGGATTTGGAACTACCCAAGAGTAAGGCAGAGCTGTTGGGCTCCAGACTACAGCAGTGGAATCTCCTGGCAGGTGATGTTAGGGTTTCAATGTTCCGTGACTGTCAAAAGGATCTTGTCCCATTCTTCTTCATGGAAGGTGATCTTGTAGCCTGCAACAACATTGATGGTGTGATGGCAGCCCTCAACATCATTCACGATCCAGATGAGTGGAGACTGTTCGTTGATTCATCAAAGACGAGTCTTAAAGCTGTTTTACTGCATAATGGCAATGTTTTGCCATCAATTCCAGTTGGTCATGCAGTCCCTATGACAACATGAAACAACTTTTGAGGTGCATAAACTATGACCAACATCAGTGGCAGCTTTGTGGCGATTTGAAGGTTGTTGCTCTCTTGCTTGGTCTGCAGATTGGATACACAAAGTACTGCTGTTTTCTCTGCGAATGGGATAGTCGTGCAAGAGATTCCCACTACATCAAGATAGATTGGCCACTCTGACAGTCGTCGGAGCCTGGGAGGAAAAGTGTTCAGCATCCACCACTTGTTGAATCAAGGAAGATTTTGTTACCACCCTTACACATCAAGCTGGGTCTGATGAAGAACTTTGTCAAGGCCATTGACAAAACACAAGTAGCTTTCTAGTATCTCTGTGGAAAATTTCCAAGGTTAAGTGAAGCTAAGATAAAGGAAGGTGTCTTTGTTGGTCCTCAGATTTGTGAACTTCTTTGAGATGATGCATTTGACCACGCACTGCGTGGCAAGGAAAAGACGGCATGGAAAGCCTTCCAGTTAGTGGCAATAAATTTTCTCGGAAACAACAAGGCAGACAACTACAGGTTGTTGGTGGAAAACCTCCTCAAGGCATACAAAAGCCTTGGTTGCAACATATCACTAAAGATACATTTTTTGCGCACTCATCTAGATTTTTTTTTTTCCCCACTGAACTGCGGAGCAGTGAGCGACGAGCATGGCAAGCGATTTCACCAGGACATTGTGACAATGGAGAAATGCTATCAGGGCAAATGGAGCCAATCAATGCTTGCAGACTATTGCTGGACAGTGACAAGAGATGCTCCATTTAATGAATACAAGAGGCAAGCCAAGAAGCGCCAAGTAGACACTGAATAGGACTAAACTATGTACATAGTTTTTTGCCTTTTGTTTCATAATAAATTTTATTTATATAACCCTTTTGCTGATTTTTAAAGTGTTACATAAACAGGACAGGTGAAATATTATCATGTAAAGCAACATAAACACATGAAAAGACCTAGGTTTACAATTTATGATTAAAACTCTACTATCTACACTATATATAGACATAAAATGTAAAGACTTAAATATCTGAGAAACAGTAGCCAATCAGTTGTTTTAATTGTCATATTTGAATTCAGCACATCAAAATACATAATAAATAGCACATTTTATCTCTGAAGCAGACGACTTCTCAAAAATTGTAGACCAGTGTTATTCGAGTGTTAATGTGGGTGAGTGTAGTGATGATAGCGAGCTGATGCTTGAAGATCATTATATTGTATAAAGTGTGAATTTTGTTTTAGTCTATGCTTTTCTTTTTATTGTTGGAGTCTAAGGAAATGCACCTAAGCAATAGTAACTCTAATGGTATGTCTACACTGTGGTGGTAAACCTGCGGCACTGAGTCTCTGAGCCTGGGTCAGCTGACTCTGGCTTGCGGGGTTTGGGCTGCAGAACTATAAAATTGCAATGTAGGCATTCAGACTTGGGTTTGAACTTTGGACTCTGAGATCCTGTCCCCTCACTGGGTATCAGAGCCTGGGCTCCAATCTGAGCCTTCTACATCTACACTGCAATTTTATAGCCCCACAGTTCAAGCCCCATGAGCCTGAGCTGTCTGACTTAGGCCTGCCGTGGCCCTGCTTGTGAGTCTTTTATCATGGTCTAGACCAGTGGTTCCCAAACTGGGGTTCGTGAACCCCTGGGGGTTCACGAAATGTTACAGGGGGTTCTGAGGAAAAAATTCCCTAATGGCGGACAGAGCTGTCCCTAGGGACCCCAGACAGCACGGGGCCAGCAGCCCAGAGCCCCTGGACTTCCAAGAGCTAAGCAGATCAAAGCAAGCATATCTATCATACTGAGGAGATTTAAACTTCAAGACTCCTTATAAGAAATGGAAAAGGGAGGTGGATATTTTTTGCTGTTTTTAAAATTAAATAGGCAGGTAGTATTGTTTTTAAAATTATTATGAAGAACAAGTTTAAGCTTTGTTGTAACTTGCATTGTTTGCCTGGACTACTCAAGACCTGAATGCTTATGTAGGAGGAACTCTTTGAGTTGGCTTCTTAAATACCTTCATGCTGTTTCAAATCTGATACTCCTTGATGAAACATAGGAGCTTTGTCTTATAACAGGCTTATTCAAAGTGATATAAGCTACAGAAGTGAGATCTTGGAAGAGTGTTGCCATTTTCATAATGTAATAAAAATAGTGTAATTATAAATAATAATTAATAATTAATAGTGTGTAATAAGCATGTCATAAAAACAAATTTTATATTTCCAAGATCACTGCTTTTATAATTTATACTCAGGTAAAGGAGAAAATCCCTGGAAATATTCATTTTTAGGAGGGGGTTCGCGAGACTTGACATTTTAGTGAAAAGGGTTCACAGGTTGTTAAAGTTTGGGAACCACTGGTCTAGACATACCCATAGCCAAGGATTTTTGGGGGGGCTTATGTAAAAGGCAAAAACTAAATACAACTCCATGGCTACTTGTGATATTTGAGTTTTTAAATGCTGATAAGCAGCTACAGTGTTACATATTGTGAGATAAGAATACAAAGAATTATATGTAACCTTAAAGTTGTGCAGGGGATATATTCAGGTAAGTTTGATAGTTTAGATAATAGTGTACAGTGTAACCTGAATTTGTCTGAAGCACCAACTTTTTTGCTATTACTGCTGTTTCAGTTTTAATATATCTTGTAACTTTAACTGATTCTTAAAAAAAAAAAAAAAAATCTATAAAAATGACTCTGTTCCTAAGCATTGTTTTAACTTTTAAAACTTTTTTCCAGGATGCAAGCTGCTATATAAACAAGATTTTGCAAGACGGTTAGGATTGAGATGTGTTACTTGTAATTACTGCTCACAACTCTGTAAAAAGGGAGCTACTAAGGAACTTGATGGTGTAATAAGAGATTTCTGCAGTGAAGAGTGCTGTAAAAAATTTCAAGACTGGTACTTCAAGGCAAGTAACTTAGAATTTTTGCCAAGAGCTCCAAAGTGTAAAAAGACAAAATGCACTTGAGGATATTTTCAAGGACAGTCTAGGAAATATGGCTTACTTCAACACAGCATTTGCAACACAATAATCAAATGTTCTTTCCATCATTTCAGTTTTCTCATAACTTAGAGCAGCATTTCTACCTGTCTGTAACCCAAGTTTCCCTTGCCAAGTGGTTTACTAAAAAAACTAATAAAGAACTGCAATGTTTGTTACTTTACAGTTGCAAAAAAAGCTGCTTCATCCACAATTGATAGAAATACTTTTGCCAATCAAAAATTATTTTAATTTATATTCAAAATGTTAGTAAAAAAAACCATTAATGGTAGCTGACTGGTACCTCAAATAGACTGATGATAAATTAGGTTAACGGAGTTCTTTCTCTTTGTTCCTGTTTTTGCCTGTCCCCTTCTTCCCCTGTTTGTGAACTTCAGAGGCTTTAATTGCTCAGTATTTCCCAATGCAAAGGATGCCAAAGTGGAAAAATGAGACCAAATGGATTTCTTATAAAAGTGTAAAGCAAATGTGATGACTTCTTCTTTTTTTAATTCCCTGGACTTTTAACTACTTTGTCATGCACAACCAGCCAAGATTATGCCTTAAGAGCTTTTGGGAAAGAAGTTAAAGTGAAATTGGACTGGGTTTAACTTGCCATTGGTACCATGGATAAAATATTTGATCTCTGGTGTGAACAGCCTGGAAAACTACTTTGATATACCAAAACAAGAGCTACACTTGTGGATGCAGTGCAAAAAACAAAGGATTACAAAATTCTTCACCTTTCCAAAATTGCCTACACAGCCTGGAAGTAAGGCAATAAAAAACATGAAATATTAAAGGTCCGGGTACAGTCCAGTTATCCAAGATGATAAGCCTTCCAAATAGAACCAAATCTGAAGAGATATTTGATATTTTTGAATGGCAGTTTCCAGAGGTTTTACAGCCAAATATTGTACAGTCTTTATTTAGAATAATGTATGTAGGGTACAGTTAGGAATCCTTGAAAGAATACCACTGCAGGCTATTGTGTTGATGTTTTTTCCTGTGCTGTCTCCTGTAAAAGATTGAGGCTAAAAACTGTCTGCAGGTTTAAAAAAAGTTACTACAGACATTATTCAATGCATTATATTAATTGGATGAATAAGTTTTTAAACTGAGTGTAAGGAATTCAAATTTATCCCATATAGAAGAAGTGCCTACTTATATGAAAATCTATTGCAGCCCTGCTATACTTGAACCAATTTCTTGGTTGGGCATTCACCTGACTGGCTTAAAATATCCAAACTTCCATGGAGATGGGATTCTGATTTGGGTTTGGGAATTACTTAAACTATTATTTCAGATGCACTTCTATCTGTGTGATAAGGATATGCCTTAGATGGGCCAATAAGTCTGCTTAAAAGAATTGCTGTACTTACTGTGATACAAGGAACTGAAATTTTCATTATAGTGGCTTTGCCTTGGTACTGTGGTGTGGCAAAGGCAATGTAATTTAAGCAGCCTTATTGGTAATTAGATGCTTTCGATAGTATTGTTGGTCTTAAATTTTGTCAGATTTTTATATTTTGGAATCTTACACTTCTGAGTGAAAATTAGTGTTGTGTAACACTGTTGAATTGTTAATTGTTGCAGTTGCATTGTTTTTTTTATGCTACTTAATGCCTTTTCCTAATTCAGTTATGGTTATAAAGTTTGGTTTTTTTCAGTGGGGAAGACATGAATACATTCACAGGTTTTTGGAAATTCGTGCATCTTGCTGAAAGTTTTTCTCTGCCTACACTTGCCAAATGTCTTTTTTTTTTTTTATTAAAATTTTAATTTAAAAAAAGGCCACTGCATGCATCTTTTTTTTTTTTTTTTTTTTTTTTTGCATTCTAAAGTTACATTATATAAATTTTAACTGTTAATTAATATCCTTTCCTAACTAAAGGATAATTTTAAAGATAATTTTAAAATGTAGGAAGAAAGAATGGACAGATGTTGACCCCTTCTCTCCCTCCTGGCCCCCCGATTTGTACTTCATTTGCTGTTTTGTCTTTAAAAAGGTTAAAAGAACAGTTATTTATGGTTGAGTTGTTAGTCTCACTTACACAATGTCCAATGTTATACTGGAGTTTCAAGAAATTTAAATATATTTAGTTAGTAAAATAAGTAATAATGACCTAATAATGTTTAATACCAGCATTATGTTCATTAAACAAGAGTTTATTTCCATTTTCTTTGTTGTCTACTTTTTTAAACTGGAAAAGTTTCTCATGTGTATTATAATTAGCAGGTTAGGGGCCTCTTAATTTTTACATGAAATTAATGCTCACGAGAGGCCTCAGAATAGCAACCCTGGAGGATAAAATCCTCTCTTCAGATAGCAAGTATGGCAAAGGCAGCTGTATGTCAAGGTCCCCACCCTGTCCAACTCTATCACGAGTCAACCCAGATCTGGAGGTTTGAAGGGTAAGAGTAGCTCAGTCCTCGTCATTCTTTGCTGAGAGACCTACAAGCTTGTCAATGCCAAATGTAGTGATAGCTCTTGCAATATGGATATTTATCTAGTCAGAAAAGTGTGATCTGAATGTGAAGGATTTTGTATCCTGAGGCCAACTCCCTAAATTATTGAATCCCTTTATGCTAGTGTATCAGTGTAATTACATCTATTGGTACAAAAGCAGTGGTTTGGATGTAATTCAAAAGAGTAGCTGTGTAGATGAGAAATATAAAAGGTACTTTTACTTAGTTGATTTGTGACAATTGGCCACAGTTCCAATAAAGTAATTTGATTTTACTGTAAAAGAGCACTGGCTGAAAAAACTAAGGATGATAACTTAAAGGGTTTTCCTCAATTCTGAGGGCTAGTCTACACTGGCAACATGGCCTGTGTAGTCACGGCAGAGCACTAGGAGAGAGCTCTCCCAGCGCTCTAAAAAAATCACCTCCACAAAGGGTGTAGCTACAGCACTGAAACTTGCTGTGCTCATTGGGGTGTTTTTTCACACCCCTTAGTGAGAAAGTCGCAGCGCTGTAAAGTGCCAGTGTAGACAAGCCCTACGTTAGAAATAAAAAATGGTTTTTCTTTGACTATAGCTTGTGCCCATATTTATAGGGTGACTCAAATTTACCATGGGTTAATGATTGGGCTAATCATGTATAGTGATAACAATGAAGGTATTGAGAGGAATTATTTCAAATGTTGACTGAGTATACTATACATCACAACTTCTTTGTGTGTGTGGTCTTTCATACAAGCAGTATTATAAAATGCTTTAGAGTTGAATACAGTTTACAGTGTTAAATAAAAGTAGGTAGAAAAATAGGTTGAAAATTTAAGCATAGCTAAGGGAGAAAAGATACATGTTGAACTGAGACTTGAAAGGAGTTTGAGAGTTGCAGGGGCAAAAACACATGTAAACTATTCCAGAAGGCAAGATGTCAGAGAGAGGAAGTGAATGTAGCCTGAACGAGGGGCGGCAAAGAGACTGAAGGATCCGAAGCAGTTTGGAACAAGTTCATGAAGCACATTTGTTTTTTAAAAGAGAAACTGAAAACTATTCTCAAGCCCAGTGAGGACAAGTATAGTTTGAGACTGTGGATAATAATGTGTTTACACTTTATACACGTGAGAAAGCAGACAACAATGTTTTGTACATGCTGGAGTTAGAGAATTGGAAGTTGGGGAGGGAGCTATGACAATCAAGGCAAGAAGGGAGTCAAGAATAGATAAAGATTTCAGCAGAGGTGGAGCCATGGCTGAGGCATAGACGGACAATATTGGGAAAGTAATGATAGGCAGATATGCAAATAGTTGTGGGAATTCCCGGTCAAAGATGCTAATGTTCTAGATAGAGATAGATGGAAGGAAGGGACGGGAGAGAGAGGAAACAGAATTGTTTGAGACAACGGTGCAAATGTATTTGGTTCAGGGAAAGGATGTTTTTAAAAGTGTAGAAGGCTATGTGAGATTGAGTAACTAGTGTGAAAGAGATAGCTGAGGTGTAAAGATAAAAGAAGGTAGAAAATCGTGGAGATGAAAATTGAACCTTGAGGAACACTATGGAGAAAGGCATCTTGGGACGAAGTTGGAGCTACTGCCAGAGACGGTATAGCTCGGTAGATAGAAGCAGAAACAAATGTCTCTGCATAAAGTAATTGTGGGGCAGTCCTAGAGGGTAGAATGGTCCATATGTCAAAGATTTCACTGAGGGGGAGAAGAGCAAGGAGGGAGAAATAAATTATCAGCAGAAAGAACACTTCCACTGTGTTTTGCAAGATCTGGTTCCTTATATTTGCAATGAGGAATCAGATGGGGGGAAAGAAAGGTGTGCTACTATCGTCAAGCTCCATCTACAAGTCCAAAGTGGATGGATCTTTCTACTAAACTGATCCGTCAGCTGAGAAGTTAGTGTAATAGTAGCATTAAGAGGTATATGAATTAACACCTGTTGAAGAGAAAAGAAGCAGTTTGCAACTCTCAGAACTAATGTTTCAATCTTTCTGTTGACTCTGGAAGAGAGTGCTTGCATTGTCACATCTAGAAGGGTTAGAAACACTTTTAATGCAAGTATTTTCAAAAACAGATGCCTAAAATTCAATTCCGAAGTCCATAGATAAGCACCTTAATATTTCAAAATCTTGGCTCAAATTTTATGTTCCACAGAAATTCTCACAGGGTCACTAGAGAATGACACCAAGCCGCTAATTCAATCAGGAGAGACTAAATACTGTACCTGATACACATACACACTATACACATAAACACACACCACTTAGTCTCTTTTGTGCTTTAACTAATTGGCCTGGTGTCATTCCCTCATTACCCTGTGAACACTAATGGTGCAAATTTCAATTCCTCAGCAATCAGATCCTCATATGTAACTTAAGTGCTACATGTCTCTTGACCAATTATCATATCTGTTGCACTGTGTACTGCTTTAAATGGGTTTTCCAGTGTATCTCATTCAACAGATCTATCTGGTTTAAGTACCCTTAAACCTTGTATTTTCCCTCCTCTGTTTTTGGTATCATTTGGCACTTAGGTGTCAACAGATGTGAAGAGCATTGTGGTTATGAGGATTTGCTTGCTTGCTGAGGGACTGCAACTGGCACCATCAACATTCATATTATAACTTAGTGTGACTGATTCACTTCAATGGAAGCTTTATTTATTAGAAGGGAAACCTATCTTTGGGTGGCATAGATGCCCAAGTAAAGTTGTCATGCTGTCTGATGTAAACATAATATAATGCAAAGCTAAGTGTGGAGACCTACAAGATTCCATTTAGGAGTTTCAGTTATGTGCTAATCATTAGGTTCCTGACCAGAAACATTGAAATGGCAACTTGAGCTTCCTGTTAGATTTGCAAAATATATATTTGTATTGCTCTAAAACTGGTGAAACTTAAATTAAACAATCATATTAATATTTATTATTTATAACAATTTTACTACTACTACTATAGCACAAAGTAGATAAAGACACAAGGTCCCTTCACCAAGGAGCTCACAATATAATTCAAATACAAAACATTGGGCAACAATATTGTTGCTTAATTACTATTTCATTGTGGGTTGGAAAGAATCCTTACGGAGGTCTCAATCTCTGTCCTTCTCTCTTGTTTTGCAGAGTGTTTCAGTGGACTTTGTTAAAAATGGTTCGATGACATATAGATATCTTGCTGAATATGCAGAGATGAGCTAGTTTTATGGACTTAAAAACATGTAAACAAATGACGCCTGTTGATCCTTTTTTCAGTTTTATATAGTTGAAAACCAAATGACTAATGTGTCTATACGTACAGATCAGAAGGTAACACAAATGTTGTGGAACTAGCAAAGTAGCTGTCTCAATTGAAAATGAAACTTAAGTGTTTAAAAGTACTCTAGAATCAATGATAAATAGCCTCATCATTAAGTATCCTTTTAAAATGTAAAATGTTTAGTTCTTTTTCTGAGGTTTCTGTCTTTAAAAAATGTCAAAATCTCCCTTTCTGTTAAGGCTGCCAGGTGTGACTGTTGTAAGTCTCAAGGAACTCTCAAAGAGAAAGTACAGTGGCGTGGAGAAATGAAACATTTCTGTGATCAGCACTGCTTACTGCGTTTCTACTGTCAACAGAATGAACCTAATATGGCAACACAAAAAGGGCCTGAAAATTTGCATTATGGTATGTGATGTTTCAACAGCAGAACTATACATTCATTATTCTGAAAGGACATTTTTTTTTTTAATTCAGAAATTTCAATTGTGGCTCAATATTTTTCACTCAGATGACATCTACAAGCAATATGAATTTGTATTTACAAAGGAGAGACTTCTGTTAAATGAGAAATCAGAAATTGATGAGATTATATATTTTTCTTGCGATAAATCCTAGAGGCACCAGTCCCATTGTGCTAGACACTGTCCAAACATTTGTTTTACTGTCAGAAATTTGCTTATTGTGCCATTTGTATTGGATTTTTAATGTTAGCTTTTTGTTTTATTGCCTGTTTTGAGAGTGAAAAATTCTGTAATTTGTCAATTATTCTGATTCTGTGGACAGGTATTCAGTACCTTGCATGGGTAGAATTAAACACACAATTTCTGTTTAATGTTAAAGAAAAAAGAGACTAATTCCCAGCGGATCATGCTAAATAATTGCCCTTTACTGTACGTTTGTTCATATAGAAAACTTACTTGTACTACAAGAGTCACAGTTTGAAGGTCAGCTCTGAGGCCAAACACTGGTTAAAGAAACCAAGTAATCTCAAGAGGAGAGGGCATAGTAGAACACACTTACACTCATATTAGCTTCTCTTCAGCTTCAGTGTAATTTTGCATTTAATATGGTGGCTGGGGGGCAGGGAACCCTCTCTTCCTCCCTTACTCCCAGTTTGTCTTTGCTTGTACTTTTGGGTCTTTTCCTTTCCAAGTATCCTTAGATCATGGGGAGAAGGGGGATACCAGGGATTAGAGGTGAAAACATTAAAAACATGTTTTTCTCACGTGGGAACTCAACTTGCAACATCTTTTTGAATTGCACAATGCTCTCTTGCTTTAATACAAGGAGGCAGCTAGATCCTTAGAGCAGGAAGCTCATGTGCATGTGGAGATCATAGTGATACTTAGGGGCTTGTCTGCACACAGGAATGACACCAGTTTAGTTAAATCAGTTTTTAAATCAATTCATTCAGATTGCTGCAGCATCTTTGTGTGTACACTTTTAAATCTGAGTGGTCACTATTAATTAAGCTCAATTTAAGATAAATTGAAATAAGGTAGTCTTAAACCAGATCGAGAGTGAGCTGACATGGGTATTGCACTGATTTAACTCAGTGGATTTAAAACCTGTAGTTAAAAGGGTGTAATTTCTGTGTGTAGACTGGGCCTAGGACTGAACACAGCTGTCATAAGCAGTTGGCTGTGCTTGTCTGGTAATACTGTGATAAAGTAACAGTCTTAATTTTTGTTGTTGAAAATTTATTTTATGTACTTTTTATATAAACTGTAAAATAAACACTGTTAATTTTGAATCTCTTTACATTTTAGATCAGGGTTGTCAGATTTCCCGAACAAAAATGACAGTAAGTATATAAAATATAATTAGATATGTTAAAATGACATTTTGAACTCTTAAAGAAACACCAACAAAATAAGTAACATTTTTAAATGATTAAAATAGAAAACATTAATCCAACTTTGGGTTTTTTGTTGTTTTTTGTCGTCATGATCAGTGAAACTAAATTGGCTAGCTTAAGTTATAAAAAAAAAAATTGACAGGTTTCAGAGTAGCAGCCGTGTTAGTCTGTATCTGCAAAAAGAACAGGAGTACTGGTGGCACCTTGGAGACTAACAAATTGTATTCATATGTTTTTTTAAATCACTTCCACTAAAACAAACTACTGGGTATTTTCTTGCTGAATTACGTGAGAGTATTCCTTTAAAGATAATTCACAAGAAAATATAGTTTTTGTATGTTTTGTGTTCCTAATGAAGAGGTGTATATAATAAATGCAGAAGGAAAAAAACCCACTGATTAATTAGCATTTTAAGGTTATGACCCATTTTGGACAGGCAGAAAGTCCCTCTGATTATGCAAATAGTTATTATCAGAAGTACAGTCACTGCTGTAACAGAGTCCCATTGACTACATTTAGACGGTATGTAGGAATAACTGAGTAACTTTTTGCAGGACTGACGCCTGTGTAGCGGAGAGCAAGGCACAGCATGAATGGAGCATGGAGTAACCTCAAGTTTGAATTTTACTAGGTTGTATCAGATTGTCACAAAAAGGGGGTTTAATAATGGTCTCGTCTTCCAGATTACCTTGTTTTAATTTCACACTAATTTATTTTTCTCTCTCTTGTTGAGATCTTCGGGATGCTTATTTTCCAACTAGAATAGATTATCTCCTTCAGATTCCTTACTGTTATAGAAAAATATATTTAGGCTTGTATAGAGCTAAATGTTACTTTATTATATATGTCTATTTCAATTTATATTTAGTTTATGTATAAATGTGTATGCATTAAACTTTTAGGGATTTCTGTAGTAATTGGAGATGTCAACCATAAGCCATCTTGATTAAAATTTCTGAGCACGTACATAGAAAACTGCTTCTAGACGCATTGATTCAGTCCACGGTTTTAAAATAAAAAGCAGCTATAAAAGCCCTCATTACATAACCTTTACTTGTTAGGAAGTACATTGCCAACTATTGTAGTATTTTTTAAATATTTTACTATTTTATAATATCCATTTGTAAGTCTTAAGTATTTCCTCTACTGATTTTAATTCACACTGCCGTGTATAGGTGAAAATCTGTTTTGAAGAGAACTCTGTTCATCAGTGGGTTTATTTTTAACAGCAATTGAAACTTATGTAGTGTTCTGTCATGCAAAACCACCTTGATTTATTGATCATCACTTTTAGTGCATTTCTAGAAATAAGAGTTGGATTACTGCTATAGAGCCCATATTGCATATTTTTAGGATAAAAAAACAGCAGTGGAATGCTGAAATTAAAAATAAAAATTAGAATTGAAGACTTTTCGTTATGGATTATTATACCTCTAAAGAAGGTCAAATTTTGAGCCTAGAGCCTTTCAATTGTGTTGTTTTTAATAAAGTAGTTTAAAGCTAGAGCTTTTAAAAGTTGTAAAACAACATCAGTGAAGTCAATGTTGTAGTTTAAACTAAAATTTAAAAGTTAATTCTGAAAGTATTAGCCCAGAGCAAATAAAATACAGGTGTATTATGCTTCTGACAGAAGAAGCTCATTTAGAAATGCAAAACAACTTTTAACTAAAGAGCAGTCACCAGTGCTGCTGTGTTTTGCTTTCTTTTCCAGGACTTATATATGTTTAGAACACAAATATTGACTGGTATCTGAAATCAAAAGCTGTAACAAATCAATAATGATGCAATTGTTTGCTTGTCTGTAGGGTTCAGTGCCACCCCCTTCTCCAACGCTTAACAAAGAGATGAAGAACAAGGCAATTCTTTGCAAACCTTTGACAATGACAAAAGCTACATACTGTAAACCTCACATGCAGACAAAATGTTGTCAGACAGGTAACTAGTGAATATTAGTAGAAGTAACAGTTCGTTCATTTCACCTTTCATGTATTTGAATTATATTGGCTTGAAATATGCTACAGAAAGTTTAACTTTTCCAAGCTATTCTTGTAAGAGACTTTTAAGTGCCTTTCTGTAATTTGGCTTATTTTTATAGAAGATGATTGGAAGAAAGAATATGTCCCAGTGCCTGTTCCTGTACCTGTTTATGTTCCGGTGCCTATGCACATGTATAGTCAAAATGTTCCTGTTCCGACAATGGTTCCTGTTCCAGTAAGTCATGCCTTATTTTTAAGCTGAATTGCATTCAACTTTAGCTAAGAGAATAATTTGTATCATTAATTATTTTGCATGTTACAGTCATTAGTACTGTGTTGCTTGAGGGGTGCTGCAGCACTCTTTTTTTTTTTTTAGGTAGAACAGTACTTTGCTAGTGACACTTCAGCTTCCTCACCATTCTTCAGTAAGCAACATGCCTGCTTGCATATATGTAAGCTCTTACAGTGCTGTTTTGCTCCAGCAACAGTTTTGACTGGTGCATCTCGGCTGGGTGGTCAAAGATGGGGAAGTGAAAGATTGAGAGGGATGGCAGAGGGAGACTAGCAGGAGGGAGTAGAAGCAAAGCGGGAATGACAGGGTTGCAGTGGAAACCAGGATAAGATTTGGATTTCAAAATTTCTAGCAAATTAAGCTTCTTAATAGTTACCATTTACATAGCATTCTACATCTTCTACGTGATTTACTCAAGTGATAATCCTCACAACGCTTCTTTGACTAGGGAAGTAAAAAGAATTTTCCACATTTTACAGATGGGGAAATTGAGGCCACCAAAAGAGGGTAATGACTTGTCCAAGGCCACAAAGAGTAGGTAGATAGAATCGGACCTGGGATCAGGAGTCTCCTAGCACTGTTCTTTATTCTCATCACTAAATTGTACTACAGTACTTCTCATAGCATTTCTGTCCCTCTTTTTTTCACTCTGGTCATCTGTATTCATGGTTTTTCAATCGTCTTATCAACTGTTGGCTTTTCTACTAAACCTTAATGAGGGCACCGTTTCCTAAGCCCTGAACTATTGAGTCTTTTAAAAGATGGATGTAAAGCTTCTGTATTTAACTCTACATTGGTAATCATTTGTTAACAACGAAATTTTTGAAGAGTTATTTATTCCTATTTGCTTAGGTGCCAGTTCCAGTTTTTCTGCCCACCACTCTGGATAGCAATGAGAAGATCCTTGCAGCAATAGAAGAGCTGAGAGGTAAAGTTCCTTCAAATCCTCTGGAGGCTGAGCTACTGACTATAGCTGAGATGCTGCCTGAAGATGATGGAAAAACGGAGACTACGGATCTGAACAGTATGTTTTGTTGCTTTGGCTTTTGAATCCATGTGTTTTTACTTCTGTGTGTATGTATCTATAGTGTTCTTACATTACAGTAATTAAATACAAAATTGCTATTTGTGAATTCTAAAATTAATTGGAAACTTTACCTGTTTAAACAAATTTCTAGAATATTTCATCGTATTTGAGATGCAGGTAACTTTTAGAAATCTGTTCTGTGGCTTGGCTGGCAGCCGTGTAGATGCTGGAATCCTCCTCACTTGCTCCTAGAGCCAGGAGGATGACAAATTGTCACCCAGGATTTTCTTACTCTGTAGGGCTCCTTCCTTTACATCTCTAGTTTGACTGCTGCTTCATTTAAAAAAACCACAAATGCAGGAAAGTGACTTCTGCAGCTGGGTCCAACCATCATTTATCTATCAACCAAAGGAGGCTAAAGAAAGAACAAATTAATTGTTGTTTTTGCAGTAGCACTTTCCTGTAGACACCTTACATTATTTATTAGCTGAGGGAAAAATTCACTATCTCAGTGGAGCCAAGGCAGTGGCTGAAACAGTTTTTGCAATTGTGAGGAACAAAATCAGCTTCTTAGGGTGCCTAAAGACTCATTATAAGGGGTAAATTTTTAATGGTGACAGTAATTAACCATTGCAACAGTTTTTACCAAGGTTTGTGGTGGATTCTAAATTTTTAAATCAAGATTTTAAATCAAGATTGCATGTTTTAGAAAAACACACTCTAGGAATTATTTTGGGGAAGTTCTATAGCTTGTGCTATACAGGGTGTCAGACTAGATGTTCAAAATGGTCTCTTCTGGCCTTAGAATCTATGAAAACCTGCAAAAGCAGAGTCTCTCCCTGAAGCAGAACGAGGAAGCAGATGATGCAATTTCTGGGGCTGTGACAGTGAAACTGCTTTCCCACCTTCTTCCCGTCCCCCGTGCCAGCTCACCTGAAGGGGGGAGAGAAACTCTCTCTCTGAGGCATCCTCAGATTCCGAGGATGAGATGATTCAAGACTTTCACTAGGAGAGGAATTTCTGCAAACTTTCCTGCCATGCACACTTTTTTTTTCCTCCCCACGTATCATGATATGTTTGTGGCTTCTAAATTTTACCAGAAAAAACCTCTCCTTCAAACAGTAACCTAAAAAGCTTTTGAGAGGTCTCCGGAAGCTTTTTTCCCAGACTACTTCAGCTGTTTCCGCAAATTATCTAGAGACGATATGGACAAATGTTTTATGGCTGGGATACAGGAGGCTTACAAGGCTGCAGAACATCCATGTCCATTAAAATTTAACACTCACGAAACCAGAAACAGGGCCACAACCTCACCTGGAGAGTTGAAGGTGTTACTGGACAAGCTTTGCAAGGTTGCTACCTCAAGTTCCCTTTGCTCTTTCACTAGATACTGTTGACAGAACATACAAATGTCTGCGGACAGAGCCCTTTGACTGTGGAGAGCTTGTGTGCTCCGCGTTTTACTGTGGAGAGCTTCTGTGTGCTCACAGAAACTCTATCTCTGACAGAAGTTGGGGAAGAGGTCAAAGATTCCTGTTTGCTTTCATCTCCTCTCCCTTTTCTGGTTTATCCTCTTGTTTTCCCTCCGTTTGTTTTTGAAAAGGTCTGCTATAAAGAAGCCCAGGATCTGTGCTGTTGCAGGTAAAGCCGCAGAAAGACAAATTATATTCCCACTTTATGCTAATTTGCTTTCTGTGGCTGGTTGAGACAGCCTAGATTACACAGGTCCTGAGCTTTACAAACCTAGACTTTGACAAGAGATTCTCCATAATTAAACAGGGCAGAGTAGGCTAACATACCTTTCTAGCTGGGAAGGAGTCAGACTGGAGAAGCAGAATAAAGCACTCCAGAATTGGAAAATCTGGGCTGGTGATTTGACATCATCCTGCAGTGTGAGTATGTGAGGAGGAATTCAGTGTCTGCACTGTCTTGGCAGAGCCACAAAATGAAAATTGACTGTTAAATGGTAATATAATTTTATTTAATTTAATTACAGGTGTAATAATTGAAACAGACTTGCTAAACTCTGATACAGAGATGCAGACAAGCTTGCCTGATATTCCGTATGAACCAGATCTCGATATTGAAATTGATTTTCCAAGAGGTATTTCTGCTATTCTTTCAACAAATGTTCTGAATGAAATAGTCTTTATGGTCTGGCTTCATAGTCTTTTTGGTTGTGATACATACTGTTATAACATAAGAACACCCATACTTGTCCATCTAGCCCAGTATCCTGTCTCTGACACTAGCCACTGTCAGATGTTTCAGAGGGAATGAGCAGAACAGGATAATCTCGAGTGATTCGTCCCCCGTCATTAAGTCCCAGCTTTTGCCAGTTTAGGGACACGAAGTTTAGGGACACAAAGGAGCGTGGGTCGGGTTTTATCCCTGACCATCTTGACTAATAACCATTGATGGACCTATCCTCCATGAACTTATCTAAATCTCTTTTGATCATGTTGTTATACTTTTGGCCTTCACAGCATCTCCTGCAATGAGTTCCACACATTAATTGTGCGTTGTGTGAAGAAGTACTTCCTTGTTTGTTTTAAACCTGATGCCTATTAATTTCATGGGTTCTTGTGTTATGTGAAGAGGATAACTAATACTTCCTTATTCACTTCCTCCACACTACTTGTGAATTTATAGACCTCTTTCATCATCTTCAAGTGATGGTCCCTGTTGTTTTCCACTAAGGGTTATGCACCAGGAGCCCAGAGCCAGAGCTTTTCAAAGTAATAATATCCATTGGTCCACGCATGTGCCCTTGTACTGTCTCAGGATTTCGCCTGAGGCGATAAAGGGCAGGGTGGACGGACCATGCCTTCAGTTCCTTCTCAGTGCTGCGTGGTTTGAGTTGGAGCTTCTGCTGTTCTCTCATCCTTGGTGACGTACTTTCTAAACTTTACAGAAAAACTGTTTTTATTCTTGTACATAGGATTTTACTGATTTTGTAGTAATTTCATATGATTAAGAACTTTGGGATGCAGCATTGGCCAGACAGTGGACTTTGTTGACAAGCTACTGCAGCAAGATTGTGCCCGCTTTCAAGCTGTTTTGGAGGAGTGCAAGTGGGTTGCTAGAATTATACTTGAGGCTGCAGTTGATTCTGCAGACATTCTCGTGTACAATGGCAACCGGAATTGTCATGAGGAGGGAATGCTGGTTACACTCCTCGGGCTTCCTTAGGGAGGTACAGAGCACAATTGAGGACCTCCCTTTTGATGAATCACACCTCTTCCATCAGAAGATGGATGATTCCTTACACTCATTCAAAGACTCTAGAGCTACCCTGTGATCACTAGACATTTATACGCCAGTGCCCAAATGAAAATTTTATTGCCTGCCATTTACACAATGCTACAGAGCTCCCCAGTTCTACCACCAGCAAGTCTTTGAGACTCCACAGAAGTGCCCAAAGGTACAAAGATCCCATCCGCGGGGACAGTCCTGTGAGCAATATACTCAATCTTCTTTTAAACAATATTTCTGAGTGCATCTAAAGAACCATCAGTCACTTTGCACACCAGCACTCGTGCCAACCACTTCATTTGGGGGCAGTCTCAAACTCTTTCTGCCAGCATGAAGAGCAATAACAGTGGACAAGTGGTTTCTGGTTGTCATTCAACATGGCTGTGTGATTGAGTGTATGATGCTACCTCCTCCACATCCTGTCTCAGGGACCACTCTCACGACAATATCCTTGCCCTAAGGTGGATTCTCTTTTGCAGAGAGGAGCAGTAGAGCCAGTGTCCACAACCTTTCAAGGCACAGAGTACTGTTCTAGTTATTTCCTGGTGCCAAAGAAGAAGGGGGGATGGAGACCAATTCTGTATCTCCAATGCCCCATCCGTTCTATTCGCAAGCCAATGTTCTGCATGGTCAAGCTTGCGGCCATCGTTCCCTCTCTAGAAAAAGGCATGTGGTTTACAGCTCTTGATATGCAAGATGCCTACTTCCACGTCGACATCCATACAACCCACAGACAGTTCCTGAGGTTCATGGTGGGCTCTCAGCACTTCCAATACAGGGTTCTCCCATTTGCACTTACCACTGCTCCATAAGTCTATATGCAGGTTTTCTCTGTGGAAGCGGCTCATCTCAGATGGCAGGGAGACCTTGTCTTCCCCTACCTGGATGACTGGCTGCTAGTGGCACGGCCCAGAAGGGAAGCTTGAGAATTGACATCCCAGCTCCTTCTACTCCTCTTCTCCCTAGGGGTGAGTGTGAATGTTAAAAAATCAACTTTGCACCCTATACACAGTCCCTGGAGTTCATTGACACACGCATTGACGCAACCTCCGCAAGGGCTTATCTGCCGAAGGACAGGTTCCAGACAGAACTGGACCTGATTGCTTCAGTGACATCCAACCCCCCGGTCTCAGCCAGAACTTGTCTTTCCCTCCTCAGTCACATGGCAGCATGCATGTATGTCATGGCCTTCGCTCACCAGTGCTTTTCCTGTTTACAACTATGACTGCAGGGAGTATGCTCCCCTATGAACCAACCCGTTAACACCATTCTCACTGTTCCACTAGAAGTAATCTCCTCCCTTCGATGGTGAACAGATTTGCTCCAGGTTTGCTCTGGAGTGCCCTTCCTTCCATCCTCTCCAAGTATGATGATAACGGATGCATCGTTCGATGGCTGGGATGCCCACATGGGATATCACATGACGCAAGGAGCTTGGAACACTTGGGAAGCCAGGATGCACATCAACATCCTAGAATTTCGGGCGGTATCTTAGGGCATGCCACGTATTTTTATCTTCCATCTAATCTTGTCATGTTCTCGTTATGTCAGATGACAACACTGTGATTTGCTACAAAAACAAGTGAGGAGGCACAAGGTCCCCAACGTTGTGCAGAAGCGATACACTTCTGGAAGTGTTGCATTGCATACTATATCCTATTGTTGGGGACTCAAAATGTGATTGCCAATGCTCTCAGCAGGAACTTTGTGACCAACAGCAAATGGGAGTTGCACATCATGGTTGGTGATTGCCTCTCACACCAACACCAAATACATCCAGTACTGTTCCAGGGGAGGGTTCAGCGCCCATTCGTAGGGTGACACCTTTGGCATCGACTGGTCAAACTGAATCAATTACACCTTCCCTCCCCTACTGCTCCTGCCCCGCATCCTTCACAAACTCCCATGTGAGAGGACAACGGCCATCCTGATTGCCAGTTCTGGTTTCCTCTTCTCCGCATGTCAAAGCATCCTCTACTCTCGCTTCTGAGGTTCCCGGTACTGCTCAGACAACACAGCGGTAGGCTCAGGCAGCCCAATCCACAGATGCTTCACCTGAGAGCTTGGTTTTTAGGTGGACACCTCTGCTAGCATGGGAATTTTCTTCGGCAGTGCAAGATGTCCTCTCCAGTAGCAGGAAGGACTTCATGAGGTGATCCTACCAAGTTAAATGGATACGTTTCACGACTCCTCTTTTGCTTATAGGGAAAGGGTTATGGGTCAAGCAGTACCCACCCAGAGACTATCTGGCTGGAACATCAAATCATGCTTTTGACTCGCAAGGATGCTACTTCTATACAAAGTGTTAGTGCGTTCCTCCATATACAGTCTCTATCAGTGGCTTCTTTGGTGTGCCTTCCCATCAGTGACATCAGTAGAGCAGCAGAGTGGTCATCTGTCCACACACTTATGAAGCATTACTATGAAGCATTACACACTGGTGTAGGTGACCAGGGATGATGCCAGATTTGACAGGACTGTAAGGACTACTGTTTGGAAGTCACCAGCTGTGGAATTAACGGACTATCAAAATAAAAAAGGTTACTTACCTGTACAGTAAGTGATTTTCTTTGAGATATGTAGTCTGTATATAGAACAGGAGTACTTGTGGCACCTTAGAGACTAATGTATTCCACAATCCACCCGCTGTTACTACTACTTCGGAATTCCCCAAACCCTGAGCTCTGAAGGTGGTAAAGGAACTGAAAGTGATGAGGTGGCTCCAGGCTCCTCACTGGAATGCTTTAGAGTGTAAGGGTGCATGCACTGCCACACAGATGCTGTGGACTAGAAAGTTTTCTGGCACATGCACTGCCCCCGCAATCACAAGCTGTGGAATGTGATTTGGACTACACATCTTAAAGAATATCAGTGACTGAACAGCTGAGTAATCCTTTCCTTGGATGTGTGGCATAAGGCCATTCAGCCCCACTCTGAACTCAGACAGTGTTTTGTAGTTAAAGGGGAAGTCAGCCTCCTTTTACTATTAAAAGTCAATAAAGTTTACAGCCTGCAACTTTAAATCCAGTCTCTTCGTTTTGCTATGTGTCCTGGTCAAAAATTGGTGGCTTCTTTCCACTTCTCAGGGGTTAATCAGAGATGTAGTATTGGGGCCTTACCTTATAATTATAATTAATAATTTGTATTACCATCGCTACTAGGAGCCCTAGTTACAGACCAGATCCCATTGTGTTAGGTGCTTTACAAACACAGAATAAAAGACTGTGCCTGCTCCAAAAAGGCAATTTAAGACTTAGTAATATTAACTTTACATTTTGTTATAAACAAAAATAAATGAACAAAGTATATTTTGTAACATCACCCTAATTTGTTTGTTTTCTACTGTTTATTCACTAAGAGTATGTCTACACAGCAACTAGATACCCCACAGCTTGAGCCCTGTGAGCCGGAGTCAGCTGGCATGGGCCAGACGGAGGTGTCTAGTTGCTGTGTAGAAATACCATTACTTGCTAATTCACACAATGGGATCACAGGTCTGATCCAAAGTTTGCATAGGTGAAAGAAAAACTGCAAAGTCATGTGTTATGTGCCCCTCTTATTAAAACAGAAGAATGGCCATACTGGGTGAGACCAGTGGTCCACCTATCCCAGTATCCTGTCTTCCAACGGGCCAGTGCCAGTTGCTTTAGAGGTAATGAATAGAACAGGGCAGTTTATCAAGTGATCCATACCCCATTGTCCAATCCCAGCTTCTGGCAATCTGAGATTTTAGGGATGTCCAGAGCATACGGTTGCATTTTGGCTAATAGCTATTGATGGCACTTTCCGCCATGAACATATCTAATTCTTTTTTGAACCCTGTTACACTTTTGACCTTCAAAACATACTCTAGCAATGAGTTCCACAACCTGACTGTGTTATGTGAAAAAGTAATTCCTTGTGTTTGTTTTAAACCTGTTGCTTATTAATTTCAGCAGGTGAACCCTGGTTCTTGTGTTATGTGAAAGGGTAGTTGTTGAACAGCACTTGTCCCAGTACAGATCCTTGGGGAACCTTGCTATTTACCTCTCTCTTCTATGAAAACTGACCAGTTATTCCTGCCCGTTGTTTCCTGTCTTTTTACTAGTTACTGATCCATGAGAGGAATTTCCCTTTTATCCCATGACTGCCTACTTTTAATTCATCTGTTCATCTGTGTGTCTGATAAATCTGTTCTTTATTATAATTTCAACCAGTTTGCCTTGTACTAAAGTTAAGCTTACTGGCTTGTAATTGCCAGGATCATCTCTGGAGCAGTTTTAAAAAATAGGCATTACGTTAGCTATCTGCCAGTCATCTGATACAGAGATAGATTTATGCGATAGGTTATATATCACCGTTAGTAGGCTTACACCATATTAGTGTTGTAACAGACCACTTGAAAATTTTTCTTCATCATTAAATTGCTTTTGAAATTGGTATTTCATATAAAATACTAAAACAGAGTGAATTGCTTCTTCTGAAATCCTACACTTGGTACTGCAACAAATGTTAGCAGAACATTATCATCTGTGTACTCTAATAGACTCCTTGTATTAGCGCAGATTTATGTAACCCATAACCTTGGACCATGTAATCTTTCAAAAGTTTTATGAAACTTAAGTTTCTAATATATTTGCAGCGGCTGAGGAGCTTGATACAGAAAATGAATTTTTGCTGCCTCCTGTATTTGGGGAAGAATATGAGGAACAGCCAAGACCTCGATCCAAAAAGAAGGTAATAGATCATGTGATTCAAAAAGAAAAAAAACTTTGTACACTGCAGGTTGACTAAATTTTAGATCACTCTGAGAACTGAAGTTATTGCTAATTAAAATATTAATATGTCTACTTGCTTTGGAATGAAATAGTACATTTGTTCAAGTGGTAAAATTAATTCAGTGCCCTGCAATTAATTCAGTGTAATACTTACTCCAGATTTGTCATCAGGCAGAGTGAGTAGGAGAGTGGTTGCCAGTTAATTTCTGGGATTTAATCCCATCTTTGCCACTGATTTGTATAGCCTTGTACAAATCACTTTACTGCTGCCTCAGTTCCCCTATTTGTAAAGTGGAAACACTAAATCAGGGGTGGCCAAACTTACTGACCCTCCAAGAAATTCCATTGAGAGTAGAGCTTTACTTTGCTCAGCCAATTATATAAATGTATTAGCTTATTGGAGCAGCCACTATAAGTAATGATTATAAGTATTTTTCAATCGCTCAAAATTTTCCCAGACTTTGTTTCCACTCTGAAATTTTCCAGGTTTGAGGACTGACCAAGTTTGATTTTTGGATGTTGAAAATCTGAGCGGAAACAGTTCTGATGATTTTGAGTGTGAGTCAGGGGGAAAATATTTTCCCTATTTTTTGAAAGTATGATACATTTTTAAAAAAATGCTGCTGCATTTAACAGTTCTAAAGACAATGATTGGGTATAGAAAAGCTGAAGTTTGGATCAAAAAAGCCCTCAATGAGAAGTGCCTTTGAGTGTTCTGGTGAAAATTGGTTTTGATTAGCAGTTAAGATTTGTCAAAAATTGTTCTTGGCAGATGCACAGTATGTTTTGCACAGATTTTTTTTTTTTTTTTTGCTAAACTCAAAGTGCAAAACTAAGACTGTGTTGTCCATGTGTGCATGGGAGAAGAATTTAGCAAAAGTCCCTGTGTATCTCGTAAATCATATGGGGCCATTGATATTTTTTGCTTGCTCTCTTTTTAAGACGGTGCAGTGTTTGGGTTGCTCTTTTCCTAGCCTTCTCCTTCGAATAGTATCCCTGTGGTGTTCCACTCCAGGTATGCTTGCATCCCTGCACTGCCGATTGGAGAACTTTGGTAGCAGTGTCCATTTGGCCCGCACATGCACTGTCCCCCACCCCATGCTCTGCCATGAAGCAAGTAGCACTCATGGGCCAACTCCTCTCAGTTCCTTCTCAACAACCCTGGCTAAAGATGGAGCTATTAGCAGTCCATTCTTCAGATTATCTCTCTCTTAGCACTTCAGTAATTAGTTAATACTTTTCTCTTAGTTGTAGAGCTTTCTTTAGCTTCTCTTTCTTAACATGTAAGGACTATGAGTCAAAGAAAACAACCATGAACCTGCAGCCTCAGGCATAAATCCCGCACTCCACATTTTCCAACTCAACACTATTATGAGCCTCAAAGGAAAAATCCAGATTTTCCAAATGTAAACCATCAGGCCACAGTCTTCCTTGTCACAAACATCCACCTCAAAACATCAGCTTTGACATCTTGGTCGGGGAGCCGACAGACCTCTCCCCTCAACACCAACTGCAACTGAGCTACCCATCACACACACCTGGATACCACCTTGCTTTGTTCCACAGCAATTGGGAATGAATAACATCTGACCAAAGGATCCTGGAAATCATCCATAATGGATGATAACTCTGTCCCTGTCACCTTCCCCCAGCACCCTTCCCTGTCCCTCTTCAGGGACCCCTCTCAAGTTTATTATGACAAGAAATAGATCTCCTCCATCTAGGAGCCATAGAACCTATACCTCTAGATCTACAAAGCAAAGGTTTCTACTCTTATTATTTTCTGATACCCAAGAAGAAGGGAGGTGGGAGACCCATACTGGGCCTCAAAGCACTGAATAAATTTGTGAAAGCTCAAAAATTCAGGATGGTCACACTAGCAGTGATCATTCCATCTTTCAAACGGGGAGATTGGTTTTCAGCTCTCGACCTGCAGGATGCCTATTTCCACATATCGATCCTACCTTCCCACAGACGATTTTTCAGATTTAGGCTATGTCTATACTAGAGAGCTTACAGTGGCACAGCTGTACCAGTGTAGCTGCACTGCTATAAGATAGCCCGTGTACCTGCTCTATGCTCTCCGATCGACATAATTAAACCACACCCCTGAGCGACATAAGTTATAACCACAAAAGTGCTAGTGTAGACATAGCCTTACACTGGGCCAGGACCATTACCGATAGAGAGTACTCCCCTTTAGCCTCTCATCGGCTTCGCGAGTATTCTCAAACGTCTTCTCGGTAGTGGCAGCTCACCTATGCTTTCAGGGGATTATGATCTATCCCTATCTGGACGATTGTCTCCTCAGAGCCTGCTCCTTCAGCAAGGCCCACCAGGTTACCCAAACCGCTGTAGACTTGTTCACGGAACTGGGTCTCCAGATCAATGTCCGAAAATCAACATTCATTCCCTGTATAGCACTTAGAGTTCATAGGAGCCAATCTTGACTCATTACAGGCGAGGGCGCTCCTGCCACAGCACAGGTTGCACACACTGGTCACGCTCATAGAGACACTACAGATCAGCCCTCAAATATCAGTCAGACACTGCCTCCACCTCCTGGGATATAGGGTGACTGGCGAATCCATGGTACCTCATGTCAGAATTCACATGAGGTGCCTCCAGATGTGGTTCAGCTCTGTCTGCACTCCGAACAAAGATAGACTAGACAAACCATTATCACTGCCCACCAAATTCTAACACTCCCTGGACTGGTGGAAGGACTTAACAAATGTCTGCACAGGGGTCCCTTTCTTGCAAACTCCCATCATTACTCCTCACCACCGATGCATCCCTCAGAGGATGGGGCACATATGTCAACAATCTTACGAGACAGGGCAAGTGGTCATCCATGGAAATGTCTCTTCACATCAACCTCCTCGAACTTAGACTGGTCAGGAATGCCAGCACCCACTTCCTTCCACTAATCAAGGGTACACACACAAGAGTCTTGACAGACAACACCGCATGTATGTACTACATAAATCGACATGGAGGCGCCAGATCATCCTCCGTTTGCGTGGAAGCACTAAAGCTATGGGACCGGTGCATTTCCCACAGAATCACACTATCACAGCCTACCTTCCAGGAGTACAAAACTTGATAGTGGACCGTCTCAGTCGCAAGTTCCCACATGACCACAAATGGGAGATAAACTCAGCAATACTGCACATACTGTTCAGGAGGTGGAGGAGACAACTACAGACTTGTTCACCACTTACCTGAACAATGTCCACACTATTCTATGGCAGGAATAGGACAACACTCCTTGGGCAATGCTTTCCTTCTTCTGTGGAACAGGGACCTTCTCTACACCTTTCCCCCATTCCCCTTACTGTTGAAAGTCCTGTTAAAAATAAAAAGAGGGAGAGCAAACATAGTGATTGCTCCCATCTGGCCAAGACACATGTTTGTACCCTTACCTGTCACAACTGGTGACATGCCCTCTGATCTCTCTCCAACCCACTCCATGTCTCCTCTCACAGAACAAAGGACACACTCTTCATCCCAATCTGCAGATACTCCGACTCAAGGCCTAGCTCCTTCATGGTTCCAGCACATAGAAAGATACTGCTCTGAGGAGGTACAGGAAGTGTTGTTACAGTAGAAAATAGTCTACCAGTCATACTTACCTGCAAAAGTGGACCAGGTTTCAGGTCTGGTGTAATTCCAGGCAAATTTCCCTGATATCTGCTAATCTTCCAGTGGTCTTAAATCATATACTGACTCCCAAGAAATCAGGACCAGCTCTCATTTCAAAGTTCACCTAGCGGCCATAGCAGCCTTCCATCAACAAGTAGAGGGCTCTCACACCCAACCGCAAAATGATTCTTCGGGGTATAGTAAACCTTTTCCCCCAACCCAGATGTCCTATCCCAACATGGGACCTAAATCTAGTACTAAAAAGCCTAACTAAACCGCCCTTTGACCCCCATGGCTACTTGTTCGCTCACATATCTGTAGCTGAAGACAGCCTTTCTGGCGGCAATCACCTTGGCAAGACCGGACCCCAAGTTCATTCCCAAGGTGACCTTGTCTTTTCACATAAACGGACTCACTACCTGACTGTTTACCCTAAACCTCACCGTGATAACAGGGCGCCTATTCTGCACACGCTAAACGTTAGGAGAGCTCTGGCCTTTTATCTGGACAGGACAAAGGCCTTTAGGAAGTCTCCTAAGCTCTTCCTTTTTATTGCGAAGGTCTAAAGGTGCACCAATATTGGCCCAGAGACTCTCCAAATGGGTCTCAAACTGTATCCAATACTACTATGAGGTTCTAAACGTAATACCTCCATCTGGAATCCGCACACACTCCCCACGTCTGTTTCCTCCTCTGTCACCTTCCTCAAGAATGTACCTATCTTGGAAATCTGTAGAGCAGCAACCTGGGCATCTGCATCTACCTTCGCCGAGCACTGTGCGATTACTGGGGACTCTGCTTCTGACGCTATCTTCAGCTCCGCAGTATTGTCATCCATAACAGACTAGACTCTGAAGCCCCAGCCTCCCATTGGGGATTCATCTACAGTGGAGCATCCTTGGGAACACTACTCAGAGAAGAAGAGCAAGTTACTCCCCTTGTGCAATAACTAATGATGGTTCTTCGAGAGGGGTGTCCTGTGGGTGCTCCACAACCCACCCTCCTCCCCTGTATTTCGGAGTTCTTGTCAGGGACTCTGCAGTACCGAAGGAACGGAGGGGAGTTCACCCATACACACCTCGTAGCAGAGCATGAGGCGGGGGACAGCGTATGTGCGGGCCGAGTGGACGCTGCTATCAGAGTTCTCCGATCCGCAGCACAGGGACTCAAGCGCCACCTACAGTGGAGCACCCAGAGGGGGACACATCTCGAAGAACAATCGTTCCTGCACAAGGTGAGTGACTTCCTCTTTTCTGAACAGCCTTATATATGGCACACACTTTGATGATTTGCCAGGCAAATAGTCACTGTTATTGATGCTGTTCTTTGAGCCTACCCTATAGATGCACTGTCATATGTTTTAACTCCCGTCCTAGAGATTTTGGGATGGTACCTGAGAATTGTTCCATGCCTATACCTGTCAATATCGAAAAGCTATAAAATGAGACATTTGGGGGGAAATAGGGAAATGCATTATGAGCATTAAATCCACTTTTTGGAGGGAGAGATTTGGAAGAATATTGCAAAAACATTACTAAAGAAATAGCACCAGCTTCCTTTTATGGGGAAAGATGTCATATATGCCAATTATCGCCAGTCTATAGAAAGAAAATCCTCCGACTTCTATGTAAGATTTGGCATTCTTTTCTCTAAGTCCATAAGTTTAATAAAGATGCACTACTTTACCTGACAGTCCTACTCTTAATGTGCAAAATAACTGAACCAGAGTGTGTAACATTAATAAATACTCCTAAAGAAATGTCCTTACATGTATGCTACTATAACATCCTGATCATTGGCTTTCGTTGTTTATGCTCTTCAGATCCGTTTTTGCACATTACTCAGTTCAGGCACTGAAAATAGATTGGCCAGTCTTTTGTTCTAGTCTGTTCATAGTCTGTTTCCAGTCAGTTTCCCCTTGTGGCACAGAGGCACCAGCACAAACTGTAGTGTAGCAAACTGTTTCATAGCATTTTTTTTTTTAAATGATGAAGAAAATTCTATTAATATTAGGGTTTCTGAAACCTTTATATTTTGCTTACTGAATTTAAATATGGGTCCTGCACAAGCTGGAATTGGTCTTTCAGTATTTAGTATATTTTCAAAAGGGGTCAGGTCCAGCCTCCCTGTTTTTGGGGGCGGTTTGCAAAATGAATGATGGACTCAGCTTTTAGTTGCACCTCTAACTTCCTGATTTGCATATTTGCAAAATGAGGACCTGAAAATTAATCTGTAATCTTACTCTGTGAACTGTGGTGCCAGGAGTGTGTGTTTCTTAGTGTGATTCACTAATGTAACACTTTCTTTATAATAAAAAAAGTCCATCTAACTTCATCTATCTTAGATACCACTTTGTTAGGTGTCTTAGAAGTACCTGAGTCAGCACAGGTAGAACTGTTTTTGGAAGTGTCTTCAGTATAAGACCCACCTATTGACTCTAGCTGAATGAAACAAATATTGCTACTTCCGTTTTATAATTCAAAATCTGGCTGGCAGTTCGTTATAGTTTGCTTAGTTTCTATGTTTTTAGATAAGGGTAATATTACTGACTGTAAGTTAGATCAGTTTAATAAGCAGTAATATTTACAGATTTATTTCAATGACAGGGAGTGAAGAGAAAAGCAGTGTCAGAATACCAGTCTCATGATGATAGCTCTGAGAATTCAGAGTGTAGTTTTCCTTTCAAATATGCATATGGTGTAAATGCGTGGAAACACTGGGTAAAAACTAGGAGTCTAGATGAAGATCTGCCAGTATTAGAGGAACTGAAATCAAGTAAGTATTGCCCACATATTTGTAATTAATTTTAATTTTTTGTAAGAACTTTTATATTTTCGTGAACTCTTCACCTTTTATAAACTAATTCTTAATATAAAATATTAACTACTGTTTTCAAGTTTTAATCAAACCCTGTGTACAACAGAATTATTTATTTCTGAAAATGGCTGCTTAACTCTTTTTCCAAGTTCCCACAAACATGGCTTTTCCTAAAGACACCTTCTGCACTAGATTCTGAGTCCTGGGTCTTGTGCTCTTGGTATGAAACAGGATTGACTACTCTAGTTGTCAGCATTTATTGTGGCCCCTTGGTTTTCGAGCAGCCCCCTGGTTCTCCTTATCTCTTAGCCAGCCCCAGAGTTCACATCTTAAGAGGTCTTCAGCTGGGGACGGAGTTGGCAGTGCAGAGCTTCTAACTTCTACCTGTTTGTGGGGCTCTGCTCAAATGGGCTTCGGAGCTATGGAATGCAGCTGCCCTTCCTGCAAGGCTCTTCTGGTATCAGCATTTACCTTGGCCCCTGGGGCCACTAATCTCCTCTTCTGCTAGTCTCTCATGTGCTTTAGCACAGCCATATACACCAGAAATGCAGCCATTCTTTCTGAAACCTCCCTCCCCCACGCCCTGTATTTGAATTAATACCTTGGGCTATTGTCTTACTCCACCTTTTCCTCAGCCTGGCATGACAGTAAATTCTCCACGGTGGGTAATAATCTTCCCATCATGGCACAGTCTAGTCTAGTCAATTAACATAGCCTTGAATCTGGTGGTTTTGCTGCGTAATTTAGGTCAAATATATCAGGTACAACACTGGAACTCACTTATTAATCTGCACAGAGAATGTCTAAACCAGTAGTTCTCAACCAGGGGTTCAGGGCCCCCTAGGGGACCTCAAGCAGGTTTCAGGGGGGCCTCCAAGCAGGGCCAGCATTAGACTCCCTCGGACCCAGGGCAAAAAGCTGAAGCCCCACGGTATGGGGCTGAAGCCCAGGTCTCTGAGCCCCGCCACTCGGGGATGAAGCTGAAGCCTGAGCAATGTAATTTGTGGGGGCCCCGTGGCATGGGACCCCAGGCATTTGCCCTGCTTGCCACCCCCTAACGCTGGCCCTGGCTTTTCTATGCAGCAAACCAGTTATTGTGGCACAGGTGGGCCATGGACTTTTTATAGTATGTTGGGGGGGGCTCCGGGAAAAAAAAAAGGTTGGGAACTTCTGATCTAAACCATTTCCCTTCCCATAGCAAGTAATGTTAATGTTGTTGTGTAATGTTATATTTGTTTTATCTTTATTTTACAGCAAAATCTGTGAAATTAAAGGAAGATCTGCTATCACATACAGTAGCTGAGCTAAACTATGGCTTGTCACGTTTTGTCAATGAAATTCGAAGACCGAATGGAGAGAACTATACACCTGACAGCATCTATTATCTGTGTCTTGGGATTCAGGAGGTTAGTAATCTAGAAGATGCAGTAGACTATGGAGCTGATGATTTGACTCTGATATATACTTTAATGAAAGAATTGGGGATAAGAAAATGTGGATTTATTGGTTGATAAGTGGCTAGGAGGCATTATGAACATAGGAGCTGTGTTAATTTGGAATGCAGAGAGATCATATAAATTACATAATGGAAAGGTGTGTGTTTTGATGATGAACTGCAAATACATCTGGAAATTTGAAAGAAAGGTGGTACAAAATGATACTTTTAAACCTTGTGCTAAATGAAGGTAAGGAATGAGTTGACTTACATTCACTTGTCTGACAAAAACAATTTTTCAAATGTTGCAATTTGTGTGGATTGCCTAAGATGATTTAATGATCAAGCAGAATGAAACCGTTAACTAACTGTATCTACACAGAAAATGACTATTTTCACAAACTGTGGAAGCAACATGGATAACGATGACTAATTTATTCGTTAGTGGATGGAGGGGACAGCTGTGTGGTGGAATGCTTATTGGGCAGAGCTGCCTTTGCTGAATACTGAGCACTATTAGCCTGCCTTATTTTGGGGAATGTAAAAAGGTTTAATAGTTATACCAAGTGATTTAAAATTCTTTCATACTTCAGATCAGAAAAGAGCCACTATAATTCCATTTTAGATAAAGACAGTAAAAGACCATTAGATTCTTAGATAAAGAAGGTGTTCCATAACTTTTATCTTTGAAGGGGCATCTCAATTTTATTTTCTGTTTGTGGTGCAGAAAGCAGCCTGTAGTTTAAACATTCTAAATTCCGAGCTGACAATGATAAGGCTGAAAATTTCAGTCAGTCCAACATCATTTATATATATGTCTAATATAGAGCACCAGCTCTTCTTTAACCAGCTATCACCCTAGCTAATCTTTCTTATTGTTAAGGGAAGGGACTGAAATCAAATAACGAATCCCTAAAACAATCAAAAATATTTTAAAAAATTCTTCTCCAACTATTTAGTTTCTAGTGGGAGCTAGATGATAACTTTCCAAATATCAATCACGAGGAAAAGACAACATCCTTTATTTGGCAAAATATACAACGTTTTTAAGAAAATGTAGTTTAATCTCAGGTAGCTTTCCACCAGTGTCCTTGCATGATCTTCTATCACTCTGACATCAGAACCCCTTGTTAAATGTTTTTAAAACCAGATGTACAGTACTGAAAAAATAAGCCATCTGCTTATAAAACAGTGCTCTCCAAATAGTTGTACTCTCTCCAAATTGTTCTTTTATCTCTTCTACCCTGCCTATTTTTCTGTTGCAAATATTAGGCATATATTTAATTTTAAGTTTATAGTTAGTGCTTTGTCTTGCATGGATATGAATATCAGGAACCCTAATACAAAAATAATATATTGTGACATTGGAGTAGCATTCTTTATTGATCATGCCATTGCAACTATTGTTTGTATTTGTGTTTCATATTTCAATTGGGATAGTGCCTATAGGTCCCAGTGGGATTTAGGGCCCAGTTGTGGTAGATGCTATTCAAATACATAGGAAGACTTGGTTGCTGCACTGAAGAGCTTACAGTCCACAAAGACAAAAATGAGTTGGGGATTAGAGGCTATACACACATGAGAGTCAGGGTGACAGCAAGTACACATCTTGTTAATGCCAGATTTTGTGCATTTTAAGGAAGTATCCTCAAGTGCCTTTCCCCCTTCTCTACAAGCAGAAGCAGGTTCAGACTTTCTCCTGGGGCCTAGCACTGAGAATATTTTTAAGTGACAATGTACTAAATTTGATCCCATTGTCCCTATGTGAAACAAAACCTAACTCATTTCTTAGGTCATTACATCCCTTCCTCCCAGCAGACAGCCCTAGACTGGAATCCATGGAATGGAGAATAAATATAACTTCCAGGAAAACTGTTAAAGGGCTTAAGCAGAGGGGGCTTTGATAAGCTATGAAGGCTTATGTCAGATATTAGTTGTTAAAGGATTTTGCTAGTAATAAAACAAAATTAATATGAAAAAAAACCTCAGACTTGTATTCAAATAAACCAGATAAGTGCTCTATGGAGGAAAACTAAATTGAGAGATCAGTATATTACGGAAAATTAAGAAATGTATGCTCTTTTCAGATCAAAGGAGTAACATTTATATTGAGGAAGAAAGCTGAGAAATTATCAAGGCAGGCAAAAAAAAAAAAACAAAAACTAATGAATTGAGAACAGTATTAAGCCTTCATTCAGACACAGTGGAAATTCCCATGGATCTAAATCTAATCAGCAGTGTTTTAGTAACTTGTACTAATACTGTCCGACAGGTTGTTGGAGAAGGCGGAGGGAAGGACAGAGAACATTTATTCTCCCCCAATAGAATTACCATCGTTGTTGGGACTAGATAGTGCTGCAGTGATGAGTCTTATTCTCTGTTCGGTACAGACTTTGAGCATAATGGGGGTTGTGTAGAAACCTTACTTGTATTTGTTTTTCTGACATTGATATATTTTGAAAGCACATAAGAATATTTTTTTTAAAGGGACACTTGGAAAAAAGCATCAATATGTTCAAGACCAGGTAAATGTGTTAACCAAAACAAGGAAAAAAATAAGTGGAGGGATCCTCTTGAGATTTCTTATACAGACTTGTTGCATTATCTGATTTAGAATTGTAATACATTCAGAATTGCATATCTGCGGTATTGAAAATATTTGTAAGCGTTTTAAGTTTTCAAGAAAGCATTTTTGTAAATGTATATCCATTCCAAATCAATTCTCTGAACTAAGGTACCGTGTATTCAGAAACTTAAGACTTCAAAGAAAGTGTACAGATTCATTTTTCCCTATTATAAAACTAAGTGCAAAGATAAGGTAGTCAAGATATGCTGAACTTCTGCTTAATACAAATGAGTGCTGTGTTTAATGTTATTTCAAGGATGTGTACAAAAATAGAAGCCATTTCCAGAAGTGAGCACATGTTTTATTGTAAAAAGCAACAGAGGGTCCTGTGGCACCTTTGAGACTAACAGAAGTACTGGGAGCATAAGCTTTCGTGGGTAAGAACCTCACTTCTTCACTTGCATCTGAAGAAGTGAGGTTCTTACCCACGAAAGCTTATGCTCCCAGTACTTCTGTTAGTCTCAAAGGTGCCACAGGACCCTCTGTTGCTTTTTACAGATTCAGACTAACACGGCTACCCCTCTGATGTTTTATTGTATTCACTAGCAACAGGCTTGTTTTCACTAAGATAATATTTAAGTGGAAGTTTTAAGAAGCCAATACTCCATTTCTTAGAAATGTCTCCAGAGAGGATAATGTCTAATACTAGTATAGCCCTCATAATTCATTCTTGGTCAATGTTCAAAAGAGCAACCACTTCTGTCTGTAAGATTAAGATAATTAGACATTAGACTGCAGAATATTCAGGCGCCTTGCACAGTCTACCAGTTTTAGAATCATAGAAGCATAGAATATCAGGGTTGGAAGGGACCTCAGGAGGTCAGCTAGTCCAACCCCCTGCTCAAAGCAGGACCAATCCCCAACTAAATCATCCCACCCAGGGCTTTGTCAAGCCTGACCTTAAAAACCTCTAAGGAAGGAGATTCCACCATCTCCCTAGGTAACCCATTCCAGTTCTTCACCACCCTCCTAGTGAAAAAGTTTTTCCTAATATCCACCCTAAACCTCCCCCATTGCAACTTGAGACCATTACCCCTTGTACTGTCATCTGCTACCACTGAGAACAGTCTAGTTCAGAGGTCGGCAACCTTTCAGAATTGGTGTGCCGAGTCTTCATTTATTCACTCTAATTTAAGGTTTCGCGTGCCAGTAATACATTTTAATGTTTTTAGAAGGTCTCTTTCTAGAAGTCTATAATATATAACTAAACTATTGTTGTATGTAAAGTAAATAAGGTTTTTAAAATGTTTAAGAAGCTTTGTTTAAAATTAAATTAAAATGCAGAGCCCCCCGGACCGTTGGCCAGGACCCGGGCAGAGTGAGTGCCACTGAAAATCAGCTCGCGTGCCGCCTTTGGCACGTGTGCCATAGGTTGCCTATCCCTGGTCTAGATCCACCCTCTTTGGAACCCCCTTTCAGGTAGTTGAAAGCAGCTATCAAATCCCCTCTCATTCTTCTCTTCTGCAGACTAAATAATCTCAGTTCCCTCAACCTCTCTTCATAAGTCGTGTGCTCCAGCCCCCTAATCATTTTTGTTGCTCACTGCTAAACTCTTTCCAATTTTTCCACATCCTTCTAGTAGTGTGGGGTCCAAAACTGGACACAGTACTCCAGATGAGGCCTCACCAATGCCGAATAGAGGGGAATGATCACATCCCTCAATCTGCTGGCAATGCCCCTACTTATACAGCCCAAAATGCCGTTAGCCTTCTTGGCAACAAGAGCACACTGTTGTCTCATATCCAGCTTCTCATCCACTGTAATCCCTGGGTCCTTTTCTGCAGAACTGCTGCCTAGCCACTCGGTCCCTAGTCTGTAGCAGTGCATGGGATTCTTCTGTCCTAAGTACAGGACTCTGCACTTGTCCTTGTTGAACCTCATCAGATTTCTTTCGGCCCAATCCTCTAATTTGTCTAGGTCCCTCTGTATCCTAACCCTACCCTCCAGCGTGTCTACCACTCCTCCCAGTTTAGTGTCATCTGCAAACTTGCTGAGAGTGCAGTCCACGCCATCCTCCAGATCATTATTGAAGATATTGAACACAACCCGCCCCAGGACCGATCCTTGGGGCACTCCACTTGATACCGATGCCAACTAGACATGAAGCCATTGATCACTACCCGTTGAGCCCAACGATCTAGCCAGCTTTCTCTCCACCTTATAGTCCATTCATCGAGCCCATATTTCCTTAACTTGCTGGTAAGAATACTGTGAGAGACGGTATCAAAAGCTTTGCTAACGTCAAGGAATAACACGTCCACTGCTTTTCCCTGATCCACAGAGCCAGTTATCTCCTCATAGAAGGCAATTAGGTCAGTCAGGCATGATTTGCCCTTGGTGAATCCATGCTGACTGTTCCTGATCACTTTCCTCTAAGTGCTTCAAAATTGATTCCTTGAGGACCTGCTCCATGATTTTTCCAGGGACTGAAGTGAGGTTGACTGGCCTGTAGTTTCCCAGATCCTCCTCCTTCCCTTTTTTAAAGTTGAGCACTACATTAGCCTTTTTCCAGTCATCCGGGACCTCCCCCGATCACCATGAGTTTTCAAAGATAATGGCCAATGGCTCTACAATCACATCTGCCAACTCCTTTAGCGCCCTCGGATGCAGTGCATCCGGCCCCATGGATTTGTGCTCATCCAGCTTTTCTAAATAGTCCTGAACCACTTCTTTCTCCACAGAGGGCTGGTCACCTCCTCCCCATACTGTGCTGCCCAGTGCAGTAGTCTGGGAGCTGACCTTCTGGTGAAGACAGAGGCAAAAAAAGCATTGAGTACATTAGCTTTTTCCACATCCTCTGTCACTATGTTGCCTCCCCCATTCAATAAGGGGCCCACACTTTCCTTGATCACCTTCTTGCTGCTAACATTCCTGTAGAAACCCTTCTTGTTACTCTTATCATTCCTTGCTAGCTGCAACTCCAAGTGTGATTTGGCCTTCCTGATTTCACTCCTGCATGCCTGAGCAATATTTTTATACTCCTCCCTGGTCATTTGTCCAATCTTCCAATTCTTGTAAGCTTCTTCTTTGTGTTTAAGATCAGCAAGGATTTCACTGTTAAGCCAAGCTGGTCACCTGTCATATTTACTGTTCTTTCCACACATCGGGATGGTTTGTTCCTGCAACCTCAATAAGGATTCTTTAAAATACAGCCAGCTCTCCTGGACTCCTTTCCCCCTCATGTTATTCTCCCAAGGGATCCTGTCCATCAGTTCCCTGAGAGAGTCAAAGTCTGCTTTTCTGAAGTCCAGGGTCCTTATTCTGCTGCTCTCCTTTCTTCCTTGTGTCAGGATCCTGAACTTGACCATCTCATGGTCACTGCCTCCCAGGTTCCCATCCACTTTTGCTTCCCCTACTAATTCTTCCCTGTTTGTGAGCAGCAGGTCAAGAAGAGCTCTGCCCCCAGTTGGTTCCTCCAGCACTTGCACCTGGAAATTGTCCCCTACACTTTCCAAAAACTTCCTGGATTGTCTGTGCACTGCTGTATTGCTCTCCCAACAGATATTGGGGTGATTGAAGTCCCCAGTGAGACCCAGGGCCTGTGATCTAGTAACTTCTGTTAATTTTTGAAGAAAGCCTCGTCCACCTCATCCCCCTGGTCTGGTGGTCTATAGCAGACTCCCACCACGACATCACCCTTGTTGCTCACACTTCTAAACTTAATCCAGAGAGACTCAGGTTTTTCTGCAGTTTCATACTGGAGCTCTGAGCAGTCAGACTGCTGTCTTAAGTACAATGCAACTCCTCCACCTTTTCTTCCCTGCCTGTCCTTCCTGAACAGTTTATATCCGTCCATGACAGTACTCCAATCATGTGATTTATCCCACCAAGTCTGTTATTCCAATCACATCATAATTCCTTGACTGTGCTAGGACTTCCAGTTCTCCCGGCTTGTTTCCAAGGCTTTCTTGTAATGTCTGGCTAACAAGCATTTCTTGTAATGCTGCATATCATTTTCTTGTAATGCTGCATATCATTACCATGAGTAAATATTTTTCTTTGCTCTGTATTAGAAGTAAAGGTAATTCTGTCATTTGTATTGTTGTCAATAATCACACTTTACATTTAAAATGTAGTCCTGCTAAAAATGTATCTACTCTGAAGACCTAGTTGGAAATGAAAAATAAGTGTTGGTGCCATAACTAAATACTTTGTTTTTTAGAGATTTTTAAAAAAAAAAATCCTTTTCATTGATGTGAGTTAGGCTTCTAATTAAACCAATATTTTTATCTTTAATATTTTCTCCAATACTTTTCTCTTTAATTTTGTTGTGCCCAATATTAGATGTTATGTGACTTAAATGCTACACTACTTTGTTTTATAGCGAGCCTACAACTGCTAAACTATTAGAAAATTTCATTGTTTTGTGAGAAGAAATGCCGGCTCATAACATATGTTGTTTTGTCACTGATTCTCCCAACACAGTAAATATTCTTTGTTTTTCTTGTTTTTAGTATTTGTATGGAAGCAATCGAAAAGACAATATATTTATTAATCCAAGCTACGAGACATTTGAGCAGGAATTAAATAAAATCCTTAAAAGTTGGCAACCAAGCATACTTCCAGATGGTAATTTTCTTTTTTGTCATGTACAGTCTTCTGTTAACAGTTCTGTACTCTGTACTGCAGATATACACAAACAAATATTGTGTGCCTTGTGATGGTGATTGATAACATTAAAACAAATAAATAAAATGGTAGGTGTCTTTCACCTTGCCTATCTGGCTCCCGCTACCCCCTCCTCCCCGTCATTGCAGGGGATGAGGTCAGCCTACTGAGCAGAGCTCTGCAAAGAAGATGTAGCAACATTAAGACAACTTAGGAAATGGTAGGGAAAGGTGAACCTGTATCCCTTCACTCCTGTAAGCTATCTGGTACAGTTTAGGGGAGGAACACCCGCACTAGCCATACACACCCAACAGAGGAGCGAACAGAAGGCCTAGGCGCATCACTTGTGCTGCCTCCTCTTTGCCCAAAGGTATCTGGGTCCTTTTCAGAATATAGGGGGTGAAACAAACCCCATCGTTCCCCACCCCAGGAATGGGAGAGGTAGCTCTTGGGGGCTGTGAAGGAGCATTTGTGGTCATCACTCCTCCGTTGAAGCTGGAGCAGCCCTGAGAATAAGAGGAGAAACAACCCACCTCTGAAAAAAGATGGGAGAGAGTTTGGTATGTGTGAAGAGCATTGTAGGGTGCTCAGTGGGGCTGCAAAGTTAGGCACTTTGGTTACTGTGATGCACCTACCCCCATAACCTCTCAGTCTCAGCAGGAATGGGCAGATCTCCTGTGATGAGTCTCGGAGGGTGTGTGTGGGGGAAATATGAGGTAGGAGAGGAACTCATTTCTAGTCTCCTCTGCCCTCTCTCCCAGTATATCAGAGTGCTGCCAGGAGAGACCAGCTCAGTGGTCCAGCTAACATCATCACTCAGGGAGCTGAGCACACAAGACCAGTTTCTGTAATTCTTGTGTTCCCTGCTGTACTCCACACTCCCACAGCACTCTTTCCCATCTCTCTTCGGAGCTGGCTGTTTATAGTCTTATTTTCAAGGTTGCCCCTGCTTCCAGTTGGATGGGGGCAGTCACAATTTTTCCTTCCCAGACCTCCCCAACTGTCCCCCATTTCTGGAGTATAGGGTTGTTTCTCTCCCTATCTCTCTCTTTGGGGAATAGAGGAAGGGGTAAAAGTGCTATTTCCCAGCCCCTCTCCTTTCTTCCCTCTTGAGATTGTGGACTGTCAAGTTACACTAGAATTTTTCTACCGCAAACCCATGAGAAGGAGGCAGGTGCACTTTTCTTTTCTCCCTTTCCTCCAGTGATCTTAGGTCTGCTGTAGCCTCTTTAGGTAGCAACTGCTGCCCTAGCTGACTTCTCCACCTAAAGTGATATAGGAGTCTTTTCTGGATGAGGCGTCTATCTGCGATCAGAAAACTGAGAGGGTCAGTCAGGGGCCCTTACATGTGCCAAAAAACTCAAAAACCCAACCCGAAAACAGAGTTTTGTTATGAAAGGACCCAAGGTTGGTCACTTTCTCTGACCTTCACTTTTTTATGAAGTGGCATCAGTTATGAGAGTGACAATTTAAGAATCCTGTTGAAATAGTTTAACAAAAAAAGTGTTGCTTGTGTTTCTTGCTTATGTGGAAATTGCAGTTTTCTCTTCCTGAATCAGTGGGTTTCAATTTCTCCTCTTAGGGATGTGGGCAGTTTTCCATTGAATATTGAACATTTTGTTTGATTTTTGCCGTTGATAGAAGTTGCTGATTCTTTGAAATGTGGGTTGTTTGCCTCATTGTATTTTCTCTAATACATTTTTTCCCCCCCCGGAAGGGTCAATATTCTCTCGAGTTGAAGAAGATTATCTTTGGAGGATAAAACAGCTAGGATCACACTCTCCATTTGCTCTTCTGAATACACTGTTCTACTTTAACACTAAATATTTTGGCCTGAAAACAGTGGAGCAGCACTTAAGACTTTCCTTTGGCACCGTTTTTAGACAGTGGAAAAAAAATCCTCGAACAATGGACAGCAAAGCTTGTCTTCGATATCAAGTTTCTTCCCTATGTGGCGCGGATAGTGAAGGTATTATTATCGGTTTCAAAATAAGTATTACAGAGGCATCCAAATTTTGCCCAACTGAGGGCCACTTTGGCACCTTGCCAGGAGCCTGAGGACCGTACCTCATTTGCATAAAACTGAGCAGCTTGTAGCTATTGGATCTTTAATATGAATGTGTGGTCTGCAGCGACTTCAAGGTCCCTGCATTAAATGTTCCATCTTGATCCAAGTAGCCTCCATGTCAAATGTTGGAACCTTGTCTATGGGCTGCATCTCCAGTATTCTGGGTTGTACTTTTGTTCACCCTAATCTATTATGTTAAATATAAAAATGAAATTACCTTATGTTTTCAAGTTTGGGCTTAGATGGGTTTTTTCCTTTTTAAAGATAAAATTACTACTGGAAAAAGGAAACATGAAGATGATGAGCCAGTGTTTGAACAAATTGAAAACACATCAAATCCTGCTAGATGTCCAGTAAAAATGTTTGAGTGCTATCTATCTAAGAGGTAAGTGTTTCATGGACTAGTATACGTATGTTTTTTAGAATTGTGAGGGTGCAGAAGGAGAGACTATTATGGTGCAATGTGAAATAAAGTTTACACAAATAAAGTGAATGTATTGCTTGGGGAAAGAGGCAGATTGAAAGTACTGAAATTTGCAACAAAAACTTCCCCCTTCTGCTCTGCAGAAAGACACTCCATCTAGGGGTAAGAGTATGGTTTGGTTTCGATATCTATTAAATCATGAGAATCTCAGACTTGCCAACAGGACACCCAGTTGATTCATATATTGATGATGTGTCTTGTGGTGTGCATATCTGTTCACTAATTGGACTGCAAAACAGTCTTATTTCATATAGACCTTCGAAAAGTCACGTGATGGCAACAACTTTCAGTTACTACTTATTTCTGGATTTGGTAACCTAGGCCTATAAAGCTCCATTATCTTTTGATTCCTTTTTGTTTAGATGTTAAATAAGAATGTGAATGATGTAAAAGAAAACCACCAGGTATATAAACTTGTAGAGATTCAAATGCTCAACACCAAGTTAGTGCCTTTTATTTGTGGTGATATGTTGTTATTCCAAGCAAATATTCTCTGTTTTTGTTGAAGACAAGTATTTTAAGTTTTTTCTGTTACTGATTGAAAGACTCTCAAACAGCTGTAATTCTGCTCTTATTGGACTCCAGATGCATGCTAATATTCTCTTGGTTTCTTCAGAATGAAATAAATATTAGTTTGAACAAACCATGATCATGTTATGTCTTCCCCTGCATTCTTTATATTGCTTGTAAATTGATGAATTGGTGTTAAGGGCCCAATTCTGTAATTCTCAAGTCAGGCAAAAATCCCACTGAAAATAAGTTGCACATTAGTTACAATTTAATGAAAAGTTCTGTTATGCAGGTAAATATTATCGAATAATTTAAAAAAAAAATTCTAGAGTTTATTCTCATTTGAAGACTGCTGCTTATATGGTAGATTTCAAGTTCAGATTGTTTTGTTGTTACCCAGGCAGAATACATGCTTCGAATTTTTTCACAATGAGAAAGAATAATTTTTTCACTAGCCCATGACTTAGAAATGGATGAATGGTTATTAAATGAACTATTTAATAATAATAATTAATAATAAAAAAAGCTTCAGGCAGACAAAACTTTAGAAAATTTCATTTCAAAAGTTGAATGTTTTGGAAATGTATATGTGGTAGAAAACTGAAGAACTTAAAATGGGAAACATTTTACAACTTTTAAATAATCTGAGAAGTTCCATAGAAATTTCACAAAGTATAATATAAAGCCCAAAATGTTTTAGCAAACTGCACTTTATCCCTAAAAAGTGAAGATATAATTTGAATGTATGGCAGAAACAAAGTCCAAGTATAGCATTTTACCTCTTTGGTTTCTCGCTGTGGTTTTCAGTGTTCTATTAAATATTTGAAAACCAGTTCCCATTAAATAGTCCTTGCCCTGCTAAAATATGTTTGCTTAGACACTAGAATCACACACCTTGGGAAGATTGTATGTAATAGCACGTTGTAGAGGTAGACTTTTGTTAACTACTGCTATGTAGCCAGTAGATGGAGCATACAAAACACTTTCAAGAAACTTAATTGAAAATAGTGAAAGGAGAGCGAAAAGCAAACAATTTTAGAAGTTTTCAAAATAGCTCTTCTGTTCCTAATAATGTCACAATTGTAAAGTACAATATCTTAAAATAGCTCTTGGTCATTTTCCCTACTGCAATTGCAGGCTGTCTTTTCTGGTCTTGTTTGCTGCCACACCTTGTTAATACCCTGACCCAATGGAGGAGAGGTTTCCTGCACAGTTGAAGTTATTTTGTAAAATACCTCTTTAAAACAACATTTAATTAAAACTGTTCTCTCAATTTTCAAGTAATGGTCCCTATATTCTGTAAGTGGGTTTTGAAACTGGTACTTGAGAATCAGCTGACAACCTGCAGCTGAAATTTTAAAGGCACACCTCTCACTTTCAGCAAACAGGTCTGATTGTTGAGCATCAGTTGAGAATATTAAAATGTTTAAATATAATATTTCAAATCTAAACTTCCAACAATGATATCTGTTTCTATCAAAGTAGGAAAGTAGCTGCTCTTGCAGCTGAGTGAGGCTATGTCTACACTACTGTGGTAAGTCGACCTACGCTACGTACCTTAGGTCGAGTTACTGTGGGGTCTACATTGCGAGGGGTCAACGGGAGAAACTCGACTGGAGAGCGATCTGCTGTCGATTTGACAGGTCTTTACTAGACCCGCTAAATCGACTGCCCGTGGATAAATCTCAGAGCGTCGATCCCGGCTGTGTAGTGTAGGCCTGCCCTGTCTGCAATCTGCAAGTGCCAGTCCGAAAAAGCCAGCTAAATACTTTGAGCCAAAAAGCATGTCCCAGTACTATTGGCTCTTAAAATCTGTAATATTTAAGGGGGAGTAGAATAATTTAAAAATATAATCATAAACTAGATGGGCAGCTTTGTGTTGAGAATTTCCTTAAGAATCCTCTCCACTGTCTAAGAATGCTGAGATGCATCTGAGCCACAACAGCACAAAGTTCACCAGATTTGCATGGCTCAGTAGGAAACTGCAAAGCAGCTTCATAGGAGAAACAAGAGGAACCATATAATAGGGACTCCGGAGCTAAGGCAGCAAGATAGTAAGCCTATGCCCAACAACCAAACCTTGGAAAGAAAAGGCAGGAAAAAGATTTTTTCGTTTCTCTCTTAAGACCGGCCATACTGGGTCACACCAAAGGTCCATCTAGCCCAGTATCCTGGCCAATCCCAGGTGCCCCAGAGGGAATGAACAGAACAGGTAATCATCAAGTGATCCATTCCAGGTCACCCATTCCCAGCTTCTGGCAAACAGAACCTAGCCATTGATGGAGCTATCCTCCATTAATTTATCTAGTTCTTTTTGAACCCTGTTATAGTCTTGGCCTTCACAGCATCCTTGGGCAGAGAGTTCCACAGGTTGACTGTGCGTCAACCTTTTTTTAATTTTAAGGAAATATATAATACTCCTCTACCTCGATATAACGCTGTCCTCAGGAGCCAAAAAATCTTACCGATTTATAGGTGAAACTGCGTTATATCGAACTTGCTTTGATCCGCCGGAGTGCCCAGCCCTGCCCCCTCCGCGCCCCCCCCCCCCGAGCACTGCTTTACCGCGTTATATCAGAATTCTTGTTATATTGGGTCGCATTATATTGGGGTAGAGGTGTAGTTTTTAGTTTATAGAGAGCTACAGCACCTTAGATCGAAAAGCAACCTCAGCTGGACAAGAATGCTTGAAGCCATTTATGCCACCATAAGGTCCCATTTTCAAACCAGAAGGCAGTATTTTTCCACATTAATCCTCAACTCCTAATATGTATATGCACAATTATAGTTGTACACACAGGATGTTAAAAATCAAAACCTGTGTAGATTTGTCATGTGAAACTTTGACTCTTTTGACCATTTTTTTTTTTTCCTTTTAGCCCACAGAATCTTAATCAGAGAATGGATGTGTTCTATTTACAACCGGAATGCTCTGTTTCCTCAGATAGCCCTGTCTGGTATACTTCCACTTCACTGGACCGCAACACTTTGGAACACATGCTCGTACGGGTTCTTTTAGTAAAAGATATTTATGATAAAGACAATTATGAACTGGATGAAGATATAGATTAAAACAAACTTCCAAAAGCTGTCAGGAAAAACAAAACAGCATTAGATAGTCATGCTGCTAGACCTTTATTATGGAAACCATTTCAAGTTTACTCTTCGTTTTATGAGTTTTGTAGCAGTGTACCCTGACCTGGGTATTACCATGTAAATAATCCGTGAGTGAAAGTTGCCATTATCCTCTTACGTAGTGGTTTTAGGATACTTAACAAACACATTCAAATTCTTTTTTTTATTATTATTTATTTGATTAGGTATGTTTGTAACTTTTTACATTGCGAAATATGAATGAGAATGTGCCATGTGTAATTTTTTTTCTTGTAGTAAGAAACATCCATATTGCACAACTCTACTGTTGCAAGCTTCCTTGAAAGGAGGCTCTTTTACTGGGTTCTTCAACCAGACGGTTGTGTATGGGTAGCACTACTAAAGTTTAGAACTTGCTGTGTCTTTCAAATTTTTAAATAAATTGTAAACTAATAGGTTTTTTACTTTTTAGTTACTGAAGCCTTATAAGGTTATGTAGAGAGATTCCATCTTATGTACCAAAAATAGACAAAAGAGAATGCTGTCAATATTGGTGTACTGTAATGTGAATCTATACTGGTGAAAACAACTTTTTTGTTGCCCTTATTAAAACCTTAGTGTCCTTTCCTTATTTGTGACTCTCTGAATTGCCCCTTCAAATAAAATATATATTCAAAATGAGTGTAAGCGTAAGGCACGTGATCATCTAGACATTTATTTTGTAAAAATGTCTGATGGCAATGCTATAATTTTCTTTTCCATTTTTATTTTGCCAAACATAAATGCTGGTACCCCATATTTCTGTACATCAGTCCTTCATAGCCTTAGCAAAAGGGACTTTAATGCAGTATTATAAAGAGTAATACAGTATACTACATTTTTAAACTTTCTTCATTTGTCATTGCTATGCTGTACTTAAATACAACTAACATTTGATTATGGGTTGAGAGAGTTCTTTTAACTAATGTCTCCATTAAAAAACAGAAGACACGTGAAGTGGCAGAAAGTCAAAAGATAATTTTAAAAAAATCTGCTGTCCTTTGTTCTTTGTCTGTTCAATATATTTATTTTGCATAAGGAATCTGATTTCCAGATGTATATGTTCAGCCTCTAAAGTTTTGTTTGTTCCCTGCTCTTGTTTGACTAATGCAGGCAATATGGTGGTTTGTGCAATATTTCCTGTAGTACTCAAGAAATCATAGTACAGCATTCTACTATAAAGTAGGTAATTGGTATGGTATTCCTAATGATTTAAGAATCTATCAATAACTATCAATTATTACTGAGATGAAAGAAAGAAAATTGTTTTTATATATCTTATCGCCATGAGATTCATTTCCTGCAAAGATGCACGACTTTTTCATTTTCCTCATTATAGAAGAATGGACATAGGGATGCTTACTTCTACAAAGAAATAAAGCTGCTAGCGCTTTGTTTTGATAAAGAAATTTATTTAAATTTCTGTTACTCTCTTCTGACCATGGGTATGTATTAACTTTAGATATACTACTAATAGAAAAGCAGATGAATATACACATTTTTAATTTCTTTATTTTGATTGGCTGAATTGGCACCAGGTCCCCCAAAATGATTACAGTTGTTCCATTGCCTGAAAAATCAGGCAACGTTTCACAGCACTAGTCAATAGATTATTTAACACAGGGGTCGGCAACCTTTCAGAATGTTGTGCCAAGTCTTCATTTATTCACTCTAATTTAAGGTTTCGCGTGCCAGTAATACATTTTAACGTTTTTAGAAGGTCTGGAATACTTGTGGCACCTTAGAGACTAACAAATTTATTAGAGCATAAGCTTTCGTGGACTACAGCCCACTTCTTCGGATGCATATAGAATGGAACATATATTGAGGAGATATATATACACACATACAGAGAGCATAAACAGGTGGGAGTTGTCTTACCAACTCTGAGAGGCCAATTAATTAAGAGAAAAAAACTTTTGAAGTGATAATCAAGAAGGTCTCTTTCTGTAAGTCTATAATATATAACTAAACTATTGTATGTAAAGTAAATAAGATTTTTAAAATGCTTAAGAAGCTTCATTTAAAATTAAATTAAAATGCAGAGCCCCCCCCCCCCCCCCCCCCCCCCCCCCGCCCCGACCGGTGGCCAGGACCTGGGCAGTGTGCCACTGAAAATCAGCTCGCGTGTCGCCTTCGGCACACATGCCATAGGTTACCTACCCCTGATCTAACATATAGTGCTCAGTAATCTGTTGACTGTTGCTGTGAAATGTTTCCTGATTCTCCAGGCAATGGTGCAACTTCAGTAACTAAAATATTACTTAATGCCTGTTTTTTCAAGCAACAGCAGTACAAAATACTCATGAGATAGAAAAGTTACTCGATTGTAAAATAAATTTCAAGCACTATAATCACAGTTTTAATAGTTCTATGTTTTGGGAACTAAGTTTCCAATTCTGTGAAGTACTTAAGTACAAACTTAACTTTAAGCAAATGAATAGTCCCATTGAGTTCAGTGGGACTACAGTATTACTAACCTGCTTAAAGTTAAACATGTGCTTGAAACCTCTGGTCAGCAAAGCACTTAAGTATATGCTTAACTTTGAGAGATAAATTTAAACTATAAATGTTTAACTTGTTACGTATATGCTTAAGTGCTTTTGCTAAAAGCAGTAAGAGACCCAATTTCAGGAGGGTCCATAAGCATGTGCTTATGTCCATCCCTGTTGAGGACAACACTTTAGCACTGATTCAAGAAAGCACTTAATGGTTGACTCTGTGCTAAAATTAAGTATATGCTGGCATGTTTTGCCTGAATCAGAAGCTAACCCAGTGTCCTCAAAATCTGATTATGGATATCCTTTAAGAAAATAAGGACTCTTGTTAATATGACATACTGGAGACTAACCTACATTGTTTTCTATTTCATAAGGAAGTGATGACTGAAGTCTATTAGAAATCAAATTATTGCCATAAATTTCTCTCATTCTCTACCCCAATTCCACTCTCCAATAAAAACACAACCATAATTTAGGCAGGCTTTAAAATAGAAGCTTTTACATATAGATCCAAGTTGGTAATACAAAGATGGCTGACATGAAAATAACTTATTCCAGAAGATGGAGCTATTCCACCATTAGCAATAATGTTTATTCAAGTAGTGTATTTAGATCAAACATTGTAAACTGTTGGGATACTGTAGTCACATCATGCCTCAATGTATACATGTTATTACATAATTTCTAAATTTTAATGGTGATGCAAAATGCAATAAACAGCCTTAGCTTTAAAAAAATAAATAAATGCAATTTTGTAATAATTAGGAGTTGAGGGCAAATACTTTTTCTTTTTAAAGACTGTTGCTAGTCCAGTTCTTGACTATCTTGGTTCCAAGGAACAACATGAAGAAATAAATTAATGTGTAGGAATCTATAGCCGTCTTGTTTCATATCGGGTGTCTAGGTTAATGGCATGGATCAATAATTTGCTTGACACCCTCTACCCCCAATCTTGTGCAGAGTAAAGAGGGAAGTGTGAAGAAGTACCCTGGCTTTCTTGGCCATTGGTGGTAACTATGGTACAGCTCACCTTAGTTAGAAATATAACTTGGTAACTAGTCTGCTGTACACAGTCTGTTGTCTGTGAGATACCTCATTCTTCCTCCCCCCTCTCTGAGGTACTGGTAGCATGTGCTAGCCTAAATACATAATTTTTCTGCCACGTCCCAAAATCTGTCAGCATGTGCTAAATGTCTCCTTTTCTGCATGAAGAAAAAGTTTTATCTAGAGAACCAAATCTCCCAAGAAACCTATATTTTTAATAATTAAAACAAAGATGGCAGCTTGAAGATACTGAGAGAATTAGAGTGGCAACACTAGGCAAGATGTAATGCAAATACAATTTTAGTGAAAATTTTATACAAAGGAAAAGTTCCTTTTTGAAAATTGTAAGTAGTAATATTTGTTTTTCTATTAAAATGATGATTGCTATACAGTGGCATTCTGGGCATGGAAAGAAAATGTATGTTATATAAGTAAACCCAGGCTTTTGTAATTATTGGCTTATGATATAAAGCACAATGAAGACTTGTAAGAGTTAACTTTTAATTGAGCAAAAAGTAGTTGCGTAGATAACCTCAACATTTAACATCTCAATTGAGAAGGAGACTGAAAACATAAATCTAGAATGCAATAATAATTTATTGGTATTACTGTACTGCTTGGGGGCTCCATTATGCTAGGTATGCTGTACAAATATATATAAAAAAACATGATTTCTGCCCCCCAAAGAGTTTGCATTCTAGAAAAAGGACACAGACAAAAAGCATGTGTATGGAGAGGACGAAAGATAACATACAAGCAGAATGATGCTAGGCACACATCTTAGTTCCATATTTTCTTGTATATATTTTAAATTTTTAGCTTAACTACTACTTTCGGCTATTCTATTTTTTATTAATTTTGGTCTAATGTTCTTTTAAATAGACAAAAATAAAATTTCAGACCTCTTTAATCAATTTTATTCCAAAATAACGAAGCTTGTAGAGAATGTAGATTGGGGGCTGCTGTTCTCCCACTTGTAACATAAGTGAATTACACAGTAGCAATGAATTATACAGTAGCAATTTTAAAACTGATAAAGTACTCTTTCCACACAACACATAATTATGTCAGTGAGTTCCCCAATCTGAATTGTCATAGAGGTGAAGAATTAGCAAGATTCAAAGTGGGATTGGACATTTATATGGAAAACAAGACTATCCGGAATTTTGGAAGGGGTATTAAATGTCATTCTTAAAACTTTAAAACAATCTCTAACTATTAGGGTTTAGAATGAGACCTTCATCAAGGTAGATGATCTAAGAGCTGCCATGCTGCAGGGGTGAGTTTGGGGTTTTTTTGCACTTCCCTGTGAAGCTTCTGGTACTGGCCACAGGCAGAATACGAGACTAAATGGACCTCAAGTCTGATCCAGTCTGGCAGTTCTTCATTTGCCAAATTTTCATGAAAGGCCTCTGCTTGAAAGACCTTGCATGATATGCAGATTATACCAAGAATCCCACAATCCACTGCTCCAATGCACCTAATCTTGGCGTGAAATGTGGCAAGTGTCTAACAGTGCATAATAACACTACAAACTGCTTGATGGAGATTAATATTTACTCTTTTTAAGCACCCAGAAGTATGTTAGGCACCTCACAAAATTAAGTGGGGGTTAGATTTTCAGCTCTGCTCTGCTTTTTGTACTGCTCAGGTGGCAGAAAGAGAATTGAAACTGCCTCTTGGAGATTCCAGGTGGGGGAATCCCCAGTGGGTATACAGCACCCCCTATTCAGTATAAAAGGTGATGGCTGGGGCATGCTGTACGCCAGTTATCTTCTATTTGTGAAGAGTCCCTGGGGATAGATGGGGTAGATTAGAGCAGTTTGAAGGCTCTATCTTCAGTTTTGTTTTTGTGAGGTGCTGAATACAAGTTTGGAGCATGTCCTGAACTGTATGTAGTGTTATAAAGTATTAGACAACTTCAGGCTGCTCTAACCTAATTCAGCATCTGGGCAGAAAATCTGGGCATTGTAACAGTTTCCATGACGTCCCTTCCTCTTCGTTGTGCTGAACAGCTCCTGGCCACAGCAAAGATTTTAGCATGTGGTCCAGAAAAGTAAAAATGTAACATGATACAGCTGGGGTTTATCAACAGACAAAAATGCAGATGGAGACAGGAAGGACCAGCGTGATAGTCTCATCTGTTCCTTATCTAAGGGCTAGTCTTTGCTACAGGGGTAAGTCAACTTAAGTTATACTATTCCAGCTATGTGAATAACGTAGCTGAAGTTGACGTAACTTAGGTCGACTTAAGCTGGTGTTTTCACTGTGCTGCATCGACAGAAGACGCTCTCCAGTTGACTTTACCTTACTTTTCTCAGAGAGGTGAAGTACCGGGGTCGACCAGAGAATGCTCTGCCATCGATTTAGCGGGTCTTCACTAGACCCATTAAATTGACAGCCGCTGTATCGATTGCAGCAGCGTCCATCTCCCCGGTAGTGAAAACAAGCCCTCAGTAAGCTATCATTACATCTTGCTGTACCTTTTGTTTATAAACTCCCTCCCTCCTTTCAGTTCTATTGGATAAAAAGGCAGAATTGAGTTTTTAGGAGGGATTTGAATGAGACTAGCTGGTGTGGCAAACAGGTTTAGGGATGCAAACGAGGTATTGAAGCTGGTGCTATTGATGGACAGAGGCAGAGGGATAAATGCAAAAGGAGATCAGTCAGAGAAGACTCTAGGCATTTTGAACAGCTGGTGGAATTTAGGAAGGCAGAATTCATTAACCAATTCTAAAGTCAGAAGGAACCCTTAGAGCATTTAGGCTGACCTCCTGTATGTCACTGGCAAAATAATTTCAACCATTTACCCCGTATGCAATCACTGGAGTTGGAATTAGCTAAAATATCCATGTAGTAGTGTCAGTTGTTCAAAAGAACTGTCAGGCCAGTTAAAATTTTTAGTTTTCAAGATTCACACCAATGTGTCTGTGTGTCCAAACAAGAATAGCAAAAAGTCATCTGTCAAGGGAATATTTTTACTTCTTGGGCTCCAGATTCGTTATGTATCTCCATTCAGTCAAGTCACTGACATAGTAACAATGGTGTGCTTCTACATGCACAATTCTAGCTGGTTGCGATGCAGTTAGATCTCTAACTGTCCATGAGTCTGGAGAATATTTCAACTAGTTTGTCTAATTAAGTATACTTCTATTTGCAACTGAGTTTCCTAGTTGTCAGCTCTCAAAATGAAAGGGAGAAAAAGGTCTCCTAAAAAGATACGATTTGAGCTCTTTGGGATCTTCAGTGGGCAGACCTATCATGAGACCTGTCAGCATAGTTTTGTGCCTACAATACTTCACTTCTGCTAGTATCAGACTGTGCCAATAGTCTGGAAAGAAACAGCAACAGGTACTCTTTGTTTTGGATAAACTCACTGGGAAAAGCGGGGAGTCTTCAACTTCTTCCTGAACCAAAATTTGTCTAATTCGAGTGGCAGGTCTGAAACTTGACTTTATGAACATGAAAAGTAGATACAAAAGGAATTTCTAATTCACCAAATTGTCTAACTCAGAACGGAGTGTGACACAATCTTTTTCTACACCATATGAATTTCTTGGAGAGGTGTTGCTTTGTCTTTTTCAAATCTCATTGCTCCTTGTGTTTCTGGGCTTGGAGATGAAATAAAGGAACCAGAACCATACTGCATATTCCGCAATGATATCAGTGTCAAGAACCTCCCCAGACTTCATTCCCAAGCTTAAATATTTTTTCCACACCTCTCATCGCTGTCATCTTTCTTCCCATCCAAAGTATGAAATGAAAGGATTTTGGCACAAGGTTAGATGTGAAAATAGCAATGTAACATTTTTCTCATAAGGACAAACATTTCAAAAATTTACTTCCCTGTTCATGCTTTGCTAGTTATGTATATGGTGCGGGGGAAAGTTTTATTTAAAAACACGCCAACATGAATGCAAACCACAAGGATCAGAGTTTGTATTTGAGAGGCCTGCAAAGAACAAAACCAAACAGCTTTCTTTTTTGATAATAGGATAACCCAACAAGCTGGACATTTTAGCTTTAAGTACTGGTTTCCCTCCTAATTTTCAGGTTGTTTTCTGTTGTTGTAAACTCTATAGTCATAGTGAAGGCAAGTATTCAAAATATGAGTGCATTGTATAAACAGCAAGCAAGACTTGAGAGAACAGCATGACTGTATACTAACGAGAGTAAATATCTGTAACCTACCATTCACAGATCTAAGGCCAGAAAGGACCATTTTGATCATCTAGTCCTGTGGTTTTCAACCATTTTTTTCATTTGCAGACTCCTAAAAAAATTTCAAATGAAGGTGCAGACCCCTTTGGAAATCTTAGACATAGTGTGTGGATCTCCAGGGGTCCACAGGTTGAAAACGCTATTCTGTGGTAATGACAACCTTTCATAGACCCCTAGACTGACTTGTATAAGACAAGTCAAGACCTTTCCCAAAATAATTCTTGTTTGAACAAAAGCATCTCATTTAGATTAACATCCAATTTTGATTTAAAAATTTCCAATGATGGAGAATTCACCATGACTCTTTATAAATTGTGCCAATAGTTAATTACTGTCACTGTTAAAAATGTGTACCTTATTTCCAGTCTGACTTTATCTAACTTCAACTTCCTGCCATTGAATTGTGTTATATCTTTGTCTGCTAGATTGAAGAGCGCATTATGAAATAGTAGATTTCCAAGTCACCCCTTAACCTGCTCTTTGTTACACTAAATAGGCTAGGGCATGTTTTCCAATTCCAAATTTTTGTGGCACTTCTCTGAACCCTCTCCAAATTATCAACATTCTTCTTGAATTGTGGACACAAAACTGGACAAAGAATTCCACTAGAGGTTGCACTAATGCCTTATACAGAGGTAATATAACCTCCTTATTCCTACTTGAGATTCCCCTGTTTGTGTGCAAGGATCACATTAGCCTTTTTGGCCACAGCACCACACTAGGAGTGCATGTTCAGTTGATTATCCACTAGCCCCCTCAGAGTCACTGCTTCCCTGGATAGAGTCCCTCATCATGTTAGTATGGCCTACAATCTTTGTTCTTAGATGTATACATTTATAATTGGACACATTAAAGTGCATATTACCAAGCTTATCTGGATTGCTCTGAATCAGCAATCAGTCCTCTTCATTATTTGCCACTCTCCCAAATTTTGTGTCATATGCAAACTTGATCAATGATGATTTTGTTAAATATTCTTCTTCAAGTGATTGCTCATATCAATTCCAATTAGGTGTGCGCAGGCTGCATGCACGACAGCCGGAAGATTTTTCCCTTGGAGTATCCCTGCTGGAGTTGCGCCTTCATGGCGTTCAATATACGGCCCTGATGACCCACCACTCCCTCAGTTCCTTCTTGCCGCCAGTGACGGCTAGCTGGAATACTCCGTTGCTCTTGCCTTGGCAAGCACTTTTTTGGTAGTGTCAAATTTTTGGTGTAGTTAGTAATCGTTTATAGTTCATAAGTTTCCTTTGGGGGGGCTCCCCCTCCCCCAACTCTCCCCTGCACCGGGGCGTTCCTCGGTCCCCAGGGTTTAAACTCTGTAAGGACTGTGGCAAATCTATGCTCAGGGGGGACCCACACACTTTCTACTTGAAGTGTCTCAGGGAAAGTCACCAAAAGAGGTGCAGGATATGTAAGGGGTTTTTCCCCAGGACCTTAAAAGACCGGGAGCAAAGGCTCAAGAGCCTCCTCATGGAGGCCGCACTCCAGACAGAATCCAACCCTGGGTCTCCAGAGCCCATGCCCAGCATCTCATTGGTGCAGAGTGCACTGGCGCTAAGGAAGGACTCCAAGGAGACTTGGCTCAGTCCATAGACACCCTGTGAGGCACCGGTCTCGGTCCCCGGTGCCCCTCTCCCCCAACCAAGCCTAAGGAGCCCTCAGCAGGGAGACCCAAACCGAGACCTGTCACCTCAGACCCCCCAGCCTCCCAAGGTCTCATCAACTCCTGCCCGTTCGGGGGTCCAGTTGAGTCCAGGCACTCCCTACTCTCTGGACCGGCATGTCTGAGAGCTTCAGCTCCCTTCTACGCCGGAGGTGTTCGAGGCGACCCATGACCTTATACACCTCACTGTGCTATCCTCCCTGCAGAGGAGAGACAAGTCATCGATGACTGTCCGACCCCAATCTCCTCAAGGGGCAAGCCGACGATGGCGTGCCACTCTCCATCTCCAGCAGGCCACTCCCTGGCACAGTCCACCCACGTGGGGGAGCCGCACCAGTCCCCCAATCCCTGGCACCGCTCACCGGCTCACAGAGCACCTCTCCTCCATGGTCTTCCTTATCAGAGACCTTGGAGGTGGAATCCTACCACTCTGATAGGACCAGGAGCAGAAGGTCCAGGTCCCGGCATGATTGCTAGCCCTATCTGGTGCTGTGGCCAGCCCAGTGGCAACCCCCAATGCAGTGGCCCTTCTGGATGCCCTAGGCTTACCATCAGAGCCAGGGATAGAGCCAGAGATCGAGGTCCAGATCGGCGTCGATGGCGTCAGCATCCTTTGTCCCTCCCTCGGTGGCAGCGACACCTTGCCTTTGTCTGCAGCACCGACAACAGTGGCGGCAGCGACATGGCAACACCGGGTGCTGCATGACCCTCAGCACCGAGGGGAGTTATCAAGGCCCACTGCCAAGGCTTTCATCCTCATTCTCCCCAGACGAGGACATTGCAGGTACTTCAACAGCCCTGGCCTTGGAGGACAGCATGGTCTTGCAGCAGTTGCTGCGGTGGGTAGCCCAGAACCTGGGGATCCAGATAGAGGAGGTGGTGGAGGATGCTGACCCCATGGTGGACATCCTCGCCCCCTCCCGGCCTTCCCTCATTGCCCTGCCACTGATTAAGACCATCAGTGAAATCACAAAGACCTTAGGCAGACCCCAGCCTCTTTGCCCCCTATGGCCAAGAGGAATGAGAAGCAGTACTTCATTCCCTCCAAGGGATCTGAACACTGATATACCCACACAGACCTGATTCCTTGGTTATGGACACAGCCAATCAGCATGAGCACCAGGGCTACCAGGGGCCCTCCCCTAAAAATCGGGAGGCTAAAAAACTAGAACTATTCGGGAGGAAGGTCTATTCAATCGGGGGATTGCAGCTCCGCATATTGAACCAACAGGCCATCGTGAGCAGATACTTGTACAACACCTGCGGCATGATGGCCAAGTTTGTGGAGCTGCTGTCGCAGGACTCCTGCACAGAATTCTCTGCACTGGTGGAGGAAGGGAAACTGATTGCACAGGCCTCCCTACAGGCGGGTTTGGAAGGAGCAGATCCAGCCACCCGTGCAATGGCTACAGGCGTGGCAATGAGGAGCAGCTCCTGGTTGCATGTCCCTACAAGATCCATCAGACTATACAAGACCTCCCCTTCGAGGGTTCGGCCCTTTTTTCAGAGAAGACCGTTAAGAGACTTCATAGGTTGAAGGATTCAAGGGCCACCCTCAAATCATTGAGCTTTCATACCCCTGCGACACAGAAGCAGCACTTCAGGCCACAACTTCTTCCATGGTTCTTCCAGCCACAGAACCGACAGGACAGCTCCCGGAGAAGGAATAGAAGGGGCAGGAAGAGACCACACTCATCCTTGGGCCAGGGCTCTGGCCAGTCAAAGCCGTCTTTGGGCCAGAAGCAGGCCTTCTGAAGGCATGCTCAGGGATGGCGTACCAGCACAGACACTGGATCCACCCCACCTTACCTTTTTATCTAGACTGTCCCCTTTCTACCCTGCATGGGACTATTACATCGGACCGCTGGGTACTCCACACAGTAGAAAGAGGATACTCCCTCCAATTCTCTTCCCTCCCGCCCTTCCACCCCTCTAATGAGCAATTCCTCATTCAGGAGGTGCACTCGGTCCTAGTGCTAGGGGCAGTGGAAGAGGTTTCTCAGGAGCTGAAGGGCAAGGGCTTCTATTTCCAGTATTTCCTGATGTTCCACATGGTCTCTTTGGCCTCCATTATCCCTTCCTTGGATCCAGGGGACTGATGTGCCACCCTTGATTGAAGGACATGTACTTTCACATAGCAATCACACCGTCCCACAGAAGATACCTCAGGTTTGTGGTCAGCCACAGCCATTACCAGTTCACAGTCCTCCCGTTCAGCCTGTCAGTGCCGCCTTGAGTTTTTACCAAGTGCATGGCAGTCATGGTCAGTACGACTCCATGACTGGCTGATCGAGAGCCGCTCCAAGGCTCAAGTGGAGGCACAAGTCAACTTCATAAGAAGGACGTTTGATGAACTGGGTCTTCTCTTGAACGTGGGGAAATCTACGCTGTCCCCAGTTCAGCGGATAGACTTTATAGGGGTGGTACTGGACTCTACACAGGTCAGGGCATACCTCCCAGAATTGAGGTTCTGGGCCCTGAGCAATATCATTCAGTCTCAGGAAGTTCCCCACCACCACAGCAAGGAATTGCCTGAAACTCCTGGGTCACACGGCTGCTTGTATCTATGTGGTGCAACACGCCAGGCTCAGACTCCGGCCACTCCAATCGTGGCTGGCCTCGGTGTATCGGCCAGTTTGGGACAGTTTGGACAGATTCGTGACTCTGCCTCGCCCGGTCCTTGACTCCCTCCTGTGGTGGCTTGACCCGCAGGTAGTATGCGCGGGGGTCCCCTTCACCAGTCCTGAGCCATCCCTCTCGCTGGTGATGGACGCATCAGCCTTGGGTTGGGGCACAGATCTGGGAGACCTCAGGACACAAGGCCTCTGGTCTCAGGTGGCGCTCGCTCTTCACATCAATGTCAGAGAGCTGAGAGTGGTGCGCCTAGCATGCCAGGCTTTCCGAGCCTACTTGCAAGCATCATACCTCCCTGGAGTTCAGAATGAGTTGACGGACTATCTCAGTAGTTATTCCATGGCTACGAGTGGTCCCTGTGCCCAGACATCGTGTACTCCATCTTCCAATGGTGGGGTTTTTCCCAGATAGACCTGTTCGCCACGCGATGCAACAGGAAGTGTCAGTAGTTTTGCTCCTTCCTGAATCACAGCCCAGGCTCCATCTCGGACATGTTCCTCCTCCTGTGCGGGGACCACCTTCTATACACGTTCCCTCCCATCCCTCTCGTTCATAAGGTGCTCATCAAAGTATGGAGGGTAGAAGCTTCAGTGATATTAATAGCCCCTGCCTGGCCCCGCCAACATTGGTACACATCTCTCCTGGAAACGTCTGTGGAAGCCCCAGTCACCTTGCTGCTCTTCTCGGACTTGTTAACTCAGGATCACAGCTATCTCCTGCACCCGAACCTTGAGTTGTTTCACCTCACGGCATGGAAGCTCCATGGCTGAACCCGATGGAGCTCACCTGTTCGGACCAAGTCAGACAAGTCCTCCTTAGCAGTAGGAAATCCTCCACCAGGGCTACCTACCTGGCCAGATGGAAGAGGTATTCAATCTGGCAGGTGCAACACCGTCTGCCTCTGATGCTTGTGCCCATACCCCTTATACTGGACTACCTTCTCCATTTTAAGCAGCAGGGGCTGTCCATGTCGTCAATAAAAGTTCACTTGGCCACCATTTCTGCCTTCCATCCAGGCGCAGGGGGCCGGTTGGTCTTTGCCAACCCTTTGGTCAGCCGTTTCCTGACAGGTCTCGACAGACTATACCCACATGCCTGACAGCCAGTCCTGGCCTGGGACCTCAGTCTGATCCTTTCCAAACTGACTGGACTGCCCTTCGAATCACTGACGACATACTCTCTGCTCTGCCTCTGGTGGCATTTTTGGTAGCGATAACCTCAGCCAGGAGAGTGTCCGAGCTCAGGGCCCTAACATCAGAGCCTCACTACACTGTGCTCTACAAGGACAAGGTTCAGCTCAGACAGCATCCAGTGTTCCTCCCTAAGGTTGTCTCCCAGTTTCATGTCAACCAGACCATTTTTCTTCCAGTTTTCTACCCTAAGCCGCACGCACACAGCAGGCAACAAAGACTTCATTCGCTGGACATTCACCGGGTGTTAGGCTTTTACCTAACAGTTCCCGACATCCATTCAGTTGTTCATCATGGTAGCGGACAGAATGAAAGGGCTCCCGGTCTCCTCCCAAAGGATTTTGTCATGGATCACGTCCTGCATCCGGGAATGCTACGACCTGGTGAAGGTGCCTGCCCCTCTGCTCACAGCATGCTCCAGGGCACAGGCTTCGTCAGTGGCATTCCTGGCACACGTTCCAACCCAGGAAATATGCAGGGCAGCGACGTGGTCCTCCTTTCATACATTCACATCGCATTATGCCATTACCCAGCAGGCCAGAGACGATGCAGCCTTGGTAGAGGAGTACTTGAGTCAATGAACATTTAAGCTCCGACCCCACCTCCAAAATTTAGGCTTGGAAATCACCTAATTGGAATTGACATGAGCAATCACTCGAAAAACAAAAAGCGGTTACTAACCTTCTTGTAACTGTTGTTCTTCGAGATGTGTTGCTCATGTCCATTCCAATATCCACTCTCCTATCCCTCTGTTGGAGTAGCCGGCAAGAAGGAACTGAGGGGGTGGTGGGTCAGCAGGGTCCTATATCAAGCGCCTTGAAGGTGCGACTCCAGGTAGTGCGCAGGACCACCCGATGGATAGAGCTAGGGGAAAAATCATCCGGCACGCACACACCAATTTGGAATGGATATGAGCAACACATCTCGAAGAATAGCAGTTACGAGAAGGTTAGTAACCATTTTTCCTAGGGCCAAGAACCAATTCCAGCAGGACCTCACTAGAAACCCACCTGCTCAATGATGATTCCCCCAAAAATTACATTTTGAGACCTATCAGCCAGTTTTTAATCAATGTAATGTGTGGCATATTAATTTTATATCTTTCTAGTTTTTTAATCAAAATGTGTGGTACCAAGTCAAACACCTTAGAAAAGTTTAAACATATTAAACCAGCCCTGTTACCTTTATCAGTAAAACCAGTAGTCTCATCAAAAAAAGTTTGACAGGATCTATTTTTCATAAATCCATGTTTATTGGCATTAATTATATTACACTTCTTTAATTCTTTATCTGAGTCCTGTATCAGCCACTCCATTATTTTGTCTGGGATCACTGTCAGGATCACAGGTCTAAAACTACTTGGCTCATCCCCTTTACCTTCTTTACATATGCATAGTAGCATGGTAGGCATGTTGATATTTGTAGCCTTTAATTAGTTATGTTTATTGTTAATGAGCTTTTGAAGTATTCTGCCTGAAATTTAATGGGGGAGTTCAGGATTGCTTCTGGCAATAGTAAAGGACCTTACCCCTCATTGCCAAATCAGCAGGCCTGCTATCTCTCCAAAAGTGTCCTCTCTCCTTTTAATCAAAAAACATTTATTATTTGTTCATATTTAGTTCCTGTTATGAAGTACATGCTAGTATGCAGTGGACATATAATGTCGCAGCAATATCTTATTACTTTTCAAGATTTATAATCTTAATTATTTTTCCAGTAACTTAAAAAATGAATTCCTTTCTTCACTCACGTTTTTTGACTGTATCTGTGTCATCAGAGTTAATACACCCTTTTCAAAAAGAGAGTGGTTTTGAAAGAGAAGGAGTAAAGGCACTATGTAATGGACTGATAAGGAATGCAACTCACTTATTTAAAGAAATAATCCTGAAAAGAGTGTCTATCGAAATATTCATACAACTCAGGTGCAATGGAACATAAGAGACTCAGGGTTGGTCTTCACTACGGGGAGATCGACGCTGCTACAATTGATGCAGCAGGGGTTAATTTAGTGGGTCTAGTGAAGACCCACTAAATCGATCACAGAATGCTCTCCGGTCGACCCCGGTACTCCAGCTCGCCGAGAAGATTAAGGTAAATCGATGGGAAAGTGTCTCCTGTCGACGCAGCACAGTAAAGACACTGGGATAAGTCGACCTAAGCGATGTTGACTCCAGCTAGTTATTCACATAGCTGCAGTAGGATAACTTAGGTTGACTTATCCTGGTAGTGAAGATAAGCCCTCAAGTGCTGTCAGCCATGTGAAAAACTTGTTTCATGTACAATTTCCTATCTGTCTAGATACTGGACTGTTTCATTACCATGGTATCGGAATGCCTTACTTTTGAAATGTTACCTTTTTTAAGAAAAATAAGATATGGATGTGCAAAGGGCTATAGATTGATAAACTTTTCAGGAGGAAAAAAGTGTGAAATTTTCACTCTGCTAGAGTCAAAGAAAACTCATATGAAATAGACCTATGAAGTCACCTAAGGCCAGATTGTTATAGATTTTTAAAGGTATCTAGGCACCTAAAGATATAGTTAGGCATCTAGTAAGATTTGCTTTGGGAGTCACGTGCACAGGCACTTTTGAAAATCCCACTAGACACCAAATTGTATCTTTAGGTGCCTACATACCTTTAAAAATCTAGCCCTATGTCTATCCCTCTTCCAGTGCGGGATTGTTCCTTACAGTATAGTCATGTACTTATGGCTCTCAATCTCTTCTCCAACCTGCAGCTAATGGGTTGTGCTCCTACTACCATACTCAAGAAGCACTTCAGACTAGTGACTGAGGCTTGAGTGCTGGGCCACACCCCATCAGAACCTCTGTCTCAAGTGGAGCAGATAAAGCAGCAATCAAGTTTTCTAGTCTGTAAACTTTATTACCTGGCTTTTACAATTTAACTGGGTCAATAATGAGTGATTTTTTTTCTATCTCAAGATATTCTTCAGCTTTCTCTCTCTATCTCTTTTCATCCCACATACTTACTACTGAGGAATTCCCTCTCCAGGAACCAGCCAAGCAGCATCTGCTTAGGCCTGAACTTCCCCCCACCAACATGGCAAGTACACAAAGAAGCAAAAGTCCAAGCCAAAACTATGTTCTTTTTGTAAGGATGCCCTCTTTGGCTCCACTGTGGGAGAGCTCTGTCACAATGACTCCCAAGGAGCAAGGTCCATGTACCCAGTGTCTCCTTTCCTTATGCTGGTTGACTCCCTTGGGGAGACTTTGGACCATGCAGGAATTCCTCAGCAGCGGGAACCACCACACGCTGAATCAACAGTCTTCATGGCATCCTTTACGGGGTAAGTCATTAAATTCTCTTATAATAAAAGCCTCCACTGCATCCCAAAAGATAAGGATTAGAGCACCATCTCACATCTAAAATGGGTGAGTTGATCCCTGGGGTAAAGTCTGTATTGCATGTCAATCCCTATCCTCCCAAAATAGAGAGACGGGGCTCCTTCTCTTTTCTAATTATGCCTTAGATGGCCTTGGGGTGGGGGAGAGGAAATGGAGCAGGCCCTGAATTAAATTGCTAGTCTCTGCACAGGCTGGAAGGCTCTCTACTCTAGAACTGTCAATAGGCCTGGGTTTCGCAGGATTGTCCCACTTTGATACCATCCCCCGTCCTGGTTGAAGCAGAACATGTTCATTCAGGGCCATCCAGAGGAGGGGGCAATTTGCCCTGCCACCCACTTTGAGAGGACCCCCAAATTAAGTGGCATTGCAACCTGGTGCACACAGTTGCAGCACCCCTCTCTCTCTGTGTATAGAGGGGTAGATGGGCTAAACCTGAGTAGGACTGCATCCTCCGCTTGAAATGCTCGGAGGTATGCTCCGGTGAGAAGTGTCCTGGGTCGAGCCTGCTCCCTCTGACTTGCCCCATCCCTTCATGGAAAGCTATGCCTATTCCTGGGCAGGTAGGCTGCCTCTCTTTATTCCTTTCAGAGTAACAGCCGTGTTAGTCTGTATCCGCAAAAAGAAGAACAGGAGTACTTGTGGCACCTTAGAGACTAACAAATTTATTAGAGCATAAGCTTTCGTGGACTACAGCCCACTTCTTCGGATGCATATAGAATGGAACATATAATGAGGAGATATATATACACACATACAGAGAGCATGAACAGGTGGGAGTTGTCTTACCAACTCTGAGAGGCCAATTAATTAAGAGAAAAAAAAAAAACTTTTGAAGTGATAATCAAGCTAGCCCAGTACAGACAGTTTGATAATAAGTGTGAGAGTACTTCCAAGGGGAGATAGAGTCAATGTTTGTAATGGCTCAGCCATTCCCAGTCCTTATTCAAACCGGAGTTGATTGTGTCTAGTTTGCATATCAATTCTAGCTCAGCAGTCTCTCTTTGGAGTCTGTTTTTGAAGTTTTTCTGTTGTAATATAGCCACCCGCAGGTCTGTCACTGAATGACCAGACAGGTTAAAGTGTTCTCCCACTGGTTTTTGAGTATTTTGATTCCTGATGTCAGATTTGTGTCCATTAATTCTTTTGCGTAGAGACTGTCCGGTTTGGCCAATTTATTCTTTATTCCTTGGCAGTGGTCTCCAAACTTTTTTGATCGCACACCCCTATCAATAAAAAAATTTTGAGCACGCACCCCCTGCCGTGCCGAAGCGAAAAAGAAAAAGAAAAAAAAAGCCGCTCGGACTCCCACCCGAACTCCACTTTGGAGACCACTGCCTTAGAGGAGAGGTGAGATAGGAACAGCAGGCATTTCCTTAGGGGCAGTAGCAAGGGAATCCTCAGAGAGGAAGGGCCGGGCCTAAATGAACTGTATTGGGATAGAGAGAGAAATTATATTGGTACCAGCAGGCTGTGAAAGGTAGGGGTGTGTATTTGTGAAACCTGAATTACTCTACTGGTTTTCACTGCTTTCCCCTATCCAGTTTAGCTGAGCTTGGCAGCCTAAGTATTGAATGCAAAGGCCCAAGAAGAGTGTGGTTTATAAAAGGTTATGAAAACTCTGCTTCATACAGGGCCTTCTACCATCTCAGATTATGCCAAACTCTAGGTGAGATCTGAGTTGCCAATTCTCATGAATTTTGCAATTTTCAGTTCTCTTAAAGCTACCAGGAAAAGCTGAAGACTTCCTTGTGATCTTTTTCCCTTACTAAAAATGGTCTATCTTCCATTGTTCTCAATGAGACTGAAGCCAGGCTGCCTTTACCCAAAGTGGCCACCATTTTTCTTCATCCTTTGTAGGTGATGGTGAGACTGCATCTAGAAAAATTGCCTGCTATCTGCCATTGTTTCCAAAAGAGACTGAAGCCAAAATATTCTGCAGTGAGAAGACTAACTGCTATTTACCATAGGTGCCTGAGATTGCAGAAAGTGAGGAGATGGGAATGAGATTAAGGGAAGGGGAATATATGGGGTGGCAGAATGGGAGGCTGAGAAGAGCATGGGAATGCAGTAAAGTAGGTAGAATGGGAAAGTAGGGATTCTTTGGGGATAAAGAAATGTGGGGAGGTGCCAGGAGGCAGAATGTTGGGCCACAGTATGCTAAGGGGCACACCTGCCTACACAGATCCCCCAAATCCAGCAAACCCCCCCCCTAATTTTCCTTCATTCCCCACCATTATTTTTCCCACCTCCCCCAGATCAGATTGGATTTTTTTTTCTAAAAGATGTGCTGTAATTCAAACAGGAATCTGTTCAGGAAAGTCCCATGGCATGTGTTAGATGTGGTCAGATCACAGTACTCCTTTCTGGCCTTGGAATCAATGAATCATTCATTCACTCTCCAGCTTCCTGTAGTCCCATTAATTCTCTCCAAGCACGTGGTAAATGTTTGTAAAATCTGTGGTGGGTGGGAAATACAAGCTATTAGTTTTTAAAACTGAAAGGTCCTTATGTGTTGTGTGTTTGTCAAAAAAAATGTTGGTTTAGAATTAATAACTGTTCTGGAGACTCTGGGTATGTCTACACTACGGGATTAATCCGAATTTAGATAATTTGGATTTGAAAAACAGGTTGTATAAAGTCGAAATGGATGCGGCCACACTAAGCACATTACTTCGGTGGTGTGCGTCCAAGTACCGGGGCTAGCGTCGATTTCTGCACCGTTGCACTGTGGATAGCAATTCCATAGCTATCCCATAGTTCCCGCAGTCTCCCGCGCCCATTGGGATTGTGGGTTAAGATCCCAGTGCCTGATGGGACAAAAAACATCGTCACAGGTGGTTCTGGGTACAGCCTCACCTCCTCCCTCCCTCCCTGCATGAAAGCAACGGACGGCAGACAACCATTTTCGCGCCTTTTTTCCTGGGTGGGTGAACACTGCAGACTCCATACCATGGCAAGCATGGAGCCCGCTGAGCTCAAGACAGCAGTCATGAATATTGTAAACACCTCGCGCGTTCTCGTGGAGTTTATGCTCAGCCAGGACCAGAGAAACGAGGCGAGGAGGCAGCGGCGGCGGCAGCGCAGCAACAAGCATGATGAGGACATGGACACGGACACGGATACAGAATTCAGTGAAACCACAGGCCCCGGTGCTTTGGAGATCATGTTGTTAATGGGGCAGGTTCTATCCATGGAACGCCGATTCTGGGCAAGGGAAACAAGCACAGACTGGTGGGACCGCATAGTGTTGCAGGTCTGGGACGATTCCCAGTGGCTGCGGAACTTTCGCATGCGTAAGGGCACTTTCATGGAACTTTGTGACTTGCTGTCCCCTGCCCTGAAACGCCAGAATACCAAGATGAGAGCAGCCCTCACAGTTGAGAAGCGCGTGGCGATAGCCCTGTGGAAGCTTGCAACGCCAGACAGCTACCGGTCAGTCGGGAATCAATTTGGAGTGGGCAAATCTACTGTGGGGGCTGCTGTGATGCAAGTAGCCAAAGCAATCACTCAGGTGCTGCTACGAAAGTTTGTGACTCTGGGAAATGTGCAGGCCATAGTGGATGGTTTTGCTGCAATGGGATTCCCTAACTGTGGTGGGGCAATAGACGGAACCCATATCCCTATCTTGGCACCGGAGCACCAAGCCACCGAGTACATAAACCGCAAGGGGTACTTTTCAATGGTGCTGCAAGCACTTGTGGATCACAAGGGACGTTTCACCAACATCAACGCGGGCTGGGCGGGAAGGGTTCATGACGCTCGCGTCTTCAGGAACACTACTCTGTTTAAAGGGCTGCAGCAAGGGACTTACTTTCCGGACCAGAAAATAACCGTTGGGGATGTTGAAATGCCCATAGTTATTCTTGGGGACCCAGCCTACCCCTTAATGCCATGGCTTATGAAGCCATACACAGGCAGCCTGGACAGGAGTCAGGAGCTGTTTAACTACAGGCTAAGCAAGTGCAGAATGGTGGTAGAATGTGCATTTGGCCGTTTAAAAGGTCGCTGGAGATCATTATTGACTCGCTCTGACCTCAGCCAAAGAAATCTCCCCATTGTTATTTCTGCTTGCTGTGTGCTCCACAATCTCTGTGAAAGTAAGGGGGAGACCTTTATGGCGGGGTGGGAGGCTGAGGCAAATCGCCTGGCTGCTGATTACGCGCAGCCAGACACCAGGGCGATTAGAAGATCACACCATGAAGCGCTGTGCATCAGAGAAGCTTTAAAAACCAGTTTCATGGCTGGCCAGGCTACCGTGTGAAATATCTGTTTGTTTCTCCTTCATGAAAACCCTCCCCCTTTACTGACTGATTTTCTGTAAGGAACTCACCCTGCCCCTTCCCCCAGCTTTCTTTCAAACCAAATAAAGTCACTATCATTTAAAAATCATTTATTCTTTATTAATAGATTAGAAAAAGAGGGAGGGAACCCGGGTGGTATTTGGGAGGAGGATTGCTGGGAAGGAAAAAGCCACAAAGAAAAGGTTAAAAAAATGACAGCCTTTTGCTTGGGCTGTCTACTGGGGTGGAATGGGAAGGTGTACGGAGCCTCCCCCCCCGCGTTCTTACACGTCTGGGTGAGGAAGATACGGAACATGGGGAGGGGGGAGGGTGGAACAGGGGCTGAAGCGGCAGTCTGTTTTCCAGCAGCCGTTCCTGAACCTCCACCAGACGCCGGAGCAGCCCCAGCGTTGCATCCTTCATCCTCTGGTCTTCCTGCCGCCACCTCTCATCTCGAGCGTCTCTCCTCTCCTCACGTTGGTCCCTCCTTTCCTCACGTTGGTCCCTCCTCTCCTCACGTTCACTGACTTCTTTCCTATACTTTGAAACTGTTTCCTTCCACTCATTCACATGAGCTCTGTCACTGCGGCTGGATTCCATAATTTCAGAAAACATGTCCTCTCGCGTTCTCTTCTTACGACGCCTTATCTGTGATAACCTTCGGGATGGAGGAGGGAGGCTTGAGGAATTTGCAGCTGCTGTAGGGAGGGGGAAAAAGAGAGAATTGTTTTAAAAGCTACATTTTGCAGAACAATGCTTATACTCTTTCACGGTGACCAACACTGTTCACATTACATAGCACATGTGATTTCTGTGCAAGGTCGCATTTTGCCTCTTAATGCTGAGTGCCTGTGGCTTTGCTGCTAGAGATCACAGGTCTGGGCAACAGAATTCGGCTTGCATGCGGCCATGGTAAGCCATTGTTTTACAGCTTCTGCACCCTCCTTTCCCACATACCAAGCATAGCCTGTAGAGTGCTGCAGAAGCCTGGCCAATCTCAGCCAGTTGGGGGGGGGCAGTGTGGGGGGGCTTGTCTGGGCCCCTTCAGGCAAGTAGAGTGCTGCGGTTTTTCTGTTAACATTCAGCAGCACCAGAAAACAAACTAACCACCCCCCCCTCTCGCCATGAATTCTCTGGGATGATCGCTGTACCCCTCCCCCCCACCGCGTGGCTGGTATCAGGGAAGATCCCTGCAGGCACCAAACTAACCCCCCCCCCGCCGCCGCCCCCCTCCCGCCATGAATTCTCTGGGATGATCACGGTACCCCTCCCCCCACCGCGTGGCTGGTAACAGGGAAGATCCCTGCTAGCCAAACGCGAAAAACTCAGGGCCAATTTCCCATCTGCACTTGGCTAACTGCAGGGAAGGATTTATTTTCCGCCACAGGCAAACATCCCAGTAGGAACGGCCACCTCTGTCCCCTTAATTAAGTTCCCGTATTTCAACCAGGTTACCAGGAGTGATATCACTCTCCTGAGGATTACACAACAAGATAAAGAACGGATGTTGCTTGAATGCCAGCAAACACCGGGACCATACGCTGCCAGGCTTTGTCAGGCAATGATACCAGATTACTTGCTGCAAGCATGGCGTGGTCAAGTGTCCTACCATGGAGGAGGGAATAAAGATGCACTGCCCAGAAACCTTCTGGCAAGGCTTTCGGAGTACCTCCAGGAGAGCTTCATGGAGAGGTCCCTGGAGGATTTCCGCTCCATCCCCATACACGTTAACAGACTTTTCCAGTAGCTACAGACTTTTCCAGTAGCTACCGACTTTTCCAGTAGCTGAACTGACCGCGAATGCAAAGTCAGGCAAAGTAATCATTAAAAACCGTTTGCTTTTAAAACAAGTTTTATATTTTAAAAGGTAAACTCACCTGAGGTCCCTTCCATGGGGTCAGAGTCTTGGGTACTGGCTTGGGAGGGTACTTCAGTCAGGGTGATAAAAAGATCCTGGCTGTTGGGGAGAACGGAGTGCTGTGTGCTCTCTGCAAGCTCATCCTCCTCCTCCTCCTCCTCCTCCTCCTCTACCCCATCGGCAGAATCCTCAGGCGTCGCTGATGAGACTATCCCCGACCCAGAATCCATGAACACAGGTGGGGTAGTGGTGGCAGCCCCCCCTAGAATTGCATGCAGCTCGGCGTAGAAGCGGCATGTCCGCGGCTCTGACCCGGAGCGACCGTTTGCCTCCTTTGTTTTTTGATAGGCTTGTCTGAGCTCCTTGACTTTCACGCGGCACTGATCTGAGTCCCTATTGTGGCCTCTCTCCATCATGCCCTTGGAGATTTTTTCAAAAGTTTTTGCATTTCGTCTTTTAGAACGAAGTTCTGCAAGCACTGAATCCTCTCCCCATACAGCGATCAGATCCAGTACCTCCCTCACGGTCCATGCTGGTGCTCTTTTTCGATTATCAGCCTGCATGGTTACCTGCGCTGATGAGCTATCTGTGGTCACCTGTGCTCTCCACGCTGGGCAAACAGGAAATGGAATTCAAATGTTCGCGGGGCTTTTCCTGTCTACCTGGCCAGTGCATCCGAGTTTAGATTGCTGTCCAGAGCGGTCACAATGATGCACTGTGGGATAGCTCCCGGAGGCCAATACCATCGAATTGCGGCCACACTAACCCTAATTCGAATTGCTAAAATCGATTTTGGCACTACTCCGCTCGTCGGGGTGGAGTACAGAAATCGATTTAAAGGGTCTTTTACATCGAAATAAATAGCGTCGTTGTGTGGACGGTTGCAGGGTTAATTCAAATTAAAGCTGATAAATCCGAATTAAAGTCGTAGTGTAGACCAGGCCTCTATAGTAAGACTGTTGTATGTGTGGTTTTCCTGTAGAATATACTCTTATCTAAAGTAATAGATATTAATAATTAAAATGGAATATACTTTTGTTTTATAAACAAACACTTATGCAGGATAATTTTGAATGCACTGAAATCATAATGTTGCTCACAATAGTCTGACAGGCCTGGGCCCAAATTTACAGGAAGTAAAAATTATCCAAAAACAGAAAGCAGCAACAGAGAGACAGAGATCTTTTAGAGCATCAAAATCACACAACACCTATCTTACAAAAGCCAAAGGATAAAACCAAGAAATGCAGTAACAAAAGATACTGTTCACACAGCACTTGCTCCTTGGCAGTAATAATTTCAGTAAGCTTTGACCAATTAGATTATTTGTGATGGGCTATTATGTACATAATCCTTGGCTGAATCAGGAAGAGGCTAACCCTCTTCACTGCACTTAAACTATAGAGACTGCCTGAGGTGTTGGGCCTGGAGGAAGGAGATGACAGCTGTGGTCCACTACTAAGGCTTTTGAAAGGTGGAGTTGATGGCCATGCCTCATTATGTGGTAGAAGCCCCCCCCCCCCCCCAAAAAAAAAAAAAAAAAAAAGCACTGGCTTGCAGGAGAAGAGTGAGTTCCTGGGAAGGAAGAGTGTAACTTCTAGGCACAGAGGTGATGATCTGCATTTGGAAAGGGGACAAGGGCTCTCAATTTTTTCTCCCCTGCAAACCAGGGAAGAACCAGGACTACGTGGGCACCGTGCTGAGATGGGAAACCTACTTCCCTTATCATTTGTTTATCTACATGGACAAACTAAAAACTGAGAGATTACGTGCCTCCCAGGAAGGAAACAGCCTGGAGTTCTGTTTTGTGATTATTATTATTATTTTATTTTAATTTGTTTTTCTGCTCATCTTTAAAGTAGTGGTGACCCCAAGTCTGTGGGGTGGAAGCAGTGGCCTTAATATATTACACACAAAAACTGCACCATTCCAAAGCAGATTCTTTAGGAGCTGTGATGGCAGAAGCTTGATAATTATGTTAATATTTTTCTAATTTATAAGCTCTCCCTACAAAAATTGTCACTCTATACAAAATTAATATTACTTTTAATAACGATGTGGCAAATGACTTCAACAAATCTCCAAGTGAAATAAAGTACTTTCTCCAGTTTTTGATAGAAGTGCTTTCAAGGATATATACTATGCACTAGAAAAATGGAGCGTGGTATGCATCTTAAGCTCAAAAACCCTAAGCAAAAGTGACTGGGCATTAAAAACAGGAATTTGACTGTAGCAATGGGTAAGTGGGTGGCTAGTTTAAAAAAAAACCATAAACTAAGAATGTTGTTAGCTCTGAAAGTGAAAAAGCATAAAAGAGTATTACTGTCGAGTACAACTTGTGCATTCAACCAAACAAGCCCTTCAGCACAGTGGAATCACCACAGTGATACAATGTCTGGCACATAATATGGGTTGGTTTACAACCACAGATACACCCTGCTGAAGATCTCTATGGTCTTGCACTAGATCACACCCCCCTCAACCCTCTCCACACACTTACACACTCTAAATGTCCCTGGAGATATTGGTGTAGAAGATCTACCTCCAACCTCTGATGTGTTTATGGAATGTCTGGAAACGCAGAAAAGGTTTCAGGAAGATCATACAGTACTATGAGGAATTCTATGCTAATATGAATAGAATTGACTCTCCAGTGGAGTGATCCAGGACACAATAACAGGGCCATCTCCGCCACTGCAACCCAGGTTCTCTCCACCCCACGGCCCGGTATTTGGATGGGGCTTGCATATAGACAATGCATATTCCTCTCCTGTTTGTGACATCCTTACACACAGTCACCACCCATCTACTAGAGCATGTTACCAAGCCAAATGGCACAATTTTGTCATCTGGACACGGCGTCGCCTGCTCTCCTTAGACTCTATCTCCGTTCCCACCATTCTGGCCTACCTCCTCCACCTCTGACAGTCGGGCCTCACCCATTCCTCTGTCCACGTCCACTGGGTGGCGCTCTGAGCTTTTCTTCCTCCTGTGGATGGGTTCTCCATCTTTACCCATCCAGCTACCTCCCGCTTCCTTCACTGCCTCCTCAGTGCCTTCCCCGTCATACAAAAGCCTACTCTTCTTGGTGGCCATCACCTCTGTTCACCCTCCTACCCCCCTGCTCTGGGATCTCCTACTGCTGGGTAAGAGGGAACTTGAGCAGTGTCGACCTGTGCTGCCTCTTAAAGCCTCAGACGAGCTATGTGGCCGACTAATGACGCACACACAGACCAATGAACAGTACTATGAACATTCTGGCTCTGGCGCATAGTGCGCATGCGCACCCACATTGGAATCCAAATAGGGACCACACATCTCGAAAAATTTCCAGTTACAGTAAGTTACCTTGTGATGGTCCCTATGTGTATTCCACTCGAGGAGTGCATGTGCCTCAGTGCAGGGGACTGGACTAGATCTCTCGAGGTCCCGTTTCTATAATTCCATGTGTGAGATGTATTACTAATTCCTATAATAGAAAGCACACTTCAAAACTATTAAATATTTAAATTTTTAATTATTTTCATCCTTTTTCTAATATACAAATTACCTGCATAATATAAACGTAATATATATTCTATTTCATTTATGTAAAAAGTGTATATTATAACAACTGATCTTAATGCAGTTAATATGAGCCTGTTTCAATGCCTATTGAAGTTGGTGGAAAGACTCCTTTTGACTCTAGTGGGCTTTGGATCAGGCCCTATGCATATATTGTTGCGATTATGTTCCTATACTATAATAAGACCCTAAATTGGATAGGTTTTTGCGGTAGATCAGGACATTCTTTTATATCTATTGCTATTGTCTCTGCAGGGTTTGTCTCGCATAGGTTCTGGTTCAAACAAAGTTCAGCTACCACATATGCAGAAAAAACAAACGTGTCTCACTAAAAACAGACAAACATGTCAGTTGAATACGCATAGTACTACTGCATACCTTGTATGCATTTGTCAACAGCATTTGAAACTGTTCAATCTCACAAGTGTTTTAAAAAATTCTTACCAGAGCGTGTCTGGGTTTTATTTTTATTTTGAGCAGATAAAATAGCTTGTGAATTTATTAACACAAAATACAGTGCACTTTTTACATATTTCTCAGCTAGCTGAAAATGTACTACAAACAACAAAGGGGAACATTTTCAGGATTCTAGAAGTGTTTGTCTGCAATTAATTCATTTTAAATGCAAACCTCATAGGATTAAAATCAACTCTCTTCAGGGACATGAAAAAGATAAATGAACTATCAAAGGTGTTTTTACATATATTCTTTTCTAATGAAAGGTAATTGTTTAAAATCTTTTATTTTTTTTCAGCAAATTTGGTGATGCTGACAAGAAGGGAGTCTCTCTGTCTATTCCATTGTGTTACGTGTCTGAGACAGTCATGTGACCAAGCTTACAGTCAATACATAACAAAGATTACAGCCACATAATTGACACCACATACAATGAAAGGTTGATGTAACCACTTTTTTGTTAACTGCATGAAAACTCAGGAACATTAAGCAAAGCAGGTTTCAGAGAGTTTCATATTAAAGTAAAATGTAATGCATGAATTCTTAGATGTTGATGTCAACAAACAATTCTTTGAAATCCATTTATTTAAGGAAAAGTGGGAAAAACAGCAATTCTATTTTTAAACTTAATTTGCTCTTACCTTGATTGTTAGATGCTTAATGTATTCAAAGAGCTTTAATCTGATGTGCAACTGAACTAACATGTGCCTGACTTCTATTTGAGTGATGGTGGGGGATATCATTACTAATAAGAGCTCATGAAAAAATGTGGCATTTGTGGCACACACCAAGCTTGGCAGGAGGCCACTTATCCAGAAGAGTGTTTTGGTTTTCTGTGTCCTGGAAGTCAGGAAGGGGGCAGGCATGTGCCATGGTGAATAAAATTGTTGTGGCTTCATTTTATATATATTAAATGGGGGACAAAGTGGGCATTTGGGAGATCAGGGCAGACGAGGTTGCAGGAGAGAAATAATCAGGATCTGGACAAGTGTCTTTTCTGTGATAATGGAGATGGATGACTGGGAATTAGAGACATCTATGTATGTCTATTAAATGGAGTTATACACAGGACCATTCTGGCAGAAGGAGAGAGTAGATCTGATAATGCCATGATCGGGGCATGAAGGACATAACCGTACTCAGAGAGTTGTTATTAATGGTTCCCAATCCTGCTGGAAAGGCATAACGAGTGGGGTACCGCAGGGGTCTGTTTTGGGACCGGCTCTGTTCAATATCTTCATCAACGACTTAGATATTGGCATAGAAAGTACGCTTATTAAGTTTGCGGATGATACCAAACTGGGAGGGATTGCAACTGCTTTGGAGGACAGGGTCATCATTCAAAATGATCTGGACAAATTGGAGAAATGGTCTGAGTTAAACAGGATGAAGTTTAACAAAGACAAATGCAAAGTGCTCCACTTAGGAAGAAAAAATCAGTTTCACACATACAGAATGGGAAGGGACTGTCTAGGAAGGAGTACGGCAGAAAGGGATCTAGGGGTTATAGTGGACCACAAGCTAAATATGAGTCAACAGTGTGATGCTGTTGCAAAAAAAGCAAACATGATTCTGGGATGTATTAACAGGTGTGTTGTGAGCAAGACACGAGAAGTCATTCTTCCGCTCTACTCTGCTCTGGTTAGGCCTCAGCTGGAGTATTGTGTCCAGTTCTGGGCACCGCATTTTAAAAAAGATGTGGAGAAATTGGAAAGGGTCCAGAGAAGAGCAACAAGAATGATTAAAGGTCTTGAGAACATGACCTATGAAGGAAGGCTTTAAGAATTGGGTTTGTTTAGTTTGGAAAAGAGAAGACTGAGAGGGGACATGATAGCAGTTTTCAGGTATTTAAAAGGGTGCCATAAGGAGGAGGGAGAAAACTTGTTCACCTTAGCCTCTAAGGATAGAACCAGAAGCAATGGGTTTAAACTGCATCAAGAGAGGTCTAGGTTGGACATTAGGAAAAAGTTCCTAACCGTCAGGGTGGTTAAACACTGGAATAAATTGCCTAGGGAGGTTGTGGAATCTCCATCTCTGGAGATATTTAAGAGTAGGTTAGATAAATGTCTATCAGGGATGGTCTAGACAGTATTTGGTCCTGCCATGCGGGCAGGGGACTGGACTCGATGACCTCTCGAGGTCCCTTCCCGTCCTAGAATCTATGAATCTATGACAAGAAAGTAGTGGAATGAAAGAGAAGGCTAGATCAGGGAGGTCATGGAAGGACGGATAGGGAGTTCTGTTTTTACTGTGTTAGATCTGAGTTGGTGGTGGAAGGAAGTGTTGTTAGAAGCCACTAGGAGATGCAAATCTGATGGCGGGTGATAGATTAGGGATGGAAGAGAGATAACTGTGGATCTCAGCAAAAGGATACGGTTTAGATTGGGGAAAGAGGCAAAGGCTGAGCCCTGAGTGACCCTGACAGAAAGAGAGAAGGAAGAGGAGGAAAGCCAGTAGGAGATACTGAAGAGGCTATTGAAGAGAAAGGAAGTGAAAGTGGAGAAGAGACAGTCTCTGAGGGCTAGTCGGGAGAGAGTTTCTGAGAGGAGAGAGTGATCATCCAGGCTGGTTTTCTTATTGAACCACGTTCATAGTTTCAGAGATCTGAGGTTGAAAAATGAAACAGGACAGGCCACCAAATGAACATACCCAGATGGGGGAGGCTTCTTGGAAAAATATAAGTGTTTAATGGTAGCCAAAGAGTTAAGAGGGATATGAGGGTCAGAAAGCAAATCCACTAATAAATGAGACAAGTGATGAGACTGACTCATAGGGGGATTTATTATTTATTTTTGTGGTGCCCAAAAGTGTGCAGGGCACTTCACATAACAAAGAGAATGAAACAGTTCCTGCCTCAAGGAGTTAACAGTTTTTGACAGGCTGTGACAAGCGAGAGTGACAGCAATAGGCAGAGGATGGGGAAGAAGGACCAAGGTAACAGCAATAAGCTGAGTTACTTAGTCTAGGTGTGTGCACAACTTGGTGGTTCAATGTATTTTTTTAAAATGGATTATGTGTAGGGATACTTCTCATGGGCACGGAAAAACAAGTAGGAGTGAGAGAATAGCGGTTGGGTGGACTGGAACTGGGAGGCCATGCCATACCTAGAAGTTAGTATGGCAAAATGCTTGGAGATAGTCATGGGAATAGCAGACACACAGGGCACTGAGGCTGGTATAATTGGTGGGGAGAAGGGAGTGAGAGGTGGTGCAGTATGAGCATAGGTCAGATATGTAGGCAGAAGCAAAGATATGTAGGACTTTGAAGGTGAGGATAACGTGTTCAAACTTGATACGGTAGGAAAAGGGCATTTGGTAGATGGATTAGAGGAATGGATGATGTGATCATATCAGCATAGGAAAATAATCATAGTAGTGGTATTTTGAATGGACTCCAGGGATGCAATGTGGTATCGGGAAAGTCAGACAGGAGGGAGGAAGAGGCTGATTAGTCAAGATAGAAGACAGTGGGGCATGGACAAGAGTTGTAGCAGTGGGGACAGAGAGGAAGGACTGGGTCTCTGAAATGTTAGAGGGGAAGAAACAGCAAGATTGGACATGGCCTGTATATGTGAGGAGAGGAGCAGAGAGGTTATGAGCCTGTGCACCAGGGAAGTTGGGGTGATGTCAAGAGTAATAGTAACAGGAAAAGGAGGAAGTGGAAAGGTCTTTGAAAGCAAAATATGGTGCTCAGCTCTGGCTGCGTTAACAGCTTGATATCCAGGAAGAAATGTCAGACCACTCAAAATTCCGGAGTGGACTAACAGAGACAGGTCAGGAGTGCACATGTAGATTTGTGAGCTGTCAACATAAAGATGATAGCGTGTGGAGGAAAAAGCAGTAAGGGCCAAGGAAAGAGTCCTGCAAGACCCATTCACAGAGTGAAAGGAAGCCAGGGGACCCTGAGGAGGACTCTGCAGTAGCAGGCACAGAAGTAGAAGGAGAACTAAGATAGAACTGTAGCATTAAAGCGAGGGAGGACATGATATCAAGGGGCAGAGAGTAGTCACTAATACTGAAAATAGTGGAGGGTGAGGAAGGCCTGAGTTTTGGCTTTTTTTCACTTAGTCTTAAAACTATTTTCAACAAGAAAAATATTAAAAACGTGAAAATAATTAATTGATAAAAAGCAGGTAAGGGCTACTTTGAAAATCTGAGCAAAATCCACTGGTTTTAAGAATAGGAGTACTTATGGCACCTTAGAGACTAACAAATTTATTAGAGCATAAGCTTTCGTGGACTACAGCCCTCTTCTTCGGATGCATACAGAGTGGAATAAATATTGAGGAGATATATATACACACATACAGAGAGCATGAACAGGTGGGAGTTGTCTTACCAACTCTGAGAGGCCAATTAAGTAAGAGAAAAAAAACTTTTGAAGTGATAATCAAGATAGCCCAGTACAGACAGTTTGATAAGAAGTGTAAGAATACTTACAAGGGGAGATAGATTCAATGTTTGTAATGGCTCAGCCATTCCCAGTCCTTATTCAATCCCGAGTTGATTGTGTCTAGTTTGCATATCAATTCCAGCTCAGCGGTCTCTCGTTGAAGTCTGTTTTTGAAGTTTTTCTGTTGTAAGATAGCCACCCGCAGGTCTGACATTGAATGGCCAGACAGGTTAAAGTGTTCTCCCACTGGTTTTTGAGTATTATGATTCCTGATGTCAGATTTGTGTCCATTAATTCTTTTGCGTAGAGACTGTCCGGTTTGGCCAATGTACATGGCAGAGGGGCATTGCTGGCACATGATGGCATATATCACATTGGTAGATGTGCAGGTGAACGAGCCCCTGATGGTATGGCTGATGTGATTAGGAAAAGAAGCCCTTGAGGAATTCCACCATGATTTCAATAATTTCCATCCCACCATCAACCTCAGCCTAGATCAATCCACACAACCGGTCCATTTCCTGGACACTACTGTGCTAATAAGCGATGGTCACATAAATACCACCCTATACCGGAAACCTACTGACCGCTACACTTACCTACATGCCTCCAGCTTCCATCCAGGACACACCACACGATCCATTGTCTACAGCCAATCTCTAAGATATAACCGCATTTGCTCCAATCCCTCAGATAGAGACAAGCACCTACAAGATCTCTATCAAGCATTCTTAAAACTACAATACCCACCTGCTGAAGTGAGAAAACAGATTGACAGAGCCAGACGCGTACCCAGAAGTCACCTCCTACAAGACAGGCCCAACAAAGAAAATAACAGACCACCACTAGCTGTCACCTTCAGCCCCCAACTAAAACCTCTCCAGCGCATCATCAGAGATCTACAACCTATCCTGAAAGATGATCCTTTACTCTCACAGATCTTGGGAGACAGACCTGTCCTCGCTTACAGACAACCCCCCAACCTAAAGCAAATACTCTCCAGCAACCACACATCACTGAACAAAACCACTGACCCAGGAACCTATCCTTGTAACAAAGCCCGATGCCAACTCTGTCCACATATCTATTCAAGTGACATCATCATAGGACCTAATCACATCAGCCATACCATCAGGGGCTCATTCACCTGCACATCTACCAATGTGATATGTGCCAGCAATGCCTGCGGGTGGCTATCTTACAACAGAAAATCTTCAAAAACAGACTCCAACAAGAGACCGCTGAGCTGGAATTGATATGCAAACTAGACACAATCAACTCAGGATTGAATAAGGACTGGGAATGGCTGAGCCATTACAAACATTGAATCTATCTCCCCTTGTAAGTATTCTTACACTTCTTATCAAACTGTCTGTACTGGGCTATCTTGATTATCACTTCAAAAGTTTTTTTTCTCTTACTTAATTGGCCTCTCAGAGTTGGTAAGACAACTCCCACCTGTTCATGCTCTCTGTATGTGTGTATATATATCTCCTCAATATTTATTCCACTCTATATGCATCCAAAGAAGTGGGCTGTAGTCCACGAAAGCTTATGCTCTAATAAATTTATTAGTCTCTAAGGTGCCACAAGTACTCTTGTTCTTTTGCGGATACAGACTAACACGGCTGCTACCCTGAAACTGGTTCAGTTGTAATTATACTGCAGGGAGACATTGTTACATTAGCAGAGTGATACTCTAGATAATCTCAAATGGATTTCCATCACTAACATTCGAGGATTTTATTAAGTGTAGGAGTTTTTAAATTATTTTTGTCGTGGTTGTAGGCTCTTATTAAAAGTTTTATGCTCACAGTTGTCCATGACACAGAACTGAAGTTTTGTCAGTGATCCATGGGGCAACTGATTCGACTTGTCAGCTTACATCACAGCTCCAAAGAAATGAACCTATCAGGATCTGAGCTCAAGCAACCCTTGCTTCTGATTTGTTCATGGTAATGCCAGATTTGAGTCACTCCCTATTACTTTCTCATACGTTATTTTGTCATGTGGTTCTCTTAAAAGAAAAAAAAAAGGTTTATTTTTGTTTTAGATTCCACTCTGCAGAAACACAAATGCTTTTTTTCCTAGGGCATCACTTTCTGTTTGCACTAGTTGGACCTGTACCGTGAAGGTTCTGATTTATTTGTATACAAACCTCCCCCAGTTTTGGAGAAGGCTTGGTTTTCAAATGAACCAGTCTGTATTTAAATGAATCCAACATTGGCTATTACTGAACAATTCTTATAACCCATAGCTTGCTTTTCCAGCTGTTGGGAAAAAGTAAATGCCCAAACTGTAAAAGAGCTTTCTTTTATAGATTCCTTTCTTCCCCAAACTGTAAGTCAACACCATATTGTAGATATCAATCCTTTGATACTAGTCAGTACCATATACTGCTTATATGGCAAAAAGAGAATTAACCATAGTAAGAAGTAATGCTGTATGCAGTATGTACTTGATATTATATTAAATCACGTTGTCTTGAGTGGATGTCCTTTATCTTTGAAAAGGTATGTATTCCTTCCCTGGTTGGGTTGTTTCAATTCATTTTAAACACATCAGAAAGGGTGTTGGGTTTTTTTTGGAAGATGGAGATTTCTGTCAAGTGGTGTTGGCCAGACTCCAGATTTTTTCTATTCATCTAGAGCTATAACAGTACTGAACACATAGCTGTGAGTGTGAAAGCAATTTTCACGCCTGCATTTTTTGTGTCTGTTCAATCCCTTGTCCTTTTAGTCAGTATAATAGAAGTGCTTCAGTAAGCAGGGTCAAGTAGGATATGCCAGTGAGAAACGTGAAAATGAGACTATAGGCTGCGATTATGGGCTCTAATGTGTGATGAATCCTTTTTAATCACATGATATGAACTAATGTCACCATTTATTATAAAACAACAAAGTGTCCAACTACAGGAGGAATAGAATGGATGACAACTGCATTTTTAAATGTTCTTTTAACATTTAAATGTTTTTAAATGTTCTTGTTTAAGCAAGTACAGTATGATCATTTTAGGCAAGGAAAAAACAAAGTTAAAATAATTGCAAATATTTTCAGTGAGTTTCATTTTAAGACTAGTGTTTCGTTTCTTTACAGTAGGTTATAGATTCAGTATTCTTTACAATTCTTGCACTGTGTATGGATCATAATATTTGGTCTCAGTAGGGAGAAGTGAAAACTGAACTGTGTTATTATGATCAAAAGTACATCCTTTAATTTATTTTAACTATTTATTGAACTCCAAGGTTCAATACTAGTGTGGATTAAAAAGCACAAGGCACCAGCCTTAGTTAATTTTTTTTGTTTTAAATTATTTTTAATTGCTGCTCAGCTATTAATTTCTAAGCTACAGCATTTGCTCTCCGCACTTGGATAATGCATTAATCCTCTGCTGTCTGACAGCTTCAGCGAGAAGATCAGATGAAGATTCAAATGCATCACAAGATTTTGGTATGTTTCAAAATATTGACTATGTGCTGAGGCACTCCGAAATTTGTGGTGTTAGAGGGGAAAACACACAGCGCGGCAGGCCGGTACAATGGAGTTGCTCAAATACCACAGTGAGGAATGTGGTATAAAATCTGGGTTCTGGTCCCTCCAGGCACTACACCACTGACTTCAAATGGACTTTGCTTAGCCATAAGGATCCAGCCATAGGGATAAGATTGCCTTAGCGAAGTTAAACAGCCATCTCAAAACTCGGTGACTAAGCTGCAACTTGTTGTACCTGGGCAAATGCACACAGACCCATTAGTGTTCATGGGGCACCACGTGGATGCACAAGTCTGTCCACAAACAACAGATTGCAGGATTGGGTCTTTAAGGCCTGATCATGCACCAATTAACGCAATGGCAAAACTCCCATTGACTTCAATGGTACAGAAACCTAGTGATGGATGTGAACTGGAAGAAAGAAGTGGCTTCAGTCTTTTCCAGCCAAATGTTAGACTGATAATGGTGACAGAGTTAAAATATCGCATTGACTTCATATTGCTGATTTAAAGTGGGAGATATTTTTCTAAGGCATTGATCTTTCAAAGACTTAAAGCACATGCATAATTTTACTCATGTGAGTAAAATGTGCTTAAGTCTTTTCAAGGTCAGGGCCTAATTCTGCAAGGCAGAACCAGAGGAATGAGATATGAATATTTAATAAAGTACATAGAATATATAATTCCATTACTGTGAAACATTTGATGTTAGAGTAACTTATGACAAATGTGACACAAATATCAATACAAACAAGTCAAAGAATGTAGCAGCAATTTGTGCAAAAAATAAGCATATGAAATATATGCATTGTTAGATCAGTTTTAATTAAATGAATTAGAATAATGATCGTAATCTTGATACTGAAGTTTTTGCAGAATTGAGATCTTAACCTGGTACATGCCTGGTTACAACTGTCTAATAATAGCAGAAATATATCATTCTAAGATGACATCAGAAATTAATATCAATATAATAGATGTACATTTCAAATCATATTTTTGTTTTAAGTATATTTCTAAACTGCTGTAACGAAGCCGCTAAGGGTTTTGCCAAAGTATGTTTGTCTTTCTGATTGTAATCATGATTTTTGTAGAGATCAGCAGAAAAGAAAGTGAATTCATACTGTACTTAAACTGAATTGAGGAACCATGTATGGTGGCATAAAGATAGGTGTTGGGACAATAACTGGATAAAATTAAGAAAAGAATAATTGGATTGGTTTTCAGGGAAAATATCCTGAGAGTGACATCTTTTAGACTAACTCACAATGGGGCTTAAGGCCACAAGGTGCTGCATAATCTCATTTGGACTCTTGGCAGACACTTGGGTTTTTTTTGTGTTTGCAGAAACACTTGCACCTGTATTGTTTCCTTTTAAAATATCTTAATATAAGTGGTTTAGTGTATGCTGTCTGATTTATTGCCTGTACCATGGCCTGTTGTAGCAATTCAGCCTATAACTGCTCTATATCTGTTCTAATGCCTATCACCATCATTTCTTGCAATAGTAGACACAGAATTTGTGTAAGTGTAGGACTAAATCATTTCACCCCATCCTTCATTTTAGCTGTCAACCTTCACAGAGGTACCCTGGTGATCATATTCCAGGAGAATTTTCCCAGGTCCTTCAGTAGCTCCATTATTTGGAACCAGTCTGTGCAGAGAGGAGTCTTGCATTGTGTCTTACTACCCAGATTTGTGACCTCTCTCAACAACAACATCCTCCTCTTAAACCCAAGAGCTTCACCCTAGGGACTGTCATCCCTGTGAAACAGAACTGCCGCAGTGAAATGGAAGAGGGTGTAGCATGGACACAGCTCATTAAGAGTACAATAATTGGGTTTTTTAACAATGATTTTTCTTCATAAAATGGCCTTTTCTGAAAAATGAAAACTTTAATGACAACTTGTTTTTCCCCTAAATATATTTTTTCCAATTAAACTTGTAAAGGAACATCCCCCTTGCCATTTTCTCCCTCCTTTAAACCCCCTCACACCTTTTTCAGTGGAAAAATGGAAAAAATATTTACATATGATGGCGGCCACTTTCCAAATATATAGTCAGACCATGTGACTAAATCAAGGTCACAGAAGGATTTGGTTCTAAACCTAACATTAGTCCCTTGCTCAGAGTCCAGTGGTCTGTGAACCACTGAGGGGTCCGCAGATTATGGCTGAGATTTCCAAAGGGGCCTGCACATCCATTTGAAATTTTTTAGGGGTCCACAAATCGGAAAAGGTTTAAAGCCACTGGTTTAGTTCACTGCACCATGTGGCCTCTTGTGCTATTAAGCTACCACTCTCTGTGCTAGAGGTCATGGCATCAATTCAGCAATAGATTTGGCTCAGCCTCAGGCAACCTGCAGCAGTCCTAGTTCCATCCGCAGCAGTTTAGCTAGTGCTACCCCCCTACAACTGTGAACTAACCTGGGATCTTGGATAGGCAGCAGGTTTAAAACAAATAAAAGGAAGTTCTTCTTCACGCAGCGCACAGTCAACTTGTGAAATTCCTTGCCTGTTGAGGTTGTGAAGGCTAGGACTATAACAGCATTTAAAAGAGAACTGGGTAAATTCATGGAGGTTAAGTCCATTAATGGCTATTAGCCACTATGGGTAAGAAATGGTGTCCCTAGACTCTGTTTGTCAGAGGGTGGAGATGGATGGCAGGAGAGAGATCACTTGATCATTGCCTGTTAGGTTCACTCCCTCTGGAGTACCTGGCATTGGCCACTGTCGGTAGACAGGATATTGGGCTAGATGGACCTTTGGTCTGACCCAGTACAGCCGTTCTTATGTTCTTAAAAACTCAAGGGACCTCTGGCTATGGTTTTCTGAATCCCAAATGCCTGCCCGGGGTGGCTGTGAGGAACAGCAGCAAACTTTCAACCCCAATGAGGAGTTTCCATTCAAGGCTGTCTTCATAGGGAAAAGAGAGAGAGAGCTACTTTATAAAACTGAAAGTTGAGATTCTCTTTTTGTATTTCAAGATCTTTTATATTAGAGAGAATCACATGGGAAGGCTTTTTAGCTCTGCAAAGACCAGTTCTAACGGGAGTTGCCCTAAGGGAAAAGTCTGGCGATGCCAGTCACCAAAAAGAGCAGTTGGTTAGGAATGAAACCTGGAAAGTGAGCTATTTGAGACAGCAGAAAGAAAGAAAGTCAGAATTGAGGAAATCAAAAGCACCCCTTGAGAAGAACTAGGAAAAACAAACTTGGGATTATGAGAGAACAATGTTTTTATATATATATTAAAGTCCCATCCTCTGACACTTTTTTGTACCAGGCTAATGCACTTACAACATATTCTCGCTCTGAGAGTTTCTACACAGCACTGAACTGATGCAGCTCTGTCCTTCATGTGGTAGGCCCATTGTAAAATATATTCTCTCAGCGTGGTCTCTTCATTTGCTCCACAGACCTGGTGAGAAATCTGGCAGGACCTTCATATTGTATTGTCTTCTATTGTCCTAATAGGGATTTTTGTACATTTTTCACTAGATTGTACTGTGTTAAATTATTATTGTCATTTGAAATGCATTGATTTAGGCTAAGTAGTTGCATAAATCTCCCTGACATGGAATTGTAATAGACTGTTGAATAGTTTGTTTAGGGGAGTGTTGAAAGTTCTGTAACCTGGGAAATTTAAATCTAGTATTGCATACCACTAGAATGTGGTGTGGGGAACAGTCTTGCAGTGACAGGTGAATAGATTGTATAGGTTTCTTCCATGTCCAATTTTGGGCAGTAGGATGGGGGTATGTGTTATATGAGCACCCTTTCATACTTAACAATATGGTTATGGAAGGAATTGACAGATAGTGCTATTACACATTGTCTTACAAGTTCTTTTTCCCAGTGTGTGGGCAAGTTTTTAGTGTCTGAAGAAAAGCTGTATTATTGTTAATTTTGTTGTTGCGGGATCTTTTGGGAGAGCTATGGGAAGCAGCAGGAAATTTGAGTTAATCTTGCTCATTAGAATGTATTCCTGAGGCAGAGCTACTCCCTGGGAACCGGGCACTGGTTTTTGGGCTGAGAGCCCCAAAAAGGGGCTTGCCTTCATGCTGTTTGTGACCATCACTGTTCCAGGACTGATGTTTAAAGAAAAACAAGTTATGCTAAGAATATATCCTTATGTTACTGATTTATTCTCCATTGGAAAGCTGATCTGAAAGGTCCCAACATCTGCTACCACTTGGCAGAGGACAATATGATTTGTTAGTGTTAGATTAGTGCTTAGCTGCTCCTCCTATGGGGGAGGGATAGCTCAGTGGTTTGAGCATTGGCCTGCTAAACCCAGAGTTGTGAGTTCAATCCTTGAGGGGGCCACTTAGGGATCTGGGGCAAAATCAGTACTTGGTCCTGCTAGTGAAGGCAGGGGGCTGGACTCGATGACCTTGCAAAATCCCTTCCAGTTCTAGAAGATAGGATATCTCCATTAATTATTATTATTATTACCAAGATCAAGACCATATTATGCTTGCCAGCATACAAACACATCGTAAAAGAGTCTCATTCTCAGGAGCTTACAGTCTAAGTATACAAGAGAGATAGTGGGTGAGAGCAGTGGTGACAGTAAAATTAATTTCTTCCTGGTATGGGAAGGGCCACGTGACTCCGCCCCACATGGGGCCCCCACGCTCTTCTCCTCTTCTCTCCATCCCATGTTATGTGAGGGGAGGGAGAACTGGGGCCAGTACAACAGCCAGAGGAGCTGCCAGTGTTCTGTTCCTTTCCCCGTTGCTCCTCCCAGCAGGGAAAGGAGCAGAACCTCCAGCCCTGCCCGCTACGCTTCCACGGAACTGTCTCCTCTGACTCTGTACAACGGCAGCCCTGCCGGAGGACAGGGCTGGGGGTTTTGCTCCTTTTCCCACTGGGAATGGCAGCAGCGTGCGGGGAAAGGAGCAGAATGCCAGCAAATCCTCCGGCTGCCGTACCGCTCCCAGCTCTCCCCCTCCCAACTCCCCCCTCCCTGTTCTCCTGAGAGGCAGCTCCGTGGAGGGGCTGGGGGCGGTATGGTGTCTTTATGGTATGCCATACCAGCTATAAATAGCTTGCTGGTACGGTGTATCGGCTTACTTGCCCAGCTTCGGCCACTTTCTTACCAGTACGCCATACCAGCCTGTACCGGATTACTTTCACCTCTGGGTGAGAGAGAGAAAATATGGTTATCCCCATTTTACAGATGGGGGCTGAGGCACAGAGAGACCAAGTGACTTGCCTGAGGTCACACAGGAAGTCTGTGGCAGAGCTGGGAATTGAGCCTATGTCCAGAGGTGAAAGTAGGCTGGTACGGAGGACCGGTAAGAAAAGGAGACTGGCTGAGGGAGGGAGAAGCCTGCCCCTGCATAAGAAAGGTTTAAACTCAGCTGTTCCCTGCACTCCCCGGGTTAGGAGCCATTTCTGGCATGCTTGTTAATTTCACTCTCAGTTGCTGGGGGGGGAGGGGAATGGTGTGTGTGACCATGGCAGGGGCAGTTCTTTTCTGCCCCCGGGATGAGGGGATCTCCTATACACAAAAAATACAATCAAAATCAGGAACCATTTCCAAGTTCAAATCTATCCCATTCCCTCCCCAGCAGAGGATCATGGTTGTGATGTCCAAACTGCTTGCAATCCTCTTTGAAATGTTACTGTTTAAAAAAAAAAACACACACAAAACATGGAGAACATGGTGGGAAGATGTGTCATGATGATCAGAGTTTATTTTGGGCAAAGCAATTTTGCTAAAGCAACTAAAGATTCACAGGGAAAGCAAATAGCCCCCGTAGACAAAACCACAAAGGGATTGGAGGGGAAAACTGGATATTCAGGGAAACTATTGTGCCTCCTTTGAAAGAAATAGTAGTTTTCATTCCACCCTCTTTATATATTGATTTAAACACCTGAAATGTCCTTAGGACATAGGGCGCAATCTCAGATCTCTTTTTGTTTTGTCCTGCCTGCAGAGTGCAGAGGCTGAAATTGACAAAACTTTCTCTAAATATCTTGTATATTTCATGAAGGCTATTCCAGTTGTCCTTCATTCACCCCTGCCTTCCCCTACTACCAGCCACCCATTGGTGTGCCCCCTGCACTCTTTTATGTGCCTGGAAGGGAGATTAAAAAATCCTTGATATCTGACTTGCTAGGAAATAGGGAGGATCTAGGGAAAGCAGGGCACTGGTGAGCATGGTGCAACGCAGTCCCTTGCCCCCCTGGCTCCCTCCCTGGCTGGCTGACTATGTTTTTTGCCTTGGTTACTTACTCCTTGGCAGACCCAGCCCAGCGGCATCTGCTGGCTCTCTGCAGACAGCAGAAGCCCACAGGGGCCGGTCGCTGCGGGTTGGTGGCAGGGTGCAGCTGCATTGTTTGTGACACATTCATACACATACATACTGTAGGTATTACTATCCCATGGGGAGGGCGCTGGTGCCCTTTTGAGGAGTGGCGGGACAGGGGAGACAGTATTTCTGCTGCTCACACCTCAGGAACTTCTGTAAGAGGCAAGGTCTGGCTGGGCACTGCCAGCGCATCTGTGGGCACTCAGCTTTTGGGTTGCTGCTTAATGGTGTCCCCAGGAAAACTTCCAGCCTCAGCAGCTGCTGTTCTCTCTTCCAGGCTGTGGGAGGGAGCCGCCCGGGAGACAGGGGAGGAGACGGAGGTCTGGGGGGCATGCGGCAGCAACAACACAAGCAATAGGGGGTGGCAAGTGGGGGCTGCAGCTCCAATGGGAACCACTACCCACAGCAAAGCCGTTGCAGCCCCTGGCTCAGTCCTGGCACGTGGAAGGTGTGAGTGGGCCAGCCCAGCCGGGGCAAGAAAGGGGCATCCATGGGAAGGACTGGATGGAGTAAAGCATCCTTATAGCAACTCCCACATTGGGCCATACAGCTGCTCTCCCTGTTGCGTGCCATGCCTCAAGATGAATGTGCTGCACGTCGGCCCTTTCCAAGCCACAATTTCACATATGGCATGTGATTCCACTGAGTATAAGGAGGTCCCACACATGAAATGAATAGCAAGTCCGCCACATGACAAGTGGTAAGTGCAGTCCATTTCACTGTAATGATGTTGTTCATCGCACTGAATCCCCTTTCACAGTCAGCATTGCTTGCAGCGAGGGTGTCAACTGCAAGGATGAGTTTTTTAAGTTTACCAGGAATGTTTTTTCCTCCAAAAGCCTTGAATTCAACAAATCCCTCAGTTGATCAGCCAATGCTCTTATTTTTTTTCTCCGAAATGGGGATTCTCTGCATTCTCTTGCCATTTTTCGGGATTCAAAACTGACAAATTGTTAATTAAGTTCTTATAATTGGAAGACCTTTCTTCGTGTGCTTTGATCGCCTTTGTTTGAGGCAGTTATAAATAGCAAGCCCGCGCGATTACCATGTGGGTGTACTGTATGTCACTCAAAAGCTAACTCTGGAACATCCACATGAATGCCTTCCTGGGAAAACAAAATCTTTTTGTCTTGCTTCACAGATCTAAATCTATTCTGATCCAGGTATATTCTAAATATATATGTACAGTATGGATGGAGCTCTCAAAAAAGATAGCTCTTCAGGGCGGAGGGATAGCTCAGTGGTTTGAGCATTGGCTTGCTAAACCCAGAGTTGTGAGTTCAATCCTTGAGGGGGCCACTTAGGGATCTGGGGCAAAATCAGTACTTGGTCCTGCTAGTGAAGGCAGGGGGCTGGACTCAATGACCTTTCAAGGTCCCTTCCAGTTCTAGGAGATGGGATATCTCCATTAATTAATTAATTTATTTAATGTAGGAGTTGGACCAACAAACAGCCCCCTGGGGAAGGGGGAATTCCATTAAGCAGAATTTCCTGAGGTGTGTTAGCCCAGAAACACTTGTCTCCCCCCCCACACCCTTAAAAGGGCACTGGCACCTTCCCCACAGGACAGTAATACATACAGTATGTATGTGTATGAATGTGTGTGTCACAAACACTGCAGCTGCTGCCGACTGCCCTGACCCCACCAACCGGCCCCTACTATTGTATTATAGTAGTATTGGCGATCCCCTCATCCAGGGGGCAGAAAAGAACTGCCCCTGCCATGGTCACACACACCTTCCCCCCGCCCTCCCCCAACAACTGGGAGTGAAATTAACAAGGATGCCAGAAATGGCGCCTAACCCCGGGGGCTGAACTGCCCAGGGAATAGCTGAGTTTAACTATTCTTATGCAGGCAGCAGCAGCAGGCATCTCTCAGCCAGTCTCCCTGCTCACTGCAAGCTAGAGCCTAGAGGAGATCCCCTGCTGAGTGGGGGGTGGGGGAGGAATGCAGAGCCTTACTGTCTGCAGCCTGACTGGAGGAGGAGGGAGGAGACGAGAAACCAAAGTGACAGTGAGTTTTCCCCTTCCACCTGCTTTTATTAGCTCTGGATTTAAACTGCAGCCAAATGCTTGTATTTGTTGTGTATATTAGTACCCCTCATCCCAGGGGCAGAAAAGAACTGCCCCTGCCATGGTCACACGCACCCTTCCCCCCGCAACAACTGTGAGTGAAATTAACAATGATGCCAGAAACAGCTCCTAACCCCGGGGGCTGAACCGCTCAGGGAACAGCTGAGTTTAAACTGTTCTTATGCAGGAGACAGGCTTCTCCCTCCCTCAGCCAGTCTCCTTGCTCCCTGCTGCAACTAGAGGGGAGTCCCTGCAGCTGCTGCTGAGTGCCAGGAAGCGGGAAAGCACGGCCTAGCATCGGCAGCCTGGCTGGAAGAGAAGGGAAGACATGGAGAAAAATGTGACAGTGAGTTTTCACTTTTTCAGGCTTATTCCAATATTAAAGTTTTATTACAGACAGTATTTTTAGTAGCAGTAGCAGCTTTATTTTCTATATCTATGTCATGCAATGGGAGGGATCCATGAAGTATGTAGGAGAGTTGGGTTGCTTGCTTGTGATTGGACCATATGGGTAAGAAATGTAAATTACTTTCACCCCTGCCCAAACCCCAGGGCTCCCAGCAGCCTCTGCAACTGGTAGCTCCGGGGGTGATTTAAAGGGCCCGGGGCTCCTAGCTTCAGCCGGATCCCCGAGCCCTTTAAATCCTGATTTAAAAGCCCCGGGATTTAAAGGCCCCACCTCTTCTGGTAGAGGCCATGCCTCTTCCAGTTGAGGCCCCACCCCCTCCGCAGGTCTCTGGAGTACTAGTAAGTCCTTTAAGTTACTTTCACCCCTGCCTATGTCCCAGTCCAGTGTCTTAACACCTTAACCACAAGAGCATCCATCCTGTCATCATCGTCATCATTAATAAAAGTGAACCTCTACTAAAGTTATAGTGACTATAATTAAAATATGCTTTAAAATATATTTACAAAGTTTGCTGCATACAGAAGTAAGATCAAGAGACATTGCCACAGATTTTTCAGCTTTGGTGTTGTATATGAAATTCTAGCTCATTGAACACTAGGGTAATACTGGAATGTAGAGACAGGCCTGAGCTGAAATTCAGGCTGTACTGGCAGATACTGGAGTACTGATCTCTGTCGTGTGATGGGCATATTGACCTTTATATTCCTCATCCAGCTCAGGTGACTGGGGCCAACCAATACAGTTCACAGCACTCCTGTGCATCACACCTTTATTACGTATGTATGGGGTCTGGGGTCTTGGTTCATCTTTGTCAGAATTTCAGTCTATGAGCATCCGGCAAGTGCACAAAGTAATATTCTGTACTGTACTTAAGTGACAGAAAAGAAAGCATTGTTAAAAGTGTAAGTGAAATGATCAAGAAGGCTGCTGATTGCTAAACATACAGTATTTTCTGTTCACTTTCATGCTTTCTGTCTCTCTTCAGTGATGACAGCAGTGGGAGTTCAAAATGTGGCCATTGTAGAGCAGAAATATTCTCACATTGCTGTGCTGGAAGAGGAGGGAAACTAAGGTCAACAAGAAAGGAACGCGATGGAACTTTTTCCAGTGATTTCTAGTACACTTGATCTATGTGACTGTTATTACTGAGTTAACACAATAATACCAAAACATGTCTACATCCCATCCAAATTTTTATGACGGAATTTTATCATGCCTTGAATGTATAAAGTTTAGCACACCAAAGGAAAGATCAGTCTAACAAAAGCATGTTATGAACATGTCTGTTTGAAACTATGGGATGAACCTAGAAGGGCACTTAGCAGCAATGGAAGAACATGTGGCTGATCATGAACATTAAAAGCAAACCAGACAGAATTTAGGAAAGTACCCAAGAGGACTTCTTTCATCACTGGGTAATCAGTATTGAGAATACTCTTCCCTTAGCGGAACTGAGAGAATCAACATTTTAGGACAAATATTACCCTCCAAATCTGCAGGAAGGGAGAAACTTCACAGGAAACTTGTCAGGTTTATACTTGTGGAGTTTTCTGTTTGTTCTCTCATCCTGGGGCAGGGGTTGGCTTTTTTAAAATAGGCAGGAGTAAAGTTCAGCAAACCCTGTAAAGCCTGTTTTGGCTCATATATATGTATATATGTGCATCGTTTTATGCTAAACACAGACTGATCACAAAACCTACCCCCTCCCCCACTCATTGCTATGTAAGGCATCTTCATTAGTATTTCCATGAGTGATCATGGACTTGATAGCTAATATATTCTGTACTGAGGGAACTACTAGAGACTTCTCTTGCTAAGGGATAGTCTTGGTGAGGTAAGGGACTTTTCTTTCTCTAACATCTGTGACCCAGTATCAGTGTAAGTAGGGTAAATTCCAGGACATGTGATTGTGGCAGAAAATGTCCATATAGAGGCAGATGACTAGTCTCAAACTCTGCTCTGCCTTGGAAGTCTCAGCTGGGGTTAGCAGCTCTTGAAAGGAGGGACTAGCAGGATATTGCTGCTGCCTGTCATAGTCTATGGGGAACAGGAGCCCATCCATTCTGAGTTGGAAGATAACCATGCAGAAATTCACATTTCAGGTAAAATTCTTGTTGATGTAAGCAGAGTCAGGATGAGCTCTATCCTGACATCTGGTGGTGAATTATGGCAAGTGTGGAAAAGAACTCCAGGGGCTGATCTTGTTTGCATAGGCACACCCACTCCACCTAGCATGAGCCCACAGCAGCCCAAAATGGTCACTTTGGTTGCTGTGGGATCCCCAGTTTCTCTGTTATTGGGGCAGAAGGAATAAAGTATTGTTACCCTGATTATGTGAATCAAGGACAATGAAACTGTTTTATGACAGAGGGTCTCACCATCACCTAAGTAGCACTCACTAGACAAGGGATATGGGTTCCAAAACTCAGTGAATTGAGAGAGGATGGGGACAGGTATTTGTACCTGATGGTGTGGGCTCCCTTTGAGGGCCTGAAACACCAATTGCACCATCTCTTCTCTCCAATGTTGAATAGCAGAGGGTTACATTTACATTCTGAGTATGTAAATGTGCGGCTCACACACATCTTTGGTGATAGATGTGGTAGACCCTAAATAGAATTTATTGTATTTACAATAGTGTTCTAGTCCCCAGTAAATAGAAGTTATTAGTATTCAGAATCATACAGTAGCTTACTACTGGTGTATAGTGTCAAGGTAGACATTTTAAAAGTAGAAAACAAAACTGTTTGAAAGCATCTTTCATCTGTTTTTAAAATAGCATCATGCTCTTTTAAAGAATGCAGTTTTGGGGCTTGATCCAAGTCCAGTTTGAGGGCTCGTAGGAGTCAATGGAAAGACCCTCAAGACTTTTTGGCTCAGGTACACATACAGTAAATTCATTCATTGAGTTAAAGTTGATGCAAGAGTGCACCCATCTGTTTCCATGTTGGAGCTGGGCAAATAATTTTGTTTCGGCTTGACTTGAAATGAGCTCTTGGTCATTTCTTGAGATTCCTTTTGGTGTTAAATGAAACATATCCTTTAATCTGAAATGAAATGTTTATTTTTGATTTTGTGTGGTTGTGTGTGTGTGTGTGTGTTTTAAAGTTGCATCTAGCTACATTTAGAAATGAAATATCATTTTGAACTGAAAAGTCAAAACATATTTTTTGAAAATGTCAAAATGAAATGTTTAGACTTCTTCCAATTCCCCCCCATTTTTTCCAGCCAAAACTATTTGCCAAATTCAACTTAAATTTTTGAACAGTTTCAGTTGAACCAAAACTGCATTTTTAGACCAAAAAAATGAAAAAAAAATTGCCCATCTCTATTCATTATGCACTTCCAAGACAATAACAGAACTGGATGCATTCATTAAAAGTTTATATTTTATTTTGACACTCACTGTAAAAGAGCATCCCTAATTGGTATATTTTCGGTAAGAAGTCAATTGGTTTAGATAATTTATAGGGAAGCCTCTACTTTTTGTCTAAAGTATCCTGTTTCTTCATATTCCCATGTCACATAACTAAGTGATTATTTTGATTTCTGTCATTTGTTATATAAAGAAATTTAAACTGTAAAACATGTAAAGCCTGGGCTTTCAAATACATAGCTATGTCTCTCACGCATGTGAGAGGAAAATCATGCCCAATACCTTTACATCATATAGATTTTTTGTCTCTCCAAACCATTTCATGCCAGACTGACACAGCATAAAACTATCTGAATCCATCAGAACTTTAAAAGCATTTTGGTTTTGATAATACGAATGCTGGCAAATAAATGGTGCAGCCTCCAATTTTTAATCAGGCAGATTTAGGGGTTTCAAATCTATTCTTCAATAAACTGGAATAGTAAATCTTGAAAGGTGATGGGGCAGATTACACTGAGGAGATGCTGAGTGCAGCAGAGCGGTGGGGAGATAGGAAGGGGGGGAGGCTGTCTGTTTTATAACCTCCTGCTTCTCTACCCAGGTCACAATCAAGTAGGAATGGCTGGAGTACCCCTAATATGCCCCTCCCTGCCCACCTCTGCCAGGAAGCTGCAGAGAGGAAGGTGTAGGTGCCCTCTAATGCCTGTATATCTGCTAAGGACTGCCCCATGGCAGGGGTATCTCCAGTAAGGGAATTCAGGGAGTTTTCCACTCCCTTTGCAATTTCTGAGCAATGCTAAGGCAGTGGATCAGGCCAGAGAATCTGCCCCTCTATGTCCAGTCTCTTTAGACAGAAAGACATTTAAATTTTTGTTTTATTACTTTAATATAGTATATAGGAAAATGTGATAAACTGATAAAATATCAACTTTTTAGAAAAAAGGGAGCCATTTATATTTTATACAAAATTATAGGGATTGTGATTTATTTAAACGCTGACTTCATCTTAGGCAAGTAAGGGATAACTTGCTCCACCTAAAAGCCTATTCTGAGATTAGCAGGAATCCTGTTTAAAGTCTGTTCACAAAAGCAAGGGAAGTCAGTAGTAATTTGTATTTCTAAGTCACGTCAGTCTTTGCTAGAATGACTGGGCAGGCAGCTGGAAGTTGACTCAGGATTTGCTCCCACAATCAGACAGTGATTTAAACATTTATTTTACAGCCTGCAACAGGGTAGTGGCAGTAACTGTAGTAGTAATCTCTGTTATGAAAACATGAGGAAGTGAATTATAAGCAGTATGATATCAGTATACAAGCTGTAATGGCTGCATAAGGATCCTATTTTTACCCCACCGGGGAGTATTTTTTCCCCTGATCCCCTCAAAATAAAGCAAAATACAACAGACCCTTGATTTCTGGTCTCTTATGGAAATGTAACTCTCAGATCAAACATGCTGATATTGCCAGCATTGCTTTGTTGGTATCGGTGAGCATCTCAGCAGTTTTTTTGATAGATTTCACAACACCTATTGGAAAAAGTTAAAGATAAGCTAACTTCATATTTCTGCAGTATCTTTTTTTGGGGTGTGAATCACGGATGACCCTGTTCGTGTGACATAGTGCCAAGAAAACTGATATTTTCCCAATGTTTTAGAATACAGTTATTTCATAACAATGTGTTGAAAGTATTTTAGCTCCTCCTTTGTGTTTGACATTTCTTTCTCAAGTTTTGTTTAGCATTGATGAGAAGTGTCAGACTGATAATGCTAGACATTGAAGTCTTCCACTTCTCAGTAGAACAGATAAAGCATGGGATCAATGGTACAAACTTCCCCATCCAAAGTGCCTTCAACTATGTTCTAGTGAGACAATTTAACCAAAGAGAGAAAAGGGAATTCAGTTTCTGTGCCCCTTCAGTGCTTAGCCTTTTCACTCTGATGGTGGTTTTTGTTGTATGAACATATGCACAGTAGAAGAAGACTGAGACTGCTCACTCATTCAGAAAGTGCTCCAAACAGCCATCAGATGGTCAGAACTTTGTCACTAGTGACCTGGGCTGGATTCATACCAGTGAGCTAGAGGTGAAAGAATCTATATTCCATTACCAATTCCCTGAGCTATCCTGTTCTGTTGGTCACTTACCAAGTGAAATGATCAAAAAGGCTCCTGACTGCTAAACATAGCATATTTTCTGTTCACTTACATGCTTTCTGTCTCTCTTCAGTGATGAGAGCCGTGGGAATTCAAAACATGGCCATTGTAGAGTAGAAATATTCTCACACTGCTTGTCTTAGCAAATGGCTGAACAAGAAATAGGACTGAGTGGACTTGTAGGTTCTGAAGTTTTACATTGTTTTGTCTTTGGGTGCAGTTATGTAACAAAAAAAATCTATATTTATAAGGTGTACTTTCATGATAAAGAGATTGCACTACAGTACTTGTATCAGGTGAATTAAAAATACTTTTTCTTTTATTTACAAATATTTGCACTGTAAAAATGATAAAAATAATATACACTTTGATTTCAATTACACAGAACACGATATATATGAAAATGTCGAAAAAAAATCTGAAATATGTAATAAATTTCAATTGGTATTCATTGTTTAACAGTGCGATTAATCACAATTATTATTTTTTTGAGTTAATCATGTCAGTTAACTGCAATGAATCGATAGCCCTAGGTTTTTTTCCTTCTAAAAACTCTGTCCAGCTAAAGGGAAAGGGAACAAGAGATGTGGTTAAAAGGAAAGCCTCACTTAATACGTTACATTTCAGATGCTTTAACTGGTTTTTCCTTCTTTCCTGTATTGTTAATAAAAGGTTAAAAGGAATTTTAACAGTGTGCTTAGCCATTGTGCTAAGCAGGCTGAGCTCTCTGTATACCAAACCTTATTTCACACTGTTTAATATTGAACAGTGACAGTCTCGTTAACACCTTTGACTCTTTGGGTCCATATAACCCATCTAAATTACTTCAATACCTCCATCCCAGAGAGTAGCTAAAATCATTCCTGTACAATATACCTAATCCATATATAGTGATAATCATCTGTAGATATCAAAGCAATATAAGTATATTTATCCCCACTTTACAGATGGCGAAACTGAGGCACACAGCAGTGACATGACTTGCCCAGGGCCACGTAGTAGAGCTAGTAATAGAACTCAAGTTTCTCCACTCCCAGGCCAGTGCATTAGACCCTGGACCATGTTGTCTATGTACCCTGGAGTCAACAATACTGTGGGATCCTTTCTGGTGAAAGTCACTGTAAGTGTATGCTATTATTCTTATTTCATGTAAGAAATGTAGTAAGTAATGATATACTATAAAAGCTTCCACTACTGTGTGAATCGAGGATTGGCAGGAGGTCATTTTTATAAGAGGTTACTGTAGCCAAATCACATTCCCTTGGAACTACAGGGTTTTCATCTATGGACAGTCTGAAGTTCCTAACTTTCATGTCATGAATTCTAGAGCCACAGATCATTTAGTCAATAAAGTCTACAAGTCAATTGTATTTTTAAAACTCAAAATGTGCCTTTATATATGGGTGTCCAATGATTTGCAGCTATTCATTAAAACAAACAAATCAGTATCGCACTCATTAGTAGGGGAAACAAAGCAGATTGCACTTCTGGGTCCACTTCAGCGTCATACATTCCTATCGCTGAGTAGCATATTGATAACACAGTGTTGTACGTTACAGGAAGAAAGTTGCTTGGAAACGACTGGATATTTTAGCCTTAACTCTTTAGATGTCCTGTTCAGTGTGGCTATATTTCAATTAATACAGCTACTGGAAGACGGTCAAGCAATTAACCCTTTGGCACCAACAGGCAGAATGTTAATTCATATTTGTTCCTTACATGTAGAAAATCAGGATCTTAGCATTAAAAGTAGGGCTTGAAAAATTCAGCAAACCCCCTACTAGCCAGAGAACTAAAAGTAATTCTGAAAGACGAGGGTGTGCACATGCCTGCCGACAGGGGGTGGGGGGAAACAAAGGGGTCAATTGCCCAGGGGCCCGGGTGATTTAAAAGGGCCCAGGGGCCCCCGGCCATCACCGCAGCCAGCTAAGGCAAGCTTCCTGCCCCAAGCGCTGACTCCGCAGCTCCCATTGATCGGGAACTTTGGCCAGTGGGAGTTGCGGGAACGGTGCGTGCCGGCAGCGGTACGTGGAGATCCCCTGGGCCCCCTGCTTAGGAGCCGCTGCCAGAGGGGTGTCAGTCATTTCGGGAGCTGCCCGAGGTCAGCACTGACCCCCTGATCCACTCCTGCACCCCAAAATCCTGCCCCAGCCTAGATCCTACTTGCAAACTCCCTCCCAGAGCCTGACCCTGCACCCAAACTCCCTCCTAGAGCCTGCACTCAAACTCCCTCATGGAGCCCACACCCTGCACCCTCTCCTGCATCCAAATTCCCTCCCAGAGCCCGACCTCCTCCTGCACCCCAATCCTGTGCTCCAGCCTGGTGAAAGTGAGTGAGGGTGGGGGAGAGCAAGCGACAGGGAGGGGGGATGGAGTGAGCAGGGGGCAGGGCCTCAGAGAAAGGTCAGCACAGGAGCGTGGCCTTGGGGAAGCGGGGGCGGAGCGTGGATCTTCCTGTTTGCACAGTTAGACAGTTGGCAACCCTACTGGGCAGGCATGTGGAAGCCCTGGCTGTGCCGGAAGAGCGTGACCAGCAGCACAGCCGGCAGCTCGCTGGGCTCCAGCCAGCACATTGCACAGTACCACCCAAATGTCTGGTGGACCGCGTCCGCGGCTTGTGCGTGCATGGTTCCATTGACTGCTCTGCCCTGGGGCCTGGAATTGCTGTCAGTGGGACTGGGTGTGCATATGCACACACATGGGAAGGTGGCCCACCAGTGAGATCTAAGAATAGGGGCTGGAACTAGCTGGTGCTATGGGTGCTGCTGCACCCCCTGGCTTGAAGTTGTTTCCATCATATACAGAGTTTACAGTTAGTTCCATGGCTCTCAGCACCCCTACTACAAAAATTGTTCCAGTACCTCTGAATCTAAGAGGAAAATTCCTGGAGAGAAACCAAGCTGCTGAGATTTCTACCAGTGATTTGTCCCCGGACAGAAGGCATCATTCTTGGACAATACCTTCAAAATATTAGGCATAGTTTCCTTTACTGTAAAGTATGCATGTTGCTTGGGTCCATTTTTATTTTTCTAGTACAAAAAACTTATGACTGAAGCATGGGCCTGGTGTAGGGTGACCAGATAGCAAATGTAAAAAATCAAGATGGGGTGGGGGGTAATAGGTGCCTATATAAGAAAAAGCCCCCAAAATTGGGACTGTCCCTATAAAATCGGGACATCTGGTCACCTTAACCTGGTGCCTCAATAAGTATCTATGGGTCTGCATCTTATACTGCCCCTGGGGCCGGGAGCCTCTCTGTTTCCTCTGCTCCTGCAGGGGGCATTCACAGGAAGTCTCTCAGCTGAAAACCCCCTGTTGCAGTGGAGGGCAAAGAGAGGCTCCCAGCCCATGTGATAGCAGCAGCAGCACTAGTGGATAGAGGAAGGGGGCTGAGGGAGAGACAAGCATGTCTAACCTCTGTAATGGAATGATTTTTACCAGGTGCTAAGCCTAAATGTAGCAAACGGCCAGCTGAAAAAGATATGTTAACAGAAAATGAAGAAAAGTAGACAATATGATGATATGACATTATGTTTGGATTGTTGTGTCACAATATTACTGCAAAAAGTCCACAGCCACAATGTGTCACTTGTTTTCAAGTGTTAGTAAATGAAAGCAGGAGGCCGTGGAAGCTACAGAGACATTTAGAAACCAAAAGCCAGAATCCATAAACAAGAGCAGTGATTATTTCCTTCAGAAACAAGAAGATGTAAAGCGGGAGTTCGGGGGGAACGGGTCATGTCTAAAGACGCAAACTGTTCTTCAAAAAGCCTTAGAAGCATCTTATGTTGTGGCCATGTGAATTGCAAAATGCAAATAAGCACACACCTTTGGTGAGACCCTTCTACTTCCAGCACCAATAGCTATGTGTAGAGTTATGACTTGGGAACAAGCAGCCAGGGCACTGAAAACACCGATGTCAAATAATAGCATCCCTTGAGGCACTGATGACCTTGCAGAAAACATGCAGGGCCAGTTCGGTTGTTAGAACAAGTTAAGAAGAGTCCATATTATACCTGGCAGCTTGATGAATCCACAGACATTGCCAACATGGCTCAATTTCTGTGTTCTTTCTGTGAGATCTGTCCAAGCAAGTACAATAGTTGAAGAACTTTTATTTTGCGGAGAAATCCCAACCCGTACAACTGGTAAGGAAATATTCCAGATCCTTGACAAATTCATAGTGGATGGAGGTCTTAATTGGACAATGTGTGTGGGGCTGTGCACTGCTAGGGCAGCCATGCCTGAGCAGAATAGTGAGGTTGCAGCATGAGTAAAGTGGCACCAGCAGCACTTTGGACACACTGCATGATTCATTGCCAAACTTTGGCATGGAAGAAGTTCCAACCTGATGTACACGAGGCCCTCAATATTGTTATTAAAAGAGTCAATTATATAAAAACCTGGGCATTCAACATACGTCGTTTAGTATGCTGTATGAAGAGATGGGCTCTGACGACACTCAGCTTCTGTTTCACAGTGAAGTTAGCTGGTTGTAACATGGGGAAAGTTGGTTGTAACATTACAACATTTCTTCTAATTGCGTGACAAAAATCAGAATTTTCCTCCTGGGGAATTGGGAACACAGTCCTTGCAGATTACATTTGTCACATGGACTTCTTGACTATGTTAGCTTGCCTGGTGGATGTGATTGGCAAATTGAATACACTGAACCTAACACTTCAAGGTGGGACTATAAATATACTAGATGTGAAAGAAAAAATCAGAGGAATTCATGAAGAAGCTTTGTCTTTGGAGATGACACATTGAAAAGGGAATTACCAAGATGTTTTCAGTCTTTTTAAAAGAATAGAGTAAAAATGATTAAAACACTATTAAAGACCAAATATTAACTCATTTGTCTATATTGTTGTGATATTATCTGATTAAAATATGACCATATAGATCATTGTTGCAACCACTGTTATATATTTGCAACAAATCTTGTACAAAGGTTGTCAAGTAAGGTGTCTCTGGAAAGGTTATGATTTGCTGAATATGATTATGCTATTTGTATGCATGTATCATTTTTGTATTTGAAGCCATGACTATTGGCTCTATACCTAGATTTTAAATGTTTGCTCCTGGGATAATGCTCACAAGGTATTCAGCCTGCACATCTTGAAGGGACTATTCAAATTAAGTGGCTCATCAAGGGACACTTAACTCACAATGGACCATGGGAGATGCTTATCTACAGATAATGGACTTCCCCACTCCACAGGCATGTGCCCAGGCTAACGTTTACAAGCATCTTCAAAACACACACCTTAGAAGTTTAAATTTCAGAGCAAAAATAAAACTATAGACAGACTGTTTATGGGACAGGGTGTGATGATGGTGCCTGTGGGAGCCAGCTGAGGTCACTCAATTAGGGTGAACTGCAAACAAAACAGGGTAGACCAGGGGTCTCAAACTCAAATGACCACGAGGGCCACATGAAGACTAGTACATTGGCCTGAGGGCCGCATTTACTGACACCTCCCCACTGCCGCCCTTGGCTCCACCCCTTCCATGAGGCCCCGCCCCTACCCCACCCCTTCCCTGCCCCCATTCCAACCCCTTCCCTGCCCCCAGCAGCTCCCCTTGGCCGGGAACGGGGAAACGCGGCCAATGGGAGCTGCTGGGGCGGTGCCTGAAACAACAGCTACACACACCCCTGCGCTCCTCCTCCCCCAGGTTCCGTCGGCTTCCCGGAGCGACGCGGGGGCAGGGCAGGCAGGCAGGGAGCCTGCCCTGCCCCTGGTGCGCATCAGGCCGGAGCCGCTCTAGGTAAACGCTGGAGGAGAGCGGGGGGGCCGTGAGGAGTCCCAGGCCGCAGAAAATAACCCTGCGGACCATATGTTTGAGACCCCTGGGGTAGACAAACCCCCAAAGCTGGTGGATATTCCAGTACTTAGAAGCTGTTTTGTGCTGGCTTGGTAAATCTATATTACCTCACTGGTTACTCAGAAGTCCAAATAATGCAGTTCCCTTAAAGTGCCCAGCCTCAGGCCTCCATCCAGACACCCATGTCAGATATGATGATGACTACTGAAAATCTTATCTCATCATATAAAAGAAAAGGTTCTTCCTGCCCCAAAGGATCAGCCACACATCCAGGTCCAATTATAACTTAGATCTACCCCAAAATACACGCTTATAGCCAATTTTTATTAACTAAACTAAAATTTATTAAAAAAGAAAAGAGAGTGAGTGTTGGTTAAAAGTTCAATATACATACAGACTTGAATTCAATTCAATACATATCAGAGATGAGTTTGTAGTTGCCAAAAATCCTTTTAGAAATAGTCTATAGGATATAGTCCAATGTCCATGTTCAGGGTGACTCCAGTCAGTGACTGGGGAATCTCAATCCTTATGGCTTAAGATTTCCCCCTCTTGAAACCCAAAGCAGATCTGAGATGAAGAAGGATCCTATCCCAGGGTTTTTATACATTTCCAGCAGCCTTTTGGCCTGAGAAAACAATAGGCTTAACTTTCCTTCTCCTAAACATCATGGCAATTAGTACAGGGTAATTTATCCATTACACAGTTCAGTTACAGGTTACCACAACCTTCAAAGAGACATATAGACAATAATACTATTTCACTCAAGTATCTTCCTAAATGTTAATATTCCTTTTTTGATCTTTGAATCAAAGCTATAGCAATAGACAAGACTTGTTTGCTTACATTACAAGACCTGAGCAAACATCTGCCCTTCTATCTCTAACAATGCAGGTTTGCATTTCAAAGCTCTATTCATTAACATATCTTCCTAACCAATCTTTAAAGTTCAGCCATGGGTAAGGTCAGTCTGTGAGTTAATTAACTCTTTCTGGCCCTGTCACCTTTCAATGAGATATTATATTACACTCATAATGTCACACGCCCAACACAAAATTGATGCAGGAAGGGATGACATAAACATTACTGACTGCATCCTAAGGACTCCTCATCCTGGGACAATGCATCAGATACAATATTCTCCTTCCCCCTTATGTGGATTATATCCATTTCATACTCTTGAAGGGCTAACCTCCAATGCAGCAATCTGGAGTTGGTACCCTTGGTCTTGTGCAGCCAGACCAGAGGGGCATGATCACTCAACACAGTGAATTTTTTGTTGTACAAATAGGCCTTAAGCTGTTTGACAGCCCAGACAATGGCATAACATTCCTTCTCAATGGTAGCATAATTTTGCTCAGTGGGAGATAATTTCTTGCTTAAGTACGCCATGGGATGTCTTTTACACCCCTGCCCCCTCTTGCATTAGCATTGCCCCCAGCCCAATATTGGAAGTGTCTGTGCACAGCAAAAAAGGCTTTTCAAAATCTGGGCTGGCCAAAACAGGCTCTTTGGCCAAAGCACTCTTTATGCTTTGAAATCCCTGTTCAAAGGCCTCCATCCATGCACCCGGTCTGGTTTTTCCTTTTTTATCAGGTCTGTGATGGGTGCAACAATGTCACTGAATCCCTGTACAAACCTCCTGTAATAGTTGGCCAGACCAATGAATGATTGAACCTGCTTCTTAGTTCTAGGGGTAGGCCAGTTTTTAATGGCCTCCACCTTTAAAGGCTCGGGGCGCAGTTGCCCATTGCCCACCATGTGCCCCAGGTAGGTCACCTCCAGGGCCGGCTCCAGCCACCAGCCGAGCAAGCTCGTGCTTGGGGCGGCAGATTCTCAGGGGCGGCTTCCCTCCAATCCTTTTTTTTTTTTTTTTGCTTCGCTGCTTTGGCCGCCCCGCAGGGTTTTTTTCCTTTTTGGTTCGCTGCTCCGGCCGCCCTGTAGGGGGCGGCAGAGCGGAGGAGGGGAGCACCCTGCTGGGAGCGGGCTACGCGCTCCATCTGCCCCAGCCGGTGCCAGGTCTGCAGCAAGACCGGCAGGGCAGCCTGCGTCCTTTCCTGCCCGCCGACCGGAGCGGCGCAGAGCCCTCCCGGCAGGCGGCACGGCGGGAGGGGCCGCGTGGTGAGCGCCCCGCTGAAGGAAGCCCTGGCCGCCCCCCTTCTCTCTCTCCCCCTGCTCCCGCCCCTCTCCCTCCCCCCTGCTAGCTGGGGCACGCACTCTGCTGCCCGGGGCACGTCTGCAGCGCAGGGAGTCTCCCTGCACCCCGCACGGGGTTTTTTGTTTTGTTTTTTTTTGCTTCACTGCTCCGGCCGCCCCGCACATTTTTTTTTTTTTTTTTTTTTTGCTTGGGGCAGCAAAAAAGCCAGAGTCGGCCCTGGTCACCTCAGTAGCTCCCATTCTGCATTTAGAAACTGTAACAGTTAGGTTGGCCTCCCTGAGACTATGCAACACAATCCCTATGTGCTTAAGGTGATCTTGCCACGAATTGTTGAAGATGGCTAGGTCGTCTATATAGGCCCCTGCAAAAGATTCTAATCCCCGCAGGACCTCGTTTATGTGTCTCATGAAAGTAGCCCCTGAATTTCACATCCCAAAGGTCAACCCTTTGAACTCATACAGGCCCGATTCCACTATGAAAGCGGACTTTTCTCATGCATCAGCATCTAGGGGTATTTGCCAGTACCCCTTAGTCAGATCCAGGGTGCTTATAAACTTTGCCCCCGCCCCCCAGTGTATCTAATAGATCCTCTATTCTGGGTGTGGAGTAAGGGTCAGGCTGTGTTATAGCATTTAGCTTTCTATAATCCACACAAAATCTCATGGTTTTATCCTTTTTTGGCACCATCACAATGGGAGAAGCCTAGGGGCTCATGGATTGGGTAATTACTCCCTTTGTCAACATGCTTTCCACCTCTTCCTGGATCTGTCTCTGAATTTCTCCCTTGGCCTTGTAAGCTCTGCTAGAAGCTGGGCGGGGACCCACTGTCTGAATGGAGTGTGTCATCCTATCAGTGAGCCCTGGCCTGTTGGAGAATGTTCGCTTGTGGTGTTTTAACAACATCAGCAATTCCTTCCTTTGAGGGGGGGTCAAACCCTCCCCCATCTCAATGCTCTCAAGAGGCGTCTTCTCCTGGCTTTCAGCAACCATGTCAATCAAAGGGACGGACACTGTCTCTTCCTCAGCACGACAAATCATGTTCACATTTACTTCTCTTTCATGGTAGGCCTTCATTCTGTTCACATGCACTGTCTGCACACTTCCCCGACCCTGGGGTCTCCTCACATCATAGGTAACCACGTTAATCCTTTCTACTACCTCCATGGGTCCAGTCCAAACATCTTTCATTTTGTTTTTATGGACAGGATCTAGCACCAATACCATGTCCCCTATTTCAAACGCTCTTTCCTTAGCATCTCTGTCATACCACGCTTTCTGAGTATCCTGGCTCTCTTTCAGATTCTGCTGAACCAACTTCATTATCTCTTGCAAACTCGCTTTGAACTGAGCCACATACTCAGCCACTGGCTGCGCTGCTCCTCAACATTACCTTCCCATGAGTCACGAACCAAATCTAGAGGCCCCCGGACCTGCCTCCCATAGAGCAGTTCAAAGGGAGCAAACCTTGTAGACTCTTGGGGCACACTCCTGTATGCATACAATAGATACGGCAGCATAACATCCCAGTCATTCTGGCGTCTAGCCACATACATTTTCAACATCGATTTCAGGGTTCCATTGAACCTTTCCACCAGACCATTAGTCTGGGGGTGGTAGGGAGCAGCTTTCAGGTGCTTCACCCCACATAACCCCCACAACTGCTTGAAAACCACAGACATAAAATTAAATAAATAAATGGATATTCTATCACCTAGCACTGGAAGGGACCCTGAAAGGTCATTGAGTCCAGCCCCTTGCCTTCACTAGCAGGACCAAGTACTGGTTTTGCCCCAGATCCCTAAGTGGCCCCCCCCTCAAGAATTGAACTCACAACCCTGGGTTTAGCAGGCTAAAGCTCAAACCACTGAGCTATCCCTCCCTCCAGAAGACCAACAGTCAGACAATATTTTCTTGGGAAAACCCACTCTGCTAAAAATAGAGAACAAGGCCGTTGCCACTGTCTCTGCCTCAATATTAGCCAATGCTACAGCCTCAGGATATCTGGTAGCAAAATCTACCAACACAAGGATGCATTTCTTCCCATTTCAAGAAGGCTTTGGGAGTTGTCCCACAATATCCACAGACACCCTGGCAAAAGCCTCCCTAATAATGGGCAGAGGCTGGAGGGGCACCTTGCTAGGCCCCCTTAATCCCTTATGCTTCTGGAGCAGTTCACAGCTCCTGCAATACTCTCTTACTGACCTAAAGAGGTGAGGCCAGTAGAAATTTTGCTCTAGCCTGTCACACATTTTTTCTATACCCAAGTGTCCTGCAAATGGACCATCATGAGCCAACTTCAACAAAGCATTGTGATAATTGTCAGGTACCACAAGCTGTTTGCGAACTGCTGCTTGGGAATTCTTCCTTCCCCTAGGAGGCTCCCTGTACAACAGCCCATTCTGCATGAAAAACCTGCCTCTCTCTTCACTAGCTGGGACCTGACTCTGAGCATCATTCCTGGCTCTCTCTAGTGACACATCACTCTGCTGGGCCATGATGAATTCCTTCTGGGTTTCATTCGAATTCAGAACCATCTCTGATATTTCAGACAAACCCTTGCCTGATGCATCCTGAGAGACACTCTCTGTCTGTTCGCAGTCCCCTTCACTGCCATCAGTTAGGGTATCTGCCAGAGACCCAAACTCTCTTTGTGACCTGGTTATCACATTAGCGTGGCCAGGCACCTTCAGTATGCTATTTCCTACCAAAACATCAGCTGGAATTAAATTCCAGACATCAGCCTTCATATCCCCTTTAAAGCCATCCCACTCAAGATGGATTCTAGCCATTGGCAGGTCCACAGAGTACTCAGATAGTGCCACTACTGTCACATACTCCCCTGGCAACATGTCCTCTGGCTTCACCAGATGTCCCTTAACTATAGTCACATCAGAACCAGTATTTCGCCATCCCCTGCATTCAGCACCATTGACCTTTGCCTCCTTAATAAACCTAGCATTTAACCTGTTTATTCTTGGGGTGAGAGTTTCTACTCTCTGGGCCCCCATGAGCTCCTTTATAAGAGGCAGGGCCAGATTTACTTTTAAATCCTTCCCTCCTCTTGAACTGGGGAGAAAGGTGATTTATTTTCCCCTGGGGTTTATACCCTTCCCAAGCCCTATTTTGGGTATGGGCATCTGGAATCTCTGCAGCCCGTAGGACTGACTCAGGGTCCCTATCACACACAGCTGCTCTCACATGGTCAGGCACAATGTCTAAGAACTGTTCCAAAGTTATTAAATCCAGCAGTTTTTCAAAACTCCCTTGCGCCTTTGTTCCCACAACCCACTTTTTAACAAAACCCATCAGCTTATGAGCACATTCTACAAAAGTACAATCATCAGACATTTTAAACTTTCTAAACTTAACTCTGTAAGAATCAGGAGTAACCTTGAACCACCTTAACACAGAATCTTTAAGCCGCTCATAATCCATAATAATAAGGCCCTGTCACCCTTCAATGATATATTATATTACACTCATAATGGCACACAGGGATTCTAAATATACATTCATTTAGAATGTATATTTAAAATAGTATGTTTATTTATTGTGATTTATAGCATATAAAAAGGAACCCATTTTCTATGCTGGGTGCCTTTTGATATTATTCAAAGCAACAACAGAACAGCAACAAGACCCCAGGGAAAAATTCCAGCAAAACTCAACCCCTCAACATCACCATTCCTCACAATTGTCAATCACCATTAGTCCCCACCCTTTTCAGCCAAGTGGGGGAAAGATGGGCCTTCCAGCATGTTTTAAAGGTCAACAAAGGCAATGTGAGTTGATTGTGTCCCATTTCCGAGACGACTCCCACATGAATGACCATAAACCAGTCGAATCCAAAACTATTGTATTAGAATTTTCTATGATGTCTCCTCTCCTCTTGTTACAAGCACAAAGAGACATGCAATATTCAAGTCAATGGGAGTCTTTAGTGGGAGCTGGTGCAGGGCCATAATTAGCATTGAGATCCACAGGAGTTATAATTATGCATATAAAATAGATATGTAAGTATTTTGTAGGAATATCATACATATTTTTGTTTTACCAACAAATACTTAGAGTGATTAGAACTCCTGATAAGGCCCCCTGACTTCACTGGGATTGCAGGAGGCATAATTGTCTGAAAAATGTGGTCCACAATTTTTCTTACTTTAAATGGAGTTATAATCTGTATAGTATTCTGATTTAACTCTAGTAATGACCACTTTTATAGTGCTATTCAAACTGCTCCTCCGAATCCTATTTGTACTGTGCCTTGAATGATTTTCAGTTATTTTAAATGAGACTTTGTTTTAATCTTATCACATGACAAAATGTCACGCTCTACTAAAACAAATTGCACTGTAGCAAATAACACTATGTTAAAACATTGATAAAATAAGCATCAGCTGTGTAGTATGTGGCATGGTTAAATTTAGACTATAAGCGTGGAGAGACTAGGAAAGGAAATTTTAAATTAGCTCTCTTTTTCCTGATACTTAGAAGATTTATTGCAGCAACTTATTTAACGTTCAAAAATTTTTCAGTTTTACATCTAATGATGAAATGTTAAACTTTCTACTAATGAAACTATACGTCTTCCTTAAGTATTTGTCAATGTGGATCCCATTGTGTTGTGCAGACAAGTTTGGATTCTTTAAAATAACAGTGTCCATCGGGGCCGCGCATGCGCCCGTCCTGCTTGTGCTCCTATTCGAGGGCTTAAAAAGGGCATGGCAGCTGCAACCCTCCTTCAGTTGCCTCTTACCACCCATGGCAACGAGACAGAATCTGGCAAGTATCTGATCCTTACTCTTCCGTGAGCTTTAAAGCATTCCAGATTTGTTTGTTTCTGGGAAGAAATCCTTCTTCACTTCCTCGTTTTTTAATTCTCTTGATTTGGATGTTCCAAAAAAAGGAAAGAGGAAAAAGCTGGGGGGAGACCACCCCTGTACAGTGGGGCCTGGTGCTTCATGCCAACTGCAGTGGTAGACTCCAAGCCTTACTTCTGGAATTAAGCCCTGTCTGACCTGTGATCATCTTATTCCTCCTGTTGATGGGCATAGACCACTGCTTCCCAAACTGTGGGTCGGGACACCAAAGTGAGTCATGACCCCTTAATGGGGTCACCAGGGCTGGCTCAGACTTGTTGGACCTTGGGCTGGGGCCAAAGCCCGAGCCCCAGCCCCACCGCCTGGGACCGAAGCCAAAGCCAAAGGGCTTCAGCCCTGGGTGGCAGGGCTCAGGTTACAGGCTCCCTGCCTGGGGCTGAAGCCTTTGGGCTTCAGCTTTGGCTCCCCCACTTGGCACTGTAGGGCTCGGGCTTTGGCCTTGCCACCTGGGGCAGCTGGGCTCAGGCTTCAGTCCCCTCTCCTGGGGTCGTGTAATAATTTTTGTTGTCAGAAGGGGGGTCGCTGTGCAATGAAGTTTGAGAACCCCTGGCATAGACAATGTCATTTTTGTTTGGCAGAGAGTCAGATCCCAAATAAGAATGTGATGTGTGTCATTGGGGAACTGTGCCTTTAAGGGCTGAGCATCCCAGATAGAGAGTCTGGGTCAGGCATCGTGAAGCTTTTGTTGGTATTATGTTCAGGGAGTTGCAACCAGACACAGAATAAAATGGTCTCTTGCAAGTGCCTTAAGCACTGAGTGATCCCTGAACACCACACTGTGGACAAATCATTCTCATCTAGGACTTGCAAGTCAAAGGATGAGTGGCTCAAACTCACCAGCCTTCTTCCCAAAACTGCATTTGGTGCAGGGAGAAAAGAAACTGCCCACACTAGACATATCCAGGCCTCTATTACATTGACAGGACTAAACCATTCAGACTGTCACCCTTCTATTTCTTGTTGTAGCCAAGAATTCAAAAGGCCAAGCTATCTTATCTAAAAATAGAGTGAAATGGATCACATAATGCATCTCTCTGAGTTACCAGTTGGCTAATGCACCTCTCCCACTGGACATAAGGGTTCACTCCAAAGCTCAAGTGAAATCTTCTGCCTGCTTCACACGTGCTAATTTCAGAGATCAGCAAGGCAATGACATGTTATTCTCTCATCATCTCCCCCAAAGGGTAAGTGCATGCAGTGGAGTGTCTTGTTTTAACAGTAGGCGGGAGTTTTGTTTTGTTTTAAAATCATGGTTCTTCTAGATGTTGTAGTCAGTGTGAATCCTACAATCCACCCTCCATCTCTGATCATAGGAGTCCTCAGCTACCATGGACTTTAAATTACAAGGGAATTGAGGGAGGGTTTCAGCTGCCCTTTATGCCCTTGTAGAGGAGCACAAGCAGGCACAGGGTGCATGCAGAGCCCCGATGGACAGAGATATTTTAAAAAATCCAATTTTCCACGCATGAGGTGAATGCATACACACCTACACTAGGATTCACGCTGACAACATCTTGAAGAACCATAGTGACTGCAGGGTAAGTGTCAGTTCTTTTTAAATAACAGTATTGTATAAAAAAATGTGTCACTGTTGGAATAAATGAAAGCTGTAGAGTGAGCAAGCATGAGAATACTGAAATAAACCACCTTATACCAATGGCTAGCAAAAAATAAGCAAATTAGTCAATTAACTGCTGCAACCCAAACAAAAATACTAACACAAAGTCTAGCTATTTTGCACCAAAAAACTAAAATTCTAAAAGTATCCACATAAGCTCAACAAATAATAGTGCACCATTGGTATAACATTTTTAAAGGCTGGTCCCCCTCATGGACATCAGTTTTAAATATTATAATTCATCCAATAATTGGGGTTTTTTTTGTACTAATTAAAATAAAGTGTATCTGCTGACATAATCAGGTCAAGGAATGCAGCTTACATCTAACTGTGTAGTGTAGACCAGGCCTGAGTTAAGAAAGAGAGAGGAGAAACTTGGGCCTATGAAGTGCTGCTAAGCCGATGGCTGTATATATGTATGAGCTGTTTCTGTGCTGGACTTCATTAGGGGTTACTGTCGGAACAAGGATGGAACACAGATGGCTTCCAAGGAGGCTCTCGTTAATTAACTATAGCCCCAGGAACTCTTTTGCATAAGCCATGTCTACACTAGGACACTTATGTTGGCAAAACCTTTGTCACTCAGTGGTGTGAAAAAAACACACACACCCTGAGCGACATAAGTTTTGCCGGCATAATTGCTAGTGTGCACAGCGCAATGTCGACAAGACATGCTTTCCCACTGACATTGCCACCGCCTCTCGTTGAGCTGGTTTTATTATGTCGACAGATGTGATGTTCCCCTCTTGTGTTATCTGGACTGGTGATCTGCTAGGTCACTCCAATCCTTGACTCTGGGAGCCAGCCTTACCCTGCTCTGCTGTGAGAACCCCCACTCCTGGGCTGTTCACGCATAGCCTCTGGCATGTAAGCTGCTCCTTGGATTGTGTTGTGACACTCGCCAATATCTCCGGTCCCAGACACAACCCTAGGAACCTCTGTCTTGCAGTGCCCAGTTATGCCAGCTGGATGCTGCAAGCATATATGAGTTCGTCAATTTAACAAAGAAATTGATATGTACCAGGCTTGTTATCCCAAGGGGAGTCTCTGACACACTTCAAACCAAATGCACTGCTTCAGGTAGAATAAACAAACAGATTTATTAACTACACAGATAAATTTTAAGTGATTATAAGTCAAAGCATAACAAGTCAGATTTGGTCAAATGAAATAAAAGCAAAATGCATTCTAAGTTGATCTTAACACTTTCAATGCCCTTACAAACTTAGATGTTTCTCACCATAGGCTGGCTGGTTGCCCTTCAGCCAGGCTCTCCCCTTTGATCAGCGCTTCAGTCAGGTGGTGGTGATGTCTGTAGATGTAGGTGGAAGAGAGAGAGAGCACGGCAAATGTCTCTCTCTTTTATCAAGTTCTTTCTTCCCTCTTGGCTTTGCCTCCCCCACTTCAGAATCAGGTGAGCATTATCTCATCGCAGTCCCAAACTGACCAAAGGAAGGGAGATGACTCACTCGAGAGTCTAACAGATTCTTTTGTTGCTGCCTAAGCCAGTGTCCTTTGTTCCTGTGAGGCTGGGCTGGGTTTGTCCAATACATGCCCTGATGAGGTGTGAACTGCCCCTCTGCTCTTGGAGAGTTTTTGCCTGGGCTTATTTTAAGCCATGAGGATACATTTTCAGCCTCATATCTCTGTACATGAAATTATAACCTACAACATTACTGTAACAACAATTACTATAACATCTCTATAACAACAATGCTCAGTGCATCATGAGCCTTCTGAAGACACCCAACATGACAAATTTTGCATTAGATACCATACAATCATATTATAAAGATGAACATGGGGGTGCTGGGTGTTCCCCCGAGGTACAGCGCTCTCTCCCATCAGCATAATGTGACTACCCCAACGCTCTTAGAGTGGCACAGCTGTATTGGTGCTGCTGTAAGTGTAGACATGGCCAACGTGATCCACAGCTAAATCCAGTCCAGGACAAGTTTATTTAGCTAAACCAGCCTCAACTGCTTACTTCTGCATTTTTTGCAGAGCTTACATAGCAGACACCATCACATAAGCCACGTAAAACAAACAATAAGTTCCTCTGAGGGACTGGATAATTCAACCATATTATCCTTAGTCTCTGCTCACAACACAAGATTCTTTAAAACCAAAACATTCTTTAAACTATTTAACCTTGTCAAACTGAAACAAGAACACATCACAGCTGATAGCTGATTGCGCCTCCATTATACTATGGTATGTTTTTAATTTCTTTTAGAAAAATAAAATAAAAACTCAGAAAAAATAAATAGGACCCGATTCGGATCTCTTTTCAGTTTTATACATTGACTTCAATTATGGAATTATTCCTGTGTGAGAGAGAAATTAGGCACACAGAAATGTGTAACTTGTTAGTACTTTAGATGGCTTGAATCTGTAGAATGCTTTAAACTTGAAAATACTCTTTAGTTAAAAAGCTGTCATTTTCTCCTGTAAAATTCAATGTCTTCTATTACTCATTGCAGAAATTGAATGAATTATGTTGCATACACAGCTCTATATGCTATCTTGAAAATTTTTAAAACCAGTTTTAATCATAATCTAAGAATATGTGAACTTCATTAACCAAAATTGTCGTCTGCTCCCTTCCTTTGACGCCGGGGCCATTGATAGTCTAGGTCATCTAGGGATTCCCTACCTATCCATAAGAATTACTGAATTTATTTTATGCCTGGCACTTAGGAGGAAATCTAAGAGCTCTATCCAGCCAAAATTATACATGGCCTTTCAGGCTTTGAAAACTTGAGGGCGAAAAAAGAGTTCAAGATGCTCAAGGAGGCTGGGAACTTCTGTAAATGAACTTCCTGCTTCGTGAATCACATCTTTTATTTTCTTTCTTTTGCTGGCAAGGCACAGTGCACATGAATTACTGCAGCCTTAGGTTCATTGACCACCTTGCAGAGTTACAAGATGCAGCTGGTCTTAAAAATTATTATATTCTTTGGAGACATACAGCATCTTCCCCATACCAGAGGTGGTGATATTATTGGAGCTTTCTGTCCCCTCTTAAAACTGCAGGGTAGGGAAGTCCTCTATTCATCATCCACATACAGTAGTGTAGATTTAGTAAGTGCTCAGGAAAAGGGTTGAATGGAGTGAAGGCACTGCAATTGTGTTAACTTCAGGGCCACTCTACATAGGCCTGGGCTACATTTAAAGGTTAGGTAGATGTAGTTACATTGCCCAGGGGCATGAAAAATCCACACCTTTGACCGACGTAACGATGCCTACTTAATCCCCAATGTAGACACAGCTAAATTGATGGAAGAATGCTTCCGTCCATGCTGACTGACACTATAGGGCTATGTCCATATAGTCTTCAGAGTGTAGACGTACACTTTGGCCTTGTCTACACGTAAAACTTAAGTCAACCTAGTTGCATTGCTCAGGGATGTGAAAAATTCACACTCAGGAGAGATGTAATTAAGCTGCCCTAGCCCCAAAACAGACACTGCTAGGTTGACAGAAGAATTATTCCATTGACCTAGCTATCACTCCTGAGGGGGTAGATCAACTACAGCCATGGCAAAACCCCTTCCTTCACTGTAGCAAGTGTCTACACTATGGCACTATAGTGGCACAGCTGCAGCACCATAGCTGTGCTGCTGTAGCGTCTGTAGTGTAGACATGCCCGCGGGGCTAGTCTACATTGAAAAGTTACACCAACATTGCTACATATTTCAGGGGTGTAAAAATCCACACCCCTTAGAGACATACTTAAGCCCACCTAACCCCTGCTGAAGACAGCAGTAGGTTGATGGAAGAATTCTTCTATCAGCCTAGCTACTGCCTCTCGTGGAGGTGGATTACCTACAACAACAGGAGAACCCCTCATGTCACTGTAGTCAGTGTCTACACTGAAGGGCTACCGCAGCGCAGCTGTGCCACTGTGGCATTTTAAGACATAACCTTGGTCTGAGTCTGCTGAATCTTTTGGGAACATTTACAGGAGTTCACAATGGGCATGGTAAGGGATTTACCAGAACAGTAGCATGGACACTCCCATATTAGGAACTTGGTGCCTGATCAGATTCACATTGATTTCAATGAGAGTTAAATTGGACCTTTAATACTTATTTTTGCATCCCTCTTTCTTAAGCTTTTTTACTCATCTGATTCAACACAAGTTTGAAATAACTCAACACTGGTCAATACACTAAATATTTCTCAAAATAACTGCTTAGATTATAAGCTCTTTGGGCCAGTGTGATGGTGTGTATGTGCTCCCCACACTAGCCCTGCAAGAGCTGAATTGGGCCACGTGGCTCCATTCAGCTGATTAGGCTGCAAACTGGGGGGAGGTGCATTAGGCTGGAGGCAGCTAATTCGAGAGAAGCTCATCTGTGAGGGACAGGTGGGGCTTCTACAAAAGACAGGAAATCCTCAGCAGAAGAGGTTGCAGGAAAGGAATCTGCCGTTGCTGCCTCAGAGGGCAGCAGGTGGGCTGTAGAGATGAGTTGCTTAAAGTTACTCCCTGGGAGGTGGGAGTAAAGAGACTGGCAAACCCAGAGGAGTGGGGTGAGGGCTATGTAGTATGGAAGCCGCTCAGGGAAAGGCAGCAAGGTGCAGGGAATTGAGCTTGGCTGCTGTGTAGAGGGTTCTTGAGCCAGAACCTGGAAGAGAGGGTGGGCTCAGGTTCTTCTGCCAGCCACTGCAGGAGTAGCACTCTGAGGCAATGAAGCAGAAGACTACCTGAAGAGACTTTAAGCCTACCTTGGAAGGAAACCCACTTAGTGACCTGGCCAGAGGGCTGAGTCACAAAGAGGATGCTGCAGTTTCTGGAGTGAGAAAGGGGCTGCAGAGGAGAAACTTCCAGGGTGTAACCACTGACTGTCAGCCTGACCAAGCTAATCCACAGAACTGACATGAGGCAGTGCTGTCTGGTGGTGAGTAGAGCAACCCCATCACAGGCAGGAAGTGTCTCTTTATGCAGTGCCTAGCAGAGTGGGGTCTGACTCGTGGTCCATAAGAAGCTCCTAGTTACTACTATAATACAAATCATAATAAGCCAATTACAACTTATTGAATAACAGAAGTATTGGGAGCATAAGCTTTCGTGGATAAGAACCTCACTTCTTCAGATGCAAGTAATGGAAATCTCCAGGGGCAGGTATAAATCAGTATGGAGATAACAAGGTTAGCTCAATCAGGGAGGGTGAGGTGCTCTGCTAGCAGTAGAGGTGTGAACACCAAGGGAGGAGAAACTGCTTCTGTAGTTGGATAGCCATTCATGGTCTTTGTTTAATCCTGATCTGATGGTGTCAAATTTGCAAATGAACTGGAGCTCAGCAGTTTCTCTTTGGAGTCTGGTCATGAAGTTTTTTTGCTGTAAGATGGCTACCTTAACATCTGCTATTGTGTTGCCAGGGAGGTTGAAGTGTTCTCCTACAGGTTTTTGTATATTGCCATTCCTGATATCTGACTTGTGTCCATTTATCCTCTTGCATAGTGACTATCCAAAGTCAGATATCAGCATGCATTTTGGCCTTCACAACATCCTCTGGCATAGAGTTTCACAGGTTGACTGTGCATTGTGGGAATAAATGCTTCCTTTGGTTTGTTTTAAACCTTCTGCCTATTAATGTCATTTGGTGACCCCTAGTTCTTGTGTTATGAGAAGGAGTAACTAACACTTCCTTATTTACTTGCTCCACACCAGCCATGGTTTTGTAGACCTCTATCATATTCTCTCTCCCCCACCCCCTTAGTCATTTCTTTTCCAAGCTGAAAAGCCCCAGTTTCATTAATCTTGCCTCATATGGAAGCTGCTCTATATTCCTAATTTTTGTTGCCCTTTTCTGAACCTTTTTACCAATTCCAGTATATCATTTTTTTTTTTTAGATGGGGCAACCACGTCTGTAGACAGTAGTCAAGATATACCATACCATGGATTTATAGAGAGGCAATATCATATTTTCTGTCTTATTATCATCGTTGGCAATCCCTCGAGGTTGAGGATTCTTTCCTAGGTTTTATTTTTCATGGATCCTTTGGTGACTGAGGAGTCCAATTTTTGAGCCCCAGGTTCATTGGCAGACATTGCAGGTGGTGGTGGAAGACAGGGTTGGGCCGCAATTGCTGCATGACAGTTGTCTTTCCTTTCTTTTCTGGTGTTTTTCTGTGACCAGGGAAAGGCGATTTTCCTCAAAAGTGGATGTTCCCTCTCTGACAAGTCTTCACCAGTTATCCCTATCCTGGGCTGCTGTCTCCCAGTGTGTGGTATTGATGTCCCATGTCTCAACATTTATCTTGAAGGTGTCTTTAAAGAGTTTCTTTTGCCCTCCCTGTTTCCTTTCTCCCTTGGTGAGTTGGGCATACAGCAGTTGTTTTGGTAAGTGTACATCAGGCATGCACACACAGTGCCCACTCCACCTCACTGGTGCTGGATAATCAGGGCCTCAACACTGAAGATGTCGGCCTCTGTAAGGACACTCACATTAGTGCAATGATTCTCCCACTTTATGTTGAGGATCTTCCGAAGAAAGTGCTGGTGCTGGCATTCCAGGTTTGTCAGGTGTCTTCTGTAGGCCACTCTAGTCTCTCAACTGTAGAGAAGAGTTGGGATTACCATCACTTTATAAACTAAAAGTCTAGTGTTGTGGTTGTTGACTATCTGGCAAGATAGTCTACCAAAGACAAGGATGGCACAGAGAATTCTGTGTTAAATCTCGACGTGTCTACCCTCCGTGACACATGGCAGCCAAGATAGGCAAAAAATTCTACATTTTCCAGTTCTTCTTTGTCCATACAGATCTTCCTTATTATTTTTCCCTTTCCTAATGATTCCCAACATTCTGTTAGCTTTTTTTTGACTGCTGCTGCAGCTTGAGTGGATGTTTTCAGAGAACTATCCACAAATGACTCCAAGATCTTTCTTGAGTGGTAACAGCAACTTAATCCCATCATTTTATATGTACAATTGGGGTTATGTTTTCCAATGTGCATTACTTTGCATTTATCAACATTGAATTTCATCTGCCATTTTGTTCCCCACTCACCCAGTTTTGAGAGAGCCCTTTGTAACTCTTCAATCTGCTTTGAACTTGACTATCTAGAGTAGTTTTGCATCCCCTGCAAATTTTTCCACCTCACTGTTTACCCCTTTTTCCAGATCACTTATCAATATGTTTAACAGTACTGGTCTCAGATCCCTGGGAGACACCACTATTTACATCTCTCCATTCTGAAAACTGACCATTTATTCCTACCCTGGGTTTCCTATCTTTTAACCATCAGAGGGGTAGCCGTGTTAGTCTGAATCTGTAAAAAGATAACAGAGGGTCCTTTAAGGCTAACAGAAGTATTGGAGCATAAGCTTTCGTGGGTGAATGCCCACTTCCCACGAAAGCTTATGCTCCAATACTTCTGTTAGCCTTAAAGGTGCCACAGGACCCTCTGTTATCTTTTAACCAGTTACCGATCCTGATAAGGGCTATAAACTGATGATTCAGGACATGAGCCAACTACTAAGAAGGTCAGACACAAACTTCCACTAAAGGTAGGTTATTCCAAATATACCATTGTACCTGTCAACTGGAAACCAGCAAGATTTTACTTCCAGAAATCTTCTGTTCCCAGGTAGTCTACTTGCCAGGCTTTTAGTCTGAGCAGTGATCTTTTATGTCTGCAATAACAAACTTCATTTTATTTGCCTTTCTTTCAGTCGTACTTCTGATTCTGGTATTTGTGTAGGTCAGAAAATAGATGTCATTGGTTTTTCATTTGTATAGCTATCACTTGATATCAGAGTAGCTCTGGCAATTTAAACCAGCTGAAGATCCTGCCCCATATCTTTGCTGTTTCAGCATAATGCTAATAAATTTAATCCTAGATTGTGCTAAAGACAAAGCATTTTAAATAAACTTTCAAATGATTTTATAATCACTTTCTTCATATCTTTTCTCACATGCATTTTGGTGGAACTTAAGAAAACCAAACAATCATGTGGGCATAGTTTAGTGATCTGAGTGCTAATACAACTTGTTACACTTTCTGCACTTGGTCCATTGAAGTATTCATTAACTGGCAATGCACCTGATTTGATCAAATAATTATCTCCATTCCATCATGGACTTTAACTACTCAAATGCCTGTTCAATTCTGTCTTGTAGTTTTCCCAGTAACTTCCTTAAATGTTTGACCACATCCAGTATTGGTATGAATTTTGAATAATTGTTATCCTATAAGCCTCTTTAGAGCCACTTCACACTGCAGAGCAGACATTCCAGTTATTGTTTTTTTTATCTGAATCAGTAATAAGCCATCTATGCTCAGATTCTGTCCAATACAGCAGGAACCTGATTTTTTTTTTTAATCCACAGCTGCCTCTTACTTCATTTACTGTTAGTGCTCAGAATGTGTTTATTTAAAAAAAAAACAAACTAGACTTCTTTTTGCTGTTTTTTATCTTCGGTGGTGGTGGTGGGGTGTGTGTGTGTGTCCGCCCCCCCCCCCCCCGCTACAAATCTTGACCAGGTCTTTTATTGTGTTCTTGAACATCCGCAGACCAAATTCAAACACTGGCCTGTGTATAATTTCAACACTTTGCTATCCCTCTAACCTGTCGGAGTATTCTAGAAATTCCTTGGGAGCAGAACTAATACCAAGCAGCCTTAATTTAATTGACTGTTATAAATTTAGTAAACAGGCTTGAGCAGACCCTTTCAACAGTGTTCATTGAATAATGCTGTTGCTTTAATTTGAATTGCAGCCAAAGAATTAATCCAGTGTATAGGTCACTTCCAAATGTGTATCGGATTATGGATGTCTATTTTAATGTAATATTCTCCCCAGATATCCTGAGATATGGATGATATCTGATAATTCTCTCACTAAGATGTTTTGTGCTCTCAGTATGCCTTTCTGTGACATTTACAGAAAACATCTCAAGGCCAGACAGGATTTTAAGTGCTACATAGCTGGCACACCCACATTTTGAAAATTAATACTGTTTTTTTTTTTTTTTTTTTTTTTTAAGGAAAATCATCAGTTGCTTGATCTTGATTTTATGTTCTGAAGTCAAAACAGTACAAGCTTTGATTTCTGAATCCTCTCATTAGTGTCAGTATAGCAGTATTTTTTATCTGTACATTTAAATTTGAAATGGTTGTGCTGTTTTTGTTGCTTCACACATAGAGAGATCTGATCACTGCCTTGCTGTTATCCAATTCTTTAGACTCTTAATTTTAACAGTACAGTAGTCCTTTCTCTATAAGATTGTTTACATTGCATTTGTGACATTGATGAAATGCTGGGTTATTTTTAAACCCATCACAAGTTTTGCTTTTAATAAAGCTTTGTTTCCTTCATTTCTAGTTTTCTCCATGAAATGCCACATGAATCAACTGCCAGTACATGCTCACTGTAAGTCTAAATCTGCATTGACATGTTGGAATCTGAAGGTTCTATGGCAGTTGGAGAGGCTTGAGGAAAGTGCGCTGGGTGGGGAAAAGTGAGGAAGGGGTAGCGTGGAGGTGTTAATAGGGAGTTGGGTAACAAGGGTGAAAGGGATCACATTAGGGACATAACAAATAGAGAGCAATAAAACCTGGGCAAACTAGGCAGAGACTAAAGCCACCTGTGAAGGTAGGTGAATTCCTGGCTTTTGTCTCTGCATCCAGGATACAGAAAGGGGCTGATCAGCTGCCTGACCAGTTTTCTTTAAACATAAACAATCTCCTCCTCCTGGCTCAAAGCCTCATGCAGAGCCTCCTTGAGTGGGGAAGAGGGATGATAGGTAATATTTGTGGCCATTTTTACACAGCCATCCATGTAGGTGCCTCCCTTTGCAGGAAGGCTCCTTACTTCTGGCAAGAATGAAGCAACTGTAGGGTGCCACAAAATCCCTGGGTGCTAATAGTAACATGGTATGGCAGAGTCAGGTTTGACCAGAACAGGGTGCTCTGAGCTGTCCATCTCTTAGTACTTAGGCTGTGTAATTTTGTACAGATTTGGGACATGCCAGGAAAGGATGTCTCTCCCTCCTCTTTAACAACATTTTGTGAATCTTTTCTTGTGACTCTTCGCGATGATGTCAGGGGCTGGGGAGGAAAAGACACAGATCCTCAATGTTATTAGTGGGATTAATGGGAGTTAGGCACCTAAATACCTTTGGGTATCTTGGCCCCATATCTCCAGCATCTGAAGTAGAACTCAACTTTTAAAAACCACATACAGTACAAGTTTTACTAATTTGAAATCCAGTTTTTACAGTAACAATATTTCCTATGGTTTCCACTAGGCATGACACAAAGGCAGACAGAGATCACTCTGGTAAGAGGGTAGCTCATTACAGAAAAGGAAGGGGAGAATTTCATAATTGTCATTGTGCCAGTTACACTGATTTAAAGTATGCCACCCTCTTATTTTCTTAAAAAAAAAAGTCTTGTCACTGCAATTTATACTATAATTACATTATCATAGGCACATGAAGGAAACATCATTACTTGCTCAAATACATGAGCATTCCCTTGAACACCAACCTTCCCTCATTTACACTGCTCTCAGTGTAACATGGTATCACTAGAACATACTTTTACCATCTGTCTCCCACATTTTGGGGATTTAATACGGTTGCTTCACACTCCATTCAACTGAAAATTGGCATAAGTTACTAGTGGCACAAGTTGCAAATTTGTCTGCCAAAAATTGCAAACTAAGGGGCCAGTCCTACCAGGTGATGAATGTCATTGACTTCAGTAAGAACAGGAGTACTTGTGGCACCTTAGAGACTAACACATTTATTAGAGCATAAGCTTTCGTGGACTACAGCCCACTTCTTCGGATGCATATAGAAGTGGGCTGTAGTCCACGAAAGCTTACGCTCTAATACATTTGTTAGTCTCTAAGGTGCCACAAGTACTCCTGTTCTTCTTTTTGCGGATACAGACTAACACGGCTGCTACCCTGAAAATTGACTTCAGTGGGAGTTAAGGGAGGCCAGAACCTCACAAGCTCATCAGGCTTGATTCTACTATATATAATATATATTATTTATTCAACAGATCTGAGGTCTATATATTCCCTGTCTCATCTCCTTACTCAAGAGACAAAAGTAAACTTCTACAGCATTTTACTCCCATTAATACTACATAGCTTAAAGATTTTAGCTGAAATTTTTATTGTATGCATCAGCAGCAGAAATTCTTAATAAATCCCAATTCCAGGACCAATTGATTACACCTTTGCTAACCCATTGCACATAATGGGGGTTGTACATGTTGTAACCAGGGGTCTGATTTGGCCTGTAGAACAGTTACTACAGGAAGGCCTGGTCTACACTACGACTTTAATTCGGATTTATCAGCGTTAATTCAAATTTACCCTGCACCCGTCCACACAATGACGCCATTTAATTCAAAATAAAGGGCTCTTTAAATCGATTTCTGTACTCCACCCCGACGAGCAGAATAGCGCCAAAATCTATTTTAACATTTCGAATTAGGATTAGTGTGGCCGCAATTCGATGGTATTGGCATCCGGGAGCTATCCCACAGTGCATCATTGTGACCGTTCTGGACAGCAATCTAAACTCGGATGCACTGGCCAGGTAGACAGGAAAAGCCCCGTGAACATTTGAATTTCATTTCCTGTTTGCCCAGCGTGGAGAGCACAGGTGACCACAGATAGCTCATCAGCACAGGTAACCATGCAGGCTGATAATCGAAAAAGAGCACCAGCATGGACCGTATGGGAGGTACTGGATCTGATCGCTATATGGGGAGAGGATTCAGTGCTAGCAGAACTTCGTTCTAAAAGACGAAATGCCAAAACTTTTGAAAAAATCTCCAAGGGCATGATGGAGAGAGGCCACAATAGGGACTCAGATCAGTGCCGCGTGAAAGTCAAGTCGCTCAGACAAGCCTATCAAAAAACAAAGGAGGCAAATGGTCGCTCCGGGTCAGAGCCGCGGACATGCCGCTTCTACGCCAAGCTGCATGCAATTCTAGGGGGGGCCGCCACCACTACCCCACCTGTGACCATGGATTCCGGGTCAGGGATAGTCTCATCAGCTATACCTGAGGATTCTGCGGGTGGGGAGGAGGAGGAGGAGGACGAGCTTGCAGAGAGCACACAGCACTCCATTCTCCCCAACAGCCAGGATCTTTTTCTCAGCCTGACTGAAGTACCCTCCCAAGCCAGTATCCAAGACCATGACCCCATGGAAGGGACCTCAGGTGAGTTTACCTTTTAAAATATAAAACTTGTTTTAAAAGCAAGTGTTTTTTAATGATTACTTTGCCCTGAGGACTTGGGATGCATTCGCGGCCAGTTCAGCTACTGGAAAAGTCTGTTAACGTGTCTGGGGATGGAGCGGAAATCCTCCAGGGACATCTCCATGAAGCTCTCCTGGAGGTACCCCAAAAGCCTTGCCACAAGGTTTCTGGGCAGTGCAGCCTTATTCCGTCCTCCATGGTAGGACACTTGACCACGCCATGCTTGCAGCAAGTAATCTGGTATCATTGCCTGGCAGCGTATGGTCCCAGTGTTTGCTGGCATTCAAGTAACATCCATTCTTTATCTTGCTGTGTAATCCTCAGGAGAGTGATATCACTCATGGTAACCTGGTTGAAATACGGGAACTTAATTAAGGGGACAGAGGTGGCCGTTCCTACTGGGCTGTTTGCCTGTGGCTGAAAATAAATCCTTCCCTGCAGTTAGCCAAGCGCAGATGGGAAACTGGCCCTGAGCTTTTCGCGTTTGGCTAGCAGGGATCTTCCCTGTTACCAGCCACGCGGAGGGGGGAGGGGTACAGTGATCATCCCAGAGAATTCATGGCGGGAGAGGGGCGGTGGGGGGGGGGGGTTAGTTTGGTTCCTGCAGAGATCTTCCCTGATACCATCCACGCGATGGGGGGAGGGATAAAGCGATCATCCAGAGAATTGAATGGGGGGTGGGGTGGTTGGTTTGTTTTCGGCTGCTGCTGAATGTTAACAGAAAAACCGCAGCACTCTACGGGCTTTGCTTGGTATGTGGGAAAGGAGGGCGCAGAAGCCGAAAGACAATGGCTTACCATGGCCGCATGCAAGCCGAATTCTGTTGCCCGGACCTGTGATCTCTAGCAGCAAAGCCACAGGCACTCAGTATTAAGAGGCAAAAATGCGACCTTGCACAGAAATAGCATGTGCTATGTAATGTGAATAGTGTTGGTCACCGTGAAAGAGTATAAGCATTGTTCTGCAAAATGTATCTTTTTAAAAAATTCTCTCTTTTTTCCCCTCCCTACAGCAGCTGCAAATTCTTCAAGCCTCCCTCCTCCGTCCCGAAGGCTATCACAGATAAGGCGTCGGAAAAAGAAGACGCAAGACGAGATGTTTGCAGAAATTATGGAATCCACCTGCAGTGACAGAGCTCATCTGAATGAGTGGAAGGAGACGGTTTCAAAGTATAGGAAAGAAGCCAGTGAACCTGAGGACAGGAGGGACCAACGTGAGGAGAGGAGAGATGCTCGAGATGAGAGGTGGCGGCAGGAAGATCAGAGGAGGCAGGATGCAATGCTGGGGCTGCTGCGTGAGCAAACAGACATGCTCCGGCGTCTGGTGGAGCTTCAGGAACAGCTGCAGGAAAACAGAGTGCCGCTACAGCCCCTGTACCCCCCTCCCCATGTTCCATATCCTCCTCACCCAGACGTGTAAGAACGCGGGGGGGGAGGGAGGCTCCGTACACCTTCCCATTCCATCCCAGTGGACAGCCCAAGCAAAAGGCTGTCATTTTTTTTAACCTTTTTTTTAGTGGCCTTTTCCTTCCCACCGATCCAAACTCCACCCAGGTTCCCTCCCTCTTTTTATAATCTATTAATAAAGAATAAATGATTTTTAAACAATAGTGACTTTATTTGGTTTGAAAGCAAGCTGGGGGAAGGGGGAGGGTGGGTTCCTTACAGAGAATGAGTCAATAAAGGGGGCGGGTTTTCATGAAGGAGAAACAAACAGATATTTCACACTGTAGCCTGGCCAGTCATGAAACTGGTTTTCAAAGCTTCTCTGATGCACAGCGCTTCCTGGTGTGCTCTTCTAATCGCCCTGGTGTCTGGCTGCGCGTAATCAGCAGCCAGGCGATTTGCCTCAGCCTCCCACCCCGCCATAAAGGTCTCCCCCTTACTTGCACAGAGATTGTGGAGCACACAGCAAGCAGCAATAACAATGGGGATATTGGTTTGGCTGAGGTCTGAGCGAGTCAATAATGAACGCCAGCGACCTTTTAAACGGCCAAATGCACATTCTACCACCATTCTGCACTTGCTCAGCCTGTAGTTGAACAACTCCTGTCCAGGCTGCCTGTGTATGGCTTCATGAGCCATGGCATTAAGGGGTAGGCTGGGTCCCCAAGAATAACTATTGGCATTTCAACATCCCCAACGGTTATTTTCTGGTCCGGAAAGTAAGTCCCTTGCTGCAGCCCTTTAAACAGAGTAGTGTTCCTGAAGACGCGAGTGTCATGAACCCTTCCCGGCCAGCCCACGTTGATGTTGGTGAAACGTCCCTTGTGATCCACAGGTGCTTGCAGCACCATTGAAAAGTACCCCTTGCGGTTTATGTACTGGGTACCCTGGTGCTCCGGTGCCAAGATAGATGGAACCCATATCCCTATCGCCCCACCACAGTTAGGGAATCCCATTGCAGCAAAGCCATCCACTATGGCCTGCACATTTCCCAGAGTCACTACCTTTCATAGCAGCACCTGAGTGATTGCTTTGGCTACTTGCATCACAGCAGCCCCCACAGTAGATATGCCCACTCCAAATTGATTCCCGACTGACCGGTAGCTGTCTGGCATTGCAAGCTTCCACAGGGCTATCGCCACATGCTTCTCAACTGTGAGGGCTGCTCTCATCTTGGTATTCTGGCGTTTCAGGGCAGGGGACAGCAAGTCACAAAGTTCCATGAAAGTGCCCTTACGCATGTGAAAGTTTCGCAGCCACTGGGAATCATCCCACACCTGCAACACTATGCAGTCCCACCAGTCTGTGCTTGTTTCCCTTGCCCAGAATCGGCGTTCCATAGATAGAACCTGCCCCATTAACAACATGATCTCCAAAGCACCGGGGCCCGTGGTTTCACAGAATTCTGTGTCCGTGTCCGTGTCCATGTCCTCATCATGCTTGTTCCTGCGCTGCCGCCGCCGCTGCCTCCTCGCCTCGTTTTTCTGGTCCTGGCTCAGCATAAACTCCACGAGAACGCGCGAGGTGTTTAAAATGTTCATGACTGCTGTCTTGAGCTGAGCGGGCTCCATGCTTGCCGTGGTATGGAGTCTGCAGTGTTCACCCAGGAAAAAAGGTGCGAAATGGTTGTCTGCCGTCCGTTGCTTTCATGCAGGGAGGGAGAGAGGGGGTGAGGCTGTACCCAGAACCACTGCGACAATGTTTTTTGTCCCATCAGGCACTGGGATCTCAACCCAGAATTCCAATGGGCGCGGGAGACTGCGGGAACTATGCAATAGCTATGGGATAACTACCCACAGTGCAACACTCCAGAAATCGACGCTAGCCCTGGTACTTGGACACACACCGCCGAATTAATGTGCTTAGTGTGGCCGCATACATTCGACTTTATACAATCTGTTTCCCAACTTCGAATTATATAAATTCGGATTAATCCCGTAGTGTAGACATACCCTTAGTGATAAATGAGGGGAAAAGACTCAATTTGACCAAGGTCTCAAAGGTATTTAAAGGTGCCTAATATTGATTTCAATGGGAGTTTGGTGCCTAAATACCTTGCAGAATCTGGGCTTCAGAGCTCAGATTGAGTTTACAGCATTGGCAATTAAAAGTAGTATTTTTGTAAATAAAACATTATTAAATGAAAATGGTAGAAGTATAAACAATGCAGAAGAGGCAGAGGTGTTCAATAGATTTTTTTCCCCTGTATTTGGAAAAAAATCCCAAACAGAGATAGTGCTATATCATGACACTCTTTCCATTCCCCTAGTGTATTAGTAAGATGTTAAACAGCAGACACTAACACTGAAATTTTAAAATCAGCAGCTCCTGATGTCTTGTATCCAAGAATTTTAAAAGAGCTGGCTGAGGAGCTTGATGGATCATTAATGCTGATTTTAATAGTCTTAAACACTGGAAATTCCAGAAGACTGAAAGAAAACTAATGTTCCAGTCTGACATTGATCCTGAGCAAGATAGGGGAGCAGGTGAAACACACCTTGATTCCTAAAGAATTAAAGGAGGCTAATATAACTTAATGCCAGTCAACATGGGTTTATGGAAAATAGATTCTGCCAAACTAATTAGATTTTTTTTTGAGATTACAAGTTTGGTAGACAAATCTAATAGTGATATAATAGACTACTGTAAGGCATTTGACTTGGTACCCCATAACATTTTGATTAAAAAAACCTAGAATGATATAAAACTAACATGGCACACATTAAATGGATTATAGTTGGCTAACTGCTAGGTCTCAAGATATAATTGTAAACTGGGAATCCTCATTGAACAGGTGTGCTTTTAGGGATTGGTTCTTGGATTTATGCTAGCTAACACTTTTATTAATGACCTGGAAGAAAACAACATCATTACAGAGAGTTTGCAGATGACACAAATAGGGAGAGTGGTAAATAATGAAGAAAACAGGTGTCATGACTCACAGGCCTCAAACCTAGGTCTGCAGGGTTCACAAGAGCAGCCATACTCTAACCCTTCACTTAGCAGCCTGCTGATTGCTGCTTACTCAGGATCCATGAAGCCCAGCCGCAGTCTGAGGCTCTGCCCAAGTACTATTGGTGAAGTTCCAGAACGGCCCATTGGCTTGCTGGCCCCACTTAAGCCAGCAGTAGTAACGGGAAGCTGTCTGAACAAATGGGATTCACCCTACTCCAGTTTCCCATGGTTAATTTCATGGCATGCTGACCTGGCTTGACTCCTGGTATCTGCTTTGTGGTTCTGATCTCAAGTTTCTCCTGCTTCTGACCCAGCTGACTCTTGACTCCTGTCTCATGACTCTGGACTCCAGCTTTGACCACTAGTTCTGGCTATCCACAACTTGGCTGTGACAATGGGTTACTGATACAAAGCAATCTGAATAGCTTGGAAAGCTGGGCTCAAGCAAACAATATGCATTTTAAAATGGCGAAATGTATACATCCAGTAACAAAAAATGTAGGCCCTACTTATGGGATGGGAGACTTTATCCTGGAAAGCAGTGACTCTGAAAAAGATTTGGGTATTGTGGTGGATAATTAGATGAACGTGAGCTCCCAGTGGATGAATAAACTTTGGAATCTGAGGAGTAGGAGTTGAGGTTATTTTACCTCTATTTAGCACAGGTGCAACTGCTGCTGCAATACTGTGCCCACAGTTCATAGAAGATGTTACTAAATTGGAGAGGGTTCAGAGAAGAGCTATGAGAATAATTAAAGCAGCAGTGGTTCTTAACCTGGGGTGCATGCACCCCTTAGGGGTGTGAGACGTTTCTCGAACATCATTGAACAAAAGCAACAGCAGAAGAGTCACTGAGATGGTAAACTTTAAAAAAGTGTGTAATTTTTCATGTATTAACTTTACTATGAAATTAAAATAAATATATTTAGATTTAAAGAACTGACCTACTTCAACAATTTTTGATAAGGGGTGCGAGAACATATTTTGAGAACCAAAGGGGTGCAGGCTGCAGTAAAGGTTAAGAACCTTAATTGGATTAGAAAACATAGCTTATAGTGATTGACTTAAGGAGCTCAATCTATTTAGCTTAAAGAGAAGATTGAGGGGTGACTTGATTAGACTATATCTGCATGGGGAACAAAAACTTAATGATGGGCTCTTCAGTCTAGTAGAGAAAGGTCTGACATGATCCAATGGCTGGAAGTTGAAGCTAGACAAATTCAAATTGGAAGTAAGGCAAACTTTTAATAGTGAGCGTAATTAACCATTGGAACAATTTACCAGTAGTCCAGGGTGGGTTCACCATCAGATAATTTTTAAATCTAGAGTTGGATGTTTTTCTAAAAGATATGTGCTAAGAACTATTGGGGGAAGTTCTCTGGCCTGTGTTATCCATGAGGTCAGACTAGATGATTACAGTGGTCCTTTCTGGTCTTGGCATCTATAAATATAAAAATCACTGGTGAGGCAATAAAGATGGAAACACACAATGAGAATTTTTAAAACTTTAGAGTTAAAACCTTAAAGGTATAGAGTAGTAGTGAAGTTTTTATCTTTAAGCTGTACTAGGCTTCAATGGAACCACTATTGTGCTTAAAGTTTAAGCATGTGTTTTACTTTACTGGGGCTTTTAAAAGAAGGCTTGCTGAGGCCTTTTATTTTCAGTTGATTTTATCATTAAAGATTGATCCCATCACTTGTTACAAGTGGAGGGGTGTCAGTCCCGGGCTCCTTGCAAATTCTAATTTGTATAATTACATTTTGCCTCTCTAAAATTCTCTTGTTACTTTTTGTTAGCTACAGTAGTATTCATCTCCTCTTCTAGATGATTGTGTGGTATTGTTGTGCCCTGGTTAACCAGGTGCTACAATTCACAGCTGAAGTGGCTGTATTTCAGTGATGGGTAAAGTGAATCCTATAATAAGCAATAGGATGTAAAAAGTTAGTGAATAGTAAACAAGAGCATGATTTTTAAAATTAACTCTTGTGGTTCGTTTTAGTACAGCTTGAAAGATAAGGTTTCAATCCCCATAATCTTCAAGCTAGTCAAGCCTTGGAAGACTGTAGTTCCTGGGTTGATTGAATAAGCTATTCAGAAAACAAGTTGGCCTTCATTGGAACCCTCCTTCCTCAAGATCCTATGTCTGAGTGCATAATTTGAGTCTCATTTTGCATTATTTCTGATGGTAGATATCATCAGTCCGAACACTCAAGGCTGCAAACGTGCTAGAAACCTATGTGTGAAGGGGCCCTAAGCTGGGTTTAAAAAAAAAACTTCCTTGGTATCTGAGAGTGGAAGAGGGAACACAAACATAACATCAATTTCTTTTCTCCATCCAGGCCAGGATGACCTGGCCTAAGAGGAAAACTCTTTGCACTAGAAAAGGTTTGCTAGACTAGCAAAGTCTCTTAGTGCAGACTAGTTTATAGCAGCAAAAGAGTGCTTTTGCCTGTACAATTTATAAAGGGCTCCCTAAGCAAAATAAGATTTCCCAACAAACACTTTTATGTTGGTATAACTGCATCTAAACTAGGGAGCCTGCTAGTATAGAAGTGTGGTGGTTTTTTTTTTTTTTTTTTTTTTTAAATCAACACCTCTAAATAACATCTATACCTGCAAAAGTTTCTAGTGTAGACTTGGTCTAACTTAAAAAAAATAAAAATCTACAACTTTTGAACAGTCCTGGTTAAGGTCTCTGTAAATGTTTGTTATACCCAATATACTTTCTGCATCTGTGGGCTGTGCATGGATCAGAAGGCAAAATACAGCACAAAGGCTAAGATCACTTTCCCTCACCCATTTTTAATTCCCTTCATATAGACTTCTTTAAGGGCAACTTTTTAAAAATTTATTTATTTTGACCTGTTGAAAGTGTACCTTTACACAGATAAGCATTAAACAATCTCTAGCAAGATCAAGAATCTCCTAATACCCCAACCCATTCACTCAACCTCCTCCCCAGGAAAAATCCTGGGAGAACTAAAACATCAAAGATCAACAAACTGTGTAGGAAACAGTTTTAAAGTCAATGATGCCTCACTCAACCCATCCTGCCTCCCAGCCCATTCTGTTTACATAGTTTGAGCATCTCAGGTGATTATGACTGCCCTGGCATTACATGAAAAGAGATGCAGCCTTGGAAGTTTCAAATTCAGACTGGGAATAAGGTGTACATTTTTAATGAGTGTAATTAATCATTTATCCTGGGTTGTGGTGGATTATCCATAACTGACAACTTTCAAATCAAAGCTGGATTTTTTTCTAAAAGATCTGCTCTGTAAATGTTTTGGAAGTTCTATGGCCTGTGCTACACGAGAGGTCAGACTAGATGGTCATAATGGTCCCTTCTGGTGTTAGAATCTATTAATTTAAATATTAAGGACCAAATTATTTAGGTTTTAAAGGTGTTGATTTTAACCCATAAAGTTTCACTTAATAATTAATTGGGAGCCAGTGCAAATTGCAGGTGTGTGATGCTCCTAGTGAGGAACATCACTTAAGTAGGCAGCCACATTCTGTACCAGCTGCAGTTTTTAAATAGCCTGAAGATGCAGCCCCATGCAGAGTGCACTAAAGTAATCCAGTCTTGAAGTGATAAATACATGTCCAAAAAAGAACAGCATAACCTCTTGGCCAAATATAGATACTAAAAGGAACTCTTGGTCACTGCTGCTATTGAAGGACAAGCAAATTTCTTCAAAATTGTGAAGCTGATATCACCTCCACCATTAGTTTAGCCATTTGTTTTATCCAAGCTCCAGTCCTGATAAGACCTTGGTAACTGGCCAACTGCACCAGATTGGTCAGATGAAACAGGAAAAAAAGAGTTGGGTGTCTTCAACACATCACTCTCTCTGCTTATGGTTCAGATAATGGTGAACAGAAGTGGCAATAGAATAGAACCCTGCACTAATCAAAAGGATGGAGATGAGAAATCTCGGGAGAGATGAACAATCAGCCACTGATCCTCCATGACCTATCGAAGAGTCAAGACAGACTTATTTTCAGTGTCAGGTCAACAGCCCATGATATGATGGTCTTTTTAGGGTTCTGATGGAGTCCAAAGCCAGTGTATGAGATGATTTGTTATTGATGTTAACACCAGCCTGTAACAGTATATCTAGGAGGGAGAGCTGCTAAAAAGAGAGCTGAAACCTCTCTGGCAAGGGTATCAACTTATTTGAGCTGCTATAGAGGGGGGAGAAGTGAGCCACAGGCTCGCTCTTAAAGAGAGAGGCTCCTCACATGTCAGTGGCATCAAAGGCATCTGATAGATCTAAGAGAAGCCAGGTGGACACTATCTTTTCCCATCACTTTAAGGAGATGATCAACTGACAAAACCAGTGCAATTTTCATAGCAGGCCCAGATACAAAAATGGATGGATCCGTATCAAAGAAGTTTGAGGTTTCCAGGTACTGCTAGAGCTGATTCATTAGTCTTCTGAATAACATTTCCCAGAAAAGGAAGATTATGGACTATTAATTAGGGATATTTCTAATGTCAAGAGATTTCCTAACAATTACTACTTTTACAGATGGATGCATCTTTCTTTTCCAAAGAGAGGCACTGATAATTCTGTCCAATAATGCACCTTATAAGTCCTTGCTAGATTTTTCTCAGCAAGTAGAGGTGTGGATTTAACTCAAATAGTATCCTGAAGTTTCTCAAGAAACTCCAGGCTCACTGAGAGAAGCTCAAACTTAAAAGTCCTGTATTTGTTCCCTCCAAGAAGAGGATTCAGACTTCATTTAGGGGTTATACAACAAGAAGTGATAAACTCACAAGAAACACAATATTTCTTCCATATAAATTATCCCTGTGTAAAAATGTAGGAAAAGAAGCAAGTACCATGTGCCTGATTGCTTACCAACCTAAGTTTCAGAGTAACATCCGTGTTAGTCTGTATCCGCAAAAAGAAGAACAAGAGTACTTGTGGCACCTTAGAGACTAACAAATTTATTAGAGCATAAGCTTTCGTGGACTACAGCCCACTTCTTCGGATGCATATAGAATGGAACATATATTGAGGAGATATATATACACACATACAGAGAGCATAAACAGGTGGGAGTTGTCTGACTAAGGGTTGCATAGTTTGACCTCTATAAATAGCATTTCTTCTCAATTACAGTGTCTTTCAAAAATTTTCCATGGGGCATCAATGAATCTTTAAACATGAAATAAGATCACTTTAATATACAAATTCACTTGATGAAGATTTAAAGTTCTGTGCAACTGGGGCCTGATCAGGCAAGGCACTTAAGCACATGCTTAAGTATTTTTCTGGGTTGAGGTCATAGTGCTTAGCAGTCTGTTTTGTAAAAGCTAATTCACTCTGAGGTTCTTTACTTTTAATAATTTCTTTGATCTTTAATACCATTTAGTTCTTGCTGTATTCATATGAATTATATATAAAACAAAAGTGGGAGTAATGGCAAATTAAGATTATATAAGTATCTAAGCAATTCCATTCTAGTCCCAGTCCTTAGTGACTCATAGCTTTCCTGGATGAAAAAAATCACTTTTTTAGGGCTGAAATTTTGTAGGGTTGGTCTGTCTCTCTCCAAAGTTCAGAAAACTTGAATGAAAATTTTTCATCTGTTTGAGTACAAGATGAGTGGAAAAAGGTACCTCCCCAGTCATGAAAATATACATTTATAGCATAAAGGATGGGAGAAAATTGAAATTTGACATGGAAACAGTCCTTACTAAGGAGAACTGCCTTTGAGTGTTCTGGTAAGAACTGACTTTTATTTGACTGACTGAATTATGAGCTTTGGAAAACTCTGTACATGCAAAGTGTACTGTGCATGTAACTTTATCATTAAGGTTGCATGTGCATAGGTGAGACAGGCTTCACTTATGTGTTTCCATAATCACTTAGGCTATGTCTACATTAGCAAGCTTATATCGGCACAGCTGTACTGATGCAGCTGCGCCACTGTAAGATCGCTCATGTAGCCACTCTATGCTGATGGAGAGAGCACTCCTGTCGACATAATAATACCGCCTCAATGAGTGGTGGTAGCTATGTTGGCAGGAGAAGCTCTTCTGCCAACATAGTACTGTGCACACTCGGGGCCGGCTCCAGGGTTTTGGCCGCCCCAAGCAGCCCCCCCCCAAAAAAAAATCGGGATTTGCGGCGACAATTCAGCAGGAAATCCTTCGTTCCGAGGCGGAGTGAGGGACTGTCCGCCGAATTGCTGCCGAATAGCTGGATGTGTCGCCCCTCTCCCTAGCGGCCGCCCCAAGCACCTGCTTGACAACCTGGTGCCTGGAGCCGGCCCTGTGCACACTACCACTTACGCCAGCAAAACTGTCACTCGGGGGTGTTTTTTCACACCCCTGACCAACATACGTTTTGCGACATAAGTGGTGGTGTAGACATGGCCTTAGTCGCATTTTGAAAAGGGTATCGAAGTATGTCTTGAGGCAAGAACTCAAAAGTTGCCCTTGAATCTGACTCCCTGTGAACTTTGTGTGAAGGGGATGGAGAGGGTTGCTGCATGCTTGGCGCTTTGAAGCCTTTGTACTATTCTGCTGAAGCTCTAAAGCTGCACAACTCTTCAGGCTTACAGGAGAGTAGATTCCTGCTGTGGACTTCCTAAGCCACAAGGCATTCCAGTGGCATCTAGCCAAATAGTTCCAGATTATGGAATTTACATGGTCAGCTTTTTAGTAAACCAGTGGAGCTTTCAAGTCTTGCATCATGCTGCTCCTTCATATTATGCTTTCCTTTTTTAAAAAAAAGTAGGAAATTCTACTCCTAAAACACTGAAAGAATATTACTTGCATGTTCAAGTACTCAAACATCAAGAAATGCCAAAGTGTACTCTGATCTCTTATGTATGTAAGTTGCAAGATAGTCTTTAATTACATCTTTTTACTATTTTTCAAATAATTCAATTTTAGAAATACCATGTGATAAATCAATATTTTAGAATCTCTTAACACAGATTAATGATGCCAGTCATTCCTGAATCACCACAATCAGTTATCCTATTAGAGTATAATGGGGAGGACTGAAAGATAACTAGTAAGAAAATGTTTTTCATTTTTTCCCCAGTATAATAAATACTATTTTAGTTAAAACTCAAACATACATCTTTTGGGTTTATTGGTCTTGACTCACTGTTTGCACTCAAAGCAAAAAATGCTGTGGAGGAAAAACTGGTGCTTGGACAAGTTCACCACTGGCCTACGTAGTTGCAAGTCTGACTTCAAAAATTCAGCATCCCACAAGATGGTCTTACTCAGAGTTCAGGAAGAAGCAACACTGCTAAAGCACACAACAGAGCAATGAATTTCTCCATTTGTATATATTAAAACTACATTACAGAAAAGAGAAAATATTTATTGCCACTGATCTCTATGCCAACCATGTAGAGACGCAAGTTGTGTCTCTGTAAAAGTGTGGGCAGTCCCTGCATGCCCTCTTGTGGCCCACTGTAGCATTGCAAGTGTGCCCCCCTTTAATTTCCCTCAACTGGGTTAGCGATAGGTGGCTTTAACAGACTGGGACTAGGAGAGACCAACATACACTGACAAATACCATGTCACTTTTTAATCAGGTTTCAGGATAGAAGCAATTACAATAAACAGTTCATAAGTCCTCACCTCAGGATGCTGAGTTCAGCCCCCAAAGTCCTCAAAATGAAGCCGCTGGTTAGACTAGTTTCCTAGATCCTGAGAGAAAACCACACCCACCACCCATTGCAACCTGCATGGCTTCTGCTTCCCTCTCTTACTCTGCTTCCTGTTCTGGTTTAAACAGACCTGACCCAGGAAGGAAGGGGGTGGGGAGTCTCCTTGATTCCACCCCAAGCTGTGGGCTCCAGACTATACAGGTAATACACTGCTTCACATGCTCCCCACCACCCAGAATATTGCCTGGTCCTAGGGCAAGTTCTACTGTCTATCCCATGCCCATATGGGCATTCCAATTGGGCAATCTTCCCGGTTGGCTTTACTAGGCTGCTGGCCTAGCCACCTCCTCATGATCATATCCTCAAGACAGAGGAGTACTTCCTATTTAGCAGCTCCAAGGAAGTCTGCAAGACCTTTGGCCATATTTTTAGTCTCATCACTGACGTATATAGAGCCCAGAAGTCTTTCAAACAGGACTAAGTCATCTTGAACAAGGTACCTTTTAGTTTGTGCCCACAATGTCTACACAGGAGAGCTACACACTAGTGCATGCTGCAGTTCACACCCCCATAGTCTGGGCTGAGAGGCTGTGCAGATAAGCCTATGGTCTTTCATTCAGACTAAATTCTTGTTAGGGTTTTGAAACACTACTAACTCTCTATGCCCCCCTCCCCCACAGTCTTCACTCTTCAGAAAGACTTGAGGCCTTATTTCCAAACCTCTTGCACCCACTGACTGGTAGCAGGCAGCATGCTGTTTCTTGGAGTCTGAGTCCACAAGCTTTTCCAGTTGGGCTAGCCTTGTTTCCAAGGCCAGAAAGGAAAACTGGTACTGGGATATCATTCCCTCCTACCCCCCCCCCCCCAGCCATTTCCTGAAACTTGGCCTTCAAGTCTGTTTTCTTTTCCTTGACTGGCCTACAGATTTGTTTTAAGATGGTTGTTCACTATCTCATTGTTACCTTGCTCCTTCTCCAGCTAAACCAGGTATTGCTTCTTGACCTTGGGAAGTGGCAGTTCCTGCTGTCAGCCCATCCTGATGGTGCAATGCCTGGAACTTACCACACTTTGCTGCAAGCTTCTCCTGCATTTGGACTATCTCAGCCTCCATCTAGTCACTGAGATGCTGGAACTTCCTCTTCAACTGCAGAGCTTCTTGGAGGCTAACACAGACTTTCCTCTGAGGAATTGTATGTTTGCTTTCCAGTGTGTTGATTTGTTACCTTGGCTTAGTTTCTCTCCTTCTCTGAAACCACCTTTGCCTATCTTCTAGTCACTGAATTTGTTCCTGTTGCTCAGCCAGTTTCAGTAAGAAAACTTGCAAGCTCAAATGCAGGCTTTCTTACTGTGCACCAACATCATCAACCCTTTTACACCCATTTTCCAGGACTTTTGACCTGATCTCAGTCTTTGCCATTGTCCTTCCAGCTTGGGATCCATGTCTCTCTTTAGAGCAACGAACAGTCTTTTCATCCTGGAATCTTTTCAGGCTCCTGTATCAGGCTACTCACACTCCGCATACTGATGTTCTGAGGCTGAGGATGGAATTGAGGCAGCTCCAGCAAGTGGGAAAAATCTGAAACCAATGGCTGACTTCTGCCCCTGAAGCTTTCCCCTAGAGTCTGCTTCTGGGCTAATGCTCTTTTGCCCAGAACTTTACTACCTTTATTTCCCCATAGAAACAAGCAGTTGGTCCAAGGTCAAAACTTCATGCACAGCTAATTCTTCTAACGTACCCATTTCCCCTGCACTTAAAACAAATTACATCCAGGTGGTGAGGGCTTAAAGACCAAATCAGGCCATATCTTAGTGGTGAGAATCAATGATTGGGGCAGGGGAACCCAGGATCTCTCTGCTCCAGGATTTCAACCCAGGACCATGTGAATAATAGCTCACATATCTGACCTGGGATGGGTGACCTTATGCCTGTTCCAGGGGTCATTTCTACTGTGGCTTCCTCTATCAGTGCCACTGGTCTGTTTCTGAGTTCTCCCTGGAGTTCTCTCTGATCATGCTCCAGTGGATGATCTTGTATCAGTGGTCTGTCATTCCTGGCTCTGTGGGGTGAAGGGACCATGGCAGCGGGGCTTGGTCTTGGCCATGTGGAGCCCTAGCAGCTTCTCTGCAGGAGCTTGCTGCAGGTGACTACTCCCCTGCTCTGACCACCCAGACTGAGAGCTGCTTCCTTTTGAGCCCCGCCTCCAATGTGAGCATGCTCAGCAGGTGCAGCTGGGTGGAGCCTTCTGGGACCAGAGCTCTTCTTTAATGCTCAGTTTGCCAGTGTGGGGCTTATACACTGCATCATACCAAGGTATCACTCTTCCTGGCCCAAAATTGTCCCCTCAGTCCTTTTTTTGCAGCTATCTGGGTTCCTTCACTCTATGTACCAACATCCTTAATAGTCCAAACCTCCCCAGGTCAACTCAGCACCCTGTGTTGGCCAAGAACCTTTTCTCTGGCTCCCTGGGGGCAGACCCAATTTACTTGCCCCTCTTGATGACAATCCACACACTGACTGGCAGGACTGTGTTTCTTCTTCCCTTTGGCATTTGTGATGGGCCAGCATGTCCAGTTGCTGCTGCTGGGCCCCCTGCCAAGCCTGGGACCTGAACTTCTGGAGATATTGCTGTTGCGCCATCTGCCAGCCTGGCGTCAATCATTTAGTCCTGAAGCTACCTATGTTACACACAAACTTGGTGTAGGCAAGACATTTCACAGCCAAAGACTGTAGGCACCTCTCTGTACCCTTAATGGGAGCGGGGTTGGAAGATTCTGCCAACTACACCATATGTAAAAGTGTGGGCAGTCCCTGCATGCTCTCTTGTGGCACAGTAAGTGTTCCCCTACACCCCTAATTGGGGCAATATTAGGTTTACTTTCTCAGCCTGGGCCAAGGTGAGACCAACACATACTAACAAAATAGCATGTCCTCTTTTAATAAACTTGCAGGATGGGAGTACTTATGATAAACCAGTAGTTCTTAACCTTTTTTCATTTGTGGACCCCTAAAAAATTTCAAATGGAGGTGTGGAGCCCTTTGGAAATCTCAGACATTGTCTGTGGACCCCCAGAATCTGTGGACCACAGGTTGAAAACTACTGTTCTATGATAACACATGGTGGGGCTCCTGCTGTTGCCCCCATGCATTAATGACTGTAATACAGTTGCAGCAAAATGTCTGTTTATTAAACAAACAAACAAAAATTTAGCAGGCATAACATAATACTTGAATGTTTATATTTTTCCAGCAAATTTTTCTTAAACAAATAGGTCTTCTCTGGCTTTTCCAAATTACCACAATTAATAAAGGACTATTACTTTTCTGTGATTTTCCATTTCTTGTCCGCATCTCAGCTGCAATTATTTGACAGTCATCCAGCAATTCAAGTCAGACCTTAATCATATGTTTCTAGCATCTTTCTTCAGGGGAGAGATGACCTCATACAATGGATTGTTCTGTTTGTCACAGCTCAGTAGTAGATGTCCTTTACTTTTATTAGTTAAGGCATTTTTCTTAATTTTGAAATGAAAGGGTAAAAAACTAAAATGTGAGAAACTTTGATGTTTTGATACTATGCAGTAGCTTAATCTGTCAATATCTCATTATTAGATTGTTGCTTTATTCAGGATAGGCAAGACAGAGTTGCTCCTCCTCCACTCACTGTCCTTTGGTCTTGTTCAAATTGCTCAAGCAACTAACTTGTAAGGGTTCATCTACACTGCATGCTGCTTTTGGCAGCGTGTAATGTACATACCTTTGTAACTCCCCCAGCACGGGCATAAAAAGTCCTGTAACCAGCATGACTTAGGCAAGTCGAGGAAAGACAGGCCTGAAGGGTGTGGGTTATATGTATGTGAGTATGTACCCCATGCTTTCTACTTGCCCAAGCCATGCCTCCCTATCTATACTGATATTTCCAGCATTGTAGTTTCCTGCTTCGTCCCTGCTGCTGGAGCTTTCCCTTACTACCAGAAAAGACTCCAGCAGTGGGGAAAGGCTCTGGCAGGGAGGAGGCAGTGGGGAAAGACTGGAGCACTTCCCTAACCCAGGGAAAGGCTCCACCAGTTCCCTGCTGCTGGAGCCTTTCCCCACAGCCAGGAAAGACTCTGGCAGAAGCATTTCTCCACTGCCTTCACCCTACCGGAGGTTTTCCTCCCAGTAGTCAAAGGCTCCGGTAGTGGGGAGCTGCTCTCTCCCTGCTGCTGGAGTCTCACTGGCACATGTAGTTACACACCAGAGTGTGGATTTGGCTTGCTTTTCACTGTGGCTTGTAGCCACATGTATACTTCATGCCACTGACATTGGTGTGTTTGTACAAATGTAGACTAATATAAGATGCTGGGTGCCCATATGAATCTATATTTTAAATAGAAATTAGAGCACAAGGCCTACAAATTCTTCTGCTGACATGAATAGTCTTGTTGTAGACCTTATGGGATTTCTCCTGCCGTCGGTATTGTTTTAGTAAAGGTTGCAGGATCAGCTTCTTATTAGTCAAAATGCATGTATGTTTGGCATTTAAGTAGAGAAGCAACTCAGTGACTTTGGGAATACCAATAGGCTAGGCATTCTTTCAGTCATGTAAATGATACTTTGGACTAAATTCAGCCCCGCTTACTCATGTGAATTGTCTTAGTAAAAACAGTGGAACAGGTTATTTGATTCAGGCAAGCAGAATTTGGACCTTTTACCCCATATAAATTGATAGGGGGGAAAAAAACTAAAAAAAATAAAAACAAGCAAACTCTCTAATTTTTCTAACAGCTGTCACTCTCACCCATTCTGCTACTCTTTGAGAGTTATTCTTCTGGAAACTTGACTTACTGCTGCTCAGGAAAAAGCACCACTTGGATAATTTGCTTCTAATACACCATGTTTTAAATACATGCCAGGATTACATTACTTAAACTGTGACTGAGATTACGCTTGCACACAGAGAATAAAATGCCCTTTCACCTTTGCTTCAACTATTGGGACCTTGCATATGAGCACATAGGCTTAAGCAGGCCTACTTGCTGTCTGCAGAGGGGATGGGAATGAGCAGGAAATGGGCAGAGACTTGGCCACACTCCCCATTTAAAGTAGCTGGGGAGGATGAGGATGGCCACCCATAGCTTACTACTCCCAGGAGCAAAGATGAAGTATGGGAGGAATTGTGTCACAGTCAAAATCTAGGGTGAAATCCTGAACCCCCTGAAGTCAATGGGAAAACTGCTACTGACTGCAGTAAGATCAGGATTGAATCCCTAGCTTCCCCTCTGCAATGAGAACTTCCATTGAAGTCAGTGGGAGATCTGCATGTGGATAGTTCACAAGATTCGGCCTTCAGTTTTCAGACAGATCTTATTCAGTCAGCTGAATAAGACTGAATGTTAAAAGAGAGCAGATTAACTGAAAATGGAAGTTATCTCATTTAGTTTGGTCTCCTTGCATTTTAATATTTTTAGTGATCATCTACACATCACTGTAAATTTAATCTAAAAGAGACGCTCTTATGGTACAAAAAGTTTATTTAGTAACAGTTTTGTAAACATTTGAGGTAAATTGACATTTACATCAAGCTATTCTTACAGAATTGAGTACATAAGGCACTTCTTCAAAGACACCACTTGAAACAGTTTGCTGCTTTTAATGTTATTAAAAGTCCCTGACTTTCCAGAAAACTTTCTTCTTTTGTTGTGAGGTTCTGTAATGTAAAAGACAGCCTTTCAGCAACAAGAAACCTCTGAGTAAGCTTTCTTATGCAACACAACCTTTTAATTGTGAGAAAACTGGAAATAGGAATATATTCCCCATCTTAAAATATGTCCACATTTGTTTCATATCTTTTTAAGGGCTGAAACCTCAGAAATTAGCTTAGCATATTAAAACAAATGTAGGGCCCAAGCCTGCAAGTTACTTTTCACATGAGTATTTTTTTACTTAAGCAAATAATCTCATTGCCTTCTACAGTACTACTTGCATGAGTAAAGATCGCTCACATGAGAGGGTTTTTGCAGGACCCAGACCCTTGTTTTTATCTGGAAAACAAAACATTACCTTTTACAACATCCTCCACAATGTAACAGTGCAGTGTTTTGCCACAAGTATTGTTTTGTGTGGGACTTCAAGCCATACTGTCAATTTCTGACACAGAGAACTGATGTCACTGCTAATTTTTGCCATTAAACATCCTAAACACACACACAAAGTAAATAGATAATAGTAAAACCTACATTTCATTCTGTGATAATTCAGTTCATGATGAAAAGTTTATTTTTTTCCATAATAGTGTGCTCCCTGTATACCATATATCAAGCTCCTGTACTTTAAACCTATGCAGGAAACTGATAGTGTAGATTACTGGTAAGAATTCCCAATATTAAATGAATTTTTTTTAATGGTACTGCCTTACATCTGAAGAGTTTTATGTTTATATTAAGACATTTCATTTTAGGATTAACACATTGGCAGGGCCATTGCTTTAATTTGTATTATACCAATGTAAACTTCCAAAATAGTGTATTCAGTCCAAATGTACAATTCTGAAATCAAAAATTTAATGTAAACTTCAGGAAACCAAAGTTGCAAACAGAGCACACATTTCGCAAGGAAAATCAGAGTAAAATAAAACAAATGCATTTAGTGGGGGGAAAGAACAGCCTGTTTAATTCAGCTCTACTAAGGAATTTAATAAATTAAAAAACAAGGGTCTAGATACTCGGCTTGTGTAAACTGCCATAGCTCAATTAAGGTCAATAGAACTATGACAATTTATACCAGCTGAGCAACTCACCCAGATTTAACTGGAAAAAAGACTGAAATATTATTTTTAAAAGGATTGTTTTAATTTTTACTGATCCTACTATTAGGTATTCAGATAAGAAAATAATATGAAGCATTACAGTACATCAGTGCACTTAATTAGTGATGAGTGTCTTACTGGATGGCAAACATATGGACCAAATTAATCCCTGGGGTAGGGCCATTAACTTCATCTTTGCATACCAGTTGACTTCTATTGCAACACCAGAGGTGAGTTTGGCCCATATTGTCTTTTCAGTGCATGTTACATGTTCGCAAGAAGCTACAGACCAATGCTGGGAAAGCTCAGTGTTTTAAAGATCACTTTTTTTCTTTTTCGGTATGAAAAATCATGAGTTAGATTTTCAAATCAAGAATATTCAAATTTTAATTAAGGGTGAATTACCAGGAAGTTCTATCAGACTGTTTTCACTGAATCAAAATGTAAAGAAAAGAACTGTGTAGTTTATAAATCATCTATGCTTCATTTCTTTGATATTAACAGATAGCTGCACTAACTGTACAGGCCCAGCTACAGAAAACAATATAAATATTCCGATGGTCAAAAAACAATGTATTTATGTGCTAATAAATTTTATAAAATGTTTGTATTTTTGCTACACATTCAGTTGTGAAAATATTGTGAAAAATATACTAATGAAATCTAGAGGGTTTTTTGGGGGGAGGGAAATAAATGTCAAATTCCTTGAATGATTGCAAAAAATAGAACATTATATACCTGGTAACTTGTTCAAAGTGTGACATTTTCTGTTTTATCTTTTGCATATTTTAGCATTTCCTTTTATCTTTTACATTTTAAATATCACATCTAATAATCCTTCCCACCACCCATCTATCCACACAGTGAAGATGAGTACTTCCTTCAAATTTAAAATATCAATCGCAATTCTGTAGTCCTTATTCGTGTTCCAATACTACAATGATCTACACACCTACTTAAAGTTAAATAGATGTGTAAGTTTTCCAGGCTTGAGTAAGGGCTGCAGGATCAATTCTATCTACAGTAACATCTGCTACCATTTTCATTTTTGAGACAAATGAAACAAAGTATGGCAGACAAAATTATCTGGAAAACTTACAAATATTTCCATCCACAGATGCAGTTCCATTTCACAACATGTTACATCTTGGTGTTTACAGCAGTTTTAGAGAACAATTAATTTAAGATATAAATTGAATCTGATTTTAATTTTTATTCAAAAACCTATTCTTCAGACAAATATTTTCAAGATTTAAATGTATACCTTTTGGCATAAACTAATCACTTTCCACATACTGAAAAAATCCATAACTATCCTATCCCCTATAGCTTATATCAGTGTTCTTTACTTAAGGAAAACTCTGTAACTTCAACAGGAAATTTGCCTAAGTAAGAAGTGCAGGAATCAGATCCAATAGCATTATGGGGTGTTATCCAAAGCTCCCTGAACTTAATGGAAATCTTTCCATTGGCTTCAGTGGGATTTGGATCAGGCCCAATAAGCATATTAAAATATTATGCATTCCAGGCCAACCATACTGAGTTCATGTTATTCTTTACTTAGTAGACTCCCATTGATTTAAATGGCAATTTTCATGAGTAAAGACTGAGTAAAACTCTCATTATTTGCCCCACCAATGATATTTTCAAATAAATTTGTTTCCCCCTTTTGATCCTGCAGCCTTCAAAGAGACAAAATGTCCACTGAAATCAACTGAAGTTTTGCCTCTGCAAGATCAGTTATCATGACTGAAATTAAGAAACAGTTTATAACACTCTAAATTAAAGTGTGGTTAACCAAGAAGCTTGAGCTTTTACAGTTGTTTGATAGAACTTAAAGAAGCCAGTGTTAAAAACACAACCTGTGAGTTGTAGCTTTGTTTTGTTTTATCTATTTTTTCAAACTATTGTTGATCTGGTCTGGAGACTATTAGATCAGGTTTCTCCCAGGGAACACAGTTAGAGTTGCAATTCTCCTTCCCCACACTTACCCTGTATAACTGAAATAAATGGTGTCGGGTAGTCGTGTTAGTCTGGAGCTGTAAAAGCAGCAAAGAGTCCTGTGGCACCTTATAGACTAACAGACGTATAGGAGCATGAGCTTTCGTGGGTGAATACCCACTTCGTGCATCCGACAAAGTGGGTATTCACCCATGAAAGCTCATGCTCCAATACGTCTGTTAGTCTATAAGGTGCCCCAGGACTCTTTGCTGCTGAAATAAATGGGTCTTTTGCAAGGACAGCTGTCCAGTCTTTACTATACCTGAAAATGCCACATACCACAAAACTCTTTGAACTCTGTGCACACATGTTAATCTGAAAATGGTAGATTAAATATCAGTTGATTTTAAGCAAGTTATAACAATCTCTCCTCTTAGATTTTTATATATAGTATGGGCTCACTCCATGGGGGTTTTCCCTGAGTAAGGATTGCAGGATTAGTGACAATATGTAACAGGGGGTCAATATTCTGCTCTCTGGCCCTGCTCCAGCAAAGCATGTACTCAAAATGCTTTTTTGAAGCAAGGCCTTAGTTATATCAATATACAGCTGGAGATATTTACTCTTTACATTAGTGTAAACGAGAGCAGAATTTGGCCCTATGAATTTTGATGCAGCTCTGAGTCATTAAAATATAGAGGTGCACATTGTTACTTCAGCAATATAATGATCTGTCATTCAGAAACTGCTAGAAATGTTAGTAGATCTAAAAATTTTGAGGGCTAAATTCTGTCCTTATGTACATTTAATATAACCCTATTAACTTCATGCTAGTTTCAGTGCATGGGTGTAGCTGAGAGCAGAATTCTTTTAGCTTGTATGTTTGTCTGTTTTTAATGTCTTAAAACAGCTCATGAGAGGATGCCTTAAACTTGACTACTAAATAGTTGCTATCTGGTTTTATTTGTTAATCAGCATATTAACAAATGCATATTGACTTTATTATATATGCAGTGTCTGCCCCAAGACTGTTAGCAGGCCAGAGCTGCATCCCGCAATCCTTTCTCACACAAGTAGGTCAACTGAAGTCAATGAGACAACTTGTATAAGGGTCTCAAGACAGAACCCAAACCCTGTTCCATGGTTATTCAGAAATAATTTTGAATCTGTTCAGGAAATATTAGAAGTATAACATTTTAGTCTGTATTGATGGGAAATATTGTTAATCGTTTAATAAAATCAACACGTTTAGGAAAACATATATTATCAGTTACACTTGTAGCCTTTAGCTACATAGGCAAAGTTGAGACCAGTTCCCTAAGTAAGCACTACATGGCCAGGCCAACACATTTTGAACATGGAAAGGTTATTTAAGTGAACTTAGCTACACTATTTTAATTATGGCAGTTCAGCTTTGTTTGTGGTGGTGTTGTAGCATGTTGGTCCCAGAATATGAGAGAGACAAGGGGGGTGAGGTAATATCTTTTATTGGACCAACTTCTGTTGGTGAAAAAGAGCGTACACAGAGCTCTTCTTCAGGGCTGGGACAGGTACTCAGAATGTCACAGCTAAATACAAGTTCAGTTTTATGGCAGCCAGAGGAATAGTGCTGGACTTCAACTCATTGAAATGATCTTTTCAACCACAAGAACAAAAGCTGGGTCTGATTCTGCATTCTTTGTATACCCAAATCTCTCACCAACTTTATCAGGAGTTCAAACTTTTGACTGACTTATATGAGGGTATTTGTTACAATGGGAATGAAAGATGGAGTCTCTTTTAAGGAAAGCTGACTCCTTAGAAAAATACCCATCACTTTTCTTCACAGTTTTAAGGGAAATGGGCCCAATCCTACATTCCTTGTTGCACCCAAAACTTCATTTGACTTCCAATGGAGTTTTGATTGAATAACGACTTCAAGATGAGAATCTTGGCCCAATCCTGCTCCTATGGAAGTCAACAGGAATTCTGCCCTTGACTTCTGTGGAATCAGAATAGGCCCTGAGGCCCCTAAAATGTTGCCATGATATTTTAGTCACCTTTTTTGCTGTACAGTATATTCTATGTCTGCTGTTTATTGGTTTGTAAGACATTACAGATTGTTGTAGGACAGGGCTAATCACTTACAAAACACAGCAGGAAACAATATTGCTTTGGACTTTACTTTGGTTTCCCCTTAATTTTTCCTGTGAGATCAAAGATCAAACTAAAATGTATAAGTACACTGTCAAGTAATTTAAATCTACAGATTAAAATTTATTCTAAAACTGCTCAAATACTTTAAAGGTATGCACTCTAGTTTTACTTCTATTAAGCATTTTTCCAACTACCTTAAGCTGATAAAAGCATGTATCTAATAGTCTAAAATGCAGTACCATACTTTAACCTACTGTTTGGTTCATGAGCAACATAAGGGGTCATAGTGTACTGAAACCATAATCCTTTCTTTCTGGATTACAATTATTCTGTGTAATATTTTATGAGGTGTGTGGTTTAGTTTCCTGTCCTCCTCTAAGCAATTTCAGAAGTCATCTCAAAATATAACCAAACATATTCAAAGGAATACATGGGTTTAAAAAAATTGTGTGGTTGCAGTTGGCAAACACCGGACAGAAGATCAAACTGGACATTTCCTTATAGGTCAAGAGTAAAAAAATTATTATAATAATACAAAGATGAAGCTCAGAATGATAAAAGCTACTACAGGGGTTATCCAAACTTTGCCCAGCCAACAGGGTCGCATTGGCAATTTGCCATGAGTGCAAAGGCTGCCCTACTTTGCATTAAATGGAAGAGAATGTTGTCACCCTGATGTTTAATATAGCAGATTGGTCCACAGAGATGACAGGTGCCAGCAGGCAATATGCCATCCTCATTTTCAAGGAGGTGGTTAAACAGGTGTGCATGGGGTTTCAGAGGAAGGAAAGAAGTCAAGGCCTCTGCTCATGAAGTGCTTATATAAGATGAGTGGAAGTGAAGGTGAGGGCTAAGAGTATTAACATTGTTCTTGGAAGAGCTTCCCTATGAAGGCACATGGCTAGCTGCCACCACTGCCAGTGCCACCACCTGTCATCTGTGCAAGCCCTCCATATGGCTGCCATTGGGATGTTTGTCATTGATGTCAATGACAGAGGGATTGGTCCCTTGGTCCACGGGCTGCACTTTGGCCACCCCTGACCTACTAGAAAATGTAGATATTTATCCCCACTACAACTCACAGAGTGCAAGAACAGCAAGCTTCAAAGTTTGGAACCCCGGCCTCCCTCACCCCCTGTACTGGGGCATGGCCTCCTCCCCATGCAGCTCCCCATCACACTTTGCTTTCATCATTTGCTTCTCCCAGTGCTAGGGACCATGTTACACAGCTAAGTCATCTGACCTGGCTCTACTGCTGCTTGACTTACTAGCCCTGCTTAAGCGCCGTGTGTCTATGAGCAGTGGCGGCTCATGCATTTCTACTGTAGTGCAGGCAGCTGACACTGGACACTCCTTTGTGGCCTCCTCTTCACCTTCTACATCCCACTTGCTGCTGCTTCCTCTGCTCAGGCTGGTGCTGCTGCTGCTATTGACTGCTGCTACAGGTGGCAAAAGAGGTGGCGATGGCAGCGGCTGCTCACTGGCCACCTCTTGCTTTGGCGATTGTTGTCCGATGCTGCTGGGGGGAGAGGAGGCAGCTGAGCTGGAGGCTGGTGGCTTCCTCTGCTGCTTGACTGCCAGATTGGTCCAGTTCTGCTCGGCAGCTAAGGCCTGGCTGCTGCCATTGAAGTAGGGGGTGATGGCTTGCATAGGTGTTGGGATGGGGGATAGAGTTGGGATTGGGATGGAGGTTGGAATGGGAGTGGCAGTATTGTGTCGCTCCTCAGAAAATGGAGGAGCCCCGGAGTAGCCAGCCAGGGAAGTTGTGGTGGCTGGCTGTGCCCTAGCAGTGGCTTCAGCATAGTAAGGCGGCACAGTCCGTGAAGAGAGCAGCGGAGTGATGGCACGGGAATCCGGCAGAGCAGGCGGGACAGTAGGGAACACTGCCGGAGATGGCAATGGCAGAGTAACAGGTTTGGAGTCCCTTGCAATGGTAGCTGGTGCAAGGGGGAGTGGATCAGGGCGGTATTGGTTGGTCACGCCTTGCTTGAGCTTCTTCCATCCAAGGTGGTACATCTCAAGCATGTTGAGCAGCAGCGAGACACATGCCACCACCAGCATGAAGATGATGAAAATGGTCTTCTCAGTGGGCCGTGAAATGAAGCAGTCCACAATGTTCGGGCAAGGCCAACGGCTGCAACGATAGAGTGGCTTCAGCTCAAAGCCATACAGGAAATACTGGCCCACAATGAAGCCTATCTCAAACAGAGTTTTGAAAATGATATTGAAGACATAGGTGCGGAGCAAGGCACCACTGATGCGTATTTTACCCCGCTCATCACGGATTGGTGGCTTCTCCTTCTTTGGGGGTGGCTCCTTATTGGTGCTGCTGTTGTTGCTACTCCCTCGGCCACCTGCTGCTGCTGCTCCCCCCTGGTGGTTGCTGTCCCTGCTGCTTCCCTTCTTTTTTAGCTCTTCCTCTTTCTTCTTCTCCTTCATGCGCACAATGTGCAGCACATGGCCCAGGTAGATGAGGGTTGGCATAGAGACAAAGATGATCTGCAGCACCCAGAAGCGGATGTGGGAAATGGGGAAGGCTTTGTCATAGCAGACATTTTCGCAACCAGGTTGCTGGGTGTTGCATGTAAAGTCCGATTGTTCATCTCCCCAGACTTCCTCAGCAGCAGCCCCCAGCACCAGGATCCTGAAGATAAATAGTACCGTCAGCCAAACTTTGCCAATAACCGTGGAGTGCTCTTGTGCATTCTCTAATAGTCTCCCCAGAAAGCTCCAGTCACCCATTGTTTCAGATCTCTAACCTACAATAAGAACATTATAGCAGTGTTATTAAAAGAAAATAGAGAAGTAGATAATTATATAAATCCCCAAATAAATACTTGACTAATTATGTTTCATGTCATATGACATGTATTAAAATATCTATATATATTGGGGAGTATATTTTCTGTTACAGAATATTGCATGTATATGTGTGTGTGTTTAGAATTGCATAGACCTGTGTAAAATGAACCAGTGTTGACAGGGCCAATTCAATCAGGGTGGATGTAGTCCACTCCCAATAATAGATGAGGAGGTGTCAATTCCAGGAGAGGAAAAGCTGCTTCTGTAGTGAGCCAGCCACTCCCAGTCCCTATTCAAGCCCAGATTAATGGTGTTGAATTTGCAAATGAATTTTAGTTCTGCTGTTTCTCTTTGAAGTCTGTTTCTGAAGTTTTTTTGTTCAATAACAATGAACAAAACACTGGTTCTCCACTTGTGAAGTAACTCCCTGCTCTCCATGTGTCAGTATATAATGCCTGCATCTGTAACTTTCACTCTATGCATCCGAAGAAGTGAGGTTTTTACTCACGAAAGCTTATGCCCAAATAAATCTGTTAGTCTTTAAGGTGCCACCAGACTCCTTGTTGAGTTTACAATGCTCGGTCTCGCAATGGAGTAGATTGCAGTTCCGACTTACGACGGAATTGTAAGGAACCAATTGTGTTGTAAGTCCGAGGACAGCCTGTATTTAGTTTACAGGGATTTGTAGCTGTAGTGTCCAATATTTTGCAAAGCACTGTTTTTTCAAAATATGTGTAACAGTCTTCATGATAAACTGTACCATGTCTAACAGCTTCTGTACACAATTATCTAGACATTAACATCTTGTTTCATTGCAGGAACTGATTTTCTTGAATGCATTGTAACCATATGTAAAATGCACCACTTGGTTTTCTGTAAGGAATGCAGTAGTGCAAGTAAATACTTGTTAGTTAAATTACATTCTATTTCTGATTCTATTTAGACCATTGTTTTTTTTCAGAAATGAAAATATCTCATTCCCCTTTCCTCCCCTCAAAAACCATGTTTATGAATTGTACTATATTATATATTCTACTATATCTTTCAGATATTCAGTTAAAATACAGTATGTTCAATTTTAGATATGCAATTCCAATTACGATGCTATCTATTTTAATACAAAGAAATTAAGTGCTTGGTTTTTCAGGATATTATTCTTTCATACACATTAGTAACAATGTGCAGTTATTATTTTATAGTTTAAGAAAACCTTAGAGTGCTAACAATTTTTTCACTAACCTTTTTAGCTTATCAAGCTCTTTTTCGAATACAGCATTATTAGTAATAGTGATACTATGCATGATGTGATTAAACTAAACTGATTTTTTTTAAAGACACATTCGATTAAAAAAAAAATTTCTTTCAAGGCAGAACTAAGGGTATTTGAGTATCTTAACAGTACATTTCTGTACTTTAACATGTTTACATTTCTTCTAAATTTAATCTTAGCTTTGAATTTCCTGGGTTTATAATACTTGTTTTGAGGCTATTTTTTAACTAAGGGGAGTGTTAATTTTTGGGAAGATAATTAACCTTGTAAATTTTTGTGCTAAATTAATGTACTCCGAATAATAGCTCCATTTTCATGTATTTTATCTAAGAGGTTTATTAATTATTAAAATGGTTATATGTGAACAGTAAAATTAGTTTGATAGTACATATTTTCAAATCATTAGAAATATCAACCTTAAATCAGGTTACCTCCTTCTTCCTGTATTTCACATTCCTCTGTGCGCACACACAAAATTTCCCTTCCCTGCTCTCTCTGTTGAGTAAACCTAGTGAAATAGATAGTTTTGGAAGATCAGTATTTAGGATGATGGGTCATTTTATTCCTATGTTTCTCCATCAGCAGAAGCTGGGTCATTTTATTCCTGTGTTTCTCCATCAGCAGAGGCTGGCTCCTTAAATCTTCTCCTTTACAGAAACTCACTCAGAATTACCCTGTTTTAAAATGGTTTCCATCACCCAGTGTTCTCAATGAGTCTGAGTCCACAGACTAAAGACGGCCACTGCCTCCCATTAATCCCAATAAAAGTGATACCAAGCTATCCCAATGAAAGTTGATGGCCCCTATGCTGTCAGGAAGCAGAAAAGAGAACTGTGAAGACCCGGTGAATGGGAGTGATGGCCATCTTTGCTAAGGGCCACTTGTAGTCTCAATCCTGTCCAGAACAATAAGAAGTGGTGGCCATTTTGAAAGTAGGCTTTTTTTTAGTGAGTTTCTCTGAAGGAGAATTATATTATTCAGTCAGTCTCAGATGAAAGTTTCTTTTTCACCAACACAGAGTACAGGGGGAAATTACCACTAATCCTAAACAATTTATTTTCTATACTTTCCTATTGTATCAGTGTTATTAAACATTTTTTTTTAAGATAGACAATGCCTGGATTGAGATTATTGGGGACAAAAAATGGTCTGACAGAATGCTAAATTTCTTAAAGGACACCTTTAAAAATTAATTCTAACGCATAAACTAATTAATGGATTTCTGTGTATGTTATCAGAAAATGTATTCAGTACTCAAAGAAAAAGTGCTGTAAGTGTGAGGAGGATACAGAATAATCTTAAAGCAGGTATTCAACTGCTTTGTTATGTTTAAAGTGTAAAACTCAATTCAGTCTTAACTATGCAGCCGTAACCAGTGCCTCCATAATGTGTATATATTACAGAAATAAAAACGCGTTAAAAGCCTGATTTCCAAAGGTGCTGCACATTGGCATCTCTAATTGACTTGGGGTCACTCATCACCCCTGCAAATCAGACCCTAAATCTCCCATCAGTGTCCTAGCTTTGTCTGTGTAGCTTTGTCAGTGATAGCAATGGTGGTGGAGACACACATCTTTGCTACTGGTTATCTCGACCTGCTCTGAGCAGAGTAAGATAACATGCTAGTAAAATACTGGTGAAACAATAACTGCAAAGGTCTCAACAGTAATTCCTTTGGGCCATATCATGCCATTGAAAAATATGGAGTTCTGCTTAAAAATCAATGGGATGGTAATATATATTTAGTCTAATGGAAGCAATTGCATGAATAAAGAGAGAAGAACTTGGCCATAACAGTTTAAAAATATTCAGAAAATTCCATCCTTACACTGTCCAAACATCATGGCTGTCCGAGAAACAAGTTTCGGTACTACAAAATGGTATGCGATCAAGTATATGTGTGTGTGAGTAGCTGGGTGGGTGGGTGCGTGTGTGTAAAGTGAGAGAGAAAGAGAAAATTTTTATATACATATATATGGCCCTAATTCATTTGTGAGATTGCGGATCCTGCAATGTTAGGCTTCCACTGCAATTTTGATTTTAATTAGCTTATTTTGCACGGTCGATGATTTTGTGTACATTTAGAGTATGCAATTAGTACTGCACTAACATTCAGTGCTTGTAAAATGTAAAAGGCTAAAGTTACTGGACTCGATTTCTACAGCAGTTGTTTTAAGACTTTTAGTCTTCTGAATTTTATATTGTACCAGTCACTTTTTTTTAAACTAATGTAATATAGTTGCAGCAATATATCTGGTTCTCAATAAAATTAGCAGGCATAACATAATACTTGAGTGCTTATATTTTTCCAGCAAATTTTTCTTAAACAATTGGTCTTCTCTGGCTTTTCCAAATTACTGCTATTAATAAAGGTCCATTATTATTTTTCAGAGCTTTTTCCATGTCTTGTGCGCAACTCAGCTGCAATTATTTGAAGATCATCATCCCTTGATTCAAGTAGGGCCTTATAATTATGATGACTGATCTCTTATCACATTTATTATTTAGGAGAGAAAAGATAACTCATTGACAGTTATCACTTCTAGCCATACTTTTTGAAGATGTCATGACAACACATCACATAAATTGTGTGTGAAGGAGTATGACTAATATAAATTGTAGAATCTCAAAATTTTATCCTCATGTTATATCACCAGAAGCATTTAGTTAATTAAATATATTAGTCTAGGGTTATATTGCTACATCCATGATTGAGCAAAATTCCTCATCACTTTCAATGGAAACATCTTTAAAATTGATAAGGGTCTTTGAAATTAGAAACATTAAACAACCATGAGTCCATTATTCCCTGACAATTCAGGATTGTCCCCAAAAAGAGAGAATGGGTGTATATGTAATACTTTGTCAAATCGCATTTTAAATATATCAAAAGATGAGGCTTCTACAACATCCTGTGGAAGATTACTTTGAAACCTAATAGATGTCATGGTCAGGAATTTTCCTGAAATAAAATCTAAATTTCCTTTCATTCTATTATTCCTAGTTATATCTTTTTTTGTTATCTTTATCTCCTATTTGTTTTAGATTGTTACATTGATCTCTCTATACATGTGTTTGAGAGAAAATGGCATGTAAATGGGAAAAGAACTTTGAAAAATGAAATTGTTAACATCTCATTTTTAGTTAAATTACCAGATACCTCAGTCACTATCCATTATAGTTTTAACCATTGGTTGAATATAGCATTTCACAGATATAACATTACACAAGGTTCCAAGTGTGTCACAATATTAAGAATTTTTCCTATCATCTTTATTATATTTATGATCAGATGTCTTCAAGTTAAACTGAAAAAGAGAGAGTCAATACACTTTTCAGTTTAGCTGGAAAGAAATGGCTATAAATTGTACACAAAGAACAAATGTTTTTGAACCAAACTTTCTTCCTTTCTTGGGGAGGGGTTGTAAACACAATATTTCCTTTAAATTCACCTTGCAAACTCATTGAAAATGTTAAGGTTTTAATATTAAATCCTTTATGAGAACAGTACATCAGTTGCATACAGAAGGAATACTACAAAGTTTGGATCTATTATATTTGTAAAGGTTTGTCATTCACCTGCCCTTGTTATTACCTTATATGTTTTACTAGTTCTGAGCCTACTCCTGACATCCTTAGGCAAAACTCCCACTAACTGCAGTGAGAGTTTTCCCTGAGTAAAAGAAAGGCAGAAGGTCCTCAGGAAGGTAGCCCATTAATCCGCATCTGCTACACCCTTCTGTTTAATTGCAAAACAAATCTGTGCTGTTCACCACTCTCAGTGAAAAAACCCAGAAAATGTTTTTATTGCCATTTTAGATTGCTATTTGTAAATGCAGAGCGTTTTACTGGCAAATTATTATATTTTAAAGATGTAGAACAATGGGCAGCGAGCAAGCCACTGCAGAAACACTTTTGGAGCTTAAATTAAACTAAATCTACTTTTAGAATGGCTGAAGCATGTATGAGACACATCTGTCAGATGCCCATATAGTACCAGTCTCCTAGATCTGAAAACTGCATAATCCAGAAAGTTACGAAGGATGTACAGCCCCATTCGAGTTCTGAGTTAAAAGCATTACCGCTCCCCCCCCCCCACACACACACACAATTCTCATTAATGGCTTGCAGAGACCCTGGGAGGAATGTGAAAGGTTTGTGGGAAGGGGGCTTCAAAGAAGATAAGTGACTGTGATTGATACAATTTCGGAGAGAAGCTAAAGAGAATTTTTGGGGGTGACCACGTTCCAAACCCTTTCAGACGTATTTTTACCAGAAGAAAATATTTGCATGTGCCTATTATTCTATACTGCGTGCTATTTTATCTTTTCTGAACATTCAGTTCAATGCTTGCTCCTCTCAATTACATTTTATTATAAGCTGTACATGCTGTCAAGATTTCAGGTAACATTTCAATCTTATATGATTTCTTCAGGGAGTAAGAGTTCTGCCTAAAGAAAAATTCCTACTATTTAAGTCTTGCATTAGCAAGCATTGCCTAATTGAACCACTAATCTTTCTGGGAATTCAAAAGATTATTTTATTTAAGTAAAATTATTATTCGAGTATTTTATTTTGGGATTTTGAACAATTGAATGTTCATTGGTTGCAGTTTTTTCGTAACGGTTAGACCAAAGATTATTGTCCGTGTAAGCAAAGGGGTTGGTATGTATTAAAGTACCTTTCAATCTTTTCTATTATTATGGATGCTCACATTATAGGTTTTTTCTTTTCTTTTTTTTTTTTTTTTTTTACAATAAATGTATTTCAGCATAGGAAAAAAACCCAACACATTTATGCCCTTCAAGGTATTACGATATAATTGAAAGAAGAAAAGCCGAAGGCTTTTGAGATACATTTAGTTTATCGCATATTGTTGTGCCTTTTAAGAAGCTAAAAGAAATAACTAGTTGGTTGAAGAATTTTCCACCACTACAAGATTAAAAAGGAACTAAAATGTATCTTAGTGCTAAACTGATTTAACAAAATAAATATAGTCTTCTAACTGTACTTTGGCAATAGCTCTGGTAAATAAAATGAAGGGGAGGGAGAATAAAAGACAAACCGATAATATCATTCCCGAGATAATACCAACGATGCGGTACCGCTACATAAAATTAAACATGACTTAGTATATTATGTATATAACATTGTTCTAACATTGTCCAAAGAATGCTTAATTTACCATTATATCCACATGCTTTTTATGAATCCCCTTGCATTATAGGTCTCTGGGTACCACCCTTGTTAGGTGCTTATCTCAGCAGGAAGCAAACTGCTGAGCCAGGGCAATTAGTGCCAGGTCAACTGATGCTTATTCTGAACAGAGCGACGTTTTTAAAACGACATAGTTTCCCTTCCTTTCTCTTTTTATGTCTTTTCATATTTACTTGTCCTCATCACTTCATAATATGATTGGCAGACCGTGCCTGGCACTGTGTTGTAAGGCAATAAAGACAATTGCAACACCATTCTGGTGCACAGTTGCACTGGCATCTCTCTGTGCCAGCTCTCTGAATTGACCTTTGCATGTATTCAGAGACGTACAGGATGGATACATTTTTAGAGTTTATTTATATTCAAAAGTAAATCTCGGCCTAATCACATCTTCAGTGAGGAACAATCACACAGATGGAACTATACGTCTGTGCTATATAGCAGAGGTAGGCAACCTATAGCACAGATGCCAAAGGCAGCATGCAAGCTGATTTTCAGTGGCACTCACACTGCCCGGGTCCTGGCCAACAGTCCAGGGGGCTCTGCATTTTAATTTAATTTTAAATGAAGCTTCTTAAACATTTTGAAACCTTATTTACTGTACATACAACAATAGTTTAGTTATATATTCTAGAAAGAGACCTTCTAAAAAGGTTAAGGTTTCACGGGCCAGTAATACATTTTAAATTAGAGTGAATAAATGAAGACCTGGCACACCACTTCTGAAAGGTTGCCGACCCCTGCTATATACATATGCACACACATATAGTGTATCTATAGACTATATAATGTAAATACGTACTTCTACTACTACAGCACATACACATAACCCAACATTGAAATGTTACAAAATCTAATCAACAGGCAGCATATTTGTATGAGCAATTTTAAATAAACACATCACGCGCAGCAAAACCAAACAACATAGTAACAATCCAGAAATCAACGTGTGATTATGGTAAAAGAAAATCGTTTTGTGTTTTTCCCCCCTAGGCTGAATATGCAGAAACAAAAACCGTGAATAAACCTAGTAAGCATCTTGTTATTACTACCCAGACACAGGCAGGACAATGTTACTTACGCTTTGCGGTAGTAGCATTGCTGTCAAGTAGTAAAAACTTAAACTGTGCAGAAGGATCCAGAGAGCCTGGAGTCATGGCTCATTTAAAAAAAAAATCCCGAAAGGAAAAATTTTCATCAGATTATTAAAAAAAAAAGTATAAAATCAAGGGCGGGGGGGATGCTACTGAGTTTCTCCTGGGTACTAAAAAGCTCTAGAAAGTTAGTTACCTAGACCGCTGCAAGGCCCCGGGCACAGAACCGTTACTTTCTAACACTTCTATAGTTGACGGAAATGCTACAAAAGGTTAACAAATGGTTATCGCAAACATGCTGCCCGCCAGCCAGCCCCAGGCGCCCCTACGCTGCTCACGGGGTGGGCACACACATACCAACTCATACCTGAGGGGATGCCACAAGTAGTTAACTACCGCGTGCAATACGCGACTGCCCATGCCATAGTGAGAGTGAGTTGCATTTCAGACAGACTCGCCTATAGGCTGAGCGGACAGCCGTCCCGCCCTCCAGCTCTTCCCCAAGCCCCATGCCGCGGCTTTGCCAGCTTACCAAACAGCTCTGGCCCCGCCAGCCCAGCTCGGTCGCTCACAAAGCTCCTTCCCGGCACATGGAAGCTCAGGCCACTCTCAAGAGGGCAATCAATAAAAGGCAGAAAGGTGGTAAAACCACCACCACCCTCAGCGGGACGTGGGAAAGTTTGATGAAATTTAAGGTTTGAATCCCAACGAATCCAGGGTCTCCTCTTCAGCCATCTCTGCTGGCATGTCTTGTGACCATGCGTGGCTGAACCCATCAAGTTAGCAACCTGCTGGACAGACGCCACGCCCCTGCTCCTTCCAAAGCTCGGCCCTGGGGCTGCGAAAAGCAGGCGAATGGCTCCCGAGTTGCTGGGTCTGGCGCTTTTTCAGCGGCCATAACGCAGGGGGAATGATCATCCTTCAAAGATCAGGGCCATTCCGAACGGGACCCTGCCCGGCACAAACCAGCTCGCTGGCTTTCTCCTCTTGGAGAGGCCATACAGCTGTTTTGGGGACTTCTTTTATCTCAGGTGCAGTTCCATTGAGGCAGTCAGGTGAGTTTAAAGCCCAGGTCTGCACATTCCCATAGCTACTGCCTCCTCATCTCCAAGTAAGTGTCAATTGCAGGGGGCCTCACATTTTGTTTCTTAGCTTTCCTTTGTAGCATGTAATCGTTGTCCAGTTGCCTAAGCATGCCTTCCAAGGACTGAGTGCTTATATTTGCTCTCCCCGGTCCCTTGCAAATAAACAACTACATGGTTATTTCGATAACTTCATATCTTGGAGGGAATATGGAGGTACTTTAGTAATCATAATATTTCGGGAGGAACGTGTTTTTAAAAATTCACGGTCACCAACATCTATTCAATAGTAAAATTTATACTTTGCAAGGAATAGCGCCACCCAGTGACCTCCAAGAGTATATGCGGACACCTGATCAGCCTTCAGTACTCAGATCGGGGTCTTATATTAAAAAAGTTAAAAAACTCTCAGTAACACCAGAGCAAACTTAGTTTAACTGGATAGTTATTTGTATGTTTTCATAACCTATATATAAGTTAGTGGCTGCATCAGAGCCTTTCACCTGTATATCACAGGTTTCAATTTGACCAACAATCAAAATATCTACCACATCAAGTGCCACAAGTACTCCTGTTCTTTTTGCGGATACAGACTAACACAGCTGCTACTCTGATACCACATCAATGGCTGTTTGGTGGCCAACCTGAAATGAATTGGTGGTTCCAGTCCAGTTCCTAGAAGACCTTTATCCACAGAACAGAAAACATCTTCATAATAACTACGCACTGCCAGGAATTGCTAACTGCGGGGCCAAGGACTCAATAGGCATGGAAACTGAATTAACTTCACATCTGTAGAGATCTTTTCTTGCACTCATTTCTTTTTCTATTTGCTGGGCTGAAACACTGATGATGTTTTCACTGTTTTTTGTTCCTAGGTTCTTTTTGGTTTTTAGCCATGGAAATGTAAACTCTGGACTTCAGAATTTTACTGATTGTTTTGTCTCATATTCCTTGGAGGAAAAAAACATTGGAATTATTCTGTCTGTTCCTATTTCTCAAGGTCTTAGTAGACCTTTCTGAGTCTCTGACCTCTTTGACTTTTCTGTTTACTTAGCCTGACACAATTGCTTTTGTATTAAAGACAACTAAGAAGTGAATGGTGAGTTTGCAGCATGATAGTCTAAGTCTGCTGAAAAATATTTAGGGGGAAAATTTCCAAAGGCACTCTTGGGAGATGGATGCCTAGTTCCCATATATGCATTTGAAAATCTTCCCCCTCATCTTTATTTAACTATTCTTTACATCAGAGCCACATACATAAGCCTTGCTAGTCTTCTTTAGGAACTAAGCTAAAATCCACTGGAGTCGAGGGATTCCCAGTGGACAGGCTCAGAATTGCAAACAACCTTGACAAATTAGAGAATTGGTCTGAATTCAACAAGATGAAAGTGCAAAATACAACACTTAAGAAGGAAAAACCAAACACACAACTACAAAATGGGTAATAACTAAGTAGGTGGTAGTACTGGTGAAAAGGGGTTATAGTGGATCACAAATTGAATATGAGTCAAAAATGTGAAGCAGTTGTGAAAAAGGCTAATGTCATTCTGGGGTTTATTAACAGGAGTGTCATCTGTTAGACACAGAAGGTAATTGTCCCGCTCTACTTGGCACCGGTGAGTTCTCAGCTGTAGTAATGTGTCCAATTCTGGGTGCCACTCTTTAGGAAATATGTGGACAAATTTGAGAGATTCCAGAGGAGAGTAACAAAAATGACAAAAGGTTTCGAAAACCTGACCTTTGAGGAAAGATTTTTAAAAACGGGCATATTTAGTCTTGAGAAAAGCAGAGTGAATGGGGACCTGATAAGTCTTCAGATATGTTAAGAGTTGTTATAAAGAGGACTGTGATCAATTGTTCTCCATGTCCACTGAAGGCTGGACAGGAGGTAATGAACTTAATCTGCAGCAAATGAGATTTAGATTTAGGTTTAGGAAATGCTTTCTAATTATAAGCATAGTTAAGCTCTGGAATAGGCTAGTAACAGAGGCTGGGGAATCCCCATCACTAGAGGTTTTTAAGAACAGGTTGGACAAACATCTGTGAGGGATAGTTTAGGTTTACTTGGTCTTTCCTCAGCTGAGGGGGCTGGACTTGATGACTTCTTGAGGTACCTTCCAGCCCTACATTTCTCTGATTCTGTGTCAATGAGCTTTGGACCTGGTCCTTAATTTAGTTAGTTTAGAACTGTTGTCTGGCTTGATTTATGGCTGTACTTCTTTTATAAGCATCATAGTCATGTTGTCATTCCATTTCTTTCTCACAAAATTGCCTATCTCTAGGGGTTTTTTGTTTGTTTGTTTATTTGTGTTATTTGTTTTGTTTTTGTTTTTCTCTGGATGATATTTAATTGTTCTCCTAATATTTGCATTTGTGATGTGAAATCCCAGTTGCATTTTTGTTTTGACTTGCATTTTTGTTTTGTGTTGTTTCCATTGTCTGAATCAATCTTGATGAAGAGAATCTCGTTCTCTTCCATGAGACATGCATTTTATTCTAAAACCTAAATTCCTTTACACAAAGACGGTTGTTGGTTTACTGAGGTAGGTTATCTTTTTCTCTTAGCAGGACATCTGCCTGTTTCCCCTTTTCAAATAGTTCATAGTATTGGTATTAGAACATAACAGACATACTGGGGCAGACCAATGGTCCATCTAGCCCAGTATCCTGTCTTATGACAGTGGCCAATGGCAGGTGCTTTATTCAGCGGGAATGAACAGAACAGGCAATCATCAAGTGATCCATCTCCTGTCGTCCACTCCCAGCTTCTGTCAATGAGATGCTTAGGACACCCAGAGCATGGGGTCACATCCCTGATCATCTTGTCTAATTGCCATTGATGGACCTATCCTCCATGAACTTATCTAATTATTTTTTAACCCTGCTATAGTTTTGGCCTTCCCAACATCCCCTGACAACAAATTCCACAGGTTGACTATGCATTGTGTAGAAAAGTGCTTCTTTTTGTTTATTTTAAACCTGCTGCCTATTAATTTCATTGGGTCACCCCTGGTTCTTATGTTATGTGAAGGAGTAAATAAGACTTCCTTATTCACTTTCTCCACACAATTCACGATTTTATTGAACTCTGTCATATCCCCTCTTAGTCAACTTTTTTCCAAGCTGAAAATCCCACCATTTTAAATCTCTTCTCATACAGAAGCTGTTCCATACCATTAATCATTTTTCTTGCCCTTCTCTGTACCTTTTCCAATTCTAATGTATCTTTGTTGAGACGGGGTGACCAGAACGGCATACAGAATTCAAGCTGTGGGTGTGCCATGGATTTATATAGTGGCATTATATGTTCTGTCTTATTTTCTATCCCTTTCCTTATGGTTCTTAACAGTCTGTTAGCTTGTTTGACTGCTGCTGTACATTGAGTGGAATTTTTGCAGAGAACTATCCACCATGACTCCAAGATCTCTTTTTTGAGTGGTAACAGCTAATTTAGATCCCATCATTTTGTAAGTATAGTTGGGATTATATTTTCCAATGTGCATTACTTTGCATTTATCAGCTGGCAGTTGGTGAACATACAAAATGGCTGACTGCAGTACTATCAAATTGTGGTGTACATGCAGGAATATCAAATTCAGGGGCTACACTCCCCTCCTTGCAGATCATATACCTTTACTATTAAGATCTCTACACATACATACACGAGTTCAGTGGGTTACTAGTGCGGCCCAGCATGGGCTCAAGGCTTTCAACCGAGACTGAGCAATGGTCTTCTTTCTGGCACTCTCCATTTTCACCCCTGATTCTGCCTTGTTAGAGACTAGCCCTCATGTAGGTTCCCTTGAGGAGTACCCATGGTCTGCAAAAGTGCGGGCTTTGCAACCGATCGATCTTCCTTCGAATTCTGCATGTCAGCACCAGAAACAAAACAACTGCCACTATTTGAAACACCAAAATCACCACAATTGGATGTAAAAACAGATTAAAAATCCCTGTTACCATGGGGGACCATCCCACCAATATCTCTGGATATTTGTATTCCAGATCTTTGCTAACTCTTTCAATTACTTGTTTAATCTCACTGGCTGAGTGATGGACAATGACCATAATCTTATGTGCCTCCTGTTTTGCATCATATAAATAATTCCTCAAAAGGGGATGCTGAAGCAATATCTGCAAAACAATTACATTCATTCAATGGATACAAGTATTACATTTGAATACAATTTGTATTTCACTTTTCATTTGCTATATTTTAATTCAGTCACTTGAAATTAAAATCACATCCCTCAATAACTACAATGTGGCAAAAAAATCTATTTTCATGGGGATTATGCGGTACATGATGCACATAATTAATTATGGGTACCGGGCACCAACTTCTAAGACATACATAATTATCACCCATATACACAATCACAGCTTTATTTACAAATGGATTAATAGCATAATTACATTTTCCCTCTGTTATTTCTAAATACACAGCCTGTGGTGCATTTATATCCAATCCCATGTTTTTCTAAGCAGGCTCCCAATTCTACTGTCTGTCACCCCGAGCCTCTTTTGTTACCCATACCCTGTGGTCCATGAGCTCCATCACTGTCTGATTAACATTAAGGCCCAAGGCTACAATGGGGGGAAACCCACCTTATTTCTGCTTCTGACATTAATAAAACAAATACAGTGATTTCTCCAGATCTTTCATCATGGGTAAACATTTACCATTTTCCACCAGAATTGTAAATCCCTCTCAGTCTGAGTGGAATTTTTCCATATAATGCTCCTAATTTCCAGTGGGAGTATCCCACTCATACCATCTCAAATCATGTCCTTTACTGTGGTGACGACGCAGGAAAGGAAACAGAACGCCAGGTCTGTGGTAGCTAGAGAGCTTTACAAGCCTCTTGCAAAAAGCCTCCCAGGAAAACTTTTCCTGGGGTTTTTATTTCTCTCCTTACTTTGTTTACAACTCTTCTTAGTGGTTACATTCTTGCGCATAGAAGAGCCAGGCAGTATACATGCACATAAGATAACGAACCCATCTCTTGAGCGCGTGAACACCAGCTGCGAGGGTACAATCAAATCAGCCAAATAAGTTTCCCAAACACAAACGCTGGATTGAAGGTCACTCCTGCCTCGTAGCCATGGGAGCAGTTTGCCGCGCCTGTGGACTGGCAATTCGGGAGCTATGCATCTCTACATCTCCCCCTGTTTTATTTTATAAATGCGGTGTTTAAACAAAACACTCTCGCAGGGTAGCATACACAATGCCACTAGATTGGGTATACATTAAACAAAGCAGCAAAGTAAAACGTCAAACATCAAAACTAGGACCCCATACTATAAAAGGGTCTTCATCCACTCTAAGGGTGGCTATAACTAAATATAATCCTACCAAGGAAGAAAAACGTCTTGGCGGATGACTTAAGCATAGCATTTCAGCATATCAATTTGCTATTGCATACAAAACTATTATCAGCAAGCTTAAAACAGCACATTTCTTTCACTGTCTCACACCCCAGATGTTGCTGGGTGGTTTACAGACAGGAACAAGGCAGGTACTTAACAGACCTTGCATTTCCGGGGCAACGGCCAGGCAGAAATCAGATTGATTTAATACTTCTGCCAGGTGGACCCAGGTGTTAAACTGCAGCCGCTGCTCCATCTGGGGTTCGCCTTGGCAGCTAGGGGCCAACAGGAAACTCCCCAATACACACAAAATAAGGAGTGAATTAGCATTAAGGCAAGCTAACAATGTCACAAGGTAATTTTCTGCGGTAGGTTCTAGCTGCTGCTGCACTCGCAGCTGCTCGGCCTGCAATGAAAGGGCTTTAACCTGTCCCCAGGTTATGCGCTGCGGGGGCCCCCGCGGGGGGCGCTGGCGAGGACGCTCGGGATCCTGCAGATGTAGGTTGAACTGTGGAATGGGGTTCGATAGTCCCTGGTGCCAGGCCATCGCCGTGCCACGGGCGGACGTTACGCGCCGGGACCCACAACGGACCTGTAGGAAGAGAAACGGCAGCATGCCCTCGTCCCCACGTTATAAGGGGCACTGGGCCATGCCACTGAGGGTCTGGGGCCTTGCGATATTTAACAAAGGGGCGGGGCAAGGCCTGGTAGCTGCGAAAATGACATTCTGCTGCAGAGTAGTTGTCAGTCAAATTCAAATGATTCAGGGTAAAAAGCACTGCAGCCAGCCATTCCTGGCGGGGAGGAAGGCCTACGGGAATCCCCCCTTTCTGTTTTTGGCGGACCAGGGCTTGTTTGAGCGCACGATTGGCTCGTTCCACAATGGCCTGGCCTGTGGGGTTATACGGGATACCAAACGTGTGGACAATGTCCCACGTGGTACAGAAGGAGGCAAAGGCCGAGCTACAGTAGGCGGGGCCGTTGTCGGTCTTAAGATGGGATGGGTGACCCATGATTGCCATAGCGCGAATCATGTGATTAATAACATGACGAGAGGCCTCACCCTTCTGGGGGGTGACCCACACATAATGGGAAAAGGTATCTACACACACGTGAAGATACTGCCAGGGGGCAAAGGGAGGGAAATGTGTAACATCCATTTGCCAGAGCTGGTTGGCCGAGGTTCCACGAGGGTTAACCCCTACCTCCGGGCTATTGGAGAGAGAAGCGCAAAGGTCACACTGGCGAACAATGGCCTGCGCCTGATACAATGGGAGAGTGAACTGCTTGGCAAGGGCCTTGGCGGATTGATGAAAAAAGGCGTGGCTTTCGATTGGGGAGGAAAAAATTGAGGCCACCGATTTGACCGCCTGGTCGGCCACCGTGTTGCCTTCTGTTAATAGGCCCGGTAGTGTGGTGTGACTGCGAATGTGTGCCACAAACAGTGGGCTAGAGCGGGAGGAAAGGAGCTGTTGCAGGGTAAGAAAAAGGGCCAACAAATTGTCATCACAGGAGGGCGACACATAGGAACCTGGAAGAGACTTAAGAACATTAGTAACATAAAGACTGTCAGTAATCAAATTAAAAGGGTCATCCTGGAAGCATCGGCAGGCCAGGATGACAGCAGCCAACTCTGCGCGCTGTGGGGAGCGCTGAGGCAGGGTAAAGCGGACTTGCCAAGTGCCTTGCACCTGCCAGCTGACCGCACCTCGTGTTGGGCCGCCGTCCGTAAAAAGGGTAAGTGCATCCTTAATGGGGACGGTTGACAAGGACGGCCGGAGGTGAAGGCAACGTTGTTGTAGGAATGAAAGACGGGGGTCAGGGGGAATGTGATATTTAACTTCCCCAACATAGTCAGCAAGAGACAATTGGAGGGTGGCACTGCAAGAGACAGTGCGTTCCCAGTCTTTAGCCGGGATGGGGACAATAATGGCAACGGGGTCCCAACCCAAGAGGGTACGGGACCGTTCTCGCACTTTAAAAATCAGCTCTGCGGCCTGTTGAGGGAGTGTCTGAATAGTATGCGGAGGGGAGTGGGTCAAATAAATCCATTCAATTAAACGAAGACGCGCTGCCGCCCCCTCCTGGGCGAGGACAGCTGTCGGTTGTGAGAGTGTGGGAAGCAAAATGGCAAAAAGGGGCTGTTCCCTTTCTCGGCGGTCGACCCACACCTGGGCCAGGGTCTGGTTAATGAGGGTGACCGCTTGGCGCTGTTCCTGGGAAACGGGAATGATATCTCCGGGGAGACGGCCCTGCCGAAGGCCAGAAAAAAGAGGGGACAGCATGGAGGTAGTCAGAGGGCAAAAAGGACGAATCCAATTAAGGGACCCCAATAACTGTTGAAGCTGTACAAACGTAAGAGGGTTGGGCAATACCAACTCGGGACAAACTGGACGGGCATATGACTGGAGCATGCGGTGACCAAGATACAAAAAGGGTGGCTGACGCTGGATCTTGTCCGGTGCCACAACCAGGCCACACGCCGCAAGCTGGTGGCGCAGTTCGTCCAGCCAGTCATCAGGGAGGACGGGGTGAGCCACCAGGATGTCATCCATGTAGTGGTAAATTAAGGCATCTGGGTGTGCTGCGCGGAAGGGCCGTAGGGCCTGCGCAACAAAATGCTGACACAAGGTGGGGCTATTCAACATGCCTTGAGGGAGCACATTCCACTGATAGCGTGGAGTGGGCTGGGAGTGATTCAAAACCGGAACAGTGAAGGCAAAGTGCACCCGGTCCTCAGGGTGCAAGGGGATGGTAAAAAAACAATCCTTTAAATCTATTACAAATAACCGGTAATCACAGGGAATAAGGTTGGGATTAGGGGTACCACACTGCAGGGGACCCATAGGCTGTATAATTTTGTTAATGGCGCGAAGGTCCTGCAGGAGGCGCCACTTGCCAGATTTCTTTTTAATCACAAACACGGGGGTATTAAAGGGGCTAGTGGACTCCTCCAAACGTCCTGCCTTCAGCTGGTCATTAACCAAGTGCTGGAGGGCCTCCAGCTTTTCTAAAGGAAGCGGCCACTGCGCAACCCATACGGGTTCGTCAGTGAGCCAACGGAGGGGGAGGGCCGTATGCCTAATCATTGATATGGATGGTGGCAGTGAACTGTGTCAATAAATCACGGCCCCACAGGTTGAGGTGGACGGGGAGAATGATAGGCCGGATACGGGCGCGGCGGATGCCTTGGGGCGCCCTAACCTCCAACCATCGGGCACTTCGTTGTGAGTCCTGTGCCCCGCCCACACCCCAAACTGCCGGAGCCTGCTCTGTGGGCCAATGGGCGGGCCACTGCGCAGCGGCAATGACGGTAATGTCTGCCCCAGAGTCGATAACACCCTCGAACGGCTGATCGTTGAGGCAGTAAATGCGTTTGGGTTGGGGTGCTCCAATGTCTTTAACAACTGCTGCCACTTGTGGGTGAATAGTGCGCTGGTCGGTGGACCCGAAGCCTCCGGTTCGGGGAACGTTTCTTCCCCCTGCCGGAAGGGAGTAGGGCACAAGTATGAGTTGCGCCCAGGCATCTCCCTGAAACAGCCGTTTCGGGAGATGACTCCACAGTTGAACATGGATAATTCCACCATAGTCCGAATCCACCACCCCAGGCACCACAAACAGGCCCTGCTTGCTGGCGGACGAGCGGGGTAGGACAAGGCCCACCATGCCCTCCGGCAGCGGGCCCTGAATCTGGGACGGCATGAGGAGGACCTCCCCGGGGAGAGTGATATCCATATTTTCCTGATTAACAAGGTCAATCCCCGCACTGCCCCTTGTGGCGGCGGGGGCGTCGTGCACGGAGAGGGGCGCGGCCTTGGGTCTCGGGCTGGTCGCAGGCCCGCCTACTAGTTTCCCGGGGGGTTGTCTCGGTTAGCAGCCAAGACCCGGCTGTCACCCCCGGCCAAGCGACACTGCGCAGCCCAATGGTAGCCCTTTTTGCATTTCGGACACAGCGTGCGGGGCCTCTGGTCTGTCCGGGGCTTGGGTTTGTTTTTACACATGCCCCCCGCAGGGGCCCGACACTCCCGCCAAAAATGTCCGGGCTTCTGGCAGTTAAAGCAGTTCCCCTGAGGCTTCTGCCCCTTGTGCAGGGCAGCTGCCAGCAGGGCCATCTGATGGGTCTGAGTGCCTACGTCAGCACACGCCTGCAGCAATTCTGCCAGGGTATACCCGGGGCGCCCGACCACTGCCTGCATGGCACGGCGGCAGTCTGCATTGGCATTTTCGTAAGCCAATTTTATCATTAGTTCAGTCTGGGCTTGCGGGTTATCAATCTGCCTCTGGACTGCCTCTTGGAGGCGGTCAATAAACTGGTGGAATGGTTCGGTGGCACCCTGCCGAGTAACCGCAAAGGACTTAGAGGACTCGCCTGCAGCGGGGACCCTGCGGAACGCGCGACGGACACACTGGCCAATGATGGGAAAAGCTACCCGGGGCGTGCCCGCCGCCTGCTCGGGGATGCTCGAAAACTGCCCTGTGCCATATAACTGCTCAGCAAGATAAGCCCCCCCACCTTGCGCTGCTGCTGCAAGCGCCTCTCGCTGGTACTCGCTATCCCACACAACGTATTGCGCGGGAGACAGCACCATGCGACACATGTCTTTCCAATCTTGGGGGAGCAAGAAGTAACCGTTTGACACACCTTCCAAGATCCCCAGGGTGAAAGTGGACCGCACCCCGGTCTCACGAACTGCCTTGCGGAGCTCGCGCAGAACTGAGTAGGGGAGAGCCTCCCAGTCCACTATCTGCCCCCCATTTCCATTATCCCGCCAAGAGACGGGAAACGCCTCGAACCCACACTTGGATTCCTCATCGGTCAAGAGACCGGCCTCACGCGCTTGCCGCACCGCCGCGGCGACAGCGCCCCCCTGCCCGACCGGTAGGCAGGGGGGCGCCGCCACGGGCGGCGGCGCAGGGAGGGTCAGCTGTGGGCAGGAGGGGGGTGGCCCATCACCTGGGGGCAAAAGGGGGACCGGCTTGGGGCTGTTGGGGCCGATCCCCTCCAGTGCCTCCTTACAACGCTGCCAGAGCAGCAGGCACTGAACTGGGGCACGGGGTTTACTATACAAGGTGATCCCAATCTGTATCCAATCAAAAAGCTGCAATGACCCGCAGTCTGGATACCAGGGGCACTGGCGATCTATTTCCCTTAGGAGGTCCTCAATATGAGCGACCGGGACAGCGACACATGATCGCTGTCGTATAATCTCTTGTAACTCTCTTGCGTGCTCCTTCTGGGCACTGGAAAGTTTCCCCCCCATACTCACGAATAAGGGGCGGCAAACAGCCGCGGGCGCGCTCGGCGTATCCAGCCGGTGAGTAGAGGGGTATCACGTCGGGGTCACCAGCTGTGGTGACGACGCAGGAAAGGAAACAGAACGCCAGGTCTGTGGTAGCTAGAGAGCTTTACAAGCCTCTTGCAAAAAGCCTCCCAGGAAAACTTTTCCTGGGGTTTTTATTTCTCTCCTTACTTTGTTTACAACTCTTCTTAGTGGTTACATTCTTGCGCATAGAAGAGCCAGGCAGTATACATGCACATAAGATAACGAACCCATCTCTTGAGCGCGTGAACACCAGCTGCGAGGGTACAATCAAATCAGCCAAATAAGTTTCCCAAACACAAACGCTGGATTGAAGGTCACTCCTGCCTCGTAGCCATGGGAGCAGTTTGCCGCGCCTGTGGACTGGCGATTCGGGAGCTATGCATCTCTACACTTTACCACATCAATAATCCACATCTGCATTTGCATGCATTCTAGAGCCAAGGAAACCTTACTCTGGAGGGCACCATCAGCTTGCAAGAGGTGGAGGTGGTCCTTTTCTTGGGATTGCTCCCATGTCTCTAAAACATGTGCCATCCCATTCTGTACGGAGCTTAGCTGGTCTGAGGATCCCCTCAGAGGCAATGCTAAATCCTTTAGGTGTTGCCACACTGCATTCATTTTATTCCCAACTACTTCGTCATTTGTACTATTAAGAACCCCTACCCCTGGGCCAAATGTGTCTCTTTTTACTCGGTCCTTGTGCGGTCAGGGGACATCATGAAAATTAATCCAATTTTTCCAGCCCTCATATAATGACTGGACAAACTTTTCACAATGGGGTTCTTGCCAAGATGTTTGCTAAGGTGAGGTCCACAATAACCTTTTTCAGGGTGTGGGTTGTATTAATCACTAATTACTTCTTTACATTGGTTTGAACCACATATGCTCCAACCAAATGAATTACAGTTAATTCCAAAATCCACACTTCTATACATTTTACTCCATGGAATCCCTGAAGGAGCCATTTTCATGTCATACTGGGCTGCATGTTAATAACCATTTTACCAAGCACCATTTAACTACTTTATTAGCCAAACATTCTTTGTCCCTATTATAAATTTCCTGAGCACCCAGAGCCTCCAAAGTACAGGGAAAAATAACATCCCATTCCCCTCCTGGTGTCAATACCTATAGTCTTGCCTTCCTTAAATCTTCTTGTCTGGTATTTGGGAATGAAAGGGAGTGATTCAGCCTAAAATGAATTGTCTTTTCCCCTGGAGATGTCCGCTTGTCATTCTGCAAGTGAATGCACTTGGGCTCATCACAATTAAATAGCAGCCTGTCAGTTCCCACTCAGTGACAACCATACCCACCTGCCAGGGCCGGCTCCAGGCACCAGCTTAACAAGCAGGTGCTTGGGGCGGCCAAGGGAGAGGGGCGGCACCTGCGGCAATTCGGGGGCGGCAGGTCCTTCGTTCCCTCTAGGAGCGAAGGACCTGCCGCTGAACTGCCGCCGCCGATCGCGGCTTTTTTTTTTTTTTTTTTTTTGCTTGGGCGGCAGAAATGCTGGAGCCAGCCCTGCCACCTGGGTAGCCTCCAATTCCTCCTACTAACAAATCCACTCCCCCACTAACCTCCTGTGTATACATGAGGATGGTGCTGTTGCCAGTGAAGTGGTAGGGATTCTGTAGTTGACAGCATACACCATTTGCAATCCAAACCAAGATACATTGCCAATTCTCACTCATTCCCACGCTAATATTTACTTTGTCCAAGTCCAAGCCTTTCAATTTTACTGAAGTGGCATCATTTCTGTCCAAGGGGCCCAAATGAGGGATTTGTTCTCCAAGGATGTTGGGATCAGTAGTGACATCGAGGGTATTGTTCACTTTACATTCCACTGTCATCTATGGACGTTTCCCCACACCACGAATACAAGAGGTTCTGGATTCACACCACCAAAGGAGCAGGTCTGCAATCCAAACACCAACAAAAGCAGCACACAGGAGTGCATCGTGTCCAAGATCTTCCAGCATCCACACGATTAATAATCTAAAACACAAAGCAAAACAAACTCCCCATGTAGTGGGAGGAATCACTAAACATTTAAACTAAATTCCTCTACTTTTTTCCCAGGGAGGGGGCTCTTGAACTTTTAACTTTGCTTTGAGCATCCACTTGGGGCTGAGCAAATTCATCTGTCCTGATTTGTTTAGGGCTTGCTGGGGCTGGACACATAACAGTTATTAATCTTGCCAGTGAGTACATATTTCACTGGTGTGTAGGCATCAATTGTTTCTTTCAGGCTGGCTTCTGCACCCTTTGGATCTACTGCATCTGGGGTGGAGCACTGGGGCCTGTAACTGTGTTTCTCTGCAATTGCTAGGACTTCTGGGAGCCACATGAGCCACTCCAGTTTTCAGATGCCTCAAGGGCTGCTAGCCTGTAGCTTCCTGCCCCTCCTTCAAACTCCACATAAACTGTGAAATTCACCTCCACCCATTGGTGTCCAACTCTGGCACTATCGGGGGAGGTGGGGTCTAGGGATGCCCAGCCTCCCCACAGGGAGGTGATTGAGGTGCACTTGGGGGTCTTCCCTTCATGCTCAGCCAGGCTTAACAAAAGTTTCAGAGTGGACAAGCCATCTATTTTTTCCTTTGGCTTGTACCTTAGGAGCCATCTCCACCTGCCAGTGACCGGGGGCTCTGCCCCAACTTTTGTCGGGCCTGTCTCCCTTCTCCCCTTTAGCCCTTGCCTTCCTTTAGAGTCTGATCTGGGAGGGCTATTGCTTTAAACAATTGCTTCATGCGGAGCCACAGATCCCCTTATAGCCACATGAACATAAGAGGCAATCTTTGGGCTAGATTCTTCTTTTGTTTATTTACTACTTTTCTCAAAACTGCTTCTAAGCAGTAATTAGGATCAGTAGCAAAGTTAACATTCCTTATTGTTTGGTAACCATATCTTTAAGGACAGTAAAATACTTTCAGCTGTGGCATTAACCCTTAACTTTCCAAACAAAAGCACAAAAGAAAGAAGAAGTGGCAGGTGTTTGTGTGAGAAGAAAGAATAAGTGGAAGGTGGGGAGCAGAAAAAGGAGGGGGAGTGGAAGCAGTAGCGTGTAGCAGTAGTGTGTGAAGAATGACTTAGGAAGGAGGGAAAACCTAAGCTAAGAAAAAATACAGACAGCAGCAACAAATCTGGATGTGTGGCTCCGTGGGCCAAAGCATCTGGGAACCCACACTCCTAGCCCCTATCTTGGCTCTGAGAGGAGAATGGGGGGGTTGCCGCCAAATCCGCCAGAGTGAGACCAGGGTGCTAGCTATCTTTGCCAACCATCCCAAGGCTGTGCTCCAGTTTAACAGGCCAACCGATTTCCTTGCGGCTCTAGCCCGGTCAGGGGTGAAAGTCCTGACCTCTAGCTGTTCTTCCCCTCCTTGATTACCACCTTGGGAAACAATCTTTCTCACTGTGGTGACTATGGGTGGGGGCATCTCCAATTCTTCCAGTGTTTCAAGCAAGGGACCATACGGGAACTGCCCAGAAGAGCCCAAGGGAAAAGGAAGCTCCTGGGGACCATCCCTCTCATCATCATAATAAGAAGGATACAAGTCGGCATCCTCCTCTGACCCATTCCCCCTTCCCAGACTATGACTCCCTTGAATTGCAGCCACTATTCCCTTCTGCTCTCCCAAGATGGCTCTGAGAGCACAACTTTGTCTCTTACATTCCCCTTGATGTGCCTGGGTCTTATCCTGGGAATCATTCAGTAAGGTTCTAACAGGTCCTTCACTCTCCATTGTCTGCTGTTTCAATCCAAATACCTCCTGCTTCAGCCTGTTGCTCTCTTGTTCACTGTCCCTATCACACACTTGCTTTTGCATTCCCACTATCTGCGCTGTCTTCAGGTTGGATATTTCTTTGTCTTTCTCAATTTTATCTTTCTTTAACTCTTCTATTTCATTTTCTTTCTTGAACCTTTCCTTCTTTAGGTCCTCCATTCTTGCCTTGAACTGATCTATCTTTTTATCTGCTACCATCTGCTTACAGAGCTGCAGGAACGCTCCAGGGCCAGTAAAGCTTCCAGGCTTCCAAAGACCATTACCATGTCCTGTACAAAATCAGTCAAGCTATTTCCTAAAATCATTTCTGGCTGCTCTGTCTTTCCAGATGTTCTCTTTCCTTCTGACATACTCCCCTGACTAGGCCACCAGCCTGGGACCTGCGTTCCAGTAATGGAATATATCCGTAAATTGACTTGCGGACCATGAAACTGGGAAATTCTAGGTTGCTACCCTGTCCTGCACTCCTCCCTTCTTGCACAGCACAGCAAATCATTTGTATAAATTATTCTCTTCCTCTCTACCACTCCTGGCAACTGGCTTGCCAAATCTGTTACCCATGTTTTCAAAACCCAAAGCAGTGGTATCTTAACTGTTTTCCTCCAGGCGGTGTCAGGATTAAATCAATGGGGTCACAGCTCCTCCATCTGATAAATGATTGATACAAACAGTGCTTTCACAAAATGGCTACCAGTTCAGTCCCTGTTACTATAATTTTCAATGTGCAGGCAGGCTTCTGCAGTGGCATAGAGTCAGATCAATTTCAGGATCTCTGTGCTGGTTCAAGAATCCACTCAAGTATTATCAATTTCAGAACTGGGGCTTTAGCTCTATCTACCTAAGGGAAACTGCTGAAGTAATGAAACGTCTATCTGCCCCTCTCCCACCACTGTGTAGTATTTGAGCTCTTATGCTCCATGACCAAATCAACTTTGGAAAAATCTCATTAGAGCTGGGCAAATTATAGACTTTCGTGACCAAAACATCCAAAACAAAATTTAGTTTCAGTGGCTCTGCATTGATAGTTTTTCTCACCAAAATGAAAAAAAAAGTTTTGAGTCAAATGAAACATTTTGTTCAATCTGAAATAAAATGTTTGATTCCAGGTTTTTTACCTTTTATGTGTTTTTTAAGTTAAATCTAGCTAGATTTCTAAATGAAACATTGTTTCAAATTGAAAAGTCAAAACAAAACATTTTGACTTTCTTGGAAATTGTGCCCCCTACTTTCTTTTTGCCTGAGACTATTTGCCAAATTTGACCCAAATTCAAGAACAGTTTTGATTGACTCAAAGCTGCATTTTTTGGCAAATAGTTTATTTGCCAAAAAAAAACCCCAACAAAACCCAACCCCAGCTCCACTTCCCCCTGCCTTTCCTCAAGCAGTGCAGGAAGTAGATTTTACACTTTTGTGCCAGAACATTCTAGGACCTGGGAGCACAACACTCTTTGACAGGGGCTTTGTCAGATAGTGTCAAAACCAACAAATTTTCGAAGGGTAGTCACAGCTCAGTTGTAGGTATCTTAGTTCTGGTTCTCATTTGTGTCTATCCCTATAATTCTTTTACTGATATTAAAAAGGTAATACTGAATTTTCTGTATCCTGTACCAGCATTAACTTTGTTTCCCTACAGTAGGCTTTGCATGACAGTTGACAAATGAAGATGGTCTAGGTGTGAAGGAGGAATGTAAATATTGCAAATGGCAGCAATAAAGCAGCACAGTTATAATGATCATTATTTGTATTCTGATCTTTAGTAGTGCCTAGAGGCCCCAATTGACAGTGAGGCCCACCATTGTGCAAGGTGCTGTACAAACACATAATGATAAACCACCCCTGCCCCAAAGAGCTTACCATCTAAATCAGGGATTGGCAAGTTTTGGCACGTGGCTCACCAGGGTAAGCCCCCTGGCGGGCCGGGACGGTTTGTTTACCTGCTGCATCCGCAGGTTCAGCCAATCACGGCTCCCACTGGCCGCAGTTCACCGCTCCTGGCCAATGGGGGCTGTGGGAAGCGGCAGCCAGCACATCCCTTAGCCCGCGCCGCTTCCCGCAGCCCCCATTGGCCTGGAGCGGCGAACCGTGGCCAGTGGGAGCCGTGATTGGCCAAAGCTGCGGACGCGGCAGGTAAATAAACCGGCCCGGCCCGCCAAGGGGCTTACCCTGGCGAGCCAGGTGCCAAAGGTTGCCGATCCCTGATCTAAATAGACAAGACAGCCAAAGAATAGATGGAATGGGAAACAGAGCCACAGGGAGATGAAGCAATTTGTCTAAGGTCAGACAGCAGGTCTGTGGCAGAACTAGGAAAAGAACCTAGGTCTCCAGATTCCCAGGTCAGCACCCTAGCTGCTAGATCATGTTGTTCAACCTGACGCAATAACAGGTACTTTATAAATACTGCTAAATGATTAGATCTCTAGATATCACTTTTGAAAAAGGAGACAGATAACATAATACAAAATATCGAGGAAGTTTAGAATAAGAGCTACACACCCTTGGATAAGCTTGTATAGCTGTGGTTAATGTCATTAGGAGCTGTGTGTTTACATCTAAAGGCAGAATTTGTCTCACGGTTCAATTTGTAAGATGTGATCATCTTATTTCGTTAGGTGGGAAGTCAAATCCGACAGCTTGTAATGCCATTCTTACTACGAGTCTGTGAGCACAGAGATAATAAACAAACCCTAAGTGTAACTGTCAAAGAATTCTTTAAGCTTTCTTAAGACTGTATGTTAAATTTAAAGAACTGTGTATAATCAAGAACATACCTTGTTCAGAAGACAAGTACATAAACTAGCAGAAAGCTACTTGGACTAACATGAACAAAGAATGCTCTTGTTGGGAATACCTAGTAATCATAGAAATCATAGAAATATAGAACTGGATGGGATCTTGATAGATCATCTAATCCAGTCCCCTGCACCGAGACAGGAGTAAGTATTATCCTGTAAGTACTGGAGTAAGTAAGTAAGACTATCCCTGACAGATGTTTGTCTAGCCTCTTTTTAAAATCCATGGCTATTGGAGTGTTTCCTAGATGTGGCTGGCTGGACAGTCCATGATAGATGCCGTCCCACTTCTTTTCAGTGGTTGGATTTCAGACTGCTGGAATGCTTGACCAGATTGTAAACTAGGATGGCTGACGCTGTGGCATGACACAGGTCGTTCTTCCAGGAGGCAGCAGACTAAGGTGAGAAGGATTGTTCTCTCAGGCTTTTGGTTGGAAAGTAAAGAAATTCAAAGAAGTTCATGGAGAGAATATAGTCGAGTCAAACTATTACAGCCCAGAGCATTTAAACTGGAGCTTACAATTCCAAACAGTATTATTTAAAGTCAGTCTCAATAGCCACAACATCAGTTTTCAAAAGGCTGCCATTACATACCTTTCAGTCAGATTTTCAGATTCTTTCTGGCTGTTACCCTGAGAAACAGATATTATTAGCCATAACAATAACACATAAAGTAGCAGGACGTCTCTCTGAGGAACAGTAACAAGAAAAATTCCTGATAACAGAGAACCTCATTACAATTAGCAAGATGGAAATTTAATCACATCAGCAAGACACAGGCAGGTCATTCATAAGGCCTCTTGTTTTGCTCCATATAACAAAAGATGTCATTCAAGAATACTTTAGTCTTAGGAATCCATTTTTTGGACCATTGTCAATTTTAAAACTTTGTAATACACTTTGAAGATACACTTGTAGGTTTCGGGAAATTTTATGGAAACATTCCAAGAGCATGTATTGTTGACAACCCTGTAGTTTCACTCAGTTTGGAGGAGAGTATATAACAAAGGATTCTGGAGATGGATTGACACAATCTATACACAGCAACAGAGAGTCCTGTGGCACTTTTAAGACTAACAGATGTATTGGAGCAGAAGCTTTCGTAGGTGAATGCCGACTTCGTCGGATGCATGACATCTGTTAGTCTTAAAGGTGCCACAGGACTCTCTGTTGCTTTTTACAGATCCAGACTAACATGGCTACCCCTCTGATACTTGAAACTATACACACACGATTAAGTCCTTGAACTTCTTACCTTTCTTTTTTAATTCTCTCCACTGCATTCTTTGACACCTTCATTATCCTTCCTATAACTCAGGCTCACAATCTTGGTATGATCTTTAGCTCTTCTTTCTCCTCCTATCCCATATCTATTCTCTTGGTAAATTTTATCACTTCTTCTTGCTCTTTAATGTCCCTATGATTTGCTCTTTTCTCACTAACCTCACTTAAAATTCTCATTTGGTTTATGTTATAGTAATCTTGCAACATGATTATTTTAAGTTATTTTTCCAGCTACCCCTCTTATTCTATCTAGTTTTCCTAAATTTTGTACTGCTAAAGTTATCTTCCTCTCTTATCATTATCTGCATCACCCCCTTCCTCAACTCACTCTGTTGGCTTCTTGTCTTTTTTCTGCATTGATATTCCATCTCCTTGACCTCATTTTCAAAACCCTACATAATAGCATCCTGTGTATGTCTCTGATCTCTTGCCTCCTAGTCTTCATTCACTTCATTTCTCCCATTTGTTTTGCCTTACTGCTCATTTTGTCTCATTTTGCACGTGATTTATTGCCCTTTAGGCTTGGAACAAATTCTCATTTCCTGCTTTGCTTAGGCCCTCCCTCCTCCTTTAAATCCCTCGATAAAACCTTTTCCCCCCAAGAATACTTCCATTCTTCTTCTCTTCACTAGTATAATCTCTTCTTGCGCTCCCTTCTTGGAATTTTTGTTCTGTGTTAGCTGTTGACAACAGGGGGCACTACTACCCCTGAAATGGATCTTTACTGGGTCTTGGTGGAGCAGATCACTGTCATACCAGGAAAAAGGTCCACAGTAATTATCTTCAATACACAGCAGTTTATTGAGAAGGAATTACACAAGTGGTAAAGGGTTATATTAAGCACATAATTTCTATGTTAGACATTAAGAGCTATACATTAAGAGCTATACATTCCTCTTAACGAGTCTCTCTTTCACAAACATACACAAACAGGCCCTGCGCTAGCCTCATGCAGTTCCTGCTTGGCAAATAGAGAAAGTGGTTACCAGTTTTATAGACAGCTTCTTCTCTCCTGGTCTGTTCTTCGCAACCCTCTGGTCTGTCTCAGATTCCCTCAAGGCAAGGCCTTGGTTGCCTTGAGACTCCTCTGGTTCACAGTCCTACTTGAGCCCATGGAGCTGAGTTTTGGCTACTCTGTCTAGCAGCGTTGCTTCTTCAAGCATCAGTTAAGGAATCCCAACCACAGTAATTTACTTTGCTTGATTCTTATACTGTTTTTCCTCAAAGGAGTCACATGTCTTAAAAGCATGCCCAGTGGGCATGTGGTTACTAATTTTTACTTGATTAGTATTTTAGAAGGGGCTGAGGGCATAGGCGCCAACTCCATGGGTGCTCTGGGGCTGGAGCACCCACAGGGAAAAATTAGTAGGAGCTCTGCACCCACCAGCAGCCAAACTTCCCTCGCCCCCCACTTCCTCCTCCCCCCCCGAGCACGCCGTGTCCCTGCTCCTCCACCTACCTCCCATCACTTCCCGCCCGGCCGCCACCAAACAGCTGTTTGGCAGCATTAGCACACTCCGGGGGGGGGGCGGGGGAGTGGGAACGTGGCGTGCTCAGGGGAGGAGGCAGGGAAGAAGTGGAGCTGGGGTGGGGATTTGGGGAAGGAGTTGAAATGGGGCAGGGAGAAGGTGGACTTGGGGCAGGGACTTTGGAGAAGAGGTGGGGCAGGGGCGGGGCCTCATGGAAGGGGTGGAGTTGGGGTGGGGCCGGGGGCAGGGGCGGGGTCAACCACCCGTGGAAAAGAGGGGAAGTAGGCGCCTATGGCTGGGGGGAGCGGGGTGGTACCGAACGAAGATCATCCCACACTTACTCACTCATTAGTCATTCACTCTGGCCCTCTGTGTGGTGTCCTTGCTGTAAGGTCACTGTAACCAGGTCAATCTGTTCTCCATCCTGGAACTTTATACATGTGATATTTACTTTTGCATGGGCCCATATTTGCCAACCAATAGGTTCAATATTGATTGTACATGCAGACTTTGCCAGATCTTTATCAAATTTGCATCTGCTTAAAGGGAACTTGCTCCCAAGATCCTCTGCAGCCATGCAGCCATTCAGCCATGTTTAAGTCATGTCAAGTTATGCTCATACCATTCATTCAGTATTGCCACACCAATTTGGCACCATCCCAACAATGGTCTTTTTCTTTTATTATAACCTCTTTGGGATGTGAAATATGTCTAGCTCTTGTAAATCAGCATGCACATTTATGATATCATAGAAGTGATTATTATTGTTATTAATATAGGGGATGAGTCTCCTAACCTTACTCACAGAGTAGTACTTTATACCATTGATTTCAGTGGGACTACTCAAGGACTATCCTCTTTCTTATCCCACGTGTGAAAATAATAATAATAATGTGGTTAATATTAATATAGGGGCTGATTCTGCTACTCTTATACACTGAGTAGTTCTCTAAAATTAAAGTAGTCATTGCCCACTGGTATGGCTTAGTCCAAGTGTTGTTGTTATTTATTATTAATTATTATTATTTTTTTATAATTATTATTAGTCTTCATGAAGTTCTAGGTCTCCTTCTTGCTGCTTAGTGGTATTAGCATCTAACTCATGCAGAGCGCAGCAGTTCAGAGAGAGATTTCAATTTTGTGTGTGGACACATGGTGTGTTACAAATGTTCATGATGGCTAGCACACCAAAATTATGTTATATAAATAAACAAGGCCTAAATGGCAACTCAGAGCCAGCAAGTGACTTGCTAACTTGCCACAGTCAGTGTATCGTGCTAGATGGAGCTGGTGGTCTAGTCTGACCTCCTGCACAACACAGGCCACAGAATCTCACCCACCACTCCTGTAATAAACCCCTAACCTATGTCTGAGCTATTGAAGTCCTCAAATCATGGTTGCTGTATGTCAACGTAACTTAAGTCAACTTAATTTTGTAGTGTAGACAGGCCCTCAGTGTGTACTATCAATGAAACCTACCTTCTGTTCTAATCCAATTTGCCTCACCAGAGGAAGTTGCATTTGTTGGATATCAAGAATGGTTTTAAACTCTATTATACTTGGATTTAGTCTTTGCTACTGTCCTGGAATCAGTTTGTCTGTTTCCACAGTACTAAAAAAGGTTTGGAGTCTTGAAATCCTCCATCTTTTGTTGGATTAGAGACTGCAGCAACCAAATTTACAAACAAGCTGTCAAGCAAATTCTTCTTAATATCAAAGAACATTCTACAGGAGACATTGCTATTTCAGAGAGGGCTGAGACATCAGCATTGGGTATATGTAGGGCTGTGACTCAGGTTTGTTCTCATTCCATCAGTTGTGCTTGGGTGAATTTGTGTTCCTCATTTGTAGTGTCTTGTGGCCAGCAGGTGGGGGGAGGGATAGCTCAGTGGTTTGAGCACTGGCCTACTAAACCTAGGGTTGTGAGTTCAATCCTTGAGGGGGTCACTTGGGGATCTGGGGCAAAATCAGTACTTGGTCCTGCTAGTGAAGGGAGGAGGCTGGACTTGATGACCCTTCAAGGTCCCTTCCAGTCCTAGGACATGGGATATCTCCATATATTACAGTACTACCATCTTGCTCAGATAAACCTTCCTTTTTTTCTCACTGCTCATTACTTGGCTCTCTGTCTGGTCCTCCCTTTTCAGGGTAGAAGAAGAGGATGTTCTCAAGAGGAAAATTACTTATCACTAATTCCATTTGTTATAGTCCTTCCTCTTCTTCCATCTTTTATCCCTCTCTTCTTCTCTCTTATCTCTGGCACTCCATCCTATGTTAATTCTCAATTTACTGAAACTACAGTGAGGGAACTATGGGTTATATACTGTCTAGAAGAAGCCAGTTTATTCTTTGCCTTTTTGCTTCCATTAGGTGCAATCATAGGCGCCGACGCCGTGGATGCTCCGGGGCTGGAACACCCACAGGGAAAAATTAGTGGGTGCACTGCACCCACTGGCAGCCAAACTGCCCCCCCCGGCCCCACCTCCTCCTCCCGCCCCGAGCGTGCCGTGTCCCCGCTTCTTCACATACCTCCCAGCATTTTCCACCCAGCTGCTGCCAAACAGCGTGGAGGGGAGGGAGGAGCGGGAACATGGCGCGCTTAGGGGAGGAGGTGGGGAAGAGGCAGGGCCTGGGCGGGGATTTGGGGAAGGAGTTGGAATATTGGCAGAGAGGGGGTGGAATTGGGGCAGGGACTTTGGGGAAGAGGTTGGAATGGGGGCAGGGTGGGGAAGAGGGGTGGGGCCCCATGGAAGGGGTGGAGTGGGGGAGGGGCTGGAGGCAGAGGGAGGGTTGAGCACCCATGGGAAAGAGGGGAAGTCGGCACCTATGGGTGCAATCATCATACTAGCTGCCTGGAGATGTTAGGAATCATTAAAAAGGGGATAGAGAATAAGACGGAGAATATATTATTGCCCTTATATAAATCCATGGTACGCCCCCATCTTGAATACTGCGTATTGATGTGGTCTCCTCATCTCAAAAAAGATATACTGGCACTAGAAAAGGTTCAGAGAAGGACAACTAAAATGATTAGGGGGTTGGAAAGGGTCCCATATGAGGAGAGATTAAAGAGGCTAGGACTTTTCAGCTTGGAAAAGAGGAGACTAAGGGGGGATATGATAGAGGTATATAAAATTATGAGTGATGTGGAGAAAGTAGATAAGGAAAAGTTATTTACTTATTCCCATAATACAAGAACTAGGAGTCACCAAATGAAATTAATAGGCAGCAGGTTTAAAACAAATAAAAGGAAGTTCTTCTTCACACAGCGCACAGTCAACTTGTGGAACTCCTTACCTGAGGAGGTTGTGAAGGCTAGGACTATAACAGCGTTTAAAAGAGAACTGGATAAATTCATGGAGGTTAAGTCCATTCATGGCTATTAGCCAGGATGGGTAAGGAATGGTGTCCCTAGACTCTGTTTGTCAAAGGGTGGAGATGGATGGCAGGAGAGAGATCACTCTCTCTGTTAGGTTCACTCCCTCTGGGGCATCTGGCATTGGCCACTGTCGGTAGACAGGATACTGGGCTAGATGGACCTTTGGTCTGACCCAATACGACCGTTCTTATGTTCTTTTGAGTAATATGAAACTCTCTTGCTTGTATGCAGGAAAAGATTGGACTGTGGTAAACATAATTACCAAGAAGTAATTTTCCTGTTTGCTAAGTTCTGTAGGAGTTTGTGGTCTGACAGATGTCAGAGAGAGAGAGCTGCAGAGAGAATTCAGTGGATGCAAATATGGGACCAAATGGAGTGGGAGAGGTCAGGGAAGAGCATTGGAGTTAGCAGTTTTCACATAAAAACTATTTATAAAAATAATTAAAGCCACGAAAGTGAATGAGGCCGTCAAGCAATGGGGTCTATTAGGAAAAGAGGAGGGGACCAAGGACAAAAAACTCTATGGGATATAGTATTGGGCTTAGAGCATCAAGAAAAGAGTTAAAGAAATGACGATATGATTTTATGATATTCTAAGGAGATATGATAGGATATGGGGATATGTTTTGGTTTTAGTCTGAAGATAAGATGCCTCTCTCCTCATGGGAGGAATATAAAGTACGAGAAAATGGAATTTTATAGCTCAGCCTTGAATACAAATTCAGGTTTATCCTATATTATTTCTATACAGTTTTAAAATGTACAACATTATTTCTATTTTAAATGCCGGGGGAGCTTTCAGTTCTGGAGTGGAGGTGACAATATACCTATGTATAGCACAACAGTTTAGTGGACTCCTGCAGTGTGTATTATGTACACTAAAAGAAATGGCATTTCTTGAGGTGCCACACAATTACAGAAGATGGCAGAAAAGAGGCTTGACACAAAATTAAAGTAGCAGGAAGAGCTCCTGTTTTCTCCTGAAAGCAGAGTTGATGGGAAGCCACACCAAGCCTGTTCTTTTCTTTCTTTCTTTTTTAAATAAAGGGAGTAACTCAAGTTACATCATCATTTAGAAACAGGAAACTAATAAAGAAAATAGTTTGATGCAATCTGGGGCAGTAGTTTAATCCCACGGCAACTGGAGGTTGTTATGATGGAAGCATCGATAGGCCCCATTAGTGAGTAGACTCCAATTGTACTAAGTACTTTCCAAAGACCTAGTTAGAGATAAAAACAACACGGAGTCTGGTGGCACCTTAAAGTCTAACAGATTTATTGGGCATAAGCTTTCGTGGGTAAAAAACCCCACTTCTTCAGATGCAAGCTTATGCCACGAAAGCTTATGCCCAAATAAATTTGTTAGTCTTTAAGATGCCACAGGACTCCTCTTTGTTTTTGTGGATACAGACTAACACGGCTACCCCCTGATACTAGTTAGAAATAGTCTCTGTCCCATAGATTTTACAAACTGACTAGACAAGGAGTGGAGGGAAAGGAATTATTCTTCTTCCCATTTTACAGGAAGGAGGGTACAGAGAGATTAAATGACTTGTCTAAAGTCAAGGTGGGGGAGGTAATACAGTATCTTTTATTGGACCAACTTCTTTGGTGAGAGAGAGACAACCAGGAGTGGAGTATGGGTGGGGCCACAGGCAAAAGAGGTGGGCTGGGGAGCTAGTCTCCCCAAGCGGCAGCTTTACCCACCACCCATGACAGCAGGTAAGAGCAGGTCAGCTCCCACCACCCAGCATGCACTGCAGTCTCCTTAGGCAGGGGCCAGGGCCGGCTCCAGCATTTCTGCCGCCCCAAGCAAAAAAAAAAAAGCCGCGATCGGCGGCAGCAGTTCAGCGGCAGGTCCTTCGCTCCTAGAGGGAGTGAGGGACCTGCCGCCCCCGAATTGCCGCAGGTGCCGTCCCTCTCCCTTGGCCGCCCCAAGCACCTGCTTGTTAAGCTGGTGCCTGGAGCCGGCCCTGGCAGGGGCCATATTCACAGAGCCAAATGCACCAGCGCCACACATTTTGCGTGAGGGAGAGGGTAGGGGGATCTCTGTGAGGAACTGTGACTCTGCCGCCGTGAGGTGGGCAGGGCATCTCAGTATCTTTTGCTGACTTGTCCCTCCTCCACCCTGGACTGCAAGCCCGGGCTGCCGTTGGGCATAAGACACCAGTTTATTAATACTGGGTAGGGCCCCATAAATCCTAAGGACGGTCCTGGCCTTAGCCATAAGGGCACCCTTCTTCTCAAAGGTCTGCTAGAAACTTGGAAACCATGTGTAGCCCAAGATCCACTGTGCTGCAGCAGCAGTCATGGGAACTACAAATTGTGGACTACAAACTGCTGCATTTTGGAAGAATTTCCTGGTTCCTGCTGGGAAGTACCCTCTGCCCTCTCAGCAGAAGTTGTAGGACTGAAGCTGGCGGACACAAGGCAAGCAGAGAGGAGTAATCGTAATCTGTTTCCTTACAGGCAGTACCAAGAAGGGCAGATGGAACACAGTGATATAAGCTTAAATGATGGAAAAGGAGAATATGGGCTTGTCTCTTTTGCAGTTTAGTTATCATGGGGGTTAGAACATGTTTGTAAGAGGGTCGTGTTGTGTTCAGGGGCTGACCTTACCATGAGGCGAACTGAGGCGGCTGCCTCAGGTGCCAGACTGTGCGGGGGGCACCACTAGGACCCAGAGTGTAGAAAATTGTGTCTGCTGCTGGTGCATATGTATTCTCATAGACTCATAGACTCATAGACTTTAAGGTCAGAAGGGACCATTATGATCATCTGGTCTGACCCCCTGCGTGCTGCAGGCCATAAAACCGTCCCTACCCCTTCCCTGGACTCTGCTGTTGAAGTCCCCAATCCTGTTTTAGGTGACTTCAATCGGCAGAGACCCTCCTGCTAGAGATCCCTGCCCCATGCTGCGGAGGAAGGCGAAAAACCTCCAGAGCCTCAGCCAATCTGCCCTGGAGGAAAATTCCTTCCCGACCCCAAATATGGCGATCAGTAAGACCCCGAGCATATAGGCAAGAGTCTCCAGCCTGACCCCTGTCAGCCATTATACTATTTACCTACCATTGCTTGGGTTTCCTTGACTACTATGTTTTACCATTAAACCATTCCCTCCATAAACTTATCTAACTTAATCTTAAAACCAGACAGGTCCGTCGCCCCCACCGTTTCTCTCGGAAGGCCGTTCCAATATTTCACCCCTCTGACGGTCAGAAACCTTCGTCTAATTTCAAGCCTGAACTTCCCCACGGCCAGTTTATATCCATTCGTTCTCGTATCCACATTAGTACTAAGCTGGAATAATTCTTCTCCCTCCCTTGTATTAATCCCTCTAATATATTTAAAGATAGCAATCATATCCCCCCTCAGCCTTCGCTTTGTCAGACTAAACAACCCAAGCTTCTCTAGTCTCTTTTCATACGACAGGTTTTCCATTCCTCTGATCATCCTAGTGGCCCTTCTCTGCACCCGTTCCAGTTTGAGTTCATCTTTTTTAAACATGGGAGACCAGAACTGCACACAGTACTCCAAATGAGGTCTCACCAGCGCCTTGTACAACGGAAGCAGGACCTCCTTATCCCTACTAGATATACCTCGTCTAATGCATCCCAAGACAGCATTGGCTTTTTTCACCGCCACGTCGCATTGTCGACTCATAGTCATCCTGCGGTCTACAAGGACCCCTAGGTCCTTCTCCTCTTCCATTACTTCTAACCAATGCGTCCCCATCTTGTAACTAAAATTGTTATTAGTCATCCCCAAATGCATCACCTTACACTTTTCACTATTAAATTTCATCCTATTTCTGATACTCCAATTCACAAGCTCATTCAAGTCTCCCTGCAGGATATCCCTATCCTCCTCTGAATTTACAACACCTCCCACCTTCGTATCATCCGCAAACTTTATCAGCCCACTCCTGCAATCGGTTCCGAGGTCAGTTATAAATAGATTAAATAAAATGGGTCCCAAAACCGAACCTTGAGGCACTCCACTAGTAACCTCCCTCCAACCTGACAGTTCACCCTTTAATACGACCCGCTGCATTCTCCCCATTAACCAATTCCTTATCCACCTCTGGATTTTCATATCGATCCCCATGTTTTTCAGTTTAACCAATAATTCCTCATGGGGTACAGTATCAAACGCTTTACTGAAATCCAGGTATATTAGGTCCACCGCATTTCCCTTATCTAATAAATCCGTTACTTTCTCAAAGAAGGAGATCAGATTCGTTTGGCACGATCTGCCCTTCGTAAAACCATGTTGTAATTTATCGCAATTGCCACTAACCTCCAGGTCCTCAACTAGTTTCTCTTTCAGAATTTTCTCTAACACCTTGCACACTACAGATGTTAAACTAACAGGCCTGTAGTTACCCGGATCACTTTTTTTCCCTTTCTTGAAAATAGGAACCACATTAGCTATTCTCCAGGCTAACGGGACCACCCCTGAGTTTACAGATTCATTAAATATTATCGCTAATGGGCCTGCTATTTCCCGCGCCAATTCCTTCAATATTCTCGGATGAAGATCGTCCGGTCCTCCCGACTTAGCCCCATTAAGGCATTCAAGTTTTGTTTCTACCTCGGATACGGTAATCCCCCATCCTGAATGCCCCTCTGTAGTGGTGCTAGTATCCCTAATACCTTCATTGGCCTCATTAAACACCGATGCAAAATATTCATTGAGATATTGCGCCATGCCTAGATTGTCTTTAATCTCCTCTCCGGCAATAGTCTTCAGCGGTCCCACTTCTTCTTTCTTTGCTTTCTTCCTATTTATGTGGCTGTAAAACCTCTTACTATTGCTTTTAATTCCCCTCGCTAGGCCCAACTCTACACGGCCTTTGGCCTTTCTCACTCTATCTCTACATTCTCTGACTTCAGTTAGGTACATTTCCTTACTGATCCCTCCCCTCTTCCACTCTTTGTACGCTTTCTGTTTTTTTCCTAATCGCCCCTTTGAGTCGGCCGCTCATCCAGCTCGGTCTAAATCTCCTGCTTAGTAATCTTTTTCCCTTTTTTGGAATACAGGTCTCCGACAGCTCACGCATCTTTAACTTGAAGTAATCCCAGGCTTCTTCTGCCTTAAAATTCAGAGTAGCAGCCGTGTTAGTCTGTATCCGCAAAAAGAAGAACAGGAGTACTTGTGGCACCTTAGCCGTATGGAGTGGAAATCCATCAACCTCATGAAATTTGTTAGTCTCTAAGGTGCCACAAGTACTCCTGTTCTTCTTTTTCCTTAAAATTGTGCAACTGATGGCTGAGTTTGATGCTGTACTCCAGGAACATCTAAAAAGAGTCACCATGCAAGAAATGTACACACACCACTACCTTGGAAAAACAATTCAAAATGAGATCATACAGTTACTGGCAACAAAAGTCAAACAGAAGATTGTGGCAGATCTGAAGGCAGCAAGATATTACTCTGTTATTCTGGACTGCACACCTGACATCAGCCATACGGAACAAATGACTTCAATGGTGCGTTTTGTAACAACAACAGAACCTAGTGAAAATGTCCCTGCAATGTTGACTGTCAGAGCATTTTCTAGAATTTATTGACATTGATGATACTACAGGAGCTGGTATGGCAAATGTGCTTCTTAAAAAGCTGGAAGATACGGGAATTGCGATAGCTAACATGAGAGGTCAGGGCGACAATAATGGTGCCAACATGAGAGGAAAGAACAGAGGAGTGCAGACACGGATCCGAGAGTGAAACCCTCTAGCTTTTTTTGTCCTATGCAGTTCTCATTCATTGAACTTGGTGGTCAGTGATGCAGCATCAGCTTCTAGTGAGGCTGCTGAATTTTTTAATGTAATTCAAAGCATCTATGTATTTGTCTCTGCATCAACTCATCAATGGCAAATTTTGAAGCAACATCTGGGAACATCCTCTCTGACACTGAAACCACTGAGTGCCACACGATGGGAAAGTCGAGTGGAGGCGATAAAGCCTGTCAAACACCAAATTGGGAAGATAGATGATGCCATAGTTGCCATTATGGAGGATAATGTTATGACAGGAACTGTTCGAGGGAGAACAGTGGCAGAGGGAAACGGAATCACCAGAAACATACATAACTTCAAATTTCTGGTCTGGCTTAGTGTTGTGGTATGACATACTATTTGAAATAAATGTTGTAAGCAAGAGACTCCAAGGTGTTGATCTTGATATATCGGGAGCAATGGAACAACTGGACAAAGCCAAGTCATAACTACAGTCTGACCAGTCAGATGAGGGATTTCAAAACGTTCTGAAGAGTGCACAGAAGTTGGCAGAGGAACTTCACACTGAAGCTATTTTCCCACCCATTGAAGAATACAAGAGTCACAGAAGAAGACAACATTTTATTACGAGGCATGGAATAATCCCATAAGAGACCCCAAACAACAATTCAAAGTTGAATTCTTTAACTAGATGCTAGATTGTACAATACAGTCAGTTGAAGAATGTTTCATGCAGCTCAAGGAACACAGCAGTATATTTGGGATGTTGTATGATATTCCAAAACTCCTCACGATACCTGAAGAAGACCTACACCAGCAATGCATAGCACTAGAGACAGTGTTGACACATAATGACATGCACGATATTAATGAGAGTGATTTAGGTGATGAACTGAAAGCCCTTTCAAGATACATTTCAGCAGGATCAACTACAAAGGCTATTCTGGAATATGTGTGCACAAATAAAATAAACATAAATTGCCTAAGGAGGTTGTGGAATCTCCATCTCTGGAGATATTTAAGAGTAGGTTAGATAAATGTCTGTCAGGGATGGTCTAGACAGTATTTGGTCTGCCATGAGGGCAGGGGACTGGAGTCGATGACTTCTCGAGGTCCCTTCCAGTTCTAGAATCTATGAATCACCCTCTTTCCAAATGCTTTTATTGTTCTGCACATACTTCTAACACTTCCTGTAACAGTTGCCAGTAGAGAATGTGGCTTCTCCAAGCTCAGGTTAATAAAAACACATCTACGCTCCACAATGACACAGGAGAGGTTGGTCGGCCTTGCAACCATCTCAATAGAGCATGAGCTGGCCCAGACTGTGGACCTTCAGCAGGAAGCAGTTCAAATCTTTGCAACCAAGAAGGCATGGAAAGCACCACTTTGATTATTCAAACAGATAAAAATGCCAGTGTTTACTATGCAGACAAGAAAAATTACATTTGCTGTTCAGACATTTGAAAGTTAAGTGTTACTTAAAATTTTTGGACAAGGCATTTTAAGTTGTTAGTTCTCCTTTATTGGGGTAGGTAGGAGAGCAGTACCATGAGAGGAGTAGAACAGGAAGAAGGCAGAATTGAGACCTTTCAAAGTTTTGGCCCACGCAAGGGGACATGGGGGCATCATTTGAGCTACCCGCCTCAGGTGCCAAAATGTTGTGGGCCGGCCCTGGTTGTGTTGTGTTATGCAAAGTGTCTCTGCCCTCGCAGCCGGAAGTTTTAGCATTGCCTGAAGCTGGGAGCATGAGGCAAGCAGAGAGGATGCTGCTGGCCTGTAATCCTGTTCTGTGTTTTGTTACAGAATAAAAATTTGTTCCTGGTGGTTTGTCTGAGTGGGTCTGGTCTGAGGTGAACACACACTGACAGACAATGCAGAGCACATTAAAGAACCTCAGGCCCAGTCCCTGAAATTCTGAAAAAGTCACAAGGCAGACTATCCCTAGCCTGAACAATCTCATACTTGGATGGTGAACAGGAGGGGGGGTTACACGCGGAAAGTCTCTTTGTGATTAAATTGGGTTATTTTAGGTTATGCAGCAAGGCGGCCTTTTATTGACTTTGTGGGATCTTCCTAAGGAGAAAGTATTGTCTGTTAGAAGTAGCAATGGAAGAGCTGTGGCTACATGTGATGAGAAAGAACTAGAAATGGGAGATGCAAAACATCCTGGGATCCCTGAGAAGAATGGCTTTTAACGATTCTGTCATGGGAGGGATTGAAACTGAAAGTTTTTTCTCTACGCCATTGCCAAAAGTATGAAGTGGTACAAGAAAAATACTGTTATTGTGAAAGGTAATAATGGCTGCCTTCAGGAAAGTCTTTGATCCAAAGACAATCAAGATGGAGTTAAAATTAATGGGTGTGCCAAACATTCTTTCAAATTTAATGGACTGAGAAATTAAGCCCCTTTACATAGTAGAGACAGCTACAAACAATGGAGGGACTGCCCAAGGTACATGGCAGGTCAAAGCTAAGCCGGGGGACTTGAGTGGTTTGCCTGATTGCAAATGTAGGGGCTAGAATATTGGATTTTGCACCATTTGTGTTTTAGAGGCAGAAAGCATAGAGAAGCAGTTGTGGATCTTTTCTTGAGGAGCAGAGACACAACATCTTAGCACAGAGGTCACTGGAGTTGCAGACTTGGGGATTTCTGAGCAAGGAAACTGCCTGCTGTTGTTTGTTTCTGCTGTGCTCAGGGAAACATGCTTTGTCAGTAAACAAGATTACACCAAGACTATAGCTGGCTTGCATCATCAATTTCTCATCACAATGGAAAGAATCCTGCAAGGACCTAAAGACTGGCTAACCGCTCTGAACTATGGGGCAACACTATTTTCTCAGACAGGCACAGTAAGAGATCTCCTGGTAGAGTGAGTCAGACAACCTGTGCCTACATCTGGAGATGGTACAATAGGAAAGGAACAGAGGCACAACACGTGACAGCTTGCCACTGCAGTAGAAGAGAAAGATACTGCTCAGTGACATATTACTGATGTGAAATCTCTACTAGATAGAGACTAGGCTGCACTATGGCAACACTTGTATACAATAAACTGAATACAATTTATTGAAACTGAATATTGACCAGTGGGTTGTTCCAGAGCCTCTCCAAAAAGATTAAAAGGTTTATATAGACAAGTAGCTCATCCATGTGTAAGCTTCAGGGCTAGAAGACCTATAGGGACAGAGTTCTCTGCTCTCTCTATTGGGAAGAAGGGGAAAAGCCAGCATTGTCCAACTTCATTTACATGAATGATATGTTGTTTCCTTATCATTCTGCCTATTGATTTTCATTGTTTTGGTTGTAAAATTCACGTGTTTTGATGAGTAATTGTAATGATAGATTATTATCATTGCTGTATTTATGAAAAGACATTGGGTATATGCAGGGTATGTCATAGCTGTGGGTTCACCCTGACTATACATGACAAGGGCTCTTCATGTCATTTTGGGTTCATAGTGCTGACAACCTCTGCTGGCATCATGGACCATGAGAAAGCAAGGGGAAAACACAGAGGAGACAAAATCCTGGGATTCTTGTAAAACAAGCATACCAATAAATTGTTCAAATGGGGGGGGGGGAATGGAGGTGGAGGGGAAGGGCAGTGTTCTGGAGGTGAAGAGCTCTAGCCCCTGGAACAGGAATGTTGTCCAACTGACTGTTTTGCTCTGGGTTCCCCACCTAGAAATTCTGTCCCTCGTACAAAGGAATCTGTGGAACTGCACCACCTAGGAGTGGAGTTGACTCCCCCATACGGCCCAACCAGATTAATGTGAGTGGTGGTAGGACAGAACTGACTTCACAGTGAGGCCCAGTGTGACCAGCACTAGTGGTAATGGTGGTACTGAGCTGATTTCACAGTGCTCCAGCCTGCCAGTCATTGGAAGCCAGGCTGAAATCACTTAACGGGACCAGGTAGCTGCACATCAGAGTGGGATCTGCCAGAGCAGTTCTCTTTGGACTGAAACAGACCAGCGAAAGAGAACCATCCCAAGACTCCATGGACTACCACTTGAACTAACTTGGACTGTGAGTGGGGTTTTAGGTGGCTGGGATTTGTGGTGAGATAGAGTTTGCACCTCCATAAGTTACTTATTATTTGGGCTTGGGGAGTCCAAATGTATATACTGGATTTTTGTGTTTCTTTTTATTGTTTTTCCCTTTCCCCCCCAAATAAAAAGGTACTTGCATTTCATATTCCCAAAGGACTCTTGAGAAGTGGGTAAAAACTGCCTGAAATAAGAGTCGAGGTGTGTGTGTGCGGAGGGGTGGGGGTGGGGCTAAAGATGTAGTTTAATGTATTTTATAAAAGGGCCTCTAGAGAGATTGAACCTGACCTTTGTTGCTGCCATTGGCATCTGGTTAGGATGACCATATTTTTCAAAGGGAAAATGGGACATCACGCGGTGCTGGTCTGAGTCCTCTCACCCCCTCCTCCGCCCTGCACAGGGCTGGCTTGAGCCATTCGTCCAAGGCCCCACTACTACCACTGCAAGGCTGGGGTTGCTGGTCACTCGAACCCTGCCTCCCTCTCCTCCCCGCAAAGCTGGGGTCGCTGGTTGCTGGAAATCTGTCTGCTCCCGCAAGAGAATGTTGCTGGAACCCTGCCTGCCCCCTGGCTGAGCTCTGCCTCCCCCCCTGCAAGGGGCTGGCATTGAAGCTCACCCCCTCTGCACCAGACACACTTTTTTGACAAAAGTGAGTATTGGTCCCGTTTGCTCTTGCTAACTGATCAAGTCAACAAGACCAAACAGGACAAATGCCCACTTTTGCCAAAAAAAGGCAACTGGTGCCTCCCAATATGGGGGGGCATCAGCTAAAGGAGAGGACACATGACCTTCCCATGTGACTCCTCCCCACCCCGCCCCCAGCCCGGGACCCCGACGCTCTCCCTGTCCCCTTCCCTGGGAGGGTTCTGTCCTCCTGCCGTGTCGCCTCCCCCCAGCACGTTCGGCTGCTCTCCCTAGCAGCCAGGCCCTGGAGCCACACTCGGACGGGGCCCGGTGCAGCGCAGCAGCTGCCTGGAAGAGGGCCTGGCTGCGGCGGCAGCGTGCTGCCTCTCTCCCCGGCTTGGCTTCCGGGATAACAGCTGAGCGAGTCGGAGCCCCCGCACCCACTCCGGCATGCTCAGCGTCGACGCCGGTTCCCAGAAGCTGAGCCTGGGCAGGGGTCGGTGGTAGCGGCAGCCTGCTCCCTCCTAGGGTCGACTTCCCGGATCAGGAGCTTACGCTCAGCATGCTGGAGGGGCGGGGCGGGGCGCTCGGTCACTGTCCCCAGAAGCTGAGCCTGGGCAGGGGGCAGCCTGCTGCCGCTGCACTGCACTGGGCAGCGTCCCAGGCAGCGTGGCGGGAAGAGGCTCTGGCCCCACCTCTTCCCTTCCAGCTCTGGCCCTGCCCCTTCGTCTCCCCACCCGGGCCTGCTGCTGGAGGGGCACTTGGTCCTGCTGGAGGAGGGACACTTGGCCATTCGTGCACCTCCCACGAGTTGCCTCTCAGGGCTTAAAAAAGGGACTGTCCCAGCCAAAACAGGACATAGGGTCACCCTACATCTGGTAGAAGGATTACAAATGTATCTGACTCAGGAGTTAGGATTGTCATGAGAGTAGGCAGAGCATTTTTAATAATTGCACAAGCAGTCACCTCAGACTGAGTCTGCTCAGGCTTCCGGAAACATTTAGTTTAGACATGGCATACTCAGAGTCTTAATGCACCAATTAACATAGCCACTCCCATGCTAACACAAGCTCATCATATTAGCATGGTCCCTCCAATACTGGTGATTGTAGCCTATAGGTATTTGCTAGCTGAGGCACAGGTATAAGTTAAGGAAATAATGCAATGAGCCTACGAGCCTCAATGCTTGTAAGACAACAGTTTAGCTAAACTAATTAAGGTATAAGGCCCAAAAAGCCTTTACATAAGTAGCTAACCAAGAGTAACCCTAGATCACAAGATATCACAAGACGGAATGCTGTAATGATCAAACTGCTGCTGGTTAATCACAAGATACTAGTTTATACCAGCTTGGTATATTTTTAGTTGGGGACATCAGCAGATGTCTGACCACATGAATGCCATGGTAACTAATTGACATATATGCTAATAAGCTTGAGGCAAAAGGATTAATAACCTATAGGAGAAGGGCATCCCAACATTAGCAGGGTGAGGAACTACAAATAAGTAGAGGGGCTGAAACTCCTACTGAATATGCATTAGGCACAGTGGGATCACCTAGGGTTACCATATTTCAGCAAGCAAAAAAGAGGACGGGAGGAGCCCCGCCCTAGCCCCGCCCCCATCCTGGCCCCGCCCCCGTCCTGCCCTAGCCCCGCCCCCACCCTGCCCCTCCCACTTCCCGCCCCCCCAGAACCCCCAACCCTCCCCCCGTTCCTTGTCCCCTGACTGCCCCCTCCTGGGACCCCTGTCCCTAACTGCCCCCCAGGACTCCACTCCCTATCTAAGCCTCCCTGCCTCTTGTCCCCTGACTGCCCCAACCCTTATCCACACCCCCACCCCCAGACAGACCCCTGGGACTCCCAAGCCCCATCCAACCACTCTCCACCCCCTGACAGCCCCCCCCCAGAACTCCCAACCCATCTAAACCCCTCTGCTCCCTGTCCCCTGACTGCTCTGATCCCTCTCCCCACTCCTGCCCCCTGACAGCCCCCCCAGAACTCCCAACCCATCTAAACCCCTCTGCTCCCTGTCCCCTGACTGCTCTGATCCCTCTCCCCACTCCTGCCCCCTGACAGCTCCCCCCCAGAACTCCCAGCCCCCCACTCCGCTCCTTGTCCCCTGACTGCCCCCTCCTGGGACCCCCTGCTCCTAACTGCCCTCCAGAACCCCACCCCCTACCTAAGACTCCTTGTTCCTTGTCCCCTAACTGCCCCCTCCTAAGACCCCCCCCAACTGCCCCCCAGGACTGTATCCTGACTGCCCAAAACTTTCTCCACTCCCCCCCAAAAAGCCCCCCCCCGTTTCTTGACTGCCCCCTCCAGAACCTCCCTGCCCCTTCGCCTGCCCCCCCTTACCCTGCTGCTCAGAACAGGGTGTTGGGCTCTGTGCGAGCGGAGCCGGACACCAAAACCCGGTCCCTGGCCCTGCACAACAAAACCCGGTCCCTGGCCCTGCACAGTGCTGCCGGACCGGGTTGCAGGGGAGAGCTGCCCCTGGCTCAGAATGCAGGGCGGATCCGGCTCCTCTACAGCTGCTCCTGAGTCCAGCCCGGGACTTCCCTGCAGCCCTCCCAGCCGCTCGCTCTGCCGGGGGAGGGGGGAAATCCCGGACATTGTGAGTGCTTTACAAATTCCCCCCGGACGCTATTTTTAGCACGAAAAGGAGGACATGTCCGGGTAAATCCGGACGAATGGTAACCCTAGGATCACCATAATACATTATAAAAGTTGTATCCCAGCCTGTGTGCATTGGGAGGGAGAGATGTAGCCCTTGGGAGAAGCCAGGATGATGGTGAGGGGGAAGATGATGAAGATGATAACTGACACTTCAGGTTGTTTTGCAAGGGATGGTGTAAGTATATGGATATGCCGCTCATTTTATGTTATTTCTACCTGCCTTGCTGGGTTGGAGTGTTTGTGAATTTGCCAATTGTATTAATAAAACTATTATAAATATAGTGTGATATTCTAAGTGGGAGTGTTGTAACCATGCTCATCGGGGCTCCCAACTGAACAGTAATTTTGGTAACACTGGGCCTGATCTTGGGACAAGAACCTACCAAATTTCAGGGTGCTAACTGGGGAAACTAAATCAGTAATACAATCAATAGACCAGGCAACATGATATAATACCTGTTCTTACACTATATAATCAATTGTAGCCTTTAGAAAAATATTCCTTGTTTCCCCAAGGGTATTTTTTAATTCTTCCTTGTGTTAACAACTCTTTGATTATATATTTACTAGGGCTGTCAAGTGATTAAAAAAATTAATTGCATGATTAATCGCTCTGTTAAACAATAATAGAATACCATTTATTTAAATATTTCTGGATGTTTTCTACATTTTCAAATATATTGATTTCAGTTAGAACACAGAATACAAAGTGTACAGTGCTCACTTTATATTTATTTTTTATTACAAATATTTGCACTGTAAAAAAGAAACAAAAGAAATAGTATTTTTCAATTCACCTAATACAAGCACTGTAGTGCAATCTCTTTATCATGAAAATTGAACTTACAAATGTAGAGTTATGTACAAAAATAACTGCACTCAAAAATTAAAACAATGTAAAACTTTAGCGCTTACAAATTCACTCAGTCCTACTTCTTGTTCAGCCAGTCGCTCAGACAAACAAGTTTGTTTACGTTTGCAGGAGATAATGCTGCCCGCTTCTTGTTCATAATGTCACCTGAAAGTGAGAACAGACGTTCGCATGGCACTATTGTCGCCAGCGTTGCAAGATATTTATGTGCCAGATACGCTAAAGATTCATATGTCCCGTCATGCTTCGCCCACCATTCCAGAGGACATGCTTCCATGCTGATGACGGGTTCTGCTCGATAACAATCCAAAGCAGTGCAGACCAATACATGTTCATTTTCATCATCTGAGTCAGATGCCAGCAACAAGGCTGATTTTCTTTTTTAGTGGTTCAGGTTCTATAGTTTCCACATCAGACTGTTGCTCTTTTAAGACTTTTGAAAACATGCTTGACACCTTGTCCCTCACAGATTTTGAAAGGCACTTCAGATTCTTAAACCTTGCGTCGAGTGATATAGCTACAATCACCAGTATTGGAGGGACCATGCTAATATGATATAGCTGATGCCTCATCTCCATCTTGTCTTCAATCCTGCTTCTTACCTCTGGAGGGACTTTGCTACAAACGGAAGCTTTACACAAAGGACTGATGACCCATCCCAGCTGTGGATGTACTCCAGAGACTTGATTTGAACCTGCAGTTTATTCTATCATTGCTACAAGCCTGAACCAAGAACTTTGCCAATACTGTATGTAATTGATTCCATTGAACCAATCCTTGCTCTCATCTATATCTTTTTCCTTTTATGAATAAACCTTTAGATTTTAGATTCTAAAGGATTGGCAGCAGCGTGATTTGTGGGTAAGATCTGATTTGTATATTGACCTGGGTCTGGGGCTTGGTCCTTTGGGATCGGGAGAACCTTTTTCTTTTACTGGGGCATTGGTTTTCATAACCATTCATCCCCATAACGAGTGGCACTGGTGGTGATACTGGGAAACTGGAGTGTCTAAGGGAATTGCTTGTGTGACTTGTGGTTAGCCAGTGGGGTAAAACCAAAGTCTCCTCTGTTTGGCTGGTTTGGTTTGCCTTAGAGGTGGAAAAACCCCAGCTTTGGGCTGTAACTAGTACTCCTGTTCTTTTTGCGGATACAGACTAACACGGCTGCTACTCTGAAACCTGTCCTGAATTGGCACTCTCAGTTGGGTCCCACCAGAACCAGCATCGTTACAGCATGTTTTCTACCTTTAATCATTTTTCTGCTCTCTTCTGGATTTTCTCCACTTTTGTCCACATCTTTCCCAAAGTGTGGTGCCCAGAACTGGACAAAGTACTCCAGTTGAGGCCTTATCACTGCTGAGTAGAGTGGAAGAACTGAACAAGAAATAGGACTGAGTGGACTTATAGGCTCTGAAGTTATACATTTTGTTTTTGAGTGCAATTATTTATGTAATAAAAAATCTACATTTGTAAGTTGCACTTTCATGATAAAGAGATTGCGCTACAGTACTTGTGTGAGGTGAATTGAAAAATATTCAAATATTTTGCTTACCATTTTTACAGTGCAAATATTTGTAATAAAAATAATATCAAGTGAGCACTATACACTTTGTATTCTATGTTGTAAATTGAAATCAAATATTTGAAAATGTAGAAAAACATCCAAAATATTTAATAAATTTCAATTGGTATTCTATTGTTTAACAATGCGATTAAAACTGCAATTACTTATGATTGATTTTTTTAATCTTGATTAATTTTTTAGAGTTAATCGAGTGAGTTAACTGCGATTAATTGACAGCCCTAATATTTACTACTCAGAAACTTTGTTAATGCAGAGTAAAGGTTGACCAGCATTGCCTCATGCCAGAATGTCAAGTGTTCCTATCTCGGAAGACCAGGAAATCAAAAGAATCATACCTTATAGTAGGTTTGTCTAGACCAGCGGTTCTCAACCTGCATGTGGCCCAATTAGCACACAAATGTGGCCCAGCTGTGTGCTAGGGACCGCAGGGCTGCGGCGGGGTACGGGTTCTCAACTGCCTGGCTACCCAACGTGGCGGGGTTTGGGCTGCCAGCTGGCCCTGAATGGCGGGGGTCTGTGGTCCGGGGCTGCCACCTGGCCCTGCAGACTCTGGGGTCCGGGGTCCAAGACTGCCGTCGGCGCCACGAAATCCGGGGCTGCTGGCCAGCCCCATGGGGTCCAGGATCCAGGGCTGCCAGCCGGCCCCACAGGGTCCAGGCTCCAGGACTACCACCTGGGCCCACCACCCAGCCCAACGGGGTCCAGGATCCGGGGTCTGCCTCATAAGGTCGGGGTCTGGAGACGGCATCAGGGCTGCCGCCCAGCCCTGCAGGGTCAGGGTCCAGGCTGTCACCCGGCTGCCCTACCACCCAGCCCCGCATAGCCAGGTCCAGGGTTGGGGCTGCCACCCGGCCCCGCACAGCAGGGTCCAGGATCCTTGCCACTCGCCCCTCCAACCCAGGACTCAACTCCTGGCCCCACTCTGTGGCGGGGTCTCTGGGCAGGAGGCGATGGGCATTTGGGTGGCTGGGCGGGCACATTGTGGTTCTCAACCTGCGGCCCAGGTAGCACATTGTGGGCTCCATATGCGACCCACAATGATAAATAGGTTGAGAACCACTGGTCTAGACTATATTTCCCTAGTTTACTTATGAGAAAGTTATGTGAGACAGTATAAAAAGCCTTACTAAAGGCCTGTTACTCTGTCAAAGAAGGGTATTAGGTTGGTGTGACATGATTTGTTCTTGACAAATCCATGAAGACTGTTACTTATCACCTTATCTTCTAGGTGCTTACAAATTGATTGATTATTTGCTCCATTATCTCTCTTGGTAGCAAAATTAAGCTGACTGGTCTATAGTTCCTGGGTTGTCCTTATTTCCCTTTTTATAGCTAAGTACTATATTAGCCCTTTTCCAGTCCTCTGGGATCTCTCCCATACGCCATGAGTTCTCAAAGATAGTTGCTAATGGCTCAGAGATCTCTCCAGCTAGTTCCTTAGGTATTCTAGGACGTATTTAATCAGGCCTTGATGACTTGAAGACATCTAACTTGTCTAAACCCAGGTCACATGTAGTTATACCCACCTAACCCCCTGTGTGGACAATGCTCTGTTGATGGGAGAACTTCTCCCATTGACATAACTACTGCCTCTTGGGGAGATGGATTAACTACATTGATGGGAGAAAATCTCTCGTTGGCATAGGAGTATCTCCATAAAGCGCTATAGTGGCACAGCTGCGCCGCTGTAGCCCAGCACGTGAAGACAAGCCCTAAGGCTACATCTACACTACAGCCTACATTACATGCGTCTGATGAAGTGGGTATTCACCCACGAAAGCGTATGCTCCAATACATCTGTTAGTCTATAAGGTGCCACAGGACTCCTTGTTGCTTTTTACAGATCCAGACTAACATGGCTACCCCTCTGATACTACAGCCTATGTCGTCTAAACTTATTTTCGCCCGGGGTGTGAATAATCCACCACATAAGCTACACCCACATAAGCGCTTGTGTGCACAGCGCTATGTCGGTAGGAGAGCTTCTCCCATTGGCATAGACTATCTTGGTCACATGCGCTGCAGCGGCACAGCTGTATCGGTACAGCTGTGCCACTGCAGCGCTGTACATATAGACATAATATGTAAGTAATTCCTAACTTGTTTTTTCCTTAGTTTAGCCTCAGATCCTGGCCCATTTGCATTGTTAATAACTATGTTTGTCATCTGGTCATTGCTAACCTTGCTGGTGAAAACTGAAACAAAGAAGACATTTAACATGTCAGCCATTCTGTTATTGTCTTTCCTCCTCATTGAGTAATAGGCCTACTCTGGTCTTGGTCTTTCTCTTACTTCTAGTTTATTTGTAAAATGTTTTCTTGTTATCCCTTATGCCTTGGACTTTCTAATTTTGTCCTTACAAGCTTGTGGTGGTTTTTTTTTTCTTTATATTCATCCTTTGTACTTTGACCTACTTTCCATTTTTTGTATGACTCTTTTTTTTTTTTTTTTAGTTTCAGGTCATTGAAGATCTCCTGGTTAAACCACTGTGGTCTCTTACCATACTTCCTATCCTTCCTATGCATTTGGGATAGTTTGCTCTTGTTCCCTTAATAATGTCTTTTTTTAAAACTGCCAACTCTACTGACCTCTTTTTTCACTTAAATTTGCTTCCCATGGGATCTTACCTACCAATTCTCTTAGAATCCTGAAGTCTGCCTTCTTGAAGTCCATTGTCCTGATTCTGCTGTTTTCCCTCCTACTGTTCATGAACTCTATCATTTGATGATCACTTTCACCCAAGCTGCTTTCCACCTTCAAATTCTCAACCAGTTCCTCCCTATTTGTCTGAATTAAATCTAGGACAGCCTCTCTCCTAGTTGCTTTCTCTACCTTCTGAAATAAAAAGTTGTCTCTGGTGCCCTGCTGTATTATCTGTGCCCTGCTGTATTATTTTCCCAGTGGATGTCTAGGTAGTTGAAGTCCCCCATCCCACAAACTCCTACGGTTTGAATGATTTTGTTAGTTGTTTAAAAAAAGCCTCATCCACCTCTTCTTCCTGGTTAGGTGATCTATAGTGGACCCCTACCATGATATCACCGTTGGGTTTTTTACACCTTTTATTCTTACCCAGAAACTTTCAACAGGTCTGCCTCCCACTTCTAGCTTAACCTTAGTGCAAGTGTATACATCTTCGATATATAAATCAAAACCTGCTCCCTTTTTTCCCTGCCTGTCCTTCCTGAACAAGCTGTACCCTTCTATACCAATATTCCAGTCGCAGATTACCCCACAAAATCTCTGTGATGCCAATTATGTAATAATTGAGATTAATTAGTTGTGTTTCGAGTTATTCTGTTTATTCCCCATACTTCTTGTATTAGTATACAGACATCTAAGATGTTCATTAGATTTCCCCTCTATATTTCCTCGTCTCTCCTTTGTCCCTGCTATGATTACCCATGTGCCCCCCCAGATTCCAACCTTTCACCCATGTCTCCATGTTCTGGACTTACCTGTGGACTTTTGTCTCCTACCCCTGTCAAAGCTATTTTAAAGCCCACCTCATTAGGTTAGACAGTCTGCATCCAAAGATGCTCTTCCCCTTCCTAGATGGGTGGATCCCATCTCTGCTTAGCAGTCCTTTTTCTTGGAACAGCATCCCATGGTCGAGGGAGCTCAAAGCCTCCTGGTGAAACCATTCATGCAGCCATTCATTCACCTCCAGTATGGTTCTGTCTCTGGCAGAGCCCTTACCCTGGACTGGATGAACTGATGAAAACACCACCTGTGCCCCCAGCTTCCTCATCCTCACTCCCAGAGCCCTGTAGTAACCTCTGATCCACTCAGGATCATACCTCACCTCACAGTATCTTGAGTGCCCATATCGAGCAGCATGGTGTACTAATCAGTGGGGCAGATGATCCTCAGCAATCCTTCTGTAATGTCCTGGATATGGTCCCCTGGCAGGCAGGACTCATCTCATGATGCCATGTCAAGCTGGCAGATGGATGCCTCCATCTCCCTTAGAATCAGTCACTGACCACTACCCTTTCAATTCCTCTTGGGACTGAGGGCCGACATCCTCTTAGTCTGGCAGTACATGACTTCTCCTCATCCATTTTTGGGGGAGATTCCTCATCCCCCGTTGCCAGAGCAGCATACCAGATTTTTGTCTCTATGGACTATGGGTAGCAAACGGTGGTGGAGCACTGCCTGCTGCCAGCAGTAACCAGCAGCCAGTTTCCTCCCTGTGAAAAAGCTGATGGTGCTATTGCAGACCCCTACAGCTGATTGCTCCACATCCTAGGTGGTCTCCATATGCATATTTTCAATGAGTTCTTTGTGTGCACAGATGCTCCTCAGCCTCGCCAACTCCTCCTGTAGCTCTCCCACCTGCTTCACGAGAGATTCTACAGTAGGCACCTCTTACACTGGATGGTCTCCCCAGCCTGGCTTTCTAAGATGGGGAAATGCAGGCCACAGTCTCCGCAAATCCACACCAGGACCTGGCTTGAGGCATTCATGGTCCGGTTCTTTGTCTGGATGTAGGTAGAGAAGCCAATAGCAGTGTTGGCACTGGCGATGTGTCCTTTCCGAACCAGGGTGATTTTATTCTTTCTCCCTCCTATAAACTTTCCTGCTTGCTGCTCCATGTTCACTAGCTCCTCTTGGTCACTTAATGTCTGGCTTTTAATCCCGTCTCTCCTAGGTCAGCCCTGCCCCCTCCTTAACACACAAGGAAGGGTGATCACAAGGATCAAAAGAGAGGAGGTTAGAGCCTTGCTAGTGTAGGGTTACCATATTTCAGCAAGCAAAAAAGAGGACGGGAGGAGCCCCGCCCTAGCCCCGCCCACTTCCCGCCCCCCCAGAACCCCCAACCCTCCCCCCGTTCCTTGTCCCCTGACTGCCCCCTCCTGGGACCCCTGCCCCTAACTGCCCCCCAGGACTCCACTCCCTATCTAAGCCTCCCTGCCTCTTGTCCCCTGACTGCCCCAACCCTTATCCACACCCCCACCCCCAGACAGACCCCTGGGACTCCCACGCCCCATCCAACCACTCCCCACCCCCTGACAGCCCCCCCCCCGAACTCCCAACCCATCTAAACCCCTCTGCTCCCTGTCCCCTGACTGCTCCGATCCCTCTCCGCACTCCTGCCCCCTGACAGCCCCCCCCAGAACTCCCAACCCATCTAAACCTCTCTGCTCCCTGTCCCCTGATTGCTCCGATCCCTCTCCCCACTCCTGCCCCCTGACAGTCCCCCCCCCAGAACTCCCAGCTCCCCACCCCCCTGCTCCTTGTCCCCTGACTGCCCCTTCCTGGGACCCCTGCTCCTAACTGCCCTCCAGAACCCCACCCCTAAGCCTCCCTGTTCCTTGTCCCCTAACTGCCCCCTCCTAAGACCCCCCCCAACTGCCCCCCAGGACCCTACCCCCTACCTGTACCCTGACTGCCCAAAACTTTCTCCACCCCCCCCCAAAAGCCCCCCCCCGTTTCTTGACTGCCCCCTCCAGAACCTTCCTGCCCCCGGTCCCCCTTACCCTGCTGCTCAGAACAGGGTGTTGGGCTCTGTGCGAGCCGAGCCGGACACGTGGCTGCGCTCCCCAGCACAACAAAACCCGGTCCCTGGCCCTGCACAACAAAACCCGGTCCCTGGCCCTCCACAGTGCTGCCGGACCGGGTTGCAGGAGAGGCCAACTCAGAATGCAGGGCGGCTCCGGCTCCTCTACAGCTGCTCAGGAGTCCAGCCCGGGATTTTTCTGCAGCCCTCCCAGCCGCTCGCTCTGCCGGGGGAGGGGGAAATCCCGGACATTGTGAGTGCTTTACAAATTCCCCCCGGACGCTATTTTTAGCGCGAAAAGGAGGACATGTCCGGGTAAATCCGGACGAATGGTAACCCTATGCTAGTGTACACACACAGCTAGTAGGCCTCTGACTCCCACTCAGCCCCCAAATACACAATCCCCAATAAAGTTACGGTACATACCAGCCTCACCCCACAACCCTAACACTGCCCTTGGGTTGGGAAGTGCCACTGGGGATCTAGTATAAGAATGTTTCAGCCAGGGCTACCTAATGATGTTTTTGAGCAGTGAATTTCTCTTGTTTTTTTTGAGGAATGGATGGAAATGAGGGGGGAATAATAGGGAGATATTTTCTGGCATTACCTCGCTGCCCTTCAACTACTAGCTCCACTGTCTTCCGGCAGGACTGGAGAGAAAGGAAGGAAAGTGGTAATTGATGGGCATAGTTATCAGCCAGAGAGAGCAAGGAGGAATGGACGGGAGCCCCAGATGCTGCACTCATTCCAGGGGCTAGTGTAGGAGGAAAGGGTTCTGCAGCTCCTTTGCAGCATGGGAGGATTGCAGAGGTGTGAAGTGATTCATTCATCTCAGTGTGTATTCTTCTCTTCTCCCCGCCCCCCCTTAAAATCAGCTTCTTATTGCAGGGTGGAGAGGTTGTATCTGAAGAACCCTTTGAACAAATGACTCCAATCTTACTCCAAGAAGTATATGTTGGCCCCCGTTGCAACATACCGGTTTTGAAGACAGTCTCTCTACGGCGGATTTTAGAGCATGTTGAAAATTTGTAAAAACTTATAATGTAGGGGATGGTATACTGGGAACCCCGTGATCAAATGACCCCAAACTTCACCACAAATTACCCCAGGCCCTGTTGCAGCGTACCAGTTTTGAACACAATCTCCCTATGCATGTGGATTTTAGAGCACTTAGCTCAACACTTTATTGGCAGGGCTGTAAATGAAGATCCCGTTACCAAATGACCCAACTTACAGCACTAACTCTACTCCAGACTTAACATGGTACAGCAATATTATGGTAGGGCAGTAGCTTCACCACAGTAAAGATTGCATCAGGATTTCAATTTTAATGAGTGAAAAAGCTTAGAAACATTCTGCCTTTGGGGTTAGAATAGCATTTTAAAATGTGTGCTGTAACTTGTGCACTGCTTGATTTTTCTATAGCTGTTTGTGGCAGAAAATATCTTTTGAGGTTTGCTCTGACTGTTTTTAAAAGGGCCATTAGACTAAAATGTATAGTGTCTGACATTTCCTTCATTTCCATTTGCCACAGGGACTACAGCACTTTAAGAGGTGAAATGACAGGTGGGACTGGTTGAATTATTGTAGAAAGCTGAAACTTGTTTTCTGTGTTTATTTTTCATGATAAGCATAGATTACTGTTTTGAATGAGGATAGTGTCCTGGCCTCTCATTAACCAATGTGACCCCTCTATGTCAGTCCATAGAACAGGGCTCTCTATATGAATGCACTTCCTGATGCTTAGCAACCCCTTTGATCACTGAGCTGACAGAGTCACAGTTACTTGTGCTTTAGCAGCTACTGGAGAATAGCTAGAGTGTCTGAACTCCCTGCCCGGACCATGTGTCTTTTCCCTCCTTGCCCATCCCTGGTGTGCCCCATCACTGTAGGATCCTGCAGAGAGGGTGGGAGGGGCAGAGAGCCAGTGATAATCTTTGTGGTCCCTTTGTGCTAGCTGAGCCAGTGAAACAGAGCCGAAGAGCACTGGTCAGTTAGGCCGTACTCTTCAAAATTGTAGTAGCAAAGATGCTAATGTTGAGTGAGGTCTGCGTTCAGTAGGAAGCTAAACCAGCATTAGCTCCTCTTAAGGGGCTAGGGTACCCTACCCTAGGGGCAGAGAGCTTACCTACTAGGGTAACTGGAAATTGAAAGAAGTGTCAATAATGGAGGAAGAACTGTAATGTTGATACATTTCCTCATCAACATGGGGTGGAAATAGTTGTGCAAGCTCTCTTAGAAAGCTGACTGTCAGGAATGCAGTGCTTGGAGAGGGTGCAGCATCTAGGTTAGGGACATGAAAAACACTGAATAGCCATCATGCTACCTCTATAGCCTAGGCTAGATTTGAATTCTTTACAATACAATAATTATAAATAATACTTTACACATTGATAGCACCTTCCATCTGACGGTTGCAAAGTGCTTTAGAAACATCACTTTATTAAATTGCATTGCTCCCTGTCACCAGGGCCATCACTTCTCCCCAGCTCCACAGCATGCGCTGCCACACCCAGGCTTTTCAAGGTTTATTCCTTTAAACAGCGGCTATCAAACAAACAGAAAATAGTCTGTACTCCGTCCTTGGTCTTAGGCTTCAGAGTCACCTTTCCCAGAGGTCTCTGGCATTCCAGCTCCTGGCAGCTTCCTAGCCTCAGCCAACTATACTCCCTTCGTGGAGCAGCAGCCACAGGGCTGCTTCCCTGAGCCCAGTGCCCCTTGCTCCAGAGACCCATCACAGGAGCTAGCTCCACTCCTGTGTGGCTTTCCCTCCCAAGGGCTCAGCCTGTCTCAGTCCTTCCTTCTCAGCTGCCTACCAGCAGTCCTTTAGAGGTTCAGGTATAGCCTGGCCCTCTTTAATTAGCTGGACTGGGTTCACCTGCTCCAGTCCAGGGGCACTGGGCTCAGTCTAGCCACAGGGACCAGCTACCTGGTAACATAGCACAAGGGCTGGCTCTGGCTTTTTGGCCGTCCCAAGCAAAAAACAAACAACCCCCCCCCCCAAAAAAAACGGGGCGGCCAGAATGACAAAGCAAAAAAAAAACACCTGCGGCGCGGCCAGAGCACGGGTCTCTACATCATCGTATCTCCATCTCCTGGGCTTTGGGGTCACTGCATAGGCTGTTCTATCTTTGCATACAGAATCTTTTCTTCAATCTCAAGTTCATGAACCACAAGGAGCAGACGTTCTCTTTCCTCCTCAGTGAACTGGAGATGTGTGGTGAGTTGTTCTTTCTCGAATTTGAAGTCCTGCAATTTGCTTTCCTCTGATTCCAGTCATTCTGTGAGCTCATTGGCTCTTGGTGTGGATCTGTTTTATGCCCCCCCCCTCCTTGCTCTTTCCCTGCCCTGGAGTCCTGTTTCCCACCCCAGCCCCCTACTTGAGCCTCTACTTGTTGGAACAGACCTGTCTGAGTCCCAGGCGTAGTTCAGTCTGGATCGCCACTGTACCCTTCTGAGCCCAGGAGGGTCTGGGTCCCCACTATACCCTGCTGAGTTTCTCCATCTGGGCCTGGTCCAATTCTTCCTGCAGGGCCAAGCATTGTTGCTTCTGCCCCTTGGCTTCCACCTGAACCGGGGCCACCTCATGTTCTAATATGACAAATTGGCTGATGATTTTCTCTGTTGAGGCGCTTACCTCATCCGTCTCCTGTTGGCACTTCCTAAACTGATCCTTCAAGCATTGGGGACAGTCATGATCTCACTTTGCCATCTTGACACCATCCTCTAGTCCTCTTATTTTCCTAGCCAGCTTTGAACCCCCTCCAGTCCTGGGATGCTGTTCTAGCTGCTCCTGTTGTCGAAGGGCTGAGAAACCAACCCAGTCTCTCCCCAGAATTATGGGCCAAGGCAGGCCCTTGATTACCCTGACACACAGTCGAGCTCTGCAACCCTGAACCTCCAGCTCAACTTCTGCAGTGGAGTAGACACGGGAGACGTGTACTGGGAGGTATCTGTCCAGGCTATTTATCTTCACCTGATCTTCCTGCACCAAAGTACATGAACAACCCGAGTCTATGAGTCCTTTAACCACTATTCCACCCACCCTAATTGCTCCTATCCATAGTGGGCCCCCACAGACTTTTGGAGAAGACCTCCACTGCTTGGTTCACTGTAGTAACAGTTTAGGTAATCACATTCCATAAATGGGCAATTCTTTTTAATATGCTTGGACTGGCCACACTTGAAGCAAACCATAGGGCTCCCTAACCTCCTCCGACTAGTGTTTCCAATAGACTGCAGGGCTACCCAGGTCCCTTGTAGGTGCTGTGTGTCCTATGAGTTTTGGGCACTCTTTCCCCCTTGAGAGCTTCCCTGGGTCACCACCACAGATACTACCCTCAATTTACCATACCCCCACAGCCACTTTGCTCCTTTAGCCTCAAAGAGGGCTACAACTTGCTTCACAGCTTCCCCCACTGAGGCCAGCTGGCATAGGGTTACCATCCGTCCGTATTTCCCCGGACATGTCCGGCTTTTGCGTCTCTAAATAGCCGTCCGGGAGGAATTGGTAACAAGGTTAAAATGTCCGGGGAGGTTTTCTCCCTCGCCTCCCTCCCTCCCTTCCATGCAGAGTGTGGCTGCTGATTGGGCGGCTAGGCTGATTGACCCACTCCCATTGGCCTCCAGCAGCCAGAGCCCTCCCCTGCTCCCCCCTCCCTCTCTCTGTAGTTCTGTGTAACACACAAACCCGCAGTGTGTTTTGTAAACACGTGGAGCCAGAATGGTAAGAGGAGTTGGGGGGGGCAGTCAGGGAGCGGGGGAGTGTTGGATGGGTCCCCAGGCTCCACCTGCCATCCCCCCTCTGCGCATCCCCCCCTCCGTGGGTCCCCCATCCCTGTCTGCCTCTCCCTTGTCTGCGTGTACTGCCAGAGCCAGCAGCAACTGCTGTCTGCTGCCCCCGGGTCCTAGTGCCCCCATCCACTAATGGGAAGACAGGCTGCCCTTACCCTGCCCTTCCACCCTAGCCCTGAGCCTCTCCAACACCCCAAACCCCCCAGCCCTCATCCCCACACACCCTAATCCTCTGCTCCATCCCTGAGCCCCCTCCTGCATCATGAACCCCTCATCCCCAGACCCACAGCCCTCACCCCTGCATCCCCTCCTATCCCCAAACTCCCTCCCAATCCCACTCCCCCTTCCCACACACCCCCTCCTGCCCTCAAACTTCCTCCCAAAGCCTGCACCCCCTCCCTTTGCACCGCCTCTCACCCCCAAACTCCATCCCAGAGCCTGCACCCCTCACCCCCTCCTGCACACCCACCCCCTGCCCCAGCCCGGAGCCTGCACCCAGCACCCAAACTCTATCCCAGAACCTGCACCCCTCCTGCACCCTAATCCCCAGCCCAGGACCTGCACCCCAGACCTCCTCCCCCCACCCAACCCCTCTCCCAGAGCCTTAGGCAGGTGGGGTGGGGGGTTCTGGGCACCACCAAAATTTCTACAACCCTGCCACCCATGCGAGTGGATAAGGGTCAGGGCAGTCAGGGGACAGGTAGGGTCCTGGGGGGGTCAGTTAAGGTAGGGGGTTCTCAGCAGGGGGCAGTCAGGGGACAAGAAGCAGGGGGGGTTGGGGTTCTGAGGGGAGCAGTCAGGGGGTGGGAAGTGGGAGGGAGTGGATGGGGTGGGGCTAGGGCGGGGCTTCCCCCCCCCAGTGTCCTCTTTTTTGTTTGTGGAAATAGGGTAACCCTAAGCTAGCAGTGACTTACCCAGCTCTGCACCCCACCCCACCCCAGGTAAAACTTTCAGGAACTGTTCCAAGATGACTTGATCCAGGGCTTTCTCCATTGAACTGTTCTCTGGGCAGAGCCACCACAAGATCCTGTAATTTCTGGGCTACTACCCATGATCATGCCCTGCACAGGAACAGTTCTACCTGAATCCAGGAATGGCAGAAGTGTCTTAAAAGTTGGGGGAACCACAGGTGCCTGAACTGTGGCCCTGCCTCCTCACACCACGCTACCCCTGAGGCCCTGCCCCCACACCGCCCCTTCTCCCCGAGCCCCCACTCTCACGCCGCCTCTTCCCCCAAGGCTCCACTCCTGCGCCGCCTCTTCGCCTGAGGTCCCGCCTCCCACTCACTCCTCTACACCCTTTCTCCCCCTCCACCCCCGTTGCTTGCCCTTATGGCCAATAAAAAGTGGGAGGGAATAGCCCTCCCACTTTTAAAAGTGGGGCCATGGCCCCCTCTACCCAAAACTGGTGTCTGTAAGCCTCAGGAGTCAGCCCTAACCAGTCCAGGATGGTGGCCTTCACCACCAGGTAGGAGTTTGCCTGCTCATTATGTACTGCCCGGTAAACCACCTGCACTTCGCCCATCAGAAATGGTGCTATGCAGGCTGCCCAAGTCGATTCCTGCCAATCTTCTGCCTTTGCCACCCTCTCAGATGTCTGGAGGAACGTGCTGGGGTCATCTCCCAGTCTGAGATTTGCCAGGCCCAGAGCCAACCAGCCCTAGTCCCTCACCAACTGTGTTACTGGGTGGGGCTACAGCGGTATCCACTCCTGTAGATTCTTGCCACCTCTGTTGTGCGGCAAACTGGGCCTCCTGCTGTTTCTATTGATTTTCCATCAACTGCAACTGCAGCTGCTGCTGCTCTTTCTGCATAGCGGCTACCTGCTGCTGTTATCCTGCCACTCACAGGCGCCTCACCTCCTTCGTCTTTCCCCGTATTCTAGGGGTGGGCTGGAACCCTGCTTCTGGTACCGCTTGTCACCAGTGGCCACTTATCCCTGACTATAAAGCACATGGCCCATTTTTTCAAGGAGGTTTATTCCTTTAAACAGAGGGTATCAAACAAACAGAAAATAGTCTTAACTCCATCCTTGGCCCCAGGCTTTAGGGTCACCTCTCTGGCATTCCAGCTCCTAGCCTCAGCCAGCTCAGCTCCCTTCCTGGAGCAGCAGCCACAGAGCTGCTTCTCTGAGCCTCTGGCCCCAGGGGCTAGCTCCACTCCTGTGTGACTGTCCCTCCCCAAGGCTCAGCCTGTCTCAGTCCTTCCTTCCCAGCTGCCTACTAGCAGCCCTTTCTAGGCCCAGCAGTAGCCTAACCTTCTTTAATTAGCTGGATTGGGCTCACCTGCTCCAGTCCAGGGGTACTGGGATCAGTCTAGCCACAGGGACCTGCTACCCTGTGACTCTCTCCTTTGAACTAGGTAAATAGTGTTTCTCTTTATTTTACCAATGGGAAAACTGAGGATCGTGAGATTAAATGATTGGTTTAATGAGTCTATAACAGAATTAGGATCGGAACCCAGATCTTCTGAGTCCAGTCTTATGCTTTCAACTCAAGACCAAAGGGACCTTGTGACTGGAGACAGGGCCGGCTCCAGGGTTTTTGCCGCCCCAAGTGGCAGGGGGGAGGGGAAGCCGCGATCGGCAGCAGCTCAGCCGCACCACTTTCTTCTTTGGCGGCAACTTGACAGCAAGTCCTTTACTCCGAGAGGGACCGAGGGACCCGCCGCCGAATTGCTGCCAAAGAGCGGATGTGCTGCCCCTTCCCCTTGGCCGCCCCAAGCTCCTGCTTGCTAAGATGGTGCCTGGAGCTGGGCCCTGACTGGAGAGGTTTTGATTGATTGGAGGCAGGGATTCAGTTCAGATTGCAAAGGATGGGAGCAGGAATCCTGTTTATTTTTTGTTGTGATTGTTGTGTTTAGAGCTTTTGCATCAGTAGGAAATTATCTGTGGGGAAAATAGCTTTTTTGTATCAAAATTAATGTCCCTAAATTTAAAAAGCTTTTACCAAGTGCTGTTTTATTCCAGAACTACAAATGGAAGCCCTGATGAGCCTTTATGGCAATCTCTGTCACTGGGGCACTGAACATAGTCGTTTTCCTAATGGGCAAAAGGCCATAGCCAAGGATGAGAGGGGATGGTGAACAATGTGAAGAGTTTCAGTGTGGTCGCCGTGTTAGTCTGTATCAGCAAAAAGAACGAGGAGTCCTTGTGGCACCTTAGAGCAGGGCCGGATTAACTTTTTGTGGGCCCAGTGCCAAACATATTTACGGGCCCCCCTGGGGAATAATTGTAAAAGGGGCCGGGGGTAAAAGCACAGTGAGGCAGGAGCTAGGGTTTGTCTCTGGAGCAAGGGAGGGGTCGGGGTAAACTGCAAGCGCAGCAGGGCTGGGGAGGGGGTAAACAGGATCCCCCCCGCTCCTGCCCACATAGAGTGGGTACCTACCTGGTTCTAGCCCATTCTCTTTGTCTCTCTCTGCACTGAGCTGCCCCTCCTCCCGCAGCAGCAGGACAGGTTCTCTTCAAGCCCTCTGGGGTGGGTGTTGGGAGTGGGAGGAGCAGAGGCTAATGTAGTTACTCTTATAACCGGACATTTGGTTTCCAGTCAGCACTGCTAACTGGACACTCAGGTCCCGTTTTCTACTGGAGTTTCCAGTCTAAAACTGGATACCTGGCAACAGGGCTGCCAGAAAAGCCTGTGGGGGGGAGAGGGGCAAGCAATCATTTTTAAAAGTAAGAGGGCTAAGCCTTAAGGGGGGGGGCAAGTGGTGGGTGGACTAGGGAGTGGAGAGGAGCTAGTGGGCAGGGCCATGTCTGCTGTACTGCCCAGGTAGGTTGGAGACTGTGGGGATCAGCTCACACAGTATCCAGGGCCGGTGCAAGGATATTTTGCACCCTAGGCGAAACTTCCACCTTGCGCCCCCCCCCCCCCCACTCTGGAGCATCACTTATTATAAATTTTCAAAAATGAATACAGTGGAGTCACATCTTACGTGGGGGTTAGGTACTAAGGTCAGCGTGTAAGAGGAACATTGCGTATAGTGAAAACTACCAGAAAGTACAGTATACACTAGAACAGGAGTCCTTAACCTACGGCACGCCTGCCAAAGGTGGCACGCAAGCTGATTTTTTTTTTTAATGGCAGCCTGCGGGTCCCGGCCACCACTGAGCCTGCTGCCGGATTGGGGTTCCGTTCACTCAGCTGCCAACTGGGGTCCCAGACAGCAACTCCGCTCAGCCGCCTGCCGTTTACCCAGGCTGGCAGGAAGCTGAGCAGGGCCGGTGGCCGAGACCCTGGCTGGTAAGGGGCCGGCAGCTGAAACCCCAGATTGTCAGCGGGCTGAACAGGGCCGGCCGCCGGGACCCCAGACCAGCAGTGGGCTGGGGTTCTGTCCACTGGCTCCTGCCAGCTGGGGTCCCAGCCCCTGGCCCCACTCAGCCTGCTCAGCCAGTTGCCAGCCGGGGTCCCGGCCACCAGATCCGTTCAGCCTCCTGGCGTCCGGGACCCCGACTGGCAAGGGGCTGGCAGCTGGAACCCCAGACCGGCCGTGGGCTGAGTGGGGCTGGCGGCTGGGACCCCGGCTGGCAGGAGCCGGCCCACTGCTGGCCCTGCTCAGCCCGCTGCCAGCTGAGGGAACAGAACCCCAGGTCGGCAGCAGGCCCAGCGGCAATCAGGACCTGCAGCCTGCCATTAAAAAAAAAATCGGCTTGCGTGCCACCTTTGGCATGCGTGCCGTAGGTTGAGGATCCCTGTTCTAGTGTATACTGTACTTGATGGTAATTTTCACTATACGCAATGTTCCTCTTACGCGCTGACCTTGGAACCTAAGCCCCGTGTAAGATGTGCACCCCAGCCCTGTGCTCATCTTCATTTTTGGGGCTCCGCCTTGGGACCAAATCAAGAAAAAGAACATTCTCGCTTATCTCCCCCTGCCCCCATTTTTCATTCTTTTTTTCTTCATCCTCCTCCCATAAGTAATAGCAAGTAAATGAAAATAAAGTGAGGTACCTTGATTGTTCCTGTAGTCTAACTTATTTTTCCAGAGACCACTTGAAAATCACAGAGGGTCTCGATGGACTACTTAATGATCTTTCCAAACATTGTAAAAAAATGTTCGGGTGCAGGGTCTGGCCAAGAGCTAGGGTGAGGGAGGGGGCTCAGGGTTGGGGCAGGAGGTTGGGGTGTGGAGCGCTTAGCTAGGTTAGCTCCTTTTGGTTCTCAGGATGAGGGTGGGGATGTGGGGGGGTGCAGGAGTCAGGGCAGGGGCCTGGATGTGTGTGAGGGAGGTGCAGATTTCAGGGCAGGGGCTGGGGGAATGCAGGGGTCAGGGCTGGGGGTGGGTGAGAGGGGGCTGGGGAGGTGTGAAAGGGATGAGGAGTCAGGGCTGGGGGCTGGAGAGGGGTGAGTGGGGGTGCAGGGGGCTGGGGAGGTGTGAGGGGGATGCAGGAGTCAGGGCAGGGGGCTGGGGAGGTGTGGGGGTGCAGGGGTCAGGGCAGGGGGCTGGGGAGGTGTGGGGGTGCAGGGGTCAGGGAAGGGGGCTGAGGGTGTGTGAGGGGGTGCTGAGGTGTGAGGGGTGTGCAGGGTCAGGTCAGGGCAGGGTCAGGGCCAGCGGCTCGGGGGGGGTGCAGGGATTAGGGTGGGCAGGGGACTGGTGGGGGTGGGCTGGGGTCGTGGGGGTGCTCACACAGGGGGCTGGAGGGGGTATGCCCCAATTCCAGCCCCTTCCCCAAGGCCTCACCCCGCCTCGTCTTCTCTTCCTCCCCGGAGTGGTGTGCTGCGGCTCGCTCCTCCTTGCCCCCCTCCTGCCTGCAAGGCTGATCCAACTGACCAGCTGGGCGCGGGGGAGAGGCCTCACCCCCAGACTCAGAGCGGTGTGCTGCGGCTCGCTCCTATCCCCCTCCGGCCAGCAAGCAGCTGATCCAGCTGATCAGTGGTGGGGGGAGGGAACGTAGTACCCTGGGGAAAGGGGCGGGGCAGGAGCCAGGCTGCCATAGAGCCGCAGCAGCTCCCAGCGTTAAGCTCAGACCCCACAGGAGAGAGCGGGGGGCAGAGAAGAGCGCGCTGGGCCCGGCGCCATGGCATCATTATAAATCCAGTATTGCCTTAGAGACTAACAAATTTATTTGGGCATAAGCTTTCGTTGGCTAAACCCCACTTCATCGGATGCATGTGAAGAGTGTGTGGCTGCTGATGTGCCTTGAAGATGAGAAGTTGGTTCAATATAAGATATTACCTCACCCACCTTTGCAGTTTGACTGGCTGTTAGGACGCATAAGCCTTGGTTACAGGGTGTGTAATTGTGATTTTAAACAACACCATTACAGTTTCTACAACAAAGGGATTTTTGTAGAAATGTATTCTTATTTATGCATATTTGCTTAAGTGGTGACTAAAACTTTTTTTTTAAATCCACTTTCACCTGACTCTGGTATTTTGACCTTCGCCTGATTATTGTGGGATTTTTTAGTTAAGTCACGTCCTTACTCATGCATTACTTAGGCAAAACTCTCCTTGGCTTTAATGTACTAAGGAGTGAGTAAACACTCCATATGGACTTCAAGATTTGGCATTTAGAAGAGGAAATACTGCAAAATATTGTGGCAAAGATCAAATATCATTGCATTGTATAGCTCTGCAAGTTGCTTTGTCTGAGAAACCCTGTAATAAAGAGTTTATGATTGTAAATGAAGCATGCCAGTTTCTGCTCATTCCATATAATTCTGTGTGAATCTCATGAGGATGTAGTCTTTCAGTAACACAAAACCAAACCATAAAAAGTTGGCTTGTGAATTAAAAGAAGGTAATATTTTCTCCTCCTTACTTGGAGTGTTATTGAATGTTTCTTTTAGGATTGTTTATAGTGTTATGCTATTTCTCAGCCTTGTTTGTCCTTTTAGTTAGAAGATTTTGGGTGAAATTCTAACCCATTAGAATCATAGCATCATAGAATACTAGGGTTGGAAGAGACCTCAGGAGGTCATCTAGTCCAACCCCCTGCTCAAAGCAGGACCAACCCAAACTAAATCATCCCAGCCAGGGCTTTGTCAAGCCGGGCCTTAAAAACTTCTAAGGACGGGGATTCCACCACCTTCCTAGGTAACCCATTCCAGTGCTTCACCGCCCTCCTAGTGAAATAGTTTTTCCTAATATCCAACCTCGACTTCCCCCACTGCAACTTGAGACCATTGCTCCTTGTTCTGTCATCTGCCACCACTGAGAACAGCCTAGCTCCATCCTCTTTGGAACCCCGCTTCAGGTAATGGCAAAACTCCATAACTTCAGTCGGGGCTAGACTACACCCCTTGTTTAACTGCTAGCCAGCCCTACTCCCATACTGCTTGGTCTTGATTCTCCATTATGTTGTACCTTGCATTTTAGATACACTTTGCACTGGTGTGAATGACTACATAAAAAACTCAGGGCAATAGAGAATCAGCCCCCTTGATAACCATTTCTTCAGGCTTGCTGCAAATAGCTTTGAACTCATCTGAAAAGATTTTAGGCAACATGTACAAGAAAAACATTTTTAATGTACTTGGGGAACGAACCCAGACAACTCCAGTAGAGAATTATTTTTTTATTTGAACAGTATCTCTCTGTAACAAGTCAGGTATGCAATTGGGCCACACAAAAATGGGTTCACAAGGCTTATTTCCCATGGAAATGTCCAAACACATGTTTCTACACATTAGTTCCTTAGCTAAATAAAAATATAAACAAAGACAATCTCACAGATAAAACTCAACTAGGATTAGTATTACTAACACGACAATTCAGGATCAGAACCATGCCTGGGCACTCCCAGTTGCTTTTCCAATCCCTCTGTTTAACTGCTTCAGGAGACCAAGTAGCCAAATTGTTAGATGAAAATAATTAACCTGAGATTGTCATCAGTTATGGAACATCTTCATTTCATCCACTTGCAAATTCCTTTAAATCTGTAGTTTGCCCTGCAAGCATGTCCTAATACATCCCTCTCCTCTCCCCCCCAAATGCCAGACAGTAGTAAAACCACCTTTATCACCAGTCTTTCCAGCTGTTGCTGTGCTACTGTAAAACCTTCTGTAGATGGGACAACCGATTTCTGCTGCAGGTTACATACACATCATTCCACTACCAACGCATAAAGTTGGCAATATAGCACACCGTGTAACTATTTACAAAACTAACAAACCTGCCATGTAAGTTAAAAATGTCTCTATTTACAGTATCTCTCGGCTATTTAAAGTGGTATTAGAGCTTACATTTCCTTCGATAGTAAACTTACTTTTTCACTAGACAGTTGTACACCATAGCATTTTAAGTAACATAGAACCTCAGACATTACAAGTGCTTTAGTTATGGGTTCTGAATGAAGTAAAAAATGATAATTGTTACAAAACAAACATAATACTAGAGTTTTGGGAGTGTAGAAACAGTTTGTTCTTTTTGTAGTTGGACATGTAACTGTACAGGAACCAAGCAAAAGCATGCTACATGACAAAGTTTTTGTTCATCACAGTTGGATTAAGGATGTTCTCATACAGATAGAGTTTCCCATTTAATTCTTATTTACTTTTCAAGTTTTGCTCATGTTTCTGATAGTGCTGCTTTGATTTCTTTTCCTCCCCCCAGTAGGTGTCAGATTTCTGACTATACATTTTGAAAGTCCACCCAACCTAAGCCTGTAATTAACATACCTGGTTTGCGGCCCAGACACACTAGCTGCTACTCAATACATCAGTAGTAGTAACTTGTTTGTGCTCCATTTCCAGTGCACAATGAGGTGTTGCAGGTTAGCAGTATTTCCACATGCTACCCTGCCTAAATCAGTGCATCCTCATTTCTTCCAGCAGCAGTAAATTGGGATGTATTGCAGGAGACAACAGATATAAGGGGAGAAGCCTAGAGACTCTACATGCTGCCCCTAAAATATGCCCTTTCTGGGCATACCAAGTTATTGCAGCCCATAACAGGAGTAACTGACTCCTACAGTTACTTCTAATGGGTAGGCACTTGGGCGAAGTGCTGAAATTGTATTGCTACCTGTAATGCTGCAATTCCCTATGTAAATATGTAAACTTTAATGGTTACTGAGAATATTGTAAAGATCTAGGACCAGATGCACTCTTGCTATTCCTCCACTTGGTTACATGCAATTTACATCTTAACAATGGGAACTTTAAAAGAAAAAGCAGGTTCCTATAACATACACATCTCTCATGTCAAGACAGTGTTATTTTAGCTCTGTAGGGATCTTCTAACTCCTCCTGTGTCCATTGTGAAATGAGGGACAAGTGACTCACGGTGTAAGTGGGAGTGTTGAAGAGTCATACACCCTACTTTGGGTTAGTTGAGGATTTGGAGAAGGATTTACGGTTAAGTGCTACCCAGATGGATAGAAAGAAAAGAACTGTGTCAGAACACTAGGTGGGTGCGTCCTGCTATGTATTGTGCAAGAGGAGTTGAAGTACAGTAGTTGTCCTGAGCAATACAAAATGGAATGATAAACAAAATTTTCCTTGTTCTTTAGTCAGCACAATTTTTTAAAATAAGCAGTTGAAGGAGGGCCAGTTATATGGTAAAAATCTTTTTCAAATGTTAGAACTGAACCTACCAAACTGAGGCCCTCAGCACCACCCCTTCTCCTAGAAAAAGGTGTTGCAGGGCCAGAGTAGAAGAAGAAAGCCCCTTCAGGCACCCTCACCTCATGTTTTCTCTAAATTATTATATGGGAAGGCAGTGTTTGCCTTATTGCCTCTCCCAGGGAATGAGCAAGGGATTTCAATTCCACCCCCTACAATGCTAACTTCCATGTGGTTACCTCCATGGAAGCAGTACTGCCAGGGCTTGTTTCACCACTGGCTGAACTGAACAACCCACCCCCTTTGAGAGCAGTTAGAAGGAATCTACTGAAAAATACAGTACTAGGCTGTGTATGTATGTGCACACACACATTCCCTCCATGAACGTGGGGATTGCTTGGAGACAGAAACAAGGACCCCACCATAGATGCAGTTGCCGCTCTGCCTTCCTCTTTCCCCAGTGCAGCAAGGAGAGTCTCATACCTAAAAATGCCCAAAACCAAATCTCTGTAGCATTCAGACACAAACCCTTCTTAGTAGCTTCATCACTGAAAGCAGGGCCAGCTTTAGGCTGATTCCCGGGAATTGGGCCCTGCGCCTTAGGCGCCTTTTTAATTTTTTTTACTCACCCAGCGGTGGTCCGCTCTGGGTCTTTGGTGGCACTTTGGTGGCGGGGGATCCGCTCCAGGTCTTTGGCAGCATTTCGGTAGCAGGGGGTCCTTTAGTGCCGCGGAATACCCGGAGCGGACCCCCCGCCACCGAAGTGCCGCCAAAGACCCGGATCGCCTCCAGGTATTCGAATCGGGCCCTGCAGGTCCTAAAGCCGGCCCTGACTGAAAGTGATTGGTGCAACACGCGCTATATGCTAGGAACGTATGGATCTCCCCTCTCTGGCCTCTCCCACAGCTAGATGCACCCAAGTGTATCACTTTTTAAAATGATTACACTCCATTGGCTTCTTAACACTAGAATCACAGCAGGGTTTACTCTTCTACCAGTTGCAAACTTGAAAAGCTACAGCTTGCAGGATCAGGGTCTCCGAGTATTCAGCTAAGGGAGTATTCAGCACACATCCATGATCTTTAAGATCTTTAAAAACTCAGTAAGTTTCATGGGGAGGCTATCAGATTTTTAAAATAAATTACATTTTATGTTTACATTTTATTTTCATTTAGCCTGAAAAACACTGTTTTCTGATGAAGTTGGGGGGGAAACATTCTGATGAGTGGGGAGCTATTTTAAAATTGCTGGTTTCCTAGGTGCTTTCATACAAAGTTTTATTACCAGATAACACATTTCAGCCACATTTAACATCATACAGATCCCAGACACAGAAAGCATGAAAATAGTAAACATTGTTTTCTCAGTGGGTCGAGAAACAAAGCAATCCACTGTGTTGGGGCAAGGCGACGTGCTACATTTCAGTAAGCGAGGCATTTGGTATCCATCATACATTACGTAAAACACATACATGAAGACAGCTTCAAAGATTATTCTGAAGAATATGCTGCAGGTGTACGTCCACCACAAGGGGCCCTGAATATGAAACTTTTGTTTATTCAGTTCTTCAATATCCACTTTCTTACCACTCGTGAACTGCCTTTTCTTCTCATGCCGTCTGTGTGCAATGTGCATGGCCACCAGAAGTGTAGGAGTTGAGACAAAGATGAGCTGAAGGGCCCACAGTCTAATGTGAGAGATGGGGAAGAAGTAGTCGTAGCAAACATTTTTGCATCCCGGTTGCAGAGTGTTGCAGACAAAATCATTTTGTTCGTCTCCCCAGACTCTCTCTGCAGCCACCACGAGGATCATAACACGGAAAATGAACAGGACAGTGAGCCAGATCTTCCCAATACTGGTGGAGTGTTTGTTCACACCTCCTAAAACCTTCTGCAATGTTCCCCAGTCCATCTTCTCTTCTATGGCCTTTGACCTAATATGACAAGAGGAATACACCAAAGGACCAGTTATCAAGGGTTAGAAAATCAATACCATAACTTCCGTGAACTGGGAGGTTTCCTGGCACTAGCCCAGCATTGCGGGTAAAGAGACTAACAGGCAAATGCAAGTCATTTTAATTTGCACTGCCCATATTTTAAAAAGATGATTGAATCAAATGTTTTATTAATGCATTAATTATATTGATCTCTGATGGTGCTAACATTTCTACAGGAGCTGTTGGTTAAGCCATGATTAGGTCATCAAATAAGTGAGCCCTCCTTCTCTCACCTGTGTCTTCTGTCCTTTCTCAGAGTTCTCTATCTCTGTGGGAAAAGCCCAGCAGTGGTTTGTTGCTTCTCTCTGAACCCTCCTCCACCCCAGAGTCAGGGAAAGGAAGGCTGGCACTGCAGGACATCCCCCACGTAGAGCAATTTTTTTAAGCTTCTGAAGGGGCCAGAAGGATATGGCTGACCCACCTCCATGGATCACCAAGCCTCCATCCACAGACTGGATACAGACATTTTTTTTTAACATAAACATCTACCTCCTATAATCAGCTAAACAGTTAATGTTGACATTTGAAATGTAATTAGGCTGTGTCTACACTACCACTTGTGTCGGCAAAATTTATGTCGGTCAGGGGTGTGCACAGCGCTATGTCGGTGGGAGAGCTTTGCTCACTGACATAGCTATCACTGCTCATTTAGGTGGTTTTATAATGTCAATGAAGAGCTCTCTCCCATCAGCACAGAGCAGCTACATGAGCAATCTTACAGCGGCACAGCTGCATTGGTACAGCTATGCCACTGTAAGTTCGCTTGTGTAGATGTGGCCTTAGTTTTCAGAATTAACACCAAAATGAGATAAATAAGGCCTGGTCTACTCTAGAAAATTTGGTCAGCGTAACTACGTTGCTCAGGGGTGTGAAAAATCCACACCTGAGCAGCACAGTCAAGCTGACCTAAGCCCCAGTGTAGACAGCGCTAGATTTATATAATTCTTCTGTTGACCTAGCTACTGCCTCTCAAGGAGGTGGATTACCTACCCGATGGGAGAATCCCTCCTGTCAGCGTAGGTGGTGTGTACACTGAAGCGCTGCAGCTATGCCACTGTAGCGTTTTAAGTGTAGACAAGCCCTGGGGAGTAAGTCAGACCTCTCATTAGTGCTGTTTCAGTCTCTCTAAAGCACAACAAGTGCTACACTACTTCCCATTTGGAAAGTTTTCTTCACAACCAGTAGAGAAACTTTTTTTTTTTTAAATGAAAGCGTAATTTTTTTTTTAAATAAAGCGTAAATGATATGTCGCCTTGAGACATGGGTTTTTCACTGAACACAGCTGTTGGAAATTGTTGATGAACTAGACAAAGTAGTTAAAACTTTGGCAGGGCTGGTTCATCATCTGTTAGGAATAATGCTAAATTCTGCTGTGTGGGAGACCCAAGTTGGCCATGGATAAAAGCCTGTTGGAAGGTGATACACCCTCCTCCAAGGGAGGAAGGATCATGCACTGTGTTTGCCCTGTAACACCCAGCAATTATTGGGCTTCTCTACCACATGGGAAGTGAATGTCTACCCTAAAGGCCTGTCTACACATGCAAGTCTACTGTACTCAAGGCTCATGTTTTAACACTATACTCCCTGAACATATTCTAACATGGTTTATTGTAGTCTACACAGCAAGACCAAGCGGTATGCCAACAAAGAGGACTAGCATGAGATAACAGTAACACAATCTCTTGACATGGCAGATTTGCTTGTGGGGATAGGCTTTAAAGCAGAGGGAGATATCAGAGATTTATTGCTCTGATAAGGGAAGGAGAAATTGAATGATAGAGGAGAAAAGGCAGCCTTGAAAGGGTGGTTGAAATTCTTAGCCTCCCTCTGTTCTCCCACCACACAAGTTGGTCAGATTCTGTATTGCTTGCTGTGCCGACCTATTCCCTTGACCATGATCAGATGCTATATACTTCTGCTAACAATCTACTCTCACTCATCACATAAAAGCTCAGCAATTAAAAAATGATATTGAAAAAACAAAAAAACGCTGGACTAGTCAGAATTGACTGAAAGTAGGAAAGAACTGCAAATATTTGACGTGCTATCACACATCTGACTTTAAAATTGCCCGAAAAAGAACTCTGTGTAAGTTCTATGTAAAATCGAAAGCTTGTCTCTTTCAGAAAAAGATATTACCTCACCCACCTTGTCTCTTTAAAATTGCCTGTGTGATATCCAACATGAGCTCTGAAGAAAAGCAAATTTGCATTGTGGATATGAATCCACTTGTACCTGTAGAGATTTTGGACATGAAGCACTTTTTCATTCTCACCTTCCACCACAGGAGCATTTAAATCAGTTGTTGGAACTGAGGACATGTACACTGAATATTCACATTGTCACGACCTTCACAGACTTTATTAGAAAATCCCATTTTTATAGTTAAAATATACAAAGTGACAAATATCTTATAAAAATCATAGCACATGTTCCTACTTCTATTTAAATCAATAGCAGAACTCTCATTGACTACTAGAAAAATTCAAGATTGTAAACAGTAGGATGGATTAATGCCAGATATTTTAATTAAATTATTGACACTAAAAGCAAATTGCCATTGAGCAGCGATGTATGATAATTTCCTCAAGAGCTCACCCCTTTCACCCTCAAGGAAACTGGGTGTTTCTCCCATACAAGACTTTGCATGTACAAGCCAAGTAAGGTTTGACATGTCAGTATTGCTTGAGCTGTGGAAGCATATTTTGCGCTTTACTCATTAAAGTAATGAGGAACTGTTCAGTCTCAGGGCTGCTAACTTTTCTGCACTCAATTCAAGGTAAAGTATTAACAAAAGTGAAGGAGATCAAAATGCACTGGGTTAAATGTAACACTGAAAAATTCCCTTTTATCTCCGGAGCCTGAACTTCCCCCCAATTCAGCCTTCCCTGGTATATTTTGCTGCGGTTAATCTTTTAAAATTACATGTCCCAGAGCCTGCAAATCCTAGGTTCTTGCCACCAGGCACCCTCACTAGTCCAGGGCTAGGATATCCACAAAAGAGACCCCAATCAGAAAAAGAACTGAAAAAGGAAACTTCATCTAAGCACAGCAAGAGTTTGCCACAAACCCTCTAATCCCGACTGCTCCTGCAGTCACATCCCCAGCACCTCTTTAATCCAGACTCCTCGAGCAGTCATACGCCCCCAGCGCCCCCTAATCCGGATTGCTCCTTCAATTACACACACAGCACCCCTCTAATCCCGATTCCTCCAGTCCTGCACTCCACTTTGGTCACAGACACGCTGCCCTCTAATCTGGATTCCTTGCCTAGTGTTCCCCTCCTGTACACACACAGTTTTCCCTCCGCATCCCCCCTCGTGTGCGAGCAGCACACCCCACACATATTAATCCGATTCCTCTCCTGTGGGCGCAAACACACGCTCTCGCTCTACTCCGGATTCCTCGCCGCGAAGGACGCTCACCTGTCTCAGCAACGCGCGGAGCCTGTGGCGGAGGGAGATCAGCGCCCCGGGCTGCTGGCAGTGCGGGCGCCCCAGGTCCCAGCGGTCGCTGTCTCCAAAACCTAAAGGTTCCTCCCGGCAGCTGCTTTTAACCCGCCCCCGCCCCTCCCAAGAGCTCGTGTCTCCCTGTGTGTAAAAACAGGCTTGCAGCCCCCGCAGGCTCTTACTGCCACAATATTATGATTGTAGGGCTCTTTAGTATTTGCTAGCTGCCAACAGCCTGCTTGGAGCTGCAGAAGGTAGGAAAGGAGAGAGGCCCTGCCCCAAAAAGTTTACAGTCCAAGAGACACACAGGGCCATGCACTGGGAAACCTAAGGACATGTCTATCATAGAATATCAGGGCTGGAAGGGACCTCAGGAGGTCATCTAGTCCCACCCCCTGCTCAAAGCAGCACCAATCCCCAACTAAATCATCCCAGCCAGGGCTTTGTCAAGCCTGACCTTAAAAACCTCTAAGGAAGGAGATTCCACCAGCTCCCTAAGTAACCCATTCCAGTGCTTCACCACCCTCCTAGTGAAAAAGGTTTTCCTAATATCCAACCTAGATTCCCGCACTGCAACTTGAGACCATTACTCCTTGTTCTGTCATCTGCTACCACTGAGAACAGTCTAGATCCATCCTCTTTGGAACCCCCTTTCAGGTAGTTGAAAGCAGCTATCAAATCCCGCCCTCATTCTTCTCTTCTGCAGACTAAACAATCCCAGTTCCCTCAGCCTCTCCTCATAAGTCATGTGCTCCAGCACCCTAATCATTTTTGTTGCCCTCTGCTGGACTCTTTCCAATTTTTCCATATCCTTCTTGTACTGTGGGGCCCCAAACTGGACACAGTACTCCAGATGAGGCCTCACCAATGTCGAATAGAGGGGAACGATCACGTCCCTCGATCTGCTGGCAATGCCCCTCCTTATACAGCCCAAAATGCTGTTAGCCTTCTTGGCAACAAGGGCACACTGTTGACTCATATCCAGCTTCTTGTCCACTGTAACCCTTAGGTCCTTTTCTGCAGAACTGCTGCCTAGCCATTTGGTCCCTAGTCTGTAGCAGTGCATGGGATTTTACCGTTTTAAGAGCAGGACTCTGCACTTGTCCTTGTTGAACCTCATCAGGTTTCTGTTGGCACAATCCTCTAATTTGTCTAAGTTCCTCTGTATCCTATCCTTACCCTCCAGCATATCTACCACTCCTCCCAGTTTAGTGTCATCTGCAAACTTGCTGAGGGTGCAGTCCACACCATCCTCCAGATCATTAATGAAGATATTGAACAAAACCAGCCCCAGGACTGACCCTTGGCAGCCAGTATCAAGCGGAGTGCCCCAACTAGACATGGAGCCATTGATCACTACCCGTTGAGCCCGATGATCTAGCCAGCTTTCTATCCACCTTATAGTCCATTCATCCAGCCCCCACTTCTTTAACTTGCTGACACTACCTAGCAGTGGTGCTGGAACAATTTTTATTGTGGGGGTGCTGAAGGCGGAAACCATGCATATGGGTTGTTATTACTACTTCTCCTGTTGGCATAGGTAATCCACCTCACTGAGAGGCTGGAGCTAGGTTGGTGGGTTGGTTCTGTCAACCTAGGCTGTCTACACTGGGGATTAGGTCGGTAGAGCTATGATTCTCTGGGGAGTGGATTTTTCACACCTCTCAGAGATGTAGCTATGCCAATATAAGTTCCCAGTGTAGACCAGCCCTAAATCTCAAGTAAGTACAACTTGTCAGCTGCTAACACAACCATACTGTAAGTGTGACAATGGACTAGTGACACTTAAGTCCAACTAGTCTTCTAATGGCTTCCCACAATCCCCATCCCATCGACTGAGAAAGGACAGATAAGTTCTCCCACATTTACTGTGAAAGAATTCAAAGAGTGACTCTGCTTACTGTATTGTCAAGAACTATGGGATGTTCCCTCAGAAGTCTTAGTGTCCCATCCCACACAAGTGAATGCAGTGCCCATGCATACACAATTTGACGGTTAGTCCTCGTCCTCAGTGTGGCTGCTTTCAGTTGAGCTAAGCTAACTCAGAGAGGAATAACTGGAGCGTAGATAAGTCAAGTTAACTCTGCAGTGAAGACATAGCCCAAGGATAAGGGAGTCTTTTGGAGGAATTTAAAGGAGAGGTTAGTGGGTTGGGAAGTAAGGATGGGGTGGGCCTGCCATGCAAATGGGGCAGCATGGGAAACACAAACAGCGGAAGGAGTAGGGGAAGATGAATAGGCTGGCATCTTTGGTGGAGCAGAAGGGTATGACAAACACAATAAGACATATGTTCTGAGATAGAGTTTTAGGATGGATTATGTAGGAGGCTAATGGTGAATATAGGAAACCTAAAACTTGATGTAGTGGATAAGGAGAAGTCAGGAAAGGGATCCAGAGAGGAACTGATATCAGATCAACAGGCCAAGAAGATAATACTAGTGGCCATGCTCTTGATGGACCAGAGGGGATGATGAAGGCATTGAGAATTCCAGAGAAGAGGAGATTGCAGTAATCAAGACAAGAGATGATCAGCGCAAGGACAAGCGTTTTAGTGGTCAGGCAGAGGGGAGAGATCGGATTTCACTACTTTGCAGAGGAAGAAATGGCAAAATCTGGACACAATCTGAATGTGTGGGGTGAAGAAGAGGGAGAAGTTGACTGTCACTTCCATATTCTGAGCCTGGACAATGGGGCGGATGATAGTATTCTCACCGATAATTACAGAGATTGGGGGAGATGATAGAGATTTTACAATGGAAAATATGGAGCTCTTTTGTAACAGAGTTCAACTTGTTGTCTGAGAGACATTCAGGAAGAAAAGTTGGTGTGACAACTGACATGCGGCACTGGACAGAGAGGGACAGGTCAGGTGTGGAGAATCATAGAAAAGTAGGGCTGGAAGGGACTTGAGAGGTTGTCTAATCTATCCCCCATGCAGGGGTAGGACCTAGACTATCCCTGACAGGCATAGATTTATGAACATAACATTGGCACAAAGCAATTACCATACAGAATCAGACCAGCAGTCCATCTAGTCTGGTGTCCTCTTTGTCAGTGACTAGATCCAGAGGCTTCAGAGGAAGGTGTAAGAAACCCTCTGATGGACAATTATGAAGTAACCAGCCCAGAGAGGAAACTTTCACTTAACCCCAGGCAACTGGGAGTTGCTTATGCCCTGAAGCATGAGAGTTTATTTCTATTTTATCAAATTTATCTAATTGAACTGGATTATGTTATTAAAATGCCTAATCATTTTCTGAACCCTACTAAACTGAGCCATATATCTTGCAGAAATGAGGTCCACAGGAACTATGGTGCACATAATGTATTTCCTTCTAGCATTTGTAGATGTGTTGTCTTTCAACGTCATTGACAGACCCACTTTTCTTGTAGTATGCAAAAAGGTAAATAGGAGTTCCCAACTTACCTCCTCAGTCTATACCATCCATTATTTTACATAATGCTGTCATGTTCCCTCTTATTTGTCTCTTCGCTAAACTAGACAGTCCTAATCTTTTCAGCCTTTTGTGGTGTTTAGATGCTGTTTGTAATTATTAGAACTGGGATCACTGATTGTTGGGAGTCTGAAGGAGGGGGGAGGAGTTGAGGAGGCTGGGAGAGTTACAGAGTGTGCAGCTACAGCTTGGAGAAGAGACTTGCACTGTAAGTAAAGTTCTGTTGAAGTTGTTAACACTTTGCCTGGAGGATACAACATTTTGGCGACGAGGATGGGATCTTCTGCCTCTGAACCCACCTGCACCCTTTCTGCAAAGCCCAGGTGAGCCTCCAATTGCTTTTACTGCCTGGATCCGTATGTTTGAGACTTATCTGCTTGCAATCAGTGCTACAGAGATTTCTGAAGTAAGAAAGCATGCTCTGCTAATCCACTGCCGTGGAGCAGAAGGGCAGCGAATATTTTACACTTTTCCCCTTGCAGATGATAAATATGAGATTGCACTCATTGCATTAAAGAACTTTTTTGTGCCAAAAGTGAATGTAGTAGCTAATCGCTACAGATTTCGCCAGCATGAGCAGAAACCTTTCGCTGTGGATCCCCACAACATCTTGCAAGCTACACAGGATGTCCAGCAAAAGTAGCTCAGTGCAATCATTGCAAAAAGATTGGGCATTTTGCTAAAGTATGTCGCAGTAGCCAGTTCAATCAACAGGTGCATGCAGTTACAATACCAGATGTTACTGTGCTGAGTGTAGACAAAAATCACTACTGCACATATTCCAGAACAGATAAAGTGCCCTGTAAATGTTTCTGCCATACCCTCAGGCAAATCACACTCTATTCAGCTAATGTTGGACACTGGCTCAGCAGTATCTATACTACCTGATTCCATCTATTTGCATTACTTTAAAGATGTGCCTCCTACTGAACCCAAACTTCACTTGGTATGCTATTTGAAAAACCATATTCCAGTACATGGCTGCTTGCCAGCAATAGTTACTTTTGGTGATCACTGTGTAACTGCTAGGGTTACCATATTTTGTGCCTCCAAATGGAGGACACTCCACGGGGCCCCGGCCCCGCCCCCAGCCCCGCCCCCAGCCCCCTCCCCAAAGTCTCCGCCCCCTCCCCTGCTTCCCGCGAACATTTGATTCGCGGGAAGCCTGAAGCAGGTAAGGGAGGTTTGGGGGGTGGAGGCGCGGCCCAGGCTGGCCCCCCCGGCGGCTCCAGCCTGGGTCGGCTCGGGCCCTGGGGTGCCGGCCCCGGGCCCGAGCACCCCCAGCCCGCCCAGCACCGCCGGCCCCTGCCGGCCGCCCCGGCCCCTGCCGGCCTGGCGCACCGCCCCCCAGCACCGCCGGCCCCCGGCCGCCCGGCGCACCCCCCCGGCCCCGGGCCAGCCCCCGGCCCAGCGGCGCCGGATTTTCCCAGACATGTTCGACTTTTTGGGATTTCCCCCCGGACGGGGATTTGAGTCCCAAAAAGCCGGACATGTCCGGGGAAATCCGGACGTATGGTAACCCTAGTAACTGAGGAATTCTACATTGTTCACAAAGGCACTCCTATCCTTGGCAGAGATTTATTAGCTGCTTTAAATCTCAGAGTAGTTAATGGACGAATTGATCTTCCTCAGCAAAGCACTCTTGTGGTACACACACCAGTTTCAACTGGGACCCAACTCCAGGTTGAGGAGAAACTTGGCTGTGCTTATGGGTTTCTGCATAAAGTTAAAATGCGGAATAATGTGTTGCCTGTACAACAGAAATTATGGCGCTTACCATTTTCAGTCAGGGAAGCTGTTTCAGAGGAACTTAGAAAACTTGTTCAAAAGGACATTATTGAAGAGATTAACTCCTCGGAATGGGTTTCACCTATAGTAGTGATGCAGAAGAAGGGTGGAGACATTCGCCTTTGTGTGGACTTAAGGGAGCCAAATAAAGCTATTGTGATTGACAGCCATCCTCTTCCTCACACAGAGGAAGTATTTGCAGAACTCAGTGGAGCAAACATTTTTTCTACTCTTGATTTGCAGAGCGCATACCACCAGGTTATGTTGCATGAAGATAGCAGAGACCTCACAGCATTTATTACACGAGGGCCTATTTTGTTTTAAACGTGTTCCATACGGTCTCGCATCAGCCCCAAGTGCCTTTCAAAAAATGATGTCATTGATTCTGAAGAATCAACATGGAGTTCAGTGCTATTTGGATGATATTATTGTGTTTGGAAATACTACTGAGGAGCATGACAATAACCTGCAGTTTGTACTAAACTGCATCAGCAAATCGGGCCTCAAGCTCAATAGATCCAAATGCAAATTTAGACAAACTGAACTCTCCTTTCTGGGGCATACAATTTCACAGGCTGGACTAAAACCTGATCCAGATCATATCCTGGCAATTTCAAATGCTCCTCCTCCAACAGATTTGCAAACCTTATGTTCCTTCTTGGGTCTTACCTCCTGGTATGCAAATTTCATTCCCAATTATGCTTCTGTCATTGAACCGTTACGAGAATTACTACGGAAAAGTTCAACCTTAGTGTGGACAACGGATGCACAAGTTAGTTTCGAAAGGGTGAAAGACTGGATTGTACATAGTCCAGTACTTGCATTATTCAGTCCCGCATTGCCCACAATTGTAACTACTGATACTTCTGATTATGGACTTGGGGCTGTCCTCACACAACTTCATGAGGACAACACTGAGACGACTGTTGCATTTGCCTCAAGGACACTAAGTATGCTGAGAGAAAATATTCTACAGTTGAAGAAGATGCACTTGCTTGTGTCTGGGCTACAGAAAAATGGAGAACTTACCTGTGGGACCGCACGTTCAAGTTGCGCACAGACTACAGCCCTTTGACGACGTTGCTCACCACGAAAGGACTGGGAAGAGCAGGATATCGTATTGCTAGATGGTCTGCAAGACTACTCTCTTTCAATTATGAACTGGAATATAAGCCTGGAAACAAAAATGTGGTAGCTGATTGCCTTTCTTGCCTGCCTTTGCCTTCACCAGATGGTCCACCAGAGGATGAGGATGTGGTAGTTGTGCTTATTACAAGCGCTCTTACTGCAGTTGCAAGACAACAATTTCAAGCTGCTTGTTCAGCGTGTCCAATTCAACAAAAACTACCGGAATTTCTGACAAAGAGATGGCCCAGTAACCCTAAAAACCTTGACCCAGTTTTGCTGCCTTATTTTAGAGTTCGGGATGAACTTTCTTTGCTCGATGGCTGTGTGCTACGAGGTACACACCGGATACTTGTGCCAGAAGAATTACAGTCAAAACTCACACCTGGCACACAATACTCATCAAGGAATTGTCAGAACCAAACAACGACTACGGGATCTGTATTGGTGGCCAGGGATGGACTCTCAAACTGAAGCACTCATAAAATCCTGTGTCACTTGCCAAATGCATGATAGACAGCAGTGACATGTAACCCTCCATTACAGCCTGTTCCTCTTCCTAAATCTGCATGGGAAAAAGTGGCGATTGACATTGTAGGACCCTTTGACACTGCTCCAATTGACTGTTGTTATGCCATCACTTTAATAGATTATTTCAGCAAATGGCCTGAGGTAGCGTTTACATCGCAAATTTCTTCTGCTACAGTAATTAAGTTTCTCTCTTCAGTTTTTAGCCGTGAAGATAACCCCAAAGAACTGGTTTCAGATAATGGTAGTCAATTTACTTCCCTGGAGTTTGAAACTTTTCTAGCAGAGAGGAACATTTTACACAGGAGGTTATCCCTATATTACCCTCAAGCCAATGGGAAATCGAACGGTTTAACAGAAGTTTGAAAGAGAGTTTGCAAACAGCTAAACTGGAAGGGCGATTTCTTCCAAGCATACCGGGCTACACGACATGCCACACCACAAAGATCACTCACAGAGTTACTTCATGGGAAACAGATGACTACTAAACTGAACATAGCTGGATTGTTAAAGGCACGACCTGATGCCCCAAACAAGGATGATGTGAGAAAGACAGTTGAACAGAACCAAGCAAAGTCTAAGGCTTTCACAGACAAACAGCGGGGTGCTAAGGAACCAAAGTTTGAGTGTGGTTCCTTTGTTAGAATATGAAGACCTGGAATCTTACACAAAGGGGACCATAAATCCACAGCTCCTCTTAAAATCATAGAGAAGAAGGGACCTTACACCTATCGACTTTCTGATGGGTGGGTATGGAATGCTTCTTATCTTGCACCTGCCTATGCACCAAGAGGAGATTATGCCAATACCCAGTCTGCCAATACCCATCTGAAGTCAGATGACTTCAATGTAGAACCAACACAACAAGACATTGCACTGGAACCGGGGCTTGAGAGACGGCCTGTCAGACTCAGACAACCACCAGCCTGGACTAAAGACTATGTTATGTAGTATCTACAGTGTTTTCAGTGTAATATTCCTGCCAACAGTATAGTGTCTTGTTTCATATTTGTTCCTGGGGTTAGAACAACAATGTTTATTTTAATTTGGAAAGTTTCTTAAGAGAGGTGGAAATGTGGTGTTTAGATGCTGCTTGTAATTATTAGAACTGGGAGCACTGGCTGTTGGGAGTCTGAAGAAGGGGGGAGGAGTTGAGGAGGCTGGGAGAGTTACAGAGTGTGCAGCTACAGCTTGGAGAAGAGATTTGCACTATAAATAAAGTTCTGTTTAAGTTGTTAATACTTTGCCTGGAGGATACAACACCTTTCCTCCTATGGAAGTCTCCCCATGTATCTAATGATTTTCATTGTCCATCTCTGACTGTCCCCCCCCCGTATCTCTGGGATATAAAGAGTGTACAGATGATAGCTGAAGCCATGTGAATTTGCTTGTTCAGACCTAAGGTGTAGAGGAGGGAAGCAAAGACAGAACCCTCTAGGAATCCACAGCGATGAGAAGAAGAAACTGCTATTGGCCATACTGAAGGAGCAGTTATAGAGACAGAAGGAGTAGCAAGAGCGGGCAGTGCGACAAAAGCAGACAGGATGTCATGAGTTAAGGATGCGATCGATTCAATCATAACCAGCAATGAGATCAGGAGGATAAGGATGGAGTAGAAGCCCCATGATTTGGTCAGGAAGTGGTCATTGAAATCCTTGATGATGGTAGTTTCATTGGCACGGGAGGGGGGGGAGGGGGGTCATAAAAGCCAGATTGACACACTAGCTAGATGCAGTGTGTGGGATGTTGGTAGAAGGATTCCTCCATGGAAACTGAGATTTGACATTTAGATATGTTTAATCGTCATTGTAATTAGATATTTAAAATCATTCTTTTATTGCTGTTGTCAGCAGCTGGTTCAGTTTGAGGGGAAAGTAATTCAACAGGATAGGCTAAGGGATGATACCTGACACTCCAAGTTCAAGAACTCTGAATCAGAAAAAGCAGGAAGTGTGGTTTGACGATTAAATGGTTCCACCTGTCTATGCATCACACTTTCCCAATACTTTCATGCATGCACACATGATGAGTGCATTCTCCTCTAGCGAAACTATTCAGAGACAAGGAAGTTGAATTGGATCTGTGGAAACCCGGTTCTAGGGAAAAGTCACAGAACTGAAGGAATTGCAAAGAAGATCTTGCAAAACAAACTTGACTAATATGTCATTAGCTGTTAAAACAAGAGGGCTGTGTATTTAAAAAAAATACTTCCTAGCCAAATAGTGTGGGAGGCACTTTCCTCAGCATGCTTTATTGTTCCAGATTAGGGGTGGGCAAACCTTTTGGCCCGAGGGCCACATCTGGGTATGGAAATTGTATAGTGGGCCATGAATGCTCACAAAATTGGGGGTGGGGGTGAGGGCTCCGGCTGGGGGTGCAGGCTCTGGGGTGGGGCCAGAAATGAGGAGTTCAGGGTGCAGGAGAGGGCTCCAGACTGGGGCAGGGGATTGGGGTGCAGGGGGGTGAGGGCTCCAGCTGGGTGTGAGGGCTCTGGGGTGGGGCTGGGGATGAGGGGTTGGAGGGTGCAGGAGGGTGCTCCAGGCTGGGACTGAGAAGTTCAGAGGGTGGGAGGGGGATCAGAGCTGGGGCAGTGGGTTGGGGCATGGGAGGAGGTCAGGGTGCAGGCTCTGGGTGGCACTTACCTCAAGCAGCTTTCAGAAGCAGCAGCATGTCTCACGTTCTGCTCCTACAAGGAGGCACAGCCAGGCGGCTCTGTGCACTGCCTTGTCCGCAGGTGCCACCCCACAGCTCCCATTGGCCTGGTTCCTGGCCAATGGGAGCTACGGGGGCAGAGCTTGGGGCAGGAGCAGTGTGCGGAGCCCCCTGGCTGCCCCTATACTTAGAAGCTGGAGGGGGGGGACATGCTGCAGCTACCAAGAGCTGTGCAGAGTGGGTCAAGCCCCGGGCGCTGCTCCCCAGCTGGAGCGGGGCAAGCCTGGACCCCACTCCCTGGTGGGACCTCAAGGGCCAGATTAAAATATCTAGAGGACCAGATGCGGGCCCTGGGCCATAGTTTGCCCACCCCTGTTCTAGATTTATTGTTCAGGAAAGTAAGTGTGTACTTTGAATTGTACCGAATATTTCAAAGGGATAAAATCTAGCAACAATTTGCATGAAGCTGCAGAAAAGTTAAGGGCAGAGTTGTCTCTTGCAGTTTTCAGTTCCCACTAGGGATTACAACTGCTGATGAAATACTTTGTTTTTATTTCCAAATGGCAGCCTTCCTCCTTACCTGAGATCTTTTCTCCTTCTGTCAAGACATGATGAATTCTAGAATAACTGTAAAATCCATGGGGCAAGGATAATAGCTGCAATTCAGCAAAGTACTCAAGCATGAGTGTATCATCAAGGGCATGAGCAATCCTATCATTAGGCCTGTTCAGACACTTATAGTTGTGCATGTAATCAGTTGCCTTGCAAATTGTAACATGTTTTGTTTGTAAAGCACTGTGCACACCTCTGGCCTCAGCCACATCTAGTGCACTATATGCAAATATGAAATTCCTGAATTTTTCCTCCCAGAGGAAACTTGGACTTACAGAGTTAGGCACCATTAGCCCCATTGATTTCAGAAGGAGTTAGGGTCCTAACCCGCTTAGATGTTTTTGTAGATCCCACCAGGTGCCTATCTGCATCTTTAGGTGCCTAAATATCCTTGTAAATCTGGCCCATAGCTCCTATTTTAAGTGAGTCTGACAATGGTGAGACTCAGGGACTGGCTTCTTTTTGGCATCTTTTCCCTCTTGTTCATTCTATTTAATGTTACTTACCCATTTGCAACACCTGCTAATCTCACACCCGTGGCAGCAACTCAAACATTGGGCTTCGATTCATCCCCACATTGGTTCAGCACCTGGGAGCTGGTTTGTGCCTCCCCTCTCCTGAGTCCAGTTTGGCCCCTGGTTAAGGGTAGCCCTAAATTACCCTACATTGTACCATGACTGTCATGATCCTTATGAACACTGCAGCCCACTGTGCAATAGTTGGGGCATGGGAATGACCTGGCCATGCATCCTTGGCTTGCACCTTCCCACTTTGGATCTACCCCCCAATGTGGGCCCACGTGGGGAAGGCCTCACAGATCTGGCTTTGCTGGCTCTATGCCTGCTAGAAAGGCCTCTTGCACTAGGGGTATTCCCTCAGGACGCCAAATGGATGAGCCAGGGGAAAGGGGCCTTAGCGCAACAATGAAATTGGCCTCTGAGGTTTTGGAGGCAGACCTGAGACATCACCAAAAGGCAGTCTCAGGTCAAAATTCTGAGGCTAGATGCATGTATAGTGCACACGTGTAAGGCCTTGTCTGTACTAGAAATATCGTACTGCTTTACCTGAGTCCATTTTAAATCAGTCTAGTTAAATCAGTGCAATTCCCTAATATAGACACAAACCAGGGAAGAAATATTTCATATTCACAGATCTCGTTCAAGAGTTTAATTTAGCCCTTGGATGCTGCATCAAGCCCAAAGATAACACATTTTCAGGCTTTGATCCAAGTGTCCTAGGTCTAACTAGTCTTGTCAGTTTAACCCTTGGTTAAATTGGTTTAGTTTAGATCAGTAAATTAGAATGTTTGTGCTAGATAGGCTATAGCAGTGCAACTGTAGTGTATGTAGACACTACAGCAATGGCAGGGGTTCGTCCATTGCTGGAGTATATCCACCTCTCTGAGAGGAAGTAGCTGGATCAACAGAATTCTTCCCTTGACGTTGTAGTGTCTAGACTGGGGCTAAGGTTGGCTTAATTATATCACACAGGGTAGTGTGTGGATCAGGGGTCGGCAATCTTAGGCATGCGGCCCATCAGGGTAATCCGCTGCTGGGCCGCAAGACATTTTGTTTACATTGACCATCCACTGGCATGGCCCCCCGCAGCTCCCAGTGGCTGCAGTTTGCCGTTCCCGGCCAATAGGAGCTGTGGGAAGCGGCGACCAATATGTCCCAGGGCCTGCACTGCTTCCCACAGCTCCTATTGGCCGGGAACGGCGAACCACGGCCACGGGGAGCTGTGGGGGGGGGGCCGTGCCAGAGGATGGTCAACATAAACAAAATGTCTCATGGCCAGCCAGCGGATTACACTGATGTGCCAAAGGTTGCCAACCCCTGCTGTAGCCCTAACTCTGTAGTGTAGATCAGCCCTTACCGAATTAATCTAACGTAATGTAACGTTTAAACTAATTTAAGTGCATCTACACTAAGGGCTTTCACCTAGATGAATTTAACAAAATGAATTTAAACTTAAGTTAATCAAGCAAGTGCAGCTTTTCTAGTATAGGCAAAGCCTAGTGAAGACACAGTCTGGCCCTATATGTTTAGGCTATGTAACGTTTTACTTGGGATTTGTGTTTGAAGAAAAAAAGGCAGCATTCCTCATTAACATTTAAAAACAGGATTAAAAGATGCATTTGTTGCTGCTTTTAATAGTACTTAATTCCTGATTATTTTACAGCCTTTAACTGGGTAGTGCCCTGCAGCTCTTTAGTGAGGGACACTATACAAATGAAAGTTATAAAAAAAATCTCAGAAAGAGTCAAATTGCTGACAAATGAATTTAGTGATGGTGAATCTATGTGAACTGGGTGGTGTTGCAAAATTGGTCAGGCCCAGAGACACTGAGATCAAGATCCTGAAAGTGTCTCATCTTTGGGTCAAATTCTGCTCTTAATGTAGCATCCAAGGGCAGAATTCAACCCTTACAAGATATCTGTAAATATAGAATGTTTTCCCCCCAGTTCTGTGAATAGCTGACTTGAGGCTTATATCTTTGAGTGCTCAGGCCCATATGGTGCACAGTGATCAAGGGGCCAAATAGGTTCAGTGTGCACAGGAAAATGGTGTAAGTGACATCAAGAGAGGAGTCTGGTTGGTTATGTTGCCTCTGTTACGTGCACAACATATGTGTAACCCTTCTGCCAGTCAGAGTTGGCAGCAACAAGGGCTGGGTTCAGTATCTACGGGTTCCTTTTCAACAATACAACACAATCCAGCTCGAGCCCCCACCCAGTGACCTGGGACAATTACACACCACCCCTGGGTGCCTCTAAGAGGCAATATTTTCCCTCTTGCAAGCAGAGTCTTAGTGTAACAAAACAAAAAATTTTTATTAGAAGGAGGGAAATAATGCAGCATTAATTTGGGGAAACACTGCAAACAGGGTATATAAACATACACCATGAGCAAAAGACCCACCACCAAGTAAGCTGGGCAGTGTCCTTTTCCCCTCAGGTTCTTAAAGGGACTTTTGGATTATTGGATTTAACATGCCCATCCCATCTCTGCACTCTACTCACAGTTGCTGTCTTTGGACAGTGCGGACCCAGAGTTCAGAGGTACATCTGCAGAGGTCACCTCCCACCCTGGGGGGAGCAGGGGGAGGTAAGGAGGCACCTTACTCGCGCCACTGCTCGGGTACTCATTCACCACCACTCTCTGTGGGGCTCTGCTCCGGCACTCTCGGGCAACCCCCTCCTGGCCGCTCACCATGCCTCTCCACCAGCCATCCTGCTGGCCACACCAAGGTGTTTTCAGGAACCCCCACTTAACATAACTCTTAGTGATTTCAGCAGTTAGTGGGAGCAGCTTTACTGCTTGTGCACAGTAGTCAATCTCTTGCATCAGACACTGTACCAAAGCAGGTCTAATACTTAGACCTACACATCAATGATTTCAGCTTTGTAGCATTTAACAAGACTCTCAATCAAGTCTAAATTAGCTCTATTACACAGTAGAGAGAGGTAGGATCAAATGATGTCTGGGATCCTTCAGCACAGCCCACACCATCAGATACAAATATCTACCCCCACCCTCTCCTCACTCACCAGAGCTCTGGAACCCATGACCCCTGCCTAGCGAGCAGGGCCGGCTCCAGGCACCAGCTTCTCAAGCAGGTGCTTGGGGCGGCGGCTCCGGAGAAGGGCGGCACATCCAGGTATTCAGCAGCAATTCGGCGGACGGTCTCTCACTCCGCCTGGGAGCGAAGGACCTCCTGCCGAATTGCCACTGCAGATCGCGATCGCGGCTTTTTTTGTTTTGTTTTGTTTTGGCTGCTTGGGGTGGCCAAAACCCTGGAGCCGGCCCTGCTAGCAAGTACTATTTAGTTGAGGGTAAGTCCCTTAATCGGGAAATGCCAAGTACAATTCTGCTACCCTTGATTCACATAGCAAGGATAACAACCCTTTATTACCCCTATCCCAATAACAAGGAGACTGGGGATCCCACACTAGCCAAAAGAGACCATTTGGGCAAGCAATTCCATCATGCTGAGCACCTCGACAGGGTGGGCATTCCCATGCAAATGAGATCAGCTCCTGAAGCCTTTTTCCACAGCTCACCACTAGATGTCAGGGGAGAGCTCATTCAGTCTCTGCTTACCTCTGCATTGCCAGTATGAACAATCATGGTCACACATACAAGCAAGACTCAGTTTCCTATCTGGCAGACCTAAATTATGCAGCATTCCACCTCAAATCCTCTTCAGTTTTCTGTCCCTCATCTCCTACATACCCGGTAGTATAATAGAATCAGTACAGTCACCCTTGTTGTTTATTATTTCTGATATTCAATTTATTTTACACTGCCCTACATTTTCAATAAATTGCTGGTGTTGGTATGTACTGTGTAATTATATTGTAGAAATTGGTGTTGAGGGAAAGGGAGACGCTGAAGGTCTTAGCAGCTGGGTTGGCACCCAGGGAGGCCTCAGAAATTATGTTGTTTTCTGGCAACTATAGGATATAATAGGCCAGGGAGGCAGGGTTTGGGGGGTTTGCATGGGATGGGCTTCACCAGAGGAAGTTTTTGCTTATTATTATGCACCATACAGGTTCCAGGGCAGCTGAGGAGGTGGTATTTCCTACTCAGCTTCCCAGGTTCACCAGTAATCTCCCTGGAGTCCAGGGAAGCTACTGATGAACCCAGGAAGCTGAGTAGCAAATACCACCTCCTCAGCCACCCTGGAACCTGCATGGCTCATATAAAAAACTCTAGTTCTTAGGGAAGAGCTTTTGCTTTTTTGCCAGGCAGCTTGGGAGGGGAGGCGCTGCCCGGCGCGTTTCTCATTCCACAGCTGGGGCCAGCCTGGGGCTCCAACAGACATGGGGTGGTGGTTGGGAGGGGGCCTCAGAGCTCTGGCGGGTAGGGGATGGGACCTCAGGCAGAAGGGATGGGGCCAGAGGACTAGTCTCCCTGAAGGGGATGTTCACCCACCACCCATGATGGCAGCCAGGAGACAGTTGGAAGTGTGGACACTGGAGAGAGAAATGTGGAAAGGGGTAGAGGTAATTTTACATTTTGGGGAGCGAGTAGATCACACCTTTCAGCGTATTGCCCCAGCCTGTCTGCAGACATCACTGTATTGGATTGATTCATTGGACTCACATTTTGAAAGCTTTCTTGGTAACAAGAATAAACTCAGTATTTTTTAAGTGGAAGCTTAGGTTCTGGAAAACAGCTACGCGGAGAATTCAAAAGGAAAATTGTACAGCAACTTACCTGGTTGTATAGTCACATTTTACCTGTTTATAAGAGTAATGGCTGGAGAAGAGCACACCGTGACCCATAATCTGAACACATACATGCACAGATTTGAAAGAGGTGTAAGGAAAGTGTCAGTTTAAGCTTCCCAGGCAGCTTTACACTCCCAGCCCTGTGAGTCACCTGGGTCTGTATCCTGTCTCTGACAGCAATCAATACCATATTTCAGAGGAGGGTGAGAGAACCCTGAGGTGGTATAGCGAAGCGAGTCTCACCAGGGCAGCACCTCCTGCTGGTCATCCTGGGAATTAGCTTTTTCCAGCTCCGGAGCACCCTCTGCTGGCTGATGTCTCGCCTGCCTCAGGCCCTGTGTCCTTCCCAGACCCTGGTGCCCTTTACCTCAGGGTTCTGCCCCAGCAGTACCCCCACTCTCTAGGTCCATGCTCTGGGTCTCCCCTCCCAGGGGAACCCCCAACTCTCTAAATCCACCTTGCCTCAGTGGCTACTGTCAGTCATCATCTAGCCCACGCTCACTGAGACAGAGTGCAGTCTGTCATGGCCACTCATCATTGGCAAGGAGGTTGGACTAGCTACCTCTGCCTATCTCTGGGCTGCTGTCTCTGCAACCCCAGTACCTGTTTTGGCCCTTAGCAAGGCCTGCAGCCTGGGATTTGCCAGACTGGAGCTCCTCTTGCCTTTCCCCAGCCCTACTTTATTCCCAGGTACCTTTCTCTCAGGCAGCTAGCCCATACCACTTCAGGGCTAGAGTGAGACTCCTTCTCTTCTGGCCCACAGCCCTCTTATCAGGGCCAGCTGGGCCCTAATTGAGCTGGCCACAGCTGTGGCTGCTACTCCAATCAGCCTAGCTTGGCTGTTTTAACCCCTGTTCTCCAGGAGTGGGGCAGCTGCCCCACTACAGGTGGATAATTGTAATTTGTCTACAAGAGAAATTTCTTTTTCATCTGTTCACCAAGAAAGAGGTTAGCTTCTCCTCTTAAGTAGGAGAGCTTATATCTCTTCCAAACGTTAAGAATATTTTTCTTTTAAAAGAATCCTAATTTAAATGTGTTCCTATCAACTATATTAAAGTCCAGTCCTTTTCTGAATCCTGCTAAACTCTTGAACGTAGCAATATCATGTGGCAAAGAGTTTCATAGATTGTGTGTTGTGTAAAAAGTTATGGTTTGAAATTTGCTGCCTTTCATTTTCATTGAATTCCCTTTGGTCTTTTTTATGACTGAGAAAGGGGCAGGAGTGCCTGACTTACCTTTTCTAGTCCATTCGTTAATTTGTATATGGCTATCATGTCCCCTATTATTTGTCTCTGTCCTAAATGAAACAGTCCACTCTCTTCCATTTCTCCTCATAAAGGAGTCTCTCCATACCTCTAATCATTCTCATAAGAATGGTCCTACTGGGTCAGACCAAAGGTCCATCTAGCCCAGTATCCTGTCTTCTGACAGTGGCCAGTGCCAGGTGCCCCAGAAGAAATGAACAGAACAGGTAATCATCAAGTGATCCATCCCCTCTCGCTCATTCCCAGCTTCTGGCAAACAGAGGCTGGGGACACCATTCGTGCCCATCCTGGCTAATAGCCATTGATGGACCTATCATCATCAGCTATCTTATCAGCTATCTGTGAACCCCTTCTATTTCTGATTTGTCTTTTTATTTTTGAGATAGGGTATCCCAAACTGCATCCTCTATTCCAGGAAAGGGTGCATGTTCCATTGACTTCCATAATGGTATGATCAATTTTTCATTATTATTTTCCTTCCTTATACATCTTAAGATTTTGTTTGCTTTTTTGGTTGCTGCTGCACATATTGAATTGTCAACAGTGACAACCAGGTCTAACTCCTGAACAGTTACATTTAAAATAGAAGCTAGTAATGAGGATTATTATATCAAATTATTCCTTAAATATTCCACTGTATATTATTTGCTTTTTCCAAGAGTGAAGTTCATCTACCACTGTGTTGACATTGAAGATAGGCCAAGAAAGATTTTAAGGATTCCCTGGGAACAAGACTCCCATGATGCTTTGCCATTAAGATGAAGCTAACTTTAGAGAATGGGTTTGCAGAGAGCAGCAAAAGAGGGCACCGGAGGAGTTTGTTGGGGTAAGATTATTGGTGTTGCAGATGACCAGGAGTACCCATGACTCTCCACTGGACTGAAACTTTGCCCAGGACTCCTGAACTCTGAGTGCAGACACATTGCTCAGTGTCTGCTAGGGGCAGCAGAGCCTTCACAAAAGTGGGGTGGGGAACAGAGGCCCTGTCCCCCTCTGTGGCCCCACTTCTGCCCCTCCATTTCCCCCTGAGGCCCCACCCCTGGCAAAGCCAGAAGCTGGAGTTAGCCAGAAGCTGCGGACCGCCATCTGCCCAGGGTGGAGGGGCCAAGAGCAATCCCTGGTCCATGTCTCCACACCACGGGCACCCCCCAGGGCAGGAGGGTCCGCGGCTCCCCATAGCTGCCCACGCAGCTCTTACCCCGACACAGCTCCGGCTGGGGGATGAGGCCTCAGAGCTGCCCAGGAGCCACAGACCCTCCATCTGCCAGAGCTTTCTTCAGAGCAGATTCCATCTTGGCCATGAGGGCACTAAAGTTACACTAAGGAAAAGCTTCCAACTTTGCAATAGTTTTATTAGCCCAGTTAGCAAAATCACAAACACTCCACCCAGCAAGGTAGATAGAGATAACACAGAATGAGCGTCTGAGCTCCCATATACTAACTCACACCATCCCTTGCAGAACAACTTGAAGTGTTAGTCATTATTTTCCTCCTCCTCAACATCATCTTCCTTGTCACCCGGACCAGTGAGTGTCATCCTGGCCCCTCCCAAGGCTTGCAGGCTGGGATAAAGCTTTGATAATGTGTTATACTGACGCCACTGTGCCTAATGCGTATTCAATAGCAGATTCATCCCCTTTTCCTTATCTGTATTTCCTCACCCTACTAATGCTGGGGTGCCTTTCTCCCATAGGTTACTCGGCCTTTTACCTCAAGTTCCTTAGCCTATATGTCCATTAGTTACCATGGCATTCTTGTGGTCAGACATCTGCTGATGTACCTAACTTTAAAATGTCTCAAGCTGGTATAAACTAGCATCTTCTTGTTACCTGTCAGCGGTTTAGTCAAACGTGCGTATTACAGCATTCAGTCTTTTGGTAGCTTATGATCTAGGGTTCAGGGCTGGCTCCAGGCACCAGCCCACCAAGCATGTGCTTGGGGCGGCGCCTGGAGGGGGGCGGCGTGGCGGGGCGCTCAGGCCCGAGAACGGGGCCGCAACTGGGCTCGCCGCCCTCCCCGCGGCGCTCCGGCCACCGGGGAGAGCGGAGCCGCAGCGGGCTCGCCGCCCTCCCCCCGGCGTTCCAGTCGGGGAGAGCGGGGCCCCAGCCGGGCTCACCGCCCTCCCCCAAGCGCTCTGGTCGCCCGGGGCTCTCCGCCCTCCCCCCGGCACTCTGGCCGCCGGGGAGAGCGGAGAGCCCCAGTTGGGCTCTCCGCCCTCCCCCCCTGTGCTCTGACCGCTGGGGAGAGCGGAGAGCCCCAGCCAGGCTCTCCGCCCTGCTCCTGGCACTCTGGCCGCCGGGGAGAGCGGAGAGCCCTGGCCAGGCTCTCCGCCCTCCTCCCGGTGCTCTGGCTGCTGGGGGCTCTCCGCCCTCCCCCCGGCGCTCTGGCCGCCGGGGAGAGCGGAGAGCCCCGGCCGGGCTCTCCACCCTCCTCCCAGCGCTCTGGCTTACCTTTGCCTTCCCTAGCAAATATGTATACTTGTAGCAGGGGTGGTCAAACTTTTCGGCCCGAGAGCCACATCTGGGTATAGAATGCTCACCAAATTGGGGTTGGGGTGCGGGAGGGGGTGAGGGCTCTGGCTGGGGAGGTGGGGTGTGGGAGGGGTGAGGGCTCCGGCTGGGGGTGCAGGCTCTGGGGTGGGTCTAGGGATGGGAGGTTTAGGGTGCAGGAGGGGGCTCTGGGCTGGGACCAAGGGGTTTGGAGGGTGGGAGGGGGATCAGGGATGGGGCAGAGGGTTGGGGAGTGGGAGGGAGTGCAGGCTCTGGGGCAGCGCTTACCTGAAGCAGCTCCAGAAGCAGTGGCATGTCCCCACTCCAGCTCCTATGCATGGGGCAGCCAGGGGGCTCCGCTCCACACGCTGCCTCGTCCGCAGGCACCGCCCCCACAGCTCCCATTGGCCACGGTTCCTGGCCAATGGGAGCTGTGGGGGAAGCACTTGGGGCAGGGTCAGCGTGTGGAGCGGAGCTCCCTGGCTGCCCCTATGCATAGGAGCCAGAGAGGGTACATGCCGCTGCTTCTGGGAGCCATGCGGAGCAGCCCCTGACCTTGATCCCCAGTTGCAGCACCGGAGCGGGGCAAGCCCCCACCCTGCTCCCCAGCGGGAGCTCAAGGGTCAGATTAAAATGGCTGGCGGGCTGGATGCAGCCCACAGGCCATAGTTTGCCCACCCCTGACTTATAGGCTACAGTGGTCCCAGCCAGCTGGGGAACCCCATTCTCTGAAAGCCTGCTAGTATTTCAGGAATATTTCTAATGGCCACCACCCCTTGGTAAGTCACAGTAAGACCTGCCTGGCAATCACTTCTCCACAGGGGTCTGTGGAGGACAGACAAGTTCTCCCACAACATACCACCAACCAATTCCTAGAGCAGCTCCAGGTGGTGCAGCACTAGGGTTCCTGGGATATCCCTAGAAATCCTATCATGAAACACGTGTCACTGCAGCATGAGTAGGGCCCTACCAAATTCGCAGTCCATTTTGGTCGATTTCACAGTCATTGGATTTTTAAAATTGTAAATTTCATGATTTCAGATATTTAAATCTGAAATTTCAGGGTGTTGTAACTGTAGGGGTCCCGACCCAAAAGGGGATTGTAAGCGGGGTGGAGGGGGGAGGTTGCAAAGTTATTGTAGGGGGGGTTGTGGTATTACCACTCTTACTTCTGTTCTGCTGCTGGTGGCAGCACTACATTCAGAGCTGGGTGGCCAGAGACCAGTGGCTGCTGGCCAGAAGCCCAGCTCTGAAGGCAGAGCCTCCACTAGCAGCAGCGCAGAAGTAAGGATGGCATGGTATGGTATGGCCACCCTTACGTCTGTGCTGCTGCCTTCAGAGCTGGGCCCTCGGCCAGCAACTGCCACTTTCCAGCCGTCCACCTCTGGAGGCAGCAACACAGAAGGAAAGGTGGGCTAATATGGTATTGCCACCCTTAAATCTGTGCTGTTGCTGGCCGGGCACTGCCTTCAGGAGCTGGGTGCCCGGCCAGCAGCCACTGCTCTCTGGCCACCCAGTGCTGACGCAGCGCAGAAGTTAGGGTGGCAGTACTATGACCCCCCTACAATAATCTTGCGACACCCCTCTCCTCCAACCCCTTTTTGGGTCAGGACCCCCGGTTTGAGAAACGCTGGTCTCTCCCGTGAAATCTGTATAGTATAGGGTAAAAATACACAAAAGACCAGATTTCACGGGAGAGACCAGACTTCACAGTCTGTGATGCGTTTTTCATGGCTGTGAATTTGGTAGAGCCCTAAGCATGAGGTATACAGTGTATGGTGAGCATGTGGCTCTGCTGTGTGGACTCTCAGAGATGAGTGTGGCTAACAAGAAAGCCAGGATGTGGGAACACACCCATTGTAGGTACACCCAGACACAAGTTACTGGGCTCAGTACAGAAGTAACTGGGTGAAATTCTTTGGCCTGTGATATACAGGAGGGCAAACTAGAAGACTTAATAATCCCTTCTGGTTTTTGAATCTATGAGTTCCAGTGGCACAACAGGAACTTAACCTAGACAGCGAAGCTGTCCTGGTGCTATTCTTTCAGGACTTTTTTATATCTCATGAAGAAGCATAAAAGGGCACAAGCACAATACTTTTCTTTTATTGGTCATCTTTGATTGTATAAGTAATAGTAGTAGTTATTTAAAAAATTAAAAATTGGAAGTAAAATCCTATTGAGGAAGATAGAAAGGATCATAAACTCTGGCAAGTCAGGTGTAAAAGTGTAATTAGGCAGGTCAAAAAATTTGAAGCGTAACTAGCCAAAGACTCAAACACAAACAGCAAAAAAAAAGTTTAAGTACATCAGTCAGGCAACTGGTGCTAAAGGAGCACTTGAGGAAGACAAGGCAATCGCAGAGAAGCTAAATTATTTTTTTGCATCTGTCTTCACTGCAGAGGATGTGAGGGAGATTCCCACACCTGAGCCATTCTTTTTAGGTGAAAAATCTGAGGAACTGTCCCAGATTGAGGTGTCAGTAGAGGAGGTTTCGGAATAAATTGATAAATTAAACAATAATAAGTCACCAGGACCAGATGGTATTCACCCAAGAGTTCTGAAGGAACTCAAATATGAAATTGCAGAACTACTAACTGTGATATGTAATCTATCATTTAAAACAGCTTCTGTATCAGATGACTGGAGGATAGCTAATAAGACAACAATTTTTTAAAAAGGCTCTAAAAGCAATCCTGACAGTTACAGGTCAGTAAGTCTAACTTCAGTACCAGGCAAATTGGTTGAAACTATAGTAAAGAACAGAGTTATCCGACAAATAGACAAAAACAATATGTTGGGCAAGGGTGAACACGGCTTTTGTAAAGGGAAATCATGCCTTGACAATCTATTATAATTTTTTGAGAAGGTCAACAAACATGTGGACCAAGGTGATCCAGTGGATATAGTGTACTTGGACTTTCAGCAAGCCTTTGACAAGGTCTCTCACCAAAGGCTCTTAAGCAAGGTAAGCAGTAATGGTATAAGTGGGAAGGTCCTCTCATGGATCAGTGACTGGTTAAAAGACAAAAAACAAAAGGTAGGAATAAATGGTCAGTTTTCAGAATGGAAAGAGGTAAATGGTGGTACCCCCCAGGGGGTCTGTACTGGGACCAAAGCTCTTCAACATACTCATCAATGATCTGTAAAAAGGGGTAAACGGTACTTTTGCAGAAGATACAAAATTACTCAAATAGTTAATTCCAAAGTGGACTGCAAAGAGTTACAAAGGGATCCCACAAAACCGGGTGGCTGGGCAACAAAATGGCACATGAAATTCAGTGTTGGTAAATACAAAGTAATGCACATTGGAAAATATAATCCCAATTATAAATACAAAATGATGGGGTCTAAATTAGCTTTTACCACATGAGAAAGAGATCTTGGAGTCATTGTTCACTGAAAACATCTGCTTCATGTGCAGCGGCAGTCAAAAAAGCTAACAGAATGTTAGGAACCATTAGGAAAGGGATAGGTAATAAGACAGAAAATATCATAATGCCACTATATAATTCCAATGTACGTCCACACCTTGAATAACGTGTGCAGTTCTGGTTGCCACATCTCAAAAAGATATAGTAGAATTGGAAAAGGTACAAAAATGATTCTGGGTGTGGAACAGAGAGCAATTAAAAAGGAGGAGAGGTTTAAAAAGACTGGGACTTTTTAGCTTGGAAAAAAGATGACTAAAAGGGATCTGATAAAAGTCTGTAAAATCATGAATGGTGTGGAGAAAATGAATAAGGAAGTGTTATTTACCCCTCCACATAACACAAGAACCAGGGGTCACGCAATTAAATTAATAGGCAGCAGGTTTAAAACAAATAGAAGGAAGTACTATTCTTCACACAATACCATCCCACAATGCCCAACACTATCAGTTAAATTGATGCAAGCACTCCTGATTAGGACCCGTGCTGCTGACACTAGGACTGTAGTGTTAACATGCAAAAGCAATGTGCCGTGGCTGTATAGCAACGTAATTTAGGTCGACTTAATTTTGTAGTGTAGACTTGCCCTAAAACAGGCCCGCTGTCCTGATGTGTTGACAATTTAAAAAGGCAACATAGAGGAGAGGACTGAGAAAAGGGATAAAACAGAGATTAGCTAGGACCTCTGTGTATTTCATAATAGCGAAATAATGCTGTAACATGCTCAAATGAACATTAACTGATAAAACTAGATAATACTTAATCCTGCTTCAGTGCAGGGGATTGGACTAGATGACCTACCAAAGTCTCTTCCCATCCTGCATTTCTATATCAGTCCTGCTTCGCCAGGTTTGAATAAAGAACATGAACCTGATTCGCCAATGCTTTGCACCTTGTGTATGCGCCTAACCCTTTGCAAAGTGAGTGTAAAATACTACTAGTCTGATTTGAAAATATTTTATATCGACTTTGCACTTACTTAGTACAGGCATTGATGAGTAAACAATGTGCAAGGCATTAGAGAATCAGGCCCCATGTTTGTTTTAAAGGGCTCACATCCAAAGCATCTTATCAAGTCCTCCCCCTTTCACTTTGATCCATCAAGCAACAATCCTGGAGAGGTTTCTATAGCAGTCAGCGGCTATTTTGTTCAGTTGCTCCATGGCTGGAAATGACTAGAATGAGTTTGAAAGGGTGAATAGATGTCCAGGTAGGTGTGTCAGTTAGAACTACACCTGGACAGCATTAATTTCTGACAGGTTGGATGCCTGTTTAAAGGCAATAATCATTTCTTAGCTCACAAGGGTGTTGTGACGTGTCACTAGAATTAGATAGTTGTGCGTAAAAGGCTGTGATGATGCAAAGTACTACACATTATGTAATATGGTGTCAGGAAAGGGTGACACCCCTTCTTGAGGGCCTGAAGGTCCAAACCCACTGAAGTCAAACTCAATGAAAGTCTTCCAAGTGATTTCAATGGGCTTTGGATCAAGACCTAAAATTTTAGCGCAGCTGAAAAATTTTAACATTATTTTAAAATACCTTAGTTGCTGTGGGAGATAGAAGTGGAAATTCTGGGCATATAACAGGCAGATCCAGCTCTGCATTACAGCCAGGCTGTGCAACTGCCTAGGGTGGCAAGACTAAGGATGTGGCAGTGCTGTCTATGCACCTGACTTGGCACATAGAGAGCAGAAGGCTAACTGGCAGGGCTGACAAGGGGGAAGCTGGTACAAATTACCGGGGCCAAGTGGTCCGGAAGGGGGCCCGGGGCCCGGCTTCCCCAGCTTCCCCCCTCTCTCGTCGGCCCTGTTTAGCCGGTCCGCCCTTGCTGGGTGGCCCGAAAATTTTTTTTCACTGGGGCCCGAATCCGCGTTTGGCGGCCCTGCTGACTAGTGCCCTGAGTCCACCCTCTGCAGCTCTCTCTCCCTTTCCACGCCTGTCTCCAGTGCTCATGCTAGCCAAGGAGTTAGGTTTTTATATTTGAAGAAACCCAGTCTGAGTGGCACTTGCTCTGTCCCCCTGGTTCTGGGCTCTCCCTTTCACTAACCTGTTGGCTCAAATCCAGATTGCCAAGAAAGGGAAGCTCAGCTGAAATTAACCAACCCCAGCCAACCTGGGCTGCAGTGTACAGAGTGCCCTTCCCAATGAACAGAGGGCTGCAGTTTCCTTCCCAATGAGCAGTGGGCGCCCTCCTGATGATGACAGTGTACAGTTGTAGTTGCTTCTGGTGTGCAACAGAATAAGAAGAACATGAAATGGATTTTATTAAGACTGTTGAGGTGCTTTTGAATGATTTTGTGACTATACTCACCTGTGTGTGTGTGTGTGCGTGCGCATGCGCTTGTCTACACTACGCAGCACAAAACTTTTGTCTTTCATGAGGGGGCTTTTTTTAAGTATCCATGAAAGACAAAAGTTTTGTCGACAACGTCGCAGTGTAGACAAGCCCTCTGTGTGTGTGTGTGTGTATATATATAATTCTCTGTTTAATTCTCTGGAAATTTTGTTCGGTGACATTTTTTACTCCTTCTCAGTGCTTAAACAGCTACATCTAGCGACTTTTCAGGGTTTGTCTGGTGACTTCCTGATACGTGGAGTAAAATGTAGGGCTGCCTGTGGAGACTTGATAAGCATTGCCTCGAACAGGTGAGAGGCTGCTACACCGGTGGCCCTACACTAGATGTCAGCTGCCCAAGATGCTTGGACAGATAGCTTCTGGAGTGGATATGGTCTCTGCCTCTGGCCTTGGCTGAGCTGTCATCAGCACTTTTTGAACAGTTGGTGGTTTCCCTCCTCCTAAATACTGGTCTAAACAGTGGACTAACTGCGTGAAAGTTAATGGCCTATGAAATATAGGAGGTCAGATTAGAAGATCTAATGGTCCCTTCTGATTTTAAACTCTGAAAAAAAAATATATTTCTGTCATTATTATCCCACTACCAGCCAATCCCTTAATGAACTAATTTTATATAAAAAGTGTGCGTTCGCTCAAATCCAGCCTCCACTGCAGAAGTAGAATACAGCGGCTAATTACTGTCATTTCAACCTGAGCGATCTGTTTGTATCATCTTATATTTTCACCAGAAAGGGGATTTTCAGGGCAAAAACACGAGTGCTGTGCCTTGGAGAAGTTTTCTATGCTCAACATGTCATCAGAAAAATGCTTGGAGGCAGAAGCTAAGTCAAACATGGGCTAATCTGCAGCCACAGGCTCTCATTCTCCCATTCAGAGGTTATCTGTGGGTCTGTCTTTTCTTGTGAGTTACCACATGCTGTAGCTTGTGTCCCATTGACTCAACCCTGACCACACACAACTATGGAGCTCTGTAAAAATGAGTGCAATTGCAGTTGCTGGTACTGAAAGCTACATGCAAACATGGGGAACGACTGCTGAATAGGCGTATATGCAGTGATAGGGGAGTTCTGATTCAGAAGCAGGGAATAGGTAGGTGGCAAGAAAACACCATTGGGTGAGAGGTCCCTGGCAGAATTGCGGGAAGACTTTGACAGACTAGCAGTCCTTGATTGTTCTCTTGCCGCCCTAGCCTGTATGCACACTACAGAGAGGTGGTGTTAGCAGCTGAGCTCACTCAACGTGTTCTATACCCTCCCGGTTGTGCTGCCCAACTCATGCTATCACCAGCTGAGAGACAGGCGTTGAGTTGCTGTGGGTGGAGGGTGTCAAGTTGCTGGAACACTCGAGCTATAACGTGATAACTCACCAGTGAAGACAAACCACTAGTGGGAGAAGAGTTCCATGGATTCCACAGCCAGTAAGGAAAGTCCAGCAGGCATCAGATGACAAAGATGAGAGGCAAGGTAACCATTATCGATTTGCGTCATCAGTTGTTACTTTTGCCACGAATCAGCTAACTTGGTACAACTGCTGGCATTTAAAGGGAAGAGCAGTTATAACCCATAGGTGCCAAATAATGGGACTCTATTGTCGGATATATGAAATCGGATGATGCTATTAGAACAATAACATGACTTGCAGAGACCCGCGTTTACAGCAGTGGGCAGTACAGAGACTTGACACTGGATTACTTGATGAAGCACACCTGATTCCTCTCAGAAGTAGAGTGACAGAAAGTAGCCACCACACCCGGTCTTTTCCGCCAGGGAGTAACTCAGGTGACAGCATAATTTAGAAACAGGAAACTAATCCAGAAAACTGTTTTAGGCAATCAGGGGCAGTAGTTTAGTCCTGTAGCAGATGATTTATTATTACTCATTGTTTATCATGGTAATGCTTAAGGATCAGCTAAGATTGCCTATCCCCCTCCCCCGCCTCCTCCACCACATACTAGTACTGTACAGACACTGAGGAGTAGACAGTCCATACCTGGAAGATTTTACACTCTAGACCAGACAGACATTGGGCGGAGGGAGGGAGTATAGCACATAAGCAGTGTGAAGGTCTGAAAACATGCTAATGCCACAAGTTTTATTTAATGCTTTGTAAGGGGTTTTGGTGCTTGGGGATTAGCTAAATCAGTGGTCTCAAAGTCCCGGCCCGCAGGCCACCTGCGGCCCAAGAACCTCACCACTGCAGCCCGTGTAGGAGAGATGCATGCAGACATGCTGCCGGCAATGTTGTCTGCAGGCACCGCCTACCCCACCCGCAGCTCCCATTGGCTGGGGGGAGAGGGACAGAGATACAGCATCATTAGTTGTCGGGCAGAGTCAGCCATGGAGGCAGCATCGCTTTTTTCCACAATGAATATGAACGAGTCAAAATACCGAACATAACTATCTGATGCACACCTTGCTGCAATCATGAAGGTTTCAACTGCTCAGTCACTGAGGCCAAACATCAACAAACTGACAGAACTGAAGCATTGCCAGATGTCTGGCAAACACTAAAAACTCTCTGGCAGGCAAAGAATTGTATAAAGTTGTATGACAGTTTTCTTATTTCTAAGAAATTCAAAATAAAAAATGCAATATAAACATTTTCTTTTCTGAACACCATTTTCAGTGACATTATTGGCCCACTGGGAGGATTTGAGGACTGGCACTGGCCCTAAGGTAAACTGAGTTTGAGACCCCTGAGCTAAATGAAAAAAAAAAAAATACAAAGAAGGGAGCGGGGGGGGGGGACGGGGGACAAGGGCCGAGAGCATGCATGGCTGGTGGAGTGAGACTGAGGGGGAGGGGGAATTTGGAGGGCACAGCCAAACAGGATAGGGGAGAGACTGTCCAGAGTGAAAATAGAGGCAAACTGCCTAACACCTTCAGCACTATCTAACAGCCCCTGTTGAGTTGGCTGCTTGTGAGTGTCTCTGCGTTCCCTCTCCCCACATAGTTGGTGCCACCTCAGACTATCGTTCTTCCATGGGCCGCCGTAAGTTGGGGAAGGGAGGTGACCCCAGAGGAGCGGGTGGTCACCCCTGGACATATGATGGGTCAGGAAATGGGCATTGAGATGCTGCTTGAAACCATGGAAGGTCTCTTACGTTAATAATGACCAAAGCCCACTTCAGCATGTGCAGCTGGGCGGTCTTTCTTGGAAACAGTTGGACCCCTTGTTAGGACTGCCTGTCAGCCATGAAAGAGCGTGCTTGAGTGCAGTAAAAGCCGGACTACAAGGTGTTAACTTCTCCCAGCGGGATGATGATGATGATGAACACAATGGAACACTTTTCAATGAATGTCCAGGTGCTGCATGGACCAGATCCAATGGGCCAGCTGCTTCAGCCTCCTGTGGCCCTTGTGCTCCAGGGTGAAGATACAAAGGGGTGGTAGGGAGTGGGGGGGAGAACCCATGGATCCAGCCTACTGAGGATTTCCCCAACATAGGACAATCCCTGCACTGGGTCCTGCTCAGGCCCTCTTTCCCCTTGACTGTGGGGTGAGCATGGCTAGTGAGGCCCTACAATCCATGGCTGCTGGAATGATCCTGAGTGCTGCTGGCAGCCTATGTAGTGTAGTGTGAATTTAGTGCTTGTGTAAATTTCTTGGTTGGAAGCCCTGGAGATGCAGCTCTTTATTCTCAACAGGAGACTTTGAGAAGGGGCAGCAGCAACCCAAGTTTCCCCACAGAGGCCCATCAATGTGCCTCATGCCTGGCCTGGAGGAATCATTTCTAGGAGGTGAATGGGTAGTTGAGTTTCCATGCCAATGCCTTCCTTGGGGGTCTCTGCTGATAGACAGACATCAGCAGTGACAATCACCATAGGAGTGTTTGTGATGTGGATACTCATCTGCTGGAAAGTAGACTGAGACCATCATAGTCTTTTCAGGCTTCCAAGAAGACTTCAACTTCTAAAGTTATGGGGATGGCTGACCTAAGGCCTTGTCTACACTAAAGGGAAAAGGCGATCTAAACTACACAATTTGAGTGACATGAATAGCGTAACTCATATCGATGTAGCTTAGATCTACTTACTGTGGAGTCCACACTATGTGATGTCGATGGGAGATGCTCGCCCGTCGACTCCTCTTACTCTTCTCAATCAGGTGGAGTTCAGGAGTCGACGGGAGAGCGATCGGTGGTTGATTTAGTGGGTCTTCACTAGATGCATCGATCGCCACAGCGTTGATCCTCCGGTAAGTGTAGACAAGCCCTAAGCTATGACTGCCCATCACATCTGTGTTTGCCTTAGCAAATCTGGGGGGAAAAGAGGGCATGGAATGGCCAAATGGATGTTTTTTACCTTAACATGCCCATTTCAAATTCAGTCATTCTGTCTGTGTCTGAAATCAAGATCATGGCAAGTGCAAAAGAGAGGAATAAATGCCATATAAGAATTACTCTAGACATGGCATGTGCTACTAGGGACAGGAATAAACTTAATTGGACAGATTTTCAAACTAGGTTGCCAGACATCTAAACTGTTCAGTTGGAGTGGGATCTTACGTATATGTTTCCCTTTGACATACACTTCCATAGGTATAAAGAGAAATTATCCAAATGTTGTTCTGCCCATCTCCAGTTGACACTGTTTGATTTTTTTTCTGGCATTAGTCATCAACTGGAAGTGAGACAAGAGCTATAGGATTTATCCTAGCTGTACAGCTAGGAGGAGAAAGGTCATTCCCTTTTGTGGAGGAGTTTGATATTTTGAAATCTGGTTTCATTCTGATTTGGAATGAAAACCAAAAACTTCAAAATTCTTTCTGAAAGAAAAAGGATCCTGACATGGGCAGTCTGCCCTGAAGTTGTGGGCCCTGGAAGTCCAGGCGATGCAAGGCAGGGAGCTTGGGAGCCAGCAAAACCCACTTCCCTATTAGCCTACCAACCAAGATGCAGAGGAAGGTGGGTCCATAAGCAGGGGAATACCCTAGGCAATACATGGGAGAGCTGGGTTCAATTCCCTGCTTTGCTAGACTTCCTGTGATCTTGGCATAGCATTTTGACTCAGTTCCCATCTGTAAAATGGAGCTGCTAATAGTACTTCTCTATCTCACAGGAGTATTGTGAGGATAAATCCATTAAAGATTCTGAGGGGCTCAGATATTACAATGCTAGGGGCCATATGAGTACCTAAGATAGATTTGGGAGCCAGAGCTGCCAAGCTGTTAGCTCCCCACCAGGCTGGCTGCTGAGTGAGCATGCTGGCAGGAAACCAGACAGGTTTCGGATGAAATTCCAATTTCTGTGTAGGTCTGAGTGAAGCTTAATATAATGGATGAGGGTCAATTTAGATAAGATTTGTTTCTGTGTAATTAACAGGAGTCAGGGGATGTGAACCTGTTTCATATATTTACGGGTCTGTGATGTGCAGTTCAATCATTACATCATTCACAACGTCAGAGCCAAATTCTCTTCTCAGTGACAACTGAACAACTCTGTTAAAGTCAATGAATTTTGTAACTTAAAAGAGAATTTGCCTCTTTATTTATAAGAAGCCTGAATACAGACTAGACAGGAGCTGGTTATAAGTACATTAGCTTCTGGACTTGGATACCAAAGTAACGTGTGTGGGATACAAGCATGAATAGAACACGGCTTATATAGGGACTCCACTTCTATTTCTGTCACCTGTTGCAGTTTTAGGTCATTCTGACATACTGCTCATTCTCGTGTCCACTTACCTAAGCTTAAAATAATGACACAGCAAGAACAGCAGCACAGGATGTAAAGCTGCACTGAATTCTGCTGGAAAGCTAGAATAAAACTGCCATTTATAAATATTAGAAGCTGAGTGTGCAAAAAAACAAAAACCCCAAACCCACCTGCAGAGTTATTGCCACATCCAATTTTTGCACCTTGGTTTGCACTTTGATGCAAATATGAATTAACTATGTCCTATTTAAGGAAAGCATAATGTAAGGAAGAGACTTTGACTCATTCTGGAGAGAGGCTTAAATTAAGGTTATTTCAAGTAGATTAATGAAGATGGTTAATGATTATTTCTGATAGTGTCTAACTGACCTTAGTGGTATGTGATTCATAGATGAAAGCCCATAGAAAGGATTGCACTGAGGAATAAATATCACTCTGCTGCAAAAGCATCCCCATCTAAGCTTGTTGTACATGGTGCTGTCTGAACTCTCTCAGTGATCTGAGGCTATGTTCTTTCATCCATAGGAGAAATATTTCTCTACTTAATAGGCTATGGTCTTATCATTCCTACTAAGGCAGGGATATTCATGCACTGTCGCAACATTGTTCCCTATGCCCTTCAGCCTACGCACAGTGTACTAGTGGGTTAATGAACCACAGCTAAAGAGATTAGGAATAATTCCAGAAAGACATCCACAAGCAGATCCTCCTTGTGTAGGTGTTTTCAATGGGTCGAGGGAGCAATTCAGGCCTCCGTAATTTACCGTGTTGCTTTTACCCGAGTTGCCTGCAGACAAGCTTAGAAATTAACAGTAGTTTTCTTCTACCAGAGTTCTGCAATATCAACAACAATCAGTTGATTCTCCCAGTAGAATAGAGGATGTGAGTTAGGGATCTAAGATCAGGATCATTCAGTGGGAGCACCCTCTGTTCCTAGTGATTTAAAGAAAAGAAAAAAAAGTCTCCCACAAAACACACTTTAAATTGCTTTCTTTAATGACCCTCTTCGGTCATCTTAAGGAGGATCACCATAATAAACCCATGGGAGCCAACGGTATAGTCATTTATGCTAGTGTAAGAGAGCAGTAACTAGTGAGGTCAATGGGTTTACATGTTTATACTGGTAGGAGGAAATTCACACCCTTTGGGTGGAGACAGAAAAGGAGAACAAACAACAAAAGACACCAATGCAATGTGTCCTCTGCTTTGCCTGCCCTCACCCTGAGCACTGCCCTGCTCTCCGAAGTGCATGGTGATCACCATTATAGCTAGACTCTGGCGAGGTGCTCCACCATATGGCATGTACATACCTGGGAGTTAACAGGCTAGAAATATGCTGCTATAATACTGGCTCCCCTCTAACCCAGGTAGAAGCATTCTGCCAGCTCTCTGTGACAGGGGCTGGAAAGGGGTATTCTGTGGTGAAGCTAGAATGGTAGTGGGTATGGGCCATGTGTTTTTTGCTTGTATAACCCCTAACCAGGAAATAGCTCGCGGCCCGTCAGGATAATCCACTGGCAGGCCGTGAGACAGTTTGTTTACATTGACTGTCTGCAGGCACGGCTGCCCGCAGCTCCCAGTGCAGGGTCGGCTCCAGGGTTTTGGCCGCCCCAAGCAGCCAAACAAACAAACAAACAAACGCCGCGGTCGCGATCTGCGGCGGCAATTCGGCGGGAGGTCCTTCGCTCAGAGCAGGAGTGAGGGACCCTCCGCCGAATTGCCCCGGAACAGCTGGGCGTGCCACCCCTCTCCAAAGTGGCCGCCCCAAGCACCTGCTTGGTAAGCTGGTGCCTGGAGCCGGCCCTGTCCCAGTGGCCGCCGTTCGCCATTCCCGGCCAATGGAGCTTTTTTGTTTAACGTGTTGGTGTATGCACAGAGGAATTTCCACCAGACAGACAGAATTTGGCTGTAGGGTTTGTATTGTTTTTAAGTTTAACTGAAGTATTTGAAAGCAGGGAAAGTGAAATAACTCAGCGTGTAAAAATCAAGGTTCACCAAGTGCTATAGGTCATCGGCAAAACACTCACATATAAACTTTCACTCCATTGCACAAGGTTACAGTGTTTGTTTTTTATTCAGAAGACCTCGTTAAGATTCTTTTTCTTTATACTAGCTGAGACTTTTCTTCATGCTAATTCCATCCAGATAGCTCCTACTTTCATACCATTTTGTCATTTTCAGTCTACAATTCAAAAAACCAAAATAGTTCCATAACTATCTACAGTACAAGAAACAATTCATTTGAGAAACAAACAGAAGATAAAGGTTATTTTCATAATAGTTATGATTTTATAACATTGGCAGTATGCAATGTAAAATGTTAATGGAATTATTTACAGAAGATCTGCTAAATGTTTAAAGTTGATATTCTTTATTAAAATGGTATTGGAGGTTACATCTGCTTTTCTGGTAAAAACAAAACCAAAAAAAAAAAAAACATACTACTCAATCATACACTATCACACTCTAAATAACATGGAATTTCAGACCTTACAAAAATACTTGTGAATGCATAACTAAGGTAAGTAAAAACATCTTGTAATACTAGAATATCTTGCCTGGAAAAAAAGTTTGTTCTTATTGCTCTTAAATGTATAGTTTTCAGGACTCAAATATGCATAAAGGGCTAGCTTCACAAAGGGACACAGGTGCTTTTGACCAATCACAAAAGCACCATTCAGCTACTGCTTAACCCTGAAGGTGCCTAGATATCCACCTGACTCCACCTCACAGCTAATGAGCTGCTTGGAGCCCTACCTTACACCTAAGGCATAGCAGAATTCTCAAACTAGGTGTTTTCCTGCCCATCTCTCCAGAGACCAATTTGGTAAGCACACCTAGAACACGTCTAACCTGCACAAGAGTCAGTCAGGAATTCTGGGGCCTGACTGGCAAGTGTGCACCCCTCCAAATACCCAATAGACCAGTGGTTAGGGCACTCACCTGGAATGTCAGAGACCTGTTTTAAATCAGTGTGGAGCAGTGATTTGGAGCAGGGACTGAAACCCAGCTCTCCCATGTCCAGTAAGAATGCCCTAGCCACCAGGCTATTGGGTATTTGGGGATGAGTCGCCGTCTACAAGGTATTCACTTCTCCCAACAAGATTACTATTATTGTTAACACTTCAGTTTCATAGAACACTTTTCATCTTCAAAATACAACAAATGGCCACCTTCCGTAGCGCTGTCAGTGTAGACACTAATGCAATAGGAGGGGATCTCCTGTCACTGTAGTTAATTCACCTCTTTGACAGGCGATAGTATTCTTCCGTTGACCTAGCGCTATCTACACCAGGATTAAGTCAGCTTAACTATGTGGATTTTTCATACCCCTGAGCGACATAGCTGGGTCAACATAACTTTTTAGTGTAGACCAGTCCTCAGTCTCTCTTCTTGAAACAGGTCCCTTTTGTATAAATAATCAGTAGGCCCATGAGAGATTGATTCTACAGCCCACTGGTGAGGATGTTTACCTGATCAGGTCTCCCACCTTTCAGGGGACATCAGGCAGAGCAGGGATTTAAAAATAAACAGGTCTCCCATGTCCCAGGTGAGTGCCTTAACCCTGCTGGGCAATTGGCTATAATGGGTTCTGTCTTGCTCTCATGATGAAAAAGGTCTGACCTGGCTTAGGCACCTAACTCCAGGAGAGGGTTCAGGGCCAAGAATCCCAAATGGAGGTAGGGTCCAAATCCTCAAAAGGTGCTTAGGCACCAAAGCCCTGCCCTTTTCCTCTGCATTTCACATCTGACTAGCTTAGGCAGCTCCCTGCTCAGCATTCAGGCTTCTGAGAATCCTCTTCTTGGTCACCTAACTCTCCCTATGCACTGTGAATTGCACTGGCAGCAGGGTCCCTAGGTGTTGCCTAACTCCTAAGTCCCTTCTGTGAGTCTAGCCCGGAGGTACTAGTGAGTTTCTGCTTGTCATAGTTGCCTTGTTAAGGATATTCTTATGGAGACAGTTTCCTATTTAATCCTTATATACTGTTCACATTTTTATGCTGCTTTGACTCTTTTGAACTAGGTATTTAATTCCCACCTGACATTACATATTAAACCTTCACCCCACTTTATTGTTTAATGTAGCTGATTTCATTTGCAGCTTTGTAAGAGGAATATTCACTCCACACCGAGTGACTCCTCACATTTGCATCACCTTAGCTGCTTGGAAATCCTGAGACTGTGTTGTGACAGCTATCAGATATTAGTTCATTCATTTCATTTTGTTTAGTTTCCTCTTTAGTCTCATGGTTGGGGTGATGTCTTGGAGATGGTGCTCTTCGAGACTTTTTGAGGAAAACTTTTATCAGCAGATAGCAGAATTCAGCCACGTTTAACAAAATGCAAATACCAGACACAGCGATCATGAAAATAGTAAACACTGTCTTTTCAGTGGGTCGAGAAACAAAACAGTCCACTGTGTTGGGACAAGGCCACGCATTGCACTTCACTAGGCGTGGCATTCGGAAGCCATTGTACATGAAGTAAAACGCATACATAAAGAGGGCTTCAAAGATCATTCTGAAGAATATGCTGCTGGTGTAGGTCCACCACAAGGGACCCTGAATATGAAATCTTTGCGATTTTATTTCTTCAATGTCTTTATATTCACAGGTTTGCCCTCCCTTTCTGAACTGCTTTTTCTTCTCGTGCCTTCTGTACGCAACATGCATGGCCACCAGAAGTGCAGGAGTCGAGACAAAGATGAGCTGAAGGGCCCACAGTCTAATGTGAGAGATGGGGAAGAAGTGGTCATAGCAAACATTTTTGCATCCCGGTTGCAGAGTGTTGCAGACAAAATCATTTTGTTCGTCTCCCCAGACTTCCTCTGCAGCCACCACAAGGATCATAACACGGAAAATGAACATGACGGTGAGCCAGATCTTTCCGATACTGGTGGAGTGTTTGTTTACACCTCCTAAAATGGCCTGCAATGTTCCCCAGTCCATTGTCTCGTTTGAATCCTTTGACCTAAAAAGACAAAATGAATACACCAAAGGATTCTAAATCATGGATTAGGAAATCAATACCATAAAACTTGTGATATAAGACATACAATGGCAGAATATTTATGGGCTACAGGAACTGTTTCACAGCTTGTTGGCATATCATTGTCTTACACTCACTACAAGTAGCCATAAAGGTCCCAGAATTCTGCTTCACCAGCAGAGGGGGAGGGACACTGGTGTCAGAAGAAGGGGCAACAAAACCTTCTGTCACTCCTCCAAAGCACTTCATGCTGCTAAGAGATCATATTTTAGCTCTGTACTAAAATAGCTGATTTGTGTAATCCATGAATTCTAATTGTCTGATTCAAACAGAAAGAACTGATAATGGTAGGTATGTTACCATGCACCAAATCTCAAATCACTGCCTGCAATACACTACAACAGAACAAGTTAACTTTATGAACACAATCCTATTTGTGCCCCCTAGTTCTTCATTCTTCTGAAGAGGATAAATGGAGCACTATGAAGTTATAGTGTGAAGTCTTTTGTAGGAGACCTCAAAAGACATGATTCCTGGTCTGCTGTACATAGACATAAAAGGTCTTTTTAAAAAAAAATTATATATATTACATTAAAGAACAAAAATGTTTTAAGTACATTAGAAGCAGGAAGTCTGCTAAACAACCAGTGGGGCCACTGGACGATTGAGATACTAAAGGAGCACTCAAGGACAATAAGGCCATTGTGGAGAAACTACATGAATTATTTTCATCGGTCTTCACAGCTGAGGATGTGAGAGAGATTCCCAAACCTGAGCCATTCTTTTTAGATGACAAATCTGAGGAACTGTCCCAGGTTGAAGTGTCATTAGAGGAGGTTTAGGAACAAATTTATAAACTAAACAGTAAGAAGTCACCAAGACCAGATGGTATTCACCCAAGAGTTCTGAAGGAACGCAAATGTGAAATTGCAGAACTACTAACCGTAGTCTGTAACCTATCATTTAAATCAGCTTCTGTACCAAATGACTGGAGGATAGCTATTGTGAAGCCAATTTTTAAAAAGGGCTCCAGAGGTGATCCCGGCAATTACAGGCCGGTAAGCCTGACTTCAGTATTGGGCAAACTGGTTGAAACTATAGTAAAGAACAAAATTGTCAGACACATAGATGAACATATTTTGTTGGAGAAGAATTAACATGATTTTTGCAAAGGGAAATCATGCCTCACCAATCTACTAGAATTCTTTGAGGGGGTCAACAAGCATGTGGACAAGGGGGATCCAGTGGATATAGTGTAGTTAGCTTTTCAGAAAGCCTTTGACAAGGTCCCTCACCAAAGGCTCTTAAGAAAAGTAAGCTGTCATGGGATAAGAGGCAAGGTCCTCTCATGGATTGGTAACAGGGTAAAAGATAGGAAACAAAGGGAAGGAATAAATGGTCAGTTTTCAGAATAGAGAGAGGTAAACAGTGGTGTCCCCCAGAGGTCTGCACTGGGACCAGTCCTATTCAACATATTCATAAATGATCTGGAAAAAGGGGTAAGCAGTGAGGTGGCAAAATTTGCAGATGATACAAAACTAGTCAACATAGTTAAGTCCCCAGCAGACTGAAAAGAGTTACAAAAGAATCTCTCAAAACTTGGTGACTGGGCAACAAAATGGCAGATGAAATTCAATGTTGATAAATGCAAAGTAATGCACATTGGAAAACATAATCCCAACTATACATATAAAATGATGGGGTCTAAATTAGCTGTTACCACTCAAGAAAAAGATCTTGGAATCATTGTGGATAATTCTCTGAAAACATCCTCTCAATGTACAGTGGCAGTCAAAAAAGCTAACAGAATGTTGGGCATCATTAAGAAAGGGATAGACAATAAGACAGAAAATATCATATTGCCTCTATATAAATCCATGGTACGCCCACATCTTGAATACTGCGTGAAGATGTGGTCACCCCATCTCAAAAAAGATATATTGGAATCGGAAAAGGTTCAGAAAAGGGCAACAAAAATAATTAGGGGTATGGAACAGCTTCCGTATGAGAAGAGATTAGCAAGACTGGGACTTTTCAGCTTGGAACAGAGATGACTAAGGGGGGGATATTATAGAGGTCTATAAAATCATGACTGGTGTTGAGAAAGTAAATAAGGAAGTGATATTTACTCCTTCTCATAACACATGAACTAGGGGTTACCAAATGAAATTAGTAGGCAGCAGGTTTAAAAAAACAAAAACAAACAAAAAAGCAAGTATTTCTTCACACAAGGCACAGTCAACCTGTGGAACTCTTTTCCAGAGGATGTTGTGAAGGCCAAGACTATAACAGGGTTAAAAAAAGAACTAGATAAATTCATGGAGGATAGGTCTATCAATGGCTATTAGCCAGGATGGGCAGGGATGGTGTCCCTAGCCTCTGTTTGCCAGAAGCTGGGAATGGGCAACAGGGGATGGATCACTTGATGATTACCTGTTTTGTTCATTTCCTCTGGGACACCTGGTATTGGCATCTGTCAGAAGACAGGATACTGGGGCTAGATGGACTTTTGGTTTGACCCAGTATGGCCGTTCTTATGTTCTAGGGGTTTAGCCTGGTGTCCTGCGCCCAACTTTCCCCTCCGCTGTGCAAAGTGCTATCCACTTGGCTGCCAACCTCCCTTCATTTAAGTGCAGCACATAAAGCTCCGGGCAAATTTTATCTCATAGGATCCTCCAAAGCACCATAGAAATGTATGATATTATGCTATAAACTTCAATCAACCAGAGATCTCAGGGGACACCCAAAGTAACTGGGGTTTCAGATAATCAGGGGAGCTGGCTTAGAAGAATTTGAAGTTTGTGACCCTGAGCAGGGACTTCAAAGCCTGTTGGCCAGTATCCTCAGAGAGGCTAGCCAGTTCTGCAACTGTGAGCGAAAGGTTTTTTGCCATTCTGTGCTATTGAGCTTTTTAGCCAGAAGCATCTTTGTGTCCTGCTGAGTCAGCCAGCCACCAGGAAAGCCAACCAGCTCCATTACCGAATATCACTAAGCTGATAAGTGTCATATCACAAACACTAACATCAGGAACTTTTCAAACAATGAGCTTCCAATAGGTGAGGTTGAGATAAACAAGATAGTGCTGTATGGATTATGCCCTTTTGTCTCCGTACAGAAGCATTGCAATAGATTATGGGAACTGGGGGGGGGGGGGGGGGGGGGGGGGGGGGGGGGGAATAAAAATAAATAACCAGAATGGAGTTGTCCTTACATAGAATTTTGTCTACTATTCCTCTCCTTCACTGATTTACAGAAATTTCGTTTGAAGTCTGGTTAGCAATTAACTTAATTCACTTATTTTTTACAGGATAAAAAGACACACATTAGAAACTGAAGAATACTGTTTTGTCAGTAAGAACCCTAGAAACATTTTGATCTGTAAATGCTGGGGGAGCAGGACTAGCACCAAACCTAGCTTGAAATGAATTTTCATTGAGCTGGAGAGAAAGTTTTGAATTTGGTGTACATTCAATTTTCTCCAGAAATTTTTCTCCATAGCCTTGAAGGAAATGGGTGAGGACTGCCTGTACAGGGCTATTGGTTTTTATAGAGATTATTTTCATTATCTTAATACCTCCTAGAATAGGAAGACCCCAGAAAAAACAAGCAGACAAACAAACGAACCAGAACAAAACATTCCACAAAGCTTGCTTACTAGTCTTCCCCTCCTCCCCCCCCCCCCCCCCATCAGTGTCAGGCATCATCCTTTGAAGTTCTCACTCGGCTCTGACATTTCTATACCAAGAGAATTTTCTGATGTTGGTTTTGCTTTTTTTTAAAAAATATGGTGTTGAGTGTTTCTAGACTGTCAGCTCTCCAAGTCAGTCTTTTTTTTTTTGTTTAGTATCATTTACAGCACCAAACATACTGTGGAATGGGTCAGTAGAAATGTCAATCATAGGACTGGCTTGAAAGTGACGATTCTTATTAGTGAAACATTTCAAAGTTTCTAAAAAAATTTTCATTTTGATACAAGTGACACTCTGGTCACTTGGGCTAGAACACAGGAGACCCAAATTCAAGTCTCTGCTCAATTCTGCTTGAACCTGGGCCTCCCATTTCCCAGGCCAGTGCCCCAACTGCTGGGCTGCAATATTTGTCTCTGACAAAGTTGTTGCATCTGACCTGGTTTCACAAAACATTGTGGTTTTGATCAGGGCCGGCTCTAGGCACCAGCAAAACAAGCTGGTGCTTGGGGTGGCACATTTTTAGGGGCGGCATGGCTGGCGCCAGAATGCCGCCCCTAAAAATTTGCCCCGGCCGCCCTAGCTCACCTCCGCTGCTGCTGTTTCGCGCGCCAAGGCGGCTCGGGGTCTCCCCCTCCCTCCCAGGCTCTCAAACCTGGGAGGGAGGGGGAGATCCCAAGCGGCCGTTTCGCGCGCCGCTGCTCCCCCTCCCTCCCAGGCTTCGGAGCCTGGGAGGGAGGGGGAGAAGCGGCGCCCGCGCCGCGGCCACTCGGAGTCTCCCCCTCCCTCCCAGGCTCTCAAACCTGGGAGGGAGGGGGAGATCCCGAGCGGCTGCGGCGCGCGAAACAGCTGTTTCACACGCCGCTGCTCCCCCTCCCTCCCTCCTAGGCTTGAGAGCCTGGGGGGAGGAGGCAGGGCTGGGGATTTGGGGAAGGGGCGGGGCCAGGGGTGGGGTAATTAAAGAACCGGGGGTGGCCAAAATGGTTTTTGCTTTGGGTGGCAAAAATCCTAGAGCCGGCCCTGGTTTTGATGAAACAGCGTTTTCCATCAGAAAATCGATTTCATTGAACAATTTCTGACCAGCTCATGTGCATACAAATAGCAGAGAACTTCTAGCTATATATATATCACACGTAACAACACCTTATTAGAATCACTGGTTCAGAGATCCATGGGCACTAGGACAAAACCTTAGTGCCAACATCCAACAAAGATCGTTAACCCTGATTTAGATATTAAAAGGTCCTGGTTTACCCAGGAGCGCCACTAGTTTTTCTGCCGCCCTATGCGGCGGAAGGTCCTGCCCCGAAATGCCACCCCCCACAGAGGCGGCGGAAGGTCCCGCCGACAAAATGTCGCCGCCCCCCAAATTGTAGTGCCCTAGGCGACCGCCTAGGTCGCCTAATGGGTTGCGCCAGCCCTGGGTTGACCAGGAAACCAACACAGAAGAAATACTATCAAAAGAATGACAGTCACTCCAACTGCAAGTAGGAGAAAATGCTAGATTTCAAACAAAGTGGGTGGCAATATGCCAACGTAACAGCTATACCATCTGCACCAAGGTTTACAGGTCACAGCCGCCCTGGACGGTCAGAAAGCACTTGACAAAACCAAAGAGGACTACAGCTTCATTTCTTGAGGATGTTCAGGATGCTGTGGATAATCTCATGCACTGACAGAAATAACCATCCAGTCACTGGCAAGGAAAGGACAACAGGAGCAGCAAACACAGGTTCACTGTAGCAAATAAACTTGTGACTGAACAGGGCATGGCAGAAGGAATGTCTGAACAAGGAGCAACCATGTGATCAGTGAGCCAATGAGATTCAGAGATTCTAGTCCAATAACCTAGATCTCTCCTTTAGCAATTTCTTCTAGTTTGGATTTCACTAGTTGGCTGTGTTCCTGTCAAGTGGATATTAAACATGTGCTTTTAAAAAAATAAATAAAAAGGAAGATAAAACAAGAGCTACTGGCTTGGTGGATACTGACTGTCCTGTAAAATGGCTAAAATCTTTTGTAACTTTGACCCAGGGTCACATGGCATGGGCCAGGAAATAAGGCTCAGTCTCTTACCAGCAATCTTCTGTGTCACACCTTTATTTCCAGGCAGTGCCAAAATCCTTTCTGCTCTATTGGTTAAAGGTAACTGCACTGTGAGTTGTTAACTAGTGTATAGAGAATGAGTAGAGTCAAAGATTTTAGGTAACTCAGGGAAACAAGGACATTGAATTTTGAAGATAAGATTTTTTTCTGTGTTATTATTGCAATTAAATGTAATTGCCCCTTATGGGTGGATACAGTAAATCTAGAATATTTGGTGGGATTACTTCAAAGATGCAAGTTTTTAGAAACACTTCTTGTCCATTATCTGCAGCCTAGAGATCAAGTTCTTTCTAGACTGAACTAACCCCATCTTGAGACGTGAAGAGTTTCTCCTTCAAGATGCTGACTGCAATTTCCAGGACCTTGCACCTTGCAAAATGGAGCCCTTGGAACAAGCCACATTTTTTTATCCCTCTAAGTTATTTTACAGGGGCAAAGTAGATTTTTCATGAGCATGTCCATATAAAAGAAAAAGTCTCTCTGGGTTCATACCTCATGGCAGCAAAGAAAAGATCCTGAATTCCCAGAAGATTCTTTAGGGGATAATTAGTCAGATTTCTGACTATTTAGCTTTACTTCACCTGTTATTTATCATACTGCATGATTTTTAACCAAGACTGAATGTCAGGATTTACCCTGGGGATCATGTGTTGCAACTTCTCTTCTGATAGTGAATTTACCACTGAGTAATCTTTTCTTTTTATGATATCTGTAAGGCACTCAACTTTGTATTGTGAATCTTTCCTTGACAAGGGCCAGATCCAACACCCTTTAAAGTCTATGGAAAGACTCACATCAATTACAATAGGCTTTGGATCAGCTCTAACTGAGCTTTAGATATTGGAGTGTTGTAACGGATTTTGTTAAACAGATTAGAGATGCTTCTATACAGCTAAATATATCTCATTTAAAAAAACAGAACTGCCACATAGAAGTTTTTCGTGTACATACAAACACAGGTTCATTTCTCTTCTCTGGATTCCACCAGGTTCTTTGCATTCCCAGTTTTGTTTGCTTTCTTGCATCTCTTTTCCTGTCTATTCTTTCCGTCTCCTCCTCCTGTCTCTACCAGTTGTTTCCCACCTCTCATATCTCCTCCATTCCCCTTCATATGCCCTTTTTCTTGGAGCAGGTCTACATTTAAAACACTGCAGCGGTGCAGCTGCGCTACTGTAGCACTTCAGTGAAGATGCTACTATGCCAAGAGCTTCTCCAGTCAGTGTAGTTAACCCACCTCCATGAGAGGCTGTAGCTTTGTACACTGTTGGTGGGGTGGGGTTTAGGTCGTTATAACAGTGTTGCTCAGAGGTGTGGATTTTTCATACCAAAGTGACATAGTTATACGGCTGTAAGATTATAGTATAGACCTGACCTTACTTTTCTCACTGCTGTCTCTCCACCCAGCCCTGCTTTTCTTTCCTGCCACCACACCATCTCTCTCTCCCCCTTCCACTTCAGCTTCCCAGGTTTCATTATTCCTTTTGCCTTCTCCTGCCCCACCAAGTCTCACTCCCCACCACACACATGCCTAAATCTCTTTTGCCCCTTCACCACTTAAAAACCCATCTCTCCTCTTCTCCTGAAAACTGGTCCTGCCATCCTCCTCCATTTGCCCCTCTCCTGTTCTACCTTTCAAGGCTCTACTCCTGCTTTCATGCTGGCTGAAAGCCATGTGGCACCTGGAACACTCCCCAGATATAGAGCCACTTTCAGTTTGATCCTGCAACCTTTGAAGTCAGTGTCAATACTGTTATTAAGTATCAAAGGGGTAGCCATGTTAGTCTGGATCTGTAAAAGCAGCAAAGAGTCCTGTTAAAAAAAACAACAATGAGTCTGGTGGCACCTTAAAGACTAACAGATTTATTTGGGCATACGCGTTCGTGGGTAAAAACCTCACTTCTTCGGATGCTCATGCTCCTATACGTCTGTTAGTCTAGAAGGTGCCACAGGACTCTCTGCTGCTAATACTGCTATTGACATCAGTGGGTGAAGGAGCAACCCCTTAGTGCCATCAGTCCAAACAGATCACACCAACTATCCCCATTCTGGTCAAGCCCTGAATCAAACATCGGTCACAACAACATGTGGGGCAGATGACAAGAAAATATTATAGTAGTCCCAACTGAAAGAGTGTTCTGGGAGAGTTCAATTGCTTTAATTTACCAGAGTGAGGTGGAAGTATTATGCTGACTCAGTATCATTGTTCATCTTTATTCCAGATATTTGCTTCTCAGACCCTTTTACTGACAAAGCGAGTAAAATATCAACCGTCTCTCTGACGGAATGAAAAACTAAGGCAAGGAAAACTAAGTTTCAGTTTAATTGATGGCAGCCTTTATTTTCAGATAGCCAGCACAGCTCTGTAACTGCCATGCCACTGTACATGCATTAGGACCCCAATCCAGCAAAACACTTAAGCATGAGCATAACTTAAAGCATACAAATAGCCCCATTGACTTAAATTCTTTGCTGGACGGAGGCCTGGCAGTTTACCCCTCATCTCCTGCAAAAGGCAATAGCAAAGGCAGCAGCAAGAGCATCTGGGGGAATCTGAGGCAGAAAAGGGAAGCAGAGATATATAGGGAGATTAGAATCAAAGGAAGGAGCTGGGGAGACCACAGTGTAGGGAGGGAGCCACAGAACTCAGTGACATTGAGTAACTGAGCTTTCAGTCTCCACTGTAGAGAAACTCATCCCTTAAATAAAAAATTAAAAGAGCATTTCTATATCAAAAAATGGTTTGAAATGGGGATCAAGCTGTTGCACATCTCAGCACCAGTCACAGCTGCACTACTCCATTGGTTATTTTGCTGTTCCAGCTGAGCTACCAGGGGGACCAGGATATCAACATTATCACTAGCAGCAGAGGGGTACTGCACCCTACACAAGACAGCATCAGGATACTAGAGTTGAGAGCTGCAATTGCAAAGCGAGAGGGCACTATGTGCTTGCCCTGCTAACCCCTATGATACTAGCTCTGAGTGCTGGAATCATCAAGATTTAGTGATTAGATTACAGTGACTCCCTCCTTAACAGATGCCTTTCTGCTTGTCTACACTGGCACTTTACAGCACTGCAATTTTCTCGCTCAGGCAGCAGCACTTGAATGTTGCTAGTGAAGACGTGCCCATACTCTCAGGGTATGTCTTCACTAGCAACGTTAAAACGCTGCTGCGGTAGCGCTTTAATGTGGCTGTGTAGTCACGGCATCAGGGCTGGGAGAGAGCGTTGTAAAAAACCCACCCCCACGAGGGGAGTAGCTCCCAGCACTGGTGCACTGGCTACACTGGCACTTTACAGCACTGAAACTTGCAGCGCTCGGGGGAGGGGTGTCTTTTCACACCCCTGAGCGAGAAAATTTCAGCGCTGTAGAGTGGCAGTGTGGACAAGGCCTCAATTAAAAGCTGGGTACAGCAGGTGATCTTTAATCAGAAGTTAACAATATAGCTTCAACAAACCAGGTGTTAGAGATTGCAGTGTATGTAAGCATGCTGGGTTTGTATTAATAAAATGGTGAAAAAGATAAAACAAAAAGTTTATTCTGGTCATGTAAAGCTAACGTGTGGAACTCACTGCCACAGGATATTACCCAGGCAAATAGCTTACTAGTAAAATTTAAAAAGCAGCATATGTAATATTTGTTTGTATTACAGTAGCACCGAAGAACCAGTCAGTAATGGTGTCCTATTGCCCTAGATGCTGTACAAATTCAGAATAAGATCATGCCCTTCTCCCCACACCTACAAATATTATCCTGATTTACTTATTTCCCCAGGCTTGCATATGGACATGGATGTCTATGGTGCCTCCACTGGCTAGTCAGGCTCAGACTTCCTCTGATGTTGGGTGTGCCTTGAACTGCCCCTTTGTTGCCTTCATCAGCATGCTTTTAGATATTAAATATGACTAAGGGTAGCATCTGCAGTTAAACCAGCCATCACACACTTAAGTGCATTATCAGGTCTTCAACAGAAGCATTTGGCATTGGCCAGTGTTGGGAGACAATTCTCTGTCTTGGTGTGGCAATTCGCATGCTAATTTTTCCATCAGAAAAGCTTTAGAATCGTTAAACTGCTTACGATCCCAAATCATTGACAGAATGAGCCTGATCTTAGTTGCAACCCCCATTCAAACCAGTAGTTCTATGGTACACTAAAGGCTGGTGTGCACTTCCAAGTTTTACCACCATAACTCAGGTAGGGGTGCAATTTTTGCCAAAATAATTACTGGTAAAAGCCCTAATGTAGACACAGCTATAACAGAATTCAGTGTCTTTCCTTCAGCAGTTGACGACACTGTTCTCACAGTTTTGTTGTGGAAGAAAACTTAACTCTGAACTCGGGTTTTGGCAGCTAAAAAGCCTTTCCTTTCACAATGCAAAGAAACTTGCAGCAATTTGTAATTCTGCTGCTGTGTACTGAAGAATCAAAGAGTGCCCAACAGGAACACCCAAAGCAAAAAGATGATCAACTTTTATTAAAGAATTACAAAGTGGTTGATAAAGATCAAAGCAATAGTCCCACCCTCTTAGAAGCCAGGGCAGTTCTCTCTAGCAGCTCTTAAGTGCTCTTCTACAAGTACAGTAACAGTTCTGTCTTCAAGTGAAGGCAGTTAGTAACTGAAAGGTAAATTTACAGCAAATTTACAATGACAGGTAAGGATCATATGTCTGACTTAAATCAGTGGTAGGCAAAGTCTACTGTCTGCCCTGAGTACCTTCCACAGCCAGTGTGTGATATGTGCAGGCTTGAGCATTAGCTGAAACGATATATTTTCCTTATTCTTCTTCAATCTCAAGCACTTCTAGCCTTAGGAAAACAGGTGCTTGGTGTGTACTAATTCAGTGGTTCTCAACCAGGGGAATGTGTATCCCTGGGGCTACACAGAAGTCTTCCAGGAGGTACATCAACTGAGCTAGATATTTGCTTAGTTTTACTACTGGGTACACAGAAAGCACTAGCGAAGTCAGTACAAACTAAATTGTCATACAAAGACTCGTTTATATTGCTCTATATACTACTATACACTGAAATGTAAATTCAATATTATATGGTAAAAATGAGAAAATGAGCAATCTTTCAGTAATTGTGTGCTGTGACACTTTTGCATTTTTATGTCTGATTTTGTAAGCAAGTAGCTTTTAAGTGAGGTGTAATTTGGGGGTACACAGGACAAATCAGACTCCTGAAAGGGGTACAGTAACCTGAAAAGGTTGAGAGCCACTGTACTAATTAACCCAGAAGCAGAAGACTCAGAAATAATTAGATCTTTACTTGCTGGATTAAAATGTAACACTGCAAAGCAGGTAGCAAGCAAATATACATTTGTCAATTAATTATTTACTGAATAAGGGCTCAGTCCTGCAAGATGAAGTGTCTTCAGCTCCCATAGTGACTCAGCACCACAAAGGATGGATTTGGCAAGGTTCTGTTGATATGTCTAAAAATATATAGATTTAAAGTGAACTTTGAATAGTTTTTAGAAATACCTGCCACTGTTTCACTCTCCCCATAACTGTGAATTAACCTACTATTGCTTGGTGAGAGGTGCCATTCATAATACTTTTCCATATGAGATACATTCTCATTATGCAAAGTAGGACACGAGTCAGAAGAATTCTTGCCTGAATTCAGCCACTGTTAACCATGTTTTTTCTTGCAAAACTCATCTTGCAAGAGTTCTGAGTTCCCCAAGACAAATTCACTTTGGCTATAAGTGGACTCTGAACTCAACAGAATTATATCTTGCATCAGAGGGTAACAATCTGTGATCACTATCAACAAGGGGTGGATTGGAACCAACACCCTCAAAATGAAAGACTCTCTAGCCCAGGGATCGGCAACCTCTGGCACGCGGCTCGCCAAGGGAAGCACCCTGGTGGGCTGGGCCAGTTTGTTTACCTGCCGCGTCCGCAGGTTCGGCCAATCACGGCTCCCACTGGCCGCGGTTCGCTGCTCCAGGCCAATGGGGGCAGCGGGATGCCACGGCCAGCACATCCCTCAGCCTGTGCTGCTTCCCGCAGCCTCCATTGGCTTGGAGCAGCGAACCACAGCCAGTGGGAGCCACGATCAGCCGAACCTGCGGACGTGGCAGGTAAACAAACTGGCCCGGCCCACCAGGGTGCTTCCCTTGGCAAGCCGTGTGCCAGAGGTTGCCGACACCTGCGTCTAGCCCAATCCCTTGAACATCCTTCTTCACTCAGAAGATTTGTGCTACATGAGAAAAATGGATACACTGCTCTATTGATGGAAAAAGAAATAGGACAGAACTAGAGTTCGCAGTCCAAAGACCCGGACATTGTGACTTGATTGCCCAAAGACCTTGACTAGGACAAGGCAGCTCTATCCAAAGTGCCCTGGGGAAGCTTTCAGCCACCATCTATCTCAACTGCATATGGTCTAGAGCCAGGTACTGCAGCCCTTACTCAGGCAAGACTCCTGCTCATGTCAGCAAAGCCAGCCACAATGATCAGGAAACATTTATCCTGATTCACACCTTTCATTTCCTATTTCCTCAGTAAATTATAGGGGTGGTCTACTCTGAGATGGGGTAATGGTGTGGATAAAACCGGTCCTTTGATGCAAGCCCGTTTACCTTCATGAGAATCTCTTTAAAAAAATGAAGCCAAACACATAAGGCATGCCACAAATTACCTTTAATAGCTGTTGCCTTTATATTGCTTGTTGCTTTAATTCTCTGAAGTCATGGTCTTGTGAACTTAGAGACATTGTCCACTGTTAAGTGGACAGCTAATAGTAATACTAGTGTTTAAAATAAGTCTCATGAAAAGTTAAATTAAAGCAGATTTTTGGATTTAAACTTTCCCTTAAATATCTTCATCCCAAAACCAGCAACATTGGATTGGTGCAGGAGAACCAGAAACAACCAGAATGGAAGCAAAAGTGAAATTTACTAATCTATTTACATTTTCCAGGCTGAGTGAAGGAATGAAAAAGTAAGATATTTTAAATGTTTTCATATTTAATGTTTGCAGTGTTGTTGCTACGTCAGTCCCAGGATATGAGAGAGACAAGGTGGGGAGGTAATCTCACATATTGGTGGAACTTCTGTTTGTGACAGTGACAAGCTTTCATGCTCCACAGAAAGTCAAGTCTGGGCCTCCAGCCCACTTATTAGTGAAACAGGTAAAGAATGCATATGTTGTATACACACACTTTTTGCACTTCTGGAGAACCTTTAGTACAAGACTATCAAGGTGATTTAAGCAACAATGAATTTAGCCTCACAATGCACCTTTGAAGTAGATTTAAGTATTATTCTATCCATTTTATAGATGAGATTGAGTGACTTTCCAAAGTTTACCTCAGACTTCCTGTGCAGAACCAGGAAAAGAATCCAAGTGCCCTAGTTCCCATTCCCAAGTCCTAACCATAAGTCTATCCTTTCTCTCAGGAATTAATGTAACATTTAATCTACAGACAATGTGTCCCTTCAAGCACAGCACTGGAGTATTTCATTTTCCCTGGGTTAAAGTTAGCAGGGAGGGAAAGAAAGTTAAGAGCAAGAGGAGCATACAAAAATAGATACTACAGCACGGCAGCCTTTCAAACAGTCAATTTACCAAACCTGTCATGCAAGTAAATTAAAAACCAGTCTTTTTACAAAACTCAGCCAGACACTTCACCCTATTTACCCTGCCCTTTGGATGCTGAGCGCATTACAAATCTTGTCCAGTGTAAGGAAAACCCTGTATACATTCATGGGCAAGTAAGACAGTCTTGTTGACAGAGGCTGAAGCCTTTTAAACTAGTTAAAAGCTGCTCAATATCATGTAAGTAACAAATAGAATGAATGTATAAAAAAATTCTCCAACTCTGGGTGCATGGGGTGCACGCGTAAACCCTATGGAATACAATAGGGACCATCACTAGAAGAAGAATGCTTGAGATTCCTGATAGTCCAACAACCCCTTATCTCTAAGGTTATCCAGAAAAGAAGACGGAAATACCCGAGCCACGTGTAAAAGATGAACCCAGAGCGACAGTCATGGCAGAAGGTCACCGGGCAGCTGAAGGAACACACATAATGGACTGACAGACAGAACCCCTTCACACAACAGGACTTAAAGAGGGGAAACTTATGGGACTTAACAGAGAGGCCATGCAAAGTGCACCCCGGGAGAGGCAGGGACGAGGAGCCTTGCCCGGAGGATTCAGATTCAGGATCCACGTAGCTATGAATCAAAGAACAGGTTCTAGGAGCCACCGAACGAGCCAGTTTTATAACACAACGCCTTTCCACAGATCACCGGGTTAGCTCCGGCCTCAATGACCCGATCCTGCCAACCCTCCCCCGCCCCCACAGTCTTGCCTACTTTCTATGGGGGGGCAGGATCGGGCCCTAACTCCTGGCCCCAGAGGGGTAGCTCGCTCCTGTGCCCCCCGCGGTCCCTGGGAAAGGCCAGTAAGGGTGCGAGGGAATCAGAGCTTGCCCCGGCACACACAGACCCAGCGCCCCCCGCCTCACCCCTGGCGACCGCTGCCCCTCAGAGCTACGAGAGACGGGCCCCCCGCGCGGGGCTGGCCCCGGAGCCCGGCTCCCCGGGCCGGCTGCAGCGCGGATGGGCGCCTCGTCTCCCCCGGCGCTGGAAGCGGGCGCTCAGGCAGCTCCGCAGCGGGCTTCCCCCGCCCCGGCCGCCCTGCAGGGAGAGCGGCGCCGCGCTCACCTGTCTCAGCCACGGGCGCAGATGAGAGCCCCTGTTGCGCGCTGGGCGCCGGACACCATGGGCGGGCGGGAGGCCCGGGGCAGGAGTAGCCGGCGCAAGCTCCGCTGCGCGCGGTCCTTGCTCTGCCTGCGGGTGTCGGTGCCTGAGTCCTGCGGAGCCTTCAGGGTCCTGCCCGCTCCCCGGCCGGCAGCTGCTTTTAACCCGCCCCATGCCCGCCTCCTCCCCTGAGCGCCTCAGCCCGGGGCCGGGGGCGGGCGGAGAGGACAGTCCCGATCCCCAGCGGATTTGCAGTGAAGACACAGCCTTACTCAACAAGCAGCCCGGGGCCCCTGGCCCATTGGTTTCAGTGTAATGGGGGCTGACCGACGGGGGGAGGAGCAGGATGGGCGGCTAAAGTTAGGGGAACTTCCCCTCCCTGGCTAGGAGTCGGGTTATTTTTCAAGTTAATTCTATCACTCCCCATTTGGCAGGTTTGATATCACCACTCCCCACAGAGAGCAAAACCTTGAAAATGCTGCAGCCCTTTTGCGAGTTGCCTCTCCAAGTTCAAACTCCCTGCATCAGGAAAAGAGCAGATTAGCCATTTGCTCCTTTCACCATAGGTTAAGCAATGACTGCTGCACCTCACTGGGCTCCCTTCCTGCCAGGACAGTGTCTAGCATTGCAGCCTAGATTAAGACAACCTTCTCCAGACTATTCAAGGACAGGAAGGTTGAACTGGGGATGCTCAAAACTCAAAATACAGAAGGCAGGAAGTGCAGGTAGATGGCCCAGTCCTCAAGTCCTTACTAGAGTCAATGGGAGTTTTAACTGAGTGCTAAACTCTCCTCTCAGGATGGAACACCAACCAAAATTTCTCCTCTACTTTCTTCATTGGGGGTGCTTTGGTATAACAGGAAAATCTGGCATGGGCTACGGAATTCTGGTTTGGACTAGCAAACCCTCCCAAAGTGGATTTGCTACTGAAATTTATTTTTCTTTTATCTTAAATTACAAGGATTGAATTCCTCTTCCTCCAAATCTAAATATTGAAATTGGCAATTTTCTCAGCAAAAGGGATCAGGTCTTTCTCCCAGTGAAGCCAATAGGGATTTTGCCACTGGCAAAGGGAGAAGGCTCAGTCCTTGGTTTGCGAGGTTTTAGTCTGTTTTGGATGGGAAATGTATTGGGATTTTGAGATTTACTGTGAAAGAAACTGAGATGTTATAGAAATAAATTGAGAAATTAAATGTTTCATCCCATGCAGAAACATCAGAGCAAGACTATGGCTAACCCAGTTTTCAGTTCCCATCAAATTGCTGATGAAACACTTCATTTTTCATATCTATCGGAAACAAAATTCCCTGTCTTTGTACTTTGTACCTTGCACTTTTAGTTCTCTGTCAGACACATACGCTTCATGCAGTGGTTTCAAACCCTTTCCCCTTCCAAACAAAATGCACAATTGGATCTGTGCTGTGGCTAGCACAGTTCCCCCCGGCTTTAGATGAAGGATGTGTTCGTACTTGCCAGGAATACCAGCATAAGGGCCCAGATGATAACACCATCTAGCTAAATTCCTCTGCCCTTCATTTACAAGAATAACAAATAATCCCAGATAAATGTTCTACAGCAGCTAATAGAAGATAGCCAATATCAATCCATCAAGGAAAAAAAGGTGGGAATGCCTAGAATGAGCAATTTAATCACATACTAGGATAATTCTAAATTGTTATCAGTTGACGTCAATGGAGATTTTGCCATTCACTCCAGTGAGGTCAGGATCATGCCCACAGTTTTGTAACAGCAAACTGAACTAGACAAGAAGTAAATACCTGGGGCCTGATCCTTCTCCTAAACTCATTGAGAGTTCTATGTGCGTGGAGTGACTGCAGGATCAGTCCCATACAATTCAAGCATATGTCACAAAAGGATGTATTTTCCTAACAGCCATGAACTTCTGATGCTGTAGCAACATGTCCTTGCTTTGGAAGAGATGAACCCATTTCCTAATGTAATAAAGGTTTAAAATGAAATCTGGAGCTTTCTTTACTTGCAGTATGGGTCATTGTGCAAATCACACCCTAGTCTCATTAACAGATCATAGCATACACTATGAATTTACACTAGTTCACTAATTCCACCCCCTCCATCAGCCCTTTTCATTCAAAGGTCAACAATACTGTGAACAATGGACACTTTTAGTTTTAGCTGAATTGGAGGATCTTGAGAAAGCAGGGCTGTTTAGGCTATGGGTAAGGCCCTACCAAATTCACAACCATGAAAGATGTGTCACGGGACTGTGAAATTTGGTCTGTCTGGTGAAATCTGGTCTCCCCCATGAAATCTGGCTATTGTAGGGGGGTTGCAGTATTGCCACCCTTACTTCTGCACTACTTTCAGAGCTGGACAGCCAGAGAGCGGCAGCTGCTGCTAGTCCCTGGCTCCAGCTGCTAGTCTCATCTGGGCTGGGGAGGGACAGGACTTCCTCTTCCCCTGCGTGGGCCACTCCCGAGGGAACCTCCCTCCACCTCCTGCTGCAGGAAGCTCTGTGGCTGCTTGCTGGGAGCCCAGCTCTGAAGGCAGCGCCACCGCCAGCAGCAGCGCAGAAGTATGGGTGGCGATATACTATGACCCCCCCACACACATACAATAGCTTTGCAACTACCCCATTTCCCCCTTATGGGTCAGGAGTCCCACGGTTACAAACAGTGAAATTTCAAATGTAAATATGAAAACCACCCTAACTGTCAGGGTGGTTAAACACTGGAACAAATTGCCTAGGGAGGTTGTGGAATCTCCGTCTCTGGAGATATGTAAGAATAGGTTAGATAAATGTCTATCAGGGATGGTCTAGACAGTATTTGGTCCTGCCATGCGGGCAGGGGACTGGACTCGATGACCTCTCGAGGTCCCTTCCAGTCCTATAATCTATGAATCTATGAATATCTGAAACTGTGAAATTTAAGATTTTTAAAATCCTACGACTGTGAAATTTACCAAAATGGACTGTGAAGTTGGTAGGCCGCTAGCTATGGGCAAGTCTATACTTCAAAATTAAGTCTTCCTAAGTTACGTTGACATACAGTCATGGTAGTAATTGAATCAGTTTTACATGTTCACATTTTGTTCCTTGTGTTGGTGGTGCACATCCTCACCAGGTGCACATGCACTGATTTAACTGCCTGTGTGGGGCATTGTGGGATGGTTTCTAAAAGGCAGCAACAGTTAATGTAAATAGGGTGACCAGATAGCAAGTGTGAAAAATTGGGACAGGGGTTGATGGGTAATAGGTCCCTATATAAGACAAAGCCCCAAATACTGGGACTGTCTCTATAAAGTCAGGACATCAGGTCACCCTAGATGTAAGCAATGCAGTGTCTACACTGACACTGCCTCGACCTAACTACATCAACTTAAGCGCTATGCCTCTCACGGAGGTGGAGTTATGTAAGTCGGTGTAATGAGTGAGTTACATTGGTGGGAGCTACATTTTAGTGTAGATGCTTACGGAGTTAGGTCAATGTAAGAAGCCTACGTCGACCTAACTCTGTAGTATAGACCAGGGCTAAGGCCTGGTCTACAGTATGAGTTTAATTCAAATTTAGCAGCGTTAAATCGAATTAACCCTGCACCCGTCCATACAACGAAGCCATTTATTCTGAAATAAAGGGCTCTTAAAATTGATTTCTGTACTCCTCCCCGACAAGAAGAGTAGCGCCGAAATCGATATTGTCATTTCGAATTAGGGTTAGTGTGGCCGCAATTCGATGGTATTGGCCTCCGGGAGCTATCCCACAGTGCACATTGTGACCGCTCTGGACAGCAATCTGAACTTGGATGCACTGGCCAGGTAGACAGGAAAAGCCCTGCGAACATTTGAATTTCATTTCCTGTTTGTCCAGCACAGGAGAGCACAGGTGACCACAGAGAGCTCATCAGCACAGGTAACCATGCAGGCCGATAATCGAAAAAGAGCACCAGCATGGACCGTACGGGAGGTACTGGATCTGATCACTATATGGGGAGAGGATTCAGTGCTAGCAGAACTTCGTTCTAAAAGACGAAATGCCAAAACTTTTGAAAAAATCTCCAAGGGCATGATGGAGAGAGGCCACAATAGGGACTCAGAGCAGTGCCGCGTGAAAATCAAGGAGCTCAGACAAGCCTATCAGAAAACAAAGGAGGCAAATGGTCGCTCCGGGTCAGGGCCGCAGACGTGCTGCTTCTACGCTGAGCTGCATGCAATTCTGGGGGGGCCGCCACCACTACTCCACCTCTGACCATGGATTCCGAGGTGGGGGTAATCTCATCAGCCACACCTGAGGATTCTGTGGACGGGGAAGAGGAAGAGGAGGAGGAGGAGGAGGACAAGCTTGCGGAGAGCACACAGCACTCCGTTCTCCCCAACAGCCAGGATCTTTTTCTCGGCCTAACTGAAGTACCCTCCCAAGCCAGTACCCAAGACCATGACACCATGGAAGGAACCTCAGGTGAGTTTACGTTTTAAAATATAAAACATGGTTTAAAGCAAGCGTTTTTTAATGATTAATTTGCCCTGAGGACTTGGGATGCATTCGCGGCCAGTACAGCTACTGGAAAAGTCTGTTAAAGTGTCTGGGGATGGAGCGGAAATCCTCCAGGGATATCTCCATGAAGCTCTCCTGGAGGTACTCCAAAAGCCTTTGCAGAAGGTTTCTGGGCAGTGCAGCCTTATTCCATCCTCCATGGTAGGATACTTGATCACGCCATGCTAGTAGCAAGTAATCTGGTATCATTGCATGACAAAGCCTGGCAGCGTATGGTCCTGGTGTTTGCTGGCATTCAAGCAACATCCATTCTTTATCTCGCTGTTTAATCCTCAGGAGAATGATATCTCTCATGGTAACCTGGTTGAAATACGGGAATTTAATTAAGGGGACAGAGGTGGCCCTTCCTACTGGGCTGTTTGCCTGTGACTGAAAAGAAATCCTTCCCTGTAGTAAGCCAAGCATGGGGGGGGGGCATTGGCGCTAAGCTTTTCACGTGTGGCTAGCAGGGATCTTCCCTGATACCAGCCACGTGGTGGGGGGAGGGATAAAGCAATCATCCCAGAGAATTGGATGGTGGTGGCTGGGTTAGTTTGTTTTCTGCTGCTGAAGGTTGACAGGAAAACCACAGCACTCAACAGGCTTTGCTTGGTATGTGGGAAAGGAGGACGCAGAAGCCGAAAGACAATGGCTTACCATGGCCGCATGCAAGCCGAATTCTGTTGCCTGGACCTGCGTCTGTGATCTCTAGCAGCAAAGCCACAGGCACTCAATATTAAGAGGCAAAATGCGACCTTGCACAGAAATCACATGTGCTACGTAATGTGAATAGTGTTGTTCACCATGAAAGAGTATAAGCATTGTTCTGTAAAATGTATCTTTTAAAAAAATTCTCCCCTTTTTTCCCTCCCTCCAGCAGTTGCAAATTTTTCAAGCCTCCCTCCTCCATCCAAAAGGCTATCTCAGATAAGGCATCGGAAAAAGAGGATGCGAGACGAGATGTTCGCGGAAATCATGGAATCCACCCACAATGAAAGAGCTCATCTGAATGAGTGGAAGGACATGGTTTCAAAGTATAGGAAAGATGCCAGTGAATGTGAGGACAGGAGGGACCAACGTGAGGACATGAGTGACCAACGTGAGGAGAGGAGAGACGCTCGAGATGAGAGGTGGTGGCAGGAGGATCAGAGGAGGCAGGATACAATGCTGGGGCTGCTGCATGAGCAAACAGACATGCTCTGGTGTCTGGTGAAGCTTCAGGAACTGCAGCAGGATCACAGACTGGTGCTACAGCCCCTGTATAACCCCCCTTCCCCCTCACCATGTTCCATAGCCTCCTCACCCAGACGTGTAAGAACGCGGGGGGGAAAGCTCCGTGCACCCTCCCATTCCACCCCAGTGGACAGCCCAAGCAAAAGGCTGTCATTATTTTAACCTTTTTTTAGTGGCCTTTTCCTTCCCTCCAATCCTTCTCCCAAACCCCACCCGGGCTACCTTGTCAGTTCTCTCCCTCTTTTTATAATCAATTAATAAAGAATACATGATTTTTAAATGATAGTGACTTTATTTCCTTTGAAAGCAAGCTGTGATCAAAGGGGGAAGGTGGGTTGCCTACAGAGAATGAGTCAATAAAGGGGGCGGGTTTTCATCAAGGAGAAACAAACAGAACTTTCACACGGTAGCCTGGCCAGTCATGAAACTGGTTTTCAAAGCTTCTCTGATGCGCCGCGCTTCCTGGTGTGCTCTTCTAATCGCCCTGGTGTCTGGCTGCGCGTAATCAGCAGCCAGGTGATTTGCCTCAGCCTCCCATCCTGCCATAAACGTCTCCCCCTTACTCTCACAGAGATTGTGGAGCACACAGCAAGCAGCAATAACAATGGGGATATTGGTTTGGCTGAGGTCTGAGCGAGTCAGTAAAGCGCGCCAGCGACCTTTTAAACGGCCAAATGCACATTCCACCACCATTCTGCACTTGCTCAGCCTGTAGTTGAACAGCTCCTGACTCCTGTCCAGGCTGTGTATGGCTTCATGAGCCATGGCGTTAAGGGGTAGGCTGGGTCCCCAAGGATAACTATAGGCATTTCAACATCCCCAACGGTTATTTTCTAGTCTGGGAAGTAAGTCCCTTGCTGCAGCCGTTTAAACAGAGTAGTGTTCCTGAAGACGCGAGCGACATGAACCCTTCCCAGCCAGCCCATGTTGATGTTGGTGAAACATTCCCTGTGATCCACCAGTGCTTGCAGCACCATTGAAAAGTAACCCTTGCGGTTTATGTACTGGGTACCCTGGTGCTCCGGTGCCAAGATAGGTATATGGGTTCCATCTATCGCCCCACCACAGTTAGGGAATCCCATTGCAGCAAAGCCATCCACTATGGCCTGCACATTTCCCAGAGTCACTACCTTTCGTAGCAGCAGCTCAATGATTGCTTTGGCTACTTGCATCACAGCAGCCCCCACAATAGATTTGCCCACTCCAAATTGATTCCTGATTGACCGGTAGCTGTCTGGCGTTGCAAGTTTCCACAGGGCTATCGCCACTCGCTTCTCAACCGTGAGGGCTGCTCTCATCCTGGTATTCTGGCACTTCAGGGCAGGGGAAAGCAAGTCACAAAGTTCCATGAAAGTGCCCTTACGCATGTGAAAGTTTCGCAGCCACTGGGAATCGTCCCACACCTGCAACACTATGCAGTCCCACCAGTCTGTGCTTGTTTCCCGGGCCCAAAATTGGCATTCCACAGATAGAACCTGCCCCATCAACAACATGATCTCCAAAGCGCCGGGACCCACGGTTTGAGAGAATTCTGTGTCCATGTCCATGTCCTCATCACTGTCGTCACCGCGCTGCTGTCGCTGCCTCCTCCTTGCCTCGTTTTTCTGGTCCTGGTTCAGCATAAACTGCACGATAATGCACGAGGTGTTTACAATGTTCATGACTGCTGTCTTGAGCTGAGCGGGCTCCATGCTTGCCGTGGTATGGTGTCTGCTGTGTTCACTCAGGAAAAAAGGCGTGAAACGGTTGTCTGCTGTTGCTTTCATGGAGGGAGGGGTGAGGCTGTACCCAGAACCACCTGCGACAATGTTTTTTGCCCCATCAGGCACTGGGATTTCAACCCAGAATTCCAATGGGCGGGGGAGACTGTGGGAACTATGGGATAGCTATGGGATAACTACCCACAGTGCAACGCTCCAGAAATCGACGCTAGCCCCGGTACATGGACGCACACTGCTGAATTAATGTGCTTAGTGTGGCCGCATACATTCGACTTTATACAATCTGTTTCCAAAATTCGAATTCTGTAAATTCGGATTAATCCCATAGTGTAGACATACCCTAAGTCTTCACCGCAAAAAAGTGATAGCTGTTCCTTGTTGAGACAACATATTGCAGTTTTCACTGCAAGGTAGGCTAGATGAAGTCAAACACGGGTGGGGATATAGAGCTGATCTCACCTATCTACCTTGTAGTAAACATGACAGTGCCTTGTCTTCACTAGAATTTTACAGCTACTTAGCTTTAATTATCTCACAGTAAAAATATCTTTTTTGGCAGTGAAGACAAAGCCTTTAGTCATATTCTAGGCTCAAAAAGTGACCAAGTGTTGGAGGTGCATCTGGGAAGCACTATGCATAGGGTAGGTCCAGGGCTGTAATTCTCCACTGCCTAGCACTTTTTGTCATAATTTACAGTGTCTACAAACTGCCTAGTGGGTGTAAAATGCTACCATTCTAATTTGGTAGCACTTACACCTATTTTGCAGTTATATAAATGATTATTCAGGCTGCATATTGCCCAGACCTGAGGACGAGCTCTGTGTAAGCTAGACAGCTTGTCTCTCTCATCAACAGAAGCACCTACAGAAGTTGATCCAATAAAAGCTATTACCTCACCCATCTTGTCTCTGTAATATGCAGAGTGCATGACAGTTAAGAACTAGACCAAAGGAGGGCTGTGTAGTCCAGTCAGAAAATCTAACTCTAGCAAGTAGAAAGTTAACATAGAATTGCTGTGGAGATAGGTCTCAAATGCATACTTTTCTCTGAGAGACAAGGTGGGTGAGGGGATATCTTTTGACATGGCTAAAACTACACTTTCCTCTGACACATTTTATTAGGGGCACACAAGGCTTTCATGTGGAGTTAATGCTATAAGCTAACTGTTGAGTACAACACTATTAATATTGTCTGTTACATTGGTGAGTTATTTTTCTATATAACTGTTTAATTTTAATTAGCAACAGAAGGTCGTTTCTGCATAAGTATAATCTGATGGACTAGCTGGAAGGGTCTGGCATACAATGCTCACTGGGCTCTTCACACACACTCAGCAAATCACATCAAAGTATTAGGCCCAGAATTACACCCAAAGAGTCACTTCCTTTTCAGTATAATTACTTCAATGACAACATGCAGTATCATAAAGATCTCCTACGTAATGCATTATTAAAAGTCACCTGTTTATTACCCAATGCAGCTCAGACATCCTTATTCAAGCATCTATATTAATATGAGGAGTGCCCAATTTTTCTCAGCTGAAGTAGCCTCCCAGGCAATATGCCTGGAGGATTAGGATTGCACCTAATTTGAATAAAATAGAGCAGATTCCAGTCACTCTTATCTTAGACATGGGATTGTTCCCTCAGTGCTCCACCTACGACTGTGGTCAAATTGTAGAATTCCACAGTCTACACAAACACTATGTCTACACTAGGAAAAAAGGTATATTTTTGACACCTGTTAGCTAACATGTTACAGTCCTAGCGCAGACAGGGCAATTGTAGGTAAATTCAGAAGAAGCTTAAAGTTTATTTTGACCAGCTAACATGTTAAAATTACACCTTGCCCTGTCTACACTAGGATTTTAACATGTTAGTTAACACATGTTAAAATATACCTTTTGTCCTAATGTAAATATGGCTATAAAGAGGTATAAGATATTCTCCTTTGGTTCATGCTGGGAAAAATAGGTCTCTAGGACTTGTCTGCATGGAAGAGTTGCACGTGTTTAATTAAACCAGTTTAAATTCATACATTAGGTTAAACTGATGCTCCTTTCCCATAGAGACAAGGCCTCAATCTTCTCCTTCTTACTAACCAGTCTGTGTATAAGAGTAAGAGATTATTTGGAGAGGAAACAAGGGGAGCGCGACCACTCAGCCATGTGGAGGAGAGAATAAGGCCTGTTCTACACACAGCTTTGATATGTTGAATGGGGTCTAATTAATATTTTATTTACCAAAAGTTATATTGGTGCAACCCATAGTGTGGACATAGTTATACTGCTACAAAGGTGATTTATACTTAGTCTTGGATGGATTAGATTTTTATCAGTAGAAGTCAGTCAGTGTCAACTTCACTGTATACACACAAACTTGTGAAAAAATATTTCCATCAATAATAACTGAAGTTTACAGATAGGCGAAGTAAGAAAAATTCTTCTTGAGAACTTAGTTGAGTTTGATTTCAGGATATTTACGTTGTATTTTCTGACATGTGATATTCACAATTGACATTTTAATGGTTATAAAGCTTTAACTTTTTGAATTTCAATATCTACCACAATAAAAAAATTAGTCTATAACACCCCCCTAACCTTCTACCATAATTTCCCAGAACTGTGAAAATTTAAAATAGATAAAAATTGAAAAAAAGCTTAATAAAGAGAATTATCTGTCAAAATTATAAAAAAAATAAAATTGAATTTATATTGTATTTATTATTCTCCTTCCTTTATACTGCTATGACTCTATTCACATTAGGGGGTTGTACTGCATTAACTCTACTGGTATATTTAAAGTGATACAACTTTTAAGCACAAAGTAGAGGAAAGAGGATTAGTAGACATGAGGGAAAGGGAATTTGTTGAAGGGAGGACTATGTTGAGAGGACAGGCACCCTCAAGAATAATCTCAGCTGGGCCCTCTGGGATAATGAGAAAATTCATTCTGAACTATGGTCATGACCAACATAGCCAAAGACATTTTTTACACACGAGTGACACCTAAACATTCACCTCCTTCTCAATATAGTCACCTAGTAAGAGCTTGTAGTATTATAAACATTCCTTGTGTGTAATGCACAATTAAAAATCACTTGTTCGTTAATTACTGAGATTCACCTACTGTAATAGGTAGCTCTTAGTAACAGGTGATGAGAATGTGTAAACCGTTCTAAGATGTGGACGGGGTTAGGATTGCAATACTGTATCTCTCTGCAGATTTGAGAAGAGGTAGTCAGAAACCTGCAGACCTAAGTTGCTTTTTATCTACAGTCACCGGGTTACTCCTCATACTTACAGACACCAGGCAATTAAAAAACAATTTTAGTTGGCATCTAAGTAACTTGCTGTTTAATTAGTAAGATGTACAGGTTTTTCAGTGATTTGTCTTCATGATAACTACTATAATCTGATGTTGCTAGTTCTTGGAATGACCATCTCACTATCAGCTCAGTCTGCTCCAGGTGTTTATTTCTTTTCTCCCACAACCTGACAATTAACCCTCTCCCCATAAACAGTAAACCATGCTCCCCACATGTTGAACACTGGCCAGGTAAACATAAAAGTAGGTTTCAGAGTAGCAGCCGCGTTAGTCTGTATCCGCAAAAAGAACAGGAATATTTGTGGCACCTTAGAGACTAACAAATTTATTTGAGCATAAGCTTTCGTGGGCTACATCTGATGAAGTGGGCTATAGCCCACGAAAGGTTATGCTCAAATAAATTTGTTAGTCTCTAAGGTGCCACAAGTACTCCTGTTCTTTTTATAAAAGTAGATTGTCCTTCTACATTAGGTGGTGCTGTGGTGTTCTCTCCTTAATGCTGTGGCTGTAGAATTGAAGTTGGTTCTAATTTAAACGTACAGACCAGAAAATGAACGTATATTGCTTAAAATAGTCCAAATTTACACTGCTTTCTTTAAGGATCTTATATACATTGGTAAAGATAATTCCTACTTCTTTTGCCTTGTCTACCTAACTGTTATGACTATTTCTTTCTTATCTGTATTACTGATTTCTGTAGTGTACCCTACTTGGTTGTCTATTTTGATTTTGCTGTGTTTTACACCTTTCTATCCTGATGTTCCTGGCTTCTGCTACCTTCTATTATTTTTCATTCAAGATACCTCATATCTCTTCATGTCATTAATCACTGAACCTTTGAACCAAATTCTGCCACCCTTACGCATGTTAAGAAGTACCTTACTTGTCAAATACTTCCACTGACTTCAGATGGGACTACTCACTGTGAAATTTCCTACTCAATGGGATTAAGGGTGGCAGAATCTGCCCATGTGTGGGAAGTGCAAGAAACTAATTTCTTACTTTCCCTTGGTTGATTGATTTTCTGCTAGCTTCTTTCACTGGTGTCTCTAGTCTTGCTTCCACATTGATTTTAAATACTCAAATCTGGGGACTGCAAAATCTATCTGTGCTTCTTATACCATGCCTGTCACCATGCTGTCTGAGCCTCTCAGTCTCTTAGGCCACTTACTATGACTGATAGCTCTGGATACCAATTGTCAGCCTGCTCTGAAGGGTAGGACTTCCCAGCTGCAACTCCACCCTCAGATAGGCTGTTGACCTTATGATGCTGTTTACCAGTTTGGAAGGCTGATGGCCCCTTCCGAAACTAGTGAGGGAGGAGAGTTTATTATAAATGATTTCTTCAGACGTACTGCCAGTCTGGAACACCCTTCCCCTTTCCATGAGGAAATGAGGAGCAGCTGGAGCTGTCATCACTAATACAAGGTTGTCTTTGTGTTATTTTGAATGAAGCAGCCAGCTGTAGCATTCATTTCTTTACTCTGTGGCAGCAAGCCAGTCTTCAAATGTACCCATGGAGGCTCCAAGCTACTGTAATTGGTTAATTGTTCCCCACTTTGATTTAACTGACGGATTGCTGCCTCCCTGGACTGACTCGACTGACTGTCACTTTAATTCACTGTTCCCCTCCAAATTTGTTGCTAATCACTGCCCCACTATGTTTCTAACATTCCTATCTTGGTGCCTCTCCTCTATCATGCTGCTCCCTTCCCTTATCTCTCTCTATTCCACCAATATTCTCTGCTCTCTTTGTGGTGCTCTGCTTTGCCGCAACAGCTCTCTCCCCATCCCATCCTCCAAGTACTCAGCACATCTCTACCTCTGTCTCATACTTGCCTATTTCCAATCCTGCCTCTTCCCATAGCTCTCTTCATTTTCTACCATGGCCCACAGTAACCAGTCACATCAGCTTCCTTCCCTTCTCCTGTGCACTCTAGAACTCCCACTCCATCTTCAGCAAGCTGTCTTACAATTCACTCCCCCCATATCGAAACCTAGCTCTCCCCTCTTATTTGGTGGCTGCCTTCCACTAGTGGTCTCCCCTCCTCTCTCACATTGCAGCAGCACCAGCCTGGTGCTTTCCTGTCCCTCCCACTTCCAACGCTTCTCTGCAGCCACTCTTTTGCCTCCTTCAAAGCACATCCCACCCAGCTTTTCTCTCCCCTTTCCCACTGTCTAGCTGTTAGCTACTATTCTCCAGGCTCCTCTTCTGATTTCAGCTCCTGGCTCCTCTTTCTTCCTTTCCTTCGTGTGCTCCACTCGTTCTTTGGGATTTCAGCTCCCATGTTAAAGATCCCTCCAACTCTGCTGCCGGCCAATTTTTCTCCTTAACTTACCCATTCAACCTGCAGCTCTGAAACAGCTCCACATCCAAGTCCATGCTTGGGCTTCTGACCTTTCGTTCACACCCCAAAATGCTCTCTGGATGACCCTTCCCGCACTGAATTTCCACTCTTTGGCCATTCCTTATCTCCCTCTGTGTTACCTACTCTCCCCTTCCACCTTCCTCCCACCCCATCTCATCTCCTACTTTTGTGAACTCCAAGACACAACATCTCTGACCATCCTGATTCTCTCCACCTCCTACCTTTCTCACTACTCTCCCTCTTCTCTGCTGAGCCCATGGCCTCTGATTACAGCTCGACCCTCTTTCTCTTTTCCACTTGAACTCCTTTTCTTCTCCACTCTCTTAAGCCATATCTAAACTGTAAATAAATGTATGTTGTTACAATAAGATACGTAACATGTTGTAAAGTCTGTCCTCTATGTAGCTGGTCAAGATGAATTCTAGGCTCTGTTCTATGGCTCACCTTAACCAGCTGCATCAAGATAAAAACAAACATCTTGCCCTGTCTACACTATTATTCTACAATGTGCTAGCAATCACTAGCTGTGTCTGTGTAAAACCACATCATTTCTTCTAGTGTGGACATGTCCATTTTATAGTCCTATTGTTCCAACAATCCTGGTTCACACTTTATAGCCTCCTCTTGCTCCATGTTGCTAAGCAACTCTGGAGAAAGTCCAAGAGGCATTGGGACTTCTTGTAGTGCAAGTCTATTCTTACACAGAACCCTATATTGCTCAGAAGGTAGGCTGGTGACTGTCTTCTGTGACCCCTGGAGCTCTTTTAGAGTGTGTGGCTTCATTCCCGATTGCCTCTCCTTCATCTTTGATTCTCTTTAAGCCACTTCCCCCAGTAGTAGCTCTTTCTGCCCAGGATCTTAATTTTTTTCAAATTGAAAATTGACTAGCTGCCCTTTCATCTCCCCCTTCCTCTCATTCATTCCTTCATCTATTCTATTCCACCAGCTTCTGATTTGGAAGAACTCCTCCACCTGCTACACAGCCCCAACTCCTCATCTTCCCCTCATCTGCCTCCGACACCTTCACCCACTCCCTTTCATCTGGCTTCTTCCCCACAGTCTTCAAACATACCATTGTCTCCCATCCTCATTAGCTAATGACAATACATGGTCCTTGTCCCTTTTATAATATCCCTTTTTGTATGCATAAGCAGTTATCTTCCCTCCCTGCTGTCTTAATTTCCCTTACACTGAGCATGCCCTGTCTTAGTCTTTCCTAAATCAGGATTTCCTAAATCTTTCCAATGTGGGACGTGTGCTCCTAAGTCACTTAGGCACTTTTGAAACTCCCACGCATAGGCCTCATTTTTGCCAAACCTTTTATAATTCTTTTTTTCTCCTCTGAATTCTCTCCAATTTGTCTCTCTTTTTAAAAAATGTGGGGCCCGAACGTGAACACAGTTCTGTAATGGAGGCCACTCTGATGGTGAGTAAAGCAGAATAATGAACCTGTTTACGCCTAATTAATATGACCTATTATGCCAGCTGCCTGTTTGTGCCAGCATCAGTGTACCGACTCCACCCTGTCGTTTGTCATCCATTCTAACACCCAGTCTCTTTCCCATAGTCAGGCTCTGCCTCGACAGTATTTCCCCATTCTCAGGTGTTGCATAATATTCATGCCTATGTGTAGCACTTTGCATTTATCTTTATGGAACCTCACCTTATTGATTTCAGCCCATTTCTTCAATTTATTGGGATCATATGTTAGTCCTCTCCTTTGCAATCCCTCTCACTTCAGTAGTGTTCACAGATATAAGGCTTGATCCTTCACTCATTGAAGGCAAACTTTCATAGACTTTTGTGGGAATAAGATTGGGGCCCATATTTTTCACTCCATTCTCCAAGATACTAATGAAAATAGTGATTAACGCTGGTTCTAGAACTAGCCACTGCTAGACATGACTTGATTTCTTCTCCCAGTTTGATATTGTAGCATTTACATAGTGGTTGCCATTAAAAAGTCACCATTTGCCAACCGTTACTGCACTGTTACAGCTAAGACAGGGGTTCTCAATAGAGATTGCTTTGTTGACACCTCCTGTCCTAGGCTTGACTGTGTAGACAAGCTCCCTTCACACTTACATAACATCCCTGTTATAGGCAACAACAGCAATTGCTCCCACAGATAAGAAACACTGGAAAAGTATTTATGGCCTGCTATCTCTATTGAGTGCAATAGGAGTTTTGATGTTTCTTTAAAACGTTAATGACACAGACCGCTTTTGTTGTTCATTTCAACTCCTCCTCCCCATGCTCCAGAGACCAGCATTGTACATGGATCACAGTGTGGGAACCTCTCATCTAAGGCCTTATAGATTTATTTCCTGAACTACCACATAAATCTGTGAGAGACAAGGTGGGTGAAGCTTTCAAGCTAACTAGAGCTTTTTTTTAGGTATAAGCCCCACTTCACACCACTGTAATGCCTCTATATTAATAGTTTTCTCTAGTGTAATTAAATCAATTTAATTATACCAGTGCAGATATTCCTAATATAGACAATGCCACAGAAAGGTAGAATAAAAACTGCTAAATCAGGGAGCCTGTTACTTGATAACATGTTATAACAGTTGATCTTGCCAATGTAGATAGGATCATACTGTGTTATAATCATATTAACAAATTGTGTTTCAATTCTGAACATGATTAAGGTAAGACCAACTCATTTTATATCAAAGTTGGAGTCAATGTTCTAAAACATGATCCATCAATCCAAAAGCTTTGTCATCTCTGAGCCCAGCCCCTGTGAGCCGGGCACCTCCCAACCCAGAGCCCAGCTCCCCACCCAGCCCTGGGCAACAGCAGCCCCACCCCCAGGCAGCGACAGCCCATTGGCACTAACCATCACCATCACCCAGCAACAGCCCATTATGTAATTGCAAATATATACATACCATTAAAGCATTTAATATTTTTAAATAATGTATTTAGTGTATTTTCAAATAATTACAAATTAATTTTTGAATGTATTTCACTAGTTATTTTTTACATTTCCAAATATTTGTTACTATAGTATTGCAACTTTTTTTTTATGGAAGGGGCCCCCAAAATTGCTTTGCCCAAGGCCCCTGAATCCTCTGGGCAGCCCTGTATTACAGAATTGATCTATGCTGCATTCAGGCAATGTTCTACCTTTAGTTACTTGTTAATGAAGTTCTATGAAAAGTAAAGTAGGACTCTTCTGTTTTGCATATTTATGAATTTTGCTTATAAGGTTTTGAATGCAAGCTTTAAAAATACAACAAGCTAGAAGGTTAATTTGCTCTGGGACAATGAAGATGTTTGAAGTGGACCCAACCATATTAATTTAATTTTAAGAAATTAATTAAACCTGAAGATATGTTGTTTTAGCATAAACAAATACCAGCAAGGAAGAAATGACAATTTTTACCTCAACTTACTTAGGGGCCAGAGGATTATTATTAATACAAAAATGTAATAGGCCAGACTCTCACCTAATTTAAATTGGCATGGTTCCATTGAGTTCAATGGAGCTTCGCTGAGTTGCATGAGATGAGGATCTAAACCAGCATACTCAGTGCTAGTGACCTAACACTCAGTTGTGTATTGGCCTAAGTTCAAGGGATATCATTGTTGTATAAAAGATTTAGAACCCAGATGTTCAAAAGGTAATTAAGTACCTAACTCCATTGAAATCAATGGGAGCTACATGCCTAAATACCTTTGAGGAACTAGGCCTAGGACCCTATGTAAAGGAGGAGTCCCATTCCCTTTAATGTGCACATAATGCATAGTGGGGCCTCTTGGGACTAAAATGAAGGGTGCTTTACCATTAGTGGCAGAATCCAGCTGGGAATCATGCCATGTAGCAATCGGTTGTACCCACATTTCTGGACAAGCCTGTGCCATGGGTTTATCCATGACATAGCATCTGATATATGTGAAGGGGGCAATAGGCTTACCAGAAGTTGCGGTAGAGATTCTACTGAATCCATTTCCAAAGGGGATGCCAAGTTCTAGTACCAACACTCCAGCTGCTGAACACAAAAGTGGCCTTAGCCAGGAGCCGAGCAACATAAATGCCAAGCAACTTAGCAGTTCAGCACCCAGCTGGAAGTTGGCACCCAGGGCGACAGCCCTCCTTGCCCACTCCTAGAAATGGCCCTGACTGCACATCTAAGGGAGGACCTCCACTTCCAGTCCCAAACCCCATCTGTGGGCCACAAACCACTCAATGCCAGCTGGCAATAGGCTTACCAGAATATCCTGATATGTACATTCTGCTTTCCCAAAAAATATCATGTGAGGTCTTCAATAAAAGCCAGGGTCACACTGGTCATTAACATGGTTGTAAAATGTATGTACAGATAGTACGTAAGGAGTTATGTATGAAGTGAAAATATGATCATAAAGTCCATATCAAGGCAGCGCTGATAAACAGGTTTCTGACAGACAAAAGATGTTTATTCACCTGTCTTTCTCAGTCTGCATGCAATCAAGCATTATAAGCCATTTACATACAAAGTCAATAGGGGATATGAAATCAACAGGGAGGCAGGACACTGGAGAATAAGCTCTGAGGTACAGACAATGAACTTTGGGGAAGGAGAATGCAAGGATACACTGGTTTATCCTGCAGCTAGGAAGTAATTGAGCAATGTGATTACACTGATGAAAACGAGATCATAACTTGCCCTGATTGGAAACTCTGAAAAGGACATTTGCGTGAGATAAACTTCTTTAGACAGAAGGTTAGTCTGTTAAAATCATAATGATTTCTAGACACTAAACTTATTTTATATGTAACCCTTCTGTTTCTATTATCCCTTCTCACTATATCTTGAATCTTTGATAATCAGTGTATTGCTATTTTCACTATAAATATATCTCAGTGCTCTGGTATTATACAAAGTGCTGATCCTGAGTTGAATCACTGTACATTGTTCCTTTGTGGATAGCAGACCTGTTATTACTGTGAGTGTTCAGTCAATAAGGACCTGGACTCCACAGGCGGACATTTCAAAGGGGCTCAGGTGCTGGGGTACACCTGTTGTTAACTTGCAAGGCAAAGTAAGGGCTGGCATAGCCCAGAGGAGATTATTTGGGTGGCTGACAGGCTGGTGATGTCAGGGAGCTAGCACCCAGCTAAGCACAAGTAATTCTCCTTCTTGCTGGAAACAAGAAGGGGGGGTACACAAGGTGATTCACAGTCCTGGGTACCCCAAGGAGCATCACACCATCACAGTGATCTAACGGTGGTGCTCGCCAGCAGACAATGACTGTGGCCATATGTAGATCTTATTTACTGAGCTGCTCTCCAGTGCTTAACTTGTATCCTGTGCCTGTGTCAGAAGGATAAACTTCAGGTTTTTCAATGTATTTTTCCAAACACTTCCAATAGGCCTGAATCAGACAATATGGATAGTAAAGATATGAAAAAAAATCAACCTATAGTCCATCATCTTAAACTGTAAAACCTAGTTATGGCTATAGTACCTCAGAACACTGTCCTTGGAAAATTTAACATTGTAGAGACCCTCATAAGTATCACTCATTATGGGCTTGAAGCTGCATCCAGTGAACAATCTAGTGTAGTGATACTCAGACATCAGCGGTTCAGGAGCCAAATTAGCGATCAACATTACCCAAAAGAGCCACAGTAGTGTGAATTCATTGTTTCATTTACTATAGTACTATATATTCATATTCAAACAGTATGATGGGGAAATATTTAATTTTATATATTATTCTCACAGCAAATAGGTTAATAACTTAGTGCAAGTTGCTACCTTAATTGGTTAATAACAGTAAAAGCATCCTGATTAGTTAATAACTTTAATATCATGTGCTGCAAAGAGCCGCATGAGAGACATTAAAGAGCCACTTGCAGCTCATGACTCTCAGCCTGAGTATCACTGATCTAGTGCAATACAGATAAATCTCAAAAACACTAATAATACTGATTGATGTCTTGACATTGCACCCCATAAGACTTTATGCAAATATGCTTATGAATGTATATATGACATAACTGGAATATGTTTTAAATAGTCTTAGTAAGCCATTTGGTCAGCTTCTTGAGAAAGGAATGTGCAAGTCCACTGTGACGGGTTGGATCACAGAAACCCCCTTGGGGCTGCCAACTGATGTGCCAAGAATACTTCTGCCCCTGCTTTCCTGCCCTGGCAGCTTGGGACTTCAGTGCCCTGCCTGGTTTGAGCCAGACCTGCTAGCCTGCTGCAAACCCAGACCCAGGTCTGAACCACTTCCCCTAACAGCTGTAGACTTAATTGAAAGCAGCTTAAGAAATGTTCCTGTCTTTAACACTCAGATACCCAGCTCACAATGGGGTCCAAACCCCAAATAAAGCTTATACAGGGTAAACTCATAAATTGTTCACCCTCTATAACACTGATAGAGAGATATGCACTGCTGTTTGCCCCCCCCCCCCCAGGTATTAATACATACTCTGGGTTAATTAATAAGTAAAAAGTGATTTTATTAAATACAGAAAGTAGGATTTAAGTGGTTCCAAGTAACAGCAGACAGAACAAAGTGAATTACCAAGCAAAATAAAATAAAACATGCAAGTCTATGCCTAATACAGTAAGAAAACTGAATATAGATAAAACCTCACCCTCAGAGGCATTCCAGTAAGCTTCCTTTTACAGACTAGTCTCCTTCTAGTCCGGGTCCAGCAATCACTCACACTCCCCTGTAGTTACTGTCCTTTGTTCCAGTTTCTCTCAGGTATCCTTGGGGATGGAGAGGCTATCTCTTGAGCCAGCTGAAGACAAAATGGAGGGGTCTCCCAGGGGTTTAAATAGGCTTTCTCTTGTGGGTGGACACCCCTCCCTCCTCCTATGTAGAATTCCAGTTACAAGATGGAGTTTTGGAATCACATGGGCAAGTCACATGTCCATGCATGACTCAGAACTTACAGGTAGCAGCCATGGTTCACATGCTACCTTGAACATCCTCATGTAGACTTCTTATGTGGATTGGAGCCTTCCAAGATCCATTGTCCGTTAAGTGCTTCTTATTGGGCACTTAACTTGCAAATTCCTTTCTAAAGAAGCTGACCAAATGCCTTACTAAAGCTATTTAAAATCAAACAAGTATACAGCCAATATTCATAACTTTGAATACAACAATGACACATGCATACAAATAGGATGAATATATTCAGTAGATCATAACCTTTACATAGATATGTTACATGGCATATGTAGCATAAAACACATTCCAGTTATGTCATATATACATTCATAAGCATATTTCCATAACGTCTGATGGGGTGCAACGTCACAATGTCAATGTGAAAAGTTCCACTGACTGCAATGGCTCAGGATCAGTTGTTCTCTGTGAGTACATGGTAGATTTTTGTTATTAGGGAATGATTATGAAGATTAAAAAACCTGTTCCTTACCGGTGGAAAAGTAGTGTCTAGTTCCCTGTCACTTTTCAAACCTGGCGACAGCTGTAGCACTATCAGCTTTTATTTCTCCAGTCCTAGATTTTCCTTGGGATCTTATCAATAGACACCTGTTGTCCAGATAACCTACCTTCCAAATTACCAATCTCTAAACACAACTCATTCAAAGAGGCTCTTTCAAAGAGGTTTGGCCTTAGCTTTGGGATATTTTAAGAGTTGAGCAGTACTGAGCAGTATTTTTAAACAAGAGTGTCTCATAATTTTTAAGGGGTTTTACAATATTTAGAGCTTTTCTGCCGAAGCATCACATTCCGAAGTATCACGACTGGGTGCTCATTCATGTTATGAGGCTTAACACTGGAAACCCACGTATCAAAGGGAGAATAATCCCATAGCTTTCTAAAACCCCACTATTGATATTGTTCAAACTGCAAAAATTTAACCTGGGGAATCTCCCTGTTTTCACTCTCTAAGTCTTGTCTTAGGATCAAAAGCAGAGATTTGAGAATTAAAATAATAATACTGGCCTATCTCAGAGGCGTACTGTGAGTATTGGACTCTGAGTAACATGCTAATTGTTAATTAACTTACACAACAGTTTGAAAATGCCAAATGCTACAAATGTTATTATTAACAATATAAATAAGCTTGACAGAATTAGATTTTTTTTGACAAATATCAATGTTTATTTGTAAGCTTTATTTTTATCTATTTAAATTTTCACAGTTGTGCAAAATTATGGGTTGTAAGCATTTTTATTTCTATTTTTCTCAATTTAAATGTTCACAGTTGTAGGAAATTGCGAGGGGAGGGTCAGACAATTATTTAATGACAGAAGACGTTGAGATTCAAAAGTGAAAGCTTTATAACCATTAATACACAAATTGTCAACGTTACATGTCAACGTATACAAATTAAACAGCCTTAAATCAAACTCTACATTCTCTAGCAGCATTTTTGTTACTTTGCCTGTCTGTAAATTTCAATTATTATCAATGGAAACATTTTTTGCCAGATTGTGCATGTACGGTGAAATCAATGTTTATTGACATTTACCAATAAAAATCTAATCCTTTCAAAGCTAAGCTGTAACTGGGGAAGCCTGATTCCTCCTATGCATGTGCACTATACCAGGGGTTCTCAACCTTTTTCTTTCTGAGTCCCTCCCAACATGCTATAAAAATTCCACAGCCCACCTGTGCCACAACAGTGGGTTTTCTGCATATAAAAGCCAGGGCCGATGTTAGGGGGTAGCAAGCAGGACAATTGCCTGGGGCCCCATATCACAGGGGCTCCCGTGAAGCTAAGTTGCTCAGGACCCCAGGGTTCAGCCTATCTAACGCTGGCCCTGCTTGGTGGCCCCCCTGAAACCTGCTCGTGGCCTCCCAGGGGGCCCCGGACCCCTGGTTGAGAACCTCTGCACTAGACCATCTTCAAATGTCACCAGAGTATGTTTATTTTCTGAAACTTTTCCAGGTAATTAGTGCTGGGAAATACCCACTCTGAATCTATCCAGGTGTGATTCAATACCCACCATTTGGAATTCATTGCTTTATTCTATTGAAATGGAAGGATTTTTTTTCTTGGCAATTTAAGCCTTCCGGGTTAAATATTAGTTTAAGTATGTTTGCTTCATTATCCACCACAGCACTCAAAGGTAGTTTGCTGTTGGGATCATGGGGACCACAGAACTAAAAAGAAAATGTTACTTTGTACTAACAGTCACAGGACTTGATCGTACAACCCTTCCACACATGCATAATCCTGACTAGTGCAAATAAGGGTTGTGGGATCAGGCCCATAACTAGTGACCCACATACAAGAGCAATTTTAAAAGAAACAAATGTTATAATAACAAAATAAGGAGAAAAACTGTACATCACACACACGCATGCACACAATGTCAAAGTTACGCTAGATTTACCTTGATGTAAGCCAGAGCAGAAATTTGGCCCAAGAACTTTAAACATTTCTATCTGTCAAAAAAAAGACCGCTCTGGTAGAGGAATTTGATCAAGGACACACACTTCCTATACAGATAGGCTATCTGTTGTCTTCACTGGTTCAGTCAGGTGCAGTTACCATCAGCTTTTTCAAAACTGAAGTGAATGCTTAGCTCTGTGAGTTAGCGAAACTATTTATAGCTTTATTTTGAACATGCTGTTTGTGTTACTGTGATTAGGCTCCATTCTGTGGAGGGAGAAAAATGACTGCTTTAGACTTGATCATATGTAAAAAAAGAAAACAAATTAGTTTAAAATAAATTAAGCCATCTTAAGATATGAAACAAAAGCCATGTTAGGTATGAGAGCCATTTTCCAATGATCAAGTTTAACAGAACAATTGCTGCATCTTAATTCCAGACAACCCCTATTCAGAACTCCAACCTAATTGTTATCTTAGATTTTCTAGCACTCACCACCATAGTATCTAATCACTCTATTAAAAGCCGATCTTTCTCCCAAGGCCTACGGATTTTCATTTTTCTCCCTCTGCAGGGAGCATATTATTAAATGCTCATCACTGTGCTCATGAGCTATAGTCTGCAGGACAGACGCTATACAAAGTATGGACTGATTGTTAACTCTTAAACTGTTGCTGGATCAAGTCCTAAAGTTATAATTTGTGCATGGATTTATGAAACCCAGGAGAGTGGGATCCAAATTAGTCCTAAATGTGTCTTGATTAACTTAGACTCAGGTCCTCAAATGTATTTAGGCTCCTATTGATTTCAATGGGAATGGCAGCTAAATACCTTTGAGGAGCTAAGCCTTAGCTCCTTAAACTGTTTCCTCCCTTCTTCTATGGCTACTTCTAGATATCACATTGTTATACAGCCCGCGGTTCTTGATCTGACTTGCTTTTTTTTTTTTAAATAAATGAAAGGCTTTTGATCAGACCAGCTATGGCAGCTATGACCAGACTGACAGATAAAGCAATTTTCTATCATATCATTGGGAGGCCTTATTGAATTACATGTAAGTATTTTTGGGGCCATTGTATAAAATCAATGGTTTATGTATTATTGTATGTAACCTCTAAGGGGGGGGAGATGTACAGAGGTGAGATCAGGGGGGTTCAAAGGACTGTACTGAACAATGTGCCAGACAAGAATGGACTTTTGGAACAAAAGTGTTAAGTGATTTTCCTGGGGAATATCTATGGGGAGGTGAATGCAAATTCCCTACCTCTGGTTATACAAAAACCCAGCCTTTTGGAGCTACACACTGAAGAGTGGGTCATTGTCTGCTGATTGCCTGTTAGATGAGGCCGAGATCAAAGGCCCAAGCTGCATAAAGTAAAGACTGAGCTATTCATGGGAGTTCTGGCTCTGAATCTGAGACAGTTATGAACTTGTAACCACAGAGAAAACACAGCTGTGGTTTTTGAAGAACTATCACCTACCAGAGCCTGAGGTTGGAGTTGGGTGATCTCTGGTAAGCTTTTTAGCACACATGTAGGTTCTTTTATTGTTTTTAATATGTTTCTCTGTAACACTTTCACCTTAAGAATAAATGTGCTTGCTTAGAAACAGCTGTGTGGTAACTGCAGGCAATTATGCTATTAATACCCTTGGGAGAGAAAGCAAAGCCCAGGTGCTGGCTAGTTGAGGCAGTCTGGCTTGTGGGAGATACCACAGTGTAAGCAGGGAACCGCACAACCTGGAAAGACCCTGGTCAGGAGGGAGAAAGACACAGGTCTGCCCAAGAGAGGCAATGGCTAAGGCAGCCTAGAGTGGGTGCCTTCGATGGACCATGGAGGGAGAATGGATGCAGTTGCCCTGAACTGTGACAACCAGTATGTTACAGTCACAAGAGAAGATCCTTGACTTGGCCAGAAAAAGATGATTATGGTGAGATGTATTGAATATTTTCATTGGTCTCTGACTTGCCCCCGCTCCTCCTGCGTCCATGTTTACTGCTGAAACTATAATTATTCACAACAAAGCAATCTTAACTATTACAGGGAGTAGATGGGGCACTAACTCTGTAAGTGATCACTTCTAACGTCCCCAACGTCCTGAAGGACAGGTAAGGAAAAAACAAAAGACTAAGAGACAGATCCTCAGCTGGCATCAATTGTCATTTCTCCTTTGACTTCAAATGGGGCTCTGGTACAATCTACACCAGCTGGGTATCTTCCCCTTAACACCTGAGGGCCTGATCCTGCAAAGTCATGTAGACTTAGGTGAGCAGCCATCGAAACTACTGGTGTAAGTAAATGTATTTACATACAGAAGTATTTGCAGAATCGAGCCCTAACTATGGAATGCCACCTATCCTGAGTCATGGTGATTTCATGGTGCATTAACAAAAGTTACAACTGTCCTAATATATGAAATCTCCACTAACATCCACTAAGTGAGCACAAGACAGAGTAGCAAGTAATCTCCCTGTCAGAAAGTGGCTCTAGTAGTCAAGAAAAGAAAATCTAGCTGAGATCCCACTTTTTCTCATTAACTAAAGCAAATATTTACCAGTGTTTAACTTGTTGCTTACTCTTATTTTTTTCAGGATAAAGAGCAAAGAAACTGTCCCGTATCAGTTCCCAGCTTTCCTGCAATGCTCAGGTTGAATTCTGTGTTCTATTTCTACTCTTACGGACTGTCAGGATTCCAAAATGTTAGTAAAGAAAAAACTATTGCATCTGTTTTTTCAAGGAACAAAAATTGCACAATAATCTCACTTTTGGCATCTCACTGGAGGGAACAGTAACAACCCCCAAAGAAAACAATGAACAAAACCTTGAAGATGTGTACATTCCTGAGCTACCACATGGTCTTCTTACTGTCACCCTTGCCCTTGCTCTTCCTTCTCCACATCACCCCAGGTCTGTTTATGCCCATTGTGGTATCATGTCAAATCTAGATAGTGCACTTTTCAGGGCAAGGATCATATTTTTTACTTGTTTTTGTGAAGAATTTGTTAAAATTAGTTACCACTAATTATGATACTAGATTTTTTGATTCCCCAGTTTTACATCAACTGCAAGACTTTGTAACGTGCCACATTTTATCATAAGCTATTTCCAGCATATACACATTGTGCTGCCAACTTCTAGTCACAGAAACATCATGGAAGTTTTAAGGGGGGGGAAAAAGCACTTTTGTGTGAAAAGTACAGTATAGAAAAGATATGTAAAGAGAAAAAATATTGCAATATATAGCCCAGCATATGCCTTTCTTATTACTAATTCTTATTACTAATTTTTCAGAGAAGTCTTCCCTTGTAAAATAACTCTGAAAAGTACAGATCCATTTTTCCAGGTTCAACTATCACATTTTTTTTCAAGTTGGCAAGGTTGAACTCTGTCACAAAACAGAAAACTGAGCCAAAACACCAGCTATATTTTCCAGCTCTTGGAGATATAATATCGTCCCAATCCTACACATACTGTGCCTAACTTTAAACATGAGTAGTCCTATTGACTCAATGGGATTACTCATCAGATTAAGGTTAAATTTGAAGGATTGGAGTTTATATCAGCAGAACAAAAATGAGTTGTAAAAAGATTGCAGTGCAGTCTTGAATACATAGGACTGCATTGTAAAGTGATTGCTATATGCACATTTTTGTGGCCATGTAAGGTGTTATGACTGCATTGCCAAGGAACTTGATTGGCAACCCAAGAAGGATTTTGTCAGTGTGGTAAACAGCATAGATTTTACCCTAAAGCAATAAGTAACACATTATTTCCAGAGAGTAGTACCTTATTCTTGCTAGGATTTGTGTTTTCATTAACTTTTTTTGCTGTCTTTCATCATCAACCTGTGTATATCTGATAGGCATTATTATTATTTTGTTTTTTATATCAATGGTGTTAGTATCAAACAGCCCAAAACAAGGATCAGGGCCCCACTGTACTAGGTACTATACAAACAAATATCATAAAGATAATCCATACTCGAGGGATCACAATCTAGGATTTAGGCTAGCGTTTCTCAGATGTGGCCACCAGGGGCTTTTCTTGTGGCCACAGCCTCCGGGGCTGGGAGGGGAGGGCAAAGTAATGCCCCTGCCCCCTCTAGGGGTGCCAGGTTTCCAACCGGAACACCCAGTCAAAAAGGGATCCTGGTGGCTCTAGTCAGCACCGGTGACCGGGCCATTAAAAGTCCAGTTGGTGTGGGGCTGGCAGGCTCCCTATCTGGCTCCACACGGCTCCCCAGAAGTGGCGACATGTCCCTTGGATCCTAGGCAGATGGATGGCCACAGGGGCTTCGTGTGCTGCCCCCGTCCTGCCTCGAGCGCTGGCTCCGCAGCTACCATTGGCCGCGGGCGGAGGCAGCACACAGAACTGTCTGGCCGTGCCTCCACCTATGAGCCAAGGGACATGTCACTGCTTCCCAGGAGTCACATGAGGTAAGCCCCGCCTGGACCTCATACCCCTTCCTATGCCCCAGCCCCCTGCCCCGAGCCCCCTCCCCCACTCCACCCCAAATTCCCTCCCAGAGCCCATACCCCTCACCCCCTCCTGTGCCCCAAACCCCAGCCCTGAGTTCCCTCCTGCACCCAAACACCCCCCAGAGCCCATACCCCTCACCCCCTCCTGTGCCCCAACCCCCTGCCCCAGCTCAGAACCCCTTCCCGCACCCCAAACCCTTCATCCTCGGCCCCACCTGAGTCCACACCCCCAGCCAGAGCCCTCACCCCCCCTTGCACCTCAACACCCTGCCCCAGCCCAGATCCCCCTCCTGCACCCTGAACCCCTCGTTTCTGGTCCCACCACACAGCCCACACCCCCAGCCCAGAGCCCATACCTCTTCACACACCCCAACCCCCTGCCTCAGCCTGGAACCCACTCCAAACCCCTCAACCCCGCCCCCCAGCCTGGAGCCCCCTTCTGCACCCCAAATCCCTCATCTCTGGCCCCACACCAGATCCCACACCCCCTGCAACACCCCAACTCCCTGTCCCAGCCCGGTGACAATGAGCTAGTGAGTGAGGGTGGGGTGCAATTAAAAAGTTGGCAACCCTATTCCTGTCTCTGTTCCTCCTGGATGTACCATCTTGGTGTTGGTTCCTGGGGCCGCCAGCAGGGGTTGGGTCCTGCCCCCTCTGGAGAAACCTGGGGCACAATGCTGGAGAAGCAGGCAGCCAGTTAGTTCCCCGCCTTCCCAGGGGCGGTGGGGCTCAGGCTTTGGCCTTGAACCCTAGGGTGGTGGGATGGCAGGCTCCAGCCGCACAGTTTCAGGTTTCAGCCTCGGGCTCCGGCTACATGGCTTCAGGCTCCAGCCCTGGGCTCCAGCTGTGCGGTGGCAGGCCTTAGGCTCCAACAGCGAGGCTTCAGACTCCAGCGGCCTGCTGCCTCCCCGGCCTCCCACCCAGGGCTTAATTTGTCCCCAGGCTTGGCAGGGTTGAGTAAGTCTGCTGTGCAAAGTGATACTTGTATATTAGTTAATATCACTTTTCACAACAGACTTACTAGCTAGCAATAAATAAATTACAATAATTTGGATGTGTATATGTGCATATTTATTTGGCTTTCCTAAAGCTAATTAAGTATTTTAGGAAAAAGTGTGAGAGCAACCACCAGCAAGAGTTGGTGGCCGCACTCTGAGGCCACCAAAACATGTGTCCTGAGAACCCCTGATTTAGGCATTGCACAAAAAGGCACGGCTCAATCCTGCAAGATGCTGAGCACTCTGTGCAGTTCAGAGAAACACCTAAGCACATGCTTAACTTTAAGCAGATGAGAAATCCCTGACCATCTAAAATTGAGCTAAAGTTGTTATCCAACATCTACAGTAGAAAAGAGTTGAGTAATAATAAATAATAAAATAATAGGTACAATATTAACTTTTCCTTGTCATGAAACTTGCTTCCTGATAAAGTGGTCCTCTCAATGAGAAGGCTAGAGCACCCTTGTCCCTAGAACATATGATGAAATGGGGAGGCCAAGAAAACTATCTAATTTTCTGAACAGACTGTTTATATATCACAACAGTGCTGATGAGTGGGAGGAGTCATGTGTCATAATAAAAACAATGAGGCATGCCAACTATGATCTACTCCCATTGTATGTCCTGTGTGATCTTTATTATACATCAGTGAAGTGGAACCACAGACAGGTCACCAGAGCCGCCCAGAGGATTCAGGGGGCCTAGGGCAAAGCAATTTCAGAGGCCCCTTCCATAAGAAAAAGTTGCAATACTATAGAATACTATATTCTCGTGGGGGCCCCTGCAGGGCCTGGGACAAATTGCCCCACTTGTCCCCCCTCTGGGCGGCCCTGCAGGTCACTAGTACAGCTGAAGAAATGGGTATTCACCCACGAAAGCTCATGCTCCTATACGTCTGTTAGTCTACTAGTCTATAAAGTGCCACAGGACTCTTTGCTGCTAGTACAGCTGAAGAGGTCATGCAGGAGGGCAGCTAGTGATGGGGGAAACTAAAGATTCAGAGTCTGCGTTAGGTTTGGGCTGCCAATTTAGCACTATTCACACAAAATATTTTTTTTAAAAAATCAGGGGGGGGAAGTGTAATAGAAGGGGCTGTAAAACTGGGAGAACAAGGGTTGAGACACTGCCTGAGTCCCATGACAGATACAGAATATGGGTGGCAAAAATGGCAATGACAGAATATTTTATTAAGCTGCTAAAACTGCAGCATGGTTCTGAGGAAACAGCACTAGAGTGGGAGTCTGGAGACTTGGGTGCGAGGGTTAGCTCTGCCACCAAACTTTTATGTGATCTTGAGCAAGTAACTGTGGCTCAGCTTCCCCATCTGTAAAATGGGTGTGATGGTACTTGCTTCCTTTTATAAAGTGCTTTGAGATCTATGGCTCAAAAGTACTACACAAGAGCTAAGCATGGATACCATTCTTCCCAGATCGCAGGGACACCCAGCTGATGGACACATTGGAAATGGGTTTCAAATAAATACACAGATGTACTGAAACTTTCAGAACACCCATGGCTCTCAGTTTAATTCTGTGCTTACCATTTAGAATGGAACCATCAGGCAGCTGGGTGAACTTTGACATTTTTATATTTTTTTCTTAAATTGCAGCTGGTTGGACTAATGGAGTATATAGCCACATGTGAACATAAAGAAAGGGATAAGAGAAAATATTAACTTCTTCTTTAGCACTGTATTATACTCTTCCTCCACGAATGGACAATGCTCCTTGTCATGTTACTGTATTGTACAGATTTGCGGTCAGAGCAGGCAATGGCCTCCTTAGAGGAAATGCCAAATTTGAATGCATCTCCTTTATCAATGTCATCGTTCTAGGACTAAAAAGACAACAGTATTTTGCATGCACTGTGGAGCAAGGATAATCTGTATTCCGTTTTTTCTAGGTATTAATTTTATAAACGTGGAAGCTCATGCACTATGGTGATGGGAAGGTCAGGGGAGGGAGAGAGAGAGATTCTTCCCTTTGCACAAAACTGCAGAGAGATTTAACAGGATGGAATCAGTAAGTTTCCTCTTTAAAAATTCAGCATTCATGAGCATTTGCTGAACAAAGGCAAAAATGTCAATTGAAAGGGAGTGTCAGTAATAACATACCTGCTCTCCCACTGCTATGCTTTCACAGAGTTGTAAAGAAAGAAAACTACAATTTTGCCTGAGGAAAGTGGGATTCAGAAAGTTTAAAGGATTTTTTTGGAATGTGAGATGAGTTAAATGCTTCCCTTAGAAACTACTGCCCATATACTGATGTGAGTATAATGCTTAACCCAATAGCTGCAAGAAAACAGTCAGAGAAGAACTCCAGGAAAACTTCTGAGGCTTCATCTTCAGAGGAAGAGACTGGAGACATGGAAGACCAGGAGGACAAATAAGCAGAGAGTAACTCTCAAGAATGTCTACATGGGGCTACTTACATGTCCCTCTTAGGCAGAAGAGTCCTGGTTTTTCAAAAGCTGCATCCTTCACATTCCAACATTATTGAATGCAATTTTTTGCTAAATTTGCTGGGCTTGAACCTGTCTCCTCTGCGCACTCTCTGTTATCTTACAATCCAAACAAAAATAGAACAGTATTAACAAGGTGTGAGCTAAACTTCACAATTCAGTCAAACTTCCCCTCCCTTTCTTGCATTGGCATCATGTCTGTTCTGACTGTAAGCTCTTAAAGGAAGAGATTTTGTCTTCCTGTCTTTCAGGAGGGTGCCTAATGCACTGTTGGCTTTATACAAAAGATTAATAATTATGTAATATTCTATTGCCCTTTTGTTAGAAGGAGAAACTGGTGCAATCCAACTTACTTACAAAGACTGTACACAAAGTCCTGCTTCCTTGAACACAGTAGGAACAAACAACACCAGGTAGTTTCCTGGCTCACAACTTCAAAACCCACCTCTACAGCCAATCCTGTGCTCCAAGGAACTATGTCTTTTGCTCACCCTCAGGACCACTCTGACAACTACCTCTCTTGCTGTCTGTAGCTAGCTTTCTTTTGGTTTTCTCTTTGCTTTTGGCCACTCACACACACAGCTGCAACCAATCAATCCACAAGCTCCTGCATTTGTAATCAGTCCCCAGGAAAACCCAAGGTTTATCTTCTGCTCAGGACTTGCCATACTGGCCAGTGACTTCTATTGCTTCAGCTATCACTGCACTAAAGAAGCTAAATTGTTCCCTCTCTTTAGTCTGAATGAAGGATACTTAGTACATCCATTGACTTTAACCATGTCTGAGGTAATTTTATTTTATTGGACCAACTTCTGTTGGTGAGAGGCAAGTTTTCTACCTACACAGAGCTCTTCTTCAGGTCTGGAGACCAGGGTCTGGAGTCCTGAAGAAGAACTGTGTGTAGCTCAAAAGCTTCTTTCTTTCATCAGCAGAAGTTGGTCCAATAAAAAGATATTACCTCACCCACTTTGTCTCTCTAATATCCTGGAACTAACACAGCTACAATAAGACTGTATTTAACAGGTCTGTAATTTATCTATAGATCAAAGACATGGCTGATGGCAGCCATTAGCACCTTCCAGCATAACAATAATATATTTGCATTTGCCCTTCTCCCGCTTACTTTTGCACTGCACAGTGAAACCCGTACAAGGCAAATACCTGAATTAAGAGACAGCCCAAAAATCTGAGTTCAGTTCGGCTACACCAGGGGTGGCCAAACATACTGACCCTCTGAGCCGCATCTGACAATCTTCAGAAGTTCGAGAGCTGGGGCACAACTGCAAGGGCTTGGGGCTTCAACCCCACTCCTGCTGAAGCCCTGAGGCCCAGCAGGCACGCCCTGCGGGGCTGAAGCCCCAAGACACCCACCTCCACACACAAACACTGGGCAGAAGTTACTACCCCACCATCCCAATGCAAAGCAGAGATCCCAAGCTCTCTTGCCCCTCCCCCCCCGGTCTGGTAGGTGGAGAATGGGAGGAATGTGGTGGGCTCTGAAAGCCAAACTTTAACTGTAAAAGAGCCGCATCTGGCTCGCGAGCCACAGTTTGGCCACCCCTGTGCTACATCTTTAATAGGTGGCCACGTTGGTGGAGCAGCCAATTTTTGTTGGTCTCTTGTATGTAACTATTCCTGCTCTTCCCTTTCTTTCTTCTCACCCCCTCCATTTCATGCCCAAATATTGATGCCAGGGAGGGAGAGGAAGTGTTTAGGGTGGCTCATGAGTGTAGAACTAAAGATCAATGGGATGAAACTGAGCACAAGAAAATGTGGGCTTGAGAATGAAGACAGGGAGATCTAATGGTGAGTTTTACGAGCCTCTTAGTGAGAGTGGTGGAAGTTCTATAACAAGAGTAATTTAAAACTAGACTTAGCAAAGCCCTGGAGAATATACCACAATAGACCCTTTCCCTGGGAATCAGCAAATTAACAAAATAAGTCCTGGTCTACCCTTAAAAATTAGATTGACCTACCTATGTCACTCAGGGCTGTGAAAAATGTCATGCCTCTAGTGCAGTGGTTAGGTCAACCTAACCCCTGGTGCAGACACAGCTAGGTGGATGGAAGAAATTTTCCCTCAGCCTAGTTCCCTTGTTCTCCCAAACTAGCTACCTCCTCTTGGAGAGGTGGATTTACTACATGGGCAGAGCTGGAGCTGAGCCACTGTAGCACTTGTTGTGTAGACATAACCCCACAGAGCAAACACAATAATACAGACGGTGATACAACGTCACAGAACTGTGTCTGTTCATTCAGTAACCATTTATGATAATTCTGCTTGTTCTGTGACCATTAGTAAACTCTTGGTAATATGAGATCTCACTTACATACTTGGCTCTTAAATCTCTGTGGCAGGAGCAAACCTACACCACAGAGGGAATGGACTAGCTGAGCTAACACCTGCAGCAGTACTATGGAGCACAAAAGTGCCGCATCGATGGAAACCCAAAGCTGCTCTGCACAGCAGCATCTTACAGAATAAACTGCCTGTTGTCATCGTCACATGCAACTGGGATTAAACTGATCACTGGTGAATTGTAAAGAGGGAAAAGTTAATGGGTTTGTAAACATTGCTTATTGTGAGCTTGCCAGACTTGAAGGGTCAATGGGAATACTAGCTAGCAAAGTCAACCAGCTGATTCGTACTGTACAGTGATTTGGAGGGATTAATCTGAAGCACGTAGCAGCCAACCAGAGTCTGTGTATGAGTATGTGCCCCAAGGAAATGTGTTTGTAAAAAAGGGGGGAGGGGAGGGCTTTGACAGCTGAGCTTGGTAAAAACCAAACAGTAACAAACAGAAATTATTTCAGAGTAGCTGGCAATGCCAACATGAAAACGTGACAATGCAAACACAGCCAGTCGCTGCCTCAGTTACCTTTGTGACCTAAAACCAAGGCAGTTTAACCTACGCTCACATTCTCACCACTTCCTGGCACCCTGGCCCATCTCATTCTTCCCCTCCCACAACCACTCACCACACACACACCATCCAATCCACTCCTCTTCCCCAACCCAACCACAGGGAGGGTGAGAGGGACTTGGCCGCTGGTCCCAGGATTCTTACAGCCTGGGGAGCAGCCCTAGGCTCTTCCCTGGCATTCCCGTTTAGGGAATGAGAGGGGCTCCAGCCAGGAAAATCAGCTCAAGCCTTCTCTCCTCTTGCCCACACGAGAAGGTGGCCAAAGCCACAGGCATCTCCTCTTCCTCTCCGAGCCCAGGAAGGCCTCTACAGAAGTAGGCAATGCTTTGTTCTCATTCCCCTTCGGGGGCCAGAGATCACGAAACTGCTAGGACATTTTCTCACCCCTCATGGCGGGGGCAGAGGTTTTCCAGTACCAGGGAGACAAGTGTACAATGGTTCTGGGGGTTCAGCATAGAACTGTATGCAGGATGAGTAGGAGCACTACTTGGTACTTCTCTCTGCTCAGGCTCACACACCACTGAGCTGGCCACACATCTGGCCTTGAGGTTCAGAAAAGGGGCTAGCTCATCAGGTGAAGGCCTGGCTGCCCAATCAGTAGAAAAGATGACCTGTTTTCCCTTTCCCTAGTGTCCCCAGTCTGTGACCATGATCAGTCTCAGGAAAACTTGAACACAATATCTTTGGTTTAGACAGCCAAGCCTTGGGAAAGATCCAGCACTTTGTGGTCACTGAGGGAAGGAAAAGCCTGTCACTACAGAAGACCCTGGTCCTGTGTTCCTCAAGAAGGGGCAAATCCTGCTTCCTCATTCATGGAAGACCCTGAACACAGAGGAAATCGAACAATTCTGCTGCATGGGGGCAAGGAGAGTGGGATGAGGACAGTTTGCCAAGGGGCTTATATGCTTTGGGTCCCATAAAATACACCACCTGTGTCCCAGTGTGGAGGGCGACGTGAGGGGCAGGCTGGGGGAAGGGTGTGGCTGGTGGATCTGTGACCATACTGATTTCTTGACCCAACTCTCCCATGTCTCTGATGGGGGGAATATCAGGCACAGGGGCTACTAGAATTCTGAGGTTGCAGTAGTTACACAAAGTGGCCCGATAGGGAAGATTCCTCAGGATTTACTTGAACTGTACAATGGGTCCAGGCCAGTACACTGTGGTTCTAGTCTGAAAAGCGATTCCATAAGACTGGCAGCTTTTTACTCACCAGATGTGTATGTTCAGAGTCACATCTGCTGACAGCAGTGACTTCAGATAACTCTATACCACTTCTTATTCTTTCTAGCTAACTCTGCAGAGCCGAAAGAGCTGACTGCCAGAAGCTGAGCCTGGATGACAGGGGCTGGATATACACTTGATAATGTCCCTGTTCTGGTCATTAGCTCTGAAGCATCAGGCACTGGCCACTGTCAGAAGACAGGATACTGGGCTAAATGGACCAGTGGTGTGACCCAATATGGCTGTTCTTATGAGAGAGAGTGTCAGATTCAATTCCTTCTTGTACAACATCATCAGAATTCTAATTACGGGCCCCATCATTTACATCATTTATAGTGCAAGCCCACTATAGGCAATAGAGTTACACAAGTGTCACCAAGGGCATAATCTGGAGACAATGAGCTTACACAGACACAACAGGAATTCCTATGAAACATTGGAAGAATTTACCAAGAGTTGTGAGGGATTCTCCATCACCAGCAATTTTTAAATCAAGATTGGATGTTTTTCTAAAAAAATTCTTCTAGAAATTATTTGGGTGAAGTCCTATGGCCTGTGTTACACAGGAGATCAGACTAGATGTTCACAATTGGCCCTTCTGGCGTCTTGAAATCTATGAAATGGAGGGCATAGTGTGGCCTGCAGAACATTTATTACCGTGGTAATGATGATGTACGAATTGGAAAGCTCTCAGACCCCAGAATGACATTGCAGGGCTGGGTGTTAGAAAAACCATCCATTTACTTGTCAACTGACCACATTGTATCTGGAGCCACAATAAACAGAGAACTCCACAGTGCCACTGGGACATGGATCTGAGGACTATCTGTGCGTCATGAGAGAACAAGTGTCAACCTTCATGTAACCTGAGTCTGTTTGGCAATCCTGATGTTCTACTTTCTGCAAGGATTAGATTGCTACACAGAGATGCATGCAAAGGAGCAGAAAAGGTTGGGGAACATTCCCTGTGGGCCAGTAAAGCACATGTTCCCAACTCTTCCTGCTATTTCAACTGCAGCAGAACAACAACAAAAGGTGTGGCTTTCCCATATTGCAAAATGCCTGCCCACGCAGGGGTGTGTTGGTTTGAAGGCTCCGCCCCAGGGATCTGGGGTCACTTCACTCTTGTGCTAGGGAAAAGACTTCAGGAGTTTTTATTGTGAACAATTACTGCACAGTGGTGATTTTCTACAAGGTGAATTATCTGCAAAGCATGTCCCTGGTTTACATGTATGATTACAGGAATTTTGAATTGGAAGCCTTATCTAAACAAAGATCTTATCTCCATAGTAGCAGGGACTAAACCCATGTGTTCATTGTCAATCAAAAACACATTTTGTAGATGGAAATTCAAAGATGCATGGAATGAATGAAACAATACTGACAGGTACATAAGCATTGCAAAACCTGTTCACACCCGTGATTCATCTAGTCCAGTATCCTCTGTCTGACAGTGACCAATATCGGATGCTTCAGAGGAAGATGCAAGAAACCCTGCAGTGGGCAGTTATGGGATAACTTGCTCATAGGGGTGTGGAGTATGGTATACTCTATTAAAATTGTAAGCTACCATTTTAAATGCTCAGGGATTTCCTGGCCTTGCTTGCAGGCAGGGGGCTCTATGTAGGGAAGCATGCAATCATATCCAGAGTCAGTTTTCAGAAAGCCAGCATAGAGTAAGATGGGGTGCATTGTGCCACTGGTTTAGGGAGCAGCCTGCTTTGTCTCTCTCTGGTTTGGGGTTCTTGTGTGTTATTGTCCTGAATTCTAAGCAATACAGTAATATTACATTGCAACCTTCCTGCAAGAGTATTTGATATTTGTATCTAATTTCTCTGTTTGACTGCCATGAACATAACAAGGAGATGCCCTGAAACATGCAGGTTTAACTGAACAAGTTAATAAGAAGACAAGATTTTTGCATTTTTGTATCCAAGATTCATTTTAACTAAGAATGTTCTCTAGAGTTTCCATCTTTGGGGAGGATTTCAGGAGGGAGGAAAGGTCTCATTCCACATAAAACAGAAAAAAAAAGAAAAGTAGAGAGTTCTTCCAGAGAAGGATCAGCATTCTTTGGATCCTCCCCTCCTACTTTCCCACCCTGAAGGACCCACGCTGCAACCGCAACTCCTTTAAGCAGGAGAGAGGGTGGGATGCCCAACACCTCTTTAATCAGTCACTGGGGGGTGACTGTCAAGTGACATCAGTTGGACTGTATCCAGAAGGGCTGAACACGTGACCTCTGGATACAGTGCCAGCTTGAACACTCCTTGGCACTACAGAACACTAATGAAAACACTATGTTTATGGAGCCCTTTCCACTTAAGGATCTCAAAGCCCTCTACAAACATTAATGAAAGGGCCCTCTCACCCAGGGAAGTGTTCTTTCCTGGAGGCACAATGAAGCCCAGAGAGGTTAGATAACTTGCCTGAGGTCATAGAGGAGATCTGTAACAAGGCCAGGAAAAGACCCTAAGGTCTGGTCTATACTACCCGCCTGAATCGGCGGGTAGAAATCGACCTCTCGGGGATCGATTTATCGCGTCCCGTTGGGACGCGACAATCGATCCCCGAATCGGCGCTCTAACTCCACCAGCAGAGGTGGTAGTAAGCGCCGCCGACAAAAAGCGGCAGAAGTCGATTTTGCCGCCGTCCTCACAACGGGGTAAGTCGGCTGCAATACGTCGAATTCAGCTACGCTATTCACGTAGCTGAATTTGCGTATCTTAAATCGACTCCCCGCTGTAGTGTAGATGTACCCTAAGTCTATTGATCCATGGACCTGTGTTTTAACCCAAGACCATCCTGCCTCTAGGCCAATTCCATGTAGTTTTAAACACTCTTTCCTCTGTCTCTCCCAAGTACTGGGGAAGAATGTGATTATGATTAATACACAGGGCTCAGATTCAGCCCTGAGTTGCATGAATGCAGCAAAGCTGTCTTCAGTGGGACTGCATGGATGCAAGTGAGAGCACAGGTCGACCCACTGTGTCTTCTTTACACCAGGACTCTTTGCCTATCATACTAAGATGCCTCTTATAGTGTGGGAGCTGAGGGGAAGCAGAATGCAGAGAGAGGCAAACTGAATATAAAAATGCGTTAAACAGCACGAATATTGGTTCTGTTGGCCCATCTCAGGTTCAGCCCAGCAATTTTCAGCTGCATTTGGATGGCTGAGAGTTTGACTGGCCCATCCCATGGCTGCTGACAGTGCATTGCTGGCAGCAGAAGCTGTTTTGTTTTCCCTGGAGGCCAATGATTCCCCCGCCCCGCTCAGCTGTGTGAGGGCAGAGAGAGATTAAAAATGAGACCAGTGATCATGGCCCCCTTTCCCACTTTCCCTGGAATAGAGATAGGAGTGAAGAATCTCCTGCCAATAGTGCCTCTGAGCTAGGGTGACCAGATAGCAAGTGTGAAAAACTGGGACAGGGGGTTGGGGGGTAATAGGTGCCTATATAAGACAAAGCCCCAAATATCGGGACTGTCCCTATAAAATTGGGACATCTGGTCACCCTACTCTGGGCTGGCCTCCTGGAAACAAGAAGGAAAAGAACCCCACCGGCCTCACAGGGCTGAGGTAGGTTAACCCACATGCACACACCGAGCCTGACAATGCTCTCACTTGTTCCCTCCAATAGACACCTAATTGTTAGTCATTACCTGTGACCACATTCTAGAGAGGGGTATTTTGTGGTCCAATAGGCCAATACTTGGCTGTGAATAGCACTTGAGGGCCTACATACAGGGGCATCCAAATATGCTGTATCATCTGAATATAGCAACTCAAATCCAATTTTCAGTCATTCCCTATTATGGATCTGTAACTAAAACAATGTCCTGTAAGAGATAACCCTATGAAATGTGTAGCGCCAGTTAACACACCACAATGAAAAGGATACCTAACAGCCTAAACTCAACCCTTCATGACCAGCACCTCCTGCATATAAAATTCTCAACTGTCCTCTCAGAGTGTGCATAAGCCACTTCCCTTAACATGCAGGGCAGCTGCACATGCACAAAAAGAAGGGAACAGCAAATAGGCAACATCCCTCAAAACAAATAGCTCAATAAAGTCTGATTCTTACATGCAATGTCCCAGAATACATTGCAGTAGTGATCTTATTCTATATAAACCAGCCAATGTATTTAAAGAAATACAATTTCTGTTTTAATGAACATCAGTGCATTGTTAGAATGAACCTTTATTTACAAGGCAGGATATTTCAAGTAAGTAGGTTTCTATTCTTTTTTTTTAAATAGGGACTCACATTTCTCTCTTCTGTTGCTCAGCTAACCGTATCTGATCATGCAGGCTTAGCCTAATTTATGATGAAAGATTATCTGAGTGATATTGAAATGCACATGCCATGTGGGTGTGGGCTTAAATCCCTGAAGTATGCCAGCTCTATGGACTGAGTAGTCCGACCTGTAGGGTCAGGATAGGAACTTGCTTTTTTGCTCTACGGTGAGTTAGTCAGTTGGTGAATATGAGCAAACTACAATCCTGCACTTTAAAAAAAAAAAACTACTCGTAAGACGGCATTTTGGTAAAAATTGAATTGAAATGAGGAGTGAAATTGAAATGTCATGTGGCAATCTCATTATTGAGCACGAACCAACTTAAAAACAGAAATATTGTGACACAGGATTGCTATACTGAAAGGAATACATTTTAAGATAGATTAAAGTTTAAAGTAATTGTTATCTTCCTTTAGTTGGCTTTTGTCACACCTGAAAGGACACGTTAAAATACTGTTCTACACTGAAGTCAGTCTTTAAAGTCATCTAAGGCTTCCTCTCTTCTAAATGACATTGACAGGGCATAAGATCATGGGCAAGAAAAGGGTGTGGTCGCTGCATGCTGGCACCAGCCGCCCCTTCAGAGAAGTTTTAAATAAGGTGAGTCAAACATGTCTTCAGAGCGTAGTTACAAAACAAGGAAACCGCTGATGAGTAATGGCTTCAGACAGACCTAATTAACTTTACTTTTTTTTTTTCATATGTGCTTCCATTCAGGCAGTAATAATGATGAAATGCCTGCAAGTCTATGCAACACCTGCAGCCACAGTGTATGCAGAGGCTCCATTAGAGCTGGTTGGAATGGCCCCCTCCCCGCTTGGAGCTCCTGTGGTTTCTAGGATACCAGCCTCAATATCCTCATCACCCCCCATTGGCATAAAACATGAGTATTTTGTATGAGCTGCAGTGGAGAAAGAGGACAGTCAGGTGGGCGTGGCTAGTCCACAGCCATCTGCAGCAAGGGTGGGGCTGGTGGCATGCTCCTCCTGGCAGCCCCCTTTCTCTGGTGCCTGATGGTTTTTGTCTGGTTATTATTAATGCAGGGCCTTAGGTAGAGGGAAGACAACACAGCACCAGAGAAAAGGGAACTCTGTACTTGGGGAGCATTATTTGCCATAATTCAGGCCGTGACTGCTGCTTCACCCTGATTAGGTTTAGTAAATTACAAGTATGCTTTGAGGCAGCAGTTCTTTAAGGTTTGATAGTTTAGGAAATAGCTAATGCTGAGGAATCCATGAGGTCCTACCATTGTGTTTTATCCTGTGTCCAGCCACGGTCCTCTGATAATGCTTCAAGATAAGCACCTGGAGTGGCATCCACAAAGGGACTTAGGTGTTGCAATGCTGACTGTCACAATGCTTAACTTTTAGCCATCTAGAAAAACAGTCACAACGCTGAGTTAGGTGCCTAGGCACCCTATACAATGGATGGGGGAAGAAAGACACCTGAGATCATAGAATATCAGGGTTGGAAGGGACCTCAGGAGGTCATCTAGTCCAACCACCTGCTCAAAGCAGAACCAATCTCCAGACAGATTTTTGCCCCAGATCCCTAAATGGCCCCCTCAAGGATTGAACTCACAACCCTAGGTTTAGCAGGCCGATGCACAAACCACTGAGCTATTCCTCCCTCAAAATGGGACCTTTAGCATTGAAAGTATCTGCCTCTACTACTTGAGCTAACTCCGTAGCTGGTGTTAACTCAATAGCTGGTAGACTGCGATCCACAAAAGCCAGCACGCTAGGTGAGGAGTGGCCGACACTACGTAATGGGATATGCTGATGAGAACGGTGTGTGCTAGGCCCTGCCCCTGCATGAGGCATAGATAGGTGCCTAATTCCAGGCTGCAGGGAGGCACCTATCTTTGCTTGAGATCTATGACCATGAACCTGCTGCCTGGAGTCAGGTGGCTGAGACACGTAAGCCACTTCCCTATGGGAATGAGGTAGGTGCCTGCAATACTCCATTCAGAACTCGGGTATGGGGGTGGTGTCATCTACTTCGTAACTTGTAGCCCAGCGGTTAGAGCACCCACCTAGGATGTGGGAGACCAATTCCCCTCCTCTCTGGCAAAGGAGGAGAAAGCTTTTCAATTGCCGTCTCCCACCTTTCAGGAAAGTTCTGGGACCGCTGAGCTATGGGCTATTCTGAGGTGGGGTTTCCTCAGTCTCTGCTCTTGAAGCTGTTCCACTGTGGCGAAATAATGAAAGTGTCACTGGAGCAGGGGGACTGGCCCCATGGTCTCCCCCCTCCCACGTGGCTGTCCTAACAATAGAGCTAGCGTCATTCCCTCACTCTCTACTTCTCTGGCCCAACAACAGCTCTGTTGAGGATATTTACATAGTCACTGGGCTAGAAATGCCTCTGTAGCTCAAGTGTTAGGACATCTACCTGGGAGGTGGGAAACCGTCGGGCCAATCCCCCTGCTCCAATGACTCTTTCATTATTTAGCCCCATTCTAATCCTTTCTCCCCATTTTGCAGAGAAGGGGGAATTGAACTTGGGTCTCCCACACCCAGGTGAGGCTTCTAACCACTGGGCTAAAATTTATAATGGGGGTGGCACCACTACCTCCTCTGCCTCAGTTTTGAAGGGGACCCAATCCGGCAGGTGTGCTCAGAAGCGCCTACCAGCTCGGGGCCCACATGCGAGCTAAATGGCTGAATGCCTATCTCCCCACAGTTTGAGAGTTGCTTTGTGGTGTAGGCAGGAGATAAATATCCAGACGCCTACAGTGGGGCAGCAGTGTGCATGCCTCACGGGCTAAACTTAGGCAGATAGGGAACTTTTACTGCAGAAAGCCAGGTGAATTTAGGCGTCAGCCAAGAGGGAGTTTTGTGGATCACAGTGGTGCTGTGCATAGGGACCTAGGCACCTAACTGTGGAATTCAGGCACCTACATTGCTTCATGGACCACCCTTGGCTCTTTGGGGAATGGGGGAATCTCCTTGACTGCTGCTGCTGCCCCGACCCTCTGTATTTTTAGAGTATCAGCTGATGACGAAACTCAGATGCCATAAAATGAGGCACAACAAAGCAGCAGGGCCCAGGCAGTAGGAAGGGAGGGAATTCTGCAGGGTGGGAGGAGCAGCCAAGAGGAGTGTGAGTCTCTGACAGGAATACACAGAGATATGGGACCTCTTATAGCTCCTACCATCACTGCCGAGGATCAAATTGTGAGGAAGGAATACAAGTAAAATGAACAATAATCAGAAAGCAGGGGATTCTGAGCATGCAAAAGGCCCGGGGACACTTACTGGCAAAGTCAAATTGATCCAGAGAATAGCAGGGAGGGAGGTTGTTCAGATTTTGTTTACCAAGCTCAGAGAGAGCACAATAAATACTGTCACTCCTTCCAAGACACTGAGTAAAGATGGTTCCCGCCCACCCTCCTGACAAGGTGGGGTAGGCTCGGCCATTCAGAAGTAACATGTGACTTGTTAATTTTTTACAGAGTCATGGAACAGGATCAGTGGCATGACATAGAAGCAGAGCCAGTTCAACTCATGCCTTTAATTTAACGGAGGGACATGTAACATGCTGCAAAATAGCATCACTCTAACAGCAAAATGCTGCAATACATATACACGGCCAAGTACATCACTGCAGTCTAGATATAATTTGCAGTTGCAACAACCACAGATAGGGCATGAAGAATGGAGGCAAGTGTTACATTTACTCTAGTCCTAATCATAGCCAAACATTTCATGTCCACCTCATTCGGATCTCAGGTACTGAGAGCATCTAGGCTATGCAAATACTGTCTTTGTATTTGCATAGCACTTTCTCTCAAATGATCTCAAACCGATTTACAAACAGCAAGTAAATCACACAACACTATTATGGAACTTTGTTCAGAAATTTGTAGGACCGACAAAGTTTACAGTGTTGCCAACTTTCACATTTTATCAGGAGTCTTGTCATACTTGGTGATTTTCTTAAAGCCACAGTCTCTGGGGTTATGTGAGTAGGTGAGAATCTCAGCTTTAATTAAAATAAAAAAGAAAAGTAAATTTATGGCCCTCACAGCTGAGATAGAAGCTGGAAACTGTGACCTGAATATACCACAAAGACTCAAAACTAGAAAGCAAATATAAAGAACCTGACCAGGTCTTTATTTTTAATCTAAGCCAATCACATGATTTTTCAATGCTTGCGGTTGGCATTACTGAAGTTATCGTGGTGCACTGCAGATGGCTTCCTGATTATACAGCTCTTAATAGGAGGAGCCCATTCCTATCACACAAAGGGATTATAAGGAGACAGCTGGAGCTTGGGATTCAATAGATGACCTATGGGGGCCTGGAGTAAGAGTCCTGAAGAGGGACCTCAGATAGACTGGTATATTCATACTTATATTTTTAGTACTATTAATACATTTAATAAAGTTTATGGTTTAATTCCTCCTTAAATCCATTCACATGCCCGTCCTCATTCTCTGTCCTGCTAGCATTAATGCCAATTATCCTCACACAAAAAATCCATCCATTATTGATTAGACTGCTTATTAGTATTAGACTATAAGCTCTCTGAGGCAGGGACTCTCCTACTCCATGTTTGTACAGTGCTTAGACAATGGTCATTACAACCCAATCCCAACTAGGCTCTTGGGGCAATACAACTAATGATTATTTCTCTTCAGACTACTTCGTTCATTCTTAATGTTGCAACACATCGGCAAAATCTACGCAGTGAAGCCTATTGCTTATTCAGTGCCATTTAGGCTCATCAGGGCAGGGACACTCTCTCTCTCTTCTGCCTAGCACAATAATAGAATCATAGCAATGTAGGGCTGGAAGGGACTCCAAGATATCACTAAGTCCAGCCCCCTGTGCTGAGACAGGACCAAGTAAACCTAGACCATCGCTGACAGGTGTTTGTCTAACCAGTTCCATCTCCAAGGATGGGGATTCCAAAACTCCCTTGGAAGCCTGTTCCAGAGTTTAAAGAAAGTTTTTCCTCATATCGAACCCTTTCTGCAGATTAATTCCATTACTTCTTGTCCTACCTCCAGTTAACATGAGAACAATTGACCACAGTCCTCTTTATAACAGGCTTTAACATATTTGAAGAAAGTTATCAGGTCCCCCATCAGTCTTTTTTTTCCTCAAGACTAAAGATGCCCAGTTTTTTTAATCTTTTCTCAGAGGTCAGGTTTTCCAAACCTTTGAGCATTTTTGTTGCTCTCCTCTGGACTCTCTAATTTGGTCACATCTTTTCCGGAGTCTGATGCAGCGGCACTGCCCCAAGAGCAAGGCAGGAACGAGGGTTCCTGCTTCCCCTGCTATGCTGGCCAGCACCTTCTGAATGCCAGCCGAGGCTCCACCCATCCTCACCCCTGCCCACTCATTCCCTGATCACCTGCACTGGACAGGGACTAGAACAGGGGTTCTCACAACACAGCCACCAACTCTTGCTGGTGATGAATCTGAATTTTTCCTAAAATACTTTATTAACATGAAGAAAAACAAAGAAATATGCACATATACATGTCCAAATCATTGTAATTTATTTATGTAGAGTTTTTTTTTTTGCAGACTCAATAATAAAAACAATGTATAGTTGTCTCTATTCTTTACTGAACCTAAACAGAACAGAAACACAAATAAGGTCCTTTGCATGTTTTGCTTTTTTGGTTGATTTTTCCCCCAGACTTGCTAGCTAGTAAGTCTGCTACTGTGAAAACTGATGGTTGTATGTTTGTTAATATCACTTTTCATAGCAGACTTACTCAGCCCCGACAAGCTGGGGGACAAATTAAGCCCCAGATGGGGAGGTAGATGGGGAGGTGGGGGGGGGCGGTAGGGAGGATGGGGGGGATGGGCGGAACTCTGGAAGAGGCAGTGGGGTCAGAGGCGGCATGGGCGTGGGGGTGGGGTGAGCATGGGGTCAGAACCTGGTGTCCTGCTGCACAGCAGGGGACTGGAAGAGGCAGTGGGGTCAGGAGCGAAATGGAAGGCGGGGGGCTCAGCCTGGGGGCTGGAGCCTGGGATCTTGCTGCATAGCTAGGGCCTGGAGGAGGCAGTGCAGTCGGGGCAACGTGAAGGGGGTGGGGGTCAGGGCCAGAGCCCACTGCTGCACGTCTAGAGCCTGCCGCCCACCACCCCAGCGCTGAAGCCCGAGCCCCATCGCCCATGGGAAGGTGGAGAACTCACACTGGTTGCCTGCTGCTACAGTGTTTGGGGCTCCAGAAGGGGGTAGGGACCAACTTCTGCTGGCAGTCCTGGGAGAGAGGCCACTGCTTCCCCCGAACCTGTGGCCGCAAGAAAAGCCCCTGGTGACCACAAGAAAAGTCGCTGGTGGCCGCATGCAGCCACAGTGGCCGCATTTGAGAAATGCTGCACTCATGGGCATCGCATCGCATAAGCTGAGAGAGGCTGTGCCTCCCCAGCCAGGTGTGGCCCCGCCCCCCTGCTCCCTGCATGCAGCAGCTCCAGTCCAATCCTGCTCCAGCCCCCCAGTGCTCCGGCTTGGGCTGTGTGCTGGTGGGGAGGGAGCTCTGGGCCGGGGGGGCAGGGAGCTGGGGGCTAGCCTCCCTCAGCTGGCGGTTCATGCACCGCCCATGGCTGGACTAGAAACAGTAGCTTGCTAGTGCAGGCACAGGCGCTGACTCTGTGGGTGCTCTGAGACTGGAGCATCCACAGGAAAAAAAATGTTGGGGGTTTAGCCATTGGGCTCTGCCAATCAGCTCCTCCCGCTCCCTCCAAGCACTTACTGACTGCCGCAGATCAGCTGCTTCACGGCATCAGGAGGTGCTGGGGGTGGGGAGGAGTGAGGGTGCAGAGCGCTCAGGGGAGGGGCGGAACAGGGCAGGAAGAGGCAGGGCAGGGGTGGGAAGAGGTAGGGAAGAGGAGGGGGGGCGGGAGGAAGCAGGGCAGGGGTGGGGCATTGGGGGAAGGGGTGGAGTGGGAGTAGGGCCTGGGCAGAGCCAGGGGAAGCACCCCCCGTCTGATTAGAAACTCGGTGCCTACGAGTGCAGGGTCTGGCAATTCAGAAGGCCTGTGCAGGGGAATAAGGGGCTTCTTATGTTCCTTTAATCCCCTGCACAGGTGCTCAGTGGAACATGATTGAGCCTAATGTGAGTAATTTTGTAAGTTAACTAAAAATCAGTAAGAAACAAACTAGATGAAGACTAGTGTTCTTCTACCTCAAAGTGGGATGGCACTGCTTGGTTACAGTCTAATATGAATTACGGTCTTTGCCATACATGAGATGGAAATTGTGCCTAGGAAAGAACTCTCACAAATGGTTTCTAACTTTATTGTATCAAAGTGGCATCACACTTTTGACTGGAAGACCCACTGCAGGTCACAGACTTTTAAATAGATGAGTAAAGGCCTAATCCAACATCCATTGAGGTCAATGGAAAGACACTCACACTGGTGAGAGCTGAATCTGGCCTGAAGGAAGTAACACAATAAAAAAAGTAATTATAATGAATTGTGTAATTACGGGAGACTAATTTCCCAGATATGGACTGGAGAACAACTGCTACTAATAATGGTAGGGCCCAGATATTCATGTATGTGATGGCTGACAAATTTCTTCCCTAGTCACTGAATCAGCAAGAAGTGATGCCATTTTAGATTTAGCATTGGTAAGTACTCATAGATTAACTGGGGACAACCTTGGTTTGAGTGATCATGAGCTAATTCAGTTTAAACTAAATGGAAGGATAAAAAAAATAGATCTGAAAGTGGGGTCCTTGATTTCAAAAAGGCAAACTTTAAAAAATTAAGGAAATTAGATAGCGAAGTGGACTGGCCTGAAGAACTCAAGGATCTGAGGAGGCTTGGAACTATTTTAAGTCAAAGTTGCAAAAACGATCTGAAGCCTGCATCCCAAGCAAGGGGGAAAAATTGTAGGGAAGGGTTGCAGACCAAGCTGGATGAACAAGCATCTCAAGTAGGTGATTCAGAGAAAGCAGAAAACCTGCAAGGAATGGAAGGTGGGAGGGATCAGCAAGGAAAGCTACCTCTTGGAGGTCAGAAAGTGCAGGGAGAGTGAGAGCTGCCAAAAGCCAAGCAGTGTTGGACTTTGCAAAGGAAATTAAAACCAATAGTAAAAGGTTCTTTAGCCATATAAATAAAAAGAAAACAAGGAAAGAAGAAGTGGGACTGCCAAACTCTGAGGATGGGGTGGAGATTAAATATAACCTAAGTATGGCCCAACATCAAAATGAATACTTTGCCTCAGTTTTTAATAAGGGTACCAAGGAGCTGGGGAGCAGTGGCTAATGGGAACAAGGACATGGAAGCAGAAATGACCACATCCGAGGTGGAAGCCAAACTCAAACAGCTTAATGGGACCAAATCAGGGGATCCGGATAATCTCCATCCAAGAATATTAAAGGAACTGGCAATGAAATTGCAAGTCCACTAGCAGGAATTTTAAAGGAATCCATACTTTTGGGGATCATACCCTATGACTGGAGAATTACAAATATAGTTCCTATATTTAAGAAAGGGGAAAAAAGGAATCTTGGAAAATACAGACCTATCTGTTGGACCTCAATTGTATGCAAGGTCTTGGAACAAATAAGTAGTTAAGGATATAGAGGTAAATGGTAATTGGGATAAGATACAACATGGTTTTACAAAAGGTAGATCAGGCCAGACCTACCTGATCTCTTTCTTTGAGAAGCTACCTGATTTTCTAGACAAAGGAAATGCTGTAGATCTAATCTACTTGGATTTCAGAAGCGCATTTGATACAGTTCCACATGGGAAATTATTAATTACATTGAAAAATATGGGGATTAATGAGAGAATCAAAAGGTGGGCAAGGAACTGGTTAAAGGGGAAACTACAATGGGTCAGGCTGAAAGGAGGTTACTAGTGAAGTTCCTCAAGGATTGGTCTTGGGACGAATCTTATTTAACATTTTTATTAATGAACAAGGCATGCTAATAAAATTTGCGAACGACACAAAGTTAAGAGGTCAATCACATGATAACTATGAGGTGCCAATGTGATGCTGACATGAAAAAGGCTAATGCAATCCTAGGATGCATCAGGCGAGGTATTTCCAGTAGAAATAGGGAAGCGTTATCATTATACAAAGACACCGATGAGACCTCATCTGGAATACTGTGTGCAATTCTGGTCTCCCATGTTTAAGAAAGATGAATTCAATCTGGAACAGATGCAGAGAAGGAGTACTAACATGATCAGAAGACTGAAGAACCTTTCTAACAAGAGAAGACTTAAGGAGCTTGGCTTATTTAGCCTGATAAGACCAAGGCTGAGGGGAGATATGATTGCTCTCTATAAATACATCAGACGAATAACTCATTCCTCTCCCTAGTGTTTATTTAAGTTAAGGGCCAGTGATGACAAGAACAAATGGATATAAACGGCCATCAACAAGTTTAGGCTTGAAATTAGACAAACCTGACTTGTTTTAAGATGGAGCTTGATAAGTTTATGGCGGGGATGGCAGGATGAGGTTGCCTACAATGGGATATGGCCCATCTACAACCGCTATTAGCAAATATCTCTACCAGCCAGAGATGGAATATTAGGGGGGAGGGCTGTGAGTTACTAAAGAGAATTCTTTCCCAGGTGTCTGGCTGGCAGGTTTTGCTCACATCATGTCTAACCATTTTTGGGGTCAGGAAATAATTTTCCACCAGGTCAGATTGGAAGAGACCCTGGTGGATTTTTTTTTTTTTTTTGGTCTTCTTCTGCAGCATGGGGCACAGGTCACTTGCTGGTTTGAACTAGAATAAATGGCAGATTCTCTGTAACTTGAAGTCTTTAAATTAAGATTTGAGGACTTCAATAACTCAGCCAGAGCTTATGGACCTACTACAGGCAGGGCCGGATCCAGGCACCAGCACAGGAAGCAGGTGCTTGGGGCAGCCAATGGAAAGGGGCGGCACGTCCGGGTCTTTGGTGGCGGGTCCCTCAGTCCCTCTCGGAGGGAAGGACCGGCCGCCAAATTGCTGCCAAAGAATGAAGTCGTGTGGTAGAGCTGCCACCGAAGTGCCGCCGATTGCGGCTTTATCTTTTTATGTTTTTTTCTTCGCCGCTTGGGGCGGCAAAAAACCTGGAGCCGGCCTTGACTACAGGAATGGGTGGGTGAGGTTCTGTGGCCTGCAGTGTGCAGGAGCACAGATTAGATGATCATGAAAGTCCTTAAACACTATGAGTCTATCACATAATACACCTTGTTTATTTAGACAAATTTAGTTTCATTTGATTGTCTAGGATATTACTTCATAGAATGCTAGAAGCAGCACTTGGTCTTTTGAGACCACAGTAGAAGACTCTTATGTGAGTGAAGAGAATCCCATGTTTTGTGTGTGAATTATAGGGTAGGTAGAGCAGTGAAATGTTGTTTAGCAAGAATCCACTAACGCACACTGTGATTCATGAGACACTACACAGTGGGGGAGCAGGAAATCACAATTTTGCTTGTACAAACATTTGGTAAGATATGAAAAGAAAATCAAGCAAGGATTATTGCACAGTCAGAAAACACGGAACATTAAGTAAATACAACTTTTCTAATTTTCTAAACTACATGAATAAATGTAATTACTGTAAATTTAATTTATAATGTATCTGGATCAAGCTATTGCAACAACCTTGGACGGAGTATCAAATATAACAATATTTTGATATCTTTTATCTGTCTTTCTTATGAAATGTTTGTTTCAAAAACCAGCTAGTGTTGTTAAGTGATAACAAACATTCACACAACCCACAAACTTAAAAGAAAGGAATTGATTGGTTAAGGACATCATAAATCTTACATTGCCAACGTAACATTCATGCACACTATTATTATCAAGTACAACAAAATGCATGTTTCATCACACATATCCTTTCCGTTGACAAAATATACCATATGAACCATTTCCGTAAAAGGAACATAACAATTGTATATGGACACACACATTGATCAGTCTCAAGCAGAAGTCCACATATATACATGCCGTAATTTTACCATATATTGACAATGCTATTCACTTTTCCTGTTAAAACAGTGTGATACAGAGGCCCATTTGTGGCTCACTATTCTGTGTCAGCAACTCGTCAGGTCGGACATACTCACTACACCTCCTGCACGGGTGTCATGACATTTATTTAAACGGTGACATGTAATAGATCATTTGAAATCTAATAACACATTGGTCATTAATGTCACTGTGCAATGTTTGTAACAACTAGGTAGGTGAAATTATGAATACGCTCTGATATTATGTCCTGAAGACTGTAAACAGACAAAAGTGACAAAATGGATTTCTTCTATATGAAGGGGAAAGAAAATACGGTGGCAGATGCCGTCTAAGAAAGAGGGCTCTGACCAGCTGCCTCCAGGTCAGCCAGGGGGTAACCCTCCTGCACCTTTGTGAGGGGAGGGGGCTGTTACCCTAAGAGCATCCCAATTCCAGAAGGGAAGGGGCTCACTGGTATCAGGTAGAGAGTTCCAGCTGGCCTGACCAATTCAGTGTGCCCCAACTCACTATGGTCATAATCTGTGTTTAAAAGGTGTCATGTAAGAGATCATTGGAAAACTAATAATTCACTGATCATTAATTATGAACATATGCTGGAATTATGACTAAAGTGTGTTTAAATGAGGTATGTCAGGGAGAGTTGGTAAACAGGTCTGTCTTAGACAAAGTAATGTGTACTTGGTTCTCTGACCAGCCCAGTCTTCAGGCAAAAACAATTAAGGTCCATTTTTACATATTAGGTTATCAAAGCTATTAAGCAAACAAGTGGGAGAAGAAAGAGCATGGAACTTTCTTCACCACCAAACTCCATGTTGCCTTCCTCAGAGTTTGAATAAGCTTTACTTGAAGGGGTAACCCTCATAAGAATTCATTTCAAAGATGTATTGGTCTATAAAGACAGGGGGACTGAACCTCAAGTGAAACGCAATTGAATCAGCTGATTGTACACAATATTACTGCATCATAAAAGTGTAGAGAGTGAGGTCTTTTCTGGAAGCTAACACCACACTGGTGATTAATATCGCTGTGTAATGTATGTACTAACACTTTATGAGGAAATATGGATACTTAATGATATCATGCTTTAAAGTATGTGGCCACACAGGGAGAAACAGGTTCCCTCTCAGACAGGAAAGAAGGCAGTTATTTACCTGTCTCCTACGTAAATTAAGCATAATGGAATCAAAACAACAGAAGCTCCATTTACATGATGGGAAGCCCACAGGAAGGGAAAAAGCAGCATGAAGTCATCCTGCCTCTTGAAACAAAAGTCACTGAACATTTGAAGATATAAGCAAAGACAGAAGCCATCTTTGGCATCCATCAATAGACAGACACAAGGGAACAGAGCTCTTGCAAGCTGAGAAAAATAGGTCCTTCCAGAAGTCTCTGGAAAGCAAATATAGGTGAGAAAACATCTTGAGCAAACCCTGTAACTTGCTAGATTAAGTTTTATACTTTCAGATACGTGTTTTCACTTTTATTTGCTTGTAACCCTTTCTAACTTTACTCGTTTTACTTGGCATCACTTAACCTATGTCCTGTATTAATACATTTGTTTTATTTTTACTATAAACCAACTCAGTGCTGTGTTTAAATGGAAAGTTACATGTACCCAGTTAAGTTAATAAGCTGTGATGTGTTTTTGTGTCTTTAGGGCAGTGGTTCTCAACCCACAGCTCCTGGCTGCTTGCGGCCCAATCAGCACATGGCTGCGGCCCATGTGACATTCTCAGGGCCATACAGGTAGTATATATATATTGTGTGGATGCAGCCCACATAACACAGAGAGCTGCATATGCAGCCCACAATGGTAAATAGGTTGAGTATCACTGCTTTAGGGGAACAAACGAACCTTATTATTCCTCTGAACTGGGCTGGACACTGAAGAGCACACAGTTTTGGGAAATTCAGGACCAGGAGTATGCTGGGGTCACCCGGCAAGTAGTAATCGAGTCTGGTACAAGCCAGAGTGGGGCTGTGGAGCTGTACACAGATTGCTGGGTCAGAGCTGCTGAACCAGGGCCGGCTAGCACACAGACACTGAGGCTGTGACTTGCATGCATGTAGGCTGGTTGTGAGCAACCCAGGTTGAGAATTGCAGCAGCAAAGCACTGTGAGGCCCGCCGGGTTGCAGGGCAAGTAGCGACACAACCACTCACTGGTCTGGACTGCACACCTCAAACCTGGTAACAGACAGCTTTATATCATTATATCACACACATATATATATATCAACAGTATTCTCAGAAAACCACAATTACAACTAGCTTGTATGGCTATTAGGGATAGGTAATTTTATTTATTCATTGTTAAAAAACATGTCAGATTTAAAACCATCAAGTTGTGTAATAAGTCTATGTAAATCCATGTAAGGCCCCAGTGCAGCAAAGCACATGCGGAACTTGAGTTATCTCATTCATAGCCCATCTGAGCAATCCCATTCACATCAAAAAAATTGCTCATGAGCTTAAAGTTAAGTACATACTAACATTCTTTACCAGATCAAAGTCTAATTGCGTGATGTCACTCCTCCATTCCCTAGTCCCTTTTGATTTTTTAATCACATTCCTCTGTTGCATCCTGGGAACTCTTCAAGGCAGAGTTTTTATATGGGTATTAGTACAATGCCTAGCACAATGGGACCCCAATCCTGAGAGAGGACTTGTGTACTACTTCAACATAAATAACTGCAATCATAATCAATAATAATAATAAAAGAACCAAAATTTTTATTATCAGTTGATAAATATATTAATGGATTATTTCCCTTTAACATAAACTAATAAAAATAATATATAAGAATAATCCAGGGGTCAAAGGTAAGGTTGTGCTGTTGTGATGAAATATGTTTATCTTTGCAGTGGATAAGAATAATGTATTGATGTGGGGACTGTACCATTTATGATGTCCTTAACTATTAATTTCCTTGCCTTTAATAGCTATATTTTGCAAAAGAAGTAACGGGTAACTACATTGTTGTCATTTAGCAACCTTAACTTTTTCAAAATTAATGTTTTAGGTTTTAATATACATATATATAAAGTCATCCTTAACCACTGATACATATTGGGGGGGGTGGAGCTGTTGCTTTTAATTCCTTTTTCCTAATGAAAAAAAATGAAGACATAGTTCTGATTTACAGAATTATGCAATTCTGTTTTACATAACGCCATTAACTGCAGAACTCGGCGTTACACACAAACCCTTCCCACTAACCCATGCAGTGTATTTTTCCACAGTATTGTGGGTTTCAAATGACATTGCACTGTAGATATAGGAAAAACCTAGTTCTGATATGATAACGTGGCAGATACAGAGCTGTGCCGCTCCAGAGAACCTCAGACTATACTGTAATGGAAGCCGAAAGAGAATTTGTTTTTAACAGCACATGAAGATTTTTTAATTATCACTTTAGAATATTTTATTTCCAACTTAACCAACAGCTACCTATACCTCAAGGAGGATTATCCACATGTGATGTTTTAAAAACTCAGCCATTTGAGCTATCTGTGTGTGCAAAAAAAAGTCTTAAAAATATGTGAAATATGGGGAAAGTATGTATGGTTCCTGCTGCTTGCCTAATTCAAAAACAGCTGAATGGACCCAACTTCCCCCACACAAATAACTTTTTAGTGGGGACCAGGTATATAAAGTTTCAGTACAAAAAGAGACATTTAAGAAAAAGTGACAAGAGGAGGTTATAATGAAAGTTGAGTTGTAGCTTTACTATGCAGTTTCTCCCCATTTTGTATCCATATGCAACGTACAACCTGTGCTTTCACAAGCCAACATGCCCCATATGAAAATGCCCAAGGTTTCCACTGCAGCACAGGGAAACTGTAACACACATTTTCATTAATGCTAACAATTCAAATTCAAGTATTAGCAAACAGTTCTTGGGAAAGAAAAAATGGATTTGTTCCTTCTTTATAATAACTCTTAATCTTTACCCAGCTCCCTGGAACACCTCACCAAAGGCCAGTCCCATTTCTTAAGAAACAAAACCTTATGAGTAATGCAGGACACATGACAAAGCTTTCACTTGGAGGTGGGTCAGTCCCAGAGTGCGTGACTCATCATATCACTGGGCTGCGAGAAGTGTGACCCACACTATTTTTATTTACTCTTTATGGCAGCACTCACAATGTGCTGGTACTTTCCAGACAGACAAGATAGCATGGTCTCACATGGCAAACATTTACGGTTATAACTTTGCCAGAAGGCAAACAAAATCTGATGTTAAAGTTTTAACAGCTCCCATGATAAAAATAGGATTATCACCAGGGGATTTACTAAAGCTATGTCTACACTAGAGAGCTTACAGCAGCACAACTGTCAGGGCCGGCTCCAGGCACCAGCTTACCAAGCAGGTGCTTGGGGCGGCCACTTTGGAGAGGGGCAGCACGTCCAGCTGTTCGGCGGCAATTCGGCAGACGGTCCCTCACTCCTGCTTGGAGCGAAGGACCTCCCGCCGAATTGCCGCCGCAGATCGCGATCACGATCGCGGCTTTTTGTTTTGTTTTTTGTTTGGCTGCTTGGGGCTGCCAAAACCCTGGAGCCGGCCCTGACAACAGCTGCGCTGCTGTAAGATCGCTGGTGTAGCCATCTGAGCTGACGGGAGAGAGCTCTCCCATCATCATAATTAAACCACCCCCAACGAGCAGCGGTAAGTGAAGGTGCTGTGGATACACAAGACCTCTGTAAAATCATAACCTAGGTAGCTACAGATGGCCACTCAAGACCCGAGGCGTCCAAAATCAGAGGCCACTTTTGAAAATTTGGTCCCCAGTCACTTGCCCCGGTCACCAATAAGCTAGTTGAAGAGATGGGAATAGAATCCTGGTATCCCCACTAACCAGAGCAACACTGAGTGCAGGAGCAATACTGAGGCCTTGCTTACACTACACAGGCTCTGCTGATACAACTATATTGGTATAGCGCTCCTGGCAGAGCCCTTTAATGTAGACCCAGTGCATGTCAACAGGAGAAGGAATGCTGCCAGTAAAGTAATGCCACCTCCTCCCTGAATGACATAAGCTATGCTGGTAGAAGCCCTGTTGTACTGGCATAGCTGGGTCTACACTGGGGGTTTTACTACCACAGCTGTGTCAGCTAGGGGTGTGGCTTTTTCCTCACCCCCTGACGGACACAGCGATGCCAACAAAACTTGTACTGCACACCTGGCCTCGGTGATTGCCACGGCTTGCAATGCAGTCTTACCAATGAGGCACGTAACTAACACAACCTTTCTTGCTCTTTTGAACTATATTGTATAAGCCCAACGTTACACCTCTTCTGAAGCACAGTCTGTCACCATCACTGCAGAGGAGAGGGCTTTCTGGGACCGATACTACCAGAATGTGCTCTTCTGTGATACCACAGCAATATGAAAGGAGGAGGACTGAGAAGGAGGCAACGTTGCAGAGCAATTTTCTGAATTTAAAGGGATATTAAGAAAATGCTTCATACAGATGAACAGCCCCATGTGCAAAAACCCCAAAAAACTAAACTGTTTGATGCATTTGCAGAACAACCCATTGAATCATACAGAGATGCACCTTTACCCACAGTACAAGAGGCAGAATGAGACATGCCTTTCCCACACTATAAAAAGTGTAACCAGCCAATTTTTGGTGTGCTGTATACACTGGGCTGTCAACCCACCTGCATTGGTCAAGGCTTCACCTGCAGCTGCCCTCCAGTCACCCACAATCAGATCAGAGCCAGAAACTGTTTTAAGAGTGGCTCAAGATAACATATCAGAGTATGTAAATCATGAATGCAAAAACAAATTCTTGGTTTCAGCTCATTCAAGGTCATCTTGTTTTGCCTCTAATGTGCCCTGATGCAGGACACTGACATATTTTTCTCCAATTTTTTGTCAAACTACCAGTTTTACACTTAATATGCAGATTATTTTCTGATCTCCAGTTTATACAAGAAATCTGGAGTCTCATTCTCCATTGTGCTGTACCTTGTGCATAGTGTATGTACCTACTCTTCACTATATGTACCCGTGGAAAGTGTGTGTATCTACTTTTCGGCTTTGATAGCATTGTACAATACAAAGGACAAGGCAGTGGAGACTCAGGCCTTCGTAACACCTTCCCCAGTGGAATTCTGTAGGTAACATTTCATTCCTTACTAATATCAGGATATCCAGCTAAGTCTTGTCTCTGGAGTTTTGCTCTTGTGCAGGTGGGTTATCTACGTTTAAGTGCACATACTTGAGTTCAGATTGTTCCTCTCTCTCCTATACATAGACAATCAATTATAAGGTGCATCTTCCTATTTGATCCTCACATCTAAAATGAGCTGTCTGTGAGACTTACTAAAGTGTCAGTTTTCCAAATCAGAGAGACAAACGAAAACCTCCCTCTTGGAAGGGTGGAGCAAAATTGTATCAATAATTTTCAGGAAAAAAGAAACACTGATCAAGCTAAAACTAGCTTTAATTGGTAGCCTATCAAGCTGTACCATCGTCTGAGTCTTATTAATGGCCACTCAAAGCTGGGAGGATTTTTTTCCTACCTTTGAAATTACTGAAGAAACCTGAAAGAAATCCAAATCAAATTACTTGATCCAAAACTCACTGAAGTCAATGGGAGCCTTCCCATTGATTCCAGTGTATGTCTTTCCATGGTCTTCAATGGACTTTGGATTAGGACCCACATCTCTACAATGGAAAAACCCACTGAGCTGTATAAGTGAGGGGCAAATATGTTAGTACCAAATGTGAACTGGATCTTGTAAAGCAAGAGTTAACCCACACAGCCAAATGATCACTTCAAGTGGTAGGCAGTCAAACCAAATTCCACTGCATATTTATTTAGTTTAGTTAACGGGACTTCTGTAAGGGCTCTGTAGTCCTGGCACTGGTTCATAACAACATATCATAAAGCTTACATGACATTAGCAAAGACAAATTATTCATGCTTAAATTTCCAGATCTTTGTCCCTATGGAAACTAGTGCATACAACATTATACACCTCTACCCCGATATAATGCTGTCCTCGGGAGCCAAAAAAGCTTACCGCGTTATAGGTGAAACTGAGTTATATCGAACTTGCTTTGATCCACCAGCGTGCGCAACCCTGCCACCCCCGGAGCACTGCTTTACCGCATTATATCCGAATTTGTGTTATATTGGGTCACGTTATATCGGGGTAAAGGTGTATCTCCATTTATGTTAGGTTACTGCAATTACATGCACTAGGGAAAGTTACACGATTACATGCCACCATGAAATGTAAGCATGACATGTCCTTGCACACACAACTGGGGTTGACCGGGGCTTCTACCCGCTGAAAATCTGAACCTTAAGCTTACCTTGTTTTGACTCAAATTATTTTTTAAAAGTTTTATAAACCATAACTATTGTTCTGGTTTCTAATGTATACAGGATATCAGGTACACCATCCCCTGGCCTACAAGAAGAGGTACATGAGGTAACACATCAAGTGCTTGGGGGGAGGGATAGCTCAGTGGTTTGAGCATTGGCCTGCTGAACCCAGGGTTGTGAGTTCAATCCTTGAGGGGGGCAACTTTGGGAGCTGGGGCAAAATCAGTACTAGGTGCTGCTAGTGAAGGCAGGGGGCTGGACTCAATGACCTTTCAAGGTCCCTTCCAGTTCAAGGAGATAGGATATCTCCATTAATTTATTAACATTAGGACAGCCAAATTCATCACCATCGCCATGTGCTCATAACATAACTGTCAAATTACAACTATGATGCAACACTAATTACACAAATTTACGTTTGTGTGCTTGTTTTTTTAAATAATACTACCCCAAGATGGATAAGACTCACTCACTTAGTGTCTTGCATTTACAAAAAAAAGATGTATGGTGGCAATTGGGACATTTATAATAGTTGGGGGGGGTGTGTCTGTTTATTTGTTGTGATTGTTTAGAAAAAAAACTGGGAGTATCATTTTGTTTTAGTGGTAGTAGATTGTAAGTGATTGAGACAATTGTTATCTATTTACATAATACCCACTAATATTACACAGCCATATTAGGTTCGTTAAACATGAATTGTTATGTAGGCATATGGATTACACTCAATACACAGATCAGGTACAATTTATAAACACATTTGTATATTACCTTAAGAAAACTCCCTGATGGGATGAAAGGAAGGGCAGTAATTAGATTAGAGTGATTTTAATGAAATTGATTCCCTCCACCAGAGTTAATTTCAGAACCAGGATTCTTACCCCAGACATCAGGGGGTAGACTCCTTGTTGTTTTTACCCCAGACACACAATCCAGGCCTCACCACTTGCTTTTCCTCCAACTGGGGCACCCTGGTGTGCTGTCCTAGCAGGGAATTGCTAGTACTATTAACATTAGATACTAGCAGTTCTATCAACATTTAGTTTTGGAAGCACTTGGTGGGGGCGAGAACGGGAAAGAGGGAAAGGAATGGGAAAAAGGAAGAGAAAACAGGGTCAAGAGAAAAATCAGAAGAGACTGTTTCCTGGCAGAGGAAGGAGCTCATCAGCTTGAGCCCTGAAAAGCCACTTCAGACACTGGGAATCGGCAGGGGTGACAGGCGATTCGATTCAAGGTAAGAAAATAAATGGAGCCTGAATGTTACTTTTAGAATTTGTTCCCTACCTTTAGCCACTTATGTGATATAGCCCCATGCTGACAAATGTCTGAAAGGAAAGTAACCCTGTTCTACGATGGAAGTTAGTTTGGTTATTTCCACTCAAAAACCCACCTTTAAACAAAGTTTCCCTAGAAGCAGAGAAGTCCTACCTCATAGAAGATCCTCTCTTCTCCACAGCAGTCTTCGGGTGTCTCTGGAAAGATGCGTCTTCCAATGGGGTAGTGACAATATGATATCTCTTCTCCGTCCTGACTTTCTCCCAGTGCTCTGGCTGATAGGGGAAGGGAGGAGAAAGGGGAGATGCTAATCCCAATGTGAATACAGCATTTATCACTTAGCAGCCAGTTGCACCCTCAGGGGATTACCACAGCATGGTGGAGGGGCACTTACTACAAGGGCTTTCCTTTTGAGAAAAGTTGCAAGAGTTTAACTAACTCAATTCAAAATCTATCCAGTAAATGCTCTTAACCTAGTTTATCCTTTCCCAAAATCAGTTTGTCTTGCATTGATAATTGATCAACTTAAGTAAAACTAGTAAAAGCGAGGGTTAAAATAGTGTAAGTGCATCTACAGGAATGCATCTCAGTTGATTTAGTTAAACCAGTGACACTTTTCTAATATAAACCAGGCCTAAATCAGGTGAAGCTTTGCTATGAGTGGAGTGAAAATCCCAAGGAATGGGAATAGAACAATTCTCAAAATTCATTTCATTCCCCTCTAAAGCGAGTTTCATTAAATCCAGGCTTCTATAAGGGGCTGGAAGAAAATAAAGACCCTAAATGAGATGTACCAGCTTTGTTTTGCAGGCATGTCCTTGGACACAGCTCCATCCTCCCTGAAACACTCCAAGGAGGATTCTTGTGTACTTAAATATCCTGTCTGCACATGAAAACAGAAAAGACAGGCAAAATGGAGGTCAAGCAATGGTTGGCTGTAGCATTGAGCATTTGCATAAATGTATAAAACTGTGTCCACACCCCAATGCCATCCAATGTTGAGTCTGAACTTTTGATGAGCTTAAACTTAACCCAGACTTGATATCTCTGTCTGAACTTTTAATCAAAGCTCTGACCTGCGAACTACTCGTTTTGACTCGTCAGTTGGTCCCCACTGCACCTGCCCCTATTCCTCCGCAGGGGGACTCTCTCCAGGGCGCAGAGGGGAATCTGCAGGACTCCAGATCGGAATCTCTGCAGAGGGATAAGGGGGAAATGGAAGGGCACACCTTGGGAGAAGTAATTACTAGGCAAAAAAAATCAAACAGATGCAGCAGGTTGCATACCCCTCCCCTGGGGACGCCCAGAGGGTCCGGTCGCATCCGCAGATACTTACAGCAGGGACGAATACACCCCTGCACCACCAGCTCAGCCCGTTCCCCAGGCCTGGATCAACTACGGGCAACAGCAGCAGCTGCAGCAAACTCAGCCTCCTCAATGACGGTACCCCGGGGGCGAAGACAAACAATGTGATGGTCTTATTTCCTTAATGTCTTTAGCCGGCTCCTTCCTCACTTTCTCCCCTCCCAGCAAAGAGCCTCGTCTAACCCTTTCAGTCCAAGGACTGCCTGTCTCCTTCCTCAATGATACTGGAGCTACTTTCTCTCTTTTAAATCATGCCCCCTCTCCCTGGCTATCCTCTGAGGTTAAAACTGCAACTGGGGTGGAGGGCAACCCACAGTCTCTGGGACTCCCTTTGCCTCTAAATGTTATTTATGCTGATAAATGTTTTTCTCACCGTTTTCTTTTTTCCCCAGCTTGTCCGATCCCTTTGATGGGCCGGGATTTACTCTGTAAGCTTGCATCCGAAGAAGTGGGCTGTAGTCCACGAAAGCTTATGCTCTAATAAATTTGTTAGTCTCTAAGGTGCCACAAGTACTCCTGTTCTTCTTTCTGTAAGCTTGAGGCTACTTTAACCTGCACTCCTGAAGGGGTAGGATTATTGATGACAGTGTTAGGAGATTCGGCCCCAACTCAGGGTAATTGGGAAACCCCCCCATCTCTCTCCCCTGACCTCACTGACTTGCCTTTAACCCTCTGGGGAATTTCTGACACTGATGTTGGCCTGCTCCTTTCGGCAGAGCCAGTAAGGATTCAAGTGAAGCCCTCCTTAACCCCCCCGTCAGTCTCTCAATACCCTCTGTCGCTGGAAGCCCGGGAGGGCATCCGCCCCATTATCGAGGGATTCATTGCACAAAAGCTAGTCCGCCCTCAGCGCACTCCCTGTAACACCCCTATACTGCCTGTCAAAAAGCCTCCTAAAAAGGACGGAGACCCTATTCGTTGGCGCTTTGTACAGGATCTACGGGTTGTTAATCAGTATGTGGTCCCTCTTCATGCAGTAGTTCCTGATCCAGCTACTATCATCAGCCAAATCCCCTGAGATGCTGAGTGGTTCACTGTTATTGACTTAAAATCAGCCTTTTTCAGCATTCCTGTGCACCCAGACTCTCAGTATCTCTTTGGCTTCACCTGGGAGGGACAAAGTTATGTCTGGCAACGACTTCCTCAAGGCTACAGAGACAGCCCCACGATTTTCAGCCAATGCCTCCGCCACGACTTGGAAGGCTTCACCAGTCCGCAGGGATCCACGTTAGTCCTATACGTAGATGACATCCTATTAGGTAACCGCGAAGAAGCTGCCCTCCGCATCGATGGTAAGGCACTTTTATTATACCTACACACCAGAGGCCACAAGGTAGACCCTAACAAGATTCAGTGGGTCTCACAGAAGGTCCGATATCTGGGCTTCCTGTTAACCCCAGAGGGGAGACAAATGGACCCAGTCCGCATAAAGACTATCCAAAACTGCCCTCTGCCAAACACCAAGAAACAACTTCGAGGTTTCTTAGGATTAATTGGCTTCTGTCGCCCCTGGTTGTGGTCCTGCGGGGAGTTAAGCAAACCGCTCCACCGACTCACTGCTAACCTTGCTCCTGACCCTTTGCAGTGGTCCCCGGACACAATCCAAGCCTTTCAGTTACTCAAGGACAGTGTGGCCTCCTCCATGTCTCTCTGCCCCCCCAATTACAGCAAACCCTTTCACCTTTTTGTCCACGAGAGGGGCGGAATTGCTAGTGGCGTCCTTACCCAGCTGAGCGGGCCCCACCATTTCCCGCTTGCTTTTTACTCTCAGCAGATCGACCCTGTCGCTCAGGGAACCCCATCCTGCACCCGGACTCTGGCAGCAGCTGCCCTGCTGATCACAAAGGCAAAGAGCCTGACCCTGGGTCATTTTACCATGGTTTGGACCTCTCATGCCTTGTCAGCCCTTCTGCGTAGGGGCACAACCCAAGTCTTTTCGGCCCATCGTCAGCAACAGCTAGAGGCCGAACTCTTAGAAGACACTAACCTAATTTTTGAAAGGTGTGGGCCCCTTAATCCAGCTACCTTGCTTCCTGACCTGCCAGTCCTCCAGGATCAGCACAACTGTGTGGAAGTAGTTTATAGCATCTTACAGATAAGGGACAACCTGTTTGACGTGCCACTGGACAACCCTGATTGCATCCTCTTCTCGGACGGAAGCTCCTTCTATGTTGATGGCAAGCGTTTCACCGGTTATGCAGTCACCTCTGAATGGGACATTCAAGAGGCCGCCTCACTACCAGGCAACTGGGGAGCCCAAGCCGCCAAACTCTATGCCCTGGCCCGAGCTTGCCAGTTGGCCGCTGGTAAGACCGTTACCATTTTTACTGATAGCAAGTATGCTTTTGGAGTTGTGCACTGTCACATCCACCTCTGGAAGTTTCGAGGTTTCCAGACAGCTGCCGGTAAACCCATTCAGCACCTCCCCCTCATCCACAAGCTTTTGGACGCCCTCCAAGAACCCTCGGTCCTGGCTGTAGTTCACTGCCGGGCCCATACTAAAGATGATAGCCCCGTCACCCGTGGGAATGCCCTGGCTGACGCCTCCGCCAAGACGGCTGCCGTCTTACCCTTAGCCATGCCCACGTTGGCTATTGCAGCCTCCTCCTTTACTCCACCGCACCCCGTACCAGTACCCGCTGCTGAACTACAGTTGTGGGAGAGCCTCGGAGCCACTCTGGTCAAAGGGACCTGGCTTATGCCGGATGGCCGAGCCTGCCTCCCTCGCTCCACATACCCCATGGTAATTCGCTGGCACCATGATAAGGGGGGTCACTACGGCACGCACGCCCTTGTGGACACCATCGCTCGCTTTTGGTATGCTCCAGGCATTCAACCCTACTGTCTGTCAATAGTGAAAGCATGCAGCACATGTCAGCGTAATGGACCTGCTCCGCCTCTTAACAAAATTAAGGGTGGAAGACCTCTGCCTGCTGCTCCATTTCAACATCTTCAAATTGACTTTGCAGATATGCCAAAGGCTTTTGGGAAAAAGCACCTCCTTGTTTTCGTTTGCCCTCTAACTTCCTGGGTCGAAGCTTTTCCTACTGCTAATTGTACTGCTGCCACAGTGGCGAAGATTCTCCTTAGAGACATTGTACCCCGTTTTGGCATCCCTCTCGTGCTTGACTCAGATCGCGGACCTCACTTTACTGGTCATGTCCTTGGCCGTTTAGAACAAGAACTGGGCATTTCACACTCCTTTCATACACCCTACCACCCCGAGTCTAGCGGGAAAGTTGAGCGTATGAATAGGGAGCTTAAGTTTACATTGGCTAAATACTGTCAGGAAACAGGGTTAAAGTGGCCTCAGGTACTTCCCTTGGTCCTGTTTCACCTTCGTACTCGCCCAACCTGTGTATTTGGATTATCCCCCTTTAAACTGCTCTATGGACACCCCCCTTTCAAAGGCGGGGCGCTACCACGTGCTGATGTTTCACTATTGGGAGGGGATCATATGACCGCGTGCCAGTTTCTCTCCCTACAGGCTCGCCTCCGTACCCTTTGGAAAGCCTCGCAGTTTTCCCAGACCGTGCCGCTGGAAGAACAGATCCACCCGTTCCAACCAGGGGACTTCGTCTGGGCCAAAAAGTTCGTTCGTGGCGACACCCTCCAGCCGAGGTTTACTGGACCCCACCAGGTTCTTTTAACAACCCAGACTGCACTGTTCCTGGAAGGACGCAAATCCTGGATCCACCACTCCCACGTCAAGCCAGCTGTAGTGGACCACAGTAACGGACCAGCAGCTCTTGCCACCACTGAGGACACTGCCTCCGACCAGTGGACCAGCTTACCTCTTTCAGACATCAGACTTAAATTGACTCGGCAAAAATGAGAGGACCTTTTATTCTGACAACTGTATGTTTTTTATTATGCCTTTTTAGTTTATTTTCTGCCTATGAAGATAATGCTTTTATTAGATATTCCCACGAGGTTAAAACTCGTATTTTAGGAAATAGAAGTAATTGCTGGGTATGTACTCAATTTCCAGTAAATGCAGAACAGGGACTCCCCTTCACACCCATTCCCCTGACCACTGCTAATATGACTTGGATGCCACCGGCTAGAGTAAAAGATCCAGTCCAACACAATCTTACATGGAACAAAACAGGAGTGCCAATTAACAGATATCTCAGGGTAACCAATCAGACAGGATCACTGTGTTTTGTTAAAGAAAAGGGGTCAACTTTTGTGGGAACAAGTAAATGCAACATGTATTTTAATGGCACCGCCTTTAGTAAAAATCTTGGCTTCAAGCCTTGCGCATCCCACTTATCCCATATGTGGATCCTCACCCCGATCCAACTTTTTCATGGGTGGGCAAGCCTTCAGAGTCAGCTTTTAAGAAGCCCTGCTCAGATCACGAGGGTGTCCAACTAATTGCTAAGGGACATACGATTGCCTTCTACAACTGCTCAAGCAGTACTACACTGCCCTTTGAAAACACCACTACCAAATTGTGCCTCTGCAGTTCGCACAATGACCCCTCTGCGTTACCAGGGGAACAGTGGTCCAACGGGTGGTGGGTTACCTCCTACTTTGAGAAATGGAATACCCGAAACGCATTGTATGGAACATACTGGGTGTGCGGGCCCAAAGCTTATTACTTTCTCTCCCCTGATTGGGCAGGGTCATGTTATTTAGCGTGGCTAACACCGCCTTCTCGCATCTCCCTCACTCCCCCTCATTTTCCCCACGTTCGTAACATCCGTGAAACCTTCAGAGATATTAATATCCGTGATGGTTTGTCGTGGCAGCGGTGGGCTGGTCTCATTAGCTTGAGGGGTGGTGTCATCCGTCTACAGGGAATATTAGAATCTTTAACCAATGAACTGCGACCCTATTTGAGAATCAGGCCGGGGAAATGTCCCAGCTGCGCCAGTTAGCTTTGCAAAACCGAATGGCTTTAGACATAATGTTAGCAGCCCAGAGAGGAACTTGCGCCCTCATAAATGAAGAATGCTGTGTTTTTGTAAATGACACCTACTCTGACACTTTTCAACGTACCAAACATCTAAGGGAAATGGCTAAGAACTACTCCTCTGGCCAGCCACCTTATGATTGGTGGGGAGCCTTATGGAATTGGCTGCCTGGATTTGGGTGGGTTAAAAAACTCTTGGTGGGTATTGTTGGGGCCATAGTAATCCTTATAATACTGTGTTGCTGTATTCAGTGTGTCCCCTCCCTCATAGACTCATGTGGGTCAGTTTATTCTTTTCCTACTTCAGCCAAGGGCCTTACTCTCTTCGAGTTGGCCCAGGCTGAAATTGCCAAGCGGCCCTTGGCTCCTTAAAATGGGGTGTAGCTTTTGGTAAATAGTTATCCCAAAGCTACAAATGGAGGAATGTTGAGTCTGAACTTTTGATGAGCTTAAACTTAACCCAGACTTGATATCTCTGTCTGAACTTTTAATCAAAGCTCTGACCTGCGAACTACTCATGACACCCCCCTCCCCTTAAGTAGCCATCTCCCCTTTTCTCTTTTTGAATTTACATTTTAACCTGTTTTATCCTGTAGAATCTTGATTGATTATGCATGACCATTATGATCTGTTAATCACTTTGTTTACTTCTGTGTATAAATATTGATGCTCACCCCTAATAAACTTGCCACACTTACTCTGAAGCCTTTCAAGCTAAGGATAGTGTGAGCCCGTTGATCAATGAATTGGTGTCTGGTCTCTGACAGATTGTGAGCCCCATACCAACTCCGCACAAACTCGGGTGCTGGAGAGGTGAGTGAGGACTTGCTTTTTTACCTAACACCATCCTAGGAGTTTTACTAGCATTGGGACCATTGATTGGTAGTGTAAGGGTACGTCACCACTACTGAGGCCATGTCTACACTACACCCACTAGAGAGGCACAGCTACAGTGCTGCAGCTGTGCCACTGTAATGTAAATGCTTCGTACAGTGACAGAAGGGGCTTTTCCATTGATGTAGATAATCCACCTCTCCCAGAGGCAATAGCTAGGTCGATGGAGGAGTTCTTCCATCGACCTAGCCACATCTACACCAGTGGTTAGGTCAACCTAACTATGTTGCACAGCGTGTGAACTTTTTTTTTTTTTAAACAGCCCTGGGTGATGTGGCTAGGTTATTCAAATTTTTAAGCGTAGATCAGGCCTGGGACTATACCTGCATAGTTATGTCAGTGTAGCTATGCCCAGGGGCACCAGAACAGAGGGGGCCAGGACAGGGCCAGCTCCAAGTTTTTTGCAGCCCCAAGCAAAAAAATTTTCTTGCGCTCCCCCCCCCCCGCCCAACTCCGCCCCTTCCCCGCCCCATTCCAACCCCTTCCCCGCCTCCTCCCCTGGGCGCGCCGCATTTCCCCTCCTACCCCTCCCTCCCAGGCTTATAACCTGGGGGGGGGGCCAGAGGAACCGCTCCCTACTGCCGCAGCTCCCCTCCGCTCCGCCTGCTCCCCTGAGTGCGCCGCTGCCGCTCCGCTTCTCCCCCCTCCCTCCCAGGCTTGCCGCAAAACAGCTGATTCGCGTGGCAAGCCTGGGAGGGGGGAAGAACCTGTAACTAGACATTTGTAGTGTAACCATATTTGTACCCCCTAGGCGACACATCAGGGGACACGCAGGGTCACGTGCCCCACTGATTTTTTGGTTGTGCCCCCACCCAACCCAGACAGGATGGGTGGCCCGTTGAGGTGAGTCAGGAGGTGAAGGTGGCATTCCCACCCCGAGCCTCACCATGCAGGGCTAGCCCCACCGAGCCCTGTTGTGGCTGGTATCGACGGCCCGAGTCACCCCCTGGCTTTGCGCTTTAGGTGGCTGCCCCACTTGCCCCGCCGTGGTTACAGCTCTGAGTGTAACCAGTAAAATATCACACAGGACCTTTGTGGAAGTCAGTATATTTCATTACAACCTTTTATTCATGAGCAAAGAACAGAAATGGAGGCAGATATTTTTGATATATTTTCAAAGATATCAAACAAGTTAACGCAGAGCAACTAACCAGCTAAGTCATAATGAGACTGTTACTGTGGACATGCACATAGCAAAAAGGAACTAATCTTATGTTTAAAAAGAATTATTAAAACCTTCTATGACCTTGTCTAGAATAGAGAGAAAGGTGTTTTTAAAATTATATTCGCTAACAGGATTTGAAGCACCACGTAGCATAGCCACTGCTTCACACCTTATACATTATGTGGTAACCTAGGTTACAATATGACCAGCTATTGGAATCTGAAAGATGTTAAGCAGTGGCTACATTAAGTTCAAATCATTCTTTTCTATTATTTATATTACACTGGTGCCCAAAGGTTCAAATCAAGATCAGGGCCCTACCATGCCAGGCACTATATAGACCCATAACAAGAGACAGTCCCTGCCCCAAAGAATGAACCATCTAAACAGACAATGGGTGAGAGAAGACACAGAGGCACAGAGAGGAGATGTGACTTGCCCAAGGTCACACAGCATGTCAGTGGCACAGTTGGGAAGAGAACCCAGGTCTCAGATCAAGGCCCTGTCCACTATACCCTACTGCCTCTTAAGTTAGCTAACTCAATTTAAAAATAACTAACCACCTTTTTAGCTCTTTTAGAGAAGGCCTAAATCGGACACACTTATTTTGAGTAGCAATAAACCACCAGTGACATCAAACTGCTCACTTTGGTCAGGACAAAGTCATGGGCTGTCAAGTGCATAGCCTGAAAAACTGGGTGAGGCTCTGATGAATTCTATAGGGGCTGGGGGGCAAGGAGGGATTCTGCTCTATTCTATTCAGGTACTTATACTTATGCCTTGTCTATCACCATGGTATCTAAGTGCCTAAGGGTGGGGGGGAGGGAAGGAAAAAGTAATTCTCTCACCAAAATTGTGGGACAGCTACAGAGCTGGGTTGCAGCAACCCTGAAGCTATTGTGCTCCTACTCTGTGGGGAGAATGGCCAGTGGACCCCTCCCCTAGTCTCCCTAGGAGGAGTGCATTCCACAAATTCTCCTCTCACCCCAATGCAGTCGAATTAGTCAGAGCTCACCATGCCCACAGAAGGTTCTGGAGAGCAGAATTTGTCCCATAATGACAAATAGCTGATGTTTGCCTGTTCCTGGACCCCAGCAAATGCAAGCGCTGCTGAGGCTACATATCTCCAAGCAAGATTATAAAATGTATAATTTTAAAAACTATTGTGTGCCTGTCTATTATACAGTATTAATACTACTGATGCTAGCTAGTATTAAAGAGACAAGCTATATGAGGTAATATCTTTTATTGGGACTAACTTCTGTTGGTGAGAGAGAAGTTTTTTGCGCTTACACAGAGCTCTTCTTCAGGTCTCTCTCACCAACAGAAGTTGGTCCAATAAAAGATATTATATCACTCACTCACCTTGTCTCGCTAATATCCTGGGACTGACAGGGCTACAATAAATCTGCATAAGCTAGTATTAAAGCACTTAGAATAATCATATAAAAAGTTTTTCATGCATTAGTTTCTTACGCAGTTCCTGTCACTAATTAATAATGTAATGACAATTGAATTACATTTTGAATCACCCTCTGCATTCGCACATGGGCAAAAATCATTGCTTGCATATTGAGTCACCTGTTCTGCAAATACAGATTTTTGCCTGTGGAAATGGAAGCACCCACTTTTGTGGAGATATGCCGATAATTTGCCCTTGTGTATTACAGAGGATGCAACTCAGTTGGATTTCATTTGTTTTTTCAACTTGGCAAGACCCGTAAGACATTCATCTCTCCATGCTCTCCTGGCATTTAGATGTTCTGGATCAGCTGGAGTTTTTTCACTCATGGCCTGAAATAAAGAAAATAGAAGATTAAACCTCATGTTGAATGTTGGAAATTTCTTACCAAAGATTGTTTTTGACGGTTTTCTCCCCTCTTCTGGTTAACATTCATGCTGGTAATTGTCATATGGGTTCTGATTCTGTTGACAACAGACAGTAGGGTCACAAGGACCACTAGTTGCCTGTTTAAATCCCTTGCCTGTTTAAGGCCAACATGCTTCTTTTCCATGGAAAGGAGGATACCATTGATTCATACCTTTTGTTCTTTTTGCAGGCTGTCTGAGCCACTAGTTAGAAGTTAGTTAATCTCTACGGTGGACAGTGAGGATCTGTACTTGGAGGTAGGAGCTCTCACCTTTCACTGTAGTTTGGAGAACATTCTGGCCTAACATTGGTAGTGGTATGTCTACACTAGAAACGCTAGAGTGGCACAGCAGCTGCACCACCATAGTGCTGTAATGTGAACACTTCTTATGGCGATGGAAGAGGTTCTTCCGTTACTCTAGTAAATCCATCTCATGGAGAGGCGGCAGCGAGGTTGATGGAGGAATTTGTCTGGTAACCTAGCACTGTCTACATCTGGGGCTTAGGTTATCTTAACTCCATCTCTCAGGGATTTGACCTTCTCACACCCCTGAGCAACACAGCTAGGTCAACCTAACGTTCTACTGTACACCAGCTCTCACACAGGGCCATGTAAGTCTATCAGCAGCAACTCAGCATTAACCTGTCTGCTTGGTTTGCCCATGAGGCAGCTGTCAAGTCCTTCTGACAAAACTCTTATTATTAATTATGAAGGAGGAGACCCAGCCTTGGCCTTTTAGGCAGCTAGATACTAACTCTTAGCTCTAATCCAAGTACACATGTAGGAGTTTGAAGACTTGCTTTTTTTTTTTTTTTTACTCCTCATAAACCATGTTTATGAAGGTGTCATTTTTTAGGAGTGCAGCCTTAGAGAGATAAAATTATAACGTGAGGCACATCCAAGAAATGAAGCTATCACTTTTTGCAAAGGTGGAGTCAGGAGCAGGCTGAAGTTATTAAATGGGCTTCCAGTGCTAGAAACCGTGACAAGGTGGCAGGCTGCATCTAGAGGCAAAAAACAACACCAAAAACAACGTGCCGGAAAGTGGACCCTAGTGTTTGAGTGCAAGGATTAAGGACCTGAAGATCTATATGTTAAATGGATCACTGCAAGAAGAGCAACAGTAGGTAACATGCTCATGCCAGTTGCATGTTACTGACTGATGTGCTCTTAGGCTTGGTCTACACTAAACCCCCAAATCGAACTAAGGTACGCAACTTCAGCTACGTGAATAACGTAGCTGAAGTCGACATACCTTAGTTCGAACTTACCGCCGTCCAGACCCGGCAGGCAGGCTCCCCCGTCGACTCCGCGTACTCCTCGCGGCGAGCAGGATTACCGGAGTCGACGGGGAGCACTTCTGAGTTTGATTTATCGCGTCCAGACTAGACGCGATAAATCGAACCCAGAAGTTCGATTGCCTGCCGCCGAACCAGCACGGTAAGTATAGACAAGCCCTTAGAGAGGGAAGTATTTCTCAAAGTGCAGAGATAGACCCAAGGCCATATTTGCCAAAAGGTGCAGCCTATAGTTCAGAACTTTAGAAGATAAACAATGAGCAATATAACAAAAGCTGGATAAAACTTGGGCCCACGTCATTTGCAGCACTGTTGTTGCCAATAATAATAATTCACAAGTTGCAGTTATTCTAGAGCAACACAGGGGGCAGAAAGCAGCATAAAAAGTGTTTAAAGTTTTGCCTTTGGGGAAGGTTCCTTGTAAGTCTAGTTTTGTCAATGGCTCTGATGGAGCCCAAGGAAAAAGGAGACAGAATCAGCATGAGGCCAAAAGGGAATATCGTACTCCGAAAAGATCACAAAACTCAGTTGCTATGCTTCCATTTATAGAGGCATTAAGAAGGATGATAGATGGAAAGGCATAGTTTGCTATCTATTGTTGTTTCCTGATTTATATTGATTCAGCAATAAACCCATGTGGTGATTTTATATTTGAACTCACACTGGTGTAGAACTCAGATGCAAGATAAACAACCTGGGCCCCAATCCAGCAATGCACATAAGGAGGTGCTTTACTTTAAGCATGTGAGTAATCAAGTTAGCCATATGTCTAAATGCTTTGCAGATTAGAGTTTTAGTTTGTAGAATATATAAATACAGGAGTAAAAAGAAGAAACTGTTATCAAATATTATTCATAACTTGTCACATAGGTATGCCAACAACCAGACCTCCAAGTTCAGCTCATCAGAACAGATAGACAGGAACAAAACATACGAAAGCATATCTCTTACTGTTGTGTACAACCACTAATTGTCTATGAACACTGTGAGATACATCTACACTAGCTCTCAGAGTTCTACCAAGGCATAGTGAAAAGCTTATAATAATGCTTCATAGCTCTTAGATAGCATTTAAGGGTAAGCATGTCAGGGTAGTTAAGCACTGGAACAAATTACCTAGAGAGGTTGTGGAATCTCCATTATTGGAGGTTTTTAAGAACATATTAGACAAACACCTGTGAGGGATGGTCCAGAGATAATACTTAGGCCTACTTCAGTGCAGGGGGCTAGACCAGATGACCTATCTAGGTCCCTTCTAGTCCTAAATTTCTATGATTTTTCATCCATAGATCTCAAAGTGCTTTACAAAGGGATTTATGTTATGTCAATTCTATTTTGGCATTTTCAATCAGTCTAAGTGCATACCCTCACTGAGAAATACAGATCAGAGGTACTTCCAAGAGTCACTCAAACAAGTGATCACTGCAAAGAAATTAAAGCCAACATTTGTTATTTTGATGGTCCTTATGAAATCACATCAATCCAGTCTTGTACACTCACCTGGCTGATTTGCTGCTCAATTTCACCTGAAAAATCTGGTACTGGCCCAAAGGTTTTCAGAACATGTATCATTCCTTCACGGTATCTCTCACAATAATTTGTCATTCCTAAAACAGGAGTGAAAAAATGTATTTGGTTTGTTCCAAAATAGAAATTCCCACAGTTTATTTCAATAATATAACCTTGTGCTTAAGGGCTGTCCTGAATAGATATAAAGTACTTTCAGCACTAGTAGTTTATGAGGCTATTGCCTGTAGGACCCCGGTGTCATTTGCTACAGAAGTTGACAGGTACATATGTATTGAAGGAAACAGGACAGAACTGCTGTACACTCTTTGCTGTTGCAGTTGAATTGGTTACCAGTAGCTTGTGGATTTCTACAATGTGATTTGCAAAGCTGGAGTTTCAGGAGTAAGTTGGTGGGGGGAGGTTCGGCAGATTGGGGCAACGCATGGCAAGGAGCCATGAGACAGAGAGACACTGCCACTGGGGAGAGGGGTTGGGAAACAGTGACACTGGACAAAGACGGAAAGGACGGTCTTTTGAAAGCCACCCAGGAGAACTGGATTCTATCCCAGCCCCTCTCACTAAATTCCTATATAATGCTGGGCAAGTCACTTAGGCTATGTTTTCAGTTTTCACTGCAAAAAAAGGACTATTTTTATATTGAGATAGCTAACTTGAGATGTCTCCACTAGGACTGCACATCGAGAGAGCTAAGGCACTGTAAATTTCTACCTCGAGGTAGTTAGTTAAGGTCAACCCTATACCGCCTGCCTCATGAAGGCACTTTACCAAAGGGTGTCCACTACTGGCAGATCAGTTTGCTCAAATGAAATTAATGGGCAGCAGGTTTAAAACAAATAAAAGGAAGTTCTTCTTCACGCAGTGCACAGTCAACTTGTGGAACTCCTTACCTGAGAAGGTTGAGAAGGCTAGGACTATAACAGAGTTTAAAAGAGAACTGGATAAATTCATGGTGGTTAAGTCCATTAATGGCTATTAGCCAGGACGGGTAAGGAATGGTGTCCCTAGCCTCTGTCTGTCAGAGGATGGAGATGGATGGCAGGAGAGAGATCACTTGATCATTGCCTGTTAGGTTCACTCCCTCTGGGGCACCTGGCATTGGCCACTGTCGGTAGACAGGATACTGGGCTAGATGTACCTTTGGTCTGACCCGGTACGGCCTTTCTTATGTTCTTATGTTCTCCCTTTTCCCAGACACAAACAGGAGAGCGTTTGACTCACAGTGGAGAGATTCATGTGTCCTCCTGTACTCTGTTTATGAAAACCCAGGGAGCTGTGTGGTGTAAACCTGGATATCTATGGTGAAGGTGGAATTGATGCAGGATTGAGGCAGGGGTGTCTGGGAAAGGAATGTCTGACACAGATCTTTAAAACAATTAAAAGGACTTGTACTTTTTTCTTCAGTCACCCCAAAGTGAGATGTTTCACAAAAGTATGTATAAACCTGGTTCCTGCCCCAAGAAGCACGGTATCTACAATCAACACAGCACCACGAGTAAGGGTCACACATAGAGCTGGCCGAAAAGGAGGAACACCTTTCCACAACACTTTTCATTTTTTTAAAGAAAAGGTTAAATCCCAAAAAGAGAAGAAATATTAAAAACATGAAACTTTTTGCAGAAAGGGATTTTAACAAAAATTCCATTTCAGGAGAGCCTAAACAGAATTTTTCAGCTTTACTGATCCTACTAAAGTGAGAAATAAATGATTGGCCAACGAGAGGATATTTCATGGCAGGATCAGATAACATTAGTACTCAAATCATTCATTAGGTACTGCCATAACAGAGGCACAAAGTTCTTCCTCACCCTAGAGTAGACCATATTAAGTTTGGGAAGCTCTCACCTTTTGCTTGCTTGCGTATGGAGCAAACATCTAGATCTTGATGAAAACTAGTTCCCTACATGGTAGCACAAAACACTTCACCATTGAACCAGTGGGCATGACAATACAAATCATCTATACTGTTGAGTGAAATGTATTAATAACTATAGTTGAAACGTATGCTTGTTGAGTGTATAAAAGCCACACCCAGCTATATTTTATGAAGCCCAGCAAAGAAAGTGACTCTGAATTATTGTTTGTGGTTGGTGTTTCTTTTTCATTTTGATATTTAGTGCTTTTTACATTTCACACCCTGTTCACCACAACCCTGCCCATCTTGGAGAGATTTCTAACATGAGCAAGAATGCCCACTAGTGGTAGAAAAAATCATAAATTGAGGGCCATGTGCTGCTCTTAATCTCCATCCAACTCCTGCTGATACCAGTGGAAATCCCCACAGTGGATGGTGGACAGCACGTAACCCTAAAACTGCATATTATTATTTTTACTCTCACACTACACCTCTACCCCGATATAATGTGACCCGATATAACATGAATTTGGATATAACGCGGTAAAGGAGTGCTCCGGGGAAGGGGGAGGGCTGTGCGCTCCGGCGGATCAAAGCAAGTTCGATATAACGTGGTTTCACCTATAACGCAGTAAGATTTTTTGGCTCCCGAGGACAGCGTTATATCGGGGTAGAGGCGTATTTAGAAGTCCTTCATAGTCTCAATATCCAGCACGTGTGCTAGAGCACTGCTTCCCAAATGATAGGTCCCGACCCACCAGTAGGTTGTGGGAAGGGTCTAGGTGGGTCACACATGCCCTGGAACTGCTCTCTACAGCCCCCTTTCCCACTACTCTTACATCCCCTGAGCAGCAGATAGCACTATGGGGAGCAGGATCTGGGTGGCAGCACCAGCAACATGGAGGAAGTGCCTTTGGGACATAGGTGGGACCAGGAGAGAATGCTGACTGTCTGCTCGCTGCTGTCTGGATCCTGCTCTGACCTTCCCTGGGCAATGGGCAGCAGTGCAGAGAATTGGAGCCAGGCAAGGGTAGCAGCAGCGTGGGCGGAAGCAGCTGGGCCAGCAAGCAGATTTGTCACCAACCTGTTCTCGCCCCAGAAGAACTCCCACATGCTCTCATGCAGCAGGCAGCAGTGTGGGGAGCAGGATCCAGGCAGCAGCTAGAGGAAGATAGGGAGTGGCGGGGGTTGGCAGGGGTAATGGCTGATCACCCAAAAAGAGAGAAAATGCAGTTGGTGTGTCACCTTCGTAAAAAGTTTGGAAACCACTATGCGAGAGTTAGCAATTTTAGGGCCAGATTCTGATTTTGGTTTCACATTTCACTAGTATAAATTTGGAGTAACTACACTGAAGCAACTGAGATCAAAAGAGCCCATATCCCCTCAAACCCCTTTTACAGATTTAAGCATTTAAAAAATTATATTTATGATCGCTTATTCTCGTTTGACAGCTTATTTTTCACAGAGATTGAAGTAACTCTGAAAGCTTAAAAACAAACATATAATCTTACAGAGTCTGGACAAACTTCAACAGATTAACAGATAGTTCATTACACATACAAGGAGGTACTGTGTGTATTAAAAATAATACTGTGATAGATAAATGAGAAAAGACTCTAAAGTACTATATTGATGTTTACTGCCAGGTAAAGGGCTGATGGCATTTCTGTGTGGTGGTACCATGCCAAATCTTAAAATAACCAAGTCAGTGGTAAGGAACTTATTGGATCTGAAATCAACATTCACCATCATCACGTTAAGTTGGATGTCCTTATAGTACTTCCCTTGTTTTTATGGGCTTCCTTTCTGTCTGTTCCCATTCAGTTCTCAAGTTTCTGTCTCAATGCCATTAGTGACTTGAAATTGGCATTTTGTTCTGTATTCATGACTATTGGCACAGTACCGTATGTTCAAATCTCTTGCTTAAATAATAGGGCAAAGTAACCTAAGCAATACCCTTTGGTCAGTCAATTTGAAAAAATGGAGGAAAAGAAAATAAGAGGCAGAGCAAGGGAGGTTGGGGCATTTGCAGGTGGGTGGTTTATAGGAAGATCTTGGGGTATCCTTCCCAAAAACCAAACAACCAAAGAAACCAACACTGTCCTCCAGGAGTATCCTTATGAGTCAAGTTCTCCTCTCCCAAATGAGAAGGATATCACTCCCTCCACTTCCAAAATAAACCCATCTCTACCCAAACCCAAAATTTCATCCTTCACCCCCCGCCCAAGTAATTCCATTTTTATCCCCACTAATTCCTCCTGTATCTCACCTCAGCTTCTCACCTCCCAAATCCTATGTTGACTCCCTCTTTGCTTACTGACCTGAAGCGTGGTTAGGTGTTAGAGGAGCTGCTAGGGTGGATTTCTGGCTAAAGAGAGATGCTGGCTGGCTCCAGGTAGCTGTTGTTGGGTTGGTAGGATCTGCTGGGCTAAGCAGACTGGAAAGAGGAAGGGAGAGTTCACCTACACCTCACCCTCTCCCCATTTGTTGCAAACTGGAAGGAAAAGCCAGTGCTGTAGGTCCAGAAGAGCTATCCTGAGGAAGGAAGAGGGACCTAACACTGCTAGTTCTCACACTATCTAAAGCAGCGTTGGAAGAGCAAGGAGAAAGCTGGCACAGAATTGCAGCTGATGTCCATTGGTTGCAATGAGGCATGGCATCCAGCAAACGATGCTGTTAAATTCTCTCTGATGAGAGCAGTCAGTGGCAGTCTGAGGCCTGGTCCACACTAAGCCCCCAGTTCGAACTAAGATACGCAACTTCAGCTACGTGAATAACGTAGCTGAAGTCGAAGTATCTTAGTTCGAACTTAAAAGTACTTACCGCGGGTCCACACGTGGCAGGCAGGCTCTCCCGTCGACTCCGCCTACTCCTCTCGCAGAGCAGGATTACCGGCGTCGACGGCAAGCACCTCCGGGATCGATTTATCGCGTCTAGACAAGACGCGATAAATTGATCCCAGAAGGTCGATTGCTGGCTGCCGAACCAGCGGGTAAGTATAGACGTACCCTGAGTGTGTCAGCTGGATCCTATATAAGCAGTTGCTTCGCACTCCCAGCCTGCATCAGCAGAACTGGGAGCAGATCGACATTCCAGATGATGAAAGACAATGAGCAACCAGGCAAACGCCCTGTTGTCTGGTGGCCCAGTCCAGGGCTGTACTGAGTATGTGATTGTATTTTTTTTTTAATGGAAGAACTTTAAACAATAGATTAACCACCTACAATGCACTCCCTCTCTTTTATCTTGTTCATTAATGTTAAAATATTGTTTTTGCCAAATGCTACTGCAAACCTGTTGCAGCATCTTCTTTTGTACATGGGCTACCAGTCTGCAGGGTCATCCTGTTCTGTTACAAAACCTTTGCCTCACCCAATCTATATATCACTAGCAGTCACAAAGCAATCTAAGACCTGATCTACATTGGGGAGGGAGGAGGAAATCGACCTAAGTTATGCAACTTCAGCTACGTGAATAACGTAGCTGAAGTCGATGTACTTAGACCTACTCACCGCAGTATCTTCACTACCGCTCCCCCGTTGACTCTGCCTGCGGCTCTCACAGCGGTGGAGTACAGGAGTCGACGGGAGAGCGCTCAGGGGTCAATCGCTGCCCGCCGATCCAGCGGGTAGTATAGACATAACCTTAGTATTAATCTACTAGTGGGATATACTCTGCTTTTACATAGTCAGCTTCTTCAGATAAAAAAAAAACCCAGTCACTTCACTGTGCAAGGTATTAACTAGAGCTGGTTTAAAAAAGGAAAAGTTCACAACACTTTTCATGACAACTGTTGTTTCTTGCAGAAAAGACGAGACAAACATGGGTTATGATGAACAGATGCCAAGGCTGGACACTCCAGGGAAATGTAGACGCCACCCTGTGTGTTATATACTTTTTCCTTTTTTTTAATGTTTACTGAGAGTTAAAACTGCACTGAAGGAATGTGCAGTGTGAGAATGATAGTCTAAAAAGATTAATTACATTTTTTTAATACCAAGAATAAAATGTTATGGATGCCCAGGTATAGTTTGGCTTCTGAGACTAGCCTAAAATCTTCTAGAGCTAACAAGGATTCTTATGACCATCAGCTGTTGAGTGTAACAATGTGAGTTAAGTGAGAACAGGAAAAGCCAGCTCCTCACAGTACAGATGATGATGGCAAAGGGGATCCTTCTCTTTCTTAACTTGCTTAAACAGCTCCACAGAAAAGACTATACTCATCTAAACAGTTTCTTAGGGACAGCGTGCCCAATCACCAGGTTACTAGCCAAATGAATACTCACAGACACTTGTCAACTGGCAACACAAACCCAGTTGAGAAAAACAGGCACAAGTGATCTTAATTGTATGATTGAATGGAAAAGTTAACAAAGATGTAACAGATAAAGATGCACACGGCTTCTGTGCCTTGCCATTTTATTACCTGTCTGCTGTACCAAGCTAAGAGAAAATATCTATGTGATTTATATGTTGAGTTATAAACCTGGAAGAGGATGGAAAAACTGCAAGAAATCAGCAGATCAAAAATGAAAATATCTAGAATGGACCTTGCTCTCCGGAGTGGAGCTTCGCAAGAGTACGCAACAGCAGACAATTTAAGTGGTGTTTAAGTTGACTGGTATGCAACTGGATTGGCAAACTGAAGGATCTATTTGTTTCACTCTATATGCATCCGAAGAAGTGGGCTGTAGTCCACGAAAGCTTATGCTCTAATAAATTTGTTAGTCTCTAAGGTGCCACAAGTACTCCTGTTCTTTTTTGAAGGATCTATATTGAGGATCCATAATTCCATATTGGTACCAAAATTGCCTATTCAGAGAGTAGAGATGTAAGGCAAGTTTCCATCCTTTGACTAATTGAAGATATAGACTTAGGATAAAATTTATAACTGTGCCATTACATTCTGTGATTATTTCACTACTGTGTGATTATATTTCATATATATATATTCTTGGTTTGCAATGATTTCATTTTTATTTCTTGATATTTTCACATTTTGTGTTAACAGATTTTTTAAATTTTGTAACACCACCTTTATTTTCTGTAATTTACCATTTTTTGTTCATTTTATTGTGGTTAATAAAATTAACAAAATTCTAAAGATATCTTAAATCTGTATTTTGGCTAAGCAAGCTCATCCTTCAGGGCTTCAGCCTCCATTTGCAGGGGCCAGGAAGGGATTCCCGCAGAGTATTCTGAGAGGTTTATTTTTTAAAATCTTCTAAAGCATCGAGGATAGTCCTGGCTGCAAACTGGACACTGGGGTGGGCCAGGGCATTCTCTCTTTCTCAGATACGTGGCTGGCTGGTTCTTGTTCACATGTTCAGGGTCTAACTGATAACCACATGTGGGGTCAGGAAGGACTTTCCCCTCAGGTCAGATTGGCAGTGACCTCGGCGGTTTTCGCCTTCTTATGAAGCGTGTGAGTGCGGATCATTTGACAGGATTATCTGGGTATATCTCACTTAACCATTTCCCTTCCATTGCAGGGGCTTCGGGCATTGGTGCACCTCAGTCCCCCCTATTCTCTGCCTGTGGCATGTATTAGTCTAGTCTCCTGGGGGCTGTAATACTTTGGTCTCATTTCAGTTGTTGGGTTTAGTGTGCAAGTGATGGGTAGTGTTGGTGGCCTGTGACATACAGGCGGTCAGACTAGATGATCTGGTGGTCCCTTCCAGACTTAGTATCTATCACTATGACTAACACAATATCTTAAAAACCATGTGAGAAATGTCAAGTGGTATTGTTAATTGATCAACTGCAGTGACTTAGGGCATTGCATATACCACTTATTGTACTCACAGCACCTAGACACATTTATCAAATTGGTATCAATGTGAATGAACCTAGAACCCCTGCACCCACTCGAAGAGAGTGATCTTGTATTCGCACCTCAGCCTCTGGTGAACTTTTCTGACTTGTCCTTCTGCTGATGGCCCTAAAACCGGGCTGAATTACACGTACGTGAATGTTTCCAAGGGATTGGGACAAAAATTAGTAACTCAGCCTAAATTAACTGATTTAAAAAACAGAAACTTAATCTGGCCTCAGACAAAGAGTTGCTCAACATCCACCCCCTTCTGTGATAGATATGGCAATCTCCTGCAATATCCCTGAAAGCCCATATTGTGTTACGTTTATGTATTATATCGGTTGGGATTGAATGTAACCTCCCTGGGGGAAGATGAGACAGATCACTGGGGTTCATTGTTTTAAATGGATGATTTATGTATAATTGTGTTCTGCTCCAGGGGACAGGGCTACCACAGCTCATCCAGGAACTAAACAGTAGGTAGCAATTAAGGCAAATCAGCTAGGTGTAGCCTCCCAGAGAGGTATCACCTCCTGGGGAGAAAAGGCATACACCAGTTCAAACCACATTCTCCAGAGAGCAGCAGACATAAAAAGGACTTTTGGATAAATAGCCTGAGTTTAAATTGACTCAAGGCCTTCTTTCTGATTCAGCAAATGGGCAAGCAGGATTGGGGTGGGGGTAATCCTTGTGGAAGGATTGGAAGGAATTGACTTGCATAAGATTGATAGGTGACCTCTGGTAACCTGTTAACATATGTACTGGAACTTTTGTCAGTTTTTATTATTGGGGTTTATATATTTTCTCTATAATGCTATTACCTCAAGAATAAATGTGCTTGCTTAGAAACTGTGATAATTTATAACTGCAGAAAATACACTGGCTATAGCCTTCTTAAAGAAAGCAAAATGCAGGCACTGGCCTGTTTAGGTAGCCTGGCTTGTTGAGGATCACAGTATAAATCCAGGGAGCTATGCAGCCTAAAAACCCCAGTCAGGAGGGAGAGAGACGCAGGTCTCTGCCAGAGAGGTGATGACTGGGAGCCAGAAATCTTCAAGTGAGTACCCTTTAGGGACATGAAAGGGGAATACAGGTGCAGTTACCCTGAAACTGTGAAAGCTTTCATATGATTTCAGTACTTGAGACCTACCTTATTATGAAAAGAGAAAAGACATTTACAGTCAATTTTACCCTGGTCTGAACTGTTAAGACAATATTAGCAAAGCTTTACGCAAGAAATCTTTGCCTTGAAAAGTATTATATTTAAGTCTTAAGGGAAAAAACTGCATACCTTCTGCATTGAGATGCATCGTTTCAAGCGGCCCTATAAATGCATACCGCATTCCCAATCCATCAGACATCACAAGGTCTAGATCAGCAGGAGATATTACTCCTTCCTAAGTGGCAAAAGGGGGACAGAAAAATCTCAGTGCAAATAATTTTATAGAATTTCGCTTAGTTTCTTTATTTAGAATATAATTTGTTATAGCAAAATTACAAAATACTACCACTAGAGATAGCGATTAATATGCAAATAGAAAAACAGATCCCCAGACACATCTCTCTTATTATTGTTTAGCATTTATATGTATTAGCTAATTTAAGAGGTGGATTTTTTGCATATGATTATCATGTTTTAGCATCAAATTATATTCTTTGTAAATCTGAACAAATGAGTTTCTTCTGTGATCCCAGGGGCTGCTTAGGACAGTATTTATTTTTAAGGGGGAAAGAACCAGAAAGAGAGATGAAATTGCTTAGAAGTTCTGTTTAAGTGTATTAATATTTTACTTATTCCACCCCACCAAAAAAACTCCCAAAATAGGGGAAGACCCAAAAAACACAAGTAGTAAAGGAATGGAAAAGAAAAGGAAAGGAAGGAAGGGAAGGAGGCAGGAATGGGAAAAGGGAGTGACACCTCAGTTTCCATCCACTAAGGATGAATCAAAAATTTCTAAGAAGTCAAACCAAATCTTTTCAAATTTGTCTAAAGTTCCTCTTCTCCAAAATGTTACCCGCTCTTTAGCTGTCAGGGCAGCCAAGTCGCTGAGCCATGCTTCTATCGCGGGAGGCAGTCTGCTCTTCCACCTAAGCAACATGAGTTATTTGGTTACAAGCAGTACTCCAGAGAACCAAGCTTTCCATGAGTTGGAGAGTTTCCAAGATGATGGGCTATATCCCCGAACACAATTCTGGGAAGTAATTTTTAAGGGGCTATCCATTATCTCTTAATCCTCCTGCCTACTTCTAGCCAAAAGGATTGTATCCAGGGACAGTCCCAAAACACGTGAGCCAGTGTGGCTCTGAGAGACCCACATCTCCAGCAGCAGTTTGTTCTGACAAGGCCCAGGCTCTGTAACCTATCCAAGGACCAATGTGAACAAAATATAATCTTCTGATGGATCAACCTTCATTGCAGAGCAATAGCAGAGTTATTAATATATTGCAAGGCAGCTCCCCATTGGCTAGGGTTCAAGATATATACAAATCTTAGTTACAGGTCTGGAACAGAATTTAAATTAGGGAGGTTCTTTTGGACCAGGAAGTTGTAATAGGCTATAGCTGGTTGGCTGACCCTATGGAGCTCTCTCCACATCAATACAATTCTGGAGTCTCTGGTGCTCCCAGCGCATCAGGACCAAATATGTCCTTCAAGAGATGCTTAAGATGCAGGCAATGCTATACAGCAGCTCTGGTCTCCCATGTTTAAAAAGGATGAAATCAAACTGGAACGGGTACAAAGAAGGGCCACTAGGATGATCCGAGGAATGGAAAATCTGTCGTATGAAAGGAGACTCAAGGAGCTCGGTTTGTTTATCTTAACCAAAAGAAGGCTGAGGGGGGATATGATTGCTCTCTTTAAATATATCAGAGGGATAAATACCGGGGAGGGAGAGGAATTATTTCAACTCAGTACTAATGTGGACACGAGAACAAATGGATATAAACTGGCCGTCGGGAAGTTTAGGCTTGAAATTAGATGAAGGTTTCTAACCATCAGAGGGGTGAAGTTTTGGAATAGCCTTCCGAGGGAAACAGTGGGGGCGAAAGACCTCTCTGGCTTTAAGATTAAGCTTGATAAGTTTATGGAGGGGATGGTTTGATGAGATAAAGTGATTTTAGTCAATAGGTCAATAACGTGCCATCGCTGGTAATTAGTAACAATGGTCAATGATGGGATATTAAAAGTTACTACAGAGAACTTTTTCCGGAGGGTCTGGCTACAGAATCTTGCCCGCATGCTCGGGGTTCAGCTGATCACCATATTTGGGGTCGGGAAGGAATTTTCCTCCAGGGTAGATTGGCAGAGGCCCTGAAGGTTTTTCACCTTTCTCCGCAGCATGGGGCGGGGGTCGCTTGCTGGAGGATTCTCAGTGATTTGAAGTCTTTAAATCATGATTTGGGGACTTCAACAGCTGAGTCAAGGGAGAGAATTATTCCAGGAGTGGGTGGGTCAGCTTTTGTGGCCTGCATCATGCGGGAGATCAGACTAGATGATCATAATGGTCCCTTCTGACCTTAGAGTCTATGAGTCTCAGGACATACAGTATTTGGGGAAGCACATTCACTAACTTGTCAGACCACATTCTATTATTTAGTTACTACATCTGCATATTACCAATTTTAATTCATTTTAGTCATTATGTGCTTTTCTCATGAGGTAGGGAGCAAAGGAGATAGTATTGCTAAGCATATCATCATTGACAGAACCGGGACAAGATATTATTTTATCAAAATCCATAGACTGCAGCAGAACTTTTGAATATAGGAATTTCAGCTAGTGTTCATGCCCCCCTTTTATTCTCTAGCATTTATCCCCCTGGTTGCTGGCTCTTACGCAAAATAATCATTTTGACAGAGGGGGCAGGTTTCTCATTGTCCCTGAAGCCATCCCAAGGAATTAGCTGGAAAAACGATGATTAAAGAGAGACAATGCAGCTGTCACCCATTTAACTGGAAACTGGTTGCATCATGTATGGAACTTTGCTTGGCCTCAACCTGCCTGGGGTTCTCGAGTTCACTGCCAACCTCAAGTCTCAGATCTGGCAGGACACTAAGTCTGTGAAATGGAGAACCTTCTTATTGAAAGCTCAGCACAGCAGTCACACCCATGGGGTACACTTACAAAGACGCCATCACACCCTCATAACCAGTTGGGACAGGCAAATCATAATTTCTTTTTTACAGGTTACAGCGTATTGCCTCAAAGCTTTTTCTGAGAAGAATGTTTCCTTTATAAGGATGTTTCTTGCCCTCGCTCAGATTAGAAAGCGGAGACTGAACTAAGACCATGTTCTATCCTATTCCATCAAGCCAACCCGCTTCACCCCAATGGACACCTAACAAATTATTCTCTTGGCTGCTGGGAAGGTAGAAGAGTTGTCAGGCTTCTTCTACCTTTTTCTCTCCCCTCGTGAGGTTTGAAGGGAAAGGGAGGCTATTCTCCTCCCCTTCTGGTGGCTCTCTATCGCCCTACCTCTTTTCCGTGGCTGATAAGGTTTGGTTGATGGAAGGAATTCCTTTTTGCTACTCCCTCCTATAAAACCTGAGCCAGTGACCGCCCTCAAATCCAACTGCTTTCAGTGGGAGTTAAGGGCACCCAGTACCTATTAGGATTAGGCCCAACATGAGGGTCCCACCTGTCCTTTTGCTGAATGCTAGGATTCAATCGCTAACTGAGGTCCAGAAACAAGAACTTAGTTGCAAACCCCATAAAGGTTTAACAACAGCAAGCTTTACTCTCACATCATCTACAAGACTGGGTAAGTACACACCCACTGAAAAACAAAGAATTGACAAGCTAATGACACCATAAGCCTTACAGTTGCCTGTGTACTTGATGAGCACATCCTCACCGAGTACAAAGAAATGGAGATTTCATCACCACAGCCTTAAAAGGTGCCCTTTAAAGGTCTTAATGTCAAATCTCAATCGGTTAGCAGATGTGATCCTGTTAGAGGATGTAGCACTCAGTTGATTCATTGTTGCAGGTGGCTTGTTATGGTTAACACCACCCTGTATATCAGAGGTGGCCAACCTGTGGCTCTTCAGAAGTTAATATGCGGCTCCTTGTATAGGCACCAACACCGGGGCTGGAGCTACAGGCGCCAACTTTCCAGTGGGCCAGGGGGTGCTCCCTGTTCAACTCCTGGCTCTGCCACAAGCCCTGCCCCCACTTCACCCCTTCCTGCCCCCTCCCCTGAGCCTGCTGTGCCCTTGCTCCTTCCCCTCCCTCCCCCAACTTCCTGCATGCCACGAAACAGCTGATTGGGAGGTGTGGGGAGGGAGGGGGAGGTGCTGAGAGCAGGGTGGGAAGCTGATGGGGGGGCTGCTGACATATTACTGTGGCTCTTTGGCAATGTACATTGGTAAATTCTGGCTTCTTCTCAGGCTCAGGTTGGCCACCCCTGCTGTGGAAAAGGTCATACAATTATTTGTTTTACAGTAATGCCTAAAAGCCCCAGCTAAGAACAGGCCCCTTCTCTGCTAGGCCCTGAAAAGCTTGCAGTCTAATTAGACAAGACAGACAATGGTGGAAGAAGTGTGATCTCCATTTTATAGACAGGGAACTGAGGCACAATGAAGTGACTTGCCCAAGATCACAGAGCAAGTCTGTGGCAAACCTGCGAACTGACCACAGGTCTCCAGAGTCCCAGCCTAGTGCTTCATCCACAGGATCATCCTTCATCTCTAGAGAAGCTTAGAATCACACTTTAAACTGAAAATTTTTAAGCACTCCCAACTGTTTATGGAATTTTTGCATTTGCAATCTGGGCAGATCAGTGAAGCCATGTTAACCACCCAAAACGGTTTGCAAATGGAAGTAAACTTTGGATGTAAACATAACAAATGGCAATGTTCTAACAAAACATGGAGCTTTGATTAATGTTTCATTTAAATTAAAAACTGTAAACATAATGGTATAATATTTCACTCTAGCATCTGGCAGGATTCTCACAATAGCTCAGAATCACTGTAAGATCATTTTCAAATAAGAAATAAATTAGTCTCTCTACTACTGTAGACACACCAGTTTCACAATGCTGAGATATGAAGAGCAATACACTCAAAACCATTCAACTATGATTCTGCTCTCAGTCAGTATCTTCCACAAACTTTATGGCTCACTGAACCTGAAGACACTGTCTCATCCAGTCAAAATGTGAATAACAGAAGTAGATGGCCTTCCAGCTAGATGCATGACAGATTCCTTCAACTGAGGTTTCACATTACCCTAGTGAAGTGGGCTCAGCTATTCAAAGAAAAATGTTTGCTTCTCTGCTGCCAGGCAGAGCTCCAGAAAAACAAAAGCTTTTGTTTTCTTAGCTTTATGACTTCTTCAGAGATTAAAGACAATCAAATAAGGAACTCACTAAACTAATTCCCTTAGGGAATGTTCCAGCTCCCATTTAAAGTGAAGGAGAGTGTTAGCTGGTGGAATGATTCAGCAAAGGGGAAAAGAAATAAAGCTGTAGTCAGCAAGGTGTTTTCCTCAAGGGTTGGTGCTTATGGGAAGAAAGTAAAGAAAGAAAGACTCCCAACCCACTGTGCTTGGGTGTGGAACCCAACCTTCCTGAAGGCATTGTCCCCCTCTGCCTCCCAAGCAATCAGTGATAAGGCTCTCAGCTGAGCACTTATGCAAATGGCAAGAGGAAGCTGAACTATAGTGAAATGCGTGTTCATCAGGAGGTGGTGGTAATGCTGCACCATGCAGTGTCATTGACTTTACTGGCAATAGGATCGGCGCCTTAGTTAGATCCTGCTTTCACCACAGTTGTTAATGACCTCTTCCGGGTTATGTGCAGGGCCTTTGCTCCATCCTTGTCCTTTAAGCTGCTTGTGACGCCACTAATCACATCCTCTTTGAAATTTTATTCTCCCTATGCTGCGGCAATTCTGTCTCTTCCCAGTTCTTCTCTGATCTGTCTTGTTGTTCCTTCAGGGTCTCTGACTATTGAAGAGGTCTTCTTCCCTCTCTCACTGTCTGAGGGGAGGGGTATCACAGGGCTCCACCTCTAGTCCCCAACTTCTCTCTCTGCACCACTTCTCTAGTGAGCTTATTCACTGCATCGCTTTAACCACCATCCATATGCCTGTGACTCACAAGTCTACCTTTACCCCATCTCTTCACCCAATCCCACATCTTGGCCCATCTGACAATGGCGTACCAGCAACATACCTTTTACATGGCCAAAACTGAGTCTTACCTTTCCTTTCAAACCCTGCATGCCAGCCTCTTTCTTTGTTGACAGCATCACCATCACTCAGGCCCATACCTGATATTTATCTTTGACTCAGTCCTCTCTCTCTTGCCCCCTTCCCAAATCCACTGCTTCTTCCCCCACAACATGTTCAAGATCCAGCCGTTTTTCTCCGAACATCACTAAGACTTTCATTCAAGCCCTCATCTCCCAGACTGACTACTGCCACCTCCTCCTCTGGCCTCGCAGACACCTATGTTGTCTTCAACAAGTCCATTCAAAACACAGCTGCTGAGATCACCTTCCTGTCCTGTCATTCTATGTCACACATCTCCTCGATCCCTCCACCATCTCCCCTGTTTTCCATTTAATCACATTCAAACTTCTTGTCTTTATCTTTAAGGCCCTGCACAGCTCCGCTCCTCCTTCCTTCTCTGCTCATGTACCTCACTTCATTGCCCCTTCATCCACCCCACTTCCCAACATTAGCCTCAGTCATCCATTTGTTCAATTTTTCCCACTGGCATCTTTAAACCTTCTTTCATGCCACCCTTCATGTATGGAACACCCTTCCCAAACTAGCCAGTGAAGCCACTACCTTGTTCTCCTTATTCTGTCTCAAAGGTCCTCCGAGTAACACTGTAATACAAATAAAACAACAGATAATAATGATTAGAGAAATAAAGATCCCTGTCAATATTCAGGGAATGTCAAAGCTATTCAACTGAGAATGGAGAGGTACAGAGGCTAGGGAGTGAAGCCAGTGCACCTCATTGCTATGAAAGCAATCTGAATGGACAGAAAAATGACTGTCTTTGCAAGAGGCTGGTAACAAAGGCCCAAATGACAGGGCTTCCAGTTCTTCCCTTCTCCTTCTTTAGACTAGACGAGCCACGAGTAACCCACTTTTAAACAGAAAATAAATTGAAACTGTCACTGGGTTTCATATAGAGGAAAATTACAGAATCCTAAGATGTACACTCAAGTTCCATGGTGGGGAAAAAGTTCTAACAGGGAGCTCAAGTTTGATGCTGCTTTCAAGAACCTTAGAGTACATCTATACTACTCACCAGATTGGCGGGTAGTGTTTGATGTATTGGGGATCGATTTATTGTGTGTCATCTGGATGCGATAAATCAATCCACAAATCGACGCCTGTACTCCAGCTCGGCAGGAGGAATAAGCGGAGTCGACGGAGGAGCCACGACAGTCGACTCGCCGCCATGAGGATGGCCAGGTAAGTCGAACTAAGATACTTCGACTTCAGCTATGCGAATAGCGTAGCTGAAGTCAAAGTATCTTAGTTTGAACTGCCCCCCCCCCCCCCCCGGACCCCCGCTAGCGTAGCCCAGGCCAAAGTGTGAGCGGATCATTACCTCCTGAAAAACTGCCTTGTTACTCCTCACAATTTCTGTGGCCATGTCATATGAACCACTCCAAACACCAGCTTGACATTTATAATAAGGTCTTGATCATCAATCAACAAAAGTCCTCAATTTTTGAAACAAGACCAAACTATCTCAAAGCGACTATTGTAATAAATGATCTTGGGTGGCAGGAAGAGTTCCCTACAGCTTTATGGCTATCTTTTGAATAAGATAGAGCCCAGCTGTCTGATTTTGCAATATAGTCCCATGCTACTGTACAAAGATGGAGTAATGATAAGGAACTGCAAACAGATTCCACTGTTATTTATACAATGCTGCGGGTGTGTACAGTGCTTACCAAATAAATTTATAGGTCCCTGCAACAAGGATCTTACAATCTAAGATATAACACAGCGAGGATGATAATGGAAATAAAGTGGAAGGATGAGGATTACAACAGCAAAAAGTCTTTGAGATATGCTAATTGTTCCTCCCATTAAAAACAAAAACGTATAATATAGCTGATCTATATGAAAATCCCAACAATAACATGAAGCTTGTTCCTATGAGCAAGCCTGGAAGAGAGGGATGCTTCTGTGTTAACTTCTCATGGAAGGCACCCCTGGTGATGGGTGACCTTAAAACACAGACACAGGCAGGGACCTGGAGCATGAAACATACTGACCAAGTATGGCAAAAGTAGGACCACTGTGAATCTGGAGTAGGGGGAGGCAAGTGATACTGAAGTGCTATGACTACAAATGCTTGTGCAGTCTGAGTGCTGCTATGACACATAAATCAAAATAGTGTTAGAAAGGGATTTCTGACAGACTTTGAATGGTCTGCCTCTCTTCCGTCAGACAGCATATTACTAAACATCTCATTCCGGTGGTCTTGTCTCACAGTGGCTGATGGCAGTTATTGGATACTCCCTTTAGATCAATTGGTAAAGCTACTAATTTTGAATCTAAGGCCTAGTCTACAGTAGAAAAGGTTTGCTGTTAAACCTATAGGGATAAACTCTCCTAGTCTAGATGCAGCTTATACCAGCAAACGCTTGCTTTTGCCAGTAAAACTTTGTATCAGCTCCCCAAATGAAATAAGCTGTAGTTTAATATATCTATCTCACACCCTTAACCAACATTATTGTACTGGAAAAAGTTTTAAGTTTAGACCTGGCCCAAGGCTCCCTAGCTCAGTGCCCCGCAGAGACAGTCCTCAGCAGACTGAGGAGACAGCTGTTTGTTTAAAAGGGATAGGTTTAATATTGTTATATGGACCACTAATGAATTATTCAAGTCGACTCAAGACACTTTCATAAAGACTGCCGGTCTGTCTAGGTACAAGTATGGCCTTCATCATCACAGCATCTGAGCACCTGATAATACCGCCAAGGAACTGTTACAGTACATGGATACGTAGTACTTCATCAACAATGTATATTTTATTTATGTATTTCTTCAGCGCTCACAACCAAAAGCAAGTCAGTTAAAAAAAAAAAAAAAAGACTCATTTTGACAGGTGGCTAAGTAAAATTATTGTCCCCAGCCACCATAAAAAGTATCCTTAACCTAACATGCTGATTGTTAGTTCATTGACTGCTTTAAACAGGCAAGTGCTCTGCAGGGTGCCAACAGGCTTTCTGGAAAATGTTAAACGTATAGCTCCTTTGGCGCTTCACAATATAATTGGAAATAGGATTTATTCAGTGATAATCATTTTTGTAGATTATGTGCTGTTGCTTTTGGAGTACTATTTTGGCAGAATCAATCTCTGAGCAATAGAGAAACTTGCATGGAAAAAACAGAACACTGTAACTGTAACCCAATTAACTGTACCCCAGCTAAGGTACTACCTAGAAACTGAGAGTGACAAAAACTGTGCCCATTTGGTCCCTCAACAAATGTTTCCAGACTAGTCACTAACCAGGGACTGCTCTATGTTTTTTGCCGCGCCAACCACGGCAGTCAGGCAGCCTTCGGTGGCACATCTGCGGGCGGTCCGCTGGTCATGCGGCTTCAGTGGCATTTCTGCGGGTGATCTGCCGGTCGCGCCGAAATGCTGCCGAAGCCACGGGACCAGCAGACCTCTCGCAGGCGTGCTGGTGAAGGCTGCCTGACTACTGCCCTCACGGCAACTGGCACGCCACCCCTCCCCCGACTTGCCACACCAGGCACACGCTTGCTGCGCTGGTGCTGGAGCCGCCCCGTCACTAACCATTAAAAACTCTGCTGAAATCTTTGAGATCTTTGGAACTGGGGATTTTGGATGGTGGGCTGTGGTTGACAGTGGGTGGGAATGGGGCGACGTATTTTCAGGATCTAAGTACCAAAAAGAACAAGAATACCCATTTTTTCCCCTGGAACATAATTCCCTTTGTGGATGTTTTGCAGCACGCTCCTTAAAAGCAAATCTTACCTAACAATACTAATCTAAGCATATTTCCCTTCCATTGCCCCAAAGCAGAGCAGTATTTAGAAGACTGTGATAAAGTCATCCTTCATGCTGAGAAGCATGCTGAGTGGGAGCCGATAAGAGATTATTAAAAGCAAAATATAATAAAACATGCCTGTTCAAAGTTGCCATGTTACTCATGCCTTTGTGGTTAACTATGTAAATTGCTTGTACACTATCCTTGGATGCAAAACACAAACATTCTTGCTCAGTTGCACATGAGCATGTTGCTGACTAATAATGATGGTGCGTTACTTTTAACTGTTGCATCATAGCTGTAAAACCCCATTTCAGACACACATTTTATTGCTGGGATAGTTTCATGTGAAATATTCCACTAAAACTTAAGTCAAACAGTTTCAAATTGTCTGGATTTTTTAATGGAATACTGTGATGGAGTGTATACACTTCAGAACCATATGAACAGGAAAGGAGCTAGATCTCTTAATGAACCTTCAGGTGTGGCTCATTAAGAGACAACAATAAAGCGGGTGCGGGGAGGAGGAGAGTGTTTTTTGGCAGCAAAGATCTGAACTGTCTCTCACATTAAGTAGAAAGCCTACGATGGAATGTTCTTTAAAAAAAAAAAAAAAAAAAGCAAGGGATGAAGCTGGGTGGCTACTTTTCTGGGTGCAAAAGGAAGACTTACAGGGTATGTCTTCACTGTACGGTTAGTCTGGCATCTGGGTCTCAGCACCTGAGTTAAAGTAGCCCAAGTATGAGCATTCCCATCGCAAAGCTCTATCGGCACAACTGTGTCCTCCCTGTTTCTGCACTCTCACATGTGTGTCTGGGGGCACATCCCAGGAATCTTTTTGCTGAGATACTCCAGGATTCTTTCCCAGTCAATTGCAGGAGAACCTGTCTCTCCTTCAGGGGGAACTGTGGGAAGGGCACTGGAGTACTATCAGCACTTGAGTGATTTTTGCCTGTGTGTTCACTCTAAAGTATGTGTGTGTGGTGGTGGTGGTGGTGGGGGGGGGGGGAAGAAATGTTGTAGCTCAAGTTAAAGTGAAGCTCTGGCTCTAACCCACTGCCCAAACTGGGTAAGCAAGTCCAGGCTTAAAGCACCACCAAACTCAGGTCAGAAATTTCTCTGTGCGTATGGTGGAGGGGGTGGGCTAAAACCCAGGTGAGAAGCCAAATTAATTGTGCAATGAAGACATACCCACAGGGTCAGATGCTCAACTAATGTAAATCAGCATAGCTGCATTGATGTTAATAGAGTGCTACTCATTTACACCATCTGTGGATTTGGCCCACAGTGTTTATCTGATCCTGCTGAGAAAGGAACCCACGTCTTTAAATTTTTCCTCTGTAGCAGGGAAAAATAGAGTCAGATTTTCAGAAGTGCTTGTACCTGATTTGATACAAACTCTGATGTATATATGCAAACCCTGATTTGTGCACAAGTATCTGTACACACACACACACCCTACCTACCTTCAGGTGTGGCTATGCCTGTGGAAATCTAATCCATACTGTTCTTCTGGGTTTACTGAGAAGAGAAAGGAATAGCCTATTTGCCATGCCAAGAAAGGAGAAAACACATGGGACTCTTACCACCATGAGGTTAGGAACCTGTTAACTAAGCATTCAAGGTACTTTTTTGATCATCAGGGAATAAGAAGCTAAATCAAATAGAACTGACCTCTTCTGGAATAAGGGCATAGCCCACTATTTCTGAGGTGATGATCATCTTAAAAACATGCATCATTTTATATTTATTTCTGAATTCTCCAAGCAAGTTCTCTATTAACTAGAAGACACCCACCTAACATTTTATAGTCATAATCACTATGTGCAACTACAAGTGCTGAAGCTGTAGAACTTTCTACTTTCTATGTTTTCTAAGTTCATGGTGGATGCCACACTGTAATGTGCTGAGGCAACAGAAATATGTAAATATTGACCCAGACAATGGGTATAAGAAAAATCAAATGTAAACTGAAACATCTTAGATTTGGAGAAGAGAATTTTGTCTTATCTGTGTGTACATAAAACTCATACATATTATTGAGAGGTTAAAGTGATGGAAGGCTAGCATTAAAATTGGCTCAACAATGCACCTGCTCAAAAGCAATGAAGGTATCACCTCTTTTCTGTGTAATATGCATGTGTTTAAAATATTCAATTTTAACAAGATATCTAGAATTTTGAGAGGTTTAAGAATTCACAACTCAACTAACTGAAATATATAAAGTCTTCAGAGTTTTGCCCACAAAAATCACGTGCTTGTTTATTCTAAAAATACCATAGCAGATTCTCAGCTGATCTAAACTCTGATATAGCTCTATTGGATTCAACTAAGGATCTACCCCATCATGTTTAGACTTCCCTCTCTTTGTTGGAGGACCTCAGCAAGATCATTCAAAGACCTGCATGGTGATATCATAAGAGGATGAAACCTGAGCTCTATCTCAACCTAGCCCTAATTAAGGATTCCAGAAGAGAAGAGGCTTGATATTCCTAATGTGGAAAAACAAGCAGAATATTTTTAAAGGCTATCTTCTACATCATAAATGAGGGGAGAAAACTCTACATGAACTCTACTTTTGCTTTGCAGTTCACCTTTAAAAGGTATTAGGAAATGCACAAAGTAAGCAGTTTTCCTTAGCTTCTCATCCCTTTAAAGCAAAGAAACAAAGAAAATGCTAACAGGTTTAGCAAACTGTGTTGTCAGTAATTTATTCATACCATAATCTTCTCTTAATCGTAACCTTGGACTCACTGGACAAAATGATTTTTTTTGCATTAAAACTCACTTCTTTTACTTACTTTTAAATATTCTAAATTTCTCTTTAACCCCTGACATTGATTGTACATTGTAGCACTTGATAAGAGATACCATTTGCTTTAGTGTAACATCTCCTAGAGCATGATCTATTGTGGGGATGAACCAGGCTCTGGAAAGCACAGGGGATGGACCACTGACAACATCCTCAGCTCCATAGGAATTCTTTTTAGGACAGTACGATTAAAAAATTCCTGTTTCCTCCTTGCATGCAGTGCATATTTATAGAGGAATACGATTACTTGTTTAATTATGCAGATGTATTTGCATTGTTTCCTTAAGTTTGCTTTAACCATAGCACAATATAAAATGAACAGTAAAATGTGTCCTGAACTAAATCTTCTCCTACCTGCCATTTTGCAATACTGTAGAGAGCAAAATAGTGGGAATTAACATCCTTCAAATCACATGCAAGATACATCACCAAATGAAAGCCAAGTGCTGAAGATCAGAACAGGGCATTAAACTTAACATATTTGATGTATATGATACATACAGTAGAACCTCAGTGTTCCGAACACCTCAGGAATGGAGGTTGTTCGTATCTCTGAAATGTTTGTAATTCTGAACAAAACATTATGGTTGTTCTTTCAAAAAGAAAAAATGCTGCTTTTCACCTTCTTAATTTAAATGAAACAAGCACAGAAATAGTTTCCTTACCTTGTCAAATCTTTTTTTTAAAATCTCTCCTTATTTTGTAGTAGTTTATGTTTAACACAGTACTGTACTGTATTTAGTTTGGAGCTTTTTTGTCTCTGCTGCTGCCTGATTGCATGCTTCCAGTTCCAAATGAGGTATGTGGTTAACCAGACAGTTCGTAACTCTGGTGTTCGTAACTCTGAGGTTCTACTGTATGTTCATTTCTCCTCTAAAATTTTCTGATACTTCTGAGCTGAATTCTGCACATACACCTCGGTCCTGGAAAGACTTATGCCTGTGACCGTGTATTTTCTGCAGCTGTGTAAGAGTTTGCAGGAACAGAACCAAGGTTACACTGGAGTCCTTTTACTGACAACAGTGGGATTGCTCCTATATAACTGAACAGAATTTGGCTGTGTAACATAAAAGTGCCATGAATAAGTTCATGCTAAGTAATGATCACCACTGAAAAATAGCATAAAGTGAGAGAAACTGCACCAAATTTAAACAAGTTAAATAACCGTATAGTTTTTAATGACAGCTCTTAAATCAGATTTCACCTTCAAGGATGCGTTGTATCTCTACTAGCCCATTTCCATCAACAATACTTTATAGGCTAAATTATGGATACCCCTGCCAGGGTGTAGTGGATGAGGAGAAATCACAGGAGGCACCCATATTCTAAACACAACATGCCCTTAAGCACTAGCCTGTTTGACCAGCCAGCATGCCCAGTGATGCCCTTTGCCCCCAAGCAGGCGTGACCACTGCCTTACCTTGCTTGCACACCCGTGGGAATCAAGACTCCCCTCTCCCAAAATCAAGCCATTGGCACAATATACGTATATATATTTGGGGGTTCTTTTAACTTGTTTTTGAACCTTTAGAGTTCACATTTTCAAGATTTTCTCCTCATCCTTGAGGGCCAGAAAGTGACTTTTTTTTTTTTAAATGAAAGCTGAGATTCTCACATAGCAACATGGGGAATTTAGAAAAACACCAAGAACTGCAGAACTTGCAATAAAATTGCAAAAGTTGGCAAGAAAGTAGTGGGCAATGTTAGGAATCACAATGTCCCAATAATACTTGAGTTATTCTATTTGTATAATCTCACAGAATGTAAATTTAGTCATCAAGTGGTTAAAGATTACAACCACAATTATCTGAAATATAGTTATGTTATAAGAGAACAGAATGGCAGGTGGCAGGGATGTGAAACTTGGAGGTTTGGGTAAAACCTAAGCAAGCAAGTTGCATGCCTTTTTGTCAGCACTATCTCCTTAGTGGTCAAAGTTCAACTCTAATTAAAAGCAACCTAGAGAATGCAAAACTGTAAGTCAACATTTTAACAATTAACTAGGATCTTTCAAGTTCTTAACACTTTACAGTCAGTATTTTGTCAAATACGGCCAAAACTTTCAGAGTTAGGCACCTAAATCCATCTTTAGGCACAAAGCTGGAGGCCTGGTTTTCCGAAATTCTGGACAACCATAATTTACAGTGAATTCAAAGGGGATTGGCGTTCTTACCATCTTTGGTAATCAGGCCACTTATTTTGGTGGTTAAATATACTTATTGTAAATGCCCAACTTTACACACTTAAATTTGAACATTTTGGCCATATATAACAATGCCACGAACAATTAAAGTCCTAGTATCATTATTTCACAGAAACCAGAATTTTGGATATTGAGTGTAGCGAGCAAAAGTTTGCAGCTGTGGGAGCAACATGTGCATAAAAAGTGCACACATGCCTACAATACCCTATATTTGCATGCACAGCCCAACGTGCTTTACTACTGATTTGCATGTGCAGTAATTCACTTTGGAACCACAAAAGAGTATTTGCACTCACAATTACAGATTTTGTGGGAGAAATAGGTAATGTGTACTTTTCTGGGTGCACCAACAACTAAAAAATTGGCCATCCTAAAGGAATCTTTCAAAAAAGGTTCACACATGCTTAAGGAAAAGCTCATTTAACATACCCCAACTCTCAGTTCGGTTTTGTCCTGACTGCAGCAAAGAACTTCCAGCATAAAGTAATCAAGCTCTGGGAGGAGGATGCAGTTCTTAAAAAATGATCTTTCAAAAAACTTTAAAATTGTGCATCATTAAAGGTAATTTTAAATAGGGAGCATTCAGTACTACCCGACTCCAGGGTTTTGATGTGATACTTATGTTACTGGAGACACTGGGGGGGGGGGGGTGAGGGAGGGGGAGAGGAATTCATTAGCTTTCCGAGAGCTGTTGGAAGCATCTGGAATAAAAATAGCTCAGAACTGTGGACTCTATATTTTTGATCAAAAGTTCAAAATACGGAGGAAAGTCCATTAAAGCATAGTCCCTGAGGGAGCCAGATGCTCTCCTGCCCCTCTGAGCACATCCTCTTCCTCCTGAGTCTCTTCAAAGGCTCTGCATCTCCTTCCACATTAATTTTGCAAATTCCAATTGCTCACCTTCAAGGCTCTACATACCACCGCTTTTCCTACATTTTCCTCTTGCACCACTCTGCCACTCAGGATTTATGTTGTTCTAATTTTGCTTCCCTTCATGTCCACTTTGCATCCTCTAGCACCTCTGTGATTTCCCTAATGTCTCCTCTCCCCTTGCAATAATATCCTCAATCTCATTTTCCATGCAGCCTCCATCTCCTTCCTCCAAATTCCTCCTCAAAGCTCACCTCTTAATGGACTGATGGATCGGAACTGACAAAGTATAAATAAAATAGATCCATCCACTAACCACAGAGGATGAGATGACAGACAAAGGACTCTTCAATATCTATTTAAAGGTCCACAGTGCACCTGCCCTGCACGTAAAAATGCTGGAGAATCACGCCAGGGCAAGGCATTTGCAGGTATATAGGTTTTTGGTGGGAGGGGATTTGTCTGTGTCTTAGGTATGTAAAGGAAAGGTACATATCACCAAGGTACCCAAGCACTTATTAATCTACATTGTTCATTAACTGTGTGGATACCAGTAATACAAGCATCTCTATATAGAGAAGAACTATACAATTATACAACAAAGTCAGTGGGGTCTGATCGAAGTGCTGAAATTATGACAAGTATAATGGCAGACAAAAGTGAGACTAGGTGCTGAGAGTAGAAGACGACAAGCATGATTAACATATGCCATAGTAAGGTCCTTAACTTTCCAAATCTCAGCCTCACTTGAGACAATTATCCATTGGGGAGACTGCAAAGCTGCAGGCATTATACACTCACTTATGAGGCTGCTGGAAAAAGTGAAGGCTGATAGTCTCCCTGAGGGCTTTGATAATGAAATTCAGGAAAAAATAACCAAAAATATACTCCAAACTCTTCCAGCACATAGGGAACGCATGAACCAAAGACTCTAAAAATGGCCCCATGAACGTTTGTCCTTAGAAACTTGAGTGCAGCCTGACGTTTGTGGATGAGTGTTCTGTTCCTGGGGGTTAAACTATCAATGATTTAAACACTTCACTACATTTCACTCTCTTTTGATTTGAGACAGAGTAATTGTCTTATTATCCCACTTAACACAAATGGAGGCCAACTTAAAACTAACATATCTGAGGGGAACCTATATCATAATACATGGCAATTAGAATCACAGCATTGTTACACTTTCTTCAACGAAAATATTGAAATATCCTATACTTCAGAACTTTAAGCACCATTTTGTTCACTATTTGAACTTATTTGTCAGAATTATTTGTTTATAAAAAGCAATTCCCATTATACATTCAAGGTCAGTCAATACCCCACAACATAGTACAGTATAAACTGGACGCAGCCTTCTTATTCACTTCCTGATCTAAACTGTTAAACAGTCTTCCTGTGGGACCATGAACAGAGGCTGTGCATCAGTCATGGGTGAACTGAAATATAAATATAAAATGTGTAAAGTGCTTCGGGATCCTTCAAGATGTGTAGTAGATAAACATCGAGTTATTATTACTCTAATTATGATTACATACCAACTTGAGATTCCTGTGCTTTTTTATTTTTAAACAGCTTGAGAAATCAGAACGTTCTTCAAGAAAAAAAACTGGCCCTGTTCAAAACACAATTTAATCTCCCACGGTAACAGTGGGTGCACTACTCATCTCCTCCTGCTGAAAGGTTGTACTTTGTGGCACAGAACATGTAGCTTTGGGAAAAGCTGCAGTGTCACAAACAGATGATTATGAGCTAAAAGTCTGAATGGGAAGGAGGTGGAGAAATCTGTCTTTAAATACCAGTATCAAATAGCTACCCGAGAGAGGAATTCCTGAAAGGTAAATGGATTTCTATTTAAAATATTATTTTCATTACCCTTTCACTGAGCGCAGAAAGTATGCCAACAACATTCTCAAAGCAGCAGGAAATGAAGAGACAACCTGAAAATCAGTATTGTGGTTTCTGACCCTTTAACCTTGCTCTTCTGGCTATGCTGAAAATGACCATATTTTTGAACAGTTCTAGTGTTTCTCGTTTTGCTATCATTTAGCTTTTCTTCCTCGGTCTTCAGTATTTAATAGCATCAAAACTTCTAATTTTTGTAAAATTTACATACCTGTCTTTATTTTTATGTAATCTAAGGGGCTGAATGTTTAACAATGATGAAGACAGAAAGCTAAAGGAAATTTAAATACTACAATATTCTTTGTTTGTTGTGTCTATAAAACTAGTAACCTAAGAAAACGAAGTTACACGTACCCCCACGAGTCTCCATGCCTCACTAATAACTGCATACTGAAGACGGTTCAGAACAAACCCATCTATCTCTTTGGTTAATTTGACGGGTGACTGTCCAATCTTCTTCATCAGGGCATGGGTTTTATCCACTGTAGAAGGCTCTGTTTCTGGATGGGGAACCAGTTCAACCAGTGGCACGTAATAGGGCGGATTTACCTTGACAAGGACCAACAAAAAAAATATTGTATTAATTAACATTGTTACATTGAACCAATTAAATTTAAAGCCTATTTCTGCTCGTACAATTTTATAACAGAATGGGCCTTTTCCAATAAACAGGATGGGCCTGATTTTCAGAAGTACAGGGCAGTCACAAAGCCAGATCACAACAAGAATGGCATGCACTCAACATATCAAAAATCAGACCAAGGGGGCCAAATCCACCACGGCTTTAACTCCATAGAAGTCAATGGAGTTACACCAAGCATGAGTTCACTCCAATATTATCAGTTTACTTTATGCCAATTCAATTAAATTCATTCATTTCTAATTTTCAAAACTGTTTGTTATTCAGATGCTGATTATAAATAACATACTTCTTTTCAAGACAGCATCTCAAAGGAAAGATTTTCTGCAATAATTTTGCTGTTGTCATAAGTGAACTACACTTCCAAGCAGTCTACACAACTTCTTTCAAGATTAATTTATTTTACTTACTAATTTATATTGACCTGTCCCTCTAACATACTCTGGGTGCATTAGTGAATGTCACATAAAACACGATTCCAAGAAAGCTACAAGATAGAGCGCCTCCAAAAACTACACCTGTTCATTTAACAAAAGAGAAACCTCTCCCAGCCATATCCCAATCCCAAGCAGCATTTCTCACCACAATCAAGAACTTTATTATGTAAACATTAAGGAATAATTAAATAAACAGTTCATTAAAGTTCTGGAATTCTGAAAGAAAGTCCTATAAACAGCTGGAAATTGTACCCACATTCCTTTCCAGCACTCCATGGAGCCACAGGACAACTGGCACCCATGTGAGTTTCAGCAGAAAGTTCAAGGACTGCATGGGCATGGACACATTTCTGTCAGTGGCTGATCCTCGTGCCCTGCTCTCAAGTTCTTATATGGGCAGCTCTCATGAACAATAGTATTGTCCGGCAAGAGCACCCGAAATGCTATAAATGGCCACTACACATAGTATTTGCATACACTGGATTGTAACAAAGCATCAATGCTGTCCCCAACCCCTACTGCAATTGTAATCCCATTCACTTTTCCTCAACTGTGCTCATCTAAGTGCAGACTTTAGTGAGCAATGTGCACCTTTTGCCAAATTATCCATCTATGGTACTTCTAAAGCCCTCATTACCACAGCACCTGAACACCTCACAGTCCAACATTAGGAAAATACAGTTATTTTACAGATGGGGAAACTGAGGCACAGAGAGACTAAGTGTTTTGCCCAAGGTCACACAGAAAGATTGTGACCAAGCATGGACTTGAACTCAGGTCTCTCATATTCTAGACTAGTGCTCAGACCACTGGACCATCCTTCTTGTTATGCAGAAGCCTTTCTACACAGATCCTGAGCTAACAGGGGGCTTTATTTTCAGGTACCTGAATCTCCTGCTGACTTCAGCTGGAGTTGTGAACCCTCTACACTTCGGAAAGTCAGATTCTGAGCACTCGGCATTAGCCCTTGGGCACTCTAGGCTTCTTTCAGGAGCACTCAGCAGCCTGCAGGATACCACCCTGGTATTAAAACTCAGATTAAACATGTAGGATTAAACATAAAGCAATTAACAGAGTCTGTTGGAGTACTTACAGGATGTGCCACAATACACTGCTTCACATGTTTAAGGCCAGTGAACAACTTAGTAGGCAAAAGCGTGGAAGTTGAGCTGCTTAGGATAACATCATTACTGACAATAAGATCTAACTGACCAAAAATCTTCTTTTTTAATTCTAGTTTCTCTGGCGTGCATTCCTGGAATAAAAAGTAGTAATAAATATCATTAGAAATCCTCCAGTTAATACTAGTTATCAGTACATTTATTTATTTTTCCGACACATATACTGAAGCTTCCAAAGAGATCTGGGCACCCAGGCGAACAAACAATCTAAAATATGTATGCAAACAGATTTAGTTGTACCTGCCAGCCATAATACTCTTCTCAGGTCAACTCATCCACTTAGGACAGGTCTACATGAGGAAATTGACAAGCATAGCTATAATGAAATAATTCTTTTGCTATGGATAGGCCAATATAACTTCCTCATGTCGATGCGCTATTCTGGAATAAAAGGGACTTTATTTCAGAACAATTACTATTCTTCAGCATAATTCTGCTATAGCAATGCCAGTCAATCTCCCTATGTAGGCAAACCGTAAGTGAACAGATATGCATTGCAGTGTGCCTTAAAAGGTAGACAAACTCAGGATCTGTAGGACCAAGAGGGACGAAGCAAGTTTCAGAGATCAGGACCCTGCACTGGAAATGTCTGACAGTGGCCCTGAGACATGCAAAGCTATGGGATTGACATCTGAAGTGCCCCAGATGACTTCATCTGTGAAGGAGAGAAGAGGTCTCCAAACCTTAATGGGCACTGTAGGTCAAAATATTCAAAATAACCAGCTGGAAGTCAATGCAGTCAGTGGAGCATATGTATGAAATTTTACTACGTGGGTGGACAGCCACGTTCTTCACTCCCTGAAGTTTTTAAATGGTCTCCCAGTGCAACCCCATGCAGAGCATGCTGCAATAAGCCAGTCAAAGTAACAAAGGCACAGAGGATTACTACAGTGGAGTCCATAACCAAGAGCAAAAGTTGCAACCTCTTTGTCAAGTGAAGATGGCAAAAATGAAAAACAAAACAAAACAAAAACCACACACAACTCTTTTCTACAGGCTATGGTTGCTCTCTGGACACCCAATAGTAGGCAAGGTTCAACTAGGATCCAAATTCATATGTGAATTTCTGTAAGAAAAGGCAGGTCTATCCCCTCAATAAAAGGGCAGATAACATTGCCATCCTCCACCCATCAGCATTACTCCCCTGTGTTACATTATGGGAAGAGATGGGGGAGGAGGCTTACATTTGGTTTATATAACTTCAGACGGACTCTCTGTGGATGTTTTGGGGGTAAGGAATTCCATCAGACTGAATACAAATAGGTAAAAACCTTTTTAAAAAATATCAGTTTGTGTGGGATTTTACTCAGCTTTAAGTCATAAAATGTCCATGACTCAGAAAGGATAAGTGAGGTCATTTAAGAACAGTAGATAGAGTCCATTGTAATAAATTCCATTATCAAAACAAAATGATACTCTGCTTGTAATTCCTGGATCAGTTAAGCTAGCAAGTTGGTTAAATTTAAATAGCTTCTTTTATCAAAGCCACAGATGAAGAGAACTCTGCAGATACTGTTCAAACTAATAAAAGAGTTGCACTGAATTGCTTTATTGTGAGAAGTTATTGTGAGACTCTCTACCTGAAATACTATGCCTTCTTTCAGATCATATGATAATCAAAAAGGGAAAGCTCAGAACTGTAGGAAACCCAAACCAGCTAGGATTATGTAAGGTTTCTGAATGGAACATTTGCTTGAAGTTTCTTGTATAGTGACACAATTGTATTCAAGTTGTTGGACCAGTGGAATAAAGTTTCTGTCCTTGTGAAGCTTGGAATTATTTTCTCAATCAGGGATACTGACTCCTTGAAGAACAGAGAGAAAATTAAGCCCTAAAAAACCTATTAATCTGGAACTTCACTTGCTGTCAATTAGAAAACTTGGAGAAGTCTGTAGCTATTCTGTTTACCCTGAGAAAAAGGAGATCAAATTATAGGTAGTTAAAATACAGTACTAAGCCTCTCTCATATGCTCTCTGGAATAGTCAGTGCAATAAGGTTAGAGTCCATCTGAATGCATTTTAAGTGACACTGTATATACTATGCCTCCCCCCACATGCATTTTTTTGAGACTATCACACTTCTCTTTTGCTGCAAACAGTACACCCTTATTCCAAGTCTCTAATGCCTGAATAAGGTTACTATAACCCAACTTTCAACTTAATTAAACCTTACAATAAACATAGTTTGTAACAGCCTGATGAGAACATGCCAATTTGATGGCTTTCAACAACAATGCCCTGGAGAGGCTGCACTGTACAGAAGTTTGTTTAATACCTTTTAGAGTTTAACCAATTTCCAAACAGTGCAACCTTTCCAGTTAATCTAAAACCTCTCTGTGAATCTAAAATGTAAATTCAAACAATTCAGAGTAAATACACGTCCAAGCTGGAAACATTGACTCCACCTGTCAATTAAGATCCTGATCCTGAGAGATCTGGCAACTCTAAAAGGGTAGCTGTACACTAGAATTTTTTACCTCAAGTTAATTTATTGCTATGCCTCAGCCTTGGGTAAAGTACAAATGTTTGTAACCCAGAACAAAAGGGCTCTAAAAACCTAGCTACCTCCAGTTAATTGGCAATCAAAAAGTCTAGTGGAGACAAACCCAAAGACTTCAATGTAGTCTGAATTATCTTGCACAATTTTGCTATATTGTGCATTCAACGAACCTTTTAAAAGCCTGCTCCAGCCTTCATAACCTTAACATACTGTACCTGCCAAAAGCAAATTCATAGGTACTATGTCAATGTCTGGTACTCTATAATACAGTGATTCTCAAACTTTTGTACTGGTGACCCCTTCACATAGCAAGCCTCTGAGTGTGAACCCCCCCCTTATAAATTAAAAACACTTTTAAATATATTTAACACCATTATAAATACTGGATGTAAAGCAGGGTCTGGAGTGGGGACTGACAGCTCACGACTCCCCATGAAATAACCTCGCGACCCCCTGAAGGGTCCTGACCCCCAGTTTGAGAACCTCTGCTATAACAGCCAGAGGTGTTTATTATTATTATTATTATTATTGATTCAGTCTTCTGATACTAGATCAATTCTTTGTAAGAGAGCAATTAGGACATTCTCCCAGAATCTCGTTTTTATTCAAAACTAATAAACATAATTGTTTCAAAAACTCAGTCAGTGTTTATTTTGTGGTTAAGTCCTAACGTTAATATACAGTAATACATGACCATCTGCTAAAATAAATGTTTCATGGCTGTTACAATATTTATGGGCCACTTTTATTAAAGATTTTCATGTTTAAATGTGCATGCCTATTCCAAAGTTACTGTTTCCACCATGTGTATGCAAGTAATTATTATTTAGTATTTGTATTGCAGTATCATCTCATGGCCCCAGTCAGGGACCAGGGCTCTATTCTTATAGAGTGACACTGAACACATATACAATAACAAGAAGTCTCTGCCCCCAAAGGGCTTGCAATCTTGGCCTTGATCCTGCAGTGGTGCTTTGCATTGGCAAAGGGGTCTGACCCCACAGATCTCATTGCAGGATTGTGGCTACAGTAATCCTAAACACAATTTTCACTATTGGCTTGCCTGTACAGTTGGGTAATGCGCCCTGTGGGGGTGTGATTTCTAAAGCACACTAATGAGTTGCACACTAATTGGTCTGTGAGGACTCTGCCAGTGTGCATTAAAGGTTCCCCCACCTGCTTTCAGAAGCACGTTAGGGATCCTTCAGTGTGCACCCACTGCGTCTGCACTGACCAATTAATGTGCAATACATTAGTGTGCTTTAGAAATCACATCTCACAATGCACATTGCTGCCCTATTTTTCTCTTGGATGGGGTTGAGCAACTCTTATGTAATGGAGAGTCTCAGCTTCTAGCCTCAAAGAGCGGTTTGTCTTTTCTTAATGAAAAAAAAAAGGGGGGGGGACCTCTGAAAGGAAAAGCACAAATCAACATTGCCAGGGGCATAATGGCACCTGAGGTCTTCCCTTAACCACTACCTCACTCTTCTGCTTTTCAGCATATAAAGCCTGATTTCAAGAAATGCTGAGCACTCAGAGATGCTCACATTGACTCTCACTGGAGTGGTGGGTGCTCAGCACTTCTAAAAATCAAGCCCATAATGTCTTTCCTGTGGTTATGGGAGTAACTGCTGAACCAAGGAAGCTGTAACAAAGAAATCCTGATCACTTTCTGACGATTACAAAGTGTACTCTGGTTATGTGAACTTAGATCGAGGTTTTCCTACACTACAGACCCCGGCAGGATGATTTCTCATACATATACACTTTACAGCAGATCATTAATCTCTCGGTCTACTGCAGCACTATTGTGACAGGAGCCATCTCCAGTCTATCCCTCAGCTAGTGGGACAGTTGTTGAGATGCAGCAGTGAATGGAAGGATTAAAACACAAGAAGAAACCTTATGGTTCCGAGACAGACTCAATAAACCCCATCAGGGAAATAAAGTGACATCACTTTTTCCAAATACTTTCATCTTCTTGCATAGATAAAATTCACTCATAAAAACAGTTTGAAAAGATAAACAGAGAATTCAAGCATAGTTATTGCTTTATCATCCAACTACTGAAATAGTTAAAAAAGCCACCTGGATTTAAAAACAAAAGGCCTGATAAGTGTCAGCCTACATAAAGAATGTGGAGGCAGCTTATCAGTATATCGATAGGCACTACCAAATATTTGGAAAAGATATTTGTAAATTTAGTCAAGAATCCCTTGAAATTCTCTCATTGTGTCACTTAGCTATAAAGCTGGTGGCCATAGTTAGTTAAAGATAATTTTGTAAAACTGCAGCATATCTTTACTAGAAAAGTGACTCCTGTAGAAAGCCAGCCACTTGGGAAAGAAATAATGTTCACACTCCAAAGTTACTGCCAAGAAACAGTCCAAGCTTAGCTCTATGTAAATTGAACATTATAACTTATGACCAAATTATGGTTTTCTTCCAAAATTTGCATTTAAGATTTTTTGGGGGGGGAAGAGGAGGGAGAGAAGTATATCTCTAAGGGTACATCTACACTACAGGGGGGAGTCGATTTAAGATACGCAAATTGAGCTACGTGAATAGCGTAGCTGAATTCGACGTATCGCAGCCGACTTACCCCGTTGTGAGGACGGCGGCAAAATCGACTTTTGCGGCTTTCTGTCGGCGGCGCTTACTACCACCTCCGCTGGTGGAGTAAGAGCGCCGATTCGGGGATCGATTGTCGCGTCCCGAGAGGTCGATTTCTACCCGCCGATTCAGGCGGGTAGTATAGACCTAGCCTAAGTGGCAGTGGCAGTACAGGAGTATATCCATATTTTGACTAGCCCCTCCAGTAGGAAGGATGCATGTGTAAGAGCTGAGATACATGATGAGATAAACTGCAGAATCCGTGCATTCATTATCAAGTGGGTCAGAAAGGTACTGACAAAAGCGGATTCAACAGTACAACAAAGAGATGGTAGTACATATGTAGAATCCCCTCTTTGCACACACAGTGTCATACATTCCAGTGAGGAAAACAAGATCCATGCAACCAAGCTATGGAGTCCCGATTAGTCAATGTGCTTACTAGAAAAGGGGAGAACAAGCAAAAATGTGGTTAGGCTGCAAATCAGAAAACAGGATGTTCACTGAAACAGAAACCATAATTCTACGGCTGCTGAGCAGTGTGCAGGTTAAGCTCAGCACAAGTCCACCAGAATGCTGAAGAGGTGTAGTCTATGATCAAAGCCACAAGCACAACAGAGATTTGTGTCTGTATGGCACCGATGACCTGCATGATCAGTCATAATAGGTGAACCACACAACAGCAAACCAGTGAAACTGTGCAAGGTACAATAGGACTAACAAAGGGTGTGATTCAGTGCCCCCTGAAACTAATGAAGAGGCTCCTCATTGACTTCAATGGGGTTTCAATGAGTCCCAAAGCAACACATAGTGGGCATGCATACTGGGTAAACGAATAAAGGTAAACTGTGGTAAACCTGCATATTCATTTTGATGGTGGTATGATCACCAACCTAGCTGTTTTTTATAGAATGACTAACTCCTAACTCAGTTGCTGCAAGTCTTCTCAAGGCTAAAGAAACAAAAACTACTCAGATATCCAATATGCTTTAGCTGATACTAATATGAAATTTGATACTTGCTAAATACACTGGCTCTTAAAATGACAGAAAAATCTCTACCCATACGATACTGTACCGATAACCACTAACTCAGTAAGGTGAAATCCAGAATCTTGAAAGAAACATTTTGTACTTTTCTACAGTTCAGAAAACAAATAGGCTATCCGTGTTCTAGTTCCTTCAATTTCAGATTACTGTACTTGAAATCTATTGCATGCTGTTCAGAACAAGTAACTGCCTTACAAGTGTCTGTTCAACTTTACTTAATATAAAATACAAGACAGGGTACATGGACACTAATTTTCAGAACTACGTTACTTAATTAACCTCCCCCATCTTCTGCTTCGATGTTGTATCCTTTAATATAGCCTATTAACTAGATAGCTGAAGTACTTTACACATGTATAACAGAGACAAGGTGGGTTAGGTAATATCTTTTATTGGACCTTTTATTCTGTTGGTAAATATAGCAGGGTGGTCACCTGCTCCTGCCCGGAAGGACTTAAAACAGCCCTGGCAGAGGGCTGAGGAAAAGGGAAAAGCTACTGGGCTGATTGGGGAAGTAGCTGCAGCTGGGCCACGCCCCAATCAGGCCCAGCTGGCCCTATAAAGGCTGGGAGCCAGGAGCTCAGTCTCTTTCTGTGTTCAGAGAGAGAGAAGGGCCTGGCTGCAGGGAGCTTGAGACAGGGTACCTGAGTGGAGCAGGGCTGGGGAAAGGCAGAGGAGCTGGGGAGCTCCAGCCTGGAAAGCCCCAGGCTGTGGCCTAGCAGTGGGCCAACAGGTACTGGTGGAAGAGGGCAGCCCAGTGGTAAGCAAAGGCAGCAGGTCCAAACCCAACCTTGCCAGTGATGAGTGGCTGATACTGTAGTCTGCCCCAGCGCGTGGGGCTAGACTCTGACTGGCAGTAGCCTTATACTGAGGTGAGGTGGGAATAGTGGGTGGGTGGGTCCCCGGGGAGGGGAGACCCTAAGATTGTGGGGTTACTGCCAGGGGGCAGCACCCCCCTCCAGGGAGGGACACGGGGGCCAGAGAACAGGCGGATCACCAGCCTGCAGAGGGAGCTCTGGAGCTGGAACGAGCTAATTCCTGGAAGTCAACAGCAGGAGGCGCTGCTGGGTGAGTCCGCTCCTCTACAGTGAAAGAGACAGGCTTTCGAGCCTCTAATATCCTGAGACCAACACGGTTACAACAACATTGCAAAACACTGCCCCAACCCCGAGAGAGAGAGATCCAGCATGATCTTATGCAGGGAAATCCTGTAGAGGATTTTAGGTTGTATTTATTTATTTTGGGTGGGGGAATCTTGGAAGAGAGGAGATGATGCAATTCCAAAGCCCCTAAAATGCTAAGGCTACTGTCAAAATGGTATACCAGGCTGAAATCTGCAAACGATTTGATGCTCTAGCCCAGGTGTGAGCAAACTACAGCCCGCAGCTCGGATCTGGCCCATCAGGACTTTGGATACGGCCCACGGGATTGCCACCCCTGTGGTGCCATGGGTCTCGCACCACTCCCAGAAGTGGCCAGCACCACGTCCCTGGGGGAGGGGGAACAGAGGGCTCCGGGTGCTGTTCTCACCTGCGGGTACCTCCCCCTGCAGCTCTCATTGGCCAGGAACAGGGAACTGCTGCCAATGGGAGCTTCAGGGGAGGTACCCGCAGGAGAGCCCTCTGTCCCCCGTCCTCCCCCAGGGGCCGCAGGGACGTGGTCCCAGCCACTTCCAGGAGTGGCGTGGGGCCAGGGCAGGCAGGGAGCCTGCTTTAGTCCCGCTGCGCGTTGCTGCCACCTTGGAGCTGCTCAAGGTAAGCAGTGTTGGGCCAGAGTCCAAACCACTCCTGCACCCCAACCCCCTGCCCTGAGCCCCCTCCCTGCACCCCTGTCCTGAGCCCCCTTCTGCACCCGTATCCCCTGCCCTGAGCCTCCTCCCACACCCCTCCTGCACCTTAACTCCCTGCCCTGAGCCCCCTTGTATACCCCACACCCCTCCTCTGCCCCAACCCCTTGCCCTGAGCCCCTTCCTGCACACCCCACTCCCTCCCATGCCCTGCACTCCCTCCCACATCCCAACCCCCTGCCCCAGCCCTACATGCAATTTCCCCACCCAGATGTGGCCCTCAGGCCAACAAGTTTGCCCACTCCTGCTCTTGCAGATTAAAGCCTTGAACACAAGCAAATAAACAATTTATAGGACTGTTTCCAGTCTTCTGTTATGGCTGTCACCAACAAAGTGCTGGAGAAAAGGCATCGGAGACCCAAACATCAATGGATCGGCCAACAGACCCTGGATAGCATAGAAAAATGATGTATGACTTGCTTAAACAGGACCAACCAAGAATACCAACTCCTCAATATCTTGCATAACACAGCTTTAGAACAGGACAGTAAGACGTTTTGGGCAAAGAAGGCTCAATTGATGAAAGCTGCATCTGCCAGAAACTACTACAGCACTGTCTATAAAGAACTGCACAACTTAAAAGCCAGTCCATGAAACAAACCTTTGCTTGTCAAAGATGGACATGGTAACATACTGAACCCCAGGGCAGAATGTCTGACTAGACAGAGAGAAAACTTTCATGAGCTTTGTCAAACAGATAGTTAAGGGTTAATGCCTCTTTTACCTGTAAAGGGTTAAGAAATTCACCTAGCCTAGCTTATACCTGACCAGAGGAACCAATGGGGGGATAAGATGTTTCAAAAGGAAGGAGGGAAGTTTCCTTTGTTTAGAGTCAGTTTCAGTTTTGGCCGGAGTGGAAAAGATCAAGGAATCAGCCTGTTATCAGAGAAGTGAGTATTAGAAAAGAAATAAATAGGTTTGTTTATTTTCTTTTTATAACTTGTCTTGAGCATTAGGGAATAATCAAATTGGTTATTTTTTGTGTAACTAAGTTTTTGCCCAGGGGAACATCCTCTGTGTTTTGCATAGGGTGACCAGACAGCAAGTGTGAAAAATCGGGACAGGGGGTGGGGGGGTAATAGGATCCTATATAAGAAAAAGACCCCAAAATTGGGACTGTCCCTATAAAATCGGGACATCTGGTCACCCTAGTTTTGCATCTGTTGTCTGTGAGATCAGCTTGTAAGCTAATCTCCCAGAGGGTTTTCTTTTACCTTTCTTTTCTTTAATTAAAAGCCTTTTTAAAGAACCGGATTGATTTTTTCCTTGTTTTTAGATCCAAGGGGATTGGATCTGGACTCACCAGGGATTTGGGGGGGGGGGGGGGGGGGAGGGAGATGAGTAATTCTTCCTTGTTTTAAGATTCAAGGGGATTGGATCTGGACTCACCAGGGATTGGGGGGGGGGGGGGAGATGAGTAATTCTTCCTTGTTTTAAGATTCAAGGGGTTTAGATCAGTGTTCACCAGGGAATTGGTGGAGGAGTCTCTCAAGACTACCCAGGGAGGGAAAGGTTTTTGTGGGGGAAAGACAGTTTCCCAAATGACTCAAACTATTTGGGTGGTGGCAGCCAGACCAGATCTAAGCTGGTAATTCAGTTTAGCGGTTCACATGCAGGTCCCCACATCTGTACTCTAAAGTCTAGAGTGGAGGTGAAACCTATGACAGGCGTCTTAACCACATCAGAGCTGCAGATCTCTAGCTGCAGGAGCAACCAAGAGTCCAGTGACTGCCTTTCCATGTAACACAGAGGATGTCCCTGTCAAGGATGTTCAAAGGGCAGCCTGTAAGCTCAAGAATGGCCATGCTGCTAGTATTTGTCTTATAGCTGCTAAGCTGATCAAGCACGACAGGGATTCCATCTTGGAGTGGCTGACTCATATTAACAATAAAGTATGGATTCATGAGAAACTAACTGTAACAGGGCCCTGGCTCCTCCCCCATCCAGTTTGCTGCAGAAACTTCACAGACTCCACCAGGGGTGTTCTTAATGACACGTTATTTCTATTTCTCTTCACTAATATCACCACAGTCCCGTGCTCCTGCCTATTTACAATCTTTGCTAAGCTTTAGGCCCTCTCAGCAGGACCTGAGGGGAACAGAAGTCTCCCAACTCTAGCCTCCGACCCCTTCCCTGCTATCCCTCCTCCCGCAGCCTCAGCTCACTCGCTCCACCCCCGGAGCAATGCTCTGGGCAGCCCCAGGGGGGCCGTCAGGAATGAGAGGAGGGGTTGGATGGGGCAGCAGAGGTCCGGGGGTGGTCAGGGGACAAGGAGTGGGGGAGTGTGGATGGGACAGGGGTCCCAGAGGGGCTGTCAGGAAACGGGGGGGGGGGGTTGGATGGGGCAGGAGTCCTGGGGGGAGGGCAGATAGGATGTGGGGGCCGGGCCACAACCCTCTCCCCTAACCAGCCCTCCATACAATTTACAAAACCCGATGTGGCCCTCAGGCCAAAAAGTTTGCCCACCCCTGATCTAGACCATCCCTGACAAGTGTTTGTCTAACCTGCTCTTACAAACCTCCACGACATCCCTAGGCAATTTATTCCAGTGCTAACCACCCTGACAGGAATTTTTCCCTAATGTCCAACCTAAACCTCCCTTGCTGCATTTTAAGCCCACTGCTTCTTATCCTATCCTCAGAGGTTAAGAAGAACAATTTTTCTTCCTCCTCCTTGTAACAATCTTTTATGTACTTGAAAACTGTTGTCCCCTCTGAGTCTTCTCTTTTCCAGACTAAACAAACCCAATTTTTTCAATCTTTCCTCATACGTCATGTTATCTAGACCTTTAATCATTTTTGTTGCATGAGACACAAATAACTTAGTGTGGCCACTTTTTACAAATTTGTGTACAGTGAAGGGTGCAGACTGACAACCAAGACAAAAGGAATAAAATGGTCTAGTGCAAAGATTCTTAAGTTCTGGCAGAAAGTGAGTAAGACGAATTCAAATAATTTTTCACTTTTAGCCAACTGCTATAAGGTTCTAAATGATCAGACTTTGCTAATGGGTTATGACAGAGCTTAGCTAGTAAATATTATTATGAACCCTGATAAGGCATCAGGATTTTAAGTCTCATATCAGTTGCATGACAATTTTTTCTTCAAATAAAAATGAGTTAAGCATATAAATGACTATATATATATATAGGTTTAATGTTTACTGCTTACGTGTGTATTCAACAGTTTGCCCCCAACCGAACACCACAAAATATTGCAAAAACCTTTGTTTGCTAGAAATGGAAAAGTCCTCAGCTCACCTGAATGAACATAGCACCATCTACTGCTGTCTTTAAATCCGTACAGCCACTAATGAGAGAGAATTGCTTCTCTGCATTCAGAGTTCCTTTCAGCATTCCTGACTTTTCCAGATCCTTCATTTCTTTGCTAGTGAAAACACAGAATACGCATATAAATTTGTTACATCACATGCTCTTTTTACCAGTTGGCAACCACGTCTAGCCATTCTTTGAAAACTGTATTTTTGTTATTTTGCAATGTCACTTTATGAGTTTGATAAGTTTAAGTGCATGGTTAACAGTTAATGCTTCCCAGTTGGAGGAGAGAAAAGAGATAAGGAAAGCACAGGTGAAATCACTGGGGAGGGAGGGGTGAAAGGTACATGACCCCTATACACAGCTTTTTATTACCCTCTTATGTCCTCCTCAATGTGGCTCTAGGATCATTCTTGGTTCCATCAACTTTTTAAATAATCAAACTGTGTGATCCTGCACCATTGAAAATAATGAGAGTTTTGCTATTCCCTTCAATGTAAAGAGGATCAGGCCTTACTGTGGTTGTGCTGGTGGTAGGGGCAATAAATGGTCCACCTGAAATGGGACTGTATCACCAAGCCGACTACACATAAAGTGTCTGTATTTTAGGACAGATCAATTTCTACAGAAAGAGGGAACATACTCTGCATTAATGGACTGTAGAGTATCAAGCACTATTTTATGAAAGTAGAGGTCTGTTCTATTGTAAACCTACTATTTCATGTGTTTATAACATGAAGTTAACTATGGTTTGTTTTAAAACAGGGATAGGCAACCTTTGGCCCGCAGCCTGCCAGGGTAAGCCCCCTGGTGGGTCACATGCCAAAGGTTGCCGCTCCGTGTTTTAGAATTTAGTACATGGTCATAGCCTGGAAAGAATGCGTTTTCTATTTAACCTTTGCTTTCTTAGGGGAAAAAAGCCACTGTCAGAGGAATCTCCTACTCTCATATAATTTAGAAATATGTTTTATGTTTTAAATGCAATTTTGTGGGGCTTGTCCCTATGATGTACCTTCTCCAAATCAATTATCTGAGCCACTACTCTGTCTTCCTTCAAATCCCTTTTTTAAGATTAATCTCTATTGTTTAATTGTGATACACTGCAAATTAACACATCTAGGAACAAGGAACGGAGGCCATACCTACTGCATTTGGGGGCTCTGTCCTGAAAAGGTTTTAAAGGGTCATAGTGGACAAACAACTCAACATGAAATGTCAGTGTGATGATGTTGGAAGTAGGGTTAATGCGATCCTTGGATATATAAACAGGGGAGCAAGAACAGGGAGGTGTACAGTATCTTTAATCTTTGTACAGTATTGATAAGTCTGTGTAGAGTTATGGTGCCCATATTTTTAAAAGAATATTGAAAAATTGGAAAAGCCACACAAGTGATTTGAGGGCTGGAGAAAATGCCTTATAGCGAGAGGCTTAAAGTGGTCAATCTGTTTAGCTTATCGAAAAGCAGATTGAGAGGTGACTTGATTTCAAGGTGTAAGTACCTTCCACAGGGAGAAAATACTGGGTACTATAAGCTTCTCTATTCTAGTGAAGAAAGACATAAAAGGAACCAATGACTGGAAGCCAGGGTGGATAAAAATCAATGATTTAAAAAAAAATCTGATTTTTTTTATTTAAATCGGATTTTTTGGATAAATGCTTTTTGAGGAAAAAAGCAATCTAAAGATAGTTTTAATTAAGATATCCTTGAGCTATAATGTATCTCATCATGGAATAGGAATTATAAATTCTAATTCTATAGTATGAGACTATATGTTCATGTAATATTTAAGAAAAGTTTTGTAAATGAGTTCCAATAGTTCATGGATTAGGGACCCAATCTTATGTGGTTCCAGGAGCTTCTGTATAGATTATTTAAATTAATCTTTCTATCTACCCAATGGAACTCAGTGCTCAGTCTAGAACGGGGGTAGGCAACCTATGGCATGCATGCCAAAGGCGACACGCAAGCTGATTTTCAGTGGCACTCAGACTGCCCGGGTCCTGGCCACTGGTCCGGGGGGGCTCTGCATTTTAATTTAATTTTAAATGAAACTTCTTAATAATTTTAAAAACCTTATTTACTTTACATACAACAATACTTTCGTTATATGTTATAGACTTATAGAAAGAGACCTTCTAAAAACGTTAAAATGTATTACTGGCACGCGAAACCTTAAATTAGAGTGAATAAATGAAGACTCAGCACACCACTTCTGAAAGGTTGCTGACCCCTGGTCTAGAAGATACCATCAGAGATGCTTAGTTTTGCAGTTCTCAAACTGTGGATTTGTGTCTCCAGAGATAACATGCTTGTTAACCACAAAAATGTTTAAAATAAATAAATAAAATATAGAGGTGAGAAATACCAGACCTCAACCCTACTGTCCCTCTGCAAATTTGTGTACGCAGACTCAATCCCTTATCTCTCTCTAAAAGTGCAAAGTTTCAAAAAGTTCAATGAATATAAGATTGTTGCGGGCGGAATAGATCTAGACAAGGAGAAGAAGTCTGGAGATAAATGTGAGAACAGTGGGACGGGCAGTAGAAACAAAAATGAAACTGTTTGAACAGCATATTCCAGAAGTCTTGAAGTCTTTCTGAGTGTAGCCTTCATTGATTTGAACTCTACCATACCATTCTCTCACTAGAAGGGAAAACCTATAATGGCAGCAGGCTGTAAAAGAGACCCAGTTTGGGAATATTTTAATGTGGGTAAGAAAGGCATGCGTGCAAAATGCAAACAGTGCAACAAAGAAATGAAAGGCCTGGGTGCCCACATGAAACAACATCAAGAGAAGTGTACCTTCTCAGGAGGAAGCTGCGTTGAAGATGACGAAAGGAACATGTCTGAACATGCAGGATCTTCAGGTTCGTAAACTTTTTTATTTCATACTTCTTTCTTAAGGACTGCCTGTCCTCCTTCTGGACTATTCTTGAATTCTCATGTTTGAGCAAAAAAATATAGTTGTTACTCTATGGTACTCTCATTTTAGATGCAGTTGTGATAAAAAATAAATAGCTGAAATAGGCAGATCTTCCTTTCGCAATTTCACCTTTAAAGTAGTACTGAGTGTCAGTGAATGCAATGAGTAATACTAAAAGAGCAGTATGGTAATAATAATTAATTAACTGCATTGACTTTTTTTTTTTTTTTAAATGAATCCATCCTTAACATACAGGATTCCGAAGACTATCCACCTTCAAGGTCACAATCATTTTCTATAGTTTCAGAGTTATCTGCCAATGATAGTGTTTCAGTCACATCATGTATGTCACATAGCCACAGTATATCACCTGTAGCAAAAAGAAAAAAAAAATTTCCATCATCCAGAATCTCTTATCCATAGATAAGTTTGTGATAAGTACCAGCAGATTAAAAAAAGAGGTAACTGATAAAAAAAATTGCCCAGTTTGCTTATGCAACAAACTCTCCTTTCCAAATGATTGAGAACCCACACTTCATTAACATGGTTCAGTCATTAAGACCAGGATACCGTCCACCCAACAGAGCAGATGTCGCAGGCAAATTGCGGGATAAAATGTATGAAAGAGAAATTGAGCAGTGTGCAAAAGGTCTAGAGGGTAAAATTGTTAACCTGAGTCTTGATGGGTGGAGCAATGTCCACAATGATCCTATTGTATGTGCTTGTGTGACAACAGAAGAAGGGAATGTCTTCCTTACAGAAACAATTGATACATCAGGAAATGCACCCAGAGCAGAATACTTATAAAAAGTAGCAGTAAAAGCTATAACAAACTGTGGAAAAAAAAGAAGTTCAAATGTCTAGTACGCAGCTTGGTCACAGAAAATGCTGCAAATGTATCCAAGATGAGAAGAATTATTTAGAAGAGAGTCCCAAGCTAATAACATACGGTTGCAGTGCTCATTTGATGCACCTCCTAGCCAAAGACTTCAGTGTTCCAGAAATAAAGACTAATATTGTTGAAATTGCAAAATACTTCCATAACAACCACTTTGCAGCAGCTGCGCTGAAAAAAGTGGGAGGAACCAAGCTAACTTTCCCACAAGACATGTGATGGAACTCAGTAGTGGACTGTTTTAAGCACTATATCAAGAACTGGGCTAGTCTGATGACAGTTTGTGAACAAAATCGTGAAAAAATAGATGGCACTGTCCCAGCCAAAGTTCTCAACATTGGGCTTAAGAGAAATGTTGAACACATGCTGAGTACCCTGCAGAGAAATAGCAGTTTTATTGCTGATGCTGTTGAAATTTGGAAGGAACTGAGTGAGATCTTAAAAAGAGAAATATGCAATGACGGAGTTAAATTACAAGCATTAAAAAAAACGAATGGGACAAGCACTATCTCCAGCTCATTTTTTGCAAATATTCTCAATACTCGGTACCAGGGTCAAACCTTAACTGCTGAAGAAGAGGAGTTGGCTATGACATGGACATGGACATGGACATGGACATCCAGAAATCATCCCTCCATAATGCAAACTATAATAAACTTCAGCGCTAAGGGTGAACCATTCAAGAAATATATATTTGCTGATGATGTTTTAAAGAAAGTCACACCAGTGAACTGGTGGAAGTCACTTAAGCACTTGGATTCAGAGACTGTTGAAATTATAATCTCACTTAACAGCAGTAGCTTCTTCTGCTGGTGTAGAAAAAATATTTTCTTCCTTTGGACTAATTAATTCAAAACTGAGAAATCGTTTGGGACCTGAAAAAGCAGGAAAGAAAGCTTGTTTTTCTTTTCCAGATTATGAACAAACAGGAAAATGAAGGTGAAAACGACTGAGTTAGCTGCAGAAGCCAATATTTTAAGTTTCTCATGTTGACCTGGCTAATATAGTCAATTTAATTTTGGGGTTTTTTTAATATTTCATTTAACTATTTTAGTTAAACAATTTTAACAAAAACAAACCTGATTTTAATAAACTTGAATGTTTAACTAAATTCAAAAATTCATATGCTTGTTTTGTTAAAATAGTATGTTTGCTGTTGAAGACAAAAATCCAGAATACATAATGTTGTTGTTTTAGTTAAATAAAACAAATTAAATGTCTGTCTGGTGATGTTCTCCTCCTAATACAGCATGGCAAGAAAATCCTCCAAATATTAATGATTAACCTGTTGAACTGGAGATAGTTCACCTCCCAATGACTTCATAAATATTTGCTTCAATTACCTTTGGTAAATGAAATAACCAAACAGTCATTTATTTTCTGACATTTTTAACAGTGAGGTTGATTAACCATCAGAACAAGCTACCAAGAGAAAGTCTTCCCAATACAGTATCAAAGAGAAACCCCTCAAAACGCCTGATTTTTGTACATCTACATAGAACATAAACTGCTAAAAACAAACCTTGAAAAATAAAGTTAAATAAACCCTAAAGAAGCCCTAGTTATGGCCTTTAACTCCAAATGTGCTCGATGGATTATAAAGAAGGTGGAATTGCTATTATACTAGAAAGAACAAGTGAGGCTAGTCATTGTTTGGAACATGCAAGATGTCAGCATGTACTCTGGCTCATGATTTTTAAAATAACTTTTTCCTATTGACTTTGGCTTTTTCTTTAAATAGAGTTCACATTTTTTTTTTTTGTAAGTAACTTTGGATAAGTTTTACTGTGCTGTAGAGTCGACAATGCCAACAAAAACAAAAAGAAAATGGATCAATGACACAAAGATCTTTAACTTCCAATCTAAGAAGTGCAAGCCTGGGTGAACAGCCAGAGATACTGCATTCCTATTCTCTCTTGAGCATCTGTACTGAAAAAAAAAAAATCCAGTAATTAATTCTTTGTTAGGGGAATGAAACCAGAAGTCTGAAATGAGAACAAAATTTCTGGGGTCAGTTTGGCTTGCAACTCCCTGCAGTTGCTTAAATCCATAATCGGCATTAGAAGTTACATTTTAGTATATGCACATTTTTAACCTTCTGCTGAGACTTTTATTCTATTCATAAATTCTTGCCTGTTTTGATTGCAAATGCATCTACAATATTGAGATTTCACCATAACTATGACAGAAAATGGAAATGACTGACCTGTAATTGGAGATTTTTCAATATGTGTTGTTCCTATCTATATTCCACAAGTGGGTACGCATGTGCTCCATGCGGCTGAGATTTGTGAAAGTAATGTCTGTTGGTCTGTGCATGTGCAGTTGTTCTTCTCGTGCTCCAAACTGAGGGCACAAAGGGCAGCGGAGACTGACACCTTTCCAGTTCCTTCTCTTACGCGAATCAGATGGGATACCAAGCAGAGGGGAAGGAGGACAGGTAAAGATGGTCTCTTTGGGTGTAGAAATGTTTCTAAGGACTCAGGCCAATAGAAGAGGAGACTGTGGATAGGGCAGAGTGAAAATATCCTCTGGTGAGGTAAAGGTTTCAGTCCAGTCTGAGGAGTCCCTGAGATGGGAACCAATGAATCAGGGGTGTCCAAAGGTCTGGTACTCAGAGGATCCCACAGGGAATGTTCTGGAACTGTCAAATGGGGGTCCAGCATAGAGCTTCCAGACTGGACTGGTGGGTGCTGATCTTTTTGTCTATGGACAGCGCTAGAATCAGCACTGATACATCTTCTTCTATGGAAGGTAAGACTCAAAGGAAGAAGATGTATGTGCAGGCCTAATTCCTTAGGACCTGTGCTCAAGGACTCACCTGATTTGGACTAAGATGGGAAGGGAACCCTTTTTTCTTAGAGGCAGATCTGAATGAGGATCTGTCCTTATGCTATGGTCATGTCCCCGATTCTCATGAGAGGGTTTCTTAGGCTTAAGTGTTTTGCCTCTACTCTGGACCTTGTGCTCAGAGGAGCACTGCTCACAATCTATACAGGGGGTGGGATCTTCTCGGCCTTGACCCAACTGGGGCCTCATGGCCTGATCCACGAGGTGCTACTGTCCCTCACAAGACTGAAGAGGGTAGGGAGCCGCAGGTGCTGCACTTGGTGGCAATGTGAGCCCCCCATAGCAGTAAAGGCAGTGCTGGAGCTTGTCACTGATGGATAAGGAACAGAGGCAGGAGACACAGGGCTCTTGGCATAGTCCTCCTTGGGGAGAAGCTCCCACAGATGGGAGACTAAACGAACGATAAAAACACTAAGTCTAAACTTACCAAAAACTTTTTACAATATGTATTCACTGTAGAGGAAGATCATAGTGGACATACTATTCTGACTCAGGACAAACAGAGGTAAGAAGGAACTGGAGAGACATCGGTCCACACCACCCTTTATGCCCTCAGTTTGGAACACAAAGAGAAAAACTGCACACATATGGACCAACGGACACTTCTTGCTATAAATCTCCAGTCTCATGCACATGAGCACGTGTGCCCATACATACAGGAACCAGCACTCGAAGAAGAATCAGACCTTTTCTGCCTGAAACTTAGAGCTGATTCGAAATTCACTGATAGACTATTTTTCTGTGGGAGAATACAGATTTATTGAAATCGAAACGTTTCATATAGACTGAGCTTCCAGGCTCTCATCTCCCCTTTAGCCGTCCAGGTTCTTTCTTAGACACTGCTCTGTGCACATGAAACACCATCCCTGAACGAACCCATAAGGCCACAGCCCTCTTATCCTTACAGTCCAGCCTCAAGACCCATTTCTACAAAAAAAAACCAGCCAATTAACAATGGCTAACTAGAGGTCAGCGTTAAGAGTGCTTTTAATAAATACCAGTTATTATTCAAATATATCCAAAGGTGCACACATAATGATGAAAAGTTATTACTATCATTTTTGTCTCCTTTTTCCCCCCTTCTCTTGTATGGTTTATAATACTTACTTGTATCTTGTCTTAAACTGTTAGTTCTTTGGATCATGGGCAGTGTCTTCCTAGACTGGAATCTCTTGGTGGTGGGCAAGGAAGAGATTTCCCATGGCCTTTCTTATTCCTTACATTAGTTTTAAGTAGTTTGTAATGCACTGGCTTGCTTATGTATAGTATTTTGCACCAATGACCTCTGCTGGACAGAGTGTTAATTCTACTTACAAACTCATCTAGATTCATTGCTTTTAAAAGCCAGAAGGAACCATAATGATTATCTAGTCTGACTTTCTGAATAATACAAGTCACAGAATTATGCCCAGTAATGTCTGCATCAAGTCCATAACTTTAGCTATTGCGTATACCTTTTAGAAAGACATTCAACCTTGATTTAAAGATTTCAAGAGATCAAAAATCCATTACACCCTTAGGTAAATGATTCCAATGGTTAATTACCCTCACTGTTAAAAATACATCTCATGTCTAGTTTGAATTTGTCTAGTTTCGGCTTCCAGCAATTGCTTCTTGTTATGCCTTTGTCTGCTAGATTAAAGAGCTCTCTATCATCAGAAATCTTCTCTCCATGTAGGTACTTACAGGTAGTAATGAAGTCACCTCTTAACCCTTTTCTTGGATAAACTAAATCAACTGAGCTTTTTAGTCTCTCACTGTAAGACAGGTTTTCCAGATCTCCAATCATTCTGTAGTTTTTTTCTGAATTTCCGTTTTTTCCACATCCTATTTGAAAAATGGTACAGTACAATCTCCGAGTTACTCACAACTCAGGAATGGAGGTTGTTCATAACTCTGAAATGCTCGTTACTCTAAACAAACATTATGGTTGTTCTTTCAAAAGTTGACAGCTGAACATTGACTTAATACAACTTTGAAATGTTACTATGCAGAAGAAAAATGCTGCTTTATTTGTTTAGCAGTTTATGTTTAACACAGTGCTGTACTGTATTTGCCTTTTTTTTTTGTCTTGTATACACACACACACACGCGCGTTACCTTTAGTTAAGTTGGTGTCATTTATTTGTAAACTTACTTTGTTAAACTGCTGTACGCCAGGTTTAAACCAATGTAAGCTTCACCACTCACAAAACTGGACCAGTTTAACTAAATTAATTTAAAAAAAAAAAAAAAAAAAAGCAATACCTTTAGTTAAACCTTTTGTTTGCATCCTCTGGATTTAGACCAGTCTTAAGTGTTTAGGAAATCCCTGTACTAAGCTGAGTGAATCCTGCCTTTTAGAAGCAGAGAACTCCCAGCACTGATATGTACTACATCCAAAGGAAAAGTCTTTACAGCCAAAATTTTGCTACCAATCATTTTTTAAATACAGAAAAGGAGGGGTCACCACTGTGATTCCTGAATCAATTTTGTGTTGGAGCAATATAGTTTTTCCTATTTCTATTACAGTAGCACCAAGAGGCCTCTACCAGGATCAAGGCCCCCATTTTGCTAAACAATGTATATATACTGAGCAGGAGACAATTGCAGACCTAAAGAGATTTCAATCTAAACAGACAAGAGAGACAAACAGTTAGAGAGTAACAGAGGCACAAAGAGGTGAAGTAACTTGCCTAAGGTCCCACAGCAGGTCAGTGGCAGAGCTGGGAACAGACCCTCAGTCTCTTGGGCCCCCGTCTCATGCCATATTTACTACACAATATTGCCTCCACTCAATACGACCATCACCACTAATTATTAATAATTAGCTCTTTACATCTTCAAAGTTCCATAGAAAGATTAACTATTTAATCCTCACAACAACCCAGGTAATTAGATATTATTTTCTCCATTTTACAGGTGTGCAAACTAAGACAGAGAGGTTAGTAACTTGCCAAAGGTATTAGGAGTGATATATTAATCCCATAATTACACATTTGCCCCATGCTTCAACTAGCCTAAGCAAAAAGAGATTCCTGAAGTACCCTGAACGTGAAGGTAAGGAACAAAATACCTCTTGTTAAAACAAAATGTGTTACAAAGGATTAAGAAATGTGATATAGTTTTCTGTACTTTTCCACAAGCATTTAGTATTTTCAACTACTCTCAGAGAGACAAGAATATTTTGGCATTGCAAAGTGCACTGTATTATCACATCTGGAATTCTGTTGCTGATTATTAATATTCATATTACCAATCTATGTCAGATGGAGTCTGTTTTGAGGTATGTAACAGCATATCCTATTAATTAATAAAACTGCTTTGACTGTACTTTCTCTGCCTTGATTGGCTGTTTGTGCCAACCCTCTCCCCCTCCCCGTAGTCTTTTGTCACTACAGGTCGGTCCACACCTGCCCCTCTTACACTCTTCTCCCCTACCCTGTCCCACATATGTCCCTTCCCTTCAACGTGCCCTCTCTCTTTGCTTCTCTTTCCATTTAGCTTATCCCCTCCTAAATAGACCCACACCCCAAAAAACTGTGGAACTAACAACTTTGCAGCCATCACATTGTACACTCTGCTTGTGTGTTACACTCCCTCCCTCGACCCTGCGTCCATCTTGTCTATTTAGATTGTAAGCTCTTCAGGGCAGGGACCATCTACTACCCTGTATTTGTATAGTGCCTAGCGCAACGGGGCCACATTCTTGGTTGGTCCTTAGGCAGTATCATAATAAACAAAATTATAAGAAGATACACTGTCAAGATACTGGCTTTACTGATTATTCATTTTGCACCTTTCCTGATTTCTAGAAGCTTGAAAAATACTATTCTAGCAATGCTGTCCCTTCCCATTTAGTCCCTCTGAAAGCGCTTGAAATTATTACAGTTGTACTGCATACTTTTTGAGATTTATTAGTTAGCTATTGCTTCTGATCAAATGAGCAAGAGATGAAACAAAATATTGCCGGTTTTGGGGAAGGGCAGTGAAGGGGTTATCTTATGTTAAAAGGGAAAGCTACTCTGACAAAAGTTTCTGTCACAGGAGCCCCAACATGACGCTAAAGCTACCACCATACCCCTCATCAGAGTACTCTGTGGATGGAACCATCCAAAAAATTTACCAGGGTGAGCCGCCAGCATCCTGCATGAAGAAAAGAGCAACAGAAGCAATGTTCAGCAGCGTTAGGGGCAAGGACTAGACAAGCCCAAACAAGGAGTCAGTAGCTACAGCAGTCTCCCTTCCTCCTTCCAGCAGAGCCAGGGGGCAGCACATTTACACAGACGAGCCATTTCAGTCAGCAATTCCGGATTCTGTGAGCTGTTTTGGGAGACTGATGGCTTGGGTGAGAGGTGCGAGACAGTTGTGTGGGGTTGAAGGGGCAAGTGGAGATAACTGGGAAGAGGGGTAGATAAGGACAAGCCCCAGTGGCAACTTCACAGCTCCAGACAGTAGTGACATATGAGCTTACATTCCAAAACTGACCTATGAACTTTCTGCCCTCTTCTGTCCAGTGGCTGTAAGGACCCACCCTAGACTCCCGGACTGCAAAAGAGAGCAGGAGATTCCTGAGACCGGGAGAGAGGAGTGAAGATGTTATGTAAAGGAAGAGGGCCCATTGCTCAAAGGAGTTGTGTAGATAGCTGTTTTTAAAAGAAAGAGCAACAAATAATGCTAAGATGAGCGGCAATTGGAGTGGGAAAAATATACATATATACAGGGAGACCATGAACCCTGCCCGGAGATCACATTTTAAAGTGTACAAGACAGTACAAAACAATGCAGGCCTATGAGTAGGGTGTGTTATTTGCAACCAGGATACTTCCTTCAAAAAACTTCTGAAAATTCGCTTGTTCTGGGAAGAATTTCTTTACATGATTCTTTTGTTAAAAATAAAATTCAAGTATAGACAATGTGGCACTGAGACATGACAAGATCACAACCCAGAAGCTGGTCTTTCCTCTGTCTATTCCTTCCTGCTGTGACTCAGATTGGAGAGATGTGCAGATGGATGGTTGGCTTGAACAGCAGTGGCAATAAGGCACTGAATTCAAGCTGTGAGGCTGGGATAGGTAGAACTCACGAAGTCTTGTTCTGGAATAGCATATTGCGGGATCCTATGTGATAGAATATCCTGTAGCTGTGGGGAGGAAGGGAGATGGAGGAACTATCCTAACTTGTCCTATAGATTCAGGCCCTACAGAAAGTAGAAGTCCATGGCCTAGTGATAGAGGGCATCCTGCCCGTGTATCTGAGGGTAGCGGGTGGTTAGGGAGTCTGTTGGTTTAAGCAAGGCTACACACACGCCGATACCACAAGATTTCTCTATAGCTGGTAAACCAAAAAGGTAGGTGCAGATTATATTAAAAAAAAGAAAATACATAGAAAAATACTTATGAATTCATATATGTAACAAAAGAAACTAAGGCCTGCATTTTTGAAGGTAGGTGCCTAAAGCTAGGCTCCTGGTTAAAAGCAGATTAATTTTCAAAGCTGTTGAGCTCCTGCATCACCCACTAACTTCAGTAAGATTTATGGGTGCTCAGCACTACTGAAAATCAGGCTATTTATTTAGGTACATAAATATTGCTTCAGGAACCTAACTTTAGGTTTAAAGCTTCTGGTTTTCATTTCTTTCATACAGTGACTAGTGGAGCTCTCCCTTACTGACTGGGCAGCCACCACAAGCCCCAGGAAGGGCCAAAATTAAACACGTTGCTGGTGCTATGGCTAGGTATTTCCAGATTCTAATACTTAGGTCATTTTTTACTGCATTGTTCTAAATTCTTAACTCAAACACTTGGTTTTTCTTTTGGCGAGTTCACTAAATGCATGAGCAAAGAAACAACTTTCAGATAAGCTTACTCAGGACCCCTTCAAAAAGTGACAAACTTCTCAGGGTATCTCAGAAATATCTCTATTTATTTGGTGAATATGAGGGAGAAATGGGGGGACAAAAAAGAACTTTTATAAGATATATATGCTATTTGTTGCCACTTATTTTGCCAATAACTTCCATTGATATAATTAGGAGATGAAAGATTACTGTCCAATGTTTTACCACTCAGGATTCCATAAGAGTCTGTTCTATTGAATTTAGGCTTTGGAATTCTTTTTAAAAAGTTAATTAATTGGATATAGAGAGAATAGTGTTTTATTTATATAGAATAATGTTACCCAGTATTGCCTCTGTATCTCTAAGTGTTAGCTGAGGTGCAATTTTGTAAGTGGCATGCTTAAAAATACATACAATAATATATGGGTAAAAGCCGGCCACACACAGCTACAATCAGAATACAATACATTAGTTTCTGCAAGAAGAAAAACTGACCACAAAACTAACACAAGTTCCTTTTTTCCCCTCTTTTGCCCGGTAATTCACGTTTTCCTTTACATTATTTTCCCTTATAAGTTAAATGTTGATGTGGAACAAAAATTGCTCCATAAAACATGAATCAGTGACCTAAGGGAAAATACTTGTCATCCTTTTCAGACATTTCTTATCTCAGTTGCATAGTTAAGCAGTCCACAGTGGGATGAAACACTTCTAATGTGTAAACATTTTATAGAACAGAATATGAAGCCATATTCATGCAAAGTCTTTTTGGAATCTGACTTCCCATTACGGTATATAGCTTCCTTCTTGCCTTTTCATAAGCAAATGCAATATACATGAGTTCTGTGTTTAGTCTCAGAAATAGGATACTACTTGGTCTTCTAACCCACTAACTTTCAACTTTAACACGCTGTCCTCAAAGAATATTGTACTCATAAACCAAAGGGACTGTTACTTGCAGGAAAGGAGTTTAATGAATGGCAAAAATGTTACAGTATACACTTTACACAGCAGGTTGCACCATTACTGAACAGAGACCATGAGAATTTAGCAATTCGTGTGGTGCAGAATTCTTCATTAACTTGTCCATTCAAATGAGCACCTCTAGTCTGTTCCAATACAGTGAATTCTTGTTAAGAATGCTTCTAGTGTTAGTTCTAGCTGGATGTGTCACTTTTACAGCATGACCTTCCCCTTTTCCTCCCATTTCCTCTGTGTCAGAGCTCTAACTGCTGTGTGCCTGATAATGATTAGCTAGGCAGGAAATCTGTCTCACTTAGTTATACCTTATACATTCCTGTTTCCTTACCTTATGCTGATGTGCTGGATGTGTGCTCCTGGCTGATACACCTCCATATTTTCAATCTTGCCACAGTGGGCCCAAATTTCATTATGTCATTTGTTATTTCCTAGCATATAACTACTCTATTAGTCAACACACCTGCCACAGGGCATGCTTTAAATTTTCAATACTGACATTATTATGGAGACAGCTGTATTGATATTCTTGTTCCACCTGGTTCTCCTCTCCAGTCACAGGGCTATGTATGATGGAAATAATTTAGTCTGTTTTGCAGCTGTATACATGGTAATTAATATCCATTGTGTAAGACTTGCATAAAACCTGAAACACTTGCTTCAGATATGGTTTGCAAACCATTACTCTGCGTTTTCCTTTTATAAACCAGGTTTACATCCTAAAAAGTGATGAATACCCAAGTTTTATTCTGTTTCTTTGCACAAGTCATTTGGCATCTGCAGTCATTTATTATTTTTAAACACATTCTCTCTTGGTAAAAAGGGTGATCTTCACTTTTTTTTTTTTTGGTATACTCAAATGTCTTATGGTTTCAAACAGTTGTATACAATAAATTCAGGGTATGTGAACCATAAAACAGTAGATATTTGATACAAAAGTGGAACAAAATTCCCTTTTTTCAGTTCTAAAGGTGTGTAACATGATAGATATGCTGATGTCTTCCCCAATCTTCTTTTAGAGGAGTTAAAAATAAGGAAAACCAATAACACCAAATTCACAAAGGAGTACCTGTCAACTTGTTTTGTAGGAGACACAGTACATGCGTTCAAAAACACCATGTAAAATCATCATTTTACTCAGCATTCACTGCAATTAAATATTTCAGCTTCTGTAGCAGAAACCAGCATCATGGCAGTAGTTCAGAGTGAATTACAGCAGCCTGCTGTAAAGTCACTGTGTTAAGAGTTTTCATGCTAATGTGAATTTGAACTACCAATATAATTTTTATCATCAAAACATCAGCTAATGTAACTGCACAATCTGTTCTGACTCGTATAAATATTGAATGAGTTTCAGAAAATCATTCAGCAATCTACTTCTATTAAAATATGCTGTGTCACTGAGTTTCACCAATTAATTATATTGTGTTAAAGAAGAATTAAGTCTCTTGACATGTATTGCTTTTTACTACAGAGTGCCTTGAGAGTTATGCATGAAGGAAGAGACTATGTGGAAACATCCAACTAATCTATTTCCTTTTATGCTTTTTTTTTTTCCCTGTGCTGAAAGTGCTTGGGTGAAATCCTGACCCCATTAAAGTCCATGGGAGTTTTGCCAGCATTTCACGCATAACCTTTTCTTAAAATATGTCTACACTCAAAACACTGCAGCTACGCCACTGTAACACTTCAGTGTAGACACACACTACAGCGACGGAAGGGGTTCTCCCATCACTGCAGTTAATCCACCTCCCCAAGACGCAGTAGCTAAGTTGACAAGAATTCTTCTGTCGATCTAGCACTGTCTACAGCTACATCTCTCAGGGTGTGAATTTTTCACACCCTGAGAGATGTAGCTATACTGATGGGAGTTTTCAGTGTAGTCCAGCCTTTATTTTATTTAACTCCCTCACAGCCACCACAGATTTCTCTAAGTCAGAATGGCACGACCTGTGATATTGTGGTATAAAGGTATTTATATTGGGTTGTGGTGTCACCAGAACATATGAAGTTATTTGATGTCACAACAAACATCACAAAGCAACAACAAAAGTCATGCCTACAGTAAGTGGAGGACTCATCTCCCATCATTTTGACCAATTTCCTAGTTTAGTAAAACAGTGGGTAGCTGGACTGCACCACAAAGAACCACAGAAGACATTGTGCCTTTCTGCCCACCCTAGTTCACTGGTGTGTAATCTGTGACAACTCTTTTTGGTTCATATTCCTCTCCCCACAGAGTCAGCTGGCTCTGCCTCCCCACATTCCACCCACCAGAACCAGCTTAGCTACATGTCACCTCTCCAACTTGGTTCCTTGGGATGTAGTACCTGCCTCTCAGCCTCTGTGCTTCCCCCCAGCACTTGGAGGAAAGATCCACATAGCTCTAACTTGGCAGACAAATTGGAGAAGAAGGAGGGAGAAAAGCTAACCCCCCCCAACTCCGCACGATCACATAAAGGCTAGATTGTCACTAGCCGTAAGATGGCTTACAGTTCTTTATAAAGCAACAGAGTGTCCTGTGGCACCTTTAAGACTAACAGAAGTATTGGGAGCATAAGCTTGCATCTGAAGAAGTGAGGTTCTTACCCACGAAAGCTTATGCTCCCAATACTTCTGTTAGTCTGAATCTGTAAAAAGCAACAGAGTGTCCTGTGGCACCTTTAAGACTAACACGGCTACCCCCTGATACTTGAGTTCTTTATAACACTTCCCCATTTTAATTAACAATAACTGATCCATCAGTAAAACTTGCTACCTCACTAATCACCCTTTCTGCCAGAAGAAAGAACAGGAGTACTTGTGGCACCTTAGAGACTAACAAATTTATTTGAGCGTAAGCTTTCGTAGCCCACAAAAGCTTATGCTCAAATAAATTTGTTAGTCTAACGTGCCACAAGTACTCCTGTTCTTTTTGCGGATACAGACTAACTTGGCTGCTACTCTGAAACCTTTCTGCCAGGTTGTTAATAGATACAGAACACTGAACCCAGCAGTGATCATTGAGGTACACAACCATTGATATCTTGGAAACGATTTAGACTCTGCTTCCTTTTCATTCAAAAGCCTCTACGTGCATATATTTTCAGCTTACAATTGTAGAGTGGTACCAAATTCTCTCTTGTACTCCATTCCTGAATTATGAAGTCACCAAGTTTAGAATTTGTGGGTGACTAAACCCTAAGATCCAGTAGGCTGAAGTTTTCAAAAATAGGAGGTTAAGCTTCATATCCATCTTTAGGCACCTACGGGTAGTAATTTTTAAAGCCCCTAAATGACTTAAGAGCACAATCCCACTGAATTCAATGGTACTTGTGTTCCTAAGTCATTAGGCACTTTTGAAAATTAAAACCCGTAGGAGCCTAAAGATGGATATGGAGAACTTTAGGCTCCTTTTTTAAGAAAGGGGATTGCGGTCAGAATATTTTTATAATTGTAAATGCTAGACCTGAATAGAGATTTATGTTGTAGTGCCAGTTTATCTCAGTCGAATAAATCAGGTGACCTACCTAATGTATTCCAGAGCGCTTGTTATCTGTTGTTGCACAATATCGTAAAGTTTCACTCTGAAGCCTCCACCAGCAAACACCATAGCCCAGCTGCGACCAATCAGTCCGCTAAAGAGGAAATAAATAGAAAATGTTTATGTGTGTAACTACATAGTTCACTTCTGCACCATCAAAAGGATTGTTGATTTAAATGAGTATTGACTTTTCCTACCCGGGAAAAACGTGCATTGAATGCAGTACACTACAATATGGCCTCTATTTGTTTGAACACCAGTATAATAATTTATATGCGTAATCAACTGCTGCTGCACAGCCACCAAAGGATTTTGCGGGGGCAGGTAGGAGGGAAACTAGAGAAGAGGAAGGAATAGTGAAAGGTTGGAAGAGGGAAGGACAAAAGAGGGGGGCACAAATAATTTCTGGTTTTGTTTTTTATTTAAACTGTTAAAATAAGCTCTCAGTGATGTGACAAGTCACTGAAAACATAGTACTCTGTTCTGAGCTATACCTCCTGGACAGTGCAGGTCAGGAGGTACAGCAGGGGATAAGTAGAAGGGCAAACATGGCTTTAAGGCATCTTTGTGTCCTTTAATTCTGGACACACCCCTAAGCTTGAGTTAGAGCAGCCTAAGAACTCCCACGCTGAGGTGTGCCACCAAGCAGTAGCCTGTGCAGGAGAGCTCAGTCAACAGCCTTTAGAGAGGTCATGTCACAGCTTGCAACATGCGTGGTACAAACGAGTGGAGAAGAGCACAATCATAGTTCATATTTCTATAGCACTACTCTCCCAGGATCTCAAAGCAATTCACAAACATTAATAAATTAAGCTTCACAAGACCCATTATCCTCCTTTAACAAATAGGGACACTAATGTACAGAGTGGTTAAATGACTTGGCTTTGTTACAAATTTGCTGTGTGACATTAGTCAAGAATAGAAACCAGATCTCCTTACTTCCATTTACGTGTTTTTTAACTATTAGCAACAAGAGGAAGCATGGTGTAAGAGAGGAACTGCTCTTGTATTTTCCTTTGAACTGCATGGATGCTACAAACTTGGAAAGTTTCATTCTACAAGGCCATGTGATCAACAGTGAAGAAGAACATTGGTAATGAAAGAAACAATCAGCAATAGGCCAGGAGGCAAAGGAAAGGCAGAAGAGAAAAGAACACTGGAAAAGTCTTCAGTTAAAAACAGAACAGGAAGCTTTTCAAGGAGACAAGGAAACAATGGAAATAATTGGAACAAAAACAGAATTTAACTTCATGTTAAATGTTGCTGAGCTGGCACAAATCTGTTCTCTCCTCTTTCTCTGAAAAAAGAAACAGGATTCCATAAAAAAAAAATAAATAAAATAAACCCAGTTCTCATCAATTTCTAAGCTGTTTAGTGAACCCATGCAGATATGGAACATAAGAACATAAGAATGACCGTACTGGGTCAGACCAAAGGTCCATCTAGGATTAAAACTTGTTAGCCACTGTGGCATCCTTATATCGTGGTTATCACTAAAGTATTTGTCAAGTGCTTCTTAAACTATTATAAGCTTATTATTTTTCACCTTCAATATTAAGGAGAAATCCATATATTGTGGTGTCTTGATCCCAAGAAAGGAGTCAAGTTTTGGCATACTTTTTTAAATCTCCATTCCATACTTTGACTAACACACTCAGAGAGCACAGCACTTGTAAGATGTTAACACAACACTGGTGCAAGAAGGACCCAGGCCTTAGTTTCAGGTAGTTATAGCTGCCCACCTCTCACAACATTCCCACACTTTGTCTTGGTTAGGCTATGTCGTATGGTGGCGTTACACATTATGTACAGACAGGACAAGCCTTCTGACCCTCAGCATACCAATGGCAAATGACGGGTAACTAAGTATGACCACTAGCTATTAGTCTGGTCACTGTCATGTGACAGCATAAAGACACGTGCCTGAAAATATAACTCACACCTCAAATGGTCTTTCAAGGCAGGTGGCAGAGTACTTTAGCCAGTCAGTAGCAGGTGTGCATTTACAGTGGTTACTCAGAGCCATTGATAAGTCTGAAGTAACTGGAAAAAGCTATTTTTTAAATAAAAAAGCTAATCAGTTTTAACTCAAAAACAAATTGAAATGAGACTTGTATTAATACCTCAGTCCCAAAATGCTACTTCTTCATATCTTGCTTCAAATAAGTACCATTGTGATACTGTATCTTATCTCTAAGTTTCTCTACATGCTTTATGACCTTTACATAAACCTGAATACAACTTTATTCACCCACACATAACACAGACAAATATATGCAGGGTTGTGCTGCACAATAAGTGAATATGGAGAAAATGACCACATGCTCACAGAGCTATAAAAAGGGGTAACAAAAGAGACTCTACACCGGACTGCAGCACAAAGTTTTCAGAAGGATCCAAATTTATCAGAAACAGAATGACCCATGAACGTATAGTAAACCAATCGCACTAGAGCAAAAGTTTTCACAGTTGATGCCTTTTGTACTAATTCTGAGTAATTTTCCACTGTTGCACAATTTAGATACATTATTCTCAGTTAACACCTTGCTGTGGTATCTGGCTGCTGTTACAGCAGCAAAAACTAAGGCAACATTTTGTGCCTGCACCTCTTGGCAGCATATAGTCATCATCAGGAATCAATACCAACAGCCCAAAGTCCAGGGCTGTGGCTTCACTGGCAGGGTTGAGGTGAAATGCCCAAACCCTTCGCACTTCCCTGTGGCATTTGTCACCAGAGCCCCTGGTATCTGCTGCTCCCTCTGGCCACTGCATCTAGCCTCTAGACCCTGCCTCCAAACAAGAGAGACCGCTGGAGCTTACCTGCCAATCACCACAACCTGTCCCGCCTGGGTAGGCTCCATGTCCTGCAGGGACCCCTGCCGCTGCAGGAGAGGCGCTAGAGCTGCAGGAGCGGGTCGCACCACCAGAGCAGTAACCTCCTGGGGCACCTCCTGCTTAGGGACGCTCTCTCCCCATCCCTCACAGGATGTCACAGCCTCTCTGATTGGCTCCCTGTACAAGCGTTCCGATTGGCTCCCCGAAGGGCCCCTAAGCAGCTGCTCCTATAGAGTCCCTGTGCCGAGATGTTTCGCTTACCCGACGGGTTGAAAAAAAAGGGGCGGGCGGGCACGACAACCAAGCTCACCCGTCAACCCGTAATTACCCGGCGTTAGGAGAGTGATTTTCTTCTTGGTTCATTGTGAGAACGACTGGGGAGGGTGGAATTTGGAGGCAAAGAGTCTCCAGCAAGGTTATCTTTGGGGAGCCCCATCTCCCAGCCCCCACCACAAGTCCCCAAACACCCCCATACAACGTCCTCTAGTCTCAACTTCTTCCCCCTTGCAACCCTCCCCCCAATACAGCTCACTCCCATCTCTCCTCCCTTGCCCCAAACTCCTCCTCAAAGCTCCCCCCACAGGAATGTCCCCTCTTTCTTGCTTGCCCTGACCTTCACATCAGCTCCCCCTGGTGGTGTCTCTTCTCTCTACCTTTCCGTGGGCAGCAGGAGGATGCGCTGGAAACGTCCCTTTTCCCTCCCCACCAGGCAGTGCAGTCACTGCTGAGGCCGCTGCTGAGGGTGGACATGGAATTCCAGCTATTGCCCATAATCAAGAACAAAGGAGCACATGCTTCCCCAGTTGTTCTGCCATGATTGATGTGCCTGTCCTTCAGGCGATCTAACATCTCTCTTCCCTCTCTACCCCACCACTGTTTTACCTACAAAAATGACAAACTCCTACCCTTTTGCCATGCCATCTATAATGTCCATGCAATACAGACAGAACTCGAGTGTTTAAGGTCCTTTGAAAGAGCTACACACATTAAACTGCAGGGTACTCAGTGTATTTATCTCAGAAAGAGGAAATGCTGAGCTGATCCTCTTTGTTTAAATTAAAAGCTCCCAATAATGAGATTGGCAGGTCTTTTCTGAACACAGTGTCTGGACAGAAAGAAATACTGTAGTTTGTCAGACTACGGTTGTCCTCATTTCTATATGAACTATTTGTCTTAAGCCTAATCAGTGATATGCCTTGATAGCAGTTCCATACTGAAGTTGAGACCTTCAAAATCCATTCTGTGCATTTATATGGCAGGAGAGGTTTATTGTTTTGAAATAGTAAGTTTCCATTAGAACTAAGAAAAAATAGTGGAAATATTTCTGTTGATCTGATTTTGTAAAAACTTATTTCTTTAAAAAACAAAATGTTGTGCCACATTTGACTTGATAATATTCATTTAATGCCTTCAGTTGGTTTACAATATCCTCTGTTCCTACTGTAGTGCTGCATCTCCTATTACTGTGCACTAATCCTATGGATTTGCTACTTGTCTAAGCATTCACTCTTGTAATCTTACGCTGGATTTCCCTGAAAATGAACCATTAAAAGGATAATATTTTAAATTCATAGGTTATAAGGACAGGAGGGACCACTGTGATCACAGACCATGGTCTTCTGAATAACACAGACCTTAGGACTTACCTCAATTCATTTTTGTTTGAACTGGAGCCTCTTTTTTAGAAAAAAAATCCAATCTTGATTTTAACAGTGACGATGATGGAGAATCCACCACAATTAACAATTTGCACATCATTTCTAGTCTGAATTTGTCTAGCTTCAACTTCTTGCCATTGGATCATGATATTCCTTTGCCTGCTAAATTGAAGAGCCTATTATCAAGTATTTGTTCCCTATGTATGTACTTATAGACTGGGATCACATCACCCTTAACCTTCTTTTGCCACACCTGCTCTTAAAAGCTATAGCATTGTGGTATTAGCATTACAGTAGTGGTTGAAAAGACACTTACATTCTAAGCACCTATTTTCAGGAACTTATAAATTTCAGAAAAATTTGGGTTAAAAATTATTATACTCAGACCAAATGTGAAAGTTTGTTGTTTTCTTGGTAGAGTCTTGTGAACCTCTGTTGGGATAATTCACAAATGGCCTAGCATTTTTAAAGTATTTTTCACATATACTTTTTAATTCTCCAATAAATTAATTTAAAATGTCATTTTCTAAATGTTCTAAATGCTCCATCTTGAGGTGCGGGCCCTGGGGTGGGGCTGGTGATGAGGGGTTTGGGGTGCAGGTGGAGGCTCTGGGCTGGGGCCGAGGGGTTCAGAGTGCAGGAGGGGGCTCAGGGCTGGGGCTGGGGGTTGGGGTGTGGGAGGAGGTTTGGGGTGCAGGTTCCGGGCAGCGTTTACCTCAGGCACTCCCAGGAAGCGGTCGGCATTTCCCTCTGTCTCCTAGGCAGAGGCGTGGCCAGGCAGCTCTGCATGCTGCCCCTGCCTGCAGGCGCCACCCCTGCAGCTCCCATTGGCCACGGTTCCCAGCCAATAGGAGCTGCGGAGATAGTGCTAGGTGTGGGGAGCAGCGCACAGGACCCTCGTGGCCACCCCTAAGCCTATGAACCAGAGAGAGGTGCCGGCAGCTTTCTGGGAGCCGCGCGGAGACAGTCAGGCACCTTGCCTGCCCTGTTGCAGGCAGCCAACTGGACTTTTAATGGCGTGGTCAGCAGTGCTGACCAGAGCTGCCAGGGTCCCCTTTCAACTGGGCATTCCAGTCGAAAACCAGATGCCTTGCAACCCTATACTGGAGCCTGACCCCATTAGCCATTACCCAGGCAAAACTTCCACAAAAGACAATAGATTCTTCTGTGTAAGAACAAGACAACAGGCATATTCCCTGCTGTCACTGATGATCAGACAGTCTAATGCTTCCATGTCACCAGTGAATAGATAGATGGGCAAGAACAGGAAAAGAAGAACAATGAAAAGATTAGAAAAGGAAAAGGGGAGGACATAGGAGGTGAGATTTTCAAGGTCAAAATGACAGGAGAGAGAGTGGAATAAGGAAAGAAGCGTTCCCTTGCCTATCACAGCATAAATATTTGCAGGTCCGTTAATTTGAGTAGATGGTTGGTGACTCTTCTCTTTCCTGTGATCCCTGTGGAAAGATCAGAAACCGTAAGCATATTTAGCAGAGATGTGATGAAAGATTCTGGGCTTAATTAGAAAAAGAAAGCAAAGTTTATCTTGACATATGAGATGTCCAAGTGGAGCAAACATGCACTCACCAAACTGGGCATTCTTTTCTTCTCTCAATACAGAGATTCTTTCTCCTTATTCTAGAAGCAGTAGGAGCAGCCTTTCACAGTTTCATTGACAGCAGCAAAGATGACCGCTCCATTATTTTGCTCCACTTCTATACCATATAAGGGCAAAAAACCTGCTATTGGCTGAAGACAATAGGCAGGATCTTACTGTAGGGGGAGGAGCTAGGGCTCTATAAGAGTAGCTTGGACAAAGCAAAGCAGGACAGAGCAAAGTATTACTTTAAACAGGCTGAAATGGAAATATGCAGGAAAGTAAATGTTTGTTTTCTCCCAAGAAAGCAAGGAATCATGTATTTCTGAAATACAAAGTGTTTCTTGAGTTAGGAAAAATTTACCAACCCCACTGGAGTGGAATGAAAACAGAGGCATAGTTCACATCTGTTAAATATTAAATGCATTACTTGGTCACTAAAGCAATCAGAAATAGCGTGTTTCAGTTGAAGCAAACTAAGGTATGTTGCTAGTTACAATACTAAAAGCTCAGACAAATCATGCTGATCATGCTGATGAATGGAATGTTAGTTAAAATGCTTTTGTTTTAGTAACGTTTATCCATCTTTTGTAGAGTTAAATGTATCCGGTAATGTTCAATGCAAATTATGTGATTCTAACTTATTACCAATATTATACGTAAAAATACTATGATCCTGTAAAAAGCTGTCTACATGAGGCAAAAGAGCAAGTGTAGTAGGAAGGTAGATGTTACAAAGGACATGCTATAAATGTGATTTAACAGAAAATTGTCTTAAAGATGGATTTCCTTGTTAGATAACATCTGCTTTACACACAAACTACAACGCAAGCACTGTTCATAATCAAGGTTTTTTTCACTATAGTCACTAGACTCATTTATTTATTTTCAAATTCCATATTGGATCAGTTTATATATTTAGATAAAGTGAGACTACACTGAATTGCTGTTTGGAATAAAATACTATATATATACTAGATCACCTAGGCTCATTACTATATTACTGTGATTAATTTTGCTTTTGTGCTGTATATTTTACTTTTCTAGATCAGTTTTAAAAAATATCTGCTGCTGTAGATCTCTGATGATGCGCTGGAGAGGTTTTAGTTGGGGCCTGAAGGTGACAGCTAGTGGTGTTCTGTTATTTTCTTTGTTGGGCCTGTCTTGTAGGAGGTGACTTCTGGGTACTCGTCTGTCTCTGTCAATCTGTTTTTTCACTTCAGCAGGTGGGTATTGTAGTTTTAAGAATGCTTGATAGAGATCTTGTAGGTGCTTGTCTCTATCTGAGGGATTGGAGCAAATGCGGTTATATCTTAGAGCTTGGCTGTAGATCTACAACCTATCCTGAAAGATGATCCTTTACTCTCACAGATCTTGGGAGACAGACCTGTCCTCACTTACAGACAACCCCCCAACCTAAAGCAAATACTCACCAGCAACCACACATCACTGAACAAAAACACTGACCCAGGAACCTATCCTTGTAACAAAGCCCGATGCCAACTCTGTCCACATATCTATTCAAGTGACATCATCATAGGACCTAATCACATCAGCCATACCATCAGGGGCTCGTTCACCTGCACATCTACCAATGTGATATATGCCATCATGTGCCAGCAATGCCCCTCTGCCATGTACATTGGCCAAACCGGACAGTCTCTACGCAAAAGAATTAATGGTCACAAATCTGACATCAGGAATCATAATACTCAAAAACCAGTGGGAGAACACTTTAACCTGTCTGGCCATTCAATGACAGACCTGCGGGTGGCTATCTTACAACAGAAAAACTTCAAAAACAGACTCCAAGGAGAGACTGCTGAGCTGGAATTGATATGCAAACTAGATACAATCAACTCAGGATTGAATAAGGACTGGGAATGGCTGAGCCATTACAAACATTGAATCTATCTCCCCTTGTAAGTATTCTTGCACTTCTTATCAAACTGTACTGGGCTATCTTGATTATCACTTCAAAAGTTTTTTTCTCTTACTTAATTGGCCTCTCAGAGTTGGTAAGACAACTCCCACCTGTTCATGCTCTCTGTATGTGTGTATATATATCTCCTCAATATATGTTCCACTCTATATGCATCCGAAAAAGTGGGCTGTAGTCCACGAAAGCTTATGCTCTAATAAATTTGTTAGTCTCTAAGGTGCCACAAGTACTCCTGTTCTTTTTGCAGATACAGACTAACACGGCTGCTACTCTGAAATCTTTCCTTAGAGGTTTTTAAGGTCAGGCTTGACAAAGCCCTGGCTGGAATGATTTAGTTGGGGATTGGTCCTGCTTTGAGCAGGGGGTTGGACTAGATGACCTCCTGAGGTCCCTTCCAACCCTGATATTCTATGATTCTATGATAATATAATTAAATGTAACATTCCTGTGGCAGGGAAAACACCACAGCAGTCCAACACAGTAGCATTTAATTTCAGAAAAGGGAACTACACGAAAATGAGGAAGTTAGTAAAAAAGAAATTAAAAGGCACAGTACCAAAAATGAAATCCCTACAAGCTGCTTGGAGACTTTTTAAAGACACCATAATAGAGGCTCAACTTAAATGTATACCCCCAAATTAAAACCAAAAAAGTGCCACTGTGGCTAAACAACAAAGTAAAACAAGCAGTGAGAGTCAAAAAGGCATTCTTTAAAAAGTGGAAGTTAAATCCTAGTGAGGAAAATAGAAAGGAGCATAAACTCTGGCAAGTGAAGTATAAAAATAGAATTAGGAAGGCCAAAAAAGAATTTGAAGAACAGTTAGCCAAAGATTCAAAAGGTAATAGCAAAAAAACTTTTAAGTACATCAGAAGCAGGAAGCCTGCTAAACAACCAGTGGGGCCACTGGATGATTGAGATGCTAAAGGAGCACTCAAGGACGATAAGGCCATTGCAGAGAAACTAAATGAATTCTTTGCATCGGTCTTCATGGCTGAGGATGTGAGGGAGATTCCCAAACCTGAGCCTTTCTTTTTAGGTGACAAATCTGAGGAACCGTCCCAGATTGAGGTGTCAGAGGAAGTTTTGGAACAAATTGATAAATTAAACAGTAAGCAGTCACCAGGTCCAGATGGTATTCACCCAAGAGTTCTGAAGGAACTCAAATGTGAAATTGCAGAACTACTAACTGTAGTCTGTAACCTATCATTAAATCAGCTTCTGCACCAAATGACTGGAGGATAGCTAATGTGACGCCAATTTTTAAAAAGGGCTCCAGAAGTGATCCTGGCAATTACAGGTCAGTAACCCTGACTTCAGTATCAGGCAAACTGATTGAAGCTATAGTAAAGAACAGAATTGTCAGACACGTAGATGAAGATAATTTGTTGGGGAAGAGTCAACATAGTTTTTGTAAAGGGAAATCATGCCTCACCAATCTACTAGAATTCTTTGAGGGGGTCAACAAGCATGTGGACCAGGGGGATCCAGTGGATATAGTGTACTTAGATTTTCATGAAGCCTTTGACAAGATCCCTCACCAAAGGCTCTTAAGCAAAGTAAACTATCATGGGATAAGAGGGAAGGTCCTCTCACGGATTGGTAACTGGTTAAAAGATAGGAAACAAAGGGTAGGAATAAATGGTCAGTTTTCAGAAGGGAGAGAGGTAAATAGTGGTGTCCCCCAGGGGTTCTGTACTGGCACCAGTACTATTCAACATATTTATAAATGATCTGGAAAAAGGGGTAAACAGGGAGGTGGCAAAATTTGCAGATGATACAAAACTACTCAAGATAGTTAAGTCCAAAGCAGACTGTGAAGAGCTACAAATGGATCTCATAAAACTGGGTGATTAGGCAAGAAAATAGCAGATGAAATTCACTGTTGATAAATGCAAAGTAACATAATCCCAAATATACATACAAAATGAGGGTCTAAATTAGCTGTTATCATTCAAGAAAGAGATCTTGGAGTCATTGTGATAGTTCTCTGAAAACATCCACTCAATGTGCAGTGGCAGTCAAAAAAGCTAACAGAATGTTGGGGATCAGTAAGAAAGGGATAGATAAGAAGACAGAAAATATCAGATTGTCTCTATATAAATCCATGGTATGCCCACATCTTGAATACTGCATGCAGGTGTGGTCGCCCCATCTCAAAAAAAATATATTGGAATTGGAAAAGGTTCAGAAAAGAACAACAAACTGATTAGGGGTATGGAACAGCTTCTGTATGAGGAGAGATTAATAAGATTTGGACTTTTCAGCTTGGAAAAGAGATGACTGTGGGGGGATATGATAGTGGTCTATAAAATCATGACTGGTATGGAGAAAGTAAATAAGGAAGTGTTATTTACTCCTCATAACACAAGAACTAGGGTCATCAAATGAAATTAAGAGGCAGCAGGTTTAAAACAAACAAAAGGAAGTACTTCTTCACACAACACTCAATCAATCTGTGGAACTTGTTGCCAGGGGATGTTGTGAATGACAAAAAGTATAACTGGGTTCAAAAGAGAATTAGATAAATTCATGGAAGATAGGTCTATCAATGGCAATTAGCCAAGAGCATGCAACCCCATGCTCTAGGTGTCTCTAAGGCTTGGTCTACACTAAACCCCCAAATCGAACTAAGGTACGCAACTTCAGCTACGTGAATAACGTAGCTGAAGTTCGAAGTACCTTAGTTCGAACTTACCTCGGTCCACACGCGGCAGGCAGGCTCCCCCGTCGACTCCGCGGTACTCCTCTCGCCGAGCTGGAGTACTGCAGTCGACGGCGAGCACTTCCGGGTTTGACTTATCGCGTCCAGACAAGACGCGATAAATCGAACCCAGAAGTTCGATTTCCAGCCGCCGAACTAGCGGCTGGGTATAGACGTACCCTAAGCCTCGGACTGCCAGATGTTGGGCCTAGACGACAGGGGATGGATCACTTGATAATTGCCCTCTTCTGTTCATTCCCTTTGAAGGAGTTGTTATAAACATTGGGACTAGGCCTTGTCTATACAACAAAGATAACCATGTTTAAACATGGTTGTAGACAAATCACATTATAACTTTTTAAAAAATTGCCTCTGTAGAGAAAAAAATAAAAACAATACCAGAAATCTATAAGAAAACTATATTTTAACCCTGATAGCTACCTAGGCTAAAATATGGTTCCTTAACATAGCCATAACAGTGGAGGGAGCAGTTCTTTCCACGTGGGAAAGAATAAGCATGTTATAACATGGCTTAGCTATAACCATATTAAACATGTTTATTTCTGTTGTATATATGGGGCTGTAGAATGCAGAAGTCCCTTGTTCTCAGCCCAGTGCTTAGTCCACTAGATCATGCTTCCTCTCGCTATTTTTGGCTTCCTCTTGTTGATGCTACAGTGGCTATCAACAGCTGAGTCAGCTCAGTTACCAGCAGACAGCTTAGAAGGGAACTGTGGCAGCTGTACTACTAGCAACAGAATCCTGAAAGGCAGTGCCTCATAAAAAGCCATGAACTGAATGGGCATTCTGCCAAAAATCAAAGTACCTTTGGCTCTGGTTTACATGGACACGAGGGGCCAGCTACAGGGAGGGACCATGAATACTATGATCTTTAGAAAGACAATAATCTGATGACAAACTTTCAATCATAGCAAACAGTTTATATCAGGATATCTTTGCCAGGAAAGGGGACAGAAAACTACATTTTAAAAAAATGAAGTAGTAGGATAAGGGGGAGGGGGAAGAGTTGCCTTGGGCTTTGCAGGGCCTAGAAACCAGCTCCCAATTGGGCCATATTTTTACAAAATTGTATCAACTTAAATGTATAAATCCTAGATTGCAAACTCTCTAGGACAGGGTTTCTCAACTTGTGGGTCATGGGTCGTGACCCAAAATTGAATCATCAGAATGTGTCAAAGGGACATGGAGGCCCTTGAGGGGAGGAGAGTAGTTGGGTCCTGTCCCCACGGAGGTGTGGGAGGCTTGCGGTGGAAGGGCTTCAGAGCCTGCACCTATGTCGCAGCAGAAGCTCCTGCGGCTCCAATCCTGGGGCTGGCTGACGGGGCTTGGCTTCCCACTCTGGGAGTTGCTACCTCTTGCAGGGATCATAGCACCACTCAGGTTTGGCCCTCCATCATTATGATGGAGGGCCAGCCATGCCAAATTTGAGTGATTGGCATTGGGATCCCAGGTGCCAGTTTGCAATGCCACTTATACAAAGTGGCTGGCCCCCCTGAGTGACGCTATGACCCTGTATGTCACAACACCCAGAGCAGGAAGCCAAGTCCAGCCAGACCTGTGGGGCAGGAGTTCCTGCTATGGTACACATAGTGTACTTATTATATTAATGTGTATATCATATACTGTGGGTAAGAATATTAAGTAAACAAGGTTAATTTATTTGTTTTGCTCTAAAGCTATTTATTGGGTTGTGACAGGCCATCGAGTTTACAAATTGTTCCTGAGCCCAAAAAGGTTGAGAACCACTTTTCTAGGGCAGGTATTTTCTTCTGCTATTTATTTGTATAAGGTATAGTACAAGAAGGCCTTAATTCCTGTCTGGGGTCCTGAGACACTATTGCTCTGGAAAGAATAAAAGGTACAATTCCTATAAGTTTGTGTCATTAATTAACCTGAGTGTCCAATACCTTCACAGTATAGCCTCTCCCAACCCTCAAGACACCCAGACAAGTACAGCTGACCTATGTTCATCTATTAAGTAAACATGGTACAACTTGTTCCCAGCTATAATCTAAACTAAGTTAAACTGTACCATAACTATTTAAAAACATGTTATCAGTCAACAATCTGGAGATGATTAGTTTGTTTCATTAAAGATAACTTGCTATCAAGAAGCACCTTTGGCCCAGCTACTTAAGGGTTTTTAGGCTCCTAACTTCCATTGAAATCAATAGAAGCAAAACAGGAATGTTTGCCTCACTAAGATCCCCCTATTCATGAACAATTGCCAGTGTCTTTTCAATCTGCCACATGCACATTCAACAGTTATCCTGCACCTGCTCAGAAAGTAATTAAATCGTTCCTTGATGCTGTCCAGTATCTGGTATATGGTTTCATGAGCCAGGGATACAAAGCGTAGGGCAGCTTCCCCAGAATCACTAGTGGCATTTGTCACAGTCTGTACCCTGGTGTTCATCCTTTTTACAAAACTATGATAAATCCTGTACAAAGTATGCCTTGTGACATATCATTTGAAACCTCATAATTTGCTGATCATTGTTGTCATGGTAAAATGTGTATGGCAACACTGTATGTAAAGTTATAAGATTATACTGTATGACATTGTTGAGACATGCTCCAAGTTTAGAAAAGCAGACAGACACCAGTTCCTCAGAGACAAAAGGCAAACTGATGCCTCAGCCAAGTGTCAACAAAATCAAATGGACTATCACCTGGTTAAGTGGCCATTTTTGGCAGAAAGAAGAGTGTGAGTGAGAAATTTACATCTTGGCTAACAGACTTGCTGTCACCTGAACCCCAGCTGAAGATAATTCTCAAATAAGAGAAATGCTATAAGAAGGGAGAACAGAGGACACAAAACACACCGCACCCCTCATTTTGACTCATGGCATCGACAACATTTGAAAGACAAATGAAGCATCATTGAACTGGGGGAGTGGTCCCGGCTGAAGGAATCCAGCCAGACTGCTGTGAGCATGTGGTGAGAAAAACCTTTTTGCTTCAGGTTCACTTAGCTTGTTAAGTTAGGTATTAGTTTGTGTTTTACCTTTTATTTCTTTGTAACCAATTGTGACTTTTATGCCTCATTATTTGTAATCACTTAAAATTTATCTTTCTGTAGTTAATAATCTTGTTTGTGTGTGTTTGGAATCTCCATGTGAGATAAGAGGGTTTGTGCATATCATTTTCTGTTGGTCTGTCATTTCATTTTCTATGAGCTTGTATTATCCCAGAGGGTGCGGGGCAGTACAAGATGCACATTTCTGGGGACAAGTCTGGTACTGAGAATTTGCTGGTATTGTTCTGCAATATAATTCTGGAATGGCTGGCTAGGAACACTCCTATAACTCAGCTGGGGGTAATTTACATACTAGAGGCTGCCTGTGAGCAGGCCAGGAGAGGTTCTCTCAAAGCAAAGCAGTGTAAAAGGCACCCCAGCTTGGAGAATTGAGGGAACACAGCTGTCCAGCAGTCCAGATTGTACTCTGGAGAATGTCACAGCATTCCAGTGGTGATAATGTGATTGTGCTGGTACAGAATAAGTATCACTGCTTACATCTTTTCAAGAAGTCCTGTATTCCTAAAGATGTGAGCGTCATGAGTCTTCCCTGACCAGCCATCATTAATGTCAGTGAAACACCCTCTGGTAATATACAAGTGCTTGCATAACCAGGCACAAGTATCCCTTTCTGTTTATGTACTAAGCACTAAGGTCAGGGGGAGCAGGCAGCAGAATCAGGCTATGTAGCCTATCACCCCACCACAGTTCAGGAAGTCCATTGCTTCAAGTCCCTTTATTATTTCCTGCACATTGCCCAGAATCACAATACTATGCAGCAGGACACGCTTAATAGCCACGTACACCTGGATGACAACCACCTCCACCATGGACTGATAGCAGCCTGGGATTGCAAACTTCTAGAGCACAATCACCACCCTCTTTTCTACGGTCAAAGCAGCTCTCATTCGGATGTCGCTGCAATGGAGGGCTAAGGCGAGCTAAACAAAAAAACCCCAGGAAAGTGGCCTTTGTATTTGAAAGTTCTACAGCAACTACTGCTCATCTCAGATCTGCCTCACAATATAGCCCCACCACTTCATCCTCATTTCATGGGCCCAGAAATGCCACTCGACCACGTGGAGCTGGTCAGCGAATGCCGGCAGCACCTTGCAATTTTTATGCACTTTCTGCATCATCAATTCTTCCTTCTTGTTTGTCTCATCTTCATCACAGCATCACCAGCTACTGTGGCAGTGGCAGTCATTGAAGCTCTGCAAATATAGAAGGATCATGAGACTTGTCTTTAAAACAAACACAATAACTCCAATCTGTGCAAGGTGATCCTGGATGGCAAGATAGCAGACACTGAAAGAGCAGCACAAAGAATGGTGCAAATTTTTAAAAAGTCACAAAAATTATGGGCTGGAAGAAAGGGAATTGCAGGAATTTAACCCCGAGCTCCCATAATTTCCTGAATGTATTGCTGGTATTCCACAATGAACTGCAAAAATTTCCCACAAAACTGTGGACTGGATGGTGGTGTGATGTTATGCAGTCTATATGGTTTTATAAAAATATGATAATAAATGAATATAATGGAACTGGGATATGCTTCATGCAAAAGGTCTCTTGTAAAGTATCATTACAAAACTTACAATCTACTGAGTGTGATCATCCTATTTGTATAAATGTACCACTCTTGTATCTAAAACTAGAAATATAAAATATAACTCTGAGGGCCTATTGTAATTATGCAAAGTGTGGGCCATTAATGGTGGTTTGGAATCTTGATGACTCCCATTAACGAGGACCATTGTCTGCAGATGGCTGTGTTTTACCTGTGAGTCTTCCTGTATATGTGTGTGCTGGCAAGTCTTGCAGTGACATGTGATCAGGTCATCTGAACTGAAATCTATCTTTAACCTGGAGCTTTTCCAGTGAGGGGGGGGTGGAAACCCAGACTGACAAAGGATTCCTGCCTTATGCAAAAGATATATAAAGGGGTGGAACAGAACAGAGGGAGAAGAGCCATCATGAAGAATTCCCTAGCTACCACCTAAGCTGGAACAAGAGCTGTACCAGGGGAAAGAATTGTGCCCAGACCTGGAAGGTGTCCAGTCTGAGGAAAAATCTTAATGAAGCATCTCTAAGGGTGAGATTACCTGTATTTAGTTTGATTAGACATAGATTTGCGCATTTTATTTTATTTTGCTTGGTGACTTACTTTGTTCTGTCAGTTACTACTTGGAACCACTTAAATCTTACTTTATGTATTTAATAAAATCACTTTTTACTTATTAATTAACTCAGAGTATGTATTAATACCTGAGGGAGCAAACAGCTGTGCATATCTCTCTATCAGTGTTATAGAGGGTGAACAATTTATGAGTTTACCCTGCATAAGCTTTATACAGGGTAAAACGGATTTATTTGGGTTTAGACCCCATTGGGAGTTGAGCATCTGAGTGCTAAAGACAAGCACACTTCTGTGAGCTGTTTTCAGGTAAACCTGCAACTTTGGGGCAAGTAATTCAGACCCTGGGTCTTTGTTGGAGCAGACGGGAGTGACTGGCTCAGCAAGACAGGGTGCTGGAGTCCTGAGCTGGCAGGGAAAACAGGGATAGAAGTAGTCTTGGCACATCGGGTGGCAGCTCCCAAGGGGGTTTCTGTGATCCAACTCGTCACAGGTGGTATTGGGTACACTAGGATACGTAAACATACTGCACCACATCTTTTGCTGACAGAACCTCTGACAGTGAGGAAGCATAGCAACAAAGGCTGCTAAGTGTGCACATGCTCTACTGACATAGAAATGTCAGTAATGTTCTACCAGGAAAACTTTCTAATTTAGACATGGCTTTAGATTGCAAAATCTTTGGTGTAGGCTCGGGACCATCTCTCTGTGTTTGTACAATGCCTACCAAAATGGGGTTCTGGTCCATGACTAGGGCTCCTAGTCTCTATGGCAATACAAATAATAAACAAGTTATAAATGTTATGACTTTCTATTATATGCAATATAGAGAAACATAGCAAAACAGTTTCCAGAATGTGTTACCCTCACACTCTAGGGCACCCCACCTTTACCTTTCCATGGGCTCAAGGCATAACCCAGTTAATTTAAGCACCCCAACCCTTACCCAGTTCCTAGGGCTCAGGGCGAAAGGAAACTACCCTTACTCAGTTCCTAGAACTTAGGGCCACCCTTACCTAATTCCTAGGACTCAGGGCATAATCTTCTGCAGGTTTGAAGGGTCTTTTACCAGTGAAAGAACCTTACACAGTAATATCCTTAACCTCCATTTATTAAGAATTACCAAAACATAATACACATGCTAAGCATACAATGCTCATCACTCCCAATAAAGCAAACAAACTTTTCTCAGTGGGCAATCAAGATTAGATCGTCCGGGACTCCAGCCTCTGCACTGTATGATTGGCAGGATGCTGAGAGCGGGAGTCAGAAAACACTTCCCATATTGAGGGCATCTCATTTTTTGCCTCCCTATCAAAATGCTTATCTTTCTTCTCAGGTACAATTGTAGCAAATACTGACAGATGAGCATCTGTCAGAATTTGCTATCCTGAACCAGGGGATGAGGAAAGGTGAGTGAGGGGAAGCATATTCTGACAGGATTACCATCATCCGTTCTAATTTTCTGGTCTAAAGAGTGAGGAAAGATGAGCAGAAGACTATGCTGCCCCTTGGTAAGCACATAGGCTACAATTTGTAAACATGCTTAACGTAACCCATAAAGTACTCACATAGAATCATAGAATCGTGGGACTGGAAGGGACCTCAATAGGTCATGCATAATGTTAGGAACATGCATAAGTGTTTGAAGGATTGGTGTCTCAGATGGTATGATGATGGATGCTACACAGAATTCTAGAAGGATCAAACAGGAATAGTCAACCTACATCAATCAAAATATTTAGGTGCCTGATCTATCCCAGTGGTCCACACAGTTCTCTTTAAGGATCAGGGCCTAAAAGTTTTCACTAATCTTTTTTCCCATTGATTCATAGATTCCAAGGCCGGAAGGGACCATTGATCATCTAGTCTTACCTCCTGTATAACACAGGTCATAGAAATCCCCCCAAATCATCCAATCTTGATTTAAAAATTGTCAGTGATGGAGAATCCACCATGACCCTTGAGAAATTATTCCAGTGGTTAATTACTCTCCCCATTACAAATGTATGCCTTATTTCTGGTCTGAATTTGTTTAGCTTCAATTTCCAGTCATTGGATTGTGATATACCTTTCTCTGATAGATTAGATATTTGTTCCCCATTTAGGTAATTGTAGACTAATCAAGTCAGTCCTTAACCTTCTCTTTGTTAAACTAAATACATTTTGCTCCTTGAGTCAATCACTTAAAGCCAAGTTTTCTAACTCTCTAATCATTCTTGTGGCTTTTCTCTGAGCCCTCTACAACTTAGCAACATCCTTCTTGGTTGTGGGCACCAGTACTGACCATAGTATTCCAGCAGCAATTGCACCAGTGTCAAATACAGAAGTAAACATAATCTCTTGACTATTACTCGAGATTCCCATTTATGCATCCCAGGATTGCATTAGCTCTCTTGGCCACAGCCTGGCACTGGGCGCTCATGTTCAGCTGATTATCCACCCCCCCACCTCCAAATCTTTTTCTTTGCGAACTGTGGGTTATGAAGGAGCGTCTCCTTTTTGTGCGCGTTGCTCCCTCCGCCTTTCTCTGTTCCACATTCAGCAAGGCCAAGGTTGCCTGTTTGGTGTGTTTTGGGGCGGGGGTTGGGCTTTGCTGAAACTGACTGGGTTTCACGGCTGAACCTGCCTACCCTAGCAGGGAAAAGGAAGACCTGCCTCAGAATCAAGTCTCCAGCAGGCAGGTATCTACAGCTTCCCTGACGCACGTGGCACAGCTAGAGCCCGGGGCACTGGGGTAGAGGAGGCCTCTAACAGCACAGCCCTGTATAGGGCGCTGCGGAGCAGCACAAACCCCGTGGACCTTTCGCCTCCGCTTTTTGGCCCCGCTCTTCTCCCGCCCTTCGCTCAGGGAGCAGAAACTGAAGGTCAGGGCAGAGTGAGAGCCACGGCTGCCAGACTTGCTACTGAGCATGCGCCAATCGCTGGCGCACGTTCAGCAAGGGCAGAGCCTCTCAGGAGGCTGTTTCTGACGCGACAAGGAGCTGGGCCCGCACGAGACGCTCTCGTCTCCTAGCAACCGGACGCACTGCTCCCTCCCGCTCCGCTCGCCGCGGTGCATTATGGGATGGGATCGTGTGAGCGACCACTGCCCGGAGCCCGTGCGGTGCGGGCCTGTTAACGGCTCCCCTGCTAGCGGGGCCGCAGGGCGCGCTCCCGGACAAGGTAGAGGGCGGAGCGGGAAGATAACGGGGCTGGGGTCGATGCAGGAGCAGCTGCGGAGCGGGCTTTGGGCGGGGGCCGTACTGGGGAACCGGGGGCGAACGGCGCATCGCGCCGTTACAGTCTAACGGTTTCCTTCCCCTCCCCTCGCCGTGCCGTGGTCAGTCGCCCTGGCTCTTTGGGAAGGAGCCCATGTCTCCCGCGGTGTCTGTACCCGAGCGCGACGTACCGCAGTGGGGCCCCTCGCCCTCCGGCTGGGGTAAGGGCGGGGGCTCCACCAGCCCCCGGCTCTCCTCTGTCCGGCATTGAGTAGCGCTGGCGAGGGGCGAGCGTTCAGAGACCGGCGTGTGCGAGCTTCAGTTCTGTCTCCCTGCCACAGATACAGGCATGGCAAGACTAGCGCATCGGGCCAGTTATTAGTCCGTTCTCCTAACCCCGGGTACTTCAGATCTGCTCAGAAGCTCTTTGACTGCAGCGGGGCTTGTTACTTTTTCAGACAGACTAGATTTTAAGGGGACGGTGTCCCCTTAAGTCTGTGTTGAAGCTTTTTGTCAGGTTTCAGAGTAGGAGCCCCGTTAGTCTGTATCCGCAAAACGAACAGGAGTACTTGTGGCACCTTAGAGACTAACAAATTTATTAATTTGTTAGTCTCTAAGGTGCCACAAGTACTCCTGTTCGTTTTTGTCAGGGTTTAATTTGAAACCCGCTGAAGTCAGGGTTCGATTTCAGTGAGGTTTGGATTAGGTCTGAAGTTCTAGTTCTTGTGAACGAAAAAAGCTTAGTACTATTCATAATTTTACAATTGTAAGCAGACTTATGCTGAGAAAATATTTGGCATAATTAATGTTTCTCAGGTAAAAATGATGCAAAATGTCCACCTGGCACCTAAAGCAGATGAAGATGATCTTTATTCTGGCTACAATGACTATAACCCCACCTTTGACACAGAGGTAAAACTACTTACCATTTCTCAGTTATATATGTGTGTGATATAAGGCAATCTTCACTGGAGTTGGCATTCTGATAGTGCTTTAGATATGATCAGAAACAAACCAACAAGCATCGCTGCTTTGAAGTTAGTTTTCTTCCACCCATCCATCAAGATTTATCAAAAGTCTCAGAGATCATTTTGAGTGGTTATAATTTCATTGCTGGTTTTCTATTGAGATAGTTTTGTTATGCACCTTCAACCAGTGTCTATTTGCTGTGAAGATTAGAATTTATGAAATATTAAATTGTAACAGTTTAAAAGCAGAGGTTTAGTAGGTTTGTGTTTTGGCATCTGGGGTGAAATCCTAGCCCCATTGAATTCTATGGGAGTTTTGACATCACCTTCAATGGGACCACATTGTGATTTTCTTTGAGTCAAACTTACATATTAAATTGAATAAAATCAAGAATTTATCAAAATAAAATTATATTTGGAAAACTACTGTTGCATAAAATCATTTTAACCCAATTAAATAAGAATGCAGACTAAGCATTCAGTTAATAGCTTCTATTCAATGTTGAACTACTTGAACTTCTTGGGTCCAGTATTCTAGAACTCATTTCTTTTGCCCTAAAGCTGTCCCTCACCACATGCACCTATATATTTCTATGATTCCATGATTTCATAAGTCATGTAAAATAGGGCTTTGGAGCGGAGCCCGGAGCTGGAGTGTGGAGCAGCTCCGGAGCAGTGGAGCTGCAGGTTTTTGCCTGGAGCTGGAGCGGAGCCGGAAAAAGACATAATAGGTCATCTAGTTCATTGATCATTATAGCATATTGAAAATACACTATGTCCTCCTCCATAAGCTAGTAAGATTTATACTACATCCTGCATGTTTAAATATATAAATAGTGGAATACCCAATATATGTTTATGGAATAGCAATATGAGATGCACACTAGGATCAGTTAAGCATTCAAATTAGTACCTGTACAGCCCTTTAGACAGAAATAAAAATGCTGTGTATGGTAACTACTAACTATTATAAATCAAGCTCAATTTCCTCCCAGTGTTTTACTATTCTTCAGTGGTTACTCTGTTTTGACATTGTTCTGTGTAAACTAAAAGTTCTTTAAGTGGTATAATCATAGCTTATTGACACTACAAACTGTAATTTGGCAATATCCAAGGGCATCCGAACACCGGAGCTAGTCCCCCACAGTGGAAATATTGTGGGGGCTCCACCCTCACATATACTTTTGCATGCCTGGTGGGGATGAAGGGGAGGCAGAGGTGAGGGTCAGACCAAAAGGGGCTGAAAGGACTGCTGCAGGGCCCAAAATCAGGCCTGGGAGCAGATAGGAACCCCCAAGCTCCCTTTCCAGCCTGGAACTGGCTTGCCCACCCCCCTCCCCGCCCACCAGGCAAGTCTTGGTATCTCCCCTCACTCCCTCTCCTATTCCTCATCTCCCAGGCAATAGTAAAGCACTGTAGGAGCAAATTACTTATTTTTATTTGTCGTCTTTGGATAGTTCTTACATTTTTGTTTTGTTTCAGGATTTAGAAAATGACACCGCTTTTCAGCAGGCTGTGAGAACTAGTCATGGTAGAAGACCCCCAGTAAGTAAATTTTAAAATATATTGCAATATTTCTAAACATTCTCAGGAGATCTGGATTCTAATCTTGGCTCTGCCACCCACTGCCTTTGGGCAAGTCTCCGTCTCAGTGCATTTCTAAAATGATGATAGAATGTTTAGCCATTTATGTGAGATACAAGGCCAAAATTATTAGAGCTACAGCATGAGATTTTAAACTTCCACCATACAGTAAGTATGGTTCTTATAAATGATTATTTCTTAAATATGTGGATGGGGAAAAGTTAGCCTGTGGAACCTTTGCCAGAGGATGTTGTGAAGGCCAAGACTAACAGGGTTCAAAAACTAATTAAATAAATTAATGGAGGATAGGTCCATCAATAGCTATTAACCAGGATAGCCAGGGATGGCATCCCTAGCCTCTGCTTGCCAGAAGCTGGGAACGGGCGACAGCGGATGGATCACTTGATGATTACCTGTTCTGTTCATTCCCTCTGGGGAACCTGGCATTTGCCACTGTCGGAAGACAGGATACTGGGCTTTGGTCTGACCCAGTTTGGCTGTTCTTGTGTTTATCTGTCAGGGGGTGAGCCTCTCCAACACACCCCTATGTGCCTTCCCCCTTGGGTTCTTTCAATCAATTACCAGATTTACATTGACTCAAGAGCATGCACCCCTCTGTGGAGTCTGATTTATTAAGTTTCTACAAAGTGTGACTTACCTGGCGGAACTAACAAAAGTCACCTTGCTCTGGCTCCTTATAAGACTCCTCGTCAGTTCTTTGTCCCATTTCAGGAGACCTCCTCCTGGAGCTGAGGTTATGCTTCAAACAGTCCCTCCTGGGGCAGCAGGATATACATTAATGAAACAGCCAGCCAGTCTCCTCATAGCAAGAGCCTCAAACCTCTTTCTTGGGGCTGGGTTATAATTTAGCCAGCTGTAGGGCCTTAGCCAGCTTCTGCCTCAACTAGCCCCTTTTTCATCAGTTAATCCTGATGCTAGCAGGATCCAGCAGGCAGCCTTCTTACTCTCTTCAGTGTTTGCAGGCAGCTCCCTGAGATGACAGAGGAGACAGCATTTATGCTGGTCCCCTTCTCCCAGCTCATTCCCAGTTGGTGGGGGAATGGTGGAGCCTTGCTCCACCCTCTCTGCAAGGATCCTGCCCCAGGCCCTTAAAGATACAATGACAGGATTTCCTTCCAGGCATTGTTCGTTCCCAGGACCGCTTCCTCTACATATCCCATCTAGGTCTTTATGTTGGATCCTTCAAATCCTTAAAAGCGACATGGCAGAGTGGCCTGACCTTATTCCTATATAAAAGGATAAAATGAGCCAGATATTGATTAGAATGAAGTGACAGATTCTAAAGAGTCCCCACATAATGCATCCATTCAGAAGGAAGTTGGCCTTGGCATACCTCAAGGGTGGAATGGAGTATAATATACCAAACTCTGGAGTGTTGTTGCAATTTAATTTTATTCAAATAATGTTGGTTACTTTTATTTAGTTATGACTTCAAAACTCTTACACCCCTTTTCAAAATAAATGGAAAATTGATATGTAGACCCTACTTTTGAAATTTGTATTCTATTGTAAGGACTGTGTGCTTCTAAACAAGATCTGAAACCGTTAAGAATCATGTGCAGTTTAATCACCAGAAAGGTACATACACCTCTACCTCGATATAACTCTGCCTCCCCTCCCCGCCGGAGTACTGCTTTAACGCGTTATATTCTAATTCGTGTTATATTGGGTCACGTTATATCGGGGTAGAGGTGTATTTTAAAGAGGGAGCTATGATTTATATGAATAAAACTGAACATAGAGACATCACTATAGAACTTTCTGTACTTTTTTTAATGTATGATCATTTCTGTGAACTTGTTTTATTAACCAATGTAAAAAAGACTGAGTAATCTCATTTGGATTAATTATGGTTTGTTTGGTTTTTTTTTACCAAGATGACAGCCAAAATTCCAGGCACATCAGCTTCACGACCTTTAGCTACTGGGTTTGGGGTAAGTTTTAGTTCTGTGTTTTAAACTTAATCAAAGAGAGGCTCTACCTGGAGTCTTGCTTGAGTCTATACAATCCTCTAAAGCCTATGTACGGTGTTGTCTCTTTTTGTTTCAATCCTTTCCTCCAGTGAGCCACACTCATTGCTTAACTTTGAATATCAGCAGCTGTGCACTTGGATAAGGCACAGTTACTGATTTTTCAAGATACACGACAGTGCTTCCTAGGTACTGAATTGGGGGCAGAATCCAACATTAAAGGTTTGATTGAACTTGCTTTGAAATTGATGGGAAGGCTTCCATTGATTGCAGTGGGAATTGGACTGTACCCTTTGTGTTTATGTGGTGGACAGTTTTGGAGTATGCTATAGAAATTGCATGATGCTAAGGTAAATATTAAATTTTAAAGAATTTTCAAATTACATTTAATTTTATACAGATTTCTTTCTAGTACTTAAACCCTAAATATAGACAAGATCATTTGAATAACTAATTATTAATTACTTTAATTATATCTATATTTGATGCCTAATTTCTCTTCGGTCATCTTGTGGCTCCCACTACCATTGCAAGATTAAATTGGAAGGAACATTCTTGAGTGCTTTTTATCTAGTCCTATTTAAATAACTCAAGCAATGGAACTACCCTTATAAACTATTCCACAGTGCACTGGACTTCAGTTAGGAAATTATTCCCAATAGTCATAATTTTCCTGTTGTCTAATTTGATGTCATTACTTCTAGTTACACTCTCTCGGAACACCTTAAAATTCCTCATTCTCCTCAGTGTTTAGATCCTTTAAGTATGTGCTTCTCTAGACAGGTATATTGCTTTAGCTATCTCTTAGGCAAGCTCGCTGGTTAGAATTTTCAAAAGCGCCTAAGTCCCATTGAAAGTCACTGAACTGTAGGCTTTCCTTTGTCCCTGCCCTTTGATCTGGACACACCCCTTTACCAGATTATTTCCCCCCCACACATACACTCATAGTTGTGGATATTTGGTGTAGGAATTAGTGGTGTTTGGAGAAATTAGTTTAGTAAAGGGCTGTGTGCAAGGGGCAGTTCCCATGGTAATGGAAGGCTGGCATTATTATTATTTGTATTATAGCAGGTAAGGGCTCCAGTCAGGAACCAGGACCCCATTGTGCTAGGCACTGTACAAACATGGAACAAAAAGAAACTCCCTGCCCCAAGAGTTTACAGTCCAAATATAAGACAAGAGAAAAAAGATAAATATAAACAGACCAATGGGGAAGTATAAGGAAGCAATGAGACAAAATGGTCAGACTGGTACGCTGTGGTCTCAGCATTCCAACAGTCTAACTGTTGTCAATGTTTTTCTAGGCCTCACTGAAAAGGAGGATTCTGAAGGGGCATAATGAGTTAGTTTTCAGATGTTTATAGGGAGCTTGTCCCAAGCATGAGGGGTAAATTTGGGAAAAATCATGAAAGTGCTTGAAAATTTAACAAGTGTTCAATAAAGGCTGACATAATGAGATGATTGGAGGCAGGAGTCAACCTTTCAATACTGGAAGAGAGATGATAGGTAGCACGTGAGATGTGTCATGAAAGGCCTTGAAAGCGAAGACAAGCAGCTTATGTTTGATACAGTTGAGAAGAGGAAGCCAGTGAAGGGAATCAACAAGATGAGTGACATGGTCAAAGCAGTGGGCTTGGAAAATGATCTTTGCAGCAGTATTATGAATAGATATGAGTGGGGCAAGATTGCATTTGTTAAGACCAGAAAAAGAATGATGCAGTAATCAAGATGCAATATAGTGAGAGTACAAGTTTTAACTGTGTGGCTAGATAGGAAAGGATGTATCTTAAATATCTTATTCAGAAAGAATCTCTAGTGAGACAGAGTTTAAACTGTGGTGCATGATCTACGGTATACAGTAGTTATCACAACAGTAAGGTGGGGGCCTGTGGGTGGAGAAGTAGATGGTCTTTACTATTAGGTGGCTTAACTTTTCATTCACTTGCTGTCGTGTGTTATGAATGCAGCAGCCGTTACTGTTTATACATGAAGATGCTTAAGTGGCAGGGAAGGGGGTAGAAGTGTATCTGCTGATGGAAAACATATCATCAATTATCTGTTGCAAATTAACCCTTGTATATCTTCTCTGTTGTAGGCTAAAATCTGGCAGAAAAGCATAGCTCACAGTGAAGAAGCTTTTATGGGCACCTGGCCCCATTTTATCAGGTTTAGGTTAGGGATATAAAATGTTAACTGGTTAACTGGCCCTCAGCTGACCCCAGCCCCATGGCTGGCTCAACGGCCAGAACAACCCCAGCTCCTCCCCCCTTTAATTGATTAACCCTTTAACCAATAGAATTTTAATCGTTTAAATGGTTAACTTTTTAAACAATATTTACATCTCTAGGTATAAAGCATATAACTTATAGTTATAACATGAACAACAGCCAAAGTCGTCCTAAATCTAATTAAAAAATAAAAACTACCTATTGTACCAGGTCTATCAGGATGCACCTCTCTACTAATTTTTGTGTTGATTGACAATTAAAAAAAGTCAATAATGAAATGTACAACTGCCATGGACAAATTTCAACCAGAGCCCATTAAAAACTGGTGAACAGAGACTAAACAAAAAGTATACAGAAAATTCAAAGGGCGTAAATCTGTGAAATTTTACAAGGCTTGTCTCTTACTTCTAGAGAAAAACAGGGAATTTATTTAAATTTTAAATCCATTTTATAACTCAACCATAACTATGGAGTTGTTATCATGTACCTTCATAATATTTATGCCCTACAATAGAAGCATATCCTGACTCAATGAAGTCAATGGGAGTTTTGCTATTGATTTCAAGGGGAGCAGGATCATATCCTAAAGTTGTACATTCATGAGACAGAAATGACTACGTATTTAAGTATTTATAGTTTTGGTTCTAAACTTCTAAAGTAGAAAAAGAGCCTATGATTCTTAATTTTAATATTTTTTTATTTTGGTAGTCAAAGACCGCATTATCGTCATCAATGGGAAGACCAATGACAGGAGCTATACAGGTAATATTTTATTTACTTTGAGTGTGGGCTCAGTATGCTGAAGTTATACTGTGAACGTTCTCTTTTTAATGCAAATGTTCCAGGAGGTGGATATGCTGTCTCTTTGCCAGCTGTGAACTCTCCCAAGCTTGGGGATTTCTCAGCTACTGAATTACAGCTGGTTTCTAGACAGCTTGTGCCTCTTTGTCTTGTCCAATTCTACTCAATCTGACCCCTAATTTCTCAGGGCTCTCAATCCTTGTTGCCCAGGAAAAAAAGAACTCTTGACACTCAGCATGACAGCATGTGACAGCACATTACAGAGCCACTAGTTTAACAGGACAGCCCTTAAGAAGAATATTTTAAAAATCAGAGACAGTTATATGGCATATGTTAAAATTATCGGCAACAAAAACAAAAAGGGTTAGGGTTATCTGTGTAAAAAGGCATTTGGAATAAGATATGTGAATAAAACAGTTTGTTTGTAACTTTTATTACTTAGAAATAATTCAGTTATGTATTTTGCTACTGTAGAGTCTGTTATAGTATACCTAAGGGTTGTGAAAGACACTGGTCAGCGTAAACAAGGCTTACTGATGCTAGGTCAGGCTGTATCAACCATAAAGCATGCTTCCCACTTATGTTCCAATATGTAATTTATCCCCCTGCTTTTCCCCCATTTTTGGTTTTCAGAATATTTTCAATTATAAAAATGTCTTTTTCTTTTAATTTAAGGATGGAGTTGCTCGACCTCTGACAGCAGTTCATGCAGCAGGTTACACTAAAGCAGCTTTGAGAGGTAGGATGGATAGAATTCACTGTCTGTCTTGGAATTCACTGTCTGTCGTAGAATTTACTGTTCTCAGTGCCATGTGTTAATTTGCAGGTTCTGTATTTGATCCCCTTGGTCAAGCAAGAGGTCCTGCTCCTCCTTTAGAAATGAAAAATGAAGATACGTATGTAGCCATGTTTTTGTTGTTCTGTTTTGCCACAAATGCTTTCTGTGTTCTTAGAAAAATCACAATAACATGGTACTCAGGAAGCCTAAGGGCCAGATTCTCTTTCTGCAGGAAGAGGCCCAGATCCTGCAAACATGCACAAGCTTAACTTTACTAGATTTCATAGAGTTCAAGGCCAGAAGGGACCATTAGATCATCTACGCTGTCTTCCCTATTAATTGTCACCCAGATATCCTTATGTTCAGTCTAGTTATTTTAGATCGACTAAAGTATTTCGGTCCTTGGGAAGCTAAACTGTTATGTACCCCAGGCAAAGAACAAAAGAGACCGAGGTGCTGCCAATGCCTGAGGCCCCTGCAGTGGCAGGGAATTGATTACGCCCAGGTAAGCGTAGCAGGCGATCCACGCTCCATGCTACAGAGAAAGGTGAAAACCCCCTAAGTTTCCTGCCAGTCTTACCTAGGGGGAAAAAATTCCATCCCAATCCAAAATCTAGCCATCAGTTTGACCCTAAGTATGTCAGCAAGAAACTCCAGCCAGGCATCTAAGACGATTCTCTGTACCATCTCAGAGCACTGGTCCAAACGCTGATGGTTCAGAAGAAAGTGAACCCCATCCCCACCCTAAGAATACATTTGACCAGTAGTGCATCAGGTCAGGAGATTCCGTCCTGTTCCCTGCAGGTGACCAGCTGACACCCTGAAACATGGGGTTTGATTATTTTCATTGTCCTAATGTGGAGCAGCAAGTATTAAGAGTAGGGGTGGGCAAACTTTTTGGCCCAAGGGCCACATCTGGGTGGGGAAATTGCATGCAGGGCCATGAATGTAGGGCTGGGGCAGGCAGTTGGGGTGCGGGAAGGAGTGCGGTGTGTGTGGGAGGGGGTGTGGTGTGCAGGAAGGGGCTCAGGACAAAGGGGGGTGCAGGGACAGGTGTGGAGTGTGGGAGGGGGCTCAGGGCAGGAGGTTGGGGTGCAGGAGTGGTTTGGGGTGCGGGCTCCAGCCCGGTGTGTCGTACCTTGAGTGGCTCCGGGGTGGCAGCGGCGCGCAATGGGGCTAAGGCAGGCTCCCTGCCTGCCCTGGCCCCGCACCGCTCCCGGAAGTGGCTGGCACCAAGTCCCTGCAACCCCTGGGGAGTGGGCAGAGGGCTCCATGTGCAGCCCTCACCTATGGGTACCTCTCCCGAAGCTCCCGCTGGCCGCGGTTCCCCGTTCCTGGCCAATGGGAGCTGCGGGGGGGGGGGTGCCTGCAGTTGAGGGTAGCGTGTGGAGCCCTCGGCCCCCACCTCCCCTAGGGGCTGCAGGGACGTGGTGCTGACTGCTTCCGGGAGCAGTGCGGGGCCAGGGCAGGCAGGGAGCCTGCCTTAGCCTTGCTGCGCCACAGGGGTGGGGTGGCAATCCCGTGGGCTGGATCCAAAGCCCTGATGCGCCAGATCCGGCCCTCAGGCCGTAGTTTGCCCACCCCTGATTAAGAGCACGCTCACAGCAATGCAGGGATCCTATTCTATTCTTTCCATGGCCATGTAGGAAGGGGATGACCCGGGGAATTCACAGATTCCAAGGTAACCAAGTAATTCAGATTATTCTGTAACAGTAACCTATCCCTCTTATTATTTACTATCCCAGCAATCTGTGTCATCTGTAGACTTTAGGGTGACCAGATGTCCCGATTTTATAGGGACAGTCCCGATATTTGGGGCTTTTTCTTATATAGGCTCCTATTACCCCCCACCCCCTGTCCTGATTTTTCACACTTGCTGTCTAGTCACCCTAGTAGACTTTACCACAAAAGATTTTCTGTAATCGTCTAGATTGTTGATAAAAATATTAAATAATATTGGACCAATGTGATACCACCATAAATAGTACCACTGATTTCAATGAAACTACTTACGGTACTAAAGTTAAGTGTGTCCTTAGGTTTTTGCAGGCTTGGGGTTTGTGTGATTCCTGTTGAAGTCATGGTTGTTCATATCCTGCAGAAAGAGAATAGAGCCTCTAGTGGTTAAAAAAAAAACTAGCTTTCCTCCCACCCCACTCTTGTATTTTGTGCTCTGTCCGTGGCTCGGGATTCTGAATATAGGTGTGGCTTTTGTAATCACTGAGTGCTGTGGTACAGAAGAGGATCAGATCCATTAGAGGACTGGAAGAGTACTTGCTTGGCAAGGGATGCTAGTGGTACTTGTAGACTGATAGCAGGAATTTCAGTGTATCTTCCCACTAGGAAAGACACAGGAAATGTTACCACTTCTTCCCTCTGTTCCTTCTTTCCAGGATCTCATAACCCAAACAGACTTCACATATTCCAGAACTGAGGTGGTGAATGTTACTAGTCTAGTGTAAATGTTGGATGGTGCTAGATAGAGACTTGGCACAAAGCAGATTGGGGAGGAGGGATTCATGCAGGGCCATTGGGCTTCCTGAATGCCAGGGATAGTGGGACATGCTGTAAGTGGAGAAAGAAGGGAAATAATCAGATTATTACGCAGCTAATTTTTTGTCACAGATTAAATAATTGTGGATCAATCACAGCTTTTGATAAAATCTGTAATTTTGATGAAAAGTTGTAATAACACTGTTTAAAAAATTATCATTACAAATTGAATTTCTACTTTTGATTAAACTAGCTCTTTAAAATAGTACATATGCATTATTGGATTTCCAGTGGGTTCTTGAAAGTTTCACCCAATGCATGCATCTATACTATCTTTATCCAAACAGCTCAAGTTGAGGCTTGTTACATTAAGAGGATTAGAGCCCAATAACCCAAACCTCTTTTCTGTCATTAAATGGATCGCTCGCTGAACATGGTAAAACTGCAGGATCTTCTCTTTTTCTTCACTGGCTCACATTATTGATAGAACTTTTGATAGTGCAGTAACAAAGGGCCACTTGTACAGTTGTATTGTCCATTAAGAAATGTCAGATGCTATGGCATGTTAATGAGACCCAGGACAGCTATAATACATTATTTTTAATATACTGTATTCAAAAATCTTTCTATTATTACTGGTATTTGCATAAGACAAATGATCCATTATTTACCCAATTTTAGTCCAGAAGAAAAGATTAGACAGTTAGAAAAAAAAGTGAATGAGTTGGTTGAAGAAAGCTGCATTGCCAACAGCTGTGGAGACTTAAAATTGGTAAGTTATCTGGGTTTCATTTGTCTTTTAATATTATTATATGCAGGGACATTTCAAACATGCAAATATGCTTTTTAAATGTTAAATTGACTTTTGGTTGGTCATAAAATTTCCAGTTGTTAAAGTTAGGTTGTCTTAATTTTGATATTGTTATGGCTGATTTTGTGGTCGTGGTCTGCATTGCCACAAAGGAGACAGAAGCTTGATGCTTAGTGTGTGTGTGTGTGTGTGTGTGTGTGTCTCTCTCTCTCTCTCCTCTCCACCCAAGTCAGTGATACTTGGAAATGCTAAGATAATGTGCCTAATATTATATAATGATGATCACTGCTGTCACATAGGGTATGTCTACACTGGCAGAGTTACAGTGCCGCTCAGAGAACACTGAAGGGAAACCACTGTAGTGTGTTCACAGTGTCAGCTGCCTGCACAATAGCATGTTCACACTTGCGGCACTTGCAGAGATATTTGGAGTGGTGCACTCTGAGCAGCTATCCCACAGAGCATCTCTTCCTCTTTTGCTGAGTTGTCGGAAGGTGGAGGGGGTCGCGGGGCATCCTGGGTCCTGTCCCAATGCCTCATGATGCATTGCTTCACATCCCAGCAATCCCTTCCATCCGCATTTGGCGCCATCTTTCAACAGTTTGTGTACTGCGCCCTCTGCTCTGCCTCTTTGGTCTGCAGGAATGGATCCCGCACTGTTGACCAACATGCTGCTTGTTCTCACTAACACGTCATGAGTGGCAGTGGAGTTATTCCTTAAACTACAAAGGCAAGAGGAGTTTGACATTGATCTCGCCACGCGTAGTAGCTATGACACAAGATTGCTTGTGGCATTCACGGAGGTGCTGACCACAGTGGAACGCCACTTTTGGGCTCAGGAAATAAGCACTGAGTGGTGGGATCACATCGTCATGCATGTCTGGGATGACTAGCAGTGGCTGCAGAACTTTCGGATGAGGAAAACCACATTCATGGGACTGTGTGATGAGCTCGCCCCAGTCCTGCGGTGCAAGGACACGAGAATGAGAGCTACCCTGCCGTTGGAAAAGCGCATGGTGATTGCACAGTGGAAGCTGGCTACTCCAGACTGCTACCAATCAGTCGCTAACCAGTTCGGAGTGGGAAAGTCGACCGTTGGACTCTTGTTGACAGAAGTGTGCAAGACCATTAATCGCATCCTGCTCCGAAAGACCGTGACTCTGGGCAACGTGCGTGACATTGTGGATGGCTTTGCACAAATGGGCTTCCCTAGTTGCAGACCCCCCTCTGGACCCTCCCTCATGGCATGCATATTCCAATTCTGGCACCAGACCACCTAGCCACCTAGTACGTTAATCGGAAGGGGTATTTCTCTATGGTTCTCCAGGCGCTCGTGGATCACTGTGGGAGTTTCACAGACATTAACGTAGGCTGGTCTGGACAGGTGCATGACACACGTATCTTTTGGAACACTGGCCTGTTCAGGAAGCTGTTCAGGGACTTCCTTCCCGGACCAGAAGATCACTATAGGGGAAGTCGAAATGCCCATTAGGATCCTGGGACACCCTGCCTATTCCTTAATGTCGTGGCTTATGAAGCCGTACACAGGTCACCTTGACAGCAGCAAGGAACAGTTTTACAACAGGCTAAGCAAGTACAGAATGACTATTGAGTGTGCTTTTGGCCGTTTAAAGGCCCGATGTCACTGCCTATATGGGAGGCTGGACCTGGCTGATGACAATATTCCTATGCTTATAGCCATATGCTGTATGCCCCATAATATTTGTGAAGGGAAGTGTGAAAGTTTCACTCAAGGCTGGACCGCTGAGGCTGAATTTGAACAGCCAGAGACCAGGGCTATTAGAGGAGTGCAGTGCGGTGCGGGGCCATAAGGATTAGGGATGCCGTGAGGCAGCAATTTGAAGCTTAAATCCACTAATATTTGTTGCAATGCTTGGGAGTGCAGTACTTGTAATGCTAGGAGGTGATTGTGATTGGTGCAGACGATGCACTGTGAAGGTTTAAGAAAATTGCCTGTTGATTTGCAGGGCTCTGCTTTCAATTAATAAAATAAAGATTGCTTTCAAACCAAAACAATTCTTTTATTAAAAAACAACAACTTGAGAGAGACAAAAAAAAATCAGCACTGAGGGGGAAGGTAGGGTCCTAGGAGGAGGTGGGGTCCTGGGACGGTTAAAGATTTGTGTATGTCCAGGTATCATATCCAACCTTCTCCTTTGTAGTATAGTGCCTCAGGTACTGTACTTTAGCAAGACTAAATTGCAAAGGGGTGGGTGTTGAGTGCAGGGGGTACTGGGAATCTGCAGTGCTGGACTGTGATGAGGCAGGAGTGGAATGCAGCAGGTACAGACTGGAGCCAGGAGGTTGATAAGAGTGTGTTGGCAGTGTCTGGGTTGCGCGTGGGAAAGAGTTTTGCGACAGCAGCTGCAGGGGAGAGTGGGTGTAGAAATGCTTGATTCGCAGTGCTAGTAGCGCTTAGAGCGTGTCTGCTTGGTGCTTCATAACGTTTAAAAGCTGCTCTGTGGCTTCGTTTTGGTGTGCCGCATTCTCCTTTTGGTCCCTCTTCTCGCTGTCCTACCACTCCTTCAATTCTTGTTTTTCGGCTGCGGAATGCATCATGACATCATCCAGAAAGTCCTCTTCAGTTCTTCATGGCCGCTTTCTAATTCTGTGCAGCCGTTCAGCCAGCAATAACAAAGAGGGAGGCTGGGCTCCCACGGTCATATCTGTGAAGTCAAAATGCAACGTTTTACAGGAGCAGAATTGTTTGCAACACACAGACCACTGATTCGGTGATTTAAAACACAGCCACTATTCACATACCTGTCACTAACTGGCTGACCCCAGGCAAGCACACATGAGCCACAAGACCCCCAAAATGGTGAGTAATCGCAGGGGCTGGGTAAATCAGTGTTCCAGGACTGTACTGTACACTGAGCACGTGGCTTTAGGGGAGAGCCAGCACTGTAGGGGGGGGCCTTATAATCATTCCTGTCCCCACATTTTCCACAGGCTGTGTTTATTGTGGAAGATATCTCACAGCTGAGGGTGAGCAGGGAATCAAGGGAGGGTCTTCTCCAAGACTGCGACTTCCGCCCTGGCCCTTATGCAGCTCGCCTGTGTGCAGCAATGTCCCCCTTCCTCCCCCCGCCCCATGATGGCAGAGTGGCATAGGAAAATTACCCTTAATGAGGCAAGAAACAAAGCAGCTCTGCCAAAGAACCTGCAGCAGCAGATTGCCCAGTATCTTCATGAGGCAGATTCCTGTGAAGTAAGGGAGTCAATCAACACCCTGTTCCGCCGCTCAGACTGGACATGTGGTGGTACGCACATCATACAGACACAAGCCTGCTTTCTGCAACCCTCCTGCCCCTAACAACTCGCTTCAGCAATTCCCAAAATCAAAGCCACTTACCAGGTGCCTCCTCTCCTGTTTGTGCTTTGCCAAGATTCGACAGCTGTGACTGGCTAGCCGCCTCCAGGGTAGAGAAGAGTTCCTGGCTGCATGCATCTCTGACCTCCGAGTCTTCCTCTGCCTCTGGGTCCCTCTCCCACTTACACATCCTCGTTCCAAGATTTCCTCCTCTTGGCTCGGTCCACTCTCGACTTGCACATGAATCACTGAAGTATCTATAGTGGCCTTCACAGTGGAGGTGGGTCACCACCGAGTATCATGTCCAGCACTTTGTAGAACCAGCAGCTCATGGGTGCAGCACCGGCGTGGCAGGTTGCCTCCTGCACCTTGTGGTAGGCGCTCCACAGTTCCTTCACTTTGACCCTGTACTGCAGTGTATCCCACCCAAGGCTCCTTTCTGTCATGCATCGTGAAATCTGTCCGTAGGTATCATAATTCTTACGTCTGGAGCGCAGCTGGGACTGGACAGCCTCCTCTCCCCAAATGCTGATAAGGTCCAACAGCTTGGCATTGCTCCAAGCGGGGGATCACCTGGTGCGTGGAGCAGGCATAGTCACCTGGAAAGATGGGCTGAGACCACTGCACACGTCACCGAGCCAGCAAGAAGGGGACTTTCAAAATTCTCAAGGAATTTAAGGGGCGGAGCTCATGGTTGGTCACCTGAGGGCAGGGCAGTAGAGTTCAAACCAATGACCAGAGAGGTGAGAACAGTCATTGTGGGACACCTCCCAGAGGCCAATCGCAGTACTGCAATCGACCAGGGTGTCTACACTGGAACCGTGGCACTGTAGCCACAGTGCCGAAAGCTGTACGCCTCTCATTGGGGCAGCTTTTTTACAGCGCTGCTACTGCACATTTTCTGCACACTAAGTGGCGTGGCAGTGTGTACACCTCAGGAGTTACAATGCAGAAAGCTGCTTTACTGCGCAGAAACTTGCCAGTGTAGACAAGGCCATAGTGTTTTAAGGCTAGATTTTTTTATTTTTTTTTTTAAGTTATTAGGCCTAAATACTTTTAAAAATCTGGCCCTAAGTAAAATGGTGTGACTGTTTTTTGTTTTCATATTTTGTTTATGACATTACTTCTCATGCTCTTTTTGAGATCCTGCATTAACTGTAGGGTGACTAGTGTATTATGGAGGTTGCTTTGCTGAATTTTCTTTCGGAATATTGTTTTAATCTAAACATGCTTTTTGTGTAATATTACTGCTTATCCAGGGCTGGCTCCAGCATTTTTGCCACGATCAGTGGCACTTCGGCGGCAGCTCCGCCGCTGCCGCTTCATTCTTTGGCGACAATTCGGTGGCAGGTCTTTCCCTCCGACGGACTGAGGGACCTGCCGCCGAAGAGCCATACATGCCGCCCCTTTCCATTGGCCGCCCCAAGCACCTGCTTGCTGTGCTGGTGCCTGGAGCCGGCCCTGTGCTTAGCTGTTATAAGGTGTGTGTGTGTGCATATGCTCTGTGTGCATAAAGGAAATGTATATGAAAATAATGTATTAATTTCTATTTTAAATATATGGGAGTGGGTCTTGAGAGGGAAGACAGAAGGCAAGACTAAACTGTAATATTTGCTTTAAGGCTCTGGAAAAGGCAAAAGATGCTGGAAGAAAGGAAAGAGTGTTGGTGAGGCAACGTGAACAAATTGCATCTCCAGAAAACATCAACTTAGATCTCACTTACTCAGTAAGTGCTGAAATGTCTGTGTGCCTGAATAAGATCTGGGTGTAAAGTGTGCTTTTCAGTAACATGCCTTTTTAATGAAATTGAGTTTGCTGTAATGCACGTATTTTCTGAGAGTTCCCAGAACAAATTTCCAGATCAGATACACTGTATATTTAGAAATGTTTTTGGAAATAGTTACTGTAATTTTGGAAAATAGCAATTAAAGGGTACTTTTGTTGTTGTTAATATTCCTAAAGCTTAATGATAATTTTAAAATTAAGGGTTTGTCTTCAACTCTTAAAATTGGTAGTAGGCTTTAAGAAAAGATTATGTAGGGTCTATGCCCTAATATTTAAGGAGAATTTAAAGTTGTACATTAGTTAATACTGTACTGGAAGTATTTCACTAAGAATATGTCAAGCCAGGCTAAACTGATAATATATTTGAAGGTAAGTTAAAAAATTAAAAATAAGAAAGTGATGGATATAATTTATCTGGATGCAGACAAGGATTGTCTGTTTTTCTTAATAGCATCTTGCAGAAGTCTCCCTTCTTGAGCAGATAGACCACAAATAGGGGCGTACGCCTTGTTGAACTACGCTAAAAATTACACACATTCTATGAGTTACAAATAAAAAAACATTTTAATAACAACCTCACCTCATAATTTACTCATATTTAGGCCTAAAAAGTAACATTAACTGTGAAGAGAGTTCTTTTGCCAAGGGATAGCTTCCTCTGAATAGGTGGATATCATGAGGCTCATGATAGAAGTATACAAAATAACAAACAGTATAAGCAGGGATGGCCAAACTTACTGATCTTCTGAGCCCCGCTTCTTCTGAAGTCCTGAGCCCCGGCAGGTGCCTCCTGCAGGGCCGAAGCCCAACCAGCCTGCCGTAGGGAAGAAGCCCCACGTTCTCCCCGCAAGTCTGGTAGGCGGAGAATGGGGGGAGGGACATATGGTTTTCTGCAAGCTGCACTTTAACTGTAAAAGAGTTAACATGCAGCTTGGGAGCCATGGTTTGGGCACCCCGGTATAGAATAAGTAGATAGGGAACTTCTGTTCATTCTGTCTCATAATACAAGAACAAGGGGCATTCAGTTCAATTGAAAGTCCAAAATTGTTCAAAGCTGATAAAAGGAAATACTTTTTCACCCAACACACAATTAGACCATGGAACACATTACTACAAGATACATTTGCAGATAAAAAAATTCCATTTTATGTTTGTCCTGTGTGTTCTCCACAGCTTATGTACCGACATATTTAGGATGCAAAATGTTTGCTACCTCTTCCTTAGATAACTGGGAAAATGGGAAGTATGAGGCCTTGTCTACACTACGAGAGTAGTTCGATTTTACTTAAATCGAATTTTTGGAATCGATATTGCAAAGTCGAACGTGTGTGTCCACACTAAGGACAGTAATTCGACTTTGTGAGTCCACACTAACGGGGAAAGCGTCGACATTGGAAGTGGTGCACTGTGGTCAGCTATCCCACAGTTCCCGGAGTCCCCGCTGCCCATTGGAATTCTGGGTGGAGCCGCAAATGCCTTCTGGGTAAAAAAAAGGTGTCCAGGGTGCTTTTGGGTAACTGTCGTCATCCGTCCATCACTCCCGCCCTCCCTCCCTGAAAGCGCCGGCGGGAAATCAGTTCGCGCACTTTTCTAGTCAGTGACAGCGCGGACGCCACAGCACTGCGAGCATGGAGCCTGCTGCAACCATCACTGCAGTTGTGGCCGCTCTCAACGCCTCGCAACTTATCATACACCTTTCCCTGAGGCAGATGCAGAAAAGTCAGGCGAGCAGGCCATCACCGCGTTGACGTAGCCTCAAGTCTGAGAGTAGCACAGACCTCTCAGAAAGCAGGGGACCCAGCGCCGAGAACATCACGGTGGCAATGGGTCATGTTGATGCCGTGGAAAGGAGATTCTGGGCACGGGAAACAAGCACTGAGTGGTGGGACCGCATAGTGCTGCAGGTCTGGGATGAATCCCAGTGGCTGCGAAACTTTCGCATGCGGAAGGGAACTTTCCTGGAACTTTGTGAGTTGCTGTCCCCTGCCCTGAAGCGCAATGACACCCGGATGCGAGCAGCCCTGACTGTCCAGAAGCGAGTGGCCATAGCCCTGTGGAAGCTTGCAACGCCAGACAGCTACCGGTCAGTCGCGAACCAGTTTGGGGTGGGCAAATCTACCGTGGGGGTTGTTGTGATGCAAGTAGCCAAGGCAATCGTTGATGTACTGCTGCCAAAGGTAGTGACCCTGGGAAACGTGGAGGCGATCATAGATGGCTTCGCAGCGATGGGATTCCCAAACTGCGGTGGGGCCATAGATGGAACTCACATCCCTATCCTGGCACCGGAACACCAGGCCAGCCAGTACATTAACAGAAAGGGCTACTTTTCCATGGTGCTGCAAGCACTGGTGGACCACAGGGGACGTTTTACCAACATCTACGTGGGATGGCCGGGCAAGGTTCATGACGCTCGTGTTTTCAGGAACTCTGGTCTGTTTAGACGGCTGCAGCAAGGTATTTACTTCCCGGACCACAAAATAACTCTTGGGGATGTGGAGATGCCTATAGTCATCCTCGGGGACCCAGCCTACCCGCTAATGCCCTGGCTCATGAAGCCCTATACTGGCGCCCTGGACACTGAAAAAGAACTCTTCAACTACCGGCTGAGCAAGTGCAGAATGGTGGTGGAGTGTGCTTTTGGACGTCTCAAGGGGAGATGGAGAAGCTTACTGACTCGCTGTGATCTCAGCGAAACCAATATCCCCATTGTTATTGCAGCTTGCTGTGTGCTCCACAATCTCTGTGAGAGCAAGGGGGAGACCTTTATGGCGGGGTGGGAGGTTGAGGAAAATAGCCTGGCTGCTGATTACTCACAGCCAGACAGCCGGGCGATTAGAAGAGACCAGCGGGAAGCGCTGTGCATCCGGAAGGCTTTGAAAGCAAAGTTCCTGAGTGAGCAGGGTAACCTGTGACTTTAAAGTTTGTGTATTGAGAAGCTAAACCTGCCCCCGTTTCTTTACCCAGTTAATGTTGACTATCCTATCCAGTTACATACCCCCTTCACCCCACTTCCAACACACGTTTCAAAATAAAAATAGTTCTACTTTGTTAAAGCACACCGTTTTCTTTAATACTGTATTCGCGGGAATTTTTTAAAACTGGGACGCAGACTGTGGTGCGGAGCGGGTGTACTGTAGTGGCGCGAATGCAGCTTCTAAACTCAAGGATTGACAGGCTCCGCTGCGGTGGGATGGTTGTTTCAACGGAGCCTGTCACCCCTCCTGATAGGGACTGTGTGTATGGGGGGGTCTATGTGACTTTGTGGCAGGGGGAGGACGGTTACAGATCCCCTGCTGTGTGGCTCTGTGATCCTGCCTAAGGACCGCCGCTTAAGATCTGTAACTGCCCTCCCCTGCCACAAAGTCACAGAGCAACCCACCCCACACCACATAACATGAAAACAACCTCCCAGACTAACCAGGGTAACTAGTCACTGCATCACTGCACTATGTATGTGCCCTGCTGCTGTGCCTGCCCCCGACTATATACCCTGCCAAAGGTGACTGTCCTGTCGAATTACCAACCCCCTATCCCCCCCTCCTCCAAAAGAACATGATGGAAACAGTAGTTAACAGAAACGTATTTTTTATCATCAACCAAACATGGAACTGGGAAAGTGAAACTTGGACGGGGGCTTGTGTCAGGCGGGAAGGAAAGAACTTGTCAAATTTTGGGGAATGAGAGCCTTCTGCTGCTCGAGCTCTCTGCAGGGGTGGAGTGAGAGTTAGCAGGGACTCTGCCGCCTCTCCTTCTGTGCACTTTGGGTGAGGGGAGTATGGGACTTGGTGGCGGGGGAGGGCGGTTAGAGATGGACTGCAGCGGGGCTCTGTCCTCCTGCCTCCGTTCCTGCAGAACATCCACAAGGCGCCGGAGCGTGTCCGTTTGCTCCCTCATTAGTCCAAGCAGGGTTTGAGTCGCCTGCTGGTCTTCCTGACGCCACCTCTCCTCCCGATCCATGTTGGCTTGGTGCATTCGGGTCAAGTTCTCCCGCCACTGGGTCTGCTGTGCTGCCTGGGCTCTGGAGCAGGCTATAAGCTCCGAGAACATGTCCTCCCGTGTCCTCTTCTTCTTATGCCTAATCCGCGCTAGCCTCTGAGAGTGTGATGACAGGCTAGGTTGTGAGACAGTCGCAGATGGGGCTGTGGGAATGGGAAAAAGGGAGTGAATTCCTCAGAAAGATAAATGTAGTTGTGAACAAAGAACATAGTCTTTCTCTGTTAACAAGACCATGCACAGCACCTATCACATGCGCACTCAGCACAAGGTCGAATTCTCGGCCTTCGCATTCAGTGCCTGGGGTCTTCTACAGCACATTTGAGAAGCCTCTCAGGAGAACGGAATTTCTGTTGCAGGCAGACATGGTAAGCCGTAGACTTGTGGCAGCTTAAAACTTTAATATTAGCAATGGCCTCATTTCACATTGAAATCAATGTCGGTCCCTGCTGCCAGCAATTCGGCAAGCAGGAAGTCTGCTCCTGTCCCACACCCTCGCGGCTGTCCCCGGGAACGATCCCTTTCGGCTGCCCCTCTCCCGCCTCCACCGCGTGGCTGCAAACCAGCGGTTACAGTTCTGTAAAGGAACGGCAAAGCAGTCCCAACACTAACATTCCCCTACCTCATTCAAAGCAGGTCATCATGAGCGACATCACCCTCATGAGGATCTCTGACAGCGAGAAAGAGAGAATGCTCCGGGAAAGCCTGCAAAGACCAGGGCCGTATGCCGCCATGCTGTGTAGAGCAATGATTCCAGAGTACTTGATAGTCTCGTGGCGTGGCAACGTGTCCTACTACGGAGGACCCAATAAGGCCGCTCTCCCCAAGAACCTAATGCAGCGGATTTCCAATTACCTCCAGGAGAGCTTCCTCGAGATGTCACAGGAGGATTTCTGCTCCATCCCCGGACATATAGACCGCATTTTACTGTAGCTGCTGTAGCAGTGACTAACCAGTAGAGCGGCTTGGGCAGGACAATCATGCAAAACCGGACATTGCTAGATTTTTTTTCAATAGTTGCACTGCCCATGACTGAACCGTTAAGCTAATCAAACTAATCATGAGAAACCCATTTTTTAAATTGTTAATATTCCTGTTCTGTTACAAATAAATGTTTAGATTTTTACAACACTTACTGGCTGATCCTTCCCCAGATTCTGTGTCCGGGGTAACGGCTGGGGAGGGTTGGTAGGGGATCTCTGTAAGGGTGATGAAGAGATCCTGGCTGTCGGGGAAATCAGCGTTGTGAGCGCTGTCGACTGCCTCGTCCTCCTCATCTCCTTCCTCATCTTCCCCATCCGCTAACATGTCCGAGGATCCAGCCGTGGACACTATCCCATCCTCAGAGTCCACGGTCACTGGTGGGGTAGTGGTGGCGGCCGCACCGAGGATGGAATGCAGTGCCTCGTAGAAACGGGATGTCTGGGGATGGGATCCGGAGCGTCCGTTTGCCTCTTTGGTCTTCTGGTAGCCTTGTCTCAGCTCCTTGATTTTCACGCGGCACTGCGTTACATCCCGGCTGTATCCTCTCTCTGCCATGTCTTTAGAGATCTTCTCGTAGATCTTTGCATTCCGTCTTTTGGATCGCAGCTCGGAAAGCACGGACTCATCGCCCCACACAGCGATGAGATCCAAGACTTCCCGATCAGTCCATGCTGGGGCCCTCTTTCTATTCTGAGATTGCACGGCCATCACTGCTGGAGAGCTCTGCATCGTTGCCAGTGCTGCTGAGCTCGCCACGATGTCCAGACAGGAAATGAGATTCAAACTGGCCAGACAGGAAAAGGAATTCAAATTCAAATTTTCCCGGGGCTTTTCCTGTGTGGCAGTTCAGAGCATCCGAGCTCGTACTGCTGTCCAGAGCGTCAACAGAGTGGTGCACTGTGGGATAGCTCCCGGAGCTATTAGCGTCGATTTCCATCCACACCTAGCCTAATTCGACATGGCCATGTCGAATTTAGCGCTACTCCCCTCGTCGGGGAGGAGTACAGAAGTCGAATTAAAGAGACCTCTATGTCGAACTAAATACCTTCGCGGTGTGGACGGGTGCAGGGTTAATTCGATGTAACGGCGCTAACTTCGACATAAACGCCTAGTGTAGACCAGGCCTGAGAAAGACAAGGTGGATGAGGTAATATATTTTATTGGACCAACTTCTGTTGGTGAAAGAGCTACACAGTCAACAAATATATTAAAGCATCTTTCTATCTATTTTGTATATTAAAATTTTTCTAATGGATGCTTTGATTCATATTGGTTACTTTTTGAGAGAGAGAGAGATGTGGTTATGTTACGTATTCTCTTTTTTTTTTTTTTTTTTTTTTTTTTCTTTTCTTTTTTTTCCCTTCTTTTTTCTACAGGTTCTTTTCAACTTGGCCAGCCAATATTCTGCTAATGAAATGTATGCTGAAGCACTAAATACATATCAAGTCATAGTGAAAAATAAGATGTTCAGCAATGGAGGTAAGTTACACACCAAAATGCCTGATATTGATGGCAACGCATTCACTAACCAGCTGTTTGACTTCACTTGTGAAATGCTGAGCACCTCCTGAGTGCCCTCAACTCCCATGAAAGCCAGGGAGAGTTGACAGCAAACACCACCTTGTAATGTCAGACCTCATGTCCTTGGATGATTTGATGTGGTTTAGTCCTCCAGCTAATCCAAAAAGTGTTCTCTTTCCAGGCTAAGTATAAGTCCAGATTAAAAAAAATACATTCTTTGCCCTCCTTCATCACTGCTGATGCGCAGGGTTGGTCATTACCAACAGTAGTTTTCCCTTCCTAGCCTGAACAGTTCAATAGTCCTTTCCATCATTGTCTGTCCTGGTTTTCCCCTGTTGATTCTGAAGTGAAGGAGAGGTTCCTTCTCATCCTATGGAAGCCCCAGCCATGGGCCCCAAATTAGGAAGCTAACACTTCCCATCTTGAACCTTCTGTGCCGCTTTCTTCATTCCCTTCTCCCACCCTCTCCAGTTTCTTTCTGTATCTTGCCTGTCTCCAGGTCTCTTCCCAGACCTTCTCCTGGTCTGCTTCCCCAAGCTTTCTCAGCAGAGAACACCACAGCAAATCCTGTCTCATCCCTGATCTCCTAGACTCAGTAAGAAGCTTGTTTTATATAGTCCTTTCTTTCCTAGAATTCCTTGCTGTCTCTCCCTGAATTCTCTCCATTCTGAGTGGAAGTCAGGAACAGGCTGTTTTGGACCATGCTTTAGCTTAAAGGGCCAGTAGATCCTGATACAGGTACTGATACATGAAAAAGGTGCTTCTGCAGTCTCACTGGTTCAAAGTTTGCATGAGGAGGGATGATATGAATATTTTTAAAAGGTTGGCACATAGTTCATTCACTTTATTTTTGTGATAGGCAGACTGAAGGTGAATATGGCAAACATTTATTTAAAACAACGAAACTATTCAAAAGCTATCAAATTCTACCGTATGGCTCTAGATCAGATTCCAAATGTCCATAAAGAAATGAGGTGAGTTTATACTGTAAAAGTTTTGAAATTCCTTTTGTTTTGTATATACAGTAGAACATTTGACAATATTAAAATAAAAAATAATAATATAAATATTACTTAACAATTATTTCTTTAATTAGGATTAAAATAATGCAGAACATTGGAGTTGCATTTATTAAAACTGGCCAGTACACTGATGGCATCAGTTCCTTTGAACACATAATGAGCACATCTCCAAACCTGAAAGCAGGCTTCAACCTGATTCTTTGTTATTTTGCCATTGGAGACCGTGAACAAATGAAAAAAGCTTTCCAAAAACTGATCACTGTTCCACTGGAAATTGATTATGATGACAAATATATTTCACCAAATGTAAGTATGAACCAAAGCAAAATCTACAAATTTTATTTGCAGAGGGAAAATTTTGAATGTTGAGGAAAAAAAATCTGTTCTATATAATGTGTACATACATGTCTGTGTACACATACACACGATGGTGTGATGTTTTACCAGCATGAGTTGAGGATGGCAGTACTACTCACTAGTGATAGTACTCTTGAAAACATTTCCAAAATAGTTTTTCTAGAAAATGTGACATACATAAAATATGTATTTGTGTGTTGTAGTATAGAGTTGGCACTCATTTGGGATGACTTACTGCTTTGCCACTTTTATTTATAAAACATTTACATAAAATACTCGTGTTTAAAATAATAAAAATGACAAATCAGTGAGTAAGTTATGCAAGTCATCTCAAATGAGTGCCAGTAAAACCTATAATATCATAGCACACATATTATACAGAAAAACAATTTTATTAAAGTTTTACAGAGGATTTGGTTTTGGTTCATTTTAGTTTATTGGAACTATTTTTTTAATATTCCTCCACCAATAAAGTTAGGCTCCCTTGTACCATGAGACCAACTGTTCATGACTCTGAGGTAAGAAAAAATAACAAATAAACTTAAAAATCAACAGAGGGTCCTGTGGCACCTTTAAGACTAACAGATGTATTGGAGCATAAGCTTTCGTGGGTGAATGCCCACTTCGTCAGACGCATGTAATGGAAATTTCCAGAGGCAGGTATAAATATGCAGGCAAGAATCAGTATGGAGATAACGAGGTTAGTTCAATCAGGGAGGGTGAGGTCCTCTGCTAGCAGTTGAGGTGTGAACACCAAGGGAGGAGAAACTGCTTCTGTACTTGGCTAGCCATTCACAGTCTTTGTTTAATCCTGATCTGATGGTGTCACATTTGCAGATGAACTGAAGCTCAGCAGTTTCTCTTTGGAGTCTGATCCTGAAGTTTTTTTGCTGTAAGATGGCTACCTTTACATCTGCTATTGTGAGATAAACTTAAGACACCTCTTAAAATAGCCTAAAATAGTTTTTCTATCCAAGGTCATGATTTACTAGAGCTATAAGCAAGTCCTCTATATCCTGTGGGAAAGCTGTGAATCCCTTTTTCTGGAGTAAAGCTCCATTTCTAGCCCTACATCATGACGATGTAATGGACCTTAAAGATGATGTTGTTGATGTAGGGCTAAATATTGTTTGTCCTGCACTGCCTCTCAGCATAATTTGGAATAAAATTCCACATTTGGTAGAAAAAAAGAAACTGTTTGTGACAGGTCAATTTATGGGGAAAAGGGAATCTTTTCTAATCCACTCAGAAGTTTGACGTTTTAGAAGTAATCCTAGACAGCTGGATTAATGGGCAGAATGCAAATGAATGCTCAAAGGCAAGTCAAATTCATTTATCACACACAGTGATGTGGATTACTTGGTAAACTGGGCATAAGCAAACCATGTGTGTTTTAATGTGGCCAAAACGTTAAGTCATTTCTAGGAATAAAGAATGTAGGCCATATTAAGAGGATGGAAGGGAGCTATCCTGGGAATCAGTGACTCTGAAAAACACTTGAGGATCACAGTAAATAATCAGCTGAACATGAGCTCCCATTGTGATGCTATGTCCAAAAGAGCTAATGCAACATTTGGATGTGTAAATAGGAGACTGTCAAGGAGGAGGAGGGGAGAGATGATATTCCTTCTGCATTTGGCACTGGTGTGACTGCCCCTGGAATAGTGTGTCCAGTTCTGGCGTACACAATTCAAGGAGCTCTATCTATTTAGCTTATCAAAGAGAAGGTTAAGGGATGATCAAATCACTGTCTATAAGCACCTACATGAGGAGCAGAAATTTGATGATAAAAGACTCTTCAGTCTGTCAGACAAAGGTGGATAGCAAGATCCCATGTCTGGAAGCTGAAGCTAGACAAGTTCAGACTAGAAATAAGTGCAGATTTTTAACAATGAGGGTAATTATTCACTGCAAGAACTTATCCAGGGTTGTGGTGGATTCTCCCTCTCTAGAAATTTTTAAATCAAGATTGGATGTTTTTCTAAAAGATATACTGTAGTTCAAACAGGAATTAATTCTAGGAAATCCTATGGCCTGTGTTATACTGGAGGTCAGACTAGATGATCGCAGTGGTCTCTTCTGGTTTTATAATCTATGTATTGATGAGAGATCCTCCACAAATACATGGAGTGTGTGTGTCTGTGTGTACACGTGTGCGCGCTCACACACACTTGTTTTTTAGATATGCTGTGTGTGAGACTGACACAAGAGACTGACTTCATGATTTAATAGACTCTAGAGATGGAAAAGACCTATGATTATGTATAATCATAGAACCTGAAGACAGAAAAGATCTATTACGTGATGTAGTCAGACTCCCTGTCTACCTTGCTGAATTGGGGCCTCAGTGCAGCACTAAGCATGTGCCTAACTTTAAGCATGAGCGTCGTCCCATTGCTGTCAATGAGACGACTCACATGCTTATATGCCTTGCTGAATCAGGGCCAGAGATATGATACACAGAGTACAATAGTTGGTAACCTATGTGGTTAACATGAAGTGTGATCCACATATAGTAGCAGACAAACAGTATAAGGCTATTAGTCACACATGTAATTATTTTTAATTTTGTAATTAGAATTTGTTAACCACAACCAATAGTTCATTATTCCTAAGGTCAGAGGATGTCAACCTATAAAATGGTAAAAAAAAAAATTATTTTCTACGTAAGTTCTTTGAAAAATGACAGTCTAATTGTTCAATTGAAATATGCCTTTTAAAAAATGTATAGTGTATAATATGTCAGTTGCTTCTTATACTCTGTGTTAATGTACATATATGGCTGTACCTTATATATAAATATACATTTCCATAACTTATTTTGTTTTGATTTTTTAGGATGATCCACATACTAACCTATTGATTGAAGCCATTAAAAATGATCAATTACGGCAAATGGAACGTGAAAGGTAATACTGGAAACATAGGTCCCTATCCATTCCACATATGCTTCCGTGGTTGCTAGCATATGGAAATTGACATCAGCTTTCCAAGCTGCAAAGCCTGAGGGCTAGTCCACACTAACCCCCCAGTTCGAACTAAGATATGCAACTTCAGCTATGTGAATAACGTAGCTGAAGTCGAAGTATCTTAGTTCGAACTACAAGGTACTTACCGCGGGTCCACACACGGCAGGCAGGCTCCCCCGTTGACTCCGCGTACTCCTCTCGTGGAGCCGGAGTACCGGTGTCGACAGTGAGCAGAAGATCAATTGCTTACCGCCGAACCCGGAGGTAAGTATAGATGTACCCTGAGAGCTATTCCTTATTCTGGATGGGATGGCTTTAAAATACTACATAAATTCCCTAGTAATGACTGTTGGCTTGTGGAAAGTGTCAGGAGAAATACTAGATATGCTAAAACAGGTGGGCAATTTTTGGCCTGGTTGGCTGAAAAGTAGCCAGGGAATAAGATTTTAAGGGACCTTCAGAAACCAATCTTGTGTCCTTGGCTAACAGCTCCATTTTGAAGCTCAGCCAAGTAGAACAAAGGGCTCCATTATTCTGAACATTTCTTCTACTTCCTAACTGTTAGTTAGGAACTGGGGAGGTATTTGGTCTAAAATAAAGAAGCAAAAGGAGAAAAATCTGGCCTTTGGTCACAGTCCTGTATCCCTAGGGAGTGGGATAGGGAAGACGAACAAATGGAGGAGGAGAAGTTACAAAACACTTATTGATGCGAGTTCCCCATCAGTGAAATACACTGCTCAGGGGTGGGGGGGGGAGAGGGCTTTTTTAATTTTCTGAGCCCTGTGCAAAAGCCACACTGGATTGTATATGAGTATGTTAGACCACTGCAAAGCATCCAGCATATGTGGCCTGCTGGCACTGGAAGGTAATATAAATGTTAGACTGTAGGGATATTGTACAGTGCAGCTGGGAGTAACCTCCCAACCCGAGTAAGACTGACTTGTACCAGCAGGGATGAAGCTAGTGTGCTAAAAATTGCAGCAGAGACTCAGGCGGTTCTCAGGTCAGGTGACTAACCTGACCTCAGAACTGGGGGCTCGGTGGGCTTGAGAGCCCAAGTTGTCACCCGAACTACAAAGTCCACACTGCTATTTTTAGCATGCTACCGCAAGCCCCGCTAGCATGAGTCTACCTGCATAGAAGGCTCACTGTCAACTGCAATATAAACATACCCGAAGGGGCCTTTATTATTTTGAGATACTGTATTATCAGATCTTCTTTCTGTATTATAAATTATTATGCTCCTATTCATATGCTAGGATAGGATTGTTGTAGATTCATAGATTCATAGATTCATAGATTATAGGACTGGAAGGGACCTCGAGAGGTCATCGAGTCCAGTCCCCTGCCCGCATGGCAGGACCAAATACTGCCTAGACCATCCCTAATAGACATTTATCTAACCTACTCTTAAATATCTCCAGAGACGGAGATTCCACAACCTCCCTAGGCAATTTGTTCCAGTGTTTAACCACCCTGACAGTTAGGAACTTTTTCCTAATGTCCAATCTAGACCTCCCTTGCTGCAGTTTAAACCCATTGTTTCTGGTTCTATCCTTAGAGGCTAAGGTGAACAAGTTCTCTCCCTCCTCCTTATGACACCCTTTTAGATACCTGAAAACTGCTATCATGTCCCCTCTCAGTCTTCTCTTTTCCAAACTAAACAAACCCAATTCTTTCAGCCTTCCTTCATAGGTCATGTTCTCAAGACCTTTAATCATTCTTGTTGCTCTTCTTTGGACCCTTTCCAGTTTCTCCACATCTTTTTTAAAATGCGGCGCCCAGAACTGGACACAATACTCCAGCTGAGGCCTAACCAGAGCAGAGTAGAGCGGAAGAATGACTTCTCGTGTCTTGCTCACAACACACCTGTTAATGCATCCCAGAATCATGTTTGCTTTTTTTGCAACAGCATCACACTGTTGACTCATATTTAGCTTGTGGTCCACTATAACCCCTAGATCCCTTTCTGCCGTACTCCTTCCTAGACAGTCTTTTCCCATTCTGTATGTGTGAAATTGATTTTTCCTTCCTAAGTGGATCACTTTGCATTTGTCTTTGTTAAACTTCATCCTGTTTAACTCAGACCATTTCTCCAATTTGTCCAGATCATTTTGAATTATGACCCTGTCCTCCAAAGTAGTTGCAATCCCTCCCAGTTTGGTATCATCCGCAAACTTAATAAGCGTACTTTCTATGCCAATATCTAAGTCGTTGATGAAGATATTGAACAGAGCCGGTCCCAAAACAGACCCCTGCGGTACCCCACTCGTTACGCCTTTCCAGCAGGATTGGGAACCATTAATAACAACTCTCTGAGTACGATTATCCAGCCAGTTATGCACCCACCTTATAGTAGCCCCATCTAATTTGTATTTGCCTAGTTTATCGATAAGAATATCATGCGAGACCGTATCAAATGCCTTACTAAAGTCTAGGTATACCACATCCACCGCTTCACCCTTATCCACAAGGCTCGTTATCCTATCAAAGAAAGCTATCAGATTGGTTTGACATGATTTGTTCTTCACAAATCCATGCTGGCTATTCCCTATCACCTTACCACCTTCCAAGTGTTGGCAGATGATTTCCTTAATTACTTGCTCCATTATCTTCCCTGGCACAGAAGTTAAACTAACTGGTCTGTAGTTACCTGGGTTGTTTTTATTTCCCTTTTTATAGATGGGCACTATATTTGCCCTTTTCCAGTCTTCTGGAATCTCTCCCGTCTCCCATGACTTTCCAAAGATAATAGCTAGAGGCTCAGATACCTCCTCTATTAGCTCCTTGAGTATTCTAGGATGCATTTCATCAGGCCCGGGTGACTTGCAGGCATCTAACTTTTCTAAGTGATGTTTAACTTGTTCTTTTTTTATTTTATCCGCTAAACCTACCCCCTTCCCATTAGCATTCACTATGTAGGCATTGCTTCAGACTTCTTTGTTTCGGTCTTCACCGAGAAGTCATTAAGCATCTCTGCCATTTCCAAGTTTCCTGTTACTGTTTCTCCCTCTTCACTAAGCAGTGGGCCTACCCTGTCTTTGGTCTTCCTCTTGCTTCTAATGTATTGATAAAAAGTCTTCTTGTTTCCTTTTATTCCCGTAGCTAGTTTGAGCTCATTTTGTGCCTTTGCCTTTCTAATCTTGCCCCTGCATTCCTGTGTTGTTTGCCTATATTCATCCTTTGTAATCTGTCCTAGTTTCCATTTTTTATATGACTCCTTTTTATTTTTTAGATCGTGCAAGATCTCGTGGTTAAGCCAAGGTGGTCTTTTGCCACATTTTCTATCTTTCCTAACCAGCGGAATAGCTTGCTTTTGGGCACTTAATAGTGTCCCTTTGAAAAACTGCCAACTCTCCTCAGTTGTTTTTCCCCTCAGTCTTGATTCCCATGGGACCTTACCTATCAGCTCTCTGAGCTTCCCAAAAATCTGCCTTCCTGAAATCCATTGTCTCTATTTTGCTGTTCTCCCTTCTACCCTTCCTTAGAATTGCAAAGTCTATGATTTCATGATCACTTTCACCCAGGCTGCCTTCTACTTTCACATTCTCAACGAGTTCCTCCCTATTTGTTAAAATCAAGTCTAGAACAGCTTCCCCCCTAGTAGCTTTTTCAACCTTCTGAAATAAAAAGTTGTCTCCAATGCAGTCCAAGAATTTGTTGGATAGTCTGTTCCCCGCTGTGTTATTTTCCCAACATATATCCGGATAGTTGAAGTCCCCCATCACCACCAAATCTTGGGCTTTGGATGATTTTGTTAGTTGCTTGAAAAAAGCCTCATCCACCTCTTCCACCTGGTTAGGTGGCCTGTAGTAGACGCCTAGCATGACATCTCCCTTGTTTTTTGCCCCTTTAAGCCTAACCCAGAGACTCTCAACACTTCCGTCTCCTATGTCCATCTCTACCTCAGTCCAAGTGTGTACATTTTTAATATATAAGGCAACACCTCCTCCCTTTTTCCCCTGTCTATCCTTCCTGAGCAAGCTGTACCCATCCACACCAACATTCCAATCATGTGTATTATCCCACCAAGTTTCAGTGATGCCAACAATGTCATAGTTGTATTTATTTATTAGCACTTCCAGTTCTTCCTGCTTATTCCCCATACTTCTCGCATTTGTATATAGGCATCTAAGATACTGGTTTGATCTTTCCTCCCAGTTTTTTCCTGACTCTCCTTTCTCTCTGCCAATATAGCCCACACTCCCTCTCGTTTCCGACCCATCTCCCCGGTCTCCATGTTCCCCACTTACCTGTGGGCTTTGCTCACCTGTCCCCGTCGAACCTAGTTTAAAGCCCTCCTCACTAGGTTAGCCAGTCTGTGTCCGAATAGGGTCTTCCCTCTCCTCGAAAGGTGAACGCCATCTCTGCCTAGCAGTCCTTCCTCGAATAGCATCCCGTGGTCTAGGAAGCCAAAGCCCTCCTGGCGACACCATCTTCGCAGCCAGGCATTCACCTCCATGATGCATCTGTCTCTGCCCGGGCCCCTACCTTTGACAGGAAGAATTGAAGAGAATACCACCTGCGCTCCAAACTCCTTCACCCGTGCTCCCAGAGCCCTGTAGTCACTCTTGATCCGCTCAGTGTCACACCGCGCAGTATCATTTGTGCCCACATGGATGAGTAGCACGGGGTAGTAGTCAGAGGGCCGGATAATCCTCGACAATGCCTCCGTAACGTCTCGGATACGGGCCCCCGGCAGGCAGCATACCTCCCGAGATGAAATGTCAGGGCAACAGATGGGCGCCTCCGTCCCCCTCAGCAGAGAGTCTCCGACCACCACTACCCTACGTTTCCTATTCGCAGTGGTGGCAGCAGACTCCCCAGCCTTAGGGGTACGAGGCTTCTCCTCCTTTACTGTAGGGAGTGATTCCTTCTTTCCTGTATCAAGAAGAGCATAACTGTTACCTATAACCACGGCAGGAGGGTTCGGAGCAAGGGTGGAGCACTGCCTGCTGCCAGAAGTAACCAGCTGCCAGCGTCCACCCTGAGCCATCTCCTCCTCCACCAGTGGTGTATCAGCAGTCCTGTGTACTGGGACAGCTACCTCAGCTGTCTCCACATGGACACTGTCGAGGAATTGCTCGTGGATACGGATGCTCCTCAACCTAGCCACCTCCTCCTGTAGCTCTCCCACCTGCTGCCTGAGAGATTCCACCAGCAGGCACCTTTCACATTGGATGGTCCCCCCAGCCTGGATATCAGTAAGTGGAAATTGCAAGTTACAGTCTTTGCAAAACCACACCAGGATCTGGGTAGAGGCATCCATGCTTAGGCACTCTGTCTGGCTACAGGCACAGGTGGAGGAGACAGTAGCAGTGCTGGCACAGGTGTTGCGGGTCTTCCTAACCATCGTAAGCCTCCCTCTGTCAAACTCCCGTCTGCAGCCCCCTGTCAGCTGAAAGGGTTGTTTAAGCAAACAGTTAGAATGTAGTTGCTTTATAGGTATTAAGGGGAATCAAGAGAAAACAGATGGAACCGGCAAGGGACCCTCGCCCCCTTCCTGCTCCCTGCCAAACTCCCTTGCGAAACTCCCTGTTAGCAGCCCCTGTTCGCAAATGATGTAATGATATAGTTTAGTGACTAACCTCTCTCTTGGATTTATGCAAGTCTTACAAAACTTCTGGCCTTAAGAAATACTGTAGCATTACTAGCTACCCAATCTATATATTACGCATTGAAAGATGTAATATTAAATCATACTATTATTTTACTGATGTCTTGATTAAACAATAATACAATAACTCCTCATTTAAAGTCATCCCGGTTAACGTTGTTTCGTTGTTATGTTGCTGATCAATTAGGGAACATGCTCATTTAAAGTTATGTAATGCTCCCTTCTAACGTCGTTTGGCAGCTGTCTGCTTTGTCTACTGCTTGCAGGAAGAGCAGCCCGTTGCATCTAGCTGGTGGGGGCTTGGAACCAGGGTGAACTGGCAGCCCCCCTAATCAGCTCCCCACTCTCCTAAGTTCCCTGTGCAGCAGCTGCCCAGCAGGCTAGCAGTTGCAGCTGTCCTTCCCCCCCCTCCCCATTGCCATGTGCTGCTCCTGCCTTCTGTCTTGGAGCTGCTCCCCAAGACTCCTGCTTGCTGTGCAGGGTGGAGGAAGGAAGAGGGGGGCTAATGTCAGGGTGTCCCCCTCCCCCCTGCTCCCCGCTTCCCTCTGCTCTATGGAAGATGGGGTAACACACCAGGGCTCAGGACGGAGGGAGCTTGCAGCAGCTGCAGTCTCAGCAAGTTGATCTAATTAACAAGGCAGTGTACTTAAAGGGGAAATGCGCATATCTCCCTCCATTTCTGCTGCCTTGCAGAGTGAGAGAGTTAACCCTTGAGGGCTCAGCCAATTGCTAGTTCATTATTTAGCAGTAAGGGAAATATCCCACCCTCTGACTCCTCCACCTCAACCAAGCTTCACAATCATCATCACTGTGTACCAGTATTAAATTGTTTGTTTAAAACTTATACTGTGTGTGTGTGTGTGTGTTTATATAAAAAAAAAGTCTTTTGTCTGGTGAAAAAAATGTCCCTGGAACCTAACCCCCTCATTTACATTAATTCTTATGGGAAAATTGGATTCGCTTAACATCATTTCGCTTAAAGTTGCATTTTTCAGGAATATAACTACAACGTTAAGTGAGGAGTTACTGTATAGATGTTGCTCAGACTTAGTTAGTGAATAGCGATTCAAGGCACAGGATAAGGTAACTAAGTTTTTGATGTTTTCATATATCCTTTCTCTAAACACTGATATATATCTATATTTTAATTCCTAAGGAAAGGCATGGCAGAAAAATATATCATGACAGCTGCAAAATTGATTGCACCAGCTATTGAAACCTCCTTTGCCATAGGCTATGACTGGTAGGAGACAGTTTTCTTCAGTTTAACTGCATGCCAATTTCTGTCCATAATCAAAAAAACAAGTTCACAAATGTAGAAACCTAGGAAATGTAGCATTTGAGTTGTGCTTCTCGAACAAAGCACCCAAAGTACTTTTAAGTCAGCTTTGATAGCAATGTCCTGAAAAAAAAAAATCAGAAATATTGTGCTTTATCCATCTACAAAACAATTTAATTCACAGATCATAGAAACTCAAATGTCAGTCATATAGTTATTGAGCTGCTTTACGACTGTTTACATTCATACAAAGTACTCATATAAGAATCTTACAAATTCCTGATTAGACAAATCACATACAGAAGACAGTCATTCTGTACTCTTCACTAAAGGTCTGAATGTGACATGCCAAAGATATACAGTGTCTTACTCTTCCGATGCTAATGACTTCACACAAGATCAGGGCCTCTGGTTCCATGTGCAAACCAATTGTTTAAATGTTATGTAACTGTTCTGCCAGTCAGAGTTGGCAGCAACAAAGGTGTGTTCAGAATCTAGAGGTTCATTTTCAACAATACAACACAAAACCAGCTCGAGCCCCCACCCAGCGACCTGGAACAATTACACACCACCTCTGGGCGCCTCTAAGAGGTAGTACTTCCCCTCTTGCAAGCACGGAGTCTGAGTGTAGCAAAAAATCTTTTAATAAAAGGGGGAAAGTAACTCTGCGTTAATTTGGGAAAACACCACAAACAGGGTTCATAAACACTATCCATGAGCAAAAGACCCACCCCTCAAGTAAGTTGGGCAGTGTCCTTTTCCCTGAGGTTCTTAAGTCCAGCAACCAAAAGTCCCTTTAACGTACCCGTCCCTTCTCTGCAACCCACTGTGCAGTTGTCTTCCTTGGTCAATGCAGACCCAGAGTTCACAGGTGCATCTGCAGGATTCACCTCTCACCCTGGTTGGAGGGGGAGAATAAGAAGGCACCTTTCTTGCTCTGTTGCCCGGGCACTCGCTCGCCCCTCCTCTTCACCAGCAACCACGCCTCTCCACCAGCTATGGTCTTCAGGCCACCACACAGCTCTCAATTAATTCAGCTGTTAGTGCAGGAACCTCACTGCTGGTGCATACTGGGCAGTCTCTTGCATCAGAGACACTATCCCAAAGCAGGTCTAAGTATTAGACCTAGATACCAGTGATTTCAGCTCTGTGTGCGCAACAAGACTCTCACTTGAGTCTAAATTAGCTTTTGTATTACACAGTGGAGAGAGGAAGGGTCAAATGGTGTGTAAGTGTCTACATAGGGCCCACACAACCTGGTACAATTACTTGTTCTCTTCCCCCGCCCCCCCCAACTCATTGGGCTTTGGAACCCATGTCCCCTGCCTGACGAGTGCCGTTTAGTTGAGGATGAGTCCCTCAATGAGTGTATGCCTAGTACAGTTCTGCTGCTCTTGATTCACACAACAAGGATAACAGCCTTTTATTACTCCTGCCCCAATAACAAGGAGACTGGGGATCCAACACCAGCCAAAAGTGATCATTTGAGCAAGCAATCCTATCATGCTGAACACCTAGGCAGGATGGGTGTGCCCAAGCAAATGAGATCAGCTCCTGAAGTCCTCTTCTAAAGCTCATCACTAGATGTCAGGGGAGAGATCATTCAGACTCTGCTTACATCATTAGACAGAGCTATTTTGGCTCCATTTATAAACCTTATGTGCCTAGCACATTCTATTAGAACATTTGCACGACAAGTGTAAAAGTTAACATGGTCATAAAGCAGCTCATTAGCATCAGAGATGTATATGTATTAATATATTAAACTAAAGTTTTCTGGTACACATAATACTCAAGACAAGAAGATAGTATATAAATGCTCTACACGGAGAGAGTAAGGTATTGGGGTGCCTTCTCAAAATGCAATTTGAATTCTAGGTTTCTGATGTTTGAACGGCTTATTGTTTGTTTTTTTAACTGTAATATTCGTGAAAGATAATATGCTCTCAAACCACTGATATGTGCCTACAGCTTCGGCTTCACCAGAGGAAGTTTTTGTGTTGAATTTCCTTAGTATTTGAAATAGTTGTAACATGAAAGTGAAGGAAACTTGTTGAGGAAAAAGGGCTTTTCCCTACTCATTTCTCCTGCCCATAAAAATGAAAATAAGTTACCACTCTTAATGATTTATGAATATACACAAGCAAAGGAACATTTTCAAGACTTGCAGATCCTACAATTACATTTTGTTAGTACGCCTATCTATAGATCACTCTTTTACTGTAAGAGGTTATTTTAAGTTTTTAGTCCACTGAAGCCCACAATGTGGTTTTTGATGATTAAATAATAGAATCATATTATTTCCCTAGTATAGCTGCTCTGGCTTCTTAGATTCTAAACAAATATGTTTGGTGAGGAGTGGCTTCTCGTTAGCAAGTCAGATTTGCTTCCTGTGGATCTGGTGTTGTGTTCAAAGGAAGCCAAAGAATAGATTCATTTATTCATTATGCATTGTCTGTGCATACATGTAGGTGTGTATAAATACATATACAGTTATCTTTTTGTTTTCATTCAACTTTCCTAGTGCTGCCTCTATTCACTAAATACTTGCCATGAAATACTGAAAAAAAGTTGTTCTTTATATCTAATAGCTTACGACAAAGTTATGGACATTCACTTAATGGTTAATTAAATGATTAGACACATTAGATGGGTTTGTGTATATTGGGGCAGATTCACTCATATGTTCTAGCTGCCTTGCACAACTCTAGCCACACAAAGATGTTGAAAATCTAGCTTAACCAGACAGTTGAATTTTCAGCTATTTTCCATTGAGTTCATGGCATATTACAGGTATCTGTGCTTAATCAGATTAATTTTCTTTAGAGAAATGAAGTAGGCATGGATATTATGTAGATTTCTTATGTTACTGAGGTGTCTCAAACTTCAGTTAAAAAGAAGTACAAGCAACTTACTCATGAGACTATTGTCTGATCTTCCTCCCATGAGGGATTGATGGAGTATTCAGGTCTGACCTATATCTTTTGGTTAAAAAGGTTTTAACTCTGGCCATCAAAGTATCTCTGGCCTCTTCTCTCATAGCAGACTGTTTTGTAATGTTTTCAGTACAATCCTTTTCCTCTGATGCCAAGAGGTGTCAAGAGACTTTGGCAGTGAAGAGGTGATTCACATGCCAAACAGATTATAGCTAAGGCTACGTTTTAGTCACAGGTATTTTTAGTAAAAGTCATGGACAGGTCACGGGCAGTAAACAAAATTCACAGCCCGTGACCTGTCCATAACTTGTACTATATACCCCTAACTAAAACTTGGGCCGCAGGTGCTCTGACGGGGGGTAGTCCAGGGGCACACGGGTGCTGGAGAGGAAGCAGGTGGCAGTGTGTGGCCCGAGACTCTCGCTGGTGCTGGGTGGGGGGAGGGTTGGTAGGGCTGGAAGGCTCTCTACCAGGTTCCACGCAGCTCCCAGGAAGTGGCCAGCATGTCCCTGCAGCTCCTAGGGGGAGGGAAGGCCGGGGGGCTCCACAGCTGCCCCCGCCATGAGCGCCGGCTCAACAGCTCCCATTAGCCAGGAACCGCAGCCAATGGGAACTGCGGGGGCGGTGCCTGCAGGCAGGCGCAATGCACTGAGCCCCCTTGGCCTAGGATCTGCAGGGACATGCCAGCCGCTTCCGGGGAGCCCCCCTGAGGAAAGTGCTGCCCCGCACCCCAAACCCCTGCCCCAGCCCTGAGCCCCCTCCCACACCCAAACTGCTGCTGCTACTGGCCTGGGGCGGGCCGAGCCGGAGCCAGCCACACTGGACTCTGCAGAAGTCATGGAGGTCACAGAAAGCCACGGAATCCATGACTTCCATGATAGATACGCAGCCTTAATTATAGCATCTGCTGGTTTTGATGGTGCAAAGTTATTAAACAAGGCCCTAAGCCAAAGCTGCAGTAATAAAAAAGCATTCACTTCCAGCTCCTAAGGAAAATGAGAGATTCCAGAGACATACCAGAGAGGGGTTTCTTTAATTAAATTAAGTCCAAACTGTCTAGAAGATCAGATTGTCAATATAATAAAGATCCTGGTCCATATCACCAGTTCTTTCCAGAACATACCACCCTAATAAAGCCCAAAGAAGTGCTGACTGGAAGAGAGTGCCTCAATGGATGGGAAGCTATGAATGTTTAGTTCCATGTCAGCTTTCTTTTCCTGGTACCACTGCATAATGAAAGACTGCCCTAGAGGGGATGAACAGGAAGAGGGATGATTGTTTAGCATCATGCAGCTGGAGGCTTGGGCTAAATAAGTTGGGTTCTAGAGATGATGGTGTCACACACACAAGAGGGGTTGAGCTGAGGTCAGGCATGAATAATTTATAACTAAAAAGAACCTTCTGAGAGATGTTTGAAAAATGAACTTTACATGTGTTGCCAGACTCCAGCTCTACTGTAGTTTGGCTGGTGCTATATTATAATGTCTGAGAGTATCCTTAGAGATTTTTTTGTAATTCACTTTCTCATACAGTACACATTTACTACACAACTTCTGGGACATGTGTACCATTTCTAATTAATGTATTGAATCAATACATATTTATTTTTAGGGATTATGTCATTGTAGTACCCAGGGACCAAACTATAGATGTGGCCTGAGCTTTGTACAGTTTTACCATTACAAATTCTTTCATAGAATCCAAAAAGCCAAATTTGATTAAATTTGAACTGTTCTTTAAAACACTTTTAATGTATGGAAACACTGTATGTGTCTGCAAACATGGGAGTACCTAACATAGCAGAGAAACTTTGTCTAGATAATTAATTAGCAGCACTCATGAGTTGAAGTGACGTTAATGCAGATACTTATTATTTATAGTAATTATTTCTGTGAATTCCTTTTTGTTGTAGGTGTGTTGAAGTAGTAAAAGCTTCCCACTATGTAGAGTTAGCCAATGACCTGGAAATAAATAAAGCAATTACATATTTGAGGCAAAAGGACTTCTATCAGGTACCGTACTTTAAAAAAAAACATTTTTATGAATATTGTATTGGCAGAGGCATCTGAGGGTATGTCTACAATGTGGCTGGGAGTAGACAAACTCATGCTGGTTAGTGCACAAAATAGTACTGTGGATGTTGTGACACCGGCAGTGACTCAAGCTAACCAGCCAAGCTCAGGCCCAGAAGTTTCTGACAGCCTTGGATGCAAGTTGCTAGCCGGTACCCCGCCTATACTGCAATGTCCACACTTCTATTTTTAATGTACTAGCTCTGTTCAAGATAGTGCGAGTTTGTCTACCTGGACTGGGAGGCGCACTCTCAACTCCAGTGTAATGTAAAGCAGCAAGGCCATATTTTTCCAGCAAGAACTTCCTCTTTAATAGTCGCTCAGAACCTTGATAAAAGTGTTGATATTGGTCTTTATTAGAATAATTCTACAAAAAACATTGATTGAGGAGGGCTTTACCTACATTAAATTTGTCTGTTGTCACAGGAGGGAGTTAATAGGAGACCAGAGTATGAGCAGATGCACTTGCTGTTATATTCTTGCTTGTGGTATTGTAACAGTGATACCTTTCCTCCATTCCTGCATATGTACTATTGCACCCCATTAGGGTACTGTAATCTGTGTCAGAACTGCAGTCCATCTTCTTGTCCTTCCATGCAGGCACAAACTTAGGAAATAGAGGTAAGGCAGTGGCCCCAAGAATTAAACACTGTAACCTGTTTATAAAGGAAGAGCATGAGTATAGTCTTTCCATACTTAAAGTAGACTTTCTGTGGTAGGGAGAGGGGGGGGGTCTATCTTACTGTGATATTTTTAAATTAATTCTACTGGGACAAAAAAAGTGAACCTAAAAATACATATATTTTAACAATAAAGGGCTTTAGGGGTCACATTTCTGTTTGTTTGGTATTCTGAGGCCTTATCCATCCTCAAAGTAGCTCTGGTTTAACTAAAACCAGTTTTTAAATGATTTAGTTAAACCAATGCAAATGCTTGTGTGGACTCTCAGATTTAAACCTGGCTTATTGTTAGCATAATTCAGTTAGGAATTAATGTAAACTAAATAGAAGCCAGTTTTAAATTACCGTATATACTCATTCATAAGCCAGATTTTTTTAGTAAAAATGGGAAGCACCAGAGAAGGAGATCGACTTATGAACGGGTATAGAGAGGGAGAGGTGGGACACAGCCCCTCCCGCCAACAGAGGGAGCAAGGAGAGGCAGCAGAGCCAGAAGGGAAGAGGCGGGGCTGGAGTCTCTCCACTTCTGGCCACGCTGCTCTCCCCCTAGCCTCCGAAGCAGCTGCAGCTCTGGGGCTGGCAGGCTGCAGCCATGCCACTCGGCCCCGCCCCCCAGAGCAGGCTGTGGCCATGCCACCTAGCCCGCTGGAGCACGCTGTGGCCGTGCCGCCCGGCCCAGCCAGCTGGAACATGCTGCGGCCACGCCGCCCAGTCTGGCCCGCCGGAGCAGCTCCAGCCAAGCGAGAGGCATCCTCCCCTGGCCCTCCCCAGATAAGGTGGGAAGGGATGGGATGGAGAGAGTGTGGGGGTCGCGGACTAGGGGTGGGGTCACGTGGGGGGTGGTCACAGGGGTTACTCCCCTGACTCCCAGATACTCCGCCCCCCGCAAAAAATTTCCTCACCAGTTGCTGTCCTGGCCCATGAGGGTAAGCAGCCGGTGCGCCGGGACACTTTGTTTACTTTGGTTTACCTCCGTGCCTGCGGACGCTCGAGGTAAACAAACCATCTTGGCCCACCAGCAGCTTATCCCGATGGCCCAGGAGCCAAAGTTTGCTGACCCCTGAATTATAATTCGGCTTATGAACGGGTTATAAAAATTTTCCATTTTTACTTATCCATCTTGTGGGGGGGGGCGGGGGGCGGCTTATAAACGAACTGGCTTATGATGGAGTATATAAGGTAATATAAAAGTCTCCACTAGGGAGTTTGCACTGATTTAACTAAATCAATTTAAAAACTCACCTTTAGTTAAACCCTTGCAACTTTGAATGTACACAACTACTAATTAAACTATAGGAAAAGTATATAGAAAGAGTACAGCTCCTGACTGGCTAAGAATTGTTATCTTTGTTACCCTTTCTTCTCTGCCCCCACTCAGACCCACTTGTCTCTTCTACCTGGTATGTCTTGTATTTTAGACTGTAAGGTAGGGTAAGGGCTGTCATTTAATATGTGTTTGTACAGCACCTAGCACAATGGGGCCCTGGTCTGACTGGCTTCTAGGTTCTACTACAATAGAACTTTTAAATAATAATATAGGAACCTCTAAAAACATACTACTTTTTTAAACAGAAAGTGTTCCCCAAAGCACTTAGGTACTTTTGATTCTGGGGCTATGTTAGTACCTACACAGATACTTCTATGGCCTCCATCACCATAGTGTCTGAGCATCTCACAAATATTAATGACTTTATCATAGCAACGTCTCTGTGAGGTACGGAAGTAGCATTATCTCAATTTTACAGATGGGGAACTGAGGCATAGAGGTATTAAATGACTTGTCCTAGGTCACACAGGTTGATGGTAGAACTGGGATTTGAACCCCATTGTCTTGAGTCTGGTGTGTTAATCACAAGACCACCCTTTCTGCAGACCATCTCCTATAAAAAAAACAGTAGTGATTAATTTTGGGTGGACAGTGCCTTGCATCTATGTTCTAAGCCTGTCCTTCCAGTGGAACTACCAGGGAGGTGTAGGATAAGCCACCGTTGTTCTAGTGCTGACACTAGAGCTGACATAGATGTGTAGGAGCCAACAGGGAGGATCATCTAATGGGGCATGTGCACAAATTGTCTTGAATATATAGATACAGCCAGATAAAGTTATACTCACTCAAAGTATTAATATATTAATATGCAATATTTCACAATATAGGTATATTCAAATGCTTCATCATCCCATTTAATTTTACAGTATGCTTTTGTAGTGTAGAACAGGATCATTTTAAAATGTTGAAAGACAAATATACTCTGTTTTGTTTGGAAGTTCAAGGAATTGACAAAAGAGGCAAAAGTATTCCTACTTTTTCCTTCATAGACACATTGCAAACCTTTCTTTTCGTTTCTGCCTGTTAGGATAGGTTTCTATCTTTATATTGGCTTTTCTCCCATTAGAATTTGACAGCTGACTCAGTGTCTAATGTGTAATGACAGCAGCTGTGCAATGATTTGGGGTTTTAGATTAGTGACCAGGACTAAACTCTGAAATTTCAAATTTGGTTGAATTTGAACAATTTCTTAGTGGAGCACAAAAGTCTCACATGTTGATTGATGCTTTAGTAGATATTTTCATCTTATATGTCTCCATTAACACATTCAGTGTCTTGATGGTAAGATTAATTTAACTGTGTTTTTAAAAATGTAATTTTTGCTTTCCTTTCACTATTGCTACTTTCGTTGTGTGTCTCGCATTTTATTTGATACTGTAAGTATGAAGAGGTAGGTACATTATTAAAATATGGCCCTTAATTAGCTTTAGTCTTCTAGAATAGTTTGTAACTTGGCAAAGTTTCCTTGCTACACCCATAATAAAAGAGTAAGTAAAACAGTACTTCTAGTGGAAATATTATGAAGGTTTTGTGTTTCACTTACAAACCCAGTTTTACCTTCCCATTTCCTGACACACAAATGGATTGACCCTAGAGGAACTATTTCAGGAGAGCAGTATTTTATCATTCAGATTCTAGACCATTTTCTTGTATTCTTATATTCTTTCTTGTATTCAAATAATAATGTCCAGATGCTGATTCCTATGATACCCATTTTTAGGGGAAAAAAAAAACTTAATGAAAGAGCTGCATTTTACTGTATATCATACCCTAAACCTCGCAAATCTCAAACTCTGCTGGGTTTCTGTTGGAAGTTAATTTCAGAATTGAGTGTCCTATACTGAGAACACCACTTTCCTAGTCCTTCACAGTTAAGTGTTTGGAGTCAAATAGCTGACACATTTCAAACTGGCTGCAGCTGCCATAATGAGGTACTGGAAGAAGAAAACAGGGGTGAAAAAACCTCTGGAGTCACCTGGTCTAGCCATTTTTATGGAGCAGTAGTTTCCTCTACCTTGGCCTCTCAGGCGTATGTATTTACCTACTCTTAAATACCCAAATGGTGGTGCAGCTCATCTTAGTCCCTAGTCTCTAACAATTCTTCTTTAAAAGAAGGTGCTTTTAGTCTCTATCATTCCCATTCCCTCCATACTGCATTCACTAGTATGCATTCTTACAGTTGATGTGGTGACAGAGTTTGCAGAGCAGTGCAATACTGTCCTGTGATAGATCATGGCCTGTGTGATGTTACCCAGTTCTGATGAGCCACAATACACAAGTCTTGAGAGAGATTTTGGATCTGAGTCTCTTCTCTGCCACCCACATCTACATGTGCTATTGGCTGGGGTACTGGAATAGCTGTCCATTGTGTTTCTTAACTCAATATTAACATTTTTTTTATTTTTTTTTAATTTCTGAAATAAACTTTCACCTAATAAATGAAATGGTGTAGAATTATATTGAAGATCTGAGGCAAATGCTTGAGACAGATGAAAGATGTTAGTGTATTGTGCCCCATCAGAGTGATAGAATGAGAAAGTAGAATGTTGACTATCATTGTTTAACTGTAGAAGATTCACTGCCTAAAATGATAAAAGAAACGTCAAGAATTGAATAGTAGCATGTTTTAAAGCAGAAACCCTACTGTCTTGGTTTCCTACTGAATTATTAAAATTGTTGGAAGCATAAAGAATGAGTGAAAGGCATCAACATGAAAAATAAGCAAGTTTGGAAATAGTATGTTGGAGGATCTTGTCTTTTCCAACCTGTTCTGCAATATGCAAACATCTACTTACTCTTTCCATTAAATAAGTTCTATGCTTCTTTCATACTTTTGAGTCCAATGAATTACCTGCACAAATTCTATCTGTGAATATAAAAGATTGGGTGCCTTGATGATGTAAACTCAGCCAAGAAGTCCCTTTTTTCAATTGTTCTTTTGACACACCTATATTAACAAGATAACCAGGAGGCATCCTGTGACCTGACTGCTGCTTCCATGACACTGTCACTATTTTCAGTGCCTTGGTATTGCGGCTTAGCCTAGGCAAAGCAAGTAAGAACCTCAGACAAGAAAGCTGCATTTTTTTGAGTGCCTCATTCGTGATCATAATATACCTTTTGCTCCTCCATATTCACATAAGTGTAATGTACATAATACATAAATGAATCATTTTCTTAAACTGGAAACCCATTACAAATGCAAACACATGGTAGCTTTGGATTCTTTATGCTGCACTCCACACTCAGAAGACTGGAAATGTGAAAGTTAAGATACAGTGCACTACCTTAACACTGCATGCATGTATTTACTTATGTGATCATACAATTTCTCAAATATATAATGAAAAATGCATTTCTGTAAACTTAAATACAACCCGTAACCATGTATAGTAATTAGAGAATGTACACAGAGACAGTATACACATAATATGCTCTTCCCTAACTTTCACGTGTCATAGATTTCCAATTTTACCTTTGCATTACTCTAGCATCTTATTCAAAGAAAAATATAGAAGAGAGTTCCTGTTCCATGGGTAAAGGCTTGGACAGAATATGATAAAATTGGAAAAAATTTCTTCATCTGAACAACCGCAAACTCAATTGATGGGATTTTTGCTCAAACTTCCAAAAACACCACCACCAACAACAAAACCACCTTACACCACCATTCACCTTTGGCTAAAGAACAAACATGGAAAATTTCAGTCCCCAAAGTAAACTTTTCAAAAAGTTTTTTAAGTGTGTAAAAAGAGGTCACAATGAAAATCTTCTGCTACTGTAACTATAATGGGTGTAACGGAGCACTCACTATAGCATACATTGATGCAAGCATTAAAACTTTAAAAATAAGAGGAAAAATAATAGTTTTGAATTCACCTTAAAATAACACAAAATTTGCTGTTCCATATTTTGGATCTTTTTAAAGCAGCAAAAATGTAATTATAAAATATGACCTAAAGCTGCTGTGGGAACTTCCCTTTTGAATTTCTTGATCTTATGCTGTGTTAGAACTGTTTGCATCTAATTCAAGTATATTTTTATCTAAAATTACATATGTAACACCTTCTAGCACAGTGTCTTGAAGATCTTTGTGAAAATTCATTAATTAAACTTCACAACAGCATCCCTCTAAGGTAGGAGAGTAGGTAAAAGGAGGCATCTTGAGGTTACATGACTTGCTCATGGTTATACAGTGAATCTGTGGCAGACACAGGCATAAAACCCAGGACTCCTGGCTCCCTGTCACCTATTCTAACTATCCTCTCTATTCAGTAGTTCTCAATTAGAGTTTCAACTTCTTTGCCCCAATTCCATGCTTCATTGTATCCAACAGTTTTTCCATAAATTCTACTGGAAACTATAAGAGAAATAAAATTACAGATGTGAGATTTAAATGGTATTTCTGTTCTGCGGGGCTAGTACAGGAATTGGTGAACTTCTGGAATGCTGAATTGAAACCTCATACAGAGTTTGAGATTGGAATGTTGTACTGTGAAACAGTAGCATCAATCTGAAGTCAGAGGACAGTTAAATCATGAAATAATATGAAGGACCCACATTCTGAGGAGCATTATTAATGTTAGTATGGTAGTAATGGGAGGTCCCTGGGTAGGATTGGGGCCTCACCATTCTAGGCATTGTACTATGTACGAACACATAGTAAGGGTGTATCTGCCCAGAAGACTTTATAATGTAATTTAACAAAAGATTTTAACACGTGAGAGTAGCAGTGACATGAGCATATGGTTATGTGGACTAGATAGGTACAGAATTAGATGGTTTCAGGTCAATGATACAAATAAATTTCATAAGTAAAATAGATATCAAATCCCTACTGACCATCTACCTGGCTATTTTCAGACTTGCATATTGTTTTAAAATAATCTGTGTGTGTTAGTGGTGTTTTGAATCTCTCTTAATTTACAAGATGGTTTTGGTATAAAATTTTAAAGCAGAGCCCTGGGATTTAGCCTTGCGAGTTCTACTACTGTTACTGGGAATACACAGCTTAGGCCAGGTGCATTACATTTAAACTTGGCCCTTGTACATATATAATGTGTACATCGGAATCCAGTTATAAGGATTGGTTTTGACAATGTGTTTTGATGGTTGTGTCCGATTGACCATTACCCTCATGATACATTAAAAAGTAAACTTCCCAAATTGAGATGTGTACATAGAATCAACATTTCCACCTTCCACCATGATAAAATGAGTACCGCTAAGGCATTTTAATACCAAGGCATGTCATGGCTTCATCTAGCTCACACAGTCTATTTACTTCCGCTTTAATCTTTATAACCAAAGGTGCCACCATATCAGTAGAAGGAAAGGGCAAACAAATCGGCAACAATAGGAAATTGACTTTAGGAAAGCAACTCGATATATATATATAGAGAGAGAGAGAGCTGAAAGGTCACTAAATCAAAATTCCATTGTAACTGAGATGTGCAGCCTGAACTTGAAGAAACAATTTGATGGCAGAATACCTCAGACATGACATAGTACTGTACTTGTAGATCTGTGGGACCAGTTCTTTCTTGATTCAGTCAAATACATAATGAGAACCAAAATCCTTATAGCTAAAGTCTTGAGTTTCAAAGCCCATAAAATCTGAAGTCATGCATTTTGAAACTATTTCCTTGACTCTCAAATTGGTGCTTTTCTTCAGAGAACTCTATATAATTAAAAAATGTTCGGCTTTGTAGTAGTTTGTACTTCCTATGTAGTTTGCTAGGGAGCAATAAACTTCAGCTGACTGTGTAAACTTCACATGTCCTCTTACGCCACGCTAAGGGCACGTCTTCACTACCTGCCAGATCGGCAGGTAGCAATCGATCTATTGGGGATCGACTTATCGCGTCTAGTGAAGACGCGATAAAATCAATCCCTGATCGCTCTGCCGTCGACTCTGGAAATCCACCGCAGCAAGAGGCGGAAGCGGAGTTGACGGCGGTGCGGCAGCGGTCGACTCGCCGCCGTCCTCACAGCCAGGTAAGTCGATCTAAAATACGCAACTTCAGCTACGCTATTCACATAGCTGAAGTTGCGTATCTTAGGTCGGCCCCCCTCCCCCCCGGTAGTGTAGACCTAGCCTTAGTCATGTGTTTTGAGTAATGTAAAAATAGCATGTTTGTGGATCATTTAAAAACCTTGTATTTTTTCCCCTGCTTTGACACACCACCAGAGAGCATTATGCATTCACATTACTATGATAAGCAAATTCAAGATTTTAACTTGTGTAGAGAAAAAGGAGGAGTTTTAACTGCAAATAGTGGGTAACCTGAAGTCATTACATTTGCATTGATGTAATGGAGAATGGAACTGAGGCAAAAGTATCATTAAACAGTTTTTTTATGTACCTAATGTAAATATTTAGTAGAAACTAGCCAAAGATTTTGTTATATTTGGTCTATAGATATAAATCTTTCTTATATTGCTGAAAAAATTGCCCTCTATTTTTAAATTTGTTAGTTAATTATATCATTTTTGTTACTCTTTTCACATATCAGTATCACCTCGCCAAAGTTTATGAAGTTAATTTCTGATGTACAAAGGGATATGTAAAACTCCTTAGATTTGCATATGTATTGTCCTCAAGCCTCACTTCTCTGAGCAGGTTGTGTAATATGAGAAGTGAAAGTGATTAGCCATTTCTGTTAGAAATTTTGCTTTGTGTATTTATATTTGTACTCCAAACGTATTGTTACATACTTTTCGTATTGTTACATTTATATCTTTGTTTGTGAGTCTTGTGTAAAGATATAGAAAAAGTGAAAATATTTACACAATACAGGTAGTTGACAAAATGAAAATGTCAATGAAGCTTTCTTTTTTATTATTATTATTTTTTTTTAATTAATTAATGGAATTTCTATGGAAAAGTGTGGATATATGAACAGAAAGTTCAGGTATTTTCTCAATCTAATCCATATGCTGGATAACAAAACTGCCAGTATTGTGGGAATTTTAAAAGTACAAAATATCAAATATTTTGCAGTAGAAAAGGTTATGTATAATTGTTGTCTAAGTAGTAATTAATAAATTACTAACTAGTAATATAAGTCAAGTAGTAATTTTAGTTGTTTATTCCTTCACAAAAACATAGGATTGACCTGCACAGTAATAGTTTGAGTAAGTTTTTGTTACAATTTAGTAACTTGCTTGTAAATTAATTCTAGGCTGTGGAGACTTTAAAAATGTTTGAAAAAAAGGATAGCAGAGTAAAAAGTGCAGCTGCAACAAACCTTTCATTTCTTTATTATTTGGTAAGTATGCCTTTGTTGTTGTTGTTAACTATGAGCTCAGAAGAGCCTACACTTCCATAGCAATTTTTGTATCTATCTACATGTTCTGTCTCAGCATTGAGACAATGCTCATGAAAACAAGAGATAAGAAAAGACACCATTTTAACTAGTCAATGTCTGTTCAATTATTTGAATTGTTAAGTGCTATGCAAGAGCAAAGTACTTTATTATTTTTTATTATAAATGTTAAATATTTAAATTTCAATTGTTGCCTTCACTTCCTATTTGAAAGTAGGGGCTGTGGGAGCAGAGGCGCCAACTTCATGAGTTCCCAGAGGGTGCTCGACCCCTGCTTTGACCCAGGCCCTGCCCCTTCTCCACCCCATCCCCCAAGCCTCTGCCCCGCTTCTTCCCACCCCCTCTCCGACCCCTACCCCGCCTCTTCCTGGCCCATACCACACCCCCTCCCCGCATCTCTTCCTGCCCCCACTCTTCCCCCAGCGCCTCCTGCATGCTGCTGAACAGCTGATCACTGGCAGGTGAGAGCCACTGGGGTGGAAGAGGAGGAGCTGATTGGCAGGACTGCCGGTGGGTGCTGAGCACTTTTTTCCATGGGTGCTCCAGCTCCAGAGCACGCATGGAATCAGCGCCTAAGTGTGGGAGTGCTCTGCTTTTCTAGAGGTACAAGAAGCAGAGCAGACAGAAAGGAGTGTTCCAACTGCTATGCCATTACCCCCTTTCCTGGCTGCAGCAGCAGTTAGAAAGTTTGTGAAGAATTCTGGCTGTGCTGCCAGGAGGAGTGAGACTGAGCCCCTACTGGACTATAAGAGACTCTTCCCTCATGTGGATGTTGTGAAGGTGAATTAGTTAATGTTCATGAAGCTCTTCTTATATCTATTTGCTATTTATTTGTTCCCTGGCTTCCTGCTGCCATTGTGCTCTCTGAATGTATGTATTCAGCTGCCTAGCCTGTCATCCATTCCTTGTCTCCTGCTGGGCTCACCTGCACTTTTACTTCCCTCCATCTCTAACAGGGTTCTGTTCACCTGCACATCAGTAATAGGGCTGTGATCCCACCCTTAACTCCAATAACTAGACTTGGGGAGGAGTGGAGACAACGACATTTAGAATACTGCTCTGTGCTGTCTTCTCTGCCTCTCTGATTAATATTAATTTTCAAGTAGAATATAAAATAAGTTCATTTCGGAGGCTTAAATGATTCTACAGTGTTTCTCCCACCTTTGCTACCAATATAAGGAGCAAGCCAGCATTGGGAGAGAGATGGACAAGATGATAATATAGATATCACTCTCTAATTTTCAGGTTTCTATGACCTGAAAAATATGTGATTGGTCTGTTTTCTACAAGCTCATAAAGAATAGTATTAGGATTGAAGAGTATTAAATAGTTTTTCAGACTGCTATTATATCAACCATAAACAGACTAAGGTTAGCTCCAAAGAAAATTATTGATTGACAAGTTGTTAATATACTATATATATCTTGTTTACACAGGAGAATGAATTAGCACAAGCAGCCAACTATGCAGATTTAGCTGTGAATTCTGATAGATACAACCCATCCGCTCTCACTAATAAAGGAAATACTGTGTTTGCAAATGGAGACTATGAAAAAGCAGCAGAGTTTTATAAGGAAGCTCTACGGAATGATTCCTCATGCACTGAAGCACTTTACAATATAGGTAATGTAAAGGTGTTTGCATGGCTTAGAGTTTAGATAAGGCTACTAATGTGTTTGAGATTTTAGTATTCAAACTTGTCCTTTTTAGAAATGTTAATTGAAATTAAAATGTTCTGTCATTTCCATTAAACTGTTAATTCTTTTAGCTCATGATTTAAGATGTAAAGTGAGATAAAGCTCAAGTTGCAGTGGGGGAGGTCCAGGTTGGATATTAGGAAACACTATTTCACTAGGAGGGTGGTGAAGCACTGGAATGGGTTACCTAGGGAGGTGGTGGAGTCTCCTTCCTTGGAGGTTTTTAAGGCCTGGCTTGACAAAGCTCTGGCTGGGATGATTTAGTTGGGAATTGGTCCTGCTTTGAGCAGGGGGTTGGACTAGATGACCTCTTGAGGTCCCTTCTAACCCTGATATTCTATGATTCTGTGATTCTATTCTATAATATCCTTTGCTTCAGACCTCTTCCACAGAAACTCTGCACCAATATTACTCATCTGTTCTTAGACTAATTGACGTTGGTAAATCACTTTGAAGATGAAAATTACAAAGCACTATTTTCTATTCAAAATGTAGGTTTTGAATAGAACTACTCAACCAAATTATCTCCCCTTCCCTTTCTGATGCCCCTTGTTAAAGGGATGGTATTATGTATGGCTGTGGGCCTTGACTGGAATAATGACCATTGCCCTAATCAGCTTTGCTTCATTCAGGTCACACTGCCTGAAAGGACTGTCAGGATGGTTCTTAAGCAAACAGCACAGCAAATCTACTGAGATGCAGTTGAGATGAGAGAGTGATCATTGGGGAAAGTGCAGTTATTTTGCATTTACCTCTAGGCAGTGATGCAGCTTGCTTTTTAAAAAAACTCCATCAACTTAAAAAAAAAAAAAAAAAAAAGTTAAAGGTAGTTTCAAATACCACATCTGCCTTGAGTATCCTTGTGGCTTTACAATCATGTTTTCCTATTTTTTTTTTTAAAAAAAAAAGCTTTTTCTATCTGTTGTTGCTTTATGAAAACCCAATACAAACAAGGAAAACTGACCGACTATCAAAACAGTGAAACTGACTATCTGAAAAGGGCTGCCAAATGTACAAATTAAACAAACTGAAAACTGAGAAAAATATTTTTTCAGTCTCTTTCATGTGTTCCCTATTACAATAATACAGGAATAAAAAATTCAGACAAAAATATGATTTTTAAGTTAATAGCATCCCTCTAAATATTGCATTTCTGCTTCATTCTCCTTTGCTATACCGCTAAATTACTGTGCCTGTACAGATGTTTTGTTTTGCTTGTTGAATTCATTTTGTAATTTTTATTTTTAGGTTTAACATATAAAAAGTTAAACAGAATAGACGAGGCTTTGGATTGTTTTCTGAAACTTCAGGCAATCCTTCGAAACAGTGCCCAAGTTCTCTACCAAATAGCAAGCTTGTATCTTTTGCTGGGTCCTGATGCCAAATATTGAATTTAGTCTATATTGGAGGATTAGACGAGATTAGTCTTAATCAAGACATAAAAGTTGTTTTTGTATGGCTAAAAAAAATTTACATTTTATCAGGAGACATTCATGTGGGGTTAAAATATATGTGGTGTGTAAAAATAAGGCCTGATTCTGCAACCCTTTATTTTGGTGAACAATGTCACTGAAGCCAGTAGATCAGGGGTCGGCAACGTTTGGCACGTGGCTCGCCAGGGTAAGCACCCTGGTGGGCCGGGCCAGTTTATTTACCTGCTGACGTGGCAGGTTCGGCCGATCGCGGCCCCCCCTGGCCGCGGTTCACCGTCCTGGGCCAATGGGGGCGGCGGGAAGCTGCGGCCAGCACATCCCTCGCCCGCGCTGCTTCCCGCCGCCCCCATTGGCCCGGGACGGCGAACCGCGGCCAGTGGGGGCCGTGATCGGCCAAACCTGCCACGTCAGCAGGTAAATAAACTGGCCCGGCCCACCAGGGTGCTTACCCTGGCGAGCCGCGTGCCAAACGTTGCCGACCCCTGCAGTAGACTAACACACGAGGAAGGCCTATTCGTATAAGGATAATTAAAGCTAAGGAGAGCCCTGTAACTCTTTAAATATACAAGTGATGTTATTTTCAAAATAACATCAACACATAAGTATAATGGATGAAAAACCTTAAACAAAATATTATAGTTCATTACAGTGAAGTTCTACTCTGACAAGAGAATTTGTAAAAATAGCTCCATAGGGTTCCTTGTTTATTGTGTCAGTGGCTTCCAGACCAGATGTGCTCAGTTTACATGTAAAAGCATAATCATCTGTCAGTCCTGCAAACTCAGCCTGGGATCTGAAAGCCAAGTTAGGGTCTTTCTTGGCTCTATGCCTCATCAGCAGTAAAGATTCTGCAGCCAGAACTTAGTTAATCATTCTGTTGATGATGTGCAAACCGAAATAGAATCCCTTCCAAGGCATAATAGAATACCATTGCAGTATTGGCTCAGCAATTTTAAAAGTAGTGAAAGTCATAAAACTTTTATAGTCAGAAAAGTAAGTAGATATGAATCTAACTATACACAAGGGGTGAGGTCCTCTTCCTGCTCCCACCTCTTTACAATGGGTTAAAGCACTGGAGTGGCATAAAGGGGTTCTAAAGCTCTGGTTCTGGCTGGGGGAGTATTCCCTTGTATTGACACTGGGTAACTCTGCCTTCAGAGGACCCCCTTGCAAGCTCTGGCATAGGGGGCATTCTGGGGACAGGGTTGAGAGTCGGAGGAGTGTGTTGGGGAGGAGCTACAGTACATCATTCTGTGGGGATTATGAACAGGGCTAGCACCCGTAGGGCAGCCCAGGGAGGCCCCTTACAGCTGTCTAATTACAGTGGGGACTGCTCCAGCCCTCAGAGCTGCTCAGAAGTGGAAGAGGGCAAAGGTGGCTTAAAGCTCCCTTCTCCTGAGCCACAAATTCTGTGCTGTGCTTCTTAGAGATGCAGCACAGAGTGGCACATAAGGAACAGATGTACTGCATAATGTGGTGGCAATTTTGCCTTGTCATTTTGTTTAGCACAGGTCCACACTAAGAAAACGTAGGAAGTTTGTGAGGCATAGAAATAGGGTGCCTAATTCTCCTTTCAGTTGCACTGTTATAAATCAGGAGCAAATCCATTGAAGTTAATGAATTATGCCAATGTAAAATTAGTGAGAGAGAGAAGAACCAGGCCGAAAGTGTTTTTAAGGCTGAAAGAGAAGCCTAGACTGTTAACACTTAATTATGTTATTTATAGTAAACTAAAGTACTTCTGAGTGGGAAGAAATTGTTAAGTAAATTTGCAAAAAAAACAAAATATATGTCACATTGCTATGTCTGGCAAATCTTTTCAACATGCAACTTTTGGATTATATTTACATTATATAACATGATAAGAATTCCTCTTGATAAACCAAAATATGATCACCATTTGAATTGTCCTTAACTGAAGATACCTCAGATATGAAATAATGGAGGATCCCAACCAAGCCATAGAGTGGCTCATGCAGCTTATCAGTGTAGTTCCAACTGATTCACATGCACTGTCGAAACTAGGGGAATTGTATGATAACGAAGGCGATAAATCCCAAGCTTTTCAGTATTACTATGAGGTATGTGACCTATGCATTTTCTAATATTTATAGAAATAAAAGGGTGCAATAGGCACATGTGACAAGGCAATGTTTATTTACAGTAGTATTTAAATTGCCAAAAGTATGTACAGAAAGTAAGGAGAATCAGATTCTTTCTTTAGGAAAGTATAATTATTTGTAAATCAAGCTTTTATTGTCAGATCTTTATAATAAGGAGCACACCAAAAAAGGCTATGGGATATTCTGATGTGTGGCTCCCTCAATCTCTCCTATTGAAGTTTTTCCTCTTTAATTAAATAATTTAATAATTAAATATTAACTGGGCCAGTGAAAAGAGTTGGAATGGCTCAATAGCCTAATGGTTAGGTCACTCATCTGAGGGCTTGTCTATACTACCCGCCGGATCTAGCATAGACGTGATACATCGACTGCTGAGCACTCTCACGTCAACTCTGGTACTCCACCAGAACGAGAAGCGTAAGCGGAGTCGACAGGAAAGCGTCAGCTGTCGACTTACCACAGTGAAGACAACGCGGTGAGTAGATCTAAGTACGTCGACTTCAGCTACGCTATTCACATAGCTGAAATTGCGTATCTTAGATCGACTCCACGCGGTAGTGTAGTCAAGCCCTGAGAAATGGCAGATCCCTGTTCAGATCACTTCTCCTCATTCCCTTCTCATCAGGGAAAAGGGAGGACTTGAATTGGGGATTTCCCACATTCCAGGTGAGTATACCCTAACTGCTTCTATAAAAGAGTGCCTCCCTCCCCTTCCGCCTCCTGGGTCTGATATGGTAGGTGGTCTCTGAGCACATCTACCAGATCAGACCCTGCACATGACTTAGGTGGCTGAATGCTTATCTTCCCTTGGTTTGTGAATCACAAGCAAAGATAGGTGCCTGCCTGTAGCCTGGGTTTAGGCACCAAAGACTCCAAGGGGCGGGGGAGCATTAGTGCATGCACCCCTCTGGTTGGCATCTCCCATTGGCTAGATTAGCTGGCTCCCTGTCTAGCATGCTGGTTTTGTGGGTTTCATTCTAAGCCTATGCCCCTAACTTGGGCTTTGTGAATAATAGTGCTGTTCCTGAGATTTTTTTTCAGCACCTAAGGGCTTTTCTACACTTACAGTGCTGCAGCGGCACAGCTGTACCAATGCAGCTGTGCCACTGTAGCACTTAGTAAAGATGCTACCTACACCAATGGGAGAGTTTCTCCCATCAGCGTAGGTACTCCACCTCCCCGAGAGGTAGCAGCTATGTCAACAGGAGAATCCCTACTATTGACGTAGTCCTGGTCTACACTATAGACTTTTATGTTGGTATAACTACATCGCTCAGAGGTGTGGATTTTCCATATTCCTGAGTGATTTAGTTGTACTGACTGACATAAGTCTGTAGTGTAGACCAGGGCTAAAAGTTAGGTGCTGGGATGCTCAGCATCACAACGCCTAAGGCCATGTCTACACGAGCGCTTATGTCGGCAAAATTTTTGTTACTGAGCGGTGTAAAAAAACAACAACAACACACTTTTGAGCAACATAAGTTTTGCTGGCATAAGTGTTCGTGTGCACAGCACTATGTCAGCAGGAGACACTCTCCTGTCAACATAGCTGCTGCCACTTGGTGAGCTGGTTTTATGATGTCAACAGGGGAGCTCTCTCACATCAGCATAATGAGGTTATACAAGCGCTAGCTTGTAAGTGTAGACATGGCCTTAGTCCCGACATGGATCAGGGCATTAGTAAATATCCCCCCTCTCTGTAAATCAGAAGTGAACCAAAGCCTCAGCAATGCTGATAGGAGAAAAAGTAAAGTATATGACATTCTTTCCATGGAAACTTACTAATGTGAAACTTGATTAAAGTGACCAGTGTCTGGTTATTTGGCTACCTTTTTTATTTGTGCTAATACCTAATTCAATAAGCTAATTAATGTTTGTACAGTACAGCCTCTTCTACTATATTGGTTGTGCATTCTGTTTACCTTTATTATGCAATCAATTTGCAACAATATTTCTATTGTTACCTAAGCATATCTAAGCTTTTTTTTTTTAGTACTCAGAAATAAAATTTCTGAAGTTCTGACCACCTGTGGCCATTAAAAAATGCCATAGCATTTTCTCCAGGAGAGTAGGAGTGTTAACCCTGGTAAAATTCCAACTCTTGTATTTACATCCTGGCCTACTGTACCTAAATCTCTCCCATAGTGACAATTAGATAAATTATTCTTCATTTCTTGTCCTAAATTGTTTTATAGTTTGACTGGCACTGGTAAACATGCCACATTCTTCCCCATAGTTGGCTTTATTTTAGAAGTAGGTAAAATTATTATTTATATTTATACATACACACTCACCCCGCTCTAACTCCCCCCAGATCAATGTTAAAAAGAAGCATTTGCCTTATTGTTATAAGCCCTGATTCAGCAAAACACTCAAGTGATTTGGAAGCCTACTTTGGCCATCTCCGACTCAAGGAATATTTTCCACACACCACTGAACAGAGAACTGACCCACAGGAACCCTCCTATCAATGCTACAAGAAGAAGAATTCTGCCTGGACTCCTCCTGACCGTCGAAATGACAGACTGGACTTCTACATAGAGTGCTTCCGCAGACATGCACAGGCTGAAATTGTGAACAAACAGCATCACTTGCCCCATAACTTCAGCTGTACAGAACACAACGCCATCCACAGCCACAGAAACAACTCTGGCATTATAATCAAAAGGACTAACAGAGGAGGTGCTGTAGTTATCATGAACAGGTCATATTATGAACAGGAGGCTGCCAGACAACTCTCCAACACCACATTCTACAGACCACTATCCTCCGATCCCACTGAGGAGTACCAAAAGAAAGTACACCATCTGCTCAAGAAACTCCTTGCTACAGCACAGGAACAAATCTACACAGACACACCCTTAAAGCTCCGACCCAGGGGTATTCTATCTGCTACCCAAGATCTATAAACCTTGAAATCCTGGACACCCCAGCATCTCAGGCACTGGCACTCTTACAGCAGGATTATCTGGCTATTTGGACTGTCTCCTCAGACGCTATGCTACCAGCACTCCTAGCTATCTTCGAGACACCATGCCTCCCTGAGGAAACTACAATGCATTGGTGATCTTCCTGAAAACACCATCCTGGCCACCATGGATGTAGAAGCCCTTTACACCAATATTCCACACGAGGATGGACTGCAAGCTGTCAGGAACAGTATCCCTGATGAGGCCACGGCACACCTGGTGGTTGAGCTTTATGACTTTGCCCTCACCCACAACCATTTCAGATTTGGAGACAACTTATACCTTCAAGTCCGCGGCACTGCTATGGGTACCCGCATGGCCCCACAGTATGCCAACATTTTTATGGCTGACTTAGAACAATGCTTCCTCAGCTCTCGTTCCCTAACGCTCCCTCCTCTACTTACACTACATTGATGACATCTTCATCATATGGACCCACGGGAAGGGAGGTCCTTGAAGAATTCCACCTGGATTTCAACTATTTCCACCCCACCATCAACCTATGCCTGGACCAGTCCACACAAGAGATCCATTTCCTGGACACTACAGTGAAAATAAGTGATGGTCATATAAACACCACCCTATTCCGGAAATCTATTGACAGCTATACATACCTACATACCTCCAGCTTCCATCCAGGACACATCACATGATCCATTATCTACAGCCAATCCCTAAGATACAACCGCATTTGCTCCAATCCCTCAGACAGAGACAAACACCTACAAGATCGCTATCAAGCATTCTTAAAAGTACAGTACCCACCTGGGGAAGTGAGGAAACAGATTGACAGAGCAAGACTGGTACCCAGAAGTCACCTACTACAGCACAGGCCCAAGAAGGAAAATAACAGAACACCACTGACCATCACATACAGTCCCCTGCTAAAACCTCTCCAGCGCATCATCAACGATCTACAACCTATCCGGAAAACGATCCCCCACTCTCACAGGCCTTGGGAGGCAGGCCAGCCAATCCTTGCTTACAGACAGCCCCCCAACCTGAAGCAAATACTCACCAGCAACTATACGCCACACCACAGAAACACTAACGCAGGAACTAATCCCTGTAACAAACTCCGTTGCCTACTCTGTCCCCATATCTACTCTAGTGACACCATTATAGGAACCAACCACACCAGCCACACCATCAGAGGCTCATTCATCTGCACATCTACTAATGTGATATATGCCATCATGTGCCAGCAATGTCCCTCTGCCATGTACATTGGCCAGACCGGACAGTCTCTACATAAAAGGATAAATGGACACAAATCAGACATCAGGAATGATAACATACAAAAACCAGTAGGAGAACACTTCAGTCTCCCTGGACACTCAATAACAGTTTTTAAAGTAGCCATTCTTCAACAACAAAAAATTCAAAAACAGACTTCAAAGAGAAACTGCTGAGCTGCAATTCATTTGCAAACTTAACACCATCAATATGGGCTTGAATAGGGACTGGGAGTGGCTGGCTCACTACAAAAGCAATTTTTCCTCTCTTGGTATTGACACCTCCTCATCAATTATTGGGAGTGGACCACATCGACCCTGACTAAATTGGCCTTCAACATTGGTTTTCCACTTGTAAGGTGGAAATCCCTTCTCTTCATATGCCAATATATATTTATGCCTGTATCTGTAATTTCTACTCTATGCATCTGAAGTAGTGGGTTTTTTACCCACGAAAGCTTCTGCCCAAATAAATCTGTTAGTCTTTAAGGTGCCACCGGACTCCTCATTGTTTTTGTGGATACAGACTAACACGGCTACCCCTCTGATATTTGTTGGAATGAAGTTTAAAAGTCTAAATGCCTCACTACTTTTTTTTTTTTTGGTCTAGTTTAAATTTGCCTTTTTCCAAACCCCAGGTTTTCTACTTACTGGTGCCAATTTTAACCCAGACCACCTGGTAAAATAAATAAATAAATAAGCAAACACACACACACACACCCCTGTACCCTGATATAACGCTGTCCTCAGGAGCCAAAAAATCTTACCACGTTATAGGTGAAACTGCATTATATCGAACTTGCTTTGATCTGCCGGAGTGCGCAGCCCCACGCCCTCCCCCCCAGAGCACTGCTTTATATCCGAATTCATGTTATATCGGGTCGCGTTATATCGGGTTAGAGGTGTATATATATAAAATGTACACTTCCAGATTTATTAGCATTGTTCCCTTAGTATTAATTTCCTTGGAATTGTTAACATTTTGTACAGAGTTTATAGGAAATTTCCACTTGATGTCAATAGAACATTTGTAACAAATTTTGTTTCTAGTAAATCCAGAGATTAGTCCTATTTATAATACCCAAGACCCGCTCCCCCATCAGTAAAACTAAAATCTATAGTCAATACAAAAGTTTTGCTAATTTATATGGCATTGATCCCAAGATTAATTAAAAACAGATTAGAAGTATTCCACTGAAATAAAGTGGATATGTGCATACACTTGACTCTCTTTTTCAGATGTTTAGAGTTAGTTTATTGCTTGTCCAAGTGTAGGACTGACAGCTCTGTAGACTGGCCTCTTTATCCACAGAACATGTAAAGCAAGGGCACTCCGCACTAGCTTCTTTCTGGCTGGGTGTCTCACTCCTGTTCTGAAAGGGGCCAGCTATACATGTGACATAGTAGTAGTTCACTCACCATGCTTACTTTTTTCCTTGGTATCTTTTCTGAGACTGCCCACAAAGGTGCCAATTGAGAGGGTATTTTGAGTGATGTAGGCAGATGCCTTTCCCTTAGGAATAGGAATGAGACTATCAGCCCATCTCACATATGTCATGTAGTCCTCAGGTTGTAAAGTCAGTGGGCCACAACCGTCACTGGTGTAATTCTGAAAGTCAGTGGAACTATGTTAATTTGGGGATTAATTTGGCCCAGTATTTTTCTCAGACATGGCTATTTTTAATGAAAGTCTCTAATTTTATTTGTACAAACATAAATGAAAACTTTTATAGTAAAAAAAGTTTTTCAGTGAATTTTCCAGCAGACTACTTGGCTATCTGAAACTGATTAGTGTAATTTGTAATAGAAACAACTTGCTTAGCCTTTTAATTAACTTATTTACATACAGTAGTAATCTAAGAAAGCAAACTTTTTTGTGTGGAAAAATACTCTTTCGCTGCTGCTAACTATGCTAAAATAATAATTCTAGTAAGGATTGATGGAAAATGTGAAACTCATCTCAGGTAACTCTTCTAAAACGTATTTTGTAATTACAAAACCTGACAAGTTCTCTTTAGGGATTAGTTGGTATAGTACAGTGCTTTCATTCATGTATTACATATTTTTGGCATCTGGAGAATTAAACACTTAAGTGAGTAAGATATTCCAGAAGTAAAATAAAGATGTTGTTTATCACTAAAATTATGTTTCTTTCACCTTCCTTATTTTGTCAGTCATATCGGTATTTCCCTTCGAACATTGAGGTCATTGAATGGCTTGGAGCCTATTACATTGATACCCAGTTTTGTGAAAAAGCCATTCAGTACTTTGAGAGAGCAGCGCTTATTCAGTAAGTAATGATTGTTATTGCATGTTTAGTCAAATATCTTGTATTGAGGGTTTTTCTTCTTGTAATTATATCTCGGAGACATGATACGTTAATTGCCATAAGCTATGTTAGCATTAACTACAGCTTTAGGTATTGTTTCATCAGGTTCTTCACCTTGTATTTGTTTGGAGGGGTGTTTTTGTTTCTATTGGCAGCTCTAATTCAAACAAAAGTAAAAGACTTCCTTTCCATGCTTTCCTCATCTGGTAAAGACAGTTGATTCAACCTCATAAACAAAAGCATCTTTCAGCAATTAATTTTGTTTCCTTGTTCCTATTCTCATAAAAAGAATTGCAGAAAACATTAAATAAAACCACGAACAGTACAATATTAACAGCTAACAATGGATATATGTTGACTAATCTAATTTATTCTGAATTTTATATTTGACCTTAGTAAAACTGTGTTTGTGACGTTTGGCCTTAGTAAAACTGTGTTTGTGCACTTCACAGAATGAGCTACTTAAGGTAGTCTGCATATTTTATTCTAGACTTACAAAGGGAGTTTAACATACATGTGACCTACATGTAAAAATTAGGCCAAATTTGAAACTGGAGCTCAGAGTTCAACCAAAATTATTTATAGCTATAGAAAAATACATATTTCCTCATAATATTTCCATGTGGAATTTGTGTCAACAGACAAGCTAAAATTCATATAACCCCGTGAAATCCAGAGGTAGCATTTCTCTTTTTGTGTGTTTTGGGAATCCTATCCAAAATCAGACTGAGCCAAACTCCGTTATTACTTGGCTTGTTTATGATGATCTAAAATTTGACCGACTGTCTGATTCATGTATGGCACTAAGGTTAAAATACCCCTGAAAGTACAAGGAACTATTTATGTGTTTGGGCAATCCAGACACCATTCAAGAAAAGACTATACTGCAGAAAGGTTATTAAAAATGCAGCAGAAATTAATATTTTAATTGAATGGGAAAGGTGGTGTGTGTGTGTATATGTGTGTGTGTGTGTGTATGTATGTGTGTATATATAATAAAATTATTAACAAAAAATGGTTTAAAATAATTTAAAACAAATAGGCTAGGGTTAAATGTAATAAAAAGGGAAAAAAGGCAAGAGTTAAACTCAAATGTTTGAGTAAATTGTAAACAAAAATAGAAAGACTAGGGCTAAATGCAAAATATATATAGAATAAACACAAGAGTTCACATAATTTAAAAAAAATAGGCAAGGGGATAATCATAAATAACCAAACAAAAAAATGAAAATAAAACTGGAATTAACAGGACTTTTGCCTATCGCCACCCTGGCAAAATTGCCTGTATTTTTGGATTCTTTCTCCCACCTTTTGTCTGCATTGTCTGTGTAGATTGTAAATTCTTTGGGGCAGAGATTTCTCTGTGCGTTTGTACATCACATGTACATTGGGGCCTCAAATACTGGCACTAACCACAGAACAAATAAATTATTATTAATAATAATACTAAAAGCACAAGTTTGATTTTATATATATATATATATATATATATATAAACTCTTATATTGAGACATTGGCTCCCCATTGATTATCTGATCCAATTCAAGATCATGTTCCTGATCTCCAACACACTCAGGCGTGGTCTACACTACGGGGTTAAGTCGAATTTAGCCACGTTAGGTCGATTTAAAAATAACCGCATCCACACAACCAACCCCGTTCCGTCAATCTAAAGGGCTCTTAAAATAGACTTCTCTACTCCTCCCCGGTGAGGGGAGTAGCGCTAAAATTGACCTTGCTGGGTTGAATTTGGGATAGTGCGGATGCAAATTGACAGTATTGGCCTCCGGGAGCTATCCCAGAGTGCTCCATTGTGACTGCTCTGGACAGCACTTTGAACTCCGATGCACTAGCCAGGTACACAGGAAAAGCCGTGGGAACTTTTGAATTTCATTTCCTGTTTGGTCAGCATGGCGATCTCAGCAGCACAGGTGACCATGCAGTCCCAGAATCACAAATGAGCTCCAGCATGGACTGAAAGGGAGACACTAGATCTGATTGCTGTATGGGGAGAAGAATCTGTGCAGGCAGAACTCCAATCCAGAAGAAGAAATGCAAATATATTTGCCAAAATCTCACAGGACATGTTGGACAGAGGCTACACCAGGGACACACAGCAGTGCTGCGTGAAAGTTAAGGAGCTCAGCAAGCCTACCAAAAGACAAAGGAGGCAAACGGTCGCTCCAGGTCACAGCCCCACACATGCCACTTCTGTGAACAGCTGCATGGCATTCTAGGGGGGGACGCACCACTATCCCACCACTGTCCGTGGACACCTGCAAGGGGGGAGTCTCACGGACAACAGAGGAGGATTTTGCAGATGAGGAAGAGGAGGAGGAGAATGCGCAGCAGGCAAGTGGTGAATCCGTTCTCCCCAGCAGCCAGGAACTTTTCATCACCCTGGAGCCAATACCCTCCCAAGGTGGGATCCCCAACCCAGAAGCCAGAGAAGGCACCTCTGGTGAGTGCACATTTGTAACTACAGTACAGCGTTTAAAAGCAATAGTGTTCATGGTCACCTGGTTGAAATAGGGGAATTTTTGTAAGGGAACAGTAAAAGGACCCCGTTCATGCTGGGCTGTTTGTGCTTGGCTAAAAGGGATCATCCCGGAGAATAGCCACGCGGCGGGGGGTGGGGGTAGGGATCATCCCAGAGAATAGCCGTGGGGTGGGGGTTGGTGTGTGCTGCACATCTACCTGAATACTGCAGCCCTTCCTTTTTAAATGTGAAACCCAACCCATTGCTTGCTCTGGGAAAGGGGGGCGCTGCAGTTTGAAAACATTCCCACGTTATGAAGGCGTAAGAAGCTAACCCAATTTTACTCTCCCTTTTTATCTCCCCCCGGGTGCAAATGTTTCTATGCTCCCCCTATCATCTCCGTCTCTGTGGTTATCGCAGATTAGAAGGTGAAAAAATGCACTCACCATGACATGTTTTCCGAGCTGATGCAGTCCTCCCACACTGATAGGGCACAGCTCAATGCATGAAGGCATTCAGTGGCAGAGGCCAGGTGAGCGTGAAAAGCGGAGGCAGGATGCAATGCTGAGGCTAATGGGGGAGCAAACGGACATGCTGAAGCGTCTGTTGGGGTAGCAAACAGACATGATGAAGCATGTGTTAGAGCTGCAGGAAAGCCAACAAGAGCACAGACCCCAGCTGCATCCACTGTATAACTGCCTACCCTCCTCCCCATGTTCCATAGCTCCTCACCCAGACGCCCAAGAACACGGGGAGAGGGGAGGCTCCAGGTACCCAGCCACTCCACTCCAGAGGATGGCCCAAGCAACAGAAGATTGATTTGTAGTGTCGCTACAATAAACAATGTGGCCTTGTCCTTCCCTCCTCTCCCACCCCACCTTGTCCGTTATCTAATTTTTAAAAAAAAATTATTAAAGAAAGAATGCATGGTTTCAAAACAATAGCTACTTTATTTCGATGCGGGGAGGGTGGTTGGCTTACAGGGAATTAAATCAACAAAGGGAGCGGTTTTGCATGAAGGAGAAACACACACAACTGTCACACTGAAGCCTGGCCAGTCATGAAACTGGTTTTCAAGCCTCTCTGATGCGCTGCGCGCCTAGCTGTGCTCTTCTAATTGCCCTGGTGTCTGGCTGCTCATAATCAGACGCCAGGCAATTTGTCTCAACCTCCCACCCCATCATAAACGTCTCCCCCTTACTCTCACAAATATTATGGAGCACACAGCAAGCAGCAATAACAATGGGAATGTTGGTTGCGCTGAGGTCTGACCTAGTCAGCAAACAGCGCCAGCGGCTTTTAAATGTCCAAAGGCACATTCTACCACCATTCAGCACTTGCTCAGCCTATAGTTGAACTGCTCCTTACTATTGTCCAGGCTGCCGGTGTAAGGTTTCATGAGCCGTGGGAGCAAGGGGTAGGCTGGGTCCCCAAGGGTAACTATTGGCATTTCAACATCCCCAGTGCTAATTTTCTGGTCTGGGAAGTAAGTCCCTTCTTGCCGCTGCTCGAACAGCCCAGAGTTCCTAAAGATGCGAGCGTCATGCACCTTTCCCGGCCATCCCACATTGATGTCGGTGAAACGTCCCTTGTGATCCACCAGTGCTTGCAGCACCATTGAGAAATACCCCTTGCGGTTTATGTACTGGTTGGCAAGGTGGTCTGGTGCCAAGATGGGGATATGCATTCCGTCTATCGCCCCACTACAGTTAGGGAACCCCATTGCAGCAATGGAGAAGGGGGGAGGGATAGCTCAGTGGTTTGAGCATTGGCCTGCTTAACCCAGGGTTGTGAGTTCAGTCCTTGAGGGGGCCATTTAGGGATCTGGGGCAAAAATCTGTCTGGGGATTGGTCCTGCTTTGAGAAGGGAGTTGGACTAGATGACCTCCTGAGGTCCCTTCCAACCCTGATATTCTATGATTCATCCACTATGACCTGCACATTTCCCAGAGTCACTACCCTTGATAACAGAATGTCAACGATTTCATTGGCTACTTGGATCACAGCAGCCCCCACAGTAGATTTGCCCATCCAAATTGATTCCTGACTGACCGGTAGCAGTCAGGCGTTGCAAGCTTCCACAGGGCTATCGCCACTCGCTTCTCAACTGTCAGGGCAGCTCTCATCTTGGTATTCCTGCACTTCAGGGTGGGGGAAAGCAACTCACAGAGTTCCAGGAAAGTGGCTTTATGCATGTGAAAGTTTCACAGCCACTGTGAATCATCCCATACCTGCAACACTATGCGGTCCCACCAGTCTGTGCTTGTTTGCCTGGCCCAGAATCGGCGTTCCACTGTATCAACCAGCCCCAGTGCCACCATGATGTCCCAATTGCCACAGCCCATGCTTTCAGGAACATCTGTGTCCATGTCCTCATCAAAATCCTCCTCATGCTGGCATCTCTTAGCCCGGTTCTGCATATACTCAAGGATAATGCACAAGGTGTTTACAATGCTCACAACAGCAGCGGTGACGGTGAGCTGAGTGGGCTCCATGCTTGCCGTGGTATGGTATCTGCAGGAAAGCAGGAGAGCAGAGTTGCAGCGGAAGCAATGGATGATGACGGTTAGCACCGCACAGATTTCTGACAATTTGGAGAAATTTGCTATTGAGACTGAACTCATTTACAAGAGCAGGAGAGCAGAGTTGCAGCAGAAGCTGTGGATGACGACGGTTAGCAGTCCTACTGCACCGTCTGCTGACAGCAGCACCCAGGACACGACAGCAGCGGTGACGGTGAGCTGAGCTGAGCGGGCTCCATGCTTGCCATGGTATGGTGTCTGCACAGGAAAAAAAGGGGTGAAACGATTGTCTGACGTTGCTTTCATGGAGGGAAGGGCTACTGACGACATGTATTCAAAACCACCCGCGACAATGTTTTTGCCCCACCAGGCATTGGGAGCTTAACCCAGAATTCCAATGGGCAGCGGAGACTGCGGGAACTGTGGGATAGCTACCCACAGTGCACCGCTCCGTAAGTCAATGCTAGCCCACCGTAGTGAGGATGCACTCCACTGACTTAATGCGCTTAGTGTGGATATACGCAATCAACTGTATAAAATCGATTTCTAAAAATTGACTTCTATAAAATCATCCTAATTTCATAGTGTAGACATACACTCAGCTACCTAACAACCACCTTTATCCCCATGACTAGGATGTCCACCATAGCTCCACAATTCATGAGAAATGGAGACCGCTTTCTTGGCTGGCCCACTACTGTTGGGTACTTCCTTCCTCATGAGACCAGAATGACCTGAAATCTCACCATCTCCAGGATGACATACAAAAACCATCTGTCAACTTTTCCTTTACAAATAATAATGAAAGTCATCAGCAAAAACCTTTCATCTTGTAGTTAAGATTGAGACAGTATATTTATATGACTCTTCTACAAACTTTATAACAAGAAAATTACAATTACAAAAGAATCCCAAACATTAAATATAGAAATTAATAGTTAAAGTAATTTATAGAAATATTCCATTATCCCTTTTGTCCTTGCAGTCAGGTCCACATGGGAAGTTCCTTGTATTTAAAGCCCCATTTACTAACATATACTACTATATAGAAAGTCTAAAAATAATTGAAATTAAATTCTAGTAAAATGCTCAAAATGAAGTTCTACTTTCCCACTGGTTACTGTGGTTGTTATTAATTGTAAGGAAAGGATTGGTACCCTAAACAAAAACAAATGCAGCATCAGCATGCAGCTCTAGACACAACAGACACAGAAAGGGGAAGGAAACAATGTTAATCAAAATGGCATCTTCAGCACTGGACATTGCTTGGTAACTGAAGTCTTGTTGTTTGCCTCAGGCCTCAATTTCTCCAACTAGTCATTTACTACCAGGAAATTCCCACCCCACTGGCTTCTTTTATAAAATAAATAGCTTTAAAAACTGGAGACAAACCAGTGAACGTATTTGTGAAACACTGATTTAAAGACTTGCTATCATGCTGTTCAGTGAAGCTGCCAACCCCTTAAAAATTTGTAATGCAGTCAGGCTCTTGGGTCACGTATGTTGGCACTCTTAGTCCATTTTAAAACACTGGAAAGAAAACAGCTGAAACTAGAAAAAATTCATACTGATTTCATAATCTTCTTCTGGCACAGACCTAAACATTTAAGGCCTAATTCTCTAACCACTCAATGCATGAAACTTCGTGTATTGCATATGGATTGAAAAGTATCTGTGAATTATTAACCTCTGAAATTCTTGATTTTTCTGTGTAATTACAGTATCTGTGAGAATTCATTTTCCAGGAGAGGAGATTGTTAATTATAGCTAACAGAACATAAATATTTGGGAGTTTGGCGCTAAAACTTGTACATGCTATTTGCAAGTTGTTAATCCTAAAAATATGCCACAGTCATTAAACAGCTGTTATTATGCTGATTGTAAATAAAATAACATTTAAATGGTAACTTTGCCTCAACCCTGATCCCCAGTTCTCAATTCTGTTTTAGTGGAATATTAATTCCAATCATTCAGTGATATTTTATATTTAAATCACCCCCTTTAACTTGCATTTTAAGATGTATTTTGAAATGAATTGAGAATTGTGTTTTTGAGAAGCTTGCAGGGGCAAATTTTAGCAACATATGCAATTCAAACAGTATAAGGAGTTGTGGAGCTTAATTCTGGGCCCTAAAAATGTAGGATTTTCATACCAAGTTGCCTAGGGTTACCATTCGTCCGGATTCCCCCGGACATGTCCGGCTTTTCTCAGTTAAAAATAGCGTCTGGGGGGAATTTGTAAATGTCCGGACTTCCCCCCCATGCAGAGTGTGCACGGCTGACAGTGCAGCCGGACGGATGGTGCCACTTGCATGGAGCTCCGGCAGCCAGAGAGAGCCCCTCCTCCGCTTCCCCCTCCTCTCTCCTGCAGCTGAGATCACTCCCCTCCTCTCTCTCCCTCCCTCCCGCTCCCTGCATTCGCGGCCGGCCGTTTGCAACCGGCCTCCGGCAGTCTGGAGCTCTTCCCCCTGCCCAGCAGCACTCTGCAAGGGCGGGAACCAAGCTATGCGCTCTGTGGGGGAGCGCGGCAGCGTGTCGGGCTGCGCGTGGAGCCCGACACGCTCTTCTGAGTGGCACGGTAAGGGGGCCAGGGGGTCGGAGAAGGGGCAGGGAGGTTCTGGAGGGGGCAGTCAAGAAACAGGGAGCAGGGGGAGGGTTGGATGGGTCGGGAGTTCGGGGGGGGCTGTCTGGGGGTGTAAGGTTTTGGGCAGTCAGGGTACAGGCAGGGGGTAGGGTCCTGGGGGGCAGTTAGGGTGGGGGGGTCTCAAGAGGGGGCAAGGAACAGGGAGGCTTAGGTAGGGGGGGTTCTGGAGGGCAGTTAGGAGCAGGGGTCCAGGAGGGGGCAGTCAGGGGACAGGGAGCAGAGGGGTTTAGATGGGTCGGGAGTTCTGGGGAGGGCTGTCGGGGTGGGGAGTGGTTGGATGGGGCGCGGGAGTCCCTGGTGTCTGTCTGGGGGTTGGGGGAGGATAAGGGTTGGGGCAGTCAGGGGACAGGTAGGGGATAGAGTCCTAGGGGGCCAGTTAGGATGGCACTTCCCCTTCCGGGCTCCGGGTGTGCTGGGGAAGCGCCCGGCCGGGGGCAGGGTCTGGAGGTCTGGGGGCTGCCCGGCAAACTGTGAAGCCGGTAGCACTTGGGCAGCTCCGCTCTTCAGCTGCACAGAGCTGAGGTGTCTGGGGGGAGCAGCAGCAGCCGCCGCTGTGGAGGAATCCGCCTGCAGCTCCCCCCAGACACCTCAGCTCTGTGCAGCTGAAGAGCGGAGCTGCCCCAGCGCTACCGGCTTCACGGTTTGCTGGGCAGCCCTCAGACCTCCAGACCCTGTGCCCCCGGCCGGGTGCTTCCCCTCCTGGGCTCCGGCTGCACCGGGGAAGCACCCAGCCGGGGGCGCAGGGTCTGGAGGCTGCCCAGCAAACCGTGAAGCCGGTAGCGCTTGGGCAGCTGTTTCGCAGCTGGGAGGGAGGAGGGGGAATGCGGGGCGCTCAGGGAAGGGGTGGAGTTGGGGCGGGGCCAGGGCCCTGTGGAGTGTCCTCTTTTTTTTTTAAATGAGGAAATACGGTAACCCTAAAGTTGCCTACTAATAATTTTTATTACAATCGAGGTGTGTTAGGTGCTCTCTTGGATTCCATTGCTGTGTGCAGCAGGCACACATGTGCTGCAACTGAGAAATATGCAGCAGACTTGTCTTACATAAGCTTATTTTGCAGAACACTAGACTGCAAACAGAGAAATTATTTGGAGATCAAATTGGCTTGACCTGTGGTTGAATAAAAATAAATAAATAAATAATGGACGAACAGTACAGCCAGGAAGGTAAAGAAAAATGCTAGATTTCCACTAGAGAAGCCTCCCTACAAATTGTTAGAATGCAATATCATCTTGGCAGGGGTGGCGCTATGTTTTTTTGCCGCCCCAAGCACAGCAGTCAGGCGGCCTTCGGCGGCATGCCTGCAGGCAGTCCGCGGTCACGCAAATTCGATGGCGTTTCTGTGGGTGATCTGAGAGTCCCGCGGCTTCCGCCGAAACTGCAGGACCAGCGGACCTCCCGCAGGCACGCCGCCGAAGGCCGCCTGACTGCTGCCGCACTCACAGGGACTGGCAGGCTACCCCCCACGGCTTGCCGCCCCAGGCACGTGCTTGCTGCACTGGTGCCTGGAGCTGCCCCTGCTTCTAGGACATATTAACAATCAGGACTATACAGTCCAAAGAGCTTTCCACATATGGTTTCGGTCAGCTTTGAAGAATTGACATGGCAACTTACCAGCCCACACATAGCTATATCTTTATTATCTTTTAACTTGCTAATAATGAAAAAATGCTGTTAGTTTATGTGCCCTTCCTAGAAAGGATTCACCCTGAGTGAGCGACAAGTAGAATTTTGTGAGACTGGTTTAATAGTGGATGTACACCAATATTTTGAACTTCACAGAACAATTCGTCTATTTCATCATTTGCTAGTACGGTGTACTAAATGTTTTTATTTATTTATACATAGACCAACACAAGTGAAATGGCAATTGATGGTTGCTAGTTGTTACAGAAGAAGTGGTAAGTGTTTCTACTTGTTCTGTGATTTTTTTTTATAATTGGTATTTTTTTTAATTTATATATTTTGAATTTTTATCTACTGATCTTTTGTACATCTTCTCGATGAGTTCTTGGTTCTAAAATCTCCTTAGCCTGTAGCATGCTTCTGCTTTGTGAATTTTCTGTATAACAAAGCATGACCTTCCTTGAAGTTCTGGATTTAATTACTCCTCTTTGTACTGTCTTGTACTTATGAGTGGAGCAGTCCTGTGCAAGTAAAGAACAGGCCAAACTAGTGTAAATAGTCATATTGTATTTGATTTATGTCAGAGCACCATATGATGTCACAATAGCCAAGTAGGAAGTTTCTAGAGTTGCTCAGCTGAACAGACCACATTTACAATATATGTAGTGGGTACACTTTCTAGATATTAAAAAAATTTGAAAATTTAAATTGTACAAACAGAATACACACTGCCGCTTTGAGACTGAGCTCTCACCTGCTGAATTTTATAACTGGGATTCTACAATCTGAATCTGCTATTGATCATAACCACACTGGGACAGAGACCGTGTCTTCCTCTTTGTATTGTTCCGCACCAAAACACTTAAGATATTTTAATAAATAATACTTTTCTTTCATGCTGTCCCATTGTTCCCACTCTTTCCCTTGCTCCTTTAGAGCCTCACAGAGAAGAACCGAATGACAAATTTGCAGATTTTCTTATGTTGTTTGCCCAGTTACCTGATTCTATGGGATGGGGGAGTAGAAGCTGGGTGACTATGTGAATTGAAAGATAAAGTCAGCACCCAACCAAAATCCAGCACAGAAGAGCTTTCCCAGCAAAGGAGCAAGACAGCTTGGCCACCATTATGTTCATTAGATATGCTGGGAAAATCCCCAGTATGAATTGGAATGTGCTGGTAGGACAGTTTGAGCCCCACCCATCATTTAAAAAAAATGTTTGAATTTTTTTTCAGCTGTTCACAACCAGCCTTAATTATTATAGTCAGGTAATAATTAAAGAATGCCAACTTTAACTGCATCAGTTGTGATCTAGGATTATTAAACCACATACTCTTAAAAATAAAGCAGCTGAAAAAAGCTGGAAGGTACCAAGTCACATCAGTTTCTGGTCTGATACTGTGCCATTGTACATGCGTGTGTGTGTGATGTTGTTTATTTTGTTTGCAGGTAACTACCAAAAAGCTCTAGATACATATAAGGAGATACACAGAAAATTTCCAGAGAATGTTGAATGTAAGTTGTTTCATTGAGTGGTGCAGCTTTCAAGGTAAAGGAAACTCTATGCCAGTGGTCCCCAACCTTTTTTGTCTGGCAGGCGCCAGACGACGAGCCACGGAGGATCGTGGCAGCGGACGAGTATCCGCCAAAATGCCACCAACAAGCGGCAATGTCAATAGGCGTTGCTGCTGAAATGCCGCCGACAAGCAGCGTCATCCAGAGGTGTTGGCGGCATTTTGGCGGCGACGCCTCTGGATGACGCTGCTTCTCAGCGGCATTTCGGCGGATGCTCGTCCGCCGGCCAGTACACGGGTGCACTTAGACGCCCCGGCGGGCGCCATGGCACCCGTGGGCACCATGTTGGGGACCCCTACTCTACGCTATATTGAATATATCTATTAGTAATCCATATTATGTAAGTATTTTAAAGATAGAAAATATTCTCACAGACTGCCTTCTTTCCCAATACTAATTCTGAACATTCCTTGTGGACTAGGGCTTGACTAAAGTAATACTAGGGCAATATTGAGGAAAGAAGATGAAAATAAACTTGCTTACTGACATCCTTTCTCCTATCTTCTTCCTGCAGTTTTATAACTGTTCTGTTTATTTACTCTTCCAGGTACATCTACACTTAAACCGCTACAGTGGCACAGCTGCAGCTGTTCTGCTGTAGTGCTTGAGTGTAGACACTACCTATGCTGATGGGAGGAGTTCTCCTATCAGCGTAGGTTATCCACCTCCCTTATGGCCATTGTAGCACTTCTGGTGAAGATGCTCTAATAACTCCACCTCCATGAGAGGCGATAGCTATGTCAGCGGGAGAAGCTCTCCTGCTGACATAGCGCTGTCTACATGGGGATTATGGTCAGTATAATTACATTGCTCAGGGGGGTGGATTTTTCATACCCCTGAGTGACATAGTTATACTGAAGGAAGTGTGTAGTGTAGCCCTTAGCCTGAGAGTCAGTAGTTAGGTCTCCAGAATTCTTCCATCGACCTAGTGCTGTCTACACTAGGGGTCAGGTCAGCATAGCTGTGTATCTCAGGGGAGTGGATTTGTCACCCCTGAGAGATGTAAGTTCCCAGTGTAGACCAGCCCTTTAAGTTCTGTGTGTGTACTTACAGAAACATCCGTTGTTACCTGTAGACCCTACTACTGTCATCTCCCCAGACCAGACTGTTTCTCTTCTTGTGTTTGACATCCTTCCATTTTATAGTCTACAAATCTTACTGTGGTTAAAAGTTTTACCAAAACCAAGTATCCCAAAAAGGCATGAAGCATTTTTTTAAAGTTTAGTTGTTCAAGTAGTCTCTGGAAACCCTTAGAGAGTGCCAGACTGGGGATACATGGTAGCAGGAAACATCACTTCGTGAAGACTGATAGATGCTTCACCACTGGCAGAAACAGCTCTGTGGGTGAATGGAAGAGCATCACAGAGCATGGTTTGGGAACCATTGCTCTATGTTGCCGTAGCAGCCTCCTTACCTCACTTATTGTTTAAAACCTCAGTACTACAACAGTCAGTTTGCCACTTACCAGAATTACATTTTTAAACAGTTTAAGGCAGAACATTTACTATATTTTAAAAGTAGACTTGCAGCATTTTTTTCAGCTACTACACCTCTACCCTGATATAATGTGACCCGATATAACACGGGTTCGCATATAGCGCGGTAACCCCGGGGCTCCGGCAGCAGGGCTTGTGCGGCGCTTTAAAGGGCCTGGGGCTCTGGCTGCTGCGGGGAGCCCAGAGCCCTTTAAATCACCGCTGGAGCCCTGCCGCCGCTACCCCGATATAACAGGGTTTCACCTATAACGCGGTAGGGATTTTTGGCTCCTGAGGACCACGTTATATCGGGGTAGAGATGTGTAATTTTACCAGGTTTCCTAAATTCTCTTGAAGAGTAGGCTTTACGGAGGTCTACTGCAGTAGAAAAACAAAACTTTTGCCTCAGTTTAAGTCAACAATGGCAACACAAGTTTTGCAAAATGATTTCTCACTTTAAGATCTATAGGTAAAAAAATATAAGGCATGTTAATATTTGTAGTGTGTGAATCAAAGGAGTGGACTGTTTTTGAAAATCTTTCAGTAATTCTAACATTCTTTGAACATTGCCGGCACAAATCCATGACACTGAGGATGCAGTACAGAACTACTAGGAAAGTTGTCACTGTTCATCATTCCACTGTTCTATTAATTTCTAAAGGCAATGAGTCAGAAGCTCTCTCATCTCCCTGTGCTTCATCAGCTGTTAAATCACCTTTTAACTAGTTGTTGAGGTTTTCTTCTGTTTACTGGTTATTGATAGTTTAGCGTCGTATTTAGATAGGTGTCATTCCATGCTGCTGTGCACAGAGACAGTGGCAGCTCTTTTCCAAATTGGGGACTGTGGCTCAAAGGAGTTCTCTCTTCCCCTAAGTCCTTCCTATTTTATCATACAAGTCTGGTCTACACTGAAAAGTTATATCAACATAGTTACATCCGTCAGGGGTGTGAAAAAACCACACCCCTGACTGGCATAGCTATTCTGACAAAAACCCCAGTGTAGACACAGCTATGTCAAAATAGAAGAGGGCTTTGTTGAGGGAAGTGATGTTCCTACAGTGACAGAAAAACCCCTTCTGTCAGTGTAGGCTGCGTCTGCACTACAGGGCTATGCCGGCATTCCTACACCAGCATAGCTATCTCTACACTAGCACTTTTGTCGGTAAAACTTTTGTCAGTCAGGGGTGTGAAAAAGCACACCCTTGACTGACATGAGTTTCACCGACAGAAGAGACGGTATGTCGGCAGGAGATGCTCTCCCGCAGACATAGCTGCTGCTGCTCTTTGGGGGTGGTTTAATTATGCCGACGGGAGAGTTATCTCCATCGGCATAAAGTGGCTACACAGGAGACCTTACAACAGCGCAGCTGCAGCAGTACAGGTGTGCTGCTGTAAGGTCTGTGGTGTAGACACAGCCATAGTCTCCATAGCATAGACAACCATAGTCACATTTAGCCTTCATATCAATTTTTGAACTCTATAGAGATTGATATTAACGCAGGAGCTAAAAGGCCACCCACCATGCGTCAGAAGTGCTGACTCAACACTGGAGTAATTAGAAAATGTAACTATGCTAGTGTCCATTCTTTTCAGCTCATTTGGCATTGATGACTTATTTTCAATAAAATGCTATTGGGGAATGGTTTTGCGATAGCAGTTTAGCATATGTATAATGCTTTTTATTTTCGAGGCATTTCACAAACACTAAGTAACTAAATTTCACAACACCCCTTGGGTATTATTAACCATTCTACAGTCAATCACAGAAAAGTTAAAATTGCTTGCATAAGATTCCAGTCTGAGTTGCTGGGATTAGAAAGCAGGAACCCCTGATCCCCAGTCCTTTGCTATGTCCAGAAGACCATGCTGCTACTCTATAAATTCAGTTTTACTAGGTTAAACACACTGCTATTTTTTCACCTGCTTTCAAGCCCTTTTCTAAATATATTTTTAATGTACAATTAGGTCTACGGTTCTTAGTTCGTCTCTGCACAGATATGGGGCTGAAAGAAGTTCAAGAATATGTGACAAAGCTCAAGAGAGTGGAAAAACTAAAAGAAATAAGGGAACAGGTATGTTTGTTTTCTCCTATGAAAAGTGGATTATTTTTTCATTTTCATTATGTAGCTTCACTGCCTAGCAAAATGAACAGTAAAATAATATTTGCTATAATACTTTAGCCTAGCTAGAGTGTACCTTCACTTCCTGGTGTACAGACGTTTAAGTTGGTTTTGCCATAACTCTTGGATTCTTTGGTTTTCAGAGGTTTAAATATAGATGCATTCTGTAAGGGTACAAGGCACATCTAGTCAACGTAACATTCTGCCTTAATGAAGTTTTTGGGCAGTGAATTTCCCTTGGCTTTGAGGAAGTGGTAGTAGTGAAGGGGGTGTGACGGGGGGCACAAGACAGGTTACTGGGACTACCTCACTGTCACTCAGCTATCAGCTCTGCCCTCCATCGTGCCCCCCCAGTAGGATCAAGGGCAGGTAGGAAGGCAATAAACAGAAGCCTGTGAAGAGCACATCCACCAGATGGTGGTAGCAAGGGTGAGAGGGAGCCCCAAAGTCTGTACTCCACTTTTGGGACTAGCATAGGGAGAAGGAGTTCTGCACAACCCTGTGCAGCATAGGAGGATTGCAAAGATGTGAAGTGACTCATTCATCTCAAGGGGATGTTTTCAGGTGAATCCAAACACCTCCTGGAGATGAATACAGCCTGACAACAGCTCTTAAGTGGTGTGATCTGACCCATTCATTTCAATATGTATTCTCCTCCCCTCCCCCTTCTACCTCAAAATCTACCTCAAGCCCAGCCATGCAATACCAGGTTTCAAGACAGTCTTATTATGCACATGGACTTTAGAGCAATTTGAATACTAAAATCAGCTCCTTATTGGGGGATAGGGCTGTATCTGAGAAACATCTTGATAAATGACTCCAAATTTACCCCAAGAAATATTTCCTGGTCCCTCGTGTCATACCAGTATTCAAGATAATCTCATTAGCTACATATATTTCACTGCATATTGAAAATGTAAAGAAGCTCATAATGTGGGGAATGGTTATTGGTAGAGCCCTACCAAATTCACAGTCAATTTTAGTAAATTTAATGATCATAGGATTTTAAAAATCGTAAATTTCATGATTACAGCTATTTAAATATGAAATGTCAAAGTATTGTTATTGTAAAGGTCCTGACCCAAAAAGGAATTTTGGAGGGTCACAAGGGGGGGAGGGATAGCTCAGTGGTTTGAGCATTGGCCTGCTAAACCCAGGGTTGTGAGTTCAATCCTTGAGGGGGCCACTTGGGGATCTGGGGCAAAATCAGTACTTGGTCCTCCTAGTGAAGGCAGGGGGCTGGACTCGATGACCTTTCAAGGTCCCTTCCAGTTCTAGGAGATGGGATATCTCCATTAATTTAATTTAAGGTTATTGTAGGGCGTGTTGCAGTACTCCGACCCTTTCTTCTGTGCTGCTGCTGGCGGAGGAGCTGCCTTCAGAGTGAGCAGCTGGAGTGGAGAGCTGCGGCTGCTGGCTGGAAGCCCAGCTCTGAAGGCAGAGCCACCGCCAGCAGCAGCACAGAAGTAAGAGTGGCATGGTATGGTATTGCCACCCTTACTTCTGCACTGCTGCAGGCACGACGCTGCCTTCAGAGCTGAGCGCTTGGCTGACAGCTGCCGCTCTCCAGCCACCCAGCTCTGAAGACAGTGCAGAAGTAAGGGTGGCAATACTGGAACTCCCCCTAAAATAATCTTGTGACCCCCCTGCAACTCCCTTTTGGGTCAGGATCCCCAATTTGAGAAACGCTGGTCTCCCCATGAAATCTGTATAGTATAAGGTAAAAGACCAGATTTCACGGTCTGTGATGCGTTTTTCATGGCAGTGAATTTGGTAGGGCACTAGTTATTGGGAACTCCTCAATCAAATGACCCCATATTTGCACCACAAACTCTACCGCAACCCCTGTTGCAACATAACAGTTTTGAAGACAGTTTCCCGAAGCATGTGGGACTTAGTGCATTTAGAAAAATTGACTGCTAAACAGTAAACAAGGCTCAGCCTTAACTTTGGTGTTGCTGCCACCCCACTATGACATTAGTAACGAAACAGCTAAGCAGATAAAACATTACCTTTTCAGATTACAACTCCAAGAGGGTCTCACTGAAATGAGTTAAATGGGTTCTGCTTTATCTCTAGTGGCTAATGGTCCACATTAGAAACACACTCAGTTTGCCACAACATGAAATAACTGGTAAACTCTACTCAGGAAAGGTCAGAAACTAAACTTGTATAAAAACTGGATTAATTTTTAATTGGAGGGCGGAGGTCCCTGGGGTTGGAGAGGTAATTACTCACTTGTATACAATATTAGCACTACTTTTTCCTGAGTTCTTATGCAGCATAGACTTGCAAATATTAAGAAATGTAAGAAAAGCACCTTTTTCCTTTTTTTAAAAAAAATATTCACACTTTTTATACAAATACTGTTTTTGTTTGGTTAGGTGTTTTTGTTTGTTTTTATCATCTTTATTTGATGTGAACCTGAGTTTTCTGGGCACTTTTGAACACTTACTACTTCTGTGCATTAAACTACTAGTGAAAATATTTAAACAATTAAATTGTTTAACTTAGTTGTTTAAGATTATATTAATATCTCAGTGATGTTAAAAATGTAATATTTCATTTTGACTTGATACATTAAAAGTCCAGGGACAAGCTGCTGAATACTACCCTTCTCCATTTAACCACGACATAGGTATATAGAAGCACAAACTCTAATACAATCATTTTCTACTGCTATGGTAAATTAACCATAATTTGGAGAGGCTAATTTGCAGATGACTGGAATGTTATGTTAATCACAACAATGCATCATTCCTACATGTTCTTTCATAACACCAGCATTGCAATGCAAAATAAGGGTCTCATACTATGATTCACTTTGTGCCTCTCCAGTTGTTAAGAGGTTGAGTTCTGTAGCTCAGAAATTGTAAAATTCACCCCTTATGTTTCCCTGCCAAATACTGATTTCAGTCCACAAAAAAAGGCACAGGTCAATTATTGCTCTCTGTTTTCATCAGCAATTTAAACTCAGTTTCCCTTCCTCAATATTTCAGGCTAAGCCATGATCTCTTTACTACTGTGCCAAGTGGTGAGGCAGTAAATAGATAATTAAATATTTGTGGAATATGCACTTCTTTTCAATGAGTCTTACTAAGGTCTTGTCTACATTTGGAAATTTACCAAAATAGCTATTCTGGAAAACTCCTATGTGGCCACTCTTATTCTGTAATAAGAGTGTCCACACAGGGACTTATATCAAAATAACTATTCTAGAATAACTATTTCTGTAAATTTCCAAGTGTAGACAAGCGCTTAAAGGTGTCCAGCCAGAGATCTGGAAACATCTGTGGGGGTAGGTGAATATTCACCTGAATATTCCTTAGTGCATTAACATTTCCCTGGTATTTCATTTAAAAGAGATGCGCACACACACTGGTACTTGTACAGAAATTTACAAAATCTTATTGGCATTGGTTCAAATACAGGTAGTAGTATTGTATATTTATTTCTCTACGTGAATTTAATGACTGAAAATGAGCACCTGATAAACTGTGATGTGAACCAGGGATAATATGTACAGACACCATATGATTTTCCTCAGTGCATCTCCGTTCTAATGTGCAACACATTTCTGCTCTTCCAGTCCTGGGCCACTCTTGACCAGAGGCTGCCAGTTGTGCCAAAAATGATTCTGTCATCCACGTGGGAATAGGATGTAAAGCAAACTCATTTCCACTTGTGACCCATTAGAGAATTTGATCTTGCGTTTTCATAAATGAAACGCCAACACATAAAACCTACTTGTTTCACATTAGACCCACTACCTTCATTTTCAGTTTTTCCTTTTAAATTTGCCCTTATGTTTGAAATACTCAAGAGCTTTACACAGTGCTGTGGGTATGAAGTTGGAATGCATGTGCCCGCACTTTGTATGTTATACAGTACATATCGTTTAGAGACTGTTAGAATCATTTTGCAGCTGCTCGGTCTCCAGAATTTTTTAAGTGCCTTTTTGTTTTCAGTTATACATGATGCAACCATTAACTGGAGGTCAAGATAAATTAAAATCAAATAATAAAAACCATGCACAAAGTAAAACTAGACCCTTTGCATGTGAATTTACATACATCTTTAGGATACTTTGAGAAGATTGGTTGTGATGGAGGTAATAAATAATCCACCAGACACTGTTGTATTTATAGCGTAGATGATGGCAAAGGCCTCAATCCTGCAAACAGTCATGCAGATGCTTAACTTCATGTGTGTAGTCACACTGAGTTCAAAGGGATTACTCCCTTCACTGGAATTTAACTAGATTATGCTTCATGCTTTCAAGTTAAATATGTACATCATGTTTCCAGGATGAGGTCCTAAAATGTTAAGGCTTTAAAGAACCTCAACTAACTTGTTATTACTGAATCTCCACTCAGCTAAACGATTTCAACTATTAAAATAAACTGCTTAGGAAAGTCATTTTATGTCACATGATCTAGATTTTCAACCAAAGGCCTATGTAGTCCACACATCTTTTTTAAACAGGCTCTTAATTTTATACACTGAATTTAGATAGAGCTTTTTTAAAAATAAATTAACAGATGGAGGCTCTAAATATTGAATCTTTGCAACTGTCCATCAAAAGGCTCCTTATTAAGATGTATATTTTCTGTAATTGACAAGATATATTCCTCTGAATATTGGGATTTCGAAATCAGAGGCCCAGTCAATCGTGCAATACAGAGGTATTGCTTGGACAAAATAACAGTAACATTTTAAAATAATCCTAAAAATAACACAGCTGGAAGGTGTTTGTGGTCCTTTCCTCATTCCTAGAAACTTGACTTTTTAAACATAGTTTTTATAATATTTACCATTGCCTTCATGTTAGATTTAGCACTCAACAACAAATTAAATTAACTTTTTTCCTGACATACAGTGCTGTGCCAAATATTAGAAATTTAAGACCTGTGGGGTAAATATTTCTCTTTCTAAATTTTCTTCCTCCCCACTTGAATCTTTACAATAATAAAACACTTCTTGGATTTACAAGATGTTAGTAGGCAAATACTACTTTCATGTAGAGGGGAATACCTTGAGAATTTTTTCAGCTGTACTAATCAAAACTTCATGTAAGGTATTTTTATTCTTATATAAATGTTATCTGAAAGAACAGATTTTATTGAATTTTTTTATTTGAACTTCATTAGTTCTGTGTAAACATTGTATTTAACTCTGATTTTAAATGCAACTTTTTGTACTGAAGAAATAAGATTTTAGTTGCACAATACAATATTACTGTAATTTAAGTCCAATTTAGTGTTCTCTACTGTTTATAGCAGTAAATTGAATTTTGAGCTTCAGCAGTTCTATCTAATCTAATTATGCTAAATAGGGTTTTTGTGTTTATTCCTTCAAATTTATTTCACTGTTGTTCTAGCGTGTTAAATCTGGCAGAGATGGCAGTGCGCGTAGCCGCAGAGAAGGGAGTGGTAGTGGGGGTAAGTACTTGGAATAACAATTTTGCTTAAGTGTTGGAGTTGTCAACGTTCTAAAAGAAGAGTTTTTCTTAAAGTGTTGTAAACCCTTTTATATTTATACAAGTACATATTGAGTAATGCATAAATATTATTTTTCAAACTTCACTTACATTTTTTAGCTCCTTTGGTCTTAGTATTGTGAATATTAATCTTTGCTCTGTAAAATCTCCACTAATATGGTAGCTTTTTTGTTTTGTTTTAGGGTTTATATAGCACATACAGGTCTCTCAGTTTTCCTAAAAATAAATTTGTGACCTGTTTATAAAATAGTTTAACTGAACACTCTTTGAATGTTACATTTTGGATAAACAACACATTTTAAAGAGTCATTGTCTATAGGAGGGGAGGGATAGCTCAATGGTTTAAGCATTGGCCTGCTAAACCCAGGGTTGTGAGTTCAATCCTTGAGGGGGCCACTTAGGGATCTTGGGCAAAAATCAGTACTTGGTCCTGCTAGTGAAGGCAGGGGGCTGGACTTGATGATCTTTCAAGGTCCCTTCCAGTTCTAGGAGATGGGATATCTCCATTAATTATTATTGTCAAGTGCCCTGAGAAAGAGAAAAAATAGCTATAAGAACAGGTTTGTAAAATGCTTCTGTGAATTGTTTTTAATTGGGGAGATTTTTGCAATGACTTGTAGACACTTCCTCACAATCCTAAAACTCGGAATTGGTTCTCTGGTCAACAATACTGGGACAAATTTAGATTTACAGTTCAGCATAACCACCTTGATTTACAGATGCAACAGAAAATCAGCTTTTCAAAAATCTAGCAGGGATAAGAGGATTTTATAAACAAAGGTGATCACTATAATGTGTAAGTGGCCCAAGAGAAATTTAGCATAGTGCCATAAAATAAGAAATACAGGGTTTTTTCCATAGATGCTATAAAAAAGACATTTTGGACTGATCACACACAAGTGAACGTCACTGTGCGTGTGTGAATGGTCACATCACATTGCTCATGAATGGCAAAGCCATGAGTGACTTAAGCAGGTACCAAATACATGCTTAGAAAGCCTTCATACCACCTATCGTACATTCTGCTTACATTTCCTGTTACAGAAAACCAATGTGTGGAATGGTTCAGGACGTTTGGTTTTTTTACTAAAAATTGAACTATTTTTCTTGTCCTTTCACCTGCAAAGCCAGATGTCTTAATTACCACTTATCCAATTGTACAAGGCTCATAAAAAACCATGAAAACCACTAACATAACCCAGAATAGCTTTTCATTACTTAAATAATTTACATCTATTAAGTCTCCTATCTTAGGATCTTATGGGGTTAGAACGGAGTCCTGGGGTGCCTTAGCAAAGAGATTATCTTTCTATTTTGCAGTGGTATGAAGCCCCCATTTTTAGCTCTGCAGTCCTACGAGATAGACTTTGAATTAATTACATTTTTATATAGAGAAACCCCATCACTTGTCGGGGATTGTCGTTTTGAGCCTCAGGCTAAGATAATTTTAAGGGGAAATTCCTCATGTTGGTAGGAGGGAGAGAAGAAAAGATTTCTGGGACAGTTTTTTGAATCTGCTCAGGGATTTGAAATATTAGAATAAATCCTACAGAGATCGATTAGTGAGCAAAGTGCAGGTCAGGCAGTCAAAAGTGCATGATGAACAATACATAGTTCTGCAATTTATTGCATAGATATAACTGCCACACGTGTATGTATGTGGATGTTTTAGTCAGCTTTATCACACACACCTGTACTGTCATCTAAACATGTATTCACATTAATTAAATCTGAAGTTATAGGAAACTGTTATACCTAGAAAACATACCATATCATCATTTCAGATTGCCTCTTTTTTTGATAACTAATTTTTGGGTTCTTGTCACCTATATGAATCTTGGAGATTCATGATCCTTATGAATAGGGTCCTACCCAAATTCATGGTTGTGAAAACACGTCATGGATCATGAAATCTGCTCTTGACCATAAAATCTGCTCTCCCCTGTGAAATCTGGCTGTTGTAGGGGGCTCGCAGTATTGCAACCCTTACTTCTTTGCTGCCTTCAGAGCTGGGTGGCTGGAGAATGTAGAGTGGTGGCTGCTAACAGGCACCCAGTTCTGAAGGCACCACCACCGCCAGCAGCAGAACAGAAGTGAGGGTGGCATGGTATGCGGGGGGCAGGGCCAGCCTTACGGGTGGGTGATGGCTGAGCTGGGGAGAGATGGAACTTCCTCTTTCCCTGCATGATCCACTCCCGGAGCCAGGTCAGACCCACCTCCAGGAACCTCCCCTGGCTGCAGGAAGCGCCACAGCTGCTGTCTGGGGGTCCAGCTCTGAAGGCAGTGCTGCCGCCAGCAGCAGCACAGAAGTAAGGGTGGCAATACTACATCCCCTCGACAGTATCCATGCAACCACCCCACACAACCCCCTTTTGGGTCAGGACACCCATGGTTACAACACCGTGAAATTTCAGGTTTTTAAAATCCTGTGATTGTGAAATTTACCAAAATGGCCCATGAATTTGGTAGGGACCTACTTATGAACCCTAAGGAAGAAATTCACTGTAGTGGGCTGGGCCCAAACAAAGTCCTCTGCACCTATGGTCTGGTCACAAAGTAGTCATGCAGGATGACCTGTGGACCCCATGCTTGTTTAGGTAGAAATGGAGGGCAACGTTGGGCTCAGACCAAAGGTTTCAGACTTGTGCAAAACAATGGCCCTGATATCCATGTAAGTGTTGCAAAGGGGCCCTTTCCTCTTTCACAGCTACATTCTGTCATCGTATGTATCCTTGTTAAGAGTTAAAGAGTGGAACATTACCTGAGGCTATGTCCTCACTACAGGGGAGGGGGGTCGATTTAAGATGCGCAAATTCAGCTACGTGAAAAGCGTAGCTGAATTCGACGTATCCGAGCTGACTTACCCCGCTGTGAGGACGGTGGCAAATTGACCTCCGCGGCTCCCCCATCGACGGCGCTTACTCCTACGCGCTGGTGGAGTACAAGCGTCAATTTGGGGATCGATTGTCGTGTCCCGACGAGATGCGATAATTCGATCCCCCAGAGATCCATTTCTACCCGCCAATTCAGACGGGTAGTGTAGACGTAGCCTGAGAGAGAAAGGGATGTTTGGTAGCTTAATAAATAAGGATGTAAATGCAAGAGGAAAGCTAATAGGGGAAATAAGAAAGATCCTAGCTGAGAAGAAGTTAAGACAGCTTTAAAGATCCTGAGCTAGCATTTTGTCAATACTTCTCTTAAGGACAAAAAATATATGTGGAAAATGGAACGAGAGTTGAACTCATTAGGAACTTCTACCACAAGCTCTAGTCATTCTTAGGCACTGAGTTTTTTCAACTCCACAGATTCATACATCCGCCATAGACCACATGTAGAGAAATGTATGGACACTTGGAACGCTAATGTAGGAGATCAAATCTCATAAGAGCAATGGGTCCGAGTTGAGCTATAGCTGTGCACTCTTCCATATTGATTTCGATTTTTGTGCAGAGTTCTTCAGTTATTGTATTTAACTCCTGAGAGACTGAAAAGAATTTAGGCTTTGGGAACAAACTTTTGTAGGAAAAGGTTCTAAGGATGCTCATTTATGCAAATTTTGTGAAACTGACAAAAAATCAAACAGTTTTTGAAACAGCTCAACAAATAAGCAGTATTACAAAGGAGGCTCTGTACTGAGCCTGAAGGTATTTCTACTGGGGCTCCCAATTAAAAGTTGAGGCAAGATGTATTACTTAAACTTTTCAGAAGTAGTCAAAGGCACCACAGATTGATAACAGGGTATGCTAGCCTTGGGAAACACTATCGGTGAAGAAGTTGGTACACAAGAGGCAATAGACATAAGGCTGTATTGTAGTATAGCTCCCATTTACAAACTTGCAGTAAGATCCAGTGGGACCAAAAGCCCTAAATACTCATTTTTTCTGTGCTTGGCATAGCTTAACAGGATTGCAAATCTGTGTTTCACAGTTTAAAAATGCTACGTACGCAATCTGCCTGAGGCACACAAATAACATAAATATGGGTTACTTTATTCAAGATTTTTGGATATGTTTATTGCTAAAAAAAAATTTAAATTAGGAATACGCAGCATACACAGCTGTGTAGGGCACCATGAAATTTGCGGCACCAAATTGCCCCAAATTTCATGGTGCCCTAGGCAGCTGTGTGCTGCATACGTGGCAGCACCAGCCCCAGTGACCAGCCCTTAGCTAAGAGCCAGTTGGTTTTTAGCTCATGTGGTACAGCAGGGGTGGGCAAACTACAGCCCGCGGGTTGGGGGCTGCACCACGTGGCTTGGCCCCGCTCCAGCTGGGGCCACTCCAGCACTCCGGCTGGGTCGCAGGCCTCACCACGTGGCTCGGCCCTGCTCCGGCGCTCCAGCCAGGGCTCTGGGTCAGGGGCTGCACTACGCAGTTTCCGTGGCATTACCCCGCTCTGGCACTCAGTCAACCTGTGGAACTCCTTGCCTGAGGAGGTTGTGAAGGCTAGGACTATAACAGGGTTTAAAAGAGTACTAGTTACTTCAATGTATACCCCAAATTAAGCAACACAATAAAAGAACTAAAAGAGAGCCACCGTGGCTTAACAACCCTGTAAAAGAAGCAGTGAGAGATAAAAAGACTTCCTTTAAAAAGTGGAAGTCAAATCCTAGTGAGGCAAATAGAAAGGAGCATAAACGCTGCCAAATTAAGTGCAAGAATGTATTAAGAAAAGCCAAAGAGGAGTTTGAAGAACGGCTAGCCAAAAACTCCAAAGGTAATAACAAAATGTTTTTTAAGTACATCAGAAGCAGGAAGCCTGCTAAACAACCAGTGGGGCCCCTTGATGATCGAGATACAAAAGGAGCGCTTAAAGACGATAAAGTCATTTCGGAGAAACTAAATCATAGAATCATAGAATATCAGGGTTGGAAGGGACCTCAAGAGGTCATCTAGTCCAACCCCCTGCTCAAAGCAGGACCAATTCCCAACTAAATCATCCCAGCCAGGGCTTTGTCAAGCCGGGCCTTAAAAACCTCCAAGGAAGGAGATTCCACCACCTCTCTAGGTAACGCATTCCAGTGTTTCACCACCCTCCTAGTGAAATAGTTTTTCCTAATATCCAACCTGGACCTCCCCCACTGCAACTTGAGACCATTGCTCCTTGTTCTGTCATCTGCCACCACTGAGAACAGCCAAGCTCCATCCTCTTTGGAACCCCCCTTCAGGTAGTTGAAGGCTGCTATCAAATCCCCCCTCATTCTTCTCTTCTGGAGACTAAACAATCCCAGTTCTCTCAGCCTCTCCTCATAAGTCATGTGCTCCAGACCCCTAATCATTTTTGTTGCCCTCCGTTGGACTCTTTCCAATTTTTCCACATCCTTCTTGTAGTGTGGGGCCCAAAACTGGACACAGTATTCCAGATGAGGCCTCACCAATGTCGAATAAAGGGAAACAATCACGTTCCTCGATCTGCTGGCAATGCCCCTACTTATACAGCCCAAAATGCCGTTAGCCTTCTTGGCAACAAGAGCACACTGTTGACTCATATCCAGCTTGTCGTACACTGTGGCCCCTAGTTTCAGAGTAGCAGCCGTGTTAGTCTGTATCCGCAAAAAGAAGAACAGGAGTACTTGTGGCACCTTAGAGACTAACAAATTTATTAGAGCATAAGCTTTCGTGGGCTACAGCCCACACGATCCATTGTCTACAGCCAAGCTCTAAGATATAACCACTTTTGCTCCAATCCCTCGGATAGAGACAAGCACCTACAAGATCTCTATCAAGCATTCTTAAAACTACAATACCCACCTGCTGAAGTGAAAAAACAGATTGACAGAGCCAGACGAGTACCCAGAAGTCACCTCCTACAAGACAGGCCCAACAAAGAAAATAACAGAACACCACTAGCTGTCACCTTCAGCCCCCAACTAAAACCTCTCCAGCGCATCATCAGAGATCTACAACCTATCCTGAAAGATGATCCTTTACTCTCACAGATCTTGGGAGACAGACCTGTCCTCGCTTACAGACAACCCCCCAACCTAAAGCAAATACTCACCAGCAACCACACATCACTGAACAAAACCACTAACCCAGGAACCTATCCTTGTAACAAACCCCGATGCCAACTCTGTCCACATATCTATTCAAGTGACATCATCATAGGACCTAATCACATCAGCCATACCATCAGGGGCTCGTTCACCTGCACATCTACCAATGTGATATAGGCCATCATGTGCCAGCAATGCCCCTCTGCCATGTACATTGGCCAAACCGGACAGTTTCTACGCAAAAGAATTAATGGACACAAATCTGACATCAGGAATCAAAATACTCAAAAACCAGTGGGAGAACACTTTAACCTGTCTGGCATTCAGTGACAGACCTGCGGGTGGCTATATTACAACAGAAAAACTTCAAAAACAGACTCCAACGAGAGACTGCTGAGCTGGAATTGATATGCAAACTAGACACAATCAACTCCGGTTTTAATAAGGACTGGGAATGGCTGAGCCATTACAAACATTGAATCTATCTCCCCTTGTAAGTATGCTCACACTTCTTATCAAACTGTCTGTACTGGGCTATCTTGATTATCACTTCAAAAGTTTTTTTTCTCTTAATTAATTGGCCTCTCAGAGTTGGTAAGACAACTCCCACCTGTTTATGCTCTCTGTATGTGTGTATATATATCTCCTCAATATATGTTCCATTCTATATGCATCCGAAGAAGTGGGCTGTAGTCCACGAAAGCTTATGCTCTAATAAATTTGTTAGTCTCTAAGATGCCACAAGTACTCCTGTTCTTCTTTTTGTGACCCCTAGGTCCTTTTCTGCAGAACTGCTACCTAGCCATTCGGTCCCTAGTCTGTAGCAGTGCATGGGATTCTTCCGTCCTAAGTGCAGGACTCTGCACTTGTCCTTGTTGAACCTCATCAGGTTTCTTTTGGCCCAATCCTCTAATTTGTCTAGGTCCCTCTGTATCCGATCCCTACCCTCTAGTGTATCTACCACGCCTCCTAGTTTAGTGTCATCTGCAAACTTGCTGAGAGTGCAGTCCACACCATCCTCCAGATCATTAATAAAGATATTAAACAAAACCGGCCCCAGGACCGACCCTTGGGGCACTCCGCTTGAAACCGGCTGTCAACTAGACATGGAGCCATTGATCACTACCCGTTGAGCCCGACGATCTAGCCAGCTTTCTATCCACCTTACAGTCCATTCATCCAGCCCATACTTCTTTAACTTGGCGGCAAGAATACTGTGGGAGACCGTATCAAAAGCTTTGCTAAAGTCAAGGAATAACACATCCACTGCTTTCCCCTCATCCACAGAGCCAGTTATCTCATCATAGAAGGCAATTAGGTTAGTCAGGCACGACTTCCCCTTCGTGAATCCATGCTGACTGTTCCTGATCACTTTCCTCTCCTCTAAATGTTTCATAATTGATTCCTTGAGGACCTGCTCTATGATTTTTCCAGGGACTGAGGTGAGGCTGACTGGCTTGTAGTTCCCCGGATCCTCCTCCTTCCCTTTTTTAAAGATGGGCACTACATTAGCCTTTTTCCAGTCATCTGGGACCTCCCCCGATCGCCATGAGTTTTCAAAAATAATGGCTAATGGCTCTGCAATCTCACCCCCAACTCCTTTAGCACCCTCGGATGCAGCGCATCCGGCCCCATGGACTTGTGCACGTCCAGTTTTTCTAAATAGCCCCGAACTACTTCTTTCTCCACAGAGGGCTGGTCACCTTCTCCCCATACTGTGCGGCCCAGTGCAGCAATCTGGGAGCTGACCTTGTTCGTGAAGACAGAGGCAAAAAAATCATTGAGTACATTAGCTTTTTCCACATCCTCGGTCACTAGGTTGCCTCCCTCATTCAGTAAGGGGCCCACACTTTCCTTGATTTTCTTCTTGTTGCTAACATACCTGAAGAAACCCTTCTTGTTACTCTTAACATCTCTTGCTAACTGCAACTCCAAGTGTGATTTGGCCTTCCTGATTTCACTCCTGCATGCCTGAGCAATATTTTTATACTCCTCCCTGGTCATTTGTCCAATCTTCCACTTCTTGTAAGCTTCTTTTTTGCGTTTAAGATCAGCAAGGATTTCACTGTTTAGCCAAGCTGGTCGCCTGCCATATTTACTATTCTTTCTACACATCGGGATGGTTTGTTCCTGCAACCGCAATAAGGATTCTTTAAAATACAGCCAGCTCTCCTGGACCCCTTTGCCCTTCATGTTATTCTCCCAGGGGATCCTGCCCATCTGTTCCCTGAGGGAGTCAAAGTCTGCTTTTCTGAAGTCCAGGGTCCGTATTCTGCTGGTTCATGGTAAATGGATTCTTTGGTTCAGTCTTCACGGCTGAGGATATTAGGGAGATTCCCAAACCTGAGCTGGCTTTTGTAGGTGACAAATCTGAGGAACTGTCACAGATTGAAGTGTCACGAGAGGAGGTTTTTGGAATTAATTGATAAACTTAACATTAACAAGTCACCGGGACCAGATGGCATTCACCCAAGAGTTCTGAAAGAACTCAAATGTGAAGTTGCGGAACTGTTAACTAAGGTTTGTAACCTGTCCTTTAAATCGGCTTCTGTACCCAATGACTGGAAGTTAGCTAATGTAACGCCAATATTTAAAAAGGGCTCTAGAGGTGATCCCGGCAATTACAGACCGGTAAGTCTAACGTCTGTACCGGGCAAATTAGTCGAAACAATAGTTAAGAATAAAATTGTCCGACACATAGAAAAACAAACTGTTGAGCAATAGTCAACATGGTTTCTGTAAAGGGAAATCGTGTCTTACTAATCTATTAGAATTCTTTGAAGGGGTCAACAAACATGTGGACAAAGGGGATCCAGTGGACATAGTGTACTTAGATTTCCAGAAAGCCTTTGACAAGGTCCCTCACCAAAGGCTCTTATGTAAATTAAGCTGCCATGTGATAAAAGGGAAGGTCCTTTCATGGTTTGAGAACTGGTTAAAAGAGAGGGAACAAAGGGTAGGAATAAATGGTAAATTCTCAGAATGGAGAGGGGTAACTAGTGGTGTTCCCCAAGGGTCAGTCCTCGGACCGATCCTATTCAACTTATTCATAAGTGATCTGGAGAAAGGGGTAAACAGTGAGGTGGCAAAGTTTTCAGATGATACTAAACTGCTAAAGATAGTTAAGTCCAAAGCAGACTGTGAAGAACTTCAAAAAGATCTCACAAAGCTAAGTGATTGGGCAATAAAATGGCAAATGAAATTTAATGTGGATAAATGTAAAGTAATGCACATTGGAAAAAATAACCCCAACTATACATACAATATGATGGGGGCTAATTTAGCTACAACAAGTCAGGAAAAAGATCTTGGAGTCATCGTGGATAGTTCTCTGAAAATGTCCACGCAGTGTGCAGAGGCGGTCAAAAAAGCAAACAGGATGTTAGGAATCATTAAAAGGGGATAGAGAATAAGACTGAGAATATATTATTGCCCTTATATAAATCGATGGTACGCCCACATCTCGAATACTGCGTACAGATGTGGTCTCCTCATCTCAAAAAAGATATACTGGCACTAGAAAAGGTTCAGAAAAGGGCAACTAAAATGATTAGGGGTTTGGAACGGGTCCCATATGAGGAGAGATTAGAGGCTAGGACTCTTCAGCTTGGAAAAGAGGAGACTAAGGCTTTGTCTACACTTACCCGGTAGTTCGGCGGCGAGCGATCGAACTTCTGGGTTCGACTTATCGCGTCTTGTCTGGACGCGATAAGTCGAACCCGGAAGTGCTCGCCGTCGACTGCGGTACTCCAGCTCGGCGAGAGGAGTACCGCGGAGTCGACAGGGGAGCCTGCCTGCCGCGTGTGGACCGAGGTAAGTTCGAACTAAGGTACTTCGAACTTCAGCTACGTTATTCACGTAGCTGAAGTTGCGTACCTTAGTTCGAATTAGGGGGTTAGTGTAGACCTGGCCTCAGGGGGGTTATGATAGAGGTATATAAAATCACGAGTGATGTGGAGAAAGTGGATAAGGAAAAGTTATTTACTTATTCCCATAATACAAGAACTAGGGGTCATCAAATGAAATTAATAGGCAGCAGGTTTAAAACAAATAAAAGGAAGTTCTTCTTCACGCAGCGCACAGTCAACTTGTGGAACTCCTTACCTGAGAAGGTTGTGAAGGCTAGGACTATAACAGCGTTTAAAAGAGAACTGGATACATTCATGGTGGTTAAGTCCATTAATGGCTATTAGCCAGGACGGGTAAGGAATGGTGTCCCTAGCCTCTGTCTGTCAGAGGATGGAGATGGATGGCAGGAGAGAGATCACTTGATCATTGCCTGTTAGGTTCACTCCCTCTGGGGCACCTGGCATTGGCCACTGTCGGTAGACAGGATACTGGGCTGGATGGACCTTTGGTCTGACCCAGCATGGCCATTCTTATGCTCTAGCCAGAGCGCAGGGTCGGGGGCTGGACCACACGGCTCCCGGAAGCCGTGGCATGGACCCGCTCCGGCTCCTATGTGCTCCAATGGCTCCCTCCGGTGCTCCAATGGGAGCTGCAGGAGAGGTACCTGCGGATGGCGCAGCGTGCAGAGCCGCCTGGCCGTGCCTCCGCATAGGAGCCAGAGAAGGGACATGCCACTGCTTCTGGGAGCTGCTTGAGGCACCGCTCAGAGCCTGCACTCCTGAGCCTCTCCCCATGCCCCAACCCTTTGCCCCACCCCTGATCCTCTTCCTGCTCTCCAAACCCCTCGATCCAGGCCCAAAGCACCCTCCTGCACCCCAAACCTCTCATCTCCTGCCCCACCCCAGAGCCCGCACTCCCAGCCTGAAACTGCTCCCCTTCCCACACCCCTGCCCCAGCCCTGATTCCCCTCCCACCCTACGAACCCCTTGGTCCCAGCCTAGAGCACCCTCCTATACTCCAAATTCCTCATCCCCAGTCCAACCCCAGAGCCTGCACCCCCATCCAGAACCCTCACCCCCTTCCACACCCCAACCCCAATTTTGTGAGCATTCATGGGCCGCCATACAATTTCTATTCCCCGATGGGGCCCTCGGGCCAAAAAGTTTGCCCACCCCTGTGGTAGAGGCTCATGCACTAAGCTCCAGAGGTCCCAGGTTCGATCCTGCCTGCTGACATCCAGGGTCTGTTGGTGTAACAGGTGGGGGCTCGTCCGGGATTTCAACTGGGAAGTCTCTGAAGCTCGGGACACGCTTCCTCAGCTAGGGGAAGTATGTAACCCCGCCCATCAATAACCAGAGTCTGTCAGCATTACACATGTAACTAATCTGCCGACTAAGAAGTACAAAAACATTTGCAGAGAAATGAGAACCTTTTCAGTTGGATATAGCAGTGCCAAAACCTTTAAGTATTCCAAAGTAGAACTACGTATACAAGATTTTGTTGTACTAATCATTCTTCCACATAAAAATTACCAGTGATTTTGTTTTATATGTTCATTCTTTTTAGTTTAATTTTCCCTTCTAGCAATCTGCACCATCTGTATGTACAATAATCAACAGTAGCTTTTAAAGTGCAGCTGAAAGTATATGAGTGAACATTAATAAATGTGCACATTTATGCATAATGTAATTACACTAAATTTTACATTAAGCATATGACATAAGTAGCTAGGAAAAGCAGAGACACAAGGTGTTTTAGGTAATATCTTTTATTGAATCAGCTTCTGTTGGAGAGAGAGAGAGAGAGAGAAGCTTTCAGCTCTTCTTCTGTGTTAGCTCAAAAACTTGTCTCTTTCACCAAAAGAAGTTGGTTCAGTAAAAGATATTAACTCACCCACCTTGTCTCGCTAATATCCTGTGACCAGCACAGTTACAACAATACTGCATATTGGAAAATCAGAGTTAAGGCTGCTACTCTACCCTTAATCCACAGGCTGCTACTCTACCCTTAATCCACCTTGTTTTGTATAGTGCAAAGGTCAGATAAAAGCATATATGATTTATTTATTTTAATGCTTTATTTAGGAAGTTTTAACAGGTTTACAAATGCATGCCATGTAGATATAAAAACAAAGCAATAATCCTTACAACTCTATTTAGCAGAGTGTTACGATCTTACTGAGTGAGCATGATTACAACGTCCATGACTTGTCTTTTCTAGGGATTTTATGAACTCATGTGAAATCTCTGATTTCATATTTAACAGACTAGTCATGTCAATCAAATGTTAATTTTAAAAATTGGTTAGGTGTGCTAGTGTTTTCACAGGGGAGTGTACTTTGTCTGAGTATTGAATAAATTGTCTCCAAATCTATTTTGCTGTGAATGTAATTGGTGCATTGACTTTTCCATAACAACCTCTGATTTTTTTGTTGACCTTTCCTCTAGAGTTAGCCTCACACTTGAAAATGACAACTAGTCTATCAGTAGCCTAGCAGCTACTAGCAGATGAGAGGTTAATTCTTTATTTTCTTGTGTGTGACCATTTGTGCTAGGAAACCCCAGGAGGATTGGCACAGGATTTTGTGCAGAGTAATAAATGCCAGGATTCGGAGTGTATTATCCATCTCTATGCATGTATAAATCCGATTAACCATTATGCACACAGATTGAGAGGAGAAGCAAGGGAGATTATGAGAGTGGTAGCCATAGTTCCAAGTTTACTTGCTTTTCGTGATTAAATATAATTTTTAAATCAAATTTATAAAATATCTTAACCTGCTTTTTGTACTCAAATTCTTTTAAAGGTTTTTTTATTTTTTGGTGCTTTAAACCAAAGAAAAATATTCCTTCAATTAATATTGTATTGGTCTATTGGCATTTTGGATGGACCAAAAATCAATACAGTGTGAATGGCCCTGCTAGACTAATTACAGCAATGATGTAGTAATGGCTTTTTAATAGAGAATGATAAATTGCTCCTTTGCAATCTTTATATTTTTCTTTCTTTATACATGCCTTCTGTCAACCCAGTGGTTATAATAGGTTTGTGAACTTGTCCTGCTTTTGGTTTCTTTTGACTTTCTCTGCATGATCTCTGTCTTTCCTCCCATTTTGGCAGCTGTCTTTTCCCTGAAAATAGGTACAGTCCTTTCTCAGAAGTGTTAAAAGGTCTGTGTAAATTATTCTTTAATCAAGGGTGATGCATTTTTAATAACACATTTTTATTTAATTTTACAGCTGTTTCCTTTTTTCCTTGGCTAGACAGGCAGACAATCAGTGGCCATTTTTGGTGAAATTTGGTGTTATTTCTATAACCCACAAGTGAGGAATGCATATTAAAGCAAACCAGATTTTCTGTTCACTACAGACTAAAAATCTCACCTCTGTAAAGTATGCACATTTGTGCTAAAATGCATTAAAAGCCAGCTCTTCCTTTGAAATTCTTCTGTCCAGTGTGGGGTCCCAAGATCCTACAGTCTACGTTGCAAAATTAAGTTCCATGGAGTTGGCCAAATTACACATTCAGAGAGAGTAAAAAAAATATATAAAATATTTATAAGCAAAGAGAACTGCAAAATGTAAAATTTTATGACAGAAGTTTTCACTACTTACCAATCGTATTATAAAGCTCTCAGTCAGCAAGATTATTAATTACTACCCAGTGACGGCCAAGTCATGCATCCCTTGCTAGGGTTTAACACCTCCCAAAAGCAAAGATTACCTTAGTGATAAGTAGGAGCGGCTCTCAATCTCTATTCATAACCCCCCAAGGATATGGGAATTTTGCTTGAGCAAAAGCAAAAGGATCAGTTTGTTGGTTGGTTTGACTCTGGTAGCTCACTAAATATGATGTTTTTAAGACTGAAAAAAATCAATGAGAGGTGAACACTGTTATTTTGTCTTGTACTACTTATATAGAAGATACAAAAAAGTGTTCTACATTGTTTTATGGGTTTTACGGCCAGGCTTATTCCATCTTGTGGGATTTTTTTTTAATGTTTTGAACGTGGATATGCACCCCATTAGCATAGAGATCTAAATCCTCAGGTCCTTACTCAGTTTTTTCCAGAAAAAAACCCAACCCAGCAGAGTTTTTGGGAAGTGTTCTTTCTCTGAACTTGTATGTCACTCTAAAGTATTTATATAAATATAGCATTCATTTGAAAGTTTTTAAATCAAGCTCTAATTTCAATCTCTAAGTGAAAACTTTATTTTAAATAGTTAAAAGGGAAGTGATGAAAACAAAAGAATGGGTCTTTTTATGCCTATTAAGAAACAAATGGGGGGAAAAAAGGTCTAGAAGCCCAGAGTGGAAAAAGAATGGGTGGAGTCATTGCTAATTGGGAGGTTGTTGGTCTGGAAGGTGAGCATCTTAGTTATGGAAGTAAACTTATGGAAGACAGAACAGTTGATTTCAGAATTATATCAATGATTAACAGACCTCCACTTCTGTCCAGCCAGCTCAGCATCAACAGAGCACATCTTTAGCAAATTCAGATTGGTTTGGTTGAAACTTGGTAATAGGCTAGGTCAGGGGTCGGCAACCTTTGGCACACAGTTCACCAGGGTAAGCACCCTGGCAGGCCGGGCCGTTTGTTTACCTGCCGCATCCGCAGGTTCGGCCGATTGCTGCTCCCACTGGCCATGGTTCGCCGCTTCAGGCCAATGGGGGTGGCGGTTAGCAGCAGCCAGCACATCCCTCAGCCCACGCCGCTTCCCGCAGCCTCCATTGGCCTGGAGCGGTGAACCGCGGCCAGTGGGAGCCGTGATCGGCCTAACCTGTGGACACGGCAGGTAAACAATCCGGCCCGGCTCGCCAGGGTGCTTACCCTGGCGAGCCACATGCCAAAGGTTGCCGATCCCTGGGCTAGGTGCTGAAAAAGCAAATAACTTAGTAAAAGTGTATCAGTATTTAAAGGCAGATACAAAAGAGTGGTAGGTCTAACTAGTTGTTAGAATGAACTGTATTTTACATGGGTGCTGTTTTATGTGTAAGGAGTAAATATGCAAACAAAGCAAATCACATGTATTTCACTTCAGAAAACGTTCATTTTTGTTCAGTCTGCTAGTTTTGTTTTGTCAGAAAAAAGTGGTTTCTTGTGTTAGAGTAGATGTGGATTTCCCAATTTTTTTTATTCAGTCACAAGTCCCATTAACTTAATGTCATGAGAATTTTGCCTGAGTAAGGACTAAGTAAAAGCTACATAAGGACCTTAGGATTCAGTCCAAGAGGCCTCATAGTTAAAATTGCTCAATTTAGGGTACTAAAGTACAGTGGATGGTTTATTTATGAGAGACACAAGGTATGTGAGGTAATATCTTTCATTAGACAACTTCTGCTGGTGAAAGAGACAAGTTTTTGAGTGACACAGAGCTCTTCAAGTCTTCAGTTTATTTATAGTCTGTCTGCATTTCTGGTTTTCCTATTTATGTTCAGCTCTTCTGCTTTTCTGTTTATGTCAAACCCTGCTGCTGCTTCTTTGCAATATCTCTAAATTATGTGCGTCTCTCTTCCTTATAACTGTCAGAACCCTTTCACATGCTACCTTGATTTTCTTTATCTTGGTTTCAGGAACCTCCTTCTCTCTGAAACTAACCTATTAAATCTATACAATTGCTGCCATTAGTAGTCTTCCTGTCTGGCAGTCCCAGACATGTGATTCCCCTCTTCATATCCCTTCAAATCCCTTCCTTTCCTCTCACTTTCATCATCAAGTGCAAACTTACTGTCTTCAGAGTCCTAAGGTTTTATTATTTATTATTTGTATTATTGTAACACCTACGTGCACAGATCCTACCTATTCTCTCACTCTCCCTGCAGACCCTTTTTAATCCTCCTCCGATTCTCATCTTCACACCTTCTTCCATACTTCTTCCAGCTTGCTACTCGCTTCCTGGCCCCTGGGTCTTGTCCAAAGCACATTGTAGTTAATAAGAGACTTCACTGAGCTTTGGATCAGGCCCCTTGTCTCCCAATTGATTTCTGTTTATTCAAATCCCTCCTTAAAACACATTTCATCCATGAAGCTTTTTGATAATAATCCACTAAAGATAGATAAATAATAAACCCTTCTCCTCACGCTATACCCAAAACTATCTTTTCTCTGTCTGACTTAGATTATATGTTCCTTGGAGCAGAAGCAATGTCCTCCTGTAAGGCTTGTGAATGACTGAGCATGCTGCACTCAGCAATAATATTAGAGTAAAATAAATATTTGTCTTCCTTGGGGAAGAATACCTTTGTAAAAATTATAACAATGTATTAACAATATTTGTAATAAATATGGGAATTACAATTTGTAGCCATCTCCTGACTTCATACCCTTTGCCTGTTCCCTTTCAGCTGGGAACATTTCTAATAACAGCATTGTTGCATGTTGCAAAGAAGCATATTTATGTTTGGCTGCATGGCATAAGATGCTCTGTAAATACACCAATCCAAAACAAGGGGCATTTTCCCCTGGAAGCAAAATATTAAATCACAAATTGTTCCAGCAGACAAAATTGAAAGCTTCCTATAAACTGAAAAAGATTCAAGGCTGCCCTGTGAATGGACCGTTTAGAGGGTCTGGAATACTGCTGTGGCAATAGAATGTTAATCTGACAGTGTCTGGATACTAGGCAGCCATCAGAACAGTCACATTCCAGGGGGCCCATTGCAAACTGAGCTGTGAATAGAATGTTTACAGCAAGACGCAGAGCCAAGATGTACTGTATGTATGAACTGTGCCTCACTGCCATGCCAACAGCACATGCCACTCAGACTTTTCTAATGAAAGGCAAAGTAAGTGTTCTTGATTTAAGACTGATACTGTCTGACAGGTGGATCACACCAATATATGAGTAGATATACATGTCTGAAATGTTTGTATGCATTGTAAAACAGGCATTGTTTGTAGGAACCACATGTTGTAATCTATTTAAACCCTCAAATATTACTTTTCCTTAATTTTAATAGAGGTTTTAAGATGTTAGAATTTGAAGCTAAAAAGATGTAAAATAAAAGTTTAATTATCCTAGCATGAGTGGCACTGTGTATTTTGACACACATACACAGATCACAGAGGTCATATTTTTTTAGAAATCTGTATTAAAATTCAATATGATGGCCATCAGGAAAATAATGGCATAAGATATAAAAAAAATTATTTAATGCAAATTAGTCCAATTTCAATTGCCTATCTTGCTTTCATGAAGTATGCGACAGTGTTTTATTGTGGTTTTTCTCTCTTTTTTTTCCAGATAGTGGTGGTAGTGCTAAGGGGGAACGACTAAGTGCCAAGCTAAGGGCTTTGCCTGGAACAAATGAGCCTTATGAAAGCAGCAGTAATAAAGAAATAGGCAAGTGGACTGTGGTACCTTCTGAGTTGCTCCATCTTGCCTAGACAAATGGAATGAGAAAAATAATTGCTGAAAATCATATTGAATTGCATAAATTGTGGAAGCATTTTCATCATGAAACATGGATGAAAAATAGTTATAGCTTCTTTGTTCCCAGGTCTACCATAAAATCATTAACTTATGCTTGTATGTTGTCAAAGGGACGTATCCATTTTAAAAAGTGATTTAAACTACTGAATCTGCTCACTGCAATCCTCTGCCAGTTTTTGTACTTTTACCATCACACATTCTTATTTTATTAAGGGGAGCTTTTCAAAAGAGCCTAAGGGAGATAGGCACCTCAATCCCATTGAAATTCATTAATGCCTGGAATTCTCTTACTGAACCCATCCACCATTCCTCCTCTGCCAAGCTCCTTCCTAAAACCTATTTCTCTAAGTCTTGCATATTAACTATATAGTTGTAATAAAGCAATAGAAATAATTTTGAAAAGGAAACTCTAGCCACCAGAACATTTGCATGACCACTGTTGTTCTCTTCCTCCTGTTCTGTAATGGGGTAATGTAGAACCCAAACCTGCATAGACTCTTACACCCATGCAGAATCTCATTGACTTCAGTAAAACTGCACTTGGGTATAATGGTTTTAGCTAGTAAATCCCAATGCGGTAAACTTTTCAGGGCATGAAATCAGTGTCATTCATGTGTCCTGTAAAGCATCATGCACATCTATAGCATGCTCCACATAATTCTTGATTTTAGTCTTGTGTGATTGATACAAGCTAAATTGCTTTAAAATAAAGTTTATGTTTCAACTCTTTTCTTTTGAATCCTAGATGCTTCCTATGTAGATCCACTTGGACCACAAACAGAGAGACCAAAAACTGCAGCAAGAAAAAGAATGGATGAAGATGAGTTTGCTGATGAAGAATTAGGAGAGGATTTGCTTCCAGAATAATGTGCAGTCCAGGATAACATTTATGTGTTTTGAAAGTTTTAGCAGAAAAATATTCAGAAATGATCATTTTGTATTAGAATTTGATAAAATGTTTGAGAAAAATTTATGTTGTATTTATGGTAATGTGTGTGTGTATGTGTATATATATATCAAGTCAAGAATTTCTATTATAATCAATAAAAACAGTAAAAAGAGTTTTTTGTTTTGATCGTGCATATAAGCAGTGCTCAGGCACTTTTCTAACAAACTGGTTGTGAATTGTAGCAAATTTATAAAGCTTTTGTTTGCACAGATATTACACATTCTAACAGTATCAAGCATAGATGTCTCTTGAGTGGTTTACATTTTTATAGCATCTTTCAACCCCAAATACCTCAAAGGTCATGCAAGAAGGATGGGAATTTCACAGGCCTAATGAGAGAGCAGAATTTATTTCATAATCAGTATGAACTGATTTACTTTAATGGTGTCACACATTACACTGTCATCTTCAAGGCCCAATTCAGCAAAGCACATAAGCAAATGCTTAATTGAATGAGATTTAAGCACATACTTAAGATCAGGCTTAAATGATTTGCTGAATCTGAGCCAAAATGCGGCTACACTCAGACTTCAAAATTGGCACCTACTTCCTCACTCGAGGTCAGCCCTTGGGTGTTTAAAAGGAAAGTATCATATTTTTGTCATTTTACTTCTGTTAGCCCAGTGTGTGGTCAGAGGGCGCTGGATTTTATTCTAGCATGTGCGTCATCAACAGAATTGGTAACTCGATTTCAGTTGCAGAATATTAGTTATTGAGAACTGAGCTTGATTTTCAGATCCCAGGTTGTGTGCAGAACTGACAGAAAAAACATCATTTTACTTGTGAACCGAACAAGTCTGATATGGAGATATTTACAGGGTGGCCATATTTCCCAAAGAGAAAATGGGACACCCCAGCCGCTCACCCAAGGCGTCCCCCTGTCCCCACACGAGATTGTTGCCCGTCGCTGGAACCCTGAGGAGGGCCCCTCAAGAGTCTGTCATCTATCACTGGAACTTTGCAGGGGGCCCCTTGTCATTTGTCACTGCTGTCACCTGTTGCTGGAACCCTGCCAGGGCCCCGCTGGCTGTCTGCTCCAGAGTCCTGCAGCCCCTAGGGCTGAAGCAGAGACTATAGGGAGCTCTCTGGAAGTCACAAAATCCATGACCTCCGTGACATAAACATTGCCTTAATTATTTGACATTGATAACCACAAGTGACGGATTTATATTAACCACAAAATCAACCAGGCACTTGAACCAACTTCCAAACCCAAGAGATGGAATCAAATCACTTGACATCATCAACCCTTGGCTGATGGATCATCTGTTGGAGAAGTCTTTGGGGTAGAACCCTGCATCAAAGACAGCTGCATGGCCAGGAATTAGGGTCCAGAGATCCTCAAAGATAGTTAGCTGTTGACGAGCTAAGCCTAGCTGCCCCATATGGGTTCCATCCAGCCATAATAGTTTTCAATAAATATAAACCTGTTTCAAATTTTTGAAGTTTGGGACATGACAAAGGAAGTAACTCTGGGGCCTCAGCTGCCTCCATCAGCAATTCCTGCAGTCCTGGACCTGCAGCATCAGAAGGGATTGGAAGCCTTGCCTAGGGCACGCACTGCACCAGTAGCTTAGCACCTTGCTCATACATGGGGCCATTACACAATGGTCAGGTCAGAATTTTGCATTTCTCTGTCCCTCTCATGATGTAGAAAACTAGGCATGCAATGCAGCTGCTATTGTGGGCCTCATCCAAGGCCCACTGAAGTCAAACTACACTACACTAGTACATATTAAACATATTGATACACTTTATTGTTCACTCTCTTGAAACATGAGCTCTTAATAAATAGAGGTGAAAGAGCTAGGTACAGTGACAAATCTCCACACTCTCAAGCAAAACTTTCATTAGCTGCAAAGTTACAAGAGAATTCAATGGGAAATTTGATTGAATAAAGACCAGAAGATTGGGCCTTTAATTAACAGTTGTGGTCCTGAGCGACATAATTTGGATCTACATCTGAAATTTTCCAAAGTGTGTGCAGATGACCCACAGCTCTACCTATCCTTCAGTACATACAGACAAACCACTGCCACCAAGAAGGCCCAGTGCTTGGATGGGATCTGCTCATCAGTAAAGAACAGCTGGCTGAAGTGGAACCTGAGAAAGATAGTGGTGATGCTGGTGGTCAGAGGAAAGTATTTTGAAGATTTGCAACTATGAGGCAGTCTTCTTTGGTTGCAGGTACACCTCCACAATCGGTCAAGTCAGCCTGTAGTTTAGGAGCACTCTTACATGCCTCATTGAAACTAAGCTTTCACATAGCAGCATCTGGAAGCAATGCTTTCTATTGTCTCTGGTTAGCAAAGAGACTTTGTCCCAGCCTGGTGGACAATGAACTGGCCTCAGTTATTCAAGCCTTAGTCACCTCTCAGCCGGATTACAGCAATGCAATATACCTGGCCATGAAACCTTCAGCAGTGAGGAAATGTCAAGTAATATTGAACAAGGCAGCACTTCCTCTCAGCCACATTGAGGTATGACCTGTTGCCAAACCTGTCCTCTGCTCTCTACACTGGCTTCCCACAGAATGTCAAATCAAGTTCAAAGTCTCAGTCCTTGTCTAAAAGAGGCTCCATGGCATCTAAAAGATCAGCTAAAGCTGCAGGATGAAGACTGTGGTAACAACTTCACTCCTCTGGCACAAGGGAACTCCCTCCAATAAGGGTAAATCTTGTCTGTGCAGGAGACTACCGTCATGAGTGTGGTATAAAACGCCTCTAGAATAGATCCAGGGTTTGTTACAATCATTAAAGGCAAGGGCAAGCAGCAAAGCTCAGATCCCGTTCTAAGGTGTTTGGCTCTGAAGTGCTGATCCTAGTCTATGGTCACTAAGAATTATTTCAGCCATTTGCAATCAGGCTTGTACTCATTGCTTAGAATCTCTACCATCCATACTCTGAAGGCAGCAGTGACACAATCTTTCTATTCTGACCTGTAGAGCTTCATGTGTATAAACTAACTGTTCCTTTCATTTCTCCCATATGAATGTAGACTGAAAGCAATTCCAAAGTGCTTTTCTGATAATCTTTTTGGGAAAAGATAAAAGCTGGATCTGTCTGAATCCTGCCATTCTTTGGCCCAACTTCCCAAATTATACCATCCAAATAAAGAGCAATTCTAAATGGCTCTGCACCAAAACAATCCTGACCTCAATGGAGGCTAGTGCAGGAGGGTTACAAAAACCTAGATCCAGCCACATTTTCAGCCTCAAGCCCCCAAATTCAAATGTCTAAATAGAGAATTAGCCTTGCTGCTCCTAGTGCACATACATATTCTGGAATTTAGAGCATGTGCACGGCAAAACCCCAGTTGGGCAATTTTGGGTCCCAAGGCAAAATAGATAGAAAGGGAACATAGCCACTTCGGCTTCACTAGGAAAATCGGGATGCTGATGCCTCCCAGCCCAACAGGAATGGTAAAACATGGACAATATACCTCTCTCATAGAGCTGGAAGGGACCCCAAAAGGTCTTTGAGTCCAGCCCCCTGCCTTCACTAGCAGGACCAAGTACTGATTTTGCCCCCGATCCCTAAGTGGTCCCCTCAAGGAGGGAACTCACAACCCTGGGTTTAGCAGGCCAATGCTCAAACCACTGAGCTATCCCTTCCCCCTTGGATACTGTATATATCCTGCCAAACTTTCAACTCTCTGTCCCCCAATTCTACAGGCTAAATGCAAGAAAAATGAAGCAGCCATTAGTGCACCAAAAATCCAGACCATTCAGCGAAGTGGTACAGCACCACAACAAACACAAGATAGATCTGCTGCCTACAGCCAGCTAGTTTTATAAATTCCAATCCCAGTTACATAGAGAAGTGCAACTGCTCCAAATTTACTGGGGGGAAAATCCAGACCCCCCGCCCCAATGCACCCCTCTTCAGTGGTTCTGCAAAGATACATAGCCAGCACCTGGAGCCTGCTGGGTCCTACTATTTTGGGGCACCAATCCCCCCAAACTTTACCATCAAAATAGATAACAGAAAGCACAGGTTCTGGCACAACCCCATGCAAGAGCAATGCAGAAACATATGGTACCCCTGGACCATGCCAAATGCAGAATTTTTGGGGCCACCAACCTCTAAATTCTACTACATAGAGACCAAGCCCAGCGGCTCCTGGTCCCATATGAAATGAGCCTTCTGCCACACTTGAAAAGCCCACATATGGGCCTGGATCCAGGAGAGCTGTACCTATTTTTCCATTTAGGCCCACAAAGTGTTACCTTCTGGTTAGACCAGGATCTTGTATATTAAAGGACTCTGTTCCAAGCTACTGTGTTCCAGGGAAGCTATAGCAGCCCAGAGTTCCTATCTTGATCTTTCTAGATACAGCTAAATTGGAAACCCTCGCACACATATTTTGCAGAGGGACTGATCACATTATGTGTGGTAGCTACAGTAGTTGGCTCTTGAGTGAACTTTTCAAAGCAGTGTGGGGCCTGAGACATCTTTCAGATTAATTTTAAACATGTTTCAATTGAATGTTAGAATCAGCAGGAGCCATGCGGTGCATGTGCAGTGCACCATGATACAGCCGCACCCAGGTGAAGTAAGAGTGGCTCGGTTTGTTTTCCATGTCCATGATTGTACAGATTGTGATTTGGGGCCCAAAAGCGCCAAATCCATCCGGATCCAGGGGCCATCACTGATTTTTTTTTGTGGTGCTCGCGCCTGTTCCAAACTACTAAGTGCAGTAGGAGCAGCTGGACATGTTCCCTAGTCAAGCATTAGAATTTGCAGGTTAGGGCCCAAAATATGGCGGGATCCAGCAGCTCCAGGTGCCGGATCCGGGTTTTTGCAGGGCTTATGCTCCGGATGCAGCGGGGCGCGGGTTTGGGAGCATCGGGGGCAATTAAGCCGGGTCTCTATTTTGACGGTACAATTTAGGGGCTTGGCTTTTGACACGGGCAGCATCTGGCAGGAGCCAGGTAGACCCAGCTGTTCCCTTCGCCTGGCACTGCTCAGCGCAGCGTCCTTGGGTGCTTGCCATATTCGGACACGGGCTCATTGACCCTCCCCACTCCTCCCCATACGCCGGGACAGGCGAGCTCGAGGCTTTGAAAATTAGCCTCCGCTGTGAGCGTCTAAAATGTTCTTGGCACCCGGGGCGCTGCAGCGAGCCGCGGGGCACTTGTCCAACATTCGCTCCAGCTCCTCCACCGAGCGAGTCCGGGTCTCTAACACCCCGGCGCTGTCATCGGCGAGCTCCCGCGGCCAGGCTCGCCTGAGCCCAGTCCCACCATGCAGCAAGGCCAGGTAAGGGCGGGGGGAGGGCAACGGGTCGGCTCCGTTATACGGTGCCAGGGGAAGCAGACGATCGGGCAGACACTTGTGGTTCTGTCTTGCGATCAACGCCCTCCCCCCCGCCCGACACACACACACACACACACACACACACACACACACTCTCTCTTTTGCCAGCTGATGCCTTGGGGCTCGTTCCCGTTTGGCGCGGGCTGATTCAGAGCCAGGGTAACGGGGGGGGGGGAGCGGGGGGCAGTAAAAGCTGCAGCGCTACAGATCAGATGCGTTTCCAAAGGGCTGGGATGAGCTGAACCCGGCAGGGGGATTTGGAGGCAGCGGAGCTGCGCTCTCGGTCGGTGCCAGGGGAGCGGAGAGCGCTGTGCAGTGGGGGCTCCTCTAGGGGGGAGAGGGGCGCTGGATTCGGGGACAGAGACGTGCCCCCAACTCCCACGAATCGCCCGGCGCCGGCCCCGGGGATTACAGGGGCGGCCGCTGGGCAGGGGCCATAGGAACGCGCGGCCTGGCGGGCAGGGCAGGAAGGAGGCAGCAGCCCACGAGGAAGCGTCGTTTCTCGCTGTGTTGTTATAGGGCTGGGTGCTGCTGGCAGCTCTTCTCCTCGCTGGGCTGGGTCACCCCACATCCGAGGCCTTCAAGGTGAACAGGCGCCCGGTGCGGACTCGAACCTGCGCCGATCGGCCGGAGGAGCTGCTGGAACAGCTGTATGGGAGGCTCACCGCGGGCATGCTCAGCGCCTTCCACCACACCCTGCAGCTGGAACCGCTGGAGAAAGAACATAACATGAGCTGTCCGGCAGGGGGCAGAGCAGCCACTGAGAAAAAGTACCGCCTCCCTATCAACCTGCACAGCGTCTCCCCCTGGTCTTACAGGTGACTAGAGCCCTTATTTACTTTGCTACACTCGCAAGGGTGGCACAAGCCAAGTGTGGGGATTATGGGGCCACCGCTGCCATGGTCTTCTTCACAGGCCGAGTTTCTTGTCAGATCAGAGCTGTTCCCCTGGCACAGAGCACAACAAAGGCAGGTAGAGAAGGAAGGCTGGAATGAAGACAGGATGTCTTTCTGGGAGATAAGTGCTAGCTCAGTAGGAAGTTATGGGCTTGATGCAGAAGTTGCTGCGGTGAGGCTCTATGGGTCCATATTATGCAGGTGGTCAGACTAGATGATCATAACAGTCCCTTGTGGGCTTAAAATCTACACCTCTGAAAACCTGAGATTCCTTAATTAACATGCATAAAGGTTTCTGTAACTTTGTGGCATGATTCTACTTTTCATGTAAGGACCTAGCTCCGTTCAGACAAGCCTCCCGGAACAGAGATGTATTGAGCATCAGTCTCTAAGAGAATGTCTCACAATAATTTGCACATGGAGTAGTGATGCTGGAACACACAAGAGTATTTCACTCTTGGAGTGAAATACTGGCCCTATGGATGCTTTGCCATGGGCTTCAATGGGGCCAGGATTTTACTCCTAACATTGACAATAATGTCAAGGTCCCGTGTTCCCCCCCAAGAAAAAGGCTGAAGCCCACTCACTTCCCCACCTGCTGTCAGTGCTGACTCAGGAGTCATTTTGACTTTCCTTTGATGTTGCAGTTGGGTGTGAATGGCCTGGCCTGCTGCTCTGCAGTGACGGAAGAACTAAGTGTCGGGCCGAAGGCTGGGTTCAGTAGCATTGATCCTGAGGTGTGAGGAATCATCTTGGGGAGCGCAGTGGTTAAAAGATATTAGAAAAAAAACAGACAAAGAGATTTAAAGAATTAAAATATGCTAGAAAATAGTGCAGTGTGAGGTAAAAATATAAAGCTGCAAGAGAAATGCATAAAACAGGCTAGAAAGAGAAGTGAACAAGGAAATAGAGTTGACATTAAGCTTTTTTCTTAAATAGAAAGTTTTTCACCACCATCCGAAGGTGGCACTTGGTACACACTGCCCCATGCAGAATCAACTCTCTCCTGTAAAACTGCCACCAAGAATCCCCCATAATTTTGCAGCTGTTCCATGGAGGTACACACCCACAATTGGTCAAGTCAGCCTGTAGTTTAGGAGCACTCTTACACTCCTCATTGAAACGAAGCTTTATACCAGGTCGGACATGATATAGATGCCGTTGGAAAGGGAACGGTAGTTACAAATTACACAATCTTTCCTGTTTAATAAACTGCACCTTGTGAAAGGAAGCATCTGACTGGCAGTCAGAGCCTAGGACAGTGCAGGAATCTGATATAACGACATAGACTGGGACTAAGGGACAGTAACCTCTTCAGTGAAGAGCTCTGAATTTTCAGTACATTTATTTTTTCAGTTACAGCAGGAAATAACAGATACGTGCATGAGAGAAATGTGGGTGGAAACATGACTCGATTACCTAACATTTCACTGAAAATAAATAAAGGAAATCCAATCCAAGGTAAAGTTAAACATTTAGGAGGCATTTGGCCTTTAGCAGAAAAAATAAACTATGAAGAAAGCAGGAGCAGAACACCAACAATGGTGGGAACCATTAATATTTTAAAATGATTTCCTCAAAGAGAGAGACATTACTGTACACTTAAAAAAAAATCTGTTACTAAATAAACAAAAGCTACCATATCCTAAAGTGCAGTTATACTCTAAATGACGACTTAGGCCTTGTCTACACTAACGAGGTAAGTTGATCTAAGTTACACTAGTTAAGTTATGTAACTGAAGTCGATGTAACTTAGATCGACTACACCGCACTATATCGGCGGGAGACACTCCCCTGTTGACACAGCTTCGGCCTCTCAGGGAGGTGGAGTACTGAAGTCAACAGGAGAGCACTCTCACATCAACTTATCACGTCTTCACCAGACCCGCTGAATTGACGCTGCTGCATCGATTGCAGCAGTGCCAATTTAGCTGGTAGTGGAGACAAACCCTCAGTATCAGCAATACCATGGGGCTTCATGCTTGACTCTTAAGATCCTCCGTACCATATCTGAAACTCAGAAATAAAAAGGTATTTTTCCTGACTGCTGGCCCTGAAAACAGCCTGGAATCGGAAAGTTAAGCTGAAATTTAGGTCCACATTGTCTTTTGTGTAGATTACTCCAGTGTAGGGGTTTGGTAATGCTATCTGATCCTTCCTTTTGGGGCAGCCACTCTCACTCTGACAGAAGGGGTTTTCCCCACTGAAACTCGGCGATTTTGAGAAATCCAGAAAAGATCAGGATGAGGAGGCAGGAGGCCCTGTGCTTTCACAATGCCTTGATTTAGGTCAGAAGCCCCCATGGGGCTATGGGTGATAATCCTGTTGAGTAACAAAGATATTTAAAAAAAACTAATAGTGAAAGTGTGTGTGTGGACACAGCATAACAGTGAGATCCATGGATTTCATAGCAGTTAGTATCCTTAAGCCCAGACCCTGTCCTGGGATCTAAAATGCATCCAAGTGCAACGTGTGCCATGTTTACAGTTATGATGTTCCAAGGAGGTACCTTCACATTCCCCACTACAAAGGGGTTGGCTTCTCTCTCTCAGGATGCCAGGCCACACACAAGGAAGTAAAATAAAATGAGTTTTTTAAAGCATTGAAAACAAGCTATGATCCTGTCCCCTGTACTTCTCTGGGCATTGTGTCTGAAGAAGGAATAGAGGACTGGGTCCTTTATTTTCAATCTTCTAAAAGGAGACTGAACAATAGAGAGTTAAAAACAAGCCCAAACCCAAAAGAACTTGTATTTCTCTTTAAATTTCATACGTGCTCCTGTTATGATGCTCTGAGTAAAGGACAAAGTCACAGTCGGGCAGCAGGCTTGAAGATAAAAATACCACCTCATTAAGGACCTCCAATAAATATTTACTTTGTGGCATGTTCCCTGCTTGTTTTTAGCTCAAAAAATAATCCCATGTGAGATAAAAACAGTTCATTTGCTCAATGAGGCCTTTATAGACAAACTCGTATTTAGGAATATTACATTTTCTTGTAAACATTGAGGATTTTTTTTTATAGCTACATAAAAAATACACAGAAACCCCAAATATGTTGAAATGCTGAGAATAGCATATACCAATAACTTAACTAACTCACACCCATTTCAGAGTAGCGGCCGTGTTAGTCTGTATCCGCAAAAAGAACAGGAGTACTTGTGGCACCTTAGAGACTAACAAATTTATTAGAGCATAAGCTTTCGTGGGCTATATATGCATCCGAAGAAGTGGGCTGTAGCCCACGAAAGCTTATGCTCTAATAAATTTGTTAGTCTCTAAGGTGCCACAAGTACTGTTCTTTTCACACCCATTTGTTCTGCCATATATTGGTCCTCTCAGGATGTTGTTCTACCTGGGATAACAACAACAAAGCAAGGCCTCAATTCTGCCATCGTATCTGTGTGGACAGACTTCTTTGACTTCAGTGGATCTCAGCACAGGTACAGCCGTCTGTTCACCCAGCACCAACCACAGGAATGGGGCCAGTCTTAGGAAAAGGGGGATCATAAAGCCATAAATCCTCCTCCAGACATCTCAGACTGTGCCAGTCAGACAGCCCCAACCTCTCTCTAGCCATTCAAGTAACCCTAGACTTTTAATATTTATTTACAGTATTGTATTCCTGTGTCACCTAAGAGCCCCAGTCAGGGACCAGGACCCCAGTGTGCTAGGCACTGTACAAACACAGAACAAAAAGACATTCCCTGCCCCCAAGGGTTTACAAGCTATTCTTGGTATAAGACAAGAGACAACAGATGGATACAGTCAGACTGGGAGCACAAGGAAACAGTGAGCTAGTATTGGTTAGTGAGAGAGGCAGTGGTCTCTGCACGTCATTGGCCTCACACTTTTTGTCAGCATCATGGCAAAGGAGAATTTTGAAGAGGGTTTTGAAGGAAGACAAAGAGGTGGCTTTGGGGAGTTCCTCCCAACCTTGAGGGCAGCTTGTGTTGAACAACAGAGAAGCCCCCCATGTTTTATAACAACTGTTTTTTTATTTTTAGTTTAAATTTTCAATTGGAGCTCAGAATGAAGGCAAAAGAATGTTTGAAAATAATACATGATTGGAGGGGAATCCTGGGGCTGTCCTGCAAACTACTGGCCCAGTGATGCAGAGACCTAGCATTCACTGCCTAAAACTAGATCTAGTTGGCAGGAAAATTTGCCTGATATTCAGTCTTATTAGATCATTACTATAATGGGGCTCCAGGAGCCATCATACGATAAACAATAAAAATGTATTATCTTATTTAAGACATATATTCTCTTGTCCTCTACTGTCTATGGTACTGTAAATTCTTAATGTCAGTCTGTGATTTCATAGACGTCTGAGTCCAGAAGGGATTATTAGCTCATCTAGTCTGGCCTTCTGTGTATCACAGGCCATAGAATTTAACCCCGTAATGCCTGAATCCAGCCCGTAACTGTTTGAGCAACAGCATATCTTTTAAAAGGATATGCAATCTTGATTTAAAGATTTCAAGTGATGGAGTATCCACCATACTCCTGGGTAAGTTGTTGCAGTGGTTATCTAGCTTTGCAAGTGCCACCCTAAATATTTCCTCTCCCTCTTTGATATTTTTCATTCTTTGAGTCATTGTAGACTGGGGTGGGCAAACTACAGCCTGCAGGCCGAATCCGGCCCGCAAGCAGTTTTAAGCTGGCCTGCGAGCTGCACCAACGGCTCGACTCCACTCCAGCACTCTGGCCGGGGCACTGCGTTGGCAGCCAGACCACGTGGCTCCTGGACCCAGCGTGGCTCCGCTCCAGCTCCTATGCACGCCAATGGGAGCTGTGGGGACAGTGCTTGCGGACGGGGCAGCGTGCAGAGCCGGAGAAGGGACATGCTGCTGCTTCCGGAGCCGCTTGAGGTAAGCGCCACTCACAGCCTGCACCCCCTGAGCCTCTCCCCATGGCCCTACCCTCTGCCCCAGACCTGATCCCCCTCCTGCTCTCCAAACCCCTTGATCCCAGCCCAGACCGCCCTCCTAAACCCCAAACCCCTCATCCCCAGCCCTACCCCAGAGACCACACCCCCAGCCGGAGCCCTCACCCCCTCACACACACCCCTCACCCCCCCCCGCCCCAGCCCGGAGCCTCCTCCCACACCCTGAACTCCCCATTTCTGGCCCCAACCCAGAGCCCTCACCCACCCCTCACCTCCTCCCCCATCCCAGCCCGGAGCCTCCTCGCACACCCCGAACTCCCCATTTCTGGCCCCACCCCAGAGCCCTCACCCCCTCACATACCCCTCACCTCCCCCCCCCCGCCCCAGCCCGGAGCCTCCTCCCACACCCTGAACTCTGGCCCCACCCCGGAGCCAACACCCCCAGTCAGAGCCCCCTCCCACACCCCAACCCCAATTTTCTGAGTATTTATGGCCCACCATACAATTTCTATTCCCCAATGTGGCCCTTGGGCCAAAAAGTTTGCCCGCCCCTGTTGTAGATAATGATCATCCCCACTTTAGCAGCCTCTTAGCCTAGCTTCTCTCTAACTTTCCTTGCAAGCCACTGTCCGCCATCAATCTGATCATCATTTGTTGCTCTAATTTCCGCTAAGTTGCCAGTGTTTTTCTGGTGGCAGGGTGCCTGCCCTGAAGTGAGTGTAGAGTCCAAGGTATGATCACACTGGTGCTGCATGCAGAGGGATTGTCCCTTCCCTTACTCTGTGACATGACACCACTGAACATGCAGGTCTAAAAACGCTCAGATTTTGCCACAAACACACTGTCACCCTGATGTCTAGCAGCCTTAGTGCTCTCCAGTTTTCTCTCTGCCATTCAAGAGCTACATTATAGATTTTTTTTTCTTTCCGGGTGCATTAGCTTATTTTTTCCCAAATTTATGTTTCTGCCCCTGATTTTAATCTGTCTGGGATCTTTGGTATTATTTCTCTGTCTTCATTTGGTATTTGCAGCAGCTCTCAATGCAGCAGCATCTGCAAATTTCATTATCATTAACATCCTGTTTATACCCCCATCATTAATTCTATCCCCCATCATGAATAATGAAGAGGTTAAGTCAGTCCAGGCCTAGCTCCAAGCCCTGTAGTACCTCCCAGGACACCTGCCCCCAGCTCAGCACACTGCCATTTATCACAGTTCCTTATTTAATCTCTCAGTTCACATGACAGCATTCCAAGCCAAACCACCTGGGATTTGTCATATAAGAGTTCCTGAGAAAGAATCAAATGCTGCACTGAAATCCTAGTGTCTGACACTCACCTACCACATCCCTCATCCAAGTGTGTAATTCTATATCCATCTACACAGATATATTTTCAAAGCAATCAACTTAGGCTGTAAGGATGCATGCACGATCCATCTGCAGCCTCTTCCCTTGTCTTTGTTCTGCATTTATTACTGCTTTCCTATCCTTTGGTCCTTCATTTGCTTATACAAACATCAAGACTTACATCATTTTTTGGCTTGCTACCCCTCCAAAACACACGAGTTGCCATATGGATCAGACCATAGGCCCATCTGGTCCAGGATCTCGCTGCTGGCAGTACCTAACCCGTGGTGCTTCAGGGGGAGGCTGTTGGAGGGGGGATGCATAAAAGTACATCTGCCTAATATTGAAATCCCATCCTGCTGGCCAAAGAAGATCAGTATACGACCTGTCGCATGAAATTTAATTACCCATATCACTGTTACTTTGCAGAGCTATAAAGAGCCAGTAAACTGAAGTCACTAAATTAAAGTCAATGGGAATTGAGCACGCTCAGGATCTCACTGGATTTGCTGAGCACTTCACAAGATGGGGCCCAGAATTATCCATGCTTACCGCAAGAGCTCCTGTGAACAGTGAGCCCTGCAGGTTGCCTGTGCTCTGGAGGGTCATATGTCTACTCAAGGACTGCTCTTCCTTTCTAAGGATATTACATGAATATGCATTGGGGTCAACTGACATCTGCTTTTGGGAGGAGCTGGCAAGGCCTGTGCTTCTTGGTCATTGCTCAAGTTTAGCACTGCTTCAGTAACATTGGTACTAGTGCTTGGTTTGCCACCTGCAAAGTGCTGCTTGCCCTGAACAGAAGGGGCTGCGCTCACTTAAAGTAAGAGAAGCCCCACACACTAAACTTGTATCAACAGACACATGAGCAGCTTTCTTCATGTGAGCAGAGCCACTCAACGAGTAAAGTTACACACAACTAAATGTTTGCAGGATCTGATCTTCAGTCTAGGAATCATGGTATATCCTGGTCCCCCTGACATCCATGGCAAAATGTCCATCCAATAGTTAGTTGTGGGTGCATGAGGCATTCCAATAAGGCAGGTGTATTAATCAGATTTGTTTTTATCCTCCAGTATATAAATAGTGTAATAATCATTTATAGCTGATTGGTAGGAATGTATTCAAGTCTCTCCAAAAAATCCATTTCTCCCTGAGTCCCACAAGAAGTGGCTAGATACATTACACAAAAACAACCATGAAGTCCCTCTCACCTCTGGATTCCCCAGTATAGCCTCTCTGTGTCTGTCTCTTAGGACCCAATCCTGCATCAGGATCAGCTTCTGCAGCCCCCAGGCCTGGGGGAAAGTGTCCATACTAGTGGATCCTGAAGCAGGTTTAAGGCCTTAGCCTGCCTTTATTTTTGTGTTCTGTACAATATCAGGCTCATTGTCATTGTTAATTAAATAATTACCATCTCCTTTTTACAACATACTTCAGGTTATTACTTCAGCAGTGGGTTACATAGTAAGATATACCCTAAGATGAATATATTAACAAACATCTCCAAAATTTCCTAAACAGGAGCTAAATTGCTGGGTTCCTCTTGGCCATCCTATTCCCCCGCTGAGTCCTGCTGAATAACACTTAGTACAACAAAATATTTAAGGTAGGAGTCAGATGGAATTTTACTACAGCAGCACCAATTGTGATTTGATCTCCTGTTGGAGTCTTGTCCTGCTTCCCATACAGGGAAGGTGATGAATATCCTTTACTTTCTAATACCCTCTTCTTCATACACTTATTATAATCTAATGTTCAGTCATCCCTCTTCCAAGTGATAATGGTTTTTATTAGTGTGTTTGTTTTGTTTTTTACAAATGATTTTTCTCTCTATAAAAATGCCAGTTTTAGTGCTCATGTATTTAAAATTCTAGTAAAGAATTACAGGAGGAAATCCATCTTCATCTTTGCTAACTGAGGCTCAGGCTGGCTTAAAAAACTGCAGTACTTTAAAAGAAATTATACAAGGGAAGGGATTTTTCTTGTGAGTAAACTTCCATTGACTTTTTCAAGCACCATATCCAGGATATTTTACAGAGTTCAGCATTATCGTATGATACAGTGAAATAGCACAGAGGTGCCGCAGAACACAAATCTGCTATTAATCAGATCCTTACTTTAATGCATCTGTGTAATGATCAACTGGACCTTATCAGAGTTCTAGAATGCAGAGCATCCTCCCATTACTGAACATTCTGAACAGTTTACAGGGTGGAGATTTCAATGGTGCTAGTTTTGTTATGGAGAGGTACCTACTTCTCTACTGGAGGTGTTGTAGGGTTCTTTAGTTAATTCACTTTACACTTAATTTGTTTTACATATATATTGGACAATCGACTGCTGGTGTGAACGGACACACTGACACTGACTTTGCAATTCTGCGGGATTGCAGGTGCTCATCCCAGCACTGAATCTGACAGAGTGCATGTAAAGCGCTCGGAAATTGTAAAGTGCAACATAAGTGATAAAGTAGGATTATGAAGATCACCTACAGGCACAGCACTATAGGACAACCAAATCTTTAGACAAGTCAATGCTTTGCAAGTGTTGCCCCTTCTGACAAAGTGGCCTTTCAAAGTTTGCAATCATACTAAGCAAACAGCAGGAAGTTTGCTTTTCATTGGGAGCTCTCAAAGCACTCAACAGGGTCACGAGAAAGAGCAAAGCCAAAAACTAGTCACATTTCACCAGCCGCTTCAGTTCAGTAGGGAATTTAAATTTATTTAGAACAAACATTAAACACAGCATTTGTGTACAGCTGACTGCCAGGAGATCATTTCTGTATGTTTGAACTGCTGCCTAAAGGCCAGTTAGCATTAACCACCAATAACACAGTGATTACATGGTCACATCTTTAGTCACATGTGGGAAAGCGTTCATGTGAAATTAGAACATGCCCCAACCTATTCAGTACTGATACTTCTTATAAACAAATAAAACATTTTTAGTCCTTTTCTAGGGAAAGAAACAAGTACGTTATGAATTGCAATCCTATGAGCAATGGAGCTACACTGATTTGCCACAGTTGAGGATGTACATGGACTCTGTACGTGAACATTCAGGTTCTACACATGAATACAGGAACAGGTGTGCAGTGGCACAGATTGTATGAAAGGAAGACATTAAAGCTGACGGACTTTTCATGACAGCAGCCCTGGTGATCTCTGAGCAATTCACCCCAAAGGAGACAAAGCACAGAAAGACAATGAGGCTTTAGAGTAAAGGTTTCCTATTAAGATTTGGGCTGAAGCCTCAGAAGCTTGGATCCAGATTCAAAGTTCAGGGACATTTGGGTGCAGAGTTTAGCTTCAGCCTATTTTATGGAGAGAAACCAGCCGTGAAGTTCTGGTCCGGCTCCAAAACCTTTCCAGAATTTGGATTCAGGCTTTGGCTCAGAATCAGCTCAGATTTCTTCCCTTCCTTTTATTACTATGGAGTTAAGGTAGCAACCCCACAGTTCAGATTGTAAGACACTTTCCATACAACACCCATTTTGATCCAATCTATCTTTCCCAAGTGCCCTTCCCCCGCACCATGAAATTGAGAATATATACCCCTCTGCTTAGAGGATATTTTTGGGGAAAGTTCAGGGTGGATCAGTGAAGGTAAAAAACAACTAAAAACTCATATCTTTGCATGAGGCAAGAAGCCTCTATTAGCCAGTGAAGAACTAGGCAGGAGGGATAGCTCAGTGGTTTGAGCATTGGCCTGGTAAACCAAGGGTTGTGAGTTTAATCCTTGAGGGAACTGTTGGGGATTGGTCCTGCTTTGAGCAGGGGGTTGGACTAGATGACCTCTTGAGGTCCCTTCCAACCCTGATATTCTATGAAGTGCTTTCATGGGGTCCAATAACAGCCTAAATCAAGTGGCAGAGGTGTGTGGCATAGAAATTACTGGTCATAGTTCAGTGTGAGGTGAGAGTTTTACATATATCAATGTAAGAGACGAAGATTATTCATCATCCCCATTTTGCTGGCCCCAAATCTTTTTATTTCATGGTGATCTGACTTGTGGTAATCTTGAAACACACAGATATTACCCAAAGAAAGAGAGCAGGCATAGTGGAGAAAGAGGAAGGTTGCAAAAGGCCTGTAACATTGTTGACATTTGAGTTTAAAGGAGTTATTTATGTTCTGTGGGAAAAGCCAACATTTAAGAGACAACAACATACCATATGGTATAACCCAAAGTATGCATCGATTGCCAAAATTTACCTTATTATGGGGCTGTTGAAATCAGTTGTGTTTCTGTCTGAGGGGGATCCCTCTAGTCTACCCACAACAGCATACTCCTTAAAATAAAGATACACCAACAGGCTGCGGCTTTTATATCTGGGAAGTGGGTGTGACCCTAGACCCTAGGCCTGTGGCATTCTGGGAAATGTAGTTCAGGCAACCAATGTGAAGTCCAGCATGTCAGCTTACAACTAGTTAATTTAGAGACTGTAAGGAGGTAATGAGTTTAGTTTGCATTACACATGAGTAAATGTCTTCATTCTTTTCAATGAAGAGGGAAATTTTAACTCTCGTATAGGAACACAGGAGTTGCCAGACTGGATCAGATTCGTGGTCCATCTAGTTTTGCACCCTGTCTCCAACAGTGGCCAGCACCTGGTATTTCAGACAAAGGGACAAGAACCCCAGAGTAAGCAGATGTAAGGTAACCTGCCCTCCATGAAGGTCTAATCATGATCCCTTTTAATTAGAGATTGGCTTAAATCCTGAAGCATGAGATTTTACCTCTCTTCCAATACTCTATTTTTACCATTAACTATTATAACTGGATATTCTTATTATCTGAATAAACATCCTACCTGTTTTTGACTCTTCCTAAGTTCTTATTCATAGATTCATAAATTCCAAGGCCAGAAGGGACCATTGTGATTATCTAGTCTGACCTTCTGTATAACACAGGCCAATGAACTTCCCAAAATGATTCCTAGCGCAGATCTTTTAGAAAACATCCAATCTTGATTTACAAATTGTCAGTAATGGAGAATCCACCATGACCCTTGGTAAATTGTTCCAATGGTTAATTACTCTCATAGTTGAAAATGTGTGCCTTATTTCCAGTCTGAACTGGGCTAGCTTCAACATCCAGCCATTGGATTGTGTTATACCTTTCTCTGCTAGATTGAGGAGCCCATTATCACATATTTGTTTCCCGTGTAGATACTTACAGACTAATCACGTCATGCCTTCACCTTTTCTTTGTTAAGCTAAATATAGTGATTGACTCAAGGAGCTCAATCTTAGGGTATGTCTACACTGCCAGAGTTACAGCACCAGCAGTTACAGCGCCACTCAGAGAGAGCTGAAGGGAAACCACTGTTGTGTGTCAGCTGCCTGCACAATAGCATGTTCACACTTGCGGCACTTGCAGCACTATTTGGAGCAGTGCATTCTGGGCAGCTATCCCACAGAGCATCTCTTCCTCTTTTTCTCTTCTGCTAAGAGTTGTAGGAAGGTGGAGGGGGTCATGTGATGCATTGCTTCGTATCTCAGCAATCCCTGTGCTTCCGTCAGCATTTGGCGCCCATCTTTCAACAGTTTGTGTACTGCGTGCTCTGCCTCTTCAGTCTGCAGAAATGGCTCCCGCACTGTGGACCAATACGCTGTTCGCTCTGACTAACACGTCACGAGTGGCAGTGGAGTTAGTCCTTAAACTACAAAGGCAAGAGGAGTGGTGACATTGATCTCGCCACGTGTAGTAGCTACAACACGAGATTGCTTGTGGCGTTCACGGAGGTGCTGACCACAGTGGAATGTTGCTTTTGGGCTCAGGAAACAAGCACTGAGTGGTGGAATCACATCGTGATGCATGTCTGGGATGATTAGCAGTGGATGCAGAACTTTTGGATGAGGAAAGCCACATTCATGGGACTGTCTGATGAGCTCACCCCAGCCCTGCGGCACAAGGACTCAAGAATGAGAGCTGCCCTGTCACTGGAGAATCGTGTGGCAATTGCACTGTGGAAGCTGGCTACTCCAGACTGCTACTGATCGGTCGCTAACCAGTTCGGAGTGGGAAAGTCTACCCGTTGGACTTGTGTTGACGGAAGTGTGCAGGGCCATTAATCGCATCCTGCTCCAAAAGACCGTGACTCTGGGAAATGTGCATGACATTGTGGATGGCTTTGCACAAATGAGCTTCCCTAACTACGGAGGGGCGATAGATGGCATGCATATTCCAAGTCTGGCACCAGACCACCTAGCCACCGAGTACATTAATCAGAAGGGGTATTTCTCAATGGTGCTCCAGGTACTTGTGGATCACCGTGAGTGTTTCACGGCCATTAACACAGGCTGGTCTGGAAAGGTGCATGCCGCATGCATCTTTCGGAACATTGGCCTGTTCAGGAAGCTGCAAGCAGGAACTTCCTTCCCGGACCAGAAGATCACCATAGGGGAAGTCGAAATGCCCATTGTGATCCTGGGAGACCCTGCCTATCCCTGAATGTCGTGGCTTATGAAGCAAGTGGAGAATGACTGTTGAGTGTGCGTTTGGCTGTTTAAAGGCACGCTGGCGCTGCCTATATGGGAGGCTGGACCTGGTCAATGACAATATTCCTATGCTTATAGCTGTGTGCTGTATGCTCCATAATATTTGTGAAGGGAAGGATGAAAGCTTCACTCAGGGCTGGACCGCAGGGGCTCAGGACCTGGAGGCTGAGTTTGAACAGCCAGAGACCAGGGCTGAGACCACCGCACACAAGAAAACAGGAAGGGGACTGTAGTGGGGCGGTTACCCCGCTCCAGCCCCGAAGGGGTTAAAACAGCCCTGGGAAAGGGCTGCTCCAGGGAGCCAATAGGGTAGGCTGATTGGGGAAGCAGCCACAGCTGGGGCCATGGCCCAATCAGGCCACAGCTGGCCCTATAAACAGGGCCGGTTTTAGGTTGACTCCCCCAATTCCCGGAATCGGGCCCCGCGCCTAAGAGGGCCCCGCGCCTAAGGTGCCTTTTTAATTTTTTTTACTCACCCGGCGGCGGTCCGGGTCTTCGGTGGCGGGTCCTTCACTTGCTCCGGGTCTTCGGCAGCATTTTTGGTGGCGGGAGGTCCTTCAGTGCCGCGGAAGACCCGGAGCGAGTGAAGGACCCGCCGAAGACCCGGACCGCTGCCAGGTATTCGAATCGGTTTCACACATACAGAATGGGAAGAGACTGTCTAGGAAGGAGTACGGCAGAAAGGGATCTAGGGGTTATAGTGGACCACAAGCTAAATATGAGTCAACAGTGTGATGCTGTTGCAAAAAAAGCAAACATGATTCTGGGATGCATTAACAGGTGTGTTGTGAGCAAGACACGAGAAGTCATTCTTCCGCTCTACTCTGCTCTGGTTAGGCCTCAGCTGGAGTATTGTGTCCAGTTCTGGACGCCGCATTTTAAAAAAGATGTGGAGAAATTGGAAAGGGTCCAAAGAAGAGCAACAAGAATGATAAAAGGTCTTGAGAACATGACCTATGAAGGAAGGCTGAAAGAACTGGGTTTGTTTAGTTTGGAAAAGAGAAGACTGAGAGGGGACATGATAGCAGTTTTCAGGTATCTAAAAGGGTGTCATAAGGAGGAGGGAGAGAACTTGTTCACCTTAGCCTCTAAGGATAGAACCAGAAACAATGGGTTTAAACTGCAGCAAGGGAGATCTAGGTTGGACATTAGGAAAAAGTTCCTAACTGTCAGGGTGGTTAAACACTGGAACAAATTGCCTAGGGAGGTTGTGGAATCTCCGTCTCTGGAGATATTTAAGAGTAGGTTAGATAAATGTCTATTAGGGATGGTCTAGGCAGTATTTGGTCCTGCCATGCGGGCAGGGGACTGGACTCGATGACCTCTCGAGGTCCCTTCCAGTCCTAGAATCTATGAATCTATGAATCTATAAAAGGTTGTTACAAGGAGGAGGGAGAAAAATGGTTCTTCTTAACCTGAGGATAGGACAAGAAGCAATGGGCTCAAATTGCAGCAAGGGCGGTTTAGGTTGGACATTAGGAAAAACTTCCTAACTGTCAGGGTGGTTAAGCACTGGAATAAATTGCCTAGGGAGCAGCACCAGCGTAGGAAGCAGGTGGTTGGGGCGGCCAATTCAAAGGGGCGGCACTCCGTCTGGTATCGGGGCGACACGTCCGGGTCTTTGGAGGCAATTCGGTGACAGGTCCCTCATTCCCTCTCTTCCTCTTTGAGCTGCCACCGAATTGCCACCAAAAGGGAAGAGAGGGAGGACCCACCGCCGAAGAAGTGGCGCGATTTAGCTGCCACCGAAGTGCTGCCGCTCTTCTTCCTTTTTTGCTGTTTGGAGCAGCAGAAAAGCTGGAGCTGGCCCTGCTAGGAAGGTTGTGGAATCTCCATCATTGGGGATTTTTAAGAGCAGGTTAGACAAACACCTGTCAGGGATGGGCTAGATAATACTTAGTCCTGACATGAGTGCAGGGGACTGGACTAGATGACCTCTCAAGGTCCCTTCCAGTACTGTGATTTTGTGATTTCCCCCATCCTGTAATCATGGCCTACCTTCTTTATTTCTAGAGGTATACATTCACACTTAGCCATATTAAAACACATATAGTTTCCTTGCCCCCAGTTTACCAAGCAATCCAAATGGCTCTGAATCAGTGACTTGACCTCTTCATTATTTATCACTCTCTCAATTTTTGTGTCACCTGCAAACTTTATTAGTGATGATTTTTTGTTTTCTTGTCTTAATAACATCCTGTAACAATGAGTTCCACAGTCTAATTCTGCATATTCATTTTCCTTTTAGATGAGGGATGAGTAAGGTCCTCTGATAAAACAGTCTAAGCCAACTCAGCAGAGATCAGGTCCTGCCAGAGGGCAAGCGCCGGGTCTGACTAGGAGTTCTGGGCTATGGACTTTTCTTATAGTTTAAGTAGTCAGTTCTCCCTGAATCTACAACTAACCCATCATTGCCTGGCTGATTTCTTGTAGGTGGCAGAGCAGAAGTGGCTCTTGAGGAAGGATGTGGAGGTGAGGGTAGTTGGCCTGTGGCTTAATCTTTATTTACAAGCTGCCCTCAATCTAACTTAATTTTTGCCTCAGAAAAATTGTTCTATGAAAATAATACACAACTGCTACCTCATAAAATAGCAGGAGAGGGCAAAAAATAAAATTGGTTTTGCAGTTCACCTCTAGGTGGGCAGTTGGAACTAGAGTCACAGAGGGACTTAGCCAACTGCCTATTTAGATGCCACTGAAATTCACAAAATGCCTGCTCAGCTGCCAGGTAATGCTGAAGGCACCTAAATCCCCATAATCATCCAACTTTCCACCAGTGGGCAAATCTGCCTAATTCCTGACACTGTCCCAGAGCTAACAAGCTGCTCCATGCCCTGTGCTCACGTCTAAGCCCTGCAGGATTCTCATGCCCCTTCCTATCACACTAGCAGGGCCTGCTGCAGCAGGTGTGCTCAGAGCACACCTAACTCACACACTCCCCAGCCAGGGGGCAGCAGCTTGGGAATTTCTGTGGCTGGCTGGGCCATAGGCTACCCAAGAGCCTGGGATCTCCACTCTGCCTGATTTGGAGCAGGGACTTGACCCCAAGTCTTCCACATCCCTGGAGAGTGCCCTAGTCACCAAGCTATTGGGCAGTCTGGGGTGCAGCTTTTGCAGTCTCTCCTATTGAAGCCGTTCCCTTTGTATAAATAATGGGAACAGCTTCATCAGGCACTAGTGAGAGCTAGCATCCCAGAATGCCCAATAGCCTAGTGGTTCAGTCACTCGCCTACCCTGCAGGAGACCTGGGTTCAAATACCTGCATCAACTCAGGCCAGAGCAGCAGCCCTCTCACAGCCCAGGTGAGTACCCTAACCACTGGGGGAGGCTCTCTAATTGGTTATGGAAAACAGCTGACCTGGCTAAGGTGCCTAATTCCAGGGTGGCAGATAATAAAAGATATTTCTACCGCAAAGCTGTGGCTGCAGCAAACCCCCGTGAAAGACAGCCTGAAGCTTTGAACATGTTAGAGTCTCCTGTTGGTGGCCCCCTTACTTTGCTGCTGAGTTCAAGATTCAAAACAGTTCTGTGTCTGACTGTCTCGATCTGACAGTTTTAGAAACTAAGGCAAGTCAGATCTCCGTGTCCCAGACCCTGGTCAGGTCAGTAAGCTGCCCAGCACTTTTTCTTTCCACTTTACAACTAAGCAGCATGACAGCAATTGCTACAGCTGTTTTGCCTGGCAAAAACCCCAATACATTATATAATGTGATTTGATGTCAACATTTGTTATAATATTTTCCAGCTGGCTTACATAAAAGCATGAAATGAATATTTATTATTTACTTCCATGCAGAATTTCCTACAATCCCACAAGGTATCCCAAATACATTCCTGAAGCGTACTGTCTGTGCAAGGGCTGTCTCACTGGGATTTATGGTGAGGAGAATTTCCACTTCCGCAGCACCCCAGTGTACATGCCAACCGTCATCTTGCGCCGCACTTCAGCTTGTGCTGGGGGTCGCTACGTGTACACAGAGGATTACGTCACTATCCCTGTGGGGTGCACTTGTGTACCGGAGCAGGAAAAAGAGGCGGACAGTGTCAATTCCAGCATAGATAAGCAAGAAATGAAGTTGTTGGTAAACCAGAACGACAAGCCAGCATCTGAATGAGACCCATTCAAGGACCCCTGTGTACAACATTGGCTTCACGTTACTATTTCACGGACTCAGGAGATTATATAGCAATAGGGGGGGAAACAATTTTGTCTTTCTAACTACATCTGTTGCAGTTATAAGGCGAAGGCTGTGTTCAGTAGATTGTTACTCAGCCATGGCAGACAAGACACATCAAGTAAGAAGGATCTTTTCAAAGTTCAGCTTCTTTAAGTTTGTATTGTTTAGAGTTAAACGCAATTTTATTCTATCCTTGCTTATTTTGGATGAATTTTTAGAAGGTGCTATAACCATGTAACATGCCAGCTACTTTCATAACAAACTACTGGTTGCAAATATTTTACAATAATTTTATATTCTGCCTTTTGGTAATTCTATGTAAAGTCATTTAACTACGGCACATGTCCCATGTTAGCAGTAGAAAGGAAGCCAGTAATTCTGATTGCTGGGGTCCTCCTGTTACATTGCAGACTGTAAAACTCCAAGTGATGTTCTTGGCTGCTACAACCATAGCTATTTAGAGTCTACAAAATGGGAAACCGTTGCCACCTAGTATCTTTCAACTGTGTTGACTTGCTAAAGTCATTCATATAATACTCAATAAAAGGAGACACTCATACGAACGTAAGAATGGCCATACTGGGCCAGACCAAAGGTCCATCTAGCTCAGTATCCTGACTTCCGACAGTGGCCAATGCCAGGTGCCCTAGAGGGAATGAACAGAACAGGTAATCATCAAGTGATCCATCCCGTCGCTCATTCCCAGCATCTGGCAAACAGAGGCTAGGAACACCATCTCTGTCCATCCTGGCTAATAGCCATTGATGGACCTATCCTCCATGAATTTATCTAGTTCTTTTTTGAACCCTGTTTTAATAAACTGAGTTAATAAACTCTCCTTATTATTGCTAAATTCTCCACTCTGCTACAAGTACAAAACCTGCTGATAAAACATTGACTAGAATGTTACAAAACTGAAATATTAATTTTTCTGATATGGTTTAAATCTTTCTAGTAGTAAAAGGACACAAATATAATAAAGAGATGGACTCTGGGACACAAGTATTCTACATTATATCCCATTCCTTGTCAACCTCTTAATTGTTAGTCATGACAGCTGTATCCTGTAACATTGCAAGCCTTCTCATGTTGACAATAAATCCCACTGAGGGAAAGTCAATAGTAAAGAGAACTAATGAAATTCAGATATTTGTACAATGTGTGTTATTGTCTTTCCTGTGCATTATCAATAATTGGCTAACAATCCGTGAAAGATTTCTGATTATGTAGTTAGGGGCTCTGGAACAATTTGTATAGTGGGGTTGCTGAGAACCATTAAACCAAATTGTAAACCCTTTATATGATGGACACCACTTCAAGCCAGGGCGTGTGGCAGCACCCCAGCACCCCTAGTTCCAGCACCTGTGTATGTAGCAGCATTTAGTCTTAAACCCCCAGCAGGCTACAGTCACTGGAGGGCAGTAAGATCTCATATTTTTGCAGAGGTCTGATGTTCTAGTTGGTGGACCTAACAGTGGTATCCATATGTTGTTTAGATTATACTGTAATTTCAGAATTTTACATACATATATTTCTTCACTAAGCATTGCCCTAAATTTTTCAGGATATAGAGCTTGCAATACACCATTCAAGATCCATGGGTCCTACACATGCCTATCAAAACATGTGGTGTACCGCCTCCAGTGCCCTACAGGCCCCAATAACAACTATGTGGGTGAAACCAGACAATCATTACACTCTCAAATGAACACATACAAAAAAATGATAAAAGACAAAAACACCATTTGATCCATAGGTGACTATGTTTCACAAAGTGATCACTCCATATCTGACCTCTCAGTCCTCATCCTCAAAGGAACCCTGCATGTAGGATAGGTATAAAATTAAAGAATTAAAATTAGCTTATTGGTTAAGGAAATATATATGTGTTGTAAAGAAAGGTCCTGAGTAGCAAGTAGAAGGCCTCAAAAATACTAAGTGATAAAGCCAAAAGGAATGAAGTAGGGAGGATATTTGGTTCAAAGAATAACTAATGAAATAATAGGAAGTTTCTAAAAGGAAGGCCTCTGACCGATAGGGGTGACTGCAGATGGTTTAAAATCAAACAAAGAATCTGTCTTAAAATGAGCCAACAGGGCCCTTTCCCACCCCACATATTCGCATTATCTCCTGTGGGAACCCAGGTTCAATGAAAAAGCTGTTGGTCCTCAGAAAGGAGGGGAAGAGATAAGGAGGAAAGGCCTTGGGAAGAAAAGAGATTGTAAATCTTATCTGGATTAAGACCGGAATTAAGGGTGAACTGTCTCAAACTGGTTTTTAGATGAAGCCAGTAATTGGCAATGACATCATTTGTTTGTTAAAGGGTATAAAAAGTTATCTTTTAACAGGTTCATTGCTAACACCTGCCAGCCCACGCTGGAGCCAACCAATATGGGTCTCAGCACCCCTGGGTTTAGCCTGTTTATAAATATCTTGATCAAATGCTTATAAATGTTTTGTTACTGTTTGTAGTAAATTGCTTATCAGTTAGATTTTTAAGAGCAACTTCATCAAGTACCGTTTGGCCTTTGGATTTAATAAAGGAATGTATGGTTAAATTACTGTAGGGTGGTTTCCCATTAATATTAATAATTTCAAATATTATTAATAATCCTAACACTCCACAACACCTTCAAAAGATGAGCCTGGGAATTTAAATTCATAACTCTGCTAGACACTAAAAATCATGGACTTAATAAAGACACTGGATTTATGGTTCATTACAACAATCGATAACCCAATAATCCTCCTTTGTTGTATGAGCTGTTAACGTCGCTTGGAATGGTCTCTTGAAACATGGGTTAACGCTTTATCTATTCCACCCTTGTATTTAGCTATGACACTCCAAGTACCTTTTCCAGACCTGAGGGAGAGCTCTGGGCAGCTTGCCAGCTTGTTTTTTTCTACCAACAGAAGTTGGTCTAATGAAAGATACTAGCTCCCCCACCTTGTCTCGCTAATATCCTGGGCCCAACGTGGCTACAACAACACTGCCAACTACAACAAATCATTTATTAGCGGACATGGATTTATTCGCATGATGTGGAGGAAAGAAAATCTATTTCTCATAAAAGTATCTCAGTGACTGTGGTGTTTGTTTTAAGTTGCTGCTATGTGATGACCACCTGTTAAGCAATTCTCCATGAAGTCTTTCAGGCACAAGCCATGAGATCAGTTTCAGATTTTCAAGTCACAAGCGCACGTTCTTGAGACCCACTGGGAATAACAGGCTGAAGAAAAATCAGGTAAGTGGAACATGATCTGGTCAATTCAAACCAAGAAAAATTACACATGCCTTGGCTTAGACTTGAAAGTTTTGAAAATTGGCTGAGTCAGAGGAAAGTATTAGACCAGTGCAAAATCTCAGCGGATCAATAAATTATGTGTGCTGGAGGCCTCTCCCTCTTTGTACAGGAACAGGTGCAGAAAGCATCTTCTCAAGGTTACAAGTGAGCTCATGTAAAATTTTGCCTGAGTTACAAACCTCCTTTATTAATCCACTTCTCGGTCACGTGTGTGAATAATTTGTCAGCGGAGACGGTTTCCTTTCAGGAGAGGTGCCTGGTTTTTAGAACTATGCTGGCTGTTGTAGAGTGCATAGTTGTTTGCTACTAATAGTGCTATTTAACAGCAAAAGCATTTTACATTTCCAAAGCACTGTACACATATTACTTCTCACAGCACTCCTTTGATGCATAGTTATTAAAAGCTCCATTTTATTGCTGCATTTGAAGCGTTAGGAGCTTAAATTTAGCCACGTCTTTTTTTTTTAATTACCATGTTATGAACTTATCACAATCTGACATCAGCTGTGATGTGACATACTCCAGCTCCTAGCCCTCAGATACCACCACGTTAGAACGGCCTTACATCTGCATGAAAGGGGTGGGGCGAAGGTTCATTGGCATTACTTCAAGGCTCACAAATTGTTGACACAAGGAAGGCATGATACACCTCTTTGAACCCGATTCAGGTCCAATAAACGCAAACAATTCAAAGCTGAAACTACTTTTTCTGTTGTGCCAGGAAAATGTTTTCCCGTATTGAGGTTGTCCCTGGAATAAATTAGGAGCTTCAATACATGCAAAGCTCTCCTTAGTAAAGAGAGGCTTCTGTATAGTAAAAACCTAAGAGAGACTGGAAAATTCAGGTCATGCAAGAAGGTTGTGAACATCTTGAGAGGCTAGTTTTGTTTTGATTAGCCAGTCACTATAGTGTAAATATGCGAGACAGACCGTAATGTATGTGGAATCACACAAAAAAAAAAATGTCCTGCAGCCAGACAGCAAGCTGGTAGACATCTACATACACGGGTGTCTGAAGTGTTAGGCAACAGGTCAGCTGCTAGAAACGGCCAAGACACATGTGAGGGAAACTTAGCCATTCATAGATAATGTATTGTGTGGTGGCATCAGCTAGCCTCCTCTTGTGTATACAATAGCTCCTGCTGAGAGGAGAGCCCAGCTCATGCTCAGATATGGGGTCAGCAAACAAAATGAGAGACAGCGAGGCAGCACAGCTCTGAGCAGATATTTGTTGACCAGTGGCTTTTGGATCGTGGAGCTGACCCATTTCAGACCCATGTTTTCTGAGGTATGTGCTTGTGGCGGGAGGTGACCTACTTGTGAGGGAGTGGCACACAGCCACCCCACAGATACAGATATCTTGCATGTGCAGTGGTGCATGATGTGTGTGCGTGTGTGTGTGTGTGTGCGTGTACATGGTCTGTATCTGTATGGCATTACATGTGGGATGCACACTGCACCATTCTTCATGTATATGCAGATGCTGCCTTCGTAAAAGCAGCTCGGCCAGTCCTAGACAGTGTGATTGGCTGCACCACTTCAGTAGTGTCCTGAAGGGAGTGCACAGAGCTGTGTTGTGACCTGTCTCACACAGGGCTGTTACACTCCACCCAAGGACCATGGATACATTTTTCCTCCAAATGCCACATTTTCAGTCACCACATATGTGACTGTGAGGATGTAGAGAAACCCTTCCGCTGCCCAGAGCCTGCTAATGCAGCTTAGGGGCTAGACCAGTCTTTGGTCCCACTGCACTTGATGAACACACTTTCGTGGTCACACTAGTGTGAAATGCTCACTGCTTTACTGCAACAAAGAGTACGCCATGAATAGATGTGGGTGGGAATTTTTCAGTGAACTCAAAACTCCTGTATCAGGTTTGACAAATCTTGCATCATGAAAGGTTTTCAGGTCCAAAATGGAATTGCTGGTGTGGAAGAAACGAACTCCACTCTCAGGTTGGAAGAACAAAATCAGAGACAGCTTTATTCAGGACATGCAATTGCAAGGGAAGAACACAGCTGACAGAGAGTATCTCTGCCTCAGTTGCTCCAAAGTACAAGCAAAATCGCACAAGCATTTATACCTCTTTGTGACGTGCATTAATTAAAAACATCTGCATTTTATTTAGGCTATTTGCTATCTATTCCAGTGTTTTCTCACTTTCTCGTCTCAAACATTGTTATCTCAAGGCTAGGTCCCACTGACTATTCTGCTGTTTTCCACTCGCTTCTGACATGAGCCCTGCTTCTACAGGTCTCGCGATATTAGGCTAAGACTTGACAGAACAGTTGCTCTGTCTCTGACACTTAAATGGCTGCACTTAAACCCTCTCTTACGTTCCCTGCTTCTACACTTGTCAAAACCGAGAGAGGACAAGAGTAGACACCCAACCCAGGATAGCTGGTACTTTGGGCGTATGGGAGACAGCCCAGACTGGGGAGTTAAACCAGAGTCTCCCACTTCCACTTGCTCTAACACTAGGCTATTGGATATGCTTAGGTGAGCGTGTCTCTCTCTCTCTGCCTGATGGAGACCAGGGACTTGAACTACAGTCTCTGTCATATTCCGGGTTGCAAGCCAGACCAATGAGGGTTGCGTCACCACCTGCCAATCAACCATGGGTGCCTCACAATGCTTTACGGCTGTAGCTCCCAACCTGAGTCACTCACAAACAGCGAACCAGCAAGCAGGTCATGCCTTGAGTATCTGTATATAGTTGCAGTCCTGGTCCAGTAACTCTGACCCCAGCAACCTGTCAGCAACACACCAACCACACTCTGGCTTCCAGCAGCCTTGATTACTACTTGCAGGGTGACCCCAACACACTCCCAGGCCTGAATTTTCCCCCAAACCCGTGTTCTGCACTGTCCAGCCCTCTCCTGGAGAGTTCAGATATTAGAGGACCATTGCCCCTGTAATGGGTCAATATCCAACAGTTTGCTACTTTAATTGGAGTTATCCACACAACTCAGTTCAAACACAGCACTGGATTCGTTTTGATTAAAAAATAAAACAAGTTTATTTAACTACAAAGCTTTTAAGTGAGAACAAATACAAGGTATTAAAGTCCAAAATGGTTACAAAAGATATGAAGACGAAACACTTTCTAGTAACTAAAACTTAACAAGCTAGACTTGGTTCAAGGTAAAATCCTTACCATGTGTTCCCAGCAACGTTGCTGACCTAATTCTCCAGCCAGGATCCACCCCCATGAAGTCAAAGGGCTGGTTCCTTTGTCTCCTTTGCTGAAAGAGAGAGCAAGGTAAGGAGAAAGAACCTGGGGTGTTTTTGCCCCTCACTGTTATAGCCCAACCACCCTTTGAAATGAATCTTCCAGAGATAAAGTTCCTTCCCACAGTGAGGATGGAGATATGGAGTCTCATGGTGAAACGGGTCTACGTGATTACTTCTTCCTGCCCCCCTTCATTGGCAAAGAATGGCCACTTGGCAGGTGATTGCCAATCAACTTTGATTGCACCTGGCTAGAGGCATCGGCTTGTCCTTTGTCTTTGAGAAACAGATTTACCCCCTCCCCAGACTTGTCAGGTAAACACATTTCAGTCATCTCTCACTCTCTTTTTTTCAGTGAAACACTTTGAAAGGTCTTGGTTTTGTCCCACTACAGAATGGGAACATTTTCAAAACCTGGAATATTTCAGAGATGAGAAAACCATTCCGCTCCCCCAGCTCCAGGTGTGAATGCTGTTACCCAAGCTGCTGTATAATCTCCCGTAAAGCCAGACCATTTCAATATTAAGAAGATACAGTGTGAAAGCTGAAGAATCCTGCTCCACAAAGACACTTTTTGAGAGCACAAGGACAAAGCAATAGTTCATAAAGCTTAGCATACTCAAAAGACAGATGCCAGTAGAAACTGACCTACTCTGTTGAGCATCCATCTACAAAAATCTAAATTTATGCTCATCTTCATAATCATGTGTCAACAGAGTGCTAATTTTAAAGCATAAACAAGTACATTATACATCAAGAGATGATTTTGTTTTCTTGGTGGTGGGTGAATAAGGCAGGATGAAATTGAGTTCCACCACCGGAAAATAGATTGCATGTTGAGCTGGTCTTTGGAGATGCTAGTGTAGTTTTTTTAAAATATGAATACAACATAGAGCCCAGTAAGATGCCCTTATATTAAGAATCAGACATAAATGGAGATTAAAACTAATCAAGGACCTAAATGGTGAAGCAACAATTTAGATGCATCTTGTGATTGGAGCAGTTTGCTCAAACAGATTAAGGAGGAGGAAGAACTTCTCTAATTGGAAACCCATTGCTTCTGGTCTGGAGACCGGTCCCATTTAAAGCAGGAATAGCTAGTCACCGAGCTGGGGACAAGATTTCTGTGTGTGAATAGGTACTACATTGTCTGGATGGTGGTCTGGAGATCTGAGGTAGTGAATCTAAACCACGCTGCAATAGTGAGATAGAAATCTGTGTGCAAACGTATATGTATTTAATTTTCTGTTTTCCTATTTTCATAATGAAGTAAGAGCATAATCCTTTACAAAATAACTAAACCCCAGCTGGCTGTCACCTGGGTACTTTAATTTTTAGGGGATTCAGGCTAGTGGTGGATATTATGGCAAGGAGGGTTTCTGGTCTTTGAGAGGCAGGGCTGTGTTGGAACACATGCTCGCAGTGACTCGCTAATGACCATGCCTCTCCACTCTGCTTTTGGGCAGCCCCCTAGTGCACCTTCCCTCCCTAAAAATGATCATTTCCAACCCCTCCCTTTTGGAACAGAGCAGCACGGGGGTTGAGGGAGGAACAAACAGCAGCAAACCTGCAAATATTCCATGCAGGCAGATGGGGCCAACAGAGGTAGCATATCAGAGGTTCTCCCTCTGAAGGAGAGGAAAGGGTGGGCTCTTCTGGCATTCACCAGGCAGGACTCCAGAAGTAGGAGCAGTCTTTTAGAAAGTGGTGAGGAATAGGTAGGGAACTGAGGAAGTAACTTCATGGGCAAGTATCCATCTCCTAAGGGGAAACCATTTCCAGACACTAAGATCTTTACTGAGATGTCTAGGTTACCACCATTCATTAGGGCCTGGGGTCCTGTCATAGGACCAAACCAGAAGCTACCTATAAAGACAAAAGTATTATTTTTTTAACCATTTTAGTGCTAGCTTCAAAAGGTTCACTAAGCTCATCCTCACCAAAATAATGTGACTAAAATTCTAACTCCTTCTCTTCTCAGTGAACTTTTACCAGTAGTAAAGGTATTATACCAAAGATTATGCCTAATACCATAGAAATGTAGGGCAGGAAGGGACCTTGAGCGGTCATCAAGTCCAGCCCCCTGCGCTGAAGCAGGACCAAGTAAATCTAGATCACCCCTGACAGAAGTTTGTCCAACCTGTCCTTAAAAATCTCCAATGGCATGAATTCTACAACCTCCCTTGGAAGACTACTCCAGCACTAATCTATCTTTATAGTTAGAAAGTTTTTCCTAATATCTAACTTAAATCTCCTTTTCTCCAGATTCAGCCCATTACTTCTTGTCCTACTCTTAGTGGACATGGAAAACAATTGATGACCATCCACATTATAACAGACCTTAACATATTTGAAGACTTATTTTGTCTCCTCCTCAGTCTTCTTTTCTCAAGACTAAACATGCCCAGTTGTTTTAACCTTTCCTCATAGGTCAGGTTTGCTAAACCTTTTATCACTTTTGTAGCTCTCCTCTGGACTCTCCAATTTTTCCAAAACGTAGCACTGAGAATTGGACACAATACTCCAGCTGAGGTTTCATCAGTGCCAAGCAGAGTGGGAAAATTAGCTCCCATGTCTTACATGCAACTGTCCTATTAATATACCCCAGAATATCAACCTTTTTAGAAAAATGCATCACATTGTTACTATTAAATTTATGATCCACTATAAACCCCAGATCCTTTTCAGCAGAACTACCACCTAGTCAGTTATTCATATTTTGTAGTTGTGCATTCGATTTTTCCTTCCTAAGCAAAGTACTTTGCATTTGCTTTTATTGAATTTCATCTGGTTGATTTCAGACCATTTCTCTAATTTGTCAAGATTGTTTTGAATTCTTACCCTGTCATCCAAGGTGCTTGCAACCTCTACTAGCTTGTCATTATCTGCAAATTTTATATTAATACTCTCCATTCCCTTATCCAAGTCAGTAATGAAAATATTGACTAGTACTGGACCCAGAACTAACCCCTGCAGGATGCCACTAGATACGCCCTCCCAGTTTCACAGCAAACCATTGATAACACCTTTTTGACTACAGTTTTCCAACCAGTTATACACTCACCTTATAATAATTTCATCTAGACCACATTTCCCTAGTTTGCTCATGAGAATGCCATGGGCTAGAAGCTGGGACTGGATGAGCGAGGATGGATCACTTGATAAATTGCCCTGTTCTGTTCAGTCCCTAGAAAGTATCTGGCACTGGTTACGGTCAGAAGACAAGATACAGGGCTAGATGGACCATTAGTCTGACCCAGTATGGCCGTTCTTATGTGGGACTGTGTCAAAAGCCATGCTAAAACAAAGATACATCATGTCTACAGCTTCCTCCCTATCCACTAGGCAGGTTATCCTGTCAAAGAATGAAATTAGGTTGGTCTGGCATGATTTGTTCTTGACAAATCCATCCTGACTATTCCTTATAACCCTGGGGTGAGTTTGTGGTCTGTTAGTTTTAGTTTGTTGTGTGCTTGCTGCTTGCCATAGGCCTGCTTGATTGAAGTTTATAGTGTTAGGGTATGTCTACACTACGGGATTAATCCAAATTTATATAATTCGAATCTGGAAAACAGGTTGTATAAAGTCGAAATGTATGTGGCCACACTAAGCACATTAATTCGGCGGTGTGCGTCCAAGTACCGGGGCTAGCGTCGATTTCTGCAGCGTTGCACTGTGGGTAGCTATCCCATAGCTATCCCATAGTTCCCGCAGTCTCCCGCGCCCATTGGAATTCTGGGTTGAGATCCCAGTGCCTGATGGGACAAAAAACATCGTCGCAGGTGGTTCTGGGTACAGCCTCACCTCCTCCCTCCCTCCCTCCCTGCATGAAAGCAACGGACGGCAGAACCATTTCGCACCTTTTTTCCTGGGTGGGTGAACACTGCAGACTCCATACCACGGCAAGCATGGAGCCCGCTCAGCTCAAGACAGCAGTCATGAACATTGTAAACACCTCGCGCGTTCTCGTGGAGTTTATGCTGAGCCAGGACCAGAAAAACGAGGCGAGGAGGCAGCGGCGGCGGCAGCGCAGTGACAAGCATGATGAGGACATGGACATGGACACGGATACAGAATTCTGTGAAACCACGGGCCCCGGTGCTTTGGAGATCATGTTGTTAATGGGGCAGATTCTATCCATGGAACGCCGATTCTGGGCAAGGGAAACAAGCACAGATTGGTGGGACCGCATAGTGTTGCAGGTGTGGGATGATTCCCAGTGGCTGCGGAACTTTCGCATGCGTAAGGGCACTTTCCTGGAACTTTGTGACTTGCTGTCCCCTGCCCTGAAACGCCAGAATACCAAGATGAGAGCAGCCCTCACAGTTGAGAAGCATGTGGCGATAGCCCTGTGGAAGCTTGCAACGCCAGACAGCTACCGGTCAGTCGGGAATCAATTTGGAGTGGGCAAATCTACTGTGGGGGATGCTGTGATGCAAGTAGCCAAAGCAATCACTCAGGTGCTGCTACGAAAGTTAGTGACTCTGGGAAATGTGCAGGCCATAGTGGATGGTTTTGCTGCAATGGGATTCCCTAACTGTGGTGGGGCGATAGACGGAACCCATATCCCTATCTTGGCACCGGAGCACCAAGCCACCGAGTACATAAACCACAAGGGGTACTTTTCAATGGTGCTGCAAGCACTTGTGGATCACAAGGGACGTTTCACGAACATCAACGCGGGCTGGGCGGGAAGGGTTCATGACGCTCGCGTCTTCAGGAACACTACTCTGTTTAAAGGGCTGCAGCAAGGGACTTACTTTCCGGACCAGAAAATAACCGTTGGGGATGTAGAAATGCCAATAGTTATTCTTGGGGACCCAGCCTACCCCTTAATGCCATGGCTCATGAAGCCATACACAGGCAGCCTGGACAGGAGTCAGGAGCTGTTTAACTACAGGCTAAGCAAGTGCAGAATGGTGGTAGAATGTGCATTTGGCCGTTTAAAAGGTCGCTGGCGATCATTATTGACTCGCTCTGACCTCAGCCAAAGAAATCTCCCCATTGTTATTTCTGCTTGCTGCGTGCTCCACAATCTCTGTGAAAGTAAGGGGGAGACCTTTATGGTGGGGTGGGAGGCTGAGGAAAATCGCCTGGCTGCTGATTACGCGCAGCCAGACACCAGGGCGATTAGAAGATCACACCATGAAGCGCTGTGCATCAGAGAAGCTTTGAAAACCAGTTTCATGACTGGCCAGGCTACAGTGTGAAATATCTGTTTGTTTCTCCTTCATGAAAACCTGCCCCCTTTATTGACTCATTTTCTGTAAGGAACCCACCCTCCCCCTTCCCCCAGCTTTCTTTCAAACCAAATAAAGTCACTATCATTTAAAAATCATTTATTCTTTATTAATAGATTAGAAAAAGAGGGAGGGAACCCGGGTGGGATTTGGGAGGAGGATCGGTGGGAAGGAAAAGGCCACTAAAAAAAGGTTAAAAAAAATGACAGCCTTTTGCTTGGGCTGTCTACTGGGGTGGAATGGGAAGGTGTACGGAGCCTTCCCCCCCGCATTCTTACACGTCTGGGTGAGGAGGATACGGAACATGGGGAGGGGGGAGGGTGGAACAGGGGCTGTAGCGGCAGTCTGTTTTCCTGCAGCCGTTCCTGAAGCTCCACCAGACGCCGGAGCATGTCTGTTTGCTCACACAGCAGCCCCAGCGTTGCATCCTGCCTCCTCTGATCTTCCTGCCGCCACCTCTCATCTCGAGCGTCTCTCCTCTCCTCACGTTGGTCCCTCCTGTCCTCACGTTGGTCCCTCCTGTCCTCACGTTCACTGGCTTCTTTTCTATACTTTGAAACCGTTTCCTTCCACTCATTCAGATGAGCTCTGTCACTGCGGCTGGATTCCATAATTTCAGAAAACATCTCGTCTCGCGTTCTCTTCTTACGACGCCTTATCTGTGATAGCCTTCGGGATGGAGGAGGAAGGCTTGATGAATTTGCAGCTGCTGTAGGGAGGGGAAAAAAGAGAGAATTGTTTAAAAAGATACATTTTGCAGAACAATGCTTATACTCTTTCACGGTGACCAACACTATTCACATTACATAGCACATGTGATTTCTGTGCAAGGTCGCATTTTGCCTCTTAATGCTGAGTGCCTGTGGCTTTGCTGCTAGAGATCACAGGTCTGGGCAACAGAATTCGGCTTGCATGCGGCCATGGTAAGCCATTGTCTTACAGCTTCTGTGCCCTCCTTTCCCACATACCAAGCATAGCCTGTAGAGTGCTGCGGTTTTTCTGTTAACATTCAGCAGCAGAAAACAAACTAACCACCCCACCCCACCCTTCCCGCCATGAATTCTCTGGGATGATCGCTGTACCCCTCCCCCCACCGCGTGGCTGGTATCAGGGAAGATCCCTGCAGGAACCAAACTAACCACCCCACCCCCCCCCGCCGCCGCCCCCCTCCCGCCATGAATTCTCTGGGATGATCACGGTACCCCTCCCCCCACCGCGTGGCTGGTAACAGGGAAGATCCCTGCTAGCCAAACGCGAAAAGCTCAGGGCCAATTTCCCATCTGCGCTTGGCTAACTGCGGGAAGGATTTATTTTCCGCCACAGGCAAACAGCCCAGTGGAACGGCCACCTCTGTCCCCTTAATTAAGTTCCCGTATTTCAACCAGGTTACCATGAGTGATATCACTCTCCTGAGGATTACACAACAAGATAAAGAACGGATGTTGCTTGAATGCCAGCAAACACCGGGACCGTACGCTGCCAGGCTTTGTCAGGCAATGATACCAGATTACTTGCTGCAAGCATGGCGTGGTCAAGTGTCCTACCATGGAGGATGGAATAAGGCTGCACTGCCCAGAAACCTTGTGGCAAGGCTTTTGGAGTACCTCCAGGAGAGCTTCATGGAGATGTCCCTGGAGGATTTCCGCTCCATCCCCAGACACGTTAACAGACTTTTCCAGTAGCTGAACTGACCGCGAATGCATCCCAAGTCCTCAGGGCAAAGTAATCATTAAAAACCGTTTGCTTTTAAAACAAGTTTTATATTTTAAAAGGTAAACTCACCTGAGGTCCCTTCCATGGGGTCAGGGTCTTGGGTACTGGCTTGGGAGGGTTGGGAGGGTACTTCAGTCAGGGTGAGAAAAAGATCCTGGCTGTTGGGGAGAACGGAGTGCTGTGTGCTCTCTGCAAGCTCATCCTCCTCCTCCTCCTCCTCTCCCCCATCGGCAGAATCCTCAGGTGTAGCTGATGAGACTATCCCCGACCCGGAATCCACGATCACAGGTGGGGTAGTGGTGGCAGCCCCCCCTAGAATTGCATGCAGTTCGGCGTAGAAGCGGCATGTCCGCGGCTCTGACCCGGAGCGACCGTTTGCCTCCTTTGTTTTTTGATAGTCTTGTCTGAGCTCCTTGACTTTCACGCGGCACTGATCTGAGTCCCTATTGTGGCCTCTCTCCATCATGCCCTTGGAGATTTTTTCAAAAGTTTTGGCATTTCGTCTTTTAGAACGAAGTTCTGCAAGCACTGAATCCTCTCCCCATACAGCGATCAGATCCAGTACCTCCCATACGGTCCATGCTGGTGCTCTTTTTCGATTATCAGCCTGCATGGTTACCTGTGCTGATGAGCTATCTGTGGTCACCTGTGCTCTCCACGCTGGGCAAACAGGAAATGAAATTCAAATGTTCGCGGGGCTTTTCCTGTCTACCTGGCCAGTGCATCCGAGTTTAGATTGCTGTCCAGAGCGGTCACAATGATGCACTGTGGGATAGCTCCCGGAGGCCAATACCATCGAATTGCGGCCACACTATCCCTAATTCGAAATGTTAAAATCGATTTTGGTGCTACTCCGCTCGTCGGGGTGGAGTACAGAAATCGATGTAAAGGGCCCTTTACATCGAAATAAATAGCGTCGTTGTGTGGACGGTTGCAGGGTAAATTCGAATTAAAGCTGATAAATCCGAATTAAAGTCGTAGTGTAGACCAGGCCTCAGTCTGTTTGGGGGGCTGTGTGCTGAGCCTAGCAGCCTGCTAGGCAAGGCTGAGAGCTTCCTAATGAGGCTCTAGTCTACCATCCTTTGTTTCCTGATCCATTTAGGGTCCCTTGACAAGGGGGCAGGACTACTCAGAGAGAACAGGGGTTTAAAAAGCCAGTTCCTAAGCAACCAGAGGAGATAGCGAACAGGAGCACAAACATGGGAGCTTAGAGAGGGAGCGTGAAAGCCAGATACACCTAATAAACATATTTTTAAACTTAGGCCAATAAACACCTGCCAAAGAAACTAAACAAAAAGTTGCAAAAGTAAAAATAATGCAGGCAGAAGTCCAGCAGCAGAGAGGGGGCTGGGCTATCCAGTTTATTGCACTGAATGCAGCATGTATGATCACCAGCCTTGTGGGCAGGTGGCATGTGTGTGCACATTTGGTACAAACAGCTCATGGCTCTCAGAGACCAAATCAGGCTCTTGAGACCACAGTGGCGGAACCGGAGGAGCTAAGGCAGACAGAGAAGTACATAGACAAGACTTTCTGGGACACAGTAGAACTGTCCCCCCGTACTCTGACAGCCTCTGTGCTATTCAGGTAGATGAAAGGCTTTGGGAAGGAGAACATCAAACGAGAGTAGAGGGAATGATCATTTACTTGGGACCCTCCTTCCAGCTGTCATTGTGGTATCCTCTCGCGCTGAGAATACCCTCCAGGGGCAGGAACTCAGTTATTAGGAAGAGACAGGTAATAGTATGGAGGATTCAGTTATTAGAAATATATAGTTGGGTTTGTGATGACCAGGAGAACCATGTGGTGAATTACCTGCTGTGTGTAAAGGGTGCAGGTCTCCCAAGACATCTAGACAGATTTACACGCAGTGCTGGAGAAGCAGACAGTGGCCATCGTACATGTAGCTAATGCACATTGGGGGAAAAAATCCCAACTATACATACAAATTTGACTTCTTCATTTCCAGTTTTGGCACATTTAATTTTCTTTGAAGAATTTGCATTTGACTCATAATCAGCGAGGATTTCTGCCTCCCGTCGTAACAGATTTTGGATTTATGTTTTTCCAACTCCAAACTGTCTGGCAATTTAACGGCCACTGGTACCAGCTTCTAGTTGTGATATTGCTTTAACATGTTGCTCTAGTGTAAGAAACACTTTGCATTTGCATTTTTTCTTTTTTGCTTCCATGTTGACTTCTTTTAGCTTTAAACTGTAACTTACAGTACACCTTTCGTTTCCACACGTTCACATCTTCCTTTCAAGTTCTTGTTTGTTCAAGTTCAACTTCCAGTTCTGATTCATACACAGACTGAAGGCAGAGTGGAGAGCAGTAGCTGTTGGCTGGGCACCCAGTTCTGATGGTAGCGCCGCTGCCAGCAACAGTGCAGAAGTAAGGGCAGCAGCCGCTGCTCTCCAGCTGCCCAGCTCTGAAGGCAGAGCGGAGAGTGGTGGCGGCTGGCTGGGCACCCACCTCTGAAGGGAGAAAGAAAATGTAGTCACTGGTCACAGATGACAGGTGGCTGCTCTTCCGTTTCTTCACAGTTAAATTATAGGGAAAAAGTTCTGTGGCCTCTGTAAATAGTCTCTCGTGACAGGTGGTCTCTCTTCAGAGGTGGTTGCTACGACAGGTTTTACTGTAGGTTTAAACACCTCAGCCTTCTTGACATCATCAGTTATTAGCTCTCCTTCCCCACTAAATAGAGGGCCTACAGTTAAGTTCATCATTCTCTTATTCCTAATACATTTAAAGAACCTCTTCTTGTCGCCTTTTATGTCCCTTGCTAGGCGTAACTCATTTTGTAAGAGCATAAGAACGGCCATCCTGGGTCAGACCAAAGGTCCATCTAGCCCAGTATCCTGTCTTCCGACAGTGGCCAATGCCAAGTGCCCCAAAGTGAATGAACAGAACAGGTAATCATCAAGTGAACCATCCCGTCGTCCATTCCCAGCTTCTGGCAAACAGAGGTGAGGGACACCATCCCTGCAGTAGCCATTGATGGACCTGTCCTCCATGAACTTATCTAGTTCTTTTTTTAACCCTTTTTTGTGCCTTAGCCTTTCTGATTTTGTCCCTACCTGCTTATGCTATTTTTTTGTACTCCATGTGAGAGACAATATCCTGAATTAAATTAAACCTTATTGAATACATTCAATACATTTTGGGTACATTGCATTAAAAATGCAATTGTGTGTGTGTATTGTGGAATTGAATGAATTTAATGGAAAGGGTAAATAGGAGAAGAGCAGTGGGTGCTTAAGCAAATTCACTCAGCTTATAACGTCTCCAGAGAAGCCCCCACACCTGGAGAGATAAGTAAAGCGCTTGTGATGGAGCCATATTGGTCTCTTACTATTCTTCCTATCTTTCCTGAGAATCACAATAGTTGGCAATTGTGCATTTAATAGTCACCTTGAGAAACTACCAGCTCTCTTGAACTCCTTTCTTAGATTTTCTTCCCTGCCAGTGCTCTGAGTTTGTTAAAGTTTGCTTTTTTAAAGTCCATTCTCCTTATTCTGCTGCTTTCACGCCTTCCTTTCCCTTAGAACCATGAAATCTATATTTTCATGACCACTTTCACCCAAATTGCCTTCCATCTTCAGACATGCAACCAATTCCTCCCTGTTGGTCAGACTCAAAATAGCTGTCCTCCTGGTTACTTCCTCCACCTTCTGAAACAAGAAGTTGTCCCCAATACATTGCAAGAACTTAGTGGACATTCTGTGTTTTGCTGTATTACCATTGTAACATAAGAATAGCTAAAGATTGAGGTTTGGTATATACATACTATATCTTTTTACAAGAGCATTAATGCTGATAGAGTGCAAAGTGGCAATTTACTACAGTATTAGTTTACACTTGTACCACTGTTGTAAAAATATCCAATTTAGATACCCTAGAGCTATCATTTGATATAGGAAGAACTACTGTACCTACAAAGGAAAAAGTGTTACAATAATATTATTCAAAGAACGTAGCTGGGCTCAATAATGTTGTCCCTCTGTCACAAAGGGGGAAGATAACTGCTTTGAGGAGTAGCACAGGAGCTCAGCTCAAACTTAACATCATGCAGCACTCTCCTTCAATATGTGCCTTTTAGTTTCTATCTGGCATATACCAAATGCTCACATATTGCAAAAATATATAAAGTGTGTGAATGAGGCCGGGGTTCTGTGAAAAAAGGAAGTATGTGATAATGTAATTGAAGACTATCATATGCATACCCATGTACAAGTGGGCTGAATTAAGTTTGCCCAGGCAACTTTAATTCTGACATTTTCTAACTTTTGAGTGCTTGATTCAATCTTAGCATTTCTTTTACTGTAGTTTTTTAAATATAATCCCTATATATAATGTGAATGCAGGAAGATATGTACATATATAGCTTATAAAATTATTGAGTGCTTTGGGGTGAAGACCACCACATAAGTGTAGCCAAAGAGCTAGATAAAATTGTCTTTTCAAGTTTCCCAGATTACCAAAAATGTCTGGTATTCTAAAAGAGAAATGTTTTTAATTACTATCTGTTTTAACTTTTGAAAATACAGCCAAATTCCACAAATATAAAACGTTACATCTATTTCATGGTACAAGTTTATCAATAGGTTCCATTATGCCTCAGTAACTTTATAAGTTCCAACTACCTCTAAAAAATCTCTAAGGTGCACGTGTTTGTGGAATAAGAAGCAAAAATTTAAAAAACGGGACTTTGGAAATAGAGCAGCAAGTTCTTGAAGCTACACACTTGACTCACCCTATAAATGGTCTTCACCTTGATTTTAAAAATCATAATGCCAGCGTTTTGGCAGATCTCTTTACCCAGATTAGTTGCTATGTGTGATTTAACACCCCAGGGTGCACTGTGAGCATTAGTGCAGTGCATAGATAACTTATGTCCAGCTATTACACTAGCTCAAACTGAAAACATATGAACACAGTATGAAGCAGTAAAGTGAATATTGGTTGGTTCCGCAGTAAACAAAAATGCTATTGCCTCATTTGTGTAGAATTTTTAATGAAGGTCAAGCTCCTCCTAATGGGGAAATAAGTATTTTAGTTTTTTTTCCCACTAAAATGTCAGGTTTACAGTTCCTCTGGAACAGTAATACGCCTGACTTAAGAACCCAAAATGGGCTCTTTAAAAAAAATCTAATACAGAACATTCCAAATGTATGCACTTCATTTCTGCAGAGAATTGTTTACTAGTTAATAAAACTTTTTTTTTTATTTTTCCCCAGAATAGCAGATGTTCATCATAGAGCAGCTTACAAGGTGGGAAGCAATAATGAAAATTTACACATCTTGCTAATAAAAGAAAGTGTGGATTTGTTTTAACTATTCAGAAAAGTTGAAAAATAACTACAAATTTTAAAACTGTGAATCAATAGCTGACAGGCATGTGTTATGTCAAAATGAAATGATTTCCTTAAAAAGTAACAGCTGCAAATTCCAAATTAATCCCTTTTCACTTATGCCCATTACTGGTTAGGTGTAAAGTAATTGATAAACCTTAGCTAGTTCTGCTTCTGAAGAGGCCTCTCTCTGCTTTTAACAATATATCAATGACATCACTATTTCCCCTCCACTCAAATAGTTATTGCTTGTGAAAGGTGCCAGGTTGAAAACCAGGGGGACCAAACACAACAAGTACAGTGCAGACAGCTCTCACCCCTGTTCTGGAGGGACCATATCTAGGGGTGAAAAAAAAAATTAATCAGTCTTTGTGCCTAGTTGGGGTGGCTGCTGAGACTAATTAGTACAAATTGTGATGGTGATTTCCTGTGAGACAGACACCTGTGGATCAGAAACTGGACTGCGTCCACAAACTCGTTCCATCAAGCCCATTGAACAGCTATGAGGCACAACCAGAATTCTCCTAAGAAGGCGACCCAGATTACCTGCCAAGAAGCAGAGCTCACTATACATGTGCTATGTTCACAATTTCTTTGTCAGTGGGACCCCGCTTTATGCATGCATTGCATTCTGAGAGGCAGGGCCGAATTAACCATCACTGGCCCTAGGCAAACACACACTTCTGGGTCCCTACCTTCTAATGTGAGTAACAAACAGCTGATAAATGGGAAGGGAAAAAATACACTTCTGTGGTGTTTTATCCCATACATATTACTGCAGTAAGTTCCCATCCCAGCCTGTTCACTTACTGCTGTTTGAGAAGGAAGCGATTTCTTTACCCAGTGCTGTCCTTTGCTATTCCCAACAGAACCAAGGAGAAAGTGAATCTCAGCTGTGTGCGAGGCCTGTCTCTGCCCACTCCTCCACTGATGCTCCATCCTTAGAGGTTTTTAAGGCCCGGCTTGACAAAGCCCTGGCTGGGATGATTTAGTTGGGGTTGGTCCTGCTTTGAGCAGGGGCTTGGACTAGATGACCTCCTGAGGTCTCTTCAAACCCTAATATTCTAGGATTCTAGGATTTGTGTCTAAACTGAAAGAATTTCACTCACTTGAGTGAGTGGTGCTGTGGCCTGGCACATGGGGTCGTAACCCCACTGAAATATGGCCTGGCCACCCCTCATAATGACAGAGGGGCAGTTGAGTAAAATTTGAGTGACACTGCGAATGTGACTGTGTGTGCCAGGGCACATGACCACTTCCTCAAGTGAGTGAAGTTCCTTCAGTTTGTGTGCGAATCTGCATGGTTAAACAAACACAAAACCAAAACATTTTGGGACATCACCCCCCTCCAACAAATGTGGCATGTGCCTGGTTTGCCAATGCATTCATCCAGCCCTGTGTGTGTGGGCATGCGTAAGGTTCCCTGTCGCGCTGTTGTGCATGCCCTCACTGAGCTGTCATCTCTCCTTCTGGAGTGAGCCTGGAAGCAAAAGTGGAGGAGGAGGAGGAAGCATGAGGAGATAGTGGCCTGGGGTTCTGGGAAGCAGGGAGCCACGTTCAGGAAACCCCCCTCCTGGACAGCTCGGGATCTCTCCCTTCCCCCACAAAGAGACCAGAATTGGCTTGAACCTCTCCCCACCCTCCAATTGGAGAGACTGGGACTGGAAATTTGTAGTAGCATTAATCTATGGCCGGGCGGGAGGGGCAGCTGGACCAGGCCACCTGGACCCCGCCCCCCTTCATTGCACCCATGGAACAGCCCTCATATGGGAAAGGCCACCGATCAGGTCTAACTGGTGACTTAGAATAGAAAAGCTCCCATTACCAAGTCATCTGAACCAACCAGTCCCCATTCATCTACTTAGGGCCAGGTTTACACTACAGACCTATATTGGTATAACTATGTTGCTCAGGGGTGTGAAAAATTCCACATCCCTGAGTGATGTAGTTATACTAACCTAACCCTGTAGACAGTGCTATGTTGATGGGAGAAGCTCCCCTGTCAGCATCGAAGCACCTTCACTAAAGCGCTACAGCTGCATTGGTGCAACTGTGCCTCAGGAGCTCTCGCTGTATGTGAAGACAAGCCCTAAGTAGGGTAACAAAAGAAATCAGTTGTAAATGTTGGCAGATTTAACAGATTACAGAGTTGGTCATATTTAGATGTCTAAAGCTAGCCCAGAAACCATTACCTGGAGCAACACCTTTAACAAAGCAATGAGGATTGCAGACATCACTGAAAGAAGGAATAAATGGACTTGATTGATAGACTGTTTCGCTTATTTTATGTACACTCTGAACAGCTAGAATCACAGTCTAGTCCAGAATCATAATTCACATAACATCGAAATTCATTGGCTAAGTTTCGTGTATGTTTTGGAGTAAAATTGCACATCTTCACACCAAGATGCTTCGCTGCCTGCTCCTCCATGACTGCACCTGAAGCAGAAAAAAAAATAGGATTTGATGACAAAGAAAGGTAACAGCACATTCTATGCTTTTTTCTTTAAATTGTCCCTCCAGCATCCCCCTATTTTTACTTCCCTTCTACAATCCTCTGTAAAGCTCTGTGACATCAAGCACTCTTGGGCCACAGAGCGGGTTGGAGTCCCAAGGGAGGGAAAAGGAAGGAGAGAAAGGAGGGAAAAGGTCGGAGAATGGTTTTAGGTGCTTTCTCGGCTATCCCCTTCCCCTGGGGTTGATTGTTCTCCCTTGAACGTGCTCGACTGTAGATCAAGAGCCAAATGAGACAGACTCAAATTTCACACACTGCTGCCATTTGATGAGTGAGTAGCTCCAGAGTGTCATATTTAAAGCTACCCAGTTCAAAACCAGAGTTGCTCGAGGGAAGTAACACACTAGAGCAGAGGCTCCCAACCTTTACTTTTCAAGTACAACCTTCTTAAAAAAACTCAGGGAAGAGCTATGTGGCAGCTTAAACCTCAGCCAGCAGCTGCAGAATTTAGGAACTTGCAAATTCCTAAAGGCAGCAGCATTTTTCACTTATTTTCAATGAGTTCAAATAAATTTAAAACTATTTGTTTAAAAAAAAATCACCCTTGAAAGTGGTATTCATGTTAGTGTAACTAAACTTAAACAACCCCCTTAATTACAGTGTGTGTTCCTGTCAGAGAATTCTTAGTTAATTAGAACAACACTATTCTTCTCTTAGATGATCTCAAAGCAGTTTACAAACAACAAATAAGCTCATAAAAAACAATACCTACTTCACAGGGGTATTAACAGTTAGCTAACCTGAGGCACAGAGCTCGAGTGTGTGCTCAACTTCACACAGCAGTCAGTGGCATAAGTGGGAAGAAAACTCAAGAGTCCCAAGTTTCAGTTTTTTGCTCTAAGCCAGGGTTTCTCAAACTTCATTGCACTGCACCGTGACTCTCTTCTGACAACAATTGTTACATGACCCCATGAGGGGGGACCAAAGCCTTAGCCCGCTGCTCTGGGTGAAGGGGCCATTGCCCCAGGCGGGGGGAGGGGAGAGGAAAAGCCAAAGCACAAGGGCATCAACCCAACGCAGGGGGCCTGTAACCTGAGCCCCTCCACGCAGGGCTGAAGTCCTTGGGCTTTGGCCCTGAGCGGTGGGGCTCAGGCTTCATCCCCGGACCCCAACGAATCTAAGCCAGGTCTGGCGACCCCATTAAAACGGAGTCACCACTTTGTGGTCCTGACCCACACTTTGAGAACTGCTGCTCTAAGCACTAGACAAATCGCTCTCTATAAACAGAACAGACTCTCAATGGTGTTCAGCTCCAGAAATATATAGGGATTCCCAGGCATTGAATACACATTCCCTATGTGTACGAGGGGCATTAGGCATACACAGGCTATAAAACTGTACAGCTCAGTGGTCCGGATTTCCTAAAAACAATGCATTTTGTCCTAATTAGGATACAACTAGAGCTGTACTAAGAAAGGCAATTCCGTTTCATCGAGGAGCACAAGTGTATTGGTAGACCCATTTATCGCTAAAGGTAACGTAGAAGGATTCTGCCACTGTTTAAAATCTCAGCCCTCGGGGCAGTTAAAATGTTAGGGAACATACGTGAACAGTTAAAGAACCTACAGCATAGTAACAGTACTTGTTAGTTCTGATTCAGAACAAAACCCAGAATTTTTGAAGTTCTCCATGAAAGGGAATGGAGCCCTGCTCCAGGCCAGTCTGCCTGGTGGGCTGTCCCACAGCCAGGGACCCTGAAGACTCTGGAGTCCCTGACTGCAGGGCGGCCTGGCAGGCAGGAGCTCGGCAGGCAAGCCGGAAGTAAGCCTGCCTGGCAGACAGGGTTCTGTTGGACCCCTGCCTGGGTTCCACTGGAACATCACCAAAATAGATAATAAAAATATTTAGAGCAACAACATTGAGTATATTTTTCCCTCTCTCAAAAAACACAGATGCTGTACCTGTACAGAGCAGAATCTTTCCTTTTGTTAAGTATTTGATTGTCTCTGCTGTTTTTCTGAGACACTCCTCAGACAGATAGGGTGGATCCGCTAATACTATGTCAAAACTGTGTGGTATGAGATTTCCAGGTAAATTCAATGGGTTGTTGTAATCATAAAAGATAAATTCCTCTCCATATACAGAAAATCTTTTGTCATATTCCAGTATACACACTGAAAAATCTTTGCCATCCTGTTCTTTCAGTTTCTGGTAAACACTTGGAGCACTAACACACGCTATCCTGAAAAGAACAAGAAATAATTCAGAACCTTCTTTTTAACAGACAAAGATTATATTAGAATTGGGCGCAGACCATAAGATTTAGATTTCTAACACCCCAAAGTCAGGTCTATTTGCAAAATTAGATCTGGATTTTGACCTCTCTTCGAAGCCCCAAAAGTTCTGAGGTACTTGGATCCTGGGTTTTGAATTGGACCTCACTTTTAAGTTATAACCTTTTGCTTTCACTTGGATTTCTGCTTTTAATACATTCACTATAATTTTGCATTGAACAAACCAATCAACCACAACAAGCCTCTAAGTATAAAAGCCATAATGATGCATTCATTTGAGCAGAATCTGTTGTCCCCCAGCAGGGATCAAGGCCTACCTCTTTGTATTAAAAATGACAGGATTTACATGCAGATAGTTATGAAGGTTATTAATGAACTACATCATGCTAATGATAATAGAGTACTAGCAGCATAGATAATCAATGGTATGGCTGCTTGTAGCACCAGCACTCAGCAGACAGATAAGCACATACACATTCTCAAAACAAATGTAATTACAATAATTAATATAGGTTTAATATATTATAAATATATTACCGTATATACTCGTTCATTAGCCCATTCGTTTATAAGCTGACCCCCCAAAATGCGTAGGCAAAAATAGCAAAAACTGTATGACCCTTTCATAAGCCGACCCTATATTTCAGGGGTTGGAAAACTTTGGCTTTTTGTTTACCTGGAGCGTTCACAGGCACGGAGCCCCTCAGCTCCCAGTGGCCGCGGTTTGCTGTTCCCAGCCAATGGGAGCTGCGGGAAGCGGCGCCACTTCCCGCAGCTTCCATTGGCTGGGAACAGCGAACCGCGGCCACACGGAGCTGAGGGGCTCCATGCCTGCAGACACTCCAAGTAAACAAAATGACAATGTATTAGATATTCAATTCAATTATTCCATAGAGTTTAAAATAATCAAATTTTGGTGTAGACCCATTTATACACCCGCTCTGATGCATCACTTTTTTACCAAACCAAAAATATTCGACTTATGAACGAGTATATACGGTAGGTTTTTAGGCCCTGATTCAGCAATATGCTTAAATGTATGCTTTAGTACCTTGCTGCACTGGGTACTTAAGCACTACTTACTGAGCAAAGCTTGTTTTATAGCAATATGCAAACAGAATTGAAATTTTAATAATAAAGTTCAAAATAATTTTTTTCAAAGACGAATTTTTGGGAAAAAAAAAAATTTCCTGTTATGTTATTTTAATGGACAGGGGGGGATAAGAAAGGGGGAAACTAAGTCATAATTTAAAAAATAAAAACAAACAACCCCAAAACAAAACATAAAAAAGGACTCTAGTCTGTGGTTTTTATTGTGTGAAGAAAGCAATCCGGAGTGAAGCTTCCAGTCTCTCTCCCTACAAACATGCCTAAGGGCAGGTTTACACTAGGAACACTACATCAGTGCAGCTGCACCTCTGTGGCATGTCTGGTGAAGACACTCTATGCTGAGGGGAGAGACCTCTCCTGTCGCCATAATTAATTCACCTCCGTGAGAGGCGGAAGCTATGTAGGTAGGAGAGCATCTCCTGCTGATACAGCGCCAGTGTGGACAGTGCTTAGGTCGCTGTAACTTGCGTTGCTCATGGGGGTATCTTTTTCACACCCCTACGTGACGCAAGTTAGATCGACTCAAGCAGTAATGTATACCTATCCTAAGAGCAGAAGTTTAAAATAACGGACATGCTGACTGGTGTGGTGTTGTTAGTTATTAATAAAATGAAAGAAACATTTGTACAGCACCTCTACTCAAGGACCATAAAAAGAAGAACAGGAGTACTTGTGGCACCTTAGAGACTAACAAATTTATTAGAGCATAAGCTTTCGTGGACTACAGCCCACTTCTTCGGATGCATATAGAATGGAACATATAATGAGGAGATATATATACACACATACAGAGAGCATAAACAGGTGGGAGTTGTCTTACTAACTCTGAGAGGCCAATTAATTAAGAGAAAAAAAAAAAATCTTTTGAAGTGATAATCAAGCTAGCCGAGTACAGACAGTGTGATAAGAAGTGTGAGAGTACTTACAAGGGGAGATAGTCAACGTTTGTAATGGCTCAGCCATTCCCAGTCCTTATTCAAACCGGAGTTGATTGTGTCTAGTTTGCATATCAATTCTACTCAAAAACCAGTGGGAGAACACTTTAACCTGTCTGGTCATTCAGTGACAGACCTGCGGGTGGCTATATTACAACAGAAAAACTTCAAAAACAGACTCCAAAGAGAGACTGCAGAGCTAGAATTGATATGCAAACTAGACACAATCAACTCCGGTTTGAATAAGGACTGGGAATGGCTGAGCCATTACAAACGTTGACTATCTCCCCTTGTAAGTACTCTCACACTTCTTATCACACTGTCTGTACTCGGCTAGCTTGATTATCACTTCAAAAGATTTTTTTTTTTTTCTCTTAATTAATTGGCCTCTCAGAGTTAGTAAGACAACTCCCACCTGTTTATGCTCTCTGTATGTGTGTATATATATCTCCTCATTATATGTTCCATTCTATATGCATCCGAAGAAGTGGGCTGTAGTCCACGAAAGCTTATGCTCTAATAAATTTGTTAGTCTCTAAGGTGCCACAAGTACTCCTGTTCTTCTTTTTGCGGATACAGACTAACACGGCTGTTACTCTGAAACTTGTCAAGGACCATAAAGCACTTTACAAATATTAAGCTGCAAAACACTCCATGAGGTAGATATGGTAAGTGTGATCAACTAGGCTGGTTAATGAGTTGCTCAGAGCCACATAGGGAATCAGTCACAGGCAGGATTAAAATCCAAGCCTTCCAACTCCCAGTCCTGTGGTCTAACCATGAAGTGACTGCTAATCATAGAACTGGAAGGGACCTTGAGAGATCATCTAGTCCAGTCCCCTGCACTCACGGCAGGACTAAGTATTATCTAGACCATCCCTGACAAGTGTTTGTCTAATCTGGATTTCTACTTCTTACTACCAAAATTCTGATTTTTCTGTACTATCTAGAGAAACATGATTGAAAGTAGCCTACCTAGAACATTTTAAGTAAGAAGAAGCACAAAATGTTTAATTTATAAAATAATTAAGAAAACCTACCTGCCACCTCTTCCAGCTGCCAGAACAGCTTCATTAGCCAGGCACAATGCAGTTTCATCATCATACCAAAACTGGCTCAACTGCTGGGGAAAATCATGCACAAACAATTACTGACAGCATCAGTCTTTCTGACTGGGCAGTATATGACACTTTTTGTTAACCAATATCAGCCCCATTCAAGGAAAACCAAAATCCACAACAACTTTTTTGTATCATAAATTGCAATCCTGCACATCTGAACAACTCTTACTAACTGAGCTGGAAAAGGGATTTCTTTACTGACAGTTTTGTTATTTCCTCTATAAACTAGTATTTCAAGCCGATAAATAGTAGCTACTTCACACTTACATGTTGCCAGAGTTTTATAAAAATTTATTACTATTTCAACAAAACCAAGCTATACCAGACTATTTAGATCATTCCTTTATTTAGTACCTCTTCCCTGTTACCAATGCTGAATCCAAATCCAAATATATTGTTTACCTGCAGCGTGCAGATATTTTAACTCCCAGTCTTTAAGTAGTTTAAAATTGTGTTATTAAGAAGTCATTCATTTATTTTGAGGTTGGGAACAGTTTATACCAGCTCAGGATTGTGAAAGGCAAGGAGATAGCCAGAGTGGAGAGATGGGAAAAGTCAAGAAAGTGGTAGCAGTGAAGAAAAGGAAAAATGAGATAGCAGAGGGTAGGAAGGAGAAAGTCAGGGATGACAGCAATCAGAAAAAAAAAAGGGGGGGGGGAGGGCGGGGAACAGGAAAAGGAGAGCCAGAAAACCTCATGGCCAGAATCATCAGTTACAGGTAAGAAGGGACAAGTCACCTGTCCAAGTAAGGTAGGTAAAAAACAGAGAGGCATGATGGGAGAAGAGAGGGAAGAGTGTGCTATTTCCACATTATTACAATGTCGCAATTGCATCTCTTTCACACACGCACCAAAGGAAAAATCTGTACTTCCTCCACCCTCCCAGTCTGGAACTAAAATTTCTAGAGAGGGCAGCTACTTGTCTTGGCATCTTTTCTCCCTCCCCTCCCCCCACCCCCCACGTCAATTTCAATTAGTGCCAGATAAAACAAACAAGCAAACAAAAAAACACCACATCCAGCTTCAATAACAAGTCAAGGAGACTTTGACTTTTATAGTGTGGAAGCAGCATCATTAGAGTCCCCCACTCTTGAAAATGCCCTTTTTCATTCCCCCTTCCTCTTCACTTCCCAAAAGAAGCCTCACATTTCTGCTCCTCTGTAACTGGGCACTACAAGTAATTGAATTGCAGACTCTGAAGTTTAGTTTCTTACCCAGTCCTCCTCTATTGAGCCAACGGAATACTGTTTAAACCCTTGGGAGATCTTTGTGCCCTCTCTCTGTCGCTGATCTATATAGAACTCCTGCAGGGCACCCAGCGTATGGGATGAAAGCTGAGGGATGTCGTCGTCATCATCATCATCACCCATTCTCTAGATATTAAGAAGTGTTTAAACTCAGCTTTTCTCAATGACAATAGCATTTAGTAAAGACCAGCTCATTTGAGATAAAACGACAAACAGTGAAACACCTACTAACCAGAAAACTAAACGTCCTGAAGCCAGGAGCCAACAAAATAAAGCACATTCTCTCTTGCAGTGTAAAATGGAGGTTGGATTGGATGGGTAATATTTAAGTGTATCAAATACCTACCAGCCAGAGGCAGATATGAAATAGTTTGTCTCCAAGCCCAGTCCAGGGCAGAGTCCCAGAACCATTCCCTTTCTTTACAGCTGAGGGCTGACTGATCTTACTGGTGTGTTATTCTTCCAGGACCACTCACCATTTTTTTTTTTACTATCAGCCTCTAACTAATTAGGCCTTTTGCGTACTTTTCAAGTCCTGTAGAATTCTGATCCTGCCTTTCCACCTAAAAAGTGTGATGCAATTAGTGCTAAATAATTAGCAAGAACTAGAACACATTTCATATGGTCAGCTCACCAATATAAAGCATGTTCTCCTGTTAACTTGTTGGAACAGGCTCATGGTTATTAATCAGGCGGAAAATGATCAATTGCCTGCAGGAATAATAACTGACACGAAAGATCTGCATTACCAGGAGTGAAAGGGGGCGGGGAAAGCAGACTCTCATCTGTGTTTATCATTTTCATAATGAAAATTCAGTCACTTAACATACTACATTACATGGGATTTCTTTCAGTGTTAACAAGCTAACTGCAGAAAGCAGCCATCCAGTACAGAGATAATGCTACAAACTATTATTAAGAACATATTGTAAAATGATCATATTATGTAGATTTATTTTTAAATATCCTTTTCAATAAAAAGTGTATTAAAATGTATAAATTGAATTTATTAATTATAAGCCCTTTACAAATTTAGGGCCTGACTCTGTTGCCCTACACCTTGTGTAGTCATTTCCAGCAGCGAAATCTGAGTGTAAAATGCCACTAAATCAGAATGGTAGCATTTAACCCCATTAAACAGAGCAAGTAAAATAAAAGGCCCTAAGTATAAAATGAAAATGTCAACAAACTCTTTGGAAGTACTACTGGCCACTTCGATGTTAACAAACTAAGCACAAAACTGCACAGCCGTCAGTTTGATAAGTGATGCTCCGGAGTCATCAAGAAATAAACATGTGTCCTAGGATCAATATTGCCCTCACCTCACTCTAATATCACATTATACAAAGATGTCCCTAAATGCTGGAGAGTCCTCCATAAGCCAAAACAAAGCAGACGGGAGGCTCATGAAGACATCCATCCCAAATGTCACTGCATGACTAGAAATTTGTATATTTACAAATATGAATGGGGGTCACAGCTGGATGAACAGGCACACTGTACATCAATTGAGAAGTTCTGGCATTTTTATAAATGACATCTGAATCCTTCAACCGAGTTACCTCATCTTGTACCGCTTCCTTTAACTCCAGTCCTTACCCTCTGCATAACTAAAAGGCATTTGTTACACCTTCCCCACCATTATTTTTAGAAATGGTGGTGTTTAGGTAATACAAACATTCATAACACTGCCATGCTTCCCTTGGACAAAATGCAGCAAACTTGGTACCTTGTTGGAAATGCTGAGAGTAATGATGTGAGAAAGAAAGAGATCCTGCTGTGTGCTGCAGAACCTGTCTTTCTCTTCTTAATATTTGGAAGCATGACTGGCCAAGTTGTAGTTGTCTGGGACACAGGTTAATTAAGCAGTAAGCATTAATATGCTTAATAAATGTCTATCCAACCAAAACAACCTGAGAGAAACATACCGCTGTACTTTGGTGCTCTGTAAGCAGTATGTGTATTCAAATATTATTTCTTTACTTTATATAGATAGCACCGTTGTGCCTACTCCAAAAGATATACAATTCCCCAATACCTTAATGCCCATTTTGGATTGGATTGGATTCTTTGGCTGAAAATCTTAAAACCTGAGATGCATTTTTATTTTTGTGTCAAAGAATTATTTTAAACATATATGATGATGTTTCATACTAAAACATGGTTGAATAAACTGGCAGGTTCAAAGTGGAACTCCTTGGCCACTGATACTTCTGTTTGTAGGTAATCTCTTGCAAATCTGTTTACGTTCTTCTTTTCTCTGCCGAATGCTATACTGAGTGGACAAGTCTCTTCCTTCATAGATGTGCTCAGTGTCTCTTCTGTAACACTTTATAGATATTATTCACACAACATGGTAAGCAGGTAGGTTTACAAGGACAGCCCTTGCTGAAAGCGGAAGATTGTGTAATTGTGATGAACAGGGTATGGAGGGAAGTGGTGGATTCTCCATTTCTTGATGTCTTCAAATCAAAACTGGTTGCCTTTCTGGAAGTTACGCTTTAGCCAAACACAAGTTATGCATTACTCAAACACGTGCAGGGGTAACTGGATGAAGTTTTATGGCATGTGATATACAGAAGGTCACACTTGATGATTTAGTGGTCCCTTCTGTCCTTAAACTCTATGAATTTGTTGGAAGAACCATACTATTTTTTTGTGAAAGTTAAATACAATCATTCTCTCACTGGAAATAGTGCCACCTGGTGGAGTAATAGGTCAAATAGAAATCATTAGACACCTGATAATTACTAGGAAGAAGTGATAAAGAAGTTTATTCTTTCAACAAATGTGTTTCACCTATTTCTGATCGAAGGATTCAACAAAATAATGAAATACTAATATTTACTATTAAAGAACACAATAGTATATGTAATCTGAATGTAATACAAGACTGTAAATTGAGGAATATAGCCTCTTCTCCATGTAGAAATGACTGTTCATGGAAGTTGTGCATAAGCATCAATGGAAACTATCTTTTATTATTATAGTATCTAAAAATTAGGGCTGTCAATTAATCGCAGTTAACTCATGTGATTAACTCAAAAAAATTAATCGTGATTAACCGCAATTTTAATTGCATTGTTAAACAATAGAATACCAATTGAAATTTATTAAATATTTTTGATTGCTTTTCTACATTTTCAAATATATTGATTTCAATTACAACACAGAATACGAAGTGTACACTGTTCACTTTATATTATTTGTATTACAAATATTTGCACTGTAAAAACAATAGTATTTTTCAATTCACCTCATACAGAATACAAAGTGTACACTGTTCACTTTATATTATTTTTATTACAAATATTTGCACTGTAAAAACAATAAAAGAAATAGTATTTTTCTATTCACCTCATACAAATACTGTAGTGCAATCTCTTTATCATGAAAGTGTAGCTTACAAATGTAGATTTTTTTTGTTATATAACTGCACTCAGAAACAAAACAATGCAAAACTTCAGCGCCTACAAATCCACTCAGTCCTACTTCTTGTTCAGCCAATTGCTAACACAAACAAGTTTGTTTACATTTAAGGGAGATAGTGCTGCCCTCTTCTTATTTACAATGTCACCAGAAAGTGAGAACAGGCATTTGCATGGCACTTTTGTAGCTCGCATTGCAAGGTATTTACATGCCAGATATGCTAAATATTCATATGCACCTTCATGCTTCGGCCACCGTTCCAGAGGACATGCTTCCATGCTGATGACACTCATAAAAAAAAAAAAAAAAGTTAATTACATTTGTGACTGAACTGGTTGGGGAAGAATTGTATGTCCCCTGCTCTGTTTTACCTGCATTCTGCCATATATTAAATGTTATAGCAGTCTTAGATGATGACACAGCATAGGTTGTTCATTTTAAGAACACTGTCACTGAAGATTTCACAAAACGCAAAGAAAGTAACAATGTGAGATTTCTAAAGATAGCTACAGCACTCAATCCAAGATTTAAGAATCTGAAGTGCCTTCCAAAATCTGAGAGGGACAAGGTGTGGAGCATGGTTTCAGAAGTCTTAAAAAAGCAACACTCCGATGCAGAAATTACAGAACCCAAACCACCAAAAAAGAAAATCAACCTTCTGCTGGTGGCATCTGACTCAGATGATGAAAATGAACATGTGTCGGTCCACATTGCTTTGCATTGTCATCAGCATGGACGCATGTCCTCTGGAATGGTGGTTGAAGCATGAAGGGATATATGAATCTTTAGTGCATCTGGCACATAAATATCTTGCGACGCCAGTTACAACAGTGCCACGAGAACACCTGTTTCTCACTTTCAGGTGACATTGTGAACAAGAAGCGGACAGCATTATCACCTGCAAACGTAAACAAACTTGTCTGTCTGAGCGACTAGCTGAACAAAAAATAGGACTGAATGGACTTGTAGGCTCTAAAGTTTTATATTGTTTTATTTTTGAATGCAGTTTGGTTTTTTTACATAATTCTACATTTGTAAATTCAACTGTCATGATAAAGAGATTGCACTACAATACTTCTATTAGGTGAATAATAAAATACTATTTCTTTTGTTTTTACAGTGCAAATATTTGTAATAAAAAATACATATAAAGTGAGCACTGTACACTTTGCATTGTTATAACTGAAATCAATTTATTTGAAAATGTAGAAAACATCCAAAATATTAAACAATAACAGAATACCATTTATTTAAACAGTGCAATTAATCACACGATTAATTTTTAATCGCTTGACAGCCCTACAAATTGTATAATTCTTTATGATAATTAGCCATAAATATAGATGTTTTTAAATATAAAGATCTACCCTTTTCTTTTCCCACCCTTAATTCTCAATATCCTAGTTACAACTATGTTCACCTCCCACAATTCTTTGCCCAGGCTTCTCTCTCTCTTTGCAGCACTCTGATCAAAACATGCATTCTAAACTTGATTTGCTAAGATTGCACGTGCCATCTGACCACTTGCTAAGAGGTTATATTTAACATGGAATGTTCATTAATCCTCAACTGTGAGATGGTCAACTGAACAGTGCTCATTGGGAATGTTTAGTCTGTCACTCCACAGACTCAATGGAAGTGTTTGTCTCTATAGATGAGAGCCCTGACCGAACACACACAGGCCTTTTCAGAATATCATGTAGTAGTTAATTTGGTTTTCAGACTGGTTTGGCAGAAAGGGGACATATTTATTATCAATTTGAATGTAGAAATAAGTTCAAAAAATGGGTTCCAAAAACTGGCTTTTTTATGTCCTCTTCTCCACCCCATAAAAAAAAAAAAAAAAAAATTGATTCAGTTTTACAGGGCCTAAAGGCTAAACCCTGTGCTTTAGAGTGTAAAGACGCCTGGTTCACTGCTTTCACACAAGCAGAAAATTCTGCAGTCAAGCTACCCAACACAAATACGTCTTTTTAAGACTAATTTTGTTCTTAGTAGTCTGTTAAATTGCCTAGCATAAACACCTATAAAATTACTACTAATATAATGCAGGGGGAAGGGATAGCTCAGTGGTTTGACCATTGGCCTACTAAACCCAGGGTTGTGAGCTCAATCCTTGAGGGGGCCACTTAGGGATCTGGGGCAAAATCAGTACTTGGTCCTGCTAGTGAAGGCAGGGGGCTGGACTGGATGACCTTTTGAGGTCCCTTCCAGTTCTAGGAGATAGGATATCGCCATTAATTTATACTCTTGCTATTGGTTCTGAATTTGACCAATTCTATCTAGAGCAAATCATTCTGAAGCCCAGATCAGAATAAGGATAAAAGTGACATCATTGCAGATCAATAGTTCTCAGCCAGGGTTACACAAAAGTGAACAAAGGATGTTGTTAAAAAGAAAGCCTTATTTAAATACTTTACATTTCAAATGCTGAATTGTTTCCCCCCCTTCATTTCCTGTACCTTTATTGAAAACTTAAAGAGGATTTATAATGTGTTTGCCAATTGCCCTGGTATTAAACAGCCTGAGGTCTGTATACCGAACTCTGAACCTTCTTTAACACCGAGTTTGATGCTGGACGGTGACTGGGTCACGTTAACGTTTTAGGCCCATATAATCCATCAAAATTAACACAACAGAACTCCAACGCTCCCCCCTGCAACTCAACACCTCCACCAAAACCACCCCTCCCCCCAACCCAACCCCAATGCTCCCCCCAAAACCCATCCCTCCAAACCCAACCCCAATGCTCCCCCTTCCCCCAACCCAACCCCAAAGCTCCCCCCAAAACCCACCCCCTCCCCAACCCGACCCCAATGCTACCCCCAAAACCCACCCCTCCGAACCCAACCCCAATGCTCCCCCTCCCCCAACCTGACCCTAATGCTCCCCCCAAAAACCACCCCTCCGAACCCGACCCCAATGCTCCGCCCGCCCAACCACACCCCACACTCCTGTCCCTGGAGCCTTCATCCCATTCACCCCCGGCCCCAAGGCGAAGCGGCCTCATCACTTCACTCACCGCGGACACTGCTCGCTCCGGGCGCGGGCCCGACACCCCGACACTAGAGACTGAGACCTACGCGAGCGACCAGGCGCACTCCCGCTGTACGTGCACGACCCTGCCAGCGGGGGCGCGCACGCGATGCCGGCTGCGCCCGGTTCTGGTGAGTCTGGCGACCCATCGCTCCCGCCCCCTGGGTACGTCACAGTGGGCGGGCCCGCCCTGTGGCTGAGAGCCCGACGCTCCCGTCGCACGCGGCCTGTTCCCTGAGCCTCGTGCGGGGCCGCGCGCCGGCCTGGCTCAGTAACTGCAGCCCTGGGGGGCGGTGCTCGGCCCAGGGCACCGTCAGCCCCGCACGCTGCCTTGGCCAGGGCCTACGCGCCCCGGGTGGAAGGGGACGACGGCCCCGCTGCAGCCACTGCTCCAGCCCGGCGCATCCTGCTGTCCGTGCTGGACCAGGGGTCTGCTCCTGCGGCAGCCCTGCCTGCCTGGCCCCACCTGCAACCCCAGGGGTTGGATTGTTTTAGTTTTGACTTTGGGCCTTTTTGAGTCGCTTTCTCTTGTTCTCGGGCTTTTACTTAAATCCTCCCTGCTAAAGGTTGGTCTCACAGTGCTGTCAGGGTACTTGTCTTCAGAACAGGGCAAAAGGAAGCTCTGGAGTGAATTATAGGCCAGCCTAACTTCAAAACCCCCCCAAATACACGGTAAAATACAAATTATTAAACAGTTTATTAAAACCTGGAGGATAATAAGGTCATAAAAGTAATAGCCAACAGAGGGACAAATTATGCCAAACCCATCTAATTTCCTTCTCTGACAGGTAGGGTTGCCAACCCTCCCAGATTGGCCAGGAGTCTCCCAGAATCGGGTTTGATCTCCCGGAGGCTACTGAAGCCAAACCAGGAGATTTTAGGTCACTAAAAGTCCAGCGGCAAAGAGGGGCTAAGGCAGATTCCTCGCTACCTGCCCTAGCTCTGCATGGCTCCCGGAAGTGACTGGCACATCTGGCTCCTAGGCTCAGGGGGTCTCTGCACCCTGCCCTGAGCACCAACTCCACAGCTCCCATTGGCCGGGAACCACAGCCAATGGGGGAGCTGCGGGGGCAGTACACAGAGTCACCTGGCTGCCTAGGAGCTGGGTATGCCGGCCGCTTCCCAGGAGCCACCTGAGGTAAATGCTGCCTGGCTAGAGCCCCCGCCCTAACCACCTGCCCCAGCCTTGCGTGCCCTCCTGTACCCAAACTCCTTCCCAGAACCCACACCCTACACTCTCATCCCTGAGCCCCCTCCCACACCCAAATTCCCTCTCAGAACCTGCAACCCAACCCCTGCTCCAGGCTCAACCCAGAGCTCCCTCCCACACTCCAAACCTCTCAGGCCCAGCCCAGAGCCCACACCCCAACCCCCTGCCACCGCCCAGTGAAAGTGTGTGTGAGGGGTGAGGGTGCAAGAGCAGGTGATGGAGGGGGGGGTGGAGTGAGCAGGAGGCAGCATCTTAGAAAAGGGGCAGGGTAGGGGTGTGGCCTTGGGGCAGTGCAAGGGTGTGGCCTTGGGGCAGTGCAAGGGTGTTCAGGTTTGTGTGATTAGACAGTTGGCAACCTGTTCAGCAGCTGGGGGAAGCTGTAGCCATGGGCACAAGGCATAGTAGTCCAGGGGAGGCTAAACCAAATAGCCAGGCTGTGGCCCTGCCCAGGCTCTGCCCTGAGGGCCTGCTCCTGTGTCCCACTTTTCCCACCCTCACTCAGCCTCTCCCCCAAAGCTGGTAGGGTAGGGTTGGCAGGAAGCTCAGGGTGGCTGGGACAGGCCGGTGGCCTAGGACTCGGGCTGGCTGGGCTAGCTGGTGCTTGGGCAGCTGGGCCAGGACAGGGCAGTTGGGAAAGGCCAGGCTGTGGGCTGGGACTCAGGGTAGTGCTCCAGCAGGGTGGGACCAGGGGCTTGTCTCCCTAAACGGGGGATCACATGCTGCCCATGACAGTGAAGAGTATGCTTATAAAATTTGTAAATGACACCAAGCTGGAAGGGGTTATAAGCACTTTAGAGAACAAAATTAGAATTCATAATTATGTTGATACATTGGGAGGATTGGTTTGAATTCAACAAGATGAAATTCAATAGACAAGTGCAGAGTACTACACTTAAAAAGGAAAAACCAAATACAAAATAGAGAATAAAGGATATCGTCAACAAGGATTGGGGAGTTCTACTGGATCAATATCTTCATCAACGACTTAGATATTGGCATAGAAAGTACACTTATTAAGTTTGCGGATGATACCAAACTGGGAGGGATTGCAACTGCTTTGGAGGACAGGGTCATAATTCAAAATGATCTGGACAAATTGGAGAAATGGTCTGAGTTAAACAGGATGAAGTTTAACAAAGACAAATGCAAAGTGCTCCACTTAGGAAGGAAAGAACGGTTACTTACCTTCTGTAACTGTTGTTCTTCGAGGTGTGTTGTTCACGTCCATTACACATTAGGTGTACGCGCGCCGCGTGCATGGACGTCGGAAACTTTTTCCCTTAGCGGCTCCCGTCGGGCCGGTGGGGCCCCCTCCTTCCCGCCAGAGCGGCGCCCCGCTCCAGGGTATATATATCCCTGCCGACCCGACCACTCCGGTTCCTTCTTGCTGGAGACTCCGACAGAGGGGAAGGAGGGTGGGAAGTGTAATGGACGTGAACAACACATCTCGAAGAACAACAGTTACAGAAGGTAAGTAACCGTTCTTTCTTCTTCGAGTGATTGTTCACGTCCATTACACATTAGGTGATTCCCAAGCTTACCATTGGAGGTGGGTAGGAGTCAAGGTACAACTGACTGTAGCACAGCCCGACCGACCATCGCGTCCTCTCTGGTCTGATGATGGATCGCGTAGTGGGCTGTGAACGTATGCATGGTCGACCAGGTGGCTGCCTTACAGATCTCCTGGATAGGGACCTGCGCCAAGAAGGCCGTTGAGGACGCTTGGGTTCTAGTCGAGTGGGCCTGGATCTCCGGGGCCGGAACATTGGCGAGCTCATAACAAGTGCGTATACAATGCACAATCCATGCCGACAAGCGCTGTGTCGAGATAGGCAAGCCTTTCATACGTTCCGCAATAGCAATGAACAGCTGGGGTGTTCTGCGGAATGGCCTGGTCCGTTCCAGGTAAAAAGCCAACGCCCTCCGGACATCCAGGGTATGTAGGCTGCGGTGGTGAGGGTCCGTATGGGGTTTAGGAAAAAACACCGGTAGGCAAATGTCCTGCCCCATGTGAAACTGTGATACCACCTTTGGGAGGAATTTGGGGTGCGGCCTCAGTTGCACCTTATCCTTATGGAACACTGTATAGGGTGGTTCCGAAGAGAGGGCTCTCAATTTCGATACCCTTCTGGCTGAAGTGATGGCCACGAGAAACGCCACCTTCCGCGAGAGGTGCGTGAGGGAGCAAGTGGCTAGGGGCTCAAAGGGGGGATTCATGAGTCTTGTTAGGACTAGGTTCAGACTCCACGCCGGGACAGGCGGGCGCGAGTAGGGAAACACCCTTTCCAGCCCCTTGAGAAATCGGGCCACTGTGGGGTTGGAGAACACTGACACTCCCAACTCTCCCGGATGGAAGGCCGAGATAGCGGCTAAGTGAACTCTAATTGAGGCGGGCGCAAGCCCTTGATTCTTGAGGTGCAGTAGGTAGTCCAGGATCGACGGAACTGAGGCTTGTAAAGGCTGTATGCGTTGAGGCTCACACCAGTGGGAGAACCTTTTCCATTTTGCCAGGTAGGTCGCTCTTGTAGAGGGCTTCCTACTATTAAGGAGGATTTGCTGGACTTGGTGAGAGCACCTGTGTTCTGCATCATTCAGCCAGAGAGATACCATGCCGTGAGATGTAGCGAAGACAGGTTCGGGGGGAGTAGGCGACCTTTGTCTTGCGTGACTAGGTCGCGATGGAGGGGGAGGGTGATTGGATCAGCTATGGACAGCTCCAGCAGGGACGTGAACCAATGCTGGCGTGGCCAGGCCGGGGCGATAAGTATGATCGTCGCCCTGTCCCTGCGGATCTTGAGGAGAACCTTGTGTATGAGTGGGAATGGAGGGAAGGCATATCTCAGGCTCCCTCCCCATGGGATCATGAAAGCATCTGCTAATGACCCCCAGCTGAGGTTCTGGAACGAGCAGAACTGAGGGCATTGGCTGTTGTCCCTGGTGGCGAATAGATCCGCCCGGGGAAAGCCCCACCTCCGGAAGATCGAATGCAGGACGTCTCGCCTCAACGTCCATTCGTGCATTCGGTAGGATCGGCTGAGGCGGTCTGCTAAACCGTTTTGAATCCCCGGAAGATACGTTGCGATGAGGTGTATGGCATGGGCTATACAGAAGTTCCATAATTGGAGTGCCTCGTGACAGAGGGGAGAAGACTGTGACCCGCCCTGCTTGTTTATATAGAACATGGCGGTAGTGTTGTCCGTCAGGACTGCCACGCTGTGACCTTTTAAGGTGGCGCGGAAGGTCTGACAGGCGAGGCGAACCGCTCTTAGCTCCTTCAGATTGATGTGAAGCAGCTTGTCTTCTCTGGACCACAGCCCTTGGGTCCGCAGTTCTCCCAGGTGCGCCCCCCAACCCAGGTCCGATGCATCTGTTACCAACGTCAGAGTGGGCTGTGGGGCAGCGAAGGGGATCCCTTCGCATACCTGTTGGCGATCGAGCCACCAGCGTAGCGAGCCGAGCACCTGGTTTGGGATCGTGACTACTTGATCCAATGGGTCTCTGTTGGGGCGATGCGTGTGGGCGAACCACAACTGTAAAGGCCGGAGCCTCAGGCGGGCATGTCTGACCACGTGTGTGCAAGCTGCCATATGCCCCAGAATCTGCATGCAACACCTTGCCGTTGTCGTGGGGAACTTTTGGACCGCGCTTACGGCTCTGTGAATTGACCTGAACCATGCCTCTGGTAGGCTCGCTTGTGCGGTTACTGAGTCCAGGGTTGCACCTATGAAGTCCAGCCTCTGTGTGGGGACTAACGTGGACTTGGGCACATTGACCCGGAGGCCGAGCTTGTCGAACGTCTGCAAGGCCAGCGTCACGTGAGACCGGAACTCGGCCTCCGACCTGCCCGCGAGTAGCCAATCGTCCAGGTACGGAAACACACGCATCCTTCTCTTTCAAAGGAAGGCTGCTACCACGGACATGCATTTTGTGAACACTCGTGGTGCTGACGCCAGGCCGAAGGGCAGGACCGTAAACTGGAAGTGGCGCTGGTCGACAACGAAGCGCAGGAATCGCCTGTGGGCCGGATTGATTGCGATGTGAAAATAGGCATCTTTCATATCGAGGGCAGCATACCAATCCCCCGGATCCAGGGATGGGATAATAGTTCCCAGGGAGACCATACGGAAGCGAGTTTTGATCAGAAACTTGTTTAGATCGCGCAGGTCCAAAATAGGACGGAGGCCTCCTTTTGCCTTGGGGATCAGGAAGTATCTGGAGTAGAATCCTTTTCCCCTCAGGTCTGTTGGGACCTCTTCTACTGCTCCAGCAGCGAGAAGGGTCTGAACCTCCTGCGTGAGAAGTTGCTCGTGAGAAGGGTCCCTGAAGAGGGACGGGGAAGGGGGATGGCAGGGAGGGGGCGAGGAAAACTGGAGGGTATAGCCTGCCTTCACTGTGCGCAGGACCCATTGGTCCGATGTTATGCGCGACCATGCCCGGTAGAAATGGGACAGGCGGTCTTTGAAAAACAGAGGAGGATCTGGTATGGAATATGGTACGCTGTCCTCGGGTGTAGCTTCAAAAGCCTGGTTTATTCCCTGGCTGTGGCTTGCCCTGGCCATGACTCTGGCCCTGGTTAGGCGTATTGTTACGTCTCCGCCTGTTATCCCTGCCTCGACGGCGGTACGGCTTGTGTCGGGGGCGAGGGTGGTATTGCCTTTGCGGCGGCTGGGGTTTAAAGGACTTACGCTGCGTTACCGGAGTGTGCATACCCAACGACTTAAGGGTCGCTCGTGAGTCCTTAAGGCTATGTAGCCTGGCGTCCGTCTGGTCGGAAAACAAGCCCGAACCTTCAAACGGGAGGTCCTGCAGCGTGGTCTGCACCTCCGGCGGGAGACCTGAAGCCTGCAACCACGCCGAACACCTCATCACGACTCCCGACGCAATTGTTCTAGCCGCAGCGTCGGCTGAGTCTAGTGCGGCCTGTAATGAGGTCTTGGCCACTGCCATTCCTTCATCCACCAGGGCCGTGAACTCCTGATGCGCGTCAGGTGGGAGGGAGTCCTTAAACTTGGCAACTGATGCCCAAGAGTTAAAATTGTGCCTGTTTAGAATCGCCTGCTGATTGGCGATCCTCAGTTGAAGGCCCCCCGATGAATAGACTTTCCTCCCGAATAAGTCCAATCTCTTAGCTTCCTTGCCCTTCGGGGCAGGAGCTTGCTGGCCATGCCGCTCCTTTTCGTTGACCGCCGAGACCACCAGCGAACAGGGGGACGGATGTAGAAAGAGGAAGTCAAACCCTCTAGATGGGGCGAAGTATTTCCTCTCCACGCCTTTTGCAGTTGGCGCACTGGAGGCCGGTGTTTGCCACGCCGTCTTATAGTTGGACTGTACTGTCCGTATAATTGGGAGAGCGACTCTCGAGGGGCCCTCTGGGCTCAGGATATCGACCATGGGGTCGTCCTGCTCTACAGTCTCCTCCGCTTGCAAGCCCAGATTGAGGGCTACCCGGCGAAGCAGGTCTTGGTGTGCCCGATGGTCAATCGGGGGAGGGCCGGACACCAGTGTGCCCGCTACCGCCTCGTCTGGCGAGGAGGAAGAGGTCGGGACCTTCTGCCCATCCTCATTGTCCTGCAATCCGGCATCAGCCAATTGTTCCTCTGCGGCCTGACCCACAGCGTGGGATTGGGACGGTACCGTACTCGGTGCCGAGTCCACTCCTTCCTGCTCCGGTGGTCTAGAGACCGTTGCCTCCCTATACGATGGCGGACGGTGCCGCGGGGAGCGGGATCGGTACCGGGATGGCCCGGATCTCGAGGCCCTCGATGGGGGCCCTTGCTGGTGGTAGGCCCAGGATGTCCAGAATGGCCATTGGCTCGGTTGGCCCCATTGGGACTGACCGTAGTCCCTGCTGGCCTGTGACCTATGGGCATACCCGCCGTACCGGTCTGAGTCAGTCCCCAAGACCACGGACGGTGACCTGGAAGGCCACGGTGGAGCCGTAGGATGGTGCCGGTCCGGTTTTGGGGAGTAGCGCCTCCGCGACCAGGACCTGGAATAGCGCCTCGCCGACCTGGAACGGTACCGGTGATCGCGGGACCGGGAACGGCTACGGCTGGTCGGCCTTGGGTAACGAACCGCCGACGCTTCGTGGTGCCAACTCGTGCTCGGTTGCTGAGTCGGTGCCGACCGCTTGCTGAAGCCCGACTGCTGCGGTGCTTCCTGCGCCGAGGGCAACCGGGAGTCCACCGAGGCGGAGCTCGACTGGGACCGGTTCCTGGAGCGGTGCCGAGACGGCGACCGTGATGGGCGCACCATCGTGGGGCTCGACGGGCCCTTCGGCGCCGGAGCCACTACCGGGGTCCGTGTTGGGGCCGTATCGGCCTTAGGGGCACTCGAGGTCTTTACCGGTGCCACCCTCTTGTGCGGGGAGCGTCCTCGGGCCTTAGGTTGGCCCTTCGCTTTCGCCGGCGAAGACGATCGGCATCGTGTATTTCCCCGCTGGGTCGGTGCCGCGGGCTTCGGGTGACCCGCCGGCGCTGGTTCCCGCACCGATGCCGGGGCGCTCCGCACGGAGGCAGACGGTGCCGTCGAAGTGGAGGGCTGTAACGCCGCCTCCATGAGCAGCTGCTTAAGGCGAAAGTCCCTCTCTTTTTTAGTTCTGGGCTTAAAAGCCTTGCAGATCTTGCAGCGCTCTTTCTGGTGAGCCTCCCCCAGGCAACGGAGACACGAAGCGTGGGGGACACTCAATGGCATAGGCCTGCGGCACGTGGCACAAGCCTTGAAGCCTTGGGCGTGTGGCATACCCCACCGCCCAGGGCCGGTGCCGGGGCTGAACAAACAACCCCGGCAGGAACTTTAAGTACTCTAATGAGCTGTTAACTACTGGCTAAACACTACTACAAACTAACTGATAACTGCTAGATAACACTAATGACTATGCTAAGGGACACTCTCAGACGAGAGACAGAGTTGTTCCAACGCCGCCACGGACGGTAAGAAGGAACTGGAGTGGTCGGGTCGGCAGGGATATATATACCCTGGAGCGGGGCGCCGCTCTGGCGGGAAGGAGGGGGCCCCGCCGGGAGCCGCTAAGGGAAAAAGTTTCCGACGTCCGTGCACGCGGCGCGCGTACACCTAATGTGTAATGGACGTGAACAATCACTCGAAGAAGAAAAATCAGTTTCACACATACAGAATGGGAAGAGACTGTCTAGGAAGGAGTACGGCAGAAAGGGATCTAGGGGTTATAGTGGACCACAAGCTAAATATGAGTCAACAGTGTGATGCTGTTGCAAAAAAAGCAAACATGATTCTGGGATGTATTAACAGGTGTGTTGTGAGCAAGACATGAGAAGTCATTCTTCCACTCTATTCTGCTCTGGTTAGGCCTCAGCTGGAGTATTGTGTCCAGTTCTGGGCACCGCATTTTAAAAAAGATGGAGAAAATGGAAAGGGTCCAGAGAAGAGCAACAAGAATGATTAAAGGTCTTGAGAACATGACCTATGAAGAAAGGCTGAAAGAATTGGGTTTGCTTAGTTTGGAAAGAGAAGACTGAGAGGGGACATGATAGCAGTTTTCAGGTATTTAAAAGGGTGTCATAAGGAGGAGGGAGAAAACCTGTTCATCTTAGCTTCTAAGGATAGAACAAGAAGCAATGGGTTTAAACTGCAGCAAGGGAGGTCTAGGTTGGACATTAGGAAAAAGTTCCTGTCAGGGTGGTTAAACACTGGAATAAATTGCCTAGGGAGGTTGTGGAATCTCCATCTCTGGAGATATTTAAGAGTAGGTTAGATAAATGTCTATTAGGGATGGTCTAGACAGTATTTGGTCCTGCCATGTGGGCAGGGGACTGGACTCGATGACCTCCCGAGATCCCTTCCAGTCCTAGAATCTATGAATCACTACTGTGAGTTAATGTAATGCATTGTAAAAGGAAAATTCTGTGTTGTGTTAACAGGAGTAGAATATGTAAGATTGAGACAAATTACACTCTCTACACAGTGGTGGTGAGGCACCACACTTTTTTTTTCTTAAAAAAAAAAATGGACAAACGAGAGAGAATCCAGACTACAGCAAAAACAGTGATAAAAGGTTCAGCAAACCTAACCTCTGAGGAAAGGTTAAACAACTGGGCAGTCTTCAACTCTGTCAAAGGTTGTTATAAAGAGAACTGTGATCAGTTGTTCTCCACATCCATTGAGGGGAGGAGGGAGGATAAAATGTAATCAGCTTAATCTGTAGCAAGGGAGATTCATGTTAGGTGTTAGAAAAAGCTTTCTAACTCTACAAGGATAGTTAAGCATGGGAACAAGTACCTAGGGAGGTTGTGAATTCTCAGGCATCAGAGGTTTTCAAGAATAAGGTTTTGCCTACACTGACATTTTTGGCGTTAAAACTTGTGTTGCTCGGGGTGTGTGTGTTTTTTCACACCCCTGAGAAACAAAGGTTTTAACAACGAAAAGTATTGGTGTGGACAGCGCTTCGTCAGATCTGGGAACTTTACTACACAACGCGTGGTGTGACACCATCAACCGTAGGCAGGGGCTTGTGCAACAGTCTTTAGTAGACTATGTGTAGTTGATGATGATTTTAAGTTCCCTTACCTTGTTTACATTCAGTGCCATTTTCCAGCTCAGGAGGCAAGTAGTACGAGAGAACTAGTAGCCTGGAATGTGTTTTTAACAAATTTAAAGAAACATTAAGCTACTCAAAATATTTTGAGAAGAAGATAAATATAAGCTATCAAGCAACAATTCATTAATCCTCCTCCTCATCTAGTAGCTATAGAACCACACTTTATTCTCTATGGCTATTTCCTGGAGATTGCATATATCCCTGAGAGAACTAAAAGCTCTTGCGTTGAAGGCTCTTACACCCTTCACCAGTCCCATACTTCCAATATAATGTGTTGTCTGTCTCTTGCCTTTACTTAAAATCCAGCAAAAGAGGAACTTCATCCCACTGTGGAGGATTCTGCCACATGGCACCAATGAGCCAGGGGGAAGTCCATTGCTACTATAGCATTGGTTATTTCAATTCCAAAACTTCCTTTGAGTTGCTGAATAATCAAAAATAGCTGACATTTTAAATGAGGTAACTTTCTACCTCCATTAGTGGTACAGAATATTGCATATTAGGGATCGGCTCCCAATTTAATAAGTTATTTACCTCCCTCCCTGGGATGCCATGAAGATTTAATGAAAAGTATTTAAGATATAAAGCTCTACAGAAAGGCTCAAGCATAAGGTACAGGACAGAGGGAGGAGCTCCACTTCTGATCCAGATTTCTCTGTCTAAAAGTTTCCTCTTCCCCCCCAAAAAAGTTACCGGAAGCTGGAGGGAATTAAAGATGTGTGGATTTGGCAGACAATCATTGATTATGGGTTTGGACATTATCTGGTAGCAGACAAAACCAGAGATCAAACTTGATGACTAGGAACCATGAGTTGCTGGGTCCTTTCTATATGGCTGTAGGGTCAAACTCAAAAGCCATCATAAGAAACAAAAGGAGTGTCTGTGGTAGTGTGTGCTGCCAAAAGCAGCATCTGATTAAGGATCATTTAGTCAGTTTCCTACTCTGTCTTTGTGAGTAAACTTACTTCTAGGTAAATCACTTATTGCACTCTCACAAAAACAGATCCGGTTCCTTTCTTTATAGCTGCATCACTGACTCTTACTAACTTATTCAACAGAATTCAATTTCTTTCCTCTGACATTGCTATCTTTAAAATTGGATAGATATGCTAAAAACTAATTCGATGCAATAGAGAATTTCTGCTTGCAAGCAAATGCCAATTCTGCTTATTTTTGATGATCTTAGTAGAGATCACAAGGGAAAGAAGTTCTTTGTTAGGAAAAATAATGAATTTTAAACAATGCAGTTCTACTCTGAAAAGTGACCCCAGCTTTATGAAAGAATAAGTGGTATTCTATTCTGACTGGCACATCAATAAAATTAAATTACAATTGCTGAATCTTTATTGTTAGTGATGTGTAAGCCAGAAAGAACAGAGCTTGATTTTCATATTCTAGGTGAATTTTCAAGGCTGCTAGTTGGGGAGGGGGAGATTAACAAAATACTTTTCATTTGCAAACAGTGACTTTCACCTGGAAGCCACTGAACCACAAATATGCACCTCCGCGCAACCATTTTGAGAGTCACTTAAGACTAGAATCTCATTGGAAAGTTTGTGAAAAGTAGCAGAATGACAACACTGGCAATCCCCAGGCTACACAACCACCCTAGATGTATATCCCTTTGTTCCCCTCAGGGGAGAGCTGAACATCTGCTGAGAATGCAGATTAAGGTGTAAATTAGAGCCTACCATGATGGCTGTGTTGGTGATTGTGGTCAGACTACCATAGAAGCCATTCATAAGTCCACCTTTGCCAGCCATTACCACAGATCTCCTCTTCCAAGTACGGGAGAAAACTGTGTGGAAACTTGATTTAACAGCAACCAGAGGACTAATTTAAAAATTCTTGTTATAAATGGAAACAATATAGAATTTCCAATATCTAAATGAGTTAACAGAACATTTCCCATATCAATGGACTGTGCTATGTGGCATAAATGTGGGATCATCCTGTTTTCTCTGAAAGCCCAGTATAAGCTATTCAAGGTCCTCCCAGTCTTACCACAACATGTATATTATTGTAACATGCAGATTTTGTTGGCCTTTGAGAGGCTGACAAAAGGGTCTTCAACTGGCCTTTTTCAAACAAAGATGTAATCACACTCTGCCATCACAAGAAGCAGGAAGAAAAATATATAAAATATATTTAGCAAAACCAGTAAAATTAAAGTGGAACAAAAATGCAGTCAAGTAGCAAACATTTTGTACAGCAGCACATTTTACACAAGTTTTCCTACAGATACCTCTGCACTTATTTCATACTTTCTTTTTAAGAGGAGGAAGCAAATAGAAATAAACTAAGGTTATGGAAAAAAATAGATATTTTTCTGAAAATGGGATTTTTTTTAAAAAAACTCCAATTCAGACTATAGGTCTAACAAAAGTAAGACAGACAGAAGTTTCCATAAATTCCAACTACACTGCCCTTCTTTTACAGATTACACTAGTAATTAAATACAATTACACTCATGGGATCTAGACATGATCTGGCCACCTTAAAGGATGTAGGTAACAAACATTTTAACCAAGATACAAAACAGGTATCTAATTTTTCTTGTTTTCCTGAGTCTGAGTGAGTTAATATTTAAATACATGTGCACTTATCAAAATCCATATGCAAGATACAGTACATTTTCAACAGCAGTTTTTAAGAAATCATGAAAGTGCATAAAAGCCTGAAGGCAGGCAAAAAGTACTTTAGAAGAACAGTCTTTCTTTCGAATGGCAGAAGAATGTAAGCCTTCCCAGTATAGTGTTGATCTTGTGAGAGGACATCAGTGATCTTCCAAAGACTTCAAATGGTGTTTTTAGCAATTACAACAATGGTTTGAAGTAACAAAATGCCACTAAAGAGCATTGGCATAAACCAAGAATTAAGGAACGTGGATACAGTACTAAAAATATTGAGTGTCCTGGCAACTTATTAGAACAACAGATCTGAAGGTAGCTTTCAAATCAATAAGCTTTTGCTGGGTTTATTGTGATGACTTCTTTCCATGCAGTAAATACCAAATTCAGCAACAGATATGTGGTGGGACATAGCATAGTCCCAACTGGTATCTATTACCAATAATACCAACGACTGAGATAAAGCTAATAAAGTTTGTAATGTCTACTCGTTTGCAACAATAACTAGTAACCCCGAAGGCCAGTTGCTGGGGGGGGGGAAAGACACATGATATGCAAAGCTACTATATTACTCTGCTAATTTGTAAAGGCAATTAAAAATAATTTGACTGCATTAACAGATTTTAAGTTGAAAACAGTTGTTTCATGAGGCTTAAATATGTGAATGGAAGTAAGCATTGTGATTAGTAACAAATCACAATTTATAGTTGCAGTATTATCTGAGAATAATTTGACTACTGTATTACCCAGAAATAGGTTTTACTACTATTAACTAGAAATATTTACTTAATGATAATTGTTTTGGCAGTATCAGCCTTACTATGATGCTATTTTTGAATGCAGATCTCCAATGCAATTCCAAAACGTGTCTTTTGTGTTTTTAAAAAATGTGCTTAATTTAAATTCCAATGTTTCTTTATCCCACCAAGATGAAATTGGATAACAAATTCAGTGACTTATTTATTTTTAAAGATTAACTTAATATTTTTTAAATCACGATTGCAGATTTTTGTTTGTTCTCACTAGCTAATTTCAGCTTTGTCTTGCTGATCTTTAAAACATAGCTGATAAAATCATTTCACTGGGAAGACTGTTTCAAACATTTTTGTTTACAACAAATGGCAACTGGGGGGCCGGAGAGAACCTATTGAATTTAAGAAATCTACAATGCACAGTCAAGGCAAGTAGTACATAAAGGCAAAATGAAATTTTTTGTGCATACACTTACACAAATAAGTGTGAATAAAGGCTTTTACCCAAATCATTCAAGTTTATTCCAGACCTCATTTGTTAACGTAAAGCAGATTAACTCAATATCTACATGAAAGGCTCTTTGATACGCTGCTGCTTTAAAATTGTCAGTTGCTCTCTGAGATTTGCTCTAAACTACTTAAAACGCTTCTCTCCTTTACCCAGGCTTTCACTGGACTAAAACGGGCCAATATATAGCTATTGTGGTCATAATTGTACTTCTGAAGCCAGTAAGTTTAAAGTGATACATAGTCAAGATATAGCAAGCTGTAGTGTAATTTTACTTTCAGGGTTTGTGAAGCGGTTCTTTGGAACATTTAAATGAGCAGAGGAGAAAGGGGAAAGATTCAGAGTAGCTATTGATTAACCCAAATACAATTAGCTTACAGCACATGAGAAACCAAAGCCGCTAACTGAACATTTCTGAAAGGCATCTGTAACATATATGTAGATGTAACTTTATGTGCCACAGCAGAAGAATAAAGTTTGGAAAACATTTCAGTGCCAAGAAGTGAAATAAACTGTTTAGATGTTCAGGATGAATACAGATTTCTAGATCACCAATTTCTGTTCATATGCAGTATGTAACTGAAAATTCATTACATGCTTTTGGGGGGCAACTGTATTTTACATTTGTCCCTTCCCCCTCTTGATGAAGATACTGAATACTTGTTTTACTGTGTACCATCTATCCTATTTGCATTTTTGGATATTTAGGACCAAATTCCTGCTCCAAGTTATGTTGATGTAAATCTAGAGTTATTCCATTAACTTCAGTTGATTTACCCCCAATTTGCACTGATGTAATCAAGAGCAAAATTTGATTTGTGATTTCATAATATTCTGTTTCTATTATATGACTGTACAACAAACACCTATTTGAGGGCTTGAATGCAAGTTAAATACTAGAAAAAATATCAAACAAGAATACACACAAATCACACATGGCCAAAACAAAATGTAACAAAAATCTTTAGTGGAAAATGTTACCCTCCCCCATTTACGGATGTTAAAAAATACATAAAGTGTTCATTTTAAAATTGGAAATTAGTTTGTGACAAGGCTTGATTACATAGCCATTTGTTTCCTAAGTTCTTATTGCTGCAATATGTGAAGTAGTATTATGCAACTTCATACCTTCAACAGTAAAGTTCAACTATGTCCAGGTAAAATTATACTTGAAATTAACTAGCACTTCAATCCCTGTATTTAAACTTGAAACCGTCTTCTTAAAAATTACAATATTTACACAGAGACTGAGTGACATTTGTCACCATAAAACTGCAAGTGCACTGCATAGAGGTTCCTTATTTTGTACAAAGGGATCAACTAAATAAGATATTTTATATTTTCCTAGTTGTAAAATCCAGAATAATCCAATGGCAGATTGCAGTGTCATGAAAACTGGGTTCAGGAAGGATTTTAGCCACCATCAGGCACAGTGGATGGGAATATAGTGCAGGTCACATCTATCATTTGAAGAGATGAGGGTCATCTACCAATATATTCTAAACTTTTCAAAAGAGTGTGGTGTGACAGAAGTTATAAAAAATGGAGAGGAAAAAAAAGGGGTGGTGGTGGAAAAGTAGAATCTTGGTCCATTGAGCAGAATGGAAGGCTCATGCCTTGATTCCTAGGGCACAATCACAAAAAACTCTAGTGAGAAAGATTCTAACAATTAACTGATAACTTATGACTGTGTTTATCCTGGCCAGGGAAATCATGTTAACACTTCACTAATAAACCACATTGTGCTTGTTAGAAAACACTGTCTTGTTTTTCCCAACCACAGCATACGGGATCTAAACATGCTAGAAGCTGATTCATTAAATCACATGGTACACTGACCACTGTTTCTCTCACCAGCACAGACAGGGACCTTGTAAAATTGAGCTAGTAATTTTAGTTCCTAATCAAGCTAGTTGTTCATGGTCATACTGCCCCTCCTCCCCCCAAAAAGCAAATACTACTGTAATTGGCACCATTACTGGCAATTTCAGTAGAGACACCAAAGACTGAGTTAGCACAGAAACTACCACCATCTCACTCTTTAGAACGGAACTGAGAGGCACACTGGTAGGGAAGCTTCCCTTAATTAAAAAAAAAAAAAAAAAAAAGACCCTATTTGACAGTAGCAATCCAAGCAACTAAATTTTACAGCAGGTGTTATTACTGTGAAATACTGCAGTACTACTGCTGCCTGTGCTGTATCTCTCTTATGGGTACAAAGCACTTCAATTTTCAGTGTGGTCAATCTTCCACCTTACATAAGCAGTAAAATGAAAAATATTTAGCACTTAGATAGCATTTTAGATCTTCAAAACATTTTATAGATTTCAGCTAATCCTCACAACAACCCATGAGGTATGTAAGTATTCTTAGTTGTACAGATGCGGAAACCGAGAGAGAGAATTTAAATGACATGTCCAAGGCCACAGGGAAAGTTAGCGGCAAATCTGGTGTTAGAATTTAGGAGTTTGTCTTCCTCTCTTGTGCTCAGTCCATTTGACCATTCTCATAAAAAAAACCACACCTTTATTTTAAAAGGTGACTAAGTCATTTCAGTTTCAATTATATAAAATGTTTTATAATAGAAGTACTAAATTTATTTTAATTTTATTTTTTAATTAAGATGATTTCTTTATAATTAGATTTAAGAAATGCAATCGACATTTTGGACCAAGCTCGTTCTCTAAAACCATATGGTTTAAATAACATATAGGGTGATATCCAGCTAAACGTTTAAAACAAGGCATGGTTTAAAAATTGTGGCTTAGGTAAGTGCTACACACTATCGGGCAGAAGACCCAAATTCAAATCTCGGACATACTTGATTAGCAGGATTTAGATGCACAGAGGAAACAGTTTTTTCCAAATTCTGAGGAAAACAAAGTCCTTTATCACTCAAGGAGAAAACTTCTTGCCAATTAGGTACCACATTAAACAGACTTCCTATGCGATTTACAGGAGATAATTAAGATGTAATGAGGCCTGGAAGTGGAGGTTCGGTGAACACCATCCCTCCCTAATCCGCATGGACCTCTGTTCCCCCAGTCCTTGTATTTCATTACCCAACCAGATACCCTTTGTTTACAGGACTCTAGCCTCTAGTGGGTTGAAGCATAGGGAAGTAGTTAGGTTAGTGCTAAACTGTAGCTGTGTGGGGTTGGGAAACCCTGAAGCTAGAAATTATCGTTTAAACCAAAAAGAAGGGGAGGGGCAGGGAAGAGAAAAATTATTTGGATCTCTAACCTGAGAATTAAGACACTGTGATAGCAATCTATTTTGGTAAAAAATCATCTTAAGTTTTGACAAAAATATAGTACAGTTATGATACATGGTTTATAATTAAATCAATTTGATTTCTCTATGCCTATTTTTTTTTAAATTTGACAATTTTTAAAAAGCATTATTCACTTTGTACAGTGAGAGGAAACTCAATGCAGTGATGTTAATCACATCAGTGTCTCTAAACAGAAGGTTAGGACCTGATTCAAAGTCCCCTGAAGTCATTGGGAGTCTGTTGTATAGACTTCGGATCTTGCTCTTAGTGGATGAGTTTCAAAGAATCTCATTGAAGGCTGTCTTTAAGAAGAGAGTGTGATGAAGTAGTTTAGGTACTGAAATGGCCAGCAGAAAGGCCAGAGCTTAACAAAAACATATTCCCAGAACTTTAGTGACATCTATGAAGTTGTTACACAAGCATGCAGAAATATCTTTGCATTTGCTCTATAAGAAACACTAGATGGGGTGGGAAGATCAATGTTTAACATTCTGACATGAAAGGAAAAAAAAGAACAAAAATAGGAAAAATATGTTGTCAAGCTTATGAGATATATGTGACAAAGTTTAAAAAATTGCAAATTAAAAACACTGGACAGTGTCCCTTTAACATAAAACATGTTTAAAATGAAAGAGCAAACAAACATAACATTTTAAGTAATCTTTGACAATTTTTGAACATCAATGTAGCTACGAAAACAGCTACATTGTGTCAGTTGTCTTGAACACACAATGGGCCAGATTCATCTAAGAGGTAATTGGTAGGTGTACTATATTGTTTGAATGTTAACAAATTAGTAGGCTGACTTATTGCTGACTTAATTATTCTAGGGAATTCCCAAATTTCCATAGTTTATAAAAATTTAGAAGTTCATATTGAGGTAAATAAAGTAGTTCTGAAAATATTGGAGCCATTTGTTATGACAGTGGTTATTACTCTTAATCAATAAGAACCAGAAAAAATAAAAATATTTGTCATTATCCCTTAGAAGAATCTGCCCCAGAGGTTCAACTCTTGGTATTACCAGGAAGATTAGCAATTATTACTGTTGTTCATGTTTCTAGGACTTAATGCCCTTCAGCCAAAGGCCTATGTTTTGAAGACACTTACTTTTATAAAAAGTAAAAACTCAGACATGAACTTTAAAAGCAGCTCCAATAAATTTGTCATCCATTTGCTGGAACAATTGGAAGAAAGATGGAATAATGCAGAAGGATACAATGGTAATTCCCCATCACTAGTGCAAGAGTAGTTTTTTGCACACACAAGAAATCTCTTAAGGAAAGCGATAGGGTTTCTAGGAATGAATTTGAAGACAATTCCCTGTCTTGCAAATATTACAAAAATATGTTCAAATAGACGATATACAATATTAACTGTGAAGGGATGTTGTCCAACAAATTTTAGGGTTACCTTTTAAAGTGTATGTTTGCTCCAGCCCAGTTTTCATATTAACAATGGATTAAAATAAAAGTGAAAAAATTCTGTTGAAAAGATGGCACTTTCTGCCTTTGTATTCCATTCACATTGTTACATGCATGAATTTAACTCAAAAAGTACGTCTTGAATCAATATGACTAGCACAGTGCTACAGACTTATGCCATTTTGGGTAATATGATTGGTTTTGAGATGAACAGCTGAAGGATGGCACAGAGTTGCAAACATGATGCTATACACAGCACTGTAAAGGTGTATATACTGTACGTTTTATATAAATGTAAAAACCACATGGAAAACATTCAACAGCACAATTTAGCAGAGGTATCAAGCACAAGGCCCAAGGGCCAAATTCTTCCCCACCCACACCCCTCACAAAAAGCAATTTTATCTGGCAATTTTATCTTGCTTCCGTATTCTTGTGTTACTCTCCCTTGTTGTTCCACTATATCCGTCTATCAGTTGGCAGGATGAAAGGTATGTACATCTTAACTGCTCAAGTGCTGACACACAAAACTGAGTCAGAGCAGAGGAGAGCACCACAAATCTGGAGGTGGTGGTGGAAAAAAATCACCACAAATTCTAATTATCTTTCCAACCCTTGAATCAAATGTATATGGCCCTTGGGTAAAATAGAGTTTGAAACCCCTAGTCTAGCATAATTATTTTATCTAATGCCCCAACTTAAAAACAGTTTGTATAAATCAATAATTTACACCCTTTGAATTGTTATTGCTTAAGCAAACAGTTCAGTGTAGAAATACGTTGCAGCTGTGCACGACTTGGATGTGGATTAAAACAGATAGTGAAAGTAAAACTACACATGAATGTTGCATTAGAGTCACACCCCAACATAACACAGGTCAACAAAGGGCTGCAACAGGTACACAGCAGCTTAATGCCAACATCCTGAACCAACTCTGAAGACTCAAATGTTGCCTTAGATTTCTTGTCTAAAGTATATCACTTTTTTTTGTTTTGTTTTAAATTAAGGCAATGAAATGGCTACAGTTCCTAAAGTTCATTTTAGGGGAACAAAAATATACACCTTTTTCCTTCTGAACTTTAGGCAGCAGAATATAATGTAGAAACCTGCATTACATAAAACATGCAACATCAGGTGATGTAGAAAAACAAAACTAAACACAAGTTAAAAAATACCATTTGGTGTTTTTCCCTTGGATCATAAACTCAATCTTCAGAGAGAAAACATAAAGCTTCAATCAGCTACACTGTTTACAGTTTTGTATGTGTCTACATCATACTCTAATATGGTTTTCAAGAAAAAAAAATCTTTAAAAGTTTGTCCAGCCACTTATGTTTTAAGCTAATGGGGAAAAGGCACTATTTTTCACTGTGCCCATATCTGTTTGCACATATATGGAATTTTCTTTTAAATTTCAATTTGTTGTTCATTCTCTACAACATACAAGTAATGACAGATTGTGAGTAACACAATAGCAGAAGCTGATTCAAAGTTGACCTCTCCTATTCAACTGTGTTATATCAAACTTCCAGGCTCTCTAAAATCTGAGATGGCTGCAAAGAACCCAGAAACAGGTACAAGGTTTAGTCAGCTTTCAGCATTTCTCAGTGCATTTTGCAGAAAGGGTCTAAATTAGGCATAGAGTTTTGTTGTTGTTTATTTTACACAGAGGAGTCCACCAACATTTGCCATAAATTCTTCTAAACTCTTTAGGAAGGCCATCTTCTGCTTACGGTCCAGTGAAGGAGGAGTGCTGCTTGCAGTAAGCTTGTTGAATGCATCTGCTAACCGCTGGTAAATGACTGGATCTTGTTGACTTGATAGTAATGTTTCAACTAGTTCTGAATATTCAGCCTGTTGAAGAAACAGCAGTGATTACTACACAGGAAATAGAATACAAATATATCCACACACCTTTCTTTGTCAGGAGGAAAAATGCCCACAAACTTTGTGGTGGAAAGTTATAAGTTGTTTCCAGAGATTTAGATAAGAATACCGAGTTACGAACTAGGTAAGACCTTCAGCCAGATCAAGTGGCTGCCTTGATAAAGCTCTAAAAGCCTTCAGCTCCAGTCACTGCTGTCACAATTTCCAGGTAACTGCACCTGTATTTCCCTCTTTCCCCCCAGTGGTCCACTCCAGGAGTGCCCAGTCAGGTCTCCAGCCACCACCTGTCTCTGGGCAAGGACCATTATCCTACTGCCTTCTAATGGGGTTTTATGGCTGCACAATTCCCTACTTTACACTGTGCTATCCCCACCAAGCCAGTCTACCTAAAGACTAACACCTGTGCTTTGCTTTCTCTCTAAGGGCTATGAACAATGTATGGCCAGCAACTACAAGTTATCACACAGCTCTTTCTAAGCAAGCACATGTATTCTTAAAGTAACTGTGTTACAGAGAAAACATTAAAACAACAAAAGTTCCTAAATGCATGATAAAAGCTTACCAGAATCACGCAGCAGTCTTATGGGGCCCTAATAGGCCAAAGTCTCTCCAACCCTTCTGCAAGGGTTGGGGGCTCCCTTTGAACAGAAGGTTTTTGCCCATTTTAAACCCAGCCTTTTTTAATCAAAAACCCCTTTGTGTCTGTTGGTCTGTGGAAAACCCCAGTTTGAACCAGTATATGCAAGCCTCCCCAGGGGTACCACCTCTCTGGAGGTGTTTACAACCTAAGTGATTCACCTTAATCAACCCCCACTGCTTTTGGTTCCTGGAGGAGTTGTGGTAATTCTGCCTCCTGGAGCTGAATACAAGCCCTGGCCCCCAGCGATACATAAACCATTCATAAACTTAATACAATAAGGTCTGCAAAGATATTGCAACATCTGTCACAACTTAAATTCCCTCTAAGTTGCGCGGTCACGCAGTAGCCTATTAAATGCCGCAGGGCGCTCAGGGCTGCAGTGGCGAGTGATGCCTTTCCTCCAGCCCCGGACTTGCCGCGGCAGAGAGAGGCGCCTCTCCCCCCACCAGCCCAGGTGTTGCTGCAGGGAGAGAGAGATGGGGGGAGTCCTCTCCCCCTGATGTAGCCCCCGGGCAGCCTGCACCCCAAGCCCCTCATCCCTGGCCCCACCCCAGAGCCTGCACCCTCAGCCAGAGTCCTCAGCCCCCCCCCAGACCTGAGACCCCTCACGCACCCCAAACCCTTCATCCCCGGCCCCACCCCAGAGCCTGCACCCTCAGCTGGAGTCCTCACCGCCCTGCACTCCAACTCTCTGCCCCAGCCCTGAGACCCCTCCCCACAGCCGCTACATTAATTTTGTTAGGTGCACCAATATGGAGGTGATGTGTCACACATCACCTCCATATCAGTGCACATAACAAAATTCATTCTGCACATGCGTGGGAAAAATTCAAGAGAACACTGGTCACAATCACCATTAACAACATTGCAGCTTAGATGAGTGCAGGGCCATTGCTCTTCCTGCTTGTAATGAGTCCCCTCACACTAGACTGCTTCCTGATTCCCATTTCTGTCAGACTCATCCCCACAAACTGCTTCTCTCTCAAAGTCTTTCACTGCCTCCCCACTACTTTTCTTTCACCCAAACTCATCCTCCATCCAGTATCTTTGGCATCCTCCAACCCCACCCTGCACCCTTTTCCTTTCCCTCCTAGTCTCATGCTCATTCATCTCCTCTACATACATACATATTTCTCTACCCACACCTGTAAAAAGAAACCTTAATTTTTGAATAAAGTAACAAAAAATGGCAACATGAAATGTGCAGTAACCTAAGGAAATGCGTGACCTTACATTTGGAGCCTTCGTGTTCTCCATTCCCTATTCCCTCTTTTTTTTTTAAATCTTCATTTGTCACATCATGCCTAAGTAGATAACGAGCATCCTACACACTCTCTGCAAAGTGCATACCACACCTTTGTAAGCTGCATGAAAAATAACTGCCATTTTCACCAGCACAGATCAAACATGAAGGTGGGCGAAGATATAAATAACATTTCTCACCAATGGTAAAGTAACAGCAATGAAACAGTTTGATTGAAAGCATTCCTGTTGTGCTACAAAAATATAAGCTAGCTTTGTCCAAACTCCCAACTCATAGACTTTAAGGTCAGAAGGGACCATTATGATCATCTGGTCTGACCCCCTGCATGCTGCAGGCCACAAGACCCTTCCCTGGACTCTGCCGTTGAAGTCCCCAATCCTGTGTTTTAGTGACTTCAATCGGTAGAGACCCTCCTGCTAGTGATCCCTGCCCCATGCTGCGGAGGAAGGCGAAAAACCTCCAGAGGCTCAGCCAATCTACCCTGGAGGAAAATTCCTTCCCGACCCCAAATATGGCGATCAGTAAGACCCCGAGCATGTAGGCAAGAGTCTCTAGCCTGACCCTTGTTGGCCATTATACTATTTACGTACCATTGCTTGGCTACTATGTTTTACCATTAAACCATTCCCTCCATAAACTTATCTAACTTAATCTTAAAACCAGACAGGTCCGTCGCCCCCACCGTTTCCCTTGGAAGGCCGTTCCAATATTTCACCCCTCTGACAGTCAGAAACCTTCGTCTAATTTCAAGCCTGAACTTCCCCACGGCCAGTTTATATCCATTCGTTCTCGTGTCCACATTAGTACTAAGCTGGAATAATTCCTCTCCCTCCCTTGTATTTATCCCTCTGATATATTTAAAGATAGCAATCATATGTATACAATTTTGTATGAGAGGTGCAAACTCCTTGGCTAAAACTCCATATAGTGTTTTGCAGAGAACAGACTTAAACATTTTATTAAAGCTAATGTTAAAAAATGATATAATATACAGGTTAAGAAAAGAGTGTCTGTATATCTGGGTATAGTGTTTAGATTATCCACAAATACAAAGTTTGTTTTAAAAGTCATAAGATACATATAGTACATAACCAGCAATAACCCAAATTTAGATGAATAAATTTAACAATACAGTTTAGATATTAGCATCCAAATATTTGGGTACATTACTCATAAAAAGTTATACAGAGAGTTGGTTGTGAAAAGCAAATATATCAACAAGTGAAGATTGTCTCAGTAATTGAGAATTTAGGGTAGGTTGTCTGCTAAAAAATACAATCCATCAGGGAAGTATCTGAGTTACCTTCCTGTCTGTGCTTCTCATCAGCACTGCAGCTCATCTCTTCTGACACTGCCTATGTCTGGTGATGTGTTCTAGGTAGATGTCTCTCAACCACCTGATGGCGTCTGACACCATAAGTCGCCACATCAGCCGAGCATAGCATTGACCAATTCCACATTCTCTCAACACTCGCTCGTTACTGGGATCCCATGCGCCCAGGCCTCTGATGATCAGCGCATGAGTTTGAACCTTGTAGCCCCCTAGCTCTCAAGGTGTCAGCCAGAGGTGTATTCTCTGAGAGCCGGGGCTACGAGGTTCAAACTCACTCACTGATCGCCGGAGCCCTGGGCGTATGAGACCCCTACTACAACTCACATCATTCTTTTTCCTATACAGGCCATTTCCTCAGTTATCCAGTTAATCCATACTTCCCAAGTAAGAAACAGCTGAAAATCCTAGAAGAGTTATCACGAGAGACTAACACTTCAAATCTTCAAAAAAAGATTTGTAAATGCTGTTTTTGCCTTAAAATCAAATCACCAAACCAACCAACCAAAACAAAACAAAAAACTAATGATGGTCTGGGCCCAAAAAGACACTTGTGGGAAAAAATGCCCTCCTTTCAGTGGAGAGGCATTAAACAAAAACTATGGAACACTGAAGACAGCCCAAATGACTGCTAGGAAGTGAAAATTACACTTCTGACTATCTCTAGGCTCATAGGGAAGGTTGAATTGGGGGAAGGAATGGAATTTATCTGGGAGAAGATTTTGGTCTTTTTAATTTTCTTTTGTTTGGTGCCCAGAAGGCTCATCAAATCCACCATCTTCTTTCAGCCCCATGGGGGACTGGATTGTGGGGAAAGAGGAGGATCAGAATTGCATGTTGTGGTTGCCACATTTTCTTCATTTTTTCTCCGAGGAGTATGGAAAGTCTGTGTGTAAAAAACGGTTACTCACCTTTGTAACTGTTGTTCTTCGAGATGTGTTGCTCATATCCATTCCAATAGGTGTGTGCGCCTCACGTGCACGATAGTTGGAGAAAATTTTCTACCCTAGCAACACCCGGTGTGTCGGCTGTGGAGCCCCCTGGAGTGGCGCCTTCATGGCGCTGGATATATACCCCAGCCGACCCAGCGCCCCCTCAGTTCCTTCTTGCCGGTTACTCCGACAGTGGGGAAGGGGGGCGGGTTTGGAATGGATATGAGCAACACATCTCGAAGAACAACAGTTACAAAGGTGAGTAATCGTTTTTTCTTCTTCGAGTGCTTGCTCATATCGATTCCAATAGGTGACTACCAAGCCTTACCTAGGCGGCGGGGTCGGAGTGAGACATCGCTGTGTGCAAAACCGCTGAACCAAATGCAGCATCATCTCTGGATTGCTGTACAAGCGCATAGTGAGCGGCGAAGGTGTGGACTGATGACCAAACTGCAGCTCTACAAATGTCCTGGATCGGGACTTGAGCCAGGAAGGCAGTTGAGGAGGCTTGAGCCCTCGTGGAGTGGGCGGTGAGGTGTGGCGTTGGGACACCAGCCAGGTCGTAGCAAGCACGAATGCAGGACGTGATCCAAGAGGAGAGACATTGGGAGGAGACCGGTAGGCCTTTCATCCGGTCGGCTACTGCAACAAAGAGTTGCGTCGTCTTTCTAAATGGTTTTGTACGCTCAATATAGAAAGCAAGGGCCCTGCGCACATCCAAGGAGTGAATACACTGGTCTTGGCGTGTGGCGTGCGGCTTAGGATGGAAGACCGGGAGGAATATATCCTGGTTCACATGAAAAGCTGATACTACCTTGGGAAGGAAGGCAGGGTGGGGGCGAAGCTGCACTTTGTCTTTATGGAAGACTGTGTACGGAGGCTCAGACGTGAGGGCCTTGAATTCCAAAACACGCCTTGCTGAAGTTATGGCTACAAGGAAGGCTGTCTTCCAAGATAGGTAAAGGAGTGAGCAGGTAGCCAATGGATCGAACGGGGGTCCTGTGAGCTTGGAGAGAACCAGGTTAAGATCCCATGCCAGAACAGGTTGGTGTTGCTGTGGGTAGAGGCGGTCTAAGCCCTAGAGGAATCTGACAACCATCGGGTTAGAGAAGACCGAGGAAGCGTGTTCTCTTGGGTGGAACGCCGATATAGCGGCCAGGTGAACCCTGACTGAAGATATTGCCAAGCCCTGCTGTCTCAGGGACAGGAGATACTCAAGTATGAGAGGAATAGACGCCTGCAAGGGGGGCGTGGCCCGCTGCTGGCACCAACAGGAGAACCACTTCCACTTGGCTAAGTAAGTGGTCCATGAAGAGGGCTTTCTACTTCCCATCAGAATCTGTTGCACAGGATGAGAGCATTGCAGCTCTGTCCGATTCAAGCATGGAGCATCCACGCTGTAAGGTGGAGCGATTGCAGGTCGGGGTGACAGAGTCGGCCGTGGTCCTGGGAGATCAAGTCTGGGCACAAGGGAAGCATGATCGGAGTTTGAACCGATAGCTCCAGAAGCGTGGTGTACCAGTGCTGCCTTGGCCAAGCTGGAGCGACTAGAATCAGACGTGCCTGGTCTCTGCGTAGTTTGAGCAGTACCCTGTGGACCAGTGGGAATGGAGGAAAAGCGTAGAACAGCTGGACTTTCCACGTTAGAAGGAAAGTGTCCGACAGGGAGCCCAGAGATCGCCCTTGTAGGGAGCAGAACACGTGGTACTTCCTGTTGGCTCGTGATGCGAACAGGTCTACCTGGGGAAATCCCCACCTCTGGAAGATGGAATAGATGATGTCAGGGCGAATCGACCACTCGTGCGTCTGGAAGGATCTGCTGAGACGGTCTGCCAGAGTGTTCTGGACTCCAGGGAGGAACGATGCCATGAGATGTATCGAGTAGGCAATGCAGAACTCCCACAGGCGAATGGCTTCTTGGCACAGGGGAGATGACCGGGCTCCTCCTTGCTTGTTGATGTAGAACATGGCCGTGGTGTTGTCTGTGAGGGCTAACACACAGCGGCCACGTAGGAGACTGAGAAATGCCTGACAGGCTAGGCGCACCGCCATCAGCTCTCCAACATTGATGTGCAGAGCTAGTTGGGATGCGGTCCACAGGCCTTGGGTATGGTGCTCCCCGAGGTAAGCACCCCAACCTAGAGATGAGGCGTCCGTGACCAGGTGCAGGGAGGGTTGTGGGGCGTGAAACGGCACTCCTGCACAAACCGCCTTGTGATCCAGCCACCAGGTGAGAGAGGTCAAGACCGAGTTTGGAATCGTGACCACCATGTTCAGGCTGTCCCGAGAAGAGCGGTACACCGAGGACACCCAGGCCTGAAGTTGACGAAGCCGAAGTCTGGCATGCCTGGTTACATAAGTACAAGAGGCCATGTGACCCAACAGACCGAGGCACATCCTTACAGTGGTAATCGGGAAGGCCTGGAGTCTCTGGATGATGTTCGCGATGGTGCGAAACCGAGTGTCTGGCAGAAGAGCTCGGGCGAGTGTGGAGTCTCAGACTGCCCCGATAAACTCTATTCTCTGGGTCGGCTCCAGAGTGGACTTCTCTTTGTTGAGTAGAATGCCTAAGTCGTGGAATGTTTGTAGTATTATCTGGACGTGCGCCCGAACTTGCTCCCTGGTGCAGCCGCGGACCAGCCAGTCGTCTAGATACGGGAACACCTGTATCCTTTGTCGCCGAAGGTATGCTGCAATGACGGCCATACGTTTGGTGAACACTCTCGGAGCCGCGGACAGTCCGAAGGGAAGGACGGCAAATTGGTAGTGTACCTTGTTTACTACAAAACGAAGGACGCGCCTGTGAGGGGGGTAGATCGCTATATGAAAATATGCGTCCTTCATGTCGAGGGCGGCATACCAGTTCCCAGGATCCAGGGAAGGAATGATGGTCCCAAGGAGACCCTTTACTATGGGTCTTTACTTTACTATGAATTTGTTGAGTCCGCGTAAGTCTAAAATGGGTCGCAGACCCCCTTTTGCTTTGGGGATCAGGAAGTAGCGGGAGTAAAACCCCTTGCCCCTTAACTCTGGGGGAACCTCTTCTATGGCCCCCATAGAGAGGAGCCCAAAAACCTCCTGTTTTTGGGCTCCTCTCAGAGATGCTCGTGAGAAGGGTCCCTGAAGAGGGACGGGGAGGGAGGGTACGAAGAAAACTGGAGAGCGTATCCCCTCTCCACTGTGCGAAGGACCCAACAGTCCGAAGTTATAAGGGACCAAGCATGGTGGAAACGGGAGAGGCGATCCCGAGAGAAAGGAAATGGATCCTGGGTAGTGGCTGGTGCGCCGCCCTCGGGCGCAGCTTCAAAAGTTTTGTCTAGGTCCAGAAGGTGGCCTAGGAGGGCCTTGGCTCTGACCGGGTTGGGGTCCGGTCGACCTCCGTCTACCACCTCGTCCCCGCCTTCTGGGGAAGTCCTGTCTCGGACGAGGAGGGTAGAACCTTTGTGGCTGTGGCCTAAAGGACCTGCGTTGAGGGTCCTGGGACATGCATCCCCAGGGAGTGCATGATGGTTCTGGCGGTAACCCTGAAACCTGGGGCCAGGAGACACGTCGCATGGCTATCCCAGACACTAGTGTCCTGGCGGCCGAGTCTGCAATGTCGAGGGAGGCCTGTAAGGAGGTTCTGGCCACCTTTTTGCCCTCCTCCACCAGGGCCCCGAACGCCTCCCTCGAGTCCTGGGGGACCAACTCTTTAAATTTCCCCATGGAATTCCACGAGTTATAATTGTACCGACTTAAGAGTGCCTGTTGGTTTGCGGCCCTGAGCTGCAGACCCCCCGCCGAATAAACCTTGCGTCCAAACAAATCAAAGCGCTTAGCGTCCTTTGATTTGGGCGCTGCCACCTGCTAGCCATGGCGCTCTCTGGCGTTCACTGATGAGACTACCAGGGAACACGGTGGGGGATGTGTGTAGAGGTACTCATAGTCTTTAGAGGGAACAAAGTACTTCCTCTCTACCCCTCTGGCAGTGGAAGGGATGGAGGCCGGGGTTTGCCATATGGACGTAGCGTTAGCCTGAATTGTACGGATAATGGGCAACGCCACCCAGGTTGGGGCATCAGATGAAAGGATGGTCACCACCGGGTCGTCCACCTCCACTATCTCCTCGGCCTGTAGGTCCATACTTCGTGCCACACTACGTAACAAGTCTTGGTGGGCACGAAGATCTATAGGAGGTGGGCCTGAGGGTGTTGTACCTGCCCTTGCCTTATCTGGGGAAGATGAGGACGCCGCCTCAGGGGGTAAAGGATCTGTTTGCGGGTCCGGCTCCAACGGACTTGGAGGTGCAGGATCCCCTGCACCAGGGTCTGGTGCCTGCGTGGGCATCGGCGCCGGAGCCTCCATGCCCCCGGGGGAGGACGGGAGATGGTGGCCTCAGGAACCCTGGGCTCAGAGTGAGTTGAGTGAGAGGCCGCTGGTGGAGCCCCTTGAGCCTGGTGATATGCCCAAGGGGTCCAGAAAGACCAATGCGCAGGGTCTTGTCGAAGGTTTTCTGCCCCCTCCTGCCAATGACCTAAGTCGTCTGCAGGTTGACCCTGAGCAGGGTACGGTGAACGGGGAGCCCCTTCAGACGAGTGAGACGCTGATCTCGAGGGCCAGGGCGGTGCTGAGCGTGGGTGTAGGGATTCGTCCTGGTACGGTGCCGAGCGGTGCCAATCCCTCGGTGAGCGGTCTCTCTGCAGTGCTGGTGAATGGTACCGGGATCGAGAACGGTGCCGATGTCCATGTCGGTACCGGGATCCGGATCTGGATCGGGACGACGAAGACTGTCTGTAAACTCGGTGCCGGGAGCGGCCTCGCGAATGGGAGCAGCGCTCGTACCGGTGCCGAGAACTGCGCCTGGACTCCGACCGGTACCGATGCTCGGGTCGATGCCGAGAAGAAGACCAGTGCCGGGAGGTAGATCTGTGCCGCGAGTACGACCGGCGCCGAGATGGAGATCGGTGCCGGGACTGTGAGCGGCGTCAAGACCTGCTCCGAGACCGGGAGCGGTGCCACGAGTCCACGCCCGGAGATGACGGGCATATCAGGGTCGGCTTGCCCCTGGACTGTACCGTACAAAGGGCGTGCGCTGCCGCGGGTTGAGAAGGCGCCGGCTCCGTGAGGGCGATGAGGTCTCTCACCGTGGCACACGTCTCTGGTGTAGAGGGGAGACAGGGCTCCACCACCTGGCGGGGCGGTGAGCCAGTCCGCACCGGACTCAACGGCTCTACACCCGGTGCCGGAGTCAACGGTGCTGATAACACTTGCACCCTCTGGCGTTCGGAAGCCGGGCGCGGCTCTACCACCGGTGCGGGGGGAGCCGGTGCCTGTTGGACGGCAGCGTCCTGAGTCTTGCGAGGCCTTTTATGTCCCAGAGATAGGGACTGGTGCTGAGGGGCTTGCGGCGGACGCAGTGCCGAGGGAGGACGGTGCTGTGGCGCCTTCTCCACGTCTGCTCGCGGTGCCATGACGGAAGGTGCCGCTGGGGCGCTACACACCGAGGCGCTCGGTGCCGGAACCTGGCGCGCCGCAGGAGGATCTGGGCTAAGTGCCACCTCCATGAGGAGCTGCTTAAGCCTGAAGTCCCGCTCCTTTTTCGTCCTTGGCCTGAAAGCCTTGCAAATCTTGCACTTGTCTGTCTGGTGAGACTCCCCTAAGCACTTCAGACAGGAGTCATGGGGGTCTCCCGTTGGCATAGGCCTAGCACATGTCGCGCACGGCTTAAAGCCGGGAGCCTTGAGCATGAGCCCCGCTGTGCGCCCGGGGGGGAAATAAGAGCCCCCTTAACCCCCGCTAACTACGAAAAACTATAACTACTCTTCAAACTATTAACAACAGCTACTAATCTAAAGAACACAATTAACAACTATCAACAAGAGGTAACGGGTAAAGCTAGGGAGAATGGAGAACAGCTATGCCGCGCTCCACAGTTCCAACGACCGTCACGGGTGGTAAGAAGGAACTGAGGGGGCGCTGGGTCGGCTGGGGTATATATCCAGCGCCATGAAGGCGCCACTCCAGGAGGCTCCACAGCCGACCCACCGGGTGTTGCTAGGGTAGAAAATTTTCTCCGACGATCGTGCACGCAGCGCACACACACCTATTGGAATTGATATGAGCCAGCACTCGAAGAAAAACATACGACTCTGGACATCTCATTTAGGATTTTGACTTGCACTTCTGAACTTTTACATTATTTCCATATGAGTAAACTGCATTTCTGTTCAGGGTGAACAACTCAAAGGATGGCCTGTGGGGTCATGTCCAGTCGTGACTATCTACAAATAAATAATGGGTATCACTAGGGAGAATAAAAATCCAGCCTGAAAGTATTATGGAAAGAGAATTAAGACTAATAACTACATGTGCAGGACTGGACTAGTCAGTCACAGAAAAAAGGCTTATTCAGCATACCACTTAGAGTGGAGATTGTAAAAACAACTCAATCAATCAGAACACAGCTGTTTTTTGGAAGGGAGGATGTCATACCCAAATGTTAATATGGAACTGGATTTGAACAGAGAAGTGGTGGCTCACAAAGAAAAACACTTTTTCTTATAAAAGCAGTGAATTGCTCTAACAGACACAAAACACCTTGAGGAGCTGAGACTGGACACTCAGACCACATGCAGACCAGCAGCAGTTTACCAGTACAGGAACGTGGTAAACTTTACCAGCAAATGCTCATATGCACACAGCTATACCTGCAAAACTGTGCTTTGTATCAGAATAATAACCCACCAACCCTAGGTATAACTGCTTCGACCTTGGGGACTTCTGCCAGTCAGGGTCCAGGATCACACCTCCTCACGCCCCTGACTGACAGTGATGCCAGCAGAAGTCTGGAGTTTAGTTATAGCCTGTACTGAGCTATATCTATAATCTATATCTATCTATATAAAATATAGTTGTACCAGTACAATCCCTATACTGGTATAGCTTATTCCCCTTCCCAAATGGGAATAAACTATATTAGAATAAGCACTTTTATATTGGTTTTACTGTGTCAACACTTGGGGGTGGTGGTGTTCCCATTATTAGTATAGTTAAAGTGGTATAATATGTGTATGTAAACGAGGACTAAATGAACAACCTGGTACAGTGACAAATTTTTTTGCTGGGACACACCCACATACGGGTGAATACCAGACTATCCATCATGTACGGTTTTTTGTGTTTATTTTTGTATTATAAAAGTCATTGCTCCCCTCAGCGATATTTTTAACAGTCAGTCTGAGGCACGTTCGCTGCCTGTTTTTATTCTCTCTTTATTCCCCACTACTTGGCTTTAAGCAGGGCTCAGATTGAGCTAGTTTGGCGTACCAGCCTTGGTGTGCTATGCGCAAACACACCTGAGTGGATTATATGCCTACACCCGTATATCAAAAAACGACAGATACAGAACAGGTAAGTAACTGTTTTCTCTCTATCACATATGCAAGTCATCAGAATGAGCCACGGCTCATGGTAGATTATGCTGATGTTTAAAACATGATTGTGTGTGCTCTCTGAGCACCACTGGGCTCCTTAGGTGGTGCCTGAACATATCCCTGAGATCTGCTGGACTCCTTGGGTTTAGCTCCTTCTTGATTGGGAGAGAAATAAATTGGTGATAACGTATTAACCCTAGATATTAAAAAATCTGAGGCACCCAAAATCATGAGTGGCTTAAAATCAAGAGATTATAAATTTTGGGGTTCATTTTGTTTGCCTTGGGTTTCTGAGCTTTTAGGGTGCACTTGGGTCACATTGTCAAATGTTTTTCTTCACAACCATGGAAGTTAGAATTGTACTGTTCTGTTTTTAATGAAGGTTGAAATTTCTCATGTAACAACTCGTCTCCAGGAGCTAAGCTTTAAGGAAAATATCAAATATTGGTAAGTGTTGGCAACCCTAACCAAGGGCTGGAAACAGCGTCCATAAGGACGGCATGCATGTCATGCACCTCCTTATGGCCCCTCTCTAGGCTATATAAGAGTGGTGGAACCCTGATTACCATCAGTTCCTTCACATCCCAGGGAGCTAGACTAAGTCTCCAATGATGAGGGGTGGGTTGTGGAATACACGTCAGCACCCACATATTGAAGAACAGTTACAGAACAGGCTTGAGAGTCCACCTAATTGGAATCGATATGAGCAAGCACTCGAAGAAGGCAGCTACTCACTTTTGTAACTGTTGTTCTTCGAGATGCGTTGCTCATATCCATTCCAAACCCGCCCTCCTTCCCCTCTGTCGGAGTAGCCAGCAAGAAGGAACTGAGGGGGCGCTGAGTCAGCAGGGGCATATATCCGGCGCCATAAAGGCACCACTCCAGGGAGCACCTCAGCCGACCCACCGAGTGTTGCTAGGGTAAAAATCTTCCGACTATTGTGCACATGGCGCGCGCACACCTAACTGGAATATATATATATGAGCAACACATCTCAAAGAACAACAGTTACAAAGGTGAGTAACCGTCTTTTTCTCTGTGCTGGTATGTCCGATAACACAGGAGGTCCGCTGTACATCAGTACCTGCAACAATTCCAGGTCCATCAGCTCCTTCAACTTTAGGACACAGTTTGCAAATGCTGACTGCCACGTTACTGATGAAGAAACAGGCACTGTCCATGGTCGGGGTATCGGCAGATAAAATGTCGATTACCGAATCCTCGACCTCCACCACCTCCTCCACCTGGAGGTTCATGTTTTGTGCCACCCTGCGAAGCAAGTCTTGGTGTGCACGGAGACCTATAGGTGGGAGGCCAGAAGAGGACGTACCCACCACCGCCTCGTCAGCCGAAGACGAGGAGGATACGCCCAGGACTAATGGGCCCTGGGGCAAGTCTTGCTGGGGGGGGGGGGGGGGGGGTCCGGCTGCCCTAGGTCCACCATGCTAGGGGCATGGGCCTGAACTGAGGGTAGGGCCGTCGCCTCTGAGCCCCCTGCAGCGGCGGGGGGGGGGGGGGGGGGGGGGAGCGCGACTGACAGTGGTCTCCGGGACCTGGGGTTCCGAGTGGGCAGAGCAAGAGGCCCCCGAGGGGACACCTTGGGCTTGATGGTATGCTCAAGGGGTCCAAAAGGACCATTGTGGGGGTCCCTGAACAGGATCCTGCCCTTCGTCGTGGCATTGACTAGTGCCGTCCGCGTCTTGGTCATGGACATGGTAGCCACTTTCCGCTTGGGACGACCTCAAGTTAGGGCGGGACGGCCAAGATGGAGCCGCCCGCTCATGCTGGGTCACACTGTCCTGCCTTGTTGCCTAGCACCGCGCAGATGGAGATCGGCACCGCGGTCTTGAGCGGTACCGCAACCTGGATCGGGACCAGTGGTCATATCGGTGCCGGGAGGTAGATCTGGATCTCGACGAAGATCGACAGGCTGGGCGGTGCTGGAATCGACTCCGAGTAGATCGGCGCCAGGATCGGTACCGACCATACTGGGAAGATCTTCGTGAGGCGAAGCGGCACCGCGAGTGCGAATGGTGCTGAGATGGTGATCGGTGCCAGGACTGCGAGCAGTGCCGTGGACAAGACCAATGTTTGGATCAGGACCGCGACCTGGACTGGGATTGGTGCCGACCCGTCTCGCTCTGCGACGGAGGGCACATCATGGAGGGTTTCCCTTTTGAGGGAACAGCCCGCACCAGCGGTACCGAAGGTTGTGACAATCCTGGCTCAGTGAGCGCAATCAGGTTGCGTGGCGTGGAGAAAGTCTCCGGGGTGGAAGGTAGGCCAAGCTCAACCGCAGTACGCATCGGGGAGCTTATGTGCACTGGACTCAACGGCGCTTGAGGCACCGGAATTGCCGGTGCCGGAGTTGGAGCCTTCGCGGAGCGGTCTGGCACGGGACGCTGCTCCAAGGGGGGCACAGGCAGTGCCGGCAACTGTACAGGAGCAGAAGGTTGCTTGTGCTGCTTCTTGGGTCCCAGAGACAGCGAGCGGTGCCGCGCTGGTAGCAGTGCCGGAGACGTCCAGTGCCGGGAGTCTTTGCGGGTGCCAGGTCATGAAGCTGTTGTTTCCAGTGCCGGAGGCGCGCTTTGGACCAACGGGGCCAGGTCTCGGCACGGAGCCGAAGACATTGGGCTAAGTGCCGCTTCCACAAGGAGCTGCTTCAAGCGAAAGTCCCGCTCCTTTTTAGTCCGAGGCTTGAATGCCTTACAAATGTGGCACTTATCTGATTGATGGGATTCCCCCAGGCACTTCAAACAGGAGTCGTGGGGGTCTCCCATAGGCATCGACTTAAGGCAGGCCGAGTACGGTTTGAAAATGAGCCCTGGTACCGGGAGGGAGGGAAGGGGAGAAACCCCAATTACTATGTACACTAACAACAATAACAACTATTAACTACTATTAACTACAACTATAAACTACTAACAACTACTCTATAACAAGTATCTACAAGTATAAATGAGCTAAGAGCTAGGGAAGTGGAGATCAGCTAAGCCGTGCTCCACAGTTCCAACGATTGTCACGGGCAGTAAGAAGGAACTGAGGGGGCACTGGGTCAGCAGGGGCATATATCTGGCGCCATAAGGGCGCCACTCCAGGGGGCGCCTCAGCCGACCCACCGAGTGTTGCTAGGGTAAAAATCTTCCGACGATCGTGCACGCAGCGCACGCACGCCTAATTGGAATCGATATGAGCAAGCACTCTAAGAAGAATAAATCTGATGCTGTCATAAAGGCTTGCGAGGTGATAGGTACCAAAAGGAACAGCGCCAGACAGCATACTGTGACATCCGTAGGTAATGGACTGGATAGCTCTCTCTCTCGAGTCAACGGTACGGTACCAGGATCCTCCCACCTCATTACTGGGGAGACATAGGTTAATGGGTCTTGATGTCGCTGACAGCCTTTTCTGGACGAAGAGGACGATCAATTTCTCTTTGATTTCTGATGGCGCTGATTAGTTTTATGGGTCTTCTGGGGCAGGTGAACAAGCCCTTTCTCTTCTCTTCAGGAAGAAAGGAGAGCAGCAGAATATGGACCCTGGACTTCAGAAAAGCAGACTTTGACTCCCTCAGAGAACAGATGGGCAGGATCCCCTGGGAGAATAACGTGAAGGGCAAAGGGGTCCAGGAGAGCTGGCTGTATTTTAAAGAATCCTTATTGCGGTTGCAGGAACAAACCATCCCGATGTGTAGAAAAAATAGTAAATATGGCAGGCAACCAACGTGGCTAAACAGTGAAATCCTTGCTGATCTTAAACGCAAAAAAGAAGCTTACAAGAAGTGGAAGATTGGACAAATAACCAGGGAGGAGTATAAAAATATTGCTCAGGCATGCAGGAGTGAAATCAGGAAGGCCAAATCACACTTGGCGTTGCAGCTAGCAAGAGATGTTAAGAGTAACAAGAAGGGTTTCTTCAGGTATGTTAGCAACAAGAAGAAAATCAAGGAAAGTGTGGGCCCCTTACTGAATGAGGGATGCAACCTAGTGACCAAGGATGTGGAAAAAGCTAATGTACTCTATGATTTTTTTGCCTCTGTCTTCACGAACAAGGTCAGCTCCCAGACTGCTGTACTGGGCAGCACAGCATAGGGAGGAGGTGACCAGCCCTCTGTGGAGAAAGAAGTGGTTCGGGACTATTTAGAAAAGCTGGACGTGCGATTGGGGGAGGTCCTGGATGCCTGGAAAAAGGCTAATGTAGTGCCCATCTTTAAAAAAGGGAAGGAGGAGGATCCGGGGAACTACAGGCCAGTCAGCCTCACCTCAGTCCCTGGAAAAATCATGGAGCAGATCCTCAAGGAATCAATTATAAAACACTTAGAGGAGAGGAAAGTGATCAGGAACAGTCAGTATGGATTCACCAAGGGGAAGTCGTGCCTGACTAACCTAATTGCCTTCTATGATGAGATAATTGGCTCTGTGGATGAGGGGAAAGCAGTGGATGTGTTATTCCTTATCAAAACCTTTGCTAAAGACACGGTCTCCCACAGTATTCTTGCCGCCAAGTTAAAGAAGTATGGGCTGGATGAATGGACTGTAAGGTAGATAGAAAGCTTGTGAGATCGCCGGGCTCAACGGGTAGTGATCAATGGCTCCATGTCTAGTTGGCAGCCGGTTTCATGTGGAGTGCCCCAAGGGTCGGTCCTGGGGCCGGTTTTGTTTAATATCTTTATTAATGATCTGGAGGATGGTGTAGACTGCACTCTCAGCAAGTTTGCAGATGACACTAAACTGGGAGCCTGGTAGATACACTGGAGGGTAGGGATCGGATACAGAGGGACCTAGACAAATTAGAGGATTGGGCCAAAAAAAAAAACCAAAAACAAAAACAGAAACAAACTGATGAGGTTCAACAAGGACAAGTGCAGAGTCCTGCACTTAGGACGGAAGAATCCTATATACTGCTACAGACTAGGGACCGAATGGCTAGGTAGCAGTTCTGCAGAAAAGGACCCAGAGGTCACAGTGGACGAGAAGCTGGATATGAGTCAACAGTGTGCTCTTGTTGCCAAGAAGACTAACAGCATTTTGGGCTGTATAAATAGGGGCATTGCCCGCAGATCGAGGAACGTGATCATTCCCCTTTATTCGACATTGGTGAGGCCTCATCTGGAGTACTGTGTCCAGTTTTGGGCCCCACACTACAAAAAGGATGTGGAAAAATTGGAAAGAGTCCAGCGGAGGGCAACAAAAATTATTAGGGGTCTGAAGCACATGACTTATGAGGAGAGGCTGAGGGAACTGGGATTGTTTAGTCTCCAGAAGAGAAGAATGAGGTGGGATTTGTTAGCTGCTTTCAACTACCTGAAGGTGGGTTCCAAAGAGGATGGAGCTCGGCTGTTCTCAGTGGTGGCAGATGACAGAACAAGGAGCAATGGTCTCAAGTTGCAGTGGGGGAGGTCTAGGTTGGATATTAGGAAACACTATTTCACTAGGAGGGTGGTGAAGCACTGGAATGCGTTACCTAGGGAGGTGGTGGTATCTCCTTCCTTGGAGGTTTTTAAGGCCCGGCTTGACAAAGCCCTGGCTGGGATGATTTAGTTGGGAATTGGTCCTGCTTTGAGCAGGGGGTTGGACTAGATAACCTCCTGAGGTCCCTTCCAATCCTGATGTTATATGATTCTATGATTCTTGGGGTAGAATCAGAGTCCAGGGGTCCACTGGAACTACCATAGAAGTAGACGGTGTCAGAGAATAGCTGGCCGAACGATCCAACGAATACCCTGGTGCCAAGACAGGCTTTGTAGCCTGTTCCATCAGGTGCTGTTTCAACTGAAGGTCTCTGAAAATCAGTGTTAACTTTTCCAATGAACATTAGATACTGCTCCTTACCATAATGTGTTCCTCACCAAGACACAGTAAGCAGCATGTGTGCAGGTCACTATAAGGAACAGAGGCCGCACATGATGCCTGGTGCTTAAAACTCGAAGAATGCTGCATAACCTACTACAACTAACTAAACTAATGTTACACTACACTACACAACTGGTACTAACTGCTACTAACTATTTACACTACAAACTCTCAGTAAGTAGCTGTGACACAGGAAATAAATTGTGAGGAGAGAACTGCAGAGGGAGCTCAGACTTAAGCCACTGGTGGTAAGAAGGAATGGGGTAGGGATTGGTGCACCGCCATCCTTATGTAGCCTCTGGAAGGGCCACAAGGAGGTGCAGGATGTGCACACTGCCCCAATGGGTACTGCTGCAAGGGGAAAAGTCTCCAGCTCCTAGTGTGCTAAGTGTAAACACACGAGTGGACTACGTCTGCAACCACTCGAAGAACCATCACCCTTTTTTCCCACCCTCTCAATTAGACCCCAGCTGTAAGATTCCAAAACTGATTTAGCAACTGTTTGAAGAGACAAGCACTGCTGGATACTCATGAGAGAAAAACCTAGACTTCTGACCTTAAGGAAGGTGGGAGCAGAAGAAAGGAGTAACAGGCTAAACAGACAACATGAGAATGGCAGAACTTTTTTTTTCCATAGAAAGGTGTTTCAAGAAAACTGGATTTATGTCAATGTGAGCACAGGGGGAGCCATAAAACCTAAGTAATACAAGTCTTTGTATAGTGATTTAAAAAAGTTAATATGGGACAAATTTGTAGTGTGGAAGATGAGAAATTTTCCACATAACCACTCTAGGCACATGTGTTATTGTATTCCTAGAACCATTAAGTTAATACATATCTAGAAATAAAATTAATCAGACCCTTATTTAATTTTAACAACCATTCCAACTATGGAAGCCAGGACGGAAGTCCCTCTGGAGTTAAATTTGCTTCACAGCTCTACAACGTGTATTGGCAAAAATCTGATCAGCAAATTTGATTTCATTTTGGTTCTACAAAGATGCTCGATGACATGGTGAACATTCATGGAATAATATAGATCTGTCAAAATGCTAAATGAAAAATCAATAGGGAACAAGTAAAGATGGACTACAATGAAGCCACGTACCGAGGGAAAGGCATATAAACTGAAAATCCCACCTCTTCTGATATTATTTAAGTTTCTTCCTATGTCTTACTTGCACAGGAAAAATAATTAATTGCTACCAAATACTGTCCTATAACTATTTCATTTCAACTAGGTATACCAGTAACCTTAGCATTATTCTGCATGCAAAATAGCTTTTGAACATTGTTTAAAAATGGGAAAATAACACCATACCTGATGCAAACACACTAATGTGTAGAATGCTTCACCTGCTGCAGTTGTCATCTCTGTATTGTGCTTTTGTAGTACCAGCATATCAAAGACCATCTGAAGTGATAAAACAAATTAATTATCTAAAATGCAGACTGTTAGGCTGCCACTATGTAACGAAGTAGAAGGGGGAATCTTGTTTAGGAAGCTAAAAGGAGCAGACCTATTGAAGACTGCTTCCTGAAACAAGTCTAAGTCCTTTATGGATCTGGGGAGAATATGAGTTATTGAATAAGGATTTCTGGAAATATTTATAGTTTATGCTTTTAGAGCTAGAAGACATTGGGGGACTATTACTGTGTTATTTAAATGTAACTTCTTTACAGTGAAAAGGGCATATTTACTAAGTTTGTCTTTAGAAATGTTTTTTGTTACATTAGCTTACAATGGGGATTTTCTGAGGAGAAGATTTGATTATTAGAAAAGGGGAGAAACACTACATTTTCTTGAACAAATAGAAAGAGGAGTATAGATTCTATTGTGAATTAACTGTCTATTAAGAGGTACACCGACACACCAACAAACACTTAAAAGGTGCAAACTGTAGGATAACCATGTCCTTGTCTTCACAAAAATTAAACACTCTTAATAGTCTCTTAATTTGTAACAGTCATAAATGATCTTTTATTTATATGTTAATTTTATGATACAAGAGAGGAAAGATTAAAAAACTGGCTATGTTTAAAATGACTGAGGGGGGACCCAATAACTGTTTTCAAATATATATGGGCTGTTATAAAGGGGACAGTAATCAATTGTTCTCTGTGTCTCCTGATGGTAGGACAAGTAGCAATGGGCTTACTGTGCAGCAAGGGAGTTTTAGGTTAGATATTAGGAAAACCTAAGTATAAGAATAGTTAAGCATGAAACAGGATTCAAAGGGAGGGTTGTGGAATCCCCATCATTGGAGGTTTTCAAGAAAAGGTTAGACAAACACATGCCAGGAATGGCCTAGGTATATTTGGTCCTAGCTCAGCACACCAAACTGGACTAGATGACCTCACAAGGTCCCTTCTAGACCTACATTTTTATGATTCTACAAACAAGGAGAAGAATAAATGAAAGGTTTTGCTCTTCCAGAATAAAATGGGGGAACCCATTCATCAGGTCTGTGAAAGATGTTGTGACTTTGGAGAATCCTAAGGTTCAATGAAAACTAAGTGGGTGAGGGAATGACAGAAGGGGGTGGAAGTCAGAGAATTTAAGGTAGAAATTTAGAAAAGGGATTGAAAAAACAAGTACGTCCAGCTTTATCAAACTTTATTTAAGGCTTGTTGTTCACTCTCAACCAGACTGATGTCAATGAGCCTGCTATGAGAAAATTAAGATCCCAAGCAAGACTTAGTCTGTGCTGAAAGAGTAAGGTAAGAGATTTTTCATTAAACATTTAACCCGGGGTTAAGCACACAGATTTTCCTACTAGCCAGCTCATGGCTGGAGGCAATTGGCTGCTCCCAATTTACACTAAGACCCAGCTAAACAAGATGGAGCAGATAGTCCAGAACAGTAGACACTTAACATGACACTGGATTGAGAACCTATGTAATTTTCTTTAAATAGAAGTCCAACCAGAGCAGCATCCTCTTCTTTTCTTGTTTTAGTAATCATCTATTCCATTTTCCCTACTTATTCCTGTTGCTTCTTGTCCACTCCATCCTTCAGCTTACAAGCAACCTTGCCCATTCTGTTTTAGTTCTTTGTGTCATCTACTCAGACTTCACAGTAATTCTTACTAAAGTCTTTTAAGTTTCATTTTGAAGCCCAGGCACATAACACAAAAACATAAGCTACTGACTGAAAAGTCCCAGGTCTGCCACTGATTTGGCATGACTTTGGGCAAGTTGTTTCTCTTCTCTGTGCCTCTACTTCCCCTTATACCTTTTGTCGGTCTTGTCTTAATAGACTAAATTCTTTAGGGCAAGGACAGTCTCTTATATTGTGTTCGTACAGTGCTTAGTCTAATGGGGCCTTGATCTCAGTTGGGGCCTCTAGAAACCATTGTAATACAAATAACAAAATATGGCAGCGTAATTTGCAAATAGACATTTTACCTTAAGAAAGTGCCTTGTTGCTAGAAATAGTGATGAGTCTGTTTCCTGTGCTTTTGCACACTGTTCTGCTAATGGTGTTAAAGCTTCCAGACAGAGTTGGCAAACCTCAGAACTCATCCTGATAATCGAAGTGTCAAAGAAAAAGCATCAAAGAATAAGTCAGATTTTCTTTTTAAGTTGTGGTAAATTTCTAAACAGCATCATTAGAAAATGTTTTAATGAGTACATGTCCCAGGACTTTATTTATTTTTACTAGAGTGCTTTAACAAAAAGATAGGAATCTATTGCATCTTTGTTGTCCTCTTTTATTGGCTTTTACACTGTAAAATAATTCTGTCATCTGTGACCTGACATTTTCAGAAACAGTCCCTTATGGCCAAGCTTCTCATCTGTTTTTGACACCTGCTGTAGGTTAGTGAAAATGGTACTCCCTATTATAAAAGGGAGAGCCCATTGGCAATATGACAAGAAATACTCTGGAGCCAGCCCAGTAGAACAGCAGTAATATTTTGCATTACCAGCTGAAAAATTAATTCAGGAATAGCTTTGGGATACCATCTGAAGGCTTATGAAGTCAGATTCTCTGTGAGATGAAATAGTAGGGAGGAGGCAATAGAAGTTGCCAGCAAGAACACACACACATTAAACCACTTAAACGCTACATTAAAGAAATGTTATGGGTCTAATTAAATTCAGTTAAGGCTAGAAACTCAGCTGACATTCCAATAACTCCAATAATAATAAACAGAATGCAAGGGCAAAATTGAGAAAGGAAAACAACTATAACACTACTATTATATAAGCAGAGATAAACAGAAGGAAAAAATAGAAAAAAAGTAAAGAAAGTTAAAATTTCTAAATTTCTTCACACACACACACACACACACACACACACACACACACACACACACACACAGAGAAAGGCATTTTTAAGTTGGACACCCATTCATTGTAAAGGATACGATGACATCCCTAACTCCAATGAGTACATTAGGCTCTTAAAAAGGTCTTCTGGAAGCTGAGGAATTTTCTCAGGAAATATCTCACAGATGAAGGTGATTAATTTGTAGTACTGATTACACAGAGATGGAAACTGTCAAAAGAAATATATTGGGAATTTTAGATTCAAACAGTTCTGTTTTAATACCGCTCCTAAATTTCTGTGGAACAAAGAGACAGGACTGAGACTGATGCACTCTGTTGAAAAGAAAGGTAATTATTAGCAGATACAAACTTCAATGTTACGGTCTTCAGCATATTGCCATTCCATTCATTTGATTTTTCTGGTCATATACAAGAGCTATGCATATGACATGAAAGCCTTAAAAAACATCCCCCTGCCCCCCCCCCCTCGAAAAAAATCAGCATTATCCTACTAAAGAAATATAAAAGTAACGATCGATCACAAATGCAAAATATAGAATATTATGTGTTTTTCAAAATGTGAATAGTTTTAATAACTGTCAAATATGGATAAAAGCAAAGTAATAAATCAAACTTTCACGAGGCAAATGACAAAAGAAAAGCTACAGGAGAAGGGACCCACGATGGGAGAGAAAGCTGACAAGTGAATGAACAGCAATGCAGACACTTTTTAGATCATAATGCATTGCCCAAGAAAGTGCATGAAACCACACAGTAGGCAATTATGGAATAACCTGCCTACAGAGCAAGTTTCTTCCTATCCCCCATCAATTAGTTGTTGATTTATGCCATGCAGCATGAAGATTTAGATCCTTTTTTATCCTATCTAATGTTACAGTAAATACTCTCATTCTCCATATAAATGTTTAATCCTTTTTTGAATTCTATGATAAAATCTCAACTCAATTCAAAATAAGAAGACTTGTGGCAGGACTGACTTTTTAAAAAAGGACAAACTTTGTCTATGTCCTCCATGTATAACTCTCTTCTTAGGCTCTCAGGGGCCAGAGAAAAATTTCTTGCATATACAGTAAAATAAACCCTAGAAAATGCATTGTATTTAACTGTCAGGCTACATAAACCGCTCTAACAACTTCAAAGTTTAGAAACCATGTAAAAGCTTATATATCTTTATAAGAAGTTTCCACATTTATTATGTGCGTGCACGTATATACTGTACATATATGTTAAAATATACTTACTTTCAGCAGATCTTGTGACATTAATGGCAGAACTAGATTAACCCCATATAAGACTACATCTGCTGCTGACACCGATCTATTTGCAGCTTGTCCTGGCTCATGTCCTCTAAATACTTCATCTGTAGAAAACATATAAACCTTTACTGTTAACATATTAAATGTAAAAGGAGAGATCAGACATACTGAAGTGTCTCATTTTTATGCAAGAGGCCAGATTTATAAATTAATAATAAATATATAATAATAATAATAATAATTAATATAAATACCTGGATAGATAGATACAATTTCCTTTTGTTCTGTGTCTTCTGCACAGAACTTTCTAGGACTTGGTAAAGCTTGAACATTGGGTTTACATTTTTTAGCTTATCTAAAAAACTGTTCAATATAGTTAAATTATATCTGGCATATCAGGTTTTCAACTGATTCAATTTTAAATAGCAGAGATCATGAAGAAAAAAAGAAGACTGGGATATACAAGAGAAAACTTAACTAAACCATAACTACATGCCACAGCGCCTGCTCTGCTAATTGCTGAGCATCTACACATCCCCCTGAAGTGCTGCAGAATCAGAATTAGGGTATAGTTTAAAACAGACACATTTCAGAATCAAGCTCTTCTATCACATGCTGAAATGTCTCTGTTTTAAACTATATCCTAATTCTGATTTAATTGACCTTGTTTTTGATCACTACCATTGCTTTATTTCCAGATTAGTAGCTTGTTCTAGTTCAGATTTCAAGTTGTTCAGTATACAAACAATGCAACAAGAACAATGGCCCATGAATTATTTGCATTCTTCCCTCAGCTACCAGAGTCTGAATATTAAATGCTATCTCGGAATGTGGAAACTAGACTCTCTAATCTCCACTCTTATATTACTTGGATAATTAGTTCTCTCTCTCTCCACAATATTTTTGCTAGTTTTTTAAAAAAAATCAATGTAAGATAATTCCTCAAAAGAAAATTAGCTTATTTTGCAGCCCATCATTTTTGCTCAAAATCACCCAGAGTAGTTCACCAATACTTGAAGCTTTTCATCTCCAATTACTTCATACCTGTATCACTGAAATCTATAAATTCTTTTGACAGAAGGTTAGTAAGAAGCTCCATAATAAGAAGAAGATCCTGGTATTGGTCCTCTTCTGCTGTAACATCTATTCGCTGCCGACCTAAATTATTCTTGGAATATACTTGAAGTAGAGTCAGGCAGGCCTCATACAAATTCATGGCTTTGGACTGCAACAAAGAAACAAACAGGGAAGTTAAATATGTTACATACTATATATACACTAGCATATTTAATATTGACTTTTTAGTGCTGCTTTTGATGCTGTTTGGCTGACAATACACCAGTGATTTTGATTTATTTTCTATGATCTGTTACTATTTAGTGTAATAGCTACACAGAAAAGTGTTAAGGAAATAGATATTCCTTACGTAACGTAACTAGCTAGCCCATTTACTCATGTACCAGTGACTACAATACTTTAGTAATATAACCATACTTTTGGTAGGTTACCCCAAACTTAAAAAGAAAATTTTACATCAGGAGTCTATATATAAAATGGTTTTGGACAGGCTGACATTTCTTGCCAAACTCATGAAATTGTTCAGAATTGCAGATTCAGAATCTCTAGGGTCTTGTTCACACTAGCACATTTTGTAGCTTTAATCCACCATTATGGCAGATCCAATGGTGGTAGCTAGGGTTTGTCTGGATTAGGGAAATTTGCATAGGTATAATTACACCAGTGCAAAGTCCTAACGTAGGTACACTGCACTGGTAACTTACTAAGGTAAATCACACCAGTGAAAGCCCTGTTTAGCACCAATGCGGTGTCTCTACATTAAGAGTTTGCACCAGAAGTTACACCAGTGGCAAGTTGCCCTAGACAAACCTTCAGAGAAAGTTAAACATGGTAAAAACACCCTGAGCTGGACTAATGATGAATTATAGGTAAATTTGTTAGTGTATGCATAGTCTAGCTGTACTTTTGGGTTACCTTTTCAGAGACAATATATGCACTCTCACTTATAGACAAGGAAAGATTATTTAGTACATCCAAAAGTTTTCTGAATGATATAAGAGGCAGAACTGTGGGATGCTCTCTCTTTTTCCAGTCTCCAGTCAGTGTGCTTGGGTTTTACTATAGCAGAAACCTGTAAATGGATTTGCTTGTTTTATCAAATCTGTTTTCCTTTAAAGAGGTCTATTTCCTTTTAATAACATATCTGTTTCAGTGAATTATGCTCTTTAATGGATTATATAAAAAATAAGTTAGCAGATGCATGATTTTAAAAGATCAATGAACCTTTTGATGTCTACGGTTTAAATACGTTCACTCCTTTAACAGGCATACATTTAAGAGGGCTCAGCTCTACAATATTTCTTCCTATTCAGCATTTAAAATCATTGTGGTTTACTTGATTTAGAGACTAGGATCTTATTTTGCATGTGCGTGCATGCACGCAAACACACACACACACACACACACACACACACTCACTCTCTCTCTCTCTCTCTCTTTGGTCGCATTTACCTCTCCGAGATAGCATATTTGTTTATGTGCAACTTCAACAAAAACTTCTATTATGAGGTTAACAGTCTCTGGTGTGTTTTTGTACACCTCCATTAATCCAATGCAATTGGTAAGGAAGTCCATCAGAAAGTTAAAGAGTATTGCTACATTATCTATCTGGGTAGCCTCAGCAATGCCACAAAGTGCTTCTAGTGTGGCAGTGATTTCTTGTTTCACCTCCTCCTCTTGACAGATCTGTTGAAAGTTTTCTTGATTTATCACATTCAAGAATCGCTGCTGAAGTGGCTGAAGAACCTACAGAATCAAACATTAAACATTCATTTCTGATAAATGTATTCTTCCAGTTTAATACATGTAGTACTCAGGGCCGGCTCCAGGCACCAGCTGAGCAAGCTGGTGCTTGGGGCAGCAGATTGTTCGAGGCGGCATTCTGCCCAATCCTAGGGCGGCACAGCCGCTTTTTTTGGTTTGTTTGTTGGTTTTGTTCTTGTTCCACTCCCGGAGAACCAGAGCGCCCTGTAGGGCAGTCCTCTTCCTTCCCTCCCCGCCGACCGGAACGGAGCCCTCGTGGCAGGAGGCGGTGCAGCGGGAGGGGCCGTGTGGCAGCGCCCCTGCTGTACCCCTGGCCGCCCCCTTCTCTCTCTCTCCTGCCCGCTCTCTCCCCCTCTCCCATCCCAACCCCAGCCGGTCCCCCTGCACCCACGCTCCGGCCATGCCGCAGGTTTTTTTGTTTTTTTTTTTGCTTGGGGCGGCCAAAAAGCCAGAGCTGGCCCTGGTAGTACTCACAGTTTCCTATCAATTCATTAAAAAGTCAAGTCTTTATGGCATACAACCCTTCCCACCCTCCCCACCTACAAAGCACTGGGATAATTCACCATTGTTATTCCAGTTTTACACTGGTGCAATTCCATTGATTTCAATGGAATTAAAACTGGCATAAAACTGGGGTAACACAGTGATTAATCAGGCCCATTAAGTGAATTTTAACTTAATCTTGCCATGCACCATCTCCATTAGGGATCTGTTTCAGCATTATCTCTTGCCAACTTATTTTCTGCCCACTTATGGTGTTTAAATTCCTCTCTACTGTGCCTTTTTCTGTCCTCTCTGGTATATGAATCTCCTCCAAATTTTGTATCATCTGAAAGTTTCTTTTCTATTCTAGCTAATTAATAAAACTGTTAAATAAGATCAGTCTTAATAATTATCTTTGTGGTACCACACAACATACTGCCATCTGTCATTATTATTTTAAAAAACTATTTATTTAGGAAGTTAACAAGTTTACAAATCCTTGCCATGTAAACACCAGAGTCAGTACAATAATCATTACAACACTGACCTTTTGTTTAGAGAAACATTTTTTAGTCTTCCAACCTATGTTCAATCTGCATGATACTGTTGATAGCTAAGCTAATTTGATCCAATTTTTCAGAGTTTAGTTTTTCCAGACAGTCATACGCTTTACAAAACCCCAATATATAACCAGTTCCTCTACCATGTTCCCTTTCAGTTATTAATTTTGTAATTTATCAAACAAGCAATCAAGTTTTTCACAAGATTTATTCTTTATAAACCTATGGTGCTTATTGCTCATGTTTCAGTTACCTCTAGGGCCAAGATGCTTCATTATTTTCTCTCCATATTCATTTTATTATTTTACAGTAGAACCTCAGAGTTATGAACACTAGCATTACGAACTGACCAGTCAACCACACACCTCATTTGGAAACAAAAGTACAAAACCAGTCAGCAGCAGCGGCAGCAGCACCACCACACACACACACACACACACACACACACACACACACACACCCCCCCCCCACAGACAGTACAGTACTGTGTTAAATGTAAACTACTAAAAAAAATAAATAAAGGGAAAGCCGCATTTTTCTTCTGCATAGTAAAGTTTCAAAGCTGTATTAAGTCAAATACTCAGTTGTAAACTTTTGAAAGAACCATAATGTTTTGTTCAGAGTTACGAACATTTCAGAGTTATGAACAACCTCCATTCCCGAGGTGTTCGTAACTCTGAGGTTCTACTGTATTGTTGCACTTTGTTAAGCCTGACAAAATACATGGAATCTTACAAGGATCATATAAATTAAAAGGTTACCAGGGAAAGAAGTGAGACTTCCAAGACTTCAGTTTTAAGGAACGCTCTTCTTTCCTTTTTTGATAATCAGTCATTTTAATCTGACCATTTCAGAACTTTTTAAAAACACATTTATGAAATATGATTATAAAATGACCATCAATGTAATATTAATTGGTCATGTTTAAATAACTGGTATCTTACATACCCTGTAATTGGTGTCTTATAAATGTCTAGGTAAAATAAGAATCACAATGAAATTTTAATATTAAAAAAGCCTTTAAAGACGTTCCGTGTGCAACAGTAGTGTTGAATTCAGTTTCATTGCTTGCTGAAATGAAGGTGACAGAAATTTAAAATTTCTTACCTCTGTCCAGTATTGCTGTTTTGTATCTGTGTCCATATGAGCAAAACCTCCTAAAACTAGAGCTTTCATTAGTGTTCTCTGCACAGAACTGGACAAAAAGTGAAGAGGTGGGCTTCGCCTCGCAAACTGCTTAGCTAAATTCCACCAATTCTCACACTGAATTACTAAATTTGCCCTAAAAAATAAAATAAAAATAAAAGTAAAAAAATTGCTTACTCATAGAAAATCCTTTAGAAACACATACAATCTGACTGCTTCTACCAAGTATTTTTACTAGAAATTTTGTTAAAGTTTTAAAGTATTCATTTAAACTAGGATTTATACCTAGTCTCTATTCTTTGTGACATTCATCTTATTTATGCCTCATTTCTAGATTTCTGTAAAATTTAATTTATAAATCATTTAATTTATGAGTGAAAAAAAATGGGAAAGTACTTTGTAGAGTCGCATAATACCCTTTATTTGACATCTTGCATGTATTGAGCTCAAGCGGTTTATTTTGAGTTTTGTTATTATAACTCTGAGCCTAGAGACTCAAGTTTTAGAGAATTTACAGGAGATTCAGATTAAGCAAAAGAAAATCTGTTTTATCACAGAGTTCTGTTTAACCAAAAGAACACAAACCAGCAAAGTCTTTAGCCACTGTTCCTTCTTGCAGCTTGTCAATCTGTACACATCAAAACAACAACAAACAGGGCATCTCTTGTGTATCTCCAGAGCTCCTCAGCTCGTGTCTGGGCAACAAATTTCTGTCCCTTCTGGTCACAAGAGTAGGCCAGTCCCTTTAAGGGTCTAAACCCAACTAGACTCCGTCACACAGAGATTGCCTTTGCTCAAGGAGGCATTTCTAGCGGGACCAGATTAAGACAAACCAGGGCCCTTGCCACCCCCTCACATGGGGCCCCTCCTGCACTGTGGCGCTCTCTCTGATTTGGCCAGCAGTGGCATGGGCCACCAACATAAAAGCAAAGAGTGAATTTTGCTAGGCTGGTTGCCCTGCTCCTCTTTGCATAAATTTGGGCCTCTCTCATTTCTGGGTCACCACTACCTGCCTTCAGGTGAGCTGGGCCCTCTCCAAAACCAGGGAGGGGTTGGTCTGCATCCACCTCAGAACAGGACTCACTGTTACCACCTCAGCCAACTTATGATGGGGTAGAAGCAGAGAGGCCCCTCTGTGTAGGTAACTATGTTCTATCAATATTTGGCCCCTGTGTAGGGAACAAATGCCTGCCTAAGCTCATGTTTCAAACCTATCAATTCCTTTGCCTCTGTCATTTCATCTATCCCTTCATTTATTCATTCCTTCCCCTTCCTCAATGCATTACAGATCCCATATTCACTATATTCTCCTTTCCACGCCATCACTCATCCTCCCTTTGCTTTTATCTCCTCTCTCACCTCACACATTTGTTAAGCTTGCATTCTCATGGTCTTTGTTCAATGAACAAAAAAATGAGGGCGGGGAGGAGTGAGAAGGAAAGGGGGGAGCTGTAGGATCTCCCAACTCCCCAACAGGCTGCGAGCAGCAAAACATGGGCTCTCTTTCTTCCCAGTCTACCCAGAGTGCTCCAAACCCAGTGACTGACCCTCCCTTTCTTTGTAAGGAGCACCTCTCACAGATTCCTCTGGTCTCAGAGAACAGCAGGGAAAACCCTTCCTTTCCTTTGACTAGTGGCAGGGCCCCCTCTCCTCTAGAGCAGCAGAGTGGCCATCCCAGAGCTGCAACAGCACAGGACTGGTCCCATCTGGTGGTGGGAGTGGGGCCAGAAAACCTCCTTCCCTTGTGAGTGGCTGTCTGCACATACAGTGAGGCAATGCGTTAGTTACACTCTGGTAATGTTTTCAAGATTTTCTTTACAAACCGGGGTGGCTATAAACTTTCATTTATTTATTTATTTATTTATTTATTTGTTTTTGGTAAATCAAAGTGGAGATTCTGACCGCATCATGTGATTCCAAGAGCTAGGGCCCCAACATGGCTCTGTAGTGCCTATGTCATAATCCAATGGTTCTCAACTGTCAATACCGCGATTCCATTTTACACAGGGAAAAACAAAAAACAAAAAAAAACATGTAGTCAAAGAAATGGAGGGTGGTTGTAATCCCCTTAAAATTCCCCTCTAGGCTCAGAACACATGCTTTAATCCTGGATTCCAGACCTGACTCCCAGACAGGACTCAATCCCCTGCCAACCTTAACTAAAAAGCCCACACCATTATCAAGCTTCCTCTGAGGGAGCGCCACTGTGGTTTGGGAGCAGAAATGAGAGAGGCAGGGTTATGGGAACCCTGTAGAGAACACTGAACAGTGTCAGCTCCCAGATAACACTAAGGAGTTCAGAACTGACTTTGGCACTTGAATGCTTTTCCTACGTTGAGAAAGGATGGTCTCATGGTTAAGGCAGATAAATGCTGCTGTAAAAGAACTGGATTCTACTCCTTCCTTTGCCAGAGTTCCTATGTAATACTGGTCAAGTCACTTCAACCAAGCCTTTTACAATCACTCATTCATTGTGTGTTTCTCATGCCTGACTTTGAAACCCTGGTGTCTGATTTGCAGAAGTGCTGAGCACTCACAACTGTAACTGAAGTCAATGGGAGCTCTGCTTTGAGTGTAATTATGAAGTGCTGTGTAATGCTGAGTATTCTAAAAAATCAAGGCTGAGGAACCTCAAATTTAGCACCCAAAGTTTAGTATATACTTTTAACCTTACTCTCCCTGTGCCTCAGTTCCCCATCTATAAAATGGGAATAATACCCCTTAATTTTAGAGAGGTATTGTGAAAATAAATTCACTAATATTTGTGAAGCACTTCACATACTATAATGATGAGCACCACAGAAAAGCCAATGAGGAAGTTAATAATTCTGTCTTCAGAGCAGAGTTTGAACAGTGTGTAGTAATAAGCCATAGGGCCACACACCGAACATCAAGCAGAAAACAAAATACTGAATAGTTGTTTGTTAAGTGAGCACTGTTCATTTTGTGCACTGAATGAGGCAAGGATTCTGTGTGAAAAAAATCACGTAATTAAATAATGCACCATAATGCATACGCACAAAGGGGGTGGATTACAGTTGCACATGCAACTTTAATTCTGGCATTTTTAAATGTGCGTGCTTGACTCAGCAACCGTAATAATGTTCTTTCAACACAGTACATATGTATTACACACAAAAAACTATTTTGTGTCAGTCTACAAAAGGATAAAACTTTCAAGAATTTGCTGCTTTACAGCTTCTAGCTCCAAGCAAACCTTTGAAATTTATCACTTTCTCCAAATTCTACATGCTTTTAGATGTTTAAAATTACACCATTTTAATATTCTTTTACAACATAACTATGTTGGCATTTGATTTTTCAACCCTAAACAGTTAATTCTTCAAAAGTAAATAGCAATGTAGAAATCCTCATTATAGGATTGGGAGGGTGGGGGGAAAGGCAGAGTTAATTCTTCCTAACCACTTGGTGGTTGAGAGGCATAGGGGAAGGAGAGCACATTTCAGTACAATATAAACTTGAAGGGTTCACTTAACTGGGCTGACAAGCACTGACGGGCTGATTCTCCTCTCCATTATAAAAGTTTTATGTTTGGTGACACTCCACTGGAGTTACAGAAACATAAAACTGGTGTAAGAGTGAAGAATCAGGTCTTGAGTCTATGTAGTCCAGAACATGGTTATTATTTCATAAAAGGAGAAAAACAGCAAGTTATATAGTTTGTGTGCAAGTATGTACATATTTTTAATAAAATACCTTATATTTTATGCTAGGGTTTGAACAATTTTGAATGCTTTAATTCTCAACAGAAAGTGCTCTTAGGGTACATCTACACTACAGGGGGAAGTCGATTTAAGATACGCAAATTCAGCTACGTGAATAGCGTAGCTGAATTCGATGTATCGCAGCCGACTTACCCCGTTGTGAGGACGGCGGCAAAATCGACTTCTGCGGCTTTCTGTCGGTGGCGCTTACTACCACCTCCGCTGGTGGAGTAAGAGCGCCGATTCGACCAAGAGGTCGATTTCTACCCACCGATTCAGGCGGGTAGTATAGACCTAGCCTTAGCTGTGGAAAACATTTAGAACAGTACAAATACTCTAATAGGTAATATACACTGTATTCGCTTTATTTTTGGCCCAATATAATTTTAAAAGATGCAAAAGAAAAATTTGACTTGCATAAGCCTTCACTTTACCTCTCTCTCCTTTCCACTAATGTTACTAGCAACTGTACAGTGTCATTTGCAAGATCCTGCTCAGAACTCCATACTGCCAGGTTACTGATTACTTTTTCTAAGAGGTAACCCACAATCCACTGGGAACCCTCTGTGTCTGCACCAAATGCTGTATTAAATGGTAGACTTATCTATAAGAAAAAGAAAACAATTAAATGAGTGCATTTTATAAAAAGTCAAAATAGAAACTCATTTTCAGACTTTCACAGTCCTTGCTTACTTAACATACAAAAGTTATGTTGACAAAAAGGAAAAAGTATAAGAAAAAATAGGTAGGAAACCAAACTTACCTCTCACTCTATGCCAAAAAACTGGAAACAATATCAATTTTGTTATAAAACCTTATTTTAAGCATCCTTCCATCTAACCTTCAACACCACCTTTTAAAAGAAAGATTTCCCATGTATGCAGTGTTGTTATTGCTGTGTGGGTCCCATGAATTAGAGACAAAGTTGGGACCACCTTCTGTTGGTGAGAGACAAGCTTTTGAGCTCACTCTTCTTACCTGAAGAAGAACTCTGTATAAGCTCAAAAGCTTGTCTCTCTCACCAATAGAAGTTGGTCCAATAAAAGATATTATCTCACCTACCTTGTGTATAACATTTCCCATGCACAGTTTAAGGTGGCCATGAAGGAATTCCTGCAGTTTTTCAGAACTGAAGATTCTAATACTGAGGGCTGGCTTACTCTACCTCTTAGGTCAATGTAACTTATGTTGCTCAGGGGTGTAAAAAAGATACACCCCTGAATGACGTAAGTTACGTCAATCCAAGCGCTATCCATATTGGCGCTGTGTTGGCGGGAGACGCTCTCCCGCCGACATAGCTTCCATCTCTCTCGCGGAGGTGGAGTAATTATGCCAATGGGAGAGCACTCTTCTGTCAGCATAGCATGTCTTCACCAGACATGCTACAGCAATGCAGCTGCAATTGCTCCCTGAATTTGTTCCATTTGCTTCTTTTTATCGGGGTGGGGTGGGGGGGAAGGAGCTCAGAGAAGAGGATTCAAGTATATAAAAGGTTGTTACAAGGAGGAGGGAGAAAAATTGTTCTCCTTCACCTCTGAGGATAGGACAAGAAGCAATGGGCTTAAATTGCAGCAAGGGCAGTTTAGGTTGGACATTAGGAAAAACTTCCTGTCAGGGTGGTTAAGCACTGGGTCTGGAATAAATTGCCCACGGAGGTTGTGGAATCTCCATGGTTGTAGATTTTTAAGAGTAGGTTAGACAAACACCTGTCAGGGATAGTCTAGAATAGATAATACTTAATTCTGCTATGAGTGCAGGGGACTAGACTATATGACTTCTTGAGGTCCCTTCCAGTCCTACGATTCTGATTCCATATTCAAGTTCTGGTGCAATAATGTCTGACACCCTTGAAATTTCAAGTATTCAAATTTCCTGTTCTCTGCAAGAATTAAGTTTCTGAAAATTGAATCTCAGGAATTTTGCAAGGGGGCTCTGGACCCCTCGGTCTTGTGAGCATGTTCAATTTCAAATTCCCATCTATTTTCACGTTTCAGCACTAGTTTTCAGTAAAAGAATTTTCTCATCACCTTCAGAGACCAATATTATTACACACAAATTAAGATGGATACAATTTTTTTTTAAAAGAAGAAAATCAGTATTTGTAATTTAAATTAAATATAGATGTATTCAAATTAAATTTGAATTTGACACACTATGTTAAGGGCTAAGCTTGTACACAAAAATAACATTAAGCAATATATATTTGCTGCCAAGGCTTAAAGAAAGTGAAGCCACTGAACTGATGGAAGTTACTGGCTAAGCACCTGGAATCAGAGTCTGATGAAGTGCTAAACCAGCTCTTCTGTGGATACAGAGAGAATACTTTCTTCATTTCAGTTTATTCAACTAGTTCAGTCCAATGACTAGTTCAGAAAGTTAAGAAAGTGACTGAAAAAACAGGAAAGCTTGTTTTCTTCTTCTAACCTATGAATAAAAACTAGGTGTGATAGGATGAGGTTTACAATTACTAAAATCTCAAAGGATGTGGTGACCAGAAGCAGTCAATTCAATTAACTAAACTACAGATAATATTTCCTTTGTTTAATAAATCAGTTTTAAATGCAAAACATGTTCTGATAACTTTTCTTATGTACTTAGCACATTTAAGGTTATTTTTTTTAATTTTAAAAAATTAAAATGCTGTTTTTGTTCTTCATCCAAGTACAGCTTGACAGAAATCACAAGAAACAAATTAACCATCTAGTCAAAAAGAAATACATCATTCACCATTCTTATAATAAAAAACAATGTAAAAATTAAGATTCTGAATAAATGTAAGTTAAGCTATACAATTGCTTAAATAAATGTGTATAGATATATTATATCCTCCTGGTTCACAATTTTTTTTTTTTTTTTTTTTTTTTTTTTTTTTTAAGTAAAGGCTATATTTAGTTGCAAATCAACATGTTCTAATGGTTCCCAACTAATAAGAAGAGGAGGTTACTTACCTATAACTACAGGTTCTCCCAGATGCGTGGTCCCTATCTGTATTCCAATCATGGGTGCGCATGCGTGCCAGGTTCTGGAGCTAGAAGGTTTTCATAGCAGTGTCCATTGATCCGCATGTGCATCGTGTCTCCTTGTTCTCCCAGCAACGCCTCTTCAATGACCCTCTTACCACCGAGTATGCCAGCCCACAGCAAAGGGGATGGAGAGCAGGTATTGGAATAGGGACCACATATCTCAAAGAACGTCCAGTGATGGTCCCTATATGTATTCCAATTGTGGGTGAGTAGCAAGTAGTAATCAGCATGGAGATGGAAATGCAGTCTATAGAACAGCATGTTCGCAGCCGCTCCTTCAGTGATGGCCTAGCGCAGTGGTCCCGAAACTTTTCAGGGTCACGCCCCTCCTTACTCCTGTACATGCCTTCCACCATGGGAGGCGGGGCTGGGAGTGGGGCTATGGGACGCAGAAAAGGGTAAGGGAGCCAAGGTTGTGGCTGGGAGCAGAGCCCTGGACTGAGGCTGGGGATGGGATGGGATGCAGGACTGCGGCTGGGACTGGGGCAGAGCTGGGGCTGGAACAGGATGGGGTGGTGCTCCCTCCCGGCCCCCCCATGGGGGCTGGCCCAAGCCCTGCTGTGAATGTTCTTTTGAGCCCCCTAGGGGGGAGAGCCCCACAGTTTGGGGACAACTGGCATAGCAGGAGGTACAAAAGTGAACGAATCGCCATGTCGCTGCTTGACAGATGTCCTGACAGGAAACGGCTGCTAGGTATGCCAAAGTGGTAACGCGTGTTTGCATAGAGTGTGCTGTAATTGTATCCAGTGGCTATACGTTGGAGTGTATGTAGCACGTCTAGATGCACCCGGAGACCCATTTCAAGAGTCATGGGGAGGAGACAGCTTGGCCCTTGGACTGGTCTGCAATTGGTACAAACAGCTTCGGTGATGCCCGAAAGGCGCGGGTCCTCTGGAGATAAAAGGCTAAGGCATGGCGGATAGTGAGGGAGTGAAGGGTAGCGTCTGCATTGGAGCCATATGGCTTCGGACAGAAGACAGGGAGGTGAATGAACTGATTGAAGTGGAACTCCAACGCCACCTTCGTGAGGAAGTTAGGGTGCAGTCGCATGGAGACTGTGTCCTTCTGAGGGCAGTTCTATTTTACTGGTTAAGTCATCTAACTTACGTCACTCAGGGGTGGGAAAAAGCCCCCTGCCCCAAGCAACGCAAGTTTTGCGCTGTCCACACCAGCGCTATGTCAGCGGGAGATGCTCTCCCGCTGATGCAGCTTACACTTCTCACTGAGGTGGAGTATTTATGCCAATGGGAGAGCACTCTCCTGTCAGCATAGCGTATCTTCACCAGATACACTGCAGCTGCGCCGATGCAGCACTGTAGTGTAGATATGCCCTGAAACACAGTGTGTGTGGGGGGAGGGAGGGGGGGAATCTCAGTCATCGTGGTTGCCAGTATGCTGACTCGTCAAGCGAAGTAATGGTAACCAAGAAGATTACCTTCATAGAGAGATGAGAGAGGGAGCATGTTTCCAACAGTCTGAAAGAGGGCTTTGTGAGAGCAGATAGGACTAGATTAAGATCCCATGGATCAAACGGATGGTGGTAGGATGGATAAATACTGAGGCGCCATCCACTGGAAGGAGGAAGGCACTAAGAGCTGCCAGATGGACTCGGAGAGAGTTGATGGTGAGGCTCAGCATCTTGATCTTGAGTAGGTAATTGAGGATGATGGGAATGGAAATCTCACCAAGATGGTGGTGATGGCAGTAACACCAAGTGGTGAAAAGAACAGGAGTACTTGTGGCACCTTAGAGACTAACAAATTTATTAGAGCATAAGCTTTCGTGGACTACAGCCCACTTCTTCGGATGCATACAGAGTGGAATAAATATTGAGGAGATATATATGCACACATACAGAGAGCATAAACAGGTGGGAGTTGTCTTACCAACTCTGAGAGGCCAATTAAGTAAGAGAAAAAAAAACTTTTGAAGTGATAATCAAGATAGCCCAGTACAGACAGTTTGATAAGAAGTGTGAGAATACTTACAAGGGGAGATAGATTCAATGTTTGTAATGGCTCAGCCATTCCCAGTCCTTATTCAATCCTTTGTTGATTGTGTCAAGTTTGCATATCAATTCCAGCTCAGCAGTCTCTCATTGGAGTCCGTTTTTGAAGTTTTTCTGTTGTAATATAGCCACCTGCAGGTCTGTCACTGAATGACCAGACAGGTTAAAGTGTTCTCCCACTGGTTTTTGAGTATTATGATTCCTGATGTCAGATTTGTGTCCATTAATTCTTTTGCGTAGAGACTGTCCGGTTTGGCCAATGTACATGGCAGAGGGGCATTGCTGGCACATGATGGCATATATCACATTGGTAGATGTGCAGGTGAACGAGCGCCTGATGGTATGGCTGATGTGATTAGGTCCTATGATGATGTCACTTGAATAGATATGTGGACAGAGTTGGCATCAGGCTTTGTTACAAGGATAGGTTCCTGGGTCAGTGGTTTTGTTCAGTGATGTGTGGTTGCTGTCCTCACTTACAGACAACCCCCCAACCTAAAGCAAATACTCACCAGCAACCACACATCACTGAACAAAACCACTGACCCAGGAACCTATCCTATATACAGGAAGAGTAAAGGCTATGTTAGTATAAAGACGAAGATCGCAGAGGACCAGGGATTCCGACTCCAGCCATGCGGCAGTAAGAGGGAACTGAAGAGGTGTCAACCAAAACAGCCTATCATAACTTGTGCTAGGAGCATGAGGAAGCGCACTGCGCATGTACAGGTCAATGGACATTGCTCCGAAAACCTTCCAGCTCCAGCACAAAGCACGTATGCACTTCATCAATCAGGGAAGAATCAGTCTTTCTTTACAAAAATAATTAAAAAATACAAACTATTAAAGACTAAGAAGGAGCCTTCAGTATCCCAAATTACACTAAGGATGATCCTCTGAGTATTTTAATATCCCGGATTATTTCAGCAATAGAAACTATAAAAATGCAGTCACTATGTCCTCCTTAGTCAATGCAGGCCAGCGAGTCTTCTACTATTGATCTGTAGTTCAATTGTGTCGGCAGGCTCCAATCAGCATTAGAGCTCCATTGTGTTTGTCCTGTTCAAACAACATATAAGACTGTCCATGCCACAAGGACTGCCAATGAAATAATGGATGAGGTAATATCTTTTATTGAACCAACTTCTCCTGGTAAGAGAGACCTGAAAAAGAGCTCTGTGTAAGCTCGAAAGCTTGTCTTTCTCACCAACAAAAGTTGGTCCAATAAAAGATATTACCTCACTCACCTTGTCTTTCTAATATCCTGGAACCAACACAGCTACAACTACAATGCATTCTGAAATACTAACAACGTGGACATGGGCATGGAACATAATGGAGTGGGGAGGGCGAAAAAATGATTAAGAGGAACACAAGTTCACACAATTTGGACTCTTCTTAGGTTCTGGGGGTCCCTCCCCATCTCTGCTTTTTAAAAATATCCAACTTTAAAGAAGAAATATTAATTAATCTCTACCAGGCCACCTGCCTAGCCATTATCATTAGGCCATGTACCATGACTATGACAGTGGAGATTAATCTCAAGAAGATATTTGAAGACAGTATTGGCTCAGATAACTTATTCGGAGAAGATATTCCACCAAGTGACAGCACCGAGGATGTATATCTGCTATATCAAAGCCTACAAAATGGCATTTAAAAATCAAAAAAGGTATTTGTAAGTTATGAGTGTTGCTATTTCCGCTTAGCAAAATAATGAAATAGAACAAACTCATTTTTCAGGCTCTGACTATATACACTAGATTTGAAAACAAACCACAGCTAATGTTATACATGTCGGCAACTGGAGGTTTAAAAACTCTAACATCCACTTTCATAAAGTGGAGTTAGTGTTATATTCTCTACAGTCCATTAATGCAATCAAAATTGCAGTTAAAGTCTTACCTGATCATACAGTTTTTCATCCACTAGGAGATAGGTCTTTGCCCAACGCTTAAGAAACCATACAATATCTTTTCCCATTTGTGGACTCAGAAGGTGTGTTAGATCCGCCCTTATTGCTCGAGATTCTACTTCTGAAACTCTTAGAATAGCAGATAATAACCTGCAGATATGAAGTATAATTAAGATACTTGACTTTGGGTTTTGGTGGATTTTTATCTTTTGGGGTTTTAGCAGGGTCAATTACCCAAGCAGGGTGGCCTGGCCAAAGATTTCCATTCTTCTTGGAATGGGGTGGAAGAAGCAATACATCAGCAAGTATTTCCTCTCTCTACTGATGGAGTGTAAGCACCCTCAGGATATTCTCTCTTTACACATGGATGGTGGGATGGGACAGAGATGCTAGAATATCCTAGTCAAGTTCAAGAGAATGCATTTGAAATTGGACTCTGAAATCACTGCAGCTGGAAGAATTCTCTCCAGTGCTCTGACATCAGGGGAAATGGGAAATATTCCAATTGGAACACTGCCTAGAGGACTTAAAAAGCTTTTATTGAGACATCGGTATTTCCCCACTCTCTTGCATTATTACCTATAAACTTTGGACAGTCTCAGGAGTGCCTTTTGGAGCATGTGCAAACTAAATCAAATACTGAAACTGTAAATTATCTCACTATTTGTGTTACTGTAAAGTGTATATACTTCCTCGCCCTCAACCATATCCCTGATAGACCCTAGCGACTCTCTTAATTTAGAACAGATTTTATTCCCTACTCCACTGGACACACACAATTGGACAGTATTGCTTCTTTTTTTTGCCAGCTAGAGGGAGGGGTCATCAAAGAGCAACATAAAGGTACTCCTTTACCTTTCAAGGACAAAGTATAATGCTTCTACATCATTTCTAGACCTGTCAATCCAGGGACCAAATGAATGGGAATGAAAAGCCATCTCTAGCCTCCTAGAGTAGATTAAGGCTGGCATGAGACAGACACAGAAAAGTAATTTTAACCCTGGGTGAAGTAATTTCCACATCCATTAGTGTGCCACATGATCCCCTTAATTTGAACCCTCAAACTCTGAGACTCTGCTCTGAGCCATCATTTTTCTTTCTTCTTCCTTCTTTCTGCATTAATCCCATCAAACGGGGTCAGTGCTGAGTCCTCTCCCTCCAAAGTGCTCTGTTCAATGCCATATCCTCTATCACAACACATGTTAATATGTCTTCCTTTATGAAATTTCACTACTTCTTCTTGGGCCGGCCTCCGTCTTTTTTCCTTCAGTCTTGATCTGTTGGGATTCTCTTATCCTCATACCTATCAGGACTGTACTTTACATGACCAAACCATCGGAGTCTGCACTCCCTCATTTTTTTGTTTATGGGTCTTACTTTGAGCATATCTTTAACATACACATTCCTCGTGTGGTCTTTCTTCTGACTCCACTCATCCATCTTAACATCTGCATTTCTGTACAACGGATCATTTGCTCATGTTTCTTCTTTGTTGTCCAACACTGAGCACCATACACATCACTCTTCTTCCCAAAAAGGATGGAAGTCCCTTCTGAACCCCTCACACTGGTCCTTAAAATAGGCCAGTAACTGAGTGTCTGAGCGACAGCATTCTTTCCCCACTGAAGGCCAACAGAGATGCTTCTGGAGCAATCCCTGGGACCAACAGTTCATGACAGAAGCAGACAGACCCATTTAATACTTTGGAACGCTTGGCAAATGGTCATTTTGTTTATGCACACTGTAGAAGGCAGTATGCAATTCATCTATATAATCTTATCTAGAGATTTTAATTCAATGATGTTTCAAACATTTAGTCTCATATGTTCAAAAAAGAAACACCATTTATTTTGATTCTTGATATTTACTGGCAAAAGACATTTGTTTCTACAAAGATGTTTCTCTGTCTCTACTGCAAATCAAATTCTGCAAATCAAATTCTGCATTTCTCTCCAGGAACTTGCTCCACCTTCCCCTGATGACTCCCTACTGACCTGTCTGCTTACTCTAGCTCTCTACTCTTGGGACTCTTCTTAGTCTCTCACATTTCGGAGTTAGAGGAGTAATCACTTTTATTTGTCTTGCCCCATCTTCAATACTTTCCAATCCTACCTTTTCCCATGCCACTAAGTCACCTTTAGCTTAAAATTTCATCTTAAGACTGTTACTTTAACCTACAATTGATTTAATCCTTCCTACTTTTTCTTTCCTACCTTTATAGCATTACCTTATTATCCCTGTACTATAACCAATCTGACAGAACATCTACTTAAAAGATCTCTTTTCCTTTCCCATATTCAACATTCATGCATTGTTTCCCTTTTTCCCACATGCATGAGACCATCAATATTCAAGTTTTATCTTCTATCTACCTATATAAATTTGTTTGAGATACTATGCATGGAAGTTGCTATAGACTGTGTTGTATTCTTACCTAATTACAGAATCAGTTCTGTTGTACCCTGGGATGGAAGAGGCCTTTTCTCCTGGAGATCCCAGGATCTGAAGTGTTGTATTGATGTCAACCTCAGTTGAATGCTTAATGGAATATTCCATTACTTCTGGAGGTATTAATGGAGTCTCTCCCTGAGTATCATTAGCTAAGAGGTAGCCTAAAGTTAAGAGAGAGAGAAAGTGACCACACGTTTTTTGCCCTAGATTAAGTTTTTGCACTTTAGGACTTTGCTTTTTAAGTCTATTGGCTTTACAACAGATGTTAAATGGCACTGGAATCAATCCTGACTAACAATACTAAATATATCTCTTCATCAATTATGTATTTCAGTTCTGTGTGTATAGATGAGAGAAGAGATCCTAAAATTGTAACAGGAAGCTAAAGATGAAAAGTAATCCCTGAATAAACAAAATACAGAACACATACTTGCTTCACCTGCAGATACCAGAACTGATGCCTCTGTAGAATAATACATTTTTACACGACATTTCTACTAGCTTTCTTTCTGCAGCCATGTGATAAAATGTCTTCATTTTACAGTTCTGACTCATCAATCTAAATTGAGATTGCTAACAATCAAGCCTCTTAGCAGCTTTCAAAAGAATGCCAAACAAACTTACCACAAAAAAAGGTTTCCTTCTTTCCATAGCAAGTCTAGCTCAGGTAGAAGTATTTATTTAAAAGTACAATAGTCTGATGTCCAGGACAGGCAATATTCATTTCTGGTCTAGTAACAACTGTAATATCCGATGTATCATAACTCACCAGAACTAGAAATAAAACTTTATCCCATAGGAGATAATGGTATGGCTAGTAAACTGTATACCATATTTGCATCAAGATCTGGTAATCACTAAGACATCAGACATTCAAAAATCATAAAGCCCTGTTTTATTAAACATCTTAAAAGATGTACATGTTTATTCCAATATTTCTGCCACTGTGGCATGGGCATAGTAACTAAGGCAATTTGGTTTTATGAATCAATATAAAAGATAGTACCAATAAAAAGTTTGAAACTTAAAAATGTTTCAAAAATAAATTGCCCTAAAATGTAGCAAAATTTGTATGGTGCTGTGTGGTTGCGTCAATATTTTATTGACACTCTATTTGGGATGATCTGCATAACTCAGTCAAGTCACTCCTTAGTAACATGGCCATCATAAACTCATGCCAGTAAGTTCTTTATGCCATTACATACGTCAGATATTCTCTATTTATGAACTTTCATTGTTAGCAAGCTACCTGAATATGGTGACTGACTATACTTAAGAACAAACAGGTCAAAGTGTATGACAAAATCAGTACAAGCACAAAAAGTAAGATGTCTTCTGTTAACATTTTTCTAAGCATCTTTATAAGAAACAAATTATTTCTATCAAAATTAACATAAGGAAATAAGAAAAAGAATGACAAAGTAACCCAGTATTGTTGAAGGGCAAATGATACGTTTGCCTCTAGTTTGTGAATTGTCTATATGAAATGAAAGATAATGAGCGCATACCAATCAATTACAAGGATGAGACATATGGGCTTATAGACGCATTGCAGTTTTGGCTGAGGAGCTCCAGTTTCAGATGCAGTATACCAATATTTTATGTGTTTAATACTTTCCACTAACCTGTGACTAAAATAAGCCAATGAATATCCTCATACAGATCATCAAGCACTTTATTGTCAATTGACCCTGATCCTGGTGAGGCAAGTAACTGCTGCTGATGTCTTTGTAACTGACCATGGAGCCTTGTCACTCTGTCTTCTAATAAACTGAAGAAAAACAATGAGCAAATAACTTTATGTAGTCATTACATAAATTATTATATTAAAGAATTAAATTCTGCTTAACATGAGATTCTTTTGTTTTAATCATCTGACTAAAGTACAGTACACTTTTATAATTATATCTTGTACCTTGTAAGAAGAGGTATACAGTGTTCTGCAGCAATTCTTCCTAGCATGCCTACACTGGCCAGCTGGTCAGAGAACTGGTCTCGATCATCTTCTTGCAGTTCGCTTATTTCTTCTTCCTCCCGAGAGGCTACACCATTGGCAGTCTGATGTGATTTTAAATAAGTTAAAAGTCATCAATCAATGTATATTATACAAGATATCTACGGTGTTAAGAATATCACACTATGATTTTTTTTTCTTCTTTGCAGTTTTCTACATCCTATTCAATTTTTTGGTGTTCCAGATGGAAAGTCAGAAATGTAAGTTTAAGTTTAATAAAATATATGTAGAAGAATTAAGAAAGGAGTTGGTAACTTAATGCCCATGGTTTTCTAGAATCAGGAGTGGGACTACGTCTTACCTCTGAAACAATCACCAAACTCTGAACTCAAATCTCTTATAAAACAGGAATGCAATAATATAAATCCAGATATTAAATGAGACTATTTCTAATAAATGGAGGAATTACAGACTGGCCACTGGATGCTAGTGACAGACAAAACATGATAGGAGAAACAGAAGGAGAAAAAAAAATAGGAGGAAAAAAATCCCACCCTGTCTCCCAAACTTTTGTATCTGAATCAGGAGCTCAAACAAAATGCAACCTATGATAGGCCAAGTGAAAATGGCTTTAGGTGCATTTGGCTGACCCTACTGATCACACAGAACAGGCTCAGCCAATCAAGGACAGAGGCAAAATATACAGTTTGTTCTCAAGGACTAGCTTTAAGCTTGAAATATGTCACCAACATACCAATAAAATTTGCAATAGACAAACTGAGCAAAAAGATTCTAAAATTCAAACACATCACTACTGGCTTGCAGATACACTAGTTTAGACACTAATCAAGACTGAATTACTACGTTTGCTATTTGAATCACACACACACACACAGAAGAGACCAGGAACTAATATTTTAAGCTATGAAAACACTGAAGCTGGATATTTTGTTTGCCAACTTCATACACAAGTAATGACAGACAACGTTGCCAGTTCTAGAGATTTTACTGTGAGTCCTACCATGTTTGGTGTTTTAAAATCCTAGCTCCTGGAATCTTGTTATTACATAAAAATCAGAGCTTTCATTAAGGAAAAGAAAAGTTTCCAGCCCTCATTGTTTACAGAGTAAAGGTTGAAAAAGTGAACACTAAAAGCTCAAAAAATCAGAAGGGAAATAAGAACCACCTTAAATTTTTTTTTTTTTTTTTTAAATCTCACGATTTTTAGTAAATCTCTATTTTTGAAAACTTGGGTTGGCAATATTGCAAAGACCCCTTGAGTAACATCATGACTTATTTCCAAGAACAAATACACTACCTTTCTGGGAAAAATGGATTTCAGTGTTAACTGGAAAGTTAAGTATGAAATTGCAGTAGTTGATAAGAAAGAGAGAAGATTGTGTGTCAGAGAAAAATATCTTTTTGCTGTCATTCTAGAAAGGAGCTGGGAAACTGAATCCAAATCTTAAGTCCTCCCAAAGTGCTTTTAAATGCCTCTTTTCTTTATCTAAACTGGCAAATAATTCTCTTTTGGCCACTTCAAAGTTGCAGCTGCTTACTGAAGAGTGCTTTCCTATTTGAAAGTTCCAGCCACTGCTTTGATATTGAACAAGCAGCATTCTGAAATGCCAGCTGTGGCTTTTAAAAGGTTATTCATGGGATAAAGGACTTATCTCACAGAAGGACATGAATTAACCTGTGTATACAAGTTATGTCAAGACTGTCTGTTATGAATTCAAGGTCTCTTGTAAAATATTCTTCTCTATACTGACACTCTTACCACCACCTGTTATGTATCAAGAGAACCGAAGTAGGTTTATATGGTATTTTTCGGAAGTGAGGTATCTCAAAGCCCTTTAAATACCACTAAGTTCGATACCATTGATAAAATTACTGAATAAAAATTGGGCAATCATTAATATACTCAAGATTTACATTCAACAGTCTACATCAGAACCTGTTTTAAGAGACAGAATGTTGGGATGGATAACAGTTATTTTCTTTTTCCTGTGAAAATGCCATGGAATGTTTAAAATTTCCTCCTGGACAGCTACCCTAGAAAGGCTGTATGGACCCTGGTTTACCATTTTATCCAAAAGGACCGTCTCTCTACAAATGCAGTTTCTCCTAGTCTGAGCCCACAGTCCTACTGTGTATCTAATAAGTTTACACATATAAAATACAGGGGGACAACTGAATAAGAATTTGGCGGTTAAGTACAGAGAGAATTAACAAATACACTATCAGATTTATAATTCCACTGAAGTGTTTTTGGTTTAAATCATAATTCCCCCTAAAAGGTAGTTTGTTTTGTCACTAGACCCAAAGATGGAAGGCTAGGAGGCAAGCAAATTTTTCAATTATGGGGCTATTTTATATATTTAATAGAGCCAAGGTTTTAAAAGCATTCTCCAACACTGCTCTCCCCTTATTTTCTCTTTAAGAGGAGAGAAAAAGGCTGTTGAAGAACCCTCTCTTGTGTCAAACTCAGCACAGTGTAACTGCTAAACATGTTTTTTCATCACTACTGCAGACCATCTAAAAAAATTTCTGTTACCTCCTTTAATAGTTACTTAAGTAGTGTATATCTAAGAAATGTTTAATTACTTTATACCAGGGATCGGCAACCTTTGGCACGCGGCCCACCAAGGTAAGCACTCCGGCGGGCCAGACCTGTTTGTTTACCTGCCGCATCCACAGGTTGGGCCGATCGCAGCTCCCACTGGCCATGGTTCGCCACTCCAGGCCAATAGGGACGGTGGGAAGCGGCAGCCAGCACATCCCTCGGCCTGCACTGCTTCCCGCAGCCAGGAGCGCCGCCAGCTTTTCTGCCACCCTAGGCAGCGGAAGGTCCCGCCCCAAAATGCCGCCCCCCCCACAGAGGCGGCGGAAGGTCCCACCGCCAAAATACCGTTGCAGTCGCCATCCCCCAAATTGTAGCGCCCTAGGCGACTGCATAGGTCACCTAATGGGTTGCGCTGGCCCTGCCCGCAGCCCCCATTGGCCTGGAGTGGCAAACCGCAATTGGCGGCAGCGGGAGCCGCGACTGGTCAAACCTGCAGACGCGGCAGGTAAACAAACTGGCCCGGCCCGCCAGGGTGCTTACCCTTGCTCTATACACTAACAGAGTCTTTATTATTACCCCAAGAACCTCAAATTAAGAACTTACCAAATTCCTTGTACCATCAGGAGCAGCTAGGTGGCACTGAATATAAGAATTAAAAACCTGAACAGCATGTTGGGTAAAGAAGCCTTTGTGGAAATGTTTGTCATCTTGTACCAAGGTAAGCCAGGATTCCAGCAATTTATCATATGCCTCCATGTATACCATGTCATCTTTGTCAAGCTGTAAGAAAAAGATTATTACCAAAATAAACAAAGCAAAACAAACCAAAATTGCATTAGTAATCATAAATCTTTAACAGATATTCTACACATTTTTATAAACAATTAATATAAAAAGATCTGAGCTGAATTCAGTTACAACTACACCTCTACTCCGATATAACGTGACCCGATATAACACGAATTCGGATATAACGCGGTAAAGCAGCGCTCGGGGGGGGCGGGCCTGCGCATTCCGGCGGATCAAAGCAAGTTCAATATAAGGTGGTTTCACCTATAACGCAGTAAGATTTTTTGGCTCCTGAGGACAGCGTTATATCGGGGTAGAGGTGTACTATAAAAGATACACATAAGAATTCAAATGGATTCCCTGAAATGATATCACATAACAAGGGCCAGCAAGTTTTCATGCTGGTTAAACTTTTTAAAAAACTGGCACTCTAAAAAACAAAAATAAAGTTAAGAAGATTCTTCCCTGCACCTAAAAGTTTAACACCAAAATCCGCTTCCCAAATTACAACTTTAAAATACTTATGATTTAGATCAAAATGTTCAAACCTGGGTGCCTAAAGATAGGCACATAAATAAGTAACCTGATTTTCAAAGGCGCTGTGCACTCACAGCTCCTCTTGATACCAATATTATAATACATAAAATATAATATAATCACACACATATACTTAAGGCTCGTGAAAGTCGTGGATTCCATGACTTTCCGCTACGTTTGTGACTTCCACAAACGTAGCGGAAAGTCTGCAGCAGCTGGTGCATCTGACCCCAGGGCCAGCTGCTTGGGCACTCAGTGGCCAGCCACAATGGCCGCTGCTCAGACAGCCCTGGGCAACTGGCCCCAAGGACCGCCTGAGCAGCAGCTGTCCCGGGGGCAGCCGGAGTGGCGACCCTGGATGCCGCTGAAGGAGTGGTTCCCAGGGGCCTTGGAGCAGGGGGTCCCCTAAGGCAGCGGAGCCCCATGAGCAGAGATTTAATTACCATGGATATTTATAGTAAAAAAGTCATGGACAAATCACAGGCCGTGAATTTTTGTTTAGTGCCCAAGATCTGTCGATGACTTTTACTAAAAATATCCATGACTAAATCTTAGCCTTATATATATATAAAATTTATAAAATCACTCTTTTTTAAAAAAAGAAAGAGACAAGAAGGTGAAAGAATCCTCTATTCTGGGGAGAAGCACTATTAGGATTTGAATCTTCACAGTACACAATTACAGGTAAACAATTTTTTTTATGATAATTCAAAACAGGTCATCAATCTTGGAGACTAAAAATGGCAGGGATCATTCCACAAAACCACACACACACAATAGACAACTGAAAGTGCAGATAATATGAACATATATTTGAGAGTAACATTCAAAATATTTGAGCGGAGGTTACTGTTTACAATTATACACACAAAAGAATAAGATGCCACAGAATGGAAGGGGAATAAAGGTCCTCAAAATGAAGTTACTACACAGCAGGACAGATGAGGAGCCCTTGTCCGAAAAGTTTCTTTAACACTATTTAACCAATTAGTGACTATCCTGAGGCAGAATTTAAACAATTTTTAGTAAATATATCCAAATGTCACATAGCTTTCTTCCTAAAGTCCAGTTGAAAAAACATTGTAAGTGTACTACTGCAAGACCTGCCTTTTAATAAATGGTCCTTATCATGACCTTTGAACAGGAGGCCTACCATGGTATAATAATTTGGTACAGTAGAACATAATGAATTGATGTCTTCATAAAATAAAAAGTGAGTGACTATGGCCTTAAGTCTGCTCCAGATAAAAGCTTAGTGACCTTTTAACAGCAGGCTTGTAGTGAAAGTCCTCACTGTGATGGACATGTGGGGAAAGGGGAAAAAAGGTTGGGATGACAAATCAAGATGGAAACATTTTAAGACACTTTTTCAGCACCATACTATCTTTAAGGTGATTGTATTTTCGAAATCAAAAACCAGGACATTCATAGATGCAACCATAAAAGGGGAGGCTGGGGGAAGAAGGGGAGGAAGAAGAATTTTATTCAACATAAAAAAGACAAAATTGGGAGACAGACAGCATAGTAAACCAGGGCTGGCCCAAGACAAATTTCTATCCTCATCGCACATTATATCCTTTCCTTTTAAAGTAATTTTTAAAACCTGGTTACTTACTGCATCATTGTGCATTTACCTTTTCTATTATGTAAAAACTTGTTAAAATTTACTATGTTTCCCTTGCATTAGTTCTTTTTATTTAGGCCTTGTCTACACTGCCACTTTACAGCACTGCAACTTTCTCGCTGGGGTGTGTGAAAAAACACTCCTCTGAGCACTGCAAGTTTCAGCGCTGTAAAGTGGCAGTGCAGACAGTGCACTAGCGCTGGTAGCCACGCTCCCAGCACTAGTAGCTACTCCCCTCATGGGGGTGGTGGGTTTTTTTTTTTGTTTGTTTGTTTTTTTTGTTTTTTTAATAGCGCTGGGAGAGCTCTCTCCCAGTGCTGGTGCCGTGACTACACAGCCATATTAAAGCACTGCCGCGGCAGTGCTTTAACATTGCTAGTGAAGACATATCCTTACTCTTCACTCTTCTCCTCCTTCCCTCTAACATACAAATATCTTTTCCCAGTCTTTATTTTCCATTCAATATCATTTTTCTACATTGCATAATAACTGTTCTCTCTCTTGCCCTCTATCTTCCCCGCTCCCTCCCCCAAATATGTTAGATATTCTTCCAAGTTTCCAATTTCTCCCCAACTCTCCCTCTAGTGCTCTTCTCCTCTGAACTCTTGAGGAGTGGACATTTTTGAATGTGTTGGTGTGACTACTGCCAACATCTGACTCAGTGACATGCATATCTCTTGAACTGGAGGATTTTTTCCAGTAACTTAGTGTTCTGAATGAGTCATGAAACACAACCGGGTGTCATTAACATTAATTTGAACAAAAAAAGCATCTATGCTAATTTGAATTTTCACTCCAAACACTGATCACACTGAACACTCATTCTGCTGGACTGCTTGTTCATGGTGAACACAGTGTAAATTTAACACTATAGAGGAATAAGTCTTGAATTAAAACAAAAACATCTGACTTGATTAAATGAAAAGCTAGGACACTGTCAGGTGTTCTGAAAAGTTCCTGGAATATTATATCAATGTTCTGGTAAAGCCACTTTACCAGTCTTCAAATATTTTATAATAAAGGTCTATTGATCACTAGGGCCTGAAGTTCACTTCAGCACACTGAATATGTCACTACCAACAGGAAAGCGGTCTCTAAGAAATTTAAGCCCACAGGTATAGTTGTTTTTGTGAGGGCCCATTTGCAGTAGGTTTTTGCCTGGCTGTACTAGTTTTTTCTTCCGTTCCTGCTAGCTAACTGGTCATTAGAAATGTCCTGGGTGATACCATCCATTTCCACACCTGTAGAGTTCTCTAATTACAATCCTGCCTTTCCCAGATTGTTTCTGTAGAACACACACACCTATGGACCGGTCAGGTACATGGCCACAAATGTAACATGTTTATAAACATGCAGTGTCAACACAAACCCAAAAGACACTAACTCAGAACTGGTAGAGCTGTTTCCCTACTGAAAATCTGAGATACATCAGATGGTTGAAATGTTTCCATACATGCATGGTAAAATCCAGGGCATACAAAAGAGGTATAATTTTTCCTAGTGACACCATTATTAATGTTACTTTTGACAGATGAAAAAAACCAGCTATGTTTCCAAGATCCAGAGTGGTTTTGAACCCGGCTGTTATCAAAATCAGCAAACCCCTGGAATAAATCCGCTTTGTTCTTTCAACTGGCAGCATGCTATTCTAAGAGTAATTTAATTTTTTGCAATCTCTCTTTCTCGTGCTGTTGAATCTGAGAATATTTAAGAACAATACTTTGATATAATTTCTCTAAAGCAATTCTGTATCCCATTAGACCAGTGGTTCCCAAACTTTAACAACCTGTGAACCCCTTTCACTAAAATGTCATGAGTATTTCCAGGGATTTTCTCCTTTACCCGAGTAGAAATTATAAAAGCAGTGATCTGGGAAATATAAAATTTGTTTTTATGACATGCTTATTACACACTATTAATTATTATTTATCATTAGAGTATTTGTATTTCATTATGAAAACGGCAACACTCTTCTGAGATCTCACTTTCGGAGCTTGTACCTCTTTGAATAAGCCTGTTATAAGACAAGGCTCCTATGTTTCATCAAGGAGCATCAGATGTGAAACAGCAGGAAGGTATTTAAGAAGCCAACTCAAAGAGTTCCTCTTACACAAGCATTCAGGCCTTGAGCAGTCCGGGCAAACAACACACATTAGACTAGCTGCCTATTTAATTTTAAAAACAGCAAAAAATGATCTGCTTAGCTCTTGGGAGTCCAGGGGCTCTGGGCTGCTGGCCCCATGCTGCCCAGGGTTCCTAGGCACAACTCTGTCTGCCATTAGGGAATTTTTTCCTGATAACCCCCTGTAACATTTTGCAAACCCCCAGGGGTTCACGAATTCCAGTTTGGGAACCACTGCATTAGACAATGCTGAGGATTCATGTGCTCTAGGTAACCACAAGCCATTAGGGATAAGAAATCGCTAGTCGCCCTCCAAAAAGACTGATCCTCCCAGGCAGATACTGCTAGTTTGGCAATTTGCAGTAGGTTTTTGCTGCTTATGATTTTACTGAAAGATGGGGTGCCCCAACTCTGAGTATACTAATCACTTCTGATACCATATTTAAGATGTATAGGCTGGCTCTGAGACTGGTTTCTTTTTCTTAGTCCCTCAGGAACAGGCGGGTGGCTGAGGGTCAATGGGTGCTTTCCTCCCTTTAGCTTTAAAGGCTAGGTCTTCATCTTTTCTCCAAAAAATTCATCATATGAAATATCTTCATGCTTCTGCTGAACCTCTGTATGAAAGCCTTATAAATGTAACCAAAGAGAATCAGTCCCAGAAATAACTGCATTTAACGTCCTTGTCTGTTACAAATCTGTAAAATGGGGCAACTTAACAATAGATGAAGTTTGAAAATATACAGCATTTAAGATTCACACGAAGAGGTATGTAAGTGTTATCCCCATTTTACAGATTAGGAAATGGAACCTCGGAAAGGTTAAGTGACTTGCCTGGAGAGCACTGTGGTCTAGTTGAATAAGCATTTGTCTAACAATGGTCAAGACAAGGGTTCTAATGTACTGAGTAGCTTTCTGACCTTGGGCAAGTTAACATCTGAGCCTCAGTTGCCCAAACTATAAAATGCAAAGAGACATATTTGCCTACTTCATTGTGACGTTGCACTCTATATGATTTTATGAAAATATGCTAATGTAACTGGAATATGCTTCATGCAAAAGGTCTCTTGTAAGGTATCATTACAAAGCTTATAATCTACTGAGTGCGATCATCCTATTTGTATAAATGTACCAATCTTGTATCTGAAACTAGAAATATGAAACATAGCGCTAAGGGCCTATTGTAATTATGCAAAGTGTGGGCCGTTAATGGTGGTTTGGAATCTTGATAACTCCCATTAACCAGGACAATTGACTGCAGATGGCTCTATTTTACCTGTAAGTCTTCCTGTATACGTGTGTGCTGGCAAGTGAGTAATGAAGTCTTACAGTGATATGTGATCATGTCACCTGAACTGGAATTCATCTTTAACCTGGTACTTTTCCATTGGGGGTGGGGGTAGGAACCCAGAGGGACAAAGGATTCCTGCCTTATGTGAAAGATATATAAGTGGGTGGAACAGAGAAAAGTGAGAGCCATCATGAGGAATCCCCTAGCTACCATCTGAGCTGGAACAAGCGCTGTACCAGGGGAAAGGATTGTGCCCAGACTAGGAAGGCATCCAGTCTGTGAAAGAAAAGTATTGAAACATCTCTGAGGGTGAGATCTTATCTGTATTCAGTTTCTTACTGTATTAGACATAGACTTGCATGTTTTATTTTATTTTACTTGGTAATTCACTTTGTTCTGTCTGTTACTACTTGGAACCACTTAAATCCTACTTTCTGTATTTAATAAAATCATTTTTTACTTATTAATTAGCCCAAAGTATGTATTAATAACTGGGGGGAGGGGGGGGACAGCTGTGCATCTCTCTCTATCAGTGTTATAGAGGACGAACAATTTATGAGTTTACCCTGTATAAGCTTTCCACAGGGTAAAACGGATTTATTTGGGTTTAGACCCCGTTGGGTGTTGGGCATCTGAGTGTTAAAGACAAGAACACTTCTATAAGCTGCTTTCAGTTAAGTCTGCAGCTTTGGGGCAAGTAATTCAGACCCTGCGTCTGAGTTGGAGCAGACAGGCGTGTCTGGCTCAGCAAGACAGGGTGCTGGAGTCCCAAGCTTGGCAGGGAAAGCAGGGGCAGAAGTAGTCTTGGCACGTCGGGTGGCAGCTTCCAAGGGGGTTTCTGTGCTCAAACCCGTCACATTCATAACTATCATGGGAAAGTATTTTATAATGTAAGTGCTAATTGTAAAGGTCAGTCAACAGCAAAGGTTGGAGAACTCAGGCCCTTCTGGCAATGAGAAAACCTCCACATAATTCATTTTAAAAGCTTTTCAATATAGGATCTTTCTGGAGTTTTTTTGTTGGTAAAGCCCAAATAGGTAGAAAGCCACCTTTTTATAAACATATAATCTAAGAGAAAAAATTATTAAACATTGCTAATAAATAAGGACAGTTTTATATTCTTAAGTTCTATTTTTACATCACTGTGTAGCAAATTTACCGATGTTAGTTCTCATTATCATACACAGGAGCTGCACAGTTTATCTGCCTTATTGACTATGTCTCTTCTTCAAATAGCTCCTCTTGGGATTGTTTCATTTTTAATATTACTCTCCTGGGCAGAGAGATAGAGGGATAGTAATTGCTCATGTATGTTACAGCCAACAGCTTTGATATAACAACAACAAAACACTGAATTACCAGGCCATCTAAATTTGTAAAAATGTCATCTGAACTGAGTCAACAGTCAAGGGATACTTAAAACAGCCACTAAGACATAGAATGGGGGCAGTAACAGGGAATATCATAGCAGATGCATTCACTTAAACAGAGGTTCAAGCTTCAGGTAAGTTTCAATTTGCCCATATGTGCACATAGCCATTCCAGGCTTTCAAATCTGTAAATTGTTAACCATTTATAAGCACTTCTCAGAAGTTCTACCTGAACACTTAAGCAATATTTAATGCCTACTATACTTGCTAGTGAAGCTGTCAATTTAAAATGAAGACGTTTAACAGGTATTTTAATCAAAATTTTAATTCAAGTTTAAATTTGTTAGACAAGTATTTAAAGGTGCATAATTATTTCTATTGTTCTTCATTATTAATTATATTGGTCTACACATATCTCTTCTACATCTGATTACAGTAATGTAAAAATAAACTAAAAGTTAACAACAACAACTTTCTCTCAAACAGAACTAATGAATCTCAGAAAACATATATTACAGAATGGGGCTAAGACATCCAAACATTACTAAGTCATTACAAATCTATTACGTTCTTATGTCTCTTGTTAATTTCATGTTCACCATAAATGCAATAAAAAGAACTCAACTCTTTCAAGAATCAATTGCAGTTCAAGAACAGTACTCACCACTTCTTCCAGTGCAGCACTTCTCCCAAAAGAACAGGTGAGGTGTGTGAGGCAGTTAACAAATGAAGAGAAAAGTTCATTTGGAATGGCAGTTAAAACATTGCGAGGAAACACAGTTATCAGGTTGCTGAAAACACTGGAGATTCCCATTGCTTCAGAGTCCTCTATTTCAACTCTATAGATAGAAACAGCAGGGTTTGGGGTTTTTTTAGAAATTAGGAAAAAAGCTTAAAATTGTTCATTTTATGGATGAATTTTCAGCATTTAACAAACCAATATATACTTTATACTCTTTTCAAGAAATACCCTTTCGAAAAAATGTTATTCCATTTTAATAGTTCAACTCCAAACACAAATTATGCAAAGAAATAAGCCATACTGGCTCTCTCCTTCCACTCCAAAGTAAAGATTAAAAGATGCCATCTAAATTTAAAAGGCAAGTGTACATACCCATTGATAGTATTCAGTAATCCTTCGATGAAATGTGCCAGATAATCAACTTGTGAACCTTCATCAGGAAAGACTGGCCCATGCAGAGAAGCTAGCTGTGCTAGGCACTGTAGAGAGTCTTGTGCCATATCTGTATCCTCTCTGATTTTTCGATGTACCTTTTACAAAGTGAAATGAATTAATAATACATGAAAAACACATGCCTGTTCTTACAACAATCATATGGCTCTCAATCCAAAAAAGCAGACACCAAAAGAAAATCTTACCCTAATTTCTAGTCAACCTGAAATGACATGGCTTCTATAGCATCGCCCTAAACCAGAGTAAACGTCAAGATTGCTCCTCAGTTTATTAGCGTCATGAGCCATGACTTAACTCACCAAAAGTAACACTTAATTGGGTCCTACCTACATTTTAGAAATTGAACTGTTTAGTGCATGTTATGTCTTAAAGAGAGAAACAGATGCCAGCCAGTCAGACATACTGCTCCTTCTAAAAACAGCAATAATGACAGTCATCTGTATTATGCTAACTATGCCTAAGCTACAGCGTCTTGCTAAAGTTAGTTGATAAATTCAATCAAGATTATATAGATGCTTCTTTAGCAGAGGTAAACACTGAAGGCACACAAAACAAGCGCACCTCACCCTTGGCAACATCTCTGAGACCACTAGTAATCTTTTCTCATTTCTGCAAATGGAGTGTTACATCACTACTTATGTGGTTACCAATTCTGGATTAAAATAAATTTAACATATCAATAGATTTAAAACATATTTTTACATATTTATTGCAAATATGTATTGCAATACATAATTGCAATACATATTTGCAATACTTTAAGGCTTTTATTAGGACAAGCATTTTATTTCTACAGGACAAAGCAAATAGTATAATATAATGGTATAATAAATACTAGTATAGTCGGCCTCTCAAAAAAAAAAAAACACAGTCTTGTTAAATTGATATATATAAAAGAAGTTAAATCTTTATAACCATTTCTCTATTTAGCCCATCTCAAATGTTATCCAAGTGATAATTGTGCAACTAACACAAACCTCTAAATGATACACAAAGACAAGTTACAACTATTTTAACTTCTGAAAGATCAAATCACGTGAAAACACAATTTTGAAATTTAAAACAATTCTTCCCCACTCTACCCTATTAAAATAAATCTTACACCATGTAGAAATTAGGATTTTTCTCCTTTAAAATGGCAGTTTTACAAAACTAAAAGTATTCAAATTTGTTAGTTCAAATAAGTGTGTAAATTATCACTGTTCATTTAATTTTTGTATTTGAACAAGAATTTGATATCTACAGAAGCAAAGGCTGCATTACTTCAAATGCAAAATTAATGTTATACGACTTAAGCCGTGCTACTTAAAACAAAAGTAACAGTGTGCTGTTTTGATTTTTGTGCATTCACAAATGATTTAACAAACTGATGTATTCTTTAGTTTCCATTAAATAAAATAAATGTTTAGTATTCAGAAGCATTCATCTTCTGAATGTGATGGATAAGGCAGTTACTCAAAATTTAACACTGAAGAACAAATCAGAAGTCAGACATTTAACTCAGGGACTTCTTAGTACAGTTAAACTAGAAAGGGTTAACCTGTAAACCCAAAAGTTATTTGCATTAGGAGGTTCACAGCTGACAGTAGCAACTGTCTAGATCGTCTAGACAGCTGTTCAGATTGTGTGTGGCTGTTAAGAGTTCTGCCAGGAAGTTTTTCACCTTTTCAAGAACTGCTGGAGCAAGATAAATTTTCAATCAAACAAATGAATCTCCTTTAATAAAACACTGAATATAGATGTGTAGTCAAACTCACAGGTCAGACATATCACTTTTGGTTCTAGAGATTTATATATGCTACATAGTGCCCACCCCAACAGAGTTTTGAGTATATTATTTGTCTGCTTTGCAAAAGGAACCCTAGCCTGAAGAATGTTGAGCTGCAAGATCCCAAGAGATGGGATAGGATATAAAATAAGATTAGCATAGCAGTTTACATAAATAATCTGAATACTGTGGCTGGGCTGACTGCAAATTAAGCAAATATTAACAAAAATTAGTGGTAGGAAATTATTTTTACCCAGCTTTAATAGCAGTTTAAAAAAAAATACAAAATAACCATGTGTTACTCAGCTATTTTCCAATCAGCAGATCTATCATTGACCTTTTTGGTTTATATCCAGTTTATAACGAATGGAGTTTTATGCTAAACTTGGATGGAGAAATGCAAAGATATTGCTAGTTTTCAACTGTTCTGTTGAGCAGTGTTCCAGCAGCAGTGAAAACCTATTGTTCAGCTGATATTTGTAGAGAGGCAATACCTTAGCTAAAAAGGTATCTGATAACACGGCTAACGCATTATGCTCAGAATTTCATCTGGCGAATAGATATGTCCAACATATTAAATGAATACATGAATAATTTTTAAAATAAAAATAATTTAAGACACTTTATATGCAAAGTACGTCTTGATCACTTGATAGGGAAAAAAAAAATCAATAGTCCACCACCACCTTAGAAACTTGCTAGGGTAAAAATTGATGTTAACAGAATTAGTCTTACCTGGTACAACAGGAAGAATCCAACAATAATGTTTTAAAAGAGGAAGGAGTTGCTTCTCTGTGACCTGTATTATGAAAGTTGAAGAAGAATGAGACTTACTGTAAAGAAAAGCTCCATAACTCTGATGTCCAGGAGGGTTTCACGCCACAACTCTGTTGGCTTTAGCATCACATTTTGTGAGGATTCAAACATAGCTATATAATGTCTGCCCAGTTATCTGGTGTCAAGGTCAACAATAACATTCCTACTTGCCTTTAAAAAAAATCCTAGATACAACAGGATCCATTCAGAAAGAATGTAATGGAAACAATCTTTAAGCCTCTCCACATACACAGCATAATTCATGCATGAGGCCAAGGAATAAAAGGTATTAAGTATTGAAAAAAAGAATGCTCCAGGAATGTTAGATAACAGTTTGATCATAATTATGAGACATACCATAGTGATATGATCACTTTGATAACCAGGATATCTAATGTGACAGGGGGAGAGGGAAAAAAAGCAACCGCAATTAACAGGTGTTAAAATTTATGCAAAATAGGAAGTCATTTTCTAAAAAATTTTCCTGGCAGCTTTTATAAAGGCCTTATGATTGCTAAAGATAGCTCTTTGAAACATATATCCTATTTTTCTAAATAGCCAAATATGCTTCACAGAATGAAAATATGTTCCCCCTGTATTACTCTAATTTTTTTATCATGCTAGGAAGAATAAAAGCATAAGGCACCACAAGTCATTGTTCTATTAAGCATATGTTCTTAAAAGAGAAACCAAGGAACATACACACATTGCATCTATGAATTCATTGCAGAGAACCATCTAATTACTCAACATTAAATTACAAGCATGGAACTCTGCAAATGGTCTAGTGTTGGATGACCAAAGATGCGAGAAACCACTTAAGCATGTAAATCCACTGCACTCTGTGAGTCTATGACTATACTAAAGTATATAAATATTTAGAGAGCCATTGAGAATACACTACATGTAATACTATATGCGGTTAAAGGCATCATATATACTCCAGATTTCTCAAAATATGTAAAGTTCTAGACATCAGAGTTTATACTACACTAATAGATGTCAATAAGCTCTACCCATACTGATCACATTATTTAAAAGAGTAAGCAAGTGGGGATTTAAAAAAGACAAAAACCCCAAATATAAGTGGCATAAACAAAAGTGTGAGCATAAAGCAGGGTGCAACATTTTTACTGCCACTTGTTTGGGGAGACATCATAGTACCACAGTGACTCCAACCATATGGCAGCAACCAAAATAGAACCCCACCACCATCATACACAGTTGAACCCTCCTATAGTGAAGTAATTTTTTCCATAGAGCAATTTCATTGTAAGTGGGAGAACTGCAATCGACACATAATGAACTGAAACAATTCAGGACTTTTATATTACTTCAATATAAAATGAATTTCATTACATACAAATTTACAAATGTATATGTGAACAATATGGACTCCGAGATACACAATAGATTATTTCATACAGAAATACAAGATAATGGAGTTAAGTCTCATTTATATTTGAGAATATAAATAAAAGTTTAAGATATCTATAAAGTGACTTGATGAAAGTATTTCAGTTTTTTGGATGAAAATAATATATTAGTGTAAGTTATAATAGGAAGTAACCATCCTTCACCAAAACTTTACAGTTACTCTCAAGTGCATTTCAAAGGACTTAGTAGTAGTCGAAATTGTACAGTAAGTTATAAATGATTTTCTCCACCCATGGTAATCTGATGAAGAAAATACAGCAGGATAAATTATTCTTTACTAGTGAAAGTGCTCTTCTCCTTAATTCTGTACCAAATGAATATGAAAGATAGAAGTACCAGAAGAGGATTAGAGATTCAATTTATTCATTAGTAGGTTTAATTTACAAATGGGACCAGTTACATATGCACACCTAATTTGGAATGAAAGAAGGGCTGGTTTACTGTCACTATTTTAACAAGCCTCAGTATTTAGTAGTCATATCCTGTTATTTTTAGAACTGAATCTCATACTAATGGCCTGATGACATCTGACAATAGAAGATTTGTAGGTGAAATAATGTATATGTTCACTAAACAATCCAAAATGAGACTGCAGCTACATCAGAGAACCTAGAGCCCATTTTCCAGAACATGTCATTGCACTGGTGCTAGTAAATGTATATAACTGCTAGTGTAGATAGGGATCAGGCATGCTTATCACACTGGCATAAAAACTTGCTTCAGGGACACTACAGTGAAATTCCTGGTCTATGCTATGGTTTACACTGTTATTAGCATTGGTCCAGAATGGCTGAAAAATGGATACTAAATTTGATAGTGCACATTCAGCTTCTGATGCTACCCATGATAAATGCTGGTTTTGTAACATATTGTTATCAAAAATGAATTTGAAGACTGTCAATACTTTTAAAGCAATAGAAATATGACTAATTTGTGCAATACTATTTCCAGGAGTTCAGACAGCAATATAGTTTAACAATAAAAATGCCACTGCACCACTCTGTAATGTCACAGGAAAACTAAATTAATTTTTTAAAATTAATCTTTTTTTCCCCCAGAGCAAATCGTTAAAACAGCTCACTGGTGATCCCACACAAATGCACATTAAAAACAACCAATAGGAAATTCAACTTTGTACTGAGATGATAAAATGTAAAATACAGAGATTCTTACAGAAGCTGAAAGTCTTTTAAAATAAAAAAAAAAGGTTACACTGGTCTACGATTTTTGAGAAGTCGTCTGCTTCAGAGATAAAATGTGCTATTTATTATGTATTTTGATGTGCTGAATTCAAATATGACAATTAAAACAACTGATTGGCTACTGTTTCTAAGATATTTAAGTTTTTACATTTTATGGCTATGTATATTGTGTAGATAGTAGAGTTTGAATCATAAATTGTAAACCTAGGTCTTTTCATGTGTTTATGGTTGCTTTACATGATAATATTTCACCTGTCCTGTTTATGTAACGCTTTAAAAATCAGCAAAAGGGTTATACAAATAAAATTTATTGTGAAACAAAAAGGCAAAAAACTATTATGTACATAGTTTCGTCCTATTCAGTGTCTATTCGGCGCTTCTTGGCTTGACTCTTGTATTCATTAAATGGAGCATCTCTTGTCACTGTCCAGCAATAGTCTGCAAGCATTGATGGGCTCCATTTGCCCTGATAGCGTTTCTCCATTGTTGCAATGTCCTAGTGAAATCGCTCGCTGTGCTCGTCGCTCACTGCTCCGCAGTTCGGTGGAAAAAAATCTAGATGAGAGTGCAAAAAATGTATCTTTAGTGACATGTTGCAACCAAGGCTTTTGTATGCCTTGAGGAGGTTTTCCACCAACAACCTGTAGTTGTCTGCCTTGTTGTTTCCGAGAAAATTTATTGCCACTAACTGGAAGGCTTTTCATGCCGTCTTTTCCTTGCCACGCAGTGCATGGTCAAATGCATCATCTCAAAGAAGTTCACGAATCTGAGGACCAACAAAGACACCTTCCTTTATCTTCGCTTCACTTAACCTTGGAAATTTTCCACGGAGGTACTTGAAAACTGCTTGTGTTTTGTCAATGGCCTTGACAAAGTTCTTCATCAGACCCAGCTTGATGTGTAAGGGTGGTAACAAAATCTTCCTTGATTCAACAAGTGGTGGATGCCGAACACTTTTCCTCCCAGGCTCCAATGACTGTCGGAGTGGCCAATCTTTCTTGATATAGTGGGAATCTCTTGCACAACTATCCCATTCGCAGAGAAAACAGCAGTACTTTGTGTATCCAGTCTGCAGACCAAGCAAGAGAGCAACAACCTTCAAATCGCCACAAAGCTGCCACTGATGTTGTTTATGCACCTCAAAAGTTGTTTCATGTTGTCATAGGTTTCCTTCATATGGACTGCATGACCAACTGGAATTGATGGCAGTAAAACAGCTTTAAGACTCGTCTTCGATGAATCAATGAACAGTCTCCACTCATCTAGATCGTGAACGATGTTGAGGGCTGCCATCACACCATCGAGGTTGTTGCAGGCTACAAGATCACCTTCCATGAAGAAGAATGGGACAAGATCCTTTTGACCGTCACGGAACATGGAAACCCTAACATCACCTGCCAGGAGATTCCCCTGCTGTAGTCTGGAGCCCAACAGCTCTGCCTTACTCTTGGGTAGTTCCAAATCCCTGACAAGGTCATTCAGTTCACCTTGTGTTATGAGGTGTGGTTCAGAGGAGGAGGATGGGAGAAAAATGTGGGTCCTGTGACATTGATGGTTCAGGACCAGAAGTTTCATCCTCTTCCTCTTCCTTGTCTGACTCAAGTGAGAATGATTCTGGTGCATCAGGAACTGGCAGTCCTTTTCCGTGGGGTACGGGGCATATAGCTGATGGAATGTTTGGATAATGCACAGTCCACTTTTTCTTCTTTGACACACCTTTCCCAACTGGAGGCACCATGCAGAAGTAACAATTGCTGGTATGACCTGTTGGCTCTCTCCAAATCATTGGCACTACAAAAGGCATAGATTTCCTTTTCCTGTTCAACCACTGGCGAAGATTTGTTGCACAAGTTTTGCAGCATATGTGTGGGACCCACGTCTTGTCCTGATCTCCAATTTTGCAGCCAAAATAAAGGTGATAGGCTTTCTTAACCATAGTGGTTATACTGTGCTTTTGTGATGCAAAAGTCACTTCACCACAAACATAGCAGAAGTTATCTGCACTGTTCACACAAGTACGAGGCATCTTTGCTCACTTTGGCTAAACAGAAATGTGTCCCTTTGCAAAATCAAACACTGACAAATAAGAGAGCATGACACTGTAGGATTTCTAGAGCTGATATAGGGCAATTTGTTCAGCAGAGTGATGTAAGCTTCGTTATGATTGCATCATCCGTGATTTCTAGGAATAACATGATGCAATTCATATCATGTATGACGCAATACCAGCTTCAGATTGCATCATTCATTGTTTTGCCTAAAAAGCAAGTACTGTCCAAACCCAGTCATAGATTTATTCATAGATCCAGTCAAAGATGTATTTTAGTCATTTCTGGTTTAAATTGAGATCCCTTCCCTTTATAACTCACTTATCCTCTGCCATTCCCAAGTCAAGGGTCGTATATACTGACCCAATAGCATATCTTGAAAACTAGAGCCAATCAACAATTTTAAGCATCATTTTCGTTCTCAGTGACCCAGAATTAGTAAAGTTTGACTACATTTATTTCAGAAGCATTTTGGCTGTAGAGCAGTGTTATTCAATGAACAGTCTCAAATTGTGCTGAGAAGTATAATAATGTAGAAATGTCATTCATGCCATGACATACAGTAAGGCAAATGTATTCACTGGTGCTTTTGCTGGAAGAGAACAATTGCAGATCATACTGAAGTATTGTTTTGGAAGGGTTCATTTAGCTTACATTGGTTCCCCTCATCCCAATTTATGTATGCACCCACCAACTTCACGATGGGCTTAGTTTTACAGATTATAGAAATAAAACCATGTTTTCAAACATGGGCAATCACTGGGAAATTAAAATGATTTTCAAATTATATATGCTCTAAGTATTACTTACAATTACGCACATTTTTATTGACATACTAATTCATATTAATGAATATCTGCACAACAAACAATAGGTGGCGTTAACCTCCAGATCTACACATAGGTCAGCCTTCTCTGCAGCATAGCCAACTTCCATGACTCCCCTGTGAAAGACACTCTGTGGGTCCAGAGCCCATGAGTAGTGAATGGACAGGATATGCACTGCTGCCCCTCTGACCCTCAAGAGGTGGGGCTATATTATCTTTTCCACAAAACCTCTCCATGGGTCTGAGGGCAGCCATTGGGTATTAGAGCAAGTGTTGTAGCTCAGGGCCTTCTGCAGATCCACCAGGTTTGGTGGTTGGCCCCCACAGCCTGTTCCAGGTGAAAGCAAACCCTGCCTATTCCCAACAGAACAATAGGGGAGTAGTTCATAATCAATGCTTTGATTTCCTCTGACAGACTTCTCCCACTGGTGTTTCTGCTGGAGAGGATGATCTGGCGCATTATGAGATACTTGCTTCAAAGGTCATTTTAATCAAGCTTTAGGATTTGTTTGGAGAAAAAGTGTTTCAAGTACAATAGAAGTACTCCTATACATATGTTTTACAAATAATTAAAAACTTTAAATAAAATCTAACAGCTGGAAGTCTGCAGTACAACGTTGTATTGCCAGTATACTGATTATATTTAGAGTTTAAAGACTGTTGTTTCTGGTTTGCATCTATGCCAAGCACATAGTGAGTTGTTCTCAGATCCTGGCTAAAACTGATACACAGATGGACTGGAATTGGTCCCTATGGGAAAGGGACTCTCAGTCTATAAGGGATCTTACAAACCCTCATAAGTCCCTACAGGATAAGCCTTTCATGTCTGACTTTTTTTGGGAGGTGAGGTTTGGGTAATAAAATGAGGAAAGCCCATGCTTGAATGCTTAGCATCTTCTGCTTAAAAAAAAAAAAAAAAAAAAAAAAAAAAACCAGCCTACACTTCTAAATACTAAACTTTTGTCCAGGGCAGCATAATTAACAGTTAAGAGGAAGGCTAAATTACCTTGCAGTTGAGGCACTGGACTAAGACTCAAAATACCCTAGGTTCTGTTCCCAGTTTTGCCACAGACTACTTGTGTGCCAGTCACTTGCAGCCTAGTTTTCAGAGATGCCAAAACTGGAGTTGTGTGCACTCAGCACCTTGAAAAGTCAGGCCTTTAATCTCTCAGTCTCACTTCCTCTTTTTTTAAATGGGGATAAAACTACTTCCTTAGAGGCACTGCAAGATCTATTAAGGTTTGCAAGTTGCTCAGATACTACACTACAAATCAGAACTACTAACTGTGATATGTAACCTATCATTTCAAATCAGCTTCTGTACCAGATGACTAGAGGATAGCTACTGCAACGCCAATTTCTTAAAAAGGCTCCAGAGGTGATCCTGGCAAGTAAGCCTAACTTCAGTACCAGGCAAATTGGTTCAAACTGTAGTAAAGAACAGAATTATCAGACACATTGATGAACATGATTTTTGGCAAAGAGTGAACATGGTTTTTGTAAAGGGAAACCATGCCTCACAAATCTACTAGAATTCTCTGAGGGGGTCAAAAGCATGTGGACAAGAGGGATCCAGTGGATATAGTGTACTAGATTTTCAGAAAGCCTTTGACAAGGTCCCTTACCAAAGGCTCTCAAGCAAAGTAAGCTATCATGGGATAAGAGGGAAGGTCCTCATGGATCAGTAACTGGGGTAGGAATAAATGGTCAGTTTTCGGAATGGAGAGAGGTAAATAGTGGCATCCTCCAGAGGTCTGTACTGGGACTAGTACTGTTCAATATAAATGTTCTGGAAAAAGGGGTTAATAGTGACGTGGCAAAATTTGCAGATGATACAAAACTACTCAAGATAGTTAAGTCCAAAGCACACTGTGAAGAGTTACAAAGGGATCTCACTAAACTGGGTGACTGAGCAACAAAATGGCAGATGCCCATTGGAAAACAAAATCACAACTTTACATATAAAACAATCGGATCTAAATTAGCTGTTACCATTCAAGAAAGATCTTGCAGTCATTGTGGAGAGTTCTCTGAAAACATCCACTCAATCTGCAGAGGCAATCAAAAAAAGCTAACAGAATGTTGGGAATCATTAGGAAAGGGATAGGTAAGACAGGAGAAAATATCATATTGCCTCTATATAAATCCATGGTATGCCCACATCTTGAATACTGCGTGCAGATGTGGTTGCCACATTTCAAAAAAGATATATTGGAATTGGAAAAGGTTCAGAAAAGGGGAACAAAAATAATTAGGGGTATGGAACAGCTTCCATGTGACAAGCAATTAATAAGACCGGAACTTTTCATCCTGGAAAAGAGACGACTAAGGGGAGGGAAGATATGATAGAGGTTTATAGAATCATGACTGGTGTGGAGAAAGTAAATAAGGAAGTGTTACTTACTCCTTCTCATAACACAAGAACTAGGGGTCACCAAATGAAATTAATTGGCAGCAGGTTTAAAACTAACAAAAGGAAATATTTCTTCACACAATGCAGTCAACCTGTGGAACTCTTTGCCAGAGGATGTTGTGAAGGCCAAGACTATAACAAGGTTAAAAACAGAATTAGATAAATCCATGGAGGACGGTTCCATCAATGGCTATTAGTCACGATGGGCAAGGATGCAAAACCATACACTGAAGTGACCCTAGCTTCTGTTTGCAAGAAGCTGGGAATGGGTGACAGGGGATGGATCACTTGATGGTTACCTGTTCTGTTCATTCCCTCTGAAGCACCTGCCATTGGCCACAGTCAGAAGACAGGATACTAGGCTAGATGGACCATTGGTCTGACCCAGTATGGCCATTCTTATGTCCTAGGTCTTATATAGTTTGCAACAAAATGTCTAGAAAAAACCAAGTCATGAAGCACTAATTATGGTTGAGTTCAGTTTCAATATGGTGTTTAAGTTTTGTTTAGTTATCTTTAAAATTCATGAAATCCAAACCCTCTTTCTCACACTCTGCTCAGTATCTCTTAAGACATTATTAATAGGATTAACACTTAAGTTGAACACAGGACCACAGACCACATGCCTTACTCAAAAGTACTTAGCCCCTCAAAAAGCAGTTCTTGTCTTGCCCACATACAATTGCTATATTCACATATGGCCTCTTCTCTTCCTCTGGTAGTCAGGGACTCTTATGGTGGTTTCTTCTGGACAATGTTCTCTAGAGCATTCCATTTGGTTCTCTGACTGCTCCGTTAGACTTAGTGATAGATGTTTCCAACTTGGGTTAAGTTGTTTGGGTGCTAAAGCCTCCTTTAAAGGTCTTACCGTGGCTCAAGAAATAAAAACCACTGAATAGATTCGAGGAGAATTCCCCTCCCTTGTGTATTTAAGGCAATAGGCATGCTGAACCATTTAAGTCATAAGACAGATTCTCAGCTGGTGTAAACTGACATAGCTCCATTGAAGGCAACTATGACAATCTGCATCAGCTAAATAGGTGCACCATTATGCTACTAAAAAGCAGCAGATGTCTTAACCAAGATCCCACCCCAACATTCACTATGGAAGAGACCCAAGCCCTCCAGAGGTGCAGACCTTTAACTTAAAACAAAACAAAAAAACTAGCACTAAAGCAATCATTACCATAAAACTACTACCTAAACTATTGTTGAAACTTTAAACTAAACCTATTAACCAAAACTTATAAAAATCTATACCTTAATGAGTCTGAAGTTCCATGGCTGAATTTGCTAACAAAGAAATTAATACAATTTTGGGGGGAGACAGGACGACAAAAATCTTACGCTCTCTGTTCAAAAATTTTGGATCTGTGGAAAGTCACAAAGTCAGGCCCCTAATGATTTTACTGTTGTCAGTGGTTTCATAACTTGCAACTAAAAAGCATGTGACTTACTGTAGAGAAATCAGGAAGATCTGCAGAGGCAATTTCATGAGAGAGATGGGTTACGAGGGAACCATGAAGAACAGCTTAGTTGCATATGTCAAGGTACACATGGGCCAATGGTATATAGCTCTGAAATGGGATGTTTTAGATACAATATGTGGCTCCCAGAGTGGGAATCAGCAGAGGCAAATTTATGAAAAATATGGATATACAGCACAATACTAGTCCTGAGTTATCCAGTCTCCCCAAAGGTCAATTTAAAAATAAAGGAAAAAAAAAAAGTGATCAGAACTAGCTTGATCCAAGTAAACAAAACAATGCTGTATCAGTACCAAAAAAAGCAATGCTACAGAAGCCAACATACCACTGCAGACTGCCATACATTCTTAGCGCAAAATAGGAATTCTATGTTATCATAATTTACAATTAGCACTGCCAAGAAATGTCTCAAGCATTCATAAACACCAGGTGAACTACTGCGTATACAGTATTCATGGAGGTAATGGATAAAAATAACAATTGATAGATTGTCTACATGTTATAAAGTGAGATGGAAGAAGCAGCATCTCTCAAACCAGCTCTTGCCATCTCTAGTGCTACAGTTTAAATATGATGCTGTCATGTGCCATCTGTGACATACAGATGCTTAATGTGAGAAACTGCATTTAGCTAAGCAAAATAGTGCGCATCCTATTACAGTATGAACACTCTTGGCAGTGACTAAAAGTAACTTGTCTTAATACAATTCTTAAGAGATTACACTAAATTATATGACCCTTGAAGATTAAAATTCTCTTTGATTAGTACTGAGTTCATCACATTTTTGCCACTTCTTTTAAAGATACAATAATCATTTAACTAGAGAGAACAGATATCTACTGCAAATTAACTTCACTCTGTCATTGACAAACACAAGAATAACCAACCGTGTATTTTGCCGAGGGAAGTACAAAACATTATGGCAAAATCCACACACAACTGATGATTGTACAAGTCCATTTCTGAGGTCTGCTAACTGTCTGAGAACGAAGAGAACATCTGCTACAAAAATTTTGATGTATTAAAAGTGCACTCACATTCAGGTCTAACAACTGGGAACCAAATGTCCAAGACCTATGGCCAACTGTCACATTTTTTTAAATTAAAGATTAAGAAATTACACTGGTGGAATTATTTAATGTTTTCTTAATTAAATTTAATTAATTCTGATACTAAATATGCTTTTCATATAAAAATTTAATGCCCAGCAGAGGAGGGGGAAAAAAAAGACAATTCTCTCTTCCCTTTGATTATAAAAATACAGTTACTAGCTACTGTATCTTGACAGTATCCAAGTGACTGAAAATATTGCTAGTACTAATGCAGTGATAAGGCTTGATTATCTGTTTCAATTAACACCTATTTACTGGCACAGAACAAGCCATTTTCTGATTACATACAGCTAAAAATGTAAGCTAGGTCACTAATTTAATTCTCCAATTTTCTTTGCATCAGTGTAGTTGCACCAATGTAACTGCATCATTTCAAACCCACAGTGTAGATGCACAGCACTCATATAAATTATGACTTGCACTGGTACAGCATACCCCAGTTTCCAACTGTGGTATTCATCTCCACTAGGGTCTTGTACTAAGGTAACGCTACACCAGTGGGAAAACCTTCAACACAAGACAGCATAGAGGCGTACCTCTTCTGTGGACACTGTCAAATTACAACAGGTGATCCCAAAAGATATCCAATATTCTGCAAATCCCAAATTTTCCTTACACAACCTCAGCCCATTCAGCAGTTGGCCTCCAAAATCAGTCTTCAAAGCCCTTGGACCAACCTCATCTCTGGATTAACTTCGCTGACTTTAGCTGAGTTACACCAGGGCTGAATATGGCCCTTAATCCAGCCTGAATTCAGTGGTTTTCAACAGAACTGCAAATGGATGTTTTCTTTTAAATCATGGTACTTCCCCTATAACTTTAGAATTCATAATACGAACTCAGCCTTCCAGACGAGACTTTAAGAATGTCCACTTTCAAGCATGGAAATCTCACTTTTACTTTCTATTGTATGATAGGTACAAACTTCCCAGAAATCAGGGCAAAAACAACCCCGACGACATGTTTTGATCACCCACAACCAACAATATTTCTGGGAGTGAAATAAAGTCCTTACAGAGGATTCAGGTATAACATTTGAGTTTTTTTGTAGTGTGTGTCATTCGATGCAAATGGATTTGAAAGGATTTAAAACAGCTTTGTGAGTCAGGGATAAAAGTCACCCCTGGCAGTGAAGCTTTGTCATTTAACTCTTTGTTGGATAAATGCAAAATGCAGTTTACCATATCTACACTGATTTTGTGTGTGTGTGTGTGTGTGTGTGTGTGTGATATATCTCTATTCCTCTCTTCTCTCATTCCTTCCCCCTCCCTCCATGCTTCTTCCCTGCATTATAGTCCCTCTTCTTCTTTACTCTCTTCCCACTTCTTTGGGATCCCAAGATCAGCAACCTGTCACACACAGGAATGAGGGACTAAGGGACCATCTTAAGGCAACCTGTAGGTTGTCAGGAGGAAGGGGTAGTGTACCAGGTCCAGTCTGTTCTCCCTGCCTTCTGGCAAATGCTTTTCTTGGTGGGATCCTAAAACGCTTTTCTACTGCTCATGGAAAAAGTTGTACAGAACTTCTCTTCTAGCTCCCAAAGAAGCCAGAGAGGGTGTAATTCTTGGAGGGTGTTAGTTCTACATCACCCTCCCCTTTTCTTGGTGGAGAGAAGGAGGTGATAGATCCACAGTGAGAAGCTTTATAAGAAAAACAAGAGCTCTGATCTATCCCTGCTGGTCCTGCCTAGTCTCATATTAAAGCAGTAGATGAAAGTTCCCACTCTGCACCATCCCGACATCTGCTAGACAGTCAAGCAGCCCATAACTAGCTGCTGCTTCTATGAGCTAATTTTAACCTTGTGACAAACACTCACAACTTTAAAGAGAAAACAGCAGTAACAACTTGAATATATAGTAAATATAAGCAAGTATGGGAGTGACCAATAGAGTACATAGCAAGGTCTAAATTACCCCCACTTGAAAAAAAAATTCTCTAAATGTTACATTTTTCAAAAGCTCCAATTATCAAGTACAGGTGAAGTTAATTAGCTGAAGCAAAGGTTCAAACATTAAAAGGATATAATTTGGAGGAAGAAAGTTCCAGCTTAAGACCTGATTGGCTAGTGCAAGATAACGCTGAAACACTGAAGACATCTGAGCATTGAGGTTTTCACGCCTGCTGAATTCCTGTAGTACCTCTACTGTTAGCATGAAGATCTGCCGAAGGTCATCCTCCTAGTGTTAGGAAGAATACATACTATTAATGGAGTCTCCCATTCATGAAGTAAGAAGTTCTTGATCAGGCAAATAGTAAGAAATAATAAAATTAAATTTTATTTACAAAATCTGGGATTCTTGCATTAACTTGGAACATTTCTAACATTTTTACAGAAACAAGGCCTTTACCTACACAATGTAACACTTTAAAAAAAAAAAAGCTTAAATCTCAATTATAAATATTAGTCATTAAGAGAAAAAACTGGTAATACATTTTTCTAACAACTGGTAGAGGAGGAGGGATTTGGTCTTTGGCATGGAAGAAGTTGATAAGCTGTTCCACAACAGTCACAGAACTTAAAGCTATGCCTTCACAAAAACGTTTATCCATAGCCAAACAATACATCTGAGACAACCAGACCGCACCATCTGCAATAATATTTTTAAATGCATGGCTTTCCTTGGCTTTTAACCAAAGCTATATTTAAGACTATCATCATTCCAAAGAGTATTAGTTTTATTTGCTATTGGTAGACAGGGAGTTAAGATTCCTACTGTGTATAGATTCATAGATCTACATTCATAAAATGGACAAAAAATGCATTACACTTTCTGAAACAAATATTCCTAAAATTACTAAAATGTTCACTAAACAAGGAATTAATACATACTTTGTATGTATTTAGTATTAATTTATAATATATAGGAGTCTTTTGCACATACCAAAATTGTTAATGCATTTGTTGGTGCATGAAAGTTTTCCTTTATTAACATTTCTATTTATCAGAAATATAGTTAGCATACGTAAATTTTGTTTGTTTGTTTGTTTTACCTGAAATATTCGTTTGCAGTTACCATGGAACTCCATGCTTAGTCCAATGTTGCTGGTTTTACTTGAACTTGAGAACTCACTCAACAAAGCCGTTAAAATGGAACAGGCCAAAGTTTGCTATATAAGAAATAATATAAATTAAAAATTGTTCAATAAGGTAATACTGCTTAAGATGCAGTTTAAGTTATCTTATTAGAATATTTCTATGGACTTCAGTTACTTCAGCCATCTTATGACACAAACTAGAGCAGTAGCTCAAGCTTTCCTCAGATTCTGAAGCGCTTAAAGTAAAGCTCCTTGGATGCGCCATCTCTCCCTGTACAGATTCCACACCTTCTCCGAGGGAACTTTAGTACTTGGGTAACATGAAAAGTAATATTAGAGTATTAACACAGGATGAAAACAAATTTGCTTTCAGACAATCATGTTTCTGCTTGGTTAGCTCAACCCATTTTCCATACATGCTGTTTAGTTCCTTCCCTGTGCTTAAGGCTTTACGTTCATTAGGGGTACGTCTACCCTATGGTGCCTATGCTGGCTTAGCTATGACAGCACAGCCCTAGTGTAGACTCAGCCTACACATACAGGAGTTTGTTGGTTTAACACCACCACCTCCCTGAATGATGTTAGTTATGTTGACAAAAGCCCTCTTCTATCAACATAGGCCCATCTACGTTGAGGTTTCTGTTGGCATGGGGTGTTTTGCTTTTTATTTCCCAGCTATGCCAACATAGCTTTTAAGTACGTACTAAGCCTACCACTAGCAAAGGTTCAGCTTCTTGTTGCCTCTATTTGTCTAATTTATCCAAGTCACTTTGCAGTTTGCTTTGACCCTCCTTTGTGTTTGTTACTTTCCCATGTTGGTGTCTGTTGGTGTAAATTAAATTTATACCAAGAGACAGAGAATGAGATATAGCTAGTCAATTGATTTTTGCAAAAAAAAAAAAAAAGCAGCTTTACTCTTGATACCGAAGTCCATTAATCATCTTTTTCAGTTCTCATTTCCCCTGTATTTTACCATGATTGATCACCACACACAAAAGGAAAGAAAACATCTTGTACTGAGGAGGTAAATTACATTTCACAAATGTTCAACATATTACACAGGAAACATAACAGACACCTTGTATTAATTAAATGAAAATATTTTTGCTTAATAGATGTACCCAACACAGTTACAACTTCAAAAAGTTACTGGCTTTACTCCTAGACTGTTTGGAGCCAAGGTGCCAAGGATGGACAGAGGGACAGGAATTGTTAAAGGGTCATACATGCCGGCAAGTGTCCAGGGGTTAAATGGAAATATGCACACTACCTCTGAACACCCGAAAGATTAAAGTTGAGATACTATTTATGCAAGCTCATACAACAGCTGAAAGCAGTGCCATCCACCCACCAACTGCAACATCTTTGTTCAGAAATGCCTCTGATGTCAGTACCTTGACCCTACAGACAACTAGTTATCTTAGCCAGTACACATTAAATTAAAATTCTTACTTGCTAAATAAATCCCAGCCAGATCAAGCAAACATGGTTGTTTCATGCATCTTTGCAGACAATTGCCTACAGTACATTAAAAATTTACTTTATGTCCGCTTACACCAATTAATTGCTAAATTCAAATATTTCTATTTCAGTTCAAAGTAATTCTTTTAATTTCAATTCTACTTGACTATTTCTTTTTTACTATTGTTAAATTGTGAAGGTTGTATCTTCGCCAGTGTAAAACAAAAAATCAAAGCCTTCAATTGCTAGAATAGCAGTGTAGTCTCTCTACTTGTCAACCCTATATTATACAATAAGTCAGCTGTCACCTAAATGATTCAGCAGTTTTAAAAATCTCAAGGCTCTGTGTAGTTACTGTTGGGACTGTGGGCTGTGTTTTTTTTTTTATTCAGAATTGAATCAATATGAGAATTAATCAAGGCAAGCACTTCCTTTTGAATCAAACATCAAAACTATGAGAACACCATATAAAAACTAGTTCTCTGAAAAAGTTAAAAATAAATTTAAAAGTTTGACTGAGCCACTGTTCTACAGTCAAGGATTTTTCATGCCTTTGCAAGATATATTTTTTAAAGAATAATTCAGAGTTGCCAGAGAATGCTATACATTTTTGTATGCTATACTGTGTGACAAAGTTCTTTCTCTACCTTGGTGGCGGATTTGCTCGCTTCACAGTTTCATCTTGTGGGTCAGGAAACAGTCCAGAGGCCTTCCCCTCCGGTAGAAGCTATAGTCCAGGTCAATTCCTCCTGTGTTTGATCAGGAGTTGGGAGGTATGGGGAGAAACCGGGCCCGCCCTCTACTCCGGGTTCCAGCCCAGGGCCCTGTGGACTGCAGCTGTTTAGAGTGCCTCCTGGTACAGTTGCACAACACCTACAACTCCCTGGGCTACTTCCCCATGGCCTCCTCCCAACACCTTCTTTGTCCTCACCATCGGACCTTCCTCCTGATGTCTGATAATGCTTGTACTCCTCAGTCCTCCAGCAATACGCCTACTCACTCTCAGCTTCTTGCACACCTCTTGCTCCCAGTTCCTCTCACACACTTCCTCTCCCCCGGCTTGAATGGAGTGAGCCCTTTTATAGCATCAGAGGGGCCTTAATTAGCGACAGGTGCTTAACTGCCTCACCTGACTCTTAGCAGATTAATTGGGGTGAGGTGGACTATTAGCCTGGAGCAGCCCCTGCTCTGGTCACTCAGGGAACAGAAAACTACTTATCCAGTGGCCAGTATATCTCCCTTCTGCTACTCTGCTGTTCCCAACTGGTCTGGGTCTATCACATATCTCTCCCCGCTGCTCAACACCAAGGGGTTGGGCAGCTTGGGACTCCAGACTGTGTACACATGATAAGCCATCGGCGTTGCCATGGCGACTCCCTGCTCTGTGCTGTATACGGAACTGGAAAGGTTGGCGGGATAAGAACCACCAGGCTACCCTTGTGTTCTTTTCCTTGTTCCGTTGCATCCATTGAAGAGGGGCATAGTCGGTCACGAGGACAAATCTGCCCCCCAGCAGGTAGTAACGCAGCGTTTCCATGGCCCATTTTACGGCGAGGCATTCTCTCTCTACCACTGCGTATTTTTGTTCCCTCAGAAGGAGTTTCCTGCTGAGGTAGAGAATTGGGTGTTCCTCTTCCCCAGCCATCTGCGACAGGACAGCCCCTAGCCCCACCTCGGATGCATCTGTTTGAAGGATGAATTCCTTGGTGAAATCTGGGGCTAACAATATGGGGTTACTGCAGAGGGCAGTCCGTAGGTCTGCAAATGCCCTCTCTGCTGTGTCGGACCATCTGACTGGATCCGGACCACAGGCCTTCACTAAGTCCGTTAGGGGACTTGCCCTTAGGGCAAAATGGGGAATGAAACGACGGTAATACCCCACCACCCCGAGGACTGCTCGGACCTGCTTCTTACTACTTGGTCGTAGCCAATTTTGGATGGCCTCTAACTTGTTCAGTTGAGGTTTCACCAGACCTTTTCCTAGCACGTAGCCAAGATATTTGGCCTCTGTGAACCCCACAGCACACTTAACAGGGTTTGCCGTAAGGCCAGCTCGCCTGAAGGTATCAAGGATTGCCCCCACCTTCTTCAAGTGGGTTTCCCAGTCTGGGGTATGACTCACCACATCATCCAAGTAGGCCGCAGCATAGCTGGCATGGGGGCGTAATAACTTGTCCGTGAGGCGCTGAAAGGTACCTGGGGCCCCATGTAGTCCAAAAGGAAGGACCGTACACTGGAAAAGACCCTCTGGTGTACAGAATGCCATCTTCTCCTTTGCATCTTCAGCTAGGGGAATCTGCCAGTACCCCTTTGTCAAGTCTAGGGTCGTTAAGTACCGGGCATTCCCCAGACGGTCTACTAATTTGTCTATGCGGGGTATAGGGTAGGCATCAAACGGGGCTCTCATTTAGTCGCCGGAAGTCATTGCAGATCCTCGTGGTGCCATCAGGTTTGGGCACCAACACTATTGGGCTGGACCACTGACTGTGAGATTTTTCAATGATCCCCATCTCCAGCATTTTCCTGACTTCGGCTTTTATTTCCTCCTTTTTGGCTGCTGGCACCCAGTAGGTCCTCATTGTTACTCTGGCCCCAGGGTTCGTGACAATGTGATATGTCCCAGTTGTGCGACCCAGCTTTGTCGAGAATACATCTTGATATTGGGTGATCATCTCAGTTACCTTTTTCTTCTGGGCTGTCGTTAGATCGGGAGACACCCTCACCTGTCCAGGGTTTTTGTTCCCTGGGTGTAGGTCTTCCCGAACCACCGTGCATGCCTCTCGGGTATGCCAGGGTTTCAGAAGGTTGACATGATATATCTGTTCTAGTTTTCGACGTCCCCGTTGTCGCACCTTGTAATTTACTTCCCCTATGGGTTCAACTATTTCATAGGGCCCTTGCCACTGGGCCAACAGCTTACTTTCAGCCGTGGGTACCAGTACCATTACTCGGTCACCGGGCTGAAACTGAAGAACCTTGGCTTGACGATTGTAGTAGGTTTGCTGGGCCTCTTGGGCCTCTTCTAGGTGCTCCCTCACTATGGGAGTGACCCGGGCTATCCGGTCCCTAATCTGTAGCACATGCTCTATTATGTTCTTCCCCTCACTGGGTTCCTTCTCCCAAATTTCCTTGGCTATGTCCAGGATGCGTCGGGGGTTGCGCCCATATAATAGCTCAAAAGGGGAGAATCCAGTTGGGGCTTGAGGTACCTCCCAGATAGCGAACATAAAGGTAAGGTAGTAGGGTGTCCGAGTCCTTCCCGTCCCGACTTACCACCTTCCTTATCATAGCCTTGAGGGTTCGGTTAAACCTTTCTACCAACCCATCAGTCTGCGGATGATAGACTGAAGTTCTCAGGATATGTATATGGAGCAGCGTACAGAGGTCCTTCATTAGCTTTGACATAAATGGGGTTCCTTGGTCTGTTAATATCTCCTTTGGTAGCCCCACTCGGGCAAAGATCCCCACCAAATCCTTAGCTATTGTTTTAGAGGCTGTGTTTCGCAGGGGGACGGCTTCTGGGTAGCAAGTAGCATAATCCAGAATGACAAGTATATATTGATGGCCCCGGGCTGTCTTCTCCAGGAGTCCCAGTAGGTCCATGGCTATTCGCTCGAAGGGGACCTCTATGATGGGAAGAGGTACTAAAGGTGTCCTCACGTGGGGACGGCGATTGTGCAGCTGACACTCCGGGCAGGAAGCACAGTACCTCTGCACTTCTTCATGTACTCCGGGCCAGAAGAACCGTCGTATGACCCTGGCCAGGGTCTTCTCTACCCCCAAATATCCCCCAAAAAGATGACTATGGGCAAGACTTAATACAGTATTCTGGTGTTTTTGAGGTACTAGGATCTGCTGTACCTTCTGCCCCTGTACTGGTGCAACCCGGTATAAGAGATCCTTCTTCATTATGAAGTAGGGTCCTGGTCCCTGGGTTTTCCCTTCCACGGGGACCCCATCTATTTCAGTCACTTCCTTCCTAATGTTGTCATACCTTGGGTCTTCTGCCTGGTCCCATCCAAAATTTCCTCTCCCGGGGCTAATCTGCCTGAGATCTAGGGCGCCAGTCTCTGTTGCCTCTACTGGTTCAGAAGTGTTTGAGTGGGAGTCAGATTCGGGTGCTTCACCCTCCTGCTCGGATCCGCCTACCTACGAGAGCGACCCTCTGGCTTTAGGTCAGTATTTGGGTTCCCAAGGCCTTAGCTGCCCTCCTTTCCCTTTTTGTCTTTCTACCCTGTCTGGGAGTGGAGAACAAATCTGGGGATATTTCAGAGAAGACTGGGGGTTGACAGTCTACTGTGGATGCCTCACTAACTTCAGGGTTTCCCCCATTCTCCAATCCCCTTACCGGGAGTAAGTCTCCAAACCCTAGGAAATCCCTCCCTATGAGCACCGGGTATGGAAGTTTAGGGACTACACCTGCTGCTACCTCAGTAGTGTTCCCTGGAATCTCGATTTTTACTGGGATGGTAGGGTAACAACCAACTGTCCCATGGACACAGGTTATCCCCGTATGCTTAGCTCACAGCAGCTGACTATGCTTCACGAGCTTCCCCGAGACAAGCGTGATAGCACTCCCCGAATCAACCAGTGCTGTGGCCTCTACCCCATTTAGTTTCACTGGTCTGGTATACATATGTGGGGTTAGTGAGACCCCCCACAAGGTGGATTAGGGAGCATGGGTCTGCCCAGTTCCCCAGGTTACACTGCATAGGCTCCTCAGCAGCTATGTGTCCCCACTCCCCGCAGGCATAACATCTGTATGGAGCCCTAGGTATTCCCAGATCTCTTGGTTTGGGCAGTCTAACCTCCCGATCCTCTTCTCCCTCAGTGCTCCGACTCTTTGTGGCCTCTAGTGGGCCTTCAGCCCCTCTCTTTTTCCACCTGGGCCCTCTTGGTGGCCCAGTCACCTGACCTTTGGGGCTTGGTGTTGCTAATTTAACCTGGGGTGCCTCTTTAACTGGTCGGGTCAGCTCCCTCGCCGTCCTTCGCCTCTCTACCAATGCGACGACCTCGTCGTAGGTGCAGGGTTTGTTCTGGCTTACCCAGGCGCAAAGGTCTGGCGGTAGTCCCCTCATGTATTGGTCAATGACCAGAACCTCTAGTATCTCTTCCGGATTCCGGGACTCAGTTCGCCACCATTTCGTGCGAGATGGATGAGGTCATACAATTGGGACCCCGGGGTTTTGTGTTCCTGGTACCTCCACTCGTGATACGCTGGGCCCGCACTGCTGTCGTTACCCCAGATCTGGCCAGGATCTCTGCTTTCAGCTGGGGGTAGTCTGATGCAGTCTCTTCAGGCAGATCATAGTAGGCCTTCTGGGCCTCCCCACACAGGAATGAGGCAAGGATGCCAGACCACTGATCTCGAGGCCAGGCCTCCCGTAAGGCTGTCCTCTCAAACGCCAAAAGGTATGCCTCTACATCATCCTCCCGCATCATTTTCTGCAGCCAATGGATGGCCCGTATGAGCCGCATCCCATCATGGCCAGCTCTGTAAGGGTCTTTACCTGGCTTACCAGTTCTCGCAACATAGCTCGGTCTTGAGCAGCCTGGTCCATCAACAGGCTATTAGTCTCTTGCTGCAGCCGCATTGCCTCCTGTTGGGCGGCTGCCTGGACACGGGTAGCCTCCTGCTGGGCCGCCATAGCGTGTATCAGTGCCCGCACTACATCATCCATTGTGGTGAAAAAATAAATAAACCCTCTCCCCGCCCACCCTTTTTTTTTTTAAATCACCCTCCTTCTTCCGCCGCGCTGTGCACCCCAAATCCCACTTCTGACACCAGTTGTGACAAAGTTCCTCCTCTACCTTGGTGGGTCCTGCGCTTATTGGCGGATTTGCTCACTTCACAGATTCATCCTGTGGGTCAGGAAACTGTCCAGAGGCCTTCCCCTCTGGTAGCAACTATAGTCCAGGTCAATTCCTCCTGTGTTTGATCAGGAGTTGGGAGGTATGGGGGGAAACGGGGCCCGCCCTCTACTCCAGGTTCCAGCCCAGGGCCCTGTGGACTGCAGCTGTTTAGAGTGCCTCCTGGTACAGTTGCACAACACCTACAACTCCCTGGGCTACTTCCCCATGGCCTCCTCCCAACACCTTCTTTGTCCTCACCACCGGACCTTCCTCCTGATGTCTGATAACTCTTGTACTCAGTCCTCCAGCAGCATGCCTACTCACTCTCAGCTTCTTGCACACCTCTTGCTCCCAGTTCCTCTCACACACTTCCTCTCCCCTGGCTCCCCGTGGCTTGACTGGAGTGAGCCTTTTATAGCATCAGAGGGGCCTTAATTAGCGTCAGGTGCTTAACTGCCTCACCTGACTCTTAGCAAGTTAATTGGAGTCAGGTGGTCTATTAGCCTGGAGCAGCCCCTGCTCTGGTCACTCAGGGAACAGAAAACTACTTATCCAGTGGCCAGTATATCTCCCTTCTGCTACTCTGCTGTTCCCAACTGGTCTGGGTCTATCACAACTGATAATGCCTATTCCAGACTTCCATTATTACTTGTAGGCTCTAGGAAGCAGTGATGCAAAGACAGCTTTAATGGCAATTACTTTAATTCCATATATGATGAACATGCTATATCATTTTTGTGATACAACAGCATACAAATTAAGTCCTCTCTGCTTTATCATACAAAGATCTGATAACCCTCCCAACAGATTTACTACACAAAACAACCTAGGACAACTAAAACAATGATACAAGTTGGCACCATTTACAAAGCCAAAATACAACAGTGTATAATGGGAGTAAAGAAATAGGAAAGGAGGAGGGGGAGAGATTTGGTACCTACTGTGGTAATAAAAAACTTCCAAGATTACTCTAACTGAAAGAGTAAAGTTATTTTCTCCTTCCTTTTTTTTTCAGTTTTACTTTGTGCATTTGACAGTACTTTGTGCACTGTCAGTTTCATTGTTTTGTTTGTCAGTTGCATGCCTGATCTCATGCAGTAGCATGCTGTTTCCCCAAAGGACAGGATGAGTCTCCAAGGGGTGAGAGATTGGTTTCCTCTTCCTGAAGGGGGAAGTCAGCTTTCTAAAGTTTGGGAAACACTGCATCAGCATGATGATTCACTACTTTCCTATACTGCTCTGGGATAGAGCTCATGCAAGGGCTTGTGTACCAGTAACAGCAACAGTAAGTCTGAAGCTGATATGGCAGCAGTCAAACATGAGCGGGTGGGGGAGCTGACTGGTTGTCTTGAGCAGGTTTGGCATTACACTCAGACCCACCTCAAAAGTCCCTTTCTAAAAGCAGCAACAAAGAAAAGAGAGAATTATTTCAAAACAAAATTGATTTAAAAAAAATAAAGAAATGTCAGGACTTACTAATTAAGGGGGCTTTATCAGAAAAACATTTTAAGTTAGTTTTAGGATATTCAAGTTTGTCCCTTTAAACAAACTAGTTTTTAAAAGATGTAACTTGAATAGATCCTATCACTATGGACTGCCATTCATAGCATTAGGGCTTGCCTACACATGGAGTTATTCAGGGAAAACTGTTCTTGAATAACTCCATGCATGGACACCTTTTTCCAGAGTAAGGCGGCCTTGTTCCTGTTTAGCTTAAACCACACTAAACAGGAACAAGGCAGCATTATTCCAAAATAAAAGTGTCCCAGAGCTATTTGGGAATAGCCATTCCTAAATAACTCCATGTGCACTGTAGATAAGCCTTTAGAAATAAAAAAGGAAACAGCATATCTGGTGAAGAAGCCCTCCTGTTGGTGTGGTATCTGCACTGAAGTGCTGCAGAGGTGCAGCTGCACCACTGTAGACGTATCCTTAGGCGACGTCTATACTTAGAGCTGGGAAGATGATTCAGTTTGCATAGACGTCCCTGTGTCAGTGCGCTACAAACAGCAGCATACCCATAGGCGTGCGCAGCACATTTCATTAGGGTGTGCACCCAGGGAATTTTTTTTTTTTTTTTTTTTTTAAAGGCCAACATCATAAAGGTTGGCCTGTGGGAGGGGTGCGGTGTGCAGGAAGGGGCTCAGGGCAGGGGGTTGGCGGCAGGAGGCGGCTCAGGGCAGGGGTCTGGGGGGCAGGCAGGGGGCTCAGGGCAGGGAGTTGGTGGGCAGGAGGGGTGCAGGCAGGGGGCTCGGGGCACGGGGTTGGAGGACAGGGGGGCTCAGGGCAGGGGGGCAGGGGGCAAGGAGTTGGGGTGCAGGAGGGTAGGCTGTTTGCAGGCGGGACCTGGGCTGGGGATCTGGGCTCCCCCCGTCCCGGCAGGCAGGCTCGGGGGCCGGGCCGAGGGGGCTGGGCAGAGGCAGCCGGGGCGGATCGCAGCGGGGCTGGGGTGCTCCCAGAGCTGGACTCAAGGCCGAGGGAGCCGGGCCGGAGCCCCCGAACAGCGCCAGGGAGCTGAGCTCGCAGCCGGGCTCCAGGGGGGCCTGTGGGCCAGGCTTGCCCCCTGCTCCCGCTAGCTCCCGGGCCCCACTTAAGGTGGGCTAGGCTCAGGGGCGGCCTGACCCCTCCCCCTCCCCCGGGCAGTGCCCGGGCCCGCGGCCAGCGCTGGGAGCCCAGGCAGGCTTGGGGCCCCGGGCACTGGAGGGGGGCAGCTGCCTTGGGGTGGGGGGTGGGGGCTGCGGCAGCGCCCCCGCGAGCCCCACAGGCCACCTGAAGCGGCTGTGTTGGTGCTGCCGGGTGGGAGGCTGCCAGCGCACGTGGGGCTGTTAAAGCAGCTGGGCCCAGCCCTGGGGAAGAGGCGCCCGGTTCAACAGGGTGCAGGGGGAGGGCGGGGGGGAAGAGCAGGGTGCAGGAAGGATTCGGGCTTACCCGCAGCGGCGCGCTCCCTGCCTGCCCTGATGCCGTGCCGCGCACCACGTCCCCGCGCAGCCCCAGGGGAGGGGGAGGCAGCATAGGGCTCTGCACGCTACCCTTGCCACGCCTCCAGGTACCTCCCCCAAAGCTCCCATTGGCCGCAGTTCCCCGTCCCGGCCAATGGGAGCTGCGGGGGGCAGTGCCTGGAGCAACCCCCCCTGGCCCCAGGGACATGGTGCCCTGCCGGCCACTTCTGAGAGGACATTAGGGTGTGCCCAGGCACACCCGGCACACTCCGTGCACATGCCTATGAGCGTACCCATGGTAGCACAGCAGCAACTCAGACTAGTGTCTGCAAATATGTACATGCCTAGAGCCCCTGGGTTCATACTGAGGGCTTGTCTACACTACCAAGTTTAGTTGACAAAACTTACATCGACACCCAAAAAACGACAAAACAAAAATCGCCAAAGGATCTTCACACTTGCTCCCTCTGTCGACAGACCATGTCCAAACTGGGGACACTATCATTGACAGGGTGAGCAATGCACCAGGGGTATGTATCCCACAGTGCAGTGTTGTGGGAAAGCAGAGCTGACCGCTGCGCATCTTGGGATTCTCTCCGAGTTCTCCCACAGCCCCTTCAGCTGCAGAGAGCAGCATCATGAGTAGCTCTCACTGTGAGCTCTCTGTGCTGAGGAATGGCAAAGCAGCACAGCAGTCTGTCCCCTTCTCTCTGCAGCAGTAGTCTGCCTGCTGCTGTGTTCCTAGCGCAGCACAGAACAGCAGCATTCCAATGATTTGCTCTTTGTTTGTTCCCCAAATGGAGCAGCACACAGATACTTCCTGGAGCTTTGAAAGGGGAGGGGCGCATGCCTGCAGGGCAGCAGAGATCAAAACACTGAGCAATCAGGGCAGGCATTGTGGGATACTGGTGGAAGCCAGTTCTGTATGCTCTTGCTGTTGTGTCACCAAAAGGCAGTTTTTGGCAACAAAACTTGCCAGTGTAGACAAGCCCTGAGATGGCTAAGCAGCCCATGCTACCCCAGCTACAAAGCTATTCTTTTTTTAAAGTTGTGTTCTTAACCCAGGTTTCTTCTTAACCTGGGTTAGCCAACCTGAGTTAAGAACACACTCCCCCCCCCCAGTGTAGACATACCCTAAAAATACTGTAATTTTCCAAAACATCATAATGCTATAAAAGACTAAATATATTCATGCATGATACATTACCATTTTCACACAAATGGGGGGGGGGGGGGAAGAGAAATCAGTCCAACAATTTTAAAGGGAGCTACATATAGTCACCTTTTTAGCTCATTGAAAGAGGAAAGAACGGTTACTTACCTTCTGTAACTGTTGTTCTTCGAGATGTGTTGTTCACGTCCATTACACATTAGGTGTACGCGCGCCGCTTGCACGGACGTCGGAAACTTTTTCCCTTAGCGGCTCCCGTCGGGCCGGCGGGGCCCCCTCCTTCCCGCCATAGCGGCGCCCCGCTCCAGGGTATATATATCCCTGCCGACCCGACCACTCCAGTTCCTTCTTGCCGGAGACTCCGACAGAGGGGAAGGAGGGTGGGAAGTGTAATGGACGTGAACAACACATCTCGAAGAACAACAGTTACAGAAGGTAAGTAACCGTTCTTTCTTCTTCGAGTGATTGTTCACGTCCATTACACATTAGGTGATTCCCAAGCTTACCATTGGAGGTGGGTAGGAGTCAAGATACAACTGACTGTAGCACTGCCCGACCGACCATAGCGTCCTCTCTGGTCTGATGATGGATCGCATAGTGGGCTGTGAACGTATGCACGGATGACCAGGTGGCTGCCTTACAGATCTCCTGGATAGGGACCTGCGCCAAGAAGGCCGTTGAGGACGCTTGGGCTCTAGTCGAGTGGGCCCGGATCTCCGGGGCCGGAACATTGGCGAGCTCATAACAAGTGCGTATACAATGCACAATTCATGCCGACAAGCGCTGTGTCGAGATAGGCAAGCCTTTCATACGTTCCGCAACAGCAATGAACAGCTGGGGTGTTCTGTGGAACGGCCTGGTCCGTTCCAGGTAAAAAGCCAACGCCCTCCGGACATCCAGGGTATGTAGGCTGCGGTGGTGAGGGTCCGTATGGGGTTTAGGAAAAAACACCGGTACGCAAATGTCCTGCCCCATGTGAAACTGTGATACCACCTTTGGGAGGAATTTGGGGTGCGGCCTCAGTTGCACCTTATCCTTATGGAACACTGTATAGGGTGGTTCCGAAGAGAGGGCTCTCAATTCCGATACCCTTCTGGCCGAAGTGATGGCCACGAGAAACGCCACCTTCCACGAGAGGTGCGTAAGGGAGCAAGTGGCTAGGGGCTCAAAGGGGGGACTCATGAGTCTTGTTAGGACTAGGTTCAGAATCCAAGCCGGGACAGGCGGGCGCGAGTAGGGAAACACCCTTTCCAGCCCCTTGAGAAATCGGGCCACTGTGGGGTTGGAGAACACTGACACTCCCAACTCTCCCGGATGGAAGGCCGAGATAGCGGCTAAGTGAACTCTAATTGAGGCGGGCGCAAGCCCTTGATTCTTGAGGTGCAGTAGGTAGTCCAGGATCGACGGAACTGAGGCTTGTAAAGGCTGTATGCGTTGAGGCTCACACCAGTGGGAGAACCTTTTCCATTTTGCCAGGTAGGTCGCTCTTGTAGAGGGCTTCCTACTATTAAGGAGGATTTGCTGGACTTGGTGAGAGTACCTGTGTTCTGCATCATTCAGCCAGAGAGATACCATGCCGTGAGATGTAGCGAAGACAGGTTCGGGTGGAGTAGGCGACCTAATGACTATTGCTAAGGGACACTCTCAGACGAGAGACAGAGTTGTTCCAACGCCGCCATGGACAGTAAGAAGGAACCGGAGTGGTCGGGTCGGCAGGGATATATATATACCTTGGAGCGGGGCGCCGCTCTGGCGGGAAGGAGGGGGCCCCGCCGGCCCGACGGGAGCCGCTAAAGGGAAAAAGTTTCCGATGTCCGTGCACGCGGCGCGCGTACACCTAATGTGTAATGGACGTGAACAATCACTCGAAGAAGAACAATCACATTTATAAGACCCTTGAAAGGAGTTCACTTGATATACAGCAACAATGACACAATCTTTTGAAAAAAGCAACAGAGAGTCCTGTGGCACCTTTAAGACTAACAAATGTATTGGAGTATAAGCTTTCATGGGTGAATGCCCGACGAAGTGGGCATTCACCCACGAAAGCTTATGCTCCAACGAAGTGGGCATTCACCCACGAAAGCTTATGCTCCAATACATTTGTTAGTCTTAAAGGTGCCACAGGACTCTCTGTTGCTTTTTACAGAACCAGACTAAGACGGCTACCCCTCTGAATCTTTTGAAAGTTAAGTATTGTAAGCTTACAAGTGTATTTTGTACAGAGGGATCTACAAAGCATATCTAAACATGCACACTAGCTGCATTACTAAGTCTAAGAAAAACCTCATAAAAATTTGAAAAACAAAGTTATTTAAGATCAACCAGTAGGGCACACTGTGCTTGGTAAAGTAACCACATTTTAGGTTTTTTGGTTTTTCACTTTTAGTAACATTGCACAAAATACAGATAATCAGATTCAAGAATGCCACATATTAATGGCTAGAAAATGTGAGTAACTCTGATATTAAAAGTCAAACCTCAATGTTCTAATTTCCCATAGAGTCATTAACTTCATACCAGTAAGAGTATACCTCATGAACCTAGCTTGTCTCACTCAGCAGCAATTTCATTAGTTCTGTCACAAGAACATACCCAAACAATAACCCCATCTGACAAAATAAAATACTTCAGAGCATGGATTGTCTCTTAGAATAGCCTGGCACTTACCCCAGTTAGCTTTATTACCAGTAATAAATTTTTGAAAGGTTGACATACATAAAACACTCAGCTGCTCGAACAGAAGATCAATGAGACTTGTGATAAGAGATTAATTTAGCAATCAGACAACCCTAAAGCATGGCTTTAGACAATAAGATTTTTTTTAAATCTATACACAACACTAAAACAGAGCCATTATATGAAAAATATGCACAATTTGAACCTTATTTTGCAAAACAACTTTTGTGGAGTAATCTTCATGATATATGCATGCTCTATAAAATGTGACTCACTCCTTCCAAAGGAATGTCACTTATACCGAATGTTAAACCCATAATGAACATTTGTGGGATTTCTCACTTTCATCTAGGCAGCTCACTGAGTAAGTGAACTGATTTATTTGAGGATAATTAGGTTACAAAATGTATGAAAGTAAGAACAGTTCAATTATGGATTAGGAAAACATAGGAGTTAGCACACAACTGTCTAAATCACAGAAGCTGACCCAGACAAAGCAGAATTAATTGCACAGCAAAACTGTTGCATCCCAGTCTTGAACTTCAGTGTGTGGACACATTCATGTTGAAAGACGCTTGGTTCAAGTTAGTCACATTCATCTCGCTGCAAATTCTGAATCATCAAACTAAAGAAGAAATCCCATTTGGGAAATCTCAATATCTTATTATTTTTCCTTTTGTATTCTAGATAATTGAACTTCAATGAATTTAACAGCACAAGGGGCTTATTCCCTTCACAGTTAGAACATGAAACTAATCCTGTTATCTTAAATAATTTTCGGTTACTCTTATTAGTGATTTACAGGGCTCCAGTTTTCTTCCCCCCTCCCACAATGGAATCTCTATTGTCAATGTAGACAATGTTTCAGGGCCACGGGAAGTATGCAATAAGGTCCCTTCCAGTTCTAGGAGATGGGATATCTCCATTAATTATTGGGCAGGAGGGATAGCTCAGTGGTTTGAGCATTGGCCTGCTAAACCCAGGGTTGTGAGTTCAATCCTTGAGGGGGCCACTTGGGGATCTGGGGCAAAATCAGTACTTGGTCCTGCTAGTGAAGGCAGGGGGCTGGACTCAATGACCTTTCAAGGGCCCTTCCAGTTCTAGGAGATGGGATATCTCCATTAATTTAAATTTATTTTTTTATTTTAAGATAAAAGTAATTCTTCAGGGATATTAACTAGTATAGAAGCAAGCAGTTGATAGAGTAGAAAAGGGGCATTGGGGCAGAAATAGTTGTGTAGTTCCCGGCTAATAAACTTTCATGAGTATAAGGCCTTGGCTACACTTGCGAGTTACAGCACAATAAAGCTGCCCACAGCGCTGTACCTCACTCCCCATCCACACTGGCAAGGCACGTACAGCGCTGTGTCTCCCTGACTATAGCGCTGCAGTTATTCCACCTCCCCGAGAGGAATAAGAGATGCAGCATAGTAGCTACAACTCCGAGTGTCAGCGTGAATGAGGAGTTAACTTGCTGCAATGTGATAATCTCCTTATCAAGTGGCCACTCTTTTCATTGTTGTGATCAGCTCCAGGAATGCGGAAGTGCCGTTTCAAAGCTCCATACCAGAGACAAAAAGCGAACATTTTGCTGTTTGCTCTGAGTGAGTGAATGACCATTTATTCAGAGGGATCGGAACTTGCAAGGCAGCGTGCTGACACACTCTCAGCACCTCAAAACCCACTCTCTCTCCCCCTACACTCCCTGTCACACTCCACCCCACCCCCTTTTGAAAAGCACGTTGCAGCCACATGAATGCTGGGATAGCTGCCCATAATGCACCGCTTCCAATGCAGCTGCAAACGTGGCCACGCCAGTGTGCTGTCAACTGTCCGTGTGGATAGACTGCAGCGCTTTCCCTACTCAGTTGTAGGGAGGTGGGTTTAACTCACAGCTCTGTACAGCTGAAAGTGTAGCCATACCCCAAGTAAAAAGGTTGTTCTACACCAAGTCTTTCAAAAGTGAGACTTCTCTTGCAAGCCAGTTCTACAATGAGAAGGGACAATGTTCCCGCTCCCTCCCCAGCGTTCCTCGGACAAACTACTACATTTACTAACATCATTTTCAGATCATCTACGCATAACAGAATTGACTTTCTTCAACAGTTTCTGTCCAAAGCGCTCTGTTTACAGTTGGACCTTCTGATGTTCAATAGTTATGCAAAGAAAATGAAGCCCTACAGTTATATCAGGGAACAAAGTAACAAAACAAAACCACACAGCTTGTCACTGGTATCAGATATTCATTTGAGGCCAACAGCTGTATACACTCAAATTCTAGTTTTGGCAGGTCACGCTCATGGCACGTGTGCTTAATTTGTTAACTTCTCAAACCTGCTTCCTCATCCCAGAGGACGTATGCTGCAGCCGATACATTCATTCTATCTAATATACTACTTAACTGTTATACATCCATGCCTCTTAGTTTTTAATACCACTCCTATCACTGCAGTTATCTAAGCACCTAACATCTAATTGCAAACTCTGAATACCGAGAACCAAGAAATTCTTCAGTCACTGTTATTTATCTGTCTTCAGAGTGTTTCATTATTGCGTTGTCTGATGAACAGTGAGTCACATATCACTCTGTGGGTCTGAATGAAGATGAACTGATTGCTTACCTAGAGACCTTTCATAACTCCTGCTCAGATGGTTTAATTATAAGTCTGCTAAAACTACATGAATTAAAGGCAAAGCACATTCATTTATTTAGGCAATGCCTTCCCTTTAGCTGATTTTCACTTATTATCCTTGTGGAAAACTCAGGTCAAGTATCTCTATACTCATAATGAAAAATATGAAATTAAATAAACTGTGCACTATATTATATGATGCCTCACCACACTGAATGGACCTTTAGTTTAATCAGTGATTATACAAGCCTTGTAAATTTTTATGATTATTTTATCCTCACCAACGCTTACAAGAAATAAAAAAGCCACCTGGAGTTTCTCTTGAGGAACTTGGCACAGCTCAAACAATTTCCTACTCCAAGGGCAATGAAAATTTTACTACATGAATTACATTCTGCAGCCATCTAATTCAACTACACCAGGAAGCCCAGAATGGAATAGTAAGAAATGGGCACTCCGATGGTCTCATGGAACCAAAAACGGAACCAGATTGCTGCTATGTAAAATTAAAAAGGTCATAGAAGAGTTCTTAAACTAAAGGCTGGGGGAAAGCTGACAGGTGCAGAGGAGCACATGGTTTGGACAGACACATCCCTTAGGGAAAGATTTATTAAAGGGGATATTCTATATCCTAGTAAAGAGGAGCGGCTATAAGTTGACAAAGTGCAGGTAGGAAATAAACAGGAACAGTGAAACAATTACATCACATAAAGGCAGACAACTAAATATTGACAAATTTTATAAGTGCTAATATACAAATGCAAGAAGTCTAAACGTGAAGATGGGTGAACTTGAGTGCCTGATATTAAGTGAGGATACGGATATAATAGACATCACAGAAACTCAGTGGAATGATGATAAATCAACAGGACACAGTAATACCAGGGTACAAAATATATAGGTATGACAGAGCAGGTCACGCTGATGGGGAGTGGCACTATATGTGAAAGAAAGCATGGAGTCAAATTAAGTAAAAGTCTTAAATGAATCAAAGAATACCACAGAATCTGTATGGATAGAAATTCCATGCTTGACTAATAGGAGTATGGCAGCAGGAATATACTGCCAACCACCTGACCAAGGTGGTCACAGTGATTGTGAAAGGCTCAGGGAGATTAGGCTACAAAAACAGAAAACCCAGTAATAATGAGGGTCTTCAATTATCTGCATATTGATTGGGAACATGTGACCTCAGGATGGGATGCAGAGATAAAATTTTTAGACACCATCAATGACTGCTTCTTAGAGAGGTAGTCATGGAACCCATAAGGGGAGAAGCAATTCTTGATTTAGTCCTAAATGGTGCACAGGATATGGTCCAAGAGGTGAATATAGTGAATTGCTTGGTAAAAGCGACGACAACATAATTAAACTTAACATCTTTCTAAGGAAGAAAAATACCAAAGAAACCCACCACAGTAACATTTAACTTCAAAAAGGGAAACTACACAAAAATGAGACGACTAGTTACGTGGAAATTAAAAAGAACAGTCACAAGAGTGAAATGCCTGCAAACTGTATGGAATCTTCTTAAAAAACACCATAATTGAGGCTCAAATTATGTAAACCTCAAATAAAAAGAACAGCACAAAAACCAAAAAAAAAGTAAATAAAATAAAAGCCACCATAGCTACTCAGAGTAAAAGAGGCGGTTAGAAACACCTTTTAAAAATCAAAATCAGATTCTACTGAGGAAAATAGAAAGGAGCCTAAACACTGGTAAATCAAGAATAAAAGTATAATTAAGCAGGCCAAAGACTTTTTTTTGAAGAGCAACTAGCAAATAACAAAAACTAACAGCAAATTTTTTTTAAAGGATGTCAGAAGCAGGAAGACTGCCAAACAATCAGTGAGGTCACTGTATGACTGAGGTGCTAAAGGAGCATTCAAGGAAGACAAGGCCACTGCAGAGAAGCTAAATGAATTCTTTGCATCCATCTTCACTGCAGAGGAGGTGAGGGAGATTCCAACACCTGAGCCATTCTTTTTAGGTGACAAATCTGAGGAACGGTCCCAGATTGAGGCATCAGTAAAGGAGGTTTTGGAAGAAACTGACAAATTAAACAGTAATGAATCACCAGGACTAAATGGTATTCACCCAAGTGTTCTGAAGGAACTCAAATATGAGATTGCAGAACTACTAAACAGGATATGTAACCTATCACTTAAATCAGCCTCTGTACCACATGTCTGGGGGATAACTAATACAATGCTGATTTTTAAAAGGCTCCAGAGGCAATCCTGACAATTAACTTAGCCTAACTTCAGTACCAGGCAAATTACTTGAAACTATAGTAAAGAACAGAATTATTAGACACAGAGGTGAACACAATTTGTGTTGGGGAAGAGTCAACACGACTTTTGTAAAGGGAAATCATACCTCACCACTCTATTACAATTCTTTGAGGCAATTAAACATGTGGACAAAGGTGATACAATGGATACAGTACTTGGACTTTCAGAAAACCTTTGATAAAGTCCCTCACCAAAGGCTCTTAAGTAAAGTAAGCAGTCATCGGATAAGAGGGAAGGTCCTCTCATGGATCAGTAAATTGGTTAAAAGATAGGAAACAAAGGCTAGGAATAAATGGTCAGTTTTCACAATAGAGAGATGTAAACAGCTGTGTTTCCAAGGGATCTGTAGTGGGACCAGTCCTATTCAACATATTCATAAATGATCTGGAAAAAGGGGTAAACAGTGAGGTGGCAAAATATGCAGATGATACAAAATAACTCAAGATAGTGAAGTCCAAAGCTGACTGAAGAGTTACAAAGGGATCTCACAAATTTGGATGACTGGACAACAAAATGGCAGATGAAATTCAGTATTGATAAATGCAAAGTCATGAACACTGGAAAACATAATCCCAACTATACCACTTTAGATAGATCTTGGAATCATTCTCTGAAAACATCTGCTCAATGTGCAGTGGCAGTCAAAAAAAGATAATGTTAGGAACCATTAACAAAGGGATAGATAATAAGGCAGAAAATATCATGCCACTATACAAGCCAATGGTATGTCCACACCTTAAGTACTGAGTGCAGGTGTGGTCGCCCCATCTCAAAAAATATATTAGAACTGGAAAAAGTACAAAAAAGGGTAACAAAAATTATTAGGACTATCGCCCAGCTTCCATATGAGTGATTCAAAAGACAGACTGTTCAGCTTGGAAAAGAGATGACTTGGGAGGGTGGGGGAGTATGACAGAGGTCTATAAAATAATGAATGGTGTTTAGACAGTGAAGAACTGTACTTACTCCTTCATGTAACTCACAAACCAGGGTAGCAGGTTTAAAACAATCAAAAGGAAGTACAGTGAAACCTGCTATAACGCGATGATTGGGGTAAAAAAAATTCGATCGTGATAAATGCGGGTCGCGGTATAGCGGGGTTACGAAAATGTTACCATTTAAGGCCGATCAGTTTCAAGCCAGTCAATTTCTCTTGGGCAGAGAGCAGGGGAGATGTGCACGGGGCAGAGGAAGAGTGAGGAGCAGTTGGGGAGGAGAATGGCTCTTCCCGTCAAAAGGAGAAGCAGGGGTTAGGGGGGGAAAGAGGCAGTGGGGAAGGCACGTTCCTTGTTTTGTTTTTTTGTTTTTCTCTGGCGGCGCTCCGGCCACTTTTTTGTTTGTTTGGTTGGTTGGTTGGTGCTTCGGCGGCGCTCCGGCCATTTTTTTGTTTGTTTGTTTGCAGTGAGCAGGGAAGATGTGCACGGGGCAGAGGAAGAATGGAGAGCAGTTGGGGAGGAGAATGGCTCTTCCTGCCAAAAGGAGAAGCAGGGCTTAGGGGGAGAGGGGAAAAGAGGTAGTGGGGAAGGCACGTTCCTTGTTTTGTTCTTCTTCGGCAGCGCTCTGGCCGGGTTTTTTGTTTGGTGCTTCGGCGGCGCTCCAGCCGCTTTGTGTGTGTGTGTGTGCGCGCGCCGGTGGGTGTTTTTTTTTTTTGCACGCTTGGGGGGGGGGCGGGAGACACCTTATGATCGCGTTATATCCGAATTCGCATTATCGCGGGGCGCGTTATAGCGGGGTTTCCCTGTACTTCTCCACACAAAGCAGAGTCAACCTGTGGAACCTGTTGACAGGAGATGTTGAAAAAGACCAAAAGTATAACTGGGTTCTAAAAAGAATTAGATAAGTTCCTAGAACAGGGGTCGGCAACCTATGGCACGCGTGCCAAAGACAGCACGTGAGCCGATTTTTAATGGCACGCTGCTGCCTGCCGGGGTCCCGCTCAGCCCGCTGCTGAACCCCAGCAGCGGGCTGAGCGGGACCCCGGCAGGCAGCAGCGTGCCATTAAAAATCCTGCCCGACCCAGCCCGCTCTTCTCCGCCCCCCGCCTACCGCTCTCTCTGGCAGGGGCAGGGAGCAGAAGCAAGCTTGGTCCTGCCGGCTGCTGCTGTAGGGCAGGCTCCGCCGGCAGCCAAGCTTCCCCCTCCCCCGCCTCTTCTCCCAGCGTGCTGCATCAAGCCCCATCTTCTCAACCTCCCTGCTGTCAATGGCCCTTGCGAGGGAGGGGAGAAGAGCAGCCCCAGCGCCCTCGCTGCTCAGACCAGTAAGGAGGCGGAGAAGAGGCAGGGGGAAGGAGGGTAGGAGCGGGGCGTATCCCTCCAGCCCCCTGCCGTGAGCTGCTCAGGGGGCAGGGGGCTGGGAGCACTCCCCTGATCCCAGCCCACACCCCCAGCCCTCTACCCTGACCCCTGCACCCCCTTTGCACCCCAGCCTCCTGCATCCCTCCCCACACCCCATGTCCTGACTCCTGCACTCCCCACACATACCCAGCCCCCCCACAGCCCCTGCCCTGACTCCTGCACTCCCCACACATACCCAGCCCCCCCACAGCCCCTGCCCTGACTCCTGCACTCCCCACACATACCCAGCCCCCCCACACCCCATGCCCTGACTCTTGCATCCCCCACATCCCCACCCCCACCCTGAGCACCAGCAGGCTTAGTGGGGCCGGCGGCTGGGACCCCAGCTGGCAAGGGGCCGGCAGCCAGAACCCCAGGTTGGCAGCAGCCTGAGTGGGGCTGGCGGCTGGGACCCCAGCTGGCAAGGGGCCGGCAGCCAGAACCCCAGACCAACAGCGGGCTGAGCAGGGCCGGCAGCCAGGACCCTGGCTGGCAGGAGTCAGCAGACGGAACCCCAGCCTGAGCCACTCAGCCCGCTGCTGGTCTGGGATGCCAGCCCCGCTCAGCCTGCCACCGGTCTGGGGTCCCGGCCCCAGGCTCCGCTCAGCCCGCCGCCGGTCTGGGGTTCTGGCTGCCGGCCCCTTGCCAGCTGGGGACCCAGCCGCAGGCCCTGCTCAGCCCACTGCCGGCCTAGGTGAACAGAACCCCAGGCTGGCAGGGGGCTTAGCAGGTCGGCGGCTTAAGATCAGCATTTTAATTTAATTTTAAATGAAACTTCTTAAACATTTTGAAAACCTTGTTTACTTTACATACAACAGTAGTTTAGTTATATTATATATAGACTTATAGAAAGAGACTTTCTAAAAAATGATAAAATGTATTACCGGCGAAATCTTAAATTAAAATGAATATATGAAGACTCGGCACACCACTTCTGAAAGGTTAGGACAGGGGTCGGCAGAGAATAGGTCCATCAATGACTGTTAGCCAAGATGGGCAGGGATGCAACCCCATGCTCTGGGTGTCCCTAAATCTGATGGTTAGAAGCTGGGATTAGACGCGAGTGTGGACCACTCGATAAAATGCCCTGTTCTGTTCACTCCCTCTGAAGCATCTAGCACCAGCTACAGTTGGAAGACAGGATAATGGGCTAAATGGACCATTGGTCTGACCCAGTATGGCCATTCTTATGAGGCACAAAGAGCCCCGTGCATCTGGTTAGCAGTCAGCTGCTTCGGCCATCATTGTAACTGTCTATAATACAAAGAACCAGTTGAAAGCAGCCATTAACATCCTCCATCATAACAATACCCCCTTTCATATCAACTCTGCCAATCATCCCAATACAGTTTCAAAAGATAACACCCTGAGTGACTTACCTCCTACACAGAAATAAAAAAAACAAATGGCTGAGGGAAAGAGAAAATGGGAGGAAGAATTTAAACAGTGGCTCTGTCATGTGGGGAGAGAATGGGGGACCCTGGTGTGATGATTTGGAGGCTCTGTCTATGTACACCTCATCAAATCTGATTGATGTTATACAAAGAGTTCTGAAGTCTCAGCCCCAGTGCACACTAAATCAGCCATGGGCTGACAAGGACCCTATCACATATCACACCCCATCTGGAAGAAGCTACAGAACAAAGTAATTCATTAACATTTTATTAATTATGCTCCAGTAGGACAATGGATATGCTAAGGTGAGAGCCTGAGCTGACAGAATCCAATTATTCCAGGTGGTTTGCAGGGAGAAAGTTTTGGAGCAGTGGAATTTCTCCAGAAAGAGAACAAAGAAACCAGGTGATAGCGTTAGCATTTAAAAGCTCAGAAGGCTAAGGGCTTGCCTACACTGGCACTTTACAGCGCTGCAACTTTCTTGCTCTGGGGAGTGAAAAAACACCCCCCTGAACGCTGCAAGTTTCAGCGCTGGAAAGTGCCAGTGTAGACAGTGCTGGGAGCAATGCTCCCAGTGCTGGTAGCTATTCCCCTCGTGGAGGTGGGTTTTTTACAGCACTGGGAGAGCTCTCTCCCAGCGCTGGTGCCATGACTACGCAGCCACGTTAAAGCGAAGACATGTCCTAAGAAGTCCCACCTCTCAGCAGGAGGCGCTAGACACGTAATCTGTACTTCATTAGTGTGCCTAGAGATCCAAAGCCCAGAAGCAGTTATTGGACTATGCTCAGCCTCAGCAAGCCAAGAACACATGGGTCCAGGGTTGGGATCCAAGCTCAGTGACTGTCCAGCAGAGGGAGCTTGACCGGAGCTGTGACACAGGGGATGGGGGTACACAGAGCCTCTGGCATGAAGAAAGGGAGATACAGAGCTCCTGGAATGGGGGGAGGGAGGAATGAAGGTTACAGGGACTCCCCGAAATACACAGTGATGGGAGGGTGGGACACAGGGGGTGACAGTGGAATGCAAGGAGCCACTAGTGTGTGCAGTGTGCTTGGCCTACAGAAGGTATGAAGCCCCCCCATTAATAAAATTTAAAGTTTATTTTCATGTACACTTTACAATGTGTTGATGGTGAGAGGCCACTACCTTTCTAAAATACAGACTCAGACTGAGCAAAGTGCATACACTTCTGAAAGTAAACAGCAGAGTTTCTTGTACTGACAGACGAATATGAAAGCAAAAGACAGAACTTTGAAGGATGGCAAGAGTATTCATTTAAGAAAAGAGTAGTGGAGCAGTAAACCCTTTATAAACATTTTCTTTAAAAGATGTTTTCTTTTTTATGTCACAAGACATACAAGTGAAAGAATGCTCTGTTAGAAAATAGAATTTATTTTAATTTGATTTTAAAAATCTTTTTTTAAAAAAGTGTCCTTTTAATTTCACCTTAAAGTTTTTTACCTGGAAGTTTCTTTAGTTTTTTATATAATCCTAAAATGGTATTGGAGAAAGAAGTGGGAGAAGAGCAAGGGGCATTTTCACCAGCCTTCTGAGATATGCAGGACAGAAGCACCACTCTCGAGAACCCTAAGTAGTGCAGAGGAAGACAGGGGGATCCCTTCCTGGTGACTCACAGAGATCTGCAGCACTGAAGATGCAGCACATCAGTAGCCATTACTTCTCCCTTCTTAAGGACCTTGGAAGTCTATATGTGAGTGGACCTAAAGACATGCAGCAATGCATCTCTCCCTGGCCAAGTGCACCAGTCCCCTTCCCCGTGAACCTTAGGTGTTTGTAAGGGACTGAACAAGCCTAGATAGGCTTATCAGCACCCAAGAATCCTAAATATGTTGGCCGAGGACTCATGAGCACAAACTTTGTGGTGAAAAGGGTGGGTAAGTGTTCTTAAACAGCCTTCTTCGGCTTGGGAGGGATCCCTGACTCCTATTCAACTGAAATTGTACAGAAGTAAGTGCCTGCAATCTCCCCATCCCCAGACCTTCTACAGCAGGGATAGTCAATTATTTTTTGTCAAGGTCCAGATTTCTTGGTCAAAGTATAGTTAAGGTCCAGACTCCAGAGAAAATTTAAAAAATGATAATAAGTAAATAAAAAGATCTCGGGATCCATTCAAAAGCATCTGGCTGTCCGGATTTGGTCCACAGTCCGCCTATTGACTACCCCTGTGCTAGGGAAACACATGGACCAAGCTTCTTTCAACTGCAAATGCTTGTGATTTCTTGGTCTTGTACGTTTGTGCAGAATACTTCTATTTTGCATGCCTCAAGGATCTCTCTCTGAGCAGAACTAATTTTCTTTTTCTCCTGCAACTGTCTGCATAGCAGCAGATTTTCACATTGCTGCTTTTTTACATGTGTATATGTTTTAGTGTGTTATCTGTTCAGGGAGGTCAGGTATTTTTTTTAAACATGCTGAGCAAGCTTTATGCTCTGATCTCTTGATCACAACTGAAGCACAACTGAAGGGGATTAATTTTTTTTAAGAGTACTTTGAAAAAAAAATGTATTTATGTCCCATACAGTAGCCAGGGTACTTGTCTTTCTGGCAAGAAAGGTGAACTTTAGGCACCAATTCCAGGCACGGTACCTGTCAGAGTCCCTGGAATGGACAATTCCCTGACATAGGGAATGTACTGTGTCTGCATTTCTGCCAGAATGTGGGAAAGGATATTTAAAAGGTCCAAACTCCTGTAGGCTTGGTGTGAGACTGTAGAATTGTAGAAGTTATCTGATGTGGGGAAGAGGGGAAACTGTTGATGAGTAGGACTTCTGGTCATTCAACTTGCTCAAAATGAATCTGCCATTAGTGACTGAATAGACCAGTAACTGGATTTGTGGTTCTTGACCCCCAAAAGATGCACTCCTGTTCTTTATGGGAGTTTAATCTCCTACATCCATTTACCTAGTGCTGTCTCCTGGAGCAGGGTGAGGAGATGGTCTCATTTGACTGGCACCCCCACCCTAGTAATAATTCTTTGTAAATGTTGGGGCATTGGGGTGTAATGGGTCAAAGAACAGGCCAACATACTGTGACATTCTATACCTTAGGGGAGCATCCTGGAACCCCCATATTCCTCATTTTTATATAATCGTGATCTTACATCTAAAGCATGCCTTGTAAGATATCTGGAAAGGTTATGATCTGCTGAAAGTCATTTCTCTATCCATTTATGTGTATCATTAATGCATATGAAGTTATAAGAATTGTGTTGTATGGTGATCACTAAAACATGCTGTAAATTGGGGAATCAGCAAGATATTAGCTCCCCAGAGGCAACAGCAAGGAAAGTAACCAACACCCAGGCAGGATGTTAATCGACCCATCAACAACCACTGTCCAGCAAGGGAGCTACAATGCAATGACTCACCTGCATGAAGCCAGACCAGGGGAATTGCTCAACCTTCCCTGGAGGCTCAGCAATGCACCCAGACGTGTTTTCCAAGCACATGGACTGAGGGTATAAAACTAAACACAGGGGACCCATGCTTGGCCTTTTCCTACCCCCACCTATGCTGCAAGCAACAAGGACACTGAGAAGACTTGAGAAGACTCCAACCGAGGGGACTGGCCGAGATTTCAAGGGTGAAATCTGTGTACTACGGATTGCAATATCCAGTGGGGTGAAAAAAATGCTTAATCTAGACGTTGCCAGTCTAATAGGGTTGAGAGTTTAGACTGTGTGGTTATATTTTCTTTTCTTTTGGTAACTAACTCTGACTTTCTGCCTATCAGTTAATATCACTTAAAATCTCTCTTTTGTAGTCAATAAACTTCTTTTACTGTTTATCTTTACCAGAGAGTTTATGTGAAGCGTGTGGCAAATCTGCTCAGGTTTTGCAAAGGCTGGTGTATATCCACTTTCCATTGATGAAGTGGTGAACCAATCAATAAATCTGCATTGCTCATCTTGAGCTGTGCAAGATGGTATATTCCTGAGGTACAGTGCTGGAACTGGGGGGGATTTGGCTTTGCCTTTCTCTGTGTGATTCATGAGTGGCTCTGGGAGCACACATGCAATCTAGCTGAGTGTAGGGCTCCACATGTGGTTGTGCTGAGTGGTAACAGCACCTGGAGGGGTTTGCTGCTGGTCACTAGGAAGGCACTGTGAGAGACAGCCCAGAGAGGAGAGAGTTCAGGGGGCACAGCGGTCCCAGGCTGCACTCCAGGGATCCCGTCACACATACCTAAACTGAATTAATTCTAACCAATAAACGGTGACAAACTGTTTAAAAATGACACAATTAAACTACAGCAAAAACAAAAGATCAAATCCAGTTTACTAGATTCATATAGTACAGACTTAGTGGAGACCTAGTGCACAAGATCAAGTTCAGTTGATTAAAACCTAATTTTAGAAGTTTATTACATTTTAAAAGGTAATACTGGAAGACGCTGAGCTAATTCTGCCTTGCTTGCAGCCCCAAAGATAGGGTTGGAAAGCAGGAGGAGACAGGCAGGATGAGAGGCTGTTCACTCTATGGGTTTCTTGCACACATCATGGGGGGGGAATGCCCTCATTTTGGCCCCTTCAAGCCCCTTGCTCTCCTCAATTCCCTTCCCTCTGGCAGCTGTTAAGATGTGCAGAAGTGGAGCCCTGCTTTTGCAGGCTGTAGGACAGGGTTGTCAATAGGTGGACCATGGGCCAAATCTGGATCACCAGATGCTTTTGAAGGGACCCGGAAATCTTTTTATTTACTTATTATAATTTTCTCTGGAGTCTGGACCTTGACCAAGAAATCTGGACCTGGACAAAAAAATAATTAACTATCCCTGCCCTAACATCTAGAAATCAGTGGTGAAAACATATATTACACATGCTTTTAAAATTAGCCAAGTGCTCTGAGACTTCTACCAGAAACTCTATCCCTCAGAAATGCAGGCTACAGAGCAAGAAATGTTGAAGTTACTGGTAGGAGTGCTTTTTCTTGACTGCCAGAGAGAAGACCTGAAAGAAAAAAAGCAGGCACACTAAGACCCCTTCTTGCCTCTCATTTGATTGCTACAAAGTTACTTTGGGAACAAATTGCCACCCTACTACCCACAAGACTCTCCCTACCAACCCCAGGACTCTTCCAGGGGGTCCTAAAAGGTCCAGATGTCACAGAAGCAACAGAAAGAGCCAGAAGGAAGAACTCAGCATTCCAGGTCCTAATCTTGGCCCACACTATACCACCTTCCCTACCACCAACAGTTCATAACATCTAGTCCCATTGATGGAATTTCTATAATGAGTGATAAAACTCTTCTCTAACATCTTACTGTTTCCCTAACTTGAATGCTCTTTTCCACTGCCCAGACTCACTCACACCTGCCCACAATTCATCTTACCAATCTCATATCCTTCTGTCCTTCATCCTCTTGTCCCTCTTTCCTATCCATACACTTGACATTCCCGTACGCTCCCATTAGGGTAACCAGATGTCCAGATTTTATAGGGACAATCCCGATTTTGGGTTTTTTTTCTTATATAGGCTCCTATTACCCTCCACCCCATCCCGATTTTCACATTTGCTGTCTGGTCACCCTACCTCCCATCCAACCTCTCTCTATCCTCTTTCTCCGTTCCATCTCATCGCTCTCTCATTTCTCACGGTTTTGCACATGCCCCTCCCTGTCACAACCTTTACTCAATGCTACTCTTCAAGCTCCAGCCTCAGAATAACCCAATTTCTATCAATTTTAATTAATATGTAAAAAAGTTAAATATATGGAACCTTTGAGAAGTGTGCAGACCTAATGTATTCTTCATGGTCAACCACATATTCTTAATGTTCAACTTTTGTCATCATCCTGGCTGCACACCGGATTCTGCAAGCAAACTCAAGAACAACATTCACATAAGTAGTCCCACTGATTTTAAAGAGCGCTGATATAAAAAAAAGTAGCCATGGAAGGCTGAGGAGGGGCCTGGTGGGAAAGATGAAGCACACTCACCATCCTCTCAGCCCAAGGAGGGAAAAAAGGTCAGGTAGCTTTGAGTCCAGCTACAGGAAAGGAAGAAAGCAGGAACTGTGAAGATACCAGTTTGCTTCCACAGAAGGACCAGATTGCTTACAAGTGACTTTATAAGTAAAATACTGTTCCATTAGCTGGAGCAAGCTTCTTTTATTTATTTATTTTCCATTATATTCCTTTTTCTGGGCCAGACTGAGGAATAATATGCACAGAGATGCCTTTACCTTATAGTGGCAATATTTGATTTCTTTTTATCTTTATTTTTCCTATTCCATTCCTGTTACCCAAGAGATATGGCCCCAGCCTACACTTGTACAAAGCTGTTTTCAGATGTATACAGAGCAATGTTTAAACACTTATAACTATAAGCTGAGTTGTTGCTGACCCCTGACTGTGCTGAGCTGAGCCAGAGATGGGAGGACACAGAAGGGTAGGTACTTGACCAGAGATAAATGTTCTGCAGCAGGAGTCTGGAGGGGGACACAGAGGTGGGGGAGAGGGAGGAGGACTAGATAGAGAAGAGAGCTAGGGGCCATCAAGGGATGATAGAATCGTGCTCTCCAGTCTCAGAATGCGGGAGGCTTTGGATGAGAGTATGTAGAGGAGCCTGGGGAGACATGAAAGGTGTGAAATGAAGTGAAAGGGACCAGTGAAGCAGAGACCATCTCTCCCCCATACCCCAGCCAAGTATATCTCTCTCCCCACCCAAAGGAAGCCCACTTTAATGGGTCTCATAAGTTCTGTTGAGTCTTTGTTAATTCGTTTTAAATGGAACAACAAAGATTCCATACTTTTAAAAAAGTTACAGTTAATGGTTCCAGCCAGTTCCTCACTGCCATACAATCCTTCAGTCTTATTAAATTTTATAATACAATAGCTCCTTGAGGGCCCAGTCAGGAACAGGCTCTGTTGTGCTGGGTGCTGTACAACCACAAGCCAATATGATTCCTGGCCAACTCAATATCACACATCAAACATTAACTTAGTCTTCCTGACTTGTTCTGTAATGGAAACACACTGTTGGGTGTCTACTGTTGAATTTATGTATTGTTGATTAATGTGCAGTAAAGATTTCAAAAGGAATCAAGTTCCAGGGCTCATTAAACTATGTAGTTCTAGAGGTCCACTCGGTGTAGTATGTTGGCAGAGTAGTAGATATTTTTATTACTAGAACTGGAATCAATGATCTATTTCATGTTATAAAGCATATTAATTGCATGGTGCAGTAGGTTTATACACATGTATTTAGGCCTTGCAAGTTTGTATCACACAATATAATAAAAATATTTAAATACACCTCTACCCCGATCTAACATGAATTCTGATATAACGCGGTAAAGCAGTGTTCCGGGGGGGGTGGGGAGGGGGGAGGGAAATAGGGGGGACTGCGCGCTCTGGCAGATCAAAGCAAGTTCGATATAACACTGTTTCACTTATAATGCAGTAAGATTTTTTGTCTCCCAAGGACAGCGTTATATCGGGGTAGAGATGTACCAACAAATGTTAGTTTTTGGTAGCAAAAGTGTAGCATATGTTATAGTGGATTGGAAATGGAAATCCCTTGAGTAGAAAGTGACATTTTCTAATCAAGGATTTTATAATCTAAGTTTGTAATTACCCCCTTCGTTAAATGTGTGTGTGTGTGTGTGTGTGTGTGTGTGTGTGTGTGTGTGTGTGTGTGTGTGTGTGTGTGTGTGTGTGTGTGTGTGTAGCTCCAAAAAACTTGTGCAGAGGGGGTAATATGTTGGTGGGTAGTGGAGAGGAGGAAGAGGAACAGATGGTGAAGTCTGGTCTGTTTATATTGGAAGTGGGTGGAAATTGAGGAAGGAGGTGCTGGAAAACCAGGGCATTACTACAAGGCAGAGATAAGGTTGTGATACATTATCAATAATGTATGGTGACTGTGTTGGTGGCAAGGTGAGCCTATGGACGGGAAGCAGAGGTATTTACTGTTGGTAGACTTAACTTATTTCCTTACTTTTTAGGTTTTGTACTAGGTATATTATATAGAGAGCAAACTTAAATGACATATAATCTAGCGTGTGTGTATTGTATTTGACTGCAAGAGCTGGTCCAGTGACTATTCCTCTGATATGCAGCTTTCTACTTGTCCCACTCCTGTATCATTAGTTAAAATCAAATAACTTCCTATACATATACACATGAAGAAGAACAGGAGTACTTGTGGCACCTTAGAGACTAACAAATTTATTAGAGCATAAGCTTTCGTGGACTACAGCCCACTTCTTCGGATGCATATAGAATGGTATATCTCCTCATTATATGTTCCATTCTATATGCATCCGAAGAAGTGGGCTGTAGTCCACGAAAGCTTATGCTCTAATAAATTTGTTAGTCTCTAAGGTGCCACAAGTACTCCTGTTCTTCTTTTTGCGGATACAGACTAACACGGCTGTTACTCTGAAACATATACACATGAGTATATAGAAAACTTTTGGAAACCTCAAGTATATTTTTCAGGGGGGAAACTATATTTTCAATGATTAAAAGATTAATATGTATAGTTCTCCTTCCACACAATTATCAATCTCCACACAACTGCCTATTATAGGCTAATATGCATTTTAAGCAGCTAATTGGGTGAGGATGTTGTTCTTTGTACAGACATTAGAATACTGTGCTGCCAAACAGGAAATCTGAGTTTAAAAACAATCTTAGAACTTCCATTTCTATGAGTTAGGGAAATCTGTTAGAAGTGCTACAAAGGTGGAACACTTTTTAGGATCATGACAGGAGTTGCATTACTCTGACTGCACTTCTTTGATGTGATTTTCAGCGGTGCTGAGAATTTCCAGCTCCCATCTACCTCAAATGGAGTCCTAAGTGCTCAGCAATTCTAAAAGTCAAGCACCTTTTTATGGGATGTGGGTAGTTTTAGTTTATGCTAATTTTTTGCATAATCGTACATCTACATTTGGGAGGCAAATTATCGAGTTTCTTTAATTTGTAGTTAGGTTAGTTTAGTTTTTAGATATATTTAGATATCAAGTTTATCACTAAAGCCTCCATTACGAACTATTCTAATCTTATCTCCTGGCATAGTAAATGGAATTTAACTAAATGCAAAGATAGACATTGACACCTTGTTTCCACTTTAACACAATAAGGAAGGGAACACTTACCCCGGTCTGATTCTAAATCTAGAGTGAACAAGTTCTATATTTCCATTCCAGTTTTTACTTCCTCGCAACCCTTTCTCCCCACCTGGCCCAACTCCCGGAGAATGAAGAAGGTCTATGTCTCTTGCTCAGTAGACAATTCCAACAGCTGAACCAAAACAGGGTGCAGCAATGGACAGATGTAAGTGGAACAGAGTCCTTACAGAACCACTGCCAGCTAATGGAAAATCCTTTTTTATATCAAGTGTCATGGCTCTTGAAGCAACTCAGAATGGAAACAAGTACACTGGTTTAATTCTAGTAAAGATTACCCCATACTATATGAGTGAGAGATTAATGGATCAAACACGCTAGTATTAAATACAAGTTTAAAATGCTCATTAACATTTGTCTCTAGAATGCCAAATGCAAATCTACACTTTTCCATAGGACACAGATATCTGTCACAGTGCAACAGGGTAAAGCACTGTAAATACAACATGCATTACAAACTGCCTCAAAACTCATTTCTCACAAAAAAAATCCCAGATTCAGATATTCAAGCAGCCATTTACTATTTTCTTTGATTATGCTTCCTAATTTCATATTCTGGATATGAAAATAATCCAGCAAACTAGTATACTTAATATACAATTTATAATGATTATATAATATTTTAAACAAGAACTTACCACAGTGGGGTTACCACTGCTTATCAACTGGCTGACTTCATGGAAAATGCTTTTGCAGTCAATCGATTTGTCTAATGATCCTCGTTTCACTATTACTGCTACTGCTAATAGAATCTGCTCCCGAACATACTTTTGAAGGCTGTAAACATAATACAAATATTAAGTTCTTGCCATTAAGCTGAACAGCACAAGGCTTCTGTAAAACAGAATTTTAAATCTGGGTTATTTTTTCAAGAACACAATGAAAGCTTAAATGAAAACTGACAATTCTAGAGATGTCAAGAGCCATCCATTCAGGAATTAGAAGTGTCACTATCATTAAATGTTTCTACCTGTTAGCCTAGGAAGATTAAACAAAGGTAAATCATGGTTTATGTAGGAATTTATGTAAATATTTTTGGAAGTACTTCCATCCATACTTACTTAGGCCTTTGTAAGACATAGGTTAAAAGGAATGTTCGCAGTGACTCGATGCTACTTTTTTCCAAGAGAATCCATTCTCGCACAACTGCTTCCATTATTGCTGTGGCAGCTTGAAAAAGGACATAGTCCACTTTACTAGTTTCTGTTAAGACCAAAGACATTATTCAATTATCACCTGCTGTTTTCACTGCCCATGCTGGTTAAAATGAAAAAATATTTTTCGTTCAAAAAATATAGTCAGCTGCAGTTTTGTTAACTGGTTTTGCTATTTCAGGGGTTAGTTCCTCTCACATGTGACAAGGAGATAAAATGCCAGAATTATCACATTATCATATATTATTATGAATGGCAGGAGGAGTTGGGAGGAGATGGAGACTGGGATGAGACGCCTAAGGAGTGGAGACTGACTGGCTAGGCAAAGAAAACAGGATTGGGATGAGGAACCGGGGGTGCGGGGGGAGAGGAAAGGAAGACTATGAAAAGACTGGTCACTGACTAACACATAGCATATACCCATGTTATTAAAGATTGTATCATAATGCCTATGCACAAGGAACAGGAATTAATGTTACACAGTCAGCCTTAATTTTTTCATCTTCTAACTTTTGTATGCTTGATTTTGCAACCTTAATGTTATTTTAATGTAATTTGTGGGTGCATAATAAATATATAGGTCATTGTTTTTTAGGATTTTATAACCTACGTTATTAAGCATCCCCTTCCTTAAACCTATTCAGGTGTTTGCAGATAACTTTAAAAAAAGATTTGAAAGCATCAACTCCTGACTTCTGAATTTCTACTTTTATTTATTTATTTATTTGGGGGGCATTGTGAAAAAAGCATAGAAGGAGCAGTATGCAGGGGACTTGGCTATAGAGCAGAAAGGGCAGAAGTGGGCAGGGTAAGAGGATAAAGAGCTGTACCTGGCATTTGGTTGTGGTGGGCTAGCTAGCAGGGCAAGAAATGTTGAGAGACACTAAGCACCCCTGTACTCACACTACAAACTACTGTAATAATCTTTGTACAAAATATGCCTTGTGAAGTATCATTTGAAAACTAGTCACTCACTGACCATTAATATTCCTTAGATGTATGTATGCATTCAATGTGTATTAATAGTTATGAATTTATGCTGGAATTAGAGAGAGAGAGAGAGAGAGAGAGAGAGAAAGAGAGAAACCAGGTATGTTGGGGGACTTGAACAAGTTTATCTTAAACAAAGGAATGTGTGATTACTCAATTTACATATAAGCAGTAAACAGACCCATCAAGCTAACAAGGAGTGGAGGCAAACTTCATACTAACAAATGGGTGGAGAAGACAGGAGGTGTCTACACCATGCAGCTTGGTCTGGGTTTCACTTTTCAGAAGAATCCATTTCAAAGGTTTACTTGTCTGTAAAAAAACTGGGGGGGCGGGGGAGGGGCTGAACCTCAAGTGATAAGCAACTGAATCCACTGATTGCACACAATATTACTGTATTATAAAAGTGTAGAGAGTAAAATCTCCTCTGAAAACAAATGACATGCTAGTGATCAATACATTTATTTCACAACGCTATTAACACTATGTAAGGAATTATGGATACTCATTGATATTAGGCTGTACAGTGGGGGGGTGCAAACTATGGCCCGTCGGGCCTTTTAATTTGGCCCTCAAACTCCCGTCCCGCCAGGGAGCGGGGTCAGGGGCTTGCCCCACTCCGTGCTCCAGCCAGGGAGTGGGGTTGGGGGCTTTCCGCGCAGCTCCCGGAAGTAGCAGCATGTCCCCACTCTGGCTCCTATGTGTAGGGGGAGCCAGAGCCAGGGACGCCACATGCAGCCCCCACCCCAAGCGCTGTTCCCCACAGCTCCCATTGGTCGGGAACCTCCAACACCCTGAACTCCTCATTTCTGGCCCCACCCCAGAGCCCTCATCCCCTCCCACACCCCAATCCCCAATTTCGTGAGTATTCATGGCCTGCCACACATTTCTATACCCAAATGTGGCCCTCGGGCAAAAAAGTTTGCCCATCCCTGCTGTACAGTCTGCCCAGATAGGAGGGAATGGCACAGCTATCTAGCAGTCTCCTATGTAAATTAAGCATGGTGGAATCAAACAATGGAAGCCCCATCTGGGGGAGGGGAGCACACAGGAAAGGAAGAATAGCATGAAGTCATGAAGGCTAAGGGCATTTTGGGCTGTATGCCAGCAGATTGAGGGATGTGATCATTCCCCTCTATTCAACATTGGTGAGGCCTCATCTGGAGTACTGTGCCAGTTTTGGGCCCCACACTACAAGAAGGATGTGGAAAAATTGGAAAGAGTCCAGCGGAGGGCAACAAAAATGATTAGGGGGCTGGAGCACATGACTTATGAGGAGACGCTGAGAGAACTGGGATTGTTTAGTCTGCAGAAGAGAAGAATGAGGGGGGATTTGATAGCTGCTTTAAACTAACTGAAAGGGGGTTCCAAAGAGGATGGATCTAGACTGTTCTCACTGGTACCAGATAACACAACAAGGAGTAATGGTCTCAAGTTGCAGTGGGGGAGGTTTAGGTTGGATATTAGGAAAAACTTTTTCACTGGGAGGACGGTGAAGCACTGGAATGGGTTACCTAGGGAGGTGGTGGAATCTCCTTCCTTAGAGGTTTTTAAGGTCAAGCTTGACAAAGCCCTGGCTGGGATGATTTAGTTGGGAATTGGTCCTGCTTTGAGCAGGGAGTAGGACTAGATGACCTCCTGAGGTCCCTTCCAACCCTGATATTCTATGATTCTATGATCCTGCCTCTTGAAACAAGGTCATTGAACTTTGGAAGATACAAGTAAAGACAGAAGTCAGCTTTGGCATCCATCACTAGACAGACACAAGAGGCCAGAGTTCCTGCAAGCTAAGAAAGATGAGTCCTTCCACCAAGGGGGAGCGCTGCTCAAGTCTCTGAAACTGAATATAGGCGAGAAACGTGCTTAGGCAAAGAGAACAAGGGAAGCCAGCACCTTGTACTTTTGTGGAAGGTCCTGAATGAGAAGAAAGTCAGCCATGCCTGGGAAGAGAAACCATCTCCAACAAAGTCTGTATCTTGCTAGATTTAAGTTTTAGACTTTTAGAAGCATGTTTTGTTTTACTTGTAATTTTGTATCTTCATAGAATCATAGAATATCAAGATTGGAAGGGACCTCAGGAGGTCATCTAGTCCAACCCCCTGCTCAAAGCAGGACCAATCCCCAGACAGATTTATTCCTTATACTTGAATTCATATATATCTTCATTCCTTATACCTGAACTCATTTACCTCTATGTATAATTTGTCAATACATTTCTTTTTACCATAAAACTAACTCAGTTCTGTATTTAAACGGAAGGGTTTATTACCCCCAGTTAAGTTAATAAGCTGTGATGTGTTCCTGAGTTTGTACAGGAACAAATGAACCATATTATTTCTCTGAACTGCCCAGGCGAGGGCTGGACATTGTAGAACACACAGTTTTGGGAAAATTCGGGACTGGAAGTGTATTGTGGTCACCCTGCAAGTAGTAACCAAGGCTGGTGGAAGCCAGAGTGGGCCTGTAGACAGGCTGCTGGGGTAAGAGATGCTAAACCAGGGCTGTCTAGCACACAGAGACACTCCGGGTGTTACCTGCAGGCTGGCTGTGAGTGACCTAAGTTGGAAGCTACAACAGTAAAGCATACAGGACAGACAATGACACAACCCCTCACTTGTCCAGACTGCACCCCCACCAGAATGGGACATGCTGGCTTGTCTTAAGCATCACCACTTACTTGTCGAAAGGGAATGCAGGTGGCTATGAAAGGAGACTTACAAATATTTTTAAAAGAGCCCACAATATTCATGTTTCCTTTATATATGACAAAGGCCTTCTCTATATTCAAAGTTGCACCGATTTAGCTTGAATCGGTTATTAAAATTGATTCAAAACTCGCAGAAAACCTTAAGTGGATACTTAAATAGATTTAAACCTGGCTTATATCAATGTAGCTTAGTTTGGAAAAATAGTATGTGATCATGTAATTAAAAATATCATAATGCATACATACTGGGAGGCTGAATTAAGGTGACATCAGCTACCTTAATTTCCTAATTTGAATGCTTGACTTTGCAACCTTAACATTTTTTAAATTAAATTTCCTAATTTTAAAAAAAACCTGAAAAATTAAATTTGATCATGTCAAATCATATTGAATCCTTACTTGAGCTAACTAAGCTAACCCTCGTCAGCTGGGTTGGGACCACATGAGCTAACTGAATAACTAGTGGGAATAGTAGGTTGTTATTCTATATGTGGACCAGCCACTAGAGAGAGATAAGAACTGCACTTTGCCAGTGGGTTTCAGAGTTTTTTCCTGACTTAAGAACGGCCATACTTGGTCAGACCAATGTACCATTTAGCCCAGTATCCTGTCTTCTGACAGTAGCCAATGTCAGATACTTCAAAGGGAATTAACAGAACAGGGCAATCATCAAGTGATCCATCCCATCGTCCAGTAGCAGCATCTGACAGTCAGAGGCCTAGGGTCACCCAGAGCATGGGGCTGCATCTCTGACCATCTTGTCTAATAGCCATTAATGGACCTGCCCTTCATGAACTTATCAGCAGTGGAATGGAAAGATTCAGGACACCTAGGTTTTATTCCAAGTTTTGGAAAGGAGTGCTCTCTAGTGCTTAAAGACTGTTCTTATCCTGTTGTCACAACCTGTCCCCCTCTCCTCCTATTCATCACCATCCACCCTGTCTTTTACCCCTTACCCTTCTGCTCTGACACAACCCTCCCCAACTCCATCTCCTGGCTGCTGCTTTCCTCCCCCTTTGAGCTTATCCTTCTATCCCTTTGTTCCTGTCTCCATCCTGCTGCATGCATGTCCCCCCACCATGTCCCAAGTACTGCCCCCTCTCTGGCTCCTCCAACCCCATCTCACTGTCCCTCATTTCTCACTCCTCTGCATTCAAATCAGCTGCTTTCTCCTTCCCTCCACACTGCCTGGGTGACAGAGGGATCACAGAGCACAGGAAAGAGTCTATCATCAGTTCCTGTACCCAACATCACAGCAGCCCCAGGGGAAGCAACTGCAAGGAATGTCCTGCTCAGCCCCTGCAATCCTGAGCTGAAGCGTGTCCACTCACTCTGTGATGACAGTACGTGTACACACACACACACACACACACACACACACACCCCTTCCTCTGATCAGCACATAGGAGCTGAATGGGGATGTTTTGTGCTCAGTAGAGGTAATTTTGCTGCCAAGCTATCTAGTCTCTACTGAATCTGCCCAAATGTGATCAGTTTTCCACAGGCATTACAAAAAATACAACCCTGACACCAGGGCAACATGAACCTTTCTGCCAAATTCCAAGGCCCTGCTCCAAAGCTTAGAGGCCCTAGAGTTTTTTTTAACAAAATGGATGGAAGTGGGAGGTTTTAATCACAGATAAAACAGCATATTTCCCCATAATCTCATTCCCTGAAATGGCATGATCATTTTAGCTGAAACTTATTTAAGAAACTGGCATAGAAAATTTCCACCTGTATGGTTAAAGTCTGGCAAAATCATAAGCAATAGAAAACAGGGTCTTACAATGGAAAGTGACAAGCAACCTTAACTACAGGTGGCATTACCAACTCCACATACAAAGTATTCTCAAACTAAAATAAAAGAGCGTCCTGGCAAAGGAGTTGCACTTCGTTACTAAATCAGTTTCTAAATCAAATTTAGAAATTCTTCAACAGAAGAAAGTTGTACCAAGGCCTTCGCTAAAGCTGACAAATTTTGAGGGGGCACTAAACTTTTTTTTCCCCCTTAGCAGACCATTTAAAAAAAAAAAACACATACTAGTAGCTCTGCAAACACCACAAAAATTATAGCTAAAAATCAAGGATTTATGATGTGTAATCCAGGATCTTAAAGAGTTCAATTTAACTTACTTTTTAAATGCTTTGCAGTTCACCAACAAATTTAATACCGTACAATAACAATGAAAGAATATCTAACCTAATGTTCACATTCCCAGATGCAAAAGACTAGTATTTTCTATTAGTTGTGAATTTGATGACATGCTAAATCTCAAAAAATACACTGAAGACTTACCCAAAATATGCTTGCAAACAGCAAATGGTGATTTTGATTTTCTAAATGATAAGAATATGTGCTCGGCATGCTGGCGTTGTTCATTATTGACCATGGAAGGTGGTGCCTACAAGAAAATAAAGTTTACTTGCATTTAGGTAATCTGCAAAGTAGCGTTCCTACTGCATATGCATTTTATGAGAAATTTTATAAGCTGATAAATATTTGCCTTGGTGAATAATCCAAACAACAGGAATATAAGTCTGCTAAGGCAAGGTGCCTCTTATTTGTCTGACATAGCCTTCCTTATACACAAATACACCTATTGCAGGGTGTAAATATCTCTATGTGCATATTCAAACGGCATGCAGACAATAAATCATTCTAAATGCTTCTACATTGCTAATAATACTAATACCAAAACACATTTAAGGTAAGGTGAAAGGAAAGGAAGATTAAGGTTCTACTCAATCCTTTTTGCACTGGACTGACGAAGCCCAAACCAAATAATAGCACACACTCTAGTACAGATAAAACCCCACCAACATCACCTAAAACATAATGGACTACTGAAATGTAAACCAAGAGAAATGGGATAAATTACAGCTAAATTCACCAAAAAAAAGTTTAAATCGTGGTACTTCATTTTTCTGAAGGTTTAAATTTAGATTAGAGATTTTAAATGGTATAGTAATCCTGAAAGGTTGAAGAATGTGTAACCTGATTCTTTTAGGAAATGAAATCATTATTAGTGATATGCTACCCTCTAGTGTTTAGAGTCAGCATATTACAAAGAGACTAAATTGGTGCTGAGCACTTATAATCATCCCATACCGAGTTACACAAAACAGAATGATCAAAATGCTTTGCTGTTTGCATGTGATCACGTACGGAGATTTACTGGTACCAATAGCCTTACTTGGTTCTAACAAATATTAAAGCTATCCTAATCAATTAATCTAGCAAAAGGAATTTTCTATCAAATATTTCAATTCAAGGTTCTATTACTTTAGGATGACATGCCATGGCATATTTTCATACCTACATTATAATATTTTCTTGTCATTTTATTACATCCATATTTGTAGAAATGACAGACTACAGAAATTTCTAGGGTATTTTTTTCCCTTTTAAAATCTCAGTAGAAAAAATATTAGTACTTAAATATTTTTTTTTTTTTTTTTTGGTTACAAGCAGGAGTAGCACCTTAAAATTGAATCAGAATCTGCTTACTAAACTATCTATTGGAGTAGGTATCAGCTGTTCTAACTGAAAACTCAAACCCACCTCAATAATTATCCTCTGTAAAAAGTGTATTTATTACTCCTATATCCATTATAGTGGAGCAAAAGATCTTCTAGAGTTGAGCGTCACTTTGCTCAAAAGTTGACTATTCTAAGCCTCTAAAATCTACATGCTTAGTCTGCCTTGAAATTTGCTGTTTCATGAAATTTGCTGGTGGGAAGGGTTAGTGAGCAAATTTGGGGCTATTTGAGCAATGGATTTCTAAAATACAGTCCCTCCAAAAAATTAGATGTTTACAAAATAATCAAAATTACTTCTCAAACTGATCTCAGCCACTTGGGATTTATCTCAGCTAGCGCATGGCACCCTTTTAGGGAAAAACATTATTGAAAAAGTTACGAGTAAAGTTCTTAACTCCAGGTTGGCATGAACTACACTGATGCATCTAAAAATGAAGTGCACATGTGCAGCAAGACTAGGGCTCTGTTAAAGGTAGAGGGTTTGTATGAAGTCCGAGAAGCTGGGTGGCTTAAGGCACAATGCTGTGGTCACTGCAGGAGAGGTTATTCACCTTGTAGTAACTGGAGTTCTTCTAGATGCATTGTACCTATGCACTAGTTCACTTCAAGTTGTGCATACACTTGAGATCCAAGAATTCTTCCTAGCAGTGTCCACTTACTCTGTGCAAGTGTTCTTGCTCTCCTTGTGCTCCACACTGAGTGTACAGGGGGGCTGCACTAGACCACTGCCATCTCAGCTCCTTCATCACCAAAAGTCCGGAGACTGGGATCTGAGGCAGGGGGAAAGAGGATAGTCAGCACACTAAAAATAGGGACAACACACCTCGAAGAACTCCAGTTACTACAAGGTAACCGCTCCTTCTTCAAGTGGTTGTCCCTATTCATAGCACACTTCAGGTGATTCAGAGGCAGTGACCCCGCTTATGGAGATGGGTGCCCAGAGCATTGCCCAAGTGCTGATTGAAGGACTGCTCTCTGCTTAGGGAGGCATCTAAGGCAGCTGCCTGTACCAAAGCATAGTGGACTTTGTGAAGACATGGACCGAGCCCAATGTCACCCCCTGCAGATGTCAATGATTGGAACATTCTTGCAAGATGCTATCAAGGTTGCCTGGGTTCTTGTTCTCGTTGAGCATGCTCTCATGCTGCCCTCGAGAGACCTTGTTCACCTCATGACAGAGTATTTTGCAGTCAGAGATCCATTTTGACCTTCGCGGAGCAGAAATCGCCTCCCCTTTCTTTCCACAAATGAGATAGCTTTGATGACTTCCAAAGCAGCCTAGTCCTCTGAAGGTAAATGGCCAGGGTCCTACACACATTCAAGGTGTAGGACACATGGCTTAGGCTAGGACACAGGTAAGTTAATGCTCTGAATGTCCAATACCGCCTTAGGGAGGAACTTTGAGTGCAACCTCAGACACCTTGTCCTTGTGGAAGATCAAGGCGAGGAGGGGTGTCCACCATAAGCGCCCCCTAACGAGATCATGACCAGAAACTCCACCTTCACGGAAAGGTGCAGAAGGGAGGATGATGACAATAGTTCGAATGGCGCCCCATAAGAGCCAGTAAGACAAGATGAAGTCCCAAACCAGTGCAGGAGTCATCACTGGTGGAAAACCCTCACTATTCCCCCTCAGAAACCAGAACATAACCTAGTGCGAAAAGATAGTACGGCTGTCCACTAAGGAATGAAATGTGCTGACAACAGCTAAGAGCACCCTAAGGGAGTTAAGGGATAATCCTGTGGACTTCAGGGATTGCAGGAAATCCACCACATCAGCAGGTCTCAGTCAGCAACGGGGAAACTCCCCGCTGGTCATGCCAGACTTTGAGATGTAGCACTTCCTGGTGGAGTTTTTCCTGCTGCTACTCCATATGGCCTGCATGCTTGCCAAGTAACAGCTCTCTAGATCTAACACCCATCCAAATACCATGCTGTCATAAGGATGGGTCAAGATGGGTAGTCTTTTCTCTTGTCCTGGGTCAGGGGATCCCATACAAGGAGGCAGCTGATTGGAGGTCAGGCCATCAGCTGAAGCATCACGGAGGACCAAAAATGTCACAGCCATCATGGAGCTATGAGAATGATCTATACCTTGTCCTGCTTGATCTTCCACAGGACCCTCAGTAGCGGAAGACGGCAAAGGGGTGCTCTTACCATTCTCAGGTTGATGTACGGGGGGTTCTTCCTATTCAGAATCCAACTATGTTCTCAAAGACTTGTCCACGAGGAACATGTTAAGGCTGATCTCCGGCAATTTCTTTGTCCTTCAAGGAAAAAAACGGCAAATACTGCATCTGGATGGAATATGGGTTTCTCCCAGGCAGTACAAACAGGAGTCATGGTCATCATTTACCATGAAGCAGTGTAGACAGACTACACAGTTCTTAATACTGGGGCTCTTTGTCATGCTGTCCCTTCCCCACTGGACGAAACAAATGGAGTGGGTGGATGAAGAAATGCACACCAAAAATGGGGGGCGAGGGGGCTCAGTGGAGGAAGCACCCTTAAGAGCAACGAAAAGCAAGCCTAACTGAACTGAACAGAAATAGCTATCTCTAACTATCTACAGGTAAACTTCAGGAGAGCACAGCAAATACTGGGGCTCCATCTAGGACAACAAGCAGTGAGAAAGAACTTAGATGGTGGCAATCCGGCACAATCCCTTGTATCCTCAGTATGGTGCACAAGAAGAGCAAGGGCGCATGCGCAAACCAAGTGGATGCTGCTAGTAAGAAGTCTTTGGTCTCAGGTGCAAGCACACCCAAAGTGCACTACACATAGGGACAAGCTCTCGAAAACCTGAGCTACACCCATGCACTGCGAGTTTGAGCTCTACCCTTGGCAGCTTTCAAATAATGAGCTAGACATGTTCTTCGCTCTCTGCCTGCATTCTACAGGGAATTTTTTGGGAAGTCTTGCTCTGAGACCAGGGATTTGGGAGGGTACAGCATGAGGGCTCTGCCCCTTTGCCAACCTTTGCCCCTGAGGGCTGCTCTGGCACAGCTATTGAGGGGCCAGCATATCCTTAGATATTGACCCTTATTAGTACCAGGGATCACTCAAAATGTTACGTTTTTAAAAACCCAATGGGATGGCTAGAGCTTTGATGAAGACCTTGGTTTCCAGAAAAGTAGTTTTTCTTCTATGACATCTTGACAAATAAGGGATCGCCCTAAAAATGGACCTTTGTGCTCTGGGAATTCAGAAGGGCTGACAAGACAGAACTATAAACAGGGAGAAGGGGAAGTGGAGCAATCTATACCTTCCCCCTCTCTTCCTCCTCTTCTACAAATATTGAGAGCTTGTCCCTATGCATACTGCACATCACCCAACAATTCTTCCATGGCTATTTCACTAGGCTGAGGGAGTGACTCCAGAGTTGTTCTTTCTGCCACTGGTCTCCAGTCAGAGGAGGAATAACAGAATTCCCCTCCTGCCTCCATCAGTGAGGAAGGGACTTCCCTTCAGATGCTATGGCTTCTAGAGAAAAAGGGGAGGTCAGAGCAGTGCAAGGGAGCATGGGGAGGAAAAAATGAGGTGGTCACAGCTGTGCAGTGGAGGAATCTAGAAAATTTCAGCTATACCCACAAACCAACCTCCCCATAGCCACACATACCCAGTTTGTCTCCCCTTCAAAACATGCCCCAAAGTGCTAAAACCAGGATGGGGGGCTGGGAATGAGCTTTGTGCATGAAATAGGTACCCAGTGCTGAGAGGGGGTGGACAGTTAAGGACAGGCATGCTCAGAGAACGGCACAGGTGATGAAACCTTTTTTGGGGGGGACGGGGGGGAGGGAATTAGAACACCGCATTGAAATTAATGGAGCAGTTCACATTTCTCAGAGCTATTGTTTCAGGCTGTATTCATCTTCATAGGGTATTCTCATTCAGCTAAGCACATCTCACGGAGATCACCTCTCTGAACTGTTTATGCTGCACATGGATATGTATAACCCCTTCCTCACCTCCCCATGGCATCTCCAAGCTTATGAGGCCAGGAAGAGGGTGGAGCTCGTGTGTGTGTGTGAGGGGTGGTCTCAGAGGAGCAGGGAGGGATGTGGGGGAATGGTCAAAGGAATGGACATGGATGGAGGGAATGTTCGAGGAGTTACACAAGTGGGGGGAAATCTGCAAAGTTGGGAGGGGAACCTCAAACTAGTAAGAGAGAAAAGGTGGGGGTGCTGGAACAGTGCAGGGGACAGATGTGTAGTGTGAGGTGTGGGGGCTTCAGCTCTGTCCAACAAAACCACCCCAGACTCCCCCATTTCTGTCCCCCCTTCAAATCATATGCCCACTGACTATATCAATCACTGTACTGTAACTGCTTTCTATTCCCATATCCTCAATCTGTGGGGTCCTCATCAATGTCTGTTTCTCTGTGGGAGGAGGATCAGTCTGTGCTGGACAGGCAATGAAGGGACCAACATGGACCCAGGGTCTTCTCTGGCCACCTTAATCAGGCCAAGAACCCAGAGGTAGCAGAGGGGGAACATGGAGGTACTGAGAGAAGTTTAAAAAGAACCAAAGAACAAAACCAAAAACAACCAAGAAAATTAACTGCCCCAAAACTTTGTTAATGCAGAGGTAAGGTTGTGTCCAGTAATGTCTTGTGCCCTTCCAGAACGCTGAGTTCATTTATACTCAAACCTCTGAAAAACAGGAAATGAAAAATTACAGTAAGGCAAACTTCTGAAAACCAGAAATACAGAATTAAGGTACACACCATCCTTGCAATGCAACCTTAACTCTTCCCTCTGAGAGATGGCCCAATATGCCTATAACTAAAGCTAAGATTTTGTCACAAGTATTTTTAGTAAAAATCATGGACAGATTCATGACTTTTACTAAAAATATGCATGACAAAATGGGGAGCTGTGGGGTTCCCACTCCGCCCCAGGGTGCTCCCAGGGCACCCCGGCTGCCCGTGGTGGCTCCGAGCTCTCGGAGCACCCCACCCACCCGTGAGTACAGGGCCCCGCAGTTCCCAGCCACCACGGGCGATGGGGGGACCCTGCAGCTCCCAGGCACTGATGGCTCAAGTCATGGAGGTCTCTGGAAAGTCACTTCCGTGACAAAATTTTAGTCCTACCTATAACACAAATACTAGCATCCTACCCTTACAGATGCTACAGAACACTCTGAGAACTGAGCACATGAGCACCTTCTCTATGCCAAGGCAAAACTCTGGTTTAGGTCAGGCATAGCAAACAGGAGCTACCTGCACCCAACCTACACTCTAATACTAAGCCTCCTCCACGCTCATCGTCCCAAATATGCAAAATGTTACCACCCCTTCACCCTTTCCTTGCGGACTTCTTCTAACACAGTGCCTTCACTAGCCCCCCACTAAGCCCCGGAGACCAGTCATGTATTCCACTACACTGCTGACAATCACCATGATAAAACTTGCCTGTCTGCTAATACTGATGCAACCTACAGACCTCAGTGCTGAAATGAGGCGTGCTTAATCCCTCAAGGCAGATATGGACCTCTTCTGATAGCACAATGACAACTCTACCAATCTACTCCAAATAATCCCTCCACCCTTCAATACAGCACCACTGGGCAACCTTATCTCTGCATTAACAAAGTTTTTACTCAGTTAATTATAATGCACAGTGTAATTACATGCATTAACCTCATTAGGCTCTCAAATCTGGCCTACTTTAAAGGTGCTGCTTTTTTTTTTTTAATTTATTTTAAATCCTCACTGTATGGCTGAGAAATTTTAGATCACTCATAATATTATTTTTGTATGCTCTGCACCGCATCACCACGAGAGGGAGCTTAAAGATAAGTAACTCTAGACTGAAAGCTACTATATGAAAATAACAGGGTTTCTGGTACACAAATAAAAAAATATTAAGTTTCAGTTATATGTCAAATCTAAGAAGAAAATCAGTGTATGCAAATTCCATTGGTATTAAAAAGAATATAGACTGTCTTATGTCTGAGATTTTGCCACTTTATTTGACTGCTGTTAACTTTTTTTGGACAGAGAAACTGGAACTGCTTAAGACATCAACAGCAGCACAGGAATCACAATCTGACTGATGACATAGGACTACACCCGTGAATAAAGATTATTCACATGAGGATTGCAGGACAGTGACCATTAATTTTCTTTACAATTTGTTCAACTTTTCAAAAGTTTTACAGCAACAAAACAATGAATAAATCAATGAGGTGACATGTGAAAGCTGCCACTTTGGCAGATTAGTAACTAACAGACTAACTTTTTAAACTATGAGCCTGGACATGTAATCAGAAAGAAGACACTTTCATCCCACCTTTATATCCCAGAGTTTCTAGAAAAACTAATTCTTCCGTCTCAGTCATATCCAACTACCACTGGTGGGGAAAATCTGAATGGAGGGCAGGAACAGATGGAGTACAAACGTTTGAGGGAAAACAGCAGCAGAGCAGAGTAGCATGTGTTGAAGGATTTAAATTCAACACAGGCTTGTAGAAATGCAATATCTTCACACTTCTTCTGGGACAATCCTTGGCAGTGGCTGCTGGGACTGTTCTGGGATTTGAATGGGTGAGAAAAGAAGGAAAAGGGAAGAAACTGTCTTTTCTTTCCTCTCCAATTTGCCAACTTCCATTAACAGATCACAAGTACTTTTGCTGGAGATGTCATATGGATGAGCTTAACCGCCAGCATAATGAAAAATGCTGATTATGAAGAGCAACAAAAACACCATACGAATCTTGTGACAAGACACAGAATATGTGCAGATAGAAACTCCTGTGTCCCCCTACTCCATCAAAAAAACCAAACTTCAAAACAAGAAAACTTCTTCACATTAGGACAGGGACAATACTGGAGTTTTTTAGCAGTTGATCAGCCTGGTAAAGCCAGAGGAAATTCTGATAATCAGAGTCATAGGACTGGAAGGGACCTCGAGTGGTCATCTAGGTCCAGTCCCCTGCCCTCATGGCATCTCAAGGTATAGCACATATATATTTTTAGGCAGTACAAGTTGGCTTAGATTTTCATAGGAAACCTGAATATGTATGGAAAATTACTACAGGTGCTAACCAAGAGTACTGTGGCTACTCTACATGACTTCATTTGACACAAAGTCAATTTTTATATTCAAGCTAATAACCTGCACACGTTCCTCATGCTCATCTACACCACCAAAAACATTTCAAAAGAAGGACCATGAGGTTACTGAAAGTAGACCAGGTGAGAAGAAAAAGCGAGGGGCCTATTCAGATGGAAGATCTGCTTGATTAGCCTACCACTAGATCCATTTCACAGACTTTCATGTTATCCTACATTTGACATTTAGCTTCTGTACAAAACCAAAATCAAATAAATAACGTAAAGCATCTCCTCAAAAAGTAGGCTATGTAAGACTATAACAATGTTACAACAATGAGCTCAAGTTTAAAAATTACATTATGGAGTCACTGGTTGTAGCTCCATAGAAAGTCTATGTTTTATCACATCTGCACTTAAATGTGATTAAAAAACCCACCACCCAAAAGTCACAGAGATAGTAACTTTTATATTGAAATAGATTTGGTATGGATTCCAAATTGCTGATAGCACTACAGCTAAAGTTAATGACTCAATCATAATTAGTACATGGCCTAACACCAGAAATAACTCCTACTAACTAACCAAAAAGCTATTTTAAAGGCAATGCTAAGTTCCATATTTTTAACAGAAGTATTATGATTTAAGATTACTATTGTGCTTCATCACATCCAGGTTGTGTGTATGCTCATTAACACACCCTGCCATGTTGCTGCTTCTTTACAAATATATTGTCAGACTTATCTATAGTATATATGAATAGATAGGAAATGTGTCACCTCAGACTGCTATTGTGTACTCCCCTCAAACTGAACAAGGTCAGTTCTTGTATAAAAGATCAAACAAAAAACAGTTCTGCAGGAAGCGATGTTAGCAGTTCAACAAATAGCACTTTCCCCTAGTCTGTGCCCCAACATGGAATTAAGGGCACTCTGCTGTTTGAAGTGTTTCCAGTCAGAAAATTTATTTATTTATTTGCAGGAATAATGCTGCTAGCTTGGGTGTCATATGCAAACTTCAATTTGAATAACTGCATTGTGCCTATCTACATTTCTCCTAAAGTTTTAATCAGAGAGAATATTCTTCAGTTATAATTATAATAATTAATGGAGATATCCCATCTCCTAGAACTGGAAGGGACCTTGAAAGGTCATCGAGTCCAGCCCCCTGCCTTCACTAGCAGGACCAAGTACTGATTTTGCCCCAGACCCCCAAGTGGCCCCCTCAAGGATTGAACTCACAACCCTGTGTTTAGCAGACCAATGCTCAAACCACTGAGCTATATGAGACAATGACCATGAGATGGTCAAGTTCAGGACCCTGACACAAGGAAGAAAGGAGAGCAGCAAAATACGGACCCTGGACTTCAGAAAAGCAGACATTGACACCCTCGGGGAACTGATGGGCAGGATCCTCTGGGAGAATAACATGAGGGGGAAAGGAGTCCAGGAGAGCTGGCTGTATTTTAAAGAAACCTTGTTGAGGTTCCAGGAACAAACCATCCCGATGTGTAGAAAGAATAGTAAATATGGCAGGCGACCAGCTTGGCTTAACAGTGAAATCCTTGTTGATCTTAAAACACAAAGAAGAAGCTTACAAGAAGTGGAAGATTTGACAAATGACCAGGGAGGAGTATAAAAGTATTGCTCAGGCATGCAGGAGTGAAATCAGGAAGGCCAAATCACACTTGGCGTTGCAGCTAGCAAGAGATGTTAAGAGTAACAAGAAGGGTTCCTTCAGGTATGTTAGCAACAAAAAGGTGGTCAAGGAAAGTGTGGGCCCCTTACTGACTGAGGGAGGCAGCCTAGTGACAGAGGATGTGGAAAAAGCTCATGTACTCAATGCTTTTTTTGCCTCTGTCTTCACGAACAAGGTCAGCTCCCAGACTACTGAACTGGGCAGTACAGCATGGGGAGGAGGTAACCAGCCCTCTGTGGAGAAAGAAGTGGTTCAGGACTATTTAGAAAAGCTGGACGAGCACAAGTCTATGGGGCCAGATGCTCTGCATCCGAGGGTGCTAAAGGAGTTAGCGGATGTGATTGCAGAGCCATTGGCCATTATCTTTGAAAACTCATGGCGATTGAAGGAGGTCCCGGATGACTGGAAAAAGGCTAAAGTAGTGCCCATCTTTAAAAAAGGGAAGGAGGAGGATCCGGGGAACTACAGGCCAGTCAGCCTCACCTCAGTCCCTAGAAAAATCATGGAGCAAGTCCTCAAGGAATCAATTTTGATGCACTTAGAGGAGAGGAAAGTGATCAGGAACAGTCAGAATGGATTCACTAAGGGCAAGTCATGCCTGACTAACCTAATTGCCTTCTATGAGGAGATAACTGGGTCTGTGGATGAGGGGAAAGCAATGGACGTGTTATTCCTTGACTTTAGCAAAGCTTTAGATAAGGTCTCCCATAGTATTCTTATCAGCAAGTTAAAGAAGTATGGGCTGGATGAATGGACTACAAGGTGGATAGAAAGCTGGCTAGCTCGTCGGGCTCAATGGGTAGTGATCAATGGCTCCATGTCTAGTAGGCAGCCAGTATCAAGCGGAGTGCCCCAAAGGTCGGTCATGGGGCCAGTTTTGTTCAATATCATCATTAATGATCTGGAGGATGGCGTGGTCTGCACCCTCATGCAAGTTTGCAGATGATACTAAACTGGGAGGTGTGGTAGATATGCTGGAGGGTAGGGATAGGATACAGAGGGACCAAGACAAATTAGAGGATTGGGCCAAAAGAAAGCTGATGAGGTTCAACAAGGTCAAGTGCAGAGTCCTGCACTTAGGACGGAAGAATCCCATGCACTGCTACACACTAGCGACCGAGTGGCTAGGCAGCAGTTCTGCAGAAAAGGACCTAGGGGTTGCAGTGAATGAGAAGCTGGATATGAGTCAACAGTGTGCCCTTGTTGCCACGAAGACTAATAGCATTATGGACTGTATAAGCAGGGGCATTGCCAGCAGATTGAGGGATGTGATCATTCCCCTCTATTCAACATGGTGAGGCCTCATCTGGAGTACTGTGCCAGTTTTGGGCCACACACTACAAGAAGGTTGTGGAAAAATTGGAAAGAGTCCAGCGGAGGGCAACAAAAATGATTAGGGGGCTGGAGCACATGAATTATGAGGAGAGGCTGGGAGAACTAGGATTGTTTAGTCTGCAGAAGAGAAGAATGAGGGGGGATTTGATAGCTGCTTTCAACTACCTGAAAGGGGATTCCAAAGAGGATGGATCTAGACGTTCTCAGTGGTACCAGATGACAGAACAAGGAGTAATGATCTCAAGTTGTAGTAGGGGAGGTTTAGGTTGGATATTAGGGAAAAAAATTTCACTAGGAAGGTGGTGAAGCACTGGAATGGGTTACCTAGGGAGGTGGTGGAATCTCCTTCCTTAGAAGTTTTTAAGGTCAGGCTTGACAAAGCACTGGTTGGGATGATTTAGTTGAGGATTGATCCTGTTTTGAGCAGGGGGTAGGACGAGATGACCTCCTAACATCCCTTCCAACACTGATATTCTATGATTCTATATATATTTATTTAAGCAATTATATAGTTTAATTTATATTTATTCAGATTTTTAATTTTTACATTTTTATGATGTTAAGAAATGCACCATCCACCATTTTCTATTTACTGGATGATTAATTTGTTTCTTGTGATTTGTGTCAAGTTCTATTTGGATGAAAATTCAGAATTACAAATGCACAAACAGCATTTTAATTATTGTAATTAAATAAAATAACCTTAGATATGTTAGGTACATAAAAAAGTTAAAACATTTTGCTTTTAAATTTTATTTATTAAACAAAGGAAATATATGTAATTAGTAAATTTAACTAGTTTTTTCTGGTCACCACGTCCTTCAAGATTTTAAACCTAGTAGATCTCAGCCTCTCACACCTGATTTTTATTCGTAGATTGGAAGAGGAAAACAAACTTTCCTGCTTTTTCAAACTCCCAACTGGTTTCTTAACTTTGAATGAACTAGTAATTGAACTGAACTAAGTAGCTGAATTGAAATGAAGGAAATATATTTTCTCTGCCCCCACAGAAGAGGCTTCTCCTGTCAAAAGCTGGTTTAGCACTTCATCAAACACTAGTTCCAGATACATAGCCATTGACTTCATTTTCTTTAAAACTTGGCAGCAAACATATATTAACATTAATCTTACTCTTACTCTTCCCCTTAGCCCATCAAATGGGGTCGAGCCATCATGCAAGCATCCACCATCTTCATCTGTCTGAGGTGGCACTAAGGTCCACCTGCTTACCAGCTTCTTTGATGCAATCCATTCATTGCTTTCTTGGCTTTCCTTGGGGGTCACTTTTCTACCACCCTTTCCTGACACGTCATCTTCACCAGGTCCCCTTCATCCATCCTCTGCACGTGTCCAAACCAGCAAAGTCGCACTTCATAGATTTTTGTCAGCAACATCAGACACTGACTTCCATCCTAATAGATTCTGAAATGAAAGTGCCTCTTTGTGTAACTCCTCTTGTAGCATGAAGACATCTCATTTCAAACATCTGTAGGTACTGAACCTGCCATTTCTTTATTATCCATGTTTCTGCACCGTACAGCATTGCAGGGTTCCCCACTGGTCTATACAGTTGGGCTTTAAGTCTCAGTGGCTTACACTGGTCATATACAACCCCTGAAATATTATTCTACATTCTTGCAGCACTCCCCTATCTATACTGTATCATGTTCCACCTCACCGTCTTCCATGACCCAGGCGTCAAGGTACTTGAACTGGTCAGACTGGTTTAGTCTCACCCCATTAATCTCTACATCCAATTTCCCTGTGGCACCTCTACTAACCCAGAGGACCTCGGTCTTAGTCATGCACATTTTCATCCGATGGCAGCTTAGCTGGTCATACCACTGGTTTACTATTTCCTCTTAGTCTTCTTTTGAGGCTATTCTTATTGCTATGTCATCTGCATCCAGTAGCTTCTCATCTTTTCCTCTTGGGATCTTCCTGCTGACATAGTCTATCAATATGATAAACAGCAGTGGATTTAGGGCCAACCCCTGGTGCAGTCCAACGTTCACTTCAAAGGGACTTGATATTTCAAAACATATTTGGATCACTGTGGTAGGTGATCTATATAGGACATTCATCATAGTGAATAAATCAGACACTCCACGTTTCCTTAGCACTGGTGTGAGCATACTTTGGTCCACTTTATCATATACCTTTCCCATGTCGATAAAAGCCCAGAAGCTATTCTATTAGTACTGTAGCTGCTTCGCTATCCCTCGCTGAAGTACAAACATGGTACCTGTTCCTTGGCCTTTCTTAAAGCAAAACTGTTCTTGTTCAATTCTTTGTTCACTATGACCTCACATTCTTATCAGTCACTGCTTTCCAGGCTCCTGTCTTCCATTCTGTAGGTATGGTCTGCATTCTTTGTTGCTAGACATATGACCTTGCATTTGGGTGTATTAAAACACATTTTGTTTGAATGGACCCAGCATACCAAGTGATCCAGATCATATATCTGCCCTGTCATCCATTATTACTGACACTATCAATCTTTGTGTTTCACCACAAAGTTCATCAGCAATAATTTAATATTTTCTTCAAGATGATTGAAAAAATATTGAACAGGCCTAGAACCCACCCCTGCAGAATCCCACTAACATCACCCCCATTCAGTAATGGCTACAGCATCTCTCCCCTTCCGCCCATTCTTACCAGGACTAGTAAGAGGAACTGTGCTACAGTCCAAGACCCAGAAGCTCCCCATCCCCAAGCACCAACATATGGGGTAGTAGTCCCATCAGCAATCTCCAATAAATGGCCTTAACACCCCTTTAGAGGCATCAGTCCAGAAGTACATGGAACAGAGAAGAGAGAAAACCCAACAGTCCTGTTCTCCCCACGACTAGCATACTGATCAGCACAAAGAGCTGCTTCAGGGCATTGTGCTCCCAATGATTCCCTCAGCACCACCACATAGGGCACCTGATCCATTGACAAGCTCTCAAGAATGGCATAAAAAGGATCCCAGCTCTCTTGGAAAATATAAGTCCAGCACTGGAAGTAGCCTATGGAGTGCATCTTTATAGCACCAGCAGCAAGATGACATCATCAGGACAAGTCTTTATTGAACTTCAGATTTGGGCTATACATCTTCACTTGGCTGTGGGACTAGGTGGTGCAAAGAGAAGGGGAAGTTCTCTTTTAGGAAATAAAAAGATGACCCTGGAATGACATTTAAGTTGCCAAAGTCAAACTGGGTCCTAATAAGAACATCGGAATTCCAATACTAGATTAGACCTATGGTCATTCTATTCTGGTGTCCTCACACCCACAGTTGTCAGTACAGTAACTCCTCACTTAACACTATAGTTATGTTCCTGAAAAATGCACCTTTAAGCAAAACGATGCCCCCATAAGAATTAATGTAAATGGGGGGGGGGTTAGGTTCCAGGGAAATTTTTTCACCAGAGAAGAGACTCTCTCTCTCTCTCTATATATATATATATATATATACACACACACACACACACATACACACACTACAAGTTTTAAACAAACAATTTAATACTGTACACAGCAACGATGATTGTGAAGCTTGGTTGAGGTGGTGAAGTCAGAGGGTGGGATATTTCCCAGGGAATGCCTTAGTGCTAAATGATGAACTAGCACAGGGGCTGGCAACCTTTCAGAAGTGGTGTGCTGAGTCTTCATTTAATCACTCTAATTTAAGGTTTCGCGTGCCAGTAATACATTTTAATGTTTTTAGAAGGTTAGGGTTGTTAATGTAGCCTCACATTCTACAAGGCAGCACAAATGGAGGGAAGGGAGACAGCATGGCAGACAGAAACAGGGACACACATCGTGTGTGTGAGAGAGAGATGCGCATTGCCCCTTTAAGTGTGCTGACTGCACTGTAAGTACATTGCCTTTCTAAGTAGATCAGCAAGTTGAGAGAGTAGCTGCTGCCAGCAAGCTCCCTCCGTCTTGAGCCCTGTCATGTCCTCCCCCCCCCCCCCCCCCGCTCTATAGAGATGGGGTAAGCGGGGGGCAGGAGCAGGGGGGAGGAGGACACATTGGCATTAGCCCCCACCCCCGGCACAGCAAGCAGGAGGCTCCCAGGAGCAACTCCAAGGTAGAGGGCAGGAGCAGCACATGGCAGTGGGGGAAGGGACAGCTAAACTGCAGGTAATTGATAGCCTGCTGGGCAGCTGCCACACAGAGAACTTAGAGGAACGGGGAGCTGATGGGGGGCTGCCCGTCCACCCTGGTTCCAGGCCCCCACCAACTAGCTGCAATGGGCTGCTCTTTCTGCAAGCAGTGGACAAAGCAGGCGGCTGCCAAACAACATTATAAAGGAGCCTGGCGCAACTTTAAATGAGCATGTTCTCTAATTGATCAGCAATGTAACAACGTTAACCGGGACAACTTTAAGTGAGGAGTTATGTACGAGATACTCCTGGGGGAAATCAATAAGACCTATAGAAGACAGTTGTAAAAATAACATGCTCATAAGGAAAGTGTCTTCCTAGCCACAGGTAGCAGCTTATGCCCTGAAATGTAAGGATATATATTTTTCTTATAAACATTTCCCCTAGCTAGAGTAATTCTGGTTGTTTTCATTCTTCATATAAAATGTCTAATTGTTTTTGAAATCCTATTAATTTCTTGCTCTGACAAATAAAGGGGTAGAGAGTCCAATAGGTTAACTACATATGTAAAAAAAAAGTCCTTTGAGGTTTTTAATTTGTTTTTCTAATTTCACTGACTATGCCCCTCCCGTTTTGTACTGATAGAGGGCAAATAAAAGTACCTGATTTAACTTCTCCACATGATTCATTATTTTGTATATCTTTATCATGTTCCCTCTGATTTGTTTTTCTCTAAAATAAATAGTCCTAATCTTCTCATTTTCTCCTCATACAGTAGAGAATTTCCATGTCTACTTATTTTACTCACCTTTCTCTGAACCCCTTTCTGTTTCTAACATAACCTTCTTAGAGATGGAGTGTGAGAAACATTGAACACAGGACTTCCAGGAGAAGGCGTACCAACAATTTACATACCGTATATACTCGTTCATAAGCTGAATTTTTTTAGTAAAAAAGGGAAGCACCAGAGAAGTGGGTCGGCTTATGAACAGGTATAGAGAGGGAGATAAACGAACCGGCTTATGATTGAGTATATACGGTACTATCATTATAAGAAAAAGGGACAGCTCTAACAGAGAAAAATAATAAGACAGTAAATTCAGCAAGGATTAGCTACATAGGCTATAGTCAAAAAACTAAAATAGGAAGTATTTTAAAACAAATAAACAGAATGCAAGTGAAAACAGAAGACAAGATGACTTGTAGCCAGAAGGAACAGAAAGGGGAAAGCACAAATAACACTGGTCTACAATTTTTGAGAGGTCGTCTGCTTCAGAGATAAAATGTGCTATTTATTATGTATTTTGATGTGCTGAATTCAAATATGACAATTAAAACAACTGATTGGCTAGTGTTTCTAAGATATTTAAGTTTTTACATTTTATGGCTATGTATATTGTGTAGATAGTAGAGTTTGAATCATAAATTGTAAACCTAGGTCTTTTCATGTGTTTATGGTTGCTTTACATGATAATATTTCACCTGTCCTGTTTATGTAACACTTTAAAAATCAGCAAAAGGGTTATATAAATAACATTTATTATGAAACAAAAGGCAAAAAACTATTATGTACATAGTTTAGTCCTATTCAGTCTCTACTCGGCGCTTCTTGGCTTGTCTCTTGTATTCATTAAATGGAGCATCTCTTGTCACAGTCCAGCAATAGTCTGCAAGCATTGATGGGCTCCATTTGCCCTGATAGCGTTTTTCCATTGTTGCAATGTCCTGGTGAAATCGCTCGCCATGCTCGTCGCTCACTGCTCCGCAGTTCAGTGGAAAAAAATCTAGACGAGAGTGCAAAAAATGTATCTTTAGTGACATGTTGCAACCAAGGCTTTTGTATGTCTTGAGTAGGTTTTCCACCAACAACCTGTAGTTGTCTGCTTTGTTGTTTCCGAGAAAATTTATTGCCACTAACTGGAAGGCTTTTCATGCCGTCTTTTCCTTGCCATGCAGTGCATGGTCAAATGCATCATCTCAAAGAAGTTCACGAATCTGAGGACCAACAAAGACACCTTCCTTTATCTTAGCTTCACTTAACCTTGGAAATTTTCCACGGAGGTACTTGAAAGCTGCTTGTGTTTTGTCAATGGCCTTGACAAAGTTCTTCATCAGACCCAGCTTGATGTGTAAGGGTGGTAACAAAATCTTCCTTGATTCAACAAGTGGTGGATGCTGAACACTTTTCCTCCCAGGCTCCAATGACTGTCGGAGTGGCCAATCTTTCTTGATGTAGTGGGAATCTCTTGCACGACTATCCCATTCGCAGAGAAAACAGCAGTACTTTGTGTATCCAGTCTGCAGACCAAGCAAGAGAGCAACAACCTTCAAATTGCCACAAAGCTGCCACTGGTGTTGGTCATCGTTTATGAGGGCTGCCATCACACCATCGATGTTGTTGCAGGCTACAAGATCACCTTCCATGAAGAAGAATGGGACAAAATCCTTTTGACCGTCACCCTAACATCACCTGCCAGGAGATTCCACTGCTGTAGTCTGGAACCCAACAGCTCTGCCTTACTCTTGGGTAGTTCCAAATCCCTGACAAGGTCATTCAGTTCACTTTGTGTTATGAAGTGTGGTTCAGAGGAGGAGGATGGGAGAAAATGTGGGTCCTGTGACATTGATGGTTCAGGACCATCCTCTTCCTCGTCTGACTCAAGTGAGAATGATTCTGGTGCATCAGAAACCGGCAGTCCTTCTCCGTGGGATACTGGGCGTATAGCTGATGAAATGTTTGGATAATGCACAGTCCACTTTTTCTTCTTTGACACACCTTTCCCAATTGGAGGCACCATGCAGAAGTAACAATTGCTGGTATGATCTGTTGGCTCTCTCCAAATCATTGGCACTGCAAAAGGCATAGATTTCCTTTTCCTGTTCAACCACTGGCGAAGATTTGTTGCACAAGTGTTGCAGCATATGTGTGGGACCCACCTCTTGTCCTGATCTCCAATTTTGCAGCCAAAATAAAGGTGATAGGCTCTCTTAACCATAGTGGTTATACTGCGCTTTTGTGATGCAAAAGTCACTTCACCACAAACATAGCAGAAGTTATCTGCACTGTTCACACAAGTACGAGGCATCTCTGCTCACTTTGGCTAAACAGAAATGTGTCCCTTTGCAAAATCAAACACTGACAAATAAGAGAGCATGACACTGTATGATTTCTAGAGCTGATATAGGGCAATTTGTTCAGCAGAGTGATGTAAGCTTCGTTATGACTGCATCAAGGGAGGTCTAGGTTGGACATTAGGAAAAAGTTCCTAACTGTCAGGGTGGTTAAACACTGGAACAAATTGCCTAGGGAGGTTGTGGAATCTCCGTCTCTGGAGATATTTAAGAGTAGGTTAGATAAATGTCTATCAGGGATGGTCTAGACAGTATTTGGTCCTGCCATGCGGGCAGGGGACTGGACTCGATGACCTCTCGAGGTCCCTTCCAGTCCTATAATCTATGAATCTATGAATCCGTGATGTCTAGGAATAACATGGTGCAATTCATATCATGTATGACGCAATACCAGCTTCAGATTGCATCATTCATTGTTTTGCCTAAAAAGCAAGTACTGTCCAAACCCAGTCATAGATTTATTCATAGAGCCAGTCAAAGATGTATTTTAGTCATTTCTGGTTTAAATTGAGATCCCTTCCCTTTATAACTCACTTATCCTCTGCCATTCCCAAGTCAAGGGTCGTATATACTGACCCAATAGCATATCTTGAAAACTAGAGCCAAACAACAATTTTAAGCATCATTTTCATTCTCAGTGACCCAGAATTAGTAGAGTTTGACTACATTTATTTCAGAAGCATTTTGGCTGTAGAGCAGTGTAATTGCACTAATACCAGGAAGAGGCAGATCTATGTGATTGGGGTCTCCCTACTAAGAAGAATAGACAGACCTGATCCTGAGACCAGAAGGGTGTGCAGTCTGCCAGGAGCTAAAATACAGGGTGTGAACCTGAGGCTGAAGAGGGTTTTAATGGGATCAGAACAGACTTCACTGATTGTCCTTCATGTGAGAAGAGGAGGTTACTCACCCTGTGCAGTAACTGATGTTCTTCGAGATGAGTGTCCCTGTGGGTGCTCCACTCTAGGTGTTGATGCGTCCCTGCGCCTTCACTCGGAGACTTTTCGTAGCAGTACTCGTACTGGCCACACATGCGCAGAGGCTGCCCCCCGCAGTGAGTCTAGGATAATAGTGCGCATGCGTGGCCAATCTCCTCAGTTCCTTCTCTACAACGGAGGCTACCCCAACTACGAAGTAGAGGGGAGGAGGGTGGGTAGTGGAGCACCCACAGGGACACTCATCTCGAAGAACGTCAGTTACTGCACAGGGTGAGTAACCTCCTCTTCTTCTTCGAGAGATGTCCCTGTGGGTGCTCCACTCTAGGTGACTTAAAAGCCGTGTATCTTAAGGAGGTAGGGACTTCGGATCTGATAGGAATGCCATTGATAGTACAGCCCTGCCCAAACGTATATCAGATAGAGGGCCTTGAGTAAGGGCATAGTGTTTAACAAATGTGTGCTCAGAGGACCAGGTAGCTGCTTTACAGATATCAGCCAGGGGAACTTTGCGTAAGAATGGGCTACAGAGGCAGCCATAGATCTAGTGGAGTGTGTTCTGATGCCGTCTGGAGGTGTAACTTTCTTCATCTGATAGCACAACCGGATGCACTGAGAAATCCAGTTCGAAAGTCTCTGGGTAGAAATAGGTGTACCTCTGGAACGCTCCGCGATGGAAACAAAAAGTCTGGAAGAATTTCTAAAAGGTTTGGTTCTACCCAAATAGAAGGACAAGGCCCTGCGTACGTCTATTGTATGCATTGAGGCTTCGAACGAGTTCGCATGTGGCTTCGGGAAAAAGGTTGGTAAGTGAATCGGCTCATTAATGTGGAACGAGGAGTGTACTTTAGGAAGAAAATTGGGGTGTAACCTGAGGGTAACCTTGTCTTTGAAAAATATCGTATATGGTGGGTCTGCCATGAGAGCTGCTATTTCTCCTGCCCGCCTGGCGGAGGTAATTGCCACTAAAAATGCTGTTTTCATCGAAAGGTGTAAAAGGGAACACGTGGCTAGGGGTTCAAATGGTTGTTGGGTTAGGCAAGAGAGAACTAGATGAAGGTCCCACGGGGTGGTGGGTGGTTTTATGTCTGGGTATAGGGTTTGGAGTCCCTTGAGGAAGCGCTTGGTGATAGGATGAGGAAATACGGAAGTACCATCAATTTTGTCATGAAAAGTTGTAATAGCAGCTAAATGGACCCTGATGGAATTGGAAGAAAGGCCGGATTGCTTAAGGTCCAATAGGTACTCAAGTATGAGCTGAAGAGGAGCTGACGTGGGACTAAATTGTTTAGTTGAACACCAGTGTGTGAATCGTTTCCACTTACATAGATAGGTGGTGCGAGTAGATTGCGTTCTGCTATGCAGGAGCACTCTTTGAACTTGTTCAGAACAATCTAGTTCATTTTGGGAGAACCACGTAGGAACCATGCTTTGAGGTGGAGCATGGATAAGTTGGGGTGGAGAAAACGGCCGTGTTGTTGTTGATAGGAGGTTCGGAATGAGAGGCAAGGGGATTGGTGGTCGAATGGACATTTTGGTGAGAAACAGAAACCAGGGCTGTCTGGGCCATGATGGGGCAATTAGGATCACCTTGGCGCCATCTGTTCGTATTTTTATCAGGACCCTGTTCAGAACCGGTATCGGGGGAAACGCATACAGTAAGTTTTGGTGCCATGGGATCATGAATGCGTCTCCCAAGGAATGTTTGCCTAGCCCTGCTCTGGAGCAAAAATTGGGACATTTCTTGTTTTTTGCAGTTGCAAAGAGGTCTATTGCTGGGTAGCCCCAAATGCGAAATATGTTGCGAATGGTGTGCTCGTTTAATTCCCATTCGTGATCCCACGGGAAACGTCTGCTTAGTTCGTCCGCTGTGGTATTCATCACTCCAGGAAGGTAGGCTGCTGATACCCGGATGTTGTTTGCAGTGCATCAGTTCCAGAGTTTCATAACCTCTGTGCACAGAGACTGGGATCGAGCTCCCCCCTGCCTGTTCAGGTAGAACATGCATGCAATATTGTCTGTCATTATGCGTACGTGTTGGTTCTTGATCAGTGGTAGGAATTGACGGCACGCATTGCGAATGGCTCGAAGTTCTAGGACATTTATATGGAGAGAGGTCTCGGTTGAAGACCAGAGCCCCTGGGCTGTGTGGTGAGACATGTGTGCACCCCATCCTGTCAGAGATGCATCGGTCGTCAGTATGAGGGATGGAGCCTGCTGAAGAAAGGGGACTCCAGAGCAGAGGTTGGAGTGAATTGTCCACCACTGTAGAGAATCTTTGACTCGGGCAGGTATGGAGAGAGTCTTGTTTAGAGGGTGCACATTCGGTCTGTACACCGTGGCCAACCACGCTTGGAAGCACCTCATATATAGACGTGCATTTTGAACGACGGAGGTGCATGAGGCCATGTGACCTAGTATTTGTAGGCAGTCCCGGACAGTCACCTGGGGACTGTTGCAAATCCTTGTGGCTAGTTGACTTATAGAATTGAAGCGGGCTGGTGGGAGAGATGCCAACCCCGTCTGGGAGTCGAGGTATGCCCCTATGAACTCCAGATGTTGGGTGGGGTATAATGTGGATTTGTTTTTGTTTACTTGCAGGCCTAAAGATAGGAAACAATCGATGGTAAGCCGTATGGATCGGAGAGCTTCGAACGTTGAAGCTTTGAGGAGGCAATCGTCTAGGTAAGGAAATTTACGACCCCTTGTTTTCTGAGGTAGGCTGTAACTACGGCTAGGATCTTGGAAAAAACACGGGGGGCCGTGGACAGTCCGAAAGGGAGAACCCTGTATTGGAAATGTGTGGAGCCGAGAGTAAAGCGTAGGAATCGTCTGTGGGACGGGTGTATAGTCACTTGAAAATAGGCATCCTGTAGGTCGAGGGCTGAAAACCAGTCGCCCTGCTCCAGCGCTGGGATTATAGTGGTGAGAGTGACCATCTTGAACTTTTGCTTTTTGACTAATTTGTTGAGTCGCCTGAGGTCGAGGATTGGTCACCATCCCCCATTTTTCTTCCCTGTTAAGAAATAATGGGAGTAAAAACCCTTCCCTCTGTGTCGTTCTGGCACAGTTTCTACTGCTCCCAGTTGAAGGAGATGCTGCACTTCTTGGAAGAGTAGTTGCTCGTGAGATGGGTCCCTGAAGAGGGACGGGGAGGGTGGGTGGGTGGGAGAGGAAGGGGATGGCGTATCCAATTGTAACTACCTCTATGACCCATTTGTCGGATGTAATTTTCTGCCATTGATGAGAGAATGGTCGTAGGCGGTGTCCAAAGATAGGTGTGCCAGCTGAAGTGGGAACGCTGTTTTCTAAACCCTCGACCAATGCTTCAAATCTGCCTATTAGTTGGAGGGGGTTGCAGCGCCCCTGTAGAATTAGGACGACGATGCTGGAATCTTGGTCTTTGGCGTTGTTGTTGCTGTTGTTGTTCCTGTGGTCTATAGGAGTGTTGTGAAAATGTGGGGTAGCGTGGTCGGTGATAAGGTTGATATCTATATTGTCGTCTTCTGGTCGCAGGTGGCTGGAGGCCTAGAGACCGGAGAGTTGCTCTTGCGTCCTTCATCGAATGCAGCATGTCGTTTGTGGTGGAGGCAAAAAGTTTTTCCCCGTCGAAGGGAAGATCTTCAATGGTGCTCTGGACCTCTCGAGGGAAGAAGGAGGAAGAGAGCCATGAGCCCCGTCGCATGACCACTGCTGTGGCGGTCGACCTTGCTGCAGTGTTAGCTACATCGAGGGCCGCTTGGAGAGCGATGCGTGATATGGTTTGTCCCTCGGAAACCAGAGCTGTGAATTGTTGTTTCTTCTGTTCTGGGATGTGATCAATAAAATCCATGAATTTATTATAGTTTTTGTGGTCATATTTTGCAAGGACTGCGGTATAATTAGCTATGCGAAATTGTAGCGTCGAGGATGCATATACTTTACGGCCGAAGAGGTCCAGGCGTTTACTGTCCTTGTTGGCTGGGGTGGAGTGGGCGTACTGTTGTTTGGCCCTCTGGTTTGCTGCGTCCACTACCAATGAGTTTGGCGCTGGATGGGTAAAAAGGAATTCAGAGCCCTTTGAAGGAATGAAGTACTTCCTGTCCGCTTGTTTACAAGTAGGTAGGCTAATGGCTGGATTCTGCCAGATGGATTTAGCGGGTTCTAAAAGGGCTATGTTGATTGGTAATGCCACTCTAGAGGAAGAAGAGGGCTGCAAAATGTCTGTTAGTTCATGCCGTTGTTCAGTGACTTCCTCTAAGTTAATTTTCAAGTCACCTGCAGCTCTTTTAAAGAGGTCTTGGAATTTGGCATAGTCATCCGACGGGGTTGGAGGAAGGGGAAGTAAGGCTTCCTCAAGCGTTACGTCGGACTCTGCTGGAATAGGAGCAGGACTCAGTTGCTCCTGGGAGTGTGACGGTGCTGCCTGGTATCTTATGTCACTGGCAGGTCCGTCACGAGGCAGTGCTAAACCGGTGTTGCGCCTGGTCGAAGTGCCGTAGCGCATGTGTTCTCGGGGGTACGATGCCCATGGTGCCCAACATTGCCAAGGTGGTGGGTAGGGCATAGGTGTTGCCATCCAAAGGTTCACTCCCCATGGGGCAGGATACTGAGGACAAGCTGAGGTAGTTTTTTTGTAATCCCTGTTGATCTGGGTCTAGGAGTCTTGATATGGAGAAAAAACTGCCTGTGGATCAGTTTCCTCCTCACTGGAGGAAGGTTGTTCTGATCCTGAATCCAGCATTGGAGAAAAACAGGCATTTATCAGGGGAGACTGCAGAATAGGTGAGACCAATAGATCTGCTGTCTGAGTGAATTGAAAAGGTGAGGCTCCTGCATGAGGTGAAAGCTGCGGAGGAGGAAGTTGCCCTGAGGGAACATTCCTCTGAGCAGGGGTTTTTCCTTTGATCTCCCTGTCAGCCTGTGCTGCGATTGCCGGTGCTGTGGTAGGTGCCGGGGGGACAACATCAGCCCGCACAGGGTCAGGCAAGGCTGGAAATGTCGGCACCGTGTTCGTCTCGGTGCTGAACGGTGCCATAAACGAGGCAGGCAACTGAAAGCCTGAAGCCTCGGCACCGGAGCTTCGCACCACCGCCGCAGCCTGAGGCGGCTTTTGTGCGGTGCCTGAGGAGCCCGGCTCTTCAAAAGTGCTGAGGCGAGGAAACACAGGCAGGAAAACTGTTGACCTGCCTGGGGCACTTTTGTGCCTCACCAACTTCTTTGTTGGAGAGGGCTGCCCCTTTTTTGTAGCTTTCTTCAGTTTTTTTGAAGCAGGGGGGCTGTGGCGGGCAGTCGAGCTGGAGTCGGCTCCTGGGTCTGAAACTGACCCGATAGACTTCTGCAGGAGGAGCAGTTTCAGTTTAAGCTCCCTGTCCTTTCGTGCCCTGGAACTGAGTTTGGTACAGTGGGCACATTTTTGGGGAATGTGTGTTTCCCCCAGGCATTTTATACAATGAGAGTGTCCATCAGAGAGCGGGATAGCGTTCCTTACACGTAGAGCAGCGCTTAAAGCCTGTGGAGCCAGGCATGGTAGAAGCGGCTGCGGCTGAGAGAAATTTTTTTTTTTTTTTTAAACAGATAAAAGAACTAATGAGCTACACTAACAAAAACTGACAACAAACTAACTACTAGAACAGGTAATAGTAACAAAGTGAGGGATTTCCTAATGAATCTGCTGAGCTCCGTCTCAGGCTGGGGACGGTAGAGAAGGAACTGAGGAGATTGGCCACGCATGCGCACTATTATCCTAGACTCACTGTGGGGGGCAGCCTCTGCGCATGTGTGGCCAGTACGAGTACTGCTACGAAAAGTCTCCGAGTGAAGGCACAGGGACGCATCAACACCTAGAGTGGAGCACCCACAGGGACATCTCTCGAAGAAGAACAAATGATACTGCGAGATTTTTACTGGAACACATTAAGGGAGACACTTGAAGAAATGAGGCTCAGGTGATCTTCAATGGGATTCTACCTGTCCCTAGAGGAGAGCAAAGGTGAGACAAGTTTACAACGATCAACAGATGGCTTAGGCAGCAGTGCTATAAAAAGAGGGATTTGGGATGTTTGACTGAGGACTGTTCTCATGTAATAGACTCCAGCTGTGTAGAGGGGAAATAGACTTCTGTGATGGAGGTTGGTACAACTGATTAAAAGAGCTTTAAACAAGGAATTCAGGTGAGACAGCTAGGAGATGCTCATGTAATCTCTACACCCAATGCTAATATTGAGCAGGAGGAAAATCAAGTAAGAGTATACAACAATGGAGAAAGGAACAACAGAAGGCAGGAAAATGGACATTCTGAGGAAAGACTGCCAATACTAATCACACTGACAGTCAGTAGGTGATGTTGGCAGTAGACTGACTAATCGGGCAAGAACCTGGGCAAAGCCAAGTAGAAGCAACTAAAATGTGTTTACACCAAGGAACCTGAGTCACAAAATGGAAGAACTAGAATTGCTGGTGCAGGAAGTGAAACTAGATATTATAGCCATAACAGAAACATGGTGGAATAGTAGTCATGACTGGAGAACAGGTATTTAAGGGTATGTGCTGGCCAGGAAAGACAGAAATAAAGGTAAAGGTAGTGGAGCAGCATTGTATATTAATGATGAGGTAGACTGTAAATAAATTAGAAGTGATGGAATGGATAAAACGGAATCTGTTTGGGTCAAAATTACTTTGGGGAAGAAAGCTAACAGAGGCTCCACTAGGATAGTGTAGGGGTATGCTACAGATCCCCTGTATCCTATTTGGATATTGATAGATACCTCTAATACTGTATTTTAAACAAAATAAATAATACTGAGAATTGAGTGATTATGGGAGACCTCAATTTCCCAGATATAGACTGGAGCACAAATGCAGCTAATAACAGCAAGGCCCAGATATTCCTGGATATGATAGCTAACAGATTTCTTCACCAAATAGTCACTAAACCAACAAGAGATTATGCCATTTTAGATTTAATATTGATAAGTAGCAAGGACCTCATAGAAGAACTGGCTGTAGGGGACATCCTTGGTTTGAGTGACCATGAACTAATTAAGTTTAAACTAAATGGAAGGATACATAAAAATAGGTCTGCAATTAGAGTCCTTGATTTCAAAAGGGCATACTTTAAAAAATTAAGGGAAGTAGTTAGGGAACAGAACTATACTGAAGAACTCAAGGATATAAACGTGGAAGAGGCTTGGAATTATTTTAAGTCAAAGTTGCAAAAGCTATCTGAAGCCTGCAACCCAAGCACAGGGGAAAAATTCATAGGGAAGGGTTACAGACCAAATTGGATGAACAAATATCTCAGACAGGTCATTAAGAGAAAGCAGAAAGTCAATAAGGAATGAAAGATGGCATAGATCAGAAAGGAAAGCTGCCTCTTGGAGGTCAGAAACTATAGGTATAAAGTGATCTGCCAAAAACCAAGCAGGGTTGGACTTACAAAGGAAATTAAAACCAACAGTAAAGGGGTTCTTTAGCCATATAAATAAAAAGAAAACAAGGAAAGAAGAAGTCGGACCACTAAGCACAGAGGATGGGGTGGAGATTGAAGACAACCTAGACATGGCCCAATACCTAAATAAATACTTTGACTCCGTTTTTAATAAGGTTAACGAGAAACTTAGGGGTAGTGGCAGGGTGGCTAATAGGATATGCAAGCAGAAGTTACTACATCCAAAATGGAAGTCAAACTCAAACAGCTTAATGGATAATAGGGGCTCGATAATCTCCATCCAAGAATATTAAAGGAACTGGCACACGAAATTGCAAGTCCAATAGCAGGAATTTTTAAAGAATCCGTAAACTCAGGGGTCGGACGCTATGACTGGAGAATTGCTAATATAGTACCTATTTTTAAGAAAGGAAAAAAAAGTGATCCAGGAAACTACAGGTCCTTTAGTTTGACCTCAATTGTATGCAAGGTCTTGGAACAAATAAGTAGTTAAGGATATAGAGGTAAATGGTAATTGGGATAAAATACAACATGGTTTTACAAAGGTAGATCCTACAAGATCAACCCAATCTCTTTCTTTAAGAAGGTAACCAATTTTCTAGACAAAGCAAATGCAGTAGATCTCATCTACCTGGATTTCAGTAATGCATTTGATACAATTCCACATGGAAAATTAGTTAAATTGGAGAACCTGGGGATTATAAGAAGAATCAAAAAGGTCAGTAAGAAACTGTTTAAAGGGAGACAAAGGTCATACTGAAAGGTGAACTGTCAGGCTGGAGGGAAGTTCCTCAGGAATCAGTCTTGGGACCAATCTTATTTAACATTTTCATTAATGAACCTGGCACAAAAAGTGGGAGCGTGCTAATAAAATTAGCAGATTACACAAAATTGGGAGGTATTGCCAGTAAAGAGAAATCTGGATGACCTTGAAAACTGGAGTAATAGAAATGCGATCAAGTTTAATAGTGCAAAGTCATGCACTTAGGGATTAACAACAAAAACTGTTGCTATAAGCTGGGGATGTATCAGTTGGAAGCGACAAAGGAGGAGAAAGACCTGGGTATATTGGTCAGTCACAGGATGACTATGAGCCACCCATGTGATGAAGCCATGCAAAAGGTGAATGCAATCTGAGATATTTCCAGCAGAGATATGGAAATGTTAGCACCATTACGAAAAGGCACTAGTGAGACCTCACCTGGAATACTGTGTGCAATTTTGGTCTCCTGTGTTTAAGAAAGATGAATTCCAACTGGAACAGGTGTAGAGAACGGCTACTAGGATGATCAGAAGAATAAAGAAGCTACCTTACAAGAGGAGACTTAAAGAAAATAGAAAAGAGCATGAACTCTGGCAAATGAAGTGTAAAAATATAATTAGAAAGACCAAAAAGAATTTGAAGAACAGCTAGCCAAAGACTCCAAAAGTAATAGCAAAAAATGTTTTAAATACATCAGAAGCAGAAAGCCTGCTAAACAACCAATGGGGCCACTGGATGATCGAGATGCTAAAGGAGCACTCAAAGACCATAAGGCCATTGTGGAAAAACTAAATGAATTCTTTGCATCGGTCTTCACTGGATGTGAGTGAGATTCCCAAACCTGAGCCATTCTTTTTGGGTGACAGATCTGAGGAACTGTCCCAAATTGAGGTGTCAGAGGAGGGTTTGGAACAAACTGATAAACTAAACAGTAATAAGTCTCCAGGACCTGATGGTATTCACCCAAGAGTTCTGAAGGAACTCAAATGTGAAATTGCAGGACTACTAACTGTCATCTGTAACCTATCATTTAAATCAGCTTCTGTACCAAATGACTGGAGGATAGCTAATGTGATGCCAATTTTTAAAAAGGGCTCCAGAGGTAACCCTGGCAACTACAGGCCAGTAAGCCTCACTTCAGTACGGGCAAACTGGTTGAAACTATTGTAAAGAACAAAACTGTCAGACACATAGATGAACATAATTTGTTGGGAAATAGTCAACACGGTTTTTGTAAAGGGAAATCATGCCACACCAATCTACTAGAATTCTTTGAGGGGGTCAACAAGCATGTGGACAATGGAGATCCAGTGGATATAGTGTATTTAGATTTTCAGAAAGCCTTTGACAAGGTCCCTCACCAAAGGCTCTTAAGCAAAATAAGCAGTCATGGGATAAGAGGGAAGGTTCTCTCATGGATTGGTAACTGGTTAAAAGATAGGAAACAAAGGGTAGGAATAAATGGTCAGTTTTCAGAATGGAGAGAGGTAAATAGTGGTGTACCCCAGGGATCTGCACTGGTCCCAGTCCTATTTAACATATTCATAAACGGTCTGGAAAAAGGGGTAAACAGTGAGGTGGCAAAATTTGCAGATGATACAAAACTACTCAAGATAGTTCAGACCCAGAGCTACAAAAGGCTCTCACAAAACTGGGTGACTGGTAAACAAAATGGCAGATGAAATTCAATGTTGATAAATGCAAGGTAATGCACATTGAAAAACATAATCCTAACGATACATATACAATGATGGGGTCTAAATTAGCTGTTACCACTCAAGAAAGAGATCTTGGAGTCATTGTGGATAGTTCTCTGAAATCATCCACTCAATGTGCAACAGCAGTCAAAAAAGTGAACAGAATGCTGGGAATCATCAAGAAAGGGATAGATAATAAGACAGAAAATATCATATTGCCTCTATATAAATCCATGGTACGCTCACACTTTGAATACAGCGTGCAGATGTGGTCGCCCCATCTCAAAAAAGATATATTGGAATTGGAAAAAAGGTTCAGAAAAGGGCAACAAAAATTATTAGGGGTATAGAACGGCTTCCGTATGAGGAGAGATTAGTAAGACTGGCACTTTTCAGCTGGAAAAGAGGCACCTAAGGGGGGATATGATAGAGGTCTATAAAATCAAGAGTGGTATAGAGAAAGTAAATAAGGAAGTGTTATTTACTCCTTCTCATAATACAAGAACAAGGGAGCACCAAATGAAATTAATAGGTAGCAGGTTTAAAACAAACACAAGAACGTATTTTTTCATGCAATGCACTGTCAACCTCTGGAAATCCTTGCCAGAGGCCTTCCTTGTTGTGAAGGCCAATACTATAATGGAGTTCAAAAGGGAGCAAGATTCATGGAAGATAGGTCCATCAATGGCTATTAGCCAAGATAGGCAGGAATGTTTGCCACAAGCTGGGATTGGGTGACAGGGCATAGATCACTTGATGATAACCTGTCTGTTCATTCCCTTTGGGGCACCTGCCATTGGCCACTGTCAGAGGACAGGATACTGGGCTTGATGGACCTTTGGTCTGACCCAGTATGGCCATTCTTATATACTTGTTTAGCCTAACCAAATGAAGGGTGAGGGGAGATATCATTGCTCTCTATAAATACATTAGAGGGTTAAACACTAGGGAGAGAGAGGAGTTATTTAAGTTAAGAGCCAATGTTGGCACAAGAACAAACAGATATAAACCGACCATTAACAAGTTAGGTTTGAAATTAGATGAAGATTTCTAGCCATCAGAGGAGTGAAGTTCTGGAACAGCCTCCCCACAGAAGCAGTGAAGGCAAAAAACCTAACTTGTTTCAAGTCTGAGCTTCGTAAATTCACAGAGGGGATGGTGGGATGAGCATTCCCTACAAGGGAATGTGGCCTATCTGTGACTGCTATTAGCAAATATCTCCAACAGCTAAAGATGGGGCACTAGATAAGGAGGGCTCTCAGTTAATACAGCGAATTCTTTCCCAAGTGTCTGGCTCGTGTGTGTTGCCCACATGCTCAGAGTCTAACTGACAGCCATATTTGGGGTCAGGAAGGAATTTCCCCCAAAGTCAGATTGGCAGAGACCCTGGGTTTTTTTCCTCTTCCACTGCAGCACGGGGCACAGAACACTCGCTGGTTTGAACTAGAATAAAATGGCGGATTCTCTGTAATTTGAAATCTTTACATCATGGTTTGAGGACTTCAATAATTCAGCCATAGATTATGGATCTAGTACAGGAGTGGATGGGTGAGGTTCTGTGGCCTGCAACGTGCAGGAGGTCAGACTAGATGACAAGAATGGTTCCTTCTGGCCTTAAAGTCTATGAGTAGGGCCTTACCAAATTCATGGTCCATTTTGGTCAATTTCACAGTCATAGGATTTTAAAAATTGTAAATTTCATGATTTCAGCTATTTAAATCTGAAATTTCATGGTGTTGTAATTGTAAGGCTCCTGACCCAAAAAGGACTTGTGGGAGGGTTGCAAGGTTATTGTATGGGGGAGTGGGGGTGGAGTGAGGATTGCAGTACTGCTACCCTTACTTCTGCACTGCTGCTGGTGGCAGTGGCACTGCCTTCAGAGCTGGGAAACTGGAGAGCGGTGGCTGCTGGCCAGGAGCCCAGCTCTGAAGGCAGAGCCGCCGCAAGCAGCAGCGCAGAAGTAAGGATGGCATGGGATGGTACTTTCACCCTTACTTCTGCGCTGCTGCTGGCAGGGCACTGCCTTCAGAGCTGCTCATCCAGCCAACAGTGGCTGCTCTCCGGCCACTCAGCTCTGATGTCAGCACAGAAGTAAGGGTGGCAATACCGCGACCTCTCCACACAATAACCCTGTGACCCCCACCCCCGCAACTCCCTTTTGGGTCAGGACCCCCAATTTGAGAAACACTGATCTCCCCCCATGAAATCTGTATAGTATAGGCCAGGGTAAAAGCACACAAAAGACCAGATTTCACGGGGGAGATCAGATTTCACAGTCCGTGATGCATTTTTCATGGCTGTGAATTTGGTAGGGCCCTATCAGTCTACAAGAATGAAACTTAAAACAGAGAAAGGGTTAAACAAAAACGGACAAAGGTTGGATAACCTGATAATCAGCAGTCAAGTGGGCACATGGTAAAAATCTAAAAAGGCCAATAGGTCAAACATTGAGAACTCGAGAGCAGAAAAAGAATGTTTTTAAAAGGAGGAAAAGATTTTTTTGAACACCCAAATCTGCATATGTAGCCCACATGCTCACAAATAAATAACCTAAGCACATCTTCTACCCCATCCGTATGCTGTCCGAACAAACAAGTAACTCTGGGACAGAAATTTGTTTTCTTTAGATATCTGAAGTGCCCAACACACTTTTGGACTATATATATTAAACAAAAACAATACACGCCTCTTGTGTTTTTACATGAATTTCAGCTCATTGCTACCAGCACCTGTTGACCAGTTACATACAAGGTATCTCAAAATTATTCCATTACATATTTTAATAATCACTTGACTAAGTTTTCTATTAAAGCATGTTTTATTTAACCAGTTTGTAGCATTATCTCAGAGCTGCAAGTTTTTGTTAAAAATATCTGGTGTAACAGTAAGCAGGCACCGGATGTATTGTTTTCATTCTTTGTAGAAAGATTTACTATACTAGCTCTAAGGGTTGTGCATTTTCACACCCCTTATGTAATGCAAGAATACATCAAATCATGGCTGTATTTAATTATTTAAGAAATGTCTCTTTCTATAATTACTAGGAGGGAACTCTAAAAATTAGTTGGCTACACAGCAGAATAATTAAGCATTCTTCCAGACCGTACTAGTTTTAAAAAGAATGACACGGATGGTGTACTGCAGTGCTTTAGACTAGTACTCAGTCTTTCCACCTACAGAAAATGTCTCATATGAACAGTGTAGCCTAAACACAGTACTAACGGAAGGCAAATATGCCTACCAGAGGACTTTCTTAAAGAAACTGATCAAATTTCTCCCACTTGCTACTATTCAAGCCAGGAGGAACTGTCTTGCCAAAGGCAATGTTTATGCCTGAAAGTGAAGTGAATTGCAAACTTGTCAAGAGTAGTAATAAAAAAATCCTTCATATCTCTAATGAAAGTGTGATTTAATGAAATTTACATTGCATAATCTCCAAACTAATCCTGCTTAAATACTGTAAAAAGCCTTGCCTTTCCTCGCAGTCAAGTCAAACAACACAGTTATTCCCTGAGTTCTGTGGATCGCTAGTGGTTTGCAGAGAGACAGTTGACCACATGGTAGGGGCCTGTCTGCCTCAATTCCATAGACTTCAAAATGGTATCTAGACACTGCTATGAAGAAGAGCCTGGAAGCCTGTAACAGGCAAAAACAAGGCGAAGCTAGCCAAGCTGAATCAGCATGTCCATAAAAGAATTTCAATTTGAGCTGAAGTCTAAGATTTGAGCAAAGGCTATACATTAGATCTGCAAAAGACAATGTAAGGGAACCTAAGATTTTCTAAAAGTACAAAGGACTTTCATTTTCTGAAAGTTTTCCAAAATGAATTATGATACAACCTATTATACAACCAATGCTCCCCACTGCCAAGCATTTTTCAATTTATATTTGGAACCCACGCATGACTGTCAGAGGAACTACCTCCTACACATTTACTATCTCAGCTCTTGCCATCATGATGATTTTTAACTTTAAACAAAATTTGCCTTCTTCACCTTCTGCTTTTACTAGAGTAGTCTTTTAATTAAGTCCTTTGCAAGTTGAAGTATGTGCTAAATTTTATTCTGAACAGCAGTTGCTTTCATTTTTTCTATAGAATATTTTCATTTAATACATATAAAAGCAATATAAACCTGCACCTCCTTCCCATGCCACTTTTTAGCACTGAGGTGCTTCTCACCACCTTTGCCACATTCACTCACTTCTTATTCCTATACATTTTCTTTCTTCCCAAATCCATTGCAACCTCTACCTCCTTTTTTGGTTTTGCCTTAAAGAAAGTGATAGGAGGGTTTTCAGGACGCCCCATCCTCAAAGCCCTAAATCGCAGAAACTGTTGCTTTGGTTAAGCATTGGCGCTGACCAGAAGAAATCAATTCCATTTCATGGTAGGCAGCGACTTTTGAGCTTTCAAAATTTGTTTTCATTCTGCACTGGAACAAAACCAAGACCTTCCTAATGTTTCTGCAAAAACAGAATTGTGTCAAAATATCTGGTTTTTGCCTGAAACCTGAGCTTTCTGATTCAGGCACATAGGCAGGTGAGTTTGCATGTCTATCTACCTGGTTAGGACACTGGCCTGGAATGTGAGACACACAGGTTCATGTCCCTGCTCTGCCTGATTCAACTCTACATTCATTAGATGCAGAAGAAAAATTCTGCTTTTAACCATCTTACTTTAAATGAAACAAGCACAGAAACAGTTTCTTTACCTTGTCAAATCTTTTTGTAAAAAAACTTTCCCTATTTTTGGTAGTTTACATTTAACACAGTACTGTATTTGCTTTTTTGTGTCTCTGCTGCTGCCCGATTGTGTACTTCCAGTTTCAAATGAGGTGTGCAGTTGACCAGTCAGTTGGTAACTCTGGTGTTCGTAACTCTGAGGTTCTACAGTATATTTATTAGCACAGAAGTCAAGAACACCAAGTTTAGTGCTACAAAAATAATACATACTGCCACAAGATCACCAGTGTAGCTACTCTGACCTTTACTGTCAGTCTCCTCACATTCTCCAATTTTATGAATCTCTGATTTTCGGTCCAGACCATCAGTGCATAATACTGCTGGGCAAGAGTCCACAGAGCACAACAAGCTAAAATTGCACCAGTTTCTTTAGATACTTCTTTTGCCAGCCTCTTGGAAAGTACTATTAGAACACAAGCAGTCCAGATTTCATCCACTCCACGGAAGACTACTCCAAGAGAATTTGGAAAAAATGCAGTATTCCGACAAGAATTAAATCCTCCTCCAACATTCACTACTTTAACTTGTCAATGCTGAACCAGATTCAGACAGCCCACACACAGCGTACACCACTGCAGATGTATATACATAGCTACAGTTTTTGTGTCAAAATACAAAGTGTTGCGGGCCTAAGATTCAAGTGACACATTCAGTGTAGGTTTAGAACTTTTATTAAAAATGTTTTTATAAACTTACAGCCAACAAACTTTTCAATAATTTCTAGAGATTCCAATGGAAACTTTAAAAAGTCAAATTGACAACCCCTGCAACTGAAACACTGCTGTATACTGCTAGTATGAGAATCTGAAAGTAAAGCTGACTAGTTAGTTTTGTATTTCCTCTCAACTTGGACAATGAAATAGTAAAAGACATAAATGGTGAAAAGTAAATTATATGATAAGGGCTTATCCACACAGAGTTATTCAGGAATTTACTAACTCCATGTGTAGACACTCCCTTAGATAAATTCACATCAAACTTTTGTCCCCAATATTATTCCGCAGATGTATTTCAAGATTCTGTTCCACATCTTTGAACACTAGAGCGTAGGTATCTGAAAGGCCACCTCTTGCTCCAGACCCAGCATGGTAGCTGCATTAAACAAGAAAGGTAAAGCTGACGGAACCCAGATTCAAACACACCCAATGTAGGGCATTTTCAGTAAGGGGCCCTTAGCTGTGAAATTCATTACTGCAGGGGTTTTCAATTTTTGTACTGCACATCACAAATAAAAGCAATCTCAGGGACCAGCTTCCTTCCTATTCATGACCTGCAACTACTTACATGTTAAACCAATATTAGAAAGAAGAACAGGAGTACTTGTGGCACCTTAGAGACTAACAAATTTATTAAGAGCATAAGCTTTCGTGGACTACAGCCCACTTCTTCGGATGCATCCGAAGAAGTGGGCTGTAGTCCACGAAAGCTTATCCGAAGAAGTGGGCTGTAGTCCACGAAAGCTTATGCTCTAATAAATTTGTTAGTCTCTAAGGTGCCACAAGTACTCCTGTTCTTCTTTTTGCGGATACCGACTAACACGGCTGCTACTCTGAAACCTGTCAATATTAGAAAACATATTTAACATCTTTTAGCTGTCTTAATGTGATTCAACAACTGGAAACAAGATGACACCGTATGACCAGCTACCTCTCCAGGGCAAGTTCTCTGCAAGTCACCAGTGGCTCATGGATCACAGTTTGAGAATCACCAATTGTACACTCTTTTGGGCAGGTACAGCCTCTTCATTATGTGCACATTCAGTGTCTAGCACAATCCAGCCAAGATCCCCAACTGGAGCCTCTATACCAGGGGTAGGCAACCTATAGCACGCGTGCCGAAGGCGGCACACAAGCTGATTTTCAGTGGCACTCACACTGCCTGGGTCCTGGCCACCGGTCCGGGGGGCTCTGCATTTTAATTTAATTTTAAATGAAGCTTCTTAAACATTTTAAAAACCTTATTTACTTTACATACAACAATAGGTTAGTTATATATTATAGACTTATAGAAAGAGACCTTCTAAAAACGTTAAAATGTATTACTGGCACGCGAAACCTTAAATTAGAGTGAATAAATGAAGACTCGGCACACCACTTCTGAAAGGTTGCCGACCCCTGCTCTATATACAGCAATACAAATAAGCAATAATAATAACTGCAAGACCCAGAACAGGCAGAGCTTCCGTATTGCAACTTTTAGAGTGTGAGGCAACATTCTTATCCTGCTAAGCCAGTGGCTCTCAAACTGGGCCCGCCGCTTGTGTAGGGAAAGCCCTGGCAAGCCAGGCCAGTTTGTTTACCTGCCAGGTCCGCAGGTTTGGCCAATCACGGCTCCCACTGGCCGCGGTTCGCCGCTCCAGGCCAATGGGGGCTGTGGGAAGCGGCGCGGGACAAGGGATTTTCTGGCTGTCGCTTCCCGCAGCCCCCATTGGCCTGGAGCGGCAAACCGTGGCCAGTAGGAGCCGCGACCTGCCGAACCTGTGGACCCGGCAGGTAAACAAACTGGCCAGGCCCGCCAGGGGCTTTCCCTACACAAGCGGCAGCCCCAGTTTGAGAACCACTGTTCTAAGTGTTCCTCTAACAAAATGGATGCCAAAATGGTTCCAGGTTTTGAGATAAACAGCACCAAGATTCAATTCCTTCTAAGGGTTGGTCTACACTGGGGGAGGGGGGGCGGGGAGGGTGTCGATGTAAGATACGCCACTTCAGCTACCAGAATAGCGTAGCTGAAGTCAACAGATCTTATTTCAATTTACCTCGGGTCCTCACGGCGCGGGATCGACGGCCCAGGCTCCCCCGTCAACTCCGCTACCGCCGCTCGCCCTGGTGGAGCTCCAGAGTCGACGGGAGCGTGTTCGGGGATTGATATTTCGCATCTAGATGAGACACAATATATCGATCCCCGATAGATCGATTACTACCCGCCGATTCGGTGGGTAGTGAAGACATACCCTTAATAAGCAATTTTATCTGGGAATGAGGGTGAGGTGGGGTAAAGCCCTCACTCTCTTTCTGTATATGCTTTACCAGCACCTGTACAACTCCACCACTGAAAGCACTAGTATAGTTAGGGCACAGGGGTTAGAAGACACAAAGTTAAATAACACCTGTGCCCCCTCTCATCCTGTCTGTATTGCTGATTCACTGGAAGCTACCATCAGTACTAGACTAATCATGGGGGTGGAAATCTTAGTGTACATGTACTCTGTAGTGGTCAGTTTGTGGATAGGTAGAAGATAGAGGTTGTTAGGTTAAACTTGAGGTTATTTGTGACCTCCATATTAGTTACTCCTGTGTACTAGTAATGTAATCCATCCCAGATGAATCAGCGGGAGACTTCCAATTTCTGTCTAGGTACTTCATTCACCCGCAAGGACCACAAGCAGCCCCATAAGCTAGTTTGGGCACCCCTGCTGTAAATTGTTGAGAGGTTATGGAAGTTATTTTTAATGGTGCTTTTCTGTCTAAAATAAAGTTATCATCACACAAAGTTAGGACCGATATATATTTAAGGTAGCAGTTTTGCAATTACCATAATGTACAAACATAGCTTAACACAAAAACTAAGTTTAGGCAGAACAGACTAAATTCTGCAAAGGTGACATTTTCATCCTATGAAGTCTGTCTTAGAAAGCAAGCTTTTTGCAGGTGAAGTGAGTGGGAGGTTGCAGGGAGAAAATCCATCACCTTAGCCTGAAGGTAAGGCATGAGGGTGTAGGAGTCTAAGGGTTGGAATAGCAGCCACAGTTCTGCAGAACCATTTGCAAAACCAATTCATGATGGTCAGGATTGAGGGGCAGGAGACAGTTGAGCTATAAAAAGCAAAGTTTTAAATGCAAAAGTTGTATGTATACAATTATATCCATCTCCAAACCACTCTGTATGTCACTTATCTTCTTAAATTTTAAGCTCTACAGGGTAGCAACATGTCTGTTTGTGCAGTATCTAGGTCTGGGTATTACTGCAACATTAATTTCAATACTGAGGGCCACTAGATTCATGTCATTGTGGATTCAACACACCTCCCCCCTGACATCCTCTAAACCAACCTTTGTAGGGCCAGTGCAGACACACGCATAGTGTGCAGGTGGTGCAGAGACCTGAGCCTTTCACTAGGGTGACCAGATGTCCCGATTTTATAGGGACAGTCCTGATTTTGGGGTCTTTTTCTCATATAGGATCCTATTACCCCCAACCCCCATCCCAATTTTTCCACACTTGCTGTCTGGTCACCCTACCTTTCACTTCAGCTAGACCACAACTGCCAGCATATTTAATCTAAAATTTTAAATATGCTCTCCAGAGGGAAGCTTGATATACAGTGTCTGAAGCTGAAAGTATTTTTGTTTACCAAATTATGGAGCAACAATAGGTGCTCCACAGTTAAGGCTGAAGCTAACTTCCCATTATAATCCCACTTTTCAACCCTTCCCTCACCAATCTTTCTGAAATTTCACAGGCATCATTTCATCTCACAATAGAATTTAAGGAAGTTTGATAAAAGCCAGAAAAGGAGTTTTAAAGTTTGAAAAATCACCTGAAGTTCACTTTTTAAAAAGCTTTTTTTGACTCACAAGTTTTGAACGCTCAACAGTTCCCCTGATGCAAGTTTCCAGGTGTTCAGCATTGTAGAAAATCGGAACACTTATTTAGGTACTGAAATTAGGATTTAGGCACCCACTTTAAAAAAAGCAACAGAGGGTCCTGTGGCACCTTTGAGACTAACAGAAGTATTGGGAGCATAAGCTTTCGTGGGTAAGAACCTCACTTCTTCAGATGCCCACGAAAGCTTATGCTCCCAATACTTCTGTTAGTCTCAAAGGTGCCACAGGATCCTCTGTTGCTTTTTACAGATTCAGACTAACACGGCTACCCCTCTGATACTTGACACTTAAAAAAAAAAAAATCTTGGCCACAGTTTAATATTAAATTTCTTCACCAGACTTTTTTTTTTTTTTTTTTGGTATCCAGAGAAAATGGTTGTAATTTGAGCATTAGGATAGCTCCAAAATAGCAACTATTGTCTCCTCTCATTTCAACACATTCTCCCCTGATGTACAATTCATTGTAGTCAAGTTACCGAACACCTGTTATTAATCCCACTTAAAACAGCCTAGCAAAATAAAGGCTTTAGAATTAAGCCTCTCTATCTCCCTTGGGAAGAATTTGTTTGTTTGTAGACATAGTGAGCAATGTATCTTTAGTTGTTTATTATCAGTCATTACAGTAAAAGCTGAACCAACAGATTTTGTACTTGGCTGGTACATTTCCTTGACAATGATGCAAAACTATTTTGTAATATAGGAAGCTATCAAAAGGGAACGTGACAGAGCTTGAAGGAGAAGAAAAGAAGGGGCAATCAAGGCTGACATTGGCAGAGCAAAAGGTGGGAGTCATTGACTCAGTAATTAATAGATCTGACAGATAGGACAGAGCAAAATGACGACTGGCCTTAAGAGCAGAAAGAGTAACATCAGCTTAAAGATGGCATTTTAATCCCTGCTTGTGGATGAAAGAAGTGTAGGGGGCCCAAGGGCAGAGTTTTGGGGGATGTCTACTGAAAGAGAGGGAAAATGGAAGACCCACCAAATAAGACAGTGAAGAAGTAACTGAAGAGGTACGGAAAAAGCAATGAGTAAACAGTGCCATAAAAGCCAACAGACAACAGATTTTAAAGACAAAGAACCATCACTAGCGTGAAAAGGCACCGAGACATCGAGAATGAGAATGGAGTAGTCTCTGGGATTTGGCTAAGGCTATGTCTACACTACAGCCTATGTCAGCAAAACTTACGTCACTTGGGGGTGGGGGGTATGAATATTCCACACACCCCTCCGAGCAACATAAGTTACACTGACATAAGCGCTTGTGTGCACAGCACTATGTTGGCGGGAGAGTTTCTCCTTACAATGTAGCTTATGCTGCTTGCAGAGTTGGGGTTTTTTAGGCTGACGGGAGAGCTCTTACTTGATCTCTCAAGGTACACGTGCACCTACTGTCATATTACAGGGATAATTCTGCCAACCTGCTCCAGCTAACCCCTCGACTAATCAATACAGCTGCACCTAACACTGTGAGCATGCTGGAGTGCATGCTGACAAATACTAGAATTCAATCCTGTAGAACTCAAAACAGTGTCATATTTTTAGTCCTTACTTAAGTCCACTTATTATAGATTAATAGATTTTTAAGACCCCAGAAGGTATCATTAGATTATCTCATCTGACCTCTTGTTAAACACAGGCCAAATAATTTAATCCAGTTACTTCTTTTCTGAGTCCAATAACATGTATTTGACAAAAGCATATTTTTCAGAAAGGCATCCAGTCTTGATTTGAAGACTTCAAGGAACAGAGAGTCCACCACTTCCTTAGGTAGTTCAACCTTTGCACCACCCTTACTGAACCATTTCAAGTGGCTATTGCCATCTCTGAGGGGCAGAGTTAAGATTGCATTGCATGGTTAGCATGTACCTTAACTTTGTAATTTCTGGGTTTCAGAGGCATAGGTTTAGTCATTCTTCACATTCTGGAAGGGCATAGGCAGCACTGAGCAATCTTAACTCTGTGTTAAGTTTACAGGGTGTTAAATTATTTAAAAATATATTAATACAAAGAAATTCTCTCAGCATCCCTACGTACTACAGCCCAGTTCTCCGCATCCACTGCTTCTGGCTCCTTGGCAATGATTACCCCAGGCACAAAAGATAGTGACTGCAGGTTGGTTCCTTCCCTGCCCCTGCATTATCTCCTTGTCTCTAGTCTGTGTCTGTCCAGATCAGCTCGATGCTTCCTCCCCAGCCCTCCAACCCATGGAAGGGAGGCATCAGCTGGCTTTGTCTCCCGGACACAGTACAGCCCAACAAGCTGTCCCAAGGAGGGACTCACGTAGATTGCACTGAGGGTGCATTTGTAGAAAGCTGAAGTTCTACAGCTTCCAAAAGGAGCTTGATTGTGGTCCTAGACACCAAGCAGAAAGGCAGGCTGAGAACACTAATATGCACAGCAAACAAATCACTTGAGCCATAGGTGCTGACTCAGTGGGTGCTCCGGGGCTGGAGCACCCATGGAAAAAAAATAGTGGGTGCTCAACACCTACCAGCAGCCCCACTGATCAGCTCCTCCCCCTCCTCCCAGCACTTCCCAGCCACCGGTGATCAGCTGTTCAGCTGTGTGCAGGAGGTGCTGGATGGGAGGGAGAGGAGTGAGGGCAGAAAGGAACAGGAAGAGGCAGGGCAGAGGCAGAGTGAGGGCAGGGCAGAGGCAGAGTGAGGGCAGGGGAGGTTCTTGGGGGAAGGGGTGGAGTGGGGTCGAGGCCTGGAGCAGAGCGGGGGTCGAGCACATCCCAGGAACTCGGGAAGTCAGTGCCTCTGACCTGAGCAAAAGAGTTTAACTCATTGTGCTCGGATTCTAGGGACAGCAATTGTTCCCTTAAACCACCGAGTAAATTGCTCAGTGTGTGTCACTCCAAACAGCTTTTGATGAAACAATAGCGCACACAGATGCTTATGGTCTCTAAGAAACTTTTGTAACACGATAGCTTTTGAAATATTTCTAAACTGTACCACCCAATAGCTGATCGCAATGGCAGTCCATGCTATAAATTTCTTGAAGGACAGCGTCGTAGATTTCCCCTAGAAATACTGTAAGTAGTAAGAACCTGAAAACGTTTTAAACAGCTCTCGCTAAGTAGGGAACGTATCAGAAACCACTAGACAAAATGACTCTAACTTGCTTTTCTTCGATCACAGAGTACCGTTGTTCAGGGAAAGGTTGAGGAGCAGGAGTCATGATTTCATTATCCTAACAGCTCACAAGAGTTTTTCCATCTTCCCTCTATTTAATTAATGCTATTTTTTCTTTACAATACCGCTACATAAAACTGGAGTATGTATGTGGATTTTAGAACAGTTTTAAACATCTTTGTCTCAGGGCAAAACTTTCAAAAGGAGATGCTGGAGAATCCAAGTAAAAAGCAAGTAATGTGCACAACACATTCTCAAGAATCTGCCAAAGGTAGAACTCAGGCCTTGGCTACACTGGCAATTCACAGCGCTGCACTTGCTGCGCTCAGGGGTGTGAAAAAACACCCCCCCTGAGCGCAGCGCTGTAAAGCGCCAGTATAATCAGCACCTGCAGCGCTGCACGCTCGCTCGCAGCGCTGCAAGCTATTCCCCTCGGAGAGGTGGAGTACTTGCAGCGCTACGAGAGAGCTCTGCGAGAGAGCTCTGTGCAGCGCGACTACACTTGCACTTCACAGTGCTGCCACAGCAGCGCTGTGAATCCGCGAGTGTAGCCAAGGCCTTAAACTCACAGTGCATGTATGCTGCTCAAGTTCAATGACTATAGCATGTCACTTTGAGCCACCTGTTTACTTTAATGTCAGGCTGCCTGCAAACCTCCTGGCCTGCAACAGAGTCCTACTTTTACTGCACATAATTATTTCATTCTCTTTGGTGCATCAGTTTGAGTCAATCCATGCTGGAGTTCCCAACTTTACCCTCAATAATTTTTGAAATATTGCTTCTCCAGAGGGATAGTGGATGCCGTGCCATAGCTGAGATAAATCCTGAGCAGGTGATATAAATTTCAGGAGGATTAGAGGAATAGTTTGAGTCCCATGTGTGTGCAAAATAGCAACATAACTACTAAAGGAATCTGATAGGATTTTTAGAAGGGCTTTATTTGGAGAACACCTTGCTCAAATAATCCCAAATTTGGTTCACTTATCCTACCCAGGACCCCCCCACCACCACCACCACCACACGGCATAACAATTTTCAAGGCAACCTGAGTCAGCATCTGGATTTTAGACCATTTAGAAAAGTCACTTTTCTAAATGGTCTAAAATCCAGATGCTGACTCAGGTTGCCTTGAAAATTGTTATGCCGTGTGGTGGGGGTGGGGGTGGGGGTCCTGGGTAGGATAAGTGAACCAAATTTGGGATTATTTGAGCAAGGTGTTCTCCAAATAAAGCCCTTCTAAAAATCCTATCAGATTCCTGAACAGTGAATCTGAACCTTAACTATAGCAAAGCTGCTCTTCCACTGTTATGAACTGCCACTTACAAGCAGTCCCCATTCTCCCACACACCTCTCCCCCGCAAGAATCAGGTTTATATTCCATCCCAGGTGACCCAGAATATGTATTGCTTCTCAGATCCTCATAGCCAATTAATGAAGTTAGTGCTTGATCAATGTCAATTAATGGTCAGCACTCAAGCACATGGGCTTGGAGGGGGAAGAGTGTAGATCCAGAAAACATATACATTTACATGGGGAGGCCTGTATCATCTGGAAGGGAAGGAGGATCAGGGTTAATTCAGTTCATCAAGCTTTTGGTGTATGCTAGTTATGTATAATCGTATAAATTGTTACATACCTTTAAACTATACCCTAAAAAGCATCATAGAATTTTAGCTTTTGAACTCTTTGGAGCAGGGAATGTCTTCCTACGTATTCATGCAGCACCTAGCACTATGGGGTTTTTGGGTACTACCACAATATAAATAATAAAAACTGTAAATACTTTATATGATGAAAATATTTCAGAACATAGCTTATGCATACAATGGAAACAAAAGTATGAGCACTGATGGACACAAAAGTGAACACTGATCCTAAATTCTCTTCAGCCTTCTGACTTTTCAAGCTGTAGTCATGTCTGAGTACCGATACTGCAACTTATACCAAAGACTGATGAGCTTCCATGCTATATCCCTTGAACAAAGGGACTGTTTAAAACAGGGGTGGGCAAACTTTTTGGGCTGAGGGCCACATCTGGGTGGGGAAATTGCATGCAGGGCCGGGGCAGGGGGTTGGGGTGCAGGAGGGGGTGTGGGAGGGGGTGCAGTGTGCAGGAAGGGGCTCAGGGCAAGGGATTGGGGCAGAAGAGGGGTGCGGAGTGTATGAGAGGGCTCCAGGCAGGGGGTTGGGGTGCAGGAGGGATGCGGACTGCGGGAGCGGGCTCAGGGCAGAGGCTGCGGTGCACAGATGTGCAGCAGGGAGCTCAGGGCAGGAGGTTGGGTGCAGGATATGAGGGGGCTCAGGGCAGGGAGTTGGGGTGCAGGCGGAGTGCGGGGTGTGGCAGGGGGCTCAGGGCAGGGAGTTGAGGGGCAGAGTGCAGGAGGGGTTCAAGATCCGGCCCGGTGCCGCTTACCTAAAGTGGCTCCTGGATGGCAGTGGCGCACATCAGGGCCAGGGCAGGCTCCCTGCCTGCCTGCCCTGTCCCCAGCCCCATGCCGCTCCAGGAAGCGCTGCGGCCCCCGGGGGATGATGGGGCAGAGGGCTCTGCATGCACTGCCCTTGCCGCGCCTCCAGGTACCTCCCCCGAAGCTCCCATTGGCCGCGGTTCCCCATTCCCAGCCAATGGGAGCTGCGGGGGGAGGGAGGGGGGGGGCAGTGCCTGGAGGCAAGAGCAACGCACACGGAGCCCTCTGCCCCCCAGCCCGGGGACTGCTTCTGAGAGCAGCGCCAGGCCAGCAGTGCCACGGGGGGCAATCCCGTGGGCCGGATCCAAAGCCCTGAGGGGCCAGATCCGGCCTGCGGGCCATAGTTTGCCCACCCATGGTTTAAAAGCACCACCAGAATAGAGTTTATTGATATAAGAGCAGCCAGATTTATTTTAATATGTAGGGACAGAAAGAGGAACTCAGCAAGAGAAAAGACTGGGATCTCATCAATTTTTTATGGGCTGCAGTGTTTGCAGGAGTTCATGGGGAGTTTTTAAGTAGTGCAGATGACTAATTAATACTCTTAATATACCTTATGTTAATTTAAAACAAACCAAAGAAAAAAAGGAAATCCCCACCGAAAAAACACTTCATTAACTTAAAGTAACAATAAATATCAAGAATGCTAATTTAAAAAAAAAACATTTAAAAAGTAGAGAGATTACTGTAATCTACTAAACTATTTGAATTTCTGTACAGTTTATACATTCTCTCAAGAAAGATCTATCTACAAGTATAAAAATTAATAAACTTATCAGAATGTCTAAACTCTGCCCTGCAAGAAACACAATATTTAAATATGAACATAAGAACAGCCATACTGGGTCAGATCAGAGGTCCATTTAGCTCAGTATCCTGTCTTCCGACTGTGGCCAATGCCAGGTGCCCCAGAGGGAATGAACAGAACAGGTAATCATCAAGTGATCCACCCCGTCGCCCATTCTCAGCTTCTGGCAAACAGAGGCTAGGGACACCATCCCTGCCCAACCCGGATAACAGCCATTGATGGACCAATCCTCCATGAATTTATCTAGTTCTTTTTTGAACCCTGTTATAGTTTTGGCCTTCACAACATTCTCTGGCAAGGAGTTCCACAGGTTGACTGAGTTGTGTGAAGAAATACTTCCTTTTATTTGTTTTAAACCTGCTGCCTATTAATTTCATTTGGTGACCCCTAATTCTTGTGTTATGAGAAGGAGTTAATAACACTTCCTTATTTATTTTCTCCACACCAGTCACGATTTTATAGACATCTATCACATCCCCTCCTTAGTCGTAATCTTTTCCAAGCTGAAAAGTTCTAGTCTGATTAATCTCTCCTCACATGGAAGCTGTTCCATACCCTTGATCATTTTTATTGCCCTTTTCTGAATTTTTTCCAACTCCAATATATCTTTTTTGAGATGGGGTGACCACATCTTCACGCAGTATTCAAGATGTGGGCGTACCATGGATTTATATAGAGGCAATATGATATTTTCTGTCTTATTGTCTATCAGTTTTCTTAATGATTAGCTTTTTTGACTGCCGCTGCACATGGAGTGGATGTTTTCAGATAACTATCCACAATGACTCCAAGATCTCTTTCTTGAGAGGTAACAGCTAAGTTAGCCCCCATCATTTTATATGTATAGTTGGGATTATGTTTTCTAATGTGCATTACTTTGCATTTATCAACATTGAATTTCATCTGTCATTTTGTTGCCCACTCACCCAGTTTAGTGAGATCCCTTTGTTACTCTCCACAGTCTGCTTTGGACTTCGCTACCTTGAGTAATTTTGTATCATCTGCAAATTTTGCCACCTCACTGTTTATTCCTTTTTCCAGATCATTTATGAATATGTTGAACAGTACTGATCCCAGTACAGACCCTTGGGGGACACCATTATTTACCTCTCTCCATTCTCAAAACTGAACATTTATTCCTACCCTTTGTTTCCTAACTTTTAACCAGTTACCAATCCATTAGACGACCTTCCCTCTTATCCCATGACAGCTTACTTTGCTTAAGAGCCTTTGGTGAGGGACTTTGTCAAAAGCTTTTTGAAAATCTAACTACACTATATCAACTGGATCACCCTTGTCCACATGCTCGTTGACCCCCTCAAAGAATTCTAGTAAATCATGGTCATCTATGTGTCTAATAATTCTGTTCTTTACTATAGTTTCAACCAGTTTGCCTCGTACTGAAATCAGGCTTCCCGGGCTGTAATTGCCAGGATCGCCTCTGGAGCCTTTTTTAAAAATTAGTGTCACATTAGCTATCCTCCAGTCATCTGGTACAGAAGCTGGTTTAAATGATATTACATACCACAGTTAGTAGTTCTGCAATTTCACATTTGAGTTCTTTCAGAACTCATGGGTGAATGCCATCTGGTTCTGCTGACTTATTACTGTTTAGTTTATCAATTTGTTCCAAAACCTCCTCTAATGACATCTCAATCTGGGACAGTTCCTCAGATTTGTCACCTAAAAAGAATGGCTCAGGTTTGGGAATCTCCTCACATCCTCAACAGTGAAGACCGATGAAGAGAAACTAAATGAATTCTTTGCAATGGCCTTATCATCCCTGAGTGCTCCTTTAGCATCTCGATTGTCCAGTGGGCCCACTGGTTGTTTCGCAGGCTTCCTGCTTCTGATGTACTTAAAAAAAAATTTGCTATTACTTTTTGAGCCTTTGGCTAGCAGTTCTTTAAATTCTTTTTTGGCCTTCCTAATTATATTTTTACACTTCGCTTGCCAAAGTTTGTGCTCCTTTCTATTTTCCTCAATAGGATTTAACTTCCACTTTTTAAAGGATAAAGTCAAAAGATATTTAAAATAGTAATTTCAGCACATAAATCTCCCATTATGAATACTTGAATCTCTTTGACATCCATATGGCCCCCTTCTAATCCATATAAAATACAGCTGCTAAGACCATCTTCCTTGTCTGACACACTGAACACATCACAACACTCTTCTAAATCTCTCCATTGCCACCTATCCAATCACCCGCCCCCCCCCAAGTTACGAGGCAGATAAGTTCAACCTTCTTGCCCTCACCTACAAGGTTGTTCATAACTCATCTCCTCCTTGTTTGCCCATTCATCTCTTATTGCAGGGTCCCACCTGCTTATCTCCACTAATAATGCCAGTTTCACCTCCTGTCCATTAGCTTCTCACACAAACATTTCAATACTTTTTCTTCCTACTCCCCCCCACCCTGCCTCCATCAATGGCTCTCTACTTGTTTCTTCCATGTGTGTGAAGCTGTGGATGTGGACAATCCATTCACACAGACTCCCGCCCTCATTCATCATGCTCTTTATACGCAAATGACTTGAAAAATTTACCTCACTGACCAGGAGTAATTTCCTGGAGAGATACAAACTGCGCTTCCACAATTTCTGGGATTCCTTTCATCATGCTGTCCCTGGGCCCAGCTTTGGGATCCTATCTTTCAAATCAGAGTTGTCTGAACAATTTGAATTCTCCCCTCCATCACGTAAAATACCCTCTGGTTACTGGAGCGGGAAAGGAGCATTAGAGAGAGCCTCCTGGCTGCTGTGATGGTGGTGTCTGCTAATTTACCCCTCCCTCCAACCTCCAAATCCCCCATGAATAGCTTTAGTGCCTGGGCGCCTCTGTCTCCCCTACCCTACCCTTCTGCAGCAGAATAAAATGGACCTAATTCTTGTCAGTTTAAATCTTTTCCACAAGGTTTCCAGTAACAGTAGTGAAAACAGATAAAAGTCTGATCAGTTTTCATTCTAACTACATCTTGAAAATGCTGAGTAGCAGCAGAGGTACTAAAGCTGTATATTCAAGAGTGAATGTATTGCCCATTTTTCTATATCTGTGTAAGCACTACCATAAACAGGACTCACGTATTTTTACCACCACTTTAATGAAAGCTTCATATGAAAGTGCCTCAGCCAGTCTACACTAACATTTACACTACCACTAGCACAGGGAAACTACATGATACTGACAATCAGATACTACATTTGCTAGTGTAAATTCAGGTAAACATTTGGAAGGTTATATTCTACAACATGCAACTAGAAACTTGTTTTTAAGCTGCAAAAGTTAATGGTACTCACCTAAAAAAAAAAGCCTCCTAATCATCTCTCTCCCCTGCCCCAGTCTTGCCTGTAACATCTAACATAATAACAATACACTTCTATTATTAAACTGCCCTTATACAACTGAGTCCTTCTACCACCATAATCAGATATGCTCAAAAAAGGGAGTCTAAGATTGGTAGCTGAATGTCTAATATTACTCATGAGTTTCACAAGCACGTGTATGAGATGTAACATAATTCAAATCTTAAATATACATTACCTTAATTTACTACTATTTGCATACTTCTAATTGTTATATTTTATCTATAATTCTTGGTATTTATTTTTTGTAATGTTTCCTATTAAGGACTTGTCTACACTTGGAAATTTACCAAAATAACTACTCCAGAAGAGTTATTCTTGAAGAACTTCCCCATGTGGACAGTCAGTCTGGAATAAGAGTGTCCCAAAATAAGTCCATGTGGACACACTTACTCCACACTAAGGGTATGTCTTCACTACCGCCGGATCAGCGGGCAGCGATCGATCCAGCGGGGGTCGATTTAGCACATCTAGGCTAGACGAAATAAATCGACCCCCCGAGCACTCTCCCGTCAATTCCTGTACTCCAGGTCAGCGAGAGGCGCAGGCGGAGTCGACAGGGGAGTGGCAGCAGTTGACTCACCGCGGTGAAGACACCATGGTAAATCTAAGTACGTCAACTTCAGCTACATTATTCACGTAGCCAAAGTTGCACAACTAAAATCGATCCCCGCCCCCCCCAGTGTAGACCAGGCCTAAGAGTGCCCACATGGGGAGTTATTCTGGAATAATTACTCCAGAATAGCTATTTTGATACATTTCCAAAGACAAGAGCTTTGTTTGGCCATTTTAATTAAATTTGCAGTTTTTTGTCTGGGAATACACATTTAACTTTTTTAGTCCATGATGCTTCAAACAGTTATACAGATGAGTAATTCAAAAGGATTACTCACATGCATAAAGATGTGAGTTTATGGGATTAAGTTCTCAGGGTTTAACTTAAAGGGAACACTCAGGAAAATTAATCCAAAAGTAACTAAAGGTGTGAATTTAAAACAGATTTGTTTCATCACATTCAATCCCTGTGTGGACTCTCTTATTCAGAATTAAAGTGGTCTTAATTCAGGTTAATCTAATCTCTTGTAAATTAAACTAACTACTGTAATTGGTGTAGAGACAGTCTCAGTATGTGCACAATACCTCATACCATGCAGCCTCTGGGCACTACTTTAGTATAAATATTAAATATTTCAGCCAGACTCTTAATTAAATTGTGTTCAGCTCCACTGAATTCCCACCAAATTGTCAAAGTCATTCAAATTATCAATAAGGTCAGAATTTTAATGGTAATCAGAAAATAACACTGAAGGAAAATCTTCACAGAGAAGCATTATTAAAATAGTTTTAAACATAAACCTATTTATGTACAATTTTTCATACAGAAGAAAAAATCAAAAGGCACTCATCAGTTTTACATGATGTTTAAATGTCTAACACCTAAAGATTGTTGTATGCATTTATTTCTGTTTTAGAAAAAATAGTTAAGTTTCTCCGTATACAGAAATTCTCTCCTCCATATACTCAATATTTTACACAGCATTCAATTCCAAAAACCAAAGCAATTTTCAGTTAAGTGATGGTGAAAAAAAGTCAGACCACCACAAATAAAGTCAGTTAAATAACTGCATAGTTCTAATCCAGCTTTGTTTCATAAATATTTAATAACCCTTTGAGGATTTTTATCCTTCACGAATTCCACATTAATTGAAGTAACAAAAATACCTCTGGAAAAAAAAACACCACTGCTCAGACAATAGCTCACAAAACGTTTTATGCTGAGAGATTTTTTTATACAGTCCATCACTATATAAATATCAAAATACTAAGCACTAGCTTTGTTGTAGCGCTGCCGGTATTTTAAGTGGAGTACTTTTGTTTGTTCATTACAAAGCCCTTGACTCCTTGAGTGTATTTCACAACACAGGGCAGATAGAGTCACACTCATAAGGTCTTAGTTCCATACATCTCACACACAATACCTTTATGCAGCATTTATAACCACAGAACATATAACAAACTGTTCAGGGACCACTTCACCCACTACTAAAAATCAGACACCGCTCATATGACATTCCTTGTTGTTTATGACATATTTGCAATTCACCCCTGGGGTTTCCCAGTTCCCATTACTGCAAGGAGGGAAAGCTGAAACAGGCAGTTATAGCTATGTTTTATGTAACCCACACACACTAGTTTGTGCAAGCAGTGAGAGAGGAGGAGATAGGTGGGGGAGCAGGGATTTCTCTGCTAGTTTCCCGTGGAGTGGTGGAAACACTGATGGTGACAGGAGGGCAGTGGGGAGGGGAAGCAAGTAAAGGGGACCAACAAAGAAGGATCTCCCATGGGGAAAAGGGCAACAAGGGACCAGTAGAGTGGAGAATGTTGGTTGCTGGAGATGGGTTGGAGCACATGGGGATAAAGGCATGTAAGCCGCCCCACCCCCCACCTCTAGTGAGACTTTAGAGAGTGGTTTCAGAGTAACAGCCGTGTTAGTCTGTATCCGCAAAAAGAAGAACAGGAGTACTTGTGGCACCTTAGAGACTAACAAATTTAGAGAGTGGCAGGCTCCTGGATGGGGAGGGTTGTGCTTTGAAGGGGTCAGAAGGGAAAAAGGAGCCTAGGGAAGCTAAGAGCGTTAGAGGGGGCAACTACCTAAAAGGAAAAAGGTATTGAGGGGACGGCGGCAGACTAGCCAAGGTAATATAAAGGAGGCAGGGGAAGGTATCCCGGAGAACTATGCACGGAAACAGCTCGGGGGGGGGGGGCACAGAAGCATCGGGGGGCATCTAGGGTAGCTCTGAAGACGGCAGACGGGAGAGGGTCGGTGTAGGCGGCAAGGTGGGCCCGCGGACCCGGCGCTGTCTGCCCCCCACCTCCCCGGCCCAGGGGGGCGCCCTCACCATGAGCACTTTGGCCGCGTTCTCCAGCTGGGCGATCACCTCGGGAGCCCCCCCCGCAGCCACGGCCGCCGCCATCATGGTCTCTCTTCAATGACGCGCCATGCGCTGCATTCTGGGACGAAGCGGTCGCAGAGCCAATCCCCCGGCCCGGCGGGGAAGCGCCCGGACCGAGAGTATCGGCGCCGACCTGCAGCAGCGTGACCGGCCAGAGCAGCAGGGGGAGAGGCGGAAGCACCAGGCGTGACTGCAGCAAGAGCCACCTCTCCGCGCTCTCCCCCGGGGCGGGCCCAGGGCACGCGGCCACAGACGGGGGGGCGGGACTAATGCAGGCCCAATACTGAGTTCGCCTGTTGCAGCACCGCCCAGGGTGAGAGGGGTCGCCTCGCCTCGGGGGCTCAGCTGCGGTTTCTGCTGAACTTCGCTGGGAGCCGGCTGCAGCTCCCCTCTGACACTTGCTACACCGGGGGGGAGGGGGGCTTACGGGTGGGGAGAGACTCGGCTCCCTGCACGCGCACCCCTCAGTCTGCTGGAACGGGGGATGGGGGGAGACTCGGCTCCCTGCACGCGCACCCCTCAGTCTGCTGGAACGGGGGATGGGGGGAGACTCGGCTCCCTGCACGCGCACCCCTCAGTCTGCTGGAACGGGGGGTGGGGGGAGACTCGGCTCCCTGCACGCGCACCCCTCAGTCTGCTGGAACGGGGGGTGGGGGGAGACTCGGCTCCCTGCACGCGCACCCCTCAGTCTGCTGGAACGGGGGGTGGGGAGAGACTCGGCTCCCTGCACGCGCACCCCTCAGTCTGCTGGAACGGGGGGTGGGGGGAGACTCGGCTCCCTGCACGCGCACCCCTCAGTCTGCTGGAACGGGGGGTGGGGAGAGACTCGGCTCCCTGCACGCGCACCCCTCAGTCTGCTGGAACGGGGGGTGGGGAGAGACTCGGCTCCCTGCACGCGCACCCCTCAGTCTGCTGGAACGGGGGGTGGGGAGAGACTCGGCTCCCTGCACGCGCACCCCTCAGTCTGCTGGAACGGGTGATGGGGGGAGACTCGGCTCCCTGCACGCGCACCCCTCAGTCTGCTGGAACGGGGGGTGGGGGGAGACTCGGCTCCCTGCACGCGCACCCCTAGCTTGGTCCGGCCCGAGGGGGCAGTTATTGCGGCTCCCTCGACGCACCCAATGGGGGTGTGGAGCTCGATTTTCCACGCTTTTCAGCTACCGCTCTCCTCCTCCAGTAAACTCAGCTTCCCCACGCACACTCCAGCCAGCAGCCTGGCTTCCTCCTCCTGTTGGCCAGCGGGCCAGGAGTGCTCAACAGGAGACCCACAACCAAGTGGGGGAGGGTGAGCACCCTCCCTTGTCTCTAAATGGGGGAGGGGAAGTCCCAACTACATAGAGAAGTTTCAGAGTAGCAGCCGTGTTAGTCTGTATCCGCAAAAAGAACAGGAGTACTGATATGCATCCGAAGAAGTGGGCTGTAGTCCACGAAAGCTTATGCTCTAATAAATTTGTTAGTCTGTAAGGTGCCACAAGTACTCCTGTTCTTCTTTTTACATAGAGAAGGTGGCCCTGGAATGGAAAAGAATGAGAACCTCTGCAAGAGGGAACTTGGAGTTCAGCTTTCTTCCATGCCTCCAACAGTGAGGCAGCAGCTCCCTTAGGGTTACCATATTTCAACAAGCAAAAAAGAGGACGGGAGGAGCCCCGCCCTAGCCCCGCCCCTGCCCCTCCCACTTCCCGCCCCCCCAGAACCCCCAACCCTCCCCCCGTTCCTTGTCCCCTGACTGCCCCCTCCTGGGACCCCTGCCCCTAACTGCCCCCCGGGACTCCACTCCCTATCTAAGCCTCCCTGCCTCTTGTCCCCTGACTGCCCCAACCCTTATCCACACCCCCACCCCCAGACAGACCCCTGGGACTCCCACGCCCCATCCAACCACTCCCCACCCCCTGACAGCCCCCCCCCCAGAACTCCCAACCCATCTAAACCCCTCTGCTCCCTGTCCCCTGACTGCTCCGATCCCTCTCCACACTCCTGCCCCCTGACAGCCCCCCCCAGAACTCCCAACCCATCTAAACCCCTCTGCTCCCTGTCCCCTGACTGCTCCGATCCATCTCCACACTCCTGCCCCCTGACAGCCCCCCCAGAACTCCCAACCCATCTAAACCCCTCTGCTCCCTGTCCCCTGACTGCTCCGATCCCTCTCCCCACTCCTGCCCCCTGACAGCTCCCCCCCCAGAACTCCCAGCTCCCCACCCCCCCGCTCCTTGTCCCCTGACTGCCCCCTCCTGGGACCCCTGCTCCTAACTGCCCTCCAGAACCCCACCCCCTACCTAAGACTCCCTGTTCCTTGTCCCCTAACTGCCCCCTCCTAAGACCCCCCCCAACTGCCCCCCAGGACCCTACCCCCTACCTGTACCCTGACTGCCCAAAACTTTCTCCACTCCCCTCCAAAAGCCCCCCCCCGTTTCTTGACTGCCCCCTCCAGAACCTCCCTGTCCCTTCTCCTGCCCCCCCTTACCCTGCTGCTCAGAACAGGGTGTTGGGCTCTGTGCAGCCGAGCCGGACACGTGGCTGAGCTCCCCAGCACAACAAAACCCGGTCCCTGGCCCTGCACAGGGCTGCCGGAGCGGGCTGCAGGAGGAGGAGCTGCCGGCCGGCTCAGAATGCAGGAGGGGGGGGTGGGAGGAGGAAGCTGCTCCGGAGTCCAGCCCGGGACTTTGCTGCAGCCCTCCCAGCCGCTCGCTCTGCTCTGCCAGGGGAGGGGGAAATCCCGGACATTGTGAGTGCTTTACAAATTCCCCCCGGAAGCTATTTTTAGCACAAAAAGGAGGACATGTCCGGGTAAATCCGGACGAATGGTAACCCTAGCTCCCTAGTTACATCAGCAGGGCCTTAGCTTTCTTCATCCCTTATAGGGGGGGTGGGACAAACTTTTTGGCACAAGGGCCACATCGGGAAACAGAAATTGTATGGCAGGCCATGAATGCTCACAAAATTGGAGTGCGGGCTCTGGGGTGGGGCTAGGGATGACGAGTTTGGGGTGTAGGAGGATGCTCTGGACTGGGACCAAGGGGTTCAGAGGGTGGGAGGGGAATCAAGGTTGGGGTAGGGGTGCAGGTTCCAGCTGGGAGTGCAGGCTCTGGGGTGGGGCTGGGATCGAGGGGTTTGGAGAGCAGGGGGGGGATCAGGGGCTGGGCAGAGGCTCAGGGGGTGCAGGCTGCGAGCAGTGCTTACCTCAAACGGCTCCTCAAGTAATGGCGTGTCCCTTCTCCAGCTCCTACGCAGCGGCGCAGCCAGGCAGCTCTGCATGCTGCCCCATCTGCAGGCACTGCCCCTGCAGCTCCCATTGGAGCGCATAGGAGCCAGAGCGGGGCCATGCCACGGATTCCGGGAGTCGCGTGGTGCGGCAGGACCAAGCTGCTGGTGCGACACCTGACCCAGGGCCGAGCCACGTGGTGCAGCTTGCAGGCCGGCTTAAAATGGCCCACAGGCTGTAGTTTGCCCCCCCTCCCTCTCCCCCTCCCCAGTCTGGAGATTCAATCTTTCCGCACACCACCAGGGGCGTTACCTGAGGCGGTGCCTTTTACCAAGGCAGAACATAAGAATGGCCATTCTGGATCAGGCCAATGCCCCATCTAGCCCAGTATCCTGTCTCTGGCTAGGGGCCAGTGCATGCAACTAGACCACCATGCAGCAGAATAGTACATGCAACTAGACCACTATGCTTCCCAATGACTGCTCGTGCCTCATCCATGAAGATCCTGATACTATTTTGTTATTTAAGCTCACTTTCCTTCACATATTCATCCAATATTTGAAAACATTTATTTTTTAGTTGTGTAGATTGGAAAAGATTGACAAAAAAGAAAATAATGCACTTTGCCATCAGATGCATATCTCACATAGGTGGAAAGGTTTTCACTGGAAAGCAAATCAATGTTTAGTCAAGCTGTATTACAATTAAATGACTACTCCAAACTTGAGAGAGCACGTTCTTTCATATTTTCAGCAATGCTGGAGAGTCTTGTTAATTCTGTATTGTCTAACAATGTTAATATGGCCAACTGTTTGTTTGTCTTGACATCAGACACCAATGATGCCGCTTCTGCTGCTAGAAAAAAGAAACTCTTCCCTATAATGATATTTCCCTCCTTTTGTGATGTAAAGACTCACAAGATGAGATGTCTTCAAAGCTTGTGGACACTGGATGCACTTTTTTTTCTGGCTATGTTGCTCTGTAAACTTGTGCAGAAAAAAAAATCACATGCTTGTTTTTCAAGTAAGAATGTTTGGTCTCAAATTAACTGGAGGGATTGGGGTGAGGTTTTCAGTGTCCAACACTTCACAGCAAATAACTTTGGTGTGATACTCCTCTAGATATAGTCCACATATGGCTCATTTCCATGTATTTGCCGTCCTACTTTCTGACAGTCCTTCTCTTAGTTCCTTTTCCTCCCACACTGAATACACTGCTGTCACAGTTCAGGACAACTGCATCTGTATTTCCCCTCATTGGTCTAGCAAGGGCACTCTCAGGCTTCCAGCTGTCACCACATCTGGCTCCTTCTGACCAGGGTATTTCCAGGCTGCACAGTTCTCTGCTTTCACTATTATTTCCATCACAGACAGGCTACCCAAGCACACCTGCTTGCTTTCTCTTCAGAGATGGTTAACAGGTATAATTGCTACAGTTATATGTTACCACACAGTTCTTTCTATACTAGCCTATTTTATTCTTAAGGAGAAAACATTACAGAAAAAAACACATTAAAATCAACAGAGGAACCTGATAATAAGCTTACTGGGATTCCCTGACATGGGCTTTGGCAGGAGCAGTCCAAATCCCAACTGAAGGGCATTCCTCATAGTTGCAAATTCATCACAGCTTCAGCTCCGAATGCATACCTAGTCTTATGGGGCCTCAATAGGTCCAGTCTTTCCAACCCTTCCTTCCATGGACCAGGGGTCCTGTCTGTTTGCTGGATCAGGAATAAGGCCCTTAGCCAGTTTAAAATCAGGCCATTTATCCAAAAATCCTTTCTGTGTCTGTTAGTCCCTGGAGAATCCAGTTTGAACTAGTATATGTGAACCTCTCCAGGGGAGAGGCTTCAAAGAGATGATAAAAGAAGTACAATAACATTCCCCTCCTACTAAAGATGTTCAGTGCCACAGTAACACACACACAATTGGATTTTTAATACAATTTACCCCAAAGCCATTAACCCTAAGTCAATATGGATTAATTTAATTCAATGAGGTCTATCTTAATTCCCTAAGGTTTGTTTGGGATATTACAGGATATTGTCAGTCTGTCACAACCTTGTCATAGCTAATACTAAGCTCTGTCTTGGTTGGTTCTTTCTCCTTGGCACTTTGGCTCAAGCTGCCAGACTGTGACCAACAATTCATGATAAGACACAGAATCATGAATGAGCTGCTACAAATTGGAGGCCTCGTATTTGTACAGGCAGTAGGAAGCAGCAGGGAGAAAGAGGGGCTCGGAAAAGTGCTCTTGAGGAAGCTGATAAAAGGAGTGGGATGGGGGAGTAAGAAAGGCAGCTGCAGGGATGGGAGGGCAGTGAAGACAGGTCACTTCAAGTAAACTTTCTATCCCAGACTGCTTCCACGCTCACCTCCCACAGCTACCCAGCCAGTCCCTGATGCCTTGCTATTAGTATCCCAAGCATAGTCATTTCCCTTCCCTGCTCCTGGTGAGTACCCACTAATTCCCCTCCTCTGCTTAGCTTCTCCTTTACCTAACTCTAGGGCTCTTTTAGGAGCCTCCCCTCATATAAATAGGGGGCTGCGGTCCCCAGGCAAGCATTTTGGCCTCCTCTCCTAGGCAGGGTTCCTGCTCTGGCCTTATTGTTTCCCCCTCACATCTGCCACTTCCCAGCTCCTTCTTCCTCCAGCCTAACTTTCCCTGAAATACCTTCTAGTGGTGGCTTCCTCAGTACCTCTCTTCCTGAATGCCTCATCATGCTGCTCCCTCTGCAGTGTCTGCTCCTGCAGTCAGTCCTTCAGTAGCAATGACTTCAGGATGGCAGCTCCAGTGGTAGCTGATCCTGTCCCAGTAGCCTGGCACCAGTCACCCCCTGAAGCAGCTCCCACTGACAGCGGCAGCAGCAGTTCCTAGGTCAGTGGAGGAGGCGGCAGCAGATCCCTTTATTGAACAGCACAGTTCCTTCAGGCATCCTGACAGGAGATGGGTGCAGGCCAACACATTAGATGGCTGCCCAGCTCCTCTATTTCTCTAGGAAGAAGAACCTCTGTCAATGTGGCACTATACAGCAGAGCTGGCTGAGAGGGACCAGGGAATGCTCACTGAGTGGCAGTTAAACTGCCATAACTGTTTCTTGATGAAGGGGGGGAGGATGTGCTAAGACCCATCTTTCTCTCAGAGACTCTGTGGAAGGGGGAGTTCAAGAATGTGTTGAGCACCCACAGTTTTCTAAGGCAGGCTGAGTCTTCAGACATAACAACATTGCAGTGTCTATTGCAGTAATATTCAACTTAAGGATCTTGAGTCACAGGTGATTTCTCTTAGGCCATCCAGTGGCTCTCTTCTCATGTATGAGAAAAGCATCACAGAGCATCCTGACGTAGATGCAGGGGTAGATGTAGATTACTCCAGAAGAAAAAGAGTCAGTTTAAAACACTGGTGGACAGAGCACAAAGACAGAGGTGGATAGCAGTAATGCGGCTAGAATCAGACTTCTGGAATCTCATGACAGACTTCTAATCCCAGCTCTCTCACTGGGCCATAAATAATAAATACTTATGGTATGTTTTTATTCAGCTGTGTTGATTATTTAACACATTACCTTGTTACTTTATGGTAAGTTTGCCACCTTCATTCTTGTATTTCAAATATGCTCATTCTCTTGTCACTCTGCTTTACCAATGGGCTCTGACCTAGCATGGGCTTGTATGTGTTGGCAGAGGGAGCTTGAAGGAAGCACATCATCATCACTAGGCTTAGCCATTTTGACCTTCAATCTTATCTTTAGGATTTGCATGTGGTTAACTAGTACAGACTGCTTATAGAGAAATTTATCAGCAATAGGTTTCAGTAAGTATTTGGACAACGTGCTCTTGCTTTCGCTTCACATAACGTTTCTATTGGCTGCAAAGTGAATTCTGGGGTATTCCAAAAAGTTTTGCTAATATGCTACACAATAGGCTGGTGAGTTATCACTGACAAGTTTGAATGACACATTTTTAAAAACCCTTTTGTACAGTAGTTTACTTTCCTCTCAAATTTGCACAATGCCAACTCAGAATTTCCAAAAACTTCCTTCAGGAGAACACAAAAGCTAAAACGATAGGGTTGTAATCTGGAAGGTTCTCTCACCAACCCAGGAAAAAGTATGAATGAAACGTAATATTTTAATTAGCCCTGTTGGTACAAGGAGGAGATGTGAAGCATTGGAAGATCATGTCTTGTTAGAACCCCAGGAGTAGGTCTGATGTGAGCTAAGAGCACTCTGAGCAGCTGCTCACTGGTGTTCCCTCACTGACAGCTTCATACACTGTAAGGTATCTCTGGATTGCTTCATTGCCTGCTTATCTGCTAGGCTGTGGGATGCCCAGGAAAAGCAGGATAGTAGGTCACCTGGTTCTGTATGATATCTCTCATCTCCCATACCATCATCCCATTCAGATGAGGAGAGGAGAAAAAAAGGAAAAACTGAGATCCACCACCCAGTTATTGGTTAGTAAGAGAGGAAGGCTTTCCCAGTGGTTACAGTGCTAGCCTAGGACTTGGGAGACTCAGGTTTAAGTCCTTGCTCTGCCACTGTCTTCCTATGTGATCTTGGGCCTGATTGCTAGAAAATCACTGGAACACACTGTGATTCACAAAGCCTGTGTTAAGCATCTAGACTCCTTGTACAATGAATGGAGAGAGCTAGATATCTAAGAATGGGATTCACAAAAGTGAGCAAGCTGACAAGGAGTCGCTTAGGTACACACGTCTTCTGAGACTCAACACAGCTATTAGCAATAGCACCATCTGGTGAGATCCAGTAATGTGATACATTTATAGTCTTGATTCAACTTCTTCTACTTTCTGCAGTTCTAACTTGAGGGTGTTTTCTTTTTACAAAATAATTCTCAGGGCTAACTGATTTCTGGAGCAGAAAGCAGAAATGATTAAGGCAAAGGAGCTCTGAGGCTGAGGAGTTTATTAGCCAGAATGTGTTTGTCACAGTTCTGGGGTAACTGCACCTCTCACCCCTTCACAGCCCCTTTGAAGGCAGCCCCACCTACATCTGAGGCCTCTAGTTATCACCTTTCTTGGGTTGAGAATTCACATGTTTTTCCACCAGACTGGGAATTTAGGCTGCAATTACTTCTATGCTTCACTGTGATAACCTTAGCAAATTTGAGGTTACCTGAGCACTTGCAGCCCTTATATCTCCCAGAGACAATGACAGAGTTTACTAGTGACCAGCCAGTCTTCACAAATCACAGTATATTTATCTAGGACAAAATCATTACAGAGAAAACATATAATAAAACAATAAACTGTCTACATGCACATTAAGCTTGCTATGCTTTCAAGAATTCCCACGCATCTGGGGTGGACAAGGGAGGGAGTAATATCGCACACACAAAGCTATTATACTGCATTAGACACAGTAGAGCTGTACACAAGTTTGTCAATTCTTTGTTCCAGCATGAGTCTGTCCTGAATTAGTTTGGACTGCCCCTTTCCAATTCTTCATTCATTGTCTGCTGGGCCTCCTGAACCTGGTCAAACTATGTATATGCAAATCCCCGCCCCAGGGGGGTGGTCCTTCCCAGACCTGTTTACCTATACAGGGTTTTGCAATAATTACCCTGCAGCGATTTTAGTTCCTGCAAGAAGCTCTGTAACTCTCCCCCATGGAGCCAGAATACAACCCCTGGCTCACAAAGATACATATAACATTTATAAAATAGATCCAAGACTCTCAGAGATATTGCATTTGTCTATAATATGTGTCACACAGCTCAACATAATAGTCTTTGAAGTTTCCTTACTTCCCAGATCTCCCATCTATCACTCACAGTGATTATTACCAAAGGGGTAGGAAGCACACTGAAAGCTGGTGTACTGACTTGCTCTTCACAGTTGTATAGATCACTCAGTGATTTTCACAGTGGCATTGACATATTTGAGGACTGGTGCCAAGTGTTTAGATTTTGTGTGTATGTGTGAACAGTCACTTTTTCCCCCCTCAGCTAATCCTGCAGTATTTTTTCCCCCTTATTTGGTGGGGATATACTCAGTTGCTTTGCTTCCTTTCTAATTATTGTTTGTCAATATAGCACTGGTGAAAGTTGTCGGAATTATACTTCTAGAGTCTGAAGTTGCCTATCAGTTTGCAGAACAGCCACAAAAAGCTAGCAATAGCTTAATAAATACTTCCCTTTAGTCTGTGACAAGGCCCATGGATAAGGGTTACCTGTGCTCACAAGAAGGAAAGGTGATGGACTGCGTGATCCTGGGTGTTCTTCCTGAGAATTTATTTTTAAATACTTGCTATTTGGTGTAACATTGTCCAGTTTAAAGGCTAAAAATATAATAAGCCTCAGGGATAAATCATATCTGGTAAGGATGAATTAGCAATATTGGGAGGGGTAAAATCCCAGAGAGTTTTTGACAAGGAGATCCCAAAAGCTTCTCACTGATAGCAACAATACAAGCTTCCAAGTTAATCAGCTCTAACCCTGACTTGACAGGACCCTTCTAGGAGTGACAGGACAGTTCAGTCTCCATGGTCCATTTAATCCTTGACCCTCCGCAGACACTGCCAATAAACTTGCAATTTATTGCTAGCTGTAGTGCTGTTCTTGATTTAAACACCTATCCACTGGGAACTAGACTGAGATCACCATCTCATTTCACATGGACCAGTAGATATCACATTCATAGATTCCAAGGCCGGAAAGGACCACTTGATCATCAAGGCTGACCTTTTATATAACACAGGCCATAGAACTTCCCCAAAATAATTCCTAGCTCATCTTTTAGAAAAACATCCAGTCTTGATTTAAAAATTGCCAGTGATGGAGAATCCACCACAACGTATGGTAAACTGTTCCAATGGTTAATTAGTCTTACAGTTAAAAATTTGTCTAGCTTCAACTTCCAGCCATGACCATGATATTCTTTTCTCTGCTAGATTGAAGAGCCCATTATCAAATATTTATTCCCCATGTAGGTACTTATAAACTGTAATCAGTTAATCCCTTAACATATGTTTTGCTTACTTCTTACCTGTGCTGGATACAAGTTATCAGTCTAGACAGGGCCAGCTCCAGCTTTTTTGCTGCCCCAAGTGGCGGGGGAAAAAAAAAGAAAAAGAAAAAGAAAAACCCGATTGAGCTGCCGCCGAAGTGCCGCTGAAGAGGAAGATAGGGAGTGAAAGACCCGCCGCCGAATTGCCGCCGAAGACTGCAGCAGTCCGATTGAGCTGCCACTGAAGTACCGCCACCGCCGCCTCGGACGTGCCGCCCCAACAATGGACGACGGACTGCCTCCCCTTTCTATTGGCCGCCCCAGGCACCTGCTTCCTTCGCTGGTGTCTGGAGCCCTGAGCCTAGAACAGAAAAGTTCTGTATTAGCAGTTCTGGTCCATGGACCACTGGGGTTTCTTGGAGCAATTGTTGATGGTCCATGGAGAGCAGGCTGGTCACATTGTGCCAACCCTTCTTGTTTCCAGATGCTAAATTGCATCAAGAGATGTAAAAATATGTTTACTTTCCTAATATTATTTTTCCCATGTAAGTAATTGCTGTAGTTCCTATGTGCTGTTTAGGAAAGACGAAAATAAAGGCAAAGGTGGTGGAGTAGCATTGTATATCAATGATGAGGTAGGCTGTAAAGAAATAAGAAGTGATGGAATGGATAAGACAGAGTCTGTCTGGGCAAAAATCACATTGGGAAAGAAAGCTACTAGAGCCTCCCCTGAGATAGTGCTTGGGGTATGCTACAAACTGCCGGGATCCGATTTGGATATGGATAGCAACCTCTTTAATCTTTTTAATGAAGTAAACACTAATGGGAATTGTGTGATCATGGGAGACTTTAACTTCCCAGATATAGACTGGAGGATAACTGCTAATAATAATAATAGGGCTCAGATTTTCCTGGATGCGATAGCTGATGGATTCCTTCACCAAGTAGTTGAAGAAACAACAAGAGGGGATGCCATTTTAGATTTGGTTTTGGTGAGTAGTGAGGACCTCATAGAAGAAATGGTTGTAGGGGACAATCTTGGTTCGAGTGATCATGAGCTAATTCAGTTCAAACTAGATGGAAGGATAAACAAAAATAGATCTGGGACTAGGGTTTTTTTATTTTAAAAGGGCTAACTTTAAAGAATTAAGGAAATTAGTTAGGAAAGTGGATTGGACTGAAGAACTTGTGAATCTAAAGGTGGAGGAGGCCTGGAATTACTTCAAGTCAAAGTGGCAGAAACTATCAGAAGCCTGCACCCCAAGAAAGGGGAAAAAATTCATAGGCAGGCGTCGTAGACCAAGCTGAATGAGCAAGCATCTCAGAGAGGTGATTAAGAAAAAGCAGAAAGCCTACAAGGAGTGGAAGATGGGAGGGATTAGCAAGGAAAGCTACCTTATTGAGGTCAGACCATGTAGGGATAAAGTGAGAAAGGCCAAAAGCCATGTAGAGTTGGACCTTGCAAAGGAAATTAAAACCAATAGCAAAAGGTTCTATAGCCATATAAATAAGAAGTAAACAAAGAAAGAAAAAGTGGGACCTCTAAACACTGAGGATGGAGTGAAGGTTAAGGATAATCTAGGCATGGCCCAATATCTAAACAAATACTTTGGCTCAGTCTTTAATGAGGCCAATGAGGAGCTTAGGGATAATGGTAGGATGACAAATGGGAATGAGGATATGGAGGTAGAGATTACCGCATCCGAGGTAGAAGCCAAACTCGAACAGCTTAATGGGACTAAATCGGGGGCCCAGATAATCTTCATCCAAGAATATTAAAGGAACTGGCACATGAAATTGCAAGCACATTAGCAAGAATTTTTAACGAATCAGTAAACTCAGGGGTTGTACCGTACGACTGGAGAATTGCTAACACAGTTCCTATTTTTAAGAAAGGAAAAAAAGTGATACAAGTAACTATAGGCCTGTTAGTTTGACATCTGTAGTGTGCAAGGTCTTGGAAAAATTTTTGAAGGAGAAAGTAGTTAAGGACATTGAGGTCAATGGTAATTGGGACAAAATACAACATGGTTTTACAAAAGGTAGATCGTGCCAAACCAACCTGATCTCCTTCTTTGAGAAGGTAACAGATTTTTTAGACAAAGGAAACACAGCGGGAATCTAATTTATCTCTATTTCAGTATGGCATTTGATACGGTTCCACATGGGAAATTATTAGCTAAATTGGAAAAGATGGGGATCAATATGAAAATTGAAAGGTGGATAAGGAACTAGTTAAAGGGGAGACTACAACGGGTCATACTGAAAGGTGAACGGTCACGCTGGAAGGAGGTTACTAGTGGAGTTCCTCAGGGATCGGTTTTGGGACCAATCTTATTTAATCTTTTTATTACTGGCCTTGGCACAAAAAGTGGGAATGTGCTAATAAAGTTTGCGGATGACACAAAGCTGGGAGGTATTGCTAATACAGAGAAGGACTGGGATATCATACAGGAAGATCTGGATGACCTTGTAAACTGGAGTAATAGTAATAGGATGAAATTTAATAGTGAAAAGTGCAAGGTCATGCATTTAGGGATTAATAATAAGAATTTTATTATAAACTGGGGACACATCAGTTGGAAGTAACAGAGGAGGAGAAGGACCTCAGAGTATTGGTTGATCACAGAATGACTATGAGCCGCCAATGTGATATGGCCGTTAAAAAAGCTAATGCGGTCTTGGGATGCATCAGGCGAGGTATTTCCAGTAAAGATAAGGAGGTGTTAGTACCCTTATACAAAGCACTGGTGAGACCTCATCTGGAATATTGTGTGCAGTTCTGGTCTCCCATGTTTAAGAAGGATGAATTCAAACTGGAACAGGTACAGAGAAGGGCTACTAGGATAATCCGAGGACAGGGCCGGCTTTAGCAAGAGCGGGGCCCAATTCCTGGGGGCGGAGCTTGCCGGCTGGGGTTGCCCGGCTTGGGTCCGACCCGGAGCCGCGCCGCAGGGGCCGCACCGGGACCGGGCCGGGCCCGAGCCGCGCCACGGGGGCCAGGTCGGGCCGGAGCCGCGCCGGGCCGGAGCCGCGCCGCAGGGTCCGGGCCGGGCCGGAGCCGACCCGAGCCACGGGGACCGGGCCGGGCCAGAGCCGACCCAGGCCGCGCCGCGGGGGCCAAGCCGAGCCAGAGCCGGGCCGCACCGCGGGGGCCGAGCCGGACCCGAGCCACGCCACGCCGCGGGGGCCGGGCTGGAGCCAAGCCGGGCCAGAGCCGCTGGGGCCTGCGTTCTCGGCGGGAACGGGCCGCGCCTCCCCGGAGCCCTTCTCACGCCCCCACCACCCCAGCTTTCCTGGTGGTGCCTGCCCTCCCCTGTTTCTTTTCAGACTTCCTGCGAATCTCTGAGGAGCATTCAGGGTAGGGGAGGAGGGGGAAGTGAGCTGAGGGCAGGGTGGAGAGCTGCAGCGTGGGGCCCTCTTGGCGTGGGGCCCAATTCAGCCGAATCGGCTGAATCGGCCTAAAGCCGGCCCTGTCCGAGGAATGGAAAACCTGTCTTATGAAAGGAGACTCAAAGAGCTTGGTTTGTTTAGCCTAACCAAGAGAAGACTGAGGGGAGATATGATTGCTCTTTATAAATATATCAGAGGGATAAATATCAGGGAGAATTATTTAAGCTTAGTACCAATGTGGACACAAGAACAAATGGATATAAACTGGACATTAGGAAGTTTAGACTTGAAATTAGATGAAAGTTTCTAACCATTAGAGGCGTGAAGTTCTGGAACAGCCTTCCAAGGGGAGTAGTGGGGGCAAAAGACATATCTGACTTCAAGACTAAGTCTTGATAAATTTATGGAGGGGATGGTATGATGGGATAGCCTAATTTTGGCAATTAATTGATCTTTGATTATTAGCAGGTAAATTGCTCAATGGTCTGTGATGGGATGTTAGATGGGGTGGGATCTGAGTTACTACAGAGAATTCTTTCCTGGGTGCTGGCTGGTGAGTCTTGCCCACATCCTCAAGGTTTAACTGATCGCCATATTTGGGGTTGGGAAGGAATTTTCCTCCAGGGCAGATTGGCAGAGACCCTGGATGTTTTTCACCTTCCTCTGCAGCGTGGGGCACGGGTCACTTGCTGGAGGATTCGCTGCACCGTGAGATCTTTAAACCACGATTTGAGGACTTCAGTAACTCAGGCATAGGTTAGGGGTTTGTTACAGGAGTGGGTGGATGAGATTCTGTGGCCTGCGTTGTGAGGGAGGTCAGACTAGATGATCATAATAGCCTCTTCTGACCTTAAAGTCTATGTGTCTATAAACATGACATCACCACAAAGAGATGTTATGTGATTGCAGCTGTTACACCAAGGGGGGAATAGGGTGAGGGCGGGGAGCACAGCTCTTCATCTGCTAAAAGCAAAGGGAGAGCTCCTCTTCCTCTCCCAGTCTCGGTTGCGAAGTGCTCCCTTATAAACTCCTCCTCCCCACTGCAATGAGAGTTGCTCCTCCTGTTTCAATCTACTTTAACCACTGTACAATCATGAACAGAAGGGGAGTGGCTACAAAACAATCTCTCTTATGCTGGGGCTTCTCAAACTTTTTAATTGTGTGGACATCTGTCTCCCATTACCAGTCTCCAAAGTCATCCATTGACTTTCCTAATCATTTTTCTTAGCGTGAGGGTAAGGTGTTCTTCATAAGTAGCTTTTCCTTATTTCTTGGCTTGTTTTTCGAGCCACTCTTGAAACATTTTATTGCTCAAAGTTATTTTAAGTAGAGGATTAATTTTTCTTAGAAGATCTGCTCTGAAAAAGGATACTTTCCAAAAAGTTGGATATTAAATCTGATATTTTTAAAGTCTCATCTTTAAATTGCTAATGCTGGGCAGATTTCAAATAGCGAACCAGTCTTTAAAAGGCTGAGGACAATATACTTGAATGGCAGATATGAATTACAGGTAGAGCTGTGCAAATAATCGACTTTTCATTTCTCTGTCCAAACCAATATTTTTTCTTCAAATATTGTTTCAGATCAACCCAAGGCAAACATTTTTTAGTTTTCTTGGCAAACCCAGTTTTTTTTTCATTTCATTTTGATTTCAGGCATTTAATTGCTTTTTCACTAAAAGCAAATGATATTTAGAAATGTCATTCACAAGACACCACTGGTAGCAGTGCTGCCAACCACCACCACTCTCTTTATACTCTATAGCCCTAGGATGAGACCCAAGTTCCCTGCAGTGAATCAGGCAGAGTTGGGACCTGAGACGGGCTATGGGACAGACTAAGTGAGTGCTTTAACCACTGGGCTATGGAACTCTCTCAATCTCTCCTGTTGAAACTGTTCCATGTTGTAAAACTAAATATTCATAGGTCCAGCGAGAGAGAGTATGAGAATACTTGCCTGGGTTCCTGTCCTTTCTCCAAACACACATTATAATACAATTAGCTTACTCTGATTCAAAGGAAGCTGAGCTGCAGATGTCTTAGCTCTGCCAGAGGGAGCAACACTGCAACTACCATCATCAATGATTCATTCAGATTTAAGGCCTCCATTTTCATTCCCTCAAATGGCCACACTACAATAACAAACGAATGGATAAAATTCTGGCCCCAAATGAAGTTAGTGGCATTACTTCCAACAGAGCTGGGATATCATCCAATGTGTAGACCATGGTCCAAACAAACAAACAAAAAGTTTGGTAAGTAATCAGATATTAGTTTCTCATTTCCATGGAATTCTTATAGATAACCGTATATTTTATAAAATACATTAATCATGCATGCCATTCTTAAAAGGACATGGTTAGGCAAATTAGATCCCAAATTTGAAATATTAAAAATATAAGTTTTATAAAACTTATAAGAATAGAAATGTCTTGTTTTCTTTTTCTTTTTCAGCTTATTGAAAGTAGTTTTGATGGAATTTAAACATTACCATGCAGCATTTTCAACCCACAGACTCATTCTGATCTGAATTCAAAGGGGGGTCAAGTAGTACATTTTATCTTTTAACAATCTAAGGTATTAGCAGCAACACAAGATAATTATATTTTTTTCAGTTAAGATTTTAAATGTAACAGTATCCATTTAAAGCAGAGCCTTTTTTAAAGAAGTATTCAACAATATTACCACAAGATGGCCCCTACCAACCATAGCGGATATATGCGGATGTTGACACTTAAATTGCTCTGCTCTTTGTATCATGGCTCTATTCATTTCATAGCAAATATAAAGTACAATAATTTACTGCATCTCTCTGTTGAAACATTCTAACAAAGCAAACCTGTGTGTTAAGTCCTTGGGTTTTCAGAATGATTTATTCCTAACTCTGCTAGCTGTCTAAAAAATGTATGAGGTGATGTGACATACACATTTTGAACATAACCACCACCAAATAAAATGTTTAAAGTATGTGAGGAATAGATTACTTTAAAAAATCAGCTCTGAGATAAATTGTGAATGTGTGTGTGTATGTATATAAAAGAAAAAGAGGACAGCTGAGCTGTTCAGTTAGGAGGCAGAATCCAGCAGAACTTTGTAGGAGGAGTTTGGAAGAGGCAGTGGAGTGTACAGACAGTACTCTAGGAAAACAAATCAAACTTCCAGAACTTCATTCCTTCCACACTGCTGAAGTGATAGCACTCGCACCAGAAACTATTCGTTATTTAAGGGCCCGATTGTGAGATCCTGGAACACCCTTAGCTCTCATTCCTAAATTCCAAGGCCACAAGGGACCATTGTGATCATCTAGTCTGACCTCCTATAGAAGTTCCCCAAAATAATTTCTAGGGCATATCTTTTGGGGAAAAAAATCCAATCTTGATTTAAAAATTGTCAGTGATGGAGACTCCACCATGATCCTTGGTAAATTGTTCCAATGGTTAATTACACTCATTGTCAAAAAGTTCACCTTATTTCCTGCCTGAATTTGTCTAGCTTCAACTTCCAGCCATTGGATCATGCTATACCCTTTTCTGCTAGATTGAAGAGTGAATTATTAAATATTTTTCCTCGTGTAGATACTTTTACAGACTGTAATCACATCACACCTTAACCTTTTCTTTGTTAAGCTAAATAGACTGAGCTCTTTGAGTCTATCACTATAAACCATGTTTTCTAATCATTTAGTCATTCTCATAGCTCTTCTCTGAACCCTCTCCAATTTATCAACATCCTTCTTGAATTGTGGACACTAGAATCGATCTCAGTATTTTAGCAGTGGTTGCACCAGTGCCAAATACAGAGGTAAAATAACCTCTCTACTCCTATTCATGATTCCTCAAGATCACATTAGCTCTTTTGGCTACAGCATCACACTAAGAGCTCATGTTCAGCTGCTAATTGACCATGATCCCCAAATCATTTTCAGAGTCACTGTTTCCCAGGATAGAGTCCCCCATTCTGTAAGTATGGCCAACATTCTTTGTCCCTAGATGTATACATTTACATTTAGCTGTATTAAAATGCTTTGTACCTAGTCAACCAAGAGATCCTGATCGCTCTGAATCAGTGACTTGTCCTTTTCATTATTTACCACTCCACCAATTTTTGTGTCATCTGCAAACTTTACCAATGATGACTATGTTTTATTCCACGTCATTGATAAAAATGTTAAATAGTGTAGGGCCAAGACCTGTGGGACTCCACTTGAAACACACCTGCTCAATGACAATTCCCCATTTACAATTACATGTTGAGACCTATCAGTTAGCCAGTTTTTAATCCATTTAATGCGTGCCATGTTAATTTTATATTGTCCTAGTTTTTTAAACAAAATGTCATGAAGTACCAAGTCAAATGCCTTACAGAAGTCTAAGTATATTACATCAACACTATTACCTTTATCAACCAAACCTGTAATCTCATTAAAAAAAATATATCAAATTAGTTTGACAGGATCTATTTTCCATAAACCCATGTTGATTTGCATTACCCTCCTTTAATTCTTTATTAATCAAGTCCCATATCAGTCACTCCATTATCGTGCCCTGGATCCACATTAGGCTGACAGGCCTATAATTACCCACTTCATCCCGTTTACCCTTTTCAAAAATGGGCACATCAGCTTTCTTCCAGTCTTCTGGAACTTCCCCAGTGTTCCAAGACTTATTGACAATCAACACTAATGATCCAGCTAGCTCCTCAGCCAGCCAACATCAATGATTGCTGAGGGCACTCAGCTCATTACACTACTGGGCCTTCTGAGACAAATCTCCAATCTGAATTCTCACCAGTGTGCTGGAAAAGAGAAAAGAAATCCTCTCCTCAATGATGCTCTGCCTCTGCACTCTAGTATATCCCTTCAGTGGTAGGAGAATAGAGGGGTCACACTGCAGCAGATCTGGCTCCACCACTCCCCTCAAATTACTTCTACCCCACAGCATGCAGCCCAGTTTATTTGGAATCCAAGCCAAGTGAGACTAGAGAACCATGGCATCACCACCCCAATTCAACCTCTCCTTTGCAAAACAAGCAGGTGTTGCTAACAGGGGCATTCCACACCTGAAGAGGCGGGGTAGACTGTGCCCTTCTATATCCACCTGAGGAGGTGGGAGTGGAATGTTCCCTGTATGTGTAACCTTAGCAAAATACTAATGTATGCTTTTGCTCTCAATTTAAATCAGGGTTCCTTCCCTTCTTCTAATTATGGAGTTATTGCTTTCCAGTCTCCAGGGGAGTCCACCCATGAAGAGAGAGAAGAAAACAAAGTATCTGGAGCACTCCAAACATACCTCCACAGAACTATATTGCCCTTCTCTTGGCTTCTTCGTGAAGGCTGCTAAGTGGGTCAGGTTAACTAGGCATCCCTTGTATAGGGTCAGGAGTGGTGTGGGCTCATATCTAGCTAAAGCTGTGCAAATACCTGCTTTTTCAGTTCACTGGCTCTTTCCAAAAAATTGGAAAAAAGAATTGTTTCAGGTCAAACAAAATATCTTGTTTGCTCTGAAATGAGAGGTTTTTCTTCAGTTGAGCTTTAACATATTTAACTCTAATAAAATGGAAGAAACTTTCAAAACAAAGCAATTTTGAATAAAGATATTGAAATGTTGCGGTTTGACCTTGTTGAAATGAAACATTTTCATTTTTTTCACTTTTTTTTTTTTTTTTTTGCCTAAAACAATTTGGCAAATTAGACATAAACCCCCAAAATATTTCAGACAACCCGAATGTGCATTTTTCAGTGAAAAAAGTTTTGGTGGAAAAATTTTGCCCGGTTCTACTCATAACCTGGTATTTAAAATAAACTCCTGGGGCTGATTTTCAATGGCACAAATGGCAGTTAAGTGACTAACTCCCTATGACTTTGAACGTTCCTACCATTACTGTCTATTTGTACTGCGTGTCTTGGAGGCTGTAGAACTTGGAAGTGTTCGAGTTTTGACAATAAATATTTATCAAGACATGCTGTTTGTCACTTGCTGGTATCCCTTTTGTGACCTATAAACTGTTATTGTTTGCTTGAAAAGCAAACACAAAGGTTAGGAAAAAAAAGATTAAAGTACAATATAATCTGTTCTTCTCATTGCAGGGGAAACTCAAACTACGGAAACAGAATGAGAACATGCTATTCTCTCCTCTTCCCTGTAAACATTTAAACTAGCACAAGTGACTGATAGAAATTTTCAGTTGCTTAAAGATCTTAATGATGAGTTATTTTAACTTTGCTAAAGATTTTAAGAAAGCACTGGCAATTTAGGACACTATAGTTGTCACTATGCTGCGTATCATGGACATTCACTTCATTGCAACAGTGTGGACAGAGCAAGATTCCCCTGTTTCAGAAGTACAGGCCCCTGCAACTTGAGCTAAAGAATGCTATTAGCAGTATGGAGTCCGTGACACACAGTTGAGCAGTGCTGATTCTATCCAGCAGAGGGCAACAATTAAACACACACAACCCATTTCATTACCATATTTTACAAAACAACTGTTAGAAATGGCCACCATTAGTGCACTAGCTCAATAACTATGACAAATACAGCCAGTGTCTGACAATGCAAACTGGTATTTTATTGGTAATGCTCAACAGGAAGCCAACTCTCATTATGTAGTGCAAGACACAGAAAATGCAGCTCGGCAGCTAAATTCATAAGCACGTAAAGGAGCCTTTCAGAGTTTCTTTAAGTAAATGTTTTTAAATAATTTAAATCATACAGTTAACTTTAATCAATAAAAAAGTTCTAAAGAACAAATGTTCTTAGAAAGGCTCCTGCCTGCCTCCTGCACTCTCCTGTGCTGCAGTCTCTATGCACTCACGCTCTGGTGATGGCTCCTGCTCTGTGCCAAGAATCTGCCTCAGTCAGGACCTACACGGTTATGTTCTTAGTCCTCTGATCTTGTCTATTTTCACCCTCTTGGTGGTTGAGCAAAAGTCACATATCTCCTGCTGTCAGGTTGCAGCTATGTCTCATTTTCCCTGTTAGCCATCCATCGCTCAGCTTTAGTTTAGCTCTCCAGAGTCCAGACAAATTGTTTTTCATCTTCTGCAGGCCACAAATCCCTCTTTAGGTCTGTGTGACTTTCATCCCACAGTCTCAGTGGCTTACAACAGCCCTTTTAAGCCCTTGGGCACAGGAGGAACAAGTTAATTGCATCAAGTAGCTCACAAATGAGGTGTAGGGTAGCCCATGGCCTCCTCCGATCAAGGCTATCCCAAGGCCCTAAACAGTGCGAGGCAGCCATCCACTCAGGCCTCCAGTAGTCCACTTCAGTCTCACCACATCCTGGGATTTCAACTTCTCTTAAGGGACACCCTGGAACAGGGATCCTCCCTCTGTCTTAGACTAATATGCACACTGGTGATTCTAATTTGTACATATCATTTGACATCTTTAATGGCTCTTCCCTGCTCACAGTGCCTGACCTGACGAAGTAGACTTGTGGCTCTCTCTCTCAGCTTCCTTTTGCTAAATGTCTTGAAGGCAGAAGAGCATTTCTGGGGCAAGAAGTTCATCCTCAAACATAATTCCATCTCATTCTGCAGCTCAGTCCACCTAGCCACCTCTCCTCTTGATAATTTTAGTGTTCTTTTGAATCCTTTAGCTTTTCTTCTCCTCTCAAAGCTCTGTAAATCTGTGTATTACTATTTTTAAAACATTTCTCTCATTTGTATCTCTTTGACTTCATGTCTGCTAAAATCTTAATTTATGTTTCTACTTAAATGACCTTGGTCCTGGCAGCACCTGTGTACCCCCCAAGTATTAAAAAATAACAATAAACGCAGACTCTCTCACTTTTTCTTTTCCAATTCTAGGAATAAAAGCCTGAGTTGATCATAGAGATTTTGCCTATAATGCATTGGGGGAAAAGGGAAGAGAAACATTCTAATTGACAAAGTCAACCTGAAATAAATCAGTTTTGCTTTTATTTTTGAATCCACTGAGGTTGGTGGTCATTTTTCACTCTTCATGTAGTCAGTTCTATAGCCTTCGGGGTATATCTACAGTACAATATAGAGACTATACCAGCATAGCTAGGTCATTGTAGCGATGCTGGCATAACCCCATAGTGTAGACATAACCAACAGCGACAGAAGCGTTTTTTCCATTGGTGTAGGAACATCACCTCCCCGACAGATGGTAGATACATCAATGGAAGCATTAGTCCATCGACATAGTTGTGTCTACACTGGGGGTTATGTCGGCAGAGCTATGTCAGTCGGGATGGGCTTTTTTTCATACCTCTGACCAACATAGCTATGTCGACCTAACTTTTAAGTGTAGACCAAGCCTTAGTCCAGGTCCTGTCTCTTACATCCATGATTTTCTCCTACAGGACAATAGTTGCCTAATTCCAGTGTAAAGTGGTTGTGGGAAGTTCTGACATGAGAAGAAAACTGCTCTCTCAGGTAGCTAGGGCTAAGCCCATAATGAACTTTGCACATCAGGACAGAGGCCTTGAATTAGACTCTGTTTGATGGAGAGCCAGTGCAGAAAGTGGCGCACTGGAACTACATGCTCACTGCAACCTGCATTATTTAGCTGACTGGCAGCTGCAGACTGCACCAGCTGGAGCGATTCCAGGCTGTCTGGTTTCATTCCTAGCTGTTATGAGTTGCAGTAATTAAGGCTTGAGGTCATGAGTGCGTGAGTCACAAGTGTCAGGTTCAAGCCTGAAAAGCCAGGGCACAGTTTTCTGTCTGTCTATATGTGGAAGTGGGTGTTTTTGGCTGCTGTGGCTACTTGGCATCCAGTTGCAATGGAGAGTCCAATAGGACCCAACACTGTGAACAGACAGCAATCTATGGGGTGTTATGAAGGGGGTGAGTTCCTCAAAGTGTTTCATTTCCTACCAGCATCACTAGACTTGCTTGGGTTCAGCTTCAGCCAGTTAGCTTTAATGAATCTGCTGATCTCAGCTAGGCATTGTATTGTTTGCCTGTGGCATTCGGGAGATGTAGAGCTGAGTTACATCCTTGTGTTGCTGGCACTTCAGCCCCACCAGCTCCCCTAATGGTAATACGGCAAAAGAGAAAAGTCTTGAATCCAACTTTCAGCGTTAGGTGATGATGCTGGTTGTAGCTTGCGAAAGTTCACCCAAGCTGCGGAATAAGGGGCGGTGGGGATTGTGGGTCAAGTACCCCTAGGTTTTGTAAGGTCTGAAAGGCTCTGTCTTCCCCACCTGCACCTTTGCATGTAGTTAGTTCAAGGCCTAGTTCCCTCCCTGAAATCTCTTCCTGCTTTTCCCAGGTGGAGGCCTTACTCCCTTGCATTATGCTCACTGTTTCCCCCCTGCACCCTGCCCCCAGCCTTAAAACTTACCAAGCATACAATATATTTACATCACTATTTCCTGTAATCTAGCCTGCTGTCTTGTATTGTCAAACCCTGTCACTCAGTTTTGGGCTACTGTCTCCATGAAAAACAAGGAAGAAAATAAAATGTTATTCTATTACTTCATATATACCATTTGTGTAGCCACCATCAACCAGGCATAGTCATAAGAGAAAATGTAGTCATGTAAATCAGCAACCCGCACAATTTCAGTAAAATAAAGCAGATTGGGCACACAGCAGTGTTAAAAATTCCACAACTAAGTATCATATGAAATCAGAATTGCCAAGACATGGAGAGCAGATGAGGTGGCTAAAGAGACCATCAGGTGATTGTTATCAATGGAATTACACTGGGGATGAATGTGATCTATTAGATTCAGTTACATTTCAGATATTATTCACGTCAGTTTGCTGTCTGATGCTTCCATCATCATTAGAGCTGGTCAAAACTCAGAATTTGTGTTTTGTGGGAAATTCTGACATTCAAAATTTCCTTTAGTCATCAATTGGAATGAAAAGTTAAAAAAAATCATTTTAGAAATATCAAAATGACCTTATCGAAGTGGTTCACTTCAACTATAATTTTATTAAGAAATAAAATATATAAAATTGTATATAATTATATAATATAAAAGTTGAGATGACTGTCAGAGTGAAGAACTTTGCCCTTATCAAAACTAAAACATTTTTATATTTTTTTCAAGGAAAATTTTGACACAAATCAATGCATTCCCATGAAATGTTTCACTTTTGGCAAATCAACACTTTCTGATGGAAGACTATTCCATCAGGAAATTTCTGACCAGCTCCAACTATCATCTTTTCCTCAGTCCCACGACTCCCAACCGATGAAACCATGTCCCTCAGACCACTGGATTCAAGGTGCAGTCCAGCAGGAAAGGCCAAGCAAATCCCCTTACTCCCAGGGCAGCAGCATTTGGTTAAGGTGGGATGCAATTCAGATCAAAACAAACTGGATGCATCAGGTTTTTTCTCATTTGGGACATACACACACAACCTTCCCAATGGAAAATTAGTTTTTCAGCCAGGGGCCCGAAGGAGTGAATTTTGCTGGGAGATATTTGCTTTTATTCAATATATTATTTTAATAATAAGCACTTTAGGCAAAGCAATAAATCACATGAATTTAAGAGACTTGTTTAGCAGCCATGACAAGCCACACAGCAAGAAGTTGAATCTAGCAAAAAGCATTACTTGAACAGTAAAACACTATGAATAGGATGCAAACACTGAAGCAGATTTTTCAGAGCTATTAGCATGCCATCAATTCAGTATTTTCCATCCATTTCATGCATTTAAAAGAATCTGTTCTTTGGCAATCACCCCAATTAAACAGATAGACCATTTATCTGGGATGATGCAAATTCAACTGCTGTTCTAAAAATAATCCTTTTTCCGCCTTTAGTTAATTTAAGAATCTGGGTTTTACATGGAGGACATCATGAATTACCAACACAATCCTCAATCTGTCCAACAAAAATGATATGTTGGAAAATTGCCACACTATTAGAAGCATCAGAGATGGATCTGTGGGCTGATACCGCAGCAACTTCACATCTATCATGCAACAAAATATTCAGTATTTCTTTTTTCACAGCCCTCGGGGTAGGGGCTGTGTGTCTTCTTATGTATTTGTACAGTTCCTAGCACAATTCCTGATCTTGATTAAGACATTTGGGTGAGATCCCAATACAAATAAATAATAGCAGCACTGTCCACGTAGCTAAACCTCTCATTCAGGCCCTCATAATGTCATGTCTTGATGATTGTCACTCCTTACTCTTCAGCTGACCCAACACGCACGTCACTCCCTTCTGAAACAAAGGAAATGCAACAATCACCTTCCTGTCCATTGCTCTATCATGTCGTCAACTGCGCTCTTTGAACCTCCTCCATTGCCTCCCTGCTTTCTACTCCACTAACCTCAAACTTTACAAAAAATGTAGCTTTTTATTGCAGTCTTATCAGATTAAAACCTTACTTTGTAAAGTTTTAGAATTATCATAATCAACAGACTTAAGAAAAATTTGACAGCCTAACATTTGTTCCTTAACCATACAATAGAGCTAAAACAAAAACATGTATATGAAACATTGAACCAAAAAGCAAATAATTGAAATAGTTGGCAGACCAATACACCTAAAACTCATTCTCTGCACACAAGTTCCTTTTCACCTTTATTGAACTGATTTAAAAGCACCCTAAAAGATTAAGCATTTACAAGGCAGAGTATTAGTCCAGTTTCAAGTTAATTGTCCATTTGTTCACTTTCTCTTTTGTTCTGCAGGGCTTGAGGCTATTGCTGCATAATTTAAGAAAGGAGACCAGACATTTTTTAAGTTCTTTGGTTTATCTTGATATGAACAAGTTCAGCTTTCCATTTTCATCACATGCCATACGCTGCTTAAAAGCCACTAGAGGAAGGCACTGCTTCCATGTTCTTACAATAGCACATTTCTTTTCCAGGAAAAACATTTTTACAAGTTTTTGTGTGTTAGCAGTTGCTATTCCTGCATTATCTATTCCTGAGATTATTTCCTGCAGGAAGAATTCAATACTTCTAATTCCAACAATATTTTTGGTAGCGGTTACTATTTTCTGCCAATATTTCTGTAGTTGGGACAGAACCAAATTATATGTTCTAAGCTCCCTTCTCCACTTGAGTTTCTCCAGCACTATATGAAGCACTTGTATCATAGCCCAATCTTTAGGGAGTAAAACAGAATCTATGTAAAGTTATTACAGAGAATTTCCATCAAATTACAGGCAATAGCACTACTTCTTGTGCAGTTAATTCTATTCTTCCTCAGTCATTTGAGAGTCAAATGCTTTTCTTCCTCATTTACCTTTAATGTTGTTCAAATTATATACACTTTTATAAATTCTACCTGTAATTCTTTTCCACTGAGAAACCAGGAATAAAATTGCCTCTAATAAATTATTGCTACTTCTTATTGCAAAACGCCACATCAGGCAATATAGGTACAAAGGGAGGTTATGAAGACCCCTTTTGTTCCTACAATACTGTTACTGCTGTGTTATAGATTTGCCACTCTGTAGTAACACACTATCACATACACTGTTCAGTGCTAGACTACCTTCCAAATTATTTAGGTCTTCCAGGACAAAGACTGGAAACTTAGTGACTATTTTACCTGATGTCAACCTGGTGTACTTTTTAAAAATTGAAATCCAAGGGTGACTTCTTGCCTGTGAGAGCAGGTCCAAGCGGAGTGGTAACAGCCACGGCAGAGCTACTGCCAGGCTCATGAGGGTCCCGTACCAGTACTGCCTGGGCCACGCCGGGGTGATCAGGAGGACCCGAGCCTTGTCCAACTTTATCTTTTCCAAGACCCTGCTGATTAGAGGGAATGGGGGAAAGGCATAGAGAAGCCTGCTTGACCAGGACAGGAGAAAGGCATCAGAGATAGCACCCCCTCCCCAGGCCCCCCCTGGAGCAGAACCGGGGGCATCGCCGGTTCTGTCGAGTCACTAACAGGTCCACCTGGGGAGTTCCCCACCTTTGGAAGAGCCGGTTGGCCATTTCCTGGTGGAGGGACCACTCGTGTTGCGAGGAGAAGTCCCTGCTTAGGCGACCCGCCTTCTCATTCCGGACGCCTGGTAAGTGGAAGGCCTTCAGGTGGATATTGTGGGCTACACAGAAATCCCACAGCCCGAGGGCTTCTTGGCAGAGGATCGGGCCCTGCCTTGCCTGTTGATATTGAACATGGAGGCCGTGTTGTCCGTGAGGACCTTGACTATCTTGCTTGCCAGGAGGGAGCGGAGGGCCATACACGCCAGCTGCACCGCCCTGAGTTCTTTGACATTTAAGTGTAAGCTCAGGTCTTGAGCCGACCACAGGCCTTGGGTCTGAATGCTCCCCACATGGGCACCCCAACCCAGGTCTGATGCATTGGACACCAGCTCCAACGATGGGGCCTCGTCCCTGAATGGGACCCCTTGGAACATGCTGCTTGGGGTGGATCACCACCTCAGGGAGGTGATCACCGAGTGTGGCACTGTGAGGACCTTGTCCATCCATCCGTGGCCTGGGAAAAATTTGAGGACAGCCAGAGCTGGAGGGGTCTCATCCTGAGTCTGGCATGACGTACGTGCATGCCGACATATGACCCAAGAGCTCCAGGCAAACCCTGTTGTAACCGGGAACCTTGTGACCGAGTCGATGAGACCCTTCAGGGTCTCAAACCTGTCTGGCAGGAGTGAGGCCTTGGCCGACACTGAGTCCAGGAGAGCCCCGATAAACTCTATGCATTGGACCGGGATTAACGTGGACTTGGTGTTGTTTACCAGCATGCCCAAGGCGATGCATGTGGACAGGAGGAGCGCCACGTGATTCCTCACCTGCGACTGGGAGGTGCCCTTGGCTAGCCAATCGTCCAGACAAGGAAAGATCTGGACCCCTCGCCATCTGAAGTAGGCCGCTACCACTGACATGCATTTTGTAAACATTCTGGGGGCAGTGAACAGTCCAAATGGGAGGACCATAAATTGGTAATGATTGTGTCCCACCACAGAAGCGCCTGTGCCCCTCGAATAAGTGGATGTGGAAGTACGCATCCTGTAGATTGAAGGCAGCGTACCAGTCCCCAGGATCCAGGGAGGGAATGATGGAGGCCTGGCCAGGGAGACCATGTGGAATTTGAGCTTCACCATGTGCTGGTTTAGGCCCCGTAGGTCCAGTATGGGTCTGAGCCCCCCTTTGGCCTTCGGGATAAGGAAGTAACGGGAGTAGTACCCCTTGCCCGTGAACTCCTCAGGCACTGCCTCTATCGCTCCTAATTCTAGGAGCTGTCCCACCTCCTGCTCGAGCAGGGCTTCGTGCAAGGGGTGCCTCAGGAGGGATGGGGGCGGGGGGTGGCTGGGTGGGGAGGAGGTAAACTGGAGGGAGTAACCCCGGGAGATGGTGCTGAGGACCCATTAGTCCGAGGATCCGCGACCATTCTGGGAGGAAAGCACACAACCAGTTGGAGAAGGGAAGCTTTATTGGCGTTGGATCCCTGATGAGGACTGGTGGGATGCCCCTGAGTATCCCGTCAAAAACACCTTTTCCCTGCCTGTTTGTCATAAGAACATAACATAAGAAAGGCCGTACCGGGTCAGACCAAAGGTCCATCTAGCCCAGTATCCTGTCCACCGACAGTGGCCAATGCCAGGTGCCCCAGAGGGAGTGAACCTAACAGGCAATGATCAAGTGATCTCTCTCCTGCCATCCATCTCCATCCTCTGACAGAGAGAGGCTAGGGACACCATTCCTTACCCGTCCTGGCTAATAGCCATTAATGGACTTAATTTTGTTGCCCAATCACTTAGTTTTGTGAGATCTTTTTGAAGTTCTTCACAGTCTGCTTTGGACTTAACTATCTTTAGCAGTTTAGTATCATCTGCAAACTTTGCCACCTCACTGTTTACCCCTTTCTCCAGATCATTTATGAATAAGTTGAATAGGATCGGTCCGAGGACTGACCCTTGGGGAACACCACTAGTTACCCCTCTCCATTCTGAGAATTTACCATTTATTCCTACCCTTTGTTCCCTGTCTTTTAACCAGTTCTCAATCCATGAAAGGACCTTCCCTTTTATCCCATGGCAGCTTAATTTACATAAGAGCCTTTGGTGAGGGACCTTGTCAAAGGCTTTCTGGAAATCTAAGTACACTATGTCCACTGGATCCCCCTTGTCCACATGTTTGTTGACCCCTTCCTTAGAGGGTCCAGGCTGGGGGGCAGGTCGAGACTGCCTATGAGGGCGTCTCTTATAGTCCCGCTGCTTCTTATGGGTGGCCTTGTATTTCAGGAGGGCAGCCAGGGCAGACGTCTGCTGCGGCTTACATTTAGATTTTGCCGGAGCCGGGACATATAGACCCAGCATCTGGAGGGTCGTGTGGGAGTCCTTCATGCCATGCAGCCTTGTATCTGTTTCCTCTGCAAACAGAGCTTTCCAATCAAACGGGAGGTCCTGCAAGGAAGACTGGGCCTCGCTGGACAGCCCAGAGAGCAGTAGCTTTGTCGCCCGTCTTATGTGCACTGCTGAGGCCATTGATCGCGCGGCCGTGTCCACAGCATCCGAGGCAGCCTGCAGGGAAACTCGAGCTGCCGATGTCCCTTCCTCCATGAGCACCCTGAACTCCTTCTTATCACACTCTTGAAGGGAGTCCTCAAACTTGGGCAGGAAGCCCCACAGATTGAATTTGTACCGGCCCATGAGAGCCTGATGGTTCGCCACCCGTAACTGGAAGCTCGAAGACGAATACATTTTCCTACCGAAAGAGTCCAGTCTCCAAGAGTCTTTGTTCTTTGGGGTCGGGGCTGGCTGACCTTGTCGTTCCCTGTGGTTGACCGACTCAACTACCAGGGAGTTGAGCGCCGAGTGGGTATATAGGTACTCATGCCCCTTAGCGGGTACGAAGTACTTTCACTCAGCCTTCTTTGATATAGGGGCCAATGAGACCGGTATTTGCCACAGGGCATTCGAAATCTTAGTCACCCCTTCATGGAGTGGCAAGGCCACCCTACCCAGTGCCGATGGGGACTGCAAGTTGAACAGGGAGTCCGCAGGCTCTTCCATCTCCTCTGCCTGGAGATGGAGGTTTGCTGCCACCCTCTTTAAGAGGACTTGGTGGGCCCTGATGTCCTCCTGCGGGATGAAGGGGGCGGGGCTGCAATCGCCTCAGCCGGGCAGAGCGAAGAGGCTGGCGCAGTGCTCAGGATGTCGGCTGGCACTGGAGGATCCACCACCTGGTCAGACTCTGGGCACGGTGCCAAGGACGTGTGTCCCACCGACTCCTTCGTCAGGGGGCTGGAGATAGAGACAGACGGAGCCTCCGAAACTCTGGCCACCGAGCGAGCTCCCACCGGGGCCTCGCTGGAAGCCACAGTGCCCACTGGTACCACTGAGCCGGCCACAATGCTCGGTGCCACTGCACTTGCTGTGGCACTGGCAGGGCCGCTGTCTGTGTTGGCCAGTTGGCCACAAACGGAGACCTGACTGGCATAGGATCCATTGCTGTCTCTCGACCGAGAGGAGTGGTGGTGCTGGGATCTGCGACAGTCACGAGACTGCAATCTTGACGTAAAGGACCAGTACCAATGGTAATAGCTGCTCCGCGAACGGCCTTGACAGGTGGACCCGCAATGGCGAGATGCAGGCGATCGATGCCTGAGGCTGCGATGTCTTGGCAGAGACTCGGAGTGGGAGTCCGAGCGGGAATGTCGTCGATGACCGTGCCGTGACCGACTGTGGTACCCCCTCTGGGACGAGGACCAACGACGACGTCCACCGCAGTCCCATCGATATCCGCTCTCTGAGAAGGACTGGTGCCGCGAGTCCCAGCCGGATGGAACCCAGCCCGACAGTCTAGTTGGCATTGGGGGCGATCCATGTGGACTCTGCCCTGAGCAGACGCTGAGCAGTGATTGGTGTCCGGAATGTTCCCTTGACCGAGACCGGTACCGAGCCGGAGGCAACTGCGGAGATCCCAACGGTGGCTTACCTCTGGAGTGCGGGGCTGACATCAGCGGAGCTCCGGGCACCAGCATGGACATGACGTCCTGGGCCTCCTAGAGGGCTTTGGGTTTGAAAGGCATCCGGACACCCAGAGAGGCCTATTCCGAAGGGGCCGGGCTACTCCGCTCTACATGAGTCGGAGGCCTGGGGCCTGATGGGGATTGAGGACGGCCCGACATGGGCCTAGCCTCTTTCCCAGACATCCCTCGATGCTGTTGCGAGGGGAAGTCTTGGTCCTCTTGGCATGTCCCATGGATGGGGAGTGGTGCCGACTGGTTGATGGCACCGGCTGATCGCCGCGTACCGACACCGCGGTGCCCGGTACCGGCTCGGAGAGGCATGCCGAGTTCGGGGTCAGCGCTGACTCCATCAGAATGGCCCGGAGCCTAATGTCTCTTTCCCTTTTAGTCTGGGGCTTAAACAATTTGCAAATTTTGCACCTTTCGCTGATGTGGGTTTCTCCCAAACAGCACAGTCTGTATGCGGGTCCACTTCTCGGCATAGAACGCTGACAAGAACTGCACAACCTAAATACCAGGGCTTGGGGCATGCCCCGGCCTGGGCTCACTGACTAACTAAAACCAACTATTTAGCTAACTAACTACAGGTACTAAATGAACGAATAGTTCTGGGGACAAGCTACAGCGAAGCTGGAGCAGAGCAGTTCTGATGCACCTTCACTGGCAGCAAGAAGGAACTGAGGATGGGGGGAGCACCCGGCTCCCCTTATACCTTGCCAGGCAGGCGCCACTCCAGGAGTCAAGGGGGCGCTCCCCCCCATGGGTACTGCTACGGGAAAAACTTCCAGCACCGGTGCACGTGGCGAGCATGCACACCTACTGTGGCATAGACATGAGCAATCACTCGAAGAATATAAAATTTGGCTGATAAAAGGTAATCGTGTTGATGTTTCTGCTAGATATTTGGCTTGGTTACCACACAACATATTAAGAAACTAGAATGATATAAAATTAACATGGCACATGTTAAATGGATTAAAAACTGGCTGACAGGCCTCAGTATAATTAAAACCAGGGTATCTTTACTGAGCGAGTGTATTTCTAGTGGGGTCCCACAATGTTTGGTTCTTGGGCCTATACTATTTAACATTTTTAATCAAGAACCTGAAAAAAAAACAAATTCACCAATAAAATTCACAGATGATACAAGGATTGGTGGAATGTTAAATAATGAAGAGGACAGGCCACTGACAGCGATCTGGAGCACTTGGTAAGCTGGGCAGAAGCAAACAGTATGCATGAATCAACCAAATGTAAAGCTCTACATATAGGAGCGAAGAATTTAGGCTACACTGTCAAGCTGGGGGGACTCTATCCTGGAAACCAATGCTTTGAAAAAGACTTGGAAATTATGGTGGATAATCAGTGGAACATGAGCTCCCAGCACAAAGGTGTGATCACAAGGGTTAATGCAGTCTTTAGATGTGTAAACTGAGATATCAACTAGGAATAAGGAGGTTATATTACCCCTATATTTGGCACTGGTGCAACTGCTTCTGGAATACTGTATCCAGTTCTGGTATCCACAATTCAAGAAGGATGTTGATAAATTGGAGAGCGTTCAGAGAAGAGCCACAAGACTCATTAGAGGATTGTAAAACATGCCTTATAGTGATAGACTCAAGGAGTTCTATCTATTTAGCTTAACCAAAGGTGTTAAGGGGTAACTTGATCACAGTCGAGACGTACCTCTGTGAGGAACAGAAATTTGATAATGGAGGGCACTTCAATCTAGCAGACAAAAGTAAAACAAAAATCAATAGCTGGAAGTTAAAGCTAGAAATTCAGACAGGAAATAAGGTGCAAATTTTTAACAGCGAGGGTAATTAACCATTGGAACATCTTACCAAGGGTTGTGGTGGATTCTCCATCCCTGGCAATTTTAAAACTCAAGATTGGATGTTTTTCTAAAAGTTATGCTCTAGTTCAGTGTTTTTCAAAGTTTGGTTAGCGACCCAGTGCTGGGTCGCGACATGTAAGTCACTGGGTCGCCTTGCTCAGCACCCAGGGACTCTAGTGGCTCTGGTCAGCACTGCTGACCTGGACATTAAAAGTCCCATCAGCGGTGCTGCCCAGCTAAAGCAGGCTAGTGCCTCCTGTTCCAACATCGTGCTGTGGCCAGCAGTGGGTCCAGCTTCTAGCGGGGGGGGGGAATATAACCTCCTTATTCCTAGTTGATATCTCCCAAAACCCTCATCCCCAGCCCAGAGCCCTGACCCCCTCCTGCACCCCAACTCCCACCCAGAGCCACCTCCCATACCCTGAACCCCTCATTCCCAGCGCCATCCCACAGCCCTTAACCCCAAACCCCAACCCTCTGCCCCAGCTATGAGCCCTTCCCACACCCCAACCCCCTCATCCACAGCTGTGTTGGGTCACGGACAACAATTTTCTTCAACTGGGTCCCCAGAAAAAAAGTTTGAAAACCACTGCCCTATTTCAAACAGGAATTAATTCAGGGAACTCCTATGACCTGTGTTATACAGAAGATCAGATTAGATGATCACACAGATTATAAGGCCAAAAGGAACCAATGTAAGCTGCATTAATTTATAGTAGCAGTACACAATGGTAGGAATAACAGGGATTGGTTTTAAGTACCCTGCGTTATTGCCATGAGGTGAGAAAGAAAAATTGTAAACAGTTCCAAAACAGAGGTATTCCATGGTGCTCATGAAAAATAGTCCTTTATTTGAAGGATTACCTGAGGTACATTTGCTACACATTGCGATGGCAAAGGTTTGAGAAGAAGTCTGACCACAGTTCCTATAATCTTCTCTTTTCTATTCAATGCATTTTGAAGAGTTCATATTCCAAAGCAGTGTGCAAGAATGAATGTAATGTAGCAACACAACAAGGAAGAGAATTTTAAGAGTGGAGCATCAGTATTTTAGAATGAGTCTATTGTAATAGCCTGGAGGGGTCACAATAGGATGGGGCTTTCAGGTATTCTGGTGATAATGAAGATCAAAGATCCAAAATATGTTACTACTAAAATTTTCCCTCAGTCATGTCCCTTAATTTCTATTTTTTATTCTTTCATTCCTATAGTTTCTGCAGACCCAAACCAGGACATCTACACTAGAGAGGCCAGATCAACAGCACACTCTGAAAGAAGGTAAGTGTTCATCCTGGGAGCCATGGTAGTGACATCAGCTGCCTCCTCCCGAATAAAGAGGAAACAAGCAGGGAGAACTGGAAGTCCTGGCACAGTCAGGGAACTATGATGTGATTGGAATAACAGAGACTTGGTGGGATAACTCACATGACTGGAGTACTGTCATGGATGAATATAAACTGTTCAGGAAGGACAGGCAGGGCAGAAAAGGTGGGGGAGTTGCGTTGTATGTAAGAGAGGATTATGACTGCTCAGAGCTCCGGTATGAAACTGCAGAAAAACCTGAGAGTCTCTGGATAAAGTTGAGAAGTGTGAGCAACAAGGGTGATGTCGTGGTTGGAGTCTGCTATAGACCACCAGACCAGGGGGATGAGGTGGACGAGGCTTTCTTCTGGCAACTAGCAGAAGTTGCTAGATCGCAGGCCCTGGTTCTCATGGGAGACTTTAATCACCCTGATATCTGCTGGGAGAGCAATACAGCGGTGCACAGGCAATCCAGGAAATTTTTGGATAGTGTAGGGGACAATTTCCTGGTGCAAGTGCTGGAGGAACCAACTAGGGGCAAAGCTTTTCTTGACCTGCTACTCACAAACAGAGAAGAACTAGTAGGGGAAGCAAAAGTGGATGGGAATCTGGGAGGCAGTGACCATGAGATGGTAGAGTTCAGGATCCTGACACAAGGAAGAAAGGAGAGCAGCAGAATACGGACCCTGGACTTCAGAAAAGCAGACTGACTCCCTCAGGGAACAGATGGGCAGGATCCCCTGGGAGAATAACATGAAGGGCAAAGGGGTCCAGGAGAGCTGGCTGTATTTTAAAGAATCCTTATTGAGGTTGCAGGAACAAACCATCCCGATGTGTAGAAAGAATAGTAAATATGGCAGGCGACCAGCTTGGCTAAACAGCGAAATCCTTGCTGATCTTAAACGCAAAAAAGAAGCTTACAAGAAGTGGAAGATTGGACAAATGACCAGGGAGGAGTATAAAAATATTGCTCAGGCGTGCAGGAATGAAATCAGGAAGGCCAAATCACACTTGGAGTTGCAGTTAGCAAGAGATGTTAAGAATAACAAGAAGGGTTTCTTCAGGTATGTTAGCAACAAGAAGAAAATCAAGGAAAGTGTGGGCCCCTTACTGAATGAGGGAGGCAACCTAGTGACCGAGGATGTGGAAAAAGCTAATGTACTCAATGATTTTTTTGCCTCTGTCTTCACGAACAAGGTCAGCTCCCAGACTGCTGCACTGGGCAGTACAGCATGGGGAGAAGGTGACCAACCCTCTGTGGAGAAAGAAGTGGTTCGGGACTATTTAGAAAAACTGGACGTGCACAAGTCCATGGGGCCGGATGCGCTGCATCCGAGGGTGCTAAAGGAGTTGGCGGGTGAGATTGCAGAGCCATTAGCCATTATTTTTGAAAACTCATGGCGATCGGGGGAGGTCCCAGATGACTGGAAAAAGGCTAATGTAGTGCCCATCTTTAAAAAAGGGAAGGAGGAGGATCCGGGGAACTACAGGCCAGTCAGCCTCACCTCAGTCCCTGGAAAAATCATGGAGCAGGTCCTCAAGGAATCAATTATGAAACATTTAGAGGAGAGGAAAGTGATCAGGAACAGTCAGCATGGATTCACGAAGGGGAAGTCGTGCCTGACTAACCTAATTGCCTTCTATGATGAGATAACTGACTCTGTGGATGAGGGGAAAGCAGTGGATGTGTTATTCCTTGACTTTAGCAAAGCTTTTGATACGGTCTCCCACAGTATTCTTGCCGCCAAGTTAAAGAAGTATGGGCTGGATGAATGGACTGTAAGGTGGATAGAAAGCTGGCTAGATCATCGGGCTCAACGGGTAGTGATCAATGGCTCCATGTCTAGTTGGCAGCCGGTTTCAAGCGGAGTGCCCCAAGGGTCGGTCCTGGGGCCGGTTTTGTTTAATATCTTTATTAATGATCTGGAGGATGGTGTGGACTGCACTCTCAGCAAGTTTGCAGATGACACTAAACTAGGAGGTGTGGTAGATACACTAGAGGGTAGGGATCGGATACAGAGGGACCTAGACAAATTAGAAGATTGGGCCGAAAAAAACCTGATGAGGTTCAACAAGGACAAGTGCAGAGTCCTGCACTTAGGATGGAAGAATCCCATGCACTGCTACAGACCAGGGACCGAATGGCTAGGTAGTAGTTCTGCAGAAAAGGACCTAGGGGTCACAGTGGACGAGAAGCTGGATATGAGTCAACAGTGTGCTCTTGTTGCCAAGAAGGCTAACGGCATTTTGGGCTGTATAAGTAGGGGCATTGCCAGCAGATCGAGGGACATGATCGTTCCCCTTTATTCGACATTGGTGAGGCCTCATCTGGAATACTGTGTCCAGTTTTGGGCCCCACACTACAAGAAGGATGTGGAAAAATTGGAAAGAGTCCAGCGGAGGGCAACAAAAATGATTAGGGGTCTGGAGCACATGACTTATGAGGAGAGGCTGAGGGAACTGGGATTGTTTAGTCTCCAGAAGAGAAGAATGAGGGGGGATTTGATAGCAGCCTTCAACTACCTGAAGGGGGGTTCCAAAGAGGATGGAGCTCGGCTGTTCTCAGTGGTGGCAGACGACAGAACAAGGAGCAATGGTCTCAAGTTGCAGTGGGAGAGGTCCAGGTTGGATATCAGGAAAAACTATTTCACTAGGAGGGTGGTGAAACACTGGAATGCGTTACCTAGGGAGGTGGTGGAGTCTCCTTCCTTGGAGGTTTTTAAGGCCCGGCTTGACAAAGCCCTGGCTGGGATGATTTAGCTGGGAATTGGTCCTGCTTTGAGCAGGGGGTTGGACTAGATGACCTCTTGAGGTCCCTTCCAACTCTGATATTCTATGATTCTATGAAAGGACTTTGGACCAAATTATCTCAACTGTGTCCAGCATCCACTGTGTGCAGCTAAAATGGTGACTGCAAAGAACAACTTGTGGCTTCCAATCCAGGGGCCAGTTTTCCATTGGCCTCCTCATCAGTGTCCTTCCTGGAGCTGCTCTACACAATGCCAACTGACTACAACCTCAAGGGACCACCATGCCAGTGGGGTTCACCCTAGTGTAGTGGCACCATGCTTAAACTTTTGCCCCCTACACTTAGGATGGAGAAAGATGAAAGATGTGGTCCTGGTGGCTTTATGCTATCTAGTGACTCTCCCATGCCAGGGGACTCATCAGCTAGCAGCTGAGAGTCTACAGAATAAACTAGATGTGAGTGTAGAAAATAAACTGGCCAATGTATATAGAAGGATCTAAACCAAATGTTGGATCCAAGTTTGAAGAAAGCTGAGATTTGGATCTAAATTTTATGCCTCAACTCCATCACTAACACTACAAACTAGCCCTCACAGCACAAACACACAGAAATGATCATTTCAAGAACACACAATGCAGTTTAGATTTTGATTCAATTTTTTTAATAATAAATTGTGCCAGTAGAAGCTTTCAAAGGCAATGATATATCAATAAATAACAGTTAAATTGAGTTCCTGAGAAAGAACCTACCACATGAAAGAATGTCAGATAGATGTAAATAACAAACAAACAAAAAAGCAGTAATACTGAATCTTACATGGACTGTCACAACACAAGCACTGCATACCTCATAGCACTCCTTTCATACAAATGTAAACAAATACACAATCATTTTTGTTTCGTCCAAACTGATTAATTTATATGTGTTGTTGCTTAGATATCTAAACAATGGATAGGATAGGATATGCTAAAAACATTAAGGAATAATATGTGGAGTAATATATGGAAAAATTCTGAAGCTCCAGATTTAAAATAAAATAATAATAATAAAGCAAAGACACACTGAAGGAGTGTTGTCCTCAATGTTATTATGTCAATCACTTAAATAGGACTATTACACTAATCTGAATTAAGATTTTTTTTGTTTATCTATTTAGTTATATATAATAAAAGTAAATATGTATGGCTTAATTATCTTTAGTATTCCAATATCACTTTGAATAATTCTCACATCTATATATAGAAGAAAAATACATATTTTAACAAAGTTAAGATTTCATATTTCAAAGTGCCTATCATTTGATAGGAATGAGGGACTGTTGTGTTCCATCACAGCAATATTTCCATTGAAGAGACAACAGGACAGAATAGCTTTCTAACAATGCTAACTTTTTCAAACCTTAGTGCCTAAAGTTAGATTCCCAAATCCTTAGTTAGACAACAAAAATATAAGTGGCCTGATTTTTTAGAAGTGCTGAGCACCGCCAAATCCCACTGATGTCAATGTGAGTTGTAGGTGCCCAGCACCTTCTATAAAGTGAGTCCATTTTTATTTAGAACCCTAAATATGGATTTAGGCACCTAGCTTTAGGCATTAAGATTTGAAAATGTAGACTGGATACTATGTGTTACGGATAGTGAGTGTTAAATGGTGAAGTTTTAACTACTGATCACTGTGCTTTGTGTGCTACATGAATGAGCTAGATTTAGACTGTTGCCACAAGGAAACTGTAAATAATGGTTTGCAATTTACTCTTCTTAGGGAGATGTGTGTGCAGATGATACATGTTTACTATAATTGACCTCTTACATCAAGACCACAAAAATCACTAATCAGTTATAACTTTGCAATTTGTCCAAAATTAATATTGGATACAATCATAAAAGAGAAAATCATCCACACAATACATTATCAACACAGGTTTAAAATGGTCTAATTTTAGACCCTCAGTAAAAATGGATTCACAGGACCTGCCTGTGAATGGCAAGAAACGGCCATTTCATATAGAAAAACACTGCTCATGCAACATTCTTCACACACCAGACACTGAAATCACACCCAAATTGTCACTTACTCACACTTTCTATTACACCCCAACAAGCGGAAAAAAATAAAGCAGCTTTAAGATTATGTCACAACTTTGAAATGTGGAAAATACAAATTAAACAAAAATCACGGTGTGAATAAAATGGCATCTGTAAATTTAGAAAATTAGAGAGCAGTTTTTCTTTTAGTTTTTTAACATTATTGCACAGAGACCTTTCATCACATGTTCTTCAGCTTTATGCATTTTTCCTAAATGTGAAATAATAAGTGCCATGGATAAAATAAAAAACATAGAAAAGAAGAACAGCAGCATGATTTGTCAAAGTTAATCCCTATAATTTAGTAGGAAAAAAAAACTGCTATAAACAAAATAAGTGCTCTTTACTCATTTAAAAAATAACATTGCGTAAGTCTGTAAATGCTGATCGGAGTAGGGGATGTTGACTTCAAACAAAAATAGGCCTGGCAAGGCTAGGCTGCTGGCCTTGCAGATTTTGGTAAAGACCAGGAATTCAAGTGTAATTATCAACATAGCTATTTACAATGAAACTGACCTGAACTTAGAATGCTCATTTAGGACCTGGTCCTGCAATCTTTTGACTCCCCAACTCACAATGGCCTCAACTGGAGATACGCCTGAATAAGAACTGCAAGATCAGGTCCTAAATGGTCAGCTAAAGGCCCTCTTCTACTTGTAAATAAGATTATCTGGAGTACTCAGTACAATAATTTACACATATACAGGTTGACAGGCTCCAGTCTGATCCACCACATCTTTGTTTTCTGCATCAGACTTCTCAGACTGGCTAGATTCAATTCCAGAAGGCTTTGGGTATCTAAATGGATATCCATTGTCATCAAAAAACCTTCGGAAAGTAAACTCATAAAAGGCATGCTCTGTGTGTTTACTGTTTGAAGAGGCTAGTGGGTCCCATGTCCTCGTACTGTCCCCACTAGTGTCATTCCAAGGACTTTCTTCTTCAACCGGGTCAAAATTTGAGGTGTCCATTGGATGGCTGATCTTTGGAACATAGGGAGCTGTCTGTCTGCGGATATCAGTGGAGAAGTCTATTGAGTTAAAGAAAGGATGGGCCTTAATATCATCTGCTCCACTTCTTCCAAGTCTCTCCTCAGCAGCACAGCAGAGTTTTGTGATAAGATCACTTGCCTCAGGGCTTAGCTTGATCTGCAAGGGAATGTGCAGTGTGTTCTCCCAGTTTATCACCTGAAGAGGAGAAAGATATTCAACATCATCTTTTAATCTTTTGAACAAAGGCTCTTCATTTGTCAATGCTGATTGAGCTAAAGGTCACCTCACACCCACAATTTTTACTTTTGAAAGGCAAGAATCCAGCGGTCTGATGACTTTGCAAACATGCTGCTCAGTGAGAGCAGTACAGGAAAAATTGTGAGGGATGGACATGAAAACAACAATAAAGATTTGATCCCGTTTCCTATACAAATATTAGAGAACAGCTGCAAAGCTAAAAGGAAAACAGATTTTAGCTCTGAAATGTATATGCTGAATACTTCTCACAGGCCAGATTTAGAGGGCATTCTAAGCAGAAAAAGAGGAGAAAGTGTAAATTTAACTTGTTTTTAAAAATGGTTATTCCTGTTCTGCCCCTCTTCCCACTCTGTGAGATTGTATTCTGGGAATATTTCAGTGAGCCAGAAACAACACGTGCAATCTATGGTATCACTGCAGTCATAGAACTGTGTCTTCTGGGATGTATTTAGTGAACAAGGAAATACCACTGCATTACAGACAGGAGAAAAAAGAAATTTAAACAGTGTCAGTTCGAATTTATTCCTAGCTAAATGCCCCCACAGCCAAGTTTGAATGGATACGCAGCACAGACATTTCTAGGCTAAATTCAACATTCATTTAATTTTGCAATTTGCCTTTAAAGAGACGGAGGGAGAGATACCCCCTTCTAATAAAAAGAATTGCAACCACTGCTCAACTTTGGAATATTGAAATTGCAAACTGTGATGTTATAATTAACATATGATTTTCAATAGCAAAATCCATGGTGAACAATTTAAGAGAAGGTGCTTCTCTTTAGGTGTAGTACTTGAAAACAATGTTCCCATACAGATTACCAGGTTGCTGAATAAAAATCCAGACAGCATTCACCTAAGAGTTGTGCAGTCACAATGTCAAGGAAAGTAAATATTTGAATTAGGACCTGTCCCATCAAGAGAGAGGAATCCTCCTCCTTCCCCCACCCCATTTTAAAGCAGGGAAAATTTAAGCATTTTAGAAAGGAGTTGCTAAAATGGGATATTCAGCCTCTGGGAGGCTGGAAGGATGAACTTGTGGTTAAGGCACTGGAGTGGTATACAGGGGTTTCATTCCCAGCTCCACGTGTCAGTTACGGCCTGATTTTTTTTTTTAAGCTGCCATTGACTTGGAGGAGATTTGTGATTGCTCAACATCTTTGAAAGTCAGGCCTTTAATCGGTCTTTGCCCTCTCTGTACAATGGGGATAACACTTCCCTATCCCACAGCAATAGGACAAGGATACATGAACATCTGATGTGCTCAGATACAGATGAGCAGATAAATAAAAATAAGATCTATTTGGAATTCTGCTTTAACCTACCTTTAGTTGGGTTTCTGTGGGAGTGGAGGCCAGAAAGGGAGGCTGCCCCACTAACATCTCAAAGAGAATCACCCCAACGCTCCACCAGTCACAGAGCTGAGTGTATCCTGAAAAGCAGGCAAAAGACAGTATCCCGCGACCAATAAGAATTTGAGTACAGACGTTGTTTCCTCTTCCAATTTAAATAATATTGAAAAACACAGCCTACGTTTTTATCTTCTCTCACACCTTTTCATTCTCAGTTGTGTGATTTGTGACCTAAAATTAAGTTACTCAAAATCCATATTCCTGTGTGCCTTCTGCTGGCTGACCCAAATTCTACTCCTGAAAGCAGAGAAATCCTAATCCTGGCAGCTAGAGATCATGCTCCATATTTTTAAGCACGACACTGGTGACTGACAGCTGACAGGGAGCACATAACTAGACAGAGCAAGGACTTTGTCATGCATCGTTCTGGCCCTATTCTGCCATGGAGCACATACTGTTCCTCAGAGGAAAATAAAACACTTGATGACTGATCTACTACCAAGATTATATAGAAGTGATGCTGAATTTTAAAATACAGCTCAGGGACACACACAGCAGGGCTCAGGGGATAGGTGAAAGGACACAATCTTTTACTGGATTCCATGCAAACAGGAGCAATTTAAACCAGTCATTTCCTGAGACTACACAGTAAGGTACAAGTTTGAGATTTTAAAGCCAACTAGAGGAGTTAGTCATTGATTTTATTGGAAGTTTGTGTGGCTAAATCCTCTAGTGCGTGATGTAAAGTCTATTGAAGCTAATGGAAAGGCGCCCATGGACTCCAGTGGACAAACGATCAGGCCTCCAGTGAACTTGAAAATCTCAGTTCATAACTATACAATTTAGAGCTCATGTCAGCACTGCATGGGCATCCACAAAGCATTAGCTAAAGTCCCCAAGCCCTGACCTGATGTTCAGTGTAAAACATTAAAGGTTCTTCTTCTTTGGCTGCCCAAAATCCTGGCCAGGAAGAGATATCCCCAGGACATTATAATTTCCATGCCACAGTCTGAATTAGTCAGTAGATAACCTCCATTGGCTGCTCATTGCCCTACGTGAATTAGCTAGTGCTTTCAGTCCCATTCCTAGTGCCCAGCTTGGTTATCTGTCTCACAGTAAAACAATATCATTGCTGACACCTTTATTAGCTGCCTCAGCAGAAAAGCCAAGAACTGAATGGCCATGGAGGCAGAAGTGCCATCTCAACCCTCAAGGTGAATAGTACTGAGGCACATTGGTATGGTGCATGAAGAAATTTGCACTGGGCAAACAGTTGACTTAACATCCAGGCTGTCAAACTGACACCGGTCCCCAAAATTATATTTACTTTAAAAAAAAAAAAAAAAAATCAGCATTCATTTAACAGAAAGAAAACAAAATAGAGCTCATCTACCTTTGCGAAGCAGTACTTCAGGAGCTATGTAATTGGGGGTCCCAACTAATGAGTGGGCTAAACATCTCTGATGCTGCTTTTTGGCTCTTTGCTCCAAGGTTTTCAACCTATCGCCACATCTACAGTTGGACACATCATCCCAAAGATCACTGGGCTCCATGCTGTCTTGTCTGCTATGGCTCCCTTTCAAACAGAAAAAGGAGGAAATAAAGAAAATGTTTATTTTAATAGAACTATTTATAAAACAATTGTCAACTAGCGAGAAAAACAGATTACTAAATGGCTCATTGGGCCATCCAGTATTTTCCCCTCTCTCACGAGCAAAGAAGAATAGGTTTAATCTGAAAATTCTCCATTTTTGGCTAATTTTCCATAATGAGCCCCATTTCTCAGTCCCTTACTAAACCTTTCAGAAACACATCTCCAAGTAAAGACCAGAGGGGTGTAATAAGTTTGGGATGTCTGTACAGATGGCCCTATGGCTACTGGTCAGGAATGAACAGTGCCTGAACAATGGCATGAATATGATCACTGGGGCCAGGAATACATCAAATGAATTTAATTTATGGTTAGTTCCTTTTGCCACCAGTAGGGATCCCCCCCTGAAGCCAGCGAGAACTGGATGTTTATTGCTATCGCAGCAGTTTAAGCTACTGATGGGGACTTAAACTAGCAGTAGTTGAAAGCAAAGGACTGAACCACCAAGGGTATGTCTTCTCACGGCAAAACAAAATAACTGTGGCAGCAAGTCTCAGAATCCTGATCTACAGATTTGAGGTTGCAGGGCTTGCGCTGCGGCACTAAAAACAGTAGTTTAGACACGCAGGCTTGGGCTGGAGCTTAGACTGTGAAGCCCACCCACTCCCCAGGCTCCAGAGTCTGAGCCTGAAGGACTACATGGCTATTTTTAGCACCGTAGTGTGAGCCCGAGCCTGAACATCAGGGTTCCGAAACTTGCTGCCATGGGACTGGTTTGTTGTTTTTTTGCTGAGTAGACATATCCTTAAATACAGCAAATTTAGCCTGAGAGACACCAAGCCACTGGCTTAGGCCTCTTCACCTTTATCATGTATAAAATGTTCAGTATACTCTAAGCTAGCACATTTGCAGAGAGACCACTATTTATTTCAAGGTGAAATAATACAACACGCATCACAAATAGTACACATAAGAACGCTACCTTTCTGATAGTACTTTGAATTGTGAGTCCATCTGAATCCAGTACAGAGCCCAAAATCAGTCAGTTTGATATGCCCATCAAGGTCTATCAAAATGTTGTCAGGCTTGATATCTCTATGGATAAATCCCATTTTGTGTACGCTCTCTATGGCCAAAGTGAGCTCTGCAATATAAAAACGAGCTAGATGTTCTGGAAAGACCTCCATCCGTATCAGCAGACTCATCATGTCCCCACCAGGGATGTAGTCCATCACAAAGTACAAATTTTCTTTATCTTGAAAAGAGTAATAGAGTTTTACCACCCATTCATTGTCTGCCTCAGCAAGTATATCCCTTTCTGCTTTGACGTGAGCCACCTGGTTACGATTCAGTACATCCTTCTTTCTCAGGGTTTTCATGGCATAGAGGGCATGGGTATCCACTTTGCAGGCAAGGCACACTTCCCCAAAAGCACCAATACCTAGGGTCTTGATTTTTACAAACATAGATTTATCCATTTTGGCCCTCTTCAGTCTGTTGTAGTTGGACTCCTTTTGGTAGAGAATTTTCCTCATTTGCTCCTGCTCTGCTTCACAAAGGCCAGCCTTTATAAGAAAAACAAATCAGAACAGCCAGTATAATTACATTCACAGCCAGAGACTAATCAAACTAGCATTTTGAAAGCATGTGGTTAGGAGAAATTAACCATGAGCTCGAAGAGACACACATGAATTTGTTTGCGCTCTGTCTGTAGATATATTTTTGAAACTCTTGCAATTTCACTGCATCCTGGCCTATCACCTCAATTTTCTGTAAATCTTTGATCACTGCACTGAATCCAGTGTCTCCAGAGCGACTGACAGGAGGAGTTTATTTTAACAAGACAAGTCTGACCAGGAAATTGTGATTGTTCCTTTCAGGCATGGACCTTGCTACTGTGATCCATGCCTTTGTCATCGTGAGACTGTATTACTACTGTACACGCCACATGGAATTACACCTTAAATCTATCCAGAAACTTAAGCTGGTGCAAGATGCAGCAGTCCATTTATTAAGTGGTGCTTCTCGGTGGTAGTATATGTTATCAGTGCTCTGTTATCTGCAATGGATTTCTGTTAGTTTCTGGGGGGAGTTTAAGGTGTTGATTCCGACCTAGGATTCTAAATGGGCTGGGACCTGCCTGCTGAAGAGACTACCTTTCTCCCTATGCCACGTTGCCACAGATGACTCAAGCTCAAGGGCCTCTGCTGATCACCTTTGTTATATAAGGGAGAGAGCTGCTGGCACAGCATTCTCTATAAAGGTCCCTTTCTTTTGGAATGCTCTGCCCCCAAGGTCCAGAATTCATTGGCTTTCTGGGCACTCTGCAAAACCCATCTGTTTAATCAGGCATTGGCTGAAAGCTGAGCCAACTGAGAGTGGGATTTCTGTCTGATGGGAAAGTGCAATGTGGGGGCGCTAAGCTGTAGTGTTCAGAGGACTGGAGGTCAAGTGCGCCATAGAGTGGGAGGAAAGGGTGTTGCTGCCGCTTTGGTTGATATTTATTTTGCATCTTGCGTGCCCTGGTGCTTTTAAAACATATGTCAAAGGCTCACAAAGCTTTGATGTGGAGTCTATATAAAAGTGAAATCTACAAATAAATAAAAAGAAGAGAAGGGGAGATTAAGGGAAACCTGCAGGACAGGTAGGATGAATTGCCAGATTCAAGCCAAAAAAACCCCTAGTAATAACATTTTTAAAAGTGAGCAGAGGTACATACGTATGTGAAATACAAAGGCAGCATCTACTATTTTCATGTGAAATGATTCTTGCAGTTTTAGAGATTCCTGGGAGTCTGCGCACTGCTGGTGGTTCAATCTAGGGGGAAAACTTTTGATATTCAGGATGGAGAATGTCACAGTACATCACTGTATTAATGGGCAGTTGGTGAAGTTGGGTTGGCTGGTGGTGTGTTTGGTTTTTGTTTTGATGCAAACTCCTTTTCAATAACAAAGTGAGGGGAGACATGAGAGATTGAAAAAAAGAGAAACTAACGCAACCTGGTTCCTTAGGGGCCATTTTCTGAACAGATCTGTGGCAGGACACTGTACACTAAAACCCAAACAATGCAACATTAATTGCAGTTTGCAATGAGAATCCTACACCATTAATGTAGTCACTAAAATTCTAATCTTTCACAGAGATTTTAGAGGTATTGTTTGTTTAACTCCTGGCTGCAATGTTGAGATTTCCCAGTGCAATATTAGCACCTGATGCAATTGACTTCAATGGAAGCTGAGTACTTAATTAATAATGCCCCAGTCTTGTAATCTATTAAAAAAGGCCACACTTAGAATTTTTAAAACTAAATATAAAAAGATACTAGACATATCAGACCATAGCTTGGGGTGTGTATCAGTTTCTAGTCTCATCTCCAGTTTTCAGTTGCTGAAATTTTCAAAAGTTCCACTTGGCAGAAATATTTCATGCTTGATTTCTTCCTGAAAGTGATTTATTTTTTAAAAGTTTAAGTGAGCAGTTCATCTGTTCCTTAATGCAAGGAGAGTGTGTGTATGCATGTGTGTGTAGGGAGGGGAGGAACACTTCAACAGTTTATATATATATATATATATATATATATATATATATATATACACATACACATATACATATATATACACACACACACACACACACCCCATTGGTTCCTAAAATAGGCTCCTAAATAAAAGTGAACTGGACTTAAGAGGTGCTGGGCACCTGTAGCTCCCATGGGATCCTAACTTTAGACACCTTGGTTTTACTTTATTCTTTTCAGTTGATTAATGTTACTCCTATACCAATCTGATCATGATTCATTTGTACTAAAATAAAAGAAAAACAATTACTTTGGCCATTTCTTGCTCCAGCTGTAACCTTCTGTTGATTTTTTGCTGGTAGGTCTTTAGGACATTCTCCACATGTTGTTCCATGTAGAACTTGAAGGCAAATGGTGAGTAACTCTTAATTCGGGATTCTCTTTTTTCCTCATCTTTACCATTTTTTCGCACTGGCACAGGAGATGTCTGGATCTGCTTTTTATCCTTGCTTGTTTTTTCAACTTTAGCATTTTTGCTGCTTTTGTCATTTCTTTCACTATTTTCCTCAGCTTTATTGCACGTTGAATTGGGGACTCCCCGGAGGGTCTGTTCTACACCCATGCACAAACAGTTTATATCAAATTGCTCAGAGCTACCAGGAAGTAACAGATGCTTAGGATATGGTGGTGGAGGACACCTGGGCTCTTGATTACTGTAATCAACATCTAGTTGGTAGGCATTAGCTCCTCCAACAGGAAGTGGGTGCTGTTCAATGATCTCTAGGCTGTCCACAGGTGGGGCTTGTGCAGGTAGCCAGCCAGGGTGGGAAGGCCCCACAGCTGTTTGAGGCTCAGGTCTCATCACTCTCATGCTCTTCACTGGTTGGAGAATATGAGCAGATGTGACTGCTGTGATGGTATTTGGAGATGTAATTGAAGGATCAGGTTTTCCTGGAGGAACCTGTCTTATAGATACCGGCACTTGCTGCTGCTGGTGGTTGTTAAAGGAGTTAGTTCTGCTTGGCACTGAGGCATCTGGTCTGAAGGATACATGTTGCCGTGGGGATGTTTCTATTCCTGGGTTTTGTAAAGAATCACGGTGTGATGGTGCTGCCGTTTGCCACTGCTGAACTTGAGGATTATTCATGTCATACAGGTCCATGTTCAAGCTATTTCTAGATGGAGCTATTAGATTCTGTGGTGGGCTGTCTGAAAAGTCATTAGCAAATGCTGGACCTCTGGCTATCACATGCATCTGGTGAGGGGAAGGGCTTGTTTGTTTGTGATGAGTATGTATATACAGACTGGCTGGTGCCTGCTGAAATGCATGACCAGAGTTATTTTGAACAGTCCCTTTATTTGGAAGATTTGCATATCCTCCCTCCTGCTGCATTTTATTTTGGAAAGATGGACTTCGCTGAACACCATACCCCATAGGTTCCCCCTGCACCATCATATGCTGCCTGCTGTAATGTGGGCTGTTTGAGCCATGAGTGGCCTGCAGCTGTAAAGCTTGGCTATTGTGATTAGTCACTGGATAATTAATCACAGGAGAGTCCATATTTGCAGAATATGTTTTTTGTTGATGGCTCCCAGGTGTGCTGTGAGAGGCTACTCCCGAAGGTCTTTGTACTGCAGCATTCATGGCTGCAGACTGAGAAGCAGAGAGTAAATAGTCCATGTATGTCCTGGGAACGTCACTAAGCATATTTGCACCTTCTGTTCCAAAGCTTGTCCCTTCATAGGCTGTATTACTGATCTGATGATAGGACGGAAAAGACTCATTTGATCCTTCAAAGCTTGGCCTGCGGGCTACGTTATTTGGCACAATACCCTTTCCTTTATAAAAAGACAAAAGAATGTTAGGAAACAATTCATCTGAACAAATTATATTACATAATCCATTCATCTATACACAAACAAATATTTTTATATTGCATCTGTGTTACCAAAATCAAACCAAACTAGATTAAGCTCTCTGACCATTTGAAGTACTAAGTATTATTATTAATAATCAACTGCAATTCTATAGGACTTTTCACTACATGAATCACCAGTAGTTTTACCAAATCATGAAAATAGAAGCTCAAATATTTTAGTTATGATATCATCAGCTTGGATTTAAAAGCTGAAACAGTATCAGAGCCATGAATCACAAAGAGCTGGGAGCAGCAGAGCTGAGGTCTGGAGAACTTGAAATGCTGCTGTCTAGGGCTGCTGCACCAATGGGAAAAGAGAATACTAACAGGCTACAGAACATCAAACATTACTACCATTACTTATCTGTATTACAACATGGTCCAAAGTGTGCTAAGTGCAACACACACAAATGTGTGTTTATAGATGTACATCGACATGCATACAACACATATGAAGAAGCAGCCCCTACCCCACAGCGCTTACACTCAAAACAGTGCACTACCTAATAAAACTGGCCAACATTTCATTATTTTATAAAATTAAGTCTCCTATTGCATGCAGCTGGGTTGGTTATTTATTTTTTTTTTTTATTATTTTTTGGTGATAAAATGCAGGGCCAAATTCATCAAGGATTTACTGTGGTTTATGTCAGTGCCAGTTATTACTCCTGAGAGCATTCTGCGCCAAAAAAATAAAAATTCTGCAAATTTTATTTGTCAAATAAATGTGGAGGCTCTGGCATGGCATTTGGGAGCCCAGGCCACTGGCTGCACAGAGGTGGGAGATCACCCTGCAGCCTCCCCACCCTCCACCCCGGGACACAGACTCAGCGATGAGGCTGCACTCAACCCTGACACAGTGCAGGGATAGGACCTGCCCCAGAAACACCCCAGGGCCCTGCCCCTCTGTGACAGGTGCACCAGGTGTGGACAGGCAGGCTCAGCAAGGCAGGATTGAAGTGTGGAGGGGCTGAGTGTGGAGGGATCCAGGTGTGGGTTAATGTGGGTGCAGGGAGGATCTGGATGCATAGGGGCTTGTTGGGGGGTTCTGTGTGCAACGGTAATGGGAATCTGCAGGGGGTCCAGGTGAAGGTGATTGGGGCTCATTAGTCTTGGTGTGCGGAGGATAGAGCTCGGCAGGGGGTCGGGGGGGGCTCAGCAGGGGGTTCCAGATGCTGGAGGAGTGGGGCTCAGTGGGGTGGGTATCCAGGTGCAGCTGGTTGGGGCTCAGTAGGGTGGGGATCCAGGTGTGGGTGGCTCATCGGGCTGGTCCAGGTGTAGAGGGAGTGGGACTCGTCAGGGTGGGTTCTGGGTGGGAGGCTCGGTGGGAGGGTCTGGGTATGAGGGGGTCTGGATGCACGGGGGTTGGGCGGATGGGAGAGCAGCCTCCTGTACAGTGATCTCTCCCCCTGAAGCTGAGGAGCGATGGGTGCAGGACGGGAGGGCAGAGTTTGCAGAACTTCCTACAGCCAAGGGAGAAATCTGGGGGTGGGTTTGACATGGCCCTGGATGCTGTGCAGGGGACGAGGAAGTCCGGTCCTCCCCAGCCCATCTGGAACTAGCTGCTGAGCCTGGCGCAGGGTAGGAGCCACCAACTGGGTCTTCCCCAGTCCCATCCCCTGCCCCACAGTAATCTACCTCTCTGCTGGCTGCCCTGGGCACCCGAAACATACTGCTGGGGAGGTTTGCATGACCGCTCTTTTGGCTTTCCTGTCAGAAAGTCATTTCTCTGAAGAGAAGCAAAAAAATCTGCGGGGGACATAAAATTCTGCACATGCGCAGTGGCACAGAATTCCCCCAGGAGTAAACAATTATCCCTTGGAGAAGGTCCACAGGGATACATATGGATGTGGAAGCAGAAATCTCCCATGTAGAAGTGGGATCATGCTGGGGCAGCACAGCCAGAAGAGTTATTGGCACTGGTTTGGAAGGGGATGTGGCTTGCGGAGGCATTAACGCAATATATCCACTCAGCATCTCTGCTGGCATGGCACACAGGGAGCATTGGCTGCAAACTGAAGCTGCTTCCCCATCAGGAACCCTGAAGAAAAGCAACAATGTGAACATTACTGTCCTCCTTTGGAGTTGTACATGGGGACTTGCTGGTACAGAGATGTAATTTACATTACCTAGGACAATGAATCAGATCAGACTGAGAAGTGTTTGGGTCTGTGAAGGTATATGACTCACCAGAAATGATTTTTGCCCACATCTTCCTATCTAGCAAGGCAAAATTTGAGGCTGCATATCTTTCATCTGGAAGGGTTTACGTCTTAGTGTATTTTGTAGTGTCCACTAACTATGGCCATAGAGAACACTGATTCTTTCAGTCTCATCCAGAGCTGATGTCAGATAGGCTCCATTTGGCTCTCAGTTGAATGCTAAAAATGTGCTATCAATTTTAATATTAAAAAAGTTAAACCAGATAAAGAAAGGAAAAGGATTTGAAAACGTACATGCCATAGACCGTAACTGGAAATCTCTGAAGCAAGGGTTTAAACGCTCACACCCGGAATCTAAACGCTTCCAGCAAAGCTTGTATGCCATCTAATCAATTGCAGGAGGCCTACACAACCTAGCATAAGTACTCTAATACCAAACAAATCAAAATGTTTTTCTGGCATGTCAAACAGACACACGCCAATCACAAGCCACCTGAGTTTGGCTTTTTTGAGGATAATGAAGTGAAGGCTTAAACAGAACTTAAAAGAAAAGGGCTTTAAATAGTTGCAGTAGTGATATGATCCTGAAATCTCCATAGTCTGGCATTCTGTTTAAATGAGACCACGATGTGATCAGGAAGTAAAAGCAAAAGAAAATGAAAAACAGATGGATAACTAGAACCTTTAGGCAGGAAAGATTGCAAGAACTGGGTTTCAAAAATGTGAACTGACCTACCAAAGGGAATATGTGCATTCAGGGGATAAGGATTTTAATATATTTGAAAGAAAAAAACCCACCCTATACATAAGGCAAAACATGGTTATTAAATAATTCTGTCAATATTATTTTAAATTCTTCCTAATGCTTATCCGAGGCCCTGTCTACACATGCCTTACACGCAAGTCCAAAAAGGAGAGAGGAACCCTGGCAATTACCTTTCTGTTTGCCAGATTATCATCTCCCATACAAAACACCTGGAAGGGGACCTGGGCTATGAAATCTTGGCAAGTACCCTACTTCCCCCTCACTCCCCTACACTGTCCCACTGAAAGTGCAGGATTTGTAGAAAAGGCAGCAGGGCCCATCCCCACACATGGCAGAACCCAGAGCCATATGTCACCACACAAGCAGCTCCTCCTTACCCCACTCCCTCATAGTGGCTACCAGGGACTGTACTCTGTCACCCCCAACAGGAGAAATGGCTTTGTCCCCAGCTTTTCCAAGTAACCTCCATGGGCCTTTTCCTTCCTCTGGCTTTCCCTCTTCCCAGCCACGCCTCATTAGACTTGCCCAGTCTTAACTCCCTCCCCAGCACAGACCCTGGACCAGCAGAGTGCCCTTATTGGGATCTGGAGCGGGGAGAGATAGTGAGGGAAGTTACTGCATTAAGCTAAATCAGTTTAAGTGCATCTATATTCGGGGGTTGTGCCACTGTAACTAAACTGATTTTAAGTTGATTTTGTTAATTAGTTAGGTACAAGTTTTCCAATACAGACAAGACCTTTGAACGTTACCAGTTACGTGTAACATATAAAAACCCACCTCTGGCCAGAGGAGTGGCCATCCCAAGGTTGCTGTTAAGCCCATCCCACTTCTCTTCCCCCATCCTGGTAATGACAATGCTATCCGATCCCATAGGTCAAGCTACTTAAATGAGTGGTTCTCAATCTTTCCAGACTCCTGTACCCGTCGGGAGTCAGATTTGTCTTGCGTACCTCCAAATTTCACCTCACTTAAAAACTACTTGCTTACAAAAATCGAACATAAAAATACAAAAGTGTCACAGCCACACAATTACTGAACAATTGCTTACTTTTCATTTTGTCTGTATGAAATGTTAGTTTGTACTGACTTTGCTAGTGCTTTTTATGTAGCCTGTTATAAAACTAGACAACTATCTAGCTCAGTTGATATACTCCCTGGAAGACCTCTGTGTACCCCCAGGGCTACACGTACCCCTGGTTGAGAACCAATGACTTGGAGGATGGCTATTCATTTTCTACCGGGCTATTGGTTACTCTGGGGTGGGTGGGTCTCTCTCTCTTTGATCAGAAATTCCATCCCGGACCTGAGAAATCCTCCCAATGAAAGTTTTGTTGAAACTAGCACATTCCTGCAAAAAAGTTTGTTTCAATGAATTGGAATCTTCCAACAAAAAAATATTTTGTCAAAAAAATTCCCAACCAGCTCCAGCAGAGAGGAAATGGATTTCTCGGTAGTTGGGCCCATTCAAATAAAATGCACTTTAATAAAGCCATCTGCAGCGTTATACATCTAGGAACAAGGAACGCAGGCCATACCCGCAAAACGGGGGACTGTGTCCTGGAAAGCAGGGGTTCTGAAAAGAATGTAGGGATCATAGTGGAGAAGCAACTCAAAATGAGCTCCCAATGCGATGCTGTGGCAAAAAGGGCTAATGCAGTCCTTGGAAATGTAAACAGGAGTGAGTAGCCTTGTGGACACTACAGAGTCTTTGCTGGTATAGCTATGCTGGCAGAGCCCGCTAGTGGAAATGTAGTGTAAGCCCACAGGAGTTCTGCTGGCATAGCTACCCTACCTCCCTGAATGACATTAGCTATGCCTACCAAAGCACTCTTCTGGTGGCACAGGTGTTGCTCCACCAGGGTTTGCCAACATAACTACGTGCCTGCTGCAGGGGTGATTTTTTTCACACTGCTAGCCAACATAGCTATGCCAGCAAAACTCTGTTGAGTAGAGTAGGCCTAGGCCTAGGAGTAGGAGGTGATTTTACCTCCGTAAATTAGGCGTAGATTTTTAACAGTGAGAGTGATTAATCACTGGAATAAACTACTGACAGAGGTTATTCTATATCTCTTGATGTCTTCAAATTAAGACTGGAAGCCTTTCTGGAAGATATGCTTTAGCCAAACACAAGTTATAATTTAGTCAAACAAGTTACTGTGCTCAGTACAGGGGCATGAAAGTTAATGGCCTGTGATATACAGGAGGTCTGAGCAGATGATCTAACGGTCCCTTCATGGATTCAATAGAATTGAAGGCCACAAGTTGCTGGGCATTTCCAGTCTGTGAGATCAGACTCTTGTTGAATCTAGGGACCTTGCCACAGAAAGTATGTCCAGTTTGCTGTGGCGCATGCAGGGCCTTGCCCTCTTTCTCTTTAAAGTGGACTACATAGAACAGGGTTGAGGCGCACTGGCAGCACTGAGTGGAGAAGCTGGTGATGCTGTTCCTGTGAACAGAAAACTCCTGCCCACTACTGTCAATTCAGCTCTTTTCACCAGCAACACATCCACTTTAAAAAATAAAAATATTGCAAGAAAGAGGGGTATAATTTAAAGGAAATGATGCTTACCTGGCGAGGTCTGTTTAATCACACGTACTATCTGTTCATTTCTAGGATCCAGATAGCCCATCTTACTAATGTACTCCAAAGCTGCTTCAATGCTTCTGCTGCCTGTCTGCTTCAGAGCTCGTACAGCCATCTCCTAAATAAAATTAAAGGCAGAGTAAGAGGTAAAGCATACAGTCAGACAAAAATCAAGAATGATCTCTTAGTCTAGGGATCAACAGGATTTTTTATATTTCAAACATTATACTATACAAATCAGGGCTGATTATGACCAATTGGACTTGTAAGTTTTCAGAATATCTGTGTGAGTTAAGTGACTTTTGTTTTTTTAAATACTCAAATTCTGGCAAGGTATTTGATACTCCACTCCCAAAATGGACTGCATTGTTCTGTGGTATGCCAAATGACAGCTAAAAATTCTGGTAGCTACAGTTCTTTAATATTATTTTCTCATTTGCTATAGTTCTACATTAGTGTAAATTTTAAAAAAGCAATTCAAATGTTGCTGCTATAAACAAACTCATATAAACAACATAGACTAAGAAAACCAGAATCATACACATATCTTAGGAAAATTCAAGTAAAACTCATCATACATGTTGGCACAGGTATTGTTTCAATGGCAAACCCTGCTAAAAAGCCAGGAGGTTCATTTAGTATAAACACTGTCCAGCCACCATATCCTGTAAGCTTCCCCCCATGTCTCTTCTCCCCCCTGCAAGACAACAAGTTAGATCTCTTTAGAACACAGGTTCTCAGGACAAATTTTTTGGTGGCCTCAGAGTGCGGCCACCAACTCTTGCTGGTGGCCACTCACACTTTGTCCTAAAATACTTAATTAACTTTAGAAAAAACAAATAAAAATGCATATTTACACATCCAAATCGTAGTAATTTATTGATTGCTAGCTAGTAAGTCTGCTGTGAAAAGTGATACTTGTATGTTTGTTAGTATCAGTTTTCACAGCAGACTTACTCAGTCCTGGCAAGCCTGGGGACAAATTAAGACCTGGATGGGGGGGCTGGGATAGGCAGCAGGAGCCAGGGGCGATGCGGCTTGGGAGGGACAACTGAAGGAGACAGTGGGGGGCCAGAGCCTGAAGCTCCATGACTGGGGGATGGGGATGGAGCCCAAAGCTGCGCAACCAGAGCCCGGGGCCCACTGTCGTGCAGCCAGAGCCTGAAGCCCTGCGGCTGGAACCTGCCACCCCAGAGGTAAATCCCAAAGCCTGAGCGCAACCTCCTCTGGGAAGGTGGGGAACTCACCGGCTGCCTGCTCCTCCAGCACTGGGCCCCAGCTGTCTCCAGAGCGGGGACAGGGCCCAACCCTTGCTTGCAGCCCCAGCAGCCAACACCAAGGCGGTGCATCCAGGAACAATAGGGAAGGGGAGGGGCTGCTGCTTTGCACGCCCTACCCCATATCACAGCCCAGGAGGCTGTGGCCGCAAGAAAAGCTGCTTACCTAGGAGGACGGCTGTACATTTGCTGTAGCCAAGAGAGCTGGTGTTTGAATCAAGCAACTGGGAGTTGGAGTTTAATACTATACGTACTTTGACAAACTCAGGATTCCTGTGTTCTAATCTCAACTCTGCACTTAAATTGGGGCAAATCTACACTTAAAATGCTGCATCAGGGCAGCTGCACGGATGCAGTTGTGCTGCTGTAACACTAAAGAAGCGCTAAGACGACAGGAGAGAACTCTCCTGTTGGCACAGTTAATCCACCTCCTCAAGAGGCGGTAGCTATGTCAGTGAGAGAAGCTCTCCCACCAACAAACCACTGTCTACATGGGAGGTGGGGGGGTGTCAATATAACAAATTGGTTCTCGGCCAATGGGAGCTAGGGGCGGGGGCAGCGTGCAGAGCCCCTGGCTGCCCCTATATATAGGAGGGGGAGGGGAGACATGCCGCTGCTTCTGGGAACTGCACGGAGTCATGGCATACGCAGAGCGGGGCAAACCCTGGACCCCACTCCCAAGCGATAGTTTGAGGGTCGGATTGAAAGGTCGGGTGGGCCAGACGTGGCTTGCAGGCTGTAGTTTGCCCATCCCTCATCTATCATGTTGATTCAGGAAAGCATAGCATGTCTATGCAAATGGAGGCCACATCTCAGGGACTTGCAGCAAGATAATAAAGCTCAATTCTTTTTGGTGGGAGTGATAGATTACATGCTACCATAGAGTAGAGAGGTTCTCGGAAAATAATAGAACAGTTCTTGGAGCTAAACTGATTTACAGCTCCTGAGGATCTACTCCCTCTTTTAAAATCAAAATAAGCACCGAATTATATGGTCCTCAGGCAAGTATTTTTATAAACAGAAAAGGCAGAAATGAGGCAAAAAAAATCTGCTTGGTGCAGTAACCAATGGTAATTTCAGGGCCAAAACATTCTTTTAGACAGAGGAATCAATCCAGCTCCCACCAAGGCCAACAAAAAGATTCCCACTGAGTGCAATGGGAGTTGGATCAGGCCCTTAGCTGCTGATTATTTTCTTTTCACTGAGCCAAATACTTTAAGTTGCATTATGGTTTGAGAAATCTAGCTGATGATTGTGTTTTAAGCTAACATTACAGCCAGCGGCCAGACTTTAATAAGAAACACAAGCTCGAGGTAGTGTGCACAGAAGTCACAAGGGAACAGATCAGTCCCAGCTGCACGTCATTCTTTACATTCTGTGTATTCTCTTTGGAGAATTCAAACACTCTCAGTGCAGTGCACCTTTTCTTTAGCATTGGCTGTGGCTGAAAAAAGAAAACAAGGGGGAAAAACCTGCTTTTAAAAATACGGTTACCTGTTAAAACATTGAGCAAGGAGATTTAAGTGGTCAGCTGCAGACCTGTGACATTCAATGTTTCTAATGTAAAAACTAAGGCAGTTAAGCAGCCACCAGGTCAGCATCTTATGTAAAGTATGAACTCAATAAGAGGGGGTGGGGAAGTTGTCTTCCATGTTTGGTGGTGTACAGAGAGGAATAGGTGTTTGTGTGCTTTCCAGCCTCCACAGCTACAAGCAGTGACAGTGGATTGCATAACCAGACAATGGTAATCATCAGATCTATTTTGCACTCCCACTATCCAGGGTTGCTGGAACAATTTATATAGTGCGAGTGCTTAGAGCCATTGAACCAAACTGTAAACCCTATATATAATGGAAACCACTTCAAGCCAGGGAGTGTGACAGCACCCCTAGTTCCATCCCTATGCCACTACCACAAGCCCTGAGCTGGTAGATAGCTGCTCTACAATAAGCAACAAGACTTTGCCACAAGGAAAGCTACCTCTAAGCTCTGATGCCCAACAGGGAATATCTGTATTTCTTTATCTTAGTGTATGCAGTGAAGGCTTTCCCCATTTTAGCCTCCTGCCTGGCTGGAGGCCATCATCATTGGCAGAGCCTAGCTTTCTTGCTGTACTACGGGGTTGTCCAGCAACATTTTTCATTCAAAAAGCTAGGAGTCACCAAAACATATTTATCATTGAATTGAAGATTGCTCAAGAGGTAAGTAGTACTTTTTCTGAGAACATTGCGTCTGAAGGAGACAATAGGTCCTCCAAGATTTGGCAAGGATAATTAATTGCTAACAACAACAAAATTAATTACTTGATTCTCCATTCACAAATAAGGATGGGTGACAGATGCAGGAAATGGATACAAATTCCCCAAGAAAAGGAGATCAAGATTGTGCCAGAACAGATGATCAAGACATGAGAATTAGCCTTTATAAAATATGGGCAAGGCTTGAAAGGCTAATTCTCATGTCCTGATCATCTGTTCTGGCACAATCTTGATCTCCTTTTCTTGGGGAATTTGTATCCATTTCCTGCATCTGTCAATAAATAAATAAAAATAAATAAGCCTGGGGACTAATAAGCTTTAAAGAATGAACAAAAACAGGCTATTGCCAAGAGACAACTAGAATTTAGAACACTTTTCAAGGCACTAGTAAATACCTAATCAAGAAGATAAAAGTCGTGGAACCAACATGATGTTTGCGGCCATCATATTGTTCGCTCTGCTTGTGTGTTATAGCCCATCCCTCACCCTGTGCCTGTCTTGGCTATTTAGATGGTAAGCTCTTTGGGATGGGAGAGTCTACTACTACCACCCGGTGTTTGTAGACTGCTTAGCACAATGGGCCCCATTCTTGGATGGTCATTAGGCATTACTGTAATAAACATGATTAAGATAGGGTTACCATATGTCCGGATTTTCCCGGACATGTCCGGCTTTTGGGGGCTCAAATCCCCGTCCGGGGGGAAATCCCCCAAAAGCCGGGCATGTCCGGGAAAATCGGGAGGGAGGGCTGGGCCGGGGTCGCGGGGCCGGGCGTGCGGTGCCGGGCCGGGAGCCGGGCCGGGGCCGCGGGGTCGGGCCGCCGAGGGGGTGCGCGGGGCCGGGGGGTCGGGCCGGGAGCCGGGCTGCTGGGGGGGGTGCGCTGGGCCGCGGGGCCGGGAGCCGGGGGGTCGGGCCGGGAGCCGGGCCGCCGGGGGGGTGCGCGGGGCAGCGGGGCCGGGAGGTCGGGCCGGGAGCCGGGCCGCCAGGGGGTGCGTTGGGCCGTGGGGCCGGGAGCCGGGGAGTCGGGCCGGGAGCCGGGCCGCCGGGGGGGTGCGTTGGGCTGCGGGGCCGGGAGCCGGGGGGTCGGGCCGGGAGCCGGGCCGCCGGGGGGGGGGGGGGGGGGGTGCGTTGGGCCGCGGGGCCGGGAGCCGGGGGGTCGGGCCGGGAGCCGGGCCGCCGGGGGGGTGCGCTGGGCCGCGGGGCCGGGGGGTGCGCTGGGCCGCCGGGGCCGGGAGCCGGGGGGTGCGCTGGGCCGCCAGGGGCCGGCTGGCAGTGCTGGGCGGGCCGGGGGTGGTCGGCCGGGGGCCGGGGCCGGCACCCCAGGGCCGGGGCCGGCACCCCAGGGCCGCAGCCGACCCAGGCTGGAGCCGCCGGGGGGCCAGCCTGGGCCGCACCTCCTCCCCCCACACCGCCCCTTACCTGCCCAGGCTTCCCGCGAATTAAATGTTCGCGGGAAGCAGGGGAGGGGGCGGAGACTTTGGGGAGGGGGCGGAGTTGGGGCGGGGGAGGGGGCGGGGCTGGGGGCGGGGCCAGGGCCCCGTGGAGTGTCCTCCTTTTGGAGGCACAAAATATGGTAACCCTAATTAAGATCAGTATGTCAGGTACAGTGACAGGGGGTCAAGCTGTTTGAGTGGATGAAGCACTGGTTTAGATAGCAAAAACAACAGACATTGCACATTTCATAATCAGATGATCAGTGCTCAGAAATTCATGTCAGAAATGGCTTTACTCAATATTCAAATTAATGTCCCGAAAAAGAACTAATTTTCTTTTGTCTGGAACATTGAGAGGATTAAAATTGAGGTGGGAAGGAGAAAATGGGGTGGGGAAGAATGGGACAGGACAGACAGACAGACACTTAAGTCACTAAAGGATTTCCTCCCTTGGTTCTTACAGCAAAGTTGCAATAGCATCACTCAGGATGAACAGTACTACCCGGGGAGTGCTCAATGTGAGGAAGTGTATAACCATCTGGCTCTTGGATAGTACCTGTCTGCAGGAAGAGTTGGTCATCTTTGAATGTCTGTACATTCCCCAGCACAGTACTAAACTAATACACCTCTACCTCGATATAATGCTGTCCTCAGGAGCCAAAAAAAATCTTACCATGTTATAGGTGAAACCGCATTATATCGAACTTGCTTTGATCCACTGGAGTGCGCAGCCCCCCCCCCCCCTCCCGGAGCACTGCTTTACCGCGTTATATCCGAATTCATGTTATATCGGGTCACGTTATATTGGGGTAGAGGTGTAAATAAAAACCTGGTATGGAGGCAATGTTATGCAGTACTAAAGTGCAAACCAAGGTTCATAACCCTATTCTTTTTGTCTTATGACCCAAGCAGGTGGAAGCAGGGAGGACTTGTAGCTGCAATGCTTTCAGCGCCCAGGCCAGAAAGGGGACTACTACTGGCACCATTAACTGAAGTCTAAAGGAAGCTTATTTTAGTCCTCCCGGACAGAGAATAGCCATGGTTACATGCGTATCAGGAGAGAATAGAGTAATGCAAAGTAAAACTAAGACAGAGGCTTGATTTCCATTTCAAATGCCCACAATTAGAGTTGCCAAAAAATTGTAAATGTCAATTTTTTGGCAAAAATTTTCATTCAAAAATTGCTTTTGATAATAAAATAAAACTATTTATCAGGTTTTTATAAACTATCTAGCTGGTCAAACTTCTCTGATTTTCAAAAAATTTGATCAATTTTAAAAAGATTGGCATGAAGTTTATTTTCTGATTCTCTCAACCAGCTCTACCCAGGACCAGGAATTCATACACCAGCTAAATTTCCCCGGCAGGGAGAAGCTCCAGCCTCTGGAGTTGGGAGGCAGGTATATTTATACCTACTCAGAGTGAGCATCATGCCAGCTGCATGGAACCGACATAGAAAGGGGCTGATGAAAATAAGAATCAGAAAATGACAAAATTACCTAGAAAACTTCAAACTGATACAAAACGTTTTAAAATACACCTCTACCCCGATACAACGCTGTCCTAGGGAGCCAAAACATCTTACCGCGTTATAGGTGAAACCGCATGATATCAAACTTGCTTTGATCTGCCGGAATGCGCAGTCCCGCCTCCCCCGGAGCACTGCTTTACCACGTTATATCCAAATTCATGTTATGTCGGGTCGCATTATATCGGGGTAGAGGTGTACTTTAATGCAACACATTTGTATTAAAGTAATAAACTGCACATAATGGTTTGTTCTCTTAACTGAGCTCATATAGTACATCCCAAAATGGTAGATTCTTGTAACATGGGTGGCATTTGATCACCAGTGTCTCATGAAGGAAACCTGCCAGCTATAAGATTTAGATTTAGATCCAAAGTCCTGAAGTTAAGCCATTCTGAAATATTCCAAGTGTGGCTGCTCATCATTTCCAAATAAATGCTTGTAAGATGCAGTGATGACTTATAACAAGGCATTTCTAGACAGATTGTAGATGTAAACATTTCATTCAAGAGATGTTGCATGTTTAAAAAAAAAAAAATTGCACAAGGCTTTCAAACCCAGGAAGAGTTAATTACATAACTCCTGTTAAAATCAATATCTGAGTGTGTGTATGTATGTATGTATACACTTTTGTTGAAATGGGTTTAATTGTAATAGGTCTAGAAATCCCTTGAAGGCAACACATGAAAAAAGCCCCATGCATTCTCTCTCATGAAAAAAAATAAATAAATAAAAAAATACTATTCCTATATGTATTTTAGGCCAAACATGAAGATGCACTCTCTTGTTAAGATATGTAAATTTGTAATGCAGACATGCCCTAAGTTGACCTATGGTCAAAGGCGACGTGTAGGGAGAACATGGAGTGGGGGATCCCCCCCCCCCCCGATTGGTCTGCCAGCATGGGGAGGGAGAGGGTCTCTGTCCTCCTTTCCCTGCGCCTCTCCCCTACCCCCTCCGCACATTTGGCAGCTCTCCGTTAGCAGGGTGGGGAGCAGGACGGAGCCGCTTCTGCTTGAGAGCGCCTGGCTGGGAGGCAGTGGCTGCCCGCTCCCTACCCAAGCCTGGCTGCCGGGGACAAGGGCTGAGCATTCCGGGGAGGACGTGGGTTCCGACTCCTTCAGCCTCTATCCCCGGCAGCAGGGTCCAGGCGGCAGCCGCTCAGTTGCTGGGGACAGGAGCTAAGCGAGCCAGAAAGATGGCAGGAGGGAGAGGGGGTTCCAGCTTGCTCGTCCCCTGTCCCTGGCTGCTAAGCCCAGGCAGGGAGCAGGACACCACTGTCTCTCAGCCAGGCAGAAACCGCTCCATCCTGCTTCCCAACCAGCTGCCAGAAAGAGCGGACAAAAGTACTGAAGGGAGGTGCAGGGAGAGGAGGACAGAGCTCCCGCAGGTAATGTGTGGCAGGGAGAGCGCAGGGGCTCAGGACGGAGGTTACTGGGCAGAGGACGCATGGGACAAATCACATGTTCTCCCCTTTAGATTGTGCTCCCCCTGCCCCCAGTATAGGGAGGCACCGGTCGTCTACATATGTTGGTTCATGTCCACACTACCCTCCTTCTGGTGGTAGTGTGTGTCTTTACCAGGAGCACTTCCACTGACTTGAGAGGGGCAGTGTGGGGGGCAGAGAGCCCACTCTGAGCTCCACACACAGCTCCCCGCTGAGAGCCTGGCTGCCCCCCAAGGCTCTTTGCTCAGTGCTCCCCACTGTCTGCTGAGAGCCCGGGCGGCTGCCAGACTCCCAGTGGGGAGTGGGGAACCTTGGCGCAGCTTGGCTCCAAGCAGGACAGGCACAGCCCGGCTGGGAGAAGGGAGCCTGGGGGCAGCCGGGCTCTAGCTGGAGCTCCCCACCCATCCCAGGGTGACAGCCCAAGTTGTGAGCAGTTTTCTTGTTAATGTCACAGCTCCAGCCATGAAATTGACAAGAATGACAGCCAACAGCCGATGTAAGTAACCTGCAGTGTCTACATGGATACTGCATCACCCTAACTACACTGACATAAGCCTGACGCCTCTCATGGAGATGAAGTTATTATGTAGGTGCAGTAGGGCACTTACATTGGTGGGAGTAAGGTTGTAGTTTGTATGCTGACGTAAGCTGTCTTACGTCGACCTAACTCTGTAGCGTAGACCAGGGCTTAATTTACTGTTGTACTACAATAGTTCCTGGATGCATATTAAGTATTTATCTCAGAGTAAAATGAACTGCACAAGGCCCTGCCCCGAAGAGTTTACACTCCAAGTTAACAAATGGTGCAATGAAAGGACAATAAATATAACGCAACAAGGAAAACAGTGGCCAGCACATTCAGAGATGAGGGTGTTGATAACCAAAATGGGAATGGGACTTCCCAACTTGCATGATGAAAAGAAAGAAGAGAGAGAATGGAAAACTCCTCAGTTCAAGCAAGCAGCCAGCTGGGCTCATTGATAGATAGAAGCTCCCACTCCTCTTACAAACCAGAAAAACAGAAAGTAGTAGGAGACAAAAGCAGCAATGATAGAGCCTATTGCTTCTGGATCAGATGATCCTCGATTCAGGTCCCAAGAAGAAAAGAATCATCCTTGACTTACTGCCCTCAATAATGCTTGTATGTTATCTTTCTATTTCCCCTTCCCTGGCAGATGCTAATCCAGAGGTTAAGAAGTTTTCTTTGAATAGCTATGAATCAATGGATTCTCTCTCTCTCCATAAACATGTAAAACTTCTTTTTCAAAATGACAACAAAACAAAATAATAACCCAAAAAACACAGCACCTAATAGGCGCATGTACAGGATTCCGTTAGTTTAAGCAATGCAATTAGTAGGCCTTTCAAAGTAGTGTAAATATTGCCATGCCAGAACAGTAATGGTTCTCATCTAGTCCTGTGTCCTGACTGTGCCAGTGGCATACTTATTGTTGACATCGTTTAAAAATAAATACAAGCTATACAAATATCAATGGTTCGCTGTCAAAACTGGGAGGATGTATCTAGTGGGGTCACTCCTGGATCCAATACTATTCATTATTTTCATTTATGACTTGGATAATGGAGTGGAGAGCATGCTTATAAAATCTGCAGATGATAACAAACTGGGAGGGCTTGCAAGCACCTTGGAGGACAGAATTAGAATTCACAATGATCTTGACAAATTGGAGAGTTGGTCTGAAATTCAACAAGATGAAACTCAGTAAAGATTTCATAGATTCATAGATTCTAGGACTGGAAGGGACCTCGAGAGGTCATAGAGTCCAGTCCCCTGCCCACATGGCAGGACCAAATACTGTCTAGACCATCCCTGATAGACATTTATCTAACCTACTCTTAAATATCTCCAGAGATGGAGATTCCACAACCTCCCTAGGCAATTTATTTCAGTGTTTAACCACCCTGACGGTTAGGAACTTTTTCCTAATGTCCAACCTAGACCTCCCTTGCTGCAGTTTAAACCCGTTGCTTCTTGTTCTATCCTTAGAGGCTAAGGTGAACAAGTTTTCTCCCTCCTCCTTATGACACCCTTTTAAATACCTGAAAACTGCTATCAGGTCCCCTGTCAGTCTTCTCTTTTCCAAATTAAACAAACCCAATTCTTTCAGCCTTCCTTCATAGGTCATGTTCTCAAGAACTTTAATCATTCTTGTTGCTCTTCTCTGGACCCTTTCCAATTTCTCCACATCTTTTTTAAAATGCGGTGCCCAGAACTGGACACAATTCTCCAGCTGAGGCCTAACCAGAGCAAAGTAGAACGGAAGAATGACTTCTCGTGTCTTGCTCACAACACACCTGTTAATACATCCCAGAATCATGTTTGCTTTTTTTGCAACAGCATCACACTGTTGACTCATATTTAGCTTGTGGTCCACTATAACCCCTAGATCCCTTTCTGCCGTACTCCTTCCTAGACAGTCTCTTCCCATTCTGTATGTGTGAAACTGATTTTTTCTTCCTAAGTGGAGCATTTTGCATTTGTCTTTGTTAAACTTCATCCTGTTTAACTCAGACCATTTCTCCAATTTGTCCAGATCATTTTGAATTATGACCCTGTCCTCCAAAGCAGTTGCAATCCCTCCCAGTTTGGTATCATCCGCAAACTTAATAAGCATACTTTCTATGCCAATATCTAAGTCGTTGATGAAGATATTGAACAGAGCCGGTCCCAAAACAGACCCCTGCGGTACCCCACTCGTTATGCCTTTCCAGCAGGATTGGGAACCATTAATAACAACTCTCTGAGTACGGTTATCCAGCCAGTTATGCACCCACCTTATAGTAGCCCCATCTAAATTGTATTTGCCTAGTTTATCGATAAGAATATCATGCGAGACTGTATCAAATGCCTTACTAAAGTCTAGGTATATCACATATTCAGGAGGGTATTAACAGGAGTGTCGTATGTAAGACACAGGAGGTAACTGTCCCACTCTACTAAACACTGGTGAGGCCTCAGCTGGAGTAGTGTGTCTCAATTCTGCGTGCCATGCTTTAGGAAACGGTGACAAATTGGACAGTCCAGAGGAGAGGAAGAAAAATGATCACAGGTTTGGAAAACATAACCTATGAGCAAAGGTTAAAAAAAAAAAACCTGGGTAAATTTAGTCTTGAGAAAAGAAGACTGAGGGTGGACCTACTACCAGTCTTTGAATAAGTTAAGGGCTGTTATAAAGAGGACTGTGATCAATTGTTCTCCATGTCCACTGAAGAAGTAATGGAATTAATTTGCAGCAAGGGGAAGTTAGATATTAGGATAAACTTTCTAGCTACAAGGGTAATTGGCTTCCAAGGGAGATTGTGGAACCCCCTCACTGGAGGTTTTAAAACCAGGTTGGACAAACTCTTGTCAGGGAGGTTTATATGGTCCTTCATCAGTGCAGGGGGCTGGACTTGAGGACTTCGAGGTCCCTTCCAGCCCTACATTTCAATGATTCTTTATTAGGAGAACATTAAAGGTGCACACTTAAGCACTCCAAAAGCCACAAAGCGTCAATGTTAAGATTGCCCATGCAACTTTAACACTACCCCTTGAGCGTACACATTATGATTAAGGCTACAGTTTTGTCATGGAAATTTTTAGTCAGTCAATCTCACAGCGGAGGTGGGGGGGGAAAAACCATAGTCATGGAAATGTCGGAGCCTACAGGGGGTGGAATGGTGGAGAGTGAGCCCACCCCAGTGAGGAGGAGGGAAGGCCCCGGGGGACAGGGGGCTGGAAACCGAGCCCACCCTGCACTAACCCCACAGTGGTGGTTCCTGTCTTGTGGGGCTAGACTTGGCTCCACTCTCTAACAGTTGTTACCCCTGGCATTAGGTCACATCATCAGTCAAAACTGGTCAGTCTCCCCTTCCGTATCCATCTATATATGGGGTGGATGCACCAAACATGAATGGTGCTGCAACCACGTGGGCCAGGTCACAATGCCCAGCACAGGGAGCTGAGGCCACAGAAGCTGCCACTGACACGATTACCGTGAATGCTGTGATCACTGCACCAAAAGCATAGCCTTAATTATGATACAGTCTTTAATTACACTAATACATTCTATTTTTCATATAATTTTTCCTTCAACCTTAGGCACACGTGCAGAATTTTGTAATCTCCCCTCCCCCCAGTATACTTGTATACTTACATTATTTTCATTCTCATAACAGTCCATTATATTTATTGATTTATGTCCTGATTTTCCAGAAATGCTGAAGATCATCTTGGCCCAGGGGAACAAAACATGCTCAGCACCTCTGAAACCAGGCTACAGTTAGGCTTTTTAAAACAAGTTCTTTTCTCTCTAGGAAATGTTCTCTAACAATGTTGCAATCCATGTACTATACATTTTCTTCTCGACCAGCAGCAAACCTGCTTTACATGCAGCTCAGCAATAAGGCAGTTACCTACAAAGCTAGCTTAGCCGCAGATTTAAAGTGGCTAACATATTTGCCAGAGGCATGCACGGGGGGAGGGGGGGAGCAATAATCGCGGGGGCACACTGGCATGGGGGAAGGGAGGGGAAAAGGAAGCTTCTGCCAGGGCAGAGAGAGTGAGCTCCATACGTCTATACTTAAATCTGTCTGCTGCTGACATCAGAGCCCCATTACAGTGACGCAGTGCAGCACCTCCTCAAGGGGCAGCGAGCCACGGTTGATGTACTGAGATTGATGCAACATGAGCGTAGACACGGCATTACTTGTGTGGACCTTAACAGTCCTCCAGCAGCTGTCCCATAATGCCCAACACTTATCACTCTGGTCACAATTGTGAACTCCACTGCCCAGGGATCACGGAGACAGGAAGGCCCCCTTCCCCTTTATTTTTGAAACGCCCTTTTCTGATTGCCCACCAGCAGTCCTCTGTTGTTGTGTGCAAAAGCCCAGCTGACTATGCCAGCTTATGTGCCGGTCCGGCTTGGAGTAGACAGGGGATATTGAATCTCCTGGGCCTGTGGAGAGAAGAGGCTGTGCAAGCAGAGCTAGGGACCAGCTGTAGAAATGTCGACATTTACAAGCAGATTGCTTGGGGGATGCAGGAGAAGGGGTACAACAGGGACCAGCAGCAGTGACACATAAAAGCGAATGAACTGCATCAGGCATATCAGAAAGCCAGGAAGGTCAATAGTCGATCCAGGGCTGAGCGGCAGACCTGCTGCTTTTACAAAGAGCCGCATGCCATCCTGGGTGGAGACTATCACCACCACAGAACTCTCTGGGGAGCCTGAGCCACAGGCTCCTGGTGTGAACAGCGAGGACAAGGAGGCAGCAAAGGAGGAAGCAGAGGACGATAGGGGACAGGCAACACGGGGGAGAGAGAGTCCAGCTATGCCATGAGCCAGGACTTGTTTGAGACTCCCCCACAGTCCAGTCAATCCAAACAACTACAGGACAGAGGATTTTTCCCCTCTGGTTTAATTAAATTGGCAAATGTGTTCTTCAGGGAGGCACAGGGACAGCGCTTCCATTTAGGCGACCTAGGCAGTTGCCTAGGGCACCAGGATTTGGGGGGCGGCATTTTGCCGCCCTCAGTGGCAATTCTGCGGCGGGGGGTCCTTCTGCGCTCTGGGTCTTGGGCGGCAATTCTGCGGCGGGTCCTTTACTCGCTCCGGGACCCGCCGTCGAAGTACCCCAAAGACCGGGAGCGTGGAAGGACCCCCCCGCTACAGAATTGCCGACAACGGCCGGGAGCACGGAAGGACCCCTGCCTAGGGCACCAAAAACCCTGGCGCCGCTCCTGGGGAGGCATTACTGATATCTAGCCTTAGATGTACACATCTCAACTGGATTATACATTACAGCAAGGTGGCAACTCCCGGCAAGAGCACTGCCTTTACCTACACAGGTACACAACTGTGTAAAATGTACTGCATGTATGTTTTTGTTAGCTTTGTAATTTAATGAGAATTGCTGGTGCCCAGCCCCTCTTGGATCAGGTCCTAACACTTTATTTAAAAAAAAAAAAAAAAATCATTTTCTGGGGCCTTACTATTTTATATTTTTAACCAGCCATGTACAGTCCATATAGGCAGAGAAAGCCATAGTCATAGTAGGCCATACTAGCTGCCCTCCAGACAGCAGAATAGTCAGTAGCCCATTGGAAAAACAACCCCTCTTCCAATTCCCACATCTTGCTATTAAGACTGAAGTACCAATTTCTTGACCTGACTATGAGAGCAAGTAATTAGTCTGGATAGAACCCCAGTTCACTGAAGGTTCCATGAGGAGATTATTCCTCTTCATCAGCTGTATTTGCTAATTTTATTACTCAAGTGCTAGCCAAAAATGCTTTTGGCTAACATTACGCATGAGAGTGCTAACGCAGTACTCCAAGCATTTCTTTACTGCAGACACAGACATTAGAAGTGACTGGCTTCTATTCCTCCCCCCTCTACTACTACAAAACAGAGTATATATTAAAAATAGTCGAGTTGTTTACAAATGTTCACGGGATTCAAGAATAATGTTTCTGCCAAGCTGGGTGTACATGAATCATTAACTGGGCATCCAGATTCAATATGGTGAATCACTGTGCTCACTGTCCAGAAATAAAAGCATCAGGATACAAAAAATATATATACACATCAAAGACAGAAAGGCCTTCCTTGAGCTGCCAACCTCAAACTTTAACTAATCTGCTTCACATAAAGACATATAGTCTTGAAGTTCATGGGCACGGTTTGTTTCACACATCTCCATGCTTAATTAATTGTGAATCTACCCAAGGTCATGATGCTCCACTCAGGTTTCTTAATGCTATTTACATAATGCATTACAATTTGTATTCATTTTCCAGGACTTTAGCATACGAGAGCAATAATGCCACTTTCTTTTACCGTGTAATGTTATACATCTTTATTCAGTTTTAAAGCACTTCATTTTCAAATGCGTTCTTACAACCTCTTCCCCAAGAGAGGAAAAATTCTTAACAACTTCCCAGTAATGACAGTTGGTAAGAGCAAGTCACCTAATCAAATTCTAGGTCAGATGCTAACATAATTCTTCAAACAAGGTTAATGTACCTGTTCAAAAAGTGTTTCTGACATGGATTTTAGTACTTTAGGAGGGCTCCCTCCCCCTTAATTGTCCCTTTGGGAATACTTTAATAGAACTGTAAAATCTCCAGGATCTCTGTTTGGAATGCATTATAACTGAAGTGTTCTTCTTTGGGGATTTACACTACCATGGGATCCTAACTAATGTCAAGTAGTAATTCACATTCCAATTAAACTTGAGTTCTATTGCGAGACAAATGAAGGGTACTTCTCTGTAAACCTAAGGAGACTGAATAAGCATCTGGATTTTATCTTGCGTATCCTCGTGTTTTCTCAATATTTAAAAAAAAAAAAAAAAAAAAAAAATCAGGAGAGATTTCTTGGCCTCTTTACTGTTCAAAGACTGGAAAATTCACTAGCATTATCTTTGTACCTATTTTTTAAGACAGGATTATTTCAACTTAAATTCATTAGCCCTTCATATGAATTCTACTTCTGTATTTCTTTTTCCAAACTCTGAAAATAAAAGCATGAAAGATAGCATTCAACTGATGTCTCTACAAAAACCTGGATGATCAAATTTTGCACACTAGGGATCATATTAGAAACTCGCCAGGCAGCACTTAATGTACATTAGCTCTATAAAACACACATGTATCCTGTGAAATGCTGAGCACCATGGACTCCCACTGAGTGGCTCTCAGAGAACACTTCGGAAAAACCTCAAAATACCCTTCTATAGAAAGTCCTATATAGTTAGTACAGCTTTCCACAACTGCATGATAAGACTTCAAGTCACACAGTGCTGGAAGCAAAAAAAACCAGCTGGATAAAATATCCTAAGGTCAGGCTTTTTACATTTAAAGCAGTCGCAGCAAAATTATTCAAATTCTTAGTGCATAACTGACCAGGAGGAGAGTCCACAGAGAGACAAACAACTCCTCAAGAGAACAGCTGCAGTCTCCGAATCTCAGGAATCATTGTAACAACAAAAATATTGTGTCCTCTCCATGTTAATCTGGAGCATAAGTGTAAGAAATTAAAGATAGCCAAACATCAACTAACAATTTAATTGGTGATATAGAAAAGCCTTGTAATCGGACACCTGACTTCAGTTACACCAAAAAGTAAAGTGAAGTAAATGATAGAGAATTCTTGTCAGTCATTCTATTCAATATTATGTACATCTATCGTTAGGCTCGCACTTCAAAGCACTGCCTACCTATCTCATAGAGCTGAAAGGGACCTCAAAAGGTCATTGAGTCCAGCCCCCTGCCTTCACTAGCAGGACCAAGTACTGATTTTTGCCCCAGATCCCTAAGTGGCCCCCCTAAAGGATTGAACTCACAACCCTGGGTTTAACAGGTCAATGCTCAAACTACTGAGCTATCCCTCCCAACAGCACTTTGAAGTTTCCAGCGTAGACATACCCCATGTTTGTTCTTTGTTGCCATATATTTTCTTAGCTATAGCTTTATTCAGCTCACTCCAAAATTACTTCTTTTGGATACAAATAAAGTAACTAAAGGCCAAGGCAATAAACACTAGATCAGTGCCCTTCCTGGCCCCCATCCAAAGAATACATGCGTGTTAGGAATGTGTGCTTTGAATTGTTGTGGAAAAGTAAATCCTCTTCTAAGCTTATCCTCAGTGGCATACCTTTTTAGCGCTACTTTCTTACCCCTCCACAAACTGCACTATATTATGCCATCAGTGAAACACAGCTCAAAAACTAGATAAGCAAAATAGCAATCTTCCAGCAATCTTAACAGTGGCAACTAAACTGTCTTTGAGAGTCTCCCATTCCCTCCCCCATGTAAATATATAACCTTTATAGCAGAATGGAACACGTACGTTTATGCTTCATCAGACCATAAAGTTTTGATCCAAAACTTTTCAGTCTTTTTCTCATGTTGCCTTGGGAAGTTGTTTTAATTGCACTGTCTTGGGTTTTAGTGTCATGGCTAATTTTCCTTCACTAGTAAATTTACCACCTAATATTACAAAACAACTTTTTTTTAAACACACTTATAATCTGAAAAATACAGACAAGGGAAAACTGTTACATAATAGGCCATAGTCAACAGATTAGACAAGTATAAAATTTAAACCAGAGGGAAAACCCTCATATATCACAATATTATGCTAATCAAAACCCAGTAACAGCATCAGTAATAAGTATTACACCCATCCACAGCAAGTATATTCCCGATGAGAACATACTTTTGGTTATGAAAAATTCTAAATCAGGTTTGTCTTAATTTAAAAAACAAAAAAAATCAGGATGACACGATTTTAAATTTTTTTCCTCCATAGCTGACATTTGAGAAGGAAGCTTAAAGTAGCTCAAGCAGATAAAGAAAAAGCCCCTTTGTATAGAAAGCTTACTGTCAACATTTTATCTTACTAGTTTCTCAAATAATCCTGGCAATGAAATAAGGGGACTGTCTTCCTCAGTTTCCTCTTTCATGCCTATTACTCAAAATTTTGAGGCACGCTTTTGTTTCCTAAGACTATCAGTCTGTGTCACTATACAGGACACCAACCACATCATTTTATTTATGGTATGTCATCAGATATTTATATTACAAGTTTTGGTTCTTTGCAGGATTACTGCTTGACAAGCATATTTTTAATATGGTCAAATGCTTCTTACTAGCTCCTTACTGGATGCAGAACATTAGGTACCAAGAGACAACAGAATGGGTAATCATCTTTCTCAGAGTGACTGAAATGATTCCTAGAACTTGTGCCTATGTTAGCATTTTACTATTTAAAACTTTTTCACATGTTGGGCTAAAGTCTTCTCAAATATGACAGGCCAAGCAGAGTGAGACCTGATCAGTTCTTTGATAGGAGAACACCAAGCGTAACAAGTGGGCATTGCATGAAGTGGTGGCGGAATTTCATTACATGGCACTCAACAAACTAATGCCCAGCAGGGTATTAGGCAGTCATGTATTGGTGATGATCTCTTTTGGAGAAGACATAAAAATCTAGGTCCTGCCTACTTATGGGTCAGTAGAGGTTCCGAGAGTAAGGATAAGAATATGAGCTCTGGTTGGGCAATTAGAAGAATTTAGGAATTTGGAGTATTTCTCCTATTGTTTGGAGACCATCTTCCTTCCTTTTCTGAACTAGTGTGTCGTGTTGCTAAGCCCTGCCAAACAGCTGCCATTCCACTACACTGCACTGCAGCAGTGTGTGAAGTGATTCCTGTCGATTCAAGGGGAAATCCCAACACTAGCCCTCACTTACATGGGAATGTGCCAGGACCAAGTTCCAGACCTACTCTCTTTCTTCACTTTTGTGGGTGGGTGTGCGGTTTATTGCCCATCTTGATAGGGCTCCCGTCTCGGTGTACGTTGCCCATGCTGTTGTATTGTATGTGCCCCAAGCTGTAGGGAGTCTTACAGACACATTCTTTTGAATTGAAGACAGTCTGCTTCTGAGGTCAGAGTTCAGTTTAGCTTTTCCTCCTCAGTACTGAATATGCCCCAAAGTGGGGATTAATTAGTTATCTGCTTGCCTCTCTAAGCAGCTGAAAAAGATCTAAATTGCAATTTACTCACATCCCCCCAGTCCCCACAAATTTTTCACTATGTGTCTGCAAATATTTAGCGATGACTAAGGCTGTGATTTTGGTGTGAAGGTCATAGTGTTTACAGGAATCATGAACTTTAATGAAGTCAGTGACTCTGCAGCAGCAGTTCCTGTGGGCTGGGTTCCCAGTTCCGGGCATTGAGAACTGGCCTATGTGGCCACAGTGCCACTCATGCTTGGCTCATCCACACTCCAGAGATGGTGACAGAGGGGCAAATGGGCCAAATTTAATTGGCGTTGTGACTAGCACACAGGGTCGCAATGTTTGGAGTGGGGAGCAAGGCCCAGCCCCTGTGGGACAGGAGCTGCAGCTGCATGGTGAGTGCGGCCTGGGCTCTTTCTCCAGCAGCCCCCTACCCTTACGCCCATGGGCCTTCTCTCCTCGCTGCAGGGGCTCTCTCCAACACCCTCCCCATACACAGATCTTTCTAGGACTATGGGTTTTATCTCCATACCTCTGCTATGAAATTGACTAAAAATCTGTGTGATGAAATTGTAGCCACATCAATAACTATCATCAGATTTCCCATATACATTGGGGTTTAGAGTCTGCAGCAATAAGCACAATTTAAAACCTAAAACTAGAAAAAAAATTCATTATGTACTTGAGAAAGCAAAATCACCAAGTCTAATTGCTATTCTCAAACACCAGATGGACGATAGAGTCATTCCAAAGGATCTCCTGTATGGAGTACTTTCAGCAGATGCCCCAAGGCCAGTGAGCTGACCTAGGCGCAGGTTCAAGGACGTCAGCAAGAGGAATTTGAAAACTTTCAGCATCAACACAGCAAGCTGGGAAAATGCGGCTACCAACAGGCTACCCTGGAGGGCTGTGCTGCACCAGAGAGTCTAAAAGGCTGAAGAGAAGTGCAAAGAGAGTGAAGAGGAAAGGGCAGCAGGTCTCAAGCACTAGCAACATGCCAGCTCCATTTTCTGGCCCTCCACCTTAGGTTTGCATTATTTGTGGCAAGGACTATCACTCCAGAATTGAACTTTTTAGTTCAACACAGCTGTCAAGACTGATTCCCCACTCTGGCACTTCGAGTACAGAAGGTGGGGGCCCGCGAGGATTCTAAAAATTAATACTTGCCACTCCAAGCTTGTATTAAACTCCCAAGCTTACAGCTTTTCTCTGACCTTGGCTTGGTAAATGCTGCCACCACCCAAATGCCAAAAAAACAAAACAAAACAAAAACACCACCCTTGGACCCAGGAAGGAGCACTTGGGAATTCCTTCCTGTGGGGTACCCTCAAGCCTTTTCACCCCCCTCCAAAGACCTGGATGTGCCGCCCCTTCCCATTGGCCACCCCAAGCACCTGCTTCCTGTGCTGGTGCCTGGAGCTGGCCCTAACATGCACAAACCTGTTAGGACACCAAAAATCCAATCCTGTTCGTAAAAACAAAAAGAAAATAAATACATTTGGAACTTAGGCTTTTTCTAGATTTTAAGAGAGCAATTCCAAAAATTAAGCACCCAAAATAGCTTATTGGGGTTCAGCTTAAAGGTTACAAGCAAACAAAAGCATCTGGGGTTAGCACAGAGGAGATCCACTAGCCAAAATAAAGAAATAACCAGATCGTGTCTAACTAAACATTCCCTATCCCAATGAGTCCTGCTAGGTATGGAAAATAATTTTTCATACCTGGTTCAAACCTTATACAGAATTTTTGCTTACAGCATTGCTGCTCTATGTCCCTGCAGCCCAGAGAGACCAACAGTCAAAGGGAAAGTTTCTTTCCCCATTTTAAAAAGTTCTAGCCTTCCCATTGGCTCTTTTGGTCAGGTGCCCCCTTTTTTTCTTTACCTGGGAGACTTTTTAACACTTTACAGGTAAAACAAGTAAAGAACAGCTATCAAGAGGGATTTTACAGCTAACTGGCTGGCTGGGTGTCCATCAAAGGGAGCTACCTTTATTTATTACAAAAGCAAAGTGCTCTTCTACACTTTAAGATATGGGAAGCTCTTATTCAATTATTGTATATAGTTGTGTTCAGTGTTGTCCATTCATTTTGAAATGCAAACCACCGGTGCTAAATGGATCTGTAGAGGCTAGAGATAAGAGGTGAAACCCTGGTCCTATTGAAGTCAATGGGAATTTTGCTATTGGCTTCAATGAGGCCAGGATTTCATCTCTCCAGGCCTCAGCCATCAATACAGCCTCACTGCTCTTGCACCCCAGCTTGGTGGGGGTGGGGACACTGTCCAGGTGTATCTATACCGCAGTAAATGCATCAGCCAAACCCCATTGCTTCCCTCACCTGCCCCTATATCACACCCCAAATCCTCTGAGCGATGATGCACAACTCACTTCTGTGGAGCTGGATGCCACAGTGCACAGAAGATACAGCTGTGTGGGCTCCTCAAATCCTGCCCCCAATCCAGCATATATGGGACCATCTGTTGTTGCAGATGGGTGTGAAGGCAGGACTGATCCCTTATTGTATGGCTATTTGTTAGTTAATGAACTGGAAAAGCCTGGAAAGAACCACCCTCCTCCCCACCCCCACACCAAAAAACACACTTCCTGCAATACCCCATATACTACTCTAAAGTAATTTATCACTACAAACTGGCACAGAGCTCAGTACATTCCATTGTACTTTGTCATGCTTCCCTGACCTATACGATGCCAGAAATGACTAATTTAACAGTTCTCTGGTGAATAAAAGCTTTTGGAACTCTAAAACAGAGCTGAGTTTTTAAATTCATATTAAGTCTGTATCTGTTCGGTAAGAATGTCTATTTAACAGTATCTGTGGTCACACAGCCACCCCATGCCATATTTTACCTTTAAAAGGGGGCAATGCAGGAGGAAGAAAGAGGGGAAATTAATGTAGAAGGTTTTTGTATAACTAAATTTAAAAAATACTTCTAATAATGAAACAGAAGGAGGAAGTTACACTATCGACTACTACAAATACAAGACCAAAAAAGCCCAAACAAACCCCAAAACACCTTTATATAAATTATACAGTACATAGCACTGAACCAGAAGACAGTTACAAACATCTACTACAGGGAATAAAATCCAAAAGTACATCCAAATAAGTATAGAGCAATATTGTCCAAAATGTGCCCATATACACAAAAACAACAAGGAGTCTGGTGGCACCTTAAAGACTAACAGATTTATTTGGGCATAAGCTTTCGTGAGTAACTATGCATCCGAAGAAGTGAGGTTTTTACTCACGAAAGCTTATGCCCAAATAAATCTGTTAGTCTTTAAGGTGCCACCGGACTCCTTGTTGTTTTTGTAGATACAGACTAACACGGCTACCCCCTGATACTTGACCCCATATACACAGACACGTGTGCACAGGCATGCTTTGTTTTTGTGATTCTATTGGTACTATACTTTAATAAGGACCTAATCCCGCAAATCTTGAACAGGATTAGTCAAACTACTCATGATAGTAAGCGCTATGCTCAGCAGTGTTTGCTGGTTTAGCTCCTCACAAAAAACAATTTTTACAATTAAAAACCCCACCAAAATAAAACCATGAGAAATCTGTACCACTACAATTAAGCACTAAAACAGCAAAGCATTAATTTCGTCACAACCTGTCCCATAACTCTGATGTGGGCTAACCCAACTACTGGATCCCATGTGCTTCTAAATCAGGGGTTCTCGAACTGGGGGTTGAGACCCCTCACGGTGGTGAGCTGTCAGCCTCTACCCCAAAGCCCGCTTTGCCTCCGGCATTTATAATGGTGTTAAATATATTTTTAAAAAAGTGTTTTTAATTTATAAGGGGGGTTTCACTCAGAGGCTTGCTATGTGAAAGGGGTCACCAAGACAAACGTTTGAGAACTACTGTTCTAAATCAACCGGGCCTGGGTAATTTTTCTTAGCCCTGAGTCTGCAAGGCACAGTGGCACAATCCCAGGCTTGGACAAGAGGTCTGAGTCTTTCCTTGGGACATGGGCCTCCACAATCCAGGCACCCTAGACCAGAAGTGGGCAAACTACAACCCGCGGGCTGCATCCGGCCTGCCAGTCATTTTAATCTGGCCCTTGAGCTCCTGCTGGAGAGCGGGGTTGGGGCCACTCTGTGCGGCTCCTGGAAGCAGCGGCTTGTGCCCCCACGGACTCCTATGCATAGGGCAGTCAGGGAGCTCCACTCCACACGCTGCCCCCGCAGCTCCCATTGGCCGTGCCTGCAGATGGGCAGCGTCCAAAGCCGCCTGGCCACATCTCCGCGTAGGAACCGAGGGGGAGGAGGGGAACATGCCACTGCTTCCAGGAGCTGCTTGAGGTATGCACCACCTGCACCCGCTCCCCAACCCCCTGCCCCAGCCCTGATCCCCCTCCCGCCCTCTGAAGCCCTCGGTCCCAGCCCCAGCCTGGAGCCCCTTCCTGCACCCTAAACTCCTCATCCCCAGCCCCACACCAGAGCCTGCACCACCAGACGGAGCCCTCACACACACACCCTGTGCCCCAACCCCCTCGGTCCCAGCCCGGAGCCCCCTCCCACCCTCTGAACCCCTCTGCCCCCTCCCACACCCTGGACTCCTCATTTCTGGCCCCACCCCAGAGCCCACACCCCCAGCCAGAGCCCTCACCCCCTCCCGCACCCCAACCCCAATTTTGTGCACATTCATGGCCCACCAAATAATTTCTATACCCAGATGTGGCCCTCGAGCCAAAAAGTTTGCCCACCCGTGCCCTAGACCCTGGTACCAGTGCCTCAGCCCTCCTCAGCTCCCTAGTTGGTTACATACTCCCTCAGAGTTCCACCTAGGCTGTGGTTACTCTGGGCTTCTAGTTTAACCCCTTCAGGGACAACATGGAAGGAAGGCAAGGAACACAGGCTTGACAGAGGAATTTCTTAGCCACAGTCACGATACTCTTTAAAAAGCACTAGAGAGCTATAGATTTTTTCAAGGTAACAGAAGTCCTAGATGCACCCCTTACTGGGAGTCCAAAGTATTATCAGCATTTTAGGCTAGGCCAAGTCCCTCCCACCTTCTCTCTCTCAACCCAGCTCTTCTTGCATGTGGCAGTGTATGACCCCGCTTCTGAGAGAGGAGCCCCCTCCCCCCCCGCCGCCTTTAAATGCAATCGTTCTCCCTTTAGTGCCAAACTGAGAAACCCCAGCCCTGCTCCCGTCAGGTTCCTATGTAGTGTTCATTGCTCCATGGGGTTGGGCCAGCAGCCAAGAGACAATCAAAGCTGATGGTCTTAAAAAGTTATGTGATTGCTTTTAAGTTATAGTCATTCAACTTGGTGTCCAACACCTTTCCTGGGCTGGGCACCTGTCCGGAATGCAACACAATAGACTGACCTTGTCAAGGTCATGCTGGTCTTTCAAACACAGAATACAAAATGTTAGTCAGCACACAAAATGGAAGACTGTACAAAAATGGAAGTCATAATTGATAGAGACATGTCCCACTCTGTCAAAAATCATACCTACAGTTCTTTACAATGTTACACCACGCAGCAAGGAGCAAAAAGGAAGAACGTGTTTGAAGAGAGAATATTTTCCAAGAGTTTAAAATTAACAAAAGTTTTATTAAATTGTGAGCTATTCAGATGAGCGTGGAAGAAAGCAGAGAGACAATTGTGAAAGTGGGAAAATGGGCATTTAAGGCAGGTGTCATTGGCAAAGCAGAGGGCTGTGCAAAACAGCAGGTAAAGAGGGAGGTGCAGAGCTATAAAGAGCCTTGAAGGGAAGTACAGGAAGTACAAGAAACAAAGTTTGATGCAGTGGAAAGCAGGGAGCCAGTGGTAGGATTTAAAGGAGTTAATAAGGATGACAGGGTCAGAGCAACGGACAAAGAGGGTGATTTTACAATGACATTATTTTTTCCTTATTATATACAGATTTGAAATAATACATGGATTAAATGATACAAATGTAGCCCCTGATCCTACCAACAGTTACACATAAGTACACCTCTACCCTGATATAACGCAACCCAATATAACACGAATTCGGATATAATGTGGTAAAGCAGTGCTCCAGGGGGGTGGGGCTGCGTGCTCCAGCGGATCAAAGCAAGTTCGATATAATGCGGTTTCACTTATAAAGCAGTAAGATTTTTTGGCTCCCGAGGACATCGTTATATCGGGGTAGAGTTGTAACTACACAGAGTAGTCTCACTTAATAGGACTGTGCACACACAAGTATTTGCAAGATAGAAGCCTAGATACCCTCATCACCTGCAATAAGTAATCTATTGCTTTCTGGCACGCTATGTATGTGGGAGCTAAAGTATTCCAACTTAAGCATGAAAACATGCAACTTTTAAGGTCCAAAGCATCTGTCACAGGAATGCAATGATACAAAACCCAAACACAAAAAAACACTTAAGTCATTTAAACACTGGAGTTGTAAATGTCTACATTTTCCCATTCATGGAGGGACAGGGGGGTTATTGCAGACACCCCTTGTTCTATAAATATTGTGACACATATTAGGTAGCACATAAAAAAATACCACCCCAACCCTTCCTCCGCCCCTCACACACACACACAGAGCAGTTAAAGGCAAAGTGTCATAAAAGCACCCAAGGCATAGCAACTGAGAGAACATTTATTTTTTATTGGCTCTGTTCTTCAGCAGCATAGGCAGCATGGTTGTTATCCTCTCCGCTGGAACTAAAAGTACACAGTAACTAGGCACTCCTTGACTTCAGCCTTCTCAAAAGTAACCCACTTAAAAAGGCTATTTACAGTGCTTTTATATTCCATCCCCACTCCCTATATTTACCTTGTATTTTCTTCACAAGGAATATTTGAATTACTTGGACTCTATTCAAAATGAGGCTCACAGATCTCTCATCTAGGAAGATCCAACTCTTACACTGACTGGAGGGAAGCAAGAGGACCAATAAGTCTTCCTTTTCTGTCTTCCCACTATGGAGCTGGGAGAAGATCACAGTCAGAACAAAAAATGTTCTCTCTGTCTGACCATTGAGACTGGAATAGAATCTGGTCTAAAAAGGCACTTCCTTCCCCATAGTTCTCTGCAGTTTGGGAGGAAGGGAGTACCACCACAGTGAAGGGTCAAGACTACCCTCTCACTTTTACTGATGCACTAGTTTATTATTTTTCAGATAATATATATGTTTGCTTGAGGTATGAGCAGGGAGAAAGGGAGTGGGGGAAAGAGAAAAACCAAGATATCCCCTTCTGAGCTATCTAGATAGCCAGTAGAAACATACATATACACACACAATCTATATATAAATAAAAAAATATGGCCAATGTTGTTTTTTTTTAAACAAAAAGTGTACCAGATAAACACAATGCATGCCCACAATTCACATTCCACATGTTAACTGTTCTAGTATGATGAGGGTTTATTCAGTTTAGGAGTTCAATGAGTTCCAAATATACATGTAATACATTTTATTAAAGAGTTCTTTCTAATCTGCAAAATCTTTACATCTGGTCCTTCTAATAAAACCTGTCTCAAAGTTAATAAACTTCACTTACCTCTTCACATATGCAATTTTTTTCTGACTTAACATAAAACTATTTTGGCTCCTATCAAATACAAGCTGTCAAGAAGAGTGGAGATTTAAGCTGAGAACCATAAAACATGCAAAAGGAACTGCTACACCCTAATATCATTGTGATACAACTTCCTGTTACATTAGTGGCATTCTCAAACTTTTGGTTACAAGTGCGATTTTTTTAAAAGCTTGATGTTAACACTTCTACAGAATTTCCAATGACCTGATGAAGCCATTTGTTCTTTTACTGAAGAAAGACATAGCAAACCTTATGCTGGCCATTAATTTGTATTTATTACTACACAAGAGTCTTTAATGTAGACAAGCACGGAGAAGAAAAACATAATAGTATCTTGTTCCTGAAATATATGGTTATAGTGCTTTATATAAGCTCCACATTGAATAATTGGGCATAGACTATCTCCCCTTAGTATACATGCAAAACTCTCATTAACATCCGTGACAAGTTGTGTGCATGTGCTCACGGAGAAGAGTGGTCTCCATTGGTTCGATAGAACTGACCATTTTGTATATATTTAACGGTTTACATTTGGCATGGAATTCTCATCCTGTTATTTCAAAGGTGACATTACAAGGAATTCCCACTCCTGTCCAGTGTCGCCCAAGAGGGAGGGTGGAAAGGAGGACTGATAAGGACAGCAGCAGAAGTTTAAAACTAATGCAATCCTGGTTAGTGTCATTCTGGTGCTCTACAGAGAAGTGTGCTATGCAAAAGCAGCATAGGCACCATCCACCACTGCTGGACACACTTGTACAGGGAGAGGGTGGAGAGAAAGGAACAAGAAATTCTCTTTGCTCCCTGCCCCAGATTTCCCAGCACAAGAACACTTCTGGGCAGCTCTTGTGCAAAGCATATCCCAGAATGGATGGACCCCTCGATTTCGCACAGCAGCAGCATAGCAACGCCTACTAGAATCTGGTCATTTTCACTAGCAATGACGCTGCCCCTCTTGCCAGCAATAACATGGGAGACTGGAGACAAGAACGAGAAGTGGAGTAGGAATAGACACAGGGAGAAATGTCAACACATAAGAGTTCAGGAGTAGGCTTGGCCTCTTCCCTTCAGCCCCCAGGGAAAGCTGTGACTCACTTCATTCTCTAGCAGCCAAATTGAAACAACTGAAGGCATTCTCTTCAACCATGTGGGGTGAGAAAGTGTAATATGTGGCCTTGTGGGAGGGCGCGGCAGACAGAGGGGGGAGAAATGGGTGATCCTGGAATGTCCTCAAAAAAAGAGAAGAGATTGTAACAAAAGGAAAGGGTAGAAACAAGCACACAATATCAATATCCAAAGGAAGGGAAAGAGAAAGGCTTAATTCCAAACTGGGATGGGAGGTGGGAGCACAGACGTGACATTGGTAGCTGAAATCTTCAGATACAGGTTTTATTTTACCTGCTGGAATGTGTATCATTCAGCAACACAATCATTTGATAATATATTTGTTATTTCCCCCCCCGAAATGAGATCTAGTCCTTGCCAAATTGCAACACTAATAGTGATGGCCCACATGCCATTGTTCAGGTATTTCCCACAGAGCAATCCAGGCTGGTTTAACAGGTCTCTTTTCAGCTACTCTTCTTTTTTCACTCTTCTTTTCTACTTCTAGGGGGAAAACTAATGTCTTTCCATCCTCACCACATTGTACTACTCCTGTGCTCAGACCCCAAAATTCTGCACCCACTGCCAGAGGAATGTTTTCAGTGACCACTTAATTCTGTGTGCCCGTCCCAACAAAAAAGATTTCTGCATAAATTACATTTAGTGTAACAGAATCAGTCTCAGTTAAGTAAAAAACAGTTACCTTCTCGTAACTCTTGTTCTTCGAATTGTGTTGCTCATATCCATTCCAATCAGGTGTGTGCACACCACATGCACAGTCAGAAAGTTTTTCCCCTAGCAGCACCCATCAGTTTGGCTGTGAGCCCCCTGGAGTGGTACCTTCTTGGCGCTCAATATACGACCCCGCCGACCCAGCGCCTTCTCAGTTCCTTCTTGCTGGTTACTCCGGCAGAGGGGAAGACGGGTGGGTTTGGAATGGATATGAGCAACTCATCTTGAAGAACAGTTACGAGAAGGTGAGTAAGCGTTTTTTCTTCTTCGAGTGATTGCTCATATCGATTCCAATCCGGTGACTCCCAAGCCTTACCTAGCAGTGGGGTCGGAGTCATGGAATCGTAGATTGGAGTCCCGCTCTGCCCCGTCTCTGTGGACCTTGAATATGACTGTGCATGAAAGGGATTGGGGGGAAGGTGTAGAGCAGACGGCCTCCCCAGGGTAGCAGGAATGTGTCCGCAATTGAGCCCAAGCTGCTTTTCTTGAAGGAGCAAAACACTGGGCACTTCCTGTTGCTCCGAGTGGCGAACAGGTCGACCTGGGGAAACCCCCACCTCTGGAAGAAGAGTGAATGACGTCTGGCTGGACGGACCACTCGTGGCTGTGGAAGGATCTGCTGAGGTGGTCCACCAGTACATTCTGGGCTCCTGGCAGATATGATGCTTCCAGGTGACTGGAGTGGGCTATACAGAATTCCCAGAGCCTCCTGACAGAGGGGCAAGGACCCGGTTCCACACTGTTAGTTGATGTAAAACATTGCAGTGGTGTTATCCATCAGGACTGCCATATGCTGGCCTTGCAGACGAGACTGAAAGGTCTGTCATGCGAGTTGCACCACTCTGAGCTCCTTGAAATGGATCTGGAGAGAGAGCTCATCCTGTGGCCAGAGGCCCTGCATTCACAGATCTCCCAGATGTGCGCCCCAATCTAGAGCTGATGCATCTGTAACTAGAGACAAGGACAGCTGAGGGGGACTCCGCAGACTATTCGAGCATCGAGCCACCATTGGAGTGACTCTAGCACCTGAATTAGCACCATGACCACTAGTCCCAGGCTGTCATGCCCCGACCGGTATGTCAAAGCAAGCCATGTCTGTAGAGGCCTGAGTCTCAGCCTGGCATGTCAGACCACATACATGCAGAGCGCCATGAGACCGAGGAGACTGAGGCAATTCCTTGCTGTAGTGGTCGGGTACTCTCTCATGTACCGAATACTGCTTGCCGTGGCTTGGTATCAGGACTCTGGCAGGCTTGCTCTTGCCTGGACCGAGTCCAACACTGCTCCGATAAACTCTATCCTCTGGGCCGAAGACAATGTGGACTTGTTCATGTTGAGGAAGAGACCCAGTCTCTCGAACGTGGATGTGGTCAGATGGACCTGCGACTCCACCTGTTCTCTGGTGTGCCCCCTGAGCAGCCAATCATTGAGTTAAGGTAATCATTGACTGCACTGTACTTGCCTCCTTTGGAAGAAGGCTGCTACCACCGACATGCACTTGATGAACACTTGTGGAGCTGAGGACAGGCTGAAGGGAAGGACCTGTGAACTGATAATGTTTTTGGTCTATCATGAACCTTAAAAAGCGTTTGTGTGCAGGGTGAATTACTATGTGAAAGTATGTGCCTTCCATGTCAAGGGCGGCGAACCAGTCTCCTGGATCCAGAGAAGGGGTAATTGTATTGAGGGAAAGAAGTAGAGGAGGTGGTGTGAGATGGCAGTGACCTGGGGTTCTAGGACGCAGGGAGCCAGGTCCAGGCGTGAGAGGTGTGAATCCCTTCGGGAGCGGGGGCAGAAGTCCCATCCAGTCCCAGTCATTCTGGTTTGGGGAGGAGAATGGAGGAGGAGAAGAGATCCCATCCTGTCTTGGTCTCTCCAAATGGGTGGCTGGGGGGGAGGGAAGAGGACGGCAGGTGGAGGTCCCGGTCTCTCTGGTGGGATATGCGCTGGCCGGTCTCTCTCACCTGGGTCCAGTTCTTGAAGGAGGACAAGAACCAGTGACTGAACTGCCAGAAACTGGTTGGAGCTGGGACTCTGGCCCCCGAGACCCACCAAGCCTGGCTCCCCACTTCCCAGAACCCCAGGCTGCCATCTCCTCATTGTCTCCTCCCTCTTTTCCACTTCCAGGCCTGCTCTGGAAGGGGAGATTGTGGCTCAAGTGTGGAGGGGGTGGCCTGGGCCCCCTAAACACCACTCCCATCCATCTCCCCTCCATTGCACTGCTGACTTAGTGATTCCTCCCCCCGCCCCCTCTCCCCCCCCGCAAAAAAAAAAAGCAGCCTCTGCCAAGGGGGAGAGAGAGTGGAGAAATATTACTTTCTTCAAAAAAAATGTAATCCATGACAGAAAGATCAAAGGATCCTGGAATGCAATTAAAAACAAAAAACAAAAACTTTTGTAACTGAATTCCAAGACCTCAGGGTAATAAAGATGACAAGATGGTCAGCTTGATACTCTTAGATATATTAGAGTTCCCACAAACATCTTTTATCTTTCCAATTCCTTGAAAGACACCATAATTAGAGTTTGAAGGGGAGAGCCGCCTGTAAGGTAATGTTCAGGTATTGGCAAAGCGTAGGAGGTGTGTGTTTTATTTCAGAGGCATTTATAAAGGTAAAGTGAGCTGTCAGAGATTTCTTACATCATGAATCACTGCTCACCGTAGACCATTGCACTGCATCATTTTTTAAGGGCACAGCATAAGAAAAATTCTGAATTACTGTTGTTAAGAATAAACTACATACACAAACTATAGCCAGGCATCTTCACCAAGTGAATCCCAGCCACCACTGAAGTAAAATAGAAGAGTTATTTAACAGTGTGTATTTACATGATTTAGAACAAGAAACAACGTTCTTATATCAGGGTTTTTTAAATTCTGAAGTATGGCAAGAAAAAACCTAGCCCCTTCAGGCTGATAGAATGCATCTGATCATATGCTCAATTGCACCTACTTGCTACAACTGCAAAACAATAATTGCCTTGCGTGATTCCAAGTGGCTTACTGATCTGCAAGAAGTCTCTCCACAACCTTTCTCCAGCGTTTCTCAGTGATTGGAAGCTACACTTTCAAGCCCAGCAAGTTTTGGGAATAGTATACAGAATAGCAGTGTTTTTTGACTACTGAGTAAGGTCATGCCTTTTGCTGTCAAGTTTTACAAGTTTTGAAACTATTTGATCTGAAATATTTGTGATTCCAACTCATATGCTATTTGTTTAAGTAATGTCTGCAACAGTCATTATTTAGCAAGAGTGACTCCATTTAACTGCCAGGATTGTAATTTGTTAAAAGGGTTATGGTTAATATAAAATAAAGTTAAGATCCAGGGTGAAATTCTAGATCCACTGAATTCAATAGCAAAGCTTCCATTGAGTTCAGTGGGACCAGGGTCTCACTCCCAATATCTTAAGCACCACCAACTCTGGAAATGGGCATATTGTGCCATTCAGAATCTGGGAATCTAAACTTCAATTTACAGTCATAGTGATGCACCCAACATCAGTTATTAATCAACTTTAATACTAACTCCATCTGAAAATCTCTTATCAGCTTTTTTTACAAGAGACACCTAAAATTACAGAAACATACATTTTTTTTTAATTTTGCATTTACTTCATTCATTTGATAGCACTTTATATATAGTTATTTTACTAATTCTCCAGCAGTCAATTTTCCCTTTTTGTCTTTCTTTCACACAGCAAGAGCAAAAATAAAGAAAACAAAACGTGATTGTGATCTAAAACTACTTTTAATTTTTTTTAATTGAACAAATGTCAACTTGATGGTACCCTTTTAAAAATGCATCATTTTGATTACCATCTTGTTTCCTTCCCCACACATGCTTGAATTCCAATACGATTTTAGCAGTGGGCCTCTCAAGACCTGAGAGCTAAAAACCCCTTGCTTTATGCTATCTGATGGCTTGAAAGCTCAACTTTCAAATGGTATTAACCATTTCTCTCCATCTCCATAGGTGCTGGAACTAGGCATACTGGGGGTGCTGCTGCACCTCCTGGCTTGAAGTGGTTTCCATCATATACAGGATTTTAGGGTTACCATTCGTCCGGATTCCCCCGGACATGTCCGGCTTTTTGAGCTAAAAATAGCGTCCGGGGGGAATTTGTAAATGTCCGGACTCCCCCCCCCCATGCAGAGCGTGCACAGCTAACAGGGCAGCCGGCCGGATGGTGCCACTTACATGGGGCTCCGACAGCCAGAGAGAGCCCCTCCTCCGCTTCCCCAGCAGCAGAGATCACTCCCTCCCTCCCTCCCTGCATTCGCAGATCGCCTCCGGCAGTCTGGAGCTCCTTCCCCGCTCCTCCTCCCCTGCTGCCCAGCATGCCGGGACGAGCGGCAGGGTAAGGGGGCCAGGGGGTCGGAGAAGGGGCAGAGAGGTTCTGGAGGGGGCAGTCAAGAGACGGGGGGGGGTCGGGAGTTCGGTGGGGGCTTTATGGGGAGGGGTGTGTGGATAAGGTTTTGGGCAGTCAGGGTACAGGTAGGGGGTAGGGTCCTGGGGGGGGCAGTTAGGGTGGGTGGGTGTCTTAGGAGGGGGCAGTTAGGGGACAAGGAACAGGGAGGCTTAGGTAGGGGGTGGGGTTCTGGAGGGCAGTTAGGAGCAGGGGTCCCAGGAGGGGGCAGTCAGGGGACAAGGAGCAGGGGGCGGGGCGGTTGGGAGTTCTGGGGGTGGGGCTGTCAGGGGGCAGGGGTGGGGAGAGGGATCGGAGCAGTCAAGGGACAGGGAGCAGAGGGGTTTCGATGGGTCGGGAGTTCGGGGGGGTGGCTGTCAGGGGTGGGGAGTGGTTGGATGAGGCATGGGAGTCCCAGGGGTCTATCAGGGGGTGGGGGTGTGGATAAGGGTTGGGGCAGTCAGGGTACAGGTAGGGGGTAAGGTCCTAGGGGGCCAGTTAGGATGGGGGGTGGGTCTCAGGAGGGGGCAGTCAGGGGACAAGAGGCAGGGAGGCTTAGGTAGGGGGTGGAGTCCTGGGGGGCAGTTAGGGGCGGGGGTCCCAGGAGGGGGCAGTCAGGGGACAAAGAGCGGGGGGAGGGTTGCGGGTTCTGAGGGGGGCGGGAAGTGGGAGGGAGTGGAAGGGGCAGGGACAGGGCTAGGGCAGGACGGGGGCGGGGCTTCTCCTGTCCTCTTTTTTGCTTGCTGAAATATGGTAACCCTACAGGATTTACAGTTTGCTTCAATGGCTCTCAGCACCCCCACTATACACATTGTTCCAGCACCCCAGTCCATTTGATGGGTGTGTTAATAACTGTTGCTAAACTGAAAACATACTACAGAGGTATCCAGTAGTGGACTTTAAAAAATTCCTTTTAGTACTGGTAGATTTTTTTCTAACACTGGTCCTGGCCCAGTGACCAGAAAGAATGAAAATGTTGATCTTTGCACCCTCAAGTATAGTCCAATGGAAGTACGGTTCCTCTGGAACACAACACCAAACCAAATCAGCCCAGATCTATTGTGAGAATGAAGTTCTTCAGACCATTATGATGAACATCACACAGCATTTAGGTGTTTTCAAAAACCACGTGGACACCTTAGATTAGATTTACTGATGGGAAATCACTGATTTCAGTTAAAGATCATTAAGTAGCTGGTTAGTATTTTATACAGTTAGCAGGAGTAGGCTTGCTGTATGGGAAAGTTAAGAGGGACCCTCCCACCCCCTATTGGGCCATTTAAGGCCCAGTGTTTTTCTATTTTTATAAAATCGTTTTCTAAATCCTTGTTTCCTGTGTATCTAGAATATTAGCTCCATCAATGGTTTGTTTAATTTTTTAAACTCACTCCTGGCATGGATTGGGAAAGTGGCATGGAACATCCTCCTGACTGGGCAAAGGCAGGAGAAACCACAACCTTTCTTTTCAGATGAGAAAAAAAACACTGCAAAATATGCATTCACCACCTCCAGATTAGACTCCATCTGGGCTGAACATGACTGCCACCAAGGAGCTATTTTCATGCCATGCACTTAAAGGCAGGAGTAAAAACACAAGCTTCACTGGCTATTTATTTGGTTGAATTTAGGGTCCTCATTTAAAGCAGTTAGCAGAGTCCAAGCTACCTCAAGGAACTCCCATCCATTCACAACCTTCCAAGACATCTATGCTTCATCTAGATTGGACCAGGTAAGATTATGGGATGCAGGGACAGAGCATTTTCAGAAACAGGACACCAGTTGTGGAATCCCTAACAGGAGATTATGTCAAATCCGACCCTGATGATGTTCAGATCAAACTGCCTTACTAATTTGATATGGCTGCCGCTAGTAATGGCATCTTCACAGGACCAAGCCACAACTGGGGAAACTGAATGGAAAGAAGTGAAACACAAGGAAGGAATCAGGGAGAGGAGGAAAAACCACAAACATGCACTCCAGGATCTAGGGAGCCTATGAGAAGATGAGCATTTAGAGCACAGTCAGAGCTGACTTTAATTGTTGTACAGCACTTCAGATCCCTCGTGCCAATATCTGAGACCTGGTATATAAAAATAGTTATAAAAAATTATATATACACAGTACACTACACTGAACTTCATGAAACATTTTTAGCTATAAGTCCCAAAGCATTCTGAAAGATAAGCAAGCATCCCTGTTTATAGATGAGTGAAGTGTGGTTAAATCAGAAAGTTTTAGAAGTCTGCACTCAAAAGCATGTGTGCATGATGTGTCTTTGTAATACACCCAATTTGTACGGGATCCCATTGTGCTCACTTAACCTTCACTCATTTATGTGCATCCAGTATTTGCATTCAGAAGTGCCATAGGAACTTCTGAGTGCAGACTTTTAAAAATGTAGGCCTTTGTGACACACAAGCTCACACTGGCAAGTCAGTGTCACATCCAGGAAGAGAACTCAATTCAGCATCTGAATCACTGTAACATCTAGTTGCTCCCCCTCAATCCTCCCATTATCATCTGGGTCTGCATCCTGTCTTCTCTCTACCCAACTTGTAGAACATAAGCTCACTGGTGCAGAGACTGTCTAAATCTCTCTGTCCTGTGCAGCTCCAAGTAAATGTTAATGGTTGTTATTATGAATTATTTGTCAAGCAACCTCCCCCTCCCCCCCCCCAGGGAAAGTTTTAAGAAGTTGATAGTCTTTGAAAGGTGCCTTGAAGGTCAGTAAATACAAGCGTTGATAGACAAGTAAGTGGAAATAAGGTTTGGAATCAAGGAACCATGGTTGAGAACACCTTGCCATTTAAATCAGGGGACTATAAAAACACAAGTGTTTCTCCTTGACGCACAAATGCCATTTGAGCATAAATCGTAAAAGATGGTTTCTCATGCAGCCAGGACTTGAACCAGAAACAGAGCTTTATAAGTCAAAACCAACACCTCAAATTGTACCCACACACAAATGGGAAGATGATGCCAACTCCAGAGCACATATGTAAAATAATTCCAATGAAAGATACTGTTTAACACAGAAATAGCTACACTATGTACCCTCCACCCCCACACAACCCTTCCGTAAACCTGGCTATGCAACAGTGGACATATTTCAGTTAAGGAGCCAGACATAGTCCCTTTCGTCTGGTTGCTTCTGAAAGTCAATGAGACTTGGGGTGTAAGTCACTAAGGGTAAAATTTTCAAAAGCACTTAAGTCTCTGACAGCTAACTCCTAGCCAAGTCACAGTATGGCCAAACACTGAGCTAAAGCATTGAACTGCACTGCCCAGTTCTGATGAAACAGATGAACAGCTGAGTGTCATATATGTCTTTCAGGCACCCCAGCACACATCCTATTATTACTCCTACTGTGCCCATAGACACACCAATAAGATAAATGACAGAAGTGACAGAACAGAAACCTATGGGATCCCATGACAGCCCATGGGACAGATTAACGGCCATCCAATGCTACCCACTGAAACTACTCAAAGGAAGGAACAGATCCACTCAACAATAAGTCATCTACCCTACTAAAGCCTCCAGCAGCAACCATACTTAATGGCCAACAGCAGCAAAGGCAGTTGACACTAGAAGAATCAACATTTCCTTGGGTCAACCACCAGCTGATATAATTTCCGTAGATTTACATATACGTCCTGTAAACCCAGTGTAACATTCCTTCCCCCCAAATTCATACGTACCTGATCACAGCCTACATTCACCAATTCCTGCAGCATCTGCCTATTTACTTCTGTAGATGCTGAGGTGCCTGACTCATTAGCAAAAGGCAACAAAGAATATCTGATTTCTCGTAGTGCTTTCTGATAAGGTCCAAACTTGGCTGTTGATCTCATTTGCTGCTGCCTGGCAGCATCTTTCCCTATTAAAATTTTAGGGTCCAGAGAAGTTTCACTGCCTGGTCCAACAGGTAATCCCTGACCTGACGATTTGGAAGGCTGCTTTAAACCTTCACGAATCTCTTGTAATCTTTGCCTGCTGTTTCCAGAATAAGTTGTAGCAGGAAAAGTCTTTGGCCTCATTGTTAATCCAGTTTTTTTTCAGCATAAATACAATCTTCTTTCTTTTTAGAATAAAGTAGTTTTAAAATAAGTGTTCCTCTCTTGATGATCCTTAAACAAATAGTTTCCACTCAATGTTTTAGTTCAGTTCACAATCTTCATGGCTCCTACAGAGAATGAAAAACCCAGGAATCATCATTGTGCAGACTGTTTGTACCTGAAACAGAAAAGAAAATATAAACTTAGTCTCACAGAATTTTCTGCCTGTTTTAAATGGTTTGCCACTTAAGGGACTTCAACATGACGACAATGACGGTTTAACCAGTGAAAGCAGTAGAACCAGAAAGCAGTAGAACCTGACTATACCAGTCCTCAAAGCTGAACATAATTTAATAAATTTCACTTATCTGTTTTCCATTCAAGGATCTCAAAGTTGACAAGAACTGGTCAACATTTTTCAGGTAAATGTAAAATGAACTTTTTTAGAAATTAAATTTTCACAGAAAAGAGTTATTTCCCTGGAAAGTTTTGGTTTTCAAAAACCAAAAATATTTTCAGTTTTCAAAAACTGACAACCAACAACCTAAAACTTTAAAAATCTCACTGTATTTAAAAAGCTTGGTGGCAAGTTTCCTGTACAGCTGCATAACTAAAAACAGGCCAAATCTATCTTTTATTTCATAGCTAGTGAAGGGTATATTCATGCTGAGGCTTTGTATGTCAAGATCTTGCCTGAAGAAAAGTTCTTGTTTGTCTTACAATAGCTGAGTTATAAATCCCAGAAAAGGAGATTTATAATGGCAATACTGACAACTCTAACTATAGCATTTCCTACTATTTCAAAACCAAGGTCAGCAGCAACAAGACATTCTGACATTCCACTGTAACATCTAAATAAATCTTGAAGATGAAGAACTTTACTCTCCTTGAGTAATACCTTTCTCTACTGAGTCAGGTACAACTTAGTGTGAGTAACTAATCTGATTCTTGCAGTGTAGGGTTTTTGCATACTAATCTTGAGCAAAGGTGGCCGAATCTAAATTAAGATGAGTAGTGACAAAGAATAAAAATCCTAATCTGGAAACAAAAAAAGACTGCTAGCTTGTCAATCACAAGTATGCTTACTCTGACACAGGGAAGGACACTCAATTCAGTTTCTGAGCTCTTTGGTGGGGTGTTTGTATCATCATATGTCTTTATATAATGCTTAGCACAATGAGGCTCTGACCCTGATGGGGGTCTGCTGCCATTACCATAATAATAAATATTAAATAGAATATTCAAAAGAAGATTAAAAGATCCACCACACTACTGAAACTGCTTCCACACCTCTGCAGCTGCTACCATTTGGCTGAAAGTTTTAGCCCCAAAAGGAGAGTTCTTCCATAAAGATTATAATCCATCATTTTCACATGCTTATATCAAAGTGCCAACAGACCCTTAACTCTAACTTCTGCTATTGTGAAAACTATAGTATTTCTCATCTTGAGCTGGCTGCCAAAAGAGTACTGTCAGAGCTTTAAATCAAATGTGTCCTTTAACTTTGCTCACTGTTCCCCAATTTAGGGACCAATGGAACCATCACAGAGCTTGGAGAACATTTGCAGATTTACACCATACATCCTCATCACCCATCGTGCTGGGCCACTATCCTGAAGGCCAAAGGGGTCTGGACAAGTCTATCTTTGAAGCCCAACATCACTCCCTAATTGGCAGAGGGTTCATTGCTGAGTGACATAAACTAGGAGGACTCAGCACGGAACAGAACACAGTGGCGCCACACCATACACCAAGCCACAGCTCACTTTGAGGAGAACAGACGTGCTCATGAGACAGAAAAGCAACAAAGGAGGAAAGAAAGGACACAACAGTCAACTATGTCTCCTCCAAGATCACACCTGTCACTTCTGTGGGAAAATCTGCAGAGCACGAATTGGGCTCCTCAACCACCTAAAAACCCACCAATGAACCCCTGTGGCAGACATCATCCTCGCATCGAGGGATAGCGAAGATAACATAAAGCCTTTCCTCTTAACCATGGGCTGAACCCTTTTAAAATGGGAAAATAGGATAGTGGAATCAAATCCAAGTCTCCAGTACGACTGTGCATCTCTTTAAACAGAGGCAGCACTAACTAATATGTTAAATTATCATACAGGAGTAACATCCTTACATAATGTGTCACATGCCCCTCTGGCGGCTAATACACACAGAAGATAGCCTATTACACTTATCGTCTAGAATTACACATTAGTTCAAATGGTAGACTTTGGTGCTAAAGGTCCTAGGTTTGAACCCTGATAATGATCCATGGTAGGTTATCACTATCTAAACATTTTTTTGTTAAAAATTTAAATAAAAAAAATGTGCCTTAGTGGTTAGCCAGATGACCTAGTACCAGACTCAGGGATACACTATACGAGAGCTGGATTCAACCTGAGATCTCAAACTCTTTGTCCCCCAATTCTTGGTGGTGTCCTGCAATCCTTAATAATAAGTTGTTTGTGTCTAAGTCTGCAATTAATGGTGAGAGGAAGTTTGTGATGACAAAAAGGGTTAAAGCTACGCATCCATACTGTGACATTTCCTCCTAAACAACAATTCAATCATCAGTTAGCAACAAATCCTGCTCAGACACACACAGTGTGGCTGCCAACGCAGTCAGGGTCGTGGGGAAGTGCATGCAGGTTTCTGAGGGTAAGATTTGGTCCCCCTAATGTGATAATAGCAGCTAAAATGGACTTTAATAAATAAAAGGCACTTAAACAATATTATTGAAGCCATTTTAGGAATACACCATAACTAAATAGCATTTCATAGATGAAAATTACACTTACAGTCCAATTTATTACCCGGTGTTTCCTTTCCCTTTCCTGACAGCAGCAGACACCGTATGTCTGGGTTTAGGAGAAAGAACAAACAAGGACTTCTCTCAGACCCGGTGCCAGTGTTCAGGCATGGGATGTGATAGAGAGGAATGCAATTCCTCCAACTCCTTGCAACCCAAGAATTGGCCTCTTGCTTACACAACATGTCTCCCTGAAAGAAGCTTTGTGGCCCATGATCCAAAGCATGATTCTAATAATGCTGGGTCAAGTCAGCTGGCAACTTCTTGAGCTTTCTTTCTGTTTTAGCAGCATTAACTAACTGAGTGATCAGCATTACATTTACAGTATGAATGAGAATAGCAACAACAGCCACCAGATAACTGTAAATGTGTTTTATATTTTCCAGCAGAAAGAAAAGTTAACTTAGTAGGCATGATATGCCGAGTATTGGAATAGCATTTAAATATTACAGATCTGCAAAGGAAACCAAATTGTCCATGACCTTCATAAATGGTGGACTTAGCTGTGCTGTACTTTTTTAAAAACCACAGAATTAAATATCAAAAATATCAATTTATATTTATAAGCATGTCTGTACAGCTTGTACTATCCCAATTTTGAAAATTCATGATCCTTCTAACATTCAACCTGTCTTTGAAATGAGTGTCCACCTCACGCCCCTACAATCACGAGTAATCATTTTGCAAAATTATTTGTTTTAAATCATTCTGATTAAACACCATTAAGCTTTTCAAATAATTTCTGCCCATTACTAAATTACAATACCCCAAAATTAAAAAGTTAGGGTTACCTTCATTACAGCAAGTTAGAACAATTTTTGTAGAGTTGAGGTTTTTTTTTTTAAGTTGACAAATACTGACAGAGGTTGTGGTAGTAGACAAACAAACAGATACATTGAATTTAAACTATATTCCCCAGGCAGGTATTCCGGACAATGCATGGCATAACAAATTAAAATACAATGAAAAAGCTACCATCATTAATATGCAAAATAAAAAAGTAATGATGGTGTCTTAATACGAAAAGGAGGAGGAGAGGAAAAAAGTTCTAAATGTGTCATAATAAGAATGGTCACCAAAAACCTTTTAAATGGAAAAGTAATGAGGTGTTTTATAGAAGAAATGAACTGAAATAATTTTCAGGGGATAGAAAGTTCCATTCTCCAAAGACCCAACAACAAAGATACAAGCCCCTAACAATTTAAGGTGAGAAGGCAGAATCCCTAAAAGACACAGGTGTGGTCAGAGCAAAAGTAGAATAAGCCTCAAGGAGGAGAGCTCACAATACTTTAAAATAGTAAGTTATTATTAAGCAATAAAAGCCACTTTAAAAATCATCTGTTCCATCTTCAAATTAGTCTGACTGTTAACACGTCAAAGGTGGCAAATGTAGAGAGTGCAGGACAGGTATAATAGGATTGTGGTTGTTCACGCCAATGAGAAAAAACAACAGACCACGCTGCTGAATTCTGAACAAGCTGCAAATGACAGGAATGCCCTTCTGTGAGCCCTCTAAAAAGGTAGCAATAACAACACCTTGCTATCCCAAGGGCACAGAATACTACTGTCATAAACTAAATCAGATGCAAGCATCACAACTGAAAAATACCTCTTTGTGCCACATGGCTTTTCTGGAAAGGGTGTGATGAAAAGCAACACCAAGATTCTTAACCTCACTCATCGCCTTTCAGTCAATCCCCTCAACCAGCAGGAATAAAAACAGGGAGCAAGAGTAACCAATGACAAGACTTCTGTTTGACCAGGGCTAAATACAAGCTAGTTCTGACATATACAGCTGACAATACTGTTCAAGTATTCCTCCAGAGCAGAGACCAAATCTGCATTGTCAACAAATGAGGCAGAGCTGTGTATCATCCACTGAATTAATTAATCCCCAGAGCCATATAGAAATAGGGGGCTCTAGTGTTGACAAGGTATTGCTGAATAGCCCCACATCGAAAACACACAAGCTGATGGGTTATCACTTTTGCTGGCCTATCTATCCAAGAAGGGCATGTCCACACTACCCTCCTGTCAGTGCTGCGTGTTCTCACCAGGAGTGCTTCCACCGACTTAAGAGGGGCAGTGCTGGAGGCTGCCCCTCCCTCCCCAGGCTCTTGGCTCTCCACTGCAGCTGGGCTCCCAGTTCTGAGCTCAGCATCAGGCAGATCCCGGGATCAGGAAGCTAAGAGCCCAGCAGGGAGGGGGCAGCAGGGCTTCCAGTGGCAGGGAGAGGGGAACCAAGAGCCAGGGGGCAGCTGGTCTCCTGGTGCCAGGGAGTGAGGAATCAAGAGCCGGGGTGAAGAGAGGAAGCCGGGCTCCGGGGAACCGAGGGGGGGGAGCTGGGGTCCAGGCAGTGGGGAGCCAAGAGCCAGGGGAAGGGGGACATCTGCTCTCCTGGCGGTGGGGAGCCGAGAGTTCGGGGGGGGGAGGGGTAAGGAGGGGAGACCTGTGCTTCCGGCAGCAGGGAATCCAGGCAGCAGCTGGGCTAGGAGCTGGGGAAGCTGGGCCCCAAGCAGGGCAGATGCAGCCTGGCTGGGAAAGGGGAGCCTGGGAGGCAGCCTGGCTATAGCTGAGCACCCACCTGCCCCAGTGACAGCCTAGTTTTCTTGTAAATTTCACAGCTCCATCATGGAGCCCTGAAATTGACAAGAATGACAGCCAGCAGCTAATGTAAGTAACAGTGTCTACACAAACACTGTGTCGCCTTAACCACACGGACATGAGCCCTACGCATCTCGTGGAGACGGAGTTATTATGTTGATGTAACAGGGCACTTACATCGGCAGGAGGAAGACTGTAGTGTGTACACTGACATAATTAGGTCACCTAATGCTGTAGTGTAGACCAAGCCCAGGTATCTAAACCAGCTCCCTTGGAACTTTTACTCCACCTTCCGAGTAAAATCCAATAAAAAAAGCCAGATGCTGGTTCATCTGAGCTGGATCCGTATGTACGTTGATACAAACTCCTGCCAAACACAGTGGCTCATGACTTCTTTTTTTGGAGATGAATCCTGGGTGGAGGGAGGGGTCATCACCCATATACCAAAATCCCCATGTGTCATGCCCTAGGTACAGGTGCCCTGCCTACTTTCTTATGGCCATTCTCTCTTTCATTCCTTTGTCTTCATTTCCCGCACCCTTCTCTTCTTGTTTTTTCTTGCTATTCTTATTCATTGTTGCTCTGGGGTTTTTTGCCCAGAAGTCCCCAGATACATGCTTCAAAGAGCTCACATATTTACCCTAAGAAAGAGAAAGTTAAGGGGTGACTGGATTAGTCTTGGAGTACAAATATTTAATAATGACCTCTTCAATCTAGCAAAGAAAGGTGTATCACAATCCAATGGTGTAAATTTAAACTTGATTGAAAATAAAGTATACTTTTTTTAACAGTGAGAATATTAACCATTGGAAAAATTTATCAAGGGACATGGTGGAATCTCCATCACTGAAGTGACCCAATATCCACAGTTAATTTGTACAGAGACCACAACCTCTTTAGGCAAGGTGCTGTGGGGAGAGCCCACCCCAAAGTATCATCAAACCTACCACACATTTCTACTCCACTTTCCTTAGCTGTCAAGCAGGAAATGGAGGGCGCCCAGAGGCCACGAGGACGGGCTCAGTCAAAGCTGGGAGAGCTCCGGGATGTAAGCGTTACACTCCGAGCAGGTGGGACGTGGAAAGAGTCTGTTTGGAAACGCAGCCCCCCACCCCCGGGAAAAGAGCCAGGCACGTCCTCCCCAGAGCGACAAGCCACCAGCCTGCTGCTATTTGGGGTAGGGGAGAGTCAGCTGGGGGCACCGAGGCCTAAGTGCGTGTCCGAGGCGGCCGGCAGGGGCCTCTCCCGGGCCGGGCTGTCACGTTCATGTCTGCTCCAGAGGCAGCGCTCGGGAAAATGTCGGAAAGCAACTGTGGAGCGCGGCTGCCAAGGGGGGCCACGTTCCCCGGCTGCCCTCGGGCCCGGGACAGAGCGAGCCCCCGGGCCCAGCGCTGCCGCTCACACACCAAGGGACCCCGGCCGCCCGCTCCGCTCAGACGCTCGCTCCGGCCGGCGCCCAACTTGCTCCAAAGTTTTCTCGTCCCTTTTCTTCGGCGCGGACCGGAGCGCGGGGACGGGCCCGAGTCCGGTTCAGCCCCGGCCACCGGGGCACGGCGCCCGGCGTTCCCCGCAAGCAGAGCGCGCACTCAGCGGCGGCTGAGCCACCCGCCGGGCCCCGGAGCCCCTTCCCTGGTTACCCCAGGGAGCTGCAAGCCCCCGACCCCTAGAGCCGCCGCCTCCACACAGGCACTGGCCGCGGCTCTTCCCTTCCGCCCGCCGGGAAGAACCGACTCCCCGCAAGCCACCTCCGCCGAGAACTTCTGCTCCCCGCCCCTGGATCCGGTTCTTCGCCACCCTCCCGGGGTGGGGTCGGGAGCCCTCAGCTGCCCCTGCCCACCTCGAAGACACTTGCACTTAGGGTGACCAGATGTCCCGATTATTGGGTCCTTTTCTTATATAGGCTCCTATTGCCCCCCACCCCCTGTCCCAATTGTTCACATTTGCTGTCTGGTCAGTGGTCACCCTACTTGCACTCAGTCCTGCTTGTCGCCCAGCAAGGGCTGGCTGGGTCCTGCTCTTCCTCGCCAGTCCCCCAGGTGACTCCTACCCCCACCCCAGCACAGGCGCGCGCGCCCTCTCTGGGTCCTGCCTTTGCCTCGCTCCAGGGAGCACCGACTCCCCCAGCCTCGCCCCGCAGCCCGTGCCGCTCCGGGGCGCGCTCTGCTGCTGCTACCGGGACCCCCGGGACAAGCGCACCCGCCGCGCTGCCCTGAGTGAACCTGAGTAGCCTCTGTGCAGGGGCGAGCTGCGGGCCCGTCCCCGGGGAGTCCCCGCCCCGTCCTCACCTCCAGTCCCGGGGGGAGCCGGGGGACAAAGTGCCGAGCCCCCGCGTCGCCCGTCTCGCTGTGCAGTCGGAGTCAGGGAGCAGCGCCCAGGCCGTTCCCGGCGCGTCTCTGCCGGCGGTGCCGCTCGCTCCCCATCTTCTCCGTCCCCGTCCCGGGCTCCGAGTGCGGCAGCGGCAGGACACAGTTGGGACATTCGCTACATTGTTAGCATTCCATTCGCGTCACGTGACCCGGGCTCGCGTCATTCCAGCCCCCCTCCCTTCACATACCAGCGGGGGGAGGGGCTTCTGCCGCCCGATCAGCAAGCGCGGGGCGGGGCCCTGGCGCCGCCCGACTGGGGCTGGAGCCCGCTGCTGTGTCGCGGAGGGGCGAGAATTCCCCTGGGCACTGAGGCTGTAGGGGGAGCCAGGGGCTGGTGCCTGTGACATCCCGATTTCCTTTGTCCTCTTCCATACACGGACCATCCCTCCCGGAAACTGTGTGTGCAGCCACCTTAGCAAGTTCTTCTCAACCTAGCTGACTTTCAGTTACAGACAGGGCCCAGCTGCAAAGTTCGGGTCTAGAGCTGAATTTCCCCAAAGTTCCTAGCTGTTAGGATTATGGTTTCTGAGTCTGGCCATCATAGAGAGAGCAGCTGGCACACTCTGTCTGCCTGCTTGGCCCTGGCCTTTGTGCTTGAGACTCTGGTTTGATTGGGAATCTTGGGGTCCTTCAGTGCCAGGCAGGGCTGCCCAGAGGATTCAGGGGGCCTGGGGCAAAGCAATTTTGGGGGGCCCTTCCATAAAAAAAAAGTTGCAATACTATAGAATACTAGGTTTCAGAGTAGCAGCCGTGTTAGTCTGTATCCGCAAAAAGAACAGGAGTACTTGTGGCACCTTAGAGACTAACAAATTTATTAGAGCATAAGCTTTCGTGGACTACAGCCCACTATATTCTCGTGGGGGCCCCTGTGGGGCCTGGGGCAAATTGCCCCACTTGCCCCTTCCCCTCCCCCCCGGGCAGCCGAGCCCTGTCCAAAATGGCATTGGACAGAAGAGGGGTAGAAAAAAGGGATAGGTCCAGTTTAAGATGGCTGTGAAGAAGAATGAGGGTCTGGCCCACCCCTGGAATTCTGCCTACTGGGAACTTGCTGGAAAACAGTCTAATGTGAACTGGAGACCTATTCTTGTCTGGGGTCACATAGTGGACAATATATAATTCTCCCAGTTCAATAAATAGCAACTTATGTTAAGGTTTAGTTTATTCTCTTGTCATGGCACAGAGAAGTCTTGGGCCTTGGCTACACTGGCAATTCACAGCGCTGCACTTGCTGCGCTCAGGGGTGTGAAAAAACACCCCCCCTGAGCGCAGTGAGTGCAGTGCTGTAAAGCGCCAGTGTAATCAGCGCCTGCAGCACTACACGCTCTCTCGCAGCGCTGCAAGCTATTCCCCTCGGAGAGGCGGAGTACTTGCAGCGCTGCGAGAGAGCTCTCGCAGCGCTGGCGGCGCGACTACGCTGGCGGCAGCGCTGTGAATCCGCAAGTGTAGCCAAGGCCTTGGAAACAGGTGTTGGGAGGAGACAAAGCAATCTTAGGCTTTTCAGTTTTCACTTGAGGTAGATATGGATCAAACGTTCACAGTTTGAATTCAACCCCATTACAGAGCTAACGGTCAGCCATGAAGTGTGTATCTGATCATGCCTCCTACAAGTGCTAGAGTTTTTGCATTTGGGATTCCTGTTTAGTTTAGTCCATTATAGAGACCTGACACCAAGTTCTGATAGAGATCCAAATTCTCCTAAAACACTGAGGTGTTTCACTTTGGAGATTTGGTTCAGGCCCATCAAAACTGTCTTTTTATGGCATTGTGGCGAATATGGACATTATAATAATCAAAGTAGTAATAAAAATAGAATTAAACGAATCCTGCAGTCCTGTTGCAAAGTTCAAGGGAGACTTCTTCATTCTGGATTTACTTTAAAGGCAGTGTTTTAAAGTCTCTTCTGGGGAGGAAGGATTTTGCTCTGCATGTGTATGTTTAAGGGCCAGTCCTGCAAATACTTAAGCACATGGGTAACATTACTAATGTCAGTGGTTCCACTGATTTGAATGGAATTATTTGCATATATAAAGTTAAGTTTGTGCATAACTGTTTGCAGGCTGGGAGCTATGTAGTCAAGGAAGTAAATATGTGAGTAAAGTCACATTACGTGTTCTCAGATAGAGCCTGATCTTGCAAACATTTTTAAAATCTCACACTTGTCTTCTGTATTTTCAATTTCTCTCATCCAAATTGTCACCACAGCTTGCAAACCCCTATTCTGAAGAGAAGAGAATTAACTTAAAGTGACTACAAACACACTGCCATGTCTCATAGGAAAAGGTGAACAGAAATCGTTCAGTGTTTCATCTGAAGGGCTGCCAGTTACTTTATATGAATTCATATAAGACTTTTAATAGTGTATTGAAATATAGACTGAAATATATTGAGAGAGAAGGGGGGAGAGGAACCCCTAACCTCACGGGAGATAGAGAAACCCATTAGGATGGTTCATAGCAGATTGCAATATCGACAGAGCACAGCACGCTGAAGTGGTTCATTTTGCAATCTTCAAATACCTGCAAAACTAAAGCAAACTTTAAATAATATGAGAAATGCAGCATGGCTTCATTTTCTGAATTACTGCTGTGCTTAACCAATGAAGCATAGCAATGTGATTGCCTAAACTAGGGTATTGCTCAATTGCTGGAGACCTTTTCCTGACAAAGCTCAGGCTGGCTTAAAGGGGCACTGTCACAATAAAAATCACATACTATATATTAAAATTTCCTTTACCTGAAACACTAATGTCATCTACATTTGTCATTTGGGAAAAAAAAAAAAAAACTAATTTATTTTTCACCATTTGCTTTCTTTTTGCATTTCAATCAATTTGGACAGTGAAACTAGACTGGACTATTTCACTTTCTATTTTTAAGCAGTTTCACTTTCTGGGTCTCATGTACTAGAGCACAAAGCTGTTGTGCTTTGGTTTCCAACAGCAGAGCTGCATATGTGAGAGAGATGGGAATGGGAGTCGGGAGAGAGAAAGGTCACATCTACCTTGTAGAAAATGTCAGGACAACCTGTTACAAACTCATAATCTCCACACACAATTAACTTTTGCAATGACAATGAGATCAAACTATGTGTTAATCACATGCCTCAATAATGTTAGTCTTGGAGTTCAGAACACGGCTAGAACATGTTTTCATCCCAACTATACAGTTACGGAATGTATAAAGACCAAACCATATTTTAACGGAGAACTACTGCGTATTACCTAGGTTCCCCCTCCCACTAGTGTTTTCCATAGTAGGACAGTAGAGTTATAGAGTAAAAACAGTATCATTGCACATATGAGAAAATTCATTTAAGGGCTAGAGCATAAGATAGTGATCTGCCCTGAGCAAGGGGTAATATGGTTCTCTGCTGCTCTGGGTAGGACGTAAATTGTGTCAGATCTATAAGCAGCACAGCATGCTCCAGTTCCCACTTGATACACCTGTGCAGCTATGCTGCCAAGTGCATGGGTGGAGGGGGATGGCCAACGTGCCACCCATTTCACATTCTGTTTCCTCCCACTCACCTGAACAGGTTTGGGAAGTAGTGGCCCTATGGAACTCTTCTGTTCCTGTAGGCCTGTCCATGATGAAGGGAGCTTTGTGCCCCTTATGTTCCAGTGCCACCATGCTAGTTGAGTCACAAATTGGGACATTTTAAACAACTGTATTGTATTTAAATTTCAAATCTTACTGCCAAAAACACCCCTAACAGCCAAAGAATTTCAAAGGAGGTAGATTAAATTAAAACAAACAAACAAACCAAAACAAAACCCCCACACAGTAGTGGTGGCCAGGGGGAATTGGATCACATTCAAACAAACAAAAACGATGAAACAGGAATATGACCTGCAACTGCTAATTCATTTCTGCACATTTTCCCCCAAAGAGAATTCTAAGTCCATATGAAATGGTTTTTGTGATGCAGAAACATTATCAGACTTTATGAAGAATTAACGGACTTTTCAGTGTATTGATTGTACATGGAAAATGGAAAGACAAAAATAATGAAGTGAAACAGGATGTTTGCAAGAAAGAGACGTAGGTTAACATGGTTAAACTGTTTTTAAACCATGGAGCTTGTGTTTAGTGATCTGGACAAGATATATGCATTTCCTCTTCCATAGATGTTACCAATCATTTCAATATTAAGCTTGCTTCAACCATTTTACCATATTTTGTTCACTGATTTTTGAGGAAAACCCCCAACTCCTTGAGGTAAAATCAGTGGGCTTGATTCTGAATTCTCTGGCAGTGTAAAGGAGCACTAGTGTGGGTGTAAATATAATATCATAACCCTGTAGCAGGGTCAACAGCCTAGAACAAGAGCAGTTTGGCATCCATTGTGGTTGTCTTTTGTTTTACAGAATATGTAAAGAAATTGCAATGGAAGCAGTGGGATCTAATGGACAAAGCACTGGACTCAGGAGATAAGGGTGCTAGTCCTGGGTTTGCCACTGACTTGCTATATGACAGTGGGCAAGTCACATCAGCTGTCTGTGCTTCTGTTTCCCCTCCCATCTTTTGTTTATCTTGTCTGTTTAGATTGTATGGTCTTCAGGGTAGAGACTGTCTCTTATTATGTGTTTTGTACAGCGTCTAGGATAATGGAAGAACAGGAGTACTTGTGGCACCTTAGAGACTAACAAATTTATTAGAGCATAAGCTTTCGTGGACTACAGCCCACTTCTGGAGAAGTGGGCTGTAGTCCACGAAAGCTTATGCTCTAATAAATTTGTTAGTCTCTAAGGTGCAAGTGGGCTGTAGTCCACGAAAGCTTATGCTTTAATAAATTTGTTAGTCTCTAAGGTGCCACAAGTACTCCTGTTCTTCTTTTTGCGGATACAGACTAACACGGCTGTTACTCTGAAACTTAGGATAATGGAATGATCTTGACTGAGGCCTTTAAGTGTTCCTGTAACACACATTACTAGTAATTAATAATTGATTCCATCTGGTTCTAGAATTTTCTCATTCTTCAGTTGTTCTGTGTTTTTCATCACCCAGTGTGAGTCTGATTCCTTTAATATTTCTTATTTGGTTATTTCTTAAAAATTATGTTCACTTCTGGCACCTGTCTCCATCCTTCTTTGTGGACACAGAGATGGAAGTGGATTTTTAGCAAAGAATAATTTTTCTGTCAATACATAACCCTTATCTCTGACAGTTTCCAGGGGCCTCTTGTTCATTGTGCTTGGAGAATAAACAAACATTTATTTCAGTTTAGTTTACAGTTTTGCTTTCATTCTCTATTTTTGTTTATACCTTTTTATTTTGCATTACTAATGTGAATCGTTGATCAGTCTAGTTTTTTTCCTCTGCACTTCTATAATACTTTGTATGTACTTCTTCTTCTTGTTATTCCTGATAGCACTTCCTTATCCATGAACATTGGCTATTGTTTATTGCTATTGACCATATATTAATATACATGTAAATACTTTTCATTCCTCATATGGTTCTCTTCCATACATTGTTTCATTCTTTTCCATTTCACTTACTGCATCCAGTTTTCTTCCACAATTGAATCTATTGAGATTCTCTGTCTTTATTTTCCCTTTTGAACTCGTTGAGTCAGAAATACACATGGGGACAGATCCAAATCCCACTGAAATCAAAGCTTTGGATCAGACCCATTTATTAAGTATCATTGTAATGCCTACGGCCCCAGTCATGAACAAGGACTCCACTGTACAAGGTGCTGTACAGTCACAAAATAGAAAGACCATCACATGGTCACTACTATGCTGATGCTCCCCCATCCATGGCTCGAATAATTTCCAACTGTGTGTTATGACAGACTACATCAAGATTTACCTCCATTCTAGTTTCCTCTTATATGAGTCCTACATCTAGTCCAAAAATTTATATAGTCTGGATGTAGTTGGAACACACTAAGGAGAACTAACAATCTGCCACCTGTGTGTAGCTTGTTCTTTCTAAAAACCTTTTGATTTTACCTTTTCTTTCTGTTACTTTCTGGTCAGGCAGTCTATTGAAAATGCTCCCTTTATTTATTTACATAATAATGGTTCTAGTTTATCTTTTTCATTTTTCAAAGGTGCTGGATTATCAGTCTTAGCTACAGAAAACCTTTGTTAACATAACAGGCAGCAACAATACAAGTTCCTTCAAGTTTCAGAGAGGATAGGTCCATCAATGTCTATTAACCAAGATGGGCAGGGTTGCACAATCATGCTCTGAAGTGTCCCTAGCCTCTGTTTGCCAGAAGCTGGGAATGGGCAACAGAGGATGGATCACTTAATGATTACCTGTTCTATTCATTCCCTCTGAAGCACCTGGCATTGGTTACTGTCAGCAGACAGGATGCTGGGCTAGATGGACCATTGGTCTGACCCAGTATGGCCGTTCTTATGTTCTTCTCCCCTGCAATGGCCCTCAACCTTGTCCTGGGGCAAGGTTTTTTCTGTCTCTATGGCTTTAATCTACACAGAGGTTTTTCTAAAAATCTTGAATTCTTGCTTTGAGCAGGATTAGACAACCCAGACCAGTGATAAAATGCCTGTGGCTGGACTACAGTTTGTGCTCCCACTGGTGCTGCGACTGGTGGAGCTGCACCTGGGTTATAGTGATGGTAGGAGATTTTCAGAAAATCCTCAGTGTAGCCTATGACGACTCTATCCTGGACCTCTTTGTTGAGACTGCTAATAAGTGCAATTATGATTTTTTTTTATGTGAACACTTCATTTTAGGAACTGGACTGAGATCATAGGCAGGTAATACAGAATAACAATTTTCCAGAAATGTTTGGGTCACTACTACTTTGGGCTTCATTGAAACACATGACAGTCCCTGTACCATATTACACCTCTACCCTGATATAACATGACCCAATATAACATGAATTCGGATATAATGCGGTAAAGCAGCGTTCTGGGGGGGGGAGGGGCTGCACACTCCAGTGGATCAAAGCAAGTTCAATATAACGCGGTTTCACCTATAACGCAGTAAGATGTTTTGGCTCCCGAGGACAGCGTTATATCCGGGTAGAGGTGTACCAGTCACCTGAGCCATTCAGTCTGTCTCACCAAGGTCTTGTTATCGCAAATGATTCTCAAGATTTCCTCTGCATACAATAGTGATGTGAGTTATGCAGTGATTACCTTGTGACAGATTATACTGATGTTCTGAGCTCTTGGGAGGTAACTCAGAACTAAGTTAAACTCATGTCACCATTATACAAATTAGACTGACCAGACTGTATAATAATAATGCATAGCATTTTACACTGTCACTGTCAGAGCAGTTTACAGACAAACTGGGTAAGTCAAACACCACCACTGGGAGTGAAGTAAAACCGAAAAATAGGAGGGTAAGTGGTGTGTCCAAGGCCATACAATGAGTTAGTGGTAGAGCCAATATTAGAATTCAGGAGTCTAGGTTCCCAAACCGGTTCATTCTTGCTGCCTCTGCTGAAAGACACTCTTTCCCCCCTACCCCTGCCCACTTACCTAATCTGAGACATCCCAGGTACCTATTAGATCACTGGAAGTGAGAGACTTCTTATCCTGAAGACCATTGCCAGTAATGAGACACAACCTAACTGCTGGAGCCAATGGGTTAATAATTAAAAACATGTTAAAAATTTCCTCAAAGGAAAGCCCAAGTTAGTACTTTGTTGTTGAGTCCTTAGTGTAGTTTAAATGCATTAGATGCACAGAGTGTTAAATTGAGAGGTCAGTGTAATGTGGAATGTTTGCAGATTTACCAAAACTAAATTTAGTTCTTAGCTGTGCAGGGCTACATGGCACTTAGATACCCAAGTGAGAGGTGCCTTAGACATACCTAAATAGATTGCTGTAGATGTCTACACAACTTTCTTCAAAATAGACTGTGCTATTGGGCTTGAAAGCATTAACCTCCTTTTATAATAATCATACTTGTCTCTTACATAGTGCTCTTCACCCTGTGATTTCATAGAGCTTCACAAAGATGGGTTTCATGATTCCTTCTTCACAGATAGGGAAACTGAGGGGCAGGAAAGTTAAATGACTTGCATAAGCTCCTACAGTGAAAGGGGAAAGGCTCAGCTCCAATATATTTAGATCAACAGTGCAGGCCACACAAAAAGAAGTCAGCAGTGTGAAGTCTTTTAGCAGAATGTCACTGTACCCTACCAACTCAAAGCCATCTCTTCTTTAAGGCTGGGTCTACACTAGCTGCCTGAATCGGCGGGTAGAAATCGACCTCTCGGGGACGCGACAATCGATCCCCAAATTGACGCTCTTACTCCACCGGGGAGGTGGGAGTAAGCGCCGTCGACGGGAAGCTGCAGAGGTCGATTTTGCCGCCGTCCTCACAGCGGGGTAAGTCGGCTGCGATACGTCGAATTCAGCTACGCTATTCACGTAGCTGAATTTGCGTATCTTAAATCGACTCCCCCCTGTAGTGATGTAGCATAAGAAACTTCCAGGAGTGTCTTCTGTAATTCACTGTTGTGTCCTCCTCAGAAAAGCTGAACTGAAAACATCGGCTGACTATGGATGAACTGAAGTCCTAGTACTGAGGAACATTCCATTCACACATTCTCACAGCACCAGGTCTCTGAGTAGTTGCAAAATTATTTGAAATTTTTAAGAAGGCTAAAGACTAGGGTGTGGTAGAATTCATAACTTCTGCAGGCTGATCTCCTTCCTCCATTCCCCCACACAAGCTCCCTCCTATCCCCCTGCAGTTTCAAGGATTCCCTGCTCACCTCATGCCAAGGACTCTGTGTGCCCCTCCTTTTCTCTTTCCCGCAAACTTCCCCACTCTCAATTTCCTCCCCATGCAAGGTACCATTTGTCTACCCCTCCCCACATACTGGTTGTCCCCCATTATCCCCTATGTGAGGGTCTTTGTGTGCCCCCCCCATTTCTCCCCCACCACACGCTGTGTGTGTTCCGTCATTCCCTCTTCTCCACATACTTCTTCATTCCCCCCTCCACCACATGTCAGGGACTCTGTTCCTCCATTTCCACCTCCCCCATACCAGGGTTCCCCATTCTCCCCCCTCCACAATAAGGGGCTGTCTGTGCACACTCATTCCTTCCCCCCCACCCCATTATTATTTATTTTCTTTCTGTCAGGGAGATAAATCATTCAGGGCATCAACACATTAAACTCTACTGAGAGGATAGGCAGAGCTATAGTGGGTGGGGCTTGTTGTCAACTGAATCTTTGCTCAATAGACAATTACAGAGAAATGCCATCAAGTTAATTAAAAAACTGGATAGCCAGCATAGAATACAACTACCTAGCGTTAGTGAAATTCCACACAAAGTCATGACATTCTTTCAGTCCTAGCCACATAGGCTCTGATCTTGCTCCTATTGAAGTCACGGATGTATGTGGGTGGGGGATTGAGTGCCTGGATAACTACATATCTCCTTATGAAGTTCAAGATTGTGTGGCCCTCACAAACTATTTCTGAAGTTTGCAAAAATAGTCTGAGTTTGTGTTACTTTATTTATTTGCAAAAATAGTCTGTTATTTTCCAGTAATATAAACCCATGTTGATGTTTTCATAATGGGGAGTCAGTTTAAAAATAATATCTATCTGTTCCATCCTCTTTGTGCTGAAATCTAAGTTATTTTTGATAGAAAGTATCTGGGCACTAATCAGCCATTACCTGCACCAAGATTTCCCCCCAAAATGTGATAAGATGGCGATAGATACTACTGTATTAGGTGTGATAGACTAATATAATGTAGGTACGCTTTTTATATTTATTTCGGTTTTGACTATACCATTCCAGAAATGTTGGTCCTGATTTTCATTTACACTGAGGCCACTTTACACCACTGTGGTGAGACCTTAGCTCCTCTTCTGGACAATTTGTCTAATTTCAGATTCCCACCAGCTAACCTCGCTTTGCTGCTCAGTAATAGCCCAGTTGCACTGTAAAATCTAATTCCTTTACTGTAATTCCCAAGTACAACATTTTAAAACCCAGGCTTTTTTTTTTTTTTGGTCAATATACCAGTTGATATGACCTATTGGGTTAAGAGAAGTAGTTTCCACCTGAAGTGATTATAAAAAGGTAAGAAGGAAGTGAGTAGAAACCAAATGTTAGTCAGGGTACGTCTATACTTACCTCCAGGTCCGGCGGTAAGCAATCGATCTTCTGGGATCGATCCCGGAAGTGCTTGCCGTTGACGCCGGTACTCCTGCTCCGCGAGAGGAGTACGTGGAGTCGACGGGGGAGCCTGCCTGCCGCGTGTGGACCCACGGTAAGTTCGAACTAAGATACTTGGACTTCAGCTACGTTATTCACGTAGCTGAAGTTGCGTATCTTAGTTCGAAGTGGGGGGTTTGATACCAGACACCTCTGTGTTCCTGGGGAACCAGGGTGCAGTATCCAGCCAAACTCATGAAAGACACTCTCCCCTGCCCCCCCCCACCCCCCGCAGCCTCTGCTTAAACCAAAACCCATCAGAAAAACAAAACTTGCAGAGAGCAGTGAAGGGCATTGGGAGACACACCTACACCCCTCCTGACAAGGGTGACAAGATTAAGACATCTCCATTAGCATACAGAATGGAGAGCAAAGACAACTCACCTAGCCTCATCTGCATAAAAGATGGGACAGAAAGACATCTCAATTTACATTCAGAATGGAGAACAGAGAACCGCACTGAATTCTGGGACCAGAAAAAGCAGGGAAGCACTGCATCCTGGGAATCTCTGCTCCAGATGCTAATGAACCTACGCCTGCACACACACCCAGCTCAGCAGTTATCAGACCAATTCTAGTAATGAATCCTTAATTGGTATCCAAATACTGAAGCAGCCTAGTTGCATTGTGAGCTCCCTGGAAAAAAACACCATCCAGAGCCAAGAGTGATCAGCTCCTATTGTCTAGTCTAAAGAAAACCCTTGAGTCATCAGCTTACCTATAAACAAATCTAGTGTTCTCCCTTGAACCACTGTAATTTCTCTACAAAAATCCCTGCTCACCCTCTAGTCAGGGTTCTGATGCTTAGATCCACACTATGCATCAGTTCCACTGGAACTCCATCTCCTGACTGATCGTGCAGGGGGCTCTGCCTGTCTCCAGCATTCAGAACCCTCAGCTACCACCATCATCTGGGAATCCTGACCAGTTCAAGCCTCATGGAGTGGGTGAGACCCCCTGCTCTTTCTCTCTCTCTCTGTTTTCCTTTCTACCTTAGGTATTAACCTTTAATCATGTATATTACGTTGGTTTAGTCCTCCTTGTGTAGTTATTAGTATTATTCAATAAATAACTTCTATGGTTAAGTTGGTTGCTTCTCTCTCTCTTGCTGAACTTTACTCGTTTGTGTTTTTAGCTTCCCCCATTCACTCTACAGCAACGCTTCTTTTACCTAAGCTAAAGATCCCTGCAGCACCCAAAATACTGTGGGGTTTGCTCATCGAGTAGGTTACTGCCAGTACAATTGTGTTGGGGGAGTGGGGATAGGGACGTGCTGAATTTGGGACGCATAAGGGTAACAGCTTGAAAGTGCTGCTTGACCCAGTCCATGGAGCCCAGGGGCATATAAGGAGAGACAGCTTGAAAGTGCTGCTTCCTCCAGCCCAGTGAGTCCAGAGACATAAGGGGTCAGCTTGACAGTGCTGATTGACCTGGTCTGCTCAGACTTGCTCTGTTAATGTACGTGTGGATGTTCATCCAGTTCTGGGGTGGGAGTAACCCAGCCCTAGGGACCCTAGGTCCTGCAAGATAGCTCCATTGGGAGGGGACTTGCAGAAGGGAGAAGTAGAGCTCCATATGTAAACACAAGTGACACAAGCAGTACATAGACAGAATTACAAAACCCGCTTCCCCAGAGGAGTAACCCGAATAAATGAGCATACCCCAAAGTAATGGGCAAATCTGGTAACAAATTGGTGGAGAATGCGGGCAGCACGTGACTCTAATCACGTGGTAATTGTTGAGTAGTTGCTGTGGAGTGGGGAAACTGAGGCACAGACCTGAGTAAGCTTTCTTTCTGTTCTTTTTTCAGACCAAGTTTCTTTAGCAAGGTCTCTCTCTCTCATACACTACTTGGTAACCTTCTGTTAAGAATTGTGCTTAGAATACCTGTAGAACTGTGAAATAAGGAGTTAAGAGTAGTGCCTTCAAAGTAAAGGTGTTAGAAAGAGCTGTTGGTGGGGATCATTAGTGAAATAAGGAAATAGAGATGGCTGAAAAAGACCTTTTTGCTGCTCGCTTGAGACAGGAGAAAACCAACAGGTTAGAGAGATGGATAATAAAAAAGGGGAAATGCCCTTGGGAAAGGGGGTGTTTTAAGGGTGAGAATCCCCTGACTGAAGCTAGTCTGAGCTTTGAACAATATTGCACAACCTTTAAGCCACGTGGTAGTGCAAAGGATGCAGCTGCTGCATGGGCATTATTTTACGCATGTCTGTCTGGACATGGTTGAAATGGTAAAGAGAGGGCAGGAATTAGAGCTTGAGAAAAAACAGTTACAACAACGTTTGAATAAATGTGAGACAGACGGGTGTGAACTGATAGCAGAAAAGCTCAGAATGGTGACTGTACTCAGAGATATACAAGAGGAGAGAGACAAGGCAAGCAGGAATGCAGAACAGTATAGAAAAGAGTTAACACACACAAAAGTTCTGTTAGAAGAAGCAAGAGCAGCAACTCGCTTCTTGGCAGAAGAGAATAGGGCAGCAAAGGCAGCAGCAGACCATCAGGAGTGTGAGGCAAAAATTAGTAAATTGTGTGCCCAACTTAGTGCCCATAAGGGGGTGGTAGCAGCTGTAAGGTTGAGAGAAGATTGTGATTTAGAGCCCCCTGGGAAAACACAGATACCCCCTGATGCTGTCCCCCAAAACCCATTTACCCCAATTGGCCACACAGGCATAATGTTGCCCCTGTTTCCACAAGGGAGGTTAAGTGCATAGTTGCAGGAGCTGATCTTCCCACAGCAGAGCTGGTCACAGATGTAGTAAGATGGTCTCCTAGTCAAGCCAAGGCTATTGCTGAGAGACTGGGGCCACTGAACCATGACGCAGCCGTTGCATGGCTGGCCCGTGTTTGGCAAATGTACCCCTCTGCTGATAGCATGGACTTAACCCAATTGGCTCAGTTATGTGCCTCTCCTTGTGATGCAGATGCTCTAGACATAGGCATAGGTTCTTGGGAGTGGACTGCCACTGGACCCCGGGAATGGACGATAAGTGCTTTTAAAATATTACTGCCTGCATCGTCCCTTAAGAAACTGTATTTAATGGAAAAGCAGAAACCAGGAGAGGCCCCAGAAGCTTACCTAATTCGAAAGAAAATGCTGGCAGCCCTCTCTGATTCATTACCCCATGCAGAAGAGAATGGGATTATCACTTTCCAGTATCAGGGACATGAATTAGTACAGAACACTTATGCAGGACTAAATTCTCAGACAAAAATGACCATGGGGACTGTGGATTTAGAACACCTAACCTGGAATGAACTAGTGGCAAAAATCAAACAGGCAGGAGATTTGCTGCGAGAAACTGGTGTCTTAAAAAGACAAGTCAGCAAAAAGATTATCTCAGAGCCTGTGCAGGTGATCACATTTACAAATAATGGTCCTCACTCTGCCAGGCACCCTCCCAATCTTAATTCCCCTACCTCCCACAACCCTGAGCAGCGTCGACCCTTAGGAACATGATTTGGAAGGAGCTGGTGAATTTAGGAGAGGATATGGGAAAATATGATCACCAGCCTCTCAGCATCCTGATTAATGCTTTGTCTCAGGTCATGCGGAAAACAGAGTTAATGCAGGGAGCTCCCCCACAACCCACTGCTCCGGTACGGAGTCCATCCCCCACGTCCACTCCCTGTCAAAGCCAGATCCCTGCCCCCTCTTCTGAGTGGAGGCTCTGGGAGTCTGACGATCAGTAGGGGTGCCAGGTTCCCCACAGGCCTCCCCAGCTGATTGCAAGACGTCAGTGCGATGTACGGAGGAGACCACTGTGTGGGCTACAGTGGGGAACCCAGGGATGTTAGCCCAATTGCTAGTGAATAGGATCTCCGAAGGGAGACCCACCACTAAGCAGGTTCAGCTCAACGGGTATGAGGGAGAAACTGTCTCCCATGGTTTGTCTCTTGGGAGTGGCAATTTGCCTGTTAAGAAAGCCATCCCAATCTCCCAGTGTTTGTCTGTAAAAAGCCATGTGGTCTGTGACAACGGGGAGGGAAGTTCAAACTGTTTGTCTAGTCAGAAAAGTAGTTTAACTGCTGGGGAAGAAAATAGCTCCAGTGTTCTGTCTGTGGAGCAGGCAGAAAGTACCTCTCAGTTTATGCTGACTGAGGATTTGTCAGTTGTGCCAGATGTGATTCTGGACTCAACTAAAACCCAGGAAGGAAGTGTTCTTAGGACTGTGTCTGTTGGGGGTAATGACTTGCTCATGGAGGGAGATATCCCAATCTCCAAAAGTTTGTCTGGAAACAAAGGGGAAGAAATTCCAAACCTGGTGACTGTTAAGAATGGCAGTTTATCTGCTGGCGCAGCAGAGCTTGTCTCCAATCTTCTCTCTGAGGAGCAGACAGAGTGTGTCTTTCAGCTTATGCTGATTGAGGATATGTCAGTTGTCTCAGAAGTCGTTCTAGACTCAACTGAAACCCAGAAAGATGCTCAGGAAGATGTTTCTCTAGAGCAACTCCTAGTTGAAAAGGGAAAGGACAAAATTTCTGGGGAAAATGAATTATTGCCTAAAAATACTCCTGAAGGAGTAAAACCTCATGCTAGCTTTTGCAAGCAGTTTGCTGCAACTGAAGGGTGTGGAAGTGAGTTGACTGAGTTAGCTCAGAATGAATCCTTGCCTGTAGCAAGCAACAGTGTAGGTGCTGAGGAATTTGGTTCAGTTTCTAGCTGCCAAAGTTTCTCAGCTGTGTATGAATCCACTGACTTTGTTTTAAAAAAAATCCAGGGTGAAAGCCATCCCTACTAAAACCAACACTGCATCTGTCACTGCTAAGCAGCTCTTTACACACACCTGGGATGGCTACAGCTCTATTGTGAATCGGGCCAGCCCCAGTGTGTGTCAGGTAGAAATCCTAAATGGGAAAAATGAAAAACCCTGGTGGAAATGTTTTCATTCTTCACAGCTCAAAGAATGGAAAGAGAAACCACCTGACTCTCAAGACTGTCTTCTCCATCCTGTCGGCCACCCTTCTTGGCCAGCAAGAAGGAACAGCTTTGAGCCGTTGGAAAATACACATCGAGTGGGCTGGTCAGTGCCTACCCCAATGTTAAGACAGGAAAAGGCCAGAAAAGTCCTTAACTTATTATGACCACCCTTACGTAGGTCACTGCTTCATGTTCACCCTGTAATATTGGTCACAGTCTCTCCCAGTATTTACGGGGGGAGTGTGGGAAGTTTTTCTCTCTTCTCTACCCCCTCACAGGTCCCGTACACGAGCCATGACATCTCACCGGTGCACCAGCACCCTGCTGTTCATAAGTGTCTGGAGTCTGATGCTGTCCAGGCTCTATGCTGTATCTGTGATCCCTCTGAACCTCTGAAAGTGCCTGTCAGCTGGAGCCCAGGAAGTAAAATTGCTGTGCCACATGCATGGATTCTATGGGATTGGGAGCAACCCCCTGGCCCTGCAGCATCGCTACCAGTTCTACGCTGTTGGCAACTCCTCGGGTTGCCCCTGGAAAAGCATTGTCAATAGCATGCAGAGTGCCACCGGAGAGTCACTCAATTTTTGTTATGAAACTAAGACCACCCCAGACTCCACCCCATTCTTCTGTAAGCCGTTGTGGTCTCAAACAGGATGTACACCCTCAAACACACCCAGTGACAGCCTCCTGGGTGCCAGAAGGTGCAGGGTAGCCCTGGTTTCCTTCGCTGTTTAGGGAACAACCATGCACCTACCTGTCATCATTGTCATTGGAACTCAGACATCTCCGTTACCCAGAGAGAAACTGCAGCTGTCTCTGATCACACCAGCAGGCAAGAATATCACACGATTCCTCATAAACTGGGAACTGTTGAACTGGACTTTAGCGGAACATGACCTGACTCAGCAAGGTCCCCCAGACTGGGTAGTTCCATTAAAAGGGCACACATTGTGACAAGCTCATGCCAGCAATTTGGTTTAAATTCACATTGCACCTGCATGTACTCCCTTGATTGGAACTAGCCATAAGGGTTGGGATGAATGGGTAACCTGGGAATAAGTCTCAATGTTCCTTAGATGTTATCCAGGAAGAGGGGTCTGTTATTGTCTATGTTGGTAAAGCATGTGTGTGTGTAAGAACAAGATGTAATATTGTATTAATTAATGGGACATTGGGTCCAACCCATGGTGCCTTATGTTAATCGCTGTTCTATAATGTAACCACCATTGTTAGTTGTGATATTAAGTTTACTGTGCCTATATGAACTGTACAACATTTAAATGCCTATCCTGAGTTCTACAAGGAGGTTTCCCCCATTTCACTGGAAATGGGTCTCATTGCCATTAAGGTAAAAACACAGAGCAAGTCTGAGCGGACTGGGTCAATCAGCACTGTCAAGCTGACCCCTTATATGTCTCTGGACTCACTGGGCTGGAGGAAGCAGCACTTTCAAGCTGTCTCTCCTTATATGCCCCTGGGCTCCATGGACTGGGTCAAGCAGCACTTTCCCTCTTGGTGGGAGACTTTGCTTGGGTGGAGCCCCAGTGCAACAGGTCTTTTGAATATCATGCTTCACCCCATTGTGGTGATCATTGGTTTCCAAATTATACTAGCAATTGGTCTGATTCTGCTAGTTTATTGGATACAACGACTGATGCGGTGGCTGCAATGGATGGAAGATCAGACCCGGTACCACGGAGCAAAGATGTGATGGGGATACTTGCTCAGCGCGAGCACCCCATCAACGGCGGGACTTGATACCAGACACCTCTGTGTTCCTGGGGAACCAGGGTGCAGTATCCAGCCAAACTCATGCAAGACACTCCCTCCCCCCCTCGCAGCCTCTGCTTAAACCAAAACCCATCAGAAAAAGAAAACTTGCAGAGAGCAGTGAAGGGTGTTGGGAAACACACCTACACCCCTCCTGACAAGGGTGACAAGATTAAGACATTTCCATTAGCATACAGAATGGAGAGCAAAGACAACTCACCTAGCCTCATCTGCATAAAAGATGGGACAGAAAGACATCTCAATTTACATACAGAATGGAGAACAGAGAACCGCACTGAATTCTGGGACCAGAAAAAGCAGGGAAGCACTGCATCCTGGGAATCTCTACTCCAGATGCTAATGAACCTACGCCTGCACACACACCCAGCTCAGCAGTTATCAGACCAATTCTAGTAATGAATCCTTAATTGATATCCAAATACTGAAGCAGCCTAGTTGCATTGTGAGCTCCCTGGAAAAAAACACCATCCATAGCCAAGAGTGGTCAGCTCCTATTGTCTAGCCTAAAGAAAACCCTTGAGTCATCAGCTTACCTATAAACAAATCTAGTGTTCTCCCTTGAACCACTGTAATTTCTCTACAAAAATCCCTGCTCACCCTCTAGTCAGGGTTCTGATGCTTAGCTCTATACTATGCATCAGTTCCACTGGAACTCCATCTCCTGACTGATTGTGCTGGGGCCTCTGCCTGTCTCCAGCATTCAGAACCCTCAGCTACCACCATCATCTGGGAATCCTGACCAGTTCAAGCCTCATGGAGTGGGTGAGACCCCCCGCTCTCTCTCTCTCTGTTTTTCTTTCTACCTTAGGTATTAAAACCTTTAATCATGTATATTATGTTGGTTTAGTCCTCCTTGTGTAATTATTAGTATTATTCAATAAATAACGTCTATGGTTAAGTTGGTTGCTTCTATCGCTCTTGCTGAACTTTACTCGTTTGTGTTTTTAGCTTCCCCCATTCACTCTACAGCAACGCTTCTTTTACCTAAGCTAAAGATCCCTGCAGCGCCCAAAATACTGTGGGGTTTGCTCATCGAGTAGGTTACTGCCAGTACAATAGTGTTGGGGGAGTGGGGATAGGGACGTGCTGAATTTGGGATGCATAAGAGTAACAGCTTGAAAGTGCTGCTTGACCCAGTCCATGGAGCCCAGGGGCATATAAGGAGAGACAGCTTGAAAGTGCTGCTTCCTCCAGCCCAGTGAGTCCAGAGACATAAGGGGTCAGCTTGACAGTGCTGATTGACCCGGTCCGCTCAGACTTGCTCTGTTAATGTATGTGTGGGTGTGTGGGTGTTCATCCAGTTCTGGGGTGGAAGTAACCCAGCCCTAGGGACCCTAGGTCCTGCAAGATAGCTCCATTGGGAGGGGACTTGCAGAAGGGAGAAGTAATGGGCAAATCTGGTAACAGGTTAGTGTGGACCAGCCCTCAGTCTGCTTCTCCTAGGTATAATCAACAACAGCATAATTGCAAATCCGCATACACATGTACAAAGTATCATTCTAATACAGCATGGTCTCTCTGGACAAGGGTGTGTACCACCCACAGGCACTGGCTTCTAATTTTCCCTGGGGGTACTCAACACCTGCTCAGTCCCAGCCCCCACCCCAACTCCACCCCTTCCCCCAAGCCCCCACTCCAACCCTTCCCCCAAACCCAATCCCCCACCCCTGCCCCGCCTCTTCCCACCCCTGAGCACACACTGTCTCTGCTCTTCCCCCTCCCTCCCAGCGCCTCCACAGCTGTTCCACGGTGTGTAGGAGGCGCTGGGAGGGAGGGGGAGGAGTTGATCAACAAGACCGCCAGGAGGCGCTGGGCGGAGGAGGGAGTTTGGCTGCCGGTGGGTGCTGGTTTGGCTGCCACAGAGTCGGCGCCTATGGTACCACCTTGCATTTAGCTTGGAAACCCTGGTTACCTTCTCCAGACCTGAAGAAGAGCTCTGTTAAGCTCAAAAGACTTGTCCCTTTCACCAACAGAAGTTGGGCCAATAAAGTATATTACTTCACCTACCTTATCGCTCTCAATGTACAATCTGTCATACAGAACATTGCCTCACAGTGTCTCATAACAGCATATGAAACTCTAGCAAACATATCTCAGACCTCATTTGGAAGGAGGAAAGGTACTGAGTGGGGAAAAAAAGCTTTAGTAAAACCTCTTGTTTACTAAGTGAGCTAACCAAAATCCTCAAAGCTACACATTTGTTTACTTACCTCTATTAGCAAAGAAGACACTAGAAAGACTAATTAGCTACAGAAAATATATACTATTGTCTATAGAGTGAGTAACTTGAATTAATACAAAACTTGGCTTGGATACTGAAAATCAATTTGGTACATGTAAATTTAAGATGGAGGGTTGTGACTGGGTGGAGCACTAACTAGATCTCTCCAATCAAAACTGAGCATTGCGTGGTGGGATTTGCCATCCCACCAGGCCACACTTTCCTCATAAAATCTCAATTTTATGGCAATTAGATTCAGCCTTAGAATTCTCAGAAAGTTGCCAGTGAAGCCCATAAGCAAAAGTTGACTGTCCCAGCCCTAGGAGAGTGAAAAGTCCTGAACTGCTTACCACACTCTACTTGAATATAATCACAGAACAATATAAATATGCAAACACTACCCCAACTGTGAGATTTTTCAGTCTAAAAATGTTTCACAACCATTTGTTCCCAATCCAATGACTTGATTATTATCGCTGCTTGTCTCCTAGTCTTCCACACAATCTTCCAACCTACATCTATTCTGAACTTTCTTCCCATGCTAGTCACTGTTTTTAGCTCACTTTAGGAATACTTGCTTGCTTATCTGAAAAGCTCTGCAGCAGTCCCAGCAATGTTTTCAATTTTTAGCCTTTTTCTTTCAGTCTCCACTGTATGTTACCATCACATACTGTGCAGGATCTCAGGAAATTTAAAATCCAGGATTAAAGAAAATAGACTTTGAATGTCACAGGTGGCATTTATTCATCGTCAGTCACTAAAACTGCAGGGAGGATAATAAGTGGTTTGCAAAATAACAAATAAAAGACAGAATGAGGCTATAATAAGGATTGCCAATTATCTGATTCAGTGACTAAATGAGGAAGGCTTATTATAAATCTTAGAATATCATAAGCACATAAGGAGCAATATTAATATATTATAAATCAAAATGAATACAGAAAAACACACACACAACATTATTTTAAAGCAAACAGCACGACAGCATGAAAACACAGGACTGTGTTGCCTAACTGGTCTCTCTATATTTTCCCCTCTCCAAAATGTGTACACACATTTTTGGGTGACCCAAGTTTATTGTGTTTCCAACATTCACATCTATATGAGCAAGAAGGGCAGGTAGCACTCAGAAATGTGAATGTCAAATTTTGAAAAAAGCATGTAAAATGCTATTTTCCCCAAGCAAAGTGTGCATGTTTGTGTTTGTAATGTATATCTCCTTCACCACTAGAACCTCACATTTATCACCATGCTGTGCTTCAAGCCCATTAGAAACATCATTATAAAGCCTCATTCTACAGGTCCCTAGTAGAAGCATGTATGGAATGAATGACACACTAATGTAGCTTATATTGAGCCTGTCTGAGTCATTTATCTGTTTAATGGTTACTGAACCCTTTATTGCTAAAAGCTCTGTAATCTCTCCTATTAATAATATATAGAGATATACCTATCTCATTGAGCTGGAAGGGACCTTGAAGATCATTGAGTTCAGTCCCCTGCCTTCACTAGCAGGACCAAGTACTGTCCTTAACAGTTTGGGCTTTTTTTGCCCCAGATCCCTAAATGGCCCCCCTCAAGGATTGAACTCACAACCCTGGGTTTAGCAAGCCAATGCTCAAACCACTGAACTATCCCTCCCTTGCGGTTGGTCAGCTCTCAGCCTGGACTTGGCCACCATCTCTTTATGTCTGTTGTCCCAGGGTTCCCAGGCTGTGGAACACACACTCCTGATTAAAATCACATCCTCCACAGCAGTTAAGCTCATTCCCAGGGTCCTTTCTGAGTCCTATTACCTCCAGTCCCTGGAACTGCTCCTCAGGTCCAGCTGCAAGGAACTGATGGTGAGCAGATGCCCAGAGCCCTCTCAGTGTTGCAGTGTCTGTCTGCCCTAGACAAGGGGGCTGGGGAAAGAGGCAGCTAGTCACTGCCTCAGGTTGAGCTCCCTAGCAGCCTGCTCTGTGGCCAGCTTCACCTTTTTAATATCCCCTTCTCCAGATAGAGCATGCTCTACAGGTGTTCCTAATTGGCACTGCCTGAGTGTAGGTACACTCATTAGGCTTTGTGTCAGTGGGATGGGGGCATGTGCCATCACAGAGTACATCAATTCTACCACCACCTCTGTGGTGCTAACCTCCAAAACTACTTTTCTATCCTAATCTCCATCAATGTCCAGTTTCATATCCCCATCTCTCAGACATACAGCTGTCTGTCGTAGCTGATGATGTCATGGCATCTTGTGTGTGGTCTTGTGGCTGTATAGTCTGAGCTGCAAGGAGCAAGGTCACAAACAGTTGTCATATAGGAAAGTGTAGGCTCCCACTGAAGACTTGGCATGATACCTGTGGCTCTTTTTTTGATCAGTTTCTTGGATTTGTCTTGTTCAAAGTGTTTGATAGCTGTTCTCCATTCAGGTCTGTCTTTGGCTGTGTCTTCGAACTACTTTTCTACTCTAACCGCATCACTATCCATTTACATATCCCCATCTCTGAGATATCTGCTCCCGGAATCCCTGCTACCATCGCAACCTCATTCAGACCCAAACTAAAATTCTCATTATAAAGCATCATTCCTCTCCCAATCCCTCTCCACAGCCTTGATTTATATCTTCTAATGATTGCACTGTTCTCCTATTCTCACCATCTTGGTGTCATCTGTGACTCCTCTCTCTCTCTCTCTCTCTCTTCTTCTCTCTCATATATTCAGTCTCTCACTAAAGACCTATTGTAGCCCATTTAAGTCAATGAGAGTCTTTCTATTGACTCCAATGCAATTTGGATTTGGCCCCAAATCCTGTCTCTTCATCTCCATATCTCTAAAATCTGTGCAGGCCTCTCTGTCTCCACAACTAAAACTCTTGTCCAGGCCCTGATCATTTCTCACTTTGAGTATTGTCACTCCTTTTGAACTAGCTGCCAGCTAGTCTCTAACCTCTCTCACCACTTCAACCACATTGCTCCCTTTCTTGCATCCTTTTTCTGGCTTCCTGTCTTTGGCTGCTTCAAATTCAAATTCCTTATTCTCACTCATAAGCAACTCACTTGTTTGCACCTACATATTTGCTCTAATTTTCTCCTACTTCCCCACTTGCTTCCAATATTCCCATATCTCTCTCAACTGCTCTGTCTCCTCCCATCCTGTTTTGCAGCTTAACAATGTTTCTATAGGTATTTATACAGACCCTAGCACATAGATTTTAAGAGATCACTGTGATCTAGTCTGACCTCCTCCATAGAGGCCATAGATCTTCATGCAGTAATTCCTGCCTCATGTCCACTAATTTGTGGTTTAACAACTAGACCATCTCATTTAGACAAGCATCCAATCTTGATTTGATGAGTTCACATGATGGGAGAATCTGTACCTTAATAGATGAGCACCTCCCAAGAATTTATAGCTTGTATCCTCATAACACTCCAACTGTGTTGTGAAGTACATTTTACAGATGGGCAACTCAGGCACAGAGTGATTAAATGATTTGCACAAGGTCAAACAGCAAGTCTGTAGCAGAGCTGGAAATTGCTTCCAGAACTCTGGAGTCCCAGCCCAGGGCTTTAAACAGTTTCACAATTCTCTCTCTCCTTCAAATTTCTCCTTAGCCCCCCCTCCCCTTTTTTTTCTTGAATCCTTTTTTCACAGGTCTCCTTGGGAATCATTTCTTTGAATCATCTCTAACCTGAACTGTTGCCCCATGTTTTGTCTTGTCTACATTTGAGTATAAAGTCTTCAGGGATAAGATTAAATCTTTTCATTTGTAAAGCAAATTTACAGCACCATATAAATGCTTAACGCTGTAATAATGATAATAGCTATGATTTAACTGTTCTGCACTCATGGGGGAAGCAGATAGGTTTCTGTGCGTCACAGAGAGGAAAGTGACAGACTGTGTTTGCACTCTAATTAAAACATTTCAATGACTTTAGCTTGAGCAATGTAAAAACTGCCTTGGATAACTTAAATGCAGCTCAGTTAAGATATCAGATAAGATCTCTTGCCAGAACACCAAAGATGTCCTGGTATCAATGATGATCCGTGAACACTGCTGGCTCACAAATACGAGAGCAGAATGCCAGTGCCCAGGCCCCCACTGATTCTCTTAAACTTGGTGCAACAAATCCTCCAGAGAAATTCTTTGTGGTTTGAACTGAGAACTCTTCAAGGTCTTACTAGGTTTATTGCTGTGGGAGGTACAAAGGACTTTTGTGCACCACCTCTTTTACACAACACAGAACAGTACTGAGATCTATAGGGCCAAACTTGCACCTGGTTTAGGTCAGTGGAGTTATAGCAGGGAGGAACTAGGCCCAGTATTTTTTGTAATCAATACACCAGCTGACCCTCTCGTTGCCTAACTTTCTCCTCACATGTAGGCACTTGCACACATTCCCCTACCCAGTGTGCAACGTCCTGTATCTGAAACAAAATATTATTATATAATAAAAGTTCAGTTAGAGAATTGTTCTTACTAACCTAACTTTCCTATTCACATTTCTGACTCACTAATGCTTGGGAACCAAGAGTACAAGAAGCTGAATTTATTCATAATTCAAGCATTATGAAAGCAACCTCTGAGCCAGTTTCCGTTCTCACTGCCACACCATTGAACACAACCCTGACCTACAGGGACCACCCTCTCCAGGAATGGAGGGTTATTCAGCCTGCATCCTGTTTCAGAGTCACAGGCCTCTTGAGCAGCAGGCACTCTATTGTGGTGGAACCTTGACAATTTGTTTCAGAGAATTTCTCCTGTGGATCATGATCAGTCACTAAGAACTCAGCTGTGTGAGTCTAAGCAAATATGTCTAACGCTGGTCTTGACTGGGGCTCTATGTGTGTAACAAGTCAAAGCAATATTAATTTGATGGAACATAAGGCAGTGGTATTTAGCAACATGGCATCAGTGAATCCTTCACATATAGATTTGTATGTTATTGAGATGTTAGTCAGATGAGACTATCTGTAGGAAGTGCTAAACCCACTGAAGTCAAAGGGCGCTCCAAGCAGAGCCAGACCTGGCATTTTTTGTCAAGTCAAACATTGTAACACCATTCCATTTACTGTCCCACTCCCTACAAAATGACTGATTCTTGTTCCACCCCCATGAAAAACCATGATTCTGCCTTAATGTGAAGGAACAGCACCACCTCATTATTATAGACAAATACAACGGGTAACCACATTTCTCTGAAAACTTGGAATGCCCCGGCCCTGTCAGTTTCACAAAAATTTGTCCTGGTTTTTGCCCTGGCCCCAGGAGAGGCGCCATCCCAAGGAAGGAGCTACCAGCCAGCTGAGCTGGTGAAACTGACAACATGCTGCTGTGGCACCTGGACAACCCCCAGATCTGTCACACAACAATACTGCCAGCTTCTAATTGAGGGAAGCCTTTCCTGAGCATCCTCTTCAAACCACCAATCCCTCAAACAGAAACAGACCCACAGTCAACTCAGCTGCACTGATTCCATATACAGACAGCTAATGATTAGGGACTGGCACCCACATTTCCACCCACTTCCCTTGCACCAGGAGTGAGAATCAATTATGGCAGAGTATTGGAATGGGACGGGGCAAAAGATAGCAATGGGGTTGACAAGAGATGGGGGAGGGGAAGGGGGGAAATGAATCATTGTAGTGATTTTCTTCATGCCTAATTAACACATTCTTACATTTTGATTCTTTCCGTGTAAGAATTCTTGACATAAATCTTTCATTTCGAGGGGGGCTCTTTTCATTTTATTTTATTTGAAACATCACACAGTTTTTGTAGAGAATAATCTGTTATAATTTTATTAAACTAATTTTGGACACAATGTCCCACATTTCTGCTAATTCTGGATTCTTCTCCGCTGGCTCTTTCCCCTCGTTTTTCTCCTTGCAGGATTATTCTCTTAATTTAGTCTAGCCACTCTTTTAACAGTAATTCTAGTCACTTGCTTTGGGCAAAACAATTTGTACACTAGATTTATTGTCTTCCTGCTTGGATAGCCATCTTGTAATGTCTTCTGCATAGAGGCGCATCCAAATTTCTCTCTCTTTTTTTCCTCTTTACTGTGAGCTTAGTATTCTGAAGGAAGTTGATCAAACTGAACATTCTTGTGAATTTAAGCTGGACTGCCAAGAATGCAAGTGATTCATCCCCCTGTAAGGAAAAGGGCTGGCAATAAAGCATTCCCCATTCCCCTTTTAAACATGCAAAATACTGTTACTGCTCAAAACAAGTAAATCTTTTTACTTAGAACAAAGTGTGCTATTAATTGCATGACAAATAGAATTCTTAAAATACTATCTTCTATTATTAGAACAAGGAAATGTTATCACCAGAGGCCTTGTAGTTGATTTGATGTAAATTGTGAGCACTAGTAAAGCACACTGAAATAGTAAGGTTGTCTCCTATCTCTGACATTGTTACCTTGTCAGCAGCAGGCCCAAATTATAGCACTTTCCCCTTTATTCTATATGTAATGGAGAGATACAGCATAATTTCATGGAGAAAACATACTGTAATTAGGATAGAGCAGGCGCTAAAGAGTTTGTTTAGTGCAACACTTTCTAACCAACAACTAAGTTGGCATTGTAAACATTCATATTAGTATGGCAGTACTTAAGTATGCTTTAGCGCCATCTAGCTAACTCCCAAGGGAACTCACATCTCCACAAAGTGTTTTCTTCCTCACTATTTCAGTAATAAATTATGAACCAACAATGTAACAATCTTGCAAAAAAAGCAAACATCATTCTGGGTTGTATTAGCAGGAGTGTGGTAAGCAAGACACGAGAAGTAATTCTTCCGCTCTACTCCGTGCTGAGTAGGCCTCAAGTGGAGTATTGTGTCCAGTTCTGGGCACCGCATTTCAGGAAAGATGTGGACAAACTGGAGAAAATCCAGAGAAGAGCAGCAAAAATGATTAAAGGGTCTAGAAAACATGACCTATGAGGGAAGATTGAAAAAATTGGGTTTGTTTAGTCTGGAGAAGAGAAGACAGAGGGGACATGATAACAATTTTCAAGTACATAAAAGGTTGTTACAAGGAGGAGGGAGAAAAATTGTTCTCTTTAACCTTTGAGGATAGGACAAGAAGCAATGGGCTTAAATTGCAGCAAGGGCGGTTTAGGTTGGACATTTGGAAAAACTTCCTGTCAAGGTAGTTAAGCACTAGAATAAACTGCCTATGGAGGTTATGGAATCTCCATCATTGGAGATTTTTCAGAGCAGGTTGGACAAACACCTGTCAGGGATGGTCTAGATAATACTTAATCCTACCACGAGTGCAGAGGACTGGACTAAATGACCTCTTGAGGTCCCTTCCAGTCCTACGATTCTATGATTCTAATATATTCAGTCTGTCCAGCATACTGAACTGCTTGTCATGTCAATGTCCAGTAATATATATCTGGTATTTCTAATATCCCGGTCCCATAGGTGCCAACTTTCCCCGGAGCCGGTGGGTGCTCACGCCCCCCTGCCCCTGCCCCGACTCTACCGTTTCCCTGCCCCTGCCCTATCCCCATTCCAACCCCTTCCCCAAAGTCCCCGCCCCAACTCCATCCCCTCCCTGCCCCTATTGGACCCCTTCCCCAAATCCCCGCCCCGGCCCCGCCTCTTCCCCGAGCGCGCCGCATTCCTCCTCCTCCCCCCTCCCTCCCAGCGCTTGCCGCATGAATCAGCTGTTTCACGGCGCAAGCACTGGGAGCCAGGGGGAAAAAGCGGGCACGCGGTGCGCCCAGGGGAGGAGGCGGAGGCAGAGCGGAGGTGGAGGTGAGCTGGGACAGGGGGGTGGAGTGGGGAGCTGCTGGTCGGTGCTAAGCACCCACCAATTTTTCCCCGTGGATGCTCCAGCCCCGAAGCACCCACGGAGTTGGTGCCTATGCCCGGTCCTTTGAATTAAAAGTTTTTAGGTGTCTATCAGTCAGACATGTTTGCATTCGGATACCTAGTTCCTGCAAAACCGGAGAAATTGTCCACTGTTTGACGGATCCTACTACCCAAAGCAGTTCAGTACTAAATCCACATTTCTGGTGGTTGTGCAGACAGGACCTGTTTATTATGATCATATTTTATACGTTAAGGTATTAGAAAAAACCCATCATTATGTATTACAGCCCTGCCTCTAATGAAAACGCATTCTTCTGATCTGTTCCCTGCAAATTACCTACACATTAGTTGGATTTCAACAAAATCACTAGGGCAGACATTCTGGCTCATGGATGCAAATATCCATTTCACATCCCTGTGGAGCCATTGGGGGGATTGTTAAACAGCATGAACTAAAATGTCAGTCCCTACACAGCAGCACCACTACCCTCCCCACCCCCGCACCTGCACTCCCACGGTCCACAACACTCAGCAGCATGTAACCCCAACCAGGGCCATTACTACCCCAACCCAGTAGCACCAACCCCCTCAAACATGTCAGCATCCCCCGCAGTGAAACCATTCCTATTGTGGCACACCCCCAGCACCCTGCCTCCAGCATCAGAGCTAGCCCCATCTAGCAATATCCACCTCACTCCACCAGCATGTCCCTGCACTAGCCCCTACCCAGAAGAACTCAGCATCAGAACTCACCATCATTCATTTCCACCCACCCTAGTCTTCCCTTCCTAAAAACAGCCACAGTTCCTTGCCATGAACCCAAAGGAGTATGGCATCTGATCAAAGAATTATGGGACTGAGATCCCAAGAAGAAACAATGACTAATTTGGGAATCCTGCCTGGAGAAAATTTGAGCCCCTCTGGTGAAACTGTCAACTTCAATTGTGATACTTGTGTGTACAGGAAAAACATTTCTCAGTAACTGGCCCATAACTGTGGCACTCATATCCAAAAGAGACCATAAAGTCTACAAATTTCACTATCTTCACTTATTTCTTAGACTTAACTTTCCATCCTTTAACCCAGGGGTGAGCAAACTATGGCCCAAGAATCGCATCTGGCCCTTCAGACATTTTAATCTGGCCCTCAAGCTCCCACCAGGGAGCAGGGTCCGGGGCTTGCCCCACTCTGTGCGTGCTGTGGCTCCATGCAGCTCCCAGAAGCAGCGGCATGTCCCCCCCTCTGGCTCCTACGCGTAGAGATAGCCAGAGGGCTTCACATGCTGCCCCTGCCCCAAGCGCCGCCCCCGCAGCAGCCATTGGCCAGGAACTGCAGCCAATAGGAGCTGCAGGGGCAACACCTGCAGATGGAGCAGCGTGCAGAGCTGCCTGGCCATATCACCGCATAAGAGCTGCTTGAGGTAAGCGCTGCCAGGAGCCTGCACACCTGACCCCCTGTCGTACCCCAATCCCCTGCTCCAGCCCAGATCTCCCTCCTGCCCTCTGAATCTCTCGGTCCCAGCCCTGAGTACCCTCCTGAACCCCCAACCCCTCATCCCCAACCCCACTCCAGAGCCCACATCCCCAGTCTGAGCCCTCACGTCCCCTGCATCTCAACCCCTTACCCCAGCCCGGAGCCCCCTCCCGCACTCTGAACTCCTAATTTCTGGCCCCACTCCACAGCCTGCACCCCCAGTCGGAGCCCACACCCCAACCCCCAATTTCATGAACATTCATGGCCCACCATACAATTTCCATACCCAGATGTGGCCCTCGGCCCAAAAGTTTGCCCACCCCTGTTTTAACCCCACCAAAAATCACATAGTTAAGAAAAAGTCCCGACAGAATGTGGGAAAGATAGAAAAAGACAGACTTCTGTAGATCTTCTTGTGTTCACTCTAATGAACTTGCAAGGCACAGTATAAGAATCTGGGTCGATGGCGATTAGACAGAAACATATGCATCTGAAGCAGCATCAATGTATGCATAGATTTTGGCTTACAACCCTGCAGATATTTCCAAGTGTTCAAGGTGCAGTGGGAACTTCTCCACAGATTAACAAAGAACCACATTCATAATTTCCACATGAAACTGTGCAGAAGATGAGGGAATGTCATATCCTTGTATCCCTAATCACTTGTATCCTATTGGACCAATAACGATCAAAAATGAATTGTAAAGAGTGTTGCTGTAAGTGCACCCCTGTCTATTTTATTCCATTTCCAAAGTGGAATAACTCAGACCAGGTACTGGGCATGTAAGACTACATGGTTTGTTAGGCAGAGGTTGGTAATAGTTGCTACAATGCCACCCGCAGTTTGGCTTTGACCACACCCCTTGTTGAACCTATTTCTAGTCATTCATTGAAGGCTTGTGGATCAGTATCTCCAAAGGTTTTTGTACAAAGCCAGTATTGGGGCTCAAATATTTCATTGTCAGCAGGCAACTACTGCATTTTTTACTGGGGTTTTAACATGTGCATGCAAGTCAGAATTTGAGCCTAATCGTTTAGCACTTAATAGTAATAATCCTGTGCACTGTGTATGGCACTTTAATATTTTCAAAACATTGTGCAAACATTGACTAACTCATCATCATTACCAAACAATCTATCAGTACTTTAACTCTTGTGCCTTTGTATGTAAAGCCCTTGTGGGGGGTTTAGCTGCTTTAATACACTATATCTATTTCCAGTATTCATTTTAATTAAAATTCTGAAATATCCTTTTCTCTGAAGGATCACAAGAATACATTGGGTGATAATGGTCTTGTTGAAATCCTCATGAACACATCCCCTTTCAAGTTGTGGAGATGTGAATTTTAGTTTTAAACTCAAGTAAAACATCCAAGCAGATTTTAGCTTGTGTTGGCAAATTTAAAATAAAAGTTAGAGACGAGCCACGTGTCTTGCTTCCCTGCAGCCTGAAACTTTTGAGGGTTTGCATAACGAGATCTAAATTACCCCTAATTTTGGAATTGGGGGTGGGGGGGGAGGGTTGCAAAATCTACACCTCATCCAATCAATTTTTATAAGGCCAAACCATCCCCATTAGAAAAATCTGTAATAAAAAACTTTTCTTTTTAATTTGTTTACAACTATTCCTCTCAGATACTTCTGTGACCTGTGTATTTATTTTTGAGGTGTGTTGTCTATTACTTACTGACATCATGTGAAAGAAAAAGAACAGTACACTCTAAGGCAGTGGTTCCCAAACTTTAACAACCTGTGAACCCCTTTCACAAAAATGTCAATTCTTATGAACCACCTCTTAAAAATGAATATTTCCAGGGATTTTCTCCTTTACCTGAGTATAAATTATAAAAGGCAAATCTTGGAAATATAAAATTTGTTTTTGTGACATGCTTATTACACACTATGTATTATTAATTATTATTTATCATTACAGTATTTTTATTGCATTATGAAAACGGCAACACTCTTCCAAGATCTCTTTCGTAGCTTGTATCACTTTGAATAAGCCTGTTATAAGACAAGGCTCCTGTGTTTCATCAAGGAGTATGGGATGTGAAACAGCATGAAGGTATTTAAGAAGCCAACTCAAAGAGTTCCTCCTACACAAGCATTCAGGTCTTGAGCAGTCCAGGCAAACAATGCACGTTACAACAAAGCTTAAACTTGTTCTTCATAATAATTTTAAAAACAATACTAGCTGCCTATTTAATTTTAAAAACAGCAAAAAATATCAACCTTCAAGACTCCTTATAAGAAATGGAAAGGGAGGTGAAGTCTCCCCAGTGTGATATATCTGCTTGCTTTGATTTGCTTAACTCTTGGAAGTCTAGGGGCTCCGGGCTGTTGGCCCCATGCTGCCTGGGGTCCCTAGGGACAGCTCTGTCCGCCATTAGGGAATTTCCCCCCAAGAACCCCGTGTAACATTTCATGAACTCCTAGGGGTTCACGAACCCCAGTTTGGGAACCACTGCTCTAAGGCAAACTGAAATGTCTTTATTAGGTGTAATGTCACCATGGCTACTGCAGTGCAGGGAAAATGTGCATCCACATTCAGACTTTCCATATGGGATTTATATTTGGGTGCTATTCCCCTGGAGGATCCACATGAACAACAGGTCAATTGTTTTAGAGAGAAAGAACTGCCTTAGATTTTTTCATTTGAGAGTTTTATATTTGTTCATGAATGACCTGTATAATATTTATACTGCACATAAAGGGGACACTGGGTGAAGTACTGGGCCCATTGAAGTCAATGGCAAAACTCCCTTTGATTTCGACAGGACCAGGATTTCACCATGAGCCTTTGCTGTACGTAAAACCCAGTTTCATATGTCTAATGAGACTAGTTAACAGTATGGAAAATAAAAAGTTCCTTTTCAGGGAACATTTCCTAAAAGAAGATGCACATTACATACTCTACTAAATTCTCTTTCCAAGAAATTGACACTCTGGTTCCTAACCTATCCTGCATTATATACCTACAGGACATTGTATTATCTTAGAACAGTGGTTTTCAACCTTTTTTCATTTGTGGACCCCTACAACATTTCAAACGGGGGTCTTTGGAAATCTTAGACATAGTCTGCAGCCCCCCAGGGGTCTGTGGACCACAGGTTGAAAACCAATGTCTTACAGGGATGTACACAAGGGGAGGCAAGCAGGGGCATAGGCCTCCCAATAATCACTGGGGGCACAGAACTCCACCTGGCCCCAGAGCCACAGTGGCGGGAGGGCGCGGAAGGGAGCTCCTCCTGGTCTCAGGGCCAAGGTGGGAGCTTGCAGCTGGGACACAGACCATGCCCCTCCAAAAGGTGTCAAATTAAATTCTTGCACATGCCCCTTCTGTCTTAGAACCATTCCTGTCACTATATTAAGGTTATGTCAACATTTCAACTATAGTAGAACCTCTGTGTTACGAACACCAGAGTTATGAACTGATCCGTTAACCACACACCTCATTTGGATCCAGAAGTACACCATCAAGCAGCAGCAGAGACCCCCCCAAAAAACAAAAACACCCAAAATACAAATACAGTACTGTGTTAAACAAACTACTAAAAAACTAAAAGGGAAAGTTTAAAAAAAAAAAGATTTGACAAGTTTCTGTGCTTGTTTCATTTAAAATAAGATGATTAAAAGCAGCATTTTTCTTCAAGTTTCAAATCTCTTAAGTTGTTGTTCAGTTGTAAACTTTTGAAAGAACAATCATAATGTTTTGTTCAGAGTTACAAACATTTCACAGTTATGAACAACCTCCATTTCCATGGTGTTTGTAATTCTGAGGTTCTACTGTATAGACTATCTCAGGGAGGTGGGTGGGTATGATTATAACACAGCTATCAGAATTCATTTTGGGTTCAAACTTTACATACTAAAAAATTTTCAGCAAAGGACTTTTTTTTCTTTAAAAACAAAACAAGTAATTTGGTATTGAAACATAGATAATGGATAGAATTTGGTTTTACACAGTACTTTTCACAGTACAGGTCTGTCGTATCTTAGGCGCATTTAACATGTGTGATTTCAGCTTTGCGCAGTCGGCAAAAACAAAACAAACAAAAAAACAAGAGAGAAATAACAATTTAAATACTGTTTCTGTAGTGCGGGCGATTCCGCCCACCATTACACTCAATGTAATTTTGACTATACGCGATTTTCGCTTTAGGCGCTGACTGCGGAACGTAACCCCAGCGTAAGATGAGACAGACCTGTATCCAGATATTTTACAATAGCGAGTTCACTGTGGTCCTGTAACATCTCTGCAGGCAAAGTATGGTTATAGAACCACGAAGGTTATTTATGTAGCATAGGCAGGGCTTTACAGGACTCCAGAAGCTTTGCCTTGTTGTGCCCTACAGTGCTTGCCATATGAAACTACTTCATTTTAGGAACAAAGTTTGCAGTTTCCTTGTTACAATGTTTTAGAAGCAGGACATGTCATGTGAACCATTACACATCAGCCTTTGTTAGGCATAACCATTATCTCAGATTGTGTGACTAACAGTATCAAAGTGTAATACTAAATAAAGCTGTGTATAGCTCTATTATTATGACTGAAGCTTGACAGGAGGGGGTATTTTTATCAGCAATGTTTGTTGTAATAAAAAAATCAATGTGAAAATGCCATAAATATGAGTAGATTAATTCTTTGTCTAAAACCCTGCTGCCTAGGACAGCAAGGAAAACAAAGGAGAACTGTGTGTTGTGTGGGATAAACCATGAATCCTCCATTATTTTCAATAAGAATTGCTGAAAATGTCTAGTAATATATTTGAAGTTGATGCACAGCATGTCCTGGAAGGTGGCTGAGAGTGTTATTATGAGCAGGAGCATATTCAGTCCAATCCCTTGGAATCTGTCTGGTAAGGTGTTGGGAGAAAGGGCCTCCTCTTTCTTAGAATATCCTGGGGGGACGGGGGGGGGAGCCAACGGCGGGGGGAAGCAAGGGAGAACAGACATTTTCATGGAGATGTTGGAGTAACCAAACACCTGATCCTGTAACATTATTAATGTAAGCAGTCCCACTGCAGCGTGAATAAGGACTTGTATGAATAAAGCTGTGTTTACCCAGGAGGTAAGATCTTTACCTCTGCTCAGACCCCTTCATGCCAGGTAAAAGGGCAGAGGAGTAGAGTAAACGGGCTCTAAAAATCCAGGCCAGGATCCATCCAGGGAGGATTTGCCAGTGAAGCACGGACAGACAGCCTTAAGGTTGCCTTCTGAGAACCCCTTGCAAACCTTGGCATAGTGGTGCGAGTAGGAACAGGAGGGACATCTCAAGGGTGGCGCCTCAGCATGGAGCACTCTGGAGCCAACACTGCAGCTCATAAGACACCAGGGTAGGTTTCCTTAAATTATACAGAGTCCCTCTCCCCCTCCAGGGTTGTCCAGGGCCTTGTTTACATGGAGATATTCTGGAAAATTAATCCAATTTAAGTGCATTAGTTAAACTGCATTAAACCCCTGCAGTAATGTTCTTATTCAAAATTAATGTGACTTAATAGGATTTATCTTAATTCAAAGTGAATTAGGATAAACCAAATTAAGGGCACTTTAATTCTGAATCAGAGCATCCACACAGGGGTTTCATGCAGTTTAAAACTAATCCTATTTAAATTCACACCTTTAGTTAATTTGGATTAATTTTCCTGAATGTACCCATATAGACAAGCCCTAAATTATACCAGGAGCTCCAGAACAGCCCAGGATCTGGTCGGGGTTCAGGAATAATTTGTATAGTGGGGGTGTTGAAAGCCATTGAACCAAACTGTAAACCCTGTATATGATGGAAATCTCTTCAGGACAGGGGGTTCAGCAGCACCCCTAAATCCAGCACCTATGGATCTGGTTAACTTCACAGGCAGCAACAACTCTAGGCATGTTAGTGTAGATAAAGATCCCTTAATTACTAGCAATTTTCACACAATGGGTGAAAACCTGGCCCTCTTGAAGTCAATGGGAGTTTTCTATTTTCAACTGGCCAGGATTTCACCCTGCCTGTGGTGGATTAGCGGCAGTCCCTCCCCCTCTGGGTCAGTGGGAGGCCACTCCCCGCCTCACTACAGTCCTTGCCTACAGTCAGGGAATTAGCAGGACATGGCGCAGATGATGTCTCCGCCTGTAATTAGGCAGAGTTGCAAATAGTTAGAGATTCTGGGCCCAGGCCCTCAATCAGGGCGGGACAACAAATAGTTTAAACCCAAGGCATATAGTCAGGGCAGAGCTGCCACGGTCCATGGGCTCAGGCCCCGGCTCCCGGTCAAAGCAGGGCTGCAAACAGTTTTAAGGCTCTGGCCGACAGTCAGGCCAGAGCAGCACAGAGGTCGGGCATCCTAGCTCGGGGGGAGAGCCGACAAATGCAGGTGTCTTGACCTGGAGAGGGGAACCTGCCACCGCAGGGCCCTAACAGTAGTGGAGTATTCTGCCACTAGGTCACCAACACGCAACATGCTGACTGGGTCTCCTGCAGCAATGCAGCCAGACTAGGGTTGGTTGCCCCTGGGACACTTCCTCCCCTCCCTCCCCTCGGGGTATACTCCTCCATTTCCTCAGGGTAGAAGGCAAGCGGCAGTCCCAGAAACTCCTCCATGGCTTAGTCAGCGAGTGGCTCCAGTGGCTCTGGCCAGGCCTCAGCTCCGCAGGGGTCCTGTGCAGTCTCCCAGCTCAGGAGTGGGCAGGAGGCATCTGGCTCCTTCAGCAGCTGCAGCCCAACTGAGCTTTAGGACCCGCCCTTTATACTTGTTCTGCCCCCTGACTTCCAGTGGGAGAGGTCAGCACGGCCTGGCTCCGCCCACCAGGGTTCAGAGAGTGGTCCCTCCCCCTCTGGCTCAGTGGGAGGCCACTTTGCCTCATACACCATCCCTCAACCCTTAAATCCAGCTCCTGGTTTTCAGGGCTGGCATCTTGGCTCTCCCTTGGTGAGACAGGTCTGCATTAGCATTACCCTTACCTGCCCTGGTGTTGGATGGTAAAGGCATATTGCTGGAAGGTGAGCTACGATCTCATCAATCTGGCATTGGTATTTTTCATGGTATTTAGCCAATTTAAGGGTGCATGGTCAGTGATCAGTACGAAAGGAGCCCCGAGAAGATAATATCTGAGGGCGTTGATAACCTATTTAACAGCAAGTGCCTCCTTCCTGATAACCGAATAGTTACATTCTGGAGGGGAAGAGCTTCCGACTGATATAGAGAATGGGATGCTCTACTCCATCCAGCTCCTGGGAGAGGACTGCCTCAAGCCCCACATCTGAAGCATCTGTTTGGATCAGGAACTCACGGTTGACGTCAGGGCAGAAGAGCACGGGTTACCGGAACAGGCTTTCCTGGAGGACTTGGAACATGTCTTCATGCTCTGGCGACCAGCGTACCCAGTGTGGGCTGTCCTTGGTGCCTAAAAGTGCCATGAGGGGTGCTGCAATGGATGAAAACTGGGGTGCAAAGCATCAGTAATACCCAGCTAAGCCTAGAAACTGTCATACCTGTCACTTCGTAGTAGGTGCCAGGCAGACCTGCAGAGACTGGACCTTCCCTACGAGGGGGCACATGAGGTCTCATCCCAGAGTCTATCCCAGGTACGTAGTCTCCTACCACCCAATCTGGCATTTTTTTGGATTGGCAGCGAACCCAGCATCCTGCAGGGTCTGAAGGATGGCAGCCACCTGGTTTAAATGATCTTCCCACAGGTGGCTGTAGATCACTACATCATCTAAGTAGGCCACAGAATACTCCATATGGGGACATAGAAGGCGGTCTGTCAGGCAGTGAAAGGTTGCCAGGGCTCCATGGAGGCCGAAGGGCATCCTTGTGAAGTGATATAACTTGGTTGGAGTGGTGAATGCTGTCTTCTCCCTGGAACTCGGATCCAACAGGATTTGCCAGTACCCTTTCATGAGGTTGAGTGTCATGATGTACCTGGCTATTCCGAGGTGGTCAAGAAGCTCATCGATCCAGGGCATTGGGTAAGCGTCGAACTTTGAGATTGCATTTATCTTCTGGAAATCTATACAGAATCAGAGGGTCCCACTGGGCTCTGCAACCAACATAATGGGACTGCGCCACTGACTCTGTGACTGCTCTACAACCCCCAACTTCACCATCGGTCCTCTTTCTCAATGACCTCCCGCATCTGTCGCGGGAGTGGGCACCTGGTCTCCCAGACTACGTGCCCGGGGGTCGTCTGGATAGTGTGCCACATGACTGAGGTGTGGCCTGGAGCGTGGTGAAAACTGCGTGGAAGGCAGTCAGCAGGCACCGAGCGTGTTTCTGTTGCTCGGCCAATAGGGTGTCACCCAGTTGTAGCTCCTCAGTCTCAACCATATCAGGAACCTGGGAATCTAGGGCCGGCTCAGGAGGATACAGGGCAATCAACAGTCCCTCATGTGTACACCAAGGCTTCATGAGGTTTACATGGTAGATCTACTTCTTCTTTTTCCAGTCCAGCCAGTGGATCTCATATGTGACTGGTCCCACCCGGCGGACTACTTCTTAAGGGTGTTACCAACGGGTGAGGAGCCTCAACTCTTCTGAGGGAAGAAGTAGGAGCACCCTGTCTCTGGGCTCAAATGTGTGGGCTCAGGCCCCCTAATTGTAGTTTCGTTCCTGGGATCCTTGGGATGCCTGCCGATTCTCTTTTGCAAGGGCACCTGCACAAGCAAGGTGTCCCTGAAATTGCAGGCCACACTGCAAGAGTTCCTGCGCGGCCGATGGCCTGGCTCCCAGGCCTTTCTCATTAGATCCTGCAGCCCGTGGGGCTGCTGGCCGTACAGAAGGTCAAAGGTGGAGAATTTGGTGGATGATTGGGGCATTTCCTTGATAACGAGCAATAGCGGTAGGATCAGCTGGTCCCACTGGCATAATTCTTGCAGGGGAAACTTTTGCAGCGTGTCCTTTAGGATACTGTTAAAACGCTCAACCAGCCAATCAGTCTGGGGATGATACACCAAGGTCTGTAATTTCTGAATGCCCAATATTGTGCACACCTGACAGAGCAGCTGGGAAGTAAAGTAGGTTCCCTGATCAGTGAGGATCTCCCAGGGCAGTTCAACTCGAGCAAATATCTTTACAGCTCCACCGCAATGGTGCGGGCAGTGGTGTTCCATAGCGGGATAGCCTCGGGGTAGCAGGTAGTATAGTCCATCAGGACAAGGATATAACAAAGCCCAGCATTACTCTTCAGGAGGGGCCCCACCAGGTTCAGCGTGACCCGCTCAAAGACCACCCCCCAGTATCACCAGTGGGACCAAGGGAGCTTGATACCCCCTATGGGGCGGCAAGCTGGCACTCGGGGCATGAACTACAATAACCTCTAACCTCACAATGGACCCCCAGACAGAAGTGAGATAGGATTCAGGCCAGTGTCTTCTCTTGTCCCAAATAGCCAGCTGTGGGAACGTTGTGGGCAAGCTTCAAGACGGCTTTCCTATGAGAGTGAGGACAGCCAACTGGGTCCGAATTTCCTGAATTCGAGGGTCCCGATCAATGCGGTAGAGGCAATCACTTGTCAGCTCGAATTGGGGCCACTGTGCAGCCCTCAGGGGATCAGTCAGGTCTCCCTCAACCTGGGCTACCTGTTGGTAGGCCCAGCTGAGGGTGAGGTAGTCCTTCTGGTCTCAACAAAAATCTGAAAAGGGCGAGGGTCATTGCAGGATCCTCCTCCAGGAGATCTGGTGGCGGCGTTGGGACCTTGGGTTCATCGGGGGTCCCCCTTGGGGTTCCTCAGCCTCATCTCCTTCCACCATGGAGAGACAATTGGTTTGCCCACAGCCTGAGTTTATGAGCGCCGTGACTCGTTTTTGCCCAACTTCCACTGTGGTTGTTAGCTTCGGGGTGGACTGTCTGTGGACATGAGACTCTCCAGTATAGACTCGGCCAAAGCTGCAGTCCATCTCAGGGCATTCTCAGTGTAAGTGCCTAAACTGGCCACAGGAGAAGCAGGGTCCCACCTCCAGTTGGCCTGGTCCCTCCACGGGGGACCACCTCCATGGAGAGACTTGGTTTATGGTCTTGACTCTTCTTATGAGAGCCATTGGAACGTCTGTGCCATGCAAGCTCAGGTCACCAAGGGGCATCGCTGGCCCCAGCATCATGGGTTTGGACTCCAGGGTGTCGTTCGGCCTTGGGCCTGGGCTACCTTGCTGTGCCGGGGAGCATTGAACCGGGCACTGAGGATGGGGCTCAGGCTCCTGGCCCAATAGTGGTCTCAGCAGCCAAGAAGTCCTCCATTAAGGTGACAGCTGCACTAAGCGTTGTGGGTTAGTGCTGGAGTACCCAGGACCTCCCCAGGGTGGGAGGACATGGACGAACTGTTCTATGGCACTCTCGCCGGCCATCAGGGTAAAGCCATCACCACCAGCAGAGGTCTTTTATCTCCTGGGCTACGACCCACGGCCGGGACCCCGGTGGGTAGGTCTTAGCCGGAAATTGCTGGCAGAAGGTCTCCAGCGTGATGTCCAAGGCATCTAAAATGGCCACCTTCACACATCCATAATCCCACCGCAGGGGTCAGGTCGCTGCTCACATTTTCCATCAAGTGTAGCAGGTTAACAGCAGTGCCTCCCACTTTGAGTCAGTGGGAGGCTGCTCCACCTCACTACACCTGTAATCAAGGCAGAGTTGCAAACAGTTAAGAGTCTCTGGGCCCAGAGCCTCAATCGGGACAGGGCAACAAATAGTTTAAAGCCCAGGCATATAGTAAGGGCAGGGCTGCCACGGTCCGTGGGCCCAGGCCCTCTGTCAGGGCAGGGCCACAGTTTAAAGGTTCTGATCTACAGTCAGGGCAGAGCAGCACAGATGTTGGGTGTCCTAGCTCTGGCAGACAGTCAACAAACGCAGGCCTCATGAGTTGGAGAGGGGAGGCTGCCACTGCAGGGGTTGGTTGGCTCATTGGGGGGCCTGGGCCCACCCGACTGCACCAGGCCCTGATCCAGGGCCCTAACATTAGTGTAGTATTCCACCACTGGGTTAGCAGGGAATCCAGCTGCAACACATTGACTGGGTCTCCAACAGCAGCACAGCCAGACTAGGGTCAGTTGCCTTCCTCCCCTCCCCTCAGGGTGTACCTGGATCGGGGGGGGGGGGTGTCCTCTGTTTCCTCAGGGTAGAAGGCATGGGGCAGTCCCAGCAACTCTTCTGTGGTTTGGTCAGCGGGTGGCTCCAGAGGCTCTGGCCAGTCCTCAGCTCGGCAGGGTGCAGTCTCCCAGCTTGGAAGTGGGCAGGAGGCATCTGTTTCCTTCAGCAGCTACAGCCCAACTGAGCTTCAGGACCCGCCCTTTATACTTCCTATTTTGCCCCTTAACTTCTGGTGTGAGGGGTGATCACAGCCTGGCTCCCCCCACCAGGATTCAGAGTGTGGTCCCACCCCCCGGGGCTCAGTGGGAGGCCACTCTTCCTCACTACAATGTCATTAGACCTCTTTGGAGGAGGGTTGGATGACAGTGTAAAAATATCAGGAGTACTTGTGGCACCTTAAAGACTAACACATTTATTTGAGCATAAGCTTTCATGGGCTACAGCCCACTTCATCAGATGCATAGAATGGAACACACAGCAAGAAGGTATTTATACATACAGAGAACATGAACAGGTGGAAGTAGCCATACCAACTGTAAGAGGCCAATCAATTGAGATGAGCTAAAATATGCCAATGACATAAGACAACTTCTTTACACTAGGGTTCCCATTATTGCTGCCACTAGTGGAGCTGGACTGGTGGGCAGAAAAATGCAGACAAAGACATAGGATAGCACCAAAAAAAGTCCAAAGTGACAACCTTACTAGCTAAATTTTGGTGAGATATTCTTAGGATTTTGGATGCCCTCTCTACAACATATGATCTCATATGCTGCTTTTCAATTTTCCATTTACTGCAGTGACAACCCTGTTTATTCCTTACCTACAGTATATCACAATTTCACTACCTAGTTGATTCAATACAAGCAGTGAGGGAAATAAGAGTCTATTGGTAGAGTATTACCCAAGTTATAAAATCACTTTATTACTCTATTGTGTGCCTAACATTTCTGGAGCACTGAAACAGATGTATTTTTATAGTGAAATGACAGCATGTATTAATGAAATCCAGGTTCAGATTCTGGCAAAAATTTTCTTCCTTAATTTTATATTTTTGTAGCTTTAAATCTACTGCCCCACTGGGAAAAAATCAACTGAATATTTAGTATGCCTGTCCATCAGAACTTAATGTATAGCACTATGACTACATTTTATTCAATATACATAGGAGGAGGTTATCGTATGTGACACTGGAGATTGAAAATTAAATTTAACAAAGTAAGTTTTAACAAATTCCATCTACTCTTTCTAGTATGCATTTTAGAACCAGGTCTTTATGGAAGATGGTTAGAAGACTAGGGCCTAGATTCATCATTGCATTACTCCAGTTTTATGGAAGCGTAACTCCACTGAGTTACTCCAGTGGAGTTACAATGATGTAAAACTGAATAGCATCATGAAAAGACTCCATCTTTTTACCTATAAACTTAGCGAATTTGATATGGAGTCACTGAGACACAACAAACACGGAGCATGTTAATACCATTTTACAGTGTCTTTTTAGAATATAATCACACATTTAAATACAAGCATGCAACTAAGATCATACCTATCATCCTCATGAAGTTTTCATGGCAAGAAACTAGGGTGAATAAAAATTAATGATTTTAAAAAAATAAGATTTTTTTTTATTTAAATCGGATTTTTTGGATAAAATGCTTTTTGAGGGAAAAAAACCTATCTAAAGATAATTTTAATTAAGATACATTATAGCTCTAAAATATCTCATCATGGAATAGGGATTATAAATTCTAATCCTATAGTATGAGACAATATATTCATGTAATGTTTAAGAAAAGTTTTGTAAATGAGTTCCAATAGTTCATGGATTAGGAACCCAATCTTATGGGGTCCCAGGGGCTTCTGTATAGATTATTTGGGTTAATCTTTCTATCTACCCAATGGGATTCAGTGCTCGGAAAAGATACAATCAGAGATGCTCAGTTTTCCACAGTTTGAGAACTGCATTTGTGTCTCCAGAGAGAACATGCTTGTTAACAGCAAAAATGTTCTTAAATAAATAAATATATAGAGATGAGAAACAACAGACCTCAACCCTATTGTCCCTCTGCAAATTTGTGTACACAGACTCAATCCCTTACCTCTCTCGAAAAGTGCAAAGTTTCAAAAAGTTCAATGAATAGAAGATGGTTGGGGGCAGATTAGATCTGGACAAGGAGAAGAAGTCTGGAGATAAATGTAAAAAGGGAGGGACAGGCAGTAGAAACAAAAGTTAAACTGTTGGAGCAGCATGTTCCGGAAGTCTTGAGGTCTTTCTGAGTGTAGCCTTCATTGATTTGAGATCTACTATACCATTCTCTCACTAGAAGGGAAAACCTATAATGGCAGCAGGCTGTAAAAGAGACCCAGTTTGGGAATATTTTAATGAAGTTCCTCTACCTGTGGGTAAGACAGGCATGCATGCACAATGCAAACTGTGCAACAAAGAAATGCAAGGCCTGGTTGCCTGAATGAAAACAACATCAAGAGAAGTGTTCCTTCTCAGGAGGAAGCTGCGTTGAAGATGACGAAAGGAACATGTCTGAACATGCCGGATCTTCAGGTTGGTAAACTTTTTTATTTCATACTTCTTTCTTAAGGACTGCCTGTCTTCCTTCTGGACTATTCTTGAATTCTCACGTTTGAGCAAAAATGATAGTACCATAGAGTAACAACTATCATTTTAGATGCAGTTGTGAAAAAATAAATACCGTATTTTCCGGCGTATAAGACGACTTTTTAACCCAGGAAAATCTTCTCAAAAGTCGGGGGTCATCTTATACGCCGGGTCTCGTCTTATAGGGCGGGTGCTGAAACTTCCGAGCTGGACTGGAGAATCTGCGGTCGCCGCATATGGTGGGGGTAAGTGTGCATTAAGAAGAGGCACCCCACATTGGCCAGAACTCGAAAAACATGTAGCAGACATGGTGAATGAGCATCGCCAAAACGGTTATGTAGTGACACGAAATAAAATACGTTTGTTTGCACTTCAGTGGGCCAAATCTAACCCAGATCACAGCAACAGATTTAAGGCCACTGTATCCTGGTGTACTAGATTCATGGGAAGGCATAATATGGTACTGAGGCAAAAGACGAAAATTGCCCAAAAATTACCTGCAGATCTTGATAGCAAAGTAAATAGTTTCCATCAATACATAATACAACAGCGCACTAAACATGGCTATGCGTTAAGTAGTATTGGAAATATGGATGAAACTCCAATGAATTTTGATATGGTTGGAAATAAAACTATCCATCAAAAAGCTGAAAAAACAATTTTAATTAAAACAACAGGACATGAGAAGTCCAGTTTTACAGTGGTACTAGGATGCACAGCTGATGGCGCCAAACTGAGACCAATGATTATTTTTAAAAGAAAAACAATGCCGAAACTCAAGTTCCCTGTTGGTTGTTTTGTACATGTGAATGAAAAAGGCTGGATGGATGAAGAAGGGGTAAAGCTATGGCTTGATAATGTATGGAGCAGGCGACCAGGTGGACTTATTCAAAAATGTAGTCTACTGGTGTGGGATATGTTCAGGGCTCATTTAACTCCCAGCACCAAGCAAAGGCTTGCAAGACTAAACACAGATGCGGCAGTTATTCCTGCAGGATTGACATCGTTGGTACAGCCACTGGATGTGTGCCTAAACAAGCCATTTAAAGATCGCATTCGAGAACAGTGGAGTGAATGGATGGTTAGTGGCGAAAAGTCATTCACAAAAGGAGGAAACATGCGTGCTCCACAGTTGGATGTTTTGTGCAAGTTTGTCATAAAAGCCTGGAATGATATTGATGCAGAAACAGTAATCAAGTCTTTCAAGAAGTGTGGCATATCAAATTCATTAGATGGTATGGAGGACGACTACTTGTGGCAAGATGAAGAGGAAGCCGAAGCTGAGACCACACCATCTGATACGGAATTCGATACATAGGATGACTGCCTTACAAATGTATCACAAGATGTCATTGATGTACTTATGATATCAGATGACGAACAGGAGGATTTTGAAGGCTTTTAAAGGGAAACTGTCACGCCAGCAAAACCTGTAAAAATACCGTAGCTTGCAGTTATGATGGGCGTTGCTAACTCGCCAGGGACTTGCCCGGCACTTGCTCTCTCTCTATTGTTTGTTATCTTCCTCCTATCATCATCAGTTCCAGTTTGGTTGACAGCTTAGAAAACAAACAGCATGGCAGCTCCCATGGGTTTATTGTCTTATCCTTCCTTTCAGCTTTAGAGTGAATTAGGAAAAGTTTAATCCACTTGCACTGTTTTATGTTTACATGTTTGATGACAAACAGCCTTATGTTTATAAGTGACAGTTTTCCTGCTAAGTACCTGCATGTCATAAGCATTTGAATTAAAATTATCATATTGAAATCAAATCTGATGTTTTTTTAATTTTTATTTGGTGTGTGTTGGAAGAGGGGTAGTCTTATACGGCGAGTATATCCCAAACTCTATATTTTAACTGGAAAAGTTGGGGGTCGTCTTATACGCCCAATCGTCTTATACGCCGGAAAATACGGTAGCTGAAATAGGCAGATCTCCCTTTTACAATTTCACCTTTAAAGTAGTACTGAGTGTCAGTGAATGCAAGGAGTAATACTAAATGAGCAGCATGGTCATAATAATTAAATAATTGCATTGACTTATTTTGTTTAGGAGAATCCATCCTCAACAGGATTCTGAAGACTATCCACCTTCAAGATCACCTTTGTTTTCTATAGTTTCAGAGTTATCTGCCAATGATAGTGTTTCAGTCACATCATATATGTCACATAGCCACAGTACATCATCTGTAGCAAAAAGAAAAAAAACCTCCATCATCCAGAAATAACCATAGATAAGTTTGTGATAAGAACCAGCAGATTACAAAAAAGAGGTAATTGATGAAAAGATTGCTCAGTTTGTTTATACAACAAACTCTCCTTTCCATATGATTGAGAACCCACACTTCATTAACATGGTTCAGTCGTTACAAACAGGTTACAGTCCACCCAACAGAGCAGACGTTGCAGACAAATTGCTGGATAAAGTGTATGAAAGAGAAATTGAACAGTGTGCAAAAGATCTAGAGGGTAAAATTGTTAATCTGAGTCTTGATGGGTGGAGCGATGTCCACACTGATCCTGTTGTATGTGCTTGTGTGACAATAGAATAGAATGTCTCCCTTTCAGAAACAACTCATACATCAGGAAATGCACACACAGCAGAATACTTACAAGAAGTAGCAGTAAAAGCTATAACAAACTCTAAAAAAAATTCAAATGTCTAGTACGCAGCTTGGTCACAGACAATGCTGCAAATGTATCCAAGGTGAAAAATTTTTTAGAAGAGAGTCCCAAGCTAATAACATACAGTTGCAGTGCTCATTTGATGTACCTCCTAGCCAAATGGCATGGCTACACTTGCAGATGTAGAGCACTTTAAGTTAAAACGGCCTTCGTAGAGCGCCATAGGGAAAGCGTTGCAATCTGTCCACACTGACAGCTTCAAGTGCACTGGTGTGGCCACATTTGCAGCGGCATTGGGAGCGGTGCATTATGGGCAGCTATCCCAGCATGCAAGTGACTGCAACGTGTTTTTAAAATGGGAGGGGTAGGGTGGAGTGTGACAGGAAGTGTGTTGTGTGTATGTGGGGGGAAAGAGAGTGGGTTGGGGGGGGCTGAGAGCATGTCAGCACACTGTCTTGTAAGTTCAGACAGCCGCAGACCCTTTCCTTCCCCCCGCCTCTCTCTCTCACACACAGCGTTCCACAAAACGGCTTGCATGCCAGCTGTCAGAAACAGAGCTTTGAAACGGCATTTCCACATTCCTACAGGAGTTCAAAACATTGACAAGAGTGGCCACTTGACTTAAGGGGATTATGGGACGTTTCTGGAGGCGGATCACAGCACAGTAATGCAACACCTCGTTCACACTGACACCTGGGCGTTATAGCCAAGGCTGAGGTGGAGTACCAGCAGCACTGTAGCTGCGGAGTCAGAGCGCTCTACATGCCTTGTCAGTGTGGACGGGTAGTGAGCTAGTGCGCCCAGGGCTCCTTTATTGCGCTGTAACTCGCAAGTGTAGCCAAACCCAAAACTTCCGTGTTCCAGAAATAAAGGCTAATGTTATTGAAATTGCAAAATACTTCCGTAACAACCACTTTGCAGCAGCTGCTCTGAGAACCAAGCTAACTCTCCCACAAGATGTGCGATGGAACTCACTAGTGGACTGTTTTAAGCACTATATCAAGAACTGGCCTAGTCTGATGACAGTTTGCGAACAAAATCATGAAAAAAAATAGATGGCACTGTCACAACCAAAGTTCTCAACATTGGGCTTAAGAGAAATGTTGAACACATGCGGAGTACCCTGAAGCCTATTTCTGTAACGTTGAACAAAATGCAGAGAAATAGCTCTTTTATTGCTGATGCTGTTGAAATTTGGAAGGAACTGGGTGAGATCTTATAAAGAGAAACATGCAATGACGGAGTTAAATTACAAGCATTAAAAGAAACGAATGGGACAAGCACTATCTCCAGCTCATTTTCTTGGAAATAGTCTCATTACTCGATACCAGGGTCAAACCTTAACTGCTGAAGAAGAGGAGATGGCTATGACATGGACATCAAGCAATCATCCCTCCATAATGCCAACTATAATAAACTTCAGAGCTAAGGGTGAACCATTCAAGAAATATATGTTTGCTGATGATGTTTTAAAGAAAGGTCACACCAGTGAACTGGTGGAAGTCACTTAAGCACTTGGATTCAGAGACTGTTGAAGTGATAATCTCACTTTTAACAGCAGTAGCTTCTTCTGCCAGTGTAGAAAGAATATTTTCTTCCTTTGGACTAATTCATTCCAAATTGAGAAATCGTTTGGGACCTGAAAAAGCAGGAAAGCTTGTTTTTCTTTTCCAGATTATGAACAAACAGGAAAATGAAGGTGAAGACAATTGAGTTAGCTGCAGAACCCAATATTTGAAGTTTCTCATGTTGACCTGGCTGACACAATCAATTTTTTTTTTTTTTAATATTTCATTTAACTATTTTTGTTAAAATTGTTTTTAACTAAAACAAACCTGATTTTAAAAACTTGAATGTTTAACTAAATTCAAAAATTCATGCGCTTGTTTTGTTAAAATAGTATATGTTTGCTGTTGAATACACAATGTTGTTGTTTTAGTTAAATAAAACAATTTAAATGTCTGTCTGGTGATGTTCTCCTAATACAGCATGGCAAGAAAATCCTCCAAATATTAATGATTAACCTGTTGAACTGGAGATAGTTCACCTCCCAATGACTTCATAAATATCTGCTTCAATTACCTTTGGTAAATTAAATAACCAAACAGTCATTCATTTTCTGATATAGCTGTAAAACTAACCTGAAAAGTTTTCAAAATAAATCACTTTAAAAATGTATAGTATGTACCTTCTAAAAATGAAACCTACATCTATCTCTGAGTTGTGAAGAATATGTATTAAGGTTATAACAACCAACAAGAATGCACTTTTATGTAGAAATCCATGATTAAATCGAGTCTATCTGACTAGTGATTTAAATCATGATTTAAACCAAATCCACCCTGCAAGAAACTGGTCTTTTCCGACAAAAGGCTTTTAACACTAACAATTTCCCTCCATGGTCTAAACTTAGAGGCCTTTGTAATTAGAGAAAACAAACATTACTTCGAAAACACTAATATTTTGCACTTAAATAGTGGAAGGAATGGTTATTATTGGTGCTTCTTTGTGTGTCTGCACTAGAGAACTGAGCCTTTTGCCTTTCATCTGATTTCTCTCCTCCATTGGTAGAGCCCTGCAAATCTACGGATATCTGCTTTATATCTACTCCGGGGATCACAGATGGATGAAGATCCAAATTTTATATGTAAAGCCCTGCAAATCTGTGGATATCCGTGGATCATTTTTGAAGATCACGGAATCGGATGCGGATACAAATTTTGTATTTGCGCAGGGCTCTAATTCATTGGGATTGGGGCCTGGTTAACTAAAACTGGCAGAACTGCCGTGTGATCAGTGCACGAGATGGATGGGGCTTATTGAATGAGCAGCTATTCAGTATTTTGTTTTTATATTAATTGCTCAATGAGTGGCCCCATGCCTTATTTACTGCACACTATTAAAACCTTGTTCTGAAGACAGAATTATTAATTTCCTCCTGGTCTTTTCCATGGTGCTCATCACTATAGTTATGGATTACAGAAATTAATTTAATTTCACAACGCTGTGACGTGGAATTAAACAGAGATTAATCAGAAGTGTACACTAATTTTAAGCACCCATGTTGAGATGCCTATGGGCTGATTCTTCAGAGTACTTTATATAGCACTTCATATGTTCAAATCCCTGTGTATTTTTAAAAAGTAATTTGTGATCACACACCACTGAAGAGTAGCATCTAATTAGCTGTACATGGCAACGCAGAGCAGTGTCTAATCTATACTATTGTGCTGCAGCTTATCGCCATAGTATCTGAGCATTTTCCAGTAGTCCCTTAAATAACATGACTACTATCTGTCAGATGTTTGTTCTCTCACCCTCTTCCCAAGGAGAAAATGTGTGCAATGGGATATCTCATTTAAAAAAAAATTTTTTTTAAAAAGCAATGCACACACAGCTCTCTCTTTATTTTAAAGAAGGTGCGGTAAAGAAATGGAACTTTCACTTAGAGCAAAAGATGGTGAGGTTTGTGATGGTCTCTACTTTCTGTGGGAGTTCATTCCACACCCTCACGCACAGACAAGCTTTACCCTTATTGGAGTGAGTTCCATTGTTCCAAGGGACGCAAAATTGTTGATTGCAGTCTTCATACTGGAGGTTTAGTTGATCTTTTAGATATCTTCAATGCCCTCCATCACCTGGCCCCAGGATGAGGACTGAGATCTTGAACTTGACTTGATATTCTATGGAAAGCCAACTTAGGGACCAGAGGATAGGTTTGATGTGTTTGCAGTAGCCTGATGTGTTACTGAGATGTGCTGTAGCATTCTGTACCATTTGGTGTTTCCTAAGGACCAAAGGCTTCATGCCTAGGTATATCACATTTCGGTAGTCCAGCCAAGGGGTGATGAAGGCATGAAATACTGAGGCTAACTCATTGTTCAACAGAATGGGATGGAATCTCCTAATCAACCAGAGATGGTAGACAGCATTGCTCATGGATGGTGCTATGCAAAAGCTTGGTGTCAGTGAGGAATCCAGGAGCACTCCTAAGTTACAGACTAAATTGTCCAATTGTGGGTGTGTCCCTGCAACCAGTGAGGACTGCATCATGGCTGCATACTCTACAAAACGCTTTCCTCTGCCCACCACCATCTTCTCTCTCTTGCTCGGGTTCAGCTTCAACCAGCTGGTCACCATCCACAAACTGATCGCATCTGAGCACTGGACCATCTTGGCGATAATAGTGTGATTGATGTGGTGAGGGATAGGTAGAGCTGAAGGTCATGTGTGTATTGTTGGCACTTGAGTCCTTGTCATCTGACCAGTTCACTAGTGGCTGCACGTAGATATTGAATAGGACAGAGGAGAGAATTGATATTTATGGTACTCCACAAATGAGAGGTCTAGTAGTGGAAGTGCAGTTCCAATCACTAATCATTGGGCGCATTCCTCCAGGAAAGACTAAAATCATTTTAGGTCACAGTAGGATAAGAAGTGAAGAATACTATATATCAATCAGACAAGAGCCACGTGAATGATGAAAGGATTGGAAAATATGCCTTATAATGACGGACTCATGGAGCTCAATTTATTTATCTTAACAAAAAGGGGTGACTTGATCACAGTTTTAAACATCTAACAGGTAACACAAAATGGTAATGGGTTCTTCAGTCTAGCAGACAATGTATAACAAGATCCAATGGCTGGAAGTAAAAGCTATACAAATTTAGACCAGAAAAAAGGTGTACATTTTTAACAGTGAGGGTAATTAACCACTGGAACAACTTACCAAGAACTGTGGTGGATTCTCCATCACTGACAATTTTTGAATCAAGTTTTCTTAAAAGATATGTTCTAATTCAAATAGGAATTAATTCAGGGAAGTCCCATGAGCTGTATTATACAAAAGGTCAGACCAGATGATTCCTTCTGGCCTTTTAATTTATTAATCTATTTATTTAAACTACAGGGAAATGTAGTTTTAATACTGTACTTTCGCAGCAGTGCAAACACTGTATATGTTTCACTGTAATTTGCACTGAATTTGTTGCAATAAATTAAGAAAAAGAAATGTAATAAAACGTTGCACTTATATAGCACTTTTCAGCCCACAACGGTGTGTCAGTAAATGTTACCATTATTTTACAAATGGGGAAAAGTAGGGGTCAAATTGAAAATCAAAGGTAGTGGTACTCTTCCAAGCTCCTCCCACAAACCAATTCCTGTCCACAAAATAAGCTCCACACACTTGAAACAGAAGAATATGTTGTCCGGAAGTAGATTGTGGAGATATTTAAAACATGATCATGCTAGGCTGGCTCCCTTGGATTACCTGAGCTTGTTTCCTTTTTGGGGAAAAAATAAATGGTGGAACTCTCCCAAGTCCCATCCACCCACAACACTAAAATGAGATATCGCTCACACACTCCTTTGTTACATGCTTTGATCAGTAGTGAAATTGTTAAATTAGTTGACGTTTAAATAATACATTGCTGAGACCCTGAGTTAACACCACTGAGGATCAACTCAGACTCCTCAGACTTATTTTTTTATGTTCTCGCGAACTCAAACAGACGTTGCTGCATCAGATACATTCAATTCACTTTCTAAAGGTTTCCTGCGCAACACTGAAGGCTAGAGATTTACTTTTTTAAAAACAAAAGCTTCTATTTTAGAGCACAAGGTTGCAACTTGGGAGAGTAACGCAGTACCACTGCACACCTTCAAATCTGAACACTGAGGAAAACTGTAAATGGAAGTTAACTGGCTGGCTTAAGACCACATAGCAAGTTGTGGGACAGAACAGAACAGAGAACTCCTGAGTCCCACCCCTCTATTCTGCTTTCTAGATTACAATATTTCTATTTATGTTTTCATGCTTAAACCCATGTTAAAAGTTGCATGGTTATATTTTAATTCAAAATATTCCTAACTTTATTTTGCAAATATGAGAATATATGCATTTTAAAAGAATGTAAAATTTCAGATTCAAAATCAATTTAATTTTGATTGTGAGTGTATTTCATGAATTAAAAAAAACCATACTTGAGCTTTCTTAAAACTCAGACTTGTGGTTCATTTTTCACATAAGTAAAGTGTTCAAAATCTAATAGCAGGAACTACTTAGATTCATAAAGCAGTGCTTTATTTGTTACAGCTGTTCTTTTAGGATATCTGAACCCAGACATAAATTTCTTAGTTTTGCAGCAGGGTCTGGCATAACAGGCAGATATAATTAATTTTAGCAATATGAAAAACTGCATCATCTTGGAATTCATTCTTACAAATGGTGGTGATGCTGAGTCACTTCCTTTGATAATTTAGGCAATTATAATTATAATTTAATTTATTATGATTTTTCCTAAATATTATCTACCCCAAAAGAAAGGAGATGGAGGTGCACAAAGATGGGTTGTGTTGGTTCTTGTCTCATTTTAAATGTACTATAAATCAAAATTTAAAAAAAATCAGTTTACATTAGTTTCATGAAATGTGACCTACAAAGGTTTTTGTTTGTTCGTTTTGCAATTGGACTCATGCTTTATGTTTTCAAAGAAGTCTGAAAGGTGTATGGATTTTTTTCCTGCCTATTTTTTAAACGTTGAAATATTGGAAATGTCAATCTACTGAGGCCAGGAAATGCAAATTGAAAGCATAAACTGTAATTCTACCCCTTTATTCATATGTATTACAATTTATGTGATCACATACTCCTTTTTAAACAACACACAATGTATCATATATATTTCTATAATATTAGGGCATGATTCAGAAAAGCATTTAAGCATATCAGGAAAGTACTTTGCTGAATCAGGCCTTGGATACGCAGGTGTAGCAGTTTTTAGTATGGTGTTCTACTCTGTGTATGCAAGACAGAGTCCATGGAAGTTATTTCTACATACTTAAAGAACAAACATGCTACAAATCAATTATAACAGATTTAATAAGCAGCATTATATAAATACTTACAATTAGAACATTAACTCTTTCAATAGCTACATTACTATTAATATTTCACAAATAAATCAATGAAAATATATTAAATATAATTAAATATAATTAAATACTGTGAATCAGCAAACATACATATATTTCTATGTCAGTTTACAGCAGAATTCCATGTTCTTGTACTTGTGAAGTCAGAAATATATTAACAATTTTCAAAGTAGTGTGGAAATGAAGGTTCCAAAAAAATTCTGACATGAATGTAAACAAACATTTTCTTTGAAAGAATCCTAAACTAAGTCCAGTACTTAGTGAAAGTAATATTTTAACTTTATTGATCAAGGATAGGCCATATGAAAAATACTCTCTAAAGCCCCAATCCTGCAAAGACAAACTTTCTGTCTTGAGAGCAGTCCCACTGATTTTTCACAATGTGTAATTCTCTATAAGGTTAGCGCATGAATGTTTAGTACATAGGTGGGCACAAATTAAAACGCATAAAAATCACAGAAAAGCCAATATATCATAAAACATACTCTATCAGCACGATAATTAAATTAGTACATATTTTCATTCTTTTCTACCCATTAATGTGATATTTTCCCATTCATCTTAATCCCTTGGGCCTATTATCAGGACTGTTTTATTGCTGACCCTCATATCAGAAACATACATTTATCTTTCTCCCACCTATCTGGCAGCACACAATAGTTGAGCCAAGAGTGACATAACATAATATTCAGTTCTTGGAAAAACAAAAGCATAAAATGGAGAGCACAAGTATTTGTGTTCCAGCCTACGGGAACTAAACTCTAGTTAAGATTTACCCCATTCTAATTTATTTTTTCAACTACTTGAAATTACAGCAGGTTATTACTACACATTTATCTGCAGCAGACATCTCTGTAAATCTTTCTCCCTTAGAGAAATATATGTCATTCTGTAGAAGACATAAGTAATATTAGCCTGTTATAAGCTTTTCAAAGTATTAGAAGATGCTGGGATGATTTATCCTGTAAATCTTGAGACTCAATTTGTGAATTTGAAACTGAGCAGAACACAGTTATTTTGGAACATTAGCAACACTTCATCTTCATGTGACAGATATGATCCACTCAACAGATAAGTGATTCTGCACTTACCTTTGAAACAATTCTCTTTAGGTCCTGTGAAGTCCTGCTAGCCAGCTACTAATAACTGAGATGCCCCAAAATGCAGCTACCACAACAGTAACTTGGCTGAAGCAACACAGCCTATCGGTTCGGACATATATTGTAAATATGCAAAAATATTACATAGTTTTGAACAAACAGCATATAACTGCTTGGGATATAAATAATAAAATAACTCTCAAAACAGCAAGTTACTTGATCTCAGGTGCAGGTTCAAATACCCAACTAAACTAGCGTAGGTCACCGATGTTAACTATGTCATTGCCGCTCCGCGATCATTCCGTGGTGCTGCACGCGCGAAGGCATGTCGGTGCCCGGGGGTGGCCCCAGCACTCACTGGCCCCAGTCTGAGCGGGGTAACCCCGCGGCCGGAGGGCAGCAAAAGCCCCGCCCTGGGGCTCCCTGGCGCAGCAGGGGCGAGCTCACGCGGCTGCGCTGTCTGCAGGGGCCGCGCGCAGAGCTCCCCGCACTGGTTACGCGGCGGCCACCCCGAGGGCGAGACGCGCGTGTTCCGGCCGCCGCTGGGGGACGCGCTCACGTCACTCTGGGAGCTCCGGCGCTGCCTTTGCCTCCCCCGCCCGGCCGCACACAAGCTGTGAGCGCGCGGCACTCGGGGGCGGGGCGGGCTGTTCTGCCCTACCGCTAACTTAGTGCGCGCGCGCGGGTCCTGGCTCCTCCTCCCGTATCCCGGCGAAGCTGCCGCGCTCCTCTCGCGAGTTTAAGAGAGTGCGCCCCCGAGACATCCGGGTCCCTCCCTGCCGCCCCGCGCTGCTTGGCCCGGCCGGAGCCCGGAGGCAAGATGGCGGTGGAGTCGCGGGTCACGCAGGAGGAGATTAAGAAGGAGCCCGAGAAGCCCATCGACAGGGAGAAGGTATCGCGGGGCGGGGCCGCCCAAGGGCGCTGCGGGGGGGGGGAGAGGGCCGCGCCGCGCCGCGCCGCGCCTGGGGCCGGCGCTGACGGCCTGTGTTTCCCCCTTGCAGACGTGCCCGCTGCTGCTGCGGGTCTTCACCACCAACAACGGGCGGCACCACCGCATGGACGAGTTCTCCCGCGGCAACGTGCCCTCCAGCGAGCTGCAGATCTACACCTGGTGAGCGCGGCCCTCCCCTGCGACCAGCCGCGCTTCGAGGCCTGGCCTCTCCCGAGCTGCAGCTCCCGCATAGACCCGGCCGCCTGGGCTCTTGTACTCTCACCGCTGGTGAGCTGCTGGGCCGCAGCACACCCATGAGCCGAAACTGCGTCCAATCTGCCACGCCCTCATCTGCCAGAGAGGGCCTTGCACTGTACTTGTAGGCATGTGTATTTTTATTAGAAACAACCCGTGGCTGTAATAGCTAAACGTAGAAGGAAGAAGGCTGCTGTTGTCCTGCTATGATACTGCATCGTGTGCAATCCTAATGACTGGGAATCTCATGCCTAAGACTGGAACAAAGAATTTCATATGTAACTTAACGAACTATAGGCTATTGCTAGAGATTCTGTATTTGATGTGTCAACTGACTGCCTCAGACTTTCAAAGAGCTATATGTTGGAATACTCTTCATTAATTTGGTGTAAATACACAATACAAAAGACTTCTTACTTTAACATTCTTGTACATTTGAAATTCTTTATTCCAAAGTAGGCCTAAACATTACTTTGTCTTAAAAGCTGGTTGTTTTGGCTGCCTGTAGTAACTAAGGCCATGTCTGCACTAGCACTTATGTTGGCAAAACTTTTGTTGCTGAGGTGTGTGGGGGGGAAAAAACACACCCTGAGTGACATACATTTTGCCATCATATGCGCTCATGTGCACAGCACTATGTTGCAAAAAGAAGAACAGGAGTACTTGTGGCACCTTAGAGACTAACAAATTTATTAGAGCATAAGCTTTCATGGACTACAGCCCACTTCTTACTCTGAAACTTAGCACTATGTTGGTGGGAGACACTCTGCTGCTGACATAGCTACTGCTCATTGAGCTGCTTTTATTATGTCAACAAGTGAGCTCTCTCCCATCTGTACAGAGCAGCTATACAAGCGATCTTACAGCTGTGCCGTTGTAAGCTTGTAAATGTAGACATAGCCTAAGTTCCATGTCTGTTGAAGACTACCAAAAAAGTTATCCCAAAACGTTGAGTATTGTATAGAAATTTTTGTGCTGTGATGTGCATACATTTCATGTGTGCAGTTTGAATGTGGTATTTTGTGTATTGTGGAGAAGGTGTTCTCTCTGGTGGCAACCAATGTTCTTTATGAACTCTTTAGTTCCCTAAGTTTAGTTTGGAAAACTAGTTTGGCCCCAAAGTTGCCAGAGTTACTCTTCAAAAACATTCTTATTTGTCTTCAACATTTGAAGAATGTCAAACTTAGTTATGTGTTGCTGATGCGACTTGGGAATGAACTTTGTCTAAAACTTCTTTGTCTCCAGGTACCTTGTTACTACTCCAAACTTCCCATATAGCAAAATTTCCTTGTGCATCAATGACCTAGTTGACTAAACTAACTTTTGCTGTGAATAGGTTGGAGGCCTAGTCCTGCTGTATTAATTTTAATTGGAATTATCGACCCAAACCTGGTCATTGATGTCTGGGAAATTTTTGCCTTCAGCAGAAGCCAGATCAGGCTCAGTCAACACAGTGCCCTCTATTGACTGGTTAGAGCTAGAATGAACAAAAAATTTTTTTTAGGTTTTAGTCCTGACTGTAAAGGTAATTCTGTCTCCTGTCAGGTTAGTAACCATGATCTTATTATAAGGCTGACTTTGACTTCCTCTATCATGTGTATGTACATTAAAAAAGCTTTCAAATTACAATTTATTACTTGGAGGCCTCAAATGAGATCAGGGCCCCTCTGCAGTAGATACATAGTGATGATGGGTCCCTATTGTGAAGAATTTACAGTCAAAATGGACTAGACAAAGCGTGGAGGGAAAACAGGTACCGTGAGGTGAAGTGACTTGCCCAACATCATAGTAGGTTAGTAGCTGAACCAGGATTAGAACCCAAATCTGAGTCCCAGACCAGTGCCTTATCTACTAGACCATTTTGCCTCAAGTGTTTAATTGGTGTCTTATGTCTTCAGATGTTTAGAGTAAGTCCTCGCTGACAACAAAAAAACATGCTCAGAATGTTTTAAATAACTGAATTTTTTTAGATTAAATACTTTAAAAATGGATCCTCATTGAAGCGTGTGAAGTGACTAACATGAAATATGTAGTACACGGAAATACAGAAGTATATAAAAATCTTACACTGCCCAAATGTGAACTATATATTTCCTTGCTTTTACATGCTGGTTTTGTAAGTGATAGTACATAGTTAACAAACAATTGTCACTTATCTTAAATGAGGTTTGAAATTTTTATATATTTGACAATAATATGAACCATCCTGATGAGTTGTAATGTCTTTCTTTTTTTAAATCTAGGATGGATGCAACTTTAAAAGAGCTGACCAGTTTAGTGAAAGAGGTCTACCCAGAAGCACGGAAGAAGGGCACACACTTCAATTTTGCAATAGTTTTTACAGAACTCAAGAGACCCGGTTATAGGTAAATGACATTTCTTCTCCAGATTCATAGAATATTTCAGTCAGCAGAGCTGTAAACTGTTTTTCATAAACACTTATTTAAAGTCTGATATCATCTGAAATCTAGTCCTAATAAAGAGAGACTTGCATGGTGACTGCAATGCTTCTAAAGTTTCTTTTGTTCTTCCCAAAACAACCAACATGTGTTTGCCTAATCTGCTGGTCACCTCATAGGCAACCACCCAGGATATGTACCTGTAGCATACAGTGGAAATGGAAGGCTTGTTGTTTCAGATGGTATGGGGAGTGACTAGATCCTCTATCTAATAAGTGCTTATGATTAGGGCCCTACCAAATTCAGTCATAGGATTTTTAAAATAGTAAATTTCATGATTTCAGCAATTTAAATCTGAAATTTCGTAGTGTTGTAATTGTAGGGGTCCTGACCCAAAAAGAAGTTTGCAGGGGTGGGGGGGAGGAAGGTCGTAAGGTTATTGTGGGGGGGGAGGAGGAGGGGGAAGGGTGTTGCAGTACTGCTCCCCTACTTCTGCGCTGCTGCTGGTGGCTGTGCTACCTTCATTGCTGGGCAGCTGGAGAGCAGCAGCTGCTGGCCGGGAGCACTGCTCTGAAGGCAGAGCCACTGCCAGCAGCAGTGTAGAAGTAAGGGTGGCATAGGATGGTATTGCCACCCTTACTTCTGCGCTGCTGCCTGCAGAGCTGGGCCCTGAGTGAGCAGCTGCCACTCTCCGGCCGTTGAAGGCAGTGCAGAAGTAAGGATTTGCAATACCGTGACATCCCCCCCCCTTAAAATAACTGTGAACCCCCTGCAACTCCCTTTTGGGTCAGGGCCCCCAATTTGAGAACCCTGGTCTCTCCTGTGAAATGTGTATAGTGTAGGGTAAAAGCACACACAGGACCAGATTTCACAGGGGGAGACCAGATTTCACGGTCCATGACATGTTTTTCATGGCTGTGAATTTGGTAGAGTTCTACTTATGATCTTGGGACTGATATTTCTGTCATAATGGTCCTCTGTTAACCAGTGATGTAGGCATTCACTCCTCAGTGACCAGTTAAAGAGCAGTGAATGTGTCCTGCTATATCATTTACAGTGTTTTCTTTACTAGTTTTGTTCCCTTTAACTTGACAGTTTTTTCTGAGCTAAAATTTAATGTAAATTTACATAATTGTTCTATCCCGAGTTGTACTGTTTCTCTAGTGAAGACCGAGCATGTGGAGTGTGAGGGTGCCACCTCTGTATTCAGCTAGTTGAAGACAGCATGAGGGGGAAAAAAACTAAAACCATTCACTAGGAGGTTATATTTGGGCCTTAAATGAGTTTTTAGTTGAGAGAGGTGGACTCTTTGCCTCTAATTATTAATTTGCATTTCACGTCCTCCCTGCAGGGTGAAGGAGATTGGCAGCACAATGTCAGGCAGAAAGGGCACAGATGATTCCATGACTCTGCAGTCTCAGAAGTTCCAGATTGGAGACTACTTGGATATAGCAATTACTCCTCCAAATCGTGCACCGCCCCCATCAGGACGCATGAGACCATACTAAGTGACAAAGTGTCACTTTGTTTAAAACTGATCACGTATATTTCCCTTTGATAGTACTTGCTGCTTGAAACAGGCTCTTTTTTGTTTTTATTGCTAAGCAAGAACATCTGAGAACACACTTAAGCCTTGGAAACATGAGTTACTTTTAAATCTTTATTTTACTCTGTTTAGAAGGAAAATATCTTTTAGCAGCTTCATAATCCTTTTCATAGTAGTTATGGTTTGAAAAGTAGGAATGTTCAGTGTTTCACAGTCTCTAAAATATGAGCAGCATAACATAGAAGTGTTCTTTTCTGTTAGAAACTGTCATGTTTGGAACAAATATATTGCTATGTCATCCAAAATTTAGTGTCTGTTTTTAAAGATTAAATCAGGTCTGCGTAATAAGTGTTTAATTAAACTGTTAATGTCAGGAGTTGTTTCAACAAATTGTGGCCTCTAAAATGGGGAGTGAAGCTTTCCCTGAATGACCCTGTAACTGACTCCTTTGTGGGATGAATGGAGTTAATGGGGTGTTTAACTCTGCAAAGTCATAAGAAAATTGGGCTTTAAGTCTTTTTAAGATAATTTCATCTTTAGTGGTAAGTCTTTCTCAGCTGAGTGAGATTCAGGGAAAGACATGGTATCTTCTAAATTGATGTAGCTGTTTCAGATTGTAGAGAAACTGGCAAAACTGGTTAGCTAATTGATCTAAGGCATAAATACACCACATTGTAAAATGTCAGTTGGCGAGAGATCTAAAAATCTTAAATTCCAAATGCTACGGTTACGTTGAATATTTCTTAGGGATGTTACTATACTACGAAACTTCACTGTTCAAAGTATGTCATGCTCCTTGGTTAATCTTTTGAAGAAGTAAACAATCCCTTTCTTGCTCATTTCACTTTGAATTCCTGTAAACTGCTGCTTTTGACTTTTAAATAACAAAATTTCAGCTGGAAAGAACTTCAGTGTCAAACACTAAATAGTCCTCTTTAAAACTCAGCCATACAGCTGTAATCTCTGCAAAGGCAGCTCCAAAACACTTCCTGTATGAAAAAATGAGATTTCCCCCTTTCCCTGTCATTTCTTCCTTTGTCTACAGTTTACAGCAAAAGCAGTTAGTGGCGAGGGTTCCTGGGCTCGAGTCTGCTTTTCTTTACTCTTCAAATATATCCACTTTACTCAGAATGGTATGTTAACAACTTGCCTTTTCAGTGTCTGAAGGCTAAATTACTTAGTAAAATTTAAAACAAGCATTTCTAAGGTCAAAGGGGTGACTTCACTGGAAAGTGATAATGTAAATACTGAAAATCAGGGGCAGGTTCTAAATTAACTTAATTCTTACTCATAGATGTAAAGTAGCAGAAGTCTTTTTGAAAATCCTGATGGTGGCTTATACTGAACTGAATGTGTAACAAGTTTTTCTTTTCAACAAGACAGGTGCCTGGAAACATCATAGTTCCTTAGCCACTGCCCCCCTTTCCTGTTGTTCCTTGATTCTTAGAACTGTATGGGTGTTAAAAGGGAGTCCCGAAAGCAAAGACTGACTTTAAGGGTCTGATCATATTAATGGAGGGGGGGGGGGGCTGGCTTAATGAGCACAACAGTGATTGCCAAGCTCAGAAAAAGCTACACCTGACATGGCTTGCAAGATTCTGCTTTATTTGTATTAGTAATTATCTTTGATAACACTTTAGCCATACCTACCACACCAGTGCTCCCATGACTGTCTCCCTCTGAAAGGTGCCTAGCCCATATCCTGCCAGAGTGCTATCCTGCCTTACTGGTTTCTGATTCTTCTATGGAAGGAATGGACATAAGTTTTATGAGTATGTATTTTACTGTTAGGGCCCTACCAAATTTATGGCCAAGAACAATGCATCACGGCCTGGGAAATCTGGCTATGTAGGGCTCCCCATCCCAGAGTCCCTGCTCCCAGATCCTCATCTGCTCTGCATTTCCTCCTGTCTCTACTTGCTCCCAGTTCTCCTCCTCCTTGCCCAATCTTAGTGTGTCCCCCCCCAACCTCCTTTGGCTCCTTGTCCTAGTCTTTTGCCAGGAGATCCCATAGCTCCTTGTCAGATGTCTCCATCCTTCACCAGTGGTTGCCAGTTTGCCTCTCTGACCTTGTGGAAGCCTGGTCCCCTTACTGACCATTCCAAATAGCTTTTGTCATACACTCCTATGGGTCCAAGCCCCTATATTTGATTCAGGCAATTTACTCCTTCATGCTGCCTGGGAATCAGGGCTGGGGTGAGTGGTCATTGACAGCACAGGAGAGAATCTCCCTGCTTTCAGTTCTGGTGCTCAGACCTGGCATGGCCCACAGCAGCTCAGAGCTGCACTTGCAAGGAAAATTCTTTTCAGCTCCCTGCAGCATGGCTAATGCCGATGGAATCTTTGGGGAAATTAAGCTCTAGCCAGTGAGAGAATGCACACTGCAGTTTTTCAGATACTTATAACTTGGCCAAATTTGAAGGGGAACAGCAAAAAGCACATTGCTGATAAAGGCTACCTCCCCCAGGCTACATTTTAAGTCCCTGGTTCAAGGCATTGGTCCTGCCTCAGCACAGTCCTGGAATTGATGACTTCTCAAGGTCCCTTTGAGCCCTATATTTGTGAGGGTACTAGAGCTTTTCAAAGAGAAGGTCACCAGAAGGGCCAAATCAATGAATGTTTCCACAACTTTGTTCTTGGAAACAGCTCACCCACTTTGGCCTGAAGTTTTCCAAAAAAAAAAAATAATTCAGCCGGAGGTTGACAGCTGCTCTAGAAAATGTCACCTCAAACGGTTAGTTTGGCAAAGTTCTAAGCAACTGAAAACAGGGTCTTATAATAACAAACATCAGGCACCTTTAATGGTAGGTGGTGCCACTGCCCTCACCTATAGCATTTACTTCCATATCGTATACTTTTTGCTTGTTTAATTCAAAATAAATAGGACCCTATCAAATTCATGGTCCAGTTTGGTCAATTTTTGGTCATAGGATTTTTTTCATGATCATAGGATTTTAAAAATGGTCTGTCACTGTTTCAGATGTTTACATCTGAAATTTCAGTGTTGTAACCAGGGGGGTCTGGACCCAAAAGGAGGTGGTGGGAGTGGGGTGGTCACAAGGCTTTGTAGGGGAGTCTTGGGATTCCCACCCTTACTTCTGTGCTGCTGCTGGCAGGAGCACTGCCTTTAGACAGGGCAGCCAGACACCCTGTGACCCTCACTTCTGCACTGCTATTAGGGTGACCAGACAGCAAGTGTGAAAAATCAGGACAGGAGGTGGGGGGTAATAGGCTTCTATATAAGAAAAAGCCTCAAATATTGGGACTGTCCCTATAAAATTGGGACATCTTGTCACCCTACAGGCTATAGATGGTGGGTTATTATATGTCTGGGGTTTTTTTAGGTGGCAGCCTCCTGGCCAGATTTGGGGCTGACAACTTGAGCTGCAGCCTCTCTGCCCAGGGCAGGGCTGACAGCTTTTTCAAAAGAACTGAGCTTGTCCCAAGTCGGAGTAGGACTTTTCATGCTATTGCTCATTCCAGCCACCAGGTGTCATTGTGGCATCAGGTGCTAGATTAAGCAAGTTGAGAGAGCGCACATGCCTCTACTGGAGCCCAGGCAGTGATAGGGAAGAAAGACAGAACTTGACTCCTGTGGAGAGGTATGAGAAACATAGGGGGACTGGGACTGAGAAAAGAGGGGAATAGGAGCAGAGGGCACATGGGGGGACAGAAGGGTCTGGAACCACTAGAGAACGCTCCTCTCCAGAGGTTGGTATTGAAGCTATGGATCCTGACTGCAACTGTGTGTGTCATTCCACGCTGGTCTATAGGGGAATAATCACTTACTATTGCTTGAACCCTCAAGCTTTGTGCTGCCGATCCATAGGTCCCAAATCTGGTGATGATCCATCTGGGGGCCAATATGGTTCCACACGATGGAATTTCTAGTTTTCCAGTTTGCTTTTTAAAAAAATTCAGGAAGATCCATATAGAAAAATTAAAAGAACATTTAATCTGCAAAGTCAAGTCCTCAAAAGGCCTATGCAACCTTAATTTGCCCCCCTATGTGCATATGTATTATGATACAGTCTTTAATTACATTATCATATCCTATTTTCTTCCATAAGACCTCTGCCTCATTCAGTGCATAGGTGTGCTGTGCCCTGGGAATGAATATGTTGAGATAGTGAGGCAGTTATCTGTAGTACATCATTTGTTTTGGAAAGGGCAAGGTGTGTAGTAAATGAAACAGGACAGTGTAAGAAGAGACAGGATGGACTCATGGTTAAGGCTGTTGAATGCTGCCCTTGAGAATTGGATTCTATCCCTGGCATAGAATTCCTATGTGATTCTGGGCAAGTCACTTAAACCAAACTTTTCACACATGGTCACTAGATGAGTTTCTGCTTTTTCTGGGCTCCTGACTGGAGGCACCTGGGGTCCAGATTTACATAAGTGCTGAGCACTCACAATGCATGTGAAGGCCGTAGTAGCTGTGCTTTGAATATATAAAGTGCTATAAAATGTGAATGACTTTAGAAATTAGTCCTACAGTGAGCCCTGTAATTTAGTGGACACTTTTGACAGTTTGGGCCTTAATCTCTCTGTGCCTCAGTTCCTCAACTGTAAAATGGAAACAATACCACTGCCCCTCATAGGGGTATTAGCGAAACACTCAGATACTGCAATGAGTGCACCACAGAAAGAGCCTATGAGGAAATTAATAATTTTATATTTAGTGCAATGTTTGCATGGTGTGTGGTAAATAAGGACAGAAGATACATGTTAAATAAGAATATAAAAAAAATATCAAATAGCTGGTCATTCACCAAGCAGTGTCCTCCTGTGCAACACAAGCATAATGCATACACAGAAAGGGTGGGAATTCAGGTTGCCTGGACAATCTTGACACTGGCACTTCTAACATTTGAATGCTTGACTTTGCAAACTTAATATTTATAAAAATATATAATTCTGATATTATGTTCACTGAGGGTACACTCCCTGCCTGATGCATAAGTGTACAGAAGGAACTGCCTGTACACACAGAGCTAGCAGTAGGTTATAGAGAGGCCAGGCTCTCAAAAAGAGAGCTTCCCCAAAGAGTATACCCAAAGCAACGCTCAGGTCTAGTCTACACTCAAAAAGGTTTGCCTATGTGGTTGTACCAGTATTCCCCCCCCCCCCCCCCCCCCCCCCGTGGAGACAGCTTCTACCACCAAAAATGTGCTTTTGCTGCCTATGACACAGAGGCCACTTGGTGCCAGCTGCAAAGGGTTCACTGTTCTTTACAAACAATTTCTGCCTCAGACCTGACAAGCTCACTATACCTAATAAAGCCCTGTCATGGTATTTATCTATAAAGGGTAGCATCTCTACTGAGAGCTTGCAATTTATCAGTACTCACTGTAAGATGTGTGTACAGGTAATATTTAAGGAATGACACAACTATATTAAAATATGTCCTTATGGTTTTGGAGTGAAAGTGAGTTGCCAGGGAATCATATGTCTTGGTGGTGGCCCATTGAAAGCAGGAGGGAGTTGTCACCCCTTACTAGTTAGCCAATTACGTAAGATATTGCTCAATTGTCCACAGCTGCACCAACTCAGAAAAGTCAATGCAAAACCACCAAACACCAACAATAACCACCTGGCAGTGAAAAGGAATAATATGACAGTGAAGGGCTCACCCTGTCTGTGGAGAGCCACAAAAAACTGATTCAGTATATCACAGGGTAGGAAAGACACTTTGGATCCATTCACTGAGGAAGTACCTTGACGAGCAGGAGTTTCATGAAAGACTGGGTCCTAGCTCCTTGGGGCTAGCAACCGCTGCAAAAAATTGAACTTTGGGGGTTGGAATCTACTTTATTAGCTAGGAAATGTAACTATTAATAAGTGTAGGCCCTAGTTTGTGTTTTGTGAATTTGTTTTATCTGTAACCATTTGTTTTAACCATTCCAACTTGTCTGGATTTGAATCTTTGTTCTTTCTTAGATCAATTTTCTTTTGTTCTAGGACAGGGGTTGGCAACCTCTGGCACGCAGCTCGCCAGGGTAAGCACCCTGGTGGGCCGGGCCAGTTTGTTTACCTGCCGCATCTGCAGGTTTGGCCGATCGCGGCTCCCACTGGCCGCAGTTTGCCGCTCCAGGCCAATGGGGGCGGCGGGAAGCGGCAGCCAGCACATCCCCTGGCGAGCCGCGAGCCGCGTGCCAGAGGTTGCTGACCCCCGTTCTAGGATAATTTAAGGTACAGGCTGTATGTAATACAGGAACAGGGGGCTAAGGTAAAATGGGCAAAGTGGGGTACACAGTTCCTTTGGGAATGGAGGACCTGGAATTTCTGTGAGTATCCAGTGGTCAGGCTGGATACCACAGGGGGACAACAGGAAGGGACTTGGGGGCTGAGGTCCATCTATTGTCAACCCGCAGAGCAAAGGCAGGACTGACTTAGCCAAGAGGAGAGTGCTTGGGGGCCTGCCAGACTGGTGATGTTAGGGAGCTAACACCCAGCTGGCACAGAAAAACTCCCTGGTGCTGGCAGCAGGTGGCAACAAGATGATGCACAGCCCTGGGTGGCCTGAGAAGCATCACACCAGGATAGCTTATACCATTTCCCCAAACTACATAAGCAGTACTGGCAAAAGCCCACTTTTTGCTATAACTGCATCTACAGTGGAGCTTTTGCTAGTACAAAAATGTCATAAAAAACCCACACTCCTAATCAATACTCTTATACCAGCAAAAGTTTCTAGCATAGACCTGGCCTCGGTCCCCTAGTCATTGTTCTCCATACAACTCCCTTCCTCCTCCCCAGTTACCTCATACATAGGCTAGGTTGAACTCGGTCACCAGATCATCATTTTTGATGCTACTGCCGCCACCTAGGCCAGAGTTTGCTTCTTTCTTCTTCTTCTGAGGTTCATATTCCCTGCTCTGGGCTCCTCATTTGAAGAGAGAGGAAGACCTGAGAGCAGAGTAGCAATCTGATTGGCTGGTAAGGGTGATCCATTGGCCCAGCCCATTGATAGCGACCTGGGAAAGAGAGGAAGTGAGAACAGAGCAAAAAGCTGGTGGGCTCAGCTTTCATAGCTTTCTCAGGAGCAGCACTTGTCCTTCTAAACTCTGCAGGTGGATTGCTACAGATGAGTGAGTGTGTGCCTGTAGGCCATGCTCCATTTACATATGGGCGTTCCCGTTATAAGACTCTGCAAAACAAGCTCTCAGGACAGGGATTCTAAATATACATTGCTTGAAAATAGTACATGTGGCCCTTCGATGGGCCTGATTCTCTACTACTTTGTGTCTTGTGTGGTCATTTACACCTCTGTAAAGTGAACATAAAGCAATCCTAAATCAGAATGGTAGCATTTGGGCTAACTTTGCACAGGTCTAAATGACAACACAAGGATAAAGGCAGAAGAGAATCCAGTTTATATCATCATTTATATACTTCTGGTGTGTTTATATTTTGAGGAAACCGACGAAAGAATTTTGTTTGTGTCTCAGTGAAGGTTGTATTGAGGAAATATGCATTTCTTTGGACTCGATGAGGGTCATGTGTTTGTTTATTACATGGGGCAGTGCAAGATTTACAATGTCCTTTACTTTTCCGTTAACTTGCTTTTAAGTGTAAATGTTTTGTAAAGGTTGCAAGAGGTAATTACAATGTTGTCATTGCTTCTCCTTCCTACTGAGTTTTTAATTGAAGTTTATTGATTTGGGGATTGGGTTAGGGGCAAACAGCAACTTCTCATCAGCATGCCTTGAAATTGTATGCACTCTATTCTCCCTTCATAGGCCAGTAATCTGCTCCTGCTATCTGATCATTTATGCTTACAGTTCCATTGATATAGAAAAGAAAAACAATGACAAAACTAATTACAATGACTTTGTTAAAAAGAGAGGCATGCATACCAAATATGCTATTAGGACTGTCAATTAATCGCAGTTAACTTTCGTGATTAACTCAAAAAAATTAATTGTGATTAATCGCAGTTTCAATCGCACTGTTAAACAACAGAATACCCATTGAAATTTATTAAATATTTATGGATATTTTCCTACATTTTCAAATACACCTCTACCCTGATATAACGCTGTCCTCGGGAGCCAAAAAATCTTACCGCGTTATAGGTGAAACCATGTTATATCGAACTTGCTTTGATCCGCTAGAGCGCGCAGCCCCTCCGCCCCGAGCGCTGTTTACCGCGTTATATCCAAATTCGTGTTATATCGGGTGGCGTTATATCAGGATAGAAGTGTATATTGATTTCAGTTACAACACAAAATACAAAGTTTACAGTGCTCACTTTATATTATTTTTATTACAAATATATGCACTGTAAAAATGATAAACAAAAGAAATCGTATTTTTCAATTCACCTCATACAAGTACAGTAGTGCAATCTCTTTATTGTGAAAGTGCTACTTTTAAATGTAGATTTTTTTGTTACATAACTGCACTCAAAAACAAAACAATGTAAAACTTTTAGAGCCTACAAGTCCACGCAGTCCTACTTCTTGTTCAGCCAATCGTTAAGACAAAACAAGTTTGTTTACATTTACGGGAGATAATGCTGCCTGCTTCTTATTTACAATGTCACCTGAAAGTGAGAACAGGCGTTCGCATGGCACTTTTGTACTGGCATTGCAAGGTATTTACATGCCCGATATGCTAAATATTCGTATGCCCTTTCATGCTTCGGGCACCATTCCAGAGGACATGCTTCCATGCTGATGACGCTCGTTAAAAAACATAATGTGTTAATTAAATTTTGACTGAACTCCTTGGGAGAGAATTGTATGTTTTCTGCTCTGTTTTACTCGCATTCTGCCATGTATTTCATATTATATCAGTCTCAGATGATGACCCAGCATGTTGTTCGTTTTAAGAACACTTTCACTGCAGATCTGACAAAACACAAAGAAGGAACCAATATGAGATTTCTAAAAATAACTACAGCACTCGACCCAAGGTTTAAGAATCTGAAGAGGGATGAGGTGTTGTGGAACATGCTTGAAGTCTTAAAAGAACAACACTCCAACGTGGAAACTACAGAACCCGAACCACCAAAAAAGAAAATCAACCTTCTGCTGGTGGCATCTGATTCAGATAATGAAAGTGAACATGCGTCGGTCTGCACTGCTTTGGATCGTTATTGAGCAGAACCCGTCATCAGCATGGATGCATGTAGTCTGGAATGGTGGTTGAAGATGAAGGGACATATGAATTTTCAGCACATCTGGCACGTAAATATCTTGTGATGCCGGCTACAATAGTGCCATGCGAACGTTATTTTTTGTACATAATTCTACATGTGTAAGTTCAACTTTCATGATAAAGAGGTTGCACTACAGTACTTGTATGAGGTGAATTGAAAAATACTATTTCTTTTGTTTTTTACAGCACAAATATTTGTAATAAAAAATAAATATAAAGTAAGCACTGTACACTTTGTAGTCTGTGTTGTAATTGAAATCAATATATTTGAAAATGTAGAAAACATCCAAAAATATTTAAATAAATGATATTCTATTATTGTTTAACAGTACGATTAATTGCATGATTAATCACGCTTAATTATTTTCATTGTACGATTAATCGTGATTAATTTTTTTAATCGCTTGACAGCCCTATTTACTATACAATTATGGTTATAATTTTAAAGACCATTGAAACTGGCATGGTGCTCTGTCCTTGGTCTCTCCCTGCCATTGGCACAAATATCAGTTTAAACCAAAGTGTGGTTTTACTAAAAGAATTAAAACTTTATTTTGGATCCAGAACATGTAAAGCATTTTGTTTTTAAAACCAAACTGCTGATATTCCATCATGAATCTACACAAAAGGTTTTCTTTCTAGTCAGTGTCATAATTGTGACTCATAACAATGCCCAACATAAAGTAATAAGGCTTTCACACACACAAGTGCTGGTAAGAAAACAGAACTTTAACTCCTAGCGAGGGCTGTCAAGTGATTAAAAAAATTAATCGCGATTAATCGTGCTGTTAAATAATAATAGAATACCATTTATTTAAATATTTTCAAATGTGGAACTCCTGTGATTGATTAGTTGGTTGCTACATCCATTGCCATCAAGCTTCTCCATTCCTGCTCCCAGATCCCAGTGCACAGACACATTCATCTGTGATTGGGGTACAGAGCTGGGTTTTTGTTTTCCCCACTTCATTCAGAAAGTTAGAGTGAGAGCAGGGTGAAGGTGCTATTGCTGGCACCCTGATGACCCTCCTACCCTTGATTCTCAGGGGGCCTTCCTTTGAGTATATAAGCCAAGTTCTCTTAACATGCCTTTTAAAAAAGTTTGATTGTAAAGTGATCAGTGAATTTATCTCAGTGAGCCTATTATTTTATCATCATTCTATCCCAGTTCTTTCCTTCCTCAGGATGAGACACTGTTTTGTCTTATTCCCATGCAGGCGAAACAGATGTTCTCTGTCTCACAAGCTGCCGTGAGACCAGGGCAGCTTTTATGACTTGCATAACAGATGGAATAAAGAACACTTGTGTCTGATTGGGCTAGCCATCTTAGGCCTTGTCTAATCTACAGAGTTTTGTCAACAAAGTCAGCTTTCATCAACAAAAGAGTGGAGGTGTACACACTATAGTGCTCCTCCCACTGAAAAAGCTCTCCTGCTTTGCTAACAAAGTAAAGCCACCTTGACTAGAAGTGTAGAGGTTTTTGCGGCAAAGTTAGATTGAAGAAGTGTCAGTGTAGACACTGCGCATGGTTATGTCACTGTAAATGGTCTCCAGGAGGTGACCCACAATGCCTATCCTGACCGCTGTAGTCCGGGTGGGCAGCTCACATTGCATCCTCCCAGCTGACATGGCAGCTCCATGCAACGAATACTCTCCGCTTGGAGCACACCACAGTTCCTGGATCTGCTCGGTCTGTGGGGAGAGGAGACTGTGCAGTCCCAGCCCTGCTCCAGCTGTAGGAACTTCGATACCTATGGTCAGATTTCTTGTGTCATGTTGGATAAGGGTTACGAATGGAACACACATCAGTGCTGTGCAAAGATAAGGGAGCTGAGGCTGGTATACCAGAAGGCATGGGTATCAAACTGTCATTCTGGTGTTGCGCCAAAGACCTGCCACTTCTATAAGGAGCTGGACGCCATCCTTGATGGCGACCCCCCGCCTCCACTGCCAAGAGCCCTATGGATACTTAGTGGGGACTGGAGACAGCAGCCAGTGGACTCAACCCCGAGGACAAAGTGGTGGATGAGAAGTGGAGTTGGAGGATGAGGTGGAACAGGCAACAAGGTCATCAGTACTGTGGCAAGCCAGGACCTCTTCTCGGGGAGCGGGTAGGCTCTCTGTCCGAGCGAGTTGGCGCCGAGGGGCACGGCGAGGGGGAGTGCCTTGACATCAGAGCCAGCTTCCCCTTTGACTACACCGGAGGATGGGGCGGGTCCACCAGTGTTAAAGGTTCCTCCCTCCTGGCGGGCAAGAACAGCACCGTAAGATGCAGGAGGTCCCGAGCAGCTTCGGGAGCTGTAGCTGCTGTGTAGGCACAGGCAACCAAGGCGGGGCCGGACTCGACTGCCTCATATGGGCAGGAGTCGACACGGCCCTGGCAGGGGATCCAGAAGTATCCCCCGCCTGGGGTCTCACGTCTCTTGGTTTAGCCAGAGGAGAGCAGTTGTCCGGCTTCTGCTTCTTTTGAGGCACTGGCGAGTGGGATCGGTGCCTACTATCAGTCGGGCCCCGTGAGGAGCCATGTTGGTGCCGAGCGTCTCGGGAGGAGTCCTTTCTCGGCACCGAGCTCGACGACGGTGCCGGGGCGCTCTGTGTCGAGGATGACACATTAGGAATCAGGTCCCTTGAGCCCGGGTTGGAGTGGGGGCGTAGAGCTGCCTCCATGAGAATCACCTTGAGCCGCTGTTCCCTTTCTTAAAGAGTTCTCGGACGGAACTCGTGGCAGATCTTACAGCGATCTTTTTGATGGGTCTCCCCTGGGCACCGTAAACACGACAAGTGAGGATCACTGTCTGGCATGTGCTTTGCGCAGGCCACACAGTTTTTAAAACCCGGGGACCGTGGCATACCACAGTTCTGGGGAGCTGGGATGTGGGGGGAACCTTCAACAATCTCTATACTAAGAACGCTAAGAACACTAACTAACTAAGGTAACTATATACAACTAGAGAAAGAACGAGCTTGCTGAGCAAGAGCTAAGGGAAGTTCCAGCCCCTGAGGGGGTGGTGGGTCGGCAGGGCTCTATATTGGGCGCCATGAAGGCGCGACTCCAGGGGACGCCCAGGCCAACCCCATGAATGCTGCTAGGGGAAAAATCTTCCGGCCAATGTGCACGTGTGCGCGCGCACACACCTGATTGAAATGGACATGAACAAGCACATATATTTCTGCCTCAACAAATAATGCAATTGCAAACAAAAATAACTCTCTTTTATCAAGTATCAGAGGGGTAGCCGTGTTAGTCTGAATCAGTAAAAAGCAACAGAGGGTCCTGTGGCACCTTTAAGACTAATGGAAGTATGGGGAGCATAAGCTTTCGTGCATCTGAAGAAGTGAGATTCTTAGCCACAAAAGCTCATGCTCCCAATACTTCTGTTAGTCTTAAAGGTGCCACAGGACCCTGTGTCTCTTTTATCAATCACAGTTTTGTTGTGTTTTTTAATTTTATTTTTAATTTGTTATTCAAAGGGGAAACCTCAACATTAAGGTAAAGATAATATTAACAAAAAGTCAATTTCTTGTTTGGGCTTTTTATAAACTTGTTTGCACTTTTAAATATAGTTATAAGAATGTGATAGCAAAAATGTTTAAAAATAACAATTTATGCATAAAGCTAACCAAACAATTTCAACATGTTTCCACCTTTGGCTGCCAAACACATCCAAGCATCATGAAAGTTTAATACCCTCAAAGTATTTGCATGGACCTGTATTTAAAATTTATTTTGGTTTAATTTTATAGTTGGTTTAATTTTATATGCTTTTCTTTTGTTATGTTATGTTAATGGGAAGCAGTGGTTGTTAAAGTTTGTGCTTCTAAACAGTTAACAAGAGTGAAATTGGTATCACAAGCAAATTAACTCTAAAAAGCTTGGTAAAAATTCTGTTAACTCTTTTGCTAAAACAGAGTGTTCAGCAAGGGAAAGCAATACACCTTCTCATGGAAGATTGTGGGCATTTATTTTAAATATTAGTAATGCACCTTAAGTGAAAAGAAATATCTATACAACAATTGCAAAAGTATAGCTTGTGTTATAAAAGACTCGGTCCCTATTATATTGTCCCTATTACACTGTAAACAAACTAAGTTAAACTTTGTATTAAGTTTGGGTTACTGAAAACAAAAACAAAAAAACCCCCAAAAATTTTACTATGTTAACTAACAAAAGTTGTTTAAGTTGCATCCCACAGAGCAAAGACGCCAGAAAATATCACACCCTGAAGACACCAGATGGTATCAGTATACAGTGAAGAAACCCCTAAGCATCAAGAAAAGAAAAATGAAGTGCTTTATAAATAAGAGACTGTCAAATACAGCTCTATCTACCATATATGGACAATTAAGTTAACAATCAGCTAAAAAACACTAGCTGGACCAGGATAAACTGTCATTTAATTTCAACTTGGTTTTTCACTATACAGAAATGTTTTTCACTGTGTAAAAACAACTGTATTATTGCTGTACTACTGTATTATCATTGTACTGCTGTATTATTGCTGTATTGTATTATTGCTGTACAACATGTACAATGTGCATAACCTTGCTAAACTGTTTAACCAACACACAGGTAAAAATCAACAAACGAATGGCAGCAAACAATATGAAGGCAAGGAGAAACAAATTGGTAAAGAAATTATGTTACACAGTAACTACAAATTGGGTAAACAAATTCCCTGTTAGTACCAGTCATAATTTGGGTTACTGACACTGCATCCTAACTAAGGCACATGTTATTCAAAACAATTTTGTTCAGTGTCTGGGTACCAATACTACATCCCGATACAGCAATATTTGATAAATTGGTTACTGTCCATTCAGTAGGTTATCTTGAAGACAGCATCCATAAAAAACAACTGGATCTACATCAACTTCTGGTGCATCACAGAGCAGTTCAACCAATGGAACAGAGAAACTAGCCACTTCTGTTTCCTGCCCAGGAAAGTTTACCACAGAGTGACAACCAGCGGTAAGGGTAATCTATAACATGAATGGACAGTTCTGTGTAGTAACTAATTACAATATATTTATATATAAAGGCCTCAGTGGTAGTGTCACTACTCCAAATTTCTGTTTTACTTCTCATATATATAGCACTATGGGACACTATCACAATCCCTATCCCAGTATTTCAAAACACTCAGGCTACTACTTATAATGATACAGATGGTAACTGTAATTGCCCTAATAAAAGTGGGTTGCTATCTGCAGTACCACAAGAGCCAAACTACAACAGATTGGAAAAAAAATTGTTATGCTTGGATATAAATTGCTGTTATATGTACATACTATACATCTATGTCCAAATACACTACAAATATATATGCCATTCATATATATTTATTATTTGGGAGTGTCTCTAAAGCTTAATCATAATATTACATTCCTGAATCACGGTCCCTGGCCTAACATTCCTAGGCCCACCATAAGGGACTAAAAAGTAATTGGATAATAAAATCTGTCTGCCAGTCGTACGAGGGAATGTGCAGACTAGGGACAGACGGGGCATGAGTGTATGGATGGTAAAATGAGGTGACCACATAATGGGGGGGGATAGCTCCATGGTTTGAACATTGGCCTGTTAAACCCAGGGTTGTGAGTTCAATCATTGAGGGTGCCACTTGGGGATCTGGGACAAAATCAGGTACTTGGTCCTGCTAGTGAAGGCAGGGGGCTGGACTCGATGACCTTTCAAGGTCCGTTCTAGGAGATGGGATATCTCTATTAATTATTATTATTAGTGTTTAGCCCACTGGGTTATCTCCTGTCCATACATTATGCTTTTCCGGGATGATGGGTAAACATCCTCCCCGTAAAAAGACAAAAAGTGGGGGAATGTAGTAAGAGGAGGCCCTGAGATATAACCCTTGGTATCAGAGGCCCAGTATGAGGCCTGAGGCCTGAACTAAAGTAATGGTCAAGACTCTGCTAACATAAAGCAAAGTTAAGCTGTGAGCCAGAGGCAGGCCCTGCTCACAGAAGCTGGCAAGGAAAGGGCTGATGCTGCAAAAATACACATTACCTAAAAGGTACTGGACATTAGAGATACCAGAACACTCCGATACTTGCACATTCCACACAGATAACAAGGACGGGGCAAAAGGGTAATATGATGGATAGAGTTTTTTTGTTCGAACCAACATGTACAAGGTGAGAGGTGGCACCTTGCTACATAGAGAGGTTGCACCTCAATACGTCAGGAGCGATGTGTAATCTGTTTGTACCTGTGTATAAGAAAGCATCCCTGAGTGGACGTCTTTGTCTGGCCTAGGGGGCAGTGGAAAGTCCCGCCACTGACTGAGCTGGTCCATTGTCAGGGAGCACATATGTACTAGCTAGCAGCACCTTGGATATCTGATTCGGAGAGCTGGAGACTGTTTCTCTTCAACAATAAACCTGGCCCGGGTGCCTTCGTACCTTACAAGAGTCTGTGGTCATTGGGGGTTCACTCGGGGTCTGCTGTGTCAGCTATCTGCGCAGAGCCGGGACAGCACACAGAGGGAACACGCACGCAGCCAACTGATATCAACATTGAACAGAGCAGAGCACCACACCGGTAGCGTCTGACAACACTATTCATATTTAAACAGTATGACAGGAGAAATATTTAGTTTATATCTATATTATTCTCACAGCAAAATAACTGACCAAGCACTATTATTTTATCAACTAGAATTGGTTTATAACATAGTAAAAGCATCCTGATTGGTTAATAATTAAATCAGTGTTTTAATATCATGTGCTGCAAAGAGCCGCAGTAGACACATCACAAGTCTCAGTTTGAGTATCACTGGTCTGTAGAATGAGAAAGAGAATACCCCCAAATCCATCATCCAATCACAACCTATAAAGCAGTTCAAAAGACAGCCAGTATCAACATATGCCTCTTCAGGCCTTGCAAAAGAAGCTAGGGCCATAGGGCAGAACTTTCTGTGGATTTGTTACTTTGTTGGAAGGAACGTAACCAGAATATAAGGTCTGCTGCTGATTCAACATCACAGAGTAATACCACAAAGTTGCAACTGAAGGTCCACAAGAGGCACCAATATAAATAAAAGAAGTAATATACCTCAGGACTTACAAGCCTTATGCAACTTCAATGACATAAACGGAGGCATCCGGTTGCCCTCAATTTCCTGATGCCAGCAGTATGTGTCTATGACAACATGTTTAGCCTTACTGCCTAGGTATGGAGTTCACTATTGAAACAGAGCCCAAACCTTTGTTGATGCTGACAGAAATGCTTATGACTGCCTTTTCAGAAGAATAAGAGAACTTTGAGAAGTTAGTCCAAGTGTCTGTTGACTCAGACAGAATACCCCAAATCCAGCACCTGATCACAGCAGATAATAGCAGTTCAAGAGACGGACAGCAGCAACTTGTGATTCACGAGGCCTTTCAAAAGAAGCTGGGAATAAATAACAGAATTGTTTGAGGATCTGATATTATTTAGCAAAAATGTTACTATGCTAGGAAGTCTGATGCAACCACAACAGAGCAACAGCACAGTCTTTGCAAGCTAAGTTGTTCTTGAAAGCTTATAAAGGACTCTGGTGCATGACACGGTCATCTCACCCCAAATAATAAAAAGAAGTACACAGGAGAGAGATCAGATATGAGGAAGATGTGCTCAGTATGAGCGGCAGGGAGATGGGGGAGTGTTTAATCTGATCTAAACAAAGTAAGGAAACAAACAATAAAAAATAAACATAAAAAATACAATAAAACTGGTCAGACTTTCCAGTAAACAAAGATACATCAGGAGTAATTAGAAGACTCCAGATCATGAGCAAATACATAAGAAAATTTATACTCAGCCTTGTACAAGTTACACAGCCACTCAGAGAGCAAATGCCTTTCTGGAAATATAGGCTGCCAAGGCCCAGAAGATGATGGTGGCAGATAGCTCAGGGAAAGCTGTTGTGCAGTTTCAACAAGAAAGAGACTGGAAACCTATTTCCTTCATTTCCTAGGGCTTCACAGAAGCAGAGTCATGATATTTGGATATTGGAGAAGAGGGAGCACTCAGGCAAGTCATCATGTTTGCCTTTCCTGGTTGAGTATGGTCTTCACTATCTAATCACCACAGGAGCTGTGCTTGGCCTTTCTTTAAACAAACATCTTGGATGAGTTTCCAACCTATTTTTTTTTTGCTCAGACACCTCCAATTTACCAACAAAAATAGTACATGTGTCAAAAATGATGCTGGCAAAAGGAATGTCTCCTTCTGGAGCACCAGTTGACAAAAGGAGGGACAGGAGGTTGAGGTAAATTTTGAGAGTTACAAGACCAACAGTGAGCAATACCACAAATTGTGAGCATGGGTGGTATTAAAAATTCACATGGAACACTTATGCAGAAACACATGTCATGACAAAACCTTTTAATTAATGTGGGAATTAGAGTCAACCCATAATCAAGAATAATGGAAAATTGTAACATATGCCAATTACTGCAGCTTTAACCAACAGAAATATTGATGTCAACCAATTTTCTTGGGGTCCTGCAGTTTGAAGCAATGGATCTATTCTTCGGAAATGAGAATGGTGTAATAGACTTCTTATCTGCAAATACTGAAACAGCCAAATTAGAGGAAACAACTCAAACTATACTTTGTCAGCGAAAGTCCATCAATGGTTCTCAGTTGTCTACTACAGCCGTTACTGTTTTCATTAGACTGTTCTTATAGAACTAAACAAATGACAAAACTGAGAAAAAAAGTGTAATGAGGATGCAGCAAGTTTAATATACATACCATAACATTGCAAAAGAGATAAGAGGGTTTCCAGGAAATGATGTAATATGTTCTATATTCTGAAACAACGAGAAGAACTTTAAAGCTGTATTGACTCCTTTTTTAATTATGTGGCAGAAGAGAAATAGAAATTTAAACTGAAACTGGACTATTTTTAGCTAATATTTTAAGAATGGGATATTATTATCAGTAGGCTCAATCTAGTAGTAACTAGGTGAAATTTAATAGCCTGTGATATACCAAAGGACAGACTAGGTGATTTAATGGCCCCTTTCTGGCCTTAAATTCTATGAAATATTATTTTATTACAGTGGCCCCTAGAGGCTCTAACCCAGTGAGCTAGGTATGGTACAAACAGGCCCTCCCCAAAAAGCCTAAGGGAAGGGGAAACAGAGGCACAGAAAGGTGACATGACTTCCCCAATGTCACACGGGACATTGGCAGAGCTGGGATTTGTACCTAAATCCTCTAATTCCTACTGCTGAGCCCCATGCTGCGCTGAGAATTCTGCCTGCATGGTATGAGTGCTTCCTAACGGACAATACAAATATAATGGGCATGATGATATGGAATATGTTGTTGTCTCATTTAATTTTTGTTGTTTGATATCCTGGAGTTTTTAAAATTTAAACTGTGCTTGACAAATAGGGAGCAAGGGTATTATGACAAATAAACAACTGTCCTACAAATTCAAGATTATACACAAACTGAGTGTATTGTGGCAATGTGCATCATCCTCCAGTTTGTATAAGATATATGAATCATAGAATCATAGAATATCAGGGTTGGAAGGGACCTCAGGAAGTCATCTAGTCCAACCCCCTGCTCAAAGCAGGACGAATCCCCTACTAAATCATCCCAGCCAGGGCTTCGTTAAGCCTGACCTTAAAAACCGTAAGGAATGAGTTTCCACCACCCTTCCCTAGGTAACCCATTCCAGTGCTTCACCACCCTCCTAGTGAAAAAGTTTTTCCTAATATCCAACCTAAACCTCCCCCACTGCAACTTAAGACCATTACTCCTTGTTCTGTCATCTGGTACCACTGAGAACAGTCTAGATCCATCCTCTTTGGAACCCCCTTTCAGATAGTTGAAAGCAGCTATCAAATCCCCCCTCACTTTTCTCTTCTGCAGACTAAACAATCCCAGTTCCCTCAGCCTCTCCTCATAAATCATGTGCTCCAGTTTCCTAATAATTTTTGTTGCCCTCCACAGGACTCTTTCCAATTTTTCCACATCCTTCTTGTACTGTGGGGCCCAAAACTGGACACAGTACTCCAGATAAGGCCTCACCAATGCCGAAAGAGGGGAACATCACGTCCCCCCTGCTGGCAATGCCCCTACATATACAGCCCAAAATGCCGTTAGCCTTCTTGGCAACAAGGGCACACTGTTGACTCATATGGATATGATTTCATTAAAAGATCCATTGTCTGGAAAAAAGTTCAGTAAAGTTCACTCAAATTTAGACTCCAGCCTACAATAGCTGTTTCTTTTTTATGGCATTTAAGTGCAAGTGTTTCTAGGTTGCAAACACTTCCAGGGAGGGGAATTTGTGAGGGTAGTACAAGGGGACTGAACTTCAAATGAAGGGATGGAATCCAGCAAGAGAAAATGTAGGTCAAAGAACAGAGAAACATTTCTAAAAGTGAGGCCTATTGGAGCAAGGAATAATCCCCCAGGGGAGTCCTAGTGCTGGTCATTAAAACTCAAACTGGACAAAAATAATTAGAAATGCACTGAAGGGATGAATCTAGCCCTGGCCTCGCCCAAGGAATACGTTAGGTGACCTAATAAATCCTTTGTTATTCTACAGCTCTATGAGGAAAAGCTGTTTTCAAGTAAGGTGGGATTTTTCTTTTGGGTTCCTGAATTAAACTGGTGGGGATGAGGAGAGCTAAAAACATCCCCCCCAATATCTCTCCAGCTGAGGCTATTTTGTGGGGAGGTGGGAAGAAGTAATACTCTTACAGGTACACAACATCTTTCACCCAAAGGAGCTCAAAACACTCTACACACTGCACCGGAAGAATCCCTTCACTCATCCCCATTTGGGGTGACAAGGCAGTAGCCAGGAATGTTAACCCCCAGAGCCTGCTGCATCACAGGAGGAGAGAGGATGTTCTGGCCAGTGGCACCAGAGCAAATCCCTGCCCTACAGAGAGCATCATAAGATCCTTAGTGCCTGTCCACCCTGGTGGTGAGTCCCGCCCCTTTACATGTGGTGGAGAATGTTGTCACGTCGTCACCCCAATACAAGGGGAAGCTAGAAGACTGTGGGGACTATTACCTGACTGAGAGACAGTGGAGGTGGAGAAATGGAGTCAGACTACTTGAGAGTCTGTGTGGCCTGGCTAGCCAAGCAGCAGATGTATATGCTTAAGCTGCTGTGAGAGGGGCTATAGAGAGCGAGTAGAGAAGCAAGGTCCCAAGGTCGGCCAGAAGCCCAAGCAGGGCAGTGTTACACCTGTTGGCAAAAGGGCCACTTTAAGAGGGAGTGCCCCTGCTGGAAAGAGGGACAGTGGACTCATTCGCTTCCCTGGCCTTTGTCACTGCCTTCCTTCAGCATTAGCCAGCTCAGGATTATCTGCTGTAGCTCTATCCAGCTTTCTCTCTCCTGCCTGCCCGCTGCCTGAGCCAATATGCCTCTTGCTGCTGCAGGCCTGGGCTCTTCAGTGACCATCCTGCTCTGCTTCTTCAGGTAAGCCTGGTTATTGGGCTGCTCTCCTCTGCCTCATCTTATCCCGCCTTGTTCAGACCGGTGCTTTGGCTGCTGAGAAGTGGTAATTTGATAAATGCCTTTGTTTGTGAAGCTCTGAAATGCACTAGTTACAGTAACAAACAAGTAGATTTTTCTGGAAGAAATGAGCCTGCAATAGGGGAGAAACCATCTAGCTCCAAAAAGAGAAACCCTTACGAGTTTTACAGACTTCTTTTCTACTTCAATTTTTAAAAATATTGTGGTGAGACCAGTATCATTAAAGACAATGACAAGTAAACTATCAACATTAACAATTACATACTTATAACACTCACTGACTATGTGCCACACTAATCCAAACCTGGACCATCTCCTTGTCTACCTACAAAAATACCTCATTATATGGAGCAGCAAATGCTATTTCCATAAGAGATTTTGACTGGAGAGTAATCAGGCAAGTTCTTAGTCTGCTATATAAAGAGTGAAAAACATCTTTAGTACAAGGTCTCAGAGACCTATTATGTCAGAACAAATCAATGACAATAGCTATGCTACTATTAAACAAAACATTACTTTAAAATAATGTGACAGCTAAGTCATAAACTGTCAAAAGCAAGGAGATTCTGAAGTTTTACTGCTGATCTCTTGACTGAGCCCTTGTGTCTAGACATTACAGCAGATGAGCTGGGTTAAAAAAAAATAAGTGCTGCAGTTCTTCTGACAGCATGGGACGCTGAAGTATATGAATTGTAAAGGACTTTGCTTCTCTTGCACAAAAACTGGGTGGCTGCTACGAACAGCACTGAGTAGGCAGGTGGCTTGGGCTGGACTTGGGGGATGCTGCAGCACAGGATATCAAAACCATTTAAGGTCTGGTCTCACATGAGTCTGAAGATTTGAGAAATTACCCAAAGACCTGAGTTGGAATCTTTTATACTTTAACAGAAATTGACAGGCTTAAGCAGAGACTCTCTGGCCTGGAAAATGCACTTGCCCTCCTCACAACTGCCACCTCAGCAGGAAAAGTTGTGTGTGCATGGTCATGCAGAACGCCATGGAAAACTAGAGGTAACATCTGAATGTGAGCTATTTATTTTGGGTGATTTCCACTTGTGTTGATCTCTGTGCAGTGGGGTGTGGTTTTAAGCTTCAAGAGGCCCTGGGATGCCTATTTTGTTTTTAAAGTAGAAAACTAAGGACATTGAAGGCTGCACTTACACTGGAAAACCCTACTGTTTTTGATAGTTGAGTCAAACATCTCTGCCCTTACCTCCCACAGTCAATTCAGGTGCCTGCAGCTCTAGAGAATGCTTGAAATGATCTATTCCATTTGCTTTTGATCCATTTGCCGTGGCTCCCCAGTTCATGCATGCAAGGAGAGCTCATCTGCTGCACAAGGGACTGGCACAGGTGAAGGAGGGATAAAGGAGCTGGTGCTTGGTTGCTGAGCAACCAGATGATAGTGGAGTCAACTCAAGCAAGAAGCATGCAAAAAGAGTGATTGAGAAGAGGAACAGCAGAAAGAGGGATTGAAACACAGGCAGAAAAGATGAAGACAATAGAAAACACAGGGCTAAATCCACAAAGACACATTGGTGTTGCAGAGTCTTGAATTAGGCACCCAGACTCTATACAATACATGGGGAGAGTCAGGCACTTAAGAATAAAGAAGAACAGGAGTACTTGTGGCACCTTAGAGACTAACAAATTTATTAGAGCATAAGCTTTCGTGGACTACAGCCCACTTCTTCGGATGCATATTACTCTGAAACTTGCACTTAAGAATAGAATTCACAGAAGCCAACACACTGAATGGGGAGTTACTAAGCTAGCCAGTAGGAAACACTGAGAAGAGGGGTGGGGCCTATCCCCTAACCCTGAAAAGTATTTAGGTGCCCCATCTCCACTCAGGATTCACAGCTGTGAACCTGCTTTTGGAATTAAGTGCCTAAGACAGAAAAGCTCTTTCTCACATCAAAACAGAGAGACACCCAGTCATTATAGCCAGTACTCCAGATTGGTGTACTCAGCTGGGATACAGGAGAACTGTTTTAAAATCCCTACACTACCTGGTTCAAAACAGGGACTGGAAATTAGGTCTACTATATCCCAAGCGAGGTTCCTACCCACAGTCTACAGGGTATTCTGGGAAGACTGTCTCAATCTCAACTGTAGAAGCTGTTCCACTTTGTATTAAATATTCATGGAGAGTGCATGCATGAGAAAGAGGGAGATTCTATTGCCCAGTGACAGGGGCACTCACCTGGCATGGGGGAGAATTAGGTTCAAGTCCCTGCTCCAATGAATAAACCCTTTCTACACATGTATTTCAGAGTGTTGAATATGGTGCTATATAGATATTGCTCAACGTAGACAGGAATTAACCAAACTTTAGTCTATGGACTCACCATATCTCTACTGTCGTCCTTCCCACAATAAGGTCCAACAAAGCTCCCTCGTGAACTGTTTCCCCCAGTTATAAAAATGCTCCGATGAAGTGGGCTGTAGCCCACGAAAGCTTATGCTCAAATAAATTTGTTAGTCTCTAAGGTGCCACAAGTACTCCTTTTCTTTTTCCCTTGGAATGCAATTCCTGTGATTCTGCAGAATGGCCACTGGATGTTGTCCTAGCTCCTCACAAGTGGTAATATTTCTGTATTGTGACCCAACAGAAAAAAAACACACATAACTGTTAATGATACACTGAAAATATAGGGCAGCCCCTACACTAACTGCAGATGTTGATGGCCCTCATCCCAGGTGGGTGGATTTTTAAAGCTCTGAATAATGACATGCATTTTAACATCAAACAAGGCAAATTATATATACCACAACAAACCCAAGACATACACAAATAACCATGAAAGCTCAGAATATAGCTGTTGGTCCAGAGATTTAAAAAACAAACAGCAGAAGGAACTAACAGGAATGCTGTATTATTTTAAGTATTTGGCAACTGGTTTGGGATGATTCATTACACTGTGACATCTCCCCCCGTTTGTGTTTAAGATCAGGCAAAATTCTTCTTAGACATAACAGATCTTTTACTCCTTTAAGAGGCTTCTATGCAGGACAATGTAAGACATTTTTTCTCAACTAATGCAATTGTGGATATAAGCAGAATACATTGTTTCCCATGCTTTATATTCTAAAACAAGAACAAACAGATTAAAAATCATGTTATTAGAGAAGTAAAACCTGTATGGGACCACCAGATTTTACTCAAGTTCTTGAGATACAGACTTTCAGGCCCTTCCTACAGTGGCACTTAAAGAATGTTAGCATGAATTATTTTCAACAACAATTCATGCTAACAATGGTTGCCAACCTTGACTACAAGTCATATTCTTGAGAACAGTTCAGCTGTATACGGGGGCCTCTGGTTTCTAAGACAGAATAACAATACAAGTATGAATCACAAAACCATTCCATTTCTTGTTTATGGTACTTGTAATATTTACTTACTGACAAAAGCTAGGAAATCTGCAGCAGACCTCTGAAGAAGGAAATTTTGTTAAAATATAACACTGTTTTTTTAAAGTGTCAAATACGTTTTTCATTAGTTTGGTATTAAATTGTTGAGTAGCAGACCCTTTGCAGTTTCCCTTTACCACTCTGAGAACCCCAAAAGATAAGCAGGAACACTATGTGAAAGTCAAATGAGATTTATGCTTGGTTAAGATTTCTGTAATTTAATCTTTTTAGTCATCAGCAGTTTAAGGATTGTATCTGGGCTTTTAATATGGGTAATGCAAAATTCATTCATGCTTAAATTTGGAAAGTCTGGATCACCACTACTGTGGTATTATGAGCATGATCTCTCCTAATATTGTGCCACAAAAATCAGCTTTTATTAGCAAAGACACACAGCCTGCTCTGAATCAGAGGCAAAGAAAAATAATGGTTCCTTACCCTGCAGTAACTGTGGTTCTTTGAGATGTGTTGTCCACACAGATTCCACTCTTGGTGCGCACACAAGCACTCAAAACTGGATTCTTTTTGGCTATCATTGTCTGCTGGGGCTGCACCTGCACCATGGGTGCCCTCATGCCCCACAACCCCAGGGTATTAAGGGAAGAGCAGGCCCAACCACTCCTCAATTCCTTCACCAATACAGAATCCCAGAGGAGTAGGACTGTCGTATCGGGGAAGGAGGGTGGGTTGTGGAATCCACATGGACAACACACCTAGAAGCATAGTTACTGTATGGTAAGTAACCATTCTTTCTTCTTCAAGTAACTGTCTAACACACATTTCACTATTAGTAACTAACAAGCAGTTGCCAATTGCTTGGAGTGTGTATGAAGAGTCCTACTTGACTAAAGACCAAGGACAACTCTAGCAAAATTGTCCTCCAATCAGGAGGCCTGCATTAGGGAACAGTGAATGATAAATGTGTGGATTGAGCTCCATGTAGCTGCTCTACACATCTCAGGTATGGGAATATTATCCAACCTGGCAGCCAGTGGAATGGCTATGGGGACCTTGCCTGGCTAATAAATAACATATTCTTACATAGTCAGATACCCACTTGGATAACCTCTCTGTGGCTATAGGTTGCCCATTGACCTCATCAGTAAAGGTCACAAATAGTCAGGGTGTGTTCCTCAATTATCTTTTTCCGCTAGATAGAATTACAGCGCTCTCACTACATCGAGTGTGTGAGACTTTGCCTCACCTCAGATAAGAATGAGGTCTAGGAAAGAAAACTGGGACTGGTTTACAGGGAACTCAGAGACAAACATGGGCAGAAACTGTAAGGTCTAAGAGTAACCCTGTCCTCATGAAACACCACTGACAGAAGATCTGACATAAGAGACTGAATCTCATCTACTCTCCTAGCTGATGTAATGGCCACCAGGAAAGTAGTTTTCATTGACAGGTGAGCAAGGGAGCAGGATGCTAAGGGTTCAAAGAGGGAATCCATCAATGCTCTGGTGATCCGAGTGAGGAGGGGCTCTACAACTGGAGGGGAGCCCCCGGGTGGGTGGGAGGTGAAGCCCCTTCAGGAATTTTGCAGTTTTAGGGGAGGAAACTACATTGTGGCCCTGGATAGGAGGGTGATTAGTCGATATTTGTTACATGCTGTTTATTATGCTGATGGATAGGGATAGCAAATAGTATAGTATTGATTAAATTGGTGGTTCAATACAAACATTTCTACTTTTGGGAATCCCTATTTGCAAATGATGCTACTGTACAACTGAATCTTTGAGAGACCTCTCATTTCTGAAGAAGTCCCTATTGAGCTGGTCTACCAGCGTGTTGTGAAGACCAGGAAGGTGCAGAACTATTAGTAAAATCTCCTGCAAAATAGACTCCTTTAGACATGTGGCTTCCTGATAGAGTGGGGATGATTTTGCTCCCCTTTGTCTGTTTATACACTGCATTGCTGTGGTGTCCATCAGCACTGGAATTGCTGATCTCTGAAGAAGAGCCAGGAAAGCCTTACTTTCCTGATGGATGGCTGCCCTGAGTTCTAAAATATCTATGTGTGAGAAAGTTTCATGAGAGGACCTGAATTTGAGGGTGACCTATAAGTAAGGCTAAGATTTAGTCATGGACATTTTTAGTAAAAGTCATGGACAGATCACGGGCAATAAACAAAAATTCAGACATGTGACTTGCCCATGATTTTTACTATTTACCCCTGACTAAATTGTTGGTATTCTGGGGGCCTCCAGGGCGCCTGCTGGTGCTAGGATGTGTGTGTCTCCCAGACACTTTAAGCAGCTCTGGTGGGTATCACTGATGGGTATGGGTTTCTTGCACTGCTCACGAAGTTTGAAGCTCAGTGACCAGAACATGTCCCATCCATGGGCTAAGTCCTCTAGGGGACTAACTTATTTCTAACAGCTACACTAGGAAACTACTACCTAAGAACTATATACACTAAAAATGGTTTAGAGAAGAACTGATAGATACATGCTTGCCACGGCAAGAGAAACGTTCCAGCACCATCACTGGTGGTAAGAAGGAACTGAAAGGGGGGCCGGTGGCACCTCTTATACTGTTGCATTCACATGTAACTCCAGAGGGCGCCAGAGCCAATCCCTACAGATACCACTAAGGGAAAAAACTTCTGACACTGGTGCATATGGCGAGCACACAAATCTGACATGGAATGGACATGAACAAGCACTCGAAGAACATTAAGATATTGTATGATATGCCAGATACAGAAGTAAAATAAGGAACTTGGTGGAATATAATATTATAATTTAAATGTATATAAAAAGGAAGTCAAGTATAAGTAATACAGCTGTGGGTCAAATATTGTAAACTTTAATGATAGGGGTTTACCTCATGGGCAATCCTGTTAGGAAAGAAAGGGGTTATGTTCATATTTTTTTTCTTTTAGTTTAAGTGATAAAGTGAAGAACTAAGGCAATCAAGCTAGTGAAATAACTGCTGAAAGAGGAAACTAAATAAAATTAACTAAAACCAAAGAATGTGCTTATAAAGACATTTGATCAGAGTGCACTAATCAGAAACATAACCTATTAATAATGCAGACTCAGTTCTTCCATAGACACCACGGTTCCACCTTTGTTGTTAAAACAAGAACAGAAATGTAAGATTTATAGAGCTGTCCTGGCTTGCTGGAGAACAACAGTTCTTGAAGTGACCTTGCATAATATAATGGACTATTAAAACAAGTTTAAAGAACATCAAAGAATATGGAGTAACTTTCCATAAATTATATTAACTTTTAAACTGGACATTTCAGCAGGTAGCAGTGTTGATGAAGAAACTGCAACTTGAACAATAACTACAAAGTTGGTTAACAGATGTGCTACAAAGGGACCCACAGCAAGTGACTTGAGGTAAGTTGCTGACCAGAGCAAACTAGCTAGTGTTTAAGGAACATTGTGCTGGCAACACTGGAGTTAAACATTTGCACAAGTGAGACATGATTCTGAGGGACTCAGTCAAAAATCGAAATAAAATGACCGTCTCGAGATAATGATTGAGTATAAATAAGTATGTTTTAGTCAAAGGTATTTTTAGTAAAAGTCATGGACAGGTCATGGCCCGTAAACAAAAATTCACGGCCCGGGACCTGTCCATGACTTGTACTATATACCCCTGAGTAAATCTTGGGGGGGGAGGGCCCGCAGGTGCTTGTGGGAGGGCAGCCTGGGGGGCACAGGTGGCAGTGTGTGGCCCGGGACCCCCGCTGGTACTGGGGTCTTGCAGGCTCCCTACCTGGCTCCTTGCAGCTCCCTGGAAGCAGCGACATGTCCCTCCCTCAGCTCCTAGCTCTGCGTACTGTCTCCGCCCCAAGTGCAGGCTCCGCAGCTCCCATTGGCTCAGAACCACAGTCAATAGGAGCTGCAGGGGCGGTACCTGTGGGCAGAGGCAGCTGAGGGAGGGACATGTCGCTGCTTCCAGGGAGCCACACAAGGTCAACGCCACCCAGAGCCCTCATCCACTCCCGTGCCCCAACCCTGAACCCCCCTCTCACACTCAAACTCCTCCTGCTGCTGCTGGGGGCAGTGGCCTGAAACTTCTCCCCCTGAGGGAGTTTTGCAGTGGCTCTCACAGTGGTCTGTATCAAGCTCACCACTCCTTCACCCTGAAGCATCTCTAGACTTCCAAAGAAGCCTGTTCCTCCTGTGCAGCCCTGACTCAGGTTGCAGTTTAATGGGAATTTTGCCTGTCTTTTGCCCCCTGGGCCAGCTGCACCAGCCCCTGCAGAAGTCATGGAGGTCCCAGAAAGTCTCAGAATCTGTGAAACTCACAGCCTTAAGTATAAGTGTTGTTCTCTATTGTGGTTTGATTCTGAAAACCTGAATGATTATTATCACAGTTCACGGCCACTGCATGAATTCCCCCTCTGTGGTGCCTCAAGGGTACCCATTCTAAGCTTCCAGCTTCTCAGCGGTCATCTCTCTTGGGCAGAGACCTGCATCTCTCTCCCTCCTGACCAAGAGTTTTTCCAGGCTTCACAGTTCCCAGCCTATACTAGGATATCCCCGGAATGTCTGCACTTTGCTTTCTCTCTGAAGACTTATGAACAGCTGTAATCGCCAGCTCTTTATAAGCATGTTTATTCTTGAGAAAGCATTAGAGAAAACATAAAAAAACAATAAAGGAACCTACACGCATGCTAAAATCTTATCAGAGGTCACTCATAAGTCTTATGGCACCTCAGTAGGGTCAATGTCCTTCTAACCCTTTCCAGGAAGGATTGCGACCCCCTTTGGACAGAATATCCTGACCATTTGCTGGATCAGAAAAAGGCATTAAGACAGCTTAAACTCAGGCTATTTATCCAAAAGTCTTTGGTCCATTGGTCTCTCGAGAATCCAGTTTGAATTAGTATTGTATAGCCTCTCCAGGTGATGGTACTTCTCTGGAGGTGTTACAACCTGAGTGAATTTGCCTAATTTCCCCCTCCCCCCCTTGTTCTTATTTCCTGGAGGAGCTGTGGTCACTTTCCCCCATGGAATTATACACAGTCCATGGCCCACAATGATACATTAACTTAACACAGTAAGATCTCCCAAATATATTGCATGGAAGTGCTGTATCTGTTAGTTATATCAACCAGTATTCTAGCTTGTTAGCCAAATCATAGTCACTACTCTTGTTATCTTCTTCTACCCTATATTATTAGTTGCTGTTGTTAATATGTAACAAAACTCTACATAACTAAATTCAACTCTTGAGGTCTTTTCTTTTGTTAAGCAATTGAAATTAAAAGAACCCTAAGAAAGGTGGTACATGTAAGAATAGATCCCCATGTACCTCTGTTCTGGTCACAGACTGTCTGAAGTGGTCCTAGTCTTTACACTTTCCTCTGGAGCCACCTTCTGGAGCTGGGAAGTGGTGGTCAGAAAGAGACTCTTTCCTGCCTTTCAGATTCTAAGACTCTTTCCCCCTAGCAGAACAAGGGTTTAATGGCTGATGGTCAAAAGGCTCAATTCCCATTGCACTTAGGGTGACCACCTTTGTTGGATGGAAATAAGGGAAAGCCACATGAAAAATAAGACAGGTTTCAGAGTAGCAGCCGTGTTAGTCTGTATCCGCAAAAAGAAGAGCAGGAGTACTTGTGGCACCTTAGAGACTAACAAATTTATTAGAGCATAAGCTTTCGTGGACTACAGCCCACTTCTTTTTATGAAAAATAAGAGAACACTTTAATTTAAGGGATGTTTTAGGGAAACACAATTTCCCTTAGAATATCATGTATTTTTCTCGCAAATGTACATTTCTATTGCCCTCAAATATACAATGGAATTATCATTAGCTTCAATTTAACATTTAAAATGGTACTTAGGATCAGTTTTAATACATTTCAATGCATCTTAAAATAAGGGCAGTGCATCCTAAAGGACAAATCAATGAAATAAGGCAGGTGTCCCTTAAAATAAGGGATGGGTGGTCACCCTAATTCCACCACTGCCTGAAATCTGAGCCCACTTCCCAGGCAGTCAGAGTGAGGGACCGTAGGCTGAAAGACAGACAAGCAAAATTCCCATTACACTGCAACCTGAGTCAGGGCTGCACAGGAGGAACAGGCTTCTCTGGAAGTCTAGAGATGCTTCAGGGTGAAGGAGTGGTGAGCTTGATACAGACCACTGTGAGAGCCACTGCACAGAAAAGCCCCAGTAAAACTCCCTCAGGGGGAGAAGGCAAAGTGGTTTAGCCCCACTTGTTCATTAATATTAATTGGTGCCTTGTTTAGGAGACATTTGTGTTTGCCTATTTGGGGCCCAGAGTCTCTAGGATTTGCAAGACTTATCCCTTTGTAGAGGAAGGTGAGCTGTGTAGGAGCCTTGCTTCTCTCAAGGAGCTGAGGGTACACTTCAGTATCTAGAGGATGGGGGAAACAGGACTTACCCCATAGCCAGCCAGATGGTATCCTCTATCTTAGACTCTCTCCCCAGGTGCTCAGAAGCTCCTGATTGGGCTTTTCTGGAGTTTGCATAACTCCTCAGGATTTGGGTGGGGGACAGGGACAGGACTTGAGATGCTGATCTGACTCTGAGCCCTATGCTCTGGCACATCACACTCTGTAAATGCTGCCTCACAGAGGGAGCACCACTTAGGCCTGATCTACACTTAAAACTTAGGTTGACATAGGTATGGTGCTCAGGGGTGTAGAAAATCCATGCCCCAGAGCACCATAGCTATGCTGACCTAACCTCCAGAGTAGACACAGCTGGGGTCAGACTCATAGGGTTAGAAGGGACCACAAGGGTCATCTAGTCTAACCCCCTGCTAAGATGCAGGATTTGTTGTATCTAAACCATCCAAGACAGCTGGCTATCCAGCCTCTTCTTGAAAACCTTCAGTGAAGGAGCTTCCACAACCTCCCTAAGCAGGGTATCCCACTGTGCTTAGTTAGGAGGTTTTTCCTGAGATTTAATCTAAATCTGCTATGCTGTTGCTTGAACCCATTGCCTCCTGTCCTGCCCTCTGCAGCAAGAGAACAACTTTCCTCCACCTTTTTTTATGGCAGCCTTTCAAGTATTTGAAGATCGCTATCATCTCCCCCCTTAATCTCCTCTTTTCAAAATTAAACATACCCAGTTCCTCCAGCCTTTGCTCATATGGCTTGTATTCTGTCCCTTTGATCATCTTTGTCACTTACCTCTGGATCCTTTCCAGTTTCTCTACATCCTTTCTATACATTGGTGACCAAAATTGGACACACTACTCCAGCTGAGGTCTAACCAGCACCAAGTAGAACGGTACCATCAACTCCTGTGACTTGCATGCTTCGCCTCCGTTAATGCAACCTAAAACTGTATTTCCTTTTTTTTTGCAACAGCATTGCATTGCTGACTCATGCCGAGGCTGTGATCCACCACAGCTCCCCAATTCTCTTCAGGAGTGCTGCTGCCAAGCCAGGTATCCCCCATTCTGTATTTGTGCATTTGTTTTTTTCCCCCCTAAGTGTAGCACCTTACATTTGTCTTTGTTGAATTTCACTTTGTTGTCTATAGCCCAGGTCTCCAATTTATCAAGATCCCTCTGAATTTTAGCTCTATCCTCCAAAGTATTGGGAACCCGCCTAACATTGTGTCATCTGCAAATTTGATCAGTATGCTCTCTATTCCTACAATTCTAGGTAATTAATAAAGATATTAAACAACACCGGACCTAGAACATATCCCTGTGGAACCCCATTTGAGACCTCCCTCCTGTTTGACATCATTCTATTAATAGTTATTTTTTGTTTGCAATTGTTTAACCAATTATGTATGCACTTAATGGTAGTTCTGCCAAGCCCACATTTCTCTAGCTGTGGACCCATAGCTATGCCGTTGTAGCACCCTAGCATAGACATGGACCAAGACAGCTCTGCCATGCCTGACGGAGAAGAGTGTGGCAGGGGTAGGGGCTGAAGCAGATCCAAGTCGTTAAAGCCCCCACACTGCCAAACACCTAATACAGGGGGAAAGGAAGAAAGACTAAGTACTGCACAGAAAAATAAAAATTAAAGTTATAAAACAAAATGGGTAGGTGGAAACTAAATTTCCAACTGGTTTAACTAGCAGGGGTAGAAAATCTGGTAGCCTGAGCAGAAGAGTAGGGCCTAGCCCTGGAGTTTTCAGTAACATTGGAACGCCTCCAAGTTCCATAGGTGGAGGGCATTAACCCATTAGCAATGAATGAGGAGAGAAGTTGAGTAACAGAATGGGATGTTGTGCTTGAAGAGGTAAAGTGGCATAACTTGCAATCCGAGACTTGCTGTGAATACCACCAGATGTTGCTTAAGATTATAGGTATAGAGGGTAGACCCAAAGGAAGTCTTATGGAAGAACTGTAAGCTCTTATACAGAAATGCTCATGTTGCCTCTCTCTCAGTAAGGAGTTTAATGGTTTGGGAAGAAAATGTATCTAGGTTTCCTTGTGAGCTTCAGCTCCAGATTTTTTCCTCTGCTAGGGGAATAGCCTCTTCTGGAATACTCTTGCTAGTGACAGATTTGCTATGTGGGATTTGATAGTGAGGATCAAGGCCTCTCTGAATTCTCAGATACTAATTTCTCTGATTCCTCAAACATCTTCAACACCTGTAAATTTGGATACACAGCGTGTCTGTTTAGGATGGCCGATTGCTATAGAATCATAGAAATATAGGGCTGGAAAGAACCTCAAGAAGTCATCAAGTGTACCCCCCTGTGTTGACAGAAACAAGTAAACCTAGTCAACCCCTGACAGATGTTTGTCCAACCTGATCATAAAACCCTCTAATGATGGGGATTCCACAACTGCCCTTGGAAACCTGTTCCAGATCTTACTACCCTTACAGTTAGAAAGTTTTCTCCTAATATCTAACTTAAAATGCCCTTGATGCAGATTAAGCCTTCTTGTCCTACCTTCAGTAGACATGGAGAACAATTGATCATCTTCTTTATAACAGCCCTTAACATAATTGAAATCTTGTCAGGTCCCTCTCAGTCTTCTTTTCTCAAGTCTAAGCATGCCGTTTTTTAAACCTTTCTTCAGAGATCAGATTTGCTAAACCTTTTATCATTTTTGTCGCTCTCCTCTAGCCTGTCTTCAGTTTGTCCACATCTTTTCTAAAGTATGTCACCAAGAACTGGGCACATTACTCCAGCTGAGGCCTCACCAGTGCCAAGTAGTGCGGGACAGTTACCTTCCATGTCTAACATAACAACACTCCTATCAAATATCAACTCAGAATATTAGCCTTTTTCACAACAGCATCACATTGTTGACTTTTTCAATTTGTGGTCCACTATAACCCTCAACTCCTTTTAAGCAGCACTACCACCTAGCCAGTTATTCCCCATTTTATAGTTGTGCATTTAATTTTTCTTTCCTAATTTTTAACTTTGCACTTAATCTTTATTGAATTTCATCTTGTTGAATTCAGACCAATTCTCCAATTTGTCAAGGTCATTTTGAAGTCTGATTCTGTTCTCCTATGTGCTTGTAATTCCTCCCATCTTGGTGTAAATCTGAAAATGTTATGAGCAAACGCTACAATCCATTATCAAAGTTATTAATGAAAATATTTAATAGTTCCGGACAGAGGACAGATCCCTGTGAAACCCAACTAGAAGTGCCCTATAAGTCTGACAGCGAACCATTGATAACTACTCTTTAAGTCTGGTCTTTCAACCAATCATGCACCCGCCTTACAATATTAATCTCGATTGCATTTCCTTTGTTTGCTCAGGAGAATGTCATGGGGGACTAAAGACTAAAGCCTTACTAAAATCAAGATATATCATAGCTACTGCTTTCCCTCTATCCACTAGACTAGTAATCCTGTTAAAGAAGAAAATTAGGTTGGTTATTCCTTATAACTATTGTCCTTTAGGTTTTTACAAACCAATTGTTTAATAATTTGTTCCAGTATCTATCCAGATATTGAAGTTAGGCTGACTGGTCTATAATTCCTAGGGTCCACTCTGCTCTGCTTTTTAAAGCTAGGTACTATGTTTACTGTACTTTGTCCAGTCTTCTGGAACATATCTTGTCCTTCAGGATCAAGATCCATAATCTTGTCCTTATCTCAAAGATAACTGCTAACCGTTTTGAGATTGCTTCAGATAGTTCCTTAAATGCCCTAGGATGAATTTCATCAGGCCTGCCAAACTGAATACATCTAAATATTCTTTAACTTGTTCTTTCCCTATTTTGGCTTGCATTCCTTCCTCCTTGTTGTTAATATTAATTGTGGTGAGTATCTGGTGACTATTAACCGTCTAGTCTGAAGCAAAATAGGCATTAACCATCTTGGCTTTCTTGATGTTGTCTGTTATTAGCTCTCCTTCCTTGCTATATAAAGGACCTACAGTTTCTGTTGTCTTTCTCTTGCTCCTAATATATTTAAAGAACCTCATCTTATTGCCTTTTATATCCCTTGCTAGGATAATTCACTTTGTGTCTTAGCTTTTCTGATTTTGTCCCTACATGCTTGTGCTGTTCTTTTGTACTCCTCCTTAGCAATTTGTTCATGTTTCCACTTTTTGTAGCTTTCTTTTTTGATTTTCAGGTCATTAAAGATCTCCTGATGGAGCCAGACTGGCCTCTTACTATTCTTCCTCTTTCTTTCGCAATGGGATAATTTGCAGTTATGCCTTTAATACTGTCTCCTTGAAAAACTCCCAGTTCTCCTGAACTCCTTTATTGTCTTAGATTTCCTTCCCATGGGACCTTCCCTACTAGTTCTTGGAGTTTGTTAAAGTCCATTATCCTTATTCTGCTGCTCTCACTCCTTTCTTTTCTTAGAATCATGAAAGCTATCATTTCACAATCATTTTCATTCAAATTACCTTCAACCTTCAGATTCACTACGAATTCTTCCCTGTTGGTCAGAATCAAATCTAAAATGGCTGTCCCTATGCTTACTTTCTCCACCTTCTGAAACAAAAAAATTGTCTCCAATACATTCCAAAAACTTATTGGAAATTTTGTGTTTTGGCATTTTATTTTTCCAACAAATGTCTGGGCTACCAGGTCTTGTGTTGGATTCCTGTTGTTTGTTCTAGAAATGCCTCTTCCAGACTTGGGGGTCTATAGTAGACCCCTATCATGGTGTCACCCCTATTATTTTTACCCAATGACTTTCAACTGTTCTGCCTTTCACCTCCTTCATCAGAACAAGTGTATATATTCTTATATAATGCAACACCGCCTCCTTTTTTTTTTTTATCATGTCTGTCCTCCCTGAACATTGATGGGTATAACACAACTTCTTTGAAGCCACTCAGTTAGGAGCCATTGCTCTTGCCACAAATCACATCAAGTCCCAGGAAAAATTGCTAAAAACATTTTACACACATCTGCAAGGACCTGATCTGAATGTAAATCCAAGACTTCACACCCAAAGCAAGATTCATATCCCTATGCGATGAGCCATTTGATTGCCAAGTAGTAAGTTTTCCTTACTAAGTACATGAATCATTTCTTGTCTGAATAGCCAGTTGAAGCTTTGAAATTTTGGTGTACTGTCCTCATTTTTATGGTCTTTGGGATCTTTTGGAAGGTTTGACTATATTTTTTTATTCGTGGGACTAGTGCTGTACCAAACTTAGGTTCTTAAATTTAGGAAATTTTAGGTTTCATTTCATTTCAGTTTAACATTTGGTTTTAATCAGAAGCACACTTTTTGGATCTGATGTCCTCAAAGCAAGAGATAAGCAAAATTAGAGTAAGTGGAAGCAATATTATTAATATTAATGAGCTCCTCACCTGCAACTGGCTTTCTGTCTCGTAGGAGTCAGTGTTTTTAGTTTTTTGGGGCTGGGTATTTCTCTCTTTCGGTAATGTGTATGTTACTTACCCTGGCTGTTTGCAGGAGAAAGATAGCACATTATGCATAGCTCAGCCTCTGAAGCCCCATGCACTGGCAGAGCAAGGGTCTGTGGCTCATTGGAAGCAGGGCATAGCTCCCCCTCTGATGCTCCTGAAAAGCAGTGTACAGCACCTCTTGAACTTGGTTCAATGCTTACAGGGCTTCTTTGCTGCTGTAGTGCAGGGCAAAGGGAGTTCAGTCAAGAAGTGCTATTCTGGAGGAACTAGAGGGGTAGAGTGTCAATGCTCCAGTAAGTTCTCAGCTCAGAAGAGGGAGAGAAGAACTAGAAGCTGAAATGAAGTCACTACTGCATAAATAACTAAATAAATAAATAAATTTGTTAAAACAAATTGGTTGGGAGAAACTGAACTACCAACTTGTTCCTCGGCCTGAGGCAGCAATTTTGGTGGCCTAAGCCAAAGGGAAGGGCTTAGTCCCAGAGCTCCCAGCAACAACAGTGGACCGCCTCCAAATTCTAGAGGTAGGAGGAATTACCCATTCGTTATGAATAATGAGAGGAACTATGCAGCAGAAGTCTGTTGCCTATAACATTCAGAGTTGCCTCTTGCTAGCGTTTTCCTTTCAAATCAGTACAAGTAATTTCCTCTGTATCAGACTGCTTTTAAGGGACAGGATTTAAGCAGTTCTTTATTATTGGTTTTCCTGCTTGTAATGCCTCTCAGGCCCCGTTCTGGATAACAAGGCCTCTGAAAATAAGGACTACTTGGGAGGAAAGTGCTGGAATTCAGGTTGATAACTACAAACCACCATCACTTTGCATGGATCAAAAGTGATGTGATTAGGAATGATCTTTTCAAAAATTCATTAAAACAATTCAGCATTTGCAACTATCTTTCACATTATAAGTATCTATCTAAAGTGGGTCAAATATTTAACACCTCCCCGTCTTTTTTTTATAAAATGTTTTTCAATACAGTTCTCTCATTTCCTCTTCATTTTGTTTCTCTCCCCGCCCCAAAGAGAACCAATTTCTTAGTGTATGTGCGTAAACAGTTCCTTATTTAGAAGCTGTTTATGTAACACTGTATTTATTCCTCTTTCTAGTTCTTTAGTCACTGGAGTGGCTTTCAAGGTCCTGGTTACAGACAACAAAACAGATATTTATTTTAATAAAATGTTGACCTTAAATTCAGTGCTCTTAACAAGATATATAATGTAAGTGAAAGATTTAGAGATTTTACTTTCTAAGGCAGCATATTGAAGTTTCAGTTTAGTGTATTATTTGAATCATCCTCTTCTCTCTAGTATACTGCACAAACATGTGTAAGCAGACAGAAATAATCATATGGAATGTGTCACCAGTTCTGAATTAAATGAAGGATTATTCTGCAAAGCTCTTTGAACGACATCATCACTAAGAGAAATGTAGCACAAATATATTTTTGAGAGTGCTTTATTTTAATATGAGATTTAGTACAAATTATTAATTAAAACGATTTTACTCGCCCCAGCTGTGTATAAGAAGTCCTCTTTCTCCTATGCCTCCCACTTCCAAGTTTGCAGCTAGTGCCATGGAGATGTATGTTGTTGAAGAAAGGCAAAGTTATGACAATGTACATCTCTTTTCCATGAGAGTTTTGCATAACTAGTTCCTTGGGTCTTGCTGAAAGTTATTAGAAATTGAGATATAGGTCTTTTTTCACTGGTTTTCTATTTCTTCGAATGCTTTAAGTTCTGTAAGACTCAGAAGATCCATGAATGTGGCTCAAAATCCAGAACCATGCCCAGCTCACTCTCAATCATTTGATTTGATAGATTCAGAATATCCTCTGCAAATATATCCAGAATAGAAGTTTATTTAACATTTCAGTAGTGTCTTCAACAAAGAGAACTAAGTTTGTCAGTTCAAACAGAAAGCCTTTGAAAGAGACATTTCTTTGTAAATCTTGCTTGACAGGGAAAAAGTCCATCTAAATTAAAGCTTTATTCTATTTGATACAGAACTAGAGTGGATCCCAATATCAAACATACTAGCTGATGTAAGCCAGAGTGTTCTCGGTTTCATTCAGGGCTCTCATGAATACTGTGGTATGATGACCTTAACTCTGAAGAAGACTTGTCTTTTCCTCACCAATACTCTAAAATCTGTAGCAATTACAAGTTTAATATCAGAGTAAGCAACAAGCACAATAAAGAACACTAAAGCAGAGGAATATCATCCTGTGTGAGATATCCATAGTAGGTCAAGTTATTTGTCACAAATAAGGTATTCTTTTCCTGATCAATCTGAACAGGATTTTTATTAATTTATCCATTATGCAGAATTGCTCAGATATGTTGTGCAAACTTGTTTCAACCTATAGATTTGTTCTCAAACTATTTGCTGCAAGCATCTGAGTATTCAAAATTTGCTATTTGGGCTGCGTGATTGGTCATTTAAGTCACAGGTGGTTATTTCTGTTCCCTGGTTTTAATGACCTAATCTTGAACAGTAGAACGTCTGAAGAAACCATTTGGGCATTGGTTCTCAGGGAGTGGGCAAAGAGCCCTTGAAGAAAGAAAAGGTAAAAAAGTTACAGAGTTTTATGACATTAATTTTTTTCCTGTCCTCCTTTGTACAAGAATGAGCATTAGATTTGATTAAGTCCTTGGACTGCACATTTAAAGGATACTTGGGTTCCTTCCTGATTAATAAAGGCGTAAGCCGTATTTCTTGACTGTTTACATTCTTCATAGTCAGTTCTCCCAGAGTCATGAAGTAATTGTATTTGCATGTATACACACATGCTATTTGGGAAGGGTACAGTAATCTGTCCTATGTCGTCTTTAATTGCTAGATTGCCACAGTTCTGGCCAGTTAGTATGGGAAACTGCTATGTATTCCCCACCACTGATATAGCACACACTTTTATATATTTGCCTGGTCACAACTCCTTCAGTTTTGATAGTTATACAGCTGAACATGATCATTTTAAATTCTATGAATTTATTCTGGCTATTTATAAAAAAATGAAGTTATTAGTTGTACACAAATATATATTTGTATGAACTACAGACCAAGCAGAAAAGGAACCTTAAGAAAGTCACCATAAATACCAGGCCAAATATTGCACATTTATTAAGACACAACAAAGAAGGGTTGTTTTGGTAGCTGATCTGAGAGCAAATATTAATTTCTAAATGAATATATCTTCTCCAAATATACTCCCCTAAATTATATCAATTCAATTTCTTTAGTACATCTGGGGAATTCACTCTCACCTGTTCTCTTTGTTGCAATAATCTGGGATATTCCTTTCAAATCTTGTAGCAATTCCTGTTTTGGTCTCCATTTTCATTACTGTAGGTGTATCTGTTTTGGGATTATACTTTGATAATATCTAAAATAAAACATTAAAGGGATTAAAGAGGTAATTATCTGAGCAAGAATTCAAACCATGACTATGGTTTATACATTTTCAACTGAAAGCAGCAAAGAATTTCCAGATTCAAATCTGGTAAAATGAAGTAGTCTTTCCACACCACTGATCTGATAACAGAATGCAGATTCCACAGGCACAAACACACACAAGAAGTAAGTAAAAACAACCTGCAGAATGTCTTCTGGTATCTTTGTTATTTCTGGAGGTGGAGGAGTATTAAGGAGATTTTCATAGTCAGATATTTTTGGAAGAGAGGGTCTTCCGAGATGTTCAAGATACTTGTCAGAACTTAAGATAGGAGGAGCACAATCTTCTTTGTGTTGTTCAACTGTCACATCAATCTCTGGCAATGACTCAGCCTTGTTCCCCTTTAATGGCTGTATAAAAGATAATTGTATTCAAATTTATAGTAAAATGTCTTCAACTAGTTTAGTTTTATTAGACAAATTAAGAATGCTATTAATTACTTCAAGTTGATGTTACGGAGATTGGTTCTACAGTGATACACTTGCCCACAAAACCAGTGTGGGAAGGGAAGGCCATTACTGACGCATTTAAAAAATTATATCTAAGTACATTTTCACTTGTCACTGAGTAAATATGATTACTAAAATGATATTTAAGCACTTACTTTACTTTCTGTTTTTAGCCAGCCTGTTTCAAAGTCTGGAAGAGTGGGTGTTGCTGTCTGATTAGAAATATTTGATTCTTTCATATTCGGGGATTTGGGTAAGATGGTATTGTCCTTTCTGGAAGGAATTTTCAGACCAGGAGTGCAGAACACGGGTATCAAAGGAGAAGCCAGGCAATCAACAGCTAAAATAATGGATATGAGTAATAATTTTACATGCTTGAATACATAGGGCATCTACAACAGTTCAATTTTACAATTCTGTATTAGAGACTGCAGTAACAACTTTTGTGTATTTACACATCCCAAAACAGCATGAAAATATATAATACTAGCTGACCATTTTACCACGGTGAAGACATAACTAAATTAGAAGGATCTTTACGGTTAGACGCTTTAGTCCATCTATACAATGCAAATTTTAGATTCAAATCCATAACAATATTCACATTCAAGAACCAGTTCTCTTGCTTACAACAGATCTACATCCTATTTCTGAACAAATCTCTCACATAAACGTAGCTTCAATTTTCCCAAAGTTTAAATATCTGTCAGTGTACAATTTTGCTCTAAGATCTTCATACACCTTCTGAAGTATGTCTCATTTTTCTCTTTTAAGATACTGTACAGCTATCTTGAAAGAGTTACAAGTTATAATATCAGGTCAGCTTATTCCAACGTAATTTCATTCCTGTTCTTTTAATAAATAAGTTTAAAATTACTGAAGCAACGATTAAGTTCTGAAAGTGAAAGACTCACAGAGTAACATATTTGGTCTCTGTGGATGATGGTGTTGGAGATAGGAGAGAAAACAAATATTTATCTTTAAGTCTGGATGCTAGATTTACACACCGCCAAACCCACCTTCTTTTGTACCCTTTAAAATTAATTTTCTGAACCCTTATAATGCAAACGAGTATCAAACCTGAACTGTCAATGCAGAAAGTTTACTCCAGAATTAATTGAAAATTACCACTATTAATTACAAATAGTTTGAATTTACCATTTTCGCTAGGTGTTTTCATTGCTGGTCCAGGAGTAACCATGATTTCCCTGGACTTTGATGATGTTTCTGGTGCCACACACATTTCATTATCATCTTCCTTTGGAAAACTACAAATTGGGATTAAAAAAAAAATCAAAAGTGATATTAAAATACCATGACTATGGTTCCATGATTAAAGGTATATTGTCAACTTACTAAACATTTATATAGCAGTTACACCCAGAGGCCTGATCAGGATTAGGATTGTGCTAGGAATTGTATAAATACATAAGACTACACACATTCTCGTCCTCAAAGAAAGCTATGGTTCAAATCCCATAGTTCATAGCGTACAAGTGCAGCAATCTATCCATGCCCTATCAATTGCCCAAGAGATTTGAAACCTAGTCATTCCGGAAAAAAAAAAAGTTAAAAGTAGTTTCAGGTTGTCTTGTCCCACACTTGATCTGATTTTAGAGTCCATATTTCCATTTTATTTTACATTGTCTCTCCCTCTTGCCTGAAATCTATACAGCAGAGGAGGGAGATTAGCAACGAGAAAGACAGAGGAAGTTGTTTCCCAGCCCTGTTTTCCCTATGACCACGGATTCCATAATTGTCCAACAGGGATTCTTGAACCTTCCCCTTAAACATAAGGTACTTACAGGTCTGATCTGATATGGGAATTCCCATGACTATACCTGAAGTGCTGTTGTATGATTTTAAGTTGATGTCTCTTTAAAGTTGCAACCAGGTTCCATTTTAAGACCCATATATTTATCTCCCTACTGGCTAGGAAAGTTAGTTTGGCTTGAAAATTGCCAAAGTTACTCAAGACTAAGGAGAATTTTCCCCCCTAAAGTTTCAGGAAAATTGGTCAAGCTGTTTGAGTTACAGGTTACGTTACGTTACACAGATTATCTACTTAATAGCAGTTCCATGAAGGTTGCAACCCAAGTTTAATTACAAGACCCATTTTCATATCTCTTATAGTTTTGCACAGGAAAAGTATTTCTAGAGAAAAAAATTGGGGAAATACTTGAAGTATGCTAGAATTATTTTTGAAAGCAATTAGTCAAACCATTTTAAGTTATAGGTGTTTAAAAATGACATTTAATAAGTCTACTTTGTGTCACTCTGGGTACAGACACATATCAAACTTTATACCCATTCTTCCCATTAAATTAATAAACTAATTAAATTTTACAGAGTCTTATTTACAAAAATTAGCCTGCTTAAAAGCATGTAAAAATCTTTCTGCATACTTTATGCACTATATCCCTGACAAGAAAGAGTCCAGGAAAGAGAAAGTGCAAGAACAGGATTGTTATCCTGCAGGGCAAATGAAACAAAAATTAAAAAAACTACAGTAACACCTCACTTAAATCGTGCTGGTTAATGTTGTTTCATTGTTACATCGCTGATCTATTAGAGAACATACTCATTTGAAGTTGCGCAATGTTTGCTTATAACGTTGTTTGGCCGTGGGAGCTTGGAACCAGGGTGGGCCGGCAGCCTCCCATCAGCTCCCCTCCATCCCAAGTGCAGGCTCCGCAGAATGATCCAGACATGAATTGAGACTGATTCCTTTACAAGTCCACAGAGTGGGGAGAGAAATAGCAGCCATAGAATAGCCAATGGGTGGAATATATGTGGGAAATTATCATGTCAATTTTTCATATGTATAGAAAAAGGCAAAATAACTGAATTGCCTGTGCTTGTAGTATTTACAATTCGAGCCACTGGTTCTAACATACATTGGCATCATCGTAAGATCATAATGTCTGTCTGGAGATTTGATTTTTAAAGAATTTGAATTTTAAGATTGATCAAAAAAAAAAATATATATCCATCTACTCAGTAAGTGTGAAGGAAAAACAGCCAACTATGCTGTGATTTCTGTTTAATTCTACTACAAATTTTCCATTTGAGTTTTAAAAAATAATATAGAGTCAATTATAGAAGTCCCATGGAACTAACACTGACTTCATAATTAAAGTTGTGACAGTTTTCATTATCAGCCCTTTTTTGTCACTCCATATGCTAACTCTTTCATTAAGTGAAATAAATCATTAAGAGAAACTGTCTGAGTTGTAGAATTTAAAAGGACATTGTGAAAAAAAACACTTCACCTATTTTAATAGCCTCACTTTAGATTATAACAACCTACATTATTTTAAAAATATAATTTACTTATTACGCTATCAAGTATCAGAGGGGTAGTCGTGTTAGTCTGGATCTATAAAAAGCAACAGAGTCCTGTGGCACCTTTAAGACTAACAGATGTATTGGAGCATAAGCTTTCGTGGGTGAATGCCCACTTCATCAGATGCATGTCACATGCATCCGACGAAAGCTTATGCTCCAATACATCTGTTAGTCTTAAAGGTGCCACAGGACTCTCTGTTGCTTATTATGCTGTGTATTTCTTCTGTTTCATTCAGCTATGGACAATGAGGGCCTGACTTTTAAAACCAGGTGTACCCATTTTAGAAGTCAGACCCTTAAAAATACCAGTTTGACTTTGAAGTTCTCCATGCTGCCGTGTTTGTGTTGCAGCTACTACAAGGGAGTATCTATTTGATAAAAACAATATTTCCATGACTATTAAAAATTGTAAACATTTTATATCAGTCTTTGGTTTTCTGAAAAATTAGTTTCCAAAAAACCAAAAACTGGACTACATTATAGCTGGTTACGCCTTTTGCCCATCCATAACTCAGACAGCATTATCTAGAAATAGCTTTAAATCAGTTTTCAAATGCTTTGAATTCTTGCTCAGATAATTACCTCTTTAATCCCTTTAATGTTTTATTTTAGATATTATCAAAGTATAATCCCAAAACAGATACACCTACAGTAATGAAAATGGAGACCAAAATAGGAATTGCTACAAGATTTGAAAGGAATATCCCAGATTATTGCAACAAAGAGAACAGGTGAGAGTGAATTCAAATGATCACTGCATAGGACAATGTTTATTAATATCTGAACCCAAATCTGAGGTTAATGAAAGCCAAGGTCTTCAGATCTGACTGTCTCTATCATGTGGAACCTACTCAAACTGGAAAATTTAAAATCTTTAGAAGGCACAAAATTTGCAGAAAGACACAATTTATCTAGGGTATCCAACACAGCAGTGTCTGGCGGGGGGGTGAAGGTGGGGAGAGAGAGAGAGAGAGAGAGAGAGAGAGAGAGAGAGAGAGAGAGAGAGAGAGAGAGAGAGAGAGAGAGAGAGAGTGTGTGTTATATATATATATATATATGTGTTTTTTTCAAAATGCAACACTAACAAAGCTGGAAATCAATATGAAAAAAAGGATCACATACCATCAGAAAATTGCAAGAAACTAGTACAATCAGAGGAAACTACTACAGAAAACACAAGATAGTCTGAAGTTAAAAACATCTACTTACTTTTTTCTTGCCTGAACATTTTTATTAATAAGTGCCATTGTATAGTCTTCATTCAAACACATGGTATGTTCACTAATGCCAAAATGTTCAAGCTTTGGAGTTAAACACTCATAATCATCCATCTTTAATGTACATTTTGGTGTTTTGGGCACTATATATGGGGTCTGTTTGAGAGTTGGAATTCTATTTCTTGAATCTTCTTTATGCATATTTGTATGGGATTGTACATCCATCACATCCCAAGTTCTGGAGAATGCGTACTGTGAAAGACCGAAATCTGAAAGCTGTGGGTTACGCAGGGGATCCTTAGGCACAGATGTTTTCCCAATACAAGCAGGAAAGCTAGACATATCTTCCACTTTCTCTTGATCAGAGTTAGCTTGGTCAGATACCTTAGATGCATGGTTAACTTCCTCCTCGTCCTCCACTGTTTTATTAAAAACAAAGGATACTTCAGAAATTTCAGTTACCACTTAAGAACTGTTTATAGACTAAGAAAACAAGACTTATTTTGTAATCCTAGGCTAAATATGATATATAATGGACTTATTTTCATTTTACTTCTTAATCTCTGCAATCAGATATGCTGGCACAGTCCCCTGCTCTTGTGCAGAGGTGCCGTGTAGTCAATGGCTATGGTTGTAAAATTGAAATCCTGTTAAATGTAACAGGAATCCAAAGGAACTTCTGGTGTACTTATTTCAATAAAGAAATGGTTAAAAGAAAAGAATATTTTAACTCTCCTACACAATGATCACTAAAATCTGAAAACTATAAAAAGCAAATTAATATGTACCAAAATGTTGAGGGCTATGGAGGGAGAGAGAATAATGTTTACTTTTAAACAAACAAACAAAAAAAGGCAATTCATTTGAAAAATGAAGTAAATATTTTCTTGATACTAGAAGGTGCCACTGGAAATGACACGAAACCCTACAATGGAAAGGTAGTTAAAAACACACATTTTCTCAAATTCAGGGAATATTATTTGGAGAAGGAGGAAAGATTATAGAAGAAAGTGTAGCAACAGCTGGACTGCTCTTAAGAAAAACAACACTGACAAAGAGTTAATAGAAAACTGAAAATGTGCACAAGCACAATGTAAAAAGATCAAGAGGAACGAAGAAGATCCCACTGCAAAGGTAACTGAGTGCCCAAATCCTACGTTATGTTCAGAAACTAAGACACTCAAGAAAACAACACTTGCAAATTCCTACAAATCATAGCAACTAAAAGAAAGCCATTCAAATGATAGTATAAGTAGCAGGAGTGCCAGCGGTGACACTTCTGAAAATGCTTTAGTATAGCACATATTTACTGATTTTCTTTAAAATTTAATATAATACTGTTAAGGGTTTATATTAGTCCTCAAGTACTACTGGGATTTTTATATCAATAAGGAGTAGACTGGGGAAAGTTGAGGCAACATTAAAGAAGAAGAGACACCACTAGATAATCATTTGGTTTTGCCTAAGGCCTTTGTCTGTGCAAAACTGGTTTAGCACTGTGATTTTAAAACAATTTAATTAAACTGGTGCAAGCTGCTGGATGGACACTTATTTTGGTTTAAACCAGCTTTATTTCAGTTTGATTTAAGCTAAACTGAAAAAAGCCATTCAAATCAACATAAGAGTACAGGGGTATGAACTGATTTAAGTGAAACCAGTGCAATAGCTCATGTAGACAAAGCCTCTGCTAGGATAACAAATTGAGTTAAGAAGACGTGTTACATGTTTTAACATGCTGTTAATTATCAGTTAGTATTCAATATAGAACAAGACAGTTATGTTTAAAAACCACATCAAATTGTCTTAACTCTAGAACCTTTGTCATTTTGTCCATGTGTTTACAGCACCCAGCACAATGGGACCCCAAATCTTTGAGTATTACTGTAAAACAAATACTACTATGGCCCACATTAATGACACCTGAAATGAAAGATAGATTACAAGGTCAGGGAGTGTAATTTTATGCATGTTACTGTAATATTTAACTTGTCCATGCAACAAGGGTAAAAATTTCAAGTTGCATACTATTTCAAGGGTTTACGAATAGACCTACTGTTAGAAATGTTAATGCAAAGAAATCTGGCTAAGCCTGTATTCTGTTTTGTAACTAGTTTATAATATTAGCACATTTGGTCTGTGCTTTAATACAGAGATGCTTACAATTAGGGCAATGTTTTATCAGAAATCACATTTTTAATCTTCCAAAGGTTCTACAGTATTTTCAAGTAGTATTACCTGAGTTATCTTTAACAAGTGGTTGATAACCATATTTCTGGAACAGTTCTCTTATTTTTTCAAGATCTGTTGTATTTCTTTGCATCAGTACTTTAATGGCCTTCATGAAATCATAAGTTTCTTGTCTTTCAGAGCGACTCTGATCAACGGTAGCGTTAACATCACCCTTTGAAGGAAAAAAGTAGAGGCGTGAGTTTTAAAATACTAATTTACAAATAGCTTTGTTCTTCCCTAGTTTTGTTCAAAGATCAGTGGGGAATAAAGTATACAATATATTTATTGTATGCTTCATCAAATGGGTGAGTGTATTGACTCTTTAAACAAAGGCTTCTTTTATTCAAAAGGCTAGTCACTGAAGATACACATGTAAAAAACAAATGCAAAATTTTTAAACAGCTTTTAAACATCTTCTCTTCAGAACACACTTTGCTTTGGTTGAAATTTTCCTGGCTGTGGGGGGTATGTACCGGGACCCCTCAACACCCAGCCCTCCCACCATGTATGTACTTCCCCAGATCACTCCTAGAATGTTTTCTAAACATAAATACAACATTTGCTACTCTCTAGTCCTCTGGCACAGTAGCTGCTGTTAATGAGAGATTGCATATTTTGGCTAGAAGCTCAGCCACTTAATACCTGAGCTCCTTTGAGGGTAATTTTCAGCTGTTGTTCTTGAAAGTTTATACATCAAAGTTGCCAGTAAAAAAAGCGTTAATAAATATGTGCAGCTGTTGGCACCCAAGAGCCGATAGATAAAATCATCATCAGCTGCACTTCTGCTTCTACACAGGCCTCCTCCCTTTACCCAGTTCCCCATCCCTACTTAATCATTTCAAAACTAGGAAATGCACAGATCTTTGCTATGAAGTAGTTTTGTTGCTACACACAACATATTTGACACAAAATCAGTAAATGAAAAGTTAAGCCACCTAACAGTACATATGTTCTATTCCTCCACCCAAAGGAAACTTACCATTATCAAAACTACTGTGCACCAGTCCATGTACCACAACTATAACACTGTCCTAGGGAAGCCAGCCTTCCACCACCCACTTTACCAAACTACCTTCTACTAACCCAATACACTCTTACCTAATATCCACAACTAATAACGTTGGGAGGAGGTACTTTGATTAAAGGGGTATGTGGAGAAGGCTGGGTTGAGTGAGGCAGTTATGGGTGTGGTGTGCTATGTATGGTAGTTGTGGTAATAGTAAATAGGTGCCCATACGTGATGGAGGGAAGTATGTACTATTAGGTGGGTTAACTCCATTTAATTGCTTTTGGGAGTGTGTCAAGTATACGTGTCACAACCATACCAGCTTCACAAAGTTTTCTGTATATTAATAAGGAAACCAAAAAGTGTACAAACTCAATGTTTTTATTTTTTTGCTTTGATAATGGGAAGGAAGTGGAACACAATATTCACCACCTTCAATTTCCACCAGTTATCTTGCTATATGGAACAACATGCTTATGTCTGAAGTATATCCTACAGCAGAAATATAAAAATATGTACGAAGTTATGGTAGCAATAAAACATGTTGGGAATTTGGGGACTGGAAGGCTCAAACTTTCCCCTATAAGCCAGTACTTCAAATAGACTAATCTGGTTCAAATTCAATCCCAGTGTGCAGAAATGAAGAGTTATTAAAACTTGCTGGCTGGATAGAACATTACAGCACAATTGTCACCATATTTTACAATAACCAGTAGATAGTGGAAGCTCTTAAAAAAGAAGATTTAATCTAAGATGCTTAGTAGTTGACTTCAAACAGAATTTGTAATTCTCAGTCCTTGTCTCTACTTTCTCACTGAGGAAAGGTCCTGAGATATTGCTGCTCTGATATTATGGGAGGCAAAAGATCAGAGCATTGCCCACACAGCAGTTAAGTAGAGTTAGAGTTCCAGATTGTGGGAAGAAAGCATTTCTTCTCATCTAAGGCTCCAGGATTGGATACTGCCCTTTTGCATATTTCAACCAAAATACCTGCAGCTAGCTAGAATGTTAGATAGTGGGGAAGGGAGGAAATTTAAGAGTGATGGAACTGTCAAACAAATTAGAACGTTAGAAGATTTTAGTTGCTTAGGGACTGCTCTCAATGAAGTCATGAGTAAAACACCCACTGAATAGTTTGAACAGACCATTAGACATTGATAATAAGTTTCTTCCATATTTTCCATTGTATTTTTATGTAGTTCACCATAAAACTCTTAAAGCAAGATAACATGTTCACTAGGGTATATATTAGTACATCTAATCTGAACTCCATCAGTGCTACAATTTACTCCCTATCTGAACATTTATGTTAGAAATTTTGGGTTACGGAATACTTCAGTACACTGTCAATTCAAATGTCAATTTAGCCATTGGAACACTTTATCAAGGGTCATGGTGGATTCTCCATCATTGACAATTTTAAAATCAAGATTGGATGTTTTTCTAAAAAATCTGCGCTAGGAATCATTTTTGGGAAATTGTGTGGCCTGTCTTATACAGGAGGTCAAACTAGATGCTCACAATGGTCGTTTCTGGCCTTAGAATCTATGAATTCAATATTTAAATACCAGAGTGAGAAGACAGTAGACAAAATATTTGTGTATTTAAAAATCTTTTTACCATTTTTAACCACCATGTGAAAGCCTGAAACTGGGATCTGTTTGCTTACTAAATTCGGTTTCCCTCTCATGAAGTGCACAAATTGGTTTATTATAAATTCAGTGCCAGCATCTCTATAAACAAAGAATTTACTAAAGTAATTAGTTTGGAAAGCAAATAATTAGGACTTGCAAACTGAAAGAAAACAAGTCAAATTCTGAGTTGTTAACCTTCATGAGTTAGAACTGTAGAATATTTAATATATGATCTGTCAAGTTATGGAAAATAAAAAGATACGTTGCTGTATAGTTTGACAAGCAAGTGATGAGTCATTACCTTTAGAGTCCTGACTTCACAATGCAGGTCATGTAAAACTCTCATTGGAGATTCATCTTCATATTCTTCAATATGCATGTTAATGGAAAACGATTTTGGAAGAAAAACAGAGGTTAATATCTTTTCATTAAGTTAGTCGGTAATCTCAATTATTTCTACCATAGACATATACTTCTATTAGATTCAACATGAAAAACAAAACAAAAACAAATAAATAAATATATAAAAACCAAGTGTAATATTATAAACCAAATGCCCCACATATCATGAGACTGCAGCGTGACAACTGACAATTACACAGGATGCAAAGCCACGGGGGGGGAGAAGAGGAGAGAAATTGATGAGGATCAATTTAGGTTCACTCCATTACTGCTCCAGTGAATGATGCTAGAAAGTCCTGTTTATAGAAGCAGTATCACCACAGGTATAATCTGCTCCTATAAGAATGTGCTGTGAAAATGTGATACCTGTGCCAAATTTCACCTCTTATCAGGGTTAACCTTCAACTCAGTTTGGCAGAAACATGGATACAAACATCTATACCTGCAAAAAGCAGAATCTAATACCAATTCTGACTTGTTTGCTTGCATACAAATGCCAGTGTTTCCCACTTATGCATGTAGGTCAAAAGCAGGCAGACTTTGTCCCTTATATTGGAAATTGAGGTTAATGTGAATGGCTGAAGCAAGAGGGAACATCTGCTATGTGACAAGACATGGCAATGTACAGACCAGGAAAAGTATGAGTTGATAAATCAAATTAAAACCTAGAATCAAATGTGCAGATACGCTATAAAACAAGTAAGCAATGCAAATAGATAGACAAATAGCATAGGACAGACTAGATCAATAAGGACAATACAAGCAGCAATAGGTTTACAATGAAACAGAAAATGTAAGTAAAACCTACTGACTTTAAGGATTAGAGGTAATGGAACAAGGCACTGAACTGTCATCAAAGATTAAATAGAAAAAAAATTGTCATTAATGCAGAGTTAAGGTTGCCCAGTGGTATCTCATGCCCCTCCAAAACTCCAAGTTTAGCAAAACTCAAACTTGTGAAAACGAAGAAATACAAAGTTGAGATACCTGCCCATGCAATATTAACTCTGCCCACCTGGAGCTCCCACTGGGAATTATTGGCATGCTCCTGAGCTGCGTTCATTGTGTTAGATGTAGCTGTACTGAATAGTGGAGAAATTAGTTGGAGCAGCTTGGAAGAAGAGCGATTTTGATATGAGGCAACCTAGGAGGCTGCAGTCTCTGGGGATTTGAGAATCCCTCTCCTTGACCCCTGAGTGTGTGATCAAAGAGATGCAAGTGTACTTGAGAAATCTAGTATCCTTCATTTCAGCACTGCACTCTGTAGGTTAAGCTGGCCTGCTGAACTTTAATGTGATTGCTCATCCCAAGCATGAATAAAGTGGGGAGGGTTGAGCACAAGGTTAACCACCTAGCCTCATAAAAAACCCACACTGATTATAGAAACAGAACCAAGGTATCATTCCGGTAAAAATGGCTGCTCAGCAGAGAACACTGCTGAGCCTGCATGCTGCATGAAGGCTCCTGGTGAAACCAAGTCTGTGGAAACCAGGATCCTGAAAAGTTTGATGCTGGCAGCAAGAAAACACTTCAAAGTTTGTTACTGAAACATCAGAATGATGTTTCAAATATCAAAGATCATGAAGGAGATGGACAACGTTAGATTCGAAATTCTGGGCATCAGCGAGAGCAGACTGACAGGTGCGGTCAAACAGCACTTCAAGCAAGAGAAGCCACATCTCATTTATTCAGGTTATAGTGACAACAAACAATTAGAGGGAGTAGTGCTCTTTATGGCTGATTCTACACAAGGTAATCACTCATCAATTGGGAACATATAAACCAGTGCATCATATACTCCAGACTCCAAACCAGATTCCTAAAAATGTCAATCATACAGTGCTATGCTCTGACAGAGGAACATGGCAATGACGATAAAGATGAGTTTTTAAATTGCCTCCAAAGAGGATTGGCAGAATACCAAAACATGACTTACTCCTTGTGATTGGTGACTTTAAGGCTATAGTAGGATGTGACAAACTAGGAATGGAAAGAGAAATGGATAAGTATGGGTTGGGAGTCATCAGTAGAATTGTAATTGGTGTCCAACCTAGTTCTTGCAAGTACCCAGTTCCCTTACAAAGACATGCACAAAGAAACATGGAATTCACCAGATGGCAAAATGACAAACTAGATCAATCACAGCCATAGGTGCGAACTTTCCCCGGCGCCAGTGGGTGCTTGCGCCCCTCCACATCCAGCCCTGCCTCCATCCTTTCCCCGCCCCCATTCCAACCCCATTCACAAAGTCCCCGCCTCAACTCCACCCCCTCCCTGTTCCTATTGGACCCTTTCCCCAAATCCCCGCCCCCGCCTCTTCCCCGAGCGCGCCATGTTCCCCCTCCTCCCCAACCACGCAAAACAGCTGTTTTGTGGTGCAAGCGCAGGGAGCCAGGGGAAAAAAGCGGGAACGCGGCACACTCAGGGAAGGAGGCGGAGGCAAGCTGGGAGGGGGGGGGAAGAGGGGAAGTTGCCGGTGGGTGCTGAGCACCCACACATTTTTCCCCGTGGGTGCTCCAGCCCCGGAGCACCCACGGAATTGGCGCCTATGATCACAACTGCACTAGTTTGAAAGTCAGGTCATCTGTCCAAGCCTCAAGGGTACATTGAGCAGCAGATGTCAACAGCGGCCAAAATCTTTGCATTTCTAAACTGAAATTCAAATTCAAACTAAATTATCAACTTTAAACAGAAAACAAAAGTGTACAGTGAGAAATTCCTGCTTGAACTGAAAAACAGATTTGAGACATTGCCAGAGGCAGAGGAAGGTGAGAGACAACAGACCTGAGCAGTGCTCAGACTTCCAGAGACAATGTGATTTAACCTGCAGCAGCCACAGTTGGGTATCAGTGCAGACAGAGCAAGAACAGGGTAAGCCAAGAAATGTGGCCTCTCATCCATGAAAGCAAAGTACTGACAGGAAAACTCCTGAATTCTAAGATCAATGAAATATTGGAAAAAACAAAAGAGGAGAGCAAGAAAGCAGTGAAAAGCAATGCAAAGAAAGATAAATGGAGATATGTTGAAGACCTAGCAGCTGAAGCTGAAACTGCTGCTATGATAGAAAGTCAGAGTTGTTTACCAAGTGAAAATTTCAAAATAGGAAATAGGCCAATAAAAAGCAAAGATGGGAAAATGCTTACAACTGAGGTAGGCCAGAAAAACAAATGAGCAGAACATTTCAAAGAAGTTCTCAACAGACAAGCCCCATTTCAGCACCAGATTTCGATGAAACATGCAAACTGGATCAACTCAATATTAACATTGGCCCAACAGAGATGTCAAAAGTACAGGTTGCAATCAAGAAACTGAAATATAAAGCGTTGAGAGATGATCAAGTCACAGCAGAAACACTAAAAACTTGATCCCATCACCGTAACAAAACAGACAGTTGGTCAATGAAGGTTTGGGAAAAAAGAGACCCCCCCTAATGACCAGTGAAAAGATAGAATCATTGTCAGAATATCCAAAAAGGGTGATCTTACTGACTGCAAAAATGGGAGAGAAGTTACATTACTCAGTTGTAGGGAAAGCCGTCTGCTGAGTGACACTACGCAGGAAGAAAGGCAGTGGGTACAAAGTTTAGAGAAGAACTCAGGCCCAAGACATCCTGCGTAGAGGAGATATTTATACTAAGGACCATCATAGAAGAATGTCTAACCTGGGAAGCTCCCCTCATCATCAATTTAATTGATTTTTCAAACGACATTTGAACAGCCTGCACAGACATACATTGTGGAATGTGCTTCAGTCCTACAGAATCCCAGCTACAGCTGTCACTATTATCAAGGCCATGTACAAAGATGCTGTAAGGGTAAACAACCAGACAAGGTAGTTCAATTTGGACTCTGTCATAAAACAGGGCTGCATTTTATCACCACTATTTGCATTGCCATAGACTGGATAATGAAGAAGGGTACTGGCAACACAAACACTGATATAGCATGGCAAATGCCTAGAAGACCTAGACTTTGCTGATGATATTGAACTACTGAGTGACACTCCTGAGAAGTTACAAAGATAGACAATCTGGCAAAAACAACAGGCCAAGCAGGGCTCAAGATTAGTATGCTAAAACAAACATCCTTGAAGCCCAGTCATCTAGCAGTAAAATCACACTAGAAGGCAAGAACAAAAAGTAGAACAGTTCACCTACGTAGGCAGCACCATATTGGCCAACAGAGACTTCAAGAAGGAAGTGAGATCAAGGATAGGAAAGGCAACACAGCATTTACTAAACTTAAAAACGCATGGTAATCAAAGAAATACATAGGCTTGGCAGAACTTTTTATTTTATATAACTTCAGCAGAAATATCAATGTTTATTTTAAAACATTTTTAATTTTTGTCTATTTAAATGTTCAGTTGTGAGAAATTATATGGGGTGTCAGACAATTATTTAATGACAGCAGATGTTGAGATTCAAAAATGTAAAGCTCTATAACCATTAAAACACGAATTGTCAATATCATGTCAAAATATACAAAGTAAATACCTTTAAATCAAACTCTAATAAATTCTCAAGCAGAATTTCTTACTTTGCCTATCGGTAAGTTTCAATCATCATCTATGGCAATATTTTTTCATCAGTTTGTGTGTGTATAGTGAAAATGACATTTACTGACATGTAGCAATAAAAATCTAATCCTTCCAAGCTTACATATATAGCATCAGAACAAAACTGAGAATTTTCAATTCAAACATAATCTCTGTGCGAATGTATGGCTTTGAAAGCTGGCTATCTACCAAATCATTAGACAGAAAAATTAGATACATTCAAAAATAAGTGCCCACAAAAGATTTTGGGCATTGGTTGGAAAGACTTCATTATGAACACAAGATCCGAGAAATCACTAACCAGCCGATTGTTGCCATCAGAATCAGAAGGAAGCACGGCACATATTTGGGACAAGAACTCTGGGTGCCAACACACAGATTCCCACATGAGGCTGTCAAGTGGAAAACAACTGGTTTGAGGAAACAAGGTTGCCCAAGAGAAACCTTCAGAAGAACCCTTAGAAGGGCAGGCAAAACAGTTGATCAACTCTGTAGAGCAGATGAAAGCAACAGAAAATGACAAAGAAGAACGGAAGAGACTAGTTTCCGCCCTGTGCACCAACAATGGCACGGGAAGGATGTAATGTAATTTATTTATGTTGTTTGTGTCACAGCTTTGCGAACAGGGGCCGTTAACAGGGAATTTCGAGAGGGAGTTCTCCAGGTGAAGGAGGAGCAAATACAGGACCCTTGAGGTAAGTGGCTGTCTGTACTGTCTTTCTGTTTGGGGGTTACTTGCTGTGTGCTGAGCTTGTGTTTGTCTGTCTGTTTTGTTTGAAGGACCATATGCTGTGAGCTTCTAAACAAGGTTTGAAATCTAGAAGCCTCTGTTCATTGGCTGAGCCTTAGTCAGGGGGCGGAGCTATCAGGAAGGCCAGGGCTTTATAAAGCAGTGAGTCGGCGACCAGGGAGCTTTGCGAATAGGGGCCGCTAACAGGGAGTTTGGAAGGGGAGTGGGAAGGGGGAGAGGTACACTTGCCATTCTTTAAAACCTTTAAACTAAACTATGATCAAAACGTCTTGATTTAAACAAAAACCCTCTCATTAACCTAGGTAGCTGTAGGAGAGAATGCAGGCAGAAGTCCAGCAGCGGAGTGGGGGCTATCCTGTTTATTGCACTCAGTGTAGCATGTATAATTACCTGCCCTGTAAGCGGGTAGCGTATGTGTGCAGTCGGTGCAAGGAGCTCCTGGCCCCCAGAGACCGCGTACGGGCTTTGGAGACCAGGGTGGCGGAACTGGAGGAGCTAAGGGAGGCAGAGAAGTATGTTGATGAGGCTTTCTGGGACACTGTAGATTTGTCCCACCTCCGGTCAGACAGCCCCTGTGCTGTTAAGGAGGATGAAAGGCTCAGGGAAGGAGAGCAGTCAATGGGAGCAGAGGGAAACCTTCCCGTAGTTGGGACCCTCCTTTCACATAATGTTGGGGTATCCTCTCGCACTGAGGTTACCTCTCTGGGGGAGGAAACTCCAGTCATTAGGAAAAGGCAGGTGTTAGTAATGGGAGATTTGATCATTAGAAACATAGATAATGACTGGGAGAACCATATGGTGACTTGCCTGCCTGGTGCGACGGTTGTGAATTGCTCGAGGTATCTGCATAGACTTATGTGTAGTGCTGGGGAGGAGCCGGTGGTCGTGGTACATGTAGGTACCAATGACATAGGGAAGGGTAGGAGAGACGTCCTGGAGGCCAAATTTAGGCTGCTAGGGAAGAGACTGAAATCCAGGACCTCTATGGTGGCATTCTCAGAAATGCTTCCAGTTCCACGGGCAGGGCTAGGTAGGCAGGCAGAGCTTCAGAGTCTCAATGCGTGGATGAGACGATGGTGTAGGGAGGAGGGGTTTAGATTTATTAGGAACTGGGGAAACTTTTGGGATACGGGGAGCCTATACAGGAAGGCTGGGCTCCACCTAAACCAAAGTGGATCCAGACTGCTGGCACTTAACATTAAAAAGGTTGCAGAGCAGTTTTTAAACTAAGAGAGGGGGGAAAGCTGATTGCTGCAGAGGAGCACGTGGATCGGACAGAGACTTCTCTTAGAGGAGAGTCTATTGATAGAGATTCTCTAGGTTTTAGTCAGGAGGAGAGGATAAAGTATGGGCCAGATCAGACGAGAAACATTCACATAAAGAATCTGACACATCAGAAAAGGGCAGACAAATAAACAGTGACAAGTTTTTAAAGTGCTTGTACACAAATGCTAGAGGTCTAAATAATAAGATGGGTGAACTAGAGTGCCTCGTGTTAAAGGAGGATATTGATATAATAGGCATGACAGAAACCAGATGGAGTGAGGACAATCAATGGGACACAAACATTCCTGAGTACAAAATATATCGGAAAAACAGAACAAGTCGTGCGGGGGGCTAGAAGGGAGGGGAGAGGGGGAAAGAGTGGCACTATATGTGAAAGAAAATGTAGAATCAAATGAAGTAAGAATCTTAAATGAATCCACATGTTCCATAGAATCTCTATGGGATAGTAATTCTAGGCTCTAATAAGAACATAACATATTGACCACCTGACCAGGACAGTGATGGTGACTATGAAATGCTGAGGGCGATTAGAGAGGCTATCAAAATAAAGAACTCAATAATAGTGGGGGATTTCAATTATCCCCGTACTGACTGGGTACATGTCACCTCAGGACAAAATGCAGACACAAAATTTCTCAATACTTTAAATGACTGCTTCTTGGAGCAGCTGGTACAGGAACCCACAAGGGGAGAGGTTTCAGTGGTAGCCGTGTTAGTCTGTATTAGCAAAAAAACCAAGGAGTCCTTGTGGCACCTTAGAGACTAACAAACAAATAAATTTGTTAATCTCTAAGGTGCCACAAGGACTCCTCGGTTTTTTTCACAAGGGGAGAGGCAATTCTCGATCTAGTCCAGAGTGGAACGCAGGATCTGGTCCAAGAGGTAACTCTAACAGGACCGCTTGGAAATAGTGACCATAATATAACAACATTTAACATTCCTGTGGTGGGAAGAACCCCTCAGCAGCCCAACACTGTGGCATTTAATTTCAGAAAGGGGAACTATGCAAAAATGAAGAGGTTAATTAAACAGAAATTAAAAGGTACAGTGACTAGAGTGAAATCTCTGTGAGCTGCATGGACACTTTTCAAAGACACCATAATAGAGGCCCAACTTAAATGTGTATCCCAAATTAAAAAACACAGTAAAAGAACTAAAAAAGAGCCACCATGGCTTAACAACCATGTAAAAGAAGCAGTGAGAGATAAAAAGGCATCTTTTAAAAAGTTGAAGTCAAATCCTAGTGAGGAAAATAGGAGCAGAAACACTGCCAAATTAAGTGTAAAAATGTAATAAGAAAAGCCAAAAAGGAGTTTGAAGAACAGCTAGCCAAAAACTCAAAAGGTAATAAACAAGATGTTTTTTAAGTACATCAGAAGCAGGAAGCCTGCTAAACAACCAGTAGGGCCCCTGAACAATCGAGATAAAAAAGGAGCACTTAAAGACAATAGAGTCACTGCGGAGAAACTAAATTAATTCTTTGCTTCAGTCTTCACGGCTGAGGATGTTAGGGAGATTCCCAAACCTGAGCCATCCTTTGTAGGTGACAAATCTGAGGAATTGTGACAGATTGAAGTGTCAGAGAAGGTTTTGGAATTAATTGATAAACTTAACAGTAACAAGTAACCGGGACCAGATGGCATTCACCCAAGAGTTCTGAAAGAACTCAAATGTGAAATTGCGGAACTATTAACTATGGTTTGTAACCTGTTCTTTAAATCAGCTTTCATACCCCGTGACTGGAAGATAGCTAATGTAACGGCAATATTTAAAAAGGGCTCTAGAGGTGATCCCAGCAATTACAGACCGGTAAGTTTAACATCAGTACTGGGCAAATTAGTTGAAACAATCGTAAAGAATAAAATTGTCAGACACATAGAAGAACATAAATTGTTGGGCAAAAATCCCTTCTGTAAAGGGAAATCATATCTTATTAATCTATTAGAGTTCTTTGAAGGGGTCAACAAACATGTGGACAAGAGGGGATCCAGTGGACATAGTGTACTTCGATTTCCAGAAAGTCTTTGACAAGGTCCCTCACCAAAGGCTCTTACATAAATTAAGTTGTCATGGGATAAGAGGGAAGATCCTTTCATGGATTGAGAACTGGTTAAAAGACAGGCAACGAAGGGTAGGAATAAATGGTAAATTTTCAGAATGGAGAGGGGTAACTAGTGGTGTTCCCCAAGGGTCAGTCCTAGGACCAATCCTATTCAACTTATTCATAAATGATCTGGAGAAAGGGGTAAACAGTGAGGTGGCAAAGTTTACAGACGATACTAAACTGCTCAAGATAGTTATGACTATAAGGAAAAGTTATTTACTTATTCCCATAATACAAGAACTAGGGGTCATCAAATGAAATTAATAGGCAGCAGGTTTAAAACAAATAAAAGGAAATTCTTCTTCACACAGCGCACAGTCAACTTGTGGAACGCCTTACCTGAGGAGGTTGTGAAGGCTAGGACTATAACAGAGTTTAAAAGAGAACTGGATAAATTCATGGTGGTTAAGCCCATTAATGGCTATTAGCCAGGACAGGTAAGGAATGGTATCCCTAGCCTCTGTCTGTCAGAGGGTGGAGATGGATGGCAGGAGAGAGATCACTTGATCATTGCCTGTTAGGTTCACTCCCTCTGGGGCACCTGGCATTGGCCACTGTCGGTAGACAGGATACTGGGCTAGATGGACCTTTGGTCTGACCCGGTACGGCCTTTCTTATGTTCTTATGACCAAAGCAGACTGTGAAGAACTTCAAAAAGATCTCACAAAACTAAGTGATTGGGCAACAAAATGGCAAATGAAATTTAAGGTGGATAAATGTAAAGTAATGTACATTGGAAAAAATAACCTCAACTATACATACAATATGATGGGGGCTAATTTAGCTACAACTAATCAGAAAAGAGATCTTGGAGTCATCGTGGATAGTTCTCTGAAGATGTCCATGCAGTGTGCAGCGGCAGTCAAAAAAGCAAACAGGATGTTAGGAATCATTAAAAAAGGGATAGAGAATAAGACGGAGAGTATCTTATTGCCCTTATATAAATCCATGGTACACCCACATCTTGAATACTGCGTACAGATGTAGTCTCATCATCTCAAAAAAGATATACTGGCATTAGAAAAGGTTCAGAGAAGGGCAACTAAAATGATTAGGGGGTTTGGAACAGGTCCCATATGAGGAGAGATTAAAGAGGCTAGAACTTTTCAGCTTGGAAAAGAGGAAACTAAGGGGGGATATGATAGAGGTATATAAAATCATGAGTGGTGTGGAGAAAGTGAATAAGGTAAAGTTATTTACTTGTTCCCATAATATAAGAACTAGGGGCCACCAAATGAAATTAATGGGCAGCAGGTTTAAAACAAATAAACGGAAGTTCTTCTTCACACAGCGCACAGTCAACCTGTGGAACTTCTTGCCTGAGGAGGTTGTGAAGACTAGGACTATAAAAGGGTTTAAAATTCATGGAGGTTAAGTCCATTAATGGCTATTAGCCAGGATGGGTAAGGAATGGTGTCTCTAGCCTCTGTCAGAGGGTGGAGATGGATGGCAGAAGAGAGATCACTTAATCACTATCTGTTAGGTTCACTCCCTCTGGGGCACCTGTTATTGGCCACTGTCAGCAGACAAGATACTGGGCTGGATGGACCTTTGGTCTGACCCAGTATAGCCATTCTTATGTAGTGGGGCCCTGGAGATAGTCTGCAGTTACATGGAAGAGAACTCGTGATCTGAGTTTAATGAAGGGTAAATACAACTATAGCGTTAGTTGGTATCATGTGCATAAGGGTGAAGGGTTTGTAAAAAAAGAGGTTGTATTCTTCTTCCCGGGGGAGGGTTACTGCATGTCCTCCAGGAACTCAGTCTATGTCTACACTATCACTTATGTTGGCAAAACTTGTGTTGCTCAGGGGTGTGAATATTTCACTCCCTTGAGCAACATAAGTGACGCTGGCATAAATGCTAGTATGCACAGGGTTATGCTGCCGACACAGCTTCTGTCCCTCGCGGGGTGGTTTTTTTATGCTGAAGGGAGAGCTTCACCACACAGTGCTGCAGCCCACAACTTAAATATGCGAGAACGAGGTTAACAAAATAAGTTTAAGCAAACTTTTCACGTGTAGGTAGTGCTGCATCACTATTATTTTCTAGAAGAGAGGTATCATATTTTTTAAACAATTTGCTAGTTTCCACAACTCATAATCACAAATTTTCCTTTTTTTTTTTTATATCAAATGTTAAAAAGGCCATTCTAGGAACATACCATTCAAGATTTAACCCACAACATACAGAAATTTCAACAAAGAAAAATAGTCGCAAAACAAAAAAAGTTAAAGTTTTGAACAAGGCATGTGGCCTTCAAAGTCTATAGATCTCAGCATTCAACATTCCATCTTAATCCAAATATCTATATTACATCAGAAACTAGAATCTGCATCTCCATACAAAAGAGCAGGATGGAAATACTTTGACCGCTCTTGTAATGTGTTTTTCTTGCTGAGAGCACAAAACTAACTGCTTTTACTGAAGTACCAGATTTGAGGTGCAGCCTCTCACACACTTACGTGTATCTTCTCTATTTAATGCTTGTTCAAGTTGCTCAGCCTCTTTCTCCAAAGTGACAGCTAAAGCACGCAGTTTGCTGAAGAAATTTCCTGTCACCTCCATGATGAAGAAAATCACTAGAGAAGACGAGGTAAACACCTATCAGCAACTTAATAGTTGACATTTACATAGGCCATCTCTTGCATAAGAGATCTATAGACTACAGCATGAAGCACAGCAGTGGGGTATGAAGGGAAATTTTACTCATGAATACCACAGGAAAACCACACTCTTACAAAGTGCCATAAATCATTTCAAGAGACAAGGTGGGTGAGGCAATATCTTTTATCAGACCAACTTCTGTTGGGGGGCGAGACAAGCTTCAGGTCCTGAAGAAGAGCTCTGTATAGCTTGAAAGCTTGTCTCGCCCCCCAACAAAAGTTGATCCGATAAAAGATATTACCTCACCAACCTTGTCTCTCTAATATCCTGGGACTGACTGACATGGCTACAAACTACACTGTATATAAGTGGCTTAAGGTCATCTCTGAAAGATGCAACTGTATAGCACTCCATATATCCACTAAGACAGGGGGTACCAAACTGTGAGCTTGTTGGAAATGGGGGATGCTAAAAAACTAAAAAGTGTTTCAGTTTCAAATGAACAGTCGCTGCATGCAGTGCAGTGCTCCAGCATACGCCCATGAAACAAAATGCACTCTCCTGGCCATATTCATGATGGTGAATAACATCACCAACCATGCTGGCATAAAGTTCTACTGAGCAGTATATTTGCACACGGAGACTGGGCAGATGGGTGGTGTAATCTCATGTGGCACCAAGCTGGCTGGCTTCCTGCTATGCCTAGCCTGAGCTTGTACCTGTGATGCTGTATAAAAAGGAATATAACTAATTACACTAATACAGTCACCACTGTTACAGATTGCAATAAATCCTGTACAAAGTATGTCATATATCAATGGAAAAGTTATACTATATTTAGTATGATTATTCTGTTTAAATCCAGGTATCATCATTGTACCTGAAGTTATGAATTCAGGCAGTCTTCGACTTTACGACATTCGACTTACGATGAATGGTACTTACAGTGTTTCTGAGTTGACACCCTGATTTGACTTACAATTGGTTTTGACTTTATGATGCTTGGTCCCACAATGGAGTGTACTGCGGTTACAAGTTACAACGCAATTTTCAAGAACCAATTGTGTCCTAAGTCCGAGGACTGCCTGTATTATACAACCCCAGGAGGGGGGCCAGAAGCCTCAGCCCATCCGAGTCCCACTGCCCCAGGAGGCGGGGGGAAGGGGGTTGCCACATGACTCAGTGAGGCATGAAGGACATGTGATCTAAGACTCCATCTTTTTGTCAGTAACTTTCTAGGCACATGGGCTGAGGGTATAAAATAGGAGACTGACATCACTGCTTTGTCTTCTTTCTTGCTCCACTTCTCTAGATTGTGATTTCTAACAAGGAAGCTTTGGAAAAACACTGATGATCCCCAATCTTTTTAGGTGATCCAGGGAGATTTACTGCACGCTAGCAGAATCACCATCACTGCTATTATCCTGACCTACAGACTCTGAAATCAACTGTATATGATTCCTTTAACCATTTAATAACCCTCTTCTTTTCTATTAATAAATCTTTAGTTTTTAGTTAACTAAAGGAATTGGCTGCAGGGTGATATTTGGTAAGATCCTGAAAGCATATACTGAGCTGGGAAGAGAATTAGCAAGAATTTAGTTTAAATGTAAATTAAACGAGTTAAAGTCAAGCCATTAACAGCAGTTCAGCAGCACAGAGGGGGCATGGATCGCACTCCCTGTCAGTACGCAGCCTGGGGAAACCAACCAGTGGACCAAATTCAGTGATGAATCCTAGTCACGTGCCACCTGAGGCAGGTTATGCATAGGCTAAGAAGGAAAAGCGACACAGATGAGGATGTCATTTATGACACATTTCATGTGTTTGTCAAGTTACAAGACACACAGAACTAATGACATCAAGCTTCACGGTGTTTCTTTCTGACAGGCTGTCTAGATTTAAAGAGATTGTCATAATCACACATTTTATACTTCCTGAGGCATTTATTTTACTGAGAGTCCATAAGTACTGAAGCCAATTAAGGCCCCCCCAATAAATGCACCCAGAGAGGAGCAATGTGCATGTGGCATTTCACACATCAGTTGCAGGAGAGGGGCCTGGGAACTCCCACAGCGGGAAAAGCAGACATTTCCTGGGATTTGTATCTCTGCAATGACGGTGAATCCTGAGATTTCAGCCAGGCCCCTTTGCCGCCCGGGGGCCGTTGTTAGATAGGGACACTCCCTGACCGGATGGCACATAGTGTTTGAATGTCGGGGGCGCACCAAGGTATGGTGCAAATTAAAGTAGTTTCAGAGCCCTGCAGAGGGGCTCGGTTACTGCGCTACCCCCTCCCCCGGCCTCACAATAGCCCCCCACTCCGCACGTGTCTGTGTGTGGGGCGGGGGGCTCACCTAATGCAATCACACACACACACACCGGGTGCGGGAGCGAGGGCTCAGCTAACGACCCCGCCGGGCGCCAGACTGTCTCCCTGCTTAGCTCGGCACGGGGCAGAGAGCGGCTCCCCAGCCCCACCCGACAGCGCGCGGCCGAGCCGTTACCCGCAGCCGCTCTAGGTTCGCTCGCCCGGGTCCGTCCCTTGCTGGTGGAATGGAAACAAAATGACCCACCGCCGCCACCGCGCGCCTCGACCTTTGTTTGAATGCCTGAGCAGAGCGAACGCCATTGGGCGCGGCGAGGCCCCGCCCCTCCCGCGGCGGCGCGCCTAGTCTCGCGATAGAATCGAGCGTCCGTGGCGTATGTCTCGCTCGCGCGGCGCTGATCCTGTGTAGCGCCTGGTGTAGGCCGTGGCCGTCTTGTCCCCGGCCCACGCGGAAGTGACCAGGCTGCGGCGAACGAAGCCGGTGACCGGGGGGCTGCGGTCGGTGAGGCCGGACCTCGCCTTCGGGTAAAGGGCTCCAGGCGCGGACAGCCCCTCACCCCCGGGCCTGTCACTCCCTAGCTCGCGTGGCGCGGCCTGTGCCCTCCCGCGGGGCAGCCTGCGCGGGGGGCGGTAACTGCAGTGGGGGCGGGGTGCTAGTCACAGCGCGATGGGGAGCGTAACCTGCGCCCAGGCAAGCGACGCGATTCGGTGCCGCGGGGTGCAAAGCTGCATCTCTGGGAACGTGTATCCAGCCTGCTAGAAGGCGGTGACTCTGGCCAGGATTTAAGGGGGGCAGTGAACAAGTAATTCAAGACGAGAGCCTAGTGTAATGCTGTGGCAAAACGGGCTGCTGCAAGCTTTGAAAATGCCCCTTTCTGTGCATTGGTGAGACAGATACTGGAATCTAGTTCTGGGGCCCCCAGAGTCAACAACTTCTTGGAGAGGATGCAGTGCCAAAAATGATTAAACGGTGGGGAAAAGTGCCTTACAGCTAGAGACTTAATGTTTAGCTAGATTAAAAAAATAAATTAATTAAAAATCAGGCGGTGAGCTGATTGAGGTGTGTAAGTACCTTTACAGGGAAAAAATACCAGGTACTACAAGGTTCTTTTATAAGAACCAAAGAGTGGAAGGTAATGCTGGACAAATATCTATTAGAAATAAGGCATATCACTTACAGGGAGGGTGATTATCCATTGGTTCTACCGCAGAAAGTGGTGGATTATCTGACTGTCATCACATGAAGACTGGATGCCTTTCTAGAAAATATGCTTTAATCAAACAGAAGTTATTGGCCTGGATGCAGGGATACCTGGGTGAAATTCAGTAGCCTGTGTTGTACAGGAGATCAGATTAGAATATCTAATGGTCCATTTTGGCCTTAAAAAAAATCTGTGAAACTCTGATGCATCCATCACTGTAGAAGCTGTCTGAATGGTGGTTATTTCAGGGTGTCAATTTTGTAAACTTTCAGCTTTGTAACACTTTAATGCAGTGTTTCCCAAATCCCAACCAGTGTGTCATCAGGCACGAACAGGTGTGCAGTGGAATTTTTTGAAAAATTAAATGTTAGAACAAGAAGTGGGGGAAAGCTGCCATCTGACTTGCTGTTTGTCTCACTGCCCTGCCTACTTCAGGGGCAGAGCAATCAATTGGAGTTCAATCTCCCTGTCTCCCCTCCTCTGCCCCTTCTCTCCTGCAGCCACTGGCTGGTGGAAGAGCCCCGGACCTCAAGGCGTGCTGCAGCAGAGTAAAGGCTGCTCTAATAGCTTAAAAGTGTTCTGAACAAGTGTTTTAATTGTACAGAAACACTCGCTATTTCTAAGCTGACTTTAATTATTCATAATAAATTTTAAAACTTTATATATAATCTTATTTACTTTAAGGTAATGTTTCTGACCACAGTACTCCTCCAAAAAAGAATTCCTGGGAAACAATGGATTGGAAAATACAGAAGACCAAGAGTGGTTACTCTTTCAATGAAGCGTTCAATGATTCAAAGGCTGGAAGTTGAAGCTGAGAATGAATATTGGCTGAGTCAACCATATATGACACTAGAGCAGGAATATAAACATAATGCAGAGCGGAGGCTTGCAAAATGGGAGGCCGTGAAAAGCCAGGCAATATCTAAGTTTCCTGAACATAGATATGTTGCAGATCATTTGAATCACTTGAATGTGACTAAAAAATGGACAAACTCTTAAATCACATCTGTTCACTTTTGGCATATTTGCAGTGCTCTACTATCTGATCGGTTGTAGGCTGTTCAACACCTCTTTTGGAAAATTTTGTACTTGATATAAAAATGTGGGGATAAGGATGTGAATCAGATGAACATTTGTCTTCTGTTAATGACATTAAAATCAATCATACAGGAAAAATGTGAGTTTTTTTCCCCCCCTTAATCTTAGCTCACTACACAGTGAAAGCTTTCCAAGCATCTCCAGTATATGCCTATCTTCTGTTATAAAGCTGGGGTTTTGTATAGGGCCATGCTGCATTTGGGCCGTGGGAATTGCTGTAAGGCAATTGCTGTTGTGTAGTGGGAGTTTGGCAGGATCGCTGTAAACCAGTTCTTTTCTTCACTAGCTTCCTCCTCAAATGGGGGGGGGGGAAAGCAACCGTAGTAGGTCAACCAGTATTATTGCTGGCCTTTTCCTACCACTGAGTCCCTTTGCTTTATTTGGAGATGAAAATGAATAACTGATGTGGGCATGAGGAGGTCTGATTATGCTATTCTGGGCAGATTGATATCCAAGAATAATAGTATCTAAAAATAATCTGGAGAAACAAAAGGCATTGAGGCCATATTAGGAGTAAGAGTTTCTCATAACTAAATAAGGATTTAGTCATACTTATGGGTATGTTTTATTTGACCCATCTCTTCCCAAAACAGCATCCTATGGTCAAGGAAGCCAATTCCTCTTGTCAACACCATCTATGCAGTGATGCATTTGTATCCAGGATGCATGTGTCCCTGCCCGGGCCTTTACTCTCAAGGGGTTGGGTGGATGGGGGAGCAGCTCCCCGTACAGTGACCCTTGGACTATTCTGAATGTATCTTTGTTTTAATTCTCTATAGTGGCAGCTTTGACTCTGAAATTGCAGAACCAGATTTTCCATTAGACAGATCATTATGATGATTAAAACAGGATAGATTAGAACTAAACAGTTACCATGTTGTCATTTGCTCTTGTTTTGGACTGTAAACCTTGTGGGGCAGAGAGTCTTATCTGTACTGCAAAGCACACCTGCGTATGCCCATCTCTAACAAAATTAGAGAGGAGAATTTTGTCTTCCCTTTACAAATGTTTTAGCTTTCCAACAACAGGTCAAACAAGCTTCCCGCACCGCCACACAAATGCACTACATTTAAACAGTTTATTTTCAGAATATTTCACATTCTTTATTTAGTCACTTTTGCATTCAGTGAGGTCAAGTGTCATACCTTAATACTTTACCACTTAGGAAAAGAGAGCCCCAAAAGGTGCAAGTTTTGCCTAAACCGTGAATTGTAATTTAGATAAAATATGTAGGTCTGAACTCTGATTTACAAAAGTCTGAATGCAAACATTTAACATTAAGTAATAACTAAGAGTACAGTGGTGAAAAAAATATACATATGGAGAAGTTACAAGGTACGATTAAAATATGAAGGAACTCAGGCAAAATTTGTGGTTTTTTTTGTATATTTCATTCATTTATAAAAGCCCATTTAAAAAAAACACTTCAAAGTATTAAACTATAAATGGCAACATGTTTTCTTTGTGCATAGGAATGTTCCTATCGGCAACATACAAAAAATACAATGTGTCATTTATTACATATTTATTCTTGTATAATTAACTTCAGAGACTCAAACAATTAATTGCAAGTGTACGTAACCCACTGAAAATAACTACAAGAAAGTAAGATATGTGCAGACACCCAGGATTTTGCCATTACAGTGCAATGTAGATGACATACCCATTGGCAAATACAGGAGCTGCAGAGATATTTATTTCACAATTTAAATGGGGCAAATTCTTAATAAAGGACTAGCATACATCAGTCTTATCTATCCTCAGTCTGAACCATAATGTAGATTGATCCTAAAAATATTACTGTGAAATCTAATTTTCTCAGAATACCTGACTGGAGCTGATGCAGCAGGAAAAGAGCTCAACAGAGGCATGTTGAGCAATTTAGTATATTGTAACCTAAATAATGTAAACAGTATGAAGTCTGCTGGTCACCATTAAAGTTTTGGTGACAGCAAGCAGGAGATCCTGATACTCATTCCCCAGCACATTTGCATGGGTGCTATGCACTCATCTGAGTTTCTGCTGGTAAATCTCATCTTCTGAAAACCAAGTAATTAAAACAATCTTGTAAACATGGTCAGATTCTGCTACCTATTAGAAACAAGATTCAAGTAACCTCTGCAAAAATCAGTTTTATTAAGTCTAACCTAAAACAAATTTTATCATTACAGTAATGTTCAGATGCACTATAACTACATTCTGCATTTTCATTACATATTATGGCAGCTCTATACTAAAGAAAAATATGCATACAAAAAGCTGTCCCTAATACAAAATAAATGGATAGAAATGAACTTAGTAAACATTTTCAGTATTTTACTAAGCTTTACATACTGCAGCTTCTCTTTGGTATCTATTAGTGATACTGACAAGATGCCCTGTGTGTTGAATATCTAATTACATTTCAGGTATTGTGAACAATGGTTCCCGGGTGATCTGTGTTTACAGATATTTCAGTAATTGAAATATTTGGAGTCTTTTTAAACAGATGTCCGAATCCCTAAAACTTGCCTGGGTTCCACAAACTATATTGTAATGTAAAACTTCATATTCAGAAGATACTTTTGAATTTGGTTGGTTGCTGCTCAAACTGAAGACTGATTGCACTAGCCTTATCCTTCATTAGACAATCTGGCAATAGACCTTAATTGTTACTTACAAATGCTACTTCCATTTCACTGCTGGGGCTCCATTGAGCTGAAATTGCAGTGCTTCAATGATGCAGACAAATGTCCACAAAAATTACTATAAACATACTAAAATCTGTTTCAAGCATGAACTTAGACTGGAATAGTACCTAAAAAACTTAGATACTTAAAACTCATAGAAGTGCAAGTGTTAGTGTGCCTAATTCTGACATATACTGTACGAAGAGTAGCTTGTTATCTATGCATTCCACACAGTTTGGATATGCTTACTAACACAGTAATCAGACAGCTAAAAACATTAGTAATGTCAAAAAATTTCTTCTAGAATTACCTAGTAAAAATCAGTCAGTGGAAGTCTGGGCTCAAAGATTACTTTCTATAAACTGAAGTCAAATTTTGAGATAGTATTCTAAGAATTTAGTTGATAAGAGATAGCATCTCTCTTTTCCTACATTCATCATACAAATTTGCCAAGAATCAGACTACCACTATTTAAAACAAGTCTGATTATGTGGTACAAATTGTAAATGCAGGTACTGTTACATAAGCAAAAGCGGTTCAATTGAATTGAATTCTCTCACAGATTCACTTGTTTCATCTTTCCCCCTTAAGGGACTTCTTTATCATCTTAAGTATTCAGAAATGGGAGAAAACCCTTACATAGGAAGAGAGAAGAGCTTTATATCAGGCTTTTGTCCTCAAACTGGAAGTTTAAAGCACATTACATATATTTAATACAAAATAGCTTTAAGAAACATTAAGCACACAGATTCTAATGGTACCAATATACTCCAGCAATCAAATAACTGGAATACTATTTGTGGCTGCAATGTGGAGGCATCTGAAGGCTTGAGCATTGGAACTGCTAGTCTACACTGGCAATGCTAAAGCACTGCTGTGGCAGCGCTTTAACGTGGCTTGTGTACTCGCAGCAGAGAGCTCTCCCAGCGCTCTAAAAAACCCACCTCCACGAGGGGAATAGCTCCCAGCGCTGGTACACTTTCTACACTGGCGCTGTACAATGCTGAAACTTGCTGCGCTCAGGGGGGTGTTTTTTCACCCCCCGAGCAAGAAAATTGCAGTGCTGTAAATTGCCAGTGTAGACAAGCCCTTAGTTGTCGTCTCAGTATTTCTGTACTTGCACATATGGAACAGCTTTTATAAAACACAATCCAGCACTCACTATAATCATATTATCTCAAGAACACATCCACTGATCCTGAATGGGTGGGGTTCCCTTGATGCAGTGACTGGAAGTCTCTGAGTGATTGAATAGGAAGGCCTGGGCTGAAAGGACTTGCTCAGTAGGTTGCTCTCACAGGTTGTCCTGCCTCTGTAAGGCAAAGCGTGGAAGCAGTGCGCTTACAACTCCACTCAGCAGCAAAACAGCTTCCCCCCCCCCCCTTTCCCCATCTCTTTCTTTCTTGCCAAATTTATTTTTTATTGCTGGCTCTCTCCCCTTCTGCCTTTAATTCACTTTCCTTCACTCAAGTACAGAGTGCTCTTGCCTATGCATGGGAAACTGCCAATAGGGTTGCTCTCCAAATGACAGCCTGGAAGATTTGATCCTGTTTCAGATGCTGTACCTATTGTATACCCAAAGCTCTTATGTCAGTTCTCAAAAAAGACAGCAAAGGTGACTCCCTGTATCAGAGAGATGCACCACTTTGGCCAGTGGATTCTATTTAGTTCTAGGAGTCCATAGTTGGGCACCCTTTAAGATCAGTTTCATGGTATTTCCTTTCCATCAATATGGTCTTTTTTGTGGCAATCACTTCTCCAAGAAGGGTGAGCTGAACCAGGGGGCTCTTTGTTGAACCACCCACTGATGTTTTACATCCTGTAAAAGTGGCCTCAGATACTACCTGCTTTTACATCCAAGCAGAGCTCCTCCTTCACCAGAATCAAGAGTGTGATACTCTCATACTAGTCTTACTCAAAACATCAGAAAATCTGGCAAACTATGGCACTAAAAATCTATCTTTATCTGTATCCAGATCTATATATCAGTAGCACCAATTCTGTATGGAAGTCTCAATTCATTGTTAGTGGCTTATCTGAGATGCAGAGGAAAGAATGCTCCCAAAGAAACTCACTGCTCACTGGAAACCACACACAGACATTTGGCTTAATCTCAGAGGGCTTGTCTATACGCAGCTTTTGTACTGCTTTAAATTGTATTAGTTTAGCAGCCAATATAGTTAAATTGGTGTTAGCCTCTAGTGTGGATGCAATTATACTGGTATACTGAACAGATACAATTAACACAGTGTTTTTAGACTCAAAGGCAGTACTGTTAAGTGAGAGCTTGCCACAGTAGAGACCTAGGTTCTAGTCCCTGATCTGCCAGAAATGACCCTCTGCAGCCTCTTAGATCTTCAATTAGCTCATCTGTAAAATGCAGGGGGAAATACCCATAGTCATGTTTTCTATAATGACAGCTTGGGGTGCTTCACAGCTCTTAATACCCGTCAGTGGAAGAGGGGAGATGAAATCAGGGTCTTGTCGGTCTCACTGGGTTGAGACCGACAAGCCATAGGATATTTTGATGGAGAGATCTCTCTTTCCAAACCTAACATGTTGATTGCTAGAATTTGGTGACTTGTTTTTTTTTTTATTTTCAGTTAAGCAGAAGTTGCCAATATTTGAGACTGGCTGAAAGATTTCAGGGAAAAGGGGTTTGTAGCTCAAAAGAAGGCATATGATGTTTTTTGTGAATTCTGAAGTTGGTAGGTGCTACACTTTTTGTACAAAAGTAGTACAAAATTTTGAGAGACATTTTGCAAGACTTCTGAAAAGTGAAATTTTGGACCATTACATTTCCTTCCATGAGTACACTTGCTAGTGACCAGAGCATGCTTAAAAATTCTCAGATCCCTCCCACTTTAAGCAGTACTTGAAAATATAAAGGAATAGGTACCATTTTAACTCCAGAGAGGACTTAAGGGCCCTGTGAGAGCAAAATCCTGCCCCAACTTTAACCTTCGTGTTTTCATAAAATACACGTTCAGTTTTGGAAGTAATCAGCCCAGGAACAAAAACACATAGGTGGGTCCCTTCATCCCAGATAAACTGCTCTGCTGCGTCCAGTCCCAGTTTCAAGAGGACCCAATTGCACCTATTCAGGATCAGCAGATACCATATAGTGGAATATAGAAATTGACAAGTAAGGGACATTTTTCAAGTTTGCTGGGTGCAATGTCAGTACCACTGAAAAATAAATATCATTAGTAGTCTTTTCTAAATAGGAGTAAGAAATGTGGATATGTTGTTTGCTGTGGGTCTCGAGCTTTGGATGGACTATATTCCCTACATAGGAAACATTTAACTTGCCTTTCATGAACAAGATAAAGAATTATGTAAAGTGCTTATTTCAGCTATTTTTCAGTCACTTCCACTTAAAATGAAAGTAAAAGACAACAGACTAAAGCATAAAATAAACTTCCAATACATTCCCCAAATGCATGATCCAACATTTACATTTCATCACAGATACTTGAACTGTGTCTAAATGGTACTTTAGAGCCAACAATAAAAAAAAAAACCAACCTTCTGTTTTTATTAAAAAGCTAAAGCAAATATAAAACAATGTTTATAAACCATCAAGTGTTAAATATAAAAAGCAGTAATTTCCTCCAGTTTCATTTTCCAATACAGTACAAAACTTACAATAAGTTTTCTGCTGCCACTAGGATCTTGCTGCTCTGTTACTGCCTTGTACATCCCATTTTGCACCCCTAACAGAAAAATGTACTAGTTTGTTAGCTCCTTTCTGTATTGACGATGTTTTGTATGTTGAGAGGCAACTGTAGGAAAAATAAAATTGTTGTTCAGGTTACTATATCTAAATGGTCACTTTAAGGAGTCACATTCCTGATAGGATTAAAGAAATCAAATTACTAGGGGGCCCAATCCTGAAGCAAACAAGTGGAGCCCAAGTGAAAGAGCTTTATCTGCTTGGCATTTTGCTGCAACAAAGCAGGGCTGAAGGAAGGCGTTTTTAACCCCCACAGCACTACAGAGCCAGGGTACAGGGGTAGTAAGTGTGTGACCAGCTACCACTGGGTACTAGGAAGAGATGAAGATACATCGCGCTGCTCTTCTCTTACGTGGTGTTTGGGTCCCATGTAGCTACACAGTGGAGACTCACTGGCCATGCTCTGTGTTTGTGGGCAACACATCCACTTTTCCCCTTTCTTGGTCCCCTGGAGACCTGCTATGGAAGTAACTTCTGCAGTGCACAGGAATACGGGATCTGCCTGCTTGGGTCTTGGCAGATCTATCCCCCCACAGCAGCAATGCATAGTTTCTGCTCTGTTTGGGCCTTGCTCACCCACGTAGGACACTTCAGGATTTGTCTCTTTTGTAGCAGTATATAAGTCAATGTTGCATAAATGCATATTAATAATCTTAAGGCATCTGTCTTACTTCCCTGCTCTGCAGCAGTGCTTATAAGCGTCCATTGTACTGTACAAAAACAATTTCTCATAAATCTTCTTTAACATGTTCACACTGTTCCATTTTACTGAGCAACATCTTCCAAACAAAATTAATATTCAAGCACAAATGTGTCGCAGAAATCTAATTAAAGGAAATAAGTTAATTAGTGGAAGTGTAACATTAACTTTAACAAACATGTAGATCAGTTTCTATTTAAGAATTATATCTACCTACCTTATAATTAATTCTACAAATAACATTTTAAAACATATAATTTCAAGCTCTCTGCCTCTGGTAAGGCCCTGATTCATAAAAGTACTTAAACATGTACTGATCTCTATTCAGGGCAACATTTAAGCACAAGCTTATAGGCTGTCCTAAATAGTGTTGCTTTCCTGAATCAGTTGTATTCTCTTCCTACAGCAGTTGCCCAGCTTCCTGCAAAGGACTTCAGTCTCCCTATTTCTCCTACATGGTGACAGACTTTGGCAACTAGGGAAGTCCAATGGGGAACTTGCAATACAGGACGCCAATAGATGGTCTCTCTAAATTCTCCTTAACAACATAAAATGGTACATCGTAACTAATAACAAACAACAAACAACAGTTGTGTCTGTATACAATCTATTGCTCTTACGAATACTTTCTCATTGCATTTTCCTTACAGAATTCCACCAGCTTTTTTTAAAGTCACTATTACAATCTAAATTAGTCATTGTAAATGTACTCAGGAAATACAGAGTTTTCATGTATGCAGCAGCACACCTCGTATTTCCCAAATATCAAATAAGAAAAGTATATACAGAAACCCTTTCATGCACAGAAAAATAACGTTACTGTCAATTTGAAGTGTGACTAAGCAGAGCCATTTGTTCTGAGTACACAGATCGCTCACTGAAGCAGGATTTACCTCACGCCCACTGCTTTTCTGACCTCATAAGCAAGAGCAAGACAAATCAACACATTGTTTAGCTGCTCCAGAACATCAAGAAAGCATTTAGCTTGGAATTGCGTCTGCAGCAATTTCCTTCCACTGGTGGGTTAAGGCTGGAATTCTTTGGCCTGCTTGCAGACCAAACTGGGGGGAAGGGCTGAGTCTTCTCAGCCCACAAATCCACTGCTACAGGGTTTGCTCCTTCTATCCACTTCTCCAGTTTCATCCCCTCCAGCTGTTATGGCTCTATCCCAGGAACCTCATGCTCAGCTCTATAAATGAGCCTCCAGTTCATTTATCCACCGGACTCTATTCTTAAATCTCAGGGAAGGCTGAACTGAGTTACTATCAGACCTTCATTACTTCTGAAGCAAATAAATCAGAGGATGGTACTATTAAGAGGCAAGGTTCTCTGCTGTTTAATCAGACAGAGGAAGAGACTAGCTATCCCACATATTACTCTGCAGACAGAATGCTACATAGAGCTACACCTCTAGCACTTGTGATGCACTGAAGAGGGAACTTTTTATTAAGAAAATTCAAGACTTTCTCTGAATTCACAGACTGGATATTTTATGGCTTCAGATGGCCAGAAGTAATTTATTTGCTGTTTCTGTGTAAAATAATCAATTACATTGATCTTACCTTTTTCTCATTGAGATAATTGGTCATTAACAGACTGAGATCAGCTTTCCAATGAAACTATAACATGCTTTTTTGCACCTAAAAAGTGAGAGAATCATCATACAAAAGTATGTATTGCACAGACAATGGCTTTAAACCACAAAGTTTACGGTGCTGCATATATTTGTGTTTCTCACCAACAGAAATTGGTCCAATAAAGATATTGGCTCAGCCACCTTCTCTCTCTATTTTACAGAAGTAATTTTTCCCTCCCTTTAAACCAAAGCACAAACCCATCCCAAACCAGAACATCCAGAACAGGAGACTAGAAAGTTGGAACTCTTCAATTTCCTTAATGCACTAATCTGTTTTGGATTAGATTATGAGGCACAAGTTAGCCTCATTCTAGAAATAAAATATTGACTTGATTCCATTTGACAAATTTTCCACCCATTAATATTTTATTTACTAAACTTTAAAAATCCATTAGGAAAACATAGCTCAACTATAAAGTATGATACCAACTGAGATGTGACCCTTTACTTTATAAATTCTACCTGATTTAACATTTTCTTCTTCTGAGCCACCTTCCACCCACTGACTTTCATTGTCCAACAATCGATTTTGTGACTCACTGAGTGGCCTGACAGGAAAGGGCTGATTGGCTCCAGAACTGAAAACAGAGTACACAGAAGTATTGTCCAAAGTTAGATTTTGTAAGAAGCATACAAGTCATAAGTTATTGAAAAATTTAATAAAATTGACTTAAAAGTAAAACAAAAACACCAAACAGTCCAGGCAATGTAACTGGAAATTAAGTATATTTTTGCCCATTTAAAACCTAATTAACGTATAGACTTGCTTCCGTGAAAATAGCCTCTGTCTGGACTGGTTAAGGCCATTTACTGTTCTCAGGGGGAAAATGGAAAATTGAACACTGAGGAATGCCTTGTTCAGAACTCCATGCTGCATTCATCTTGTGATTTCACCTACACAATTGCCATATAAATTACAAAAACAACATAGCCAGTACTTCCTGAAAAAGAAAAAGCAGCATATAACAATGGGACAAGTTAATGTTAGGGGGCTCCATTCAGCATGCACCTAATGCAATAGGCTACTGCATTATTTGAGCCATAATCCTGCTCCATTGTTTAAGTTTAAGCAAGTTCCACAGGTTAGTTATCTTGCATAAAAAAAGTATATTTAATTTAGTTTATAAAAGTTGGCTTTTAAGTTCTCCAAAGCCCATCTACACCAGAACACAGAACTGTTGTCAGAGTCATTTAAGCCATGGATTCCTCCTAAGTGCTAGACTGGCTGGACAATAATAGCACTTCAGAAAGACTTAGTTCCATGTACATGTAGAAATCTTCACCAAGTCTGAATCCAGCTTTCTGAAGAATACTTGTTTATGCATTTACGGGACTATGTGAAATGGTAAAAACACCACCAATGTCATTTGTTACTTTATACACATCTACCTCTTTCTAATCCTTCTCTAAAATTGTATTATTATTTTAGTCTTTTCAAATCCCTTCTCATAGGCCTTCAAATTATATTATTTGCTAATCTCTGGAACTTTTCTATTATGTTCTTCTTGAAAAGTAACCAAATCTGAAAGTGTTCACGGTGAAGATGTATTATTAGGGCCCTACCAAATTCATGGCCATGAAAAACACGTCATGGACCATGAAATCTAGTCTTTTGTGTACTTTTAACCTATACTACACAGATTTCACAGGGGAGACCAGTGTTTCTCAAACTGTGGGTCCTGTCCCAAAAGGGGGTGGGGGTGGGGTCGCAAAGTTATTATAGGAGGGTCGTGGCATTGCCACTCTTACTTCCCAGCTGGGTGGCTGGAGAGCAGCAGCAGCTAGCCAGGTGCCCAGCTCTGAAGGCAGCACCCGGTCAGCAGCAGCAGTGCAGAAGTAAAGGTGACAATACCATACCATGGCATCTTTACTTCTACGCTGCTGATGGAGACAGTGCTGCCTTCAGAGCTGGGCTCCTGGCCAGCTGCTGCCGCTCTCTGGCAGCCCAGCTCCGAAGGCAGCACTGCTGCCAGCAGCAGCACAGAAGGGTATCAATACTGCGACTCACCTACAATCATCTTACAACCCCCTTTTTCCCCACAACTCTCTTTTGGGTCAGGACATCTACAATTACAACAGCATGAAATGCCAGATTTAAATATCCGAAATCATGAAATTTACAATTTTTAAAATCCTATGACCGTGAAATTGATCAAAATGGATCGTGAATTTGGTAGGGCCCTATCATCAATCTATCCATTTATATTTTCGGTATTGGTGTCTATCCCCTTAATACGGTCATGTAAATAACTTATTCCTTTCTTTTTTGATCACTGCTTTGCACTGAGGAGACATATTCATTGTGCTGTCCACCATTGTTTCTCAACCCACCCCATCTACCTATGAAGGATTACAAACTAATTCAGGACCTACTGGTGGGTGCAACTAGTTTAAAGTGGCCTTTCAAACTTACACTTAGTTTATTCGCCAGATGAAAGGAGACATAAATAAAAGCACAGAAATACAAAATAAATAGCTGAAACTAAATACCTTTTGGCGGGTTCATTTTGGCTTGAGACAGTAAGTTGCTCTGGATCCATAATCACCAGGCGAGTTGGAAAATTACAACCATCACCCAAGCTACACGATGAAGGAAACATTAAGTAAATCAATATTGGAAGTGTATTAAAATGAGCTAGGTAAATCCAGTTGAATAGGTACTTGCATGAAAATCAAATGTCACATGTCAGAACTAGTTAGCTGAAGTGCCATGCTGCTCTCCAGACCCCAGTGAAAACAGGAACTGCACATAGATCTCCTGCATGCCAGTGCAAAGTTCTACCGTTTAGCTATGCGGCCAGGCCACTTAATACTGGAGCCAGTTTCTGTGCTTTCAGGCAGGCCTATGAAATAACTTTTGCCCTTCTCTGCCTAAACAGGCTGCTGTCTGTCATGACTGAGTCACAGCACCAGACTATAGATTTTAGTAAGAACTACTGAGATGATTCTTTGGGATGTGACCCAAAAGCAGGGGCGGCTCTGTGTTTTTTGCTGCTCCCAGCACGGCAGTTAGGCGGCTTTCGGCGGCGCGTCTGCAGGAGGTCCGCTGGTAACGCGGATTCAGTGGCATGCCTGTGGGAGGTCCGCCAGTCCTGCACCTTCAGCGTACCTGCCGCCGAATTGCCGCCGAAACCGTGGGACCGGTGGACCTCCTGCAGGCATGCCGCTGAAGCCGCCTGACTGCTGCCCTCACGGCGACTGGCAGGCTGCCCCCGTGGCTTGCCGCCCCAGGCACGTGCTTGGTGCACTGGTGCCTGGAGCCACCCCTGCCCAAAAGTAACTGATTTTTTTTTTGTATAAAATTGTGTGTGAAAGCATGTGAGAGAGATTCACACATCCCATTGTACAAATGCATGCAGGTGATCTGGCATTTAAAACTGGTGAGAGCTGTAGTGTAGGCAAGGCTCCAGTGGCCAGACCTATTTTTACCACACCTTCAATAAACCTGCTTTTGAAGCCAGTCTAAATTAAAATGATAGGAAAAAAACTGGTCTGGCTGACAGAGGCTCATCTACGCTATAGATCCCAGTGGTTTTAAACACCCATTCTAACACAGGTTCATCTGAAATGGTATTAAAACTGCTGGGAAATTATTTGTCAATTTCTCTACCACAGACAGAGCCTTGTATTGCTTAGTCTCGGAATATTTTCTCGTAACATTTTTAATCTAATTATGTGCGGTCCACACTGAAGGCAAAATTGTGTCAGACAGTTATTTTTAAAATTGTTTCTAAAAAATGTCATCTTACATCAGTGTTCTTGTAGCATAGGTGAAGCCTGAGAGTTCACTGGTCTGGTCCTTTGTGTTGCTGGGCTCCTGCTCTATGTAAGGCACCAGCCCACTGTTAGCATCTTTCTAAACACTGTTCAAGAAGTGTTTTCAACATCTCAGTTTGGCAGGGCCCTATGCTTCCTTGTGATCAAGGCTTAACTCTTCAGATTAGGGTCCTCAGTGAAGTTTGTTCAGCTGTTTACTGTACACTTTCACCCACCAACCCCTAAATTCCAGGAGTTATGCATATTCAGTTTGTTTTTTAAAGTAGTGGAATCCATGGTTCCCATAAGGGGTATCAAGTCTTACTTAATACCTTGTAAAAACAGGCAGCAACCAATACTTCTTTTCATCTCCAAAAACCTCTTTCAGATTTTTGCTGCATCCGAGAGAGAAGCCATTTTTGTCAGGGCCATTTCGAAATGTGGGTGCCCGGAATGCTTCTGTTTAAAAAAGAAAATTAACAATTTTAAACTAAGCAACATACTTAGAAAGCATGGAAATGAATAAACAATTTCTCTTCATTACTATGTTTACTGTAGGCAATGGAAACATACATGGCATTCAGACAGTGAGTTTAGTGAAACTAATATCAACAATGCCTTAAAATGCATTACAGTAAAACATTGATGTCAAGTTTTAGCCATTAAAAATATGGCAAAGATCTAACAAGCTAAGTGACATAACAGCAATGAACGGTAAAACTTTAAATTTGATATGGGACGTGCTTTTATAACGTCTATTTTATTTTATTTACATTTGACAGTCGAAAGAATACTAATACAAAACCTGAAACCCCGACTATAATTAGGCTTATAACAACTACCCTGCCGCATTAATACAAATCTACAAATAAATTAACCACTAGGCAGTCAGTGCCGATCTTGGAGCACCAGTGTTGCATACTCCCAGTGAGATACTGTTTGATAAGGGAGTTGCTGCATTCTGTACCAGCTTCAATCTTCAAATAGTTTTAAAGTATAGCCTCATGTACAGCACATTGCAATAATCTAATCTTGATGTGAGAAGGCCTGTCTAACAGAAGCAAAGACCACAATCAGAAGGAAAGGCTGCAACTAGAGCTGAGTAAATGATCTGATTGATGAAAAATCTGAGGGGGGGGGGGGGGGGGGAAATCACACAAAAAAAAAATCAATAGGACTTGGGCTACAGTCACGTAGGCACTTTTGAAAATGTTATCCAAGTGCTTTAACCTGAACACACGGTAGAAAAAATACCCATTGTACTGACCAGCAAGACTCAGTTTACAGCAGGCAAGGGAAGCATCATTATGGACTAATCCTATTCAACTTATTTATAAATGATCTGGAGAAAGGAGTAAACAGTGAGATGGCAAAGTTTGCAGATGATACTAAACTGCTCAAGATAGTTAAGATCAAAGCAGACTGTGATGAACTTCAAAAAGAGCTCACAAAACGAAGGGATTGGGCAACAAAATGGCAAATTAAATTTAATGTGGATAAATGTAAAGTAATGCACATTGGAAAAAATAACCGTAACTATACATACAATATGATGGGGGCTAATTTAGCTACAAGTCAGGAAAAAGATCTTGGAGTCATCGTGGATAGTTCTCTGAAGATGTCCGCACAGTGTGCAGAGGCGGTCAAAAAAGCAAACAGTGTTAGGGATCATTCAAAAGGGGATAGAGAATAAGACTGAGAATATATTATTGCCCTTATATAAATCGATGGTACGCCCACATCTTGAATACTGCGTACAGATGTGGTCTCCTCATCTAAAAAAAGATATACTGGCACTAGAAAAGGTTCAGAAAAGGGCAACTAAAATTATTAGGGGTTTGGAATGGGTCCCATATGAGGAGAGGTTAAAGAGACTAGGACTCTTCAGCTTGGAAAAGAGGAGACTAAGGGGGGATATGATAGAGGTATATAAAATCATGAGTGATGTGGAGAAAGTGGATAAGGAAAAGTTATTTACTTATACCCATAATACAAGAACTAAGGGTCACCAAATGAAATTAATAGGCAGCAGGTTTAAAACAAATACAAGGAAATTCTTCTTCACGCAGCACACAGTCAACTTGTGGAACTCCTTACCTGAGGAGGTTGTGAAGGCTAGGACTATAACAGCGTTTAAAAGAGAACTGGATAAATTCATGGTGGTTAAGTCCATTAATGGCTATTAGCCAGGATGGGTAAGGAATGGTGTCCCTAGCCTCTGTTTGTCAGAGGATGGAGATGGATGGCAGGAGAGAAATCACTTGATCGTTGCCTGTTGGTCCACTCCCTCTGGGGCACCTGGCATTGGCCACTGTCAGTAGACAGGATACTGGGCTAGATGGACCTTTGGTCTGACCCGGTACAGCCTCTCTTATGTTATGTTAGTCAGGAAATATTTGTCAGTATTTCCATTTTTCTGTATTACTTTGAGTGTTTTATAAAAAGTTTTCTAGTAGCAAGTTCCCCTCTTTTATTCCCTCTATACCTCATAACATTTCTGGGGCATGGATTGTGCCTTTCTACATCTACATACAGCACCTAGCACAATGGTGCCATGATCTTGGTTGGAGCCGTGGGGTGCTACTGTAATACAAATGATTTGTACTGTGGTAATGCCTATGGGTTCCAACCCGGGATTAGGGACCTATTATGCTAGGCACCATACAAAAATACAACAAAAAGATAAAACAAATAACTGAAATCCATCGTGCACCCATACCTTTGGTTCCAGACAGATAACTCTTTACACTCAATTATCTCACAACAGAACCTTTCAATTAAATTACTTCCACTGAAAATGTTCCACTCTCTGCAGGATTTTAGAATTTCCCTTAAACATTATGCCACTTCCTGCAGAACTCACGCTCACATCAGTATCAGTTTTCTGGCCAAAAGGCAACTACATATTCCAATTAACTGACCTATTGTTGATCTGTTTTTGCTGACTAGCCAGCAGTGGTAGCTGAAAAGTGACAGTATGCTGATGAAGAACATGGCAGCCACAAAGAAAAGGAAAAGTACATGGAATTTTGCATGCGAGTCTGGCAGATCATTCTGGGGAGAAAAAAAATGAAGATTAACATTAACCCTTTTTAGCAAATAATCCAGCATCCTCAGTAAACGTCCTACTCTACACTTATTCCCCCCTGAAGCTTTTTTCCCTTCACTTTGCATAATATGCTGCATCACTAATATTCCATATTATCTGAAGCGGTTCAGAGCAGTGGATCACAGTGATTAGCCTGATAGTAACCCCATTCGGTCTGAATTTTACCTATTGTTCCTTGTAAACACCAACATAACTGGAAGCAAGCAGTATTTTCTATGTACATTTGACAGCACTTTTGGTATAATCTCTTTCATGTTAGGGTGGGTCTTCCATACAGCAACAGGGGAGAGAAAATTGTTTTTAGAAACAGGAAAATTTGGACTGTGAAACCACAAGCATCAACAGATGGACTCAGGGAAGGTGCTTAAACTACTTTTAATTTAAAAACTGATTTGATTTTAAGTTGATAGAGTCCCTGTTAACATGCCCCTGAACTGGCAGCGAAAGCAGAGAGGAACTGGACTAGTTACACAATGTCTTGTCTAAAATATTTTTTAATGTTGGAAACATTAGGGGCTAAATCCACAAAGGGATTTAGGTGCCTAAATCCAAAGTTTAGATCCTCAAACTCTTTGCTCAGCTGCCGCTTAACCATGAAAGTGCTTAAATTCCCTAGGTGCCTACATTTCTGCCAGTGGGCATGTGCAAAGTTGTGCAAGTCCTGAGTTGCTCAATGCCTAAGACCCAGCGGGATCTTCAAACTGGGCATTCCAACTCCTAGGTTGCCTACAGCGCCCACATCCTGGCTGTTCTCAAAGGTCACCTAAGAGCACACTTACTGGATTGGGCCCTGTACAAAACAGAGGAGGAGGATTTGCTAATGCCCGTGGCTCCCCCCAGTAGGCCAGTGGTCAGGGCATTCACCTGGGAGGTTTAAAGGAATGATTTCTAGTTCAAAATGAATGATTTGGGGGAAGTTCTATGGCCTGTGTTATACAGGTGGTCAGACTAGATGATTACAACAGTCTTTTCTGACCTTGGAATCTATGAGGTTCATGGCCAAGAATGTCAAAATGAGAGAGCTGCCTAAGACCCACCCCTTTCCTCCAATCCCTACTGGCTAGTTTAGGCAGCAGGGCTAAGTCCCCTTGGTTGATCTAGGCCGAGTTGCTTGAGTTAGACCAGCTTAAAACACAGCCAGCACTTACACAGCAAACCACGACAGGCCCGTGCTCATGGCAAAATTATGGAGATCACGTTTTTATGTAGATCAACTTTTCTTGAACTACAACTTCAGTATGTCACGTACAAAACATGATTTAAAAAACAAACAAACAAAAATATTAGGCATTCACTTTCTTCCCTATCTATTTTTAGGCTTTGCTGTATACTTTTGCAATAGGCCAATGAGTTTTTTAAACAATAAATGGTTTAATTACATACGCTCAAAAACTCAATACTTTTAAGAAGTTGACCTTTAACAGCATTCAGAAATTAGAGTATCTATTTTTATTCAGAGGTGTAGTTGGCCTTATTGCCATTTAATTTTCCATTAGACCATTCAACACACACTTATCTGATGTTGATTTCTTTTCTAGGTTATCTGTCATACATTTCAATTAAATCAAACACACAAACACTCTATACCACCTGTCCTATACAGAGAAAGGATTACAGGTTTTTTCCAATTAGGTAACAAGGTAAACAACTATCACAAATGAATGGACTAGAAAAAGCACAGTAGGAACAATTTCTATATTAATCACGTCAACACAGGATTTTACCTTTGGACAATTCTCTGCAGATTTCCTGCGGCAAAGCTTTGCGCAAACAAAGACAATTTATTATATACCAGTATTACTTCAAGACAAATGTTTGAAAACAGCACAGGCTTTGTTCGGAAAGCAATGGTTAGTGTGCACATGTGTTCTAAAACATGCAGCGTTCCAATGCCCATTAGAAGTCTTATCTTTCATTCATAAAGAAAATGGGAGCAAAGTGCACAGGAGCAGATTGCCAACTCTTTTTTGAAAGCCTAAAGTGCTCTGTTGGTGTGTGTAACTGGCAACATTTATACCATGTATGGGGCGCTTTCAACATGTTTCCTCAGCTTTCCCAATACAGTTGCATCAGGTGCTCTCTCCATTAGTAGTTTTCATCTAACTGTCTTTTAATTTTGTAACTGAGGTTTAAAAAACATTGACTATGAACAGAATATTCGGGGGTCAGGAAAATAACTCAAGCTCAGCATACCTTAGAGGTGCAAAACAAATGCTGTACAGTTTAGTGATTACACATCTGTCTGCATTTCCAATATACTCATTACCACAGGTTGGAGTTGTCAGTCAGGGGGTTGTAAATATGAAGAGGAGAAAATTTTCCACTCAGACATGATGTTTGTTTTTCAGTTGTGCTGGGGAAGTAAAACATTTAGGAATGGGCTCTAAATGAGGCAGAATAAAATGGTTTCTCGTTTTCTGTAGTCAGTCATAGCTAAAAAAATAAAAACTGCCCATACAAATACACATGTGATAATGTTCCCTCTCCAGCAGTGTCCTGTTGCGTGAAGGCAAAAGGCTCTTATACACTGATCTGGGATGCCTCCCACCAGTTAACTGAAAAACTCTAGGCTTCCCCTTCTGCAACAATAAAGCCCTCTCTAAACTTAGACTTCAAGTGTGATGTTTGCACACGTTAGCCAACACTTTAAAAGTCTAGCGTGGGCAAAACTGACTGCTTTAAACATATGAAAAGCTGACCAAACAAAAGCCTAAGCTTTAACTTGAACAGTTTAGCACATGCTAAAGGCAGTGTCCCTTGTCCACACAATACTTTTAAAACGTGTTAATTAACATCACATCTTACATCCAACTCTAGACAAGGCCTAAGGCCTTGGCTACACTCGCGGATTCACAGCGCTGCCGCAGCAGCGCTGTGAAGAGCAAGTGTAGTCGCGCCGCCAGAGCTGCGAGAGCTCTCTTGCAGCGCTACAAGTATTCCACCTCTCCGAGGGGAATAGCTTGCAGCGCTGCGAGAGAGCGTGCAGCGCTGCAGGCGCTTATTACACTGGTGCTTTACAGCGCTGCACTCGCTGCGCTCGGGGGTGTGTTTTTTCACACCTCTGAGCGCAGCAAGTGCAGCACTGTGAATTGCCAGTGCAGCCAAGGCCTAAGAAAGCAAGGTACAACTGCTCTCTCCACCAACACATCAAGGCTAGGCTCCTTGACCTCACAACATCCTTACGTAGGGCCATTTAGTTACTGATGATTTCCATTTCTTAAGGCTGCCATTCTCTCTCTCTTTTCTTCAAGAGACCCAGCCATGTTTTGACCTCTTGACATCAGGGTCAGCGGAGGAGATTAATTTCTTCTCTCTGCTGACCTCCACGCTGGGGTAGCCAAACCTCTTTCCAACCCAAGATAGGTGGCCCTCTTTCTGGGGGACACAGCTTGAAGATTAAGAAATACAGATCCACAGAGTAAACAAGAAAGTTACAGAGGTGCTTTTTATTCCAAGGAGGCAGGATAGCCAAGGCTCTGTCAACAGAGTTTGCAGGCTAAGTGATAAGAGAAAAATTCTCAAAACAGTAAAAGTACTAGAACTTCAAGGAATGTCAGTTTTTTTCACTGTAAAAAAAAAACCAAACACATTTTCAAGGGTTGATAGCAATTCTAATACAACTTTCATGAAACATGGCACACATCTTCAGTTTGAAAAAAAAATTTTTTTTTAAAACAATTTAAAAAAATCCACTTGGCTAGTTTGGAATTATATTTCTGTAAAACAGACAAAGTAATTCTTGGAGAACAGTATTTTCTCAAAGCAAAATATTTAGTTTTTGAAATAAAATTTGATCAGGACCTGGTCAATACTGTGGTTAAATTGCTGCTGTTGTTCTGAACTTTAGAAATTGTTTACTTAACATGGGCAGAACTCATTTTGGTAAAGATATTTTTTGATTGTTCGTGTAACAAAATAGCCAAGTGGATTTAAAGAAAAAAAAAAAAAGTTGTTTCAAACTCTTCCTCTCCTGTTACTTCTATTCATCTTCCCCACAGAATATTTTCTTATCTCATTGTTCTCCTCATACTGCCCTCATTCCACACAGGCACTCTCATTTATAGGGATTTTCTAAACATCTAATAGCCTGAGGTCTCAACTAAAATGAAGAGCCCTATTGGCTAGTAGCAATGTCCATGTGAGAATCTAAACTCCTCCCACTCCTCCTCCTCTCCCTGCCTGCAGCTGTTGCAAAAGGAGATTTGGGATTTCTACTACAATGTTGTCCCTAGATCTGCTCGAGGGCTCCATTTTTGTAGTGTCCAGATAATGTATGCTTGGTAAGTATGAAGTTTCCATTCCCCACTGGCTGTTGGAAGAAAAAAATAGCTCTGTTCCCCCACTTCAGCCTCAGAGCCTACTGGCTGTTGCAAGGGTGGTGCTGTTGCACTTATCCTAGCTATGTACCTATATATGGTCTCATCACTTTAAAATCTAAGAACCCCTGTACCAGGCTTTGTTTTTGAATCCATCTTCTGCCTTTGCTCAGAGCTTTCCCAAGCTGCAGCAGAGTAAATTTCATCTGAAACTTGTCCATGTTGGGTCAGTGCTGTTTCAAAGGTCCCCAACAGGAACAGTGAAAACTAACAAGCCTGATCAATTTTCACTTTGCTTTGCGAATAAGTTACGAGCAGCTGCAGAGGAAATGAAGCTAACAGTCTTCAGACAGCAACACATCAGTTATACCTGGTTCATATCTGGAAGGCTTTCTTTACAACTACTGAGACTAGAATATTTTAAAGAAAACAAATCACACATAGCAATAAAGTCTTAGATTCTGCAGAAGTTGATGGCATTCATCTAGAAAAGCTTCCTACACACCACACGCAAGTGAATTTTGTAAGCCATGCTAATGAAGGTGCCACCACTGCTCTACAGAAGTCTTATTAAAATGGTCAACTATTTTAGTCTCATTATAATTTATTTTAGGTACATTAATTGCAGTAGTGTATAAGTGGCTTGAATATAGGTATAAAGTATAGTTTTACTTTGAAAAGTGATTGTAAGAAAGGCATTGAAAGAATTCAGGATTTTGTCTCTCAATGATTTCAATAACAAGTGTGTGAAAGTTTACAATTAAAAGATGTTTTTCCTACGCAAGTCCAGCAACCTCATTTTGAAATTTGTCAAGATGGGTTCTTTCCACTCTTGAATATCATAGTTCTGCATGCCAAATTAGACCCACACTCATAATAAAAAATGTTCTGTTGTTGATGCACTGAATCCTGCTCAATCTTTCTAAGTATGTTGGCTCTGCAGTGCTACCAGACATAAGAAGCATCACATACCTGTTTTAATCACTAAAGCAAACAGATATAATTGAATATACAAATGAAGCAGTACTGCTGAGTAAGATAAGACCACTTTTTTTTTTTTTTTAAACAGTCAGTTATCAGAAACGACACATGCTTGCAGGGAATATTGAAGTCTAATGATTACATAAGAAGCTCTTAAGTTTCCTCTCTCCACTCAGAGAAGTCCTCTCCACTATTGTGTCTGATGGGCTTTGGAAGAGATTTTCTGTAAATAGGTGGTATTTAAATAATGCTCATTATGGCCAAATGTTCAGACACAAGACTTCCACTGTAATAAGACTTATGAAGTGAGGTGACAAAGCAAATCAGTCCTCTTTCCTGCATGTCTGCTCCCCCACTGATCTGTAAAATACAGAGGGCCACATCCACATTGAGCCATGTTCACAAACAAATTAAAGATTCAATAGTGTATATTCAATAAGATTGAACATTAGAGTTAGACCATTTCGTTTTGAGAAATTTGCCAAGGGCAATGTTTTAATGAGGAAATTAGTAACATATCCGATTGAATACAATCATAGAGCCTGATCCTGCAAAGCACTGACACTCAATTCCCACTGAGTTCTTTGGCTCTACACTGATGGGCCACAATGTAAAATTGATATATTATACTGAAAGGTAGCACTTCGTAGAATTGGGCGTACAGCCTGGATGACTGCTAACACCATTTATACCATTTGTCTTTCTTAGACATTAAAAGAACAACTGTTTCAAGTGTAGCTACTCCGAACGTATCGTGTAGTCTTATACAAAGAAAGAGATCCCTGATATAGCTACATCTTTAGGCTCCAAAAACTGTCATCCTTACAGCTCTGAGGATAATTACTGTTTTGCACAGCAGCACAGATGGCAACTTGTGTCTAAGAGGCAGTCACAAGTTTTAAAAGTTGTGAAGAAGAGCCTTTCACTGATGACAATTCTTCCAATCAATTATTTTTCAGTAGCATTAGCTGAATTCTGAAAGTAACTACATCTAGTCCTATGTATCAGGAAGGACAGTAGGCACAATGCAAGGCTTTAATATTAGGAGAGGGAATGAAATAGAAGATACTCTATTGAGTCTGGAATGTGCACTTCTCTCTGGAAGAGAATTGGTATAAAATATAATGTATAAGGATACTTCCACTGACAAGGCTCTATTCAAATGAATTTGTGTAATAGAGTATGTGCATATTCTCCATTTGAACACTGAAAACAGTTGCAGTGAAAGTAAACAGTATTAACATTGCACATACTTTGCATAACTTCTTATGATGCCCATGTGTGGTCAGTAAACGCTACTAACCTCAAATTGAAATTTGCCATTATAAGCACTCAGTATTAAAACCAAACAAATTCATAATGAATAGGCACATTTAGCTGTCTCTTCTGCTCACAGAATATCCACAAGTAGATTTCTATTTCCTTGAATTTGTTATTCAAATCTGACAATATTTTCCATCATTTGTTTTACTCTGTTGCTTGGGTTATAAGCAGCTCTCTGTAAGTATCCAACACACATATTTGAAAAATTGAGCTGTGCTATTCAATTTTGGGCATCAGAGAAGTTGCATTTTATTGTTTTTGAATTTCCACCCTCTCTACTCTCCCACAGTATTTGTCCAGCTCTACTCAATGTAGAACTTAATTTAATTTCGGAAGGTTCTCTTGCTTCAGTCACCTCAAGTGATGCCGCCGTTGATGGTACTGATCCACAAAACAGACAAAAATGGATGACATGATGCGCTGATGTAGATTTCAGTAATGCATGCTAATTTAACAAAAAGCAAAACTTACTGTCCAAAACTTTATGAAGTACTGCAAGACTGTAGCGGCAACAAACAGACAGTACAATAAGGAGTATAATAAAAACAGGAGGAAGAATTTGTAGTTAGAAAATCCCACACAGTTATTCACCCTAAAAGAGAAAGAGAGAGAGAGAGAGATCACTATGGTATAAAGATTAATCAAACTGTTTTTGTGGGGCACCATTGTATGTGCATGATTTCATCAGTCTGTCAATTGGGACAACGTTCCATCAATGAAGAAGTTAAGATTTAACATTTTAAAATCCCCTTTTTCAAGAACATACCCTTAAGTCAGGTGATCTGGGCTCCTCCCATCACTCCTGCCACTGAAATAATTTTGCTGAACAAAGAGCAGCCTGATGACCAGCACCATTTCTGGCCAGATTTCTTATATAAAAATATGAAGTCTTGCCAGACATCAGAGACCTTGAGCCACTGGGGGCCTTTCCATTGACTTCAATGGGTGTCACGTTAGGCCCGAGAACATCTATTAATGTTTACCACAACTAGCAATATCTGCTGGGATGGCACGTCATGTGTAGGGGAATAAAAACTGCATGATATTCAATAGGGTCTACATGTCCAGGTTGCAATTCTACACCCTGAAATGAATCCTGCATGGAAAAAAAAAATATATATGTAGCAATACAGTAACTCCTTGCTTAACGTTGTAGTTATGTTCCTGAAAAAATGTGAGTTTAAGCGAAACGATGTTAAACAAATCCAATTTCCCCATAAGAATTAATGTAAATAGGGGGGGTTAGATTCCAGGGAATTTTTTTTCGCCAGACAAAACACACACACACACACACACACACACACACAATACATTTTAAACAATTTAATACTGTACACAGCAATGATGATTGTGAAGCTTGGTTGAGGTGATGGAGTCAGAGGCTGGGATATTTCCCAGGGAATGCCTTGCTGCTAAATGATGAACTAGCACTCAGCTGACCTCTCAAGTGTTAACACATTGTTGTTAATGTAGCCTCACACTCTACAATGCAGCACAAATAGAGGGAGGAGACACAATAGTCACATGGCAGTGGCTGCAAACATTCCCTGCAGAAACTGAACATGATGATGAACCCACTCTGTACACTAGAGCGCACCACTCCCTCCACTTTCCAAAGTGCCAGAGGGTGCATGCGTGCGAGAGAGACAGACACACACATCGCCCCTTTAAGTACACTGACCCCACTCTAAGTACACTGCCTTTTTAAGTAGATCAGCAAACTCCCTTCCTCCTGAGCCATCGTGTCCCCCCTCTGCTCTGTGGAGTTGGGGGTACAGGAGCAGGGATCAGGAGAAGGGGACACCCTGACATCAGCACCCCACTTCCCCTCCACAGCAAGCAGGAGGCTCCCGGGAGCAGCTCCAAGGCAGAGGGCAGGAGCAGCACACGGCAGTTGGGGGAGGGACACTTGAACTACCTGATACAGTAACTCCTCACTTAAAGTCGTCCCAGTTAACGTTGTTTCGTTGTTATGTTGCTGATCAATTAGGGAACATGCTCATTTAAAGTTGTGTAATGCTCCCTTCTAACGTCATTTGGCAGCCGCCTGCTTTGTCTACTGCTTGCAGGAAGAGCAGCCCCTTGCAGCTAGCTGGTGGGGGCTTGGAACCAGGGTGGACCGGCAGCCCCCCATCAGCTCCCCGCTCCCCTAAGTTCCCTGTGCAGCAGCTGCCTGCAGTTCAGCTGTGTCCCTCCCCCCACTGCCATGTGCTGTTCATGCCCTCTGCCTTGGAGCTGCTCCCCGAGACTCCTGCTTGCTTTGCCGGGGGGGAGGGAAGGAAGAGGGAGGCTAATGTCAAGGTGTCCCCCTCCCCCCTGCTCCCCGCTTACCCCATCTTCCATAGAGCACGGCTCAGGATGGAGGGAGCTTGCAGCTGTGGTCTCAGCAAGCTGATCTAATTAACAAGGCAGTGTACTTAAGGGAAATGTGCATATCTCCCTCCATTCCTGCTGCCTTGCAGAGTGAGAGAGTTAACCCTTGAGGGATCAGCTAATTGCTAGTTCATCATTTAGCAGTAAGGGAAATATCCCACCCTCTGACTCCTCCACCTCAACCAAGCTTCACAATCATCATCACTGTGTACAGTATTAAATCGCGCGCGTGTGTGTGTGTGTGTGTGTGTGTGTGTGTGTGTGTGTGTGTGTGTGTGTGTGTCTTTTGTCTGGTGAAAAAAATTTCCCTGGAACCTAACCCCCTCATTTACATTAATTCTTATGGGGAAATTGGATTCGTTTAACATCGTTTCGCTTAAAGTTGCATTTTTCAGGAACATAACTACAACATTAAGTGAGGAGTTACTGTAGTTGATAATCTGCTGGGCGGCTGCAGCACAGGGTACTTAGGGGAGCTGATAGGGGGGCTGCCGGCCCACTCTGGTTCCAAGCCCCCACCAGCTAGCTGCAACAGGCTACTTTTCCTGCAAGCAGTGGACAAAGCAGGCGGCTGCCAAACAATGTTATAAGAGAGCATTGCACAACTTTAAACGAGCATGTTCTCTAATAGATTAGTGACGTAACAATGAAATAACATTAACTGGGACAATGTTAAGTGAGGAGTTACTGTACCTGTTAGTGAGCTGATCAACTTGATATCTGGGAGTGAATTCATTTAAAAAGTGGGTATTCACCCACGAAAGCTCATGCTCCTATATGTCTATTAGTCTATAAGGTGCCACAGGACTCTTTGCTGCTTTTACAGATCCAGACTAACACGGCTACCCCTCTGATACTTGACATTCATTTAAGAAGTTGATTTTCACAATTTAGTAAAATAGATTCTTATCTCTTGGCACATACAGTATTGAATTAAACACAATAAAGCAGCATTTCAGCCTCTCTCATTTCTTTTAACCTGACCAGTTCTGCTGTGAATCTATATATAAGTGCATATTTAGGTTTCTTAGACCTACAATTCTGGCTTGCAATATACATTGCAATAAGCATTAGGAAATATGCTGCTCTCATTTATACATGTCTGAATTTGGAGAAATTCCATTAAAAATCAATGGAGTAATTACATGTTTACTTTGGTATACGAGAGTGAAGAGTTTGATCAATTGTTTCAATATTATTTATATTCATTTAAAAAAAAAAAAAAAAACATACCAAGGACAATGATGGTCCATTTTTAGTACACATCTGAAAAAGAAAAAGTCCATTTCCAATTAATTAAAATAAAAATTAAAAGTACAAAATACATTTACTTTCTAATTCAAATATTTGGTCTCAAACTTCCTAAAGCTGTGAAACAACTTTTTAAATACCCATTACTTCTACTTTTCAACCCCACCCCTTCAGGCAAAGGGCCCATATTATAGCTGTCAGACCTTCTGCCCAGGAGAAGTAGAAGATAGTACTCAAAAAAGCCCATTAATCAGAAAGAGGGGATATTATTGAACTGCATAAGGCACTCTCTGTCTCCATAGACCATAAGGTGCTGTTTTCACTGTACACCAACTCCATCTAATGAAGAGAGGGAAGAGCATCTTCGCAAGCTAACCTAGTGAGGAGGCTGGCTAACCTAGTGAGGAGGGCTTTAAACTAGGTTCGCTGGGGGAAGGAGACCAAAGCCTTGAGGTAAGTGGGAAATGGGATATGGGGAGGAAGCACGAGCAGGACAGCATAAGAGGGGAGGACTCCTGTCTCAGACTGAGAAAGCGGGACAATCAGCGAGTTATCTTAAGTGCTTATACACAAATTCAAGAAGCCTGGGAAACAAGCAGGGAGAACTGGAAGTCCTGGCACAGTCAAGGAACTTTGATGTGACTGGAATAACAGAGACTTGGTGGAATAAATCACATGACTGGAGTACTGTCATGGAGGGATATAAACTGTTCAGGAAGGACTGCCAGGGCAGAAAAGGTGGGGGAGTTGCATTGTATGTAAAAGAGCAGCATGACTGCTTGGAGCTCCAGTATGAAACTGCAGAAAAACCTGAGAGTCTCTGGATTAAGTTTAGAAGTGTGGCAACAAGGGTGATGTTGTGGTGGGAGTCTGCTATAGACCACCAGACCAGGGGGATGAGGTGGACGAGGCTTTCTTCAGGCAACTAACAGAAGTTACTAGATCGCAGGCCCTGGTTCTCATGGGAGACTTTAATCACTCTGATATCTGCGGGGAGACCAATACAGCAGTGCACAGACAATCCAGGAAGTTTTTGGAAAGTGTAGGGGACAATTTCCTGGTGCAAGTGCTGAAGCAACCAATTAGGGGCAGAGCGCTTCTTGACCTGCTGTTCACAACCAGAAAGAATGAGTAGGGGAAGCAAAAGTGGATGGGAACCAGGGAGGTAGTGACCATGAGATGGTCGAGTTCAGGATCCTGACACAAGGAAGAAAGGAGAGCAGCAAAATACGGACCCTGGACTTCAGAAAAGCAGACTGACTCCCTCAGGGAACTGATGGGCAGGATCCTCTGGGAGAATAACATTAGGGGCAAAGGAGTCCAGGAGAGCTGGCTGTATTTTAAAGAATCCTTGTTGAGGTTGCAGGAACAAACCATCCCGATGTGTAGAAAGAATAGTAAATATGGCAGGCGACCAGCTTGGCTTAACAGTGAAATCCTTGCTGATCTTAAACACAAAAAAGAAGTTTACAAGAAGTGGAAGATTAGACAAATGACCAGGGAGGAGTATAAAAATATTGCTCAGGCATGCAGGAGTGAAATCAGGAAGGCCAAATCACATTTGGAGTTGCAGCTAGAAAGAGATGTTAAGAGTAACAAGAAGAGTTTCTTCAGGTATGTTAGCAACAAGAAGAAAGTCAAGGAAAGTGTGGGCCCCTTACTGACTGAAGGAGGCAACCTAATGACAGAGGATGTGGAAAAAGCTAATGTACTCAATGCTTTTTTTGTCTCTGTCTTCACGAACAAGGTCAGCTCCCAGACTGCTGCACTGGGCAGCACAGCATGGGGAGGAGGTGACCAGCCTTCTGTGGAGAAAGAAGTGGTTCAGGACTATTTAGAAAAGCTGGATGAGCACAAGTCCATGGGGCCAGATGCTCTGCATCCAAGGGTGCTAAAGGAGTTAGCGGATGTGATTGCAGAGCCACTGGCCAATATCTTTGAAAACTCATGGCGATCGGGGGAGGTCCCGGATGACTGGAAAAAGGCTAATGAAGTGCCCATCTTTAAAAAAGGGAAGGAGGAGGATCTGAGGAACTCCAGGACAGTCAGCCTCACCTCAATCCCTGGAAAAATCATGGAGCAGGTCCTCAAGGAATCAATTCTGAAGCACTTAGAGGAGAGGAAAGTGATCAGGAACAGTCAGCATGGATTCACCAAGGGCAAGTCATGCCTGACTAACCTAATTGCCTTCTATGAGGAGATAACTGGGTCTGTGGATGAGGGGAAGGCAGTGGATGTGTTATTCCCTGACTTTAGCAAAGCTTTTGATATGGTCTCCCACAGTATTCTTGCCGGCAAGTTAAAGACATATGGACTACAAGATGGATAGAGAGCTGGCTATATCGTCGGGCTCAGTGAGTAGTGCTCAATGGCTCCATGTCTAGTTGGCAGCCGGTATCAAGCGGAGTGCCCCAAGGGTCAGTTTTGTTCAATATCTTCATTAATGATCTGGAGGATGGTGTTGACTGCATTCTCAGCAAGTCTGCAGACTACATTAACTGGGAGGAGTGGTAGATACGCTGGAGGGTAGGGATAGGATACAGAGGGACCTAGACAAATTAGAGGATTGGGCCAAAAGAAACCTGATGAGGTTCAACAAGGACAAGTGCAGAGTCCTGCACTTAGGACGGAAGAATCCTATGCACTGCTACAGACTAGGGACCAAATGGCTAGGCAGCAGTTCTGCAGAAAAGGACCCAGGGGTCACAGTGGACGAGAAGCTGGATACGAGTCAACAGTGTGCCCTTGTTGCCAAGAAGGCTAATGGCATTTTGGGCTGTATAAGTAGGGGCATTGCCAGCAGATTGAGGGACGTGATCGTTCCCCTCTATTCGACATTGGTGAGGCCTCATCTGGAGTACTGTGCCCAGTTTTGGGCCCCACGCTACAAGGAGGATGTGGAAAAATTGGAAAGAGTCTAGCAGAGGGCAACAAAAATGAATAGGGGGCTGGAACACATGACTTATGAGGAGAGGCTGAGGGAACTGGGAATGTTTAGTCTGCAGAAGAGAAGAATGAGGTGGGATTTGATAGCTGCTTTTAACTACCTGAAAGGGGGTTCCAAAGAGGATGGATCTAGACTGTTCTCAGTGGTACCAGATGACAGAACAAGGAGTAATGGTCTCAAGTTGCAGCGGGGGAGATTTAGGTTGGATATTAGGAAAAACTATTTCACTAGGAGGGTGGTGAAGCACTGGAATGGATTACGTAGGGAGGTGGTGGAATCTCCTTCCTTAGAGAGGTTTTTAAGGTCAGGCTTGACACAGCCCTGGCTGGTATGATTTAGCTGGGAACTGGTCCTGCTTTGAGCAATGGGTTGGACTAGATGACCTCCTGAGGTCCCTTCCAACCCTGATATTCTATGATTCAGCATTATCATTTGAGGAGGAAAAAATTCAACATTCAGAATTGATTTTAATAACCAGCATGCCTTACAGCTACTGTGGATAGTATGGGAAATATGGTAACCTGGCATTCAACTTAATCAATCTGATCAAAATGCTTGATCAGAAAAATAACTTTGGGATAGAGAGGAGGAAGATGGAAAAATATATAATCGATAGTTCCAATGGTCTATTTTCTCCCAACTTTAGAATAGCATGGCCAAAGGGTAGTAGTTCCAGACAGACACATGCATTCATCACATTTCTTAATTAAATAGATCTACCCAATCTCAGTCACTGAAATCTAATAATTTATTTCCCAGTCTTAAGTGGCTTGTAAGAACAGATTTTGCAGGTGGAGCAGAATGTGCTTGGTGGATAACACTAATACCTCTGAAGTTATGAAGACCTGTAATGCTACTGTAGCTCTCCCGAAACAAAGTTGTTACTACCACAGCATGCTTGTGCCTGACAGCTAGGGAAGCAAGGTAGGTTCCATGCACAGAAGTTTCTGTTGGCATATGTATCACAGTCCAGACCCACTTCACTCTCCAGTACTGATCCTTCAGACTGAACACATTTTACAAAGCTAGAAGCACATTTAGGACAAATCCTGCCCCATTCTTCATGGTGCAGAGGGTCCCATATGCAGAAGAACAGATGCAGTTCCAGCAGAGGGAAAGGCAGAGATTTGCACGTCTTACATGAAGCCCAGGCTCTGTGGGCTGGGAGAGGGACAGAGATAGTAGATCTACCATTATGCAGTTCCACTGGCAAGCAATAAAAATAAGGCACAAGTATTCAAGATGAGAATTTAAACAATAGATCACAGCTACTTACAGGTCACATGCAGAACAGTGGTGACAGCGGTCAGGCTTGATTAGTTGGCATCTATCACAATATCTGATTGCTATGTTCAAATTTTAAAAGTCAATCTGTTAAACAGGTCTTTGTAAAATTAAATTGCATACACACAGAAGTTTCCTATGTTCAAGAGACTGTTTCAAGGACATCTCCCCTCCCACTTCCATTCTGAATCGCATAAGATTGCTGTGGCAACTACAACAATTGCTTACAGAAAAATGTAACATGAAAGTATTTAGTGTAGCAGTATCTGTTTCTACTGTAAGAAATGCTTTTTCAACTCTTCCTCTTCATTTAATCTGTTCCTCAGTCTCCCCTCCCCTGATCCTCCAGCACATGCTTCCCTGCCACTTGGTTTCCTTCTCCTCTGGATATGCTACAGACACCAGGTCCTCTTCTCCCCATGTGCCTCTTTACATACTCCCCAAGCCTTAGTCCTCTCCTAGTCCTTGAGGGGGGCTCATATTTCTGTCCTATTCTGCTGATGTGATATCTAGCAGATGCAGTTAGACTGGCTACTACTCCTTCTCAGCAGTTGCTTTTAACAGGCCTCCAGACTCTTCTGGATAAAAAGATGGCACACCTGTAGAGGCAGCTATAAAGAAGGAGAAAAGCCACCACCACCAGGCAGCTCTGTGCTGACAGCCAGCAAGTGCCCCACAGAACACCAATGGCCCAGAAACCATAGTTTGGGAATCACTTAAATGCAAAATGAATTTACTCAAGATAACCATTAACAAATCTCATGACTTACTATTAAGTGATAAGAGAGACAAGGTGAGTGAGGTATATTTTTTATTGGACCAACTTATATTGGTAAGAGACACAACAGAAGTTGATCCAATAAAAGATATTACCTCACCCACCTTCGTCTCTCTAATATCCTGGGACTGATATGGCTACAACCACACTGCATATTAAATGGTATAACATTTGTAACTTCTATTAAAAAGAACCATAGGTCTTGGGAGTAATCAATAACACCACTAGTTTTAGAGTAGTAATGCAGTTATAGAAATCTAGCTATATTGTATTTAGGCATCAGAGAAAGTCATTTAACAGTCTCTCGTGATATTTTCAGAGAAATTACAATAGTATTACTTAAAAATAGTGAAGGTAAAGACAGAAATAGCTGAATGATCATAAACATAATGATTAAACAGCTCTGTCCTGAGAGTTATAGCTGATATTGGAAGAAGAATTTACTGGCATTTTAGCTTCCATAGCCTCAATTCTGACACTGTAGTGAAAGTAAATTCAAGCCTTAAATGTTCATACTTAGAGGACCAAAGCAATAACTGGGATTAAATAGAAATGAATATAAAAAACTCAGCCTTCCAACTCTGTTCCTTTAGTCTATGTAAGATTATTATAAGCAGAGCGCAAGATAAATATTTTCACGCTGAATTTATTTTGCAAAACAGGATCTTTTTTGAGAAAACTGTTCTATTTATTGGCTGCTTGTAGAGATCCACAGACAAAAAAGAACTCTGGCATCTCATGGGGAAATATGAAGTCATGGCCTTTTGCAGAAATTATTTAGCAGATGGTTCACACAGCAACATCAAAATAAATCTCATGAATTGGACTAGGAGCTTTTGGACTACTGGACTTGTCTGCATGCCTCACCCCTTGATGCTGTTGTGGTATAGATAGGCAAGTCTTTAGCAGCTCTTCTCAAAATGTCCTGCTGGGACTCTGGTCTCTCTTCTCTTTCATATTGTTCTTTATCAGATTTTGATAAGCAGAACTGCAAGAGGGGGACAGAAGAATAGTTTTTAACTGCATGACCAATCAAGGTTTATGTTAAGAGAGAACGGTTTGAATACTTTACCCCTAAAGAAGCAGCAATATCTGCCTATCATCTTACCAAACAGAGGAGAAAAAGTAGTAAATGATAGGAGGTACAGCAAGAATTTGTCCCCCACACATTCTGAAATTACATGATTGATCCTTTGTAATAAAACTTTAAAATGCTAAATTTAAAGGAACGGTCTTTGTCCTAGTTCCCACCACTCTATTTCCCTTTGCGATACAAGATTACAAGATGAAGACTTGTACTCAGTGGCGTTTTCTGAAGGTGCAAACTTCCCTTGAAACCATGAGTCTAAACCCTGTCCCAGAGGTGCTTGGGGATCCCAGGAGTTCAGAGGGCTCTGCAATAACAGAGGGGGGAGGGATAGCTCAGTGGTTTGAGCATTGGCCTGCTAAACCCAGGGTTGTGAGTTCAATCCTTGAGGGGGCCATTTAGGGAACTGGGGCAAAAATCTGCCTGAGCTCCCAACAGGAATCCCTGAAGGTGCCCTTTCCTTTCTATATGCACTACTCAGTGTCTCCACACCTACTCCAGTGAGGAAAAGATGCAAACTGGATTAAGGGTGTATCATTTTAACCATCTTGTACTTCTTGATTAGTTCATGTGGGTTTTTCTTGGGCCCTGTAATGTCCCCTTCTTTTGGAATTCACCAGAGTCTAAGTGGTTGGGGAGGGAGTAATAATAGGGACAAGTGAAGAAATGGTACCTCTCCTACTACAGGAAGAGTAGGAGAGATTGCTGTTGCCTCCCCATGTTACTTCTTAAATCCAGAAGGCTGAAGATTCAACCCACATCCCTCAGTAGTCAGGCAAGATTCCACTGCTGTATGCAGTATTGCCAGCTCCAATTTTTTAAAAGTCATAAAATGTCAGTTTCCAAAAATTATGAAATTGGCTTCAAATCATGAATTTAAAAAAGAATAAATATATCTGTATTCTTTTTATTTGCCTTTGGGGGCATCAGGGTGCACTTGGGTCATGTTTTAAAGCTTTTCTCCACAGCCACAAGGGCTAGAAACTTATTTTTAAAAAAATAAAGGCAGATTCTCACATAATTATTTGCCTACAGGAGACAGGGCTTTAAGTAAAATATCAAATATTGTGAGAGTTGGCAACACTGTATGAGTACGAGGAGTGCCGTTGTACACTTTTGCTGCTGCCTCTCAGGAGGCCTTGTCAAGCTAGGAGAAGTCGCTTGGTGTCTTCAACCCCGGGCCAGAGAAGTGGGCAATTAACTAGGAGAGTAAAACTAGCCTTAAAATACTACTTAACAGACACAGCTAAACAAGGCACAGAAAAAACCCTAAACCTCTAAAATCGGGTGGTTTTAATTTTTTTTAAAGTTGTCCTGTAACGATAAATTGTCTAACAAATGTTCAATTTCCCCAAAAAGTTATGTTTACATTATTATGTCTATTGAATATTAATGGGGTCACAAGTCTACCCTCTCCTTGGGCAACAGATGCAAATGTTCAAAGGGATGAAAGTTATCGATCAACAAAATAATTGTGACAAAGTTTTAGCAGCTCTTAATGTAAACAGTAACAAAGAGCCCCTTTGTTTCCTTCCTCTCTTTCTGGGATCTCACATAATGTTGATTGTTCTTCCTTATTATAAAATGTGCAGGGATTACACTTGCACAACAACAGGTGTGAAATCTTTTTTTAGTATATTAGTAAAATCACAGGATGCCACTCATTTTACAAGAATGGGTACTTAAAATAATAAGATTACGTGAAAATGTATACATTTATGTTTTAAAACAATTGGAAAAAATTAAGTGTGAACAGTTTAGAGACAATACTATATTCTTCCCTGGTGCCTGAACGGAGATGACAGACAGAGATTGTGGGAGAAGAGTGCTCAAAGGAGGAACATGGCTTTTGGATAAGCTCATATGTAGAAATTTTCCAATTCAGACCTGATTTTATCAACACTTAAAATGGCCACACTCTTTTTAACTCTCTGTTACTCACTGAAAGTTGAAGCCTTGCTGCAGCTTTTATTACAGTTAGTTATAAATAGATGTTGGCAGACAGAAGTATCCAAGCAAGCACCAAAATAATTATAAAATACACTGATGCTTAAGCTAAGTTCATGTGGCTCTACAAATCTTGGAGCAGCTGACTGGTTGAGATAACTGTTGGATCTGCCAAGTGTTTTGTCATCATCATACAGAACAGGCGCCAATTAAACCAGTCATATGATTTGAAGGCCAGCCTCCGCAGTGAATTTACAACTTAAAAATATTCAGTACTACTTCCTTTGCTCAGCTAACCAGCAGAACTCTCTTCAGCTTCCTCTCCGACTCTACTATAGATTTCTGTGACACTTTATAGATACATACTATAGAACTACAGTGTCTGCTTTTCCATTGCACGTATGTTTTCACCTGTACAAATTTGCTTTGGGCTAAATGCTGGCATTGAGAGAGTCATCCCTGCCAAAAACAGAATAAAAAAATTTCTGTTTAGCCAGCTTTAAAGTTACAGGAAATAGAGGGACAACTTCAATTGTAGTTTTGATATTAAGCCTATAGATCAATTGACTTACAGGAAAAAAATAAAAGCCATCAGATTATAGGTTAATTCACCTAATAGATTCCTTAGAGAGATGATTATATTACAATTATCTCTGTCAATAAAGCTAGCACTTTTTATGTCCGTCTTTAGAGATTTCTTTCTATATTGATTTAACAGTGCTTGCCACGCCTTGAGCTTCTAAACAGACTTATCACTGAGCATTACAGTCCTCTTAATGTTACGAATATTTATTGTAACCTATCCTTATCCAAAGAAACGTCACTGAGAGAGTTCAAATAAAGGTGTATAATGAAAATATATACAGATTGAGTCACTGAGCTTGTTATGTCTTAACTTATATTTAGTTTTGGCAGAATTGATTTTAATTTTCTTATAATTTTGACAGATAATATTGATGTTTATTTTTAAGCATTTTTAAATTTTTACTGATGTAAATTTTCACAGTTGCACAAAATTATTGGTTTTAAGCATTTTTTAAAAATCAATTTACATTTTCACAGTTGTGGGAAACTAGGGGCAGCATCAGACAGTGATTAATGATACACTGATAGAGAGGTTGGGAGCTTGGTGGGTGGCCTACTGGTTAGTGCATCTGACACAATCCCTTGTCTCTTTGCTGGGAGAGTGGAGTACTGGTGCCTGATTCCTGACCCCAGGTCAAAAGAGTTGGGGCCTTCCCCCTCTGTCTGGGACTTTTCTTTTAAGTGGGCCATAGTTAGGGTTACCATCCGTCCGGGTTTCCCCGGACATGTCCGGCTTTTTCAGTGTTAAATGGCCGTCCGGGGGGGGGATTTCTAATCAAGTAGAAATGTCCGGGATTTCCCCCTTCCCCTTGTGCGGCGCGGCTGATTGGACGCCTGGCCTGATTGAAAGCCGCTCGCAGCCACTAGGGCCTCTAGCAACCAGAGTCCCTCCCCCTCCCCCGCTCCCACCTCCCCCACAGAGCAGCGGGGCTGTGTTTAATTCCACGTGGAGCCTGCAGTTCTCCCTCTGCCAGGTGAGCAGGGCAGGCGGCGGGGGGTGTGTGTGTGTGTAGAGGCTGCAGGGGCGGGGGGTGCAGAGGCTGCAGGGCGAGTGGGGAGCAGGGGGCACAGAGGCTGCAGGGGCGGGGGGGTGCAGAGGCTGCAGGGTGAGTGGGGAGCAGGGGTCAGAGGCTGCAGGGGCGGGGGGGGTGCAGAGGCTGCAGGGCGAGCAGGGGGCACAGAGGCTGCAGGGGTAGGGGGGTGTAGAGGCTGCAGGGTGAGGAGGAGCAAGGAAGGCAAGGGCATAGGGGCTGCAGGGCGAGTGGGGAGCAGGGGTCACAGAGGCTGCAGGGGTGGGGGGGTGCAGAGGCTACAGGGGTAGGGGGGTGCAGAGGCTGCAGGGTGAGGAGGAGCAGGGCAGGCAAGGGCATAGGGGCTGCGGGGCGAATGGGGAGCAGGGAAGCACTTAGCAACCCCCAACCAAGATCAGAGCGGGAGGGAGGAGGGGGAATGCAGGGTGCTCAGAGGAGGGGGCAGAGACTTTGGGGAAGGGGTTGGAATGGGGGCGGAGAAGGGGTGGGGTTGGAGCGGGGCCGGGGGTGGGGAAGGCGCGGAGTTGGGGCGGGGGCGGGACCGGGGCCCCGTGGAGTGTCCTCTTTTTTAAATGTTTGAATATGGTAACCCTAGCCATAGTAGGGGGACCTGGCCCCTTCCTCTCCACCGGGTCCCAGCCCAGAGCCCTTTTGGGAAGCTCAGAGCTGGTAAGACAACTCCCACCTGTTCATGCTCTCTGTACGTATGTATATATATCTCCTCAATATATGTTTCACTCTATATGCATCCGAAGAAGTGGGTTGTAGCTTATGCTCTAATAAATTTGTTAGTCTCCAAGGTGCCACAAGTACTCCTGTTCTTTTTGAGGATACAGACTAACACTGCTGCTACCCTGAATCCTCCACATTGCACATGCTCAACAGGCCTATAGGGACGGGGTTGCCTGGGCCTAGTATAGCCTTTTAACCCCTTCGGGCCCAGTGTAGGGTTTGTATATACCGCATTGTACAGGCATTGGGATTCAAAAAGTTAAAGCTTTATAAACAAATTGTCAATGTCACATGTCAAAATACACAAAGTAAATATCATTCAATTTCAACCTCACGTTCTCAAGTAGCATTTTACTTCCTTTCCTATCTGTACATTTTGATTAATTGATGGAAATATTTTTAGTCAGATTGTGTGTGTATGGTGAAATCAATGTTTACCAACATTTACCCATAAAAACGAATCCTTCCAAGTCTACTTATATTTTATTTATTCTAAACACCAAACTGAAATTATTGCTTAGCAAAACATTGCAGTGTCATATATACTCGCATAACTTATTACTTGAACATATACACCTGAATGTCAAACTTGTGACTACTTAGAAACAAGCATTCAATCTGAAAAAATTTCATTAAGTTACGATGATTTTCAAAGTAATTTAATTATTTACATTCACGATATGGCAGTATGCTATTTATTTCAGTTAATGGGAACAGAGAAAATGAATTACATTGTACTTTAAACAAGTATCACTGCTGAAAACAGTTCAATGGTATAATAAGTGTTGGCATTTTTCCATCATTAAATTTACCTCATCGGAGGGGGAAGCAGGAGATGTAAAAATCGTCTTCCAATAGGACCATACAAACATGACAAATGACAGATGAAAAACCACAAGGTAGACAACTGCAATAAAAATAAATACAATAAGATTTCAGTGAGTATAGCTGAACTAGAACTAGAACATAAAAATGCAATGGTTTGGGGTATAGATAAGTTATTTCTCTTCTGCAAGCCAGTAAGATAAATTGCACTGAAACACACTGGATAATTAGGAATACTAGCACATCTGAGTGGGCTTAGCCCTATAAAGAAGTTATCTAAATCCACTTGATAGCCCACCAGATATGATGAGTACTACTTCATCCTCAGAATGAATCATTTAATAGGCTACTAAAATAATGATTATCAAAATCTTGGTCATGAAGCAATTTCCCCACTTATACTCCCACTTTTTTTACAACTGAATGAGCCTCATTATGACAGCAGCAACCCACAACTTTAGAAACAGACCTTCATTCCCACGTACCCACCCTCAGGAAAATTAAAATAAAGTGTCTGATGTCTGGAATAGCAAAATAAAAAAGCTGGAAGTATACATTTAAATTATCTTGACAGACAGGCCACATATATTTCAGTTGGTTCAATTACTAAATTCAGTCCACGTACAGTATAATATATTGTCAGCAAATGAAGTAAATGATACCAGCACACTGAAAACACTCAAGTTAATGTAAAATTTGGGTTATGCAATAGATATACACCTCTATCTCGATATAACGCTGTCCTCAGGAGCCAAAAAAAAATCTTACTGTGTTATATCGAACTTGCTTTGATCCACCAGAGTGCGCAGTCCCGCACCCCCGGAGCACTGCTTTACCGCATTATATCCGAATTTGTGTTATATCGGGTTGCGTTATATCAAGGTAGAGGTGTATCTTATAAAGTCTAAGCATTGCACTAAAAAAATTTTACATGCCAGTATTATAACTATATTTTATTACTACTAGGTGTTGGAAAGGGGTTGTAAATAATATTAAAATGTAAATGTACCTGTACTGTAATTCAAACAAGGTAAACATTAATCACATTTGGATTTTGCTGTAATATTTAATATACTAGGCTCCCACTTTGATTCCATCTTGGAAAAGCTATTCTTTATACTTATAATAAAGGGTTGGGGACTAGATAATGGCAATTCTTGATGTAACATCTTATTTCTGTATGAACATTTGTGATAGAACTTCTGCCTTTCTGATTATTTTTTGTCTGTATAACTCTTGGTGCCTTCTCTGCCTCCACCTGCCAAATAAAAAGGAATATTTGTAACTAAACTGTAGACTCAGCACTGTCACAGCCATAGTGGAAAGTAGGATCTGCTGGCCTTTAACACAAAATGGACTCCATTTCTTTTAGTGGTGATGACCTAAGGAAAAGGTGTAGCTAATTTCAAGATATGTTATGATATGTTTATGATTAGTTAACTATGTCAGGGAGACTCATGAGAACTGGATGACCCAACTTCTCCTTAGGGTTGCAAAATAAAGTATTTCTAGGCTCTCTTCTGGATTAAAGGGAAGCATCAGCACTGCAGACAACTCATGGTCAGGTTCCTGATAGAATTGGATATAATTTCATGTGCAAAAGCAGAAGCAGAACCCTTGTGTCAGAAGATGAGAGATTTGTTCTCTGGTGTTAATATACCACAGGGCAATATCAAAATCATTTAATGGGAGCTATCACCTCTAGCATTTTGGGAGGAGGGGAAGGAAACCAAGAAGCAGCTGGCCACTGATCTGTAGCATGAAGCAGACACACATATAGACCACAGCCATTCTTGGTAGGAATTAAATCAAAGATTTATAAATGGATTCGTGGTACTGGAAAAAGAGAATCCATTGGGTGATTTGAAGCCATCACAGGAGATTGAGCAAGTGCTTAAAATGGCATGATGAATATAGCACCACAGTTTATGGTGCTTGGGTTAATGATGATGGCCAGGGCTGAACAAAGTCATGATATCCAAGACTAGTTTGACCAGTTTCTACTTCTCTGTAACATCTTGTGAAGAACATTTATCTAGATCAGTGGTCATCAACTGGTCGACTGCGATCGACTGGTCGATCCTAGAGGATCTCTCAGTTGATCGCAATCTCCGGCGGCGCAGCAGGGCTGCCACTAAGATAGGCTCCCTGCCTACCCCGGCCCCACGCTGCTCCTGGAAGCGGCCAGCATGCCCCACGGCCAGGGGTCTCCCTCTGTACGCTGCTCCTGCCTGCAAGCACCACTCCCGCAGCTCCCATTGGCCAGGAACAGGGAGCTATGGCCAATGGGAGCTGCAGGGGCGGTGCTTGCAGAGAGGGGCAGCGTCCAAAACCATGTGCTGCCCCCCGCCCCCAGCGGCATGTTGGCCCCTTCCGGGAGCAGCATGGGGCCAGGGTAGGCAGGGAGCCTGCCTTAGCAGCAGCCACGCTACACCACCGACTGGAAGCTGCTGGAGGTTAAGTGCTGCTCGGCGGGAGGCCGCACCCCAACCCCTAGCCCTGAGCCAGCACCCTGAATCCCCTCCTACACCCCGAACCCCATGCCCCAGCCCTTCCCCCCCTCCCAGAGCCAGTACCTTGTACCCCTTTCTGCACCCCAACCCCCTGCCCCAGCCCTGATCCCCCTCCCAGAGCCAGCACCCTATACCCCAACACTCTGCCCCAGCCCAGAGCCCCCTCCTGCACCAAATTCCCTCCCAGGGCTTGCACCTCTCACCCCCTCCTACACCCCATCCCCCTTCCCTAGACTCAGCCCAGAGCCCCCTCCCACACAGCGAACTCCTCATCCCCAGCCCAAACCCCTACCCCAGCCCATTGAAAGTGAGTGAGGGTCAGGGAGAGTGAGTGACGGAGAGAGGGGGAATGGAGTGAGTGGGGCAGGGCTTTGCGGAAGGGGCGGGGCAGAGCCTGGGTTGTCCTTAAATACAAAGTGATCTTGGGCATAAAAAGGTTGGCCATCACTGTTCTAGATAGATGAAGACAGAACTCATTGTATGCTGATGTGTGGCATCTTGTGGAAATTGAAAATAATTGGCCACTGATTAGATGTCAAAATTTAGTACTGTGCTATTTTAGATGCAATACCAATGAATAACACTAAATTAACACAGCTAACAGCAGTAAGAGAACAGCATCTGATTAGAACAATGGTCCCAAAACTGTGGGGCGGAGGAATATTTGGGAGGAGTGCGCAGCACAGCCAGCCCCCCCGGGGGGCAGGGATGAAGCACCACCCAGCCCCACTCTGCCCCCAGCTCTGGCCCCAGCCCCCAGTGCGGCACAGATAGAGTCCATTATGGGTAAGGGGGGGCATGACATAAAAACTTTGGAGACCACTGGATTAGAGTGAGGCGATTCCAGGATCTGACCTGAGGTGGGAGCTGAGAATACAAGGAAACAGGAAAAGAGGGGTCTCCCTTTAAACTGCTGACATGTTTATACCATAAGGAGAATACACTGATACATTCAGCTTCTTGCTAGGCTAACTTTAACAGTTCTTAGGTCTGCATGTCATATGTTTTAAGAATGGAGATCTACACAGGCAACGTCACTGAGGATGTAAGAATACCTGAAGATGAATGTAGAGCTTATACAATGCAAACTGATCAGTCAGGCACCCTTACTGGATAATGGAAGAAAAATGACTGGACCTTCCTTCCTGACAAAAACTGTCCCTAGAAATTGAAGAAGCCATTAGAAATCAGGCGAGCAACAAACTTGACGTGTGGACCTGGGGACAGTTAGCAATGCTTCTCCAGTGCAGCACATGACCTACGCCTCATACCAGAAGTAAACAGGAACCACTGACTGTTGGTATGATGCAGAAAGACTCCAAAAGGCTTTTACAAACAGGGAGAAAGACCAACCTTAAGGACCTATAGGCAAGCAAGTAAGCTAACTCAAGACTGTAGCCTAAGTTGTTCCAGCATATCTATCTAGTCAAAGAAATCAAAGTAATGAATCATCAAGCTGCGGTGACTCAAGCAGCATCAAGGCAAGATATCCTCTAACTGATTTTGAGCACCACGTACACTCCTTTCTAAGAAGATACACAAACTACTTTAACCCAAATTAAGCTAAGAGACAGAGAAACCAAGGAGTGGTCCAGCTTGTCAGTCTCCCATTGAATTCCCTTCCCCAGCAGATGAAATTAGGCTGAAGTAATGTTAACAGCAGCAAAACTGCAGCCATGAGGAAAGAGACAGTTATTTGGCTTCATTGCTCTTCACCAGCCTAAATCCTATTCCATTTCCCAAGAGGCACATTTCCAATCTAAACAGCGTTGGAAGATACTGGAACACAATTAGCAGGTGTGTCAATGCCACCTAAATCCCAAAATTGTCACCCCCACAGGCATTCCATTTACTATATTCATACCTTACTATGCAAGAGTCTTAAAACTAGCCACTATGAACAGCTGCTCCCACCTACTTTTGAGATTAAACAGCTGTATGGCGTCAGGCAGCAAACTTCTTAAAATGAGGAAGTAACATCAAACATTTATGTCATCTTCCCTTCCAAGAAGAGGGAAGCTTGACCTACTTGCTATGCGGATATAGAAATAAACATTTAAAGAAGCTATATTTAATGTTTCAAGGATGGCATGAAGTAGACCGTAAGCTTGCGGCACTTCCACCTGCTCCAAACAATGCACACACACACACACACACACTGGATAGGGCCACACTTAACTCCCAAAGGGGGAGAGAGGGTATGTTGTTGTGCACAACATGAACCTTAACCTAAGCTTCCTCATGCACTTAGCTGTTCCTAGGGTTTTTCCTAATAGGGAACTTCTGCCACTGCCCCATCTCCCTTGCCTTAGGCTTTGTCTATGTTGGCAAATGAACGACAAAACGTTTGTCGTTCAGAGGTGTTCAAAAAAAACCACACATCCCGAAAGACAAAAGTTTTGTCGAGGAAAAGGGCCGGTGTGAACAGTGCCGCTCCCGCTGACAAAGCTACTGCTGATCGTTGGGGGTGGAAGTTTTTTGTCAGCAGGAGAGCTCTCTCCTGCCAACAAACAGCGGCTACACTAAGCGCCTTTTAATGGCACAGCTGTAGCGGCACAGCCGTGTCGCTAAAAGCTGTGTAGTGTAGACATAGCTTTAGAGAGAGATTAGAATGATTTTAACACTCATGGAATAGAGCTAGCGGGACTCAAGTGACATAGCAGTCAGCAAAAATAACTTTATATTCGTATGCAGAGTCCTAAAAACTGCCTCCATGTGACATGAATGCTTATTTCTTTATGAAATGTCCCAGGGTACTAGCACTATACAGAACAAATAAGATGGGGTCTTCTCTAAAAAGCTTCATGTCTAAGTTTAGACATAATAGGAGGCATGATAAAAACAGTAAGGTGGGTTGGGGAAGGAGGACAAAAGTAAATTTAAGATTACAATGGAGGTGGCTGGGTAAATCAGTGCAACGGGGTGAGAAGAATGGAATAGTTAGAACCAGAAAGAGGAAGTGATGGATGCACGAGGGCAAGGCACAACTAAACTGTCTTAGCAGTAGGGAGTTAACTAAAACATAGAAGATTATACTTAAAATGCAAATTCTTTGAGGGTCGGAGGCCTCTCTAGCGCACACACACACAGGCCCTAAGCCCTTACTGGGGCTAGGTGCTACTGCAATGCAAATAAGCAACCACAGATGGTAGTACAGACAGTAGGTAGTGGCAATAAAGGCATAAATTTGTGGCTGTACTAGCAATACTTAGCAGAAAGAGAAAGCGGTCTAGACTTCTTGCAAAAGTGATGAAATCAGGAAGACGACACCAAGCTGGGAGGGGTTATAAGCATTTTGGAGGACAGGATTAGAATTCAAAACGGTCTTTATAAATCAGAGAACATCTAAAATCAACAAGATGAAATTCAATAAAGACAAGTGCAAAGTAGTACACCTAAAAAGGAAAAATCAAATTTACAAATACAAAATGGAGAATAACTGACTAGGCAGCAACGAAGGATCGGAGTGAGAGGGTATAGTGACTCACAAACTGAATATGAGTCATCAGTGCAGTGCTGTTATATAAAAAGGCAAACATCATTCTGGGCTGTAGTAACAGGCGTGTCTTGGGTAAGACATGGGAGGTAACTGTTCCACTCTATTCGGCACTGGTGAGGTCTGTGGAGTACTGTGTCCAGTTTTTGGCACCACACTTTAAGGAAGATACAGACAAATTGCAGAGTCTCCAGAGGACAGCAACAAAAAATGATGATAGGTTTAGAAAACCTGATTTATGAGAAGAGGTTGAAAGAACTGGACTAGTTTATTCCAGAGAAGAAGATGGGGAGAGGGAGGAGGGGGAGAGGTTTGGGGAGAGGAAACAGGACCCGATAAGAGTCTTCAAATATGTTAAGGGCTGTTATAAAGAGGACGGTGGTCAGTTGCTCTCCATGTCCACTGAAGGTATGACAAGAAGTAATGGCCTTAATCTGCAGCAAGGGAAATTTAGGTTAGATATTAGGAAAAATGTTTTAACTATAAGGATAGGTAAGCACTGATACAGGTTACCTAGGGAGGTTGTGGAATCCCCATCACGGGGAGGTTTTTAAGAACAGGCTAGACAAGCAGCTGTCAAGGATGGTCTAGGTTTACTTAATCCTTTCTCAGTGCAGGGGGCTGAGCTAGATTACCTCTTGAGGTCCTTGCCAGCCCTACAAGTCTATGATTTCTATGTCATACAGCATTGGAAGCTGAAGGTCAGCCCTCTACAGCTTTACTCTGCATGGGGAACAGGGGTCTTGAGTGTCCTGCCCAGACAGGTCCAGCTGCTACCCTACGCCATGCAGGAGGAAGTCCCTGGGATCAGGGTCCTGTCCTTTGGAGGTTGGCCCAATGCTGAACAGGCCCCTGCCTCTCTATCCTGCCTCACTCACGTGCTGTCGTTACTGCTGCTGTTGGGAAAGGGATTCTGCATGCAGGCGCCTCTTGGGGTAAAGATGGGGTGGGGTGGAAGACACCAGATTCAGCAGCTTCCCTTCTAGACTCCACCCAACCTGCAAAGGCAGTAGCAGCAGGACTCATTGAGAGCAACCCTTCAAAGATCCTTGTGCTGGCTCCAAGTATAAATGTGCATTAGCTGGTTTCCTATTAAGATCTGCTTATTTTCTTATAAGTACAAACCAGATGAAGGAAAGGAAAGAACAAAAAAATAAAATAACCCCAGCACCAACTAGCAAGGAAAGTCATTTCACAGTTCTAACATAATCGGAGATCATAACATAAAGTCTAACTTTGTTTGAAGTGTAAGAAAAATCTGTAAATTTAACAGCATTTTAACTGCAGTCAACTAAAGGGATTGGCAGAGTTACTTCTGCTGTCTTCACTGAACAAATGTAAGTTGGCAGACTAAGTGGTCTAGTGACACTGAACTGACAAGTGGAAGAGGAATGTATTCAGGGCCCCTGCTCAGACTTTGTTCATTAATTAAACAGGTGCTGGCAGTACTGCACAGGAAGTAGCTGAGTGCTTAGAAGAAGAGAAGGTCTTGCATCACTCAGTAGTGCTGGGCTTTTGAGGGATCTATATGAAATCTTCTTCAGCTGAAGGAAGGGTTACACTGATGAGAGGTTCAAGACTGACAGAATGAAGTCTACAGAAAACCCTACAGAATTCCCACTGCACCAAACAAAACAAAAATGCACTTACCACTTACATTTAGTATGTTTTCTAACAACCTGTCTTATAGAATCAAAACATGTGGGAGAAAAGAGGCCCAATTTGTATCTGATTAATAAAAAAAACATTTTCTTAAACTCTTGTGATAATCTTCAGATAGAGAAAGCAACTTTGGGAAACCGGATTAGACATACACACCCAGAGACACTCATGACACCACACCACTCTAGATTTCCTCGTGTGGTTATCATTAGAGTCTTGCATGTGTATAGGCTTAGGGTCTACTGGTTTTTATGTGGTTGTATACCAGATTCAAAACAATTCACATGTTTAAAAATAAGCCAAATTAGGGGAGAAAATACACATATCAAACAAGAGATAGATCAGTCACGTAGTTCTATGTACATATTGTTAAATTAAATAGAAAATTATAATTAAGCACTGCTGTAATAGGATTTAAACATAATACACTTGAAATGTGAGGCAGAAATTTATCTGCAAGGATATGGGCTCTTGGTTTAAAAATCACAGGAATCTATTGATACCACCTTGGCTTCTAGAGGGTTTATTTTTCTACTGATGCAATAACCACCACCACCACCTGACTACAAGAGCTATAAAATTCAAGTAAAGGAGATTTCCTATTTCATATCAACACCTAAATGTGAATGTTTTCCTGCAAGTCAGACTCGTTCTGTATTTCTTAAAAAAAAAAAAAAAAAAAAAAAGTAGGGATATTAAAAACAACTAAGGTTTCCCCTCTACTGGTGCTTTTTTTTTTTTTTTTTTGGTATAACCTGTAAAAATATGTTCAACTATAGGAAAAGGAGGGGCTGCTCAGTGATCTGAGGATCAGGTCTTAAATATCTAGATTTCCTGGGCCTATAGGTACAAACTACACTAGATTCTATTCAGCTCTTCATTCTTCAGAATTATTAGTTTCCTCCTGGGCTTTTCTATTATGCTAATCACTACAGTATCAGAGTGCTTCACAAAGGTATTTGCACAATGGCCCTGTGAGGTGAGGAGGTATTTTTATCCCTATTTTACAGATGGTAAACCAAGGCACAGAAGGACTAGAGGTAAAAAGGATTCATTAATTTTGTATGTCCAATTGAAATGCCTAGAACCTGGTATTTTACAGTGCTTGGCATTATACAGCATTTTATATGTTCAAAGCACAGCCCCTATTGACCTCAGTAGCAGCTGAGTGCGCTCAGCTCCTCTGCATATCAGATTGCAGGGTCTCAAGTTAGGCTCCCAGAAAATGAGGACCACACGATTAGTGACCACCTATGAAAAGTTTGGTTGAAGTGTCTTGTCCAACATCTCATAGGAACTCCGTGGCAGAAGCAGGGATAAAATCTAATTACCCAAGGCAGTATTCAGCTGCTTTAACCGTGAGACCATACTCCCCTACCTCATTCACTACCCACTTTTTAATTTCTGCAACAAATGAGGCAGGAGTCCTACAAACAAGTCTGCTTCCCTACCCAACCCTGATTGAGCCCCAGAGTAGCTCCATCCTGTGAAATGAATGAGACAGGGGTCTCATAGAAAAAATAGCATGTAATCATGTAACTAAAGACTGTATTGTAATGTATGCAAATAAGGGGGCTGAATTAAGGCTGCATTGGCAAGTTTAATTCTGGCATCTCCTAACTTTGCAACCTTAATAATGTTTTCTCAACATAGTTATTTCAGTGTAATACAAAACATATACACAACAAATGTGGTCAGAACCATCACTATGATAACTCCAGAATTTCAATAACCATATGACTGATTTTATTCTGCAATGGACATAGCCATAGCAGCTATCAATAGTATGGTTACCACAACAATTAATGCACTTTAAAAACAAGGGGGAAAACCAGAGAGATAAAAGAGACCCACATAACACACATTAAGTGTTATACAGAAAACATGATGTGGGTCTGATTCCCCCCCCCCCCCCAAACCAACCACTTGTTTTGAAAGATCTGCATAATTAAGTCATTACCTGTGAGCAATGGAAGCATATGATCATCCTAAGCTTGTGGCACTAAAAGCTTGATAGATCCAGCCTCCCTATGTTTTCCCTCTATGTACCCATCTGCTCACTCTCTCTAGAGAGTTACATAAAATCATACAAAATTGCATTGGTAAGTAGGTGTAAATTATACATCAGAAACACACTGTACATTTATATTAAGGAGACAAGAAGTAGGCAACTTTCCTATTTATAAAACTTTCAATTTATTTATGGAGGATGAGTAATACACGTTTCCTACCTTTTTCTCCAGTTGAGGTAATCGTAACTAGGAAAAAAGAAAGACAGAAAAGGTTAAATATATCTATATTGTGTTTTAAAGATCAAAGCATGTTACAAATGTTAACGGAGCCTCCATAACTCTGTGAGGTAAATACTCATTAAACTTCTCCTCTAGATTCCCACAGTCTCAAAAGTCAGTGACAGGGCTACAAACAGCCAGGAGCCCCAGCTCCCTGCTCTAGCCAAATAAGCATGCCGCTCTTCACAAGCATTAATCCATATATTTAATTAGATCATAATTTAATAATTAAACATGTTGCCATGAGCACCTACTATACTTTCCGAACTTTCTTAGGTTGTACACACACCCAAACAGCTTATTTACTGCCTACAGAGATTTCAGAAAAGCTTAAATGAATAAAACCCTTCAATTGGCAGATACAGAGGGAAGTTTAAATAATTGCAGAGCCCTTTACAAAAGTCCCTATACAATTTTTTGCATTAGTCACATCCAATCTACTTTCTAGAGCTCCACACTTCTCTATCACTTTCAACACTACCATCATCCTCCCCATCACGCAGGCATGTGATTTACAAGCTATTTTTGACTTCCTCTCCCCTGCCTGACACATTCAGCTCATATCTAAAAGTCTCATCACTTCTTCCTCCTCAATATCTCTAAGATCTCTCCATTTATTTCTATCCCTACAGCTAAATCTCTTGTTCAGGCCCTCATTATATCTTGTCTTAACTAATGTAACATCCTCTTCTCTGGCTTCCCTAAACCAACTCTTTCAGTCCAGACAAAATACTGAACTGGAAATTTTCCTTGCTTCTGATTTTGATCATGTCACGCCCCTCTCTGAATCCCTTCCTTGGCTTTCCACTTGCTACTACCTCAAATTCAAGTTTGTCATCACCATCTCCAAAGCTCTGCATAACTCTGCCCCTACCTACCTACCTGAGCAGGTCTCATTTTGCATGGTCTCCTCCCTCCCTACTCTGCCAACTTTCCTAATTTCCACCGTCTGTCAGCTTTGCACAGACACAGCCATGCGTTTTCCTCTTGCACAGGCAGGGCATTCCTGTGCTCGTTTGCAAGGTCTTCATCCTCTCCACATTAAATCCCCCTTTAAGACCCACTTCAATCATGCAGTCTACAGTGAACTTTATTGCCATGTGTAAGTAAAATGTATGTTTCCCCACTCCTCCTAATCTCTGTCTACTTGTCTATCTGCCCTTCCATTGTCCTTAAGACTGGCACCACCCTCTTTTTTGATTGTCTAGATGCCTCCAAATAGTTAAAAGAACAGGAGTACTTGTGGCACCTTAGAGACTAACAAATTTATTAGAGCATTTATTTTATTAGAGCCCACTTCTTCTTGGGCTGTAGTCCACGAAAGCTTATGCTCTAATAAATTTGTTAGTCTCTAAGGTGCCACAAGTACTCCTGTTCTTTTTGCGGATACAGACTAACACGGCTGCTACTCTGGATCCAAATAGTTAGTAATTCTTAGCAGTAATAAGACCTAACCAAAGAAAGAAAAAGCAAAATAACTAAAATAAAATGTTCTAGCTTCTCTCACAAGGCTCAGATGCTTCCTTTCCGCTTATGCTGGTGGTTCTTTCCTTTAATTCACCTGCTCAGCACCCTCTCCATTCCCCTATGCAGTTTTATTGGCAACTTTTTAATTCCTTCTCTCTAAGGGAAGAATCTTTATCTACCATCCAAAATACAGCAAGTTTGGTTTTAAACTGAATTAGGAAGAACTATTGGGTGTGATTTAAAAATCAAGTTTCTGTTTTAAGTGCCTTTTTTTTTTTTTAGGGCATTTTCCCTCCCCCAAAGAACATGAACCAATAACATTGTAAAATAGTCCCGAAGCAAGTCAATATGTACAAAGACAAGTTACAACTGCTAAGAACAGGCTCACATGCTATAGGACAGTACAGTCAGTATTAACCTCTTGTGAGTTAGAATTTGTCTACGCTTACAGTGGTGAAAGCTGCACCACTGTAGTGCTGTGTATGACGACAGGAGAGTTTCTCCCACTGGAATAAGTACTCCACCTCCCCGAGAGGGGTAGCTATGTTGATAGAGAAGCACTATCTACACCGGGAGTTCAGTCTGTATAGCTGCATTGCTCGTGGTTATACCGACATAAGACAGTAGCATAGACAGGCGCTTCAGGGTTTCAAGTAGGGCTGTCGATTAATCGCAGTTAACTCACATGATTAACTCAAAAAAATTAATCGCAATTAATTGCAGTTTTAATCGCACTTTTAAACAATAGAATACCAACTGAAATTTATTAAATATTTTGGATGTTTTTCTATATTTTCATATATATTGTATTCTGTGTTGTAATTGAAATCAAAGTGTATATTATTTTTGATTACAAATATTTGCACTGTAAAAATGATAAACAAAAGAAATACGTATATACTCGTTCATAAGCCGAATTTTTTTTAGTAAAAGAGGGAAGCACCAGAGAAGGGGGTAGGCTTATGATCAGGTATAGAGAGCGAGAGGTGGAACACAGCCCTTTACCCCAACAGAGGGAGCAAGGAGAGGCAGCACAACCAGCAGAGACAGAAGTGAAGAGGCGGGGCCAGAGTCTCTCTGCTTCTGGCCACGCTGGTCTCCCCCCAGCCTCCGAAGCAGCTGCAGCTCCGGCCCCACCCCCCAGAGCAGGCTGTGGCCATGCCGCCTAGCCCAGCTCTCTGGAACGCGCTGCAGCCACGCTGCCCAATCTGGCCTGCCAGAGCAGGCTGCAGCCGCGCTGCCCAGCCTGCCAGAGCAGCTCCAGCCAGGCCAGAGACATCCTCCCCTGGCCCTCCCCAGATAAAGTGGGAAGGGATGAGATGGGGAGAAAATTTCCCCACCAGATGCTGTCCCGGCCCATCAGGGTAAGCAGCTGGCGGGCCGGGACACTTTGTTCACTTAGGTTTACCTCCGGGCCTGCAGACGCTCGAGGTAAACAAACCATCTCGGCCTGCCAGCGGCTTATCTTGATGGCCCGGGAGCCAAAGTTTGCTGACCCCTGAATTATAGGGTCGGCTTATGAACAGGTTATAAAAATTTACCATTTTTACTTATCCATCTTGGGGGGGGTCGGCTTATAAACGAATCACCTCATGCAAGTATCCTAGTGCCATCTCTTTGTCATGAAAGTGCAATTTACAAATGTAGATTTTTGTGTGTTACATAACTGCACTCAAAAACAAAACAATGTAAAACTTCAGAGCCTACAAGCCCACTCAATCCTGCTTCTTGTTCGGCCAATCGCTAAGACAAACAAGTTTGTTTACATTGACAGGAGATAATGCTGCCCTCTTTTTATTTACAATGTCACCAGAAAGTGAGAACAGGCATTTGCATGGCACTTTTGTAGCTGGCACTGCAAGGAATTTACATGCCAGATATGCTAAAAACATTCATATGCCCCTTCATGCTTTGGCCACCATTCCAGAGGAGATGCTTCCATGCTGATGACACTAGTAAAAAAAAATAATGCATTAATTAAATTTGTGACTGAACATCTTGGGGGAGATTTGTATGTTCCCTGCTCTGTTTTACCCACATTCTGCCATATATTTCATGTTATAGCAGTCTCAGATGATGACCCAGCACATGTTTGTTTTAAGAACACTTTCACTGCAGATTTGACAAAACGCAAAGAAGGTACCAATATGAGATTTTTAAAGATAGGTATAGCACTCGACCCAAGGTTTAAGAATCTGAAGTGCCTTCCAAAATCTGAAAAGGATGAGGTGTGGAGCATGCCTTCAGAAGCCTTATAAGAGCAGCACTCAGACAAGGAAAATACAGAATCCGAACCACCAAAAAAGAAAATCAACCTTCTGCTCTGGCATCTGACTCAGATGATGAAAATGAACATGCGTTGGTCCACACTGCTTTGGATTGTTATCGAGCAGAACCCATCATCAGCATGGGCATGCGTCCCCTGGAATGGTGGTTGAAGCATGAAGGGACATATGAATCTTTGCCACATCTGGCACGCAAATATCTTGCGACGCTGGCTACAACAGTGCCATGCAAACACCTGTTCTCACTTTCAGGTGACAAGAAGTGGGCAGCATTATCTCCTGCAAAGACTTGTTTGTCTGAGCAACTGGCTGAACAAGAAGTAGGACTGAGCGGACTTCCAGTCTCTAAAGTTTTACATTGTTCTATTTTTGAATGCAGTTATTTTCTCTACATAATTCTACATTTGTAGGTTCAACTTTCATGATAAAGAGATTGCACTACAGTACTTATATTAGGTGAATTGAAAAATACTACTTTTGTTTTTTTACAGTGCAAATATTTGTAATCAAAAATAAATATAAAGTGAACACTGTACACTTTGTATTCTGTGTTGTAATTGAAATGAATATATTTGAAAATGTAGAAAACATCCAAAACTATTTAAATAAATGGTATTCTATTATTGTTTAAAAGTGCGATTAATTTTACGATTAATCACGATTAATTTTTTTAATCACTTGACAGCCTTAGTTTCAAGTTATTTTCTATTTTTTTGTTTTTTTTAAACTCTGGATATATTTGTAGTTTATTAAAACAAAATAGTTCTAATTTACTGTATTATATTTCTCTTTTCTTGTTCATATTAAATTGCTTATTTAATAATTTCACATTTTTTCCCCCCAACATAAAAAGGTGAACATTACAGACAGTGGAAGGTAAACATTAAAAGTGGTTTTTCTTGCAAGACTGAGTTCCTAAACAATTAACTTCAAAATGACAACATGCATTTTCAGACTGAATTTTGCCTCTAGCTACAGCTCTATCCTGGGTGAACACCTTTACATGGAGTTGGAAAAACATGCATTCTCTGGGACACGATAAATTCAAAATTCCACTAGTCTTCTGAAAGGAAAGAAACTAAGCATCCAACTTGGAAAAATATATATATATATATAAAGGTTCACATCATAGTTCCAGTCAAAAAGCGCTGTAATATGTGGCCTATACAGGTACTATATCAAGCAAATTCAACTCGATTATATTTTATGAGAATATTCAGAATGATGCTTCAAAAATCATATATTTTCCCTCTTGAACATAATCAGCTTAAGCCTAGAGAACATCATATTACTTTGCACTTATAGAGATTTCATCCAAGGATCTGGATGCCAGGCCCGCTGACCGGAGGATGAGGGGGGACGCAAAGGAGGCAATTTACCAGGGGCCCAGGCAATTTAAAAGGGCCCGGTAGCCCCCAGCCGCTGCTGCTGCCATGGTAGTGGTGGCTGCCGGGAGCCACAGGCCCTTTTAAATTGCCTGGGCGGGCTGCAGGGCCCCGCACTTTGGGGTGGGCCCTGTGGACCGGGGCCTGGAATTTCTGTCGGCGAGCCTGCTGGATGCACTTTGCAAACACTAAATACACCTCATACCCCTGGAAGTAAGCTAATTTTCTCTCCCTTTCCTAGCCAGCTCCCTCAGGTCAACATGCATACCCTAAAATTGCTCTGCATGGTCTGATGGCTAACAAAATATTGTAGTCTGAAGTATGTCCTAATAGTGAAATCCTTCTGGTTTCTCATACTGTTTTCATTTCAAGATTATGTCTGGTCACCACCAAATTAAAAGCAGAGAAGTGCACATAAGATATGAGGATAATTTGTTGGGGTCTAGCCAATTTAGGGGAAGGGTAAAAAAATCTGGTCTTAAAATGTAAAGCTGGTTACCATTTTAGCTAAAGAGAGATTACTCTCACTCCACGGGTATTCTCATTTTATGGATGGATAAACTGAAGCACAGTTCTGAGGCACCAAAGTTTATGACTTGACCAAAGTCACACAGCAAGCAAGAGGCGAGTCAACCGTTTTCCAGGATGGATCTATATTACATCATGAAGTCCTATTTCAAATTAATTGTAATATTTACTATTTTAAGTAACAGAGAGTCCTGTGGCACCTTTAAGACTAACAGATGTATTGGAACATAAATTTTCGTGGGTGAATACCCACTTCGTCAGACACATGCCACACATGTCCTTAAAGGTGCCACAGGACTCTGTTGCTTTTTACAGATCCAGACTAACACGGCTACCCCTCTGATATTTACTATTTTGTTTCCACTAGGAACTTTAAACATGCACTAATTACCTAGCCAGTCAATCAATCATCTTTAAATTCTGCTTCAGAACTGCAAACTAAAATCCTTCCCTGTGCTGCCTTTGACCAATTTGCTTTGTTGCAGTGGCTCTCCAGTGAAAAGAAATGTATTTCCACTTCAGGCACTTCAAAATCTTTTCTATATGTGGGAAAGATATCAAACAGCGCTGCTTTTTTGCCCTATTGATTTTTTTACAAAACAAGTCAAAATGCTTCCAAAACCTTTGCATGGAACCACATACATCTCAGGAGTACACGATGAAATGTATCAACCAGAGTCTGTGCCCTGAGAGCTGCAATGAAGAGCAAAGTCAATATTTCACAAGTTTAAGTACTGCAAATCTGCTTTCAGTCTGTCCTTGCTGGGAGCTGAGGAGTTCAAAATATATTCCTTGCTCTATTGTTCAATTACAGAGGTAAAGAAAAAAAAAGGAAATTAAGCAAGCCAAGATCTTGAAAATGTATTAAATATTAAACTCTCAACTTGCTACTGTAAGTCAATGTTTTAATAAGTTATTGCTAGCAAATACTAAAAAGATGGACTACAGCTGTAGCTATAATTCATGCTGCAGCTCATAAAGTGCCTGAGCACTACAGAAACCTTGAAGTTTCAACAGACTGATAAACCCAAAGGTCTCTAATGTTTTAGTTGAACACATTGTATAAATTTGTCTCTAACTTTTACCTTCTCTCAACATGAAGCACAAAGAACAAAATAAAACAAAGGAGTAAAAAGAAAACCCTCATTCTTCCAACATGACTTAATCCTACTTACGCACCAAAAGCAACACACACTAAAGTACAAAGTGAACCTATTTTCTATTCAAGTCAGATCTATTATACTGTCAAAGTCCTGTTCATGTTGCACTCAATTCTCTGAAAATAGTGTATTTTGCAATGTGAAACTAGGTGCTCTATTAGGCTGGCTTCTTATTTAAATTTCTGCTTAGCTGAGTTAGAAAACAAAAACACATTCCAACTTTGGCTTCTAACAGGGGAAAAAGCTTGAATGTTTTGTCTCAGATGTCCCAATGCCACTCATTTTCCTCCTAATTCCTTCCTATTGCTTATACCTCTCCTAAGCACCTCTCGCTCCCCATTTTTGTCTTTGCACCTTGACCATGTCACTCTTTAAGCTTGCACCTTCGAGACCTGGACCACAGGCATGGGCGGTGGGTATAATAGGCACTGCCACAGCCGGCGGACCCCTGGTTACAGGGTTTTGTGGCGAAGTTTTTGATTTATTATGCCTATAGTGTGAAAAACTGCTATCTGTAGGAATCTGCTACCTGTAGCAGTTATGCATATGTAAGGGATTGTAAAAAATTGCTACTCTAAAAAACTACTATCTGATGTAGCAAATTCCTACAGATAGCAATTTCTTGCACTACACGCTCCTCCGGCCGTGGGAGGGGAGGGGATGGGATGTCGGTGGGAGGAAGGGGCAGAGCCGGGACTAGCCTCCCCAAATGGGGGCTCCACCCACCACCCATGACCACAGGAAACAATGCTGCAGTGGTAGGGAGATTGGTGGATGATCTAATGAATCAGACGTAAAAGAGGTCGAATTTTTCAGCAGTGACCAGTGATTTTGGATACTTCTACATTTGGATGTCCAAACTGAGACACCTTAGAGGAGCCCTATTTTCAGGAAGTGTCAAGCATTCGCCCTCTGAAAATACATGCACCACTTCAAGGGACTTCAGAATGTATATCACTTATTTGTAGTGTAAATGCCGGATTCTCTGTAACACAAATTCTTTAAATCATGATTTGAAGACTTCAGTAACTCAACCAGAAGTTAGGGTCTGTTACAGGAGTGAGTTGGTGAGGTTCTGTGACCTGCAATGTGCAGGAGGTCAGACTAGATGATCATGATGATTCCTTCTGGCCTTAAAGTCCATGAGTCTATTTATAGGCTTTTCTATGGTTACTACAGTAGTATCGGAGCACCTCCAACATCCCTGCAAAGTAGGGAAGTATCTCCATAGTGAGGCACAGAGAGATTGAGTGATTTGCCCGAGGTATCAAAGGAAATCTACTAAAAAGCCAGAAATAGAACCTGTATCTCAGTGCAATAACTTCAACCACAAAACCATCCTTCAGGTATTGGGTGTGTATTCTTTCAACTGTAGAGTACTGATTGCAGATAAAACTCAAATAAAAATAAAGACATGGAAATAACTGGATCTGTTTCTTATGGAACACTTATTTGCAGCCCCATCATGAATTCTGACTGAAGTCATATACTTTGAATATTACAGTCTTTCCAGGCATCCAAAGAGTGAACTTTTACATTCTTCTTGGTGCTCCATGTAGGTGGGGAAATACTAACGTGCAGATGCAAGTACATTCCTTCACCATATCTGAAGCCCTAACTCTCCCCAGCTTCCACTCCATTAAATTGTTCACAAATGAAGATCAAAACAATTTAAAAAAAAAACCCTACCCACCACCCATCAGCTCTGGCACTCAGTTGAAACACATCTCAACAGTGGCCCTGACTGACTACAAGAGCAAGTTCTCCACCCTAACCCTCTCCAAAAAGTAAATTAGCTCAACTCAACTGAGACCCCCAATCCCTTTAAGATCCATGTAGACAGGACCACTAGCAAGGTAACACAACGCAGAGCTTGCGTGTTCCCGATCCCATCCACATACAAAAACTCAATCACTCACGTGTGGTGGTGATATAACAAAAGCTGGCGGACGTAACTGGGGGTGTAGGACAGATTTCCAGTGAGATTCCCTCAACAGTTGCTAGTGTATCTTATCTGTAGCCTGGATACAGGGTAATGCCACCACACAAGCAAAAACCGCTAGTCATCCAATGCCTTCCAACAATCCCCCAACACCTCCCACCCCATGCCCTTTTCTTGCCATCTACCTCTCTCTGTTTTCTGATCAGAAACCACCTACCATTGCACATAGGCCTTCTCAGCCTTCTTTCCCCCACCTGCACAGTTTCCAGTATCAGCAACTTTACTCATCTATATGCAGCACAGAGCTCTGTTTGTTAAGAATGACCCCAAGAGGACCGCCTCAGTATGCTGCTAGCTGGCCAAAGGCTGACATGAAGGTACCGGTGGATCTTTGGTGTGACGCTAGCAGGGCCCACAAGTTGGATACATGCTCTGCCACCCATAGGAATGTTTCTCCAGAGAGAAATCTGGAGCAAGCCCAGATGGAACTGGTTTACTTCGCTGAGTTACTAGGTTCATACCACTTCCAACCAGAATCCCCAGAAGGAGCAGACATGTTTTCCCTCATTACACTGCAAAAGCATTCAGGGAGCAGTGCAGTTTAATGTAGCACTACAATGAGATGGGTCCCCAAAAGCCTTGGCATCACACAGAAGTAAACAGAAGGCTCGCGTGGATGCAGGAGCTAACTCCCATAGCTAACACAAGGGAAGAATCTCAAGGGTGGATTGCTTGAGTTAATATGGTTATATGGAATCACTCCTGGTTGTGCGGTAGCGTCAAACTATCTCAAAAGATGTTAAACTGTCTGCACAGGAGTTAAGGGAGGGGAGCAGGTTCCAATTGAGTTGAGCGATCTTGATTGGAAAAATTAAAAAGCAAGGCATATTTTTTACCTGCATAGACAGGGCCATGCCACATACTGCTATATTTATTAGTTTATTGAGAGAATTAACACTCACAGGAATTGACATTATAAATTGTATTATATTTCAAATATGGTAAAAGTGAGGTTATAGTTGCATAATATGGGTCCTAATGACTTGTTTTTTAGTTGTTACTAACCATGGTCACAGTTTGTGTTCTATGGTTAAAGCAACATTAACAGAGTTATTTGACCGCAACAGATAATTTAGAGTGCCTGAGAGGCACACTGCCCAGAAAATACTCTCTTATAACAAAAGCAAGGTAGATATTTATTTATGGCGAGGCCACTCTAGCTTTAACACAGTATGTGTACCAACACGGTAAAAAGGGAGGTCTGTAAGTATATGTTTGTTTGTTTTTAAAAACAGCATAAGCTGCAGAAACAAAAACATTCTAATTACCATGTACAAGCGTTCAATGCATCTAAGGGTTTTCTATAGTACGTATACTGCAACAGAGTCACTGAACAGGTAAAGGAGATCTCCATGACAATAACCACAGTGGATGCCAAGAGGATTCTGCTCCTCACCCCTCAGATCAAAATAAAGAGATCTAGTCAGAGCTGGCTTTTGGGCCTCCCCAAAGCTGCAGATGACCCTCCATCACTGGTTTTGAACGGCAATTTCAACTTTCATATTTAGAAAGTAAGTTTCTAGTCCTCTTCCTTGCAAAGATAGTCTTGAAAGTGTAAAGGTACCCTGGGGCTGAAAGGCTGTCACTGATTTTTCTTAGGGTTGTCTACAAAAAACTGAACTGTTAGATCAGTTAAGAAACCACACATTTATCAAAATAAGCTATTCTGATATAAGCACCTTTACGTTGCGTCCACACTAGGGGGTTGCTTGCACTGATTTAATTATATCTGTTTCAAAAATAGATATAATTAAATTGTTACCAAAACTGTGTAAGATTTAGAAAATCTCTAAAAAATCATGAATTATTCTGTCTCATTCTTATAGCTAGTCAGATCTGACCTGTGGGACTGTGAAAGCCACTAGCACAGGGGTGGGCAAACTACGGCCCATGGGCTGCATCTGGCCCGCCAGCTGTTTTAATCCGGCCCTCGAGCTCCCACTGGGGAGCGAGGTCTGGGACTTGCTCTGCTCCGGCGCTCGGCTTCTGGAAACAGCGGTATGTCCTCCCTCTGGCTCCTACGCGTAGAAGCAGCCAGGGGGCTCCACTACACACACTGTCCCCGCCCCAACTGCCATCCCTGAAGCTCCCATTGGCTGGGAACCACGGCCAATGGGAGCTGCAGGGGCGGCACCTGCAGACGGAGCAGCGCACAGCACAGCCGCCTGGCCGCGCCTCTGCGTAGGAGCTAGAGGAGGGACATGCCACTGATTCCGGGAGCCACTTGAGGTAAACGCCGCCCCAAGCCTGCACCCCTGAGCTATCCCCTGCACCCCAACCCCCTGTCCCAGCGCTGATCCCCTTCCCGCCCTCAGACCCCCTTGGTCTCGGCCCAGGGGCACCCTCCTACAGCCCAAACCTCTCATCCCCAGCACCACCCCAGAGCCTGCACCCCCAGCCGGAGCCCCCTCCCGCACCCTGAACTACTCATTTCTGGTCCCACCATTGAGTCCGCTCCCCCAGCCAGAGCCCTCAGCCCCCTCCTGCACCCCAACCCCAATTTCATGAGCATTCATGGCCCACCATACAATTTCTATACCCAGATCTGGTCCTCAGGCCACAAAGTTTGTCCACCCCTGCACTAGCACATATGGGTCCTTTGATTTTTTGAGGAAAGCTCAATCAAATTTGCAGTTTTGGGGGATGGGAACAGTGTTATGACTGCTTCAGGTTTTTACTTCTCAGCTTGGCTGCTCAGCTGCAAGTAGCAATGTGACCAATGACCACAAGGAAGGTCACTTTAATACCACGAGACGTGGCCTAGTTTGTGGACACAGGACAGAGTAGAGGATTCATTACATTCCCTGCTCTTATTACACCAACTCAAAGTCAAACTTTTCTGCCTACATTTTTCTATTAACTACTTCACAGGTGAAGGTTATGATGATTCATTAATGTTCATATATTATTGTTGTATAATGTACCAGAATGCACACAAAAGTTTCTAGAGGTTCTAGCAGCATACTGACCACTGAGTTATCTGCACAATTGTGCCTTGAAACATTTTTAGATGTTGGTAATTTACATGGACCCTTTCCACTTTCCCTGATGCAAGAAAGCAGACAAAGAATTAAGGGGAGATTTTCAAAGGCACAAATGGCAGTTTGGTACCCAACTCCCATTGACTTTGAACCAGAATTAGGCATCAAACTGCCACCTGTGCTTTTAAAAATCTCCCCCCTTCAGGAAGCTAAATACAAGGTTGCTCTGAAAAGAAGTCACCTAGCTAATCAAACCTGAAGCTAGTCATATGCATAGCCGGGTAAAATGGTGAGGTATTGGCTATATTTGGAAAGAGAGGTTGGCTTAAAAAGTGTTTTGTACATTCATCCAAAAATGCTAAGGCTGGCTCTGTAATCAGCACATTCAGCTACTCAAACTACTGCACTGCAGCAGAAACTCTTCACCAAATGTGTTATCCTTGAAAAGCTCCATTCCCTGTAATGAAGCACAACTGCACAGAATCAAGACATCTAAATTAGCTCATTTTTCAGTCTTCCTTCCTTTTTCTTAATCACCAGTGCACTGAAGGAACACAATCTGTTCATTTGACTAGCAATTTGGCCTGTTCCTAGTTCTAGTGTCACTTGATTATACCTTCCTCATCTGGCTGGTAAAGCCACTATACACTCCTCATTCAATCCCTCCTGAATACTCGGCTCTGTCACAACACCTTCAAGTAACTTCAATGGCTTGACTGCAGGGTCGTTTGTTAATGTTACATATAAGTGATTTGTTTCCAATACTGCCCACAATGTGCTAAGTGCTATACAAACACAAAAGGCGGCACACTCTCTTTTAAAATCAAAACAGAGAGTATGTCTACACTACAGAGTCAGCTCAACTTATGTACACTTGAGTTACTCCTCTCTGAGGGTACATCTACGCTGCAATAAAAGACCCATGGTCCAGGTCAGCTAACTCAGGTTCGCAGGGCTTTGGGGTGTGGGGCTAAGAACTGCAGTGTAGACATTTGGGTTCAGGCTGGAGTCTGGGCTCTGAAACCTGGCAGGGGGCGGGGGAAACATGTCTCAGAGCTTGGGCTCCCGAGCTCCAAGACCCTCTGTCTCTTGTGGAGTTTTGGAGCCCGGGCTCCACCCCAAGTGTCTATGTGCAATTTTTAGCCCCACAGTCCAAGCCAAGTTCTCTAACTTCGTGCCACAGGTTTTTTATTGCAGTATAGATATACCCCGAATTAACCTAGCTTGAGTGAAAGCGGCCACGCTGAGGCTATGTCTACACTGCACTTTAAAAGTTTTGTCACTCAGGGTTGTGAAAAAAAACCTCAGAACGACAAAAGTTTTAACAACGAAAAACACTGGTGTGGACGGTGCTTCGTAGGCGGGAGACACTCTCCTAGTGACGAAACCACCCTCCCATGTTGGGGGTGATTTTATTTTGTCATCAGGAGAGCTTTCTCACAGCGACAAAGAGCAGCTACACTGCATACCTTACAACGGCACAGCTGTAGTGGCACAGCTGTGCCATTGTAAGGTGCGCAGTGTAGATATAGCCTGAGAAACAATATGAGCATCTGTGTCCATACTGGTGCTGCACTCACTTGGGTGTGGCATTAAAACCTCTGGGAGCACATGCCATGTTTCTTAGTACTGTAGTAAGCGGAGCTGCTCTAGTAATTCTTTCCCAGTGAGTTGTGAGAGAACTTCTCTGTCCTTCCTGGACACACGGGGAGAATTATAGGAAGACACTGGAAGAAGAGCAGTACTTGAGTGGCACTAGCCTTCGTCCACACTACAGAGTGATCGTGTTAGCAATTGATGAGCTGTGTTTCGCTGAGCTTTAGCCTATACTCCTCTCAGGCCTACCAACTTGAGATAAAAGCATCACTGCATTTGAGTTAAAGGTTTGTGTGTGGGGATGGGACTACAGTTAGGGGCAACACTTGAGTTATAAACTTGAGTTAACTGTGCAGTGAAAACAAGCATTGAAGGAATTAGAAAGGGGAGTCAGAAACAAGCAAAGTGACCAGGGGATAGTAAAATTTTAGCAATACATGGGTTTTATATAGAGAACACCTAACACATTGTGGGCAACACTGGAAACAATAAACCTAAAAAAATAAAAAAAGCTATAGAGCCATGCTTCTCATCTTCAAATTTCTCTGATCAGAATTACTGTTTTCTGAAAAGAATAAAATGTACTCTTCACCAGCTAAAGTGTATATTTTTAAGTCAATAGCTGTGTTGATAATCAAGCACCTATCCCTAAAGAGCACTTGGGTCACTGGGCATAAAATACAGTACCTTAATTATATGTGCCCAATGGCCTAACTTCAGATCCTACTAACAAACCCATTCACCCTTCAAATCCAGGTAGATAAAGACAAGGAAATATGAACAGTCTTGATTTAATTAAGCCAAAACAGAGAGTATTTCTGAGTGCTGAAATATTGGTAAAGTTATGCAGTTAAATAGAGGGGAATAAAAATGCTGGAAATTACTACCCGTATATACGCAATCATAAGCCGGTTTGTTTATAAGCCGACCCCCTCAGAATGGATAAGTAAAAATGGAATTGTTTTTATGACCCATTCAGAAGCCGACCCTATAATTCAGGGGTCATCAAACTTTGGCTCCCGGGCCATCAGGCTAAGCCACTGGCGGGCCGAGGTGGTTTCTTTACCTCGAGCGTCTGCAGGCACGGAGGTAAACCTAAGTAAACAAAATGTCCTGGCCGCCAGCAGGGACGGGCTGGGACAGCAACTGGTGGGGAAATTTGGGGGGGAAGGGGGAGAAAGCTGGGGGTCAGGGGAGTAACTCGTGACCACCCCCCACATGACCACTAGCCTGGGACCCCCACACTCTCCCCATCCCATCCCTTCCCACCTTAGCTGGGGCAGGCCAAGGGAGGATGTCTCTGGCCTGGCTGGAGCTGCTCTGGCAGGCCGAGTGGCGCAGCTGCAACCTGCCAGTCCCGCAGCTGCTTCGGAGACTGGGGGGAGAGCAGCGTGGCCAGAAACGGAGAGACTCTGGCCCCTCTTCCCTTCTGTCTCTGCTGGCTGTGCTGCCTCTCCTTGCCCCCTCTGTTGGGGGGGGAGGCGCTGTGTCCCACCTCTCCCTCTCTATACCCATTCATAAGCCGACCCCCTTCTCTGATGTTTCCCTTTTTTACTAAAAAAAATCAGCTTATGAAAGAGTATATACGGTACTTGATGAGTTACTTTTCACAATTTTAACTACATCTGCCTCGTAGAGTCATCATTACACTACAGTTGTTTTATAAAGATGTTTCACTTTCCAGTTGTTTGCACAGATTTCAGGGATTAGAAAATTTAGGGTGGTTTGATTTTCTTAAATTAACTTTACCATTTTGAAGATAGTAGTTTTTAAGTTACCTTACTATTACTGTGATTGCATTGTTTGTATTACATTTTACTTAAAGCAGTGTTACCTACCTCCCGCGGGAGATTTGACATGCTAAAATAGCTTTTATTTTGTGAGTTGGATGCATATACATTTTAAATAACTGTCAAAGGAAGGCCTGCGAACACACATTCCACAGTTAAGTAATGGCCTGTCTTTGAGAATACATATTTTCCTTTAGTCTCTTAAAAATCCATTTTTTCCCCACGCCCTTAGACTCGATATGAAGCATATGGAGGAGTGGATGAGATTCCATTCTAATCCAATCGCAGAACACAAGTCACTCTCTCTTCCTCGGGGCCAAGCGTTTGCTGCTGTGGAACTCCTCTGACGACCTGAGAAATGAGGCCCATCCCAGCTAGCAAAATGGGGGTCTCCCATCAACCACTAGATTTTTGGGCAGGATGATCTCTGATTTTAAAAAAATTAAATGCAGTGAGGGATGAGTTTCTTCGGACTAAGCAAACTGCATGCAACAAGCATAAATTATTTTTGGTAAGTTCATTGACTACATAGAGCCAGCACTACACTGATGTCAAAGCACACAATACAGTTATTTACATTAACTGCTAAAAGGTATTACTTAGTTGCGCAAAGCTTATGAACAGAGCCATTTAAGGAAGTTTTATTTCAAAAGCACACCGTAGTCTGTCTATTAGCTGTGGACAAGCTGAAAGAATGAGTTCCAGCCTATTAGGCACACTACACTTAAGTATCCATGTGCTGTCAATCACCAGAGTATCTAGGCGAACAGCATGGAATTATTGCCTTTGGTATATTATCTGTATAATTAGGAATTGGTAAACAATTTCTTTCTGCAAATTGCATATGACATGAAGAAGAGGGAAATCTGGACAATCTCTGAATAATTAACTGTAAGGCATTCTAGTTCTCTATTACACTTCACACAAACAAAAACTATTTAATTCTATCCTAATGTGGAACAACCTTTAAACTCCCTCTCTAACCACATTCCCTATCCAAAAACAAACAGACAAAAAACCAAAACCAGTAGTTAAATATGTTTAAGCTCTGAAGCATTAAGAAAAGTCATAGTTTTAAAACCCACCTGCTGGCGTTATTCCAGTACATGGACCCCTGCAACACTGCTAGTGTGCCAAGAATTATAATGATGTGTATACTTACTAGACTGACCTCTCCAAGTTTCTACAAAGACTTCAAATTTCCATAGTTCAAGCTAATCTTTAATACAAAAGGAAGAAATTTTAGTTCCTTCCCATAACACTTTATTTTATTTGTCACAAACACCTCTCCTTTTTCAGCTTCCATTCTCCAGCAGATTTCTGCGTTAGATACATGGAACAATTTTCCAAGGAAAAAAACCAAAGACCGCTTTATTTTCATTCTAGACATTTGTGATGGGTTAGATCACAGAAACCCCCTTGCGAACTACAAAGTGATGTGCCAAGACTACTTCTGCCCCTGCTTTCCCTGCCAGCTTGGGACCCCAGCACCCAGTTTTGCTGAGCCAGACATGCCTGTCTGCTCCAACAGAGACCCAGGGTCTGAATTACGTGCCCCAAAGCTGCAGACTTAACTGAAAGCAGCTTACAGAAGTCTTCTGGTCTTTAACACTCAGATGCCCAACTCCCAATGGGGTTTAAACCCAAATAAATCTGTTTGACCCTGTATAAAGCTTTTACAGGGTAAACTCATAAATTGTTCACCCTCTGTAACGCTGATAGAGAGATATGCACAGCTCTTTCCCCTCCCCCCCCCAGGTATTAACACATACTCTGAGTTATAATTAATAAGTAAAAAGTGATATTAAATACAGAAAGTAGGAGTTAAGTGGTTTCAAGTAGTAGCAAACAGAACAAAGTGGATTATCAAGCAAAATAAAATAAAACACGCAAATCTAAGCCTAATACAATAATACAACTGAGAACAGATAAAATCTCACCCAGAAAGATGTTTCAATAAGTCTCTTTCACAGACTGGATGCCTTCCTAGTCTGGGCACAATCCTTTCCCCTGGTACAGCCCTTGTTCCAGCTCAGGTAGTAGCAAGGGGATTCCTCATGATGGCTCTCATTTGTGGGTTTTTGGGGAAGTGGAGCCAGCAGCTGAAGGGTTTTGTCTCTTCAACTCCATAACAGCCAGTTCATGCTTTTGGGGCTCAATCTGGGCCTCCATAGCTCTCTCATGGGCAGCCTCTTCTGCCTCCACTGCTCTTTTGTGGGCAGCCACCTCCCTGGCTTCCTCTGCCTCTTTGAGTTTCAATTGAAACTCCCGATCCTTTTCCTTCTCTTCTGCTTCCAATCTAGCTAGCTCTAGTATAGAAGCTGCTTCACTGGTAGTCATTTTCCTGCTTTCTTGTGCTGGGCCACACCATTCTTATAGCACAAAGGCACAGTTCTGAAAAGCCTTTGGTTATATTTATCCTGACTAATAAAGTATAGTCTATTCTCATATTTATAAAATATTGGTGGACAAAACACAAGTCTCAAGCTTCAAAATCTTCTTAGTTATCTAAAAATTATGGATAATTTAGCCAAACCCTTCAAAAAATAAGTCACTGTTAGAGGTTTTGTCTCAAGAATTACATAATACTACACATTTTCCATAACTGAGACAAGTATCCAGTGAATCATTAATGTCAAGTTCTAATCTAGAATAGAAAACTGCAAGTTGTGCTTCAAACGTCTTATAAAAAAACCTTCTCCTTTTATAAATTAAAAAACAAAACAAGTCTGTTGTTCCCAAGAGTACATGTGGTTAGCTTGAACTTGGGCTTCTGGAATGAGACAAACAACCAATGTGGGGACAGAATATTTTAAGTGTTATATATTTCTAAATCTAACAGAATTTAGGATTAAGTATTGTTAATTGTATACATACCAGTGCTAGATGCTTCACAGAGACGCCCAAGACAAGTTACTGCTCTCAAGAGCCCCAAAACTAAGGGGGTAGACATGACAAACAAGAGAAGGCAGAACATACACCAAGAAGCACTGGTAGAGACATGGATTACAGCGATAGTGAGTTTATATCTACATGTAACATACATCATAGCAGTTCAGAAGGTATTGGTATTTATTGTAGGTTTTTTTTTTTTTAAGTGAGTGATCTGAATGAGATCAAGGACTCGAAGAAAAGGACAAGTCTAAATTTGATGCACAATGTAACACAGGGGCAGCAAAATGACTCAAAAAGGGAGTGGGAGGTGACATGGTAAAAGTTCTTGGCGAGAATGACGACTTTGGTAGAGCAGCATTTTGGATAGAGTGGGGGCTGTCTATTACCACAGTCATAGGCGCCGACTCCGTGGGTGCTCCGGGGCTGGAGCACCCATGGAAAAAAATTAGTAGGTGCTTAGCACCCACCAGCAGCCAGCTCTCCCCTTCCCCTCCCACCCACCCACGCCACTTAATTCCTCCCCCTCCCTCCCAGTGCCTCCTGCCTGCCACGACCAGCTGTTCCGCGGTGTACAGGAGGTGTTGGGATGAAAGGGGGAGGAGTTGGGATGGGGCGTGCTCAGGGGAGCTGGCAGCGGAACGGGGCAGGAGGGGGCGGCGGGGGCAGGGCCTGGGGCAGCGCAGGGGCGGGAAGAGGCAGGCAAGGGTGGGGACTTGGGAGAAGGGGTGAGATGGAGGCAGGGCCTGGGGCAGAGTAGGGGCAGGGGCTTGGGGGAAGGGGTCAAGGCCTGGGGCAGAGTACCCCCAGAGCCTGAAAGAAGCCAGCGCCTGTGGCCACAGTGATCAAATGATTAACCAAGACTGTTACACACCTCAGAGGAGAAGATTCTAGTACTCATGATGGAATATGAGTAGGGTGTGGACGAGCAATTTGGCTGAAATGTTGTGGAGGAAGAAGTGACAGGACTTAATTTTGGCTTAAAGTTGAGAGAAGAAGACAAGAGTCAAATATTATGCTCTCACAGACAGCAAGGAATCATTCCTGCTGGAGTGTTTTCTTAAGACATTTCTCACTCTTATTGTTCTGGGGTGCAGGGAACGGTTAAGATGTATCCCTCAAAATTCAAAGGCAGCAGAAATGGGGAAGTGTGGGGGAGGTGGCTACAGAATTTAGTGTGTCTGCTGATGCCTCTCCTACCCTCTCACACCATGTTAGGGAGTCTGCCCAGGGAGCAAGAAGGTCTGATAACTGATTAGCACTTCTGTTAAACACCACTAAGGGAAAATTGGATGTTTTTGCCTCCAAAGTTGGAAAAAAAAAAAATGACTCTGTTGGCACTTTTGAAGAGAAATTATGAGCAGTTTCTAAGAATTAAATCAATATGACTTTGATGCTAGCAGACCAGGTGGCAGCTCATGCCAAAGCTCCAGGCCCCACTGAACATTGACAAATGCACAGCTGGAAACCAGTCTGGCTTACCTGTGTGTTAGTATCGTTAAGATAAATATTAGAGTTGTAAGAATGTGTTTGGTGCCTAGACCTTACGAACAATGTAGGAAGCTGCATGTACTGATCTCACTTGTAACTTCTGTAGCTCATGGTATAAAGTTATATTGAGTGTCTGTATTGTAAACCTCTGTAATTGTGTAACTCACCAAACAGGACAAGCAGCATTAATTCAGGTAGAGTGGTCCTGCACACCAGATGGCCCATTGAAGGCAAATGAGGCAATGCATAGCATCAAAGGATAGAGACCTTGTTGACTGCATCCCTCACTCCCTCCAAGACCTGAGCAGGATCTCATCCCATCAGTTTGGATTCCCGTGTGATACGGGATAAAAATCCCAGACAAAGAGAAACTGGGATCTTTATGTTGTCTGGATTCTGAGGGGCAAAGATTCCTAAACATAAGAAAGAGATCCCCATGCTGTATGGCATGGGTGAGCCCTAAAAGACATATAAAGCTGCTTATTATAGATGCTTATATTACCTTTTAAATCAAAAATTGTAACTCATTTGTGTGTGTGTGTGTCCTGTTTTAACCTTGCAAATAAGATTTATTAACTGAGATAGGAGTTTAGTTAGTTTATTACAGGATTGGCTACAGGCTGTGTCTTCGGCTTGAGATCGGAGTATAACTGACCTGTGGTAAGTGACTGGTTCTTCGGAACTGGGAGTAACCTGAATATTGTTGGGATCTTTGTTGTAAAGTGACCATCTATAGTCCAGCTTGCCTGGGTGGCAAGATAGACTGGAATGTCCAAGGGGATTGTCTGTAACTCTGTGGTAAGATTGTTATAGTGCTTTAGGACTTCACACCTGTTACTGGGTTGGTGAAATCTAATTATAGAACATACAACGAGTTTTGGGTTTCTGTCCTGCTTTTTGACAGTCTGCCCTGAGGCTGGCACTCACGGTCATTAGCCACTCCAGACTGTGTGACACTGACAACTGAACTGGAGAGTCTGAAAAACTGTAGGAAGCTGTAATTAATTAATTCATAGATTCATAGATTCTAGGACTGGAAGGGACCTCGAGAGGTCATCGAGTCCAGTCCCCTGCCCGCATGGCAGGACCAAATACTGTCTAGACCATCCCTGACAGACATTTATCTAACCTACTCTTAAATATCTCCAGAGATGGAGATTCCACAACCTCCCTAGGCAATTTATTCCAGTGTTTAACCACCCTGACAGTTAGAAACTTTTTCCTAATGTCCAACCTAAACCTCCCTTGCTGCAGTTTAAGCCCATTGCTTCTTGTTCTATCCTTAGAGGCTAATAGTTTATTGCAGTGGTCTCCCAAATTTTTTGATCGCACACCCCTATCAGTAAAAAAAATTTTGAGCACGCACCTCCTGCCGCGCCAGCTCTACCATTTTTGCCATTTCGCTTGGACTCCCGCCTGATGAAGGGGGAGGGGGAAAAAAAAAAAAGCGCTCCTCCTGCTGCGCAGCCCCAATGATCCTCTTGTGCACCCCACTTTGAGACCACTGGTTTATTGCATGGAAGGGTGAAACATAAGAAAATGTCACAAATTCATACTGGTTGTATTTGAGGAAATGGTGGGTTTGGTTAAAGGGATCTCAGGATTATTAGAAAAAAGTTGCATAAGCATTGATATACCAAGTGGGATAAACACAGCATTCCAAAACCCAAGTTTATACAAGATACAACTGGGATTTGTCTTAAAAAAAAAAAAAAAAAAAAAAAAAAAGGGTGTTAAAAATAACCATATACAGATTACTCTTTTGTACTAAGCCAGATATATAGAGAAGTTTCACAAATTATAGAAGCGAAGAAAGAGATAGATACAAGACAGTCTAAATATACTATGTTGCAAGGACAACTCAATTCAGAAGATGCATTTCTGAACTACCCGAGTAAGAGTCTTTGAATATGGACAAGGTGTGACGAACTGGGCCTGTTCTTACTGTGGTGTGTGAATGCTGACAGGGGAGTGTGGCTAGGATAGTCTGCATTGGGGGATGGGAGTCTGCCCGAAGGCGAATACCTGAGCGTGTAACATGAGAACCCAGGAAGGGGTTGGAGGCCAGGTGACACCTTGGCCCGGGAAACTGAACAAAGGCTGTGGGAGGGGTCACTGAGGGCAGAGTGCTGGAAGCGGGCTGGAGAGATGGCTGGGAGGCAGAGATGGCTCTGACCCCCCAAAGGGGGGTGGGCTGGGATGCCCTGGGACCCCAAGCTGGACCTAACTGAGGGGGGCCCTGTTGTCTGTGCCTGCAAGACCTGTCTTGGACTGTATTCCTGTCATCCAAATAAACCTTCTGCTTTACTGGCTGGCTGAGAGTCATGGTGAATCGCAGGAAGCCGGGGGTGCAGGGCCCTGAGTCCCCCAATACTCCGTGACACAAGGCTATCTATATATTTTAACCATAAAATTAAGGGCAGATAGTGAACTTTTTTGCTCTATATGGTTTTGTTTGTTTAAACTTGGATGAAGTTCAATTTTGAAGAGGGTAAAAGGTGATCTACAAAAGAAAACATAAGTTTATGCCTTTGTTTCTTTATACGTATAATGAAGACCTGAAATATTATTTTGTTTTCAAAAAAACTAAAATAACTTTTTTCTTTTTTAAGCAGAGTAGAACTTCAGGTCTTGTCTATCTTTATTTCCCTACAAGACTCTATGGATGACTGAAGAATTGGTATGATTTGGATAAAAAAAATGAAGTGATTATTATTCAGACTATTTCAAACTTTTTTTTTAATCTGCACATTTAAATTCAATGTCTGAGAAATATTTAGAAGACATTAGTCCAAGCCTTTCAATTAAGGGATGAGAAAGTTAATAATCTATATCTAAACACAGCCAACGAGACCTAGAGCACAATCAAGGAAGACAAAACTTGATATACCTGTTAACTCCAGAGTAACAAACCAAGCAGAATTTTTAAAAAGAACATGCACGCCATTTCAAACAGGGCTTTGGAACTGTGCTCCAGCTCCAGGCAAAAACCTGCAGCTCCACTGCTCCAGAGTTGCTCCACGCTCCAGCTCGAGGCTCCGCTCCAAAGCCCTGATTTCAAACCTTATATACCATAAAAGGGCGCTAACCCCATTCTTCCCCTTTCTTTTTGTGAGTCATATCAGTTAATTTAGCATACCTTATACAAGGTTTGATCATCTTTCTTTAAGTGTTCTCAAACGGGATCAGATCTGTCAATCCCACTGCATCAGGCTGAAGCTCTTGATAGGAAGTATATATAAAATGGTAGCCTCCAAAGAGACAGACACCATTCCCAACTCCCATCACTGAATTGAGATAGTGAAACAGTAACAGATATAAAAAAGAACAAAAAGGTTTTGGATATAATATATATTTAAAATAGCTACAATATTTAGCTTACTGCAACTAATCACTCCAGCTTTCCATTCTCCTTGAAATGTGGGCCTCTTCATCCCATTAGCAAGATATGTTGAGCTCATATAAAAGCACCATATGCAAGTCTTGTAATATATTGCTGATACTCATGCAAATACAGAAACAGAAGACCTTTCCAAAAAGTTACTGAAACACTATACAACTGTTGTTAAGTGCAACCTTGTCATTGTTTGTTAGCTATTGTGTTAACATTTTGATACAGAGTAAAGACTTGTTGAGGGAAAACAGATGAAACTACAGTCCCTTTGTTTATCAGAACACAGCACTAAAACAGATCAACCCAAGCCTCTTAGTACTGACTGTGCGTCAGAGAAATTATAAAGGACTGTTTGTATTTATGTTTACAGTAACCCTTGTGGGCTTGGTGGTACAGATAGAGGGAACTGAAGTTACATATTTATTTATTTATTTGTATTATTGTCGCACCTAGGAGCCTGAGCCATGGATCAGGACTCCACTGTGCTAGGGGCTATACAAACACAGAACAATAAAACAGTCCATGGTACAGACTAACTGTATAAGTGAGTTCAGGATACTAAACAAACCAAAGACAGAGACTATCACATTTTCCTAGGACAAGGCAGTAATGATTCTTCACAACATAGAGGTGCATCCACACTAAGGGTATGTCTTCACTACTCGCCGTATCGGCGGGTAGCAATCGATCCCCGAACACGCTCACCGTCGACTCCGGAACTTCACCAGAGCGAGCGGCGGTAGCGCAGTCGATGGGGGAGCCGCGGATGTCGATCTCGCGCCATCTGGACCCCAGGTAATTCGATCCAAGATACTTCGACTTCAGCTAAGCTATTCGCATAGCTGAAGTTGCGTATCTTGGATCGATTCCCGCCCCCCCCCCAGTGTAGACCAGCCCTAAGAAAAAAGCTAACAAGAAAAAACACCTAACGTATGTTAAACTCCTAGTGAAGATAACACTGTTTGTAATCTAACACATATGGAAACTACAAACTGCCTTACATTCACATGTGTTGGCTAGCACCATTTTTTCCCTAGTGACAAGGCCATAAGGAAGAGTGGGTGTGAGGGGAAAAAATGTCTTAGCTATTAAAGTATACAAACGCTGTCTCTAGTCTGAAGATTAAAGGAGCTCAACAGACTGCTCCTCCATAGCAGCAAAGGAAGCTAAATTCTACCTTTGAAAGCATATGCTGTTCCATCGGTGAGGGGGGCTGGGCTATGGAGAAATAAAGTGAGAGACCATCATTCCCAGTCCGTTGTTATAAAAACCAGACAAACTTGCCTCTACTGTAATGGTTCATTGCTGATTCCAGAGACAGTAGAAGTTTTCCATGTTAGTTGTGAAAACAATGGTCTGGAGATCAGTTCCTTTAGCTAGCTCCTTTTGGTCCCATTCCCCACTCCACCACCAATTTTGTGATTTAATTTAAGGCTTATCTATCCTAGGGAAGTTTTGCATAAGTTTTCCACGGATGATGTTGGTAGAGCTGAACCAGTGTTAATAACACTGGGAGCAATAGCCTAGATGACCACTGGCATTTTTCACCAAAATCATACTGCTTCAATGTTCAGGGGCAGGCGAGGGAGAAAAGAGCCAAGTCAATCACAAGGGGAAGTCATTTTCTTCCACAGAGGAAACACATTTTTAAGTGTGGGGCGCTGCAGAAGGGATTTGCAACTAGAGAAAGTGAGATGGAGGATGGTGAAACTGGAGGATCTAAGAGCTGTGTGAATGGTGGAAGGAGCAAACACAAGGTTTGGTGGCTGGAAAATGACATCCCCTCTCTAACAATTCTTATCTACTTAGCAATAAACTCTGGCCAGCTACATGTGTTGGCTGGGCCCTGGCATAAGCAACTAATTGCATTTTACCCAAAATGAGATTGGGGCTTTTCAAATTCTTCTCTCAAAGAAGCTGACACACCCCAGGTTTCATTATCTGTGAGAGCATGCAGAACTCAGTGGAGGCACAACTAAGGCCAGCAGAAACAGACCAGGGCTTCAAGTTCCTTTAAGGTTTAGCGGTTAGTAGCTAGACAACTACATTGAAACAAGTCCCAGTTTTAACATATTTAGGCAGGGTGTCCCACAAGACAAGAGTTTTCCTGCATAATGGATCCTGGTTCAGCCCAGGGCCAGATCCACAGTTAATCCATCCGAAGAAGTGGGCTGTAGTCCACGAAAGCTTATGCTCTAATAAATTTGTTAGTCTCTAAGGTGCCACAAGTACTCCTGTTCTTTTTACAGAACAAAAAGATTCCCTGACCCAAAGAGCTCTTACAATTTAAGCATAAGACAAGAAACAACAATCTTGGTCAGCTGTTTGTCCTGAATCAGCCCTGGGCTGGATCCACAGTTAATCCATCATTGGTGGGATGAGCACAAACTACTCTGGTTGCCTATATTCACAATTATATAACTCACTTATTTCTAAGGGCTTTGGAATATCTTCACAGGGAAGATGTGTATAGGCTTATATAAACAAAAGGTGCAATATACAGCAAGATTTTTTCCTTAAAAATGTAACTCAAGTAAAAGGTGCTTTTGAAAACTGACCCACTCTCAATAGGGAAAGCAAAGTACTGACAGCACTACCAGTTTCCAGCTACATCTCTACCTCGATATAATGCTGTCCTCGGGAGCCAAAAAAATCTTACCGCGTTATAGGTGAAACTGTGTTATATCGAACTTGCTTTGATCCACCGGAGTGCGCAGCCCCGCCCCCCCGGAGCACTGCTTTACCGCGTTATATCCGAATTCGTGTTATATCGGGTGGTGTTATATAGGGGTGGCGGTGTATAACTTCCAACCAATGCACCTTAGCTATGTTCTACAAGCAGCACACCCAAAGGTAAGTTAGTTCAGTCACAATACTGAGATTGCATCAATGGTACCAAGTAGTGCGAACCGCAATATCTAAATATTTAGTGTGTTCATAACCATGATACATAATGGATTCTCGTCTAGTATGGAACAGACCAAGATCACTCCTCAGCTCATTTTATATAGGTCACAACAATGTCTTTTGGTCACTACCAAGCCAGCACAGATTCAAGATAGTGGCGTAGATATGGAAGGCTTTGCATCTTATCAACCACCCCAGGAGTCATCCAGACTATATGCACAAACAATTTCTACACTGAATAATTTCTGCCAGGGATAAATGTTCATTTTGAAGATCCACATGGCTCAGCTGATTGAGCATCTATTTTTATGCATAATCCAAAATTTAAAATAACCCAAAAGTGACCATCATACTTAATTGTTGGTTTCTGATTTCTACTTAAATCTTCTCCCTCCCCAAAATATTAACATAGCAGAACCAGACATTCTTTGTCTCACACGACCACCTCCATCATTCTTCCTGATCGCCATCCAAGGCAATGAACTACTAAGAAATCAGTGCCACCAGCAGCACCAAATTCAGTGGCTTTGCACTGGAGCCAGATGCAGAATGAAATTCATTTGGAACACAACACAAACCCAGTCAATCATTTTCACTCTGCAATTCAATGTGTGTGTAAAGCATTTCTCAGATGTCAAGGATTCCCACACCTAGAGCACACCGGGCTACAGTGCCCTGTGTTTCAACTGTTATTACCCAGCAGGTCCGACTGAGGTCAAGTACCTGTTTTTCTTTCCTTTGGGAGTCTGTGAGCAGTGTGTATAGTGATCAGACAGCCTTCTTAAAACCAAAGTATTGCTTAGTTCAGCAGTAGAAACAGAGCATTTAGAGAAAATGGATTTTAAAACAATCTGCATACATGTCTACCTTGCCTAAAAGCTTCCCACCCCAAATAATAACCTAAGCAAGCTTAACCTCTTCAGACACCTGCAGTCCATTTGTCTCTGGTTTCCTCAAACAACTACACCGCCTCTTCAGAGACCATTCCTTTCTAAACCTTCCAGTTCTTTTATCTCCTACATTCACAGGCCTTTTCCTGTCCTCGTAGCCTCTTAACAACTACTCAAGTGTTTACTTAGAAATGACTTATTTTGAGCCATTCTTTCCTGATTGCTATTCCTGACAGCTCCCTATTAAGCTAAATATAGCCATATAGTAAACATCCAAATAACCAGGTCAACATACAGTTTTTAACAGAAATGTAGGGCTAGAGGGGGCCTCGAGAGGTCATCAAGTCCAGTCCCCTGCACTCAGGCAGGCCCAAGTTTATGAATTTATAAATTATTACAAAGCTGCCCCAGTTCCATCACAGGGGTAAGAGAAAAATGCAGAAACATGAAACTCAAATACATAATTAAACAGAGAAAGAACAGCGGGAATAAAACAAGTATGGAAAGAGGAAGATAAACAGAATGGGGACAGAGACAACTAATTTTGTTTTCAAGAACCTTTTGCAAAGTTTACAAACAAGATACTAAAAGTGCATCCTGGTAGCCCACTAAATTACTCAGTGAATACATTTGTTCACCTTTATTAACTTAGTAAGGAAGGGCTACAAGAAAGGAACTATCTTTTTGTTCTGTGTTTGTACAGTGCCTAGCACAACCGAGCCCCAGTCATGGGCCAGGACCCCAAGGAACTGTGATAATACAATAAAAAGTTATGGTTGAGGGAATAGACAAAGAATGCTCCCAAACTCTCCGGATGTCTCCTCATGCAGTTAGGATGTATGTAAAGGATTGTCTGAGTACTTTCTTAACATCCTGGGGAAGACACTAACATTTATGGCCCTGCCTGCCTTCCATTTCTCTCTCATTCATGCTCGCTTCCTTTCAGTTTCCTGTCTGTATTTTCTTTTCTAGCCTTTCCTTCCATCTGCCTCTTCATGATCTTTCTGTGTCTTTTTCCACAAGAGCAATCATATCATCTGCACTATGTGTATTTCACTGAGGAATGAGAGAAGTGAAACTGACAGCTCCATTTCTGCCCTTGCAGAGATCACATCACTTTCACATATTTATGGTATATTAAAAGGGTTGTCATTGCTCTTCACAATAATATATAGTGCAGTAGTTTCCAATCAAAAAGAAAACACATGTCATAAAAAACAAATAAATAATGTTACCCCTTTAAGTAGGGATATCTACTTGCCAAAAGAAGGTGAGCATCCAGTAATTTTGCATTCTGAGCCATGACTAAGGTCTGTGTGTTTTTTAAATGAACTGATGTATAAAAGAAAAGCATCACAAATCTACATTCTCCACCCGTTGGTTTGTCTACTACCGGTAAGTATTCACATCAACCAACCTTTTCCTAAGACTTCTACATAACACAAAATAAAAAAAAATTAAAGTATCAACTATTTTTTCAGTCACAGAAAATACAACACGGGACATACCACACACAGTGATTTTTGACTGGTAACATGTCAAGAATCCACTTAAAACAGTAATACAATAATGATCTAGATTTCCTATTATTAAAGATTGAATTTGCAAGCACAGCCTGCACAGTTGCACCTGCAAACATTAAGAATGAAAAAATTGCACTGAGAGTGCAAAATGGCTAGATGATTTATGCATACAACTGAGGGTTTTAATACAAACAAAAGCCCCAGTTCTGCAAGGATCTCCACATGGATGGACCCCGGTTTCTCTGCAGAGCTCCACTGAATTCAATGGGGCACTGTGCAGATTTAGGGATCCATCCCTAGAGCTCCTTTCATGATCAGGGCCAACATTTTCAAGGTACAGGTACAATTATTAGTCAGCCTCTAACAGTGGATGGCCTTGAGGTCAAGACACTGAATTGAGGCTTGGAAGAACTAGTTCAATTCCTGACTCAACCAAAGACTTCCTGTATAACCTTGGGCAAATCATTTAGTCTCCAGATGTTTCAATTACTTGCTTGTAAACAAGGAACACTCTGAGGGCTTGTCTATATATAAAACGACACCAATGGGAGGGGTTCTCCTGTCAGCATAGGTAATCCACTTCCCCGAGAGGCAGTAGCTAGGTTAACGGAAGAATTGTTCGGTCAACCTAGCGTTGTCCACACAGGGACCTAGGTCATCTTAACAACGATGCTCAGGGGTGTGGATTTTTTCACACCCCTGACTGACGTAAATAAGCTGACCTAATTTTTTAGTGTAGACTAGGTCTTAGATCGTCTTGTCCAATTGGACCGTAAACTCTTCAGGGCAGGGACAGTCTCTCACTGTGCATATATACAAAATGTGGCTACAATTTCATTTGAGGCTTCTAGGAGCTACTGTAATATAAATAATTGTGCCCGGAAACCACAGGTCATCCAATGTTCGAGGCTGGCTAAAAATTTGGTTGCAAGTGCTTGGACAGTTTTAAAATAGACCTTCACAAAATAAGAAAGGTCCAATCTTACAAACATTTATGCATAGGAGTAACTTTATTAATGTGAATAGTCCCATCAGTGTGTCCACAAATCAGAACCTTTGACACAAATTTTGGTATAGTATCAAACCTGTCTACATAAACCTCTTACATGAAACTTAAAGATCACTCATAGTGTAATAGGTTTCATTTTAACCCTAACTAAGGGTAAAAATGTATAACCAAGCTAAATAATTTGATGCCTAAAGTCTATAGTATTCACACTTCTTCCTCCAGACTACTCTTATTTAAAAAAAAAAATGAAATATGATTAACAGCTGCAAAAATACAAATGATCCAAATACTTCTCCCTATACCTAAATACAGTGGAAAATCTTATCTGTACAGGACTTATACAGATTTTCACAAGCTTGTCCAAATATCAAATATGCCCTGTAACTAGAAATAGAAGGCTTGCACAATAGAACAGAAAAAACAAAAGCATTTCATACATTCTATATAAATAATTAAAGTATTTCCATATTCCAGGGCCCCACAAACAGAAATATATATATTAGGGCTGTCAAGCGATTAAAAAAATTAATTGTGATTAATCGCGCCGTTAAACAATAATAGAATACCATTTATTTAAATATTTTTGATGTTTTCTACATTTTCAAATATATTGATTTCAATTACAGCACAGAATACAAAGTGTACAGTGCTCACTTTATTTTTTATTACAAATATTTGCACTGTAAAAAACAAAAGAAATAGTATTTTTCAATTCACCTAATAGAAGTACTGTAATGCAATCTCTTTATCATGGAAGTTGAATTTACAAATGTAGAATTACGTACAAAAAAACTGCATTCAAAAATAAAACAATGTAAAACTTTAGAGCCTACAAGTCCAATCAGTCCTACTTCTTGTTCAGATCAGACAAACAAGTTTGTTTACATTTGCAGAAAATAATGCTGCTCGCTTCTTGTTTACAATGTCACCTGAAAGTGAGAACAGGCACTGTTGTAGCCGGCGTCACAAGATATTTACATGCCAGATGTGCTAAAGATTCACATGCCCCTTGATGCTTCAACCACCATAACAGAGGACATGCATCCATGCGGACGACGGGTTCTGCTCGATAACGATCCAAAGCAGTGCGGACTGATGAATGTTCATTTTCATTGTCTGAGTCAGATGTCACCAACAGAAGGTTGATATTCTTTTTTGGTGGTTTGGGTTCTGTGTTTCCACGTCAGAGTGTTGCTCTTTTAAGACTTCTGAAAGCATACTTCACACCTCTCAGATTTTGGAAGGCACTTCAGATTCTTAAATCTTGGGTCGAGTGCTGTAGCTATCTTTAGAAATTTCACATTGGTATCTTCTTTGCATTTTGTCTTAAATTTGCAATGAAAGTGTTCTTAAAACGAACAACATGTGCTGAGTCATCATCCGAGACTGCTATAACATGAAATATATGTCAGAATGTGGGTAAAACAGAGCAGTAGACATACGATTCTCCCCCAAGGAGTTCAGTCACTAATTTAATTAACACATTATTTTTTTAACCAGCGTCATCAGCATGGAAGCATGTCCTCTGGAACGATGGCCAAAGCATGAAGAGGCATAGGAATCTTTAGCGCATCTGGCACGTAAATATCTTGCAACACCAGGTACAACAGTGCCATGTGAACGCCTGTTCTCGCTTTCAGGTGACACTGTAATTAAGAAGTGGGCAGCATTATCTCCTGTAAACGTAAACAAACTCGCAATTCACTGAACGAGAAGTAGGACTGAGTGGACTTGTACATTTTTTTGTTTTTGAGTGGAGTTATGTAACAAAACAAACTCATTTGAAGTTACACTTTCATGATAAAGAGATTGTACAACAGTACTTGTATGAGGTGTATTGAAAAATACTACTTTTTATCATTTTTAAGTGCAAATATTTGTAAGCAAAAATAATATAAAGTGAGCACTGTACACTTCGTATTCTGTGTTATAATTGAAATCAATTTATTTGAAAATGTAGAAAAACATCAAAAATATTTAATAAATTTCAGTTGGTATTCTATTGTTTAACAGTGCAATTAATCATGATTAATTTTTTTGAGTTAATCACGTGATTAATTGGCAGTCCTTATATTATAGTAGTTGTGCACTCTTCTGTCTTCCCATCTATTATTTTTATGCATTTCAACTCTTTTACATAGACTACCTAGAGATTTGAAACACTACATGTCTTTATTATGTTTTTACATGCTTTGAAGTTCTGGTGAATTATGTAAGTGCAATGTATTATTATTATTAAATGAACAAATGATCTGAACCGAACAATGCCATAAGACTTCAATCTAAATTGAGATCTAGATATAAGAAAAGGATAAATATCATCCTGAATGACACGGTCTACAAATAAGATTTACATAACACTGAACTACACTACCAGTAGCCTGACAGTATGAAACATCTAAGCTCTAAATCCCTTTTCCCTACTGTCTAAGTCAAAAGATTTCACTCTAATCACATTTCAGTGACACTAGGTTTTAGGATTCATTATCAGAAGAGGGACAGAACACTAAAGAACTCAAAAAGTTTTACTTTCTAAAACATGAACTTCTAGCCCAGTTTATTTTTAAAAGAAGACAAACAACAGTGGTTCAGTTAAAAAATTCCCCACATCATGGGGGCGGGGGGAAGGGGAGGGGATGAAAGAACAGTGTCAAAACAAAATAAAAGCTAACAAAAAAGTGGTAACACACAAATAATGTTACCCCTTTAAGTAGGGAAGAAACCATGGATGGTGAAGGAATTAACCAAAGGCTGGCGCAAGTTACAATGATCCTAAAGGCAGATCTCTGAGAGGCCCTGAGCCACTTTTATTGACTTCAAGTGGCAGGAAGTTCAGTCCTTCTCCAGACCATCCCAGGCCTTTTACATCCCTCTCACACATCTCTTCCCCACAGCCCATTCCTTCCTCACTTTTAACTCTTCTAGGTTCTTTGGCACCCTGGTCTTTCCCCCAAGAAGCCTTCGTTTATGAATTATCACCACCACTTCGGCACTCTGCTGGATGCTCTCCTACAGACAGTCAGCAAGGACGGGTGCAGCACCCCTCAAGCTAGTAGAAACCAAGGAACTGCCGCTGCCTCCCTCTCAAATGCTACCAAATTAAAGGGCCATTTTTTAAAAAGCAGATCTGTGGGACACCCTTGGGCACAAGGGCCAGTTGACACCATTTAAACAGGAGCTACACCACCACCCCTGCGGCTCTCAGCCTGCTACTTCCCAAGTGTGAGGGACACAAACAAGCCACCCAGCAGCCTCACACAGGGCAACATCCAAGTGCTGTAACATCCCCCAAGCAGCTCGGTACCCGGCTAGCTGAAGTGACAGGCGGCAGCCACGGCCACCCCGGGGACGGACACCAGAGGGAGGACAGGCGACAGGCACCCCCAAGCGAGCGGGGAACCCCCTGGGAGGGCCCCGTATGACACACGGGTCTCAGCCCCGCGACCAGCAGGCGGAGAAGAGACGGGAGTTGGGGGCCGAGATCGGGGAGCCGGGGCACCGCGGAGGTAACCGGGGGGGACTCCCCGCTCTCACAGCCGCTGCCCCCCCCGGGAGGCGGATCCAACCCCCGGGCTGCTGGGGGAAGTGGGAGCGCCACCTCCGGCCGCCCTTCCCTGGCCGGGGCAGCCGCCCGCTCGCGGACACTCACACGCGCACAGCTCCACCACGTAGGCGTAGTAGGACCAGGCCACCACCAGGGCGATGAAGACCACGGGCACCCAGGCCAGCACCCTCTGGCAGCACTTGAGGACGTGGGACGGCGCCATCTTCCCTGGCGAGCCGCTGCAGGGGAGGCATCGGGGTTCGGCGGCGCCGGCGCTGCTGCTGGGGCTGCAGCCGCTGCGGAGCCTCCCGCCGCCGTCCCGTCCCCGCCCCGCACGCCGACGGGGCTGGGCTTGTGCAGCGGCCGCCCCCCCGGAACTCGCTGCGGGGCGGGGCTCGCTGCACCCTAGGCCCCAGGTACTGTGTGGCCTGCCCAGAAACCTTCCCCCTCCCAATCTCTTTCCGCAAAGCCCCTCAGGGTCCCCTAGGGTGACCAGGTGTCCTGATTTTATAGGGACAGTCCCGATATTTGGGGCTTTTTCTTATATAGAGGCCTATTACCCCCCACCACCTGTCCCGATTTTTCACACTTGCTATCTGGTCACCCTAGGGTCCCCCCATACTTAGCCCCTCGCTCTGGCGCCGCCTCCCCCCAGCTCTCTCAGCCGCCTGCAGCTTCTCCCCAAACCACCCCCAGCTTCTCCCCAGTGCCCTCAGCCTCTGCTCACAGCCCCCAAATGCTTTCAGCCTCCTGCAGTGCTGCCCGTTTATCTGCATAAGCAAATAGCCTATGCCCCAATACCACCCCCCTTCACGTCCTAACCCCACTCCCCTCACGCTAGCTCCCCCGAACTATGTGTCTACTAGCGTAACATCCAACAGCCCCCCTCCAATTGTCCCCAACCTGTCTCATGGGCAAACTAGGGAGACGTGGTTTAGGTGCGATTACTATAAAGAGGCTGCAAAATTGGATGAAAAACCTGACTCAAAGAGTGGTTATCAAGGGTTCACTGTCAAACTGCGGGGGATATATCTAGTGGGGGTCTGCAGGGGCCAGTCATGGGTATGGGGCTATTCAATATTTTCATTAATGAGCTGGATAAAGGAATGGCGAGTATGTGTCTGAAGTCTGTGGCAAACACCAAGCTAGGAAGGGTTACAAGCATTCAAAACAACCTTGTTAAATCAGAGAATTGGTTTGAAATCAATAACATTGAATTCAGTAAAGACAAGTGCAAATTACTGCACGGAGGAAGGACAAATCAGCTGCAAGTGGTTAGGCAGTATTATTGCTGAAAAGGAGCTGGGTATTAGAGTGGATCATAAGCTGAACATGAATGAACAATGTGATGCAGTTGCAAAAAAAGGCTAACATTCTGGGGTGTATGTAAAACACAGGAGACAATTGTTCAGCACTACTCAGCACTGGTGAGGCCTTAGCTGGAGTATTGTGTCCAGTTCTGGATGCCTCACTTTAAGAAAGATGTGGACAAATTGGAGAGAGCCCAGAGGGGAGTAACAAAAATTTTTAAAGGTTTAGAAAACCTGACCTATTTTGAATGGTTAAAAAAAAACTGGTCATATTTAGTCTTGAGAAAAAAAGACTGAGTGGGGACCTGATAGCAGCCTTCAAATATGTTAAGAGCTGTTATAAAGACAACAGTGATCAATTGTTCTCCATGTCCCACTAAAGGTTAGACAAGAAGTAATGGGCTTAATCTACAGCAAGGGAGATGTATAGTTAAGCATTGGAATGTACTTCCAAAGGAGCTTGTGAAATCTCATCACTGGAGATTTTAAAACCAGACTGGACAACACCTATCAGGGATGGTCTAGGTATACTCAATCCTGCCTCAGCTCAGGATGCTGGAGTAGATAACCTCTTGAGGTCCCTTCTAGCCCTACAATTCTATGAACTCACTACAAATCCCTTAACCTTTTGTAATCCACCCCTAAGCATGTATCCTCCTAATGATACACATCTCCCAAACCTGTCTTCCAATACTCCCCTTCTAATCACCTGTTAGTTGGTATCTAATATATATAGAAATTGCACCTAGAATTAGCTTTTGGAACTGATTCAGAATAGTCACCAGTTTTTTTCCCATTACATCTTTAACCGATTCTTAACCATCCTGAACAGCACAGTCAGAGCAGCCTTATTTCATGTTTCCTCAATGCTGGCTACTTCAAGGCAATGTGATCTAGTTCTAGGTTTAAATGGAAACTAGTTAAATGGATGTTTGTTTGATTTGCTTTCAAAGAATCAGTTTTAGATTCATTTGGAATTTAACTCTACATACAGTGTGGCAAAAAAAGCAAACATCATTCTGGGATGTATTAGTAGGAGTGTTGTAAGCAAGACACGAGAAGTAATTCTTCTGCTCTACTCCGCGCTGATTAGGCCTCAAGTGCAGTATTGTGTCCAGTTCTGGGTGCCGCATTTCAGGAAAGATGTGGACAAATTGAAGAAAGACCAGAGAAGAGCAACAAAAATTATTAATGGTCTTAGAAACATGACCTATGAGGGAAGATTGAAAAAAATTGGGTTTGTTTAGTCTGGAAAAGAGAAGACTGAGAGGGGACATGATAACAGTTTTCAAGAACATAAAAGGTTGTTACAAGGAGGAGGGAGAAAAATTGTTCTTCTTAACCTCTGAGGATAAGACAAGAAGCAATGGGGCTTAAATTGCAGCAAGGGAGGTTTAGGTTGAACATTAGGAAAATGTTCCTAACTGTCAGGGTGTTTAAGCACTGGAATAAAATTGCCTACAGAGGTTGTGGAATCTCCATCCTTGGAGATTTTTAAGAGCAGGTTAGACAAACACCTTTCAGGAATGGTCTAGATAATACTTAGTCCTGCCATGACTGCAGGGCACTGGACTGGATGACCTCTTGAGGTCGCTTCCAGTCTTATGATTCTATGATTATGCATGATTGTTAGAGATAGGCAAACTGATTAGGAAAAAATAAGAACTGGACCAAACCAGTTCTCAAATAGTTTTTTCCCCCAGGACTGGATTGAATGGACACCAAAGTCTTCTCTATCCCTCAACTTATAACACTGTTGACTTTTTAGAATAATGAACTTTTTCTTATAATTCTCTTGTACTGGTGGGATAATACAATACAAGCACCCTCTGGTGGTCAAAGAGCCTACCTTCAATTATATTCTGTTCAAATTTAGTGATTATATTTTTTATTAGATACTCTTCATATATTATTTTCACTCTGTTGAATAGATTACTATATATTCAAAATATAATAATTTTATCATTCTAAAATGTTCTTCATTTAACAAACTTGTTGACAATTTAAAACTTTTGAAAATAAAAGCCACAAGAATTCACTTTTTGGGTTACAAGTGTAGAATCAACAGCAGAACAAGAGTCACAATAATATAGTACTATATATTACTATGGGAATATATACTTTGCACTTAAATATATTTAAGTCTGAGAATCTCAATACATTTAAATTGTTAATGAATTATACATCACTGGAGTTATACAGTTGACACTGAAAGCACAATCTGAAGACATCTGAAGATTCTTAATTACAAGTGATAACAGAGGATAAGGAAAGAACCTACCTTGATTCCCAAATTGGCTGGGAGAAAGAATTTAATCAGAAAAATGTGAATGATATTGGGAATCATTTCTAGATGACCAAAAAGCCACAATCGAGGAAGAAGGCTATGCTGATTTTAAAAATTATATATATATTAGAGCTCCATATATATAAATGGAAGAAAGGGGAAGTTGATAGTAATGAATATAAATTGGATGTTAGGAATTGTAGAAAATTGATAAGAGAAGCAAGGGACACAAGCAGAAATCTGTGGCCAGCAGAGTACAGGAAAAGAAGAAGGAGTTTAAAAAAATATATTGGGGGGAAAAAAAGAATCTTGAGAATAGTATTGGTCCATTGGTAAAATTATCAATAACAACATAGAAAAGGCAGAAGTGTTAAATTAATACTTCTGGTCTGTATTTGGAGAATAAACAGATGATACATTGTGATGATAACACTCTTTCCATTCCACTAGTATCTCAGAAGACATTAAATGGAAGCTATTAAATCAGACATTTTTAAATCAGCAGGTCCAGATAATTTGCATCCAAGAGTTTTAAATCAGCTGATTGAGGATCTCAAAGTTGATGTTGTTTTTCAATAAGTCTTGGATTACTGGAGAATTTCAAGAAGACTGGAAAAACATGAATGTGCCCATTTTTAAAAAAGGTAAATGAGACGACCCAGGTAATTAGAAGCCTGTCAGTCAGACATCAATCTCTAGCAAGATAATGGAGTGGCTGATATGGGAGTTGATGAATGAAGAATTAAAGGAAGTTAACGTAATTAATGCACATCAACATGGGTTTATGGAAAATAGATGCTGTCAAACTAATGATATTTTTTGATGAACTTACAAATTTGGTTGATAAATAGTGTTAAATAGTGATATACTTAGGCTTCTGTAATGTGTTTGAGTTGGTACCACACATTTTCATTAGAAAACTAGGATGATATAAAATTAACACAGCACATGTTAAATGGATTAAAAACTTGCTAATTGATAGGTCTCAAAATGTAAACTGTGACTCATCATTGATTGAGTGTGTTTCCAGTGGGGTCCCGCAGGTTTCAGTTCTTGGCCCTACACTATTTAACATTTTTGTTAACAAACTGGAAGAAAACAAAGTCATCACTGATAACATTTGCAGATGATACAAAAATTGGGGGAATGGTAAATAATGAAGAGGATAGGGTACTGATTCAGAGTGTTTTGGATCGCTTGGCAAACTGTGCAAGCAAACGATATGCATTTTAATATGGTTCAGTGTAAAAGTATACATCTCAGAAGAAAGAATGTAGGTCATATTAATAAGATGTGGGATTATCCTGGGAAGTGACTTTGAAAAAGATATGGGGGTCATGGTGAATAATCAGCTGAACATGAGCTTCCAGTGCGACACTGTGGCCAAAAGAGCTAAAGTGATCCTGGGATGCATAAACAGGGGAATCTCAAGTAGGAGTAGAGAGATTATTTTACCCTTGTATTTGGCACTGGTGTGATTGCTGCTGGAATACTGTGTCCAGTTCTGGTGTCCACGGTTCAAGGAGGATATTGCTAAATTGGAGAGGGATCAGTGAAGAGGCAAGGGAATGATTAAAGGATTAGAAAACATGACTTGCGTAACAAAGAGAAGGTTAAGGGATGACTTGATTACAGTCTATAAATATCTACATGGAAAACAAATATTTAATAATAGTCTCTTCAATCTAGCAGAGAAAGGTATAATACAATCCAATGGCTGGAAGTTGAAGCTAGACAAATTCAGACTGAAAAGGAGGCGTATATTTTTATTTTAACAGTGAGAGTAATTAACCATTGGAACAAGTTACGAAGGGTTGTCGTGCATTCTCCATCACTGACAATTTTTAAATCAAGATTGGATGTTTTCTAAAAGATATGCTCTAGGAATTATTTTGGGGAACTTTTATGGAATTGGGAAAACAAATATTTGGAAAAGCAAGGGAGCCACCTTGTGGAAATTGTGTTCACCTAGCTAAAACAAAGAGTTTACAATACAGCTTAAACCAGCCACAGAAATCAAATGATAAAAAGGAACCATATCACAATAAATTATGCTCTATTTTGGTATAATTTATACTTTGTGTGTCTGTTTTACCTCAGAAAAATATACTGCTATAAATCAGAAATTAAAGAAGGACAAGACCAATTAGCTTATCGATTTCATTTCTCTGCTCATGTAGGCATGTTCTCATCTGTACATTTTCTTTGCTTGCATTTTGCCCATCTAGTTTTATATCCTTCAAGTGAATGGGATTTCTATCACTTTCCCCAGGAGATTTTTCCATAGTGCAGTGAACCTCAATGATAGGAAATTATACCTGATATTCAAACAGGTTGTTCCCTTTCTTGGTTTCATTTAACCACTCCTAGTCATACCACTGCGTACTGTACCACACTAAATAATTCATCCCTCTCCAAGGTGCTTTACATCTTCATAATTTGTAAACTGTTGTTACCTCTTTTGTCATCTCTTAGTTAAATTATATATGTAATCTTTTCTCATAAATTAATCCCTCAAACCTCTAATCATTTTTATTGCTCTGAACTGATTCCACTTTGTCAATATCTTTCTGGTAAGGTGGCCAGAACTGAATGTAATATTTCAGGTTCAGTAGCACCAGAGTTGTATAAAATAAACTTAGTACTTCTATGCCCCTTGAGGTAATGTTTGTGCATATGTAGCCCAAATACTGTATTAGTCTTTTTGCTGCTATGTCACATTGTGAACACATTTCACTTGCTGTCCACTACCATCTCTAGGTCTCTTTCAGCATTACTACTTTCCAGGGGGCTCCCTTCAATTGAATATATGTATTTAAGTCAGGATAATACAAACTTTATCTTTTACTTTCATGAAAGGCTATATTCATCCCCAGTGCAATTCCCTCTGCCCCCCTGAGAATTGCCTCAGTCAAAATTGACACACCACTAACCTAGTAGTCCTCGCTCTGGGGAATGCCATTCCCTTCTCAAAAGGAGTAACAAGAGCCAATACTGTAGCGAAGTGTCTCACTTGTGTGATGCCCTTAGTTCCTGCAGTGCAAGAGAGAAACTATTTAAAATGATATTTATTCAGTATAGGGGGACATGCTGTGGATTGATTATAATCTCTTTGGGGCAGGGACTGTCTCTTTATGTATTTGTACAGTGCCTACCACTGAGAATTCCTAGTCCATGATGGGCTCCTAGGCACTACCATACTACAAACTAATACATAAATAATAATGGATTGTGAGTTTTGGACCATACTTACGAGGTTTAAAAGGTGAGGTTGCCACTACTAGTTTGCTGCTTCTGCCACCATAGGAAATGTGGTAGCGGGAGAAGCATAGAGTCTTGCTCTATGTTGGAGAGGAAGGATGGTTTTGTGTTTTAAAGCCAAGGATCTATTCTGGGATCTATTCCCATATAATTTCCTTTGTGATCTTTAATCTGCTTTGCACCTTGGATAGTCCTTTGCACCTGTGAACTGTGGGTGTAAAGCGCCGACTTTGTGTATATGTGTGGGGAATTGCAATCTGATAGTATTTATGCAGACATAGATGACCAAAGAAAGTGCACAACAGGGGCAAATCAGGCCCTTGGTGGCTGTTCTCTTTTCTCTAAAAGAGATATTATTTACCCAACTCACAAGGGAGTTTTGAGAGTTAATTAATAAATTGTAAAGTATTTTGACATCTTCTAATGGAACAAATGATAGAAGAGCAAGAGATTATTATATTATTATGTTGCAAATTAGTTATTGTCAGACAAGTAGGTCATGCTGCGTAATCAACATAATCCTGATCGACACATAGGTCAAGTGGAATAGCTAACTGAAAGTTGTTTGTGTAAAGCTTCTTCTGCCCTGAATTACTTGACCCAATAAACTGAAGATAAGCCTTTTCTGGCAGGCTTTTAAGGATGTGAATAGACTATATATGCCAAATGTTTTGATTTCTTGGGCCCAATTCATTCCTGAATGGTTGATCCTTAGTTTTGAACATTAAGCTTCCACAGGTGCACACTGGTGCCCTCTCTTATATTCACGTATCTGCTAAACATTCTAAGGGATTCTGTCCTGGCACATAGGCTGCAAAAATCCCAGACCAAAAATAAACAGCAACTGATCAACCAACCCTTAGCAGAGTGGTTAAACTACAAATGTTGAATGTAGGGCACGGCAACTAAAGTTTCTTCATAATGTGATACCTTTTATTTATTAGGGAAGCTGAAGGTGGAGGAATGGGACAGGTATAAGATAAATCTTGTTTTTTTCCCCTGTAAAATACGTATTTACTTTTGAGCAATGCCCAGTTCTGATATTTCAATAACTGCTCCTTTACTTCCTGCTTGGTGGCAGATACACTGTCCCCTGCTGATACAAGAGAGGGAGCTCCCTTTAGGACCTAAAATCCATCAGGAACAGAAATCAGGAACATTTTAAAAAGGATTTTTGTTTAAACTTTTTTAAAGCAGAGTTCAAAAATTTTTTGCAAACATTTGTACTGAAAATTTTTGTATTTGCTCTTTCCTCCCTTTCCCCATTTTGCCACTGCCAAATGAGAAAAAGAAAAATGGGGAAGAAAGGGGAAAAATCAGAACCCCATTCTTGCTTACCATTCTCAATAAAGCTCTTCAGAACATTTGTACCAATACGGAACTTGCGGATTCATCCATTAAACTGGGCAAATGAGAACTAGGATCTTGTGTTTCCTGGTGGTGCCACAAATGGTCCTTCAAGAACTGTATCTTTAGGGCTATGTACCCTATATAGGGAAGAGTTTGATCTCCAGCTCTTTCAATCTGTAGTTTATCACCAAGGCTCTGTTTAAGGTTTAAGCCCATCTCTAATGATTAGAGACCAGGATGGGACCTATTTGGGGGCAGATTATCCCACATCTGCATACTGTGAGGCGCTTAAACTTTCCTCTGAAGCATCTGGCCCTGGCCACTGTCAGAGACATGATGTTGTGTGAAAAAGTATTTCCTTTTATCAGTTTTGAATTTCCCACCTTTTAATTTCATTGAGCATCCTTGTTCTTACGTTATGAGACAGGAAGTCAGAAATTCCCACTCTACATTCACCACACCATTCATTATTTTAAATTACTTATATCATCTTTCCACTTATTCATCTCCTTTTTAAGGTAAACAGTCCCAATCTTTTCAATCTCTCTTCACATGAGCTTTTACATGTCCTTTCTCATTCTCATTTCTCTTCTCTGAACCCCCATGTAGTTCTGAAATATCCTTTTTCATATGGGGTGACCAGTACTGCACTCCAGATGAAGCCACACCATTGACGTACATTTATTGTAATATTTTCTGTGTTTTTCTCCATCCATTCCTTACCCATACTAACATCTTATCTTTTTTTTCGCCACAGCTGTGTATTGAGCAGAGGTTTTCATTCAGCCAGGGACCCTTTTGTGAACTGTTATCATTAACTTAGAACCCAATAGAGCATATGAGTAGTTTAAGTGTTTCTTTCCAATGGGGATTATTTTACATTTGTTGACATTTAATTTCATTTGCCATTAAATTGCTCATTCACCTAGCTTGATTAGATATCTGCGAAGTTCTTCACAGTCGTCTCTGGTCCTAAGTAACCAAAATAGCTGCATCATCTGCAGATTTTGCTCACTACTCACCATCTCCTTTCCAGATCAATATATTAAACATGGATTCTAGTATAGAACCTTTTGCTATTAACCTTTTACTGTGATGAAAATGACCATTTTATCCTGCTCTTTGCTCTCTGCCTCCTAGACAATTTTTGATCCATGACAATACCTTGCTTCTTATCCCAGGACTATTTAGCTTCATTAGTAGCTTCTTGTGGGGGATCTGGTTGAAGGCCTTTTGGAAGTCTAATAAATTGTCACATGCTTCTCTTTTACAAATTCTATAATTACACATTCAAAGAATTCTAAGAGATTAGTGCAACATGATTTTCCTTTAGAAAATCTGTTCTAGTTAGACCCCATCATATGATGGTTTTCCAGGTATTGTGTTATTCTGGCTTTAGTTATCAATTCATCCAATTTGCCATATACAGGCTTACTGGTTTGTAATTCTCCAGATCACCTCTACAGTCTTTATAAAATCTGGGTACAACACTTGCTGCTCTCTAGTACAGTATCTGTGTTTAATGAGAGATTGCAAATTTCTATCATCAGCTCAGGCACTTAATACCTGAGTTCCTTCAGAACTCCTGGATGTATATATCCTCTGGCCCTAGTGAGGTATTGCAATTTAATTTATCAATTTGCTCCAGCACCTCTTCTTCAGACACCTCAGTCTCCAAGAACCAAATTTTTATCATCAGAGAAGAGCAGGTCTGGGGTAGGTGTGGTGAAAACTGATGCAAAGAAATCATTTAATTTTTCAGGAGTACTTGTGGCACCTTAGAGCCTAACACATTTATTTGAGCATAAGCTAAGGTGCCACAAGTACTCTTGTTCTTTTTGTGGATACAGACTAACACGGCTGCTATTCTGAAACTTAACTTTTCAGCAACCTTCCTTAATTACTCCCTTTAGCCCTTGGTTATCTGCCAGACCCACCGATTTTTTTGCAGGCTTCCTTCCTCTGATATACTTAAAAATATTAAAACGAAGGCATTCTGTAACTATTTGGGGCTAGACTTACAAAGAGACTAAGGTGCCTAACTGCCATATTAGGGGCCTAAATCCCAGAATCAGACCCCACCGATATTTACAAAACCACTGCTCAGTTCTGCCGAATCATAAAACACCTAAACAGACTAGGTGTCTAAACTTTTGCAGTAAAATTTTCCTAGGTACCTATGTCTCTGCCTCTGAGCATGCACATGCTGTAGGTATCCAGACACTTAAGCACCAGAGTGATGCAGGAACTGGGATAAGATAGGCATTCCTCTGCCTAACTTGCCTGCAGGGTCCAAGCATGCTCAGAGCCCCAGGTGAGCTAACACAGAACAGCTGGGAGGTAGAAAGAGGAACTCCCTCATAACTTTTAGCCTAGTGGTTAGGATACTCACATCGGCTGTGGGGACTCCCCCCCATGTCAAGCCCACCTCCACCTGAGAAGCTACTTGTGAGGTGAGTGCCAAACAGCATTCTGTCACTTCTGAGGTGAATGCCCTAACTCCTGGGCTATGAGATGGGGAAGAGGGACTCGCTAAGAATATGTCTACACTGCTTCCCCCCTTCCCCACCTTTATGGCAGCAAGTCTCAGAGCCTGGGTCAGCTGACTCAGGCTCATGTGAAGGGGCTAAATATAGCAGTGTAGACATTCCCACTCAGGCTGGAGCCTGGGCTCTGAGACCTGTTTCAGAGCCCAGGCAGGAATGTCTACACTGCTATTTTTAGCCCTGTGAGCCCAAGTCAGTTGACCTGGACTCTGAGAGGCACTGCTGTGGGGGTTTTCCCCAGCGTAGATATACCCTTAGTCTCTCCTGTTGAAGCTGTTGCACTGTGGCTATATAATTAAAGTGTAATTGGTGCAGGGGGAGCAGCTAAGGTGCATGCTCTAACACCGGGCTATAGAGTCATTCTCAGAGTTCTCTCATCTCTCTCTGGCCTAGTGACTCTGTAATTATTTAATCCACAATAGAACAGCTTCAACAGGAGAGACTGAGACATCCCCCTCTCCCATCAGCATAGCCCATAGCCCAGGGGTTAGGGCACTCAGTGAGAAGTGTCAAATCCCTGTTCAAAACCCTTTCCCCCCTCAGGTAGAGGGGGGATTTGAATTGGGGTGAAGGGGGTGTGTCTCAGATATCTCAGGTGAGTACCCTAACTACTGGGCTAAAAGTTTTGAGGGAGGTCCTCCCTCTGGCAGGCCTCTTGCAAAAATGGTGTAGGTGCCTCACCCCCAGAGAGGGCTTGCAGCAGAGAATCCTGAGAAGAGGGAGGCACCTCTCTCCAGACAAGATTTACACATGTAACTCCCTCAGAGGAGTTGGGGCTTAGGACAGTGGTTTTCAAACCTTTTTTCTGGGGACTCAGTTGAAGAAAATTGTTGATGCCTGTGACCCAACGGAGCTGGGGATGAGGGGGTTGGGGTCTGGGAGGTGGATCTGGGCTGGGGCAGGGGTTTGGAGTGCAGGAGGAGGTCAGGGCTCTAGGCTGGGGGTGCAGGTTCTGGAGTGGGGCTGGGGATGAGAGATTTAGGGTGCAGGAGGGGCTCCGGGTTTGGAGACAGAATAACACAATACTTGGAAAACCATCATATGATGGGGTCTAACTAGAACAGATTTTCTAAAGGAAAATCATGTTGCACTAATCTCTTAGAATTCTTTGAATGTGTAATTATAGAATTTGTAAAAGAGAAGCATGTGACAATTTATTAGACTTCCAAAAGGCCTTCAACAAGATCCCACACAAGAGGCTACTAATGAAGCTAAATAGTCCTGGGATAAGAAGCAAGGTATTGTCATGGATCAAAAACTTTGTTTCAGCACAGAGATGTTTTTGTGTCCATAGGCAAAATATGGACTTTGTGGGAAAAATGTTAAACACTTCCTTTCTAAGACTTCTTACCCTTCGCTGGAGGAGTGCTGTAATTTAATAGAAAGTGCATGATTACTAATAGGCTCTTCCTTAGAGTTAGTTAAAGATCATAGACAAAGTTTTCAAACCTGGGTCAGCTCCCACTAACTTCAAAGTTATTTATGGGTTCTCAGCAATTCAGAAAATGAGGGCACTTTCATTAAGGGATCTAAATATGGCGTTAGCAGTTTGACTTTGGTGCCCAGGTTTGAAAATTCTGGATTTTGTGGCCTTTTGAAAAACAGGACATTATGTATAATACCCATTCAGGTGGGCACTCTGCTCACAAGACCCAGGCTTCTGAACGCCAGATTGCATGAACAGCAGAGTAGTTACTAATGAGGACAGGGAGAGTTCTGCACTACTGCGCTATTGTTACTAAACTGAACACACCATCAACTAAGCCAGTACTAGCCTAATGGGGAATCTCTTTCTCCAAGTATGCCACACTAATTCTTACATTATTGGACCAACTAGGAATTGTTTAATCAACAAGGACAGTAGCAAACATTCCAATAGCAGGAGAGTGAAGAAAGGTGCCCTTGTTTGCAGATTAATTTTGTACATGCCATGGTCTCTCAGGTTTCCTGTTGTGAATGGGCCTTTTCACCTCTTATTGGGTGACATCTTCAGTTTCTCTAGGAGGAATTTATTTGGTTGGCTGGATGCTAACAGTGTATGTCTATGTTCACCATCATCTGCATGTTGCTCTTGCGATCAGTTATATATCAGGAGCTGTAGCTAGGTCAGCTTGCTAATGACTTATAATGGCCATGCCATCATTTCACAACATATTTTCTATGCAAAGAGGCTGCAGGAGCTTGCTTTCTGCATTGGAGTCTTTTGCTGACCAAACTTTACTTTGTTTCATTATAGAAAAAATTAAATGTGAGGGTACAAGACATGTTTGCAGACCCCTCCCCCCCAAACTGTGGGATAAGAAACAAACAGTTTTTTCTGAAACTTGATGTGAATCTGTTGACACATTTCTGGTTCAGAATCATTCAAAGTGGGGCCAAAACATCTCATATAAAAATACACATTGAAGATGTAAAATGATATAGAAGAAGTAAATAATGTAACTTTGGCTGCGCTATCTCACTTTCCCCCCTTCAGACGTACAGAGCAGTCTAGACAGTGATACAGAGCCTAAGTGGTGACCAGGGGCGGCTCTATGTTTTTTGCCGCCCCAAGCACGGCAGTTAGGCGGCTTTCGGCGGCGCACCTGCAGGCGGTCCGCTGGTAACGCGGATTCAGTGGCATGCCTACGGGAGATCTGCCAGTCCCGCACCTTCAGCGTACCCGCCGCCGAATTGCCGCCGAAACCGTGGGACTGGTGGACCTCCCGCAGGCATGCCGCCGAAGGCCGCCTGACTGCTGCCCTCACACCGACTGGCAGGCTGCCCTCTCAGCTTGCCGCCCCAGGCACCCGCTTGGTGCGCTGGTGCCTGGAGCGCCCCTGGTGGTGATATTAATAGGCGAATTAATGAGGAATTAATGAACATATTGTTTCCCCTTATTAAAATAATTTGTTCAATACACATCAATAGGGAAAGCAGAGAAGTCCTTATGATAAATGATTAATGGTCAAATCCTACATGTACTACTAAGTGCAGCTAGTAGAATCCTGTATATGCTGCTAGAGTTACTGTCGGGTTGTGAACATGAGTAAATCAACTAATTTGCTTTTAGAAGAGGAGTACTTGTAGCACCTTAGAGCCTAACAAATTTATTTGAGCATAAGCTTTCGTGGGCTACAGCCCACTTCATCAGATGCATAGAATGGAACATATAGTAAGAAGATCTATATACATACAGAAAACAGAAAAGGTAGAAGTTGCCATACCAACTCTAATAGGCTAATTAATTAAGATGAGCTATTATCAGCAGGAGAAAAAGAACTTTTGTAATGATAATCAAGATGGCCCATTCCAGACTGTTGACAAGAAGGTGTGAGGATACTTAACATGGGGAAATAGATTCAATTTGTGTAATGACCCAGCCACTCCCAGCCTCTATTCAAGCCCAAGTTAATGGTATCTAGTCTGCAAATTAATTCTAGTTCAGCAGTTTCTTGTTGGAGTCTGTTTTTGAAGCTTTTCTGTTGCAAAATTGCCACCTTTAAGTCTGTTACTGAGTGACCAGAGAGGTTGAAGTGTTCTCCTACTGGTTTTTGAATGTTATGATTCCTGATGTCAGATTTGTGTCCATTTATTCTTTTGCATAGAGACTGTCCGGTTTGGCCAATGTACATGGCAGAGGGGCATTGCTGACACATGATGGCATATATCATATTGGTAGATGTGCAGGTGAATGAGCCCCTAATGGCATGGCAAATACTCACCAGCAACCACATGACAAAAACTAATCCAGGAACCTATCCTTGCAACAAAGCCCAATGCCAACTCCGTCCACATATCTATTCAAGTGACACCATCATAGGACCTAATCACATCAGCTACGCCATCAGGGAAAATGGGGAATGTTAGAGCTCATTAAAAAAATTACTAGATTTGGTCTACATGGGTATCATCCAATTTATTAGAAGGCTTCAGGCATTTCACTTTTGGGAATTGGTTTGTATACACCCTCACAGCAAAAATGAACCTCTAAACAAAACCTAGGTTTGTTCACTACTGCATTGCATTCATTTTGTTCAGCTCTATTGCATTAGCTATGTATTGGTGAAGTCTCAGAAGAGTTATGATTCACTCAAAATTTTATTACTAAACTAAAATGAAACTGTAGAACTCCATGTTTGTTCCTTTTCAGTGATAGCAGAAAATTTTGCTGCAAGGTTCAAAACTGGTTCAGGCTAAACATTTTTGTGTGTTTGGATACATACTAAAACTGAGTTTCACATGGTTTTGTGTTTCTATACCAAACACTTGCAGTGCCTAGCAAACAGAGGTGTATCATAACTGGTAACAGTAAATAGACACACATAAAATTATAATATAAAGAACACTTAACTAATCTTTGTGCTTTTTGCAAAGGTGTGAAGCCAGCCTTTGGCACCACAGTAACAAAAAGTACGTACCTTAGCATTTTTCGATACCACCTCTCACCATAGTATATAACCAATATTTTGAAGGATATTTTTCAAATTCTATTACACTGTATTAAGTTTTCTATGAATTGCTGTTCATAGCCAGGAGACTATAAAAGTAAGAACTGATTAAAGAAGTAATTCTCATGTTTAACTAATACAGTGGCTTCACGCATAGAGATTTATATAAATTGTATTTGGTTAGAAATTATATGTTGAGTTATGCTGACATACAGTTTTAAAACAGACTATACAGTTACTGCAGCTGTGTTAGTTCCCTTGAGAGCTAAATTAAGTTTTAAAAAACCAACTGTGGATTGCTTAATAAGGAAAGGATGATGTAACTGTTCACCTGAATAACATTTTCAATTTATGATGTTAATTCAAGATTGTTTAAAAACCTATTGACGGCAAATTAAAAATAGATTTAAAAACAATTAAACACCAAGCCCAATCCTTCAAGCCCTCATGCATGGGCCTCCTTTGACTTCAATGGGAGTTCTCAGTGGGTCTATCTACACAGCATTTTGGAGCAAGCCTTGCAGCCCGAGTTGACAGACTCACATGAGCAGGGTTCATGCTCGCGCTCTAAAAACAGCGGCATAGACAGCACTTGGAAGTTGCAGCTCGAGCTCCAGAGCCTGACCTCCATCCCAAACTGCAATTTCAAACTACTGTGCATACAGCCAGCATGAGCCCTACTAACCTGAGTCTGTCAACACGAGCTGGGAGATTCGCTCCAAAATGCTGTGCAGACATATTCATCGGGTACTTGCAGGTTCAGGTCTATGAAAACATTTTCATCAGATGGATTTTTATTCCTGGTCAATTATTCCATTTCTTATTAAAAATTTCACTGTTCATCTGTAGGAAATAAAGATGCTACACCTCTCATTTTCCTTTACCTTTATATGTAACTTCTTAGAAACTCTGCTAAAAATGACTCAAATTTGAAACCTCACTTTTTACTAACTTGCTGCCAAGACCTGACATTGCTGATTGCATACACCCAGATACAAAAAAGGCATTAAACTTCTAGAGATGACAGAGCTGAACCAATTTATTTTTCATAAAGTAGTCATAAAAAATAACACGTTTAGTAAACAAAAGAAGCCACACACCAAAAAATTAAAATAGAATATTGAAAAATTTGTTAACAAGTCACAGGATAAAAATGAAAGCAAGTAACCTTTATACCCCAAATTGCAACTTTTATGGGCTAAAATTATAAATAAATATAGCAAATCCAAAGGGTTCCTGCATTAAAGCCAGAACCCGAACACTTCTCCTTTGTAATATGGGAGAAAGTATCTTGGGGAAACATGGGGCTGTTTGGTTATGTCCTGTTTTTCCTGGCTGTTTTCAATGTCCTAGGAGGGGTGCTTTGGGAGCATGGTGGGCTGGAACTTCCTGTGGCTATAAGGAGAAATCTTCACATGGTTTATTTATTTTGTTTTTTTTGGCTGCTGTCAAAACAGTGCCCTAACCCCGTTAGCTATCTTCCACTTAGGTAGTTATGGCCTCCCATCATCACAATATCTGAGCATCTCCCAAATATTTAAAAACAGAAATCATCTTGTTGTCCATAACAACTCTGTTGGTTCAGTTTCTGAGAAAGGAACTGAGACATTTCCGAGTGTTTAATATCAGCCCTGTAGCTTCCTGGAGGCAGAACAGGAGTCGTCATTGGTATCTGATTCTTAAGAAAGACCATGCAGGAAGGGTATGATGCTGCTCTGCTGGATGACCTCTTCATGTCCATAGACAACAGGAGTACAAGTGTTATCTCTTTAACCATGCCATAGTCAGAAGTATGACAGAGTGATGCAGGATACTGGTAGCTGACAGGTGGCATTGCTGTTTTCTCCCTAGCGTCTCAGTTAGCATGCTTAGCAAATAACACTGTTTGGGAGGCTGGGAGGGCACCATCATTGAGCAATGGTTTCTTTAAGTATTGGTCTATTACCTCTTCTAGGGTGAGTAGTGATGATCTTGATGATCTCATATTAGGGGTCCTTGGTGTTCTCCATCTCAGGGTAGTCCTGGTAGCTAACTCCTCTGTAAGGCCGAGGGAAGGAAAGGAGCTTCCAAGCCAATGCAGTGAAGAGAAAACTACCTGGAGACTGGTGGACAGTCATGTTTAAAATGAGGGCAGGTATTTGCTCACAGCCTGCCTTTTCTGAGACATGCTCACAAGACAGGCTGGGAAGTGTTAGTACAACAAAGGCAGCCATTTTGGAAGGCTAAACTTTCTACTCTGGTTGGGACAAGCTAGGAAATGGGGTGAGAAGCCTGGAGCCTTTATAAACAGGACTAGTTTCCAGCCTTCAGTGGACTGGGCAGGAAGGCTAATCTTGTCTCAGAGCCAAAGGAAACATCCGAAAATATATTACACATACACATTAACCTGTTCCTTCTGTCACTATTTAAGGGCTTGTATCTCATTATATGTTGTTTGTATTCTGGGGTAATAAATACTTTACTTTTTATTTATCTCTGTACTTATATGACGCTGCCTTGGTAACCTTGGACTCCTGAGATAATGTAGTCTCACTATGACACCTTTGTTCAGATAAAAAAAACAGTTACAAATAATTGTAGGACAAAGATGGACAAAGGGAATGTTCGGTTTGTTAAACACTGAACCACCAAGTTATGACTAAAGCAAGATGATTAAGACGACTGCAAGCAATACTGAATACAACCTTAAAAAATGACAAAGGTCTTTACTTCAATTTTCTAATTTATTCTGTTTGTTGAGGAGGTCTTAAGGAGCCTATTCACTTTCACAAAGAGTTTACAATTTTCAAAGCCTCTGTAAACAGTCTTAAATTTCCAGTTTTGATTGAGATATGTTAATCCTATTACCAAGACAGCAAACAAAAGTACATTCATATGGATTACGGGCAGTTCATAATAGTGATGACACACAAAACAATACAGTCAAGCTTTCCTTTTTGATACCAAAATCTTGCATCTCTTAGGGATTGTGCAGGTAGTCTGTGCCTTTGTAACCCCCAATCCCTATAAAGGAAAAGTGGTAGGTACATTTTGGGTTGGATTATATTGCTGTATTACTGGTCTTCCATTCTCAGGTTATAAATGCTATTTCTGCAGCACACTCAGCAAGTGACCAGTACTAAAACTCAGGTATCCAACATGCTAGAGAGCAAGGCCAGTCCCCACACAAGAATTCTGCTGATGTCCATTTTTGTAAACTTTAGCATTTCCTGGAATGAGTATACTTTTGTATGGAAGCTAGATGTCATAACAGTTCCACAGGCAAACCTGATTACACTGATAAATACTGTAAAATTATTGTATCAGAAATTGGATTCATTAAATATTTAAGTTGCATAAAAATGTACACATGATTTAGCCAGCATATAAACAAAAATACATGAAATCCGCAGCCTCTGACATTTATAGTAATAAAAGAACAAGTAACTTATTTAGAAAGGGCTTTTCCCAGTTTGCTTCCAGACTTCTTTTGCTCCTTTAATGCTTTCTCTTTTCACACACTTCCAGTATCCTTGTACCCCTTGCTGTTGTGGTACCTGTTATCAACAATAACAACAAAGTTACATAGTTTTGTTCCATCTTTACATATAAAATACCTTCCCTCTATTATGGCTGTTCAACACACGAAAGCATAGCTGCACCATAATGCTACCCTTCCACAGTTTGTATGGATAATACTGAGTATCAGAATTAGCACAACATTACATCCACACCAGCCAATCAGCATTCAGGATTCCTCAATATCCTGAAATCCTCTTATTTTGCTGCACAGCCTGTGTTTCTCAGACAGGTGGACAGCTAATCTTGATTGGCTGGTGAAGGTCTTTTTTCTCCTGGTGGAAAATTTCATTATAATTAGTATTGGGTCCAAACTACAGTTCCAGTCTGGATTCAAACTTTTCCATTGATCAGGGAGTTCAGATCTGGCATACTGGTTCATGTTTAGCTTTAACTATAACAGTTACATAATATATATATATATATATATATATATATATATATATATATATATATATATATATATATATATATATATAGAATTAAAATAAATGCTGAACAAGTTTACATTCCCCCAAATAAAACAAAAATATCATTGAGAGGCCAGTTTACCAAATATCTGCTCTTCCTCACATTATGGATGTTAGAAATTCCCAGTTTCTCTTATATACCATCAATGAGCTAATACTTATCCTATAAGAGATACTCCAATTAGAATGATAAATTCAGATTATATACTCTAATAAGAGAAATCAATTTGCTGCATAAAATGCCGATGTATCCCAGGATGTTAACCTGGGGGGAGTGATACGAAAGGGGAAGCATACGCAGCATGACTGGTGTGCAGGTACACTTATTACAAACTCAGTGGGAGTTTCTTCTCTGAGATGCCTGCTTCAGAGAGTTCCTCAGTTCATGTCAGAAAGACATTCTCAGGATCTCCATATCCTTCAGAAGCATCTGAATGTTTAGGAGCAATGTGCATGCAAGGTAATAGGGTCGTTTTTCTTCAATAATTATTATTAGTAGGAATCATCAGTTTTTAATGTTTTTTCTCTATCAACTAGTTTTGCCTTCACTTCTACAAATGTTAACACAGTAGAATTAAAAATTCCCAATGTTAATATTTTTTGTGTAATTTAAAGGCTGTTAAATACTTTCATTGCAGATTTTAGACCACTCTAGTTTTGTTACCCTTAAGCCTCGATACATCCTGTTCTTTAATACTCCCAGAAACTCTCCATGGCTGAGGCAATTATCTCCATCTAAATCAAAGATCTTGAAGACTGTGTCCAAAACATTGTCTGAGAGCTCCTGTCCTGTTGCCACTTTCACAGCTCTCTTGAACTCAGCTAGTAAAAACATAATGTTAATGTTAATTACACAATGTGTAAACACATTACAGAGACATGAAGAAAAACTAAACATACATAAATAGTGGGATTCTGTACCAATTTAGCATGTCTTCTGGGTATCCTAACCTATGGTATTTGGGATGTGTGAACTAATAAATTATATTAGAAGACCTCAAACCACATGCTCTTGAGCTTGCTTTGTATTTCAATGCAATCTTTGCTGCTTGTATTATGAGTTTTTAAAATAAATGATTTCTTCTGAAGCAACAAGAACAAATGGTAATCATTAATATTTGCTGAAAATAGCTGCATATTAAAAGAAATAACTACTTTTGGCATACACCTGTGTATGTAGATTGCAAGGACTTAACCCACAAAGGTCTTATAAAAATACTAACATTTTATTTGGAATCAGTCTAATGCTAAATAATTCCATATTAAAATCTTTGTCTATAAGGCATTTTTTTCAAAGACACACTTCACTTCAATTGACAACCCCCTCAGCTATTTTTTTTTTTTTTTTTTTTTAACAGCCAGTAACTATCAGCCACTAAAAAGTGCGTTTACAGCACACAGGTTTATATGCTTTTTGGTTGGTTTTTGAAGGAGGCTTTAGGAACTGGTCTGCCCTTTCTTGAATGAGTGGAAGAGAGGAAGGTTTAATGGAATTCATGGAAGAAGCAGCCACTATACCATTCTGGGCCTCCATTTTCCCCTCTCTCTTTTGCCATCCTGTTTTCACATTTTTATGTGTATTGTGGTACTGCCGAGAGATCCCGGCCAGGGCCCAGGGTCCTGTTGTGCTTCAGGCTGTATATACATGTAATAAAAAAAGCAGATCCCGCCCCAAAGAACTTATAGTCTTAGCACATAAGAAACAACACACAGCTACAAAAAATATCTGGGGGTGGGGAGGAGGTGAGGAGGCATGTGGAGGACTGGATAACACAGAAATGATTATGCTTAATACAATAAGCAGCAATCACAGCACACAAACTGCCTAGCCTAGGCCAAACATTTTATAGGCATCATGGACGAGAGGTGTTTTAAGGAGGGATTTGGAGAAGAATAATGAAGAAATAGTAGTTTTATGTATTTTTATGGGGTGCTCCTTCCATTTATAGCACACTGCTCCTACTAGGAGGTCCACATACTAAAACGGAGCCCCATATTCACAAATGAATGCTGTTGGTCACCCAAGATAAACCCAGCTAGTTCTAAAGCACATTAGAGGAAGGGCTACTCATGACTTAATTCTCAGTGACACAAACTAGTTGGTTTAAGCAGTAACTTAAGTTCAGCCAATAAGGGTTTGTCAACACAAACAGTTAGTTTAGGGCAAGCTGGGGTGTTAATTTACCCTGTACTAGCATGCTGCTGAGTAACTGTCCGCGTGCACCCTGCTGAGGTGAATTAACAGTTCATTAATGCACTTTGATTACTCCTATTTCAAAGAGGACTGAATCAAAGCACCTTAACAAACTGCTAATGCACATCAGCAGAGTCCACACAGTCAGTCCATGGCAGGCTAGCACAGATGAATAGTGAAATTTTTAATAAGAAATGGGATAATCGACCAGGAATAAAAAAGTATCCTGCAGGAAAAATGACCCAAATTCAACCTTTAGGGACATACTGGTAGATAATGTTTGTGTTTGTGTGTGTTTACATCAGGGCCGGATTAAGGCAGGGGCTTTAGGGGCTGCAACCCAGGGCCCCAGCTCAAGGGGGACCCTACAAAAATAAATCACAGGCAGATATCTCCAACTCTGGGCCGCTAAAAGTCCCGCAATGCAGCGGGGCAGTCAGACAGGCTGCCTGCATGCTCTGGCCCCACGCTGCCTGGCTGGAACTTGCACCTCGCACCCTCTCCTCCACCCCAACCCCTGCCCCAGATGAGAATCTCCCTCCTGTACTCAAACTCCCTCCCAGACCCCGCACCCCCCCTGCATCTCAATACCCTGCCCCAGCCCCATTCCAGGAAAAAGACTTGTATACATGGGCCCCAAAAATCTAATAGCCCCAGGCCCGCAGGAGAGTTAATTTGGCTCTGGCTTACATATATATTGTCAGAGGTTAACAATGTAATTGAACAGTTTGTGTCTATGCTGTATTCTCTTAATTCAGAGATCAAAAGGAGATCTTACCATTTAAATGAACTATAAATATAGTGATATCACTGTATTGATTTCTCTTTGAAGTACATAGCAAATCACCTGCAAATGGTGGAAAACAGGCAACTGCCTTATGTTAATCTGGTGATGCTTAGGAAATAGGTCTACTTCAGTCTGGATGATTGCCTAATGTTCACCTAAGGACTCCAAGCTGTCAAGAGAAGGCCTGGAACTGTATAAAAAAAACCTTTGGGTCCTGATCCTTTTTATCTCAGATCTGCTTGATGCTTTATGCAGGGGAAGCTTAAGTCCTAAGACTGAGATCTCTTGTCCCACCTGGATCACCCTGGATATGAACGTTGGACCAAATCTACGGACTAATTCTAAGAACTCTTGTAACTCCAAAGCTCACCATTTGTACTACGAAACTGATCTCAGAACTGTACTCATGTCTGTATGTATACTGATCTTTTAACCAATACTCACTCTTTTCTTTTTAATAAATTTTAATTAAGTTAATAAGAATTGGCTGTAGCGTGTATTTGGGTAAGATCTGGAATATTCATTAACTTGGGAGGTAATGTGTCCGATCCTTTGGGATTGGTAGAACTTTCATATTTAACTTAGCTGTCTGGGAGGGAGCCCAAAGGATGAGTTACTTTTAAGGGAACTTTGTTTTGGCTTCTACGTAACCAATAAGATATAGAAGCTGTTTTGTGCTATCTTGGCAAATCTAAGTATTGGAATATCCACCAGCTTTGGGGATTGTCTGCCCCATTCTTTGCACTTTGCCCTGAGTAACCCCAGTGTGTCCCCCCCTCCCCGCCCCACAACCCCAGTCAGATACACTTAGGTATCACTAAATAAGTTCAAACTCTTGTGGGTGATTCTGTGTATACTATATTACAACACACATCAGAATTTAGAAATCCGAACAACTTGTGGTTATAAATGCTACTATTCTTTGTGCAAGTTAAATTAATTTGTAATACAATTTTAATATTATAATTGTTGGAGTTGACAATGCTAATGTTTGAGATAACTTATTCACACAATCTCTGTGCAGTATACTTTCTACTACTTACCCAATTTAACAGGACGATTAGCTACAGTAAACATTTGCATGGCAATAGAAAAGTCTTCTAAGCGATTTGTAAACTGGCAAAATGTCTTGAATTCATCCAAGCTGATATTCTAGAGTACCAAATAATTCAAATTAGGTTTGTTAGATACTAAATCCAGAAACAAGTAGGTCTATTTCCTTAGAGTTCTAGTATTTAGATATTACTGTGGTTATCACCTTTAATATTTCTATTTTCTAGTTATCAAACGATCATCATGTTTATGGATAGCAAAATTAAATCTGAAAGGTTGCAAGAACTCCTCTATTTGAAAATAACCACATTTTTGGTATATACTTATCTAATTAGAAACTTGCACTTGAACTTAAAATAAGAAAGCAAAACAAAAATAATATATTCTATGTACCAACCTCTCCTGCTTGGATTCTCTCTTTCACATTTTGCCAGTAAATTTCATTGTTTTCCTCATCAGTGAAATACAATAACCATTCTGCAAAGTCCTCTTTTCTCATGAAGTTCAGACCCCTTGAAAACTGTATGAATTCCATTTCTTGCACCTCTGTTTGTAAATTTTCCATAAATCTAAATGTAAAGAAATACAGTGAAATACATAAAATAACCACAAGTTAGTACTATTAATACTAAACTAGTTACTCAACTCAGTAGAAGAAATAGTAACATTTTAAAATCTATAACTACCCACCTATAAATATTACAATCATGTTAACTGTTTAATATGTCAAAAATACAGTTTTACCTGTGCATGTAAATGTTTCAATGCTGGGTTTCAGTAATTATACCACTAGGGTGCTCTCTAAGTCTATGTACATTCATGGATGTTGCAGTCAGTGTTACGCTAGTGAACAACAATTACCCAGAGAAGAGAATATGCAGCAAAGTGTGTATGCATATATAAAGATTATGTGCTGGCCAGCCAGTAACAAGATAATTTCATGCAAAGGGACTGACCTGGTAAATATAGGTTATGGATTAATATGTGGTTTATGCAATTTAATGTTAAAAATTGAGGAATGAGAGAATTGGACAATGGCTAACGATATTATACCCTAACAGTCAAGCCACAAGATTCCTGATCATGAAAAGGTGATAGAAAAAAGAAACTTAAAACCATCAATACAGGGCAGCATAGGGGAATGGTAATTAAAGGCCTCAGAGGTTATGAGAGGCTTGGTAAATCAGATAAATATTTATTAGAAAATGGATTAAGAGGGAATATGATTGGCATGAAAACAGTGCTGAAAGTTACAGAAAATATGGTGTCACAGTTATTTGGGAAGGTGGCAAGACAAAAAACAAGAGTACAATCTGATGTAGGAAGGCATGAACATTAAGGGATTTAGGAGATTATTTCCACCATAAAAGATCCATGAAACAGGCTACAATTGGCAGCAATAGAAACTACAACTGTAAATATAAATGTGGCTTTGAGTCTCCTTATTTTGGACGAGATAATCACAGAAGGGGGGGTGGGGGAGGGTTCATTTCTGGCCTTAAAATCTAGGAATCTGGGGAGCTGTCACACACTTAACAGAATTTCCAAATATCTTTTCTTTCCTATTTTGTTAATTGTCATTTTATTTCTGTTGCCCACATCCCTAAGTAGTTACATTTTTATTGGAAATATGAGATAAAAGGGCACTTATTCCCAACAATTTGTCTCTCCCTGTGCTTTCTTCTCAATGTCCACAGGTTCTAACAAGAACTTGGTTTTATTGAGTTGCAATAACTATAGAGAGGCTGAAATAAAGTACATTTATACTAGGACAAAGTAATTACTTGGAGAATAGAGTAGCAAGGAAAGTGACTGTGCAGCAAATACTGGTAGAGGCTCCTTTGCTTATCAGTGTTTGCATGGCCTCATTGTATTTGAATTCTTTCTTGAATCTAAGGCATTTTAGTCAGTAGAGCTATCTTTAGTTCTTTAATGAGATCACTTGGACAATTAGCAGCTTGGAGCTCTGTGTTGTCTGTAGGGGGATATGTCAAGATTGCCTTTGCAACATAAGCTCTCTCTTGTATTTTCCTCCACATAATTAGTGCTGCATAAGCAAGAGGGTGCATGAATAATGCTTCATTGCTCAGGACATGCCGGTGAAAGAAAGACAGACACTGGAATGGATTTTAAGCAGTAGGCTACAACTTCATCAACTCAACACTGGGTGGGGTGGTATATACTCAGCCCATCTCACATATCATTTAACTGGCTCCAGTGTGGAGTTAGAGGTCTCCCACCGTATAAGCAATAACATTGGGTAGACCCCAGGACGCAGCTCGTTCTGAGTCCTCTAGCTCTCCCACCCTTGAGGGGGAATAGAGAGTATTCAAGTGGGGACCTCAGTCTGCGAAGACTTCAGGTCTCCCTTCTCCCCAGAGGCACAAGATTCACCAGCAAAAATCCTGGGTCTCATTTATCTCTGGGAGCTGGCCCTTTTAGCTCTTATCTGCACTAGATACAGGCTGCAAGTTGTGACAAACTACACATTCCTATAATAGCTTTTAAAATTAGACCTCCAAATCCTATTCTTCTTTACCTCAGCTGTGCTTCCACAATTTGCTGTGAGGAGGGCAAAACATCCACCAGACCTCTATCAATTTTGCCCAACGGGAAAAAATTATTTTCTTATCCCAAAACACAGGCAACCAGTCAGGTCCACAGTATCCTGGAAATACAGCTTGCTATCTACAACTAAAGAGAGGAGGGCAGGGTAGGCAAAGAGGCAAGGAGCCCAGGGAAAAGTTTAAATTGTTGGGGGAGCACAGGGGCCAATCAGCTCCCACTCTACCCTCAGCCAGCCAACAGGACGCCGTGAATCTGAGGAGAAGGGGGAGTCTGGCATTTTCGGGCATGTGCTCCCCTCCTTCTCGCTGTGGCAGCATCCCTCCTGACCCACGGAGCTGTAGATGTGGTTGTGATACTTGGGTGTACAAATTTACTTTAATTGCAAGCTGAATTGGTTAAAAGAGAGTAAAGGTCTATGAATTGTTACAATAATTTGTTATATAAAACTCTCTCTCAGGCATGGGCTCTCTCCCCTCAACCTCTCTTTGAGGACAGAGCATTCTTCCTGCAGCGGGGCCAACCATCCTCCCCCCCCCAAATGGGGTGGACTGTCTATTTAGATATAAGGAATTCAGTAAGTATTGCATTTCAAGCTAGTAGGTTTACTCTTGACGTGCTGGAGTGGGAAGGATTTCATGCAGTACCAAATATTTCTCAGAGCAGCAGCTGAACAATGCAATTTAAAATTCAGATGTGATATTTCCCCATATTTTGAGTTACCAGTGTATGACTCATCACATCAGGGCATTTTTATTACCAGATGTGAGAGCTAAAAAGCCTAATGAGGTTTTTTTATTTTTTAGTAACACTTTTCGAAAAGTATCTAGCTAGGAAGGAAATCTTGGTAGCTTGATCACATTTATATGACTAAGACACTTGATTGCGGGTGTTTTTCTATGTACCTGCTAGGTCTCTGGTTGCATTTGTTCAAAATAATGATTCACAGCTAGAGAGAGTTAAGATCCCCTAAACAGTGCTTAGTTTTGAGAAAACATTAGGAAGGGACAAAATAAACTTTAGGGGTGAAATCCTAGCTCCACTGAAATCAATGGGAGCTTTGCCATTGACTTCAGTAGGGCCAGGATTTCACCATAGGAATAGAGGGCAAGATTCTGACCTCAGATACTCAGTGTAAATCCAGATTAATCCACTGCAGTCAAGGAAATTTCTGTTACAGTTGTGTAAAAGTAATCAGAATCAAGGGCAGAGTTTAAAAAATGTATAAGAGAAATCAATAATTTACAAGAGGGAAGGAGGCAGGGAGAAGACAGTACTTTATTTCATCTAGCTTGTTATCCATATTCTTCAAAATGCACATGTTTAAGACCAACAGCCAAATTTGTTATTAATTATTTGAGATATGGTAGCATCCAGAATCCCCAGTCAGGACTGGGACCCATTTTGCAAGGTACTTGTCACCTACATAGAAAGATAGAGTGCCTAAAAATCCTTGGTAACTCACTTTTAAATGGAAGTGAAAGTAAAGTGAAACTAGGGGAACCTCAGGGCTTCAGAGATTCACCCACCAACCTGGGATTTTGAAATACAATGCTAGCTTTGTACTTTCCTTATGGTAAACAAAGTAGCAAAATGAAACACAAAGGAAAAATTAGGGAAAGTTTTCCTTCCTAAATTTTGTTTCTGTACTTCAGAATGTTTGTACAACACCGACATTCTAAGGCAGCACTGTCTAGCAGTTACAAGACTCCTATCTAGGAATGAAGTCTCATCTCCTGAAAAAGGACCAACTGATACAAAGGCTGCTGCCCGCTTAACCTAGCAACAAAGGTTACCATGGACATCACCTTGGTGTTCCACTCTGCACTGACTCCCCATAGAACACCGAGTCCAGTTCAGGAATTGCTAACGTTCAAAGACCTCTCTGCTTTATGGGACTGTCCTGAGCTACCAGTGAGATCACCTCTCCCTTTGCAACCTCGACCATCCACAACAGCTGAGTTCTACCAGAATCATGAAACTATCAGTGAGTAAAGGGAGTCTCACAAGGGCTGGACACAGAATTTTCACTTTTTCACAGGAGCTGGACTACACTATTGAACTCACTCCTACTGCAGGTAAGAATGATAATGGAGCTCACCAGTTTCAGAGCTAAATGTAAAACCTACTTCTTTGATTTAGCTTTTCCTCAACAAGTTCTCAGTACAACCACAGCCACTCACTCACACTCACAAACAACTCCCTAGAAACAAATCAAGCCATTCCTCCTACTGGTTGAGAAGGAAGAGAGATACATGGTTATAGTTTTCTCTGTTATTAAATACTTTGGAGGTGCTCCGGTTCTACCATGAGGAGGCCATAGAAGTACCTAGATAGACAGGGTCAGACCCGAGTTCTAGTCCCATTTCTGTCACTAACTCACTGTCACACTCTGGACAATTATTATGTAGCCTTTCCATGTTTTGGTTTTCTTACTTGTAAAAGAAGGATAATACCTCTGCCTATAAAAAGCACTTTGAAATCCTCAGAGGAAAATTCTGAACAAGTGTAAAGTACCCTCTTGATATAAGTACTATGATTAGCCTATTTTGCAACTGCATCACATTGTAGACTCGTATTCAATTTGTGATCTACTATAACACCCAGATCCTTTTCTGCAGTACAGTCGGTATTACCCAGCCAGTTATGCCCCATTTTGTAGTTGTGCAATTGATTTTTCTTTTCTAGTACTTTACACTTATCTTTATTGAATTTCATCTTGTTGATTTCAGACCAATTCTCCAATTTGTCAAGGTCATTTTGAATTCTAATCCTGGCCTCCAAAGTGCTACAACCCCTCCCAGATTGATGTCATCCACACATTTTATAAGCATGCTCTCCACTCCTTTATCCAAGTCATTTAATGAAAATACTGAATGGTACTGGATCCAGGACCCTGCCTGTAAACAGGGTGAAATTTTATGAAGAAAGTACAGTAGAAACCTGTTTATTGAGCTTCCATTATCCAGCTCTCTGTATACTCGAACTGGACAGCAGGGCTCGGGTTGACACTCCCAGGGTGGACAGTCCGAGCCCCGCCCATTCTCCGGATTATCTTATTTTTTGATTATCCGATCTGGCAATGGTCCCAATTAGATCAGATAAACAGGATTCCACCATATTCCCTCTTTTATTTTTGAGAAATCTAAAGCACACGGATTATTTTATATATAACTGGTGTTACAGGTTTTAATGTGTCTTAATCAAATCTAATCATTCCTACTTTTTCTAGGTGCTGCACTGATCAGTGAAAAGACTTTCTAGCAACAACTTGGAAAATGATAAAAGCATTTACCATCATTATTTTTTCCTTTTGACAATGATCTATGTCTGTATAGCTCATCAGTCATGTCTTGTAAAAACAGCATGACACTTTGATCAAACAGCTAACAATAGCTTCCCGTGTGAGGTAAAATGTTGTGAGAGGCCATCAGATAGAAATCACATTTTCCTTGAACAATAGGAACTCAGAAATGATGTGCTTGATTTACTTGCAAATAAAATCATGTGAAAAGTGATATCTCCACACAGGTTAAAAAGACACTGATCCTTTTATTCATCTTTCTATGTGTTAAACAAACTTCACTGTCATGTGGCAACGTAAATGGAGTGTATATGCAGTGATAAAGAGGCACATTCCACCTCTATGAAAAATAACTGCCACTGTTGAAAAATTACCTGCATTAAACCTTACACTTATCCCACAAAGCTTAAGAGCAAGATGTGGGAGTTTGATTTTGATTACAGGCCTCTATTTGTGTGGTAGGCAAAGGTCTTTAACCTACATTTTCTGAATGTACTAGGTACATAGTTTTATCAATGTCATTCCTCATTGGGTCAATGCAGGATTTTATCTAAAACATGAGGCATTCCAGTTTATACTACATATGCAAACACAACCTTTTACTGGTGCTCTCTGTCCTTTGTTTCGTTAAGAGGGCCTACTGTATTTATAAAGAAGGTAGCTGCAGACATGCTAAACTTATTTTACTCATTTAGCTTCTATTGAGTCAAGAGCTTCAAAAGAGAGAAGTTTGTTTATTTATTTGAAGACTGGTATGTGTCTCAGTCAGTGGAGTAGAAACACTTTATAGCGTTAGGAGAAATGCCACTCTCCCCTTTTTTGTTCTCGCTTTTCCTAAACCTCAACTGATTGCAACATCTTTTACTAAGTTCAGGGCTGACTGACTCCATTGCAGCTGGACATAAATCAGACTATCCATTTTATGCTGCTACTTTTTTAGCAGTTTATGAACTGCCTATTAGCTTTGAAGAAAATGGAACATTAGTGAAAATAATCTTGTCCCCTTTTAGGTGTGAAATCACATAAGTTGTTGTGATGTAAAAACTTGGTGCTCAACAGTATACATGCAAATGTGGTTTCAGCAATTAGCATCAAATCAGGACATTTATATTCCACAGTAATAGAGGTTTTAACTGGTTATTTCTTTAAAACTCAGAAGAGCTGGGGATTGCGGGTACACACAAGAAGCTATGTTGATGTTTTAAGCTCTGATTATTTCTTCCAGTCACACATGCTGCTGGGCTGTCAAGTTGAGAGGGGACAAGGCAAGAGAGATTCTGCATTAAGATCTACACCTCTACCTTGATATAACACTGTCCTCAGGAGCCAAAAAATCTTACTGCGTTATAGGTGAAACCGCGTTATATCGAACTTGCTTTGATCCACCGGAGTGTGCAGTCCCCCCCACCCCCGAGCACTGCTTTACCGCGTTATATCCGAATTCGTGTTATATCGGGTCGCATTATATCGGGGTAGAGGTGTACTTGAGCATCTTTCTGACACCACAACGTGACTATGATGTTTCAGCCCATTTTGGGTATCTGTAGTGGTCACAGGTGAAGTTACAAGACTGAGAGATGAGTCCATTACATTTTGTTGGCATTACCAGATCAAATTATGGAGGCTCTTCACTTGACAGCCCAAGTGAGGAGTCTCTCCATTCCCCATACAAAGAAAGGACTGTTTTGGCCTTGTAACATTTGCTATGACCAGTATGTCAGTCATCACAGATTAGGGGGTGCATACACATACGTACACACACAATTAGTAACAATGGCACATCATAGCAATAAGTAATGGAGTCTCTAGTTAAATAATTACAATCCTTATTTTGTGCTAGTGCTTTATAAACAGAATGATTGACTTATATTATTCTTACAGCTTTTTTCATTAATTTCTGGCTTTCAGGGTCAGAATGGTAAAGAGATTCTTTGTGACATAAGAGAATAAAATATTTTGCACATTGAAAGATATGAAGCCACACATTTCAGAGAGTAATGTTTCACAATATTCCATTGCAGTTTCAAATGGATATGGTGTTCTTCACTTCCTGTCCTAAAATTGTATACTGTGCTGAATCACTGTTAGGCAGCTGCATGGTTCCACTGCAAGAACATTTCAACTGGTGACATGATTCCTCTATATGTAAAGTTCGTAAAGCTCCGTCTAATTCTTTGGGACAAAACATACTATTTAAATGTACTATTTAAATTATTTTGGAGAGTAGGGAGAGCAACTGTGGCAGTGGAAGGCAAAATTTCTCAGGGCTTGTCTACAAAGCGCCAGCAAAGTGCACTGGTGGGGGGTGATTTGGAAAGTACTTGATCATCTTATGCTCTAACTGCCTCATGTAGATCCTGCTGGTGTGCTCTAAAAGGTACCTAGTTTGTGTTAACATAGCCCTTGAAACAGAATGCAAACTAGGTACCTTTTAGATCGTGTCTACAAGGTCTACACGGGAATTAGAGTGCAGCTTGTTAGTGTACTTTACAAATCATGCTTTGCTGCACTGCGTAGAAAAACCCTCATTTTTCTTCAGATTGATGTTCATTGGCTGATATGAGTTTGACCAAACAGGAACAAACTCATCACTACTCAAACATGGAACTTATAAGAATGACTACTATCAATGAATGACAACTAGTATTTGTACACTACCTGCAAAACTCAGAATAGCGAAGCTTCTCCTTTCCTGCTCTTCCAAAGAAGTGCACCAGCAATGTTGTATTAACAGCGGAGTCTTCCAATTCTGGTTCCTACAAACAAAAAATAAAAACTTATATAATTAATTACTAACAATTCAACACAAAATTGGTAATGCATATTTGAACTGGAGTTTCCCAGAAGTCACTTGTAATTTAGTTATTGTTCTTGCAGACAGTATTTAGAGAATTCCAAAGCAAAGCTGAATGGTTCTCTGTCAAGCTGAACTCTGACCTCTGTGTTCAATGTTCTGCTCCTAATATCAAGTATAGTAGCTAAACGCTGATCATCCAGCAAACACAATTTTCCTTTTCATTGGTAAAAAGGTTATCAAGGAAATAATTTGGAGATAATTATGGTTTACCCAAGAAACAGAAATCATTCCCCTCTGATTTTATTCCCTATAATTACTGATAATACAGTAATTTGCAAAATTTTAAAATCTAAATACTGTATTGCTTTTCAGACTCAAAATCTTAACACCTTCCTGTTACAAGTTTCTTTCCTTTATTCACAACCATATGTTGCTTAGAACATGCAGCATCTACCTGAACTTGGCAAAGTAACCTGGCAATATTTACTCAAAATAAAATTATGGTCCACAGTATGTCTCTCTGACATACTGTGATTCAAATGCAAATTTCCCATTAAACGAACCATTTGGACAGGAAATAACAGCTGTCTTTGAAAAAAAGATTGTTTTCCAGTTTTATACATGTTTTGAATTAAACTCTGTAATTGTCATGAAATCAGATAGCATGCTAATATCCACTTTAATGTTATAGCACAACATACTTTTCTATATTCTTTGTTATTAGTTACTGATAAAATTGCTGGTTAGCTATTCAGCAAGCTTCACTTTTAGGTTAATACTGTCTTTCAAATCAATTTAACATTCAGATAAAAACAATTTTCAGCTAATTCATCTGGATTGGTTTGGGAACCTTCAGCTCCAGCAAAACGCAAAGTCTGATTTGTAACAAACTCATAAATTAGTCTGAAACACACACATAAAAAAAGTAGAATACGAACATTTACTTTTATGCATTCAATCATCATGTATGTTTTTATATTGTTATAAGGCTGTTTGTTAATCTCAATTTTCTCAAATTAACAGCTTATTCTTTTACTGTATAATTTTTTCTTCTTCTGGAAAAAAATAGCTCTACAGAAAACAAAGAATACACTTCAGCTCAACTACTGCATCTTTATAAAGCCTAAAACCACACAATGTGCTGGATTTCTATGTTTTATTCTTCTTTCACCACTAGCATAGTGGCTTTTCTTTGAACACAACAAAACACTAAGCGACATGAAGAGAGATTTTTTTGGAAGTCCACAGGGATTTCAACAGAACTATTCTTATGGCATCTAAATAGCCTCTGTGTCTTTTATCCTGCTGAAGAGGTAAGATGAAAGACAAGAGTCTATTCATGAGATTTAATACTAATGGTTATTTAGCTTTCAGCATCATCAATAACAAGTCCCATTAGTCCACTGTGTGTTTCATGCTTACTGCATATGTGACAAAGTATTTTACAGTTAAAGAGGTAACATTCCTTGTTTCTATTCTATGCCACATTTCATAAAATGCCAGTAATATGAGATAAGTATGAGCTAACTTAAAAACAATCTTTTCAGGACTCATGCAATGGCACTGCATTTTATCATTTGACTGCAGGTAGACAATTTAAATATTCCCAAGGTCTGTGCTTCAGAAGTTTAAATGCTTAGGCTTCATATATGATGACTGATGTATAAAACATTCATATATGCTTATTTGAAAGTCAAAAGCAAAACTTTTTGTTGTCATGTCAGCATCCATGGCTTTTCAAGAAGAAACAAAGGAGGATCTGCCCATAGTATCTGTTTCTAATTAGTTTTGTACTTTCAATTTACATATTAAAGATGGATTTAAAAAGTACATAATAGATTTCCTGAAATCATTTATTTTAAAAATTTAACTTACAACTAAGTAACAACATAATGCTTTCAAAAGTCCACTTTTATCTATATGCCTGTGAAGTCAAAATCTCTTCTGTTGTTCTGAAAACTACGGCTGAAAAGCAAGTGTTTATAATAACCTTTTAAAGACTAAATCTACAACAGAAAAGGCACGTTGTTTCTCTACTCAGATTTCTCCTTATAAGCTAGAAGACGACATATAAACAATACCTATCTCATCTTATCTAAGATGACAAAGCCTATCCCTGGATTTATAATAAATATGCACCTACTTGTTTGCTACCCTCTTTATCAGTTGAAATTCCAAGGTGGAATTGGCACATGTCCAAGCACTACACTAGTGAGAGTTAAGTGTGTTTAAAAAACTACAAAATAGTACTTTTCTTGAAAGCAGAATGTGTGATAGGAAACCTGAGAGACAACAGCTTAAAGGTTTCAAAAAACTTCTTTTGCCAAGGTTAATGCTATTAAATTAAGGTACATTGTTAGTACATAATTCTTTTTTGTCCACAGAATCATTAGCTGCCTTTCCTGCTGATCTTCACGTATTGTATAAATTAATACCCCCACGACAATTCTTTGTTAAAAGGTATGAGAGATGTATTAATATTTCCAACCCCTCACTCTTCTGAGGTTAGGTGGAAACATAATTTAAGATTTTGAAACTTTCTCCCTCAGCTTTGGGAATGAATGGTGACCTAATCTAGTATCCAAACACATCACTGAATAATAAGGTGACCAGATGTCCCGATTTTATAGGGACAGTCCTGATTTTTGGATCTTTTTCTTATATTGGTTCCTATTACCCTCCACCTCTGTCCCGATTTTTCACACTTGCTGTCTGGTTGCCCTACTGAATAATAATCTTTAGAAACAGACTTCCAAGAATTAAGTTTAGCTACAGTGCTGATCTGTAGCAAGTAAGGAGGTCCTGAGGTCCCTTCCAACCCTGATATTCTATGATTCTATGATATGCGTCTTTCCAATCTATTGAAATTAAGGTAATATTATTGGAAATATACTGTACAGAAACACAGTATGTACTACGAACATAAGAGCCTATATTTCTACTGCAATTTTATTATATGGAAATAAAAGGATACTTTTTTTTGAAGTAAGTTAAGCTCCTAAATCACATAGGTGCTTTTGAAAATTTTACTTCAAATCCTGAAACTAGTCCTTTTCAATCAAGAACCATATATGGCTCAGATGAAACAAAATTTTTCCTTATTAAATCATGGAATTTGTTTAAAAATTAAATTAATGGAGGACCTGATGCTGCAAAGACTCGAGAATGTGTGTAACTTTACTCATGTGAGCAGTCCCAATGAACTCAATGTTTGCAGGACTGTGGCCTTAAGTATCAGTCTATTGGCAAGTATTAATTAGCTAGAGTAGAAACACGGTATTAGGCAGTGGAAGCTATTCAAAGAGGTGTTACAAACTGTGGTGGGGAGACAGTCTCTATTTTCAGAACAAAAATAAGTGCAGAAATGAGAAAAAAAAGATTTTCATAAATTCATTTATAAGAATAAAAACTATTTTATTCTTTATCGTTGTATCTGAGCACCTTCCAATACTGCATTAAGCTACATGACTAACATCTGTCACATATTGTTTGTTCTCTCATTCTCTCCCTAAGGGGAGAAGTATGTGCAGCGCTTTATTTTGTTTGGGTAGTTTTTTTAAATATACATGTTGCTATTTATATTAGAGAAGGCAGGGTCAAAGAAACGTGCCTTGCACATGGAACAGAAGGTGGTGAGGTTCGTGATGGTCCCTAGTTCCTGTAGGAGTTCATTCCACAGTCTTGGAACAGCCCCCAAGAAAGTTCTGTCTCCCATGCAGACAAGCTTTACCCTTATTGTAGAGGGTTCCATAGTGTCAGAGGGTCACAGTTGTTGACCACAGTCTTCATCCTGGAGCTTTAGATGATCTTTTAGGTATGGTGGACTCATGGAGCACCTTGAAGGTAAGGACTGAGGACATTGAATTTGATTTGATATTCTATGGAAGGCAATGTACAAAGCAGATGACAAGTGTGATGTGCTCACAGTAGCCACTGTTGCTGAGAGGAAGTGCTGGAGTGTTCTGTATTAGTTGGTGTTTCCTAAGTGCTGAAGCTTTCATGCCCAGGCATACTGCAGCGCTGTAGTCCAGTTCAGAGGTGAAAAAAGCAAATCATCATCTCTCTCCAGAACAAAGGATGGAAAAGGAGTTTTATGAGTGAAGAAGTTATGAATAGAAAGAGTGCTTGACACACGATCAAAATGGACATCAGTGGAAAATGCATATGGCCAGGTCTGAGAGTAAGTTGTTTATAGTTGCATCAAATTTCAGTTTAAGAGTTTAAAATCTCCTGTTTTTAAGAGCTCAATAGCGGTGTCCCTAAGAACAAGTTAAATGTTTCACAAAAGACACAAGCGAGATACTTCATATAGAAACAAGCTAATTATAGAATTCAGAACCATATGCCTAATTTGTCATTTGGAAACAACTGTCAAAGTAGATAATATACTGTATTATCTTGCCTAATATGAAACTTTACTTTATAAACAAATGCAAAACATCTTACACTATTAATCACTCCTTGCTAATGGTAATTAAAGTTCATTTTGTACCATTATACTTATTTTAGCCTTTTTGAAAAATTACTCATTAATAATTAAAAGTATTTAAATAGTTTAAGAAACTGGTTTGACTATGTACCAGTCTTAGAAACAATGTGATTGTTCTTTAAGGTGGGTTTTTTGGGTCAAAGTCCCCTTTATTATTAAATTCTACGTGTATTATTGGTGAAAATCAATACCTCCTCAATATGTCCCAGAGGTTTTTCCATTTTGATACTGTTTAGGACAACATACACTTCTGTAAGTTAGCTAGGAAATACACTAGCTAGGGAACAATTATAAGCAATACCACTCTCCATGTTTCAGTGCTGGAGATGATCACCAGCTGCAGTCACAAAACAAAATGAAACAAACAATATCCCCTCACCCAGGTTTTAACATTGTAAAATAAAGGGAAACAAGGGGGTTTTTACATCATCTTCATGAGCATCTGGCATTGCCCAGGGTGTTGGAGAAAGGATACTGGATGAGAGGGACCACAGATCTCTAGGCTATGACATTTCTTATGTTGCAATAAAATTTTGCCTAATGGCCTCCAAAGAAAGTGGTGCTCACTGAACTGATGAAAAGCCTTCTGAAATGGATAGGGCAAAAAAGCATTTCTCAATCTAAATACATGGCGAAACCCTACATATGTCAAACTAAAGGTATTTTAAAATTTAAAATTTTAATTTTCTCAAAACAAACTTTTTAATTTGAATTGGCATTTGGAGCCACCTACTGGCAGCAACCATCTCAATAGAATGTGTGACTTCATTTAAGATATAAGATGGCTGTGAACTCCTTGAGGCAGCAAGGAGTTTGTTCTCTTTGTACAGTGCCTAATATAACGGGGTCCTAGTCCAAGACTAGGACTCCTAAAGGCTATAGTAATACTAATAAATAACAATAATACCATCTGGGAGCTCTGCAGAACAGACAGTCAGTCACCAACAGGCTTTAATACTTATGTCACAATTACAACTGTTTCTTTGTGAGTCCCTCATGGGGAGGGGAAGGAATGCCAGGTGGGACAGGCAGTTAGTGCTGGTGGCAGCAAGGCTAGATGGGCCGAAGAGACAGCATGTGTGGATGTGGCCCACCTGCCAAATCTATGCACTTGCCCATTTATGTATTGGCTACACCATTTCCAAGATGTATCAAATCCTGGTAGTCAGGGTGCTCCACACAGCATCTCCCCTGGCACTAGCCCTGTATAGGCATAACTTTAGAGTCTATCTACTCCCCATCCTCAGAGTGATTAAGGCTCTTAAAAGTTCTAACTGAGCATTTCAGACAAGACAAAATCCTAGGATTGTTGGTCTTTGTAAGAAAGTAATCTCATATGTAAATCATAATAGCGTTGAGAAACTATGTACTTATTTTTCTCCGCTGAAACTACTGTAGTAATCCTTTGGCTCTAAGGGGACACAATCAACTTTAAAAAATCATACTTCTGACAGCTCATCTTTTATCTACTACATTTAAAAATAACACCAACGATTACCACAACATTAAGATATTAGAGAAAATTTTTTGTACTTTGTTTACTTTGACAGGACTTTGTGTAGAGTCAGTTTTGGTTTTTATTCTGTTAGTTATTGAGTTTCCAGGGTTAGTGTGGCTTTTTTTACATAGCAACAGGAAAGAAAAATAGATTTTTTTTTTAAACAACAGGAAAATAGGACTATAAAACCACAAAAATTGGCAGAGGGATTTGTATGACCCAATGCTATTTTTAACTTGTATTTTTAAAACTGACTAGAATTCCAGATGAAAGTGACCCTTTAAGAAATTACATTATATTGTGTAGGTAATATTACTTCACAGATTTTTCTAATGAGAGTCCTTTGAGGAAACAATCTGGAGTACGGTTTAAAGCACAGTTAAGATATTTAGGGCTGGTCTACACTACTGCTTAAGTTGATGCAACTTATGTCACTCACGGGTTTGAAAAAGACACACCCCTGAACGACGTGAGTTACATTGACTTAAGCACTATCCACACCAGCGCTATGTCGGTGGGAGACACTATCCCGTCAACATAACTTCCGCCTCTCATGGAGGTGGAGTAATTATGCTGACAGGAGAGTGCTCTCCTATCGTATAGCATGTCTTCACCAGATGTGCAGCAGCGTCACAGTTGCATCAATGCAGCTGCGCCGACGTAGCACTTGAGTGTAGACTTGTCCTTAGTCTCAACTCTTAAATTAGTTCCTACAGAGCTGAGGTGTTCACAGCTAAATGTGACCAATTGCATCATAAAGGTCCTTTGAATTCTTATGCTGTAACTGCGATGGGGCAAAGAAAAGAATTTTTGCTTCCACCTAGTATTGGCTAAACCTCAATCCACTATTTTTATGAATAGTGGACAGCCTGGTTAATCTGAGCTGTCTTCATTTGGTGGCTGATAAAATTTTCCAAAGCAAAAGGGAATTGTATATTACTTTCGAGAAAGTAAAGCAGATTTAGACTGAATTATCTGCTTCTATGGAGGCAGAGCAATATCTTGATGGGGCAAACACCAGGTCTTCATACTTAATGTTAGGAATACTTTGTACCACAATCATGTCTTCCTGTTTGTTGAAGGCCAGTGAGGCAGAACTGGTTCTGTAGTTTGTAGAGACTATCAGTGTCTTGCAGATTGCTGGCTTTCATAAGAAAGCTCCTCTTCACCATCTTGCTGGATGACGACAATCTAGCCAGGTATCACCTTAGTATCTGATCTTCCAATTTTAGCTAAGTTGTAAAGAAGGTTGTGATGAGACAACTTTCAAATACATAGATGCCTCAGATCTCCATGACCCCTGTCAATCTGGGTACTAATCTGGGTGCAGGACAGAGAAAGCACTAGTGGTGGTGTGCATTCATCTCCTCCTGGCAATGTGTTCTTACTGACATTGTTAGTTTTATCAGCTACCTTCAAACATAAGGTGTTATGCTGACTACTCCCAACTCTGTTTCTCAATCTCATACAATCTAGCCATTGGTATAGAATGCCTTATCTGTGTGTTTAGTAGAGATTACAGAGTGGATGACAGCTAGCTGGCTGAAGCTCAGTCTGAGAAAAAATTAGGTAATGTTGGTAGACTGAGGGAGGCAGCCAAAAGATATGAGGAGGACTATATCTGCTCCTTTAATTGAGGATTGTGGTAGCCATTTGTTAACAAAGTTATCAATCTATGGGAGCCCCAAGTACTGTTGGAAGATTATGTCTAGGATTCTTTTTTATATCTTCAACTGGTCCAGAGACTGCAACCATTTTCATTGGATGTGGACCTGGCTAAAGTAATCCATGCCTTTCTCAACACAAGATTAGGGGCCACATTATAAAGCAATAGAAACTGAAGCTGATGCAGAATGTGGAAGCTACTCTATAGTCTGCGCTGATTGCCTATTGGTTCTTGGGTGCGTTGATTTTAGCCTATAAAGCCCTATATGGCTTGGGACTTACCTATCTGAGATACAGCCTCTTTCCTCATGTAACAATATATTATTCTTTCTATCAACACAGTTTTTCACAAATTATAAAAACATTGCTTTTAAATACAAGCTTATGGACTCTAAATAACAGAGTGGCTACATAGTACTGAAGTACATTACTTTAATATGTTTTATTAGGAAACTCAGAAGTAAAACTGAAAAACATTTATAATACTTCTCTTACCAAAATTAAATAGCGGAGGGGACAGATCATGCACTTTCATTTAATTAGAAGTACCAGAGTTGACATGGATGAATTAATTTATAAACGCTGCAAGAAACACTAACATAGTTTAGTGTAGGTTCTATAGAAACCTGCTTAAGGAAAATGATTAACTTACTGTCTATAAGCATACCTGTGACACTGTTTCATGTCCAGAAGCTTTTCTCCCGTCATCTTGCTTCCTAATGATTTTCTGAAGCTAAACATAACAGAAACAGAGAATCTGTAAACCTTTTGATTGGCTTAAGATTTTTGTATTTGTATTTCAGGAATATTTTTTATTAACCTCACCTTTTAATTAATCTCATATTTTCCTATTGCTCTGTTTTCTGACCATCAAATTATTTTGTTAAAAAACCCTTTATATATTTAAAAGATATTTTGCCCAAATGTTTACCCTTCCTCCCTCTTTTCTACAGAGGTCCAATCCATCACAGTTCTCTTGCTTAATAAGTTCAAGCAAAACACTGGATAATGAGCTGTCTTTTTACTTGTCATTCTAGTCTTACTGACAGAGGTTCTCTTATATTGGGAGCATCTTTTTTTACCATGCACCCCTGAAAAATCTCAAGATTCAGGGATGTTACATCCAGGATCATAAGAATAAGGAGATAAGAATATGAAAGTGGAAAATATGGTTATGTTTCCCCACCTCAACTACTTTACCAATGCATATTTAAATGCTTTGGGATAGTTCTCAAATAGCGTAAACCCTCCCTCTAGACAACAAAAAACTTGTCTGTTTAAATAAGGTACCATATGGTTAACAAGACCAGCTAATTTCAAATTCAAAGCAATTTAACTAGTTAGTCAGAGAAACTACTTTTTGTTTTTTAAATCAAAATGGGGCCTGGACTTTTAAAAAAAATAAAATGTTCTTGAATGAGTCAATGAATAGAATTTTCAAAAAGCACCTAAGTTTCATTTTCAAAAGTCGCATAGAGCCTAAGTCAGTCTCATTTTCAAAAGTCACTTAGGTAAAATTTTCAAACAGCACACAAAATATTTAAAATAATTATATCAGGAAAAATACAGCTATTAATCTGCACTTTACTATAAATATGTATGTATCATTCAGAAACACCCTCAGCAGCAAGCTTTCTTAATGGATATATTTTATAACTGTTCACAAACAGCTTGAGAAGTCAACATACTCACAAAATCAAGTGAGTTAACATAGTACATAGCAAAATTCACCTACCTTTCATAGACATTTGTACCAGTCCTCAAATGGATAGCAAAAATAAAAGAACAAGGAACTTGTCATTACATTTGGGATACAGGCATAGACATAAACAGATCACTGTGGATTTCAAGTCACTTAGGGAAGATATTTTTAAAACCAATATTTATATTGCCATCTTCTAGTCTGTTTTCTCTCTCAAACATTTCTGAGCCATCTCTCATGCTGTCCCTTATTAATGGGAAAAGCTTCCTAACAAAATCCATAAAGCCACTACTTTGTTTTCAAATCCCTCCTTAGTTCCTTTTTGCCATGATGCCTAAAAAGCAATACTGGCTGACATGGCTCTGCAGATGGTGAGCCAAGAACACTGTTTATTGCTCACACTGTTGTTACCCTTCTTCTCCAACCCCTTTCATTCTGTTTGTCTAATCTACCTGTTGTGTCTTGTCATAATCTAGATTCTGAGTTCTCTGAGGCAGGGACTGGCTTTTTTATAACATGCTTTAGCACAATGAGGCCTTTTACAATCTTTAGCACAATGAGGCCTTTATCCTTGGCTGATGTCCTATTTCTGGTTCTTGCAGTACCTTTGATGCCTATAGTAAAAGCATTGCCTTTGTAGGAGCATGAAGTTCTTCTGGTAATGAACCAAATTTTCATAGCAAATAGCAAATTCTGCTTTGGACAAATTCATGATTGCTCACAAGTGGAAAAATTAAGCCAATTTGTTTGAAAACTCCCCTTTACTTTCTTATCTGAAGAATTTCTACCTTTTGTTTACATGAAAACACAAGAGATGAAGCAGCAAAACTTTTATTCTTCCACAAACCAAAGAAATGTGATTTTTCATTGGTTTCAATGTTTGAGAATTTTTTTTAAAATATACAATCCGCTGAGCACACTCACTCACATGTCTAGGCTTAAAGTGTAATTTTGAAAGAAAGCTATCTATAAGACTTGTTTGTTGTTTTCTAAAACTGTACATAAATACCCGTGAAGTTCATTATCCACTTTCTAGAAAAAAAAATTACGGTAATTGGTCTTTTCAGAAGTTTGAAGAGGTTTTTCCAGGACAAGGGGGGTGGGATGAGGAGGAGGAGGTAATTTCCAGTGGACTAGAGAGAACTGTGCCCTTAAGTAAGAGATTCTCATCACATTGTAACATTTATCTTTGTTATATCAGTTCATCACAGTAATACACTAATGGCCATCATCCTTTAAATAAAACAAGTCAAAGAGAATGAGGCATATTATGCATAACTGATGCTACTCTACCAAAGAAATATATTATTAAGAAGCAATCTTCTCAGAAGATGACTAGCTTTAGTAGAATAGACTTCTTCATTTTTGAAAACAAAAACAAATGAAACAATTTTTCATCTTTAGAATTATACACTGAAGTTAGTGCTTGTGGAACTGTTAGCGCTGGAGACTGTACAAGTATTGTATGCCACACCTCCAGGAGTGAGAGAGTAGTTCATTGTCCATGTTCAGTTAATTTTTGGCTTCCAGTTTTTTTGTGATGTGCACTCGTTTGGTGCTCCAGTCAGGGCAGCCCAGAACCATAAGCCACTGTTTTACTCCTCTGCCTTAGCAAGATTAGACTGCGTGTCCACTCTTTGCCACACTAATCTGTCTGCTTCACCAGGAAATTCCTCGGGACTCTGCCAGCTTTAATTTTGCCATGCAGGTAATAATCAGTGAATCCCAGTTCCAAGTTCCCCAGAGGTGTCCCTCTGTAATGTCCAGTCCCTCTCATTGGATCCTCTCAGAAATCATTAAGTTCATTGCCTCCAATGAGACAGTACACACGTCAGCCTGTTACATTAATTGAGGACTCACTCTATACTTCAATATAACAGCACTGAGATGGTCATAGTAAAACTAAGAATAAGTTTATTAATAAAGAACAGAAATTTAAGTGATACTAAGCAAGAGAAAAAGATACAGGTATGGTTAAAAACAAAACACAACACAACGTGCTTTCTAGTGACTAAAACTAGCAAGTTACAATCTTTGCCTAAGCAGTTTTCTTACCTACATCAAGTTACTACCATATCCAGCCCTCCAGGACAGAGGATCCAATATTCATGGAATCAGAGGGTGCTGTCCACTTTGTTCCCTAAGCTATGGATAACAGAGGTCCTCTGTCCTCCCTTTTATAGTCCAGAAGACCTTTGAAATGTATTCTTTGAAAACTAAACACAAAGTTCCTCTCCCCTGCTGTTGTGTAGATGCCAAAATGTCTTCCTCATGCGCTAGCCAATTTTCTTTTTCAATTGGCTTAATCACTTCATTTACCCTAGATGAAAATGTACTACTGTCTCTGGCCTCACCTTGCTCAATTTACATTGGAGACACAGGCAATCAAGTTATTTGCCCTGTCTGCTCAGATTGCTGGGCCTGAACATATTTGAGGAACATATTTCCAGCACACATACAAAATTCTTTACACGCTAACCAAACACGCATCAATATATACACAATCAATCAGCGGGACAATAGTTTTTATATGATAACTTACAAGACACTGTTTGGCTAAATGTTCTGAAAACAGTGTGTTGGGTGCTTCCTTTGCCAGTTTGCATAAAGGGATTCAGGGTGACAACTTGTCAGCTAGGAACTATATTGAGACCAACAATTCACTTCGCTCACTATCTTAATAAAGTCTAAATCATACAGAGATTGTAAGTGTGACCACATCTGTGCAGTGGAGAAAAAGGGAAATACTAACTAGTCATTACACTAATTCGTTATCTTTTGAGTAGTTGACTAAATCCAGTGAGTTTTTATTACTGGCAGACCAGGGAGCAATGCCTCTACTTTACCTCATCTAACATTTTTCATTATAAGACCCTATCTTCAGTTTTTTTAGAACTTTGCCGAAGTGTAAACATTCAGACTAAAATCTTCTGTTTGCGGTCTGCTTTAGGATGATTTTTTTGTGTGAAACTTTCATCTGAAACAGTTCATCCATTGGAAGAATGTGTGTGGTTTTTTTTTTTTTTGATGCTAAAAACTTCTTACAATCATTTCATTGAGAAGCTCTAGTGCTTCCATGCTCTAGAGCAAGGACTTGACATTTGACAGGGGGAAGCCTTGGGATTAGAGAAGTGTATTTTGCTGTCCTCACAAAAATGCACTGAAATTTGGCTGAGTGATAAGCCTTTGAAAAATCACAGTTTGCATATCAGTAGGGGTTTGTTAGAGGCGGACAGCTAAATTCTATGAACATTTTACTTGCACTAAGCATGCTCCAGCCTAGAGCTGCAGGGATAACCAGGACTTTCTCTGCAATTGCTCCTTCTGGCAGTCAGAAGCTGCTGTGATGTTGGCCATGGAAGCCGAGAGCTAGGAGTCTGTCTCTCTTATGCGCTGAATAATCCCCTGTGGCCCATGGGGTGAAATGAAGGGAAAGAGAAAGCAGCCTAACTCAAATGCAGAGGTGAGAGAAGCAGAGAGGGGAGAGGAGCAGGTTGGGAGAAGGAGGACAGATTAAGTTGTGGCAGGGTGGGGGACAGGAACAGATCGGGGGGTGGACAGAAGAGGGCACCGCTGGGTGGACAGTGTAAGAAGGGTCTGTCGCCACAAGAAAACACTCTCCTCCAAAACACGGAAGTGAACCCATGATTCCTCTTCTATAAGGAAACAGTTACAAAATTAAGGCAAAGTATGCATCTCATCACATTTAGTGGCTGATCTACACAGAGGATGACAGCCTATTACAGCTATCAGTTACTTTGTTAGTTCAAGTGTAGAGATCTGTGCTGCAGATCTAAAGATTCCAACAGTGTGAATGACACATGTAGAAGTCAATATGGTTCCCTGTGATGGATTTTTTTCCAGTTTTATTTATTTTTTTAATATAGGAAATTACATACCCTGTACTAAGCCAAAAGAACATGAAGATTGAAAAGGCAAGCACTCAAAAGTTCAGTAATGCTAGAATTAATTAACTTTAATTCACTATGCATTATGATACAATCTTTAATTACATGATCACATACTTTTTTTTTTTTCCCCTCCAGAGGATCTTTCATTCAGAGCACAGGGTGGATGGCGCTCATGGAATGAATCAGGGCTGGGTAATGAATGAGACTATTGTCTGTGGGACCCTGTCTCATTTGTGGCAGAAGTTGGAAGGTGCGTATCTATTAGTAGTACCAAGACAGGTCGGTATAGCCCTGCCCAAAGCTAAAGGCCCGACCCCCCAGCTAAGAGGACAGAACAACTGAGCCCAGGCTACTAGTGATTTCTGGGGACAATGGAACAGAAAACAGGATCAGGAGTTGAGGTCAAAGGTTAATAATGAGGGATACAAAGGGGTCACTGAGTAGAGAACCCCAGACCCCACTGCTCCTCAAAGCTGTCTAAGGAGTCAGTGGACATTGCCCAGAGGAATTCTGCCTGGAAGTGTGATCAGATAAGGGAACAAAAATAGGAGCAGATCACCGCCCCTCCATCTAGCTTCCTCCTCCTGGAGCAGGGCCGGCTTTAGGACGATTCCCCCAAATCGGGCCCCGCGCCCTAAAGAAGAGCGCCTAACTTAGGTGCCTTTTAAATTTTTTTACTCCCCTGGTGGCGGTCCGGGTCTTCGGTGGCATTTCAGCGGTGGGTCATTCAGTGCCGCGGAAGACCTGGAGCGAGTGAAGGACCCGCCACCGAAGACCTGGACCTCCGCCAGGTATTCGAATCGGGCCCCACACTTCCTAAAGCTGGCCCTGTCTTGGAGTGATGGATGGCAGTCTTGGCCAGTGCCAGGAGAAAGTTGGCAAGAATGTCTTTCGACTTTGTGGGGCCCCGGATGGGATGTGAGAGGATTGGGAGGTGTAGGGAAAAGTGCAACCAGAACCACGGTAGGAAGGTAAGTCAGGGCTGCAAACTGATGCCCCTTTTGCGACAACAGGGAGACCCCGGTGCTCATCTGCGTAGGGTGCAGGTGCCAGGGAAGTTCATGAACCGGGCTAGGTACACACTCAGGCTCGTAGCTCCATGAAGAAGCCACCAGATGATATCCCCAGCAGGCCATGGGACCAGAGTGGAGTGCGGGCTGGCCCACTGGCGGTCCTTGCCCTCCTTAGGTGACAACAGGTGTCAGCGAGGGACACCAGGGCAAAGAAGCAAATCATGTGAAGCACGAGTGTGTACTGATGTTTTCACGTTGCAGTACGGAGGCAGGCCAGCTGGACATTGTGTAGCCAGCTTAGGTGGTATGGAAGATGTGTAGTGAATGAGACAGGGGATTTCACGAAGAGGAAGGATGGTCGCTTGACTAAGGCAGTTGAGAATTGGATTTTACCCCTGCATCTGTCACAGAGTTTCAATGTGATGCTGGGTAAGTCACAAATCTCAATTTTCAGTGGTGACCACTGTGCTCTGGATTTTCTGTGTGCCCAAATTGAGATACCTGGGGCCAGATTTGCAGAAATGCTGAGAACTCATAACTGCAACTGATGCGAAAAGGAGCTGTGTCTTGAACTATGAAATGCATAAAAATGCTAAATACTCTGAAAAATCAGGCCTTGGGCATCTGAACTTGGGCACCCCAAATCAGTGGACAGTTTTGGCCTTGCTCTCTATATCTCACTCCCCCTCAGTAAAATGGGGACAAAATCTCCCTACCCAACAGGAGTGCTTTGAAGATCAATTCACCAGTGTTTGGGAAGCACTCAAGTACTGTAGTCATGAGCACCACAGAAATGCCCATGAGGAAGATAATAATTCTATATTAGGAACAGGGCTTGGATGGCATGAGGTTCACTTACTCTCAGAAAAAAGTAGTTGTGTCCTTAGCATACATATAAAGCACCTGAGAAATCTGTGGACAAATTCTTTTACTTGTTGGGTGGATACAGGTATAAAATGGGCAGTGGCAGTGCAGGTTTGCCTAGCTATGCGTCTATAGCATGAATCTGGAAGGAACATATAGAAATGATGATTTGATTCTTTCATTGCCCTTTTTGCTATGAATAAAGGTGTCACCCATTTCAACCCTCAGGTGATGGGTGTAGCATAAGATATTGAACAGAACCTCTGCCTTTCTGTCAGAGGGGAGAAAAGCATCTGAAATTCCTGTGGCCCAAAAGCTCTAGTGTTGCTGGTTCTGGCAACATGGGAGTGACTGAATGAGGCGAGAATGTGCATTGGCATTTATGCTTTGCCTGGCCTTAAGGAAGACAGGCCTTTGAGCTGTTACTGTAACATGGCTGGTGCCAGAGCCCTGTGGAGCAGTGACCCCCTTTTGTTGCCCTCCCCAGTTTCCTGAATGATTTGCATGGCACAACATGTGCCTGGTTACACTCCTGATATTGTTATACATATTATAATTATTTATACAGCACCCAAAGCTTGAAAGGCACTTTACAGACAATTAAGGAGACAAGGTCTCTGCCATGAGGAATTTACAATCTGAATAGACAACTAGAAGATGACAATGGATGAGAAATGGTGTATGACAAAGCAAGCAATTGAACAAACATTGATGTTTGTTACGTCTAACAAATTAGTTGAAACAATTGTAAAGAACAAAATTGCCAGATACATAGAAGAACATAAATTGCTGGGCAAAAGTTAACATGGTTTCTGTAAAGGGAAATCGTGTCTTACTAATCTATTAGAGTTCTTTGAAGGGATCAACAAACATGTGGACAAGGGGGATGCAGTGGACATAGTGTACTTAGATTTCCAGAAAGCCTTTGACAAAGTCCCTCACCAAAGGTTCTTACGTAAATTAAGTTGTCATGGAATAAGAGGGAAGATCCTTTCATGGCCTGAGAACTGGTTAAAAGACAGGGAACAAAGGGTAGGAATAAATGGTAAATTTTCGGAATGGAGAGGGGTAACTAGTCGTGTTCCCCAAGGGTCAGTCCTAGGACCAATCCTATTCAACTTATTCATAAATGATTTGGAGAAAGGGGTAAACAGTGAGGTGGCAAAGTTTGCAGATGATATTAAACTGCTCAAGATAGTTAAGACCAAAGCCAACTGTGAAGAACTTCAAAAAGATCTCACAAAACTAAGTGATTGGGCAACAAAATGGCAAATGAAATTTAATGTGGATAAATGCAAAGTAATGCACATTGGAAAAAATAACCCCAACTATACATACAATATGATGGGGGCTAATTTAGCTACAACTAATCAGGAAAAATATCTTGGAGTCATCGTGAATAGTTCTCTGAAGATGTCCATGCAGTGTGCAGCGGCGGTCAAAAAAGCAAACAGGATGTTAGGAATCATTAAAGAGGGGATAGAAAATAAGATGGAGAATATCTTATTACCCTTATATAAATCCATAGTACGTCCACAGCTTGAATACTGCATACAGATGTGGTCTCCTCATCTCAAAAAAGATATACTGGCATTAGAAAAGGTTCAGAGAAGGGCAACTACAATGATTAGGGGTTTGGAATGGGTCCCATATGAGGAGAGATTAAAGAGGCTAGGACTTTTCAGCTTGGAAAAGAGGAGACTAAGGGGGGATATGAGGAGGTTGTGAAGGCTAGGACTATAACAGGGTTTAGAAGAGAACTGGATAAATTCATGGAGGTGAAGTCCATTAATGGCTATTAGCCAGGATGGGTAAGGAATGGTGTCCCTAGCCTCTGTTTGTCAGAGGGTGGTGATGGACAGCAGAAGAGAGATCACTTGATCATTGCCTGTTAGGTTCACTCCCTCTGGGGCATCTGGCATGGACCACTGTCGGTAGACAGGATACTGGGCTGGATGGACCTTTGGTCTGACCCAGTATGGCCATTCTTATCTTCCTCTTTCCACCCCTTTCTTTTTTGCTCTCACTAAATTTTGTTCTAGTTAATTATTGCCTTTCTAATATTACCTCTCCATTTCCTTGTCTCCTGCACAATGTTTTCCAATGTCGTCGTCATCCATTGTGTTGAGAACTGGCCAAAAATAACTAATTTTGATAATTCTGAAATCCTCATCAGATTATCTTCCCTGTGTTGAAACAGCCCTGTACCTTCCCCTTATTTTTTCTATATGGATTTCTGGAACTATCATTCTACTGGCTGCCGTAAAATGCTAGTTGTTTTAAGGATTAAGTTGAGATCATAAACACTTTCATTGGTACCTTAATCAGGATTTGTACCCAGAGATCAATTGCTGCCCTTTGTTACCATTGTGCAGCCCCAAAGATTTCTCCAAAAAGGTCAACACATTATTGTTTAACATTGCTTAATGCGTGAACTATGTGTTTTGTGAATGTGTACCAAAACTGAATGCTTCATTAGAGAATCTGTCATTAATTGATTTGAGATAAAATGAATTAAGTTATTACATGCTTCTATAAGTCATTCATCACTTTCCATTATTTGTATCAAGAAAACAGAACATTTATCCCAAATTAAAGAGCATATGCTCTGTGTCCTCCTACAGCAATCAAACCAATTTCCTTGAAAAAGACCAAAACTGAAAGATTATCAACCAGAAAGCGCTCAAAAGGATTATAGCACCTATAGAAAAAATCCTACTACACTCAGGGTGTGTCCATCACACACAGAGGATATGTACACACTAGGATACAGATACTTTTTAATACATTAGTTAATGTGTGTTAAAATCCTATGGTAAAATTTTGACATTTAATTCAATAGGAGTTTTGCCATTGACTTCACTTGCGCCAGGATTTCAGCCTTAGTGCTGACAAACCAGTTGTAGTTGTTACATGTTATGGCTTCTCAGGGTATACCCTAGAGTGAGCCCAGTGTTTATCCTGATCAGCTAACGTGTTATAACTACAGCTTGTCTACACAAAGATGTTAACGTGTTCAAAATATACTTTTTTTTTTCCTTAGTGAAGAAAAGGCCTAAAAGTGGTCAGATTTGGACTCTGATGAATTTTCAGAGGCAAGATCCCATCACTGAGAATGCCTCACCACTTCTGTCTGCAAATTTCACCCTGAAGATTGACACTTGAAATGTTCTTGCTGAATGCAGGTACTGCAGTGGGGGAAAAAAGGAAGAGAGGAAGAAATGGATACTACAAAGCTGGCAACTGTATTCTGCAGTAGCTGAAGCTTCTAAGGGCTTGTCTACACTGGCACTTTACAGCGCTGCAACTTTCTCGCTCAGGGGTGTGAAAACAACCCCCCCCCTCCGAGCGCTGCAAGTTTCAGCGCTGTAAAGTGCCAGTGTAGACAGTAGCTGTGCTCCCAGCGCTGGTAGCTATTCCCCTCAGGGAGGTGAGTTTTTTATAGTGCTGGGAGAGCTCTCTCCCAGCGGTATGCTGCTACTACATTATCCAGGAACAAAGGGGAATCCCATAAGACACAGAAATTGTAAAATCACCTTGAAAATTGGCAGGCAAAAACTTTCATTTCAGAGTGCAGCCACAGTTCTTTCCAGTTCCTTGAAATTTCCCCCCTAAGTATAAGCATTGCGCCTGTCTTATCTGGTTAGAACCAATGCCAGCTACCTTTCAACTAGGTCATTATCTCTACCAGAGAGTAGGAGAGCAAGGAATCAGCTCTGTCTGGGGTTGATTAAAAATGAAACACATCTGAGCAGCACCTCTAAATGTCTTCTAGTAGCTTCACATACAGAGTGAACAGAAGGGTGAGAAGATTCCACCAGCTACACTAGTCATGGATTTAATTATTGGAGCTTTAGGGGAAGAACAACAATTGGCATCTTTGTGGTAGGAATAAGGGCTTGTCTACACATAGAGATATTCTGGAATAGATCCATGTGTGGACTCTCTTATTCTAGAATAAGAGTGTCCACACATGGAATTATTTAGGGATAGTTATTGTGCTTTAAATTCACACACCACATAAATGCAAATTAACTTTCAAGTGTAGACAAGCCCTAAAAAGTCACCTTAAAACAACTCTGGCTGTTACTGCCCCGTTCCATAGGGGAGTCAAAGGCAACTCATAATTAAGGGTATTGAAAGTGCTGATAGGATTAATCGTGTTTTCATGGATGTACAGTTTCTTTCCACTACTCTAAGGAGATTACAAACAATCATATCCAGATCTGAAGCCCAACAGATTGGGCTTGAAAAAATGGGAAGGATTCAGATGCTGCAGGAGTTGGCTTGATACTATCTTCTTAGGCTACGTCTTCACTGGGGGGAGGGGGAGGTCGATTTAAGATACGCAAATTCAGCTACGCAAATAGCATAGCTGAATTAGATGTTTCGGAGCCGACTTACCCTGCTGTGAGGACGGCGGCAAATCGACCTCCGCGGCTCCCCCGTCGACGGCGCTTACTCCTACCTGCGCTGGTGGAGTACAACCGTCGATTCGGGGATTGATTGTCGCGTCCCGACGAGACGTGATAATTCAATCCCCAAGAGATTGATTTCTACCCGCCGATTCAGGTGGGTAGTGAAGACATAGCCTTACTGACCTTCCCACAAAATGAAGGTTGTAACTTGTGAGATAATTTATGTCATTTGTTCTGAACACGGACTGGACCATATTTGAGGATTAGTGGGCCTAGACATTGCTCACGGGCTTCACCAAACATCTGTGGGGAAAGCAATATAGCAGTGCACAGACAATCCAGGAAGTTTTTGGAGAGTGTTGGGGACAACTTCCTGGTGCAAGTGCTGGGGGAACCAACCAGGGGCCATGCACCTCTTGACCTGCTGCTCACAAGCAGGGAAGAATTGGTAGGGGAAGTAGAAGTGGGTGGCAACCTGGCCAGCAGTGACCATGAAAGTTCATGGTCAAGCTCAGGATCCTGACAAAAGGAAGAAAGGAGAGCTGCAGAATATGGACTTCAGAAAAGCAGACTTTGACTCCCTCAGGGAACTGATGGGCAGGATTCCCTGGGAGGCTAATATGATGGGGAGAGCTGGCTGTATTTTAAAGAAGCTTTATTGAGGGCGCAGGAACAAACCATCCCAATGTGCAGAAAGAATAGCAAGTATGGCAGGCGACAAGCTTGGCTTAAAAGAGAAATCTTCGTGAGCTTAAACACAAGAAGGAAGCTTACAAGAGGTGGATACCTGTACAGATGACTAGGGAGGAGTATAAAAATATTGCTCCAGCATGCGGGGTGTAATCAGGAAGGCCAAAGCACAATTGGAGTTGCAGCTAGCAAGGGATTTGAAGGGTAACAAGAAGGGTTTCTACAGGTATGTTAGCAACAAGAGGGTGGTCAGGGAAAGTGTGCGACCCTTACTGAATGGGGGAGACAACCTAGTGACAGATGATGTGGAAAAAGCTAATGTACTCAATGCTTTTTTTGCCTTGGTCTTCACAGACAAGGTCAGCTCCCAGACTGCTGCACTGGGCAACACAGTATGGGGAGGAGGTGAGCAGCTCTCAGTGGTGAAAGAACAAGTTAAGGACTATTTAGAAAAGCTGGACATGCACAAGTCCATGGGGCCAGATGCAATGCATCTGAGGGTGCTGATGGACTTGGCTGATGTGATTGCAGAGCCACTGGCCATTATCTTTGAAAACTCATGGTGATCAGGGGAGGTCCTGGATGATTTGAAAAAGGCAAATATAGTGCCCATTTTTAAAAAAGGGAAGGAGGAAAATCTGGGGAACTACAAACCTCAGTCTCACCTCAGCCCCTGGGAAAATCATGGAGCAGGTCCTCAAGGAATCCATTTTGAAGCACCTGGAGGAGAGGAAGGTGATCAGGAAGAAGTCAACATGGATCCACCAAGGGCAAGTCATGCCTGACCAACCTGATTGCCTTCTATGATGAGATAACTGGCTCTGTGGATATGGGAAAAGCGGTGGACATAATATACCTTGACTTTAGCAAAGCTTTTGATAGAGTCTCCCACAGTATTCTTGCCAGCAAGTTAAAGAAGTATGGATTGGATGAATGGACTATAAGGTGTATAGAAAGCAGGCTCAATGTCTAATTGGCAGCCCCAGCGGAGTGCCCCCGGGGTCGGTCCTAGGGACAGTTTTGTTCAACATCTTCATTAATGATCTGGATGATGGGATGGATTGCACCCTCAGCAAATTCGCAAATGACACTAAGCTAGGGGGAGAGGTAGATACCCTGGAGGGTAGGGTAGGGTCCCAAGTGACCTAGAGAAATTGGAGGTTTAGACCAAAAGAAATCTGATGAGGTTCAACAAGGACAAGTGCAGAGTCCTGAACTTCGGATGGAAGAATCCCATGCACTGCTACAGGCTGGGGACCAACTGGCTAGCAGCAGTTCTGCAGAAAAGGACCTGGGGATTACAGTGGACGAGAACCTGGATATGAGTCAACAGTGTGCCCTTGTTGCCAAGAAGGCTAACGGCATATTGGGCTCCATTAGTTGGAGCTTTGCCAGCAGATCGAGGGAAGTGATTATTCCTCTCTATTCGGCATGAGTGAGGCCAAATCTGGAGTACTGCATCCAGTTTTGGGCCCCCCACTACAGAAAGGATGTGGACAAATTGGAGAGAGTCCAGCGGAGGGCAACGAAAATGATTAGGGGGCTAAGGCACATGACTTACAAGGAGAGGCTGAGGGAACTGGGCTTATTTAGTCTGCAGAACAGAAGAATGAGCGCGGGATTTGATAGCAGCCTTCAACTATCTGAAGGGGGGTTCCAAAGAGGATGCAGCTAGGCTGTTCTCAGTGGTGGCAGATGACAGAACAAGAAGCAATGGTCTCAAATTGCAGTGGGGTAGGTCTAGGTTGGATATTAGGAAAAACTATTTCACTAGGAGGGTGGTGAAGCACTGGAATGGGTTACCTAGGGAGGTGGTGGAATCTCCATCCTTAGAGGTTTTTAAGAGCTGGCTTGACAAAGCCCTGGCTGGAATGATTTTGTTGGGGTTGGTCCTGCTTTGAGCAGGGGGTTGGACTAAATGACCTTCCAACCCTAACCTTCTATGATTCTATAAGGGACATTGGCCCATTTACCAGGTGATGGAGCAGACCTTTCCCAGCACATTCAGAACCAGGAGTAACTGTGACTCAATCAGTCAGGGAGACAGTGCACACACTCTCCTCCTTTGATCGTGCTACCAGAGAGACTGCCTCAAATCTGATTTACATTACTGGGAAACAGATTGAAAGTAATGTTCCAATAAAGAAAATCTATTTTCCATGACACATAGAAGCCTTTTGGTCATTATATAATTGGAAAAGAAAAGCGACAGTAGTATCAAAACAACGCTTGCTGGGTCAATCAGTGAGACTCTGTAGATAATAAACACATTACGAGACTGAGAGGAGACTGGAATAAAAAACTCAGGAGGAGGCAAAGTTGTGAAACACAGGCAAAAGAAACTCAAAAATAGTTGTGACTTATTTTCTTTGGAAACTAATCATGACAACAGGGGTGAGTAGATTTTTGTTAGCTATACAGACATTTAATTTGTTAATTTGTTAGCTATATAGACACTTGATTCGGGCAGACTAATTGTGTTTACGTAACAGTTTTCATTTTTAACATTCTAAAAAGTTTGAGGACCAGGATTTTCTTTCATCAGTGCTTTTACAGCTGATATGCAAAGTCTAAAGGCCTGATGATAAATTCTTAGTTTTCAGTCTACCAAACTAGTGCTACCCAGAAATGAATACTTTAAAATATTCACCTCTCATAAATGTTTGATATCTAACCATATGAGAAGATTCCCTCTGTGACTGCAGAGATTGTTTTCCTCTTCCTGCTCTGTACACACATGGGGTTTGTTCCACCCTCCCCCCAAAACAAGACCATTCTGCGGGGAGAGGGGACAAAAAACAAACATCCAATTTCCGTAACTATTTGCCTGATGAAGCAATCCTCTGAGGATCCTTGAGGACAATTTTGAATTTAATGACTTTCATGGGTTTAGAATACATTTTCTATGCTCTTACAACTTCCATTTTAATTCCTTAATACAATATCAAAAGTAGGGCTGTCAATTAATTGCAGGTAACTCACGCAATTAACTAAAAAAAAATTAATCGTGATTAATTGCAGTTTTAATCACACTGTTAAATAATAGAATACCAATTGAAATTTATTAAATATTTTTGGACGTTTTTCTACATTTTCAAATATATTGATTTCTATTACAACACAGAATACCAAGTGTACACTTTATATTATTATTTTTGATTACAAATACTTGCAATCTTCAAATTGCAATTTGCAATTTTCAAAAATGATAAACAAAATAGTATTTTTCAATTCACCTCATACAAGTACCATACTGCAATATCTTCATTGTGAAAGTGCAACTTACAAATGTAGATTTTTTTTTGTTATATAACTGCACTCAAAAACAAAACAATGTAAAACTTTAGAGCTTACATGTCCACTCAGTCCTACTTCTTGTTCGGCCAACTGCTCAGCCAAACGAGTTTGTTTACATTTACGGGAGATAATACTGCCGGTTTTTTATTTACGTCACCTGAAAGTGAGAACAGGCATTCGTATGGCACTTTTGTAGCCAGCATTGCAAGGTATTTACGTGCCTGATATGCTAAACATTTGTATGCCCCTTCATGCTTTGGCCACCATTCCAGAGGAGATGCTTCCGTGCTGATGACGCTAGTTAAAAAAATAATGCGTTAATTAAATTTTGACTGAACTCTTTGGGGGAGAATAGTATGTTTCCTGCTCTGTTTTACCTGCATTCTGCCATGTATTTCATGTTATAGCAGTCTCGGATGTTATAGCAGTCCCAGCATGTTGCTCATTTTAAGAACACTTTCACTGAAGATTTGACAAAACACAAAGAAGGTACCGATTTGAGATTTCTAAAGATAGCTACAGCACTCAACCCAAGGTTTAAGAATCTGAAGTGCCTTCCAAAATCTGAGACGGATGAGGTGTGGGGCATGCTTTCAGTCTTAAAAGATCAACACTCTGATGAAGAAAATACAGCACCCAAATCATCAAAAAAGAAAATCAACCTTCTGCTGGTGGCATCTGACTCAGATGATGGAAGTGAACATGCGTTGGTCTGCACTGCTTTGGATCGGTATCGAGCAGAACGCGTCATCAGCATGGATGCATGTCCTCTGGAATGATGGTTGAAGATGAAGGGACATATAAATCTTTAGCGGATTTGGCACGTAAATATCTTGCAATGCCGGCTACAACATTGCCATGCGAACATCTGTTCTCACTTTCAGGTGACATTGTAAACAACAAGCGGGCAGTATTATCTCCTGTAAATGTAAACAAACTTGTTTTGCTGAGCAATTGGCTGAACAGGGAGTAGGACTGATTAGATTTGTCGGCGCTAAAGTTTTACATTGTTTTATTTTTGAATGCAGTTATTTTTTGTACATAATTCTACATTAGTAAGTTCAACTTTCATGATAAAAAGGTTGCATTACAGTACTTGTATTAGGTGAACTGAAAAATACTATTTCTTTTGTTTTTTTGCAGCACAAATATTTGCAATCAAAAATAAATATAAAGTGAGCACTGTACATTTTGTATTCTGTGCTGTAACTGAAATCAGTACATTTGAAAATGTAGAAAACAAAAAATATTTAAATAAATGGTATTCTATTATTGTTTAACAATGCGATTAATTTTTTTAATTGTGCGATTAATTTTTTAAATTGCTTGACAGACCTAATGAAACCTAATGACATGCAAAGTAACTTAATTTTTCTTACTACAATGACATCACTTAATAGGATTGCCTCTCCAAGATTCTAATTTTTGTACTGATTTGTATCGCTGCCTATTTTGATAACTTTCAGTTGTTAATATTGGATAATTCAATCAGAACTGATTGAAACATGGAAATCAGATATGTGATTTAACACATACAACATGAAGAGAGACTTGTAATATACTTAACCAAGAATTTTCTTGCTTGCTTTCCTGCAGCAGTACACAGTAAAAAAAAAGTAGTGGTAAAGTGACCTTTTAATGCACTGGCACTGCAGGCAGCCAGACCTCCCCCCCAAAAAAGCACAGACTTTCATCTTCTTTAATGGACTTATCCATATCTGTATGTTATCAATGTTCTGTATTGTTCAGCTTAAAAAAACAGTAGCTGGAATAGACACATTTCACTGATCAGTATGTATTTTAATTGCTCTGATACAGTCCTGTTGGATGATTATCAGAACCAGTGGGTAAGAATGACAAATGCAAAAAGAAAATGGATGTTTTGTAATTTGGCTTTATTTTTCCTCAGCAGAATAATGATGTAAACAGTTTGCTAGAATAATTTTTTCACACCTGGAAGAGCTTGCACACAAGACCTGCACAGAATTGAGAGCACTCAAGCACCTTGCAGGATTGGGCCTATACTTTGCAAATGGTACTGAATAGAACTTGGCCACTGGAGCAGGTTAGACCAACACCTGTCAGGAATGGTCTAGATAATACTTAGTCCTGTCATGAGTGCAGGGGACTGGACTAGATGACCTCACGAGGTCCCTTCCAGTCCTATGATTCTATGATTTGTTTGTGCAATTTATATCTGAATAGTTCAGTAGAATCCTCCTAATTGGCACAAACAGAGAGAAACAAATGTACCAAAATTAAGCAATTGTCTCAATTATTAGAGGTTCATGGGAACACACTGCACTGGGAAACATTGTTTAGTTTCAGGAATTACTTTAAAAAGGTACTCCAAAGCATTAAAATATTTTTTAAAACAATATTAAGGCAAGACACTCATTTAACAATCATAATTGAGCTGGGAAACAGCATGAAATGAACAAAGGACAGCACAGTGAGAAATTTATGCTAGCAATTGGTGTGCCATTATCCCAACATTTAAAGTCATTGAAATACATTCCACTGAATCCTTGGCAATTTTCCCAATCAAGCGGGTGTGCCAATTATTAAGATTCAGATTAAGTGGATTTTAGTGTATTTCTGATTTTGATAAAAAGTACTGTTTATCGTTAGGGTAATATTGGAGACTAATTCATACAGGAGGACAGCAGTCATTTCTGCTTCTTTTAAAAGCTTATCTACAGTCACATAATAGGAGATCACAATGAGAGTGCATAAAAAGTGTCCAGGTTTCTGTTATTTTCATTTCCTATTTTTGACTTGAATATTTAAGATATATTTTCCTGTAAGGACCCAATTGAATACTTACTATAGTTTTTTATACTCTACAAAATTAATGATACTCTCGTAAAAGCTTTAAAATAAGTGTCTTTCACAGTTTTCTTTTTCAATTTGTGGAGCACTTTCTCCCATTTGTGTTTCAAATAAAAATGTAGTTTCTTTCCCCCACCTATATTATATATCACTTTGGGAACAATATTTGTTTACTATTGTGGAACAGCACAATCCAATTTAAAACAAATCAGAGAGTGACTTTTTTAAAGTCAATATTTAGAAATTGGAAGACTTTCTCCAGCTGATACATTAAGGTAGGTCAAACTTGGGGCAATTACTACTACTATACAGAGATCTGCAGATATGGATGAAAGGTAGGGCTTATAAAAGTTAACTTCAAACATGATATAACTACTTTTAAACCTTTGGTGATGCTTTTTTATATATTCCTTTCATATAAATAAAGTGTATTAGCAAATATAGCTCTCTGTATTGTAAGATGTGATCACAGATTAGATGCAAAAGACTACACGAAGATTTTTAATGTACTGTTCATTTGGTGGATATAATTTACAGAAAATTTGTAGATTTCAAAAATGAATATGTATTTACATACCTTAAAGAACTCCTTTTTTTCAACTTGTTCATTGCCATCTGCATCCAACATTTTAAAAGCAATATGAAATCCAGTTTGTGGTTCTGCAATGAAGTGTTAAAAATACATATACATTTGCTTATAAATAATGAATGCAGCAGAATTATCACCTGCAGTTTCAGTTTTCCATAGTTGAATAGATGCTTTGAATTCCCGAACCATATTATCCATACACAACTATTATGTGAATGTTAGAAAACACTGTTTTATATCCATTTCAAAAGATAGGGATATGGGTAATGAAATGCTAATAGTACCTACATATAGCAGAATATCTTGATCTGTTCTCACCTATTCTGAAAATTCAGTCCATCTTAATGTCCTAGATTCTCTTCCTATGATCCTCAGCCTGTTTCCCCATTTTCTCCGTTGCCACTGACCATCTTAAGTTCTAGCTCTATGTCCTGTACCAACTTTCATGCTAAGAAGAGCTGGAAGAAATCTCCAAAGCCAATCAATATTCCCAAATTGGTTAGAAGAATCACTGTAGAGTGATCTCAGGTACTTCTTCCTCTCAGAAACTAAGCAAGCTGTATACAATTATCTTGAGGCTCTACTGCCCTGAGAAGCAAGAAATTGGGTTTGTAAATCAAATCCAGTTTGTAAATCAAACCCAGTCCTCTCAGCTAGGGAACTATCCACAGGGTCCTGAGCCAGCCCAAGTATTTTTTTTCTTAATAGAATCTCTGTATACATTTGAGCTCCAATTTTTCCCCTTTCAGCACATGGTGTATTTTATTCTCCAATACCTATTTTTTAATGAAATGATGCAAATAGTTTGCAAAAACGTGCACTGCATTTCTTTCACCAAATTGCTGCCCCTTATCTATCAGGACAATTTCATCAGGTCTAGTAGGCACTAAGAAAATGCAAAACTCTCTGAACTACTTCTTTTGTCCATTTGAGGCTACCTGACTCACTAGTGGGTTGTCCTCTTAACTAGCCTGCTCAGGAGTAATCTGACACTGAAACATGTTTGAAGTCCATTGCAGTAGCAAGTGACCCCACTGATAATAGGACAGTTACCTGTTCCGTAACTGGCGTTCTTCGAGATGTGTTCCTCCTGTCTATTCCACAGTAGGTGTGCGTGCTCACCACGTGCACCGGTGCCGGAAGTTTTTCCCTTAGCGGTACCCGTACTGGGGGAGCACCGTGGCGACCCCCGGAGTGGCGCCTGTATATCGTGCTATAAGGGGAGCCATGGGCTCCCCCCACCCTCGGTTTCTTTTTGCTGGACAACTCCGACAGAAGGGAAGGAGGGCGGGGTGTGGAATAGACAGGAGCAACACATCTCAAAGAATGCCAGTTACGGAACAGGTAACTGTCCTTTCTTCTTCGAGTGATTGCTCCTGTGTATTCCACAGTAGGTGATTCTAAGCAGAATCTGTTGGAGGTGGGTAGGAGTTCACAATGGTTCGGGATGAAGTACCGCCTTGCCGAACCCAGCGTCGTCCCTACACTGGGCGACGATCGCGTAATGCGAAGTAAACGTGTGAACTGAAGCTCACGTGGCCGCCCTCCAGATGTCCTGAATGGGGACATGGGCGGCGTAGGCAGCTGATGAGGCCTGAGCCCTCGTAGAGTGAGCCTTAATGACAGAAGGCGAGGGAATCCCTGCCAGGTCATAAGATGTGTGTATGCACGAGGTAATCCAGCGGGAGAGGCACCGGGCAGAGATAGGTTGCCCTCTCGCCCGCTCGGCTGAGGCAATTAAGAGTTGAGAGGATCTCCGGAATGGCTTAGTTCTATCCAGGTAAAAGGCCAACGCCCTACGCACATTGAGCGTGTGGAGGCGGCGTTCCTCGCTAGAGGAGTGGGGCTTAGGGCAGAGCACGGGGAGAAAGATGCTCTGCTCCAAGTGAAAGGTAGAAACCACCTTTGGGAGGAACGCCGGATGTGGGCGAAGCTGGACCTTATCCCTATGGAAAGCCGTATAGGGGGGTTCTGAGGTTAAGGCTCTGAGCTCCGAGACACGTCGGGCAGACGTGATCGCCACGAGGAAGGCCACCTTCCACAAGAGGTGTGACCAGGAACAAGTGGCCAGTGGTTCGAAGCGGGGGGAGGGCTGTGAGACGTGACAAGACCAGGTTGAGGTCCCATTGTGGCACGGGGGGCCTAGCGTACGGGAACAAATGGTCGAGGCCCTTCAGGAAGCGGGAGGTCATAGGGTGGGAGAAGACCGAGTGTCTTTGCACCAGCGGGTGAAAAGCCGATATGGCTGCGAGGTGCACCCTGACTGAGGCTGGTGCCAGACCGTGAGTCCTAAGGGATAAAAGGTAGTGTAGGACAAACTGGAGAGGTGCAGCGGAGGGGGAAACTCCCCGCTCACACACCCACCTGGCAAACCTGGACCACTTCGCCACATATGTCTGACGCGTGGATGGCTTCCTGCTTTCCAGGAGGACTCACCTTATCTGCTCCGAACACATGTTCTCCTCCTCGTTTAGCCACGGAGTAGCCATGCTGTCAGGTGCAGCACGGCCAGATTGGGATGGAGGAGGTGTCCCCCGTCTTGGGAGGAGGTCCGGGCGGAGCAGTAGCGCCCTCGGGGGGGCCGCTAAGACGCATAGGAGGGGCCCGTACCAGTGCTGGCGGGGCCATGCCGGGGCTATGAGAATGACCCTCGCCTTATCCACTTTCACCTTCTGAAGGACCTTGGCAATGAGAGGAAACGGGGGGAAGGCATAGAGGAGCTGGCCTGACCAGCTCAGGAGGAACGTGTCGGAGATCGTGCCCTTCCCCACCCCTCCCCTGGAACAGAACTGTGGGCAATGCCGGTTCTGGCGGGTTGCAAACAGGTCGATCTGGGGAGCTCCCCACCCTAGGAAGATTCAGTGGGTGACCTCCGAGTGGAGCGACCACTCGTACTGGGGGGAGAAGACCCTGCTGAGGCGATCCGCTTGAGTATTGCAGATGCCCGGGAGATGAACCACTCTCAGGGAGATATCGTGGGCTATACAGAACTCCCACAAGGCCCGGCAGAGGGCTAGGGAACAAGTCCCGCCTTGCTTGTTGATGTAGTACATGGCGGCGGTGTTTTCCGTGAGGATTCTGACCACCCTGCCATGGAGGTGCGTGAGAAAGGCTACGCATGCCAGACGTACTGCCCTGAGTTCCTTGACATTTATGTGCAGGGACAAGTCTGGGGTCGACCATGTACCCTGGGTCTGTATGTCTCCCATGTGAGCTCTCCAGCCCAGGTCCGAAGCATCGGACGTCAGATCTATGGATGGGTTGGCCTCCTTGAAGGGAACCCCTTGCAGCATACTGCTCAGTAAGGACCACCATTGAAGGAAAGCCAATACTGGGGACGGGATTGTGAGGACTTTGTCCAGGCTGTCCCAGGCCTGGGAGAACTGGGAGGCTAGCCAGAGTTGGAGGGGCCTCATCCGGAGTCTGGCATGGCGGACCACGTATGTGCAAGCCGCCATGTGCACCAGGAGCCGAAGGCACGACCTGGCTGTGGTCACTGGGAATGAGCAGACCGAGACAATGAGGTTCCTTAGGGTCTCGAACCTGTCCAGGGGAAGAGAGGCCATGGCCTTGGAGGAGTTCAGGAGAGCTCCAATGAACTCTATGTGTTGGACGGGCACTAGAGTAGATTTTGCCTCGTTCACGACTAGACCTAGGTTTTTGCACGTGGCCAGGAGTAGCTGCATGTGGGACTCCACCTCTGGACGAGAATCGCCCTTGAGGAGCCAGTCGGCCAGGTAGGGGAAGATTTGCACCCCCTTTTTCCTGAGGTACACCGCCACCACTGCCATACATTTCGTGAAAACCTTGGGGGCTGTGGATAGGCCAAAGGGGAGGACTGTAAACTGGTAGTGCTTCATCCCCACCACGAATCTGAGGAAGCGTCTGTGCCCCTCGAAAATGTGGACATGGAAGTAAGTGCCCTGGAGGTCCAGGGCCGCGTACCAGTCTCCGGGGTCTAGGGTGGGGATAATAGAAGTTAGGGACACCATGCGGAACTTGGAACGGGTTAGGAACCTGTTCAGGGTCGTGCAGGTCCAGGATGAGTCTGAGACGCCCTTTTGCCTTGGGGATCAGGAAGTATCGGGAGTAAAACCCCTTGCCCTGGAACTGTGCTGGACGTGTTACACCGCACCGAGACTGAGCAGCCGATCCACCTCCTGACCCAGGATGTGGACCTGCTCGGGATCTCCCAGGGCCACACTGGGGGGCGGGTGGCTTGGCGGGGGGGGGAAGTGAACTGCAAAACGTATCCCTCGGCAAAAGTGCTGAGGACCCACTGGTCCGATGTTATGCGGGACCATGCCCTGAGGAAGGCAGACTATCTATTGCAGAACACAAACTTTATTGGTTGGGGGGGTCTCCCTGGCAACAGGCCCGGTGCCCCCCTGTAAATAGTCAAAACCACCTCTTTCCCTGCCTCTTGCCCTTAGAGGGACCAGGCTACTGGGTAGAGCGGGACTGCCTCTGTGACTGGCATTTCTGGTCTCAAGGCTTTCTGTACGGGGGCTTATATCTGCTCCTAGCGGGTTGAGCCGCCGGGAGCGATTTGACCTTGTCCTTTGCCGGAGGGACGTAGAGGCCGATTTGGCCTTGTCCTTTGCCGGAGGGACGTAGAGGCCCAGGGTCTGCAGGGTGGTGCGGGAGACTTTCATCCCATGCAGCCGGACGTCCGTTTGGTCCGCAAAGAGCACCTTGCCATCGAATGGGAGGTCCTGCATCAGGGATTGGGCCTCCATCGACAGACCTGACAACAGGAGCCACGATACCTGGCGCATGGAGATTGCAGACGCCATGGAGTGAGCCGCCGTGTCAGCCGCATCCGACGCAGCCTGTAGGGCCGCTTTAGCCGCCGCTGACCCCTCTTCCACCAGAGCCTTGAAATCCTTCCTATCCCGATCCGGGAGAAGAGGCTCGAACTTAGGCAAAGACTCCCACAGGTTAAAGTCATACCTGCTGAGTGAGGCCTGGTGGTTGGCTATTCTCAGCTGAAAACTAGCTGACGAATAAATCTTTCTGCCAAAGAAATAGAGTCTCTTGACATCTTTGTTCTTAGGGGTGGGCATGGGTTGGCCTGGGCACTCTCTGTGGTTCACCGACTCAACCACGAGCGAGTTAGGTGCCGGGTGGGAGTAAAGGTATTTGTGACCCTTCGCCGGCACAAAATACTTCCTTTCAGCCAAGGAGGCGGGAGCTTGCCACAGGGAACTGGTGATATTGGCAACACCTTGGTGTAACGGCAGGGCCACGCGGCCCAGTGCCAAGGGAGATAGAACGTTGAAGAGGGAATCAGACGGTCCCTCCATCTCCTCGGCCTGTAGCTGAAGGTTGGATGCCACCCGCTTCAGCAAGTCCTGGTGTGCCTTAAAGTCCTCCTGTAGGACCAAAGGCAGAGGCGCCACAATGGCGTCGTCTGGTGTCGGAGATGTGGCATGCGCGGAGTTGGGCACCGCGATTGGTGCCGGGGCGTTGAGACCCAGGTCGGAGTCCGGTCTCGGGTCCGCTGATTCCTGGCCCGTCGACTTATCCCATGGGCGGCCCGACGAGGCTGATGGAGCTTGGGACGCTACGGCGACGGAACAGATCCCCGGGTGGGCTGGTACCTGCTGCCACAGTGCCCACTGGCACCATTGTCCTTGCCACTGGGTACCGTGCCATTGGCCCTGTTGGGTAACTGATGGCACAACCTGTCCCGGCAGGGCAGCGCGGCCCGAGGACGGGAAGAAGGGTGCCGAGGCCGAGGTGGCCGAAGAGTGTTTGGTGCCTTGGGAGCGATGGGAATGGTGCCTGTGGCGTTGTCTCCCTCGCGATCTGGACCTCAATGACAAGGAACGGTACCCCCTCGACGAACTGCTTCGGTACCCGCGACGGCGGAACGAAGCCCGGTGCCGTGACGCCGAGGTACCCCGGGGGGAGTCTCTGGCCCAGTGTCTGGTTGAGCGAGAGCTGGAGCGCGAATGATGATATCTGTCGTGTCGAGATTGGCTCCGGTCCCCATGCCTGACCAGGGAGCGTTCCCAGCGCTTCTCTCGGTGCCTGTGCTCGCTGGCGGGTGGCGTAGAGGGGGCCCGTGATTCCCGTCTTGATGACGGGTCAGATGGTCCGGCCGGTGTTGACGATGGCCGGGAGTCCCCCGATGAGCGGTCGCTGCGTGTCGAGTGGTGCGGGGAGTGATCCCCGGAGCGGGAGCTGCGGCTCACCGAACAGGTCTGACGGGCACCTAATGGGGGCTTGCCTCGAGACCTGGGACCCATACTCGGTTGTGAGCTCGGCACGGGAAAAGACATAATGTCCTTTGCAGCCTGCACCGCCTCCGGCATTGATGGTATCCGTACCGGGGATATCTGGGTCGACGGCACCGGGCTGCTCCGCTCCACGTGAGTCGGAGGTCTTAAGCCCAGGGGGGACCGAGGGCTGCCCAGCACGGGACCAGCCTCCCCCTTGTCCTTATGGCGGCTTTACTGCGAGGCCGGGCCCTTCCCTTGCTTCCTGGAGGGAGAGCGGCGCCGAGTGGTCAAAGGCGCCTCGCTACGTTCCAACGATGCGGCGGCCTTTGCCGAGTCCGATCTGCGCACCGGCGTTGGTGTTAACGCCAACTCCATTAGGAGAGCTCGAAGTCTGAAGTCCCTCTCCTTTTTGGTTCTTCGTTTGAACGCCCTACAGATTTTGCAGCGGTCGCTAATATGAGTCTCACCCAGGCAGCGAAGACACTCAGTGTGAGGGTCACTCCTGGGCATAGATCAGCAACAGGAGTCACGAAACTTGAAGCCTGGGGCACGGGGCATGCCCCGAGCCCAAGCTAACACTGAGAACGATCCGATGAACGGTACCACTAGGGAAGAAAGGCTGCAGCGGAGCTGGAGCGCAAAGTTCTGACTACCTTCACTGGCGGCAAGAAGGAACTGAGGGTGGGGGGAGCCCGTGGCTCCCTTTATAGCGTGATATATAGGCGCCACTCCAGGGGTCGCCACGGTGCTCCCCCAGTATGGGTACTGCTAAGGGAAAAACTTCTGGCACCAGTGCACATGGCGAGCACGCACACCTACTGTGGAATACACAGGAGCAATCACTCGAAGAAAAACTGGGGGTTTGTAGCTCTATGCAGGCAAACCATCAATTAGAAGAAAGCTATGGGACATCTCCTATAGTTTACCGGGGTCACAAAGGTCTCCAGGAATACAATGTTCAATACAATGTTCAATCTCCCTTGGCAATGTGAAGCCCCTTCAGAGAAGTTTTTAGTTTGGAGTTATATTTTTTCAGCCTTGGCTGACAAAAGTGTGGACCTTGATTTTTCTAACGTGCACAAAGCTTATGTTTTTGCAGAATGAAAACATTAAGAAAATGCCTCTTTTTGCTTTCCAGTGAATCTGGCAAAAATATTATACAACATGTTGTCTTTATATATTAGATATTATTTACCCCTTCACCAGCCAATTAGCATTTCCAATTGACCAACCTTGTGATGCACTAACATTTGACAAATATCATTAGTGTGCTAATCCGAACTCTAAGGACACTGGTTTCGTCTCCATGGAAATGTTTCATTTGAAACCTTTCACCAGAGAGTTCTCTGGTTCAATAATAATAAGAGCATATCCCATAAAAACTTTAGAGAATAAAAGTGTAACGATTTATTGTAAAATTATTCATGTAATCTGTGTTGTAATTTACAGATAAGAAAGTAGCCTGTTGTAAAATATACAGGCTAGAACTGCTCATACAGTCCCCAAGAAGACACACTTATCTGATATGACGTAATGCCAATGGTATGCATTTTATAATGTAAATGTGGTTCAAAGAAGATCTCAAATATATTTGTATTTAATTACACTGTCAGGCAAAACTGTAAAATCTGATCATCAGACCTGCATATTAGCCGCAAGTGTAGGTTCCATTTGGTCCTGCACACCAAAACAGCATTAATTATCTCTATTATAATGGGTTTTTGATAGAGATGGCATGCTCAGCTCCTGGAGTCACTCACCAGGAAAGAAATGCTGGCTTTTAGCTGTTCACAACCCATAGCAGAGACTAACCAGGAGTATACCATTAACTAAGCCTTGGCACTGAACAAAAGATAATTGTGGTGACATGAGGCATGTCTGAGTGGGAAGTGAGTACTGCAATAGGTAAAATAAGGCCTTCATTTATCATGAAGAAATATTTTCAACACAGGCCATTGTTACCCAGATACTGGATTTCATATCTGTACAGATGCACAGAAACTGGGAATATCTTAGCCGATAGAGGGGTAATACAAGAGGATAGCAGATCTAGAGAATAACTCTGTGGGGTTGGGAAAATCTCATTAAAAATGTAAATACAGCCTCATAGAGCTTCTTTGAATAATCTGATTGTATCTAGTAATAATTAAAGAGTCAGACACATAGGCTACATAATTATGAAATATCAAGAACTGATTGATATGGGATAGATATTAGATACAGATGGAAGCACTAACCCTTGTTGACATTTGCTTTCAGAATGACGTACATGATAACCTTTTGTGTAACTTCAGAAGCAAAATTAACATTGGATTCATCCTGTATAAATAGGTTCCTTTGTTTTTGCAGTTCAATTCATTCCTATATGATATACCCTGGAAATAATGTCATTCGATTGTCTGAAAATGTGAAGAATTGCTTGCTTTGAAGCTGCTTCAATTCCTTCTTATTTGATCCAATGCATCAACATTGGTTTTAATTCTCAGCCTAACAACTGAATTTAAAGAAACTGAATCTTCTGCCATCTGATTTTAATTAAAACATACTATATAAGAATATTGATGCTGCTATTGGGTTCTCTTTTTTAATGTGCTTATGACTATCCACTGCCTGATTTGTTTTGCAACAAAAAAATTAGTTTCACATTTTTCCTGTGGAGCTAGATCCTGTCTGCCACTTCTGGATTCAGTAAACCCCTGGCTGGTATTTCTATTTGCATGGAAGAATGTTTTCCTTCTCTTAAATACCAGTAGTGATCAAGGTAGCCTATCTTGAAAATGACTATTTTCATATGTAAGAGATGACCTTACTCCTCCCCCCTGCTTTATGTAGGACATTACTCAGCCAGAATCCTTCTAGGCTATTACCATCTGTTTGGAAACACTTTTGAATAACTAATGTACATTTAGTATTGCTCACATTCAAAATTATTGGGCCATTAGTTGTGGCACTGGAGGGTCACTACTCGAGGGGGGGGGGGCAGTATATTTGTATGATGCATTAGTTTATACTGATACCATGCACAATGTTGTGATCTGTATTAGCTAGAGTTTCCTGAAGGATGATTGCTTCATGTCATGTATATTGCAGTGCTATAGTCCAGCCAGGAGGTGCTTTCCTCTGCCCACCATCATAACCTCTGTCTTGCCTGAGTTCAGTTTCATCCATGACCTGATCAAGCTCAGGACCATCTTGGTTGTACTGGTATGGTTACATGTGGTGAAAGATAGGTAGCGCTGTGTGTCATCTGCATACTGCTGGCACTCAAGTTCATGTTATCTTTCCAGTTCACCTAGTGGCTGTATGTAGATGGTAAATAGAACTGGAAAGAGAATCAATGCTTGAGACCCTCTATGAAGTGAGCGGGCTGGTGGGAAAGATGTCATTTTCCATCACGGTTCTCTGGATGCATCCTTCAAGGAAGGGCTCAAAATCATTTTAGTGCCATCACCTCTCTTAGGTAAGACAGCAGTATCTCATGGTTGAGAGTGATGAATGCTGCAGAGAGGTCCATGAGGATGTATGTCCATCATCCATTGACATCAAGAGAGCTAAGAATTTTGGTTTTCTCCTGCTTTTGTGAGACTAATGGTTTGTGAAAGAGTATACTGGCTAACAAAACTGGGCCTATATGGTTATATAATTGGAATGTATCACAGCTAGCCAAAGGCCTCACTTCATAATGCCCATTATATCCATTTTGTCTTCGAAAGCTCTTCCTGACTTTTAATATTTCCCAGCTTGAGGGACAGACCACCAGAGTGGTACAGAGGGGTGGCATGTATGGAGCACAGGCCAGGATCAGTGTCTGTGAGGAAAGCTAAAAGACCCAAGGTCACCCCAACAAACTCAGCAAAGAATGCCATTATATTTGCAGTTAAAGCAGCAAAGGGCTCTCTTGAAAGCCACCTGCCCTTACTCCCTGTTCCCACTGTAGCCCCTAATGAAGGTGGCTGCAATAGCACTTTTCATGTCCAGGACTGCAGGCTCAAAGAACTACCTGCCAGCCCAAACATCTTTTCCATGTTCTTTTCAGCCCAGCCTTGTGTAGCACAATGAATAGTTTCCACATCTTTGGTGAGTGGCGGCTGGAAATGGAGAAGAGGGCTACTGAAGTAATCAGCAGACAACAGGGCAAGCAGAAGAGTCAGCCAAATATATATGAGAGAGAGAAAAAAACAAGGAAGAGAATGGAACAGAGAGGAGGGAAGGAATTAGAAGAAAATGAATTAAAAAATGGAGTGATGTCAGCAATTGTTTGAGGGCATGGTATGAAGGAACATGATGGGTTCCAACTACTGCTGTCTATCTAGTGTCCTTTATACACCTTAGTATGTGAATATTAGAGAGATGGTGGATGAAGTAATATAGCTTTTACTGGACCAACTTCTGTTGGTGAAAGAGACAAGCTTTCAAGATACCCAGAGCTCTTCTTCAGGTCTGGGGATAGTATCTTGAAAGCTTGTCTCTTTCACCAACAGAAGTTGGTCCCGTAAAAGCTAGTAGCAATTAAATATTCTTGCATTATAATATATAACACAAAATACTTACTTGTGAGGATTGTCAGCAAAAAGAGGTACTCTGTATATGAGATCAGTCCTGAAATAAAATAGTACCAAAAATGAAATGGTGAATTTTAAAATCAGCATATTGATCTGAAATATTTGTTGACTTTTACAATCAAACTTTGTATATTTAAAACATTCAGTTTAATATTAATTGTATATTAAATAATACAACTTCTTAGAAATAAATATTTTCTTTTGTCATTATTTGTTAAAACAAAAATTTTGATTCTATTTTCAGTGCTCTGGAGGTGAACTTGTTTCTCGAGCATCTCTGTCATGTGGAAGTCTAATTGAGAGAGTTAGGTTTATTTGGTATTAAATAAAAGACCTGAACTAAATGTTTGGATTTTCACTGAAAAATTTCAGTGTTTATATGAAAGACGAATAAATTAAATGTGCTTTGTCACATTTAGTACCTGGGAGGAGAACTACTCTACTGTTATTCTGAAGGATCAAAGTATTTCATCCTTTGGCAGCCTTGAAAAGGCGGAGAATAGCTTTCCTTTAATTCTCAAGGGGAATATGGCAACAAGCAAAGCTGCCAAGCTGCTAGATTGCACTGATAGTACTGCTGGGCCCTGTGCCAAAAAGAGGTTTTTTTTTTTTTTTTAAATAGCAACATGTCCTTTCTACAAGGTGAAAGTGTTTTCCCCCGCCTTTTGAAGGAAAATTCCAGAGTTTTCCTTTGAAACACCGATTTAAATGAAAAGCCTGAACAAAGATGTGACAGTGTCAAATAGCAGCATACAAGCTAAAGATAGAGAATATATAAAGCTGGTGGTTAAACAACAGAATCCTACGCATCTGCCCTATGATAATGTTTTAAGAAAAACATTTAAAGGGCTTCTTATGAACAGCTTTTAAAAATACTTTTAACTTGTGAAGTAAACACTGTATAACGTAGAAGCTGTTTAAACAGGCATGTTTAAACTACACTCTATTCAAAGATAAACATAATTTTTATAATTTATATTTAGCTAATTGATAGATAAGGAATCCTCTTACGCCTCAGTGATAAACAATAAACTTGATTAATCACTATGCTGAGCCAATAACATTTTTATTTGCTTTGAAATAATTTAATATTTTAAGTTTGTCATTTTATACCAACTCCAGAATTTAGAAATATTCATTGACTGAAAGCAGCACTGGCTGGAGAAATGAGCGCAGGGCTGGGACTCAGGAGAGTGAGTTCTAATCCTAAATCTGCCCCTGACACGCTATGTAGATTTGGCCAAGTCATTTCTCCTTTTCTCTCAGTTTCCCCACCTGTAAAAATAGGGATAAATGATTCTTAGCCATCTACCTAACAGCTGCATTGTGAGGATTAGTAAAGTTATGTCTGTATGGTGCTATGACCAGACAAACACTATTTAGATACTAAGTATTATTTATATTTCAAAAATTGTGTTTATAACTTGAATGTACAATGTTGTATTAGTTCTTTCACATAAAAGGCATAAATTATTTGTATTTATTATTTGTACTGTGGTGGTGCCCAGGAGCCCTGGTCATGGACCTGGACCCCATTGTGCTAGGCGCTGTACAAACACAGAAGCAAAAAGTGATGTTGCTACATTTTATAGTGTTGGAGCCCCGCAGAAACGATCTGAAGTTGATCATGTGTGAAATAGTCTCCAAAATCTAGCTTGTGTGTGATATCACCATAAAACAAAGCACCCATAGTCAAAACCTAACCAATATTTTATTAGTAAATTTTATCCAGTTGAAAATCTGTGCAACGGCAATTATGAGACTTCACACATTAGTAATAAATACACATATTGTATCAACAAAAAAAACACGGGTAATTCAGCTTTTATATGCCAAACTGTAAACTACATAGCAAGGCACGTCCAAAGCACACATGTAGTTAATCAAAAAACCCACTGGTGACCTAACAACATTAGTATTCTCTTCAAACGTCAGTAAAGCATTTAAGATTCCAAAAGAGTATTTTACACTGGTCTCAAACTTTACTCAGGTGTTGAGTTTAGAGTATGCAGATTTGGAATGGTATCAGGTGATTTTTTCTATGGTATAGGATTACTGATTTCTATCCTAGAGCAGGATTATGAACAAAGGTGTACAATGAGACATTTTTTGTCTGCTTAATGTCAGAGCGCTAATAGGGAGAATCAGTTAATTAGCAATTGCTCATGGACCTCTGTGGCATGCGAGTTTATCCTTAATTGGCTGAATTTTCAAAAGCCAAGGGTTTGAGTCACCATTGCATTACTGCAGTTTCAAGTTGGTGTAACTCTACAGAAACTAAACGGATGGAGTTATGCTGCTATAAAGGGGAGTGATGCAATGAGGACTCAAACCCCAAATCTTTATATCTGAACCCACAATTTTGCCCATGGAAAAGCTTGCAATTTAAGCACAAACAGCAATTGCTTTGCATTCACCAATCATATCGCTGGGCACCAAATGCAAACAAGTGTTGTCATAAATATACAGACCAAAGTACTAAGTACCAAATATACAGATCCAAATTACTATGGAATTTAAAAAAACACAACTATTAAAACAACCAACTAAAAAGATCAAAAGCCCCATGGCTGAACCTTATTTTATGTTAATCAATTTAAATTATTCATGAAAGGCTGAGAGAATGGGGGAACTCTCCTATTTGGTTTTAATTTATCATTATATTTTCTTCATGTTTAGACAGACCTTTGCCTCCCCAATCTATTTAATTTAATTACCCAGTCAATTTGTAATTGCCCATGACATCTTCCATTCTGTTAAATACGGTGTTGAAGAGATTTAAGCTCATACTAGTTCTTTGAAATGTAACTCATATTCCTATACTATACTGAGTAACAGGGCTTATGACAATGCTACCGGCAGATACTGAAATCAGTTCTTTTTCTCACAGCTCCAATAAAAGTACCCATTTTTTCTCCCTCCATTGAGCGTTTCTTTCCCCAAAGATGATATCTGTGCAGGATCCTAATTCCAGGGTCCTTATTTTGCTGCCTTGTCCCTAGTTTGCTGCCTTGCCCCCACCCAGAGGGTGTGATAGCTACTGGCATCCATGTAGGGCAGCAGCTGCCTAGACGCAGCAGATTTCTGGAAGAAGCAGTGCCACAGATCAGTCTAGGCAATGTGAATTGCAGAACACTCCAATCTGTACTGCTTTAACTGCCCCATTTAGACCTTGCTGGTGTGAACTAAAAAGTATTTAGTGCATACTGATATAGTCCTGTACATCAATGCAAACTAGGTGCTTTTAATTTGCACCAGCAGGGTCTATATGGGGCAGTTGGAGTACTCTGCAATTTACACCCCGGTAGACTGGTCTGCGGCACCACTTCTCTGAGAAACCTGCAGATCCTAAGCAGCAGTTGCCTAGTTTGCCTATAGCTACAGTGGCTCTTAGGGGTGAGTATGGGGCAGCCCCAGTGTAGATCCTGCTGGTGCAAGTGGGTGATGGAGGCTTGCATCTCAGGCTGACAAAAGGTGGGAGTTGACATCTCATGCTAAATGAGAGTTTATAGGCAGGGTGGGGATAAGCCATGAAGAGCCTTGAAAGTGAAGACAAATAGCTTATGTTTGATTGCAATGGAGGAGGAGGAGCCAGTAAAGAGAAACAAAGGAACGGGTGACATGGTCAAAGCACTGAGCTAGGAAAATGATCTTTGCAGCAGCATTTTGAATGGATACAGGCAGGGCAAACTTGCATTTGTCAAGGTCAAGGGAAAAGGATGTTGTAGTAATCAAGATACCAGATGAGGAGAGCCTGGACTAGAGTTTTAGCTGTATGGGTGGATAAAAGGGTCAGATCTTAGAGGTTATGCAGAAAGAATTGGTTAGGCTCAGACTCAGCCTGAATGATGTGAAGATCTATAGAGAGGGCTGAGACAAAGATGATACCCAAGTTATGGACTTAAGTGACAGGGGGGATGGTGGTGTTGTTCACTAGTGACTGAGAATGAAGGAGGGAGGAATTGCAGGGGAGAGAAGATTAGGAGTTCTGCTTTTGCCATGTTGACTCTGTGAGCAGTCAGCATAGTAAAATAGGTAAAAAAGATAAAAATAGCAAAAAGGTGTAAAATATTTCTGATTGTTTTTCCACACCAACCTCAGTGACTTTAAACAATGCCATGATATGTTTGATATTCTGTCTAGGACTGATTATACTGAGGTCAACATATACCTGGCTGTCTCAAAGCAGATTTTTACCATGGAATCATTTCCATGAGAATTCATCTCACAATACTATTACTTCACTTTTATTACTTTTATACAGATTTGACCACTTTACCTGATGCACAAACTGAACTGAGTTCTTCTTTGTAAAACTTTTTATTCTGAAGAGATCATTGACATTTATTCATTTTCAAGTTTACATTTAACAGGTGCAGTAGACAAGGTTTTTTTTAAAACAATTTGTAAATACTATTGGTATATATGTAGACCCCATCAGAATGAAAGGATAAATGCTGCACGCATTACTTAATGCTTATGCCTCAGACAATTACAACCAGATTCCTTTATTTTGGATTAGCAAGCATGTTGTATTTTCCTGGTATTAAAAAAAAAAAAAATCTCCACAGTCAAACTGCTAAGATTATAAAATAATAAGTGTTGCTAATAAATAAAATATTCTTAGTAAAATATAAACAGAAATATATCCACAAGAATATGAAGTTAATTTTAAAACTGTCCACTAGAAGGCAGAATCTCCTAGCTTTCTATTCTGCAATCTGAACCAATGACAGTTTTACTGAATATTTAAATAACCATTTGATGGTAGAAATAAGCAACCTAAATTCTGCCTTCAAACAGTTGTAGATTATTAGTTCCGGGCACTCGTCAAAGTAGTATTTTGCATTTTTATTTAAAAAAAATATTTATAGCTTTATAAATGTGAAACTGAATTCAAAGTGTTAGGTCAGTAAGGAGGTTTGGTGGATACTGAGCATGCTTCTATGGCAGCGGTTCCCAAACTGTGGGTTGTGACTCATAATGGGGTCGCACTATCAGCAGATGGGGTCGCGGCGATCCCTTCTGTGTGGAGGACACCATTTTGCTCCACATGACCTCATATGTACAATGCACACGAGGTCACGACGCATAGAGGATACCATTTTGCATTACAAACTGGCATTCTCTGCACAGCATGACCTCGCATGCACCATATGTACAAGGTCACACTGGGCAGAGGACATCCTCCCTGCGGTGTAAGCTCACACATAGGGTACATGCAAGGTCACACACACTGTGCGGAGGATGATATTTTGCTCTTCAAAATGGCATTCGCCATGCTGTCTTGGGTCCTGGCAGGAAAGACTTCATTCAAATGGGGTCATGCTGGCAGAAAGTTTGGGAACCCCTGTTCAATGGCCCTGATAGGATCTAAAGCTGTAGAAATACTTTCCCAATGTGCTGATAGCCAGACCAGCAGTAAACCCATTCCAGGGCAAGTCCCAGCTACCACCAATAAAGCCCTCAAGGGAGTGAGAGTGGGGAGAGAAGATCTTGGAATGAAAGAGTGGGGATCCTCAGAGCCATATCTAGAATGGCCCAGGGTAAATCAGATGGATGCATGGATCAGATCTAGCTTAGTAAGGCTTTTGTGACAGTGTAACGTAACATAAGCAAATTAGGGAAAAGTGGTCGGATTAAATTACTTTAAAGTGTGTGCATAATTCATTGAAAGATGATACTTAAAGAGTAGTTATCAATAGTTCACTGTCCTGGGTTTTATACGATTCAATATTTGCATTAATGACTTGGACAAAGGAGTGGAAAGTATGTTTATAAAATTTGTGGATGACACCAAGCGGGGAGGGGTTGCAAACACTTTGGCGGACAGGATTAGAATTCAAATAACAATGACAAACTGGAGAATTAGTCTGAATTCAACAAGATAAAGTTCAATAAAGACAAGTGCAAAATACTATATTTAGCAATGAAAAATCAAATGCACAACTAGAAAATAACTGGTAATAACTGATTACGTAGTAGTACTGTTGAAAAAGATCTCGGGGTTATAGTGGATCACAAACTGAAAATGGGCTAACAATGTGATGTGGTGGCAAAAAAGGCTAATATTCTGGGGAGTATTAACAGGAGTATCATATATAAGACATGGGAGGTAAACTGTCCCGTTCTACTCGGCACTGGAGAAACCTCAGCTGGAGTACTGTGTCTGGTTTAAGAAAGATGCGGTCAAATAGAGAATCCAAAGGAGAGCAACAAAAATAATGAAAGATTTAGAAAATCAGTTAAAAATTCTGGACATGTTTAGTCTTGAGAAAAAAAAGACTGAGTGGGGACAGATGATATAAAGAAGATGATGATCAACTATTCTCAAAGTCCACTGAAGGTAGGAAAAGAAGCAATCTGCAGCAAGGGAGATACAAGAAAAAACTTAACTATAAGGATAGCTAAGCTCTGGAATATGCTTTCAAGAAAGGTTATGGAATCTCCATCATTGGAGGTTTTTTAAGAACAGGTTGGAGAAATATCTGTCAGGGATGGTCTAGGTTTACTTGGCCCTGCCTCATTGCAGGAAGCTGGAGTAGAAGACCTCTAGCGGTACCTTCCAGCCCTACATTTCTATGATTCTATAATTCTGCACTTCAGCTAAAACTTCTGTGGTGAGTCTTACGGAAGCAATTTGAGAGTAGAGAGAAATACGGGCATATCATCCCATAAAAAATGTAGGGCATCTGTGCACCATCTATATCTGCATGGCCCAGAATTGGCAAAGGAGCCAGGGACAATGTGACCAGTGAGAGAGCACTGGATGCCGGTAGTTGGGTTACAGCATCTGGAGAGGACGCAACTCCTGAGGTACTGTGCCACAGAGGAATGACTACTAGTGGTGCTGGCTTGGTCTCCTCTGCACTGGGAACCAGGGGACAGCGAGGGCTTGTGGATGCCAAGGACTCACTTCAGCTGAAAGGGAGCGTTGTTGGCTTCCCAGCAAGAGACACCAACCCTTCATATCAAGCTCCAACTCTACCATCCAGATAGGGCCTGTGCAGAGACTATGGGTTGCTCTCTAAGAGCAACTTAGTTTGTGGGTGTTTGTTGCTGATGGATTAGTTAATTACTCTCTTATTTGGCATTCTCGATTTCTTTGCCTGTTCCCTTCCCTTTACTCCTAAAAAGGACAGGGAAAAATTAAAAGAAAGTGTTGTTAATATTTATTTGCTGGTCCTGGATTCCCGGTTATAAAAATGTAATATCCTAGAGGCTGGAGTAACTGTTACTAGTTTATACTCCCAGCCTCTAAGTGGAGGGGCTACACAAGAATCCAGGGCCTGCTGGTCCTAAGGGGGTGGGGGGAAAGAGTGGGTGTCACTGAGGCCCTGTCTGAACAGGAAAGAATAAGGGATTCAACCACGCTTGGAAATCAGGGGTGCCCCAGAACAGGGGGGTACATTGTCAAGTACAATTTTTATCCAAGGTTTCTTTTCTACAAATTTTAAGTGCATTTAAATTACACAAAAATCTACCTAACAACCTGTTGGGATTAAACAAACAAAAGCCTACTTTGGGCTACAACCCACCCTTCTAGTAACTGGCTGTTGAGCTCTGCCTCCTCCATAGGCAGTGTCAGCTAGGTGTTTTTACAGAATTTCCTGGTGTTCTAGGAATGCCTGAATGGGTCTTCAGTTCCCAGCCCTGCCTCCTTGTCTTGAAAAGCTGAGAGAGATCTCAGCAGGGAGTTAACTTCTTGCTAGCTGGAAATCAAGTTGGGCTTGTAGAACCTTCTTTAAAATATATTCACGTAAATAATTAGGTCCAAAAATGTAAGATGTACTTTCAGTACCAAAGTGTGTTACCTTTATCGCCGAGGTCTCTAAAAAAGGTTGGTCCTGGCTCAGCCTTTGTAACATTTACCAATGTAGCCTCTGCCTCCTTTAAACACACAAATTAAAAAAAAAAAAATCAGTTGTGAAATAGAGTTTTAGTAACAGAAGGAATGAGAGTTCCTTTTGAGAACAGAACATTTTGCTTACCTTTTTTGTCAGTTTCTTGGCCAATGCTGTACCTGTAATAATAATAAAAAAATCATCATTCAGTAACAAACTTTGACTTAAAAAGAAGAACAGGAGTACTTGTGGCACCTTAGAGACTAACAAATTTATCTAAGGTGCCACAAGTACTCCTGTTCTTCTTTTTGCGGATACAGACTAACACGGCTGTTACTCTGAAACTTTGACTTGCAACTTTGATCTGTAGCATTTCTTCAGATTTTTATGAGAAAATGGTAAGTAATATGAAACAGAATATTTTGTAGCCGGCAGTTTGTTTCTAATTCCCTCAATGATCAGGCAAGGACAATGTTCAAAAATAGTATGAATAACCTGTTCAAATGTTCTTGCAACCCAGATGAAACCACAAACTGCTTCAGGTATTTATTACTAGCTCAGCAGTGTGCTTTTGCGTACACTGTGCTATATATCCTGAAACTATTCAGACACATATACGCACATAAAAAGTCAGGCAATGTCAGAATTAAAGTTCTTTTAATGTAGTTTTAAAAATCCAATATCTTAAGTTTTTAAAAAAAAGCAAACGGAAAAAACAAATTTCATTACATGGAACCATACTGATGCCCACGGGTCATCCGCAGGGCCCCCATTCTTACATCTTGACCTGAGTAACTGGTAGCAGTATTAGGCTGCTCTCCTCTGTGTGAGCCAGCCACTACAGGGGGATGACACACATATTAAAGCAGTGATAGGCTTGACAGCTGTGAAACAGAGATGCAGACGTAGGAATCCTGGGTTCAATTCTAGCTTCTGGAGGGAAGTGTATTCTAGTGGTTTAGATCTTTCTGCCCTTGTCACCACAGCCTGTTCCTGCAATGTTTCTATCCCCTCTGTAACTCCTGTCCCTTTTGGGCTCCTATTGCTCCCAGTTTACCTGTCTCCCTTCTTTCCCACCCCCTAACTTCTAATTCATTTCCATACAAGTCAGGTTGCTTCCATCTCCTCCATGCTGCCTGGGTGCATTGAGAACACAGGAGAGAGTCTCCCTGCTCTTGGTTCTGGTGCTTGGTGACACAGTGAATTCAGGCAAGGGGGAGGAACAATTCTAGGCAGGGACAGCTCTGGCTTTTTTGCTGCCCCAGGCAAAAAAGCCTCCTGCCGCCCGCCGCCCCCCCGGCGGGGAGCGCGGCAGCGGAGGGCGCCGGCCGGAGCGCCAGGAGGAGGGCGGAGATCCCGGCCACGACCCTGCTTTCCCCAACTGGCCAGAGCACCAGGAGGAGGGCGGAGAGCCCGGCCGCGGCCCCGTTCTCCCCGGCTGGCCGGAGCGCCGGGGGGAGGACGGCGAGCCCAGACGCGGCCCCGCTCTCCCCGGCAGGCTGGAGCACCGTGGGAGGGCGGAGAGCCCGCTGCGGCTCCGCTCTCCCCGAGTGAGCACCGCCCCCCTCCAGGTGCCGCCCCAAGCACATGCTTGGTAGGCTGGTGCCTGGAGCCAGCCCTGATTCTAGGTAAAGACCCACTCAGTTCCTTGAGTCCCAGGATGGAGCATGTTCAGTTGCTCTGTGGTGACTGTGTATGTGTTCAGTTGGCAATTGCTGCTAGGTGAGGATGGAGCACACTAGTGCAGACAGAATCTTTGACGAATAATGCTCGTGGCCTCTAATAAACTACTGAGCATGTGCTAACTACAATTGCCAGAGGCTTATAACTTGGCCAAATATGGGTGGATTTTCACAGGGATAGCAAAAGGTAACAGTACAACCCCACAGGCAAATTTCAAGTGCCTGCTTCAAATCACTGAGGCGCTAAAACGTCTCAATGAAATGGTCATATGAATTTTTTTTTAAACGTGGACAAAATAATGCATTTCCCCTATCCTTGTTATCTGAAATAGCAGAACCATTTTTGCTGAAAAACTTTCCCCAAAAATTCAGCAGATACCTGCTATAGAACATTCAAAAGTTATAAACTACTGAAATTCTGGTATTTTTTATAGAAAGAGTTGGGAGCCCTCAGCTATAGGTGTTGCTACTCAGCCCACCTTATTTATTTATACATATGAATATCAGTGTATATATGAGTGTATTATACACAGAAATAGAAGATTGGTGAGAGAATATCTTTTATTGGACCAACTTCTGTTGGCAAGAGAGAGAAGCTTTCGATCTTACACAGAGATCTTTTCAGGTCTAGGAAACTTACTCTGAGCATCACAGCTAAATACAACGGTGGAACAGATTGTTTAGCATAATACATATTTCAAGTGACCCGTCAAGGTGAAGTAGCCTGTTAACACTCTTCCAGTCATAGGGGGGAAAGAAAGGGAGCGAGGAAAAAAGACAGTTTGGGGGTAGTGGTTAGTGGTTTACAGATTGTTGTTATAAGCCAAAAATCCAGTATCTTTATTCAGTCCAGAATTTTAAGTGTCTAGCAAAGTTATGAATTTAAACTCCCAGGCTCATCTTTTGAAGTTGTTGCGCAGATTCCCTTGAGAATTAGAACTCACATATGGAGTGATCATTTTGTGAAAAGTGTTTGCCCATGGGTGTTTTTGTCTTTCATCAATTTCCTCTGTGAGTTCATTTGAGAACATAGTGACTTTCTCCTCAGGAAGTTGATGCTACTGTGGGAGTGCTCTAGAGAGAGTTTAATGAATGGGTGGTGGCTATTGAAGTTGAGATGGAAATCTATGTGGGAGTCTAGATCTGTCCAGAATATGAAAATATCATCAATGTACCTCAGGTGTATCATTGGTTTTGTGGTGCATCTGTCCAGAAAGTCTTCCTTAAAGTGGCCCCGAAGAGCTTGGCATACTGAGGAGCCATCCTAGTACACCTGGCTGTTTGGACAAAGTGTTTGTTGTTGAATGTAAAATTGCTATGGGTGAGGAAGAAATAGAAGTTTGCTGATCTGTTTGTGGTGGATATCTGAGAATTGTCCATTGTCTTGTATATACTGTATTTGAGGCAGGCAGCGATGTAGTCATTGGGAGAGATGTTGGTGTATGGGGAGGTGACATGCATGATGGCAAGGATAGTGTTCTGATGGAGGTTGTATTACACACACACACACACACACACACACACACACACACACACCCTTGTATCTTGAAGGATGCCAAAAATTAAGTATTTGAGCTGAAAGATGTTTAACATGGCTAAAATAATGATATTAGTATATTATTACATGAATTCCATTTATATCCAGCACTGAAATGCAGCCATCTTTTGGGCAGGATGTGACAGGTGTTAACACAGCACTGCAATATTTCAGTACATTTTAGGGCAGAAAGTGAGGAAGATTATTGTATCCAGCAGGGGATAGGTGGAACTTACTTAATTAGAATGTGTCCAAGACACTGATTTAAAACCCCTAGCTCTTGTAGACTATGGCTTTGGATCCTATAAAGCTGAGGTCCAAACCGCTTGGTTATTAATTTCCTCAGAAAGATGGCATCTCCAACAGCACAGGGCTCTCTAACATGGGATTAAATATCAGTGCAGCAGCTGCAGTGGTGCTTGGGGACCATGAACCAAGGAGCCCTGCAGGATAGAATGAGGCAGGACGTAAGACTTCCCATTCACTTCTCTGACTGACCTGCAGGAGTAGACAGTGGGAAGCAGCTGAAGCAGTTGGGGAGCTGGTGGGCAGAACTGAAGATCTGGAGAAATAGGGAAAGCAACTACACCACCACTTTCATTGCAAGAAACTCTTGGGAAACCACCAACATCTGCTTTAAAGCCAGTCATCTGCTCATGTGTCTGGTTAATGGCATTTGCATCCACCCACACATTCTCTCCACTCCCATGGTGGCCCAGGGAACAGCTAGCCATAGGAGTACCACATGTCAGAAGGCAGCCACCCACTCAGAGGAAAACAAGCAGCAAGCTCTTGCCAACTTCCAAAATAAATGTACAGAAACCAAGAGGCTCAAGAAGGAGAGGCGCAGAGCACTGCAGACTGGAGTAGGAAAATAAGCAAAGCCACTACTGTGTGTGTGTGTGTGTGTGTGTGTGTGTGTGAGAGAGAGAGAGAGAGAGAGAGAGAGAGAGAGCAGGGGCATAACTACTGACAGAGAAGGAAGAGTACCACCTTCTGAATCACCAACACCACTATCTGCCATTTTCCCTTGGAAGCTTCCCGTCCTGGTACTATCAAGGATATAACCAGGAGATGGGCAGTTGGGCTAATGGTTGGAGCCATGGGGTTCGCCAGGCCTGGAGGTTAGACCGCAACTGAGTTGGAGTCAAGAATGAGGGCCATGGGACATATGGGCGTGGTAGTCGAGAGCAGAGCTAAAGGTCACAAAAGACAGTTACCTTTTCCATAACTGGTGTTCTTCGAGATGTGTTGCTCATGTCCATTCCATATTAGGTGTGTGTGCTCGCCACATGCACTGGTACCGCAAGTTTTTCCCTCAGCAGTATCAGTAGGGGACCGGCTCAGGCGCCCTCTGGAGTGGCGCCCGAATGGCGTGGTATAAGGGGTGCTGCCGGCTCCTCCCACCCTCAGTTCCTTCTTGCCAGAAACTCTGACAGTGGGGAAGGAGGACAGGTTGAGGAATAGATATGAGCAACACATCTCAAAGAACACCAGTTACAGAAAGGTTACTGTCTTTTCTTCTTCGAGTGCTTGCTCATGTCCATTCCATATTAGGTGACTCCAAAGCAGTACCCCTGGAGGTAGGTAGGAGTTCATGGACGTGTTGATTGCAATACAACTCTGCCGAACCCAGCGTCATCCCTGGCCTGCTGAGTGATGGCATAATGAGCTGTTAACGTGTAAACAAAGGACCACGTTGCGACTCTACAGATGTCCTGGATAGGGATGTGCACCGGAAAGGCTGCTGAAGATGCCTGAGCTCTAGTCGAGTGGGCTCTGACAATCAGGGAAGTGGGACCCCCGCCAGGTCATAATAGGTCCTTATGTATGAGGTGATCCAATTGGAAATCCTCTTTGAGGACACCAGAAGGTCCTTCATCCCATCCGCTGTAATGATGAAGAGCTGAGTTGACTTATGGAAAGGCTTGGTATGTTCTAAGTAAAAAGCCAAGGCCCTTTGGACATCCAGTGCATGAAGACGCCTCTCTTCGCTGGTCTTGTGCAGTTTGGGACAGAACACCGGGAGGAAGATGTCCTGGCTCATATGGAAGATAGATACCATCTTTGGCAGGAAGGCCGGGTGGGGCCCCAGCTGAACCTTGTCCTTGTAGAAGACTGCGTACGGTGGTTCTGAGGTCAAGGCTTTAATTTCAGATTCTTGTCTCGCTGACGTCACCACCACCAGGAAAACGACCTTTCATGACAGGTGGGGAAGGGAGCAGGAACCCAGCGGCTCAAAGGGTGGGCCTGTGAGCCTACAGAGGACCAAGTTAAGATCCCACTGCGAGACAGAAGTCTGTACCTGCAGGAAGAGTCTCTTGAGTCCTCTCAAGAATCTGACCATCATGTCATGGGAAAACACCATCTGGCCTTGGATCGGCAGGTGAAAAGTGGAGATAGCCACGAGATGCACTCTAATGGAAGAGTGAGCCAGACCCTGGTTCCTCAAATGAGGCAGTTAGTCTAAGACAATCTGTATGGGAGAACACAAGGGAGAGAAGCTATGCTTGGACGCCTAGCAGGAAAACCTCATCCACTTGGCCAGGTAAGTCAGTCTAGTTGAGAGCTTCCTACTTCCCAGGAGAACCTGTTGGACCTCCTCCAAACAAGTCCGTTTCTCTGGGTTCAGCCACCCAGCATCCACACCGTGAGGTGGAAGAACACGAGGTTGGGGTGAGCTGACCATGGTCCTGTGACTGCAGGTCTGGTTAGTCGGGTAGGGGCCAGGGAGGGGCTGCTGCAAGGTTCATGAGCATGCCGAACCAGTGCTGGCAAGGCCACGCCGGGGTGATCATGATCACCTGCGTCTTGTCTCTCTTGATCTTTGCCAGGACCCTGCTGTTGAGTGGAATCAGAGGGAATGCATACATCAGGCTCCCTGATCATGACAGGGGGAAGGCATTGGAGAGGGAGTCCTTGCCCAGACCTTGTCGAGAACAAAACCGGTGGCATTTCCTGTTCTATCTGGTGGCAAACAGGTCCACTTGGGGAGTTCCCCATCTTTGGAAGATCATGCAAGCTACCTCTGGGTGGAGTGACCACTCGTGATGAGAGGAGAAGTCCCCGCAGAGCTGGTCCACCAGTATTCTTGATGCCGGGAAGGTGACAAGCTTCGAGGTGGATTTTGTGACTGATGCAGAAGTCCCATAGATGGAGTGCCTCTTGACAGAGAGCTGACAAGCCCGCTCCCCCTTGCCTGGTGATGTAGAACATCACGCTGTATTGTCCGTCAGGACTCGCACCACCTTGCCCAACAAGTGGGGCAGAAAGACTCCACATGCCAGCTGGACTGCTCTGAGCTCCTTGATGTTTATATGCAATTTTGCCTCCTTTGGGGACCACATCCCCTGAGTCTGGAGGTTGCCGAGATGCACCCCCCAGCCAAGGTCTCATGCGTCCGATACCAACATGATGGAGTGAGGGGGGGTTGTCGAACGGAACCCCATCCAGGACTGTCCTGCGGTCGATCCACCAACGTAGTGAGGTAAGCATCGCCTGGAGAATGACAACAATCTTTTCCAGGAGGTCCCGGGAATAGACCATCCCCAGCCATTGTTGTATGGGCTGCATCCGGAGCCTGGCATGGCCGACAACGCAAGTGCATGCTGCCATGTGACCCAGCAGGCGCAGACAGACCCTGGCCATAGTCAGGGGAAACGCAGAGATTTCTGTGATGAGATCTGTCAATGTCTGGAACCTTTCCAGCAGCAGGAACGCTCTGGTGCAGATCAAGTCAAGGACTGCTCCGATGAACTTTATCCTCTGCACTGGTACTAACATCAGTTTTTTTCGTTTACCAGGAGGCCCAGGGAGCAGCACATGGCTTGAAGCACCTTGGCATCCCTTTGGACTTGAGACCTGGAGGTGCCCTTGACCAGTCAGTTGTTGAGGTACAGGTAGATCTAGATACCCTGGCGCCTGAGGTAAGCAGCTACCACGACATGCACTTGGGTAAACACTCTCGGTGCTGTTGTCAAGCCGAACGGGAGGACCGCAAACTGGTAGTGGTGGGGCCCCACCGTAAATTGGAGGAAGCATCTGTGTCCTTGAAAGATCGCTGTGTGGAAGTATGCGTCCTTCAAGTCGAGGGTGGCATACCAGTCTCCCGGATCCAGGAAGGGGATATTAGAAGCCAGGGAAACCATACGGAACTTTTAATTCTTTAGGTGCTTGTTGAGGTCTTGCAGGTCCAGGATAAACCATAGACCGCCCTTAGCCTTTGGGATTAAAAAGTACCGGGAATAGAACCCTTTGTTCCTGTACTCGAGAGGAACTTCTTCCACCGCATCTAGCTGTAGTAACCCCTTTACCTCCTGCGTGAGGGGACTCTCGTGAGAGGGGTCCCTGAAGAGGGACGGGGAAGGTGGGTGGGAAGGGGGGCATAGAAAGGAACTGGAGGGTATAACCCTGTTCCACTGTGCTGAGGATCCAACGGTCTGAAATTATAGCAGCCCAAGCAGGGAGGGAAAGGTGGTGGCAGAACAATGGGAAAGATGGATCCAAGAAATAATCTGGTATGTCGCCCTCGGGCGCACCCTCAAAACGATCGTTTGGTCCCTTGCTTGGTACGAGTCGAGCCCAACTGGGCAGAGGGTGGAAGTGGGTGGTTCTGATGGCACGTAAAGCTCTTGGCTCATTTAGGATTGGGGGGGAGGGATTGCTCAGTGATTTGAGCATTGGCCTTTTAAACCCAGGGTTGTGAGTTCAATCCTTGAGGGGGGCCACTTAGGGATCCAGGGCAAAAATCAGTACTTGGTCCTGCTAGTGAAGACAGGGGGCTGGACTCGATGACCTTTCAGGGTCCCTTCCAGTTCTATGAGATAGGTATATCTCCATAAAAAAACATGTATATTTGTGGGACTGGTCTTGCTGAGGCTGGCTCCTGTGGCCCTGAGGTTGCTGCGGTTTGAACTGCTTATGTGCTGGAGCTGGGACGTAGAGATCCAGGGTTTTCAGGGTGGTGCAGGAGTCCTTGCAACTTGCTTTTTGCTCTACAAATAGGGCTTGGTCATCGAAGGGCAAGTCCTGCATTGACTGCTGGGCCTCAGGGGACAACCCAGAGAGGAGCAGCCAGGAGGCTCACCGCATGGAGATAGTGGAAGTCATGGCGTGGGCAGCAACATCAGCGGCGTCAGACACCGTCTAGAGGGCCGCGGTCATGCCCTCATCAAGGATCGCTTGGAACTCCATCTTGGAAGCCTCGGGGAGAGACCTTTCAAACTTGGCCATGGCTTGCCACATACTGAAGTCATATCGGCCAAGGAGGGCTTTATTTTTGAGGGTGGCCCTGGGTTGCCCTTGCCTCTCCTTGTGGTTAACCGCCTCATTCACAAGGGAATTGGGGGCTGGGTGGGGGTACAAGTACCCATGCCCCTTGGTTGGCACAAAGTACTTGCGTTCGGCCCTCTTAGAGATAGGGGCCAGGGAAGAGGGGGTCTGCCACAGGGCATTAGTGATTTTGGAAATTCCTTCACAAACGGGTAGAGCCACCCTGGCAGGGGCCGAGGAGAAGAGGACGTCAAACTGAGCCTCTGATGGCTCTTTCAGTTTCTCTGCCTGAAGCCCCAGGTTGGAAGCGACCCTCTTCAAAAGTTCCTGGTGTGCTTTGGCATCATACTGAGGAACTGGGTGAAGGGGCCCCGTGATAGCCTCGTCTGGCAATGAAGAGGATGATGCCAGTGCTGCGGGAACCTCCACTGCCCTAGGTGGTTCAGCAGCTTGCTCCCCTGCGTCCTCCTGGCCTGTGGGGTCTTACCCCACAAAGCCTTGAGAACCGGAGGGGGATGGGATACCAAGGCTACTGGCCTTTCCAACGCTCCCAACACTGACTGAGGAGTCTGGGAAGGTTGGGTGAAGGATTGCACAGGTTCCAAGGTGCCAGCCACTGCGCTTGGGGCCATGGGACAGGTTTTGGTGCTGATGATGTAGCGGACACTGCAGGTGCTGGGGCTTGTCCTGCAGTCAGGGAACCTCGCTCCGTGAGCTATAAGTGGAGCGGTCAGTGCTGGGTGACCAAAGTCATGCGGAGTGGTGGCTCTTGTCTGACTGGTGCTGGTCACTGTGTCCCGAAGTTGACCTGTCCGAGCGAGTGGGGGTCTTGGGGACCGACGACGTTTGGGAGATCTGCGTTGGACACCCGGCGAGCCACGCCTCATGCTACTTGACTGGTACCAGGACATCGAACGGGACCAGGAACTACTATGGGCTGGTTGCCAGGAGGATCTTCCTGAGTAGGGCGACCTACTTCTTGGAGATGGGTGATGACAGTCCAGCAATCGGCGGTCTCTGGTCCCTGATCAGTCCCGTGATTGATTCCCTCAGAGACGGTTGGGGCCTGTCCCAGAGTTCTTGCCGGGTGGCATGCGCCTCAGAGGGTCTGCGCCAATCTACCAGCGAGGTACGCCTTGAGTCCCTCGATCAGTGCCCTCTGTGTGGGAACCGAATAGGGTTCCGCTGAGCCTGCCTCTCTAGTCCTGAGGCATGACTGCTTCAGGTGGGCAAGCAATGGCGGGACGTCCCTCTCGATAGAGAATGGTGCCGCTGAGGTGGGGACACATGCATAGGTCCCAACATGGGTTTTCCCCGAGACTGGGGTACCGCTGGAGCCTGTGTGGGTGGCACCGGGAGTGTCAGGATTTCCTGAGCTGCCTGAAGGGCTTCAGGTTTCGACGACACCAGAAGCTGGCCAGGGCCTGCACTACTATCTGGAGTTGCAGGCAAAGGATGGGATGGACTGCACTACTCGACTTGAGTTGGGGTCCGACTTCCCAAAGGAGGGGTGTTGAGCTGCCCGGCATGGGTCATAGATTCATAGATTCTAGGACTGGAAGGGACCCCGAGAAGTCATCGAGTCCAGTCCCCTGCCCTCATGACAGGACCAAATACTGTCTAGACCATCCCTGATAGACATTTATCTAACCTACTCTTAAATATCTCCAGAGATGGAGATTCCACAACCTCCCTAGGCAATTTATTCCAGTGTTTAACCACCCTGACAGTTAGGTCTTGGCTTGCCCTCAGCCCTCTCCTTTTCCTTGCAGGAGGTAGGAGATCTTCCTCTCACAGTCTTTTTCAGCTTCTTGACCAGAGCCATGGAGGGTACTGGTGCCGGCTCGTGGATGAATCAATCATAGAATCGTAGAATATCAGGGTTGGAAGGGACCTCAGGAGGTCATCTAGTCCAACAGCCTGCTCAAAGCAGGACCAATCCCCAACTAAATCATCCCAGCCAGGGCTTTGTCAAGCCTGACTTTAAAAACCTCTAAGGAAAGAGATTCCACCACCTCCCTAGGTAACCCATTCCAGTGCTTCACCACCTTCCTAGTGAAATAGTTTTTCCTAATATCCAACCTAGAACTCCCCCACTGCAACTTGAGACCATTGCTTCTTGTTCTGTCATCTGCCACCACTGAGAACAGCCTAGCTCCATCCTCTTTGGAAACCCCCATCAGATAGTTGAAGGCTGCTATCAAATCCCCCCTCACTCTTCTCTTCTGTAGACTAAATAAGTCCAGTTCTCTCAGCCTCTCCTCGTAAATCATGTGCCCCAGCCCCCTAATCATTTTCGTTGCCCTCCGCTGGACTCTCTCCAGTTTGTCCACATCCTTTCTGTAGTGGGGGTCCAAAACTGGATGCAGTACTCCAGATTTGCCTCACTCGTGCTGAATAGAAAGGAATAATCACTTCCTTCGATCTGCTGGCAAAGCTCCTACTAACACAGCCCAATATGCCGTTAGCCTTCTTGGCAACAAGGGCACACTGTTGACTCATATCCAGGTTCTCATCCACTGTAATCCCCAGGTCCTTTTCTGCAGAACTGCTGCTTAGCCAGTCAGTCCCCAGCCTGTAGCAGTGCATGGGATTCTTCCGTCCAAAGTTCAGGACTCTGCACTTGTCCTTGTTGAACCTCATCAGATTTCTTTTGGTCTAATCCTCCAAGTTTTTCCTAATATCCAACCTAAACCTCCCCTGCTGCAACTTGAGTTCATTACTCCTTGTTCTGTCATCTGCCACCATTGAGAACAGCCGAGCTCCATCCTCTTTGGAACTCCCTTTCAGGTAGTGCTGGCGGAGCACTGCGAATGGAGGCCGCGGTGCTCAGTGCGGAGTCGGACCGCTGCTCCAGTGCCGGAGTGAGTGCCTGTAAGTGGATATCGCGCTCCTTCTTTGTCCTAGGTTTGAAGGACTTGCAGATATGGCACTTATGTGCCCCTCGCCTAAACACCTTAGATAGCTGGTTTGTGGATTGCTGACAGGCATAGGCTGTTTGCAGTGATTGCAGGGCTTAAAGCCTGGAGACCGGGGCATGCCCCGTCCCCCAGCTGAGTCCCATTCAGGACTAGAACTTCAAGAACTACTACTAAGGGTAACGAATTCAACTACTAACAATATACAACTATTTTACAGGTTTTTCAAAGTTCTCAAGAATGGCGAACAAAACAATGCTAGCTAAAGCAGCAGACTTTCCAGCACCGTCACTGGCGGCAAGAGGGAACCGAGGGTGGGGGGACCCAGCAGCGCCCCTTATACCGTGCCATGAGGGCGCCATTCCAGAGGGCGCCAGGGCCGGTCCCCTACGGATACTGCTGGGGGAAAACTTCCGGCACCAGTGCATGTGGCGAACACACACCTAATATGGAATGGACATGAGCAAGCACTCGAAGAAGAACCAAGGATCAGAAGCTGAACACTCGAGCCAATGGGTGAGCCAGAGATTTGGTCAAGAAGTGGAGACAGGGATGTCAAAGATGGAGAAGGGTAAGGGCTGAAGGGGCACAAGAGCAGGTGGGGCAGGAGCAAGTGCAGCTGCAGGTTGGGAATATGTTGAGCAGCCAGTGAGCTCTGGCTGTTGCTGGGTTAAATAGTAGTTAGTTTTGCCCCTCCACCAATCAGGAAGTGAAGTCAGTTAGGCAGCCCCTGTTAGGATCAGCTGTGTTCAGTGTGTTGCTAGGAGACTGCCCCTACTGCAGCTGGCTCCCTGACAGGCACAGAGCTGACCTCACAGTGCTTAGCTCAGCAACTTTGTCACAGGTGATGCTCTTATGCTGTTACAGGAACCATTTGCTGAAAACTGTTCAAATATGCTGATTTACAACGATAAATTATGCTAGGTATGATTAGTAAGGATCCCCACTATAATGTCCATAATACAAAAGGCCATCTTAAATCATGGAAGTTATAAGCTGCAGACCAGGTAACAATGTATGTATTTTATCCTTTGAAGAAAAAAAAAATGTATCCAGGTGATGCTTGTTTCCAGTTAATTTTTTCATCTGAATGGACTGCAGAAAAGCTGGGTAGGCAGGCAGACTGATGAACTTGTCTACTAAGAAAGGAGAGCTTTTAGCAGCCAAACTGGACATGTGAGCAGAATGGCCAGGGAAGAAGAGTGACATCAACTGGGGTTGGGGGAGAGAAACTGAGCAGCCAAACTAGGAAGGAAGATATGAATTGTGAAGGGTAGGAAAGAGAACAACATGAAGTAAAGAGAAAGACAGTAGGAGAGGGAGGTTTGAGAAGCAAATGAAAACACTTTACCACTATTCTTAGTACAGGGAATGCTGCAAATACTGGGTGTAGTAATGCTGATTTCTTTGGTTTAATGGCACCCATTATAAATAAGTTTAAAAAATCTATATTGTTACAATTTATTCAAATTAATGTGGTGTACTGATTCATAGACAGTAAGCAAAAATTCATGGAAAGTAGTAACCTTGTTGAACAGAAATTTCAAATTATGCAGCATTATTAGTTTGTATATTGTCATGTGATTAGTATAGACTATTACAATAGAGATTTTAAGGTCTTTTTAACAACAAACTGCATACAGGAGTCTCTTTCCAATTTTTTTTTAAATATTGTATAAGATTTGAATCCAGTTATCCTCTGAATACAGTAGCCATACACATCATTTGGAAAACAAGCTTAAACCAATGACTAAATTTCACACAGAGAAATATTGTAATTACTACTGTAGTTTTCATAATATTTCTTACACAACAGTTTAGCCCTCAGTGCTTGTCATTGATTCAGTTTCTCACAAGGAGTTCTCTTTGGAACTCTAACAAGGTCAGCTTTGCTAATATCATGCACTGGCCCATCAAATGTGTGGCTCTCTGAAGAACAATGTCTTCTAAGGTCTTGTCTACATTGGTTAGGGAAACAAGGTTAGCTCCTGTCTAGTAAGAGCCATGCTTCAACATGGTTTGCTAGAGAGGCGCCAACAGTTTCCCTAGCCAGTGCAGATGAGGACTTAAAAGCATGCCATTAATATGATTTATTTTAAAAAGGGGCCCCTTGCATCCCTAAAAGATTATGGGAACATGTTAAAACTATCATTCCTGACACTTGATCATATATACCAAGACCCAACCCTTTGTCTGAGGAATACAGATGGGGATATAACTAGAACCTATTTGTTGAGTAGCAAAACTTATGAATGCAGTTTTCTGCAATTTTAGTCTAATTCAAAAACAGTGTATTTTTATACACACCCACAAATCAAAGATTAGAAAACTCATTTACAGTAATAAGTAGAACTTCAGTGCCTTAAAATGTAATTTTGAATTTTTATTTTTATGAGCATGGAAGAATGGAAAATAATTCTCTTGCTACAGATTTTCCAAGCCATGGTGGAATTTTGGCTCAGGAAATAAACTGAAAGTTTTTAAAGTCCCCTCCTATCTAAGAGATTCCATCATCTGATTTTCACTATTTACAGTGGATCTACAAAGCAGCAATCAGGTACAAGAACATCTTGTTACAGGCAAAGGGCCATTTTAGCTTTACGAGTGAAGCTGCATTAAAAACATCAAGCGTACATGAGAGTAAAAAAAATTTATTTGCCTCCAGCCAAGAAAATGTAGTTGGTTGACAACCATAACTAAGAAAACACCACCAAGAGCAGCTACTTCAGTTTTAATTTGCCATAGGCAAGCACGGTCTTTTGTCACGTACATTTTTGACAATAGAAATGTTTCCATCATCTATCATCTCTTTACACTAACATGCAGAATGAATTTGACATCAGTGCTAGAATTAGTATTAGAACAGTACTGAATTAAACAAGTGCACGCTTGCACTCAGTAACACCTATTACTTTCATAGGGTTAGAAAAGGCTTAAAACTGACAGAACTGATAAGATTCTTTTGCTCTGACAATACCTTTTATGAACAAAGTCACTAAGATTTCCCATTTTGATGATAAAAATCAAACGCCGAAGTAAGTGGGAAACTTAACTCACACTCTGAACAAAGCAGAATTTTTCATGTCTGTATATTTATTTGTTTTTAAATAAGGAAAATTCCATGCAAACTAAAAAATATATATAAAACCCCACCATACACTAAATGCCATGTCTTAAATTTAGAACAATTGCCCAACAGATATTTTTGTTCAGGAAATTAACAGACTACCATCACCTTGACTTAGCAAAGTTACTGAGAAAATTTCAGTAGGATACCATTTTGGCTATATTTCCGATGCAGACACAGCAATACCTAGCTTAGAAAAAATAACAAACAAGATTTCTCTCAAAATCTGCTTTTTAGTTGTTGCCACCCATGCTACTTTTGTTGGAGTTTGGCAAATGCAATACCTCATCAGCATTCCTCACATGTTACAGCTTCTTCTCTAAAGAATAAAGAGAGCAGGATTAATTGAAGTTACAATAGCATTAACTCAGGCTCTGATCCTGCAATCTGTTCCCTGTAGGTATAGTTGCTGAAGTGGTGTGGAGTCCCACTGCAGTGGGGCTTTACACAGATTCAGGGGTCAGAGTATGTGGATCAGATTCCAGGATTGGGGCCTAATTAAAACATTTACTTTACTTAAAACAAAGTTAAAATTAGCCTAAAAGCATGGGAACATCACATTACTCTGACCTATTGGATTTGGGCCTTCAGATAAACAGGGAGTTTTCAAAAATAGCATCTTATTTTTCATAATAAAATCAACAAATTTTACATAGTGCTTATTCACGACAGTAGTTGCAATAGCTGTTCCCCTCACCCTCTTGTAAATTAGAAACACTAACACTTTCCACAAAGTGGCATGAAGGTCAATGCTAAAATGTGAGTGGAAGTGGTTATATTTGTGTGTATACACTTATGCACACACAAAGTATCTATCTCACATATGGTGTGCATTTATGTTTTTATTTCACACTTTGATAGCAGGGGACTGGACTCAATGACCCATGAAGGCCCTTCCAATCTTACGTTCCTAGGATAGACAAAGATGCCAGTTGGCCACATCAGTATCATGACAGTACATATTTTAGTACTATTGCTCTCTTCACAGGTTAACAACTAATTAAATCATGTCACATGACCCATCTGGTGCAGTGTCTTTGCTTTTCTCCTATTTGGCTGGGATTGAGACTTGAGAGCATGTGCTGGGTAGACAAGTTAAAATAAGGGTGAATCTTGTGGGATGGTTCTTGATGGTATGCTAGGGCAGTCCCTAATTCCCACACTGAGACATCTCTCTACTTTTTAGACTCATAGACTCATAGACTCATAGACTTTAAGGTCAGAAGGGACCATTATGATCATCTGGTCTGACCCCCTGCATGCTGCAGGCCATAAAACCGTCCCTACCTCTTCCCTGGACTCTGCTGTTGAAGTCCCCAATCCTGTTTTTAGTGACTTCAATCGGCAGAGACCCTCCTGCTAGCGATCCCTGCCCCATGCTGCGGAGGAAGGCGAAAAACCTCCAGAGGCTCAGCCAATCTGCCCTGGAGGAAAATTCCTTCCTGACCCCAAATATGGCGATCAGTAAGACCCCGAGCATATAGGCAAGAGTTTCCAGCCTGACCCCTGTTAGCCATTTTACTATTTACCTACCATTGCTTGGTTTTCCTTGACCACTATGTTTTACCATTAAACCATTCCCTCCATAAACTTATCTAACTTAATCTTAAAACCAGACAGGTCCGTCGCCCCCACCGTTTCCCTCGGAAGGCCGTTCCAATATTTCACCCCTCTGACGGTCAGAAACCTTCGTCTAATTTCAAGCCTGAACTTCCCCACGGCCAGTTTATATCCATTCGTTCTCGTATCCACATTAGTACTAAGCTGGAATAATTCCTCTCCCTCCCTTGTATTAATCCCTCTAATATATTTAAAGATAGCAATCATATCCCCCCTCAGCCTTCGCTTTGTCAGACTAAACAACCCAAGCTCCTCTAGTCTCCTTTCATACGACAGGTTTTCCATTCCTCTGATCATCCTAGTGGCCCTTCTCTGCACCCGTTCCAGTTTGAGTTCATCTTTTTTAAACATGGGAGACCAGAACTGCACACAGTACTCCAAATGGGGTCTCACCAGCGCCTTGTACAACGGAAGCAGGACCTCTTTATCCCTACTAGATATACCTCTCCTAATGCATCCCAAGACAGCATTGGCTTTTTTCACTACCACGTCACATTGCCGACTCATAGTCATCCTGCGGTCTACAAGGACCCCTAGGTCCTTCTCCTCTTCCGTTACTTCTAACCAATGCGTCCCCATCTTGTATCTAAAATTGTTATTAGTTATCCCCAAATGCATCACCTTACACTTTTCACTATTAAATTTCATCCTATTTCTGATACTCCAATTCACAAGCTCATTCAAGTCTCCCTGCAGAATATCCCTATCCTCCTCCGAATTTACAACGCCTCCCACCTTTTTGTCCAAGAGATCCTCAGTTTGAGGATTACTTTTGGACGCCTTCACCTCAAACTAATTCTGCGTTTCATGCAGCTCTAGTAATGTGACTGCAAACATTCATCTTCGATCTAGAACTTATTGCGTTCTATTATTGTGATAGAATATGTGCATACGTTCACTCTAGCAGATGACCTGTGTCTTAGTCACTGGATAGAGACATGGACCTAAATTTACAAGAGTGACTAATGATCGTGGGTGCCTAAATTACTGGGTGCACAACTTGAGACATGTTAAAGGGGCCTGATTTTCAGAGCCTATGTGCTCAGCATATAATTATTTTCAGTACACACAAAACTTTGAAGAAAATCCAATCTGCTGTCATGTGCTCCTGGGAAATGCACCTAAAGATTACAATGGGCAGTGTCAGGGTATGGCTATACTTTGAGCTGGGAATATTATTCCCAACTCAAGGAGACTCTCTCAAGCTCCCTGTCATCAAGCTAGTGTTCTAAAAATAGAATGTAGCCACGGCAGTATGAAAAGTGGGAAAGGCTAGCCACTCAGAGTGAGTGCCCATCAGAGATGACAGGCAGGTACTTGGGACGGCTAGTCTCTCCTGCCACTTGCACTTTATATTTTTAGTGCACTAGCTTGATGACAGCTAGATAAAATATGTCTCCTCAAGCTGGGACTCACACCCCAAGCTCAAAGTGTAGACATATCCTTAGAACAAGGAAAAAAATTAACCCCAAGAAGAGAGGAAAAATGGTTTTGGGGTTAAGTCACAGAACTAAGGCTCGGGAGAGCTGGGTTCAATTCCTAGCTATCCCTCAGACATCTTATGTGAGCTTGGACAAGTCAATCTCTCTGCCTGTTTTCCTGTAAAACACACTATAATACTCCTTTGTCCTATCCTTTGTCTGTCTTGTTTATTTAGACTTTAAGCTCTTTGGGACAAGGAGTGTGTTACTATGTGTTTGTAACAGTGTCTGCCACAAGAGAGACAAGGTTATGAATGGTGGCTCTAGTTTATACTGTAATAGAAAGAAAATTCAGGGATAAACAATTTATTCTTTAAAATCTATTTTTGAAACACTCATCTGGGGAGAGTAGTAGGCTAAAAAAATCTTAAAGAAAAATCAAAGCCTCTTATGGAGTCAGTCTACAAGTCCTGATCAGCTGTGAAAAATCCTGAAAAGACAATATCTGATCAATAAATCAGAGCAGGGTTAAAACAATGAGTTGAGTTAATCTAACTCTAGCTAGCAATCACTTACTGATGCCATGAATTGCCAAATGAAAAAGTAATTGATACAAGCCCTCAGAATCACCCGAATTTGCAACTTTGAATTAAAAACAAATATAACCAATGTAATGGCTGATTTTAAGAAATAGAAAATCAAAAATCTCTGATATGATGATTTATAGAGCATAGTTTTGTATCTTTCAGAAATGTATATGAACATTATTTATTTAGTGCAATAGTTTTACTGAGGAAATAAGTAGTTTATGCACACGCCCGGGTTGAGGCTAACTTTGGCAGATCTTCACTTCAGAGGAGTAGTTGCGTCACACCCCAGAAATACCAGAAGATTTCTTTATGAGTAAGGCCGCCTGGGATTGAGAGGGTGGGAAGCTGTTGTAGGGAGATAACATCAAAGGATAACATGATCTGTTAGGAAACTGAAACAGACTGAAATTTCCAGGAAAGCCTATTTTCATAAAATGCTAGAATTTTTGAAAGAGATGGTAAGTTACCAACAATAATTAAGAATTCCCGAAATGATCAATGGCTTTATGGTCATTAATCAGTCTATCTAGGTACATACTTGATTCTCATCTGAGCACCTCCCAAATGAAAAATGTTACAAACACATTATCTCCTTTCTCTGACTATAAAGGTAGCTTGAAAGGTAAATTTGTGTGTGCGTAAGTTTATGGGGAAAATTTATTGTGAAAAGCTAAATTTAGATGTGGATTTTGCATTTAGTTCTGAATCTAGTGAAGTTAGTGGTCAGTTCTTATATCTTACTGAAGTGAGTTCCACAGCATTGATTCAGCTTCCCTGAAGGTTCTGTCTCATGCACTCAATATCTTTGACTCTACCCTGAAATAAAGTGGGAACAAATACTATAGTGTTATATATTATTATGCTTTATACTATGTGTTCTACTTCTCTTATAACCAAAAACTAGTTTTGAGATCATTTTACCATAGGAGTACATGCTAGGAAAAGAACTATATATATAGGGGCATTACACACACACAACCATCTCAATCTGGTAGTGCCCCGAGGACCCGATTGGTGGTGGGGTTCCCACTGTGCAAGGCATCATATCTCAGATGCAGTCAACTAGATAGGAAGTAGATGTTCACAAAATGCCTCCCACCAAAATTTAAACTGGTTCTAGGAGATATAGCATAATTTGATTTTTTAAAAATAATTTTGACAGATAATATTATTTATTTTAAAAGATTTTTTTTCAATTTTTATTGATTTAAAATTTCACTCTTGCAGAAAGTTATGGAGTGGGTATCAGATAGTAATTATTTAATGAAAGTATCTGTTAAGATTCAAAACCACCAAAACTCAAATTGTTAGCATCCCATGTCAAAATATACAAAGTAAATATCCTTAAATCAAACCCTAAGAAGTTCTCAAATAGCATTTTTCTTACTTTGCCTATCTGTAAATTTTGTTTATTATTGATGGAGATATCTTTTTGTCAGTTTGCGTGTATACAGTGAAATCAATGTTTACTGACATTTACTAATTAAAAATCAAATCCTTCTAAATCTAGAAGATATATTGTATGGAAAGTCTTATTTAGTATGACAAAAATTATCACTTTTTTTTCTGGCACCTAAAAAATAATAAAAAAAAAAATCACACACAGATAACTAAGGGCTGCTCATAAAAGATAAAAATCACTGTTAATTATTATGAACTGGATTCTCTGGTTGGCTAAGGCCACTTTTCACTCTTTGGAGAGGACTGGCGGAGAATTCACCCTGTGCATGGGAACTTACCACTGGTATAAATCTACTCAGTCGCACCTGAAGTAAAGGGAAGGAAAGAGTGTTCCAGTGGTGGGTGGATGGCTTGGCTGGAGTGAAGAAATAAAGGCCTATGTCTTTATGTGGACAACAGAAACTACTTTTACTAACATGGATTTTATCTTTTTTCTTCCTTTGATCTTGTTTATCCTCTAACCAGAAACTGCAAATCATATTAAACTGTGCCAAATTTTGTGAAATAATTGTATGATTTAATCTCTGCACTTTGATATGCAATGAATATTTTGGCATACAAGAACCACAAGAATTAGTTACTGAGGCCAGAAAAGTCCAATCGGGTCATCCAGTCTGACATCCTATTCCTAGTAGGATTCTTACTCGTGCTATTTATATACATATATACACATATGCCAAGATATATTAGTGTTAAACTGTAATTCCAGGTTTGAAAGACAAAGGAAACAGTTCAATTTTGTTACCTTGTGAAAATTCAGATGCAACAATTCCCAAAACTTCCTACACTGTGTACAAACTTTAGGATAATGTTGATACTGCTCATTCCTAATGGAGCAAAAAGTTTAATAACAATACAACTTCAAAATACAAAATTTGAAACATTTTGTGAAAAATGTCAACTTATTCATGGGATCGGTATGAAAAATGTAGTGCTCTTACCATAATTCTATTCAGATGTAGAGCATTTATAGTGCTTGTATCCAAGCAATAAATAGCAGAGGTATTAGTCCATCAAGACAATTTAGACTACTTCAGAGAGTAAGTAACCAGGAGCAGTGACATTTCACATAAATTGAGTGTGGCCTCGAGAGTCCCGTAAATATAAAAAGTTATTTGGATCCAGTTCATCTAGTTGTCCATTTATTATTTTTCATTTCATCCTATCACATTATCAACATTATCTACAGCATCTTCAATGTTTTCTTTTTTGTTACAACAATATATTTTCTTTAAAGGATTAATTTGCTTTCATTACAGCAGCAAAAAGTGAAAATTTTCACAAATATTGCAGAAAAAGTTACTTTATAGAGTCAATAATTAGTTGGAAAGAACAGTGGAATTCTGCTAGGAGGATCAGTTTGGGAATCTCCCATCTCAGTCTTTCTATCATTACATCTCAATAATCCCTAGTCAGAGCCTTGAAAAAGGTGGCATTCATCCATCTACATGTCTATTATGAGATCTGGAAATCTCACCCAGCAGGATGCCTGATTTCTACCCTTCCTTCATTTCCAAAGGTGCTGATAATCCTTGCTCCCTCTTGCTTGCTGTTAATTCTTTTCTCCATCAAGCCAGCCTTCTTTTTAAAGCTGCCCATGTTCCACTGCCAAAACATCTCTCCCACCACACTACTGTTACTATTTTCTTTCCAGTGTTGCCAACTCCAGTGAATTTATTGCAAATGTTTTGGTTCTTGCTGCACATAGTCTTACAAAAATACGAAAAGCCTTCACGTGATGTACAGAAGGCAACATCTAGAGGAAGGTGCACTACACTACAAGCCTAGAGGCCATGCGTTCTAATCCCAAGTCTTCCAGTGACTACTGTTGTATTTCTGCCCTATGAGCCAAGGTTTCATACCTTGGAGGAAAGGGGGGTTAACTCAGCCACCCATTTCTCAGATGAAATAACTGACAGATTGCACACGGTCACTGGATGCACAGCTGAGAATGGGTCTCTAATATAATAGAACTAAGTCTCATCTACTTCGCCACATAGTCTTTCAAAAAGTTCATGACAAATTAGGCGCTTCTGTAACCCACACAACATAGTGGAGTTCTATGAAACTCCCTTAGAGCTAGATTATATATAGAGGTTTATGACTCTGATACTGCTGCCCTGATAATAGATCTGGTCTGGTTATTTAGCCCAAGTGGTAGAGGCTCATGCATGTCCATCACACAATCTTGGGTTCAGTACTCAAAGATGATCCCACAAAGGGTATTACATTTGGCTATGCTATCTGTAACCACTAGATCACAATCTGCTCCCAGAACCAGGAATAAAAATCAAGAATCTACATGTCCAGCTTTCCATAAACTCTCATGTAATTCATAGACAATGTGTGTGTTCTCTCTCTGTGTATGGGCTAATCCACATAGAGGACAACATGATTTCTCCTTAACTAGTTAGTCCTACAGCTGAAGCAGAAGAGGTCCATGCTGTGGATCTGAAGGCTGAGGATTCACATCCTACTGATGACCCATGTGGGGGTGAAAAATATCTTCATATCCAATATGCATAAAAATTAGTGTAAGAACCCCCGAGTAATTGCTGAAATGATTTTATATTGCAAAATGTTGTAATTAGAAGTGAATGTGGATGTTGTATTAATATTTGTTTTACTGTTGCATTGTGTGTGTGTTTGTGTTTGGTTAATAGGGACTTTCCCTTCAAGAACAGGGTGGGGATGATTTTGCCTGTGTTTTCCGAGAGCGGTTAACTCCAAAAGGTCAGAACTTGAGTTAATAAATTTACCTTCTCAGAAAAATAACCTCATTCATGAAGGTGTATCTTAGGGTGACTGGATGCCTCAGAATGTTGCTTTTAGTTTATATAACCTTTAATCTGTAGGTCTCCATTATGAATTCTGCTCCCCTCAACAGGGATTAAAAATTGTACCCACCTCATGGATGTTTTGTACCCCTATATGAGATGAGTTTGGCAAGTCCCAGTTCCAGCTTCCATATCACAAATTCACCACTTTGCTTTGCACTAGACTGTAAGCTTTTTAGGGTATATACAAGTGTTTTATGATGTGTTTGTACAACACCTTGCACAATGGGGCCCCCATGTCTGGTGGACCCTCTAGCAAGAGCTCCTACAAGGGGGGGGGGAACAAAATCAAAATAATCTTACTCATGATAAACTTGTGGGAGTTGGCAAATTATTGCATACACAATGGAGATGGGCAGGGGTAATTCTAAAGTCAGAAAAAATTTAAAAAAAATCATGAATTTTGGATCAAAACTTTTTTTGAGGGGAAAATCATGATTTCTCCCCCAAATCTCTTGTTATTTTGGGGTCTTATACAAAATTTTTGAACTTTTGGGGTTGGCAATACTACCTAACTCTCCCTCCCGTCCCTCTGAACCTTCCTGACATCCATTTTCTTCAGAAAACAGCTCTCCTCCCTTTATACACTTTCCCTTACGTATCATTTTGTCCTGTCTCTCTATAATATTACCATAGTCAACAACTCTCTGGTTCCTTCCGAATCTCTAAAACCTGCCCCATCTCAACCTTCTTAAACCTTAAGGGGGGGAGGGATAGCTCAGTGGTTTGAGATTGGCCTGCTAAACCCAGGCTTGTGAGTGCAATCCTTGAGGGGACCACTTAGGGATTTGGGACAAAAATCTGTCTGAGGATTTGTCCTGCTTTGAGCAGGTGGTTGGACTAGATGACCTCCTGAGGTCCCCTCCAACCAGATAGATCTGTGAAATTCTTTTCTTGACAATGACAGAGATTAACTATCTCTACCCCACCTCTAACCTTTCCATTCTCAATTAAGTGCTGAAATGGTTTTGGACTTGCCTGCTAGTTTCTTTTCCATGAGGTAGGAATGCTGTGCAACCTAATAAATGAGTTGTCCTCCTCCTGGGTGGCTATGGAGGCACCTTTAGGCTAAGTGGACTACAGGAAGTCCCACCCTTACAAATGATTTCACCTGGAAGAATTCTTCCACTGATGATAATGGCAACAGTACTGTAACTTTATAAATTTGTAAAACACCTTCCACTAATGGATGTCATTGTGCTTGATAAACATTAAACCTCACAAAAATGATTTTCACTTTACAAATGGGGAAACTGGAGTAGAGAGAGGTTAGTTGAGAAACCCATGATCGTGCAAAATGTCCTTTGAAGAGTCTAGGATAGAATTCATTCCTCCTGACTCTTATGCCTGTGAATTAGCATTAGGCCATATATATACACTACGTAAACCAGAAGTGTCAAACGTATGGTGGCCTGCCAACTTCTCACAAATCTTTGGGCTCGTATGAATGACACTGGAGTTTGCACTATGGGGGTGTGATTTGTAGCATGCACCAGTGTGTTGTATTCTAGTTCCCCTGTGTAGACCCTTCTAGCATGCATTGATCTAGTCTTATTTCAAATCAATGTGCACTACATCAATGTGCACTAAGGAACATTTAGTGTGCACCACCAGGGTCCACACAAGATAGTTAGAGGACTCTACAAAAAACACCCCTACAGTCCAGACTCTCATACAGCAATCCAGAAAAACCTTGTGTACGAGTGTAGAACCACTTGCTCGCGTTTAAGAGGCACTGGAGAGGCATAAGTCTGGTGGAAGCTGGAATGTGTCCCGACAAGGTAAAATGGCACTGAAGACAGCCCAGGTAGATACCCCAGCCTGGCAAGTCAAAGAAAAGGAAACTTTAAATGTAAGTAATTACCAATATGGCTTATCTTTATCTATTTCAAGAAATTTGCTGAATGTGACCTGCACCAAGTGACAGGGTATCAGATTAGGCCTGCCATATGATATGAGTTTGACATCCCTGAAACAAACTCACAGGAAAAAATGAAGTAAGGGAACTGGTCTTTTCTGAAGAGAAATCTTTTACTGTACAGAATTCTTTGCTATTCTTTTAAAAGGGTGAATTGCAGTGCTGGACATCCACTCTAGCAGAAAAGAAGATAGTAGTAAAGTCAATTTAATTCTATTCTAAGTGGATTCCCAGCAGGTTGACTAATGGGAATTGAACAGGAATAAAGTGCAAGAAAAAGGAATAAAATGCTGCTCTTGAGTAGAAGTGTTACTGGTCTACCATACCACAGCAGATAGCATCAAACATTCTGCAGGACTCTGGAAATTATCAGAAAGAGCAATGGCATCAAATAGGTTCCAGCTGGAGTAGAATTGGAAGCAGATTACGTCATGAGACATTGTCCTGAGAGAATCCCTTATTCTTGTGCAGAACTCTGAAGTACTGGCCAGGCCTCAACAAAATGATGAGGTGATGGCTACCACCATAAATCAGCCTGCCTTCCTCCTCTTGCCATCTTTAGTGACCATGGACACTTCAGCTGAGTCAAGGTGCTTAATGTCCACCTTCTCCTTTGGACTTTACTGGTCTTGTTCTCTCAAGACTTCCCAGCCACTGGGCATCACTGCAATCAACCCAGAAGTTCTCTGGTGGCTTTTCCTTCCTCAGATTCTTCTTTCCCTTCTGCTTGATTTGAGATTCCCTTCAGCTGTTGAGTTGCAGCCCTTAAACTGTTGGTCTTTCCTACTCTCAGAGCCTGAATTCTATTTCCATCTAGTTAGATGGTGCAGCTCTAAGAGCTTCTTTCTACCACTAAGACTAACCCATGTACTACTTCCATTAGATCATCTTTTTCCGGTATCTTAGAAAATGAATCTCTCTTGAGAACTGAAGAAGAAAGGAGATGAGAATTTTCAAAGCACAGACACCCCGCACCCTTTGTCCTTTACAGTACAGACCCTGGTAAAAGGAAAAAGTCTAGAGCTAAACCTAAAAAGATAAAGAGGACTAAAAAACGTGTGCTCTCCCTTTTCTAGAGATGGCAGTTCCTCCCGAATGGAAGGAGAATTATGTTTTTCTGAATTCAAAACTTCTGATAAAGAAATCTGAAACAGGCATTTTTGATCTTTGACTCTATGGTTGCAAAAGTGATTAACTCTCTGGAGTTCTAAACTTGCTAAGCGCCGTATGAAATATTCTACTAAATCATCAAAGAAAAGGTGGTAGCTATTTTAATTGATGAAAGAATGGAATAGACAATTAGGTAGTGGAAGAACCCCAAAAAGGGCTGCTGATTGAACAGGCAGGCCCTGTTGAGTTCATAGTTCTAAACGCACAAAATCGCATTATGTCCAAATTCCCACCAATAATGATTCCTTTTCCTTTCTCATTTAACTCTGTGCAGCCTTCAACATTTGTCAACCACTCCATTCTTGTGGTCTGCCTCCACAACTATACATGCATTTCTGTTTCCCAGTTGCCACATTCACCTTCTGCTGCAAATCCAACTGCTTATTCTCAAAGCAATTTTGAGAGAAAAGAAAAGTGCGACTTCCTGTGCACAGAGAAATCTCTTCTAGGGAGCATCATTGACAAATTCTAGCTTTTTTCTTTCTACTTTTCCCATCTTATCTCTACCTATAAACACAGTTGTCAGATCTAAATACCAACTGTACATATGTTTCAGCACCTTAAATGACTACACCTTATCTACACCCTCTCCTTACCTTGACCAGAAATTTAAGACTTCAGCAAAACGTTTTCCAGTTAAATATAAAAAAAAAAAAAATTTCTTTTGGGCAAAATGAGCATCCTTAAGCATGACTGTTCTATCTCCCTCCATGACTTAGGGTATGTCTACACTGCCCACGTTACAGTGCGGCCGCAGCAGCACTGCCACGGCTGTGCTGTGACATAAGCAGTGTAGTCACGCTTTATCGCCGGGGGAGAGCTCTCCCGGCGATAAAAAATAACCACCCTCAACAAGGTGTGGTAGCACTCGCAGCGATAAAGCACTGTCTATACTGGCGCTTTTCAGCACTAAAACTTGTCGCTCGGGGGTGTGTTTTTTCACACCCCTGAACAACTAAAGTTTTAGTGCTAAAGTGGCAGCGTAGACACAGCCTTAGATCTCGTACACATTAGAAAACTTGCACGAGTATAACTACCATCAGTTTAGTTAAGTTACTGCATGAAATCAGTAAGGGCAATTTAAACCAGTTTAAATGTGCATATACATTATGGGTTTACAAAAGTGTAAATAGACTGATGTTACTTACACTGGCTCAAGTTTTCTAATATAGGATTTAGCTTTTCCATTTCCTTTTGTGGACCATAGCCTGATATCAGTCTTGGACCTGAATGCTCAACTCCCATTGTCTCCTATCACTGCAATATACTTACAAGTAACTTTGCAACTTTGCTTTTATTTACCACTCACTCAATTCTTCCAAGCAGCAGCAGCACAATTTACCTGATTCTTTCCAGTTTCACTGTTGCTCAGAGTTCTGAATAGCGACAGTGAAACTGAATAATCTTGTTAGTTTCACTCCGCTATTTTATGAAAAAACTAATGAGAAGAGTAGAGGCACCACAGTAAAGTCCTTTATATACAGAAAGATATCGCTGTGTAAGAGTTACAAACAGAAATTATCTTTTCAAAAGTAAGTGCTAGAAAATTAATTTTTTTCAAAATGAAAGCTAAAATTCCACAAAAAATTTGTTATCTTGGAACCCCATCCCCACTTTACAAACAGAAATTATCTTTTCAAAAATAAGTGCTAGAAAATTAATTTTTTTCAAAATGAAAGCTAAAATTCCACAAAAATTTGTTATCTTGGAACCCCATTCCCACTTTCTAGGGAAAAAGTTTCCTATTCACCTCTGAATATAATACAGATTTTTCAAGCCCTGTCTTACTTTTGCTCTGCACTATTTATTTTTTCAAACTTTAGTTGCAAGAAGTAAGTCATTTATGATAGTTTTGATGAAAAAAATGTACAAAATATAAGAGAATCTGAAACAGTGAGCTCCTCAGACCTACTGTACATAGAAGAAATCTCCACCTTGCAAGGATAAAGCTAGTTGTACTATGTATTTTAATACCCAGGCAAGTCAATCAGTTTATAATTGGTTCTAATTATCACTTTGACAAGCTGTAACATCGTTACCTGCAATCAAGTAGCACTAAGAAAGGTGAGAAATTCTTTCCTACCATTGGAGACAAAGAAAAAAAAATCATTTTGACTAAAAATCCCACTTTATCAGTAAAACCATAGTCAAACACATCACCACAAATGGGAACTGATTTTTGAAAGGTAAAAATTGATCCATATAATCCAATGATTGCTATAAGCAGTGATAAAAAAAAACTGATTTCATTATAGTAAAAAATCTTACTGGGTATGTATTATTTAAAAAAGCAACAATTCCTACAGAATGTAATACCTTTCAAATGTATTATAAAATGGTGCAGATTAATTTAAGGGAGCTGTAAAAATATAGACAATTATTTATAATATACTGCTATGCATGTAACAGTAAGTTAGCCAAAGAACAGCAGTAAGAGGTAAAGAGAAAGATGTTACGTTAAGTGCAAGATTGTGAAACCATTCTAAAACAGTTTAGGAGTCAGGGACATATGAACTTGTACTCTAGACTTGACATTCATACCATGGATATAAATGGCCTCACTCTATCACCATCCTCAGTTCCTCTTAGGCCAGTGGTCTCCAACCTTTTTAGGCACAAGATCACTTTTAGAATTTAAGTGCAATCCAGGATCTACCCCACCCGTTCCCCAAAGCCTTGCCCCGCTCACTCTATCCCCCCTCCCTTCATCATTCACTCTCCCCCACCCTCACTCACTTTCACTGGGCTGGGGGCAGGGGGTTGGGGTTCGGGAGAGGGTGTGGGTTCTGGGCTGGGGCTGAGGGGAGTTTGGGAGGGGGCTCTGGGCTGAGCCTGGGGCACAGGGTTGGAGTGCAAGATCTGGAAGGGAGTTTGGGTGCAATCTACGGGTTGGTGATCACTGTCTTAGGCTATGTCTACACTACTGCTGGATCGACTGCAGATCGCTCTCCGATCAACCCTGGTACTCCACCCCGAACAAGAAGAGTAAGGGCTTGTCTCCACTTACCAGGGTATCAACGCATGGCGATTGATCCACTGGGGGTCGATTTAGCGGGTCTAGTGAAGACCCGCTAAATTGGCCACCAATCGCTCTCCTGTCACTCTGGTACTCCACCGGAATGAGAAGCATAAGGTAAGTAGACAGGAGAGTTTCTCCCGTCGAAACAGTGCGGTGTAGACAATGCATTAAGTCAACCTAAGCTACGTCGAATCTAGCTACGTTATTCACGTAGCTGGAGTAGCATAATTTAGGTCAAATTACTGCGGTAGTGTAGATATAGCCTTAGTTTAATCAACACCAGTTGTAATACTCCAAAGAAGTAGGGAAGAAGAATGGTCAGGGTGGATCTGCAGAGGCCATATGTTTAGAATGCTCCAGTTACTGGCTGCTAAGTAACCTCCTTCTTTCTTCCTTACAAGTTTGCCTCTGCAGGTCCCCATTACAGTTAATTATATAGCAGTAGCAACCCCAATAAGCAGGAAAGGAAGAATAAAAGACCACTCTCTTGAAAAGTGTATGTGATTTGGCTTCAGAGCCGTAAAAATGTGAATTGCATTCCAAGCAGCAGTCTCACAAATCTCAGAAACTGATACATTATGGAGATAATGTATGGAAGTGGCTATTCTAGTAGAACCAAGTATTTTTTGTGTTTCTTGAATAGAAATTCACTGCTCCATCAGACTTAGAACCACTGTTGTGTGGTTTTTTTTTTTTTTTTTTTTTTTGTATTAATAATCTCTGAGGCAGGTAAGAGGTTTTTGTTTTGTTTTTGTCCAGTGCAGTAGTCTCCCATCACCACCCTCTACAGGCCACTTAGTGAATTGCACTGATGATGCTTTCCAGGCTATAGTGCCAAAGCTAAGAAGAATAAGAAAAAAAGTTACAGGAACAGATTAGATCTTCAAACATTAGGTTTCACATTTTCCCCTAAAAAAGTGTATGTGAAACAAAAGCAGATTTGTCATCTGTTAGAAAACCAGAAGAGAAAAATCAGTTGCCGTCTCAGTGCAGCCAGACATTCAGAAGTTGTCAAACACACTGAGTCAAAGCAGGTCCTGACAGGAAAGCAAATTCCCATTCAGAGAAGACAAAATTAATAATTTTAGTGTTCTCTATTATGGCAGTCTGCTCTTCAAGCTTGGAACTATTTGTAAGCAGCAAACAATAAAAAAAGAGCAATTGGGAAGGAAAAGTGAAAAAGATGTCTGTCAGTTCTGTAACATGCAAGACACTTTCCCTAGCAACTGAAAGGTGATTTGGTAAGGACTTGTAACACTTCTCGAAGGGTTCCATTTTTCCACAGTAACCAGATCAGGAGTTTCTCATGGAATACTGCATCAGAAAATGGAAACTACATGGATGAAGCAGCAGGCAAAACTGGGAGAAACAGGGCAGATGGCGGAGCCTAAAAGTTACATTTTCAAGAAACTATAGCTTTATGAAAACCATCTGGTAGGAAGTCAGGAATGCCTTGTGTGTTCAGTCTCGAGGACTTGTCCACCATGAATACCAGCTCCTCCAAATGGTTGGTAGAAGATTTTCTGAATTTCTAAGGGAAATCAATCAGTACCCAGGCCTGACCATGTTTTACATTCAAGTTCCATGCACCAAGCCTCAAATATTATTGATCCAGGTAGATCCTGGTGAACTGAGGTGCCAAGAGATTGGAAGCATCCAGGAAGGACGTGCTGACAAGCCAAGGACACTGGGTTAGTAGAGTGTGATTAGGACTGCTGAAGCTCCATGCTGGCTAATCTTTTCAGCTATTCTGGATCTGATGAGAAAAGCATTTTCCCCTCAGCCAGTGGAGTGATAGGATGTCTATGCTCACTAATTGTGGCTGCCAACATCAGAAGCAGAATCAGTTATCTTTCTGTTGGACTGGGTTGCAAACAGATGAGCTTACACACAGAACCACCTCAGTGCAATCTGATCAAAAAGTTCTGTTTAGCTCAGGGGTGGGCAAACTTTTTGGCCTGAAGGTCACATTGGGTTGTGCAACTGTATGGAGGGCAGGGTAGGGAAGGCTGTGCCTCCTCAAACAGCCTGGCCCCCACCCCTTATCCGCCCCCTCCCACTTCCCGCCCCTTGACTGCCCCCCTCAGAACTCCCAACCCATCCAACCCCCCCTGCTCCTGACCCTGACCGCCCCCCTGACCGCCCCCTCCTGGGACCCCCGCCCCCTATCAAACTCCCATGCTCCCTGTCTCCTGACTGCCCGAACCCCTATCCACCCCCCGACAGACCTCCCGAGACCTCCCATCCCCTAATCCAACCGCCCTCTGCTCCTCGTCCCCTGACCACCCCCTCCCGGGACCCCCGCCCGAACTTTCCCCCAGGATCCCACCCCCTTATCCAGCTCCCCCGCGCGCCCTGTCCCCTGACTGCCCTGCCGACCCCTATCCACATCCCTGCCCCTTGACAGGCCCCCTGGGATTCCCACCCATCCCTGTTCCCCATCCCCTGACTGCCCCTCCACAGAACCTCCACCCCCTCCTCCCTGACTGCCCCCCAGGATCCTCTGCTCCCTTACCCAACCCCCGCGCTTCCCGCCCCCTTACCAGCAGCAGTTCGCAGCCGCTACACCCGGCCATAGCCAGCTGCACTCCCCATGCTGCCCAGCGGGAGCAGCGGGCCAGAGCGGGGAATGCACGGCGGCGTGGCTGTGGGGGAAGGGGATAGCGGGGGAGGGGCTGGGGACTAGGCTCCCCAGCTGGGAGCTCAGGGGCTGGACAGGACGGTCCTGCAGGCCGGATGTGGGCCAGGGGCTGTAGTTTACCCATGTCTGGTTTAGCTTCCATTCTCCCGTATCCAGTTGGCAATGGCAAAGTCAGTAAGTGTGACCATTGGCCTTGCTGAAAATGTATGTGGCTCTAAAAAACTGACCCATGTGTTCCAAGTACAGAAGTATCTTTCTGACCTCTCTGTTCAGGCTTTTGCTTTTGTTCTGCCTTGTCAGTTGAGATAAGCCATAGTGGTTCTGCTTTTGCGCTCCAAGTGACTGGCTATGATTCTTGGAAGGACTCTCAGGAAGCAACACTGCCTGCACCTCAACAAGGCTGATGGTCTTCTCAGGAAATCAACACTTTCCCGGTCCCTGAGATCCCATTTGAGCTCCCCCAACCCAACAGGCTTGCACTGGTCATAGGTCAGACTGCTGGAGATCTAATCAAATTTGGATTTTACCTTGAGTCTAAATCAGTGGCTCTCAAACTTTTGTACTGGTGACCCTTTTCACAAAGCAAGCCTCTGAGTGTGACACACCCTTATAAATTAAAAACACTTTTAAATATATTTAACACCATTATAAATGCTGGAGGCGAAGTGGGGTTTAGGGTGGAGGCTGATAGCTCGCGACCCCCCAGGTAATAATCTCGCGATCCCCTGAGGGGTTCCAACCCCTAGTTTGAGAACCCCTGGTCTAAATGGATGTAGATATTTGGTGTGTCTAGCTTCAGCCTTTCAAAGAATAATTTAAAAAAATTAGAATGCTACATTTCCAATCAGAACACATGGAGGAAAAAAAAAACTGTTCTACATACTATAAGCATTAAAAAGTGATTAAAACCAGTTTACCTACTAGTATAACTTTCACAAAAAAATGCAACTCTGGGCTAAGACCAAGCATGGAAGATTCCAGCCCAAAGGAAACAAGAACAACCAAAAATGGAAGGTTAGAATGGAAATTAGTATTGAATATAGCATGCTCTTCTTGCACCTTCTATTACACTGCTCTACAGCCAAAAAGCTTCTGAAATAAATGTAGTCAAACTTTACTAATTCTGGGTCACTGAGAACGAAAATGATGCTTAAAATTGTTGATTGGCTCTAGTTTTCAAGATATGCTATTGGGTCAGTATATACGACCCTTGACTAGGGAATGGCGGAGGATAAGTGAGTTATAAAGGGAAGAGATCTCAATTTAAACCAGAAATGACTAAAATACATCTTTGACTGGATCTATGAATAAATCTATGACTGGGTTTGGACAGTACTTGCTTTTTAGGCAAAACAATGAATGATGCAATCTGAAGCTGGTATTGCGTCATACATGATATGAATTGCATCATGTTATTCCTAGAAGTCATGGATGATGCAATCATAACGAAGCTTACATCACTCTGCTGAACAAATTGCCCTATATCAGCTCTAGAAATCATACAGTGTCATGCTCTCTTATTTGTCAGTGTTTGATTTTGCAAAAGAACACATTTCTGTTTAGCCAAAGTGAGCAGAGATGCCTTGTACTTGTGTGAACAGTGCAGATAACTTGTGCTATGTTTGTGGTGAAGTGACTTTTGCATCACAAAAGCGCAGTATAACCACTATGCTTAAGAAAGCCTATCACCTTTATTTTGGCTGCAAAATTGGAGATCAGGACAAGAGGTGGGCCCCACACATATGCTGCAACACTTGTGCAACAAATCTTCGCCAGTGGTTGAACAGGAAAAGGAAATCTATGCCTTTGGCAGTGCCAATGATTTGGAGAGAGCCAACAGATCATACCAGCAATTGTTACTTCTGCATGGTGCCTCCAGTTGGGAAAGGTGTGTCAAAAAAGAAAAAGTGAACTGTGCATTATCCAAACATTCCATCAGCTATATGCCCAGTACCCCACGGAGAAGGACTGCCGGTTCCTGATGCACCAGAATCATTCTCACTTGAGTCAGACGAGGAAGAGGATGAAACTTCTGGTCCTGAACAATCAATGTCACAGGACCCACATTTTCTTCCATCCTCCTCCTCTGAACCACACCTCATAACACAAGGTGAACTGAATGACCTTGTCAGGGATTTGGAACTACCCAAGAGTAAGGCAGAGCTGTTGGGCTCCAGACTACAGCAGGGGAATCTCCTGGCAGGTGATGTTAGGGTTTCCATGTTCTGTGACTGTCAAAAGGATCTTGTCCCATTCTTCTTCATGGAAGGTGATCTTGTAGCCTGCAACAACCTCGATGGTGTGATGGCAGCCCTCAACATCGTTCACGATCCAGATGAGTGGAGACTGTTCATTGATTCATCGAAGACGAGTCTTAAAGCTGTTTTACTGCATAACGGCAATGTTTTGCCATCAATTCCAGTTGGTCATGCAGTCCATATTAAGAAAACCTATGACAACATGAAACAACTTTTGAGGTGCATAAACTATGACCAACATCAGTGGCAGCTTTGTGGCGATTTGAAGGTTGTTGCTCTCTTGCTTGGTCTGCAGACTGGATACACAAAGTACTGCTGTTTTCTCTGCGAATGGGTTAGTCGTGCAAGAGATTCCCACTACATCAAGAAAGATTGGCCACTCCGACAGTCATTGGAGCCTGGGAAGAAAAGTGTTCGGCATCCACCACTTGTTGAATCAAGGAAGATTTTGTTACCACCCTTACACATCAAGCTGGGTCTGATGAAGAACTTTGTCAAGGCCATTGACAAAACACAAGCAGCTTTCAAGTACCTCCGTGAAAAATTTCCAAGGTTAAGTGAAGCTAAGATAAAGGAAGGTGTCTTTGTTGGTCTTCAGATTCGTGAACTTCTTTGAGATGATGCATTTAACCATGCACTGCGTGGCAAGGAAAAGACGACATGGAAAGCCTTCCAGTTAGTGGCAATAAATTTTCTTGGAAACAACAAGGCAGACAACTACAGGTTGTTGGTGGAAAACCTCCTCAAGGCATACAAAAGCCTTGGTTGCAACATGTCACTAAAGATACATTTTTTGCACTCTCATCTAGATTTTTTTCCACCGAACTGCGGAGCAGTGAGCGACGAGCACGGCGAGCAATTTCACCAGGACATTGCAACAATGGAGAAACGCTATCAGGGCAAATGGAGCCCATCAATGCTTGCAAACTATTGCTGGACAGTGACAAGAGATGCTCCATTTAATGAATACAAGAGATAAGCCAAGAAGCGCCGAGCAGACACTGAATAGGACTAAACTATGTACATAATAGTTTTTTGCCTTTTGCGTCATAATAAATTTTATTTATATAACTCTTTTGCTGATTTTTAAAGTGTTACATAAACAGGACAGGTGAAATATTATCATGTAAAGCAACCATAAACACATGAAAAGACCTAGGTTTACAATTTATGATTCAAACTCTACTATCTACACAATATACATAGACATAAAATGTAAAAACAAATATCTTAGAAACAGTAGCCAATCAGTTGTTTTAATTGTCATATTTGAATTCAGCACATCAAAATACATAATAAATAGCACATTTTATCTCTGAAGCAGACGACTTCTCAAAAATTGTAGACCAGTGTTACCCATCTGGGTAATTATACGTCCACCCCACCTCCATCACAATAGTATGTGAGCACATAAATGTTGCACCGCAGCCAACGGATACCTTTAAAACAGATGTTACCTAATTTCTTAGAACCACATTTGCTACTGTTAAAAGATACATGCTACAAGTTACAATTCATGCAACAATGGTAAAAATGTATAGGATTCTGATTTCACTGTATCTGTTAAGACTTAGTTAATTGTCAGTTAAACAGGATGTTTCAGAACTGATTAAGCTCCACTGCATTAATTAAAACAAACAAGTAATCTGTCAAAACTATTAAGTATCTAAAGTAGGAAAAATCCCAGAGATATTTTCAGAGGTATGCCACACAGCATGTTATGCTAAATATAGTCTAAATGGTGTGCTATGTTGTACAAAATATTCATTACAAATTAGAGAAATATTTACAGAGAGACAGAAATGATCTGAAGAATTCTTGAGACTTGTTCATATGCATAAAGAAGAAAAGTAACTTCTATTTCTAATCTTATAAATATCATGGTAGTATGTCACAAAACTGGAATAGTTAGCTAAAGAAGGAACTGCTGTAAATTTCTGAAATTCTAAGGCAGCCCACGTTTATACAAGCATATTCTTGTTATTAATAACCAGATATTTCCATTACTTGCATTACAAGTATTCTGTACGTGTACAGTATATATTCATTCATTTCAAAGAATCCATTTTCCATTCAAATGCCATTAAACAACAAATAACTTTCACACTTAAGTAACTTAATCCTTCAAGATGTGCGTTGTGAAAGATTAGTTGTAAGCAAGAGGCAAACAATCTGAAGTCTGAGTGGTTTCATTGTTCACACTATTTTTGTTCAAAATGTTTTGCTTTTAAAATGTGCTTTTATTCAATCAAGAAGTTACATTATTGGCAACTGCTGCTTTCCAGAAAGCTGCATAGTTAAAAACTGTAGTTTTCACTCCTCATTCCCTGACAAATAATTTTCCTTAATCAACATAAGTGCCTTGTTTAAGAAAGGTAAGAATTTTGATTCTGCATCATTCTTTAGCAAAACTCAGCAGAACCATGAAAGCAAAAAAGAAAACAAAACCAGAAGCTCACTACAATCTCATTGTTGTCTCTAGCAACCTGCCTGCTCTGGGAGCAGACCTAACTACAACCTTGTTTAAATATTGTTGTTGCTAATACAGTTCTAGCAAAGTTTTTATGACCAGAGGGGAAAGGGACTCTAAAACAAAACCGAACAAAAACTCCAGCAGCAACGAACTCTGCTGGCTGAACCATATTACAAATTTACTCTTAGGTAATCCTTACCATTCTTTTATCACATGGTTCTAAAGACAGTTCTCAAACAGAAGCAAACACACATGTTCACACTGGGCAAAGAAACTCTGCAAAATCTCTTAGCAACTCTGTTTCAGAAAGATAGCTCAGGGCATATTTATTACAAACAAGTTTGACTCAAACGACAACAGTATCCAATTAAGCAAAGCTAGGGTTACCATTCGTCCGGATTTACCCGGACATGTCCTCCTTTTGTGTGCTAAAAATAGCGTCCGGGGGGAATTTGTAAAGCACTCACAATGTCCGGGATTTCCGCCTCCCCCGGCTGGGAGGGCGGCTGGGAGGGCTGCAGGAAAGTCCCGGGCTGGACTCCGGAGCAGCTTCCTCCTCCCACCCCCTCCCTCCCTGCATTCTGAGCCGGCCGGCAGCTCCTCCTCCTGCAGCCCGCTCCGGCAGCCCTGTGCAGGGCCAGGGACCGGGTTTTGTGTTGTGCAGGGGAGCTCAGCCATGTGTCCGGCTGGCACAGAGCCCAACACCCTGTTCTGAGCAGCAGGGTAAGGGGGGGCAGGAGAAGGGACAGGGAGGTTCTGGAGGGGGCAGTCAAGAAACGGGGGGGGGCTTTTGGAGGGGAGTGGAGAAAGTTTTGGGCAGTCAGGGTACAGGTAGGGGGTAGGGTCCTGGGGGGCAGTTGGGGGGGGGTCTTAGGAAGGGGCAGTTAGGGGACAAGGAACAGGGAGTCTTAGGTAGGGGGTGGGGTTCTGGAGGGCAGTTAGGAGCAGGGGTCCCAGGAGGGGGCAGTCAGGGGACAAGGAGCGGGGGGTAGGGGGCTGGGAGTTCTGGGGGGGAGCTGTCAGGGGGCAGGAGTGGGGAGAGGGATCGGAGCAGTCAGGGGACAGGGAGCAGAGGGGTTTAGATGGGTTGGGAGTTCTGGGGGGGCTGTCAGGGGGCAGGAGTGTGGAGAGGGATCGGAGCAGTCAGGGGACAGGGAGCAGAGGGGTTTAGATGGGTTGGGAGTTCTGGGGGGGGCTGTCAGGGGGTGGGGAGTGGTTGGATGGGGCGTGGGAGTCCCAGGGGTCTGTCTGGGGGTGGGGGTGTGGATAAGGGTTGGGGCAGTCAGGGGACAAGAGGCAAGGAGGCTTAGATAGGGAGTGGAGTCCCGGGGGGCAGTTAGGGGCAGGGGTCCCAGGAGGGGGCAGTCAGGGGACAAGGAACAGGGGGAGGGTTGGGGGTTCTGGGGGGGCGGGAAGTGGGAGGGGCAGGGGCGGGGCTAGGGCGGGGCTCCTCCCGTCCTCTTTTTTGCTTGTTGAAATATGGTAACCCTAGCAAAGCTGTTATCAATACAATAACCTCACATCTAACCCAAAGTCAATTCTTAGCTGCTGCAACTGCTAGCAGTTAAATACACCAAGAAGCAAAAGAGCTATCTGGCCAAAGGACCAGATGTGATTGCTGGAAAAATATATTCCATTGCTTGGTACCTGGACTCAGTAGCTGCTAAAGTACATCTCCAGGAGTTTATTAGCCTTGACATCAATACTACAAGATAAACAGTAAACACCAAGGGGTTATACAAAATTAAATAGAACTTGGCAGTATTTCAATTATCTCTGTCTAAAAAGCAATTTTACAATAAGTTGTACTATTAGATAAGCCAGTCAGCTAAAAATCACCACCCCACCATTGCAGATATCCTTTGCAGTTCAGATAACAATGCTAACACAAAAACAACGACAAGTCCTTGCGGGACCTTTGGCCTGGTCTACACTGGGGGCGGGAGGGCTAACTTGGTCTAAGTTACGCAACTTCAGCTACCAAAATAGAGTACCTGAAGTCCACGTACTCAGAGCTACTTATCGCGGTGTCTTCACTGTGGTAGGTTGACTGCTGACGCTCCTGTCGACTCCGCCTACGCTTCTCGCTCTGGTGGCGTGCCAGAGTCGACGGGAGAGCACTCGGCGGTCGATTAATCGCGTCCTCACTAGATATGATAAATCGATCCCCACTGGATAGATTGCTCCGGAGGTAATTGTAGACATGCCCTTAGAGACTAACCAATTCATTTGGGTATAAGCTTTCGTGGGCTAAAACCCACTTCATCAGATGCATGGAGTGAAAAATATAGTAAGCAGAATATACATCATAGCACATGAAAAGATGGGAGTTGCCTTACAAGTGGTGGTGCGGGGGAGTCAGTGCTAATGAGCCAATTCAATTAAGGTGGAAGTGGCCTATTCTCAACAGTTGACAAGAAGGGTTGAATACCAAGGGACGGAAAATTACTTTTGTAGTGCTAATGAGGCCAGTGTAATCAGGGTGGCCCATTACCTTTTGGTGGGGAGGCAGGAAGAGAACAGAGTGCATCTTTGGGCAAAGAAGAAGTAGTTACTCACCTTGTGCAGTAATGATGGTTCTTCAAGATGTGTATCCTTATGGGTACTCCATTGTAGGTGTGCTTGTGTCCCTGAGTTGCTGTTCGGAGAACTTCGGTAGCAGTGTCCGTCAGGCCCTCACATGCACTGTGTCTCCTCATGCTATGCCACGAGGCTAATCAGTGCACACGGGTCAACCCCCCTCAGTTCCTTCCTTACCAGAGTCATTGACAACAACTCCAAATTAGAGGGTAGGAGAGTGGGTTGTTGAGCACCCATAGGAACACACATCTCGAAGAACCATTGTTACTGCACAAGGTGAGTTTCTTCTTCCTCTTCAAGTAGTGTCCCTACGGGTGCTTCACTATAGGTGACTCCAGAGCAGCATCCCTTCTGGAGGACTGGGACTTCAAAGTTGGGTCAGTTATGGATGACAGTACTGTGGAGCCAAAGATGGCATCGGAGGCAGCGTCCCCAATGACTGCATAGTTGTCTGAGAAAGTGTGGACTGATGCCCATGTCGCTGCTCTACAGATCTCTGAGATAGGGACATCCTTTAAGAAGGCGACAGATGAGGAGATAGATCTTGTGGTGTAAGTATGAATCAAGTCTGGAAGGGTCATGCTGCAAATTTGGTAGCACTGTCTGATGCAATTCGAGACCCACTTAGAGAGCCTTTGGGCTGATATTGCTGAGCCCATGGATCTTTCCGCAATGGAGAGGAAAACTCTAGGGGACTTCCTGAAGGCCCTCGTTCTGTTAAGGTAGAATGCCAGGGCTCTTCTGACATCTAGGGTTTGAAGTATAGCCTCCCTGTTTTCTTTGTGAGGTTTGGTAGAAGATTGGAGGGTGAATCAATTGATTCATATGAAACAGAGAGGTTACTTTAGGGATCAATTTTGGATGCCGCCTGAGCATAACCTTGTCCGGAAAGAGTACTGCGTAGGTGGGATGTGCCATCAGGGCTGCTATCTCTCCTATTCTTCTGGCTGAGGTAATCGCTATCAACGCCATTTTCACTGATAGGTATGTCAGTGAACAGGTGGCCATGGGTTCAAAAGGAGGCCTAATCAGCCCTTTCAGTACCAGGTTTAGGTCCCATATGGGGTAGGAACTGGAGGCTCAGAGGAGAGGTTTATTATACCCTTGAGGAACCTTTTTGTGGTTGGTTGTGACAACACAGAGTGCCCCTCTACCGGTTGGTGAAAGGCTGTTATAGGTGCTAAATGGACCCTAAGAGAGCTTAGGGATAGTCCTGATTTTTTAAGGGTCAGAACATAGTCTAGGATGTGTGGAAGAGACGCGGATGTTGGGGAGATTTGTTTGATATGGAGGGATATCTCCACAGACGACCATTTGCCTTGCATCATGAGGCCGTTTAAATGTGTGCCCCATCCTCTGAGTGATGCGTTGGTGTTGAGGAGCAACGATGGTGACATCTGCAAGAAGGGGATCCCTTTGCACATATTGGCTGGGTACTTCCACCAGTCTAAGGAGTTTTTGATCCTGGCGGGTAGTGACAGGGGTTTGTCCAACCTGTCCCTGTTCGGTCTTTAAACTGAACTGAACCACAGTTGGAGGCAATGCATGTGGAGTCTGACATGTGGTATCACCACCATGTCTGCTGCCATATGTCAACAAAGTTGGAGGCAGAGCCTGGTTGGTATTTGTAGACTACATTGATTGAGGTCTATGAATGAAACTATGGATAGGAACCTGTGTTGCAGTAGAAGGTCTTTGGGCTGGAAGGTGTTGAGTTGGCCCCTATGAATTCCAGGCACTGCACTGGAGTTAGGGTTGACTTCTGGGTATTGATCGGTAGACCCAGTTCTGTGAACAAGTGTATCATAGTATTGATGATTTAGTGAGCCTCCTGGAGAGATTGGGCTCTTAGGAGACAATCATCCAGATACAGGTAAATCATTATCCCTTCCAAGCATAAATGAGTGGCTATCACTGAGAGAACTTTGGAAAATACTTTTGGGGCTGATGAGAGCCCTCAGGGGAGGACTCTATTGGTAATGGTTGTGTCCCAGAGCAAACCTGAGAAATTGTCAATGAGCCAGTAGTCATTCTGGAGGTCGAGGGCCAAAAACCAGTCTCCCTGTTCCAATGCTGGGATGATCATCAATAAGGTGACCATCTTGAACTTCTGAGCCTTGACAAGCTTATTGAGAGCTCTGAGGTCCAGTTTGGGTCTCCAACCTCCCTTCCTTTTGGGTATTAGGAAATAACAAGAGTAGAACCCCTTGCCTTGTAGATGGTGAGGTAGTGTTCAGAGCAGGAGTCAGACCAGGACGGATACCAGAAGGTCAGAGTCCGAGACAGGCCAGAGGGCAAACTGGGAATCAGCTGTCAGGAGGCAGGCAGGGCCAGGTTACCAGGACATCAGTAGCAGGAAAAGGGATTACAGGAGAAGCAGTCCTAAGCAGGGAGAATCCAGTTGCAGGGACAACTTCCTGTTTCTATGCTTGAGTTGAATAAGAGCTGGGAACCAATCAGGGCCCCCAGCATTCCAATCAATCAATCCCTGGATGGGTGTCCTCTGTTAGAGTTCAACTTCTACTCTGGCAACTGACTGGCATATTACTGGGTGGCAGGTAGGACCTGACCAGCTACTAAGTGCACTATGGACCAGGGTTCAAGACCCACTGTCCCCGACAGCAGCGCCTCACTGTCTATACTGCTATTTATACCTTTGCTAGGGGGTCGTGCAGTGTATATACTCTACACACTGCTGTAACAAGTGTGCAGTGTAGATGTACTCTCAGGGTATGTCTAGACAGCAAAGAAAAACCCGCAGCTGGCCTGTGCCAGCTGACTTGGGCCCCCTGGGCTCCAGCTGTGGGGCTGTTTCATTGCTGTATAGACTTTCAGGCTTGGGCTGGAGCCTCTACCACCCCCGCAGGGTTCTAGAGCCTAGGCTTCCGCCCGAGCCTGGAAGTCTACATAGCAATGAAACAGCCCCACAGCCAGAGCCCCACAAGCCCGAGTCAGCTGGCATGGGCCAAGCTCAGGTTTCTCTTTGCTGTGCAGACATAGCCTCAGTGTACACAACTGTTCCTTACTGTTAAAATTAAAGCATTAAATGTAGCTTATTAACTCTCATTAAAATTCATCCTCAGTATTAAAGCAAATCTCAAGTGAATTAAGCCTTCATATTTTATATACCTCAAAACCCAAATATGTTAAAAATATATTAGAAGCTTATGACGCAACCCAGCAAGTTGAAGTTATCCTTTGATATTTCTTTTACAAGATAGCAGCACAGAGTAAATGCAGTAGGTTCTACAGCACGATAAACAGAGGAACAATAAAATACTTAATTATTGATGTTTTACATATTATGGTTTGCTAATAACTTTTTATTTACACAGCTTGTCTTTCCAGTGAAGTGTTTTGTTTGCTATCCCTGCTGTTGCGCTCATGGCACGTAGCCAGGAATATAAAAGTCCTCAAAGCGCTCTCTGCATGCGTTGAGCTGATCAGTACAGGACACCATCCTATGTACAAATAATAAATCAGGCCCCCAAACCTATTTTACAGATTTATCTATAATTAAAAAACGGAGCAGACTGCTTCCTTAAAAAAATAACTGTAATAAAATTAAGAAAAAATAAAATAAAAAAAATTGAAGTAATCCAGCATGCAGTGCTGCATATGACAGCAAACAAAAGCATTTTTTGGACCTTGCCATTCTGTCTTTAAAGAGTTATCTGCTGTGTCAATATGAAACACAAAATAGGTCTGTTAGGAAGCTGTGCATTTGTTATCAGCTCTTGCTCTTTAAATGGCAGGTCTGTAAATATTTTTCTTCATTATCACCTTGATAGTAAATAACTTTGCAGGTGTGATTTAATCTATACAGAATACCATGATCTCACATTTTTAAGTTATATTAAACAGAAAATCAGTAATAAAAAGCTTAACTACCAGGAAACAAAAGAACAAAATTGGTGAACTAAGGTCCATGAAAACAGGGTTCAAGATCATTTGGGTTGTATTTTATGATGGTTTATGTATTTGCTGTACAGTTTTGTGTAATCTATCTATGCTTTCTTATCATGGAAACTGCTTTATAATAAATCATCATTTATTGCATATTTTGCAACTTTGTCAAAGGGTACACTTAAGATTTTGCTTCAATAAAAAATGCTACCTAATCATTTGACAATCTAGATATATCTATGATAGTTTGATATTTGCCATCTTTAGCTGTAGTTCCAGGCACTTTTGATGTGGCATTGCCAGTCAGAATATTTATCTATTTACTCAACACCATGTTTACTCCCTCTCCTAAATTTTAATTATGTTTAATTAGAGAAAATATAAAAAAATCCAAGCAAAATAGCACATCAAGTAATTCTTCAAATGAAAATTATCAATGAGTGAAATGATGCTGGTGGGTAATGATTGCAAAATTGATTATGTTTAATTATACATTTGTTAGTTATGTGACAAAGGAGGAATTTCATCTCATAATAGTATATTGTTGTACCAGCTGTGAAAATAGAATAGTATATTAAAAGGGCCACAATTAAAGCTGATATGACTAAAAGTTGGCTTTATTAAAAATGTTGGTAACATTAGACCTTCTCTGCTGGCTGACTACAACAAAATCAAGGTTACAAGGTTCTATGTATTCATCGTCCTATGCTGATGGTTTGCTCTGATATTGCAAACAGGCAGGGTACTGATGCACAATATATGAATTCAGCTTTCTGAAGCACTAAGCGAGCATAACATTATTGTATGCATAATACCCTGACCAATCAGGGCACACTACACAGTCAAAATGGAAGGATACGATGCACAGCTGTGAAAAAAAAAAAGCTTGCTTTTCAACAGCAGAAGTAACAATTTTACAAGCCATGTAAGCCTCGCTCTGTGTGCTATGAATCCTCCAAAAGCGGGTTAATACAGTTGCCTCTTGGGCTGAGCGGTTAGTTAATATTCAAGGCTTTGCTGGGCTGTTTTCATTAGGAAGAAAAATTGATGATTCTTTGGTGAAATCCTATTTATTTACAAAAAATGTATACAAGGTCCTGTTTCCCTGAACATAATAGGAACAGCAACAGGCATTTTCCTTACTCATAACTTCCATATCTGCCTTGCCAGCCAGTCCTATGACCCAAAAGAGCTCTGCATCTCTGCTCCCCATCAGGGCTATGCTCATGACCGCATCTCTGGATTTCTGCTTGTTTCCATTTTGCTTTCTCCCTTTGACACATACACAGCTCCAACCACTCAATGACCCAGCCCTTGCATTTGCAATCAAGTCCCAGAGAAACCCTTTGGCCCACATGGCTTAAATCTTGATCAACCTTGCATACAGCCTTGGGTGGTGACTTCCATTGTCTCCAGCTATTTTACTCCATAAAGGAGCTTAATTGCTTCTTCCATTTAGGCTGAATGAATAGTAGCTAGCATGCCCATCAGCTTTAATTAGGTCTGTAATTACCTAATGACCAAAGACACACTTGATGGCAGCCATTAATAAATTTCAGCATAACAGTAGTATGCACTCTTTAGCTTTATGTAGTATTATCATCTGGACTTATACTAGCCATACCAGCTGCAATGACCCACAGATTCATGAATATCTGTTGAAATAATGAACAGCATCTCTGGTTTGCTCAGCAAATCACTAATCGTTGTGCTCAAACTGCCACTTCATTTTCTAGTTAATGTCTGGTTAACTGATATGGACTGAGAATGACTTTGCCTTCTTTCTCTACTGAAAAGATTCTTAAGCACCCAACTAATGTTCAGACAATAAAATGAGTTGATAGGTTGAACATTCCAACCCCACACTTTAAAAAATAAACTAGCTGTCCAATCAAGCAACATCCAGAAAGAATTTTTGTCCAGAGCTGGACAGCTGATTGTTTTTAAATGGTAAGGGTAGTAAGGAAGATGCAAATTTGCACCATATTTGCATAACATAAGTATATTAGGTTTGGTATATTAGGTATATCTAGGTTCTGCTAGATAGAAAACAGAATACTTTACATTTGCATAACTTTTGGAGGCAAATGGCAAGCTTGCTTTCCCTGAAGCAACTTATGGGGCAGCTATTCATTTCCATTCCTCTGATGGGATAAGGATCTTCTCTTTTTTCTTGTCTTCACTACCAGGGTAAGCTGACCTAAGTTACGCTACTCCAGCCACGTGAATAACATAGTTGAAGTCAACATAGCTTAGGTCAACTTACCCCTGTGACTTCACTGTGCTGTGTCAATGGGAGACGCTCCCCCATCAACTTACCTTGCTCTTCTCGGGGACCTGGAATACTAGAGTTGACCAGAGAGCGCTCTGCCATCGATTTAGCGGGTCTTCACTAGACCTGCTAAATCGACACCGCTGCAAGGGTGTCAATCTTCCCAGTCATGAAGACAAGCCTTCAGTATCTCCCTCTCTTTTGGGAGTGGTAACTACTGCCTGAGGGTTTTGTAAAAACAAGGGCAATCTCTTAACTACTAGGGATCGATCTGCTGAGTAGGGAGGAGACTTGCTCTCCTTCATGTTGCTGTATGAATGTACAGCAAAGCTTAGCAGTCACTTTCTGCTCAGCAGATTAAGATGATCAGCCCCTAGTCTAATTTTGCATGAGTATGTGTTACATTCTCTCTCATTCCACACCTCGACAGGGATCAGAAAACCAGACAGCTGGGATAGGAGGAGTGAGAGAGAGAAGAGGCTATAATCTGTGAGGAAAGGAGACAGATGAGTACAAAAGAATGAAGAAACACCAAATGGCAATGGGAGGAATGGGCAGAAAAAGAGTAACAGGTGAGGAAAGGAACAGGAAGACATTTGGTGGGGGAGAAAAGAGTTAGGGCACCCAATGAGAGAAGTCCCATGCTGCCAGGAACGGGGAGGGGGAACACTGCACAATACTCTTCACCAGGAAACAAGAAGGGATGATATCTCCTGAAGTTACTAGAAACAGGGAATGAGCATTTCATCTCTACCCCCTGTCCCAAACACACCAGAAGGGAAAGCAAACACACAAGTCTTCCAACAAGAAGAGAATAACTTCTATATAATCCTTACAATTTTTCCTGGGAGTGGGTGTGCATGTGCATGAATTGCCTTTTATAAAAAACATCTCACCAGCTTACTTATTTTTGGACAGCAGGGGAATGCTAACATTTTTGCAGTCTTAGTCTTTAGTATAGGACTGAAATCTGCACCAAAATCCAGTCACAATTCCAGAGTTTATTACACGATTTTACTCTAATACATTTTCTTTTGAAAAAATGCTTATTTTGTGAGGCATCTGATAGGGTAAAGTTTAAGGTGTTGGCACACGCTTTATAAAGCCCTAGACCTGAGAAATCACCTCTCTCCTTGTCCTTGTGACATATTGCCATAGCTGCTCTTAGTCAGAGTTGGATTCCCCTCGTGATAAAAGACAGGGGGCCTACTGGCACAGTGTTTTCAGTGAGGGCCTCAGGAATTTGCTCTGCACCTTGATCCAGCATAGCCTAAACCTGACACACTGTAAAAGCCATGTTTATTTAGCAGGGTTCTTGGGGGAAGGATGAGGGTATGTTACTGGGGAAAGAGGCTTTTCTGGTGTGTTTCTATTTTTATTGTCTACTGGCTGAGGTAAACTTATCTCTTATTTAAGGCTGCCCAATGCCAGAATTAATGTATTTGTATATTAATACAGTATTAAGAAGAATGGATGGTTATTGTAAATCTTATTAATGCCAAGGTGTTTAGAGTTTTTATATGGATGTTCTTTTTTAATGTTAAATCTAAACAAATAAATAAAATAATAAAGAGTTGCTCGATTACTATGATTTTAAACTCAGGATTGTAACAGTCGTGTTCACGTGTAGAATCAAATATTATAATTATGTTTTTTGCAGAAAAAGCACAAGTATCTTCTGTACAAATGAGACACAGACTTCTTAAAATTAGCTGTGGATGGTTGGGTTTCCTCTTCAGAATATTAAAACAGATCCAAATGGGACTCCTGAAATATCCTGTCTATATATTTCAGGGATTAATGGGATAGATTTTATGATCAGAACAGAGAGTTCCCCAAAGTAATACTGCCTCATTTAAGAAGTTTATCTTCTTGATATAATTTATATGATTTTGGACTATTTAGTAGATTACCCTCTGTGGGACTAATTCTAAACGAAGAGAACACAGTACTGTTTTTCAGCGATAAGTAGCTGAATATAAAAGAAATCCAAATTCTCAGTGGTAAACTGTGCTATCACTGTCTGAAATTACAAGTAAGAGCACCAAGCATTCTGCAACAATACAGCATAACAAGAAATAAATGCTTATAGTAGTAATGGAGATGTTGGCTGGAGTATCTACATTGATAATAGCAGGTAAATAAAAGAATTAATAATAGGTGCACAAGTACTAAAGTTTAGACCTGTCTATCTATGGATTATCTACATCACCTACCACTGTAGCCTGTATGCCATTAAGTAAATTGGAATCAATAAACTGAAAGTTGAAACACACATTCCTGGAGTTAAAAATACACATTTTTAAACACTGGCTATTCATATCCGCAACAAACATACTGGAAATTAACCTGGCTACCTCTATAAAGACATATTGTCCACATGCAACCTTGTTTAAAAAAAAACAGCATTTATACCACTGTTTCAGGTGTAAACCATGAATATGTATGATGCTGGAAGCAACTGCTATTGCTAAGACTGCAAAACACTTCCTATTATAATCTTGCTTTCACACACAACTCTCTGAAATATGCACCTTCTGAGTGGAAATTTTCTATGCTTTTTGTCTTTTAGTGAATGTATTTTATTTGGAAGGTTTATGGAAAATCTCCTCAGCCATTCTAAGTTACTGTAAACTATGGGGCGGGGTGAACAACTTTCCCCATTGAAAAAAAATGTTAATCACACCTTTTTACAAAAAATGAAAACCAAGAGGCTATAGCAACCATTGCAGAAAGCTTTATAAATTGAAACAGTATAGTCAGTTTTGCTTATTTTAAAAGAATGATTTTGATTTTAGAAAGATAAGAGCATTTGAAAGTTGTGTGTTGGGCAGGTGGGGTATATATTTTTGGTTAAGTAAGAAGGTTAATAAAGTTAATTGCAACCTGCAAGGATGCATAACTTGGAAAGTGCATACTTACCAGAACTATTACGAGATGCATACCCTACCCCATCTTGTCCCCTTGCTGTCCCTCCCATGTTGTGTTTTTGTACTGTCTATGCAAGTTTAAAGCAACTAAAACCAAAGCAGCTTAACCCAATTTGTGGAAGGCAACAAAGGAGCTGGGGGGCTTTAGGCTGCGTTAAGGATGTTTTAAAATGTATGCATTTATAAACATATACACATGTGCAGTTATTAAAGGGAATACAAAGTGCAATATTAACAACTCTAGTCGTTCTTACCTGTTAAGTATTCTGATTCTCCCAGGAGATTCCCTGACTTTGGGTACCCTTCTCCTAGGCTCTCGGGCAGCTGCCTGTATCTCTCATTTTTATGATCAGGCAGTAGCTTGCTCAGCCCCCTAAAGGGGCCTCATGCAATGGATTTATAGAAAGGCAAAAGGCTACAGAGAGAGCAGCCACGCAGTAGGAAAAAGCCATGGACTAGGAGGAAGCAGGGATTATAGACTGGAGTGAATCACTGCAACTCAGCAAATACAGCCAGGTGCAGCGCCCTGGGTGCATTAGAGAGAAAGGGGGCAGTTCATTCTGGAACAGGAGACACAGTATAACAGGGCCACAGTTAGTGAGGGGAAGACAGTGAAAAGGCAACTCTCTCTGAAACTACAAGGGGGAGCTTTAAGGTGGACATTGTTAATCAGGCTGGGATTTGGCCATGACACTCTGTAACCTTGGGTAAAGGAGGACAAAAGCTCACAAGATCTTTAATTCAGCCCAAGCACTTGATACATAGCACGTTGACTTCTCATTGGATTATAGGATTTTAAAAGAGTTTTGTTTTTTAATCATGTAAAAATTTGATCCATTCCACTGTGTTTTGCACAAATAACAGTTCCCACAGAAGAGAAGTCTACACAAATGACCATCTTTCACTCCCACAACTTCCTTTTTGTGCAAGGGAAAGAAGTCACAGTATCAATTATGGAGATAGCTGGGAGGGGTGTTCTGAACACTGGTGTATTATAACCTGGCTAATTTCTCTGTTTAGATAAACAAGGAAATGAATATTGATCAAATATGCAACTTAGGGGTTTAAGTCATTTGCACAAAGACTTTAGATTTCTGAACCTTCAGTCTCAACAAGTATGCCAACTGGTCCCTGTTAAGAGTCTACAAGCGTGTAGTTTATTAATGTTGTTAGCTGGCCTTTGCTGATTTTCATCAGCTAAGGATAGGAACTTCACACAAATCAGTAGTACAATTTACTGAGGAGAAATCAACTTACGGCCGACTTGATCAAACATTACTGAGAACAGGAAGTCTCTAGGTGTCATGTAATATTCTCCATCATATTCCAAGGATGCAAACTTCATAAAGCGCTGTTTTCGAATAGACAGTTTTTCTGCCATCTCCTCATTAGCGACATCTTCCTTCTAAAAACAGGGGGGAAAAAACAATGTAACAAAAATATGATTAGGCTTTAGACCATTATCCTAATCAGAAGGCAGCCTACTATCCTCAGTATATTGAGGTCAAGTCACAACTGTAAGAGGGACTAGTTGTAATTAAGATAGTTACTCTAGTTTAACCTTAAAAAGGGATAGGTTTATGCACAGTTCAAAATGTTTTTTGAACCATTGTTAAAACTTCTTGTCTAGCTATGGAACAACTACCATGACACATTATATAGGAACAGTGATTTTTCCAATTTAGGTGTGGGCTTGGATTTTTAGACAACAGAAGCAGAGGCAGTATTGTCCACACCAAAAATCATCCCCCCAATCATGAGATTTTAAAAATAAGTTGTGTTCTTTTTATTTGCCTTCTGGGTTTTGAGCCTTTAGGGTTCATGCTTCCAAGCTCCTCTCCATAATCATGAGGTTGAAACTTACTATTTTTTGTAATCAGCGATGAGATTCTAACATAATCACAAGTTTCAGAGTAACAGCCGTGTTAGTCTGTATCCGCAAAAAGAAGAACAGGAGTACTTGTGGCACCTTAGAGACTAACAAATTTATTAGAGCATAAGCTTTCGTGGACTACAGCCCACTTCTTCGGATGCTATATGCATCCGAAGAAGTGGGCTGTAGTCCACGAAAGCTTATGCTCTAATAAATTTGTTAGTCTCTAAGGTGCCACAAGTACTCCTGTTCTTCTTTTAACATAATCACCTGACTCCATGAACTGGGACTTTAAGAAAAACACCAAATTTAGAGAGACTTATGATAAAATCATAAGCTTTGGCAATACTGCAGAAACAGCAACAGAAAGTGATGTTAGGTGCAGAGAGAATCTGGACGGAGTGAAAACAAGAGATAGGCATAATATTTTACCATTTCAGAGAGAATAACTGAGCATAGGGAAAATATGAGTTTCTTAGAATGAATATGACATATGTATTTGACTCATACTGAGGAACAATTTTCCTACACCCATGTCACTCCTTAGAAATTGTATACAAAGCTATTACACTTCAGTAACACTAACAACTGTGAACAATGATGGAAAAACAAGGAAATCTAAATTAGGCAAACTCAGAGTACCAAGACCCCATATGTAACCTATTATAAATAATTATAGTTATAACAGCCGAGTCCAAACTATATTAGATGCTGTAGAGACTTATAGGAAGATATAGTTCCTGCCCAAAAGGTTTTACAATCTGAAAATGCAAATAAATAAATGAAGGATAAATGAAAAGGATATATAAGGAAAATATAAGCAAAACACTAGAGCTAGTTGAAACATTTTCTATGGAAGTTTTCTATTGGAAAAAGCTGGTATCTCAAAATCTAAATGTTTCAAGGAAACGTATCAATTTAAATGAAATTTGAGGTAAAAGTTAAAAAACAATTCAAAATCAAAATGGAGTATTTTGTTTCTACTTTCTTGTTTTCACTTATACTGATTTTTTGTTGAAATTTTTAATTCTATACTATATTTCAATAAGCTTGTTTCAATGTTTCTGAATCGAAATATTTCAGATTTTGTCACGTGAAATATTTTGACTTTTTGTACCAGTTCATGAAGAACATTTTTTGAAATACTGGAATTTCCCATAGGATGGAAATTCCATTTTCTGGCCTGCTATAGTGATGACTAGACCCATCTTGATAGGCACTGCAGCTATGCTCCGAACTGCATGACTTAAATCAAGCAGTCCCATTAAAGTGAAGTACATGTGTAAATGCTATGTTGGATGACATGTGCTTTTGTTTATATTATATTATTAGTCAATTTCACTTTTACCCCCGTACTGTCATTCGGTTTCCCTTGCTTACTTGGGTCTTTCGAACAACAATAAAGGAAGTGAAACAAATTTTAAAATTAGGAAAATGTTACTAGAAAAATAAAACTTGGCAGCAGAGGGACGGGTGTGGCACCTGAAGCCATTTTAAACTCATTTTTAAACTGATCAGATTTCAAGTAGAAAGCGTTCCTTTATCTTGTACATTAGAACAAAGATGGGTGTGGAAGATGCAAACAGCATTTTTGTTCTTCTGCTAATCAGATTCACAGATTCTGAAAAATACTATTTTAAAACAACTCTAATGTAGTAAGTCTCAATTCTTTTTAATCACCTCTGTTTAAAAGTTCTGGGATTGGTTACTACAGAATTGTCTTTTTACAAGTTTCAACAAATGCTGCTTCAGATATCAAGTGAATAATTCATATTTGTGAGCTGTTAAAATTCAGCATTCTTATTAGAATCATCTCATAATAATATCAACAGTTTGTGCCCTAAAGCAAACTTAAAAATAGATTGCTCTATAGTACTGTTTTAATTGAAACTATGGAAAGATTTTTTTTTTTTGCATAAACTTATTATGTTGTGCTTCTGGAAGAAGATTAAGAGTTAATCCTATTATACAACTGTCCATGTCAATTGGATTTTCAAGCTCCTAAAATACTAGAATACTTGTTTTAACAATGGCCAAAACATGACTTATTAGTGATATTAAAATTGCTGAACTTCAACAGTTGAAAATTTTAAATTTAAATAAAACAGCTGTAAATGTGTGTACACACAGACACACACACAGGGAATAGAATTTATTTTTGGTAAGAAAAAAGCATTGACTGCTGAGCAGGGCCGGCTTTAGGCCAATTCCACCAATTCCCCCGAATCGGGCCCCGCGCCCAGTGGCAGGGCCGCTGGGTGGGGGCAAGTGGCCGAGAATCCCTTCCCTGGCTAGAGGCTCCTTTTTAATTTTTACTCACCCGGCAGCGCTCCGGGTCTTTGGCGGCACTTCAGCGACGGGTCCTTCACTCGCTCTGGGTCTTTGGCAGCACTTCAGCGGCAGGTCCTTCAGTGCCACTGAAGACCTGGAACGAGTGAAGGACCCACCGCCGAAGACTAGGAGCGCCGCCTGGTGAGTACAAGCCCCACGTGTTTTTTACGTGTTTTTTTTTTTTTCAGTCACCCCTGCCGGGGCCCCGTCAAAACTGTTCGAATCGGGCCCCGCACTTCCTAAAGCCGTCCCTGCTGCTGAGCATCAATTGACAGACCAGAGATGAGCAGCGAGGATGCCCGCCGCATGGAGATGGCCGAGGTCATGGTGCGAGCCTCGGAGTCTACCGCGTCAAACTGCCTGGAGGGCTGCTCTGGCTGCAGCCATGCCTTCCTCGAGGATCACCCAGAATTCCTTCCTGGACCCTTTGGGAAGCGAAACCTCAAACTTGGCCATGGCCTGCCACATGTTATAGTTGTAGTGGCCCAGGAGGGTGTGGTGATTGGCCACTCTCAATTGAAGGCTGCAAGATGAATAAATTTTTTGCCCAAACAGATCCTGTCTCTGAGTCTTTATTCTTGGGCATAGCCCTGAGTTGCCCCTGCCTCTCCCTTTGTCTAACAGCCTCAACTATGAGGGAGTTTGGGGCCAGGTGAGTGTGGAAGTACTCGTGGCCTTTAGCTGGCACAAAGTATTTGCGTTCAGCCCTTTTTGAAAGGGGGGCAGGGAGGAGGGGATTTGCCATACGGCATTATTGATTTTCAATATCCCTTCATGTAGGGTAAAAGCCACCCTAGCAGGTGCCGTGGAGCAAAGGACATTGAACAGGGAGTCCGATGGTTCCTCTAGCTCTTCTATCTGGAGCCCCAGGTTGCAGAAGACCCTCTTCAATAGTTCCTGATGAGCTTCAGCATCATCTTGTGGAACTGGTTGAGGGGGACCCATAATAGTTTTGTCCGGCGACAATGAGGATGAAGCTGGTGCTGTGGGATCTGCCATGTGCCATGGTGGCCCAGCCGGCTGTTCCCCATGGTCCTCATGGGCCGGGGGGGGGTGTCTTCCTTTCTGGGGTCTCCACCTCTGGTGGAGGGCAGGATGCTGAGGCTGATGGCCTATCCGAGGCCCCCGCCACAACCGGACTGTCTGCGAAGACTGGGTAAACCCCCAAGGGTTCCAGGGGTACCAAGCCTCCGGCCACTGGCCTTGGGGCCATGTGGTGGGTTGCAGTGCCAATAATGTAGATGGTACCGTCGGTGCCAGGGCCTGTCCTGCTGTCAAGGACTCCTGCTCAGTGCCGGAGCCAGAAGCAGAGTGGTCGCTGTCCAGCAACCATGATCATGCGGCCCGGCGGCCCTTCTCTGTGCGGTGCCAGCCACTATGTTTTGACATAGACCTATCCGATCAAGATGAGTCCCTTGCGCGGGACCTTAGAGACCATTGGCATTTGGTGGATTGGCATTGGTAATCCGTCTATCTATGTCTCACACTGCTCGACCGGGATCAACTAAACTAGAACTAACACTAAGGGAACTCTTAACTATTAATTATGTACAACTATTTTACAGGAAAACATTCGAAAGAAACACTGAACAAAACGTAATGCTAGTCAAAGCAGCAGATGTTCCAGCACCATCACTGGCAGCAAGAAGGAACGGAGAGGGAGGCGGGGGGGGGAGCCAGTGGCACCCCTTATACGGCAGCATGTGTGTGTTGCTCCAGGGGGTGCCAGAGATGGTCCCTTATGGATACCACTGAGGGAAAAACTTCCGGCATTGGTGCATATGGCGAGCACACACACCTAATATGGAATGGACATGAGCAAGCACTTGAAGAAAAACAATCAGATTTCTCCTCTCCCTGCCCTACCAAAAAATGTTGTGTTTATTCACAGGAACAATGTTTTTTTTCTGATCTGGCATTTTGACTATTTAAAAATATAGAGGTGGGCACAACCCAAAGTCTTGAACAGATATAAAATATACTGCAAAAACTAGTTTGCTATCAGGAGAAAAACTATTAATTCTGGCTACTGAAATCAGACACCAAATGCTAAAGGGGCCGTCAGGGGGCCAGGAGCAAGGGGGGCCTAGATGGGGGTGGGGGCCAGCCCGCATTAGGGTGACCAGACAGCAAGTGTGAAAAGTCAGGACAGGGGATGCAGGTGACCAGATATCCCGATTTTATAGGGACAGTCCCGATTTTGGGGTCTTTTTCTTATACAGGCTCCTATTATCCCCCCACCCCGTCCCGACTTTTCACACTTGCTGTCTGGTCACCCTAGTGCTGGCCAGCCCCTCTGCCCCATTCAACAGAAATCCCCAAACTCCAACCCTTTACCCCTCTAATATGTTTCAGCCAAAATCTTCCTTCTAAAACAACTAAGCAGAAACAAAGCTCATTTAAACGAAGCAGAAGGCATAGCTCTGTGAGGATAATTTAGATTATTCTCTGCTTCTCAAATATGAACAGTTTTTGTTTGCTTTAGACATGATAGATATTAAATTTATTATAGCTGGTCTCATTATAGGACAAACTGCAAAGTTTTTTTGGATATGAACATGAACTAGCTAAAGTTTCTTGTAGGTTTACTGCTACATTATATTGGCCGCATTGTGCATAACATACAGCGTATTCTGGATTATTGTTTAGGCTGTTAAATATATATTGTAATATCGTACGTTGAATCTGTTGAGCAGCAAACTCTCTACAATTTTTCGGACTGCCAACGGGGTGGAAGAGCAGCCTTACTTCCCTCTCCTAGCCAATAGGGATGGAAACTGTTTGGAAGGAAGAGTCTGATGCAGAAAGCCATCTCTCTTTGGAAAGTCACTGTATCAGGAGGAACTAGAGAGCTGCATTAGCATCAGGAAGCTGAGCAATGAAGCAGACTGTGACTGGCAGATATGGTGCCAACTCTCCAGGTTTGCCCTGGAGTCTCCAGGAATTAATCTTTCATTAAAGATTATGTCATGTGATGAAACCTCTAGGAATACGTCCAACCAAAATTGGCAACCCTACTGGCAGACATTGCAGCAGAGTTCTGTGAGGAATTTGTGGCGAAACAGCAGAGACTGGAAAGGGGTCCTGGATCCTGAGGGTTATATAGAAATGGGCTCAAAAGTAGTTCTTGTACAGCAGCTAGACAAGGGAGAATAGCTTGAAGAAAGTTCATTGCGTCCATAGTGTCCTAGAAACAGGGAATTAGCCACAGAAGTGGTTAGCCTACTATGATAGGTTGTTGGCTCAAGAAAGGAAGAGCTGCTGACCTTGTGAAAGGTAAATACAGAGACTGGGAGAGGCGCTGGCTTTGGGGTGTTGGAATATAACTGCTTCCCACTGTTGCAGCAACCTCCTGCTAGCAGGAACTGTGCATGAATCACTGCAACAACTCTGCTGCAACGTCTGCCAGTCACAGTCTGCTTCCTTGTTCAGCTTCCTGCTGCCCCCAACAAAACACTACAGACTGATCCTGGCCAGAAAACTTGCAGGGTACCTCACTGCTTGTAATAGAGAAATGTACTGAAAAGGGATCCCAGGACTTTTTCAGGACTAAACTAGAAATTCCCTAAGGTATTGGGCCTAAGGAATTGCAACCTTTCCTATTCTGACAGTCCTCATAAAAGGAGGTTCTTTGAGATGTGTGGTCCCTATCTGGGTTATGCGCATGCGCCATACGCCCAGAGCCGGAGCTTTTAAAAATAGTAGTGTGTGTTGGTCCATGCATGTGCCTTTGTACCGCCTCATAGTTTCAATGGAGGCAATAAGTGGCAGGGCAGACTGACCATTCTCTCAGTTATGTCTCCACCACAAATCAACCAGGTCTGCAGCAGAGGGGAAGGAGGGCGGGATTGTAATACAGATAGAGGCCACATATCTTGAAGGACCTCCAGTTACAGGTAAGTAAACTCCTCTTCTTCTTTGAGTGATGATCCCGATTATATTCCACTGAGGGTGATTGATAAGCAGTACCTAGTTAGGAGGAGGGTGCGAGGAAGATGATGAAACTGTGGAGCGGAAGTCAGCTGCACTAAATGAGGCATCTATCTCAGAGTCTTACAAGAGGGCATAATAGGAGGAAAAGGCATGTACCAAACTCCATGTGGCTACCATACATATCTCTGTGAGCAGCAGGTGGTGGAGCGCGGCTGTAGTAGATGCTTGCACTCGAGGAGTGGGCTTGGACCCCAATGGGTGGAGACAGATCCAACAAACGATAGCAGAGCATAATGCACTTCAAAATCCACTTAGAAATTCTCTGAGTGGAAATGGTCTGGCCCTTAATCTTCTCCGCTATAGTGGCAAATAGTCTAGAAGATTTCCCGAATAGCTTTCTCCTTTGCAGGTAGAAGGTGAGGGCCCTTCAGACATCAAGGGAGTGACGGCATTGTTCCTCTGCTGAGGCATGTGGCTTAGGGAAGACGTGTATGGGTTGGCTGAGGTGAAAACGGGAAACCAACTTCAGCAGAAACCTGGGATGTAAGCATAGGGAAACTTTGTCTTTATGAAACATGGTGAAAGGGGGGTCCTGCCATCATGGCCCCCCCCAATTTGCCTACCCTCTTTGCAGAGGTGATGGCTATCAGGAAGGTGACCTTCATGGAGAGAAGAGAAAGGGAGCAGAAGGCCAGAAGTTCGAAGGGTAACTTCATCAGTGCCGTGAGGACAAGGTTGAGGGTTGGATAGAAGGGTATGATCATACAAGGCCCTTCCAGAATCTGACAGTTAATGGGTGAGTGAAAACTGAGTGCCCCTCCACAGGGTGGGAAAAGCACTAATGGGTGCTATGTGCACCTTGATGGAGCTGAGAGCTTGTCCTGACGCTTTCAGGGACAGGAGATAGTCCAAGAGGAGAGGGATGCTGACGGCCTCAGGAGCCATACTCTTCTGTTGGGCCCAGAAGGTGAAATGTTTCCCCTTGACCTGGTAGGACCACTTTGTGGATTCTTTTCCTGCTACTCGAGGGGATGTCTCAGACTGCCAATGAATACTTCTGTGCTAGTGAAGATGCTCATCCAAAAACCAGGCTCTCAGGTGAAGCGTCTGCAGATTGGGGCATCTGATCTTGCCATTGTGCTGAGTGAGCAGTTCCAGGAAAGTCAGTAGCCTGAGTGGAGGATACCTTAACATGAGAAGAAGAGGAGGAAACCAGAACTGGCAAGGCCAGAACATGGTGATCAGAATGACCGTCACCTCCTCCCATTGAATCTTGTGGAGAATATGGGGCACGAGTGGGTAGGAGAGGGAAGGCATAATTGATTCAGCCCAACCAGTCAAGGACCAGGGTGTCGCGTTAGGAGCGGGCTCCAAGTCTGCTCCTGGAATAGTATGGGATGCATCTGGCATTGGTGTGGGAGGCAAAGAGATCCCTGGTCTGAGTACCCCAGCGGTCAAAAATATCCACGATCATTGAATCGTGGAGCTCCCACTCTTGGTCAATCACAAAGTTCCTGCTGAGAGTATCTGCAATCACATTCTGAGTCCCTGGGAGATAGGCCGCTGACAAGAGGATACTGTATATGATGCACCATTTCCACACAAAGTGCTGGCAACTTCGGGTCTCCCTTGTTTAAGTAGTAAATGGTTGTGGTGTTATCCAACATGATAAGAATATGGCGGGAGTGGCTGGGTGGGAGGAATGTGCAACACGCTCTCCTTACTGCCCAAAGTTCTAGGATATTAATGTGCATCCTGGAGTCCCGAGCAGTCCAAGCCCTGTGTGTCATGTGGGCGCCCCATCCATCAAGAGATGCATCCGTAATGATCATTATATTAGGGGAGAATGATCATTATATAAGGAAAGAAATCCCAGAGCAAACCTGATCCAGGTTTGTCCACCACCAAAGGGAGAAGAGGACCTCGTTGGGAAGAGTCAGAATGGTGTCCATGGAATGGAGTGTGGGAGAATGGATGTTCTGTAAACACAGTTGTAGACAGCAGAAATGAAGATGAGCATGCTGCCATGGGGCCAAGGAGGGAAAGGCAAGTTCTGGCCGGAACAGAGAGGTTGGAAGTCACTGAAACGATTAGTTCCAGCAGGATCCAGAACCTGTCCTCTGGTACGTAGGCATGCTCAGAGACTGCATCAATGTGTGCTACGATGAATTCCAGGGACTGAGTTGGGTCTAAAGTCGATTTTTTGATGTTCACACTGACTCCCAGGGAGGAGAGGAATAGAAGCAGCTGGGATGTCGATACTCAAGCTTCTCATCTGGACTGGGTTGCCAGCAGACAATTGTTAAGATAAGGGAAGACGAGGACTCTTTGACGCTGGAAGTGGGCTGCCACCATGGAGAAAACCTTGGTGAAACGTAGGAAGCAGCGAGTCCGAACGGCAGGACTTTGCATTAGAAGTTTTGAGTGCTCACCGTAAAACTCAGGAATAATCTGTGGGTTGGGTGGATAGCTATTTGAAAGTAAGCATCTTGCATACTGAGAGCCGTAAACACATGCCTCTTTCTAGTGAGGGTATGATGGCTGCAAGTACGACCATATGAAACTTTGGCTTGCGTACTAAGCGGTTGAGCTGACTGTGATCTAGTTTGGTCTCCATCCTCCTTTTTTCTTGGGTACCAGGAAGTAGGTGGAGTTGAACCCTGTGCCCTGAAAGGAGGATGGAGACCATCCTGTATTGCTGTGCAGGATGTGAATGATAAAACTTTTGCTTGGGCACCGGAGTATAAATGCCCAGAGATAGCAGGGTGACTCTAGATTCTTTGAGTGAGTGCAGGGAATCGTCAGTTTTCTGATTGAAGAAGTAAGCTTCATCGAAGGGGAGGTCCTCAATTGTGTTCTGCACCTCCCTAGGGAAACCAGAGGAACGTAATCACGATTTCCTCCTCATGATGATCCCAGTTGCCATAGTACAGGAAGATGCGTCTGCTGGATCTACTGCAGCCTGGAGCGTCATCCTGGCAACCAATTTACCTTCCTCCAGAATATCCTGGAAGCGAGCATGGTCCTGTTGGGGCAGCTTGTCTGCAAAGTCTGCTAACTGGCGGATAATTCAAAAAGTCATATTTAGCTAGCAATGACAGGTAGTTAGAGCCGAGGAACTGAAGGCTGACTGAAGAAAAGATCTTACGACCTAGAAGGTCTAACCCAGGGATCAGCAACCTTTGGCACGCAGCCCCATGGTGAGCCGGGCTGTTTATTTACCGTCCGCGTCCGCAGGTTCAGCCGATCGCAACAACCGAACAAACCGGCCCGGCCAGCCAGGGGCCTTATCCTGGTGGGCCGCGTGTCAAATGTTGCCGATCCCTGGTCTAACCTCTTACCTTCCTTGTCGGTTGGACTGGAATGCTTTTGAGGTTGCAACAGATAAAGCTGGAATAAGCTACAAGTTTAAGTAAAACCAGCCTCTAGTTTTAAGACATTGTCTCACCTTAAGCCTTTTTGGGACTGGACATTCTTGTCTGCTATTTTAGATGCAGCATCTGGCATCCTATCATTTGCACTATACTGTTTATGACTGTTATTTACTTGGTACTCAGGAAAGAGATACAGCACAGCTGTAACTAACCAAACATTTTAAATAAACAGTATAGCATCACCCTAGTACTACACAACCTAGCATTCATTTGGAGTTCAGGTCTTGCTATAGAACTTGATTTCACAACCTTTTGGACCAAAGGCTAGAAAATTTGTGACTGAGCCAGAACACCACAAGAAATAGAGTAATATGACTTTCCAGGCCTGAGCATGTTCTCTTATAGTTTGGAAAAATAATCATTCAGAAGAACAGCCATCACCACTGCAGTTTTAGCTAAATTTAAAAAGATGCTTTTCTTAGTTCAGTGGACTTATAAATACCCAAATGCCAATTTAAACATACAGATTTAACAGTGGGGAGTGGTAGTGGTGGATTGACAGTAGGATTTTGTAACAAAATTACAGACAAATTCTGCTCTCAGTTGAAGACAATGGTTTCTCTGGATTTAGACCAGTAGTATCCAGCCATATGCTATATCCAGTGTATCATTTTCTTTCATTACAAAATAGAATAATTTTAAAAAGTTTTCACTGATTCCACAGTATTTTTGTTCTTCGTTAGCTATCTGTAAAAGTGCTGGAACCTATATTTTTTTCATGCCATATAATATGCTTACTATTTTATCTCCTGCAATTCTGCTGTAATCACATTTGGCTGGAAATATAAAAGGTCAAAGCTCACAGCTCCTTTCAATGTTTAATGTAGTTTATTCTAACAATAAAGTCCCACCTACTCGCACAGAGATCAGGACTGTGTTGCTTTCTATATAAGGTATCAAAGGTCTTTCTACAGGAAAGTTTCATTTGCTTAACAGTAACAAACATAACCTTATCTAACTGCTCATTAAAAAATTAATTAAATGCCAGAACACTATGGTACATGCCATTGTCTCTTTTACTCTTCCTATTAAAGTACAAAACAACATAAATGTAAAAAATGCAGACACTTATCAACTTTGAATGTCTCACTTTATAGTGTTTTTGCTGGTTAGAAAATGAATCATAGGACTGGAAGGGACCTCGAGAGGTCACCTAGTCCAGTCCCCTGCACTCATGGCAGGACTAAGTATTATCTAGACCATCCCTGACAGGTGTTTGTCTAATCTCTTTGGGTGAAACTCTGCTGAATAAGAAGGCAGAATCTTTCTGCTCCAGCAGCAGTTTCCAGATAATCTCAAGAGGTAGTCCCAAGTAAAATGTGTTATAGCAGTGTCATCTCAGTGGGACAAAGTCATTAACAACTACAGCAAAATCCACACCTAAAATAAAAACTGTCAGACTTTTCTAGGCAAGCATGGATGGAAAAAACACTCTTGGCCAGAACTTCTACCCAGACATCCAGGAGCAGCATGAGGTTTTGTAAGACCCCTAAATTGTAAACCTGTGTCCCAAATGGTAGCCACCATCCCCTTAATTACATGGACCATTCTAACACTCACCCATCTTTTGGTTGCTTTTCTCTACCTACCATTGTTATCTGAGACTAGTCCCCAGCAAGCTTCACTGAGCTAGCCTTTACCCAAGATCTAATCACCAACATTTGTCATGAGGGTGATGTAATTTTTATACAATTACAAACTTTTTTTTTTTGCTAATACCAACTAAATACATAAACTTGGAGAAAAACCTCTCTCTGTTAAGGATTCAACACCTCTCCCACTTCAATTAAGGTCTGAAAGGTTCCTAGCACATTTTCCTGAGTCAACCAAGTAGCCCTTCAACCAAAAAAGGATGGTAAGACTCAACATTCCTGACATTTCTAAGGAAAAAAAGAAGCAGAAAAACACCTTAATTGAAAAACAACGACAGCAACAATAATAAAAATCCTCCACAGCTTTCAAGTGTTTATACATCATAAATAAGCAAAAGGGGGAACAATCCATTTCCCCCCTCTTTGTAGATCATCTTCAAAATAGGATTAAATAATGACAAATATACTATAGGGAACATTCTTGTATTTATAAGTGGATAAAAGTGACAACTTAAAAAAATAGAGTTTAGGTATAAAAACATCTATTAATAAACACAGCAGCCATAACTCATACCAAATAGGATATAAAATTCATATTTACTCAAAAAACTAACAATAACAAAGAGTTATTACTATTTTTAAAAATGCTCTTGTAAGCATAATCAAAAATGACTGCTAGAACAATTTGGGCTTATTTTTGTCTTTAATAGGGCCACATAAGATGAAATTAAACTACAAAGAACCACAAAAGAACCTCAGAGTTACGTACACCAGAGTTATAAATTGACCAGTCAACCACACATCTCATTTGGAACCAGAAGTATGCAATCAGACCAAAAAAAAAAAAAAAAAAAAAAAAAAAGGATGGAGTTTCATCCTTAACTCTGAATTTAGTTGCTTTTGTAGTTTTAAGTCAGACCTTGAATGTTAATTTGAGAATTGTAATGGTATAGCTACAATAGTTAATGGTGAATTAGACTTGAATGAGGTCAGAACCACCCTCTAATGATGCAAGTGTTTCCCCTACTGTTGACATGGCAGTGGATCAGCTGTTAGGAAGCTATTGGACACTGTGAGCATTATTTCAGAAGCTATGGTCTGCTGCTTGCATTGAGAAATGCTTAAGGGCAGCAATTTCTCCATTAATGTGCTTTCCACTTCAAGTTAGTTTGAAATTTGTGCAATAAAACTGCTTAACTTCATGAATTTTATTTGGAAAGCTAGTGAAGAATGCATGGGTTTTCTTTTGTATTTTGGATTGTATCAGCAACCTGGTTCCCAGCTGGCTGAACAGGACTCACAGAACTATTATTTTTGTTAATTTTCTTTCTGTATGAAGGATGACATTGTGATGAATTAGGGATTCTATCTTTACCACTTCTGAATTTTGGATGATTTTATGAAATTGAATCAAGAAATTACAGTCTCAAAGAAAGCCCTCATGTGAATCCCCCATGAGTTAGCTGGGTTGTGCCATGTCTCTGCCAGGCCAGATATGACAGCATTCAACTATAATTTTTCAAAGTAAAACACCATGGGACAATAGGTTTATTCTATCTGGGAGAAGACACTTCCTCCTCTTGTCAGGAGGGAGGTTTGCGAGAAATGGAAAATTACCAAAAATCAGACCAAAAGAAGCAGGTGACCCCAGGAGGAGTCTATAAAGGGACTCACACAGGGGAATTGAGAGCCATTTGACCAGATTAAGATGAGGGATGGAGGCTCCTCCAGGGGCAGGGTAGGCAAGTGCAGTGGAGAACACTGCCTGTCTGCTTGACAGAACACAGATGATCCCCTTCCAAAGGAAGGGTGACATAGTGAGGGACATATTGGATTTAGGATTATGATCTGTACTTTCCTGTGCTTGATCTGTTAAGTAAAGAGTATAAAGAGATAGACTGAACAAAACATGTTTGTGTTGACTGCTTCACAACTACTGCATGCCCATGAGGTAGTTAAACTGTAAACCAGAAGCTTCACATCTTTGGGAGTGGAGTTCTGGGGGAGTTCTGGTATATTCAAGTACTGAGGAGTTTGAAGGGTCAGTGTGGTGCCCAGACAGTTCGGTGGCTGGACAGCAGGTTCCAGCACTCACAAGGGGGATGCCAGATAGAATGTCTTCTCCCTGGGAATGTGCCTAGAGACCCTGAGATTGGGGCAGTGGCTGGACTCCGTTCAGACTCCGGGAGCCTAAAACACCCCAGGGAATCCAGAGCACAGAAGCTTGGATTCCCCTTACAGCAATCCTCATGGTTAGCTAGGAAGGGACACTTGCTAGGATCTGTGACACCTGTTCTAATTATATATATTATTTTGTGAAGAAAATCCAGTTATGTATCTTTTTGAAAAGTAATTTTGAAATAATACATGTGTATTAAGTGCAACTGAAAAAATGAGCTAAAAGCAAGAGTTAACATGACAGTATGGCTATCAAAGTACAAATAGCATACAAGGGAGGACTTAAATATGTGCATAACACATGTGCGTATAGAGAGTAGAATATTTTAGTCCGAACTATTTTAAAAATAAACTTACTGTGTTTCCTCCCTTGCATCTATTGTTAGTTTCTTTTTCCTTTCTTCTCTATTTTTTCTTCCCTTGCACACCGTGCAGTATCTTGGTGCGTTATCACCTTTTTCTATGCATTTTCCCCTCAGTCCAATTTTTCTGTGATGTTCAATAATATACATTTTTCAATCTATTTTCTCTCCAAGAACGTTATTCCTTCTTCACTCTGTTCCCTTCCATACTGGGTTCACATCTGTCCTCTCTCCAGCTCTTCTTCCTCTTTTCCAGCTTGGTCTCCTTTTCTTCCTTTCCTTATCAGTTCACCCCTCTAAACACCTCCTCTCCTCACTTCCTCATCTTTCCCTCTATCCTCAACCCCTCACTGAGGGAAAGCTCTGAGTCCTCTTTTCCTTTCCCTCCCCTTTGGATACAATGAGAGGGCCATAAGCTGTTTTCTTCCTCCCCTCAGACACAATAAGGAGGGGAATGTTTCTCTTTTCCTCCTCCCACATGGATATCAGCAGACTTGGCAGGGTATACTGATTGCTCCATTAACTGTGCCTGTTTTAGGCATAAGTAAAGAAGTCTGTGCGCAGTTTAAACCTCACTGGGGCCAGCAGGCCGCCTTGTCGCACAGAGGATGGATCCATGACTTCATGCTTAATCCATCCCCAGATTTAGTAAATCTTGTTCACCTCAGATTTCTGAGTCTGATAAAAACTATGCAGTACACTTGTCACTATTGTACATCAAATTTAACCAAATCCAATTTGAAATTATCAAGATATGGAAGTCTTAAAGTCTAGATTTAAAACTAAAAACTTAATTTATCTTCAATCTGTGCTGCAAGTTTTGACACATTTAGTGTATGAATGCACAGAATCAGAAATTAAAGCCTGAAGTCCCTAGGCTTAAAAAAATTAAAACTTCACAGATGACAAAGGTTTCAGACAAGAAATACACAGGATACACACATGTAAGTTACTAAATGTATTTTATGAGATACTAACATTTAAAAAAGTAAATATCAGGGTGGATAAAAAAATTAAAAATCTGATTTTTATTTATCTTCAATTTTTGTATTTAAATTAAATATGGGTTTATTTTTAAAATAAACGTATTTAAAATTAAATGTGAAATGACAACCTATGTTAAGGCCTAAGATTACTATAATCTATAAAATAATTTAAATTAAATTAAAAAAGTAACATTAAGCAGTATGTTTGTGGCCAAGTTTTAAATAAAGTCATATCACTGAACTGATGGAAGTCACTGGCTAAGCACGTGGAACCAGAGTTTGTTGAAGGAGTAAACCACTATTGACAGCACTAGCTTCTTCTGCCCGTACAGAGAATATTTTTATTCAACTAGTTCAGTTTAATGGCTAGTTCATTCAAAGTTAAGAAATCAATTGTAGTTGAAAAAGCAAAAAAGCTTGTTTTCCTCTTCCAATCTATGGATAAAAACCTACGTGAGAGGATGAGATCTACTAGTTCTAAAATCTTGGAGGGCAAGGTAACCAGAAACAATCAGTTCAATTCACTAACTATAGATAATAGGTCCTTTGTTTAATAGTTCTATTAAATTTTAAATTCAAAAACAGGTTTTGATAACCTTTCTGATAAACTTTATTTCTTATGTACCCAGTACGTTTAAGTTTTATTTTACTAAAACATTTTAAAATGTTTTGTGCATTTTTAACTGAATATGAACTTTCATCCAAATAAAGCTTGACACAAATCACAAGTAAAACATTAATAATCTAATAAATAAGAAATGCATCATTATATCAAGGTTTTCTGCTTGCTGATTTAAGTCAGGATTAAAATCAGCGAGTTACATCACTGATTTAAATCAGTCCATCCTGCTAAAAATATTTATGCTAAAAAAGGAAAAGCTCATGCTTTCACAATAAAGAATCTGAGCCACATATTATATAGACTCATTCAAATACACCAAGATACCATAACCAATACCAAATCAAAGGGACCGGATCACAAGCAAAATGTTCTTTTGAAGTGAATTAGCCCATATGATTTCATTTCCACATTCTATTTCTCTGGTTTGATCTAAGAGATCAAATTGCAAGCCTGGGCACTGACCAACCAGAAAAAAATAAAATTTATTTCCATTTGAAAAGGTTACAGCTATTAAGATTACTATGTCTAACAACTGAAATTGAAAACACTACTATTGAACTGCCATAAACTTGTGAGTTCAAAATATTAAAGACCTAACAAATTACAAAAATGAAATCAATAGAATATTGAAAGACTTTTCACTGAAAGGATTATCGGGTACAGAATGGGCTATCAATAGAAGTCTACAACCAACCACTGCTAAGACTGAGATGGCGCAGTATCCAAGGATCCTTAGCATTGCTGGATATACCTACTTCAAAATGGCAGGGAGCAGATTAGATGGACCAGTTCCTATTAAAGAAAACAGATAGCTGCTATCCCCTCCGTCTTCAAATCTTTACATAAAAGACATATCTGCTGTGATGACTATAATTAATGATGACTAAGTTTGAGGCAGCAGTTGGATAATTATGTATTTATGTATCTTTGGGTCTAAAAATACCTCTATAAAATATTTATATATTTGGATTGTAAATCTCTCTTTCACTCTTTGCATTTCATTGGCTTGCATTTCATTGGTCTTTGACTGTAAACAGTGCAAAGAGCAGGACTTCCCTTGTGTTTATACAGTGCCTAGAACAATGAGACCTCAATCCTGATCTGGGGCTTTTGGGTACCACTACAATATAAGTAACAATAAGGGCAATAGTACATCAGTAAGCCTTAGTTCAAAGCTTTTTAATGTCTACATTTCAAATCCAGTGATCTTTGCTTTTGATTAGATCATTCTTAGAGAGTGACCGGGCAGCAAATGTGAAAAATCGGGACAGGGGTAATAGGCACCTATATAAAAAAAAAGCCCCGACTATCAGGACTCTCTCTATAAAATCAGGACATCTGGTCACCCTGATCCTTCTTAAAATATAAACTGAAGACAAAGTAGGAAGCAAAAAATAAATCTACAAAGAAAATATAATAAAGGTAGGCAGGGTCCACAAGTTCTAACAAGACACACAACCAACTCATTTAAAAATCATACATTTACACTTCAACTTGCAAGTTATCACACTGCACTACTTATACATTACACTATTTCAATAGTACATTGCTTGCACTCACTTTTTTAGAAGTACTAAATATATACAGAACAGAGAAAAGTCATATAAACACCTCAAAGGCAAAATACACATGAAATAGATGTTTTGAGTCGTCTCAGAAAGCTCGATAGTTTGTATTAAAATAACCAGTCAGTTGATAAGTGGAAAATGTACTGTATCTACTTCATGTAGATTGTATTCAGATTTAGATCCCTGCATGTTAACATGAAAAATGGTATTAATTTTCTTCATAGCTCTTATTTTTATGCTAGTACAGTAATATCTATCTATAGCAATGAATATACCCAAGAACCGAACTACAGGCATGAAAGCGATACAGGAACCTGAAAAATTGAGCAAATATTTTTAGAAGAAAATTTTTTCTTCCCCATAACTTTTCAGTTGACATACTAGGCAGATTCTCTGCCATACTGACTTTACACTTGGGAGCAGCTGGGGGGATCTGGGGAGAAAAGTGGTTGTAATCCTGGGACTGCTTGTGCTTGAGGCTCTATGCCACTTGATAATTTGCCACTGTTGGAAAAATCTTCATTGCCCTTTTATGGTAGCTTTCCACCTGTTTTGTACAACTGAGGCAGCGCAGAAAGAGCTGGGCCTGAGAATCTGGCCCCCTATGTTCAGATTTGTATAATATTCTGTCAGCCATGTCACAACTCAGTTTGATTACATGCTCTTCAGGGCAGGGGCTGAGTCTGCCTTCAGAAAGTGCACATTGCACAAGTGCACATTTTGGGCACTTCTGCAATCTAAAGAAGGTCATTTCCATAGTGTTATACATTTACATAGTGCTTTACAGCTTTAAAAGCTTTTACCGTCAATATTGAATCTTGCTCTCACGGAAGTCAAAGAAAAAATTCTAACTGAGGTCAGTGAGGCAGCCTTATGACAGATAGATTATTGATGAGACCCAGAGAGGAAAGAGCCATAGAAGCAGAGAGACACAAGGTGGATGAAGTAATATCTTTCATTGGACCAACTTCTGTTGGTGAGAGAAACAAGCTTTTGAGCTACACAGAGCTCTTCCTCAGGTCTGGGAAAGGTACTCGGGCCTTGTCTATACTACACAATTTGTCAACAAAACAGTGGAGGTGTAATAAAACCACCTCAACGAGAGGTGTAGAGCTTATGTCGGTGTTGTTCAGGTGATGCATTGGTTCCTTACATCGGCTGTGGGGCAGCCAGCCTCCCAGCAGGGAGCTACCACCAGAGTTGAAAGACCAGGCTCTCAATTCCTCACACTGGCTCTCTTAGGTCGGTAGACACGCTCCTGATGACTATGCGCACCACTGACCCAAGGAGGGTAGTGTGGACATAAGCCACTGCAGTAATTAATGCAGTGGCTGTAAGTCCACGTAACACAGATAGACTTATCTTTGTAGTGAAGACATAGCCTTAGAGAATCACAGCTAAATACAAAGTAGAACAGATAATTTAGCATAGATAGCTAGCCATTCCAGAAGCAGTACATTTCAAGGAGGAATCTGAGGGAGAAGACAGGGTACCTGATGGAAAGAAAACAGGAGACTGGTCTAAGCACAGAGATCCTAATGAATGTACATCCAAAGCCAGGACTGGGAGAAGATGGTAAAGGGGCTAGGATTCAAAGGAGTAAAGAGAGAAGGCACAGGATTAGGAGACAATGAAAGCAGAGTTAAAGATAGGGATGACCAGGTAAGGATAAAGAACGTGAAATTGTTGAAATAAGAGACAAGAAACCAGTGAGGAGTTTCAGAGTAGAGGGTGGGGGTTGCAAGAACAAATTTGTTATAAACATTTTTAATTAGATGGTGCCTAAAGGCCAGTGGTGAGAAGAGGGGAGGCCAGAGACAAGAAAGCTACAATAATGAAGGTGAGTGCTAATTAAGGCATGGTAAATGATGTTAGCAGTTTTGGCTGTGAGAGAAGAGTAGATTACAATGATATTAAAAGAGGAAAAAGTGACAACTTTCAACAGAGAGATCTTAGGAAAGTGTTTTTTTACAAACCTTTAAAAATAATAATGCAGTAACTCAGTAAACCATCATTCATATTTCCAATAGCTCTGTAAACCACATATTCACCATATGCCAATAACATTTCTGAAGAGCCATTATAGATGTATGACATTTTACAATCTACATACTTTGAGGGAAGCATTCTGAAGGAAACTGCTAGCTTGCCCTCAGACAAGCCGTCATTTGCATAGTTTCAAAACACTTATCAGAATACTTGTCATTTATAAGCACTATAGCTAACATGTTTGCACATCCAAAATGTTTTAAACAGTGACTGAATACACAGTGCCTTTCAGAAAGGTACAAGTAGAAACAGTCTTAGATTTCCATATCAGCTCACACCAATATGCAATGTGCCAAATATAATTAGACATTCAAATGCATATCCTTTAATCTGTCAATTTTTAACCTACATACTTTGTGCTTGCTCTGACAGGGATTTATTATTCAGCACAATGGTGGGATTGCATTACGAGAACTACATCTTGTTTTTCAGTTGTAGTGCAGACTGACACACACTGTCTGCTGACCAAATATAACCACATGGACTTCAGAACCTATAGACTCTGGGACAGATGCTTCTCTAATCTGACTAGGCAGCACCCCAAATGCAGAGAATCTTTGGTGGCTTCATTTTCTTTGCACTGTGAGAATTAATTTATGTACTGGTTCTATGTATGGGATTTCATGCAATTCAAACTGAAGAAAATAGGAAGTAATATTTTTGTAGGGCTCTAAAAGATTACCATCACACTCAAAGAGATTGAAAAATAAGAGGATAAAAATCTTAAATGAATATGCCATGTACCCTTTTCTGGGTTTCTGTTTGTCTCTAAAAAGAAGCACTTATTTACAACTGACCTGCAACAGGGGTGGTTTAAGTTCAAGAGGAGCTTGTTCTGAACCCACCCACATTTCAGGGGCTTCTTCCTGAAACCTCTAACATGAGTGAGAAAAACCCAGGTGGCTCCAAAATGCTGTTGAATCTTTGGGCTGAGCTTTGTTGGCTGGTGCTCAACTCCTTGTGAAAGTTGAGCCTCAGCTTACTCACCACAGTGGCAGACAGTTTCCTGGTACGCTCAATGCACTATGGTAGGCAGATCTTTGGACCCCAGTTCTTTATGGTCCCAAAATTCAGTTGCAACATTAGCCACAAGATCTGGACCTCAATGTTCAAGGCTCTTGTCTTAGTCCAGATTTGTATTTGGCAATGCCACAATTATTTATGGTAGGTGACAGTGATGCTGGGGGCGCAGCTTGAAGTAGTAGTAACAAAAAACAAATACGTGGTTTCCATAATTTGCACCCACACTATAAAAATTGTTCCAGCACCCCTGGTAGGTGACTATAGTGTCTTTATAGTGAAAAGTGATCTTACAAATATTGAACTACACTCACAGAAAAGGAGCTGAAAGGGTGACAATTACAGAGAAATCTTCTCTGAAGACAACATTACTTTCATGGCAGTTAAATAGATGTTTGCTGCAAATTATTTCATTTGAAATACAAAATTCACTTCTTAAAATAAAAATTAAGATGTGCACACAGGTGGCGGGTGTGATTCTCAAATAATGTTAATCCACTAAGAACATGTAATGATTAATATCTAAAATGTGACAGCTAGCACATTGCTGAGAAGTCAAGGACACATTACTACTGTACAATATATTTTTTTGTTTTAGAAGACAAAAATAGCATTTCCCTTCATGACATAGTGTACTAATGCAGGACCTTATGCTGATTAAAAAGGGACATCCTACCAAATAATTTTCAATTTTTTTATATGCTCCTCTCGGAAGCTTGAATATTTGTGTCTACCCCTGCACAGCAAAAACAATACAGGAAAAAATGTTTAAGTTTTTTTCTTTTTAGAATTGTGACATTTTGTAAGTCTATATATATATAAATGGAAGAGACAAAAATTAATGTGAAAAAAACCCTTGGTATGGTCAGGGTTCTAAAGAGGTATCAAACAATGGAATTGAAACTAAACTTTTAAAAATATAAAAAATACTTTACAGTGTGCACTGAAGTTTATAGTAACGCACTTTCTCTGAAATAAGGCTACTGCATGTTAAGCCCCATTATTACTCATGCTATACTAACATGGTTTCTTAATTTTTAGAGTGCCTGATACTTTAAAAAGGTGGCATAATGATGTAGAGTGAACTGATGCCATTGCCATAACAAACTATGACTACAATATCTGTCATATAACGCGTTAAACAACATTGGCAAAGTGTGAAATTCTTCACTTTTAAAGACAGTGAACTAACACTAATAGGTAAAATCTCCATAGTAGTAAATGAATCAGGGAGTGCAACTACATGTAGAAGTAAATGAAAAATGGAATCACTTTCTTAAGGATTTTTTATGAAGATTTAAACGTGTTATAAAAACATGAAGGCTAACAATTTAAGATCTTTGATACAAGGGTCAAGGTTATGTTCAGAGGATTTAGACTGGTCCCAATAGGGAGCAGAAAAAACATCCAAATGTCTTATAAGACTGATACAAAAATAACTCTTGCGGTTGAAATTACTTTGTTTTAAGTAATGTTTATACTATAATTAAGTTGTAAAATTATATTTATTTCCCTATAAAGCTGCTGACTTCACTTCCAAATAAGTGATTTGTTTTCTGTGGGAGTGAGTGATCCGGGGGGCAATGCATGATGTAAAACTTTTAAATGTCTTAAAATGCATTTCATTTTCTAATAAGCAGACATAATTTTTCTAGTCTTTGTTGATTATTTTTTTAAACTTTTTACCTACATAAAATTTTCCCTCAGTCTGAAAATTAAAACATTTTTACTTGACAAAAGGATCACATATGGAAAGAAAAGGATTAAAAGAGGCAGCTGAGAAATCTATGTGATATACATATTACAATTTTGTGCCACTCACTGTCTTCTAGAAAATAATTGCTAAAGCTTTACATAAATACTAGAATCTCCACTATTCAATTATTCACTTTTACCAACATTCTTGTCTCAACCTGTAAAATACTTACAATACGGCATGGGACAAACCTTCCAAAAATTGCAAGCAAATCATTTTGCCAACATAATGAATGAAACACCTTGCTTATTCAGAAATGCTTTCTTTTCAGAAGATTGAGAAGTGGAGAATAGTGTTTTGAAAAATTGGAATTGATGCAAAATTGTAGCCAAGGAGAACCTGCTTGAACATATAATTATTCAAATAGTTTTCAAAGATTTGGAGGGGAATATTTTAGGTCCCATACACACTGTAAAACTGACTGTGTTCAGAAATGACCTTTTTTTAAGATGACGTTAAAGATAGCTTTCTTAGCATTGTAGATGGAGCATAACAAACTGTTTGAAAACCTCTAAGAGAGAGAAACACAGCAAACAAAAATAATGAAGACCTCAGGGTGACAGAGGATAGAAAATTAGATGTTTACAAAGTCAGAATACTATGTACAAATTATAGGCATAGCCAAGAAAATGCTGTCTCAGAAAATTTGGATCTCAGAAGGATTAATGACCAGGGAATTCAGTTGACCTTATAGCAATGAAAATGATCATTTTTAACTATAGTGACTTCAGGATAATTCTCTCAGGGGTTCAAATGGACTTCAAATGAAGCCTAGTGAATGAAATAGTAATATTTAACAATGTTATATTAACTTGAGTTATTACAGAACACAGAACCTGTGTTCTTGATTACTGTGAGGTGATGACCACCTTTCACTTTTTACAGAACCACCACCCTTAAGTTGTGGCCTTCCTCTTTACAGAGGAAAGGTAGGTTTCCTTTCATAGACTCATAGAAGATTAAGGTTGGAAGAGACCTCAGGAGGTCATCTAGTCCAACCCCCTGCTCAAAGCAGGACCCATACCAACTAAATCATCCCAGCCAGGGTTTTGTCTAGCCGGGTCTTAAAAACCTCTAAGGACGGAGATTCCACCACCTCCCTAGGTAACCCATTCCAGTGTTTTACCACCCTCCTAGTGAAACAGTGTTTCCTAATATCCAACCTAAACCTCCCCCACTGCAACTTGACACCATTACTCCTTGTTCTGTCATCTGCCACCACTGAGAACAGCCGAGCTCCATCCTGTTTGGAACCCCCCTTCAGGTAGTTGAAGGCTGCTATCAAATCCCCCCTCACTCTTCTCTTCTGCAGACTAAACAAGCCCAGTTCCCTCAGCCTCTCCTCGTAAGTCATGTGCCCCAGCCCCCTAACCATTTTCGTTGCCCTCCACTGGACTCTCTCCAATTTGTCCACATCCTTTCTGTAGTGGGGGGCCCAAAACTGGATTCAGAACTCCAGATTTGGCCTCACCAGTGCCGAACAGAGGGGAATAATCACTTCCCTTGATCTAGTGGCAATGCTCCTACTAATGCAGCCCAATATGCCATTAGCCTTCTTGGCAACAAGGGCACACCGTTGACTCATATCCAGCTTCTCGTCCACTGTAATCCCCAGGTCCTTTTCTGCAGAACTGCTGCTTAGCCAGTTGGTCCCCAGCCTGTAACAGTGCATGGTATTCTTCCGTCCTAAGTGCAGGACTCTGCACTTGTCCTTGTTGAACCTCATCAGATTTCTTTTGACCCAATCCTCCAATTTGTCTAGGTCACTCTGGACCCTATCCCTACCCTCCAGCGTATCTACCTCTCCCCCCATGTTAGTGTCATCTGTGAACTTGCTGAGGGTGCAATTCATCCCATCATCCAGATCATTAATAAAGATATTGAACAAAACCAGCCCCCCTGAGGTACCCTGCTTGATACCGGCTGCCAACTAGACATCGAGCCGTTAATCACTACCTGTTGAGCCTGACAATCTAGCCTGCTTTCTATCCACCTTATAATCCATTCACCAATCCATACTTTTTTAACTTGCTGGCAAGAATACTTGGGAGACCGTATCAAAAGCTTTGCTAAAGTCAAGATATATCACATCCACTGCTTTCCCCATATCCACAGAGCCAGTTATCTCATCATAGAAGGCAATCGGGTTGGTCAGGTGTGACTTGCCCATGGTGAATCTATGTTGAGTGTTCTTGATCACCTTCCTCTCCTCCAAGTGCTTCAATATGGTTTCCTTGAGGTCCTGCTCCATGATTTTTCCAGGGACTGAGGTGAGACTGATCGGTCTGTAGCTCACTGGGTTCTCCTTCTTCCCCTTTTTAAAGATGGGCACTACATCTGCATTTTTTCTAATCGTCCGGGACCTCCCCCGATCGACATGAGTTTTCAAAGATAATGGCCAATGGCTCTGCAATCACATCAGACAATTCCCTCAGCACCCTCGGATGCATTAGATCTGGACCCATGTACTTGTGCATGTCCAGCTTTACTAAATAGTCCTTAACCTATTTTTTTCCCACCACTGAGGGCTGTTCACCTCCTCCCCATACTGTGTTGCCCAGGACAGCAGTGTGGGAGTTGACCTTGTCTGTGAAGACCGGGGCCAAAAAAGCATTGAATAATTCAGCTTTTTCCACATCATCTGTCACTAGGTTGCCTCCCCCATTCATTGCCTCCCACACTTTCCCTTCTTGTTACCCTTCACATCCCTTGCTAGCTGCAACTCCAGTTGTGTTTTGGCCTTCCTGATTACACCCCTGCATTCTCGAGCAATATTTTTATACTCCTCCCTAGTCATCTGTCCAAGTTTTCACTTCTTATAAGCTTCCTTAAAACACCCCAGTGTTTAAGCTCACTGAAGATTTCATTGTTAAGCCAAGCTGGTCGCCTGCCATATTTGCTATTCTTTCTGCACATTGGAATGGTTTATTCCTGCGCCCTCAATAAGGCTTATTTAAAATACAGCCAGCTTTCCTGGACTCCTTTCCCCCTCATATTAGTCTCCCAGGGGATCCTGCCCATCAGTTCCCTAAGGGAGTCAAAGTCTGCTTTTCCGAAGTCCAGGGTCCGTATTTTGCTACTCTCCTTTTTTCCTTTTGTGAGGATCCTGAACTCAACCATCTCATAGTCACTTCTGCCCAGGTTGCCACCCACTTCTACTTCCCCTACCAATTCTTCCCTGTTTGTAAGCAGCAGGTCAAGAGGAGAACGGCCCCTGGTTGGTTCCTCCAGTAATTGCACCAGGAATTTGTCCCCAACACTCTTCAAAAACTTCCAGGATTGTCTGATGCAGCCGATGAAGTGGGTTGTAGACCACGAAAGATTATACTCAAATAAATGTGTTAGTCTCTAAGGTGCCACAAGTACTCCTGTTCTTTTTGCGGATACAGACTAACACGGCTGCTACTCTGAAACCTGGATTGTCTGTGCACTGCTGTATTGCTCTCCCAGCAGATGTCAGGGTGATTGAAGTCCCCCATTAGAACCAGGGCCTGTGTTCTGGAAACTTCAGTTAATTGTCCGAAGAAAGCCTCATTTACCTCATCCTCCTGGTCTATAGCACATACCCACCACGACATCACCTTTGCTGCTCTCGCTTCTAAACTTAACCCAAAGACTCTCAACAGGCTTCTCTCCAGTTTCATACTGGAGCTCTGAGCAATCATACTACTCCTCTTACATACAGTGCAACTCCTCCACCTTTCCTCCCTGAACAGTTTATACCCATCCATGACAGTGCTCCAGACACGTGAGTTACCCCACCAAGTCTCTGTTATTCCAATCACATCATAGTTCTTTGACTGTGCCAGGACTTCCAATTCTTCTGTTTATTTCCGAGGCTTCTTGCATTTGTGTACATACATCTAAGATAATTAGCCGATTGCCCAGCTTTCTCAGTATGAATCAGGAGGCCCCTCCCGCCATTGCACCCACCTCCTTGTGTTTCCTCCCGGTATCCCACTGTCCCATTTACCTCAGGGCTTAGGTCACCGTCCCCCAGCAAACCTAGTTTAAAGCCCTCCTCTCTAGGTTAGCAAACCTGCCTGCAAAGATACTCTTCCCTCTCTTCGTTAGGTGGATCCCATCTCTTCCTAGCAATGCTTCTTCCTGGAACAACACCCCATGGTCGAGGAATCCAAAGCCCTCTTTCCGACACTACCTATGTAACCACGTATTTACCTCCACAATTCAACGGCCCCTACCTGGGCCTTTTCCTTCAACAGGGAGGATGGACGAGTACACGACTTGTGCCTCAAACTCTTTTATCCTTCATAGAGCCACATAGTCTGCAGTGACCCGCTCAAGGTCATTCTTGGCAGTATCATTGGTGCCCATGTGGAGAAGTAGGAAGGGATAGCGGTCTGAGGGCTTGATCAGTCTTGGCAGACACTCTGTCACTTCCTGAATTCTAGCTCCAGGCAAGCAGCACACTTTGAGTCTCTCAGTCTGGTAGGCAGATAGATGATTTTGTTCCCCTTAGGAGGGAGTCCCCGACCACCACCACCCGTCTCCTCCTCTTGGGAGTGGTGGTCATGGAACCCCCATCCCTAGGAAATGCATCTCATGCCTTCCGGTCAAGGGGTCCCCTTCTGATCCCTTCCCTTAGATGGCTCTTCCAAATCACTCTCCAGAGTAGTACCAGTGCAGAGAGCCTGAAAACAGTTTCTTACCTCTATCTGCATAGGGGGTACATGGGTTCTCCTCATTCTTCTTCTGGAGATCACATGCTGCCAATTTTCTTCCCTATTCTGCACTGCCCTCTCTGATTCTTCAGCATATTGTGCCTCCAGAACCAAACGCTGACTTCTGTCCAGAAAGTCAGCATTTTCTCTGATGCAACGCCAGGTTGATACACCTCTACCCCGATATAAGGCTGTCCTCGGGAACCAAAAAATCTTACCACGTTATAGGTGAAACCGCGTTATATTGAACTTGCTTTGATCCGCCGGAGTGCACAGCCCCGCCTCCCCGGAGCGCTGTTTTACCGGGTTATATCCAAATTCGTGTTATATCGGGGTAGAGGTGTACTTGCATCTCTAGTCCTTTAACCTTCTCTTCCAATATGGAGACCAGTTTGCACTTGTACAGACGAAGTCGCTTCTATCCTCTGGGAAAAAGACAAACATGGCATATCCTGTGCAGGTCACAACAACTGATCGCTCACTATCCATGTCTTCCTTCTAAAAGCATCCTCAGATGATGTATTTATTTCTCAAAGAAGCCTGAAAGGCAAAAACACTCTGTGGGAACTCTCCCCAGGCAAACTCCCTCTGTTTGCCTGTCCTCTGTTCGCCGCTCACTCAGTTAGCAACTGGCTGCCTTTTTATAAGGCTCCTGGCTCGAAGCAGTTGGCCCGGGTTAAAGCCTTCCCTCCAATCAATCACTCAAGGCCCACCTGGAATAAAGCACTTCCAATTCACACTGTTCAAACAAAAACAAACAAACAAACACGGTCAAACACTCACACTTTTCAAACAAACATACTGTCAAACTCCTTTTGTCCACTCCTTCTTTCAGAACCCATCACTACTACCCCATAGTCAGCCAGGGATGTTCCAACAGAGCAATGCATCTCCCTGGTATCTGAGTGTAGTAAGTTGATCACATAACTTAAATATGATTTTCTTTAGACTACATTCCTATACACTTGAGATAAAGCTATTTTAGGTTATCCTGGCTGCACTATAATGAACTGCTTTTGTAAAAGCTTATGGTACCACCGAAGCAGGTTGTCAAGTGTCTGCTAATTTTCTTTTCCAAGACCCTCATGGCTATCAATGGTGCTTCGTTTATCAAGAGCTATTGTATTCTTGGAAGCAGACCATATTGATAGTACAAACATTAAATTTCCTTGGGAGGTCCAGAACTCAATCTGATGCAATCCTGTCTTCACCTCCTGCTAATTTAAAAAAAAAAAAAAAAAAAAAAAGATTATCTACATGTCAGAGGCTCTTCTTTTCTGACATAGTATGATTAGAGTATTCATTTCAGGAGGGATAAAACTATGCATAAAACAGGTTGAGTCAAGTTACAGCTATATAGGTCCCATTTCTTTTTACTCAATTAATTAATTAATTAATTTATCAAACATCCCAAGACTCCAGACATTCCTACATATTTCAAATATGTCAGAGTGTTTATTTATAAATGTTAGCATTATTTTTAGCTATTACTGTAAAGAATGTTTTTCTTCTTTTGCTTGAGAAACTTCCTTTTATGCTTAGGAGAAATTCTTCCAGGCTGCCCAGTATCATAAATTTCCTCCTCTTCAGGTATAATTCAATGCTTGACTTTTGCCTGATATCTAGAATCATCCCAAGAAAAGTATTTCCACTCTGGATTTGTACATAGCTTGAAAATTTCTTCTGCTGTGTATCTCATGCTGGTGAATGTGCAGAGTCTTTTGTTGATCAACAAGTCTTTTAAAACAGGATTTCAGAATAGCTCAAGCGTACAAACCAAATAAAGTTTAGAAAAGCAGAGATTTTTACAATGTTAACTGTATTTCCTGATTTAAGACATTTCCGACGGATATTCTTCATGCTACTTTTCCAGAGATGGCTACTTTTAAGTGCTTATCCCTCAAAGCCTTTAATACTTTAAGGTGACATACAAAGATTTAAATAAAAATGATGTAACAGCAAGGTAAGATGCTGAATGCCCCAAGTAGCGAAGAACAGAGGGAGTTTAAACACATACAGTGGTCACCTTTTTATTCCCTAAGAATGCTAAGTAGCTTGAGCGTCTTTAAAAGAGTTCAAGGTTCTGTCTTCCTTCTGAAAACAAAACCCAGCCATCAAATGGTAAGTCCTCAGTAGTCTGCTGCACCTCAGGCACAATGCCTGAATTCTGCACCCAGGAGGCCCTCCTCGTGGTCCCATCCAATGCCATAATTCTCGCCGGGACATCTGCCACGTCCGGAGCTGACTGCAGTGATGTCTTGACCACCATATGGCCTTCTACAATGAATGCCTTAAACTCTTCTCTGGAGGCTTCTGGCAACTTGTCTGTGAACTTAGACATGATCGCCCAACAAAGTCATATTTAGAGAACAATGCCTGCTAGTTTGCAATGCGCATCTGCAGGAAAGAGGAGGTATCAATCTTCCTCTGCATCAAATCCATCCTCTTGGACTCTTTGTCCTTAGGGGCGGATTTATACCTTCCCTGCCATTATCTGTCAATTGTTGCAGTTACCAGCAGCGAATTAGGGGCCAGGTGGGAATAGAAACCCTCAAAATCCTGTATGGGAATGAAGTACCACTTCTCCAAATGCTTCTCTGTGGGAAGCAATGAAACTGCAGTATTCTAGCGGGCCTTTCCAGGCTCCATCAGAGCCTTATTTATCGGGAGGGCTACTTTCCGCAGAGCTGATGATTGGAAAATATCCAGCAGCTTATGCATATTCTCTTGCAGGAATTCTGCCTCAACGTCCAAGGTAGCAGCATATTCCTCAGGAGGTACTGATTTGCCATAAGTCTTCAGGTATCAAGGGAGAGGAAGATTTCAGCACCATAGAGTCATGCAGAGAGGCAGTATGCAGGACTGGAGATCTTGCTCTAGAACAGGAAGAGTGAAACTTTAAGGACTGAGGAGTGTCCCAAGGATTCTGAGGAAGCCACTGGGCATAAAGGTAAGATGCTGGTGGCCTGTAAACACTGGGCCAAGAGCCCCTGTCCCAACTGCGGGACAGATGTCTATCTCTGATCACTGATGGTGATTTGAAGGTGATTTCTGGTGCTTACTGGGCGATAACGAGGGGGAGGATGTCCCTGATCTGAACCCTGAGGAATCCCAAAGATTCTCTGGTGACAGTGGGGGAACCAGCCCCAATGGGGCAAACAAACAGTCAGACTTGTCTGAAGCCCGATATGGGGACAGCATCAGTGCCAAAGAGGAATACGGGGTCGGAACTGACAATCCGGAATGAGACACACTCCCACCAAGTACTGGGAGAAGCACCGGCATTGAGGCCAAGGATGTTATTGAACTTGAGCAATGAATCTGTACCAAAGGATGCACCAGCGTCGAGAAGGCCTTTGGTGCCGGGCCCAGTGTCGACTTCAATTCCACAGTCTGAGGCCCGGGAAGTGAAAGCTGTGGTGCTGACAAGCTGGGCAGCTCTGCAACACAGCCAAAAGGTACCAAGGCCGCAACACTGCTGCCAATAATCTGATTTTAAAAGCAGATAGGGATGTAACACCAACCCGACAAATGTCCTCAGAAGAGATAATGCAACTTCCACTAAATCTTCAAGTTGCTTTCCCAACCATCATCATAAATATTCCTACAAGATAGTGCTCTGATCCTATGAATGCAGACCGCTCGGATTATATTTAGAAAATAACACGAAATCTCCCCACATAGAAGCTCAAATGATTAAAATAGCTACTGAATTATTTCTTACATTATTCACATTACTGACCCATGTTTTAATATTTCTTCAATAGTCAGATGGCCATTAAGAAAAACAGATCTAAGAACTCCATGCAGCTAGGCAAGTGCTGAAAACTTTTTTCCAATTTTGTAGTTTTGTAAGTAACATGTTATTACTGTAAAATAATATGCTAAACAATTAACTATTTAAAATTTAACTATATGCCCCTTATCTCACAACAGAACACATTTTCTTTAATTTACTTTTTTTTTTAATTACAGGGGGAAAATAGTTGACAAACAGTAAACTGTATCTAAAACATTTTACCAAATATTTGACCACTGTTACTGTTCAGGTGTTATGTTTGCACTGAACATGTAGCACTAAATGTTCAGTCCTCATTTCTAGGTGCTGGATTTTGACAACTAAAATAGCAGATGCCAAATGAAATGTTATTCTTAACACACACAGCAGGAAAACTTTAGGTGCTCCCCCACACGCATTTAAAAACATTAATATCCAAAATATATGAACTTTTAGGAAAAGAAATAAAGATATCACAGCTTAACATACCTGTCCTTTGAAATTTTAATTCAATCACACCTTTTTGATTGTTTGCTACACCCCTTATTCCTCTTCTTCCAGGAGTCTACAGAATTTACCAATACTCGATTTCAGTAGTCACACTTTGCATGAAGTACTTTTGTCTAAATTGTCAATTTATACTTAGTTTCCCAATTCTTAAGATTCCCCCTAAGTTTTGAACGCTTACACCAAGAAAAAAAGGAACACCAATTTCACTAGTCTTTTTCATGTTTGTAAATTTATGTTGCCTCTCTTCCAAAGATAAGCACAACTCCTTTAACTTTTATTCATAAAAGATTCTTTATCTTTGTTTCTTCTTATTGCACTTCTCCCCCCCCCCCCACCCCCAGCAAGGCAATAATATCTTCCCTGTGTGGCATGGTGCCCAACACTGCACAGAGTATTCCAGATGGAGTCTAACGCTCCTGTAACTGTATCACCTCTTGTTTTGTATTCGGTCCCTCTGCTAGTACAACCTAGTAACTTTCTTGCTTGCACCTGTGCACAAGCCTTATGGTTTCAATGATTTTTCCACAATAACCTTTAAATCCTTTTTCTAGTCAGGGTGCTGAATGATTGTTCCATTTCAGCATATACTGTATTTCCTTTGGTTTCTTGCTCCCAGACTAATTATTTTACATTTTTCCACAGTGGCATTTGCCAGCTGTGGGCCCAGCCACCTAAACAATTTTAAATTCGTTTGCATCTGATTGTATTATTCCTAATTCACTGCACTGAATTTTATTACTTTCAAAACAGAAAAATGTACAGTAAACAGATGTATATGCACAAACACATTACTTATGTGAAGGTGTGATGCAAGTGATCAGTGTAATTTATCATATATTTTTGTAATTTATCATGTGCCTTTGGCCATTTCACTTGTATTTTTTACTAATCCCTCTCTACTGGGACTACTTCTAACTCTCCGAACCTCTGAGCAGCTTCCAACCACTGCCATTTTGAAAAAACAAAACAAAAAACTTGCCATGAAAATCTGTCTTTCCCCAAATGTAATCCTGCTGCCCCAAACTGCATTTACCTGTACGTTAGAACCATCAATATCAGTCTCAAACTAGTGACAAGTTTATGGCCTGCTCTTATGATCTATTGAGGGTACAAATGGGAACTTTATTCCATCAGAAGTCCACTATTTCCTCTTTTTCATGGTATAAGGAATTTGTTTCTAGTTCTCATAGTAGTCAAACTATCAGGCCTTAAAATTATAACATGTATACAAAGGCTAAGGTAGATAATTTTTAGAGATTTGTAGAATATAGCATTTATAATTTCCCTTACTGATTATAGCACTGGTGTATGTAAAGGGAGTTCTCACTCATTCCACAGAAACAGTGATTCAGGATATCAACTAATCTGGGGGAGCGGGGTAGGTAAGCCAGCAGTCTTTCGGCCTAAATCAAATCTTCAACCATATTTGATCCTGTACAGGTAGAACTCTACAAACAATGGCACAACCAGGTATAAAACCAGAAGAAGAAAGGGTAAGCACAGTTTTGCATCTAGTGACTGTTACCCGTTCCTAGAACCAGCCAGGAAATAACCAAAGACAAAGGATGAACAAGAGCAACAATGAGGTTGATTTATTGCTTTCCTTATTGCTTCCCTTATTTGCGCAGTTATACTCACACACACACACACACACCTCTCATTCCTGCTGGCAGGCACGGATGTTGGTTTAGATTTTCGCAGGTGGCTGGGGCTGGCCAAACTTCAGCTGCCCAGAAATCAACCTACTAGGTGATGAGAGTCCCTGGAGTCCTTTCGGATCTGCAGGAGGGTTCTAATGCTTCAAGTCCGGTTCCAGGTTTAGCGTGCTGTTACATTTCTTGGTTGGTAACTTTTACCTGGCTGCCCGTCTCGAGATTTATATCTTCATCACCATGGTTCCATAAAAGGCGATATTTGCTTCTTAGCTTTGCCATTGGCTGTCACTCACACTATCTCACTCATTCCTTACATCAATTGATTACATGTTCATAAGCATGAATATAATTGATAATATAGAGCAGTGGTTCTCAAACTAGGGCCATCGCTTGTTCAGGGAAAGCCCCTGGCGGGCCAGGCGAGTTTGTTTATATGCCACGTCCGCAGGTTCGGCTGATCGTGGCTCCCATCTCAATCATCCTTTTCCATAAATGTGAAGAACAAAGTTGAAGCACCTGTTATTTTTAGGGCTATCAATTAATGGAATGTTTTAACAGAAGTTGTGAGCTTTTCGTGATTTCTTCCATCCAATCCACATCACTCGTTACTATTAATTACATTGTCAGAAAATGATTTTATTGCTGTACCTTAACATTTTGAGACTATTAAACCAAAAATTTAAAGAACTGTAAATATGTTGTTGATATATCTAGTATTGTCCTATTCTGTGACTTTTTTTGAAAAGTGGTTTAATTTATAAGTATTAATAAATTCATTTAAAACCTAAAAATTAATATTAAATTGTGTTGGCCTGGTGACAAAATCAGTGGTGTGGACATGAGATACTTTTAGTGGGAGTGCCTCATGGACTGTTATTTACCTGGCAACATGCTCGGTTAGACTACACTACAGTCATGTTGTGGAGGAGTAATACTTCTAGCCTTTGAAGTTAAATGTTTTTTATCTCTACTTTTTATCCACCTTGAAATAACATCTTATACTTTAAAAATAAATACTTTCCAGCTGATTTTTATGATCTGACTGTCATCAAGCTAAGACTGCTTCTGGCAGAACAATCCACCAAGAGGGTAGAGAGGCATGAGCCATGAGCCTGCACCTTGTCTGAAGCTAGACACTGTAGTTTTCCCAACAACTTTGTTTCAAATAGACAGTTTGATACAGGTAAAATTAGTTCCCACCGCTATCACAGTGATTCTCAAAACTTGAGTCCTGGTCTGCTGATACGGTCCTGGTCATGTGATACAGATTATCTTTGTGTTTCCAGCTGCTAAGTCACATTATTAGAAGGTAGAAGTATATCAAAAATGGTTCTAGTCATGAATGCAAATTTTATATAAATAGATATGGTATGTTTTTAATGACTATCTTCATGTTAACTGTTTAGGCAAAATGATTCATTGTATATTAAATTGATACTTGTTTTATTTAATGCATTTTCAAAGCAAATTTGACACAAATATTCCCCTGACTTGAACTAACTTGCATTAGACAAAACACCGAAGGCCATGTCCAGAAATTTTATGTGATAGCAGGACATCAAACCCACATTTGACTTTGTTTATTGCAAAGGGAATAATTTGTAAAATTTTAGAAATTATATGTGAAGATAGTGGGTAGGGACAGGGGAGAAAAATGAATTCTCCTAAAAATAATAATAATCTGGAAATCAAAGATAAAAGGAGAAATTTTCAGACACAGATGCCTGAATCCTTATTTATTGTGTGTGTGTTATGATAGTTGTTTTAAAGGCCCCAATCCAAGATTAAGGATTTATTGTGCTAGGCATTGTACAAACAAGTAAGAGAGATAAGCCCTGCCCCAACTCAGAATATAGGATTACGTCAAGATGAAAGAGGCAGAAAAACAGACAAAGGTAGGTGGTGGGGGGATGAAGTCGTAGTAAAACAAGCACATTTCACGTAATTGTGTGCCACCTGACTAACTGTCAGACAGCAGCATTCCGTAAGAAACATGGCAGTGTGAAGTCATAAGCAGGGCGGGTGAAGGAGGACAAGGTGGTGATTTTGTGAACTTTGACAAGCAATAAAAGTGGAGGTGAATACTGCAAGAGAGATAAGATCTGGTGGGTAGGGCAGAATTAAATAGATAAAGGCCTTAAAAGGTGAAGATACGCCCATAAACTCCTGTCTATAATTTGAGATTTTCTTTTAGTTTGTGAACAAAAAGTATACGTTTTCTGGAAAAGACAAGGGTTCTCTCATACTATAGGGGTCATAATATAGAACCCTAATTAATAGAGAAGTTGTCTGGTGGACATATCCAGTAACATCATACAGACCACCTCCTCTCACTTTCCAAACTGCATGGACTACTTCCTTTCCCACTGGAATAGTGTAACTCCTTTGTGCAAGTACAAAAATTACTTACATGGAAAGAAAAGAGTAAAGAGCTCACTACTGTAGCAAAGAGCGGAGAGAGAGAGAGAAACAGCAGAAGGAAGAGAGGGATTCACCTCACAAAAATGGAGAGGGGAGAGAAGAGAAAGCAGAAAGCCACCAACCTCCCTGACCCTCACAGAAGGCAAGGGAAGATAAAGGGAAGTGGAGAGGAATTAGTGTGAGATTTAACAAATTTTCTCTTGGGACCTAAGCCAAGATTTGAACTGAGGACCACAGAGGTTGTTAGTTAGTTCATTATCTCAAAGTCTCAACTGATCTCTTGATATAACACCTTCAGTATGTATGTTCATGATGACTAGTGGAGGGAGGCTATACTGAATCATAAAAACTCTAGAGAAATACTGTTTCAAATGCAATGCAATTCCATCTAAGTCAACAGAGAGTTACACCAAGAATGAATTGGCCCGCTCTTTCTAAAATCCCTACAAGATGCCACTATACTGAATGAAACCCAGAAAATGTTTGCATTGACTCCTATATTTTTAATGCTAATTATGGGATGTTTGGTTTTTTTAATCTTTTAAAACCAAACGCACCTTACATATGCTCAAGGCTAAAAATAGTTATACTTAAATAAAAACAGCAATTTAGTATTATATTGCAATTATCAGATGATTAGATTATGTAAGCAAAACAATCATTCACATTTTTGCAGTTTTGTTTGCCTCAAATTTCTAATTTCTTACATTATTCCCTTTATGACTCAGCCCTTAAGAAACTCTAGATCAGTGAAACTTAAGATAGTAAGGTCTAATCAGCCTGGGTCACTGTAATTCTTTGCCCATGAAGTAAGCTACAATTCCAACAATGTCCCAGATCACTAAGTGATACATTTTCTAAGGTGTCATAAAATATTAAAGTGACATGTTACACAGCTGTACATACAAATCTCTACCAAACATTTTCAGAAGATGTCTTCCTTCTAAAACATGAAATTCATACCAAAATGACACAGGTTTGTAGTCTGCTATTGCATCCACAAATCACCAGACACCATTAAGTACTGCAGCTGCAAGAACTCAAGCAGTAAAGGGGAATAAAGAGAAAACTACTGATAGACAGGTGGTGCTAGTGTTGATGATACAAAGCACTTTTCCTTGTCTTAGCTGTGGGAGAAACCATGGAAACTACAAAACCAGAATGCTACGAAACTAGATTATACCAGCTGCTTCATGCTATGGCTCTGCAAGTATGAATGAATTAGCTGTATAGATTTCAAACTTTACACCATGGTTGACTTACTTCTTAATTGATTTTCAGCTCTAGCTTTTTATGTACTGAGAATATATAAGGCAATGTTAGCAATGGTACAATTCTGCTGTTCCACCTAAATTATCACCATTGTTAGTATAAAAGTGAACAAGCACTTTCAAAAAGATTTAAAGTAGTTTGTATGCTTTTTTTTTTTTTTTTTTAAATCAAGCCACAACATAGGATATAGCAACAGAGAGTCCTGTGGCACCTTTAAGACTAACAGATGTATTGGAGCATAAGCTTTCATGGGTGAATGCCCACTTCATCGGATGCATCCCACGAAGTGGGCATTCACCCACGAAAGCTTATGCTCCAATATATCTGTTAGTCTTGAAGGTGCCACAGAACTCTCTGTTGCTTTTTATAGATCCAGACTAACACGGCTACCCCTCTGATACTTAACATAGGATATAGTTACTGTTAATTGAATTGAATTTATGTACCTCTCTCTTCAAGGGATCTGTAAACATACTTTCCTCAACACAACTTTCAGATTGAAATTCCAAACAACTAATGCTTCTGAAATGGCCATCCCTAAACAAAGATTCTCTAAACTCTGGGCAGTACCAAAATGGGAATGGGTGAACTGTGATTTAATTAACTATCAGTGTAAATGGAAAATGAAATGTACTATGAGAATGGGTTGCATGGATTCAGCGAGCATACAGTTAGTATGAAGAGATAAGTTAACTATAAAAATCTACATTATATTTAATCAATTCATAAAGCTGGTCCTCAAGAAAGGAATGTTTGAAGTTATAAAGCTACCCAAAATTAAACGTTTTATTTTAGTATACTTCAAGTCAGTTCACTAATCACTATAGGTATGAACTTTTCAATGTATATTAATTAATGATCCTTGTAGCTACAGATTTTTTTTATATGCAAATCTACAAAGGCAGATGGAAGACAAGCTTTAAATAAAAATGTACCGTTAAACATTTATAAAATATACTCAAAAAGACTATAACTTGATGTAAATTATAACACTGCTGCCTACATTAGATGAAAAGATTCTTTTTGAAGATTAAAACAGCATTCAGTTTAAGGGCTAAAAAGTTAAGAACAATTATAGCACTATGCAGTACTTCTGAATAGAAAAAGTATATGTTTACCCACAAAATAAATTTCAAAAGGTGCTTTATGAATGAATGAATGAAGTCTATGGCTTAACCAGAAGCAAAGCAAATTGTGGGACACTCCCAGATTGCATATACATACGTCATAACAACAATATGAGACATTCAAAGTGAAATGTTTGTACTGCAAAGTTATTTGACACTATCCTTTGGAAATTAAGACTACAACTTGTCCAATGGACCAATGTGGCAAACATGTCCATTTTTCTTTATATTGCAATAATGAGCAGCTAAAAGCATTTTACACTGGTCTGGGCTGGCTACAGCATGAGTTACATAACACAATAACATTGCACTAAAGCAAGAGATCTAGAAAGTTTTCAAAATAGCTAGTTTAAAAAAAGATTTGTAAGATCAGGATATCTTTCACATGAATGAGGTGCAAAATGTATTCAATCAAGTCTACTCTACACAAGAGACGAACATACAGTTCTTAAAGATCTACTGTAGCTTTATTTGTTAACCAAGTAAAATTTCATGTGGCATCTTTCATCAGTTTAAAGAAGGTATGTAAACATCCTTTTTACACAGTTAAATTAGACGCCATCTTTTATACAAGATAATATACTCCAGTCTAACAAGGAATCTGTGGTATCTTTTCACTTCTTTTACCTTCTAGCCAAAGATTTACTCCTGTTGCTATTTGCCTGTTCCATGCTGATGGATAGCTCAGTGGTTTGAGCGCTGGCCTGCTAAACCCAGGGTTGTGAATTTAATCCTTGAGGGGGGCCACTTAAGGATCTGGGGCAAAATCAGTACTTGGTCCTGCTACTGAAGGCAGGGGGCTGGACTCAATGACCTTTCAAGGTCCCTTCCAGTTCTAGGAGATAGAATATCTCCATTAATTTATTTATTTTATTTTATTTATGTTTTAGTTCCATAAGCCAAGTTCTGCTACAACACTCCATTTTATATATTACACAATTTTAATATACCAATATTGGCAAAAGTCACACTGTAATTAAAAAACACATTTAAGCTGGATAATTTAAGACTGGGTCAGGCCCTCAACTGGTGTAATTTGACATAGCTCTGCCGATTTACACCAACTGAGGATCTGTCATTCTAACACAATTTGTGCAACTACACAGTAAGGCACCTAATGACTTCAACAGGACTAATCACAGAGTATAAAAGTAATCACATGTGTACTGTAAATCTCTGCAGGACTGGGTCTGTGTGGAGTAATTGTCAGAAAATGGGCCAAAACTGACCAGGATATTTCAAACAAAATTCAAAGTCAGAAGATCTTCAAATTACAATAAGAAAAGCTCATTTGAAGCTGAAGTTGACTCTAATAATGGAAAGAGGAAGGGATTTGTTGATGACACACACAAAAAGGCAATTCAATAGAAAATAAATAGAAGAAAAATTGGAAGCTGAGCCCAGGATGATAAGTCCACAAGGTGTCAAAGAGACTGCACTAAAAAAAAAATAAACAAAAACACGTTTCAGTTTGAAACAAGGAATTTACACAATTAAACAAACAGCAAATTGTATCAACTTACGAAGTGGTCAGAAATGAAGCAGAAATTCCGTTAAACCCTTCTCATGTAATCTAGCTCATAGCAGTAAATAACTAACTTAATAATTATTAAAATGATCATGAAATGATAGATTTCATGATTCTAAGGAAAGGAAGGAGTGAGAGCAGCATAAAAAAGGACAGTGGACTTCCAAAAAAAAAAAAAAAAAAAAGCAGACTTCTAACAAACTCATAGGTTAGATCCCAGGGGAAGAAAATCTAAGGGAAAAAGGAGTTCAGGAGAACTGGCAGTTTCTAAAAGAGACAATATTGAAGCTGCATCAGCAAACTATCTTGATACAAAAGAAAGATAGGTAGAATAGTACGAGGCCAGTATGACTTCATCAGGAGTTCTTTAAATGACCTGAAAAATCAAAAAGGAATCCTACCAAAAGTGGAAATTGCCAAGGATGAGTACAAAAGAACAGCAGAAGCAGGTAGGGACAAATTAAGGCAGGCCAAGGCGCAAAATCAGTCACACGTAGCAACAGACATAAAAGACAGTAAGAAGAGGCTCTATAAACACATTAGGAGCAAGAGAAAGATGAAGACAAGCATAGGTCCTCTGTTTAGTGGAGCAGGAGCGCTAATAATGGGCAACATCAAGAAGAATTAGGTGTTTAATGACTATTTACTTCAGCCTTCATTAATAAGATAAACTGTGACCACATATCTAACATAATTAGATATCTAACAACAAAGGGGAAGGAACACAAGCCAGAACAGGGAATGAGTAAGTTAAAGAATATTAAGCTAAGTTACTTAAGAAACGAGCTAAGGCAGTCTCAAAACCATTTGTGATTATCTTTGAGAACTCAAGGGGGACACATGAGGTCCCAAAGGACTGGTGGAGGACAAACAAATTACCCTATCTTTAAAAAGAAGACCCAGAAATTACTGATCAGTGAGCCTAACTTTGATACTTGGAAAGATACTGTAACAAATTATTAAACAATAAATTTGTAAGCCCCTAGAGCATTATAAGTAATAGCCAGCATAAATTTATCATGAACAAATCATGCCAAACCAACCTAAATTTCTTATTTGACAAGGTTACTGGCCTAGTGGATGGGGGGAAGCTGTAGGTGTGTGAGGTATCTTGATTTTCGTAAGGCTTCTGACACAGTTCCACATGACATTTTCATAAGCAAGCTAGGGATAGGTGGTACAGATGAAATTACTATAAGGTGGATGCATAACTGGTTGAAAGACCATACTCAAAGAGTAATTGTCATTGGCTTGCTCTCAAACTGTGGGGGACAAATGCAGTGGGGTCCCGCAGGGGTCAGACCTGGGTCTGGTAGTATTCAATATTTTCATTAATGACTTAGAGTATGCTTATAACGTTTGTGGATGACACTTAGCTGCGAGGGATGCTAGCACTTTGGAAGACAGTATTAACTACTCTGAAATCAACAAGATCAAATTCAATAAAGACAAATGGAAAGTACTACATATAGGAAAGAAAAATTAAATGCACAAATACAAAATGGGGAATAACCAGCTAGGGTGGTAGTACTGCTGAAAAAGATTTGGGAGTTATAGTGGATTACAAACTTAACATGAGCCAAAAACATGGTGCAGCTGCAAAACAGATTAATACGTTCACCTTTCGAGGAGGGGAAAGACTCTATTTGGACACAGACTGGCTAACCTAGTGAGGAGGGCTTTAAACTAGGTTCGACGGGAACAGGTGAGCAAAGCCCACAGGTAAGTGGGGAACATGGAGACCTGGGAGATGGGTCGGAAACAAGAGGGAGTGTGGGCTATATTGGCAGAGAGAAAGGAGGGTCAGGACAAAACTGGGAGGAAAGATCAAACCAGTATCTTAGATGCCTATATACAAATGCGAGAAGTAGGGTAATAAGCAGGAAGAACTGGGAAATGCTAATAAATAAACATAACTATGACATTGTTGGCATCACTGAAACTTGGTGGGATAATACACATGATTGGAATGTTGGTGTGGATGGGTACAGCTTGCTCAGGAAGGATAGACAGGGGAAAAGGGAGGAGGTGTTGCCTTATATATTAAAAATGTACACACTTGGACTGAGGTAGAGATGGACATAGGAGATGGAAGTGTTGAGAGTCTCTGGGTTTGGCTAAAAGGGGTAAAAAACAAGGGTGATGTCATGCTAGGAGTCTACTACAGGCCACCTAACCAGGTGGAAGAGGTGGATGAGGCTTTTTTTAATCAACTAACAAAATCATCCAAAGCCCAAGATTTGGTGGTGATGGGGGACTTCAACTTTCCGGATGTATGTTGGGAAAATAACACAGCGAGGCACAGACTATCCAACAAATTCTTGGACTGCATTGCAGACAACTTTTTATTTCACAAGGTTGAAAAAACTACTAGGGGGGAAGCTGTTCTAGACTTGATTTTAACAAATAGGGAGGAACTCGTTGAGAATTTGAAAGTAGAAGGCAGCTTGGGTGAAAGTGAACATGAAATCATACAGTTTGCAATTCTAAGGATGGGTAGAAGGGAGAACAGCAAAATAGAGACAATGGATTTCAGGAAGGCAGATTTTGGTAAGCTCAGAGAGCTGATAGATAAGGTCCCATGGGAATCAAGACTGAGGGGAAAAACAACTGAGGAGAGTTGGCAGTTTTTCAAAGGGACACTATTAAGGGCCCAAAAGCAAGCTATTCCGCTGGTTAGGAAAGACAGAAAATGTGGCAAAAGACCACCTTGGCTTAACCACGAGATCTTGCATGATCTAAAAAATAAAAAAGAGTCATATAAAAAATGGAAACTAGGTCAGATTACAAAGGATGAATATAGGCAAACAACACAGGAATGCAGGGGCAAGATTAGAAAGGCAAAGGCACAAAATGAGCTCAAACTAGCTACAGGAATAAAGGGAAACAAGAAGACTTTTTATCAATACATTAGAAGCAAGAGGAAGACCAAAGACAGGGTAGGCCCACTGCTTAGTGAAGAGGGAGAAACGGTAACAGGAAACTTGGAAATGGCAGAGATGCTTAATGACTTTGTTTCGGTCTTCACTGAGAAGTCTGAAGGAATGCCTAACATAGTGAATGCTAATGGGAAGGGGGTATGTTTAGCAGATAAAATAAAAAAAGAACAAGTTAAAAATCACTTAGAAAAGTTAGATGCCTGCAAGTCACCAGGGCCTGATGAAATGCATCTTAGAATACTCAAGGAGCTAATAGAGGAGGTATCTGAGCCTCTAGCTATTATCTTTGGAAAATCATGGGAGACGAGAGAGATTCCAGAAGATTGGAAAAGGGCAAATATAGTGCCCATCTATAAAAAGGGAAATAAAAACAACCCAGGAAACTACAGACCAATTAGTTTAACTTCTGTGCCAGGGAAGATAATGGAGCAAGTAATTAAGGAAATCATCTGCAAACACTTGGAAGGTGGTAAGGTGATAGGGAACAGCCAGCATGGATTTGTAAACAACATATCATGTCAAACCAATCTGATAGCTTTCTTTGACAGGATAACGAGTCTTGTGGATAAGGGAGAAGCTGTGGATGTGGTATACCTAGATTTTAGTAAGGCATTTGATACGGTCTCGCATGATATTCTTATCGATAAACTAGGCAAATACAATTTAGATGGGGCTACTATAAGATGGGTGCATAACTGGCTGGATAACTCAGAGTTGTTATTAATGGTTCCCAATCCTGCTGGAAAGGCATAACGAGTGGGGTTCCGCAGGGGTCTGTTTTGGGACCATCTCTGTTCAATATCTTCATTAATGACTTAGATATTGGCATAGAAAGTACGCTTATTAAGTTTGTGGATAATACCAAACTGGGAGGGATTGCAACTACTTTGGAGGACAGGGTCATAATTCAAAATGATCTGGACAAATTGGAGAAATGGTCTGAGTTAAACAGGATGAAGTTTAACACAGACAAATGCAAAGTGCTCCACTTAGGAAGAAAAAATCAGTTTCACACATACAGAATGGGAAGAGACGGTCTAGGAAGGAGTACGGCAGAAAGGGATCTAGGGGTTATAGTGGACCACAAGCTAAATATGAGTCAACAGTGTGATGCTGTTGCAAAAAAAGCAAACATGATTCAGGGATGTATTAACAGGTGTGTTGTGAGCAAGACACGAGAAGTCATTCTTCCGCTCTACTCTGCGCTGGTTAGGCCTCAACTGGAGTATTGTGTCCAGTTCTGGGCACCGCATTTCAAGAAAGATGTGGAGAAATTGGAAAGGGTTCAGAGAAGAGCAACAAGAATGATTAAAGGTCTTGAGAACATGACCTATGAAGGAAGGCTGAAAGAATTGGGTTTGTTTAGTTTGGAAAAGAGAAGACTGAGAGGGGACATGATAGCAGTTTTCAGGTATCTAAAAGGGTGTCATAAGGAGGAGGGAGAAAACTTGTACACCTTAGCCTCTAAGGATAGAACAAGAAGCAATGGGCTTAAACTGCAGCAAGGGAGGTCTAGGTTGGACATTAGGAAAAAGTTCCTAACTGTCAGGGTGGTTAAACACTGGAATAAATTGCCTAGGGAGGTTGTGGAATCTCCATCTCTGGAGATATTTAAGACTAGGTTAGATAAATGTCTATCAGGGATGGTCTAGAAAGTATTTGGTCCTGCCACGCGGGCAGGGGACTGGACTCGATGACCTCTCTAGGTCCCTTCCAGTCCTAGAATCTATGAATCTATGAGTGTCACATAAGATATGGGAAATAACTGTCCACTCCATTCAGCACTGGCGAGGCCTCAGCTGGGGAACTGTGTCCAATTCTGAAAACCACACTTAAAGAAAGAATGGGAAAAAGCTGAAGAAAGCCCAGAAGAGAGCCACAAAAATCATAAGCAGTTTGGAAGACCAGAGAAGAAAGGTTAAAAAAAAATGGGCACGTTTAGTCTAGAGAAGAGAACAGTGAGGGGGTACCCGATAACAGTGTTCAAATATGTTACAACTGTTATAAAAAGGATGGTGATCAATTGTTTTCCAGCACCACAGAAAGTAATACAAGAAGTAATTGACAATCTAAACAAGGGAGACTCAGGTTGCATATTAGGAAACTTTCTAACTATAAGGACAGTTATGCACTGGACTAAGCTTCCAAGGGAGGTTGTGGAATCTCTGTCATTGGAAGTTTTTAAGAACAGGTTGGACAAACACCTCTCAGGAGTTGCCTGGCTTGGTCATGCCTTAGTGCAGGGGGCTAAAATAGATGAACTCTTGAGGTCCTTTCCAGCCATACATTTCTACGATCCTATGGTTGATTAACTCTATAGCAGACCTTCACATTTTTTGGTGGTGAGAAGGAAGGTGTGCTTGCCAACCATAACCTGACGAGTGATTCAAACGTTATGCAGGCAAAGTACTTATTCCATAGTCACTAATGAATTTTTTTCCCAAGGACAAATTTTCCTAATTAGCTTGGATTGACATCCACTAAGAGCCCTGCTGATGATGATTTTTGTGAACATTCTAGTGAATTTTAGGATTAAATTTTAAAAATACCAAATGTCTTATTTTCAGGCCTCAAAAAGAAGACCGCTTTCAACATCTATTTAAAGATGATTTCCTACCAGGTATCCTTCTTTGTCATATATATATTGCAACAGCTTGTGATGGTTCATCACAATTTTCAGAAATTGAATTTTTTGCATCATAAGATCAGCAAGAATCCGCGAATAGGCCAAAATAAATAGTGATGGGAAAACCCGAAAGGAGAATTTGAATAAGCATCCTAAAACCTGGATGCTTGTCCAAACTTATGAAGACTCCCATCAAGCCTAATAACACTGCATCGCACAACCACCTCTGCCCTAAGCAAGTCCTCCTACCTGCCATTGTCTTGTAGAGAACTAGTAGTCAGCTACTCCCATCCAGTATAGTCTCAAGATCTCTCCCACACAGTTCCCCTTTACAGGTTTTCATCTTTCTCTGCACAACTTAAGGCTTCATCTCCTCCTGTCCCTGGACAGGAGCTAAGCTGACATAGCTGGCCTGGTAGCTTCTTCTCTGACTGTAGAAGTCAACAAGAGAAATCATCAGGAACAGCAGGGGAAGAATACAGGCAACCTCTGGAAGACATCTCTAGACTGGGCAGAGACTAGTGCTAGTGACAGCAACAAGAAAAAAAGCTTTCCTATTTCCCTACAAAACACTGATTTCAATAAGGATAATCCAAACCCGTTACCTTCAAGCCTTGTCTACATTATACTAGGAAACAATTTTACAAACTGAGATCCTGGTAGAACTATTTTATAGCTAAGTTATGCAGGAATAACAGTGGCAGAATTTTCTATCAAGGTCACATTTAAACATAATTCTCTAAAAGGTACTAAACTCAGTGTTAATTGGATTTTTTAAACAAAGATAAATAAGCAATTTGATAGTTTCGTACATTTACAAATATTGAATATGACTGTTTCCATATACAATTTTCTTTGCTTAGCAGTGTTCTTAAGGTTATAAAAAAATTGGCTATTAGTTGTCTAGTACTTAAAGGAAAGCATCGACTTTGATGTAAACATGTTTAATACCCTTCAATCTCTGGGCAATCATCTGAAAGTATAACTGATTTTTCTGAAGTGTAGTAAATGTTTATATTACATTAATTATTTTCAACATTTTAAAGTATGCACTAAAATGTATAATAATGGATATGAGAACTTATCTTGGTTCTCTTTTTGAGGCAGTGACGGTGGGAATGCATTGTTAACCTTTAAAAATTGACAGAATTTGCACATAGATAGCAGAATAACTTTTCCTGTGAATTCTTAAGAGACAAAATTAAGGAAGATAGGCCCAAAATCTGCTATATAAATTGATACTGGAGTGGAACTAAGTCTGTATAGAAATTTTCATATATTTTTTCCACATAAAAGCCTTAATACCCAATTTTTTAAATCTATTTTTAGAATGAAGAAAGAAAAGAAGCCAAGTGTGCAGTCTTTAAAAACTACACTGTAACCAAACAAGTATACTTACATGATACAGGAGAAAATATATCCATTTCAGCCTTCTAACAGAACATGGGTCAAATTGAGGGGTAGGAGTGGTAGAGAATAGTGGTACTCTTCCAAGCTACACCCAAAAGGCAAGCTACACTCACCTGACAAGCCAATATGAGACTGCACTCATGGTAAATTGTGCAGATGTTCAAAATATGATCTTATGCACTCTGCTGAGCTCCACTGGGTTCTTCATAAGATCCTCTCAGACCTTAATTTCACTCTCCTCTCGTACATACTTTCATCAGCAGTGAAACAGAAATGCTGACATCACTGGGCATGTTAATTAACACCTCACTGAGGTGACTGGAAGAGTTCACCCTTCCATGTGATTTATTCAGATTGTCTGCAAAATCAAACATTGCTGTACTCCTTACATTTAGTCATAACTCCAAACATCTGAAGTGGTTAAAATGGAATAGGTGTTGCCCTCTGCAAGGTAGGAGACCCAGGGAGTTAGGTGGTGCTCTGGGGTATGGGGGGAGGACAGGGAGTTTGCAAAGCAAGCCTGCACTCACCCTGACACAATGGCTCCTGCGGCTCCTATCCTGCAGGGCTGGCTGGGTTTGGCTCTCTGCTCTGGGTGTTGTGACCTGGTTCCTTGCACATGGGATTGCAGTGCCACTCAGGTTTGGCCTGTCCACCTGTGAGACTCCATCTATGGAGAGGCAGATGGGACAAACCTGAGTGGTGCTGTAACCTGGCAGCAGGGGCCAGGACTCAATGCCCAGAGCAGGAAGGCAGGCTCAGCCAGTTCTGCAGGACAGGAACCTCTTCAACCGTGTCAGGGGGCTTTGAGGGTCAAAGTGGGACAGTTCTGTGAAACCTAGGACCGTTGGGAGGTCTGCCTAGTTTGTATTTTGAAGGTTTTCTTCACAGCCAGGAGAGCTACATAAACATACAAAGCTTCAATTCTGGAGCAAAATATGGCAGTATGAGAGAGGCAATGGCATGTTGTACCATCACATCTCTTACAACCCCTGGTTCAAAGTCCTGATTAATAGCTCATTTTAAATACTATGAAAAACTTCTTTTTAACTAGAGCTTAGTGAATAATTGATTTTTCAGACTGCTTGTTCTGAAAACCGCCCAAAGAACTTATTTCCGACTCAAGTCGGAAAGAACGGTTACTAATCTATTCGGTAGCTGTTGTTCTTCGAGATGTGTTGTAATGTCCACTCCACACTTGGTGTCTCGGCACTCAGTGCACGGCTGTCAGAAACTTTTTCCTCTCACTAGTAACCGTTGGGTGACTCAAGCGCCCTCTGTTGCAGTGCGCCACTGGAAGCAGGTTTAAAGGGCAGCACTGCTCCCACTCCCCTCAGTTCCTTCTTGCCAGAACTCTGATGTAGAGTGGTAGGAGAGTGTGTCATGGAATGGACATGTGGAATAGATCTTGAAGAACAAGAGTTACTGAATAGGCTATTAACCATTTTTTTGTCTGAGTGATTGCACATATGCATTCCACTCTTAGTGACTCACAAGCTGTGGAGCAGGAGGTGGGATCGGAATCTATTTAAATAAAAATTGGAGAGCAACTTGCCCAGTTCTAACATCATCTCTTAAGTCCTGAGTGACAGCATAATGGGAAGCAACCATGAGGACTGAGGACCAGGTTGCCACTCCACAAATGTCCAGAATTGGAACTTGTGCTAGAAAGGCTGCTGAGGCTGCCTGCAATCTCATAGAATGAGCTGTGACTCTGCTCAGCAGGGTGACATTAGTCAGGTCACAGCACATGCGTACACAAGAGGCTATTCAAGAAGAAACTGTCTGAGACTGATTGTCCTTTTATTCTGTATGCTACCACTATGAAAAGTTGGGAGGATGTGGTTCTGTCAAGGTAGAATGCCAGAGCTCTTCTGAGCTTCTTCTCTGCTCAAATATGGCTTCAGGTAAGTAAATTGGATGTTGATATGGAAAGATAACACCACTTTTGGGACAAACCTTGGATGAGGACGCAGGTAAACATTGCGATTAAAAAAGATTGCATATGGAGGCTCAGACATTAAAGCGTACAGTCTCCTACTCTTCCGGTCAACGTAATGGCAACCAAAAATACCACCTTGATTGACAGATGTAGCAGAGAGCAAGTAGGCAAAGGCTCAAACAGATGACTGATAAGTCTTGACAACACTAAGTTTAGATCCCAGGTGGGAACTGAGTCTTGCACCTGAGGGTACAATCTGACTAGGTCTTTCAAAAACTTTATGGATGTCACTGGAGAAAGCAGATTGATTATCCACTTTAGGGTGGAAAAATGAAATAGTTGCCAGATGTACCTTGATTGAACTAACAGCCAAACTTTTGTGTTTCGGGTACATTAAGTAATATAGAATGTGTTGAACTAAAGAACGGGATGGCAATACTTCGTAATGGCAAAACAAGAAAACATCTCCATTTAGAGAGCTAAGTAACCACGGTAAAAGGCTATTATTTAGCAGAATCTCTTGAATCTCTTTCAAGCAAGACCGCTCTCTAACATCTAGCCATGGCGCATCCATGCAGTTAAACAAAGGGACTGCAGGCTCAGGTGGAGTAGGCAACAAAATGGTTACCTACTTACAACTTGTCCTTGTCCTGTGCTGTGTTGTCCTTCGAGATGTGATGCAGATGTGTATTCTACTTGGGTATGTGTGTGCCTCACGCCTGGAGAACTTTGCCTTGAAGTACCTATACAAGTGGTGCTCACGCCCTGTAGCCCTAGCCCCTCTCCTGGACATATAAGGGGGCACCACACTGACTCCCTCAGTTCCTTCACACTGACTGTTAGAAGTACAGACTTTGATGCAGAATGGACAAAGGCTGGGTTGTAGAATACAAGTCTGCATCACAATTTGAAGAACTGTTACAAGTAGACAACTGTTTTTTCTTCTTTGAGCAGTTGCAGCCATGTATTCTACTTAGGTGAAACATAAGCAGTACTTGTAGGAGGTGGAGCTTGGAGTCTATTTAAACAAGGACTGTAGGGTTGCCTTCCCAAAATTTGCATCTGTCCTAAGCACAGCAGTAATGCCATACTGGTTTGTAAAACTACATACAGAGGACCAAATGGCAGCCCTGCATATGTTCAATATAGGAATGTCACTTAAAAACACTGTCTACATTGCCTGGGCTGTCATGGAATGGGCTTACTCCTTCTGAGGAGGTGTAGCCTGGACTACTTTGTGTGCAGTCATGATGCAGGAGTTACACACCTGGAGGTGGTCTGTGAAGACACCACTTGACATTTCATTCAGTCTGCACATGAAACAAAAACAAGATGAGGAGTGGAACGGTTTGGTCCTATCCAGATAAAAAGCTAACCATTACTTGACATCCAGTGTGTGAAGACATCATTTCTCTGGGGTTCAATGTGGCTTAAGGAAGAACACTGGTAAATATATAGCTTGGTTGAAGTGCAACTGGGAAACCACTTTGGATAAAAACTTAAGATGTGGCCGCAGGGTTACTTTTTAGAAAACTGCATGTAAGGGGGCTTTGCCCTCAAAGCCTATAACTCACCCACTCCATTGCAGGTGTTATCACCAAAAGGAAGGGAGTTTTCTGCCACAGAAGGGAGCCAGAAGTTGATGCCAGAGGCTCCAACGGAAGTCCCATAAGAGCTGCTAAGACAGTATTAAGGTCTCACAAAGGAATCTCTTTAACCAGTGGGTGGAGACAATTGACTCCTTCCAAGAACCTCACTGCCATGGCGTTTGAAAACACCGACTTACCATGGATGGAAAGATGAAACACCAAAATTGCCACCACCTGGACTCTCAATGAAGTAAGTGCAAGACCAGAAGACTGAAGGTTTAATAGCTACTCCAAGATGTCCTGAATACCTGCCAACTGTGGTTTAACTCCCTGGGCTATCAACAACATCAAGACCCCTTTCCACTTGGCCAAAGAGGTTGCTATGTTCGAGGGGATTTCTGGACTGCCTCCAAACATCATTCCTACTCCTCATCTAGCCATGCAGTATCCACACTGGGAGATGTAGGGAGCTAAGTCTGGATGCAAAACCTGATTGCGATGTTGATTCAGGAAGTCAGGATGAAGAGGAAGGAATATGGGAAGCCAAACTGACAGCAGGAGGATGGAGAACAAAACTGTCTTGGCCATGCTGGAGCAATGAGAATGAGCTTGGCATGTCCAATTTCAACTTGAGAATGACCTGCGGGATAATCAGAATTGGAGGAAAAGCATACAGGAGTGCCAATCCCCAGCTTGTTGAGGTAGAACATTGCTACTGTGTTGTCTGTGAGGACAAACAGGCACTTTCCCTTGATCTGCCGCAGAAAAACTTGGCATGCCAAACTGACAGATTTAAATTCTCTGTTGTTGGTGTGTAAAGCCAAGCCTTCTGTGGACCATAGACCCTGAGTTCATAAAGAACCCAAATGGGCCTACCAGTCAAGGACACAGATGCGTCAGTCACTAATGTGTATTGGTTTCAGGCAGGCAAAGTGAATGTCCACACATATATTGGCCAGACTTATCCATCAATCAACGGAGGCAAGGACATGAGAGGGCATCCTCACCACTGAGTCCAGATGGTGATGGCTTGGTGAGGAGAAGGTCAGACTAGATGATCATGATGGTCCCCTTTTGGCCTTAAAGTCTGTGAGTCTATGGCAACAATGGAAGCCATTGTCTAGCTGGCAGGGATGGTCTCTCTACCAGTCTGCCTTTGTGCATCAGGGACAAGAACTCCTGCCTAGAGTTCTCAGGGAGCAGCTCTTTGAACTTCTCCATGGAGCCCCATAAATTAAAACCAAAACACCACAGCAGAGCTTAGTGGTTGGCAATTGAGAGCTCCAATTCCTAGTCCAACAAACCTTTCTGCCAAACAAAAGTCCAGGTTTTTTGTCTCTTTTGATTTGGGGATGGCAGCCTGATGCCGCAGACACTCTCTCTCGTTAGCCACTGTAATGACTAGCAATCATGCAGGCAGATGGGAGTAAAGATAGTCAAACCCTTGCGAGGGACATAGTACTTGCTCTCTGCATATTTTGAAATGGGAGGCAACAAAGATAGGGTCTGCCATAATGTCTTTAGAGGCTCTAATATTGCATTGATTGGCAGTGCCATCCTAGATGGACCTGCAGTTGATAAAAGGTCAATCAGGCTACAAGAAGACTTCCTCATCTGATCTGAATGCCCAAGTCTGAAGTCACCCTGTGCAACAATTCCTGATAAGTCTTGTAATCATCAGGAGAGAGTGAAGTTGCCTCCAAGGAACACACCTCATCTAGGGCAGGATCTATGTGCGGAATGGCCGGTTCTGCTCTGATCCAACCTCTGAGTCCGAAGAAGAAGATTCCCCATATTCTGACCATTGAGGGGCTGCTCCAATGAATGCTGGGGACTGGTGCAGAACCTGGCAGCACAGGGTGCTCGAGCTGCCCAACAGGTACCACTGAGGGATAAAGTTTCTTATGGCCATGTGCCAGGCACACAGACATCAAGAGTTGAATGCACATGCGCAATCAGTCAAAGGAGAACCAAAACTTTTTCAATTCATCAAAAATTTTCGAAAGTCAACAAAAAATTAATTTGGGGTCAAATGAAATTTTTTTTCAACCCAAAGCAAAATGTCTAGTTTCTGCACACTTTTAAAAATAAAAACCACAGACAATTAAAGGCTAGATTCACAAAAGGAGGTAGGGATGGAGCTGTCCAGTGGTTAGGGCTAACCTGGGATGTGGGAGACCAGGGCTCCACTCCCCCCTCTGCCGATGTAAGGCAGGAATTTGATCTTGGATCTCCCACTTTGCATGAAAGTGCCTGAACCAGTAGGTTATAGAGTGGTCTGGAGTAGGTCTCTCTGAACTCTCCTACTGAAGCTGTTCCACTTGGTATAAATAATTAAATTTTTATTGGGCTAGAAAGAGTGAGAGAAAATGACTCTCTAGCTTGGTGGATAGGGCACTCACCTGGGAGGGAGAGGACCCAAATTCACATCCCTGCTCCACATTAGACAGAGCGGGGAACGGAATCCAAGTCTCCCACATCCCAGATAAGTGTTCTAACCACTGGGCTAAAAATTATAAAGTTGGCACCATGACCACTGTCACTGCCTCTTCCTCTTACCTGTTTTGTGAATGGCACTTAAGTCTCCCCCAAACGTTTTTCTGGCTGAAACCATTCAGCAAATTTGTGTGAAATTTTTTGGTGACTAAATCATTTGACTGAAAAATTTCACCTAAATCATCTTTTAACACATTCACAAACAACAGTGATAGAATTATTCTATATTGTAATTTCCAGTTATTCATAGATTCATAGATTATAGGACTGGAAGGGACCTCGAGAGGTCATCGAGTCCAGTCCCCTGCCCGCATGGCAGGACCAAATACTGCCTAGACCATCCCTAATAGACATTTATCTAACCTACTCTTAAATATCTCCAGAGACGGAGATTCCACAACCTCCCTAGGCAATTTGTTCCAGTGTTTAACCACCCTGACAGTTAGGAACTTTTTCCTAATGTCCAATCTAGACCTCCCTTGCTGCAGTTTAAACCCATTGTTTCTGGTTCTATCCTTAGAGGCTAAGGTGAACAAGTTCTCTCCCTCCTCCTTATGACACCCTTTTATATACCTGAAAACTGCTATCATGTCCCCTCTCAGTCTTCTCTTTTCCAAACTAAACAAACCCAATTCTTTCAGCCTTCCTTCATAGGTCATGTTCTCAAGACCTTTAATCATTCTTGTTGCTCTTCTTTGGACCCTTTCCAGTTTCTCCACATCTTTTTTAAAATGCGGCGCCCAGAACTGGACACAATACTCCAGCTGAGGCCTAACCAGAGCAGAGTAGAGCGGAAGAATGACTTCTCGTGTCTTGCTCACAACACACCTGTTAATGCATCCCAGAATCATGTTTGCTTTTTTTGCAACAGCATCACACTGTTGACTCATATTTAGCTTGTGGTCCACTATAACCCCTAGATACCTTTCTGCCGTACTCCTTCCTAGACAGTCTTTTCCCATTCTGTATGTGTGAAATTGATTTTTCCTTCCTAAGTGGAGCACTTTGCATTTGTCTTTGTTAAACTTCATCCTGTTTAACTCAGACCATTTCTCCAATTTGTCCAGATCATTTTGAATTATGACCCTGTCCTCCAAAGTAGTTGCAATCCCTCCCAGTTTGGTATCATCCGCAAACTTAATAAGCGTACTTTCTATGCCAATATCTAAGTCGTGGATGAAGATATTGAACAGAGCCGGTCCCAAAACAGACCCCTGCGGTACCCCACTCGTTACGCCTTTCCAGCAGGATTGGGAACCATTAATAACAACTCTCTGAGTACGATTATCCAGCCAGTTATGCACCCACCTTATAGTAGCCCCATCTAATTTGTATTTGCCTAGTTTATCGATAAGAATATCATGCGAGACCGTATCAAATGCCTTACTAAAGTCTAGGTATACCACATCCACCGCTTCACCCTTATCCACAAGGCTCGTTATCCTATCAAAGAAAGCTATCAGATTGGTTTGACATGATTTGTTCTTCACAAATCCATGCTGGCTATTCCCTATCACCTTACCACCTTCCAAGTGTTGGCAGATGATTTCCTTAATTACTTGCTCCATTATCTTCCCTGGCACAGAAGTTAAACTAACTGGTCTGTAGTTACCTGGGTTGTTTTTATTTCCCTTTTTATAGATGGGCACTATATTTGCCCTTTTCCAGTCTTCTGGAATCTCTCCCGTCTCCCATGACTTTCCAAAGATAATAGCTAGAGGCTCAGATACCTCCTCTATTAGCTCCTTGAGTATTCTAGGATGCATTTCATCAGGCCCGGGTGACTTGCAGGCATCTAACTTTTCTAAGTGATGTTTAACTTGTTCTTTTTTTATTTTATCCGCTAAACCTACCCCCTTCCCATTAGCATTCACTATGTTAGGCATTCCTTCAGACTTCTCGGTGAAGACCGAAACAAAGAAGTCATTAAGCATCTCTGCCATTTCCAAGTTTCCTGTTACCGTTTCTCCCTCTTCACTAAGCAGTGGGCCTACCCTGTCTTTGGTCTTCCTCTTGCTTCTAATGTATTGATAAAAAGTCTTCTTGTTTCCTTTTATTCCCGTAGCTAGTTTGAGCTCATTTTGTGCCTTTGCCTTTCTAATCTTGCCCCTGCATTCCTGTGTTGTTTGCCTATATTCATCCTTTGTAATCTGTCCTAGTTTCCATTTTTTATATGACACCTTTTTATTTTTTAGATCGTGCAAGATCTCGTGGTTAAGCCAAGGTGGTCTTTTGCCACATTTTCTATCTTTCCTAATCAGCGGACTAGCTTGCTTTTGGGCCCTTAATAGTGTCCCTTTGAAAAACTGTCAACTCTCCTCAGTTGTTTTTCCCCTCAGTCTTGATTCCCATGGGACCTTACCTATCAACTCTCTGAGCTTCCCAAAAATCTGCCTTCCTGAAATCCATTGTCTCTATTTTGCTGTTCTCCCTTCTACCCTTCCTTAGAATTGCAAAGTCTATGATTTCATGATCACTTTCACCCAGGCTGCCTTCTACTTTCACATTCTCAACGAGTTCCTCCCTATTTGTTAAAATCAAGTCTAGAACAGCTTCCCCCCTAGTAGCTTTTTCAACCTTCTGAAATAAAAAGTTGTCTCCAATGCAGTCCAAGAATTTGTTGGATAGTCTGTTCCCCGCTGTGTTATTTTCCCAACATATATCCGGATAGTTGAAGTCCCCCATCACCACCAAATCTTGGGCTTTGGATGATTTTGTTAGTTGCTTGAAAAAAGCCTCATCCACCTCTTCCACCTGGTTAGGTGGCCTGTAGTAGACGCCTAGCATGACATCTCCCTTGTTTTTTGCCCCTTTAAGCCTAACCCAGAGACTCTCAACACTTCCGTCTCCTATGTCCATCTCTACCTCAGTCCAAGTGTGTACATTTTTAATATATAAGGCAACACCTCCTCCCTTTTTCCCCGTCTATCCTTCCTGAGCAAGCTGTACCCATCCACACCAACATTCCAATCATGTGTATTATCCCACCAAGTTTAAGTGATGCCAACAATGTCATAGTTGTATTTATTTATTAGCACTTCCAGTTCTTCCTGCTTATTCCCCATACTTCTCGCATTTGTATATAGGCATCTAAGATACTGGTTTGATCTTTCCTCCCAGTTTTTTCCTGACTCTCCTTTCTCTCTGCCAATATAGCCCACACTCCCTCTTGTTTCCGACTCATTTCCCCGGTCTCCATGTTCCCCACTTACCTGTGGGCTTTGCTCACCTGTCCCCGTCGAACCTAGTTTAAAGCCCTCCTCACTAGGTTAGCCAGTCTGTGTCCGAATAGGGTCTTCCCTCTCCTCGAAAGGTGAACGCCATCTCTGCCTAGCAGTCCTTCCTCGAATAGCATCCCGTGGTCTAGGAAGCCAAAGCCCTCCTGGCGACACCATCTTCGCAGCCAGGCATTCACCTCCATGATGCATCTGTCTCTGCCCGGGCCCCTACCTTTAACAGGAAGAATTGAAGAGAATACCACCTGCGCTCCAAACTCCTTCACCCGTGCTCCCAGAGCCCTGTAGTCACTCTTGATCCGCTCAGTGTCACACCGCGCAGTATCATTTGTGCCCACATGGATGAGTAGCATGGGGTAGTAGTCAGAGGGCCGGATAATCCTCGACAATGCCTCCGTAACGTCTCGGATACGGGCCCCCGGCAGGCAGCATACCTCCCGAGATGAAATGTCAGGGCGACAGATGGGCGCCTCCGTCCCCCTCAGCAGAGAGTCTCCGACCACCACTACCCTACGTTTCCTATTCGCAGTGGTGGCAGCAGACTCTCCAGCCTTAGGGGTACGAGGCTTCTCCTCCTTTACTGTAGGGAGTGATTCCTTCTTTCCTGTATCAAGAAGAGCATAACGGTTACCTATAACCACGGCAGGAGGGTTCGGAGCAAGGGTGGAGCACTGCCTGCTGCCAGAAGTAACCAGCTGCCAGCGTCCACCCTGAGCCATCTCCTCCTCCACCAGTGGTGTATCAGCAGTCCTGTGTACTGGGACAGCTACCTCAGCTGTCTCCACATGGACACTGTTGAGGAATTGCTCGTGGATACGGATGCTCCTCAACCTAGCCACCTCCTCCTGTAGCTCTCCCACCTGCTGCCTGAGAGATTCCACCAGCAGGCACCTTTCACATTGGATGGTCCCCCCAGCCTGGATATCAGTAAGTGGAAATTGCAAGTTACAGTCTTTGCAAAACCACACCAGGATCTGGGTAGAGGCATCCATGCTTAGGCACTCTGTCTGGCTACAGGCACAGGTGGAGGAGACAGTAGCAGTGCTGGCACAGGTGTTGCGGGTCTTCCTAACCATCGTAAGCCTCCCTCTGTCAAACTCCCGTCTGCAGCCCCCTGTCAGCTGAAAGGGTTGTTTAAGCAAACAGTTAGAATGTAGTTGCTTTATAGGTATTAAGGGGAATCAAGAGAAAACAGATGGAACCGGCAAGGGACCCTCGCCCCCTTCCTGCTCCCTTCCAAACTCCCTTGCGAAACTCCCTGTTAGCAGCCCCTGTTCACAAAGCTCCCTGGTCGCTTGTGCGCTGCTTTATAAAGCCCTGGCCTGTATGAATGCCCCGCCCACTGATTAAGGCTCAGCCACTTACCAGAGGCTTCTAGCTTTCAAACCTTCCTTTGAAGCTCACAGCTTCCAACTGCTGTGATATGCAGTTAATATGACATCATAGCAAGTCTCTCTATGTTGATTAATTAACATAATAAAATTTACTGGAAATGTGATGTAACAACAAAATAATTTAATGATCATTACCTAGATGTTTAAATGTCTCAAGGGAAATGAAGACTGGACTTAGGCAGGTGCATTCTATAACTATATTAATCTCATTTCTAAAGTTGTCATTTGTAAAATGAAATTCCTTCATGGAAGACATTTCCCTGCCTTCCTGTGCTGTCTCACGTCTGGCTCTGTAAACATTAAAAACCTTTTTAAAAGAAATTAAAGCTGAGTACTTATGTTATTCTGTAATGAACATGCTTTAACAGAAAGAAACATACACCATTAACCAAATAGTTGGAGTGTATTTGGCAAGTCAGACTTAAAATCTTTTACTCTTGGAAGGAGAAATACTCTAGTAACAAATAGCTAGAGACAGAGAAGATCACATTTGTTACTCTGAAAGCATGAGTTCCATGGACACTGAACATTAGTTCTATTGAGTTTTGTATATAGTTTTCTGTATATGGAGATATGTTATGATGTACAATTTCTCAGTATGGAAATGGTATATCAAAGTTATGTAATATTTCCTATATTATATTTCAGTAAGGCCAGTTTCTCTACTAAAAGAACAAAATGCTTTGATAAACCACTGGTGTATTGACTGTCAAAGGTAACCTTTGCACTAATACATAGCTAACATAATTAGTGAAATCATATTAGTTTGCTAATTTGCTGACCTTCCTGTGGTGGCATTATAGAAGCCCAAGAAGCACAGAATTGTATCTCAGTTTACTACTTTGAAAATGTGAGAGAGAAAACAGTAGGAATAAATGGTCAATTTGAACATGGCATAATGACATCAGAGGGGTGTCACTTTGTCCTGTACTAGAACTGGTATATGTTTATTTATGATCTGGAAAAGTAGGTGAACTGAAAAATTGCAAAATCAGCATATGACAAAATTATTTAGTTTAATCAAGACAAGACAAGAGTGTTTGGAACGTCAGAAGGACCTAACAAAAATAGATGTATGGGTAGCACAAATGCAAGGTAAGTGAGTGGTTATATGATAAAATCATATGGGGAAATCTTCTTTAGAGATGGAAGGTTTTTGTTTTTTTCCCCCTCAAAATATTTCCAATATTTGTGGCTTCACTTAGTGTGTAAAGCTATCCTACTCCAAACTGACCTAAGACAAAGTGGAATCCAAGAAGAAATGATTTAGGCTCACTTCAATCCACAATGGTCAATCTATATCATAAATATATCTAATAAATCCACCCAGTTGGTAATTTCTGTTGAGTAGAGAAGATGGCCTCTGCTTATATATAGCATACCTTTTTTGTCCTAGAAAAATGTGAGCAAAGGGCAAAATATTTTCAGTTTGGGGCACAGTTCATTAGAGGGAGGCAATCTGAAGAAGCTAAAATAGGTATATCCTATTTATAATTCCCGTTGTGGATAAATGCAAGACATCATTTTTCTATATTAACTTAGCTTTCATTTCCACAGTATGTAAAATTCTAAAAGTTTCTACTGCTTCTGTGGCCTAGGCAGAAATGGTAACTCAACATTCAATCTCCACCACAGCGGATTCACCTGTGTAGGAGAATTTAGAGTCTATGGTCTACCTATTAGTTAATTAAATGTTATATAATTTTATGAAGTATCATTTGACACTAATTCAGTATTATAGGTATCTAATTTTAATGTATTCACTATTTAACTGAGTCTAAATTTTAGATATTCTGATGTAATAAAATCTATAATCCTTGCAAATAAATCTGTTTTAATCAGTGCATCATATCTTTATGGATCCTGCATTTTACTGAATTCACTCTCAGTAACTACTGCATATATGAACAATGGACAGTTGCCTGTATTTAAAGACAGTGTCATGTTAATGATTTACTTTGCTGTAGGAGAACCAATTTAATAAGCACTGAGAGTACTGCTTTGATCATTATATCGACTTTATCCTCAGACAGTAAATCATTCTAAATTATGGTGCACTTTATCTATTGGTTTACAGTAGGTGCAGACAAAAATTGCTTAGGATTTTGATAGAAAATAGCTTCATGTATGATCTTTCCCATTTTACCAGTTTTATTTCTACCAAGGAATGATTTGGATAACAGCAATTCTGTTATAATTGTCTGGTGATATTTTCATGTTTTCTGTGAAATTTGTAAGTAGGCTGTATAAATTTATTCATACAAAGTCCTAACCCAGAAGCAATTTTATTTTAAAGCAAACAAATTGGAAGAAAACTTAAGGCCTTGATTGTGTATAGTCCCAACGCAGGTGTACAAAGAAGTAGCAAGGAGTATGGGTTCCCCACACTTGCATGTGCCTGTTAAAGCTTTCTAAACCATGGGTCCTGGCCAGGGCTGCCGAGAGCGGGTTAGGTCCCTGGTGAAAAAAGAATTTTGGGGAAGCTGGGCCCGGAATTTTTTCAGGCCCCCCAGCAAAGGCAGACCGGCTAAACGGGGCCGACGAGGGAGGGGAAGCCAGGCCCCGGGCCCCCTTCTGGATCACGGGCCCCGGTAATTTGTACCGGCTTCCCCCCACTCGTCGTCCCTGGTCCACTCTTATGTGGAAGCAAATGTTTTGGGAGAAAACAGAGACATGGCTCTGACCTCCAGGGCTGTATGAGCACAGGGGGTGGAAGAATATGATTAAGTCTCATCATAAATTACTCCGCTCAGTGCAAGAGGGAAGCCCTGGGAGGTGTTGTGCTTCTGAGGCACAATACTTCCTAAGTGCACCTATATGCCATCTCACACGCATGCCTGTGCCGTAAAGGCACATGTAGGCTTCAGTTAGGAAGTCTACGTTATATTAAGGAACGATAAATTTTAAACACACACTTATAGCTAATTCAGTTTTATGGCTGAAAGAGCCATTACAAATTTTACAAGGTACACACTAATGAACAATCAGATATCTAAAAACAGAGTACCCTTCAGGGCAAACTGGAGTCCCCTTTTCCCCGCAATACTATTATGCCTAGGAACTGAAAAAAACGTGTTATTCCCCACCTGTCTCCTTTTCCCTCCTGCCACTACTATTTAGAGTCAGAAGCAGCCTACCCTGGAACGAGTTACTGCTCCCCAAAACCTGGAAGTCTCTATCTCACCATATATTGGAGCTGTTAAATATGTATGACTGTTTTGGTGAAACTGAGCATCTGTATTCTGGCTGTCAGCTAGCAGAAAAGAGTCTCCAACAATATACTTACACTTCAAAACACATATCTATCCTACATATTTAACAACCAGAAGACAAAACCTCTTCATATTTAAAAAAGTATTTAATTTAAATATTAAACCATGAACTGGACATGAAGAATGTACTTCTTTATAATTTTTAATGGTTCAGGAAGTTACATCAGTTTTAAATAATAAAAGTAGGTTGAGCTCTAAAATTTTAAGCAAAAACAGTTACAAAAACCAGTTGTTTGTGTATATGGTGAAATATAAATCTCACCCTCTGTGGTTTCAGAATGCTGTCCTAGGCAAGATAGATACAACCTTCCTTTAAGGGTGGCGTTTCTGTCTTAACTCCGTGTCCTTACTTCTGTGGGTTTAAATCAGCCTCTTAACACTTAATGCGGTTTTTGTGATTCAGTTTATTTTAGCTAGTCATCTAGAGAAAAGAAGCTAACTATGTGAGCCCACACAACTGGATCTCTAAAGACAAATTTCTGTAAAGAAAAAGCCAATTGAGCTGCCTTTATTCACCCAAATTACTTAGGAGGTATTGTAGCTTCCATTATTTTCAATACTCTACAGCAACATAGCTGCTTTCAAAGGAAGTTCATTTAGGTGTACTGAGTTACATGGCAAGATGTTTAAAAACAAACAAAATCCCTTTACTAGTTTTTAGACATCAAAGCAGGTTTTAAAAATATATATATTTCAGTTTTGCACACCAGTTTTACATAACACAGCTTTAGTCTCGTTTTACCCAGTACCATCATTTTACAGCAAAGACCCATAAATTGGTAAGCAAACTGAAATGACATTTGTTTAATAACAATGTAAGGTGGGTGCAATTTCTTTCCCTGCCTGAAACAGGGAGAACTGGTTTTCATATATCCAAAACTGGTTTTAAAATATCCAAAACTAATGTTATATAAACCTTTTACCTACACTAACCTTTATGTCTGTATCGTGTTTTATTTTAAAAATTATGTCACTGTAGGTCCTTTCATCGTGATGTTATTAAGATTTAAACTTTTGGGTCAGTGCTTTGAATACATTTCAAGCATGTTATGGCTACTGTGCTATTTAACTACATAGGGATTATATGGGAATTATTACAGGAAGTTTGATCTGTAAAAGAGAAGCACCAAGGCATCTGTGCAGAGTGAATTTTAAAGGTTATATGTAATCCTTTTTCTTGGAAAGAGATCTAATTTTTACCACACTTGAATTTGACTTAACAGATTTGCAAAAATGATTATCAAAAAGGATTTAATAAAAATGGAAGTCAAGTTCTATTAGACACAGCTATAGGGTATATTAATTATGAAATGTTTGCACTTAATTACTAAAACTTTTACATTTCAACACCATAGTCAAAACTATATTTTATAAAATATGCTTCACTTTTGATGTGTTTACTGAGCAACAGTAATTTTTTTTTATTCCTTTGTTTTCTCTGGCAATTACAACACACTTTTTGTTTTGTTTTGGTTAAACTACTTTTTCTGAATCAGCACAGGACAATAAAATCAATTTATACTGCTAACTGATGAAATCAGGCAAAACACTATTATGCAATTTGGTTTTCAAGACACTATTATGCTTAGCTAACTATAACCAGAAAAAACAAGCATGCCTGCTGCTTATCAACACAACCTCAAAAACAAGTTATTGAATACCATAGTTCTATTTGCAGGAGATAAACTTATTGTATTTTCTTATAACTGTTGGTCAGCATACTACATACATTGCATTACCATCTTGTAAGGATGATGGGATTATGTAAAAAGAACCTCTGGCCCCAGCTAGAGATTAAGTAGTCATGTCACACTATTTCTATTCTACCGCCTTGAAAACTGTTTCAAAGCCATTCTAAATCCTTGTGAGGGTTTTAAAATGCGGCATGCTTTCAAAAGCCATCTGTAAAAGAAAGTTGAAGAAATAAGCCAAATACCTATTTTTAAAAATTCAGTGTTTTTTAATCTGTAGACATACACAAATGGCTGCATAAGTGCCCAACTCCAACTGCAGTTTACAAATCAAGTTCAAGCACTGAAAACAGTTTAAAGAATTTCTGATCTTAAGTCTTGGAGTGAATTCTATTTGATATTTGAAGAGCAGAGAAATACTTGTCCATAACATTTATCTTGATTTGAGTTTCAGAGCTGTTTATATTTAAATCCTTATAAAAGGTTACTTCATATTTAAGAATAAACAAGTATAATGGGAGAATTGATCAGTTTTTCCACTAATTTTGTATTTTTTTAAATAACTAATGCTAGGAAAAAATAAACAGGGTGTTAATAAATAAATAAAAATAGAATATAGACAAAAATCTTAGAACTCATGTGAGATATGAAAGATATGAAAACTTATAAGATATGAAACTTAGGCAGCTCTCTGAAATGCAACAAGAAAGTAACAGCAACACAGAATTTCCAGCTGAGAACATACAGTATGTAATGATTTAACTGAAAATATTTGTAAAAAACTTTGCCAATGCATTGCAATTTGCTTCATTATTTTCTCCTAATTCCAGCTCCTCCCACTACATAGCAGATAGCTTCTTCTCTCCTGCCTGTGAATTTTAAGACAGCCATTATTACTACTATTTTGTTATCTATTTGTACTGCAGTAGCACCTAAGAGCCCAAGTCATAGCCAGGACCCTGTTTTTTGGACAGCCAAGACAGTACCTCCCTACCACTACCATCACACTTTTGCAAAGGACACAACTTCCACCAGTCCACAGGTTTAAAAATTAGTCCAGTCTTTAATATAAGCCAAGCAAATATATCTAAGGAGAAAATAGGTGAAAACCAAGAAAATATGTTGAACAGCAAAACTGATTGCAAACTGGGATAACCCAGGAAAGACATCAAGTCTTTATTGCAGTGGAAGAATGTGTTTATTTCTTGGACCATATTCTGCTCTCACTTAGACTGAGACTTGAGAATAACTCTATGGACTGTCTTTTTGTTGTGTGTTTGTACAGCACGTAGCACAACTGGGTCCAATCCATTACTAGGGTTTCTAGGTGCTATAAAAACAATAAATAAATAATAAAGTCAAAGTAGTTACACCAATTACAACTGGGGTAAGGGAGCAGAGAATCGGGTCCCAGGAATTTTTCCTTTAGGGTAACATATACAGGTTAAAGTGCTGATCTTGTATTACAATCCACTATTGTTGACCCCAGCACATCCGAGTGGTACTGAAATCAGCTGGACTCCACACAATCCATGTGAGCAGATCCCAATTCAAGATCAGGTCCTGCAGAATACTAATGGCAAATAATATGACTAAGGATTTATGAAGTATTGTGCCATTTTACTGCATTTTCCTTCCCTCCATTTGATTCTAATGCTTTGATTCTCTGGATATAGGATAAGATTATAATCTGAATTCATTTTAGATTTCACACACTGCCTAAATTATTCTATGTAAATGTACGGAAGAACCCAATTTAGCTGCATATTTTATAAAAGACCACTAAAAAAGCCAAAGATAGAAATAAATTATAATTGCTTGTTCAGTACAAGTACCAGTAAAGTACCTTTGAAAAAAAACAGTGTGGATTTCAATACTATGTCAACTGAGTCTTTGAACTACAAATCATATCTCAGAGAACAGCAATAAATGCAACAAATGGAGAGGTAGATTTAATTATATCATGAATCTGAAGGGCCCTTTGTACCTAAACAATATATTTTTACAGTGAAGTAGTTGTCATATGAACGATTTAGTAATAATTGTGACAAAGATGTCAAGATCATTAGACAAGGTAAAAAAAAACACTAAAAAGAATAACCATTATATACCTAAGTTATGGAAGCAAAGGTCAAGTTTTGAGAAACTGAGTTCTCAAGTTTTGAGTTCCACATGTTTTATTCCGTATATTATTTTCAATATTAATTATGTCACAAAGTTGATTACATGTTTATTTTGTTTTATGGTTTGAAGTAAATGTAAAAATGGCATTCTAGCAGATATAAAAGGATGTACTTCATCTCTAGAGTTACCACAGACCTCCATTCTTAGTCCTATCTTCTTCCCTTCACATAGGTGAACTCATCACTGCCACTGTCATCTTATGCTGATGACTTGCAAATCTACCTATGCACTGCTGACCTGTTTTGCATGATTCAGTCCCACATCTCAAACCACTGCTCTTGATGGTCTTCCTGCCACCTTAAATTTAAGAGGATTAAAACTAAACTCATACTCTTTCCTCATAAATGCTCCATACGCCAACCATTCTTTGCACTACTGACAATACTACTATCCTCCTCATCACCCAGGCCTATGCACAGAGAGACATCTTTGATTCCTCTTCATTAGTGATTCACACATCCAAGCTATGTCCAAAATCTTGTTACTTTATTCCTCCATTATTTCCAAAATTATCATTTTCTTTCTATCCACATAGTTAAAATATATCCAGGGCTTTACCACCTCCTCTATTGCTAGGGTAATCCGCCTCCATCCTCCCCTCTTTGGCCTCCCTATCATCCACATTGCCCCACCTACATTCCTTTTAAATCACAGCCAAGATTATCTTCCATGCCATCTTCTTAACCATGCCATCCTCTCTTCAAATCCTACACCCTGCCCCACCTTTTTCATCACATCAAGGACAAGCTTCTTGTTCTCATGTTCACAACTCTACCCCACTCTACTTATCAGCTTTTGTATCTGATTACACTACCCTTCACTCTTTCAGCTCTGTCAGTGATGCTAGCTTTGACAGCCCACTAGTCTGCTTCTTCCATAACCTGATTCTTCCCGAGTGTGTCGATAATGACGAGCACATTGTGGGCACTAAAAAAAACCAGAACACTAAGATTGCAAAATCAAGTGCTCTGAAGTTACGAAATACCTGAATTAATGTTCCTCGAGCAACCTTATTTCAGAGCCCTTACGTGTATGTATTGACTTTTTTTAAAAAAAGACGGTTACTCACCGTTGTAACTGTTGTTCTTCGAGATGTGTTGCTCATATCCATTCCAATTAGGTGTGCGCGCGCCGCGTGCACGATCGTCGGAGAATTTTCTACCCTAGCAACACCGGCGGGTCGGCTGTGGAGCCCCCTAAAGTGGCGCCTTCATGGCGCTGGATATATACCCCAGCCGACCCGGCGCCCCCTCAGTTCCTTCTTGCCGGCTACTCCGACAGTGGGGACGGGGGGCGGGTTTGGAATGGATATGAGCAACACATCTCGAAGAACAACAGTTACAACGGTGAGTAACCGTCTTTTCTTCGAGTGCTTGCTCATATCGATTCCAATTAGGTGACTCACAAGCCCAACTTAGGTGGTGGGGTCGGAGTGAGACATTGCTGTGTGCAAAACTGCTGATCCAAATGCAGCATCATCCCTGGACTGCTGCACTAGTGCATAGTGAGCTGTAAATGTGTGGACTGATGACCAAACTGCAGCTCTACAAATGTCCTGGATTGGAACCTGAGCCAGGAAAGCAGTCGAGGAAGCTTGGGCCCTCGTGGAATGAGCGGTGAGGTGTGGTGTCGAGACACCTGCCAGGTCATAGCAAGTCCGGATGCAAGACGTGATCCAGGAGGATAGGCGTTGTGAGGAGACCGGTAAGCCTTTCATTCGGTCGGCCACCGCAACAAAGAGTTGCGTCGTCTTTCTAAAGTGTCTTGTGCGGTCAATATAGAAAGCCAGGGCCCTGCGTACGTCCAGAGAATGCAAACGTTGATCCTGGCGAGTAGCATGTGGTTTAGGATGAAAGACCGGGAGAAATATATCCTGATTGATGTGAAACGGAGAAACCACCTTAGGAAGAAAGGCAGGATGTGGACGAAGCTGCACTTTATCCTTATGGAAAACTGTGTAAGGGGGCTCGGATGTAAGCGCCCTGAGTTCAGAAACGCGCCTTGCTGAGGTGATGGCTACGAGGAAGGCTGTCTTCCAGGATAGGTACAGAAGTGAACAGGTGGCCAGTGGCTCGAATGCAGGACCTGTGAGCTTGGAGAGAACCAGGTTGAGATCCCACGTCGGAACAGGTTGACGCTATTGTGGGTACATCCGGTCCAAGCCCTTGAGGAACCTAACGACCATCGGGTTAGAGAATACCGAGGACGCGAGTTCCCCTGGGTGAAAAGCCGATATGGCGGCCAGGTGAACTCTAATTGAAGATATCGCCAAACCTTGCTGTTTTAGGGAGAGGAGATATTCCAATATGAGAGGAATAGGTGCCTGCAATGGGGACATGGCTCGTTGTTCGCACCAACAGGAGAACCGCTTCCACTTGGCCAAGTACGTGGTCCGTGTTGAAGGCTTCCTACTGCTCAGCAGAATCTGTTGGACAGAGTGCGAGCATTGTTGCTCTGCCTGGGTGAACCATGGAGCAACCACGCCATGAGGTGGAGCGATTGCAGGTCGGGGTGACGCAGTCGGCCGTGGTCCTGAGAGATGAGATCTGGACATAATGGGAGCGGGATCGGTGTCCGAACCGAGAGCTCTAACAGTGTGGTGTACCAGTGTTGTCTCGGCCACGCTGGAGCGACCAGAATTACTTGTGCCTGGTCTCTGCGTAATTTGAGCAGCACCCTGTGGACCAGAGGAAATGGAGGGAAGGCATAAAACAGGTGGTCTTTCCAAGGGAGGAGAAACGCATCCGAGAGAGAGCCCGGAGCTCGTCCTTGTAGGGAACAGAACTCGTGGCACTTTCTGTTGGCTCGAGATGCAAACAGGTCTACCTGGGGAAACCCCCACTTCTGGAAAACGGAATATATGATGTCCGGACGGATAGACCACTCGTGCGTCTGAAAGGACCTGCTGAGTCGGTCCGCTAAAGTGTTCTGGACTCCAGGGAGGAATGATGCCGTGAGATGGATTGAGTGGGCGATGCAGAAGTCCCATAGGCGAATCGCCTCTTGGCATAGAGTCGACGAACGTGCTCCTCCTTGCCTGTTGATGTAAAACATGGCCGTGGTGTTGTCGATGAGAACTAACACACAGCGGCCACATAGGAGATTGAGAAATGCCTGGCACGCCAGGCGCACCGCCATCAGTTCCCGAACATTGATGTGCAGGGCTAGCTGGGGTGCAGTCCACAGGCCCTGGGTATGGTGTTCGTTGAGATGGGCACCCCAACCCGGCGATGATGCGTCTGTGACCAGGTGCAGAGAGGGTTGTGGGGCGTGAAATGGCATCCCCTCGCAAACCACATTGTGATCTAGCCACCAGGTGAGGGAGGTCAGGACCGAGTTCGGGACCGTGACCACCATGTTCAGGCTGTCCCGATGTGGGCGGTATACCGATGACACCCAGGTCTGGAGTGGGCGAAGCCGAAGTCTGGCATGCCTGGTTACGTACGTGCAAGAAGCCATGTGACCCAGCAGGGCAAGGCATGACCTCACCGTGGTAGTTGGGAAGGCCCTGAGCCCTTGAATGAGGCACGTGATGGTATGAAAGCGATTGTCTGGTAGGACAGCTCGTGCGCGTCCGGAGTCCAGGACTGCGCCGATAAATTCTATTCTCTGGGTAGGCTCTAGAGTGGATTTGTCCCTGTTGAGTAGGATGCCCAACTCGTTGAATGTGTGCACTATTATGTGGACGTGAGCTCGAACTTGCTCTTTGGTGCGACCGCGTACCAACCAGTCGTCTAGGTACGGGAACACCTGTATCCCTTGTCGACGAAGGTACGCTGCCACAACAGCCATACATTTCGTAAACACCCTTGGGGCCGAGGATAGGCCGAAGGGAAGGACTGCAAACTGATAGTGCACCTTGCTTACCACGAATCGCAGGAAGCGTCTGTGAGGTGGGTAAATCGCAATATGAAAGTATGCGTCTTTCATGTCGAGGGCGGCGAACCAGTCTCCAGGATCGAGGGAAGGAATAATGGTCCCTAAAGAGACCATGCGGAACTTCAACTTTACTATAAATTTGTTGAGTCCGCGCAAGTCTAAGATGGGTCTCAGACCCCCTTTGGACTTGGGGATCAGAAAGTAACGGGAATAAAATCCCCTGCCCCTTAACTCTACTGGAACCTCCTCTATGGCCCCCATAGAAAGGAGCGTGGAAACCTCCTGTATAAGAAGTTGCTCGTGAGAAGGGTCCCTGAAGAGGGACGGGGAAGGGGGGTGGGAGGGAGGGAATGAAGAAAACTGGATAGCGTATCCCCTCGCCACCGTGCGAAGGACCCAACGGTCCGAGGTTATAAGGGACCAAGCACGGTGGAAGTGGGAGAGGCGATCCCGAAAGGAGGGGGCTGGATCCTGGGGAATGACTGGGGCGCCGTCCTCGACCGCACCTTCAAAAGTTCTGCCTGGGGCCTGAGGGTGGTCTTGGTGGCCCTTGGTTCTGACCGGGTTGAGGGCCGGTCCACCTTCTTCTACCACCTCGCCCCCGCCTCCGGGCAGAGTCCTGTCTCTGACGAGGTGGGGGGGGGGGGGGGTAGAAGCGCTGAGGCTGAGGCCTAAATGGCCTGCGCTGAGGACCCGCAACGTGCATCCCCAGGGAGCGCATGATTGTTCTGGAGTCCTTGAGGCTCTGCAGGCGAGAGTCCGTCTTATCAGAGAACAACCCATGTCCTTCAAAGGGCAAATCCTGCAGGGTTTGTTGCAACTCAGGGGGCAAACCCGAAACTTGGAGCCAGGAGGTCCTTCGCATAGCGATACCTGACGCCAGGGTTCTCGCAGCCGAGTCCGCTATATCTAAGGAGGCCTGTAAGGAAGTCCGAGCCACCTTCTTACCTTCCTCGACTAAGGCCCCGAACTCTTCCCTGGAGTCTTGGGGAATCAATTCCTTGAACTTCCCCATAGAGTTCCAGGAATTAAAGCTATAACGGCTCAGGAGCGCTTGTTGGTTAGCCGCTCTGAGTTGTAACCCTCCGGCTGAATAAACTTTACGGCCAAACAAATCGAGGCGTTTAGCCTCCTTTGATTTGGGCGCTGCGGCCTGTTGACCGTGGCGCTCCCTTGCATTCACCGATGACACCACCAGTGAACACGGCTGTGGATGAGTATACAGGTACTCATAGTCCTTTGAGGGGACAAAGTACTTTCTCTCCACCCCTCTGGCTGTGGGTGGAATAGAGGCAGGAGTTTGCCATATCGTAGAAGCGTTAGCCTGGATCGTGCGGATCGGGGCAACGCCACTCTGGATGGGGCATCCGCTGAGAGGATATTTACAATGTGGTCCTGCACCTCCACTATTTCCTCCGCCTGTAGGTCCATATTACGGGCCACCCTACGTAAGAGGTCCTGATGAGCCCGAAGATCTATCGGGGGTGGACCTGTGCACGACGTGCCCGCCACTGCCTCATCTGGAGAGGAAGAGGAAGATGCCTCGGGTGGTAAGTGATCCAAGGGAGGTTCCTGGTCTCCCTGTTCCTGGGACGGAGCATCACCTGCCCCTGGGTCCAGGACGTCAGGTGGTGCGGGCACGGAAGCCTCCATGCCCCCTGGAGGAGGGCGAGAGATGGTGGACTCTGGGGCCCTTCTGTCAGAGTGTCCCGAGCGAGAGGCTGAAGTTAGTGGAGCCCCTTGTGCTTGGTGGTACGCCCACGGGGTCCAGAATGACCAGTGAGAGGGGCCGTGAGCAGGGTCCTCTGCTAACTCCTGCCAGTGGCCCATATCTTGTTCCTCGGCTTGCCCCTGAGGGGGGTATGCCGATCTCGATGCGTCCTCAGAGGAGCGAGACACCGATCTCGATGGCCATGGCGGTGCCAACTGCGCCGAGATGATCCCCGTGGGATACGGTGCCGCACGGTGCCGGTCTGGAGATGCTCTATCTCTGTGCGGTGCCGGCGATCGGTGCCGAGATCGCGATCGGTGCCGATGACCGCGCCGGTGCCGGGAGTCGGACCTGGACCTGGACAGCGACCTCGAGTAGGCCCGGTGCCGGGAGCGACCCCTCGACGTTGATCGTCAATCGTAACGGTGCCGAGAACTACGTCTCGATGTTGACCGGTACCGACGATCATAGCGGTGCCGGGACGTAGAACGGTGCCGCGACGATGATCTTAGCCGCGAGTACGACCGGTGCCGAGGTGATATCCGGCGCCGGGACTGCGAGCGGCGTGGGGACCTGCTTCGGGACCTGGAACGGTGCCGTGGTTCCAGTCCCTGCGATGGAGGGCGCATCAAGGCAGGCTTCCCCCTGGACTGGACCGGACGAGTCAACGGTGCTGACGGTGCCGGTGGTTGGGGCGGTGCCGGCTCCGTGAGAGTGATCAAGTCTCTCGCCGTCGCGAAGGTCTCTGGGGTCGACGGGAGGCACTGTATCACCGCCGGTCGCGGTGGTGATCCTGTCTGCACTGGACTCAACGGCTTCGGAGCCGAAGTCGACGGTGCCGGAGGCACCTGTTTTTGGTGCTCCACAGGCGGACGCGGCTCTACCCCCGGCGCCGGGGGAGCCGGCGTCTTCGGTACGGCAGTCCCCTGCGTCTTATGGGATTTTTTATGTCCCGGCGATGATGATCGGCGCCGAGGCACTTGCTGTGGGTGCGGTGCCGACGGGGTCCGGTGCCGTGGAGGCTTATCCGACGCCACTCGCGGAGTCGGAATAGTCGGTGCCGCCGGGGCACTGCGCACCGAGGCGCTTGGTGCTGGGGCTTGACGCGCCGATGGAGCGTCCGGGCTAAGTGCCGCCTCCATAAGGAGTTGCCGAAGCCGAAAGTCCCGCTCCTTCTTGGTTCTCGGTCTGAAGGCCTTACAGATCTTACACTTATCTGTCTGATGGGACTCCCCCAGGCACTTCAGACACGAGTCGTGCGGGTCACTTGTTGGCATAGGCTTAGCGCAGGACGCGCACTGTTTGAAGCCGGGAGCCTTGGGCATGAGCCCGGCCACGCGCCGGGGGAGAACAACCCCCTTAATCCCCTTTAATTATACAACAACTATTAATAAAGTGATTTAAACAACTATCTAACTATATACAACTATAACTGTAACTATAACTATCAATAAACGGAATAAGCTAGGGAGAGTGGAGAACAGCTACGCCGCGCTCCACAGTTCCAACAACCGTCAGGGGCGGTAAGAAGGAACTGAGGGGGCGCTGGGTCAGCTGGGGTATATATCCAGCGCCATGAAGGCGCCACTCTAGGGGGCTCCACAGCCGACCCGCCGGTGTTGCTAGGGTAGAAAATTCTCCGACGATCGTGCACGCGGCGCGCGCACACCTAATTGGAATGGATATGAGCAAGCACTCGAAGAAGAATGTAATTTCCTTTAAAAAAAAAAAAAATCTTACAATTGAAAAAAAAAATGCCATTATGTGGCAACATACTGACTCCACAGCAGAGTTGGGTCTTTCCAACAGCACATCTGAAGAAGTGTTTTTTTTAGCTTATGCCCAAATAAATCTGTTAGTCTTTAAGGTGCCACCGGACTCCTTGTTGTTTTTGTATAACAGCACAGTCTTCTACCACTTGAACAGGTAGCAGTAGTAGGCTCTTTTCTTCTAAGTTTAACTGCCACAAGACGGGGGGTTGCCACTGGGTTTCACAGCTATTTGCTAGAAAGCAAAGGAATGTAGAGACTCAGGATTCCTGGGTTCTATCCCAGGTCCTGTAAGGGAACTAATGGTGACAAATCCTTTTGCCCCATCCCTGCAGCCTCTTCCAAAAAATTTCAACCTGGGAAATTTCAGACCAAGTAGTTAAAATGTAGCAAAGTTATAAGCTACTGAAAACACAGGCTTGTAAAGGAAAGTGTTAAGCAACCTTAACTATAGGCATTGCTACCAGAGTTGCCTATAACAACAACAAAGGTCATCAGTGACTTCTCAGACCTGCGCCTTTTTTTTTTTTTTTGTATAATACATACCATTTCCTCATAGATTTTAGCTATCTTGGAGTGCTCAAACTCTATGCTACACAAACTGTTGCCCTAACTGTGAAAACAGTATTACTTTATTTTTGATCACAGGATATCTGTTAGATATTAGCTGCCCTATAGGCTCAAACTAAAGATTTATTATAACTGAAGCAATGTGACAATTTGACAAAACAAAAAAGGGAGAAAAGAAAGCCTTTTTTTTTTTTTTTTTGGACCAAGTTCTGGCAGAACATGCAAAGTTAAGGATCTAGGTACTAAAGGTGCATACCATTCATATTTCTGTTGTAGTTGATATAAAGCACAGAACATTAAATTACAAGTAAATACAGTAGTAATCCACAGATGTGGGCACCTAATGTTCTGGCAAGTTAATTTATTGCCTCAGCAGAACACGATTTTGTAGGGAAACTCTGCTTTATACTGGAGAAGCACAAATGTTGTAGCAAGTCACTTAAGACTTGGCAAGAGCTCTTCATCCTCCCCGACATACTTTATAAGAGGTCAGTATGATCTCATTCAACAAAGAGGATATTGCATGGATGATGATTTATAAACCCATATAACAAACTGGGGGCTCATTTTTTTTTTTTTTTTTTTTTTTAAAGTCTTTTCGGTTTTCTTGGCAGCTCAGTTGGTAGTACAACATGCTACCAATACAAATAGCTGCTTCATACACGACTCCTAGGCATTAAAGTACACAGGGATGGGGGCTTGATAGGGGAGAGATTTTCAGTCTCTAAAGAGATGAGTTCAATTTGTAGCAAACACTGTGGCTTCAGAAGCATTTGCTTGCCCCTTGATGGTTTTGGAATGGTACAGTGCACAAATGGTATATGGAGAGCTGTTCAGTGAAAAGGAAGACTGCGATACATCAGGAATGAATAGGTGATTTCAAAATAAAAGCACAGGTAATATAAGGTACACACCTTTTGAGCTCTTAATTTTCATCACAAAATATTGGATGGCAACAATACCCTTGACATTCCCACTATTTTGGACCAGGGTGTGAGAGGCAACAGTGTGTTGCTCAGTTTTGGAAGCGTGAAGTCTCTGGCCCAGAAAGGATGGCAACAAATAAAATAAAATAAATAAAAACAGATTCAATATTCTTCAGCTATACTTGATATGTAATGATTCACCCTTGCCACAAGGTGTCACAAGTTTAATGATATTTAGCCAGAATTTCAAATGTTGAGAGTAAAATTGACAGGGAAAGCTGGGTTATAAGGCAATACTGGTTCTGTTACCAGAGCTGCACCACAGAGACCAAGTATAAAGTTTGATTTATATATTTTAAAAAATCTACAGCAGCTACAAATAGAAAATAAGAAGGGACTGAAACTACTACATTTCAACCAAAGATATATTGTGAAATTTAGTCAAAGAAATCATCACCCTACCAAAAATATTTCAATCTCTCTCACTATTAACTTCCTGCCACTCTTAGAGTTCAGAAAAATAACAATTAAACAAAGGATTAAGATCCACAAAATGCAGATTAAGCATGTCAAACTTTTACTAAATTAGTTCTTTTTCCTTTTATAGATGAACAGTAACTGCAATTTCAAAAGTGGCATTTCTTTCCAAAGCTAGCATGTCAGAAAAGAAGATTAACATATTACAGATGTAATATACGAAGTGCTGATAATCCTACATATAGAATTCTACCACTTTTACTAAGATTTCAGCTAGATTCCAATACATGTCTTTCCTAAAGTTCCTAGTCTCTTTTTGTTTTACACTTTGTCAAGATCATGAAACCTGAAAACCACCTAAAATTTTTTTTGGTAGGTGGAAGAGGGAATTGACTCAAATGAGGAATTTATCAAAAATCTGGAGAAAAAAAATAAAGCAGAGTTACAATACCAATGGGTGAATTCTGATATTTTTAATAAGAGTTCTATCCGGTTTATTATACTAGAACTACAAGGATTTAGAAAATAGGGTCAGTATTGGATTACTAGGGTTGCTAAAGGTTCTGACATATATCAGTTCATATAATGGTGTATCATCTTTATTAGAATTAATATATGATGGGAAAATGTGATCCATTACTTTGAATTATTACAGCCTTTAGAGTTCCCTACAAAACATGCCTCCATCTACACCCATCTATATTAAACATTTTCTCTCCGTTTCTTGTTAGATTAGGGTCACGAAGATTATATCTGAAGGTGGAAAGGAAAAGTAATACTTTATATCAATGAAAAGAGATACAACATACTCCAAGATAACAGAGCAAACCAGGATCAAAAGAAAGAAAATTCATTGTTGAACTCTATTGTTTGTAACTCTGATTTTGACAATGATAAATAATTATTGTAGTTAATATTACCTATTTTTCATATTATATGTCACTATGGAATATTTATACTATAATATAGATTTGGATGTGTAATGGGCCTGATTTGAAGTCAATGGAAGTATTTTCATTGGATTAAATCTTTCACATTTATCCATACTGTGTGTGGTTTATTCTCTAAATACAGATGTTCTTAAACTATGTTCCACAGAACACTTGCTTGTGGCCCAGACAGCTGTCTGGTCACAGGGTGCAGGCTGCTTCTTGTTTCTAGTGATTAAATTACACTGAAGGACAGAAAAATACATTAAATACTTTGCTATTATTTCTTTTCCACATAAACAATTGCTATAGTTGCCACCTAGACATCATGTGACTGCAAATGGGAGGGGAAGTGGTCCATGAAAACATGAACATGAGGGGAGCTGTCCATGTGATTCATACTATTATGTCATTCACACTGTGAGAGAGGTATGATAAATTATGTCTTAATACCATAGGTTTTCCAGTGGGCTAAATCCATTTCATTTACAGTATACAAATTCCCTCTTTCCACTTGCCAATTTATAATTGTGTCTTTATTGATAATAAACATGAGGTGAATACAATATTTTAAAAGTAGCACTACTATAACTCTCACATAGGTGAAGTGATAAGTCCCAGCATGAGTTTACAAAGCAGAATAAACAAAAAGGGTGACAATAAACAAAGGGAGCCTATCAGATGTCCTACAAACCTATGGAACATTATAAAAATAAAGGTTGCTCTGCATTGTTAGGGGGACAGTAAGCAGAAAGTTAAACATTAAAGTTCTAGAAAATGCTTAACTTCTTGAGTTGGGTGGCTGGGGCACAATCTGGAAAACAAAAGTGCTAAGGTAAGCAGCTATTTTGAAATTATGCTTATTTGTGAACTCACTTTCCTTGGAATGTTTTATTATAAGTTAAACCAGTTCTTAGGTGTTTCAGTTCACAGAACTGTAGAAGTTAGTGATGGAAGAGACCTGATAGATTATAATCTATCTGCCTACAAAAATCCAATCACTGTGCTGTGTATTTTAAATAGCTAAGGCTATTTCTGTTTGAAACAGCAGATGTTAACCTCAGACAACCTTTGCTCACCTGGGCCTGATCTCTGCTGATGACTCAGATCTCACTCTTGTGAAATACAAACTTCTCCAGAGAGAGTGGAGGGTGTTTAGAAGCTTGCAGGATCTGGCCCACAAAAATTACTCTCTGCAGGGGACAAAACTTCTAGGGAAAAAAGGGCTGGGCTCAGTAATCTCAAAAATTTTAAAATTAAACTATTTATCAAAATCAACCAAATTTTGGTCATTTATTCATCGTAAACTTCACTTAAAACTTTGATTTCTTGTGGTGCCAGCAGCTTCTTATATTCAAGTTTACTTTCGTAGAACTGGATTTAAGTGCTGAAAAGACTAAAAATGGATGTTAACTATTTCCATTTTCATTGAATTGCCCGTGTACTTTGTCCTGTAAATGTTGATATATGTTGATAACTATTTAGTTGAGAGGTGTTGAGAACAGTATGTGAAGAAATGCCATTGGCTTGGTTTTCCATTGGTGTATTTCTGCTTTCCAGTATTCTGAACTCAGCACACTATTCGACAATGGAACTTGGACATACGGCAAGCAATTCAAAGCTGGCATCACGCTGACACAATACCTCTTTAACCTAATGTACTGCATTTTTAATTGACTTAGAATTACAGATGTTATCTAGTGATATGTAAATTTTAAGGTGGTTGCAGGACTTGTGCATTTTTATTTCTTGTCCTGCATATTCTCTGACTTCCTTCTTGTTTGTTGCACCTCTACTCAATTCTCCTTCTTATTCCAATAGCTACGGAGAACATTTTATAACACAAAAGGTAAAATCATTTATTGGGTATATGTGCTATATAACCCCATTCTCAAGACAAGATAGAAAAAAAAACCACCAGAGCAGATCCTCAGCTGGTGTAAATAGGCTTAACTCCACTGAGGTCAATGGAACTATTCTTATTTACACCAGCTGAGAATCTGTCCCACTATTGTTATTACATATAAAGTTACAAACTCGATGGAAATTTTAGGGGTATTGCTCTTCATTAAGCACTGGACTTAATTACAGCACATACAAAATCATTTTCTGTAGATCACCTTCTTACGGAGTTATATATAACCAAGATGAAGGGGGAAATACCTTGTCACTCTAATTTTCTTGAAAAAGTGAACCCAGTAAATTAAGAGGGCTTTTGGTAAACTCCTGCACAGCTGCAGACCTCCGTGTGAAATAAGGAAGATTCTTTATAACCCCATCACTAAATGCTGCATTAATTCTTTTGCAATACTTAATTATTTTGTTTCTTGGGCTTTAATGGAAAACTATGGAAACTCGAAATCTTAAAAATTCCAATGGCTGTTAGCCAAGAACTTCGTAGCCTATTAGTTTCTATGCATGAGTTGCAATCTTTTAGCTTTATTGGAAATTTAGTTACCATTAATTTGTTTTCCTTCAGTGCAGTTATAGGCACGTTACTGGTATAAGCTTACTTGTGCCACTAGATTTCTCTTTAGTAACCCACTCAATGAGTTTTGTATAGGAGAGGGGCAAGTAGTCTCCACCCACAGAATCAGATGAAAGCTTGTTACCATGCACTAGTAAATTCCCGTTCCCTTTTGTACCACAACAGGCAAACATAGCAGTACAAAAGCTCCCTATGAATAGAATTGCAAGTATCAAAAGCCATGATAAATCCATGTCAGATTAATATGTACAGTAATACACAGTACTTTAAAAATCTGTAAAAATTCAGTGGGAGGGGAGAAGGGGGAGCTCCCTATCTTTCCAATCTCATTTCACCAGGAAGAGCAGAAAAATTATGTCCATTAGCAGAAACTTCTGCCACCAAACCTGACCATGGGAGGGGTTCAAGGTTATAAAGCTTCTCCCCCCACCCGCATCATAATAACCCCAGCAAAAATTTGCGCTGGGACCTCTCACAATGGAGGAAGAATAGAAATACATTACAGAAACCCTTTCGTAAGAGGCACACACCACTGCTGAAAAAAACTCCAAACTGAAAATAAAGCTGTGTAAAAAACATCAAGTCAGTCTACTTTCCACAGTTCCAGTAACCTTTCCTCAAATTTTTTGCAGCTCTGAAGTCAATAGGAATGCAAAAGGTGAATCTGAGAATAAAATATGTCTTATTATCTATTAAAAATTACCAAGTTAGAAAAGGGTTATCTACTTAATTGGGTAAGCCAAACAAGACAATTAGGACAAACTTGGTTCCCCCTCCTGAATTCAGACTACTTAAGTGTACTGTGGTAAGTTGGGCTGCTTTGCAGGGCCCCCCTTCAAGGCCATGCATCATATTGCAGGTACTTTCAGCCTTAGTCTGCAAGATTTGGCTGCCTGCTTGTGACAGGGTAGCCTGTGCCATACACTTGGTGTCAGTCTCTAAACTATCAAGAAACAAAACAGCAATGCAGTATGCAGCTGTCTGAGCCGTTAAAGAAAAAAAACCTTCAAAATTCAAGGGCTTAGTTGCAGCACTTAAAGGAAGGCCCTGGGTCAGTCCTGAGGTGATTTTCCTCTGTCCTAGTCTCACCCAACTTGGCCCCCTGCCCGAGTTCTTGATTGGTCAATATTTTCTACTGGCCCTTCTAGGCTTCTGGAGGACTGTCTTGTTGGTCACCCAGTCTGAGTGGATTTCTCTTGGGTTGGGAGTGTCAGGGTGCTAATGCCTCCAGCAAGGGGCAGAGAAGGCCTGATAGACCCCATCACAGGTACATTTACAAGCACTAAAAGTAGGGCCAAATACATCCATGTAGCAACTTTTTAAAATTTGACTTTTAATAAACTGTGTTACAACTACTTGTTGGCCCCTAGCTTTATCCTAAGGGTCTGGAAGTCACTTAGCAGTGAGCTCTGGGATTTTAAGTAGTTTGTGCCCAAGTTGGGGAGAATATGACTGGTGAACCCCCTGAAATTTGATCTTTGGTGCAAAGACTTTATACAAGCATACCGAAGAGGAGTAACAGAAGCCAAGAGATGTTACCTGTCTTCAAACAGACACTGGAAGGGGGCTGTCAGGCAGAGCATTCCTTTCCTATCATTTTTTCTTGGAAAGCAGAAACTCTTTAGTACACTAACTTATTTACCTAGCTCGTTGTTTCTCATGAAAATTATGGCATTTAAAATTTTTAGTGCAGGGTAATCATGTTGATCTGGGAATAATCCAAAAAATATCACTATGTGAAAGATCGACATCAACTTAAAAACATCTTTTAATTTAATTACAAACCTCTTCGTAGCAACAATGCATTAATAGCAATATGATAAACAGCATATGATAAAAAGCAATAGCATCACTTTTCTCATCTCAAATGAGCAGAGCAGTTTTGGAGTTTTTGAATTAAATAAATCTAAAAGTGATTACATTTGTTTGTCTAAATAAGGTATATTAAATTAACAGCAAGAACTAACTGCTTTAATATGTAATAAATGTTGGACATATAAAGAATACTTAACATCTATGAACCAGTGCAAAAAATGCAATAATTGTTTACACAACCTTTTAATAATAGAGGCCAGGATATTAATGGTATAGTGTGGCTGTAAAGGATTAAAACATATCTGTGCAATACTTCCTTTTGAAAGATAATTGTCTTTAGTTAAATAATAATGGAAGAATACAAAAATCCACACAAATAAGAACAATTTAACAGTTTCCAGTTCACTACCACAGCTCATTCCTGCTCTTACAAGTCAGACAACATTTTACAAAGAAGATAGCTTCCTTTTTAGTCAAAAGGAAAGAATGCTAATAATTAGCCACCCAGGAGGCATTTGTTTCACAATATTTTTGGTACTCCATGGATTCCATTGTGGTCGGATTTGCAAAAACTTACAAGAAGGTTTGGAATACAGCCTTTAATTCAAATTTAAACTTAGGCCTACTGCATTCTTGCTCCAAATTAAAAACATGAAGAGACTATTGGCTTGGTATAAGTAACTCTCATTTGTTTGTTAGAAATCACTGAAGTAGTTTTTAAATTATCCTCCACAGATTCACTGATTCCAGAAAAGCTAGGATTTTTGTGGGGGAAGTAGAATCAAAGACAACTGTAATTATATGATTCTTCTTTAAATGGATTAAAAAGACTGCAAATCAAGGATTTTTTGTTGTTGTTTTAAATACCCAAAACCAATTATGTATTGCTTTATAGCTTAAAGGCAGTTGCAAAAATAAAAATTCAGAATATACCTCAAAATGGTATCTCTCAAAACTGACTACACACTGCCTCCTGAATTTCAGGAATAATCTACAAATGCAAAAGGCAAAAATATTCTCATGAGAAACTGATTAATGCAGACCTTCCAAAGAAAGACTGGGGGGGAAATATAAGTTATAAAAATAAAGAAACAGGTGAAATGAGAGTTGGCATATCACAAAAGAATCATCACAGAGATGTTTTATTTCAGTAACAGAAACAAAAACAACCTGCCTACCCCGCTCCCCGACACACACACACACACACACCCCAACAAAAAACCCCACCCTTTAGTGACTGTCATTAATGAGAATAGCTTTATATTATATCCACGTACAAAATTTGGAAATAGATTAAAAGCAGTAAAAGGCCCAGATACATACTACTGAAAAAGTATTCAACGTTTCTTTACAGAAAATTCTGCTCAAGTATTGGAGCCGATACCTTTGCTTTTTTTTTTTTTTTTTTTTTTTTAATTTAAAAGTTATTTTCTTTCCTAAAATTGGGCTCTTTGTTAACAGCCTCTGCAGAAAGGTAAAGGACAGAATAGGCAAAGAAGCTGAACTTAACCTATTAGCCACAGAAGTAGTCCTCACAGGTCAGGGATAATATACATTAGCCTCTGCACACTGCCCCACCAATAGAAGCTCCCCAGGATCCATAACTTTACAAATTGATCCAATGTTCTAGTCAAACAACAGGATCCTTGCTCCCAGGAGTTTGTATTGTACCTTTTGTTACATTTCAGTCTGCAATCATCATAGCAAGGCAATTAGAGTGGTGTGCAGCCACTGACATTGGAATGAAGAGAAAAATGAATCTGAAAGATGAAGAGTTAAGGCTGAAACTTCTTTTGCAGAATAATTTCCTGTTTTAACAGACATAAAATTTAAAATGTTCAAATTTACCAATTCTCAAAAGTATCATGTATAGGATACCTACAGTGGTAAAAATCATAGAAGGGACCCCAACTCATTTAAGTCCACCCCCTCCCCCCCACACACACACACCCCTCCACACACACAATGAGGCAAGATTAAGTAAACCTAGACCATCTCTGACAGGTGTTTATTCTAAAAACTCCTAGTGATGGGGATTCCACAACCTCCCTCAGTAACCGTTCCAGTACTTAGCTATCCCTATAATTAGAAAATTTTTCTTAATATCTCGCCTAAATCTCCCTGGTCACAAATTAAGCAGATTACTTCTTGTCCAACATTCAGTAGACATGAAGAACAACTGATCACTGTCCTCTTTACAGACCTTAACATATTTGAAGATTAATAGTTCCTCCCTCAGTCTTGCCTTCTCTAGACAAAACATGCCCAATTTTTTTTTTTTAAACTTTCCTCATAGGTCAGGTTTTCTAAATCTTTAATTTTTTATGTTGACTGTCTCCAGTTTGTCCACATCTTTCTTAAAAGTGTTATGCCCAAAACCGGACATGGTACTACCATTGAGGCCTCGCCAATGCCAAGTAGAATGGAAAAAATTATCTTGCATATGATCCTCCTGTTACTATAGCCCAGAAAAGCATTTCCCCCTTTCACACCACCACCACATTTTAGATTCATATTAAATTTGTATTTGCTATAGCCCCCAGATCCTTTTCTGCAATATTGCTGCCTAGCCAGGTATATAGTAATTTCATCTAGACCATATTGCCCTAGCTTGTTTATGAGAACGTCATCTTGAACTGTGCCAAGAGTCTCACTAAAGTCCAGCTACATCATGTCTATTTTCCCCCTCATCCACTAAGCCAGTTACCCCATCAAAGAAGGAAATTTGATCAATTTGGCATGGATTTATTCTTGACAAAGCCACATTAGCTAATACTTACTACTTCCTCTAGTTTGCTTACAAACTGAGAATCTGTGCCAGTATCTTTCTGGGTATCCAAGTTAAGCTGACTGGTCTATAATTCTCTTTTTCCTCTTTTTAAAGATAGGTACTATATGTTTGCCATTCTCCAGCCTCTGGGTCTTCATCCATCCTCCATAATTTCTTGAAGATAATTACTAATTGTTCAGAGATTGCTTCAGCTAGTTTCTTAAGTATCCTAGGGTGAATTTCATCAGGCCTTGCCAACATGAACCCATGTAACCTATCTAAATATTCGTTAACACGGTCTATCCCTATTCTGTCCTGTGTTCCTTCCCCCTCGGTGTTAACAGTAATTATGTTAAGCATCTGGTCAGAATTAACCTTTTTAGTGAAGACTGAAGCAAAAAAGGCATTAAACACTTTCAACCTTCTCTGTGTCATCCATTATTTGCTCTTTTTCCCCATTAAGTAATGGACTTATACTTTCCTTCATTGTTCTCTTTCTCCTAATGTATTTACAGAACCTTTTCTTATTGCCTTTTATGTCCTTTGCTAGGTATAACTCACGCCTTCACCTTTCTGATTTTGTCCCTACATGCTTGTTCTATTCTTTTATACTCATCTTTAACAAATTTTCCTTGTTTCCACTTTTTGTATGAATTCTTTTTGATTTTCGAGTCATTAAAGAGCTCATGATGAGCCATATTGGTCTCTAACTATTCTTCCTACTGCTCCTCTGCATTGTTTATTTTAGAAACTGACAGCTTTCCTGAACTCCCTTTTCCCTTAGATTTCCTCCCCATTGCTCCTTACCTACCAATTCCCTCTTAGGGTTTGGCTACACTCGAAACTCCAAACTGCTGCCGCGGGAGCGCTCCCGTGGCAGCGCTTTGAAGTGCGAGTGTGATCGCGACGCCAGCACTGGGAGAGAGTTCTCCCAGAGCTGCAGGTACTCCACCTCCTCGAGGGGATTAGCTTACAGCGCTGGGAGCATAGCTGTAATTTGCTGTGCTCCGGGGGGTGTTTTTTCACACTCCTGAGCGAGAAAGTTGCAGCGCTGTAAAGCACCAGTGTAGCCAAGGCCTAAGTTCATCAAATCTGTGTGTGTCAGTTACTAGGCTAACTGCACCTCTGACCCCTCCGAGTCTCTTCAAGTGCATCCCCCGCTGGTCTTGGGACTAAAGCCATTACCCCATTGCCTCTACCTTGGGGAGGGACCACACGATTCTCCTGCTCTGTGTCTGCGCCTTGGGCTGCTGCCCTAAGGTGCTAATCATGATTATCTCAGCAGGCCTGATTTATGTTCAGCAGCAGCAGTTCTGTTCCTCCTGGGAGCAATGACAGTGGTAACCAGTAACCAAATAGCATTTCTCACAGCAAATTATTATGTCTTTAGAAAGCATTACAGAGAACACAGATCTTAAAACAATCAAGTCTACATGCTTGCTTGTCAGGGTGATCAGATGTCCCGATTTTATAGGGACAGTCCTGATTTTGGGGTCTTTTTCTTATATAGACTCGAGGGATAGCTCAGTGGTTTGAGCACTGGCCTGCTAAACCCAGGGTTATGAGTTCAATCCTTGAGGGGGCCATTTGGGGATCTGGGGCAAAATCAGTACTTGGTCCTGCTAGTGAAGGCAGGGGGCTGGACTCGATGACCTTTCAAGGTCCCTTCCAGTTCTAGGAGATAGGATCTCTCCATTACTCCCTACCCCCTGCCCCGATTTTTCACATTTGCTGTCTGGTCACCCTATTGACTGTCCTTCCTTAAGGCTTACTACTTCTTGGAACTGGGGAAATATCCAACTCTTTCAGACTTCTCTGCAGAGCCTCTCACTGTGTCAACCTGTCCCCTGACAGCTATTGACAATTGACATCTTCTCTCCTCAGAAGGTTTTTTTTTAAAAAAACAGTCTAGTGTTCTTTTGAGCTCTTTATTCTACATTGTCAGAACAGCTGTCTCTTTGTGGGAGACTGTACAGGCTACTCAAAGCTAACAGTTTTCTCCATTGTCTTGTAATTGCCCCCAAGTGTTTGTTTGGAGATTGCTTATCTAGATCCTTTGTGTTGCTTTCTGCACAGCCTCTTATCAAGCTTCAGCAATACATTCATACAGGAGAGTCTTATAACCTAATATACAATAACTGCACCTCAATGACTAAGTCACATACAGTGTACATAAAATTACTACATCAGTATTCTTAGATTATTACACAGAAATTCCACTTCCAATCACACGCAGTATTTACCTTTACCTATTCTTAGAATGGAAAAACATCAAATTCTACTATGAATTTAAGTATTCTACATAAGTGTCTAGGTTAATGGCTCTCAACGTACTTAAATGTTAAAGCAAAAAAAAATAAGTTTTAAAGAAAGTTTTATTTATTTTGAAATACATTGTTTTCTCAAAGTTTGTGTCTACTAAAGGATTATGTGCACACAAGAAGAGCAATGTTTGCATTTAGTTTAAGGTTCAACTTTAAATTGGCAATATATTATATTTAAGCATCTTACAGTTTACAACATGTTGAGAAAACTTTTCTAACAGACTACCACCATGTTCTCTAGCTTCTACAGAACAGATAGATCATGGAGATAATCTCATTGAATTCATCAGAATGGTAATTCAAGAAGGATTTAATCATACACTGAGCAAAAGTCATAATGCTAATTGATAAACACATACTGTTATATATTATGTTTAAACAAGTTATAACTAAGGTTGAAGTGAAGATAAACACTAAAACAGTTTGTATTATATCCAGAGGAGGATATTCACATTAGTAGATACATTCTCTCTCTCTTTAGATGTTTTTTCATTATGAATAACTGAAGTAACAAGGTGGATAACATTCATAAGTGGGCAAACAAAGTTGGACTGGAGTAAAGGAAGGAGGTAATTCATTTCTATGACCATATAAACCAAATGTTGCAATACATCCCATAGTGAATTAATGTGCGAACAAGAGGACAATAATATAGCTATTTTAATAATTTGTTATGTTGAAACGGTACAGACAGTAGTGCTTAGACCCCCAGTTTGATTTGATGATCAATACAGATACCATAAATAATTTTTTTTAGTTTATAAAACTGCATATTGCTATAGGAAAGAGTTTAAGCCATTACATAAAATAATATATATATAGCCTCATCCATTCTTTACAGGTAATACGATAATATAACAAACAGAGGAGTTATTTTATAGCACTTTTTTCTCCCCAAGGGGAAGAGTAAATATTTTGCTAAGACAAAAAAAGAGACATACATGCAGTGAGATCCCCTCCTACTTGAGGTCAGATACTTTGGTGATGAGCATGGTATTACAACCTATATTAAATAATTGACCTGTATTTGAAAAGGCTGAAATTTGCAGATGAAAAACAAACCAACCTATGCCTTCAAATAAAAATGATACCACACTTTAAATAAAACCATAAATTTGAAATTCAGCAAGCCAGCTTCTCCAAAAGGGATGACTGGGGGTTAGGGAGAGGATGAGAGAAAATTAGACTAGAAACTATAATACTTACCACAACCCCAAACTAACATGCATTTTAGTCAAAGATTAAAAAGGGACAATTTATCATCTATACTTTCTAGTATTAATTCTACATATGGTGACTGGTTTAAAGTGGATACCAAATAAACCTTAATAATTATAGATTTGCTAATTACTAGAAACAGGTTAACATTTTTGAAAAAAAAAAAAAAACTTTAAAAAGGGGCCTTTAATTCAGTCTCAAAGTGAAGCCAATGTTGCAGAAATGGAGCTCAATTCTTTTCTCACCCTAATTAGAATCAGAAGTAACTTTACTGAAGCCAGTGAAATTATACCAGCATAACAACAAAGTGGGTGAGAAGAGAATAACCCATTTTTTTTGGGCTGTGTAAGATCAAATAGTGTGTCTTATCTTATGCTTGCAAGATTAATGACAACTCGTAAGGTAGCTTTTGAAAATATATCTCTTTGAATTCAGAGTTAGTGCTTGGTTTGCTTAATCTGTAATTGTTCCACATCAGAAATCTACAAAAACCAAGGATCTTTCAGGCTTTTACACATTATAAAAAAGCAAACCACAAAAACAAAAATGGCACAAACCTATTGCCTACTCCTTTGCTCCTCACCTGGAGGGGGAGCGAAAGAAGAAACCACTAAAGTTGGTGGCAAATACTGACATTTTTCATAAAATAATTAATTCAACCAGCTCTATGAATCCTGGGAAAAACAAGCTCTGTACACAAAAAGAGCCAGAAATATCCCATATTAAACTGTTAGTCATCTCTCACGTGTTACTGATGGCAACTTACAATTAAAGGAAAAAAGCAATCATTATTAGATCTAGTTAAAGATCTTTCTTTAACCAAATTGTAGATTTCTGAGAACAGATCTAAGGCTTAGGCAAAATGCTATAGTGATTTTGTAGATTTGTTTTAAAGATGAGTTGCCATTGCATGGGAGTAAAGCATAGTTTGTAAGTTGCCTCCACCTCCACCAAATGCTGGTTGCTTCAATAGTGGCAGCAACACTTATATTTGAGATGAAAGAAACAGATTCATACAAGCATGTCTGGGAGTGCTTAATTCACAGTATTGGCAGAAGAAAAGATAATGAGCTAAAACATCTGAAGCACAGATCTATCACTTGACTTATGGGACAATGACTGCACCACAACTAAAGGTGGAACAGAATTTGTGTGGGCTTACCCAAAGGAGGATAGCGCCGCTTTGTGGTTGGTGGGGGGGGGGGGGGGAGGGGAGAGGAGGAAGAAGAGGAAGGTGGTCAGAAACTGCTGCAAAAGGTGTTTTGCAGCAATTACTCCCTCCCCCCCCCCAGGAATGTGCCTAAAGGCACAAAACCTGGGTGGGGCAAGTCTCTATGTGAAAGCAGCGAGGAAGGCAGCACCTATCCTCCCTCCCCTAGCAGCCAGCAAGTGGAGGCAAATGGCAGGCTGGGTTTGGACCTGCTGTGGGCATTACGCTAGTCGCCCCTTTTAGAGGGGGGCTGGGAAGGAATTTTTCCCACACCAATAGAATTGGCTTCGGTGGAGTGTGGTTTTTTCGCCTTCCTCACAGTGGGTGTGAGGATGGATCTTTTCTGGTGAATAGAAAAGGCGGTAAGCCATATGTCGCAACTTATTTTGTAATATTGGGTGATGTTCAGTGCAGGTACTCCATAGGGAGGGCAGCCAGTGACCAGATAAATGGCCTAGTAAAGGTCTTAAAAGGAGGTACTGGATAAAGAAACATAATGGGGAAGGGGGTTCAGGGACTCCCATGACCGGTATGGCAGGAAGCCAATCCGCCCCCCTCCCCCGTTCTCATAGCCCTCCTTAAGCTTCTTGCGAGGCTGGTGGATGGTAAGGTCCAAGCTATGGATTGGCTGGGGGACCTGGATGGAAACAAAGGGGGGCTGGTGAAAGCCCCGGAGAACTGATTTGAATAAGCATGGATTTGCCTGCATTGTACACTTTATCTGCCGGGTAGTCCCAGAGATCTATATAATAAAGTTGCAGCCTGATTAAACCCATAACAAGTCTCCTGTCCTTCTTGCGGTATACCCAGACAAAGCTAGGTCGAATCTTTTCATTCCATTACAGGTAGAAAATGCAGCTTAAGAGCTACAGATAAAATAAATCAGTGAAACTCAGCAGGAGGAGAACTGAGTGAGAGACCTATAAGCAACTGTGTACATCATGAACTACAATTACCTTTAGAATTCTAGTCTATGTCAGGCCTTTCTTACTTAGGAACAAAAATTATGCCTTATAATAAAAGGATTTATAAGACGTGACATTCTCACAACAAATTTTTAATAGAAATTGGGGAGTTCCATTGAAAAAGATTAAAGAGCTGCATCTTTGACACTCGTTGAATGTTCTTTAGCAAAAGGAATGTGTGCAACACACATTTGATTATTGATTTTCTTAGTGCCCCTGCCTTATCAGTAAAAGTCTCAGATTAAATTTAATGATACAGAAGTGATTTAAAACATTTTTTGAACAGCCGTCGATGTTTCTATCTAATTTGATTTGAATTACGTAGTGATATGCTTATGCACTCTAGTTCATGCCCTCAAACACCGGTTTTTAATCTACTGAATTCTATCCTATTTTAAAAATGAGAATTTAAGAGAGACCCCTATTTTTTGGAGAACTGTTATAATTATATCCTACAACTTTTCAATCAAATTATATTTTAAATATATTAAATGTTGAACACTTGTCAAAATTTTGATATGTTATCTTTTACGTTTATGCTTTCAGCATACATCTTTCAATGACTTACTGAAACAAGACCTTAAAGCAAAACGCTTCCATGATAGTGTATACAAAAAAATGATTTAGGATCTTCAGAAGATAAAGATTCCAAGATACTCCTAGGTTCAAAATTAAAATAAAAAATGTTAGGCATTTAAAACAAAGCAAATAATACTTAAGAAAACTTAAAACAGTTAGAAAGATTATAAACTCATTATGTGTTTTTTGTATATTTAATTTTTCTCTATACAGTAACTCCTCGCTTAACATTGTAGTTATCTTCCTGAAAAATGCGACTTTAAGCGAAACGATGTTACATGAATCCAATTTCCCACTAAGAATTAATGTAAATAAGGGGGGTCAGGTTCCAGGGAATTTTTTTTTACCAGACAAAAAAACTATATATTATTTATATAGATATACACACAGTATACATTTTAAACAAACAATTTAATGCTGTTCACAGCTATGATGATTGTGAAGCTTGGTTGAGGTGGTGAAGTTAGAGGGTGGAAGAGGGAGGGATATTTCCCAGGGAATGCCTTACTATTAAATGATGAACTAGCACTCAGCTGAGCCCTCAAGGGTTAACACGTTGTTAATGTAGTCTCTCACACAAGGCAGCATGAATATGAGGGAGGGGAGACAGCATAGCAGACACAGACAGACACACACCTTGTGTGTGGGAAAGAGAGAGAGAGAGATGCACACTGCCCCTTTAAGTAAGCTAAGCCACTCTTAAGTGCACTGTCTTTTTAAGTGGCTCAGGAAGTTGAGACAGCAGCTGCTGCCCCAAGCTCTCTCTGTCTCTCTCCATCTGTGTCCCCTCCCTGCTCTATATGGAGAAGGGGTAAGTGGGGTGCAGGAGCAGGGGGAAAGGGGGCACCCTGACATTAGCCCTCCCCCTTTTCCCCCTGCACAGCAAGCATGAGTCTCTGGGAGCAGCTCCAAGGCAGAGGGCAGGAGCAGCACATGGCAATGGGGACAACTGAACTGCCCGGCAACTGATAGCCTGCTGGGTATCTGCAGCACAGGGAACTTAGGGGAGTGGGGAGCTGATGGGGGGCTGCCGGTCCACCCTGGTTACAAGCCCCTACCAGCTAGCTGCAATGTGCTGCTCTTCCTGCAAGCAGTGGACAAAGCAGGCGGCTGCCAAACGACGTTAGAAGGGAGCATTGCACAACTTTAAACGAGCATGTTCCCTAATTGATCAGCAACGTAACAACAAAATGTTAACTGGGACGACTTTAAGTGAAGAGTTGCTGTATATCTAAACTCAGGTCACATATCTTGCTATGTACCTCATTGGGGGTTTATGCAGGTACAGCTGTCCACTTGTGCACTGCATATTGCAGGATTGGGGCTTAAAGTGTACTCCAGTAAAAGTGAAAACTGCCCTGGTATAACATTCTAAACTTTTATAACAAATGAGAGTTTTAATCTTTACATCAGTTAACTACACAAACAATATACCACTACCAAAGCATATGGTTATTTCATAAAGACACTGCTATGGAGCTTAGTGTGGTCAAAGATATATTTTTGTGGTGTCTTACTGAGAGTAAACAATTTTACAAAATGACACCCATAAAAAAAAAAAAAAAAAAAAACAACCACCACTACAACTGACATCCATTAAAAAACCCACCATTACAACTAGTGTGTTAAAAATTGGCCGATTAATAAAATCTGAAGCATTAAGATTTTGTCTATTTCAGATACTTTATAAACTGGAAGGGAAAAAAGTGCTTTTTAACCTTTATCCAGTGTCAAGAAAAAAGCTACATTAACTATATCATGGTGAAAGTTTGTACCCCATACGCATTCAGAAACCAAGACAATTCTTTAATGTTTTAGGTGAAAAAAATTACTTAACAAGCAAACTGAAAGAACTAGCAGGAGTCTCATTTGGTGTGAGCCTATATGCAGTTTTCACACATCAGCATCAGTGTGAAGTAATCAATTCATAGAAATTCACTGCATTCTCCACATTTCTTGTGGCTCTTCCAGTCAGCTGACCTTGGGCAAATGTGGCATCATCCACTGTTGAGTTTGCTCAGTGCTGTGTGGTGGCTGGTTTTTGATGGTAGCCAAAGGATAAGAGTGCTGTTTTGATGGGCATGGCAAGATAAGGGGTATCAAGGATTCTTCTCTTTATATGTGTATCTATGAGTCATTCTCCTACACTGACAAGGAACAAGCACCTTCTTTGTCTTGGTCAAGAATGGTATCAAGCATGATTGTTGCTGACTCAAACGATGAAACTTGCAATGCCAGTAACATCAAACATGTTGAAGAAAAGAACCACTGGACACCTATTTATCTTGCACCTACAGTAATTCATTCTTGCAAGATGGTCCATGTTATCAACACTACTTTCAGTGTTATTGCAGTGGAGTTTCTTTTTTTCTCCTTCTACAACCTGGTCACGATGCATCATCAATAATATTATTACGGACTTGCCCTTCTTTGAAAAGAAACACAGAAAACCAGAGTGGCCCAGCAAATTCAGACATTGGTGACAGTTTTCCTGCTAAATTAATTTTTCTTCCTCTGAATTGTTTACATGTACCTAGGTGACAATGTCGTAAAACAACATAGTTGGAGGGCCATAGTTCATGAATTATCACAACATATATGTTTGCAGGGTACATTACTCCACAAATGTGGATGCGGGTTAAACCTTCAGAGGGGTGAGAGATGGTAGGAAACTGGATTTCTGTACTGGGAGTAAAAGAACACCTCAAGCATGCAAAACTAAATTTCACGTTACACACAGACAGCAACAAACTGAATGAAGTTATTTAGCCAATAGCAATTTCTTCTCCAACATTTTCAAATATTTATGAGACAGCCATTTATGCAGCTGCTAAACAGAAACAGTCATTAAATAATTTAATTGGGTTGCCCAAGTGCTAGTTTTGCTGTAGTCTGCATGTACAACACACAGCACTTTTGTGGTTTAGATTTATGTGAGAAATCTAAAGTTTGTGGTTTTCCTGTATTTTACATTGCTGCTACTTTGTCTATTAAATTTTTGCAGCTCTGGAGTAAGTGCTTGGAATATTATTTTTTTAAAGCTACTTAGGGCCAACTGACAAAACAAAGCAAACTTACAGCTCCAAAAAGAAAAGGAAATAAATATGCATACTGTTTTCAAATATTTTTTTAAATGCCTTTGTAGGTTTAAAGTGGGATGTGCCAGTACTGCAATTCTATTATATAAGGACAAGAAAACGTAAGACAACCACTCATTCATGCAGGACAAATAGCTTTGCCAAAAGCACAAATTACATCTAATTACAGGGTATAACTCTGTCATCTTTCTTTTTATAACCTAGCCATTTACACACTTTGATTTTTGACTTCCATTTGGGTTTATTAACATCAAAGCTTTGTCATCACTTATCTGTTTCTACAGACTTTTTTTACCTGAGGCAATAAAGAATAAAAACTTCTTCCCATTTCAGCTTTTCGGATGCAAGAAAGGTTTAGTCTGCATTGTTCTTATGATGTTTCATGCTTATTAAACTTTTGTATGTTGTTGTAAAGTTTACTGCCCTAGGCATACCAATCTTAAATGCACTATAATTAAACCTACTGCCAGTATGCATATAAATACATTAGCACTACACTCCGATACATTTTATTCTTTTTCTCAACGCTATTTTTCATTAACATAACCACAGATGTAATTATCCAGTCTTGATGTATTACTTGTTGCAGTAATGGACAATTTAATTTTATAAATTGTTTAGGCTCTAATCAAAGATTAAATGGCAATATATTTTTAATTAAGCTGTACAGAACTTTTCTGTATTTATAGATTCCAACGGAAAAAATAATCACATAACAGATAACCATCTCTGATGAAATATGAAAGGTAAAACAACTACTCTTAGAAAATTAACACAGCTATCAAGATTTTTTCTTGACACTTCAAAAAGAGATTTCCCATGAATTCTGAATGGAGAAAGGTGGGTGAGAGAGAATCCTGTCTGAAGAATATAGTCATAGAAATGTTTATACATCAGTTATTTTCCCTTCTCTGAAGATATCCTCTATCAGAACTCTTATTCCAGGGAGAGTAGTTAACATTAGGAATGTCCCAAAATAAGAGGGATAGGATAACTCTTAATCTCAGATTTAATTTAGGTTACTTAAAAGTTTTGAGTCAAGTGAAAAATCTTCCAGTAAAATTTGCCAATTTAAATAAGGAATTTCCTTAAAAATAAAAAAAGCAAGGTTTTCAAATTTGGATTTTCCTGCACTGGAATCAGATTCTGCAGCTTAGGCCTGGTCTACACTTGGGGAGGAGAGGGGAGAGGGAATCGATCTAAGTTACGCAACTTCAGCTATGTCAATAACATAGCTGAAATCAACGTACTTAGATCTACTCATTGCAGTGTCTTCACTGCGGTGAGTTGACAGCTGACGTTCCCCCATCAACTCCATCTGCGCCTCTCACTCCGGTGGAGTACCGGAGTTGACAGGAGAGCGCTTGGGGGTCGATTTATCGTGTGCATCATTAGACGCGATAAATCGACCCCCGCTGGATCGATCACTGCCCGCGGATCTGGCGGGTAGTATAGACATATCCCAGCTTAGAGAGACAAAACTGGGATTCACTCCTAGAGAAGCTGAATCCCAGCAATAATGCTTGTATAGAGTGAATGTATGGAGTACTGGAAACAGTGTGAGATCAACTTACCTCGCCATGAATACAGCTTGACATGAGCTTCCAGTTTTAGGCCAGGCAAGTCACAGCAGTTCATGATACAATCAGTCATGGCCCTCTTAGTACCAAGATCCTCTGCTGAACTTGTGTCCAATGAAACAAAAAATTGGATTTTTAACAGCTTTAGTCAGCTTCAAGTAGAATTCAGAGGTCATGTTAACTAAGTATGTAAAGAAGGGACTCACTGGGATGGGCAGGTGGCCACGAGAAAAAACACTGACAGGGCGACAGGCTCATTAAAGTAAAACTCTGTCACCACCTTGAAGAATCTTGGATGAATGCAAAGCACCATTTCAATTTTTATAAAAACTTGGAATAAGGTGGATCAGTCACTAGAACCTGAAGCTCACTGACTGAAGTCACTGCCACCAGGAAAATGACCTTCTATGTAAGAAATCTGAGATCAAGACGCTTTCATCTGCTTGATCCGAAGCACATAAATATCAAACACCACAAAGGGCTTTTTAAATGGCAGAGTTTTAATAATTATTCTAAATACTTATGGCTAATTACCTCTATCACTAATCACTCTGTGCCGCCTGAGAAGTCAAGCATAGGAAAGGTGGAATCACCTTTGTGTTTCATCATGTTTAAGAGGATATACTAATTTATTTATCCTTTTACAGTAGCTCTCACTGAAGTGGTTTCCCTCTGTTCTTGATCTCCAGGACTTGGGATGTTTTGAGGATGAGTTTGCCCAGCTGATCTGAATCAAGGTCTCTGTTCTCCCATCTCTTACCCTTGGAAAGAATCTGTTTCCTTTGGTTGGGATGACATTTACCCTTGTTTTGCAATTTTGCTTTGCATTTTTTTCCTCCCCAAAGAAGAACAGAAGGATTCTGCTGCTTCCACTGGATATGAGGAAAATGGGAGGCAAACGGAAAAGCTGAGGAGTTTACCAGTCCCACCACATAATCAATGCTGTTAAAGTCTGCAGACAATACAAAGATTGGTGGGGTAGCAAATATAGATTACAACTGGTTATGGATACAGTGTGATCTGAATAAACTGGTAAGCTGGGAATAATCAAACAACATGTTTTAAAACTTCCAGGATACAATCCCAAATGTATAACCTTGCACATGGCTAGCAATGACTCGGTGAAGGATGCACGAGTCATTGTAGATAGCCAGCCAAACATGAACTCCCAGGGCATGCCTATATTGAATCTGGGAGCGTGCTTCCCAATGTGGGTAGATTCACATGTGCTAGCTCTGCTCAATCCTATTGTGCTATTAATAGCGGCATAGCTGTGAGTAGCACAGGTGGCAGCTCAGGCTAGCTGCCTGAGTACCTACCCACCTCCAGCAGGGAACATATTTGGGCTGCTAGCCCAAGCCACCACCCGTAGTACTCCCAGCTCCACTGCTATTTTTAGCATGCTATCTTGAGCGGAGCTAGTGCATCTGTCTACCCACTCTGGGAAGTACACTCCCAGCTGCAATGTAGACATATACTGGTGGACAGTGTAGACAGTGGTAAAAAGGGCTAACGGGAACACTGAATAGAATATAACATGGGTCGGCAACCTTTCAGAAGTGGTGTGCCAAGTCTTCATTTATTCACTCTAATTTAAGGTTTCGCGTGCCAGTAATACATTTTAACATTTTTAGAAGGTCTCTTTCTATAAGTCTATAATATATAACTAAACTATTGTTGTATTTAAAGTAAATACGGTTTTTAAAATGTTTAAGAAGCTTCATTTAAAATTAAATTAAAATGCAGAGCCCCCCAGACCAGTGGCCAGGACCCGGGCAATGTGAGTGCCACTGAAAATCAGCTCGCGTGCCGCCTTTGGCACGCGTGCCATAGGTTGCCTATCCCTGGAATAGAAGCTGGTGTGACAGTGTACCCCATAAGGCTTTATGGGGAGGGGGTGCTTATAAATGTACGTATGACATAACTGGAATATGTTTTGTGCTGCCTGTGCCATGTAACATATCTCCGTAAGGGTTATGGTCTACTATATCTATTCATCCTATTTGTACATATATATCATTTTCTACTCGAGGTTAAGAATATGGGCTGTATGCTTGCCTGATTTCTAAGTAAGCTTTGTGAGGCATTTGGTCAGCTTCTTTGGGAAGGAATTTGCCAGGTTAAGTACCTGATCAGGAGACACTTAGGGAACAATGCATCTTGGAATGCTCCAATCCACATGAGAAGTCTTCCTGGAGACATGCAAGATGCCATGTGGACAATGGCGTTGGCCTGCAAAGTCTGAGTCACGCAGGGGCATGTGACTTGCCCAGGTGACTCCAAAACTCCATCTTGGAGCTGGGCTTTGCATAGGAGGGAGGTCTCCACCCACAAGAGAGAGTCTACTTAAACCTGTGGGAGACCCCTCCATTTGGTCTTCAGCTGGCTAAAGAAGGAGCCTCTCCACCCCCCCCCCCCAGGATACTTGAAGGAGACTGAAACAAAGGACAGTAACTACAGGGGGGGTGAGTGATTGCTGGACCCAGGCTAAAAGGAGCTTAGCCTGTAAAAGGGAGCACTCTGGAACTGGTGAGGAAATTATCTGTATTTAGTTTGATTAGGCATAGATTTGCGCATTTTATTTTATTTTGCTTGGTGACTTACTTTGTTCTGTCTGTTACTGCTTTGAACCACTTAAATCCTACTGTCTGTATTTAATAAAATCACTTTTTATTTAGTAATTTACTCAGAGTATGTATTAATACCTGGGGGAGCAAACAACTGTGCATATCTCTCTATCAGTGTTATAGAGGGCGAACAATTTATGAGTTTGCCCTGCATAAGCTTTATGCAGGGTAAAACGGATTTATCTGGGTTTAGACCCCATTGGGAGTTGGGCATCTGAGTGCTAAAGACAAGCACGCTACTGCGAGCTGTTTTCAGGTAAACTTGCAGCTTTGGGACAAGTGATTCAGACCCTGGGTCTGTGTCTGGAGCCAGACGGGAGTGTCTGGCTCAGCAAGACAGGGTGCTGGAGTCCTGAGCTGGCAGGGAAAACAGAAGCAGGGGTAGTCTTTGCACATTGGGTGGCAGCTCCCAAGGGGGTTTCTGTGATCCAACCCGTCACAGCTGGTATTTGGAACTGGTGAGACCACTAATACAGTGCAGTGTCCATTTTAAAATGTGGATGCCAAAAAAAAGCATACTGAAAAACTGGAGAAGTTCATCAAAAAGCTACAAGAACGATTAGAGTTTTAGAAAACAAGATCTGGTGGTCACTTTATTTAATCTTAACAAAAAGAATGGTAAGCGGAATTTGATCATGGTCTGAACTACCCACACAGATTGATGTTAAGATTGTTCAGTTTAGCAGACAGACTCAAAGGCTGTAGGAAAAATTCAAAACTGTAAATCAGGTGCAAAATTTTCCCCAGTGGAAGCTGATCAGCCATTGAAAGACATTATCAAGGGATGTGGTAACATTCTTCCCCACTATTTTGATAAAGATGTCAAGTACTAGGTCTTTCTAAAAGATATGCTGTAGTTCAACCACAAGTTGTAAATTTGTTGCAGGAATCAATGTGTGAAATTCTATGTCCTGTGTTATGCAGAAGATCAGACTAAACTGTTATAACGATCCCCCCTTTGCCTCAAAAATACATTATGAATCTAAAAAAATCCCGTAGAGTCATCTTACTTATGGAGCTTGCCAGGGGATATATTGCCCGGGGATATATTGCCCAGGGATTAAGTATTTCTAACCCGACAGACTCCCAACGAGGAGACAAACAGCTGCAACAGTGTTGGTTAAAGCTGGCTGCGTAAAAAGGATCACTAAATACACAAATATATGAATGACAGAGTTTAAAAGCTTATAGTGGACTTTAGAAACCTCTGCCCCCAGCACTTGCTTTCAGGGAGTGAGCTGCCACCACATGTGTGATTGCCAGACTTCATGTCTGTCTGAGTCATGTCCTCCACTCCCTCTCCCAGATTCAGAAAGGTTAGTAGAGCAAGAGTGTTGTACTCTGCAGAAGGTGTCAGAAAGCTGCTGCAGGTAGTTCAGAACACAGATAAATCCTCATCCAGGAAAGCATTTTCAGACTGAGCCTGCAAAGAACTTAGATGCTACAAGGATGGACACTACAGAAAGCCATAAGGTAGGTAAATTAAAATCCATAAGAAGCATTCCAAACTGGCAGGTAGGTGGCAACAAGTTCCCTATCCTGCTTCTAAACTCCTATGGGGAAGGAATCTAAGAAAACCTGGAGCAAGCAACCCCTGGATAGAGTCAAAATTCTACAGTGTAGCTGTCTGTCAATCCTGCCTGTTGATCAAGAAGCAAAGAACCCAGGGTCAGTGCTGTAGGACAGTGGCTTTCAACTTCTCCAGACTACTGTACCCTTTTCAGGAGTCTGATTTGTCTTGCGTAACCCCAGGTTTCACCTCACTTAAAAACTACTTGCTTACAAAATCAGACATAAAAATACAGAAGTGTCACAGACCACTATTACTGAAAAATTGCTTACTTCTCATTTTTACTATATAATTATAAAATAAATCAATTGGAATATAAATATTGTACTTGCATTTCAGTGAATAGTATACAGAGCAGTATAAATAAGTCATTGCATGAAATTTTAGTTTGTACTGACTTCACAAGTGAATTTTATGTAGCCTGTTTTAAAAGTAGGCAACTATCTAGATGAGTTGAGGTACTCCCTGGAAGACCTCTGCATATCCCCAGGGATATGTGTACCCTCTGGTTGAGAACCACTGCTGTAGGAGACCTTGTCATTTATTTATTTATTTATTTATTTATTTAAAGACCAGTGTCACAGAAGTAAATTACCTCATAGACTCATAGACTTTAAGGTCAGAAGGGACCATTATGATCATCTAGTCTGACCTCCTGCATGATGCAGACCACAAAGCCGTCCCAACCCTTTCCCTTGACTCTGCTGTTGAAGTCCCCAAATCCTTCAGAGACTTTAGAGACTTCAATTAGCAGAGAGTCCTCCAGCTAGCGATCCCTGCCCCATGCTGCGGAGGAAGGCGAAAAACCTCCAGGGCCTTTGCCAATCTACCCTTGAGGAAAATTCCTTCCCGACCCCAAATATGGCGATCAGTAGAACCCCGAGCATGTAGGCAAGATTCTCCAGCCAGACTCTCATTGGCCATTATACTATTTACCAGCGATGGCACGCTGTTCCTTTGACGAAACTCACGTTATCCCATTAAACCACTCCCTCCATAAACTTATCTAGCTTAATCTTAAAACCAGACAGGTCCGTCGCCCCCACCGTTGCCCTCGGAAGGCTGTTCCAATATTTCACCCCTCTGACGGTCAGAAACCTTCGTCTAATTTCAAGCCTAAACTTCCCCACGGCCAGTTTATATCCATTCGTTCTCGTGTCCACATTAGTACTGAGCTGGAATAATTCCTCTCCCTCCCTAGTATTTATTCCTCTGATATATTTAAAGAGAGCAATCATATCCCCCCTCAGCCTTCATTTGGTCAGGCTAAACAACCCGAGCTCCTCGAGTCTCCTTTCATACGACAGGTTTTCCATTCCTCTGTTCATCCTAGTGGCCCTTCTCTGTACCCGTTCCAGTTTGAGTTCATCTTTTTTAAACATGGGAGACCAGAACTGCACACAATACCTCCCCAGAAAGCCTTTGTGAAAGCTACTCAGTGTCTCAATATTTCTCAGGCTGCACATTCAACGTGTGCTTGACTTCGATAAGTAACTATTTCCTTGAGCAGCAAGACCAGCAGTGTGGTATTACCACAATTTTAATGAATAACCTGATTGAACAGCCATAATATAATCCATTGGCTTCTATTCTACATCTTATGCTGTTTTCTCATTAGCACTTGCCAGTGTAAAATGGAAGTTGGACTGTCTCAATTTAAAATTAGAATTACATGAATGTTAACTGCAAGAAACATGTAGTGATTTGTCTTTTTATCATGATAAAACCACAACGACAACATTTACAGCGAATTACAAACAGCTATAATTACTAGCCAACAAGTGGTATGTTAACTGGAAAATAATGGCATTGGTATAAAAAAGCTATTTTATGAAATACAAAGTATTACATTATGTTTACTGTGTTTTCCACACAATAGATTTTTGATGTAAAAAACAATAAAATCAAGTTTTTTTTCTAGCTGTCTAGTCATGCATAGTTTATTAAGCTCCAATAGAAATTATAACAATCTCATGGCACAATGAGCAACAAAAGGGAAGAAAGAGAAGTTAGCCAAAACATATGTTATAAAAAGCTATTTTAATTCTTCAGATGATTTGTATATTTTACTTCTAATTCAAGACAAATGTATGCTTTGAATGATACATCAACTGCAAGTTTAAAGTGTCATTATACATTATTTATTGGCATGGAAATAAGAATAAAGTGGCTTTTTTTATTTTACTCTCATTTGAGAAAGATGGACAATTCCTTGGTCCCTGCTAGGTCTTACATGAAGGAATGAGAGAACTCCAAGCCAATAATACAAAATATTAGCCAATTTGCGAAGGAAGAGGGGCTGGGAGGAAAACACATTTTTATACACAACCTTGTCTGACCTGGGCTCCCTTTCCCATCATATATTCCCATCCCTACTCCGCCATAGCAACTGAAAATTCTACAAATAGGATAAGTAGGGTGACCAGATGTCCCGATTTTATAGGGACAGTCCTGATATTTGGGCCTTTTTCTTATATAGGCGCCTATTATCCCCCATCCCCATCCCGATTTTTCACACTTACTATCTGGTCACTCTAAGGATAAGTAGCATTCCTAAGACAGCAACACAGCAAAGGCCCAGCTGCCAGAGGTTGTAGACGTGATTACACGTCTCCCTCTGCCTTCATCAGAAACCACTACTCTCTGAAGATCTCCTGCATGGCTTTAATTGCATTCTCTTGTGTGCTTAGCTACAGGACCAAGGAATGGAAATTTTAAATAATTGCTATAAAAATAAAAAAAAGTTCTCAAGAATAGAATCACACACAGGTTTTACCACGGGTGCATTATACTGAAAATGGCACGAGAGCAAACTGGTACAGTTGAGAGCATTCACTTCTTGCTGGGCCATCCTATTGCTGGAGCTCTTTGGGAAGAATGGTGGGTACAGTAGACGCTTGTTTGCAGCAACACCTCGTAAGAGCAACCACTGCTTACCAGTAACATTTCAACTGGGAACACCTTCCCTACTGTGAATAGTCAACGCTCCCCATAACAGCAACAGCCACTTAGGAGCAACATAGCAAAAGAGCACTGATACGTTGCTACTAACAAGCATCTACTGTATTGCTATTGACAATCAATCTATTGAGGGAATCAGAGGATATAAAGGAACTTCTACGGTGAAAGTGCTAAAAATGTTTTCCTTTTTTCAGCTTCATCTCAAGTGGGAAGAAACCTATTAGTTTGATCCACTTTACTTTGACTGAACTGCTGTCACTGTTGAGAGGGAGCTGGTGCACAAAATTAATGATGGCAATTTCAATTCCAAGAGCTGTAAAGAGAAGCTGTAAATCAGGCCAAACAATACTAGGAAAAAACAAATGGCAAGCGAAAAAAAAACAAACAGTGAGGGTTATGAATATGCCAAAGTAGGCCTCAAAGACTGAGAGAATCATAGATTATCAGGGTTGGAACAACCCCCTGCTCAAAGCAGGACCAATTCTCAGACAGATTTTTGCCCCAGATCCCTAAAGGGCCCCCTCAAAGATTGAACTCACAACCCTGGGTTTGAGCAGGCCAATGCTCAAACCACTGAGCTATCCCTCCCCCTGGAGGAAATACAACTAAAAAGAGTTAATTATGGACCACAAATGGAGATAATAAAGTGAGAAAATTAATATTAAAACTCTGCTATAGAAAATTGAAATACAAAGCTTTTTGATAAAAAACCAAAGCACTGGACAATCGAAGTTATCCAGACAAAGGGGTGGGGGGAGTGGGAGAGGGGAAGACGGGGGGAGTGGGAGAGCACACCAAAATGTTGCGCACTATCTGCCCTGTGTAGACACTGCTGGTGTTAACTAAAAGGTACCTACAGTATGCATTAACGTAGTCCTCTTTCAAAAAAGGACTACATCAATGAGACCTAAATACCTTTTAGTTCGAACCAGCAGTGTCCACACAGGGCATTTAGTGCATGACACTTAGGTGCATTCTACAGTTTGCCTCCCAGTCGTTTGCCTCCCAGTCATCTGCACTGCAGCGCACTACAGGCAAGACCTGGGATACAATATTTCATGCAATATTGTACTACATCAGAAGGAGACTGGAAAAAAAGGAAATTTTATCTAGTACTCCAACTTAGGTTTATGATTAAAGAATGTGATTAAAGATGTGCAGATGCCACTTCAACTTCACAAAGATCAGACATCAGCCTGGTAATTCAAGACACAGTGTTAGAAAATAAGGATATTTATTTCAGCAGAGAAGGTTTTAAAAGAACATAGTAAATGCTGGGTGAAAATGAAATGAGTAAGACAGTGGAATGAAAAGAATACAGAAGGGAAATACCAATTGTTCAGTGATAACATGAGCTAAAAAGTTAAACATGCCATCCACCAATAAAGAAATTAGTTATTAAATATTGAAATCCAGTGTAGATAAACTCTCTGCAAATAAGTGAATGGGAACAGAAGGCTACATCAGGAAAAAATTGTAGAATATAATGTAAAAATGACATAAACCCACCAAGAAATAAAACAAAAATTACACTAGAGGGCCCTGGCAATACAAATTGCAGGGCAGCAATGAGAGTTCAGAATTACTTGTTTAAATCAAGACAGTAGGCAATTCAAGTAGGAAATTAAATGGGAAAATAAATGAATACAAGTGAAACCGATAGGAAATATACTATCAACTATAGATGTATGCTATGAATAATGTACTGTACACTTGTCAGAAGTAGTGTTGGTACTATTTAAAAGGAGAATGCATTTGTATTGTGGTGAGCCATTCTGGTCACATTTTCATGAAGAGGAAGTGATAGGGGATCATGTGACACAGACTTAGTTAGCTCTGGCTCCATTCCTCACTGCTATGATAAAACCACTACCTAGAACAGCAGCTTATTGAAGTAAAATAAGATTTTTCAATGGCATAAAAATCCCTGGACATGTATCTGTTTTAAAAAAGGATCGAGACTTTGATCAGTACAAAACAGAAGTTGCGGCAGCAGCCTCCTAGTTCTGATAATAAACATAATGGTGTCAGCAACAGCATATCCTCAAACACCATCGTGAAAGAACAAGACAGCTTGACAGCTGGAATTGTGGAAGAAATTGCACAGAACCATACCATACACAGTAATGGGGAAAAGAGGTTTAAGAATTTCTCATCCGCTCTGCATTCTGTCCCAGGGGAGATGTCCCCTAAACGGAAAGTTCTGACCGAGAATCGCAGTGACAGACCAATGAGTGTCATTAACAAGAGACTCAGTAGGAACACAAAGACAGATTCTGGGATAAAGAGAAAAAAACTGCAACTGCTTGAGAAACAAGCAGAAGATAGCAAGTACAGGTTACAAATATTTGAACTGAGCGACTCCCTGCATTCAGAGTGTTACTATGAGCTATTTTGGTACAGTTCCACAACTATAAAGACAGACAAGCTCTTTTGGAACACATACACTTTGGACCTTTTCATTAAGTGTTCAGTGCTTAGCACAATGGGGCTCTACCCCAGTGAGATCTCCTGTCACTATCACAATATAAATAACGAAATAATAAGAAGCTGCTGCAATTAAAGAGGATCAATCAGCATAATGACAAGAACATCAGTTTTAGCATTAGAGAAATCATACACCTTTTAGCCCAATGAGCAAGTTCCACAAGAAACATGGTCACAGATATAACACCATCTAGTCAGCTGTTGTACACACCTTCACCAAAAAGAATATAAAACTTCACACAATCAGATGAATCCCTGAGTATCCTCAGGAACCGTGTATGCTACCAACATAGACAACAGACTTCAATGTATGATTCAGCATTTATAAGGTTTACTTGGCCATACGATGACATGGTGAAAAAATTTAGTTTGCTGTTTAGTCCATAAGATATTATAAATAGGGAAGAATCTGATCAGTTTATGATTAAGATTTAAAATCACTCAATTGAAATTTAAGTTTTAAGTGTCTTTATATAGTTAAGGAGAAATGTTTAGATTCTTGCACAATATGCTCATTAGATAGATCAACTGAAAATCTTTACTATGTATTTAATTTTAAAATACCTTTAGAAATTAAGTTGACTAATATTTATGCTAAAAGTTACAGTTTTGAGAAAAATCCATTGCTTGCTCCTATATTAGATGTGGGCCTACTTATGTTTGAACTGGAAATAAGGTGTAAATTTTTAAAAGTGAGAATCATTAACAACTGGACCAGATTACCAAGAAACGTAGTATATTTTCCATCACTTGAAATGTCTATATCAGTAACAGATGTTTTTCTAGAAGATTTTTCTTAGTTCAGCTAAGAGTTATTGGACAGGACACAGGAATCACTAGGTAAAATCTAGGGTCTGTATTATGCAGCAGGTCAGACCAGATGACTAATGGTATCTTCTGACCCTAAAATCTGTATGAAATATAAAAATGATTTAGGCAGTTAAGGAAATGCATTACCTTTTATTACAGTTGAAACACTACCAGGATGATCTTAAATTCTTTTCTTAGAATATCCAGGCCCTTCAGAACCCAATCAGAACACAAGAATGGCCATACTGGGTCAGACCAAAGGTCCATCTAGCCCTTTCTTCCGCCAGTGGCAAATGCTAGGTGCCTCAGAGGGAATGAACAGAACAGGTAATCATCAAGTGATCCATCCCCTGTCGCCCATTCCCAGCTTCTGGCAAACAGAAAGAAGAAACAAACAAACAAGTAATTAATTTCAAAAGAGTGGAAATTGCCCTCTTGCAGCACTGGGTAGAACATAAATTGTATGTCATTTAATTACCATAAAAGATGCCCATCACTTCTTAAACGCAAGAATTTTTTTCCATTCTAGAGGACAATATATATATATAGAGAGAGAGAGAGAGACAGACAGACAGACAGACAGACCTACCTACCTCCAGGGAAAAAATTAATTCAAATTCAGACTGAATTAGACTTATTCCAATAGGTATCAACATACTAGATGGAGATTACAGCATAATTCTAGACGTTTGATGGACAGTGCCCTGAAGTCCATTCACAATTCTCCTCTGTCACTGTGAGCTAGACTATGTCCCTGCTGACAGCCACTATATTAGTGACTAAAGATACTTAAATCCTAGAGGAAAATGCTTATGTTATTGCTCCCATTGACATAAGACACACCTTAATTTAAGCCTGTATCTTACCCTATACATTATATGATGAGAGATACAGGTCAACCACAGAAGTCCCTATAATATCAGCTAATCATGCAGCCACCTACCTGATGGAAGATGATTTTACTCTTCACAGCACACAACAGAATTGAAGTTTCCTGCTTATCTTTTAGATGAACCCAATTTTAATATAATAAACGCTTTGCAAACTCCACTGTTTTCAAACTGAATGACACCCTCACTCTGTGTACTGGGGTAAACTGGACCTTCCTTTATCCAAAAAATATCCGTTGGATAAAATATTGTAAGAAAATTCTTAGTTTGGCAACAAATCTGGCAAAATGCTACACATTGTGTCTAAACCTATACATCAAGAAACGATTATAGCATCCACCAAAGATGGCATATTAGGTCCAACTACTAACTACCTAATTATTATAAATGTATTCCTAAATTTCTGTAAACACACTCCTGAAGTGCAGCAAGGTCCTATTGACATCAAAGTTCCTACAGAAGTTAAAATTCCCTAAATTAACATAAAATTAGAGGATAACATTATTTTGAATTACATGTAAGCAGCTATTAAAAGACTCAATTGGTACTCTATTTCTCAAGAAATGTTTTTATACCCTCATCCCTTATTTCACATGGGCCACAGCACTTCAATGGTCTAGGGTAGTTGGAAACCACAATCATAAGATTTCATCTGTGCTAATGACCTGTTAATGTATTAACCTCTCCCCAGAACTGCATATCTCAGGTATGAGATCCACTCATTTTTTGTGAAATGGTCTTTAAATTAACATAAATAAATGTATAACCACTCCCATTGGAGCCCTGACTAAAAAGGATACTAGTGAAAATCTTTTGATAGTAATGGGCACCTACCAAGTTGAAATATTTAATACACTGATCTAAGCAACATCTTTGAAGAAAACATTCTACCAGCTTTTCACAAAATACAGAGTAATTATGTGGCAGGATCCCCTATTTCATTGTAGGGCTGTGTTCCTTTTAGTAAAGTGAACTCAAAAACAATACTATGTTATCTCTTCTAAATCCTCCCTATATATTTCAAACACGTGTAGCACAAGAAAACAAAAAAATCCTGGAGACAAGCCTAAAAAGAAATCAGAACAAAAACAAAAAACAATTTTAATGGGTGAGGGAAAAACGAAAACTGGGGAAGAATTAGTCAGTACTGTTATTCAAAGAGAGGGGAGTTCTTTCCCTTCTGAACTGGAAACAACAACCATGCAGCATCATTATTTTCTGTAAGGGAATGGTATAATCGTCACGACGTACCGAAATGGAAAAAAATCTGTTTTAAGAATAACATACTATTGTAGCATTTGTTTAATATCAGCCTTCAAAGGAAAGGAACATTTTTAAAATCTAACCAGAAAGGACCCTTAAAAAGGACTGGGTCCTTAAAAGGTTGAATGACACTATGTTCTTCAATTAATTGTAAAACAATTTTATATGTACCTACAATTAGGAGACTGTTTAAAATAAGTCTAGATCCAAATCTCTACTATCATGTCATGTAACAGAGATACACCTTCAATATACAAACAGCCTTAAGCATTTGTCTCCTAAATTCACATAATCCTTCAGAATACTATGGATGAAAAAGATCATCCTGCAGGTGCAGATATACTGAAGACTGACTTGTCTAGACCCCTTGCTACCATTCATAAAAGGTCATTTTGCACTGCATTTACACAAATACTGTGTGTGAGACTGCCCCCAGACAGTAATAAAAAAAATCTAAATTTGTAGATATCCAAAGCAAAACTCACATTTGACACTATTTACCTTAAAACTTGGTTGTCTTTATAGAAAAGGATTAACTAACTCAATAAATTAATACAATACACTCATTTAGATTCTCAGTCTTTAGGACTAGACTGGACCAACATTCATTCTACAGGACCAGGACTGACCAGAGAACAACTTTATACCTGTTGATTATGAAAACAACCATCAACTGGGACATGCACTCCACATCTACCATGAACTAAATATAAAATCTTATAGCACATATGAATTTATAACATGGAATCTTATATGTAACAGGTTAATTATTTTGTGGCTTCCTTTCTGAGTCTTAAAATGTTTTATATACCCTTCACAGACTGTGAATTATAATTACTGCTAAAAGCAGCAGTGGCAATTATATATACACAATATAAATTAACTATTCCATTGACAATCTTTCAATTAGAATTAATCGCAGTTAACTCAAGCAATTAAATCAAATTAACTTGATTAAAAATGAATCAATTAATAGTAGTTTTAATCACACTGGTAAAAATAATAGAATACCAATTTAAATTTATTATAAAGATTTTTGGATTTTTTTCTATATTTTCAAATATATTGATTTCAATTACAACAGAATACAAAGTGTACAGTGCTACTTTTATATTATTTTTTATTAAAAATATCTGCACTGTAAAGACAAACAAAGAAAATAGTATTTTTCAATTCACCTCATACAAGTACTGTAGTGCAATCTCTTTATCCTGAAAATGTAACTTACAAATGTAGAAATTTTTTTACATAACTGCACTCAAAAAGAAAACAATGTAAAAATTTTGAGCCTACAAGTCCACTCAGTCCTACTTCTTGTTCAGCCAATCGCTAAGTTTGTTTACATTTACAGGAGATAATGCTGCCCAGTTCTTATTTACAATCTCACCTGAAAGTGAGAACAAATTTTTTGCAGGAAGAGATTTCCATCTTCCAGTCAGCTCTAATTATAATATTCTCTGTATTATTTTCCATCCCATTCCTTATGCATCTTAACATCCAGTTTGTTTTTTGACCACAGCTGCACACTGAGTAGAAGTTTTCATTGAGCTGTCAACAGTGATTCCCAGGTCCCTTTCTTGAGTTGATCCAGTTAATGTATAATCTTGTAAAGTGTATAAGTAATTTAATGTTTCCCTTCAATGTTCATTACTTTGCATTTATCAACACTGAACTTTATTTACCATTGTACTGTCCATTCCCCTAGCATGGTTAGGTCTCTGTAGTTTCTCAAAGTTCTCTCTGATTTTGACTAACCTAAATAACTTGGTGTCATCTGCAGACTCCCCACTTCCTCCCCCACACCTTTCTTGATAACTTATTAATATATTAATCAACACTAGACCTAAAAGAGAATCTCGATGCATCCTACTGTTAACTTTTTGTCATGGTAAAAATTGACCATTTAATCCTATTCTGTTTATTTAAAATAATAATAATAATAATAAATATGGAGATATTTCTATCTCAGAACTGGAAGGGACCCTGAAAAATCATTGAGTCCAGCCCCCTGCCTTCACTAGTAGGACCAAGTACTGATTTTGCCCCCGATCCCTAAAGTGGCCCCCTCAAGGATTGAACTCACAACCCTGCGTTTAGCAGGTCAATGCTCAAACCACTGAGCTATCCCTCTCTCCTCTTGTAGTTAGTTTTTAGAACCACTTACCCTATGGCTTCTTATTTCCTGTTGTAGTCTCTGGTAAGGGACTTCATCAGAGGTCTTTTGAACATCTAAATAAATTATGTCAACCAATTCCACTTTATTCATATGTTCAAAGAGATTAGTGAGATAATTTTCTTCTGCAGAAAACATATTGGTTACACACTACCACAGGGGTCGGCAACATTTGGCACGCGGCTCACCAGGGTAAGCACCCTGGCGGGCCGGGCCAGTTTTATTTACCTGCTGACGCAGCAGGTTCGGCCGATTGCGGCCCCCACTGGCCGGGGTTCGCCATCCCGGGCCAATGGGGGTGGTGAGAAGCCGTGGCCAGCACATCCCTCGCCTGCGCCACTTCTCGGCCGAACCTGACGCGTCAGCAGGTAATTAAAACTGGCACGGCCCGCCAGGGTGCTTACCCTGGCGAGCCGCGTGCCGAATGTTGCCGACCCCTGCACTACCATATCATGGTCTTCCTGGTGTTTTATTATACTGTTTTTAATTATAATATCAATTTGCTAAGTACAGTTACAAAATTTACTAGTCTTTAATTTCCAGACTGCCATTACAACCTTTTTTTAAAATATAGGTACATTTGTTACCCTCCAATCCTCTGGCACATTAGCTGTTTTTAATGAGGGAATGCTAGCAGTTCAGCCAGTTAATACTTATTTTATTATATCAGTTCAAAATATATTGTCTTTCACAAGCAGTCCATACCAATTGAAACCACCACACTGGATCAAACACAGAAGGACATGTATATATATCCTAGGACTAAATTAATGTTAAATCCATTGACTACCATCTTTGTCTCTAAATATACCAGTTATATTCAAGTCAATCAACTGATTGCCCAAAATACTGTTAGTATTTGGTGTTTGGATTCATAATGAAGAGTAGATGGATGTGAGGGAAAGTTTATTATTCATAATTTTAATTACTATGTTAAATATTAATAAATTGTAACAGGAAAGAAATTAGAATATAAACATAAGAACATAATGTAATATGCTTTCCTTTTACTTCTGTTATCTGATGCAACATTCAGTACTCCCCAATTTCCATGCAATTGTCCTTCTGTGTTTATTGAATGAATACATATTTTAGAAAAGTTTCTGTCTCTCCTTCTACGGAAGTATTTTCATGGCTAAATATTTGTTGTTGCTCATATTTTTCCTGTACTTTTTTTTGATATGGGGTAATCAGAACTCAAACATCGTGTTCAAGATGAGGTGGCACCATCCATCGATCTAACATGGCTATGTAGGATCTCTTCTCCAATTACCTCGCAAGATGATCTTGGCGCTCGACACCCACCAATGATGCAGCCATCATATCTTTCCTGCTTGCCTCTCCTTAGTAGCTTACACAATCTAAAGACCATAACTGCATAACTGTCCTCAGTAACCTCAAGTTAGATCAGAATACTCAAAGCCAAGCTTGAACAAAATCATTTGTGTGGTTTGCTGTTTGAATGCAAGAGTGCCACCTTGTGACATCTGCCTCAAAGACTTAGAGAATAGTTGCACTGCTAGCGAAGGCAGGGGGCTGGACTCGATGACCTGTCAAGGTCCCTTCCAGTTTTAGGAGATGGGATATCTCCATTAATTTCTATTTCTAAAAAATGTTTGGAAAACAAAGTTTTCCCACAGAACAAGCATCACTTTGACTGAATGGATTGTGTATCTAGTATTTTTGTTGCAATGGATTCACTACTGGAAAATATGTTTATGCACACTTTAGGTAACAAAACTAAGAGCTTTACAGTCATAAGTACCGATGTTGCTAGCCAGTCTTAACAACAACAAGAATTCTAATCCTGCAATAATAATATGGCTTGTCTCTTGTTTTAACAGAATTGTTCCTTGTACTAACAGAACTGTGGAAAGTAACTGGTACAATGAAGTGTCGCATCTCCATCTATCCTTGCAAAATTTCGATACCCAGGTACACTAGATTTCTAGCAGACATTTTTAGTCACACCTTCTTTCATGCTATTAATGATATGCCCTCATACATCAAAGTTAATGGCATATCTAAAAATGTGGCAATCATTTTACATTGCAAGCTTAACATAATAGAATATTCAGTATGGTAAATAATTCCAAACATGTTCCATATTTGAGAAAGATTATAGAAAAACTTGAATAGACTCTTTAAGCATATTTCCAGCTTCTCTGCTTTCAAAGAGTATTTTAGAGATCAAATACACAAAAAAGAGTATCTGTCTTGGGTTCTAGGTGCTTTTGTCAAAAATTAATATACAAGCAAACAAGAGTGAAGACAGCAGCTACTCCTCATGCCCAAACCAGAAGGAGACCAAGCAAAATACATGATGCTTCCCTCACAAAACATTAGCACTAACCCCTCTCCCACCCTAAAATTTGGGGAATCAATGGGCCCTGCAGTTTGCTCTCAAGGTCAACAGCTTCAGGCTACTTCAGATTAAGGGAGAGCAGAGGAAATTTCAAATGTCAAGACACCTTATGGAAGATTCCTTGCCACAACCCCCTCTTTGTTAAAGCTTTGGGGCTGAAGTTTGAGTGCCTCTACTGACTGCAACTGTAGCAGGATAGCACGGGTAGAAAGGCAGCCTCCCAAACAGACAAGTCCCAAACCATTTAGGGTTTTACAGATCAAAATCCTACAACTCAACATCACCCAGAAACCACTAAGCAACTAGTACAAATTCCTGAGAGGTGGTTTTCTTGTGTTCCAAGGAGATATACCAGTTGGTATGCCTCCTGCTAAATTCTGAGCTAGCGTCAATGTCTGGGTTGATTTAAAGGTATAGGCAAATCTAGAGCTCACTGTAGTAATCTATCTTTACATGACAAAGATATGGGTTTCAGTAACAACATCTGAAACTGAAGGTAATGATCTGGCTAAAAGAGCACAAAGATGAAAAAAAGCATTCCTAGAGACTGCTGTTTTAACATAGTTTAACAGCTGGAAATGATAGCTGCAATTATATAGCTAACTGAGATGGATAATGTGACTATTGCTCATGCACCGAAAGCAAAATATTTGAAATCATAGCATTTTGTCATTCAAAATCTAAGAAAAGATTATATCCCAACATGTTCATCGCTGTAAGTTGAGTCAGTTATCTACAGGGAACCTAGTTTTCTGTCATAACCCACCCCCTCCCCCCTAAATTCTTAGATTAAAAACCCTCATAAAAATCCAGATTTTTCCATGATTAAAATGAAACGCAGAACTTAAGTTTCCCTAGCCTCTATATAGGTATCTGTTGAACATAGTGTTTGATTGATATACAGTAGAACCCCATTTATTTGAGCCTCCATTATCTGGTTCTCCGTAATAACTGAACCACCAGCCACCTGGAGCTGACCAGCTGAGCACCAGCTGCCAGGACTGATGGCACAAGCCCCAGCCATTGTCAGCCCCCCGAGTCTGGTGGTTCGGTTAATATGGAGAGCCGGATAATGGAGGCTCGGATAAATGGGGTTGTACTGTATATGTTTTGTTTTGTTTTTTTCCCCCCACAAAATGTAAAAACTAACGATTCTCTGTAAAAATGCAAATTCCGCATATTTCCGTGGCAAACGGATTTCTAGGATCCCTTGTTATCTATAAATTTTCACCATATAACAGCAAGGACTGAGATTATCATGTCTTTAGAAATTAATACACTGGATGCTATTGCATCTGTAAATTAAAGAAAGTTCAGATGGTGGCATGTTTTACTTGGAATACTATCAGCAAGTTTAATATATTCAATAAAAAGTTATCCATAATGTGATTTTTTTCCAGGACAGGTTAAGGTCTTGTCTACACTGGCAAGTTTCTGCACAGCAAAGCAGCTTTCTGTGGTGTAACTCCCGAGGTGTACACACTGCCAAGCCACTTAGTGCACAGAAACTGTGCAGTTGCAGCGCTGTGGAAAAAACTACCCCGACGAGAGGCGTAGAGCTTTCTGTGCCGGGGGTACAGTGCCATGGTGCCAGTGTAGATACTGTGGTGGAGTACATCGCTGCGATTGGCCTCTGGGAGGTGTCCCACAATGCCTGTTCTTGCCTCTGGTCATCGGTTGGAATTTTACTGCCCTGCTGTCATTCCCATCCTGTAAATTCCTTGGGAATTTTGAAAGTCCACTTCCTCTTTGCTCGGTGATGCATGCAATGGTCTCAGCGCATCTTTCCAGGTGACCACATCTGCTCCACGCACCAGGCGATCCCCTGCCGACCTGCTGGATCTCATTAGCGTTTGGGGGAGAGGAGGCTGTCAAGTCCCAGCTGCGCTCCACTCGTAGGAATTATACCACCTACGGACAGATTTCACAATGCATGGCAGAAAGGGGCCATGACCAGGACACATTGCACTGCAGGGTCAAAGTGAAGGAGCTGCAGAATGCCTACCACAAGGCACAGGAGGCAAACCGCCACTCCAGTGCTGCACCCACGAAGCTGCCGGTTCTACCAAGAGCTGGACGTGATACTTGGTGGCGACCCCACCTCCACTGCGAAAGCCACTGTGGATACTTCAGTGGCTCGCATGCCAGTCGAGAGTGGACTGAGCCAGGAGGAGGGAATCTTGGACGAGGATTTGGAGAGGGAGGGGGACCCAGAGGCAGAGGACGACTTGGAAGTCAGAGATGCATGCAGCCAGGAGCTCTTCTCTACCCTGGAGGAGGCTAGTCACTCACAACTGTCGGAGCTTGGCAAAGCGCAGACAGGAGAGGAGGCCCCTGGTAAGTGGCTTTGATTTTGGGAATTGCTGAAGCGAGTTGTTGGGGGCAGGAAGGTTGCAGAAAGCAGGCTTGTGTCTGTATGATGCGTGTACCACTATATGCCTTGTCTGAATGGCGGAACAGGTTATTGATTGACTCCCACACTTCACGGGAATCTGCCTCAGAGATCTCCACAAAACTCAAGGAGATACTGGGCAGTCCGCTGCCACAGGTTCTTTGGCAGAGCTGCTTTGTTTCTTGCCCCATTAAGGGTAACATTCCCACGCTGCTCTGCCATCACTGGGGAGCAGGGGGACCACTGCTGCACACAGGCGAGCCGCATAAGGGCCAGGGCGGAAGCTGCAGACTTGGAGAATACTTGGAGAAGCCTTTGATTCCCTGCTCACCCTTAGCAGCGAGATATCTTCCGTAATGAACACGGCCTGTGGAAAATGTGGGGACAGGAGTGATTATAAGGCAGCTTCCTGAACAGGTCAGTGTTCCGAATGATGCGTGCGCCATGCACCTTTCCAGACCAGCCTGCGTTAAGGTCTGTGAAATGCCCACTGTGATCCACAAGCGGGGGGGGGGCCACGCAGAACAGTTTATGTGCACCAAGATGTCCCATGAATTCTCCGTAGAGATCCTGACGAAACTTTTATTGTAGTCCTCTGCAATCTTCTGCTGAAAGTTTCTGGGGAGGGCTGCTTTATTTCTTTGACTTCAGTAGGACACTTCCTCATGCCACTTAGCGATTACCTCATCAGGCACTATTGAATACACAGGGTAGCAGCATACAGGCCTGGGCAGCATCAGAATGTCAGCAGCATCTGTGCTGTCTCTGCCTTTGTTACCCTCAGGAATGAGATATAACCTAAAATCACCACTACCCATGGAAAATGGTGCTAGTATTGAGTTCCATTACCTTACACAATTATACTCATGCCTGTAAGCTATTCCCCCCTCATTTCTCCAACCTCCCCGCAAGGGCCTTACCCAGCACGGCTGGTGCTATGAATGGCGCCGTGCTGCATCAATCCCCAGGAGAAGTGAGTATGTAGTGCTTACAACTTTGGGGGATCAAGGGGAGTTAGTTCAATATCCTAAGTTCTGATCTCTGTCATGAATACACTGACAGTAGTACTTCTATGTGTTGTATCTGCAGCTGCTGCCACTGTAGCCTTCTGGATCTCTCCCTCCACACTCATGGAACACCTGAGCCAGACAAGAAGGAGAAGACAACTCAGGATGACATGTTCCAAGAGATGCTGCAAGCCTGTGCTGCATCAGAGAACGAGACCAAGGCCTGGAGAATCACCCTTGCAGACAGCATGGAGAAGGAAAGAGTAGAGAGGTGAAAGGTTCAGGAGTCCAAGCAGGAAAAGGAGAGGGAGGTGCAACAGGACATAATGGGGCTTCTCAGGCAGCAAACAGAAACTACAGACTCTAGTAGACCTGCAGGTTCAACAATCCCATGCTCGCCTCCCTCTGCAGCCCATAGGAAACTCAATATCAGGGCCTCCCTATACTCCCCCCACCCCCACATTCCACGTAGCATCAGGGGACACCTCAGTATCCCTACCACTGCACCCCCAGGGACATTAAAGGCAATCACAACTTCACATACACTGACCTGTGAAAGCGATAGTTGGTGTATGTGTACCTGAAATGGAAATATGTGTTTTTTCTCCTTCATAAGTTCTGTTCCCTTAATTCATTACGTTTTCTATGTTTTTTTAATTGATGGTTCATGTTACCAAATAAAATTCTATTTTTTGGATCAAGATTCATCTTTATTAGTTCACAACATATGCTGTCTGATGCTGAGTGGGTCTGACATGCATCAATTTCCTGTTACTTCATTTTGTCACATAATGAATAACATTTGTAGACAATATTAATAGGTGCATTGACAACATTATATTCCTACATACACAGCAATCACTAGACGATTAATTCTGGATCACAAAAGAGAAAGGACAGGTAGAGCATACTACAGCAACATACACTACTTTGGCTCATTATTAAAATGGTCTTTCGAAGCCTCCCTGAGTTGTATAGCTCTGTGTTGAGCTCTTCTTATAGCCCTTGTATCTGGCTGTTCAAATTCAGCAAACAGCTGTTCCACCTCTGCTCTCCATCAGAAACTTTTCCCCCTTTGCTTCACAGATGTTATGCAGGACACAGCAGGAAGCTATAACCATTGGGATTTTTTTCTCACTGAGGTCCAATCTTGTAAGTAAACAACACCAGTGGCTCTTCAAATGACCAAAGGCACATTCAACTGTCATTCTGCACCTGCTGAGCTAGTGGTCAAAGCACTCATTGGTGCTGTTAAGATGGCCAGTGTACAGCTTCATGAGCCATTGGAGCAAGGGGTAGGCTGGGTCACCCAGGATCACTAATGGCCTTTCAACAGTGTAATGGTAATCTGCCAGCTGGGAAAGTCCCTGCTTGAAGCTTTCTGAACAGCCCTGTGTTCTTAAAGATGTGCACATCATGCCCTTCTCTGATCAACCAACAGTGATGTTGGTAAAGCTCCCCCCTGTGATCCACCAGCACTGGCATTACCATCGAAAAGTAGTCCTTTCTGTTGATGTACTCTGTAGCAAGGTGGTCTGGTGCTAACATAGGGATATGTGAGTCATCTATCACCTCACCGCAGTTTTGGAACCCCATTGCTGCAAAACCACCCACTATGCACATTGCCTAGAGTCACAGTCCCGCATAGCAGGAGACAATTAATGGTCCTGCACACTTGCGGCCCCTGCAGTATATTTTATGACTCCAAAACAATTCCACAATGCAATCACCACTCACTTCTCAACTGTCAGTGTGGATCTCATTCTGATGTCCCTACGGTGGAGGGCTGGAGCAAGTTCAGCACACAGATGTAGCTTTGCACATCCAAAAGTTCTGCAGCCACTGCTTGTCATCCTAAATCTGCATGACAATGCAATTCCACCAGTCAGTTCTTGTTTCTCAGGCCCAGAACTGGCATTCCACTATCTCCAGCTGCTCCATGAACACCATCAACAACCTTGAATTGTTTCTATGTCCCAGGACAATCTAGCCTCCAAGGAATCATCAGGTTCCCCACAGCTCCTCTTGCGGTTCTGTAAATACTGCAGGATCAAGTGCCCTGTGCTTGCAATGCTCATGACAACGGCACAGAGCTGTGTAGGCTCCATGCTTCCGTCAAGAGATGGTGGACAGTGAGGAGCGACGTGCAGGTTTGTGGGACTTTGTAAAGAAGGCGTAAAATAATATGGGCTGCGGATGAAATTATGGGATGGAGAACACTGTATTATGGGAAATTGACCCCATGCTCCCAGTCATTTTGCTTTATGACAAAACTCAGGAAGATTAGGCTAGCTGCTCAAAAGAGATGCAAGACAAGGTGTTAAGAAAAAAATTGGAGCAGGCTGAGCATGTGGGCTGCTTATTGGTTCATGGACATATTATTCACACAACTTTTATCTGCCATAACAAAAAATACAGGTGCCACATAAATACGATTGCAAGAGGGAGATGATAATGTGGCATGGCATATTACATAATGCCATATTCAGACCAATGATCAATAATGGAGATTATATGACAGGGCTACAAGTTGCCAGATACATTACAAAGTTAAAGTGTCAGAAAATATCTCATTCTACAACTGCTACATGTCATCACATCACACAACAGTGCAAATAAAATGTGCGTAATTATCTGGCCTCAGCTTCTTCCAGCAGCAGGCATCTCATAAAAACACACCCATGATCAGTTTGGAAAAGCAAGAATTCTTTGTAGAGCTCCTTGATTCATCATTAAAACTAGTTGTTTGCAATATATTTGTAGTTGTATTGGTCCCAGGATATTAGAGAGATAAGGTGGGTGAGGTAATATCTTTTATTGGACCAACTTCAGTTGGAGGGGGAGGGGGAAGAGAGAGAGAGATGCTTTTGAGCTTACATAGAGCTTTTCTTCTTCAGGTCTGAAGGAGAGCATGTGTAAGTGTGAAAATATGTCTCTTCAACCAGCAGAAGTTGGTCCAACAGAAGGCATTACCTCACCAACTTCTTAAACTATATTCTAACAATAATTAGGAATATTCAAATACCAAGGCAATTTTCTTCATTTGTACATAAAACTGAAAACAAAGGAGTGCTCGTCATGAGATAGAAATACATATGGACAAGACTGAGAAATTTCAATGCCTTCTTCATGCCCAGCAGAGCTCAAGGAGAAAGATTATCTTGCAAAGAATATCTAAATTTAAAAGTTCTTGGTTAAATACTTCAACAAGAAGCACAAAATATGCCTGCACTGCTGAGCACCAGCAAGCCTAAGTGCTACTAAACAGTGGAACTTTCCAAACGTTGTATGTTGACCAAACCTAATTTATTAGCTGATGTAAAATTTGTGTTCTCCCTTTGGTTAGTAGGAAGCATAGGAAGGGCAACAATTAGCCAGGCCAGACGATAGCCAGAGCAATTCATTGTTATTTATGAAGTGGCAATTCTTATGCTCTCTACTGGAGCTTAGAATAAAACAATATAGTCATTTTGATTACAATCTGTCTATACAATAGAATTTAAAAGCATTATTTATAAAGTAGAAGTTGCCAAATTGTTTTACCATGCTTATGTTGTCTGGCACCTCTCACCTTACAGGTCTCAAGCTAATTAGGCAACCACTTATTAAATCCATTTTTCTTAAAGTAATCTTCAATCAAATTTTTCTAGGCTATTATTTTTTCACTTCAAAAGATTTAACACTGGAGATCAGAAGCTTTAGGATACCGCTCCCTTATTAGTTAGCAATGTCCATTTTTCATAATGATTTCAAAGTCCAGAAAGGAACTTCGTAAGTGTAATTATGAATTTGGAGGCATACCAAGCTATGGAAAGTTGAGTACAATGTGCCACACTTAATATTTGTTGTGCTTCAGACTTTATTCTGATGTAAATGTTATCAGCTTCCTTCAACTCAAGCATCAATGGAGCATGTTAACCAAGATACAGGATGTTTGATGTCATGATTGAAGAGCCCCCCCCTTGAGAAGACCTGCATGAAGCACAGAACTGTACCCAGAAAAGCAAAAGTTGCCATAAATTATTGCTAACCTGTGAGCTACCTGAAAGTTAATGACTTATTTGTTCCTGGGTTTTACACCATCTGGAACTTCATCCAAACTGTCTTGAAATGCCAAAAGAAAACTTCCAATCATGAACAAGTATTGTACTGCTTAATTACATACATTTTAAAGCATTTTGTTATTTGTATGCAGAAGGTACAGACTATAAAAGCAAGATAAGATGTAATCCTACTTTTAAGACATACACTTCAATATGTTAAATTTGAATACAAGTTTATAGATAAATTAGTAGTATTTATCATCAAGGTTATATGCTTTAAGTTACACGTTTATTGATGCAAGTTTTCCATACAAGCATTATCTTTTTATTCTGCTTCAGTTTGTACAGAAATGAAAAAGATCGTTTGCATTCATTTTTAAAACAAATGTGTCCATTCATATACAACCAAATAAGATTTTTTTAAAGATCTTAATAATAAAGTATTGCAAACCAGTGCTCTAGAATCAATACACTTCTAATAATTAGTTATAACAACTACATGCTGGAAAACTAATTTCCTAACACTACTCTAAGAACAACCTACAAGGAGATCTAGACAAGATCAATTCTTTCAGTATTTTTTGCTAAAGAAACTCAATTTTTGTGACTATTTTCATTAGCAATGTCATTAAAGAAAACAGATCTGAAAATGGAGATTGTACAATGCAAATTATACTCCTAGCCATTTTATTCATTCATTATTCGAAACCTGTTAATTATCCATGTAGTTAATGTTATCTGTCGAAATATTAAATTAATCCCTTAAACAACATGGCTTCAAGCTAGTCATTAAAGCTTCTACAGAAAAAAGCATAAAAGTCATCATTAATTCAGTAGGTAAAATAATTTGATGCATTATGCGTGGCAGCCTAAAAACAAATAGTAGGATTTGCTTTCAATGTCAACACAAACAAAATCCATCTTAAAAACCGGAAGTTCACATCCAATCAATATTTTGTGTGCATGTGCCTGCATATTTTATAAATACACACTCTCTTGTCATCCATTCCATTAAAAACCTAGCTTTCCAGGGATGCATGCTTGACAGTTGTAAGTCACATTAGGTTAAAACTTGGTATAAAAAAATAGTAATACCAGACAACATTTTAGTTACTAAAATTATAAAAGTATGATGAACTGTTTTAGTTAAACAGATTAACAGAAAAAAATGAAGCGTTGAAATTGTTCCACATGTTGCTGAATTGTTTTGAAATTCTGCAGTTAGAAATGACGGAGATAGTCAATTTGTATAAAAGCTACTGACCACATGCACAATAGCTATTTTTCATAAATATTTTTTAGCTGTGGGATAGGATATCAATTTTCTTTTTTCGCCCATGTTACCACTCAGTGCAAAAACTTCTACAGAGAAAAAGGGACTGGAATGTTGTAGGGGGAGAGAGGAGACTGAGGAAGCATCAGAGGTGCGAGCATATCTGACACAAGGTAAGAAATAGCACAGGTGGGAAATAGAAGAACGAACTGTGGGAGTCTCATATGGGCAGGAATCCTCCACACTGTGGGTCAACAGCTGTATAGGGCCACCTTTCCCTCTGTACACCAGAGTACATACATGGCAAGATTCAAAGTGCTTTTCCAAAAAAAAGTTGCAATACTATAAAATACTATATTCTCGTGGGGGCCCCTGTGGGGCCTGAGGCAAATTGCCCCACTTGCCCCCCCTCTGAGCAGCCCTGCTTCTAGAAGTACAGCTTCCAAGAAAAGGGTACAGATGATTTTCTGATGTAAATAATATGAACAAGATGAACAATTTGTTAATCATGTACCAGATATTTTTAAGATACTTTCTATTTCCAGAACATAACATCTCACTCAATAAAGTATAGCCAAGGGTTACCCATATAACTAAATATTTTTGTGGAGATGGGTTGTGCACAATTATACATGGCAAAATAGTGTCATTTGCATTATACTTTCAAGTGTGCTCCTGCTGCCCCATAAAACTGACAGCAACATAGTTTATTGAAGATGATCTATGGGTAAATTATTATATAGACCAGGGGTCAGCAACCTTTCAGAAGTGGTGTGCCGAGTCTTCATTTATTCACTCTAATTTAAGGATTCGCATGCAGGTAATACATTTTAACGTTTTTAGAAGCTCTCTCCCTAAGTCTATATTATATAACTAAACTATTGTATGTAAAGTAAACAAGATTTTTAAAATGTTTAAGAAGCTTCATTTAAAATTAAATTAAAATTCAGATCTTATCAGTTTAGTGCAGTGGTTCTTAACCTGGGGTACAAGATGCCCTTTACGGGGGTGCGAGACATGCGAGATTTTTTTAGAAGGTAAATCATCGAAAACACAAATTAAGCACAGGCACATAAGTACAACTACTTTGTTTCATCAAACCTATGTATTTATTAACATTATACATGTTTTAACGATTACTGTAATATACAAAGTTTTTTAAGTTTTCAAGTTTTTAAGCTAATTGTAGTGTAATTTTTGATAAGGGCTGCAGAGCACTGGGACCAGGCCAGGAGCAGAGCCCTGGGCTGGCTGCCGGTACCCCATGCCAGCAGGAGGGCTGAGCAGGGCCAGAGGCCCGGACCCCGGCTGGCAGGGGGCCAGGCGGCTGGAACCCCAGACCAGCAGTGAGGTGAGCGGAGCGGCGGCTGGTATACCAGGCCAGCAGCGGGCTGAGCGGTGCAGGCGGCCAGGACCCTGCTGGCAAGGGGACGGAACCCCAGACCGACAGCGGGTTCCGTTCACTCAGGCCGGCAGCGGGCTGAGCAGGGCCAGCGGCCAGGACCCTGGCTGGCAGCAGCGTGCCAGTAAAAATCAGCTTTCTTGCTGCATTTGGCACGCATGCCACAGGTTGCCGACCCCTGATAAAGACCTATAGCGTGCTGTACAGTATATCACCGAAGAAAATCTCCACCTATTGTCTTTCATCATATACTTGAGTTGTAAGCTCTTTGGGGCAAGGATTTTCTTTGCATTATGCATATATAGTGCCTAACAAAATGGGACCATGCTCTATGATTTGGAGCCTCTAGGCCTCAAGAGAGGAAGGAAGGTCCAGTGGTACGGATGCTAGTCTGGAACTTAAGACACCAAGGTTCAGTCACAAGGGGCTTTCTGTTTGACCTTGAGCAAGTAACTTAGTTTCTCTGTGCCTCAGTTCCCAGTACATGAAAATAGGGATAACGGTAGTAACCTCACAACACCTCCTGTGAGTTAGGGTATGTCCATTATGATTGAGAGATGCTCAAATACTACAGTAATGGGGACCATAAGTACCTTAGACAGGGGTTACCACAATAAATAACAATAATGTTACATATTCAAGAACTAGGGGATCCATTTAATGTTCCTATATATATTCTGCATAATTTTTCCCTCTTCTGAATTTGTGTAATCACAAATCCACAGAAGGAAGAACCATCAGGCCAGGGCTTCTCAGCACAGGTGAGAGGAAGGAACAAAGGGGTACAAGCTTCAGCTCTCTGATCTTGAGCCCGGCTCCACATGGGCCCCAGTTCTAGCCCAGAACTAGAACAGCCTGAGGCTACTCCAGCTTGCCATGGCCTACATTTATGGGCTGGCAGGGACAATGCCATCTCTACACTCACTCAGGATTCCCCAAGTCATGGGAGCCCTAGCAAGGCAGATGTGGCCGTTTACTGCTCCATACATACTACTGGAGTGGTGCAAAGAGAGCAAAGCAGACTAGAGACTCTTTCCCCAAGAGCATAACAATCTCAATCATGCAATCACTGAAATTTCTAAATCTTATTACATTTTTCAAATATATTTTTCTGTCAGGCCTGGTCATGACTTTATTATTGTTAGTACTCTGTAGGTGCAGCCAAAAAACTATACCCAAGTCCATACACCAAATGTACATGAGGAGATATTTCCCATTCTGATTAGTGGTAGATCTGTACTGGAAGACAGCACCTGATTTTCTAGTGTTTCTGGATATGTGTTCATTACAGAAATTTTTTTTCTCCACCTGACACACCTCAACCAGAGATTTCTGACATTTGGAAAGATAGGGTCTTTATATAATTATTTGTTTTGTGTAAGCATCCAGAAACCCCAATCATAGACCAGGACTATGTTGTGCCAGGAACTATATGAACAGATATGGTACCAGGCAGAAAATGAAAGGTTACTGTACCATGTAGCTTACAATCAGATGGTTATAATAACCACTACCTGGGTAATTCTCATGTAAGGAAGAAGAAACTCCATGTTTTTATACTGACAGTTTCCCTGAGATTCTTCTGTCTGCGTAGCAATCTCTTCCATTTCTCACCCATGAAAGAAGCTGGGGGTCTTCCCCTTTCTCCATCAAGGCCCTTTTCCCACACTAGTACCTGGTCCCCTGCCTCTCAGTAGACTCTTAAGAAGCTATTAGAATCCCAGACCACTGATGCCCCTAGAACACATAGGTACTTACTGCCTGCAGTAATTTGCTTGTTTCCATCATGGGAAGGGTTGGGGGAGAAAATGAAAGGGGGGGATCTAATAGAGATCTTCCATCCATTCACCCTCCCAGTCTGCAATGTGGGAGCCTTACACACATTCTCAAAGGGGGTTCTAAGGTTGGAAGGTGGGGGGAGAATGAAGCATGCTGCAGAGATAACTTTCCCATCTTCTGCATGATCACGGCTTGACCCACAGATACAGACTCTTTTGCCTACAGACGCAAACAGCCTGTTAGATTAACAATACAATATCATGGTGGAGGAGTATGTAACAGATGAAAGAGAGTTAGAAGGAGGTACATCTAGCAACTATGGTGATGGGCAGAACAAAAATGTGTGCATCTACTGCTCTTGTGGGAGCACGGTTTCCCTCTAAGGAGATCATTCAAGTTGCTTTGTTTTCTATGTTCCTTGTCAATTTATTTTTTAGATCAAATATTTCATTTTTATTTAAAATCTATATTTTCAGATTCATCATTGAAATGCTTCAGAGAAGTACTATAGTGTAATTTAATGAGGCAATTTGAACGGCATGAATAGTTGACTGGCACACGAGTAGTGGAGGACTCTTCCATTTATAAGGGGCAGCACAGAAGGCAGCAAGAATCAATTAAGTTTTAACAAGAGAAAACAAGAAAATATACTAAATAAAACAATCCTGCATTTTGGTGTGGGAGCTGGGCCATGAAATGGATGGCCTATTAGTAACAAAAACTTTAAAAATTAGAAGACTGATTTCTACAGCATCATGCTTACTTTCCATTGCCACAACTTTGTTCTCTATTGTGGTAAAATTGTACAGTTTTGCATTTCTAACTGTTGGAATACATTTCTCTCATCTGTTAGCCTATATCAGGGGTGTACTCTATAGTAGCAACACAAAAGGTCTTCCACTGAACAACTATGAAACACAAAATCCCTATACCACCTCAAAATCCCAGGTTATGTGCATCATTCAAATAAAAAAGGTATTATTCATATGCACATTTCAATGTTGCTAACACTCACAATTTTATCACAAGCTTAGTGAGGTTTTGTTGTTGTTGTTTTTTAAAGCCCAGCTAACTGGAGTCATGAGATTGCATGAGCATCTAAGCTTTCATTAAAAGAAAATTCTAAATCCCATGGTTGCAGTCAAAAGCTTGAATACTTGTGAACCCTATAAGCTCAAAAACCACAAGGCAAATTAAAAACCTCATGATATTTTGGGGGCTGACTCATTATTTTTGAATGCTTGGTATTGGTACTACTGCCATTTATGAAGTCTTGTAATTCTACTTATTATCTGTTAGTCAAAAGTTTGGTTTTATCAGTTATAGATGAGCTATATGGTAGGTAACATGCCCAGACATGACAGTTATTTACTTTTAATTAGAACGGTAGGCATATTTTATGGATTTTTATTTTATTTCACTAATTAATGGACAATACACAAGGCCATACTTGAAAAAAATTCTTGAGTATTTTCTGAAAGTGACTGTGGGTTTGTCTATTCAAGGATAAAAGCCCATGGCTCGCCTTTCATCAGCTGATTCGGGCTCGCATGGCTCAGGCTCCAGGATTGAAAAATCTCTGTGTAGACATTTGGGCTCGGGCTGAAGCATGAGTTCTGGGACCTTGCATGGGTGGAGGGTCCCAGAGCTTGGGCTCCAGCCTGAGCCTGAATGTCTACAAAGCAATTTTTAGCCCCACAGCCTAAGCCTGAGTCAGCTGACTCAGCCAGACTGGCCACACCACAGATCTTTTATCACTGTGTATACACATACCCTCTATTAACACAACATGCTTTAGACAGGGCCTCATAAATTCTGCAATTCTAAAAGATCATGGAATCTATATCTTGCCATTCTATAAATTAACAATATGCCCTCTCCCAGAATACTGTGCTCAGTTTTGGTTACTTTATCTCAAAAAGGATATAGCAGAAATAGAGGAGGGTCAGAGATGAGTAAAGAGAATGGACAAACTTCTATGAAGAAAAACTGAGCCTATATAATCTTAGAGAGGTGATGAATACATGGGTAAATGATAAAAATATACAAAATAATGAGTTGCATAGAAGAGTAGATCTATTCATCATCTCTAATAATGCCACTATAAAAGAGCAATCAAAACTGAAATGTTTAATTCAAATTCAAAACTGATAAGGGGAAACAGATTGTGCACAACTAGATTAAACAACATGATGTAGGACAAGGTCCTTGCCAGAAGTATTTACAATCTAAGTTCCTTCATATCCAACCACCATACATGTGAAAATGAGAATTTATTCCTTTAATTTATAAAGAAGCACCTGCCACATCACCTGCTGTCGCCTCAAAAAATCAGCGTCTATTCTGCCTTTTGCAAAAATGTGTTTCAGAGATTTCATAGATTCATAGATTATAGGACTGGAAGGGACCTCGAGAGGTCATCGAGTCCAGTCCCCTGCCCGCATGGCAGGACCAAATACTGTCTAGACCATCCCTGATAGACATTTATCTAACCTAATCTTAAATATCTCCAGAGACGGAGATTCCACAACCTCCCTAGGCAATTTGTTCCAGTGTTTAACCACCCTGACAGTTAGGAACTTTTTCCTAATGTCCAACCTAGACCTCCCTTGCTGCAGTTTAAACCCATTGTTTCTGGTTCTATCCTTAGAGGCTAAGGTGAACAAGTTCTCTCCCTCCTCCTTATGACACCCTTTTATATACCTGAAAACTGCTATCATGTCCCCTCTCAGTCTTCTCTTTTCCAAACTAAACAAACCCAATTCTTTCAGCCTTCCTTCATAGGTCATGTTCTCAAGACCTTTAATCATTCTTGTTGCTCTTCTTTGGACCCTTTCCAATTTCTCCACATCTTTTCTAAAATGCGGCGCCCAGAACTGGACACAATACTCCAGCTGAGGCCTAACCAGAGCAGAGCAGAGTGGAAGAATGACTTCTCGTGTCTTGCTCACCACACACCTGTTAATACATCCCAGAATCATGTTTGCTTTTTTTGCAACAGCATCACACTGTTGACTCATATTTAGCTTGTGGTCCACTATAACCCCTAGATCCCTTTCTGCCGTACTCCTTCCTAGACAGTCTTTTCCCATTCTGTATGTGTGAAATTGATTTTTCCTTCCTAAGTGGAGCACTTTGCATTTGTCTTTGTTAAACTTCATCCTGTTTAACTCAGACCATTTCTTCAATTTGTCCAGATCATTTTGAATTATGACCCTGTCCTCCAAAGTAGTTGCAATCCCTCCCAGTTTGGTATCATCCGCAAACTTAATAAGCATACTTTCTATGCCAATATCTAAGTCGTTGATGAAGATGCCATTTACATGCCATCTGCATACAAGAAAACATTCCAAAAGGGACATATATCAGAAGTCCTTCAAATCCACTTCTAGTTGAACACACCATAATCAATCTTAGTGACTCGTTTCATTAGTCTATTCAGAGTTCACTCATGGAGCAAGGCAGATTATACTGAAATGAGTTCCATGGACAAGTCTTCCATTTAATTTAAAATTGCTGTGAAATTTAAGAGGCATCCATCAGCTCTGAACAGATGTGACATATGAAATCATCAGCCTTAGAGTGGACATTTCACAGCACAGACAAAGCCTGATGATGAGGCAGGAAGACAATGGGGACCATGCTTGGTGTGACATGCACTTCAATTAGGGTTGCCAACTTCGTAATATTTAACAAATGGACACTCCAGCAGGAGTGCTGGAACCTACCCTTCTCCCTGAAGACCCGCCCTTGCCCTTTCCCCCCAGGCCTCATCCCTGCCCCGCCTCTTCCCCTGAGGCCGTGCTCCTGCCCTGCCCCTTCCCACTGAGATCTCATCCCCCATTCACTCCTCTTTCCCCCTCCCTCCATCACACACTGCTTTTCCCCTCTCTCCTCGCTCCCTGTGTGAGTTGGGAGGGACACGCCTGCAGAGCTGGGGTTGGGAACTGCAGCCACCAGATGCAGGTAGGAAGTGGCCCTGGCTGAGTAGGGGCTGGCAAAGGTGATAACTCGGTGCCTCCCCACCTGCAGTAACTGGACTTTGGGTGTCCGGTCAGTAGTTCTGATCAGACACCATCAGGTTCCCTTTTCAACCAGACTTTCTGGTCGAAAGCTGGACATCTGGCAACCCTAATTTCAATGAGTAGCAGCATAATACTTCTAACTAAATTTTTATGAAGTCTATGTACTGATATTTTGTGAGACATACATTTGACCGAAAGAAATTTATGTACATACATGTCTATAGCATGATTGTAGAGAATGAATATATGATGTGAAGGGAAAGTTCTCAGTGATGAAACAAAAGTGTTATTTGAAGAGTGTTGCATCAAGATATCTGGCTACTTGACTTATATCTTACAATGCACAGATGTGTTCTTCATACTTTTATGTAAAATTGCCAGTTAGAACATTTTACACACCGCTTATGAACATGTGTCCAATAAATCTGGTCAACTATGAAAAACATTTAATTAAGCAACATGTTTAGGGATCTCTCCTGTAGGTATGAGGTGCAATGAGAGAATACATAAACATGGTCAGACTACAGCAATTTTTCACAGAGGTATTTATATCAACCTTCCCTCCACCCCCTCAACACCAACAAGACATATTTCCATAGCTACATGACTGTATGTAAGGCTATATTCTTCACTAGAAATGCTGCACCACTGTAACGCTTCAGTGTAGACACACACTACAGCAACGGGAGGGGTCTTCCCATTGCTGTAGTTAATCCACCTCCCTGAGAGGCAGTAGCTAGGTTGATGGAAGAATTCTTCCATTGACATAGCATTGTCTACACCGGAAGTTGGTTGGCTTAACTACACAACTCAGGAGTGTGGATTTTTCACACCCCTTAGTGATGTAGCTGAGTCAACTTAAATTTTTAGCGTAGACCTGGCTTAAGTATAATTTATGCATCACATCTAGTGCACGGAAATCCTTTTATATTCTCAATTTTTGAACCTTTGGGGCCAAAAGAGGAATAATATGAATCTCAAGATTAAAGAAGAAAAAAACCCCACAACACTTATTTGGCATTAAAACACTGTCCGTTTTCCAAATTTAATAGCAGCTGGGGAAAAAAGAATGTTAGCAATTTCCTACAATATTCTTCTGGGAGTTCTAAGTAGGAACATTCCATACAACAGGCATATCCAGAAAAAAAGGGAAAAAAAGTTGAAAAAACAATTTTAGCAAAAGTAATTTTATACATTGTTTATAGTCCACAATAGTTCAAATGAACTGAGAATGCACAGCATTTTAAAATAAGGTTTTCAGAAAGATAAACAGATGAGTTTAATTTTTTGCCATTTTTATTCTCCAAGTCAAATCATGGCCTTCAGAGATAAACACTCCATTTCAAAAAAAAAATTTTTTTCTCCTTCTTTAGTACCCCTTTCAGGCAAGTTTTTGGATTAAAAGGCAGCAAGAGGAGAAGGATTAGATTTTTATTTGCAGGACAGCTCAACTAGAGACCCCTATGGAAAAAGGCACAGGTATTCCAGTTGGAAAGAAAAAAAAAATAGTGACAGATGTGCAGAATGATAACCATGAAGTTATGAAACAAAAGCCAGACATTTGACACCCCACAGATTATGTGTCATTTGTTTCTACAAAACTGTATGCTTCAACAGTCATTTTAAGGTTGCTGAGGAGCTTGGGAAACACTGGCTACTGAACACCTGATTTAAATAAAAGTTGTCAGAGTTAATTAAATCTTCTAAATAGAAAAAAAAATAAGCAGCTTGCACAGCCAAATAATTGGATTGTGGGATTTTAGGAAAGTTGCTATTTCAAGTGAATTACTTAAATGGTTCTATTTTCGTTATTCATTTGATTTTGATGCGCACATCAACATCTCAGGCCTACCAGAATGATTTCTGTAGAAATCCATCCAAGTATGGAAAACTTCTCTCCAATTCCAAGGCCTGGTCTACACTAGAAAATGTTGGAAGCATTTTGCACTGCAGTTGCAGCTACACTATTTTAAAATTTAAATTATTAATGTGTATTCACAAAAAAGTATTTTTAGAACATATTTCTACCAGATTTGAATTCATACTTGTCTGAATCATTTTGTGAAATGTTTTTTCTGATCTATATTAGCACTTACACCTTTTTAAAAACTGGTGTAGCTGTGATCAGTGTTGATGTGATTGGTGTTGAAAACGTGCACAAAATTTACTGGTGTAAGCAAGACCCAAGTGACTACAGTAGAAAGTCAAAGGATAAAAATGGACTTTTGGCCCTTCTGATAATTTAGAGAATCTGTCTATGCACAACTTATGAATTCTGGTTGATCTTATAAAATTGCTGTATTATTAAATGCCTCAATGTATGTGGAATCCAACATCTGCTGTCACACTTATCTCCCAGACCATGGATAATAGAGGTTTGTTAAACTTTGATGGCTCCCATTCAAATGAGAGCACTTCAGGACAATAGGATGGTTGAGGCCTACTGAAATCAGTTTTCTCCAACTCCTCTACAGGGGATTGGAGTCCAGAAGCAGAATGGAGATACCAGGAATCATTGCTAAGATTTACAAACACAGAGGAACTGTGAGGAAAGACTCACAAGAGGAATGAAGAGGCATGCTTTCATAGCAGAGGGGACCATTTCTGATTGTGGTAACAGCCAAGGTCAAAGGAAACTGGCTGCACAAGAAAGATTTGATGGTACAGAGAAGTGATGTGCATGAGAAGGTCTCCTGGACTCCTTAGAGGCTGATCTAAGCCTAAAGAATGCTCCAGAATAATGATGAAACACAGGCAGGGAAATGCAGACACTGGCAGAGGCATTTATTTTATCTAGATCTGTATATTTCTTTTGCTAGCTAAAGTGAACTGCATCTGGGGAAAAAAAAAAAAAGCAGGGACAGTACTTGGTCCTGCTACTGAAGGCAGGGGACTGGACTCAATGACGTTTCAGGGTCCCTTCCAGTTCTATGAGATCGGCGTATCTCCATATATATAACAGGTCCTGGGGATCCAGCACAGCTATGCCGTGGGGGTCCCATTTCTGTGAAGGGGTAAAAAGCAAAGCACCTGTGCCCAAGAAATGTGCCAGAGAGGCCAAAGACAGACAATGCTAAAGCCTACTCAGACCAAGGGAAGCTTAAGAATACATGGATCTAGCCTGTTGGGATATAATCACAGCAGCCTAGTGAGTGTCCAACTGGTGGAGATCTACCAGTGCAGTGTGACAGCCCTGAAAGCAGAACTGCTCTTCCCCCAAGTCTTCTCACCTGTATAATAGCCTTACATTGTTTGGAAACAATTCTTCTTGCTCTCTCCACCCAACCACACCATGAAAGTTAAAGCTTTTACCTTAGATTAACTTTCAGAATGGCATTTCTACTGCTATTGGAAGTTCCAGTCTGAACACCATTTTAAAATGCATAAGCTAACATATCTTGGATACTAATTCATTTTTTTAGCGTTCACAGTGCCTACTCTTATTATTTCCTGGTCTTTGCCAAAAAAACCATTGTATTTTTACTGGGCCTGCTACTTGGGATCAGGTACCACCAAACAAGCTCTGCAGTGACTATGATATGCAACATTAAGAACCACCATCCCCACTTATCAGCGGCGGCTCCAGGCACCAGCGCTCCAAGTGCGTGCCTGGAGCAGTAAGCCACGGGGGGCGCCCTGCCGGTCCATGCGAGGGCGGCAGTCAGGCAGCCTCCAGCGGCATGCCTGCGGGAGGTCCGCCGGTCCCACGGATTTGGCGGCAATTCAGCGGCGGGTACACCGAAGCCGTGGGACCGGCGGACCTCCTGCAGGCATGCCGCCGAAGGCAGCCTGCCTGCCGTGCTTGGGGCAGCAAAAAAGCTAGAGCCGCCCTCCCACTTATCTTGATTCTGCTCTCTGACCCCAAAAATTCAGAGCAGATGAAAAATATGGACAGTTATATGGTAGTCCCAAAAGCAAAATTAAAGAGAACTGTCACAATAGATATGCTCCAGCTGTCCACCAATCCCCATCTCAATTATGGCTTTACAGAGTTAGTGTCTGTGTTTATAATTCTTTAAAAGTTTTAGAAAAATAAAGTGTGTAGCCAAATAGTCTGGATAGTGAAAGAGACCTTTGAATTTTGGCATTAATAAAAATGTGTTCACTTTTCAACATTTTTGATAGATACTATATACTATTTCCAAGTTTGTTTTCATCAGACAGCATGTCTGTGTAACTCCTGCTCTCCACTCTTATTCAAGACACTTCTTCTCCTCTATTGCTTTTCCTTCTCTTTTCATTGACTCAACCCTAACCTTCCAATGCATCCATTCTGCACTGCAGCTCTTTTTCACTCTCCCATAATCTGAATGGAAATAATGATTTGCCAATGCTGCATTTAGATGGCAATGACACTGAATGGGCAATAGTTTCATCTATCTGGGTATTAGGACTGAAAGCAGGAGGTTCTACATCCAAAGAAGTCACACATCAGATAGGTCTTGCAACAATGGCATTTCTGGGTCTTCAAAGGTCTCTGTTTGGGCAGCAGATTTGTGTAACTAAAATACAAGTATTCAACACAGTAGTGATAACCACTCTTATATGGAGCAGAAACATGGTTGTCAAAACAGCTGAGAGGAAATGAAACAGTTTTCAGTGTCTAATGTACCAGTGTAGTCTTAACATCCTTTGATCTGATTTTGTTCCAAAGTGCAGACACTAAGCTTAGACAATTCCAGCAAGCTGCAATCTTGCTTCACTTGAGAACAAGATGACTACAATTGTGAGATGATGTCCAATGTGCCAAAGACGGTACACTTTTGCACAAGGTTTATAGATCTGAGGTAAAAGGAAGTACAGCACAAAGACAACCATGAGTGAGATTGGAAGATGGAATTTTGAGGGATTTAAGAAACATAAATCCTCCCATATTGACTCTTGCCAAAGACTTGAAAGGGACTATTCAAGATGGAAATCCATTCTATGTCCCATCACAGCTACATCATAGCCATGTGAATCTTCTGCTGTGCCTGATCTCTATGAAATTTGTCCCTTTCATTTGTCTCTGGGTGTATTAGTCTAAAGTGACAAGGAAGAAGAGGAACACAATGAATAACTAAAGGCAGAAAGATCAGAGTGGAATGATACTGGAATCCAATTGGTAAAGGTTTAAGAATTAAACTGGAAAACTTAATGAAGGATGAAAAACAATGATAAACTTATTTACTGGAAAACAAGTCTCAGACTCAGTAACACAGCACTAGTCCTTTAAAAAAATAAATCAGAATTTATTCTTGTGAGTTTTCACTTTAATGTGTGTATAAGATTAGTTTCAAATTCAGGCTGATCTTTAAGTACCCTGAAATGGCTCTGTGCCCCTGGAAGGAACAAAAGCAGGATCATCTGCTTGAACTTCGGCTGGTATTGTTCTCTGAAGTTTTGGGGGTGCTTAAGGAGTTTAATGCAAAGTGGACCCATGGCTTCATGATTGGTGCTATCTCAGGGGTTCTCAAACTGGGGATCGGGACCCTTCAGGGGGTCGCGAGATTATTACATGGTGGGGTCGAGAGCTGTCAGCCTCCACCCAAACCCTGCTTTGCCTCCAGCATTTATAATGGTGTTAAATATATTTAGAAGTGTTTTTAATTTATAAGGGGGGTCGCACTCAGAGGCTTTCTATGTGAAAGGGGTCACCAGTACAAAAGTTTGAGAACCACTGTGCTATTTAGTGAGGAGATACTGGATCACTCTAATAACTCCATTCTTCTCTTTCTCAGAGAACCAAGAAAGTAGTCTTGGGAAATTGCCCCAAGACTGTCTCATGTGGCAGTCCCACAGAGCTCTGCTCTGTTGCCCTCCGGTCCAGTGTGTATCAGAAGCTGAAAGGGGGTATGGTAAGGAGATAAAACCTGCAGTGTCTCCTGTCTGCAGACCACACTCATTTCTAGTCCAGACATCTGTTGCAGTTAATAGTCTTAGACAACATCTTGCTGGAACATTAAACAAAAATCAATCTACCTGTGTTAAATAAAAGTATTCTCAAGATGAGAAAAATGATATACCAGAGTATCAATATCAGTGTTCAGCCTTGCAGTGATGGAGGCAGGAATCAAAAAGGGAGTAGGGCAAAAATGGCTTTACTGCCACCTTTACAGCTTCCTATTTTGGGGACTGGCTGGTTCTTCACTGAACGTAAGTTAAAACACCTTCAGAGTGACTTTAGCTTTCACCCAGCTACTAGTTGTCCTAAGGGACTGTTCCAGAAGCTGGGAATAGCCTCATTATCCCTGTGTCTTTTATGCCAGGTATTGCAAGGAGTGGTGATGTAGAGCCACTATGCTGAGATTACAACCTCTGGGGATTCATCAGATCCATGAAGCAATGCAAAAGGGCCATAAACAACCTGAGAATTAATGCTATTGACCTTTCCTTGTTTTAAGGTTAATCCCCACTCTACCTAGTCACAATTTTTAGCAAGACAAGCAATATATTCACTAATACAGTAAGAGTTTTATACCAATTATAACAATGGCAGTCACCAGAATATAAATGTTATGATGTCCCCTAGTTGTGTATGCTTTGGATTATTTAAGGTAGAGCCATCTTCACTGGCTGAAAATTTCCCTGCCTGTCTGGGTGTTTCTGGATCCAGATGTTGTTTTGCTATTGCAATACAAACCAAAAGCCACTGTAGCGCCATAAAGGCAACCAGAGTAGACTGTTTTCAGCTTCAGACTCCGATATCCTCTAGGGCAGAATTGATTCATTGTGGTTGGTGGGACTAACAAAGGGTAATATTAATCCTAGACTACATAAGTCATCGGGGGCAACTTTTGCATATCTTCTGACATGCTGCTTCCTTTGGGAGAATTTCTTTCCTGGTTTGTTCTTTGAGGAAGGGCCTAGCACAGTGGTGGGCAATCTGCGGGCCGCACATCACTGGCCTACCACTTCCTCTGTGTGTCTTTGGGTTTCCTGCCAGAGTGAATATTGTAGTTGCACGAGTTTTCCCATTCCCATCTCATGTCCTAGAAACAGGTGGTAGAAAACAGTTTGCCTAGATGTCAGAGAAATCTCTCTTCTGTAAGTTTGCCACAGGAAGAATTCTGTCTGGTAATTAGGTCATCTGTCTGTCCATTAAAATGTGGAGCCAAAAAGCATATCATAAAATGTTTGTTGGAATGAAGAGAATTAGTTTGGAAAAAAACAAAGAAAAACCAAAAATAAAACTCCACATCTGTGAATTAGTCCTCAGTTCACCAATTTGTCCACATGGATCAGTCTGTCTACAGAGAATGCTTAGCTGAATTTTTGTTTTAATACCCAGGTCACACAGTGAAAGTCGCAAGCAGAAGGTGACAGATCAGATTAAAAAAGAGTAACATTTTAACTCCAACCCTTATTATTAGATTTGACATCATGCTGTTTTAATAACAATGAAAACAACTGTATAAAAAAAACTCTACATACACAGAAAGGGGAGTAATGTAAATATTTTCAAAGCCAAAACTTCAGGCTATAAATATCTTTTCACTCAATAAGCTGAAATGGATACCATGTATTTAAAGTTGTGAAACAAATGCACATCCATAAGTAATATCTAAGTCTATAATTAATTACTACATCATGGTCCTACGGATTCCATACCTATTATACTATGTTCTATTATGGGCACACAGCATGACAATGTCTGTATGTCACTAATGCAGAGTATGATGTTTGTGATATATTTAATATCCAAGTTATTGATTTAGACTGCTTAGGGGGATATCTGATACATACAGTATTTCCAAAACACACTGAATTAAACAAGAGGTAGCTAGGGTTACCCTGTTTGGTTGGACTGCTAAAAAGGAACACTTTCAGAAAGCCTGAACTCTCTTTAATTTAAAAAAAAAAAAAAAAAAGACTAAGAAGAGCTGAACAGACAAACTCATTCTAGTAGAGCTCTGTTTAAATTGTACATTTATATTTATTGATGCCATCAAAGAAAGAAATCTAGAGGAGCTATTTTACACATTAAGGATCATACTGTTGTCCTAGATTTTGGGTGGTATTAATTGAAACTCATCCACTGCAGAGTGATATGCCATAGCAGTGTCAAGAAGTTTAACTGCTTTTTATTTTTGTTATTTTTATTTTCTTTTTTTGTTCTGTACATTTGAACTGAAATATATCCATCAACTGACCCTTAAATGTACAGGAAAGAAATTCAATAAGGAATATATTCACACAGTAAGCAGATTTAATTATAAGGCACATGCATGGCTTTCATTAAAGTTTGCATCAGATATAGTTATAGACTATACATAACTAGCTAATGTATCATTAAATTTGTCAGCTAATTCCTTCCTCAAAGCAAAATATGAATTGATTTAATGTTACTGATTACCTGCAATTAATCATTGACTTTGTTGACACGTACAAACAATATGCTTTTTGTCTTCTGTCAACACACAGATAAGACTCTCTAAACTGAGGATTTTTTTAAAACTTGGACACTTATAAACCATGTACTTTCAGATTACTATGACAAGATGTTTCCCCAAAACGATGTATTCCAATAACAATTTGTTAAGAAAATAGAAGTACTTATTTTGTGTGTGTATAGGATGTTAATTGCCTTGTCATGATCTAAGGTGATATGTTTTGCACTGTATATTACATTAAATTCTGCAATGAGCAATAAATGTAGCAGTTGATATACTCTAGAAGGGTAATAACACATACGGACAAGAAATTACTAGTTTCTGCAACATACTGTATGTCAACTAAGAGCCTTCAGCATTGTGAATTGCTATAAAGAAGATTGGCAACATGGGCCCATTGTACTTCCTGTCTCTCAAATTCTTCAGGAGAAAAAAGGTTTAAACGTATCACTTTGTGAATGGTGTGAGGGCCCCAATTTTGGCATTCCACAAGGATTCATATATCTCATGCCAGTTCTGCTAAAACTAGATATACTACAAATCAAATTTTGTGAAAGGGGAAACCATCTGATTCCATGCATTGCACTTCAGTGTCCACTAAATAAAATGTACTATACTTATTATACCTAACTCATAGAACTAGAAGGGACCCCAAAAGGTCATCTAGTCCAGCCCCCTGCCTTCACTAGCAGGACCAAGTACTGATTTTTGCCCCTGATCCTTAAGTGGCCCCCTCAAGGACTGAACTCACAACCCTGGGTTTAGCAGGCCAATGCTCAAATCACTGAGCTATCCCTCCCCCAGAAAGGAACAAATTCTGGAGATGAGATGGACAGAAGACATTTCTGGAGAAGGGACAAAGTGATGGAATGAAGCTTACTTTAAAGGGCCACCATCCCATGACAGTTATGGTGATTTTAAGTATCTTCACCTTGTCTTGTTTTACTAATAAGGCCTAGTACCACTGATCTGGCCAAGTGATCAGATTTCTGTACAAATCTAACCCGATTTGGAGGCACATCTGAGGCCTGCCTAAAAGCTCTCTCACCAGTAGCGTGCTTGATAGAGATTAAAAATATTCCAACTAAGCTTCAGAAGCCTATTTAAATATTATTATTCATTTTACATTTCTATGTTAAGTTTAAAGCATATTTTAAATGTCATTTTAATTGTATTTTGAGATGTCTAGACCATTCTGATAAAAAGATGCCATTTTTGTCATGATTATATTTTCAGTTGAATTGTTTCTAGAAAAATTTTGAATTATTTCTTTTAACAAGATCAGATAAAACATTTAATTTTAAATTAATGCAAATTGCATTTCAACAGTTATGGCACACGAAAATAGTTTAATAATTTTTGATAAAACAACCTCAAAAGCAGTGAGTGATAATTTTTTTCTTTTTTACTAAAGTGGGCTAATATGCTAGAAGATTCTTGTGCTTGCTCAGATTAGCTTCTACATTTTCTTCCTGGTTTTATTTTAGTAGCAGATTCCTACAGGCAATTCCACACATCGCTACAAATCCTTATGCAATTTTATCCAGGATTCTATATTTATCAACAGGCACATCATCTTAACTGCAATTTTTTTTCTCAGCTGGAATCATTTTTTAAAACAAATAAGAAAACCATAAAATAAAACATTTTCCTATACTAAATATGACCATGTAATCCAACATTTTTATTTAAATTACAGATTAAGTGCTGGATCCTGCAAAGACTTAAGTATATGACTAACTTTGTGCTCATGAGTAGTTCCATCAAACGCAATGGGACTGCTCACATGCACAGAGTTATTTACGTGCATGTGTGTTTACAGGATCAGGGGGCTAAATACCTTATACTCTCACAAAGTTATTCTTCTCTGTTTCTGGTTCCATAAAACCAATTTTCCAAAATAAAAAGGAATTTAGAAATGTGCTACGGGAGAAATTCCGGCTTGCAAGCTGCATGAGCAGATCTGAGATCACAAGCTGGCCCAAGATATGATGGAAGCTAGAATAATCAGAATCCCACAGAAGATTTTTTTCCTTTATTTTTTTTAAAGTACTTACACTGATTTAAATAAAAATTGTTTTACAAATATTTGTGCTCAATAACCAATCAGTTTCAGATTTTTTTCTTGGTAGTTTCTTAAACAAAGGCACTGACAGCATCCAAAATACAGTTCTCACTAGAGCTCAGTGAAGCTGTTTTCAGCTACCTGAAAGCATGGATCTATACTGTTCTCAGTGGTAGCAGATGACAGAACAAGGAGTAATGGTCTCAAGTTGCAGTGGGGAAGGTTTAGGTTGGATATTAGGAAAAACTTTTTCACTAGGAGGGTGGTGAAGCATTGGAATGGGTTACTAGAGAGGTGGTGGAATCTCCTTCCTTAGAAGTTTTTAAGGTCAGGCTTGACAAAGCCCTGGCTGGGATGATTTAGTTGGGGATTGGTCCTGCTTTGAGCAGGGGGTTGGACTAGATAACCTCCTGAGGTCCCTTCCAACCCTGATATTCTATGATTTGCTGGAAAGTGTAATTTTGGTTGACCCAAAACTCTTAATGAATTTAACCAGACTTGTTTCAGCTAGGAAAATTTTTTTTCAGGGTATGACATTCTGGGGTACAATCCAGACAAGTGTGGGCCTGTGTCACCCCAGCCCTGCAAACTTGGGTGCCTCACAATGATTTCCTGTTGTAGCTCCCACTTGGACACTTACAAACAGCAAGCAGGAAACACCCCGAGTGTCTGTGGATAGCTGCAGCCTATCAGCCACACATCAGTCACATTTTGGCTTCCACCAGTCTCGGTTACCATTTGCAGGGTGACCCCAACACACTCCCAGTCCCAAATTTTCCCCCAAAATGTGTGTTCTGCATTGTCCAGCCCTCTCCTGGACAGTCCAGATATATTATGTCCATTGCCACTCTAAGGGGATCAATATGCAATAGTTTGCTACCCTAAATGGAATTATCCAAACTGGATTAGTTTTGATAAAAGAATAAAACAAGATGATTTAACTATATGGAGATTGGTTTTAAGTGAGTACAAGTATAAGGCATTAAAATAAATGGTTACAAGAGAAATAAAGATATTATGTTTCCTAGAACTAAAACTTAAACTAGACTTGGTTCAAGATGAAGTCCCTTACCATATGTTCCCAGTAACATTACTGACCAAATTCTCAGAGAGAGTGAGAGAGAGAGAGAGTGTGTGTGTGTGTGTGTGAGAGTGAGAGAGAGAGAGAGAGAGAGAAATACTTTGAGGTGTTTTTGCCCCTTACTTTGAAATGCATCTTCCTGAGATTTACCCCTAGATAAAATTAATTCCTGCTGTGAGGACCAAGACAAGACATCTGGTGGTGAAAGGTTTCATGCTGTTGTTTGCTAAGATGCAGGTCTGTTTGTTCCTGCCCCCATTCCTTGGGAAAGAATGGCCACTTAACAAGTAATTGCCCATGAACTTTGATGACACCTGACTAGAGGCATCAGCTTGTCCTTTGTCTTTGAGAAACAGATTTATCCACTTCCCAGATTTGTCTGGTAAACACAGCCCACTCATGATTTCAGCTTATGTTGATACATACATCTCACCATGTTATTATTGACCAGCAAGTTATTAGTTTTCAAATTATATCTTACAAGCCATATTTTGTACAAAGATTATTACAATGGCGTGTAAGATACGAATACGGTGGTGCATTCAGAAAAATGTGTTATGGATATTTTATAACTTTTAGCCAATGGTTAGGGCACATGCCTGGGATGTGGAAGACCCAGGTTTGAATCCACATTCTGCTGCAGGGACTTGAACTCATATTCCCTCCCCTCCCAGGTGAGCATTCTACCCAGCAGGCTATATGGTATTCCGGGGTAGCCTGCTCTCAATCTCTCCTGTTGAAGTAGTTCCATTTTGTATAACTACTTAAATCTTCATTGGAGCAAGGACTCGAATTCAGGGTACTCACCTCTTTTGGGTGAGGCGGGGGAGAGAAACTAACCATCAAGCTCTATAGTCTGCTGATTTAGGCTCTCACCTGGGAGGTAGGAGATGTGGATTCAAATCCTGTCTGTGCCGGATTCAGTGTATAGAGTCATTCCCTCTCTTTGTATAAACACTTAAATATTCATTGGGCCAAAGTAGAACAGCTTCAACAGAAGAGACTGAGAGCAGAATAGCCCAGTGGTTCTCAACCAGGGGTATGTGTACCCCCAGAGGTATTCGAAGATCTTCCAGGGGGTACATCAACTCATCTAGACATTTGCCCAGTTTTACAACATGGTACATAAAAAGCACTAGCGAAGTCAGTACAAACTAAAATTTCATACAGACAATGAGTTGTTTATACTGCTCTATATACTTATACACTGAAATGTAAGTATAATATTTATATTCCAGTTGATTTATTTTATAATTGTATGGTAAAAATGAGAAAGTGAGCAATTTTTCAGTGGCTGTGACACTTTTTGTATTTTTATGTCTGATTTTCTAAGCTAGTAGTTTTTAAGTGAGGTGAAACTTGGGGGTATGCAAGACAAATCAGACACCTGAAAAGGGTACAGTAGTCTGGAAAGACTGCAAGCTACTGGAATAGCCTACGGCGTGGTGGCTAGGGCATTCACCTAGCAGAAAGGAGACCTGAGTTCGCATCCCTGCTCCAATGAGTACTTAAAATAGAAAACCTTCAAAAGGAGAGATTGAGAGCAACCCACCCCAAAATAGTTTATAAATTGGTGACCAGAATGCCCATCTGGGAGGTCTGAATTCAAGTTCCTGCTCTACAGTGATGATTTAAACTCCCATCATTACACGGAAGAGTCCTAATCACTGGGCTAAAAGTTATAAAATACAGAGTTTCTGAAGCTGGCCCTTTCAAAATGACTGAAATGAAACATTTTGTGTAACCTGAGATGGAATTTTCCAATTTGCTGACAAATTCTGAATATTTTCAGAACTGAACCTAATATTGTCCCTGATTTTTTGGTGGTCTGCCTGAACTGAAAAATCAATTATTGATCCAGCTCTCATACAGATACTGCAGAGACCAAGCAAGGTGAAATTTTTTCAAAAGGACCGTCCCAATAAGTCTTATTCAGGCAAAAACGACATTGGTTTAAATGGGAATTTCACTTGAATGAGAACCACACATTTGGGTCCTAAATGTGAAATACTGGCACAAATTAATTCAACCTATAAAATGATTTTAAGAGTTAGATATCAGATTCAGAGGAAAACCCACTAATAATGTTTCCATAGCAAGGTACATCAGTAGTGTGTGCCACATACATAATGCTTCAGATTCTGTGCTGTGCCTCTCAGAGGCACAGTATAGAACCCGCAGCCCAGGGCAAAAGGGTTGCTTAGGAGGCTTTAAGCCACGTTTGCATCTTCCTGATCCTGGACACTCTGGGGCTCTTCACATAACTTAGACAGCCCTGGAAGCCTGCCTAAGTTATGACAGCCTTCCTGTGGCTATCGCAGGACTTGTCTTGACTACCGGGGTAAGTTGACCTAAGTTACACTACTGGTGTAGTTGCAGTTGACGTAGCTTAGGTCGACTTATCCTGGTGTCTTCACTGTGCTGCACTGACAGGAGACGCTCTCTGGTCGACTTCCCTTACTCTTCTTGGAGAGGTGGAGTACCGGGGTCAACCGGAGAGTGCTCTGCCATCGATTTAGGGGGTTTTCACTAGACCCATGAAATCGACCCCATCTGTGTCAATTGCAGCAGCATCGATCCCCCCGTAGTGAAGGCGAGCCCTTAGGGGCAGCAGCACTTTCGGGAATCTCTGCAGCCCCAAAGTTTGCAAAAGGATCCTCAGAAGGCAGCTTTATGACAATATTCTGCAGTGCCTGCACCAGGAGAATCCTCCCGTGGCCAGAAGTGGGGCTTCCAGGGTCTCTTTACACTACTCCAGCCCTTTCAGACAGCATAAAGGGTCTGGAATGAGGGTGAGGCTCTCACCTAGTGCATTTTCAACTAAAACATGAAGCATTCAATGTGAGTCTGGAGGCCACAAGAAAGCATAATGTTTTTAAATATCTTTTCTCTAAGAAATGGAAAAATAAGCTACCAATTGTTTTGTTTTAGGGTTGGGAAGATGTACATTTTATTCATATGAACTAAAAAAGAGGACTGCAAAAGTATAAGACATTGATGCAAGAGAATGGCACTGGATAGACTGCTTGATTGACTGTTAAGAGATCAGTATAGTTTAGTATTAAATTCTTCATTATGGTCTCTAATTACCATGTGCACTTAGTGTAAGCTCTTCAGGGCAGGAACATTGTCTTCTCTTATCTGAAAAGAATGTAGCACACTGCTGGTGTTGAACAAACAACAAGAGAAAGTCATAAAGCAAACAGCAACAATTGCCAATGCAATGCTATAACAGATAGTATAAAGACGAGACAAAAAAGTTGCATCCAGTCAAAAGCTTTATTTTCTGCTTTACCTCAGTTAAGCAGAATCAAATATTTAAAAGTCAAGTAGTGGGCTTATATACCCAGAAAATTGAGTTTAAAATTGCAGAACTGATTAATGTTAAGACAGAAACTTGAGCCTAAGAGTTTCAGCGAGAGTAAGAATTCATTGGTATGTTAATACAGTAGACTGCAAATGATCTGAAAATATAAAAATAATAGCAAAGAGTCCTGTGGCACCTCATAGACTAATAGACGTATAGGAGTATGAGCTTTCGTGGGTGAATACCCACTTCTTCGGATGCAGAAGTGGATATTCACCCACGAAAGCTCATGCTTCTATACGTCTGTTAGTCTATAAGGTGCCACAGGACTCTTTGCTGCTTTTACAGATCCAGACTAACACGGCTACCCCTTTGATATAAAAATCATAGATGCTGCATAGACAAGTCTCTTATCAAACTTCTCAACCATACATTATTTCACTCTGATTTGAATTACAGTACTACAGAAAAACAAATATAAGCCATCACTATGGCTTAGTCTATACTTAAAGTTTTGTCAGAATAGTTATGTTGATTAGGAGCATGAAAAAAAAACACACCTCTAATGAACACAGCTATGCTGGCAAAAGTCTAGTAAAGATGCAGTTATACCAGCAAAAATGTTATTTTAAGCTTAACAGAAAAAGCAGTCTTTTGGGCATACAAGCTGCTCAACACTAGGAACGTTTCCCAGTATATCTATATCGACAAACACTTTCTAGTGTAGAGAAGACCTATATTTGGCATTAGCCAACAGTGTAAAAGGACAATGTTAAGAGCTATGTGGAGTCATTGCATAGATAAAGATTTACATTCATCACTGAAGAATTATCTATCACAGTACTTCGATGATAAATTTCTAAAAAGAATAGGCAAAAAAAAAAGGGGGGGGGAGGAATTAATAAAGATAATTTCTTACATTCTTCACTGCTTATCTAGAGCTTTAATGGCCAGAAAAAAATACATCCATGGTAATCTTACATTAAGGCAATGTCTACATTAGAAACATAAATCAACCTATGTTAGGTAGACTTATAACCCCCACAGTAATTACTGCAGTGGTTCATGTCCACACTACCCTCCTTCTCTCGGTTGTGCACATCCTGGCTGTCCGCTAGGCTTTTGGCTCCTGGCCACTGGGAGCCCAACAGCCCCTGGGCTCTCAACTCCCTGCCACCAAGAACCCGGCTGCCCCGGGGCTCCCAGCTCCTGGCTGTGAGCTCTGACAGGGTGCCAGAAACCTCTGGGCAGCCACTGGGCTCCCCATCTCCCAGCTGGGCTGTACCCACTTGGCTCCCTGCTCCTAGCCAGGCTGTGCCTTGGGCTCCTCACTCCCCACAGGGAGCCCAGCAGCTGCACCAAGGCTCCTGGCTCCCCGCCCAGACTCCAGGTGCTCCCCACCAGGAGGAGCCCAGATGTGGCAGGGAGCCAAGAACCCGGGGGGGGGGGGGGGGGGGGAGTTGGGAAGCCGGGCTCCCAGCGGGGCAAGTGCAGTCCAGCTGTGAAAGGGGAGCCCGGGGGGCAGACGGGCTCTAGCTGGAGTTCCCCACCCACCCTTGTGACAGCCTAGCTTTCTTGTCAATTTCACAGCTTCAGCATGGAGCTGCGAAATTGAATGACAGGCAACAGCCGATGTAAATAACAGTGTCTACACAGACACTGCATCACCCTAACTACACCAACATTAGCCCTACGTCTCTAGTGAAGGTGGAGTTATTATGTCGGTATAACAGGGCACTTACATTGGCGAGAACAAGGCTGCCTTACGTCGACCTAACTGTGTGGTGTAGACCAAGCCTAAATCTGGTCATGAACTTTTGCCTCTAGCCTACAATGAGAGAGTGACAGAACAAAGAAAATTACACTGTATGAACAAACACCAGACTACCATATCCTAAAGTAGAAAAAATTAAGATACTAAAGATAAACAAGAAAAAAGCCTCTATGACTACACAGACCACACTGTAAGAAGAAATAAAAAATGGATTAACACACAGTAAAGGAAAGTAAGACGCTAGAAAATGAAACAGGTTAACTATGCTTCTTACAGAAAGAAAAAATTGATTCATTCATTTATCCTCAGCTTGCACAGACTTACAGGCATGCTTAAATTTATGCACTATGAGTAGTAGCCCCATTAAAATCAATGGGACACCAACCATTAATAAATGTAAGCACATATATACATTTTAACAGTATTAGGGCCATTGCACAAGTCATTTAACAGGAAAGTTCAGTTAAGACTTCAGAAAATGATCAGTGCCAGAGATACTTTTATATTCAGTTCAATAAATAATGAAAGAACAGGCTTGAGGGAATGGGGAAAGAGAAAGGAAAATATAGTAGGTGTAATACACTCTTTTTAAAAAGTACAAAATGATTTTTTTTAGAACTAGCTTTGATGCACATATTGTTTGTCCTAAAGTCATCATTTGCCAATGGTTAAAAACAGTTTTATATGCACACATCTTATCATTACTGCTCTGGAGCAAGTAACATTTGAAAAAATTAGGCCCTGATCCTACGAAGACATGAACAGCCACATCAATGGAACTCTTCATAGTGCATACATTAAGCATACACTAAGTTTTTGTAAGATCAGGGCGTTATGTGATAATTAAGCAAAGTTATTAATGATTATTGTATCCAACTGTTACAATTACACTCAGGGTCAGGTCAATAGCGCAGGTCATTTTTAAATAGTGCCACTCTGACATCAGATACCTCAAATAATCATTACCATTCTTCACCAGTTAATTCACATGCAGCAACTTTACTGGTTGTATGGCTGAAAGGTGGGGGGAAGGGAGGGAGGAGAAGAATGTGGAGGAATGTGGGAAATGTTGGCATGGCAATAGATTCAATGTTCTAAACAACAAATGTGAGGCTTTAGACCAGGGATCGGCAACCTTCGGCACGTTGCCCGCCAGGGTAAGCACCCCGGCGGACCGGGCCAGTTTGTTTACCTGCCGTGTCCGCAGGTTCGGCCGATCGCAGCTCCCAGTGGCCGCAGTTCACCGCTCCAGACCAACGGGGGCGGCAGGAAGCAGCAGCCAGCACATCCCTTGGCCCACGCCACTTTCCGCAGCCCCATTGGCTTGGGACAGTGAAACGCACCAGTGGGAGCCGCGATCGGCCGAACCTGCGGATGCGACAGGTAAACAAACCAGCCCAGCCCACGAGGGTGCTTACCCTAGCGGGCCACGTGCCAAAGGTTGCCAATCCCTGCTTTAGACCATTTATAACTTGGTGGTGGACACAGAGTTACAAAACATTTCAAAATTCCTAGTTTACATTTCAATAATGTATTTTTGTATCACCATAAGGTAGTTGAATTTCTGCTAATTTAACGTTTATGAATATTTGTATCAAACTATTCATATTTTCTTTTACAGAACTACTTGTCTCTCTGTATCATTCCCCCATCATACTACACAATGAAAAAATACTTAAGACATTCATAATCAAAGAGCTACATTGTGAGACAAATAAAAGGTGGGTTGGTAGCCTGTATGTTCAACAGAACAAAGAACCAGTGAAGTCATCACTTATCTGTGTCAAAGAAAAAAAAATCTCAAAACATAACACGTGCGCCTTACAAAACAATTCCCGATACTATTAACATATCTGCATAAGCAACTTAATAGTCTTACAATGCAATTTGTTTATGAATATTTTAGATTTACATTTACTAGAGCTCTACCAGTAGCATCTAATACAGACTGCTCAGCAGGGAGCATGCCATGCTGGCTCTACTACTCCATCCCCCACCTCCCATCCAGTTTAGGACTTCACAATCCCATTTTTCATTTTCTGTTCTTGGCCTCGGTATCACAGTTTGTATGGTCAGCACTTGAGAAATTTCAGCGCAAAAGTCACTAGAAATTGGATGCAGAACCTTTGCCTCTAAGTGGCATGGAATTTCAGCTAATTTTATTGCTGAAAATGGAAAACAAAATTAAATTACTGGGATCTGCTACTGTTCAGTGATTCCACTTTTTCGCAACAGAAACAGTCCCTAGAAATGCAAGGTTCCACCTAGAGGGTCAAAGAGTTCTACCACCTAGCTAGCCAAATACTATATGGGAGCTATTTCATGGTCTATCACCATCAGAACCATGTTAATTCAACACAGCCTCAGATGCTTTTCCTTCGTGGTTATTTTAAAAAAAATATTGGGGCTCACAAGTGTCATATGGCGAGACTACTTCCAATTCATTCATGTGATGATTTTGGCACCCGATTAAGGTTACACAAAATCATTGTAGTTATACATAAATACTTATCTCTGCAAATTTCCCTTGACAAGATTTTTTGTAATCCTTAAAACTGTAATCTGATATTTTCATATTTTAAATGTAGCATTCAACTGTTGTGAAATAAGAGACTACACTTTGTGAACAAAAATACTGTGTTTTTCAATCTGTTGGTTCTTCAGAGCAAATTAAAACTATCCCAGAAGCATGTTAATGGGCCTGAATGCTGGGTGCCCCACAGTATTATTGCTATGACAGGATCCTATATATAGCAAGTCAAATTGTTATGAGATGGGCACTTTCAAGGACTAAGGACAGGATTAAGATTTAACTCATCATAAAAATACCACACTTTTAAAAACTGCTCTACTGATTTTAGAAAAGTGTCATTTCTCCACAATAAGGACTGCAACACCAACAAAATCCTAACCTTTCTATTTTGTGACTCAAGAATAAACCAAGAATTAGAAGTTTTATGCAACTGCCTGTCCTACACTCTTCAGTGTGTTCAGTATTTGTTAGAAGACAAGGTAAGTACAAATTTTTGCTCACGGAAGTATTCCCAGATCAGAATTCTTGTATATTTCCCAATACCCGATCCACTCATGAGAACTGACCAGATGGACAGCAATACAAGCATGTCCATGTATCCAACAAGCCACATATTAATCTCCTAAGGAAAACAGAGAAAGACTTCACTCCCAAACCGAAAAGGACAAAGTTAGTATGGATAATAATGTTTTGAAGTTTTCAAGAGAGGGTTTTTTTTTAATCTATTAACATAACAACTACCATACTGGGTCAGACCAATCGTCCATCGAGCCCAGTATCCAGTCTTAATGCAGGGTTGAATGATTCAGAGGGAATGACCAGAACAAGGCAATTATCAAATGATCTATCCCCAGTCATCAAGTCCCACCTTTTGGCAGTCATAGGTTTAGGGACATCCAGAACATAGGGTTGCATTCCTCACCATCTTGGCTAATAGCCATTGATGGACCTAACCTCCATGAACTTATCTAATTCTTTTCTGAACCCAGTTATACTTTTGGCTTTCATAATATCCCCTGACAATGAATTCTACAGGTTGACTGAGTGTTGTATGAAGTGGTACTTCATTTTGTTTGTTTAAAACCTGCTGCCTATTAATTTCATTGGGTGACCCCTGGTTTGTGTGTTATGTGAAAGAATAAGTAACATCTTTATTTGCTTTCTCCACACCTTTCATTATTTTACAGGCCTCTATCATATCCCCCACCCCAGTCATCTCTTTTCTAAAATGAACAGTCCCCGTATTTTTAATTTTAATCTCTCCTCACACAGAAGCTGTTCCATATCTCTGATCATTGTTGTTACCCTTCTCTGTACTTTTTCCAACTCTAATATATCTTTTTGGAGACGGGAACAACCAAAACTGCCTGAAATGTTCAAGTTGTAGATGTACCATTGATTTATATAGTGACGTTATATTTTGTTTTATCATCTCTCTCCTAATGGTTCCTAACTTTCTGTTAGCTTTGACTGCCGCTGTACACTGAGCAGATGTTTTCAGAGAATTATCCACGATGACTTGAGTGATAACTAATGCGGACCCCATCATTTTGTATGTATAGTTGGGATTATATTTTCCAGTGTGCATTACTTTGCACTTATCAACCCAGTTTTGTGAGATCCCTTTGTAACTCTTTGCAGTCAGCTTTGGACTTAACTATCTTGAGTAATTTTGTATCATCTGCAAACTTTGCCACCTCACTGTATTCCTGACAGTAACCCTTTTTCTGCATACTGATGCTTAATAGGCAAGTACATTCTAATATTCATAACACAAACACAAGTAATATATAGACCCGCCTGGAAAATATTTGTACTGGGTGGTGAGCCATGCAATTCAGACAAAACACAAGACACAAAAACATTCTGTTTGTGAAATACTCATCCTTAAATGCACAAATGCCAGCTGAAGTGACTACGTTAGATTGTGAAGCAGATGACAAACTTTGTAAATGAACAATTACAGGCAAAGCTGACTAACTGAATGCATACTTGTGTCAACTGCAGCTAAGTTATCTACATTATTGTGTGATTATGGTTTACAGTGAATGGGGAAAAGGCACTCAGCACTAAGAGGGAAATCCTGCTTTCACTGAAGACAAGGGCACAACTCATTAATCTACATAAGGCTAGGATTGTTTTAAGTGAAATACTGTTGATCTTGGTTGCTGCCTGATGTCAAGGGGACCAGACACATGCATTACCTCACCTGCTTGACCTCAGATGAATTAAGCAATGGAGGCTCTTCCAGGAGGGCTCTATCTACAGTTTTGGGACAGATAAAGTATTATCATTATGGTTTGCTATCAGATGATTTCATACTACACCTACCTAAGCAGAGATGTCACCAGCTTCCACTGTCACTTACTCTTCTTTGGGTCAGTGTAATTATTGTCTATGCACCTTTCTTCACCTGCCAGGCTTTCCTGACATAAGCTGTGCACTGCACTGGGTCACATAGTGTCAATCTGCATGCCCTGGGCTCAGTGGGCTTTGTTGGGTACTGAGAAGAAGAGAAGTATCAGCCCCAGTTTAGCTTAGGCTACCGAGTTGGGGCAGGGGGCAGTGAGGGACTATAGCAGGTAATGGCCCTGCACTGGGCTACCAGGTGTGTGTGTTGGGGATGGGGTGTTATAGCAGGTAACAACCCCAGCCCAGTGCCCCCTGCCCCAGCGAATGGTGCATGTGTCTATGGTAATGGAGGTTAGAGCGGGTAACAGCCCCTGCCCAGGGCGGGCGCGCGCGCGCGGTGGACACGGCAGTTATAGCGGGTAACAGCCCTGCCCCTGAGAAGCTGGTCACTTACCTGAGCCAGCACCGTCAGGAACCCGCCGGGCGCTGCCCGTCCGCACCAGCCGCTGTAACCCGCTGCCAAGGAGCCTCCTGCAAGTAGGGTGGCACCTGCAGCCCACAGACCCGGACACCGCTGCTGGCTCCCGGGGGCCCGCAGCCCGGAGACGCTGCCCCTTAGGGAACGCCGGGCACCGGCAGCCAGCGCCGCTCTCCAGGCCGCCATCTTCCCGGAAGCAGCTACAGAACCAACGCAGAACTCAAACGGAGCCCTCTGCTACCGAGCCGGCCCTGACGGCCCAGAGCCGCGCTAGGGAGCATGCGCAATGGAGGAGTAAAGCCTCTGCCCTTACTTTGCCCTCAGTTCTACTAACCAAGCGCACAGAAGGACCCGGGGCGGTGGCGCAGGAATTCTCTCAGCATCCGTGCTAGGTTTGTGTGTGACTCCCCGCTCGTCCCTCCAGCCCGGTGTCTGTGCCTGCCCCACAGAGCCCACCTCTGCCCTGGAGCATGGAGTGTCCATCAGGTCACCCCCCACAACACAATGAAACGGAATAGTGTCAGGGAGCAACAAATAGGCAAAGGTTAACAGAATACTAAAGAGCCAGGGCTTTTCACCCATACCCCACTGCTGGCCCCTGGGGGCCCGCAGCCCAGAGACTCTGCCCCTGAGGGATTGCTGGACACTCGCAGCCAGAGTCATTTTCCAGGCCACCATCTTCCCAGAATCAGCTACAGAGGCTGGGGCAATGCAGAAGTCAAACAGAGCCCTCCACTACTGGTCATCGGGGGACGGAGGCACCCATCTGTCAGCCTGACATGGTGTCCTGGGAGGTATGGGCCTGTATCTGAGAGGTTACGGCAGGACTGTCAAGGATCATCCGGCCCTCTGACTACTACCCCATGTTACTCATCCCTGTGGGCACTAACGATACTGCGAGGTATGACCCTGAGCAGATCAGAAGTGACTACAGGGCTCCCTGGCTCCAGGAGTAATGGTGAAGGAGCTGGGGGAGTGGGTGGTGTTCTCTTCAATCCTTGCAGTCAAGGGTAGGAGACCAGGCAAAGACAGATGCATCCTGGAGGTGAATGACTGGCTGCGCAGATGGTGTCGCCAGGAGTGCTTCAGTTTCCTTGAACATAGGCATGGGCAGCGGGTATCATATGCTGGGGAAGGCTGCGCCTTCCCAAATGGCCAGGTGTGGCCCGCTCATGCTTTGCCCCCAGAGTCCTTCCTGCTCTGGCCCACTCTTCCCAGTTCCCTTGTGCAGTGGCCCCGGCTTGGGCTGGGGCGGCTATTGGGGCCACGCATGCCACCCTCCCTCCCAGCACTCTGGGGCTTGAGCCGTGCCGCCTGCCCACCCGGCAATCCAGGGCTGGGGAGGCTGGGGCCATGCCACCCACTTTCTGAGCACTCTGGGGCTGTGGAGGCTGGGGCCACGCCATGCCACCCAGCACTCAGGGGCTGGGACCACGCCCTCTGCCCTCTGAGGACTCTGGTGCTGGGGGGAGGGGGATTGGGGCTGCACCAACTGCCCTCCCGGCGCTTCAGGGATGGAGCCGCACCACCTGCACACCGGTACTCCAAGGCTGAGGAGCCTGGGGCCACGCCACGCCACGCCACCCGCCACTTGGGGGTTGGGGAGGCTGGGGCCATGCCACTCACCCTCCCAGCAATCCAGGGCTGGGGCTGCGCCACTCACCCACCTGGCACTCTGGGGCTAGCCTGGGGCAGGGGCCGGCAGCCATGGCGGGGGGCTCTGGGCTGCGCCAGGGGATAGAAGGGACGGAGCTAAGGGCTAGCATCCCCCAGCCAGCGGTCCAAGTGCTGTCCACGACTAGGAGAAGGGCTGCTGAGCAGAGATGGGATCCACATATCAAGGAAGGGAAAGAGCATCTTTGGATACAGACTGGCTAACCTAGTGAGGAGGCTTTGAACTAGGTTCAATGGGGGCAGGAGACAAAAGCCCACAGGTAAGTCAAAAACATGGACACCTGGGAGAAAGGTCAGAATCTGGGTGGAGCATGAGCCATTATAGCAGGGATAAGGGAGAAACAAGAGAGAACATAAGTAGGCGGAAATCAAATCACTATGTTCGATGTTTGTATACTAATGTGATCAGTATGGGGAATAAACCGGAAGAACTAGAAAGGCTAGTTAATAAACACAACTATGACATAGTTGGCATCACAGAGATTTGATAGGATAATACAAATGACTGGACTATTGGTATAATAGGATATAGCTTGCTCAGGAAAGACAGGCAGGGAAAAAAAGGGAGGAGGAGGTGTTTCCTTATAATATCAAAAATGTATACACTTGGACTGAGGTTGAGATGGAAATAGGACTCGGCCTTGTTGAAAGTCTCTGGGTAAGGATAAAAGGGGTAAAAAACAAGGCTGATGTCATGGTAGGGATCTACTACAGACAAAATCTAACAAAATCATCCAAAGCACAGGATGTGGTGGCGATGGAGGACTTCAGCTACCCAAACGCATGTTGGGAAAATAATATTGTGCGGCACAGTTTATCCAACAAGTTCTTAGAATGTACTGGAGACAATTTTTTATTTCAAAAGGTGGAGAAAGCCACTAGGGAAGAAGCTGCCTTAGATTTGATTTTGACAAATAGGGAAGAACAGATTGAGCAGTTAAAAGTGGAAAGCAGCTTAGGTGAAATTGATCATGAAATGATGAGTTCATGATTCTAAGGAACGATAGTAGGAAAAACAGCACAGTAAAGAAAATCGATTTCAAGAAGGCAGATTTTAGCAAACTCAGGGAGTTGGTAGGTAAGATCCCATTACATTTCAGTGATACCTGTACAAATGTATTATTAGATTTTGTTTTACCCTTTATATTGTTGCTGTGAGATCACAGAGAAATCTAATTTCATGTTTTGAAATAAAACAATCATTAAACTAATAGGAACAAATGCAGATATTTCAAAGTGGTCATTTTAATATGTTGAGGGTGTCTGTTTATCCACATTTTATGGTAACAGCACCACTTGACAGCTCCACATTATACCTCATCTTAAAGTAAACATAATAAGCTTTCAAATGATATGTGTATGTGTAGAGAGAATATATTAAGTAGACTAAATCAGTGGTGTCTGCTGCTTGCAAGCAGGACCAGGAAAAAAATTTAAAGTGACAGTCTACAATTTTAACACACCAAAGTTACAGCTAAACAAATATTATCAGTTGTTGCTAAAGGAATTTTATAATTCTGTATTCATTAGACAACGTGACAGAGTAGGGCAATTAGTCTGGCATAATTCCCCTGTGAAAATGAGATTTCCTTTTTTAGGAGACAGATCATTGTCTATTTCTTTCATATATTATTACATACAAAAAGAATATTTTACTAATTCCTATATTAAATAGCGTGACTATTGGGGCCGCGCGTGCCACCCTCCCTCCCAGCACTCTGGGGCTTGAGCCGTGTAAATGAAGAGTGGGTGAAGTGTATCCCTTTTTATAATAACCCTACGGCCCAGTTCTGGAAACACGTCTATTCTAGATAGGTTTTTATATTGCGCTCATCACCATAACTTGAGCACCTTCCAGTAGTACATTAAGCAACATGATTACCATTTGTCATATGTTTATTCGCTTATCCTCTTCCAAGTGTGTGCAATGAAATGCCTTGTTTTGATAGGGTTATTAATATACTTATATATGTTGCTATGTATTTATATTAGAGAAGGCAAGTCAAAGAAATGCACTTTATACTTGGAGCAGAAAGTGGTGAGATTTGTGATGGTCCTTACTTTCTGCAGAAGTTGAATCCACAGTCTCAGATTGACTTCAAAGAAAGTTTTGTCTCCCACACAGATGAACTTTACCATTACTGTAGAGAATTCCATTGTGCCAGAAGAGCAGAGTTGTTGACCATGGTTTTCATCCCAGGATTTAGACAATCTTTTAGAAATCCTAGGCCTAAGCCACAGAGTGCATTGAAGATAAGGACCAAAACCTTGATCTTGATTTGATAGTCTATGGGAAGCCAGTTTAGAGAGCAGAGGACAAGTCTGATATGATCATGATACCCAGTATTGCTGATGAGATGCACTGCAGTATTCTGTACTAGTTGGAGCTTCTTTAGTGTTTAAGGCTTTATGCTGAGATCTATTGCATTGCTGTAGTCCATTAGAGAGGTGATGAAAGCTTTAACAACTGAGGCCAGGTCATCCTCCACCAGGATGGGACTGAGTCTTCTAGCCAACCAGAGATGACAGAAAGTGTTTTTCTCAGATGTTACTATGTGAGACCTTCGCATCAGTGACGAATCCAAGAGTACTCTGAACTCCCAGAGTGAATTGACCAGTTTTGGCTGTGTATCATCAACCAAAGGAGACTGCACCATGGCTGTGAACTCTTCAAAATGCTCTCCTCTGTCCAGCATCATCACCTTTGTCTTGCTCAAGTTCACCATCAGCAAACAGTTCTTCATCCATGAACTGCTCTCACCCAAGCACTGTGCCATCTTAGTGGTGTAGTCATATCATATATGGTGAAGGATAGATAGATCTGTTCATTATCTGCATATTGCTGGTACTTGAGTCCTTATTATAAAAAGGGATACACTTCCACCCACTCTGACCAGTTCACTTAGTGGCTGCATGTAGATGTTGAAAAGGACTGTGGAGACAAGTGATCCTTGTGGGACTCCACAAGCAAGGGTTCTAGTGGTGGAAGTGCCATGTCCATCACTTCTTGTTGGTGCATCTCTCCAGGAAGGACTCAAACTGTTTTAGTGCATTACCTTGGACTCTTTCCATCTCACGCAAGTGAAGCAGCAGTATCTCATGGTCAACACTGTTGAATGATGCAGAGAGGACCAAGAGGATGAAAACTGATGTCTGCCCTATATCCATTGACAGAAAGATATCATTCATTAGTGCCACTAAAGGAGTTTCAATTTCATGTCCTGAATCCACGTATGTATATGAGTAACTTTACTCATCTGAGCACTCCCATCTCAGAATGTACCCAACCTTCCACTAGTATTTAGTGCCAATGTCCCATTTCTGAAGGGCATGGGACATCTATCAGAATGTGCAATCCTGGTCCTTAGAGGGACACAATCTGAGGGGTATGGAGCACTCCTCAAAATGTGCCCACCTTCTCATCAGCACCCCTTATCCAGAGATGGGCAAGGCTGTACACACACACAGCAAAATCCCCCTGGACAGTAGCACATACTATGATATCTCCTTCATCCTCAGGGTTTGTAAAACACACTGCAAAATGCTTCCCCATCCTCAGAGAAATAGACCTAACTCACACAGCAAAATTTTCTCTAATCCCCAGAGACTGTAGAACACACAGCAAAATCCCTCCATCCTCACAGACTATCACATACCATAAAATCCCATCCCTACCCTCAAAGAAAGAGAGGGTGTACATTGCACTACAAAATTCCTCCTCCCATTGCAATCCCTCAGATTAAGATACATAATACTCCTATCCCTGTAGACCAGGGGTTCTCAAACTGTGGGTCAGGACCCCAAAGTGGCTGAGGATCCCATTTTAATGGGGTCACCAAGGTTTAATGGCGTCACCAAGGCTGGTGTTAGACTTTGTTGGGGTCCAGGGCCCAAGTCCAAGCCCCATCGCCTGGTACCAAAGCTGAAGCCTGAGCCTCACCGCCCAAGGCTAAGGTTACATGCCCCCCGCCCAGGGCAGAAGCCCTTGGGCTTCCGCTTTGGGCCCCCCAGCCCCGCCTGGAGCAGCAGGGCTTAGGTGGGCTCGGGCTTTGGTCCCCCTTCCTGGGGTTGTGCAATAATTTTTGTTGTCAGAAGGGGGTCGTGGTGCAATTAAGTTTGAGAACTGCTGCTGTAGACTACCACAGAGCAACTTCCCAAATGGAGCATTGTCACAAATACACATTAAAAATTCCCTCCCTCCCATCTCACTTCATGTGTGGTGACATATACCCAGAAACACTGTGAGGCATGGCTGAGACAAGAGATTTGGGTTCCACGTGCCCATAATGTTAAGCGTATGATCATGGTACAGACAAATAGGGCCAGCTCAGCACCCTGCACGGTACTTTTTGTTTTCCTTTCTGTAATAATGGCTAATTTTGGACCAGTCATCTGTTTTCCTTTAGATTAAACCTCTGTGGTCTGTATTCCACCACAACAGCAGTACACAGCTGCTACCACACTTTAACATGGTGTTATAGGGTTCCATCTGTATCCACACATGGCACCCATTGAGGCTTGTGTCCTTACATATTTGAATACGCACTGGCAGAATTTATCCCTAAATATATAGGAAACATGTTACCTGACACAGAAATGTAGTTCCTATTTAACATCACACAGTAAGGAAGTGAAGTTTACCATGTGCCATGGTAATAATTTAGTTACCAAAACTGGGATTTCATTAGCAGAATGGGGCTAGCACTATTCCTGCAAAAAGTGGCATAAATCACAACATCCTTTAGCACCTGGATTTTCCTTTAAGGGCAGCTAGCCAAGTATTTAACCCAGCATGACCATGCTTAGCTTCTGAAAGCTGACAAGATTACAACTAGTGGGGTGATATGACTAACTTGCTCTATATGCATCCTGCACATTATCAGAGTTGAACTCAAACGTGGGTCCCCTATGGTCTATAATCTGCTAGGTGAGCCAGTACAATGTGGGCTAAGTGTGCCTCTGATGGAAGTCAGTCATTGTGTATCTTATTATGGGGGGGGGGGGGGGAGGAGAGAAAGAGAGACATTTTAGTAGACGCAATGCCCACACTGCTAACAATCTGTAAAAGCAAATGTCAAACCTAGTAAAATATTTTATGAAATCTGTAAAAATTGAATTTTCCTATGCATTTCAGTGCTGCATTGAATCTTGTTATATTACTATGCCTGATGTATAATACAATTTTGTTAGGCACGATTAATACAATGTGAAATCATACTGACAAAAACTATGTTTCATGACAGTGTTTCTCTAGGAGTTCTTTTTATGATTCCTAAGAATTTGTCAGGCAGAAACTTTGTTTCCCTCAAAAATTTTATTACAAAGTAAAATACAAAGAGTAAAAATACTAAATAAATCTACAGATCCACATGTCCAAAAGTCCACTGCTACTTCTCAATGTCTTAAGAATATTAGGCCTAGAGCCAACATAGATTCACTATGTGAGAACTCCAATCCTCTCAAGAGCATTAGGCATTGTGCCAGCATTCAGACATTCACTGTAACAGCTTAATTTAACTCCTGTTACATTCAGTTCAAACCTTTTCTCACTACTTTATATCAAAGAATAAGAGTTGAGAGATGAAAATGTATTCATTCATGTAGTCTGGGCACCCTCTCACAGGCTGCTGTGTGGCAATGAGGGCTTCAAATGCAGTATATTTGAGAAGAAGCAAATACTGCTGAGAGTTGGGGAAGGTATGGAAAGCCCATCCTCTGTGTGGGTTGTATCTATTCAGAGGAATTGATGTAGGGCAGTTTAAAGTTTTGTTTATTATATATTTTTGTTACAATACTGCCTAGAGAGCCAAATCAATATCAGGGCCACATTGTGGTAGGCACTGTACAAACAAATAGGGCAAGAATTGCCTCTTAGTAAAGAATTTACAATCTAAATAGTCAAAACAGATGAAAAGTCAGAGAAGGGAAGTAGTATTGTCCTAATTTTACAGATGAAGAACTGAGGCATAGAGTGATTAAGTGATTTGACCAAAGTCAAATAGGAAGACTGTGGAGAGCAGGGACTTGAACCAAGCACTTCTTAATGCCCTTCACAATAAGACCATCCTTCCTCTTAAGAAATCCACTACTTTCTTGTTTTGTTTAATAGGAGGGCAACCTGGCTGTTCGTCAGGGGTGAGAAGACAAAGATTTGGGGGCAGATAAGAATAAATGCAAACAGAAAAAGAAGAACTCTGAGTAAGCTTGAAAGCTTGTCTCTCTCAAAAACAGAAGTTGGTCTGGTATAAGATATCACCCACCTTGTCTCACTAAACAGAAAAAAAAGACATTTAAGAGGTTTTGTTATCAGTGTTATAATGAAACAATGTGTTTTGACACCCCAAGGCTAATTAGGGGGAGCTGATCAGGCTTTTAGGCTGACTGGCTGATATCCAATCAGGTCCTCAAAAGTTCTGGATCCACATTGCTTATTGAAAGAAATGGGACTCAGGGTAGGTTGATCATATTTACCAAAGTAAAATCGTGACACCGCACAGGGCTGGCCTAAGCCAGCTGGCATCACTGAGTTTCCCCCCCCACACACACACACACGGCATGGGACTGTCTTTAGCCAGCTGGTGTTGCTGCTTGCCCAAACCTATGCCACCCGGGACTGGAGCTGACTGCCCGAGTCCTGTCGCCCAACTCCTCGTGTCACCACTGGCCTCCCAAAACATTCTTCCAAACCCCCTTAACAAGTTGTAACTCGCTTTAAGAAAACATGCCAAGAAACAAATGCCCAGTTTTGACAAGGGCATCGGGGCCTGGGCTTAAAAAAGGGGACTGTCCTGGCCAAAACAAGATGAATGTTGCCTCTATATAAATCCATGGTACGCCCACATCTTGAATACTGTGTGCAGATGTGGTTGCTCCATCTCAAAAAAATATATTGAAATTGGAAAAGGTTCAGAAAAGGGCAACAAAAATGATTAGGGGTATGGAACGGCTTCCGTATGAGGAGAGATTAATAAGACTGGGACTTTTCAGCTTGGAAAAGAGACGGCTAAGGGGAGATATGACTGAGGTTTATAACATCATGACTGATGTAGAGAAAGTAGATAAGGAAGTGTTGTTTACTACTTCTCATAAAACAAGAACTAGGGGTCACCAAACGAAATTAATAGGCAGCAGGTTTAAAACAAATAAAAGGAAGTATTTCTTCACACAATGCACAGTCAACCCATGGAACTCCTTGCCAGAGGCTGTTGTGAAGGCCAAGACCCATAACAGGATTCACAAAAGAACTAGATAAATTCATGGAGGATAGGTCTACCAATGGCTATTAGCCAGGATGGGCAGGGATGGTGTCCCTAGCCTCTATTTGCCAGAAGTTGGGAATGGGCGACAGGGGATGGATCACTTGATGATTACCTGTTCTGTTCATTCCCTCTGGGGCACCTGGCACTGGCCACTGTCAGAAGACAGGATACTGAGCTAGATGGACCTTTGGTCTGACCCAGTAGGGCTGTTCTTATGTTCTTATGGTCACCCTAATTCAGGGTCAGATTTTTAAAGATATTTAGATGCCTAAGATACAGATATGTTACAAAAGCACTTAGGCGCCTAACTCCCATTGAATCGAAGTAAAATGACTAGGTGTTTTTGAAAATCCTACTAGGTACCTGAATATCTTTAAAAATCTGACCCTCAATATCAGTTTTATTAATTTATTAAAACTTCTAAACAAACAATATAAAATCAAGACAGAAGATCACCAGCTACTGTTAATACTAAACTAAGAATAAAGCAATACTATTATCAAATCAAAATCAAATCAAGGTCAAATCAAGTTAGTCTCAGTTCTGAACTGGAATCATATAATCAAATTAGTAGATCATTGGATGAATTCCACTCAAGTCAATCAAATCTATAACGCATAACTGTTAAGCCTGGCTAAGGGCTTACAAAGGTTTACACCCCCGTATCCCTGCATCTATCATCAGGTGCTTTTAACCCCAACAGAGGACCCATCAAATAATAAGGTGCAAAACAGATTACATTTATTAACAGGATAACATCAAACAAGGTAGAACACAGGAACCCCAATTTAGAAAGATGAACATAAAATAACTCCTTGGCTATTAACTCCCAACCAGAGCTTGAAGCCCAGGCCCAAGAATATTACATTAGGTAAGGTTAAGATATCATAAGTTCAACACTGTACTATCTCTTGTTGATAGGCACGACACGCCTCACCGGCAGGATAAAGCACTGGTCACATGGGTGAAGAACCGGATCCTGGACTCGGGAGCTCAATGGATCTTTTCAGGTAAGTGATCTTCCTTCTTGGTCTTCTTCCCTGCATTGTCCTGGGTGCAAGTATGAGGGAGGGTGGATACCCGATGGGCTGCTATCCTATACGTGTAAGTGAGAAACCCTCCCCAATACAACACGTATGTTATGAAGATGGTGCAGATATCTGGAGGTAACCTTACCTAGAGACTAGCTACCCCTGCGTGGGTTCTGACTGCCGCTAGGCCACATCAACTTCTACAGGTGCCTCCAACACACACGGCTTCCACTGCTGCCTCTAGGGTGGACAGCCCCAAGTGACTGGAGAGGTGGGCTTAAATAATCCCCCGTTGCCAGGCAGATTAGCCAGTCACATGATTCTACCTATTCCCACCACTGCATGGAAAAGGCATCAAAGTTGAAAAAGGGCACCAAAGCTTGGATAAAGACGGGGAGCCAAGATGGATGCCAAACAACGTGGGCATTCCAAGATGGCGATATGGCCTGACAGGGAATAAAATAATGAACCCGAAAGTCTTCTTACAATAACTGGCTAAACATTTTCATACTGAAACCAAATTATTACCTAATGTTGAAACCACAGCCTCAAAGTCAATTATAACACTTCCTCCTTAGATTTCAGTTCTAGTGTGGTGGCTAACCCTTTCCTTTCCCACTCAACAGACACATTATAATAGTCTCTAGCAGAACATTTTGATAAGCAGAAGTTTTACAACTGTTATGTACCAAAATTTACCTCTGACAGTTTAATTTTTTAAAGACTTTTAAACATAAATTCAGAACACATGTTAATGAATATCTTTATGAATGTATTTTAGGGCTGTTTAAACCTGGGGAACTTTCTTTCTGGTGCCTGACAAGTCAGGCCTTTATGGGTGCTCATATACATGCCGGCATGCAGCTAGTTTTGCACTCTAAAATTAGGAAATTAAATGTCTCCCAATTAACAAAAACAAAAGACAATAATAGTAGAAGGAAAAACAAGATAGCAGGGGATACACAAATGCCTATAATCTGCTGGACTCTCCTGAAACAGGAACTGCAATCAAGGAGCCAGATGGGGATGTTGCTGGCACAGTGCTTCTAGCTAGCATAACGTCTTCAGGTCCAAGGAGACTGGTCAAAGCCTGGCAAAAGCTGTATGTTGATGTCTTGACTTCCTCTCCCCAAGATGGCTGGCCTTCGGGTTTCAGGAATGTCAGTCCTCCATCTGGTGGCTTATTGACCCAAAAGGTGAGGTTTCTCAGTCTTACCTTGGATTCTTATGGTTTGCAGTCTCCACTCACTCTGGACAAGTTTACACTACCATTTAATTTGATAAAACTTAAGTCTCTCAGGGGTGTGAAAAAGCCACCCTCCTGAGTGACGCAAGTTACAGTTACTTAAGTGCTGTCCACACTGGTGGTATGTCGGTGGGAGATGCTCTCCCAGTGACATAGCTTCTGCTTCTTGCAGAGGGGGAGTAATGATGCTGACGGGAGAGAGCTCTCCCGTTGGCATAGAGAGTCTTCACTGGACATGCTATAGCTGCATTGGTGCAGCTGGGCTGATGTAGCGCTTCTAGTGTAGACTAGCCCTCTGTCTTGCAGTGCTTCCCGCTACAGCCTTTGGGAAAATCAGATCAGAGGCCTGCTCTGGAGCCATGCAACTTGATCCGATCAGGTTTGAGTTGCATCATCCTTACCTAGAGCCAATTTTGGGAAAAGTCCCACTTAAGCCAGCAATTAAAAAAAAATAGCATTTGAATATCACAGAGATTAAGTCTATAATCCTCCCTCTCCCTAAATAAATAAATACAATAAAAGAATAAATATCAACAATACAGACGAGAGACGTCTTTTGAGGAAGCTGACATGACATTGGGTGAAAAGGTCTTGAAATGACATTATGTCATCAGTTTATGGAAAGTTCAACCCAAAATCCTATAAAAATAATTGATTGAAAAGATCCTAACAACCACTAGCCACTCCACATTCATCCATCAACAACATTAAAAATAAATGTGAACATCTTATGCCCATATGTCACCATTCTTCTTGTAAATAAGATAAGTTATGGTAATCTTTATATTTAGAAACTAGACCATAAATCAAGCAGCATTTCTTTGAAAGTTTTCATCTTGATAGAGAAAAGTTACTTTAAAACTTATCAAGAGAGAAACCATTTAAAATAAAAATAATTAAAATTTATATAAGGTCTGTAGTCCCATGTGGGCTATTTCTCTCACAACATATACTTACATTGACATCTCTAACACAGAGATTGAAGCCAGTTCTCTTCATACACTATTCCTGTACAGCAAATGGGAAAAACATAACATGCTGATGGTACATGTGATAAGCAAGTACCAATATTTATAAACAAATTCCTTTAGGCTGCATAGGAATTATCATATGAAGAGAAGCTGAAAAACTGAGAAAGAAATGCAATTTGAAACAAAATTCATTCTGAGATTCTGAAGGTATTAGTAAAATAACAAAGGAAAAATATTTTTAAATATGATTTTTAAGTTGACAGTGCCTCTTTTACTGATAAATACTTTCCACTTAAAAGTAATTCTTAAAATACTTAGATATGAATATTAAATTAGCAAAAATAATTCTTTAGAAATAAACAGGTGAAAAACAACCTGTGGGCCAAAATTAAGGTTGTTGTGTTCTGAATAAATAGACGTTTCTTGGTAGTTGATAAGTATAAGGTGGCCAATTCATTGTTGTTTTGCACCTTGTGTAGTCATTTAGGCCCCAACTCTGCAAAGACTTATGCAGGACTCCTAAGGCAGTGACTTAAACAGGACTACTCACAGTGCATAAAGTTAAGCATGTACATAAATCTTTGAAGGATTGGAACCTTAATGGGTAATAGTGGGTAGAGAAGAAAGGTGTGGTTCAAGTCTCTGGTTTGTCTATACATGCTAACAACCCATGGCACTTTTGCAATAGTAATAAAGAGCTCACAGTGTCCTGGAAACATTTTAAACAAGGCATTTATATTATGTGCTAGAGTAGTTAATATTTTCTCAGTGGTTTCAGTTGAATAAGTTATCCTTCACTTTCATTTCCCGTCTAAACTATTGAATAGTGTTGCTAGCACTAGTTAAAAACAAAGGACCATATCCACATCAAGTCACATGAAAGAGGTCTGTAGGATTGAGGTGTGGTAAGGAGGAGTGGCCTGGGCATCAAGTCAAAAGAAGTCTGAGCTTCAAACCTCAACTTTAACCGGTACGTGCACCCAACTTCCTAGGAAGTCCTCCTACCTGCAAGTATTGATCAAGTGGCATATCGCCAGAGAGGCCCAACAGGTCCCAAAACAGCAGTCTCTGATCGATTTGGGGCAGCCAACAATTTGATAGATGTAGTGGCAGCCTGTGCCTTGCAAATCGCCTTACAGCCTAAAGGCCGCCTTGATCTGATTGCGACTATTGGTGGCTCATCCCTGTCCTCAGGACCCGTGACTCAGGACTGTCCCTGTGGAAGTCTGTGTGTTGGAGCATAGGGAAATATTGCAATTTGGGGTGATACTCTCCACACTTCCCACTGATTGTTGGGATCTCCTGGATGGCGCTCCAGGATCCTCTTCAGTGCTGGTGAAGATAGGAAATCAGTTACTCTTCAAATTTTGACAGCAACACTGCCAGGGACAAGCTGATATTGATCCAACCTCCAACCCAAAGAAATCTTAGGCAAGAGTGGTCACCTGGATGGGTACACTCTCAGTGCCCCATGGCAGTGCTCCCCTGTAAACATCAACAGTTGGCTGATGTGTTTGAAGAGAAAAATGCAGATATCCTCCCCTCACACTGAGCTTATGATTGCCCAATAGATTTGCAACCAGGAGTGCAGGTTCCATTTGGTGACTCTACACTATGTCAAAGCCTGAACTGGCAGCATTATGCACTTATCTCCAAGAAAATCTAGGTAAAGGCAGGCAGATTTGCATTGTCAACTAGGTCCCCCGTATTCAGTGGATGATAGGGTGTGGCTCTCAGCAGAACATCATCGTATGGATAGACCTCCCCACAAACTGCATCACCAGTTCCTGGGTCCCTGTTGAATTAGCTGTGTTATAAATCCTGAATGTAGGGAGTATGAAATGGCAATGCTGACCTAATGCACTTGTGCACCACAAATATTTTCTGATAGTTGAGCATGTCTTAGATTTCTTTTGTTGTTATTTTTCTTATTAGTATAATTTCAGAATGACACTTGTGCTAAAACATCAATTCTGTGTCACTCGTACTCTGTGCGTAAAACTGAAACTAGAGAGAACATAAGAACAGCCATACTGGATCAGACCAAAGGTCCATCTAGCCTAGTATCCTGTCTTCCAACAGTGGCCAATGCCAGGTACCCCAGAGGCAATGAACAGAACAGTTAATCATCAAGTGATCCATCCCCTGTCGCCCATTCCCAACTTCTGGCAAACAGAGGCTAGGGACACCATTTCTACCCATCCTGGCTAGCAGCCTTTGATAGACCTATCCTCCATGAATTTTCTAGTTCTTTTTTGAATGCTGTTATAGTCTTGCCCTTCACAACATCCTCTGGCAAGAAAGTCCACAGGTTGACTGTGCGTTGTGTGAAAAAATACTTCCTCTTGTTTGTTTTAAACCTGCTGACTATTAATTTAATTTGGTGGCCCCTAGTTCTTGTGTTATGAGAAGGAGTAAATAACACTTCCTTATTTACTTTCTCCACACCAGTCATGATTTTATAGACCTCTATCATATCCCCCCTTAGTCGTCTCTTTTTCAAGCTGAAAAGTCCATCTTTTTAATCTCTCCTCATACAGCAGCCATTCCATACCCTTAATCATTTTTGTTGTCCTTTTCTGAACCTTTTCCAATTCCAATATATCTTTTTTGAGATGGGGCGACCACATCTGCACACAGTATTCAAGTTATGGGTGTACCATGGATTTATATAGAGGCAATATGATATTTTCTGTCTTATTATCCATCCCTTTCTTAATGATTCCCAACATTCTGTTCGCTTTTTTGACTGCCACTGCACATTGAGTGGATGTTTTCAGACAACTATCCACAATGACTCCAAGATCTTTTTCTTGAGTGGTAACAGCTCATTTAGACCCCATCATTTTATATGTATAGTTGGGATTATGTTTTCCAATGTGCATTACTTTGCATTTATCAATATTGAATTTCATCTGCCATTTTGTTTCCCAGTCACCCAGTTCTGAGAGATCCTTTTGTAGCTCTTTGCAATCTGCCTGGGACTTAACTATCTTGAGTAGTTTTGTATCATCTGCAAATTTTGCCCCCTCACTGTTTACTCCTTTTTCCAGATCATTTATGAATATGTTAAATAGGACCGGGCCTAGTACAGACCCCTGGGGAACACCATTATTTACCTCTCTCCATTTTGAAAACTGACCATTTATTCCTACCCTTTGTTTCCTATCTTTTAACCAGTTACCAATCCATGAAAGAACCTTCCCTCTTATCCCATGACTGCTTACTTTGCTTAAGAGCCTTTGTGAGGGACTTTGTCAAAGGCTTTCTGAAAATCTAAATACATTATATCCACTGCATCCCCCTTGTCCACATGCTTGTTGACTCCCTCAAAGAATTCTAGTAGATTGGTGAGGCATGATTTCCCTTTACAAAAACCATGTTGACTATTCCGCAACAAATTATGTTCATCTATGAGTCTGACAATTTTGTTCTTTACTATAGTTTCAATCAGTTTGCCCGCTACTGAAGTCAGGCTTACTGGCCTGTAATTGCCGGGGTCTCCTCTGGAGCCCTTTTTAAAATTTGATGTCACATTAGCTATCCTCCAGTCATTTGGTACAGAAGCTGATTTAAATGATAGGTTACAGATGACAGTTAGTAGTCCTGCAAGTTCACATTTAAGTTCCTTCAGAGCTCTTGGATGAATACCATCTGGTCCTGGTGACTTATTACTGTTTAGTTTATAAATTTGTTCCAAAACCTCCTCTAATGACACCTCAATCTGGGACAGTTCCTCAGATTTGTCACCTAAAAACAATGGCTCAGGTTTGGGAATCTCCCTCACATCCTCAACTGTGAAGACCGATGCAAATAATTTAGTTTCTCTGCAATGACTTTATTGTCCTTGAGTGCTCCTTTATCATCTCGATTTTCCAGTGGCCCCACTGGTTGTTTAGCAGGCTTCCTGCTTCCGATATACTTAAAACATTTTTTGCTATTACTTTTTGAGTGTTTGGCTAGCTGTTCTTCAAATTCTTTTTGGCCTTCCTAATTATATTTTTACACTTCATTTGCCAGAGTTTATGCTCCTTTCTATTTTCCTCATTAGGATTTAACTTCCACTTTTTAAAGGATGCCTTTTTGCCTCTCATTTCTTCTTTTACTTTGTTGTTTAGCCCCGGTGGCTCTTTTTTGGTTCCTTACTACAGTTTTGAATTTGGGGTATATATTTAAGTTGAGACTCTATTATGGTGTCTTTAAAAAGTTTCCTTGCAGCTTGCAGGGATTTTACTTTTGGTGCTGTACCTTTTAATTTCTGTTTAACTAACTTCATTTTTGTGTAGTTCCCCTTTCTGAAATTAAATGCTACAGTGCTGGGCTGCTGTGGTGTTTTCCCTGCCACAGGGATGTTAAATTTAATCATATTATGGTCACTATTACCAAGCGGTCCAGCTATATTCACTTCTTGGACCTGATCCTGTGCTCCACTTAGGACTAAATCAAGAATTGCCTCTCCTCTTGTGGGTTCCAGGACTAGCCGTTCCAAGAAGCAGTCATTTAAGGTGTCAAGAAACTTTATCTCTGCCTCCCTTCCTGAGGTGATATGTAGCCAGTCAGTATGGGGATAGTTGAAATCCCCCATTATTATTGAGTTATTTTATTTTAATAACCTCTCTAATTTCCCTGAGCATTTCACAGTTACTATCACCATCCTAGTCAGGTGGTCGGTAGTATATCCCTACTACTATATTCTTATTATTATTCAAGCATGGAATTAGTATCCATAGAGATTCTGTGGTACAGTTTGGTTCATTTAAGATTTTTACTTCATTTGATTCTATACTTTTTTTCACATATAGTGCCACTCCCCCACCAGCATGACCTGTTCTGTCCTTCTGATATATTTTGTACCCTGGTATTACTGTGTCCCAGAAAGCCTTTAATAAACTAAATGATGTAATTAATTTACACTAATTTTTATCACAAATCTCTGATGTTGAAATGCCCAAAAATTCTTTGTTTTTTCTTTATACTACATGGGAGCTAGAGAAATCTCTCTTCTGTGAATAGCTCTCTCCATTTCCATTTGCTAGGAAATGCCACCCGTAGCTCCCTGATGATCTGGTCACAGTGATGCATCTGTTCATCATGTCCAGGGTAGATTACTATAACTCACTGTGTCTGGGTCAGAATGTGGATGCAATCCAGAGGATCTAGCTTGTACAGAATACACCTGCCTGCCTCCTTAATGGCATGGGTTGCCATGATGATGGGCTGTGATCCAGTCCTTCCACTGGCTCCTAATTTGCTTACGTTGCCAGTTTCAAGCCTCGGGGTGAAAAACACCCTTTGAGTTCAATGGGGCTATGTAATGGTCCTCACTCAGGGTTTGGTTGGGAAGTGTGGCCTAGTGGTCAAGGCCACAACTCGTGGCCGACAGGCAGGTTGTTGGTAGGGGGAGTCCGGACCCTTCAACTCCACCAGGCTCCAACCCAGGGCCCTTTGGGCTACCAGTAGTCTGGCAACCAAAGCTGCTTAAGGCTGCTCTCTCTGGGCCACTTCCTATCTCCCCCCACCCTGGGTCAGCTTAGTCCATAGACAACTCGTGCCTGATGATACTGGGGTGGGGGTAGGGGCACAATGTAAAGGGAGGGCCATGTGACCGCTCCACGTGTCGCCTGCGGGAGGAACCTTCCATCCCCACCTCCCTGGGCCAGAGCAGCCAATCCCACCAGGCTCTGGGAGGCTGGGGTCGCAGGAGTGGGGAGCATGTGTTTCTGGGCCAGGCCAGCCGGCTCTGGCCTGATTCACAGCACCAGTGTCTCCCCTGAGCTCCCTCGCAGAAGGGGGAGGGACATGGGCAATGCCCATACCTCTGGCTGAGCAGAAGAACCATGTTCCCGGTGCCTACCCCAGCTATCCCCACTCTGTGCCTGGCCTGGGGCCGCCATGCTCTCCCCACCCCACCAGTGTTACCTGCGGGGGGCGGGGAGGTGGAGGTTACTTGTGGGGGGGGGGAGAGGAAGCCATGTACTACTCCTGCTGCACCTTCTGCCCCGGCACTTCCAGCTTGCTTGACCACTCTCCCCAGCAGCCAGACCCAGGCGGAGTGTAGCTGCTTCTCACGCCAGCTGACTCAGCTCAGGGTCTCTGCCTCTGTGCAGTGCGGCTCTTGTCTGCAAGAGAGCCTGGCTGGGGAGGCAGCCCCTCTATTCTCCACCTAGGCCCAGCTGCCAGGGACAGGAGCCGAGTGGGCCAGAGACCCCAGTAGGTTTCCAGCTCGCTCGGCCTCTGTCCCTGTCAACCAGGCCTGGGCGAGGAGTGGGCCGCCACCACCTCCTCAGCTGGGATCTCTTGCAAACAGTGACCCTGAGTAGAGTCCACTGGTGTGAGAAGCAGCTCCATCGCACCCTGTCAAGGCTGATTCTCCACTCTGGCACTTTGAGCAGAAGGTGGGGGCCCCCAAGTATTTTAAAAATGAATACTGGCCACTCAAGGATTGTATTAAACTCCCAAGGTTACAGCTTTTCTCTGACCTTGGGTGGGTAGATGCTGCCACCACCCAAGTGCAAAACCCCTTTGAGAACCCAGAAAGGCGCACTTGGGAATTCCTTCCTGTAGGGTACCCTCAAGCCCTTTCACCCCCCTCAGGGGAAGAGCTGAGAAAGAAAAACAAAGGAAATCAGCTGTTGCCACCAGCAAATGAAATAACGTGCACAAATCTCTTGGGATACAAAATCCAATCCAGTTCTTAAAAAAGGTAAATTTTATTAAAAACAAAAAGAAAGAAAATACATTTGGAAACTCAGGCTATTGCTAGATTTAAAAAAAAAACACTCACAAGAATTAAGCATCAAGAATAACCTTTTTGAGGTCCAGCTTAAAGGTTACAAGCAAAACAAAAGCATTTGGGTTTAGCACAGAGGAATCCACAAGCCATAAAGAAATAAAAAGAGATAAACTAAATGGCGTCTTCCTAGACATTGCCTGATCTACTTACATATCTGGGGGTTTCAAATGAGTAGTTTCTAGGTATGATTCCGATGATTTTTCATACCTGGCCCAAAGCTTTTTACAGCATATTTGCTGCCCTGTTCCCTCTCTCTGGAGAACGAACAGACAGACAGACAGACAAAGGGGACGTTTTTTCCCAATTTTAAAAAGTTCTAGCCTTCCCATTGGCTCTTTCGGTCAGGTGCCCACTCCCTTCCTTTTACCTATGCATCGCAGGGAGAGTTTTTAACCTTGTACAGGTAAAGCAAGTAGAGAACAGCTACTAAGAAGGATTTTATAGCTAACTGGCTGGCTGAGTGTCCATAAAAGGGAGTTATATCTCCCCACCCCCTTTCATTTATCACACACCCCTTCAGCTCCCCGCCCAGGCCCAGCTGCCTGGGGGAGGGTCTGAGCGAGCTGGAAGTGCCAGGTGGGAGGCACAGCAGGAGAATTACGGAGCCACTCTTAGGGTTGCTAGGCATCCAGTTTTCGACTGGAATGCCCGGTTGAAAAAGGGACCCTGGCAGCTCCAATCAGCATAGCTGACCAGGCCACTAAAAGTCCAGTTGGCCACAGCGGGGAAGACAGGCTCCGTGCCCAGCTCCGCATGGCTCCAGGGAAGCGGCAACATGTCCCTCTGGCTCCTAGGCAGAGGCACGGGTGGAAGGACATCCAGGGGGACTCCGCCTGAACACCAGCTCCACTGCTCCCATTGGCTGGGAACCGCGGTCAATGGGAGGTGCGGGGGTGGTGCCTACAAGTGGCGGCAGCGCCTACGGATGGCGGCGTGCGGAGCCCTATGGCCGCCCCTCTGCCTAGGAGCCAGAGGGACATGCTGGCCACTTCCTGGGAGCCACATGGACTTCCTCCCCCACCTCAACCCCCTGCCCCACCCCTGAGCCCTCTCCCACACTCCAGAGCCCCCTCCTATACCCCAAATCCCCAATCCTCGGCCCCACCCCAGAGTCCACACCCTCAGCCCAGAGCTCATACCCTCTCCCACACTGCAACTGCCTGCCCCAGCCCAGAGCCCTCTCCCACACTCCGAACCCCTCGGCCATAGGTGCTTGAACTAGGGGTGCTGGGGTGCTGCAACACCCCCTGGCTTGAAGTGGTTTCCATTATATATAGGGTTTACAGTTAGGTTCAATGGCTCTCAGCACCCCCACTATAAAAATTGTTTCAGCACTCCTGCCCTCGGCCCCAGCCCAGAGCACCCCCAAACCCTTCATCCCCAGCCACACCCCAGAGCCCTCATCCCCAGCTGGAGCCCTCACTCCCTCCTCCAGCCCGGTGAAAATGAGCAAGTGAGTGAGGGTGGGGGAGAGCGAGTGATGGAGGGAGGGGGAATGGAGTGATCAGAGGGCGGGGTATCAGAGAAGGGGTGAGTCGGGGCAGAGCAAGGGTGTTCCGTTTTCTGCCATTAGAATGTTGGCAACCCTAGCTGCCCTCCCCCAGGAGCAGGCGGAACAGAGCAAGCCCTACAAGAACAGCTCGGCACTTGCCAAAATCTGGGGAGAGCATTCAACCCCACATGTCCCACACACATTGCCTAGGGCTTAGTCCAAGGCTTTCCCCTGCTGGGGGAGTGCAAATCAAGAAAATAAGAGGGGATTACCAATGTCCATATGCAGGGGAGAGGGGAATACTTCCTTCTCTGATTGTTTCCAGGGTGGGTCCTCTCAGGAGCCCTTTGAGCCTATTGTCAGGAACTTCAGCCTTCTCTCTGCACTGCACTGCACTGCACTGCTGGAGCTGTGAGCTGCAGGTCTGCTTTCTTTCAGGTCTGCCACCAAATAAGCTGTTTCCCTGTCTTTTAATTCCTCCACCACATGGAGCATTTGCTGCAGGTGTGGTGGGGAAGGGGTGGCTGGACCCAAAATAATCCTTCAACCCCTTGTTGCCCAGTGTGGGGTTTGTACACCACATCACAGGCAAGGATTTCAGTCTCGGACCTTTTATTCAGAGCCATCAGTTAGTCAGGACCTAACCACACCAGCAAACGCATCTTCCACCATAATTCAGCAAGAGAGATGTGCTCTTCTGCTACAATGCCACTTACAAAGCCCAAGATGAAGAATGTATGAACTTGAGAAAAGCATTCTTGAATAAGGGAATTTTGCCTTGGAATGAGCTTCCAGAGGAGATCAAACTAATCTAGAGTGAATACCTGCAAGGCATACTGCAAAACCCTCCTCTATGCCACAGCATTTCCACCATAAATGGAATGACGATGATGATTTAAACAAAGGAAATAAAAAATATTCCTCAAAAACAGTCTCCCGAAAAGAGCAGAAAACTCACGGAAGTCCTCTAGGGTCCTCCTTGTGCAGATTTAAATTCACCTGGGAAACACTGTGGTACTACTGTGGGGACTATAGAAATCCGTATATATATATATGGAGTTGGCAGCAATGCCTGTAGTTAAGGTTGCCTAACACTTTCTTTTATATGGCCATTCTATATATACAGAGAGTGAGTGAGTGAGAGAGAGAGAAATTGTACTTAAGGGTACAAATAAAACAAGTCAAGATTAGCAAAGTTAATTTTATATGTATTACTTGAAAAGCCAGAAAGATTTATTAGGAACTCCTTCTCATATTTTTATATCGAATGTGTCTGATATAATTTTAAATAATTATTGTTATGTAGCTGGAAGATATAATTTAGATGAGGAAAACATTACTTTACAGTAGTATTAAGGAAACAAATATAGAATTATCTGTGTTTTTGTCTAAGTATTTTTTTAAATACTTAAAAAACAAGAAACATCAGACACCATTTCCCCCCCGATTCTTTGCCTACACCACTGCCTAAAGCTACTAGTTAGAACAATTTGTAGCATTACTATGATTTATTAATAAAGGTTGTCTTAAATTCTAACATATTTTAAAATAATGTTGAGAACAGCAAAGTGTATATAATTATTTCTTTCTTTGAATAGGAATGGAATTATAAAACTTTGCTTTAAATTATTATTTTGAATAATGTACACCATTATTTTAAGCAGTGTTATTTCCTTTGCTCAAAATACCATTTATAACCGTTATAAACACCTATCTTTGTATGAGCAGAGAATAAATGGTGATTTTCCAAATATGCATGTTCAATTTGCCTGGTGACACTTCACCATTTATATAGAGGCTGATCCAAAGATAGACCACTGAGGTATGCGTGTGCCCAACTCTCTTTTCGCCTTCAGTGTAGGGTCTTTTATTCTTCTGCCACACAAATGCACAAAACATGGAAAAGTAACAAAAATGATAGTCCTGAACTGATACTGCAGGGTCCTCTACTCCGCACCACTAGCTCAAGAGTTAAAACCTCCCTTTGCCTCCAGGGGATTGGGATCGCAATACAAGCCCAGCCTCCCACTGCCACTGTGGCTCAGGGAAGTGTTTTTCTCTTTCTAAGCCCTCCCCCCTCCCTTACAGGCCTGGGTCCTCATTTATATCTTCCTGCTGGAACTCAGCACCAATCATTAGCTGCTGTTTAGCTCAATCAGCTGTGTCCCATCACCTGCCTGCTGGGCTTTTCCTTAGGCCCAGGCTTGCTGCTCCCTGGTTCCTCAAGCCCATAAAAGGGCAGGCCACCCTATTACAGGTACTACTGTGATATAAATATTAAACAACAATAATAGTTATACTAACTAATCAAACCTCAGGGCTGAGCATCAGCCACTTCTTTTTGCAAATCTGAATAGCACTAGCAAATTAGAAAAGTTACAAACTGTTTTACTTCAGTATGATAGATTCTTCTTGTTTTTCCATACTTCAGTCAGTGATTATAATGAATGTTACTGTCATTGTTTGGTGCAAAGAAGCAGAAGCCAAAGGAGAAAACTTGAATAGAATCTGCAATGCTTAAGAATCTTCAAAGATGGCTAACATTTTTTTCCTAAAATTGTTCTAAGCAATAGTGTTTACTACAGAGATCTCAGATATCTAAATGTTCAGAAAGACCCAATGTCCTAATACAGTGGTCTCCAAAGAGGATCCTTGGGGGTGCACAGCAGGAGGAGCGCTTTTTTTTTTTTTTTTTTTTTTTGCTTCATCTGGCAGGAGTCCGAGCGGCTTTTTTTTTTTTTTTGCTTCGGCAAAAATGGTAGAGCCGGCGCGGCAGGGGGTGCGTGATCAAAATTTTTTTACTGATAGGGGTGCGCAATCAAAAAAGTTTGGAGACCACTGTCCTAATACAATAGAATTTCAAATTATTTTCACAAACCTCATTATCTATTATAAATCACATTATCCTTTATTAAAACACATAAAAGTTGGCAGCTATCAGATAAAATTTGTAACTTATTTTTTTCTCCAGATTTGTTAACATTTTCTTCGAAAGCATTTGCTTTAATAACTACAGAATCTAACTGGAAACCAAACTGATCAGTGTGTTTGTCATACTTGAATTCAGACAAAACTACACTGAACAATACATTAGAAGATGAAGGAACAGAATTGACAGTGGACACTGTACTGGTAAGTTGGACAACATCTAAGGGTTTGTCTTCACTAACTGGGAGATCTATGCTGCTGCAATCGATGCAGTGGGTGTCGATTTAACGGGTCTAGCGGGTCTCCCATTGACACAGTGCAGTGAAGACACCGTGGTAAGTCGATCTAAGCTAAGTTGATTCCAGTTACATTATTAATGTAGCTGGAGTAGTGTAACTTAGGTTGACTTACCCCGGTAGTGAACACAAACACTAAAGCTGCTGTGATCAAGGGGGATTGTGACGGTGATGAGATGAGGGATTCTGTCTTTCTTAATAGCTCTTAACTGTTGCAAAATCTTTGTTGAAACTAGGGGTAAAATCTTGACGTCAGACAAAACTCCCATTAAGTTCAATGGGGCAGGATTTCACCCTATGCATTTTTCTGTGGCTTTGCACATTTATTTATAACAGAGCACTGCAGCTAAGTCTATAAATATAACATGATATTGCTAGAGGAGTTGGTATTATAACACTATTGTTCATGTGCACATACGAACACATACACGCAACTGGGTGTTTTCAAATTTGACTCAGTTCTGCACTCTCTGCATACATATAATTCCCATTGAAGTCAATGTGAGTTCAGTGCCTGGAAGACTTTTTGTGTTATATAAAATTGAATACAATGTCTATTTTAAAAAAAATCCCTTTCCTTTGCCTGTCTTGTCTTTAGTTTCCTCCAACCCCCCGCTCCACCCAAAACCTCTTATAATAGTCAAGCATGTGGCATAGATCATATATTATTTACAGATACATGTTAACATCTATTTTGTGACCACATTTGCACTGAGGAAATTTTTAATTCAAAGAGACACTGCAACTTTTATGCACATAATGTATACTTAAACAGATATCTACTTCTTGAATGTGGGTTTTTACTCCCTTTTTAACATTTTTAAAAGTTGGTGACATTATAAATTTAAATCTTTTAAATTAATCTTCTACTGTGTGTATTTGCTTATGGAGCACTGGCTATACTAAAACTGGAGAAATGAGGAAAATAGAGATTTTGCAGGGATCCATAACATAGTTCAATATTTCTTTGCTGAAGGTACATTGCCACCTAGCAAGCATTGAGAATAATGACCAAAAAACCAAACAAACCCAAAAACCTGATCAGCGACTATCTTATGGTTTAAGGGTACACATTTGGATTGCAGAATGCGCTGACAGATTTTTCTGAAAACTTGTGCTCTGATTATCACCCCGGAGATCTAGAAGAGACCCTCAGTACATTAATCTGGCCCTTCCCGTTGTAGAATGTCAAAGAACAGCTGCCATTGGGGGAAGCCCTGACAGTGGGAGTGGGAAGCATGCTTCCCAAGAACTGGAAGGCAAGGGTGCTGAACAATTTGCATAGTGGGGGTACTGAGAGTCATTGAACCAAACTGTAAACCCTGCATATGATGGAAACCACTTCAAGCCAGGGGATGTGGCAGCAACCCTAATTCCAGCACCTACGCTGTAAGGGGCTAGCATAGAGGGTACAGAGATACAAGAGCTCAGTGTAGAATGCCCGTGGCCTCTAGTGTGTCCATTCCACATGGGTCTTTAGGGAACCCCAGAGTTTGAGGATGGAGCCATAGTCCATTGTGTGTGCATTTGAGTGTGTGTGACCCTAATTTGGGAAGGAAGTTTCCCAGAGTTTCCTTGGCAGGGGATGGTTTGGCTCTAGCTAACAATTAATCATCCATGTAATAGCCATACCATGTTCACCCCAAGATCATAAAAATATAGTAATAATAGCCACATTATGTATTTTATTTTTATTTTTGTATTAGTTGAGGAAGGGATACAAACACAATTTCTATGTTTAAAGATAGACTAAAGTGCAAAAAGTAAAGCGTAGTTTATGTAGAAATGGATTTAAAGACTAGACCTGAATGACAATATTCTGTCTGGAAACCAAGAAAGCTACTGCTTGTCCCTCATCTTGTGGCTGGAGCAGACACTATGGCATTGATTGCTCCTTGAAAGCTAAAGAAACATAAGGGAAAAACCATACTTTAGTAAATATATGTAAGTCATGACCATTCAATATCCCCCTCTAATGGTGGCTATGCCCAATAGAGAATGATGAACCTTGGCTAACAGAAGTAGGTCTTTTATCTCAGGGAGTAGAACTTCATGCACTAATATCCCAGTGTCCCCAAATTCAATCCCTCCTGCTTTTGACCCACCCAGGGGTGTTGCTGTTACACAGGGGTGAAAATAGGCCGGTATGGTACGGCGTACCGATAAGAAATGGCCACCAGTACCGGCCCATATGCAGCCAACGTTCAAGTGCTGCCATGGCAGTGCTTTAAGGTTGCTGCCCCCGTCGGTGGTCCTGCTGGTAGGGACCCTGTGTGTGTGTAAAAGGGGCAGCTGCCCTGGGGCCTGGTGATTTAAAAGGGCCTGGGGCTCCCGGCCGCCGCTGCTACCGCAGCAGTGTCTGGAGCCCTGGGCCCTTTCAAATCACCGCCAGAGCCCTGGGCGGCGCGGGTGCTGCCTGGGGGAGGCTGACCCCCACCCCCACCCCTTCTGCCTGAGGCCCCGCCCCTTCCTGGCGCCCAGAGCTGAGCCCCCATACCAGTAAATCTTCTGTGTTACTTTCACCCCTTTCTGTTTACATATAAGAAAACAGAAACACTAGGAAAAGAGATGGAGGGAAAAACAGCACATGCTGAAAGAGGGCCCTGAAGCCTTTTGGAGGCATCATATCAGGGGTGCTGGAACAATTTGTATAGTGGGAGTGCTGAGAGTCATTGAACCAAAGTGTACACCCTATACATGATGGAAACCACTGCAAGCCAGGGGGTACAGCAGCATCCCTAGTTCCAGAACCTATGCATCATACCATCAGCCAAAAGATATTGAACAGATCCTTGCAGACTTCTGATTAGCTGGGTGGGAATTGCTACCTAGCAACAGGTAGAGATGTGGCGCATAGACACTGGACTTTGTTGTACCTGTGAAAAACTGGAATCAGCTGGACTTCAGTAATCAAGAGTAAAAGTCCTCAGAAGAGTATCAGACAGCTGTCCTGAAAATAAGTGAAGGAATTCCTTTCTTAGACAATAAGTTGCCAAAGGTTCTTTTGAGTAATGGGCTGAAACAAATCAGTGTTCTAGCTTGTATCTTTCACTGTATGGACCAGAATTTTAGTCTCTCTCTTTATATATCTTAGTAGAGGTTAAAACTCAGTAGACATTAAATCCAGCCCTCAATAAAGCTAGACACCAGTGTGAGGGCTAACAAGGATGCTGACATTTGTGAGTGTATCCAAGAAAGAGTGTTAATGTGAGGAATAGTTGTTAAAATCAATCTCTCAAAATAAGTGTATGTATGTTCCTTGTTTTGTCATTAGCCAGGGGTAATTGGCATTGAGAGGGTAGCACCTCTAATGAGCTGTTTATGTTCCCTAGTGGATTAAGACTGGAAATTAGTTAGGCTCATGCATTCTATACCAGTGAACAGTTTGCTGCTGAAACCTCTTGTGTGAATCTTACATCCAGGAAGTTTGAGGCTGCTGCCTAATGTTGCCATGAGCACAGCAATTAGGGCTTGAACCTGCAGGCTGCTGAGCATGGCTAAAGAAGTACAGAACGCTAGCACTCAGCATTCGATCAGCACCTGTGCAGAAAAGCTTTAGCACAGTATGGGAAAATGTGCACAGTGCTCAGCAATGTGAGCACGCCTCCATGCCCACACTGAACCGAGCACTGGTGAATAAAGGGAGGAATGGGGGTGATAGGAAGGAGAGGCAGAGATAGAGTGTGGCCTGTGTATAAGTGCTTAAATGCAATCCAGTGAATGCAGAAGAAAGAAGTGCACAGCAGCCATTTTAGGATTTTCAGCTATTCCACCTGCCAGCCAGGAGTAGTGGCTCACTCTACTGTACCCAAAACTTGCTCTGAAAATAAATTATTATTATTAGTCATGTTCATAATAGTAGTACCTAAGGGTCAGCCAAGAATTGGGCCTCTTGTGCTAGGCACTGTATTAATCGAGTAATAGATGGTCCATGCCCAAAGAGCTGTTTAAATAGACAAGAAAGGCACAGGGTATGCGAAAGACTATAACATACAAGCAGAATGAACACTGTGATGGCAGCAAATGTATTAATTCCATAATTTCTTTTTCTTTTGGGGGTGAGGGGGTGGGGGGGAGAGGTGGAGGGTTACTAAGGATGGGGATCAGCTAAATGGAAAGGGAAAGGAAGGAGAGTGAAGGAGATAGGGCAGGAGAGATGAGGGAAAGAGGAGCAGGTGTGGAGTGAAGCAACGGTGAAGAGACTGTGAGGGAGGGTTGGAGCAAACAGCCCATCAGCACAGGGAAGAGAAAGTCCAATTAAAACTGTAGAAAGTTCTCAGTGTCTAGGAGTCCCTGCTTTGGCTGCTTCTATTCCTACCTGCTGGAGAGTCTGGCTGACTCTCCCAAGGCCACATAGTGGGAGGCACCAGCTGGGTACTAGTACCACCAATGTGTCTGGGGGTCTCCCCGTCACAGTTCTGGGTCCAGCAGGGTGCTGGAGGCGAGGTGGCCCTGGCTGGGTCCCACTGGGCCAAAGAGAGTGAGAATGACTCTACAGCTCAGTGGAATGTGGGAGAGTCAGGTTCCAATTCCTGCTCCAAATAATATTTAATTATTTCATACAAGGTGGAAAAGCTTCAACAGGAGACACTCACCTAGGGTGGCCACTCACACATTCACAGAATACCAGACCATCCAGTACTTTTAGTCCCCTACTGGCATGACCCCATCCTCACTGCCATGACCTCACATGTGCAGTGCATGTGAGGTCACACCGCGTGAGCAGACACCATTTTGAAGAGTGCACCACTCTGCCCCCACCAGTGTGACCTCGTATGCCCAACGCTGGCAGCCAAAGCGCTCTTTAAAATGGTATCTCCTGTCCAACACCACATCCGCTTTTGTCTCTGTACCAAATGGGGGACAAATCTCAGAACAGTAGGACTGTCTGGTTCAAACCTGGACATATGGCCTGCCTAAATTCACCCCAGAATGCCCAATAACTAGGGCACTCACCTAGGAAATGGGAAACCTGTTTTCAAATCCATGCTTCAAATCAGAGAGAGGAAGGGCTGTGAACCTGGGTCTCCCATATCTTGGCTGAGATATCTAGCCACTGGGCTATAGGGTATAAAGTGGTGGTGGAAGTGGTCACTATCACCAGCTATGTTTTGGATATGACCTGATCCAGTAGATGTGCTCTAAGACAAGCTCTGGGGACACCTACCAGATTGAGTCCTGTAGGTGGAATAGGCAAAAGAATGCCTAGTTTGAGGATCCCACCATGACTTACGTGTGAGTCGTGCATCAGGAGTGAGGTGGCTGTATGCATGCCTAACAGCAGAAATTTAGGTACCTATGGGACTTTACCAGTGGAAAATTGGGCACCTAGGGAATTTAGGCACTTACAGTGTAAGGTAGTAGCTGAAAGAGGAATCTGAAGATCTAAATTTTGGACTTAACTCCCTTTGTTGATCTAGCCCTTAATTTTCATTGAGGTCGGTGACATTCCTTTGCAAGGAAGGCTAAAAAAGTCTGAAGCAATGAAAAGTAAGTATAAGCTCCTCTGACTTTTCACTTTTAAAAAAATGCTAAATAACCAAAAGAATAGTTTCACTATATAAAGACCAGATGATCATAATGGTCCCTTTTGACCTTAAAGTCTATGAGTCTATGAGTCTATGAGACATGGGCCAAGATTTTCAATAAGGGAGGCCTAAATCCTTATTTATGGTGATGTAGGGTTTACCTTTAGAGTTCCCCCTTGTGCTGAGTAGAGCATTTCCTCTGTCCCTGGTAGTTTCCTCTGGCAGCAGGGGTTCTACAGTCAGACTGGAGAGGGGCTGTGTCTCTTCATCTACAAGTAGGATTGCCACCCATCTGGTTTTTACCCAGACAGTCTGGATTTTGGCTTGTGAGTCCAGGTGCCATTTGACAAGCCCCAGTGTTCAGTTTTTTTGATCTGTGGAAAAGGTAGCAACCCTAAGTGGAAGGAAGGAGGCAGCACAGCAGCAGCAGTTACTGCTTCCAGGGCCAGACTGCTTGTGTGGATCATGGCAGTGCGTGGCCCTGTGCGGCTCTGCACAGCCCACAGGTGGTGGGCAGGCGGCCTTGACCTGCTGGTGAAGATCCTGCAAGTGATGGGGGCCTTGGGAGAAAGAGACAGAGCAGGGGTGGAGCCTTGGGGAGAAGAGGTGGAGCAGGCAGCGGGGCCTCAGGTGTCCAGTTACTAGCCATTAGAAAGGTGGCAATCCTAGCTTCAAGTATTAGGGAGGCAGTTCTCCTCTCTCTCCCCACTTCTGGGATTTAACTATAGTTCAAGTGAAAAAGGCAAGGCTGAGGAGTCTTACAGTCCAGGTTCACCCACTCTCCTTGCAAGGTCACCAAGTCAACTGTCTACAGGATAGAGCTAAGTTTGGAAAACTGAAGTAAAGAAAATCCCTCCTCTTATCCAGAGAGTCAGGCAGCAGAGGATCTTCAGCAGCATGTCTAACAAGCAGTCCTCACTCTGTGGGTTCAGGGAGCTCTATAGTCTGACTCTGCTTCCCACTGAGTGCTACGCCTTACTAAGCTGGGATCCTTTCTTTTAAGGAGTCACCCTTTTTCAGGTCTCAAAGGTGCACTCGGTTGGAGCTGATTGTGCCCAGAGGAGCTTATAAACCCTTCCTGGCTGGGGTGGGAGCCCATTCTACCACAAGGCTCTAACTAATTAGATTTTTAAAAATGTCTTGTGATTTTAGGTGTCTTAATTTTTGGGTGCCCAACTTGAGACATCTTAAAGGGGCCTGAGTTTCTGAGGGCCAGTGCTCAGCAGTTTCTGAATATCAGGTCCCTTTAAGATGTCTCAGGTCGGTCACCCAAAAATAAGACATCCAAAATCAATAGACATTTTGAAAATCTTGGCCCATAAACCCAAAAAATAGCATATTTGCAAAAGGTTGGCTGTTGATATGTTCATTCAAAGATTACTGTATTGGAAGTAACTTGATTCCCTGCTCCTCAACTGAGAGATCCAGCTGCTGGGACCAAGTTAGCTCATACTGTGTCCTTTTTCAAATGCCCCTTTAAATGACTAACTCGTTTCAAACACTGTTGTTGTAGATGTCACATTCTTTTTTTAGTTTGGCTTTTATTTTTGTGACTTTTGTTTTTTCCTGTAGAAAGAAAGACATAATCTTCAATCACATTGATAATGAAAAGTTCATAGATGTTTGTAATAAAGTCTCAACTCTTTAATGGCATTGGAACTCAATAACATTGAAATATAAAGTAGACACTAGATTATACAGACTTTGATTACACCCATGGGAAATTACAAATGTTATATGAGCTGCAAGAGGGCCCCCCTATTGTTCTCTGAATACTGTAGAAACATATTAAAAATTAGAAGACAAAATAATAATGGAAGCAGCATATATTGACTCTAAAACATAACCAAAATATGTTCCCTCCTTTGAACCAAAATCTACAAATATGCAAAATTTCATGACAATTAGATTTACAAAAAGAAATATTCAGACATGTTCACTAAGAGTTAAATCCTCATGCTTAGTCAATTGATTAAGGGCTGAATCTTCTGAGTAGCTGGACGGTGAGGAGTCTTTCCCCCAGCAGCCTGCAGAGCTACTCTACAGAGACTACTCCAACTTACTAGCTGAAATAGATCTCTGCATCCTTACAAATACCCATCCTCGTTCCTCTCCTCTGGTTTGCCTCTGCTCCGCCCTTGCCTGCTCTGCTGGGGGCAAGATTTGCCAGTGCAGAGTATTTGGGGATGGTGATGAAATTGTAATGATCAATTTTTCAGTGGGAAAATAAGACAGAAAGAGGCAGACCCTCAGCAGGTATAAATTATCATAGTTCCATTGATTTTAATAAAGCTATGACAATTTACAGTAGCTGAGGATCTTGCTGAAAAGATTTTTAAAATAAGAATACACTCCTTTGTGACTTGAAATCATTAATTTTACAATATGGTAGATATTTAATCCCCCAGGGCACACAGTCTTTGGTGACCATCTGTGGCAATGCACGCATTTTAAATAAGGGCATGAGCATGCATGTTGTCTTTGCACCCAGGAGGCTAGCAAAATTGGGTTCGAAGTTACAGAAATGAAACAAATTGAAAATTGCAAGAACAAAAGTTATATAAAATATTTCTGAGTCATGAACAAAGTTCAAATAAAATCTATTTGCAATTTATGGAGGAGCATAACTTGAGGCTTTCCTGGAGAATTTTCCTACATTTTTGCTATATATTTCTCTATAGGCATGGCATCTATTAAAAGTGAAGGGTTTTTATGTAATATTAGAAGGCCCACCCAATATTGCAGGGCTTCTGTGAATTGTTCCAATGCCTATAATGGGGCTATCCATGGGAGTAAGAGAGACAGAATCAGACCCAGAGTAATTGGGTTTATACATACCCATAGAATGAATAAACTTTCAGTACTTGGTGGTGGTGTGAGGCCAATCCCTGAGATTCCTTACTGGTTGGAGTAGTGCTCTTTTTTTAACATTGTTTCAGTCATGAGAAATTTTTAAAAAGATGGAAGTACAAAAAGGAAAAAAAGCCTCTCCTGAAGATTGATTGTAAACCTTTTCAAGGCAGTGCCTAGAAGCAAGCAGTTCTTCAGGGAGCATCTATTTCTGGATTGAAATCCAAGTTGCTGATTCCCATTGCTGTTGCATTTTTCAGACCCTCTTGTTATGAGTTTATAAAGCTCTCTTGGAAGAACAGCTGCACGGAGAGGACTGCAGTCCCCACAATGGTTTTCTAGGAGTCATGAATTCATGAGCTCTCCAAACTGAAACAGGCTCAGCTATCTCTTCTTTTTTGAGAACAGCTACAGAGGCAAATAGTGCAGAGTCAAAAAAATCTTGTCATTTAAGAATTTTTGGGCTCTCCATCTTCTTTTCTTGTGAGATGCGAGGTGATAGGGTACAGAGACCCTGACTAAATACCAGTGTGAATGGAGCTAGCTGCATGTTCAGACCTCCCATGGGGGAAGTAATGACACAGGGCCAAGGACTGAAGGACCAGTTAGCCCCTCAGAAGTGTGCTCATTAATGCTACAGAAACAGCTCCATGGTAGTCAGAGAGGAAGAGGACATAAGACTGGCCATACTAGACCAGACCAATAGTCCATCTAGCCCAGTATCCTGTCTCCTGACAGTGGCCAATGCCAGGTGCTTCAGAGGGAATGAACAGAACAGGTAATCATCGGGTGATCCATCTGTTGTCATTCACTACCAGCTTCTGGCCATCAGAGGCTAGGGACGCCCAGAGCATGGGGTTGCATCTCTGACCATCTTGGCTAATAGCCATTGCTGGACCTATCCTCCATGAACTTATTTAATTCTTCTGAAGAGCCACACTCAGTTGCTAGTGGGGTAGTTTGAAGCCTAAGCTGGTTCCTTTCTTCTTGGAAAGCCTTTTATTTCTTTTTTCATAGATTTTCAGGCCAGGAGGGACTGTTATAATCATTGGCTGACCTCCTGAATAGAACAACACAGATTGCATCTGTGCCCCCTAAATCCCAAAAGCCAGCCCAGGGAGAAAAAGTCTCTATGTGAAAGATGTTTATTTGTTGTTAGATCATGCATATTGCCCAGTCCATCAGACGACAAGGTCCTAGGGCCAAATCCTGAAGTAGTGTACATGGCATAAATTACACATTGCTAAATGGGTGCAATTTATCTTCTGTGGGATGGAAGGTCAGATTATAGCGGGAAAAGTAGCCAAATGGAGGGTGTAAGAAAGTATAAGATAAAATAGCTTTATCCATATTTCATCATATATCCTTTAGTGGGGGCTTTTCCTGTCACAACCCTGCCCTTCTGCCCCTTCAGCATGTAAATTATATATTAGTTAAGTGGGTGCAATTTATACTGCCATTTGTGCCATCTTTGCATTTTGCCATTAGTCTTCACTGGATGCACAAAGCTCCTGCAACATTATTTGCAACAGATTTACTAAGTCCCAAAGAAGTAGCTAAACCTCCTGACAGGGCCAATATAAACAGTAGCAGTTTTGGGGAACAGTGTAGCCCATGACTGCAGCGACCCCACAAACTGGAGAGAGAATCTCAGGTTTCATTTTTTTAAAGATGTTTCTAGCCCTTTTTGGTTGCAATGTAAACTGATCATTGGAATTAAAAAATCTGGGGTGAATTTTCCAATAATGTATGGGCTATTTACAGTCCCACCTACAGCCACCCTGTGTAACCAACAGCCATTGATCCTTGGATTTGTTGGTAGACTCCTGACCAATCTGTGGCCAAGGTACTATTCCGTCTGCCTTGCTGGAGCTGGCTCATCTATTGAGCAGTCAATTTGACCTTTGACTAGAAGAAGCAACAGCTCAATAATGTAAGAGACAGTGGAGTGCACTCACCCCAGGACTAAAAGCCAGGTACTCCTGTGTTGTAATCCCCATTGTGACATGCACAACACTTAGTACAATGAACTTAATTTATGTATGCACCTTTATTTTATTATTTTATTCTATATATATATATAGCTGTCTGTCTGGCTGTGTGTGTGTGTGTGTGTGTGTGTGTGTAAGTAAAAGAAAAAGAATGGGACAACAGAGGACACTCTCAGTAGAGAATTCCAGAACTGACTGGACGCCCCGGGGACTGAACCCTTACCCTACAAAAGGCCTTTCTGAAACACAGTTGAGATGCATTGATAGGGAACACTGTATTGTATCTGCTCTATAGAGCAGTCCTACTTTATTTCCAGTGTAATCAGTCTTGCCCCTTCCATTAGCACTGTTTTATTCTGGAGTATAATATAAAGTATTGTGTGATACTGTATTTCTTCTCACAGATACACAGGGTTAGCAATTTAATAAAGTCGTAGATTTTGTGGATGGATGGAATCAGTCATCCAATAAATTCATCTCCTTACCGATGTAAGCAGAGTCTGAATGAGCTCTCCCCTGACATCTAGTGATGAGCTGTGGAAGAGCTGATCTTGTTTGCATGGGCACACTTACCCTGCCTAGATGCACAGCATGATGGGATTGCTTGCCCAAATGATCACTTTTGGCTGTGTTGGATCCCCAGTGTCCTTCTTATTGGGGTGGGAGTAATAAAGGGTTGTTATCCTTGTTGTATGAATCTACGGCAGCAGAACTGTGCCTGGCATAACCCAATTGAGGGACTCACCCTCAACTAAACAGCACTTGCTAGGCAGGGGACATGGGTTCCAAAGCCTAGGGGAGAGGTTAGCACTTGTACCTGCACCTGGTAGTATATGCCCTGCTTAAGGGTCAAATAGATACTATTTGCCCCTTTCTCTGTCTACTGTATAATATAAGAGCTAATTTACACTCAGTTGAGAGTCTTGTTACATGCTGCAGAGCTAAAATCACTGATATCTAGGTCTAAGTGTTAGATCTGCTTTGGGACAGTGTCTCTGATGCAAGAAGCTGCCACACTACCAGCTGAAATCACTGAGAGCCATGTTAAGTGGTGGGCCCTGAAGACATTTTGATGAGCGTCCAGCAGGGTGGCTGGTGGAGAAGTACGGTGAGCGGCTGGCAGAGAGGGCCAGAGCAGAGCCCCACAAAGAGGTGTGGTGATCACCTGGCAGGGTGGCTGGTAGAGAGGGGTGGCAAGCGAGTGCCTGAGCAGCGGAGCGAGTAAGGTGCCTCCTTACCCCCCACTCCACCCAGGGTGGGAGGTGAACTTTGCACATGCACCTCTGACCTCTGGGTCTGCACTGACTAAGGATAGCAACTGTGAGTGGGGTACAGAGAAGGGATGGGCACGTTAAAGGGACTTTTGGGTTGCTGGACTTAAGAACCTGAGGGGAAAAGGACACTGCCCAACTTCCTTGGGGGGGTGGGTCTTTTGCTCATGGTTTATGTGTATGAACCCTTTTTGCAGTGTTTTCCCAAATTAATGCTGAGTTACTTCCCTTCTTTTATTAAAGATTTTTTGCTACACTCAGACTCTGTGTTTGTGAGAGGGGAAGTATTGCCTCTTAGAGGCGCCCAGGGGGTGGTGTATAATTGTTTCAGGTCACTGGGTGGGGGCGCAAGATGTTTTTGTGTTGTATTGTTGAAAAGGAACCTCTAGATACTGAACACAGCCCTTGTTGCTGCCAACTCAGACTGGCAGAAGGGTTATAGTGCAGTTTTTTATTTACCAGCATATACAACAGTGGACCAACTTCTCAGCTGGTATAAACCAGCATTATCTCTCTTGACTAATGGTGTAAAGGTTACAAGCAAGTCAAACAAACTCTCATGCTTCTAGGCATAAGCCAACCTTTAACAAGTGAAGCTTGGGAAGAAACTTTCTTTTTGGGCAGGCTATTCCATATATGCCTACTTCAGGATCACTTGCACCGTCCTCTGAAGCTGCTGGTACGGGCCACTATTGAAGAATGGCTACTGGACTAACTGTACCATTGGTCTGCTACAGTATGGCAATTCCTATGTTCCTGTAGTATCCAGCTGATAGCTATGTAGTGCACAGCTGTATGTGAGTGAAAAAGAACCATATTGTGAATATAATTAACATGAAGTGAATGACAATCTAGTAATCTGGAGTAACTCTTTCAAAGATTTCTCACAGGCAGATTTAAATGTTCTTCTTTTCAATTTTCAGGCATGTGTTTCATATATTGAGGTCATTAGCATATCTAAGAAATCCATTTTATTGTAGTTTATACTGTGTGTTCAGTGTATTTAGTCATCATAAGGTAAATAATTCATAAGTAACAACAGATATGAGCCAACAGTTAACATATGTGTATGATCACAGTACAGAAATGTGTGGGAGAAATTTCAAACATATTTGGCAATTTAATGCATACTTCCACCTTATCTACCTTCAGATATCCCCTAGAGCAGAGGTTCTCAAACTGGGGGTCGGGACCCCTCAGGGGGGTCTCGAGGTTATTACATGGGGGTCGCGAGCTGTCAGCCTCCACCCCAAATTCCACTTTGCCTCCAGCATTTATAATGGTGTTAAATATATAAAAAAGTGTTCTAAATTTATAAGGGGGGGGGTCGCATGCAGAAGCTTGCTATGTGAAAGGGGTCACCAGTACAGAAGTTTCAGAACCACTGCCCTAGAGCTATATATATATTCGATAAGACCACGTTAATACATATAATGATGCAGTTTGCTGTGGCTAATTGATAATAGCATTATTTTGTATGTACCTAAAACATGACATTTGAAATCACACAATCAGTTAATTCCCAAGGACAGGAAGAATTCTCATATTCGGCCATGTTTGTCAATATGAGGACGAACCAGTTCTCTGTATGGGTACATGCACTAGTTCCTAAAAGTGGTAAAATATCATGTCATAGGAAATTCATGCAGGCTATGCTACTGCAGTGTGGTTTATAATCCTCTCATCTGAAAAGTTAAGTATGATGTGATATTATCCAGCACAGGATAAATATGATTCCTGTGTGTTTTACTCTTCTGCCATCTGTGATTTCCTTTTATTAATCCAACCTACTTCAGTCATATGGTTTCAGTAGACTTGAACTGCCAGACAGAAGTGGCATTTGCCTAAATATTTGTTTCTTTTAGGGTTTCATTTGTGTATCTACATTAATAGCTTAGCTCCCTCTCCACCCATTTTGGAGAGGAGCAGAAACACTCTCTTCCTCTCCTCACAATCTCCCACACTCATCCTTGGAGACTTCAGCTTCCATGTTGATGACCTATCCTGCCCCTTAGCTGCATATTTCCTCGCGCTCACCCCTTCATTTGACCTGCAGCCCTGGTTTAACTGTCCCACTCATTAAAAAGACCATTTACTTGACTTGGTCTTTACCAAGCATTGCTATCTCTCTGATCTCTCTGTTGCTCAGTTCCCTCTCCCCAACCATCACATGGTCTCTTTTAGCAGCACTCATCAGCCCTCCCCATTTCCCCAGTGCCTTGTCTCTTAGCCTTTCTGCTGACTTCCAGTCCATAAGCATTGATAACATTGCATCTCCTCTCAGACCTCTGTTCCAATGATATGGTTGTTGAGTCTCTCCATGCTTCACTCTCCTCCACCTGTGACTCCTTTGCCCTTCTCTCCCACAGTCAGGTCCACTGTGGCTCATCCCCTACCTCAGCTTCCTCTGCTGTTGCTCTTTCACTGTGGAGCATCTCTCGTGGAAATCCTGTGACCTCCACTACACATTTGTTCTTTCCTCCTTCAGTTCTGCCATCTTCCTTGCTAACCAACTCTACTTCTCCAACTTAATTGAATCCCCTGCACACAATCCTAACAACCTTTTCTCTGCATTGATTCAATTCTCAATCCCTCCCCTCCTGGGAGAGAACTTGAAAATAGTATTACATGCCTAAATTCCAGTTTTTATGCATGTATCTGACAAGCATGTTTTCAATGTCACCTCTGATGTATTGTTTTCTTCATTTGCACTGTACCAGGTCATTGTCTTAGAATGTAAGGACTTTAAGGCATGGGTAGATGTTTAGCGCAGTCCTATTGCACAATTCCGTGCGCATCTAGAATGCCATAATCAGTAATAATAATTACCGGTATACTGTCATCCTGCGGTGAAGTTTGCAGAAGGGTGACAGATGTCCTGCAAAACTCCCCTAAATTCACCTGGTGGGTTATATGTGGGACCACACAGAATGCAAACTGCAGATCCTGGGTCCCCTTGGGAAAAGGAAGTTGGAGCCCCACTGAGAGCTGATCCCTCCATGGTGATGACTGGATCCCTTCTTCTTCATGGCAGCATGGCTTCTCTAAGTTGCCAGTGGATCCTCTGTCCATAGCTGGTTAAACAGTTCCTTTTGCTTAGGGGGCTGAAGGCACAAAATAAGAGTTAATGTTGTTTGAAACAGCATTAACTCGTGCAGATATATGAGTAGATATCTATACAGATTAAGGGAACATGACACACAGAGTAGCTGCTTCTCGGGCACATTGCCTCCTAAAATAGCGACAAATGTCACTTCTTTAAAGTCTGATAACTCAAGACTTTCTAGGACCAGAAGCAAATGCTATGTGTCCCTCTGGAAAACTAAGAAGCCTCTCTTTCCAATGGTATAAATCTTCCAATTCTCCCTCTACAAAGTACAGGATCTTAAACCTAACACTGATCCAGGACTCAGTATTGCTCATCCTAAGGGTGAGGCCCAAGCATTTTTGGGTGAATCTCCATATGTTTTTGGGAAAGGAAGAATCTTTTCTCATGGCAAATTGATTTTTTTATGATGGTGGTTATAAGAAGTTGCTCAGAATTTGATATGTGAGAAATAAGCCAGGGGATGAACTGGTGGGCAAAGTGGAGGTGAAGCAGTAAAAGGTGCATGATACATGCACTGTATCTCAAAAATATCACATTGATGTGGAACATATGGGAAGTTTATATGGTGGTGCAACAGGGTGCCAGGAACTACATCCTGCATGGAGATGCAAGACTGTGTTGATCCACTCTGTTAGCAGTTAAAATCCTGTAGAAAGCTGAGAAGTAACTTCTGATGACTCATTGTGGCAGACACAACCTTTTAACTCCACCAGGATATAAGAGAGGTAGGCGTGAAACTCTGGTTAAAAGGAACTAGTGATAGAGACATTTCCACATGGATGTCTTGGGGATAAAAGTGTAGGCTTTTAATATTGCTTGAGGTATCAATAAAGGCAAACTTTTTTGAGGGGGTGCATTTGACATTATGCATCGTGTATAGATTTTCTGTGGTGCCAGGCTGGAACACCACTTACTTACAGAGGGGTATAATATTTGGGATGTCCTGCATAATTCATGTGTGGCTTTGATATTTATGAGTAATTCAGACATCAGAGCCTCAAGTTAGATAAAACCTTTATGCCACAACTTCTTATCCCATATGTGTGTATGTGCATCTCTCCTTCTTTTAACTATGGTGCTGCTATTCATGTGATAACCTTGTAGCCATTTTACCTGCACTCTGCCCACTAATCCATCTCTGCTGCTGACATTACAAACTTCTGAACAGCTTTCAAACACCCACCTAATGCTGGTGTAGATTGTATTATGGTAGCACCTAGAGGCCCAACTCAGGGACCAAAATCCATTATATGAGATATGGGAGACATAGGTTATAAAAAAAATCTCTCCCCATGATGAAAGACAACAGATGTATCATTGTGGAAAGATAAAAAAACAGTGAAACAGGCATGATTAGCACAAAAAGCAGCAGGCCTAGCCAATATCAAGTGTTTTTGACAGAGATGAATTTTAAGGAGAGATTATAAGGAAAACAATCATAAAATCATAAGGCTGGAAATCAAGAGATCATCAAGTCCAGTCCCCTGAACCAAGGCAGGACCAGGTTAACCTAGATCATCCCTGACGTGTTTGTCCAACCTTTTTTAAAAAGCTCTAATGATGGGGATTCCACAACCTCCCTTAGAAGCCTATTCCCGAAAGTAACTACCGTTACAGTCAGAAAGTTTTCCCTAATATCTAACCTAAATCTCCCTTGCTGTAGACTAAGCCCATTGCTTCTGTCAGAACCTCAGTGGACATGGAGAACTGTCCTCTCTATAATAGCCATTAACATATTTGAAGACTGTTATGTAGTGGCTTTTGGGATATTACTGGGAAGCTTTTTCCATACATAAGGAGCATGAAAGAGCATGAAATTGCTTGTTAGAAAATTGGACTAATGGGCAATGAAAGTTTGCATTGTTGACACAGCAGTGGTAATATAACCAAGTGATCTGAGCGTCTGATATTTGGTTGTTTACCAGGGCTAGAAACAGGTGGGAAGGTGGCTCCCAGCTCCGCTCCAGGAACATAGAGTACAAATTTCTAGTCCCATTATACAGTGAGATATTGGATTTTAAATCTGTTGCTAGTCCAAAACTGAATATTGTCCATTATGTTCTTCAAACTGTTGTAGCTGGGAAAGGTGAGATGGGTCACACCAGCTCCTTGATAGCCACCCACATAAAAGAACCACCAAATATATTATTTTTCATCTGCTTGCAAAATTCTTCCTCTCAATTCTTCCTCTTCTAGCCTCCACCACTAACGTCTTTGGGCCCTGCCCTATCAGAGGGTCATGTCATTCAAACCTCACCTTGATATAAAATAATCTTTCTGGCAAATCAACAGACCCTTCTGGCGACTTCCTTCTCATTGCTGTGATATGGCTGGTGACAAATAAATAAAAACCCACCAGATTTACTAGTAACTTTCCGCCCCCCGCCCCCCAACAGATTGTTGCTAGGACAATACTGATTTGTAAACCATTTGGGTTTGCAGAGTAGTTTACTTTAAAATTGCACTGGACCGTAGTTTGCTCGCAGAAACCCGTCCAAGAGTCCGGTTCACAGAAAAGTGATTTCATTATGAAGCATTAAGGGAGTCGGCTGCTGCAGGAGACTTTGGAAGCAGCACAGGGACACTGTCCAGATTCTCCACTGCATCCTCCCGAGCCTTAAAAGCCGTTTGTAATCCCACGCTCTTATCCTGATTCTGAACTGCAGGAGTCTACAGCTTCCTCCGAGCAAAGAGCGAGGCTCTCCCTAGCGCGTGAGTACCGTAGATCACAGTAGAAAAGAAAGGCAGGGTAGAGCTGTCCCAAAAGTGCCCCCTCCGGTGCGAGTTGAACTACTCCTGGCTGCGGCGGCTCCCCAGCGCCCCTCACCTCCCATGAGCTGTGTGGTGCGACAGCGCTGAAAGGGGGTCAGGCTCCAGCGAAGGAAAACTTCCACGTGGTAAAGCTGAAGAATAATGGGGCTCCAATAAAAGTGTTTCACAAACTTCCAGGTGACCGATCGAATTTCCACGCTGTGCTTCATGGGGACAGGTGGCTGGCATCCAATGTACCTGACATACAATTGTCAGTGTAACCAGCAATGATTTGCTGTGACACAGAGGCTGGTATTTCTATCTACATTCGCAAGAGCGGGGTTGATTTCCAGACCGTCAGTGACCTCTAAGTACCCTATCGCAAATAACACCGGGAATGTCAGAATCCACCGTCAGAGTAGTTTTCCAGTTACAACGATAATGCTTTTTATCAAATGCTATGGTGGACCTGACTCTGCAGGGATCTCCCAAAAGATCCTGCTTCCAGCAGCAGTCTGGCTTTACACATTAAGCACGTGTTTCATTTATATCATAAAGTTTCTGGGCATTTATTTAATTATGTGCATGCATACGTTGCCGCAGAGCAGTAAGAGAGCTACTTTAAGTAGTGAATAGAGCTGGAGCCGTATCTGTATTGCAGCAGGTAGAGCTGAGCGCTAGGACCTCGGAGAATCCTCCCAGTAGCAATCAGGACTACCTTAAACCCAGCCCAATGCCTCTTCCTGCGCCACTCTGCGTGCTGGATGGAGATCCACAGTCAAGAGCTGCAGCTCAGTGCTGGAGTACAACATTTCACAGGGAGCCCTGCAGAAGCAACACCTGTTTCGAGCCAGCCAAGAAAGACACAAGCACTTGTACGTTTCTGCTTTGCTTGTGGATCGTCAATAATTCTAAACCAGCGGACATCTGCTGAGCCTCCTGAGAATTCTGGATAATAGATCTGGACGTCAAAAGTTTTTTTCTTTTTTTTCTTTTTCGGATTTATCTCCGCCAACAACGTGAGATTCCCCCGCCCCCTTGCAGGATTCATGCTGATGTATGCAGTCTGTTATAGAGTAAAAACAGCGCATGCCTTTCTGGAGTCAGAATCCATAAATCCTGACGTAGCCTGTGCATCTTAAAAAAAAATCCCTATAACGCCTAGGTATTTAAGTTGCTATGGTCATTCTTATCTTAAACCAAATGGAGAAACTACGGATTTTTTTCCTTATTACAGTTGGATGGGCTGAAGACCTTACTGCTTGCTAAGAGCTGGGGATATATATACATATATATAGATATACACATATATATGTTTATAAATATGTCAGTGTGTGAGTATAAAGTGGTGGTTTCTTAGACTAACAGGGGTTTGACCTTGACCCTGTACCAGTCAAAACAGAATATTACTTTTATTTATGCATTTAATGGATTGAAGAAAGAACATTTTCTCTGTAACTGCAATAGGGAGGGGAAGTGGAGTGGATATACCCAATCTTATATCTCCTGGGTTTGGCACCATTATTGTTTATTCTTGTTCTCTAAAAACAGAATCTTCTGATGGCTCCCTTAGGTGAAGTTGGGAACTATTTCGGTGTGCAGGATGCAGTACCCTTTGGGAATGTGCCCGTTTTGCCGGTGGATAGTCCGGGTTTGTTAAGTGACCACCTGGGTCAGTCTGAGGCAGGTGGGCTACCCAGGGGGCCTGCAGTCACGGACTTGGACCATTTAAAGGGGATCCTCAGGCGGAGGCAGCTATACTGCAGGACTGGATTTCATTTAGAAATCTTCCCCAATGGTACTATCCAGGGAACCAGGCAAGACCACAGCAGATTTGGTAGGTATTATCATTAACCCTTTAGTGGTCATGTGATGAAATACTGTGATAGAACTAATAAAAAGACGGGGGGAAACGAGACGGGAGGAGAATGATTTATTGTTATGACGGGCCAGCTAAAGAAATGTGTACGGAAATGCAGATACGCGGGTGGCACAACTGCAGCAGCCAAAGCAGCGGCACTTGCAGTATTTTTAGTAGTAATATTTTCTAGCTCTAAGTTATGCCTAAAGGTAGAGAGAGAGAGATACTGGGAGTTTTTGTTTATTGTTCAGGACGCTTCTACTGAATGGGCTGATTTCAGGAGTTTAAAGGGTTTTTAATCAGTAACTACTACAATTTAAAATCCACTGAGTTTCCTGAAGGGAGTGGCTCTCAGTCTGTAGCCACTTTTATGGAAGGATTTAAAAAATATCTTAAGTTAACTACCCGAATTATAAACGGATCGTCTTGATTTTCAGTGAGGGATCCACCAGCAGACCCTCCTTGTCCGCACAAGATCTCTCTCTGAATGATCTCTGCGTGCATAAAACAAGATCTTAGTCATGAAATAAGAATAATGACAATACATTGTAGGAGGTAGGAATTATAGGGCGCGCAGGTATCCAGTTAAGACTGGTGCCTGTCATTTTCCATAAGCATGCAGCAAAATGTGGGCTCTCTGAGCTATGTGTGTAAAGCTGGGAGCTAATTTTAAAGAGCATTCCGTGGATTTCATTTCCAGAGGTCGCTATTTGTGACTCAGCATTGAGAACTGGAGGGCTTATGCCTTCATCCACTTTTAAGAGCCTGTGCGCCCACACGAAGGCAAATAGGCCTGGAGCTACCCTCCTGGCAGTGTAATTTTAAAGACTCTGTCGGGAGCATATATAAAAGTAGCCGAGTCACTTTGGATGGAGTGACTTATTGTTTTTTAAGGAGGGTGGTGCCTTCGTAGCTATCCAGTCTTCCAGGCTGTTGGAAGGAGTTAACTTATGAGTGAACCCACCTGACAGCACTTAAATTAGGTCGTAAAAACAAAGTCCTGTGGTGGGTTTTTTTTTCTCCCCTTCATGTTTTAATGCCAGATGTTGAACAAGATCTAAATTGTACTTTATTGCTTTGTGGGTCTGTTTAGATAATACCAGTGTTGTAAGGGATGATCTCCAAAGGTATTCGAGGGAGGGCGGAGAGGATTAAAACGTGCACTGTCACCTTATAGCAGCCGGTGTCAGACTTTTCTGTCTGATAATTTAACGTTGTTTCCGAACACCCTCCTTCAGTCACACACAGCAGCACACCGCTCTCAGAGCTCGCAGCAGCAGCTAACTGGCAGGGCTTTCCCTGCTTTATGATTGTTTTGCTAAAAGATTTGCAATTTTATACACAAACACACGTACAGAGGAAGTAACACCCGTTGTCTGGCCGAAACTAGGATGAAGACAATAAAATAATACGGGCAATGCAGCAGGGCTTTCCAGCCTAGCCGAAACTCTGGACGAAAGTTGAGAGAGGGCTTGACAGTAATATCTGCCTGATTGTTGCACTCTCCCCGCCCTTGCCGTGGGTGCGCACACACACAGGTTAGCTAAAGACCCCGGGAGCAGGCTGTGTGTTCCCGGACGGAGCTGAGCTGGCACCTTTGCAGAGCACGGGGAAGCACTTTGCCAGAGAGCGGGAGCAGGCGGCTCGGGTGTGTTCCGAGGCGAGCTGGGCTCACGCCGCTAGCAGGTGTACGGCGGCCGCACGGCGGCGGCTGCTATTTCGCGCGTCAGCCTGGGCCGTAGCAGGAGGGACTCTGCAGGGTCCTACACCCCTCCGGGTTCCCCCCGTTCGGAGGGGCGCTGCCAGCTGGTCCTGCCCAGCGCGGCGGCGGGGACCGCGTTGTTCGAAGCCTGTTTTCTTGCCCGGCGCCCGGGTTTGCCGCCGTAGTGCTGGGGAGCGAAGCGGAGCCGTTGTGAGGGGGCCGCTGCTCTAGCACTGCGGCGGGGCTTCGGCGGAGGAGCTCTTTGCCTTCCCGGCAGTTTGCCGAAGCAAAGCGCGGGGCCAGTCTCCTGCCCGTTTGCAGGCAGGGCTGTGGGGGTTTGCAAAGGAGGGTCCCGGGGTGGAGGCGCTGGGAGGAGATCCTGGTTCGACTTATGGTGGGGCGGTGTTAGCTCCTTGTAGGTGTACCAGGGCTGGATGGCATCCCTGGTGCCCAGGCGAGCGGGCGCTTAGTAAATGTTGCTGACCTGAAGTCTCCTTTCCATCTTCTAGGTCAGGGACGTCCTATGCCGCACGTACAGCCAGGTCCTTCCTGTCCCAGAGCTAGCGGGACCCCACTGGGGCAGCCGTGGGGTGAGGGCTGGCAGCGGAGGTTTGGGGGCAGAGCCAGGAAGTTCCTCAGGAAAAGGGAGGGTAAAGGGGACCAGAGGCTGTTTGTGAACCCCCCCCCCCGCGTGCGCTCTGGGAGCCCCGCTTTGCCCCAGAGGAGCCCTCAGCTAAAAAGTCGACTTTGGGATGCAATTTTGGAGGCGTGCCTATGGTATGCCATGACTCCAGCTCGCCTGTGTGCTGGGAGCCTTAATAGTTTGTATTTTTACAGCCAAACGTACACCTTAAAGAATCGCGCAGTGACAGCAGAATTAGCTCCCCCCATGCCATCCCATGTGATCAAAGCCTTATCTCTCTGGGGTGACAAAGGATTTTTTTGATGCAGTCTCCTTTGCTCTAGGGCATTTGGTAGACAGTGGAGTCATTGTAAATTCAGTAACTCTGGGACAGTGAGAGGCGTGCCCTCTGCGTCAGCACCGCACTGCATGCACAGCATTAAAAACCCAGGAATATGCAGTGGAGGGGTTGGGGGGGGGAGCTGCTGAGAGGTGACCTCCGCTTCGGGACCCGCAGCCACAAAGAAGCGCAGCAATCAGCATCCGTACCAGCAACAAGGGAAGGAGGAAGCTCCTGCAAACCACCCACTCGGCTGTCTATATAAGTCACCCGTGACCGCTGCGAGCCTGCAACTGGGTTAGGCTTGGGATCCGAGTTTTGTTCAGGAGAAAGGTGTGTGTGGGCGCAGTGTGTTTTATAGAGCTACTTCGGGACCAGCCAGAGTTGAGCCTGTGGGAGGCAGGGGGCAGGCTGAGGTGCTCGTCAAGGCGGGGAATAATAAATCTAGCGGGCTTTCTTCCCCTTGTGGAGACCAGTGATCCACAGGGTGCTGCATGGCCTGACCTAGAGCATCTCTGCAGCAATCCTTGGGCAGTGGCTGCAGTGTATGTGACTAACATCCTTTCCCCTGCTGCCCGCCCGGCTGAAGGGGGGGTGCAGACAATAGCTCCAGAAACAGGAGTGGAAGTAGCAGCAGAAACAGCTTCTGGCACTTTTCCCCTCCTCCTCCTGGTGCTGTGTATATGGGATCTCGTCTCTCTCTTTTTTTACCCCCTCCACTCACTTCTTGGAAGGGACTGGGCTGGGGAGAGGGCTGGCATTGTCTTAGAATCCTTTAGTCTTAGAATCATAGAACCATATGGTTAGAAGAGACTGCAAGGGTCATCTAGTCTAACCTCCAAGATGCAGGAATTGTTATGTCTAAATCATCCAAGACAGGTTTCAGAGTAGCAAGACAGGTGGCTATCCAGGGATGTCTAGCCTGAGTAAGGACTACATTCCAGGGGCCTGGATGAGAAATAAAGGACACCAGAGAGAGGAAAGCAACAGAGGGTCCTGTGGCACCTTTAAGACTAACAGAAGTATTGGGAGCATAAGCTTTCGTGCCTTGCATCTGAAGAAGTGAGGTTCTTACCCACGAAAGCTTATGCTCCCAATACTTCTGTTAGTCTTAAAGGTGCCACAGGACCCTCTGTTGCTTTTTACAGATTCAGACTAACACGGCTACCCCTCCGATACCAGAGAGAGGAAAGGAAGCCTGCAAGAAAAAATGTTCCCATTTTCTCTCTTCCCCTCCCCCCGTTACTGACTGCTGCTCTGTGTGTGTGGTGGCGATGATGCAGCAGCACCACCCCCAGAAACGTTGTAACACCTCTGGATGCAGTAACTACAACAAAACATAGCATCTTTGGAACTGCAGCTGAGTTGCAGTTGCCACTGACCAATACCACCAGCAATTTTGCCAGCTATTTTAAGTTATCTAGGGTCAACATGCTCTGTCAAAGCCTGAGGGGCCCTCCTGCCTCTTGGGGAGTTGTAGCTGCTCTCTGGTGTTTTAATTGGCCTAATGTGGCCATGTAGGAAAAGAGAGGTGACAGCTGTGACTGGCAGGCAGTACTTCCTAGCTGAAATGTTTGTTCCAGCTGAGTGCCAAAATCTGAGCTTTCCAAAAGCGGACAGTAGGTGTCCAGAAAGAAGCTGCAGCAGCAGGGCTGCTCCAGTGATCTGTAGGGATTGGGGGAAAGCCTGAGAAATCCCCCCCCCCCTTCTCTTTCCTGTATTCCCCTTCCCATTTTGAGCTATCTGTTTCATGAGTCTGAACTTCAGTAACTTCATAGCCAGGGAGTATATCTTTTTTCCTCCTCTCTATTTTTTCTGTGGAAGCATTATCACCTGCTAAATATATTAGAGCACAGTGCTATTTACCTAGCTCTTTGGCTCCAGGTCCTTTGTGGCTTCCCTCCTCTCTGCTGGGCACCTCATTACCTCCTCTCTGGAAATTTCACAAATAACTCGCTGATGGCAATGATGCTTATTTACTGTATTGGTGATTTATGACATTTTAGGGTGTTAAGTGGAAGCCACATGTGCCTCGGTCCTGCAATATGAAAAATAAATAACTATATTGAGTGAAAAACAGAAATGTACAAAGGGTGGGACAAACAGTCCCTAGCTGAAAGGTATTCATTATTTAAGGCCAAAGAAAATACATTTGTAGTTCCAGTCTTTACTATTGTGTATTAGACTAGATAAAAGTTGAATTTATTCTGCAAAAGGTATACCTGCTCACCTCCCATGACATTGGTAGGAATTGCTCTACATGGTCAGACAAATGGTCTATCTAGTCCAGTATCTCTAACATGGTCTAGTATTAGATCGTTTAGAGGAAGGTGCAAGAAATCCTGATGCAGGCATTTGTGGAATAACCTTCCCACAGGAGAAGTTTCTTCCCAACTTCCTTAAAGAGAAGTTGGATTCTGCCTCGAAACAGAAATACTCAGTGTCTGAGAATAAGATACTCTCACATTTTAGAAAATTATATCTTCATTTTGGAGGCTGTCAGATTTTTTACTACAAATGGGGCCTAAGCCTCAAAGTTCAGAGGTGTAGTGTCCTGGTATTTTGGTTTGGACTACTCTCATTTTGAAGGGAAAATATCCCTTTTAATTTACTATCCGATTCAACTTGTAAGTACTACGTGTACATTACACAAACTAAAGTGAAAATATTCACAAGGGCATAAGGCCAAATCATGCAATCCTTAAACTGGCAAAACTCCCAATGAAGTCAATGAGAGTTTTGCTTGAGTGTAAGGACTGCAGGGTAGGCCCAAAATAATCTCTTGAAGTACTCTAGTGTGTAACATATAATACTAGTTGTGAATGGGCTTGTGTATTTAAAATATTCAGATGGCTCTATTGCAATCTCAAATATGTGGGTGTTCATTGCCAGTTACCTTGAAAAATCTGCTACTGTGCTGCAATAGAACATATGACTGCCCTTCTCCCCCACCCTCCAGACAGTCAGCAATGTGCACCTAAATATTTGAAATTAGAGTAGCAATTAAGGTTATGCTCCACTTTTATACATGCTCAACATTACTAACTTAGAGCTACAATATGGAATGCTATACACTTAATATAAGAGTTGGCTCATTTAAAATTCCCTGGTAATGTATATCAAGTAATATGATAGTTCAATGAAAGCCTTACAGAAGAAGCCTCATTAACAAGATTTGGAAGTATTATATATGCAATGATAAGGGGAAAGTTTTAATTGTTTCAATGGGCTGATTGTGTCTGAAACACCACCATAAATACTGTATGTTGCATGCCATCTCTTGTTATTTCAAAGACAAAATTCCATAATTACCAAATATTTCCCCACTACATTTGTGAAGCCCCCTCTCTATGTACATATGTACAAAGCAATTTAAAATATATAGGCCTTAATATGTCAGGGTTATCAAAACTGTAAACATACAGTGCAGTGCTGAATAATATATAAAGTAATGATCAATAGTCCCTTACAGGGAATACATTTCATCTTTACATTATCTTGGCTACAAAATTTCCCCATAGGCTTTGACTTATATTTTATTATATTTATGTGGCTCATGCCTGTTATTGATTAGTGCACAGACTATTTTGTGAGAGATGAAAAATTAATTGTTCATAAATCCATGAAAGTACTTATTAGCCAGATAAGCCTCACAGTGCAATATTACATCATTATTTTATTGTTTTATGTAAATGTAATTTCCAATAAGCTTTTTTTAGATACACATTCTAAAAATTTCTTGAAAATGCCTCTCTACATTTTATCGTATGGCTCAGAAAGTAGCTTAATGCAGCAATATGCTTCTTTTTATTAATGTTGCAGTATAGTTGTTATGAGATCATAGTAGTCTTGCACCAATACTCCAAAATGAAAAACGATGTCTATTTTGTTCCACTGAAATTCTAGATTTGTATAAGTCTTGGGTGGTAGCATCCTCGTTGATGAGGTAAGCAATTTGCAGGGAAGGGAGCGGAAAAAACCCCAGAACCAGGTGACTTGGTGTTGCAGATACTCGCTGTACCATGCACGTGCACGCTGAACTCTGGGAACTTTGCAGAAACAGTGTTTCCCTGCAGAACAGTCTGATCTGTAGTGCACAAATGCCTCTTTGGGAGATTAATGTAAAATGTACAAAAATCATTTATGCAGGTTTATTTGGAGCAGGAATATTTAAATTTTCAAAGTTAGGATGAGTAAAAATATCATCCCAGAGAGTTAGATGAATAGTTTGTAGACAAATGTGTGTGAGGCTCTGGACTGCACCTCAGATTTTCATTTCTCAAGTTTTTGGAGGACTACGCTGTGAGTAGATTTCTTTCCATGTATGTATTCCTCATTCGATGATGCTTGGAAATAAATGCTTCTCATAGCAAACAACATTTTATTTTCCTCTTGCAATTTTTATTAAAACATGTTTTTAGGGATTTATTTGGCAAAACAAATTTCATAGCCAAAATTAACATGATTAAGGAATCTCTGAATACTTTACATTTTTTCTTTGAATTTATTGTTTGTGGTGCAAATCAGGATACTGATAAACATTATGTAATATGACCATGCTGGAGAGTTTTGTTTAAAAAATGCTGGGAAAGGTTGAGAATAATCTCTTGGCTTGACACCCTTATGCTATCTGCAATGCATCATTCTAGTAGAGGCTTAGGAGAGTTAACTGTTTCACATATTGTGTATTTTAAAACAACACATTCAGTAGCTCTCCTACTTGTTGGAGAGACAGCCCTAAAGTGGAAAAACAATTTTGATAATATTTCCTTGTCAATTAGTGATCAATCAAAAGCAAATAATCTTCAAATGGAAACATCCTGTACATTTCTTTTGTTCTGTATTTTGCAGGTATACTGGAATTTATCAGTATAGCAGTGGGCCTGGTCAGCATTCGAGGGGTAGACAGTGGACTCTACCTTGGAATGAATGAAAAAGGAGAACTGTATGGCTCGGTAAGTTCCTTACCAGTTTCAAAAATCATGCTCTCATCTGATTGCATTAATTATTATCAGTGTTACAGTAGCTCCCAGAAGCCCTAATGAGATCTCAGGTCCATTGTGCTAGGCATTGTACAAACCCATAGTCGCTGCTTTAAATATTTTACAATCTAATTTAAGACAAGATGGAGCAAGTCAATGTAATAAACAAGCGGGGAGGACAGTGGCAGGGAAGAGTGATTATATAGACAGACTACAACTTAAGTTTTTTTTTTTTAAATGATAGGAAGTTTTTTAATGTCCCTTGGTTATAAATGATCATGGCTAACAGGCCATTTACAGTAGGCATTGTAGTAGAAGTTGGTCATAAGGAAGGATTTTAATTAGGACAAGGTGGCTGGTTTGTGGATATATTGGGGGAGCTCTTTTCAGACATAAGGGATGTATGGAGAACCAGTGATAAAAGTTATCGTCCTTGGAAGGGGCAGCAGAAGTTCCAAGAATGGAGAGGTAGGGAGAGGCTAAATTATGCAGGGCCCTAAAAGCGAGGAAAAGAAGGTTGTTGTTGTTGTGTTTGAAAACTTGGCAAGATTGTGAGAGAGAGGGGCAGGGAGGGTTTGAGGAGGGAGGAAAAATGGTGTCTAGGGATTTCCAGCGTGGGAGTCAGAATGAAAAAGTAGTGAAGGAGGGTGGCAGGACTGATGAAGGAGAGAACATGAATAGATGAAAGTTGTGTAGTCACTGGGCTTCCTTCAGAGGCAGGAGGAATCAGATACTGGTGATGAGCAAGAGCTAGGGATTGCTGGGACAGGCCTTGCAATGAGAGGGAGAAAGGAGTTGAAGGTGGTGGAGAGTCTGGCATGGCACTGAGGATGAGATAGGAGAGTCAGGAGTTAGTCAGTGAGAAAGGGATTGGGGAAGAGTGAGGTGGGTAGTAGATGACCGCTACAGGGAGGGGATAGGTGAGACGTGTCAGAGGAAATGTTTGAAGGAGCGAGGTAGGGGCTGTGAGCACAAAGAGCGGGAGAGAAGAAGCCCAGTGCCCCCAACATGTGTTCCATTGGGGATGATTTGGGGTGGGGAGTGCGTAGAAAAGAAAAAGCTTCCACATGAGCAGCAGAGTAGTTTCCAAGGGAGATCCTGGTTTCATCCTCTGTCCTCTGACACCATGCTCCATGAGAGCAGGGAGATAGGAGTCAGGGATGACTGCCCTTTTTTTGGAGATGGAGCAGGATGAGAGAAGTGGGGCTTGAGGGGTGTGGGAGGAGAGTCCAGAAGGACAGAGGCGATTAAATGGGCAATCTTAAGAAATAATTATTGTGCAATTGATCAATAGTCCAAAGAACCAGTTAAGTTATGAAGCAGTTATATGGCTGAATTATGCAGAGAAACAGTAATATTACTGTTTATTATGAGGTGAATCATTTAAGCAGATAAACATATGTCCAATGAACCAATTAAATTATGTTACACTTTTCAGATTTTATTTAAAGCAAATATCTAAGGATAACAAAAGGAAAATAATTTTAAAATGACTCCTTTTTACTGATGAGGCTTTAATAAATGGATTTGGGAAGTTAATTTTAGTAATATGACAGAACTTTTCTATGTTAGGTTTGTATTCTATGTTTGTATTATAATGTCACACTGAACTAGTGTGAATGTTTCTTCAAAGTTATATTTTAAAAAAATGGAGCCCTTCAGATTGGATGATTGCCAGACTGGGGAGTTCCATTTTTAAATGCATGACAAGAGATTGCCTGTCCTCATACTACAGAGATGCAGCATACCAAAGATTGATGATAATCAAATTGTATTACTTTCAATGAAACAAGATCTAATGGCTACTCAGTGTTATGATACCCAAAAGCCTTGTCAACACTAGCAAAATTAGTACCCATATTTCAGCAACTGCCAGCTACTGTGCAAATGCTAGTGGACACAGGGCTCAAAGCAGGTTTTTATGACAGTGTCAAAAGTGCCTAGTCTACATTAGTGTAATAGTATCAGAGCAGGTGCATTTCTGCTGGTTGTTATTGTTAACAGGCACTAACTTTGCTAGTGTAGATGCAATGAGAGGGAAGAATATGTATGTACATTGAAATATCTCTGGATGAATATTATAAAAGGTGTGAAGTGTGTCCAATACTTCCAAATCAACTGCCTTAAGGCACATATCCTCCCTTTTTTGTGTTAAAAGGCATGGAATTTGAGGCCTTATCCTGAGATATCTTTAGCACCACTGGAGATGGGACAGGTGGCAGAGTAGAACACTCAGGGTATGCGACTACTGACAATTCTCACAGAAGGCAAGAAATTGCTGGGAACAACAGTGTCAGTTTTGGCAAATCTTGACCCATCCATGCTCCCTCTGGCTTTCCTAAAGCAGAGCCTCTTAGGTATATCCCCACTAGCTATTTGTCTTCCCCTCTTCACAATATGTAAGCTTCAAAAGGAGGAGCTCCTCCATCATCATCATCACCACCACCACATGTAAAATCTTAAATGCCTGTAAAATGATTTTTCTTTGTAACAAGCTGCTCTCAGGTAGGAACATGCTATGTAGAGTGGCTGTTTTCAGAGTCCTCGTCTCTACCCCCATGTTCTGGCCTTGACCATGCAAAACTGAGTATTTGTGTTGCAATTGTGGAGAGGTCAGATGTAGTTCTCTTTGGCCGTAATTGGGAGGCTGCTTTGTAGTAACTTTTCCTTCTGTGCAGCTACTTTGTCCCTTCCATTCATGTTGACTCCCCTATGATTCCCCTTCACAATAGAGCACATGCAACAAGATGAGATTTAATATAGATATAAGTTAAGTTTTGATACTGGAAGAGGAAATGAATATCTGTGTTTGTCTGTAAATTATTTGTCTAGAAAATAGCTAATTTGATTAAGACCTACATGAAATAATCTATAGAAAACTAAGCATGACCTTGCACGACAAAAGCATTGTGTGTTTGAAGAGATATATATTATAGTGTGGGTGTATTGCTTAGGAAGGTGGTAATACCTTGCTACAGCATCTTGTCAGGACTTCATCTGTGTTATTATATGCACTTCTGGTTTGTTCCTGTAAATTTGCAAGGACATATACAAAAAATCCAGAGATTGGCAAATAAGACATTTTGAGAAGAGACATTTTCATAGTCCACAGAAAATAACTTGGTGTAGGTACGAGGGCATAATGTCACATTCCATAAATACCTTTCAGACTACAATGTAAATAAAAGAAGAGAATTATTTAGTCTCTCAAATGGTAGGACAAGGAGCAAGGAAACTAAGTGAGAAAAAGTTTAATCTATATGTTAGGGGAAAAAAAGATCTTAAGAGCAATTGGGCTAGGTAAGTAGTCAAAACATCACTGCAGATATGCAAGAACAGGACAGAAAAAATACTATTGAAAAATAATGTCACCTTGCAATAACACTTAGCATCTTTGATCCTGAAAAATCCTAAATGCCTTAGACTTCACTTCCCTTCACCACCACTGAGAGATCAGCCTATCATGGGAGCGGGAGCAGGGAAGTCTTTAGGTACCAACCTCATTGCACAGCATAATGGCCCATCAAGCCCAGGATCCTGCCATCTGGAAGTGGCCAATGCCAGGTGCTTCAAAGGGAATGAATAGAACATACAATCATCAAGTGATCCATCCCCTGTCATCCAGTCCCAGATTCTGGCAATCAGAGCATGGGGTTGCATTCCCATCCATCTTGGCTAATAGCCACTGACGAACCTATAGTCCATGAAATTATCTAGTTCTTTTTTGAACCCTGTTGTAGTTTTGGCCTTCATAACATCCCCAGGCAATTAGTTCCACAGGTTGACTCTGTGTTGTGTGAAGAAGTACTTCCTTTTGTTTGTTTTAAACCTACTGCCTATTCATTTCATTGGGTGACCCCTTGTTCTTGTGTTATGTGAAGGAGTAAATAACACTTCCTTATTCACTTTCTCCACACCCGTGATGATTTTATAGACCTCTATCATTTTCCCCCTTAGTTGTCTCTTTTCCAAGATGAACAGTGCACTTTGAGCAGATGTTTTCAGAGATCTATCCACAGTAACTCCAAGAGTCCTTTGCTGAGTAGAAACAGTTAATTTAGATCCTATCATTTTGTATGTATTTGTATGTAGGTCCAATGTGCATTACTTTGCATTTATCAACATTGAATTTCATCTGCCATTTTTGATGCCCAGTCTCAGTTTTGAGACATCTCTTTGCAGTCAGCTTTGGACTTAACTATCTTGAGTAATTTTGTATCATCTGCACACTTTGCCACCTTTTTTTACCCCTTTTTCCAGATCATTTATGAATATGTTGAACTGCACTGGTCCCAATAGAGATCCCTGGGGGATACCACTGTTTACCTCTCTCCATTCTGAAAACTGACCATTTATTTCTACCTTTAGTTTTCCATCTTAACCAGTTACTGATCCATCAGAGCACCTCCCCACTTATCCTATGTTTGCTTAAGAGCCTTTGTCGAGGGACCTTGTCAAAAGCTTTCTGAAAGTCCAAGTACACTATATCCACTGGATCACCCTTGTCCAAGTGTTTGTTGACCCCCCCAAAAGAATTCTAATTGAATTGGTGAGGCATATTTCCCCTTACAAAAACTATGTTGACTCTTCCCTCAACTAATCGTGTTCATCTGTGTGTCTGATAAGTCTGTTATTTACTATAGTTTCAACCAATTTGCCTCTTACTGAAGTTAAGCTTACGGGCCTGGAAGGCCTGCTGATTTAAAAGCACTTTCAGGAGGCAAATTTAAGAGAAGCTTCCCTGCCTGGGGAAAAGAGGTTGTTTTAAATAGACAGAGGCAATTATCCAAGTTGGAATTTGGCCATTACACTTGGGTTAACACCCATATGCTTCTAAAAAGTGCCATGTAATGTTTAATGGCAATAGATGCTCGGGACTCACAAGGCAATGCCAGGCTTGGGCTAATCATGTGGAAGCTGGTGTCTTTAGCTTGAGGGTGATCGGAATAGAACTGGTTTGAAAAAAAACTACCCATATTCATATTAATCATGACAAATTTGACCCTGTTTTCATCAAAAACTTTTGCATCTCTGGTTATGAACTTTTGCTGATAGGTTTCATTAGGACAAGATTGTTTGAAGGTTCACATGAAAGCAGACGAAATTCACAGGTTTCATCTGAAATTTACAGGTGTTGCAATTTTGTTCCCCTCCTGCAGGAATCCCCTCTTTTCTTTTGTGTTTTTCTAGGCAGTGACTTGGCAGCTTTCATTACTGCTTTCTGCCACACTCTGGTGTAACCAAAGGTGCTCATTATCTCATCTCTTTTTCTGCAAGGGTTGATGTGTCTGCTTTTCTTCTGACCCCCAGTTCTAAAAGGGTCTTTGTTGTTGGAGGGGAAGGGAAGAGGAACTTGAGCCTCTCTCTCTCCTTTTGTGATGGGGCAGGAAACAACCTGCCCTGCTGCTGGCTCCATCTTTGTTGATCCTACAGGCCTGAAAGATGTCCGCTGATCCTTAGTAGCCGTAGATAGGGAAAACCTGCTTAAGGTTTCTAGTCTGCCCTCAGCTTCCCAGATGACCCTTTTAGGATTTGTATGGGGCAGGCTGTTAAAACTTGAGTAGTGTTAATAGCTCAGTGCTGTTCCTCCAGGATATATGGGGTGGGAGTGGATGCAGGTTGAAGGATGCTTCAGCCAGTAACCGAGATGGTAGCAAAGGTACAGAGGAATTTCTATGGAAGAGAAAAGGGGATTTTTGGGGTGTGTGGTACCGTGCCATCTGAAATAAGCATATGAACATGTATACCTAGTTTTGAGAATGTGGGTATACTCTGTTCATCTGGGCAGATTAACTTTTTTAGTAAAACTGGAAATTGGCCCTGGTTGTGTTGTCTAAAATTCAGTTATAATCCCTGGCACTGTGCAGGGACATTGGTTCACTATTGATTTAAAGGGAAGCGCTAATGAATCACCAGCATACTACCTACAGCACCTAGATTTTCTTTATAGGGCTTCATTTGAAATATTAACTAGGCCTCAGCATAGTCTTATGAAACTGAAAGGGATAAGACTGAATGACCTAACAGAATCTGAAAGAATCACTTATCTCTGATTCTATGATCAATTTCTTACAATGCAACGTACCAGTCATGTAGTAGTGTTATTGAATCATTGAATGACTAATGCCATATGTTTAGTGTCAGGGATGCTCAAATCGATCCCAGTAGACTGGCTCCTGGTCCTATCGCACATCCAGCTTCCACAGATCAAAAAAGCTGCCCAAAAATCTGGCTCTCAACCATGTCAATGCAAACACGAGGATCCCATTGCATGATGACCTGCAGAATCCACCAAAGACAAGATTAAAATCCTGCAACCCTCTGTAGAACTGCATCAAGACCCTTACACTCAACTTTGATGCTGAGGTTCAATGGAGAGCCACACGGAACATTTCAACAGCTCAAAACAAATAGCTTGTTGTTGACGCTGCTGAGGAACCACCAGGTTTTGACTTATGTTGGAAAGACTGGTGCAGATTGAATTGCATCAGGACATCTCATTGGAGATGTGGACAAACCCCCTTTAAATGGAAAATGAGGCAAGCACCTTCATGCGACTGTTGTCACTAGGCACAAACAATGGAGCACATCATATCTGAGTGTCCCCTTCATTCTTTCACCAGCGGCTTCAAGGACATTCCCCAGCTCACTACTGCAGCAACATGCTGACTATCAACTAGATATAGATTTGTAATCATTGCTACCTACCCAAGCCATATGAAAGTAGTAGCATTATTTCTTTTAGTTAAATGACAGACACATCATAAACTAAAATATGCCAAAGCAGAACATTAATTAATCCTTGATTTACTGACCTTTTCCCCTCCCTCAATTTAAAAAAACAATGTGTTCAAATTTTGGATGCTCATGAAAGTTGGGGGCCAAAAGAAATTGGCAAGTGTTGTGTGAGCTTCCCTGCATATCTTTTTAAAGTATACCGCATTCCTGATTTGCTGCTCCCCAGCTATTCAAATCCCAAACTTTTCTGAAGCAAGGAATGTTAATTATGCTAAACTGTACAGTAGGTCTTATAAAAAGTTTACTAGCAAGTTTGTCATCAAAGCTGCAATTAATTGCCTGGATAAATTTTGAACAATTAAAGATGGATTCCACTGTTTTTTCAGGATTGGGGGGTGGGGGAGAGGGTAGCTAACAAAACACCCAAGGCAGCTGACTTGTCTAAACCGTCCTTGATGGCTGAAACAGTTGCACCTCTGAGAGCCTAACTTAAATCACAACAACACAGAAGATATTCCTGGCCTTTCTGAGAGAACTCTGATGTTAAATCTCATATGTCCTATTTAGAAAATGAATAGGAAACAATATTGAAACAAGTGATCTTAGGGCAAAATTATCTCATCGAAACTCAGAATGGACAAATGTGAAAAGTGGATAATCTGGAAAACAAAACTAGAAGAAACAGCCTTTGAATGTTAAGGATCACTGACTGTCTTAAAGGGAAAAATATGATTAGTTTTCTCCAGTAGTTGCTCCCTGAAATATTTAAATTGGGTCTTCAATTCCCCAAAGTGCAAGACCAAAAAAGTGGTATGCTGACAAACCCAGACCCACAATCTTTAAATAGCTAAAATGTAAGTAGATAATGAATCCTGCCAGGTAAAAGTGGTGATAGTGGTTTGGGGCAGTGGGTTAGGAGCAAGTGTGACACAATGGCCTTAATATCAATTTATTTCTGCTTAGCTGACCAATGAAAGGGTTACATTCAGTAGCCTCAAGTAGATTCTGTGGGAGACTAACATTAGATATGGCATCGGGTACGCAGTACCCAGCAAACTCAGCAAGATCTTGCCAGACTCTAGTGGAGGCTTTGCATGACTAGAATGGTCCAAAATTAATAGTACACCTCTACCTCGAGGTAACGCTGTCCTCCGGAGCCAAAAAAAAAAAATATCTTACCACATTATAGGTGAAACCACATTATATTGAACTTGCTTTGATCCACTGGAGTGTGCAGCCCTGCCCCCCTGGAGCACTGCTTTACCATGTTATATCCGAATTCATGTTATATTGGGTTGCGTTGTAGCGAGTTAGAGGTGTATGTGTTTTTTAATGGACCTAAAAACTTGTCCAACACAGAAGTTTAAATTGCATCCACAGTTTTGATTCTAGAATTATAGTGTTATAAGATCCCAATCCTGTATAATGTGCAGGTAAGCCGCCAAAGAGCCTGTAGAAGGATTGGGGCCTAGAAATCTAATTTACCAGAGCTTGAACAAACTATTTCACTGAAAGAATCTAAAGTTAAATATTCTAAATTCTATAAATTGCTATTACCATTTCTGTATTATAAAAATATTTTTATTTTGGGCAGTGGGGCAAAATGTTATGGATCATATGACTTTTAAACATTGATTTGTATTTATAAAGGACAACTTTATCTAATGATACTGATTGAACAGCCTGGCTATATTTTATATATATTCATTGTATTTAAACAAAGTTTGGTTAAATTACCGTATATACTCGATCATGAGCTGGTTCGTTTATAAGCTGGCCCTCCCAAGATGGATAAGTAAAAATGGAAAATTTTTATAACCCGTTGTAGAGGTCCAGACTCATCCCTGCAGCACCTCCTGCTGGTCATCCAGGGAATTAACTCACCAGCCTCTGGAGCACCCTCTGCAGGCCAGTGATCTACCTTGTCCTCTGCACTGGCCTCAGTGTCCCTCCCAGGACCCCGGTGCCCCTTGCAATACCCACACACACTGGGTCTCCCCTCTCTGGGGAACCCCCACCCCCTAACCCCACCTCACCTCAGAATAAGGCCACTGCCAGTCACCAACTAGCCCCCATTCCCTGGGGCAGACTGCAGTATAGGCCCCTCATCACAGGCAAGGTTGGGTTTGGACCTGCTGCCTTGGCCTAGCCCTGGGCTGCCCTCTGCAACCCCCATTACCTCTTGGCCTTCTCCTAGGCTGCAGCCTGGGGCTTTTCAGGCTGGAGCTCCCCAGCCCTGCTCCACCCAGGTACTCTGTGTCTAGCTCCCTGCAGCCAAGCCCTTCTCTCTCTGAACTCAGAAAGAGACTGTTGAGCTGCTGGCTCCCAGCCTCTTTATACCGGCCATCTGGGCTCTGATTAGGGTGTGGCCAAGCTGCAGCAACTTCCCCCAATCAGCCAGGGTTTTACCTTGCCTAGCCCCAGCCGTCTGCAGGGCTTTTCCAACCCCTCAGGGCAGGAGCGGGTGTCCACCCCGCCACACCCGTTCATAAGCTGACCCTATAATTCAGGGGTCAGCAAACTTTGGCTCCCAGGCCATCAAGATAAGCCTTTGATGGTCTGAGATGGTTTGTTTACCTCAAGTGTTCGCAGGCACAGAGGTAAACCTAAGTAAACAAAGTGTCCCAGCATGCAAGCTGCTTACCCTGACGGGCAGGAACAGCAACTGGTGGGGAAATTTTTTTGGGGGGAGAAGCTGGGAGTCAAGGGAGTAACCCCCGTGACCACCCCCCACATGACCCTCCCCTAGCCTGGGACCCCCACACTCTCCCCATCCCATCCCTTCCCACCTTATCTGGAGGGCCGGGGAGGATCTCTCTGGCCTGGCCGGAGTTGCTCCGGCAGCGCGGCCGTAGCCTGCTCCAGCAGGCCAGACCTGGCGGTGTGGCTGCAGCATATTCCAGCGGGCTGGGCCGGGCCGGGTGGCATGGCCGCAGCGTGCTCCAGCGGCACGGCTGCAGCGTGCCCCGGCGCCCGGGCAGTGCGGCCACAGCCTGCTCTGTGGGGTGGGGCCAAGCGGCACAGTTGCAGCCTGCCAGCCCCGGAGCTGCAGCTGCTTTGGAGGCTGGGGGGAGAGCAGCGTGGCCAGAAGCAGAGAGACTCTGGCCTTGCCTCTTCCCTTCTGGCTCTGCTGGCTGTGCTGTGTCTCCTTGCTCCCTCTGTTGGCGGGAGGGGCTGTGTCCCACCTCTCCTCTCTATACCCGTTCATAAGCCGACCCTCTTCTCTGGTGCTTCCCTTTTTTACGAAAAAAATTCGGCTTATCAATGAGTATATACGGTAATATGTTTGTATATATTTAAAAAGTTACTTCATATTACTGTGTCTTACAACATAGTATATACTATAGTCTTCTGAATATATAGTATGATTGCAGGGCAGTATACCTGATTTTACATATTTGATACCTTTTGACCCCATAGAATGTGGGGAGCAAGGATGGCCTGGGTCAAGTTACATTCTTCAATAATCTGAATGTATCTGAAATGATTCATTTAGTGTTTTAATTTTTTTCCTGTTATCATTACCTGATCCACCTCCCACTTAAGTTAATGAGAATTTTTCTACTGCCTTCAGTAGAAATTGGGCTGGGTCTGATGTCAGTTTGCATAATATAAAACATGTAAACCTTGTTTTCAGATTCTTGGAAGGGCTCACTGAGACTCATTCAGCCAAGTGTTCTGAATCAGATGCACTGATCATATTGGCAGCTGTACTCTTGAGTATGGAAGGCAACCCTAAAATAAAGAAATTAATGGTGTAAATAGTGTATGGCACAGAATAATCCCAATCCTGTTGGCGCTGAAGACAATGGGAAAACACTCAAGAATTAGCCTTTTGGTTGTTTTCCTTACAGACTGACTTTGTTGGGCAAGACTGGTAAAGAAAACAACACAAGTTCCAATCCTGCCTAAGTAAATTTCGAGCAGATCTTCAACTTTTGAAGTCAATAGATCTATGACAATTTATACAGCTGAGGCTCTCCCTTGAGAGTTCTGCAGTTTCTTTCAATGGAAGCCTGTGGTGGCCTTAGCGTGATCACTCGCTGTGGATGAGTTTGCAAGTATCTCAGTATCCAAACATTGAAGTAAATTCAGTTATCTACTTCATTCAACTGACTATAATTAAAGTGTACCTATATATACATTAGAACAAGTAAACAGATGTGCACAGTCACTGCTGGCAGAAGTAAATCCATCCACACTGGAGTTATTTTAAATGTTTAAATAAATGATTACATATCCAGTGAAAGCACATATTAAAAACTTCTCTGATGTCTTAGGAAAGTTGCAATCCAAATAGAGTGAGTGTCAGTAAAATTAAAGACTGTCTTGTGGAATTGGTGTGTGTGTGTGTGTGTGTGTGTGTGAGTGATTTATTGATTGACAGATATTATAGGTCTTGGAACTAGGGGTGCTGCTGCTTGAAGTGGTTTCCGTTATACACAGGGTTTACAGTTTGGTTCAATGGCTCTGAGCATCCCCACTATGAAAATTGTTCCAGCACCCCGATAGATATTCTGGCTCTAGTGAAGTCAATGGCAAAACTCCCAGGATTTAACCATCAATGCTGAAATCTTCTCCTTATATAAAGAACAGCAAGTTTTGCTGCCCTGCCAATGTGTCTCATCTCTGAGCTAGAGAGACCATAGTTTCTGTGTCCAGTCAGTCATTGGCCCTTCTGCTCACACCGCCAACAAGCAGACCATGTTCTACCAGCTATGCTGGTAATTTTATGATCGTTTTGGATAGAAGATGTTGGATACAATAATTCTTGAAAAATGCTTCCAGATGATTGAAAATAAACAAACGCAGAATATAATAAGTGGAGGTGTATTCATAATAAAACCTTCACACATGTATAACATAATGCGATTGTTTGTCAGTACACAACCCTTTAGAACAGGAAGCTAAGATTAAAACATAGCCATTTGAAAATACAAAGTGACTTGAGATAGGCAAAATGTAATTACCCAATTGGGATTCAGCCAAGACACTTGGCCTAACATCCCTGCTTTTGTGAAAAGTGTCATAACTGGCCTGAATTTCAGTTTGATGCATTATTTGATAGTCGTCTCCTTCAGCTGTATAATGCTGGGCATTCTTTCAGCAGCAATAAAAGTTTTAAAAAAACAAATAACATTTTTGTCATCATTTGTCAAATGATTTAATAAATAGTATTAGGTATGATAGTATTCTGGCTGAATATTGCCAAAAATATTGCTTGAACATATTTGTCGGAGAAAAATGGCAATGTGCAGGAAATAATATATTCAACTAAAGTGCATATCCAGCTCCGTTCACCAACTCAAAAAGAAAAGTGACACTCCTCAGTCACCAGTACCTCTTCCAACAGTAGCTGTGGTTTCCCTAGAGATCTTCCATCCAACCAGGGACCAATCTTGCTAAATATGTGAGATCAGACAAGAAAGTAACCCTGTGTATGGCTGCTCTAATATTTATGATCGCTCTTCAGTTAAAGTAAATAATGTAATATGTTTATGTTTAATAGCCTATTCAGACTGAGTATGAGACCAATTTTATATATAATGCCTTAATTTGCAAGTAAAAAAGTGAGGAAAAGTGCTTAAAAATTAAAAGGGTCTGTTCATTACATTTTGTATAGTTATGTTTTCCTCTCATTGAGCACATAACTTTCATTACTGTGATATACCTATCTCATAGAGCTGGAAGGGACCTTGAAAGGTTATCAAGTCCAGTCCCCTGCCTTCACAGCAGGACCAAGTACTGTCCCTGACAGATTTTTGCCCCAGATCCCTAAATGGCCCCCTCAAGGATTGAACTCACAACCCTGTGTTTAGCAGGCCAATGCTCAAATCGTTGCAAGCACATATTTAGGGGAGAATATATCTGAAAACATAACTCTTCTTAAGGGAGGGTTAACTATCATGGCTGTGATGTAGAGTAGATATAGAAAGAGTTTTGACCAAATCAAATTTACTTATTTTTATAATGTGCTGGGACTTTTGGATTAAGCATTTACATGTAAAGTGTCTTCTTTGATTCAAATCAATGTAAGTAGTCCACGTGAAGAAGGACAAAATGATGTGTTGCGTAGAAATAAGAGTGTACGACAAGCAGGATAGATGGCATGTTTATTGTCATTTTAGTAAGGAGGGGTAAATGGTCAGATTTCAAAATCATTATACAGCTTTAAATGTAGCCCCAATTAACAGGCCTTAAAAGGGCAAAAAAGATACTGAATATTTTTGCCCAGGATTCTATACTTTGTTTTCATTTACTAAGCAACACAAATATATAATATGTAATATTTGTCCAATAAAAGTAATTAGCCTTACAATGAAGTCATTTTCAGAGTAATACCCATATGGATTAAACATTTTCTTATTTTATTATTCTACATTTTAAATTAGCTGCTCCACAAGAATATATTTTAAAAATAATCTAGTCAGGCATCCATTATGGTGTCTGATAGTCCTACACTTTATTAATTCATAGTCTTACTTTTAATGGGGCTGGCTGAAAGTTTTGATGTTGTAATTACTGTTTTCTCCCTGCTAAGTTGTGGATAATATATAAAAAGAGAATGGGGTTTCCATAGTAGCTAATGTTCACCAGATTTTCTTCCAAAGCACCAGGTTAGCAGACTTCTGAATTAAATCCATATTCATCACTTAGGCCCTGTGATATAATTGAATAGTTCAAAGATACATATTATATTAACAGCTACAGTTAAATAAGCTAAAAGAGGTAAAACATGGAAATACAGTAAAATGAGAATTGATCGCTTTATAGTGGAATACTCTATAAACTGTCTTAGTTGGAAACATGGTGTGTTGTGCAACATCTGATTTGTATAATTCCGAGGTCAAATCTTGAGCAGAGCCTTACTTGATTAGCAGTGGAAACTCTAACTCTCAGGAGTAAAGGTTAGAGTTTCCACCGCTATCCCACTTAGATATGTTTGGTGTATGTGTCGGTCTCTAGCAGAATTCATCTAGTAAGATTAAATAATACATTGTACTGTAAAGTATGCGCAGATGAGTAATTAAAAAAAATTAAATAAGCTACAGATCACACCACAGAGAAGCAATGGAGCATTTTAAGGCCAACTTCTGCTTTCAGGCTATGCACAATGTACTTTCAGAAAATCACAGCCAGAGGGGGAAACACTTACCAATAATATTCCCTCCCAAAATCTCAGGGTTGGCTTTTTGTGAATGGTTCACATACTGAGCTGGAAGGACAAAAGGGTATTCCAGATGGGTTCACGTATGTTATTGCTCAAAACTACTGCATGCATGCATCATTCTCTGCTCCTATGTATTCTCCTCCACCTAAATTATGTGTGCTTCTGTCTTGAATAAGATGCACGGGCACTCATAATATGGGTGTAAACTGCTGCAGCTTTTTGCAATATTGATTTATAGCAATTTCTATCTATCTAAGAACTTATATGGCCTCTATTGCTGTGGCAGCCATGTGGGGAGAGGATAGGGAGGGAAAAATCAGATGCAATCTGCATTTGGTCATGGATTAGTGTTACATCACTACCTAACAGAGCACCTTGTCCAAAGTCCATCAAAGTCAATGGAAGTCTATTTACTGCAAAGATCTGTAGACCAAACCCCAAATTTCCAACTGTCTTAGACTGCCATACCATATCAGTTCATGATATTTTAAATACACATTTCACATAAAAATATGATTGTTTATATATGTATAAAAATTATCACCCATATCCTGGGAAGAAAAATATTACAGTGTGTACTATATGGATCTCATACCAATTTTTCCTAAATGAATTATTTTGATATGGTACAAAAAAGGTCTAGCTATGTTCCAAAAGGAAAATTGGGAACTCTTCATAACATAGAAATTGAAACTGTAAGGTGAAAAATATGTGGAAGGAATACAGAATGCAGTATAATAAATAAACTCAATCAAGGTCTGATGATTAAGTATACTGTAGTGTTGTCATAATTGATTAAGCCTTCCAGATGAAGGGATAGAGTATTTTAAACTGTATACCTGGGTATGGGAAAATACTTATAAAAATATACATTTGATAGTACTAAAAGACTATTTCTCAGTATGTATGAAATGTAGATGAAGTGAATAAATAATTAATGGATTCAAGAAAGGACAGAATACCATTTTATCAAGATCTCTATTTTTAACAAGGACTGATTCTGCAGTGCATGTCATGTGATCTGATTCCCTGCAGAGAGCAGAAAACTTAATATGAATTAGTTTCATGTCCCCTGTGGAGCTAAAGGCACAGCATACAACACCAATCAGCATCTGCTTTTGCTATTAAAAAACATGAAGTAATTTTAAAAATCACCCCAAGTAAAATAAATGTTAAGACAAGAGCAGTATTTAAAGATTATTTGGTTAGTATAAGAAAGATCTTGATCTCAAAGATGCATGTGTAATATTCTATATATGTTGTGGGAGGCTACTAGAACACATTTAATTCTCAACTTTTAAAAAAATTCAGTAAAAATGTGTTATTGGTGCAATCCCAGCTCTCAAAGTCAATGGGGCATCTTGTGTGATTAAATCTTACACAAGTAGCAGGTTGCAAGATTGGGCCCACTGATGCTTGAGGATTTATTGAAAACAAATATTTTTTTCTTCATTTTCTAAACAGAAACAAAAACCCGAACAGTGTTGCAATGTATAAAATATTTCACTAAATTGCCATCAAAAATGCCAAAAAAAGATAAATACAAACATCTTAAAAAGTTGCCTACAAATTGTGATCTAGGATGCACACATGTGGGAGAGGGTGGTCATGTGCTTAAAGACCAGGGCTGGGAGTCAGGATTCTATTCCTGTCTTTGTCACAGATTTCCTTTGTGACCTTGGGCAAGTCATTTCACGTAGGTCACTCTGGTTTTGTATCCTCATCTGTAAAAGTGTAATACCTACTGCACAAGTGTGTTTTAAAGTTTAATTTGTTAATGTCTGCAAAGCACTTGGAGATCTTCTGATAATAAATGCATATAACATACAAAGCATTATCATCATTTGTGCAAAATATTATAGTGATTGGAGTTCTATAATAATTAAGGCCAGAGCTTGAGTTGAAGTCAATGGAACTATGCTGATTTACAACAGCTGAGGATCTGTCCCCTAGGACCTAATTCTAGTCTCAGTTACATGGTATAAATCCAGAATAATTTGAGTCATTCCACTGGAGTTACAGCTGAAAACAGAATTTGGCTGATAGATAGATGTGGCTCCTATTCATTTCACTGACAACTGTGCATATGAATCTGGGGCCAAAAGTGGCTCTAAATTCTTTTTTTCTTCTTGAAGGATCAGAGTTTTTCGCATGTTATAAAGATCAGAGGCTCTTCTTCACTTTCTCCTTAAGTTCTTTCCCTCACTCTATAGGTCTTGTGTTCTGATATGAGGCTCTCTCAGGGGCTTGATAACTCTGTTCCCCACTGTGTGTTGATCAGTGGTCCTCAATTTTGAGTTCATTGGCTCTACAGCTCTTCTTACTTTAGCCATTGATGGACAAGATCCTAGAGTCTTTGCTTTGTTGCCCATGTGAGTTATGCCTAGACTGAGGACTGGAGGATCAGGTGGAAAGGGAACAAAAGACAAACCTAGGTGTCCTATATATCTCTGTGAAGAATTATCGCTTAGCAAATTGGTTAGACCCTAAATTCTGTTTTAATAAGCCAAGTAACATATATTCAAATAGTATTTCTTTCAATTCAATATTTCGATTACTCTTTGGAACAAACTCACTTGGATTTTAAGGCATTAAATTATATTTGAAACCCACAAAACAATTCTCTTTTCCTTTTGCCCTATCTCACAATTCAAATCCTTTGCAGCAAAAAAAAGAGAAAAGCTTTTAAAGAAAAAAAGTCCATTAACATCACCTGGCTGTGAGCCGCTTTTCTCTCTAGAATGAGTGGTAATTAAAGCATCGCTATTTTTATTGTTTTTTAAAACAGGTTATTGAAAGAACTTTTTAGCTTTCACACACAGTTGTCTATGTTGTGATTGTTTTAGGCAACACATAGAAATAACGGAGCTCTGTTGAATCTTTTCTATAGTTAACATTAGGAATTTTTATCTAGCACATTTCGCTGTACTTGCAATGAGTTACTGGTATCGATAAGTAAAGATAATCTTGTAATGTTTCCTTTAAATATGGTAATACATACATTAAATGGATAGAAAGTTATTTTTAGTACTGGTTTCTTACTGCTTTTTCTTTTGTCTTCTCAGGAAAAATTAACCCAGGAGTGTGTATTCAGAGAGCAGTTTGAAGAAAACTGGTATAATACATATTCATCAAATCTATATAAACATGTGGACACTGGAAGACGATATTATGTTGCGTTAAATAAAGATGGGACTCCAAGAGAAGGGACTAGGACTAAACGGCATCAAAAATTTACACATTTTTTACCGAGACCTGTGGACCCTGAGAAAGTACCTGAACTATATAAGGATATTTTAAGCCAAAGTTGACAAAGACAATTCCTTCACTTGAGCCCTTAAAAAGTAACCACTATAAAGGTTTAATGCGGTGGGTTCTTATTGATTAGCTGTGCCATCACATCAGCTCCACTGTTGCCAAACTTTGTCGCATGCATAATGTATGATGGAGGCTTGGATGGAACATGCTGATTTTGTTCTGCACTTAAAGGTTTCTCCTCCTGGAGGAGAGCCTATGCCCACTCGCTTGATTTATTATGAGAGAGAGAAGATAGTGTGTGTGTGAGAGAGAGTGAGAGAGAATGAAAGAGAAAGAAAGAAGCAAAAGCAAGGAGGAAAAAGGACTGATGCATGCTGGGAAATAGACACGCTTTTAAATTTTTGATCAGTTGTACTTCATCATATATCAGCATAGCTGCCATACTTTGATTCATCAGGATTTTTGGCTGGTGGCCTGCTCAAGTGTACGCTGCATTTACAAAGGCATGGAGGGTACAGTCTTACTTAAACAAGAGACTTTTCAGTTAACTGCTCACGGGGTATCGTCCCCTTGAGTTTAAAGCAAAGACCTCTTAGTGAAAAAATAAAAAGTTAAATTTATTTATAGAAATTCCAAAGGCAACATTTTATTTATTTTATATATTTATTTATTATAGAGAGTTTATTTTTAATGAAATATGTACAGGCCAGATAGGCATTTTGGAAGCTTTAGGCTCTGTAAGCATTAAAATGGCAAAGGCCACTATGAACCTGTGGTAAATTCATGCAAGTAAATATAAAAGGTGCATGGATACAAAAACAATTCTAGTGACCCTAATGTACTAAAGGCGACAATCTATTCTGTGCCCATATTATTGTAAAAGTATGCACACCACTCATGACACTGAGTATTCACTCTTCTGACTGCTTGTTTCATAGCTTACCCCGAGAGGATTAAAGATAAAACTGGGTCTTCAACTTTTATTCTGTGTCTGTAATATTTCCTCTCTGATAAAGTGACTTATTCCATCATTGTAAACTTCTCAGTTGTGGAAAATATAGGGGTTGGTATATACTTTACTTGGTAAAACCTATTGCAGATTATACCAAAGCTAAATGATAAATATGCTTTTTTTAAGCAGAACACCAGAAACAACATAACTAATATAAACGGTTGTACTAATTAAGATTATCCCAGATAGCACAGAATGGTTTAAGAGGGCAAGAACCAGGTTAACAGGATCTCTCTTGTAAACATGTTTATTTGTGCACTTGACTATCTGCTATGAAATTATACAAGTTCCATAGGGGTCATTGTAACATCTTTTATGGAAAATTGCTTTCAGTGTGAACTGTCATAATACATGATATTAGCACCCTTCTTAAAGTAAAACTTGCAAAATGAAACTAATAAATCTCTATCAGTAATGACAATGAGGGGGAAAGTATTATACTTGTTTTTTTTCCCTGAAGTTACCTTCAAATATTCATAAACTATAAATGAGATTACAATATGTAATATACTTTATATGGATTTTGTATCATTTTATGTTAAGCACATAAACATATATTGTTACTGGTAATAATTTTGGAACTTGTTATTAGGAAAGAGACTATTTTTCACAATACTCTGAGGAAAAAGGAGCAAAATTGTTAGCATATTTAACAAAATTGAATTTATAATTTTTGTATTACTTAAGTTTTGACCTTACTTCACTTTGCCACTGAATTCACTGGGAGAGAGATCCGGCCTTAATACTCCTAGCCAACTGCATACAGAGACTGACTGTGATCATAGACATATTTTGGGGTAGCTATACTTACCATTTCTAACCCAATTTTGATTATTAATCCTTTTTTTGCTCTGATGCATAATTGTCTATGTGGTATAAAATATGTAATTTGAAATTTAAATCTATTATGGAATAGCATATGGCTTAGTGTCATTGACACATGACTTTTCTGTGCTCCCAGATATAATAGGTAGCAGAGACTGTGTCTTGACTCACACCACTAGTAAACTAAATCAAATAAAAATGTGGCATTTTATAAGAATTGTTTTTGAATGCTAAAGCTATCTAAATTAACTTAGTTGATTTAAGATATAGTTAGGCATTGCCTGTTTGTTTATTTGTGTAGGGACTATGTTCTTGTTTAAGAATTTACAGCATTTTGTAACAGCTTATAAGATCATTCATTTGTTTATTTTTAACCCTCTTCACTGTTGCTGAAACAGACAGAGAGTCTGGATGCAGGTTGACAGAACACTGAATCATTTGAGCAGAAGGTATTAAAAACCTATCTGGTCAAAACAGAGGAATGAGTTTCCAGGACATACCGGGTTCATCATTCAACATTAGAGGTTAACTTAATTGAACTGCAAAAAAGTGGATTATAACTGAATGTACACTAAATCCACAAACGTAAGGACATTCATGACAAAGGTTTAAAATGCCATGAGTTGAGACCACAGTCTGAGTCTTAACATTGAGTTTCCTTGGATTTTTAGTCATAGTCAGACCATTTATATCACTTAACATGTTTTTATTTAATTTATTTTTTGTATTTTTTTAAAGAAAGGATTAAAAACCAAGAAAAAATGTTTTATGAGCTTATGGCAGTCGATACAATAAACTGTAACCAATTTACTCAAGTAATCCATAATGGTGTGTAAATACTGAATTTATGTAAATATAGACATATGGAATTTAACATAGGCATTATTGTGAGACTGGACTGTCCGGGAGTTGGCAGTGGGCCACAGAGCCTTTCATCTCAGGTTCTGGTTCAGATTCAGCTCATGTCAAGTAGTGAACAAAAGTTTGTTCAGTCACTTATGTAAAATGTTTGTTTTCTAATGGAGCAAGGTTCACATAACAAAACCACTATTACATGGGTGCCAGTTAGCACCCTTGCCAGGGACTAAATGGGCATGGAGACTCAAATGCCCTTCCATTCCTCATGTGATCCTTCTAAATCAAGTGTGAAGATAATTGATGGGGCAAAGTGGGGAAGCTTGCACTACTGCTGTTCCTGTGCTGTGGACAAAGAGACGTCTTCATTTTCTAGTGCTGTCAGTCTGGCACCTTTTTTGAGCACTAAAATTCACTTGGAGAAAAATCTGAAAAAAATTGGTGTTATTTACTTGATAATCTGTAATGGTGTGTAAATACGTACAGAATTATGTAATTTGTATAAATATATTGTTATAGAATTTTGAAAATTGGTATTATTTACTTGATGTTCCATTAGAACTGTTTCTTACAACTGTGCATATACGTAATTATGGCATTTAAAAATATTTCTGCTAGCTCTTACAGGAGATGTGAGAAAATTCCACACAGAGCAAAATCATGAACGTTTATATCTTTTTGCTAATTTGGGATATGGGGAAACATTTCTTTCTGACAGGAGTTGTTTTGGGGATTTCACTGCAAGTAAACCTGTAAACTATTGGGCAGTCAGTATGGAAAAAATGTGTTAAGATCCAAATTTAGTTTGATGCATCTCTTGGTTCTGATCTAAGCCTGGTATGTGACCAGCAGTATTCAAAAAATAGGAAAGAGTGGGTGGGAGGCTTGGCAAAGGAGAAAGGTGCTGAGGGTAAGAAGACAAATTTCAGAAAAAAAAATAGTCTTACATTGTTACCAATCGGAGTGGAATTTCACCCACTCTTTTACTTAGAGGAAAAGTACATTTTTGTTTGATGACTGGGTATAAAGTGTGTGGAGATGGGGGAGGGGAAAAGGCAGCGATCATTGGAGAAAGAGTGAGCATTAACAATTGGGCCTGTGAATGGGAATAAAAGTGTGTTTTATAAAAACACAGGTTGGCGAGAGATGACGATATGAAGTACTCCTCCAAGATAGTCTTTAGGTTTCCTCTGTAAACAGAACATAGCAGGATGCAGGGGAAGATATGCCAGCAACATCTGTTCCTTCACCATACTCTCATATTCTTCAGGGAGTCCATTTCCTTCATAGTCTGAGTGGATGTGAATGCAGTGGTTGTGGCACTGCTAATTAATTTAATATTTAGAATATAGGATTATTTTGTCTTCATCCATCAAAGACATGAGAAGAAAATTAGTCAATAACAAAGAAGTGACAGTACATGTCCTGGCTACTCTTTGTCATTGCAGTTCAGATCAATCCTGCATTGGCCACAGATTTTGATCAGAGTAGAAAACGTGTTTGTTTTTAGCGAGAGGGAAACTTGAAGATGGAACCTGGACTGTGATGATTATGTCTCATTTGCATCATACTGTGTAAATCCAATCTTGTTACCATTTTTGGTGCTTGTGTATTTTTTTAAATAGCTTTTGTGCATTTTCCTTTACCTGGCCCTGATCCTTGCAGATCAATGTTCTTTCCCCTCCTCCCCACCTTCATCATTTTTGAGGTGCATTGTCTGTTTTAATCTCCCAGTGAAGGATTCAGAAAATCCAACACCTGATCTTTGGAGAGGTGAAAGGATCTGTATATATTGCAAAGGATGTTGTGCTCTGATCCTCTGATGTACCTTGTATGAATGTCCTGTCTCACTATAGCCAGCACATGTGGGGCAACAACATTATTTATTCTTTCATGTTTCATGTTTGTGGCTGATCATGAATGAGATCTCCTGAAATGGTTCTGAAGAATAAGAATACACAGTCTTTCTATAAGACGCTACTAAATAGGTATCTCTTGCTCCCTCTTACAATCACACACATCCTATCTGGTTTGCATTGCAATAAAGTAATAATTAGTTGTATATTGCTTAGTAAAGCAAAGAATTTCACCTCCTTCAAAACTCTTTGCTGGGGTAGAGGGAAGTTATTTTTTTGTGTGCAGTCTCATGAAGTGTGACTATGAAAGAGCTATTGAAAGAAGCTTAGAAGTGAATTCACTTGTCAGTGTTGCATGTTTCTATGTTTGCTTGAGAAATCACACACCATCAAATTCAGGTGATGTGCAAAACATGACCCATAAATCATTTCCATCCTTCAAAACACGGTCTTATATATATGTCCTATTAATGAAGGCAATACGTCTATGAAAAGAGAGCATTTCTCAAGCGTTATCATTCATGCATCTTCTTAAAAAGGGCATTCACTAAAGTGTAGGCTTTCTATAGCTACACAGGTAATTGCTGATAAACATTATTTCGAGGATGGGTTCTAAATATTGAAAGAGTGCCCTGAGCCTCTCTCTACCATCTCTCCTTGAAGCTGTGTTCTTCCTTGCTTACTTCTTTATTTTGTGCTTTTTTTCCCTTACCCAACTCCTACTTCTTTTTTTCAAATTGTACTGTAGGTTGGTACTCTGCACACTGTGGTTCAGGTGTAGCCAGTTCTATGTTATTGTCCTCCTTGGCTGTACTAATTTTCTTTTTCTGATTCTCTTATGGTTTTGCTGTGAAGACACTAACGAGTGGTTCCCCTCCTTCCCACTCCACCCTGGCCTTTATTTTTTTCTTTCAGTAAAACTTCCTACCACAATAACTTTTGTATAGTTTGGGAATTGTTGCAACATTTCATGACCTTTCATAAACAAATTACCATACTAACACTTGCGTATACCTTGCAACATTGCTTACTTTTATAAAAAAATTGCATAACCTTTTACTTTCTTGTGTTGAGGTCTAGTTCAGGAGAGGCTAAATGCAGCCTGCAGCCTTCCTGCTCTTTAAATCAAACTATAGATAAGCTATTCAGCTCAAGATGGAGCACTGTATGCTGGGACTTGTATTCTCTGTGAGCCATGCCTCTAGCCTGCACATTAGAGCAACTACAGTATTTTTAGACCAAGTAGGCAGAATCCTTCTGCCCCAGCAGGCTGCCTGTAAGACCCTCTGCTGGGCAAACTTTGGGTGGCCAGGCCAGAATAAAAAGAAAAGGAAAAAATGAAGTTCAGAGGAGTAGAACAAATGTACATCAAACTGGCCCTCTTCCCTCTGTGTTTGTATTACTTGAACATGCAGCTTTAAAAAAAGTTAATCATGCAGCTAGACCACCAGATTGTTTCCTGATGGAAAATGGTATTGTTGGCAGAAATGTAGTCTTCAGATCAGATTCAGTCATTACACAGGTGTACCGAGACCTCAGTGCTTGATAAAATTGCGCATGGTTCATTTGCTACGAAAATATTTCTACATTAGGAGCCTAAAGGCTTTCTCGGTTTTCCCAGTTCCTGTACTCAGCTGAGAGCCTGGATGGAACTTCCATTGGAGCTAGGTAGAGTCCTTCAGAGGATGCTACTCAGCTATACAAGAAACTTCCTTCTGAAAAAGGGTTGCTTCCGAGAACAAAGGAAGAAGAGTTAGCAAGGAAAGGAGCTGGGTGAATGGGGGCATACTGCAACATGTGCAGGGAAGAGTTGGCCTTGGGGTTCCTTGGAGAATTTAGATTAAATTAATACAATCTGGAAGCAACTTAAACTCTCTTTTCACTGTGTCCCCTTATCATTCTGTAGTGGGACATTATTGTGAAGATGGACATTATTGTGAAGGTAACTAATGTGTGTGAGCTGGGCTTAAAGCCTCAGAGACTATTTCCTGGAGGCTCCCATGCCCCGACCCCATTCAAGGCCCCAGCCTTCAGCTGGAGGGAGGCATCAGGGTTTGGGGCTTCAGCACAGTGGAGCATGCTGGGGCTCCCATGGGTTTGAAAATTTTTACCGGAGGTCCACTTTAAGCCCTGTGTGTTAGCAAAGTTATAACGATTCCTCATTGTGTGTGTTTAAAAGCTGATCTTTCTAATAATGAATAACGGGTCAGTTTTACATTTCAAAAAACACCAAGAAGATCAAGCTCACACTATGGGTTTTTGCTTTGCAGACCAAGGGCCAAACCGTGGCCCCGACTTTGGGGCTTCTACCAACATTTAGGTCAATGGGATTCTTTCAGTTGACCTGTGTGGATCAGGTCCAGAATGCAAAACCTGGCCAGAACTACATGTGCACCGGCCTGTTTTTATAATAATAAGGGTAGTGGGTGAGTAAGAGGAATTCCTGCGGAACACCTGGCCATTGCATGTCTGTGCTGATTTTTAGCAATGTTTAGCAGGCTGGAGGCAGAGAAGAATGCTGTGAACAACTTGTTCTTATAAAGACATTTATAGCAAAGTCCTATCTGTGGGGAAAATTAAAATAGAGAAGCTCAGTATAATCAATGAAATGATTAATGGATTTTATTTCTTAGAAAAGACAGGATAATCCCGAACCACGAATTCCCTTTCTTTCATGCCTATCATGGTATTGCAGTGGTTCCCCACAGAAGTGAGGTCATTTTCTGAGAAATGCTTCCCAACATTTTTGGCAGTATTGATTAATTGTACAGGGCTGTATTTCAATAGTCAATAGCAAATGATGACATGTGAGCCTGTAGTAGGTCCTAGCCGGGGCTCGACCCTTCCGGGCAGGAGGGGAGCCACACCGACTCACTACTCTGGGAATAAGCAGTCAGTTAGTCCTGAAACTCTGGCTCTTTGGTGCAGAGTCGGAGCAACCACAGTTAAAGCTCAGGAGCCCGGGCCCTGGATCAGGGCGGGGCAAACACAGTTAAGCTCAGGCCCTTGTTTGCAGGGGCTGAGCGAGCAAATAGTTCAGAGGCCAGGCCCTGGATCAGGGCGGGGCAAACACAGTTAAGCTCAGGCCCTTGTTGCAGGGAGCTGAGCGAGCAAATAGTTCAGAGGCCAGGCCCTGGATCAGGGCGGGGCAAACACAGTTAAGCTCAGGCCCTTGTTGCAGGGAGCTGAGCGAGCAAATAGTTCAGAGGCCAGGCCCTGGATCAGGGCGGGGCAAACACAGTTAAACTCAGGCCCTTGTTGCAGGGGCTGAGCGAGCAAATAGTTCAAAGCCCAGGCCCTGGATCAGGGCGGGGCAAACACAGTAAGGCTCAGGCCCTTGTTGCAGGGGCTGAGTGAGCAAATAGTTCAAAGCCCAGGCCCTGGATCAGGGCGGGGCAAACACAGTAAGGCTCAGGCCCTTGTTGCAGGGGCTGAGCGAGCAAATAGTTCAAAGCCCAGGCCCTGGATCAGGGCGGGGCAAACACAGTTAGGCTCAGGCCCTTGTTGCAGGGGCTGAGCGAGCAAATAGTTCAAAGCCCAGGCCCTGGATCAGGGCGGGGCAAACACAGTAAGGCTCAGGCCCTTGTTGCAGGGGCTGAGCGAGCAAATAGTTCAAAGCCCAGGCCCTGGATCAGGGCGGGGCAAACACAGTAAGGCTCAGGCCCTTGTTGCAGGGGCTGAGCGAGCAAATAGTTCAAAGGTACGCCTAGGCTTGCTGTAGCCGAGCGTTGGGTGAGGGGGAAGCCTGCCACCCGTACGGAGGGTGGCAGGGGGGAACGCAGGCCCACCCACTCCACTGCGTTCCAGCCCGGGGCCCTAACAGCGGTTGCTGCCGCTGCTGGTCAGTGGGGTATCCAGACCGCAACACACTGACATAGGCTCACACTCAGTTGCAGCCGGACCGGGGTCGGCTACCCCCGGGCTACTTCCGTGATCCCCCTCACAGCCTACCTCGGTCGTTGCGCCGGGATCGGGCCAGTCCACCTGCATGGGCTCCTCTCTGCCCGGGCTCGGCGGCAAGTCTGGTAGCTCTGCCGGGAAGTCCGGCCAATGGTCCTCAGGCGGCTCCTCTGGATAGCAGCAGGGGCTGAGGGGTTCGGGTCCAGTCTCACCCTCAGGGTTAGCGGGGTTCGGTTCCCAGGGGTTCTCCCAGTGGCGGGCGTGAACGGGCTCCGGCGGCTCCTCCTCGTAGCGGGCCCGGGGTAGCTCAGGCCAGCTAGGGTCTTCGACGGTCTCCCGGCCGGGAGCTCCCGGCCGCACGTCTGCTCCCTGTGGTGGCTGGCCGCCAACTGAGCTCTGGCGGCCGGCCTTTATACTTCCTGTCCCGCCCCTTGACTTCCGGGGGGCGGGGACAGGCGGTGGTGGTCCCACCCACTCTGGTGCCGGCACGTGGGCTCCCTCTTCTGGGCAGGAGGGGAGCCACACCGACTCACTACACACCCCCCCCCCTTAAGACTGGCTCCCGCCTGTCGGGGCCAGGTCCTGCCATCTCCCCATGCGGGATAGGAAGTCCGCATTCGTATGGTCCTTACCTGCTCGATGCTGGACCGTAAATGCGTAGGGTTGTAAGGCGAGGTACCACCGCATAATGCGGGCATTATTATCTTTCATCTGCATTAGCCACCGGAGGGGAGCGTGGTCTGTGACGAGGGTGAACGGGGCCCCGAGGAGGTAGAAGCGCAGGGCATCGCAGGCCCACTTCACCGCGAGGGCCTCTTTTTCCACCACGGCGTAATTCCTCTCCCGGGGGAACAGCTTCCGGCTGAGATATACTACGGGGTGGTCCTTTCCCTCCACTTCTTGGGACAGGACTGCCCCTAATCCTACGCCGGAGGCGTCGGTCTGCAGGATGAATGGGCGTTTAAAGTCTGGGCTATAGAGAACCGGCTCCTGGCAGAGGCACTTCTGCAGTGTCCGGAAGGCCGCTTCACATTCGGGGGACCATCGTACCTGCCGGGGGCTGTCCTTCGTCAGAAGCCCAGTTAAGGGTGCTGCGATGGTCGCGAACTGGGGGATGAACCGTCTGTAATACCCAACGAGGCCCAGGAACTGCCGAACGTGCCGTTTGGTTGATGGGGTGGGACAGTCCAGGAGGGCCTGGACTTTCCCGACGAGGGGCTTGACCTGCCCGCCCCCGACGGTATAGCCGAGATAGTTGGTCTCTTGCCAGGCAATCCGGCACTTTTTGGGGTTGGCGGTCAGGCCCGCCTGTTGTAGGGACCTTAGGACCGCCGCAACCCGGGGCAGATGATCCTCCCAGCTGCGGCTATAGATGACCACGTCGTCTATGTACGCCGCCGCATAGTCCTGATGGGGCTGCAGAAGTTGGTCCATCAGCCGCTGGAAGGTGGCTGGGGCTCCATGGAGACCGAATGGCATCCGTGTGAATTGGTACAGCCCCGTTGGAGTGGCAAAGGCGGTCTTCTCTTTTGAGGTCTCCTCGAGGGGGATCTGCCAGTAGCCTTTGCTAAGATCTAAGGTGGTGATATACTGAGCCTCCCCCAGGCGGCCCAGTAACTCGTCTACACGGGGCATCGGGTAGGCATCGAAGCGCGAGATGGCGTTTACCCTCCGAAAGTCGATGCAGAAGCGGCGGGTACCGTCCGGCTTGGGCACCAGGACCACCGGACTACGCCACTCGCTCTGGGACGGTTCGATGACGCCCAGAGCCAGCATGGCTCTTACTTCCTCCTCGACCGCACCCCGCATCCGATAGGGCAGGGGCCGGGTCGTCTCTCGAACCACCTTTCCCGGCTCGGTCTGGATGGAGTGTTTGACCAGGGACGTGTGGCCCGGTACGGCCGTGAAGGTTCGCTTGAAGGTTTGCAGCAGGCAGTTAGTCTGTTTACATTGCTCTTCCGTGAGCGATTGTCCTAATTGGGGTGCCGGGGGGTCATCCGTCGAGGGTACCTGGGGTCCCAATTCCGGCTCGGGCGGGCATGGGTTGATTAAGAGGCCCTCCCGGTCCTGCCACCGTTTCAGCAGGTTGACGTGATACCGCTGGGTTTCCTTCCGCTTGTCCGGTTGCCGCACCTCGTAGGTGACGGGACCGACCTTACGCACGACTTCGTAAGGTCCCTGCCACCGGGCTAACAATTTTGACTCACTAGACGGGAGGAGGAGTAGGACACGGTCTCCTGGTTGGAACTCCCGGACTTGGGCTCCCTGATCGTAGGTCCGTTTCTGCCGTTCCTGCGCCGTCTTTAAATTTTCGCGGGCCAGGGCTCCGGCCTGGGCAAGGTACTCCTGTAACTGGATGACATATTTCAGGAGGCCCTGGGCTGGGGACGCTGACTGTTCCCAGGTCTCTCTCATCAGGTCTAAGAGGCCCCGCGGTCTGCGTCCGTACAGCAGCTCGAAAGGGGAAAATTTTGTTGAGGTCTGCGGGACTTCTCGGATGGCTAGCAGCAAGGGTGGAAGGAATTGGTCCCAGTGGCGGAGGTCCTCTGCGGGGAATTTCCGCAACATGCTTTTCAAAGTGCGGTTAAACCGCTCCACCAACCCGTCCGTCTGCGGGTGGTACACGGACGTCCGGAGTTGTTTGATGCCTAAGAGGGCACAGACCTGTCGCAACAATTGGGACGTGAAATTCGTTCCTTGGTCGGTCAATATCTCTCTAGGCAGTCCTACTCGGGCGAAGATTTTCAGCAATTCCCCCGCGATAGACCGGGCGGTAATACTTCGCAGGGGGATGGCTTCGGGGAACCGAGAGGCATAGTCCACCAAGACCAGGATGTATTGAAACCCCGCGGCACTTTTCGGGAGGGGCCCCACGAGGTCCATGGCGACCCGTTCAAAGGGCGTCTCCATCACTGGCATGGGGACCAGGGGTGCCTTGGGGATCCCGGGCGGGGCGACCCTCTGACACTCTGGGCATGAGGCGCAATATTCTTTCACCTCCTGAGAGATTCCTGGCCAAAAGAAGCGCGCCAGGATTCGAGCGAGGGTCTTCTCTCGCCCCAGGTGCCCGGCGGCTGGCACATCGTGGGCCAACTTCATTACCGCCCGCCGGTGACACAGGGGCACTAACAGTTGGGTTTGTGGTTCCTGGGTGCGGGGGTCACGGTCCAGGCGGTAGAGCCGGTCCCGGCGTAGCTCAAAATGGGGCCACAGGGTGGCCCGCTGGGGGTCCACAACCTTCCCGTCTACTGCCGCGAGCTGCTCGTAGAAGCGGCTAAGGGTGGGATCCTCTCGCTGGTCCCGACAGAAATCGGTATCGAAGCGGGACTGAGGGGCCGGCTCCGGCGGCGGTCCCGCTGCGTCCGTGTTGTCTATCTCGGTCGCTGGACCTTGCTCGGGGGTCTCGGAGGAGGACCCCAACCGATCAGCCTCCAGGGCCGGCGTGGACCGTAGGACTTCCTCAAAGGCCGGCCAGTCCCGACCGAGGATCACAGGGTATGCAAGATGGGGAGCTACCCCAACCACCAGGTGTCGGGTGATCCCCGCGATGGTTAGGGGGACCCGGGCGCTGGGGTATGGTCGGACATCCCCATGGATGCATTGTAGATGAATACATCCGAGGCGGTTATCACCCGGCGGTACCAGGTCCTTACGGACCAACGTCTGGCCACAACCCGAATCGATCAAGGCCCGCGTAGTCCGCCCTCCGACGGCCGCCGGGACGGTCAGCTTGGGGTTCATGGCTGGCCTGGCTCGAGTGTGGCCCGCCCACACTTGCCCATAGCTGCAATCCATCTCCGGACAGTCTCGCCGGAGGTGTCCCATCTTCCCACAACTGAAGCAGGGTCCAAGTTCAGGTCGTCTGCTCCGGGGGCCTTCCCGGCTTGGGCTCCGGGGGGGGCTTCGTCGAGCCCTTGGGGGCCCCTGGCCCGGGGCCACTGGTCCGGTCCGAGGAGCCGGGTCCGCGTGCCGGGTCCGGGTCTCGCGGCGGGGTTCGGGCCTCGGTGCGGGGGGTCGTGGTCCGCTCAGGGGTTCCCCTTTCTTTTCGCCGCGGGCTGGTTCGGGCCCGGGGCGGCGGAAGGTGGGCCCTACTGCATCTTCGGCGGCCAGGAAGTCCTCCATTAGCGACACTGCCTGGGCCAGTGTCGTCGGCCGGTGGCGAAGCACCCAGGCGCGCCCTCGGGAGGGTAGGGTGTGCACGAACTGTTCCAACACCACCTGCTCGGTTACCTCCTCCGCCGTCCGGGTGCCGGGCTGTAGCCACCGTCGGCAAGCCTCTTTTAAGGTTTGGGCCACTACCCGCGGTCGGGCCCCGGTGGGGTAAGTCTGGCCCCGAAACCTTTGTCGGAAAGTCTCGGGACTGACGTCGAGGGCGTCCAATATCGCGGCCTTCACCAGGTCGTAGTCCCGTGCTTCCTCAGCCGCCAATCCACGATAGGCCACCTGGGCCGCCCCCGTCAGGTAGGGGGCTAAGAGGGTAGCCCACTGGTCCCTGGGCCACCCGGCGACGAGGGCTACCCGCTCGAACGTGACCAGGAATGCCTCCGGGTCGTCGTCTGGGCTCATCTTAGTCAAGCGAAGGGGGGCAGCTAACCGCGGCATCTCTGCAGCCTCCCCTGCCAGCCCCGGTGCGGGGCGAGGGAGCGTGACCAGCAGCTGCTGCAGCTGGACTCCCAACTGCCGCACCAGCTGTTGCTGTTGCTCGAGCTGGGCTGTGTGCTGCTCCTGCTGCAACTGGAGCTGGGCGGCATCTCGCTGCTGTTGCTGCGCGAGCTGAGCGGCCTGCTGTTGCTGTTGCTGCTGCAGCTGGGCCGTCTGCTGCCGCTCCTGGCTCTCCGTGAGCAGCTGAAACAGCCGCTCCATATCCATTCCTTAGAACGGGGGGGGGGCAACTGCCACTCCCCCTCTAGCCCCTTCTCACAGGGGCAGGGGCTCGTGCCCCACGTTGGGCGCCAAATGTAGTAGGTCCTAGCCGGGGCTCGACCCTTCCGGGCAGGAGGGGAGCCACACCGACTCACTACTCTGGGAATAAGCAGTCAGTTAGTCCTGAAACTCCGGCTCTTTGGTGCAGAGTCGGAGCAACCACAGTTAAAGCTCAGGAGCCCGGGCCCTGGATCAGGGCGGGGCAAACACAGTTAGCTCAGACCCTTGCTTGCTGGGCTGAGCGGGCAAACAGTTCAAAGCCCAGGCCCTGGATCAGGGCGGGGCAAACACAGTTAAGCTCAGGCCCTTGTTTGCAGGGGCTGAGCGAGCAAATAGTTCAGAGGCCAGGCCCTGGATCAGGGCGGGGCAAACACAGTTAAGCTCAGGCCCTTGTTGCAGGGAGCTGAGCGAGCAAATAGTTCAGAGGCCAGGCCCTGGATCAGGGCGGGGCAAACACAGTTAAGCTCAGGCCCTTGTTGCAGGGAGCTGAGCGAGCAAATAGTTCAGAGGCCAGGCCCTGGATCAGGGCGGGGCAAACACAGTTAAACTCAGGCCCTTGTTGCAGGGGCTGAGCGAGCAAATAGTTCAAAGCCCAGGCCCTGGATCAGGGCGGGGCAAACACAGTAAGGCTCAGGCCCTTGTTGCAGGGGCTGAGCGAGCAAATAGTTCAAAGCCCAGGCCCTGGATCAGGGCGGGGCAAACACAGTAAGGCTCAGGCCCTTGTTGCAGGGGCTGAGCGAGCAAATAGTTCAAAGCCCAGGCCCTGGATCAGGGCGGGGCAAACACAGTTAGGCTCAGGCCCTTGTTGCAGGGGCTGAGCGAGCAAATAGTTCAAAGCCCAGGCCCTGGATCAGGGCGGGGCAAACACAGTAAGGCTCAGGCCCTTGTTGCAGGGGCTGAGCGAGCAAATAGTTCAAAGCCCAGGCCCTGGATCAGGGCGGGGCAAACACAGTTAGGCTCAGGCCCTTGTTGCAGGGGCTGAGCGAGCAAATAGTTCAAAGCCCAGGCCCTGGATCAGGGCGGGCAAACACAGTAAGGCTCAGGCCCTTGTTGCAGGGGCTGAGCGAGCAAATAGTTCAAAGCCCAGGCCCTGGATCAGGGCGGGGCAAACACAGTAAGGCTCAGGCCCTTGTTGCAGGGGCTGAGCGAGCAAATAGTTCAAAGGTACGCCTAGGCTTGCTGTAGCCGAGCGTTGGGTGAGGGGGAAGCCTGCCACCCGTACGGAGGGTGGCAGGGGGGAACGCAGGCCCACCCACTCCACTGCGTTCCAGCCCGGGGCCCTAACAGCGGTTGTTGCCGCTGCTGGTCAGTGGGGTATCCAGACCGCAACACACTGACATAGGCTCACACTCAGTTGCAGCCGGACCGGGGTCGGCTACCCCCGGGCTACTTCCGTGATCCCCCTCACAGCCTACCTCGGTCGTTGCGCCGGGATCGGGCCAGTCCACCTGCATGGGCTCCTCTCTGCCCGGGCTCGGCGGCAAGTCTGGTAGCTCTGCCGGGAAGTCCGGCCAATGGTCCTCAGGCGGCTCCTCTGGATAGCAGCAGGGGCTGAGGGGTTCGGGTCCAGTCTCACCCTCAGGGTTAGCGGGGTTCGGTTCCCAGGGGTTCTCCCAGTGGCGGGCATGAACGGGCTCCGGCGGCTCCTCCTCGTAGCGGGCCCGGGGTAGCTCAGGCCAGCTAGGGTCTTCGACGGTCTCCCGGCCGGGAGCTCCCGGCCGCACGTCTGCTCCCTGTGGTGGCTGGCCGCCAACTGAGCTCTGGCGGCCGGCCTTTATACTTCCTGTCCCGCCCCTTGACTTCCGGGGGGCGGGGACAGGCGGTGGTGGTCCCACCCACTCTGGTGCCGGCACGTGGGCTCCCTCTTCTGGGCAGGAGGGGAGCCACACCGACTCACTACAGAGCCTAAGTGCTGCCGCAGAAATACATAGCAAGAGAGTTCCCTCTGGAAAGTGCCATTTTAATTACAGATGGGCCTGAACCAAAACCACAAGCCAAATACTCCTGGGTACTGTGGAAATTCAGATATGTATCTGAACTATTCTGGCCTCTACAGGGCCACCCTAGCCCTCTCCCTTTACTGTAGTCCTACGAGGGGTGGGGTGGGGCCATGTACACAAGAGAGATCTGGTGGGGGGCTTGTGCCCACTCCCCTCTGGGCAGACTGAGGCTCCCCGTGCTCTGGACCACTGCTCCCTGTCTTCAAGTGAGCTGGGTCCATTCCAGAGGAAGAAGGACTCAGCCCCCATACACTTGAGCAGCATAATCTGTGTGTGCAGGCCAACACAACCTCCACAGAGCCCTACGGGGATAGCAGGAAGGAGCCATCCTGTGAGATTCTGATGGTCTCACATGACTTCAGGCGTGAGGCCCTAATCATGTGGTCATAGTGCCGAAACCTAATGGAGAATCACTGCAGCAGGACAATAGGTTCAAGGAAGTAGGGACAGCAGATTAAGGAAAGAAGAAGAGCAGATACTTTAGGGTCACCTCACCTCATCTTTCTCAAGGGAGAAAATGATCATGTTTACAAAGTCTTAATACATTGACAATAAATCAAGGTTGAGTCTTCTAGTCCCCATTTGTTACTTGGCTCTTCCATCAGGGGAGGGAGGGAGTATCCTTTCACTTGTTCCCTGTAACAGTTATTTGTTATGATTTGGGGAAATGTCTGAAAAGCGCAGCTTGTCATCTGCTGTTCTTATAAGTGACATTTATGGAGGTGCCAGACAATTAGTTTCATTTTCTCAGTCCTGTTGTGCCACATGATTTGATCAAAAAATATATCTTGAAGGGTCACATTCTCTCATGTCATTTTCTGATTAGGATCAGGGTGTCACTTGCTGTGGGGAAAAGAAGGCAATTGACACCCCCCTCCCCAACTTTTCGTAGGTTTATATGTTTCATTATGGCTTACATTTTTTGTGCCCCCCCCCCACCCCCCCGCACTTTGCAGGACATAATAGCATCAAATATATTGTTCATTATGCTGACACAGCTTCCCCCAAAACACATTTTTCTGAAACGATGCCCCTGATTAGGAGCTGCGTCTTACAGTGCTCCCATGCTAGTCCTCCTCCTCCTCCTCGCTTCACCTTCCCAGATCCATCATTGACTGACTCTTACAGAACACGGAGAAAACTGTTCTTCGTGCTTTAACCTTGAAGCCCCATACTGCTGTCAACACATTTTTGGTTGAGGCGGACAGGGCTCCTCTGAGGCGGATCAAGAGTGTTCCTTATTTGGCTAGAGAGGCTGCTGTTGAAAGACACAAAGGAGTTTGTGGTTTCTGTTTCCCAGCCACTGAGTGTATTGCCTCCACAGCACTCTTTGCCCCACCATCCTATAGAGTGAAAGATCAGGCACAAGATTACTTATACCGCGGTAAATCCAGACTAACTCCACCGAAGTAAAGGCAACGTAAAGAAGAGGCGAATAAGAATGTCACCAGCTCACTTGGATTTGTCCTCTACAAACAAAAAACATCTCAAACAAATACAAACAAGGGCTTCCAAAGGGGAACAGACTAGCAAATGGACAATAATTTTAGCTCAGTGGGTTGTGGCTGTTATTGTCTGCAACTAATCTAAAAGTCCCCTTTCCTCTGCAGGAAACCCTTAGTTTTGACACAAATCCTGAGCTGTATCATGCCATCAGATTCTAAGCAGAACTCACCTTTGACTTTCAATGGGGACTTCTGCTTAAAATCTAATGGTACAATATAGCTGCCTGGTCATACTTGTTTTACACAGAGTACGGGGTATTGGGAGCTCTGCCCTAGCTAGACTAATGCTGAAGAGCCTCAGAGTCACATGAAAGCTATGTAAAATCACTCATAGCCAGACGGTTGCCTACTAGTGATTAGCTAAACAAGATGGCTTAGGAAATAATGTACACTAAGGACATTTGTTCCTGATATGTCCATATGACGCTCCAGGATATGAACAACTGGGTGAAGGGGCAATATCTTCCTCCTTTTTAATCCACATATCTGGGGATAGTCAAGATCAGTTGCAGAGAGTACAATGGGTATCATAAGGCACAATGCAGAAAATCTAGGGATGACATGGAACTACAGATTATGCGGTTCCACCGGGCTGCTTTAAGTTGCACCAGGTGGTAATGGCCCCTCAAGAGACCATTACAGCAGCACTAGAGTGCACAGTGCTCTGGCCACACCTCCTTTCTTTTGACCTTTCATGTCTTGGGGGGAGGGATAGCTCAGTGGTTTGAGCATTGGCCTGCTAAACCCAGCAGGGTGAGTTCAATCCTTGAGGGGGCCATTTAGGGATCTGGGATAAAAATCTGTCTGGGGATTGGTCCTGCTTTGAGCAAGGGGTGGACTAGATAATCTCCTGAGGTCCCTTCCAACCCTGGTATTCTATGACCCTGCACTGGAGACCAAGAGGGTGGCAGGGTTGAGCTGGTGATACCTGCTCTATGCCACCAAGAGGTTTACCCCATGCTGGAGGAATCCTTAGCAGGGCAGATTCACCAGGCTTCTGCACTGCAGGCAAAACAGTGCTTAGCATCTGGCCCAAGCCACAAGGAAGTGGAGAATCAGGCCCCCACTTCCAGCCATGTGGCACTTACAATGGAAGAGTCTGCCATGGTCATTTCTATATTTCCTTATTGCTTCTCGCTCTCTCTTTTCTTTTTGATCTTGTCAAAGCACTTGCAGTCCAATAGCGTGTAAGTGTGTGCGCATGTGTGCACGCTGTCTGTGCCTGGAGTTCAAGTTATCCAGGGCCAGTGACAGAGTGATCCCACTTTTGGCACTCAGTATAGTCTAAAAGAGCCCACCTAGAGTGACTGTCAGGCCATCATATGGGCTTTCATGTTCAGGTGGCCTTTTGCCTGAACACTTTAGTCATTTGTTTGCTTGTTATTCCAGCAGATGAATACTCATGAAGGTGATGGAACAGTAATTATTGAGTCATCATTTGAACATATTTGAATGTTATTGGAAAACACCGAGTTATAATGGCTAGCAATGCAATATAGACACTATTTATTACTATCTTCTACATTAAAACATAGCAGCAGCATATTAATATTCAGAGCGTTAAAAGTCCCAATCTTGCTCCCAGTGAAGTCAAAGGCAAAACTCGCGTTTGTTTGAATGGAAGCAGGCAGTTTTTAGCTTAGGAGCCTGATTTGCAGCCCTTGCTCAAGCAAGTAGGCCCAGTGAGTACAGTGGGACAACTGTCTTGCATAAGTTCTACTTACCTGAACAAGGGTAAGATGACTGAACCCTAACCCTATTCCGGGTTTAGATTTGATTAGGTTTAACTTTTAGATCAAAACATCATGCAACATCATTATGAATGTGCATTAAACATTCTGAAACCTGTCAAAAAATGTTTGTTCACATTATTAAACATCAGCAAGACCTGCAAAGTCCGGTGTAGCAAAGTGCATTCTTCCCAGCTGCTCGAGAGCAAAGTGACCTTGATTAGTTCAATCCTTTCTTTGAAAACAAAAACATGCACTTGGAATGTTAATTAATCTACGGTTAGCTGGCTATCCAGCTTGGTTTTAATTTGTGTTAATGACAATGCATATTTGAGGGGGAAAAAATCCATAATTTACCATGGAAATCTGACTGTCAGAGGTTTACTAGAATTCTTCCCATTACTCTTAATATGAAGGGCTTTTATGGGGTTTGTTAAGCAGACATTGTTAAATGCAGAACCAATTCATGACTGAATTGCATTAAAAGGGATAGTTGAAAAACTAAGAGCAAAGAAATATATCAAAATATATTTTCAGTTCCCGTTGCTTTAACATTGCATAATGTTAGTCACATGCTTTAAAACTACTGACGAGGCAGCATGGCTTAAGCACTGGAGTGCAAGCAATGACCTCCTGAGTTTTACTCCTGGCTTTACCATGCAATAAGATGGGCTATGCTTCTACTTGCAAAATTATTTGAATGTATCAGTGGTTTGAGTACAGAAAGGGTACTGTATTGTGTCACAGAGCCCAATCCTAGGCCACAGTCCAACCACTTTGCACCAATCCAGCAGCATAAAGTGGTTTTAAACCATGCAGATCTAGGCTCTATAAAAGTGCCCCTGCACAGAGGACTCCTCAAGGAGCATAGAACCACTATAGTGACTCCTATTGCACTCCATGTCCCTGAGACCAATGCGGGGTGGTGGTGGTTGTAGTGACTGAGTCATCCCTGGCTGATGTAACAGCTTGAGGACGGGTGGATGGCATAGATTATAGGAGTCTTGAGGCTGCTCTAAAATGTGTTTATGGATATAGGCTGGTGCACAGTAGCGCTAGGCTCGGGAGAAATTGAAAGTGTACCTTTTGGTCACCTTCCTAACCCTCAGCCAAGGAATGCTCAGCACAGCTGATGATTTGACTCAGACAGGCTGATAGAAAAACAGCTGATATGCAGCTCATCCTGGCAGACCTCGGGTCTTGTCTACAGTGTTGGGTTTGATTTTCTTTTATTGATGCTGCAGTGAGTCAGCAAAAGCATAGCAGTGGAGTACAGGCAAGACCTGCAGCATGAGTCAGTATTCAGCCAAGCAGGTTCCCTGCTGTTATATAAGTGACCATGCTGTCAACTCCACTTCCTCCTTTTCTGAAAAAAATAGATGAATGTAATAAACTGCACACTCGCATTGCTGTAGATACAATGTCTATTTTCAACCTTTCCCAAATCCTTTTCTAACAGATCTTTCACCTCTTCTAAATCTTTTTAAAGTGTTCTGGCCAAGAGTTAAAACAGAGAGATGTAATAGCTAACTGCACTAGTAACGTTGATAAGTTTATCTTTCATCTAGGCTTCTCATTGCACTCTTTCTTTCTGTTACCTGTTGAGATGATAAGCTCCCTGGACCAGGGAACATCCTGCCTGTTCTTAGCACATAAAACACTACTACTACACATACACGCTTAAAAAAGTGTAAACATAATATTCATGAAGGATTAGTACTAAGTGCAGCATTTTGCAGGATGCCCAGCACAGCTCTGCAAATATCCCTCCATCCTGACTACAACAATCCTATGACTTCAGTCCCAACAGAGGCTGCCAGTAATAATTTTATAATATAGATTCAGGATGAAATCCTGGTCCTGTTTAAGTTAATGAGAGTTTTTCCATTTTCATAGATTTATAAATAATAAGGCATGAAGAAGCGACCATGGTGATCATCTAGTCTGACCTTCTGAAAGTCACAGATTTGCTAGGTTAAATCAGGAAACATAAAGTTAGAGATGAAAAAGACCTATTAGGCCATCCAGTCTGTCTTCTTAAATGGGCAGGACTGCTCATTGCAGGTTTTAAATACCACTCCCATCAGGGAAAAAAAAAAAATCCCAGACCAAGCATCTCCGAAGGGACTTGAGGTCTCAGTCATTAATGTAGAAGAATGATGGTATCAGGGCTTCACAGAGCAAATGTCTGCTCTTGAAAAGGCAGTTTGACAGAAGATTCCTATATAGAACACATGTGTTTAAATATGTCTTTTTAAATATGTTATAAGTGTGGATAACATGAAAGTTTGCTGCTTTCATATTTTTACATGAGTCAACATAAAATCTCACTTAAGACCACACATAATATTCTCATTTTACATGCATTTTTTGTTCCACATGGAACAAAACAGGAAGGAACATGCAGTAGGATGGGAGACTTCTCACCTTTGTATATTTGTATGATCATGTAAGCTCAGCTAAGAGAGGGTGGTTTAAGGATCTGTACTGGGAGCAGTGCTGTTCAACATAGTCATAAATAATCTGAAAAAAGGGGTAAGCAGTGCGGTGGCAAAATTTGCAGATGATACAAAATTACTCAGGATAATTAAGTCCAAAGCAGACTGTGAAGAGTTACAAAGGGATCTCATAAAACTGGGTGACTGGGCAACAAAATGGCAGATGAAATTCAATGTTGATAAATGCAAAGTAATTTGAAAACATAATTTTAACTGTACATACAAAATAATTCGGTCTAAATTAGCTGTTACCACTCAAGAAAGAGATCTTGGAGTCAATGTGGATACTTCTTTGAAATCATCTGCTCAATGTGCAGTGTCAGTCAAAAAAGCCAATAGAATATTAGGAACCATTAGGAAAGGGATAGATAATAAGGCAGAAAATATCATAATGCCTCTATATAAATCCAAGGTACACCCACACCTTGAATATTGCATGCAGTTCTGGTTGTCCTATCACAAAAAAGATATCTTAGAACTGGAAAAAGTACAGAGGGTATGGAATTGATTAAGGGTATGGAACAGCTTCCATATGAGAAGAGATTAAAAAGACTGGGACAGTTCATCTTAGAAAAAAGATGACTAAGGGGCCATGTGATGGAGTGTTCACTCCCACACCAGCCTAGAAGAGGCCAGTTAACTGGATAGGCCAGAGCTGAGGGGAATTAGTTGTCATAAGTAACCCCTTGAAGAATGATAGAACCAAGCAGGGAAAGAACAGGCAGAGCTAGGATAAAGCCAGGAATCTATCAGTAGAATGGGGCTGGCTGCAGGGAGGGAGCCTGTAGCCAAGCTCTGGACAGAAGAGAGGGAAAGCAAAGAAACTAGATGGAGAGGATGTAGAAAAGGCTCAGGGAAAAGGTGGCAAGGTTTAAGATGGTGCAGACCTTGGCTGCTGATTAGAGGGTCTGTGAACTAGAACCTGGAGTAGAGGGCACGCCTGGGGTCCCCTACCAGCCACTGGGAATGTGGTCAGTGAAGGGAAGACTGCCATCTTGGAGGATACCCTGGGAGGGGGGAAACACACAGTGACCTGGCCAGAGGGCCAAGCAATGAAGTCGCAGAGAGTGAGAGAGAGAGTGGTGGCAGGGTATGCAGTGAGTTGTAGAAGGGGGCATCAGATCCCGAAAGAACTAATCCCCAGAGCAGAGAGCCCCAGTGATGAGTGGACCCTTTAACAAGGCATATGATAGAGGTCTATGAAATCGTGAATGGTGTGGAGAAAGTGAATAGGGAAGTACTATTTACTCCTTCACATAACACAAGAACTAGGGGTCACCCAATGAAATTAATAGGCAGCAGGTTTAAAACAAACATAAGGAAGCACTTCTTTACACAAGACACAGTCAACTTGTGGAATTTGTTGGCAGGGGATGTTGTGAAGGCCAAAACTATAACGGGGTTCAAAAAGAATTAGATAAGTTCATGGATAGGTCTATCAATGGCTATTAGCCAAGATGGTCAGGGATGCAATTCCATGCTCTGGATGGCTCTAGCCTCTGATTGCCAGAAGCTGGGACTGGACAACAGAGGGTGGATCACTTGATAATTGCCCTGTTTTGTTCTTTCTGAAGTAACTGCACCAACCACTGTGGAGAGACAGGATACTGGGCTAGATGGACCATTGGTCTAACCCAATATGGCTGTTCTTATGTGTTTAAGGGAAAGAGCCAAAACATACTAGAATTTTCTTTTTTATTCTAGGAATAGCAGATTAGAATAAGCCATTTGTTAGTTATTATATGATTGATCCTCCTAAGAAGTATGGGCTAAATTCACTGTTTGATGCAAAACACTTGTAACTCTGATTGAACAGGCTGGTTATATATTTGGTTTGGAGCAGCTTGGTGGCTTAGGGAACATGCTTTGCACTTCCCATGGTGACAAGAGTCCATCCTGAATTCTTCAATGAACTGTAACTGCTGAGTAATCTTCTTTGACACAGGAGGAAGCAGGAGGTAGCGATGTCATGGAATTCCACTCCTCACATCCTGAGCAGGTTGTATGAACAGTCATGCCAAGGTGAATACCAGTCGGATATGGCATCTATGTACATCTATGACTTTTATACTGGTGAGGCTGTGTGCTACCTTGCAGCCATTTTAGTTGCAATCAAGGCAGTGAGCTAGGATGAAACTTGCATCACGTGCCTGCTAGAAAAATATTTTTCCTGAGCCATCCATATAAATGGACAGATTACAATGCCACTATCCTTCACACACAGCACTCAGTGGATGCTGCAGATTGGCTCACATATCACTGACATGTGGCCTGCACCCAACTACCTTCTGCTCCCATTCTTCAGTCTCTGGAGGGTTATGGTTGCAGCTCAAAATCTAACCAAGGTTGATTCGGAGGCAGGAGGGATAGCTCAGTGGTTGGAGCATTGGCCTGCTTTAGCCAGGGTTGTGAGCTCAATCCTTGAAGGGGCCATTTAGGGAATAGGGGTAAAAATCTGCCTGGGAATGGGTCCTGCTTTGAGTAGGGGGTTGGCTTAGATGACCTCCTGAGGTCCCTTCCAGCCCTGATATTCTATGATTCTAGTACTTTTGCATTTTGAGTTACACACAAGGCACAGATCTACCACTAAGTCAATCCTTCCAGCCCACTAATAAGTTTGTTTCTCTTCTTATGACTTTCAAATGTGACAATATCTTTCTTGAGAATGAAACCAAGGGCTGGCTACACTGTTCCAGGTCAAGTTCCCATCAAGTTTAATCTCTGTGCACAGATGATTATGCGGTATAATTTCATGCAGTGAAATATACTAGTTAGATATAGGGAGAGACGTACAGGGCCAGATTTTCTTTTCACAGTAGCATATATCAGGATTAACTCCATTAAAGTTAGTAGTTACACCAGTGTAAAACTGCTGTGAGAAGAGAATGGATGTTCTTGAAGAACTGCCTACCTTATTGTTTGAAATTTCTCTGTAAGTCAGCAAATGTCATTACTGCTTCATTATTTACATCTCCAGGAAAGTTTCTGCTTAAATAGAGTTGGCATGGAATATAGTTTCCAAGAACACCACACTTTTAAAATTCCCAGAACACTTTTGCTTTTTGTAGGTAAGTTGGGAACTTCATTTTGTATGTGAATGACAACTTGGTCTACATCTGCCCCAAGTTCTATGGAATGTGCAGAGATTTCCAGCATTAGGTCAAACACTTTTTTTTTAACTTAGTGGAAACCACTTGGCTTGGAGCACATTTTCAGTTTTAGAATCATAACTCAGGCGTTTGAAACTAACACAAAGCACGCCAGTCTGGCAAGCAATGCAGTTGCTGAAATTAGCAAAATGAAACTCAACTATTTTTTTCTTCCAGGTTTGCCCATTAAAAATGTTATGACAGAAAGCTGTTTTTCTTTTTGATCACGGGTCTCTGAAAAGTATACTGGTTCTAACCATTTTTTGTTCTGATTTGTTGGTCCGTAAAGTGTGGGTGTTATCTAATTTATTAAAATATATTTTCAATATTTTTGCTATGTTAAACTGTGTCAAATATTGATAATTTCATGGAACTTAGGAAAATTAATATTCAGACCTCTGCTGTAGCTCCTTCTTTCAACAAAATCTAAGAGGCCCCTATTAGTTGCATGCTGTTTCCATAGGCTGGGACTGTTTTCACACGGCGAAGGAGCTGTAATAGCCAATTGAAGTTAAGTAGAGAAAATAGGCTTAGAAAAAAAGAAGAAAATCTGATATTACATTGGAACATTTTAGTTTCTCTTGAAGGTACCAAAAAAGAACTGCTTGTAATGCCAGGAGCAAACTGTCTCTTATAACTATAGCAGAAGCACAAATATTATCTTTCTTTTATGTTTTATGAAATTTGATACAGTTAAAGCTTAATAGTATTGTAAAAATATATTTTAATAAGTCAAGCATCACCTACACTTTAAAATCAGATTATTCCAATTAGTGCCTTACTTTGCACTCCTAACCCCTTATTTCAATTCTGGACTGATTTTGATAGTGCATTCTCATTAACCACTAGAGTTCATGATTAATGCTTTATGTCATTTGAAAGCTGGGATTCCAATGATGTACAGCTTTGGTTCTACTTCTAAGGGTTTGAGAATGTGGTTTCTAAAATCCATGCAGAATTGAAGACTGGAATAGAAAGTATGATAGTAATCAGAACAGTGTGATTTTAAAGTTTGATACTTCATGAATCTCTAGGCTAGAAATTAATGCAAAAGTGGATAGTTGAAATCCTGCTTAGGGCAAATTTTTGGTCTTCTTGCACTACTGATGCATTGCAAAGGGCCTGTATTGGGGGCCAGGATCTTGGCCTCTGTATTTAGAGAAGAGGCTTTTCATAAAATTCCAAAGCCCTGAATTATTGCGGTACTTTAATTTTAAAATCAAAAGGGCTCTTAATCGAAAAGTTTTTAAGCTAGGAAAGAGAGAGTACTTGAACTGACATGCACAATACTGTGACCACAATCTTAAACAAACTCTTATTTCTTGGAGTTAAATAAGTATTATATAGATACAGTTGATTTTTATTTTTTAAAATTGCAATTAAAGATAACTTCACACACAAGTGAATTGATTTTATTATAATATGCAAAAAGCTAGGAAGGGCATTCCAGTGCAGCTGTCCAGATGAGAAATTAAGGTTACAGAACTAAGAGGAAAGAAATGTAACTGTGCCTTCCTTCATTTTCCCCTTTCTCTTTCTGGTTGATGAGGCTTGTGAATTGGAATGAGAAAACTGTCATTCTGTGAAATGTCCTATACTTGACATTGGTAGGGTCCTGCTTAATGAAAAGAGATATCTATCCAGAGTGGGAAGATAGATGATTAAAAAGAGAGGGGCTGAATGCATTGGCATTGTTAGTTTTCTATTCACTAGGACATGGGGTTTAGGCTTAATTTTGAGGGCCTGATATTCTTTTGCCTGCAACAATGTGTTCATTTGCAAAGCAAGTCAGACGCTGCAATTATGGCTTGTATGCTTTTTTCCAACTTACCCCCACCCCCAATGTTTCTTACTTTTTTTTTTGTAAATAGCTACATAAGAGACAAGGGAGGGGGGAGAATAAGACCCAAAAATGTTCCCAGGGGCTTGCATGTCTGATCCTACCTGCTCTCCATGTGTGGAACTCCCATTGACATCAATACAAGTTATATGTGTGCAGGATTGGGCCTTATTTGGCTAAAAGGAGCCTCCTTCAAGCAACCTAGAAACTGTTTCTTCCTTTCTTCTTAAGGGATCCCCCTCGCCCTGCGCCTCTTCAGATGTATGCGTCCTCTTCAGATGTCAGCGTCCTCCCTGGTTTGAGAGACGATCGCATAATGCGAGGTGAATGTGTGACCCGAAGACCATGTGGCAGCCCTACAAATGTCCTGAATGGGGACATGGGCTAAGAAGGCAGCCGACGAGGCTTGTGCCCTAGTTGAATGTGCCCTCACAATCGGTGGCAGGGGGGGACTCCCACCAGATCGTAACAGGTACGAATACATGAGGTGATCCAGGTGGAGAGCCTCTGAGTGGAGATCGGCTGAGGCGATGAACAGCTGCGAGGACTTCCTTAATGGCTTTGTATGTTCCAGGTAAAAGGCCAGAGTCCATTTCACATCCAGCATGTGGAGGTGGCGCTCCTGATTGGATGCATGGGGTTTGGAACAGAGCACTGGCAGGAAGATGTCCTGACCCATGTGGAAGGTGTAGACCACCTTGGGGAGGAACGAAGGATGCAGTCAGAGCTGGACCTTATCCTTGTGGAACACCGTGTATGCGGGCTCAGAGGACAGGGCTCTGAGCTCCGAGACCCGTCTAGCTGACGTGATCACCACCAGGAAGGCTATCTTCCACGAGAGGTGCGACCAGGAGCATGTAGCTAGCGGCTCAAACGCGGGACCCATCAACCAGGCCAGCACCAAGTTCAGGTCCCACTGCGGGACTGGGGGCCTAACATACGGGAAAAGTCGATCCAATCCCTTAAGGAATCAGCCAGTCATAGCATGGGAAAATACCGTGTGGCCCTGCACCGGCAGGTGGAAGGTCGATATGGCCACCAAGTGCACCTTGACGGATTTGGGCACTAAGCTCTGGGCTCCAAGGTGAAGGAGATAGTCTAAAATGAGCTGGATCGGAGCAGCCACAGGCAAAATGGCCCGATCAGCTGCCCACCGGGAAAACCAAGACCACTTTGCCAGGTAGGCCCGACATGTCTGCTTTCCAGGAGGATGCGCTGAACCCTTTCCGAGCATGTTTCTTTCCTCCCAGCCTAACCATTGAGCAGCTATGCCATGAGGCGGAGTGTCACCAGGTTGGGGTGAAGGAGGCGGCCCTGGTCCTGGGAGAGCAGGTCCAGGCGGGATGGTAATGGCCACAGCGGGGTGACTGCCAGACTCGTGAGAGTCCCGTACCAATGTTGCCTGGGCCATGCCGGGGCGATCAGGAGGACCCAGGCCCTGTCCATTTTTATCTTCTCCAAGACCTTGCCGATCAGCGGGATCGGGGGGAAGGCATAAAGAAGCTGGCCCAACCAGGATAGGAGGAAGGAATCGGAGATGGTCCCCACACCCAACCCCCTCCCCTGGAGCAGAAGCAGGAACACCAGCGGTTCTGCTGTGTTGTGAACAGGTCCACCCGGGGAGTGCCCCACTTTTGGAAAATTCTGTGCACCACCTCTGGGTGTAGTGACCAGTCATGCTGAGAGGATAAGTCTCGGCACAGGCAATCTGCCTGCGAGTTCTGGGCACCCGGTAAGTGGAGCACTTGCAAATATCGTGGGCTATACAGAAGTCCCACAGCCTGAGGGCTTCTTGGCAGAGGGCAGAGGAGTGGGCCCCACCTTGCCTGTTGATGTAGAACATCGAGGCCACATTGTCCGGGAGAACCCTGACCACTCTGCCCTCCAGGTGTGAGCAGAAGGCCACACATACCAGACGGACTGCCCTGAGCTCCTTGACGTTTATATGCAGGGCAAGGTCCTGTGCGGATCACAGACCTTGGGTCTGAACGTTCCCCACATAGGTTCCTCACCCCAGGTCCAACGCATCAGACAGCGGCTCCACTGATGGGGGCCTGCCCCTGAATGGGACCCCGTGGAGCATGTTCCCCGGGGAGGACCACCATTGTAGGGAGGTGATCATGGGTTTGGGCACAGTGAGGACTTTGTCCATCCTGTCTCTGGACTGGGAAAACACCGAGGCCAGCCAGAGCTGGAGGGGCCTCATCCTGAGTCTGGCATAGCGAACCACATACGTGCACACTGACATGTGACCCAGGAGCTGGAGGCACGCTCTGGCTGTGGTCACGGGGAACCTTATGATTGTGCCGATGAGCTCCCTTAAGGTCTCGAACCTATCCGGTGGGAGGGAGGCCCTGGCCGATGTTGCGTTCAGGACTGCCCCAATAAACTCTATGCACTGCACTGGGACTAACATGGACTTGGTGTCATTTACCAACGTTCCCAGAGTGGCGCATGTGGACAGGAGGAGCACCATGTGATCCCACACCAGTGACCTGGAGCTGCCCTTGACCATCCAGTCATCGAGATGGGGAAGATCTGAACCCTATGACGTCTGAGGTAGGCTACTACCACAGACATGCACTTTGTGAATACTCTGGGAGCAGTGGACAGGCCAAACGGAAGGACCGTAAATTGGTAGTGTTCCTGCCCAACCGTGAAATGGAGGAAGCGCCTGTGCCCCTCGAATATATGGATGTGGAAGTACGCATCCTGCAGATTGAGGGCGGTGTACCAGTCCCCGGGATCCAGGGAGGGGATGATGGAGGCCAGAGAGACCATGCAGAACTTGAGCTTCACCATGTACTGGTTCAGGCCTCACAGATCCAGGACGGGCCTGAGCCCCACTTTGGCCTTTGGGATAAGGAAGTAGCAGGAGTAGAAACCCTTGTGTCTGAACTCCACTGGTACCACTTCCACCACTCCTAGGCCAAGGAGCCGCCCCACCTCCTGCTCAAGCAGGGCCTCGTGAGAGGGGTCCCCCAGGAAGGATGGCGGGCGGAGGGTGGATAGGCGGGGTAGAGGTAAACTGGAGGGTGTAGCCCCGGGAGACGGTGTTGAGGACCTATCGGTCTGAGGTCAGCTGCGACCATTCTGGGAGAAAAGCACACAACCACTTGGAGAAGGGAAGCTTTATTGCAGGTGGATCCCTGGTATGAACTGGTAAGTCGCCCTCGGCTATCCCGTCAAAACTGACCATTTCCCGCCTGTTTGCCCTTGGAAGGCCCAGGTTGGGGGGCAGACCGGGACTGCCTCTGCGGGCATTTCTTATAGTCCCTTGACTTTTTATAAGGGGGCTCATATTTAGAGTGGGCGGCCTGGGTGGGAGCCTGCTGCGGCTTAAACTTGGTCCGGTCCGGGACATAGAGGCCAAGGGTCTTAAACGTTGTGCAGGAATCTTTCAGGCAGTGCAATTTCATGTCCGTCTGTTCAGCAAACAGGGCCTTGCCATCGAACGGAAGGTCCTGTAAGGAGTTCTGTGCCACACTGGACAGCCCAGACAGCAGGAGCCACGACGCCCTCCTCATGGACACCGCGGAGGCCACAGACCTTGCAGCCATATCCGCAGCATCCGACACTGCCTGAAGGGTCACCCTGGCAGCCGCTGTGCCCTCCTCCACCAGAGCCTTGAACTCCTTCTTGTCACGCTCTTGGAGGGAGTCCTCGAATTTGGGCAGAGAGCCCCACAAATTGAACTCTTATCTCCCCAGGAGGGCCTGGTGGTGCACCACCCTTGCCTGGAAACTCGAGGATGAATAAACCTTTCTCCTGAATAGGTCCAGTCTCCTTGAGTCTTTATTTTTCAGAGTAGGGGCTGGTTGGCCCTGCCGCTCCCTCTGGTTGACTGACTCAACCACCAGGGAGTTGGGGGCAGGGTGGGTGTACAGGTATTCATGCCCCTTGGCAGGCACAAAGTACTTTCATTCCACCACCAAGCGAGCCACCACTGGGGGCTGCGTCAGGGGCCACGGGGCCCATTGGTACCATGGTGCCGGCCAAGGAGCCCGGTGACACTGCACCTGCGGTGGCACTGGCAGAGCAGGCTGTTCGGCCTGACTAGCCTGTCCCATCAACTGACGACTACGAAGGGAGGCTGGGCTGGTGTACAACCTGCCGCTGTCCAGGGACCGGGAGAGGCGGTCGTATCGGGAACGGTACCGACCACAAGACTGTGATCCCGGCATGGAGGAACAGGAGTACTGCCGGTAGCAACTGCTCCACTATCGGCTCCAACAGGCGGATCCACAACGGCGAGGTGCCAGCGACCGACACTTGGGACTGCAGGAGCGGTGCCGCGACAGGGTCCTGGAGCGAGACAAAGAACGGGAACGGCGTCGATGTCCGTACCGCGACGGGCTACAGTAGCATCTTGGAGACGAGGACTCCCGGTACCGTCTGTCCCGGTCTCGACGGGGCACGCTCTCCTCACCAGGTCTACGGTCCCTCAAGGTGGAGGGGTGCCTGGAACCCCTACCAGTAGGTACTCAGCCAGACAACCTGGTGGGGGTCAACAGGGACCAGCGCAAACTGCACACGGGGCAGTCGCTGAGTGGCTAATGGTGTCAGGAACATTCCCTAGACCATGAACGGTACCGATCAGGCGGCAACTGTGGAGATTCAAGTGGTGGTTTGCCTCTGGACCAGGGAGCCAACGGTGGCGGTGCCCCTGGTACCGGCAGAGACATAATGCCCCCGGCTGCTTGCAGGGCCTCCAGCGTGGAGGGCACCCGGACGTCCGGGGAGGTCGGCTCACAGTGAGCCAAGCTACTCCACTCAACCTGAGTCAGAGGCCTGGAGGCCAACAGGGATCAAGAACTGCCCAAGGTGGGTCTAGTCTCTCCCCCAGTCTTGCTCCAGTGTCTCAGCGGAGAAGACCTCTTCTTAGCTTTTTAGAGCATCCCACGGACAGAGAAAGGTGCCAGCTAGAGGAAGGCACCGAAGGGTCGCCGCACCCCAACGCCTTGGTGCTCAGTGGCAACTCGGAGCAGTGGGACCTTGACCCTATCTACCCTCCACCCCATACACACCAACCTGTTGAGCAGAACAGATGCTGTAACGTTTTTACTTTGCTGTGCTGGAAAATCAAGAGGATTTTTAAAAGATGTTTTCAACAGGAGTGTCAATCATTTTCTTTTTTAGATATTTACTCTCTGTTGAATGTGGAGCCATCAGAATGGCTCAGAGCCGAATGTCCCTGTCCTTCTTGGTCTGAGGCTTGAAGGATCTGCAAATCTTGCAGCGATCGCTGAGATGGATTTTCCCAGTCAGCATAAACAGTCTGCGTGCAGATCACTCACTGGCATCGGCCGCCTGCAAGTGTTGCATGACTTAGTTTATTGCGCCTGGGTCGGGGCATGCCCCGTGCCCCAGACTTGAACACTAAAATAAACTACTTTAACACAGTTACTACTAACTATGAACCAACAAGTTCAAGAGGGAAGCTGCAGCCAAGCTGGAGCAGAGTAATTCCGACACACCTTCACTGGTGGCAAGAAGGAACTGAGGATGGGGGGAGCGCACAGCGCCTTTTATGCCGCGCCATAGAGGCACCACTCCAGGGGTCGCGAGGGGCGCTCCCCTATGAGTACTGCTAGGGGAAAAACTTCCAGCACCAGTGCACGTGGCGAGCATGCACAGCTATTGTGGAATGCACATGAGCAATCACTCGAAGAAGAATAGAGGCTCAACTTAAATGTATACCCCAAATTAAAAAAACATAGTAAGAGAACCACTGTGGCTAAACAACAAAGTAAATGAAGCAGTGAGAGACAAAAGGCCATCCTTTAAAAAGTGGAAGTTAAATCCTAATGAGGAAAATAAAAAGGAGCATAAACTCTGGCAAGCAAAGTGTAAAAATATAATTAGGAAAGCCAAAAAAAAAAAAAAAAGAATTTGAAAAACAGCTAGCCAAAGACTCAAAAAATAATAGCAAAAAAAGTTTTAAGTACATCAGAAGCAGGAAGCCTGCTAAACAACCATTAGGGCAATTGGATAATCGAGGTGCTAAAGGAGCACTCAAAGACGATAAGGCCATTGCAGAAAAACTAAATTAGTTCTTTGCATCAGTCTTCACAGCTGAGGATGTGAAGAAGATTCCCAAACCTGAGCCATTCTTTTTAGGTGAAAAATCTGAGGAACTCTCCCAGATTGAGGTGTCATTAGAGGAGGTTTTGGAACAAATTGATAAACTATACAGTAGTAATAACCAGGACCAGATGGTATTCACCCAAGAGTTCTGAAAGAACTCAAATGTGAAATTGCAGAACTACTAACTGTAGTTTGTAAACTATCATTTAAATCATTTTCTGTACCAGATGACTGGAGAATAGCTAATGTGATGCCAATTTTTAAAAAGGGCTCCAGAGGTGATCCCAGCAACTACAGGCTGGTAAACCTGACTTCAGTACAGGGCAAACTGGTTGAAACTATAGTAAAGAACAAAATTGTCAGACACATAGATGAACATAATTTGTTGGGGAAGAATCAACATGGTTTTTGTAAAGGGAAATCATGTCTCACTAATCTACTAGAATTCTTTGAGGGGATCTACAAGCATGTGGACAAGGGGGATCCAGTGGATATAGTGTACTTAGATTTTCAGAAAGCCTTTGACAAGGTCCTCACCAAAGGCTTTTAAGCATAGTAAGCTTGATAAATGCAAAGTAATGCACATGGGAAAACATAATCCCAACCATACATATAAAATGATGGGATCTAAATTAGCTGTTACCACTCAAGAAAGAGATCTTGGAGTCATTGTGGATAGTTCTCTGAAAACATCCACTCAATGTGCAACGGGGGTCAAAAAAGCTAACAGAATGTTGGGAATCATTAAGAAAGGGATAGATAATGAGACAGAAAATATCATATTGCCTTTATATAAATCCAGGGTACGCCCACATCTTGAATACTGTGTGCAGATGTGGTCACCTCATCTCAAACAAGATATATTGGAATTGGAAAAGGTTCAGAAAAGAGCAACAAAAATGATTAGGGGTATGGAACAGCTGCCATATGAGGAGATATTAAGAAGACTGGGACTTTTCATCTTGGAAAAGATACGACTAAGGGGGGGATATGATAGGTCTATAAAATCATGACTGGTGTGGAGAAAGTAAATTAGGAAGTGTTATTTACTCCTCATAACACAAGAACTAGAGGTCACCAAATGAAATTAATGGGACCAAGATGAGCGTGTGCTCCTGCAGCCTCAGCCCATTCTAGTGCCATGTATCTTCTTGCTTATGTGCTACACTGTCAGCGTAGACAGTAGGTTGCTTTTATATATAAAAATAATATATGAATTTATGGCAGTGTGCCTAGCATATTGTTGGCTCTCTTTCTTTGTCCAGCTTTGTATAATTTATTTTTAAAACTCATTAATTTATACCATTAAAAGAGCATCCAGGTAAAATTTTCCCAAATCCCGATTAAAGGTTTCCTTCAAAGAAGGGGCTTCTTGTTATTGCTCAGATCTTGCACAGTAGAACCCTCCTATATTTGCCTCTGCAGGTGCTAAATTTACTTCAGGAGGGCCAAACTCTGTTCACCTTATCTGATCCCAGTGAAGGTCATTCCATGCCCTCTCCCACAAATTTGGAAATAGTTATTGAAGACTTAACTCAGGATACTAGCAAAATTCTGAAAAATCTATTCAAAAGTGCCCGAGAAAGAGAGACAAAACCAACACAAACATACAAAAATACAGAGAAAACCAATATTCATTGCTGGTCACATCTTTAGAAATAAGATATGCCTTTATTTATGTAAGCAGGGTCTGAATGACCTTTCCCCTGACAGCTAGTTGGGGAGGAGGAGAGACTTCAGGAGCAAACTGTGTTTACATGAACACATCTACTCTGCATAGGTATATATCAGACAGGAGCTGTGTAGCTCCAAGTGATCAACTTTGGCTGGTGCTGGGCTACAAATCACTTTAGTACTGCATGCAGGGGTAGTGAAATGTTGTTATCAATGTTGTTGTCTTTATTGTCTGAGTAAAGAGGAGCAGAACTGTGCTTAACCTGTCCCAAATGAGGAGGTCACCCTGAGCTGAAAGGACCTCATTAAGCCAGGGGCTCAAATGCCAGTCCCCTGTGAAAGCAGGGAGGGGTAGGGATAGGTGTACCAGTCAGGAGGTGTGGACTCTCCCTAAGTGTATCTGGGCTGGTTTAACCTATTCCTCCCTACTGTTCAAAGATAGAGCTGAATAGGCTCCATAGAAGCCTTTGATTATTTTAAGTGCTTAAAAGAGCTGACAATCACTTGTGTTGGGTCAGAATCTCTGCCCAGCCTCAGAGCTGAAAATCATTAAGAGCTGGGTGGAACCTCAAGAGACTGACCTTCAGAGGTTACAGCAGAGAGGCAGGTGGCAGAAGGTGACCAGTGAGTGGAAGGGCGGGTGGCAAGTGGAGTAGAACAAACGGCTGGCAGGGTGGCCAGTGGAGTGGAAGGAGCAGCTGGTGGGGTAACCAGCAGAGAGGAACCGCAGCTGGGGGGGGGGGGGGGGGTTTCCAGCCAGAGCAAGTGCTCAGATGGTGGTGCAAACAAGGTAGCTTCTTCCCCAGGTGGCAGGTGAACTCACACAGATGCACCTCTGAACTCTGGGTCTTCACTGACCAAGGACAACCACTGTGAGTGGGTATGGTGAGGGAGCAGAGAGGGACACAGTAAAGGAACTTTTGGTTGTAGAACTCAAGAACATGAGGTGGAAGGCACTGCCCCACTCACTCTGGAGTGGGCATCCTGCTCACAGTTTTATGATTATGAATCCTGCTTGAGGCATTTTCCCTAATTAGTGTTGAGTGACTTCCCTCCTTTCATTAAAAGTTTCTTTTCTACACTCAGGCTAGGTCTACACTACCAGCCTGAATCGGTGGGTAGAAATTGATCTCTCGGGGATCGAATTATCACGTCTCATCGGGACGTGACAATCGATCCCCGAATCGACGCTCTTACTCCACCAGCGGAGGTGGGAGTAAGCACCGTCAACGGGGAGCCGTGGAGGTCGATTTTGCTGCCGTCCTCACAGCGGGGTAAGTCGGCTCCGATAGGTCGAATTCAGCTATGCTGTTCGCGTAGCTGAATTTGCGTATCTTAAATCGACCCCCCCATGGTGAAGACCTGCCCTCAGACTCTGTGCAAGTGGGAAAGTGTGCAATTTTTCCAAGTTACTGGGTGGGGGCTTGAGCCGGTTCTGTGTTGTATTGTTGAAAAGGAACCCCTAGATCAGGGGCGGGCAAACAGTTTGGCCTGAGGGCTGCGTAAATTGTATGGAGGGCCGGTTGGGGGGTGGTGGTTGTGGCCCGGCCCTCACCTCCTATCTGCCCCCCTCCCCCAGGACTCCTGCCCCATCCAACGCCCCCTGTTCCCTGATGGCCCCCCCCGGGACCCCTACCCCATCCACACACCCCGGCTCCCTGTCCCCTGACCGCCCCCAGACTCCTGCCACCCCATCCAACCCCTCCTCTCATTCCTGACGGCCCCCCTGGGACTCCTGCCCCATCCAACTACCCCTTCTCCCTGTCCCCTGACTGCCCCCAGAACCCCTACCCCCGATTGCCCCCTGCTGCCCCCTGCTGCCCCATCCAACCCCCCCTCCTTCCTGACTGCCCCCCCAGGACCCCGCTCCCATTCAACCCCCTGTTTCCCCCCCGATCACCCTGACCCCTATCCATGCCCCCGCCCCCTGACCACCACCCTGAACTCCCCTGCCCTCTATCCAACCCCGCCTGCTCCCTGCCCCCTTACCACGCTGCCTGGAGCACCGGTGACTGGCGGCGCTACAGCTGTGCTGCCCGGCTGGAGCCGGGCCATGCCGCCACTGCCATCGCCACCACACAGCACAGAGCACCAGGTCAGGCAGGGCTCTGCAACTGCACTGCTCCAGGAGCTCACAGCCCCACCGCCCAGAGCATTGCGGTGGAAAGAGCGAGTTGAGGCTGCGGGGAAGGGGTGACAGCAGGGGAGGGGCCAGGAGGAGCCACGAGCCAGGAGCTCAGGAGCCAGGCAGGACGGTCCCACAGGCTGGATGTGGCCTGCGGGCTGTAGTTTGCCCACCTCTGCCCTAGATATCGAACCCGGCCCTGGTTGCTGCTGGCTCCACCTGGCTGAAGGGTTATATTTAAAATCAGAAATATTTGATAAATTTACAACTGGGAGTTAATTTTGTCCAGGAACTGCTAACTATGAAGTAAAATGTAAAATACCCCAAACCAACCTGAATTAGTCTTAACCAAAGAAGGCTAGGATGATGCAAGTGATAGAGACTATTCCAGTTAGACAGTTTTTCAAGTAGGTGATACAGTTCTGAAGACATTTTTAAGCATGTAATGCCAAATGACATTTTTCTCTCCTACTTCATGGGATACCCTGATTAAAAGTAAAACTGGTTATTTAACTTTTTGAATTGGATACATGTGTCTCTTAGCAATGAGAACAGAACAGGCATCTCCACCATAGAAAATAAGTTGTTTGGCAGCACACTTCTAATGTTTGTGACTAGGATGAAGGACAAAGACTTATTAATGATACAAACCTCAAGAGGTTGTTTTCTCAGATCCATGTGAGGCAAGAGGGAGGAGGGGGAGGTCTACATTGTATATTCTTCCTTCAGCGTTCAGAATTTCCCTGAACACCAAATGGATTTCCATTTGCAGTAGGAATGCAGACTAGAGAGATGCACTGCAAATCAGAGAATGCTGCACTACCTGGGGAAAACCTTAGTACATAGAACAAAGCCATTGAGACTAACCTAGATACACTGGGAATGGATGGGGCTCCCAATTTGCAAATGAGTGTCCTAAGCTCTCAGCTTTACGATACTCTGGAATGGGTCTCTCCTGTTGAGGCTTTTCCACTTTGTGTAATTGCTGAAATAGTCACTGGGCCAGACACAGAGTGAGACTGAGCCTATATCCCAGCGCTTAGGACACTCTTGGGGAGGTGTGAATGTCTGATCCAAATCCAGCAGCGGAGGGGTTGAACATGGTACGACATTCCAGGTGAGTGTTCTAACTATTAGGCTCTTGTTTATAAGGGGGACACAGTCTCCTCTTCCTCTAATTTTCAGGAGAAAAGGCTGACCTTGCTTAGGTGCCGAACTCCCGGAGAGGGTTCACAGGAATGGAGGTAGGTGCCTCCCCCTCGCCTAACTCCCTGCGAGGTCACACCTCTTTCCTTGACATTTCCTAGCTTAGGCAGCTCCTCACTCAGCCTGCTGATTTCTGTGAATCCCTTTTTTAGGGCCTTAACTCTCCTCATGTGTTGTATGGGGAGCTTGGGGGGCTTATCTTGGGGTTGTGAATTCTGGTAGGTGGCAGGGCACCTAAAAGTTGGGCATTGCAATGCTTATTTTAGCTTGGAAAAGCTCTTTGGGGCAGGGACTGTCTTTTTGTTCTGTGTTTGTACAGCACCTAGCACACTGGGTTTTGGTCCACTATTGAGGCTCCTAGGCACCACCGCAATAATAAAATAATAATAATAATAATAATTAATTAATATAATAATGATACTAACAGGTATTGAGCAGAGCTTTTAAGTCTCCTGATTGTGCCAGAAGATTCCATTTTTCAGCTGTTTTCTGCATTGCGTAAATCTCCTGATGCGGAGATCAGAGAAGACACTCTCATCAGTGTCTTAATGGTTAGGGCCACTCTAGGCCAGACCTCAATGGCACAGAGGCACAGCACAGAAGCAGAGCTGGCCAAAATATGGTATATGTCACAAAAATAAAACAAATCCCCCACAAACAACCCCCACCCCCATATCTGAATTTAACATTTACATGCATTTTTTTGTTGTTTGACAAAAGCAATTACAATGAGGTTTTTTGTACTGAGAATGAAAGGAGAGTAAAATAGTGTTTTCTTCAAAATATTTTGATAAAAAAACACTTTAAACACACAGACACACACAGACACACACGTATTCTCAACCAAAACAAAAAATAGAGCCCTCCTCCACCCACCTGCACATTTTCCCCACAAAAAGTGTCAAGCAGCTGTACATAAGAAGACACTGCCTGGGTTGTGGGGAGAAAAAGGTGGCTTTAAGACTATTCTGGGAGCAAGTGAAGCCCCGGGCCTAGAGCTGGGCAGCTATACTTTACTGCAGCCCTGACCAAGGCTGCTTCTGGGCTGCTCTGCTGCCTCAGGAATCTCCCACAGTGCTGGGTACTACAGGGACTTCCCTCCCCTTGTGCCCACATGATGAGTGTGTGTTACAGGCCCCCCTCTGAGGCCAATCCACAGAGAATATGAGTTTGTTGCAGCCCCACCTAGACAGCTTTGGCTCTTTATCTTAAGCTATGGCAGCTCATGCTTAACTCCAGAGGTCCCCATTTCAATCCCTGGTATGTCTGCCAAGATGGTGACCATCACATAAGTGGGTGCTAGTCAAGGCTCTCTAGTAGGGGCAGTAACGGACTCATGGCCTCTGCACATTGAGTACAGAGGGGGACTGTTACACATACTCACCTGCAGCTTACATAAGGGCTTGTGAGGCGTCCTGTGCTTTCCCCTGATTGGCTGCAAGGCTTTTATCGATCCTGTGCACCCATGCAGCAGCGTAAGGGGTTGTTGCGGGAGCCACAATCCCATTCAGCGTCCTCGAAAGACAATTTAGGAATCATGTTTTGGTCACTACTGACTTTGGACACATCTGAATCAGTCTACTGGAGGGTGAAGGGCTCAGTACCCAGCTACCAGTAACGTGAGCCATTCACTCACACTCCCTGCAATAATAGTGGAATATATGCACAGATGTATATGTGCAAAATAAAGTGAGACGTGTGGTGCACATTGGTGAGACTGTTATGAAACATAATCATCTCCCACTCCTAGCTGACAGTCACATTTCCCCCCACCTGTTCCTGGATTTTTACCCATGGAATGCTGGGAATGCACTTGGTTACAGTGTGGGAAATTCCCAGGTTCCAAAATAGCATTGCAAAACTATTTCTGTCCCTGTAAAATTACCTTCTTTTTGTATAAAAAGAGAAACAAAGAAACACACCTAGATAAACAAAGCAGTGCAAACACTGCCAGGCAGAAAAAAAATCCAGGTCTTGAGTTAGGCCAGTATTATTACAATATATGTTTTGCATTAAACCCAGTGTTTAGAAAGAAAAATAAGCTTGAAGATGGTACTTGGGATCTTTGAGCAGAATGAAGATATTGTAATGAACCTGCTGGCTCATTACTGGTGCTGTGTTATCCTCCACTTTGATATCTAGTCAGGAGATGGTTCCATTCTTGCCAGAGGATGGAAAAGGGAAGTACAACCTGAGGTTGGAGGGAAGCAGACTCACAAGAAAGATGGCGGTTGCATGGGATCCAGAGCGGCGGGCCATAGGCAGCAGACTGGGAGCTGGCTATGGAAAGAAGGCTGGGCAGCAAACACATTCTGCAGCTGGCAGGGGGCTAGTAATTGCTGCAGTAGCCTACGGTCAGGAAGATGGCTTGAAGGTGCCAGTGGGACACTTATCTTCATAGCTCTGTATTGGACTGCCCTTAGAAGCTGGATTAGGAACTGTTTTGAGCTTTTGTTGTTTGCAGTGTTCTTGTAGCCATGTTGGTCCCAGGATATTAGAGAGACAAAGTGGGTTAAGTAATACTGTTTATTGGACCAACTCCTGTTGGTGAAAGAGACAAGCTTTCAGGTTACACAGAGCTCTTTTTCAGGTCTGAGAATGGCACTCAGGGGGTATGTCTACACTACAATTAAAAACCCGTGAATTGCCCATGGCAGGGGACTTGAGCTCGTGGGGTTCAGACTAAGGGGCTGTTTAATTGCGGTATAGACATTTGGGCTCAGGCTGCAGCCCAAGTTCTGGGATCCTCCCACCTAGCAGGGTCCTACAGCCCAGGCCATGGCTCGAGCCTGAACGTTTACATTGCAGTTAAATAGCCCCTTAGCCTGAGTCAGCTGGCATGGGCCAACCAGGGGTTTTTAACTGCAGTGTAGACTGCATTAGACTGCAGTAGAGCATCACAGCTAAATACGAAGTGGAACAGATTGTTGAGCATAAGTAGTTAACACATATTTCAAGGAACCATTCAAAGTGAAATGGCCACTAACACCCCTGCAGTCATAAGCCAAGAGGGTTAGTGAGTTACAGGTTGTTGAAACAAGCCATAAATCCATTATCTTTATTAAGACCATTATTTTTAGTGTGTAGCAAAGTTATGAATTTAAGTTACTAGACTTGTCTTTTGAAGGTGTTGTGTAGGTTTCCTTTGAGGACCAGGACTGGGAGATCAGATATGGAGTGATCATTTTGTGAAAAGCGTTCACCATGGGTGAGATGGTGTTTTTAATGTTTTCTGTGTGAGTTCATTTGAAAGCGTAGTGGTTGTCTGGTTTCACCCACATAGTTATTATTGGGGGGTATTTAGTGCACTGGATGAGGTACACCACAGGTTGCAATAGGCATATGTAGGTCTGGGATCATGAAAGGTGTGTTGTGGGGATATTGATCATTGTAGCCGTAGAGCAGGTTTTACATCTGTTGTTCTGGTGGGGTCTGGTGCTGCTTAGAGTTGGTGTGTCCTGATCTCCAGGGAGTTTGCTTCTGATGATGAGCTTGGTGAGGATGGGGTGGGGGGTGTTTGACGGGCAGAAGAGGGGTTTTGGGAAAGATTTATTTCAGGAAGTGGTCCCCATTGAGTAATTGTTTAATGAAACTCTCCAGAGGCTCCAGTATGCAGTGGTAAGTGTCAACTAGGCATGTGCACTTGGAGGCAGGGGGGTTTCTGTATTGAAGCAGGGCTTATTTGTGTGTCCCATTCCTTTATGTGATCTACTTCTCTGGTGGAGTGTCCTTGTTTGGTGAAGGACATTTTAAGTATGTTGAGATGTGTATCTGGCCTTCAAACCAAGACAGCATGGATAATTTGACACTAGGATTCTCCCACCAGCCCCAGTGTGCACGGTGGGTGAGATTCACCCTGGTGGAAAGCTCTACTAGTTTAAGTGGAGCATAAGCAAAGCCTAGAGCTTTCCACAGGCCCACTGTACTGAGTGCAATTTCATCCTGTCTGAATAAGTGAAAATGTGATGCAGAGTGATACAAGGATAATGGTCTCTCCGTTATGTAGTTCCAAGGTGCGCTTCTGTGATACATACATTGATTTCTGTTGGAGTTCCAAACAATATATGTGTTATGTATGCTGTATATGTTAAGTTTGAAGTCCAACCACTGAGAGGAACACAGCTGTTTTTGCTGAATCTTTCTATGGCTTTCATCAAACCAAAATCCAGCCTTAGTGCTGAAATAGCACATTTTCTTTGTTTCTTTTCTTTCAAATATTTTACGATCCTCTCCTTTCTAAGATGCCCTTTCTACAGTCTTCACTGGGAAAGGAGAAACTCTCGTAGTTTTGGAGTTTTAGAATTACATTGGGGAAAAAACAAGCTTGAAAATGTACGGTAGGAATAATCCTGAATCAGGAATGAGGTGAACTGCATGACCTTAACAGGTGTTTTCTGTCTCTAACTTCCAGCGTACTATGACACTGGGGTGTTTAGAACAGTAGTAATTAAGAGTCTGAAGACAAGTTAGTAAAACAACCACCAAATTTAATAAGACTTGACTGACCTGCTGCATTAGGGAGCGTCCACTCCTGAACCTTCCCAGAAGGATACCAAACGACAGTATTCAGGCAATGAATCCATCAGCAGTCAGACCAAACTCACATTGGCTAATCATGCATGGAGGGCTTGATGCTGTCTCTAGTAGCTTCTGAAACCTGCCAGTTTCAAATTCACCCTTTCAGAGACTAGCATTTGAACAAGCATCTTCCTCGTATGCACAAACTCCCATTGCAACAATGGCAACATTGCCATTCATTTCAGTGGCATTTTTGTGGAAATCTTTGCTCATGAAGTAACGTGAACTACCTGGCAGGTGGGTCAGCAGGGCTACTCTCTTATGAGAGGATATTCCAACTTTCACACCTGCATGGCACATCTCAGTCATGGATTCAAATAACTCCCAAGCTTTGGTGACATTCAGAGCCAAATCCGGGTCCAAAAACTTTGCCATTAGTTCCCATCTCCTCAATAGCATGAAACCAAATCTCAGATCCCAACCACTCCTACCCCCCTCTGAACTCCTGAAAAAATGTGATTCCCACTGAGTTTTATGGCCTGTGCCTGTATCTAATCTTTATATATTGCAGAAGGTGTTTGCTAACATCCAAAGTAAAACATCTTTTTTCTTCTTGCTATAGTCTTATCAGAAATACTGGAGGCAGCTCGGTTTAAGGAGTAAATCTTGTTAGGCAAATAAACACTCTCTCATATTGGCCAATACAAGCTATACTTAATGACTGGACAAAAATTCACCATCCCCTATTAATAAAATGCTGTACTGGAACCATTTCAATTTTTTGAATACACCTTCTGAATATTTACACCTGAAGAGTACAGAGTGTTTACAAGAACTCAAATGTTTATTTATCCAAGAGCACTTTTGCAGAAAAGCTTCTTTATGAGTTGTCGTATATTTTCCTTGCCAGTTTATTGACCTTTAGCAATGCATGGCTATTAGTTTGGTAAAAAAGATAAAGTTAACCTTACCCCGCCATGTGTAATGTCTTTGTAACCATATTATTAAACACATTTCAGAGGGCTGGAATGACCCAGGGGATTGGGAATGGGATAAGGTCTGAATCTTACCCAGTTCAGTAACGAACAAATGTCATTATCCTGATGAGGTTTAAATGGATTGAGTGAAATGAGTTGATGGTCTCTGCATGTTAGTATCAGACACTTGCTGATATCACAGGCTAGTGTTTCAATTGACACTGAGAGGTTCTTATCATGATTTTTCAGTCTCAGTAGCATTGATCAGTCAGGGAGGCTGCAACATCTTCTGCCTCTCAATAGATCGTCCTTTCAGTTTATTGTTGAGGTATGTAGATGGTGCCATGTGGGAGATGCTTATTGCTGCTTCTTTTGGGACTAATGCAGAGGACCTGAGTTTGCTTTGCTACCTGTTCTGGTACTTTATGAACGCTAAGTATATTTAACTCACCCACTGATCCACCTTTTTCCCCAATGTTCATTTCAGCACAGTCCCTCCAAGAAGATCAGAGGCCAGCACATACTGATCCTTTTAAGTCTCTGGCACACCCATCTTGGAGACCGGCATTTCTATAATCATCACCCCAAAAGCTGTGCTTACAAGAATTACATCAGTGTCAGACAGTGCTAATCTGCTAGTCAGAAGCACGAGTACAGATCCTGAACTGTGGCTGACCTGCACAGGGGAGGGGACTGGAAGCGGTGCAGGGAGGGTACCCTTCCACCCCCAATCCAGGGTATGTCCAGTCCTTGGTTCAGTCCCCAGGATAAATTAGAGCAGCTTCAGGTATGCTCTAATCCAGGGGTGGGCAAACTATGGCCCGGGGGCACATCTGGCCCTCCAGATGTTTTAATCTGGCCCTCTGTGACAGATTTATGTTACCAATTTGCTGGGGCTTTAGGTGATTACGCTGAGGCCACAGGATTTTTAGGGGAGGAGATGAAGGAACACACTACATAACTAAGTTTAAAGCTTTATTAATTAAATAACAGTGGTGAATGCTGGGTGCACCTCACCTTATTTGGAGGAAGGAAGAAAGCATTAGTGCCCGGGCCCTAACCCACTTTTATACTTATACACACACAACCCAAGGATGGTCAAGCCTGGGTGTAATGTAAGAAGAAGACGGGGGAAGGCTAGACAAGAGTTTTGCCCTGTGCAAAGGTTGTTTAGGGTTTGCTGTAAAATTTTTGACTTGCTTTAGTTTTTGGGAGGGATTTAAGCCCTGTTTTTTTTGGGGGGGCGTTTTTGTTTAGGGACTCTTGTTTTTTTGCGCGCTTCGTACCAGTTTGAACTGGCCTTTTGGGGCATTTTTAGTTTTTTTTAAAACACACCAGCTTTAGGGTTGCGAGGCTGTTGTTTTTTAATGTACTGGCCTTTGCAATTATTTTAGTTTTGCTATCTTGTTAGGTTTCTTTGGCTTAGTTTTTTTTTTAAGAGGCTTTTGGCAGTTTGGCAGGTAGCAGAGACCTTGTTTGTGTGTGTTGGCCTTGGGCTGCAGTTTTGTTTTTTATTTTTGCGCCTAGCTGGACTGTTGAGCTAATTCGGGTTTTATTTTATTTTTTGGCTTTTTGCAATTTGCAAAGGAATTTTTTACTTTACATTTATATTTTTAACCCTTTTAAAGATTTTTTTTTATGCACATATAAGCGTTAGCAATATACAACTCTGGTGCTTACCCAGGGGACCCCGGGGGGGGGCAGTTTTTATTGTGACTGTGACACCTCGAGCTCCAGTCAGGGTGTGGGGTCGGGGGTTTGCCCCGCTCTGGCACTCCAACTGGGGAGTGGAGTTGGGAGTTTGCCCCGCTCCACACGGCTCCTAGAAGCAGCAGCATGTCTCCACTCTGGCTCCTATGTGTAGGGGCAGCCAGGGGGCTCTGCACACTGTCCCTGTCCCAAGCATGGCCCCCACAGCTCCCATTGGCTGGGAACTGTGGCCAGTCGGAACTGCAGGGGTGGCACCTGCAGATGGGGCAGCGTGCAGAATCGCCTGGCCGTGCCTCCGCGTAGGAGCTGGGGGGGCCATACTGCTGCTTCTGGGAGCTGCTTGAGGTAAGCGCTGCCTGGAGCCTGCCCTACTGACCTCCTCCTGCACTCCAACCCCCTGCCCCAGCCGTGCTCCCCCTCCCACCCTCCAAACCCCTTGGTCCCAGCCCAGAACCCCCTCCTGCACCCTAAACCACTCATCCCCAGCCCCACCCCAGAGCCTGCACCCCCAGCCGAAGCCCTCACCCCTCACACACCTCAACCCCCAATTTTGTGAGCATTCATGGTCCGCCATACAATTTCCATACCCAGATGTGGCCCTCGGGCCAAAAAGTTTGCCCACCCTGCTCTAATCTGTCCTTTCTGCCTGTGGTCCCAAGGGATTGTTCTAGCAGCTGGAGATTATCAGGGTGAAGGGTTCCTCGTTCCTTTTCTCTGGCACAGCCCATGTGCTATCATCTGGGAGTGGAGATGGCACAGGAGCTGCTATGGTTGCTCTAAATCATCCCAGGATTCACCAGGATTCAGAGGACTCCAGTGGCTGGCTATGTCAACTTGAGGGTTACTTTGTGGTGCTAGAGTCTGTACAAAACAGCCATCATGTATTGGATGATCTGAGCTGCTGCGTAGATGCAGGAAAAGCAGGCGGGAAGGAAACAATGGCTCAAGATAAGCATCCACAGTAAACACCTGAGGGTTGTTGTGGTACAATGGCAGAGCCATTAGTACTGAGGAGTCTGCCTCCTGTGGAGCTTACCAACTGGTTTGGCCAAGCAGGCCAGGGCCTGGGAACTGACAAGAACAGAGGAATTCTGGTTGGGTTAGAAGGACTCTGTCTGGTGAGGAGGCCGTTGTTGGGCTGCTGGGATAGGGAAAACAGAGTGATACAGGCACCCCGTAGGGTGCTTGATGAAGCTGGGCCTGCTTAGGCTGCCCTGAGGGAATGGCAAGCCTTTAGGCATGATAGACGTGTATAGACGGTTGTTTTAAAATTCTCTTTCCAAAAGCTTTGTTCCTACTGTTAAAATAAACAATAATAGTGAATATATAGTGACCAGGCAGCCTTTTAAAACCAGATTCCCAAAGGGAAGAACCACAGGTGCTAAGCTCAGTTGGATCTGCTGGCAGGGCGAGTGCAAGGATGTTTTGCACCCCAGGCGAGGTGCAAGGATGTTTTGCACCCCCTTGCGCCCCCCTCGAGCCCTGTGGCAGTTTTCCACCCCCCCCTCTGCCCTAAGGCGCCCCCCCGAGCAGCTCCCTACCCCCCTCCGCCCTGAGGCGCCCCCCCCCGCAGCAGCTCCCCCCATCCGCCCTGAGGCGCTCTCCCCGCGGCAGCGCCCCCTGGCCCGGGGAGCCGTGTGGCAGCTCCCAGCTCACCTCTGCTCCGCCTCCTCCCCGAGCACGCCATCGCCACTCCACTTCTCCCGCCTCCCAGGCTTGTGGTGCCAATCAGCTGTTTGGGCTGCAAGCCTGGGAGGGAGAGAAGCAGAGCGGGGCGGGCGTGCTCAGGGGAGGAGGCGGAGCAGAGGTGAGCTGGGGCGGGGAATTTCCCTGCATGCTGCCCCCCCCATCTTACCTGCTGCAAGTGGCCCTCCCTGCGCTCCCCTGCCCCAGCTCCCTCCGCCTAAATGCCAATGACGACCGGGGCGGCCGAAGATCCGGCTGCCCTGGTTGCCACCGAAGGACCCAAAACGCCGCCCCCCAAATGCTAGTGGGTTGCACCGGCCCTGACTGCTGGATAAGCATAGTTGAGGCACAGGGTACTGTCGCTCAGGACCTGTTCTAAGAGTGAGAGAACTGCCAGATTCCACCCCAGGAGAAGAAAAAGCACAAGGCCTGACACTTGATGGGTTGCACTCAGAAAGACCAGAAAGGAGACAGAGATTCAGCATCGCTGTAACAACGACAATCATAATCATCCATCCTGACCTTAAAATCTATGGAAAACCAGCAAAGCAACCTCAGTGCCCATTAAGTCCATTGGGAACTGAGGATTGAGAGCATTCAGCGTCTCCTAGGATTGGACTATCAAAGAATTATTTTAGTAGTACATTAAGTGCTGGATCCTGGAATAGGATTAAGCTCTAATGCAGGAAGGTAGCTTTTAATTAGTATCACATGCCATATATGAAAAATAATGGTCATTATATTTTAATAAAAGCTGCATGTTGAAAGATCTCCAATATTGAATTTAACTGATTTAATTTAAGATACACATTTTTACATCAGTGTGGCACAAAGGACAATTTGCTAAAACAATTTTTTATGCTACTGAAAAGGATTCTATCACTTAGAATACAAACTTTATTTTATTTCCTATCATACAGCTGCTGAAAATTGGATTAATTGTACTTATTTCAGCAATTGTACTGGCATAAACCATTAATAATTTAGGCTCATGGGGGTTGTTTAATTTAATTTATTTCCAAAAAAATATTTTTACTACAGTGTGCTAAAATAATATGTAACCAGACATTTAGATTTATATGGTGAGCTTCAGCCAATACAAATGTTAGTTAGAATGGAATTAGTTGTTTTAGGAGCCTGAAATGGTATAGAGTTTTATCAAAGGCAGCCAAATGAAACCAGAAACTTACACAGGCAGTTTAGTTTGTTTTTTCTTAGGTTTTTGACTCAGAAAACATTCATTATAGTGATGGTATCAGTCAGTACTTTATAAGTAAAATCATGCTTAACTTCATTCATATGACACTGATGTCTCCATCTTGATTCTTTTTGTTTGTTTTTTCCATTATTTTTTAGGGAAAGATACCTTTTAAAAGCCTGTCTGCATTTTAAAGATCTTTATAGAATCATAGAATATCATGGTTGCAAGGGACCTCAGGAGGTCATCTAGTCCAACTCCCTGCTCAAAGCAGGACCAATCCCCAACTAAATCATCCCAGCCAGGACTTTGTCAAGCCTGACCTTAAAAACCTCAAAGGAAGGAGATTCCACCACCACCCTAGGTAACCCATTCCAGTGCTTCACCACCCTCATAGTGAAAAAGTTTTTCCTAATATCCAACCTAAACCTCCCCAACTGCAACTTGAGACCATTTCTCCTTCTTCTGTCATCTGCTACCACTGAGAACAGTCAAGATCCATTCTCTTTGGAATCCCCTTTCAGGTAGTTGAAAGCAGCTATCAATCCCCCCCCCATTCTTCTCTTCTGCAGACTGAATAATCCCAGTTCTCTCAGCCTCTTCTCATGAGTCATGTGCTTCAGACCCCTAATCATTTTTGTTGCCCTCCGCTGGACTCTTTCCAATTTTTCCACATCCTTCTTGTAGTGTGGGGCCCAAAGCTGGACACAGTATTCCAGATGAGGCCTCACCAATAGAATGATCACGGCCCTCGATCTGCTGGCAATGCTCCTACTTATACAGCCCAAAATGCTATTAGCCTTCTTGACAACAAGGGCACACTGTTGACTCATATATAGCTTCTTCTCCACTGTAACCCCTAGGTCCTTTTCTGCAGAACTGCTGCCTAGCCACTTGGTCCCTAGTCTGTAGCAGTGCATGGGATTCTTCCTTCCTAAGTACAGAACTCTGCATTTGTCCTTGTTGAACCAATCCTCTAATTTGTCTAGGTCCCTCCTATCCCTACCCTCCAGCATATGTACCACTCCTTCCAGTTTAGTGTCATCTGCAAACTTGCTGAGGGTGCAATCCATGCCATCCTCCAGATCATTAATGAAGATATTGAACAAAACTGGCCGCCTGACCGACCCTTGGGGCATTTTGCTTGATACCCCAACTGCCAACTAGACATGGAGCCATTGAGCACTACCCATTGAGCTTGACAATCTAGCCAGCTTTCTATCCACCTTATAGTTCATTCATCCAGCCCATACTTCTTTAACTTGGCGGCAAGAATACTGTGGGAGACCGTATCAAAAGCTTTGCTAAAGTCAAGGAATAACACGTCCACTGCTTTCCCCTCATCCACAGAGCCAGTTTTCTCGTCAAAGAAGGCAATTAGGTTAGTCAAACATGACTTGCCCTTGGTGAATCCATGCTGACTGTTCCTGATCTCTTTCCTCTCCTCTAAGTGCTTCAAAATTGATTCCTTGAGGACCTGCTCTATGATTTTTCCAGGGACTGAGGTGAGACTCTCTGGCCTGTAGTTCCCTGGATCCTCCTCCTTCCCTTTTTTAGAGATGGGCACTACATTAGCCTTTTTCCAGTCATCCGGGATCTCCTCCGGATGAGTTTTCAAAGAAAATGGCCAATGGCTCTGCAATCACATCCACCAACTCCTTTAGCACCCTTGGATACAGTGCATCCGGCCCCATGGACTTGTGCATGTCCAGCTTTTCTAAATAGTCCTGAACCACTTCTTTCTCCACAGAGGGCTGGTCACCTCCTCCCCATACTGTGCTGCCCAGTGCAGTAGTCTGGGAGCTGACCTTGTTCGTGAAGACAGAGGCAAAAAAAGCATTGAGTACATTAGCTTTTTCCACATCCTCTGTCACTAGGTTGCCTCCCCCATTCAGTAAGGGGCCCACATTTTCCCTGACCTTCTTCTTGTTACTCTTAACATCCCTTGCTAGCTGCAACTCCAATTGTGATTTGGCCCTCCTGATTTTACTCCTGCATGCCTGAGCAATATTTTTATACTCCTCCCCGGTCATTTGTTCAAGCTTCCACTTCTATCTGCCTAAAGCTATCCACTTTATAATGCTCTGCTGCTTTAATTGAGGGGTTGATATTAGTGTAATCACTTTGCTCGTCGACTCTAGATCAACTAATATGGAAGTATATTTTTTGAAACGACATCCATGGATTTGATCCTGAATTACTGTAATGTATATTGTAAGTGGATTTAAATTGTTTGTTAAAATATTCAAAATATTTACACTGAAAAATACTATTGCTGAGTAAAGAAGTACTGGAAAAATTAGTCTGTACTGTGCAGTGCATTTGATATTGAATACAGTGTAAATAAGTATAAACAGTATGTAATAGAAATACCTAGTTAAATGCCCAGTAGTGAAGAGCAAAAATAATGTTGTGTGCATTGACAGAAGTTAATGTTCACCAAGTAATAGAAAACTATAATCACACTAGCTAAAAAGCAATTGGCGGGGATATATATTACCCATTGGCCAACAGCATTATTGGCACCTATGGAAAGTCAAGAGCAAAAATTACTCTATAGACTGAAGTCTTGACCTTCCTATTGAGCATCTTTATTGGGGACATTGGGGAGAAGCAGAGCAGTATTACTTGAGCATATGCTCTAAAACACAGAAGTTGGACCTTATCCATACCGCAGTATTGCCGGTCCCAATCATTCAAAAATCACGTCAAACACCATAAAGCCACAAAATTGGCTTAAAATCATGAGGTTTCACAAAAAAATAAATAAATAAAAAGAAGAATACATTTGGGGTCCTTTTTTGTTTGCCTTCTGGATTTTGAGCCTTTAGGTTTTATGTTTTTAAATGTTTCTTCACCACCCTGAGGGCCAAAAATTTCCTGTGACACTGAGACTCTCATGTAGTCACATGACTCCAAGAGCTGAGACTTACAAACCCAGCAAATATCACAAAAACCTGCACACTCCCCTGTGCGCCAGGGAACTCAGGGAGGGATTGGATTGCCTTGGGGCAGAGAGTCTCCAGGTTACAGTTGTACACAGGTGTAATATAGCTGCATTAACATTATTGCAGGAAACTTACAATTTGGGTTTTTTTGCATTTGTGTAAAATTTATCTGTGCAATGGTGACACTCCATTATTTTAACAAGCACACACCCAAATATATATACATAGAGTATATTCGAGCCAACGTTAACTGATCTCTGATTTGCTATACTATACTGCAAATCTGCCTTCTATAAACTCTGTAACAGAGGCTTCCACACATCCTTGCTTTGAAACACTCTACTGACTCACTCATTCAAGCACTGGACACTACGCTTCATGTCTTGATAACTCCAATTCCTTTCTTCAAAAGTCCAGTCTGGAAACAGAACCACATCATGTCCTCTGCAGGGTGGATTTCCACTGTCTCTAACCCAATCAATCTAACAAATGATTTCTGATGTTTCCACCATCAGATTAGCTGGATGCCATACATCAGAATTAGTACAAGCTTTATCTACGTCATTTTCAACTAAAAAATGATACTCTTAAGCCTATCATGTCCGCACCCCATCTACTTTTGTGAGCTCAACTGGGTTCCCTACAGACTGCCAGTTCTGGCCTTCTCTTAGTTTCCCTTTCCCTACTCTCCTCCACAGGCTCTCGGTCCTATGCTGTGGCTGTACCAGCTGTCTGGATTAGTTCGCCTTTCTCTTTCCACCACACTAATTCCCCATCTGTTATAAAATTTTCTCTCAAGCCCCACTTGATCTGATCCTGAACAAAACAAGGAGCTCTCATTGGCTTCAACAGCCATGCTGAAAAAAGATTGGTGGCATGATCATCTGTGCTACCAAACACCAGCAAGGTGTCAGACAGATCTTCACAGTAGTGCTTACTATTACAGTCCCTGACATTTCTCTTTGCCTAAGGCTTGACCCTGTAAGGTGCTGAGCACTTTGGGCTTGATCCAGCAAAGCACATGCATAATTGTTATTTCAATGGGACTATTTAACTATTCTTAAAGTTAAGCGTGTGCTTACGTGCTGTGAATGCTCAGCAACCAGCAGGATTGCACCTCTACTGCGCAAAATTGTTCTAAAGTCTTTACTGCAACAAACATTACCTGCTGTCTCAATTGCTGAGCTTTGGGGGATAGTTACCACCAGAATCCTGCACACACGTGTGCTTAACGGTATGCATGTGAATAGCTCCATTAAGATCAGCTTCTCTAATTTCATACCATAAATTCCCCAAGCACTGTATGAAGTGTGTGTGTGTATGTGTGTATATATATATATATACATAGAAACACACACACACACACTTTATATATGTATATATATATATATATATATATACACGTCCAAGAATAATTTCTCCACTACCAAAATGCTCTTTTCTTTGATGGTGAAATGTAGCAGTTGTTTAATAACATACACCATTATTTACACAACAGTTTTGGACAAGCGGTGGAGAATATCATATTCAACTGAAATTGCAGTATAGCAAACTAGTAATACAAATATGCTGGGCTTAATTTTGAATTAAGGAATAGTTGATGTTGGTGACTGTTTTGTAGCACAAATGTTTGCTGTAAAATTGTAAAGCAAAGGGAAAAAAGTGAATCATAAGAGCAATCTTCATAGCTTAATCTACCTTCTGGAGTTCATCAGGTTATGAAATTATGTAAATAGTAAGCAAATATCCTTCATGCAACCATCACTGCTTAAAATTGTATGAGTCCATATGATTACTAAATGCAATGATGAACCAAAGAGTGTATTGTACACATTTGTTTTGAAGTGCGTTAAGTTTGTACTTCAAAACTTGTCAGATTTCTTGGTACTATTGCGTACTCACACACGAAGCTAAAAAAGGATGCACATTAGGTGCATCTAGTTCTGACAAACCTGGATGCAAAGCGTCATTCATTGCCAAACTGCATATGATGTAACTACTGATGAGCAGATAGACACTTAATGTAAAAAGTGTAATGTAAAGGAATGTATGTGTAGGGAATCGGTTGCCCCCTTCATGTGCTGGAGCCTAGCAGAGTGTATGAGAAGGCAGAATTCATGGTTGAGAACAGAAGTCAGTTTCATAAAAAGCAACGGAATTTAGTACATGGGATTTATCAGGGATGTTGTGTAAGTAGATACTACACCCATCTTTTAAATGGAATGCAGTAGATTTAATAATATTTGATAAAGGGTTGGAAACTGGCTGGACAACAAAAAAAAGTTAATAATAAATTGCTGTAAGTCAAGTAGAGAGAAGCATCCCCTTGAGATTGGTACTAAGCCTGCTTTTAGGGTCTGATCATGTGAAGTGCTGAATAACCCCAACTCCCACTAAAATCAGTGGAGCTGAAAGCCTCCAGCGAGGAGTTGAATACCCACAACAGGATTAGACACTACTTCGTATTATGATACTATACGGGAGGTGTTGTGAACACCAATGAGGCCAGAGAAATAATAGAAAGGGTCCAAAAAGAGCAGGAAAAAAATGAGATTCGGTGAGGAAAAATTCAAGCTTCTCTAGCTGTGCCAACAGATATTTAATGGGAGAGAGAGATTTGGAAAGCTGCAATGCTGGAATTAATGGACATCAAATTAAACAAACGTTTGCAATGAAATATGGTGGTAAAATAAAGGGGGAGCATGCCTCCTCATACACTCCGCTCGGCTCCAGCACATGAAGGGGGCAACCGATTCCCCTACACATACATTCCTTTACATTACACTTTTTACATTAAGTGTCTATCTGCTCATCTGTAGTTACATCAGCCAATAAGGAGGGAGACAGGGTCCCCAAACCAAGCAGAACCAGAGGGAGTTCTCATTATCCTTTTTCAGTTTAGGGACAGCAGACTCCGCTTGGTTTGGGGACCCTGTCTCCCTCCTCATTGGCTGGTGAAAAGAGCACTCACCAAGCAGAGGAATCTAAATTGGGAAGAGCAGGTGCCTGGCTGAGGAGTTTCTAAGGCTCCCTGCATTTCCCACCAGTGGATGGAATTGCAACAGTCTCTGGTGGGAGAAGATGATGTGTCCCAGCAGGGAGTCAACTTCCTCTTCTCTAAAAGACATTCTGCTTCCTCCACCCCTCTCCCCTCTGGGCAGGAAGACACTTTACTATATAATATATAGACTTTGCATGAAGTCTCTTTGGAAATCTCTTTACATTTTTTATAAGGCAGGAAATGGTATTGTGGATTTTAAAGTTTCCTATTGAAGAATCCCCATATCCCCTAAGTGTGGTATATAGAGGACTGTGCTGGAATTTCAAGCCATCACTTTAAGAGTGGGTGTGCGTAGTGGGGGGAGAAGGTTCCTGGTCCTGCTTGCAGGCTAGAGTGTTCTGTAGGAAAGTGTGCAATCAGAAGTTCAGTCTGAAAAGATCCAACTTGAAGAAGACGGGGGTGGGTGGATGTGTGTGAACTGCACTTTGCTGCCTTAGGCAGCAGCCTGTTTTTGAGTTTTTGTGTGTTTGTGTTATGAATTCTAAGAAATAAAGTTGTGTTATGTTGCAACTTCCCAACAAGACGATTTATTTCTATCTAATTTCTCTGTGTGTGTTTGCTATGAACGTAACACTAAGTTATGTTTTTTTTTCACTTCGGTACAAATTCTTCATCAAATGGAAGTTAATATTGATAGAAATGAGGCTGGGGAACAACTGTGATGTGCAGCTACATGTGTTTGTGTGCACACATACTTGTTGTGGCTATGAGCCTGCTGGAGGACATGAAACCTTTTCAGATACATTCCTTCTCTTGTCCATGTTCTCTTCCCCCTGTTGCATCCTGTCACCACAAGCTGATGTATTGCTGCATCACGCTGACACATAAGATTCCCTTTGCGTATGATCACACAGAGGACCCTATCCCACAGACCTTTCTCTCCTAAATGGGACAAATCTCCCATTGAATTAATAAACATGACAAGGAAATTCAGAGTTATTCTTGTTCATATTATCCCTAAGGACCCAAGTAACTGTTACCCTGTGCCTTGTGTAGTCCTTTAAAACTAGTGGAAAGTATCAGCCTTTCTGCTGCCTTGCTGATTCCAGGAAGTAAAGTCTGCTCTTGCTTTTTAAATAACTTTCCTTCATTCCCCCTTGGCATTATGAAATCTCCAGTCATTAGAAGATTATTTTCCCCATAAGACTTTGCTAGAGAGAAAGAAGGGGGGAAAGACCCAGCCCAAAGCTTTACTCTCTGCAGTTGCATTGTATTAGCTTGATTCAGTCTTAATTGACCTCACCACCGGTGTTTCCTTCTTTTCCCCTTTTCAGTCTCTGTAACCCATCTGACCTGCCTGAACTATTTTAGCTACTTGGAGGAAAAGAGAAAAAACTAAAGAGCTGTAAAAGAAAGATGAGAATGGTCACAAGAAAGGAAAAAGGTTCATACTTCTCTTTTGTTCCCGTTTATGTTTATCAAACACTACTGGGAGTTTTCAGTGAGTCTCTCATCAGGTGGCAAAACACTACTCAGTTCTACCCAGTATTAATAGAAGCCACATAAAATCAACTAATTTCTTAAAGGCACCATTCTTATTCAGATGATCCCTTATGACTCAGGAGCCAAAATCACCATTGCCCTACTCCAAGGGACAGATCCACAAAGGGGTTTAGGCACTTATGTCCCAGTTTTAGGCACTACTGTGATTCACAAAATCACTGCTTGGCTGCCACCTAACCATGTTGATACCTAAACTCACTCGGTGCCTACATTTTTCTGTAAAAGTCCCTTAGGCGCCTATGTTTTTGCCTATGGGCATGCTCAGGTGCCCGGATGTCTATCTCAAGCCTAAGCCTCAATGCAGTCCTCAAACCAGGGGAAGATGGGCATTTCCCTGCCTGTCTTGCCTGCAGAGCCCAATTGGATAGTGTACTGCGGGCACACCTAACCCTGCAGAAAATGGTGAGGGGGAAGAGTAGAAGGAGCCCTTTAGCCTAGTGCCCTCACCACTAGACTATGAGATGTTTTGATGGAGACAGAGGTCTCAGTCTCTTTTGTTGAAGCCATGGCACTTTAATTAAATAGTGATTGGGCCACAGAGTGACTCAATGTATAGTACACTCTCCTGAGAGGTAGGAGATCCCTTTTTAATTCCCTTCTTAATACTCAGAACAGGGATTTGAACTAGAGTCTTCTACATCCCCAGGGAAGTGCACTAATCACTGGGCTAAGGGAAGCATTAGCCACTGTTCCTGCCAGTTTATGTGGCATTAGTGCAGGCACTTAAACCATTCTTACAAGCAACAGCATAGACATTCAAACCACTTGACTCCTAGACAAGTGTTCTTGGCTGTGGATGGCATGCAGAGATAGATGCCTCCCTTCATCCTGGACTTAGGTGCTGAACTCCATGAGAGGGCTTAGGATAGAGTCCTCTTGTCAGTATCTCCCACTGGCTAGCTTAGGTACCTATCTCTCTATAGGGAGCCTAGGCATCTAATTCAGGCTTTGTGGATTCCAGTGATTTTCATGGTGCATAAAAGTTAGGCATCATAATGATGGCTAAGGCCCTTTGTGGATCTGGGCCCAAATGACTGTATAAGGAGCAAGGCTTCACTGATTTGGGCCCTTAGACCTGATAAGGGATCATTTGAACAAGATTAAGAGCAATCCAATCATGACACTTCCAAATCACAACAGCAGCATTTTGCATGTTTCCCACAAGGTGTAGTCCAGGGGTAGGCAACCTATGGCACAGGTGCCGAAGGCGGCACGCGAGCTGATTTTCAGTGGCACTCACACTGCCTGGATCCTGGCCACCGGTCCGGGGGGCTCTGCATTTTAATTTAATTTTAAATGAAGCTTCTTAAACATTTTGAAACCTTATTTACTTTACATACAACAATAGGTTAGTTATATATTATAGACTTATAGAAAGAGACCTTCTAAAAACGTTAAAATGTATTACTGGCACGCGAAACCTTAAATGAGAGTGAATAAATGAAGACCCGGCACAGCACTTCTGAAAGGGTGCCGACCCCCGGTGTAGTCGTTTACACGAGTGGAAGAGGAGTGGAAAAATTCTCTCATTATGATTTGAAAGCATTTTACCCCAGTGAGTGTAAGCAGGGGCATGTGCAGGAATTTAAATGTTATCGCTTTTGGGGGGGCCCCGGTGGGGGATGCAGAACTCCTCTGGTGAGGGCGGGGAGCAAACTCCTCCGCAGAACTCCTCCAGCCCTAGGGCTGTGCTGGGAAGAATGAGAGAGTTCCTCTCCCCACCGGGAACTTCTGCTCCTGAGCTGCGGTGGGGAGAGTGGAACTCCTTCAGCCTCACGGGAGAGAAGCTCTCTCGCTCTCCCCACGTGGCACTCTGGTCTACTCGGAAGAGTTTAGTCTTAGCTCTCAGGATTCCTGGAAGTGGGGACAGATTGGGTAGCATTCATGCCTCTCATTGCTGTGGTGGCCAGGGAAGGATTTGGTTCTTAAAATTATTTTCAGCACTACCTGAAGGAGTTTTTGCTGAATGTTCTGAGGAAAATCATCATTTATGCTCTTCTACTGTTGTGTATGTACCATAGAAAGAAAGTACTATTCAGTAGATGCCACAGTGTAAAATTTCTTGGAGCAACTTGTCCCAGAGGACTTGGAAAGGATATGTTTATGTATGCATACAAGCAGATAGACAAATGTATCTTGGAAGGAGGAGGCAAATAAAGAACACAGAGCAAAGCCATGCCTTCCAAAGTACTTAAAAGGGCCTCCTTTGGGTAAATTCTTTCTTGGGTCACCAGAGAAAATCATAATCTGATTGAGTTATTTTGCTCAGATGAATCTTTCTGTAGCAATTGCCACCTCATTCTTCATAATCTTTAAATTAAGATCCGTATTAATTGTTTATATAGCTCCATAAATGTGCACTGTGCGTTACAAAACAAATAAAATGAGGGCTCTTTTCCTGAAAAACTTATAATGTAACACAGACAAAAACAAAACTCAGAGTAACAATTCAGGTGCAGAGGCAAGACTGGTGAGGAAAGGAACATAGGAAGAGCTTTCTGAAGAAGTAGGTGTTCTAGGAGGGAGTTGAAGGAGAGGGAGGAATAGCTCAGTGGTTTGAGCATTGGTCTGCTAAACCCAGGGTTATGAGTTCAATCCTCGAGGGGGCCACTTGGGGATCTGGGGCAAAATCAGTACTTGGTCCTGCTAGTGAAGGCAGGAGGCTAGACTTGATGACCTTTCAAGGTCCCTTCCAGTTCTAGGAGATGGGATATCTCCATTAATTATTATTAGGGAAGGTACTTGGTAGACAATATTTAGGAAGCTGTTCCAGCTGAACGGGGACAATGAAAGGAACAAAAAAGCCACCCATGAGAAAAGGAGACAAAGGGGGCAGTGAGGGTATAGGGAGTGAGAGGGAGGCAGGAGGCAACAACAGAACTCAGAGGGTTCAATGTGATTACTCAGAGCCTTGAAGGTGAGCCAAACAATAATGACAAAACAACTAGAGCTGATTAGTTTTATAGATTTTTTTTTTACTCTCAATCATTTGTAATATCTGCTGTGAAGCATGAAAGTGAAATTCCTTCCCTTGGCAATTTTATCCTTTTCCATTTACTGAATGGAGATGAAGACATGAGGTGCGCAAAACTGGCTGAAGCTGGCTTCAGATAAGAGAAGTAGTGATGATCAGAAGGGAAAGGATTGGAAGAATGGGCTGGTACTATTGTTTAGAGCCTTCCAACCTTGGCTGATGAGGACTGTAGTTTAAGGGTATATACCTCCCTCTCTCTGTTTCTGGATTCTTGGATAGTTGTGATATCTTGTACTGTCTTTGTCCAGGATATTATTGCCTTCTTCCCCTTGGATATGGGCCTTTGCTGCACTGATTCAGGCTGTGATAAATGAAGGGGGGGGGGCGTAGCTCCCTTTTATGGACACCCAGCCAGCCAGTAGCTATAAAATCCCTCTTAGTAGCTGTTCTCTAATTGCTCTACCTGTAAAGGGTTAAAAAGTCTCACTGCTAGCCACAGGTAAAAGGAAGTGAGTGGGCACCTGACCAAAAGAGCCAATGGGAAGGATAGAACTTCTTAAAATTGAAAGAAGAATCCCCTTTTGTCTGTCTGCTGTTGTTCTCCCGGGGAGAGGAAGATAGGGCAACAGCTATGCTGTAAGAAGCTCAGGCCAGCTTCGGGGCAACGAAATATCTAGGCTATAATAGGGCAGCCCTGTGCATGAGGTTGAGGTTGGGCACCGAAACCCTAGAGCAACCAGTCTTCCCAAAGCAGCACACCACGGAGAAGACAGACCCAGACCAAGCACAAACATCCAGCTCCATGACAGAAATGCAGGGAGGGGATGGGGGACCGGAGATTTCCCCAGAGGGAATGGTCAACCCTCCCCAACCTGAGATCCAGGTGCCAAGTTGGAGGGATGCCCTTAACCCAGACTGAGTTCTAACTGCGGAAGACAGGAATTTCTTTCTACAGATTTAGTGCTTGGAGGCGGAAGCAGAGGCGAAGTGCTTGTAGGTGGAAATGAAGGCGAAGCGCTTAGAAGTGGAGACAGAGCTGAAGCACTTAGAGCTGGAAAGGGCTAAGCTGGGTCAGCCAGGTAGCCCTAACAGTCCTCCTCCAGATAGCGCTCCCCATTCCAGGAAATTTCACACATACAAGGTAGGCAATGATACAGAGGCCTCTTAGAAAATTTTGAAAGGGCCTGCCTTGGGTACAACATCCCTACAGACCAGTATATGGTGGAGCTGAGACCACAACTCAGTGGACCCTTAGCAGAGGTGGCAGCTGAAATGCCTAAAGAACACATGAACGAGTACGAACTTTTTAAACAAAAGGCCAGAATTAGGATGAGGCGAACTCCCAAGCATGCTGATCAGCGGTTCAGAGCCCTAAGGTGGAAACCAGACATGGTATTTTCCTGACACGCCTCCCATATTGTAAAGAATTGGGATGCCTGGATATCAGGAGCAAATTTAAGTCTCTGGAAGATCTGTCTCTCCTAACAGAAATGGAGCAGTTCTTAGAGGGTGTCCCTGAGGAAATAGAAAGGTACATCCTAGATGGTAAGTCCAAAACTGTAATCGAGGCGGCGGAGATCATAGCCAAATGGGTGGAGGTGGCGGAGAAGAAGAAAGCTAGTAGCAGTTGGTGGGGATACCAGAAGGGGCAATCCGAGATGACACCCCACCATTGGAGTCAGCCCAAGGCCCCACCTCACAAGGAGGAGCCCTTCACACAGCTAGGGAGACCCCAGATACCATCTCGTCCCACCACCACCCTACTCTCCACCCACCCACCTTTCTGCAGCCCACAGTCAGCTGGACGATGCTTTAAATGTAATGAGCTGGGGCATGTGAATGCCAACTGCCCCAAGAGCACCATCTGACTGCAACTCATCACCCCGGGATCCCACCGAGAGCCTTCAGAGCCAGATGCCTCACAAATACCCCCAGAATGAAGCGAAACTGTGAGTGTGGGTGGGAGAAAGATTACTGTGTGGAGAGACACTAGAGCACAGGTGTCAGCTATCCACCAATCCCCGGTGGACCCCAAATTCATCGACCCAGAGGCCCAAGTGACAGTGCAACCCTTTAAGGCCATCTCTTTTAACTTACCTACAGCCAAGTTGCTTGTCCAGTATGAGGGCTGGTCAGGCATATGGACTTTTGCACTCTATGATGATTATCCCATTCCCATGCTTCTGGGAGAAGACTTAGCCAACCATGTGAGGCTAACAAAAAGGGTGGGGATGGTCACCTGCAGCCAAGCTAAACAGGCATCCACACCTAACTCCATTCCTGAGCCTCCTACAAGGACCCAGTCTGTGTCCCCCGATACTGCAGCCCCGGGGACCCAGCCAGAGGTGGTGGAACAAGACCCCAGACCAGAGTCTATGGCAGCAGTTGTAGATCCAGTTCCTAGGACCCAGCCAGAACCAGCCCAAGGATCGGAACTGGTGGAGCAGTCAGCACCAGAGCCTGTGCTTGCAACCCCACCGGAGTCAGGGGAGCCAGCACCAAAGGGCGCCACAGAGCCTGCACCTGCAGCAGCAGCTAAAACGGTGCAAGAAGCTCAACCGGAGCCTGGAATACAACCCAGTGCACCAGTGGAGAGCAGTTCACAGTCAACGGAGACACCCCCATCACCTGCATTGCTTCCAGTGGGACCAAGCCCAAGTCCACAACCCAGCAAGGAACTAATGTCTCCAGCATCAAGGGAGCCATTCCAGGTTGAGCAGGAAGCGGATGAAAGCCTCAAGGGAGCTTGGATGACAGCACGGAGTGACCCACCACCTCTCAGCTCTTCTAATAGGTCCAGGTTTGTTGTAGAAGGAGGACTCTTATACAAGGAAACCCTTTCTAGTGGGTACAAGGAGGACTCACATCCTCAGAGACAGTTGATAGTTCCAGCTAAGTATAGGGAAAAGCTCTTGAGTTTAGCCCATGATCACCCTAGTGTAGTGGCCACAGGATGCTCAACAAGAGCAAAAGACCTGGTATGATAAACATGCCAGAGAGCTTTCCTTCAGAGTAGGTGATCAAGTCATGGTCCTGAAAGTGCTCCAGGCCAATAAGATGGAAGTGTTGTGGGAAGGGCCATTTATGGTCCGAGAGCGCCTGGGAGCTGTTAATTACCTCATAGCATTCCCAGACCCTATCCTAAAACCTAAAGTATACCATGTTAATTCTCTAAAGCCCTTTTATTTCCAAGAAATCAAGGTTCTCCAGTTCACAGCCCAGGAGAGAGACAACACTGAGTGGCCTGAAGGAGTTTACTATGAAGGGAAAAGCAACGGTGGCCAAGAAGAGGTGAGCCTTTCCATGACCCCAGGGCATAAGCAGCGACAGCAAATCCAGGAGCTGTGCACCAGCTTCAAGCCAATGTTTTCAGCCACCCCAGGATGGACAAAACGTGTGTACCACTCCACTGACACAAGTGATGCTCGCCCAATTAGAGCCCAACCCTACCGGATGGCTCCCCAAGCCAAAACCGTGATAGAAGGGGAGATCAAGGACATGTTACAGATGGGTATAATCTGCCCCTCTGAGAGTGCATGGGCCTCTCCAGTGGTTCTGGTCCCAAACCAGATAGGGAAATCTGCTTTTGCGTGGACTACCATAAGCTAAATGCTGTAACTAACCCAGAGAACTATCCAATGCTACACACAGATGAGCTATTGGAAAAACTGCAATGCACCTGGGGTTAGCACAGAGGAATCCACAAGCCGTAACGAAATAAAAGAGATAAACCTAATCACATCTTCCTAGACATTTCCTGATCTACTTTCAAATCTGGGGGGTTTTAAATGAGTAGTTTCTAGGTATGATACTGCTGATTTTTCATACCTGGCCCAAGCTTCTTACAACATAGCTGTTGGTCTGTTCGCTTCTCCCTGGGAGATGAACAATAGAAAGACAAAAGGGGATTCTTCTTTCAATTTTAAAAAGTTCTAACCTTCCAATTGGATCTTTTGGCCAGGTGCCCCTCACTTCCTTTTACCTATGCATCGCAGTGAGACTTTTTAACTCTTTACATGTAGAGCAATTAGAGAACAGCTACTAAGGGGAATTTTATAGCTACTGACTGGCTGGGTGTCCATAAAAGGGAGCTCCCCCCCGCCCTTCATTTATCACACAGGCCTTTGTCAGTTCTAGCCTAGACTACTTCAGTGTTCTCTACTTGAGCATGCCCAGGAGGACTTGAAACCTTCCTAAGTGGAGTGGACAACTATGAGCATGTTACATCATTGACGGCTACTTTGTCTGTTTTGAGTGCAGCTTAAGGCATTGGTCAAGAGAGCTGGGTAGTTAACATATGTTTCATTGTGGGGGGGGGGGGAGGGGGCTGCCTGTTTTAAAGCATAGTAAAGTTTAACAGATTTGGATAATTTTTCCAGACCTTCAGCTTTTTTGTGTAAAAAAGCAAAAACACTCTGTATGAAAGCCACATTGGGAAGCCTGACTGTGGTGACATGCACTGCTCCTTTAAATCTGTATCAGGAAGTCAGGCAGGAGGAGGGTTGGGGAAAGTTATAGACAGATCCTCTACAGGGAAACAAAGAAACCAGGTAGCTTTAGAGATAACCCTATGTTCCCAATTCTAATAAAGTTCCTTGTTCCTTGTGTTAGAAGGAAGTGACTCTTTCTGTGTTTTGTTACCCGATACAAATCTATTGAATTTTACCAGTGGGATCTTTACATTAGAAAAGTGGGTTTTTTTGCATTTACTAATAAATTTTAAGTAGGTAATGTTGTGAACTTGAGTTATTTTACTTTGCCCTCCTAGCAGTGTCTCTCCTGTCCATCAGTGAGTGTTCCTGGTGCCTCAGCTTCCCTTTCTGGGTGGCCATGCTGTTTGGGGTATTTACCTCATTCTCTGCAGAGTTATCCTTTTGCTAAGCAGTGTTTCACCCAACAGCCAAAGGGAAAAGTCTAAATGAAAATCCAAATCCAACCACCACTACCACCGCTAGTGCTTCACCGTTCCTGGCCCCAGCTCCTCCAGAGTCCATGTGCCCATCTCCCCTTCTTTGCAGTGGGTCACAAAGTCCATCACTTTCTCTGGGCCAAAGCCTCCCCTCTAGAGTTTATACAATCTTAATTGCAGGGGTCCACAAAATCCTTCTTGCTGTCATACCACCTATAGGTGATACCCTTGAGTAACAGGTGACATGTCCTCTCTCTAACATGGGCTCCAGCTCTTCATCCTAGATAACAAAGCAGCTACCTTGTCCAATCTCAAACTGTCCCTACTTTACTTTTACCTCAGAGAAGAAGGATGGCCCAGTGGTTAGGGGCTAACCTAGGACACCTGGATTCAGTTTCTTGCTCTGCAGAAGACTTCCTGTGTGATCTTGGGTCTGTCACTTAGTAGCTCTGTGATGTAGTTTCCCATCTGTGAAATGGGAATAATACTACCCCCCTATCTCACAAGGGTGTTGTGAGGATAAATCCATAAAGACTGTGATGTGCTCACCTACTAGAGTAGTGGGGGCCATATAAATACCTTAGATAGACAGAGCTACTGCCAACATCTGCCTGTCGCTTAGGATTTTGCCTTTGCAGATTACTCTGTCCAGTTTCTGGTCCCCTCCTCACCAGAGAAACCCACTGCTGTTACTGTCCATAGATCTCCCATCCTCATGAGGGAAGGGTATTTATTTACATTATGCTTCCCCCCATCCCAACAGGCTTTTTGCTACCTACAGTTCTCCTGGTCCCTCTGGGAGCTACAGCACCCTGGAATGCTGTATTGTTAGAACTGGGCTGGGCTGAGCTGTCTCAAAGGGCCCAGCCCACCCTGTTATGGCCCTAAATATTACACATTGCTGGGTGTGGATAATCTCTCACCTGTCTATATTCCTGAAGTAACTCTGTCTGACTTTTCATTCATGCTGCAGGTGATTCTGTAATGGTCTCACAAAGCTTAATCCATGTACTGCTATTTCTGTGTATTCACTTGTATTGCAGTACACAGGCTGTGTACATTCTGTCTGGGAATCACATTTTTGATTAACTAACAAACTAAATGGAATATAAATGATGGCTCCAGAAAAGGTGATATAGTTGTGTTGCTATTTTCATAGAATTTACATAAATATACACAGCAAGAGATCTCTAGCAACCAGTATTGCCAACCCCAAGTGTTCAAAAATTGTGAGCCAGGTGCCCAGAAGTCATGAGATTGGCTTAAAAGTCATGAGATTTTAAATAAACTATCCATTTTGAGTTCTTGTTTGCCATCAGGTTTCTGAGCCTTTCAGTTACACTTGGGTCACAACTGCAACCATGAAGGCTAGAAAATTACTTTTTCTTTTTAAATTAAATCTGAGAAACTCACAAAATAACATGACTCTAGGAGCTGGAGCTTTTATCAAGACAGCCACTATCATGAGGCTTGTGATAAAACTGTGAGAATTGGAACCACAGAGTAATGTGGGCCCGGCAATCAGATTGGCTAGTGTGGACCCCTGTTAGGCTCCTTAGAGACACAATATCACCACTAGTTTCAGAGTAGCAGCCGTGTTAGTCTGTATCCGCAAAAAGATATCACCTAATATCACCACTAGTGGATCTGACTGCTTGATCAGGGACACCTATTATTCATGCTTACTCAGTCACCACTGTATCTGAGATGTTTTCACATCTGCATCAAAGCAGCCCATTAAGGTTTCTTTAAGTATATGACCAAAATACTTCTTGTCTCATCTTTCATTTAAGGTAAGTGTTGTGCATATTGACTTACATTTAAAAAAATCCTTAAAAATTTGGGCTGATTTCCTAGAATCGTTATGGCCATATTCCTGGACTTCCATGGATTTCATTGGAGTTATGTAGGTGTAACTGAGGACACAATATAGTCTACTTTGTTTTTTTCCCATAGATATTATGGCATACTTTTTCAAAGGTGCATTCAGTTTCTGTCTAACGGTGCAGTAAACTTTTTTCCCTTGCGTGACTCTTGGTGCTGCTTTGCTATGCATGAGAGAGCTGCTGTTCAAGTGAAAAATGAGTCAGCTAAAATAAGAGATGTCATAACCTTCAATAACTACTACAGTATATATTTCAAGATAAAAACCAAATCATTTCTTTTTCTGGTAATGATGTCCAAAAAGACAGGCCTTCCTGCACAATCTCAATTTGAGCTTTGATAAATTACAGTCTATGCATTTTAACTCATAATTATTTATTTAACCTACAGTACTTTAACACAAAGATTCTTTCCACAGCAGCCTTAAATAATGTGATGTTACTCTTAATATACAGCAATTTTTCTTCTTTAAACAACCCATACCTACACACAAATCACAGGACAGTGTGGGCTTGACATTGTTTTAAAGGTCATCTTGTTTTTTTTTCCCCACTGAACATTTTTTCCTGCTTATTTAATAATCAGTTTTGGGGCAACAAAATGTAAAATATTCCCATGTCATATTCAATAACAGTTTTGCTAATTAAAAAGGTGGGAAAGGTTTTGGGGAGGAGGGAAATAATGGATACAAGACACAGCTGTTGATATTTGGATTCTATTTTGTTAGTGTAATATAATACAAACTATTCGGGCATAAATTCCATGTTGCCATTACTCCTCCATGCCACTGCTTTCCTCAGGCTCATATTTTAATTTTGCACGGAACAGGGTGCACTTCAGAATCCTAGTCACTAGGACAGCTGGATTATGGCAGGACTGGAGCACCCATGGAGTCGGTGCCTGTGGGTGCTTGGCTGGCTGGTTCTTGCTCAGATGTTAGGGCTTGTTTTCACGTACAGTGCTAAAGTGACACACCTGTGCCACTGTAGCACTTTAGTGAAGATGCTTCTATGCCAACGGGAAAGCTGCTCCCGTCAGTGTAGTTAATCCACCTCCAAGAGAGGTGGTAGCTATATCAATGGGAGAAACTCTCCCATCAACACAGTGCTGTATACACAGGGGGTTAGGTCAGGATAACGGTCAGTGTGAACTGCAGGGGTATGGATTTTTCATGCCCCGGAGTGACATAGTTATAGCAATGTAGGTCTGTAGTGTAGACCAGGCCTTAGAGTCTAACTGATTGCCATATGTGGAGTCAGGAAGGAATTTCCTCCCAGATCAGATTGGCAGTGACTTTGCGGGGGCGTTTTACCTTCTTCTGCAGCAGGTGAGTGAGGGTCACTTGCCAGGATTATCTGGATATATCCCTCTTAATCATTTCCCTGCCATTCGGGGACCTCGGGCACTGGAGCATCTCAGTCCCTCTTATTCTCTGTCTGTGGTATGTAATAGTCTAGTTTCCTGTGGGCTGTAATACTTTGGACTGATTTCGGTTGTTGGGTTAGTGTTCTGCTGCTGGAAGGTGCTGGTGGCCTGTGACATACAGAAGGTTAGACTAGACTATCTAGTGGTTCCTTCTGGCTGGACTGAGTTTTTATACCATAGAAGCCAACTGCACAATTGACACTAATTGGCAGCCTGGTTTTCAGTCTCAGCAGCAGATGAACCTCTTACTCATGAGACAGAGTTCTTTTAGGCCAAGTTTGAGACACGCTGGCATGGTAGTGTGGCAAAGTTTGCACTGATGGTGCATCCCATGCTACATTTGTTCTGTCAACAAATATAAGGCTTCATTCTTCAGATTCATCACTCCAGCATCTTTCACCAGCACTAAATTTCCCTAATTTATTTTTTAAATAAGAAAAAGGAAGAAAAGAAAAGGATCATTATATTAACTACTTAAATTAAATGGTCTTAACTGATCTGCAATTATTTCTTTTTATCAATTTTTTAAATGGCCAGCTATATTAAGATGATTTTTATTTGTAATGCTGTTTATGAAATTCATTTAGTGGATGTTTGGGATTGATTCATCTCTCATAGAAGCGACTGATGAAACTCCCATTTCTAAAGGATTATGATCAAGCCCAATGGTTGTATACATGACAAGGGACCTATTAAAAATGAAACAAATATTAAAAAATCCCCACCCACCGTTATTCTAGTCCTGACTTCAACAGCAGTTGACATCTGCTCATTCGTTTGTTAACCTCCCTTCATGTCACAATAGTTTGTATGTTTTTCAGTTAAGAATTGTTCATGTTTTGCTGAGGACATTAGTAACAAATGCATTTCACCTTTAACCTCTGAAGTAAATGAATGTCATATTGTCCCTTGTTTGCAGAAGTTGAGTGTTTTCTGTGGGCGCTGGTTGTGATCATATTTAAATGATTGCCTGAGCTTCATATAGTTTTAATGAATATCTTGACATGCTGGACAAAAATCCTTGGCAAAGATAGAAGATAACATTTTCTATACCTTCACTCTTAAACCTTCTAGGATAGAAAGATTGCACAATTTGAATGAGAGTCAGAAAGCGATTAAGAGTTCAATGAAATTTAATTTTTCAAGGTTTTTGTAAGGAAACATTTGTTTGAGAATGGTAGTCCATTTTTTTTTCCAAGCCATTTAATTGACAACATGTTTAACTAAATTTACTATATTACAGTGATTTAATAAGCACTATCACTTATTTAATATAAAATATAAAATATATTATAAAACCAAGTTCTCCTTTAGTTCCACTGAAGAATAAAACTGCAGCAAGCTGTGTGCCAGAGTTACGAATACTCTCACAAAGCATCTGTTAGGCTTTCTTGGAAAAGTTTGTGATTTCACAGTTATTAATCACTTTGACTCAGAATAAAAAGTGAGTCCAAACAGTACCAGTATGTATTATTGTAGTATATAGGGCCTAAGTGCAGTTGTATTTATTCTAATGTCCTATAAATGTGAGGTCATCTCTGCTACACATGGATATTAAATAACCCAGGATACTTTTCTTAAGAGTAGGACTTATGTGTCTTTCCTTAGACAAAATTTCTCCTCTCCTCACTGTTGTGCAATGTCCAGTGAACCTGGCTGCCACCTTCCACCTCACAAGAGACTTCATTTCATGACACTATATTATATAGGAACAAGATTAGACCTGTACACTATGTAAAAGCATGTTGGGTACCTGAGATGAAAAGTGCTATATTAGGTTAAAATAAAATCATTTGTTCCTAGAAAGCAGACATGATGTTGATTGTAATACTTGGGACCACATAAGCTTTATTGCAATTTACAAATCAAATCTCCTGATGTTTCTTTGTTTGAACCATTCTTTCCTTTCTGCCCTAAAAACACCATAATCACTATGTCTTCACTCACTGATTTATGTCCTATGTGGATTGTAATGTGATCCAGTTAATAAAATGTACTTGGACATTGAGAAAGTCTTTGACAAGGTCTCACACCAAAGTCTTTTTGTCTGGCTATGCCAAAAGAAGGACAGGAGACATTTGACATGGGATTAATCAGGCCGCAACTTTATTATTAGGTGTCTGCGACTACCCAGCAGATAACAGTGTACAGTGCTGGTAACCCCATGTTTATTCCGTAATTATCCAGGGCACTTTTACCAGCTCCCCCTCTTTTTCCATCCAGGTCCCTCCAGTAAATCCATTGTTGGGAACTTACCATCCACCCCCGTCTCATAGGAGGGTTAAGGTGGACTATAAGAATGGGGGGTTGGCTCACTGTCGTACCAATCATAGGAGTCCCCAACCGCCCCCTGTTCATTCCTTTAATGAACACCTTTCTTAAAGTCCTTTTCTGAGCCATTTATCCGGTCACTGTATAACTTTCCTATGGAGTACCTGCACTGGACCTCCGCACTACACTTAAATGAGTTGCAACATATGACCGTCATAAAAGCCCTGGCTGGGAAGATTTAATTGGGGTTGGACCTGCTTTGAGCAGGGGGTTGGACTAGATGACCTTCTGAGGTCTCTTCCAACCCTAATCTTCTATGATTCTATGATAAGCAAAGTAAGCATTTTGGGGTAAGAGAGAAGGTCCTCTCATGGATCAGTTTCTGATTAAAAGGAAAGGAAACAAGGAAAGGAAACAAAGGGTAGGAATAAATGGTCAGTTTTCACAGTGGACAGGGATCCCCCAAGGATCTGTACTGGGACCAGCGCTGTTTAACATATTCATCAATGTCTGGAAAAGGGGTTAAACAGTGAGATGACCAAGCTTGCAGATGGTACAAAATTACTCAAGACAGTTAAGTCCAAAGCTGACTGTGAAGAGTTATAAAGGGATCTAACAAAACTGGGTGACTGGGCACCAAAATGGCAGATGAAATTCAGTGTTGGTAAATGCAAAGTAATGCACGTTGGAAAACATAATCTCAACTATATGTGCAAAATGATGTGGTCTAAATTAGCTGTTGCCAATCAAGGAAGAGATCTTGGAGTCCGAGTGGATCGTTCCCTGAAAACATTCACTCAATGTGCAGTGGCAGTCAGAATAGCCATCCGAATTCTAGGAACCATTAGGAAAGGGTAGATAATACGACAGAAAATATCATAATGCCACTATGTAAATCCATGGTACACCCACACCTTGAATACTGTGCACAGATCTGGTCACCTAAAAAAAGATATATTAGAATTGGAAAAAGTATGAAGAAGGGCAACAAAAATGATTAGGGGTATGGAACAGCTTCCGCACGAGAAGAGATTAAAAAAAGCTGGCAGTGTTCATCTTAGAAAAGGGATGACTAATGGGAGATATGATAAAGGTCTAGAAAATCATGAATGGTGTGGAGAAAGTGAATAACGAAGTGTTATTTACCCCTTCATGTAACACAAGAATCGGGAGTCACCCAATGAAATTAATAGGCAACAGGTTTAAAACAAACGTAAGGAAGTAATTCTTCACATAAATCATAGTCAACCTGTTGAATCCATTGCCAGGGGATGTTGTGAAGGCCAAAAGTGTAATTGGGTTGGAAAAAGAATTAGATAAGTTCATGGAGGATAGGTCCATCAATGGCTATCCTCTGTAAAGTTCTGAAGGATTCATATGTCAGTGGGAAAGGCAGGTGACACTCTGAATAGAAATCTTCTGTTTCATTGAGGTCCAAAGAAATTTCAGAACCAGAAGGTTTGATTCTGTTGTCACTGACACCAATGTAAATCAGGGGCATCTCCACTGAGGTCAGTGGAGTTACACCCAGGTGAAAGCAGTGTGACAGCAGAATTAGGCTCAGAATTTTATGTAGGAAATAACTATTCTGAACAACTAGAATTATTGCTGACCTTGGACCAAATCATCCCCTGCTATGGAAAATGCATTGAAGGGGAAAACACACTCTCCAAAATCCATGTTCCTCAGAGCATGGGAAGAACGGGGCAGCATCCCTCTTATGAATGGCAGCAGTTTCACACATGAGAGGCAGAGGACATGGCTTGCTAACTCAAGAATGTGTGTGCAATCCTAGACCCAACCTTGTGGGTGGTGGGCCACGTGGAGAACCAAATCCAGAATCTAAGCAAGTCAAAAGGGCATGTTAATTGGTGTAACTTATACTTTCTTCTCGTTTCCTCAATGAGTATGTTACACCAACTTATACTTAGACTAGGCTAACTTATGCTCTTTTAGGCTCTCTTACTTATTTAGACTCCCTTAGATTCACCACCCCCACACATGTAACTTGAATACTAATAATGAGGTGGGAGAATGAAGTATCAGTGGGTCACTTACGTGGTTTAACCAAATTCCTTGACATAAAGTTATATGGGTGCAGTATGATACCTGCTCAGAGCAGGGTTAGGAGACACAGCTATAAAAACACATAAACCCTGCCCACACACCAATTGTCACCGTTGCTACCACTATTGGAGCAGCATGGATGGAGAATTATGGTCCTGTATTTGCCTGTATACACACAGCTTCAGAGGGAAATCAGCAGGGAAGGCAAATGTAATTAGTTCATGTGGTTACATAAGTTAACTATTTGCATAAGTTGCAGGTTGTTTTTTAATAAGTTATGGTCCCAAGAAAACACAGGAATGAGACTCATGTGAGAGGGAGATGGAGCTTTCTTGAGAGCTGGCCTATGACTAAAACTCACCACCTTCAGAACACAGAGTAAAATGTCACTTCCCTCACTAATAATAATAAAAATAAAGTACTACTACTACTACTAATATCCCAAAAGAGGAAAGGAGAGAGACGCAACAGATATCCTGGTGATGAGTGAGGTATAACTACCTACACACATTAGATAGAGCTATGAGACTTATGTATGTGACTCATTTTCTTCTGCACCCAGTGATGTTGCCTATATATTTTGTGCACTGTGGTACTAGAAATCTACAAGGTTAGAGCAGGTTTTCTTTCATGGTGCCATAGAGTGGGTATGGGGGAGGGGAAGGCATTTGCCTCCTACCTTGTGATATATCTTTGGATAATCTGGTAATAATAATAATAATACTGCAGTGTTATGGTTCTCAAGAACAGGAAACATTAAGCTTGGAGCATACTTAGAGAAAACAAAAGGTTAAATGAAGGCTGTGTCTGTTTTAAAACACTTGTAAATTTAAAGGCCCTACATTTTTTTCTTGGGCTTTTACACTCTGCTGATATAGAAAGAACAGTCATCAGTCATTTTTAGCTGCTGCTCTCATATGCAGGAACCAATAAAACATTTTAGGTTGAACACATACATGTTATGTTTAGAACAGCCACCCACTATGTACCATATGTTGTCACACTCTCTTACCAGAATGAAAAAGAATGAGTTTTCCCGATTTGTTTTTTTAAGGTATTTCAATTTAATATCTATTGAACCTGGCTTAATTTATTTTTAATTTACAAAAAACAGAGACATTTCTTTTTTTAAATAAATGGAGGTGCAAGTCGTCACAGTGTTCCGTGATCATAATATTGCAATTCCCTTGCAACATTGTAATCATTTATTTTAGGAAGAATATTAAATTTGACAGAACTATATAATGAAATAGCAAATATGCTACAAGCTACTTCTTCAAGGGCTTGATCCTGCATGGTACTGGAGCATTCACGACCCAATGCAACAAAGCACTTCAGCTTATGTTTAGCTGTATGTGCACAGTGTCATTGAAGTTAAGCATGTGTTTAATGCTTTGCTAGATGGGGCCAGAATGCATAGCACCTTGCAGGATACAGCATTAATAAAATATTAAGTCATGGTCTCATTTACAAATAATGCTACAATTGCTTTGTGCTAATACTTTCTCTAACGTTGAACTTTAATAGCAACTAACCTAACTACCATCAAAATTAATGGCAGTTATGCACCTAAATATCTTTGAGGATCTGGCCCTAAGTGCCAAGCCCTGGTCAGCAGCACACAGTCTTAACAGGCTGAGCACTGTTTGGTACCAGGAGCATGGTTTGTGTGGTAGAGATGGAAGAATTTTCCCCACACCCAAGGTTATGACCCCCATGTGTCAAAGTGTCTCTCCATAGTGTGGTACGAGACAGAAAATGGTGGGGATCCACCTAAAGGCATAACTCTATCAATAGATGTTAAAATAATGTAACAATTGTGGATGGTTGTTTCTGAAGAAACACTCTTCTCTGTAGGTGGTAGGTAGGACACTACCTGTCAAATCCAACTCACTGGAGAAAAACTAATCCTAAAAATTGTCAACAGCTGTGGCAATTGTGAAAATATGCCACCTTGAGAATTAGCTAGGTGGCACTAGACCATACTAATGTACTTTTATATATTTTATATATATATTAATGTGATTGGAGGGTTTTTTAAAATCCTTATTGGGTAGAAGTTCCTGGAATCAAGAAAATATCTAGCTGTTTGGCACTTTTGTTTTATTCTAGTTATAGTATATAATATTTTAGGGACAAGAATAGCAGGGCTCCCCTTTAGCCCTCTTTCTGCATTTCTAACTTGTCTTTTACAAACTGGTTTGGTAAGTTTGAGATCTATATTCTTGCTGTTAATAAGGAGGACCTCTCAGTTGCCAGGATACAGCCTTTGCGGTTATATTTTCCAGCTACTGAAAGGCCAATACATTTCCTTTTCCTGTTACTCTCTATGCTGCTGCACTTTCCACTTTAAAGATAATCTAGCAGACAAAAGTATAACAAGATCCAGTGGCTGGAAGCTGAAGCTAGACAAATTCAAACTAGAAATAAGGCCCATATTTTTAACAGTGAGGGTAATTGACCATTGGAACCACATACAAAAAGCTATGGTGGATTCTTCATCACTGGTAACTTTTTTCCTCAAAGATATGCTCTAGTCCAAACAGGAATTAATTCAGGGAAGTCCTATGGCCTATGTTATACAGGACTTCAAACTAGATGATCACAATGTTCCCATCTGGCCTTGGAATTTATGAATCTATAAATCATGTCAAAGCAGCTAAATTAGTTAATAGTGTAATTTCCAGATCAGTACAGAAATAGTAAAGAAAATGGTCCACATTTCTTACGCCTATAAACTCTCTGCATCTCAGCATCCTCCATCAATTACAAGCTTTCATTGAAGGTGGATTTATGATTTGTATAGACAATTACACATGATGCCCTTGCAAAAGATTTCAAGCATCATCTGTGTGGAAAAGCAAGATATTCTCTCCAAAAATGTGTAACATGATGTTCGTATCTGTGATGTTACTGTCCTGAGTGTATGTAATTGTAGTTCACCTGTTAATTAACCATTTGTTATCTTGACATTTGCACCCCTGGGGTGAAATCTGGGTTGCACTGAAGTCAGTGGGAGTTTTATCATAGCCATGTTCCACTGCTGTGAAATATTGATTCAGTCATACTAGTTCAACCTGGTTCTGTTTACTTGATATGGTTTCAGATTGTGCATCTTACAGACCCTATTTTATGTCTGGTGATTTTGTTTTAATTGTCTTGAGTGTTATTTGTAACACTAGCACATATAATGCTTTCAGATTCAAATGTGACTTTAGAGACAGTGCCCCTTGACCTGTATGTTATATATTATTTCTGCTGAGAGAAATACATATTTTATAGGGTGTGGTAATATGATGGTGGGAGTTTCCTTGGGAGCTAGCTAGATGGTGCTAGACTCATGATCTGCTAGTCTGATGTGATTGGAATACAGCCCTTGCTGTTGATTGGAAGGTGCTAGAATAAAGAGACAATTTAGCTGTATGATGTAATTTCTCTATACCAACTACAGTACGTCTCTAAGCATGAAATATCTTCCCAACACCTGTTCTCAAGCTGCCGCCTTCATTCAAATCTCTCCTAAAACCCAATTCTTTCCATGTTGCCCATAAGAAGTGAGTATATTTACCAAACAAACAAAACTTCCATGGAACCATCATGCTGGTCACATACCATAACTAACTGTGTGATCTTATTACAGTAACCCTTGCCCTTCCTCACCCTTCCTCCTGATTGTTTGTTATTGCCTCTCATTGCGTCATGTACAAAATTGGACAAAATGCTTTCAGGAAAGGATCGTGTCTTTTTCTTTTGTCTGTAAAGCACTTAGCATACTCATTAAATGTACAAATAAATAATACATACGCTTTATATCACATGTAGATCTCAAAGAGCTTTACCTAGGAAAATAAGTGTAATTATCACCATTTACACATTCGGAAACTAAAGCTTAGAGAGGTGAAGACCCAGATCTTCAAAGGAATTTAGGTACCTAAATACTTTTGAGGATTTGGGCCAAAGGGACTTGTCCAAGGTCAAACTGCATGCTAGTGCTCAAACTGGGAATAAAACCCAAACCTCCTAATTCTTAGTTAAATGCCCTATCTACTGGATCCCACTGCCCCTTCATAAATAACTGGACCTAATTAATGTTTCTTTTGAAATGGACTGACTATGTATTTGTCTGGCTTGCAATTTATTAATGTTTGCAGTGTTGATGCAGCTGTGTTGGTCACATGATATTAGAGATACAAAGTGGGTGAGGTAATATCTTTTATTGGACCAACTTCTGTTGGTGAGAGAGACAAGTTTTTGAGCTTACACAGAGCTCTTCTTCAGGTCAAAGCTGTGTAAGCTCAAAAGCTTGTCTCTTTCACCAACAGAGGTTGGTCCAATGAAAGATATTACCTCACCCACCTTGGCTCGACTTTATTCATGAACATATTTGAAAATTCTAGCAACACGTTCTAATAAGTGACAATGGCAAACCATCATTACCCTATTGCCTTTGGCATTTATTATAATAACAGTAAGTTTGATGAACTTCTTTGGCATTCAAGTGGAGGTAATGGGTAGTTGTATAAGAATTCCACTGTAAGCATTAACAAATGTTTTCTTGTTATGAAGTGTTACCACTATACCTTACAAAACAATATTGCAAAGATGTATCTGCTTCCTGTGTCATCTAATATGGACACTTTTTTGTGCAAGTTAGTTCACACATACATCTGCTTGTGCACTTTTTGCTGCTAATCACCTCCATGCTCAGTTGCTAGAATTTTCACACACAGCGCCTAAACAGCTTTGGTATGTGACAATGTTATTACTTTTTACAGCAAGTGATGGAGTCTGATGCCTGCTGCACAGATGACACAAATAGCATATGTGTACCCAAGTGGAAGATGGAAATCAGCCTCTCTCTCTCTCTCTCTCTCGCTGTGTGTGAGTAAGAAAAGGGTGTGTGTGTGGCAAAAAGAAAATCTAGACTGCTAAATCAAAACAGGAAAGGAGTGAAATGACAAACATTTACAAAAGACAGCTTTTCCTGTTCTAGTTATAATACACATTTGTTACAAAACAACAAAATCTCCGGTTATATTGGGTGGAGCACAGATGTGGAAGGCGTACACTTTTGAGTTATAATACTGGCTTTGCCTTTGGCCCATGATGCAGACTCAGGCAAGTCACTTGGGCCCAAATTTTAAGCGACCACGGATGGTGAGTTTTGATTTTTGAGTCCCCAGCTTCAGGTTTGATTCTTGGAGGTGTTCAGTATCCTCAACTTCCACAGGACCTGAAAGTGCTCAGCACTTCTGAAAATCAGGCTAGGGTGGGCACCTAAAAATTGACGCACCCTAATTCAGTGGCTACTTTTGAAAATATTGGCCTCAATCTTCTTGCCTCAGTTTCCCCCTCTATCCAATGGAGATAACAGTACTTACTGACCTTCCTTACAGGATTGTGGTGACAAACAATTATATACAGGTAGACTGGCACTCTCACAGAGAATAGTATTGACTACTTGCACGAGTAAGAAGATTCTGCCATCTTTACTCACATGAATAAGACCTGCTCATGCAAGTAGTCTCCCTAGGTGGCAAAATTAAACCCTTAATATTTGTTAAGCACTTTGAAAATGTAAAGCACAATATAAGTGCTAAGTATTATTTGTTCACATAGATAAATTTATGTAGACAAAACATTTTCCTCCGATTAAGTTTACAGCCATTTAGCTATATCCACATTTTAAATCTGTTAGCTTTGTAAGATTAATGCACTCAGTTCCATTAAGATATGCAGAACTCATGAAAATAAGGATTGCATAGCAGTTTCTCCGTTCTGGAAGATCTCTGTTCAGAAAAATACTCTCTTTCCAGGCACAATAGTTTCATGCCTTTGGAACCCACGGTCAACGGGTGGAAGGGACACACTGAAAATAAAGAAGTTGGCATTGCCATGAAATAGTTTTGGAGCTCAGCAGAACAATCTATGCATATTTTCAAAGATATTTTTAGTGGGGGGTGGGGGGGGAATAGTGCGTAAGTTAGACCTGCAAAGAGGCATGTTTAACTTGCATTCTACTCTGGCCTCTTACATGGAACTTTACTCTCCTCCACTCTCTAAACACAGATAATTACCATGGTAACCACTGTATTTCAAGACTCTTACACATATACTCACACCTTTCTTAAAGAAACACAGAGCACAACAATGTAGGATTAGAATAGTAAATCATTTGGCTGTTTTTTATTTGTTGTTAAATAACTGTCAGGATTTAGTGAAGAGCTGGACACTATCAACCAGTATCGATTTCAGTCCGAAAAATAAGATGTTTAGACAGACACTTTGACAACTTTCCTAAAAAATTGCCTATGGTTTGTAACTGTGTGTACGTAATGACCTATGGCTCTAGGGCAGCAGGATGAGAAGATTCTTGAGCCAGGGAAAGAGACTAATGGCTTAATACAGAGAGGTGATGAGCCACGCTTAGTATTAAGCACTAAATTATGAAGACACTGAGCTCTGGCGTCCCAGGAACTCCATGGTATTCACTGAGGACTTATCAAAGCTGCAAAGATCAGAGGTAAATGTCGGGAGTAAATGTTTGTACTTATTACTATGTTTTTTATTATTAATATTTTTATTTCAAAAGCTTCTAAAGCTGCGATCAGTACCCCGTTGGGGCTAGGTGTTGTACAAACACATAGAAGCGACTGTCCCTGCCTCAAAGAGCTTATAATATAAACAAATGAGACTCTTGTAGTGCATACCTGCCCTGTAATACCCTCTGCTTTGTCAGCACGGAGCTGCAAGTAATCCCTGCCTCAGTTTCCCTGAAGCTAATAATTCCACTTCAGACACTCTTGACAAGTGAATCAATAATATTCTTCTTCTTTGTTACAAAACCTCTTACAAAAAGGGGCCATAACAAAAAGGCCCCAAAAAACAAAAGGTACATCTGGATTTTAGGGTTCCTCCAAAATCTGCCCCCTAAACTCTGTTCTGAGTCCCCTCAGGGTTCTCTCTTAGTCTCTCCTCATGGCAGGAGCCCTCGCTCGCTTCCTGGAGCTGGGGGGAACTTTATCTCCTTCAATTGGCCTCACATAGTCTATAGGCTGAGAGGGTTTGGCTGTTATCTGCTCCCTGCTAACTCAGGAGCTTTCTCACTTCTTTCAGTGTCCGCAGGCATCTGATATCCCACTATGAAGAAGGAGGCGGCATTTATGCTGGTCTCTTCCAGCTCATTCTTTATTGCCTGTGTGAGAGCGGAGCTTTGCCCCACCCTCTTTTCTAGTCAGAATACAGTTAATGGTTTAATAATAATAACCAACAATCCACTTTATGATTATTTATTTATTCATTGTATTATAAATTTCACCTAGAGATCCTAGTGAGACCCTTCTACCAAGCACTGCAGAAACAAATAGTAAGAAACAGTCTCCATCTCAAAGAGCTTATAGTCTAAATAGACAAACCAGACAAAGAGGGGGATGAGTAATTTTGAGTGGGGAGTCAATGTGACTCCTTCCCAGCTAAATTTTCTGGAACTCGTTTGGACTCCTTTGATGTCAGAAAGATACCCTGCTAATAGAGGAAGAGATAGTTATAAGTTATAAGGTTATAAGTTATAAGTGATAAGGCTCAAATGCTGCAAGTTATGTGAACGCTTATTAGCATTTGCAAAATCTAGCTTTTGGTGAGTCAAAAACGAAACACTAAGAACCCAAGGACGTGTGCAGGTCTGGAGCTAGATTAACAAAGAAGATGACCTCTGTTTGCATGCCTGTGAACTATTGGTGCGATTTAAGTTGTTTAGACATCTAATTACTAGCGTCCCTCAGCACATCGGGTATGTAGATATTCAAATGCACTAAAATGCGGGTGCCAGAAAGAATGCCCAGTTAAGGACAAGGCACAATGCTGACTCCCCAGCCAGGGCCGGCTCTGGCTTTTTGGCCGCCCCAAGCAAAAAAAACAAAACAAAAGCGGGGCGGCCAGAACGGCAAAGCAAAAAACCCCCCCAAAACAAAAAAAACCCTGCGGCGTGGCTGGAGCGCGGGTGCAGGGAGAACGGCTGTGGGGTGGGGGGAGGGGAGCGGGCAGGAGAGAGAGAGAAGGGGGCGGCCAGGGCTACAGCAGGGGCACTGCCACGCGGCCCCTCCTGCTGCGTCGCCTCCTGCCGCCTGCCGTGAGGGCTCTGCTCCGGTCGGCAGGGAGGGAAGGAAGAGGACTGCCCTGCAGGGCGCTCTGGTTCTCCGCGCCGCCGCCCCCTACAGGGCGGCCTGAGCGGAACAAGAACAACAACAACAAAAAAGCGGCCATGCCGCCCTAGGATTGGGCAGAATGCCGCCTCCAACAATCTGCCGCCCCAAGCACCAGCTTGCTCAGCTGGTGCCTGGAGCCGGCCCTGTCCCCAGCATAATGGCATAACTATTACTTATTTTCCGCTTGGATATGACAAATCTCAAATCTGAGACAAAGCTACAATGTGTAGAAAATAAATGGTATTTCCAGTAGCAGGTGTCCATAATCACTTAGAAGGTGAACAGAACACAATGATTTACATTTACATGTAAACTGATCTTTCCATAATTTCTTTTCTAATTCATGATGTGGAGCTACATTCCCTGCCATATCTTCCTAAGTAAATTTATAGCATTCTGTTCAGAAACTTGAATGTACACTTTAAAGGAGATCAAAACTTCCTTCCTCCTGCCCCCCATAAAAAGCACTAATTAGGAAAATAACAGTATTTGGTATAGTAGTAGAGAAGTAAACAGAGATGAAAGAATTAGGAACTCATGAGGTTCTTCAGACAAATCAAGTGTCCTCCAGACAAATTAGGCAACAAGTTGGACCCAGAATTGAAGGTGAGATGCAGAATTAAATCCAAATCTGATCTTTCCCAGAATTTAGGAGACTTGTGTACAGATTCCCATCTCTAATTAGGAAGTTCATTAAAAGCACCCTATCAATTCTCAAAACTTATTTTAATAACAATCCTTACTTCTGTTACTAATAAGACCTTAGATGATTGAAACTAAAAGTAAATTAATTTTTTAAGATGTATGCTCCTTGTTTACTCTTTGCACTTTACTTAGGCAGGACAGTGAAACTAACATGGTCATTTTCAATTTCTGGTTCTCATGTATTTGAACAATAATGTTGTGTTTGAGCTTCCAGAATTGCAGGGGAATGTTTAAACCCGCCATCATGGGTTCAGGTATTCTTTAAAACATCATGCCAATAATTCTATTAGTATTAGAACAAAACCTAAACGTTAGACTTAAACTGCTTGGCAGTGATTCTTTAAAGTGGGATTTTCCACAGTGAGGATAAAATTGAAAGACCAGACCATTTAAACGACGGCTATTTTCTTGGTCCATAATTATCTCTATTCCTCTTCCCTTTATTTAGGGCCTTAGTTTAAAATATTTCTATATCAGAACGCAGAGCCAGATCTTCAGCTGGTAGAAACAGCATAGCTCCAGTAAAGTTAATGGAGCTACAGTGATTTACACCAGCTAAAGTTTTGGCCCCAGTCTTTCTTCTTGATCTCCCCATGAAATCATCACCCTCAGATATGGTTCATTGTCACAGATTCATCATTATGATTTTGATGCAAGATCCTGGAGCGAAAGATGAGCTATAAGGGGGCTGGGGGAAGGTCTTATAAAATATAACTGTTATCTTTGATAGGTAAATCAGGCAGTAGAAACAATAAATGATACAGGAAAGATAAATGGATTTATCTAGGTATGAAACATGCTTATATTTTCCTTCATGTTAGTGATCTTAATCTCAGTGTTTACACTTTAAATGTGTTTCTCAGTTTATTCTTACATTAGTGAAACATTACTAAATATCTTTAAAGAAGATGTGAACTTTCAAGGATGGACAGTCTGAAATATTTGAAAGTAAGGATAGCCAAAGAAGCCTGCATGGCTAACGTAGAATTAAGCCTTGAATTCTTAAGTATCTCTATAAATCAAAATAGCCCCCCTTCAAAAAAATCTCTGTCTGTGTTTGGGAGTAAGGATATTAATTTATCTAGGTGACATGTTGATTGTAGCTTGTTCTCAGGAGATTCTTTCCTTCCATCTCAGATGTGTAGCTCATCCCCTTCTGTCTTTGGTATTTGTAATAAATTTAAAAAGTTCATTCCGATCCCGTCATGGGGAATGGAATTTTTAAGAGTTCACAGTAGTTTCAGTTTTCTAAACCCTAAAAGTTTCTTTTCCATGGAAAGAAATATTTGTATTAAATAGTAAGAGGGTTTTTCTTTTCACTAGGACAGTTTGATCGTATGGGAATCAAACTGATGCCATAGAATTCTTTATTGTGCATCTTGGGAACTTTATTGTGTAATTTAAACACATTTAAAAGAATTCAAGAGCTGATCAATATTTGACTTGTTATTGGGTTAAGAACCTTGGCTTTCAAATATATCTTGTTATCTGTCTGTTAGCTGGTGATGCAGCAGTAAGTGATTGCGTCAGCACAACTGGAACATTCAAGTTTTGGGGGAATGGCATTCAACTGTCTACATTCCATCTGAGTTGAAACTTTGCACACAGTCCTCAGCAAAAGAATAACAGCTTTTAACATACAGTATTTAAAAACTGACTGGTTTGGCTGTTTGAATTTTTGTTCTGAGTTTGTATTGTTATTTAATTAGTTTAAGACAATTGTGCCTGATTCTCTATAATAATATAATAATAATATAATAATTGCTCCTAACATTAGCAGTATCACAAGTGTAAGCTGTAGTATTTAGAATCAGTATTCTCGGAGTGCTTTTTTATAAGGGGAGCTCTTCAGCTGGTCTTACCTGGGCAACAGAAAGGCAGATAAAAGGGAAAGCAGGTCTTGACATTCCTCTGCTGTGACTCAATTGCTTGGCCACAGGCTGGGCAGGGTTGAGGTGGTGATGGCATTGCCGACTCTTCTGGCTGCCAAGTAAGACCAGTGGGCCAAAGTGATGATGCAGTAGCCTGTCATTCACTCTGTCCTGCTGGCCAGTTACTGTGGTTTTAATTCAGAGATGCTACACGTCTTTAGATCAGGTCTGAATTTGGCTTCCAAGAGTAAAAGTTTGTCCTGTAGTTTGTGTCAGGTCCTCCTAGGTGGCAACAGCTGACAAATCTAGGTTCTCCTCTTTGATAAGACAGATCAAGATCCATCTCTGGTTTCATAATGGCTCAGAGGAGGGGATTGATCCCCCTTCCCCCATTTTTGATATTCCTTAGTGTACTGACAAAAATGTGGAGACTGAGACAGCTCTTCCTAAGCACTAGCTGAAAATTGATACCAGGTAAAGGGATGCTAAGCTAGGCTGCCTATGTCTGGGTTGAGTGTCTTAATAAATACTATTTTTGTGGGATGTCACACCCCTCTGGGTGCAATTCTTCCACCATCTCCAGACCTTCTGCTTTTTCTAGAGGCTTCCTTAGAGGAATAGGTGGGCATATCATGATATGCTCAGGAGGAAGATCACTATATTTCCCTGCAAGTCTAATACCTTCCACTGTGGATTGCCAGTGAGCATGGAACTCAGGACTTTGATTAGAAAAGGAAAAAAAGACCACAGCCACTTTATCAAAAGTAATAACTCCATTATCCATTGGTAGTAGCAGGCTGTTAAACCTCAATGGGGGCCAGCCACTAGACAGCGACATGGTAGGCACCCGGGCAGCGTGTTACACACATTTTGTCAGACAGGTTAATACACAGGGTGAAATCCTGGACCCACTGAATTCATTGATTTCAATGGGGCCAGGATTTCACCCACAGTTTTCATATATATAGACTCTTTTCCACCTAAGTGGAGTCTTCATTCAGTGGAAAGGCCTGCTTCATTCCAGCAGGAAAGAGTTTGGAGTTACACTCTGACTTGGACTGGCAAGAAAGAATTCCCATAATTTATCTACTCATCCAGAGAGGAAGGATGGTTTTGTGGTTAGAACTCAGAACTTTAAGTTCTGTGAGCCCTTGGGCAAATCACATAAACTCCTGGTGCCTTATTTCTCCATCTGTACAATGGGGCTAACAATACTTTCTACCCTGCAGGGGTGTTGTGTAATTAACTGATGTTTTTCAAGTGCTCCAACAGTATGCTGATAGGGGTGTGTGTCTATACAAAGCTAAATAGATACACAGAATCCAGGATGGAATGCTGTTGTTTTTATTTACAAAGTGCCATAGTGGTATGTGTAGTTTATAGGCAAATATAAATATAAAACCCCTGCCCTGAAAGGTTTACATTAAACTAAATTATAGCATTGCAAATCAATGCAGAAATGTACAGTATTTTTGTGAAATGTACATGCTGGTAGACAATTCACTCAGAATGGAATAGTCTGTACCTAAAGAACTAACAATTAGCTTATTGGAAGGTCTCATTTTTTATTTACTTCTGATGAGTTATTTTGAGTAATTTATATGATGCCATTTGCATGATTTTCTATTTATTGACATGGCCACTATATCCATTTTGGGTATATTAACCAGTATTTTTCACAACATTTCAGTTCTGATACCCCTGGTCAATTAGAATTTTAGGCAAATTTTAAATAAGAGACACAAAGAAAGGTAGTAGTAAAATAACTGTGACATTCGCAAACTAACAAACACTGTGGTTTGCCAACCACTGACAAATATGCATGGCCTAGTTTAGGACAACTCTGTTTACATAATGTGCTACCATAGGAAGGACTGTGATATAAATACTCTGCAAGTATTGTGAGGTAATAAGGTTCTCTGTATTATTGAATGGCTGTAAAATTGTCTCTCTGGACTCCTGGTAGAATACAAGTTGATTTTAATATTCTAATGATGAATGACATTGCTCTTAAAAATGACCTCAAATGGTAACTTATTCCAATATGTGCTGAATATTCCTTATGGCATTGCTGCATTTTTACCCATAACACACCACTTTTCTTTCTGATCCTTGTATCCAGCCCCACAACTGGACACCTCTTGATCCAGTTTGAAACTCCTTAATGCACTATGCTATGATGTCACTACTACCAGATAGCTGATGAAGAATGAAGCTAGCTCACAGGGTCCAGAGAAGAGATATTTTTAAATTTTGTGGTGGTGGTTTGAAAAGGTTTTTTTTAAAAAAATAAATAAATTATGTAACATCTATGTGTTTTGCATTTGTGTGTGAGCCCTTCTAGTCTTTCCCTGTGGAGATTAGGGGAGAGAAGGGAAACTCATATAAATACAATAACACTGGCAAAAATAACTCCAGGATAAAAACTGTCCCTAAAACCTTCTGATTGGAGTACTAGTTGCACAGCAATGAAAACCCACCTCTTCAGAAAGTAGCCAGTGAAGGCTGTAAAAGGTCACCAGAGACCTTCTGCATGAATCACAACTGAGCAACTTTCCCTCAAAGGGAAAGAGATTAAATAGGTGACTAGAACTGCATCGAAGTTTGGGAGAGTCAGAAGAGAATTTCCACAGGAATGGGTAAGAGAAAGATGAGAAGGGGGATGTGATGGCCAGCCATTAATATGCTTTTTATGGTGCTGTCTCTTATACATTCTCAGCATTTTGATTATATCATGCAAAAATACTTAACTAACAATTTTAAACATATGCAGGACACAGTATGCATACAGAAATGGAGTCGCAGTCCTTTATTTACAAGGTATGGTGGCACTATTATATTGATATAACATTTAGCCATTGTTCTGTGCCCCTCCTCCTTAAAAAAGCCTCAAAACTGTTATGTTAGTTTAGGGCAGAGGTTCTCAAATTGTGGGTCATGACCCCATTTTAATGGGGTCGCAAGGGCCAGCATTAGACTCACTGGGGCCTGGGGCTGAAGTTAAAGCCTGTGGGCTTCAACCTGGGGCAGCAGGGCTCAGGGTCCAGCCCACCTCCCTGCCTTGGGAGGTGGGGCTCCGCCCCTGCCCCCGCCTGGGGTCATGTAGTAATTTTTGTTGTCAGAAGGGGCTCCCAGTGCAATGAAGTTTGAGAACTGCTGGTTTAGGGTCTGGGTTAGAAATTTTCTATCAAAAACTGGATAAGGGTTTTCTGATTTTCAGCACCTTAAAAACAGATGTTTTTCACAGTTTCAGTGTTTGTATAACTCACTGTAGCACAAAAAGAGATAAATAAAACATAGTCCACTGGACTCCCCTAGTTGAGATATAGTTCACAGAAGCAAAATTTAATTGTATTAAATGAAATATCAAACGTCATTGTGGTTTTCATTTTGGAATTGAGGTATGAGGCTAGTGTGACCTGATGTCCCGATTTTATAGGGACAGTCCTGATTTTGGGGTCTTTTTCATATATAGGCTCCTATTATCCTCTCCCCCCCCCCCCGTCCTGATTTTTCACACTTGCTGTCTGGTCACCTCACCCTATATGAGGCATCAGGTCCGGCAAGCTTAGTATAGACCCTCAAGAGATTGCTGGAAAACTAAGCTTCGGTTGAAATATAACAAAGAAAACTGATCTGGTTCAACAAGGACAAGTGCAGACTCCTGCACTTAGGATGGAAGAATCTCATTTACTGTTACAGACTAGGGACCAAATGGCTAGGAAGCAGTGCTGCAGAAAAGGACCTAGGGGTTATAGTGGACGAGAAACTGGATATGAGTCGACAGTGTGCCCTTGTTGCCAAGAAGACTAACGGCATTTTGGGCTGTATAAGTAGGGGCATTGCCAGCAGATCGAGGGACGTGATCATTCCCCTCTATTCGACATTGGTGAGGCCTCATCTGGAGTCCTGTGTCCAGTTTTGGACCCCACACTACAAGAAGGATGTGGAAAAATTGGAAAGAGTCCAGCGGAGGGCAACAAAAATGATTAGGGGGCTGGAGCCTGCAGAATGTTACATTGATGATTCCCAAATCTCCTCTCTGTCCTCAAAGCTTACCCCTCTCTTCAGCTATGCATCCAAAACTTTTTCTCAGACACTTCCTCCTGAATGTCCTACCACCATGTCACACACAATATGGTGGAAATGTGAACTTCTAGGATGAAATCCATTAAAGTCTATAAAAGTTTGGCTGTTGACTTCAATGGGGTCAGGATTTCATCCATAGTCTTCTCTTCCAAACTCATCTGCAGCTCTCTCTCTTTTTCTCTCTTTGTTAGTCTTTCTAAAGCAAATAACTACTATGGTCTCTTTAATAATGCATTCATAATGTATTAATTTGAAGCTGCATCTATATACAAGTAGCAATCATGAACTGTATCCCTATAAAATTACCTACAAAAGTTTCTCCTTCATATCATATAAAGGAATATTTTTTCTTTTTTTCTACTGTTCTGATTTTCTTTTAATACTGCAAACCTAGTCTAATCTGTTTTCATGGATGACTGGATAGTTATTGTGATTATGACATCACAAGTACAAAAGATGAAACCTGAACCTTTGAGAGGGGTTGGGATATTTACTTATTTAGCTATTCAGTCTTTTAAAGACTATTTTGCTTGGTTTATTGCATTAACAACAGTTTAACGGACTGAGAAACAAACAAACACCTGAGAAACGGTTGGGAGAAATAGACTTTTTGTGAAATATTAAACATTCTGCCCCTTTGACTGTGGGCTACAGCAGGCCCTATTCCAGTTCTCTGGACCTCCCATGAGTTCTCCAGAAAAAACAAGCGAGACAGAATTTGATATCCTTGCTAGTTCCTTGATAGTGTTTGGGTAAAAAACAATCTGCAACTTTTTCAAAACAAAATACAGATCTTCCAGGCCTTCTTTACACAACAACAGGCTGTGATGCTACAAACAGATTCTGATTTCCCGGGAAGATGAAGCAGATGGAGAATTTGAGCTGTGAAAGAGAAAATCCTTATCAACAAAAATATCTTCAATAACAATAAAGTGAACTGAAAAATATAGGCCAAATGACTTTCATGTTGTATAAATGTTTGGTTTTTAACAACTGTACCTTTCCAGGGCAAAAGCCCCACTTTAAGGTGTAATCTATAGGAGGTAACCTTTAAAGGAATGAAGGTGTATGAAAATTTGTACTTCATCTTCTAACGTCCCATTATGTCCCAGAATCAAATTTAGCACTTGCCTACAGTCAAGAAACATAGTAATTTTACAGGTTTTTATATATTTTCGTTCTGCATGTCCAATTTGTTCACCCTTTTCTGGCCTCTGACACCCACGCTGCCAGCTATGAAGATTTGTACACATTCTTCTGAGAAAATAACGTCTTTCCAGGAGAGAGATTAAATCCACTAGAATTTCAGTTTAATTTTACTAAATTACATAGGACACTACACTTTATGTGGCAGTTAGAAATTCACCAGTTTTAGGTCAGGCAGTTTAGTTAATCTGTGTAGTTTATGTACTGTATGACATTCTGCTTTTTATATACTACTATATATATAGTACAGGGATTTTCATAGTTTTTTAACAGTGCAGTTTGCTATCAAGTAAAGAGGGTAGGGATTTATCAAATTATCTGAGTAAGTATATTATAGCTTAACTTGTTCATTAACCTATTCAACCAAAACCCTATCTTGCTAAATGAAGGGCTCAAAATCAAATATTTCTATTGCTATTTGTCTGGTACTGTATCCCAAGTTACAGCAAAATGGAGTAATTGCAATTTAGAAATATGTAGCACTCCAATTATTGGGGTGATAGCAAAATTTAAGTAAATTGAATGCATCTGAAAACTCTGCTGATAAGGCTTCAAAACATTGGGAAGATTTTCAACCTGGGTTGAAAAAAAAATTCCAGAAATTGAGTAAATCAAGGGTACGAGGTAACTCGTTTAAAGCGAAATATGACTGCCTCTGTTATCATTACTGTTTCCTGAGAGACAGTTTATGGAAGGTGGTTTTATGATGCATTCCTGAAACACCTCCAATTTTCAAATATGTAATATAAACCACCTTCTGAAAACTGCATAACTTGCCCTTGATTTATAAATACTACCACACCTACTTTAGATGTAGCAAAATTTCTGAAGTTCTAGTGGAGTAAGTAATAAAAACATAGCTTAACTTCTATAGAAAGATTTGCTAAAGAACCAGAGCATCAAGGGACAGGAAACCACCTAGTAGATTAAAGCTTGTTGCCTATTCCTATGGTAATGGATAGAAGAATTTAGCAGTACATGATGCATGTTAGCAAGAATGGCTGGAAGAAAAATATCAAGCAAAAAATATTTATTTGTAATATATGCTGTGTGCTGTTTCCCTTAGAGACTGGGGTTAAAAGGAAGAGTCCCTTGTAGAGCTTAAACCAGGGGTCGGCAACCTTTCAGAAGTGGTGTGCCGAGTCTTCATTTATTCACTCTAATTTAAGGTTTCGCGTGCCAGTAATACATTTTAACATTTTTAGAAAGTCTCTTTCTATAAGTCTATAATATATAACTAAACTATTGTTGTATGTAAAGTAAATAAGGTTTTTAAAATATTTAAGAAGCTTCATTTAAAATTAAAGTGCAGAGCCCCCCGGACCGGTGGCCAGGACCCAGGCAGTGTGAGTGCCACTGAAAATCAGCTCGCGTGCCACCTTCAGCACGTGTGTCATAGGTTGCCTACCCCTGGCTTAAACAAACAAAAATCTTACTGATTCTTTAACACTGAATTTAGTAGATTTTAAGCTATTTCTCATTAACGGAGAATGGACTGCAACCATTCACATAACAACAATCATTTCCCATTCTGTGTGTAACCTGTGAATTGTGGGGTCCTGGAAAATATCTCCCCCTGTGATCTTCAGCCCCTATCTTGTTAGTTGCTCTGCAAGCACTTTCCGCTGCACCTGGTACAAGCCAGAGAATTACTCAACGCTCAGTCTCATGCCTGACTACAGCATCCCTCAACAATACCAATCAAGGCTCTTTGGTAAAATTCTCGTTAACACTGTGTCACCATCTGGAAATGGACATGTAACCAAAATGTCCCACACGCTCCCTCCAGCCCATGCAGGGTCCAAACACTATGAGTCTTCAAGAAAAAGATCAGTCTCTTCAAGAAACCTCTCTCATTGTCACAGGGAAATTCTTCACAAGGGGCCTGATCCAATGGGGGATGAAGACACTCAGGAAGTGCTCAGCACATTGCAGAATTGGGCCCAAGGTCTTTTCTTATCAATACAAGCAACAGCTCTAGTCCTGTGAGGTGCTGTGTGCCCTCTCTCCACTGACTTCACTTGCCATTCTTCATGAAGATGTATGTCTTGGACCTAAATCTTCTCTTGTTTACCCTGGTTTAACTCTAACTTCACACATTTACTGTATGCCTTTCCCTTGCCTTTCCACTTTGTGCCACTTCAGGTCAATTTAGGTATTATCATCTGTTGTATTTGAATATTAGTGTTTTTGAGGCTTCTAGTATTGTGATTCCTGGTTGTTGAGATGGCCTACAAGGTAGAGTCAATTATGCTGCAAAGACCAGCATGAGCTGAAGATTTAAGTTCTCCTCTGTTTTCTTTATGTTCTTATACCAACTCCACCTCTATGGTATTTGAGGGCTTACCACAAATGCATAATTGCAGACCCATAACAACATGTACTTTTCTTAGTAAATACCCTTATTTGCCATTGGTGATTATCTAGAAACTGCACTGCAGACACAAATCCATGATTTTTGAAGGAAACAGTCATAGGGCCAGATTTTCAAAGGTATTTAGGTGCTTACAGACACAGGTGTCTAGAGGAATATACAAAAGCAATTAAGCAGATTAGATGCCTAACACCCAATGATTTAATCTCCTATTGATTCCTCTCTGACCCTGTAATTCTGTTGATGATGCAAAAGAAAGGATAGAATCCAACTCACTCCCTCTTAGCTGTGTGACCTCTGCAGTGACACCAGGAGTAAACAGTAGTATAAATGTATCATTGTCATTAAAGAAGATATGCCTATGAATATACATAGGGATCAGATAAATTGAGTGAGAAGGTGATAATTTTATAGTCACTCCTTAGAGCAGAATCACACTTTAATATAATGTTCTTATTTTTCTACCATAAAAGTTGAGAATTCATACATGGTATATTTGGGACGTAGTAGGACAAGGCAATCGGATTTCTAATAAGACTAAGAAATAAATGTGTCAACAAGGAAGCCTTGACTATTACATGTTTTCTGCATATTGTGTCAAGGATGAGAGATCAAAGATGCAACTTTTTCTAGTTCATGAATTATGTATGTACACAATAATGTAATTTTCAATCCTGATTCTGTCAGACTTGGATAGATAGTCAAAACCAAGCATTTTTAATTCCTGTGCCTCTGGTTATTCCAGGTTTTATAGTTTTATGTCCAAGAGACAAGTTTCCACCTCCTAGCACCTTCTAGCATTGGAACTAATTGTGTACAATTGACCGAGTGTCAGTACAATCTCTTAAAGGCACAGTTCAACTATCAGCAAAGAATTGGGACCACAAAGAAATTAAAGAAAATAGCATCCATGAAGGTTTGCGAAGTAGGAAATGGCTGAGCAATTGTGGACTGATGAGGTAATGATTAAAGTCTAGTATGGTTTACTGTGTCTAGTAACCTGCAAAAGATGGATGCTGTGTCTTAATTATTTTCTAAGAGTGTGGCTTTAGCCAATGGAAGAATTAAAATGATACTAGATCAGCCTTTACATAAACCCTTTGTTATTATTGTTTAAACATGCACACATCCATATTTTCATTTTATTATATGGTTATCAGAAAGGGTATTTTTAATATGTTTACATGAGGTGTATATGAGGCAGAGAGGTTTAAGCACAGGAGTGGTGAAGTGGTGCCCTTAAATCCTTTAGAAGTGAGAAAAAAGATGCTGAAATTTCATGTTTTTTTATATAATTTAGTGGGAAGAAATGGTGCAATAAGTGGTTTGAGCAGTAGGTGGCGCCTGACTGGAGTGAAAAGCAGACACAGATATGTGTTCATTAAGGCTACTGATGAGCATTTGCTCATGTGAGTAATCCCATTGATGTCAGTGAACCACTCACGTAAGTGCTCTGCAATGTGAGTAAGGGTTGCATAATCTGGTCCTTTGGAAGGGGAATTTTCCTGTCCTAGAATACAGTCTGCATAAGAGGAAGAGGAAGTTGAGAAAGAAATAGAAGGATTGAAAAGAGCCAGAGACTAACGCGGAAGCAGAGTTTGAGGCTGGTTTAGAAGCAATGCACTTGCAGAGACCATTGAAGACAAAACAGACTTAAAAACACTTGAGAAGCTTCCGAAGCCTGTAAAAGTAAGACAAAGGATCTTCCTCATTCATAAGAGCCCATCTAGTAGTTCCAGGATACTGAAGGAAGTGTGGGACTCTTTTACAAAGCCAGCCTGCAGTGACATGCACCCACGAGGAAGCTCTAATGGTGCTTTCAGAGCAAGAGAAGCCTGAAGCTGGAAGAAAATAATTTCCCTGCAGCCACATGCAGTATAATAGACACTACCCCAAAAATTCCTCCAAACCAAGTAATGATAACAGTTACTGTACTTTTAGTATGATGTCCATTTGTTTGCATTTGGAAAGGAAGATGATGTCTGTCTGTATCTGCATGAGTTTTTTCATGAAGTTGATGGATTTCCACTTCATATGGCTAAATTCAGTGCCTTGCACGGCAGCTCTGAAACCTGTCACCGTGCAAGGCACTGAATTTAGCCGTATGAAGTGGAAATCCATCAACTTCATGAAAAAACTTGTGCAAATACAGACAGACATCATCTTCCTTTCCAGTTACTGTACTGTTCAACTCAAAGGATAAAAAGGTCTCAAGCTGCCTATTCTCAGGGGCATAGCTCTGTTTTTTTTGCAGATTTCCGCCTTTCCCAGGAAGAGGCACCCTTGCTCCCTATCGCTCTCTAGAACTGACTCCATTTGTAGAGGAGTTGATGTAGCTGAGCATAGGGAAGAACAGGCCATGACTTCTTTTTAAAGGCAAGAATTCTTGTTCTGCAGGTTGAGATTCAAAAAGGGGAGGAGAAAAAGATAAATAAGTAAATATCATGTGATGTAAAAGCTGACAATTTATTAATGTGATGCTGAGAAACTAGATTGAAATAATAAGTTATAATAGCTTTAGGCTGCAGTAACTATTACAATCTATTGTGATCCCATATGGCAGCTGTGGATGCCTCTTCCTGGGAAAGGCTGAAATTTGATATTGTGGAAATAATAGTATGTGATTATGTAGTGAAAGATTGTGGTTAAAATTTTCCAAAGTACCTAAGTTCCATTTTCAAAAGTGACATAGATGTTTAGGAGCTTAAGGGCATGTCTATACTGCAGTTGTGTGTGTGACTGCAGTCCATATAGACCTATCTGAGTTTTAATCTAGCTAGCTCGGGTACCAACAGCAGTCAAGCCATGCCAGCATGAACTTCAGCCCGGGCTATACAAGCCCCCCTGGGACCCTGGGTAATTTTTTGGGTGGATAGGAAGCTTCACTGCTATCCCTACTGAGGTAGCTAGTGTAACACTAACTCAGGTATGTCTACACGAGCCTCAATGAGGCCACCTGACTGCAGTGTAGATATACCCTAAATCTCAATGAAAGTCAATGGAACTTAGGCTTTCAAGTGCCTAAGTCACTTCTGAAAATGGGACGTACGTGCTTTTGAAAATTTTACCCTAGTTCACAATGCCTGCACCCAAGGGTTCAGAATTAATGTCACAAGGGCCACCTAAATTCTGGCATTACCTAACTTCTGAGTGCTTGACTTTACAATCTAAATAATGTTCTTTTAGTATTTTGTCTGTAATATATGTATATATAGCAATATTTGGCAGAAGATTATAGAGAGACCATATATCAAAGGTATAAGCAAAAGAAAGCGAAGTTAAGGCTGAGCATTAACTGGAACATTTGGCTTTTGAACAGTATTATCACCAGATTTTTGCATGAAACTATTATTATTATTAATAATAATAATAGTGTACATATATTATTTCCTTACTAGTTATGGTGTACCATTAATAAAATGAAAAAATAATTCTCAAAGTAGCAAGCGAACTGTTTTCATTTTGCAGTATTCTGCATCACTTCGCGCTAGACTAAGCTAATGCAATGCCAACAGAGAAGTGTTATCTAAAGCTACTTCACTGTATTGCATTTTATCTATGACCCTCTCTTACTAGCAATGAAAGAGCAACATTACATTAACGTTTCCTCTTCATTTTACTACGACATACAGACAATATAATAGAAAACTGCTAATGCAGATATTCTAAATATGATACCTGTGTAGTGCAGATATACTGTTCTTTCCTATCCATGCTCACTTGTAATCTGTATAGGCAAAAGAATGGCTCATATTTTTAGGTTTATGAATAAAATCCCACAGTATTCCACATGCAAACACTCCCAGTATTCTTTTATAGGCTAAAAGGGGGTCCCTATGCACATAAATATTAATGTGTGCACCTGCCTTTAATAAGCTCATGTCAAGTGAACAGCATGCCAAATTTGCCTTGTAAAGCAAATGTAAAAAGAACAGACTTGTTGAACTGAAAAAAATATTTTTAAAGGAAAATCACAATTGAACAGGTTTAGTTGAGGTCTGGGACATGAAAGTATCTGAGCCAGGCCTATGAAATAATGGAGGAAAAAAGGTCACCATAAATTACAGTGGATTTTTTCATGTCACTTTCAGAAAAATTGCAGAGTATGTTCTGTAGTAGCTAAGTTGGCCATATCTTTCCAACTTGGCCCTAGACTAAATGGCACCCCAGGCAAGGCGCATCTGCAGCCCCCTCCTCCATTTGTTAAACTTTTGAATACCTTATTTTTTATTGCGTTTGTGATTGTAGCCCATTTCACGATTTCAATGCACAATTTGCATGCATGATATATTCCTTTCATATAAGATGATAAATTTGCTCACTAGGATCTGTAAATCTCTATTTATTTATGCCATATATAACCAAATACAAAAATTCATTTCCTCTAAGCTTATAGAAACTTTTTAATTTTAAGAATAACTGAAATGTACTAACATCAAGAAATTGAACTGTGCACCAACATTGGGTGGACCAGTATTAAATAGTGTTACAGTAGGTGACAGCCTTAGAATGTTAACCCTAATTCATTAGTTCAAAAGGTCGCTTTTCTTGCCTTTGCCCTCACGAACTGAAGCACAGTGCAGAGAGATCCAAAGACTGGCCAATGGCATTTTCTAGCGATAAAATAGCAAGTGATGTCAATCACTCATCGGCCATCATCGATCGAAGCTTACTTTAAGGTCATACCCCCCCCACCCCACCAATCTTGTCGTGGTGCTTCATTTGTCCAAACCTTTGTTCAATGGACACTTGAGCAATGTCAGTGAGTGAGCAAAACAAGTCCCTCTTGAAGAAATTTGAAGTCAGTGATCTGGCTTGGCAGCTTTTAGCCCTGTGTTAGATTCTGGCCTCAGCTTTATTTGACTGTGCCAGTTTATCAGGGCGTCATAAACCTCAGTCACTTGGTACCTCACTGGCTTTATGTTGTCAATGCGACTCTCCCAGTGAGTGTCACTTAGCAGCTTCATGGTCAGATGTATAACATTGTCTGTGAGAATCTTCCACCTGATAGTTGATGCTGAAAACAGGATGTATATCCTTTGCAGTACTCTGAAGAGAGATTCTGAATCTAAAGAAGATGACGCTGCATCTGACACAACCAGGTTGAGGGAATGGAAGCTACAAGGCATGAAGAAAGTTCTTAGATTCAATGCAAGGATCCTTGTCTGGATGCCACTGTTTCTTCCCTTCATGTTCGCACCATTGTCGTAGCCTTGGCCGCAGCAGTCCTGAAACTTTATTTTATTCTTCCTCAAAATGTTCATAAACAGTTCTGTTAGGCCTTTTCCAGTAGAGTCATCCACAGACGGGAAACAGCTAAAGTGTTCCTTTACTTGGATACAGCCATCCTTGTCATCAAGGAATCTTACTGTAAATGACATCTTTTCACTGTGACTATTGTCAGGAGTGCAGTCCATTATTACAGCATAATACTTTGCTTTGCCGAGCTGCATCAATATGTTATCAAGCACCTTCCTTGACATAAAGTCAATCAATTTGTTTTGCTGCAGTAATGGTCCATAGCTTCTTTATGAACTACTCGAGGTAGGTGCTCACTCATGACATCATCGTATTTCCCAAGGAGTTCTACCAAACTGAGGAAATTACCATTATGTTCAGTGAACAATTTCTCCGACCTGGGTTACCTGCTCCTAAATCCAGCCTTGTGTATATTTCTACAGATACTTCTAGTTTCTCGGATGTATCATTTCTGCTGTGATTACTAGCTATGCTTCATTTGTTTGATTAATATTTGAAAACAGACCTACTTCCAAAACTATTCCTGCCTTCTTGTTGTGACTCTTGAGCTGCTCCTCCTTGTCCATTTGCATGTGAGACAGAAACATATTCACAGGGAATTGGTTCTATCCTTGGTGCCCTGGATCCTCCAGTGAGATTTCCATTCCCACAGAGTCCAGGAACCTGATTGTCTTCTCCTCTGTACCTTCAATTTATCACCATAACTCCACTGACTTCTGTGGAGAGACTTCTCACTTTCACTAGTTTAACTGATGGAATAATCTGGTCTCAAATGACAGACCCTATATAAGGAATCTTCACTGAAGTTAACTATAAACCTGTGGTTCTTTGGTTGGAGCAAAAGCCTGGAAGCCAGGAGGATGTTGGGTTTTATTAGCTAAACCACAGATTTTGAACAAGATGCCGCAGCTCATATTCTTCCGTACTGTGTACGTATAAAAAATCTTCACTAAAGATGCACACAAAAGCCTAGAGCACTGTGCATGCTATGCTCCTTCTGAAAATGGAAGCCGAGGCTGGGTGCACTGGCAGCAGAGCACGCAGATAAGTACTGCCATAAAGGAAGGGAAAAAAAAGTCACAAAAGTAGCCGTGCATGTCAGCTAGCTGCCACTCTGGAGGCAGCATATGACACTTCTTTGATTTCTTTAGCTACATCTCAATTTGCATTTTTCATGCCCCGTATTTTTGTAGGCCCAATGCCTCTGTGTGCAGCAGGGGTGCTTACTGACATGCTGGCCACTCTTTGTGCAGGCAGCAATCCCGATGGCATGTGTCTTAGTCCCTTTAGGGCAGAAGTGTGTTTTGACATATTCTGAACTGTTGTGGGCTGCCCAATAGAGTGACAAGAGGATCCTCTACAACATCCTTGGGTCTTCCCCAGCCTAGTGGGCAAAAGCAGACTCTTGCAGAAAAACAGAAAGCTCTGATCTTAGCTTACTTATGTACTAAGTACTTAAGAGTATAGCAGTAGGAATATACTGCCAACTATCTGACCAGGATGATGACAGTAATTATGAAATGCTCAGGGAGATTAGAAGTGCTCAGGGGAGACAAGGCTGTTGAGGAGAAGCTAAATGAATTCTTTGCATTGGTCTTCACTGGCGAGAATATGGGGGAGAGCTCCACATTTGAGCCATTCTTTTTACATGACAAATCTGAGGAACTGTCTCAGATTGAGGTGTCAATAGAGGAGGTTCTGCAACAAATTGATAAATTAAACAGTAATAAGTCCCCAGGACCAGATGGTATTCACATGTGAGTACTGAAGGAACTCAAATATGAAATTGCAGAACTACTAACTGTGGGAGGTAACCTAGTCCTTAAATCAGCTTCTGTACTAGATGACTGGAGAGTAGCTAATGTAATGCCTATTTTTAAAAAAGGCTCCAGAGTAGTGTTCCCTCTAATTTTTTACATCCATGTGTGGAATGAATTTTGTTATGTGCACTGATATGGAGGTGATGTGTGACACATCACCTTCATATCAGTGCACATAACAAAATTCATGTGGTGGGGGTGGGGCTGAGGGGTTCGGAGTGTGGGAGGGGGCTCAGGGCTGGGGCAGAGGGTTGTGGTGTGGGGGTGGAGGGATGAGGGGCTTGGGGTGTGGGAGCGGGCTCAGGGATGGGGCAGAGGGTTGGGGTATTGGGGGATGAGGGTTCTGGATGGGGGTGTGAGCTCTGGGGTGGGTCTGGGGATGAGGGGTGGGGGGTCCAGGCAGCCCCAGGGCTGCAATGGGGAGAGAGGACTCCCCCCAGCACTGTCTCACTGCAGCAGCTCAGGGCTGGGGAAGAGGCACCTCTCCTTGGGTGCGGCAGCTCTGGCGTGCCTGGATCTGGCCGGGTCGAGGGAGGGGCTCCTCTTCCCTGGCCACGGCAAGTCCAGGGCAGGGCCATGCTGGGGCCGGCGGGGAGAGGCACCTCTGCCCACTGCAGCATGTCCGTGCTAGGGCTGGCAGGGGGAGGCGCCTCTCCACGCTGCTGCAGGTCCATGCTGGGTGAGGGGCGCCTCTCCCCGCCGTAGCTCTGAGCCCCTGCATGGCCATGCAGCTTAGAGGAAATTTAGCTCCAGAGGCAATCAGGGCAACTATAGGATTGTAAACTTCAGGACCAGACAAACTGGTTGAAACTATAGTAAAGAACAAAACTATAGTAAAGAACAAAATTATCAGACACATAGGTGAACATGATTTGTGTTGGGGAAGAGTCAACATGGCTTTTGTAAAGGGAAATCATACCTTATCAATCAATTAGAATTCTTTGAGGGCATCAACAAGCATGTGAACAAGGGTGATCCAGTTGATGTAGTGTACACGGACTTTTAAAAGGCCTTTGATAAGATCCCTCACCACAGGCTCTTAAGCAAACTAAGCAGTCATGGGATAAGAGGGAAGGCCCTCTCATGGATCAGTAACTGGTTAAAAGATAGGAAACAAAGGGTAGGAATAAATGGTCAGTTTTCACAATGGAGAGAGTTAAATAGCAGGGGTCCCTTAGGATCTGTACTGGGACCACACAATGCACAGTCAAGCTATGGAACTCATTACCAGAGGATGTGGTGACAGCCAAAAGTATAACTGGGTTGAAAAAAGAATCAGGTACATTCAAAGAGGGTAAGTCCATCACTGGCTACTAGACAAGATGGTCAGGGATGCAATCCCATATTCTGGGTGTCTCTAAACCTCTGACTGCCTGAAGCTGGGACTCGATGACAGGGAATGAATCATTTGGTAATTGCCCTGTTCTGTTCATTCCCTCTGAAACATCTGGAACTGGCCACTGTCGTAAGACAGGATACTGGGGTTGATGAACCATTGGTCTGACCTGGTAGGGCTATTCTTATGTTCTTAAGTAAAACATTACAGAGTAGTGTAATGTTCTGAAACCTGCTGTGGTTTTAGACTTCATTTTTTTATACACTCTTACCATTATAAGATTATTAAATTTTCTTATGAATTTAATAATAATAATTTAGTATCCATTATACTGAGGAATGTGAACACAATAAACCCTGAAATTTCCTAGGGAGTGTGTACCCAGAGTTTAATCTTTGAAGTCACAGGGCCAAATACTGCTCTCAGTTATAAATCTAAAGTAAATTCACAGGGTCAGATTCTCTTGTCTGCTGAATTTATGGGGCTACCATAAACAACTGTGGTTGTCGTAGCCATGTTGTTGACCTAAAGAAGTGCTGTGTATAGCTCTAAAGCTTGTCTCTTTCACCAACAGAAATTGGTCTAATAGAAGATATTACCTCACTCACCCATGTGTAGATAGCTAATCTACAGATCAGGCAGGATATAACAGGGGAACAGAACAGAGAAACAGGTTGGGAATGGGGTAATACGATGAGAGAAACACATATACGAAAACATAATATAATCTCAGAATGAGGTGCCTTTTCTTTATGAAGGCTTAGGGTCTGATATGTTTTTGTGGTGTGTGGCATGCATTTGACAAAATTTTCTCAAAAAGAGATGAAGTCAGTGGAGATGATATTCTGTGTACCTGTCATAAGAAGGGAGTTCATAATGTAGTACACATGGCTTGCTCACTGTTGGAGCTAATTGTAGAAAAATTGGCCATCCTTTCAAAAAGGATGAATAAGCATTGAGAAAATCCAAGGAGAATTGACAAGTATGCATGGCTAAGGTAGATTAAATGAATTATATATATTAAATGAATTATATATATATATATATATACAAACTAGGGAAATGCAACCTAGATGGACCTACTATAAGGTGGGTGCATGACTGGTTGGAAAATATATATATATATATCACTATAAAATGTGGTACACAGCTGTGTTGTTTGCACATATGCACATTCAAACTTCACTGAGCATTTCTTCTTGGAAACTACTGATTTGCTACATTGCTATGAGTTATGATATCCCCTGGACTACATTCCCATTGTCATAGACTCGTAGAATCATAGGACTGGAAGGGAGCTCATGAGGTCATCTGGTCAAGTCCCCTGCACTTATGGCAGGACTAAGTATTATCTAGAACATCCCTGACAGGTGTTTGTCTAACCAGTTCTTAAAAATCTCCAATGTCAGAGATTCCACAACCTTCCTAGGCAATTTATTCCAGTGCTTAACTACCCTGACAGTTAGGAAGCTTTTCCTAATGTTGAACCCAAACCTCCCTTGATGCAATTTAAGCCCATTGCTTCTTGTCCTATCCTCAGAGGTGAAGGAGAAAAATTTACCTCCCTCCTAACTGTAACAACCTTTTATGTATTTGAAAATTATCATGTCCCCCCTCAGTGTTCTCTTCTCCAGACTAAACAAACCCATTTTTTTCAATCTTCCCTTATAGGTCATGCTTTCTAGACTTTTAATCATTTTTGTTGCTCTTCTCTGGACTCTCTCCAATTTGTCCATATCTTTCCTGAAATGTGGTGCCCAGAACTGGACACAGTATTCCAGTTGAGGCCTAATCAGAGCGGAGTAGGGAGGAAAAATAATGTCCCGTGTCTTGTTTACAACACTCCATCTAATACATCCCAAATGATGTTTGCTTTTTTTGCAACACTGTTACACTGTTGACTCATACTTAGCTTGTGATCCACTATGACCCCCAGATCCCTTTCCGCTGCACTCCTTCCTAGGCAGTCATTTCCCATTTTGTATGTGTGCAACTGATTGTTCCTTCCTAAGTGGAGTACTTTGCATTTGTCCTTATTGAATTTCATCCTATTTACTTCAGACTATTTTTCCAGTTTGTCCTGATCATTTTGAATTTTAATCCTATCCTCCAAAGCACTTGCAACCTCCCCCAGCTTGGTATCATTAGCAAACTTTATAAGTATACTCTCTATGCCATTATCTAAATAATTGATGAAGATATTAAACAGAAACTGACCCAGAACTGATCCCTGCAGGACCCCACTCGATATGCCCTTCCACTTGACTGTGAACCACTGATAACTATTATTTGGGAACGGTTTTCCAACCAGTCATGCACCCACCTTATAGTAGGTCCATCTAGGTTGCATTTCCCTAGTTTGTTATGAGTAGGTCATGTGAGACAGTATCAAAAGCCTTACTAAAGCCAAGATATACCACATCTACCACTTCCCGCCCCCATCCACAAGGCTTGTTACCCTGTCAAAGAAACTACTAGGTTGGTGTGACAAATATATGCTCACTGTTACTTATCACCTACTTGTCTTCTAGGTGTTTGCAAATTGATTGCTTAGTTATTTGCTCCATTATCTTTCCAGGTACTGAAGTTAAACTGACTGGTCTGTAATTTCCTGGGTTGTTCTTATTCCCCTTTTTATAGATTGGCTCTATATTTGCCCTTTTCCAGTCCTCTGGAATTTCACCCATCTTTCATGACTTTTCGAAGATAATTGCCAATGGCTCCGATATCTCCTCCAGGGCAGGCTCCAGGCACCAGCTTAACAAGCAGGTGCTTGGGGCAGCCAAGGGAGAGGGGCGGCACCTGCAGCAATTCGGGGACGGCAGGTCCCTCACTTCCTCTAGGAGTGAAGGACCTGCCGCTGAACTGCCACCGCCGATCGTGGCTTTTTTTTTTTCCCAATTGCCGCCGCCGATCGTGATTGCGGATTTTTTTTTTTTTTTGCGCTTGGGTTGGCAGAAATGCTGGAGCTGGCCCTGATCTCCTCTGTCAGTTCCTTGAGTATTTTAGGATGTATTTCAACACATCTTGAAGACTTGAAGACATCTAACTTGTCTAAGTAATTTTTGACTTGTTCTTTCCCTATTCTATCCTTTGATCCTACCTCATTTTCACTGGCATTCACTATGTTAGATGAATCATAACTAGCCTTTTTGGTGAAAACGGAAACAAAAAAATCATTTAGCAATTCTGCCATTTCCATATTTTCTATTATTGTTCCCCCCCACCCCCGTCATTGAGTAATGAGCCTACCCTGTCCTTTGTCTTCCTCTTGCTTCTAATGTATTTGTAGAATGTTTTCTTGTTACCCTTTACGTCTCTACCTAGTTTAATCTCATTTTATGCCTTGGCCTTTCTAATTTTGTCCCTATATCCTTGTGTTATTTGTTTATATTCATCCTTTGTAATTTGGCCTAGTTTCCACTTTTTGTAGGATTCTTTTTAAGTTTCAGATCATTGAAGATCTCCTGGTTAAGCCAGGGTGGTCTCTTGACGGGCCTTAGAAACCTCTAAGGATGGAGATTCTACCACCTCCCTAGGTAACCCATTCCAGTGCTTCACCACCCTCCTAGTAGAGTCACGTCCCTCGATCTGCTGGCAGTGCTCCTACTAATGCAGCCCAATATGCTGTTAACCTTCTTGGCAACAAGGGCACACTGCTGCGGACTCATTTCCAACTTCTCATCCACTATAATCCCCAGGTCCTTTTCTGCAGAACTGCTGCTTAGCCAGTCGGTCCCTAGCCTGTAGCGGTGCATGGGATTCTTCCATCCTAAGTGCAGGACTTTGCCCTTGTCCTTGTTGAACCTCATCAGATTTCTTTTGGCCCAATTCTCCAATTTTCCTAGGACTCTCTGGGCCCTATCCCTATGCTCCAGCATATCTACCTGTCCCTCCAGCCTAGTGTCATCTGTGAACTTGCTGAGGGTGCAATCCATTCTATCATCCAGATCATTAATAAAGATGTTGAACAAAACCTGCCCCAGGACCAACCCTTGGGGCACTCCGCTTGATACCGGCTGCCAACTAGACATCGAGCCATTGATCACTACCTGTTGAGCCTGACGATCTAGCCAACTTTCAATCCACCTTATAGTCCATTCATCCAATCCATACTTTTTTAACTTGCTGGCAAGAATTCTGTGAGAGACCGTATCAAAAGCTTTGCTAAAATCAAGATATATCATGTCCACTGCTGTCCCCATATCCATAAAGCCAGTTATCTCATCATAGAAGGCAATCAGGTTGGTCAGGCATGACTTGCCCTTGGTGAATCCATGTTGACTGTTCCTGATCACCTTCCTCTCCTCCAAGTGCTTCAAAATGGTTTCCTTGAGGACTGTTCCATGATTTTTCCAGGGACTGAGGTGAGGCTGACTGGTCTGTAGTTCCCTGGATTCTCTTTCTTCCCTTTTTTAAAGATGGACACTATATTTGCCTTTTTCCAATCATCTGGGACCTCCCCCGATCACCATGAGTTTTCAAAAATAATGGCCAGTGGCTCTGCGATCACATCAGCCAATTCCCTCAGTATCCTCGGATGCATTAGATCTGGACCCATGGACTTGTGAGTGTCCAGCTTTTTAAAATATCTCTTAACCTGTTCTTTCACCATTGAGGGCTGCTCACTTCCTCCTACAGTGTAGTAGTTTGCTTTTGTGCCTTTAATAATGTCTCTTTGAAAAACTGCCAACCATCTTCAATTGTTTTCCCCTTAGACTTGCTTCCCATGGGAACTAACCTACCAACTCCCCGAGTTTGCTAAAGTCTGCCTTCTTGAAATCCATTATCTTTATTGTGCTGTTTTCCCTCCTATCTTTTCATGATCACTTTCACCTAAGCTACCTTTCACTTTGAAATTCTCAACCAGTTCCTCCCTATTTTTCAAAATCAAATCTAGAACAGCCTCTCCCCTACTTGTGTTCTCCACCTTCTGAAACAAAAAATTGTCTCCAGTGCATTCCAAGAACCTGTTGAATGATATGTGCCCTGCTGTGGTATTTTTACCAACAGATGTCTCAGTAGTTGAAGTCTTTCGTCACCACCGAGTCCTGTGCTTTGGACAGTTAGTTGTTTAAAAGCCTCTTCTTCCTGGTGAGGTGGTCTGTAGTAGACCCCTACAATGAAGATTTATCTATTTATCTTTCATATTCTTACTTTCTGACTACTTCCTTTTGCTGGTACCATCAGCTGCAACCATCTCTGAGCTGTGCATCATAGAGATATTCCATATCTGAGCTGATTGCTATGGTTATGTTTTATGGAAAACCTGTGATGTGCTGGGCCTTCAGGATATGTAAATGAGGGCACTTTTACTGTTGTTAGGCTAATGTTGACTCATGCTTATACGTAATACCTATCTTTACTAAACCCACATCCTCTGGTTGTTGCTCATGTTACAATTAGACATGAATCTGGTGCCCTTTACACTTTCCTGTTTAGGAGAAATTTTCAGGGAAACTTTTTCTCTTCCACACTTTTTTTTTACTACAAAGGGGATGATTGAGGCCTTGCTTTCCTTTTTACAGATGACCTACTCTTCTATAATCTTTTCTGGTTTATCTGTTGTTCTGTTTCCTTAAAAATAAAGTGCTCTCTCTCTCTCTCTTTCTTTCTCATACTTTATGTTTCTTTCTCTCATTCTTATCACTCTGTCTCTTTGTTTCTCAGTTTTCATGGCTTATCAATCCTCTACAGCACTTACTCTTTCATTCCAGGAAACTTCCATTTAAGCTGTCAGGTCTATTTTTTTTTCACAGCCACTCTCCCTTTCCGAATTCTGTTTTCTTTTGTTTCTCTGTCTTATTTTAGGCCTTTTCCTTCTCATCTCTCAGGTGCTCTTGTTTCCTATGTTCACTTCTCTCATGCTACTTGGCATCTCTCTTCTATTTAAATCCTCTGTTTCTTTTTGTGACATTGTTATAAGTGTTTCCATTATTATGAATTGCTAGTTTGTGTGGCTTCACATAGAAAAATCAACTTTATCAGGTATACTTTAAAAATTATGAGATAGCAACAGCTATCTTAAATTTGTCTCTATGGGAAATATAATAAAGAAGGCAGTTGTTGCCAACCTGCAAATGCTGAGGTTTATTTTAATATATACTAGTCTACTTAAATTCCAAATGTGCCATCCTCAGTGTCACCTGACATCTCCTCATCTCATTTGCTCTTCTCTGAACTTAGGCTACTACCACTCAGTCTTATAGTGATGCTCACTCATTACTTCTTTGCCTTGTCCTCTGTTTACTTCCATCATCACTATTTGGTCCACCCATTATCATTAGAGTATATGACTGGAAGGGAGAAAGAAAGGATTCAGTCCGCAAACTCCTTCCCCATAGCCAGCATCACAAGCACAGCACCTGTAATGAAACTTAATCTTTAAAAGGATCTGTTCAGTTGTAAAAAGGTGAACCCATAATGTCTGAGTAGGGTTTACAGTTTTTGGAATGCATTTTCCCTCTCCATTCATATTTAATATTGTTTTTGCATTTTAAAAATAAAAATGGCTGAAAATAGTGGGCTAGATTCAGACCTGAGTCTAGACTCTGATTCTCATTGATAAAAACATGGAGTAAGTCAATAGCATTGGAAATAGATGACAGGGCCTATAGCAAACTGTCTAGATTTATTCTAGATTTACAGGTCAATGGATTTACTCCAGACAGCAAGTCAACTGAATTATTCCAGATTTACCCTTGTGTAACTACACTGACACCAGCAGAGTTGTGTTCACTTAACCCAGTTGCATTAAAATTAGTACTTTGAATCATACATGTTACCATAAGTGGAAGCATGGGCTCCCCCCCAAACTAAATTTTAAATGTGTGCAGTAAATGGTACAAAACTGTTATGCTGCCAGCTAGTATTGCTGATATGAGGTCATTTGCCATTTTAAATGATATGGGGGTCTTATGTGTGCAGTGTTGTTGGTCCCAGGATATTAGAGAGACAAGGTGGGTGAGGTAATGTCTTTCACTGGGCCGAATTCTGTTGGTTAGAGAGAGAAACTTTCAAGCTACACAGAGCTCTCCTGAAGAAGAAATCTATGTAGCTCAAAAGCTTGTCTCTCTCACCCAGGGCCGATGAGGGAGTGGGGGGGGAGGGAAAGCTGGTACAAATTACCAGGGCCCGGCGGTCTGGAAGGGGACCCGGGGCACGGCTTCTCCCCCCCGCCCCGCTCGTCGGCCCTGTTTAGCCAGTCCGCCCTTGCTGCGGGGCCTGAACATTTTTTTTTCATGAGGGCCCGAATCCGCTCTCGGCAGCCCTGCTCTCACCAACAGAAATTGGCTGAATAGAAGATATTACTTCACCCACCTTGCCTCTCTAATGGGGGTCTTATAATGCTTGTGGCCTCTGAAAGTCTGAAGGCTTGGCTGTGGACTTTAGACTATTACTTGTTAATTTAGCTTGATGTTGTTATTAGTAATAATAAAGATACCACTATATATTAAAGAAAGTTTGCTATTTGATTTAAATCAATAGCACCTTGACATGTTATTTAAACCATCAGGAAATGCAAACCCTATAAGCAGGGCCGTCCTTAGGATTTATGGGGCCCTACACAGTATTATTAAACTAGTGCCACTATGCCTGATGGCAGCCCAGACTCGCAGCCCAGGGTGGGAGGGACGAGGCAGCAACGGATACCGAGCCGCTCGGCCCACCTCATGGCGGTGGAGAGTCACAGTTCCCCGCAGAGAGCCCCATACCCTCTCCCTCACGCAGAATGCGCCATGCTGGTGCATTCGGCTCTGTGAATACGGCCCCTGCCTAAGGAGACTGCAGGATGCATTGGGTGTGCGGGAGCCGACCCGCTCTTACCTGCTGTCATGGGCAGTGGGCGAAGTGTCTGCTTGGGGAGGCCAGCTCCCCAGCCCACCTCTTCTGCCTGTGGCTCTGCCCATACTCCACCCTTGCTCTGCCCCAGGCCCTGTCCCCACTTCGCCCATGCCCCGCCCTCTCCCCACTGTCTCCCTCCTCCACCCTGCTCACCCTCTTCCAGCCAAATCCCTGAACCCAAATGAAGCAAATGACATTTGAAAAAAAACACTCTTCTGCAATTTCTTCCTAAAGAAAATGGAGTATGTTTTCCACTGCATGCCAGATGGTGAAGACTGGACTTGCAGAAGGTATCTAATTAAAAGCACGAAACTTGGGAATAAAAAATGTCAGTCACAGGTTTTTTGATATACCCTGAAGTTTGTCAGACATTTATTTGCAAAAACTTTGTAGCAAGGGCGAGTCAGCTGTCTTGCTGAATACAACATTAAATATTATGGAATACATGACGAAGCTCTTCTCTCTTTTAGATTTTCTTAATCAGTATTTCTAAGATGATTTTATATTTTAAATGTACTCTTAAGCCTTCATAAAGTAATCATTCCAGATTACTACATATTTAATTCATTGAAACAAAGACATTATTTTAAATTAATCAGTTGCAGAGGTTTAGTGTGCTCATAACAATGTTCATTGCTTTTAGAAATGGGAACACTAATTTACTTTGTGTGATCTCCATAACAATAGACATGTTTATGAAATTTCATCAACTTTAAAAAAAAAATGTTTCCAAAGATTTTAGGCATAACAAAAGGATTTTATATCTTACCAAGGTACTGATTTTGCTGGAGTGTTCTCTTAAAACTAAAACTAGTTCATCAAATAGTCAAAGTAAAGAAAGGGAAACTCGTTTGTCCAGCTATCTGGAAGGAAAGGGGTGTTGTCCCTTTAAGAGCTCTCTTCAACAGGGGAGTGAAGGGAGAAAGGGTTGGACAAAAAGGATAGGAAGACTTTGGAAGCAAGTTTTTTGTACTATAGTAATTCAATTAAAATGTGTATTTTAGATATGGATGGTCTTTGGAAGGATTTATTTAAAAAACTGTATGTCTGAAGATCCAAGCATTTAAGGCTAAAGATGAATACTCAGATTGTGCAACTAAAAATCTATGCAAGGATTTTTTTAGAGATGTGATTTTATAATCTTCAGCAACATACTAATGAAATATTTTTAAAGCAAATTTAAAACTAAGGACCTGTAGACTACCATGTTCTGAGTAAATATTACAGTAATTCACAACTGTTTTTGTCAGTAAATTCAGAAACTGACAGTATATACCTGGGGGTTGGCAAATGCCTGTTAAATGGCTTCATTACCACTGGAATGGCTCTTTAACAGTTTCAGTGTTGTGCTAATAGGTCTGGCAGGCTTGAAGCCTTTTTCACTTTTAAGATCCCCTCTGGAGGAAAATTCACCAGGATGCAGCAGCTAGCTGTGGGAGCCTGCAGAAGGGTCAGAAAAGGGATAGGAAGAGGTGGAAGGATGGACACTAAGACCCAGGGGTGCCCCACCCAAATTTTCAGGTGCCCTATGCAACCGCGTATGCCTAAGGATGGCCCTGCCTATAAGTTAATGAAGTTGCAATAGGATTTAGAGTCATCTGATGTAAGACTCCATTGCTTTAAGATGAGACAAATGCAATATTGCAGATAGCTTTCCAAGATTTAGTAGAATCACAGAGACCTGAATAACATGCTTTGGAATGTCTGGCCTTGGAGTATATAAAACGTAGTTTTCCACAGATGCCTGGTCTAAGGGCAGGTCTACACTAACCCCCCAATTCGAACTAAGGTACGCAACTTCAGCTACGTGAATAACGTAGCTGAAGTTCGAAGTACCTTAGTTCGAACTTACCTCAGTCCAGACGCGGCAGGCAGGCTCCCCCGTTGACTTCACGGTACTCCTCTCGCTGAGCTGGAGTACCGCAGTCGACGGCGAGCACTTCCGGGTTCGACTTATCGCGTCCAGACAAGACGCGATAAGTCAAACCCAGAAGTTCGATTTGCTTGCTGCTGAACTACTGGGTAGTGTAGACCGACCCTTAGAGGAAAGCATTTTCACATTACAATGAAAGCATTTGTCATGGCATTAGTTTTTCTCTATGCATGGGGCACTCTGGGCTGATGTGCATACAATTTGTACCCATGACACTGCCCACATGACATGGGAGCTGTGGCATGGTTTGGAAGCTGAGTGTGACTGATAAATACATAAAAAAAGGGAAAATTGAGAGGAGGAAAGGAAGATTCTGCCGTAAAAAAATCTATTTTTTGCTTTTAAAGGCAAATACCTGATATTGATGTTCATCAACAGTATGGAAATAGTGAGTAATCAAGACAAAGGAGATCTACAGGGGCTGAGGAAAATACTACATTTGTAGGAAAAAATGGATAACATTTTCCTATATGCCTTTAAAGAAAGAATTTTGTCTATAAATGAAAAAAGGTACAGCTCGCCAGATGTTTTATAACAATTGGTTATGTATTAAAAAGTGAGCTACTGTTTTGGTCTTTGAAGTGAGAAATAAAATGACTTCTGATTGTTTCTGATCTGCAACAGCATTGACCTGTTTTTTCAATGAATGTGAAATAATAGGGTCTGTGGTCTTGCCAAAAATGTTACTTTATTGCAAATTTCAAAGACATTTATTGCTCTGTATGTGATACATTTGTATTTCTTCTAATGTCAAGGGCACAGTATTCAGTCTTTGGCCAACTCCTCCTATTTAACGGGGTTTACATGGGTGTAACTGAAAGGAGAATTTGTCCTCTTGTACCCTGCCTGCTATTTTCGTCACTTGATCCAAAAGCTAAAAAGTAGCATTAAATCAAGAAAATCCTGTGAAAATTTTTGTATAAAGTGTTGCAGCCCACCTACAGTGTGATACTTAGTGAGATGAAAGGGTGTTAAGTTATGAGTGCCTTGTGCTTTCAAAAGAAACCTTGTTCCTTATATTGAAAACAAAGATAACTAACATAGTTCAATTACACTCTAACAGTAGTTGAAAATCTCTGTCTCTCTCTCTCTATTGATGTAATGTAATTTTTGTTTAGAAAATACAGTATTTGTGTGCATTATATAATAGTGCTGGAATGCCCCCTGTTGGAAAATGTTTGTTAGGGGGTGTTGTCATGTGCATATTTCCATATACTACCTAGGTTAACAAGCCTCCGATTTTTTTTCTCTTTTGATTTTAAATGAGGTTCAAGGCGTTATTCTATTCCTTTCTCCCCTATTTTAGCACTCTCAATGTCACCATGTCCAAGTTTCTCAGTTCCTATAATTCCTATATGTGGTTTGAAGCTCTCAAATTATATGGGATTGCCCAAAAAAGAGCCATTTTTGTTCTTTTCCCTCTTAAATAATTGAAAACTACATATAAAAATTTCCAAAAATTCAGAAGTAGGAAATATTCCAAAAAAAGACAAGAGCAGAGTTAGCATTATTCCTTTAATCATGGCAAAGCCTCAAACACGTACCCATATCCCAATGATTACTGTATGCAGCTAAATTTAAATGAAAATGTAGTTTATGCAAACCAGTCAGGTAACATTACATAAATACAATTAAGTAGCTAGTGCCACATAGTTCTCTCAGTTACTCTGTTAAAAATACTGGGGTTGCACTGGTACAACTGAGAGCAGAATTTGGCCCCCAAACTTTAGCAATATGAACCTTTGTCAAACAGCAATATTCAGCATACTGCTCAGTTTTATTTGACAAATGATGGTTATATAAGCCCTCTAGGTTCAGGGGAGAATGAGGAAGACAATTTGTTGTCTGGATAAATATTTGCAACATATTAATAGTAAAGATTTTACAAATGAGAATAAAGGTTGGAATCAATTATTCTAATAGTAAACTTCATTTTAAGCAAATATTAAAAATCATGCCAATTCGTTCCCCTTTGGAGGAGATCCTTTAAGTGGTCTGGAGCTGGGTTGTAGCTTCAAGATATTAGTAAGATATCAAGATATCAAGCAATTTCAAAAGGTTTATCATTAGGGCCATGCTGACCAGACAACTCAAACACCAAAACTCAAGGTTTTGGGATAGTTTTATTGCAAAGCTCCCCATAGGGAAAAGTCCTATAGAATTTAATAGCCAATGATAATCTAGCATCATCCTAGAATATTATTGCTGAACTCTCTAAGATGATTAAAAACCATATACAAAAAATATAGTTCTGCATTATATTCTATGGGCTTTAAGGTTTCTTTGTTTTGCTTTTGGAAGTGATATAAAACTTTATGTATCAGGGGGTAGCCGTGTTAGTCTGTATTTACAAAAACAACAGGGAGTCTGGTGGCACCTTAAAGACTAACAGATTTATTTGGGCATAAGCTTTCGTGGGTAAAAACCTCACTTCTTCAGATGCATAGAGACCCATGAAAGCTTAAGCCCAAATAAATCTGTTAGTCTTTAAGGTGCCACCAGACTCCTTGTTGCTTTTACAAAACTTCATGTTTCAAGGCATAAGTGAACCTCTAACTGAATGGGGTTACGAAAAATCTTTCCCTGTATGTAGGTTATTCCATTACTGCCTATTGCAGAATTTCTTGCTCCTGCCTCTGTAGCATCTGGTAATGGCACTGTCCAAAAGAAGCTACTGGACTAGATGGACCACTGCATGGTATCCACTGGAGGGATCCGGTATGGCAATTCCTATGTTGCTAATCTCTCTCTCTCTCTCATGCTTCTCTATTCCACATGGACCAAAGGGTTTCACCACTGCCTTCCATCTCCCTAATAGAACCCCATTACATTTATATAGTACCCTATTAACTTAGATTAAACATAGAACTTTTCATAAAATAAGAGCTGCCCAAGTTGTCAGAGTCTCAAAAATTGTGCTCGGAGGGCCACCCCTTTGGCCGGGTTTCAAAGCCTGGACTCCAGCATGAGCTTGAATATCTGCACTGTTATTTTTAGGCCCATAGAGTGAGCCCTGTGAACCCAATTCAGTTGACTTAGGCTCTGAGACTCACTGCTTCAGGTTTTGTTTTGCAGTGCAGACATACGCTTAGTCACATGGTACTGTTTCTGCTATGTGATTGGATGACTGAAACATTTCAAACTGGTGAATAACAAATGAAGTGTGTGACGTTGTGCAGTCTATATGGTTTTATAAAAACTTATTATAAGTCAATATAATGTAACTGAGATAGTTTTAGAGAAAATACGGTAATAAGTGAATGTAACGTAACTGGGATATGCTTCATGCAAAAGGTCTCTTGTAAGGTATCATTACAAAGCTTATAAGCTACTGAGTATGATCATCTGATTTGTATGAATGTACCACTCTTGTATCTAAAACTAGAAATATAAAATGTAACTCTGAGGGCCTATTGTAATTGTGTAAAGTGTGGACCATTAATGATGGTTTGGAATCTTGATGACTCCCATTGTCTGCAGATGGCTGTATTTACCTGTGAGTCTTCCTGTATATGTGTGTGCTGGCAAGTGAGTAATGAAGTCTTGCAGTGACATGTGATCATGTCACCTGAACTGGAATCCATCTTTAACCTGGTGCTTTTCCAGTGAGGGGGGGTGGAAACCCAGAGAGACAAAGAGTTCCCGCCTTATGCAAAAGATATATAAAGGGGGGAAGAGAACAGAGAGAGAGAAGCCATCATGAAGAATCCCCTAGCTATCACCTGAGCTGCAACAAGAGCTGCACCAGGGGAAAGAATTGTGCCCAGGCCTGGAAGGTGTCCAGTCTGAGAAAAACTTACTGAAGCATCTCTGAGGGTGAGATTATCTGTATTCAGTTTGATTAGGCATAGATTTGCGCATTTTATTTTATTTTGCTTGTGACTTACTTTGTTCTGTCTGTTACTACTTTGAACCACTTAAATCCTACTGTCTGTATTTAATAAAATCACTTTCTATTTAGTAATTCACTCAGAGTATGCATTAATACCTGGGGGAGCAAACAACTGTGCATATCTCTCTATCAGTGTTATAGAGGGCGAACAATTTATGAGTTTGCCCTTCATAAACTTTATGCAGGGTAAAACGGATTTATCTGGGTTTAGACCCCATTGGGAGTTGAGCATCTGAGTGCTAAAGACAAGCACACTACTGCGAGCTGTTTTCAGGTAAACTTGCAGCTTTGGGACAGGAGATTCAGACCCTGGATCTGTGTCTGGAGCCAGACAGGAGTGTCTGGCTCAGCAAGACAGGGTGCTGGAGTCCTGAGCTGGCAGGGAAAGCAGAAGCAGGGGTAGTCTTTGCACATCGGGTGGCAGCTCCCAAGGGGGTTTTGGTACTGTTTCTGCTATGTGATTGGATGACTGAAACATTTCAAACTGGTGAATAACAAATGAAGTGTTTCAAAGTAAATTTGCAGATGACTAAATCATGCATGCTAAAATATATGAATAATTTATGAGTAAATCGGTGATAATTTGCATCCTTGCAAAGATGGGTGAATAAACTTGTCACTTTATAACTTTTCACTTTGTGAACTTGCAACAAAAATATTAGCAAATCACTTATTTATTGGTATTATTTGACCAGATCTAGTTGAGAGGATTAACAAAATAGTGACTCCTGTCGCAAGGGTAGAACTATCATTATAATTTAGCTTGATGCTCACATAATTTGAAATAAAGGATGTTCTTATGTATGTCGTTCTAGAGACCTGTGCCATGGTTTTGAGCATATGCTGTAGCTACGTTGGCTCTTTTTGCATTGGCCCTGAGTGGAAGAGAGTATATTATACAGGCAAACTCATTCTGTATGATTTGTAGGAAAATATTCCCATTATAAAAGGGCTGAGGCTATGGGAAATTATTCACTGTACTAGGAACTGGAAATACATTGAAGTGCAAATTGCTATTCTCTTCTGGAATTACCCAGCATGGAATAAAAACACATCTTTTATTATTATAGAAATCCAAACGTGTCAAATCTTACCCTTTTCTGGATGTTTGACTTTATTCACGAAAGGAACGTAAATGAAATAACACAATCCAGCCCCAGACTTCTCAGCATTGGCTGCTACCACTATTTCTTCTTGTGGACTGCACAGCCCACACTCTAGGTCGAATCTCTCTCTCTCTCTTCAGAGAACCACTCCCTTATATCCAGCTGGGTTAACAGGCCACCTGATTCAGTGAGTTAGAAAAATCCATTTTACCCAGTCCCAATAGAACCAGTGACTGCTGACAGGACAAGGTGTTTCACAAAAACATTGCCAGCCTGGAATAGGATGTTTTTATGAAAACATTATCTTTGTTGTTACACTTTATGGACTGAATTTTGCCCCTTTTCTGTTCATGAATGACTCGCAAACAGAAGCTGATTTTTAGAAATTCATTGTATCTGGGTTTCTGTTCTAGCCAATTCATGGTACATATAGCAACATTTTGTATTGTAGGCCATTTGTTTTTCAAAACGCAAGGATGGTGTTTCTGTAAAGTAGCATTGCTATAGAACATGGCACATGTATCTATTCCAATTGTAATTTGGCATGGTCTCCTCTTCTTGCTGGCACTGTTGATTGTACTTGCCCTATTTTCTTCTCTCTCTGCTGCAGAATTGAAGCCAGTACTTTTGGCAACACATGTGATATGTATGTCACAGCCATGGGACCCACATGCCAAACTTTGGAATGTATTTTACCAGCAGCAACATGCGGGCCTATGTTCCTCCCTCAGTGGCTGGCTGACTCCAGTTTCTGCTCTGGTTTCACTGCAAGCTGTGGACTTGCGTAAGAGGTCAGACTGACGCCATAGTCTTTTGATTTACATTTAATGGCATTTGAAAGTTGGAAGTAGCATTTCTCCACAAACTTTTAACAAGATGCATATATAGTTGGTCAAATCGGTATTACATTCATCCACCCTGAGACTTATTACTCCTTAAAGGGCCATTTATAAATCCAAAGTACGAACAAACTAGAAATGACTAGATAAGACTACAAAGTTCTTTGATGATAAAACAGAACATCTGCCCAAATCCATTTCTTTCCATCTAACCACTGTCTTCCTTCCTATCTTTCCAAATATGTAGGCTTAGCAGATCCTTCAATCTAAACTTAATAATTATTATTAATGTGGTACAGAGTCATAGCAAATGAAACAATGCACACTATGCTATAGGAAAATACCAAATCATATGTAAGTGTAGAGTCAGGCTGAGATTTTCAAAAGTGGTTAAGGGAGGTTGGTGCCCAACTCCCTTTGAAAGTTGGGTGCCTAACTATTATGCATTGCCAGTGTTGTGAGAGTGCTATGTTTTGCACACATTATGCTGTAAATACATGGGTGCATAGTGCAGTGAATGTGGAACTTAACTAAGGATTCACAGGGAAATATCTTATTTGGGCTGCTCATTTTAACAATGTAAACTCTTATCTATCATTTACATTTTTATCGCTTTTCAATCAAACACATAATAAACAACTGTGAAGAATTTGCTTTTGTGGCATTATCTAGGACAGCTACTTCAACAGCTGCTGCTGCTGGGATTGCATGCAAGGGAAGCTATATTTTGATATCCTTCAACTAGAGTGCTACTTGACATGCTTGGGTGATGATGATATGCTGAGGGCACAATCCAGTCTCTGACCTGTCAAGAGAACAAGCACTACATATATGTTTCCACAGTGCATGATAAATCGGACATGTGCAAGAAAGAGAAAAGTCTTGTGCCACAGGTGTAAGGCTGCCAATGCCAGTGACATTCTGGGGTATCAATTTTTAAAGTGACGATCACATGAATTATCGTCACTTAGCTTTAGCTGTAGTTCATGTCCTTATATACATAGCTAGACCTCTCCTCTTTTCACACACTGGTGTTATTTCAGTGATCATAACAACACTTTGTTTAGTATCTGTGTAGCCTTTACCTCTCTTTCAGCTTTGTGCACTCTACAGTGGTTGGTCGTTACAATCACTTGTTACAATCATTCATTGTTAGGGCCATACCAAATTCATGGCCATGAAAAACACATAATGGACCATAAATCTGGTCTCCCCCCACGAAATCTGGTAATTTGTGTGCTTTTACCCTATACTATACAGATTTAACAAGGGAGACCAGTGTTTCTTAAATTGTGGGTCCTGACCCAAAGGAGAGTTGCAGGGGGGGTTGCAAGGTTATTTTAGGGGGTGTCACAGTATTGCCACCCTTACTTCTGCGCTGCCTTCAGAGCTGGGTGACCGGAGAGCAGTGGCTGTTGGCCAGGTGCCCAGCACTGAAGGCAGCACCCCACCAACAGCAGCACAGAAGTAAGGGCGGCAATACCATACCATGCCACCCTTATTTCTGTGCTGCTGCTGGCGGTGGTTCTGCCTCCAGAGCTGGGCTCCCAGCCGGCAGCCACTGCTCTCCAGCTGCCCAGCTCTGAAGGCAACACCACCACCAGCAGCAGCGCAGAAGTAAAGGTAGAAGTGCTGCAACCCCTCCACCCACAATAACCTTGCGACCCCCCCACAACTCCTTTTTGAGTCACGAGTCAATTACAACACTGTGAAATTTCAGATTTAAATATCTGAAATCATGACATTTACAATTTTTAAAATCCTATGACTGTGAAATTGACAAAAATGGACTGAATTTGGTAGGGCCCGAACCATTGTGTAACAAGTAACTCAGCTTTGCATTACTTTCAGTTTTGTGTGTGCAAAAAAATGAGCCCAAACAGGGCCTGGATCATCATGAATTGGGCCCACTGGTAATACATTGCAGTACTGATTGGTGTCAATAATATCTGAAGGGGAAGGTGACGCTAAGTGTTTCTACTCTGTTCTATTTTATTAAAAATGCTGTTATACAATACATATAACTGCACTGGTTCTAAAGCTTCATTTTTGATACTACCTATTTAATATGGTGCTGGCCTTCATAAAGAACCTGGCAAGCTTTAATTACTCAGAAAGCCCCTAGACAAGGAAATCAGGAAGGCTCACGTTGAAATCCTTCCAAATTGCTAGTTTAAGTTAGTATCTGGCACCATGTGGGCACTCTGGGCAGCACACCACAAATACTTGCAGGTATACAGACCATTTGTATTGATGGCTCTGACTAATTTTAGCTTGAAAAAACAAACAACCTATCTGTGGTTTTATTCAAAGATTGTACTTGAAGTCCATTCTGAATGCCTTCTCAGAACCATTTAAACCAGAAGCTGCTGTTTTTGAGCTTTACAAAAATGGATTTGAATATTACAGCCTGTAAAAAAATAATCTATCTTTGCTTATATGAGGAAAAAAAAAAAAAAATCCAAGTCAATAGAGTCAATTTTGTCAACATTAAGTCGACTGATCCTTTAACATACTGCTAACCCTTGTAATCACTTATTACAACTATAATCACTTATTTTAATAATAAATAATTTCATTTCTATTTTCATACTGCACTATACTGTTGCAAGCCTTCCATTATAACCTCCTGTCTCTATATGCTTATAAGTTTCTGAAAATTTTTTTGTTTGACATTTCCATGAATGCTCTCAGTTCCAAATAATTTTTTTACAGTTTGCATAGAATATGTTCATATGTTCTTGGTTATAATAAAGTTAAAAGACCTTTTCTGCTGTAAAATTATGTCTCATTTTCAGAAGTACTGAGCAGTCACAAATCCCATTGAAGTCAATGGGAGCTGCAGGTATTCAGCACTTTTAAAATCAGGACAGTACTTTGTTTTGTGCACACAGAACCAAAATGACAACATTACAAGTTGGAACTTTCCTAGTCAGGGCCGGCTCTAGGATTTTTGCTGCCCAAAGCAAAAACAATTTTGGCTGCCCCCACCCCGTTTTTTAATTACCCCACCCCCGGCCCCGCCTCAACTCCGCCCCTTCCCCAAATCCCCAGCCCTGCCTCCTCCCCCCAGGCTCTCAAGCCTAGGAGGGAGGCAGGGAGGGAGGGAGGGGGAGAAGCGGCGCCCGCGCCGCGGCCACTCGGAGTCTCCCCCTCCCTCCCAGGTTTTAGAGCCTGGGAGGGAGGGGGAGACTCCGAGTGCCCACGGCGCGGGCGCCACTTCTCCCCCTCCCTCCCAGGCTCTCAAGCCTAGGAGGGAGGGAGGGAGGAAGGGGGAGAAGCGGTGCCCGCGCCGCGGCTGCTCGGGATCTCCCCCTCCCTCCCAAGTTTGAGAGCCTGGGAGGGAGGGCGAGTAGCGGTCTGCGAATCAGCTGTTTCATGCGCCGTGGCGAGCTAGGGCTGCCGGGGCACATTTTTAGGGGCGGCATTCTGGCGCCAGCCATGCCGCCCCAAGCACCAGCTTGTTTTGCTGGTGCCTAGAGCCGGCCCTGTTCCTAGTAACTAGTCCCTAAGGACTAAGGAGGATTAGTCTGCAGGTCAATTTCCAGTGGAATAAGTGCAATAATTATGCTGTAAATTGAATTTTATACACAGATATACACACACAACTCCGTAGACTGCAATGGGAGCTGTATACATGTACAGTAGAACCTCAGAGTTACAAACACCAGAGTTATGAACTGACCAGTCAACCACACACCTCATTTGGAACCAGAAGTATGCAATCAGGCAGCAGTAGAGACCAAAACAAAAGCAAATACAGTACAGTACTGTGTTAAATGTGATCTACTAAAAAAAAAAATGGAAATTAATTTTTTTTTTGACAAGGTAAAGAAAATGTTTCTGTGCCTGTTTCATTTAAATTAAAATGGTTAAAAGCAGTATTTTTCTTCTGCATAGTAAGTCAATTAAGTCAATCTTCAGTTGTAAACTTTTGAAAGAACAACCATAATGTTCTGTTCAGAGTGATGAACGTTCCCGAGGTATTTGTAACTCGGAGTTTCTGCTGTGCTTGAAAGTTTAATTTAGCTCCCTGCTATACATGCAATGAAGCAAATAAGTGTTGTAGACATGTTGATTCCCGGCTATTAGAGAGACAGGTGGGCAAGGTAATTTTTATTGCACCAACCTTGGTAAAAGAGACAAGCGTTCCAGTTTATTTAACTCCTTATCTGATCCATCCTTGCATTTAGCTGTACCTTTCCCAGACCTGAAGAAGAGCTCTATGTAAGCTCGAAAGCTTGTCTCTCTTACCAACAGAAATTGGTCCAATAAAAGATATTACCTCACCCACCTTGTCTCTCAAATATGAAGCAAACAACACTGAGCTGGAAACTGAAGTTCCTGACTTCTGAGCATTTAAAGATGAGATTTTTCCAAAATGCATATGGGATATAGGTGCCTGAACCCCATTGAAAATAAGTCTGGGTCGGAAGCTAACTTCCTTAGATTCTCCTGAAAATGTCTGTCTAACATTGCACTGCTGTGCAGTATCACCATACCCATTTCTACGTAGAACTTCCTATTAAACTCAACAGCGTGTCTCCATTTCCTCATCTGTTACATTGTACCAGAGAGTAAGGCAGACACAGCTTCCTCGTTGCCAGCAGGGGCCCCGGTAAATTTGTCCCCAAGAAATACAGTGAGGCTAAGCCCTGCAACAAGTCCTGCCCTAACGGGTATGAACAACTGTCCTACGTGATTCCCTGAATGGCTAACACTCTCCATATGAAACAGGAGACCATTTCTGGGGGTTGTCTGAGCAATGCAGACATCTGGTGTGCTTTTAACCTAGGCCCAGCCTCACCGTTCTTTGCCTGAATCCCTGAGTTTCGGCTCTCGACCTTGGCCCTGACATGGCTCCCAACCCTGATCTTGATTTACTGTCTTCAGCGTTGGACTATTGCTGACTCTGGTGCAAGACCTTGACATGGTCTGACCCAGATTCTCACCTCTCACTCTGTTTGTTACTCTCACTCTGTTACACTTTGTTACAGATTCTGAGCCTCTCATCCCATGCTCTCAGGTGGCTCACTACCTGGCCTTGACAGATTGCGCAGACCACCCCATGCTGCCCCTTCTGCCAATCCCTCAGCAGACAATGGAAGGGCCAGCTCCATCTCCTATCTCATTTCCAAAGGGAACCCAAACCCCCAGGAATGAGCTGCCTGCTTGCAGATGAAGAATCTGTTCGCCCAATTAGCGCAGGCCGCAGCCAAAGTGCTGGCCCTGCATGAGCAGCTGGCTCAGTTACAGAACCATACTAGGCAACTCATGTCTGAAGTGAAAATCCTTTGAGAGCAGCTTGTGTGTTCACAAGGAGAGGCAGCTGCCTTGTGAGCTTGGGCAGAGCACCCCACCCCCTGAACAGGGCTCTGAAGTGCTGCTACCAGAGCGATTTGATGGGGACCACCGGAGATATCGAGGTTTACTAAACCAGTGTCAGCTAGTCCTCCTACTATGGCCTTGAACATACCCCACATAGACCAAGCAAAGTTGGGACTGATGATTAGACTGCTTGTGGGAGAAGCACTAGATTGGCCCTCCCTTCTGTTAAAACAAAACAGCCTGGCACTCTTCAACCAGGACAACTTCCTGCGAGAATGCTCAACCATCTGTGATGACCCACACCTTGCCCTTACTTTGGCAGAAGCCAACCTTTGGTAGCTTAGACTATGGCAAGGGATGGCCACTTCATACACTGCCCATTTGCCACAGCTGGTGGACTGATATCAAGTGGAACAAGGCAGTGTGACAGCACCAGTTCCGGTGGGGTCTCAGCAAAGAGGTCAAAGATGAGATTGCTCAGTGCCAACTGGGTACCTTCATTGACCTTGAACTTCGTATTGACATGTGGCTACCTGAGCATAAGAAAGAGAGGAAAAAAAGGCGGCCCAATGCTGCCATACCCACCCACTGTGCCCAGGTCCATGGAACCAAGCCGTGGGTCACAAACATCTGACCCTGGAAGAAAAGGAATGCGGTCAGCAATTTAACCTCTGTTTCTACTGCAGAATGTCAGGACATTCACTTGCTTCCTGTCCATCCAAACTGAAATAGGGAAAGAGATCAGCTCAGACCCAGTAAGGGGTACTGTCTGAGTGTCATCGGGGCAACAAGCCCAAAGCTATGTCCCATGCCTTTGAAAAGAACCCAACCAAAATAACACAGGTTTCCCCTCACATTTGCTGCATCCTAGGGGGATGGAGGTCGATTGCCCTACAGTCAGCCATGATCAACCCCAGTTGCAGACTATTTTATAGATGCAAAAGCAGCCCAGACTCTATAGTTGGCAGTTTTTCAGAGACATTATTAAGGGCACAAGAGCAAACGATCTCACTGTGTAGGAAAGAGAGGAAGTATGGCAAGAGACCACCCTGGCTTAACCAGATCTTCAATGATCTAAAAATCAAAAAAGAGTCCTACAAAAAGTGGAAACTAGGTCAAATTACAAAGGATGAATATAAAGAAATAACACAAGTATGTAGGGACAAAATTAGAATGGCCCAGGCACAAAACGAGATCAAACTAAGTAGAGGCATAAAGGGTAACAAGAAAACATTTGACAAATACATTAGAAGCAAAAGGAAGACCAAGGACAGGGTAGGCCTGTTACTCAATGTGGGCAGCGGGGGAATAATAACAGAAAATATGGAAATGGCAGAGGTGCTTAATGACTTCTTTGTTTCGGTTTTCATCAAGAAGGCTGGTGGTGATTGGACGTCTAACATAGTGAATGTCAGTGAAAATGAGGTAGGATCAGAGGCTAAAATAGGAAAAGGTCAAGTTAAAAAGTTAGATGTCTTCAAGTCACCAGGGCCTGTTGAAATACATCCTAATCAAGGAACTGACTGAGGAGATATCTGAGCCATTGGCAATTATCTTTGAAAAGTTATGGAATATGGGAGAGATTCCAGAAGACTGGAAAAGAGCAAATATAGTGCCCATCTATAAAAAAGGAAATAAGGACGACCCAGAGAATTACAGACCAGTCAGCTTAACTTCTGTATCCAGAAAGATAATGGAGCAAATAATTAAGCAATCAATTTGCAAACACCTAGAAGATAATAAGGTGATAAGTAACAGTCAGCATAGATTTGTCAAGAACAAATTGTGTCAAACCAACCTAGTAGCTTTCTTTGACAGAGTAACAAACTTTGTGGATGGGGAAAAGCGGTAGACGTGGTATATCTTGACTCTAGTAAGGCTTTTGATACTATCTCACATGACCTACTCATAAACAAACTAGGGAAATGCAACCTAGATGGAGCTACTATAAGGTGGGTGCAAAATTGGTTGGAAACCCATTCCCAGAGAGTTGTTATCAGTGGTTCACAGTCATGCTGGAAGGGCATAATGAGTGGAGTCCTGCAGGGATCAGTTCTGGGTCCGGTTCTATTCAATATCTTCATCAATGATTTAGATAATGGTATAGACTGAGAGTACACTTATAAAGTTTTCGGACAATACCAAGCTGGGAGGAGTTGCAAGTGCTCTGGAGGATAGGATGAAAATTCAAAATGATCTGGACAAACTGGAGAAATGTTCTGAAGTAAATAGGATGAAATTCAATAAGGACAAATTCAAAGAAGGAACAATCAGTTGCACCCATACAAAATGGGAAATGTCTGCCTAGAATGAGTAATGTGGAAAGGGACCTGGGGGTCAAAGTGGACCATAAGCTAAATATGAGTCAACAGTGTAACAGTGTTGCAAAAAAAGCGAACATCATTCTGAGATGTATTAGTGGGAGTGTTGTAAGCAAGACACAAGAAGAATTCTTCTCCTCTACTCTGATTAGGCCTCAACTGGAGTATTGTGTCCAGTTCTGGGTGCCACATTTCAAGAAAGATATGGACAAATTGGAGAAAGTTCATAGAAGAGCAACAAAAATGATTAAAGATCTAGAAAACATGATCTATGAGGGAAGATTGAAAAAACTGGGTTTGTTTAGTCTGGAAAAGAGAAGACTGAGAGGGGACATGATAAGTTTTCAAGTACATAAAAGGTTGTTACAAGGAGGAGGGAGAAAAATCGTTCTTCCTAACCTCTGAGGATAGGACAAGAAGCAATGGGTTTAAATTGCAGCAAGGGAGGTTTGGGTTGGACATTAGGAAAAACTTCCTAACTGTCAGGGTGGTTAAGCACTGGAATAAATTGCCTAGAGAGGCTGTGGAATCTCCATCATTGAAGATTTTTAAGAGCAGGTTAGACAAACACCTGTCAGGAATGGTCTAGGTCAGTTGTTCTCAAACTTTTTTTCCCACGGACCACTTGAAAATTGCTGAAGATCTCAGAGGACCATTTAATGATCTTTCCAAATGTTTGTACCATTAGCTAACTATTGTAAAGTGCTTTGGATAAAAGCACTATATATAAAAAACCTTTATAATAATTAACTTTTTTTTCCTACAAATAAAAGCACACAACTCATATTTTAATATCAGTAATCTTACCTTTCTAATGTGATGGATGTTCCTTCTCTCCCGCACTGCGGCAGCCCCTGAGTTGGGGCTGGGAAGGAGGGGATTCTCTCCCTCTCTTCCCCACCGCAGCAGCCCCTGAGCTGGGGCTGGGAAGGAGGGCCATCTCTCCCTGGCAGCTGCAGTCCTGGAGCTGGGGAAAGTTGCCTCTCTCTGGCCAACACAGCCCTGCACATCCCAAATTCCCCCCACCCCCTCTTCTTACCCCACTGCCCCCTCCCACCTACCCCCTATTCCTGCCAAGGTCACCACCGCACCTTACATGTGCATCTTCTTCAGGGTCCAGGCACCTAATTAGCGGTGCCATGCCTGCGCGGTTCCACTAATTAGGTGGGTGGCCCTTCATTCTCTTGTGTGCGGCCACCCAGGCATGCACCTTAGAGGGAACTATCCATGGACCATCTGAATGCAGCTTTTGATCCGCGGACCACAGTTTGAGAACTTCTGGTCTAGGTAATACTTAGTCCTTCCATGAGTGCAGGAGACTGGACTAGATGACCTCTTGAGGGCCCTTCCAGTCCTATGATTCTATGATTCTAAGCCCAGTAATTTCCTCAACATGGCAATTCACCAAGATTTAATCTTCCTTGTTCTTTCTGCCTTATAGGAGGACCACCTCACCTGGGAACCACTTCCCAAGCACCCAGGGACCTAGATCCCCTGCTCCAAACATGAGGAAGTAATGTATTTCAATGTGAGCATGTATGTCCTCCAAGGGGCTCCCCACCTTAAGGTACTATGCTTTTGTCATGACACCCCATTGGCAGGACACTTTGATTATCATAAGACTTCCCGCACAGCCTTCTCCTTTCTCTACTGGCCTGCATAAGGGCCAAAATTTAAGCCCATGTAGATTCATCCAAGTTCTGTGCTCACACTAGGATACCTTGAACCAAGCCCCTTAGTACTTTGGTACCCCTAGAAACATCCACAAAATCCTGGACATTAATTTCACTAGACTTCATTGTGGAACTCTCTGACTGGTTTTGATGGTTGTGGACCACTTGACAAAAATGGCCTACTTCATCCCCTGCAGCTGCCTACCCTCTGCTGAGGTTATTGGCCAACTCTTGATAAGACATATTATTCATCTTCACAGGTTCCTGGACCACATTGTCTCAGATCAAGACCCCCAATTCACCTTGCGCTTCTGGTGCAAAATCCTGTGGCTACTGGAAATCCACACTTCTACCTCCACTGCTTACCACCTCCAAACAGATGGACAGGCTGAGAGGGTGAACCAGATACTGGAACAGCACCTCAGATACTTCACTAACTATCACCAGGATAACTGGTACAAACTCTTATCACTTGCTGAGTTTTCCTACAATAATGCAGACCATACCTTGACAGGACAGAGCCCTTTCTTCACAAATATGAGTTCCACCCCTGATTCCACTTGGCACTACCAGCAGCATTGCTGAACCCAGCTGCTGCCAAGAAATCTATCATATCCAGGAGGAACTGAAGGACCACTTAGAGACTGTGCAGAGAGCTTACAAGTGGTATGCTGACCAGTGGCGCTAGAAGGCCCTGGCTCTCTCTGTAGGCCAGAAAGTCTGGCTTGCTTTGAAGCATCTTCTGTTCAGTATAGCCTCCTGCAAGCTGGACCACCAGTTCCTGGGACCTTTCTGGATATGCCAGCAAGTCAACCCTGTTGCTTTCAAAGCTTCCCTAATCCCTCAAGATAGATCCCATGTTCCACACGTCCCTCCTAAAATCCTATGCTAAGGACCCCCCCTGGCTGAACCATGCCTCCACCCCTGAGGGTCGGTGTCTAGGATCATGAAGAATATGTGGTGCACATCATCCTTGATTCCAAATGCACCTGAGGATGACTATACTATTTTGTACATTGGGAAGGATATGGATCCGAAGAGTGCATTTGGGAACCTGCCTCCCATGTCCACGCCTCTGACCTGGTGAAAGAGTTTCATAAGGCTCATCCAGACAAGCATGGCCTGGTTCTAGCCTGAAAAAGAGGGTTGCCAGGGAAAGGGTGTTGGGCCTAGAACCAGAGACTGCAGCAGGCACCACTTCCTCATTGCCACTAGGGTTCTGGGGTAGGGGGGTTGCCACTGAGAAGTACTGTGAGGCTAAGTCCTGCAGGAAGTCCCGCCGTAAGGGGCATGAATGATAGCTCTTTGTGATTCGCTGATTGGCTGTCACTCTCCATATAAACCAGGAAGCCATTTCTGGGAGTTATCTGAGTGATGCAGAGCTCTAGTATACTTTTGCCCTAGATCTTCCCTTACATAGATCCCAGACTCTGGGCTCTTAACATTGGCCCAGCTCCCAGCCCTGATCAATGTTTACTGTCTTTGGCTTAGGACCACTGCAGATCCTGGTGAAAGACCCCGCCTGGCCTGGCCCCAAATCTTGCCGGATGCTCAGAATTTAACACCACACTCTAACTCTGAGGTTTTTGAGCTGGTCTGGTTCCAGCCTGGTCTTCAACTCTTTGGCCCAGATACAGAGCAGCTCAGCCTGTGCCCACAGGCCACCCATGGCACAGCCCTGACACATTGCCCTATACCACTGGAGATAATGAGACAACCTCTATTCAGTTACACCCGTGCAACTCTGATTTATTGAATTGCTGAGCCATTTATTGAGTTGGTGCGTGCTTGGTATGTAAGGGGTTAAGGTCAGCACAGTAGGTTTTTTTTCCTGTTCATCAGTTGTTCCCACAGGACATCATGAGGAACTGAAAAAATAGCACAGAGAAAATTTTCAAGGCACAGTACTATCTGGTAAAGCATGTCACTAGCTATGCAAGGGCCAGCTGCTGAAGTCCTTTCTCTTTTCTTATGCAGGTAATGCTCTCAATGAGATCAATGGGCCAAATTCTGAAATATTTACTGCATTCATACTTGGTCAAACTTCTCACTGAGGTCAATGGGAATTGTGAGTAAAACGTAAGTGCCAGATAGCTGTATCTCCATAGTCTGATTCAGACACAGAACTCAGCTAACTGTTTCCCAGATTGGCCATAGGTGACCTTCTTTATCACACAGACATCAGCACAATACATCACTGACCTCAGAAGAGGTGAAGCCAAGTAGAGAAAAGAACAACCCCAGGGGAAAGCAAAAGCTATTTATATCAAATGACAGAAGTTGGACGACCTTATACTAGGCAGCTCACATGTAAATCTTTTAAAGCCTTCCACTCTAGAGTTCTTACATTTAAAGGAATATGTACAAAATGAACACATGTTGCTTCTTGTTCTGAGCCTGAAAAATGATAGACAAAATGATAGCTCTTCTGTGACAATACTAAGTGATATTGACATTAGAAATGACCTCATTGTTTTGCAAATTTGTTCTACAAAATATAAATAATAAATTAATCTTTGGCTTTTAAAAATAGCTGATTTTGCGGTATTGCAGGTGAACCAGCATTATGATCATGACTGAACAAGAAAGGCTTTGCTCTCATATAAAACTAAATGTACTTTTGTTAGCAGCATACAGTTGCATGTGTTGAAATATTGTACCAGCTCTTTAGGTAACTCATAACAAAAGTGTATGCTCCCATACTTGCCATTTGTTATTTCTTACGCTAGTCTTGAATCCTAATCTAGTAGGGGTTTAGGTCAGGGTGCACATGATGATTTCAGGTATGGGCATATGATAACAGCAACTTTTCAACTGATAAGGAACAGGCACTTATTTGATGCTGACTAGAGAGAAGATTACATGCCCTATTTGTATCTCAATCCATTAGGATGTTATATGTTGCTCTCCTTTTAATATGGAGGATTTACACATCTGTGGGCTGATTTCAATCAAGGTTGGGGCATGGAGGAGGTCTGTCATAATGTTTTGCATCATGAAAATGGTGGCTCCTAAGATTCTTTCAGGGGCAGGCTGCCAGCAGCCACACTTCCATCCAGTGAGGCAGGCCATACATGGGGCTGCTCTTACCATAGTGGTCCCAGATACTGACAGCTCCCCTACTCCATATGTGATTTTGTTTCCCAAATTTTAAAAATTGAACTAAATACATTATACAAAAATGTGTAATTGACTGAATATCTGAGGTGAATAATCATCAGGCTAAGCTACACCACATTACATTACTTGACTGATGGTAGGCAAAAAGAAAGATTTGCTGTGGATTTTATATTTTTGGTTATTAATTATACAGCACTTTGTTTTACAGAGATATATTTTAATTTATTCTGATATTGTAATCTGAATATTTTTTCCATTGCAGTTTTCTATTTCTGTGGCCTAATTTATAAGAATCACAATAACATTTTAAGACTATTTTAATGGCTAATTATCCTAAGAAGTTTTGAATGACAAGTGTTTATTTCTTTGTATTTTGTAAGTAATTATTTTAGTAGGTCACGAAAGGCCAATCCCTGGACTCCTTACTCAGCCCTTACTCAGTCAAAACTTTGATTGTAAAAACAAATGATGTGATTCTGACTCCACCTACACTAGTGTCAATCGATTTAAATGGCTGGATTTACACCAATGTAACTGATAGCACAATTAGGTTAATAGGTAAATAGAGTTACCCAGTATAAAACTTTCAGGATTTGGCTGACAGTCTGTGTAGTGAGGCGGAGTGCACTCCCACTGACCTGGAGAGGGAGGGACCACTCACAGAGCCCTGGTGGGCAGAGCCAGGCTGTGCTTACCCCTCCCACCAGAAGTCAGTGAGCAGGACAGGAAGTACAAAAGGCGGGTCTGTGAGCTCAGTTGGGTCGCAACAGCCAGATGCCTTCTGCCTGTTCCTGAACTGGGAGTCTGCAGCGGACCCCTGCAGTGCTGAGGACTGGCCAACGCAGCCAGAGCCACACACTAACCAAGCTGAGGAGGAGTTGCCGGGACTGCCGCTGGCCTTCTACCTGGACGATGCAGAAGACCCCTTACAGACCCAGATACGCCCCGAGTGGGAGATAGGAAGTAGCCATGGGGAACTAGACTAGACAACCATCTGGATGAGAGCTGACCTGCAACTAGGTCAGCGTGTTGCGGGAGGATCCCTGCTGACCCAGTGGTGGACCCCTCCGCCACTGTTAGGGCCCTGGGCTGGGATGTGGTGGAGTTGGAGGGGCCCACGTCCCCCCTGACACTCTACCCCTGGGATGGCAGTACTCCCCCTCCATAGGCCAGACGGCCTACATCTGCCTACAGTCCGTCGAGGGAGGACTCTAGTCTCTACCCCTGCCTGAGCTCCCCTAGTCTGCGTTTGGGTGCTCTAACCCTGCCTGAGACCTCGTAGACTGTATTTGGGTGCTCTACCCTGGCCTGAGCCCAGAGGACTTGCTGCCCTGCCCTGATTAAGGGCCTGGGCTCTGAACTATTTGTTTTCTGCTCAGACCTGAGTGCAGGCCCGAGACCCAGACTCTGTACCGCCCCGCCCCGACTAAGGGCTTGGCTTACTAATTGTTTATTTGGCGCTCGCCCCTGAGTACAGGTCCAAGCCACTGATCTCCACTGCCCTGACTGCGGACTAGAGACCCTAACCACCTATCACTCTACCCGGACTGCTGACCAGAGCAACAGGCCAACAGCGACTTAGCTAATTCCCCAACCGTGAGCATCGCCCCGTGACGTAGAGAGGCGGAGTGGTCTCCTACTGACCCAGACGGGGAGGGGCCACTGCTAACCCACTACAGTCTGTTACTGACCAGGGATCCCAAACAACTGAAAATACCCCAACAATTTCACAGTTCATTTTTAATGCAGCCTTTATTCATTCCTCACATTACTGTTGTGTAAGAGCAATGACAGCAGCCTACAGTTGTACTAATGAGGTAGGTGACTCCAGTATCACCTTTACCCACACCCAGCTAAAAATAAAAGTTCTATTCCCTTGGGAAACAACATGTTTTTCTTAAACCATTTTATAATTCTAACATCTTTTACTGCTTTCTCTTGCTGATAGCACTCTGAATATACATTGCTCACTTTCCACTCTCTACTGCAGTACCCAGGCCAGGTCTACACGTAAATTAGATTGACCTAGCTACATTGCTAAGGGCTGTTAAAAATATTGTACCTTCTAATGAGTGATGGTCTCCTAACACTCTGTGTAAACACAGCTAGAATTCTTACATCGACTTAGCTACCAGAGAGCTGGATTGACTACACTTTATAGGGTGGGATCTGAGTTACTACAGAGAATTCTTTCTTGGGTGTCTGGCTGGTGAGTCTTGCCCACATGCTCAGGGTTTAGCTGATCGCCATATTTGTGGTCGGGAAGGAATTTTCCTCCAAGGCAGATTGGCAGAGCCCTGGGGTTTTTTCACCTTCCTCTGCAGCATGGGGCATGGGTCACTTGCTGGAGGATTCTTGTCACCTTGAAGTCTTTAAACCACAAGTTGAGGACTTCAATAGCTCAGACATAGGTCAAGGGTTTGTTACAGGACTGGGTGGGTGAGATTCTGTGGCCTGTGTTGTGCAGGAGGTCAGACTAGAAGATCATAATGGTCCCTTTTGACCTTTAAGTCTATGAGTCTACATGGATTGAAAAAACACAAACACTTCTCTCAATGTAGGAAGCACCTACACTACTGCAATATAGCAGCACAGCTGCAGCACCATAGCTAGGCTGCTGTAAGGTAAGATCCACCCCCAAACTTTGAGATGTGGAATATGTAGTCTCACTGGGTGAAATTCAGCCCCATTCAGAGAGTATAAAGAATGCAATTCAGAACTGGATCTTGAAATGAACAGGGTGGTAATGGAGTTGTTTGAGGATGGCGGTGATGATAAAATATTATAGAATCAGCTGGGTACAGTGGTTGCTTTTAAAATGTCGACATTTATCAGTTGCCACATTATGATATTTGAGATGCTGTAGAACAATTATTCCTTGTACTTAAATTAAGACATCACTGCCTCTCTAAGACGTCGTGATGTAGTAATGATATGTAAATGTTGACTTAACAACTACTGTCATGTCAAATGCATTTAGTTGGAATAAGGACACCAGAATCAGAAAACTGCAGCATGTATGTACAGTACATGTGCTACATGTGTACATTGGAAAAGCATATAAGGTTATATTGTGCATGCTGTGTAACTTTCCACAAACATTTTCTGATTAATTATGCTACGCTGTAGTTGTACTGTTTATATAGCTCCATTTAAGTATCCCCAAATGTGAAAAAACAACAACAAAAAAGCATTAAAATTCACTTGGCATCCACATTTTATTCCCAGAGATGTTTTTCTATATATTGTATAGTGTGAAATTCAGACATTTATGTCTGAATCAGAACAGACTTGCTGGGATAGCATTATGCTGCTTTTTCCCCTCACCGTGCCATTTGATAGCTTACTGAAAACTCCCAGCTGTAACAACTCTACATTTCTGTTCCTTTCTGTCACATGGAAGAGATGGTCAGGCTTGTTTCTGGAAAAGGTGGAGAATAATGGAGATGGTGAAAATGCAGGACTGAGAAATGAAGAAGAAAATCCAAAACCGACCAACCTATTGAGCCATTTGGTATTTTTCGGTTTCTTACGTTTCATGACATCAAATGCTAGGATTATAAAGGGATAAATAAATAAATAGAGATATCCTATCTCCTAGAACTGGAAGGGACCTTGAAAGGTCATCGAGTCCAGCCCCCTGCCTTCACTAGCAGGACCAAGTACTGATTTTGCCTCAGATCCCCAAGTGGCCCCCTCAAGGATTGAACTCACAACCCTGGGTTTAGCAGGCCAATGCTCAAACCACTGAGCTATCCCTCCCCCCTAATATAGAACAAAGCCAGAACTGTTTGGAAATAGCACAATCACTGACCTATGACTATTTAACTAATGGATACTGCTGAGTCTGGTAGCTAGGGCAGCCTTTCTGAATCTAATACAGAATATACCAGTAAAACAAATACAGTAGATACAAGCAGTCACATAAACGAATGATTTGCTGGGTAATCTTGGTGGGAACTTCCAAGGCTCTTGTTAAAATTCCACCCACAAACTGCACAGAAAGTTACGGATGAATTCCACTCCTGCTCTTAGAAGTTTTGCGTGCTATTTAGGCTAAGATATTTCTCTTAATTTCACCGCATTATCTTTAAGTATATCACTTACATTTTTAATCCCTACAACCTGTTCTTGTTCTCCCTCCTTGGGGCTGGATTCTGAGTAGCTCTGGCACAGGTGTGCAGTAGGAGAGGAGGAACTAAGGCTCCCCCTGTCCTGACACTTGCATTACATAAATTCTGGGCAGAATTTCAGTTCCAGAGCTCAGAGACTCCTCCAAAATTACTTCCCCAGTGGCACTTGGCACCCCAGATGGAGCAGGGGAGAGGGGGAATTAGGTAGAACCATGGCTCTGTCCCTCCCTGTTATCAGCTATGCTGGGGAGTACATGTCCCTAACGAAGCTCTATAATGAAATGGCATGATCTTGACCTTGGTGTTTACAGCCGGTGAGTACCTGTGGATGGTATCATATCACCTCCTCAGAGCTGTACTTTGGCAAAGGGGTGCCTATTTAGGGTCCGATTCTGACATGCTAAATCCATAATCTACAATTAATAACATTGCAATGCACGTCATCATGGCCACCCGACTTCCTTCTTAAAAGACATGGGTATTTCCAATCTGAACTGGTAATAAATTGCATGCCACACTAAAGAATTCCATCACAAAAGGTATAGTATTTGTATAATGTAATGTATAACATGCAAAGGGAACACTAATTAGTTCCTACAACAGCTATGCAATGGTCAGTAAGAGTCACCTTACAGAAGGCCATATTTCAGAGACAGCCTGACATCTTTAGTGGCTGCCCAAGTTTACACCACAGGAGTGTAAACACCATGCCTTGTCTTGAAACGAGGGTTGTCCTTAGATGCTGGTGTAACTATTAAAAATCTCCTGTTTCTTCAATTTAATCAGGATCAAGATGACCTGCCTCTCATGGATGATCCTAAGACATGTCCCTTTGAGAGGCATGCCAAGAATGAATTCCCCCCAAACATGGCAGAGTCAAAGAGCAGTCTAAATACAGCATTTATTCTCTAATATGTATAATGCCAAATAGTCAATACAGGAACTATGCAAAAAGTGGATTATATAGAAAGTTCATTTTTGAAAATTAACTAAGAGTCTTTAGCAGTGCATGCAGGAAACTTCATGACAAAGTATAGATGAAATATATTTACTACAATGTAAAGCTTATTTTCCAAGTGAAATTCACCCCTGTGTAGAGGGGGCATGCAAAGTCTAGGCACCACTTAAGTTCCACTTAAGCCCCTAAATAGTGAATTTCATCCTTTGAGTTTTCATCTAGTCTTTTGACATGCCAATATATGTCCTGGAGACTGAAGGCATGAAAAAGACACTTCAAATTGCATGGAATAGCTTTTTTTAAAATGCCTTTTAATCCACTCACTTTGGCTAGCCTGATCAAATGATTTAAAATTGCTTATTTCATTTAAATGACTCTGTGCAACTGACTGGCTATGTGGTGGGATTTTTGGTGTGAAATTAAACATTTGGACACAGAGAGGCCAATGAAAAAACCATTTGTGTCTTTGACCTCTGCAGCCTCTCTGTCTGAGCTCACCTGTTAAAAAATGTCAGACTTGTTTGTTCTACAGAAAATTCATCTCTCTGGGATAAGCCCTTTTTGCAAATCATTTTTGTGTTTAGTTTGCTCATCTGAAATTTGTCCTCAGCCTAGACCTCTCAGGGCAGAGACAAAGCACAAGCCATTTTTAATCCCATTTCCAATTTAATTTTTTTAAAAAAGGAAACATTTATTCCACTGGTGAAAGGCATGTTTTGCATTTCAGGGTCCACTCTGCTAAGAGATAAGGAGCCAAATCCTGAAGTCCTTAATCAGTTTTCTCTTTGTTTGAAGTCAGACAAACTCTATGGGAGTAAAAACTGAATAGAACCCCCCAATTTTATAAACATTTTTGCCTTTATTGGTTCAAAATTGAGTTAAGGAAAGTAGCATTTTGCCATGAAGGGAATGAAATTTTCCCTGACTGCCAAGTATTGTACCCCTCAGTAAATCTGAGGAGCCCAGCCTGGGAGCTGAGGTATATTTTATGTAGAAGCTGCAGGCAGAAAGGAGTCCAATCCCCTCCCAAGGATGAGAGGGTCAATGATTGGTGGATCTGTATAGCAGCAAGTTCTCCTGGGCCCACTCTTCCCCCAGGTAGCTCCTTCCCCGCTCCCCAAGCCCATTGTGTGGGAAGCTTCCACAGAGTGAGGCTCCACGAGTCTTGAATAACTTTCTCAAGTCCTGCATAGTCAGCCCCCTCACAATGCAACCCAACCATTCCTACTATGTGCGCGGTCCTCTGTCGCTGTAGAAAAGGGGACAAGATTTCTTTGGGAATATGACTGTTATGTAGCCTATTAACTGAATAGGAAGGGTGAAGATCCTAGAGAATTATGGTTCAGGATATAGTACTGGGGAGTAGCTCTAGGGCAGTGGTTCTCAACTGGGGAGGTGGGCGTGGCATCTGGGGCCCTCTGGGGAGCTGTGAGCAGGTTTCAAGGGGTCCACCAAGTAGGACTAGTGTTAAACTAGCCGGTGCCCAGGGCAGCAAGCCTAAGCCCTGCCATGCAGGGCTGAAGCCCGGGGCCCTGAGCCCTGCCACCCAGGGTTGAAACAGAAGCCTGAACAACTTAGCTTCATGGGGAGCCCTATGGCATGGTGCCTGGGGCAACTGCCCTGCTTGCTACCCCTTAACGCCGGCCCTGGCTTTTATATGCAGAAAACCAGTTGTTGTGGCCGAAGTGGGACTTGGGAATTTTTAATCACATGCTGGGGGAAGGGGGAGGTGGGGGCTCAGAAAGAAAAAGGTTGAGAACCCCTGCTCTAGGGCATAGTTAGTGCTTTGACCGTATTAGTAATTGAGTTTAGTGCTCACATAGTCTGACAAAAGTTATATATTTTCCTTCACATTCTAGCACTACTAAACTTGTATTGCTTCCCTTAACCCTGGATGAATCAGACAGGACAGTGATTGTAATATCCCAGAATAAAGATCCCGAGGAGTAAGCATCACTTGGGATATTCTTAGTGGGAAGTATGAAACTCCCAAGGCTAGAAATGTTCTAGTAACCCCTTTATGCTGAGGTGCCTAAATCTCGATAATCCTAAGAGAGTTCAGCAATGAGTTGGAGTTTGGGAATAGCTGGGAAGAATGTTACTTTGTGGAAGCTTTAAATGTACAGCTTTAAATTGCATCAATGTTTTACAGATTTACTCTGCAAAGCTCCTCAAATACCTGTTGAACACTAGAGGCGAAAAAACCCCCCTAACTTCATGTGTCACAGACATTCCTAGATGGTACGGTTGCTTTTGTCAAATTAGTTACAAGGTCCAAGTTAAAGGTCAGTTTGTTTGGATTAAGGATATTGTTTGTTTAAGAATAAGGTGGTTTTAAGTCAGAGGATACTCTACTTTTAGCAGAGGTTTTATAAATATAACTCCTGAAGCCAGTGGGTTCTGCCAACTTTCTCTTTTGAAGATGTAGGGCCTTATTCTTCTTTCATTTACAGAATTGTAAATCAAGAGTAATGTAAGCAAAGTCAAAAGAGTTATCCTGGTATAAAATGGATATGAGAGGAGAATCAGGACCTGTGAATTATTAAACTCAAGAAGCCCTCATGGCCAACTGCTTCTCATGGAGTCCTACAATACAACCCCTTGCCAGTCTCATCTTTAAAACGTGTGCATGACCCAATCCCAGCATATAATGGTGTAGGCACTCAGATCAAGATGGCACATCAGACACTGGGAACTATAAAGCCGATTCAAAGATCTTTGAAGTCACTGGAAGTCTCTCCATTGACATCAGTGAGATTTGGCTCAGGTCCATAGATTCTGAGGCCTGGACCTCAATGCCAAAAATTAGGGTAAATGCAATCTTTTCCATTTATACAAATTAGGTGTGGCTGTCAGGATCCTGGCAAACTGCCAGTGTGGCCCTGAAAAGGGCAAAGTTTCATAGCCCCTGCTTTAAAGGAAAAAAAGCATAATTGCTCTCAACCTGCTGAAGGGTTAAAAGGGAACTTACTGGATCTGCTGGTCATACAGACAAAAAAAGTCTAATGCTTTGCTAGACAAGGATAGTGGGTTTTGCAATAGGCTTAAGGAAAGGAAAGAGAAGATTACTCTGTTGTCACCTTTTGTCCACTCTTTTACCACCTGCTGACTTTAAGTAAATTTTTTCTGAAGAAATTTTTCTGGATTAATGTAATGGCTGCTTCCATTACTTCTGTACGTTTTCTGATGAAATCTGATCGTTCTGCTTCACATTCCTCTTCCTCACCTGCTCCGAGGAAGCAAATTTAATTCTTTGAACAGAAAGGCAGTCCGGACTAGTAAACACACAGACACACACCAACCCCAAGTCTTATTCTCAGTCATAAATATTTCTCTTTTTAGTTGTTTATGTTATACTTTAGGCTTGGCAGAATTAGCTTTTTATGTTTTGTACAATTACAATGGATAATGTTTATTTTTAGGCTTTCAGATTTTTAATAATTTAAATTTTCACAGTTTTGTGAAAATATAGGGGGGTCAGGCTAAATAAATATTCTTAAATTAAAAAATCATACCTGTTTTTACTAACCATTTGCAAGTCCATTTGTAAGAAGCCTAATTCAAAAGTCTAAATCACAGGATTTTGACTAATAAGTTCTCAAGCAGCACTTTTCTTACTTTCTCTATCTGTAAATTTCAATGATTATTGATGGAAATAGGTTTTGCTGGTTTGTGTGTGTACAGTGAAATCAATGTTTATCAACAGTTGTTGATAAAAATCTAATCTTTCCAAGATTAGTTATATAGTTTATTTGATTTTTGCAGGTGCTGAGAAAACCTGAGATGTTTTGCAGCTAGTTTTCTGAATAATGCTATATGAGCTCCTACACTTTTAAATGAAATCCGAACACAAAATATTTTAAATGAGTTTTGTCTTGGACTCATTTTGGGGTAAAGTAGAAGTTCTCTGATTTTATTATTCACCAAAGTTATCTAATTGAATCTCTCCCATCAGTGTGGGATCTGAACACCTTAAATGTTCTGCACACCTGAAGGACAGTCTTGGCGGTAAGGCACTGTATGAGACAGACACAACCCATGCCTGCCGATAGTGGGGTGGGGCTGGGGGAACAAAGAGAGGGCAGCTGGCTTCAGCAGTGTTACTGTGCATGCTCAGTATAAGCCAAGCAGCAAATCTGCGGGGTATGTGACCGCATATGCCCCACCCCCCACATAGCCTCTGTGATGACGGTTCAATTCCTGGCTCTACCACGGATGTTTTATGCGATCTTCTGCAAAGTACATAATCTCTTCTGGGAAGTGGGAATAATACCCTTTCTCCCTTCTTTTGTCTATATAGATTGTAAACTCTTTGGGAGCAGTGAGCATATCTCTTCCAATGCCTATGACAGTGGTCTCCATTGTTTGAGGTCTCCATTTGCTACTATAATACAAATTATAATAAGGTTAAACTACACCTGATATAGATCTGCAGGCCAAGAGGCATATGAGATTAGTTAAAATAAATAGTAATTGGTGAAAAAAATAGGTAAAGTTGTATGTTGCTCTCTGTGCTCTGAGTCTATATTGATCCAGCACGGGTCTGTGTGGTGCTAGGGGGCACTGTGATGCTGGAAGTGCTGATGGATGTTAACCGTATGTCTTATATACAGTTTGGAAAGGATCTTGCTGCATGAAAGGCTCTATATTACAGAAGGATGTAGCAGCTCCCATATAAGCAAGGTTGTAGAGAGGTCTTCTTTCTAACTCCCCATTTTCAATAGCTATTTTCAGAAATGTTCACTGCTGAGTCTTTGCTCAAGGGGAATTTTTTGGGCAAAACTTGAGGAAAAACTTTGCTAGTGCCAACTAGTTTAATGGTGCTAAATAGGAGTCAGATTCCAAGTTCTGAAACTAATGTATAGATTAATGTCCAAATAATGATTAAGGAATTCATTTTCCTTTTTATATTACTCAGGAGGCCTCAGTCTGGGTAATTAGGTACGGTGTCTTTAGTCAAGGACGGACACATTCTGGTGGTGTCCTCGTGAAAGGGTTCCAGAATATGGAATTGACACTCCGAAATTTTTCTCAAGCCAGGAGAGCTTCAAAGCCCTGGAGACTTTAGCTTTTTCTATTTATTCTTTCCCCCCCATCCCTCTTTTCATAAATTGAAACAAAACAAACATATCCGACATTCCATACAAAAATCTAGGTTAACAGAATATTACAGTTGCACATTTAAGAACTCAAAAGTCAGTTAATTCCAAAGCTCAGCTACAACCTGAACTCTGCCTCCTTAGACATATATATTGCTATACAATATTTTGATATTGCATGATCACATACTGTTTCTCAAATAGCACAATACTGTGTATGTTTTCTAGAAACCTAGACACACGTGTAACTTCTTGTAATCTGATGAATATCCAGATTTAGAGCTACTGGGCCAAATCCTGACAATTGTGCCGTTTTTACTAAGGCAAAACTCCCACTGAGTTGAGAAGGAATTTTGTTTGTGCAAGGATGGACTAAGCACTTTATTATTCAGCCCTATTGCTTTGTACTTGTTCCATATGTTATGTGCATGACTGACATCAGTCTAAAACATAGTATGTTAGGAAAACTGCAAATGTGACAGTATGGAAATGAATATAACCATACAATATAATAGCCTGCCATGCAAATGACAATGGCAGCAATGAAGAAGGATAGCTACCGTCTGTACATTTTTATTGTATAATGCTATAGTAATGACTAAGTAAAAGAATTACTGTGGTTGAAAACTGAGTTAACATGAGGCTTTAAGTCAGGGCAGGAATGCAACAAAGTACATCCCTGGAGTCTGTTCACTGTAGCAGCTGTTTTAACTGTGCTTGAGAATTCCATACCTTTATCCTGCTATCAGATTTAGTAATGTTATGGTTCCTGATTCTCTTTTGCTTAAATGTGCATTACTGTGCCACAATGGTGTTCCTTGGTCTGGAGTACCCTGCTGCAACATCAGAAATACCTGAACCCTCTCAATATTTAAATGACTGAGACATGAAGGGTAAATGGGTCCTTCATGATCTTCCATGGTAGGGGGAAGACTAGCTTTACGTCTATTGAGGGCTACCCTCACTTTCCAGTCAAAGAGAGTTCTGGACTCTCAACTAAACATGAAGGAAAGGGAAGGGAGGAGAGTGTGGTGAAAGGAGAGGAGTCAGAAGGGGAAAATAGGGAAGGGATTTGAGTGAATTTAAATTCTGGAACAAGTATAATACAAGTAGATGGCCCGACCCTGCAAATGCATTCAAGTAATGATTAGGCCCTTATTTTGTATAGCATTGTTTTGAGAAACAATATCTTAAAATACTTTAGAATTATAGTTAAATAATAAACAATAGAACAGAAAGAGAGAATTCAGTGGAACAGGCTAAGGAAGAAAGAATAGCATTCCTTTGAATTTGAAAGAAGATGGCAAGTCAATGGGGCATGGAGCTATAGGAAGGAGAGCTGGTTGAAAAATGCCATTTTTTTGCAGGAAAAAAAATCCTTTTTCTTTTTTGACTTCCTCCTTCCCCTCCAAAAAACCCCCAAACCAGAAATAATTTTGTTTGTTTGTTTTGGTAATTATTTTTGGTTTTCAGTAAAAATGTTCAGTATTTGAAAACCAAAATCTTGGAATATTTTACCATTTTAAATTGAAATTCAAAACATTTTTATTGGACAGATGATATTCTGTTTCTAGTTTTTTGACTATTTTTTTTTGTTTTTGATGAAAAGCCATTTTTTGTCAAAAAAATTGTCGACAGAAATATTTTGACCAGCTCTAGGAAGAGAGACATCTTCTGCAGTGCATTGTTTAAAATAATGCAATGAGAATTTAGGGAAAAATTCATCCCCAGAGGGTCCATCTGCAGAGTTGAAAACAATGCCCTGTGCACCACTCAAACCCTTTGCTTGTGAACAGGGTGAATTTCACCATACACAACTAAGATCTTGTCTTCATTGTGACACTTTAGGTTCTAGTGCACCTTGGCTTTTAAAAACTTTTAATTTAAAATCTCTCTCTAAATCATTAATGGGCCAATTCTGTTTGCCTTATAAACATGAGCAGTTCCCCTGATGTAAATGGGATTGCTAATGTGAATAAAGTGAACAGAATTTAGCCGTTCGTCCATAGGCACTCTAGTCCAGTTCCTCACCCACACATTCCTTTGTCCTCTGTTCTACTGAGGTATTTAATGGAAGGCAATGCAGTTACAAACAAAAGAAAAGCTGTCAGTTTGACGACCCAACAGTGAATGCAAGTGTAAATGCTCTTCATCCACCAAACAGCTCAATTTCGGTACAGTTAATCTCGTGAATGCATGCTCAGATTTAACTTTGACTCTTTTGTAGAGACTTGCTTTTGCTATTTGGACAGGTGAAAGCATCAACCATGCAGTTCATGTAAAATAATAACTAGTTGGTGTAAGTGAAGAAAGTCTTAAAGTGTATCAATTAAAGTTCTCATTTCCACTTCAGCAACATTTTATTTACCCAGTGGGATAGTACATATGCATCATTTTAAAAGGAGAGCCCCTTAAGAATGACAGACAATAATGTTTTTTTTTCCTTTTTTTTTTTTTGGCTTAAAGGGTCTTGGAAGATATAAACAATAGGATTTATAAACAAAACAATTTATAAGTGAACTACATGTTTTTGCTTTAAAAGTAATAAGAGAATCGGCTGTATATTTGATATCAGAATGAAGAATATTCCATGCAGAAGGGGCTATGAATGAGAAAATATTTTAATAAATCGTAGTACTAAAATAAAAACAGAAAGAAGATTTCATATGTCTGAAGAGCTTAGGGCTAGATGTTTAGGTGGGGTAAACCAGCATAATGGCATATATCCATTGAAGTTAATGGAGATATGCTAATTTACACCAGCTGATGGTCTGGCCAGCAGTGTGAATGTTGCGAAGACCAAAAGTATAACTCAGTTCAAAAAAGTTAATGCAGAATAGGGCCATCAATGGCTATTAGCCAGGAGGGTCATGTTCTGGGTGTCCCTAAACCTCTGGCTGACAGAAGCTTTGACCGAACGACAGGGATGGACCACTCAAAAATTGCCATGTTCTGTTCATTCCCTCTGAATCATCTGGCACTGGACACTGTGGGAAGACATGGTATTGGGTTAAATGGTCCATTGGCTGACCCAGTTTGGCCTTTCTTATGTATGCACAGAATTCCTAGGATTAGTGACTACATACTATGGTATTTCCCAAATAGGATATATGGTAATAGGTGCATTAGAAATATTTATAAATAGAGAAAGAGACATAGAGAAGTAGATATGGGGGAGACACAAACAAGAAAATAGATGTATAAGTTAACCACTCTTGCATTTAACATCTCAAAACAGTAGATGATCTAACGTACTATGGGGTGTGATGGCCTGAACATTTTGATATAAATTATAACAAACATAAGTTCTAGAAGCAGATGGTAAATAAAATAATGCTGTTCTACATAAGATTTCTCAAGAGTCCAGGTTACTTCAGAGACAAAAACAATATTGTAATGTTGCCTTCTAAGGCATCATTAGTTCCTAACAGTTCACTAGATTAAAGTGGCCCGAGAAGAGATAACTTTGTCATTATTTTCTACTTGATATAATAACTTTTGCTTGGTATGAGCCACCATGAGATGTAAAGCAAAACTGAGGTCCTTACACAGGCAAAAGTTTCATTTACTTCCCTGGGTCAAATATTATATTTGATTTATAAGTTATTAATTCAGTGAGAGTTTTGCCCTAGTAGGAACTCAGTAAAAACAGGATTTGCCCTATTTTCTCATAGGATCTTGGCTGCTAGAGTCATGTGATCACATCAGAATCTTAGCTGTTATTTAAAAATAAAGAGCATTTCTAGTCCTCATGGTTATGGAACCCGAGTGGTATTACTGATGCAGAGATGTCTGCCTGAACCTGCAGACAGCCTGAAACAAGGGGTGAAATCCTGGTCCTTTTTTCAAGTTGATGGGAGTTTTGTCATTGAATTTAAAGTATGCAGAATGTCACCCAATATTTCTGAGCGGTATGAACTGCTCCATACATCTCAATGGGGTGTTAACTATAAGAGCCATTGCTCTGGAGGGGATAGGCCTGCCATCATCAACAGGGGCGGCTCTAGGCACCAGCAAAGCAAGCATGTGCTTGGGGCAGCCCATTTGCAGGGGCGGCAGGGATCCAGCATGGGAGCTAAGAACCAACAGGGGGCCCTGGGAGCTGTAGTTCCGTGGTTAGTTCCCTGCCTATAGAGCCAGCCCTGGAGCAGGGAAAGAACTACATTTCCCAGCATTCCCTTGGCCACTACCAACAGGAAAGAGGAGGAGGAAGTGAGGAAGCTGAGACCTCATGCTGCAGCCTGCTGTGAATGGAGAGCTGCACTGTGAGTAGGGATACTATATTTTAACATTCAAAAAATAGGACACTCCACGGGGAGGGAGGGTAGCCCCACCCTGCCACCATCCACTCCCTCCGACTGCCCCCCACAGAAATCCCAACCCATCCAACCCCCCTGCTCCCTGTCCCCTGATCACCCCCTCCTGGGACCCCTGTCCCAACTACCCCCCAGGACCTCACCCCCTATCTAAGCCTCCCTTCTCCTTGTCCCCAACTGCCCGCTCCTGAGACACCCCCCAACATCCCCCCTAGGGCCCCACCCCCTACCTGTCCCCTGACAAACCCCTGGGACTCCCAACCCTATCCAACTGCTGCCTGTCCCCTGACTGCCCCCCGAATCCCTGACCCATCTAACCCCTGCTTCTCCCTGCCCCTGACTGTCCCCCCGGAACCTCCTACCCCTTCTCCTACCCCTTCTCCAACCCCCTTACTGTGCCACTCAGACCAGCGTGTCTGGCTTCACGCAGCGCCAGACAGGCTGCTGCATAATGCTGACGTGCTCCCCTGCGGAGCCACAGGCCCCCCGCTCCCCGCCCCAGCACCTGCCTTCCAGATTTGAACACCTCAAAACTCAGAAGTGCTCAAGCTCAGTTTGGGCAGCTGTTACTTCATTTCTCCCAAATCAAATATACTGATCCACTGTAACTTGCTGTAGAAAAAGTAGGATAAAATTGAGCAAGAAATGCTTCCCAGTGGTTATTAGGACTGGAATTGCTATTTTCAACAGCCATTGCCTTTTTGTTTGTTTGTTTGTTTGTTTGTTTGTTTAAAAGGAAGACAGTGATATTGCATTGGCAAGTTCCTCATAGAAAGAAAGAGTGGAACAAAAGAATAATAAAGGCACCTCAACTTTTCCTCATTTATGTAGGACAGTCTTATAATATGCATCCAGATATCCTCCAATCAGACAAGCTGAAAATTGTTCTACTTTACTGCAGTTCTGTAACCATATAGGAACCATTCCTGTCTGTGTTCTGTGCACATCTAAAATTCCTGCTGAATGACCTGCCCTGGGAGCTAGTTACCAGTGACCCAGGGCTGCAGTGAAAGGAGGGTGCAGGTGTGTGTGCAGGGGGAGAGCTCAGGGCTGGGGCGGCAGGAGGGGTGTGTGTGGGGCAATGATGGGTGGGTAGGGGGGAGCCCAGAGCTGGGGCGGCAGGGTGTGTGTGTGTGGGGGGAGAGCCCAGGCTGGTGGGGGTGTGAGAGCCCAGGGCTGGGGCGGCAGGGGGGTGCGGGTCGGGGGGGGAGAGCCCAGCACTGGGGCAGCAGGGGGGTGAAGGTGGTGAGGGAGAGCCCAGGGCTGGGGCGGCAGGGGTTGCAGCGAGGAGCCCAGGGCTGGGATGGGGGGCAGCCAACACTGTTTTTGCTTGGGGCGACAAAAAACCTAGAGCCGGCCCTGATCATCAACCCAGCACAGGACTCCATGTGTGCAAGAGAGAAAGAGTGTAGTGGACCTGGCCCTCTTATCTATCTGTGTAGACACATTCCCCCTGCTGGGCTAAGTACTGAGGAGCCCCATGCTGCCACACTTTTGTCTCCAAGAGCAGTAGTGATAGAGAAGGGGATCGTACTGCTGCCCCTGAGAGGAGGGGGCCTCTGTTGTCACTCATGGGGCACAGTGGGGAGACCAGGTTGTGCCCTTGCCTCTGTGGGAAGACATGGGGACCCTGCCACTCCAAATGGGAGGCTGGGCCATAGTGTAGATAGAACCAAGTTGCATGGGGTGGAGTGTCATCATGTGCCTAAAGCCCCAGATTTCCTTAATACAGCCCCATTTACAGTATGTTTTGGTAATTAACTTCTCCATGTGAAAACAAACAAAACAAAAACTACTCATATAATGGGAGCCCAACCAACTCCACAGACACTTTTTAGTGTTGGAATTGAAGCTGTCAGAACAAGACTTAGACTTAGTCATTCTCCTATCATGAGTGGTAGGAATGTTATTTGAACAACCAGGCCTTAGGCCTCCTGTGAGTCCAAGAGTGACTCAATGACTTATCCCAATTTAGATCTGTTTCAAAAGGCAACAGCAAAAGAAATCATCAATTAGTTAGATCAAGTTAGCATGGCTACAGCCTCCATTGAGTGTCACCTAAATATTATTAAACCATTTGTTGCATATATGCAAAATGTGCTGTAGAGTGGGTGCGTGTTACTTCCTGGAATGTTGGGTTCAATAATCTCAACCAGAATAATCTGTGTATATCTGAACATTGGCATGATATTTATTTACTGTCAGTTATTCATTTTGCAAAAATAGAAATAACTGGGGGCCCAAAATAGACCCTTGTGGTATTCCCCTACACTTTCCAAACCCAAGAACTTGGAGCCATTTACAGAGCCAAATTAAAGTGCATGTGACTGATAAAATTTAACACATAGACCAAATATTGGGCAAAATTCAGTCTGCAGTTTCAATGATAAAACAAACCAATAAATCATTTCAAATGATTCATACAAAGATGCAATAATAGCACCCAATTGCTTGTCCAAAGCTTGAGAAAAATCATTTGTTACTTTGAACAGAGCAGCAGTTGCTGGATGATTTGCTGTGTGTTCAGATTATAATGGATGAAGAATGTTCATTTGAAGTTAATGGGGATGCTCTAATACTGGGTTTCAACTCTCATTTGGCCTTCAGACTGCTGCATGGATGTTCCTGATATATTTTGCCAAATTAGGTAATTTCTTTTCGGGTATGATGGAATCCTGATGCAGTTTGTACTCTTTATTGACAAAAGGAGACATCCTTTTTGATCTGGACCCTGGTTGTAGTGTTAGTGACAAATAACTTTACTACAGTCAGAGCTAAGTTCAAAACTCACCTCCTTACTTGACCTCACTCTCATACTTAGATATTCATAATCTAAGGCTATGGCAAGAAGGTTTAGAGGGTAAGGAGCTCTCTGCTTCCATCTATTGGTGAACAGGGGAGAGAACACTCACACAGCTGTTTCAGCTGCATAAACTGTTTACCCAGAACTCCAGATGGACAGATGCTCCAGAGAGCAAGGAGCTCTCTGCCCTGATCTATTGGTCAATAGGGGGAAGTACATTTACAGACAGAGCTTCATTTGCATAAGCTTTCTACACAGTATACTTCCAGTGACACTTTGGGATCACCAGAACTGTACACCAACTCAGAATTGATTGGATATGGAACTGAACCGAAAGATGGGACATCCTTTGTGGCAAGGATGCTGCTCAAAGGTCCTATATGTTAGTGGTTTCCCATCACTGAACTTCTTGTGCTGCTGAGAAGTGTTTCTTTCACAAGATGTGACCCAGAGAGCGCTCTTTGCTGAAGCTATCCAGCCATTAAATAAAGCTGAAATCACTGTGCCTGGGTTAAGTGCAGGAGCCTCAGGATAGGACCGGGCAGCACTTCCCCAATGGACTGGAGACATGCCTGTCCAAGTATACCTCAGGACTATGGGACTATGTTACTCACTGACCCCTAACTGTGAGTGGAATATAGCAGATGGCGAAGAGCCAAGTGGCTTGGCAAAGGAACATATTTGGACACTCACACTGGTGGGTAGGGAACTGAGTTAATGGACAAACTGCCAAAGTGGGGCAGGGTTTTATTTATCATTCACATAGATACATTATTGCTGTGTTTTCCCAAGTTGATTCGGTGTCCCTCTTTCCCCTATGAAGAGATTGTTTCATACACAGACTCAGTGCTTGCGAGTGGGGTAGTATTGCATATTGAGGGTGACCAGAGAAGAAATTCAGTGATCCCAGAAATTCTGGATGGTGGATTGAGCTGAGGGTGTTTGATTACGGCTTTTATTGCTTCCAACACCACCTGGCAGATGGGATACAGTAAATTAAAAAAATAACCTTTATACTTCAGCATCAATTATGCTAAAACAGTAAAATAAGTGTTTCTTGTAGATTTATGTGGTGTACAAAGTAGAGTAGTTTATATCCTCAGCCTTAGGTATTTTGTGGAAGGGAAGCCTCTGTGGACTGCGAGATGATAATGAAGGGCCCATTAACTCGAAGAGTTGGGTAGCAGAGGAAGTGAAGTTGGCTCAGTTAGGCTTTTATACCTTTTTTTACTTGTGTATTTCTGCTGGAGCTTATTCTTGAACACATCCCTGGAGTATTTATGTCCAAAATTCTTTACACATGATTACTAACTCTTGAAAAGCAAGCTTGCTCTTGGGAGACCTTTAGATGGCTGGGATGGTTGACCACAAAGGCAAGGCAGAAATTTCATTCAGAAATCAAAGAAGAAACACTTGAAAGAAAAGTCTAAAAGGAAAGGAAAAAATCCAGCTACTCAGGAATGCTTTACATGGACCTATTTAGTTCATGTTTTATTTGTATTGGATGCCAGGAGGAACGCTGTGGTTAGCAGGGGGTTACTTAACTCTTTCCTTGCTCTGTAGAGCAGTGGTGCTTCCCACCCACTGGGTTTGCACCAGTATTGGTAGTTCATGACTCTGTGGATAGCACTTAGGGATTTACTTTACTCCTTATACCTTATGTCAATTCTTATGTGTCTCTCATGGGTCTCAGAGCATGGATGCTGCCTGCCTTTCATTCAGTTGCACGTGTTCCCACCCACAAGGGGGAGATTGGTCTGCTCTGAACGTCAGTTGTTGTGTGTGCATGTAGGATCTGATTTGCCCTTGCCTTGCACCTTTCATTTCCACTCGTGCAAAGTGGGTGTAAAAACACGACTGGATCAGAATGACTGTGTTTTCCACCCACTGTGCTCTCAATGGACACACGTTTCAGTGACACCGTGAGGTTCAAGGAAGATAAAGTTCAGTCCTACAGTCTCACCAGCCAACATGTGGCCTTTATATTAGTAAGACTGGGGAAACTCCCTCTTCTGGGCAAACTCAGACATTGTCATGAATGTGCCTAGGTGGGAATGCACGTTTTTGACAGAAATGTTGACATTTTCCAGCAAAATGACATTTTCCACTGGTGAAACTGCCTTTCATTTCTATGGTAACAGAAAACGGGGAGGCCAATACAGCTTCTTTGTGTCTAGGGGCTGGATTCTGTCTGGCCCTTCTGTGGTGGGGGAGGGGGCAAGAAGCATAAGGCCCAGAAATTCCTATCCCTATGCTCAGGGGAGTGCAGAGACTGCTCTCTTCCTGCTGCTGCAAAGCCACACACCACCCTGAAAGAGGGGGAGGAGGAAGTTGGGCCGGAGCTGTGTCTCTTTACACTCTGGGTTGGGGAAGGGTTGGGGTAAGCTGCATCTCCTAATGGTGTGCAACAGTGGGAACTTCAAGAGGCAGAATACCACCTGGTGCTTCCCTAGGGTGGCATGGCACAATGAAGGCCTAGGTACCCACCTGCCCTCTATCTGCAATTTGACACACATGACTATCTAAATGGAAATCTGCCGCTGTATCGCTTCTGCCTGGCTCACAGTAATTGTGGAATAGCAACTGCTCTGCAGACCGAATGGATGAGGCTCCATTCTGTCTAGTGAGCATGGGTGGATGGAATAGTTGTTTTTAACACTGTGCTGGGACACAGCAGAATATTCACTATATAGTCACAAGAAGCATTTGGCCTGACTCTCCTTTTGCTCACACCAGTATAACTCCATTGACTCCATCAGAGTGAGGCCTGATTTATGCCAGTTCAACTCCCAAGAAGTGTTCCTTTAGATTAGCGATTTCCATACTGTACCAGACTGTCAGAATAAATTCCAGCCATTCCTGCCAGGGCCTATTCCAGCCCCTTCAAACGAGGGGCTAACCTACAATGGCTTTTGGACTCCCTCAGCTCTACCTTGCCTTGCCCTAAGGAGAAGTTTCTGCCTTTTCATTGTGAAAAAAAAAAAAAAGCGGTGTGCTTGCTGGAAATAGTAACAGTAAGCCCTGGATCAAATTACCAATGGCTCGTGTTAGTTCTGCACAGCTCTATTTAGGGGGTCCCAGTGAGTTTAAATAAAGTTAGTAAACGCTGGACTCTGTCCCAGTGATTCTTTGGGAATCATATTCAACCGATGCCTAGCAGATGGAATCCATGGGGTTAAGGCAGAAGGGGAATTAAAATAGGCAGCTGAGCATTCACGGGGAAAAGAGTATTATATGAACCCAGCTGGTCGAATGACTGCAAAGAAGAATCTAACCAAATGTGGGAATAGATCCCACTTTCTCACCCAGAAATCTACAGTTTCCATATTTTAACTTCTTACCAAATTACAGATTGGATGTGTAGTGCAGGTGAACTGGATGAACCTCCTTCGTGACAAAATAATTGGGGACTAGATTCAGTCTCCTACAAAATCTTATGCTTTCCACTTTATTGTGGGTCTAAGATCCAGCAAACAATTGGACTTGTTTGTTTAAAACATTCTGGATCTGATTTGCCTCCATCCTGCACCTTGGGTGGTCAATTACACCAGTGCAAATCAGGGGTAAAATGCTACTATGCTGATTGGATAATGTTTTACACCCACTTTACACAGGTGTAAAGGATGGTGGAGAATCAGCCCCTCTATCATTCACGGTTGCAGAGTTCATAGTGGTTGTACCCTCTAACATAAACTGAGACAACTACTATTGTGGTTTTCAAGTTTTTAGCAAGTAATAAAACACCAAGAGGACATTCCATTTACTTTCAGCTTATGCATGTCACCACCTAACTAAATAAAGAGAAAGACCAAAATAAACTGACAGTGATTAATATCACTAATGTCTTGATTTGCTTATTTTCTAAAGCAGTAACTTGATTGTATGGCTAAATTCTGCTCTCAGTTCCAATAGAATTACTCTGTATTTACTCCAGTTTTGCACTGGTATAACTGAGAGCAGAATTTACTCTCTGCATTTAAAACAGAGACAGAAATTACTTATAACCAAGGCACTTATCTCCTGTTCAAACTTATTCCCTTAGCACTGTTGTTTTCTATGATAGCAAATAAACAAATTAACAAATTTGTGAGGAGGTTCTGTTTAAAGGGGTTAAGATTTGTAGGATAAAAAATGAATGCAGTGAAACCTACATGAAGCTCCACCTCCAGTAGACCTCCAGTCTTGCAGTCTTAAGCAACCACTGTAAAGTATCCTGAGGATTTCCAAAACAATTTTGTTCAACATTTAGGGCTTGTCTATATTACCCGCTGGATCGACAAGCAGCGATCAATCCAGCGAAGGTCGATTTATCGTGTCTAGTCTAGACGCGATAAACCGACCGCCGAGTGCTTTCCCATCAACTCCGGTACTCCACCAGGGCGAGAGGCGCAGGTGGAGTCAATGGGAGAGCATCATCCGTCGACTTACCGCAGTGAAGACACCACGGTAAGTAGATCTAAATACGTCGACTTCAGCTATGTTATTCACGTAGCTGAAGTTGCATAACTTAGATCGATTCCCCCACTAGCGTAGATCAGGCCTTAGTTAAAGATCACTCCTAGCAAGCAACTAGTTTTTAACTGATCCTTTGGGGATTCACAAAAGACAGAGTGCTCTGTACACATCTATTATGTAACAGTTGTTGTGTATTTCAGTATAAAATGATACAAAAGCAGGAGGGAAGAAGTTGCAGCTTAAGGCACAACCTGTTCTTCCTCAACTGGAGTAGTGAATGAAAAGTGCTGATCTCCAGGTTGCAAGAAGAAAACCCCACTAACGGAGACAAAATTACAATGTTATACGGCAGGTTTTTCTTCCCACCAGGGCTTCCGAGTGAAGAGCTGCCGCATAGCCTATAATTCTAGTCTATCGGTGCTAAAAATAAACGTACTTCTTGCCAGTTACAGTGATTCACATTATGCTAATACAGTGCCTAGTGGTGAGAGGTTCTGAGTCCCTTCCGCACAGCGTCGAGCAACTTTTGGGAGAGGGCTCAGCACCTTGCACGATCGGGCCCACTGTCGGTTACTTCTGTACTGTGTTTCTAGCACCTGATCTTGTGATGTGCTGAGTGCTTCCTGTGAGTGGCCCTCGCACCTCCCCATTGCAGTCAAGGGGAATTGAGGGCACTCAGCAATGCACAGATAAGGACTTAATGCATAAGCGGGCAGAGTGGAGGCAGATACACACTATCCCTGCTGAGAAAGTGACTCATTCATGAATTTCTCTAAAAAGAACATTTATGAGACCCTCCCCCCGCTCAGCATTACTGCTGCCCAATCAAGCTCGAAACAAGAGCTGCTGGATCCGTTTGTAGAGGGAGCAGGATTGGGCCCAGTATGTTTTGGAATGATTTATGTGTGAGACGCTTACTTGCTACCAATGCAGGGATTTATTGCAGTTGTCTAATCCTGAGGCACAGTAAGTTTGTTTGGATTTCACTTCTATTGTGCGTGACACTGAGTGTCAGCACAGCCACATCAAGACCAAATTACTGGGTGCATTCAGTTCAGCTGGGCCATTTCGTGATGTCAGCTTGGAGGATGGTTCTATAGATGGGTGAAGTAAAAACAGCTGGTGTTTTCCTGTTTACTCATTCAGGCGTCCTCCTAGAAGTTCCGGAATGAAAACAAGTAGCCTTGACAAAATAGCATTTCTATTTATTTTATTGGAAACAATTTTAGTGATGGTGAAAGGGGCTGGGTTGACTGAAATCTACTGTCCATCATCAAAACAGGTATAGCACAGGCATTAGAAGTTCCCAACCTCACCCTACTAGTGACTCTGAGTGTGAGATACAGCTCAGCTCAGGAGGGGGACAGGGGAAAAAGGTGGCCTTACCATCCATTGGGACACCTGAGTTTTGAGGCAGGCTAGGACTCCTGGGGCCATTCTGGCAGCTGAGAATAGCTGGACTGCAGATGCACTGTGGCCATGCCCCCTTTCCCACAGCCATGCTCCTGACACACTGCTGTACTGGGGGCTGGAAAGGGCATAGGAGGTTTGTTCTGCTGGCTCAGTGCCACACACTTATACCAGGGAAATTCCTTATACCAGGGAAATTTCCAGCCAGGCTTCCCCATACTCTGTGGGAATCTCCAAGAAGCCAGTCAGGCCAGCCAGGGCCGGCGCAACCCATTAGGCGACCTAGGCGGTCGCCATGGGCGCTACTATTTGGACGGCGGCGACTGCGGCGGTATTTCGGCGGCGGGACCTTCCGCCGCCTCTGTGGGGGGAGGCATTTCAGAGCGGGACCTTCTGCCGCCTAGGGCCGCAGAAAAGCTGGCAGCGCTCCTGAGGCCAGCTGTCCTCCTGCTTTATGTTTCCAAAGGAGAAATGTGACTGAGAATTGGGGCAAATATTTTTTAACTCTGACGTGGTGAGAGTGTTTCTGTAGGTGAAAGGGTAGTTAGCTTTAGTCTCCCATGGCTAGTCAGTCTTTGGCCTCTTTGCTGAGACTGACGACAACCCGGAATGCAATTCTGGAAGCTGGACTGAAACCACTTATTTATTTCACACGAGCCTGCACATGGAGACCGCTTTTAATCACTAGCAAACCACTGACCTAGAAGTGCTGGGTTCTAAAAGCTTTTCCTGGAGCCACCCCATTCTCTAAAAAATAACATTTCTGACTGTTCAGGAGTAAGCAAGCTATGATATAAAATAAATGAGAAAAGATCTTCCATTTCCTGGGTTACCTGAGGCAGGACCAGCATCAAAGTAATGGATAAAATGAAAGGAAGGAAATATAGGCCCATCATCAGGACAGACTCTCTCAGTACCTCTGAAAATAAGGCCACAGATGTCTAAAGCTGGATTCTCAAATTCAGGCCTTGATCCAGCACAGCACTTAAACTCATGCTTAATGAAGCATGTCAGTAGTCCATTTGCCTTAAATGAGACTAGTTATGTGCTTAAAGTTAAACTCATGCTAAAGTGCTTTTGCTTTGCTGATTTGAGGCCTTAAAGGTTATTCCTGAAAATGTGGGCTTAATTCTATAAATCAGACCCCTCAAAGGGGAGCCCAAACCACAGACCTCTGCCATTTGAGCAGAGACAAACAGCTAATAATAGTAGGTCCCTTATTCTCTCTGTGGGCCAGCCACCTAGAGGACATCACCACACTCGCTCATATGCACAAAGTCAGAACATTCATAGATTCACCCTTTCAACTGTCAAGAGCTGAGATAAAAAATGTTGCTTTTTTCAGCCTGCTCCATCTTAAGTCAGACATAATGTGAAAAACGGTCCAAAATCTGCCAATTTTGACAAACAGATTTCAAGTGTCTGGAAGAATGCTTTGGACACAGTGTCTTCATATGAGCAGCCAGCCATCCAATGGGCCAGAGCAAAATGCACATTTGAGTTCAATCAATAAAAACATGAGAAATCACCTGTGATTCCTTTTAACTCTCATTTGATTGCTGGATTTCACTGCTCATTTACTGCTGTCCCAGGCCATAGCTCATCTGGCTCCTACATATGTCTGGTCCACAGTCCTGCTAGAGGTCTGCATTTACTATCATGAGAGTCAATGAAAAGAAAAAGAAAGAGCTCTGAAGAGAAGATTCTTGGAAATTTGGTGAGCGGAAACATGGTGAATCTTGCCAAAGATTTTTCTGAAAACTGGAAAAACAACAGGACTGGGACTGACTAGCTGTGGGATAAGGAAGCTTTTAGCTTTGACGTCTTCCATTCCACAGAAAGACACAGATACTGACACATTAATCTCTAGTGGGGTCACAAAGGGATCCTGTTGTTCATAGTACATCAGCAGCAAAAAATATTTTGGAAACACATTTTAACAGAACTCTTGAAGACAAAAAAATGCCAGAGTGGACATTTGGAGAACAGGGGACATAGAAAAGTAGGTCAACGGGCCTCTTCTGATCCTATCCGTCCCCTCCTCCGGTGGAACAATGAGGTCCAAATAACTGGGTTTACTAACTAGATACCATATGCAGGACCCAGCTATATGTATCAACACTACTGTTCTTCATGTCTTCTGGAACACAGAATACAGTAATGGCCTCTAGAGGACTCACAAAATATTGTAAAAGATACTACCCATATCCTATACACTACACTTCTGTTTTTCTGGAATAACCAAAGCCAGAGTAACATTTATCAAGGTTGCCCCTTGCAAAACTGTTAAACCAAAGATGTGTCCTTCTAGGTTGTCACAAAAAGTCACTTAGTTTTAACTGACTACTCACTTTTGCAGCACTGCAGATTGCAGCTGTTAAATTGGATCTGTATGTCTCTTGAGGTCTAGGGGAGCTTTGCCTAAGTAGGTGAACTCCTAGTTCTTACCAGTGTCTAATATCTGTGATTCCATAAGCCAAACCACTTTATTTTGCCTTCTGTCAGCTCAAAATAAGGTTTGATGGGATGAGCTGTAATGTGTAGAAATTTTTTTTCTCCAAGGCTGAGAGCTTGAATTCCAGATTTCAGTGCCAAAGGCATTGTTACAGTTTAGCAATAACCCCCACAAAATACGTGTACAATGGAAGCACTGAGCCCTGGTTTACATTTAAAATTTAGATTGACCTAGCTGTGTCTCTCAAGGGCATGAAAAATTTATACTCCTAATCCTCAGTGTAGACATCTCTAAGTCCATGGAAGAATTCTTCTGTTGACCTAGCTACCACCTCTCGGGAAGGTGGATTACCTACATCAACAGACAACCCCCTTCTGTTGATGTAGGAAACGTCTACACTACAGCGCTACTGTGGCATAGCTGCGGCATGCTGTAGATATGCCACGAGACAACTTTAACTGTGGCAGAGTGATCAAACAAAATTGTTGGGTGAAGGAAATGAGACACACGATATGAGACTAACACTGCTTACTGCTCATCATTTCTTTTGATGGGTCTTTGTTAAACTTTGAATAGTCTTGATTTTGCTGGCAATGAAGTCATGCCTCATTAGCATAAGAAGAAAATATCCTACAGTGGTGATGTGCATTTTTTTGGAGAGTTTATGACTTTTCCTTCAGCAGCTTCTTGCAAAGACGAGAGGCTACTGTGAAACAAGTTTCCTGAGTCCATGCTGTGACATTATTATTTGCAATTTGTGTATTCTGTGATTATTATTGATGATGTACTTTCATTATCATTATTATTGGGATTTTGCACAATACTGCCAAAAGGTAGCCTGGTTAATTCCAATATAACAATTAGGATAATAAAATGCTTCAAGGTTTAGATGAGTTTAATTTAGGATAATCTGTAACTTATAATGCAGGCAAACTGGCCTTAGAGACCAGGCTCAGAACAGAATAAAAACTAAGGATAGACAAACAAATTCAGGAAAAAATAAGGTTTTACACACATTGGGTCCTTTGTCTCTACCATAATATAAATCAAATATTTACTACTACTACACTAGTAATGCATAAGACTCCTCACAGTAATGTAGTGGCCTTTACAGTCTGCAGTAATGTAACAATGAAACCACACGCTCTCATGGCAAAGGAAGATGATCAAGCTCTCTTGAGAGCCTTCTGGTGTCTTGCAAAGGATCTACAGCATTTATAATGACCTCAGTACCACCATCTAGTGTCAGATCTTGGAAGGGCAAGGAAATTCACCAGGACAGGCTGTTGATTTCAAATTTGTGGATTTTGGAGGCGAAGAAGGTTGCATTTCTGAAATTCACTTTTCTTTGGGGACTTGTTCACTCTGCTTAAGTTTTCTACCTTTCACTCCCTGCATCTAATTTTGCCTATTTACACAATATTGTCTCATTGTTTCCTTGTACTCCCCTGTCTGCCTGTATTTGTCTGTTGTCTCTTGTCTTTTTACTTAGATTTAAAAGCTCTTTGAGGCACTCTTTGTACAGCACCTAACACAAAGGTTTGTTTCTGCTTTTTTTTTTAACTCTGGAAATTCAGGTCTTCTCTGCTCTGGAAGACTCTATGGCAAACAGAGTACCACTGAAATTATGACCTCACAAGAGAGAAGATACTGAAAGCTGAGCTACTGAGAGGAAAAGTGATTTGCAGTTAGAGGGCTGAATTGTGGATTAGGACATTTATACCATGGTCCTCAGTAGGGAGTGATTTTGAGCTGCATAGTTCTGCTGGTGCTTATCAGTGCACAAGATGGTCAACACTTCTGCCCCTCCCAGATTGCTTCTCAGGAGCATGGATTGCTGGCTTGGTTTCCCACGGTGCTGCCCAGTTCTTTGTAGTAATATTATGGCTCATGCTTGCACAGATGTATTGGACTGGGGAAAAACAGGTTCCCTATCTCTTTTTTTCACTCTAGTACTCCAATATAGAGCCAGGCTTAATCTGGCCATAAATGTAGTGCTGGAACCATGAATTTGTTCACCTTTGGTATCCAGTTAGCTAATGATATGCAGGAATGCATGACAGAAGAGGGGTAGCTGAATCAATGAGATGCAATGCTCACTATCAGTACCTGAAAATAGCACAACCACTGGAATATGAAAATAATGAAGATTTTTTGAAGATTTTTTCATTGATGGAGCAGATTGCAAGACTTCTTGTATCTGGAAATGGTGTTCCTAAAAGTTAAAGATTGCACATTTTGGGGGTAATCTCAGCCTCACTGAAACTCACTGAAAGAGAGTTTTGCTGTTGACTTCAGTGGAGCCAGGATTTCACACTTTATGTGACTGCTGTTACAATGATCAGGCATGCAGCAAGCAAGACAATGATTTTTGCTTTGAGGAGAAACATGCTATAGACGTTTCAAGAACTATTATTAATTTAAACATATAGAAAAGACAGAATTATGGGTTCTAAGGTGAGGTTTCCATGACTGTAATCTCTTTGGGGCAGGGACTGCATGTCTGCATCTCTCTCTCTCTCTCCCCGCCCCCCCTCTGTGGACAGAGTCTAGGACATTGGGAGCACTTACAAGATTACAAATACATAATGGGAATGTTATGTTAAAAATATCTCAGTTATTTCTAATTGATGAAAATATCCTGGTGTTTATACAAAGCTACAAAGTGACTCACAATGAAATGAAGTCATCAAAATACCAGACGTTTTTACATCCAAAACAGAGACAAGTGCCATATGTTCATAAAATAGTTTTCGCCTTAGGAAATGTTTATGAAGCGAATGAATAGATATTTTCCAAAAAGAGAAACTTGTGTAATATTATTTTCAGATAACAGAAGTATTTTTCCAGTAAGAGTAACTTTTTTCTTTTCACTTTGCTCATCACTTTCCATCAGAACACATGTACCATTCATAGACATATCACATTTTCATCTCTAAATATACTGAATGCACTGTCTACAATCACTGTCTGAAGTTCCTCTCCAGTGTGTGTGGGTCGATCACAGGATGACTATGAGCCACCAGTGTGTTGCATCTGTGAAAAAGGCAAATGCAATCCTAGGATGTATCAGGTGAGGCATTTCCACTGGAGATAGAGCAGTATTAATATTTTTGTACCAGGCACTGGTAAGACTGCATTTGGAATACTGTGTACAGTTCTGGTCACCTATGTTCAGGGAAGACGTATTTAAATTGGAACAGGTGCAGAGAAGAGCTACTAGGATGATCAGTGGAATGGAGGGCCTATCTTGTGAGAGGAGACTGGAAGAGCTTGGCTGTTGAGTTTTGCAAAAAGAAGGCGGAGAGGGGATATGATTGTTGTCTATAAATACAGTAGGAGATATAGACCAGGGAGGGTGAAGAGGTATTTAAGATAAAGGACAAAGTTGGCACAAGAACTCATGAATATAAACTGGCCATGAACAAACTGAGGCTGGAAATTAGAAGGTTTCTAACCATAGGCGTGGGGGGAGGGGAAGTTCTGATACAGCCTCCCAATGAGAGTTGTAGGGGCAAAAAACTTAATTAGTTTTAAGAGAGAGCTGGACAGTTTTGTGAATGTCATTATATGAAGGTGTTGCTTGTGATTGTAAGGGGCAGGACTCAGCAGCCTTGGGGCTCTCTTCTGGTTTATGTCTTATGTTCCTAAAGACTCATGCTTCAGGGCTTCAGCCAGCTACCTGTAGGGATCAGGAAGGGCTCGTCCTGCCAACGTATTCTGTTTTAAAAAAAAAATTATTATCCTTCTTCTGAAGCAACAGGGATAGCCACAGCTGGAAATGGGACACTGGAAGGTGGCGGCCAGTGCTCTGAGGTGGCACTGAGCATTCTTTTTCAGGTGTTTGGCTGGCTGGTTCTTGCTCAGAGTCTCATTGATCACCATATGTGGGGGTTGGAAGGAATTTCCTCTAGGTCAGATTGTCGGGCTTGTTTTTTGTTTTTGTTTTGGTCTTCCTCTGCAGCATGTCGGTAACTTGCCAGGATTATCTCACTTAATTGTTTCCCTGTCATTGCAGGGGCTTTGGGCATTGGTGCACCTTGGTCCCTCCTAGTCTCTCTGCCTGTGGCACACAATAGTCTAGTCTTCTGTAAGCTGTAATACTTTGGTCTAGTTTGGTTGTTGGGTTTAAGTTGTGGGTGCTGGGTGGTGTTGGTGTCCTCTGATGTACAGGAGGTCAGACTAGGTGATCTGGTGGTCCCTTTTGGCCTTAAATTCTATTACTCTAGGTCCACCTTAGACCCTCTCCAATCCAGTTTCTGCCCCTTTGCTCTCCAACAGTTTTTGCCAAAGTTTCCAATGACTGGTTCCTAACTAAAGTTCACAACCTCTGATCTATCCTCATCCTCTGATCTGTCAGGTGTTTGTGACACTGTTAACCATACTTTTTGTCTAACCCTGGCTTTCATGATGCTGTCCTCTCCTGGTTCTCTTCCTACCTCTTTAATCACTTCTTCAGTGTGTCCTGTAGAGCAGGGGTGGGCAAACTACGGCCCGCGGGCCACATCTGGCCCGCGGTACCGTCCTGCCCGGCCCCTGAGCTCCTGGCCCGGGAGGCTAGCTCCCAGCTCCTCCCCTGCTGTCTCCCTTCCCCCACAGCCTCAGCTCGCTTGCTCCACTGCCGGCACAATGCTCTGGGCAGCAGGGCTGTGAGCTCCTGGGGCAGCGCAGCTGCAGAGCCCAGCCTGACCCAGTGCTCCAGGCGGGGGGGCAGGGAGGAGGGGGGTTGGATAGAGGGCAGGAGAGGTCGGGGTGGTGGTCAGGGAGTAGCGGTGTGGATGGTGGTCTGGGGGGAAACGGGGTTGAATGGGAGCAGGGGTCCCAGGGGGAAGGTCAGGAAGGAGGGGGGGTTGGATGGGGTGGCGGGGGGCAGTCATGGGTAGGGGATCCGGGGGCAGTCAGGGGACAGGGAGAAGGTTGGATGGGGCAGGGGTCCAGGGACCATCAGGAATGAGAGGAGGGGTTGGATGGGGTGGCGGGAGTCCGGGGGCAGTCATGGGACAGGGAGCGGGGGTGTGTGGATGTGGCAGGGGTCCCAGATGGGCTGTCAGGGAACAGGGAGGGTTGGATGGGGCAGGAGTCCCGGGGGGGGGGCAGATAGGAGGTGGGGGCCGGGCCACGACCCCCTCCCTTAACCGGCCCTCCATACAATTTACGAAACCCGATGTGGCCCTCAGGCCAAAAAGTTTGCCTGCCCCTGCTGTAGAGAATTCTCCTCATCTACCCTCCAACTTTCTGTGGGAGTTCAAAGGGCTCTGCCATTGGTCCCCTTCTCTTCTTTCTACACCTTACCTCTGGGTAATCTCATCTGCAAACACAAATTCAACTACAAATTCAGCCTCTTTGCTGATGATTCACAGGTATACCTTTCTCTTCCAGACCTGTCTCCTTGTGTCCAAACTAAAATCTCAGCCTGTATCCGACATCTCTTTGTGAATGTCTAGCCATCAGCTTGAGCTCAACAAAGCTAAAACAGAGCTCCTAATCTCCACCTCCCACAGCCTCCCCACTACTTCCTTTCTTGATCACTGTGGACAATGCCATTAGCCTGCCTGTCACTCAGGCCCATTACTTGGGCATTGTCTTCGATTCACACCTCCCTCTAGGTCTTCACATCCAGGCTATGTCTACATCTTGTCAATTCTTTCTGCATAACAGCTCTAAGATAGGGCCTTTCCTATCCATCTACACAGCTTAAACTCTCATCCGAGAACTCATCATTTCACGTATCGATTACTGCAACATCTGTCTCTGCGGCCTTGACAAATGCAGCCTTGCCCTGCTCAGATCCATTTGGAATTCTGATGTAGCCCATCATTTTACCATGTTCTCCCTCTATTTGCATCCCTTCACTGGCTCCCATTTCTCTACTGCATCAAATATAAGCTGCTTGTCTTTATTTTCAAGGCCCTTCATGACCTATCCCCAACCTACCTGTCATGTCTTATTCACTACTGAGCTGTCAGTACTTCCCTCTGATCACCTTGTGATGCCAGCCTCCATTGCCTACTTGTCAAATTTTCAATCAAGCACCTTCGTGCTTTCTCCCAAGCTACCCTCAGGCTTGGGAGGAGCTCCCCATAAACATCCACAAAGCTGCCTTACTATCTTCCTTCTAATTCTTCCTTTGCTCTCTCCATTGCTGTGATGCTTACAGAAAAACTTGACAATGGCTAGGCTCTTGGTGTCCTGAGACTCCGGCCTATCATGCTGACTCCTTGTACTCTCCAATCTGTCTGTGTGCATCCGCCATCTCTTGTCTTAAACTTACATTGTAAGCTCTTTGGGGAGGGGCCATCTTTTTGATGTTTGTACAGTGCTTAGCACAAGAAGGATCCTGGCCCATGACTGGGGCTCCTAGGTGCTATAACAACATAAATAAATAACTGACAAATGAAGATGTCTTGGTAACCGATTGTACATGCAGTGAGAAATATGGGGAACTACATGTCAGAAAACTCGCTGAGTGTTACACTCAGCAAAAATGCAAATCAAATCGGATCAGATTCCGACACCCTTACTCCTACTGAGCATGCACAGTCCCAGGGAAGCCAGTGGGGCCACACATGGAGTCAAATGCTACTCAGGGCTCACACTTCCTTCCTGAAAGATTGGATCCCGAGAGCCATTGAATTCAACGGGAACAGCAGGCCCTGAGCACTCTTTGGAGTTTCTGAGCGCTGCTGACTCCAATTAAAGTCCATGGGAGTTGAGAGTGATCAGGATTGACCCCTGATACCAAGCATTCTCTGACTTTGGGTAGCTTTCAGCTGGCAGGCCCTTTCTGCACCTGTTCCTGAGGGACCTTTCCGTATGTAAATATATGAAGGTTACTTATTTTCAGTTTTAATTATTTGTGTTGCTTATTGAAAGTAAGAATGTAGCTGTTAATAGGCATTTGTTTGAAGTGCGGCTTCCCCTCCAATGGAAATGCCAAAGATAAAGAGCAGCAGCCACATTCATTCCTGAGTGTGCTTTAGGTGCCCACCAAAGTGGTGGAAACAAGCACCTGCAAGCAGGAGAGACCCTGCGGGAGAAGGGAAGCTAGAGATAGTGGCAGGAAGAGATCTATCATGGGACCAAACCAGTAAAATAATGGTAGGGGATGATTTTTTTAGTATACTGGAAAGATTGTTCATTTGTATTTCATTTGCAAAGCTTCCTGGCTTTTGAAATCATTCCTTCAGTGTACATATGCAAATAACATTATATTGCGTAATGTGGTGACACATACATTGTATGGAAAGGAAACCTTCTAAAGGCTAAAAATAAGCACGCATATCCTGTGGGATTGCCCAGCTACATGGCCAGTTTGTGAATTAACGTTGCTTGGTACTCAATATTGGCCTTAATGCCCATGTACAATGAACGCCTCATCTTTACAAATATTTCAGGGCCACTGACAAAAATACTGTTTGTATCCTAGGAGCTCCTAGAGTCCCCAACCAAAAAACGTGCTTGACGATGTGCTTCACTTTAAGTACCTGGGTAATCCCCTGGACTTCAGACACTTATAGTAAGGCATGTGCTTAAGTGCTTTGCTGGATCGAGGCCCACTTGCATGTGGCGTTTTACAAACATAGTGAGAGACAGTCCCTGCCCTGAAGACTTTACATTCGGAATAGGTGAGACAACAGATGGAAAAGGAAACAGAGGCACAGAGAGGTGAAGGGACTTGCCCAAGGTCACAAAGCACATAAGTGGCAGAGCTGGAAATGAATCTAACCTTTCCAGTGCCCCTTCCACCAGCCCATGCTGCATCTCTCAATATTAGGTGGCTCTTTTAGAGGAAATTGGGTAATTTCTTTATTTGGTTCCTGTTCCATACCTCAAAGAGGCAGAACGTCTCCCTGAACTCCATATTTAGCAGAGGCACTTTGCCTGGTATATGGAGCCTCTTCCCCCTTATGTATCAATCCTGCTTTGCAGGCTCTTGTAGAGAGGGGCCTATCTTTTTCTCCCTTTGGAGGACAATTTGCTCCCAGGAGAGTGGAAATGGAATAGTCTCTGTGTTCCCCTCAGTGCAAGGGAGTGAAATTCTACCTGGCCTGTATATGGATGGCACAAGCCTCCTTACAGTCTTCCCTTTTCACTGTTTGTCCGCCCAAGGGCCAGGCACAGTCCCAATATGAATAATGAAACAATGACATTAGGGAAAAGAGATGGGCCTTTTTCACTGGGGTCTGTGAGCCTTGTTTGTACCAAGTGCATATAACATGAACAGTTACAATTTCAGGTAGATAAGGAGAAAGGGTGGGGGAAAGGTAAACAATTCCATGGGATTGAATTTGATTGGCTTTACAGCTAGGCGATTCTTCCTCATCTGGACATCAGCATACACAAGAATGATCTGTGTTGCAGTATTATGAAATAAACAGCTCTAGCTGACCACAACTGCTTTGCCTTTTTCATCACGGACGGGGTGCCGTAGAGGGGAAAACACCCCAAACACATCCGATAAAATATTGTTCCCTGAATGGTAGCGCTGCTGCTGCTGCAGCTTCAGAGGCAGCGCAGTGCTGAGCTGGCAAGGCTCCTCTCCTTGTTCATAGAGAATGGCAGGGGTGGAGGATCTCAGGCTGCTTCTGCTGTCAGTCAGCTGGGATGACGCTGGCTCTGGGCATGCTGTGGGGGATAGAGGATGCCAAGGGACTGGCTCTGGGAGAGGGGGTGCCAAAGAGCTGGCTCTGGGGTGCTGGTTCCAGGGAAGGGGTGATGGTGGCCTGCGGAACAGCATTGCCATGCCAGGCATGTTTTACTGCACAGCCTGTTCAGGCTCCACCCAGGAGCCCAAACTTTCCTGCCCTCTCCTAGTAACACCTGAGGCGACACAGGGTGGGGCCAGGCTGGCTCAGTCCCAGGCATCTGTCCAGAGTGAAGGGCCCAGCCCGGCCACAAGGGGGTGTTAGTGCAGAGTGGAGGGATCATGCAGAAAAGTACTAATCCCGCCCAGCAATTCAACTTCATGTCTCAGTATCAGACCTGGTAAGGCCCCTCCCCCACCCCCTTTGACCCACCCGACTGCAGCACCTAAATCCTCTTCCCCAATCTCCTCCCTCTGCTAGAGTCTCTGCTCCCCAAACACCTTTATCCCACGCCCCTAAACTGCACCTTCTGCAGCCTCCATACCAGCCGCTGATACGATTTGGTAAAATTTCAGGAAATATTCAGTAAATTTTTTAGACTTCACCTTCTCCCCCTTCCAGCCCCTCACCCCCCAGCTTGAGACCCCATGTGACACCTCTGGTCACTGAGCCAAGTAATACTTGAATAAACACAAAGTGTCTCTGGGAAGAGTACCCCACACACTAGTGCCAAGTGACAGAAGCAAGAATTGAAAGGTAGAAATGAGAGAGAGGAACAGAAGGGAATGTTAGTTAATACAGGGGAGAAAAGCAGGAAGAGCCAGTCCTAGGGGAAGTGCAAATTGTAGGGTTGATACTCTCTTGACATCCAAAGTGCTGGAAGGACTTGATGATAATAAAGTAAGATTTTCTTTTTTAATTGGTAGATATTTAAGGAGCCTCACAGAGCAGGGAGTTGGTGTGTGTGTGTGTGTGTGTGTGTGTGTGTGTGTGTGTGTGTGTGTGTGTGTGTGTGTGTGTGTGTGTGTGTGTGTGTGTGTGTGTGAAAAATCCCCCCCACCCTCCAGAATTGGTATGAAAGGAACACTCTCTGCCTTGTTAAAACTTCCCAAATTCTTAACAAGAAAGTAGCCAAAGTCATATAACTATTTCCTTCCACATGGCTGTAATCAATTACTTAGATACAACTACTGAGGTGATATCCTAGGAGATTAAGAGAAAAAAAAAATGGATAATACATGTGAGCAAATCTGGACTATCAAACATGAAATCTGCATGGGCATCAGTTTATTTTTACTGACCATCTGAGCAGGGTGGGAAATGGTCTCTGGATTTTTATTTGTATGTATACAATGATATCTTGGAACACTACTACAAATGTTTTAGAGACTGCCTAAAATATTGTAGAGAACTGTACTTCAGCACTGGTATTTTTATAAGTCTTCCAGCAACAAGGTGTATGCAGAACTCTAGCTTGGGTATGGAAAGTTGAAGGCCAAACATCTAAGTACAAGGTGACTGTGATGAGGTGTTCACAACAGTCCCTGGTGGCCAGGGGCAGCAGGTTTGTATAATTTTTGGTGGTGCCCAGAACAGGTCCAAGTCCTGCCCCCACACACCTGCCTTGTAAGCCCATATACATTTTTTTTTAAATCATGCAAACATGTGAGGGCTTCGCATGGGGCTAGTGATGAGGGGTTTGGGGTGTGGGAGGGGCTCAGGCAGAGGGTTGGGGTGCAGGGGTGAGAGCTATGGGGTAGGGTCAGGGATGAGGGATTCATGATGCCAGAGGGGGCTCAGGGCTGGGGCTGAGGGGTTTGGGTGTGGAAGGGGCTCAGGGTTAGGGCAGAGGGTTGGGGTGCAGGGGGGTGAGAGCTCTGGCTAGGGATGTGGACTCTGGGGCGGGGTGGGGCGGGGCTGGGGATTAGGAGTTTGGGGTGCAGGCAAGCTTCCCTTGGGGTGGGGCCAGAGAGGAGGACTCCCCCCTCTCCATTCCCTGGCAGCACACTCACCTTGCACCACTGTCACTGCACATGCTCCTAGGGCCCCTCTCAGGTTCAGGAAGCCCCCTAGCCTCCCCTGTGGTGGGTGCCAGGAGGGGGCTGCCATTGCATATGCACCTTCTCCCCTGCTGCTGCCCCTCACTGTAGCCTTATTAGGGATGGGGCTGCCTCTTTCCCAGTGTGGGGTAGGAGTAGTGACTGCAGGTGGGGGGCCCCTTGTGCTGGTGGAGGGTACCACTGGAAAAGGGAAGGGTCCGAGGCAGAAGGGCAGGGTCAGGGTCAGCCTGCCCTGGCACTAGTGGTTGGGGGGCACTAGGACCCCATGGTGGCAGTTGATGTCAGGAGCCGGCAGAGCGGGGAGCAAGTGGGGGCCAGAGGATACTTGGGGGAGGCGTGCAGGGGAGGGGCAGGCAGGACTGGGGAGAGACCCAGCCCCAAGCATTGATGGATCTGGGCCCCCAGGCCCTGAATATTGCTGGAGCCTGGGCACCACGGACCCATATAACTCGCTGCCCCTGCTGGTGGCTAGGTGCATACGTGGCCAATTAACCACTTAAATTGCACCTGGAGGAGATCCAGGCCTATCTGAACAAGAAACCCAGCTGGGAAACAGTAGGCTGGACTATAAAGCCAGGAACTTTGCAGCAGAAGTGGGGTGCAGGGAGAGAGTCTGCAGTTACTCTCTGGGAGCACAGAATAGGGGAGGTGAAAACCCAAGAGGAAGAATAAACCCTGGGGTTCTAGCCCTGGAAGAAGGGTCAACCCCAAAGGAGCTGTGGTAAAAGAATGCCTGAGAGGGCTAGGTAGGAAGAAGCCCAGGGAAACACCAGCAAAGGGTAGGACTGTGTGAACCTTGGCTGCTTGTTATAGGGTCCTTGGGCTGGAATCCAGTGAAGAGGGCAGGCCTGGGTTCCCCTACCAGCCACTGGGAAGTGGCACAGGAGCTTTGGAGATGCTAACTGAGCAGCTGGGTCCAAAGAGACTTCGTTACCCCAGAAAGGGAGGACTATATAGTGAGCTGGCCAAGGGGCCGAGCCATGAAAAGGGAGCACCCTGAGTCGTGAAGAGAGAGAGAAGGGTCACAGCTTGAATAACCTATGAAAGAGGGCACCAGGACGGGCGAGAACTGATCCTTAAGGAGATGCCCCCGGCAGTGAGTGAACCCCATCACAGTGACATGTAAGGATTGAGGCAAGTTCTGTTGCTAATATAGAAACAAGGTGTCTTGTGACAGCAGGAACAGGTGCCTCCAAACAAATTCAATCCTGACAAAAAAATTGCAGTTTATTATGCTGCAAATATCTTACAGGCATCAGACAACAATAAAACAGCACTGGGAAGAAATGGCCTTAAAAGAAAAATACAGCTGTATGTCATCAGCAGGCAGAGAGAGAGAGCCTCATTATGCAAATGGCTCGAATCCCAGAGCATCAGCATAGAGCTCAGACACAGTGTTGAGCTGAGAATGAACCCCAATGGAATGCTACGAATTCCTGGGGAACTTCCAGGTCTCTGTTTACGGACAGAAGATGAGAAATTGCTCACCGAGCAGAGATACGCGTCTGTTGAAAATTTAGGCAGTAATTTGAATACCCCCAAACAAGGAGAACCTGCAGAGCTGTGGGATATTATATTATCCTATCCAACTGTGAAACTCCACCCATGAAAAAGATTTGGATAAAGATCACTTAATATAAAACTTTTGGTGGGCACGAAGATGAAGAAAAATAGGAAATATCTATTGAGAAAACAGATTCTTTGAATGCCACAAATTTTAAAAAATGTGACCCAGAAAACTCAAAAATATTAAGATACTCAAACTATATATTCCCTGAAAAATGTTCTTAAAGCTCTTTTTATTTAAAATCCTGCTACCTGATAAAAGATTTAGAGGTGTCTGTCTGATGATTGGTAGTTAAACATTATTTAGAAACTATCTATCTTCAGTTTTTGAAATAACATTCTAGTCCATTTTTCCCTGAAGATATTTTCCATCCAGAAATGGGTAACAGGGACCCCATCTTTACCATGACCAAGCTCAGTCACTGCTGACTATGGAAAGCCAAATCCAAACCAGAGCCAATAAATGCCAAATTTTCCAATTGACCCAGTCATCAATACCATATATGTCTATTATTGCTGATATAAGTTCTCTGTGGGTCCCAGCCTGCATTAAATGCTTCCTGAGAGATGCCAGGATCAGTGGGACTTGAGGGCATTCAGTCTCTCTCAGGATCCAGTCCTCTAAAGGGAGGAGCAAAATTTTCTGCTTAAAGGACCTTTGTTTTTCTCTTAGTCAATCTGGTGATTTTGCTGCCTGAATCTGCCCTGACTCTGTTAGAGTCCCAAGAATGAATCATAGATATTCTTGGATCCCAAGACTAATCACACTGTATTAAGTTCTGATCCCAAAGTAGCTGGGTGTCCTCAGGTGCCATTGAAATCACTGGGTGTTGCAGGTGCTCAACACCTGCAGGATCAAGCCCTTCATTTTGAACAACTTTAGGGTGCACAAATGCCCTATAGGAGAAGCTGAATTGCTTTGAACTCATCTTAGTCCACAATTATGGACTTACGGGTGGTAGGTGTGCCCTCCTCTGCCAGCTGATATTGCTTCATCCAAGATGACAGTTGGATGTTTTAACCACAACGTACATAAGTTTCTCTGAAAACAAATGCTCTCAGTCTTTTTAAGTGATATTTTGCAATCATGAGAAGAAACTGAATTTCACTTCATTTCCAAACACGTCAGGCGCTCATTCACAAGAAAAGCTGATAACAAAAGGATATCAACTCTGAAAGGGAATGGCTGAGCTATTACCTTGGCAGAGAAAACAATTCTGCAATGCTTGTGTCAAAGTCTTGGCACAATGTCCAAAAAGTAGGTCTGTTGTGGTAAAATACACTGTGTTGCTATGCTGGTTTGCACTGGCTTGTTTTGTGTTGGACAAAATGTATGTAGGATTTAGAGGACTTTAAAGGCTAAACTTTGTTAAAAAATATGTCTATAGCAAAGACATCCCTGCTGAAGAAACAGGTAGATGTGGATGCATAAGTCTCACTGTGGGCCAGAGCCAAAGCCCACTGAAGTCAGTGAGGCTCTGTCCATTGATTTCAAAGGGCTTTGGACCAGGCTCTGTATGCACAATTATGGATCTGGAGCACAGAGCTGCAGAGTTTGTGCATGTAGTTTATTTCATTGGGTGTGCACCTGTAGCAGCATGGTCATGTCTCTTAGGAGCAGAGATCGTCTCACCTTTATTTAGCATCTTGCTGGGGTGCAAACTAAAACCAGCCCTTTGTGGCCAAAGAGCAAAACCACAATAAATAGCTTTTCACAGCCAGAGTTCAAACAAATAAAATGAATCAGGTTTCCCATATCCAGTCTTTCCAGTAATAGCCTTTAACCAGAGTCTTTCACTGGTCTCTTGTCTGTCTATTTCGCTTTTAGTTCAGCTCCTAGGACAACAACATCCTCTTTCTTCTCCTCTCATACAGCGATTTCCTGATTGGGAATCAGCACCAGCTGATTACAGCCCTATTTCTCCAATGGTAGTTTCTCTGCAATTCTTTCAGTGACTACAGACATCTCTCACTCATTGCTCAGGAACAGAGTTTTAATTCCAATTTATAGGGGTTTTGTAAACGTTGTTACAGAAGGTTAAGTGCTTATGTTTTTTTTTAAGATAGGTTCCTAAAAGGCAAATTGCAGAAAACCTCACTCTGCAATGGGAAAATGTTTCGTAGCTGGTAAATATATTGAGTCCTTTACACTAAGGGTACGTCTTCACTACCTGCCGGATCGGCAGGTAGTGATCGATCGATTGGGGATTGATTTATCGTGTCTAGTGTAGACGCGATAAATCGATCCCTGATCGCTCTGCCATCGACTCCGGAACTCCACTGCGGCAAGAGGCAGAAGCGGAGTCGACAGGGGAGTGGCGGCAGTTGATCCCACGTGAGGATGGGAGGTAAGTCGAACTAAGATTCGTCGACTTCAGGTATGCTATTCTCGTAGCTGAAGTTACGTATCTTAGGTTGATCCCCCTCCTAGTGTAGACCAGGCCTAAGACCATTCTACTTTGGTAGTGTAAAGGGGCTTTAAGTGAACTGAGAATCAGGCCCTCAGGCAAGTTACCAACTCTAATTTTATTGTGTGTCTTGCAATATTTGGTATTTTTCTTAAAGCTGGAGGCATGTGACTAGGTGAGAATTTCATCTTTCATTTAAAAACGAGGATGCTTCTAGCCCCCATGGTTATGGAGAAAAGCTTGAAAACCTGAAGCAAGTGCACCTAATGGCTCAGAAACCTGTAGGCAAATAAAAAGCACCCAATATGTGTTTGTCTTAAAAATCATGACTAAAAAAAAATCCCATGATTTTTGTGTCCAAATGAATACCTGGGGCAGGCAATGCTTGGGGTTGGCAGTATCATTGCAATATCTACAGGAAAGTAAGCTTTTAACAGACATTGCTGCAAATTTAACAATGATTATTAACACAGTGCTCAACATTTGTAAACAAATACAATTCTTAGATTTTAAACTCTTTTTGAGCACACAGTGCGTATCATTACAGGGCCTGATCCTGGCCAGATCCTTGGTGGGAGGGGGTGATACTGTAACAAAAATTACAGGTTGAGCTGATAGCACTGCCTATGATAAAGGTTGCCTAACAGTTTCCATTGCAAGACCCTCTTTTCAGTTGCTTATAATTTTGCCAGACTTTTTTAAAAAGCTTCACCAGAAACAATTCTGCTGTTTCTCAGTATCAGAATAGGGAAAAACATGTTTTGCCCATGTTGAAAAATGCTTTCAACTGTTTACTTGAGAAGCTCTAGCATTTTCATGCTTTTGTAGCAGGAACTTGAAATTTGGCCAGGCAATTGCCCTGGTGTCAGGAATGTGCCTGAAGGTGGTCTTTGTTCAGAGCCAGAGCAGTAAGAAAGGGATTCTGGACATTTTTCAGTAAGTTAACTTCACCATATGCAGGCATCAGTTTTCTAATGGGCCTTTCCTTTTGTATAAAAAGGTTCCGGAAGATTTAAGACAGTCCAGAAATAAACCAGAGTCTTCAGGAGCTAGGTGGTTGTTCTCAGACTTATTCATGCTTCTTAAAATGGAGACATTCTTATGGGCTACATACCTTCCAGAATTCCCTAATCCAAATTTAACTAGGGCTGGTCATGAACTTTTCAAACAAAACTTTTTCTTTAGAAAAATGCCAGTTTGTCAAAACCAAAAGTGTTTGCAAGAAGGGTTGGTTTTGACAAATTTCCCATTTTGTAAAATGTTGAGAAAAAATTATCTAAATGCCCTGTTTTGGAATTTTCAAAGCAAAATAAGTTAACTTTTCATTTAGAAATGTTATTTATAGAAAAAATGTTAAAATCAAAATGTACCATTTGGACTGACCCAATTAGAATTTTGTTTCTTAGGTGTAGTTTGCAAAAATGTGAGATTTTGACTTTTGGGTCCAATTCAGGACAGGAAATATTGCTGAAAACTCAAATTCTCACAGGATGGAAAAAACATTTCCCATCCAGGTCTAGATTTAACACCTTCCTTGCAGCGACTGTAATGCTAAGATACACGGGAAAGGAATATTAAAAGAACGTTAAGGAGACTAAATGGAAAATTTACTTGTCACTCAAAATACAACGTGTTGTTTCATTCGCATAGACCCTTTGTAGCTGGGCTAGCTCTTTTATCGGAATGAAGGGCATTACATTTATTAGAACGAAATTTCTACCTTGAAGCCACTGCCACCATTCACCTCTTTCCAGGCCACTTTGAGTTTGGTTCTGCCCTCCTGTGTGTTGCCTACCCCTTCAATGTTATTGTCATCCGTAAAGAAACATTTAAGAAAGAAAAGGCAGAAGCAACTACAGAGGGAGCAAAGAGGTTCTTTGGTTTTTTTTATTTTAGTTGGCCAAGAAGCCTCTGGAAAAACTATAAAGCATCCAGGCTTGAGAGAAAATTAAAATGAGTCATCCTGGAAGACAGTTAGATGCACAAACATTATGACAGAAGCAGCTCCATGGGTCATCTAGTAGTCCTCCATGGATCAGTGGTTGTTGGACCACAGTTTTAGACCCTCTGAGCTGGATGGCTGCAATACTTTTTGGTAACCTGTAGAGTGTTTACACTTCACAGTCTTGACAACTATTGGGAAAGAAGGTCAGGATGACTGTATGATCAGAACGACTCTCTTCAGACATGAGAACAAACCCCAGAGTTTATGACTTGCTCAGAAATGCTTGGCACTTATGTAGTGCCAACACTAGAAAGTAGCTCTTTAAAGTTCTTGAGGAACATGATATGTGGTTGCTTTATAATGTCAAATGTTTCTTGGTATAGGATACATCAGTTGGCAAAATGAAAAGCCATAATTGCCCCCTCCCCCAATTACTCCCCACCCAGCAGTATTATTAGTACTGGACAACAATCCCTTCAGTTTGTCATTATCTTGGAAACTGCTGTGCAAGTTTATTTGCCAACATAATGGTTCTGGCTTTGATTTAGATTAGGGTTATCATCATCATTTTGTTCTCCAAGACTTACAGCCTGATTGTAAGAGGTGCATCTACAACTTGCATTGAAGTCAATCTTCTGAAAATCAGACCCTCACGTCATTTTGTGCATCACATTGTGCTGTCATGCCTTTATGTTATGATGCAAAGTGAGGGAGAGCTGGGTGATCAAATTCACTAAATTATTTGACTTAATTGTGAATTAAATCCCTTTTTCTGATTGTTAAATGTGTGCCAACAGTGATTTTTATGAATCTCTTTGTAAGCGATTAACAAATCTTTTGCACAAAATGTTTCCACCTTAGGGTAACTGTTCAGAGCGGCTAGTCATAATTCATTATTCCCTATTTGAACTGGTCCCCTAAGTCACATTGTAATGTTCAGTTCCCTGGGGGGACTGAAGAAGAGAAATTGATGTTATTACTTCTAATGTAATAAGATACTGCAGGTCCTAAAAGGGAAGCTGGGTATTTTCAAAAAGCTGTCTTTGCTACTCCAGACAGGCAACTAGCAGCAGCAGGAGGGAGAAGAAAATACAGTATGTGTTCAACAATTGCGAACAATGACAGCTTGGGCATGTGATTAGTCTTCTGTTGATAAACTGGTGCAACTTGTCTCATATAATCAGCAGGTGGCAGGGCTGGCCTTACCATGAGGCGAACTGAGATGGCTGCCTCAAGTGCCAGACTGTGGGAGAGGGTGCCACTAGGACCCAGAGTGTAGAAAATTGTGTCTGCTGCTGTACCTCTCTAGCACCCCCCGGAGCCTGGACTGATTAACACCAGCTTCTCAGGGAGTTTCCTGTTTCCTGCTGCTTCCCTGAACCCACTTGAGGAGAACAGGCAGTCAGCTGAAGTAGTAGGAGCCAGTTAGGCCCTTAATGACAAGTTTCAGAGTAACAGCCGTGTTAGTCTGTATCCGCAAAAAGAAGAACAGGAGTACTTGTGGCACCTTAGAGACTAACAAATTTATTAGAGCATAAGCTTTCGTGGACTACAGCCCACTTCTTCGGATGCATATAGAATGGAACATATAATGAGGAGATATATATACACACATACAGAGAGCATAAACAGGTGGGAGTTGTCTTACTAACTCTGAGAGGCCAATTAATTAAGAGAAAAAAAAAAAAAAAAAAAAAAAAAACTTTTGAAGTGATAATCAAGCTAGCCGAGTACAGACAGTGTGATAAGAAGTGTGAGAGTACTTACAAGGGGAGATAGTCAACGTTTGTAATGGCTCAGCCATTCCCAGTCCTTATTCAAACCGGAGTTGATTAAGGACTGGGAATGGCTGAGCCATTACAAACGTTGACTATCTCCCCTTGTAAGTACTCTCACACTTCTTATCACACTGTCTGTACTCGGCTAGCTTGATTATCACTTCAAAAGTTTTTTTTTTTTTTTTTTTTTTTTTTTTTTTTTCTCTTAATTAATTGGCCTCTCAGAGTTAGTAAGACAACTCCCACCTGTTTATGCTCTCTGTATGTGTGTATATATATCTCCTCATTATATGTTCCATTCTATATGCATCCGAAGAAGTGGGCTGTAGTCCACAAAAGCTTATGCTCTAATAAATTTGTTAGTCTCTAAGGTGGCACAAGTACTCCTGTTCTTCTTTAGGCCCTTAAGACACTGATATCTTCCCTCCCTCAGGCCCTGCTACCAGCCTGCTTATTTGTCCCCTTCAATTGAGTGTTGAGAGCCCTATAGCTAGCACAGAACAGCAGTCATGAGTGAAAGAAGAAAACGCCCCTCTGGGGCAGCATTCAGAAGAAGAAAGAAAGCAAAGGAAGCTTTTCTATCTTAGCAGGAAGGATCTCTCCTGAGATACATAGACACAAATGTTCACGGTGAGCCTTCCGGCCGCAGTGAGGATGTGAGTGGTGAGGAGATGCCTGATCTTCCAGTTAGTCAGAGTGTAGGTGACTTGGCAGCTACTGCAGCATCCATATCTCCATCTCAAATGGATGTAACCATGTACATTCCTAAAGAAAAGTGTAGATCAGAGAAGAGTGTGGTGGAGGCGCAAGAAACAACTGCTGCTGAGTTTAGTTCCTTAAGTCTAGATGATCCAGGACTGTGGACCCACTTGAACAGTAGCCTGAGGGACTTCCTTGTTCTGAATGGGCCACAGCAAGTGAAAAACTTCATGTTCCCCAAAGACAATGAAAATAGAAGTTTCCATCCAACACATTACTGGCGTGAAATCCCCAACGGTGACAAAGTCACCTTACTGGTCAGATGAGGGATTTCAAAATGTTCTGAAGAGTGCACAGAAGTTGGCAGAGGAACTTCACATTGAAGCTACTTTCCCACCCATTCAAGAATACAAGAGTCATAGAAGAAAACAATATTTTGATTACGAGGCACGGGATAATCCCATAAGAGACCCCAAATAACAATTCAAAGTTGAATTCTTTAACCAGGTGCTAGATTGTGCAATACAGTCAGTTGAAGAACATTTCATGCAGCTCAAGGAACACAGCAGTATATTTGGGATGTTATATGATATTCCAAAACTTCTCACTATACCTGAAGAAGACCTACACCAGCAACGCATGGCACTAGAGACAGTGTTGACAAATGATGACATGTACGATATTGATGCAAGTGATTTAGGTGATGAACTGAAAGCCCTTTCAAGATAATTTGCAGAATCAACTCCAAAGGCTGTTCTGGAATATATATATATATATATGCAAAAATAAGATGACCACCCTCTTTCCAAATGCTTTTGTTGCTCTGCGCATACTTCTCACATTTCCTGTAACAGTTGCCAGTGGAGAACGCAGCTTCTCCAAGCTGAAGTTAATAAAAACACATCTACGTGCCACAATGACACAGGAGAGGCTGGTCGGCCTTGCAACCATCTCAATAGAGCATGAGCTGGCCCAGACCATGGACCTTCAGGAAGCAGTTCAAATCTTTGCAACCAAGAAGGCACGGAAAGGACCACTTTGATTATTCAAAGAGATAAAAATGCCAGTGTTTACTATGCAGACAAGAAAAGTTACATTTGCTGTTCAGGCATTTGAAAGTTAAGTGTTACTTAAAATTTTTGAACAAGGCATTTTAAGTTGTTAGTTCTCCTTTATTGGGGTAGGTAGCAGAGCAGTACCATGAGAGGAGTAGAACAGGAAGAAGGCAGAATTGAGACCTTTCAAAGTTTTGGCCCAAGTGAGGGGGCATGGGGGTGTCATTTGAGCTCCCCACCTCAGGTGCCAAAATGTTGTGGGCTGGCCCTGGCAGGTGGTTCAGCATAGACTTGATCCCCATTAGCCAGATGACTTGTCTGTGCAAAGTCAGTCATAGTGGAGTATATACCTAGGAAAATCAGGGTGAACAACCACATGACTTGGGTGGAGAGGGCCTGGTTTCAACAGAGGTCAGTGTGTTATGGCAAGTGCAGCCAGGGGTGTTGCAGAGCAGTGCCTGCAACATCACAGTACATTCAGAATTACCTTTCCTCACCACCCCGAAGGGCCTTCACAGCAGCACTCAGATAGCCAAAATTAGCTCCATTTCCACCCCAAAGCCTTTTTACTGGCTGCTATACCTGTCTAAAGATGATGCACTTGACTTGTACCCTTCTACTGAGTGTTTGTGGTGATAATGTGCTCGAAGGTGGTCAGGTACACCTCCCGGTCACCACTGCTGTCCATCTTTAAGACATGGTGAAGCTTCAGGGCAGCCCTCCCCTCCCAGTGGCTGCTGATAGAGCAGCTGGGCCATTTCTACTTGGAACTGTCTGTTCTGCTCATGTTCAACCAGCTGGGCTTCCTGCAGGCACTGCTGGGTGACCAGCAAGCAACGCCTCCTGGAACTTGTGAGTCCTTTCATTCTCCGCCTGCTGTTGATTCACTGTCAGTTAGAGTATCTCCTCCATGCCCTTCTTAATGGAAGGTGTTCAGGTCAGTCCCTGTTCAGATGCCACGTGTAAAAGGATTGGGAACTCTCTGATAGCTCCCTCCTCCTCCTGGACCAGGCTTTGCTCTTGCTGAGCCAGCTCACTCCCTGGGGTAATTCTGCCTGAGCGCTCTCAGGGAATCCAGGGGAAACAGTTTCCAGCATGGTTAGTAGTTTGATTTTAAGCCTGATGAACAAACAAATCAAAACCTCACTGACTCTTCCTTCAAAAGTCTGTGCAGGCCCAGTAGTCCCTTCCCCATGTCTGTCCCTTACACCAGTAACTTCAGCAACCCAACATTTCCTGGCTTATACCTCAGGCATAAAGGACTTCACACAGTCTCCCTTCTGTCCATTTGGTTTCTGAAGCAATTCCCTCTTTTCAGTAGCTCCAGTAGCAGTCCATTGGGAGCATGGCTCCTCAGCTTTCTGCAGGGTGTACAGTCTCCCCCATCCATTTCCTGCTGCCCTCTTACGACTTTAATTCAGATTTAGCAGCGTTAAATCGAATTAACCCTGCACCCGTCCACACAACGAAGCCATTTAATTCGAAATAAAGGGCTCTTTAAATCGATTTCTGTACTCCACCCCGAGGAGCGGAGTAGCGCCAAAATTGATTTTATCATTTCAAATTAGGATTAGTGTGGCCGCAATTCGATGGTATTGGCCTTTGGGAGCTATCCCACAGTGCATCATTGTGACCGCTCTGGACAGCAATCTGAACTCGGATGCACTGGCCAGGTAGACAGGAAAAGCCCTGGGAACATTTGAATTTCATTTCCTGTTTGCCCAGCGTGGACAGCACAGGTAACCATGCAGGCCGCTAATCGAAAAAGAGCACCAGCATGGACCGGACGGGAGGTACTGGATCTGATCGCTATATGGGGAGAGGATTCAGTGCTAGCAGAACTTTGTTCAAAAAGACGAAATGCAAAAACTTTTGAAAAAATCTCCAAGGGCATGATGGAGAGAGGCCACAATAGGGACTCTGAGCAGTGCCACGTGAAAGTCAAGGAGCTCAGACAAGCCTATCAAAAAACAAAGGAGGCAAACAGTCGCTCCGGGTCAGAGCCGCGGACATGCCGCTTCTACGACGAGCTGCATACAGTTCTAGGGGGGGCCGCCACCACTACCCCACCTCTGACCGTGGATTCTGAGGCGGGGATAATCTCATCAGCTACACCTGAGGATTCTGCGGACGGGGAAGAGGAGGAGGAGGACGACGAGCTTGCAGAGAGCACCCGGCACTCCGTTCTCCCCAACAGCCAGGATCTTTTTCTCAGCCTGACTGAAGTACCCTCCCAACCCAGTATCCAAGACCACGACCCCATGGAAAGGACCTCAGGTGAGTTTACCTTTTAAAATATAACTTGTTTTAAAAGCAAGGGTTTTTAATGATTACTTTGCCCTGAGGACTTGGGTTGCATTCGCAGCCAGTTCAGCTACTGGAAAAGTCTGTTAACGTGTCTGGGGATGGAGCGGAAATCCTCCAGGGACATCTCCATGAAGCTCTCCTGGAGGTACTCCAAAAGCCTTGCCACAAGGTTTCTGGGCAGTGCAGCCTTATTCCGTCCTCCATGGTAGGACACTTGACCGCGCCATGCTTGCAGCAAGTAATCTGGTATCATTGCATGACAAAGCCTGGCAGCATATGGTCCTGGTGTTTGCTGGCATTCAAGCAACATCCGTTCTTTATCTTGCTGTGTAATTCTCAGGAGAGTGATATTGCTCAAGGTAACCTGGTTGAAATACGGGAATTTAATTAAGGGGACAGAGGTGGCAGTTCCTACTGGGCTGTTTGCCTGTGGCTGAAAACAAATCCTTTCCTGCAGTTAGCCAAGCGCAGGGGGCGGGGGGGGGGGGGAATTGGCCCAGAGCTTTTCGCGTTTGGCTAGCAGGGATCTTCCCTGATACCAGCCACGTGGTGGGGGGAGCGATAAAGCGATCATCCAGAGAATTGGATGGGGGGGGGGTGGTTAGTTTGTTTTCTGCTGCTGAATGTTAACAGGAAAACTGCAGCACTCAACGGGCTTTGCTTGGTATGTGGGAAAGGAGGGCGCAGAAGCCAAAAGACAATGGCTTACTATGGCCGCATGCAAGCCGAATTCTGTTGCCCAGACCTGCGTCTGTGATCTCTAGCAGCAAAGCCACAGGCACTCAATATTAAGAGGCAAAATGCGACCTTGCACAGAAATCACATGTGCTATGTAATGTGAATAGTGTTGGTCACCGTGAAAGAGTATAAGCATTGTTCTGCAAAATGTATCTTTTTAAAAAATTCTCTCCTTTTTTCCCTCCCTCCAGCAGCTGCAAATTCTTCAAGCCTCCCTCCTCCGTCCCGAAGGCTATCACAGATAAGGCGTCGGAAAAAGAAGACGCGAGACGAGATGTTCGCAGAAATCATGGAATCCACCCGCAGTGACAGAGCTCATCTGAATGAGTGGAAGGACACGGTTTCAAAGTATAGGAAAGAAGCCAGTGAACGTGAGGACAGGAGGGACCAATGTGAGGACATGAGGGACCAACGTGAGGACAGGAGGGACGCTCGAGATGAGAGGTGGCGGCAGGAAGATCAGAGGAGGCAGGATGCAACGCTGGGGCTGCTGTGTGAGCAAACAGACATGCTCTGGCGTCTGGTGGAGCTTCAGGAACGGCAGCAGGATAACAGAGTGCCGCTACAGCCCCTGTATAATCTCCCTCCCCCCTCACCATGTTCCATAGCCTCCTCACCCAGACGTGTAAGAACGCGTGGGGAGGGGGAGGCCCCGTACACCTTCCCATTCCACCCCAGTGGACAGCCCAAGCAAAAGGCTGTCATTTTTTTTTTACCTTTTTTTAGTGGCCTTTTCCTTCCCGCCGATCCTCCTCCCAAACCCCACCTGGGTTCCCTCCCTCTTTTTATAATCTATTAATAAAGAATAAATGATTTTTAAATGATAGTGATTTTTTGGTTTGAAAGCAAGCTGGGGGAAGGGGGAGGGTGGGTTCCTTACAGAGAATGAGTCAATAAAGGGGGCGGGTTTTCATGAAGGAGAAACAAACAGATATTTCACACTGTAGCCTGGCCAGTCATGAAACTGGTTTTCAAAGCTTCTCTGATGCACAGTGCTTCCTGGTGTGCTCTTCTAATCGCCCTGGTGTCTGGCTGCGTGTAATCAGCAGCCAGGCGATTTGCCTCAGCCTCCCACCCCGCCATAAAGGTCTCCCACTTACTCTCACAGAGATTGTGGAGCACACAGCAAGCAGAAATAACAATGGGATATTGGTTTGGCTGAGGTCTGAGCGAGTCAGTAACGATCGCCAGCGACCTTTTAAATGGCCAAATGCACATTCTACCACCATTCTGCACTTGCTCAGCCTGTAGTTGAACAGCTCCTGACTCCTGTCCAGGCTGCCTGTGTATGGCTTCATGAGCCATGGCATTAAGGGGTAGGCTGGGTCCCCAAGAATAACTATTGGCATTTCAACATCCCCAACGGTTATTTTCTGGTCCGGAAAGTAAGTCCCTTGCTGCAGCCCTTTAAACAGAGTAGTGTTCCTGAAGACGCGAGCGTCATGAACCCTTCCCAGCCAGCCCACGTTGATGTTGGTGAAATGTCCCTTGTGATCCACAAGTGCTTGCAGCACCATTGAAAAGTACCCCTTGCGGTTTATGTACTGGGTACCCTGGTGCTCCAGTGCCAAGATAGGGATATGGGTTCCATCTATCGCCCCACCACAGTTAGGGAATCCCATTGCAGCAAAGCCATCCACTATGACCTGCACATTTCCCAGAGTCACTACCTTTTGTAGCAGCACCTGAGTGATTGCTTTGGCTACTTGCATCACAGCAGCCCCCACAGTAGATTTGCTGACTCCAAATTGATTCCCGACTGACCGGTAGGTGTCTGGCGTTGCAAGCTTCCACAGGGCTATCGCCACTGACTTCTCAACTGTGAGGGCTGCTCTCATCTTGGTATTCTGGCGTTTCAGGGCAGGGGACAGCAAGTCACAAAGTTCCATGAAAGTGCCCTTACGCATGCGAAAGTTCCGCAGCCACTGGGAATCATCCCACACCTGCAACACTATGCGGTCCCACCAATCTGTGCTTGTTTCCCTTGCCCAGAATCGGCGTTCCATGGATAGAACCTGCCCCATTAACAACATGATCTCCAAAGCACCGGGACCCACGGTTTGACAGAATTCTGTGTCCGTGTCCATGTCCATGTCCTCATCACGCTTGTTGCTGTGCTGCCCGCTGCCTCCTCGCCTTGTTTTTTCTGGTCCTGGCTCAGCATAAACTCCACGAGAACGCGCGAGGTGTTTACAATGTTCATGACTGCTGTCTTGAGCTGAGCGGGCTCCATGCTTGCCGTGGTATGGAGTCTGCAGTGTTCACGCAGGAAAAAAGGCGCGAAATGGTTGTCTGCTGTCCGTTGCTTTCATGCAGGGAGGGAAGGAGGGGTGAGGCTGTACCCAGAACCACCTGCGACAATGTTTTTTGTCCCATCAGGCACTGGGATCTCAACCCAGAATTCCAATGGGCGGGGGGGACTGCAGGAACTATGGGATAGCTATGGGATAGCTACCCACAGTGCAACGCTCCAGAAATAGACGCTAGCCCCGGAACATGGATGTACACCACCAAATTAATGTGCTTAGTGTGGCCGCATACATTCGACTTTATACAATCTGTTTCCCAATTTCGAATTATATAAATTCGGATTAATCCCGTAGTGTAGACATACCCTTATACAGTCAGCTAATCGAGTTACAGCTCTTTCTCAGGTGCAGCAGGTGGGGTTAATCAGCCAATTGCAGGCCTCTGACCCCAGAGGAATGGTATCACTTGTACCTTCATAGTGTTTGTTTAAAGAAAATGTTTAAACTTTAAAAATCTTCATTTACTCAAACATTTGATAAGATTCAAAGTTATTGTAGCACATGCATCAAAGAAGTCCCAAGTAATGGCTGACACCTCATCAAAGAGCTCTATTGATCACTCAGATTTTCTGGAGGCTCTGGATAATATAGCAGCCCAAGTGTGTGTCATTTTTATTGGCCTCTTAGCCTCACCACAGAAATTAGAACTGATTAAAACAGCCACTAGTGCTGATATGCAACTACAACTGGACCAAAGTTTATAAGCATGGCTGTCCCAGTTACTTATCAAATCTGGTCCATGACTTCTATTATTACACAATTAGATGAAACTCTTTGAAACTGAAGGTCCAATTACTTCTGTGAATGACATTGTAGCCCCACTGTCCTTGCAGGATATTTTAGAAAGGATACATCAGGATAACAGGGCTTTTCTAGAAATGCCATGAGTAAGCTGGAATGTCAATGCTCCGGCACAGAGTAAGACCTACAATCAAGCAAGTTGTACAGAATAACCACAAATACACAACTCAAAGAAACGTTCATATCAAAAGTAGTACCTAGTAAGCTTTACAGCAGAGTAGGGCACTAGACCTGTGGAGAGAAAAGGGAAATTACTATCTGCTCCCAGTGGCTATCTTTCTAAATTTGTAGAAATTCTGCTTCTCATGAGACTCAAAAGTCAGTAGGTCACAGGAAGTTAAAAGGCATCTTTTCTAGTTTTGACTTTTGTTAGAAATAGTCACAGACAATGCTCATTACTTTGCCAGGGCTGACTTCCAAGCTTCTGGGATGAAATTTCAAGGAGCTTACTTCCAGCCCCTCACCTTCAAGAGAATAGACCCCGCAGGGAGCACAGTATAAATTACTAATAAAACTCTACAGCTAACAAAATTGATTATTAGCTCTACTGAGCTGTAGGGCAGTCAAGCCTGACTCAGCTGCTTATGGGTCAATGGATCAGTCTAACACTGCTAACTTTTGAGTAAATATTCATTATAAGTCATGCTGCTTAAAGAATGTGAGAATGAGATGTCAAATCTAAGAGGTCTCAGGCTCTCTTCTTTGTTTATCAGCATGCAGCCTAAAGCTTATGCAAGAGCTTAAAGCAAAGCTTAAGCCAGGAGACCCAGTCTTGACCAAATTGGATGAGGAAAAATACTGGATAACACCAGACGCAGTCACTAGATGTATCTGCACCTCAAGGTAGTCAGTCATTTTTACCTGCTTCCAAATTGTGTTGAATTGTCTTGTGGCCCCAGTAGCAATAATACTCCCTTTGGGAAGAGAAAAATAGTCCTGTTGTGAAGAGCCCTAACTTAACTGAACAGGAGTCTACAGCTCTGGAATTTGATAACTGGAGAATTAACTGGCTAAACCTGAAAGTTAGAGGATGACCAGATCTGAATGACTGGCAGAGAGTCTGGATCTATAATTTGTTAAATATTAAATTTTGATATAATTATTTAAACAGAAAAAGAAAAGCCAGAAGCCAAACATTTTTGGTCAAACAATTTTTGAGTTTTAGCCAAAAAAAAAAAAAAAAGCAGTTCTCAGCAGTATTTGGCCAAAAAATTTCCGTTTTGGGTTGCTGAAAACCAAGATATTTTTGGTTTTAAAAAACCAACCAAACAACCTTTTCCATTCTACTCTACTGGAGTTTCCAGGTGCTACCATAATACACACAATACACATAATAATTAACAACAATACAGCCTGACATTTCTCTCCTGTTGAGCTAAGCAGTATTGGACCACTGAGCAGCCCTATGGCACGTAGGTGAACTTTGACTTACTGGAAGTTCTGATTAACTGAAGTTTGTGAAATTGGGGTCATAGTAGATATAAAGCAATGTTGTTTCCCTACATTTCATACTCAGGTTAAATTATTCCTGGTACTTTCCTCAGTCCTGGGGCAGTGTTGCCCTTGTTCTAATTAATGCTGACCTTTTTTATGAATACAAAGTTATCTTTTATTGTCTTATCTATTAGCATTGTGTCTTGTTATTTTCTAGCTTTTGCACTCCTTCTTTAAACAGTAAGATACTTTCTTACTATATAGGGAGTGTAACTTTTTTTCAAGAAGATGTGTGTGGTGGAGGATAGCTCCATGATGTGGAGCAGGGGCTGTTTGTTGGAGGAAAACTCAATTACATTCTCTGAAGTCAGAAAGTCTTAAAGAAAATTATTAAGAACTCATTCCCTGAGATCCTCTGGATGTTAATTTAGAATATTGTCGTGCTTTCTCTTCCTCTCTAAAAAACAGTGTTTCCTCAAATTACTCAAAGCATAAAAGAAGATGTAATTACTGCTCATACAGCTTTGTAGAATTTCTTCTGGTATGCATGTAGTGCACTATAGAAATCCATTCACAAGGCACACTGGGCTTTTAGTATTTATGTTAAATTTGATGTCCTCTTACCAGTAACACAAATGTAATGCAGGCAGAGATTAGAACAGAAGCCTTGAAATAGAGCCAATACTTAAATATATTTTCTTCTGAATTTGAGCAGGTTGATAATTATATCTTTTTCAACTGTATTTATTTTGTTTACTGAAATGATAAGTTTAATTGCACTGTTAATAGAGATATTGGACATTAGTATTTCCCTCCCCCCATATATTCATATTATTTGTATTTAATTTATAATTTTCACTTGTGTAGGGAGGCAACATCTCCCTTCATACACGTGATTTATTGAGCACTGGATAAATTCTAAGGTCTCTGGGCCTGATTCTTATCTCATACTGGTGTTAATCAGGAATAACTCCATTAAAGTGAATGGTGTCATGCCAGTTTAACACCTGAGCTAGTGAGATCAGGATCAAATCCATTAATGGTGCATTCAGAGCTGGCCAGAGAATGACTATTCCATTTTGCAACAACTTTTGAGGTTTTGAAATTTCTTTTCATTCTGCAGTGGAATCTTCTCAGCATATGTGTAACATGCCTCAGGTGGCACGTCACCAGGATTCATCACTGAATTTGGTCCACTGGTTGGCTCATTAGCTTCCCGGCTTGGGCCAGGTACTGATGGGGAGTGCAACGTGAAAGCTGATCCATACCCCCCTGCAATGGAATGAAACCAAAATCTTTCATACATTTTCATGAGATTGAATTGTGTTGAAATGTCCATTTTCAGATAAAAAAAGTCAGGTTTTTCATTTGCTTCTCTCTTCCCTGCCCCTCCCCCTTCTTCTGGAAGTGACTGGAGAATCCATTCTGGACCTCAGAAATCTTCCCATCAAAAATGTTGTCAAAAATCATTATGTTCCCATAAAACTTTTTGGCTTCAGTGAAAAAAAACATTTAGTTGAAAATGTTCCAACCGGCCCTGGGTGCATTACATTGTGAGCATATCACAGGCAGAGAAGTAGCAACAGGTTCAGATAAAAATAAGAGCCAACCCAAACCCTTCACACTTTCCTTGTACCATCTAATCAGATCCCTTTCTGTGAATTGACATTTTATTTTCCATTTTCACTTGCCTCTACACTTCAGTTCCAGCTAGGGTTGGAAGTGCCAAATTACCTTAAGAATGGCCATCCTTGCTATTTTTCCATCCATACTGGGACCCTTAAATGAAAGCCTGGTCTCATGAAATCACCAGCTGTGGCCAGACTGGCTGGGTCACAGACTAGAATCACTATGTTGCAAGCACAAGCTAGAGATGCTTCTTTCCAATTGCAGAAAAGCAATCACCCTTTTCACCTCTCTGGTGCAAGGAAACCCACTGGAACTGAGCCTCACATAACTCCATTTATACCAGCTGAGGGGCTGCCCCATTAAGCACTGGTTCTGTGTGCTGGTGTGTAGCCTTAGTGGGGTATGGAACTGTGACTACTGCCTGATGCTGGTGGATGTTGCTGCTGGAAATAATTTTTCTCTTGGTCATTGCTACAGAACAACAGTTCTAAAAATGTACTGGACTAGGAATCATTTGCACAAGTCCATTGGAGCGTTTCTCTGCAATGGGAAGTCACAAAACACTGGGCCTGAAAGCATGTATGTCACCTAATTTATTACATTATTTAAAAAAATATCTTTGAGGCTACTGAATGTTAATAATATAAAAATGGAATAGCTTCACAAAATCTATAGAAAATGCAGTGTTTGATCAAATAAATTACAAACCAAACCCGAGGCAAAACCAACATCCCACCACCGCACAACCAACTACCAAAAGAAAACACTCCACTGCACATAAAATTCTTCTCCTGGAGAGAGGACGAGGGAAAACAATGTATTTGGCAGATAGTCCTGTCACTTAATGCACTACTGGAAGATGCTCAGATACTATGGTGATGAGTGTGGTATAAGAACCTATATAGAAGAGATTAGAAACAGAATAAAGACACAATACAGTTACTCTAGCTCAGGAGCAAGTGAGACGTGTAACTTGAGTGGTGTAGACATGGATCCATGGAAAGATTAAAATCCCCAGTACAATGGGTACAGGACAAATTAAATGTGCTTAATCATAATGGTGGCACTGGGGTGCTGAAGAGTTAGTATGGTATTTATAAATATAATTTGAAACGGTTTAGGCAAATTAATCTTAAATTCATTTCCAAGATTAGGAAAAACACAGCAACAGAAAAGGTGGCAAAACACATTTGGCAAATATTTCTTATGAGAAAAAGTCAGCTAAAGCTTTGTGTCATTTTGAAATGGAATGTATGACCTAGTAATTGAAAGCTACACTGTAGAAGCCTTTGATAGCAATACAATATATTAATAAAATTATTATTAGTGGGTCAAGTTGAGAAAGTATCCAATATCTACACATTTAATTTCAGTGATTATTATTTACACATGATTTTTTACCCCAGTGCAAAGTACCACTGTCAGGATCACAGAGATGACTCAGGATTTTTCAATCCCAATTTATTTTGTTTCCCCAAATTTTGGTTTCATCCAATCCCCGAGATCACAGTATACTCTTCCAATACAGTCATCCCAACTGCACTGGAGGAAATGCAGGACCACTGAATTATAACTTGGTTTCTAATCAGAGCTTCAGCAACCTCTTTGTTCTTCATAGAATAGAATATCAGGGTTGGAAGGGATCTCAGGAGGTCATCTAGTCCAACCCCCTGCTCAAAGCCCCAGACAGATTTTTGTCCCAGATCCCTAAGTGGCCCCTTCAAGGATTGAATTTACAACCCTGGGTTTAACAGACCAATGCTCAAACCACTGAGCTATCCCCCCCACCTTCTTAAATGAGAAGTTTTACAAGAGCTCTAATGAAGGATCCATATCTATGGTCTTGTCTTAAAGAAGGTATTAGACAGTCTACAAAGAGGGTATGGTAATGAGATGGATATATTCAAGTTATTTGGATCTGTTTAATTATATTTTCATAATTTCTAATAAGGCCAAGGCAGGTTAGGATCTTATTCCCTAAAAACACTTAGGCCTGATTCATATTTACACAGAAGGCCTTTTACACAGCTCTGTCACTGTAAAAAAAAGGGGGCCTGAAAATGGGAGTGGCCCATTTCACTGCTAGAGTGATATAAAAGGGCCTCAGTGTCAATGAAAACCAGCTTTTTGTATGTTCTGAGAGATAATAATGTAAAAATGAGGATGTTTGCTATCTATATACAATAAAGCCAGATTGTATTGAGTAGTACCTTCACTCTGTAAATAGTCCCATTGATTTCAGCCATAAGCTGAGAGGCCAGTTCCGTACATATCCTTGTGGTGGGGCTCTCTCACCCTTGGAGTGCTCCCTTGCATCCATACAGTATGTTGCCTCTATCTTCGGCTCCAGCACCTCCTGCTGCCACCTGCCTCTGGCCCCAAGTCTTCTGTGTCTCAGCCCTGAGGCCAAGTCACCTAAACTCAGAACCCTTCTGGGGTATCAAACAAGTCCATACAAAACTGAATAGTTCTTCGGCCCTCTTGGGCTACTGAAGTCTGCTTTTCTCTGCTTACAGCCCCTATCTCAGGGCTTTTCCAACCTGGCAGGAGCCTGCACTGTTCCTGTTGTCTCTGTTCTTGTACTCTAACCCTGGGATTCTCTCAGAGAGACCTGTCTCCTCTGCTCTCTCTCTCTCTCAACTGAGTTTCTTCAGTCTATTTATGATAATTTAGCCCTGCCCCTGCTGACCAGGAGCCAATTAGCTACTCATCTCCCCAGGAGCAATGCATGGTTAATTGGGTGCATTTGCTATCACGTGATGGGGGTTAAGCTCCATTAATGTCTCATAAACTGACTTCACAGTTACCTCAGTGGGAGTAGGGTTTGTGGAGCACTTGCAGGATGGGTCCCTCAATATAGCCATGCACAGTAAACTGCTGTGAGTCTCTTAGAATGTATCTATGAAATCTCTACTCTGTCTTATAATGTCAATCACTTATTTTTTGGGCCCATATTTATTGTTGTCTGTTGCTTAAACAAGCTTTTTCATTTTTAAGAGTAATATCAGAAGCTTTTGCTAATGCAGGGTTATAACTCCTCATGACTCTGCCCAATCATTTACTTTTTATTTACATGCCCAGTAACAATTTTATTTTAAAATATACATTCTCCTTGTTATTTTAGCTTCCATTCAGGATTATATAAGATTTACTATGCAATATAATCACTATTGCCATACATAATGTCCTCCCCATAGAATATTAATTCCCAGTTATGCTCTTTTGGGAATCATTGTTAACTTGTTCATTCCCCATCTCTCTCTCAGCCCCCCTGCCTACCGTCCCCACCAAAAAAATCCCTTTGGATTATAAGGCAAGTGGTCTTCAAATCTTCCAGATTTGTGCAGACAACAAAGCTAGCGTCACCTTGACTATTAATGTGCAAACCCTTTTAAGTTGACAGTGGTTTTGGTCTGGTTGTGCAGAAGTAGCACCCCCTTTCCTAATTTTACATTAAAGACCTGATGCTGTGTGCACGCCAAACAACAGCAAAGCTCCCATGGAGTTCAGTGGTGCAGTATCCTCTTCTCAATGTACAGCACGTTCTTCTTGTTTGACACCGAAGCACCAAAATAAGAAACATGAGCTTATATATTTCAAAATCTGAAACCTTCTTATTTAAGAATGCCCTATGGAGCAGGCACCATTATTTTCAGCTAAAATAAGAAAAAGGGAATAATTTCTGCCTTGCTGTTATAAACAAAACATCCTGTTTTTTTTCAGCAAATTGAACAGAGCTGTGGTCTGTCTCACACACACACACACACCCTTTTCCCAGTCTTACAGTCTCATATAACACATGATATACAACTGAATATTTTTTTCTCTTTAGAAAGAATTTCTATCAACAGCAAACTTTAAACATATTATAATGTATTAAATTCTCTCTCTCTCTTCCCTAAATTAATTTAGGGCCTTCAATGTGATTAACAGTGAGGAAGAGTCAAATATTTGTAAAATTAAAGATGTAGGCATACAATGAATATAGAATTACAACTTCCAGTGGCTCAAAGATGAAGGTAGACAAATTCAGAATGGAAATAAGAGGCAAAATATAGACAGTGAGGGTAATTAATCACTGGAACAACTTACCAAAGAATGTGATGCATTCTCCATCACTGAAATCTTTAAATTGAGATTAAAGGTCTTTCTAAAAATATGCTCTACTTTAATCTGAAGTTATGGGCTTGATGCAGGATTTACTGGGTGAGGTTCTGTGGGCTGAATTATTATTCAGGAGGTCAGATTAGGTTATCATGATGGTCCTTGTGGCCTTAAAATTTACAAGTCCACAATTAACGTAATGGGCCACAGTGTTACTCTAGTTTTACAGTGGATCAGTTCCATGAATTTTCATTTATCCAATTCTATGCACTCTGATTGGTTGTGTCTGATTCCTAGAGCCTCCTAACTACTCCACACCCGCAAATCATAGGAGCACTGCCTCCTCAACTCTTGAGTTCCTATGTGCTTCTGTCTGGCAGCTGCTCCCGAATGCCTGCTCCCCATATAGAAAACCACTGCTGATAAAATTTGTGGATGATGCAAAGACTGGGTGGGATTATAAATAATGAGGAGAGGGCAGTTATACAGAGCACTCTAGATCGCTTGGTATGATGGGCCTATTCAAATCAAATATGTTTAAATACAACTAAATGCAAGGTCATACATTTGGAACAAGGAACACAGGCCAAACCTACAGAATGGGAGCTTGTTTGCTGGAAACCAGTGACTTTGAAAAAGTTTTAGGAGTTATAGTGGACAAGCAACTCAGCATGAGCTCCCAGTGCAACGCCGTAGCAAAAAGGGATAATGCAATAGATAGACTGGGGAGTAGGAGCAGAGAGAAAATGCCGTACAGTGAGAGATTTAAAAAGAACAAAAAGATTGAGAGGTGAGTTTATTACAATGTTGTCATAACTATAAAGGGAAGGGTAACAGCTCTCCTGTGTACAGTACTATAAAATCCCTCCTGGCCAGAGACTCCAAAATCCTTTTACCTGTAAAGAGTTAAGAAGCTCAGGTAACCTGGCTGACACCTGACCCAAAGGATCAATAAGGGGTTTGGATCTGTATTCACCAGGGAATTGGTGGAGAGTCTCTCAAGGCTACCCAGGGAAGGGAATTAGCTTTGGGATGGTGGCAGCAGACCAGATCTAAGCTGGTAGTTAAGCTTAGAAGTTTTCATGCAGGCCCCCACATTTGTACCCTAAAGTTCAAAGTGGGGAAGCTGCCTTGACAAATGTATAAGCACCTTTATGGGGAGGAAATACCAGGAAATAAAGGGGTCTTCAGGGAAAGGCCTAACAAGAACCAAGGGATAGAAGCTGAAGCCAGAAAAATTCAAACTAAAAATAAGCAACAAATTTTTAACAGTGAGGGTGATTAACCATTGGAGGAAACTTCCAGTGGAAGCAGTGGATTCTCCAGCTCTTGATGTCTTCAAATCAAGACTGGTTGCCTTTCTAGAAGATATGCTTTAGCCAAATACAAATTACTGGGCTCCATACAGGGACAATTAGATGAAATTATGTGGCCTATAGGAGGTCAGATGATGATCTAATGGGCTCCCAAAGGTTTCTGTAATGGCCTCCCAGTGCTCTCTGTACTGGGCTCAGTGTAGGGATAATTTGGTGTAATTTTCTGGCCTGTGTTAGATGGGAAGTCATAGTTGATGATTTAATGGTCTCCTTGCTCAGGGAGTTTTTCCATCCTGTGAGATTTTTCCATCCTGTTCTATGGAAACTATGGAAGATAATGCCCACAGGGTTAATAGAATCTTTTACACATCCCTGAAGATGTGAGGCAGTATCTCCTGGCCTACTCCATCCCACCTTTGGCTTGCCCATCACAGGGCCTCAACCCAACTGCACTGAAGTGGAAGGAGGCATCTCTGGCATGAAGGGGAAGGGGCAACATTCCATGGAGCCACTGCTTCCTCCACTTTCAATCCCCCTGCCCTGAATTCTACAAGGTTTGGTTCTTCTCTGCTCTTGTTAGCTGTAGGGAGAACATGGGCCTTAAAGTCCAGGAAACTAACTGACCTTAACTCCAGTGGGAGATACAACATCCTAAAAGTGGAGCATAGATAAAATATATGCCTGACAGGTCTTTAATTTGAAGAGTATCAGAGGGGTAGCTGTGTTAGTCTGGATCTGTAAAAGAGCAAAGAGTCCTGTGGCACCTTATAGACTAACAGACGTATTGGAGCATGAGCTTTCGTGGGTGAATACCCACTTCGTCGAAAGCTCATGCTCCAATACGTCTGTTAGTCTATAAGGTGCCACAGGACTCTTTGCTGCTTTTAATTTGAAGAGTTACTATATAGCCTTCAAACCAGGTTTGAACAATCTTATCACTTGTACATGTGCTCTGTGATACCTGTACAGATTCAATTTTTAATAAGTGAAATATGAATATACAAACTAAGGTTTTAGAGATGGGCCACACCAGCAACTTGTATCAAATCCCTCTAAACTTAGGAGCTTGGGGGTAAAGTGAGACCTGGATCAAAAATCTCCTGCTATAGGGTTTGAAAAACTGAGCCAAAGCATTTGCTAAGCCAGCTACCACTTTTCATTGTGCAAAGTTTTAATGTGACCAACAAAATTTTTCAAAATTCAACCTCACCCTGTTTTTACCCATGACTCTCTCCAAACAAACACTAATTCTTGCCAAATCCATCATTTGGCAATTATAGTTTTGAGGGTTAGGTATGCCCTGTGTATATATTTATTATTAATGGGCCCAGCTATCTTCACTCACACCAGTTGTGTACTGAGCGCCTAATAATAACAAGTTTTATACTGACCTAAGTGGAGTTACTTCTGATTTACACCAGTGCAAAGAGGAGAATCAGGCCCAATATTTTTCATTCTGACATTTTTAGGAATTTTCACTGCATTCCTCCATAGAACATTCCATTCTTTTCCTTTTGTTTTGATGTTTAAGTCATGTTCTCTCTCGTGATTAATGGTTGGATCTTGTAGTCCGTTTATCTAGTTTCTCTCTCAGAAACACATATCCATTCATTATAGACTGTAGAATTAAATACTATTGGGAATCTGTTCTGCTTAATTTCATTCTGCTGGTATTCATTTATTTCCACTAGTATCTTTCATTTCTTTAAAAAGGGGCTTTAATGGCAAATACATGGATGCTTCAGTCTATGGAAGAATAACTTATTCAATGAATCAGTCACAGTCCTTTAGCTTTGCCTTTTTGCAATATCTGCGATTGAAACGATCCCTCTCTTTCCCCTTAGTGGTTTGCCTCTGTTTTTAATCAACAGATCTCCCCTCAGTGCATGGGATACCACTTGTAGGACTGATTCAGAGCTTACAGTGAGGGGTGACAATATAATAATACAGATAGATATTTAATCTTTATTACTATTTTCTTACGGTAGTATAAACAGGGAAACTATGGCCCCAAACCCAGGCTGTGGCCAACCAATGCAGAATGTAATCTGTGAGGTTGGGGTGGGTGAGAGTGCATAGCTGACTCTTTGTTATAAAGTGAAGCAGCCTGGTGACTCCTCTAAATTGTGCAGGCTGCCATGTTCCCTACAGAACAGGGGTGACATAGGAGCCATTCCAGGGCATCTGCTCTGTGCTACTGGAGGTGATCCTCTGATGTCTAGTTACACTGGCTTTAGGGCTTCATGGCATAAGGCAGCCCTAATGTAGGGGAGAAGCGATATACAGTTCCCCTGGAGAGTGAGAGAGGTGGGATGTGCCATTTCATACTTTTATTTACAATTTGTTTCTCTTTGTAAATATGTATTAGATATCAGGGGGTTAAAAATCAAGAAGAGGCAGCAATCATGTAAAAATTCCTAAACCTGGGCTCTGACACAGATTGTAATTGTAGTGGGTTACTGTTGTCTCAGCAGGAAGCATCTTTGGAACTAGTCAGAGGTTGTTTTGGTGGGCAGGTTCTCAGTCCTTTCCAGTCAATCATGCTGTTTTGGGGGTTGAATTATGGGAGGGAGCCATCTTGTGTGTGCAGACAGTAGGAAGGGAATGAGAAAATATCCCCAGGAATGCTGCCTGAGGAAGAAAAGGCCTGAGTGGGACTTATATGAGGAGCCTCTCATTTTGGAAAAGGGCAGCCAGTAAGGAGGGATCCAAGAAAATGCAGTGCTACAGGGCCATTAGGAGTTAGTTTACAGCACAGTTCCAACCTCCTAAAAAAAGGCTTCTATAGTCAACCACAGTGCAACTTTGGACAATCTGTGTCCCAAGCCATACTCCAAGACCGTGAAATTTTATTCCAGGAGGAATGATGGAAGCTCTCAGTCATGCTTATGCAACCAAATATTCAAACCATTTAAATAATAAAAACATTTAAAAAATCTTAAATCCTTAAGAGACCTGCACTCAAAAATCAGCTAACTCTCACACAAAAGTATGAGATCAGAGGAGACACTAGTATTCTGGAGCCAAATTCTGCTCTCAGTAACCAAGGGAGCTGCACGAGTGCAAAATGAGAGCATATATTGAGAGGTCTGTGGGGGAGACCTCGTGATGCAGTGTAGGTAAATGGATATGCTGAGGAGGGTCTTCAGTTGGACCCAAACTTCTAATTTAGTGTATTGTCAATTGTTAAGGGCTTTCCCTTCGCCCTGTCCTGGTTTTTGTCATACAGACAGAAAGCAGAAGACCGGAAGTTTGAAGTGTAGGCAATGCAATGTTTATTGGGGTTAATTAAAGCAAGCATATTCATAACTTTGTATGGTCTAGAGCCTTACCAGTGTTCCCATTCTCTTTCTTAGCAGGCATAATTATACCTGAGGTGCACACCCTTGGTCCCACCCCTTACAATTTATGGTCATGTTCTGTTTTGGAGGGTCTTGGGTCTGGGGGCTTTGGTACCACCTTTTTTGTACCCTATAGGAGAGGTAAGGTGCTTCTGTCAGGGACAGGCATTTCTTTGGCTTTTAGTGTTTTTTATACCTTTCCCCTCGCCCCTCCGGACTGGTTGTTTGACCTTATCTCAGGAGAGGAGTTGAGGCAGGGCTGTCCTTTAAGTGTGAGCTCATATATTAAACTCCCACTCTACCCAGCAACACTTTAGCTCTATCTTTTTTCACCCCATCTGCTTGGGGGCTAAGATGTAACACACAGTGTCTTTGTTCTTTGTTCATACATTTTAGAATATAAAAGAATATAAAAGTATTAAAAGTCAAATGTCCAAACAAGACTCAAAATTCTATCTCAGGCAAATATACAGGCCTGAATACTACATTATCATTGCTAACACTCCTAACATCAATCACAGACCATTAAATATAATCAGGGGTCCACACGTGTAAACAAGAACAGAATTTGTCCCAGAGTGTTTGTCTATTGAACTCCTTACAAGTTTTCTGTAAGCCAGTTCATACTATGCCATCAGACATGTCTGTGTTACAGTGATTGACTTTACAGTCAACATTTCCAGCAAGAAAATAGGCCTGAGAATAAAATATCTGAATTTGTAGTTCTTCTTTTTAAAGAGGTCCAATAGTTAAAGAATCCATTATCACCCAGCCATGCTCCTCTATTGTTGCATAAAGAAATAACTGCAGACACCTCTAAATCTATTTTTGAATGCTTCAAAGAAACATGAGAGTCATACTCACGACTGCTGAAACATTTTGAGAGGAACTGGAGCTAGGATATTAGTTTATCTAGTTAAATGTGTACTGTAGATATAATATAGAATAGAACCTGTAATGTGAGGCAGAATTTCTAAGAAAGGAGTATTGTTTGGTTGTATAGTAGCTGCAGGAAGAAAGGCAAATAACTGAAGCTGGCTATGAATATGTCCATTCCATACAGTTGGAGCAATCTGATTATCTGAAAGCTTTTGGTTGGCAGAAAGATCAACTGTGGACAAATGATAGATTGATTATTGCTTGCTACAGAAAGAGAAGACAGACCTTGCTGACTTCCTTCATACTCAGGGGCGGCTCCAGGCACCAGCGCAGCAAGCACGTGCCTGGGGCGGCAAGCCGCGGGGGGCGCCCTGCTGGTCACTGTGAGGGCGGCAGGCAGGCGGCTTTCGGCGGTGCGCCTGCGGGAGGTCCGCTGGTCCCGCGGCTTCAGCAGCAATTCGGCAGCAGGAACGCCGATGGCGCGGCACCGGCAGACCTCCCGCAGGCATGCCACTGAATCCGCGCGAGCAGCAGATCTCCCGCAGGTGTGCCGCCGAAAGCCGCCTGCCTGCCTTGATTGGGGCAGCAAAAAACATAAAGCCACCCCTGTTCATACTGGAACTGTGGCAGACGTGCAAGTAATTACTGCTCATGCTAGTATCTCACCCAAGAGCAAAAGTGGAGACACATTGACCAACTCTTTGATGATGTAAACCTTTTAAGTGATGATAACCTTTTATTCCAACAACAAGAACATTTATATTGATTATTGTTTTAATTACTCATATTTGAAATAAAATATTGATACAGTACTATTGTATGTTCAACATTTAGCAACTCCATTGAAATGTCCACAAGAACTGTGTCATACAAATAGATTGCCATCCAGGTTTCAAATTACTGTTTTTCTATGTATGCTTTGTGCTGTATAGCCATCTGTTGGTTAAATATATATACAAAGGAATTTCATGGATCTATCTTTGTCCTTTATGCAGCTCAGTGTTAACACAATGCCGATCACAATTGATAGGAAGACAAATGTACTGATAATCTATGTTATTTTTATAGAAAACAGATGACTTAACAACTTGAGCCAACTTATGGTTTTAATGGAAAAAATGTGTGTCCAGGCCAGGCACTTCCATGGCAGATCTCCCTGCTACATGCAGAAGTGGCCCTAACGTAAGAAAAACATAGGGGACGAAGAGCAGGTACCCGGCATGACCCTCTGGGGTCTGTCTGACTCCATTATAGTGCTACCTCATTTACTTCTGCAGGTCTTATTTGTATGTCAAAAGCAATGTGATCTGGCCTTCCTAGCATTACACACAATGACCTGCTGTGTGCCGTAATATTGTCGTGATCTGGCTCTTCTTTTATAAACTGTTGTAAACTGAAAAATATTTCCTTTGTATGAGTATAAAAGGGAATACCGAATTCCCCCCTCAAGTTTGATCCTTTTGTCTCTCTGTAATTGTGTTCTGGGATTTTACTTCCACTATTGATTTTGTAAGAAAAAACATCTACAAAGTGATATCTGCTACTGCAGATATTTCAGCAGATCACAGTACAATAAGGTCAGTGTTTACATTCCCCTTAACCAGAGTAGAAGCTTCCTTGAATAAATTGTTTGCATAATCCTCCAACACTTTCGATATTTACTTTCTGTTTTGTTGTAAAGAGCATTATGATTTTTGACCTATGTATGATTATTAAACCCTTCTTGAATTAGCATTCTGCTTGTAATCAAAGAATTCAAGGAGATTACCTCCAGGGATCAATAAAGCTAGCATTGGTTTGTAGTGGCTACAGACCATACTAACAGTGTGTGAGGATGAAGTGCATTTACTCAGCATATTGCAAACTGCAGAAGATGTAGCTCAAGGGTAGGCAACCTATGACATGTGTGCCGAAGGTGGCACACGAGCTGATTTTCAGGGGCACTCACACTGCCTGGATCCTGGCCACCAGTCCGGGGGGCTCTGCATTTTAATTTAATTTTAAATGAAACTTCTTAAACATTTTAAAAACCTTATTTACTTTACATACAACAATAGTTTTAGTTATATATTATAGACTTATAGAAAGAGACCTTCTAAAAACGTTAAAATGTATTACTGGCACGTGAAACCTTAAATCAGAGTGAATAAATGAAGACTCGGCACACCACTTCTGAAAAGGTTGCTGACCCCTGTAGCTTCTGCGCATTGCCAATTCAAGGTTGGATCTTAAATGAAAGAAAAATCTCGTCTTCCTGGCAGAAAGGTTTATATCTTTTTAACAGAGTCAAATATATTCATATAAAAGTAAAAGCCATTTTCCTCTAAAATTATTTCTTATGTTTATTATATTTTATTTTTTTATAGTGTCTGAGAAATGTGTGACCAGAGAAAACAAGGCTGTAATGTAATGGGGCAGTGTTATGATTGCATGTTCATCCTTGAATTTGACATTTTCTTACTTGAGTACACACCTGTGGAGGTCTTAATGTTGACTAACATAGTTTTTACATTTAATTATTAGCAAGAGTGAGAAGGGCTTCTGTTTGGGGGAGCAGCACAGAGGGTCTATGTCAGTTTGCTACTGCTAATATTTATTCTTTTTTTAATACTCTAATGTGCTCCTCTGCAACCTCTGCAAGGCTCCCGTTAACTTCAATGGTGCAAAACCAGAGCCATAGTGGTGCATATTCTTCACACAATCTTCCTCCATTGAATAGACCCTATCACATTCCCTGACATCCCCCATGATTCTTATAGTACTTTGCTGTGCTAACTTCTTAGGAGGCTGAAGGGCAAAGGCCAATAGCATGCTACTCCTCTCAAAGATTAAATTGGTAAATAGCAGACCCAGTCTTCCTATTGGTGTTTTTGAGGTGTCAACAAGCAGGAGTTGTCATCTCTAAAATTCCAGTTAATTTTCTGTGGTGGGATGGGGTAAATTACCGTCTTCCATATTCTACATCAGATAGATCACATATCAGGAGGCTAGGGAAACTCTAGGGCTTATCTCTGGAAAGGTGGCATACACAGCAAGGGCCTGATTCTTCTCTCACTTAAACTAATTTTACACAAATGTGACTCCATTGATTTCAGTGGAGTTACTCCCAATTTACACCTACGGGAGAAAAAAAATCTGGCCCCCAGTTATTTTTTCTGACTGTCTCAGAGATAGCACACAAAATGCAATCACTCATACTGCAAGAACATGTCAAAATGGCTTCTGTTAGACCCTATTTTTGGGGGCGGGGAGGAGGAGGGTATAGTTGCATATATAAGACAGAGCCCCTAATATCGGAACATCTGGTCATCCTAGTTGACCTTCCTGAGCATAGATGGCATGCCAGTCTCGCTGGGATGCCATGTGATTTCATCCAGCTCACCTCCCACCATGTGATTACTCCCATCTTGAAACTCAGAATGGCAGCCTTCACATTTTCACGGCCATCTACAGAGTACAAAAAATGTTAATGCCACTGGCAGCAAACATTTCATAATGTAGCTTGCATATTTGTGGGAGCTCAGCAAACTGATACGTAGGCAAGATTTAAGGTCTCTGCTTTCAGGCTCAACTTGGCATTGGACCTGTAGAGGAGCAACAGGATTGGGGGGGGTGCCATAAAGCAGATATTCTAGTTCTAAACTACTGACAGAATCCTCAGCTACTCAGTTAGGGCAGCTTTACGGCTGATGGAGGTAGTGTGGATTAAAGGGACCCTCATGGGTTGGGTTTTGTTCCCTAGCATTATATATTTTCCAATGAATATTCCATGCAGTCGTAGTGCTTAGATTCTGATTAGTGCAATCTTGGCAGTATGTTTCCAGTAGTTTTTTTTCATATATCAGATATGTGAGCTACACTTTGAGGTATTAGGTGATTTGGTTACCAGGTTATTGCCAAATATTGTAGTGGTACTCACAGGTACCAAGGGTGGAAGAGATTGGTATTTCAGTACCTGCCCATCACAAGCGATTATTATATTTTTTTCTAGCTCGTGCAAAACAGCCCCTGACCCACTGCAGGAGTTTAACTACATAGAAATAGAATTAACAGTCATTTAACAGGCACAGGAGGAGTTAGAGATCATCCTCAGAGAAAATTTCTGGTCCCATGCCAAAGTAACCATACCACTTGGACATATGCACAAGGCATTTCTTTCGGAACTGCATTCAAATTCCATAAAAAGAATATTATTTTTCTATACCCAAGAAGAACATTTGTATGTATTGAAAGCATGGAAGATTCCCTTTACTATAAAAAGAAAGTCAGGAAACATGTAGCTTTTAATATTTGGTTTATATTTCCTTAATAACTTAATTAGTTCCTTTGACTCAAAATTATCAAATAGACACAGCATTAAATTCAGGGTAGCCTCTTTCCACAAAAGTAGAGAGTAGAGTAGAGTACTAAACGTGGTAACTGGCCAAATTTCAATTTGGATAATTGCATTCTGCTTCTATAAAATAGATAGCATAGTCCCAAATTGAGGAGCACTGTGTAATGTTGTTGTATGCTGTTAAAAAGTCTTTGCATTTCCTGATAGAGATGGCTGTGTGTCATGGAATAGGTCACTGGACTAAGAGCAAGGAGACATAGGATGAAATTCCTGACAAATTCCTGACAAATCCTGGCAAAAATTCCCATTGACTTCAATAGGGTCATGTTTTCTATGCTTCGGTCTGCCACTGACCAGAGATAGGACCATAGGCAAGTCACTTAACCTTTTTCTGTATCAGTTTCTTGATATTTAAAATGAAGACCTAAGCTTTATTATTATAGGCAGCGTAGGTAGTGATACATAAATGTAAGGTTGCTCAACAATTTTCCAATTGTTTATATTGATTTTCAGATGCTTGTTTCTTACTCTTTGTGCTTAAATTTTCCATGCAGGGTGTCTGCGTTAGGCTAAATTGTTCTGGAAAATTTCAGCTGAAATGGTTCATTTTTTTCTCACACCAAGGTTAAGAAAAAATACATCATTTTGCCCATGTTAAAAAATTCTTGCAACAGTTTAGTTGAGAAACTCTAGTGTTGCTGTGCTTTAGTGTTGCACTTTAGTGTTGCACTGCTGTGGCGCTGGAACAGGAACTGACAGCAGCCATATTGTATCTCCTGTGCTCTCACTGCTCCCTGTGTTGGTGCACAGGCAGTGAAGAGGAAAGGGAGGAGGAGGAGCCTAACTGCAATCAGACCGTAAAAATTTCTTCCCAGGAAATGAGGAACACACAATAATTGGCCAGCTGTGAAAAATTTGGCTTAAGTGATTTGCCTAGCATCACATAGGAACACTGTGGCAGAGGAATGGATAGAATTCAGTTGTCCAGGGTAGCATTCATATTCCTTAAACATGAAACTATCTTTTCTCTTTCCGCAATCATTCACTACACACCTTCCAACTCAGCAACAAATGAGGCAGGTGTCATACACAGGGTAGCCTCCTTCAGTACATAACCTTGATTCATCCCCAGTATACTATATGCCCTGTGCACTGAATGAGGCAGGGTCCTTTGGAAAAAACAGCATGTGATCATGTAAATAAAGACTACTATGACGGGGGCAGGGATAGCTCAGTGGTTTGAGCATTGGCCTGCTAAATTCAGGGTTCTAAGTTCAATTCTTGAGAGAGCCACTTAGGGATCTGGGCAAAATCAGTACTTAGTCCTGCTAGTGAAGGCAGGGGGCTGGACTTGATGACCTCTCAAGGTCTATTCTAGTTCTAGAAGAATGGATACCTCCATCAAAACAATACATCCAAGGGGGCCAAATTAAGTTTGTACAGTTAGTGAAATTCTGAGCCAAGGGCAACACTGGAGCAAGAAATAGAGAATAAGTCTGATACCAGCTCATTTTTCTTTCTTTCTTCCCTCCTTTTCCTTCACATTTTCTTGCATTTCACTTTCCCGTTCATTCTTCAGAATAATTTCTTGTACAAGTGACACAAATTTCTTGTTTAATTCAAGAGAACTGCAGGTGTTCAGCAATTGCTGGAAGATGATGTGCTGGATGTGAGCCATTATTTCTAATGGAAATCATAATGGGAGGTACACAACCTATTGTAAAATCTGGTGAAAAATGCATACAATCCTGCAAACAATGAGAAGCTGACCATAGGTACCATGTCTGCCTGTCTGCATGTCATATGTTAGTGACAAAAATATGTACAGGAAAACTCTTAAACTCATAGGTATACACACTTATCCCACTCACTCTTTTAGGCAGAATTATAAGTAATTTCATTCACCATTCCACATAGCATTCAGAAAAGTTTCAAAATCAGCCATAACATCCATCCTTTGAAGGGCAGGCAACAGTGAAACAAGTAAACAAAAGCTTGATCAGCACTCTATAATAAAAGAGGAAGGAGGCTGAACTTTTAAGGAAACATCTTTAGCATATATCTCAGTGATAAACTGACCCCGTGTCACAATGACAACTGTGTTAACATGAACATATCCAGAGAACACAATGCCAGGTGTATTCGGGGAATGAAGAATGAAATAGATTTAAGAATTAATCAATATGTTGGTGAGAATTAGAAGAAAATATTCCTACTCTCTCGCTTGGAAAGCATGCACAAGCAATAGACAATACAATAAACAACAGTGAGGCCAGAGCAATCATCAGATTTCAGGTTCAAGAAAGTTATGTATTGGATAGAACCTCCTTCTGTTAACAAAACAAACAAATAAAATCCCTGATCATTCTGTCAGCAGAGTGGTTAGCAGTACTTAGGCTATTTAAAGCAATATATACAATGATGGTGAATCATGTCAGCCAATTGCAACAATGATTAGTAAAATGAGAAGTGATACAGTATGATGTAAGCTAACCTCATGCCTCTTGAGAGAGCTCCAGCTGTATTACAACTAGTCATCCTATTAAAAAAAAGTCTGCCAGTGAAACTTGATAAGTGCTATCTGTGGTGTGTTAATAGTTCAAGGTTATGATTGGGTGATAATAGGAGCAATAAAGTGTGTCATCTCGTCTTACCCAGGAAGGTACTTAACACAAAATATAAGATGAGGATACTGTGTAACATAAGGAGTGCCAAAAGAAATCAGAAATGTACACAAACCTAATATGCTAGGCAGCTGACACACAACATGCAGACAAAGGCTCTGTCCTGGAGAACTTGCAGTATAAATAGACAAGTAGCAGGGGGATGAGGTAGATGGGGGGATAGCTCAGTGGTTTGAGCATTGGCCTGCTAAATTCAGCGTTATGAGCTCAATCCTTGAGGGGGCCATTTAGGGAACTGGGGCAAAAATCTGTCTGGGGATTGGCCCTACTTTGAGCAGGGGGTTGGACTAGATGACCTCCTGAGGTCCCTTCCAACCTTGATAGTCTATGATTAGGTATGTGGCTGAGAAGTTAAGTTAGCATATGTTTTGTGTAGAGTGGGTTTTTTAACTCCTCTGTTTTTTTTATTAACATTGTTTGAGGAGAGGACTAGCTTTAACATACTTTTTATAACTGTCAGGGCTATAGCTATGCATATGCACAGAGGGATCTTATATGTAACCACCCCTGCAGGGTTTACCTTGGCTTCTGTGGTGTATCTGTGCCACCAGCTCAGGCAGGGAGTGCAGCAGGTTGCCGAGGAAACCCTGGGGAGATGACTGCTTCTCCCAGGAAGTAGCATGGCCAAGGGCAGGCTCAGTATCTCCACTGCCTGACAACCGAGAGGGAGAGAGGGAAGATGCCAGAGGGTAGAGGCCTCTGCCAGCTCAGGGGAGTTACTGAAGTGTGTGGCTGGATGGCCACAAGCACGCCAGCTCAAAGGAGGAAGCAGAGAGAGAGGAGGATTGAAATGAGCATGATTGACAGGTGAAACTCAGGGAAATGAGCTACCCTAACCAATGAGAAAGCTTCTGATGCTAGGCAACCCCTCCACCCCCCCAGAGGAGCCATGTTGTGAGGAGAGAGGAGCCCTGAGCCAGCCTCGGGAGGGAGGACAAGCTTTTTGGTGAGTTTGGGATTCCCATACCTACATGCCGAGTCATCCCTGAAACATGGCCTCTGGTACTTGGCAGCAATATTCTTCATCCTGTTCCAGTCCCTATTCATGGTAGCTCTCAGTTTATAGGTTTCAGCTGGGAAAGTTCCCAACTGGTTTAGGACTAGTTTAGTCCCTTAACACTCCAGCTAACGCAGTTACCGCATGGCAAGAAATACTTCTCGTTGCTAGATCAGGAATTCCTGCCTGCTTTAACCTACATTTGGGTTTTATAAAATATGAAATTGTGGTTTAGGGTTTATTAGAATTATTTTTCATAAAGCCTGTGCCTATTCCCTGAGTCCCTCTATGGGGAGAGAGGGACCTCTGAAGCAGAAGCAGTATACTTTTGGTAGCGAAAAATAGTACAAGGCTAGCATAGGATAGCGTGGACCTTGACTGAGACTGTCAAGCTGCTGAGGGAACCAGGCCAGGATCTAAACCTGAGGATCATCCATGTGATAGAGTCTGAGTGCATCAACCTTTTGTTAGGTAGTCAGGTCCATTGTTTGGAAGATACCTTTATAACTTGCTCTCTGCTACTACCATATACAGCATTCTCCCCAGCCAGCCAGGGTCCCACTGTAGTACACCTACCAACAGGACATTAAAGTTCTATTTCCTCTGGTATAAGTCACAGTGTTGGATGCTGGTGACTCTAAGTGTATTTGTTTGCATTGTTAGTTTATGTTTAACTTTTGTTTAATACAATTACTTGATTTGATATACTGTACATCTGTATTATTCCTTGTGAGTTTCCATATATCAGGTAGCAGGGCCAGGGGTTAGAGAGTAGTTAGAATTTTTTCCTCCAAGCAGCACCTCTTGCACTTTTGCTGGGAAGGAGTGTGAGAGGTTGAGAAACCACCAACTGATTGTGTCTCAGAACAAGACAAAGAAAACACTCAGCTGAAGCTGGAGACTGGACCCAGAAGAACCCAGGCCTGTCCGTCAAACCCACAAGAAAAGTAGCACCGGAGGAGGTAACCGGATAGGGGCATTACATATATACTGTATATTTTTCGTGATTTAAGTAAATACAGTATATAAGATTTATAGCTTCACTGCATGTAAGAAAAATAGGGCTATTTCCAGAAATAATTATGGGATGTGTAAATTTATATACAGTACTAGGTGTTCTTAGGGTTTTAAATGGAGAAATACTAACATTTTCAATATACATATTTCTTTTTATTTGAATGAGACAAAAAAAGATGCAGGACCATTATGCCGAATATTTCATGCTTCAAGAAGACAATGAAGAAACTTGCCCTCTTATTAAAAAACACCAATGGCAGCCTGTCTTCGAATCCTTTGAGAATAGAAGATCAAAAAAGTGGAGGCATAGATACTGTAAAAGGAAGTACAGAACATTCGTAAGCTTCATGTTTTATGTATGATAGCAGCAGCCCAATGGCAATCTCGCGTGAGGCATTATCAAGACCTTGAATCTGAAGAGGAGAAGAATGAGGATGAGTGCGCTGCTGGACACACACAAGTTCAAACACCTGAACGTGAATATGTGTCTCTAGTCCATTTAAAAGAACGCACAACCGCTGTGGAAAAAGGTTTCAAAGTTAACATCATCACTGGGCCAGTTCTGCCACTGTTGCTCTTACTGACGTGTGTTTCTTACACAGTAACGTACTATTCTGTATGAGTAATGGTGCTAGATGTAGGTTGGATCCTGCAAGCTGCTGATTCCGCCTCTGAGGTGTTCCCAATAGGAGCTGAGTACACTCAGCACCACATAGGTACATTCAGCATCTGGTAAAATTGAGCCCTAATATGCGCTACTGGGCTTGCAATAAAATCTGAGCAGTGATCATCTTGTAACGTACATCAGCACATCAGTTCTTAGTAGTGTCTCCAAGCAGTACTTCTATACCTGTACACCAGTCTGATCAAACTACTTGTACTATTGCAATAACATCATAGGCCCACTTTACATTTCTCTTTCTACTGTGAAGAGAAGTAGACCAAGGCCATGAATCATGATAAAGCTAAGAGAAATAGGTAATTTTGCACTATTACTGTATGTCTTAGTTTAGTCAAACAATCTTCCAGCAGATTTCAGAGAAAGGTAACTGAATATCAACTATCAGAGGGGTAGCTGTGTTAGTCGGGATCTGTAAAAAGCAACAAAGAGTCCTGTGGCACCTTAAAGACTAACAGATGTATTGGAGCATAAGCTTTCGTGGGTGAATGCCCACTTCATCAGACGCATGTGAATATCAAGGTACTCAAAAATATACTGTTAGGAACAATCCTACGTTGATCCTGGGGATAGACTGGTTGACCCAGTAGGCCCTTTTAACTTCAGTGATTCTGCAAAGTTTCGATGATATGATGATGAGAGAAAGATTGGCTAAGGTGCTGACCCTGTTAGGGACGGTATTTATAGAATGTATTTGATGTTTAAAACTCTCTCTCTTTCTGCAACAACTCTTGCTAATTTCCCACTCTCCCCCCAACAAAATATACAGTTGAAGATTTGTCAGCTTGACTTCAAGAGAATGTGTAGATGTTCAGCACCTCTGAAAATCAGACCTCTTGTTCAGGTACCTAAAAACGGATTTAGGAGGCTAGCTTTAAGCACCCACATTTTAATCCACTGTTTGCATAGTGGCTTGTTAAGTTGCCCAGTTCAAGGTTCTCACAAGACCCGTTAAATCGACCCCCGCTGCATCAATCATAGCAGCATCGATCGCTGGTAAGTGTGGACATGGCCTCAGTTATGCTCTACTGAGGTTGAAAAACTAAAGTCCTTGGGTGGCACAGGAGACTTTTTAGACATTTTTAAGTCCAAGGATCTTCATTGTGCTATCCTTTAGCCTACCACGGTCACCACCATTGAAATCCAATCTTTTGAAGACAGTGAGTGTGAATTAATTGGCAGTTTATCATAGAGTTAGAAGATATTTGGCCTTATTATGGTATCTGATATTTTTGTCACATGTCACATTCGATGAGCCATCATGGGAGATTGTCATTTGATATTCTGCTTGCTTCTGTGCTTCAAATGCTAATATTTTCAATGAGTGAGATGGGAAGAATGGACTCAAAGTGTGGGGAAAGGCACATAGGAAAGTGATTCTGGGTTGGTATAAGAAGTGAAGAGTAAGGAATATAGAAATTCTTAAGGCAATTCATAAGGGCCAAAATGAGTAGGAAGTGGAACACTGACTAACCTGGGCTGGACTAGGTAATGGAATGACAACCAGCCATTGAAACAAGGAGGCAGAAATTTTTCACTTGCACACTATTATTTTCTAAAGCGGCATGATATGGCCCTTCGAGTATCTGACATGCCTCAGGTATGCTTCACACACACCAGTGACAAAGAATATGCCACTGTTTGTGTATAGAATGATGTCATAATGAAGTGATACTGTTCATTATGTTAATTTATGTTTCACCAGCTTCTATAGCAGAAACAAAAGTTGCCTGCTGGCAGTGTGGGGCAAAATTTGATTTAAGTTTTTGTCTGACTCATCCTGGCCTCGCTGATGAGTCCAACATACACATTCAAGTGAAGAGCTAGCTGGCTGGGTAATGTGCTTATTTTTGCAGCCCCATGGTTCTGGCACACAGTTAGCTGTGTCTTATATCTGTGGCTGAGTTAATCCTAAATGGATTGGTGAAGTGGGGATTTTACATTGCAGTTGTGGAAGAGCAGCAGGCTCTAGACTGTGACCCACTTACACATTGATCCACTTTGTTTGGGTTGTCTTGTGTGACTAATTAAATGTCAGTATCAACATTTTTTAAAGTTCAGGCAATTATTTTAATTCCTAGTTTGGTTTCTTCTTTATCACAGTTGTATTGTGGCTGTTAAGCTGCAATGCCAAGGGACTAGCTGCAGTTTACTCCAAACCACTGAAATGTTTTCTGGTTTGCAACCACAATGAAAATCTTCTCTTTCAAATAAGGTCACAATAAATTCTTTGCCAACAGAAAAACCCACTCTTCTTCCAGAAAGTACACCATCCCACTGAAATAACAGAAATGCATGAAGACGTCTCTCGTGAAATCTAACTCCCCTGCTTCATAATGTTATAATATACAGTTGAACTTTTGCTTAATTTTTTTTTTTTTTACAGGTATAGGTTTGAGACTCATTGTGGTCCAGTGGCTTGTGCACTGTCTTGAGAATCAGGAAACATGGGGTCTATTTCCAGGTCTGCCTGTGACCTTATGCAAGTCACTTCAACTTTCAGCTTCCCAATCTGTTACAGGGACATAATGATAATTAGCCTTTGTTAAGCACTTTGAGTAAAAAGTATGAAAGTCTTGTAAAATAATTTCCAGCATTGTGTGATGATTTCTCTGGAAACCTTGCAAGGTTCTAATTCTTGATACTCAGTTTGCTGATGTCAAAAATTGCTGAGTAAGTATCATCCTCGGATAAAAGACAAGAAGGTATTTATTACTGTGGTATCCTATTTGATATGTAGAGGAGGCCTACAGTTTTGCCCAGTATGTTTTTGAGGTGTTTCTTTCTTTTTAAAAAAAACATGGCAACAATAAAACTAGTGAGTCTTTCAGGGCTACATCCCTATTCTCTTTAGTAATGAATGGCGAGCAGCGAGGCTAACAGCGGGAGTTTGCCTGGGAGCTGTCCGAGAGGAGGTACGCTAAGTGCTGCATTAGGGGGGCTGTGTTGGTGAGTATCTGAGTGTCTGCTGCTGGGACAGTTGGTCAGTTTGACCGTGTGCTTGATTGCTTGCTTGTTTGTTTGAAAAGTGTGAATTGGGAGTGCTTTGTTCCAGCTGGGCCTTGAGTGGGCCTGACTGGTATATAAGGGCAGTCAGCAGCGAACCAGCTGAGCGGCGAACAGCAGAGGCTAACAGCGGGAGTTCGCCTAGGGAGAGCGCACTGAGGCTTTCATCTGCAGGTTTCTCCGAGTAGTTCCTGCAACAGTTGAGGAAGCTCCTAAGAGGACGGTGATATGGAAGGTGAGCGATCAGCTGTTGTAACCTGCACAGGTTGTGCCATGTTTGTCTTTCTTCCGCAGGACAGAAGCGACTTTGTCTGCACAAAGTGCAAGCTGGTCTCCATATTGGAGGAGAAGGTTCGAGGGCTGGAGAAACAAGTATCAACTCTGCGTTGCATAAGGGAAAATGAAGATTTCCTGGACAGACGTCAGGAGATGCTTCTACGGCCACAATGTTCTGAAGATTCAGAGCAGGCACAGCAGGGACAGAAGGATTGTGAGGAGGTTTGGCAGCATGTGACGTCCAGAAGAAGAAAGAGGAGCGTCCATGCACCAGCAATGGAGATACAGGTGAGGAATCGTTTCCATGTTCTCTCTACAGGTGCTAATGCGGAGAGTGGACTAGATGGCCCATCTGAGGGAAGGGAGCAGAAGGAGACTCCACCGATTGGAACGCAAAAGATGCACTGTCCTAGGGATGGGGGTTCCACGACCACCACTCCCAAGAGGAGGAGGAGGGTGGTGGTGGTCGGGGACTCCCTCCTCAGGGGGACTGAGTCATCTATCTGCCGCCCTGACCGGGAAAACCGAGAGGTCTGCTGCTTGCCTGGAGCTAGGATACACGATGTGACGGAGAGACTGCCGAGACTCATCAAGCCCTCGGATCGCTACCCCTTCCTGCTTCTCCACGTGGGCACCAATGATACTGCCAAGAATGACCTTGAGCGGATCACTGCAGACTACGTGGCTCTGGGAAGAAGGATAAAGGAGTTTGAGGCGCAAGTGGTGTTCTCGTCCATCCTCCCTGTGCAAGGAAAAGGCCGGGGTAGAGACCGTCGAATCGTGGAAGTCAACGAATGGCTACGCAGGTGGTGTCGGAGAGAAGGCTTTGGATTCTTCGACCATGGGATGGTGTTCCAAGAAGAAGGAGTGCTAGGCAGAGACGGGCTCCACTTAACGAAGAGAGGGAAGAGCATCTTCGCCAGCAGGCTGGCTAACCTAGTGAGGAGGGCTTTAAACTAGGTTCACCGGGGGAAGGAGACCAAAGCCCTGAGGTAAGTGGGGAAATGGGATCCTGGGAGGAAGCACAAGCAGGAGAGCGCAACAGGGGAGGACTCCTGTCTCATGCTGAGAAAGAGGGACGATCATTGAGTTATCTTAAGTGCCTATACACAAATGCAAGAAGCCTGGGAAACAAGCAGGGAGAACTGGAAGTCCTGGCACAGTCAGGGAACTATGATGTGATTGGAATAACAGAGACTTGGTGGGATAACTCACATGACTGGAGTACTGTCATGGATGGATATAAACTGTTCAGGAAGGACAGGCAGGGCAGAAAAGGTGGGGGAGTTGCGTTGTAAGAGAGGAGTATGACTGCTCAGAGCTCCGGTATGATACTGCAGAAAAACCTGAGAGTCTCTGGATAAAGTTGAGAAGTGTGAGCAACAAGGGTGATGTCGTGGTTGGAGTCTGCTATAGACCACCAGACCAGGGGGATGAGGTGGACGAGGCTTTCTTCTGGCAACTAGCAGAAGTTGCTAGATCACAGGCCCTGGTTCTCATGGGAGACTTTAATCACCCTGATATCTGCTGGGAGAGCAATACAGCGGTGCACAGGCAATCCAGGAAATTTTTGGAAAGTGTAGGGGACAATTTCCTGGTGCAAGTGCTGGAGGAACCAACTAGGGGCAAAGCTTTTCTTGACCTGCTGCTCACAAACAGGGAAGAACTAGTAGGGGAAGCAAAAGTGGATGGGAACCTGGGAGGCAGTGACCATGAGTTGGTCGAGTTCAGGATCCTGACACAAGGAAGAAAGGAGAGCAGCAGAATACGGACCCTGGACTTCAGAAAAGCAGACTTTGACTCCCTCAGGGAACAGATGGGCAGGATCCCCTGGGAGAATAACATGAAGGGCAAAGGGGTCCAGGAGAGCTGGCTGTATTTTAAAGAATCCTTATTGAGGTTGCAGGAACAAACCATCCCGATGTGTAGAAAGAATAGTAAATATGGCAGGCGACCAGCTTGGCTAAACAGTGAAATCCTTGCTGATCTTAAACGCAAAAAAGAGGCTTATAAGGAGTGGAAGATTGGACAAATGACCAGGGAGGAGTATAAAAATATTGCTCAGGCGTGCAGGAGTGAAATCAGGAAGGCCAAATCACACTTGGAGTTGCAGTTAGCAAGAGATGTTAAGAGTAACAAGAAGGGTTTCTTCAGGTATGTTAGCAACAAGAAGAAAATCAAGGAAAGTGTGGGCCCCTTACTGAATGAGGGAGGCAACCTAGTGACCGAGGATGTGGAAAAAGCTAATGTACTCAATGATTTTTTTGCGTCTGTCTTCACGCACAAGGTCAGCTCCCAGATTGCTGCACTGGGCAGTACAGCATGGGGAGAAGGTGACCAACCCTCTGTGGAGAAAGAAGTGGTTCGGGACTATTTAGAAAAACTGGACGTGCACAAGTCCATGGGGGCGGATGCGCTGCATCCGAGGGTGCTAAAGGAGTTGGCGGGTGAGATTGCAGAGCCATTAGCCATTATTTTTGAAAACTCATGGCGATCGGGGGAGGTCCCAGATGACTGGAAAAAGGCTAATGTAGTGCCCATCTTTAAAAAAGGGAAGGAGGAGGATCCGGGGAACTACAGGCCAGTCAGCCTCACCTCAGTCCCTGGAAAAATCATGGAGCAGGTCCTCAAGGAATCAATTATGAAACATTTAGAGGACAGGAAAGTGATCAGGAACAGTCAGCATGGATTCACGAAGGGGAAGTCGTGCCTGACTAACCTAATTGCCTTCTATGATGAGATAACTGGCTCTGTGGATGAGGGGAAAGCAGTGGATGTCTTATTTCTTGACTTTAGCAAAGCTTTTGATACTGTTTCCCACAGTATTCTTGCCACCAAGTTAAAGAAGTATGGGCTGGATGAATGGACTGTAAGGTGGATAGAAAGCTGGCTAGATCGTCGGGCTCAACGGGTAGTGATCAATGGCTCCATGTCTAGTTGGCAGCTGGTTTCAAGTGGAGTGCCCCAAGGGTCGGTCCTGGGGCCGGTTTTGTTTAATATCTTTATTAATGATCTGGAGGATGGTGTGGACTGCACTCTCAGCAAGTTTGCAGATGACACTAAACTAGGAGGCGTGGTAGATACACTAGAGGGTAGGGATCGGATACAGAGGGACCTAGACAAATTAGAGGATTGGGCAGAAAAAAACCTGATGAGGTTCAACAAGGACAAGTGCAGAGTCCTGCACTTAGGACGGAAGAATCCCATGCACTGCTACAGACTAGGGACCGAATGGCTAGGTAGCAGTTCTGCTGAAAAGGACCTAGGGGTCACAGTGGACGAGAAGCTGGATATGAGTCAACAGTGTGCTCTTGTTGCCAAGAAGGCTAACGGCATTTTGGGCTGTATAAGTAGGGGCATTGCCAGCAGATCGAGGAACGTGATCGTTCCCCTTTATTCGACATTGGTGAGGCCTCATCTGGAATACTGTGTCCAGTTTTGGTCCCCACACTACAAGAAGGATGTGGAAAAATTGGAAAGAGTCCAGCGGAGGGCAACAAAAATGATTAGGGGTCTGGAGCACATGACTTATGAGGAGAGGCTGAGAGAACTGGGATTGTTTAGTCTCCAGAAGAGAAGAATGAGGGGGGATTTGATAGCAGCCTTCAACTACCTGAAGGGGGGTTCCAAAGAGGATGGAGCTCGGCTGTTCTCAGTGGTGGCAGATGACAGAACAAGGAGCAATGGTCTCAAGTTGCAGTGGGGGAGGTCCAGGTTGGATATCAGGAAAAACTATTTCACTAGGAGGGTGGTGAAACACTGGAATGCGTTACCTAGGGAGGTGGTGGAGTCTCCTTCCTTGGAGGTTTTTAAGGCCCGGCTTGACAAAGCCCTGGCTGGGATAATTTAGCTGGGAATTGGTCCTGCTTTGAGCAGGGGGTTGGACTAGATGACCTCTTGAGGTCCCTTCCAACTCTGATATTCTATGATTCTATGAATAGAATGTAGTGACATTATTGGAAGCTGCAGTGTTTGGACCATTCCTATAGAATAATTTAAGGCTTCGTCTAAAGCTGAGTGAAGTCAATGGGAACCTTTCCATTGACTTTAATGAGCTAGACATATCTCTAGTTCACTATATATGTTATATGAACAAAACAGTAATTAAAAAGCTTGATAAATGTACATTCTTCATAAAACATGCAACCACAGACTTATTGAGAGTCCCACATCAGTAACTGCACTAGATTTTACTTGAACAACATTTTTATACTGAAGTTACAAAAAAAATCCTTTTCCCCCACCTTGGTGTCTATTTAGCCAAGCTCAGCTTTACTAATGGGCTCCATTAACTGTTAGAGTTCCAAAGAGATCTAGAAAATCCAGTCAGCAGTTGACCCTGTGAAAGAACCTCAGGATTTGGTCTTAAGTAAAGAAGAACTTTTACAGGCTGGTGTCACAGGGTGCCTCTGTTACTACCCAGTGAACTTCACTGCCTGGCTAGTCTCAGTTGGTTTCTGAGTCACAGACACACACTGAGATGTTTATCTTACACCAAAGTACATATTTATTTCCCTCTTGCATTGTGATACCACACAACACAGGCTTAGAGCAAAGGTAGACTTCCCTACAGCCCTCACTCCCCAGCCCAGGTTCATTCTCTGAACCCCTCTTAAGTTCCCCTTGCTTCCTGTTTCCTTCCCTTATATTCTACCCAGTTACCTTGTTAGCCCAGTGATTGTCATCCAGGTGCTCATAATGCCCCCAACAGAAAGTGTATAATTGCCCTCAGCTGGGCCTGCAGCCTTCTCCAGGCTGAAGCAATATCAGTGATCAGGGGGTTGCTGATTATCACCCTGTCAAAGATGGTTAATATGGAGATTTTGCAGGGGCTCAGTATGAGTATGGTGTCTCTCTGCAACAGCACTTTCCATGTTGAGGACTTAGCCCCTGCCCCTATGGCACACATGTAGCTCCTCAGGCAGGACAGAACCTTTTAGAGCATCTATTGCAGCAAACCAAAAATGCGACAAGGTGCAGATACACATTATATACCATAGACGTTATGTGTTTGCTCTAGGGAGATGTGCTAGGAATTATGGAACAGGCGCAACACTCCACAGGCTATGCAACACTTGCAAGCAGTATGCTGTGTGGACACTGAGCGCTGTGTGCATTGAAACAGGGTGGTTAACACTTTCTCCTTATCAGTCACAGGGGTGTAAGTTGCAGCAGTGCAGCTTCCTAGTGTAAAGGCAGCAGCAGAGACTTTATAGGAAACAGCTATAGTAAGTAAACAGCTTCGAGACAGTGCACAGGCCAAACGTCATTACCTCCTGATGGCATAACACTCCCTTCCAAGAGAATCTTAGGAATTTGTTATAGTTTGGATACATGGGAATGCAGAGGAGGCCTTTTTTTTTTGTGTGTGAGAAAATGCTGCCTGTTTACAGATTAAGTTACTTTAAGTTTTTCAGACTGTTCATTAGAATAGGACAAGTCTTCATAAACAGGATTAAGTGTCTGAGATTTAGAACTGGATGGCTTCCCTTGATTGTCTTGGGGATGATGGACCTGATCCAAATGACTTCCACTGGTGTCAACGGGCTTTGTGTCAAGGCTTAGGACTGTGGGGTTTAGCCATTGCTAAGCACTGTTTGTAGTTTTCACTACCTATAAAGCCTGAGTCATTAAAGCCTTCACAGATCTCATTGTCTAGAGCAAAGGAGGTGGAGTATCTAGACCAATTCCTGTAACGTACTGAGCACCCTTAACTCCACTGAGGGGAGGGAAGCTTTAGTTTTAGCGAATACTGTCAAAAATCCATTTGCAGAGAATATTTTTTTCCAGCAGTCCCGTAGAAATGGAGGACACTGACACAATTACAGGGAGAACGGTGGGACAACCCAGCAGTGAATGATTCTCCTTGTATTGCATGCTTGCCATCAAGGAATCTTTGCTAAATGCAGGATATCAAAGGCAGACTGGTGCCTAACTTTCAAGTTGGAAAAGTACAACTGAGAAATTCTGCAGCAGAATTTATAGGGGTTTTGTCTTGTGAATAAAATATAAGATAGGAATTTAAAATCCCTCTTCAGGAATTAAACCTCTATTCCTAAATTGTTTCAGCAGCAAAGTGGCATATGTGAATTCTACTCCCACTTGTACAACCTAAATCTTTGCATTAGTTTCTTATTTCACTGGGTTAACTGGAATGCTAGTCAGAGCTGCCTCTCTAGCCAAATCAGTGAAGCCCAAATATGACTCCTTTGAGGATATTAACGTCTTGCTGAATCACTTAGCCTTAGTTAACAACTCCTCTTTCAGTATCAGAGACTTGGCTGATAAATTGTATGTCTGCTAGCTCTGTATTGCTCCACCAGGGAATTGGGACTGCTTCCAATTAAAAAATAAAAAAACCTCTTGTGAACTCTGGATTAAAAAGAAACCCTCTGAAAGGGTAAACATTTCAGCTGCCTGTGTCAAGCACTGGGTTCTAGGTGGTTGGGCCAGATGGTTACAGCAGTGGACAAAGACAAATGCCAAGGGTTGAAGACAGATATAGAATCAGGACTGAGCCAATGGCAGCACTGAAATTGGGGTCTGGGTACAGGTCAGGAGTCAGAATGGAGGTCAGAGTGTGTAGACAAGACAAACCAGGAGTGGGTCAGGAATAGGGCAGAAGCAAGGCTAGAAAAGGGCATGGAGAAGGCTGAAGTGGGCTGGAACAAAGCTCAGGCAAGGCTGGGGCAGAATCGAGGACAGGCTGGAAGCCTAAAGTACCTGTAACACCATGAGACAGCAGGAGAGTTCCTTACTGAGTAGTGCATAGAGTAACTTGCAGCTCTGGTAGTGAAGTCATCTGACCTGGGCCTTGCCCAGGGATAGGCTACTACAGCATTTCTGAGGGATGAATCACTGCAGGTTGTGCTTGAGGGATAAGTCAGTGCAGCTGATTTGCTGCACCATGCCTGAGAGATGGGTAACTTCAGGCTCTGATGGAGGGGTGAGTGGGTCATTGTACCTATTGAGGCTCTGGGAGAATGGATGGGCAAATTCTGCCCATATCTAAAGCCCCTTCCCCAGCCTAAGGGGAGGAGCTACTGGACCCAAGACTCAAATAATCTCGGGGGACAACTAATGAGAGAACAGGGATGAGAGTGAAGGTCACAGGGTCAAAAGCAGGAAGCCAGAGGGGGACAATGAGCCGAGAACCCCAGACAGCGCCTACTGCTCCTTGAAGGCCATGGATGGGGTGTGTGTGGTCAGGAAATGTGGGGAAAAGTTCAGCCAGAACCTAAGGAGAAGGCTCTGGAGGAGCCAGAAAAGGGGCTGCAACCTGGTGCACTCAAGGTGCGCCAAGTTCCTCCTCTCGCCACAGAAAGGGCAGGTGTTGGGGGAGGAGCCATGCCAGGTACACACCCAAGCTCACGGCTCCATGAAGGAGCTGCTAACTAACACCCCCAGCAGGCCATGGGACGAGGGTGGAATATGGACTGACCGGGATTCCTCATCCTTCAGGGATGATAGGAGGTCCTGCTACTTGGTGTTGGACACAAGGAAGTGTGGAGCACAAGTACACACAGCTATTTCTTAGGCACAGTTTGGAGATGGCCAGTTGCATGTCATGCAGCCAGCTTAGGTGGTGTGGAAGGAGCGATTGGGGAGGCTTGTGGGGCCCGATGGTGAGGTCTGGAGGGCTAGGGGTGAGGGGTGGATGAGGAACACCCTCCTGCAGGTCCCACTCAAGGAAAGCATGGGAAGCAGGCACTAAGGCTGCCCTCACCTCCTGGAGTATATGCCAGGGGACACGAGGGATGGAGAGCCCCATGTACTGGCTGAGCGCAGGGAGTCCACCCAGTTGCTCTGGTCATAGTCCCGGAAGTCTTTGATCCTGGTGGCACCAGCCAAGACCAACCTTTGGTGTACCAAGGGGGACTCCACCACCTGTACATCAAAATGGGGGATGTGTAGCAGGGGCTCCACAAGGAGGTCCTGCCGCTCGGCAGCTGCCATGGACCTTGTCACGGAGATCAGCTTCCAGGTCCTGAGGAGGTCCTGGTAGAAGACCAGCAGCTTGCAGAGGTCTCATGGGAGACCCTTTGGATGGAGGTAGGAAAGCTGCCAGGAGTGAGTCATTGTAGCTGAGTGAACAGCGCTGGTCTGGCTGTGGGTTTGCCTCGTGATCTAAGATTTAAAGCTCAAATAGATTAACTATTCTTGCTTCACACCAAGATCCAGTGTTCTTATTCTTTATTATTGTATTACAGTAGTACTTAGAGCAGGGCCGACTCTGTTTTTTGCAGCCCCAAGCAAAAAAAAAATTGGCTGCCCCCCCGTCCCAGCCCTGGGCTCCTCGCCACACCCCCCTGCTGCCCCAGCCCTGGGCTCTCCCCACCACCCGCATCCCCCTGCTGCCTCAGTGCTGGGCTGTCCCCCCTCCCCCCCGACCCGCAGCTCCCTGCCGCCCCAACCCTGGGCTCTCACACCTCCACCCACACCAGCCTGGGCTCTCCCCCCCCCCCCCCCTGCTGCCCCAGCTCTGGGCTCCGGCCTACCCACCCACCATTGCCCCACACACCCCCCTCCTGCTGCCCCAGCCCTGGGCTCCCCCCCCCGCACACACACCTGCACCCTCCTTCCACCGCAGCCCTGGGTCACTGGTAACTAGCTCCCAGGGCAGGTCATTCAGCAGGAATTTTAGGTGGGCACAGAACACAGACAGGATTGGTTCCCATCTGGTTACAAAACTGCAGTAAAGTGGAACAATTTTCAGCTTATCTGATTGGAGGATATCTGGATGCATATTATAAGACTGTCCCACATAAATGAGGAAAAGTTGAGGTGCCTTTATTATTCTTTTGTTCCACTCTTTCTTTCTATGAGGAATTTGCCAATGCAATATCACTGTCTTCCTTTTAAACAAACAAACAAACAAAAGGCAATGGCTGTTGAAAATAGCAATTCCAGTCCTAATAACCACTGGGAAGCATTTCTTGCTCAATTTTATCCTACTTTTTCTACAGCAAGTTACAGTGGATCAGTATATTTGATTTGGGAGAAATGAAGTAACAGCTGCCCAAACTGAGCTTGAGCACTCCTGAGTTTTGAGGTGTTCAAATCTGTAAGGCAGGTGCTGGGGCAGGGGGGTGGGGCTGTGGCTTCGCAGGGGAGCACGGCAGCATGTTTGCGGCAGCGTGTCTGGAGCTGCACGAAGCCAGACACTAGTCTGAGTGGCACGGTAAGGGGGCTGGGGGATTGGAGAAGGGGTAGGAGGTTCGGGGGGGGGGGGCAGTCAAGGGACAGGGAGCAGGGGGGGTTGGATGGGGCAGAGGTTTGGGGGGCAGTCAGGGGCAGGGAGAAGGGGGGGTTAGATGGGTCAGGGGTTTGGGGGGGCAGTCAGGGGACAGGCAGCAGTTGGATAGGGATGGGAGTCCCAGGGGTTTGTCAGGGGACAGGTAGGGGGTGGGGTTCTAAGGGGGAAGTTGGGGGGGGTGTCTCAGGAGGGGGCAGTTGGGGACAAGGAGAAGGGAGGCTTAGATAGGGGGTGAGGTCCTGAGGGGCAGTTGGGACAGGGGTCCCAGGAGGGGGTGATCAGGGGACAGGGAGCAGGGGGGATTGGATGGGTTGGGGTTTCTGTGGGGGGCAGTCAAAGGGAGTGGATGGTGGCAGGGTGGGCCTCCCCGTGGAGTGTCCTATTTTTTTAATGTTAAAATATGGTATCCCTACTCACAGTGCAGCTCTCCATTCACTGCAGCATGAGGTCTCAGCTTCCTCACTCGTTCCTGTTGGTAGTGGCCAAGGGAATGCTGGGAAATGTAGTTCTTTCCCTGCTCCAGGGCTGGCTCTATAGGCAGGGAGCTAATCAAGGAACTACAGCTCCCAGGGCCCCCTGTTGGTTCACAGCTCCCATGCTGGATCCCTGCCGCCCCTGCAAATGGGCTGACCCAAGCACATGCTTGCTTTGCTGGTGCCTAGAGCCGCCCCTGACCTAGAGGTCCCAACTGAGAGTGGGACCCCACTGTGCTAGGCACTGTACAAACACATAGTGAGAGACAGTCCCTGCCCTAAAGACTTTATAGTGTAAACAGACAAGACAGAATAGAAGTAATATCATACCAATGTTACAGATGAGGAAATAATCCTGTCCAAATTCAAACAGGACACTTGTGGCAGAGCCAAGAACTGAATGCTAATCCACATCCCATGTCTCAGTCTAGTGCCTTACCTACAAGTCATTCCTTCCTCCCACTAAAAAGGTTGCTATTGTCATTCTCTTGGTGACAGCTGGTGCTTTCTGCAAGCCCTTCAAATTCAATACTCCTAAAGCCTGCATTCAATCCTGCATGATGGATGCAAAGTTAGAATATCTGACTACCAGAGCCACTCTGTCAGAGGTGCAGCTTCAGCTGCAAGGAATATATATCTGCAAAGTGCCTTCTTGCAGCTTGTTGGCAATAACTTTACCAAACATTACTGGAGGCCCTTGGATAAGAACAATTTATGGGCTACGTGATTCAGGTTAGGTCAGGTCAAATTAAGAAGGAAGCATGGTCTGGTAGATTAGGACTCCACATAACTGGGCTCAATTCCAGGCTCCATCTCAGCCTTCCTGTGTTACATGGGGCATGTCACTTAATCTATTCTGTGTCTCAGTTCCCCATCTGTAAAATGGGGATAATCGTACTTTCCAGCATCACAGGGATGTGGTGAGGATAAAATCCACTAATGATTGTGAACCCCTGAGCTATTACAGTGATAAAGGCTATGTAAGTGTCTGGATAGATAGGTAGCTCCCAATTATGAAAAGAGAATATGGCAATATTCCCTGATGAGTAAAAACAGGCAACCCTATGGTTTTATTTTTCCCCATCTCAACATGATATGTGGAGAGATAATTCTCATCCTATAATCACACACAGATAACCCTCTTGAGGTGAAAGTTATCTTCAAGCCTTGCTTTTCTTCCCTTGCAGGGAAAGGTTGATCTCCAGCAAGTCTAAGGAATACGAGGTTCTCTACTACTTCTAGTCCATATGATGTTTGGCTGATCTGAGGCTTTATATTAGATCTTATAATATGTTTATGACTATTTGATGATATTTTACTTGACTCTCCAAGTTCCTGGGAAACACATTCTACAGTATCTACTTTTTATAGAAGATAATCTTCCTTTCATAATCTTTATTTTCTTTTAGAAATTAATTTTATAATGTTATGTTTATTTATTGATCAAGTTAGTGAATTTTCTCCCCTGCTGAGGATATTACACTTGTTTTCATATATCCGTGAATAAATATCACCAATGACTGAAAGGTAAACACCTTCGGTACAAACTTCTGGAGTGAAGTTTCCTTTGATCCACAACTGCAGAAAATTAAACAAACAGAATTTGTATAAACAGAATCACTTGTTCTTAAATTCAAAGATCATCTGTTCTTCAGGTATATTCTCCCTTCCCAAATTACGTGACTTTTAATTTGGATACAGTACATTTCTTCATTTACTGACCTTAACTGGTGTGTAGCATTACTGCATGCTTTAAGGCAGCTGTTGTGTTCTATCAACCCTGTTTAAGGTGTTTCAGTTTAGACACCTAAAATCACTAGTCACTGTTGGATGAGTCACTAGGAACATTTATGTAGAGCACAAAGATACTTTCTAGGGACCAGGTTCTGTCATCTTAACGTTGATTAGTACTTTGTAAACAGATTAATTTATTGCAGTGGGACTACTTCTGGACTAAGGTAATCTGGCCTATAGTAAAATATCAACCTGATTTCTCAGTGATTCTAATACCTCTTTACAGTGCCAGAGTGGTGTAAGGGGGGCTTAGTGTAAACAAGAATCAGTCCTGTCATCTTTTAAACATGAAAGAAATCATCTGGATGAGGTAACATCTTTTATTGGCTATCCATGGCAGTGTGGCATGTCTGTCCATTACTGTGTAGAAGGACTGAACTAACCCCCCAGGGCTCCAGTAGTAAATGCAGAACTGCTGCCCCAGTGCTTCACACTTCAGATGGGAGGGGATTCCTTCCTCCCTGATCCCCATGGAAATTAATGCTGATTTGGGCCAGGATTTCCTACAAGTTTTTGGGATAAGGGAAAGAATTCACAGAGAGTGGCATTTTCTTCACCCCTCTACCATTGTGGATTTGGGGAGATAGGGGAATATTCTGCAGGGCCTGCACACATTTGCTATGCCTCTTCACATCAGACCTTAAAGAAGGCCCATAATCATTGTTATGTTCATGGCACACACACAGAGGAGTTATATAAAAACATGAACTACTCTTTCTGTAAGGTTGCAACCTAACAGTTACTTTATTTCTTAGAATTCAGAACCCTACCACACAAGAACCTCGAAACAGAGAGACAAAGTAGGCTGAGAGGCACAGCTCACTCCATCTTACTCTAGGCTGGCTCGCTGCAGACTGACTGCTGCTAGACCTACATTGCACTCTGACATACAGTCTGCAAACAGGACCAGGAAAAAACCCTGAGACTCTAAAGTGGTAGCTTATAATTTTAATACAGGTTTCAATGCACCACAGTCATACCCAGAATGATCTTCAAGACCAGTTGAGGACTCAGATAGAAACAAGACCTATTGTAGCAACAGACTGTACAGGCCAGCTAGCTTTGTCACTTTTTGAGATAGAACTTAAACTGATATTTAGGAAGGAGAAAACTCTATTCTAGTCTATTGGTTCTGTTTAGGCATTTGTCAGGCTCCAGTCACCATGATATCTAGGCATGAAAGATACGTGGTGTCAGCAGAATATGTATCAAAGGAATCATTTTCCAATGGATAAACCTGATACCAAGTAACTGAAAAAACAACACCAAAATTTACAGGTGTCCTTGCTTTGATCATTAATTAAAATGTGACTTATACTCAGTGTACCTGTTAGAGGACTTGACACAACAAAGCATGTGAGGTACCTGACTATTTCTTGTTATGCTGTGAAAGACAGGTGTTCATTCCTGGGAAAGCTTTGAAGCTAAAACTAAAATAAAACAAAATTAAAATTAAAGGATATTTCCAGGTACATAGTAATCATCTTAATACTTACATTTCAGGGGGTTTTGTGTGTGTGTTAAATACTGACAAAACTCCTGGCTGGAAAGGAATGCAGACAATGAGGTAAAGTAAAGCCTTGTAAGTCATTTGAGATCAATCGGCAGAGAATGTGTCTCAGCCGTGTCATTATCAGATTAATAGCTGAGTTCCAATTTAAGCTAGAATTATTTGGATAACAAAAATCAAAAGGAAAGTTTTCACAAACAATTTGCCTTGAAGCAAAATAAAAGTATTAGAGAGACGATTTTTGTGATATCCCCCACACCCCTTAAAATTCCATCCAGACTAAGTTGCTTCATAGATAAACCATGAGGCTCTTACCCCTGAAATTCTTATTTATTCCATCTTGCAATTTAAAGTGAAACAAGCCCTCTGATCTTCCCTGAATTCCTAGAGGACAGCATGTAATCTGTAAACCCACCATATAGATGTTCACAGTATTTGTGGTAACCATAAGTGTCCATGATCCAGAAGGGATATATACCATAGATTAGATATTTGGGAATATCCTATTGCAACTGGGTTATATGGCAAGATGGCCATTCTGATCTTTTTATCTCTGCTTTGTGCTCTGGGGGTAAAAATTTCCAAAAGCTGCTTAAGCTCCCCTAGACGCTTTTGAAAATTGTATCCTTTTCTTTTGCCTCCTTCTCATTTTGCCTTCTATCCCCTTATCTCCCCTTCTTATTCTTCTCTCATAGGTTTTTAACTTAATATTTGTTTTAATGCTTTTTTGAAATATTACTGAATTTGGACAACATTGAATCATCTTTTCATGGTGATTTATTTGTAGGGTGTGGGAAGTGCCAGGGAAATCTCCCTCCTTCTAAATATTAAGCAACTTCCCAGCCAGTGAATGTATTTGTTCCTTCCTCTGTTTTGATTTTTCTCTTGACTTCATTATCATTTGATAAATATAACACATTATTTATTTCATTCTGCAACTTGAGAACTGAAGTATGTGGCCTCCACCCCATCACCGTTAGGAATTTCTCAAATAAATAATTGACTTTTCCTCATGATTCATTGTGGCCACAGTAAGTGGCAAATGGCACGAGTTTTCCAACACCATGACTGGGAATCAGTATGGATTCATTCCACACATTCATGGTTTCTTTTGAGGGGGAGAGATGTAGGAGAAGAGAAGCCTCAAGCCATCCATTCCTCCATAATTAGGTGCTATTGATGCTATTGTCAAGATGTATTTTGGAGCAGTCAGTTCCTAAATTTAGGAAAATTGACTAATTTCTTGCTACTCTAAAGGTCTTGTTCATCTTGTGTTATGGTTCGGGGAAGAGACAGTGTTGGGAAACCAGCACTAAATCAAGTCTGGACTATTCCATCTTATGAATTCATGGAAAACTCTTCTTTCTATTGCCAAGAGTCACTGGGGCTAGATCCTCAGCTGATGTGAACCTACACAGCTTGCTAGACTTTAATTAACTGAAGATCTGGCTGATATCATTCAAATTTCACCAACAATTTAATTAAAAATAATAAAAATATGTTCAGTAATATAACAGTCAGAAATACATTTTTGGAAAATAAAGTTGGACAAATAGATTTTTATAATAAAGCTCCATCATGCTTCTAGCACTGCCTTTTTGGATGGTGGGAATGTTATTTCATGAGCAGTATAGATAAGAGAACTGCAAAGCAAATCCCAGCTGTTTTGGCACCCATACTGCAAGTGAGATGACACTATCATGCCCCAACAGCATGTATGAACTGAGATAAAATCATTCCAAACCATATTTTCAAAGGTTCCAACACCTCAGCTATTACGGAATGTTCCACCTGCAGGGAGAGCAACCGGTCACCAGCCAGTAAAGGATTCTCCCAGCATTTTGAAGATGACACATTAGCAAAATATGTGCCTTTAGAACATGAGAGGATTCTGCTTGCTGATTGGCTTGTGAGGACACAGTGATTTATAATACATTTAATTCTGTGGAAGCTTTTTACCTCATCCTTCTCCTTTAATAGTGCACCTATATGTATATATGTAAGTTTATATAGCAGATATACCAGTGCCATTTTATGGCATATGTGGTGGAATATTAAAATTCCCATTTGTACTGTATTTTCACCAGATGTGTTACACCCATTGATAGAAACTGTTAGGTTCACTTCCTCTTCCTTTTAGCTAGCAGCTTAGCTTGTCTGTTGATAATGTCTCAGCACAATACAAGAAGTGTGCAAATACATTTAAAGCTAACAAAGAAAAGCAATTAGCTAGATGAGTGACTAAAAAGAAAAGGTCAAACAAAGACAGTCAGAAATGCAGAGTAGTCAGAACAAAACTCTTTGTCCTTTCCAGAAGGAGTCTGCTTGATTTCTATTATCATTAACATCTGCAATCCTCAATTCAGATCATATGTTTTTAAAAGCTGTTTAAATTAAATGCATATTTTAAAACTTTCATTTCTAAACACGAACCATGAAAATTTACTTATTCTGGAAAAAAGTGGAATAGCCACCTTGTTACTAACAAGTTAAGAGTGTGGAATTGGCGGTAGGGGGACAGGGAGGAGAAGGAGGGCTTAGAAAAGCACCCTACCATCTGTCTAACCACCAATACTTTGTGTTCTTTACATGTTCATATTCAATGACCCAAAGTCTGATGCTGATTCCAAGATTTTGAAAGAGAATATATTTTGTCTATTATCACAGCTATTTCTGATATAACCTCCCACTCTCCACCTTGCCTTCTATTTACCGTGTTGTTTCTTGAGCTTTCTAGGTTGTGTGTCAAAGGATTTGCCATGGAAAGCATTTCTGAATGAAAGAATTATTTTTAATATTGCATCCTAAGGGGGAAAAAAGTTGAGTTAAAGGAATTAAAGAAAAAGGAAACATTTGCTGTTGAATTCTGAAATGCCCATCCGTTACAGGTAGAAACAGAATGCAGACTACTGCTTCTATTCCAGTGACCTTTGACTATAACTCTTATGAATTTTATGAGTGATTGTTATAATCATGGCTTAGATCAACACGTGTTGTACAGTGAAATATAGATCATTCAAAAGCTCTGTGCCAGCAGTTATTAATTTCCAAGAACTCCTCAGTCATTGGAGTTATTACTGTGTCTCTCTACACCTAGAAATTGAAATCTAGATCTAGTTTTTGTAGGCAGTCCTTGGAAAAAGAATATACAAGATGTACATTTTCTCCTATCAGACGAGTGGGGGAGAAAAGGTAAACAAAAGCATGGCCCACCAGGTAGTTGTCAAGCAAAGCTAATGAGGGAAAATATGATGCTTTTTGCAGGGCAATCAATTTTCTGAAACTGCAGCATTGCCCCTTGAGATTATGTGGGTTAGATAATTTAAACAGAAGTTACAGACTTTACTTTAAGCAGATATGTCAGGTTTTGTTAAACTGGAATATATTTTTAACGCTAATGTCAGCTAGAACAACTGCTGTCACTTTACAGTACCAAAGCACTAGGCCAAATTAATCTATTCATTGTATTTCCAGTGACCTACATCTGGGATGAATTAGATCCAGTGGACCCAATTCTGGCCCCCACTGGATAGGACTGTAACTCCTGTTGACTTGAGCAAGAGTCCCACATAAGTGAGGATGGAATTGGGCCAATACTCTCTCTAATTCCCGTTGAAATAAAAAATCATACTTCAGACCTGGTAGATGCTCCATTCATTAATTTTCCTTTGTGGGTGACTCTGTTAAACATTTAACACAGAAACCTATCCATGCACTTAGCTTGTGCATCATATGCCATTTGCTTCAATACTCCTGGGTTTCATTGAAAATAATGAGATAGAAGTCAAAATGTCAGCTTTTATTGTACTGCTGTTCAACTATTTTAAGTATAGCACATATTAGTTTAGTTTTAGATAGGGTATTATTCTTGATAAAATTTGTCATAACATGACTGCAGCTGTACAACATGCATGTCATGATACTGACCCTTAACTTGTGAAGATAAATGCCTTTTCTCTCTCTACAACAGGTTTTGCCACCCAGGTGCAATGTGTACAGCCCTGCTGGAGAGAAGACCACACTGTGCTCTTACCCTCAGCTTGCCCAGACCAGCAATCTGGGAGTTCTAATGCTGCCAGCAGAGGCCGTAGCTTTGTGCTTCCTGGTGACTATAGCTAAACTATGACTGACTCCTAAAGCAGGTGAGTGCACTGTTACTTGTGATTTTATTATGAGTCTCACAATATTTAGTGTTCTTCTGAAAGCCCCAGCTGCTGGAGTCATGTGATTACATAAGACTCTCAGCTTTCATTTTAAAAAAAGTATGTTTCTAGCCCTCATGGTTATGGGGAAAAGTTCAAAAATGTGGTGTGAGTGTAACCTAAAGGCTCAAAATGTAGAAGGCAAACAAAATCAACCCAAATTTAATATTTTTAAAAAAGCCTCATGATTTTTATGGCCAGACTCATAATATTTGAAAGCTCACAGTTGGCAATACTGGGGATGGCTCTGCATTCTTTGTTCCACCCTTCATATACCCATACTGAGGGAACCATAATTGTGAAGCTTGCATAAAAACCGATTGCACAGTTCGAAAGGCAGCATTGTGGTACTCAGATACTGTGTGAATGGGTCAAGTCAGAGAGATAGACCAATAGATATATTGGTTTTCAACCAGTTTATAAAATGGTCAACAATTTATGAATATTTTAATTTTGATAAAAGCTATTTGCAAAAGATTTTCTGCATTTTTGACCAGATAGAGTTGAGTTGTTAATTCATTGCTGCTGCAAGGAACAAAAAATATTATCCTTCCAGAAAGAGTGATCTTGACATAATTTCCCCATCACATCCACCAGCAGAAATTTATATTTAGAAATATTATATTGTATATTGTAAATACTTTAAGATGGGTCAATTTTGGGTCTAAAATCCTTGATGGTATTCCTTTAAAATAAAACATAAGATATAGTTAGTTCATCTGAAAATATAACATGTATTGAGAACATAAAGCAAATAGGACAGCACTAATAATATTAAGGCATTTTTTCTACATAACCTGTATGCTTAGTTTTCTTCAGTACTGATAGGTTCTATTGAACCAATTCCAGATTGAACATTGATACCAGATGCCTGTATTGGCAAAATCTAATACAACACATGCAGATAGTGTGTAAAATTACATCATGTGTCATGCCGAAGCACCACAAATAACTTTTTCCTTCATCTCAAATAACATAATGTACACTCTGAGACTTCAGACAATGTAATCTTGGCAAAATGAAAGTTTTTGTAGCCAACACATCAAATCGAATATATTTTATTTTACCAAGGGAGATGAATTTTAGAGAATATTCAACCAAATTAAATATATCACTGGTATTTAAAATAAAAGTACCTGTCCTGTGCTGGTAACCTGATAAATTGTATCTGGTCAATTTGGAGGAAATCATAATTTCCTCATGTTTGCAACTAAAGAATCAAGTATTAAAACAGGGATAGGCATCCTATGGCATGCATGCCAAAGGCGGCATGCAAGCTGATTTTCAGTGGCACTCACACTGCCTGGGTCCTGGTTACGGTCCGGGGGGGGAGGGGGGCTCTGCATTTTAATTTAATTTTAAATGAAGCTTCTTAAACATTTTAAAAACCTTATTTACTTTACATACAACAATAGTTTAGTTATATATTATAGACTTGTAGAAAGAGACCTTCTAAAAACGTTAAAATTAGACATGCAAAAAGGCATGCAAAACCTTAAATTAGAGTGAATAAATGAAGACTCAGCACACCGCTTCTGAAAGGTTGACAACCCCTGTATTAAAAGCTTAAAAGTGATATTATATATACACCTACAAATACTTCTTCTTCCCCTTATCCCATCACCTGGGATTGGGTTGTTGTGTAATTATCTGCCATCTTCATTTGTTTGAAGGAGCACCTAGGTTCACCTGCTTACTATCTTTGATGCAGTCCATCCACTACTTCCTTGGATTTACTCAGGGTCTCTTTCTTGCCATGCTATCTTCACCAGGTCCTCCTCATTCATTCCCTGTCTATGTCCAAACCAGTGAAATTGTGCTTCCTGGATTTTGTCAGCTACATCAGACTTTGACTTCCATCCTAATGCTTTCAAGGAGACAATTAGGAATGATAGGACCAACTCCTGTAAGTCTTTGAAACCCACAACGTACATTGAGGTATTCAGAAACCCCATTCTTCATGTTTATTGACCATTCCCAAGACATCTTCCAGGATTTGAAGGAGGCAGAGGTGTTATTCAGGGTTTTCTGAACCTGCAACTATGGTAACTTTTAGTTTCCCCTCTGCAGGTGGTTTCAGGAATAAATCAATTGGGACACAGCTTCTCCATCTGATAAATGGTTGGCACACAACATCAGTACTTTCACCCCCCACTCCCTCCCCAAATCCATTTTATTAGGACTACAGCACACATCTAAAATAGCCAATAGTCTAGAGCAACCCAGATACAGTTACCCAAAGTCTGAGATGGTGTTGAGTGGTCAGAGCAGGTTTCCAGTGGTAAGCCTTCCTCCTAACCACTGGGGAGTCGGATGTCAGCCTCCAAGCTCAAAGAAAACATCTCTGAACTTCTCCAACTTGCACACTGTGACTTATCTTTTTATACGTTGCTCAAAATAAAGCACATTATTCATACTACCAATTTTCCTAACATCAGCAAGCAGCCCCTACTCATAAGATCAGCAAAAACTGATTATCAGGAACATCTAGATTCATGGTCAGCGATCCACACTTCTGCCCATTCTCCTGGTTCTTCCAATTTTTACTTTCTATCCTTATCTGCAAAACTGCAGCTGCAGCTATTTTGTATGTTTATTCAAAGCTCAAGTTATTCCTGACTACATGGTATTCTCATTTCCCGTTAATGGTGGCTGAGTGAAGAAAATGTAGTTATGTCAAGTCCAGTTCTCTTATAAAGAGGCCCTGCCTGGAATTCCCACCAAGACACCATAGGGGAGATTAATTTATCTACCAAAGATGCTCCAGTAGGATAGCAGGCCACAGCTTCTTCCCAGGAAGATGATGCCTATCATGTAGGTAAATGGGCGTTGTTGGTGGAACACTTCTCATATATAGGACAAGAGGTTTCCTCTGTTCTCCCACCCTTGCTTCCAAGGTTATGGGCTAGTGGACTTTCAAGCGCATAATTTGTCTTCTAACTTCAAACATTCAGGATGAGTAATTAGCACATGAGAGTATGCTGAACAGAGTATCCCAGTTAAAACAAACAAAAATGACATTTTTGAATTAAGTTTTGAATTAAGTTTCCTCAGTATTTTTTCTTAATTGAGTACCTTACATAATGCAGTAAAAGTTTAACAAATCACCAACACAGGTATTGGGAATGAAGTGATGGCTCCAAAAGGACCAAAATCTCAATAGTCTCTAAAAATGTGGTTGCATTACTAGGTATGCAAACATTTGCATGAACAAGTTTCTGACTTTTGTGCATGAATGCTCATTTTCACACAGAAATGTATGTGATCACACATAACTGCAGACAATTTGGGGAAGTCAGGTGAAAATGTACATACCATTAAAGTAAGACCTGTACTTTCTTGGTTTTTTTTAAAAACAGTTTGTAAGCAATGAAAATAAGATATTTGTGAGATCTTTTTGGAAGGTTATGATAAAGTGAAAGGAGGTGGGATTTCCTTTGGTGACATTTCTTAACCAACCTCAGATATGCCGATGATATGATGCTTTTTGCTGCAACCATCGGTCTATAAAATGAATATTGAAATCTGTAAAATCAGTTAGTAAGACATATGGACTATTCCTGAATATGGAGAAAACTAAATGCATGAATGTTGACACAATCAATAACAACAGGATGCAAGATCATGATTAACAGTCAATCTGTAGCAGTAGTAGACTAATTTAATTGTCTGGGATAATACATATCCAACCAAGGAGGCTGCTCCAAAGAAATCGGAAGAAGACTATGGAAGGCTTGCTCAGCCCTGGCCTCCTTTACAAAAATGTGGAAAAACCATGGCATCTTGAAATGTATGAAGGTTCGACTGGCAAAAAAAATATTTTTTTCTATAGCGACTTATGGATGTGAATCCTGGGAAACTCATGCTGCTGACAGGAAGAAAACGGAAGCTTCTGTGGTGCTGGTGAAGACTCTTCTGTATCTCCTGGATGGAAAAGATGATGAACTCTTATATTAGGAATATTATTGGAGGGAAGCAGTCTCTGTTCTCAGAAAGCAACAGGTGCAAATTTATATATTTGGCCACATCAGGTGTAGAGATGGAAATGAACTTGAGAAAGTTATTAGGAAAGGAATATTGGTGGGTCATCATAGCAGGTGATGATCAGTGAGGAGATGGATAGATGGTGTGCAGCAGATCACTGGAAGGTCAGCTGCTGAGTGTGTGAAGTTAGCAATGGATTGAGAAGGCTTCAGAAAATTATTAAGGTCTTTCTAAAGAAATCAGGCCTAACCTAGTCAAGATTACATTGTGTGATATGGGGGTTTAAACCTTTCGTTCCTGAAAATTATGTTTTCCATGGACAAAATAATAGTGATCACAATCACTCTTTTCACCTCAGGTTCATTTCAAAATTTGGTGCTCTATGCATTTTCTTGTAAAAGAAGAGAATAAGAAAAATGTTGGCAACTCTAAACAAAATGATTGCCTAGCCTATCATCACTAATATGGAGATGACCTGGGCAAGGACATAAATCTTTAAGAACAAAGATAATCATCTTTATAGCTTGCAAATTCCTTATTAACATGCAGATAGTGTTACCATAAATTCAAGTTGTGTATTATGAGCCACACGTTTTTAGCTGTTTAAATTCATTCTCTGAATATTTAGTAAGATGAATATGAAGTGAATGGCAGCTCCCCAGCTGGACACAGTTCCAGCTTAAGCAGGATGATAAACTTCTAATATGAAGATGGAACTTATGGAAAGTGGCCAGAGCAAAAGAGCATTTCAACGGTGGAATTCTACTTTAGATGCCATTCTGGAAAGAAATAAGTCTCCAAGGTTCCTCTCCCTTTGGAGGACTTCTGAAAAACTGAAGGGGGAAAAAAAAAACCATGGAAAAGCCAAGTGTGTGGTCTTGTGAAATTTCATATTAGTTTGCAAAGGGGACAGCAAGGGTGGCTCGCAGGAAAAAGACAAAAACAAATTGCTTTTGATACAAGTCAACAAGAAATATTTTCTCGCACAAGAGGACCCAAGTCACGACCAATAGAGTTTTCCTCTTCCAACAATATGCCTATGACTGAAGTCCCTATGTAGATCATTAGTTCTAGTTGTTTTTCCAGATTTTTAAGAGAAAAAGACATTGAGCACATGCTTGTGGAAAATGAGTTAGTCAGGATACTACATAGACCTTGGGGTTTACATTTGGGGATAATTTTAAATTCTTTACCTAGTTTTTGTTCCAGAAGGAACAAATGTTATATTCTTTTAATTTCTGTAATAACATTTGTGCAACAAAGAGTGCAATGATAGCTGTATCTTTTTCAGTGCCTAGTGAAGCACAGTGCTTAAAGCCAAGTGACTTTATCCCTATGAAAAGGGATATATAGTATATATATCAGATATATAGTATGAATACACTGAATTATTCCTGAAGATATGTACAAGAATGAAATGGGACTTCAGTGGGCGCTTGCCTCCATAAGAGATGGTCAAGAATCTACAAAGAACTTAATCTCCTTAAAAGTATTGAGCCTGATCTCAGTGCCAGTAAAGCTGCTTTGCTGTGCTCCACATGTGTAATGCAGGTTTAAAGCTGTCTTAACTACTTACATGAGGGGGTCCCTCTGGTAGATTTGCAATGGCACAGGATCTGGCCGACAAACTATAGTCACCTAAGGGGAAAAAAAGGAGATTCCTTTATTTCAAAAAATTTCATCACCCAGACCCCTCCATATGAGTTTTGGGACAATATTTCGACTTGTGTTCATTTCACACAGCAAAACTCCTATGCTGTATTAAAAAAAAAATCACCAAAATAAATCATGAGCACTTAGCACAATGTTGAAAATCAGATTTTTCAAGCAGGATAAACTATACAAATATGGACCAAATTTCCCCCCCCCCCCTTACTCACAGGAGCAGTCCCTATTTCAATGGCAGAAGTAAGAGTACATGTCCAATTTATCTCTAATTTCAGACATTTACCTTCTTTTGATAGTTATCAACCATTTTATACATTGGGCCTATCAGATGTTTTAGCTACTAGAAGAATAAAACCAGAGACTCATTAGCATTTTGTTCAGAGAAAGCTGAAGGATTTGTAAAACACTGCATCCCAAATCCATGAAGATTTAATTCCAAGAGCAACTGGTAATTTTAAAAATCACCCTCACAGAGCTCTGTGCCACATGAAGGAAGCTACTTTACACAGTGATTACTCTGGGAAGGAAATGCAGAACAATTAACATTTTTGCCACTCAGCTGCAGCAAACTACTAAAATCACCTGCCTGCTTTGGTAGCTTTCTTCTTTGGAGATGGCTCCATTGGCATTACAGCCTAGTTACTCTGTGTGACATTATAACAGGGGGTTCTGTTAGAGAAGCCCAGAAGAGCATGAATGAGGGAAACAAAAGAGATTTTTACTAACAGGCATTTTTACATGAAGGCAAATATGGTATTTTCCTTTTAAAGTGATGTTAACACAGCATTTCATTCCACAGATGCTATTATTTACGACTCAGTATGTTTAAATTCAAGACAAAAGCTTAACAAGAATATTAGAACTAGAATGAAACACTTCATAACAACCACACCTCTGCTAACTGTTTGCCCTGATAATATGAAATATAAAAATTGATCTCTTAGCACTTAATTTTGGAAATAATTGCTTATTGCTCCAATAGTTTTGGAACAAGAAAGATTTAAACAAAGCTGGCGGCATCCTGTGTGAATTCACTATTGTTCACTAGGCACAATGTGTGCAAGTCCCATTTAAACCCTGAGGACTTAGTGGTGAGTAGGCCATACACTGACTCTCTGCACGTGGGTGAATTTCACCCCACGCGCCTTCGATAGGGGCATAAGTCTGGCCATGATGCACTACTCTGGCTGAGTAATCAGGAAAGTCATGAGAAAATGTAGGCAGATTCTTTTCTCTTTCATTTATATGGCTTCTTTCATTTCTTGCAAGTTCTGGCTAAGGCCCAGCCATTCTTTATGATAATTCAAATTCACTTGCAAATCTTTGTGTTTTTAACAGTATCCGAACATAAATAATGCTATTTTATAGTGTTACTAGGATGACCAGACAGCAAATGTGAAAAAGCGGGACGGGGATGGGGGGTAATAGGAGCCTATATAAGAAAAAGACCCGCACTTAGGGTAGGTCTATACTTATCTCTGTGTCCGGCGGTAAGCAATCGATCTTCTGGGATCAATTTATCACGTCTTGTCTAGACGCAATAAATCAATCCCGGATTGATCCCGGAAGTGCTCGCCGTCGACGCCAGTACTCCTGCTCCGCGAGAGGAGTACACGGAGTCGACGGGGGAGCCTGCCTGCCGCGTCTGGACCCGCGGTAAGTTCGAACTAAGATACTTCGACTTCAGCTACGTTATTCACGTAGCTGAAGTTGTGTATCTTAGTTCGAAGTGGGGGGTTAGTGTGGACCAGGCCTTACACTATGTCTCCTCTGGTGGAGTAAAGGAGCCATAAAGTGATTGAAAATGTACTGTTAAATTAGTGTAAACTAAAGGACCTTAGCGTAAATGAGAACCAGTCCCTTCAATTTCTGGGCGCTTGCAAGCCATTACCGTGCTCCAGGGAAAGACCTTAGTTTCAAAAATATTATACCCTCTTCCCCATTCTGTTGCACATGATGTCTTGTTCTAGGACTCATGATACTTTGAATGAAGTATTTCACAGGGTGCACTACTCTTTTCACCCAAATGCAGAGAGCCCGAGTCAGGCCCTGCACATGCTTAAGCACTTGCACAGCGAAAATAGCTGTAAAAATGGAACCTTTTTGATGCTACAGATCTGCATCAGGAGTGTAATTAGAGTCTATCAGAATATTTTAGTGCCAAAAGTAAGTTTGTAATTTTTTTCTCCTTGCTGTTAAACCTGCAGGGCAAGCACAGCTAAGAAAGGTTGACATGGATGCTACTCATTCTGTGCTCATCATCAGAGCTGTTCACTAAGTCCAGTTAGTTACACCTTGGCAAGCCCAGTGACGGCAATTGTTCGCACAGATGTCAGTGATGATCCAATCTGGTGTACAGAATCTTTATTACTGGTGATAATGTACAAGAAAGATAGATTGAAAACTGAGTACATTTGATATATAAATTACAGAGGCACATTCCAGATATTCATAATGCTATCTTTAAGGTCACTTGTCAGGACAGAGCTCCTTGTAAGTGTTTCAAAGCTGCCTTGTATAGGCCACTTGCACTAGTATGAATTCAACTCTCGATTAATAGTTATCTATAATGTAGCATATACATACTCCTGGCGGAATTCTGCATAAAAAAATTAAAAATTCTGGACCAAAACCTTAAAAAATCTGCACACAATATTTTAAAATTCTGCATATTTTATTTGTCAAAATAGCATAGCATAATCACTCCAGTTTCAATTATTTTGGCAATTTCTTTCAAAATACCTGTCAGCAAGTTTGTCAACAGTACAGACTACAGCAAAAAATATTTCCCCCAAGAGTAGAGAGTTAAAGAAACTCCTAAACCCCAGTTCCAGTTGGGGGGTGCTGGAGGAGGTTGTGTGGGGCCCCCACAGCCCAGATACCTGCACTCCCATACCCCCAGAGTCTAGCTGCGAGGCACCCTGCAGCCCAGACACCCACGACCCCTTGCCCCCAGAGCCGAGCCACAGGGCACCCCCTGGCCCAGATACCAGCCCCCCCTCTCCACAGAGCCCAGCATGGGGAATCCCCCACACACCAACCTGCCTTCCCCACAGAGCCCAGTCACGGGGCAGCCCCGAGACACCAGCCCCCTTCCTCAAAGAACCTAGCTGCTGGGCAGCCCCCATCCCATACACCAGCCCCCCCTTCCCATAGAGCCCAGCCACACGGCAGCCCCCAGACAGCATCCCCCCCCCAGAGCCCGGTCCAGATACCAGCATCCCCAGAGCCTTTACTCCACCCAGCTTCTTTACTGTCCTGCTTGGGGACATGGTATGGTGCAGCCCTACCCTTCCTCACCCTTAGCCAGAGCTGGGTCTCCCAGGCCCTCTCCCGTCCTGGGAGAATGAGCATCAAGCAGAGCATGCAGCCTCCATCCCCACCAGGCCGGGCGCTCCACTCACTGCGAGCTGGGCTCTGCAGAGTGCAACAGCCCCTAGTGGTGGCCAGAAATTCTGTGGGGAAAACAGGGAATTCTGCAAAATTCTGTATTCTGCAGGGGCACAGAATTTCCCCAGGAGTAATAATATAAATTATTGCTGTGGACATGGGAACAATCACACACACACTAATATGGCTTAATGTGGCAGCCATAACTTTTTTTAACAACTAATACCTAACTGGAATAAACCATCCAAAACTACCTGATAGGGTTTTTCCAGTGTGGATTGCAGCTGGCATGAATGGCTCCTGAAGTTCTATAAACTTAATGGCCAATGTGTAGCTCAAGCCCCCTCTATACCGTCAGACCTGCCAAGCCTGCCTGACTGGATGCCGGTCTCTTGAACCCCTCCCCTTCCACCCCCCCAGTTCTTCCATGCTGTAAGTAGGGCCTGGTCCACACTAGGAGGTTATGTCGAATTTAGCAGTGTTAAATCGAATTAACCCTGCACCTGTCCACACACCGAAGCTATTTAGTTCGACAGAGAGGTCTCTTAAATTCCATTTCTGTACTCCTCCCCAATGAGGGGAGTAGCGCTAAATTTGACATGGCCATGTCGAATTAGGATAGGTGTGGATGGAAATCAATGCTAATAGCTCCGGGAGCTATCCCACAGTGCACCACTCTGTTGACGCTCTGGACAGCAGTCCGAGCTTGGATGTTCTGACCAGCCACACAGGAAAAACCCCGGGAAAATTTGAATTCCTTTTCCTGTCTGGGCAGTTTGAATCTCATTTCCTGTTTGGACATCGTGGCAAGCTCAGCAGCACTGGCAACGATGCAGAGTTCTCCAGCAGAGGTGACTATGCAATCTCAGAATAGAAAGAGGGCCCCAGCATGGACTGATCGGGAAGTCTTGGATCTGATCGCTGTGTGGGGCGATGAGTCCATGCTTTTGGAGCTGCGATCGAAAAGACGGAATACAAAGATCTACGAGAAGATCTCAAAAGCCATGACAGAGAGAGGGTACAGCCGGGATGCAATGCAGTGCCGTGTGAAAATCAAGGAGCTGAGACAAGCGTACCAGAAGACCAAAGAGTCAATCGGACGCTCCGGATCCCAGCCCCAGACATGCCGTTTCTACAAGGCACTGCATTCCATTCTAGGTGCGGCCGCCACCACTACCCCACCACTGACCGTGGACACTGAGGATGGGATATTGTCGACGGCCGCTTCCTCAGAGATGTTAGCGGACGGGGAAGATGAGGAAGGTGAGGAGGAGGACGAGGCAGTCAACAGCGCTTACAACGCTGATTTCCCAGACAGCCAGGATCTCTTCATCACCCTCACAGAGATCCCCTACCAACCGTCCCCAGGCGTTAACCCAGACCCTGAATCAGGGGAAGGATCAGTCGGTAGGTGTTTTAAACATGTAAACATTTATTTTGAACAGAACAGGAATATTAACAATGGGATTTTCATAATTTGTTTGCCCTAGGCGTTTAGTGTTTTAGTCCTTGGCAGAGCAACTACTGCAAAAGAATTTAACAATGTCCGGTTTATCATGATTAGTTTTCCCTAGGCGCTCTACTTTTTAGTCCTTGCCAGTGCAGCTACTGGAAAAGAAGGTCTGTATGTCCTGGGATAGAGCTGAAATCCTCATGGGACATCTCCACGAAGCTCTCCTGGAGGTAATTGGAAAGCCTTTGCATGAGGTTCCTGGGGAGAGCGGCCTTATTGTGTCCTCCATGGTAGGTAACTTTTCCTTGCCAGGCTATCATCAAGTACTCTGGGATCATTGCCTTGCAGAGCATGGCGGCATACGGCCCTGGTTTTTGCTGGCTTTCACGCAGCATGCGTTCTTTCTCGGTCTCAGAAATTCTCAGCAGAGTGATGGCGCTCATGGTGACCTGCTTAGAATTAGGGGAATGTTACTATTGGGACTGCTTGCCTGTTCGTTTACAGAACTGTCACCGGCGGTTTACAGCCATGCGGTGGAGGCGGGAGAGGGGCAGCATGCAGGGATCTTTCCCAGGGACAGCCGTGAGGGGGTGGGACAGGGGCAGAGTTCATGCTTGCCGGATTGCCGGCAGCAGGAACTGGCCAACGCTAGGAGCATTGCTTTGAACGTGAAAGGAGGGCACTACTATAATTTAAGTTTTAAGCAGCCAAAAGTCTACGGCTTACCATGTCAGCCTGCTACCCGAATTCCGCTGTCCTGCCCCTCTTGTCTGATCTCCACTGCAAGACCCCAGGCATTGAATGCGAAGGCCGAAAATTTGACCTTGTCCTGAGTGCGCATGTGATAGGTGCTGTGCATGGTCTTGTTCACAGAGAAAGACTATGTTCATTGTTCACAAAAAATTATCTTTGTGAGGAATTCACTCCCTTTTTCCCATCCCACAGCTGCGAATGTCTCCCAACCTACCCTGGCATCCCCCTCCCAGAGGCTGGCGCAGATTAGGCGGAGAAAGAAAAGGACACGGACGACATGTTCTCAGAACCTATGGGCTGCTCCCGAGCCGATGCGGCCCAGCAGACCCAGTGGAGGGAGAACATGTCGCAATACCAGCGATCACACAGCGAACGGGAGTAGAGGTGGCGGCAGGCAGACCAGCAGGCGACTCAAACGCTGCTTGGACTAATGAGGGAGCAAACAGGCACGCTCTGGCGCCTTGTGGATGTTCTGCAGGTCCGGAGGCAGGAGGACAGAGCCCCACTGCAGTCTATCTCTAACTGCCCTCCCCCGCCACAAACTCCCATCCCCCCTCACCCAAAGTCCCAAGAAGGAGGGGCGGCAGGGGCCGTGAAAACTGTCACTCCACCCCTGCAGACTGCTCAAGTACCAGAAGGCTCTCATTCCCAAAAATTTGATAAGTCCTTTCCTTCCTGCCTCACCCAAGCCCCCATCCCAGTTTCATCCCCTAACTGTGTAGTTGCTAATAAAAGATACGTTTCTGTTAATTACTGTTTCCATCATGTTCTTTTAGGGGAGAGTGTGTTTGAAGGGGGGGAAGGGGGTTGGTAATTGGAGAGGACAGTCACCTTTACCAGGGTACAGACATGGGGGCAGGTTTAGCAGAAGGTCACACACACATTGCAGTCACTAGGCACCCTGGTTAGTCTGGGAGGTGGTTTTCATGTTCTGGGGGGAGGGGGGGGCATGTGACTTTGTGGCAGGGGAGGGCGGATAGAGATCTTATGCAGCGGTCCTTATCCTGTATCACAGAGCCACGCAGCAGGGGATCTGTAACCGTCCTCCCCCGCCACAAAGTCACATAGCCCCCACACACAGAGTCCCGAAAAGGAAGGGTGGGAGGCTCCGTTGAAACAACCAGTCCACCACTGTGGACCACTCTAGGAGCAGGAGCCTGTCATTCCTCAAGTTTAGAAGCGTTCTTTCCATCACTACGCCCACTCCCCACCACAGTCTGCGTCCCAGTTTCAACACTTTACCACAAAATCCGTAATAAAGAAAACGGTGTTCATTAACAAAGTTCCATTTATTTTATTTTTAAACGTGTGTTGGAGGGGGGGGACGGGGTGAACGGGGTATGTAGCTGGAGAGGATAGTCAACAGTAAGTGGGTAGAGAAACGGGGGGCAGGTTCAGCTTCTCTTTAAACAAATTTAATAGTCACAGATTACCCTGCTCACTGAGGAACGTAGCTTTCAAAGCCTCCCGGATGCACAGCGCGTCCCGCTGTGCTCTTCTAATCGCACGGCTGTCTGGCTGGGAGTAATCAGCAGCCAGGCTATTCGCCTCAACCTCCCACCCCGCCATAAATGTCTCCCCCTTGCTCTCACAGAGATTGTGGAGCACACAGCAAGCTGCAATAACAATGGGGATATTGGTTTCGCTGAGATCAGAGCGAGTCAGTAAGCTTCTCCATCTCCCCTTGAGATGTCCAAAAGCACACTCCACCACCATTCCGCACTTGCTCAGACGGTAGTTGAAGAGTTCTTTTTCAGTGTCCAGGGCGCCTGTATAGGGCTTCATGAGCCAGGGCATTAGCGGGTAGGCTGGGTCCCCGAGGATCACTATAGGCATCTCCACATCCCCAACAGTTATTTTGTGGTCCGGGAAGTAAATACCTTCCTGCAGCCATCTAAACAGACCAGAGTTCCTGAAAACATGAGCGTCATGAACCTTGCCCGGCCATCCTACGTTAATGTTTGTAAAACGTCCCCTATGGTCCACCAGTGCTTGCAGCACCATTGAAAAGTAGCCCTTTTGGTTAATGTACTGGCTGACCTGGTGGTCCGGTCCCAGGATAGGGATATGAGTTCCATCTATAGCCCCACCGCAGTTTGGGAATCCCATCGCGGCGAAGCCATCTATGATGACCTGGACGTTTCCAAGGGTCACTACCTTTGACAGCAGTAGCTCAACGATTGCGTTAGCTACTTGCATCACAGCAACCCCCACGGTAGATTTGCCGACGCCAAAGAGATTTGCGACTGACCGGTAGCTGTCTGGCGTTGCAAGCTTCCAGAGGGCTATGGCCACTCGCTTCTGGACAGTCAGGGCTGCTCACATCTGGGTGTCCTTGCGCTTCAGGGCAGGGGACAGCAACTCACAAAGTTCCAGGAAAGTTCCCTTCCACATACGAAAGTTTCGCAGCCACTGTGATTTATCCCAGACCTGCAGCACTATGTGGTCCCACTAGTCTGTGCTTGTTTCCTGGGCCCAGAATCGCCGTTCCACAGCATCAACATGACCCATTGCCACCATGATGTTCACGGCGTGGGATCCCGTGCTTTGTGAGAGGTCTGTGCCACTCTCAGACTTCATGTCCTCACCGCGCTGCCGTAGTCTCCTCGCCTGATTTCTCAGCATCTGCCTCTGGAAAAGGTGGATGATAAGGTGCGAGGTGTTGACAACAGCCATAACTGCAGTGATGGTCACAGCGGGCTCCATGCTCGCAGTGCTGTGGCGTCCACGCTGTCACTCACCAGAAAAGTGCGCGAACTGATTGCCTGACGGTGCTTTCAGGGAGGGAGGGCGGGAGTGATGGTTGGATGACGACAGTTACCCAAAACTACCCTCGACACATTTTTTCCCCCAGCAGGCATTGGGGTCTCGACCCAGAATTCCAATGGGCTGCGGGAACTCTGGGATAGCTGCCCACAATGTCTACGCTTCCAATGTCGACGCTTGCCCCGTTAGTGTGGACTCACAAAGTCGAATTACTGTCCTTAGTGTGGATACACACGTTTGACTTTGTAATATCGATTCCACATATTCAATTTAAGTACAATAGTCCTACTCTCGTAGTGTAGACATACCCTAGGAGAGATGAGATGAAGGGAGCCATTAGCTGCACCAGACATAGAGGCATATCCCCTCTCCATGTCATGTGACTGCCCAGGACCAATGCCCAAGCAGCCCATTTGGTTTTAGAACCTCAGCTGGACCTTTCCTAACCCACCAACTGCTCTGGAACCTGCCTGTGACACTTGTAATTTAAACTCCCCCAAAGTTGACCACCTGGTTAATGAGTAGAAGGTGAAAAAACTCAAACACCAGTTTGCCAATTTTGCCATATGGGGGAAAAATCCTTTCCAGACCCCAGCACTGGTGGTCATGTGTCCTCAGCATCACCAGAGATCCAGCAACAAGCTTAGGAGATATGGGTGAGGCTGAAGTGGGGAGCCTGAAGTAGCTACCCTTCCTGGGAAGCAAATTGTATCCACTCCCCCGCATCCCCACCAGAGGGGAGCCAGTTACAGGGCCACACACCATGCATTATACCCAATGGCAATGGCAGTGAGGGTGGACCAAGATGCAACATGTGGATTCTCCTTTCCCCTTCTCTACCACACTCTGCAACACAAGGAAGGGGAAAAGGGAAGGAGGAAGTAAGATAGCAACCCCTGCCTGCTGGAGGTGAGGTGGGGGAGAAAAGAGGGAGCATGTGGATTACTACTTCATCTGCTTCTAATCAAGATCTCCCTTTTCCCATGGAGGGTGTCCTCATTGCCCCTGACCCCACCCCGGTTAGCAAGGTGTGCATTTGTGCAACCTATCTCTGTACCATAGTCTTTACTTACAATATTGAACAATATAATGGAACAATTATTATTTCTAATGAAACAAGAATGAACAATAACCATACTTGTAATAGGTTTCAGAGTGGTAGCTGTGGTAGCCTGTATCAGCAAAAAGAACAGGAGTCCTTGTGGCACCTTAGAGACTAACAAATTTATTTGGGCATAAGCTTTCATGGGCTAAACCCCACTTCACTGGATGCATGCAGTGGAAAAGGTACTCCTCATTCTTTTTGCTGATACAGACTAACACGGCTACCACTCTGAAACCTGTCACCATGCAAGGCACTGAATTTAGCCGTATGAAGTGGAAATCCATCAACTTCATGCCTACTGTATTTTCCACTGCATGCATCTTATGAAATGGGTTTTAGCCCATGAAAGCTTATGCCCATACTTGTAATGTAACTATGATCTATACATGGAAGATACATTCACAATGTCCAAGCAAAAATACACCTTTCCTCATGCATCCAGAATAGAACATTAGAAGACAAATTCATCCCTGGTGTAACTCCCAGAATTGATGCAATTCATCCCAAGCTGAAGTCCAAGATACAGATCTACCAGCGCTTGATGAGTTGGAAGGGGATCTAGATTCCTTGGTAATCTGAAAGTGTTCAGATCCTTGAAAGATTTTCAAAATGTTCTTTCTGGAAAAATCCTTCAGCAAAAACAGGGAGGTCGGGGACTTCTATTTCTATATAAAAAAAAATAATTTTGTTAAAAAACCAACTCCCCTTCACACACCCAAATCTTCGGAAAGACCATTTTTATCCGTCCTGCAAAAACAGTACAGGGAACAGTGGTTTTTGTTTTGTTTTTCAGCTCACCTTTAAAACCCAGTCAGTGTTATTTTTTGAAACTCATGAGTAGATGTTTGATACCAAAACAACCTTTGTTCTGAACTAAAAATACAATATATGCTAATCACAACTGATTCATGGCCTGCTGAATTTGTTTTGAACCTTGTGACCTAATATGGTGATTTGACATTTGCGAACAAGGTGTTTGCTAAACCTAACACATTACCCAGAGATGTAAGTAGAACTCAGTAGCAAGAAAAGCTACACAGGGATTTACTTGGGAATGTTAATATTGAAAAGTGTTAGCTTTTCTTAGAATTTCTTTAGGTTTATAAGAAAATATGGGAAATCTATGTGAACAGTCTAGGCACCTCTGACAAATAGTTTAAAATAATGGTTAGTTAAGGTCACCTGCTCACAGACTTTAGAGTTCATCTACAAGGGCCTGTCACCTGTGAGACTTGTGTCAGAGTGGCTTCTGCAGGGTATAAAGGGGGTGGGACAAAACAAGGATTTGGGATGTCTTCAAATAGATTTTGCTCCCTTTCTATACAGCATGTGGGTCAAATTCTGTAGCTTTCTTCTTTCCTTTTTTTCTGGATAGCTGAATTCACAAATTCCTTTTGCCATCTTAGGCCTCCCAAATGGAAACCTAAATGACAAGAAGTTACAGAATGACTATTTTGGACAATGTTGCTATGAGTGTGCTCTCCAAGATTTTGATTTCCTGTGTGAAATTTGAGACTGTATGGCATGCAAGTATAAATATAATTTACCTTCCTACACACTGAGAAAGCCAGACTTCTTTTCAAAAGAGATAGCTTTTCATTTTGTTTGTTTTGCTAGGAGACAGGAAAGGAGAGAGACGTGCACTGTGTGGAACAGAGCTTTAGGGATGAGATTTTCATGGGTCAAGTGAAAAGAGAGCTGTTCTCCAGCAACAACAGATGGAAAATTGCAAAGAAGCAGAGGATGATCAATTATTAAAGAGAGAGGGAGAATACTACTTCTGCCAATCTGTAAAGGGGAACACTCACCACCAGTGGTGACTAGTGGTCAGGAAAGGGTGTGGCAGGTTGTCTCGCTTCTGGACATCCTCCCTTTTCAGTTCTAGTTCTGTCTTGTGGGGTCTGTCCCTTCTTTTGTGGCTCAGCCCTCTGGCCAGGTTACACGTTCCAGTCCACCCCTTTTGGGGTATACCAAAAGAATGTCCAATCAAGAAGAAGTCTTTCAGCATCTGCATGCACTTCAGGGCTTTCACCTTAGTTTGGGGACTTGGGGTCTGAGCTCTTGAACATTCGGGGTCTTTTCAAGTTGGATTCTCCACCAAGGTAAAGGCTTCTATTGTTGTCCTGTCTTTTAGAGTTGGTGAGGAGCCCAGGCCCACTAGCTCTGCGGGGCTCTGATCCAAGGCCCAATGATGGGCAGCTTAATTCTGCACCTGGGGGTGCTAAACAGCTGCCTCCCTGGATCACTTCCTACCTAAGTCCCCTTTTTCACAGTGGTAAATTAAAGAACTTCAAATAAAGTTTCTGACCTTCACAATCAGTCACCAGTCTCTCCTTTGCAGGCTTTAGCTATGTTGCCAGGTCTCGGGCAATGACAGCCCCTGGGTAATCCCAGAGCTCAGAGCAGACGTCTGCTCCCTTTCTCTGCATGCCTCCTCCAAGCAGCTCTGCTTCCCTTTTTAAATGCCAGCTCCAGCTTGTACAGGCTGTGGAGGTGCAGCAAAGCAGGGCTGCGTGATCTAGGGCTCCAGCGTCGGTTTGTATACCCTATCACACAATCTCACACTCAAAGTTTCTTCTGTTCTAAGAAAGCCAGAGCATTCCACTGTGGCATCAGAAATGGTAAAATGCCAGAGACTTCTTCAACTCCATGTTCCTGTCCTCCTTCATGACTGAGTGAGCAGAGTCTGAATGAGGAGTAGCAGTAACACTCACACTATACATTGGTAAAGCTGAGGTCACCACTAAGCAGGGATTGAGTCAAACTTGCCCAGTTACTAGGAGAGCTGCTGACTCATCAAGAAAAGCTGTTCTACAGTTGCAACAAAGTGGTGAAGATATTGTGAGTCTTACATGTTAGGGCAAATTCTCATCTGGAGTTGGCCCTCTGTGTGTAATGGCCTACTACTACATTTCTTGTGGCAGGGTGGGATATGTCTGTATCAAATTATGAACTGTATTTTGTGTTATATGCTGAACACATCTAAACTTGGCTGATGGAAGCTTACTGCATTGTATTCCAGACATCTGCCCTGCCAAGGAAAGGCGCTTGAAATCTCATTGAAAGTCTATCACTGAGAAGCCACGAAGACTACAGTCTAGGGCCATTGACTTTGATTGTCTCTCAACTACTGGCACATACCTATGGAACAATGGCCTTTTACACAGGTGGCATATTGAAGTGGAACATGCATGACTGGAGGAGGGCTAGAGCTTCCCAGTGGAGCACATGTCAGAGAGACAGAGCAAGGAGCTGCTCTGTGCAGGAAGACAACCACCACCACCACATGAAAGGAAGACTTGCAGGAGGTTGAGAGCAAGAGGGAATCTGCCCAGCCTGAAATGCTGGCATACCCCACAAGAAGGGGTGAGATCAGAGCAAGAAAGGGTGTGTCTCAGGACTTGTCTTTTGTTTTCAAAGATTTGTAACTCTCACATGTTTTGAGGGTAAAGTTTCTGTGGTTAAGAAATTCCTTTGCTTACCTGTCACATTGTCTCCAAAGGTGTTAAACTAGAAGCCCAGAGTGACCACAGCTTAAGTAGAACTCTGGGAGAGTGTGTGTAAGCAAATGGGGGGGGGGGAGCGTGGCGGGGGCGGTGGGTTGGAAGGTCTCAGACACTGATTTGGGGTTTAATGTGGCTGAGTGGCAGTACCCAAAGAAGGATGTCAGACAAGAGATCTGAGCCTGGGAGTGTGCTCTATAGTTCCAGAGCTAGGAACAGAGACTAGATTCTACCTAAACCCAGTTGGGACTCAGTGATTGGGTCCACTTGCAACAGACTGGTGACCATACAACCTGGCCCAGTACCCCAGTGTAACACTTCTTACTCTAATAGGTCTACACTACCCGGTAGTTTGGTGGCAAGCAAATCGAACTTCTGGGTTCGACTTATTGTGTCTTGTCTGGACGAGATAAGTCGAACCCGGAAGTGCTCGCCGTCGACTGCGGTACTCCAGCTCGGCAAGAGGAGTACCGCGAAGTCGACGGGGGAGCCTGCCTGCCGCGTCTGGACCGAGGTAGGTTCGAACTAAGGTACTTCAAACTTCAGCTACATTATTCACGTAGCTGAAGTTGCGTACCTTAGTTCAAATTGGGGGGTTAGTGTAGACCTGCCCTTAGAAGTATTGTTTCTTTGTGGGAGCCTCAGGCCTTGTCTCCACACAAACCTTCACTGAAAGAACAAAAGGAGTGAGTAAAAACCAGTTTAGCTTTTTAGATGCAAGTTTGTATGTAAACCAATACCAAACTTACCTTTTCCTTCCTTCTTGCAATGATTTAAATTTGTCCACACAGTGGATTTCTTATGCCATTCAAAGATGGCAAAAAGTACTAAAGCTGCATAGACTTAAAGGGATATATAACTTTTTCTTGTTTAAACATAAAAATCATCAAACCCTGTATTGCTAGCACAGATATGTATATGCAGCTTCAGATAAAGAAGTAGTATCAACCCATGCTTCAGAATGAAAATGCACCTGCTAATAATCAGGAGTAGAATCACAGACATTAGATCTATTAGGTCAGGATTATTCCCAACAGTGTATTTTCTAGTGCTTTGTCCAGCTGATTTTTAAAATGAATACCTAAGGTGGAATGATTTTCACCACCTTTGGGAGTAATTTCACAGCATGCTTGAGACAAGTTGGCAATATATATAATTGCAATGTGGGAGACTCCTATGTTTAAAGATGACCACAAACTCATTTCAGATACTGTGGCTCAATGGTCAGCCACAGATGGTAGCAATGTTTGGCTACTATTGACCTGGGATGTATCCAAACCAGTCAGAAGTGAAAGGCTCCATAACCCATTGCTAATCCCCAGAATCCTACTGCCACCATCATAGGTGAACTATTAATAAACAATGAGCTAAATGGCAATAGACCAAGACTGTGGCCTATTACCATTTAGCTCATCAGTTATGCTTATTCACAAGCAAATAATAATAAATTATCTGCAAATAACATATAAAAAACCTGAGGATTTATAGGAACCACCTGATCTAAAATTGTTTTCCTAATTTGCATTGAAATAATTATTTAGTCTACAGGAATCCAAAATAACTGATAATGATTGGATCTGAGCAAGATATCCCCATTTGCAAAGCAGAATTATTAATTGCAAATATTAATAGTAAATTGTCTTTTTTTCTGTTCATGAATATATTTGTTGCTCATAAATATTCATTGAATAGTTAATGCAAGCAAATTTCAGTCTATAGGTTAGTTGCAAACTGGTCATTTCATCTATTAGTTATTCATAGTGTGAAATTAGTCATGCAAGTCACATGGTATTGTCTCTGTATCCTGAATGGATGATAGAGACTGTTTAAACCAGGAGAATAATGAATAATGAATAGTGAACATCACACTATTTGTAAAAGTTACTGGACAAACAATCATATGTGCTAAAATTTTGAAACTAGCATGGCTCACAATTATCATTACAAATACCTAACATCTGTGTGAGCACTTATGATCATCAAATAACATGAACCCACATGTAACAGGAGACTGAACTTGCTGCTTTTGCTTACAAAGGTTTTCTTGAATCACATCTCTATTGTAAAAAGAACAGGAGTACTTGTGGCACCTTAGAGACTAACAAATTTATTAGAGCATAAGCTTTCGTGGGCTACAACCCACTTCATCGGATGCATATCACTCTATACGCATCCGATGAAGTGGGTTGTAGCCCACGAAAGCTTATGCTCTAATAAATTTGTTAGGCTCTAAGGTGCCACAAGTACTCCTGTTCTTTTTGAGGATACAGACTAACACGGCTGCTACCCTGAAACCTATCTCTATTGTAAATGCTCACTTTTACAATGACACAATGTTTGTATGTCTCAGCAGATGAACTACAGATGTTATTATTATTTATTATTATTTTCAGCACCCAAAGCCTAGCTAACTTTTATAATGTACTGGCTTTATGTAGTCCTGAAATGATGTTGCTGCCCACTGGCTGGCCCACACAGTGCCTAAAGAATCTACTATAGTTATACCTCAAGTAGTTCTCAATTAGTGTCAATAGCCTAGATTTTTGCAGTGCAGGAAGGGCAGGGGTTCTTATGTGTCTGCGTGTAAGTGGTTCAGTTGTCTGAGGCACATGGATTTCTTACAGAATAAGGAGACACCATCTCTGCACTGAAGAGCTCACATTTTAATTTAGAGGTGACACAATGAGTGTGAGGGGTAAGAAATGGTAGGAAGGGATAGCGGTGAGGAAAGATGAGGGTTACAGCAATAAGATCGCGCAGTTTATGTATGTGCACAGCTTGGTGGCTCAGTTACATTTTATGAAATAAACAATTATAATTAAATTGTATGCAGATCCAAAACAGACAAAAATATCTAAAATATTAAAAATCCTCCAAACACAAAACTTACCTCGCCTAGTGTTTACCAAACAACAATAAAGTGCATATCATCAAATCAAGTTTGCACAAATACTTGTGGATCCTTTTCTGCACTATTAATTCAGCTGTGCTCATTAGAATCAATTTACCAAATGCCCATCTCCATTAGAAGTTAATCTGAGGCCAAGAGCAGTCTAAGGGGAACAGGGAAATGGAGAGTCAATCTAAAAGAGTATTCCTCTTCATTCCTGCTAGGACCTCACAAATTCTATGTGACTGAGTGGATCTTGGTTTGCCTATAAAACTTGTACTGAGAGACTCTAGTTACAATAGTCATATCTAGAGAAAACTGAAATGAAACAACTCTCTGAGGGGAACAAGCCGAACACTGATGAATCCTCACTCTTTTCCCCACACATATAGCACCTCTCTCTTTGAGGGGAACCTAAATCTAAGCATGGCCCCTTCTTTTCCACATTTTTCTGCAGGGCAAAGGCCCAACTAAGACCTAAATCTACACTTCTTTCCTATGTCTTCTGCCCATCAGTGAAAAGCAGGGCCGGCTCCAGGGTTTTGGACACCCCAAGCAGCCAAAAAAAAAAAAAAAAAAAAAGCCGCAATCGCGATCTGTGGCGGCAATTCGGCGGGAGGTCCTTCGCTCCCAGGCGGAGTGAGGGACCGTCCGCCGAATTGCTGCCGAATACCTGGACGTGCCGCCCCTCTCTGGAGTGGCCGCCCCAAGCACCTGCTTGAGAAGCTGGTGCCTGGAGCCGGCCCTGGTGAAAAGGATACCGAAGAGTTCGCTCATTTGGCATAAAGTCTTTAGTTATCTGCTCTTGTTAAAAATAAAAATAAAACCCACTATCCAATACAGTTTCCTATCAATCGCCCATTACTTATGTAGGGCTCTGATGGTCTCTGTTCATTTTGTGATCAGCCACCTGATGCAAAGAGCAGTAGGAATATCCACAAAGGCTGAATATTTCCTTAATACGCTATTTGTTATACTTACTACAGCATATGGCCATGTGCGGCTTATTTCACTTTCTGTCTCTGCTACAGCCAGGTATAATGTTTAGCTGCTGTCGTGCTTTTTACCCAGCTCGTTGTGATTCTGGCTGTTCCACATGTGGAGGTTTCTTTGCTCAGATCCTGCCAAATATGTCAACATTTGGTGAACTGTATATATACATTACCAACAGGGACTAAGTGGAGGCCATCATCGAAAACCTTTCACTTTAGATTTGTGAAATAGCGTGATAGTATATGACACCCAACACCCCTTTCCAATTCCAGTTAGTAGAGAAATACATAATCTCTGCCTTGTATTTGCTCCTAGCTGACAAAGTAGTATATTATTTTTAACTTTGTCACTGAGCTTCGACTTTTCCCAGAACAATGCCTAAATGCAAAATGCATTAGCGCAAATGTCTGTCTGAACTCCTAACCCAGTCTGTCTGAACTCCTAACCCATCTGGTATTAAAGAGCAATAAAATATTGCCATATTTGTCTACAGTAGATTTTAACAGCCTTTCTGGACAATATCATTTAAGAAACATTGTTGTGCAGTGGAATTAATTAATACGGGTAACATGTATAACATATATTTTTATTGTTTCTTATATGCCATAAAATTTCCAAGACAGAAGCACCTGGGAAAACCATACAGTCTGACTGGGCATCACATTAGGAAGGCCTAGATGAGAGCAGATGGAAAGTTTGAGGATGAAATAAGAGCAGATGGGAAGTCTGAAGGTGAAATTTGAACTTAGGTATTTCAAAGTTCACATTGCTGAACATAAAGTCCCATTAAACAAGTTCTGATAAAGAGTTAAACTGACAGGCTCTGCAGTGACCTCCCTCCTGATGGATTTCCAGTGTCACTTAGCTGTCAACAATTTTTGTGGCAGCAGTTAAAAAAGCACTTCCTTTAACTCTGCCTGCTTATTTAAAAACCAACAGATTGTTAGACAGCCATTCTGTACCTGGGATTTTATGAAGGCGGTGGTGCTATAAACAGGGAGAAAAGTTTTCACTTTTTTTTTTTTATAGATTTGATTGCCTCTCCCCTATAATTTCCCTCTTCTCCATTTAGACAACTGTGCGCACACAGAAAACCATGCTGGCAAGGACTTAATGAAGTGCAGCCAGTGCAGACCTGTGCACTAAGGAGTAGGAAGTATTCTGGTGTTTTAGAAGATGTCATGCATCCCACAAATGGCCTGTTTCATGAAAAGAAGTCCAAACTGGCTAGCATAACTATACACAGAGTATGGTGTGGCTTATTATAATGTGTACGCTTTTTGGAAAAACTTCACCACCTACTGTTTACCAAACAATACAGGTCTGTCACAGTTCTGTGAAACAACTATGCTCCCAAAGGTATAAAAACAAATTACCACTAATATTTTAGGGGCAAATCCATGGGATGGAAGTAACCTCAATGGAGCTGCTCAACAGCTGCTCCATATATGTGGGAGAGGCCTTGTGACTCTCCTTGCATCCATGATAGACACTAGGCCAGAGGTCCCCAAACTGTGGGGTGTGCTTTCCTAGGGAGTTCAGAGGAACATTTTGGGGGGGCATGGCTGGGGCCTGGGCCAGTCCACACAGGGGGTGGGGAGGGAGCACTGTCCAGCTCTGTGCCCAGGGCCCCAGCTGCTGGCCTTGGCCCCCAGCCGAGGTGCCACTCCTGGCTCTGGCTCTGCTCCAGTCTCTGCTCTCTTACCTCTGTCTGCATCCTCCCCTTCCTGGAGCCCCGGCCCGCTCCTGGCCTTGGCTCTAGGGGTGGGGGATGTCAGGGGTAAGGGAGGGCACGAGGTAAAAAATTTGGGGAGCACTGCATTAGGCTAAGAATCTCTCTTCCAGAGTGAAGTTAACCCTGATGCAGAGGGCCTTGCAAGGTGCTGGATGCTGAGTCCTTGTTAACTCAACTTGTAAGGGTTCAAGTGGGGCTTATTATTATTATTATTTATTGTTATTATTTGTATTACCATAGCACCTAGGAGTCCTAGTCATGAACTAGCTTAACTGATGTGTAAAGCCCTTCATAACTCCACTGGACTGGGATGTCGTTCACCCTTCTAAAATGCCACCTCTGTGTTACATGCCACTGTCAAAACACAGAGTTAGATAAGTTCCCCACTCTGACGGAATTATTGATGCTACTCCAGGATAGTTTGTTTGATTAATAGATTTAGTTTACTTGATAATATTCATTTGACCAGGTGGAGGTGGTGGGAAGTAAAATTAAGAAAGCTGCATATCTGGGTGGCATCTCCAAAATTAGTGTTGACAAACATGGGTCAAAATTTGTTCATGAACTTTTACACCAGTTTGTTTTGCATGATTTGTGTGTCCCTGAAATTTCAGTTTAAAAAATATTTCAAGGTTCTGCATGTTGCTGCCACCACAAAAATTTCCCCCCAGTAGTCGGCCAACCATCAGCCTTGGCTTGACCATTGTCTCTTTTAGTCTCTTGCCCCTGGATCCCATGCAGGAGCTCCCACTCCTGGGCAATCTCTCTCTTCTTGGTGGGAGTTCAGCTCGCTCCTGGAATCCTTTCTGAGTCCAATTACCTCTAGCCCCTGGCTGTGCTCCCCACGTCCTGTCAGGAGTTGCTGTCTTGGAGTAATCCTTTAGGGCCCCTTTCCCATATCACACTTGTAGAATCAATCTATCCCCAAACAAGGGTGGAGGAGAGAGGAAAGGCTAGCCACTGCCTCAGGCTGGGCTCCCCTTGCTACTGGAGCTCACTAGCACTCCCTAGCAGCCTCTCCTCCTAGGCAAACTTCTCCCCTCTCTGTGGGAAGTTTCACCTTTTTAAGCTCACCTTCTCCAGGTGAAGCATGTTCTGCTGGTGAGCCTAATTTGCACTGCGTTAGTGCCAGAATGCTCGTTAGCTTTTCTATCAGTGGGATAGGGCATGACTTGCAGAGAACACAGCAGTGAATTCTTGGATCATTTTCCCCAGTTGGTTCTTTGGATCTGGTTGTGACATTACACCCCATATTCTTCATGGAAATATGGTTATGATATGAATATGGTATGACTAAGATATATAGTTCATGCAAGATGGCTCATGCAAGATATCATTGGAAAGATTATGATTTACTGAATGTGTTTATCCAATTTGTATACATGTATCATTTTTGTATCTGAAGCTGGGAATATTAACCATGTTCTGTATTTCAAATGTGCTACATTGGATGAGGCCAAACAATATTAGCGGCTTATTGAAGAAATGCAAACAAGCATAAGGATTACCCCAGGAACTGTGTGCAATAGAAACTAGAGCTGTCGATTAATTGCACTGTTAAACAACACAATACCAATGTGATTAACTCAAAAAAATTAATCATGATTAAAAAAATTAATCGCGATTAATCGCACTGTTAAACAATAGAATACCAATTCAAATTTATTAAACATTTTTGAGTGTTTTTCTACGTTTTCAAATATATCTATTTCAATTACAACACAGAATATGAAGTGTACAGTGCTCACTTTATATTATTTTTGATTACAAATATTTGCAGTGTAAAAATGATAAATGAAATAGTATTTTTTCAATTCACCTCATACAAATACTGTAGTGCAATCTCTTTATCATGAAAGTGCAACTTACAAATGTATTTTTTTATTACATAACTGCGCCTACAAGTCCACTCAGTCCTACTTCTTGTTCAGCCAATCAAGTTTGTTTACATTTACGGGAGATAATGCTGCCCACTTCTTAATTACAATGTCACCTGAAAGTGAGAACAGGAGTTCGCATGGCACTGCTGTAGCTGGTGTCGCAAGATATTTACGTGCCAGATGCGCTAAAGATTCCTATGCCTCTTCATGCTTTGGCCATCGTTCCAGAGGACATGCTTCCATGCTGATGACGCTTGTTAAAAAAAAATGCTATAATTCATTTGGGACTGAACTGCTGTCTCCCGCTCTGTTTTACCCACATTCTGCCATATATTTCATGTTATAGCTGTCTTGGATGATGACCCAGCACATGTTGTTCGTTTCAAGAACACTTTCACTGCAAATTTGACAAAATGCAAAGAAGATACCAATGTGAAATTTCTAAAGATAGCTACAGCACTCGACCCAAGGTTTAAGAAACTGAAGTGCTGTCCAAAATCTGAGAGGGATGAGGTGTGGAGCACGCTTTCAGAAATCTTAAAAGAGCAACACTCTAATGCAGAAACTACAGAACCCAGACCACCAAAAGAGAAAATCAACCTTCTGCTGGTGGCATCTGACTCAGATGATGAAAATGAACATGTATTGGTCTCCACTTCTTTGGATCGTTATTGAGCAGAACCTGTCACCAGCATGGACGCATGTCCTCTGGAATGGTGGTTGAAGCATCAAGGGATATATGAATTTTTAGTGCATCTGGCATGTAAATATCTTGCGACGCCGGTTACAACAGTGCCATGCAAATGCCTGTTCTCGCTTTCAGGTGACATTGTACACAAGAAGCAGGCAGCATTATCTCCTGCAAATGTAAACAGACTTGTTTGTCTGAGCAATTGGCTGAACAAGATGTAGGACTGAGTGGACTTGTAGGCGCTAAAGTTTTACATTGTTTTATTTTTGAATGCAGGTTTTTTTGTACGCAATTCTACATTTGTAAGTTCAACTTTCATGATAAAGAGATTGAACTACCCTACTTGTATTAGGTGAATTGAAAAATACTATATCTTTTGTTTTTTAAAATGCAAATATTTGTAATAAAAATAAATTTAAAGTGAGCACGGTACACTTTGTATTCTGTGTTGTAATTGAAATCAATATACACTGGACCCTTGCTAGAACACGCGTCTATATAGTACAATTTTGCATATAACTCGATCGCGGCCATGGATCCCAAATGTAATTACTTTAATTGCAATTCATTTTAATGTGGTCCCCGCTATAACGCGGTCCCCGCGTTAACGCGGTACTGCTCATGGATCCCAAATCTCGCATTCTTGTGAGGGTCCGGTGTATTTGAAAATGTAAAAACATCCAAAAATATTTAAATAAATGGTATTCTATTATTGTTTAATAGCACAATAATGGTGATTAATGTTTTTTATCGCTTGACAGCCCTAATAGAAACCTCTCAGAGATAGCTCTACACAATGGGAATGGTTTGACCCAGATCACAGCAAAAAAGCTTTCCAGCAATTGGGGGGGAAGATATGAAAAAGGGACAATGACAACACATCAGGTCCTCACTCTCTCCCTACAACAACACACCTGAAAACACCTGAGGAACAAAGACTGAACTGTGAGAAGTGATGGTCCCAGGCTAAGATCTTTAGCCTGTGTAAGAAAATCTGAGAAAACCAAGGCAACCTGTGCCTTAAGAATCTGCCAGCCAGTTTATCACTCAAGGTGAGAATTTGTTAATTTGTATCCTACCTATCTAGTGTGTTAAGCTCAGTCTGAGTCTTTTGTTTATTTACTAAAATAATCTGCTTTGTTCTGTTTGCGATCTCTTTAACCACTTAAAATTCACCTTTTGTAGTTAATAAACGTATTTCTTGTTTATCATAAAATCCAGTTTATGCAATTTCTAACTGTGGCGGGGAGCAAGAAATGTGCACATCTCTTTTCACAGTGAGGAAGAAAGTGGATTATTACGAGCTTGCGCTGTGCAGATTTTTCTATACAGCGCAAGACAGTACTATTTTGGGTTTCTCTCCCCAGAAGGGGTGTGTACGTGAGTGCTGGGGGTGTCCTCTCACACAGAGCTGACTTCAGTCTGTGTCTGAAATGGGGTGTGGCCCTACCTGTGTGTGTGTGCTGCAAGAGGCCAGAGAGCCTAATTCAGCAAATGAGGGAAAGGGAACCCAGGCTGATTGAGTAAGAGAGGCTCAGTGAAATCCCAGTACATCAGGTGACAACCCAGAAGGGGGGGGTCCAACCCGTCACACTGGTGAAAGTGCCTCACTGAATGGTATGGGCCCAGGTGCTGTGCAAGCCACTAGCTCAGAGCTCACCAACCAGGGATCTATCAGGAGGATTTCCAGGTTTTCCATGGCTTGAGAAAATTTTATATAGTAAGCCTTTGTCTCCTTCCTCTTGCTGGGTAGATTGCTATTAGGGTGCCTTGTATCACTGTCTGGCTACAGCCTGAGTTTACAAGCCCCACTACCTCCTTCCCTTGGACCCACATGGGGACTGTCAACTTGGAGTGAATCCTCCTATTGGCCCTCTCTTCTACTATCCAAACCTGTGTGTATTCGCATTCCATCAATGGGGACTCTTTCTTCTTGTCTCCCTGTTTCCCATAGGAGTAGCAGGTTACTGAGTTCATCCCTGTGGGCTTCTTCCTGGTGGGGAGCAGATTTAAACTAGAAGTGGGACCTGTGTTTGAGCTCAAGGGCTCTAGCCTAGTTGTTTTCATCAGTGGGCAGTTATCCGGGTAATACCTCATCTGAGCTCGCCCCATGTGTCACCAAGGTCTTCCCCTTTACATGTGGGTAGCTTGGGTCACTAGAGTGGGGTGTGTACATATTTTCCATCATGATGGGAAATGTGCTGGGATTTGGTGTCTGCTGGCAGGCATCTAGTACTATCAGTGGTGCTAGTTGGTAAGTGGGCAGAGGCCATGCCTGTCCCATCTCCAGTAACCCTTCAGCTGCGAGAAAATTCTCCCTCAGCTGCACTGCATCCAACAACGACTCAGCGCAATGCCAGCAAACTCTCTCCTGGACCCTCACTGGAAGTATGGATGCAAACTTCTCTGTTAGGACCAACTCTGCAACTTGAGCCTTGGAGTGCTCCTCTGGGATAAGCCACTGCCAGCAATGCTCTTATAATCATCATGCTATCAGCTAAGGTCGTGTCCCCATGGGGTAGGTCCGTGTTCTAAAATGCTGCCGACGTCTCTCTTCACTGATATCCAGGTAACCTAAAATAGTGGCCTTCACCTGACTGTAGTCTTTAGCCTGCTCAGGATCAAGATTACAGTATGCCATCTGTGCCTGTCCCATCAGGTATGGAGCTAAAACTAATGCCCAATGCTTGAGAGGTCAGCACCACCCTCTCAACGGTGGTGAGGAAGGCCTCTGGATTGTCATCAGGGCACATCTTAGTTAACTTCACCAGTGCAGATGGCAGAGCTCCCCCAGTGTATTGGGTCATGCAGAGTCTCCCTGTGCAGGTGCCAGAGGTCTTAACTGTTGCAGAAAGTCTCTCTGAGTTCTTGCTGCTAGGATACAATCTCCTTTGCTGGTTGGGCCTATTGCGGGCCATCCACTGCTGCAACATCTGCTGCTGGAATTAATCTTGCCGGTTGGCCTGCTGTTACCACTCTGCCATCCACTTACATCAGCATTTGGGGTCCATCTCGGTGGAAGCCCCCTCTCAGTGAACTGGTGTGGTACCTGTTTCTGTCTCGGGGCCTTGTATCAGGCATTGGGCTTTATGCCCATATTCTCTACCAATTGTAGTTGGCCAACCCTCAGCCTTGACTTGGCTATAGGCTCTTTTAGTCTCTTGCCCCAGGTCCCCTATGGAACCCCCCATTCCTGTTTCCATTGGGAGATCAGCTCACTCCCAGGTCCTTTCTAAGTTCAATTACTTCTAGTCTCTGGCAGTGCTCCCCAGGCCCCCGCCACAGGTCACTGGCTTGCAGTAGCCCTCCAGGGCTTATAGTAGTAGTCTGCCCCCAAACAAGAGGGGAGGGGTAAGAAAAGGCTAGACACAGCCTCAGGCTAGGCTCCCCTTGCTACTGGTGCTCACTAGCAGTCCATGGTCCATAGCAGTCTCTCGTCTGAGGCAAACTGACCCCTCTTTGTGGCAAGTTTCACCTTTTTAAGCTCCCTTTTTCCAGGTGGAGCATGTTCTGCAGGTGCACCTAATTGGTTCTGCCTGAGTGCCAGAATGCTCATTAGCCTTTCTATCAGTGGGATGGGGGCATGTCTCTCCACACTCCCGACTAGTTCAGATTTGGGGAGTGTTCTTTTAACTGCCCACTGTTGGCAGGATAGTGCAAAACTATGGTTGACTGAGATTTTAATTACTGTAAATGTGTCCAGAGGCTTAGGCAATGGGCAGAAAGGGCTCTTACAAATCTAAATGAGCTGCTGTTTTCAGCAGCCAGTGTAGCAATTACCATTACTTCATTATGGCTCTAAATTATTTCTCTGGTTTCTAATAGCTGCTATGGCAGGCAATATCAATTTTAGGATCTCGTGAATCTTGTGGAAAGTTTGCAGAAGTGTAGAGATTCATCTACAGTTGGTGAAGTTTCCAGCTCATTTGCTTATCTCATGCATATGTCCAACTAGGGCAACCACCTGCAGTTTATGGTGGGCTTTCATGGTCTGGAAAACTATGGATCTTGCCAGGTGAACAAAGCCCTAAACTATCATCCTTCAAATCAATAACTCTGTTGCCAGACAGCTTAAGCTGGGTCTGAAGGAAGAATCATTGTATTCTGAAATTCTGGAAAGCTCTTGAGTAATGGTTTGAAAAGTGACAGGCTCGCACATGTCCCTACTGTACTTGAGGAAGTGCATTTCCTATGATTAATGGCCTCTCTGCAGTGCACAATGCCTTTTAAGATTTTTTCTTCAGTAAGCCAAGCCAAAGAATGTTTCCAGTTTCTCAGGCTCTATTTACCTTCTCTCTCATTAGAAAAGGTTATTTTCCTTGCATTCTGATGATTGCGCACATACTTAAACACTTTTGACTGTTTTCAGCTGCTACTGCTGGGTTCCAGAAAACTGAAACATAAAAATAGATATTTCATACCACATATTCAGCAGACACCCTGCTATACCATTTATAATTTGCTTTGGTTGTCTAGTGGTGGCAGCATGCAGAATTACGGCCCCATGTCTCTTGTGTCAGTCTGTGTGATCGTAGTTTGACACTTATCTCCTGCTTTCTACTGGGATTCTTGCAGTTGCTTCAGAGTTTCAAAGGAAATTTAGGGCTGCATAGGAGCCTCGCTGAGAACACAGGACTGAAGGGAAATTACTGAGGATTGGGCCAGACTAGCAGGCTGGGCAGCCACTGTAACTTTTCATTGTGCTCCACCAGACCACCAGAGAACAATATGTTATAAATTCTTACCTCATTCTCAGCCAGTCAGATCCATCCAGTCTTCAGTGTTGCAATCTCTCTTTTCTTACCGTAATTGCTCCCTGATGAAAAAGTAATATATTTTTAGCATACCTCAAGTATAAGATACTAAAATTATACTACCTTTCATAAGGGTTGCCTCATAAATGCAGCATTCCACTTTTATGGACACTGCAACGGGTGTTTCATAAAGTATCATAAACAATTTAATTTGTGATGAAGTAACCCAGTGAATTATCTTGGTTTAAGATTGGGCTTGCAGACATGCTGTATTTGTTTCTGTGCGCCTTGCATGCCAGAACTGCAGAGAGTTGTCCCCACTTTTAACCTTGGGCTGTCAGTGAATAAAAAGCTAAAAGCTTAAAATGCTTTGAAATGAATGTGAATTTATGTACTGAGTTCATGGAGGAGTGAGGGAACATAGCTCCCCTTATTGCAATGAAGCAATTTGTTTCACTTCTTTTCCTATTCTGAGTTGTTGTTTAGCATCACTGTTAAACAGATGCTACATTCCACCCCAGATCTACTTTTCAGTGGCCAATGGAAGTGATTTGTTTTCTAGTATGTACAAAAGGCCCCTATTCAGCCAAACACTTAAGCACATGTTTATGTCCCACTGATTTCATCATGTGAAGAGGGGTGGGATTACACACATACACCACTACCTCAATATAACGCCACCCTATATAACACGAATTTGGATATAACGTGGTAAAGTAGTGCTCCGGGGGGAGGAGGGAGGCAGGGCTGTGCACTCCGGTGGATCAAAACAAGTTCAATATAACACGGTTTCATCTATAACGCGGTAAGATTTTTTGGCTCCCAAGGACAGTGTTATATCAAGGTAGAGGTGTACTTAAAATTGAGCATGTGCTGAATTAGGACGAAAGTTTGTAAAAGTGCTTAAGGTCAGTCCAGGCTGAAAGGCAACATAATAAATGTAAGACAATAATAATTAGTTTATGATCTATAAGAAAGTGATTAAAACAAAGAAAAATTACCCTTTTGAAATGTTTCTTTCCCCAACCCTGAGTATAGTTACAGCTGTCGGTGCTTCTGATTTGGTAAATTCACAGTAAACTTCATAGGTTTGGTGTCATCTCTGCTTAATTTTGTTTTGTGGTTCTGCTATTGAAACTGCTTATGGGACAACTCTGTTAAGAGGTCCCCACAGTCATGTATAATACAATATATACATAGTGCGTATACATATATATTCTCCTTTGCAGTATTGAAAAATACCTTGCAGAAATGGCCCGCACTGTTGTTCACATGTAGGTTGGTGCATTTTCCTGCTGTGCTACTTTGCAAATATTTTGTTCTTTAAACTTCAGTTCTACTCTGAAAAAACTGTAGAGCTGGCATTGTGGGTTTCTCTCAGTGGATCCCAGTGCAAATGTGTTCAATTTACAGAAAATTGTCAGCTCTGCAGACTCACCTTGGGATCTGAGAGGCAGATTCTATACCTTCCTTGCCCCTTTGTGTAGTCAGTTTTCATAGATTCATAGATTATAGGACTGGAAGGGACCTCGAGAGGTCATCGAGTCCAGTCCCCTGCCCGCATGGCAGGACCAAATACTGTCTAGACCATCCCTGATAGACATTTATCTAACCTACTCTTAAATATCTCCAGAGACGGAGATTCCACAACCTCCCTAGGCAATTTGTTCCAGTGTTTAACCACCCTGACAGTTAGGAACTTTTTCCTAATGTCCAACCTAGACCTCCCTTGCTGCAGTTTAAACCCATTGTTTCTGGTTCTATCCTTAGAGGCTAAGGTGAACAAGTTCTCTCCCTCCTCCTTATGACACCCTTTTAGATACCTGAAAACTGCTATCATGTCCCCTCTCAGTCTTCTCTTTTCCAAACTAAACAAACCCAGTTCTTTCAGCCTTCCTTCATAGGTCATGTTCTCAAGACCTTTAATCATTCTTGTTGCTCTTCTTTGGACCCTTTCCAATTTCTCCACATCTTTTTTAAAATGCGGCGCCCAGAACTGGACACAATACTCCAGCTGAGGCCTAACCAGAGCAGAGTAGAGCGGAAGAATGACTTCTCGTGTCTTGCTCACAACACACCTGTTAATGCATCCCAGAATCATGTTTGCTTTTTTTGCAACAGCATCACACTGTTGACTCATATTTAGCTTGTGGTCCACTATAACCCCTAGATCCCTTTCTGCCGTACTCCTTCCCAGACAGTCTTTTCCCATTCTGTATGTGTGAAATTGATTTTTCCTTCCTAAGTGGAGCACTTTGCATTTGTCTTTGTTAAACTTCATCCTGTTTACCTCAGCCCATTTCTCCAATTTGTCCAGATCATTTTGAATTATGACCCTGTCCTCCAAAGTAGTTGCAATCCCTCCCAGTTTGGTATCATCCGCAAACTTAATAAGCGTACTTTCTATGCCAATATCTAAGTCGTTGATGAAGATATTGAACAGAGCTGGTCCCAAAACAGACCCCTGCGGAACCCCACTCGTTACGCCTTTCCAGCAGGATTGGGAACCATTAATAACAACTCTCTGAGTACGGTTATCCAGCCAGTTATGCACCCACCTTATAGTAGCCCCATCTAATTTGTATTTGCCTAGTTTATCGATAAGAATATCATGCGAGACCGTATCAAATGCCTTACTAAAGTTTAGGTATACCACATCCACCGCTTCACCCTTATCCACAAGGCTCGTTATCCTATCAAAGAAAGCTATCAGATTGGTTTGACATGATTTGTTCTTCACAAATCCATGCTGGCTGTTCCCTATCACCTTACCACCTTCCAAGTGTTTGCAGATGATTTCCTTAATTACTTGCTCCATTATCTTCCCTGGCACAGAAGTTAAACTAACTGGGCTGTAGTTTCCTGGGTTGTTTTTATTTCCCTTTTTATAGATGGGCACTATATTTGCCCTTTTCCAGTCTTCTGGAATCTCTCCCGTCTCCCATGATTTTCCAAAGATAATAGCTAGAGGCTCAGATACCTCCTCTATTAGCTCCTTGAGTATTCTAGGATGCATTTCATCAGGCCCAGGTGACTTGCAGGCATCTAACTTTTCTAAGTGATTTTTAACTTGTTCTTTTTTTATTTTATCCGCTAAACCTACCCCCTTCCCATTAGCATTCACTATGTTAGGCATTCCTTCAGACTTCTCGGTGAAGACCGAAACAAAGAAGTCATTAAGCATCTCCGCCATTTCCAAGTTTCCTGTTACTGTTTCTCCCTCATCACAATGTTAGCATTTTCCACCAAAAGCGCAAAGCAGCAGAGAATCAAGCCCATAGTTTTAAAATGAATTGGCAGTGCCCCTTAAAAAAAAAAACCCATACTTTTTATTATAACATTTTTACCCTTGCTCCATATCTGTACTTCACATGTTTTGTTGCATCTAACCACATTACCATGTATAACCTTATACCCCGTGATGAAAGCTGTACATGATACTACAATCTAAAGGCACAAGCAGTTATAGTGCAGTGCAATACAATTTGAAACACAACACAATGACTGGTATGTGGCCAGTTTGTGCATTATATATGTAGCTGCTGCTGCAGTACATGGGGTTATCCATTTCTTTTCTTCATAAACAAACAATAGCATATTTGAAATAGATAGGAATTTATATAAGAACATACTAATTATACATTTACACACATGCATAGATCAAATACACATGAACAAATTGATTGCACTTAACATAATTGTGCTACTAGTCAAGAATAGTCCCTTTTTTGTTTTGGGGGAAATGAATTTTAAAGTGATAACAGTGAGATTTGTACAGAAAGGAAAAAAGCTAAGGCTAATAGCATTTACAATGACGACAGATGGCAGCTGGTAGGGTTCCCTAAAAGAGCAGTAGTGACATTACTCTGAGGCAGCACCAGAAGAATTTATCCAAGAGCTATTGGGACCACACATGTGGTCTGATTACACTTAAGTTAAATTCCTTTCCTCATCTGCCTACTTTAAATACTCCAGAGTTTCCATTTCATCCTCTGTGAGGAGGCTCTCTAATGTGTTGGCCCATGTTGTCTATTCCTTCAAGGTCAGCTCACTTTTCAATACATTCAGTCTTCATAACTTTGCCTTGTTGTTTTATTGTAGATATAATATATATTTTTGAATGTAGCATACAGTGGTTAACGCAGCTGGGCTTGATTCACTTCCACAGGGGGATGGAGAGGGCGTTCAGAGATTTGCCCCAAGGAAAGGGCAAGCAGCGGTTGCAGCTCCACTCTCCCCAGGATTTCTGCTAGCGGAAGGAAGCTTTAAAGTTGGTTCTGCCATTTGAGGCTGTCCAGGGGATGCCCTGATTCACCACATCTAGCCATTGTGGGTCAGATGGTAACCACTTGGGAGAGGTGATTGTGGGCCTCTCACACCAATGGGACTTTCCACGATAGGGGATTGTAGCTTGGGCTGAATCTAACCCATTATTTTTAAGCACATATAGGTGCTTTTCCTAAGAAACGACCATGCCTTCAGAAAAGCAGTGTGAGTATTGTAGCTGCCCAGTACATCAAATGCCTACAGTGCCAATAGCGTGCCAGGTGTATCACAACTTGGAGGCAAGCACAGTAGGTGCTTCAGCAACTAGGCCAGGTGGATCCCAATAACCTCGCAGACACATGGTTAAGGGAAAGGATATTTCATTAGGGTTGGCAGGAAAGTGAAAAGTTGTAGATAATCTAGGTAGAGAGCCTTAAACAGTTCCAGTTCAAAGTGAGTCTCCTGTTTGGTTCCCTGGGGCAGTCCAGTTGAAGGGCAGGGCTCTTCAGCCATAGTGCCTGGGGTACCCAGCCCAGGTTCAGTGGGTGTCTCTCACTGGGGCCCCTCTGCACTGGCTCCATGCCCAGCCATTGCTGCTCCCCCATAAGTGTCACACAGATCTGCACCTACTCATGCTGGGCATAATATCTTTTGTGTTAGAAAATTATTATTTATAATTTTTAGAAATTCTAATTATGTTTTACTGCTGGGTGCATGAGACCTCCAACATGTATCTCCCAAATTAAAGTCCCCCCCAACAACAGTGTTTTTCTTTCCACACATTACAGACAGTAGATATTCTACAAGCAAAAAAATAAGCTAAATTAATCTAACAAATTATTTGTTGTGAATTATTTTGCTCAGCTCTGTCTTTGCTACAAAAGAGACCAGCTATAGATGTTTAGAAATATCAACTATAGCAGGACAGAGAAGGAAAACATAAAAATAGTAATATACTTGACATTTATGTAGCACCTTCCTTTGAAGATATTAAAGCCCTTTCCAAAAGGAATTAATTGTATTTTTGCTAGGAATTCATGGATGCCAGTCACTGTAGTATCTAGACTTGCTAGAATATCGAGGCAGGTAAATGTTATTAGCCTGATTGGTACAGTTGGGGAAACTGAAGGGCAAAGTGATTAAGTCTAACATTTTCAAACGGAAGCATACCCATCCACGTTTAGACAGCTTCTTGTGGGGTCGATTTTCAGAGTTGCTGAATATCAGCTTTTCCCATTGAGGTAACTTACCCAAGGACATACAGGAAATCTGTGGCAGACCTAGCAAGAAAAGCCAGTCATTCTGACTGCTTATCCTGCGTTTTAATGAAGTGCAAAAATAAAATTAAGATATAGACCCTCCTACAGAAAAGTAAAGACAAAAATGATTAATAGAGTGCTAAGAAAGGTATATTTTCCACACCCCTCCACTGACACACACATAAAATATCCCCCAAACAAACCTTTTTGCCAATTGCCACCTCATTTTCCACAACTTTGAAATTTTCCATCCATCTGTATGTATTATTGAGCCCATATTCATACTTTGGGTCTTCTTCAATCCCTAAAAAACTAGCACTTTTAACAAATAAAAGAACATAAAAGGTAGGTTTTAAACAAGCTCTTTCGAGCTCATGAGCTGACAGACTTTAATCTCTCCAGTTTCCTTGAACGGAGAGAGTGCTGCTTCTCATACATTCATCACAGAGCAGAGCGTTTCAGTTATGGTCTGGTTCCAGAGCACGCATTCGCAGCAGGAAAGGGTACAGAGGCAACACTAGGAGAAGATGACTTTAAATGGATTTTAATGAAGCAGCGTGAAAACAGAGAGAAAAGGAAGTATTTGGCAGCAGAGAATGGGGAGAATGGATTTGTGGTAGGCAACGCAGTATGATGGTGAATTAATTGTTTGACAGATGTAAAATCCTGGGACCCAGCCCCAAGATGCTGCATAAGGTCATTCTTTACTGGTATGAATAGTGATATGACTAAAAGTATTAACACCTGAGCCACCAAATGGAGATGGAATTCAAACTGCTTCTATTGCAGGCGCTGCTGAAAGGAAAAATTATATTTAGAACGAGTTCACTGGACCTCAGTCCGAATATGATTTTTTTTCTCCTTTTTGAAAGTTCTAGGTCAGGCTCATGACACTGGTGAGAGAAGCAGAGAAAAAGCCAAGTGTGGGAAGGGGACTAGAGTGAGCACCACAACATGAAAGGCAGCTTTACTATCCTTTTCCTTACTCTGTCCCCATGCCGTCGCCTACAACCAGCAGAGTAAATGGCTAGGAACGGAGAGCCAGAACCAAGAAACAAACATCGTGGTCACAAATATGGAACAGTCATGGTTACTGTATTTTGTCTGGCTGAGACACTTACACTGCTTACCTTTCGTTCTCCATCGTCTTTAATCACATTCCCCCTAGGGTCATCATGAGCATGGGAGCTTGGAATTTTTCTTTTTTAAATAAATATAATGGAGATATCTCATCTCCTAGAACTGGAAGGGACCTTGAAAGGTCATTGAGTCCAGCCCCCTGCCTTAACTAGCAGGACCAAGTACTGATTTTGCCCCAGATTCCCAAGTGGCCCCCTCAAGGATTGAACTCACAACCCTGGGTTTAGCAGGCCAATGCTCAAACCACTGAGCTATCCCTCCCCCCAGGAGCTTTAACACTAGCCAGGTTCTCCTAAGCACACGACTCCCCCTTGAATCAGTTTTTCCATCAGACAAAAGTGAGGAGGGAAAAAGAAGTCAAATGTGACTTTTTTTTACATTATGCCCAGTTCAACTTAGATAGTAAAGTAACAGAAACTGCACTTCTCTTTTAAGGCTTGCAAGGTGAGACTTTTTGCCTAGGTTCATGTAGCTAAACTCAATGGACTTACTCATTCTGGACTTACAGTGATGGCTGCTGGTGTAAAACCTACTGCAGGGTCCTGGCAGTGGAAGGAGGAGGAGGAGGCTGTGTGGCCATGGAAAACAGTTACAACCTTCCCTTTGCCATGGTGGCTGTAGGTAGCCTGCACAGCCCACCCAATGTGGGTGGTGCGGGAAGGTAAATGGGTATAGGTAGGGTGGCAATAGATGCCTCTCTCATGCTATCACCTCTCCCAGCTGCCTTCACCAGCGAGGTGTCAGGTGACCAGGTCATAAGCCTAGTGCTCAGAGCAGGAATCCGGCCTAGTGTCTGGAGTCAGAATGCCAGAGCCAAGAATTGAGACAGGGTCAGAACCAGGAACCAGGGCTGAAGGTCAGAGCTAAAGTCAGAGTCCGAAGGCCAGAATCAAAGGTTGAGACAGAAACAGAAACCTCGGAGTCAGGAATCAGAGCCGAGGGTCAGAACCAGATTACCAGGAGTCAGGGAAGGCGGGAGCAGGGCTCATGCTGAGGCAGGAGCAAGGCTGGGACAGGGCTGGAACAAGACTGGGTATGGGGAAAAATCTGGACTGGAGCCAGGAAGGAGCAAAGCAGGAGCAGGGCTTCGAGAGAGACAAGCACAAGAAGACAGACAGTCTGTGGGCGTCTGCATTGAGCAGCCACTGAGGTATTGTTGCTGCTGGGCTTAGGAACCGGCCTGCTAGCTTCCTCGGCTCATCAGGCAGGGTGGTCCATCAGGCAGCTTACCTGACTTGTTAGGCTGTCAGGAGTCCTGAGCAGGTGCAGCTATAGGGCCTTACTCCTGACAGGAGATTCCTATGGAGTGTCAGCTATAAACCAAACACACACTGGTAACATGGATGGAATGACAAAGGGAAGGTGGCAATAATACCAAATCCCTCATCCATTGGCTCGCTGGTACTCTCTGTTGAAACATTTATCTCAATGGAACATTCTAGGTTACACTTGAGGACTGCTGCAGAACCTGCTTTTTGCAGACTAACTCCTAAAGTATTTAATAAGGATAATTAATTTATAGAGCTGGATAATGAGAGTTTGTATCAGCACTATGCTGAAGAGCTTTGCCCCAGAACAAATGCTGCTCCCTCCTCATATGGATGTCTCAAGATCCATGCTATTATTGAGACTCACTCAAGTTGTTATTATTATTATTATTATTTATTTCTATTATCATGGTGCCTCAAGGCCCCAGTCATGGATCAGGGCTTGGTTGTGTCAGGAGTTGTGCAAACACAGAACAAAAAGGCAGTCCCAGCCTCAAAGAACTTACAATTTAAGTATAGGACGAGAGACAACACATAGGTGCAGGCTGGCAGGGGAGTGCAGGGAAACAATGAGACAATATTAGTCAACATGTAGAGGTGCTGGAACAATTTGTATAGTGGGGATGCTGAGAGCCATTGAACCAAACTGTAAGCCCCATATATGATAGAAATCACTTCAAGCCAGGGGGTGCTGCTGCACCTCCAGCACCCCTAGTTCCAGCACCTATGTCAACATGATCTGTTCTCAGCACATCCTCTGTCATTTTCACAAGGGGAAATCCTGCCCCTAACCACCAATGGGAAAGTTGGAGAAATTTAATCCACTCCTCAACACCCAGAAATTCCATCTCTAGTGTCCAAGCCCCTCCATGGGAAAACCTGTGTGAAGATAGCATTTACCATGCTTGTAACTTTGGGAGTTTACTCTGGGGAGGGAGTGTAGAATCAAACCGTATTAGAAATGCTAAGGATTATCATTAACACATTCTACTACCAGATTTTTTATATTTAAGTGAATTTTCATGGCTGTGACTAATAACGTATGCACAGATATAACCTCTAGTAACAATCATCTGGACAGCCTTGTCCGGACAAATTTCCCTGGGGGGCTGAATTTAGCCATATTTAAAAAACAAAACAAAACAAAAAAACTCACCACCTCATTTAGGGAATTAAACATCAAAGCCTATACCAGCACACAGAGGTTTAATGTCCACAGTATTTAACTTATTTTAAATATTATTTTGTTTAGTAACCAAAGATACAATCTTGAGTCAGGAACACAAAGATGATTGCAAACAACGGCTGATTTGGAGTCCAGCTGTAGTAGGGTGACCAGATAGCAAGTGTGAAAAATCGGGAGAAGGTGTGGGGGGCAATAGGTACCTATATAAGAAAAATCCCCAAATATTGGGACTGTCCCTATAAAATCGGGACATCTGGTCACCCTAAGTTGCAGCCACCTACTCTTGGACAGGTGTAAGGGCTGAAGCAGCCATGCCCACCACCATCTTCAACTCCATGCACATTTTCTACTTTGAGAGTAATGACTACTTCTGGCTAGCACTACGACCTCTCAAAAAATGGCAGGAGAAGGCAGGGCCCAGTCCCCCCCATGCATCAGAATGCAGTGTGTGTAATGCAGCCTCTTAAGAGATGTGTCAGTGGTTAGGCTCCCTCTACACACCTATTGAGCTCTGGGTAGCATTGGGCAGGTGAATCTCTGTATTTTAGGTGTTAGGAAGCAGGTGTTTTTGTGTCATATAACATGCAGGGTACACTGGCGTGTAAAATAATATGATAATTTTCACTTAGAGATGGAATTAATACTTGTCAGAAATACTGGAGAAGTGGAGATTTCATAGATGTCTGCTACTTCATTTGAACACTTAAGAGATTTACATCTCTTAAATTTGGAAGAGTTTTCAGACTTTCTGATACTTACCAGAACCAAACTTCCAATATTTTGAAGTGCACCCAATGCTCACTGGTAACATACTTGAAAGGGAGATACTGAAGCAAAAGCTCTAAGCTGAATTTTAGATATTTAGGATGGCTTTTCAGAAGCACTCAGCATTGGCCTAACTGCTTCCACTGAAGTGAGTGGAAGTTTTACTATTAACTAAAATGGGAGCCGAGCTATGCTAATGGTGAACACTTTCGAGAAGCCCATCTTTCAGCAAATATTCACAAACATATGTGTGACCACAAATGTACAATTAAATGTATTTAGTGATAGTGATTGACAGACACCACATGAATAAATTACAACTGAGAAAATGTTTCACAGGTATATAACATTGTCTTGCTTCTATGGGTACCCAGGACCAGGAGTGAAAGTAACATAAAAGACTTATCTGTACAGGGGCCCGGCTCCAGGCCCCCGAAAGGGGCGGGTCCATGGGCAGAAGGGGTGGGCTGGGAGCCCTGGGCAGCTGGGAGCCCTGGGCCCTTTTAAATTGCTGGGATCCAGGGCAGCTGCCTCTTTTGGCCCTGGGACTAGGATGACCAGACAGCAAATGTGAAAAATCGGGACAGTGGGTGGGGGGTAATAGGAGCCTATATAAGAAAAAGACTCAAAAATCAGGACTGTCCCTATAAAACCGGGACAGCTGGTCACCCTACCTGGGGTGGGGGAGGAGGGGGGTAAAAGGGCAGTGATATCGGCAGCACTTTAACATCGGCTGTGTACAGGCTGGTACCAATGGCCACCTCTTGCCAGCACGCCGTACCGGCTGGAACTGGCCCACTTTCACCTCTGCCCAGGACTTAAGTTGTTTTCCTACCTGGAAATGGTTTGTGATTGACTAGTTTAGTATGCCACCTGGGCATGAAATTTTAATGAGAACTGTTTCTATTTCCAACAGATACAAAAGGAAATATGCTGGTTTAAGGTTAAGTGAGGTGAGGGAATCAGTAGAGTCTATTTTGGTTAGGATATGTGTTCAGGCAACAAAAATAACTAGAGAGTCTAGATTGCTTTTGGCACAACTTTTATCATGTACACATATCAGGAAATGGGGATGATTAAAACTGCTTGTTCAGTAGGGTTCAAAAAGCAGGTGCTTTGCATTCTCCTAAAGTAGATTGGGTTTGGAGCATAACTGGTTTTTCCTCATTTTCCACTTGCTACATATGCTTTGTTTCTACTTAAATGGATTCCTCACCCACATTTGTCTCTTCTAACTAAATTAGAAAGGGATTTTTTTATTCCAGAAAGTGCTCCTCAAGGTATATTTTCCTATATTAGCACATTCTTCAAACTTTCCCTTTAGCTCTCACAGAGGAGCTAAAAGTTTTCCAATCTTCAAGGAGCAGGGGAGAAACTTTCAGACATAATTCATGTTAAAGGCAATGATAGGTTCATATAACTTTGCCTGCTATGCTTGTTTGCTGGTCAGAGAATACTCTTTAGACAGATGAGAAGTTTTAGTTTCATATTAATTTATACTAAGTAGTCTAATTAAAAACCGATCTCAGTTACAAACTCAATATAGCCATTTGCTGGAAATGGTGGCCCTAAATAGCCAAAAGATCAACCATTTATAGGAACATAGGAGCTGTGATAGCAAAACAGACTGCTCATCTAGTTTGATAGCTTGTCTCCAACAGTGTCCAATGGCGCATTTTGCAGAGGAAGTTGTAGGACTCCCATAATACACCTAGTTACGTAACCTTATACCATGAGAAGAAATTTCTTCCTCTTTCCAGCTGGTGATCAGTTCATGCCCTGAGGCAGGAGGATTGATGACAGCCCTTGAAATTTTTATCCTAGAGTTGCTGCAGATGCTTTCATTGTATGCAAAGGGACACAACCATCAGCAAGTTACACACTCTACAGTGCCAACTAGTGGAAGATGTCAGCCCTAGTTTTAGTTAACATTTTTATTACTGAACTGGAAGTGGGATTAAGTAGCACAGTCTTTAAGTTTGCAGGTTTATTAGTATATGCAAAGGTTTTGGAAGCTTTTCCTATATTAATGCTCATTTTAAGGTTCATTTTCCCCTGAAAGGAAGGTCTGACTTCCTACCTGGGACAGATTGGTGAAGGGCAGGGGGATCAGTGACTGCCTTTCTTATGGGATATACCTTATTAGTAGTGGGACTATAAAGAGGCATAGGATCTTATTAAAAACTATTTCAAGGGAAAGTCTGTACTGCAAGCTGCTTGTAGGAACAACTTTTTTAGAAGTTAGCATTTCTCTTTTAATTTGTGCTATAAGTAACCCATTCAATTGTGTTTAAGGTTCGTATCTGAGGCTGGGAAAATGTGTCATCATTTTATTAAATTCCTGCATATTTGCACCGTTGACATGATACCAATCAAAGCACCTTTGACTTTATAAAACAGGCTAGGAACCAACTCCCTTCAACTTCCCCTTTGACTTTTAAAGAATTGCTCCTGCAAATAGCAGGAGTAATTAATTTAAATGGACAGATGTTACAAACAATGAGGACAAAGAAATGATGCATGAGGACCTAAGAGAATGTACAAGTATGGGTAGGCAATAAAATCCTATTTGACTTAGAAAAATGAAAGACAGATAAAATAATCTAAACCACAAGTAATTCAGTGCAGGGAAATGCTTAGAAAACAGTTATGTCATGAGGTAGTAGTGGACAACACAGTAGACATGGGCTAGCAATGCAACGAGGTAATGTAATATCTTTTATCTTTCTTGCATTTGAACCATTATCTAACATTTCATGTTAGTTGATTAGAGCGTAAACTTCTTGAGAGTTTTGTAAAATGGCCATTTATATTTTCTGTATCCTACAAATAATAATAATGATGAAAATCAGTATCATACCACAGCCCAGGAGGCAGTAGTCCCCGTTCATACGCCACCAGTGAGGCTAGTTCCCCTAGGTACAATTGTGGACAACTGAGCATGATAGACATGTTTCCAAATTAGAGGCACTTTGGAGAAGAACACAATGGATTAAGAGAGGTGGGATTTATTTATGGAAAGAGCAAATGTGAAGAGTAGGGTCAATTGATGAGCAAGGAAGGAATATGATAAATATCTGTAAACATAACTTTGGATGAAATGTACTGTATGTCACAATTCAGGGTTACTGCTCCTGTATTGCCTCTTATTGGTTCAGCAAGGACACCCACTGTCAGACTTCTGGCGCCCCGGCCATCACCTCTCTTGGATGGTGTGGAGGGGCGACGACTCACTGGTGCGGCGCCTCCTGCTGGTTGTCCAGGGAATTAGCTTTTTTCCAGCTCCGGAGTGCCCTCTGCCGGCTGATGTCTCGCATGCCACTGGCCCCCGTGTTCCTCCCGGACCCCGGTGCCCTTTACCCAGGGGTTTTGCACACTGCAGCAACCCACAATCTGGGTCTCCCCACCCAGGGGAACCCCTCAACCCTCTAGTCCCACCTTGCCTCAGTGGCTACTGCCAGTCTCCATTTAGCCCCTGTTCACTGGGGCAGACGGCAGTCTGTAAACCACTCATCATCGGCGAGAGGGGTTGCAAAGCTGCCTCTCCCTATTCCTGGGCTGCCCCTCTGCAGCCCTAGTACCCTTTTTGTGGGCCCTTAACTTGGCCTGCAGCCTGGGGCTTAGCTAGGCTGGAGCTCCTCAACTCCCTCTGCCCTTCCCCAGCATTGCTCCACCCTAGGTACCCTCCTCAGCTTCCCAGGCAGCCAGGTCCTTCTCTCTCTAGGGAGCTAAAGAGAGTGTGTCTTTCCTTCTGGCCCACCGCCCCCTTATAAGGGCCAGAGGGGCCCTGATTGCACTGGCTACAGCTGTGGCTGTTTTCTCAATCAGTCCAGCTTTCCCCTGCCACAGCCCTCTCCCAGGGCTGTTTTAAGCCCTTCAGGGCAGAAGTGGGGTAACCATCCCGCTACAGATGGAGACACACATCTTTCTCCTTTCTGACTGGGGTATTTCCTGGCTGAGCAATTCCCTGCTTTCACTGTTGTTATTCCTGGCAAAAGACAGTCTGCCCTACTTGCTTTTTCCCCTCAGAGACGGCATACAGTGTGATTGTCAACTGTTATAAGTCACCACACAGTTCTTTCTCACAAAGCCTATTTTATTCTTTGGGGACAAGCATTACAGAGAAAACATATTAAAACAATAAAAGAACCTAATAAGCTTATGAGAGATCACCCCACCTGTCTCCAACATGGGTTCTGGCAGATGAGTCTGTCAAACCTCCCAAAGGAGTCTCTTTGGTGCCACAAGTTTATAACAGCCTCAGATCAGAAGTAGCACCCGGTCTGATGGGGCCTCAGTAGGCCAAGTCCTTCCATCACTTCCCTAAGGATTGGGCCCTCTGTGGATGAGGGTCCTGTCCATTTTTTGAATCAGGAAGAAGTCAGCTGAACCTCAGATCCAAAAGTCCTTTCTTTGTCTGTTGGTCCCTGGAGAATCCAGACTGGGTCTCTGAATTGTTCTTATATAATAGGTGATCAACAGACAAAAGATCTCACCATCAGGGGCAAGCTTTAAAGGCCCATGTTCATAGGTTTGGGTTTCCAACCCCCTCCTCCCTACTATTTCCTAGGAATACCACTTCACACACATTGTCTTTTTGGGATCAATCATGTTGTTATCTTGTTCAATATAGACTTTTGAAGTTCACATTATCTCCCAGAGATGACATCAATCCATCTTCCTCCTAAAACACACTACATGCAATCCCACAATAGTACACAAACATCTGCATTTTCAATACAATGGACCCCCAATGTTAATAATAATAAATATTATTCAGTAAGATTAAATTTAACTCCTTAAGGTTTTCCCAGGATACTGCAGGATATTGTCATATCTGTCACACTGTGTAATTGCAAAGTATTCTATAATGGGATGAAATTAAGGACAGAATGGAAAGATTATCAGAAAAAAATCTCAACAAGACGATTTATTAGATAGTGGAATAATCTCCTTGGGAAAATATTGGAAGACTCATTGCTTAAATCAAAATCTGGATTGAACAAGGAACTATCGAAATATAATTTAGGGAATAATACTGTAGTTGAAAGGGTAGTTGACCAGAAGACCTAATTTCTGTGACTATCTTTGCCACCGTAACCAAGATCATAGTTTTACTAATGAACACATATAATATTAACATCATATTTTTTCATGTGTTCAAGAACTTTCTGAACATTATGGCCAGTCTTCAGTTGATGAAATACTTTAATTAAATATGTTAAGTACTGGAGATCATTAGTATTCCTGAGGCTATCTGGCAAGCTTTGTTTATGTAATGTGGAAATGAGAAATATTTCTTTCAGTCTTTATAAAATATTGGCAGTGTCAGCTCTTATAACCATCAGCCTACAAATTATTTGGCAAATTGTGCTGATTACTGAAGTTGCACTGCAATATGTATTGGTGCCAGAATATTATTAACATGCAGCCTTTACTGCTAAAAGACACAGAACATGTCCTGGGTACTACGGGAACCACTCAGCTCTGCTTTCCACACCCAAGGCCACAAAATTGCAGGACTGGTCTGACAGTGTTGACTTAGATGACTATCAACAGTAACACCTTCTCCCTCTGATCTGAACAAGTCTCCATTGTGTTTCACTGGTCTCCATTGTTTTCTCAACTGAATTCTGGGGCCAGATTTACAATTGCAAGTGTAGGGTGTCTATCTTACATTCCCTAGCCCGCCTCTTCCCCCCCCCCCGGGGGGGCAGGGTATTTGTGAGGTGGCAGTAAAGGGTTTCTGCTGTTGTAGAGGATCCAGCTCTGTGTAACACATCAAACCCTATAGGAGCTCCTCACTATGTATTACAGAGGGTACCATGTTGCAAAGGCCAGGTCACCTCCCTGAGGCTGCATTGCTACCTACTCCCAGGAATTCAGCCCAAATGAGAGAGACTGAAGCTTTCCAGTTGATTGAAACTGCGACATTGGGGGACAAGAGGAGAGATGCCCAGACAGGTGGCCTCAGAAACAATTGGATCCCAGTAATATTAGGGCTTTGTAGATCATCAGTAATTCAACTCCAACATCAACAGTACCTAAACTGCACCTGGAAGCAAAGAAGAAGTCACTGCACAAATGGAGTGCAAGTGTTATATTGTCATATCAGTGTGATCCTCTCAACAGGCAGACAGATACATTCTGCACTAGCTGAAGCTTCTGAGAACTCTCTAGATAGCTTAAATTACAGTGCTCCAGCTTGTTGGTGACAGTGGCACTTGTAATTCTCTCAAGGTCTGCAACACAAAGGTAAAGCCAACTGTGACGGGTTGGATCACAGAAACCCCCTTGGGAGCTGCCACTCGATGTGCAAAGACTACCCCTGCTTCTGTTTTCCCTGCCAGCTCAGGACTCCAGCACCCTGTCTTGCTGAGCCAGACACTCCTGTCTGGCTCCAGACACAGATCCAGGGTCTGAATCACTTGTCCCAAAGCTGCAAGTTTACCTGAAAACAGCTCACAGTAGTGTGCTTGTCTTTAGCACTCAGATGCTCAACTCCCAATGGGGTCTAAACCCAAATAAATCTGTTTTACCCTGCATAAAGCTTATGTAGGGCAAACTCATAAATTGTTCGCCCTCTATAACACTGATAGAGAGATATGCACAGTTGTTTGCTCCCCCAGGTATTAATACATACTCTGAGTAAATTACTAAATAAAAAGTGATTTTATTAAATACAGACAGTAGGATTTAAGTGGTTCCAAGTGGTAACAGGCAGAACAAAGTAAGTCACCAAGCAAAATAAAATAAAATGCGCAAATCTATGCCTAATCAAACTGAATACAGATAATCTCACCCTCAGAGATGCTTCAATAAGTTTTTTCTCAGACTGGACACCTTCCAGGCCTGGGCACAATTCTTTCCCCTGGTACAGCTCTTGTTGCAGCTCAGGTGATAGCTAGGGGATTCTTCATGATGGCTCCTCCCCCCTTGTTCTCTTCCCCCCTTTATATATCTTTTGCATAAGGCGGGAACTCTTTGTCTCTCTGGGTTTCCACCCCCCCTCACTGGAAAAGCACCAGGTTAAAGATGGATTCCAGTTCAGGTGACATGATCACATGTCACTGCAAGACTTCATTACTCACTTGCCAGCACACACATATACAGGAAGACTAACAGGTAAATACAGCCATCTGCAGACAATGGGAATCATCAAGATTCCAAACCATCATTAATGGTCCATACTTTACATAATTACAATAGGCCCTCAGAGTTACATTTTATATTTCTAGTTTTAGATACAAGAGTGGTACATTTATACAAATCAGATGATCATACTCAGTAGATTATAAGCTTTGTAATGATACCTTACAAGAGACCTTTTGCATGAAGCATATCCCAGTTACGTTACATTCACTTATTACCGTATTTTCTCTAAAACTATCTCAGTTACATTATATTCACTTATTATCAAGTTTTTATAAAACCATATAGACTGCACAACGTCACACCAACCTCTTCAGGTCAATCAAAAATACACAGGTACTTTAGGCCACTTCTGCCATTTTACAGCTGAGAAGTAGTGATGGATCCAATGGGACCCCGCAATTGCAAACCAAAAAAACAAAAAGCAGAGGTACCCTCTAAATCAAGAGAGCAGTCACAATCCCTGTCTATGAATTAAATCCTGCGAATATCTCTGTGAAAGGAGATGGCTTAATGGGAGTCTTCTTCTGATGCACAAGAATTCATTAAATGTAACTACACAAGGCCCATGAGGAGCAAAGCCATAAAGTTTAAAAAATGCTTCCAAAGGAAGTTGGAATGGACCATTTGTAGCCCAAAGCACTTTGGATGGGTACTTTTAACATTCATTTATAAAGAAATGAAATAATGAAATAAAGAAATACAATGTTGCAATAAACAAAACATTGGAAAGGAGACCATATACCCAGACCATACAAACAACATTTCACATTAGTGGATTAATACGTTACACAGTTTCTAAAATATTAAAAACAAAAACAAATACATACATATGTATTCCGATAATTGTTAGTTTCCAAGTTTCTATTCAGCATTTTGGAAGAGACAAAATTAGCTACAACAGAAGCTTTATTCAAGACAGCTCTGGTATTCCTTATTAACCAAGCAAATAGGTGCAAATTTGGCTTAATGAGGAGAGCTCCTTGAGCAGACATTAATATAGTACTTTTCACACAATATTTGTGAAAGTATTTTACAAGGAAACTACTAATGTAAGTGTTATAAGACATGCACCAATGAACAACACACTGACACTCCACAATGAACCTTCAAAAGGATCTTTTTAGTGATCTCTTCATACATTAATGACATTTGATGCAAAAACTGGAAATATTTTTTAAAAATTCAGAGTGAAAATATGTCCATAGTAAAGTATTTGTGCCACCTTAAAAAATAGAAAAAGATAGCTTAATACAATTCTTTAATTAGATAGTGTGGGCCACTGAGTCAGCCTTTATGTTCTCAGCAAAATTCTAATCAGCACCATAAACAGCTATATAAATGTCCAAAAAGTTTTAATGGTATTAATTTAGCGGGAAAGAAAGAGTACAGTTCTCTGCTACAGTGCAAACAGTAACTGCATAGTTATCACAATAGTTACAGTACTTTAAAAGTGCCTACTGTCCTGTGGATACCGCCATACCGCTGCTGCCATTTTAGATCCTTTCTATGGGCTGGATTACCCCTTTAGCTTCTAAGGTTATTTCTATACTACAATGTAAGCCCAGAGTCTGTCGGACGCTAGCCTGCAGGCTTGGTGTTTGCAAGCACATAGTACAGGCTTGAGTGTCCACACTGAACATTGACCTAGGTTAAGAATTTCTGGACCTGGGTCTTAGACCCACACTCAGGTGTCCAAACTGCAATACACAGACCCCAGTCAAACCAGCCTATCCCCAAATTCCTAGCGCTCTTCCCAGAGGTAGCTACTATAGCTACTTGTTTGTGGTGTACCATGGGAAAACTTGACTGTCCATCCCACAGCATTTTATGGGAACTTGTCACACCCTGCCAACACATCTTGCCAAGCTATCTTTTAAGTCTGCACACTCCTGGCAAGCAGAGCCAACAACATGGAGGAATCACCATGTGACAGGGTGTACCTGGCCCTTTGTGGCCTCCTGGTGGAGGCCTTGCAGTCCTACTACACCCCATCCCAGGAAGGAGCAGAGAAGGTGAGTCCTCCAGGCCTGCTTAGAGCGGTCTTGTGGAAGCAGCCAGCCGCAGCCCAGCAGGCTCAGCTAAAAGGAGCTGCAGGGCCTTAGCAGGTCAGTTCCTGGCTGGGGCTAGAGAGGTAAGGAAGGGTGCTTTGCTCTGGCCAAAGAAGCTTGACTAGCTGCATTTACTAGGCCTGGAAGAGAGAGGACCTGATAACTTTAACACTAAGGTAACAAATTAAAGGAAAGGGACCAGGTGCGAAGAGACCCAGGTATTGCAGCAACTAATGAGAAGAAGTAGTACATGGCTGCTGTTTATAGGGTCCCTGGGTTGGAACCTAGAGTAGTGGGCAAGCCTGGTTCTGTCACTAGCCACTAGCAAAGTGGCCTACGCCCCGAGAAGGGGACAAGGCTCCTTTAGAAGGCCAAGCAAAGGGCTGGATTTAAAGGACCCAGAGGTGGGGCTGAAGAGCCTGGTGAGGGCAGCTAGTTTGGTGAGCAGGGAGAGACTCAAAGGAGCCCAGGAGAGGCTGAAGAGAGAAGGCACCATCAAGAAGGATGGCCCTGGTCCAACATGAGCCTGGGATTGGAAGACTTTTTTTGTTTTGTATTTGTTTTGGACTTGAATACCCCAAGAAGAGGTCCATTTTTGATTGGATGACTTGGCTGGAGTGTTGAGCCACTGAAGACCCACCTAGTGAGGTTGGCAACCTACAGGGGGCTTTCCTTCTCCTTGAATCACTGCATTGGCTCCCACTCTTCTTCTGCATCAAGTTCAAGCTTCTGCTTAATCTCAAAGTTCCCAAGAACTCTTTTTCTACCATTATGTTTACCTACGACTCCTCTCATCCTTACATGTGCTCAGACATCGCTCCTTGCTGCCAAAGTTGTCTCATTTGACCAATTCTGACTGTTTCACACCATCCTGTATACCTAGAATAACCTCTCTCCTGAGGTAGGCCAAACGCTCTCTCTCTGTCTTGCCTTTATTACCATAGCATCTAAACACCTCAGGAAACATCTCCAACATAATTCTAGGAAGCACATAAGCTCTAATTCAATGTTGGGTGTTCTGGGTTATCTGACATGCTTTACACTGTAAGCTCTTTCTGTCAGGGACCTGCTTTTATCTGATTCTCAAGGAAAAAGTGCTATGCACTGTGTACTACTGCAAACTACCGTGCACATTTGTGGCATTAAGATGAAAAATAAAGCAAGAGTTAATAGTAAATCAATGTTTGTTGTATTCATATTTATGGGTCAGATGCTTAAGCCTTTGCAAGCATGTGGTTCTTGCTTAGACATCATTGTAACTACTATGGTTTCTGCTAATTTTCATATAATTACCGAAAGTGCTTTAGGCTTATAAAATTATTGCTGTGAATTCTAATTAAGTAGAGTGACTAACTACAAAGTATTCATTAATATATTGGTGCGTAGGGCCTTACGATGGTTCTCTGTACTGGGCTGAATTAGATTCTTTAGGAGCATGTTAAGCACACAGGAGACCGGATGGCTCAGGGGACCTGCAATGTGATATGAAGCCTGTCACGTCTAGGGCACTGGTTCAGCTGTGTCTGAGCTGAAATGCTGAAAGTCATTACCATTGCACAGCTGTTCATTTGTCTACAGTATGTGGAATAACCTGGTGCTCTTCATCCAATTCCTGCTGGATCATTGCTTTGCTGGCTCCCGCTTCTTTACTACCCCAATGTGAGTTCCTAGGATGAAAGCCTGACCCCATTAAAATCAAGGAGGGCTTTCCCATTGACTTATTAAGCCAGGATTTCACACCTTGACTTTGCTTTTAAAGCCCTTTGCCATTTACTCCTGCCCTTTCTATCACATCTAATAGCTAGGTGAGCCATCGACTCCAACCTCTGCTAAGCCAGTGATGCCAACCTTGATTCCCTCTTGACCACTTCCCCTCACGCATGCTTTCTCCTTTGCCACCCCCTTCTGCACAGGAACAATTCCCCATCAAAATTCATATAGCCACCACCTTGTCTTCTTTTGAATCCCACCTTAAAGCCTATGATACCTGCAAATCACTTCATTCTGGCATTGCTAAGACACTTGACAAGCTGGGATGACTTTTCTGCTCAGCCATGTTCATTGTTACCGCCTCCTATCACCCAATTCCGATCATGTTTGTCTGTGTCATCTACCTGTTATGTCCTAGGTGTGATCCGAATTCTTTTGATTTCACCGAGAGTCCTTTTAGTCTCCCTAGATTATAAACTGTCTGGGGCAGAAATTGTCTTCATTTTTACTAGTCTGTACTGTGCCAAGGACAATGGGCCCCTGATCCTAGACATACTCCTGATATAAATAATAATACATAAGAAATAACACTACAAGGCAGTGCCCTTGGTGATGCTCAATATTGAATAGACATGGAGACTAAAATATCTTCTCATTCCCAGTGGTGGTCCCTCCTTAACATCACTGAGACATATTACAGGGACATGGTGAGGAAGCTTAAACTATTGGTGCTCATGCTACAGCTGTTCTGTGGGATTAATAAAATGAGATACCTCAATTTTAGGGCTGTCAATCCATCACTTTTGATGAATTCTAACATTTCAAGAGGTACCCCTCCCCCTCCGCATGCAAGAGTGCACACACACAAACACCCTGACATGAGCAGAGGAACTGATTAAATAAATGGATTGCCATTTTATGCCCTTCTTTTGAAGAAAATAAATTGCACATTAGGAGAACCACAGATCTCTAAACTGGATTGGAAGCGTTCGTTATTTTTACAAAGCATATTAACTTACAGCTGCTGAAAGAGCTTTTTAGCTGGCCTTGTACTGGATATGTCAGTTGTTTTAGTTGCGTGCTGGAGCCAGCAAAGAGAGAGCAACCAGGTTAATCAGGACAAATTGGGGCAGTGTGGGTAGATCTTGTGCTAAATTTAGCAACAAATTCTGCTAGATTGCATAAGCAGCAGTAGGTATGACTACTGTACAGTAGAATCAATTTGTAACACAATGAGTTTGCAGGACTCCCAAGGACAACTGATACTTAGCTGATGCTGCAACGGCTGAAAAATTAGAAAAAAAACTATCACCTTTGGGCTCAGACCACACGTAGGAATTTTTATCTCCAAATGATTTTTTAAATAAAGTAATGAGTTATTGGAATGGGAGTGTAGAGTGGAAGATGGATCTTAACTTCGCTATTTTGGCCACTATTATATTAAACTTATTTCAGAATTCTTCTTCTGACATGCTTAGTTCTTGGGGTTGAGGAAAGGCCTGAAAGCTGGTGTGTTTTCTTTGTTTTTTGATACTATGGTTATATGAAGGCAGCATAGTACATTTATTGTTATCCTGGGCAGAACCGAATGAAATTACTGTATGTTACCTAACAGGATATTTTGTTAGCTAGGGCAATCTGCAATGTGTGTGTCATTTAATGCATTACAAATTTATAGTGATGCTGTAGCATTTTTTAATACTGGTAAAAAGCTCACGAGCAAACCTCAAAATATCCATGCTTGCCCATGAGAAGAGGGTACTGAATTACGACTTACTAGTTAGCTATACATACATTTAACCTTTATTTTGAGATAAACTACACACACATATAGGATTCATCTGAGAACATCTGTACACTGTAGTTTTTAATACACTTAGAACCATCTTCTCCTAGGAATTCACCTGTCCTCAACCCAAGTTATTTAACGTACATTATTTTGCAGCACAGTGTTCAAACAAAGCATCACTGAAATATTGGATGATGAATTTTCAGTGGTCCATGAAAAATCTCATGGGTTTGATATCCTTCAGATGAAGCCCACTGGCAGAGTGGCCCACCCAATACAGTAAAGGCTCTGTAGTTAACTCTGGTCAGCATATCAGCAACATCCAAGAGAGTGGAGTATGGGTCCTGAATCTCTGAGAAGGGATGTGAATGTTTTTATTCACAACTGGTGCCACACTGTGTAAAATCTTGACAATCTGGGTCATTTGACATATGGGCAGTGAGGCTAGAAGAGGTTAGATATTCTAGAAAGAAAATCATATGTATCAGTTATTCTCATTTGGAATGTAGCTAATTGCTAAGCAATGTTAGCAAGGGCCACATTTGCACCTGCCTCCACTTCTGGCTCAGTTGTCTGAGGAAATGAGAAAGGAAGCAAAAGTTATTGTTAATGTGGGTAACACCAAATACCCTGCAAAAGAAGTATAATGGTGCCAACCTTGCAGACAAGTCCTTTGCATCAATCATTATTATTCCCTGATCCTCATGCCTTTGGGTTGCCCAGAGACAGTCTAGTTTACAATTCAAGATCTATCATTTGAAGGCTGTGACCTATTTAATACCAAGACAGTACTAGTACCTAGTAAATGACACCCAGACTACTTGTAGCAGTACTTGGGAATAACACTAGGAATCAGTCATTTGCCATTCAGATGATCAAAGTGGATCAGGATCTCATAATAATAATAATAAGACCAGCATGTCTTAGATGGTCTTTACTCTAGAACCTAAAACAGTCTCCATCATGGAAGGATGCAAGATTTCGACTGGGAGTCCCATCCATGCCTTCATACAGTGTTACTTCCTTCACTTAGTCTCTAGACTGAATGCCTATGTCAGGAGAGCAGCATTTTTTGTTCACTTATGAGTCCTCTCATCCAAGGGGTCACTTGTCAATAATGCAGGTAATACTTAAAAAATCAAAACCATAGCAAACGGCTCTTTGAAAGTATTAGATTGCCCACATGAATCCATGCTACACGCTGCCTGTCCCCATTTATTTCAGAATCTTCTAACTAGACTCTTGATTTATGGGGAAAAAATGAATGATTGTGGAGCCGTGTCCTTTTAAATATCCTTAAGGGAGGGAGCAAGGATTTATGCAGGGTGTGTATACAGCCCCAACAGGCATTGCTATTCAATAGTTCTGAGCTCATGCACCCTGGGCAAATGCACCACCTAGAGTGTGGGTCCATGCGATCATTATGGTACCATTTGATTCATTTTAAGCAGCACACTGATTATACAAATACATTTGTAATCAGTGTTCCACAATAGAGACATGTTCAAATCAAGTCAAAGAAAAATATAACACATCTCAGCACTGGCTCAGACAATGAAAAGTGCAAGGTCATTTGGTTCCCTAAAAGCTGCTGGGAAAAGAAGCCTTGCAACCCTAATGTGAAAGAGGTCAATAAAAGCTCTAAGGGGTGTATTGTACATCAGTTTGTTTAGCACTGATGAGGGCGTGTAATATAATTGCACTCACTGCAGATTAGAATAAGGCAACGTGTTATTGGTTTGAAAGAGTGTTTACATTTTAAAAAAGTCAATGAAAGCAGAAAGATGAAACTCTAGATATCTATTAAGCATATTATTCAGTGTTTTTTCTAGATTGGTTTAACAAGAGGAATATCTAAATTGGTATTCCTTTTAGGTATTGTACAGAGTGCTAGTTTTCAAATACAGACAGTGCACACGCTTAGCTCTTTCATTAAGGTACTACCAATTGGGTAATTTTAAGGTTAAAAAGGATATTTAGAGGATTGGATAGGAGTTTTGCTAAATCTTCATTTCTGAATTCAGTGATTTTATGCAGAAGGACTTAAATTCTCCGAGTGTCTGCAGAGATGAAAAGGGAGGAACTGCTGAACATTTCTGTGAGAATTTTCAACAGAGCAGCCCTAAAATGTTCTGTTTATTAACATAGTGGAGAAAGGTTTGTGTAAGGTTAATGTTAGAATCACTTAGCATGGTTACTCCTTCTGCAAAGCATCTGCATAAATTAGAAAAAGCTGCCAGATTTCCATCTGTTAGCAATACAACTTCAGCCACAAAGACAACTGTCGTGACAACCACACTGAGTTAGTCTTTCAAATAAAACTTGTTAAAAGCTACTGCCCTCCAGCCTCCACCCACTGCAGTTAACGGCATTAAATAGCACTCTAACTAGTATTTATTTTCTTAGGCGTTCCTCACTTGTGCAGCTGCTGGCACACTGGTCTTTGATTTAAAATAACCCCAACAGGATGAGAGTTTACAGTCCCTGAAGGTCATGATGTATATGAAGTGCCTGTCTGAAAGAAACGTCCAACCCGAACTTTCTCAGGCTGATGTTGTTGGATTCAGTGTACTTGCCTCTCACCTATTTTACATGGTCTCATGTCTGGGAACTGCGATGGTTCAGATGATTTCTTCCAGATGACGGCTAGCCGCAAAGACACTACTCGAGCTGTTCTGGACAACTGGTCTGGTTTAAAGGGTGGTGGGAATCACCTTTAGGGCCTTTCTTTCCCCCTTCAAGTCCCCCTGCCCATTTTGATGAACCTGGGTGGCAAAGGCAAGTTCAGGCTTGTTTCAGCCATGAAATCTGTGCTGACAACAATATCAAAGTTATTATAAAGTTCAGTAGTATAAGATCCCTCATGCCACAGCTTATTTTTATTTAAACATTTTAGAGGTCTCAAGGGCTCAAATTAACATGGATACCACCCATTGACCTTAATAGGAGCAGGATCAGAGTATTTTAATACCCCTATTCTATTCATCTGTGCAATTCATATAAATACATATATATGCTCTTGTAATATTAGAAATATATCTGATCTTGTATCATTGCAGCCAGCATGTGAACCACAGTATTATCGCTCTGATGTACTGCACAGTCAAAGAGGGAGACAGCAGGAATTTTTTTTTTTTGATCTGTCTTGAATTTTAACAGGGACAAAACTTCTTGCCTAGGGGTCAGAATGCCCAAGAAACCGTTAATGGACGTGAAAAATGTTGTTCTTTCCAGATGATTAATAAGGGCTGTGTGAAAAATTGTGTTCAATGCAAAACTGGGCAGCAGTGACCTTTTTTCATCTAATGTCAGTATCTCCAGTGCACATCTACAGTATATTATTTCACATTTACATCTATTTGGAAACTTCACACTTAATGGGGTACACACTGTGGCTCTCAGACAAAACTGGCCTATGCCATTAAACTAACGGTCATAGTGCTATGCACGCTAGAGCAATAGGAAATCACATGCACAGGATTCTTTCACCGGACTTCAAATCCTCCCTAAACAGTTAGGGTGTGATTTTCAAAGGACCCTAAGGGAGTTAGGTGTCCAAATTCCATTTGTCACCTGCATTTATAGGTAAGAAGGAGGAAAGTAAAGGGTTAGGGCAGGTGTATTTTATGGAAGGATTATCACATGATCCATTTCTTTAGTTCCCTGGGGAAGACAGCAATGTTTTCCTGCTGCACTGATGTAACTGAGGCAGAAGATGGAAATACATGGCTGAAAGCTAGTGGAGTGAGGCTATTGAGTGGGGCTTTCCTTGCTCAAGGACAGATTGATACTGGGGCGTTCAAGTTCTTTATTGACTTGAGTTAAAACAGGAGAGCTCAGAGAAGATGCTCCTATTTACCATACTGAGTAAATGGGTCAACTAAGGGGGACTGTTAGGAGGTCTCAGGGTACTGTCTGGATTACCAGAACACCAGGTGGGTCCATGTGTGGAAAAGAAGTGCTGCAAGTGCAGTAGAACTCAACATGCTATGGAGAAGTGCCTGGATAACAGTAGCTGTAATCTGCACAGATTGTCACTGTCAGAGACAACAGATACGTTCGCTGTATGAATGTGTATCGAGACTGTGGGCTGGAGAGTGCATAAGTATAACAACAATAAGATCACTGGTTCAAAATACCACCACCCCTCTGTGACCATTTCAGGCTTTCTGAAGGTTATAAATCTTCAAAGCACTTTACAACACTGACCAATTAAAATGCCTTTTTTAGCACTTATCGTCCTGTTTGTTAAGGGCTAGATTGTGCTTTTCGCCCTGAGTAAGGGGCTCTGGGAGGATCCTCTGCGACACATTTTTCTGGCACATCCCTCTTGTGCTGGAGGCATGACGATAATCAGCTACAGCTCTCCTTGGGGTGCAAAATACTGCACTACATGTGTGCAGTCAAAGCCAGCTCCCCTGTGATGTGTGTGGGTAGGGCGTGCAGAGCTATCGTTCTATCATCCCTCCCCTCTTGCATGGGGAGGTGTGGCGTATCGGGCATGTATCCCCTGCTCTCTAATGGGTCTTCAGTGTCCTGACAGGGAGGAGTATGGGATGCATTAATTTCCTGCCAGGCCACAGAAGATGAGGGCCCAATCTAGCGCTCAATCTAAGGGCCATATTGTGCTCAACAGTGGAATAATGTGGAGTAGGGTGCAAGAAGCCTTCCCTCCTCCATGCCCTATGCACAAAGGCTGTGCAGTCATATAGAACCTGCACTTTCCTGAGTGCACAGACTGGCTCATCCTAGTGCAACCCCAAAGGGATGGGAAGCAGGCACAGCACGGTCTTGCCCCTCTCCCCCTCCACATTACTCAGCTCTGATTGCCAGGCACAAAGAAGGGCGCGTTCTGCATCAGCTTAAGGGATAGTGCAGCTGGGGAGCTTCCCCTGCACGCTTGGAATCTCCGTCTAAAAGGCACAGTCCCTCCTGCAGCTTCCCCCGCGGTGCTGCTGCTCCTCCCCATCCAGAACTCAGGCCAATATCTCACAGCCACAATGAAGCCCTCTGCTATTATAACCAATCACTGCAGTTTTCCTTTAAGCAACTGCAATCAGAAGTGACAACTCAGTCCAGCCTGTCTAATGCAATTGCATGACCTACCGATAACATGAAAGTTAATTTGTCACTGCACTGTAACAACAATAGGATTATTTGTAAACCGATAATGCAGAGGCTGTTTTGTGATGTAATTTTGCCTCATCATAAGATTAGGTAGTGTGCTAGCCTTTGTTGGAAACCTTTACAGAAAGAGCAGACAGATTAAATAGAGCATTTCCAGTGATTTTATTATGAGTGTGTAATATATTTGCTTAGTCCTGATTAAATAAGATAACACGGTAGAAAAAGATACATACTTTCATAGCTACTGGAAGGAAGTCTTTTAGGAGTGCTTCAGTTACAAGTAAACATAAACTCATCGTGGCTATTAGCTGAAAAGCATTGTGATCCTGGAGTAGAAATCAGCTTGTGTGTGCAAGTCCTGAATTTTCCTGCAATACAACGAAGTAGGGTTGTTAGAAAGTGTGTTGATGTCAATGGTAGTTCTGCATGGAACCTGTGTGTAGCTCTGTGGTGGCTTGTGCTTTCTGCTTAAAAAAGGTCTTTCATACCAAGAAAAGCTTTCAAACAGCAGACTTCGCGGGTTTTTCATAATTTTTCTGACTTTTTCCTAATTACCTTAGATGTGTGTGTGCCAGAGCTAAACCCTGAAGGCCTTACTCCATCCAAACTCCCACAGAATGCTTAAGGACAGACTTCAGGATTTGGCCCTTTCGTAGCACTTTCTCCATCATAGCTCATCATCCAGAGAAGTCATATGGTGAACATGAAGCTTACCACCATGGGCTGTCCATTTCCTCTGCACCACTACAAAATGAAAATGACTTGCTTTTCATTGACACTTTCCACAGAAAATTTCAACTTTTTGTTGAAGATCCCAAAGTCCACAAATATGGAATTTTTTTAGGTTTTCAGTATCAAAGGGGTAGCCGTGTTAGTCTGGATCTGTAAAAGCAGCAAAGAGTCCTGTGGCACCTTATAGACTAACAGATGTATAGGAGCATGAGCTTTCGTGGGTGAATACCCACTTCTTCAGATGCATGCTTCGGATTAGGTTTTCAGTTTTCCAATGGGGAAAAATATTTTTTTGAGGCAAGCACACGCTTTCTATGAAAAATTTCATTTAGTTGAAAAAAAAAAAAGTTGCCAAGGAAAAATTTCAGCCAGCCCTATTCCCGATGCTTTTGATACACTTCTTAAGGAGATGTGGGACCCCAGCCTGCTATGCTACTACTTTTGGAGTGGCTAGCATCCTTTGGAGAACTAGGAGGCAGTACTCTCTGCACTTAGGAGAGTGCAGTTGTTGGCTGTTGCACAGAATTTTAGGGGTTAGGTAAAGCTTCTTGTCCCTCTCTTCCCCCTTTGCCGTTGCACAGCTATGCCTGGCACAATCTGGCTCTCACTAGTTCTGACATAAAAGAAAGAAGAAAAACATAAGGAAGCAAATGATATAAGAGCAAGGCACAAAGGTCTGCTATATGTTTTGTCACAAATTCATCATTTTATTATACTTGCCTTTGCCATGATACCTATAAGCATACCTTTACCGTGGTTATGCTTCTGGGTTACTGAGACCACAGCCTACCATGCTGACCAATATTGTCTCATTGTTTCCTTGTAGTTTCCTGTTGCTCTGTCTGTATTCACCTGTTGGCTCTTGTCTTATACTTTGTAAGCTTTTGGGAGCACAGGCTGAATTTTTTGGTCTGAGCTTGTACAGCGCCTAGCACAACAGGTCCTGGTTCATGGCTAGAACTCCTAGGTGCTATGTTAATACAAATTGTCATTATTATTAATAATAATTAATAATTATAAAAAACTGCCTAACATAGGTACTTATTTAACCCCCATTACTATAGTATCTGCACACTTCATATTCTTTTTAATGTATTTTTCCTCACAGCATCCTGTGAGATAGGGAAGTACTCACTATCCCCAGTTTGTAAATGTGGAATTGAGGCAGAGAAAGAGAGACAAGGGCCCAGATCCTCAAAGTTATTCATTTCTGTAGAAGTTAGGAGCCTAAATACCTTTGAAGATCTGGGCATAAATGACTCGTCCAATGTCACACAGTAAGCCTGCGGTGCAGCTGGGAATTGAATTTATGTCAGATTCATGCTCTATATACTAGACCATCCTTCCTCTTCTAGGGTCCCTAGTATAACACAGATCAGCGAGAGACTTCAGTTGGGTTTCCTGCTAAACAAAAGTAATGTGTCCGCTAGTGCTGCTATTCCTCTCTCTCACGTTTGTGTGAGAAATATGTTTGTGTTTGTTTGTTTGTTTGTTTGTTTGAAAGTGTTTCCTGCCTACCAGCAGTATGTCTAACTCAGCAGGAGGGCCCAAATATAAATGGTTCATAATTAGTCTCAGCTTGTAGCTGTCTGGCAAAGAGACCTTCCACAGGCCCAAACTGGATTGTTACTAATGTATTATATCTAGACCAGGGGTCGGCAACCTACCAAAGGTGGCACGCAAGCCGATTTTTGATGGCACGTGGTGGCGGGCTGAGCCGCTCAGCCCGCCGCTGCTCTGGGGTTTCCGCTGCTGGCTCCTGCCAGCCGGAGTCCCACTGCCAGTCCCACTTAGCGGCTGCTGCTGGCCTGGGTGAAGGAACCCCAGGCTGGCAGTGGGCTGAGACCCTGGCTGGCAGGAGCCGGTGGCCGAAACCCCAGAGCGGCGGTGGGCTGAGCCGCTCAGTCGCTGCTCTGGGGTTCCGGCTGCTGGTCCCTTGCCAGCTGGGGTCCCCGCCGCAGCCCCACTCACCTTGCTTCCGGTTGGAGTTCCAGCGCAGGCCCCCTGCCAGACAGGGTCCAGGCCTCTGGCCCTGCTCAGCTGTACCAGCCACCAGCTCCACTCACCTCAGCTGCCGATCTGGGGTTCCAGCCGCTGACCTCCTGCCAGCTGGGGTCTGGATCTCCAGTCTTGCTCAGCCTGCTTTACGGCCTGGAGTCCCAGCAGGCCACTCTGGGCTCTGCTCCTGGCCTTGGATCAGTGCTCTGCAGCCTCCCCGCTGTGGCCCACTGTCCCCAGCCTGGGACAGTGAGGTTTGCACACCAGGCAAGAGGGGGTGCAGCTCAGCACCCCCATTTTGGGTGCCCCCTCTCGGGCCAGCTGTATGCTCTGGCGATTGAGCCCTTCCTCTGTCTCCTCCGTAGGAGGTTGACAGGGTTGGTGCTGCGGGAGCCGGAGCTGCGGCTGGTCCTGTCGGCGTACGCCGACGACGTGCTCCTCGTGATCCAGGACCCGGGCGACTTGGTGCGGGTGGAAGCTTGCCAGACCGTCTATTCGGCAGCCTCCTCCACCCAGGTCAACTGGGTCAAGAGCTCTGGCTTGGTGGTAGGGGATGGGTTGCAGGCGGTGGAGCGCGGGTCCGCTGCTCTATCTCGGCGTTTACCTTTCTGCCACGCATCCGTCTCCGCCGGAGAACTGGCTAGGTTTAGAGGGCAGGGTGTCGGAGCAGCTCCGGAAATGGACAGGACTGCTCCGGTGTCTCTCCCTTCGAGGGAGAGCACTGGTGCTCAATCAACTAGTCCTGTCCATGCTCTGGTACCGGCTCAACACCCTGGTCCCGGCCCTGGGTTTCCTGGCCAACCTCCGGATGTCGATTCTGGAGTTCTTTTGGTCAGGACTGCATTGGGTCTCTGCGGGGGTTCTCCATCTACCCCTGGAGGAGGGAGGGCAGGGCCTGAAGTGTCTGCATGCTCAGGTCCACGTCTTCCGCCTCCAGGCCCTGCAGAGGCTCCTTTATGGTGCAGGTAGTCCGGCGTGGAGCGTATTGGCACACGCCTTCCTGCGCCACTTCCGAGGGCTCCGATATGACCGGCAGCTCCTTTGTCTCCATCCGAGAGGTCTTCCGCGAGACCTCTCCAGGCTGCTGGTCTTCTACCTGGACCTCCTCCAGACCTGGAAACTGTTCTCAGTGACCAGGTCCGTGGTGGCGAGAGCGCACGCCCTGCCCACCCTCCACTCCGAGCCCTCCAGACTTTTTCATCGGGCCCCTACCCCCTGGACCCAACCATCCCCCTCCCCATCCCTTCGCCATGAGCCGGCTGCATGATCTACAGCCGGTTCTGTTCCGGACCGCGCCAAGGAAACATCTATACACGCTCATGCTCCATGTTCTTCATGTCCTCACCCTCGAGTCCCGCCCCGATACGAAGTGGCAGGACCTTCTGCCACCTCTGGAGGGTGAGGAGCCCCGGTGGGCCAGCCTTTATTCTGCTCTGATCCCGAAGCCCACGGGGGACATCAGTTGGCGGCTCCTTCACGGAGCTGTGAGCACAGGCGTGTACTTGGTGCGGTTTACCCCTATCCCAGACACCTGCCCCTTTTGCGGCATGTTTACCTGGAGTGCGCCAGGCTGCAGCCCCTATTCCGGCTCCTCATGGATATTTTGTTAAGATTTTGGTTGCACTTTTCTCCTCACCTTTTTATTTATGCACTCCCTATCCGTCACCCCACAAAGTCACGGGACCTCCTGGACAACTTCCTTCTGGCCCTAGTGAAATTGGCCATCTATAAAACCAGAGTGAGGAGGTTGGCCGATGGAGTCTCCTGTGACTGTGGGGCCTATTTCAGGTCCTCTGTTTGTTCCCGAATCCGGGCAGAGTTCCTCTGGGCGGCGTCCGCTGGCTCCCTTGACGCCTTGAGGAGCAGTGGGCGCTGTCCGAGGTTCTCTGCTAGGTGTCCCCATCTGGTTCGCTTCATTTGACCCTTTGATCTCACTCCTGTCCCTGTTCTTTTATTAGTTGTCCCCCGTAATTTTTTGGTCTCCAGGTCCTGTGGACCCCCCCCCTTAGGCTGGGGGGGATCGCCATTTTTTTTCCCACTGAGAGTTGAAGGGAACATTTGACAAAAGGCAGCTCCTAAGAAAGCGAAGCTAGATGTCCAATCATTTCAGCCTGCGTGGACAGACGCATTTGGATTTATTGAAAAGAAGGACCTTGCTATTTGTGCTTTCTGTTACGGCAGTGTTGTTTGTCGCCCATCAAGTGTTCGATGACATTTTGAAACGAAGCACGAGAAAACCTTTCTTGAAGAAGCAGACAAGACTGAATTGATCAAAAAGGCAGTAACTGCCTATGAGAAGCAAAGCAGTGTTTTTAAAAGCTTAAGTGTAAGTAAAAATCAAGCTACAGAAGGAAGTTACAAGATTGCACAGTGCATTGCAAAAAACAGAAAGCCGTTTACAGATGGGGAATATATAAAATAAATTTTTCTCAGCAGATTTTGTTCAATGATTTGCCAAATAAAGATAAAATCATATCTAGAATAAAAGAACTGCCCATCTCTGCCAGAACAGTTGAGAGATGCATAAGTGAAATGGCAGAAAACATTAAGGAAAAGCAGATGACAGCATTGAAAGACACAGAAGTGTTTAGTGTTGCAGTTAATGAGAGCGTGGATATAAACAATGTTCCACATTTGGCAGTTGTTGCAAGATATTGTGCTTCCAATGAAATCCAAGAGGAACTTTGTTTCCTAAAACCCCTGCATGACACAATAAAGGGGGAAAATATACTGGAAAGTTTTGTAAACCATTTTGAAGAACGAGGAGTTGACATCAGAAAAATATTTTGTGTGACAACAGATGGTGCTCCTGTCATGGTCGGAAAACAGAAGGGATTTGTAAAGTTACTTGAAGATCAAATTGGCCGTCCAACAGTCAAATTTCACTGTATCATTCATCAAGAAAACCTGTGTGCTAAAATTTCTAATTCAGAGCTTAATAATGTGATGAATACAGTAGTGCGAATTGTGAATTTCCTTGTTGCTCGATCTGCTTTGACTCGCACACAGTTTCAAGCACTGCTAGAAGAGATGGACAGTGCTTATAACGACATCCCACTTCACAGCAACATTCGGTGTCTAAGTCGTGGCAAGGTTATGGTGCGCTTTGTAAACTGTTTTGATGCAATCAAGGCCTTTTGGTCGGAAAAAGAACAAAACTACCCCAAACTGATTGATGACAAACGGCTGTGTAAGCTTATGTTTCTAACTGTTATCACCGCTCACCTAAACGAACTCAACCTCTGTCTCCAGGGTGTAGGGCAAACAGTTCTGGATCTTTATGGAGCCTGGAAAGCATTTGTTGTGAAACTAGCAGTTTTTTCCAGGGATATTCAAACTTCTACTTTCCGCTACTTCCAACTCATAAAAGATCTATTAACATGTTGCATTGTCAATGTCGATGAGATTGGAAAGTACATGCAAGAACTGGAATCAGAATTTTCTGACAGATTTCAAGATTTCCAGCGATTTGGCCCAATGCTTTCTTTTCTAATTAAACCTGAAAATTTCAACGAAAGTGACTTGGATTTGTCTGTATTTCAATGGATGGGTGTTGAAGATTTCGAAATGCAATTCATTCAGTTAAAAAGCTCAGAATTGTGGACATCAAAGTTTGTGGATCTGCGGAGCGCACTTGAAGCTACCGAGAGAGATCATGGGGCCTCTATTCTGACCTGCTGGACGTCCCTGCCAGTGAAATTTAACTGTTTGAAGAAAATTCCGTTTGCAATGCTTTCAGCATTTGGATCCACGTACCTGTGTGAACAGGTATTTTCACACATGAAATCTGTCCTCTGTCCCTCTCGGAGCCGGTTAACAACTGATCTCTCAGAAGCCTGTGTGCAGCTTAAAGTATCCAAATACGTGCCAGACATTGGAAAACTCAGCAAGGAAAAGCAAGGGCAAGGATCACACTAAACTGATAAGATCTGCATTTTAATTTAATTTTAAATGAAGCTTCTGAAACATTTTGAAAACCTTGTTTACTTTACATATAACAGTAGTTTGGTTATATAATATATAGACTTATAGAGAGACCTTCTAAAAAACGTTAAAATGTATTACTGACATGTGAAGCCTTAAATTATAGTGTATAAATGAAGACTCGGCACACCACTTCTGAAAGGTTGCGGACTCCTGATCTAGACCATAGTCATACCACCTTGACCATCATTACTTTGGTCTGTCCATACAATATTATAGGCACTTCCTAACTCTTTTTTTGCAAACTGGGTGTAGGAATAATACACATTTTTATTGTATAAAAACACCAGACTAAAGGAGAAATATGGGTTTCCTTTAGAACAGTGCGAGAAAAATAGTCTTTCATGAAATGGAAGTATAATATGCTGGCTATATATGTGTAATCATGTCTATATAGTAGCTGGCCACTTAGGGTGTGTCTACACTTCAAGTTGGAGGTGTCATTGCCACTCAAGGATACGTGCCGGTGCTGGCTTCATCAGAGCTAGTGGGCTAAAACAGAACGCTTTGTGTCTTGCACAGGTAGGTAACCAGGGTGGCTAGCCCCTCCAAACACTTGTGCCACAGTGGGTGCACTCCAGAGCTAGCATGGGTATGTCTACTCAAGCTAGGAAGTACACCCTTAGCTCCAAGTGTAGACATAGCCTGAGTGACAACTTAGAGTGTTGTCTCTTCAGCTGAATTGGTAAGGGCTTACACACTGATGCTGGTGAGCCTAGGTTTGAGTCCCACTAATGACAGCGGTGCCTGCATATATTGTGTTAGTTACAAAATGGCACCCTTGATGGGAGTTGAAAATTCAGATGTTAGAAGCATGGGATGAACTTCTCTAAAAGGAGGAATATATAGAACAATGGTTCAAGGACTGATCCAAAGCCTACTGAAGTCAGTGGCCTCAAAGACTGAAGGGGTATGTCTACACAGCAGCCAGGAGGGTGCCCTCCAGCCTGAGTAGACACCCCCCCCAAGGTTGTTAATGGGGTTGAACCCAGGACTACCCAGTGTGGGTAGACAGACACACACTAGCTCTGATTCAGTGAGCACACTAAAAATAGCAGTGTGGGTTCCATCCCCACTACCAACCATGATGTCTGTATGAATGAAGCTACAGCTAGGTATTGCAAGCAATATTTGATATAAGTGAGGTGCAACACATGCAATTGTATATGCAAGGTAAACACAATTTATACAGTGCATGCCATTTTTAGCAGAAAAATGCTCTTCTAATTTCTTGGTATGGTTAATACATTTTTTATTGAAGTATTGCACATAAACTTGAAAAGAAGTTTGAAGAGTGTTTTTGGCTTAAAGAGAGGTGCGGATGTTTGCAGGCATGCACGTGTGTGCATATGCACACGGAAGATCAAACAAGTCAAACAGTTTAACATATTAGCTGTAAATGTTTAAAAACATAGAGATGGAATGGATTAGGGTTGCCAACTTTGTAATTGCACAAAACCGAACACCCTAGTCCCACCCCTTCCCCAAGGCCCCGCTCCCTGCCCCTTCCCTGAGGCCCTGCCCCCCGCTCACTACATTCCCCCTCCCTCAGTGGCTTGCTCTCCCCCACCCTCACTCACTTTCACTGGCTTGGGGCAGGTGTTTGGGGTGCGGGAGGGGGTATGGGCTCTAGGCTGTGGCCGGGGATGAGGGGTTTGGGGTGCAGGAGGGGACTCCAGGCTGGCGCCAAGGGATTCGGAGTGTGGGAGGGGGCTGTGGGTTGAGGCAGAGAGTTAGGGTGCGCGAGGGGGTGAGGGCTCTGGGCTGGGGGTGCTGGCTCTGGGATGGGGCTGGGGATGAGGGGTTCAGGGTGTGGGAGGGGGCTCTGGGTTGGGGGAGGGGGTTGGGGTGCAGAGGGGGTGAGGGCTCTGGGCTGGGAGTGTGGGCTCTGGGGTGGGGCTGGGGATAAGAGATTTAGGGTGCAGGAGGGGGCTCCAGGCTGGGAGGTGGGGCCAAGGGATTTGGAGTGTAGGAGGTGGCTGTGGGTTGAGGCAGGGGGTTGGGGTGCAGGAGGGGGTGAGGGCTCTGGGGTGGGGCCAGGGATGAGGGGTTCAGGGTGTGGGAGGGGGCTCTGGGATGGGCAGGGGTTTGGGGTGGGGCTGGGGATGAGGGGTTTGGGATGCAGGAGGGGGATCCAGGTTTGGGGGAAGGGCTCAGAACTGGGGCAGGGGGTTGGGGCTCAGGGTTGGGGCACAGGCTTTCCTCGCACGGCTCCCAGTCACTGGCACGGTGGGGGACTAAGGCAGGCTGCCTGCCTGTCCTGACACCGCGTTGCACACACACCAAAAGTGGGCCGCAGGTCCAGCGCTAGTAGGCGCGGGGGGGGCGGGAGGGGGAGGGAGAGGGAGAGGTCAGGAGGTGCCATGCACGCTGCTCTTGCCCGCAGGCATCAACCCCCATCTCCGATTGGCCGATTCTCAGCCAATGGGAGTGTGGTGCCAGTGCTCAGGGCAGGGGCAGCACATGCACCCCCCCGCCTAGGAGCTTGACCTGTTGGCCACTCCCAGGGTGCAGCGCGGTATCCTAGGACAGGTAGGGACTAGCCTTCCTTAGTGTTGCAGCACCGCCAACCGGACATTTAACGGTCTGGTCGGCAGTGCTGACCGGAGCCGCCAGGGTCCCTTTTCGACTGGGTGTTCCAGTCAAAAACCGGAAACCTGGTCACCCTAAATGGAATAAGGAACAATGGGAAAAAAACACCCCATCATCTGGAGAGTTACTCAACCTGCACAAACATACAAAGGTGTGAATGGTTGCTCAGCACCTAAACATTAATCTGAAAATGATGGCTTGGAGTTAGACCAAGTCCTGAAGCTTGCCATAGAATCAGGGGAGATCAAAACATGAATGTAAAAGAAAAACTGGGAGTAGCAGGAAAGACAAAAAATATTGTTTCCTAATTGTGTTGTGGCCTTTCAAAAGAATCTCCACTGTTTTCTGATCACAAAGAAGGAGTGTTATCCTGAGGCCCCTATTTAGATTTGATTCACACTTTAGGAGGACAAATCCCAATTAAGTTTAATAGGAGTTTGCCTGAATGAGGACTGAATAAAGATTAAGAACCCTAAGGGATTTATCCTAGGAAATTACTTGGTTTTATGCCTTGGTGATGGTAACACATATGAATATGTATTATGGAAATTACAGATGGCAAAACTTTATTATGGCATTTAGCCATTCACTTACCAATGGAGGATTATTCCTTTAATAATTGCATTATACACAGGATTGCTGATAAGCTGCAGTTCTTTATTTCCTGGTTCAGTCACATGACATGGGTCAAAGTTATACAAGGTTATATCCCGTCACATGGCAGAGAAAAGTAGTCAATGACTCCATTGACTACTGTAGCATTTAGTTTTTCTCTCTCCGCCCCTCTTTATTTTTTAAAAAAGTAATATGGAAATAAAATATATCAACCAAGAAGAAAAAACATAGACTATTATAGGTAATTAATATAGTAGGCATGTGTACGCACACACAGAGATGTCTAGGTTGGTGGCAGGGGTAGATCATCTGAGCCCTCTAACAGATGGAAGGATTATTCTGTCTCTTATTGGACAGTTGTTGATAATTGCTATCTCTGAAGCTCAGTACTTTTATGATCATATTGTTCTCACCACAGTCCCTTTTTCAGTGGTGTCTTTGGCTGCTGGGGTGGCTGCTTCTCCAGCGGGAGCCTGTGCTTGCTGCTCCTTGTCGGTTTTCATTGTCAGCCAGTGACGGGGTGGTCATGTGTCACTCTTTTTTGCACGTAAGAACTGTCAGCAGCCCCCAAACTTCAGGGATATTTGAATAAGGGGTTCTTGGTTTGTATATTTATATAACTGTAAGAGCAGAAGTTATGTCACATAATACAAAATGTTGTTTTTATTTGCCTTCAAAGTAGCTAATACACTTTGGAATGTATTAGAAATAATAAAATATTGCACAAGGCTACAATAACACAAGGGTAAATGGTCACAGTCATTCTATTACAAATGTCCCTTGAATCTAATCTAAATAATATACCTATCTTATAGAACTAGAAGGGACTCTGAAAGGTCATCAAGTCCAGCCTCCTGCCTTCACTAGCAGAACTAAGTACTGATTTTGCCCTTGATCCTTAAGTGACCCCCTTAAGTATTGAACTCATAACCCTGGGTTTAGCAGGCCAGTGCGCAAACCACTGAGCTATCCCTCGCCCCCTATGAGTTGAAATCATTGTTGCTGTAATTTCATTAGTTTATATATCTATATCTATGCCACAACAATGAATTTGGTCCAGTATCTCTAAAAGAAACCTTGTGATTTTGATGGGTATATTTAGTAGAGAAGGACGAGGCTAAGGATGGAATGTTTCTGTTTTGGTAGAATCACTTATTATATAATTAGCATTTGCATAGCACTTTTCATCTTCAAAGTGCTTTACAAACATTTCTCCAGCTAGCCACCAGCACTGACGTAATTCTAATCTCTTTAGCAGATGTTGTTTTGCTGGACTCTGATACTGACGCCCTATATCCAGTGACACAGAACGCAGTTGGAGCAGCAACAGAGGCAGCAGTAGCAAGGCCTGCTGATTTAGTTTTGATGGATGTTACTGAAATTGAAGAAAATACGGGGCGGTGGGGAAGGGTGCAACCATAAACATTTTGTATTTTTCTTTCTGCAGGAGAACGTAGTCCCAGATTAGCAGATGACAGTAGGCTAGTGAGGTTGGGGAAATGTGATTTCTTTAAAATATAGGACAGACACATATGTAAACATGCACAGAACCAAAAATATAACAAACTGCAATGCTAAGGTAGTTTTAGATGGTGTTGAGGTGATGCAGTGACTAAAATGATCTGGCTTATTCAAAAACAGACTATGCTGAGCTATATGTTTATAGAAAGGGTGATTGAGGTCACAAAGAAATGTAGGAAGAAAGTTCTAGAGTATCCACCGCCATTTTTCACATTCATTCCCCATGCAACCTATTTTATTAATAATATCAGGAAGAGAAGAATAGATCATTCTTTTTCTTTTTATATCACTCTTCCTTATGACATACATGAAATGCAATCACTATCTAGTCAGATCTAGCTAGTAGTGTGGTACATTAGCCATTTATCTCTGGCGATACATGTTCTTAGGTCACATGAAATGAATTTCTTATTAGACAGGCCTTTTCCTCATCATATGGAAATAATTTCTGGGGTTTTTTTAAACAACGTTTCACAAACACTTAAACTTTTCTGAAATTTCTGGAGGTTTCTTGATACCTCTCTTCCCTCAAATATTTCCTGTTTTTTTTTTATTTCTAGGAATTATGAGTCAACCTAACAAATTGCCGAAGTAGGTAAAATAAAAAAATGAGGAATGTCAGTTATTCATTAAAATTAGCAATAACTAAGACTGTCTACTGGATTTTCCCTTTGATGAATCCCAGCCTAATGCATTTAAAAAAGAAAGAAATAAAACCCTGCAGGCTTTCTACCACCACACACATCTTACAGTTCCCTTCACATATGTGCGTACGCACACACAGACTGCCTATGGAAAAGATATTGTGAAAGGTTGTGTGCAGGGTTTTAAAAACATTTTATAACCACATTATTACACTGCTCACTTGAAGTCAGATTTTCCTTTTTTTTTTTTTTAAATGTTATCAATACAATAAGAGAAAGAAGAATTAACTCTTGTATTACGATTAAATCTCCACAGTTCTTCTGTTTTCCAGGAATCTACGTGGTATGTTCTGTACGTTGAGAGGTTTTTTCATTTATTTGGGGGGGAGGGGAGTACCGAAATCCTCAACGAGTGTACAATAAAAATGCTTCACAACAATAGTTAATTTGCTTGACAAATCAAGCTTAGTAGCATACACGTAAAAAAGAAAAATTTACTTGAACATTCCTTGGCAAACTGATGTTTTATAACCAACTACGTGCATGAGAATGTCTGTTTTTCTCTGAAAATGTCTAATTAAAAGTATTCATAAAGGGCTAGCTTGTAACTTTATGAACTATTCTAGAGAGGAGGTGACACATACCTGCACTTGCCCAGGAGCACATCAGAGGATAAACAGACTCAGAGAGTGACACTTCCTTTTCGGCTCCCCTCTTTCTCAGGGAAAGGAGTCATTTACCTCAGTAAGAACAGGAGTACTTGTAGCACCTTAGAGACTAACAAATTTATTAGAGCATAATCTTTCATGGGCTACAACCCACTTCTACTCTGAAACTTACCTCAGTGGCTCTCAACCTTCCCAGACTACTGTAGCCCTTTCAGGATTCTGATTTGTCTGCGTTTCCCACATTTCACCTCACTTAAAAACTACTTGCTTACAAAATCAGACATAACAATACAAAAGTGTCACAGCACACAATAACTGAAAAGTTGCTTACTTTCTCATTTTACCATATAATTATAAAATAAATCAATTTGCATATAAATATTGTACTTGCATTTCAGTGTGTAGTATGTAGAACAGTATAAACAAGTCATTGTCTGTATGAAATTTTAGTTTGTACTGACTTTGCTAGTGCTTTTTATGTAGCCTGTTGTAAAACTAGACAGATATCTAGATGACTTGATGTACCCCCGGGAAGACCTCTGCATACCTCTACGGGTACGTGTACCCCTGGTTGAGAACCACTGACTTACCTCATCCTTTCTGAAGGGCTTTTTTCTCCATTGTGTGCCTGTCCACGAGAGTAGCTGGTAAAGTTGAGGGGCTGGAGCCAGGGTTTTTCCCTGTCTGCAATCCTTTCCACTTGCTCACTGTGGGGGGCATTGGGCAAGTAGCCCCTGCCTCCCAACCATAGCTGGAGTTGCAGTATGAGCAGGGCCATGCAGGGAAGTCTGGAGAACCTCACTCCCCTGCCTCTGCTGTGTAGCCAAGGAAGGGTTGTGACAATCTAGCCTCTCAGGAGAAGAAATTATACAACATGAGGAATAAGGATCAGGTCCAACCCCCCATTGGCTTGGGAGAAAACCTATGTGCAGCTTCTCTCACAGACCTTCCTCTGAACTCTTCGGGTGCGTTCAGCCCTCCCTCCCCCCAAGGAGGAAGAAGCGTGTTCAGCATCACACTCTGTGGATCCTGGGGAATATGCTAGAGGCCAGGGCTATCTGTGCAGTGACCCTACACTACCACACTGTCTCTTGTCTCCCTGTGATACAACCCACCCACCTCTAGTGGAGCTGTGCTGACAGAATCCCGCCCCCCATGAGCACAGCTCCTTAAACCTACTTAAAGGCAGGTTCCAAAGCACAGAGGGGCTAACCCCTGGAATTAACACAGCCTTCTAGGCAAGTTCCCTGCAGGGCTGTGATCTGCGACCCTCCTCAAAGTCACCCTTGACTTACCCCCTCTCTGTGTGTGGATCCTTGCAGAGACTGCTCTGCCATAGATCTGAGGAGACTGCTGAGGAAGGAGGAACATGGGGGAGAAGGTGTTACAGGGATAGCAACTCCCCATGCAGACAGGGCCTCTGTGTGTATTGTGTTCGGATCTGGTAAGAATAATTGATAATTAAGGAACTAAATATAAAATACTATATTTTCTTTTAAAGAAATTGCATGTGGGCTGAGGAGAAGCTGTGAACAAAGTTTCAGATCAGGTTGTAATAGTTAAAACAGCTAAGTTACCAGCCCCCAAAACACTAGATTTATGTCAGAAATGTCAAAGGATACTTAAGGCACCGCTGGGCTATATTCTGCTCTCAATCCAGCAGTGTAATTCCATTGGTATCAAGGAACTGAGAGCAGAATTCGGCCCATTATCTTTTGTTGATAATACAGATCTCTCCTATGATTTCAACACAAAGTTCATTGTTTTCCAAATGGACTGGAGTATAGAAGATTACTATTTGTGCAGAAGAGGCATGACATTTGCATAGCTTTTTCACATTGTGGTCTAGGTCAGCAGCTTTTACTCTGCTCTCCAAGGCAAATCCTTGTTCAAATACCCATCAAAACTGTACTATAGAAAGGGCTGAATTCCCTGTATTGGTGCCAAAATTTTAGCTCAGTTATATTGAATTCAATGGATTTGAAACTACCATAACTGAGATGCTCAGTTTTACCTTCCATTGGTTTTTGCAAGAATGATGTGATATTCCCTGAAACACAGAGTCAATTACCCATTGCACTTTGGGATTGATGTAACTTCCTTTGAGGTAAATGGTTGTTACACCCATATAAAGTAAGACAACCAGGCCCTGTGTATGGAAGGATATTTGAAACCTCATATTCCATTTTCAGCATCACTGATGTCTGCTCTGAATTTGTCATTGGCAGAGAGAAGAGTGAGGGCGGAATGAAGAGATAGATCAGGTCTGAGGTGTCACAAGGGCTTGATGATGCAGGACCTGAAAGAAGTCTGAACTTGATGTGTAGCACAATGAGGAGCCATTTACTCAAAGACATTGCTGAAACATGGGTAAGAAAGATGAGAAGCAGCATTTTGGAGGGGGCTAAGGTCTGTGTCAAATATGTGGAAGGAGGAGATTGCAGTTTGATAGACAGTGAAAGATGAAATATCTCATCTTGGATGGGTTGCTGTCATATCAAGCTCCATATGGACAGAATGGGCTCATTCCTCTTTCCTCTCAAACCCTCTCAGTACCTCCATTAAATATTATAGATGATAATACCACTATCTCTCCTGTCACCTGTGACTTGTGATTTTTGACTCCTCCCTCTTCTTCTCACCTATATTCAAGTTGCTTCTTCCTCTGTAACAGAAGAACTTGAAACACTTTGGGCCTGAAACCCCCTTCAAGAGTTAAAAAAACAACAACAGCAAGAGTAAAAATAATATAGGCAGACATCCAGCAGCAGAGTGGGGCCTATCCAGTTTATTGCACTGAATGCAGCATGTATGATTTCCTGCTTTGTGGGTGGGTGGCATATATGTGCACATTTGGTGCAAGCAGCTCATGGCCCTCAGACACCGAGTACAAGCTCTTGAGACCCAAGTGGCTGAACTGGAGGCACTAAGGGAGACAGAGGGGTACATACACAAGACTTTCCAGAACACAGTAGAGAGGTCCCACTCCCAGTCTGAAAGTCTCTGTGCTGTTGAACGTCTCATTGAAGGAGAACATCAAGCTGGAGCAAAGAGAAATTATTCCATAGTTGGGACCCTCCTTCCAGATGATGTCCAGATATCCTCTCTCACTGAGGATACCCTCCAGAGGTGGGAACACCAGTTATTAGGAAGAGACAACTAATAGGGGGATTCAATTCTTAGAAATATAAATAGTTGGGTTTGTGATGACTGGGAGAACCGCATGGGGAATTGCCTGCCTGGTGAGAAGGTTGCGGATCTCTCGAGATATCTAGACAGACTTATGTGCAGTGCTAGGGAGGAGCTAGTGGTTGTGGTACATGTAGGTACCAATGACATAAGGAAAGGTAGGAGAGAGGTCCTGGAGGCTAAATGTAGGCTGCTAGGAAAGAGATTAAAGCCCAGGACCTTCGTGATAGCATTTTCTGAAATGCTTCCAGTTCCATGCACAGGGCCAGTTAGACAGGCAGAACTGCAGGTATCAATGCATGGATGAGATGATGGTGTTCAGAGGAGGGATTTATTAGGAATGGGGGAACCTTTTGGGATAGGAGGATTTTGATACGATCTCCCACAGTATTCTTGCCAGCAAGTTAAGAAACTATGGATTGGATGAATGGACTATAAGGCGGATAGAAAGCTGGCTAGATTGTCGGGCTCAATGGGTAGTGATCAACGGCTTGATGTCTAGTTGGCAGCCGATATCAAGCGGAGTGCCCCAGGGGTCGGTCCTGGAGCCGTTTTTTTTCAACATCTTTATTAATGGTCTGGATGATAGGATTAATTGCACCCTCAGCAAGTTCGCAGATGACACTAAGCTGGGGGGAGAGGTAGATACAATGGAGGGTAGGGATAGAGTCCAGAGTGACCTAGACAAATTGGAGGATTGGGCCAAAAGAAATCTGATGAGGTTCCACAAGGACAAGTGCAGAGTTCTGCACTTAGGAAGGAAGAATCCCATGCACTGCTACAGGCTGGGGACCGACTGACTAAGCAGCAGTTCTGCAGAAAAGGACCTGGGGGTTACAGTGGATGAGAAGCTGGATATGAGTCAGCAGTGTGCTCTTGTTGCCCAGAATGCCAACGGCATATTGGGCTGTATTAGTAGGAGCATTGCCAGCAGATCGAGGGAAGTGATTATTCTCCTCTATTCGCCACTGGTGAGGCGACACCTGGAGTATTGCGTCCAGTTTTGGTCCCCCCACTACAGAAGGAATGTGGACAAATTGGAGAGAGTCCAGCAGAGGGCAACAAAAATGATTAGGGGGCTGGGGCACATGACTTATGAGGAGAGGCTGAGGGAACTGGGGTTATTTAGTCTGCAGAAGAGAAGAGTGAGGGGGGATTTGATAGCAGCCTTCAATTACCTGAAGGGGGGGTTCCAAAGAAGATGGAGCTCGGCTGTTCTCAGTGGTAGCAGATGACAGAACAAGGAGTAATGGTCTCAAGTTGCAGTGGGGGAGGTCTAGGTTAGATATTAGGGAACACCATTTCACTAGGAGGGTTGTGAAGCACTAGACTGGGTTACCTAGGGAGGTGGTGGAATCTCCATCCTTAGAGGTTTTTAAGGCCTGGCTTGACAAAGCCTTGGCTGGGATGATTTAGTTGGTGTTGGTCCTGCTTTGAGCAGGGGATTGGACTAGATGACCTCCTGAGGTCTCTTCCAACCCTAATATTCTATGATTCTATATAGGAATGATGGGCTCCACCTAAGTGAAAACAGAACCAGATTGCTTCCCCCCAGCCCTTAGTTTAAAAACTCCTCTATGACCTTTTTAATTTTACATGCTAGCAAACAGCTGCAGTGGAGCACACAGTCTGGACAGACACATCCCTCCGGGGAGGATTTATTAAAGGGGACACTCTACATCAGCGGTTCTCAAACTTTTGTCCTGGTGACCGCTTTCACACAGCAAGCCTCTGAGTGCGACCCCCCCTTATAAATTAAAAACACTTTTTTATATATTTAACACCATTATAAATGCTGGAGCCAAAGCGGGGTTTGGAGTGGAGGCTGATAGCTCGTGACACCCCATGCAGGAGCGGTGCCAGGGTTTTTGCCGCCCTAGGCGGCAGCGCTCCTCCTCTGAGCATTCAGGGGGCCTGGGGTCTTCGGCGGTGGGGGTCCTTCCACTGCATCTTCGGGACACTTCGGCGGTGGGTCCCGGAGCAAGTAAAGGACCCGCCACCCAATTTATGCTGAAGATCTGGAGCGGAATCACCCCCCGCCGCCAAATTTCCGCTGAGGGCGGCAAAATGCCGCCCCCCAAATCCTGCCTCTCTAGGTGAATGCCTAGGGTTGCCTAGTGGAAGCACCAGCCCTGCCCCCATGTAATAAGCTCGCGACACCCTGTGGGGTCCTGAACCCCAGTTTGAGAACCCCTGCTCTATATCCTAGTTAAAAGGAGCGGTTGATAAAGTACATGAAGGAGCTGAAGAGAAACAGTCAAACAAAAAAGAGACCCATTCAATTACATTACACGAAGACAGCTAAATATTGACAATTTTTATAAGTGCTTGTATACAAATGCAAGAAATCTAAATACTAAAATGGGTAGACTTGAGTGCCTGGTATCAAATGAGGATATTGATATAATAGGCATTACAGAAACTTGGTGGAAAGATGATAATCAATGGGACATGGTAATACCAGTGTACAAAATACAAAGGAATGACAGAGTAGGTTACCCTGATGGTGAGTGGCACTATATGTGAAAGAAAGCATTGAACTGTCCCTAAACCTCTGACTGCTAGAAGCTGGGACTGGATGACAGGGGATGGTTTACCTGATAAATTGCCTCATTCTGTTTACTCCTTCTGAAGCATCTGGCATTGGCCACTGTTGGAAGACAGGATATTGGGCTAGATCAGGGGTAGGCAACCTATGGCACACGAGCTGATTTTCAGTGGCACTCACACTGCCCGGGTCCTGGCCACCGGTCTGGGGGGCTCTGTATTTTAATTTAATATTAATATAATAGTTTAGTTATATATTATAGACTTATAGAAAGAGACCTTCTAAAAATGTTAAAATGTATTACTGGCACGCAAAACCTTAAATTAGAGTGAATAAATGAAGACTCGACGCAGCACTTCTGAAAGCTTGCCAACCCCTGGGCTACATGGACCATTGGTCTCACCCAGTATGGCCATTCTCATGTTCTGATTTTCAGAAGTGCTGAGCAACCATAATTATAACTGAAGTCAGTGAGGGCAGTAGATGCTCATCACCGCTGACCATCTAGCTAGGATATGTCTCAAGCTGGGAACCCAAAGACTGTGACACCTAAAATCTGTGCTTGCTGTTAAAAACCCAAGCCCAACTTTATAGCCTATTGATTAAAATACAAGTAATGTGCCACGTGTAGGAAAACTATTCCATATGAATAGCATCCATGGGTATGCCGGGGGTGGGGAGATTGCAGTAAACTACAAAGGCTAATCTGGGGGTGAATTAATCAGTTTATGTATATCAAGGCATTGATGCATGAGTCACTGGCACATGGTGACTAATATTTTACATCAGAGTAATAGAGTGTTCTCACTTACAGCTATTCAAACCTCTGAATAATGCCGAAAGAAATGTTCCTGTTTGAAATCAATCATTTTCCCTGTCTGCAGCATGAATAACAAAGATACTGGCTCATAGACACTACAGTGATGGGTGCCCTAAATATACCTAATATAACTGATAGGCAAATAAAATGATGCAAATACTATTATAGAAGGGTCTTGATATAAGGCTGCTTAGAAAGCCAGCATAAAGCTTTTTGCTACATGCATATTTTCTTGTAACTGATCTCTGTGTTGGAGGTCAGTGGCCAGCTGGCGCACTTACTGTTCTTGCTTAGAATTCAAGCCAATTGTTCATTTTTATGTTAATATTACCTTGGAGATTGGGGCTGGTAAATATATTCAGTTCTTAAATTAACAACTTATGAGGATTTGAATTAAAACAAAAGGTGTGTATATTCACTTTCATTCTGAACCCACATCGTTAACTACAGCAGGTATCATAGCAGCAGGAATCATTAGTTGTCGTATTTGTGGTAACCTCCTAATTGGCTATGACATAGAGCAGCCTTTTGATCTGGACCATATTCTATTAATTATTTAATCTTTGACAACATAAAAACATGCTTCAGCACATATCCTAGGTAAGAATATAGTACGAGGTTTCTCCTGAGGCCTAGTTTAAGTACTGTAGCCTGTGGCTTATACAAACAAACAAACAAACAAACAAACAAAACAAAAAAACCCCAAAAAAACCCTGTTTAAAATATACTTTGCTTTTTCCTCCCTGATTTTACTAGAGATGGCTCTGAGTCAAAATCCCAGTTCTGACCACTCCTGAACTTTGGGGACATTCGAAATCTGAAGTTGGATCAAATTGTAGATCCATGTCTGAATTTTGTCACTTGGTCTGTTCTGTGGAATTGGCAGAATTCATGACCTTGATTCTAAATTCCTCCTTTCCTGGTTGAATTCTGGATATGAATCTAAATTTCTGTATATTGGGGCCATCTCTCTTAATTACTTTTTATTAAAATTGTGTGTGAAGTTAGTGAGGGGTGACGAGCACTGAGTGGGCAAGCACTATGCAAATTTCTCCAATCACTGTAGCAACTCTGGTCTTGGGCCTTTCATAATCAAAGCTGTGTGAAACTACTTATTTATTTAGCCTCTCTCACCCTCTATGATAACTTTTAAATTTTTACTGTTTTCCATACACAAGGAGAACCCATATACTTTCAGTCTGAATGGTTACAGAAAAGGCAACAAGAAAGAACAAAGGTAAAGGCTCACTGAGATAGCAGAGGGTGTGAGTCTGTTACATGCTGGTACAATTTAGAACAAACTGGCTGTTTCTGAAAACAGCATGTTTGAAGGTGAAGGTACAGAAAACAGAAGGCTAGAAATGTGAAGGTACAGACAACAAAGGGATCATGGTGTTATAGAGCTACATACACTATATTTATTTTATACAGCTTCAGCAGGGACTGGCAACTGTGCCAAATTATGTGGTGCTTTTTGTTATGGATAATGAGAATTAAGAACAGGCCAGCAATTTCATTAACCCAAGTCTCCAGATAGAAAAAAAAAAAGGACTGTAAAGAGTGTCTCAATCCTGGCTCACTGAGCCTTCTAGCCCTCTATCAGTTCACTTCTATCAGAATAGTTGGGGTTCCATGTGTAAAAACTTTTGAATGGCTTTCTCTTACAGCACACATGTGCCAAGCCATATTCCGATCATATACACTTTATGTGGCTACATCCTGTCTTCTGAAGTATGGATCTGATTCTGAACATCCTCCCACATAGCAGCAGTCAAGATCAACATACACACTGGATGAACATGTACCCAAACCAAAACATTCTCATAGAAATATCACCCTCAAGTTTAAGGATGCTTTGCTCTAGAATCAGGTCTACTTTGGAATTTCATGATTCAGGCTGATAAAAGGCCTGACCCAAAATACTGAATCTGAACACTCAAAAAAAATTCCTGATTTGGATCTAAATCTGGATCTGAACTCCATGGCTGATCGCATCTCTATTATTACATTCCTGGGTGCACCCAGTTTTCCCCTTATGAAGGCAAAGGACACTTTGGATGTTTTTTTTTGGCTGCAGACAGGAGTTGTTCAGTCCCAGCAAGCTGGTACCGTCAGAGAGACAAACATTTGGTAAAGAATTCGTAGTACCTATCTATTAGAGTGCCCACTGCTTGACGCACATGTTCTCCCCAGCTTTTACGTAAGGAACAGATACTGTACAGTATGTACTGAACAAAAACACTAACCAATCTCCTTGTAGGTTTTTTTTATATATATATATATATATATACACACACACAGTGTAAGCACAGTTCAGTTCTCATGTAATGCTAGGGAGCTAAGCTTCTTCACTGCAGCTAAGTGGAAGCCTTTATAATTCCAGCCCTGGCTGAACTTAAACTAGCTGCTGGGTTATTTAAAAAGCATTTATTTTTAATAGAAGGTTTTCTCCTAATATTTCTGGTAGTTGCTGAGGGGTTTGGTCCTCCCATGGGCAGCTACAAATACACAGAGGGGGAAACACATTATAAATTAGTCTCTGCTAACTCCTCCAAATGGGCCTGTGTGTCTATAGAAATTTCCTCATTGACTACGCTGCAGCCTTGAAGTCCAAAAGTCAATCACTGCCCTACTATATGATTGTTATTTATTCCCACAGAATATAGCTGCATTTCATTCTCCATACATGTATTTTACAAACAGGAAGTTTGCACATATAGCCCCCACATTTTGTCATTTATTTATTTTATGGCAACCCCAAATGTGCTAGATGCTTGGGCTCTGCACAGGATGAAACAACTCTGCCAGATTGCAGGATCAGATCCTAAATTACATAGGCGTGATCACACTCACAGATAATCCTAAATTAGCTCACACTTCTGGGAATTCTCTTATAGGAGCAGTGGCAAAAGTGGCTAATCACTCTGCCAAACATAATTTCCTGTGCATTGCACACATGAGTTATTCTGTACCCTCACTCATAAATATATGTATAAATGTGCAAGATTATAATGTTTAAAGGGATGTATTTTCTTAGAAATCTGCTAGTATCCAATGACACAAATCTGACAGGACATAAATCTAGGATTGCTAGGAACATGATTGCAATACACCTTTTTTGAATATATTTAAAAGAGTAATATTTACATTAATTATAGAGATGCAATGTTATATAATCCACTAAGATTTTAAGGCTAGTGATCGATAAACAGTCCGTTGCATGTTCTCAGCAATTACCACCTGATGAAAATAACTTTATTTTAGCATTGTCCAGCATCATGATTTAAATGTCCTTTAACATTTGCTGTTTCTGACTGTAGTCTGTTCTCAGTTTCACCTTTCCTATCTAAACTTCACTGTTTCTTAAGATTTAAAGTATTGTCTGTAAAATAAAGACAGGGATGTAAAATATCAAACAGTATTAGCCTGCAGAAAGTCTCCGGTTTCGGAAGTAAATCAATATTTGGGTTTGCTTTATTCTGAATCTTTTTGGTGGGGTTATGATTATGTAATACAAAGAGTGGGGTCAGGTTCAAGTTTTATCTTTCATATTTCAGTTTTTGATACTTTGTAGAGTCAAATTGAGGTAGGTGTCATTCCATAGCAATCAAGTTGATTTTGGTCCAAAAGGTTTAAGGGAGAGAGAAATATACAGAACTAGCTCATTTCAGCACATCCCACCATTTAAACTCATTTCCTATTCCCTTTGCTACACCTACACCAGAGTTTAGGTACTAAGAATTCAAAAGGCTGAGGCCCAGTTCTGAAAATGTTTAACACAATTTCACATTCAGTTGCTTGATGTTTCGCTTTGTAACTTTTGTACCCCCAAATGTCGCCTTATTTGCAATTTGGATAAAATGGCAATTCTATTAAAATGTACGAAAATGTGACTTTTCACATGATTTTCAACGGAAAGGTTCATCTTTGCTCTAATGCAATGCCCATTTTTCAATAAATCTATTTCCTTGTCCCCACTGGGCAAATATCAGATGCAGTGTTTGATGACTGGATAACTGTGTTATCTTGAGAGTGCTACAGATTTAAATTTTATTAGAGAATATTTAAAAATAAACACGGTACAAACGATTCAAGGAGTCAGTTGTCAGTTATTGGGGGGATCATACAGAGTATGGGGGGATGTTTGGTATATTGGGGTTGACAGCACACATAGTAAATACGAACTGTAGAGTCCCCAATTGGGGGGGGAGGGCGGTGGGCGAAATAAAGACAGTTAATACACATGCTAACACTTCAATGGCATGTTCTCAGGATTGGGCTAAACATGAGTAGAGGTGCAAATTGTACTGTTCACATTCATATTTGACTATTTTCCCACTCTCCTATAAGTCTTGAAATTTGCTTGGCATCTCTTAGTAGGCCTCCTGCGCCTGGCAAGATAGACGCCTTGATACCTTAATGGAAAAGACAAGAAGACAGTCCATTCAATGTTAAGAAAAGGAAAAAGATGTAAACATTTTCAAAGTCCTAACAATAGTCTACTTAAGATGTCACACTTGATTTATGCTATATTAGCCCATATAAAGTGAATGGGAGCAGAGGGCTCTCAGCACCTCTCCTGAGATGCTCTACGTTTTATAGTTTGGGCTCCACATGAATAAGAATGAAGAACTGTAAAAGGAGCTGAATCTTTGAATCCCAAGAAGCTGGGAAGAAAACTGGCTTCACAGTATTTCTTTTTCTCTCTTGATCAGTTTAGAGCTCATGAAAGGTGACTGAACTGACAGCCCAGGAGACCAAATTCCTCTGTTAATCCACAAAACTGGTATAGCATGGATGGTGGTTTTTGAAATTTCCCCACACTGCCAGTGTGCCTCAGGCCTGTTCTAGAAGGACCACCTTCAGGGCTGAGAGGATAGTTCAGTTTCCAAGCCCATTCAGTTTTTGTTCCGTGTTCATTGCCAACAAGGACACCAATTAGTGCATGGCATGAGCATTCCAAACAAATAAAAGGAGAAACAACAGAAGAGAGAGAGAGAGAGAGAGAGAGAGATGTGTTTGCTACTGGAATTGTGTTTTGACATTTATTTTGGACTTCATCAAGGCCTACAATCTTTTGCATTAATTTGAGAAAAAATAAACAGTCTCATTACCATTGGATGTGATGATGGAGGAAATGGGCTGGAAAAAACTTGAGTCTTTTCTGCTCCTTATTCTGCATTTACAAAGAGTAGGACACATTCTTTACTGCTGTGTCATTCAGCTATTATGTTTAACAATCTAATTAGAAAGGCTGTGTAGCTTTCCTCCATTATAAAAGCAAAGACAGTGCACACAAGCAAACCCAATTAGACAGCTGTAGTTTACAGAGCTGTACTGCCCTCCAGCCAGTTTCTAATGAACCCCCAGTAGATGGCTCTTAGCCACAAACAGGACTGGATTACAGTGGCAACACGTGCAATCCTCCCTGCTCTCAGGTGCTAATGCAGTTACATGCTAGCAGCCTGGTGCAAGTTCTCACTTCAGGTTGTCCTTAGTTTCTGCAGTCATGATGGCTTCCAACTACAGCACACCAAAGTAGTATGCCATGCTGTGTTGACCTGGATGATAATGCATGTCCCCACTGGAGGTCAAAATCACGCTAACAGGTGGCAATAAATCAAAAAACGTTGCTTTCACTTTTATGAATGTTACTTTCTGCACACCAGGGACTTATTTAACTTAAAACAGACACAAAACTATACATTAGGCTGCATACTTGCCATACTTTTGTTTTTCCTCACGTATGGCTTAAATTAAGGCAGACTATATTGAGCAGATTGCTCATTGCAAGTTAGTCATCTGTTCAGTATTTCGTATGTCCCACAAGGCAGTTGTGGTTATTCACAAGTCTGTTAATTAAAAAGAAAACTAATAAGGAAACTACTCAGTGGGTTGATGAACCGTTTAGCCACTCCAAAACCAAGGAAAACATTAAAACAAAGCATTCATCTTTTCAATAATCTGATAAGTATTTGTTTGAACTGAACTTTATAGGACTTGCGAAAAACAAACTCCTGTCATCACTGTATTTAAATGTGGACTTTCATGTGCAAGATTCAGAGTACCACTGTCTGAACTAGAATAGTTTAGATCATGGCAATATTTCCATTAAAAAAATCCTATTTTCAGTGGGTTAGGAGTCATTAATAAAAATTCACTCCAGGCTAAAATTTTGCATTACCCTGACAGCAAATAGTTGGATCAGAGTGGAGGAGGTTTTGAATACATTGATATAAATTTTTTAGATTAAAAATACTTCTGCAAAATATATATTCAACTGAGTATTCACAACACTATTATTGTTACTGTTATTAATATTATTTAGCACCTAAAATATGCTGTCATGTATTTTCTTACCATTTTCTATCTTTTTTCTACTTGGGAATAGTAAATAAGCATGAAAAGTGTTTTGCTCCCACTTTCACACATTTTAAAAATTTTCTCACCTTTTTTTGAGTGCAAAAACACATGGTCAGATTGAATATAGACCTTGCTATAAACTTTATTAAACTTCATCTAGGCAGATGGGAGCAGTTTAAGATGACCTTCTAGGTGAAGGTAAACACACATTAATGTGTTACCTAGGCTACTGTATATCTTTAATTGTCTGCCAATAGATATTCTTAAATACAGCTAAAAATAAAACATAACATGTGAAGACTTCTGAAAAAAGTCTAAGATATGATATTAAGAAATTATTCTTCACTGTGAAAAATATGGATTCAAATTTTCAAAACTAAAATCTACACTACCAATCCTTTATACTGAGGCAATCTGGCTTGTCAAAGAAAGGACGATAGTACTTGGTGTGTACGGCTGGAAGAGGGTTTTTAAAGACCCATCCCTAGGTTTATAATGGTCATTTATTGTTATTGTCAGAAGTAAAAGAGGTAAAAGCACAAAATGGGAAAATAATTTCGTGAATAATTTTGAAGGTTATTTCCATTTTGCCCATTCCATATTGTGCAAATGATGCCTCTTAACATAGACTGGTATTCTACCATATGACACTTGCATTAAACCATCGTCATGATGTCTTAGAGCATGAAGTTGTGCTTTCTTGCTGCTGATGGTTTCAAAGATCCTGTTGAGGATGAAAGATATCATGTCAAGAGAAAGAGAGAAACCCACCTTCTCTTTCCATTTCTTTCCTTTGATAAAGAGCGTCTGCTGATCCAGCCCTCCCAAAAGCATGGGATTTTGTCTCACATGGCTAGAATCCGCTCTCTGTTCTTTTCTAAAGACAAAAGCATTTGTTGTCTTTAAATGTGTGCTTATTAACTGCTTATTATATGCTTAACGCTGGTAGCTTTGGGAATAAGTTGATGGATGACCTCTCACCCTGGGTCCAGATGACTGAAATTCCTAAATTGCTTCACATACTGGCATGAAGGTACCCAACCTATGTGTTGAGGTTCAATGGATGCTAATTCATGGAGAAAAGAAGTAGGCAGAGAAAGACAATTTCTTTTAAATTTATACAGGATTTGGCAACAGCCAACATGTCAGCAGTTCTTTGACTTTCTTTTAAGATTCATTTATTAAAATGCTCTGGGTATTGATTCAATTTTCTTTTCACAGTATTTTTTTTAATTCTGGGGCCTTCAAGCATCTTGATAAATGGCCTGGAAAGTTGTATAGTTTCAATTTCACTTCTTTAAGCATCTGTTGAATGCTGTTTTTTTAATCTTCTTGCAGAAGAACAAATCCTGCAGTGCAGAGCAAAGCAGACCTGAGCTTTGTCTACAGTTGGAGCTGGGGGTGTGATTCCCAATTTGAGTAGACAGACTCACGCGAGTGCACTAAAAATAGTGGTGTAGCTGCAATATCACAGGCAGCGGGGGGAAGGACTAGCCACCCCAGGTACAAACCATTTTGTATCCTGTGGGTATGTACTCGGGGCAGCCAGCCCATGCCTCTGCCCAGGCTGCTGTGGCTACACCACTGTTTTTTATCATGCCAGCTCAATGAGAGCTAGCATGGGCACGTCAACGTGAGCTGGGAATCACATACCCAGCTCCAAGTGTAGATGTAGCCAAAAACCGATATGTGGAAAACAATCTTCCCTCACAATCACTTAACCATATGTTCATGCCATCCTTCAATATGTGACTAAGGGTCAGATTGTGGCCAAGGCATATGTAGTCACACTGGGATTAAAGGGAGAATAAGACACCCCATCACCCCACATACAGCCCCTGCAGCCTCCCTTCATGAGAACATAAGCATTGCCATACTGCACCAGACAAAAGGTCAATCTAGTGCAGTGTCCTGTCTCTGACAGTAGCCAGTACCAGGTCCTTCAGAGGATAGTGTAAGAACCCTGCAGCAGGCACATGTAGAATAATCCACCCTTTCCCCCCCACACAGGTTTCATTCTGATCTCTAATGGTTAGAGATTGGCTTAAGCCCTGATGCACAAGGCTTAATATCCCTTTCAGAAATGTTATTGTCATTAATTATGAAAACTCTGGATTGTCTTTTTATCCATACACATATCCAATTCCTCCTTGAATCTCTTAAGATTTTTTGCCTCAGTGATTTCCGGTGGCAACACATTCCATTTTTAATTATGTCAAGTGGGAAAGTATTTCCTTTGACTAGTTTTGAATTTCTCACCTTTTAGTTTCGTTGAATATCCCTGCCACCAGGGGATCACTGTCATTTTAAGAGGGAGCAGGGCCAGTGCACCTTTGTCTCATCTGCTGCCTGAAATGTGAGCTTAAAAGGGAACCTGCACGCTAGAGAATGGAGAGACATTGTAAGGGAGAGACTTGGTGAGACAGGGCTGCCTGTGGGGAGGAGATTGAGTAACAGATGAGAGCTGGCAGAGACTGGTTCTTGGAAGAAGACTGAAGGCAGGAGAGCTGCAAGAGAGGTTTCCTGGCTGGTTTCCCAAAGCCAAAGAGCCAGGGACAGAGGGCTGAAGGCAGGAGGAGCAGCAGAGGGAGTTGTCTGCTGGCTCTAAGCCAGACTGGCAGAGCCAAGGCTGAAGACAGGGGATCAGTGGAGGAGCTTATCTGCTGACATCTCCAGAGCTGGAGAGGAAGAGTGAGAAGGCCAAGGGGAGTGAGGGATGTTCCCCTGGTGAGACTGATCTCCCAGCAGAGAGGGTCTAGGGATTCCCATGGGGAAGGGCAGGACAGCAGGCTGTCCAGGGACAGAAGAGAAGCAATAGAGTCCAGGTATGGGTGAAGGTGCTGTTGTGAGGTATATGGGTTGTTGAGGGAGAACACGGGTGATTTTAATGACTATTTACACTGGGGTGATAAATGGATTTTTATGTTGGGACTTACTTTTTGAACTACTTACACTATGTTTTGATAACAAATTAGCCCCAAGGAGGGGCATTACTGAGGCAAGAGAGCCTGGCGTGGAGTCCTTGGGGGTACCGGAGAGGAAGGAAATGGAGGCAGAGTGCTGCAGAGAAACCCCAGGGCATGAAGGGACACTTATGTGGCTCCAGTTACAGTCCACTTGTTCTTCTGTTATGAGACAGGGAGAAGAGATGCTCCTGATCTACCTTCTCTAGACCATTCATATTCATCTCCTTTCTAAAGGTAAGCAACCCCAATCTTTTCTGTCTCTTTTCATGAAAGAGTTTTTCCAGGCCCCAAATCATTCTCATCATTCTTCTCTGAACGCTCTGCAGTTCTGCAATATCTATTTTGAGATGGGGTGACCAGTCTTGCACACAGAATTCCAGGTGAGGCTACATCACTGATTTATATAAAGGCATTATATATTGGTTTTGGTTCCATTCTCCATCCTGTTCCTTATGCATACTAATATCTTGTTACCTTTTTTGGACCACAGATACACTGAGCAGAGGGTTTCAATGAACTATCTATAGTGGTGCCCAGTTCCCAGTTGATCCAGTTTATTTAGAACTCTGGAAGATGTAAGAGTAATTTAAATATTTCACTCCAATGTGCATTTGTCAATATTGAATTTCATTAGCCATTGCATTGCCCATTCATCTAGCTTGGTTAGGCCTCTCTGAAGTTCCTCCCAGGTCTTTCTGGTCCTGACTAACCTAAATAACTTGGTGTCATCTGCAAATTTTGCTACCTCTCTCCTCATCTCCATTTCCAGATCAGTAATGTATTAAAAACAAGATCTATTATAGAATCATGAGGCACCCAGTGTTAACATTTTGCCTTGATGAAAATCTTTTAATCCACATTGCTGCTATAGGAGGGGATTTGTGGAGAGAGCAGGGCTGCATGTCCAGAACTGTCCCCAACTCTGCACATGTGGAAGTGGATGTAGAATGGGTGGAACCTTGGCTTTTCCTTATGATGCACTGGCGAGCACACCTAATTAGATGTTGGGATGGGGGCAATAATCTACTACTGATCAGGAGTGTCTGTGACAGTAGGGCCTAGAGGAAACAATCAAGATTGAGGCCCCATTCTAGGCACTGTACAAAGCATAAGAGGTGGTCCCTGCCCTGAGAAACTTACAGTCTAATGAAGGAAGGAACAAGTGGGTGTAAAAAAGAAGTAATGAGCGAGGAAGGTTGAGCAAAACAGTCAAAGAATGTATGTTTTCATAGGGCAGATATATGCACGGATTACATCATTTCAGGCCAGTAGATTTTTTTCATGAATTATAAGGTATGATCGGATAAATGTAATTAGTCCCTACTGGCCACCTAGCTAGCTTTTTCTTAGGTGACCATTGCAGATATCTGCTCTTAGGTGCCAGTTTCTGGTAGCTCTCTCTATAACCCTAGAAAAGATTCAGATTTATCTGTCTTAAATATGTATCTGAAATGTAAACACTGTCTCTGTGTTACAGTTATCCAATATATATTTTTCTTTTCTTCATTCATTCATTTTTATTTTGATCCTAAAACGAGCTTCACCGAAAGTTGATCATCTAATACTGTATGCGGACAAGATACATTTAAAACCACAGGTAGTAATGGTCCAGACTATTTAGGACTTGATAGGAGAAAAAACAACACCAAGAAAGGGCTGACCCGGCCAAGGCACCTAACTCCAGGAGAGGGTTCCTGGGTATGAATCCTGCGCAGAGGTAGGTGCATCCCTCTGGCCCAGAGTTAGGTACCTCCCTCTGGCCCAGAGTTAGGTACCTCATTTCCTTTATGAGGCAATGCTTAGGGCCCAGCAGCATGAATCAGTGTTCCCATCAGTACCTGGCCCAAGCCGGAGAAGCTAATAATCCAACCAACGGACCAAATTTGGTGATGAATCCTGACCACATGCCACCTTGGCATAAGCTGAGAAAAAGTAGGCCTACCCCTCTCCTTGGCATTGCCAACTGGCTTGCTTAGGTGGCTCCCTTCCTGCTCAGTGTGCTGGCTTCTGTGAATGCCTTTCTTAGATGCCTAACCAAGCATTGTATAGGGAGCTTGAGCATCTAATGCAGGGCTGAGGATTCCATTAGGTGGCCGGGCATCTAAAGATAGATATCGCAATGCTGAGCATGACTCTTCTTTGTTGATCTGGCCCCAAGTGTCTTAGGAGCCAAATCCAATTTTCAAAAATGACTTCAACACTTAGCCTCCGTCCCATTGATCCAATCAGGTGCTTTTGAAAATTTTACTCTAAGAATCAAATTCAACTATCCTTACTCAGTCTCAGAGCTTTGCCTAACTAAGGATGGCAAGATTTGTCCCTAAAGGTACAACTCCTGTATAATAGGCCTGAGCTTGATAATCCTTATTCATGTGACTAGTTCTTAATAACGAGTAGTCCCATTGAACTCAATGGGCCACTTCCTGTCCAGCATATTTACATGCGTGTTTATAGGATCAAGCATAAAGTCTGCCTTTTCTAAGAGGTTTGCTGGTAGCAAGCTTTCTTCTGACTATAGCTGGTTGATTTTTTTTACCCACAAGAAAATATTTTTTTAATCAAAAAATGGCCCTTGTAAAAAAAAAAATCAGTTTTGGGGGAAAATTTTTTCAACATTATCAACTTTTTCTGGTTTTCAGAAAAAAATGGTGCTATCTTTTACTGGAGCTTGTAGCAAATTTTAAATTTTTCATTACTGGAACCTGGATTTGTTACTGACATTTGTGTTTTTGGCTAATGAAAATTTCAGTAAAAGTTTTGGTGCAAACTGTAGAAAGTGTCATGAACTTTTTGCCCAGCTTTGCCCATAAAGAGGTTGCCAACAGTTGTCTAGAGGGTTATGATAACCTGTTCCCTCTTCCTGTCTGGTCTTCTGCTCAGATAGATCTGTTGAATCAATTGTTACTGGTTCTTCTTTGATGTCAGGAATTACACTATTGGGTCATAAATGTCAACATTTTAAGTAGAATCACTGCATAATATTTTGAGTTACATTTAGAACCAACCATGAGAGGCAGATTTTTTTTTATCATCTTGTATCATGTCATATTGCAGCCTACAGTATGATGTAATGCTGTATACAGAACAACATAAAATACTGAGTTAGAAAAGACTACATAATTATTTACCTTTTTAGTAATAGTTAGGAAAATGTTTAACAAATGAATAATTGTAGTTTTGTAGGACATATTCCTATATAGTCACATTTACAGTAATTTGAAAGCACTGTCATAACCAGTTTATTCTTAATTATATCATTTTAGCTTTCAATTTTTATACATTCAAAGGTTACCTTCCATTCTAACTATACACACACACACACACACACACACACACACACACACGTTGTTGCTTTAAAATATCATCAGTGTGAAAGATCACTTGAAAACCTTCATGATTTTAACCAAAGTGGAGAAACGGATACAAAAATATAAGATAAAACAAACAACAACAAAAAACTTGCATGACAGACTTAAGCTGGCTTGGTATAGATTGCTTCAAAGGATTCAGTTGCTTACCACTGAGGCTAAAAGTATGTGTCAAAACTATTTCAGATAGGGATCAATTTTAATGAATGTGACCTCAAACTTTCCAAGGTGTTAAGGTCTGGGAACACTTACAGTACATCTGCTATTGTTTTGGTTCAGCTGAGTTTTTTGTTTTATACAAGAGATCTTTTTTCTTAAGAGACTTGGAACAAAAGCACCAACTGCGATACGGTGTTTACATTTCTGCAATTATTTGTTTATTTATACATGACTTTTCTTTTTATAGCTTCAGTCATTAGAAATCCAGAACTATGGTAATACAGCACCAAAAGTCAAGATTGGATGTCTTTCTAAAAGACAAGCTCTAAAATCAACCAGAAATTATGGCTTGAGTCAGGAATAACTGGGTGAAGTTCTATAGACTGTGTTATGCAGTAATTGAGACTAGCTGATCACAGTGGGCCCCTTCTGCCCTTAAAATATAGGTGTTAGACCTGCAACAGAGGTCTCCCTCCGGGATGGGGAGCAGGTAGATACCAGACACAGTGTTAATATATAATACTCTAAACGCTCTTTATTGACTACAAAAAAACCCCTTACTCACTCGGCATTCACACCCCAAACATACTATACCAGAGTCCAAAGGTCAGAATGCTCCCGATGGCCAGTTGAGATTCCTTCCAATCATAGGCTCATAAGATACGGGGAACCGGTGAAAGCCACATCTATGTCCACACAGGGCTCTGGATCAATAAACGACTCCAATTTGCAGAAATCATAGGCAACCATTTATAGTCCATTCTGTCGCATCATCGGTTCTTTGCCTTTGTTTACTAGGCCTTCTTCCCACACAATTCCAAAGAGACAATCCTGGGCGGGCCGCCATGATCCAAGGCGTGCCATTTCCTCCAATTCTTATAGAATTTTATATCAGTCCAGTTGGTTTTGTTTCCTTGTCTGCTGATTCTCCATATTTTTCTCAGAACATAATAAGATTGTTTTTGCACAAATTGTTCTAATAGTTCTTGACCTTAAGTTCTTGCTTTGGTTGCCAACTTGCAATGCATGTATTCATGTCAAGCATGCGTCATTCATACTAGGCTTCAATGACCAATAACATATTACATGGATATATGAAACACAATGTATATTGATATATATTGTGACAGGGTCAGGCCAGATGGATACAGGAGAGTGTTAGAAGGCAGATATATTAGTCCCAGATTAAGTAGATCCCTTTTCCCTGGGTAAGGTAACAGGGGCAGTTCCAGAACAAGCAGGATTAATGCTAGAATTAATTAGGACAGGCTGGCTAATCAGGGCACCTCAGTTTAAAAAGGACCTCACTTCAGTTTGTAGAGTACATGGGAGCAAGAGGTACTAGGAGCTGAGAATGGGAAGGTGTATTGCTGGAGGATTGAAGAGTACAAGCATTATCAGTCACCAGGAGAAAGGTCGTGTGGTGAGGATAAAGAAGGTGTTGGGAGGAGGCCATGGGAGTTGTAGCTATCGCGCAGCTGTTCCAGGAGGCACTCTAGGCAGCTGCAGTCCACAGGACCCTGGACTGGAACCTGGAGTAGAGGGTGGGCCCGGGTTCCCCCCAAACCTCCCAACTCCTGATCAGACACAGGAGGAATTGACCTGGACTGTGGGTTCTACCAGAGGGGAAGGTCTCCGGGCTGTTCCCTGACCCACATGGTGAATCTCTGAGGTGAACAAATCCACCAATAAGCGCAGGACCCACCAAGATAGAGGAGGAACTTTGTCACAATATAAAATTTAATTGCTTGCAAAATTATAAAGTGATACAATAATTAATGGCATTAATCATGTATCAAAAGGGGGGAATGTTGGGAGATGGGAGATATATATATATCTATCTATCTCCCAACATTCCCCCCTTTTGATACATGATTAATGCCATTAATTATTGTATCACTCTATAATTTTGCAAGCAATTAAATTTTATATGTCACCTGCTCCAAAACTTCTTGTCGCTTTCTTATTCGGCAATATAAACATAGCATAATAAAGGTTAACAAAATCATTAATGCAAATAATATGACAATGGGATGTAGCATTACATTTAGAAAAGTGTGACACTGGGAGACCATCCTTTAAAAACATCATACCAATGAGAAATTGCCAATTCTTCTTCTTTCCCCAGTTTTAATATTTGATCATTGTGGATCAAAATGTTTATTTTTCCCAGCTGAGCAGACTTAGATACATCTTTTGCATATTGCCTGATTTTTTTCACTTTCGTCAATCAATTTTTCCCACTGTTCCCAATGTATCCCAAAATCAAAAGACCAGTCCACATCTTTTGGTTCCCAAATGATTTCCTTTTTTAAAAATAGAGGACCTCGGTAAATAATTCCATTAATAATGACCTCTGTTATATTACATTTACATGACTCAATTGAGCCTTTTTCTGTCATACTTCCCCAAAATACATGTTTTTCAGTGATTACCACACAAATACGCCTGTTGCCTAAATCAAACACTCTTGTGCCATTAGAGGCTAAATATTGCATGGTACATTGTCCGCTTGAATGGTTCAAATGACATCCCTTTAGGGACCAAGTTAATTGTGGGCACACCCATTTACTTCATCTCCGCTCTTCACAATGTTTCATTAATTCTACTAATCTATAATCCTCTTCTTCTTGAATCAAGTGTGTCCCACTTATTTCTATTTGCCATAGCTCTTCATTAATAATTTTTGGTAAAACCCAGGCAATTGCTGCTTTTCTTTGCTTCCCTGTGTTGTGTAACAGCATTATGCCTTTCCACTCTCCCCTCAGAGTGGCTTGATCCCAATTAAACTCCATATATTTCTTCCATCCTGCAATTCTTGGATTCCATATATGAGGATCTTTGAACCACTCAAAAGGCCATGCCCATTACTTAACAGATTAACCATTCTCTCTATGTACTGTATCCTATAAGTTTGCATCTGTACACATCATATTGCTAATACAGTTTGATTGTCAATCTCAGACACACCAAATAGATTTACAAGACTTGAGCTTGTTTCAACTGGAGTTCCACACTTCGTATTCCTTGTTCTGATAATGCACCAAAATTTTGTGTTACATGTGTCTGTATAACTCCCAAAATCTTACCCAAAGCTGACATTTTCCCTTGTAATATCTCAATATCAAATGAGTTTAAAACTCCAGCTTCAGCGCCAATATTACCTAAGATATACCCCCCCATACCTCTCTTATGTTGTATAGTCCCATCTCCCCATTGTTGTTGCCACACTTGTAATAGAGGCAATACACTCTGGATGTTGTGCACTTATGTTTACTTGCGCTTCTTCCAACCAGATTGTTTGATCCACAATAGTTGGGGCTTCGATTACTTCTCCCCTGCTATATAGGTGCTCGTCTGCCATGATTCTTGGTGCAATCTTGTTTACTGGTATCTGATTAATAAACAGAAAAAACTGACCATATCCCCAAAAATATATTCCCCCATTAATTTTTCTAAAGCAACTCAATCTTATAATTATGGAAGGATTTGCCATTACACCATATTCCCATAATTTAAGAGCCATTGATTCATTCCATTCCACATGAGTATTAGCTAATTCTTGTTCATTAGTCATATCTAGGGTGACTACATCAAATCCCAAACTCCAAAAGGTACAGTTCAAAGTATTCATATTCAGATTGTTCTCATCATAACTAAATCTAAACATTAGGTGACCGTCCCCCCTTAATATGTGCAATACCTCCATTGCTCTTCCAAATCTTTTGTCTTTAGATATTCCCAGGTCACATTTTTGCCATTTTCCCACCATATTTCAAATTTTACCTCAAAAAGTTTTTCTTTACATCTGGTTTTGTTTGGTCCTGTTTTTCCCATTCTGTCCCACGAATAGTCAAATGTATTATTCCCTTTAATCCATACCTCGATCCTAGAGGTGCTCCCATATGTATTCATGTATTCCTAAATTTCCCCAAATATTAAAAAAACATAAAAGCCAAAAACCATATTTCCACACTTTTGAATTATGAGGATCCTCGATATTGAAGCCAAGGCCATTATTCCAGAGGAATAATGTCTGATGCTTCTGGCAGTATTATTCTTAATACTTACATTAACCTCTTCTGTCTTCGCTCGAGCCCCAGTATTATTTTTTTTCTTCCTAAAATATAACGCACACAACACAATTCTTCTACTAAGCACAAAATGCAAAGCAAAGCAAGCATAAGCATTAAGCCAATTACAAAAAATGTAGCACCATATCCACACGCCAAATCCAAGGTCCATACAGGATAATCTCCGGTGCAATTGGGCATTCCTTTCCCTCTGTAAGATAAACTAAAAGAAAAAGAAAGGAACATTATTTAATCCTTCGGGCATAACTTTAATTGTGATGTGTGGACCCACATTCCCTTTTCCCCCTTGTTAATCTGCCCTACAGCAGGTAAAATTTTATTCATGATGGAAAATGGTCTAACCCATCTAGACTCCAGGACATGTTTTTTCTATATTAATTTCAAATACATTACTCTATCTCCAATTTCCCATAATTTACTGTCGTGAGCCACACGAGAATCTGCATAGTCTCTTGCTTTTTCAATGGGGTCAGTCATTTTAAATTCCATTTTCTTAAGTTCTATCGGTAACTCCCTTACCCATTGGGTAACTGATACCCCCTCCTCCTCTTCTTCTTCTTCTTCTGGGTACAATAAAGCGCTCCACAATCTCATAGGCCTTCCAAAGGGAATTTGATAAGGCTGGTAGCTAGTACCCAATTGGTCACTACTTCGGATGGCCACCAACAACATTGGCAATTTATCGTCCCAATCTTTGCCAGTTTCTTGTACGACTTTGTGTAGAGCTTGTGTAATAGTTTGATTCATCCTTTCTACTGTCCCTGACGATTGAGGATGATAGGGGATATGTAGTAGTTGCTTTATTCCTAAAGCTTTTAATAAACTTTTAATTACTCCTCCTACAAAATGTGGCCCATCATCTGAATCAATTACTTTTGGAGTTCCAGATCTACTAAACACTACTTCCCACAACTTTTTGGCAGTGGTCTCTGCAGTATGATTTCTGGTGGGAATTGCCTCCACCCATCCAGAGAAGGAATCTACTATCACTAATAAATACAGATTCCCCCTTTGGGTCTTAGGCAATTTATCAATATAATCATGGAGTATTCTACTCCATGGCCCCACAATTCTTTGGTGCAACAAGGGTCCCGAATTCGATGGTCTATTCCCATCTGCTGCACACCTTATGCAGTTTTAAACAAAGTTTTCTACGTCCTCTCGCACCTTAGGCCATATTCCAATTTGTTTTACCTTAAAGAGAGTATTCTCTATTCCTTGGTGGGCCATAGAGTAACACAAGTTAATAATCTCTTCTCTTTGAAGTTTGTCAGGTACCCACTTTACCTCTCCTGTTTTCTTGTTAACTGCATAGCCACCTTGTATAGTCCAGTTTCCCCATCTTTCCTAGGTTTAACCTGCAGTTTTATGGCTTGAGCTCTGGTAACTACCATAACTCCAAAAAGTTCCTTTGCTGCTACTTTAGCTAAAGCATCATCATTTCAATATTTTTCATTCCCTCTCGCTTTTGATGACCTTTAATATGTCTTATTCTTAATTTTCCTGGGTGTTTTTTCAACCAATCATACACAGATTTCCAATTCTCCTTTTGGACCAAATTTTTCCCCTCAGCTGTTTCCCAATGATTCTTTTCCCAAATCCCAATCCAGTTTAACAGTCCTTGTACCACAAAGTCTGAATCCATATAGACATAAAGACAGTCTGCAACATTATTTTTCTGTTTAAGCAGATCACTAAGAGCTCTGACCTCTGCTCCCGGAGCTGAAGTCATACTCATAGAACAAGAAACAGTTTCCCCATCAATTTGTACAGCAGCATATCCCATATATTTCTTGCCCCTCTCATGGTATGAACTACCAACTGTAAACCAAACCTCTTTTTCTCTGAGGTTTAACACTTCATCTATCGGGGGTGCTTCTTCCACTAACTTCGGTTCGGTTTCTGGAAGTGGGCATTCATGCTCCTCTCCTTCCAATAGGAGGGCATATGGTAACATCATTGCTTGTTTGTTATTCTCATAAGTAACATCTCTGCTAGTTCACATCAAGGTCCATTGGGCCATCCTGTTATTCGATACTCCTTTACCTTGCAGTTTCCCTGATAAAATACACTTCAGGGGAGAGTGAGATGTTTGTATTATAATAGGGGCTGTGCCAGTAGTCAAAGCAAAAGCTTCAATGGCCCACACAGCAGCTAAACATTCTCTTTCACAGGTCCCAAACTGCTGCTCCATAGAGGTTAATCTTCTAGACTCGTATGCTACCAGTATTAACTTCCTGTCAATTTCCTGCATTAGTACTGCCGCTAGACCCTGTTGCGTTGCTGCCAACTTAATCACAAATGTCTTGTTTATCTCTGGGAATTTCAATGCCGGGCTTGTATCGAGGCTTGTTTTAACTTGCAGAAAGCTTTTTCTTGTTGGGGCCCCCACTCCCATTCTACTTTCTATTTTAGTAAATGCCACAAGGGTCCAGTTATAATGGCAAAGTTCCAGATGTGTTTCCTTAAATAGTTAAATCCTCCTAATATCACCCTCAACACATCAGAATCCTCTGGCCTTGGTAAATTCATTAATAATTTCAGCTTTTGTTGATCTACCTGAATTCCTTGTTCCCTAGGATCACCCCCAAATAATTTACTCTCCTCTGCACTAGTTGGGCTTTCTCTTTATTAGCCTTGAAACCCATTTCCTGGATGAGTCTCAACACTTTTTTAGTCTGCTCAGTTAACCTCCTCTTCAGTGTCCCCCCACACTAATATGTCATCTACATATGAGGTGACATTTTCCCGATCCTCTTTGGATAATTGATCCAGCATTCGCACCACATGTTGGTGTGCAATAGCCAGAGTGCAGTGTAAGCCCTGGGAATTATTTTAAATAAGTACTGTTGTTCCTTAAAAGTAAATGCAAAGCGGGCCCAAGAATCGGGATACAATGGGATGGTGAAAAACAATTTGCCAAATCTATGACAGAGAACCATTTAGGGCCTCCCAATATTCTTGCCATCACTTGAGGTAGATCTGCTACTATTGGTGCCATGGTGGGGGGTAGCTTTATTAATTTGTCTAAAATCCACTGTCAATCTCCAGTCTCCTGAGGCTTTTAATACAGGCCAAATTGGGCTATTGTATGTGGAATTCCCCTTCTCAATCACTGCCTGTTGTTCTAATGATTCAATTATTTTCTCAATTCCTGTCTCTGCTTGCACAGGATATTTATATTGTCTCTGTGGTGGCACTTCATCCCCACACAATTTTAACACATGCTTTGATTTTACCACATTCTGCTTTATTCTTAATCCATACATCGGGAAACTCCTTTACCCACACAGCCTGTGGATCCAGTATAATCTCCTCCACTGCTTCTGCAGCACATATTCTTGGAATGTACCGTGCTGTCACAGGACACTTTCCGTCCAGCTGGGCACACGCCACAGAATTCCATTAGTTAAATCCCAATCTAACCAATTCCTCTTCAAAAAAGGAGTCCTCAATATTACTGACTCAGCCGCCTGATCTATCTGAAGCATTTGTTCTTTACAACAAAAATCCCCCACTCTCTCTGGGTATAACTATTTCTACTGAAAGATACATTTTTCCTTTCACTCCTTCCCCAATAAAGGAGGCTGCTGTAATGCTCTCTGACACATCGAGTCAAATCACAACTTCTATTTGCAATATTTACACCAACCTCACTATCTAATAGGGCATCTTCTGGTCCATTATCTCCCACAACTAAAGTTGTCCTAGGCTTCTCATTTGAATCCCATTTTAATCTAGTTACCATCTCCCACTCCTGAGGACTCATTTCCAGTGGGAGCAACTTGTCAGAGGGGCTTCCCTATAGAACAGGTTTCTCTGAACCCTCATCTTGCATAGCTCCAACCTTTTTCTGCTCCTTAAACATTTCTTCTTCCATCCTTTGCATTTCTTTGATCAATTTATCAGTACATCTCCCATTCCACTTATCCATATCTACACCCCTCAATTTCAAATACCTTCAAGCGATATTCCGAATCTCATGGTATTCTGATTGTGACAGGGTCGGTAGCTCACCGCTGTGGCGCCTCCTCCTGGCCGCTTCGGGGAATTAGTTTTGCGCCAGTAGAGCGCCCTCTTTGGGTGGCGTTCCGCCTGTCGTCTCGCCTCTGTGGGGTGCACGGACTTGCGTTGCTCCCGACGTCGGCATCCTCTTCTGGAACACCGCCCTCCGACAGTGTCCCTCTGTCCAATCACACCCCCTTCCGGGGGTTTGGGGTAAACAACAGCCCCACACCTTCAAGTCCGATCCTCACCGTCTAGGATCTGGTGTGGTTCTGACCGGCCGCTCCCTGCGGCCTGTGGCTGTGCGCGGGGTAGCACAGCAAACAAAGGGGGAAAAAGGGGGGGGGACTCAGGCCCGCCCACTACTCTGAGTCCCGGTCCAGAGGCCCTCGTGTGACAGTCTCACTGTCCTCCTACTCCTTACTCCTCTAACTACCCCTCTGGACCGCTTCCCCAACAGCCCTTCACTACGCTAGGCCTCCTCCTCCTCCCAGGCCTGCCGCCTAGCAGGCTATGGAGTAGGGCCTTCTCCTACTCTCCCAGGCTGGCCTGCACTGCACTGTCCGTGGTGCTGGCCTCCCAGCTCTGGAGACGGACCTTCCCCTCTGAAGGCCTGGGACAGACTGACTGCTCCTGCTCTGGGCAGCTTTTTATATGGCTAAGCCGGGCCCTGATTGGCTGGCTCCAATCTGTCTCCTTATTGGCTCCCAGTAAGCCCTCTCTTGATTGGCCGCGTGTCTGCGCAGGCGCCTAGGCCTGCCGCAGCCCAGTCTCTCCAGGTGTGGGGTAATCGCCCCACCACACTGATCTATAAGCACTCTCATTTGAATATATTATTGCTTCAACAAAAGGTACTCTAGGTTTCAATCTTTCTACCTGGCTTCCCCCTTTCATCATCCATTGGCATACTATCCAGGGCATCCATAACAGTTAACTCCTCATCCTGGGCTTCTTGGTTCACCAACGTAGTAAACATCACTAATAAATTTTGTCCAATCCTTCAAACACATCATTCCAAAATTCCCTCTGATTCAAATCAACTGCCAACAAAGAATCAGCTGTGACATAGAATCATAGAATATCAGGGTTGGAAGGGACCTCAAGAGGTCATCTAGTCCAACCCCCTGCTCAAAGCAGGACCAATTCCCAACTAAATCATCCCAGCCAGGGCTTTGTCAAGCCAGGCCTTAAAAACCTCCAAGGAAGGAGACTCCACCACCTCCCTAGGTAACACATTCCAGTGCTTCACCACCCTCCTAGTGAAATAGTGTTTCCTAATATCCAACCTGGACCTCCCCCACGGCAACTTGAGACCATTGCTCCTTGTTCTGTCATCTGCCACCACTGAGAACAGCTGAGCTCCATCCTCTTTGGAACCCCCCTTCAGGTAGTTGAAGGCTGCTATCAAATCCCCCCCTCATTCTTCTCTTATGGAGACTAAACAATCCCAGTTCCCTCAGCCTCTCCTCATAAGTCATGTGCTCCAGACCCCAATCATTTTTGTTGCCCTCCGCTGGACTCTTTCCAGTTTTTCCACAGCCTTCTTGTAGTGTGGGGCCCAAAACTGGACACAGTATTCTAGATGAGGCCTCACCAATGTCGAATAAAGGGGAACGATCACGTTCCTCGATCTGCTGGCAATGCCCCTACTTATACAGCCCAAAATGCCGTTAGCCTTCTTGGCAACAAGAGCACACTGTTGATTCATATCCAGCTTCTCGTCCACTGTGACCCCTAGGTCCTTTTCTGCTGAACTGCTACCTAGCCATTCGGTCCCTAGTCTGTAGCAGTGCATGGGATTCTTCCGTCCTAAGTGCAGGACTCTGCATTTGTCCTTGTTGAACCTCATCAGGTTTTTTTTGGCCCAATCCTCTAATTTGTCTAGGTCCCTCTGTATCCGATCCCTACCCACATGGTGACATGTCTGGGGACTTCTGCCCTGGGATTAGTCACTGGTTGTATTTCTCAGCCAATAATCCCAATGTTATTCTCTTTAACAGGTAATCCCTGGGTGAATCTCCAGGCTTTATGTAATCTGCACTGGATAACACTTTCATGGGTCTTTTTCACTCAGTCTTCTGCCTGTCTAATCTCTCCAGTGGTAGCTGCCCTGATTAACCTATAAGATTCACTCATATTTAAATTCTCTGTTCCTCCTAACTCTGACCACTGTACTAGCCATGTAGCTAAATTTTTCATATTCACTGGGCCTAATGACTTTACCATCAACTGGAAGTCTGACGCTGCATCCTTAATGGTTGATCTCTGTTCTATCACTGCTACAGATTTTTCTGGCTTAGGCTCTCCTGGGCAGTTTCTTATTTCTTCCCTCAACTTAGTATAAAGCCCCTCTCGAAGAAGACATATTCTGGGAGGTCCCGCAGAGCTCCAATGCAAAAAAAAAAAAAAAAAAAAAAAAAAAAAGGGAATGAAAGGAGTGTTGGGAAGCCAAACAGCAAGACAGAAAAGAGAATCACGTGTTTGTTAAAGACGCTACTGAGTGGATTATTAAAGTAATGGAGGAGCAAACACAGATGCTGAAATCCTTAATAATGCTGCAGACTGAGCAGATCAGTGCTCAACCTCCACTGCAGCATATTCAGAACTCTTTTCCATGCCCTCCCCACTCCCAAACTCCGCCCGCACATTCCTTTCTACCTTCCAGGACTTCTTGGTTTCTCCTTCACTTCACCCTCTCGGACAACTTTCACAATGATAGCTGGACCTACACACAGCTGTGAAAGTCCGCCCTTCCCTGGTTCCTCCTTTCCTGCCAAGCATCTGTGTATTTGTGTGTGCTGTTTCTTGTGCAATAAAAGAAAACTTGCATAATGGTAAATCAGCTTTATTTTTTTTTAGGTGAGATTGCAGGCACTGCCAATACATGCACAGGCATTTTAATCACTTTATTACAGGAATATAAGGCCCCAAATGTAACCATTGCCCCCTAGGGAAACTACACGTAATGTAACATTGAATCAATTCAGACAGAGATATATGTTACTGGTGGTCATTGTCAAAGTGCTGTCTCAATAGCTCCCCTTTGGGCTCCTCTGACAGCCCAGGTATCTGGCTGCTCAAAATCAATGGCCAAGTGGTCTGGCTCATCACTCCATCCCTGAGCAAACCTTTCACCCTTAGCTTCACAGAGATTATGCAATGTACAGCACGCAGCTATGACCATGGGAATATTATCCTCAGTAAAGTCTAACCTGCCATAAAGGCATCGCTAGCGTGCCTTTAATCTGTGAAAGGCATATTCAACTGTTATCCGGCACCTACTGAGCCTGTTGTTGAACCGCTCCTTACTGCTGTCCAGGTGTCTCATGTAAGGTTTCACGAGCCACAGCTGTAAGGGGTACGCAGGGTCCCCAGGATCACTATGGACATGGTTAGGAAAAAGTCCCCACTTGCAGCTTTCTGTACAGGCCAGTGTTCCTGAAGATGCGTACATCATGCACCTTCCCAGACCACCCCACATTGATGTCAGTGAAATGCCTGTGGTGATCCACAAGTGCCTGTAACACCATGGAGAAGTACCCCTTCCAATTGATGTATTCTGTCACAAGGTGGTCTGGTGCCAAAATTGGAATACATGTGCCATCTATCAGCCCTCCACAGTTAGGGAAATCCATTTCTGCAAAACCGTCCACATTTCACACACATTTCCCAGAGTCATTGTCCTTCGGAGCAGGATGTGATTTATTGCCCCGCACACTTGCATTAATGCATTCCCAATGGTCAACTCCCCCACTCCAAATTGATTTATGACCGACCGGTAGCAGTCTGGAGTTGCCAGCTTCCACACAGCAATTGCCACGTGCTTCTCTACTGAGAGGGCAGCTCTCATTCTGGTGTCCTTGCGTCACAGGTCTGAGGTGAGCTCCATGAACAGTTCCAGGAAGGTGGCTTTCCATATCCGAAAGTTCTGTAGCCACTGCTCATCATCCCACACCTGCATGATGATACGATCCCACCATTCAGTGCTTGTTTCATGAGCCCAAAAGCAACCTAAAGTTGCTCCTATTCATATCATGCAGAATGTCAGGCATCTATAAATCTTCTTCAGTTAGGAACTTCACGATTAACTGTACTGCCATCCACGATGTCTGGATGACAGTTGACAGAGCATAGGAGAGCGGTGCTGGATCCATCCCTTCTCACAAAGATGCCACAGTGCACAGCAAAGAAGGGCGATTGAAAAAATGCAGTGAAACAAAGCTGGAAGCCCATGGAGTGCTGGGACAGAAAGCACTGCATCACAGGACATTTAGCACTGTCCCAAGATGCACCCCAATCCGCTCCATCGTCCCACAACACCTAGTGACAGAAGGATTGTGGGATAGGTACGCACAGTGCATTGCTCACACTGTCGATGATGGTGCCCCCACTGTGGACGTGATCTGCTGATGGAGGGAGCAAGTGTGAACATGAAATTGCGATTTTTATTATGTTGACTTTTGGGTGTCGACATCACTTTTGTCGACACAAATTGGTAGTGTAGACATGGTCTATGATCTAGTGATTAAAGCAAAGGGACCCAGAGACAGACACAGGGGATCTTTTCCTTACTCTGCCCTTGACTTATTACTGCCCTGATCCAGCAAAGCAGTTAAGAACTTACTTAAATTTAAGCATAGGAGTAAGATTCATTAGCTACTATGCTGGATCAGAGTCTGGGTGAATGGGAACATGATCTTTTCATGCCTCAGTTTACATTTATGTAAATTTAAGGTAATTTACCTTTTTCATAATGATGTTGATGTTAGGTTTACTTCAATAGGATTTGTAAAGACACTAACTACATCAGTGTAAATGTTATTGTTGTTCAGATAACTAAGCTAAATTAATGGAGACAAAGTAGTACTGTACAGTATACAAATTTAAATACAATTTTTACTGTATATCAGGGTTCAGATACAGTCATAAAAAGGGTAGTTTTAGAATATAGTACAAGTTTTAGTGTAGTCGATGGAAAATATATTGTTTCACAAGGAATTTAATTTAACAGGTAAGGTTAGTGGTTATTACATACTAATGTCTGCTTTGTTGCATAGAGAGTAAACTTTTCTTTAGCTGTTCACATCTTTTTACCAGATATCCACTTCAGAGAATTTTATGGTATTACTCTGCATGTTTGGATTTGGCACATACTATAATGTACAAACTTCTTGGAGCACGTTAAGAGAACTGCCAAGTCTATTGATTTTCCCAGCAGACTACTGTTTTTTTGGCCCTTTCTTCTGGGAAATCTGGCCACTTTGCTGCTTTTTCTGGTGCTGGGTTCTGGGCTCACTGCTTTTCACAGAAGGTCAGAAAGTGATTTGTTTTGTTTAAAATACAGCCCTGGCACTAAATGATTAAAACGAATCTTCTCTTTCCCTGTCTTTTTCATAATTAGATGATCCAATTCCTGATTCTCTAGACTCTTTGAAGACCCCATTCTTCTAGGCAAATATTTTTCTGACTGTTTCTGCTTTTAACATCCAAATTTCTCAAATTTCCCATTTCAACCCTTTCAAGCTTGAAATTTGAACTTACTAAGACTGCATTGTTCAGAACTTGAATTTTTTGGGTTGTTCCTTTAGTTCAAAGTGCAAATTCTTTAAGAAGAAAAAAAAAAGGGAATGCACTTTTTTTGTCCCTTGACTTTCCAGGGTACAACCTTATATCATTACCACTTCTTCTAAGCACAACAATGCACGGTAGTTGAATAGGGCTTGAATTTTCTGCCTATCCTTTTTATATTGTTAAGTACTAATTCGATTGTGAAAATGTTAAAAGCACACGTTCTTCAGGCAGAGGGGAAAGAGTCCCAGTTAGTTATTCAATGTATTTTGCCATTCTGTGCAACATCACTTTATCTTGCCCTGATTTAGCCTCATTCATCCTGGCATCCTTTTAGTGACACTACTTTTAGCTGGTAGAAAATGAGATATACAGCTGGATGCCATAAGCATGCTGCTGGCAACGGAGCCCAGATTACCATATATCTTAATGGTCTCAAACTATAAAAGAGGAGTAGAGACAGGATGGGTTTCTTTGGAATACCACAGGTGAGGACCCTTGGGTAAGAAGTGCCTATCACCACTCTCTGAGTCCTGTTGAAAAGGAACGTATTATATCATGAAGGAAGATCAGTAGCGTATTGTAGATGGCTGTCAAAAGCTTTTCTTTGCTGTGCCCAATTCTGAATCCTGACTGTGAAGCATCCAGGATTTGTCATGTTATATGTTGTCGGAGCTCAGCTGTTACCACTTTCATAATGATTATGCTTAGGAACAGAAGGTTGGGAGTGGGGTGATAACTGAAAAGATCTTCTTCATCAAGTGTTGGCTTTTTGAAGATTGGATAGACTGTTGCATTTTGCAAGGTACTGACCCTGCCGGCAGGTAGGGGATCTTGGGGGACAACTACTGCACTGGTGGGGTGCAAAATAAACTTTATTAAGAAAATGTAAAAACAGGGAAAATTCAATAGTGAGGGGTATGGGGTTTGTTAAGGTAGACAATTGAGGAGGGGTTTCTTTTAGTAAATAGGATGGGGGGGTTCAATGGTGGGGTACAATACAGTTGGTAACCAATTAACACTGAAGTATAAATGTAACAGGTAGCTAACAATTTCTATGTAAAGAGTGTGTCACAGCAGCATATAACCAACTAACAGTATGGGTAAAATGTGTTAACTAACCAACAACTTTAGGTAAAAAATGTGTCACAGTGGTGTAAATGTAAAATGTGAGTTGTGTTAGAGAGAAAAGGGGTAACCAATGGGATTTTATGCTAGACTTCAGTAATACAATTGAGGTTTGGCAGCAGTAGGAGCGGGGTGAGCACGTGGGGGAAGGGATTAAAAGAGAGAGAGAAAGAAAGAAAGTAGTAGAGGAATGAGGTTGGGGGATGGGGAAGAGGAACACGTGGTAGAGGGAGATTTAAACTCAGGGAGACACAGAGCAGACAGGCTACAAGTTTAAACAGCAGAGAGACAATTATACAGAACACAGCACAATCTTATCTATGATTTAACTTAACCAAGACTACACAAATTAGCAAGTAACAAAACACAATGCAACAATTCTTTAAGCCTAACTTGCAGAGTACAATGCAAGCAATTTTCTAAACCTAACTTAACCACAGCTATGCAAAATGAAACTACAATTTATCTAGACTAAAGGCTAAATTTAACCTAATGGGTGCACCTTCTACTAGGGGTAGTTTCAGAGGGCAGAGTGGTGTGTGCCCAGGATATAGCTTCAAGGGGTTAGCTTGGGTTTGCCTGCTGGGGAAAGAAAGCCAGCAGCTAGAACAAGGGGAGTGTGCAAGAGGTTTTTCCTTACCAATCCCCAAAGCAGCAGCAGGAACAGCAGTTTCAGTATCAGAGGACGCAGAGAGGACTCGATTCGCTTACAATAATCAGGAGATCTCCAGGCACAAATTTGTTGTTCGTGGGAGGGGAGTTTAAAACGGGGGTATGCTCAAAAACAAACGAGAGCGGGGAGAGGGCCGCCCAAAGACCCCTAGCTGATCAGACCAGGTGGCAAAGCAAGGACCTTCTCCAGGGGTCTGATCAGAAAATGTCTGGTTTTAAGGGCAGACTCAGGCAGTTTCCTGCCAGTAACTTTGATTGGTTCCCCTTAATCCAGGGGAGGAGAGAAGGCAGGGAAACTGCAGGTAGGCACAGGACATGTCTGGGCAAGTTCTGAGTCACAGGTATGACTCATATGCTCAGCTATGTGGCCACTTTAGGTCTTGCATACCTGGGCAGAGCACCCTACACCGAGCCGGGTCCGAACAAAGAGGCTAGACAAAGGAGCGAAAAGCCCCCCCCCTCTCTGAGCAGAGCAATGGCTCCAGTCAGTCTGCACAAGCCATTTCCATGAGCAGGGCCAGGCTGTGACTTTGGTCAGTTCCATGGCCGGGGGGGGGGGGAGAGGGAAGAGGGGGGGCAGCCACTCAGCACAAACAGAAAGGAATCCAGCAGGGCGACAGCTGTAACAGACAGGTACATGTTTATATTGTGACAGACCCAGACCAATGGGGTACAGGAGTCTGGTAGAGGGCAAATATACTGGTCACTGGATGAGTAGTTTTCTGTTCCCTGAGTGACCAGAGCAGGGGCTGCACTAGAGTAATCAGGAACCTGCTAGAACCAGTTAAGGCAGGCAGGCTAATTCGGACACCTGGAGCCAATTAAGAAGAAGCTGCTAGAATCAATTAAGGCGGGCTAATCAGGGCACCTAGGTTTTAAAAGGAACTCACTTCAGTTTGTGGTGCGAGTGTGAGGAGCTGGGAGGAAGAGGCGCAAGGAGCTGAGAGTGAGAGGGTGTGCTGCTGGAGGACTGAGGAGCACAAGCGTTATCAGACACCAGGAGGAAGGTCCTGTGGTGAGACTAAGGAAGGTGTTTGGAGGAGGCCATGGGGAAGTAGTCCAGGGAGTTGTAGCTGTCATGCAGCTGTTACAAGAGGCACTATAGACAGCTGCAGTCCACAGGGCCCTGGGCTGGAACCCAGAGTAGAGGGTGGGCCTGGGTTCCCCCCAAACCTCCCAATTGACCTGGACTGTGGGTTCTTCTAGAGGGGAAGGTCTCTGGGCTGTTCCCCAACCCACATGGTGAATCTCTGAGGCAAGAAAATCCACCAATAAGCGCAGGACCCACCAAGATAGAAGAGGAACTTTGTCACACCGGTGTCACGAGTGGGATCTTGGGGTGCACAGTGCGGCGGAAGAAGGAGGGTGATTTAAAAAAGAAAAAGGGAAAAAAAAAAAGGGAGGGTTTATTTTTTTTCACCACAATGGATGATGTAGTGCGGGCACTGATACACGCTATGGCGGCCCAGCAGGAGGCTACCCATGTCCAGGCAGCCGCCCAACAGCAGGCAGTGTGGCTGCAGCAAGAGACTAATCGCCTGCTGATGGACCAGGCTGCTCAAGACCGAGCTATGTTGTGGGAACTGGTAAACCAGGTAAAGTCCCTTACAGAGCTGAATCGTGGCCACGATGGAACGTGGCTCATGCGGGCCAGCCATTGGCTGCAGAAAATGACACGGGAGGATGATGTAGAAGCATATCTTCTGGCCTTTGAGAGGACAGCCCTACGGGAGGCCTGGCCTTGAGATCAGTGGTCTGGCATCCTTGCCCCATTCCCGTGTGGGGAGGCCCAGAAGGCCTACCATGATCTGCCTGAAGAGGCTGCGGCAGACTACCCCCTGCTGAAAGCAGAGATCCTGGCCAGATCTGGGGTAACAACAGCAGTGCGGGCCCAGCAATATCACGGTTGGAGGTACCAGGAAGACAAAACCCCACGGTCCCAATTGTATGACCTCATCCATCTCGCACGAAAGTGGTTGCAAACAGAGTCCCGGAGTCCGGAAGAGATACTAGCGGTTCTGGTCATCGACCGATACATGAGGGGACTACCACCAGACCTTAGTGCCTGGGTAAGCCAGAACGAACCCTCCACCTATGACGAGGTTGTCACCCTGGTAGAGAGGCGAAGGACAGCAAGGGAGCTGACCCGACCAGTTAAGAAAGAGGCACCCCGGGTTAAACTAGCAGCACCAAGCCCTAAAGTTCGGGTGACTGAGCCACCAGGAGGGCCCAGGTGGAAAAAGAGAGAGGCTGAAGGCCCATCAGAGGCCACAAAGAGTCGGAGCACTGAGGAAGTAGAGGATTGTGATGTTAGACTGCCCAAACCAAGAGACCAGGGAATGCCTAGGGCTCCATACAGATGTTATGCATGCGGGGAGTGGGGACACATAACTGCACAGTGTCCCAATGCTGAGGAGCCTATGCAGTGTAACCTGGGGAATTGGGCAGATCCATGCTCCCTAATCCACCTTGTGGGGGGTCTCACTAACCCCACATATGTATACCAGACCAGTGAAACTAAATGGGGTAGGGACCACAGCACTGGTTGATTCGGGGAGTGCTATCACGCTTATCTCAGGGAAGCTCGTGAAGCGTAGTCAGCTGCTGCAGACTAAACGTACGGGGATAACATGTGTCCCTGGGACAGTTAGTTACTACCCCACCATCCCAGTAAAAATCGAGATCCAAGGGAACACTACTGAGGTAGCAGCAGGTGTAGTCCCTAAACTCCCATACCTGGTGCTCATAGGGAGGGACTTCCCAGGGTTTGGAAACTTACTCCCAGTAGGGGGAATGGAGAAAGATAGGGACCCTAAAATTGGTGAGGCATCCACAGCAGACTGTCAACCCCCAATCTTCTCTGAAATATCCCCAGATTTGTTCTCCACTCCCAGACAGGGTAGAAAGACAAAAAGGGAAAGAAGGGCAGCTAAAGCCTTGTGAACCCGAATAGTGACCCACAACCAGAGGGTCGCTCTTGTAGGTAGGCGGACCCACGCAGCTGACAAGGAGGCCACGCAGGAGGGAGAAGCACCTGAGTCTGACCCCCACCCTAATGCTTCTGAACCAGTAGAGGCAACAGAGACTGGGCCCCTAGATCTTGGGCAGATTAGCCCTGGGAGAGGAAATTTTGGATGGGACCAGACCAGAAGAATGTCTGAGATGATCTTCCGGAACCAAGATGTGTTCTCGACAAAACCGGGTCGAACAACCGAGAGATATCACCACATAGTCACGAAACCTGGGGCCAGAGTAACAATGAGGCCCTATCGGGTGCCAGAGGCAAAAAGGGAGGAAATAAAAGCAGAAGTAAAAAAAAATGCTGGAGTTGGGGATCATCGAAGAATCCCACAGTCAGTGGTCCAGCCCAATCGTGCTGGTGCCCAAACCTGATGGCACCACAAGATTTTGCAACGACTTCCGACGACTAAACGAAGTATCCCAGTTCGACGCGTACCCCATACCTCGCATAAATGAGCTAGTGGACCGTCTGGGTAATGCCCGGTACTTGACTACCCTAGACTTGACAAAGGGATACTGGCAGATTCCCCTTGCAGAAGACGCAAAGGAAAAGACTGTGTTCTCTACACCCAGAGGGTCTTTTTCAATATACTGTCCTCCCTTTTGGACTACATGGGGCCCCAGCTACCTTCCAGCACCTCATGGACAAGCTATTACGCCCACATAACAGTTGCTGCCTACTTGGACAATATGGTCTTTCATACCCAGACTGGGAAACCCACCTGGAGAAGGTGGAGGCAGTCCTCGATACCTTCAGGCAAGCTGGCCTTATAGCAAACCCTGCCAAGTGCGCTGTAGGGTTTACAGAGGCCAAATATCTTGGCTACATTGTGGGAAAAGGTCTGGTAAAACCCCAAGTGAACAAGTTAGAGGCCATCCAAAATTGGCCCCGACCAAGTCGCAAGAAACAAGTCCAGGCGTTCCTAGGTGTGGTGGGGAATTACTGACTATTTATCCCCCACTTTGCCACAAGGGCAAGCCCCCTGACAGACCTAGTGAAAGCCCATGGACCTGATCTGGTGAGATGGTCTGACACAGCAGAGGAAGCATTCACAGACCTACGGACTGCCCTCTGCAGTAACCCCGTACTGATAGCCCCTGATTTCACCAAGGAGTTTATCCTGCAGACGGATGCATCAGAAGTAGGGTTGGGGGCCGTTCTATCACAGATGGTCGGGGAAGAGGAACACCCAATTCTATCCGTCAGTCGGAAACTCCTTCCAAGGGAACAAAAATATGCAGTGGTGGAGAGAGAATGCCTTGCTGTAAAATGGGCCATGGAAACATTGCGCTACTACCTGCTTGGGCTCAGATTTGTCCTCGTGACCGACCATGCCCCTCTTCAATGGATGCAGCAGAACAAGGAGAAGAACACAAAGGTGACCAGATGGTTCTTATCCCTCCAACCTTTCCAGTTCTGTGTGCAACACAGAGCAGGGAGCCGTCATGGCAACGCCGATGGCTTGTCACGTGTGCACTGTCTGGCGTCCCAAGCTGCCCAACCCTTTGGCGTTGAGCAGTGGGGAGGGATATGTGACAGACCCAGGCCAGTAGGGTACAGGAGTCTGGTAGAGGGCAAATATACTTGTCACTGGATGAGTAGTTTTCTGTTCCCTGAGTGACCAGAGCAGGGGCTGCACTAGAGTAATCAGGAACCTGCTAGAACCAGTTAAGGCAGGCAGGCTAATTCGGACACCTGGAGCCAATTAAGAAGAAGCTGCTAAAATCAATTAAGGCGGGCTAATCAGGGCACCTGGGTTTTAAAAGGAACTCACTTCAGTTTGTGGTGTGAGTGTGAGGAGTTGGGAGCAAGAGGCGCAAGGAGCTGAGAGTGAGAGGGTGTGCTGCTGGAGGACTGAGGAGCACAAGCATTATCAGACACCAGGAGGAAGGTCCTGTGGTGAGACTAAGGAAGGTGTTTGGAGGAGGCCATGGGGAAGTAGTCCAGGGAGTTGTAGCTGTCATGCAGCTGTTACAGGAGGCACTATAGACAGCTGCAGTCCACAGGGCCCTGGGCTGGAACCCAGAGTAGAGGGCGGGCCTGGGTTCCCCCCAAACCTCCCAATTGACCTGGACTGTGGGTTCCTCCAGAGGGGAAGGTCTCTGGGCTGTTCCCCAACCCACATGGTGAATCTCTGAGGCAAGAAAATCCGCCAATAAGCGCAGGACCCACCAAGATAGAGGAGGAACTTTGTCACAATATATAGTTAATAATCATATGATAAGTGGGTAATGATCACGTGTATCATCATAATAGCATTATTGACAATATATAACAAAAGGAAAAAGGGGAAGCTGATCGCAACGAATATAAATTAGAAGCTAGGAATTGTAGAAAATGTATAAGAAAAGCTAAAGAACACAAGGAGACCTCTATGGTGAGTAGAGTTAAGGACAATAAGGGATTTTTTCAAGTATATCCGAATCAAATGAAATCCTAACAATGGTATTGGTTCATTACTATATGGAAATAATAGAGCTGTCAATAATAATACAGAAAAGGCAGACATGTTCAATAAATAGTTCTGATTTACATTTGGGAAAAAGCCAGATGATGTACCATATCACAGGATGATGATTAAATACTCTCCATTAACTAAGGAGGATGTGAAAATAGCCGCTGCTGTTAGACATTTTTAAATCAGCAGGGCTATATAACACCCAAGAGTTTTAAAAGAGCTGGCTGAGGAGTATGCTGGGGCTTTAATGCTGTTTTTTAATAAATCTTGGAACACATGAGAGAGTTCCAGAGGACTGGAAGAAAATTAATGTTGTACCAGTATTGAAAAAGGGTAAACAGGATGACCTGGATATACTTGTCAGCCTGATATTAATCTCAGGCAAAATAATGGAATAGCTGGTATAGACTTGATTAATAAATAATTGAAGGAGGGTAATATAATTAATGCCCATCAACATGGGTTTGTGGAAAAATATATCTTGTTAAACTAACTTGATATAACTTTTTGATGAGATTACAAGTTTGGTTGATAAAGGTAATAGTGTTGATGTTAGACTTCTTTAAGACATTTGATTTGATATGGCACACCATTTTGTTTAAAAACTAGAACAATAAAATGAACATGGCACATATTAAATGGATTAAAACTGGCTAACTGATAGATTTCAAAACATATTTGTGAAGTGGGAATCATCACTGAACAGGTATGTTTCTAGTGGGTTCCTCCAGGGATTGGTTCTTGGCCCTAAACTATTTAACATTTTTACCAATGACCTTGAAGAAAACATAAAATCATCACTGATAAAGTTTGCAGATGTCAAAAGATTGGAAAAGTAGTAAATAATGAAGAGGACAGGTCACTGATACGGAGTGGCCTGTATTTCAACGTGGCCAAATATAACAACATACATCTAGAAACAAATAATGTAGGCCATACTTATAAGATGGGGGCTTTATCCTAGAAAACAGTGGATGAAATAGATTTTGGGATCATGGTAGATAATCAAAAGTACATGAGCTTCCAGTGTGACACTGTAGCTAAAAGGCCTGAAGCGATCCCTAGATGCATAAATATCAGAATATCAAGTAGAAGTTGAGAGATTATTTTACTTCTGAATTTGGCACTGATGCGACTGCTACTGGAATACTGCGTCCAGTTCTGCTGTCCACAATTCAAGATTTATGTTGAAAAATTGGAGATGGTTTGGAGAACAGTCATGACAATGATTAAAAGACTGGAAAACATGTCTAATAATGAAAGATTCAAGGAGCTCAATTTGTTTAGCTTATCAAAGAGATGGCTAAGGTGTGACTTGATTAAAGTTTTTAAGTACTTCCTTGGGGAACAGAATTGGAAAATAGAGGGCTCTTCAATGTAGCAGACAATGGTAAAACAATATCCAGTGGTGGGAAGTTGAAGCTAGAAATATAAGGCACATTTTTTAACAGTGAGGGTAATTAACCATTGGAACAATTTACCAAGGGTTGTGGTGGATTCTCCAGTAATTGACATTTTTGTATTAAAATTGGATGTTTTTCTAGAGGTTATGCTCTAGTTCAACCACAGCTACTGGACTTGTACCAGGAATAATATGGGGAAATCCTATGGCCTGTGTTATGCAGGAGGTCAAACTAGATTATTACAGTGATCCTTTCTGATTTTGTAACCTATGAATCTTTCAGGTAGTGATGGGCATACATGTTCCTTGCTGGCTTTTCACCAGCAAAGGCAGGCATGGGTCTAGCTTGCATAGTGACTTACATATTTATCAGGGCCTTTTGAGCTTCAGTGGATGGGTTGCATGGAGTCAAACTCTGTCAGGGCAGCATGGTGGATAAGGGAGTCTGGGCCAATTTGGAATTTTCTGTCTTGGTGAGTTTCTCTCTGTTTAGTTTATCGTCTCTGCAAAGTAGGATGAGAGCTCCTTGCAGCTATCAGTAATGGGGTCAGAAGTCTGGATGAGGCAGCTGGGACTGATTAATCATTTCACTATGGTATGTGTGGGAATTGTAGATGTGATGATAGTGAACCAGAGGGTTCTTCTTGTTTCCTTTACAATAGTAGTGTTTGCTGTTCAGTTATCACTCACTGCTATAATGCTTGCAGGAGATCTGCTTTATTCTGTGTCCAGTTCCAACTGACTGTGCATAACAACTACAAGAGCTTACAAGCACACTGCTCAGACTCTGTCTGGGAAGCTCTTCCCTTAAAGGCACAGTCCCCAATACCACATAAGGTAGTCCTTCTAGAATAGTCTTTGTATGACTGACATATGGGTTCAGAGTTGGTTTTATGCTATAGGCATACTAGTCTTCCTGTGTTCTTCATCTGTCAAAGTGCTTCAGTGAACCCCAGAGATCTTTTTGGTCTGTGGAGGGGAATAGAACAAGGCATTGATATTTGTGGTCATCAGATAATTTTAGTGTTCTCCCAGGTTGTTGGCCTTTTGACTTTGTGAGTGAGTGCTTTTCCCTTCAAGAACAACAAGGAGTCTGGTGGCACCTTAAAGACTAACAGATTTATTTGGGCATAAGCTTTCGTGAGTAAAAACCTCACTTCTTCGGATGCATCCGAAGAAGTGAGGTTTTTACTCATGAAAGCTTATGCCCAAATAAATCTGTTAGTCTTTAAGGTGCCACCAGACTCCTTGTTGGTTTTTGTAGATACAGACTAACACGGCTACCCCCTGATACTTTCCCTTCAAGAGTTGACTGAAAACAAACTTTTTCCACAGGTCAACCAGCTTTAGTTGTTCATCCCCCTGGTAAAATGGAGCAAAGGTTCTGATTTTTGCCTGAATGAGGTGGTGCCTGGAGGCGACTATGTCTGCTAGGCTGAGCTGCCAGGGCTAGTCCCGGGGCGCGGAATCACTCTGGCCCCCCAGGAGTGTCGAGATCAGCCAGGCCAGGGCCTGCCCCGCTCAGGCTCTGTCAGGACCCACTTGCCTGGAGGGGCCCAGCCAAGCCCCCCACACTGCCCCGCCCCCCCCCGCAACTGGCAGAGATTGGCCAGGCTTCTGCATAGTCCCAGGCGGCTCAGCTCCAGGGAGACAGGTGGGGCCCCACAGGTGGTGGGAAGCAGAGACTGCCCGGAGCCGGAGGTGCACTGGGGTCTGGCCAGGAAGCAGAGATAAGCTGGCGGATGGGGCCAGGAGGTGGAGAGGAGCCCTTGGCCAGCCGGGGGGCAGGCCGAGAGAAGCAAGTGGTGGGCAGGGCAGGGTGGAGGGGGAGTCAGCGGGCTGGCGGGTCTCGGGGCACAGTGCAAGCAGAGCTGGTTGGGGCCCCTTCTGAGCATGGGCCTGGCTCCATGGTGCCACTGGCGCCATTTTAAACCCAGCACATACTTCCCTTAGCTGAGGAAGCGTGTCCCAAGCTTCAGAGACTTCTCAGTTGATATCCTGGATGATCCCCCACTTGTAATACCGACAGATCTCAGTCATCGGTGGGCAGGATTGAATCTGGGACTCTGGAGTTTACTGCATCAGCTAAAAGCCACATGGCTCTTAGCTCAGGCTGTAGAGCAGACTCATTAATCTCTAAGTGGTCTTGGTGCCACTAGAGGGGACAGAACACCACTGCCAGGAGGTGTGAGGGTTACACTGGCAATTCCTAGCTGCTATAACAGCCCCTTTGGGCCATTGGCAGGAGGCATAATTTAAACCACGCAACTTGTGCTGGAAGACAAGTTCAGCATGCTGCTGGCTTGTGGGCAGGGCATTGCATAGTTACCTGAAGCTGCCTTTCATAGATTCATTGTTTCCAACGCCAGAAGGGATCATTGTGATCATCTAGTCTGACCTCCTGTATAACACAGCCCATAGAACTTCCCCCAAAATATTTCCTAGAGCAGATCTTTTAGAAAACCATCCAATCTTGATTTGAAAATTGTCAATGATGGAGAATCCACCATGACCCGTGGTAAACTGTTCCAAGCTGTTGCTTTGCACCCCTGTCCTGTGTTGTGTAAAGTGCAACTTAGTCATAGCCGAAGATCTGGGCCTATACATCTGCCTCTATAGTCCTTCCTGATCAACATCAAGTATACAACATTATTCTCAAGAAACAGCAATTACAAATATTCACCAGTTATTAATCGTTAGCTGATATTTCCTACTTAATGTCCTTTCAAAATAAAATATAGAGATACCAAAATCAATATAATAAAAGCAACAAAACTGTTCAGAGTTAAGGTTGCTGCAATGAACTCTCAGGTGGGATTTTTAAAAGAACCATTGTGTTTTTTGAATAACCATGGGGAAGTGATATTTTTGCATTACTTCTATATTGGTTTTTGTTTTCACTGAGTTCTTAACATTAATACCAGCTATACGGTATGTTTTCAACACAAACTCAAGCATATTTCTGTTTTTAACTTTAATTTTTCCTACACAGTACAACAGGTTGTGAACATTTACCCTGACCTCACTTCCCTCATTTTTCTGGCTTTGGCTATGAAATTACAGGCTTTAACATTTGAAAGAACCACTGTGATCATCTAACTTCCCATGTTTACTGAAACATCAACAGTACAGTTGCTGTCTCTGTTGCAAAGGTAAAGGAAAAAAAGCCTTTGCAAGCACAAGAAGGTGGGGTACAGGTTCTCCAATTACTATTCCTCATCATGGCAGCAACCATAAGCTATTAAATCAGTGAAACAGCATTGCTAATTTGATTTCCTCTACATAAACAATCTGTGCTAGGCTTTGAAGATCTTAACTAAAGCCTGGATAGGTTCAAATTGCAATAATTCAGCTAAAAGCGTAAGGTTAATTAATCTTATATATAAATCAGTGAAACAGAAGTTAATTAAAATGTAAACAATGGGCTGCATTGTTGCTGATAGCTTTTGAAAAAGAATCTTTGAAATTCTTTGTGTAATGGATTTTACCTAACTGTTCCTAGCATGGGGTGTGGTTTAGTAAGAGATCACATTACTGAGTTAGCCCTTCTTTCACTTGTAAAAGGAATATATATTTTCCTCATCCAAAGCAATGGCGGCTGCACAAACCTCAACTAGTCAAATGCAGTCAGAGCCTTGTGTACTAGTGGGGCACTGAGTATTGAGAAGCTGTTAGGCGTGAAAGATTGTTAGAGATGATTGGAGTCTCTGAAACAAACAAAATGAGATGTCTGAGTGCTGGAAAGAGAGAAAAACAGATGATCTGAAAAGTAAGAGGACAGAAAGGATGTCAGTCAGTGCAAAGTGATTAACACCAGGCCAGTTTATACTAGGGACAGAGGTTCCTTTTATGTGTACAAAGTCCTGGCTTTCAGTAGAAGCATGTGAAGTACCAGAAGCCATCCAATTTATCTGCCTGATCCAAAACTCACTGAAGTTAAAGAAAAGTTATTCCTGCTCTTCAGAGAAAATGAAGAAAAGATGTGCCAAAAAGGTGGGGCAAAAATTCTGGAATTTATGAGCCCGAAGGGGGGAGGGGAAGGAGACTTGCCAAGCTATTTTTCTACGTCAGCGATGAATTATTTAGTAAATGCGTGTCTTCTAAGACAGTATATGCTCAACACATTCATAAAGGTAACATACGTGAAGAAAAAACCTCCACAGTAAAAATAATATATGGCCAAACACAGGCTGACAACAGATTGTATCTTTGGCTCATTTCTCCATGTTACAGAAAATGCCAGCATATTTTAACCTGGTGGATTGTGTATGTCACCTCATGTAACCTGCTGTACCACACCAAAAGCCACTAGGGTAAACTGTGAGTGACCACTGTTGCTGTGCATTACATGGAAAAGTGGGATTTTCAGAAAAACATAACTGGATTCCAGGGACAGTTTTATTCCACAGGCTTTTACTGAATGGCGGGGTTTTGAAGTCACGAGTAAGAAATCAGCCTTAGGGTTTTGCTGCAACAAAAACATGTCATTATATCCAGGAAAGGGTAGGTATTTACAGACCTACTTCTCTATTATACACTGTCTGACATCATTGTTTGTTTATTTTCCGTGGCTTCAATGCACAATGCATGAAGACTATTAATAATAAAGCATTATTATCAGTCTATCATCAACAGTTTTCACATTTATTCTACAGTGTAGGAAAGAAGGTTAGAAAGTGGATGGAGAGGATTCAGTATCTTCATGGACAAAACATTCATCTCTTCTCTCTCAGACAGCTTTCCGTGTCGTGTGGCTGTGAGTGACATTTTGTGCTCAGCATAACCTCTATGGTCAACACCACATTACTAAACCCCCAAATATAGTATGTGGTGTCTTTGCTGGGAAAAAGCGAGTTCAACGGCTGACTAACTCCTAGCCGTAGCGTGACTACAAGTGTAATGATTGCTTATATAAACAAACACACAGTGGAGACTACTGCTGGGCCAAAGGGGGGAGAGTATGATTTACTGCCATGTATGTGAAATCATGACTTGATTCTACCATGTTCAAGCCCATTCTTGTTTGCTTTCCCACATAACATTTGTGTGACCAATTTTTGTTTGCATATATGTTTGGAAAGGTGCTTTGATTTGTGCATGAACGCAAGTGTTTACCCAAGAATGAGCATATTTGTCCTGAATGTGCTAAACATTCAGGACAAATGTCCTGAATGCCCTTTGTGTGTTTGGGGCTGGGGTCATCAGAGGCAGGACAAATGAGAGAGAGAGATCATGATTTGCAAACTAAATACGTATAACGGAGTGATCACTCAGCATGAAATGACAGTGCTGAGGAAAGGATGGAGGGTCTATGAAGGGGAATCTCAAGGAGCAGCCATTTTCTTTGCTTCCTGAGACACTTTGAACATTTTTTTTGCCTCATAGTATGGAGCAAAGTGTTTACTAGATGAGAGGGTCAGCATCCAGCCCCAACTGCCCTGGGGACACCTCTACATGTGGCACAAGGCCTTGTGGGTGCCCACTGAAGGACTGCTAAGAAGGTGGTAAGTTATTACTCCTCCCCACCTTCAGGTAGAAATGGGGGAGTTTATCCTTTTCACTGAGAAATATGACATACCATGGTATTTCTTCTTCTGAGGCAGAAGTTGATGGTAGCATTGTGTCAGTTACTCTTGAGGAGAAGGGGGAAGAGCATGAGAATCACAGCAGGGAAAAATTCAGGAAACACTGCTGTAATAGGATTATACATGTGCATAAGTGATTGCAAGTGGGAGCCCTTATATTGTGAGCGCTTTTGGCAGGAACTCTCCCTTGCATCTTGTTAACTTCTGAGCACATTGTAGGTGCTTGATATCTAGCACTTCTGTTCATTGTTTCTTTGTATGCATGCAAATTGTTGTGTGCAAACAGCCCCAATTTCAATATTTTTAAGTATCCCCCTGCTTGTATTTGTTTTATATATTTTACTATGTTTATGTCCTGTGGTGGGCAATCACTGTGTACTATTATTCTACTGAACATCAGCATTCTGCTGTGGAAAAGGGCAGCATATTTGCTTAAGCTGAAAGCCCAGGCAATGTTGGGACTGGTGGGAGGGAAGAGTTAGCTCACTCAAGGAAAAACACAGGAATGTAACCTTCTGTAAAAATGGACATAATGAAGGAGGAACATTCTAGTTCTAGCTGATCGGTCAGATACTTCTCTATTTAAATGTATGTGCTTTAGTTTAAGTTGTTGATACAGTTCTCCTCAAAGTGAACTAATGTATTTCTTCAGTAAATGAATTTTAGCTCAACCCTCAAATTTTCCCCCAGTGGACAGTCAATGAAGTTATTTATAGCACTCAAATATTTGTGAAAAATAATACAGAGAAATAGAATTCACTTTCTGATGGGCTGAAGTATTTGTAAAGAATGTTTCTCACTGTTTGCCTAGCCCTTAATCTTGTGCCCACAGAATTCACACCTTGACAAATCAGGTAAAGAAAAGTGAAAGTGAAAGAGAAACCACCCATAAGTCTGGGGTTCAAATACATGGAGGTAAAAAGGTGCTCAAAGCCAGAGCTCAGTAAGTGACAAGGATATTGCTGTAGCCACTACTCTAATGATAATGAAGATAGCTAAAGAGCTTTTCAGATGCATGATAACCCCATATACTAGAATGAATCTACTTCCCCAGCCAGCCCCAAAACAAGAAAAAACAGTGCCTCCATGCTAACTTCTTTTGTAGCCCCTCCACTGACAGATTAATTTGCTCCAGCTGAACTCAGCCACATTCCCCTTTCAGCTGAGTTCTCTAGCAATCTCTGTAATGAGCTATTCTGCTGAGGGGGAAAGTTAACCCTATCTTTGCTGATCACTGACTAGGGTCTATATAGGACAGCACTACACATTCTAATTAATATGTAATTGACACAGGAAAGTTCGTCATGGAACTGAGTGAAGATCACAAGCCTGTGATGAATGCCTTACAGCGAACACAGGACTATAGTGAGCTCATCTTTACGTAGATCCAGCTTGAAAAACTGCCTTTAATAATAAGAACAATAATAATAATTAATACCAAACTCTTATATAGCACATAACACATGCCCACTGCTGCACTAATTTAAGCCTGTTCAGAGAGACTGTTTTACTTAAAAGAAAACTGCTGTGATTAGTTATAATACTTTAGATAGCTAAAGACATATTTGATAAATAAGAACACAGCTTAGCCCTCTTAAAGGGATTAGCTGCTCACCACAAAATTTTAAACTGTCAGCTCCTAAAGAGAACTCAACCACATGGGATAAATTTACTTAGGTTCTATCCTGCAAACTCTTATGTGCATGCTTAACTTTGCTACCATGAGTAGTCCTATTGAAATCAATAGAGCTAATCATGATAGTAGAGTTACACACGTGTATAAATGTGTGTGGGATCGGGGCTTTACATAGTAAGCTCTTTGGGGACCGAGACTGTCTTTTCATGGTACATGTTTCCAGTGCTTAATATTATTATTATTTGTACTGTTGTAGTGATGGGACCCCAGTCCCTGAGCTGGGCTTCTAGCTGCTACCACAATCCAATAATACATTAAGCAAACAGAGAAAAAAATGTGGGCAACAGGAAGTTGGAACTTTAGATTTCATAACCTCAGCACATGTCAATCATTTATTCTAGGATGCTGGATAGCAATTTTATTTTTAAATCACTAAAAGGAATCATTTATTGGACAACTAAACACAACATTCAAAATGGTAAAACTTTAATGTATGCCATGGCTGTGCTGGTATTGGCCAGCAGAACGTTCTGGGAGTGGAGCAAGAAGCACTCTTCCCTCTGCATGGGTGGTGGAACTGTTATCCCAGCATGTGCTGTTCAAGAAGAGCCCCTAAGAGGATATCAGATTGGCTGTGCCTGACTTCCTCCTCAGGGTTCCACCCACTATAAGGCCCTTATGCACCTTTTTCTTCTCCAGGGGGCCTGAAGGCACCCAAAGAATAAGTTGGCAAGAGTGAACGCTTTCTCTTTACTGTGATTTCCAGGACTAATAGAGGAATTGTGTCTTGGTTGGAAGGGGATATTTTATGGTCTTTTCATGTGATTAGGTGTAATTTATAACTGGAGAGCCTCAGAGGAATCAGATATGGTGTTGGGTTGGAATAAGCTTCCAAACGTGCCCCAAACTAGCCAAAATGTCCAAATTGGTCTTGAAATGCCATGAGAAGAAGCTTTCTTTTAAGATTTCTGGCACTTTTGCTTCCCATTCTAGAGGGAACCAGAAATGCAAACGGGGGAAAAAATTATGTGGAATTCAGAACCTCAAAACAGGGTCAGTTTGAGATTTGGTTTATAAAGTGAACAAAGGATCTATGAGTAAGTGGGCAATCCACTCCCTTGTCCTGAACTCCTTACTTGGACAAAACACTCCCTGAAGCTAATGGGAATGTTCCCTGAATAATGGAGTCAGCATCAGGCCCTGAGTGGGATAGTCTGTATGTACTGAAAAAAGAACTTAAAAAAAAAAAAAGTTAGACATATTGGATCCAGTTTCAGTATCTCAGTAGTTGTGAAAGGGTCTAGTGTCAAGGCCCTAAGCACAAAACAAACATGGATGTAATTGTGAAACAGACACATTACAAGTATTTACAGACACTCATGGGTGTCATTATGAGAGTCTCAGGAACAAGAGTCTGATTCCCTTGTTTCTCTACCTATCTCTATTTTTGTTTTTAGGGTTTTAGGCTGAGGGGTCACAGCTGTGAAGAATTGACTTCCATTTCTTTTGTCATCCTTGCCACCAGCCTTGTTTCACTAGCCATCCTTGTGCCTCAGTTTCCTCAAAAGATCCCTAGCACTTCTCTGGCTTCCCAGAAACACCAAAAGAAACAAACAAATCAATAATAATAATTAATTCACATAAAAACTGAGTCCACGCACCTTCTTCAAACTGTATTCATATGGCTCTGAAATTTCTAGCATTAATAGACGATCATCTGCCAGTCAGTTTCCAATGTGAGTCATCCTGGCTTCCAAAATAAATTGTCTTTCCGAAATAAAAGAGAAGTTCCAAATGTCCTAAATTTTCTATAGAAAAATGGGCAGGAACATCAAGTGCATATAAGCAAAGAATTGTTTTCTATTCCCTTTTACATCCCTAGTCTAGACAAGAGGTGCTATGATGAACCTTGCTTCGCCTGCCAATACCAACAGCACTTTGTGGTCTCGTTACCTCACAACTGGCTAATTCCCAAGGACAGTCCTAGCTAACGAGTAGCCCTTTGGACGGTCATTCCAGCAATTCATTTGAACCACTGTTTCAAACTGCACTGAGAATTCTTGTGAGAGAAGGCCTTTTCTACTGGGCAATGGTTCACTCACTGTGATCAATGAGAAAGTCAGCCAGGTTGTTAAGATTTATATAAATGAGGGCATTGTATGTTCAAAAGGAGATTGGTATGTTTGATCCTAGCTGTTATTGGTTTACCTTTTCCACACGATAACATTCATTAGGCAGGATAAGTAAATGCTGATGTGTTCCCTTTCAATTGTCAACAGCTAAACTACAGACATCACAAGGGCGTAACTTCAGTCTAGTTTCAATGGACTGAGGCATGAAATATTTTCCTACTAAATCGTTACATGGGATGACTTATGACTTCTTTCGCACAAAACTTTTATTTTTTTTATACTTTTTACATTGTTACTGAGTGTTTGTATTTCAGGTCAAGGGAGCAGCAAGCAACGCTGACAGTGAAATTCTTTATTTGACCATGTGTACCATGTAAAATAGACTGAGAATATTAACATTTCTCTTGCGCTCTGCTTGCGTCCCTGTGTAATAGTGGTATGACACACAGTAGTGCTGGGAAGAAATGGATGACTTTTATTTTAGATTAAGGGAAAACAGACAACAAGAAAGAAGAAAAATAAAGGCCCCAGAAAAGATAGCACTGTGTATATGTGTCCTTCGTATCCTACTGGAGCACCTCTGAGAACAAAATAGCTGGTCTCTGCAAACAGGAAGAGTTATTTCAATGTAAAGGTGCAGCACAAGTAGATGCCACTGTTTCACAGCTATATGGGGCACAATTTAAAAGAAAACTATACCCTAATATATATTATTTTTATTTGCTACATCTAGTATCCAAATGTGCAAGATGCTGAATGCCTTCTGTGAGTTGCTGAGCTTCCTCAGATCCCTCTAAAATCAATGGGAATTGAAGGCACAGACTACCAAATACTTGCAGAATAGAGGACCTAGTTACACAAGAAGAATAAAACAAAACATGTCCTAACTATTGTCATGAACTTTCTGTCTCTGAACTGGGCACTGTGACCCTCCAGTACATTATCCAGCCAGTAGAGAGCTCCTTGATCCTTCCAGCAAAGGAGAGGGCAGTACCGTCTGGGGACATGGTTCAGGGGGGCGTGAAAAGCTGCATGGAAGCTGTAGCAGCAGGCCAGGAGGAGCGGCCTGGGAACTGGAGGTAGCGAGAAAGCCAGGCAGTTTAGGAGCTGGGACTGAAAGGCTGGGAATGCCTGTTGCGGCCAAGGGGGCCTGCAGTAGGTGGAACTCTGGCCAGGAGATCTGCAGGCCAATGCGTGGTTCTCTCTCAAAGAAGGGTGGCCTGGAGTGAGTATCTGGGCACTAAGCTGGAGGAGTCCCAGGATAGCCCCACTGTGTTGAACTGCTCTGAGGGGCTGAGGTAGGAACTGTTGGTTCATCTTTTGTTTGTACCTTAAAGCAATCGTACCTGGGGGGATAGCAACTTTTATTTCATGCAGCCCCTTAGGGAAGGAATTCTTTGTTACTTCATCAGACTGAGTGTTTATGGGAACCCACTGAGGACTAGATCCTAGTGCTCTGTGCCTCTAAGCATGTGTGCTACAAAATATCCAGGGGACCAGCGTACCACAGCTCTCATGGTGACACCCTGCTGAGGGGCTGGTTACAGTGTAATTACAACGACTGATTAACAACATTAACAGAAACCCAGGAAGAAGCCCGTGTGACAGTCGGATGATGTGGATGAAGGAGAGGGAAGGGAGTTCTGGATATAAAGGCATGACAAAGGCAGGAGGTCTGTGGGCAGATGAGCAGCCAGATTAAGCCCTAAATGAAGAGATCACCTGAGAGGAAAATAGTTAAGGAAAAGACACTGAAAAATAGTGGAAGATGCAAATACTTGTTCATTTCACCCACAAGCATCATTGCATTTTTTCCACCCCTTTTGCATGGAGCACTATTATTGCAAAGTCATTATCTACTCCTGCAAATCCCTTCCCAGGACCCACTTCTGTTGTGAGGTCTACAGGACTTTGCCAGCTGATAATGGCAAAGTAAATGGCCAGCAGGACTGATGATATCTATTTTTATTTATATTTTATATAAACATACAAAGCCAATGATTTAGAATGACCAAATTGTACATGTAGGTAGTCTATGTAAACACATGTTCCTGTCAGACTTACTTCCATGTTACTTCCTCCTTTCCTTCTGTTAGGAGAGTATTCCACAATACAGGTGTTGGTATATATGTTAACAGGCATTGTGTCAGAAGATGGTTCTCAGCATTGCACACAGGTTTTCTATCACCAATAAAAGTTATTGGTGTGCACTGCAAATGGCATCCACTGTACATCTCTTTCCATGAACCTCTTGACACCCTCCTTCTGTTTGTTACATCCACTTCTTACATCCTTGCCTCAATTAGATTGTTAGCTCTTCAGGGCATGGGGCTCCTACATGTTTGTATAATGATGGGGCCCCAGTCTGCCTTTCCTTCCTAAAGTTGCTTAGTAACCTACAAGTAGCTGAAAGCCTGTACGGTTGCACAGGGATGGCAGATGGGTCAGACAGTCCCCCATCTGTACAATCTCCTTCATACCACCAGTTTCATTTCAGTTAGTTGCATGCAACTTAGCTGTAAAGTAAAGCGGTGATTAGTTGAGTTACCGCTGATATCACAGTGGTCTAGGGTTACCATATTTTGTGCCTCCAAATGGAGGACACTCCACGGGGCCCCGGCCCCGCCCCCAGCCCCGCCCATGCCCCCTCCCCAACTCCGCCCCCTCCCCAAAGTCTCCGCCCCCTCCCCTGCTTCCCGCGAACATTTAATTCGCGGGAAGCCTGAAGCAAGTAAGGGGGGGTGTGGGGGGAGGAGGCGCGGCCCAGGCTGGCCCCTCGGCGGCGCCAGCCTGGGTCGGCTCGGGCCCTGGGGTGCCGGCCCCGGCCCCCGGCCGACCACCCCCGGCCCGCCCAGCACTGCCGGCCCCCGGCGGCCCGGCGCACCCCTGGCTCCCGGCCCCGCGGCCCAGCGCGCCCCGCAGCCCAGCGCGCCCCCCGGCCCCGCGCACGGCCCAGCGCACCCCACGGCCCAGCGCACCCCCCGGCCCCGTGGCTCCCCGGCGCCCGGCCCCGCGGCCCAGCGCACCCCCCGGCAGCCCGGCCCCGCGGGCCCGGCCCGGCGCCCGGACCCCGGCCCGGCACCGCGCCCCCGGCTCCCCGCCCGGCCCTGCGACCCCGGCCCAGCACTGCACCCCTGGACCCCGGCCCGGCACCACGCTCCCGGCCCGGCACCATGCCCCCGGCACCATGCCCCCGGCCCGGCCCCGCACCGGCCCCGGCCAAAGAGGCCCCGGCCGAGCCCTCCCTCCCTCCCGATTTTCCCGGACATGCCCGGCTTTTGGGGATTTCCCCCCGGACGGGGATTTGAGCCCCCAAAAGCCGGACATGTCCGGGAAAATCCGGACGTATGGTAACCCTACAGTGGTCTAGTATTTTTGGCCTAGCATGGATACATGCCTCACTGTAGCTGAAAGCCCATGGTGTGGTGCAGGTATAGTTTGTAAAGTTAAAATGGCTGAGAACTTTAAAATTGGATGGTAACAGACCACAAATCCCAGTAATGGTTTAACCTGGTAATATTCTAAACAAAAATTGCTGTCAGCTTGTATCTGCTTCCATCACTTCACACTGACTCAACTGACATTCTAGGCTTCAGAGTGACACACAGAAAGAGGTGACAGTCCTGAAACTCATGGAAATTCCCTGTAAGGCCTATGCTTCTTTTCTTACGTAGTTGTTCATACAGTTTCTTTTGCTTCTTTTCTCAATATTATTGTCACTGTAGTGTTGCAGAGAGCTTCTGCTACAGCTGTGTAAGTCGAGATGCTTATGCAGTGCCAGCCAACAGTGGCTGTTTTGTAAAATAGAAATGATAGAAGCCTGTACAAACATAAAAATAACATTCAGTTATAATGGCAAGGAAACAAATAAACTCACAATATAGTTGCACCTCTCAGTGCCTTTTCCTAACTGTAGATTAAATCTCAAAGACAAAAAGGACCATTCTGATCATCTGGTCTGACCTCCTACAGTAAACAAGCCATGGAATGTCACCCAGTAATTTCTGCATCAAGTCCATAACTTCTGTTTTAGCTGTAGCATATTTTTTAGAAAGTTATCCAGTCTTAATTTAAAAACTTTGAGTGTTGGAAAACCCACCAAGTCCCCAGTGGTTAATTACCCTCATTGTTTAAAAATTGTGTCCTATTTCTAGTCTGAGGTTAGCTAACTTCGGCTTCCAACCATTGGATATCACAATGCCTTTTTCTGCTACATTAAAGAGTTATCTATTATCAGAAATCTGTTCCCCATATAGGTACTTGTAGCCTGTGCTAAAGTCCCCTCTTAACTTTCTCTTGGATAAATTAAATAGATTGAGCTTTAAATCTCTTAGGGTAAGACAGGTTTTCCAGACCTTGAATCATTCTTGTAGTTCTTTTTTAACCCTTTCCAAATTGTCAGCATTCTTTTTGAAGTGTGGACATTGGAACGGGACACAGTATTCCAGTATACTGAGATAATACCGCCTGCCTACTCCTATTTGTTATTCTCCTGTTTATTCATCCAAGGATTGCATTGGCCTCCTAAGCTACAGTATCACATTGGGAGCTTATATAAGTTCAGTTGGTTCTCTGAGGTGACCCTTAAGTTCTTTTCAGAGTCACTGTTTTACCAGGATAAAATCCCCCATCTGATTAGTATGCTCTAGATGTATGACCGTGTATTTGGCTGTATTATTAATTATTGATTATTAATAGTATAACAGTAAATATAATAATAATTAATAAATAAGACCTGACTTTTATGTAGTGTTTTCAAATGTGTTGTTCAGATGAGCTCACCTTACTAAGTGATCTAGGTTAACCTGTATAATTGACCTGCCCAATCATTATTTACTATTCCATCAATTTTTGTGTTATCTGCAAACTTTACTAGTTGTGTCGGTGTGGGGGAAAGCTGCAGGACTGTCAAATATGTGTAAGGGTAGGTCTACCCTACCTGGTAGTTCGGCGGCAAGGAAATCGAACTTCTGGGTTCGACTTAATCGCGTCTTGTCTGGACGAGATAAGTCGAACCCGGAAGTGCTCGCCGTCGACTGCGGTACTCCAGCTCGGCGAGAGGAGTACCGCGACGTCAACGGGGGAGCCTGCCTGCAGCGTCTGGACTGAGGTAAGTTCGAACTAACGTACTTCGAACTTCAGCTACGTTATTCACGTAGCTGAAGTTGCGTACCTTAGTTCGAATTGGGGGGTTAGTGTAGACCTGCCCTAATACACTGGCCTACTGCAGGCCATCATGTCTTCCTCACATGGCTGGCCCCAGTGACTATGACAGTCTATTACTTTTTCACAACTGACTAAATTTTCCTTCAGCTCAAGTAATAAGGGCTGTGTTTTGGTGCTGGTGGCCCTGGGTTTGATCTCCCCAATGAATGGGATGCCTGTAATGAAGATATGCAGCCAGGGTTCCTTTTATGTCATGTTCCCTTCTGCTTGTTTTTTGTTTGCAGCACGTCAAATTTAGTGACATGGAACTGGATTTGTATATGAATGAAACCTGCTGTGCACATATATCCATCAATCATGTGGTGGGGGTGATTTGCTATTTTGTTGGCTTTGTTCCCACTTCCAGGGACCCTGTGTAGAGCTCTGTGCAGAATCTGGGATCTGTGTGAAGAGGAGCAGGGATGGTCTGGCTCCTGGATCCTGGATTTAAAGATATATTTCTTTATTCTTTCCCATAACAACCCTCCCCCCCCACTCATGTTTCTCTAGGAGACAAAAAATAAGGGATATGTGTGTGTGTGTAATAGAATATTGCCATGGCAGAGATGGTGCATAGGGTACGCATTCTGCTTCCCTCTGCCTGTTAATGATGTATGTACGTACACTGTTTTGTTTTTGTTTTTTAAATTGAGGCAGGGTGGGAGCTCTGAGTTAACCTTAGTGGAAAAGGTTTCATATTTACAATATGGACAGGTTTTGTGTTATGCTAGAAATAGCCCTGTGGTGTCACTGTGATTTTAGATGGGTTTTGAGAAAAGGGCATTCATTCATAGTCCTCATTCAATATAAAAAAAATATTAACCAACCCTCACTACAGAGAAAATTCTGTAAACTAAATCTTGCTAAATCTGCTCTGTGGTAAATCTGCTGACCAGTCATTTTGCTCATCCAGTGTATCACTTACTCAGTTAATCTGTCTAAGAGTTTCATTTGCTGCCTAATGTTAATATTAAAATCCTATACAACCTAGATCAATCTATATTTCTAGACATGCCTGAATGTAACTGTTATTCTAACAGTGCTTGACTCTTTTTATCCCAGTTTTCTGACAAACCTTGACTTTGTTCCTAAGTCTTAAATCTTAAATAAAACTTAGTCATCCTTGACCTCAGACTTTCTTTTCGTCTCCTTCATCTCCCTGATCTGTAAGTCCACCTGTCACCACTTCAGCAACATTGCCAGAAATTGTCTTTCCCTTTTTCTGCCTCCTTTGAATACCTGATTCATACCTTAATCACTTCCCAGCTCATCTTGTCCAATTGCATCTTATTATGGTCTTCCTAAATCCTTTCTTTCTAAGCTTCCCGACAAAGCTCCATCAATTCCATCAACATCACTGGATTTACACTCGCTAAGGTTCTAGCCCAGAGTTTGTAAGCATTTGTTTGCCTTCTGAATGGCTGCACAATTCAACTATATCAAAACCTTTATTATTTGCTACTCATGAACATTTTTCTTTGATGGATTTTTTGTTCACGTGAATGTTTGGGGAATGGCTGCTTTTAATCTCAGTACCCATATTCACTTACAAACAGAGATATTTTTGTGCAGACAGGAATATTCATTGCTCATAAATCCCTAATTGTTATTTGTTATACTTCTGTTAAAAAGCTTCAATCATCCAATCAGGGCACAGAAGTTATAACATATGATTGAGCTGACCAACCACAACCCCCAAATAAAGAATAGCAAATATTCAATGAACAGTTTGTGAACACCCTATAAAAGATGGAAATTTGTTTCCATAAACTATCAGGCAATTACCTGTGATACCTTTGCAGAATTGAGGCTCCATTTGTAAATGATTCATGAACAGAAAAAAGGCTACATTAGTCAGATATTTTATTCACAATGAGCACACTTTGACCAGTTCTTTCCACCAGGTTCAGATTTCTGAATAGGGACTACTCTCTCATTCTGGCCTCACCTAATCTCCCCCCTAGTAGAGTTACTTCACTAGCTCCACATCTATTGCAAAATTGCCTTTTTATTTTAAAGCTCTCCATTTTTTTTCCATTCTAGCTTTCTGAACTCATATCCACCTACTTTCCTACACTCCTCCATTTTGCTCCTCCTCCTTTCTGCCCCCCCTCATCCCCATGCTTTTCAAAAGAATGTAATTCTAGTCCTTCTACAAGAAGACTGATGACCTGGAGAGCGGAGTGTGATGTCCTGTATACTGGAGTTCTGGTAATGGAGAAGGTTGTGGTTGTCCTTTTGGAGTAATGCTAGAGAAAGATGTATAGATACTTTGTCCTTAAGCTGGTCAAACACAGCTCTGCTCAACATGAGAGGACTAAATGACCTGGAGATATCCAGTGTTGTCATGCCCGCCCAGCCACTGAGTCCATTCCTCTCTTATAAGAACTGATAAGAATCTTTCTTTTGTGTTTAGTTACAAGTTATCCTACATGTTAAGTATTTTAGGTACCTTGTTGAATCTGGCAGCTTAGAAGTTTCATCTGGTTCAGAACATAGGATGCTGCCTGCTAAATATGGCAGATAATCAGAGTATGTCACACCAGAGTGGCAGGCTCTACATTTGTTGTCAGTCCATTTAGAATGTGACAACACATACACATTCAAAAAGTAAACACACAGAAGATCTCTAGGCCAAACAAATGGGTTTTACAATTTGTACTGAAGGTGGTGAGATCTGTGGTAGGTCTCATACCTTCCTGAGGTTAGACAGAAGGCACCTCAGGGAAGCCTGTGGCCTCTTCACTGACACAAGTGGACAATTAATATTGTTTCTGTAACTTCTTTACAGTTACAGTAAGTTCATTTTGGAAATAGGATTCAAATTCCATAGTGTTTTTGTTAAACTCTTTTTCTATAAGTATTCTTCTTTTTTAGATTTTTCTATCCGTGATCTGTAAATATCTATATGCAGTTTGGTTTGAGATTATCTATCTCTCTATCTCTCTTTCAACCTGGCCTGATTCCATCATCTGAGGAGGAAACATTGGGACTGATCCTCCAGTCAGGCAAAACTCCCATTGCTCCCGTTGCCTTAAAAGGAATGTTTGCCTTAGTGAGGACTGCAAGATTGGGGCCGTTAGGTGTGAAGGAAGAGACTACTAATTCTTCAGCCCCATAAACACAATCCTAATTTCAAGCACATAAGCACTCCGACTGATTTCAGTGGGACTTCTCACATGCTTAGCAGGTAAGGTGCAGGAAAATTAGATTTACCTTTTCCACTTTAGACCATCAAATCATATTAGTCATATGTAACCTTTCGTTATGTCTATAATAGGAGGATGTGTTTATTCCGTGTCGTAGCTTGTAAAGTCTAATCATCTCTTGTAAGTGTAAATAAGATCAAATCAGAACATTTTCCACTTATGATTCAGAGTTGTAAATATGTATATGGCATAGTGACACCCAGGGCCAAACTTTTGAAAGAGCATCAATTTGGCTTCTATTTTTGCATCTGCGACTCAATGTGTAGTTAATTGCTGGCCCAAATGACAAATACACTTGTAACTATCAGAACTACAGGCACAATTAAGTTATTAGCTAAGTAGCATTATTTGCACCTGCACTTGATTACAGATGCAAAAATTAGAAAGAAAAAATGACCCATAATGTTGCCCTTTTCTGCCTACTGTGTGTTGTCTGATTGATGCTAACTTTGGCTGTATTACTTTTGGAACCACTTGGAGAATATGATATTGAGTAGCAGTAGTCAAAACATTATTCCGCTGATGACAAAGCAAAACAAAAAACCTCAGTGTTATTTTTATTTTGGTGCTATTATTGAAGACATAAGAAAACAGACTGCTAATAAGGGACAAGTTGGAAACCAACATAGAGTGGCAGGTTTGGCAGCATGTTTAATGCTACGTTAATGTTAGATGTACAAAACGGTGTTTTTGCTAAATGTGCTGCATTTTTCTTAGAATACTCTTGTTAATAGCTACCCGCTCCTCCCCTTCATTTTACAAGCTAGTAGAACAGGATCAACACATTGTATATCCTTAATGGGCATAACTGATGGCAGGATTAAGGCAGGGGTGTTAAGAGCCTTCAAATTTTAGAAAAATGTCCACATTTTCATTGTTCCACCATGTCTCCTTCTCATTTAATAGGAGGAGAAAGGATTTAGTTTCTGTATTGCGTGTACTCTCCCCCCATTTCCCAGAGACTGGCTGGCTGCACCAGTGACTGATACTTTGGACAAACTACACAGCTGATTTTTAAGAAAACGGTAATTGCAATAGTACTATTTTGCTAAAGCATTCCAAACTATTGCTGTGTTGTAGCTTTAAAGTAAAGGTATTAATTTTTAACTGTGAGAGTTATTAACCACTGGAAAAATGTACCAAGGATTGTGGTGGATTCTCCATCACTGACAATTTTTAAATCAAGATTAGATTTCTTTTAATAGATCTGTTCTAGGAATTATTTTAGGGAAGTTCTGTGGTCTGTGTTGTACAGGAGGTCATACTGGAAGATAACAATGGTCCCTTCTAGTCTTTGTTGTATCTATGAAGCAGGGTGGGGGGGTGTATGCTAGGGGTGAATCAGGATCAGAGAGAAACAAGGGCATCAGAAGGGGAGAACAGGAACGGGTGGGGGACAGGGACAAAGTGAACAGACTGGGTGGGAGAGGACAGAACCTGTTCCTAGTCCTTCCTCTACTCCCTCTGGGCTCTCTCCAGCATAGTCTGCCTCTGGCTCCCACTAACTTCTCGAGACACTCAAGGACTCCTGGGTCCCACAGCCCTACCTTTACTGTGAGGTGAAAGGGATAGGCTCCTGTCTCTCCCCACTGGTTCAGGATACCATAGAGGGAGCAGATAAATGACCATTTCTCACTAGCAAGAAACATCATGCATGAAGCTGCACAAGCCCTGTGACCTGTGCTTTGGCCTAGGAAGAGTGCGCTCTGCTTGGACACAGTAGGAGACTATGAGTTTTTGACCTAGCTCTTCTACCAGCTGCTGCTAGTAATTGCATTTCATAAACCTTATTTTTGACCAAGATCTGATACCCTACCCTAGGTATGCTGGCAAGTATCATTGCCCCCATGTTACAGATGGAGTAACAGGCTGCACAAGACCACCATGTGCAACGCTGGGAATAGAACTTAGGTTTCTAATATGGGAGATCCAAGTCACATTCATTCAGCCACCCTGCCTTTCAGAATGATCATGACAAACCTATGTGCTTGGCTTTGCTATCTGTAACCACTAGACAACACTCCTATCCAGAACCTGGAATAAAGCCCAGGAATCCTGATTCCAACATTGCTCTGCTGTCTAACAAATACTTGTCAAAATACTGGTTAAGTATGGGTCTTGTGGCTGGTCCACACAGAATAACAGCATACTGCTGCTACCGGTTATTCAGGTCAAGTGGTACAGGACTGTGCTGAGGATATAAAGATTCCAAACCACCTTTTACAACAGCGTATACCTTACAGCTTCTACAACAAATGAAGATGGGGTCCTATAGACAACAGTCTCCTTCACTGTAGAACCCTGATTCAGTCCCTGAACAATGTCCATCATGTACACTAAATGGTACAGCAGTCCTGTGGAAAAATAGTATTTGATCATATAATTAAAGATGGTATCATGATGCATCGGCATGCGGGGGATAAATTAAGGTTGTAATGGTAACCTCAATTCCGGCATTTCCTAAGTTTTGAGTGATTTACTTTGCATCCTTAGCGTTCTTTTAAATGTAGATCTTTGTATCATAATATTTACATTAGATATTCAGGTCTTGTCTACCTTGTTTTTCCTGGAAGATACTGTGAACACCTGGAGAACTAGTAGGATCATGACATCACCATTAGCGAGCCATTAAATCCTGATTAATTGAGACAAGAGATTTTGATTCAGATTGTTTAAAACTCTTTGAAGAAAATGGTATGTTTATATAAAATTTCAACACCTTTTTTGTCTTTCATTAAGTGCTGAGAAAGTTCAGTGTATTCTGAAAATGCAAGTGATTCTTCTCACAAAACCAAGAGTGACCGACTTGCGATTCCTGAAATATTAAAGCACAAAGCAAGCGGATTTTTTTTTATAAAAAGTTTCAAGCTTTTTTTTTTTATATATTATATATGTATAAAAAAGAGGCACAAACCCATTTCCCCTCTTTCAGGTAATCTTTAAATTGAAGGTACTTGCTGAATTGAAAATCTTTTTGACATTGACTAGATTTCAAGTTTACACTGCCTCTTTAAATAAAATTGTGCAGAAGGCAGAAGGTTAAAAGAACAAAAATATGGACAGTATCTATATGTCCTCTAATAGAAATATAATTTGAATAGAGTCAAATTGCTCAAATCTGGTCCAGGTAAAATATACAGTGTGATGATTTGCAGGTTAAACAATGCTTTTGATTTTTTTCAAAAGGGGAAGAGATGGTTTAATTTTAATTTATTATTTGGTATTTTCCAAGTCACAACTAGCAATTTCCTGACCTCCCAGCTGCAATTTGTGTGAGCATGGGACACCCACCTACAGCTCATACACTCACAATTGCTCTAGCTTATTTTTTTTCTATTGACACACATGCAATGTAGATCTGGAGGCTTCCATGATTCTTGCTTGCAAAAAACACAGATGAATTCTATACATCCAAAAGGCTGCCCAAACCTTTTGTTCCCAGCACTGAGACAGCAGTGTGCCTTTGACAAAGGGGCAAGCTAGAAGATCATTCTGGGTATGAACATGCTAGATTTTATTTCAGAATTCTTATGTCTAGGGACAGATTAAGGGGAATATGGAGATTAATCCAGCAAAAGTACTTGTTGGGGCCACACTACAATAGTATCTGAGCACCTCACATTCTTTAATGTATTTATTCTCATAATATCGTGTGAAGCATGGAAGTACTATAATTCCATTTTACGGATGGGGAACTGAGGCACTACGTGATTTCCCCAAGATCACACAGGAAATCTGTGGCAGAACAATGAGCTGAAGCTGGTTCTCCTGACTCCCAGGTTAGTGCCCTCACCACAACCTCAGATGGACCCTCATTCCCAGCCCTTTCTCTTCCCCTCCCCCCACTCATGAGTACCTGATGTTCCTTCCAAGTGAGGCAGCTCATTCTACCTCTGCAGGGGGCCTGCTGTGTGCTCCCAGCAGACGTGCTGAATCCCCAGCTTCTGCCTGTGTCTCCTTTGATTGTGGGGCCCAATCCAAAAGGTTTCTTTCTAGGGTTAATAAATCCAGATGAAAAAACTTTCCCTTATAGAAAAAGACTTTTTGATTGGGGCGGGGGGGACCCCCAGTGTCTACAGAAATGTTATAGAAAGGTTATAATTTTCTATTGGATTATACAGGACTTTCCCATAAATTTTACTCTGATTGTTTTTACTTCTGGAGATCTTGGTTCCAAACTAATTTAGGCCAAAATAGGTTTGCTAGGCTACTCCTTGTCCTTGTTGTCATTTGTCTACATCACAGATAACAAGACAATCTGGAGGAATGTAGCATGGTTGGTAATCTCTGTTCAGGGGTCACAAGACTGGAATTTTAGGGATACTGTAGCTCAGAAATGAAGTGTGATGGTAGAGCTTGCAGAGGAAGCTTGTACAGTGCCTCTCTACAGCATACCCAGTTCTAGTTAACGTCTCATTTCCATGCAGGTGGCCTCTTGTGTGCTTCAGCAGGATCCAGTGCATGTTTGAATGCTCATTGGATGTTCAGAAGAAAGATTTAGTCACAACGTATTCCTCTGAGTACACTATGTGTGGAACACCCCAGGAGGGTGGGAGTAGGGCCTGGTTCAGTCAGGGTCTGGCATCTCAGTATTTTTCAGATCCACTCAGAAACACCCATGTGCTTGACCAGGTGTTTCAGAATTAGTCACGTCAGAGGCGCAAGTTAAGCCACTCAAGCACCAGGCACTTTCTGGTTGTTGTGCATATCACACGTCCCAGCAACCCCACCAGAAATCTGAGGGAAAGAAAGAAAGAAAGAGACAGACAGACATTGAAATGCACATAGAGAGAGACTGAGAGCAAGCAACACAGTAAGAACATGCATGTAGGACAGGGACAGAAATATGGCACAAGAGTTGCAGAGGACAGGGCAGCATGGAAAAGGTTCCACACCTGCCTGAATGAGGCTGAGGATTTGGCCTATATATGTGTGTGTATCCATGTTACTTTAGAAGCACTGGAATGTTCAATACCAGGCCAGATACTCAGCTACTGTAAATTGGCATAGCTATATTGGCTTTAATTGAGCTATACTGATTTACACTAGCTGAGCATCCAACCCATTGATGTTATGTGTTTCATCACTATCTAAGTGAAAAGAAGCTCACAAACTGATTTTGTGATTCAAATTGACTCAACATTAAAACAAAAACCAACTCTCTCTTCTCCTCCTCTGGAATAATGGTGCCAAGAGTTCCAAAGCTTCTGCAAATACAAGAAGCAAAGTGATCACGTAATATTCAGAAATGCTAAGTTGCATCATCTCATTTTGACCCTTATCCATGATTTGGCTGAGCTTTTGGGTGCATCAGAATAAGACAAGAGCTTATGTAACTTCATTAATTGTAATTTCAATTTCTATAAACCAGACTCTTCATTTTTGTCTTTAAATCACGACATTACAACGATTCTATTTTGCAGAAACAATGTAAAGTGTTTTCTCTTTAAAGAAATTTCTTTGTTCAGAGATCAGTAAGTAAGACCTAATATTTTCTAGCACCAATCCTTTTCTTTATTTTTTTCTTACTAGCTTCATTTTCACAGCTTTTATGTTCTCCACTTCTCTTGCCAGATTTCTGAGGGTTGTGAGGGTTTTTTTTGTTTTGTTTTGATACCTTTGACACTAGAAGTCAAGATTTCCAGACACTACACACCTAGTGCCAAAGGGTTAAAGAAGAGAGTTGGCTTGTTTGGTAGGTTTTTCCATGCTTTTACAGCTCTGCAATACGCACATCCAAAGCAGTAAAAACAAAAGGCACCGTACTTGGAGATTTGCTATGATTTTTCCACCTTCGTCATTGTATGAGAGTTGTCTCTACACCCATTTTACAGTGGGAGTAGCACAATGAAGGCTGCTCTTTAAAGAAGTGTTTTCTTAGCAGCGGGTGATGATACATATTTTCTGTCAGTTCTTTCTCTCTCTGCCATCAAATGTTTCTCTTTTCTTCTCTCAACAAGGGTATGAATGTTGGATATTAAGAATCTTCACACTGACTCTCAAGTGTTTTTTTTCCAATTCTTTTACAATTTTCTTTCCCAGCATTGTGGTTAAGCATCTAAACTTACTAGCTAGTGTTGTGGGCTTTTGACATCTCTGCCTGGTCTGAGGCTGTCATAGGTTTTACCAATTGTGTGCTCCAAGGGATGAGAGTGGGCACCTCTCTCATCCCAGATATCTCTCTCTGGGTGTAGCTGTCACTGTAACACCGGTTTGGAGTCGGGGGTGTGTGAGGATAAAGTCACAGAGCTCAGCAATAAGTTGTGCTGTGTCATCATCAGGGATACTGTTCCTGACAGCTTGTATTCCATCTGTATGTGGGATGTTTGTGTAGAGAGCCTCTACATCCATGGTGACTAGGATGGTGTTTTCTGGGAGGTCACCAATGCATTGTAGTTTTCTCAGGAAATCTGTAGTGTTACGGAGATAGCTGGGAGTGCTGGTGCACAATTATTTCAAATTTGGTGACAATATATACCTCCAGACCAGTGGCACCGCTATGGGCACCCGCATGGCCCCACAATATGCCAACATTTTTATGGCTGACCTGGAACAACGCTTCCTCAGCTTTCGTCCACTCATGCCCCTTCTCTACCTACACTATATTGATGACATCTTCATCATCTGGACCCATGGGAAGGAGACCCTGGAAGAATTCCACCATGATTTCAACAGCTTCCACCCCACCATCAACCTCAGCCTGGACCAATCTACACGGGAGGTCCAGTTCCTAGACACCACCGTACAAATAAGCGATGGCCACATTAACACCACCCTATACCGAAAACCCACCGACCTCTACGCCTACCTTCATGCCTCCAGCTTCCACCCCGGTCACACTACACGATCCATCGTCTACAGCCAAGCATTGAGGTACAATCGCATCTGCTCCAACCCCTCAGACAGAGACCAACACCTACAAGATCTTCACCAAGCATTCTCAAAACTACGATACCCACACAAGGAAATAAAGAAACAAATCAACAGAGCCAGACGTGTACCCAGAAGCCTCCTGCTACAAGACAGACCCAGAAGAGAAACCAACAGAACTCCACTGGCCATCACCTACAGTCCTCAGCTTAAACTTCTCCAACGCATCATCAGTGATCTACAACCCATCCTGGACAATGATCCCTCACTTTCACAGTCCTTGGGAGGCAGGCCAGTCCTCGCCCACAGACAACCTGCCAACCTTAAGCATATTCTCACCAGCAACCATGCACCGCACCATAACAACTCTAACTCAGGAACCAACCCATGCAACAAACCTCGATGCCAACTCTGCCCACATATCTACACCAGCAACACCATCACAGGACCTAACCAGATCAGCTACAACATCACCGGCTCATTCACCTGCACGTCCAGCAATGTTATATATGCCATCATATGCCAGCAATGCCCCTCTGCTATGTACATTGGCCAAACTGGACAGTCACTACGCAAGAGGATAAATGGACACAAGTCAGATATCAGGAATGGCAATATACAAAAACCTGTAGGAGAACACTTCAACCTCCCTGGCCACACAATAGCAGATGTAAAGGTAGCCATCTTACAGCAAAAAAACTTCAGGACCAGACTCCAAAGAGAAACTGCTGAGCTCCAGTTCATTTGCAAATTTGACACCATCAGATCAGGATTAAACAAAGACTGTGAATGGCTAGCCAACTACAGAAGCAGTTGCTCCTCCCTTGGTGTTCACACCTCAACTGCTAGCAGAGCACCTCACCCTCCCTGATTGAACTAACCTCGTTATCTCCACACTGATTTATACCTGCCTCTGGAGATTTCCATTACTTGCCTCTGAAGAAGTGAGGTTCTTACCCACGAAAGCTTATACTCCCAATACTTCTGTTAGTCTCAAAGGTGCCACAAGACCCTCTGTTGCTTTTTACAGATTCAGACTAACACGGCTACTCCTCTGATACTTGCCCCACCACAGATGTCCACATCATTTCTATCCACTTATTGGTAGCAAGTGCTCAGCAGCATCACATGCAGCATAGTGAGGATGACTGAAGATGAGAAAGCTACACTGTACATTAGAGAAATGAAGTGGATGAGGTAATATCTTTTATTGGACCAACTTCTGTCGATGAGAGAGACAAGCTTCTGAGGCACACAGAGCTCTTCTTGAGCTCTGTTGCAGTGTATCAATAGCCGTGTCAGTCCCAGGATATTAGAGGGACAGTGTGGGTGAGGTAGGTAATCGCTTTCATTGGACCACCTGAAGAAGAGCTCTGTGTGGCTTAGAAGCTTGTCTCACCAACAGAAGTTGGTCCAATAAAAGATATTACCTCGCCCACATTTTCTCTCTAATATCTTGTCACTGACACAGCTACAACTATACTGCATACATCACACATCGGCATGTTTATTTTTCAATGTCATACTCAATCAAAACTAACATTTATAACCTACTTCATTCATGGCATTCTGTACCACATTTTAAATGCCAAAGAATAAACATGTCAAGTGGAAATGGAAGATTATGGCAGCAACCAAGACAGATTATCATCTCATTTTCATTTTAAAAATTAAAAATTTCTCTTGTGGTTAAACTTGCTTACTGCCGTGTCTACAGGCTGTGAAAAAAAACAACCAAATGAGGATATGTAGGGTATTAGATCTGAAAATGACAGACAGTGCCTTGTCTGTCAGTAAAAGATAGTCCCAGAAATGACTCTCAATTGATCCAAAACAATTGTTTTCAAAACCACAACCTACTGTGAGATTGTTGTCTCTGTAGCAGGATATATACTCTATAGGCATTAAGCACTATGAGTACGTTTTATTAAGTTCGTGAAGCTGCCTTGCTATTGCTAAAGCCAAGAGCAACAAATGTTTGGACTCTTTGCTTTTATTCTCCTTTTCTATCTGAAAATGGAGTTGACTTTTTTTTCCCACTTGCACCAAGTTTGCTGACACTCTCCCAGTTTTCCCAGTAAAAAAAAACCAACACAATGAATGCCAGGAAAATTTGCCAGTGTCTCCAGCAGGTATGAACTTCAGCATGCAAGAGATCAGAGAGGCAGCCATCTAATAAAAAATAGAAGGGAGAACACAAGCAGCTGGACTTGTAATTATTTTGCCAGTAAGAGAATATTACCAAGCCAATGTAGCTAAATTGTGCTTTTAGGTATCCTGCTGCTAAGCATTTCTAAATAGAAATCCTCTTCAATGATACCTTTTAGGACTATTGTCTGCTATGAGGCATTACTGTTGTATATGAATAACCTCACATTTCATACATTATTGTAGTGTCAGTGTTCTTTAATGGAGACTGTTCTTTGAAAAGTCCATTCCATCCTCAAACAGACAGCCCCAGCATGTCCTTCTATCTAAAGTTCTAATACTCCAATAAATAGAACAAGTGTCTGGATACTATTGAAAATAGTAACAAGCCTGCAGTTTTTGCTTTTAAGGAGTAGGGTGGGGATAGAGATACATTAACAGATGTTTCATCATATTCACATATTTTCCATATGAGAGATCCTGAGACAAGCAGCTGTCGAGTTAGAGGGGGAGAACAATGTGAGCTTCTATGCCTTGGATTGGTTTCTTATCTTCTTAACGTGGGGCTGATTGTATTTCAAACCCCACTGCCACTAAAAATTAAGGAATTGATGCCTATTGTTTTAACCCAGTCATTTTCTCTGCCAAGTGAGAAGAAATGATAGCTATTGTACTCGTAGGGCTTCATTGAAGAGAATATTATTTTAGTAACAAAAGACAATTTCTAAAAACTTTATTCCTTTTATTTGCATATCACTCAGGATTCAAAAATAACCTGACTTAATATATGTGCAAATTACTCAGGGTAGTCATTTCTCACTCTTATGAGTCCTCTCTGATGTAGTTTAAATTAATGGCATACGGTAACTCTTTCAGTCCTCATTGTTCATTGGGAAATGAGTCAAAGACCATTTGATGTCATCTTATTGCAGTTCCCTAGTAACGGTAAATTTCATCAGTGATGGTTCCTTTTGTTGAGAGAACTCTGATTATATTCTACTCCCTGCACCCAAGGAAAATTCCCTTACTTCAGTAATTCTCAGCAGACACAGAATGACACATGTGCCAGCTGCCAGGCACATGTGGGATTACAGCAAAATTGGCCTGGAAATGCTCAAATTCTCAAGTACAGTAAACTATACCATACATGGTGTCTTATTTATTAGGAACTTTACTAGACACTTTCATCATAATTCCCTTCAAAGTGGTCCTGAACACAGCATGTCTTTCTTTCTTTTTTGCATTCTTTATTACCCTGCAATCACAAGCTGCATTAGTGACACTTAATATGGTAAACCTAAACCCTGGAGTCATAGTCAACAAAGCATTTATGTTGCATAGTAAATTAGCTGATTTTATCATATTAATACTAGAAATGGCCTGAACCAAGGCACAGGATGTGGACAACCAGATTTAAATGTTGCAGCTAAGGCCCATCTCTTGTTAATATATAGCACTGTTCATATAAACTTTGCAATTTATATCTATCGATCTAGCTATCTATCTATCAAACCTCACTAATACCTCCGTATATTTACTATAGAGTTTACATGGAAGAATACTGCAGATACTGAGATAATATACTTGAGAAGAGGCTAAGTCTGATGACTATGGGAATTTTCCAGAATAAGGGATTTTATTTACCCGTTGCTCTTGTAAGAATTATAGAGGAAAGCTCTGAAGTGAGGAGCATTTATGAATGTCTGGTGCTATTTGTGTATGTGTATATGTGAGAACGTTGTGCTCCACACTTAAAGAGGTGTTGGATAGTCACCACTAAGGCAGGGTACATCACATAGATGAGCAGGTACCCAGTCTGTGATGGGGAGGCAACGTGTAGGCGGAATTTCAATATGATCTGTTCCTAGCTCCTCTTGTAATAGCTTACATGGTTGCTGAATACGTGACCATGTGACCAATTCTTCTGGAAATGAGAACATTTCTGATCAGAGATACTAACCTGTTGTTATGGATTCAAGGGAGGCAGTAGTACACAGTACCACATACCTCTCCTGTTAAAGCAGAGACACACAAAAACAGAGAAAAAAGTAAATGTCTGCTTCAGGATTACATACGTGAGATACAGAGGGAAAGTTCCAGGTTCCACACAGATTACACATGATCAGTTTGTAAAAACTATTGTTGGCTCTGTTTGTAAACAGCATCAGCTTGCTAGGTACCTGGGAATCCCAACTCTCTGTCTGTAGTCTTATAAAAAGCTGGTGTAGGAGAAGGTTATGCTTTCATATGGAAGCTAGTTCTCAAGTGCTTCTGTTTGTTTCTAAGTCCTGTTAGACTTCATTGGGAGCAGAGCTAGGCCAATGCTGAGTGCTTTTCTGTTACCCTACCTGTAGACTCTACCTAAAGAAGTCATTACAGGATCCATATTTTACCACCTTGATCTTTTTAGCATGATGATCTCATTCTCTAACCAGGAAAATAATTAAACTTTCATATTTAAAACTGCTCAGAAAACAGAGTACCACAGCAATATCCATCAAAGGTGCATGGCTGGCCCCTGATGTGTTCAACACCATTATTGACCAAATGATGGAAGCTGTCACTTGCCACATACGGGGAGGGCCAGGGGACGGGTACTTCATGACTTCTGTGTAACAGACTTGGAGTATGCGAATAACACTGCTATATTCTCATCTTCATGAACTAATTTCATCAATGCCCTGAAAATATTTACGGTAGAAATGAGGATGCTCACTCTTCAAGTCAATTGGAAGAAAACCAAACTGATGAAAGTGGCTGATGGACTTCTCCCCCTACCCACCATAATTGATGGACAAAAAGTTGAATTTGTCAATTCATTTCAGAATCTTGGCTCCATTGTCACCAAGGAGGTAGGTTGCTTTGCTGACATGAAACATTGAATCAGCAAGACTATAGATGCTATGCATGCTCTTTAGAAACTACTGTGGTGGCAAGCATAGAATCAGAGAATTGTAAAAGTGTGGGACTGGAAGGGACCTCAAGAGGTCATTTAGTCCAGTCCCCTGGACTCAAGGCAGGACTATGTAATAATTAGACCATCCCTGACAAGTGTTTGCCTAACCTGTTATTAAAAACCTACAGTGATGGAGATTCCACAACTTCTCTAGGCAATTTGTTCCAGTGCTTAAATACCCTGACAGTTATGAAGTTTTTCCTGAAGTCCAACCTAAATCTCCCTTGCTGCAATTTAAACCCACTGCTTCTTGTCCTAGCCTCAGAAGTAAAGAAGAATAATTTTTCTCCCTCCTCTTTGTAACAATCTTTTATGTACTTGAAAACTGTTATCATGTCTCCTTTCAGTCTTCTCTTCTCCAGACTAAACAAACCCAGTTTTTCAGTCTTCCCTCATAGGTCATGTTTTCTAGACTGTTAATCATTTTGGTTGCTCTCCTTTGGACTTTCTCCAATTTGTCCACATCTTTCCTGAAATGTGCTGCCCAGAATTGGACACAATACTCCAACTGAGGCCTTATCAGTGCAGAGTGGAACAGAAGAATTACTTCTCGTATCTTGCTTACAACACTCCTACTAATACATCCCAGAATGACTCATATTTACCTTCAGATCCATTATGACACGCAGATCCCTTTCTGTAATACTCCTTCCTAGGCAGTCATTTCCCATTTTATTTGGGTGCAACTGTTTGTCCCTTCTGAAGTGGAGTACTTTGCATTTGTCCTTACTGAATTTCATCCTACTTACTTCAGACCATATCTCCAGTTTGTCCAGATCATTTTGCATTTTAATCCTATCCACCAAAGAACTTGCAATCCCTCCCATCTTGGTATCATCCACTGACTTTATAAGTGTACTCTCTATATCATTTATGAAGATATTGAACGGAACCAGACCCAGAACTGATCCCTGTGAGACCCCTCTCATTATACTCTTCCAGCTTGACTGTGAACCACTGATAACTACTCGCTGGGAATGGTTTTTTAACCAGTTATGCACCCACCCTTACAGTAGCTCCATCAAGTTTGTATTTCCTTAGTTTATGAGAAAGTCATGTGAAACAGTATCAAAAGCCCTACTAAAGTCAAGATATACCACATCTGTCACTTCTCCCCTATCCACAAGGCTTGTTATCCTGTCAATGCCACATATCAGCTCGAACTAAGATGTGTATCTATCAAACAGCAGTGGCTCCTGTCCTTTTGTATGGTTCTGAATGCTTTTGATATGAAACAGCAATGACATATTGAAGACATAGGTGGTTTCATCACATTTATCGCAAGAATTCAGAAAATGGTTTTCCTGCCCTCCTCATATCCTAATATTTCCATGTGAAGCAAACAAACAACTCCAACCCTATTAAATATGTGCAGCTGTTGTTTCTTGAATGCCTCATTGCCCCATGGGGAAGTGTGCTTTTTGGAGGAATTCACATGGGCCTGTAAGCTCACTGTGGGACAGTAGCAGATTTATGCAACTACAACTGTATATAAACAGGAATATTATATTGCTTTCAAAATATTGCTATTAAAATGACATTAAACTCAAAATGCATCAATATAAACAAGCATTAAATGTTAAAGAGCTCATGCTACCTTCTGTTTTATCTATCTATATTTTAAACATGACATTTTAAAATAATTCATTTTGGGACCGATTTTTATAGCCTTATGTTGGTTGAATAGTACCCAACTCCTGCTTAAATCTCTTTGACTGTTCATGGAGTAAGGTATTATTCAACATAAGCTTATCAGAATCTGTCCATCTGAGCTCTCTTTGAATTCACAGCTGCTTCTCCCATCTGCCCCCACATTATATTTCAAATATAATTAATAAAACAGAATTTACCCCTTTATTGCTCAAGGTGGCCTAATATTATTTTAAGATGACCTTCTGTCCAGAATCAGTAGTATGGGTAGCTGAAGTTATCATTAAATAAACTAGTTTTCTGCCAATGCACTGCTCAGTCCACCACCACTGCGTGCAGAGAAAGAATCAGGCACCTACATGACAAAGACAGGCATCATAAAGAAGAACAAATATAAAGCCACATTTTATGGTTAGCTGTACTAGTCCTGGTAAAGTTTTGTCTCCTGAAAGGCATAAATCACATTCACAGATTAAACTAATTTTCTGTGGCTTGAAGGGGATTTTCTCGATCCAGTCATTAAATGTTTAGTTTAACTATTTTCAGATGTGCAAAAACATGTATGCAGCAGAGATGTAAATTTTTATCACAACTCTTGAGAAACTCCTTCCATCATGTTTCTGGGACTTTTGAGCAGCAGGAAACGGAGGTACTAATGATATAAAGTTTAAAAACTCAGTGATCCACAAAATTTGAGTCACTGTAAGTCATGCAAAGAAATCCTTATTGAGATTGTTTGGTGGTTTATGATGAGCAATCTTGTCTTTTCATTTGGGCCCTGACCTTGCAATTAAATGCATGTGGGTGCCCGGCTTGTACTTCATCAGTGACAAAACAGACAATGCTACCTTCAAAAAAACCTATGCATCATAACTTATTAAATACTACCTGCTGTTACCTATATTTAAGCATTTTGTAGGGTATCATTTCAACCTGGAACGTATCAGTAAATGGCTGTATTTATTGTATGTTGCAAATACTAAGGATCATAAGTGTTAATAGTGTTAACTCATGGTGATCCATGAGAAAGTCATTATGTTATCTTTTGCATATCTTTTTCCAATACTGCCTTCAATAGGAGAATAGTATCTTAAAAAACAAAGATGTAGCCTTAAAATACTACCTTAAATACTAAGTGCTATCTTAAAAATAGGAATACCTAATCATCCACAATTAAGAGATACAGATTGAATTTTTACTTGATTTATAAAAAGATTCAAATAAGGGTGTAACATTTGCTATAAATAAAATGCACCCATCTAAAAACAATAAAAAACAATGTTATTTTTTTACAGTACCTTGTTCAGATAGTTATAGGAATACATTAACACTTGTCCCAGGTGTTAACCTTGCTTTTAGAAAGATTAACTCTTTTCAGTCTAAATATATTTAAAGTGCACTATGTATTTAATATTAATAGATGTGTTGAACTATATTGAACCAAATCCTTAAGCTTGAAGTTCTCCCAGTTCAGGAAAGCACATGTTTTAAGTCCATCCCCATTCAGCAAAGTATTTAAGAATGTGCTTAAATATATGCACATACTCAACTGCTTTGCTGAATTGGAGTGTTAAGCATATGCTTAACTTTAAGCTTAACATTCGTAAATCCCACATGCTGAGGTGCTTTGCTGAACTGGGGCTTAATTCAGGATGATATGCTAGCATAAATTGGTCCATTAAATTAAAATAAATAAATAAATACATGATTAAATGTTCCTTACTGCTTTGGAGAACCAAACCCTAGAAACACAGGAATTGCCATAATGGATCAGGCCAATAGGGTGAGGTCCTCATCTCCATTCAAGACTGGAGGAGCATAAAAGGACCCTAAACCTCCCATATTCAGATGAGGGATGATTCTTTTCATGCAAGTAGTGTGCAAGACATCTGTAGGTTGCCTTTTGATGACCACCTTGCAAACTTCAGCATGGGGGGCATGCTGGGGGTCGGGTGAATGTGAGAGAGGGCTGTCAGGGTAGGGCTGCAGCATGCAGTGTGGCAGAGATTTGGGGCACAAGTGAATGCTGATTAAGCCATTATGCAGTTTCTCCTATCCTACATTGGATAATGGCTGTTGCAGGATCCGTGCTTCTGGAGAGCCGGGGATAGATCTGGGAAGAACTGCAGAGGCACAGATCCTCTGGTTGGATGGCCATGCATGGATTTCTCCTCCAACTTTTGACTGAATCTTTAAAAACAAATCACAACTGCACTTTCATCTGCTCGTTATTACAGAAATGATCAAGGCATCCTTTGTTTATATCATCATGTTTTAGTAAGTGACTCAACATTAAAGAAAGCACTTTTGCAGTTTATGTGATGCATCTCTTATAGTCAAAAATAGCTTCTTCTTGGTTTCTTCTTCCAAGACCATGTGAGTAGGATAGGGCCAAACTAGTTGGACTCTAGGGTTTGTAAATTAACATTATTTTAATAACAATACACACATTGTTGGGCCCAATCTTGCAAACCAGTACTTTCCCATACATACTTCCTCCTGTATGAAGTCCTATTGATCTAATTAAATACATTTTCACCTATAGCCCTCTGAACTTATTTTGGAGGTTGGCACCTGATACGCGGAAATGGTGTGTCAGTTGTTCCTTGCCCTTTTGCTGTATTTTCTGTGTGCTTATAAATTCACCCACATGTACATTTGTAAGTAAAGTTGTCTCGTATATTATTTTTCTCTAGTTTTTCCTGGTGATTACACATCTTTGTATTAGTGAAGTTGTGTAGCATTTTTTTCTTTTACTTTTTCTTGCAAATTGTCTCTAGAGGAATAGCAAATGGTCTGATTCCATTTTCACATTGGTTTAAAAGTGAAATAACTCTTTGGACTTAGAAGGATATAGAACAGGTATTTGTGAGCGCTGAATCAGCACAAAGTGTCTATAGCATTCACATAGCTCATATACAATACAGATAAAAATGCCTTCCTTGTATTTGAATAGACATTGGGGAAAGGTTTTTATTTGAAAGCACTCCAAAACTATAGCCATTTCTTAAAAATGTCTGAATATTTCTGCCTAATTGGATTAAGATCAATTTTATTAAAAGATGCCTGAATCAGTTAAGTCCTTTGTGACAGAAAGTGAAGTAAAACAAAAACACCAATGATAATAGTCATGGTTTCTATCAACGGTTCACATCTGTATTTAACTTGAAGCAGATGCTTTTCAACATAAACCATTGTTTTATTCTTGCATGTGATAATATGTTTTGATGTTTTCTTCTTAATTGTAACATGATGTAATGAAGCCCTTTCAGTATGTGTGTGGTAAATTGCTGAAGCCTCTGTTTTTCCAAAAATCTTTGGTAAAATTTCTTATGGCCCCATGGTTACTATTGTTTTTGACAATCAGGTGATTGCTTTTTGAAACCACAGAAATTCAAATTGGAAATTCTAGATCAACCTTAGTAGCACCGTTAGGATTGCCAGGTGTCCAGTTTTTGACCGGAACAGTCGAAAAGGGAACCTGGTAGCGTCCGGTCAGCAAAGCTGACAAGACACTAAAAATCTGGTTGGCCATAGTAACCGTCCTCTGCCACTGGGGAGTTGGGGGGGGGGGGGGAGCGGGGGAAGAGCAGCAGCTGGGGCTGGAGTCACATGGAAGAGCTCCTCTCTGCTCAGTTGCTGGTGCCACCTGACAGAGAGCAGTGGCTGGCTTTCGGACTGGACTCCAAGAGGTAGGTGCTGCTGCCTGGGGATGAGGGTGGGGGAGGGGATCCTGTCCACACCCCCCCTTCTGCCCCACCATGCCCCAATTGCTCCGGCCCTAGCCCGTTGCTACAGGGACTGACCCGTCCCCACCCTGGCCCCTTGCTCTGGGGACCAACCCCTACTGTGCTCCAATTGTGCAGGTGGGCAGGCTCTGTGTCAGCTCCTCCAAGCCTGGCTCTGCAGGCAGCAGGTAAGTCTCGGGAAAGGGGGGAGTGAGTGAGGAGGGGGTGGAAAGTGAGCAATGGAGGGAGGGGGGAGAGGAGTGAGCAGAGTGAGCAGGGGTGGGGCCTCAGGGGGAGAGCCGGGGAAAGGGGCAGGACAAGGATGTTCAGTTTTCAATAGTTAGAACGTTGACAACCCTAGCAGCACTATAAACTCAGCGGTACAGCTCTTATTGTTCCTCAAGGACTGTGCCAAACTGTGCTTCTCTCTCCTGATGCAACTTCTAAAGAAAATAATCCCATGTAATTTGACAGTATTACTTTTAACTAGATTAGTTAGACAAATCTGTGAGATCACTAGAAATCAGTGGGAATGGTATGTGTAGATCAAACGTGTAACAATAACAGGGAGAGTAATATAATATGAATTTCTATGTACTTTTACTTATGATTTTTGCTTTGCCCCTCAAGTAGTCCCACTGAAAGTTATTCTCCAAACACCAGTGAGGCAGAAAAATTTACCAACTGTACTATTGTACTATGGAACAGGTATTAACTTTGAGATGTAATATTGTAATACATTTAAGATGTAATATTGTATTAGTGGTTGCTATTATGTTTGGGTGCTGCTCTGATCTCCTGCCACAGGGCCTTATTTTGCCTTCCGATAGTCAAATGGTGCTCCCATTGACTTAACTGGGGACCTCATATGCTCATGAAAATATAAAAAATGGCTTCTTGCGTTTTTCACTGTCATTGACTGGTTGGTAATGCTGTCAGTTCATGAACAGTGCTAGTAACATTCTGGATGTCCTCAAGGAACAGAGAGCATTCTCTGGTTTTGTTTAAATGTCTTGTTCCTTTTAGAAAACTGACCCCCAAGAATGGCTATGTATGACCCGTGACTTTGGCGTGAGTGGTACAGCTGTTTACTTGGCAGCTTACCAATTGCTTTTTGTTTGAAATTTAACATTCGTTCCCTCATGCCAGGAGGGTAACTATTTGGCATTCTGTCACATTATTGCTTCTGTTCTATTTTCTTGGACGAGAGGTTTTATGAAACTACCTCAAGATTAATCGTCTCTGACTCAAGAAGCTTGGTAGATATTGGCACTAAGGTTTTGGAGCCAGATTTTCAAAGGTGTTAAGTACTTTTGAAAAGTTGGCCCTTTGCCCATCTGCCTGTAAGAGTAAGAACTGGTTGGAAGGATTGGGAGCATTGAAAGGTGTGTTGTGATAGTCTAACAATGATAACTTTAGATCACCTTAAGCTGCTAGGGCTTTTTGTACCGTCTCATGTTAATTCTACATAGTAAGAGCTTGGCGTGATCTGCTAGAACATATATATCAAAGATGATTATCTAAAGGAGCCACTTGTGGTTTATGGCAGCATTATCTGTTTTGTAAATGGGCAGTTCTTGAGTGATATTTCCTTTAAATTCCTCTTACTCCAGCAACTTAATTCCAGTATTTTTAGGTGATCTTGAAAACATATTTGCTGTACAAAGCTCCTCACTAGGTCTTTGTTTCACATTTAATGAGTACTTTTGTGATTTCCATGATCACTTTCTAGGTGGCGTTTGCATAATAGTTTTTATAATATGGCTTCTAAAGATTTATGGGGTGTTTCTACCCCTGCTGATTTCTACCCATAAACACATTAAGGACATCCCAATGACAACCTGATAGAGGGACTGTATAAAAATGCATGTTATTAATCCCACTTACTCAGACGAAACTTTAATTGAAATCAGTTTGAATTTTGAACAAGGACAGAAGAGTTTGGCCCAATGTATTTATTTCTTTATAAAAAATAATTCTAGTTAAGCTCGGAAGGACTTAATTCTGGATGCAGATGGGAGTTGTCAGAGAGCAGTGCTGAACCACCAGTAGGGCTTCTTAGCAGGAGAAATGAGTTAGGAGCAGGTGCTGCAGGCAGGCAGGTGGAATGGCAATGACATTGTGCCAATTCTCCAGCACGGGGCACTGAGCTGTGACTGATAATTTTTCATATGCCCAGTTTATGAGTAAAAAGATGTTTTTCTAACTGGCAGCCCTGCAAACTCTTCTGGTATCTGAAAGACAAACAGGGCTATAGTCCTCACATATATATCCTTACCTGTAATAAAGGTTTTCCGGCCAATTTAGTTATACCTGAGCAATCCTACTGTATTGAAATTATGCCTGGAGTGACACCTTGGTAAATCTATAAATCTATGTATAAGAAGGACTAGAATCCTGTTTGCTGTCTCTGAGCTGTGTTGGCTCTGTTGACGTCACTAGGCCTCACCCTAGGTAACTCGGGAGGGTAGAAGGCCACAAAGTGTTAATAAAGCCTTCTTGCATGGCAACAGCTCTGCAGTTCCACCAAGAGTACAAAGCAGACACACATTTTTGTGACTTAAATTAGCAGATGTGACCCTGAATACACACCGGGAGCAAATCTATGGAGTAAAAAGATGCCATTTTTACATAATCAGAAGAAAACTGTCCTTGAGTGGGTGAGCCACTGTTTCTGGCTGACAGGCAAAGTACCTGAAAATTGTGAAAACTGTCCACTGTCCATATCATAAGCATTTAATGTATTGTGCTTGATCCTGGTCACAGCCCATCTCCATCTGACCCCATCCTTGCCCCCTTTTCCCCACCAAGGTTGTCATGTCAGGAAAATTCCAGGATGGGGGGCAAAATTTTGTTAGCATATAGAGCATTATAAGTAATTATATATAATCCTGCAATGTCTGAGGCTGGGGGAAATGGAGCATAGAGACTCATGTAAAGTAAGTGGGGGGGGGGGTGATCCCAGGTTTGGGGGGGGGGGGACAACTGCCCCCTGTTGGCCCATAGCAAATGATGCCCCTACTGCCCCAGAGCTTATTTCATTTTGCATGCACTCTTGCTAGTCACTGTGTGCAGTTCTGTGGGAGCTTCTCTGCATGTATTCTGAGCTAATACAGAGTGCTCTGGCTGACTGCGCTGCATTTCTTTCTGCAGCGATTTCAATGGGATCGGGTGCTGCTTAACACAGCAAAGCACAGGTCTTCCCAGTCCCCTTACCATAGCTCTAACTCAGGTTTGTTGCATGGAGTTGCAATGACTAGCTCAAAGAACAGGGGATAGGCCTGCATGTACTTCTAGAGAGGGAATGTTGTCTAATCTTCTGAGAATGGGCCTGGGAGACAGGAAGTCTTAAATTCTGACTCTGCCACTGTGGTGTGGTCTTGCTGTGTGGTCTTGAGCAGGTCATTCAATCTCTCTGCTTGTCATTGCCCCCTCCCTTACAATGGAGTTAACGATACTACACCTTCCTCAAAGGGACACTTTGAGGACTCTTAAATTAATATTTGTAAAGCATTTTGAAGATGGAAAGCACTATGTAAATTCTAAGATATTAGTATTCTTGGCCTGTTTCCATACCACAGTGTTTGGTATTTTGATACTTCTCTATAACATCAGATGTCTAAAGAGAGGCAGTGTGTTCTCATGTTTAACACAAGTACTCAGGACTTGTGCTTTCTATACCCAACTCTACCACTGCTTTGCTGCCTGACTTTAACCAAGTAATTTAGCTTTTCTGGGCTTCAGTTTGGCAATTTGTAAAACGGGCATCAAAATAATTATCTAGTTTACAGAAGTGTTTTGAGGCTTAATGGCTTAATTAACATTTATCCAAAGAGAGGCAGTGTGTTCTCATGTTTAACACAGGTACTCAGGACTTGTGCTTTCTATATACAACTCTGCCACTGCTTTGCTATCTGACTTTATCTAAAGAGAGGCAGTGGCTGAATTAACATTTATCTAAAGACAAGCAGTGTGTTCTCATGTTTAACACAAGTACTCAGGACTTGTGTTTTATCCGCGGCTTGACATGAAAGATTTTTAATAAGTACAAAATGATAAGAATAACAATGATTATTTTATCATTTTTTTGAGTTTGTTGTTGTTTACTGTTTAAAATTAAGAGAAATTTTCACAATATACACAGCTGAGCTCTAGAGAAGGAAATCCTTCTTCAATTATTTTAGGATCAGATACCAGATATCATTTATCATCTAGTGCACTCCGTGTGACTGGCAAATAAAAAAAAGAGAGACAGAGGGGAAAATGTGGATGGTGCAATTCTGTTTTCACCAGGCACTGGCCAATAAATTATGGCTAGACTTTGTCCCTTGATCACTCTGCAGAAGGTCTGGACTGAAATACCTATAATAAATTAATTGTGGTGAGAAAAAAAATCAGAGTGGGAAAAGAAACAGGGTCTTCATTTCAGCTTCCCATATAACTTCTCTGCCAATAAATAGCTTTACTGTGGTAACTCAGCCAACAGGCACTTTTTGAAAACTTGTATTGAAGCCCAGACTTTCATACAATACCAGAGTCCACTGACTTGCCAAATAGTTTTTGGGTAGATAGCACCTCTCTCTCTGGATCCATCCCACGGTTTCCATATACAGCGAGACTTCTTATGAAGTATTTTACATAAAACCTTCTGTAGCCACTGCTAGTTTCAAAGTCAGAAACCAAAAGAATTATTAAGTTTTTGATTATCTATTTGTACTGCCCATGCTGTCTCATTAGTCACCTCTGGGTGTCTAAGTATAATACAATTAATCCTCTTTACAAAAAAAAAGTATGTATTTTGGATTATCTTTTCAGCCTGAGTCCCAGCTTTCTTTTGTGCTGGTGTCGTTTATGCTGGTGCAATACTTTGCATCTGCAAAAAGGTGGTAGCCTCTTAGAAATGTGGACCTTAAAATTTAGCAGTTTCTTTGAGACAATTTGCCAAACATGTGGCCACAAAGTGAATTGTGCATGCAAATCTGAGCAACTGCAACTCTCATTCCCTGATTTATGCCAACAGTGAGGTACAAAAAGATGCAACCCACTTGTATTTGAGTTCACAAGCGAAATGCAGAAGAAAATTTGCCCTGGGAAAAGTGAGGCCACCCTTTTGAAAATGAACCTCTTCGGATTGTCTATTTCTGTGAGACAAAGTATTAATAAAATGCTAAGCTATATACATCCACTCATTGTTTACATTATTCACTATGTTTGTAGTAACTCACTCATGTTTTATATTTAAATATGATGTTCCTAAGACAGTGGACCTGATTTACCACTGCATGACTTCAGTTTTATACTATTGATTCCAACGGAGTAAAACTGGAGGAACGAAGTGGTGAATCAGGCGCAAATGTTTTCTGTATTTAAAGAATAGTTTTCTCTGTTACACATGGAATTCTGAAACGAAGTTTAAACAAATAATGTAGCATAGATTATTTATATGCAGGGAAGAGGAATAGTGTATTTTACCATTCTTCCTTCTCTTTGGATCACAATCACAAGACTCAGATGCAAAACGGTGGCAGATATATTTCCAATCATGGCAGCTGGCTCCTTGGCAGAAGCCTCACTTAGCTACGCTGGCAGTTTCAGATTTGCCTCTGGGTCTGTCATGCGGTGAAGCTACAGATGAGCTGTCTGCATTGCCGTGCATTACTGGAACCATTCTCTTCTGATTTGCATTTAATTTTCTGAAGTTGCATTTCTGTCTGTTTGGAAGGGTCTACAAAATTCATTCTCTGTGGATGATAGGGTTGCCAACTTTATAATCACACAAAACCGAACACCCCTGCCCTGCCCCTTATCTGAGGCCCTGCCCAGACCCCACCCCTTCTCTGAGGCCCCGCCCCTGCTTGCTCCACCCCCCCCCTCAATTGCTCGCTCTTCCCCACCCCCACTTTCACTGGGCTGGGGTAGGGGTGTGATAGGGACTATGGGCTCTGGGCTGGGGGTGCAGGCTCTGGGCTGGGGATGAGGAGTTTGGGATGCAAGAGGGGGCTCCGGGCTGGGACCAATGGGTTTGGAGTGTGAGAGAGGGTGTGGGCTCCATCTGGGGGTGTGGGCTCTGGGGTGAGGCTGGGGATGAGGGGTTTGGGGTGCAAGAGAGGACTCTGGGCTGGGGCAGGAGGTTGTGGTGTAGGGTGTGTGTCTGGGCTCTGGAGTGGGGTTGGAGATAAGGGGTTTGGGGTCCAGGATGGGACTCCAGGCTGTGGTAGCGGGTTGGGGTGTGGTTCCCCCAAACAAGTGCTGGCTCTCCCCTGGCAGAGCATCCCTTTAAATCCTGCCAGAGTTGTTTGTTCTTCTGTTTGATGGGTCCTTGGTCACCCCTAGTCAGAACCAGTTTTGTACGTTGACCAGAGACAAAGGTAGACTCATGGAAGCTATAGTTCTGGCATTGTCCCTTAAAGACTCCTGTTAATTGTGTTCCAGGCCAATCTCCAGTGAGCTAAACCAATGTAGTCATACAGAAAACAGAACCAGCCGACTCACTGTATCAATAAGTGATTGCAGGGAAGCTCTAAGGCTAACACAGTTACCCTCTGTGAATAATGTTAAAACATTCTTTAAGGCATTACATTTACCTACTACAATGACTCACAAGTCAGGGAAGGACAATATGAAATGGATGAATATCCAATCTTTAATATTCTCCCTTGTGCATATGCCTAATGATATAGTCTTTCATTACATATCACTGGATTACAGAGTCATTCACACTCTCGCTCTCTGACTATTAATGTTCTCTGTTGGAAAAGAATTCACTCAGCTCCATTCCCATTGAAGTCTATAGCATAACTTCTATTGGGGAGGCACTCACTGGCAGGACCGCCAGCGGGTGGGAGGAACTGGGGGGAGGAGGAGGCGCTTATAACAGAGGTTGACGGTGGGTGCTCAGCACCCACCATTTTTTTCTGTGGGTGCCTATGCGTTCAGGATGAAGTTAGCATCATTTCAGTACAGAACTTTATGGGTTATGTCGGTAGCAGGGCATAAGGCTTTTATTATGAAGCAGTGAGGTGGAATGTGAGAGGATTATAATGCTTTAATGATGATTATGTGTAGGTTGAGATGGCATCCTATGAGTAAGTGGAGTTCTAAAAGGCTGTGAAATGGCTTAGAAATTGCACACGTGTAATTCTTTTTGAGGAATTGGCTAAGTGTGTATACTCCAGGATCTGGAACCACCTGAATCTTAGAGTGCCATGGGCCAGTGTGACTATGTGCTATTGAGGAATTGGCTGAAGAGGGTAGAGGGAAGGTGGTGTGAGCAACTTCTGTTTTCCTTTTTGTTCTTCAATAGTGGTAGATGGAATCCTGTGAGTGAGAGTGAATGGGTTGTAAAAGGAGATGAAAAGCTTGTACATACGACCTGTCACCAAGCAACCTTAACTCTGTGTCAATGAAGGTTGGGGGTATTTTTTTGCCAATAAATAAATATTTTTATGTGCATGTATTTTCCAGGAAGTTAAGGAGTGTGAACAGAGGTGGTCTTAGTTTTATAGGGCTTTGTGGTGAAGTATGTTTTCAGCAAAGACTTGAAGAAGGTTCAGCATAGGCAGACCAGATCAGGGAGGGGATTCAAGTTCTATGGGAGAGGCCCCCGAGATTGCAATTAGTTTTGTGGATTGGGTGGAGCTTAGGTGGCCAGAAGGATGGTGTAAAGTGATGAGAGCAAAGAGGCCTTTTGTATGGTGCATTGAAAGGACCAACAAAGAGCTTGCATATAGCTAGGAAGGATTTGAAGTGGGGAAAATGTAGTGCCATAGAAAAATGGAGGCCATATTTTCACTGGTTGTTTATTTATGCAGAATTTAGTGACATCCACATCAAGGAACATGTTTAAAATAATGTCATATTCAATTATTTATTCAAGGAAAAGTTAGAATGAGTTATCATTCCAAACTAGGCCACGGGCAGCATGCTATTCATGTAGCTCCTACGCGAGAGAGGCCTGCAGGGCCATGCTAGGAAGAACAAGAAAAAAGAGGAAGTGAAACTCAGGGCTGATGAAGGTGTGAGGAGACACCTGGACTTCAACGTGATTGGGAGAAATAAAGGAACTTTTCCCTTTTGTTGGTAAACTGTTGGACTTTCAGAGAAGCTTATTCTAAAGAGCATTCATGGCAAGTGAAGGCTTGGAAGAGCTTATGACTGACCCCATATCAGAGTGTCACTGTGATACGCCAGTCCCATAGATGTGTGGTCATGTGCTGGGTGTACCATATGCTTAGAGGCAAGAGGTTTAGATGCTATGAGTGGGTTCGTCAAGCTGTAGCCCTTGGTGAGTTCAAAAGCCCCACTCACACTTCAGATAGCAGATTGAGGCATGTCAGAGTTTCGTTTAGACTAAATGCATAGAAATGACATTTCCAAATCAATTTTTTGTCTTCGTTCTGCAAAAAGTTTTGATATTTTGACTGTCTCAATTTGGGGACAATATTGATATTTTTCATGGGATGGAATTTCCATTTTTCAATCAGTTCTACAAAATGTTTTGGGGTGTTTGCCAAGCTCTGTTCACCAAGGGCACCAGTTACAAAAGCCTGGTAAACCAGTAGAACTACATGTATCATTGGGTGGAATTTATTGGATTAGAGCCCTGTAATTGGAAGTGTGCACATAACAGGACATATTCTATGAATCAGGGCTACTTAAAAAAGGATGTTTCATCATTTCTTCCCTGCAGTGAGTATTGTCCATGTTTCCACTGGATCATGCTTTGATTTTCAGGACTGATTAAATATCTTCTGCTTTCAACTCTGTAGAAATGCTTTTAATAACTTTTGCTCTTGATATTTTGGTGAGAAATTGAGTTATTTCTTGAATTCCTTTTCTAACAAATTTAAAGACATAACAGAAAGGGAATAGTTTTTCTACTGCTTTTATGTATCCCTGAAATGACATGTTATTGATGATAACAACACAATACTGTATTTCCACATTCAAATCATGAAAGTTAACTCTCATGGGCTCATTTTCACCCTGTGTGCCTGGCAAGGGATGCTGTAGGAGTGATCTAACTGGTATTCTCTGCTATCAATCAGTTTCAGTATGGCAATTCTAGTATCTACCAGCTTGGGAAGGGGGAATCTTTAATGTCTTCTATGGCATAGCTGTTGGATGCCAGCAAACTGCTGGACTGACTGGCCTATTAATTGACATATTTACACAGTCTCCATGCCTGTAGTTATTTTATTTCTGAATCCTGAACCTCTTCAATCCTCTCAGATTCATAACTACTAGTCAGGTTAAGGCAAGGAATTGTTATCCTCACATGACAAAATGATGCTTCTTATCAGGGAGATAAGACATGGCAAAAATAACAGACAAAGCAGATGTGTTGCTGATTTGGATTTTATATTCTGCTTTGAAATGGAAATAAAATTAAATTGAGAAAAGCAAAAACTGAATTCTATTTAGATTACCTTGTTGAAAAGGCTGATGAGTCTGAGAACATTTGGAAAGGAATGAAAGAACTTTTTGTAAAGCTAGAACGACTCATATTAATGAATGAAAGATTGGGCTAACTTGTAACAGACAAAACAAATAGTTAAGGGATTAAATAATCATCACTCTTCCTGTTAACAAATTTGGGAGAATACTGACCCTTTGAGAACTTAAGTTTATGGGGTTTTATCTGATCAATTTTCTTTTTGTTACTGTGCATTTTAATGAGGTACTAAAAATAATTAATTGCCATGTAATCAGACTGATGCATGAGATTCTTATTTGCAGCTACAATCCTTGACAGCCTATTCAAGATTTATTCAGTATATGTAAGTGCCTGCTGAACCCCCAAACCATTTGGAAGGCATTTCATATCACATCAAGGTGGTGTGATGTTTTCTCAGATTTAAATAATTATAGACCCTCAGCTGTTTTAATGCCATTAGCTAATATTTGCAAATGTTTGGTGCGTAGACAGATCAATGACTTTATTAATTTAAACATATTACTTCTCCCCAGCCTCCATTTCAATCTGGTTTTTGTTTAAAGCACTCCATAACCTCCGCCTTATTCTAGGTTAAATGTGATATTAATCAAGCAGTGGATAAAGGCCACATAATATGACTGAAGCTGTGTTTATTGGCTTTAGTGAAACGTTTGATTTGGTCACACATTCTTTGCTCTTAACAAAGCCTCAAAATAATGCAATATGGGTTTTATGTCAATCCCTAAACTAGTTATCATCATATTTAAATAATAATGGAAAACAACTATAATCAAGATGGTGGCATATGTTCTGATTTTAAACGGTCTTCTGCAGGTGTTCCTCTAGGGTTTGCTTCTTCTATTGCCCTAGTTATTTTCTTTTGAAATGCCATATTCAATTTATGGAGACAAATACAATATTTCATTACAAAAGATGCAGTTCTTTCTGTCCTAGCATTCCTTTTCACACAAAAAAGCCTTTAATGATAAAATACACTTTGTTTATTGCAGCATATGCAAAACATTTTATAAAGAAAGGAATAGTGAAAAGTTTTCGTAAAGGGAGATAAAAGTGATATATGAAGACAGAGTGGAATGAAAAGAAAGGCAATAGACCGGAAAGCAGGCAGATATGCAAGTAAACTACCTTGCAAATTAGTTAAATGTCATTTGGAGATTAGCTAATAAATTGTCAGTTAGATGGGATATAGTGTTTTGATTCAGCATGCTGATATTATGGGCTTCATCCACTGTCTTGCACTTTGTGTAGCCATTGGTCACTACTGCTAAAATGGTGTCAAGTTAGGCTGAAGCAACCAGAGTTTTTGTTGGGTGAAGAACATTTTCTCTAGGACTCTACTGGGTGAAATGGTCGCAGGTGACATGATATAGCAAGGGAGGAGAGATACTGCCTCTAGGAGCAAGAGAAGGGTTTGACCATGGAATTCTTCCTTTGTGTTGGAAGAGCAAGGGGAAAAATGTGAAGTCATTTTGCAGAGCATTGATATATCATGTATAAACTTGCCAGCAGTATAACAGATGTGTTAAAAAGCATTATCATCTCTATGAAGAATGTAATCATTAGAGCTTGAAGAAGGGTCATGCCTCCCACAGAGACAGTGGGTGAAAAGGCTAGTGTTCACTTTGGTCATGAACAAATTCGTGTTGTGCCTGCAGGGTAAGTTTCAGGACTTTGTTGTGACTTGGTCTCCATGTCCATTTTATACTTACATGGACAGTAATTTCCCAAATGCCGGGAGACCCAAAGGTTAACATAATTTTCTGTTTGTATAATAAAGTTTCTGCAATTTATAGCCGCTTATGAGATCCCATGGGTAATGACTCAGTTCATTATGATGAGTAAGTTTGATTAACAATATAATGGTTTTAAAGTGCTAACACCTTTTTTTCATTTTTCCCCTTCTGGCCAAGATCCGGTGGCTGGATGCTAAAGTTAGAGAAAACCAAATTGCAAATAAGCTGCAACCTTTTTAACACTAGGAGAATTAACAGTTGAAACATGTCATCAAGAGATGCTGTAAATTCATTGACACTTTTAGTTGTTAAATCAGCAGATATGCTGTATTTCAAGCACAAGTTATTGTGTTTGATACTGTTCACTTACATGGGAAGGAAGGATACACTGGTCTACAATTTTTGAGAGGTCGTCTGCTTCAGAGATAAAATGTGCTATTTATTATGTATTTCGATGTGCTGAATTCAAATATGACAATTAAAACAACTGATTGGCTACTGTTTCTAAGATATTTAAGTTTTTACATTTTATGTCTATGTATATTGTATAGCTAGTAGAGTTTTAATCATAAATTGTAAATCTAGGTCTTTTCATGTGTTTATGGTTGCTTTACATGATAATATTTCACCTGTCCTGTTTATGTAACACTTCAAAAATCAGCAAAAGGGTTATATAAATAAAATGTATTATGAAACAAAAGGCAAAAAACTATTATGTACATAGTTTAGTCCTATTCAGTGTCTACTCAGCGCTTCTTGGCTTGTCTCTTGTATTCATTAAATGGAGCATCTGTTGTCACTGTCCAGCAATAGTCTGCAAGCATTGATGGGCTCCATTTGCCCTGATAGCGTTTCTCCATTGTTGCAATGTCCTGGTGAAATCGCTCGCCGTGCTCGTTGCTCACTGCTCCACAGTTCGGTGGAAAAAAATCTAGATGAGTGTGCAAAAAAATGTATCTTTAGTGACATGTTGCAACCAAGGCTTTTGTATGCCTTGAGGAGGTTTTCCACCAACAACCTGTAGTTGTTTCTGAGAAAATTTATTGCCAGTAACTGGAAGGCTTTCTATGCCGTCTTTTCCTTTCCACGCAGTGCATGGTCAAATGCATCATCTCAAAGAAGTTCACGAATCTGAGGACCAACAAAGACACCTTCCTTTATCTTAGCTTCACTTAATCTTGGAAATTTTCCACGGAGGTACTTGAAAGCTGCTTGTTTTGTCAATGGCCTTGACAAAGTTCTTCATCAGACCCAGCTTGATGTGTAAGGGTGGTAACAAAATCTTCCTTGATTCAACAAGTGGTGGATGCCGAACACTTTTCCTCCCAGGCTCCAATGACTGTCGGAGTGGCCAATCTTTCTTGATGTAGTGGGAATCTCTTGCACGACTATCCAATTCGCAGAGAAAACAGCAGTACTTTGTGTATCCAGTCTGCAGACCAAGCAAGAGAGCAACAACCTTCAAATCGCCACAGAGCTGCCACTGCTGTTGGTCATAGTTTATGCACCTCAAAAGTTGTTTCATGTTGTCATAGGTTTCCTTCATATGGACTGCATGACCAACCGGAATTGATGGCAAAACATTGCCATTATGCAGTAAAACAGCTTTAAGACTCTTCTTCGATGAATCAATGAACAGTCTCCACTCATCTGGATGGTGAACGATGTTGAGGGCTGCCATCACACCATCGATGTTGTTGCAGGCTACAAGATCACTTTCCATGAAGAAGAATGGGACAAGATCCTTTTGATGGTCACGGAACATGGAAACCCTAACATCACCTGCCAGGAGATTCCCCTGCTGTAGTCTGGAGCCCAACAGCTCTGCCTTACTCTTGGGTAGTTCCAAATCCCTGACAAGGTCATTCAGTTCACCTTGTGTTATGAGGTGTGGTTCAGAGGAGGAGGATGGGAGAAAAATGTGGGTCCTGTGACACTGATGGTTCAGGACCAGAAGTTTCATCCTCTTCCTCGTCTGACTCAAGTGAGATTGATTCCGGTGCATCAGGAACCGTCAGTCCTTTTCCGTGGGGTTCTGGGCGTATAGCTGATGGAATGTTTGGATAATGCACAGTCCACTTTTTCTTCTTTGACACACCTTTCCCAACTGGAGGCACCATGCAGAAGTAACAATTGCTGGTATGATCTGTTGTCTCTCTCCAAATCATTGGCACTGCAAAAGGCATAGATTTCCTTTTCCTGTTCAACCACTGGCAAAGATTTGTTGCACAAGTGTTGCAGCATATGTGTGGGGCCCACCTCTTGTCCTGATCTCCAATTTTCCAGCCAAAATAAAGGTGATAGGCTTTCTTAACCATAGTGGTTATACTGTGCTTTTGTGATGCAAAAGTCACTTCACCACAAACATAGCAGAAGTTATCTGCACTGTTCACACAAGTACGAGGCATCTCTGCTCACTTTGATTTTGCAAAGGGACACATTTCTGTTTAGCCAAACACGGACAAATAAGAGAGCACGACACTGTATGATTTCTAGAGCTGATATAGGGCAATTTGTTCAGCAGAGTGATGTAAGCTTCATTATAATTGCATCATCCATGACGTCTAGGAATAACATGATGCAATTCGTATCATGTATGACGCAATACCAGCTTCAGATTGCATCATTCATTGTTTTGCCTAAAAAGCAAGTACTATCTAAACCCAATCACAGATTTATTCATAGATCCAGTTAAAGATGTATTTTAGTCATTTCTGGTTTAAATTGAGATCCTTCCCTTTATAACTCACTCATCCTCTGCCATTCCCAGGTTAAGGGTCATATATATTGATCCAATAGCATATCTTGAAAACTAGAGCCAATCAACAATTTTAAGCATCATTTTCGTTCTCAGTGACCCAGAATTAGTAAAGTTTGACTACATTTATTTCAGAAGCATTTTGGCTGTAGAGCAGTGTTATTTCTTCCTTTATAGGAGGGTGAAACTGTATGGCCTGTCTTATTCAGTATGTTGAAGATAGTGGACCCTTCTTGCAATATAATCTATTGTATTGTATGGGGATAGCTCAGTGGTTTGAGCATTAGCCTGCTAAACCCAGGGTTGTGAGCTCAATTGTTGAGGGGGCCACTTAGGGATCTGGGACAAAAATCAGTACTTTGGTCCTACTAGTGAAGGCAGGAGGCTGGACTTGATCTTTCAGGGTCCCTTCTAGTTCTCGAGATAGGTATATCTCTTTATATTATTATATCTTTTGGAGAGTTTTGTGTGTGTTTTCTATTTAATTTTAATTATTTATTGTGTATTAATTCAATATTAAGTGTGTTCTGAGACTAACAAAACTAAGTTTGACTGTAATGCTAGCTACTGTAACTCTTCTAATTGTTTTGAGTATTGTGGGACACCTACTTGGATGCTTCTATATATGTTTTTGAATAACAGAAGTACACTTCCTTTTCCCTTCAATAAAATATATTTTTAAAAAATTGGGAAGGAGGGACATTGTTTTGTAAAAAAAACAGCTTCCAAATATTTTCTGGAAGAAAATCTGCCTCAAAGATTTTCAGAGAATGCACAGCTAATCTCTGCAAAATTTAATAGCATCTATGCAGTGACCTGTTTGGCGAAGCTCCTAAAAATACCCTGCAAAAGCAGTTGCCACATTCCATCAGGTGTTCAGACCAGGTAGTATAGTGCTTGGATATTATAAACCGAATTTCCTTTACAAATGCAATTACTCTACGGATTTTCATTGTCCAGAGGCATTTACCTGATAGGAGGTTCTTTGATGTTGGTCTGTTGGCTAAGGGGTGACTTGATTACAGTCTACAAGTATCTACATGGGGAACAAATATTTAATAATGGGCTCTTCAGTCTAGCTGAGACAAGTATAACAATGGCTCTTGTTATAGCTAGACAAATTTGGATTGGAAATAAGGAATACATTTTTAACATTGAGAGTAATTAACCATTGGAACAACTAATCAAGGGTGGTGGTGGATTCTCCATCACTGGCAATTTTTAAAATCAAGAAGCGATTTTTTTCTAAAAGAGGTGTTTTAGGAATTATTTTGGGAAAGTTCTATGGCCTCTGTTACACAGGTCGGACTAGATGATCACAATGGTCCCCTGTGGCCTTGGAATCTAGGCATCTCAGTGTCATTTGATTTTGCCTCATTTAGAAGGATTTTTCCAACAAGGCTCTGAGTTGCTGCGCTGATTTCAGAGCTCGGAGTATAACTTTTAAAGGATAAATTAATAATGCAAATGACATAGTAAAAATTAGAGATCATCAAAAAAGAAGTATTTTCTACACACAAAAAATAGAAAAAATGAAAAAATGGTTTTCAGTTCTTCATTGAAAAACAACAGTTTTGAGGGAAACAAAAATTGAATTAAAAAAACCCCAAATGCCATTTTTATTAAAAAAAATATATTATAGTTCTGATGGAAATTTTTTGCCCAGCTTTAATAATAATGTCTCGGATTCAATTCAAGTGAGCCAGGAAGAAATAGATAGGCCTATTTTTGCTTTCATGGTAGTTGTGCCTTTGTCAGCTGCTGCAGTTCTTTAAATGTATTTTCAGAATGTGCACTGCTGGTTGCACCACAGGCCTAATTATTGTTTAAATGTCCTGTTTAACTCTTCAAATGGATCTAGCCTACAATCCACACTGTACTGTAAACATGAGTATACAATTGCTGGACAGGGGTTTCACAGCATCCATACTACATTATGTAGACCTTCTGACACGGGGTCTGTGGCTTAACCTGCATCCACACTGCAAAATGACAGGGCTTGGACCCCCTAGCCGAGTCAGACTGATTTATGTGTCAACGGAAGTGAGGCTTGGGCTCAAACTCAAGTTAGAGCCCATACTTAGTGTGCAGTGTAGACATACCCCTTGCGGATATTCAGGGAACAGGGAAACAGCCTCCTTCCATTGTTTTCTTTCATTCATACCTGCCCACTCCTGGTAGATAGGACCATGAAAGGGAGAAGAAGTATGGCCCAGTGATAGTGGTACTAGCCTGGGACTTTGGAAACCTGCCATAGACTTCCCATGTGACCTTGGGCAAGCTACTCTGTATGCCTGAGGTTCCCAACTGCAAGATGGGATAATAGCACTGCCCTACCTCACAGGAGTGTCCAATTAAAGATTGTGAGTTGCTCAAAACTATGGTAATGGGGGGAGTGAGTGAGTTACCATGTAAGTATCTCAGGCCAGCATTACTATACAGCTATAGTTATGCCAGTAAGATTATACTGATATAGTTATACCAACATAACTTCCCATGTAGACACTCTTATTTGGAATACGAGTGTCTTTTTTGGTTTAGCTTAATTCTAAATTGAAAAAGGCCACTTTTGTTCCAAATGAGTGTGTTCACACAGGAAGTTACACCAGTATTGTGATAGTGGTATAATTATACCCGTATAGTGATACTAGTAAATTTCCCCATGTAGACAAGGTCTTAGTTAGGCCATATCAAAGCCACACTAAATACCCTATTTTGACCTTCCCTGTGCCTATGGAGTTTATGAACTACTCCAATGAGGTTGAAAGAGTTTATGAAAGTAAAGAACATATAAAACCTATATCTAATATTTTAAAGTGCTTTCTAAAAAAAATTGTCTACAGACATCAGAGTATCATGATCACTGAAACAGACGGAGGCTTCTCTGTGGAATTACTGTCAACAAATTAAAATGTGATATCAATGATGTAAAAACTTTCAGACGCTGCAATACTCATGACATACCGATATCACTGTTAGGTGGACAGAGAGCAGGGATGCTGGGTCAGAGTTAAGGTTGTTTGCCAAAGTTCAAAGCTTTCAAACTCTTTTTTTAAATAGCTGAAACATTGTAATAATGCCGCTTTAAATTAGCTTATATATATTTACAACCTTAATCTTGATTGATTGATTGCTTTGGGACTACACTGTGGCTTGGATGTCCCTAAGCCCTAATTAGCACAGGTACTAATACAATTATCTGCAGGGTCACTTCACATACTTACATGCTTGCAGACAAGCCACCATATCAAATTAGCTCATTTATAATCATGTGATCGGTTTCTAATTAGTTCACCCTAGTTAATGGTTTCTTAAAACGGTCTTCTTTTAATTATCTTTTCAGAAACTACTTTAAATAATTATTTAGAGTGGCTAAATATACAATTTATTTTCTGGCACATTGCTGGTGGTGTGAGATATACAAACTTCATTAACTATATAAAATTTGCAGCCTCTTTGAATACTTTCAGACACTGAAGCTACAGAAATCTCACATGATAAAATAATGTAACACATCCATTATATGGCTGCTGTTCACCAAATCTGACATTTACTGCTCCAAAATGAATTTAAAAGTAGGTAGTTTTATGTCTTTCTAGGAAAGTAAAACTATCAATCTTATTGGAGCCCACACATGGTATTCTATGAACTAGTATCTAATTTGAATAAAAAATGTAAATTGGACCACTGCCTCATATAGAAACAAACAAGAGCAAATGTTTTTTGTTTGTTCTTGCGTGATAATCATGAATATTCTTAATTAAACTGTAATAAAGTTTTTAATTGGCTTATTGTGTATAACACTTACTGTAAGTTTAATATTTCACCTGAAAGATTTACAAAAGCCCTTTTTCTTTCTCTTCTTTGTACTGCAGTGGTTGCATGTGGCTAAATACAAGAGTATTATTATATATACACATGTCCTCCCAGAGGGTCTAGTAGCCAGGTTTTGGTGCTATTGATTCCCTATCAGGGAAAAGCCTTCCATCTGAAGACATTCAGATACCTTGGTGACTGGAGTGACAAAAGAGATGGAATGGAGTTTAACAGAATAGGCAGTATATGTAATGGTGTATCTAGCGTGTGGTGTGTAAGAAGAGCATGAAAATTGCCAGGCTTACACAAAATCCTTCCGATAAACAGTTAAAGAGCTTCTAATATACAGTTTGTCTAAAATAAATAAGTAAATAAATAAAGATTCCAGGTTGGGCTCTAATCAGGGAGCAGAGCATTAAAAAGTTGTCCTTCTAGTTTCTGCAAAGTAAGCATTTGCTTTTGAAAGAAAAGTAAACATGGAGAGGAGCCAACACTGAAATCCAAGCTGTCCCATTGTCTTGTAGCTCAACTCAAAGGGAGCCCAAGCTCCAGATAACCTCAGCTCAACTCCTCCTCCTTCCCTCTGGGTGTTATTTTACCTTGTTCTCTGACAGTTCTTCTTTTCACATGAAAATTGTAGGGGGGAAGAAAAAAATCTCTGAAACAAAACACTTCCCTATTCAGTACTGACAGTATGCTGTGAATAGAACATGCACAGTTTAAACTTGCCTCCGCACTTTGTACAGACGTACCCCATACTACTGAATCTTTCCATGTATGTGTGTATAAAAATGCTGAGGTTCCAACTTAAAGGCCAAATCTTGTGTGGTAGGAGTTATTGTACAACTAACCTAATTTTAAAATGGAGAGGCCAAAGACAAGAGGGGGATAAGAGAGGATGAGGAGGGGCCAAAACAAAAGGAAATGGAGATAGGAAGGAAAAAAGTGGAGAGAAGATGAGAAAGAAAACATAACTAAGGAGAAAAAGAGACAAGAGAAAATAGTGCTTTGTTTTATCCACATTTCAGTGACTCAGGCAATGAGGTAGACGCCTTCCCTTGGCGTTCTGAATGTTGACTGCAGTGCATACACAGTACCAATTCTGAAAAATGCCTGCTATAGTTTGTGCTCCAGTCTGAGACTGGTTACATCAGATCACATGTGGATATCAAATGAGAACTGATGTAGCTTCTGGATTTGGAAAATTCAGATTCTCCATGAATATTCCCAGCTTACTTATATATATATATATATATATATATATATATATATATATATATATAAAGTTAGACGAAATAAAGAATAACAACGTGTTATGAGCAGAGTTCACATCCAATAGTTGTCTGGTTGGCAGTAATGGCTGGCTTTCATATCTTATGCTTATTTTCCATTGTAAGGAGGAGTTCCTATTAAGGCAATTATTACTCCCAAGCTCAGAAAAGCCTCTTGCTTTTTTGACACCTTCTTTGCAAGGCTTCTTTGTTTCCATGGAGAAGTTTCATGCAAAGCCGCATTTTGTCAGCAGTTGGCACCTCTAATTATAGCTGACTGGATACTCCCAAAATTGACAAAGCTTTTTCCACCTTTTCGTTTCAAATCCAGTCATGCATTTCTGGAAACACCTGAAGTCTGATTCTGATCTCACGTACACTCCCATTTTACATTGTTGTAATCCCACTGACTTTAATGGAGTTACTCTTAATTTACGTAGATGGGAGATTTAAAACAGACATTTATATTCTAAATGAGATTTTTATTTCCAGACATTTTTAACTGACAGTGGTTGACAAAGTAGGAAATCTAATTGCCTTTTTACAAACTTGTGAAATAGCTGAATTCTGATTTCAGTCTGACTGGTGTAAAGTCAATGGAGTTCCTTAAATTTATGCTGGTGCAATTGACAGTACATTTTCCACAGAGTGTCTGATTTGGCGCTCAGGGAACTAATGTCCATCTTTTGGGTATTTTGCTATAATGATGGCAGATATGGAGTTATAATTCGTGCCACAACAGTGCATGTTGATCTTTTCTTAACCCTGAAGTGTTGATACAATTAATTCCTCACTGCCTGTTTCCATTCCTTTATGGATACATTAAGAGCTTTCAAGAAGTTTATTCAATGGTTTAAATTGTTAGATGCTTGAGGAACCTCTGGTGCTAGTGAGGGATGTGCTTCTGCCTACAGCCAGTGCTATAGAACACAGAGGATATTATGTCATATTGTTTGCAGTGTTGTTGTAGCCATGTCGGTCCCAGGACATTTGAGAGACAAGGTGGGTGAGGTAGTATCTTTTTTTGGACCAACTTCTGTTGGTGAGAGAGACAAAGCTTACGCAGAACTGAAGAAAAGCTCCGTATAGCTCAAAAGCTTGTCTCTTTACCGACAGAAGTTGGTCCAATAAAAGATATTACCTCTATTATGTCTCTCTATTATGTCACCTTGGCATATTCCATACACTTTAAAAACTGCCAGTGTTGTGGTTTGGTCAGATCCACTGCTTCATGAACAATGTTTGTGGAAATTAATGACTTAGAAAAGACACACACCCTGAAGTTTTAAGATTATCCTAAACTTTAGTCATGACTTTCAGGATAACAAACAGAAAAAAAAACAAAGATACCTATATTTTCAGGCTTAGTCCTCTGATGCGAATAGTAAGGGGGCATATGAGTGCCAAACTGGAAAACACAAAAATGAATGTTAAAATATGTGCACTGCACAAATTACACAGTGTGCATGACAAAAAATTCCATAATGGTCATGCGACATAAATTCCACAACGGACATAAGGAAAGTCAAGCATCAGTTTCACAAGATGACCAATAAAATCCGCATAGCAGTAAGCACTCACAAAAACAAAGACCTTATAAAATTGGAGGATTATTTTGATCTACATTTTGTATCCTTCTTTTAGGTGAACAAAAGCCTTTGTTTCTTATAAAACATACAAGGAACTAAATTCCTCTCATTAATTGGCTGAAAATATTAAAATTTGTCATCTTAAGGAAGCAGAAAAGAAAGCAAGGAATTCCAGTCACTTCCCAGAGACATTTGTAGTTTCATATAAGTTTTAAATTAATGGGGTGTATACCCAGGAAAAAGAAGGAACCAGAACAGTCTTTCAGCTTCACAACATTTTTTGGTTTTGCTTGAATGATGAGCAATTCATTTTTCATTTATATGGATGCTGCTTTTGTGGTTTTGAATTTGCCCACAGCTTACAGTTTTGAACCACGTGTTGTGGCATATGTTTGGCACACCTGTCTCCCTAGATATCTGTATGATCCCCATCACCATTGTATCTGAGAAGATCGCAAACATTAACACATTTACTCTCACAACACCCCTAAATTTTAGGGAAGCATCAGTATCCCCAATTTACAAAGGAACAAACTGAGGCACAGAAATGACTTGCCCAAGATTATTCAGGAAATCTAAGGCTACGTCTACACTACGGGGGGCAGGGGGGGAATCGATTTCAGATACGCAAATTCAGCTACGGGAATAGTGTAGCTGAATTCGACATATCTGATCCTACTTACCCCGTTGTGAGGATGGCGGCAAATCGACTACCGCGGCTCCCCCGTCGACGGGGCTTACTCCTACCTGGGCTGGTGGAGTACGCGCGTCGATTCGCGGATCGATTATCACGTCTTGACAAGACGCGATAAATCGATCCCCGAGAGATTGATTTCTACCCGCCGATCCGGGTGGGTAGTGAAGACAAGCCCTCAGTCATAGGAAGGAATTGAACCCAGCAGACTGCCTCTCCAGAACCTTAACCACAAAACCCTTCTTCCTCTCTAATGTGCCATTTCCCCTGTATCACAGAATTTGTGATGCACAAATTGTGGGATTTTTGTGCGTGTTTTCTGAGTGTTTTGCACTCTTAGCACAACCATAATTTCATCTTCATATAAGAAGTGCATTTGAAAACCTCATAGCTTTGCATCTGGATTTTATACAAACCTGGAAAAGGTCAGCAATTCTGGTAAAATGGAATTAAGCCAAATAGCTCTGTATTTGTATTGATTTTTACATTTCCAATGCCTGCATGAGTAAAGATAACATAAGATCTAATGTTTGCAATATTTCCACCATTTGGAACTCAATGAAAAGACCAGGTCTCCCTGTTTTTGTCCCCATAAATGGGTTCTTAGAGCATTAAAAAAATCCTTGAAAAATACTGACAAAAATACAAAAAAATAGAAGTAGAAATACAGGTTGACAGGCACTCCCCAAGAAATCCTGTAATAGTACTTCACATCGGCCACTAGTAAGTCAGAGAAAATATTTTTTTTCCTTAAAGTACATGTATACTAGTAACAGAACACATGTCCAGGTCTGTGCTTGTGCCATAACCTCCCCATTGTCCACATCTAAACTTCAGCAGCATATATCTGAAGGTGAATACAGTGTGAGTAAGCTAGCATGCCTGATGACGGGGGTACGTATATTCCTCGGGCTGTGGCTCAGCCCTGCACCCATGCTACTGTGCAGGGTGGACAGGGGCAAGGAGCATGTACTAGATTCTGCATTTCAATGGTCCTCCAGCTCCATTACCAAAATGTAGTGAACCCTTTCCTGACTGACCCTCACCCAGTCTGTGAGCATAAGATGATAAGAACAGCCATACTGTGTCAGACCAAAGGTCCATCTAGCCCAGTATCCTGTCTTCCGACAGTGACCAATGCTAGGTGCCCCAGAGGGAATGAACAGAACAGGTAATCATCAACTGATCCATCTCTGGTCGCCCATTCCCAGCTTCTGGCAAACAGAGGCTAGGGACACCATTCCTCCCCATCCTGGCTAATAGCCATTGATGGACCTATCCTCCATGTAGGTTCCTGTGTCCCTGTTGCCACCCTTCACAACTTCTCCCAGAGCTACAGGAACATTTACCAGCACCTGGAAATTTCACAGAGGCATTCATTGGACTCAAGACCAGTGCCAGGAATGCATGAAACACCTGAGACAAAGGGCTCCAACAGTTACTCTGGGAGGGGTCCTTGGACATGCCTGTTCTATGATAAGCTGGACTGGGTGCTCTCCAGGGTGCCCAGTCCAGAACCTGAAGTGGTTCTTGACTCCCTCCCCCCCCCCGAGATCCCCAGCTTCATCATCCAATGGGGTGCTGATGAGAGTCAGGGGAGGAGGCAGCAGGAGAAAGAGAAGCGTGTAAATTTGCACCTCTGCCCAGTGGAACTGGTTGAACAAACCTGCACTGAGGAGCCCAAGGAGGACCTCAAGCATCAACAGGAACTGGAACTTGAGGCAGGTAAATTACAATGGACCTACCCTCTCACCCCCCAATATCCTTCTTGCTCCAGTGTTACATACTGTTCCAAACTGTTTTCTTCATTTGAAAATCTAATGCACCCCTTGTCTTTGAATTGGCAGGACCTTCGGCTGCTGAGAGGGAAACCATTCCACGAGGAGGGCAGGAGCAGTGTCCCTGGGAGAGCAGAGGCAGATGGAGAAGGACCCTAAAGGACCTGCTCATTGGCATGGATGGAAGGAGCGAAGAGCAGTTTGAGGGGCATGGGAGGATCAGGCTCTCCAGCAGGAGGAAGCACTGACAAACAGGTTCCTGGAGCAGAATGCACACCACAGGGAAAGGGAGCTTGCCCAGGGGGAACAGGAGCGTGCCCAGATGCTGACACTCAACTGGTGGCTGAATGAATTTGGGACCCACCTGCTAATATGGCCACTGCTGCTCTCCAGGAACTGGCACCAAGGTGCTGCTGAGGAGGAGGCCCACCCCCTGGTAGTGACTGGGAGGAGTCTGCAGAACTCCTGGCACCCCACCCCCAGCCGACACCTGAAACTTCTCACAGGAGAAATCTATAGAATCATAGAATAATAGGGTTGTGTAACAATGTGGACTCACCCCTGCGGTGCCTCCTGCTGGTTGTCTCCGGGAATTAGCTCGTTTCCAGCCTTGGAGCACCCTCTGTAGGCCGGTAATCTGTCTTGCCACTGGCCCCATGTCCCTCCCAGGACCCCGATGCCCCTTTCACTGGGTGCTGCCCCCTGGCAGTACCCCCACAGTTCTGGGTCTCCCCCTCCCAGGGGATCCGTCACCCACTACCCCCACTTCACCTCAGTCTTGGCTACTGCCCAGTCTCCATCTAGCCCTATTCACTGGGGCAGACTGCAGTATCAGCCACTCATCACAGGCAAAGGGGTTTGGACCAACTGCCTCTGCCTATCCATGGGCTGCCCCCTGCAACCCCCAGTACCCGTTGGCCTTCTGCTAGGGCCCAGCTCCTTGTTCTGTCATCTACCACCACTGAAAACAGCCGAGCTCCATCCTCTTTGGAACCCCCCTTCAGGTAGTTGAAGGCTGCTATAAAATCCCCCCTCCCTCTTCTATTCTGAAGACTAAACAAGCCCAGTTCCCTCTGTCTCTCCTCATAAGTCATGTACCCCAGCACCCTAATAATTTTCATTGCCCTCCACTGGACTCTCTCCAATTTGTCCACATCCTTTCTGTAGTGGGGGGCCCAAAACTGGATGCAGTACTCCAGATGTTGCTCACCAGTGCCGAATAGAGGAGAATAATCACTTCCCGCGATCTGCTGGCAATGCTCCTATTAATGCAGTCCAATTAGACTTCTTGGCAAAAAGGGCACACTGTTGACTCATATACAGCTTCTCGTCCACTATAATCCCCAGGCCCTTTTCTGCAGAACTGCTGCTTAGCTAGTCGGTCCCCAGCCTGCAACAGTGCATGGGATTCTTCCGTCTGAAGTGCAGGACTCTGCACTTGTCCTTGTTGAACCACATCAGATTTCTTTTAGCGCAATCCTCCAATTTATCTAGGTCACTCTGGACCCTATCCCTACCCTCCAGCATATCTACCTCTCCCCCCAGCTCAGTGTCATCCGCAAACTTGCTGAGGGTACAAACCATCCCATCATCCAGATCATTAATGAAGATGTTGAACAAAACCGGCCCCAGGACAGACTCCTAGGGCACCCTGCTTGATACTGGCACCCTGCTTGATACTGGCTGCCAACTAGATATTGAGCCATTGATCACTACCCGTTGAGCCTGACGATCGAGCCAGCTTTCTATCCACCTTATAGTCCATTCATCCAATCCATACATTTTTAACTTGCTGGCAAGAATACTGTGGGAGATCGTATCAAAAGCTTTACTAAAGTCAAGATATATCATGTCCACCACTTTCCCCATATCCACAGAGCTAGTTATCTCATCATAGAAGGCAATCAGGTTGGTCAGGCATGACTTGCCCTTGTGAATCCATGTTGACTGTTCCTGATCACCTTCCTCTCCTCCAAGTGCTTCAAAATGGATTCCTTGAGGACCTGATCCATGATTTTTCCAGGGAGTGTGGTGCGGTTGACTGGTCTGTATGTAGGAGGGGAACCATGAGCAGTCTCTGAAGGCAGCACAAGTCCAGCCACCAAACACCACATAGAAGACGCTCCCTGTTGTCCCCCCAGAAAATTGCCATTCTCTGCCTTGTCAAAGGGAGGGGGAGGAGAAGGGCAAGGAGATGGATTCTAAGACATGAATGTGTGCCTGGTGTTCAGGGAGTAAGATCCAGTGTGTGTTCATTTGCTGTCCCTTTTAAAATAGTTTAAATTGCATGTTATGTGTATAACTTTTAATACATGTTACTGTTTCCTTGACTTTCATACGGTCCCTCCTTCCTCACTGTGATGAATAGGACATTTATTTTTTTTCTTTCAGGTTTGGGATGGGGCCCCACAGTTCAAAGAACATGACTTTAATTTGTGTTACTCTTTGATGCCATTGGACTGCAAAGAATTCTCTCCCCTGCCCCGTTCATGGATATCTAAATTCCAAAGAATACATTGGAGAGATGGGAAAACTGAAATGTGCTCAGAATGCACTGGTAGTATTAACAGCAGTAGGTGTCACAACAACACAGGAAAAGCTTCAATAAACGTCTTGGTTCATATACAGAACAAGCAAACAATTAAATTAACAGTAAAGACATCAGACCTCCCTACCCCATCCTCAGCAAACCTTGACTGGTTTAAACCTCGGGGGTAGTCATGCAAACTAGCTGATAAGTACAGCTATCAACACAGTTAGTCAGCTGTAAAAAGAAAGAACATTTAAAGCCCCGCCCAACCTCTCAGAGAACCGTTTTAAAGGTTGTGGTATTTGGGGGCTCACCCAGACTACCAAGGGGTTCTGTCACTGCCTGCCTTGTAACCCTGGGGTGCCTTATGGCTGAGATGGCTTGGAGTCCTGACACCAGTAGCCAGCCCATAAGCAAAAAGGTCTGATCCTGGCCTCCATCAGCCTAGTTACTCCTTACAAGGAACAGGGTGACACCAACAGCCCTTCTGCTCCCAAGTCTTCCCCAATCCGTCCTTCTGGAGTTCTTAACTACCAGACACTTGGACTTTCCCCTCTGGTTCATCACCCCCAAAGGCGTGAAACCTTTCCTCACATTATCCATTCTGTTCAGCACACAAACTACACACAGTTTGTACAATAGAAACCCGCTTGGAGTAAAAATAAAATGTTTATTTAATAGAAAAATCACAGATTCAAAGATGAAATAGCAAGGGAAGCAAGCAGCTACCAGTTCCACAGAAAATAAACATAAAGACCCAATTTCAGGATTTACACTTTTATATTAGATAAATTCCCTTTCCTCATGCAAGTTACCTATTGCCTTTGAATAATTTCCCAGCATGTCTCCTAGACCAAGGGCAGGATTGAGCATTCACAGACAGACCCCTATTATGAAGATATCCTATCTCCTAGAACTGGAAGGGACCTTGAAAAGTCATTGAGTCCAGCCCCCTGCCTTCACTAGCAGGACCAAGTACTATTTTTGCCCCAGATCCCTAAGTGGCCCCCTCAAGCATTGAACTCACAACCCTGGGTTTAGCAGGCCAGTGCTCAAACCACTGAGTTATCCCTCCCCGCCCCCCCCACTGTCCCTGATGAAGTTTCAGACCTACTTCTTAAAGGGGCTTTTCCCTTTTTTCTTTCTTCTGAAGTGGTGACTCATGGGTGATATTATAGCTGGGTTGTCTCAGTGTTTTCCCATTAATCCTAATGGCCCATCATTAATCCTAATGGCCCTGTATTGTACAATGCTAGGTGATTGGAGCTAGTCTCCTCTGGTTGACAAGGCAGCCCCTCCCTGTCTGATTGCTTCACCACCCTGTTATGAGGTGATGCTGAAGTTGCAAACAGTTACTCTTAAAATTTTCTACGTGTATATGTGCAGACATTCATAACTATGATCTGTATACATATAATGACCATCAAGTTCAGAACATTATAAGCTTTCATAAAAAAGTTTACTTGATATATTTTTATGAAGTTGATTCAATTGCGGTGTAAACTCCCTCTTCCTCCCTTGGGGTGTTTGGATCCTGATTGTCACAAAGGCACTGAAACTAATTTAGTGCTCCCAATATTGTGGTCTTCAAAACAGGGGTTAAGTCACACAAAAGGATTGCATGATGATGGCAATAGGACTGGGTTGACACCTTCCACACCACAAACCCAAGCCTCAAGATGTTAACCTAGTGGAGGTGACCTGCCACAATTGTCTGTAATGAGTCAACAATTACAGAAACAAATGTCTACTTAGACAGTTAAAGACGTGCCATTTACAGGGGGACAAACCCTTCACAAAGATAGGTTGGCAGACAACTATGTGTCAGCGATCTCTCTTGTGCTGTTCCAGCAGTTGTACAGGGTGTGAGAGTGTCCCTTGGCACAGGCAGAAGTCACCATCTGCTTCCCTCCTGTTCCAGAATTTGCAGCTATACAGCATCCCAGATTTTGCTTGTCCCCTGGGAACCAAGACCAGTGTGCATGTGGATGGGATCCAACTGTCTGCAAAGGCTTTGCAGACTAGTCCTGTTCAGTGCCCTTTCTGTAAGGAAATACTTCCCTTTACCATCACATACCTCATGAAGGGAACAGCAGACCACTATTATGTGAACAGCATTGGCTGCACTGGCATGCAGAGGGGTGTGTTGGCATCACCAATGAGCCTTCAGCCTTCCAAAAGCTCACTCCATGACCATCCTGCAGCTACTCACTTTGTGGTTGAATTCCTTTTTCTTGGGTCGTTGATGTCAGAGTATGGTTTCATGAACCAAGTTAGATGCCAGTGGAGGGTGTGTGTGCAAAATAACTGTTGGCACTGACTCATCATAGAGAACCACATCATATCTTCTTCTGCCCTCAAGAACAATCTGAATCTCCTCAGCCTTCTGGTGTCATGAACCTGTCCTGTGTTTCCAACCCTGGTGTTCATGAACCTGCATCTGTGGTCCACTGAAGCTTGCAGAATGAGTGAATAGTAACCTTTTTGGCTCACATATTTACTCGTCCCTTTTTGATGGGCAAAGTATTGGGTTGTGGGTGCCATCGATGGCCCCTGCACAGTTCAGAAACCCCATCCTCTGAAATCCCACTATAATATTTGGTACTTGGGTTATGGCAACTATCAGTGGGGATATGACAGTATTGATTGCATCACAAACCTGTATAAATATCAGAGGGGTAGCCGTGTTAGTCTGGATCTGTAAAAGAAGCAAAGAGTCCTGTATCGGAGGGGTAGTCTGAATCTGTAAAAAGATACAGAGGGTCCTGTGGCACCTTTAAGACTAACAGAAGTATTGGAGCATAAGCTTTCGGGGTGAATGCCCACTTCATCAGACGCAAGTCTTAAAGGTGCCACAGGAACCTCTGTTGCTTTTTAAAGAGTCCTATGGCACCTTATAGACTAACAGATGTATTGGAGCATGAGCTTTCGTGGGTGAATACCCACTTCGTTGGATGCATGTAGTGGAAATTTCCAGAGGCAGGTATAAATATGCAAGCAAAAGTGAGTCAGGCTAGAGATAACGAGGTTAGTTCAATCAGGGAGGATGAGGCCCTCTTCTAGCAGTTGAGGTGTGAACACCAAGGGAGGAGAAACTGCTTTTGTAGTTGGCTGGCCATTCACAGTCTTTGTTTAATCCTGAGCTGATGGTGTCAAATTTGCAGATGAACTGAAGCTCAGCAGTCTCTCTTTGAAGTCTGGTCCTGAAGTTTTTTTGCTGCAGGATGGCTACCTTTAAATCTGCCATTGTGTGTCCAGGGAGATTGAAGTATTCTCCTACAGGTTTTTGTATATTGCCATTCCTAATATCTGATTTGTGTCTATTTATCCTTTTACGTAGGGACTGTCCAGTTTGGCCGATGTACATAGCAGCGGGGCATTGCTGGCATATGATGGCGTATATTACATTGGTGGACGTGCAGGTGAATGAACCGGTGATGGTGTGGCTGATCTGGTTAGGTCCTGTGATGGTGTCGCTGGTATAGATATGTGGACAGAGTTGGCATTGAGGTTTGTTGCATGGATTGGTTCCTGAGTTAGAGTTACTATGGTGTGGTGTGTAGTTACTGGTGAGAATATGCTTCAGGTTGGCAGATTGTCTGTGGGCGAGGACTGGCCAGCCTCCCAAGGTCTGTGAAAGTGAGGGATCGTTGTCCAGGATGGAATGTAGATCACTGATGATGCGTTGGAGAGGTTTTAGCTGGGGACTGTATGTGATGGCCAGTGGAGTTCTGTTGGCTTCTTGTATAATCTGTATAACCATTACTTCAAAGTTGACTTCCCCACTCTGAACTGGTTTGCAACTGACCAGTAGCTGTCAAATGATACCATATTCCACAGGTCATAGCCACCTGCTTCTGCATTGGTGTGGCTTTCTGACATTGAGTGCTCTGGAACTGGAGGGTTGGGCAAGCTCCCCACATAGTTCCATGAAGATCTGTTTCCACATTTAGAAGTTCTGAAGTCACTGCTCATCATCCTAGTTTTCCACAATGATGTGATCCCACCACAGCATGCTAGCTCTCCTGGACCAGAAGTGGTGATCCACCCATGGGCATACCCTGTCAGTAGCGGCAATCATTTGCTCCTAGATATTCCACCTAGTTTGGCAGGAGGAAGAGGTAAGCAGGAACTGCCATCAGCAAATGTGTGAAGGTGGAGGAAAGTACTAACAACACACAGCAAGATAGTTGCTAGAGTGTCTCCTGTGAGGCACCAGAACCCAGGGATACAGTATATACCTGTATCCAGCATAGCATATGTGGACCCTCATCAGGGTTATGGGGTACACACACAAACATGTGCATGGTCAACTACCCAAGTACGCGCACTAGAGTAGATGTAGCCTATGTGTTATTTTGTCTTGAAAAAAAAAAAGTTTTGATCAAAGTAGTTTGCTTTGATACAGTAGGATCCTATAACCCCTTAATTTAGTCCTGCTAATAACTGAACTTTGAATTTTAAAGGCATTCTGGAATGCACTATTGCGAGACTTCAAATTCCCACAAGAAATGCTCATATCATATGAATAGAGACGGGGAAGGAGTTTGTATGGACAATATTGTGGTGCACTCTGAGGCATAAATCTCCTATGGTATTTACATTTAAATCTTGGAAGGATGAGATCTTCAGGATTCAAGGGAGGGTTTACTGAATCCTGTTGTACCCCAAGTGGGCCATCAGTCAAGATTAGAGCAAGACCCCAGACTGGACTGGTAAAGGAGTATTTGGTCAGCTACTTCCTTACAGACATAGCCCTTAAAAGAAGACATAAGCTCCTTGGTGTGCCTCAAAAAAAGGAAAAAATCCACTTGATAGGGATAGCAAGCTTCTGAGACTCCCCCAAGAAGATAAAACAGATAGGAGAAGCAAGAATCGGTTTGGGGAATGGGTGGAGAGATGTGCAGAATTCTTCAAAGGTTCCGAAGAAGTGAGGTTTTAACTCACGAAAGCTTATGCCCAAATAAATCTATTAGTCTTTAAGGTGCCACCAGACTCCTTGTTGTTTTTGTAGATACAGACTAACACGGCTACCCCCTGATATCAGTCAAGTAAGCATCCAAACTTTTGTAAGTTTCTCCAAATCAAGTATTTTTAATATGTTTCACTGGATCTCCTGAGGTTCCTAGAGTGATCTTTCTTAACCTGTCCCATTTTTAATTGGCAAACATCTTTCAGTACTTGAATTCTCTAAAAGTTTTTTCTCCCACAATACCAAAAACAGAGACTTTCACTTCTATATTACACCTCTACCTCGATATAACACTGTTCTCAGGAGCCAAAAAATCTTACTGTGTTATAGGTGAAACCGCCTTATATTGAACTTGGTTTGATCCATCGGAGTGCACAGCCCCGCCCCCCCAGAGCGCTGCTTTACCACATTATATCCGAATTCGTGTTATATCGGGTCGCGTTATATCGGGGTAGAGGTGTACTTTAAATGTAACTAGATAGGGCAAAGTATTTTATAATAATCAGTGCCATTGTTGAGTTGCACAGGTTCTGCATTGACTTCTATAGTCTATAGAGCTGTCAAACGGAGACTGAACCGTAGCTGGTTTGGAACATAAGAACTTAATAAAAAATGATGTGTGCAGTGATGTGTCATTAAGAAATCCAAGGCAAAAAACCTCAGTATTTTCCCCAAGTATATATTTCTATTAGATCACTTTCTATTTAATAGTTTGTTTTCCGCATGGTTAAAAAGTATTGCTTATCTTCTAAAATACATTCCTTCTACATTATTTGAAAACTCATATTATTAGGCATGTGGTTGTTGTAAGTTATTCTAACACATTGTCAAGTCATAAATCAAAAGCATATCCAAGTGCACTATGAAAATCCTTAGTATTAGTAGTGTTTTTCTTTGGAATTACTTTGTCCTAATTACAAATCTTTCTACTGAAGTTTTGTTCAAGAAATGTGTGCTTTCATGTGTGTGTCCTACAGGCGGGGCTGGTAAAACTGCAGATTATTAAAGTTGCCTGACAGGTCCCATTTTAACACCCTGTTTTCAGTAGCTTATGAGTTCAAACTTTCACTGTTTAGGCTAAAATTCTCAATTCTGAGTGAGCAGCAGAGGGATAGTGGGACTGAGAACCAGTGGAGAGGGGACAAGGAGGGGAGGAGGAAGGGGAAACAACTCTGACAGGAGCTGGCGCATGTGGTGAGAACTGAGACTGGCTGGGCAGAGACTTGGCCAAAAAGCAAGGAGTAGTGGGACACTGAGATTAGATAAGGAGCCCAAGGAGGGAGATTGGGACTGGGAGACAGTGGAGATGGGGAATGTGGACAGAGGGGGCAGCTGGAGGTATGTGTGGGGGAGACAGAAATATCAGTGGCAGGAAAGGGATTGGCTGGGCAAGTGGACTGGGACTGGGAGTGAGGGGGCTTGGATGGTGAGAGTAGGAATGTTGGGCAAGGAGATTTGGATGAGATGAGACATCAGAGAAGTAGAGACTGTCTAGATGAGGAGAATGGGACTGGGATGAGAAGCCAATGGTGGGGAGGAGACGGGATTGGGACAGGGACAGATTGGAGGGGATGGAGCAGAAGGGGGGGTCACCGTTGGAGGGAACAGGCAGAAGAGTCTGTGCCCACAAGAGCACACTCCCCTCCACCGCCTGGAACCTGAATCTTGAGTCTCACCATTCCGCTGCTGTGCGCAGTGAATGTGAAATCCACTTGCAAAAGTGTCCCATTCCCTCTAGTACCAGTCCACATAGAAAACAAAAACCTGTTACAGCTACCAGTTACTCTGTTAGCTCAAATGGAAGCGGTCTGTGCAGTGGATCAAAGGGTTCGAGCCCTGTTGATGAATCAGCTGGGTGTTAATATGATGACACATGATGGAATGTTTCTGTTTTGTCAGTTTTTTTTTTAAAAAAAACAGGACAGTACACACACACACAAATTATATTAAAAGAACATTATGAAGTTTACATAGTCAAGCACTGGAAGCTTAAAAAGTGCCAGAATTAAAATTATATGTGCAACCTTAAAGTGTCTACATTATGATGCAGTCCCTAATTATATGATCCCATACTTTCCCCCCAGGACCTCTGTGTCATTCCATGCACAGCTGGACCTACTCTAGGGCTAAATCAGATTTGTGAACTCTAGTCTGTAGCTGTTCTTGTGGAAGGTGTGTGGTGAATGAGGCAGGGGATTGTAGGAAGAGAAAGGATAAGGATAGCCTCATGGTTAATGCCCATGTTGCCCTGGAGAATTGGATTCTCTCTCTGACTCCCACAGCATTCCTACGTGATGCTGGACAAGTCACCTAAACCAAATTTTTCAGAAGTGGTCACTAATTGTGCGTTCCTCATTTTCTGGGTGACCAACTTGAGACCTTGTTGTCTGGTTTACAACTGAAGTCAATGGGAGCTGTGCTTTGAACCTATAAAGTGCTCTATACTGCTAAGTATTGTGAATGGAGCAGGAATCCTGTGAAAATACTAGTGTTTGAATGTAATTAAAGACAGTATCATGATGCATATACAGAAGGGGCCGAATTAAAGTTGCCTGGGCAACATTAATTCTGGCATTTCCTAACTTTTGAGTACTCAACTCTGCAACCTTAATAATGTTCTTTTAATTTAGCTTGTGTGTGTGTGTGAGTGTGTGTGTAACATATATCAGCGGTTGTCTTTTCAATACCTATTCTAAAAAAAATCTTGCCCGAATTCTATCTTTGGCATTGCGCACATTTAAATAATAATAAAATACCCTCTTGCTTTTAATGTATAATTAAACTAAACTACTGGAAACATTTGGGCAATGCAGAGTACTAGATTGTGCCTTTAAGATTCAGCCTTGTGGTATGGGGTTGGGAGAGAGACTAGCTATGGCCATGGTGCTCTGCAGGGAGGTAATTCCAGGGTCTGTGCTACTTAGTTGCAAGCTGCCTGTATCCCTCCCATTTGTGCTGATTGTGCCTGATCCCTGTATGTAGGTGCAAAGGTTGCAGGAAGGCTGTATGCTTCCTCTCCTACCCCTTTGTGCATGAAACTATTGGTATCTCAGTAGTTTACCAGTAAACAAAGCTATGCAAAAAAAGGAAGGCTAGAGCCTTATGGAACGATGCTGCTTTATGCTTGCTGGGAAGTAGGCCCAGTACATTGGCAATGTAGCATAATAGATAGAGCACCAGAGTAGGACACAGGAGGCTGAGGTTCTATTTCTGGTTTGACCATGTGGATGAACTTGAGCAAGTCACTTAACCTCACTTGTAAAATGGGGATAACAATGCTGACCTCCTTTATAAAGTGCCTCAAGATCTACTGATATACAAGAGCTAGGTGGTATTATTATTATTTTATTATTATATCCTATTCAGATTTCTGGTTTTGTAATTGAAAAGTCTATTGATCTTGCTGAATAGTTAAAATTTTCTTACATCCCCGGCAGGAGAAGTTTATCAAATTTTGGACCCGACTCAGTGCATGAAAACACCAACGTTCCCTTTGCCTCCAGAATATTTGCTCTTCAAAAGGTCATTCTGAAAATACCAAGTCATATTTTAAAAAATGATGATAAATAATTAAAAATAATGAAAAACTGATTTAAATATAGGAGACATTTGAAGCCACCCTTAAAATGGACAGAGAGAATAGCTCTTTTAATCCCACAGGGGACAATTCCAAGGACAGGAGCATGTTGTCATCTGATCGTGATCCTGGCCTGGATTTATTCAACACTCTCAGTATTTCACAAACAGATGTTCATGGTACTATTATTAAGAAGATTCTCCTCTCATGGCAGGGTTACTTCCCCTTCGCTTTCCAGGGATTGTGATGTAGAGCCAAACAAATCAGCAAATTTCTGTGATCACTGCCTTAGTCCTAACTTAGACTTAGAACAAAATATCTCTGAGGCACTGATAGCTCTATTTAAAACCCTGTTGGCCTTGACTAGTATCTAACAAGTCAAGAAAACCATGTCAGACTGGCTTATAAACAGGCTGGTTTACATTCTTTAAAACATTTAATATAATTAAGTGCAGTATGCTATAAACAAAGATTGAAACTAAGATATTAAATTTAAATGATCTACTTTACTTTTCACCATTTAGAATATGCTGCTTATTTTTTTAATTTTGCTCTGTTTGGTCAATGAAATAGTAGTCAGGTCCATATCAAATCAATGTCATACTTTTGTTTCATGCAGTAACACACTTCTGCCTGCTGTGTTTGGATTCAAATCATTGCAGGGAAACTTTTAAATATAGGCCACCCACCAGCTCTCCTATCTCCATCTCCACCCCCTTCCCCCTCTCCTCATACTGCTGTTCCTACTGCATTTTTTTAAAGCATGGACATTCTTTTCTGTTTGTGTTCAATTTTGTAAATGATTCTTTAAAAAAACCCAAAAACCTGAATATGAGGCTTTAAAGAGAAATGTTGTTTAAGTTTAAGTACATAATTTGTTTAACGAATTGTCATAGGTAGAAAAGAAGTTTTTGATACATCTCCACAAATACTTACACAGAATAACGTTTATTTCCATGCCCAAGTATTCTTAACACACAACATCACATATCTCATTCACCTCCCGAGGCAAAAAAATCTGCTTCACAGCACTGTCAGATTGACACTGTTTAAATGAAACTCTACAGTGCAATACTATAAAATCAGATATATCTTGTGCAGTGCTTCCTTTTCACTTTGAGTAACTACAATAGTTTTGTGTGCAACTCTGCTGATCAGAGAGCTAAATTTTCTAAATGTAGTTTCTATTTGTGAGAGCATGTAAATTACTTGTCTGCAAAATGTGATGTGCTATGACTAGTACTTGCAAATGATAAGGCTTACCAAGGTAAAATCCATTTGAATGAGCATGCAAGGCTGTCTCTGCACCTATAGAAAACCAGGCACTGGGGAGACTCCGCACCAACGCAATGTAGTAAGGTGTGGAGGGTGGTGATGCGGGTAGATTTAGGACAAGGGAGGAGCCAGGTGATCCACATTTACATAGATGCAATGGCTTTAATGCTGTGTGTGCCTACATTAGAATCAATGTGTATGCAGAGTTGAGCAAAGCAGTGACCAAAAAACTTGATTGCTCAGACTAGGGGGTACATTAGAGAAATGTGCACGCACTTACACTGTGAATATTTGTGTGTGCAAATGCAAAATTCACTCCTGAAAATGCTTACATGTATGACTTAGAAATTTATCTTCATATATTCACTCAGAGTCATAGATTTGTAGATTTCAAGGACTAAAGGGACCATTACGTCCTCTGATGGCTTGCATAAAAGGACATAGAATTTCCCCTAGTTTTCCCTTTATTAAGCCCAATAACATTCCTCCAGTATTTTTGCCAGTAAAACTTATTTACTGAAATGTTCATGTGCCAAGCTACCACAGAAAGAGGCAGGAGCATGAGCAAAGGGACTCAGATTAAAAATCTGAGTAAATATTTTCTAGAAATTTTTGACACATTTGCCGAGCTCTAGGAGTAAGGTTAGCATCAGCAAAAAGAGTGGCATCAAAATTATTAAAACCAAAGAAATCCTATGAGAATCATGATAATTTCTCAGAGCCAATTCTTAGAGTATGTCTGCACTGGGGGTGGAAGGTGTAATTTCCAGCTTGGGTAGCCATATCCGTGCTAGCTCTGATTGAGCTACCATGCTAGAAACAGAAGTGTCACTGTGGCGATGCAAGCAGTGGAATGGATTAGCCGCCCTGAGTACAATCCCGTCCAAAACCCGAGGTACATAGTGTCTAGACCATCCTACTGCTCGCGCCTCAGCCACGCTGCTATTTTGTGCTAGCTCTGTCAGTGGTTACAATCAGTGCAGCAATATATTCTGGCTCCTCATGATCATTAAACTTTTTAAAAAAACATGAAATCTGTGTATAGTAAATGCTCATTAATATAAACATATTACCATGTGTCACCATACTGATCCGAACCACTATAGAGAGAGATCGTCATCAAACATAAATCAGCATATAAATCATTGGAGCTCTGCCAATTTACACTAGCTGAGCATCTGGCCAGACAGCTTGTTGTAGTATTACTGCAGTGCACTGGACCGGTCCTGTACATGACTATATTATTTCTTTTAAAGGTACCTGTGTTCATAATAACATTGGTTTAGAACTAGAGCTAGATCTCAATTTCCACCTTGTTCCCCAAATTCTGTAGTGTTCAGAATAAGAATTTGGATCTGGATTCTGATTCTGAGGCACCCCAAAGTCAAGGGGTGTAGGGATCCAGCAATTTGGCTAATGCTGATATGTGAATAATAAATATTATTGTAATTATAGATCTAGTAATAATTTATATACCATTTTACATTCTCCCAGTGCTGTACGCATATTAACTAATATATTCGCAGAACAGCCCTGATTAGTTGAAAGCAAGTCACTCCCAAGGATTTGCTCTTCTGAACACAGAATAGACAGAATATAATGGGGGCAGCAGCCACAGCAGGTGAACAAACAAACCAACAAAAATTCCACATCATCAAAATATAAACAATGACTCATAAGACTTAAAAAGTTGCTCCTAATCCTGTGATTCAAGTTGTCCGAAATAAGTAGTTAATATGACTATGTAAGGGAAGAGTAGAAAGATCTCTGCAAATAGGCTGGTCTTTTGCCCTCAGCACTGAGTGCTTACATTCAGAAAGGGGATCTGAAGAGCCTCAGAAGGAGAGATGGGGTCTTATAGGTAATATACCTATACAAGGACACAAATTCATCACACCACCATGTTTCATGACATTCCTGGAACTATCTTCAGCACAGTAAGTAATAATCCTTCTTTGCTTTTATACACAGATACCAAGATTGCCAGCTAACCGCATACCTAAAGTATGGAGACCTTAGATTCAAAAGTACACAGATTTCTTCTCAGTTGGCTGGAAAAGCAGCTCCCTTAGTTGGTAGTGGAAGGAACACACCATCGCTTGGGCTGGTCTGACATTCCATTCCATTCAGTAATATGTATGTATAAAAGTATTTCTGAAAATATCACAGCATCGAGTAGTCAGAGTTATCTTATACACAGTGCATTCCAGTATTTCTTATGGAAGTACGGTACCACATTTAGGGACAAATGAGGACAGAGCCCACAAGTTTAGAGGTGAATAAAGAAGGTCAGGTATCCTTTTAGCACATCTTTTTATTCTGTAGCTACTGCTCTGGGCCAAACCAATTTTGCCCCTCATACAGAAACAAAAAATGGAAATTTACTTAATTAACGTAAGTCTCCTGGAAACAAGAAAAAATTATTTCTAAAACTAGTGAATAGGGGTCCTTTTTGAACTGTAATGAAAGCTGAAATTAAACATATCTCACTGCACATTTCTGCATGCAATGGGATTAAAAGAAATGATATGAGTAAGATTCACAATAATCTTTGAAATGCTCATGAATTTAGTATTTTTATATTTTACTGCAACTTGAAAATTAGCTCCATTTTGTTAAAATGTTCAGACTAAAACTGGATTAAGGTCTATTTCTGAGTGAAAATGGCTCATTTTCAGATACCACAGTGATGGGCACCTTATGAGAGCATGGAGGAAGTAGAAACTCTATGGTCCTGACTGAAAAAATATGTACAATTTTAAGATATGATTTTTGTGACCATATTACAACATTTTGGAGGTGCAAAAATGGGTGATATTAATTTGTAGATAATGTCAGCCCCCCCCCACATTATTTTATTCAGTACAGTATTCCCCAATTCAGGAAAGGACCTCTAGGACAAGGAGAGAAGAATATGTTGCACTCTCTGCCGGGGAGGCACAGCAGTCATGAGTGTGTGCTGGCTGCAAGCACAAGGAGGAGTTCTGGCTGAGTCCACAAAATTCCTTCTGGAGACTCTGTATAGCCCCAGCCACCTCCACATCAGCATCCCGGGTACTGGTGCATAGCACAGGTTTAGCCCAAGAGTCCATGTGCTACTCTTAGTCCTGTACCATACCTATTTGTGCCTTTAATCTCTAAGCTCTTTGGAGCCCAGACTTTGCTTCTTTTTTTGTCTTCTTTTGAAGACACCAGAGTGCTATTGAATTGCTCTTTCCTTCAAGTTGGCTGAGCTGCCTCGGTCCACATTGAAATCAAATGGTCAGCATCTTACAGGTTTGGGCCTAAGTAATAATAATTAATAAATAGTGTTGTGGGTCATAAGTGTAGAATGCTACTTCATTTTAGTTCAAGAGGCCCCATTAGTTTTTGGGTTTTCCCTGGGGTAGGAATGCTTGTCTCCTCAGATTACATTTCCAGTGGGTTTTTTTAAACCCCTTTTTGCCTTTCCCTCAGTACTATCCAAATACATCATTTTCATTTTGAAAAAAGAAATGCCATGAAAAGTACTGCTGCTTGGTTTTGATGGGGTTTCCAAAAAGGAAAAAGTAAAGGTCATTGTCATTATCTCCTGTGATTTAGGAACTTCTGGGTCTGGTAGGTATTAATTTTGAAGAAATCAGGTTGGCATTTGATGCAATTTCTTTAGCTATCTTAATGGTGTTTGAAAAATTATCCCTAATCTGACAAACAATATCACTGCAAAGGGAGCCATGCAACCTGCAGTGGTATGGTGATCTCCTGATGCAAGTGTAACCCACACATCTCCTGGGTGTGGTGTTTTGTCCCATCTAATGGCACTGAGACCACTTAGAGAGAGAGAGAGAGAGAGAGAGAGAGAGAGAGAGAGAGAGAGAGAGAGAGAGAGAGTTAAACGAGTCTGCTCTACAGTCTTAGCTAACAGCCAGTTGGCTTTTAGCTCATGTTCAGAGGTCCCTGGTTCGATCCTGCTTGCTGATGACCGGGGTCTGTCGGCATTACACAAGCATGTGGGGAAGGGGAGTGGAGCATTGCTAGCCAGACATCTGGCACATGGACCATCTGGCTGGCACACAGCAGGGGATGGCTCAGGAGAGTGGGGAGTTTGGGGTGACATGCTGCCAGGCACACTAGATTCGTCCTTTACAAATGAGCAGAGCGTATTCTCACAGCTGCTGGGGGCTTAACCACAATTCCTAGCTGGCGGGCCACATCCCCTTGGGGCTGTGGGATGCTAGTTAGCATGGAAGCCATACTCCTTCCTTGCAGTCCCCTGAGCGCTAGTTCCTGCTCTGCCTGTTGGAGGAGGGGAAGAGGTTCCCTTTTTCTACTGAGAAGTAGAGCGTAGCAGAGCTTGGGAGGATTTTGTGCATTTGTTGGGGTTCGGAACATAATAAACACTACAATACGGAGTCTGAAACGCTTCGCTTTTCTCAGTCACTGTACTAAAGGAGAGAGGTGTCTCTCCTCAGGGGAAGCACAATACAGGACTTAATACCAGTATGTGTACTAGAAAAAGAAATGGCCTCGAAGGTAGGGTCCCACAAAGAAACAACAGAAAAGGAACTATCAGAATAACTGCCTGCTCTTTAGGTAGGTGGGTATCGTCTGAGCAAATACGAGAAGTGGTAAGGCACCTTCTTTACTGTTGATTATTTAACAGGCCCTGAAGACCCACCTTAATATTGAACTCATCAAATGAGTCTGGCCCATTGTGCTTGCAGTAGTATGCGGCAGTCTCAGTACTTCTCAGTAGTATAGCTCTGTCAGCTCAGAGGAACTCCTCTCCTCATCAGAATCGCATGTTCATCTTCTCTCTCTAGGAAATAATAGAGACTAAATTGCCAAGTTCCTTTTCCATGCTCTTCTAAATCCTGTCAACCTTGTAAGCTGGTACTTGTAAAAATGATACAGTGGCATCAGCTAATGAGTGCTGTCATGTGTTCAATTGCTAGTCCTTGATTTTACTATGAGTCACTCATTCTGCCTGCAGTTTAAAAAGACAAATCACAGTCTGCCTCAGATAAAGTCCAGGGTCTGCCACTTTCCAGTACTTTTGATGCCAACTATGCCAAGGGTAAGCTGTTTGCCAGAGTCCTTTCTCAAACAGTTAGGATTACAGGATGAGAAAGAAGTCCCATGGCCACTTGTAAATCTGCTGGTACCATTGTTTATAGCACTGTTTCTTGGGTGATCTAGTTGTAGGGTGACCAGACAGCAAATGTGAAAAATTGGGACAGGGGTGGGAGGTAATAGGAGCTTATATAAGAAAAAGAGCCAAAAATTCGGCCTATCCCTATACAATCGGGACATCTGGTCACCTTATCCAGTTGAGTTAAAATAATGAATTTTAATGCCTGTGGAAAGTCTCTTTTATGCCTACAACGGGCATACCCATTATGCTGCCAGTCATACTTTGCACATCTACATCCAGCTTTTTTATTTTTAACCAAAATTTAACTGGACTCAATTATTTTGCCTAGTTTCCATGTTTGATTAAGAGCTGCTTCTTATCCAGAGAGCTGAAAAGACTGAAGCAGTAATAAGTCCCAAGTGTGAAGGAAAGAATGTAAAAGAGGAATATGCTCTTTTTGTTGTAATGTGTCCATATAGGGAATAGCCACTGTTGCGTCCCTTTTTCTTGTAATTGGATGGGGGCTGGGTCAAAAAGCAATTCCTGGAACCATCCTGAAGAAAGGTGGAATTATAAATATGCTTCATTACAAACTAGTGAGGGAGAAGTTTCTAATGGTAGGGGAGCTGCCTTGAGATGGAATAGCAGGCATCTGGGCTTGATCAAGCATGATGGAAGGGCAAAGTTCTCTCGCACCCAAGACTTCTGAGCATCCTCTTCCCTTTTATAACAATATGGTTATACTTTGTCTCTGTTCATCACTATTTCACTGACAATTCTGTTTTGCAAATTCCTGTGGTGATTCACAATGATAAGGCAGTAAACAAATACTTAACATATAAAGCTACACACTTGGGCTACCAGGAAACCATCATTGTATAAATTCTAGAGACACACACCCGTCAAGCAAAATCCTTATCATTGCTGTCATGGTCACATGAACATGTAATCTCTTCTTGCATACATGTGTATAAGTGTCTGGTAGTTTCTTCCTCATCCTGTGGACACCTCCATCACTACAACTGAAGTGTTGTTTGGAGAGGAAGAAAGGTGGTGGTTATTAGCACTAAAATGTCAGCATTTACCACACAGTTATTATTGTTTCCCTTGTAATTAGAACACAAAATAATTGTGTTAGCTCTGTGGCATCTTTTGTCAAACACTGACTTCTTAATGGTGACCACTCTAGTTGTGTGAATGGGCAAAACCAGAGGGTGGGACCCATTGGATCAGAAATAGATTGTATTAGCATTAATCCACTGAGTAGTGGTCTTCTTTTTAGAGGTAGCCCTAAACAGACATGCCACAGCACAACAGGTTCAGTAAGAACGGAGGTGCTTAGTACTTTGTGTTGTGAGGTTTGAACAGCTCCTGGTTTTGCTATGCTTTGCTGAAACTAGTGTATTGTCAGCCTTCCCTTTTATAAGCACTGAAATTCACAAGTCTTTAGGGAAGAAAATTGACATTAGTAAACAGAACAGGGTGTAGTTGGAACCCACTGTGTTCAGTTTTATTTTAGTTCTGTCTGAACAGCTACCTGTAAAAGGAATTACATCCAAATCCCTAAACTGAACTAGACCTCCCTTCACACACACCATGTTGCAGCATTTTCCGTTCATAATACTACCGCATTATTGCTTTGCTTTCTGGCAACAGTGTCAACTGGTGATTAGTAAAACAAGGTGAAACAATGACATCATGTCTATAAAATAATCACAAAGAAATGTTAAGTATTAAAGACACTGAGTTTCTAAACAAAACCTTAGAAACACTAATGGTGTTTGGGTGCATTTCAGATGTTCTGAACCTGTGAAACTTGGATGGGTTCAATATTATTTTCCCAAGTGGTTTGTAATGAAAAGAACTGTTATGTTTCAAAAACACCCAATTTGCCCTTTGATCTTTGTTGGATGTTTTACCATATTTTAAATTGCCTAAATGAAATTCATTCTGGAAGGGTAGGTATTGTATGAACATACAGAAATTCCACAGTTCAAATACAGTTAGTTGGTGATTTTTATTTTCAAACACATTTAATTGCCTATCACAGGATCTGACACCATTTCTTAACTTGTAGGTAGTGGAAAGCAGCAAGCACTACTCCTGAAAAAAGCAAATATCTGGTGCATCAACATAAATCAAATCCTTTTAGCTAAACATCAGTTCTATTTCCTGTGCTAAGAGGTTGCCCCAGGTCTTGCTGAATTACTCAAAAACAATAGTGCTTAGACTGAATCCTAAGTAGGGTCTTCAAATAATTTAAAATTAGAGCTATAGGAAATTCTTTATGAGAATTGCAAATAGAGCTTGCAAGTTTCCTGTCACTCAACTGACATGTTCATTTTCCATCGTGAGCCTCAAGGTGCCCATTAGACTTGTGACTCAGCACCTAAATGTTTCTCCTACATCAAAATCCCACCACTAAGCTGGTGGCAAATATGAACTGCTTTGAGGGGAGGAGGAAATGGAACGTCAGATTAAACAAAATGGGTGTGTTCAGCATGAGATCTCTGCGTATTGTATGTGTGCTGGGCCATGATCTCTTTCCGATCACAATTGCAGGAGGGAAGTTGTATATTTTAGATGGTAGAGAAGTATGGCTTAGTGTCTATGTAGTGAACCGGCAATTCAGAAATAGCGGAGTATGATGTGAAAGTAAGATATTAAGCCTACAGAGATTTACCTAAACAAAACAATTCAAAGGCTATTTCATTTTCTTTGTTTCTGTATTTGCTTAACATAAAATCAATACACTATTTGAACTTCTCAGTGTGTGTGTGTGTGTGGGAGGGAAGCTTTCAATGCATTCAAGACTCATTTTCTTATTTGCTAATAATGTTAGCTTACTACTTGTGTTGAGTAGCATTTACTCACCTGAAGAGTCCCGCTGAAGCACCCCACCCGTGTAAGTGGTACTTGACATGACACATGAGGGTTGCAGAATCAGGCCATTAATAATTGTCAAGATAATTGGAATAATTACTTGCAAAAGCTAGTTGTAAAGATTTTAATGGCAACTGCTGTACAGGAATGCTTATATTTGCCTTAGAGATAGTCTCAAGTCACAAAATTTAGATCCAGATCTGGGTCTGGAAGATTCCAAAATTTAGGGATTTTGGTTCAGACCATTATAATGATGCAATATACAGATATAGATTCAGTTTTCACTTCTGAACATTCCTAAAGGTTAGGAGTGTTTGGAAACAGTGTTTAGCTTTGAGTCCATCTCTCTTTAGTATTATTTATTATTCTTATGAATTAGGTGCTTTCCAAATGCATGTGAGGATACATTCTCCGCTATCAAGAAAAGTAGGCAAGACATAGAGGCAATAACAGTTAAAAACATTGCGGTTTAGATTTCCCCCCCAAACACTCCTCTTCCCCACTTTCCCATTGAACAGGTGCCCAATCAATCTGCTCCACCATTACTGAGCCAGAATATCCTCCTTTCATCACATCACAGAAATAAATTCAGGTATGATATTGTGACCATAACAGCATCTCAGTGTAAAAGGGCAAGGGCTCACTGATATCTGGTAGTAAGTTTTAGCTGGCCTGACCATTTCAGTGTACCCCAACCCACTAATGTCATTACCTGTATATTAAAGAGAGGGGCAAAAAACCCCAAGTAAGATTTTACTTAAAAAGACAAAGGAACTAAGCACTTTGGACTTTGTGGAAGATCCTAGCCAGAAGGATGAATCTGCCATCTTTCTGGAAAGTAGATTGGTAAGGAAACTGCCTTGAACAAAGGCTGTAGCTTGTTTTGTTAAGGCGTAGCTTCTAGAAAGTGCTTTTCACTTATTTATTTGTAGCCATTTCTAATGCTATCCCTTATATTTGAACTCACTTAAAATCCTATCTCCTTTTGTTAGTAAATTTGTTTTACTTTTACTCTAAACCAACCCAGTGCTGTATTTGATTTAGAGTGAATGTTAACTTCAGTTAATGTGGCAAGCTTTGGGTAATGTATCTTTAAAGGAACAAATAAACCTTAATCTCTCTAATGGTCCCTGAATGGTCAGGGAGAGGGCTTCACATTGCAGAGCTCACAGTTTGGAAAATATTGGGACCGGGGGGGAAGGGTGCTGGGGTAATCTTGCCAGATGTAACTAAGGCTGGTGGAAACCAGAGTATGGCAGTTGTGTAACCAATGGGCTGATGGAATCAGAATGGGTGAACCAGAGCTGCTTAACATACCTACACCACTGCATGCTTGTATGCTAGCTGGGAGGCTTTAGACAAAGGGTATTACATCCACAGAGCATTTTGAAGCACTCAGCGTTACAGGACGGGCAGTGACACAACCCCTCACTAGTCTGGATTGCACCCCAGAATGTGACAAATTTAAAGATTTTTTAAAAAAATTAGTGAAGTTCATGAAAAATTGCTGCTGTTGCTCTAGCTTCTATGAACCAATTACTCTGGATTACCCTTGCCAAAAAAAAGAAGGAAAGGAGATAGGTTTCTAGAATAGATCAGCTGATCTGTCAATAGAGTTCTGGGGAGCTGTTCTTCCCTGCATATTGGACTTTTAACAGAAAATCCCCTCTAAGCTCCCTTGGCAAAATCTGGAAACTAATTGCCATTCATTCACTCACTCAGGAGAGACAGAGAGTAATCCTGAACATTGCCAATATTTGGATTCATATTTGGAATTCCAGTTGCCCACTGACTTAATTGACATTCTCGCTGTTGTAATAGGTTTGCTCATCAAAGTGGCATTGACTTTCCTAGTGGCATTTTCCTTTAATAATTTAGTACAATTGTAGATATTTTAGATTCCTGGTCCATTTATTTATAGGAATATGACTTCTTTCCCTGATGGATTTCTAATTCCACCCTAAGGAAGGAATTAGAATGTTATTGATATTAAAATAAAACAAAGCAAAACAAAATCTTAACATTTATTGTAACTCTCTCTCAAGCAAATACTCAGGAAAGGCTCATCTCTTCACATTTCTCGCCTCATCCTTTGTAGCAGCAGCAATGGCACCAACTAGTGGGAGGTGCTGATGCTTTCAGCAGTCAGTTATGTCACATTATGCTACTGTACTCAAAAGAAGTTCAGAGTCAAGTGGAAAACACGTCATACTCAGTTCAAATGTAAGTACGTGAGTCAGAATAATGTTTCCAAATGAGGGCTCACAAGATAGGAGGATTGTGGAGGTTAAATGTCCCTTTAAAGTACACAAACAGGACCAGAACCTCAGCTGATGTAAAGTGGCTTAGCTCCATTGACGTCAATGGAGCTATGAGTTAGATTAGTTGAGGATCTGGCCCATATTTCCTGTTGCTTCTTAGTGTAAGTGGGGGAATGGCCCCGCTATTGTAGGGAACTTTCCTGGCCTCTGCACTACCCCGGTGAAGTGGGCTAGTGAAAGGATCTGAGTCCTCGCTCCCACTTCCTTTACCCGGAGGCCTCCCTGCCCTTGAGGACTCCCTGATTAGCCTGCCACTCCTGTTAATCAGGCTCAGAGGCTGAGGCTGACCTGGAGCATTGGCCTCTCCCCAATCTTTTAGTGCTGGGAGCCAGCCAACCGAAACACCCCCACTGAACGTTAGTAAGGGGGCAACAGTCCCCTTACATTAGGAACTATAGTGCATTGAATAGAATGTGCTATGGCATGTTTCCACTAAGGAGTTCATCTTTGGGCAAAGGTGATTGGTAGTTTCTTATATTTGTATTGACTCTCAGATTGAGTTATTGGCTCCATTTAAAATGGCAGCACATTCCCCTTATCACAAACAATCAGCCAACAGAAAAAAAAAACATTTTACAAAATAGGTCAAAAACTTCCTACTTCTCAATCTCCAAAAAAAAGCGACTCCATCTCCAACCACCTCAGCCCTCCCAAGTACATGTCCAAATGGGTTTTGCAATATGTCCTGAACGCCAGCATCTGGGCTGTTTCAGACCAAGGAAGAAGGGAATTCCAAAATCAAAGGCCACCTGGAGAATGCCAGGCTAGCAGTTTCCTCCCTTAGGCTCCAATTCAGAAAAGTGTCTGTATTCAAGACAACACTCCTTCAACTGAACTTTATGCACCTTCATGCTTAACTTTAAGAACCTGTTTAAGTCTTGCTGAACGTCAATGGCATCAAAACATATGCTTAAATTAAACTGCATGCTAAAGTGCTGTCTTGCATAGGGACAGTCTTAAAGAAGTTTCAGAGTAGCAGCCATGTTAGTCTGTATCCGCGAAAAGAACAAGAGTACTTGTGGCACCTTAGAAACTAACAAATTTATTAAAGCATAAGCTTTTGAGGGCTACAGCCCACTTCATTGGATGCATAGAATGGAACATATATCGAGGAGATATATACGCACATACAGAGAGCATAAACAGGTGGGAGTTGTCTTACCAACTCTGAGAGGCCAATTAAGTAAGAGAAAAAACTTTTGAAGTGATAATCAAGATAGCCCAGTACAGACAGTTTGATAAGAAGTGTGAGAATACTTACATGGGGAGATAGATTCAATGTTTGTAATGGCTCAGCCATTCCCAGTCTCTATTCAAGCCTAAGTTGATTGTATCTAGTTTGCATATCAATTCAAGTTCAGCAGTTTCTCATTGGAGTCTGTTTTTGAAGCTTTTCTGTTGCAAAAGTGCCATCCTCAGGTCTGTTACTGAGTGACCAGACAGGTTAAAGTGTTCTCCTACTGGTTTTGAATGTTATGATTCCTGATGTCAGATTTGTGTCCATTTATTCTTTTACGTAGAGATTGTCTGGTTTGACCAATGTACATGGCAGAGGGGCATTGCTGGCACATGATGGCATATATCACATTGGTAGATGTGCAGGTGAACGAGCCCCTGATGGCATGGCTGATGTGATTAGGTCCTATGATGATGTCACTTGAATAGATATGTGGACAGAGTTGGCATCGGGCTTTGTTGCAAGGATAGGTTCCTGGGTCAGTGTTTTTGTTCAGTGGTGTGTGGTTGCCGGTGAGTATTTCTTTCAGGTTGGGGGGGTTGTCTGTAAGCGAGGACAGGTCTGTCTCCCAAGATCTGTGAGAGTGAGGGATCATCTTTCAGGAGAGGTTGTAGATCTCTGATGATTCGCTGGAGAGGTTTTAGTTGGGGGCTGAAGGTGACAGCTAGTGGTGTTCTGTTATTTTCTTTGTTGGGCCTGTCTTGTAGAAGGTGACTTCTGGGTACTCGTCTGGCTCTCTCAATCTGTTTTTTCACTTCAGCAGGTGGGTATTGTGCTTGATAGAGATCTTGTAGATGCTTGTCTCTGAGGTATTGGAACAAATGCGGTTGTATCTTAGAGCTTGGTTGTAGACAATGGATCGTGTGGTGTGTCCTGGATGGAAGCTGGAGGCATGTAGGTAAGTATAGCGGTCAGTAGGTTTCTGGTATAGCGTGGTATTTATGTGACCATCACTTATTAGTGTCCAGGAAATGGTGTCCAGGAAATGGACCGCTTGTGTGTCCAGGAAATGGAGTAGTGTCCAGGAAATGGCCGCTTGTGTGGATTGATCTAGGCTGAGATTGATGGTGGGATGGAAATTATTGAAATCATGGTGGAATTCCTCAAGGGCTTCTTTTCCATGGGTCCAGATGATGAAGATGTCATCAATGTAGCGCAAATAGAGTAGGGGCGTTAGGGGACGAGAGCTAAGGAAGCGTTGTTCTAAGTCAGCCATAAAAATGTTGGCATACTGTGGGGCCATGCGGGTACCCATAGCAGTGCCGCTGACTTGAAGGTATATATTGTCCCCAAATGTGAAATAGTTGTGGGTGAGGACAAAGTCACAAAGTTCAGCCACCACGTTAGCTGTGACATTATCGGGGATACTGTTCCTGATAGCTTGTAGTCCATCTTTGTGTGGAATATTGGTGTAGAGGGCTTCTACATTCATAGTGGCCAGGATGGTATTTTGTGGAAGATCACTGATGGATTGTAGTTTCCTCAGGAAGTCAGTGGTGTCTCGAAGATAGCTGGGAGTTCTGGTAGCATTGGGCCTGAGGAGAGAGTCCACATAGCCAGAGAATCCTGATGTTAGGGTGCCAATGCCTGAGATGATGGGGTGTCCAGGATTTCCAGGTTTATGGATCTTGGGTAGCAAATAGAATACCCCTGGTCGGGGTTCTGGGCATGTGTCTGTACAGATTTGTTCCTGTGCTTTGTCAGGGAGTTTTTTTAGTAGATGGTGTAGTTTCTTTAGGTAATCCTCAGTGGGATCAGAGGATAATGGCCTGTAGAATGTGGTGTTAGAGAGCTGTCTAGCAGCCTCTTGGTCATATTCCAATTTATTCATGATGACGACAGCACCTCTTTTGTCAGCCTTTTTGATTATGATGTCAGAGTTGTTCCTGAGGCTGTAGATGGTATTGTGTTCAGCATGGCTGAGGTTATGGGGCAAGTGATGTTGCTTTTCCACAATTTCAACCTTTGCACGTTGATGGAAGCAATCTATGTAGAAGTCCAGTCTGTTGTTTCGACCATCTGGAGGAGTCCACATAGAATCCTTTTTTTTTTGTAGTGCTTGGTAGGCAGGATTCTGTGGGTTAGTATGCTGTTCAGAGGTGTGTTGGAAATATTCTTTGAGTTGGAGATGCCAAAAGTAGGATTCTAGGTCACCGCAGAACTGTATCATGTTCGTGGGTCTGGAGGGACAAAAGGAGAGGCCCCGAGATAGGACAGACTCTTCTGCTGGGCTAAGAGTATAGCTGGAAAGATTAACAATATTGTTGGGTGGTTAAGGGAACTTCTGTTGTGACTCCTTGTGGCATGTAGCAGTTTAGATAGTTTAGTGTCCTTTTTCCTTTGTAGAGAGGCAAAGTTTGTGTTCTAAATGGCTTGTCTAGTTTTTGTAAAGTCAATCCATGAGGAAATTTGTGTGGAAGGTTGGTTTTTTATGAGAGTATCAATTTTTGAGAGTTCATTCTTAATCTTTCCCTGTTTGCTGTAGAGGATGCTGATCAGGTGGTTTAGCAGTTTCTTTGAGAGTGTGTGACACAGTCTCTCAGCATAGTCTGTGTGATATGTAGATTGTAATGGATTTTTTACCTTTAGTCCTTTTGGTATGATGTCCATCTGTTTGCATTTGGAAAAGAAGATGATGTCTGTCTGTATCTGTACGAGTTTTTTCATGAAGTTGATGGATTTCCACTCCATACGGCTAAATGCAGTGCCTTGCATAATGACAGGTTTCAGAGTAGCAGCCGTGTTAGTCTGTATCCACAAAAAGAACAGGAGTACTTGTGGCACCTTAGAGACTAACAAATTTATTTGAGCATAAGCTTTCGTGGGCTACAGCCCACTTCTTCTTCTTTCTTAGAGAAGTGTTTTCCTAAATAAGGGCCTCCAGGGAAGTCCAACGCTTATAATCTACCGAGTGTGGTCATCCTATTTGTATAAATGTATCACTTTTGTATCTGAAACTAGAAATATGAAATATAACTCTGAGGGCCTATTGTAATTATGCAAAGTGTGGGTGGTTTGGAATCTTGATGGCTCCCATCAACCAGGACAATTGACTCTGGATGGCTCTGTTTGCAGGCAGGCCTCCCTGTGAGTCAGGCTAGGAGGAATGAAAGCGTGGGGTCTTACAGTGACATGTGATTATGTCACCTGAACTGGAATCCATCTTTAACATGGTGTTTTTCCATTGAGAAGGAGGGGTGGGAACCCAGAGGGACAAAGGATTCCTGCCTTATACAAAAGATATGTAAGTGGGTGGAACAGAACAAAGGGGGAGGCCATCATGAGAAATCCCCTAGCTACTACCTGAGCTGGAACAAGGGCTGTACCAGGGGAAAGGATTTTGCCAGACTAGGAAGGTGTCCAGTCTGTGAAAGAAACTTATTGAAACATCTCTGAGGGTGAGATTTTATCTGTATTCAATTTTATTACTGTATTAGTCTTAGATTTGCGTGTTTTATTTTATTTTACTTGGTAATTCACTTTGTTTTGCCTGTTACTACTTGGAACCACTTAAATCCTACTTTCTGTATTTAATATAATCACTTTTTACTTAATAATTAACCCAGAGTATGTATTAATACCTGGGGGTGGGGGGCAAACAGCTGTGCATATCACTCTATCCGTGTTATAGAGGGCGAACAATTGATGAGTTTACCCTGTATAAGCTTTATACAGGGTAAAAAGGATTTATTTGGGGTTTGGACCCCATTGGGAGTTGGGCATCTGAGTGTTAAAGACAGGAATACTTCTTAAATTGCTTTCAGTTAAGTCTGCAGCTTTGGGGCACATGGTTCAGACCCTGAGTCTGTTTTGGAGCAGACGGACGTGTCTGGCTCAACAAGACAGGGTGCTGGAGTCCCAAGCTGGCAGGGAAAGCAGGGGAAGAAGTAGTCTTGGCACATCAGTTGGCAGTTCCCAAGGGTTTTTTTTGCTATACTAATGGAGCTTCTGGGCCTTCATACTGTTAATATAATCACCTGTGATGCTGCCCTTTCTTTTTGCAGATATTGTGTGTCTGTTTTCTATGTAAAAACAGGTTTTCTTTTATCTCAGTTTTATGGTTCCACATTCCATGGATTTTTATGGCTAAAAACCTTTGTTTCAGAACGTTCTTTGTATGTGAATTGATGGGAGGATCTTACTCACGTTTTTGAGAAATATTTGAGGTGACCTTTTGTTCAGCTGATAAGTAAAAACACCATGTATATGAATTGCTAGTTTTTATATATATAAATAAAATATGATGGTTAATCCTATAAATTTTATCTTTGGGAAAGGGGGAAAAGCATTAAGTGATGTAAATATAGAAATAAATGCAGGAAATCATATCCTAAAGAATCCGTTTGTCTGTATTGTGTTTTTTGTGGTGTTGGTAATGAACCAAGGAAGAAAATAATGTAGCTTATATTTGAAGAACAAAAATAATTTCTCAAATATAAGTACATAATGTATTTTCTTCTCTTTAAATATCAGGATTGGAGTTCCTTTTTTCCAAATTTTCTGTCTTCAGAAAGATACCTGGAGGCATTTAAAGCTAGACTGGACAAGGCACTGGGAGAATATATTGAAAGGGAAATTGTTACCCAGAATATGGACCAGATATAGCCTCATACATATTTGCCACATCTAATTTCTTTGCTTCTGTGATCTGTCATGTACAACATACTGTAGAATTTGGGGACAAATCATCATTTATGATAAGCATGAAATTCAAAATAAACACTGCTCTCACCAAGCCAGTGTTTGCCACTTAAACTTGGATTTTGCCCTCTTTGTTCTCCTTTTTCTGTTTCAGCCTTGGCCTTCAATTTCTATTCCTTTGGGTTGACCTCTGTCAAGAGGGTGTCTTACAATGAGGTCTGAAACTGATCAGATGAGGGCTCATTTTGATCCCCTCCAGTAAGGTTTTCTACTGCCTAGGACATTGCACAGAGAATGTCTTTCCTCTTTCACCCTGGGCACTTCCATTTCCCAGTAAGTATAGCTGTCTTGGTAGGTTGCAGATAAAGACAGTTTTGAAGATTAGGCCCAGAATCATTATAAGTATAACTGTCATTGTCTGCAGGACCACTAAACATGAATAAAGCAATCTGCATGTAAACTGTGAACATGAGACTAGACAAACTTACAGCTCCCATGGCTGGAACCTAGAAAAGGGAGTGAGGCCTCACAAGGGACAGAAACATTCTGATTGGTGACTTCTCTGAAAAGTAATAGGGGAGATCAAGCATTGGCTTTCAGGAAAGCAAGATAAAACCAGATGAGACTATTTTTATGCCATGTAGCATTCACATATGAGGTTATTAATTTGGTTTATGACAGCCAGGTGAAAATTTTGCAACATTGTTCAACAACCAAGTTCTACAAATGAGCTCTAAGAGCCTGATCCAGTGCCTGTTTAAATTAGCAGGAGTCTTTCCTGGGCTTTGGATCAGGCCTATAGAGAGCCAAAACTCATATTAGACAGATTTGTGGACATCAGTCAGTTTGTGGAAATAGTGGAAACATAGGCCCTAGGCATGGAATGTAATACAAAATCTGTGATAAGCTAAAGGCACACAAGGGATATCTGACAACACAGAAAGTGCAGTATCTCCTTAAAGGATAGCCGGCATGTCCAGCGATTGGGAAGCAGTGTCCTGAATGCAGCAAGAATGAACAATTCCCAGAGGGAATAGGTAAACATGCAGCCAGTGTTATAGATTTCCATGCTGGTCAGGCAGTAACCACAAGTCATGATGATACCAGCTCATATCTCCTAGACTGGAGGATGACTCACTCTAGTGCCCTGCTACAGAATTTAAATGCACATGTACCAACATTAATCTAGCTAAAGAAAAAAATCAACCCAGAGAGGTTACTGAAAGTTTGTGAGGAGAAATGTTCTCTTTTTCTGGAAAGTGATCCTCATTACGTTTCCTTTTATCACTAAAATGTATAGGTAATACAAAACATCTCACTTCTGAAAAAGGAACAAGTAGAATTAAGGTCTTTGAAAGCAGCACTGGAAAGAAATAGATAGCTATGTAGGTATGACAGCAGCCTCATCTGAAATATATTTGTGTGAAAGAAGACTGCACAGAAAGTAAAAGTAATGCTGTGAAAGAGAAGGTGGAAGCTGAAATGAAGAAGCTGGAAAGACAGTGATAATGAAGAATCAACCATTTAACAACTGAAGATTGAAGAGAAAGTGCCTGAAAAAGAATTTAAGAGGGCACAGGGGAAAAATGATGGGTTTCTAAAGGAAAAAAAGACTAGGTTCAATGGAGTTCTAGTTTGAGTTTTGGAATTCATTCAGTCCTGAAGCACAATTATTGGAATAAACTCTGAGAATCAAAACTGCTGAGTTTTGCATAGCTCTGTACAGAATGTCATGCCATAAGGAAAATAAGTGTCCAAAGATTATCATAGCAGTTGGTGCTTAAAATGTCGTTCAGGTACAGCTGTGGGTCCCTTCCTCCAAAAAAAATTGGTTACAAATCTTTTTAAAATATATATAGGAGACTTATATGGCTGGGCACTAAAACCATGGGAAAAACTAACTGCACAACTTTCTGTTTAACAGACACAGGGATACTCATTATTCTAGGTGCTTACAAAACAGTTTGCTGTAGGTCTCTCTGATAGTCTGCATATAAGAGCTATTTTCATTGTGAATTTCCATTTCTGCAGCAGCACTAGCCCACCAGAAGTAGGGATTTACCTCTGGAGTCTGTAAGGCTCTCCTGACTATCAGTTTGACAGGTTTGAAGAGGAGGAGGAGATGGTGTTTATAATGGGAGATGGTGGAATGTGGTTCTACCCAAAATGCTATGGATTTACATACATTTAATATCCACATTCCATTAAGTGATATCTAAAACCCATGCAGAGACCTTACTTAAAAAGAAAAGAGGCACTGGATGATTCAGAGGCTTAGTAATGAAATACAGAGCCATTCACCTTCAGGTCAGCTGTTTGAGTTCAGCTTGAGTTATTATTGACCATACATTTATACTATCTGATGGCTGTGAAGAATCATCAATAACTTTATAACTATGTGTAATGTGTTATTGGTCCATTTCCTAGGTATCCATAAGGCAAAAGCTAACGTCTCAGTTGACACTACTTGACACCCTGGTTTGCTGACTTAGCAGAGAGGACAATATCCTCCTCCATTCCAAGATGAATTGGCATCACCAACCCATTTCACAAATGGCACCAAACAGACATTGCATGGTAATACACCACGTCACTGTATCACTACTGATGCAACTAATGACCTACAGCTGCAACACTGTTTGCTTTCCCAACACAGTAGCTTATTTTCTCTCTTTCAGTCCATAAAGATTTGAATGTTGTTCAGTTCTGGTTCAAGCAACCAGGTAGTATGGAATGATGCCAGAATAATTCATGTAAAATTCTTATGGCATCAGATTTTGTTACATAAAATTGGAGATGTGCAAAATTCACCTGGGTTTGAGGTCTTGTTACAAATGCAAAACTCAAAGTAGGTTTGTAAACCTTTCAAACAACCCTGAGACAGTTTATGTGCTTTGGATCATAAAATAGAACGTAAAAATAGAAAACCAAGTGAAATTCTGTGCTTTCAATGGATGGACATTTACTTAGAGTTTTTTAATTCAACTTGAAATAGAGAAAACCCCCATTAGACTACATTCATTCCTGCTTCCCCTCAGCAGGGCACGGGGTCTCTCCCAGATGGTAGAAAGTCTGCCAGAGGCTGTTGTCATGGATTGAAAGTTGCTGTAACTTTCCCTCCACTGGGGCACGTGTGCATTTGCAGCAGACATTGTCAGGGAGAGCAGAGGGTGTGCTGAATTGGTGCATCCTCACTGCAATGCCCCTCAGTGGATTGCTGTTTGAGTCCTTAGGATATTTAAGTTGCCCTCTTGTGGTGGAACCCTTAAAGGAATGTGGTGTAGGACTTGGTTCTGCCCATCTTTGTGGTGAAAAGAACATCACTGGCACACAAAGGTGCAATTCAATTATAAGGTCTATGGCTTAGAAGTATGGTCTTGTGGTTAAGGCACTGGTCGGGCACTAAGAATATCTATGTTGAATTCCCAAATTTGCCACAGCTTCCTCTGTGACCTTGGGCAAGTCACTTAATCAAATGGAAATTAATCTTCCTTACCTCACAGGGATGTCCTAAGGGTAAGAACCATTCATCTGTGAGAGGTGGTGCTCAGATACTAACAATGATGGGAATCATCTAAATAGACAGAAAATCAATGAGAGGGATTTTTTGATACCTGGCATATCAGCCAGGTTTTTCATTGCCAGGGTGTGTGGCCTCCAGAAAAGTTGTGCAGTCTGGCACATGCATTCCACCGCACCTTTTCCTTTACCTACTTTATATTATATGCTTCTGTGCTTACAGGGAGGGCTTTCTACTGCTCTACCAGCCTTTTCAGTACATATAGAAAAATGTCAAGGTTCATTAAGTTGTCACTTCCAGTTTTAATCTGTGAATGGGTAAAGTACTTCCTCCTGTAGCTCTAAAAAAATGTTACAAGCCTTTGTTGAGTGACTGAAATGAGGTCAGATTTTGTGAGCCTCTGCCAGAAGATATTGAATAATAAATAATAACAATAACATCATTCTTAAGAAAATGCATGCAGCAGCAGGTTTAGACTGTGCACAGAACATGACATGTGTGAACTGGCCATCTCACTCTACTCTTACAACACTGGCTCCATTGTCAGGGATAATAAAACCAGCGGAACATCCTTGGCTGGTAAGCTGTACATATATTTGTTTTTAAAGCTTTGAAAGTATGTAGGCTGTCATCTGATCTTTATTAACCTGGGAGATGTTGAATGTGGTTTGTTTCTAAAAGTCACTGCAAATGGCTGGCACATGCTTTCTCCAGAAATACCGCGTGATGTGTGCTTTTTATATAGCTGGGTGCTTGTCCACTTGTCTGCGAATCAGTTGGCATGTGCAGACAGCTGGACAAATTCTGCTTTTGGCACTCAACTCTGTTGAGATTTTATTAAGATGGCGGCTGAGTGCTGCGCAGACGTGTCAGTGCGCTGGCTGGAAAATAACTTTCAGGTTTAAACAAAGACACCATACTGGTCACACTTGAGTCATTTTGGCCTTCCATGAATCATTTGAGCCCTTCATTGTGCATCATAGTATTCAACTTCTTGGGTACCTTTTGGAAGATTGAGGTGGGACTTTGTTTTCCAGAGTAGAATCTGTCTCCATATTAACTGGGTTTGTGCTTGGAAACATGCCGCTTGTGCTTCAATTTCCCATCCTGAGTGATCTGTAAGACCACTATCCCTTCTCTATCAAATCCCTCCTCCAAATCCATGTCTGCTTCACCACCCATAAGAAACTATCCACTTAATGATGGCAGGTTTGCAAGGCAGATAAGAACATAAGATTGGCCATAGTGGATGAGACCAATGTCCATCTAGCCCAGTATCCTATCTTCCAACAGTGGCCAATGCCAGATGCTTCAGAGGGAGTGAACAGAACAGGTAATCATCAAATGATCCATCCCCTGTCATCCACTGCCAGCTTCTGGCAAACAGAGGCTGGGGAGACCCAGAGCATAGTGTTGCATCGCTGCACATCACTGGCTAATAGCCATTGGACCTATCCTCCATGAATTTTTCTAGTTCTTTATTTAACCCTGTTATAGTTTTGGCTTTCATAACATCCCGTGGCAAATAGTTCCACCGGTTGACTATGCATTGAAGATGATTGACACGTCATCTAGTTATAACAATATTATTTTTAAAATGCATTTGTACCATGACAACATCAGACCCGACAGTTATAGGAGAGTGGTGGAAGACAGGAATATGAGTCCTAGAATGGTGAAGGCCCTTTTGCCTATGAACTGAAAAGAGGTTACCTCAGGTTAATTAGACTCACCTGAATCCAATTAAGGGCCTCTGGTAACCTTTAAAACCCTCCTCTAGTGAAAAGGAGTAGGAGGAGGGATTAGAAACAAGTTGCAGCAGGGTTAGGGGCAGCAGGGGGAAAAGGCTTCTCCTAGGTGGAGAGTTGCTCTCCTCCATACAGGGTAAATATTGAGTTTACTTCTATCTGGGGGAAGGCTGGCAACCAGAAGCCAGTCAGTGCTCTGGTGGGGGCAAGGAAATGTATACCTTTTGTGTTGTGGTTTTTTTTTTTTGCTTAAGAGAACGACTCAGGACTACCCTGAGGCCCACCTTGTACATACTGTAAATAAACCAAAGTTAAGAATGAAAAAACCTCCAGAGTAGGAATGATTTACTATTGCCTCCTTCCCACCACCACCCCTGCCAGAGAGAGAAACGCTGAGGCTGACAGGGTGAAAGAGGTGCCTTGCCACCATACATATGTACATCAAATTCTATGCACTTTGCATATCCCTTTTCCCATAACCTTCAGATGGCACTTGTATTTTTACATTGTAAACATTTCTGAGCTGGGACTGTGTCTTCATCTATATAGTGTCTCCACCATTCTGATGGGGCCTCTGGGCACTACTACTATATAAATAATAATGCTAATAATAAGCTAATGTAGAATGGATAATAAACATATGGGACCAAACTGAGAGGTAGCCTAAGTGGTGATGAAAATAACAAAGTTAATATTATCCATCATAAGTGTGTGTTAGTTGGGGGGCTTGTTATATTTCTTCTTATACCATTTTTTACACTTTCCTGATGGTTGCTTTTCCCATAATATCCGTGGTGTTTTGTTCCCTCTTTCATATAGAAACAACACTAGTGAAGGATGAGAACAGAGTAGATGCTATTTGCATTTTAGTAAAGCATTTACCATACTTATAGATATCAAAATAATTAAATAAACAGGATAAAATAAAATCTTTTTTAAAATTTAATTTAAATTGGTTTGGATTGAGAGCTGGCTGAAAAGATCTTCACAAAAAGGTAAGGATAAATGGAAATATATTGAGTTGGAGGATTTCTTGGTGGGATCTAAAAGAGGATGTAAAGAGCACATTAATCAGATCTGTGGATGATACTAAATTGAGAGGATTTGCAAACACTAGTTAGGACAGAGAAATAATTTAAATGGACCTAGATATTAGAAACATTGAGAGAAAAGAGAAAAATGAAATTGAGTTTGGGAAGATAGTTAATGTACCTAGGGAAAAACAATCTGAATCTTATGTACTTAATAGGAGAGAGAAACCAGGGAAGCCATAAAGAAATCTAGGTGTGATGGTAGACAGGCATTTAGACAGGAGTTTGCAGTGTGACATGGTGGCAAAAAAAAACCCCTAATGAATGTTGGTCTACATGCATGAAGGTATCACATCAAAAGTGGGGAGGCAATGTCTCCTCTCCACCTGAGTTTGGTATTACTGCACCTGAAATCTAACATTCAGTTCAGGTCGCCAAATTATTGGAAGGATAATCACAAATTAGAAGGAGCTCATGGAAGAGTAAATTGATCAGGACGGTGGATGACTTGAGTTTTGAGGAAAGATTGCAAACCCGTATTCATCTATGTAGTCCTATTGTAGTCAATAAGACTATTCACATGAGTGAAGGTTTGCAAGATTTGACCCTAATACTATAGAGTAAAAAGAAAACAAAAAAAAAATTATTTGCTTCTTTTTCTTCCACTAAAGCAATGACAAAATAGAAAAGCAAGTAAGGAAGACAAAGCAAACTTGTAACTTCTGTAATTCGTTGTATTCCTTTCTTTTCCCCTTCCCATTTCCACTAACTTTTTCATTGCTCCTTTATTGATTTCCATTATCTTGAACTGACATGTTGAGTCTGAGTCTACCAGTTCAAATGACCTACGTTCATTTACCATCAATACTGTTCTAACTCCAACCTTCCTGACATTGTGTTTTAATGTGAATTCCAGACACAGCACTGAAATATTGATCTAATTGATGCTGAACAACACACAAAGTGAACACATGCAGATATTGATTGATTTTTTTTTTAACCCTTGGAATATTTCCTTATCAAGGGAGGTTGTTGAAATGTACAGTGCACTCTTTAAAACAGATGCAAACTTCTACTTCAGAATTTCCATGGTTATTTTAAAATCCATTTTAATATATTAAAATATTTAGGGAAACACTCAATCATATGCTTAAGTCCTGTTGACTTAAATTTAGGCACATACTTTCAGGCTTTCCTGAATCTGGGCCCTAAAGATGATGGTCCAAGTTCTAAGCTGGTGTAAAATTGGTCCAATATATCCATTTTTCTAGGCATCTCTAATTACTCCTGGGGAAATTCTGTGCCCCTGCGGTGCAGCAGAAAAATGCCCCCCTCCCACAGATTCCCTTTGCTTCCTTGCAGAAAATGGTTTCTGCTGGAAAACAAAGATAAGCTGCACCAGTACTCACTCACCCCTCCTCAGCCCCTCAGACAAGTCTATTCGGGCAGCCGGAGGGGAGGTAAATCACTCGGGGGAGGGGGCCATGCCCCGGTAGCCCAGGGACATTAGTCTCAGCTGGGGTGTGGGGAGGATGGTGACAGAGTTCCCCCTCCCCAACATGGAGCAGCCAGGCCTGGGTCAGATCAAGCCCTAGAAACTTCCCCTGGCTGCAGGCAGCTCTGCACCATGGGGGTGGGGAGTTGAGGCTGGGTGTGGGGGGTGTCCAGGTGCAGGTGAGGCTTGGTGCAGGGGTTGGGTGTGGGGGGTCTGTAGGCACAGGGGTTGGGTGGACAGGGGCAGCAGCTCCCTGTACAGTGATCCCTTCCCCCACCTGCACACCGGAACCCCCCCCCAAACCCCTCCGCATTAGGAGCCCCCCAAACCCTCATCTGACCAAGCCTCACCCCCTGCATCAGGAGCCATCCTCCTGCATCAGGAGCCCCCGATACCTGGACCCCACCCCACTAAGCCCCAACCAGCTCCACCCTGACCCCCCACCCTCCCAAGCCCCACTTCCCCAGTTTCCCCGCCTCCCCCCCCCCCGCACTGAGCCCTAGGTTCAACAAGGATAAGTGCAGAGTCCTGCACTTAGGATGGAAGAATCCCATGCACTACTACAGACGAGGGACTGAATGGCTAGGCAGCAGTGCTGCAGAAAAGGACCTAGGGGTTACAATGGATGAGAAGCTGGATATGAGTCGACAGTGTGCCCTTGTTGCCCAGAAGGCCAACAGCATTTTGGACTGTATAAGTAGGGGCATTGCCAGCAGATCAAGGGATGTGATCATTCCCCTCTATTTGGCATTGATGAGGCCTCATCTAGAGTACTGTGTCCAGTTTTGGGCCCCGCACTACAAGAAGGATGTGGAAAAATTGGAACGAGTCCAGCGGAGGGCAACAAAAATGATTAGGGGGCTGGAGCACATGACTTATGAGGAGAGGCTGAGGGAACTAGGATTGTTTAGTCTGTAGAAGAGAAGAATGAGGGGGGATTTGATAGCTGCTTTCAACTACCTGAAAGAGGTATGGATCTAGACTGTTCTCAGTGGTACCAGATGACAGAACAAGGAGTAATGGTCTCAAGTTGCAGTGGGGGAGGTTTAAGTTGGATATTAGGAAAAACTTTTTCACTAGGAGGGTGGTGAAGCACTGGACTGGGTTACCTAGGGAGGTGGTGGAATCTCCTTCCTTAGAGGCTTTTAAGGTCAGGCTTGACAAAGCCCTGGCTGGGATGATTTAGTTGGGAATTGGTCCTGCTTTGAGCAGGTGGTTGGACTAGATGACCTCCTGAAGTCCCTTCCAACCCTGATATTCTATGATTCTATGATTTGAGGTTCCTTCCATACTTGGGTCTCAGTCCAGAAGTGATTTTTCTTTTTTGGGATCATTTGAAGAAAATCTCTTCCACTGTTTTGTGAGTAATGTGTACATTAGTTGAAAACATCACAGGTACGGGGGAATGGCTGGTTGTGTTGTGTCTTATACTTAGATTGTAAGCTCTTTGTGGCAGGGACTGACTGCCTTTTTTGTTGTGTGTTTGTACAGCGCCTAGCACAATTACTGGGACTCTGAGGCACTATGGTAATACAAATACATAATAGTCAACTGTTCAAAATATTTTTATATTTCCCTGAACATTTTTGCAAATTGCTTTTTGTTTTGTTTGTTGAGACACTTCTGAGGCACAATTCTACCCCTTCATCTCTTCACTCTGCGGGGAGGGAAATCATTTACTAATGGCCCATTCCAGCAGAAAATTACAAGATACCCTGTGCTGGTCAGTAGTGTGTGGGGGTTATGGAGCCGAAGCTCCATCCATTCTCTGGCCCCGTCAACCTACGCCATGCTTCCTTGCTCCTGGGTGGAGTGTACACAGGCATGCGGTGCCTGCTAACTTCTAAGCACCTGGACCTGGGGTTCAAATGGCCTGTGCAGAAGCTTAAGGGTGTGCTTATTCCCCCTAACTCACTTGCACATGTATATAGACCAAATCACAATCTAGCCCTGGCCCCCTTGGCTGGCCCACTGAATAGTTATGGAAGACTAATGGATGAGCAGAAAGAAAGAACTAGACAAGCAGATTTTGGCCTTTCCTGTTTAGGATTCAAAAGAAGCATCATTCCATCCATGAAAGCAGAATGCTGAGTAGAGGGATAGCTGTAGTGGAGGATGCAATTTTTGGAAACAAAAGAAAGCTGGGATACTCTTTAGAGAGAGAGACTTCCACAAAGGCAACAGGGCATTTCACTCAGTCAACTAGAGAAAGACAAACCCCTCAAAGGAAACATGCAAAGAAAGGAAACGTGTCTAAATCAACATTTCACTGAAAGGACAGAGTTTCTTGAACAGTGAGGCTCAGTGATGCTAATTCTTTCACACGCTGTGTGATTATAAACCTTGATAGACTCACTGCAATTTTCAAAGTGCAGGCCAGTGAGACAATGGCAACCCTACTATTTACACAGGGCCAAGCTGGGTTCTGCTGCTCTGTGGATACATGGAGTGGAGGGCAAAAGGAGACAACCCCTGAAAGGAGCAGCAGGAGGGCCCAGTTAGCCATCCCGTTCTGCCCAGAGTGAAAGAACTGCTTGGGCATAGAAAGGACATGGTCCCATGTCCTTATACTTCCTATGCACAACCAGCAGAGCTGTTCAGGTCCATAAGGGGGTTATACTGCACCCTATGAAGAGAGGTAGCAGCAGACACCCTTCCTCTTGTCATTGGGAACCTCCAGGAGGAATTGTCACTCAGGGAGCAGTAGAGCACATCACTTCCGCCAGCTGTGGCCTGAGCTTGAAAGCACCTTTGACCTCATCATCAGTAACTGAACTGCAACCTTCAGCAGCCACAGAGACATGAAAAATAATTCATTTGAATACACTGTAAGTGCACAAAAGAAGTTTATTTATAAGGCAGCAGCTTAGACTACTACAAAGCAATCGTTAATTTGTTCACCAAAACAGACACATAAACATTATAATAGGTGCAGCCTTACTGATGACTCAGTGAGAGATCGAGCCTTTGAAGTCTGTCGCCAGTTTTGAGCCTTGAGAAGTCTGTTTCTGTCCATGTCACTGCCACCCACATGCCTGTCTCTGTCTGTGGTTTTGTTTTAAATTGCCAGCTTTCCTCAAGACATCAATGCCTCATCATCATCATCAGGCTCCAAGCAGTGCTTTGCTCGGAGAGCTGTGCACAGAGCTATGAACAGCCAGATGCAGCCTGAGAGCTACATATTGAGTATCATGGCAGTAAGCAGAGATATTTGTACCACTGCGTTAGCTAGCAGAAAGGAGTGTGGATTTGCAATGGAAAAGGCAGTCACGGAACTAAGCAGATAGGGGTTGTTCTATATTATTCAGCTCAGTTGATAAGGTTTAAGTATTGCTCCATAACAGAGAATAGTCTGGGAATTCTAACAGTAATAATCAATCGCCATCTCTGATATATATTTTTCATCAATAGGCCTCAAAGAGCAAAAGGATCATTATTTCCATCGGACAGATGGGCCAACTGAGCCATAACGATGCACAGTGCTGTAGATGGAAAGAAGTGCCATACAGCCACCATCTTTTTAACTTACCCTAAAAATTGCATGAAACATAAGTAATACATTTGAGTGCATTTCACTTTGATATACTCAGTGCTTTCTCACTCTTTTGAATAAAACTATGCAGACAGCAATGCATTGAAATGTTAATGGGCAGATGTGACACAGATTAGTTTCATGCCTGCCACAAGATCTTGTGAGTTTCATATTTCATATTATTGTAACTCTGGGTTACCAGGACCATTAAACATTATTTGCAGTGGAAACATGATCCTACTGAGTTTGGGCAGTTAAACAGAAATCCAGGCTCAGTTTGAGGGGGAAGGGTCACCATTCTTGCTAACTCAGTGGGTGTAATGGAAAAGGATTGTGTAGTTTGTGGATATGATGACCAAAAAGACCATGCAACAAGTGTCACCAACATATGTGACAAGCCATTACAATCAATAATGCACCAACATGGAAAATGAAAAACTCCAGATTTTTTTCTTGTAACTTTTGCTTTAAAATGTCCATAATTACTGCCTTATAGCAGCATCCCTTTTTAATTAGAGATGTTTTAAAATATTTTTAGAGGGGAAAAATTATACTACCAGAGAAGGAACCAATTCTGTCATCCTTAATCACAGTGAGCAGTACCTTAGTCCATGAGTAGGCTGGCAATTCACAGACATTAACTCTCCCTGGCTCATCTGCAAACAAACTACATGGCAGTGTCCCCATGCAGGGTCTGGCCACGACACAGCAGTCATGGAAGGGATTGCTAACTAAACTATACATGCACTGACCTGGGATGGAATTTCAGCCAGGAATGGTGGAGTGGTTCTACTCTGCTCCCCAAGTCCAGGAGGAAATGATGATAGGGTAAAATGAAGCTATTTCAGTCAAGAATATTTCTATACTAATGGCTTGGCTGTGCAATGTACAATTGGAAACAAAATGCAAAGGAAGGAAGGAAAAAGGCTGTCAGGCCAGTGAGCAGAAACCCCTGTAATTAGTCCTTTAGCTGTGATCTACAATATGGAAACTATGTTCCAGCAAAAGAAACACCTCAACCTTACTTTCCCCCAAGGAATCTGTTTTATAAAGTAAAACATGCTCTGGGAGATCAATCCGAGCTCAGGGTTAGAGATGACTTAGGCTTCAGAAATAATATTGTGGTAGTAGCTGGTGGCTATTGGCTGCTGGACCTCAGCAGCTGCTTCCCTAATCTCTTCTAGCACATGTCATGTTGCACATATTATTACGTGGGTGGGAAGGGTCTCTTAAGAAATTTCAGGTCATACATGAAAACTGTGGATAAAAATGGAACATTTCATAGGTAAAAGCTTTTTGATGTTGAAACCCCATTTAGAAAAAATACACAAATAAGCAACCGAAAAATAACCCAACACCAATGTGGCATGATAGTGTGAACACAGAAGCATCCCTTTCTCAAAAAAAAAAAAAAAAAAAGTACTTTTTATATTTTTTCATTGGATTCAGTGGATTTTTTTTAACTCCTTGTAAATAAAGAATTGCAAACCTTGAAGTAATGGAATAATTTACCTTTAGCTGCTGCAGCAGTATTATGTAAAAGGTCTTCTTTTATAATAGCAAAATGCTTAAAGAAGACATCCTGAGTGCTCATAGACAACTTAAAAACACATCATATTCTGTATGCTGTATTTCAGATACTTTCTGTTTTTCTCTCAATTGTTCATGATTAGGGACATTAGAATGAAAAGCAACATCTTTGTTACTTAAGTATTCATCTATTCCTGCCACTTATTGGCTTTGCTGTGCAATAGCACAATGGCACGTCCATTAAACTGGAAGAGAGCTATTTATACAACATTACTCAACTAAGAACTACTGCTTGAGTTGGTGTCCTTACACCAAATCTAGCAACCTTCTCAGAAACAGTGGCAGCTTGTTGGAAAACAAGGCACAAAGGGCCTAAATCCCCTCTGCCATGCACCTTGTGTCATCATGCAGCACTGTGCAAAGGGAGGGCAAAGTGGATCTGAAATGCTACCCAATCCTAATGCAGCATGGGTGTAAAGGACAACACATGATGCAAAGCACGATGGGATCAGTAGGGGAATTGTTAGGGGAAGCAAAAGTGGATGGGAACCTAGGAGGCAGTGACCATGAGATGGTCAAGTTCAGGATCCTCACACAAGGAAGAAAGGAGAGCAGCAGAATACGGACCCTGGACTTCAGAAAACTAGACTTTAACTCCCTCAGGGAACTGATAGGCAGGATCCTCTGGGAGAATAACATGAGGGGGAAAGGAGTCCAGGAGAGCTGGCTGTATTTTAAAGAATCCTTATTGAGTTTTCAGGAACAAACCATCCCGATGTGTAGAAAGAATAATAAATATGGCAGGCAACCAGCTTGGCTTAACAGTGAAATCCTTGCTGATCTTAAACGCAAAAAAGAAGCTTACAAGAATTGGAAGATCGGACAAATGACCAGGGAGGAGTATAAAAATATTGCTCAGGTATGCAGGAGTGAAATCAGGAAGGCCTAATCACACTGGAGTTGCAGCTAGCAAGGAATGTTAAGAGTAACAAGAAGGGTTTCTTCAGATATGTTAGCAACAAGAAGAAGGTCAAGAAAAGTGTGGGCCCCTTACTGAATGAGGAAGGCAACCTAGTGACAGAGTATGTGGAAAAAGCTAATGTACTCAATGACTTTTTTGCCTCTGTCTTCATGAACAAGGTCAGCTCCCAGAATACTGCACTTCACAGCACAGTATGGGGAAGAGGTGACCAGCCCTCTGTGAAGAAAGAAATGGTTCAGGATTGTTTAAAAAAGCTGGACGAGCACAAGTCCCTGAGGCCAGCATCTGAGGGTGCTAAAGGAGCTGGCGGATGTGATTGCAGAGCCATTGGCCATTATCTTTGAAAATGCATGGTGATCGGGGGAGGTCCCAGATGACTGGAAAAAGGCTAATGAAGTGCCCATCTTTAAAAAAGGGAAGGAGGAGGATCCGGGGAACTCCAGGCAAGTCAGCCTCACCTCAGTCCCTGGAAAAATCATGGAGAAGGTCCTCAAGGAATCAATTCTGAAGCACTTAGAGGAGAGGAAAGTGATCAGGAACAGTCAGCATGGATTCACCAAGGGCAAGTCATGCCTGACTAACCTAATTGCCTTCTATGACGAGATAACTGGCTCTGTGAATGAGGGGAAAGCAGTGAACGTGTTATTCCTTGACTTTAGCAAAGCTTTTGATATGGTCTTCCACAGTATTCTTGCCAGCAAGTTAAAGAAGTATGGGCTGGATGAATGGACTATAAGGTGGATAGATTGGCCCAATCCTCTAATTTGTCTAGATTCCTCTGTATCCTATCCCTACCCTCCAGTGTATCTACCACTCCTCCCAGTTTAATGTCATCTGCAAACTTGCTGAGAGTGCAATCCAAGCCATCCTCCAGATCATTAATGAAGATATTGAACAAAACCAGCCCCAGGACCAACCCTTGGGGCACTCCGCTTGATACCAGCTGCCAACTAGACATGGAGCCATTGATCACTACCTGTTGAGCCCGATGATCTAGCCAGCTAGGGCCAATTCAGTGGTGGGGCAAATTCTGCTCCTGATAGTGCGATCCAGGGGAAGACTCCACACGTGTAACTTCAGTGTCTCCCGCACTTGTACAGTTCAGAACCTCCTGTGGATACATCCAAAGGAAGAGGCAATAGGACCCATTCCCATTATGGTTACCAAAGGCCAAACATCTTCATGGAGTTCTCTCTGTTTTGTTTCACCTTTAAATACAATATTACAGCTTAAAGAGATTTAAAATAATTGCTCTGGTTGTAATATAGAGCCTCTCTTTCTACCTGTTAGGAATAGGAATTACCTTAATAAACTATAATAAATCTACCATTTATTTGAAAAGACAGTATCTTGGCTACAGACACAAGCCTATGGCACATTTCATGGCTTCAATAAGCTTCCTAAATAGAATACAATGCAATCCAGGCAATTACAAGTCTGTATTTGCTATATGCATTTAAAAAAAATATGAATACCGGTACTTCATACTTGCCTAGCACCTGTGAGCCAAAGATCTCAAAAGACTTTGCAAGTAGTGGGGCCAGTCCTCACTTTTACACACAATGCAGGTGAAAAGGTGACTAAGCTACCCTTCCACTCCCCTGTCTCCAGGCCAGCCAAGGTGTGTGTGGGGGATGAGTGGGTGGCACAGAGACAGCTTTACCAGTTTTGCATCATGTGAGAGTTCACTTTTGTCAGGACAAACCCTCAGCTGCCCCTTTAGGGTATTACTAAGCCAATCATTTTTATTCTTACTTACTCTTATATATTATTTGCATTGATATAGTGCTTAGGATGGAGTCCCAGTGATGGACTAGGACACTGTTTCGCAAGGTGCTGTACGAACACAGATAGTCCCTGTCTCAAAGAGCTTGCAATCTAAATATAAGACAAGAATTAAAAATTAAAAACCCCAATGAAGGGGTAGATGAATAGTCTTGTACGCGTTTTACAGCGAGTAGTCTGAGGCAGTGAGAAGTTTGGGATACCTGCCTAGTGTCACACAGCAATTTAGCAGCACTAGACAGACCCAGGAGTACTGACTCCCAGTCTCCTGCTTTAACCACTAGGCAACAGTGAGTCTGTGAGAGTTGCTCTCTCAAGTGAAAAATAAAAGCCAAAGTGAGGAGGGTAAGCAGAAAAGAAGAATTTGGTGCATTCTATAGACTATTTTGCTATCAGGTTTTTAGCAAAACTCCCCTTCAGAACTCAAAGGGAAGTTATCCTTAAAGCCTTATGGTACCATATATTTAAAACCAACATTTAATATATTTTAATAGGACCATATATTTAAAACCAACAAACTACTTTTTGGTATTTTAAAAAGTAAACCTTCTATGGCAACCTTCATCTTAAAACCGGAGGGAGATATAGAGTCATTTGATGTCTCTGTTACATTGCTTTAATAAACCTGGAAGTCTATCAAACATTTAGGAAAGTAAAAAGTATATTTTTAGTGCAACAAAGCTGCACTGGTATGGCTAAAAATATATTTTTAAAACGAATACTGCATTTTTAAATTAAGAAATTGGACAAAGCGCTACAGAGCCCTGTTTCAGGTTTGGCTTTAAGCCTGCAAAAACACTTATTATGGTCAACCTCTGCTACTGAAACATTTATTATGGCTGGATGTAGGCAGGCTTGGTCAATGTGAAAGATGCTTCTAATCTCCTTTACTCTTGATGAGTATGTTTTTCACCATGTTCCAATTCAGCATGGTCTATTTCACTCTAGTGCAAGGTCCTTACCCCCCATCCCATCAGATTTTATTCCTTAGTTTACAGATTGGTATGAAAGCTATTTTTGCTCCTAGCAGGATGTAAGGAATGTTAAAAATCCTATTTCTATTTTTTTAAAGATAATTACTATGCTGGTGTTATTTATCTGCATTTTATTTGGGCTATGTTTAAATTTATAAGTTGATAAAAGTGAGTTTTCTGTTTGATCATTAAATGGTATGAAAATCTGTGAAGTAAGACCACAGAAAAATATGGCAACATAAATAATCTGATACTGCTGAAAAAAACTGCCTTCATAAAGCAAGAGTAAAATAATATCTTAGAATGGTTTTCTCCATGTGACTAAAGACTAAAATAGATCCCATAGCCTGTCATCATTTATACAGGTTTCTAATTATCATGTGCCATGTTGATCTATTAGCATGCATTGCAGTGGGGCCTGAGAGATAGTTTTTACTAAGAAACATAGCTATTCCTAATTGGAAAGAAGTACCTGATTATTCAAGGTTAGCTGAAGCTTAATCAATGAAACCCTGTGTAGTCATTTAATAATATGTGTTTCAGGTCCCTCCCCAAGATCCACTTCTTCTCTGATGTCTGAAAGAAAACAGCCGACTACTAATAGTTAGGTTGAAAGGCTGTTGGGTATAGTGGATGTGCACTTATTTTTAAAGAAACAAATGCACACAGTAAATAATAGTTTTAGGTATAATTTATAATGTACATTACAATTTCTATATAATGGTGTCTCTCCAGTGCCCCCTTTTCTGTACTACTTGTCTTGAGGGTAAAAACGGAGCTAACAAGACATGTGCCTATCATCAGCCTGACCATTTTGCTTGTTTGTTGTGTCCTGCCTTTATCTTTCTATATTGTAAGATATTTGGAGCACTATATAGTGTGAAATGCCTAGTACAATAAGACCCTGATATCTATTGGAGCATGCAGGCACTGCCGTAATACATTCTTCCTATTGTTAATTATTTTTAAGAGCAATGTAATTAACTAAAAAGAAATATACTACCACAGCTCAAAATTACTCTTGAGATGTGACTACCAGAAATAAAGACTGTTTTTTATCAGAGAAGGTAACACTTACTGAAGAGAAAGAAAGTCACCTAAATGGACTATTCTCCACTATATATTACATGGGACCTTCCTCTCCAGGTCTGGAACTTATACCTTCTGCATTCCTGTAAAGATACATCCACCTCTATGCTGCCTGGATGCTAGCCAGAAGGACATTAAGAACACAGGATAAACAGTCTCCCTACTCTAGGTCCTAATGCCTACCAGAGTCCTGGTAGCTTGGAAGACCAGTTGCAGAGAAAGTCTTGTTCAACCCTGCAGCCTTGGGATGGAGCATTCCCAATATAGATGGAATCTTTGGAGAATTTAGCAGCAAAACTCAAAGTCTCTACTGAGTATATGAGAACTGAGATTTTTTCAAAATCTTATATCGTGGCCAATTGGAAGCCTTTTACACAGCTACAACAAAAGGTACATCCTTGATACCACCACCCTGGCCAAAATAAAATTTCTGGTCCCTGCTCCAAAGCATGGGATGTGGTAGAACTTCCCAGTGAAAAGGTTGTAAGAGGTTTTTTTTTTTAACATGTGCAAAACAACACATTTCTCCCCAATCTCATTCTTGGAAATGGCCAAGCCATTTTTTCTGAAACTTTCCAAAAATATTCAACCCAATGCAGACACCCAGCATGGAAAATTTCAGCCTGAACAGGCAAGTCTGGAAATGTCATAAGCAACTGAAAATAGGGTCTTTTAATGGGATGTGTTGGGCTCCCAGGTAGAGTAGGTAGCTCTGCCTATAATATACGCACACCCAGTTTACTAACAGTAAAATGCCAGCCTTCATTCTGTTTGATATTTCTAACAAGAATAATAATATAAAGAGAATAAAATATGCATAATATTCTCTACATCGCAACATTTTGGAATGTAAAGAACTGCATTAAAACTGACATCATCCTGGGTTTCAATTGATCCTTGTGAAGCTACAGTAATGGTCAATGCATCACCTGTATTTGGGTGCTAAGAGGTTTCTTTGAGAGATGTTTATAGTGCTAAAAAGAAGCTCCTATAAAGCTAGAGGTTTATTTTGATTTTATTTTCCAAATTTCCAACTCATGCAGCAGGTTATTTTGATTGGTCAAGTTAAGTGGTTGGGGATAACTTTTCAGTCTGAGCATTCCAGCTTTTCATGTCAAAGTAAAAATAGACCCATGTAAGCTAGTGTTCTAATCTTCTGCACATTTTTAGAATTGTGATCACACACACTCACATATTTTTTGAGATTGTCAAATAGTAAAATACCACTTATCTTTTCCTTCGGGCAGCATTTAGTTACCAGCTTTTCGTCTGAAATTTTCTTTCACTGTTGTTAAAAAAATCCCATATGTAGTCATATGTACCTTTTTGTGATTATTTTAACATGTATTTATAATTATTTTTATATGAGGACTAAGCGCCTAGCTGATGCACGTGAATGATCCATATCAAACTCTAATTACTTCGTGAAAAAATCTGTGCAATTTTAATACAGCCCATCAAAAGCCATTAAACTCACACAGATAACGTTAGTGAAGCATATTATCCCTTTACCTTTTGTGAATCTGACACAGAAAGCGTTACTGAACAGCCCTGTGTTTTTCTAACAGGAAAGAAAGAAGGGACCTAAAAAAGATTTCTAGTGACAGTGCAGGAGGGCATAATGTTTGCTTGTTGTGCCTCTGGGCAATGTAATGTAATATGTAAGGTAGACGCCCATAGTCTGGTTGTGACCATCAATATTTCTGAAACATACAGACTTTGCAACAACAACACGCTTTACTCCCAATTTTAGATTAAAAGTATTATCAAATAAAAGAGTGAGCTTAGCAATTATACAGCATCTAAAATCTTACATCAGAAATAGACATAACTCGGATTCAAAAATAACTTGCAGGCACATCAGTCAATCAAATAAGGGTGCTACTGAAAAAAGATCTGAATATCTTAGTCACAACAAAGACAACTATTTTCAGAGAGTACTCTGCAGACGTACATTCTGTTTGCAGCTGCAGCCCAGCCCTAAAAAGAGAGGCAGATTGGGTTTGGAGGGAATCCAGAATGAGAATCAAAATGCACTCTACAGCCTAACCTCCCAAGTGAGTGTGAGAAATTAAAGCAAACTCAAGATTTAAGTCCACCACAGCTGCCAAGGGAGGTGCAAAGTATATAGATTGCACAACTAAACCCCTAAATAAATGTGTTTGGGTCAGCATAAGGAGAGTGTATGCTGTTTACTTCATTGCTTAGACAAGCAACCACTTGGGACCTCTGGGAAAAGTGATGTGGTATAGAACTTGTGGGTCAAATGATAGAAGGGAGAACTTATTCAAGCAGCAGAATAACACAAGGATACATATGCAGACCCTTTAAATTTATGGATTAGTCTGTGATTAGTCTGTCGAAGTACTGATGTTTACTTTTGACTGGTAGCGGAAACCTCACATGCTGTGGCATGAAAATGAATAGTATAAGTCCAATCCAGAGCTGGTATAAAGTGGTGTTAAATTCACTGATATCAATGATGCTATAACAATTTATACCAGCGAAGGATCTGGCCCAGAAATGGATATGGAGCAAGAAGTGAGGAAATATGGAACATATAGTTTTAAACCACAGATACAAATTGCAGTGCTGAAGGACTTAAAGATAAATAGTTCAGAGGCAAATAATTCAGGCACAGTCATAGCCAGCATGCTTTGAATATGCCTGATCTATTAGTTCATTCTAACTTAAATCAACGAGATTTCCTGAATGAAAAGAACACTGAGATAAAAGTAATATACTTTGTTTCTACGTAATGCTGTGGATTCCTGATGAACTTACATACAAGGGAATCCTGAGATCCTTACTCATTTGTTAAATAAATAAATAAAATATAATAAAATAATTATAATTATAATTAATAATATTTTTTGCTCAGACCTGATGCAGGTATAACTCCCACTGTCTACAGGGACCAGAGATGGAGAAAGGGCAATAAAAAGTGAGGACCTGATATAAAGTTCCAAGTGCAGATCCTCCCCTTCCCCTGTTACAAAGCAGGGTTAGCTTTGAAGAGGCCGTTCTGCAGGTCTGGGGAGCCATGCTTGGGGAGTAGATGGATGGTGGACAGGGCTGAGGATGAACACATGGTCTAAGGACAGGGCTGGGTGAGAGGCACATTGTCTCCTGTACCAGACCTATGGAGATCAGAGTGGAGGGGCTAGGTCCCTTTCTGCCTTGGCAGTCCCTGTTTAAGAGGTTTGGGACCTGTGTCAGCCACTTTCAGGCCAGTCCCTTTCAACGTAGCTCCATTGCAGCTGTGCTCACAAGGAATTGGTAGGCGCTCCTGCAGAGGCATGGGGCCTCTGTGCTGAAATCTCTGATTTTCAGTGGATCCCCTGGAGCCTATGTAAATTTGTAGGTAGGCCCCAGGGGCTGTTTTGCAAAGTTGGTGACCTCATCCCCACACAGAATGACTGGGGAGAAGTCTCTGGAAAGATAACCACACAGCAGTGTCTTCCCCTTTGTTCCCCTCCCATGGGAGAATCTGTGGGAGGGTGCAGTCAGGCCATGAATAAGTTTCTATCAGCTACACTGATATACACACTCTGAGGATATGGCCCAATATATTTCAATCTACAATGTCACAAAGAATTCAGCTTTTCATATATTATTTCTTATTGGAAAATGTTACAAAGTGAGAAATAATGGACCAAGTATACACTCTCCATGATTTAGTAGATATTTATAGAATACATATTAAAACTGAAAAGTAAAAAAAATATTAACATTGCACAAGGGATTGTAAAAAATATCAAATGAATTAATTTTTTAGGGTCAGCAGGTTCAAAATTTGACTTACATTTTTCTATGGCTCATCTGTACTTGCATATTCTCATACCAGTCATTTCTGGTTACTAAGACACATCAAAACAGAAGTCAGAGTCAGCCTCTTCTTGTCTGCTATTCCTAGGGTCTAGTGCTGAGTGCAATAGGATTTTAGGACACTTAGTATCTCACAGACATTGACTCTTAATGTTGTTCCAGTTCAAAGTTCTGTGTTTATGCTGTCATGATAGTTTGTGTGGTATTGAATTATGATGTCATAAATGGCAGCTTGTGTGCTATCTGAAGGAATTAGACATACATAGGTGCCAACATCAACTATATATCTTTTAAGGAACAATCAGGAACACGAGAGCTAGGTACTGGCCATTTTTGATTACTATGGTCAAATCAGAAGAACAATAGGAGCTGCTGGAGTCAGTGATATTCTCCCCTTTTTTTCACATGTGAATAAATCTTTTGTACGCTGACCCATGTCTAATAAGTTTCCTCTAACTGTTGCGCTTGTCTCCCTGAGATTTCATGACCTTGTATCAGCTCTTGTTTGAGAAGTGATTATGTGACGTGCATCCACAATATGAAGTATGTTACAACTACATGTATCAAACTAGGGTATCATAGCTGATATCCAAGAACTCATCCCCAGCAAGAGCAATATGTCACTTGTCCTTTGTTTACATTTTTAATACCTAAGTACCTGCTACACAGTTTAGGGAGCACCTCTTTTCCTAGTACTGCTGGCCATCAGAATCTCCTTTTAGCAACACTTTGTCCTTATAGTCACATAATATCCCAAATTCACATGCCTAAAATAGGCTTTTAAGATGATCCCATAGTCACTGTGGCAAGGGTGGCCACCACCAAACATTCCTTAGGGTCAAAGGTCACTGCAGCCAGCACTCCACCCTTATTGTCTCTTTCACAGGATTCCTTAACCAAATTCAAGACCATTCAAAGATAATTAAAATATCCCCTCCCCTCCTCCAATGTATTCATTTTTTAAAGTATAGAGTGACCTTCCTGATGCCAACCCCAGTTCAATGTGTCTCTCTTCTTAGGAGAGTCCCCAGCCCTCTTTCCTAGAACTGGGTACATTTCAAGCCTCTGCTTCCTGATCACCCCGCACCCACCTTATTGCAGCCACCTGCTGCCCATTATAGGGAATTTTCTGATCCCACTTAGGTGTGGCTCATCCTGTAATCAGCGTTAGCTTAACCTGAGACTCTCCAACCCCTGAGGCAAGCCGCCCTGTTCCAGTCATCAGTTGTTTCATATTGCCTTAGAGTGTGAATAAAAACATTGTATTTTCATCAGCTGCATTTTTCTGGGGGTACAGTTCCTCCCCAATGTATCCAAAATATGGAGCAAATTTTCTTCATCTTCCCCCGCCTCCCAGATACAGAACATTTATAACAGGGTGTTGGTCCCAGGGCACATATGCACATCCCTGCACTTTATTCTAAGCTGTGTCCCTTTAAGGCTGAGGGGAGTGAGTTTAGAGAGCACATGACAGGGGTCATGTGGCTTCAGATTGCAAGCAGTGTCAGATATAAATAGAGACAGCCTGCCCTTAATAAGGGAAAATTCAGGGGGTAAGTCCTCTCTCTCTAGTTTCTATGGAGGGCTACCTAGAAGGGAGAAAATGTGTCTTCTTCTCCTCACAGTTGGCAGATAATATTTCTTACTATGAATGCTGTATTAACTTAAGCCTTTTATAGTTTTCATTATTTAATAAAATCTACACTGAGGAAATTATATAATGCCAGTTTACAGCATTATAGTCCTTCAATGCAGCTGAGCCTTAGAACTGTACCGTAGAATCTCTATGGATTGAAATTCCATGCTTGAATAATAAGAATATAGCAATAGGAATATACTACTGACCACATGATATGGACGGTAATGGTGAGTGAGAAATGTTCAGGGAGATTAAAATCATAGAAGATTAGGGTTGGAAGAGACCTCAGGAGGTCATCTAGTCCAACTCCCTGCTCAAAGCAGGACCAACACCAACTAAATCATCCCAGCCAGGGCTTTGATGAGCTGGACCTTAAAAACCTCTAAGGATGGAGATTGCACCACCTCCCTAAGTAACCCATTCTGGAGCTTCACTACCCTCCTAGTGAAATTTTATAGAGAAATTATAAAAATAGAAAATAATAATAATTGGGGATTTCAACTATCCCCATATCGATTGAGTTCATGTCACCTCAGGACGGAAGGCAGAGATAAAGTTTCTAGACATCATTAATGACTGCTTCTTGGAGCAGCTAGTCCTAGAACTCACATGGGGAGAAGCAATTCTTTATGTAGTCCTAAGTGAAACACAAGATCTGGTCCAAGAGGTGAATACAGCTGAACCACTCAGTAATAGCGACCATAATATAATTAAATATAACATCCTTAAGGGAGGGGAATGCCAAAGAAACCCACCACAGTAGCATTTAACTTCAGAAAGGGGAACTACACAAAAATAAGGAAGATAGTTAAATGGAAATTAAAAGGAACAGTCACAAGAATGAAATGCCTGCAAGCTGCATGGAAACTTTTAAAAAACAATATAGAAGAGGCTCAAATTAAATGTATACCTCAAATTATAAAGAATAGTCAGAAGGCCAAAAAAAAAAAAAAATCCACCACCATGTAAACCACAGTGTAAAAGAGGTAGTTAGAGGCAAAAAGGTATTCTTTAAAAATTGGAAGTCAAATCCTACTGAGGAAAATAGAAAGGAATATAAATGCTGGCAAGTGTAAAAGTTTAATTAGACAGGTCAAAAAAGAATTTGAAGAGCAACTAGCAAAAGACACAAAAACTAACAGAAATTGTTTTAAGTATATCAGAAACAGGAAGCCTGCCAAACAATCAGTGGGGTCACAGGATTATTGAGGTGCTAAAGGAGCACTCGAGGAAGCCAAGGCCATTGCAGAGAAGCTAAATGAATTCTGTATGTCAGTCTTCACTACAGAGGATGAGGGAAATTCCTTCACCTGAGCCATTCTTTATAGATGAGAAATCTGAAGAGCTGTCCCAGATTGAGGTGTTAATCGAGGATGTTTTGAAACAAAATGATAAATGAAACAGTAATAAGTCACCAGGACAAGATTGTATTCCCCCAAAAGTTCTAAGGGTGAAATATGAAATTGCAAAACTACTGTGGTATGTATACCTATCACTTAAATCAGCTTCTGTACCAGATGGACTGGAGGAAAGCTAATGTAACACCAATTTTTAAAAAAGGCTCCAGAGATGATCCGGCCAATTTCAGGCCAGTAAGCCTAACTTCAGTACCAGGAAAATTGGTTGAAACTACAATAAAGAACAGAATTATCAGGCACACAGGTGAACAAAATTTGTTGGGAAAAAGTCAAAATGGCTTTTGAAAAGGGAAATCATGCCTCACCAATCTACTAGAATTCTTTGAGGGAGACAACAAGCATGTGGACAAGGGGGATCCAATGGATATAGTGTACTTAAATTTTCAGAAAGCCTTTGACAAGATCTCATCAAAGGCTCTTAAACAAAGCCAGTAGTCTTGGGATAAGAGGGAAGGTTCTCTTATGAATCAGTAACTGGTTAAAAGACAAGAAACAAAGGACAGGAATAAATGGTGAGTTTTCAGAATGGAGAGAGGTAAATAGCAGTGCCCCCAGGGGTCTATACTGGGAACAGTACTGTTTAACATATTCATAAATGATCTGGAAAAAGATGTAAACAGTGAGGTTGCAAAGTTTGCAGATGGTACAAAATTACTCAAGATAGTTAAGTCCAAGGGTGACTGTGAAGAGTTACAAAGGATCTCTCAAAACTGGGTGACTGGGCAAGAAAATGGCAGATGAAATTCAGTGTTGATAAATGCAAAGTAATGCACGTTGGAAAACATAATCCCAGCTATATATACAACATGATGGTGTCTAAATTAGCTGTTTAGCTAATAACTCAAGAAGGAGAAGCTAATAACTCAAGAAGGAGATCTTGGAATATTGTGGATCCTTCTCTGAAAACATCCACTCAATGTACAGCAGCAGTCAAAAAAGGCAACAGAATGTTAGGAACCATTAGGAAAGGGATAGATAATAAGACAGACAATATCATAATGGCACTATGTAAATCCATGGTACACCATGAATACAGTGTACAGTTCTGCTTGCCCCATCTTAAAAAAACCAGATATACAGCGGAAGTTATTGTTTCTTCTTTAGTTTGATGTCACTTCTGTTATCATGAAATGTTTCGTAAATACTCAGGAGACAGGTTGTTTGGAGCGAAATCACAGCACTTTAGAAAAGCAGCCAGCTCAGCCTGAGAATGCTCAGGCTTCTGGAAGCATCTGTTTCACAGCTGGCACGGTCAGAGGCTTAACACAAACATTAATGCAGTCACACCATTGCTAATATAAATGACAATTTGCATAGTCATTTCCATACCTGAAACATAATAGTTATCATTACAGGCCTGGGACCAATAGCAGCACCAGCATGAACACAGACTTTCAGAGGCAAAAGGGTTTTTTCTTTTTAAAAACATGTCAAGATTGGTATCCTACTATGACCTCACTTTACTCTAATAATGTGTGCAGGTACCATACTGCTCCCAACATGAGGAAGGAGTGCCAGACAATAGGGAGGGCCAGAGAAGCCCTTTTACATATCAGGCCTTGTCTACACTGGCAAGTTTCTGCTCAGTGAAGCAGCTTTCTGCGGTGTAACTCCCAAGATGTACATACTGTTAAGCCACTTAGTGTGCAGAAACTGTGCAGTTGCAGCGCTGTAAAAAAAGCACCCTGATGAGAGGCATACAGCTTTCTGCGCCAGGGGTACAGCGCTGCAGGGCCAGTGTAGACACCATGGTTGATTACAGCATTGTGATTGGCCTCTCAGAGGTGTCCCACAATGCCTGTTCTCGCCTCTCTGGTCATCGCTTTGAACTCTACTGCCTTGCCCTCAGGTGACCAACCATGAGCCCCACCCCTTAAATTCCTTGGGAATTTTGAAAGTCCCCTTCCAGTTTGCTCAGTGATGTGTGCAGTGGCCTCAGCGCATCTTTCCAGGTGACCATGGCTGCTCCACACACCAAGCGAACCCCCGCTTGGAGCAATGCCAAGCTGCTGGACCTCATCAGCATTTGGGGAGAGGAGGCTGTCCAGTCCCAGCTGCACTCCAGACACAGGAATTATGATACCTACGGACAGATTTCATGATGCATGACAGAAAGGGGCCATGACCGAGACACACTGCAGTGCAGGGTCAAAGTGAAGGAGGTGCGAAACACCTACCACAATGCGTGGGAGGCAAACCGCCACTCTGGTGCTGTGCCCACGAGCTGCCGGTTCTACAAAGTGCTGGATGTGATACTCGATGGTGACCCCACCTCCACTGCGAAGGTCACTGTGGATACTTCGGTGACTTGCGTGCAAGTCGAGAGTGGACCAAGCCAAAAGGAGGAGATCTTGGACAAGGATGTTGAGGGGGAGGGTGACCCAGAGGCAGAGGATGACTCAGAGGTCAGAGATGTGTGCAGCCAGGAGCTCTTCTCTATCGTGGAGGAGGCTAGCCAGTCACAGCTGTCAGAGCTTGGCAAAGCGCAAACAGGAGAGGAGGCCCCTGGTAAGTGGCTTTGATTTTGGGAATTGCTGAAGTGAGTTGTTGGGAGCAGGAGGGTTGCAGAAAACAGGCTTGTGTCTGTATGATGCACATACCACCACATGCCTAGTCTGAGCAGTGGAACAAGGTGTTGATTGAATCCCTCACTTCATAGGAATCTGCCTCAGAGATCTCCACAAAACTTTCATGGAGATACTGGGCAATCCGCTGCCGTAGGTTCTTTGACAGAGCTGCTTTATTTCTTGCCCCATTAAGGGTAACTTTCCCGTGCCACTCTGCCCTCACTGGGTGTGGGGAACCACTGCTGCACACAGGCAAGACGCATAAGGGCCAGGGTGGAAGCTGCAGTCTTGGAGAAGACCCTCCCTTAATTCCCTGCTCACCCTCAGCAGCAAGATATCTTCCATAATGAACACAGCCTGTGGAAAATGTGGGAAGAGGAATGATTATAAGGCCCCCCTCCTACAGTGCTGGCTCTCCCCAAGAGCCACGTGCCCAGTGTACAGTACGGTCCTGGAACACTGATTTACCCAGCCCCTGCAGTTACTCACCATTTTGGGGGTCTTGTAGCTTATGTGTGTTTGCCTGGGGTCAGCCAGTTAGTGATAGGTATGTGAATAGTGGCTGTGTTTTAAATCACTGAATCAGTGGTCTGTGTGTTGCAAACAATACTGCTCCTGTAAAATGTTGCATTTTGTCTCCACAGATATGACCTTGGGAGCCCAGCCTCCCTCTTTGTTATCACCAGCTGAATGGCTGCGAGGAAAAAAAAGGTGCTAAGAAGAACTAAAGAGGACTTTCTGTGTGATGTCATGATGCACTCTGCAGCCGAAAAACAAGAATTGAAAGAGTGGCAAGACAGCAAGAAGAGGGGCCGAAAGGAGAACGTGGCACACCAGAACGAAGCCACGGAGCCATAGGCACCATCTCCATGGGTGCTCCGGGGCTGGAGCACCCATGGGGAAAAATGGGTGGGTGCTCTGCACCCACTGGCAGCTCCCCGCCCCATTCCCCCATCTCAGTTCACCTCTGCTCTGCCTCCGCCCCAGAACGTGCCTTCACCGCTTCTCCCGCCAGTGCTTGCCGCCACAAAATGGCTGTTTTGCAGTGGCAAGCGCTGGGAGGGGGAATGCGGCTTGCTCGGGGAAGAGGCGGGGCCAGAATGGGGATTTGGGGAATGAGTCCAATGGGGTCGGGAGGGGGTGGAGTTGGGATGGGGACTTTGGGGAAGGGGTTGGAATGGGGGCGGGGCAGGGGTGGAGTCAGAGCAGGGCCGGAGGTGGGGGTGGGGGTCGAGCACCCACTGGCACCGTGAAAAGTTGGCGCCTATGCAAGGAGCTGCTCTTAAACATTATGGAGCTCCAAGTGGACACGCTTCAGGTGCTACTAGTACTGCAAACCAAGCAGCTCCGTGCTCGCCCTCCCCTGCAGCCGCTTTCACAAAACTCTTTTCCATGCACCCCCCAGACATTGCCAACACACTCTTATCAACCTCCTGGCTCCAGTCTGTACCCGCTGCATTCCACTCCTGCCCCATCACAGTCCAGCCCTGCGGATTCCCAGTACCCACTGCACTCAACACACGTCCCTCTGCAGTTTAGCCCTGCTGAAGTACAGTACCCGCTGCACTGTACTCCAAAGGAGAAGGTTGGATATGATACCTGGACATACCTAAATTTTTAACCGTCCCAGGACCCCAGCTCCTCCTGACACCCTCCTTTCTCCTATCCCCCACAGTGCTGGTGTGTTTTTTGTTTGTCTCTCTCCTCCAATTGTTGTTTTTTAATAAAAGAATAGTTTTGGTTTGAAAGCAATCTTTATTCTATTAATTGAAAGCAAACACCCCTGCAAAGCAACAGGCAATTTTCTTAAACCTTCATAGTGCATCATCTGCACTAATCACAATCACCTCCTAGCATTACAAGGACTGCACGCCCGAGCATAGCAACAAATATTAGATATTAGTGGCTTTCAGCTTCAAATTGCTGCCTCAAGGCATCCCTGATCCTTATGGCCCCACGCTCTGCCCCCTAATAGCCCTGGTCTCTGGCTGTTCAAATTCAGCCTTCAGGCACTGAGCCTCAGCAGTCCAGCCCTGAGTGAAGCTTTCACCCTTCCCTTCACAAATATTATGAAGCATACAGCAGGCGACTATAAGCATAGGAATATTGTCATCGGGCAGGTCCAGCCTCCCATATTAGGCAGCACCATCGGGCCTTTAAATGGCCAAAAGCACACTCAACAGTTATTGTGCACTTGCTTAGCCTGTTGAATTGCTCCTTGCTGCTGTCAAGGTGCCCTGTGTATGGCTTCATAAGCTACGGCATTAAGGAGTAGGCAGGGTCTCCCAAAATCACAATGGGCATTTCGACTTCCCCTATGGTGATCTTCTGGTCCAGGAAGAAAGTCCCTGATTGAAGATTCCTGAACAGGCTAGTGTCCTGAAAGATGCATGCATCATGCACCTTTCTGGACCAGTCTGCGCTAATGTCCATGAAACGCCCACAGTGATCCACAAGCACCTGAAAAACCATAGAGAAATACCCCTTCTGATTAATGTACTCAGAGGCAAGGTGGTCTGGTGCCAGAATTGGAATATGCATGCCATCTATTGCCCCTCTGGAGTCAGGGAATCCCATTTGTGCAAAGCCATCCACAATGTCACGCACGTTGCCAAGAGTCAGTCTTTCGGAGCAGGATGCAATTAATGGCCCTGCACACTTCCATCAACACGAGTTCAACGGTCGACTTTCCCACTACGAACTGGTTAGTGACTGATCGATAGCAGTCTGGAGTAGCCAGCTTCCATAGTGCAATTGCCACATGCTTCTCCAACGACAAGACAGCTCTGATTCATGTGTCCTTGCGCCGAAGGGCTGGGGTGAGCTCATCACACAGTCCCATGAATGTGGCTTTCCTCATCCAAAGTTCTGCAGCCACTTCTTGTCATCTCAGACGTGCATGACCATATGATCCCACCACTCAGTGCTTGTTTTCCAAGCCCCAAAGCGGTGTTCCACTGTGGTTAGTACCTCCATGAATGCCACAAGCAATCTTGTGTTGTAGCAACTACGTGTGGTGAAATCAATGTCAAACTCCTCTTGCCTTTGTAGTTTAAGGAAAAACTCCACTGCCACTTGTGACGTGTTAGTGAGAATGAGCAGCATATTGGTCAACAGTGCGGGATCCATTCCTGCAGACCAAAGAGGCAGAGCAGAGCGCGCAGTACACAAACCATTGAAAGATGGCCCCAAATGCGGATGGAAGCACAGGGATTGCTGGGATGTGAAGCAATGCATTAGGGGGCATTGGGACAGGACCCAGGATGCCCTGCGACCCCTTCCACCTTCCCACAACTCTTAGCGGCAGAAGAGAAAGAGGTGCTCTGTGGGATAGCTGCCCAGAATGCACCGCTCCGAATACTGCTGCAAGTGCTGCAAGTGTGAACATGCTATTACGCAGGCAGCTGACAGTGTGAACACACAATAGCGGTTTCCCTTCAGTGCTCTCTGAGCGGCGATGTAACTGCCGGCTGCCAGTGTAGACATACCCTTTGTCAGCATAGCAGTGAAGTGCTGCAGCAGTAGGTGTACTCCTTCTGCATGTCAAGGAGTTTGGGGAAGAATTTTGCCTCCCTGGGGCAAATTTTTTCCTGGATTACCCTTTTGAGGATGAGGGGTGGGTGAGTGAGCGGAGGGCTACTTGAAGCTTTTAGGTCACAGCTTAGTGTGATGTGGCCCAATTGAGACCTCTTGTGCTTAAGAAATACCAGTAAATAGTTGATTCTAGCAGTAAAACAAATGAGTCACAACAGAGGGGACAAGTATCAGGGGGTAGCCGTGTTAGTCTGTATCTACAAAAACAACAAGGAGTCTGGTGGCACCTTAAAGACTAACAGATTTATTTGGGCATAAGCTTTCGTGAGTAAAAACCGAGGTTTTTACTCACGAAAGCTTATGCCCAAATAAATCTGTTAGTCTTTAAGGTGCCACCAGACTCCTTGTTGTTTTTAACAGAGGGGTATCAAATCTATGTACAGATCAGAGAAGAGCAGGTTTGCAAGAGGAGATTTTAGTTGACATTTACAAACTCCTAACAGGGTTCAGAATATCGGCCTATATCACCTTTATACATTCATCAGAAGATCAGAAAGGCCATCATAACCAAAAGCTAGAGAAGAATATATTCATGACAAACAGAAATGTGCTTCTAAAAAAAGTTACTTTTCTGATATTTTAAAAACAAGGGAGACAGGAAAAGGGTGATTCAAGAAGCAACAAGTGTGGCTATTCTCAGGGAAAAATGTATTAAGGATGAGCTTAGACAAGCCAAGTGACCTTTTCTTGTAGCCAATTTTCTTATGCAGAGACTAAAATTATGTTTTAAATAGCAAATTAGATTGGCCCCACAGGACTGCAAAACTCTTGTTTTACGTATTCCAAATGTTCTTATTTGGCACAGCTGTAAATTTAAAATAATTTTAAAACAATAACATTGTGCTGTCTGTGCGGTTACTAGAGTTTGTTTATAACAAGTCTGTTATGCCCATTAAATTAATTGGATTTAAATATTTTAATCCATGTTTTATTTACTCAGCAAAAGGTATTCATTATCAGAATATTATGGTTTAGAGCAGAGTGAGAATGTTTCTTTGTGTCCATGTGCACAACAAAATGTCCAAGATTTTTCAGCAGCATGTTTTACAGAGGCTAGAAATAATAAAACAAGCAATTGTGGGAGATTGACAGCTGCTGCAGGAGTATGTGTCTTGTAAATTCTACGGTCCTGATCTTGCAGAGTTCTTAAGCACGTGAGAACTCTGGTCATGTGAGCGGTCTCATTGACTTCACTGGAACTACTCAGGTGTATCAAGTTAAGGATGCTTGTAAGTGCTTGCAAGACTAGAGCCTTAAGTAGTACAGCGCTGAGCACAATGAGACCACAAACCTGACTGCAACCTGTGGCTGCAAAAATACATGAAGAAGAAGAAGAAATGGCAAAAGTGTATATATTTTAAGCATGTAGCTGTTTTATAAATGCACATTTGTCTCCAGTCCTACACAGCTGGGAAACAATGAGGTGTAGAAATAAAGGAAGCAGGGACTATTCAAATGAACTTCTGACAAGATAGCAACAGGAAGATGATCAAAGTATGGAACAATTTCTTTGAGGCAAGTGTAATATTATTATGCTTTTGTGTGTCACACTGATGTCCTATTAAAGAAAAAGGAGATGGCATTTGTTCCATATTCTGTATAGCACATACTACTCTGCTATAGGATTTACAGATCACTGACAATCTGTTTTTTTCCTACTGAAGCTCCAGATACACCTGCTTAGCTCAGTGTTACATCAGTTCAGGACAGCAAGCCAACACCTTCTTGGGGGGTGGGGGACTTGAGATTAGGGTTTTGGAATTGACCTATATATACTGTGCAGTTTAGCTTTGTTTTAGAAACTTTGGACCTGATTCTTTGCTGATGAGCAGTCACTTCCACTTGTCCAAAATGGGCTCGATTCTGATTTCAGCCTCACGGTTTTGCACTGGTGTAATGCCACTGACCTCTGCAGGGTTACTCTCGACTTACACCATCATAAAGAGGAGAATCAGACCCACTACATGCAAATTGAATTACCATTGGTGTACGTGAGTAGAGAACTTTGCACTCACCTTACACAGGTATTCATAGAAACTACAGGGCAGGAGAGAATGAGGCTCTTTGACTCATTTGGCTAAATTTGGAACTGCTTTACATCCCATGGTCCTGATCCTTCTTCAATGGAAGTTGATGGCAAAATGCCCCTCTTGATCTTCCAGACATGCTTGCAAAGGGAGAGGGATAGCTCAGTGGTTTGAGCATTGGCCTGCTAAACCCAGCATTGTGAGTTCAGTCCTTGAGGAGGCCATTTAGGGATCTGGGGCAAAAATCTGTCAGGGGATTGGTCCTGCTTTGAGCAGGGGGTTGGACTAGATGACCTCCTGAGGTTCCTTCCAACCCTGATATTCTCTGATTCTAAGGCCCATCTATCTACTCAGGTCTAGTATTATTAATGATTGAAATGATAATGTTCCACATAAAGAACTGAGGTTTGGATCTTCAAAAGTGCAGTTCTGCACACACCAGACTTACAAGTGTGCAACTCCTGGAGCACACAGTCAAGTCTGGGCTTAGCTAGAAATGTAGACTGTAGGACAAGGTACCTACAAGTCAGCTCTAAGATCCCTGTCAAACCTGAACATACATTCTTATCCCTGCTTCTCTCACCTTTTCTCATGACTGCTGTCCTCTTGCTGATTGTCCTGTCCTTTATGACATTCAGGACACTACTTTATTGCCCAGTGTATCCAATGTACTCTCACCGCAGGTCATCCCATCTCTGGAGATGAACTTCTGATTACATGTCTACAGTTACCATCACTTCTTTCTGCTTCCCCAGGCTAGTTTCTACTTGGGCCTTCTTCAGTCAACCTAATTTTAACCCAGCCTGCCTGGACCCTCTTAATTCAGCTGGTCAACCTGTTTGCTTACTGTTCGCCTGTCTGTTCATCCTTTGACATTTTATACAAGAGGTCCTCTTGTAGCAATCCGTGGTGTATTAAGTTGTGGTTACAATTTTGTGGGAAGATGGTTCTTTTCTATGGCTGCTCTCACTATCCACATTAATTTCATCTCCTTGCAACCTACAGCTTTATGCTTGCTTACATCCCACATGCCTGGCCAAGCCCATCTGTTCCAGATGGCCACAGCTTTAGTGTACTGGCAATGCTCTTTCTTTTATGCCAGTGCAGGAGGTTCTCATTATATACATAATTTAAAATGTTGTATAACATAATGAGGGATGTGGAGAATAAGATAACCATGTACAGGTATTTGAATGGGTCTTCTCCTGATTCAGTCAAAATTCCTATTGACTACACTGGAATTTTTATCTGAGTGAGAACTGCTGGATTGGGGTCCAAGGAATAAAAAGTCTTGTTTAGGGAGTAAGAACAATGGAATTAAGTTGAGCAAGGGAAAATTTAGGATATCTCCAACTACATCCTAACACCAGATCTATTTAATTTAACCTAATGACTCATAGACTATGTTTACACTGCCCCGCAATTTGGACTATGGGGATGTGAACAGCAGTGTGCACCAAAGTGCTGCGCTGAAACTCCCCTATATGGATGCTGCAGGTGCAAACTAAAGGTTCCTAGTTTGCATTAATGTAGTCCTGTTTGAAGAGGCCTATGTTAACACAAACTAGATACCTTTGAATTCGTGCCTGCAGCATCCACACAGAGCAGTTAAAGTAGAGCACTTTGGTGTGTGCTGGTATTCACACCCTTTAGTCCGAATTGCAGGACAAGCCCAAAAAATGCCTGTCACCATGCCACCTAGGTGCTAATTAAATTACATTACATTATTACATTATAAATTACAAAGTAAATGAAGTTCACCACTGTCATTACCTCAATCGAAACCACTGCTTCTGCCATCAGAAATATTTGCAACCATTTTGTCAACCCACAGCTGTGCTCTGCATTGTCTGGAACTTCAGGATGGTTTTCAAGGAGATCCATCTCTGGAAGCACAGCCTGGAGGTTACAGAAGCATGAGCGACCATTGTAAGTTCTGTATTATGGAAAAGGAGGTGCAAAAGATGATGAAAGGCACTAATGGCCAGCACATGAATCTTATAGGAGCAATGAATCCAATAAGGTGTTGGAGTCACAACAATTTTGGCAAAAAGAAGACTGCCGCATATCTTCAGCTGTTGGCATGGATTCCACCTCTGTCCACCTCTCAATATGCTCCTCCTGGCCAGCAGATTTCACTTCTGTCTTATCTGAGATGAGTCACAGCCAACTTGCCATCGTCCGTATCCCACCTCAGATAGACACTGTGAAAGTAATAGGACTGTAGAATCCTGAGGAAAAGAAAGGATAGAAATGACCATGTTGGTGACACTGCAGCCCAAAACAGTTCACCATTCCCCTAATGGCTCTTCATATGCTTTGAAAACAAGGGGTGACAAGATGGAAACCTGTAGGTTTTTGAATGTCAGGGCCTTCAGGGAAGTTGAACGGTTGCCAGCATCTTTTAGCATGTCTTGTTCCCCTAGAAATCTAAGGACATACTGCCAATGGCAGGGCTAGAAGTTCCCTCTTGAGTCGTTTAAAGCTGGACTGGACAAAGAATGAGAGTACAATCCTGCCCAGGCTGTGAGAATAGACAAGAAGAACTATCAGGTCTCGTCATATCTAGCTATGATTTTAGGACTATATCATAGGAAGGGATAAGAAAGAGTATGTTTAAAATAATCAGTATAGCCAGATTCAGATTCAGCCAAATACCTGATACACAAACTTCAAAGAAAAAGGTAACACTTGCCCCTCCCTAATTGTGTAGGAAATGCAGTTTACTAGAGATATCAGAATTTTAAACTTTAGCCTGTTTAACAAACCCCTTCAGCCTTACAAGTCCAATATTGCTTGTTTGTTAGAGCTGTAATGAAGAATGAGCCGGAAATTGCCCACTGTGCTGACAGAAAATGTCAAACAGCTCAGTGTCGAAATCAATTATTCTGAAAGCATGAGGTAATGTTTATGTAGTTCGAAATGTGATTTCTTTTTATTTTTGAGGTGTGTATGTGTGCGGTGAGTCGTGATCGTCAGTAACACAGAGAGGAAGAAAGGAAAAATGTGCATGGAGTAACACACAACAGAACCCTTATAATTCTATTTTCCCTGTACCAAACAGGAGACTGAGATTAGAAGGTTGGAGAGATTGTATAAGTAGTCTCCAGAAATGACTTCTAAATAGACCATTTAGTATTCAGATATGTGACTAATCTGTGGGAGAGCAATGAGGCCCAAATCAAACATTGTTAAGTGTCTTTTATGGGGGAAGAGATTATATTAAAGTTATAATAACCAAGCCAAGAAGAAACATTGTGACAAATACAAAGTTACTCCACTTTTAGATCTTTTTTTTCTCTTGACAATTTGGGCCAGGTTTTCAGATGAGAGCATTTAAGTACACCTGGAAATCCTAGACATTCATCTGCTGCACATGAAAATCCTACCTTTGGGCACATAAAAATGAAGTGGGTTCTCACTTGCATATCCAATATGTGTAACTGCCCAAACAAATGAATTCCTAAGCATGAAAATGTTAATTTTTCATGAGCAAATGCTTCCTTTTGCTTCACAGATGAAAAGGGCGTGCTTATGTTTGATGCATCACAAAATATTAGAAATAGCAGCACTTTGCAATTATTTAGCGCGTTTCATCTGAAGACCTCAATTCACTTTGAAAGCATGAACTGTATCTCATATCACCCTCTGAAAGGGGCATGTCTTAGATTGGTGTTCCTGGGCACAGGCAGTTAAAGGGACTTTCCCATGACACAGTAAGTCAGGGTTTGCCTACACTAGGGTTTTTAGCCACCAGGGTAGCTACCCTGTATAAACCCCTAATGCAGGTGATCTTCACCGGTACAGTTTATCCTGGTTTCTCAATAAACTCAGTCAGTGTAAATCCCAGTTTACTCTAGTGCAGCATGTCTACACCAGAGGCTTGTACTGAGGCAGGTATATTACTCTAGCTATATCAATGCTAAAAATTCTTGGTGAGATCCTCAGCTGGTGTAAACTGTCACAGTCCCACTGAAGTCAAAGAATCCATGACAATTTACACCTGCTGAGGATTTAGTCCTCTAATGTCATAATGTAGACATGATCTCAGTGACAGAGCAGGGAATAGATCCCAAAGGTCCTGATATCCAGTCCCCTGCTCCAGGTAACACTGTCTCCCTTATTTATGTTGCTCACTGGGGTGCCCACATCTGAAAATCTACCCTTTGTAAGTTTTGTTTTGTTATACCTGACACTAGATAGGTAAGGAAGAGCAAAAGGCTTTTTTGAGCTCAAAAGAAAAACAAACTGGTATGTGCATGTGCTTTGATTTTCCTGTAAGCATGTTTTGTTTCATGATATGAGAGAACAGTTATATGGGATGAGGAGGACCTGGAGAAGCAGGAGAAGAAAGAGACGGCAAGTGGTTTTACAGCTTAACATTGTACGTTTCAGATGTTACATTTATGTGCTTGCATAGTTTTTCTTAATGTTTTTCTTTATTGACTTTAATAACATACTCCCTGGGCTTATGAGATGAGAGCTTTTAAAAAAACATTGCTAAGGGGAGTAAGTTTTGTTTCCCCAAGCTTTCAGAACTTACTCTACTGGACAAAACTCTTCCATCTCACAACCTTTTCTTTATGTGTCCCATCTTCTGGTCTCAGATGCTTAAATCTCCAAGTTACTTTTATAAAAGTAAATATCTAACAGATGCAGGAGTGTACCTTGGAGGTTGGGATGAATGTACTTTATCATCTTATCCCTTGCAATGATGTTTTCATCTGCTCAGGTGGTGAACACATGTGCTGTCTTCCTAATTTCATGATATATACATATATCAAACTACATTTATGAATAAAGATAATGCAACAGTGACAGCTAAAAATTTCCTTTTCATGGTGTGGAATTGCACTCCACAAATTAGCAGAAAAATATGGGAATCCTTACATGAAAAAGATAAAACCCTTTTGCAAATTGTGTGCTCATATGAGCTGTCACTGTTTTACGAGAATGGCTGATGTGATAGGGAAACTGTTGATCATTTAGTTCTCCATCCTGCTACTGCTGAAGCCAATGGCAAACTCCCCATTGCCTTCAATGGGAATAGGATCTGATCATTTATATTCAAATAATTATGGATCAGATTGTCCCAAGTCCTTACATGTGGGATGTACAAAGATTTCAGATCACATTTCCTGTGCCCACAAGTATCCATTTGAATGTATGAAACTTGTGTTCGCTTTTCATGAATATGCTAGCAAAGGAGTCTGTAGGAATGATCATAGAAACAGCAATTTTTAAGTGACTACTAGAGAACGTTCACAAAGAATACATTTTAAGTTCATAAACACATTCACCCCAGCAACCTGATCTCAGACGGTAACATCATCCATTCAGGGACCATCACGTCCCATGTGATCTTCAAAGCTACTCAGCACAGCTGGAATTTTGAATATAAAATGTTTGTAATGATCTGCCTTCAGACAAACCACAGACTAAGAATTAGTCACAAAAATTATCCTGCAAATAATATTGAAAAGCAAAATAATTGGAGAAATCTCAAAGACAGCTCACAAGCAGGAAAAGAAGGACATGTTTTTAAATAAATTCTTTGTTATGAAGTTTTTGCCCCAACTTGTTAAATACACATTGTTAGTTCAAAACACACTCTTGCATTCTGTCCCGAACACGCAAATAGATGCCTGAACATGCCCTCCCCTACACTCTCTGTCAAGTTCCAGCACTACCTGATCACACTGTAAGTAGACCTGGTACAAAAATGAAAATTATTTTTGTGAGAAATAAAAAAAAAATCTTATGAAACTTTTTTATTGTTGGAACACCAAAACCCCACATTTTTCATTTTTCAAAAACTGTTTCTAATGAAAAGAGTTGTTTTTTGTTAAAATTTTTCAAACTTTGAAAACCAAAACCTGAATTTTTGGATCAAAAATGGATTTTTTTTACCAAAACCAAAAATTTTACCCCTGAAATTTCAATTTTGTATTTAATATTTAAGTTAAAAACATTTTAATATAAAAATAATGTTTTGATAAGTAAATTCTGATGAGCTCTAATTATAAGGTCAATTTCTTGATTGCCACTACCAGTACTAGCTACTTCCCACAAGGATGATTTGCTACTGAGTGATATTTACAATGGCCTGGGTCATCCCTTCTGCTTATATGAGCAAAGAGGACTGTACATGAGCTGCCCTTCTGCTTATATGAGCAAAGAGGACTGTACATGAGCTGCCCTGGGTGCATGGAAAGGAGAGGGATGGTACCACCTCAGCAGTAGCATTCCCCTCCCCTTTTCTCAGTAGAGTCCCTACTCTGTGTTTTGGGGATGGGAGTAGGAGGGGATGGAGCAGGGAGCATGAGCATCAAGTACATAGCGGCCTTTCCCTATACAACCCCTGAACTTCCCCTGCCCACTTTGCAGCCCCCTAAACTTCTCCCCTGACTAGAAGGAAAGAGTACCTGAAAATTAACCAAGGATAACTCTTCTCTGCATTTGCCCTCTTCTCACCCTGGCTTTTGATCTGAACCAGCGATTCCTATGAAGATCATTGTCACTGCTGTTTCCCTGTGGACAGCCATAGTGGTGCAGCCTCTAGTGGAAGAATAGGGAGTGAGAGGAGGAGGATTCTATAGCGTATTTAACCCTAGCTAAACTAACCATCTTTGAAACCAGACTTGCTGCTTGCTAACAATTCCTTTGGCTCCCCCAACTCCCTCACCGCCTATCTGTCTTCTCATCTTCTTCTGCAAATTAAAGGCACTATCATGCCTTCTCTCCATGGCCAGAGGGGACAAAACCACAATAGTCAGGGCAGGGGAACCTCCATGGCATTATTCTTCCTTCCTCCAAACCAGGGAAGCCACTCTGCATTGGGTTTGAGCTTTGCAGGTGGAGAGGGGCAGTAAGGACAGGAGAGGGTAGGCCTGAAGCTGTCAGTTCTCCAGTCTCCAACTCCCAAACCAAGGGACTTTTGTAGGTAAGTTCATGCTAACCGTGTTAGAATGTGGATCCCAATAGACATGCCCCAAAGTGAGGGAAGGTGCTGGTTCAGGAAAGCAGTGAAGCACATGCAAAGTCCATCCCTGTTCAGCAAAGCATTTCAACACAGATTTAACTTCAAGCACTTTTGACTTCAATGGGACTTAAGCACCTGCTTAAAGTTAAGCAGGTGCTCAAGTGTTTTCCTGAGTTGAGGTTGGTAAGAGGCTGCACTTTATAGGACAAGAAGAAAAAGAGAAGAGGCGGAGGTAGGAGTATGTCACAGTAATGATGAGCAGCCTAAAATAGATTCCCAAATGGCGTGGATGAGAAAGTTCTTGCATAAGCCTCAGGAACTGTCAAAATCTTGTCCTAAATCCTGACCTCTTGGACGTACAGAGAAATAAATTAAAAATGAATAAGACAAACAGGAACAAAGTGTATGAAATAGAGACTGCTTGGGGAAATAATCAGAAAAAAGCAACCCTCCCTTCCCCCCGACACTGACATCCACAGGTCTGCCTGCCAAGCATGTGATTTACATCCACTGCGAAAGGATTTTTTTTTAAATGCCTAATAACATATTTGATTCTCTTAACCTTCTCCCCTTTTGTTACCTCTGTCCATGACATTTAAGAGCACAGCTGGAGCCCCCCAAGCTAACTGAAGTCAGATGATGGTCTGAGAGCAGCCAAACATCCCAGAAGCAGAAAGAGGCTGGCAGGCAGAGCAGCTTGACGGGACAGCAAACGGCAGTTTAAGGAGCGAGCGAGAGAAAGGGGAGAAGGGAGTTTGATCAAATTTGTCATGTCAATGGAAATATTCTTCTTAATGAAATATTGCATGTTTTTATTTTTCTTTTCTTCTGTCTTAATGGAGAAGTCATGCTGAACTATTTGAGGTATGTCAAGTATTGGAAAAATAAGCCTGGACAGAATAGAGGCACAGATGTTTTCAGTGTTTGATTTTTTTTTTAAACATTCGTGGCCACCATGTGTTGCTGCATGACACAGCCTTCTGGGTCCCAAGCTGAATTTCATCCATTGCCATTTGAGTTCAGTATCTGTGATCTAGCTGCTCCTGACCACATTGTAAGTAAGGTCTTGTCTACCCTGGGATTTCAGCCACCAGTGCAGCTGTGCTTAATCATCTGATTGTGTAGACTCAGGATGCACCAGTGGGTTTTCCTACCAGGGTAGCACAGTGCAAATTGCTTGGCACAAGTGCAAATCATGACTAAGCTCGAAGTTTGCACTGAGGAAGCTACCAATGCAAATTGCGCTTCAGTGGTGCAAGTGGTGACCAAGCCAGGGGGTTGCAACAGTGGTTTAACCTCGTAAAGAACTAAAACTAAAATAATTAGAAATGGGCTTGAGCAACAAAGTTTGGAACAAAGGTTGAACTTTTCAAAAAATAACGGGGAAGCCTAGCCACCTTGGCCAGCGTAGGGCCGAATCGTGGCCAGCTTGCATGGCAGTGCAAGAGAGGAATGAGGTGTAAGCTCCAGCCTTACTTCCTTGTGCTGGCTACCTACCTTGTGGGCAGTAGCACAGCAGGGGAAGCAGGCTTTGCAGAGCCACTACACAGATGTTCAGGAATGTGTGGGAAGTGGGTTGAACCTTTGCTTTGCCCCTCCTCCAGGACGTGTCTGTAATGTAGCTGTACTGCTGCACAGGGCTGAAGGTGCTATGCTGTGTGTAGACTCTGCACAGTTTACTTTGTCTCTAGAGCAGTGGAGATACCAGGAGGGAGAGCTGAGTCATCATCTCCCTTCCAGGTTGCTCCAGGGTCAGCACAAAAACCTGCTGCTCCTTGCTCAGGGCAGATCAGCTAGTCCCAGTCCAGCAGATAACTAGCTTATAGCTGAAGCTTAGAACCCACGAGCATTGGCTTGGGTCTTGATCTTCAGTGACCAAAAAAAAAAAAAGGGATCCTGCTTTCCAGAGTGGTTCACGTAAGAAAATGTAAAAGATGCTGAACTTGCTTTTACTCATTCATCCCTGGCTATTAAACCCACAGATACAATCAATACATCAGATCTGCCTGTTCCCTCTTCACCCACCCATCCAGCTACCTGGAGCCAGGCTGTCTAATATTTCTGTACTGAGGTGTTCCCTCTCACTCCGCTCAAGCCTTCTGAGCTCTGCAGTGCCCGCTGCTGCTCTTCACCACACTGTGAAGTCACGGGTGACTGCAGCAATGTAAAGGTGAGTCCACTCACAATAAAAAGTTCAGGGACTGTGTGCCAGAGGAGCTGTTTTAAAAGCAGAAGAAGGTCATCAAAGCCATGCAGAAAGAATCTGAGAGAAAGAAAGATGGAACAGGTCATGAGGCCTTTTTCTTTGGGAAGGCATCACAAGGTGCTTCCTGCCAATCCGTGGTGGAGTACCCGCTCTGATAGGGCCCAGTCTGCAGATAGGAGACTGGTTGAATTTAATGGCAGCAGCATCCATGGCAAAAGGAATTTGAATTAGTGAAAACTTGCAAAGGTTAGTAAAAGAGGAGAAGGCAAAAAAGCTCAATGTTGGAAGGGGGAGAATAAAACATGGGAAATGAGAGGAAGAGGAGTGAGATGACGGAGACAGATGGGAGAGGGAAAGGTGAAGAAAAGGAGAATAGATGAGGAAGGGAATGTAGGGCATAGAGAGTAGGAGCTGACTTGCGGACAGGCAGGAAAAGGAAATAAGAAGCTGAGATGAGCAACCCAGAGGGATAATTGTTGACTCATTTCCCTGTATTATCAAACACTCAGGCAAGTAATGAAGTTTGAACAACGTGATTCCCATTACAGACAAAGGGACTATCAACACTAAAGCGCTGTGCATTACTTAGAAAACGTCAGGGGTGGCCATCCACCTGTTTAGAATTTACATCTGAAAGGCACATTTTTTTACTGAGGAGAGTCACCTCTGACCCCCTCACCTCCTCACCGCACATGCACACACACACTCAGACTCCTGGAGAGGAGACCCTTGCCTGCCTGCCTAGCTGTTCAAAACCCCATGTGGTTTGAAACAAGAATGATATAAAAACTGCTCAGATGAATGACCTAGGTTACAGTCTGTTCTTCTGTGCATGGGACCTGTTTTGTGGGTGAACATGGGCCCTCCCCGTCCAAAGCTGCAACTTTTGCACATTCCATCATCACTAAATTCACTTTTAATGTTTGAAGAGACTCAGAGATTCAGTAAATCAGTATACACGTTTTAGCAGAAGCCAGTGATTATGGTGCAGCAGTAGCCTCTCTGTAGTTCAGATTAAAATTAGTTTTCCATTGTAAGGCCAGTATTCAACACCCTACCTCAACTTCCCCCAACCAAATCTCACTAAAACTTCACATGCCATAGCTCATCCCAGGGTAAGATTTTTCTGGGAAATTTTTGGGGAAAATATATAAAGGTTTAAATGTATGGATCCAGATCCTTCCCCCCAATTCTTATCAGTGAGTGCAGCACCCACTGACCCTGACATGCCCCCTCTATCTGGTAGAGCTGGGAAGGGAAGCATAAAATGATCATAGCTGGCTCTGTGCCTCTCAGGGATTTTGGGAAGCTAAAGGCACAAAGGAGGACTGAGTATAGAGCAGGAATCTGACCTTTACTTTGTGCTCCACTCCAGAAGTGGTTGGTGAAGTGATTACTTTACATGTAAAATTTGTAGAGTGCTCTCAGTTCCGGTGTGTTGGAAGGCACGAGGGAAGTTACTGCTTTACTTTAAGTTCTGTACTAGAAGCTTGAATACTTATCTCAGAGAAGTGCAAAATATGTGAATAAGCACAATTTCTGTTATGCAATAAACATGGAGTAAGTGAGGCTTAGGCCTGGTCTACACTACGACTTTAATTCGGATTTATCAGCTTTAATTCGAATTAACCCTGTAACCGTCCACACAACGATGCCATTTAATTCGATGTAAAGGGCCCTTTAAATCGATTTCTGTACTCCACCCCAACGAGCGGAGTAGCGCCAAAATCGATTTTAGCAATTCGAATTAGGGTTAGTGTGGCCGCAATTCGATGGTATTGGCCTCCGGGAGCTATCCCACAGTGCATCATTGTGACCGCTCTGGACAGCAATCCGAACTCGGATGCACTGGCCAGGTAGACAGGAAAAGCCCCGCGAACATTTGAACTTCATTTCCTGTTTGCCCAGCGTGGAGAGCACAGGTGACCACAGATACCTCATCAGCACAGGTAACCATGCAGGCTGATAATCGAAAAAGAGCACCAGCATGGACCGTGAGGGAGGTACTGGATCTGATCGCTGTATGGGGAGAGGATTCAGTGCTTGCAGAACTTCGTTCTAAAAGACGAAATGCAAAAACTTTTGAAAAAATTTCCAAGGGCATGATGGAGAGAGGCCACAATAGGGACTCTGAGCAGTGCCGCGTGAAGGTCAAGGAGCTCAGACAAGCCTATCAAAAAACAAAGGAGGCAAACGGTCGCTCCGGGTCAGAGCCGCGGACATGCCGCTACTATGCCGAGCTGCATGCAATTCTAGGGGGGGCTGCCACCACTACCCCACCTTTGTTCGTGGATTCTGGGTCGGGGATAGTCTCGACGCCTGAGGATTCTGCCGATGGGGTAGAGGAGGAGGAGGAGGAGGAGGAGGATGAGCTTGCAGAGAGCACACAGCACTCCATTCTCCCCAACAGCCAGGATCTTTTTATCACCCTGACTGAAGTACCCTCCCAAGCCAGTACCCAAGACTCTGACCCCATGGAAGGGACCTCAGGTGAGTTTACCTTTTAAAATATAAAACTTGTTTTAAAAGCAAACGGTTTTTAATGATTACTTTGCCTGACTTTGCATTCGCGGTCAGTTCAGCTACTGGAAAAGTCTGTAGCTACTGGAAAAGTCTGTTAACGTGTATGGGGATGGAGCGGAAATCCTCCAGGGACATCTCCATGAAGCTCTCCTGGAGGTACTCCGAAAGCCTTGCCAGAAGGTTTCTGGGCAGTGCATCCTTATTCCCTCCTCCATGGTAGGACACTTGACCACGCCATGCTTGCAGCAAGTAATCTGGTATCATTGCCTGACAAAGCCTGGCAGCGTATGGTCCCGGTGTTTGCTGGCATTCAAGCAACATCCGTTCTTTATCTTGTTGTGTAATCCTCAGGAGAGTGATATCACTCCTGGTAACCTGGTTGAAATACGGGAACTTAATTAAGGGGACAGAGGTGGCCGTTCCTACTGGGCTGTTTGCCTGTGGCGGAAAATAAATCCTTCCCTGCAGTTAGCCAAGCGCAGATGGGAAATTGGCCCTGAGTTTTTCGCGTTTGGCTAGCAGGGATCTTCCCTGTTACCAGCCACGCGGTGGGGGGAGGGTACCGTGATCATCCCAGAGAATTCATGGCGAGGGGGGGGGTCGTCGGCGGGGGGGGGGGTAGTTTGGTGCCTGCAGGGATCTTCCCTGATACCAGCCACGCGGTGGGGGGAGGGGTACCGTGATCATCCCAGAGAATTCATGGCGGGGGGGGGGTTAGTTTGTTTTCTGGTGCTGCTGAATGTTAACAGAAAAACCGCAGCACTCTACTTGCCTGAAGGGGCCCAGACAAGCCCCACCACACTGCCCCCCCCCACAACTGGCTGAGATTGGCCAGGCTTCTGCAGCACTCTACAAGCTATGCTTGGTATGTGGGAAAGCACGGCGCAGAAGCTTACCATGGCCGCATGCAAGCCGAATTCTGTTGCCCAGACCTGTGATCTCTAGCAGCAAAGCCACAGGCACTCAGCATTAAGAGGCAAAATGCGACCTTGCACAGAAATCACATGTGCTATGTAATGTGAACAGTGTTGGTCACCGTGAAAGAGTATAAGCATTGTTCTGCAAAATGTAGCTTTTAAAACAATTCTCTCTTTTTTCCCCTCCCTTCAGCAGCTGCAAATTCCTCAAGCCTCCCTCCTCCATCCCGAAGGTTATCACAGATAAGGCGTCGTAAGAAGAAGACGCGGGAGGACATGTTTTCTGAAATTATGCAATCCAGCAGGAGTGACAGAGCTCATCTGAATGAGTGGAAGGAAACAGTTTCAAAGTATAGGAAAGAAGTCAGTGAACGTGAGGAGAGGAGGGACCAATGTGAGGAGAGGAGGGACCAACGTGAGGAGAGGAGAGACGATCGAGATGAGAGATGGCGGCAGGAAGACCAGAGGATGAAGGATGCAACGCTGGGGCTGCTCCGGCGTCTGGTGGAGGTTCAGGAACGGCTGCTGGAAAACAGACTGCCGCTTCAGCCCCTGTTCCACCCTCCCCCCTCCCCATGTTCCGTATCCTCCTCACCCAGACGTGTAAGAACGCGGGGGGGGGAGGCTCCGTACACCTTCCCATTCCACCCCAGTAGACAGCCCAAGCAAAAGGCTGTCATTTTTTTAACCTTTTCTTTGTGGCTTTTTCCTTCCCAGCAATCCTCCTCCCAAATACCACCCGGGTTCCCTCCCTCTTTTTCTAATCTATTAATAAAGAATAAATTATTTTTAAATGATAGTGACTTTATTTGGTTTGAAAGAAAGATGGGGGAAGGGGCAGGGTGGGTTCCTTACAGAAAATCAGTCAGTAAAGGGGGAGGGTTTTCATGAAGGAGAAACAAACAGATATTTCACACGGTAGCCTGGCCAGCCATGAAACTGGTTTTCAAAGCTTCTCTGATGCACAGCGCTTCATGGTGTGATCTTCTAATCGCCCTGGTGTCTGGCTGCGCGTAATCAGCAGCCAGGTGATTTGCCTCAGCCTCCCACCCCGCCATAAAGGTCTCCCCCTTACTTTCACAGAGATTGTGGAGCACACAGCAAGCAGAAATAACAATGGGGAGATTTCTTTGGCTGAGGTCAGAGCGAGTCAATAATGAACGCCAGCGACCTTTTAAACGGCCAAATGCACATTCTACCACCATTCTGCACTTGCTTAGCCTGTAGTTAAACAGCTCCTGACTCCTGTCCAGGCTGCCTGTGTATGGCTTCATAAGCCATGGCATTAAGGGGTAGGCTGGGTCCCCAAGAATAACTATGGGCATTTCAACATCCCCAACGGTTATTTTCTGGTCCGGAAAGTAAGTCCCTTGCTGCAGCCCTTTAAACAGAGTAGTGTTCCTGAAGACGCGAGCGTCATGAACCCTTCCCGCCCAGCCCGCGTTGATGTTGGTGAAACGTCCCTTGTGATCCACAAGTGCTTGCAGCACCATTGAAAAGTACCCCTTGCGGTTTATGTACTCGGTGGCTTGGTGCTCCGGTGCCAAGATAGGGATATGGGTTCCGTCTATTGCCCCACCACAGTTAGGGAATCCCATTGCAGCAAAACCATCCACTATAGCCTGCACATTTCCCAGAGTCACTAACTTTCGTAGCAGCACCTGAGTGATTGCTTTGGCTACTTGCATCACAGCAGCCCCCACAGTAGATTTGCCCACTCCAAATTGATTCCCGACTGACTGGTAGCTGTCTGGCATTGCAAGCTTCCACAGGGCTATCGCCACGCGCTTTTCAACTGTGAGGGCTGCTCTCATCTTGGTATTCTGGCGTTTCAGGGCAGGACACAGCAAGTCACAAAGTTCCATGAAAGTGCCCTTACGCATGCGAAAGTTCCGCAGCCACTGGGAATCGTCCCAGACCTGCAACACTATGCGGTCCCACCAGTCTGTGCTTGTTTCCCTTGCCCAGAATCGGCGTTCCATGGATAGAATCTGCCCCATTAACAACATGATCTCCAAAGCACCGGGGACTGTGGTTTCACTGAATTCTGTGTCCGTGTCCGTGTCCATGTCCTCATCATGCTTGTCGCTGCGCTGCCGCCGCCGCTGCCTCCTCGCCTCGTTTTTCTGGTCCTGGCTGAGCATAAACTCCACGAGAACGCGCGAGGTGTTTACAATATTCATGAGTGCTGTCTTGACCTCAGCGGGCTCCATGCTTGCCGTGGTATGGAGTCTGCAGTGTTCACCCACCCAGGAAAAAAGGCGCGAAAATGGTTGTCTGCCGTCCGTTGCTTTCATGCAGGGAGGGAGGGAGGGAGGAAGTGAGGCTGTACCCAGAACCACCTGCGACGATGTTTTTTGTCCCATCAGGCACTGGGATCTTAACCCACAATCCCAATGGGCGCGGGAGACTGCGGGAACTATGGGATAGCTATGGAATTGCTACCCACAGTGCAACGGTGCAGAAATCGACGCTAGCCCCGGTACTTGGACGCACACCACCGAATTACTGTGCTAGTGTGGCCGCACTCATTTCGACTTTATACAACCTGTTTCTCAAATCCGAATTATCTAAATTCGGATTAATCCCGTAGTGTAGACATACCCTTACAGGTGATTCATTTTGAAAGTGTCTGCATCATAATGAGAGCACCTCAACCAGGCAACCACTTGGGCTGTGTTGGCATTTGGCATGAGCTCTGGAGAGATCACTGGTCCTCTATTTCCACCTTCCATGAGCTAATAGTAAAGTACAGGATGAGTAACACATGCACACATACCTTATTGGTCTATGGCTATATGTTGTTAGACTACTAGAGGTAACAAAAACAAGGAGTTAACAAAAACAAGGATTAACTCCGCTGAAGTCAATACAGTCAATGTTACATTGGCATAAAACTGGTATATGTGAGTTCAGAATCAGCTCCTGGAAGGATATTCATGAGTAGAAATAAAACACTCCCTCTGGGAGAAATTCAGCCCAAATAACTCAGTAATGAAGCTTTATGTGGATGAAGTGAGGGGGATTGGTTAGTAAAATTGACTAACACAACTTGAGACCACTTCTTCATTTTATATGATCAGACAGACGCCATAGCTCCTCTGAGCAACTGAGTGGAGTGTTAGAGACACTGAATACATGTAATCACAAGCACCGTGGCCCCTTTCCACCACTAGACACCTCCATTGCTACCTTCCGCACTGGACTATGTAGAATCAGCAGAGAAACCTCCTCCTCCTTCTCTAATGAATTGATCTAGTATAGGAGGAATTTTGTTGGTATCTCAGTAAACTGTTTAATGTGCATTCAACTAAAAGGTTTCAGAGGTAGTGGGGAGAATTGAGTTAGCCAAAAAATGCATTAAGAAAATATGTTGTTGTTTTTTTAAATGTAACTTTCCCAAGCTGTCAGAGGAGGGGTTTGCTTTATGCCAAATGGAACTTCACCATCTTCTTGACAACTTTCAGATTCCAGTAGGAATTGAGGATGCCTGTGAAGTCAATGTCAAGTCGATTAGTGAGCTATTCAGGCATATCTTAATAGCTGGATGTGTATTCAACTTGTAAACAATCTGTGCTTTAAAAATGTGTAATTAAGCTTACCAAAGCTAAACTCAGGCTCCTTTAACATCTCCAGCACAAGGCACATTCAAATGCAAATAGCTTTGTAGGAAAAAACAAATTTTGAGTCAGATTGTGCTTGGCTCATGGGTGGCCAGTGGCAGGAGAAGGTGGTGGAAGCCTTTGCATATGTCACCTAAGGACCAGACACAACTATACACTGTCCTTACTCCCTTGGGTCATGCAGTGATTAAGGGTCAGAAGAGGAAGGCAAGACCAATGCCCCACCCCCTTCCACATAAGTCCACAGCACAGGACTGGTTCAGTGAGAGAAATAAGCTGCATGCTTGGAAGGCAGGGCTATCCGAAGTGGGAGTTCAACTGGGACCAGACCAAACTTTTTTTTTTAAACTTTATTTCTCATTCTTTTCTTCCTTTGTGAGGCCCTAGACTTCTCAATTTAGTGCCTCCAAATGGTTTATTCAGGTCCCTGTTTAGTGCCCCCCTTGGCCAGTCTGGGACCCATTCAGTATGCCAAAAGGTATATTTTTAATCCACAATTAGTGCCCTGAATGGACCATTCAGGACCAGGCTTAAAGCTTTGTAGATGTCATTGATATCCACACCAAAACAGGGGAGGTTAGTACAGAGGTTATTTTAGAGAAGCTGAAAAAAGTCAGTTTAGATATGGCTGATTGCAGGGGACAAAGCTATGACAACAGAGCTAACAGGGCTGCAGCATACAAAGGGGTTCAAAATTGAATCCAGTAGGTAAATCAGTACGTCTTTCATCCCACGTGCTACCCACTCACTAAATCTTGTTGGAGAAGCTGCTGCAATTGTTCCCCAAGTTGGTCTATATCTTGGAATTGTTCAAAGATTGAATATCTGGTTTTCCACTTCTACTAGTCACCGGGATTTGTTGAAAAAGCATATTAACATTACATTAAAATGTCAAAGCGTGACATTAGGGTCAATAGGGTAAAAGCAATCCATCTATTTCAAAATCAGGTTGAGGGTGTTTTTGATGCTTTAGACAAGATCAAGGCTTCACACAATGTTAAACCAGAACTTAGGTTGGAATGTGCCAGTTTTTATTTCATGTTTTGGCCGAGATATGGCATACTGTCTTATAAAAAATTAATGATGTGAGCAAAAAGTTGCAGAGTCCAGATCTTGATATTCAAATGGCTGGTGGTTTACTTGGTGGCCTTCGAGACACTTTCTTGGAATTATGGTCTTTTGGATTCGTTGCATGTAAGGAAACTACTGCTTCACGGGCTGAAATGGCTAGGAAGGTTGCTTTGTAAAATCACTTAGTGGTGAGTGCTTGTTTTTTTGCAGCAGCAAGGGGAAGGGTCTGGATTTGAGTCTTCAAAGTGGGCCTGGAACACCCTTGGCATGGCACTGCCTGAAGGGTTTTAGCAGTGGGCATGTTCCCCCTGTGTACCAAGGAGCTAACGAAGCAATTCTCCTGAGAGAACTCAAGTTAATTCTTCCTCTATGACCGGCATGGTTCTGCATACTCCCTGGCTCTGGGTTGTAGCTAAATGACACAAGTGAGCACTTTCCAAACAAAACTTCCATGGATTTCTTTTTCTGGAGATACTGCATTGACTTTTTTCCATTCTTTTTAGTTTTTGGACACAAATTCTGATTTAGATGGATATTTTGCTTGAGTAAGGACTCCAGGGCAAGTGTGCACGGCTGAGTCCTGAACAGTTAATTTCCCTTGTATTTCACTACTCATCTCTGCACAACAGCAAGCGGAAACCTGGAAAAAACAAGTCTTCCTTGATGAAAATAAGAGAGGGTTTGAAGCCCTAACATGGTCACTTTGTTCAGAGATAGAAATATAGTGCACAGGGCAAAGCCATTTCTGGAAATACCAAAGGAGCAGTCATTTTTCTTTGCTGTTGATATTTTCCCAGAACAGCTAAATAAATGTCTGTAGTTGCTGTCCCAAAGAGAAATGGTCTCTTCCAAACACTTGGATTTTATGGGTATGTAGTAATGTTTTATGTTAGAACATTACCACAGGATATACTCAGCTCTCTACAATGAAACACCTCTCCAATCAACCCCTTCAAAATCTTCACCCAATCCTTTGGTCCGTAATACAATTATAATGAATCATCATTAAGTGATTTAGTTAGAACAGACAGAAACTGCACTATGATTTAAGAGGTAGTTCATCAAAGGAAACTCCATGGGAGCAGCCTGAAAGGGTTATTTGAAATTATATCAAAGAAGCAGAAGCAAATTCTATAACTGTACTTTAGGAAATCTAATTGGGCCCTAGTAGGATTTATCAGGCGGATTGCAGGCCTGTAAATAGTAAATGAAGAAATAAACTTAGTTAAGAGTTGCTCCTGGAGCATTAATAGTGCAGTGTTTCATCGTAGTGTTTATAGGGCCAGACTGTTTGAGCCCTTTACACTCATTTCTAGGCAGTTACTTATGCAGGTAGTCCCACTGAAGAGAAATCCCAGTTGCAATGGCCTAGCTAACCTTCAAAGGCTTCTCAAGAACAAGATATGAAAAATAGCAGGTAAGTCTTAGGACAAAACAATATTTTAGCTCATTTATGGAACCATTTATTTTTTTAAATTTACAAAACAGCAAGAGGCATCTATCGCCTACTGAAGATGCCTTTGGCTTCTGCAACTTGCTCCTTGCAGTGAGAGTGAGGGGGTCACAATCTGGCCCCATATTGCTACTAATATTTACATGCTTAATCTTGCAAGGTGCTGAGAATTCTGGCCCCAATCCGGCAGATCACTGAAGTAGGTGAGTAGTCCCATTGATTGTAACAGGCACCCAGTCCCTGTTCTCTTCCCCATGCTCAAACCTATGAAGTAGAGAGCCCCAATGTGGTTGTGTAAAGGGTGAAGGGCCTCACCTCCATTGTAAGTTTGTCGGGAAAGAAGGTGTCTCTAGGAGACTCAGCCTTATACGTTATGCTAATCTTTAGAATCTCTCAATATTGTTTTGTTCATGTTCATGTTTGTGGTCACTGTTTAGTGGTTTTGACTCACCAGAGACAATAAGTGCCACTAACAAAACTGCTGCCTTCCCAAAGCTAATATCTCCATGCACTTGATCCATTGCTTTACTTATTTATGGGACAGATTTCTTTCCTCTCTCTTGAGCCTGGAGTGTTGCCCTGCGGTATAAGCAGCCTCTGACAACCTGGATCACAATGGCTGTCTAGTCTAATCTATTCAGTGAACCAAGCACAGGTCATCGCGGAATATCAGCCATTCAGTCAAACAGGTTGTCTTAAACTTCTTAAATTGGAAAAATTTGAGTCAAAAATATTCCTTTTTCTGGGGAGAACAAAAATAAAGGAATGGCTAGACTGGGAATGAGTTATATAAACGATTGCACAAAGACTGACGTTGTTGGCACTGTTAACTACAAAAGGATGGCCATAAGGATCATTTTCAGCCTGTCAGCTTACACTATCTACACTATATTGAATCCCTATATCCAATTATCTTCATCCCGACTTGGATCAGTCTGTGTAGGGAGTCCCACAAATGCCTGATATGCACCAGAAGTCTAGTTATAGCCAACCATGAAACTTTGCCAAGTCTCCTGAACAAAGAAAAATCAATCCAAGTGAGCTATTTATCTTACATTTTATTTTACATGAATTGTCTCTTGATTTTCACTGTTATATCATCTACATATGGAGTTGTCACAACAAGATTTTTCTTATCTATATCATGTTCTACTAAAACACCAATCAGGTCTTTTACATAGGTCTGGTTTGTATAGCTGCACTTTTCCTCATGTTCAGTTACATTACGGGTGAAACAAAAGAAGCCTTGCCATTATATATCACAGCTGTAGGTTCCCAACATCAAAAACTTTAATTTACTAGGGAACATTCTAACATATATTTCCCTATATAGATAATGCATGTGAATAATTATAAATACAAATAATAGACTTTTTTCATGCAGAACACAGTTTTATTATTAATTATTATTATTATTGTTAGAAGTTGTAGTACCACATTGGTATATTCTACAAGCTTGCAAAACATATTTTCCATTCCACTAAATCGAAGAGGCCAGAGATAGCTAGTGGAGAATTCTTGCTGTGTAGATTCCTGCGTCAGCTAACCAGCCACCTGGGCACAGAGGGGAGGAGGGCTGAGTAAAGACTCAATCAAGCCTGGTATGTTTAATTTAATTTGATAGTTCCTTGGGGGAAGGGCTTGCACTTTTAAAATTTTCTGTTAACTACCATCCACATATATAGTGCTAAAAGAAATAGTAAGTGGTCATGAGACTTAAGTTTTATGCACCTCACTCCATGCTGGGGCACTGGTTCAGTGGTCACTAAGAGTGCCTTCTACTGCATTACTGACGCATCTTCCTGCAGTACGCTGAGTTTTCTTTGGAGGTTTTCTGTCTAATTACCAACCAGTTGTTTAGTAGCCCGACATCATCACAGCTCAAGGAGGTGTGGCTTCCACTCATATACAATGTTCTAGCTATGTAATGTACAACTGTAAGGTACTGTATGCCTTGATGAAGACCATCCTGACTGAAACTTACTGAATATGGAAGAGCTCTAAAGAAGAATAAAGAAATATTGTTTATATGAACTCTTCATCTGGATGATTTAAAATACTTTGACATTTATCTATATTTGTATTTGGAAAATGAATCAAGAATAATTAAATGGGAAAAGTAACATCTGTCACCAATCAATAGATTTGCAGGAAAATTAAAATGGTATTTTTTCTCCTGAAATCAACTGATATGTTTCATTTTTCATCTCATGCCATTCATTAAGATCAGATGCATTTTACTCTAGCTGTGTCAGATCTTGGAATTATTAAGTAATAAAGTCCTGAAGGCCAACGGCATGGGAACAATGGAATGTGTAACAATACAATCAGGAGCAAAATCTATATTTAATATGTGGCATTCTAACACCATAAAATATTAAGGTTTTTAATCTGCTTTGTTCTTTCAGGCCAGGTTCTACAGCTGCTAAATTTTTTTAATCTTGTGCCATTTTATCTTAGCTGATGCCTTTTTATTTTCTTTGTTTCTGACTTTGGAAATTGTTATATAAGACACATGAAGGAGACAAGTGAGCGAGTACAAATGGATAAAACAGTCTATACTGCGCTTAGCAAGTGTTAAGCAGAGCCAATAATTTTTTTAACTTGACAGTTTCTTAATCTTTCACAGTGAACACAGTGATAGTTTTTCTTGTTTCAAAAGCTACCATGGCATTCAATAGCAACCATTTTATGGCTGGGATTAGCTGAGCTCTATCATTTCTAATGAAAATCTTTCTTTGCAAGCTGGGAAAAACTCCAGCTCAGTCCAACAAATTTCAGCTTCACTCAAGATAGTAAACGCCACACGAAGCAGTAATTCTAGCATTCATTTTAATAGTAAGAATATTAAATTCCCAAACTGTGTTAAACCTATGTCAAAGGGACAGTGCTAAAGCTATGTCTGGAAAAGCCAGGAACTTAGAAATAAGGAAAGAGGGTTCCTCTATCCAAAGGCCTAAGGAGAGAGACGTAAGGCTAATACTGCAATGAGCTCCAGGTGCCCTCCAGGAACCCCCGTGAAGCATGCTGGGCTACGTGTGGGCACAGGGATCCACCATATGGAGCCCATTGAAGCATCAGGGCCTAACTTTACACCTTACTGTATTTGTAGTGTGCCATTGCTGTGCGTGGTCCTTGGATGCAGTAGTTTTTCTTCATGAAATACAATTCCAACCTTAGCATATATTCAGCCAGACTATCACAGACAGGAGTGCATTGAATATAGGGGCTTCCAAGACTAACCCATGGAAGAGAACACTAACAATCCTAAGGTAAGACTTGTGTCTGTGATAACATACAAGGGTCAGTGAAGTGTTGAGGAGAGTTATCTGCAATCTCTGTGTGAAATGGTCAGGGATTAGTATTTTCATATATCTTCATTCACTAACATTTCCCCAAAGTTGACAATTTTGGGGCTTGATCTTGCAGTCTTCACTCAGACAAAACTCCTCTTGATGACAATGGGAGCTCTGCCTGAGTAAAGACTGCAGGATAAAGCCATGGTGAATACAAAGTAATGAAGAAACAGAAGGATTTTGTCTGGTTTTATTTGGAAAGTTGTCCAGTACAGTGCTTAAAAAATAACCTTCTGCAAAAATACCTCTGTACTATTATCTAATCTTCCCTCTCTGTGTGTCCCCATTTGTTAGTGTATTCACCAGTTGCATGTTGTTTAAACCTCAGATTGTGAGCTCTCTGAGACAAGTACTGTCTTTGTGCTACTTGTTTGTACTGTGTGCTTCAAAGAACATGGGAAATCTGTTTCCCATATTTCATACATATAGGGCTCAATCCTGTAAGTTATGAGCACCCTCAACTCCCACCAATCACCCAGCATCTTGCTGGATCAGGCCTCAGATTCCCAGAACTGGATCAAATCCCAAAGCAGGGTAGATTCCACCCCAGCCTAATCCCCACCTCACATGCAAACCTTTTTTTCCATGGATTTTCTTGAAGAAGGGTATTTTAAGGAGGGATTCGAATGATGAGGGTTTTCACATAGCTCATAGGGATAGTTAGGAATTTCCAAGTAAAGGGGGTAGCATGGCATAAGATGAGAGGAAGGAACAAAAGGAGGGTGAAGCAGGATGGTATAGCTGAAGTATCAGCAGCAGCTGAGGAAAGGAAAGAAATTAGAATTGAGAAGTAGTGGCTGGAATTATGCGTGGCCTTGTAGGTAATACCAACAAGCTGGAGGAATGACATGGTTAGAGCAGCAGAAGGGGAAAAGGTTATTTTAGAAACAGCATTTTGAACAGACTGAAGGAAGCCAATATGTGGCCAAGGGTAGGGTACAGAGGATGAGAGAGTGTCAAGGCATGGACATAAACTTTTACAGTGACCACAGACAGGAAAGGAAAGGTTTTAGAGACATTCTAAAGGGAAATCTGACAGGACTTGTCAACAGTTGAGATGTGGGTGGACGTTTGGGGGGAGAAAAAGGAGAGAGAGAAGTTGAATACAACAGGGACCCTAGGTGAGAGAGGATGTAGTAGGACTTTCAGTGGGGATGGAGAAAGGTGGGGGAGAGGATGTTATAGGTGGCGACGGAAGAGAAGGATTTTCATTTTCCCAAGGTTTAATTGGCATGCTCAGCAAATCACCTGGGATGAGATCTCAGAAAAACAAGAGGCGATATGAGACTGATCAGAGAAGGAAAAGCTTAGATAGAGAGTTAAATTTGGAAATTGTCACCATAGAAATGGTAGGTAAAGCCAAAAGAGCGGCTGATGTCAACCAGGAGTAAATAAAGGGAAAGACCAAGAAACAAATCTTGAGTGGTGCTGACCAAGAGGTGAAAGAGGCAATGGAAAATATCAATATTTTCTTGGCAGTCTGGAATACCCCTTGGACCTTCTCCAATCATTATGCATGCTTCTGGGTGTGTGTTGTGTGCATTTAAATCTGTACAAAATGTAATGACCACTCCCACTGGTATAAACAGGCAGACTGTTTCATTTTGCACGTCCATGATACAGATCAATAGCTCATACTAATCATGCTTATGAAAAGTAGTTACTGCACATGGCAAAGTCATTTTCACATCTAGCGTCTCAGCCATTTACTTTTTTAGAATCCCAAAGGGGTTTAGAGCAATTGGACTAATTCCTTAACAAATTACCTTTGTAAACTAAAGCCATTTTTAAATTTTATGAAACCAGAAAACTTTCTCTTTTGTTGTTCTTCTATAACTAAAGATGTCCAAACTAATTTTTTTAAACCTTTGGTCTTAAAAATGAGTCCCAGGCTGAGATGTCATTTACCAAGTCAGAGCTTGGAGCCAATTTTAATGTCCAAGTTATAAAAGATCCCTGAAAATAGCAACTTTTAATGGAAATGTTGAAATTGCCCAAGCTTTGGTGAGGCAAACGTGCCACTATAATAATACAAAATATCTGTTTTCTATATATCCAGAACCTTGCCACACTCTTTCTGTGAGGAATTTATATTACTAGCATAGAATTCCCAAATGGAATGTGTATTCTTTATTATTAAAATACCTTATATGCATTCAATTGGTTATTTTTTCTCCTTGTTTACATATTCTAATATTTAAATAATATCTTTAAAAGATTATACATAAAGTACTGCCCTTCCGCTTCTCCCAGTCTCAGTATGTTACCAGTAATTACATTAAATCTTGACTGAACTTCTCTTTAGTATGTTCTCCAGAAAAACTTCCCTACATAGCAAAGCATTAATCTTGGCATTTTGCTCCTCAGCTGCTGTCATTCCATCTGAAGCATTTACTTTGAAATGCCTGCCAAATATTTTTGCCCCAGTACCACAATAACAATGCAGCAATGTGGGACTGATTCAGCCCAGTGCATTTGCAATGAAGGCAGCCTACAGGAAGACAGACTGTCGAGAATGGCCTAAGTACTATGTTCTCAGAGTGGGATCCAAATCCTAAACAGAATCTCTATATTTTATTAAATGTCATCCTTTACATCATCCAAGGTATTGTTTCTTCTGATAAACAAGACAGTTTATTTCTCTGTGTGGTGTTCGCATTTTGTTGTGCTTTTTTTTCTTTCAAAAATTAATTTCAAAATATACATGTTCTAAAGAGTAACATTGGGACCCATCTTCAGCTGGTGGAAATCTGCATAGCTCTATAGCTCCATGGAGCTACATCAGTTTAGACCAGCTGTCTATCTGGCCAATCATTTTGGATAGGATGTATTTGTTAACTATTATAGCAAGGTTGCTGACTATAGGGCAATTCAAGTTAACGTTATTCCAATAGCAAAAACAAAGGACTAGATACTCCACCTGGCTCTGTTGTTATACTTTTAATGCGGCTGCACAAAGACCAATTTGCAAAAGGCTAGAACACAAAAGGCCTTTAGCTCATTCAAATCCTGACCTCCTTTTTATTGACCACCACTTCAGTGGAAATAAGAGGAATCCTCCATTAGAGGCTCAGCTGGGAGGGACCACCCTTGTCATAGCTCATTTCACTTCTGCTGACCTTGTGCCCATCAAGGAAGAGATTAAAATATAGAGCAGGAACTTTGTGCAGTGCAAATGTCTTCAATCAATCTCCCTTTCATCTGGCTCTTCAAATGCTTCAGACCTGAGTAAGCAGCTGAAGATTTTGCAAACAAGAACGAGTAAATGTAAAGACAGAATTTTTTCCCTTGCTCTGGTGCAGGATGATCTGTTTACCTTTCTGAAGGAGCTGTCAGCAAAGTGGTCATCATGAAATATGAAATCACAAAGGGTGCACTCTTAGGAAAACAGGCACATGTGCAAACTTGTTGCCTCTGATTTCAGAGGATTTTTCTTTGGTATTTGAATTTGGCAGCGGACTTTCATGTTTAGCTCTATGCAGACTTTTAATAGACATTTGGCCAAGTACTGTAACTGTATAGGCCTGAACCTGCAAACATTTACTCACCTGCTTATCTTTACTTGTCTGAGGTGTCCTAGAAGTCTATACATTTGAGTAAAGTTAAGCAGGTAAATGTTTGAAGATTCTGAGCTTATAAAGTTACAGTCAATGGGACAACTCACACGCTTAAAGTTAGGCATCTGTAAGTATTGCAGGATCAGGACCATAACACATTAAATGTAGATGTGCTGGTCCACATGTGAACAACAAGAACCTCAGTAGGTTCTGCTAATTGAATTGTCTTCTCTGCTCTTTGTGGATTTGTAGATTTTCCCTAATGGCCTTATCCTGTATTAGAGTAGGAATTTTGGCTCTGGGGCATCAGAATAAAGAATGAAGATGGGGGTGCATTATATTGAACAGAGAATGTGTGGAGATAATTCTCCATAGCAGAAGAGCTAAATTAAATTATTTTAAATAATTTTAAAGAATTATCTCCATGGCAAAAGAGCTGACTGTGGACGGTTTCATTCACAAAGTGTGAAGCTGAATGCAGGTTAAGTTGAACACATGGAACTCTATTAAACCCTGTGCACTGCTTTGTCCATGTGGCAGAATTGCTTCCAGCCTAACTCTCTGCATTCCCTGGTAAGGCAACTCCCATCTTTTCATGTGCAGTGATCTATATACTGCTTACTGTGTTTTTCACTCCATGCATCTGATGAAGTGGGTTTTAGCCCATGAACGCTTATGCCCAAATAAATTTGTTAGTCTCTAAGGTGCCACAAAGATTCCTCATTGTTTTTCCCATCAATAATAGTGTCCCCAGGGAACGTGGGACCTCTGACTCCTCTTCCATTGATCATGGTACATGGATGACTGTCTTTTAAGGCTTAATCCTTGAATAGAGCACATAATCAAAATAGGCAGGTTGTGTATATATATGAATCTTCAACACCAGTCTGAAGTAGCTGCTGTGAAGCCACTCCAGAGACGCTATTGGAGGCTATGAGAAGGAATAACAGATGCAGCCTGTGTGAAGTTTTGTGTTAGGGAATCTGTGCTGTAACATAGAGATCTCTTTTCTATGCTCCCCCTCCACCCATACACACCCATTCCTATGCAGAGAGATGATGCAGGTCTTGACTATGCACTATGTAGTGCAATTCTTTGTGTTGGCTTTCCAAAGCCTGGCTACAAACACACACACACACACACACACACACACACACCATAATTCTATTTCTGTTGCATCCGGGGCTTTACACACTTCTCAGGAGGCAGTGTTAGAGAATTTGGCCTTTAATTATTAGATACAGGAGAATCTTGCTAATTCACATTATTGACTGGGAAATGCATGGGGAATGGGAAACCCATAAATTAGGGTTCCGCTAGGTCATGAATGCACAGGCTTTTGTGTGAAGGAGTGTGGAGCCATGTACCCCTGAGGCTGTAGCCCATAGGGCTACCTTGCCTTTATTATACTCACCGTGTTACCTTCATTATATTCTGCCTTTATTATATCCAGCAGTAGTGCAAAGAATCTACAGGCCTGTATCCTATAAGACATTGTCTTCAACAGTTAGCATAATGCTTGAGCCTATGAACTTTGGCACAGATAAATGTCCTAATGGTCACCCCTAAGTTTTGGGGAACTAGAAATAGACTGTGAAGGGGAATTTTGTCCATGATGACATCAGCCAACCACAGGAACACCAGCTTTTGGATAGAGCAACTGAAAATGTCTGATCACAACAGTTCCATGGCAACGAGCTGATGTACATGATAATAAGTTAAGATCATTAATATATTAACTTGTAGGAGAATGAGACCCCAGCATTAGTAGAGTGAGGAAATAAAATAAGGAAAGGGGAGAACCCCTACTGAATATGCATCAGGCATAGGGTGTCAGCGTAACATTATAAAAGCTATACCCCAGCCTATGTGCAGGAGGGGAGAGAGAAGTAGCCCTTGGGAGGTACCAGAATGATGGCCACTGTGATGAGGAGAAAGGTGATGGTGAGGAGGAAGACAATGGCTAACAATTCAGGTTTATCTGCAAGAGATGGTGTGAGTATATGAATGTTCAGATGTAGTATTTCTATCCACCTTGCTGGGTTAGAGTGTTTGTGTCTTTGCTAAATGCCGGTGAGCCCGGTGCCTGCCCCAGCGGGCAGGGCTTGGGGCTGGCACAACTATGCTGGAGGAGCTGCCTGGATTGGGCACAGACTTCTGTGAGCGGTGGCCTGATATGCTGCTGCTTTCACTGCTGCAGTTTCTGGGCTGGTCTATGGCTATGGCCCTGCTGGTCTCCTTGTTGTTGCTAGAGCTCTGCAGCTCCACGGATATAAATTGTGTATCCGTGCAGGGCTCTACTGAACTTGGGACAAAAATCTGTCAATCTTCAAAGTGACAATTCTTAAGTAATCAATACATAAGCTATAGATTCGACTACAAGGCAGAATTCCTCCTGAAGTGTCCCAGCATGGGGGTGGGGGGGCGAAGTGTGTGTGCCCCTCCTCAGGGGACATATCATTTGTCCCCCAAGACATGTTGTCCCCTAGTGTCCTTTGGAGAGATATGGTTCCTTGGAGCACATGGAACAGTCCCCTTGGAACCATCCCTTTATTTCAGTGACTTCATTTTAACAGGCCATTGTTCGGAGTGGAAGGAGAAAAGGCCCCTTGCATGCTCCTCTGTCCCTTGTGCGCCCACAACAGGGTCAGTTATAGTTTGGCCCCTAGCAACTAGGCAACATAGCTTGCTCCCACTGAAGTCATGCATTTTTGCCATCGGCTTCAATAAGAATACAACTGGGCCCTACATGAACAACATGATTTTTAAAAATGATAATTACAGTACCATAAAGTAGCCTTTGTTCATTTATTTTGATGAGTGTAATAAACTTTACATTATTTACAATTATACCGCATAGTACACTGAGAGATATGCTGCAGTGTATTGTGTTAAAAGAATGAGGGCTTCTTAATATGGAGAATTCACTATAACATTGTGCCATTAACTGATGAAAAGTGAGGGGAAAAGTAAAGCAAGATCAGTGGGTACTGTCTGAGAATTATTAGGGTTGCAGATTAGTGAAGTTACAATTGTCAAGATACTACTGTGTGACAGTATGAACAAAGGACCAACCTCAAATTGGCTGCATTACTGTATATTTAGGGGTCTAATACAAAACCCAAGTAAGTCAATGGAAAGACTTTCACAGGTAGAAATCAGAGATGAAATAGACCTAATGGAGACATTAATTAACTTTGCTGTGAGAAGCTGGGACCTTGCTGCTCCAAAGTTGTTTTTGCAGGTGAGAGCCTGCATTCCAAATCTCAGGAAGTCTAGAGACTGGACAGGTTTTAAAGACGAACCATCTGCCTTTGAATGCTATTGTTATTACCAGGGAATCATTTTACAAAACTGACACCACTTACCAAAAAAGAAAAGAAAAAAAAAGAGAAGTTTGGAAGACATTTTATTTATACTGTAGCTAAATCTGCTTGAGTTGTCTAGTCCCAGTGAACCATACAGTATTTTCATCAATGCATAGTTCTCTTGCATTTCAGTATTTGTTATGAAAACCAAAATTCTTACTCTGAGCTATTTATGCTGGCAACACTTCAAAGAGAGCAACTCCTTTACTTCATGCAAATCTCTGTGGCAGTGAGGAAGAATCTCTCTTGTAAGATCATTTATATCTTTTTAACCTTTTGCTATAGATTTGTCTCAACACATTTTTTTCTTAATATATACCTAAACTTACAGGAACCTGTCTGGTAAACTATTGCCATAAAAAGCAAAGTGCTTTTGTTCAGTGAAAATAAATTGTTCTGTGAATCCACAATCTTTTAGCTTCTTCTTCACTTGCTGGCAAAATAAACCCTATTTCTAAGAGGTAGTACCATAACATCCTAGTTATACAGAAGAAGGGCAGCCATTGTGCTGTATTGCTCTTGTAGGTCCAAGATGGTGAATATACAGTTCAAGCTGTGATAGAACCTTAATAAATAGGGGCCCTCACTTTAGTCAGTCTACAGCCAAATCTGCTTGCATTACACTAGTAATTCCACTGATTTTAACAGGGTTACATATATTGGGCAAATTTCAAGTGTTTTTAATTTCACCTCCATGATTTCCTACATAGTAAGAATTTTTTTATCACAAATCTTTGAAATTGTAAGCAAATTATGCCTATCAGTTCTCATGTATCCTCTATTTTAATTCTTTTCAAATAATTCGAACAGGTCCAAGAGGTAGAATTTACCTTACAAAAGTCTCTTTAAGGGAGCCCAGTATCTAGACTTGCATCTACAATGCTGTGCGTAGTCAGGCTATCTTGCAAGAGAAACTGGAGGTTTGGGAAGAGAGCATCTTAGCCCAGTTGCATAGGAATGCTGCACTTACGTGGAAATAAAAAAAAATGACACACTGTGGTAAGGAGCAATATAAATTTGTAATCCATGCCCAATGCAATTTAAATAAAGAGAGAAATCTGCTTTTCTCTGGCGTCCACCTATTTCTGCTGTGTTTGGAATTTAACATCTGGGAGCACACCAGGGCCAGGTTAGAGCAATCCAGGCCTAGGTGCACCACAGTATGGAATGTCATTGGCTCCATGCTGTACACACACAGTTGACCCAAATCCCCATTTGGAGTGGTTGTCACAGGGCCCCCTATTCCTTCTAGGGGGCAGTAGCATGGGATCTTCTCCTCACCCATTGGAGTGACAGCAGGACCCCCCACATTCTTTGGGACCAGCAGAGGATGGGTGGCATCCAGGGTGAACATGCCTGAGTGGATGGGCCATACCCACTGCACTTGTCCCCCCTCCTACCAATGCAGAGCTCTCTGGGGTGCTGTTAGCTGGGTCAGTGCAGACCCAGAGCAGCAGGTCTTGGAGTTAATACCCTCTTAAGATGCATGGGGCAATTCAAACCTCTCCAAACTGTTGTCCCACACTGTCTGCAGACTCAGGCAGTTATCACTTGTTTGGTTACTTTCAGGTTGAGTTTACTTTTCTTTGTAATCACAAGCTCTAGAAATGTACTTGTTAAAAAATGAGAGCCAAGATTTTGATGTAATCCAGGAGCTGGTGCCATTGCCGCAAATCTACAATGACGATGGGTTAATTCGGACCTGAAGCACACAGGTAATTTTTGATAATTATAAGCAAAGGATGCTTCAATATAAACTGAAATTTCAATAAATTGTAAGAGAGTTGAAAAAAAGAATTAACAGTGACACTTAAAAGCTGTAGATTAAAATAGCTATTTGCTATTTACTTTGGAACATACCTGGTTTTGGTCAATGTAATCAATACAATTTCAATACAATACAATATAATCAATACATTTCTCTAGTCAGGAGATTGAAATGGCTCACCTTCCTGGCACATACAGTTCCATCCAAGTCTATGAGTATTAGGAAAAGAATTAGGTCTTAATTCCCTGGAGTCAAACCAAGGCACAACATAAACACTGTTGTTCCAGTTTCAGCTTCTTAAGAGTTTCTCCCTTTCCCTTCACAGCTCTAATTACCTCAGTCTATGCACAGAGTCCTCCAGTTGTCGGTTTCAAAAAGATTTGGGAAAATGCTGCAAAAAAAAAAAAGAAAGAAAAAAGATATTAATGAATACTTATGCTAATTACAACTTCCAATTCACTTTGCCAGTATATACAACTCCTATTCTTCATTTTCAGTGAACATGTGTACTCAGATGCAGATTTGCATGAGGGGTGACTGCACAGCCCTCTTGAAAGCTATTTGTGGGTCATCCAATGAATCATCCAATCAGGGAGGCAGAAACATTATAATATGATGTAGGTGACTGATTACATAACATAAATAGCCAATTGGGAATAGCAAAAACTAGAGGCAATAGTTATAGTTACAGCTGGTAGAAAATTAGAATTTCCATCCCAGGGGAAAGTCTGATATTTCAAAGTTTGTTTTTGTCCTGAATTGGGACAAAAAGGCTAAAATATTGAAATATTTTGCAGAACGGAAAGTCCCAAAAATAATTTATTTGAAATATGTCATTTGGACATTCCTGAATTGAAATATTTCCTTTCACATGGGTATGACATTAATGTGTTCCCTTTTGATGCCCATTGGGAGATGAGGTTCAAATGCCTCATGCCCCCATTTTCCTCTATAAGCTGGGTTCCCCAGATGGAGTACTTCTTCCATGATGCACCATGGTCAGATGACACAGATGATACACCACATCAGTTCAACTAGACGGGAGACCAGATACATGAAATAAGATACAGTTCAGTCAATAAGCCCAGCCTCTGGGGACTTGAGGAGAATGGGGACATGAGGCACCCGAACAGTTTCAACTGTAGTTCCAAATGGAAATGAAGTTATTTCATTTTATACACCTCCTGGAGATGAATGCATGGCTGCACAGATAGTGTTGATGGGCAGGCTTCAGCTTCCTTGACCATAGGAGGCTGTTCCAGGAAGAAAGTCTATTGGGAAGAGATGGGGTCCACCTGCCCAAGAAGGGGAAGAGCATCTTTGCACACTGACTAACTAACCTAGGGAGGAAGGTTTTAAACTAAATTCAAAGGAAGTAGGTGACAAAAGCCTCCAGGGAAGCATAAAAAGGCAGCCTTTACAGAGGGTAGATGCTGAGGTGGAGAACACAGAAAATTACAAATGGGACATAGAAGCAACAAGAGGGAAATCAGTGGGGGAATCTGCCCAACATCTTAGATGTCTATATAAAAATGCAAGGAGTATGGAGAATAAACAGGAAGAACTGGAAGTATTAGTCCATACGCTACATTATGATTTAATTGGCATCACAGAGAGTTGGTGAGATAAGTCTCATGACTGGAATATTGGTACAGAGGGGGAAAGCTTGTTCAGAAAGGACAGGCAGGATAAAAAGGAAGGAGGTGTTGCATTATACATTGAGAATATATACACTTGTTCTGAGGTCCAGAAGGATGTGGAAAGCAGAACAGTTAAAAGTCTCTGGATAAAAATAAAAGGAGTAAAAAATAGGGATGATGTCATGATAGGTGTCTACTATAGATAACCAAATCAGGAATGTGTTCCCTTTTGATGCCCATTGGGAGATGAGGTTCAAATGCCTCATGCCCCCATTTTCCTCTATAAGCTGGGTTCCCCAGATGGAGTACTTCTTCCATGATGCACCATGGTCACATGACACAGATGATACACCACATCAGTTCAACTGGAGGGGAGACCAGATACATGAAATAAGATACAGTTCAGTCAATAAGCCCAGCCTCTGGGTACTTGAGGAGAAGTGAGGTTTTTACCCACGAAAGCTTATGCCCAAATAAATCTGTTAGTCTTTAAGGTGCCACCAGACTCCTTGTTGTTTTTGTAGATACTGACTAACAGGGCTACCCCCTGATACAAATCAGGAAGAGGAGGGGGAGGAGGCATTTCTAGGACAAATAACAGAAATATCCAAAACAACAAGACCTGGTTGTAATGAAGGACTTTAACTACCCAGACATCGGTTGGAAAAGTAATATGGCAAAACATAAAATTTCCAATAATTTCTTGGTATGTCCTGGTGACAACTTTTTGTTTCAGAAAGTGGAGGAAGTAACCCTGGGGGTAGCCATTTTAGACTTGATTCTGATCAACAGGGAGGAATTGGTTCAAGAAGACAAGGGAAAAGTACTTTACTTACAAAGGAAAAATCAAATGCACAACTGCAAAAGGAGGCATAAGTGGCTAGGTAATAGTATTGCTGAAAAGGATCTGGGGTTATAGTGGATCACAACTGAATCTGAGTCAACAACGTGATGCAGTTGCAAAAAAGGCTACTATAATTCTCGGAGTGTTGTATGTAAGATATGAAAGGAAATTGTTCCCCTCTATTCAGCACTGGTGAGGTCTTGTCTGGAGTACTGTGTCCAGTTCTGGGTACCACACTTTAGAGAAGATATAGACAAACTGGACAGAATCCAGAGAAGAGCAACAAAAATGATAAAATGTTTAAGAAAACCTGACCCATGAGGGAAGGTTTAAAAACTGGACATGTTTAGTCTTAAGAAAAGAAGCGGGGCATGGGGGGAATCTGACAGTCTTCAAATTTGTAAAGAGCTGTTCTAAAGAGGACTGTGATCAATTGTTCTCCGTGTCCACTGTAAGTAATGGGCTTAATCTGCAGCAAGGGAGATTTAGGTTAGATACTAGAAAAAGCTTTCTAACTATAAAGGTAGTGACACTCTGGAATAGGCTTCCAAGGGAGTTTGTGGAATTCCTTTTATAGTAGGTTTTTAAGAACAGGTTGGACAAACACCTGTCAGCAATGGTCTAGGTTTACTTGGTCCTGCCTCAACACAGAGTGCTGGACTTAATGACTTCTTGAGGTCCCTTTCAGCCCTACATTTGTATGATTCTATTATTCTGATTTTTTCCAATGGAAAATTGAAAAATGTTGGCAAAATAGACATTTTCCCATGGAAAATTTTGTTTTGGTAGAAACAACATTTGCCATCAAAAAAACATTTTGATGGAAAATTCCCAGCTAGCACTGGTTGTGGTCTGTGAATAATTTACACAGAGAAAAGGAAGCTAAATGCATTGAATAAGTTGCTTATTGCAAATATCTGTATTGTTAAACCCTGAACCTAGATGAAGGGTACTGAAAGTTGATTCTGACTGTCTTGTGAATACCTATTGTGTTATCTTTCTAGTTCTTTTGCTTAGCTTCCGCTATGTTTCTTTCTCCTTCAAATTACACAGAAAATGACCTAATTTCTTAGGCCTTGTCTACACTACGAGAGTAGTTCGATTTTACTTAAATCGAATTTTTGGAATCGATATTGCAAAGTCGAACGTGTGTGTCCACACTAAGGACAGTAATTCGACTTTGTGAGTCCGCACTAACGGGGAAAGCGTCGACATTGGAAGCTGTGCACTGTGGGCAGCTATCCCACAGTTCCCGGAGTCCCTGCTGCCCATTGGAATTCTGGGTGGAGCCGCAAATGCCTTCTGGGTAAAAAAAATGTGTCCAGGGTGCTTTTGGGTAACTGTCGTCATCCGTCCATCACTCCCGCCCTCCCTCCCTGAAAGCGCCGGCGGGAAATCAGTTCGCGCACTTTTCTAGTCAGTGACAGCGCGGACGCCACAGCACTGCGAGCATGGAGCACACTGCGACCATCGCTGCAGTTGTGGCCGCTCTCAACGCCTCGCAGCTTATCATACACCTTTCCCTGAGGCAGATGCAGATAAGTCAGGCGAGGAGGCTACGTCACCGCGGTGATGGCCTGAAGTCCGAGAGTAGCACAGACCTCTCAGAAAGCAGGGGACCCAGCGCCGAGGACATCACGGTCGCAATGGGTCATGTTGATGCCGTGGAACGGCGATTCTGGGCACGGGAAACAAGCACTGAGTGGTGGGACCGCATAGTGCTGCAGGTCTGGGATGAATCCCAGTGGCTGCGAAACTTTCGCATGCGGAAGGGAACTTTCCTGGAACTTTGTGAGTTGCTGTCCCCTGCCCTGAAGCGCAATGACACCCGGATGCGAGTAGCCCTGACTGTCCAGAAGCGAGTGGCCATAGCCCTCTGGAAGCTTGCAACGCCAGACAGCTACCGGTCAGTCGCGAACCAGTTTGGGGTGGGCAAATCTACTGTGGGGGTTGTTGTGATGCAAGTAGCCAAGGCAATCGTTGATGTACTGCTGCCAAAGGTAGTGACCCTGGGAAACGTGGAGGCGATCATAGATGGCTTCGCAGCGATGGGATTCCCAAACTGCGGTGGGGCCATAGATGGAACTCACATCCCTATCCTGGCACCGGACCACCAGGCCAGCCAGTACATTAACAGAAAGGGCTACTTTTCCATGGTGCTGCAAGCACTGGTGGACCACAGGGGACGTTTTACAAACATCTACGTCGGATGGCCGGGCAAGGTTCATGACGCTCGTGTTTTCAGGAACTCTGGTCTGTTTAGACGGCTGCAGCAAGGTATTTACTTCCCGGACCACAAAATAACTCTTGGGGATGTGGAGATGCCTATAGTCATCCTCGGGGACCCAGCCTACCCGCTAATGCCCTGGCTCATGAAGCCCTATACTGGCGCCCTGGACAGTGAAAAAGAACTCTTCAACTACCGGCTGAGCAAGTGCAGAATGGTGGTGGAGTGTGCTTTTGGCCGTCTCAAGGGGAGATGGAGAAGCTTGCTGACTCGCTGTGATCTCAGCGAAACCAATATCCCCATTGTTATAGCAGCTTGCTGTGTGCTCCACAATCTCTGTGAGAGCAAGGGGGAGACCTTTATGGCGGGGTGGGAGGTTGAGGAAAATAGCCTGGCTTCTGATTACGCACAGCCAGACAGCCGGGCGATTAGAAGAGACCAGCGGGACGCGCTGTGCATCCGGGAGGCTTTGAAAGCTAGGTTCCTGAGTGAGCAGGGTAACCTGTGACTGTAAAGTTTGTGTACAGAGAAGCCGAACCTGCCCCCGTTTCTTTACCCAGTTAATGTTGACTATCCTCTCCAGTTACATACCCCCTTCTCCCCCCCTTCCAACACACGTTTCGAAATAAAATCAGTTCTACTTTGTTAATGAACACCGTTTTCTTTACTACTGTTTTCGCGGGAATTTTTTAAAACTGGGACGCGGATTGTGGTGCGGAGCGGGTGTAGTGTAGTGACGCAAAGAAAGCTTCTAAACTCAAGGATTGACAGGCTCCGCTGTGGTGGGCTGGTTCTTTCAACGGAGCCTGTCACCCCTCCTGATCGGGACTGTGTGTATGGGGGGGCTATGTGACTTTGTGGCAGGGGGAGGACGGTTACAGATCTCCTGCTGTGTGGCTCTGTGATCCTGCATAAGGACCGCCGCTTAAGATCTGTAACTGCCCTCCCCCGCCACAAAGTCACAGAGCAACCCACCCCCCACTACAGAACATGAAAACCACCTCCCAGACTGACCAGGGCAACTAGTCACTGCACTGTGTATGTGCCCTGCTGCTGTACCTGCCCCCGCCTATGTACCCTGCCAAAGGTGACTGTCCTGTCCAATTACCATCCCCCTTTCCCCCGCTCCTCCAAAAGAACATGATGGAAACATTAGTTAACAGAAACATATTTTTTATTATCAACTACACATGGAACTGGGAGGTGAAACTTGGACGGGGGCTTGTGTCAGGCGGGAAGGAAAGAACTTGTCAAATTTTGGGGAATGAGAGCCTTCTGCTACTAGAGCTCTCTGCAGGGGTGGAGTGAGAGTTGGCGTGGACTCTGCCGCCTCTCCTTCTGTGCACTTTGGGTGAGGGGGGTATGGGACTTGGTGGCGGGGGAGGGCGGTTAGAGATGGACTGCAGTGGGGCTCTGTCCTCCTGCAGAACATCCACAAGGCGCCGGAGCGTGTCCGTTTGCTCCCTCAGTAGTCCAAGCAGGGTTTGAGTCGCCTGCTGGTCTTCCTGCCGCCACCTCTCCTCCCGATCCATGTTTGCTTGCTGCATTTGGGACAAGTTCTCCCGCCACTGGGTCTGCTGTGCTGCCTGGGCTCGGGAGCAGGCCATAAGCTCTGAGAACATGTCCTCCCGTGTCCTCTTCTTCCTATGCCTAATCCTCGCTAGCCTCTGGGAGTGTGATGCCAGGCTAGGTTGTGAGACAGTCGCAGATGGGGCTGTGGGAATGGGAAAAAGGGAGTGAATTCCTCAGAAAGATAAATGTAGTTGTGAACAAAGAACATAGTCTTTCTCTGTGAACAAGACCATGCACAGCACCTATCACATGCGCACTCAGCACAAGGTCGAATTCTCGGCCTTCGCATTCAGTGCCTGGGGTCTTGCACAGCACATTTGAGAACCGTGTCAGGACAACGGAATTTCTGTTGCAGGCAGACATGGTAAGCCGTAGACTCGTGGCAGCTTAAAACTTTAATATTAGCAATGGCCTCATTTCACATTGAAATCAATGTCGGTCCCTGCTGCCAGCAATCCAGCAAGCAGGAACTCTGCTCCTGTCCCACACCCTCGCGGCTGTCCCCGGGAACGATCCCTTTCGGCTGCCCCTCTCCCGCCTCCATCGCGTGGCTGCAAACCAGCGGTTACAGTTCTGTAAAGGAACGGTAAAGCAGTCCCAACACTAACATTCCCCTACCTCATTCAAAGCAGGTCACCATGAGCGACATCACCCTCATGAGGATCTCTGACAGCGAGAAAGAGAGAATGCTCCGGGAAAGCCTCCAAAGACCAGGGCCGTATGCCGCCCTGCTGTGCAGAGCAATGATTCCCGAGTACTTGCTTGTCTCGTGGCGCGGCAACGTGTCGTACTACGGAGGACCCAATAAGGCCGCTCTCCCCAGGAACCTAATGCAACGGATTTCCAATTACCTCCAGGAGAGCTTCCTTGAGATGTCACAGGAGGATTTCTGCTCCATCCCCGGACATATAGACTGCATTTTACTGTAGCTGCTGTAGCAGTGACTAAACAGTAGAGCGGCTTGGGCAGGACAATCATGCAAAACTGGACATTGCTAGATTTTTTTTTCAATAGTTGCACTGCCCATGACTGAACCGTTAAGCGCCTAGGGCAAACTAATCATGAGAAACCCATTTTTTTAATTGTTAATATTCCTGTTCTGTTAAAAATAAATGTTTAGATGTTTACAACACTTACTGGCTGATCCTTCCCCAGATTCTGTGTCCGGGGTAACGGCTGGGGACGGTTGGTAGGGGATCTCTGTAAGGGTGATGAAGAGATCCTGGCTGTCGGGGAAACCAGCGTTGTGAGTGCTGTCGACTGCCTCGTCCACCTCTTCTCCTTCCTCATCTTCCCCGTCCGCTAACATGTCCGAGGATCCGGCCGTGGACAATATCCCATCCTCAGAGTCCACGGTCACTGGTGGGGTAGTGGTGGCGGCCGCACCTAGGATGGAATGCAGTGCCTCGTAGAAACGGGATGTCTGGGGATGGGATCCGGAGCGTCCGTTTGCCTCTTTGGTCTTCTGGTAGCCTTGTCTCAGCTCCTTGATTTTCACGCGGCACTGCGTTGCATCCCGGCTGTATCCTCTCTCTGACATGTCTTTAGAGATCTTCTCGTAGATCTTTGCATTCCGTTTCTTGGAGCGCAGCTCGGAAAGCACGGACTCATCACCCCACACAGCGATGAGATCCAAGACTTCCCGATCAGTCCATGCTGGGGCCCTCTTTCTATTCTGAGATTACACGGCCATCACTGCTGGAGAGCTCTGCATCATTGCCAGTGCTGCTGAGCTCGCCACAATGTCCAGACAGGAAATGAGATTCAAACTGGCCAGACAGGAAAAGGAATTCAAATTCAAATTTTCCCGGGGCTTTTCCTGTGTGGCTGTTCAGAGCATCCGAGCTCGTACTGCTGTCCAGAGCGTCAACAGAGTGGTGCACTGTGGGATAGCTCCCGGAGCTATTAGCGTCGATTTCCATCCACACCTAGCCTAATTCGACATGGCCATGTCGAATTTAGCGCTACTCCCCTCGTCGGGGAGGAGTACAGAAGTCGAATTAAAGAGACCTCTATATCGAACTAAATACCTTCGCGGTGTGGACGGGTGCAGGGTTAATTCGATGTAACGGCGCTAACTTCGACATAAACGCCTAGTGTAGACCAGGCCATAGTGTCAGATTCATATAGGGTAGCACCTTACTCCATTATTTGAAGAGTAACTTACTTAGTCAATACTTAAGTAATATAATCTTATTACAATGATAACACTAAACTCTTACAAGAGGATATATTTTCATTTCAGCAGAACAAAGCTGCACCATACCATGACCTAATGATGTTGTAAAGGGCATATTTAAAACCATGTTTCCACAGCCTTCAGTGAAGGTTTGCACTATTCCCAGCTAACCTTCTTATACAGTCTGCCCAAGATGGGCTAAAAGGAGCCCCCTGCAAACTGAAACAAGCTATTTGTTCTCTATTTCCCAGGAATTGCCTTAGTGGGGATTGAAAATAGCTGAGAAATATATACATTTTTGTTGTTGCTGAAGCCCGAACAAAGTTAGGGAAAACAAAAATCAGGATTTTGGCTTATGCTGAGCATTGCATGGTGGTGAAATTGAGGAGGGTTTTCATTAAATATGGCCCTTACGGTGTATCTTCCCTGACACCATTTTTCAGAGTAGCACATTTTAAGAAATGTATCCAGGCTCCTTCATGTCAGGTGAAGTATGTAAAGGACTTAAGAGTTTGGGTATAAAATTCTTCTCTGTGTCATCATTGCTCCTCAGGTCCACCATCACCCGTAGAGGAGACATATAGATCCAGAGACACACACTTTTTGAAGATTGGTAGATCATGCTTTAAGAGAGACAGCTGCTAACAGCTACTCATATGTATAACCTGCTCCACTTTTCAGAGCTGCATGGTACAGATCTGAGGAGAAAGACCCATAACGAAGAGGTCAGTAATTTATTAATTTCATTATTGCCAGCAACTTGGCAAGAGATCCATATACAATGAACATATCTAATTTATTATTGATATTCATCTTTGTGTGTTTGTTAATGGTATTGATAAGCCTCAGGAGGTCAGTTAATCTGACTGAAATAAATACTCATGACAATTTCATTGCAAGTTATAGTGTTGTGAACTCTTGCGATGTTATCATGTGTTCTTGTGGTTACGAGGGTTTTTATTACCGGAGAATCTCATCTTTAATTTTTTTAAAGTACGTTTCCATCCCTCGTAATTGCAGTGAAAAGTTTAAAAACTTGACCCCTAAAGTCTCCAACACTAGAAGACAAATAGAAAGAACAGATTTATGTTTTCACAATTCATGATTTTTAAGCCAAACTCAAGATTTTTGGTGCATGACTCATGATTTTTGAATACTTGGGGTTGACAATACTGAATATAGACTTCTAAATAGAAAATTACTAAAGTACATCTAATCTACACAATTCAAGTGGGGTGAAATGTATCCCTGTGTAGAGCGCCTGCACAAACACTATATACCACTTAAGTGCCACTTAACCTTCAAAATAGAGTGTGAGAGATGTATACGGCTTATGCTGGCCCTTCATCACAGAGGTGAATTCTATTTTTAATTTAACTGAAGTGTGAAAACACAAACAACAATTAAAATCATTTCCTTGGAGGATGAGTGATGAATTATTAATATGTATGCATATTTTAGGACATTTGTACTCTTTTGTGCTTGTTTCTATTTTTTAAAATGTGAACCCAATAAAACTCGATTAAACAAATCAACAGTACAAACAAGCGAGAATTTATTGTCTGTTATATTATTTGGATTAGTTTAGTTTATTCTCTGTTGTTCATAATGTTGTTCTCTTAGAAGTCTCAAATTTACTTTTCACACCAATTTTGTCTTTTTCCATTTGGCAGAGATTTTTTTCCCCTGGGCTTCCCAGGGGATGCAATCAGATGTATTTATATTTGTTTTTATACAAGCATTATAAAAGCTGTCAGCAGAGCTCTTGGAAAAGTGTTTGTTACTTAACTTAGACTCATTCCACCATCCCTCCAGCAGCAAAGCAGAGAACATGGTTGTTGCACCATGAACAATGGCTATTGTTATAGTAATTGGTTTTTCTTCTTGGAAAAAGGTTTGTGGATTTTGTATGTTTAGGAAAACAAAATAACAGCCATGCATATATAGAGTCTAATCCAGCTCCTGCTGAAGACAATGGAAAGACTCCTGTTGACTTCATTGGAAATTGGATCAATCTCTTAATATCCAGAGGATATTTCTCAGCCTATTATAATAGATCTAGGGCAAAATTTACAAACCTGGGTGTCTAAATTGAACGGCTAAATCCGTACTTTTATATTTAGGAGGGAGCCTTCAGCTGACATAACTTCAAATGCATTAGCATTAGAGGGTATGTCTACACTGCATACTCCTTACAGTGGTGTGTAGAGTACATACACCTCTAGCAAGGGTATAAATGGCAATGTAGATGGTGAGGTGCTGCTAAGGTGAGTAAAGACACACTAGAACCTTAGGGATATACTCTACACAACTCTCTACACACCCAGGCACTGCCTCCCCTATCTACACTGTTATTTTTATCAGTGTAGGGTCCTGCTTCCTCCTTGCAGCCACAGCCTTTCCCCACCACATAGAGCTGATGGAGCCTTTCCCCTTTGCAGGGAAAGACTCTGGCAGCAGGGAGACAGTGGGGAAAAGCTCCCGCAGTGGGGAAAGACTCTGGTAGAGGGAGGCAATGGGGAATCGCTGCTGCTGGCACCTTTCACTGCTCCCACCCCTTTGCCAGAGCTTTTTCCCACCTCAGTGAAAGGCTCTGGCATTGGGGAGCAGCCAGAGCCTTTCCCCACTGCCTCCTCCTGCCAGAGCCCTTCATTGCCACATGCACCTATGCACATTGCGGTGTAGACAGTTTGCTTTTCACTGCAGCTTGTAACAACATGTACTCTGTACAATGCCATCAGTGCTGTGTAGTGGAGACATACTCAGTGTTGGTTAGAAAATTTCCAACAAAACATTACTTGTCAGAATTTGCTGATTCATCAAAACTGAAACATTCTGCAGTGATGTTTAGCTTTCCGTGACGTTCCAACAGAAATGAGGCAGGGTTTCTAAGGCCTTCAGCTAAGGGCAGGACACCCGGGGGTATGTTCTGGAGCCAGGGCTCCATTCCCTTCTGAGGAGAATTTTAAAATTTTGGATTTCAATCTAAAACCAGACTACAACCAGATTTTGAAATATTGAAAGCCTCTCTGAACTGGAATTAACCTTCTTCACCCAGCTCTAGTTAGCTGGAATCTTAACAAGTCTTTTCAATTGTGTTAAAATAACTAATCTGAGCTAAAAGAACAGCAGTTCTTGTGGCACCTATTAAAAATCCTCCTTGTCCATTATAATACAAAGAAATCACAGAGCTGATTCTCCACTGCTTTGAATCTTATGTAGTTATTTAAACTTGTGCAATGTGGATGTAACAATCTAATACCTCAGAATGATAACATTTTGCACCCAAATTGCACAGGTGCAAATGATTACATAAGGCAAAAGAAATGGAAAATGAGACCTGATGCATACAGATTCTATGTCAGTTTTGAGTCAGTTTTCAAATGTGTAACGTTACCTTAAATCCTTCAATCATGAATAAAAGTAATTGGATGTCATGAAAATGAGTTTGAATAAAGCATCACATTTACATAACAGCAAAGCAACATTAAGGACCACTCAAACTGGTCATCCACAATTGGTCAATTCAGTCTGTAGTCTAGGAGTATTCTTGGATTCCTCTTTGACACTGAGGTCTCACATATCAACAGTCAGAGATAACATTTTCCACCATCTCCATTGGGCTAGGACACTGCAGCCTATCGAAGACTTGGCCCCAGTTAGTCATGCCTTTGTCAACTCTTGGTTGGATTACAGCAGTGTAATATACCTGGGCATGAAACCTACAGCGCTTAGGAAACTTGTGTCTCCTGAATAACACAGGCTACTGTGATGGGTTTCTCCCCCTCCCCGGATACCACTTGGAACTAGGGTGCCATTGAGCCTGCCCACCAGTCTGGGTTCCCTTTATACTGTATTGCTGTGCAGCCTGCCAAGCCCTCCCTCGGGCTTCAGTCTGCACTTTACCAGCACACATACAGGTAGGGACACACCCAGCTGCAGCTTCACACAGATGCTGAGATCAGCTCTGCATGGGAAGGCTCAGCTAAGGAACTTCCAAGTTACTGAAGTGCACCCCTGGCCCCCAAGGGTAAACCCAAAAATATACACCGTCTTGCACTGCACAAAGATCTGTAAGCCCAAAAATATACACCGTCTTGCATTGCACAGAGATCTGTAAACCCAAAAATATACACCGTCTTGCACTGCACAAAGATCTGTAAGCCCAAAAATATTCACCGTCTTGCACTGCACAAAGATCTGTAAGCCCAAAAATATACACCATCTTGCATTGCACAGAGATCTGTAAGCCCAAAAATATACACCGTCTTGCACTGCACAGAGATCATGAAATTCACCCCCTCCCTCAATGTGGAGCGGAATAGACACAGCTTTCTGCCCCAAGTTATGATTTCCACACACTGGTATTAGACAAAACAAAACAAGTTTATTAACTACAAAAGGGAAAAAGTGCCGTACAGTAAATGAGAATTGGGCCCAAATGTCTTACTGTATGGGAGTCTGCTCTGAATCCCATGTCTCAGTTGTGTTCCTTGCATTCCAGTCAAACAAACCTGATTTAGTATCTGCCATATTACCAAAGCTTATAGGATCCCATTGCAAATTAATAGAAACAGGACTTTTTGGATGATTGCAGAATTTGGCTGTTTTATACAAGAATTAAGGTACATACACAAATTACATCAAAACCTTTTACTGCATGGCTGAAACTGCAACACTTGTGATTTCAAAATAAGAGCATGAGCATGCCCTCAATTTTGACCTTATTAAGAAGATAGCAAGAGAAATTATGCACAGACTTATTCAAGAAATTTGAAAACATTTAATTCTGGGCACAGAAACTAATGCAAAGATCAGACATAAACCACATGTGACAATAACCACTGATGTGCCTGACAGCAGAGCTGTTTTTTGTAAAAGAAACTCAGTACTTAAGCATATATTTAATGTATGCTGAATGAATGCCTGTCCATTCAGAAATGCCATCCCTCCACATTGGCATTCAAGCAATGGTAAACAATGTCTGGTGTACTTTGCAGAGGAACATCAATACGTTGGTGTGAGGTTGCACACTAAAGTCACAGAATGTGGTCTGCATTTTGTTAAGCATTACAGATAGGAAATTCTGCACATGATGGACATTTCCATGAAGCTGTCAACCACTGAGGAGGAGCTGTATGACAGCAACAACAATACTCACATGAGGTGAAGTGGCAGCAGTATCGAGGTCAATGGACTTTCTCCATTACAGCCATTAATTCTGCTCCCACCACAAATACACCTAATTATGATGAGGACAATGAAGATTTAGAGGATTAGACAACAGGAATGTGCTTTCTGTGACAAATGTCAGGTATGAAAAAATTTAGTTTCATTTTCCAACTTGGGCTGTGACTAATCCAAAATATCATACAGCACATTGTTTAATTTTAAAAGTATGACACGATATTTTTTTCTAGTCTGTTCAGGTATTTATACCACACTCATCACCACAGTAGAAGACACTGCGGTGAGTAGATCTAAGTATGTCGACTTCAGCTACGTTATTCACGTAGCTGAAGTTGCGTAACTTAGATCAATCCTTCCCCCCAGTGTAAACCAGGCCATAGTCTCAGACCAGCCCCAGTGAAAGTTCTGACTCCTACACAGTCCAGGTTTACTCTTACTATAGAGAGTTCAATTGTACCAGAAGAGCCTAGCTGTCGACCACGGTTTTCATCCCAGAGTTTTAGGCAGTCTTTTACATATCCTGGCCCAGGACGTGGAGCACTAGCAAGATAAGGGTTGACACTTTAAACTTGATTTAAAAAAGAGGTGAATAAAAATAAGAGTGAATTCACTTATTCACTTAAAAAATAAGAGGTGAATAAATAGTATTTATTCTTCACCTCTCCCTAAATAAGTGTACACATACGCCCACAACCGTGAGAAGAAAAATAGTCTTCAAATATACTAATGGTGAATACAGAATAAAAAAAAATCATGTGACCCATATCAAAATTAAGTCTGAATAATTGTTTTCTTTTGACAGTCATTACAGTACAGGACATTCATTGCTAAATTGCAGTGAGATTATAGTCCTCATTCACAACTGCTTTAATCCTGTTTTATACAGCCACAACTCAACAAAGTAAAAATCATATAAAACTGGAGTAATGCAGTGGTAAATCAAAGCCTATATTTTGAAGCCACATTCATGCCAAAGTAATTCACTATGTCATGTCAGGAAACTGGGTGAATGCTCATTTGGGAACAAGTAATTTAAATGTTTACCTACTTCTGAATTTAAAATGTGCACAGGAGAAATGAGCTAAGTCCACAAAGGGACTGAGGTATTGTAACGCTGAGTGATGTAGCACCTAACTTTTGGTGCCCTGCCACCCAGTGTAATCCACAATTGCAATTAGGTGCCCATACTCCTATACTGTGCATGGGGACAGTTAGGCACCTAAGAATGAGATCCGCAGAAGTGAGCCTGGTGACTGGGGAGCCATCTAAGATAGACAGTAGGAAATGGCAAGTAGAGGGGTGGGTTCAAAAGCTCCATCCCTCAAAGGGAGTTAGGCACCTAGGTCTGGGCCAGAGGGAGGCACTTATCTCTGCTTCACATTCTCAGGCATGACTCTCGCTTGGAGTTAGGCACATGAGCTGTTTCTTGCAAAACTGCTGAAAGAGGAAAGTGCACATGCCTAGTGGCTGCTTTATAACTTTTAACCCAGTGATTAGAGCACTCACTCTGGATTTGGGAGACCTAGGGTCAATGCCCACTCTGTGGGATGTGGAGAAGTGATCTGAATTTGGGTCTCCCCGCCCCCTCAAGAAAGAGTCTGAACCACTGGGCCAGGGGGTGTTCTGGATCCGGGCTTTCTCATCTCTCCTGTTGGAGCTGCTCCATTGTGTATAAATACTTAAATAATCATTGGACCAGAGAAGGAGTGAGAATGACTCTATAGCCTAGTGGTTAGCACACTCATCTGGGAAGTGGGGGCCTCAGTTTCCAATCTCTCTGTTCCAATGCATAGTTAGTTACTGATACACAGTGGAACAGCTTCACCAGGACAGACCAAGAAAGACTTGCCCCAGAATACCCCGTAGCCCAGTGGTTAGCACAGCCCCTTCTGAGAGGAGGGAGACCCAAGTTCAAACCACTTCTTCCCATTAAGCAAAGAGGGAGTGGTTAGAGCACTCACATGGTATCCCAGATAAGTGCTCTAACTACTGAGCTAAAAGTTATGGGTGTTTTGTGGAGTTAAGAGTGCTCTGAGCAGGTCTATCCAATCGGGCTCCGCAGACCAGATAGGCAGAGGAATGCCTAGTTTGAGGGTCCCTCTGAGGTTTGGGTGTGAGATAGGTGCCCAAGTGCCCAGACTCAGGTGACAGTGCACATGCCTAGTGGCAAAACTTAGGTGTCTAGGAGACTTTTATGGTGGAAATGTAGGGCCCTACCAAATTCACAATCCATTTTGTTTAATTTCATGGTCATGGGATTTTAAAAATTGTAAATTTCATGATTTCAGCTATTTAAATCTGAAATTTCACAGTGTTGTAACTGTAGGGATCCTGACCCAAAAAGGAATTGTGGAGGGGCGCAAGGTTATTGTAGGGGGTTTGTGGTACTGTTACTCTTACTTCTGTGCTGCTGCTGGTGGCGGTGCTACCTTCAGAGCTGGGCAGCTGGAGAACAGTGTCTGCAGGCCAGGAGCCAAGCTCTGAAGGGAGAGCCACCACCACCAGCAGTGTAGAAGTAAGGATGGCATGGTATGCTATTGCCACCCTTATTTCTGCCCTGCTGCCTGCAGAACTGGGTGCTCGATCAGGAACTGCCACGCTCTGGCTGCCCAGCTATGAAGACAGAAGTGAAGAAGTAAGGGTTGAATGGTATGGTATTGCCACCCTTACTTCTGTGCTGCTGCTGGTGGGGCACTGCCTTCAGAGCAGGACATCTGGCTAACAGCCACCGCTCTCCACCCATTCAGCTCTAAAGGCAGCACAGAAGTAAAGGTGGCAATAGTGCAACCCCCCTAAAATAACCTTGTGACACCCCCCCGGCAACTCCCTTTTGGGTCAGGACCCCCAATTTAAGAAACTCTGGTCTCCCCTGTGAAATCTGTATAGTATAAGGTAAAAGAACACAAAAGACCAGATTTGACAGGGGAAGACCAGATTCCATGGTCTGTGACACATTTTTCATGGCTGTGAATTTGGCAGGGCCCTACCTATAAAGTTCCATGGCAGCTAAACAGGGGTTTTGAGGGTCTCAGTGGTATCTAAATGTTGAACTTAGGTGCCTTAAATGGCACTTAGGCATCTAAGTCCTTTTGTAGATCTAGCCCAATATCCCCATGTTCAAGTGGTTTACTCTTTGCTTTTTCTTATGACCCTAACTTAGGTAGGCAGATTCCTTAGTAAAGAGAATTTTTAAAAGGGTTCTGGACCCTGTGGTTTGAGAGATTTTGGTTCAATTGTGCGGCTATAGCTGATCAGCTTTTAAAACATTTGTTCTTTAATGCAATGTCAAAGCTATTTATAGCACATCACAATCAGTGATCATAGGCCAGTAGGAAGTTGTGGCACAAGGTCAAATTGCAGTGGAATTATATTTTTAGATCTGAATAAATAGTGGAAAAATAATTTCCCTTGAATTTCAACTCAAGCCGTTTAAACACCTTTACTTACCAAAGGAAGGGAATTTTTTTCTTACTGTCCCTTTCCTCTTTGCTTTCCATTAATACCAAACTTTAGCAGCAAGCATACTCACAAAAGCAAATTTTAAATACAAATGCTCAAATAGTCACCACACTTTTTTTCTAAGGCCCTGATCTCACAAAATGTTTTCTGTGGTTGGACCCCTTACAATGTACTATTGACTTCAGTGGGGCTCTGCATAAGAATAGGAGTCCATTGACATAGATTTCATTGCAGGATTGGGGCCTAAATTGGAAAAGTTAAGTGCCAGAATGAAGGTAGCATTAATTTGGAAGACCTTTTGATCCTTAGCCTGGCTTTAAGCAAAGTTTCTTCTGACTTGCAGACAAGCACCTTTCATCAGAATGAGGATTAACCATAGGTAGAGATCTTTAGGAGAGAGACTCCAGCTTTCTTTGTTTTGTTTTTTTCCCTTCCTCTCTGGGGATTATGAAGAGATGAAGCATTTGAAATATAATAATTTCCTCCAGCTTCACGGGGACTTTAGGGCTATGAACACCTGAAAAAGCAGGCGTGGTCATGCTCTTATTGTTTGTTTGTTGCTAGACAGGAAAAAAAAATGTCTTACTTGTTAACTAAGCCTGCAATCTGGCAATCGACTCCACAGGAGTGGAGCCAGCCTCACACCCATATATCCTCATTGAAGTCAGTAAGTCTCCATGTGATGTCATGGGTCTGCCTGTGTGGTATCAATTATAGGATCAGCACCTTAGGGAGAAGAAAGCGACCTAGAGAGGAAAAATGCAAGAAATGGAAATAATATCTACAAAAATACTAATCCTAGAAAATATTGACTTTCCTTAACTGCTTGCAAATATAATATTTAGAGATGGGGGGAAATCGCTTAAACATGATCCTTTGGAGTGTAAAGTCTTCACAGTAGTTGCACTTGCAAAATCCTGCAATTCAGAAAACTTTCTTTTTTTCACCCACTTAAGTACCAGTTCTGCAAACTGATCCATGAGAGCAAACCTCTGTGCCTATCTGCCTGTAGCCTCACTGACTTCATTGTGACTCAGCCCAGGTATAAGTAGATCATCTTGCATCCTATTTCAATGCCAGTTTTTCCTACAAATCTCTAACAAGAAAACTCTATTGGTGGGTAACAAAATTTAATAATGAATGTCTTAAACATTTCTAGGATCTGCTGTTAGTCATCCTCTACTTTCCTTATCTCATTACATTTTTATCTTTAAAAATTTCAGTTTCATTAACTAACAAACAAGCCCCACATTAAAATTCTACTAAACATTCTGCTTCAGTCTATTCCAAGTGCAGCACAAAAGAGCTGGTGGTGGGGCTTCTGCCCAGTTTCTTTCTTCGTCTCTGGAATGCTGCAGGTGCACTGGTTAGATTTAAGGGCAAAATGTTAAATAGTATCCTCCTTTGTGACATACTATAGCAACTTATCAATTTGCTTTCATTAGTTTGTGGCACTTCCTACTCAATAAGCTGCTATTGTACTGCCTCTAACCTGATCTGGGGAGCACCACCAAGCTGTCAACTCATCAAGCCTAGAAAATGGATAGTTAATCTTTTCAGGTGACTTGTTTCATTTCCTGTTGCTCATGTAAAACCCAAATATTTAGCTACTACAAGCACTGGGTTCTCCTTTTGGGTTCCACTGATTAAGTAGCACAGATTATTCCCTCTTTTAACATTCTATCCGCTGATTCTTCCCACCCTATTTTTTTTCCTTCTTGAAACTTTATATGGTCATTTGGGTGAATGTAGCCTTATTTCCAGTGTCATAATGGAACATATTGCTAAGCCAGTCTATTCGAGCTTGTAATTAAATTTACTAAGCACTTAATTTTTGTGTGTGTTGCATCTAGAAAGTCAACTTCATTTTCCATTTTCTCTGCTCTCCTCAGATTCCTACAGTGTGAACTTGTCACAGTGAAAGATACTGTAGGGACAGAGTCCCATTATTTCAGAGGGTTAGCCGTGTTAGTCTGTATCAGCAAAAACAACGGGGAGTCCTTGTGGCACCTTAGAGACTAACTAATTTATTTGGGCATAAGCTTTCGTGGGCGTAAACCTTTGGCGTCTTTGCAAGGTCTATTAAACATCACACACACAAAGAAAATCCCGCATCACAGTTTATTTTGATAATTTTCTAGGCTTGTTTTAAGATTGTATTTTGTGCCTAGATGCCCCCTTAATAGGTGCCCTAAGATAGATAGCTAGATAGATAGTCAGTCTCTCTCTCTCTCTCTCTCTCTCTCTCTCTCTCTCACACACACACACACACACACACACACACACACACAAATAAAGAGCATTTAAAAATATATCTACTTTTCTCTCAATGGAAATTAGAGGCATACCACCTGCAACAAAACAGGTGGTGCTGGCTTTAGGCACTTATAAACTAAGACTAAAATAAAAAAGATTTCACTAGAGTGATATAACACACAGTTAAGTCTATTTTGTGGCATGTAATCATTAGGGCAAAAGAGGCAAAGCTTGTGTCTCTGTTCCTCTCTCTTTGAATTCCATGCAGATGTGTGTGGTTGTCTGGAGAGGTTTGCCTGGTTTGGGTTTTTTGTGTGCTTTGTTCAGAGGCCAATCTTGGAACCTTGATCCTGCAATGAGCTTTGTGTGGGCAGACCGGTGTGCCTCTGTGAAGCCCCACTGAAATCAAAGGGCCCAAATGCCCACCCACAAGGAGTTCATTGCATGGAGTTCATTGGAGAAACAAAGAACAGACCAGGCATGCCAGGGTGGGTAAATATAGTCTAGATACTTGAGGAAAACTCATGAATCCCTATATCAACCTGCGAACTGACCCTTTGGAGGTTTTCTTCTGCAGGGCACTAAAAAATGTTACATGTTAGAGAAATATAATACTAAAAATGAGAGAGATCCTATTTCCTTGAGATACACCTTGAATCTGTTTTCTGGTGGTTTACAATTTAGACCAAGAGAAGTATCCCATATAGGTGCAGACTCACACAACTGGATAAAAGGGTGTCAGAAGTTAGGAAAAGTGTTACCATTCTTTCTGATGAAACAAGGAATTCTGGGAAGCTACAGTAAAGCCCCCTTGGGGAATGAGCCTGACCAGGCCTGCCAACGGGGGAAGAAGGGAAGGGGGTCAATTGCCCAGGGGCCTGGCAATTTAAAAGGGCCTGGGTGGATGGGGTAGATATATATTTTTTAAAATAAAAATTATGATTTAAAAAAATAAAGAAATCTGTTTCCTGCTGCAGCTGCTCTGTACAGAGCACTGTCCCTCATGGTGACAGGAACAGTTTACCAGAGCGCTGCTGCACCCTGCTGGTCTGGCAGAGCGTCAGCAACAGCAGCCTAGGAACCACGGCGCTTGCTGCCGCCTCTGTCTGCTCAGGACCTGCTGTGCCTGCCATGCTGGCTCTCGGGCTGTGGGGCTGAGGACAGGGAAACTTGAAAGAGGAACAAGCTCCCTCTGCACTACCAGATTTCCTCCCCCAGGGCTGCAGCTCCTTGCCAGATGTAAGCCAGCAAGTTCAGCCACCCAACTGGGCTGCCCTAGTTTTGCTAAGAGACAGCCGGGGCTAGTCCCCACTTCACTGCTGCTAGCATTGGCTGACAAGCCGCTATCACGAGCGCAGGATAAGGGGCCATCTCACTCAGCCAGAGAACAAGGCACAGGTTTTCCCTCTACCTTCACCCCTGGCCACCTCCTTGGAGATCTCCCGGTTGATAGGGCGCACCATGCCTGCCATCTCCTCATTGCTCTGGGTGTTGATGTCCCACAGCACCAGCAGCAAAAATATTGTGTTGAATATTTTAACTTTGTTGGTCATATTCATTTACATCTTGTATATCAGTTTTTTCCTTTCAGAGTAACAGCCGTGTTAGTCTGTATCCGCAAAAAGAAGAACAGGAGTACTTGTGGCACCTTAGAGACTAACAAATTTATTAGAGCATAAGCTTTCGTGGACTACAGCCCACTTCTTCGGATGCATATAGAATGGAACATATAATGAGGAGATATATATACACACACATACAGAGAGCATAAACAGGTGGGAGTTGTCTTACCAACTCTGAGAGGCCAATTAATTAAGAGAAAAAAAACCTTTTGAAGTGATAATCAAGCTAGCCGAGTACAGACAGTGTGATAAGAAGTGTGAGAGTACTTACAACTACACCATGTGAGAAACTACACCATCTGCTAAAAAAACTCCCTGACAAAGCACAGGAACAAATCCGTACAGACACATGCCTAGAACCCCGACCAGGGGTATTCTATTTGCTACCCAAGATCCATAAACCTGGATATCCTGGACGCCCCATCATCTCAGGCATTGGCACCCTAACATCAGGCTTGTCTGGTTATGTAGACTCTGTCCTAAGACCCTACGCTACCAGCACTCCCAGCTATCTTCGAGACACCACTGACTTCCTGAGGAAACTACAATCCATCGGTGATCTTCCAGAAAACACCATCCTGGCCACTATGGACGTAGAAGCCCTCTACACCAATATTCCACACAAAGATGGACTACAAGCTATCAGGAACAGTATCCCTGATAATGTCACAGCTAACCTGGTGGCTGAACTTTGTGATTTTGTCCTCACCCACAACTATTTCACATTTGGGGACAATATATACCTTCAAGTCAGCGGCACTGCTATGGGTACCCGCATGGCCCCACAATATGCCAACATTTTTATGGCTGACTTAGAACAACGCTTCCTTAGCTCTCGTCCCCTAACGCCCCTACTCTACTTGCGCTACATTGATGACATCTTCATCATCTGGACCCATGGAAAAGAAGCCCTTGAGGAATTTCACCATGATTTCAATAATTTCCATCCCACCATCAACCTCAGCCTAGATCAATCCACACAAGCGGTCCATTTCCTGGACACTACTGTGCTAATAAGCGATGGTCACATCAATACCACCCTATACCAGAAACCTACTGACCGCTACACTTACCTACATGCCTCCAGCTTCCATCCAGGACACACCACACGATCCATTGTCTACAGCCAAGCTCTAAGATATAACCGCATTTGCTCCAATCCCTCGGATAGAGACAAGCACCTACAAGATCTCTATCAAGCATTCTTAAAACTACAATACCCACCTGCTGAAGTGAAAAAACAGATTGACAGAGCCAGACGAGTACCCAGAAGTCACCTCCTACAAGACAGGCCCAACAAAGAAAATAACAGAACACCACTAGCTGTCACCTTCAGCCCCCAACTAAAACCTCTCCAGCACATCATCAGAGATCTACAACCTATCCTGAAAGATGATCCTTTACTCTCACAGATCTTGGGAGACAGACCTGTCCTCGCTTACAGACAACCCCCCAACCTAAAGCAAATACTCACCAGCAACCACACATCACTGAACAAAACCACTAACCCAGGAACCTATCCTTGTAACAAACCCCGATGCCAACTCTGTCCACATATCTATTCAAGTGACATCATCATAGGACCTAATCACATCAGCCATACCATCAGGGGCTCGTTCACCTGCACATCTACCAATGTGATATATGCCATCATGTGCCAGCAATGCCCCTCTGCCATGTACATTGGCCAAACCGGACAGTCTCTACACAAAAGAATTAATGGACACAAATCTGACATCAGGAATCAAAATACTCAAAAACCAGTGGGAGAACACTTTAACCTGTCTGGTCATTCAGTGACAGTGGCTATATTACAACAGAAAAACTTCAAAAACAGACTCCAAAGAGAGACTGCAGAGCTAGAATTGATATGCAAACTAGACACAATCAACCCCGGTTTGAATAAGGACTGGGAATGGCTGAGCCATTACAAACATTGACTCTATCTCCCCTTGTAAGTACTCTCACACTTCTTATCACACTGTTTGTACTCGGCTAGCTTGATTATCACTTCAAAAGTTTTTTTTTCTCTTAATTAATTGGCCTCTCAGAGTTGGTAAGACAACTCCCACCTGTTTATGCTCTCTGTATGTGTGTGTATATATATCTCCTCATTATATGTTCCATTCTATATGCATCCGAAGAAGTGGGCTGTAGTCCACGAAAGCTTATGCTCTAATAAATTTGTTAGTCTCTAAGGTGCCACAAGTACTCCAGTTTTTTCCTTGTCTTTAGATTACACATGAATCACGAGTAGGTGTTTAATTAGCCTACTTGATACTTTAGGTGTTTTCTTGCTTTGTGCTTCTTTAAATGTTTTATATATGAATTAATTTCATTCCATAATGTATTTATTTAATTTAAATATATAATTCAAAATAACAAATTCTGGAAAACTGGAAAAAAAAGTTTACTAGCTCAAGCAATGCCACAACTTACGCATAGTAGGTTCTAATGTGTTATCAATAGCGTAAAAAGTAGTAAGTCGAAAACCTCAGCCATCCCTTTCTAGGGGGGACCATTGACTGTTGTGCCCTGGGGCCCGGAATTGCTGTCAGCAGGCCTGAGCCTGACTTAGGTTGTCAGTGGGAGGGGAGGTTCCCATTGCAGGCTCAAAAACACTTTTATGCAGTTGTTTTGGAAGTTGCAATCATAGCAAAAATGTCTGAAATGCCAAAGTGGACTTAGTTGGCATATATTAATTTTACCTCCTAATACACTTCTCCTACTACTAAGCTATTATTCTGTAAAGTGGGCTTAGAATGTTGCTTAGAATGTTCCTTAAAACATTGGCTCTCTCCTATCACAAACTTAAAATAAAGAGGAAAGACAGCAAGAGAGCAAAAGAGAGTTATGAGAGGGTGAGTCAAAAAGCAAGCAGAAGCGAAGGGAAGCAGGATACAGTTATATTAGGCTGGCTATAGAATTAGAAAGCCCCATTTACAACAGTGCAGGAAAGCACTTTTCCCTTGTGAATACCATGATAGTCCATAACCTGCATGTTATCTCACAGACCTTCAAGGTCTCTGGGTTTGGGTTGTAAATTAGAGTTTGAACACCCTGGCTATAATGGGTTTCATTCCTTTTAGAACTCACTCTGACAACCCTCCATATTATAATATATTAATACAGTCATGTTATCCTGAAGACATAACTGTGACGGCACAAAACTTGATGTGCCCCCAGTGAGCTGTTGTTTCATGCTACTCTTGAGACTCAAAAGCATTGTAGTTTACAGTGTGAAAAACCAGTACATCAATTATACAATGCTGAATACCCATGGAAGCATGCTAAAAACACTAACATTTTGTACCAAATAAATTCTCGGTAACAAATATTATTTCAAGAAATACCAAAAGGAACGTAGAAGTGCTCAGTTATGTCAGAATTGCTTTTCCATTGACTTTTGGAGCACCCTATAATCCTCCCTATATATCAGTTTAGAAACACTGAAGCCTCCTTTATCACAACCAGCTGACCCAACCTCAGCTGCTCTTTAAAAATAAAAACACATGTTTTCTTAGTCATTCCATGTGGCGATCCATTTAGTTGCTCTCTGCCACTAGCTTTTGATGCCAAATCTACAGTTTTATGGAGCTGCAGTAGCTGCTCCATAGCTGAAGCTGAAGCCGGCTTTCAGTCAATGTCCCATTTTCACCCCTACCTCTTCAACTGCCCCCCAAAAGGAGCCTGATCTGCTGAAGTTTCATCTGCCTCATCTCATTCTATGACGTTTTTTTTTTTTCTGGGAAGTTTGGTAAAATCGAGAAGAGGAATTTGAAATGCATGGTGTTTCAAAACATTCTATCATTCACTTTGGAACATTTTCCTAACTTTCTTTGGCTTGTCATACCTCGTGACTTGGCCCACAAGCTCTGAATTTGTTTTGTTTTGTTGGCCTTGTTAAGAAGTAGTGCCTTTTAGTGTGTTTGGGCAGGTTATATATAAGGTAAATCTTTATTAATATATACTAACCTTCTTCTGACTCCAGGCTTTTGTTCAGCAGCAAATGGGCTAAGCTAGATGACCCTGCACATCTGCACCCAACAAGTAGTGATGAGAAGCTGTACTCTACCATGAGACCCCTCCCTGTGGAGTCTCACAAGGATTGATTCTCTCTACTGTCCTTTTCAACATGTACATCCAGCCTCTGGATCAACTGGTCAGATGACATGGACTCAAGTGCCAGCAATATGCACATGACACACAATTCTACCTATCCTTCACCACATACAACCACGCCACTACCACCAAGATAACTCAGTGCTTGGACAAGATCAGATGATAGATAAAGAACAGCTGGCTGAAGCTGAACCCCAGCAAGACAGAGGTGATGGTCGTGGGAAGAAGAAATCATTTTAAAGAATTTGCATCCAAGGCACAGTCGCCGTTGATTAAAGATAATCACCCATAATTGGGTAATTCAGTCCATAGGTTAGGAGTGCTCCTGGATTCCTCACTAAATTCTCAGATATGTGAATAAAGTTTTCTACCATCTCTGCTTGGCTAGGAGACTCTGTCCCATCCTGGTGAATGATGACCTGGCCTCAGTTATTCATTCCTTTGTCACTTCTCCACTGAACTACAGCAATGCAACATACCTGGGCATGAAGCCTTCACACTTAGGAAGCTCCACCTGATACAGAACACTGTAGCACATCTCCTCAGAAACACTTTGAGCACATCAAACCTGTATTCTGCTCCCTACTCTGGATTCCCATAGATAATCAAATCAAATTCAAGGTCTTGAGCCTCGTCTTCAAGGCCCTCGATGGCCTAGTCCCAGGATATCTAAAAGATGATCTAAAATTCTGGGATGAAGACCATGGTCAACAACTCTACTCCTCTGGCACAATGTAATACTCTACAATATGGGCAAAGCTTGTCAGTGTAGGAGACAGATCTTTCTTGGGGACAGTTTAAGACTATGGAATGAACTCAGGAACCATCATAAACCTCTCTACCTTCTGCTCCAAATGCAAGGCACATTTCATTGACCTTGCCTTTTTTAACATAAGCATATAGCAACACGTATGTGTGTAAAATCCACTTCTCTCCCTGGGAGACCATGAGAGAGCAAACAACATGACAGATGTTGGTCACATTGCTTAATGCATTACTGGAAGGAGTTCAGATACTACTGTGATGAGTGTGATACAAGAGCCTATATAGAACAAAATAGATGATGAATGGAGGAGGATAAGACTCTGGCAGGGTATGTGCGGGATGAAAACTACATAGAGCTTCTGATGGCATGGAAAGAGAGTAAACCACTGTTGATTAGAAGGGCAGAGAGTGGAATGAGACAGGTCAGAGAAGTTATGGGGGGATGGAAGGAATGGTCACTGGACTAGGGAAAGGTGGGTGGGTGTTTTGAAGTGGTAGAATTTTTGAATTAATTGTATGATAGGGAATTTGGGTGTTTTCTAAATTCCAGTGAAACACGCTTTCAACCTTAACTCTTTTTTTTAAACTATGTTTATTAGTTATGCTGAGAATAATAATAATTATCCACTTCACAGGGATGTTGTGAGGATTAGCACAGTGCTGTGGCAATGAGTTGGTTTGACCGTATTGCACTTGGCGCCCTTGCACCTGCAATGTGACAGCACAACGTCATTCAGAAATAGTCCATTTGCAGCTATAAGCAAATCTGGGTCTAGACACATCATTTGCTTCCCCAGCACTTACCTTCACTCCACCTGCACTGTTCTTGGAACTCCCAGGAGAGCTGCTGCCACAGCAGACAATGCAGCATGATGAATTTTTTTTTAATATGCTTCCAATATTCAGAGAGTGGAGAAGAAGAGAAAATGAGTCATCCTTATCTATTGCCTGAGACAGAAGAATGCTGACAGCTGTGTACATTGGACACATTCCCAACAAACAGTTTAGGACTAGAGCTAGTTGGGAATTTTTTAACAAAATGTTTTTTATTGGAAAATGCCAATTTCTCACAAGTTGAAACTTTTGGGGGGAAAGGAGCAGTTTCGACTAATTTTTTGACTGAAAATTTTTTTGAAGGAAATGTTTTGAAATTGTCTGAAGTGTTTCATTTCAACATTCCCTGAACAAAAAATTGGGGTTTCTCATTCAAAATGACTTTTGGTTTAGAAATTTAATCTAATTGCAGTAAAAAAACCAAGAACAGTCTCTGGGTGCTTTTATTTCTCTATGCTGGATGCTGATATCGGAACAACAGACTCTGTCTTTGTCTCTTTGGCAGAATAAACATTTCCTCCTTGGTCAGACTCAGGAAACTACCACCAAAAATGCTCAGCATCCCCATTATAAATGAATCTCATGTCTCCAGTTTCTCCATGCAGTGGCCTTGACAGGCTCTTCCAAGTGCAAACTCAACGAAACACTTTTCTGCAACACTGCTCCAGTTGCTCGTGCTTTCTGTCCATCCAGTTTGACCTGTACTGCTTCTTCCAGATGATGTTCTGGAAGGGGTCCAACTGATCCATGCTTGTCAAAATGATGTTTCTCTTCAGCTTCCTCATCAGCACATTGAACCTGTTAAAACCTTAGCCACATTGGACTCAAATTGTGCTCCAATGTGGGAAATGTAGATCTAATTTGTCTCCTGTGCATAAATTAAGCTCGGCTGAATTTAGCTGACACTGAGAGAGTGGGTTTTACATTGATAAAGCTAAGAGTGGATCTTCTTGACATAGGATTCATTTAGCTATTGGCATAGCTCTTTTAGCTTCTCCATTCACTTGAGAATAATGAGAATGAGATAATAATGATAATAGTAACAGGAGGAAAACTGTGAGGCTAGTTCTGGCCCCCATGCCCTGTACGTCACTCCAGCATTGTACATGGGCTGTTGATGTACTGCAGCTGTCTGAAGGAGAACTCCCCAGTGCAGGAGAAGTGTAGGGCTGACATATGTGGCCTCATGCTGCCTTTTTTGCTGCCTCTGGCATAGACTGCATGGCAAAGTTGGTGCCAGGAGTAGGAGGTGGCGTGTCAGATGCAAGAGCACTACAGGGAGTCTGGTACTTCACTTGGTTCAGCATCCTGTCTCCCACTGTAGCCAGTAACAATTGCTTCAAAGGAAGGTGAAGAAAACCTGCAGGCAGCAGTTTTAGAATAACCCCGAAAGCTTATGCTCAAATAAATTTGTTAGTCTCTAAGGTGCCACAAGTACTCCTGTTCTTTCTGCCCATGAGGTTATTCATCAAGATGGGGTGGGGATCCAGGGTGGAAAATTAGACAGAAAGGAAAATAAAGAGAAAATTAACTGAAGGCGGAAGAAGAGAATAAGAAAACAAGAAGAGTAACTAAGAGATATGGCAAGAAAGATAAATCAAGGTAAAACACAACTTTAATGTTAATGGCCCAGCACAGTGGGTGCAAACCAGAACTTCCATTTTGCTGCTTGGCAACTGAACATTCATGAAGCACTTTGAAATGACGGATAGAAGCCACCATACCAGCGGGAAGACATTGCCATTGTTGGGTTAGATTTTCAAAAATAACAAGTGATTTGGGATGCTTCCATTTTTAGATGCTTGACCTGAGACAATTTAGATGGGCCTGATTTTCAGAGGATAGGCACTCAGCACTTTCTGAAAATAATGCCCCTTTAAGGCATTTCACACTGAGCACCCAAAATCACAGGTCGCTTTTGAAAATGTAGGCCATTATGTGTAAACTAATTCAGAACACAATCCAGGCTGCATATCTCAAGGTGCTCATTACCTTTAGATCGTTCAGATAACTCAGATTTCAGGTTATGCCTGAAAATACCACATGACTGAGGTGTGCTAAATTTCACAGAAACTCACTGCCTATTGTTTCTTATTGCTCAAATGAAGGACAAACAATGATTCCTGGAAGTGCAAAAGCAATGCAGGGCTGCATGTGGTTTACCATATCTAATGGACCAGAACACAGAACAAAGAGCAGGATATTGTAAATACAGAGGGTGTACATGTAGTGGAGGGAAGATGGGAGGAGGCTAAAGAGGGTGGGGGATTGATTAGGTTCCGCTAGCTTGGTGGTGAGTTTCCATGTCTGATACTTTCTGACTATAATTCACAAATCCCTTTTCTTTGATCTTGCTACACTGGAAATCCGGCTAATGTTGCAATTTGAAAGCCTGTGGGTTCCTTTCATTATTTCATTACCTATCACTGAGTAAAAGAAACAATGTGTTTTGTTTTAAATTAATGACTGTTCATTACTACCATGACTCTGAAAATTTTCCTATCGAGGCTCTCTTTGTAAGGTCAAATCTCCGACTATTGTTTAAATGAGGGGGGTTTCATTGAACTTCTGAGACTTTTGGTAAAAGAAATGTCTTTCCTTAACCACAATATAAATAGCTTTCATGGCGGTGGCCTACCTGAAATAAGTTGGTGGTCTCAGTCCAAGAGTCCACATCAAAAGAGACATCCTCAAAACAAGCACTAATTGGCATCCTTAAGATCGGTGTCAGCAGAAAGGCCAAAGCCCAAATGATCATGGTGATTGCACTATTGTATTTTCTCACTGCTAGTAACAGTGGTCTGTCTGGGAGGTGCTGTGGCACACTGGTGGTCATTACTTACCTATTTCTCTGGGTAAACTGAGCCTTTGGGAATCTGATTTAAGAATTACTGATAGTAATTCATATTTTAAAAGTTAGATCAAAATCTGCCAATTGTCCACCTCACTAGTCTGTGTAACCATATGTTACTATTACCTTTGTTCTCCTTCCTCCTGACCCTCTATTTCACCTTCTGTTGTGTTTTGTCATAGATGAAATTGCAAATTCTTTAGGGGCAACCTTAATTCTGGCATTTCCTAACTTTCTAGTGGTGAACTTTGCAACCTTAATAATATTTTTAATGTAGTTTTATTTTCTTTCTAGTGTTTTCATGTTGTATATATCATTTCCCTGTTTTCTGAGAATATGAACAGGCCCATAGCTGAGTAAATCAGTGAATATGAAGTGACTTTAGATACCCATCTTAACCTTTTAGAAATGGATTAAGAAGATGTGCTTTATCTTGTCTTCCAGGTGCTTAAATGGATAATATTTATCTTTCCTTGCACAAATAGCAAGGTCATTGCTTATTTGTGGAGAAAAGAAGAGATTGGCAGCTGAGGAGAAACCTCGGGTTGAGCAAAAAGAAAACCTTGTAGAAAATGCGACTGGCAACATTTTGTGGCCTGAAAGGCTTTTGTTGCTAACTAACTTCTCTCAGTGGAAAGAAAATCAAGCAATGGAGATTTGGGATTTAAATTAAAAGTGTCATAAAGTGTTACTATTGAGAAGGCAGGCTCAGCCAGGTTTTTGAAAACTTCCCAAATCTTCCCTTCCTTTTGACAGCTTCTCAGATAACTCACATGGCGAGTCAGACATGTTGCTGCAGCAAGCACCAGGTGGAAAAAATCAAAGTAACAGTCTGTTGCAAGGCTCTTGTTAGCATGGCAAATTTCATATTGACACCTGGCATGCAGACACACAGTTGTACACACGCACACCACACACAACCCAGCATTTAAATAGCCATTGACGGTGTCTATATGCCTAAGCAATTGCTCCTCTGCATAATAAATATATGACATTTAATAATGAAAATGAGTGAAGAAAAGATTGTTTAAAATGCCAGGATTGTTGGTGAACTTCAAAGTTTCTTTGTCTTAAATGCTACAGGGGGCAGGTCACAAATCCCTTACTTGCACTGGTGAGTGTTTACTCATGTGAGTAATCCCATTGAAGTCAACGGCAGTATTCATGTGAATAGCTGCTCACCAACGTGAGCACAATCTGGCCTTAGGCAGGCAAAGCACTTGCACCTCCCACTAAAGTCAACGGGAGTTGTGGGTGCACCGCTCCTCTGAAGGTCAGACCCTAAATTATTACACCTGACACTTCAAGCTGTGCATGGTGAGGCTACTACATACAGTACATTCAAATATTTTCTTGCTTCAGATTTGCAGGATTGGTCAGAATCGCCGGGCTCCATAGTTGCCAAAATATGGCTTTGATGTGTTGTTTCTCCTAGCTAGGTATTTAAAATGAATCTAAATAATCTGCTTGATTCAGTGGTTCAGAGAATATGATTCAAGAATCATATTTTAAGAGGAACAAAATCTTAAGATTTCATTGCAGGCATAATTGCCAGGCTCCCAAGTTAGAGTGCCTCATTCTTAGGTATTTTAAAAACAGAGTTTGTAAAAAGGCCTCAGCTATGGTCCTAATCAGCTGACAGGTTCCCACCAGCCATCCCTATGCCAGCTGGCTCATGTATTCACAGACTTTCTTGGCAAATGGTCAAATACAACACACATTTTAAGCAGCTGGATTAACCTAGGGATTCTTACCAGAACCTTTTCATCTGTTTTTCAGAGATAGACCACTGCCATTTAATTATACTTTAATTGAATAAAAAAACAAGTCAATACCTAATTAATTGGGGTTAAAGCAGACCTGTAAGGTGGCGCTCGAGATTGTGAATTATGGCATTAACAGTAAAACCTTGTTCATTTTAACTGCATTTTCCATGTATTTTTGCTTCTTCTTCTTCTTCTTCTTCCTCTTCTTCTTCTTCTTCTTATTTTTTTGTTATAACTTCACATAGGAAACAGAAAACAATGAAACTGGTGCCTTTTTTTGGTAATTGGCTTGTTCTGTAATAAAAATGTTGCTGCTTCATCTGCAGTAGAGAAACCTATTAAGGGAGACTGGAATTTTCACAGCTTTACATCATTTAGCATGCAGTTCTCTTTTATTTTCTGTCTGAGAGTATAATCAAAACAGTAGTAATCTTTCTTAAAATTTCACAGTCTACATCATGATAGTTTGCAATGTTTTAAATGAGGACCACATGTTCCTCCTAAACCTGTTTAACAGTTGTAACCAGATGTTTGAACAAATTACGAAGGACAGCTCTACTAACTTGTCCTAATGGTTACATATATAATACTTACTTACTAGAGATTATGCCACTCCTCCAAAATTTTGCTGCTGCCTGAAAGGGGCCTGGGTGGACAACACCTTTTTATGGGAAATGTTTATCAAACCCATCACCTTCATTCTCATCTCATCCAGTAGCCACACCGTTTACCACACAATATCCAACTCTGACGTTAAATCATGAAGAACTCACACAGGGAGAAGAGTTTATCCTTTGCTGTGTTACATCTATACAGTCCTGATGAATAACAGAATAATTCATTTCATTGCATCAGAATGTGTCGCCCTTTCTTGGATATGTTATGATTCTGGTCCAGACTCACAACTGAATATACTCTTAATATCATTGACAGCTGGGCTCTATCCATTGACATGATTTGAATGTCCTGGGGTTAATAATGAATTCTTTAATGTTAAATGCTTTTGCTGTCTGAACTATGTGAAACAGACAAAACTCAAACAGGCAAATAACTTCTCTTTCATAATGGATGATTAAGTTCACTCACAAAAATGCAGTATATTTCCTTCCAACCATTTAGCTTACTTTACATCTGTTTCTGTGACAGAGCTGGTGCTTATGACTTTTTTCACGTTATGAGTATATTTATTTTTTTATGTGACAGCAACTTGTGTCCTGTTTTACTTTCAAAATTTGTTCTTTCTTCCGGGCATATCCCAATATTGGAATATTCCTGGGAATGACCAATGTTAGTGAATTAATTTACCTGCCACTGGATATTTTTCAGATTAATTCATTTGGCCATTTAAAAGTAAGAAAACTGAGTTTCTGAAATAATGTAATACAGATGAACTGATATATGGCAACAGTGTCCAGGACCAAATTCAGCCTGCCTCATTGAAAACTCCTCTAGGCTTCAATGGAGTTTTGCATAAGTAAAATGAACAGGATTTGCTATCTTAAAGTGTATTTATTTCTTGGAGTGAAGAAGTTAAGGACAGAGTATTTTGGGCCTGACTGCACACTCCTTAAAGTAAAAGAAAAGCTTTCCACTGACTTTGGTAGGCATTGCACCAGGCCCTTAAAGTTTGGAGCTCTTTGTTTAACAGTAAAGTAGCTGTAATCGCTATACATTTCAGATGGAATCTATGTCCCTTTGGGTCGGCAAATGCATTGCTGCACTTGCAGTCCCATAATGCAGGGCGGCGTCTTTACATTCCTTGGGAGGTCCCATGCCTAAAGAGTTCTTATCAGCAGAAGTCACATGAAACAGAAAACAGGCTGGAACTGTCCCCACCCAGTGCTCCTAGCACAGGTTTAATGTATAGTAACAAGGAGGGGATGAGGGAGAAGAAGCAGCTCTTTTTGGTTGGGAACCAGGGCCAGTCCTTTAAATAATGTGACAGTCCTATTGACTTCAGGATATCTGGCAGTCTTATAACACAATATATAATTTGAGCTAACTTTGCTAGGTTTCAGCTCTTTGTTTTTAATTATCCAGCTTCTGTATTATTGTCCTGAGAAAACTAAGTGACAAAAATTAATATCAGCAGTATAAGCAGCTTTTAAAAATCTCAAAACCATATAAAAAAACTATTCCCCTTTACCAGTGATCCTTGATCTGCTGCTTTGTGTACATTTATTCAGAGAGTACTTCAGAGCACACTAATATTTTATAAACCTCCAAGTATTTAGTGATAGACACCATTTAAAAAAATTAAGGGAGAATTTTTATGAGACATGAACGAAAAAAAACTGAAAATAGTAATCTTTTGAAATTGCATAGTCTACCTACAGTACAGAGAGGCTTTCTGAAAGTGCTTTGCATACACCCCTCTTTTGTAACTTGGAGGTGACCAGACCACCCTCTAGTGGGAGAAGATTGCATTTCACTTTGCAATGTTTTGTCTTTTTAAACTGTGAAGAATGCAATTCTGCTACACTCTGCTTTGGAGGTCTTTTCCGATGAAAAATCAGATCACATTTATATCAGTGCAAGGGTTGCTAAAGGTTTCTTAGCCCAGATCTATTCAAACCTCCTCCGGCTTTTCCAAACAGCCTGAGGTTTGCCAAAGTAGAGTGGTGTGACTCTATGTCTTGATATTGACTGGAGCTGTTTGTCCCATATCTTCAGGATCTTAAATCAGGAAACTTATTTACCCAAGTGTTCTCTTATGTTTTTCTGCCTCCGCACATTATGGTACTACCTGTATGTGATGCAAGGAAGGCAGGGTAACTTTCTAAACTGTACTCGAATCAGGCAATCCACCCAATAAAGGTTAGAAAGATCCAGAAATAAATATCTGTAGAGTTGGGAAAACCACTTCTGGCTAGAGCTGGTCAAATTTAAATATATATATTTGAGAATACATTTTTCAACAACTACTGGGGAAAAATCTCATAAATAATGGACTTACCAATTATTATTCAGTCATCTCTAGATTGGCTTAAATACAGAAAAACATTAGAAATAATGTAGCTCATGATTGACAGGGACTTCCCGCCCAGACCCTGGGCTAGATTCACAAAAGGACTTAGGTGCCTACCTGCCACTTTAGGTGCCTAAAACCTAGAAGCAAGCAATGGTGGGAGTCACAAAGCCCAGGCTCAGCTGCCCCTGAACACTGGAGATGCCTAAACTTTCTCAGTGCCGAAATTTTTGCAGTAAAAGTTCCCTATGTGCCTATGCTGCTGTCTGAGCACATGCACTGCAGCCCCAAGCCAGGCATCTGGACACTTAAGCCCCACAGCAATGCACGACGTGGAGGAAGACAGGCATTCCTCTGCCCAGCACCCTTGCAGGGCCTGATCTGGAGCTCATCTACGGATCAGGCCTCTATGGAGACATTTTCACGAAGTGTCCAAAGGGAGGAAAGGGAAAGGAAGACCTCCCTCATAACTTTTAGCTGGGTGGTTAGAGTAGTCACCTAGGATGCTGAAATCCCCCAGTTCAAGTCCCCTTTCTGCCTGATGGGGAGACGGGTTTTGAACTGGGATAACTAATCTAAAAAACCCCATTGGAACAAGGGAACTGGACTCCAGGTGTGCTACCTCCCAGGGGCATGTGCTGGCTACAGTGTCATTCTCATGCTTGCTCTCTGTCTCTCTCTCTGGCCCAGTTATTCTTTCATTATTTAGCCACAGTGGAACAGCAGGAGAGACTAAGGCCATGTCTACACTATAGAGTTTTGTCCATGCAAGTTGCGCTGTTGCTTGCATATCCCCCTTATGCTCCTTGTGTCAGTGACCTGCCTCCACAATAGCAGCTCTTGCATCGACACACAGAGCAGTGCACTGTGGGTAACTATCCCACTTTGCAATTGGCTGTAGGGTGCTTTGGAAAGGATTTGCATGGGAGCAGGTACAACATGGGGCTCGTACTAGATTGCTAGCTGCTTTTCAACTGCCCTGGTAACCTGTAACCCAGCCATCTCTGTCAGAAAGCCTGGATCTTGCATTGCTATTCACATTGTGCTGTGTGTTATGAACACAAGGCTATAAGAGGAGCCCAACGGAGAGCTATTCAGCGGGAGGATGATTTGAAGAAGCTTGTTAACCCTGAGCCAGAGTAATGTGTGTTGCTGTAGTGTGCTGAGCCTGGCATTGTTGGTTTGCACCATGCTATGAACCTTGTAATGATTGCTGTGTGTGCCTGAAAAGTAACGCATTTTAAATAACTTTTTAAAGTAACACTCAATATGACCAGGAGCGGTGAAAGCTTCCTAAAAGTGGGGGGCCCACCGGCACCCAAATCGTGGCCCCAACCCCTATATGCCACCCTTTCCCCCCAAGCCTCTGCCCTCACACCGCCTCTTCTCCCTGAGGCCCCGCCCTGTGCCACCCCTTCCCCTGAGTCTCCGCCCTCGCATTGCCTCTTCCCCCTAAGACTCCACCCCCCCTTGCTCCTCTCCACCCTCTCCTCCCCGTTGCTCGTCCTTATGGCCGGAGAAAAGTGGGAGAGCATAGACCTCCCCCTTTTAAAAGTGGTGGGGCCATGGCCCCCTGGCCCCCACTGTTCTGGTGCCCCTGAATACAACCAAACTGACATTTGTGAACACTGGCACAAGAAGCCCACAGCAGTGTGTATGTGTGGGGGGGTGGGGAATGTGTGACAGGGAGTGTGTGTGTGGAGAGACAGTGACAGAGTGTGTGTTGGGGGAGTGCGTATGTGAGAAAGAGAGACAAGTGTATGTGTTGGGAGAGAGTGAGTGTGTCAGCACACTGTCTCTTTAAGTTCAGACAGCAACTGGAAGCAACCAATCCTGAAGCAGAAGCTGGTGCACAGACAGCTGGTGTCCCCCTGTCCCCCACCCCAGCTCAGCAGAGACTGGTACACTGGCGGGGAGGGGCGGAGGAGGACACCAGCCCCCAGCTCACTCCCTGGCTCTGCACAGCACAACATGAGTCTCTTCCCATGCCCCCAGTAGCAGCTTGCCCTGCTTGCCTGCGCTGTGGTCCTAGTGCCAGGGAGAGCAGGATTCTGCATTAATGTTTTGATTCCGTGATTCCCTCCAAATTCTCCCACAGCCTCCTCTCCCCATAGACCAACTAGATCCACCCACTCCTCTGTAGTCCCGGAAGGAGTACGTTTGCTGCCGGGAGCCGGCGTGCTCAGCTGAGCAGCAGCCATAGGCACCGACTCCGTGGGTGCTCCAAAATTAGTGGGTGCTTTGCACCCACTGGCAGCCAAGCTCCTCTCACCCCCCACCCCACTCATCCTCCCCTGAGCGTGCCGCGTCCCTGCTCCTCTGCCTACCTTCCAGTGCTTCCCACCTGCCCAGCTGTTTGGCAGTGTTAGCAGGCTCTGGAAGGGAGGGGGAGGAGTGGGAACATGGCATGCTCAGGGGAGGAGGTGGGGAAGAGGCCGGGCCGGAGTGAGGATTTGGGGAAGGAGTTGGAATAGTGGCAGGGAGGGGACAGAGTTGGGGCGGGGACTTTGGGGAAGGAGTTGGAATGTGGGCGTGGCAGGGGTAGGGAGAGGTGGGGCAGGGGCAGGGCCTAATGGAAGGGGTGGATTGGGGGTGGGGCCGCGAGCAGAAGGGGTCAAGCACCCATGGGAAAGAGGGGAAGTTGGCGCCTATGGCAGTAGCTATGTGAGCTCTCCATGCTGAACAGTTTCAAAACTTCCTGGGGCTTTGGAGAGGGATGTATCCTGTGTAGCTGGATGCAGGGCAGCAGAGTTCAAAACAGTGAGCAAAGCAGTCACAGTGGGCATTATGGGATACCTCCTGGAGGTCAGTTATGGCGACGTAACTAACGCCGTGTCTACACTGATGCTTTGTCTATCTAACTTTGCCACAAAAACCAATATGCCTCTCATCGAGGCAGGAAAATTTTGTCAGTGGGAGGAGCATTGTAGTGTGTACACCTCCACTGTTTTGTTGACAAAAACTGCCTTTTGCCAACAAAACTGTGTAGGGTAGATAAGGCCTCAGAGAGCCTCATATCAGAATATCCTATAGCCCAGTGGTCAGAGCACGTACTTGAGAGGTGGCTGAGCCTCAGACCTGATTTCAAATCCCTTTTCCACTCAGATGGAAAAGGAACTTGAGCCATGGGTCTCCCACATTCCAGGTAAGTACCCTAACCACTGGGCTAAAGATTACAAGGGACCTGCAGCTCTTCCTCCTTTTCTCCCCACAACTTCTTGTTAAAAACAGCATAAGCGCCTGACACCAAGGCATGTGTCTGAAAATCCCAAGCAGAGTACGGCACCTCCCTGCAGCCTGCATTTAGGCACCTATGTCTGAGAGAGGGTGCAGAGCTTGGCACTTCCCATTGGCTAAAGTACCCAAGGACCCACTTAGCAGCTATACTGACCTTATTATCTTCTATCTCAGGGGTCAGCAACCTTTCAGAAGTGGTGTGCCGAGTCTTCATTTATTCACTCTAATTTAAGGTTTCGCGTGCCAGTAATACATTTTAACGTTTTTAGAAGGTCTCTTTCTATAAGTCTATAATATATAACTAAATGATTGTTGTATGTAAAGTAAATAAGGTTTTTAAAATGTTTAAGAAGCTTCATTTAAAATTAAATTAAAATGCAGAGCCCACCGGACCGGTGGCCAGGACCCAGGCAGTGTGAGTGCCACTGAAAATCAGCTTGCGTGCCGCCTTCGGCACGCATGCCATAGATTGCCTACCCCTATTCTATCTTATCTATGAGCTACAATACTTGGACAGTAATCAGCCAATATGGTGGGCGGGTGGGAATCACCTTTGAAAATTACTACTAACGTTTTATTAGAAAAAAATCATAGTCTATTATTTTCAGAGTCCAAAAATTCTGTATTAAATCATCAAGACAGAATAGCTTTGATGATATACAGTACAGAATGCATAGGTCTGTAGTGGACTGCAGTGAAGCAGCACTGATTTTACTTAACTGTTTTCTGGCTGTTTGGAATCAGCTAGCGAGAATGCAGAGGTTTTTTTAATTGATTGAGTCAATCAACCTGTGGACGCGGCAGGTAAACAAACCGGCCCGGCCCACCAGGGGGCTTTCCCTGAACAAGCGGCGGACTGGCTTTGAGAACCACTTTGAGAACCACTGACCTATAGTACACAGCAGTTCAGGGCAGAAAGTTGCAAAGGGTAAAAACTGAGAAACCAAGTGGACATTAGGGTAGACTTCATGTAAGTGCCCAGATATGAATTTGTCCCATAAGCCACGGTAACATCTCTACTCTGAACAAAGTTCATGAGCTCTTTAATAGTGAGGACTATCATTTTATGTCTCATCCACAGGATGGCACAGTGCCATATAATTCAAGGCCTGGTCACTGATTTAGTACTGACGTGTTGGGAAGAATACCTCCTACTGAATCACCAGTACCACTTTTGACCTTTTCTTGGTGGTCTCCCACCTAATTATTGACCAGATCTGTCTCTGCTTATCTTACAAGAGCTAGGGAGGCCCCAGCCCAAGGTGGTATGGATGATTAGCTGTTAGTCATGCACTCCCACTAAGATTTCAATGTGAGTCGTTATGGTGGCTTCCAAATTGTAGGGGCAGTAAGTTCTTGGGATGCCCAGGGGCCTGACTGTCGCTTGGCCCTACATAGCCATGCAGAAACATGAGAGGAAGTAAAGACTCCCCCGTCCTAGTATATGAGCTATCACAGGTTCAGGTACATTAGAGAGGACAGGGATTGCACCTGAGATGCCCCATGCAGGATTAACTGGGTGGGGGACAGACAGAGCCACAGCTTTGTTTCCGCCTCACACATCTGCTATTATAGCTGGCTGTGCAGAGGGGAAAGGTTGTGCAACCCATAAACGGAGATCACGAGTGCAAACAGGGAGGGCCAAGAGGAACAGAGTCTCTCCAAGACATAATGTCTCCTGGGTCTCTCCCTGAGCAGGTTGCCTATGCACCGAGTCTTTTACTATGGGCAGCATGCAAATAGCCTGACCTAGCCCTCTGTGTCTGGAAAGTGCCAAGCATATTCTGCAATAAAATAAATTAGGATGTCACACACTTTATTGCTTTTTTGGGCTGCGTGTATTGCACACACCAGGGGCTCCTTGCATTCCTCTCTTCCACCCACAAGCTCCCTGTGCGCCTCCCTCTATTTCAGAGACTCCCAGCAAACCTCCCCCCCATCTCCTCCCTCATGCCAGGAGAGCTGTGTGTCCCCCTTTCTCCTTGCAAGGGTATCTGTGTGCCCTTCATTTCCCCTATCCTCATACCACGGTCCCCCATTCTCTCCTATGTCAGGGGCTCTGTGTGCCTCTCATTCCATGCTGAACAGTCCCAGTCCTTTTAATCTCTCCTCACATGGAAGATGTTCCATACCTCTAATCATTTTTGTTACCCTTTTCTGAACCTTTTCCAATTCCAATATATCTTTTTTGAGATGGGGCTACCAGATCGGCATGCAGTATTCAAGATGTGGTGTTCTTCCAAGTATTTTGATATTCTATTTTTAATTATAATTTCAATCAGTTTGCCCAGTACAGGTGTGAGTCTTATCTGGTCTGTCATTACCTGGATCTCCCTAAAGCCTTTTTTTTAAAGAAGCTGGCAAGTAGAATTTTGCAAAGTTGTTCAAATTCCATGAAACCTCTTTAAAATGTTACAGGCTGATGTCAATGATATGTGTATGGTGGAGGACAAGTTAATAGCTAAAAATATACAGTACTTATTTAATATCAGAATGACTCCTTAGCCATTAGCTTCATAATCTCTGTTAATATATTTCTCAGTTGCCATTTGCCCAATGGATGTTTGTTTCAATCATATACAATAACTTATCGAGGAAAATAAAAGGAATGGCAAAAGCAACGGTGATATCCCAATCTTATATAATTTTTGCAATTATATGACTAAGGCAGTATCAGCAGCCTTATTTCATATTTCCTGAATTTTTGATTGAATCCAACCCTCTTAACAGATACATTTATTATAATTTGTATATGTGTGCTGAACACAAATGATTGTCTTTGCTAAGAGAATAGTAGAAACAATTTTCAGCAAAACCTTGTTTGAATTTCTAAAATTAATTTTGATTTAGATCTGTTGGAAACACTTTTATGTTCTCTTTCAATGAACATTCAAGCAGCTGAGTTTTATTAGCACAAACACTTGTGGAAAATGCATTTTACAGCTGAGCACTCAAACATATGCAAAAGGCAAATTTTGAATTGCATAGTCAATTCAAAATGTTAAATTCTAAAGCCATGTTCAGTTGGTTAGTGTTGTATTAATTTACATGGAAAAAAGAGGGCCCAAAGAATCAAAGGTGTTAACATAACCTAGTCACTATCCAATATTAAATAGTTTTAAACAATATTTTGGATTTGGTATGCAGAGACCTCAGACCTTAGTACCATGGCAAACACATCATTTTAACCTTTAATTTAAGGTACAAAAATAAATGAAAACTGTTAAAGCATTTGAAATGTTAAGTATTAAAAAGGCTTTCATTTTAACAACACCTCTTGTTCCCTTTACCTTCATCTGTAGAGAGCTTGTAAAAGGAAAAAAACAACAACCTTGTTTGAATAGCAAAGATGATGGCGAGATCTCAAAGATGATAGTAATTGTCCTTTTTGGGGAAAAGTGAAAAAGTTAGTTGAAATGGGCTGAAACGGTCATTGTCGCTGTTGTTTTTAAAGTCTGATCCTGTTTCCTAGAAGACAAAACAAAGCAAACACATACATGAGGAAAGAGAAAAAAGCAGGAAAGAAAAAAAAGTTAGCTTGTTTCTCTGGTGTTGATTCTTACTTGCAACCTCAGAGGTGGAAAAACCCAGGCCCAGAACACAGTCTTACCAGCCAATCTAAGACCTGGCAAACTTGTACTAGCATCAGGCAGTTTAGGTCATTGCTTTTAGCTGCCTCTCTGGTCACAGACTTATAGCAATGTTGCAGTCTTGGCTGGCTAAGCCAGACTCTTATTAGACAGAAGGGAAAAGGAGAGAGGTAGGAAAAAGAAGAAATAAGGAGGGGAAGGCAAAGAACACATGAGGCAGAGGAGGCGCAGTCTGGAGGTGGTGTTTGGGTTTCAGCTGGTGGTAATGTCATCTGGCTCCCTCTCTCTTTGTCCCGGTCTGATCAGGATAAACATAAGAGACATAAGAACAGCCATACTGGGTCAGACCAAAGGTCCATCTAGCCTAATATTCTGTCTTCTGACAGTGGCCAATGCCAGGTGCCCCAGAGGAAATTAATAGAACAGGTAATCATCAAGTGATCCATCAGAAGACCCAAGGTAGCAGAGGATGGTGGGGGTGGCAGCCATGATGGTGACACTTGCTCCAATAGCCAATTTTTATCCCCCAAATCTCTCTCTTTAAGGATCCAAAAGGAAGTGGTGGTTTGAATAGCCTATCTCCTCATTAGTATGTCCACCAATTAGGCCTAATTTCAAATGCACCAATTTTGGTTCACTGATTTCTGGTTTTATCCTTTTCCCATTTATCAAACAAGATCTTAACACAACCCTTGAGTTAAATCAGTAGACATTTTTGTTTGGTCTAATTCAGCCTGTCTCTTCTTTGCACCTTCTCCCACCAAAAGTTGTTATGTGACAGTTTATGAATTTACACTCACTTTTTACAGTTGCGCTCCCAATTAGGGTAACTTTTGCAGGCCCAATTGTCACAACATTAGTTACCTAAGTCATCTAATCAGGGAACAGAAACAATATAACAACATATAATGTAACAACATAATGTGCTTTAGGAGTCTCAAAATTCAAATGTTTGCAATGAACAGTTTGTGACTTATTAATAGGGAAACATAATTCATAAACAAGTTGCAAATAATTTCAAATTTCAGGGAGGATGCTAGGTTGATTGGGATACCTGAAGCCAATCAGGGGCTGGCTGAAACTAGTTAAAAGTCTCCCAGTGAGTCAGGTGGGCGCGCATGTCAGGAGCTGTGAGAAATTGCGCTGTTGGAGAGACTGAGCTGTACACACCATATCAGGCACAAGGAAAGAGGCCCTGAGGTAAGGGTGAAGTGGAGCTTGAGGAAGTGGGGGCTGCTGTGGGGAAGTAGCCCAGGGAATTGTACATGTCCTGTTCCTAAAAGGACGGCTACCACAGCTGATACTATTAGGGTCCCTGGACTGGAGCCCGGAGTAGAGGGCGGGCCTGGGCTCCCCACCTTTGCCCCCCTGATTAATCACTGAGACTGGGAGACAACTGAGACTGTGCAAGGGAGGATAGCTTCTCCTCACCTCTCTCGCTGGCTTATGATGAAAATGTCTCAGTAGACTGTGACCCTTGTCTCTAGAGAGAGAAGGGTTAAGTGGAGGGTCACAGTGAGCCTCTGAGGCTAGCGAAATCCGTCAGGAAACGCAGGACCCACGGAGACAAGGACAGAGCTTTGTCACAATGTTTGATTAAATTAATAGAAGAAACAGACGAAGATAGTAAGATGAATGGAAATAGGAGAGTAACATTCACTATGCAGATGACACAGTGCTGTTGATGATTTAGAAAAAGGTCTGATAAAGTTAGTGGAGATTATGACTATGGCAAAGAATATGGTTTACAGTTGAATGTGGACAAGACAAAACTTTGGTGTTATGCAAGGATCCTGGAAAAACATGAAAGATTCCAATGTCCCACACAGCCATATAGCCAGTGAGAAATTACTGCTACTTAGGAAGCACAATTACAGAAGATGGAAGATAGGATGCTGAAGTTAGCACCAAAATAGCAAGAGAAAAGACACATTCTGGAAGAATAAGCCTCTGATGAGAAGGGACATAAATCTGATGACTAAATTATGACTTTTAAAAACTTACATTTGGTTTGTGTTAAATTACAGATGTGAAACATGGACATGCAACAATTAATAATAGAAATGACAATCCTTTAAATTATGGTTTTATTGAAGAATTCTCAAAATATCATGGCTAGATCGCATAAACTAATGAAAAAGTATTGGAGATTATTTGAATTTAGCAAATGCTAATAAGAGATTTTATTAAAAGAGAGAACATTATCTTAAACCCCTTAAAACTGGTTCTTCTCTGTAGTCATTAGAGGTTTACCATGCATCATCAGACTTCCAAGACAGGACTGCAAGACAGACACTGATCAGGCAAAAAACAGGTTTTTTTTTGTTTTTTTGGGGGGAGGGATAGCTCAGTGGTTTGCGCATTGGCCTGCTAAGCCCAGGGTTGTGAGTTCAATCCTTGAGGGGGCCACTTAGGGATCTGGGGCAAAATCAGTACTTGGTCCTGCTAGTGAAGGGAGGGGGCTGGACTCAATGACCTTTAAGGTCCCTTCCAGTTCTAGGAGATGGGATATTTCCATTAATTTAAAAAAAAATGTTATTCATGGGTTTACCTTTAAGCATTTAGGTAATCCCATTCAATTCAACTCATGATGGAAAGGATGGTCAAGGCACGAGCCTAAAACTAAGGACCTGCTCTTAATTCCTTTTCACATAGATTTCCTGTGTGACCTTGGGCAAGTCACTTAGGACTATCTACATGAACATTTCTTTTCGTGGCAAGCTGGGGTGTGAATCTACCATGCACTAGCCTGCCAAGAACTAACTATGTATGTGGATCCGGCTGATGCACACTAATAATTTGTTAGTGTGTTTTAATCTACTCCTATTTCAAAGTGGGGTAGATCAAAGCGCATTCACAAACTGTTAGCAAGCATCAGCAGGGTCCACATGGATAGTTAGTTTGTGGGAGGCTAGTGTGGAGTAGATTCACACCCCAGCTTTCCATGAAATAAATGTGCACATAGACAAGCCCTCAGTCTCTCTGTGCCTCAGTTCCCTGTCTGTAAAATAGGGATAATAACACTTTGCAGTGGTATTGCAAGGATAAATACCTTAAAGATCGTTAGGTGCTTAGATATTATGGTAATAGGCAGGGCCAGCGTCAGGCTGATTCCCCCGATTCCCCAGAATCGGGCCCCGCGCCTAAGAGGGCCCCATGCCTTAGGCGCCTTTTTAATTTTTTTTACTCACCCGGCAGTGGTCCGGGTCTTCGGTGGCATTTTGGCGGCGGGGGGGGGGGGGGGGGGGAAGGTGTCCATCACTCGCTCAGGGTCTTTGGCGACATTTCGGCAGCAGGGGGTCCTTCAGTGCCGCAGAAGACCGGGAGCAAGTGAAGGACCCCCCGCCGCCGAAGTGCTGCCGAAGACCCGGACTGTCGCCGGGTATTCGAATTGGGCCCTGCAGTTCCTAAAGCCGGCCCTGGTAACAGGATTCTACAGAATTACCATAGACAGATAGTTTAGATTAGATTACTCACATGCATAGAGTTAAATGCATGTTTGCAAGATCAGGGCTTTAGTCTGTTATTCTTTAACCCAAAATCCCAAATGGCGAAGGCCCCCCTCCCTTTCCTCACTATCTCCTCTTATAGAGTGAGGGTTATTTCACTTCCCTGGGACAGTCTGTGTGAAATTCTCAAACAAGAGCCCAAGGCTTCAATATTAATAAACATGATTTCTTAAGGTTAGAAAGAAAAACAAATGCAAAAGAAATGATCTCTGCATAGTATGACATTGTTGGCGAGGTAAGAACATAAGAGCAGCCATACTGGGTCAGACCAAAGGTCCATCTAGCTTAGTGTCCTGTCTTCCGACAGTGGCCAGTGCCAGGTGCTTCAAGGGGAATGAACAGAACAGGCAATCGCATGATTCATCCCCTGTCATCCACTCCCAGCTTCACACAAACAGAGGCTAGGGACACTCAGAGAATGGTGTTGCATCCCTGCCCATCCTGGCTAATAGCCATTGATGAACCTATCCTCCGTGAACTTATCTAGTTCTTTTTTGAACCCTGTTGTAGTTTTGGCTTTCACAACATCCCCCGGCAATGTGTTCCACAGGTTTATTGCATTGTGTGAAATACTTCCTTTTGTTTGTTTAATACCTGCTGTCTATTCATGTCATTGGGGGACCCCTAGTTCTTGTGTTACGTGAAGGAGTAAATAACATTTCCTTATTTACTTTCTCCACACCAGTCAAGATTTTATAGACCTCCATCATATCCCCCCTGAGTTGACTCTTTTCTAAGCTGAAAAGTCCCAGATAATATCTTTTATTGGACCAACTTTTGTTGGTGAGAGAGACAAGCTTTCAAGCCAAACAGAGCTCTTCTTCAGGTCTGGGAAATGTACTCGGAGTGTCACAGCTAGATACAAGATGGAACCGACTGTTTTGAATAGGTAGTTAACACGTATTTCAAGGGACCATTCAAGGTGAAGTGACCCGTTAGCACTTCTCCAGTCATGAGGACAGGGGAAAGGTTAGTAGGGGGTGGTCAGGAACAACCTCTCTGCATAGTATGTCTTGTCTAACACGTAGCAAGAGTTCAGTTAGCTAGGTGCATCTTGGATTCACCTGTAATAAAGAAGTACAACTTTGAATGTTAAGAGAATGCATTCTCCTTTCTCCCCTCTAGTTGTTGTGGCTGACCAGCATGTCAGAATCAGTCTCTAGTTTCTCAGGTAGTTTACTTGCTCTCTTCCTTTTTTAGGCATCTCATGTTCTCCCAGTTACAGTCTGTGATCCTTTGGATCTTAATGGTGTTAGCTCATTCATTGCAATATCACAAAGGTATTTACATAAATGTCCTCTCTGAAGACATCTGTCTCTTATTAAATATTTCTCTTTCTCTTATGAAATGTATATTATATATTTCCTCTGTCCATTCTGAACTGTATTTCTTGCTTTGGAAAGCTTTGTTCCTGTTTTTCATGCACAAGTTAAGAAAAGTCTTTTAAATGCAGGATAGTTGTCTTTCAGTCAATGTGTGCAAATTATTTTCAATCCGTATTTCTCCTCTAGCCCAGTCTCCCCTTTTTTCTCGTGCAACTACCATGATTTTGCATTTTAATGCCTTGACTGGAAAATCTGCCTGAAAAATATTTTTAAAGATGTAGACCCAGATACTCAGCTGGTGTTAACTGACATACCTCTATTCATTTCATTTGGTAATAGTCATTACAACATCCAATATCCTCCCAGAAGACTCCTCAACTAAGACAAATCTTAGTTATACCTAGCTGGTATCATTTAGGATTAGCAAAGTGTTCACCTTAAAAATGTTATAATCAGTAAAATAATTTTCTATTCCAACTCCTTAATGTGTGGAGGACTAAATCTTCCACCAAGCTGTTAGATTACCTCAAGGGCCACTGAAAACAATTCACCATGCAAAGATGGGTAGAACCAGTTTGGAAGACTGAGTACTTTCAAAAGTAAGGATACTCATGTTCCTTTTCTGCCCTGTCCTGTTCACCACATATCAGAGACTAGAAGAGTATTTGGATTTCTTCTGTGACATGACTTGTTAAATCTAGTGAATTTCAGTGAGGAAGGGAAGAGGAAGAGGAAAGAGATGATGAATAAAGAGAAACACCCTAATTAATCTCAAATATGGATTTTACAATATTAATCAGTGTTATCCAGGGTGAAAATGCTTTATATTCTTATCACAATTCACAGCCACTTTCAACCTTTTCTCTTTTTATATTATATGTAGATGGTCACCTGCTTAAATGAGCCCTCAAAGCCAACTTTACATAGATTCATAGATTCCAAGGTCAGAAGAAACCATTGTAATCTTCTAGGGTACGTCTACACTACCCACTGGATTGCCGGGTAGTGATAGATCTATCGGGGATCGATTTATTGTGTCTAGTGTAGATGCGATAATATCGATCCCCGATCGCTCTGCTGTCGACTCCGGAACTCTACTGCGGCGAGGGCGAGAGGCAGAAGTGGAGTCGACGGGAGAGCGGCAGCGGTCAACTCACCGCCGTCCTCATGGCCAGATAAATTGACCTAAGATACGCTGACTTCAGCTACGCTATTCGTGTAGCTGAAGTTGCGTATCTTAGGTCAACCTTCCCACCCCAGTGTAGACCTAGCCCTAGTCTGACCTGTATAACACAGGCCATAGAACTTCCCCAAATTAATTCCTAGAGCATATATTTTAGAAAAACATTGAATCTTGATTTAAAAATTGCCAGGGATGGAGAATCCATCACAATAAATTGTCCCAATGGTTAATTACATTCACAGTTAAAAATTCATGCCTCATTTCCGGTCTGAATTTGTCTAGCTACAACTTCCAGCCTTTGGATTGTGTTACATATTTCTCTGCTAGATTGAAGTCCCTATTTTCAAATACTTGTTCCCCATGTAGGTACTTACCGACTGTAACAAAGTCACCCCTTAATCATGATAAGCTAACTAGATCGAGCTCTTATCACCATAAGGTATATATTTTAATCCTTTAATCATTCCCGTAGCTCTTTCTAACCCTCTTCAATGTATCAACATCCTTCTTGAATTGTAGACACCTGACCTGGATGCAGTATTCCATCAGCAGTCGCACCAGTGCCACATACAAAGGTCAAATAACCTCGCTACTCCTACTCAAGATTCCCCTGTTTATACATCCAAGGATCACATTAGCTCTTTTGGCCACATGATTGCACTGGGAGCTCACGTTCAGCTGATCACCCACCATGAACCCCCAATCTTTTTCCAAGTCACTGCTGCCCAGGATAGAATAAGGCCTACATTCTTTGTTCATAGATGTACACACTTACATTTAGCCATGTTCAAACTCATATTGTTTGCTTGTACCCAGCTTACCAAGCAATCCAGATTGAGCTATCCTCTTCATTATTTACCACTTATTTGTCATTATTTAGCCATTTTTTGTGTCATCTGCAAACTTTATCAGTGGTGATTTTATATTTTCTTCTAGATCATTGATGAAAAGGTTAAATAGCGTCGGGCCAAAAACTGATCAGTGCAAGACGTCACTAGAAACACACCAGCTGGATGATGATTCTCCATTTACAATTATATTTTAAGATCTATTAATTAGTCAGCTTGAAATCCATTTAATGGTGCTCTGTTAATTTTACATCATTCTGGTTTTTAAATCAATATGCCATGCGGCATTAAGTCAAATGCCTTACGAAAGTCTACGTTTATTATATCAACACTAACAGACGTATTGGGAGCATAAGCTTTCATGGGTAAGAACCTCACTTCTTCAGATGCAAGAAGTCTTGCATCTGAAGAAGTGAGGTTCTTACCCATGAAAGCTTATGCTCCCAATACGTCTGTTAGTCTTAAAGGTGCCACAGGACCCTCTGTTGCTTTTTACAGATTCAGACTAATACGGCTACCCCTCTGATATATCAACACTATTATCTTTATCAATCAAACTCGTAAACTCATAAAAAAGATATCAGGTTAGTTTGACAGGAGCTATTTTCCATAAACTCATCTTGATTAGCATTAACTAGATTACCCTGCTTTTTGTTTTTTATTAATTGAATCCCAAATTAGCTGCACCATTATCTTGCATAGGATCAGTGTCAGACTGACAGACTTAAAATTATCTGGGTCATCCCACCTACCTTTTTTAAATATTGGAACAACATAAGTTTTCTTCCAGTCTTCTGGAACTTCCCCAGTGTTCTAAGACTTATTGAAAAGCAGCATTAATGTCCAGTGAGCTACTCAGCCAACTCTTTTAAAACTCTTGGGTGCAAATTATCTGGAACCTGCTTATTCAAAAATATCTAACTTTAGTAGATGCTGTTTATCATAGCATAGTCCTGAGATACTAGTGGAATGGACAGAGTAATATTATATGATATAACTATATCAACTGTTTCTTTTCCAAATAAAGAATAGATATATTTACTGAATATTTCTGTCTTTTCTGCATTATTATTGATAATTCTACTATTTCCGTCTAGAAATTAACAAATACCATTGTCAGGATTCTTTTTGATATCAAAATACTTTTAAAATCCTTCTTATTATCCTTAACTCTGCTGACCATAGATTTCTCCTTGTGTGCCTTTGCTTCTCTTACCAGTTTTCTACTATTCCTAGCTTCTGATTTGTATTCATTACTATCAACTTCCCCTTTCTTCTATTTGTTGTTTTTTACTTACTTACACACACACTCACACACACACACACACACACACACATTATAGCTGCCTTTACTTCCTCTCTAACCAATACAGTCTTCTTGCTCATTGGTGGAATTGTGATTTTTTTCGAGTGTTTAGCAAAGTATTTTTAAACAATTCCCAATTATCATTCACATTTTTCTGGTTAAATTCTTCCTCCCAGCTAGCTCATAAATGTTTTTATTTTGTGAAATTGGCCCTTTTAATGCACAAAATACATATATTACTGGTCTGGACTTTATTCTGTTTGTGTGTTAATAAATATGATCAAGTCATGACTCAAATACTGCTTTCATACAGATACAGTCCCAGTGAAGCAAATAGGTTACTCTGGGGTGGATAAGAGCTGTATTTGGCCATCTGAACCTAAATGCATAACAAAGAAATGCCTTTCTTGTGGTTTGATGGCATTGCACTTGGTTGCAGTGTGAGAGGCTTCCAGATTCAAAGCACAACTTTTGCCATGATTCTCTTTCATGACACTTTTTTTTTAGCTCCTCTTCCAACCTTTGCTGGGCTTTTGTGTGCTCCGATGTTAGTAGCAGAGATATTCTCTGGGGCTGATTAAACAAAATGTCATGCTTAGATCAGAACAAGAGTCTTGTATGATGACCTCTCAGAATGGAATTCTTCTGGGAGGACATCAGTGCAAATAAGGTGAGCTTAATGCAGAACTTGCTTCAAAGGTCAGAAACTCAGCTGGTGCAAATTGGCATAGCTCCATTAACATAAATAGAGTTACAGTGATTTACACCAGATGAGGATCTAGCCCAGGACACGTAGCACATATTGCAACTGAATGAGAACAGCACAGCAAAATGCCTTTCCGTCTAGAACTAGCCACACAGAGGCTGAGAGAATATAAAATATTTATGTTTTGGAGAAAGCAAACAAAATGGCGGAAAGAAGGTGTGGTTAAAATGATGAAGCAAAGGGAATTTGAGGGCCTAAAGAATACTTTAAGGGACTGATTCCAATTTTACTTGCACTATTATTGCAGTGGTGTAACACCATTGCTTTCAATGTGATACTTCTGATTTATACGAGTGTAAGTGAATTGGGCTCTACATTTTTCATTATTTTCCCCTCACTCCCCACACCCAAATATTAAGAAGGAGACGTATCAGTTCTTCACTGCTTTGTGCCCTATATAGTCATTTACATGCCTGCAAAGTGAGGACAAGTTGTCTGTAAAACACTGCCTACCACATTCTCAGTCCCAGCTGCACCAGTGAGGTAATCCTTCACCTGTCTAAAGCTGTGCAGAGAGAGTTAAACTGCTGTTGACAGCATGGCTCTCTGTGAGCTGCAAAGTTAGTCTGTCTGGAGCAGAAGGGAGTGTGGCTATATAAAACCTACCCTGCATTGATTTTCAGCCCCACCGTTGGGATTCAATTGCCATAATCATCCCATGTAAACTAATGATACATTCAGCCAATTCTGAACTCCTGTGTAAGTGGAGTGCTCAGTTGGTCTCTTGAAAAAAAAAAAAAGCATTTTTACAAATGTACGTCCCTCGGCCTGCACCGCTTCCAGCAGCTCCCATTGGCCTGGAGCAGCAAACCGCGGCCGCTGGGAGCCGCGCTCGGCAGAACCTGCGGACGCGGCAGGTAAACAAACCGGCCTGGCCCGTCAGGGGCTTTCCCTGCACACGCGACGGAACAAGTTTGGGAACCACTGCTCTAGAGGAGAAGTGGACTGGGAATAAAGCAATGTCAGTTCTATTCTTGTCTCTGCTGTGTGATCTTGAGCCAGTCATTTTCTCTCTATATATACACCTCTTGTTCCCCTCTCAAGCTCTGGCTGTTTCATCTATTTAGATTGTAAGCTCTTGGGGGCAGGGACTTTCTCTTATTATTTGTTTGTACAGCGTCTAGCACACATGTATCCCATATCTCAGATGGGACCCCCAGTTAATACTGTAACAATAAATAACATTGCATGTGCCTGAGTTAGTGGCTTGGAAAGGTGAACATTTTAAAATATTTCATGTGTGTAAAAGAATAATGGCCGTCATTACACAGCATAATGTAAAATGTGAACTGACGCTCTGCAGCATTGTACTTCCTATTATTAGCTGCTATGGTTGTAGGAAGAAATCCACTAACAATCTTGCGACTAAACAAGAGACCAAAGCAGAGCAGTGATGTTCCAGATACAAACCCCAGGTGGGGATGTTGGAATATCTTATGCAAATTGTGACAGATTTTTACACAAGCAGGAGTTAGGTCATTTAGTTGTAGCTGAATTGGTGTTTGTTCTCTCAGTTCAGTTTTTGTGCTGGTTAAATGTGTATCCATGTGGAACATAAGCAGGGGTCCATATAGTCCACGATTTCAAGGCAGCAGAATTTGCCATGGAACCTACACCTTGCCACAGAATCTGAGCTTTTCATTTTTTTATGATGTTTTTAGCCCTTATGGTTACAAAGATGTGAACCAAGTATGTGCAATGTAGTGATGTCTGCCTGAACCTGCAGAGCCTGATGCAATAGCTCTCAGAGGTGTGAACTGCTCCATTCATCTTAACTAGGGCCCTGAGAATGCCATGACTCTACAGCCATGAATCTGGCATCTTCACAAATTGCCATAAAATTTAGCATTCTTTCTGCAGAATTCATCATTTTATTGCCACCAAGAGTCTGAGGTGATTTTTTTTCCTGTTGCTCTGCCCTGCCAGAACCTGCCCAAAGGAGTCTCTTGCTCTTTGGCTTTCTCCACAAGGATGACTTAATTGGATTTCAGTGAATGTCCCTGCACTGTTTCAGGGAGCTGGACAGCAGTGGGTTGGCATGATAGGGCTGACATCCAGTCTGCAGTCAGGGATGGTGGGAGTCAGAGATTTAATTTGATGAGGTTGGCAGTAAGGAGAATGCTGCAGGTGTCAAGGAAATGAGTCATTCAAGCCAACTACAAACTCCTTCCTTCCCCAGTGCACATGGGGAGAAGGAGGTTCTGAGCTGGATCACCTGAACAATGTCATGGAAGAAGGCACCTGGGGGGTGGAACCAGGCTGACGGGAGAGCAGAATAAAAAGCAAATCTTTGAAAATAATCATCAACAAACTGTATGTCAATTAGTATTGTTAAGTATGAGCCATAGTTGTGTGGGTGTGGAGGGGTGGGAATAAAGGGGGTATTGTGGTGATAAACTAATGGTGCCAAAGAATTCAGGGACATCAGCCATTCAGTCAGGTCTCATTGTGGCACAGAGTACATGGGGCCCTGAAAATAGGTATCCCTCTGAATATTTTCCCTTTTCAGAGTTCAGAAGGAAGCCTAGAACTCTGGGCCCTACCCTTTACTTTTTGCAAAATATAGGTATTTTTCCTTTTGGAAAATTTCTTCGCACAACTCTTTGCACACCTGGCAAATTGTACCCATAATAATCTCCTCAGCAGGGCTTCTAAAGGTACATCTTATAGTGAAAATAGTAGAATATGGAAGGAATGGCTTTCTCTAGAATACTGAGCTTGTCATAGAAGGAAGGTGGTCATCATTAGGGATATATTACGTGGAATAATCTCTCCCCATCTCTGTAACAAATGAAGCTGTGTGACTGAGATGGAAAATCAGACACCCAGCTGGAAAATACATCCAGCTCCCTGTGTGCCACTGCTGACTTGTCTACAGAGCACACCATATGTCATTTTCATTACTCATGGTGGTACGGACAGGAATATACTTTGCTTCTCATTCCTCTTCTTGTCATTCAGAAGATGCAGGTGCACGATAAACAGATGGCAGATACTTTTTCTCACACTTGTTGTTGCCAATGGCCAATGCAACCATATTAATTGCATTTTTTAATAATATTAAGTTGTTTCTCCCCCATTTGTGTACTTTTTTAGTTTATGTGTATGTGTGTAGGGAGGTGGGAATGGTAATTTAAATTAAATGATGGATCTAGGGAGTAGAGGAGAGTACCATAAACAATACTGAGAAGGGAAGACTATGCTGGGACTGCAACTTTTTGTTTTTGTTTTTTTTTGCATTCCTTTCCACAATGTAAAACAACCAATGCCCAAGCATCAACATGCTCTCTGGGCATGAACCAAAGCCAAGCAAAGTCAATGGAAGCCTTTCTATTGGCTTCTGTAGGTTTTGTGTCGGGTCATATATCTGTTTCCTTTGCCATGAAGGTGTGTGGTGTCCCCTCTTCCATCCATATTTCCTCTTTTTTGATTATTATTTGTAGTTTGGTCGTGTCAAGAAGTCACAGTCAGAGATCAGGGCCCGTTGTACTCTGCAGTGTACCCACACATAACAAAAATATGGTGCCTGTCCCATAGATCTTATCATCTAAGCATGCTTGTAGTCAAAGCAAAGTATTCCTCCTAGCCCACTGGTGTTCCCGTATCCAGCCTTCATTGCTCCCCAAGTCCAATACCTCTTCACTGCAGTCTATTTAATTTCCCTGAGTTGAACAACAAGCCCTGGGAATAGCTAAACAGGAATGATTCTCCTTAGTAGCACTGGCTTTAGAATTTTTTGGAGGATCAGTAAAATGATCTCTCCAATGAACTAAAAGGCTCATTTAAAATTAAACAAGTATGCATGGTGGGAGGAGGGGAATATGTACAGTTAACATTAAGTCAACTAAATCGAAAAACTGAACCCCTTACTAAGCCATATTTATATTTTTGGACAGTTCACCATGACCATTTTTAACAAAGTCCTTCTCAAGAGCCACAAGTTAGGGTCAGATCAATTCCAGAAACAAATTCCTGGATTGGATACCAGGATCAGCTAATACCATACTCAGCCACATAGCAAAGGTACTTCTCTTCCTCCAAATCTGGAACAGTGGAACAAGTAGTACATAAGCTTTGCTAACAGACCCCAGCTGTGTCCTACTACTGAGTCTCCATAGCATGGGTCAGAGCACAAGTCAGTTTCACACAAATAGTGTGGATTGTATTGAGTCTCACGCTGACCTGACCTGGCATTAAATGATGTATAAGCCCAGATCTTCAAAGGTACACCTAATGACTCCTAACGACCTCTTAGGAACAGTACCATACGTTTTAAATAGTATACTGTTGTATCAACACTCAAACTATGCAGCTGTTTTAACAAGAAACATAGCTAAACTTGGCAAAAAAAATATAATAAAACACATCTAAAATGTAAATCATCCTCAACTTCAAAGGTTTAGCATTTTTGTAAATTCATTATGTCTCACCCTCTACTGAAGTCGTACTCCTGGCCAGGGCTCCTCTCTATTGCGAAATGATAGGTGTATATTAGAAACAAAAATCTAAATAAACGAATACATATCCAAGAATGCCCTGCTAAGACAAATTGTTGACTCCTGATGCTCCATCCAATCCAGAGGTTCCTCATTGGTTCCTGAACAGCAGGGTTTAGGCCAGGAAGTGCCAAACTGGGGCTCCTGTAGAATCCACATATGCACAAGCAAAGAGAAACTTGGTATGCTTCCAGCTGCCATGGTGCCACATAACTAGGATTTTATAGCTTATCATCACTCATCCTATACTTTGCTGCATTAAACATTTTTTAAAAGCCCTGCCCAACGCTCTTGGCTTCTGTTGAACAGGGAAAGCATTCAGATTGGTTATGTTCCATTTGAAAATTTCAGACAATGCTCTGAGACTGTTTGATGAAGCCCAGTTCACATAGCTCATCCAGCTCAGATCATGTGCAGATACACACAACAAAATGTCAACACATCCCTAAGCAAAGTGTATTTATGGTTTTAAAAACTTAGTTTTTAAAAATATGTCTTTTCTGGGTTTTTTTTAAGATAGCCACAGTTATTGCAAATTGAATAAATTGTTTTCAAACCCACAAAACTTGGACCAGCACCAACCTCTTATACTCTTTTTGTTTATTTAATGGGATTGTTACTGGTACATGGCTATGCCAATAATTAAAGCAGAGAGCTCAAATAGCAGGAATTATTATAGGGGTTCCAAGATGTTTTACGGGAATTCTTTAGAAATGAACTCCCTTTTGAAGATAACATAAGCAATAAGCCAAAACTGCAAAAAGCGTCACAGCTGCACTGATCTTTTAAATTCACATTTCTGACCATTAATAGATGTCCTTCTTAGCTGTATTTTACTGAAGCAAGACAGATCAGTAAATAGGGGAGAGGTTGCGACAATTACAGCTGGACACTCTAGGTATCCTGGAGAAATTATCCCAGACCCTGTTTGTCCATTAAAGTTCGGATCTAGGTGTGTTATCAACAGGTCTATTACCCACTGAGGTCATCACAAATGTAAAACAATATCAGTTTTTTATAATCTTTTTCAGTTCACATGTGTATCTAGAATTATATACTAATATAAATATTTCAGTAAACTGTAGAGTGAGTAGGTAAAATAATTACACTTACTGTAATGCAAACTTTTATTATTTGTAACATCAGAAATGAAATAACAGATATTAACATTATATTGTATCTGCATATGTTAGTGGCATTGCCTACTGAGCCATTGTACAGTAGTTTAACTCAGTGATGACATGGAATAACATAGTCAGTCTTCTGGCATGTGAATTGGGAAGTGAAAGAGATTCAAACTGGAAGATTTGGGTTGTCATGGAGGTGACCCAGGTATAGCTACTGGAGTTCATAGTACACTATAGTATATATTTCATAGTGTTGTTCATGCACACTCTCTAGCACCAAAAGTATGGCTAATGACAGCTCATTAGCCATACTTAGTGTGAGTGTTTGTGGTGTGCTTGCTGCTTGACTGAAATATACCGTGAGGTCTGTTTGTTTGGGGGATCATGTGCTGACCATGTGTGTGCTGAGCCTAGCGGCCAGCTAGGCAAGGCTGAGAGCTTCTTAATGAGGCTTTGATCCCTTTAAGCCCTTTAGCACCCATCAACCCTTAACCAGGGGGCAGGGCTACTCAGGAAGGCCAGGGCTTTAAAAAGCCTGCTCCTAAGCGACCAGAGGAGCTAGCGAACAGGAGTGGCTAACGGCTGAGTTTTGTGAGGGAGTTGCTAACAGGAGAGTTTTGTGAGGGAGTTTAGAGGGGAAGGGGAATGGGGGGGGGGGCTAGATACACTTAACATTCCTTAAACTTAAAGCCAAAAACACCCCAGATAAAAACAAAACATGAAGAAAGGAACTAACTTCAAGAGTAAAAAGATAATGCAGGCAGAAGTCCAGCAACAGAGTTGGGGCTACCCAGTTTATTACACCCAATGCAGCATATATGATTACCTGCCCTATGTCCAGGTGGCATATGTGTGCATTCGGTGCAAGGAGCTCCTGTCCCTCAGAGACCATGTACGGGCTTTGGAGACCGGAGTGGCTGAACTGGAGGAGCTAAGGGAGATAGACAGGTACATAGATGAGACTTTCCGGGACACAGGAGAACGGTCCCACCCTCGGTCTGACAGCCTCTATGCTGTTGAGGAGGATGAAAGTCTCAGGGAAGGAGAACATCCAACTGGAGCAAAGGAAAACGATCCCATAGTTGGGACCCTCCTTCCAAATGAGGTTGTGGTATCCTCTTGCATTGAGGATACCTCTCCAGGGGAGGGAACTCCAGTCATTAGGAAAAGGCAGGTGTTAGTAATGGGCGATTCAATCATTAGAAACATAGATAGCTGGGTTTGCAACAACCGGGAGAACCGCATGGTGACTTGCCTGCCCGGTGCGAAGGTTGCGGATCTCTGGAGACATCTAGATAGACTTATGTGTAGTGCTGGGGAGGAGGTGGTCATGGTACATGAAGGTACCAATGACATAGGGAAGGATAGGAGAGAGGTTCTGGAGCCAAATTTAGGCTGCTAGGTAAAAGATTGAAACCCAGGACCTCCATGGTAGTATTCTCTGAAAGGGGAACTACATAAAAATGCGGAGGTTAGTTAAACAGAAATTAAAAGGCACCGTGCCAAAAGTGAAATCCCTGCAAGCTGCATAGAGGCTCAACTGAAATGTATAACCCAAATTGAAAAACATAAGAGAACAAAAAAAGTGCCACCGTGGATAAACAACAAAGTAAAAGAAGCAGTGAGAGGCAAAAAGGCATCCTTTTAAAAGTGGAAGTTAAATCCTTAGTGAGGAAAATAGAAAGGAGCATAAACTGTGGCAAATGAAGGGTAAAAATATAATTATGTAACCCTTCTGCCAGGTGGAGCCAGCAGCAACTAGGGCCAAGTTCAATATCTGGTGGTTCCTTTCCATTGATACAACACAGAGCCAGCTCGAGCCCCCGCCCAGTAACCTGGGAAAATTACACACCACCCCTGGGCACCTCTGAGAGGCAATACTTCCCCACTCGCAAGCACAGAGTCTGAGTGTAGAAAAGAAACTTTTAATTAAAGAAGGAAAGTAACTCAGCGTTAATGTGGGAAAACACCACAAACAGGGTTCATAAACATTAACCATGAGTAAAAGACCCACCTCCAAGTAGGTTGGGCAGTGTCCTTTTCCCCTCAGGTTTTTAAGTCCAACAACACAAAAGTCCTTTTCACATGCCCGACCCTTTTCTGCACCCCACTCACAGTTGCTGTCCTTGGCCAGTGCAGACTCAGAGTTCAGAGGTGCATCTGCAGAGTTCATCTCCCCACCTGAGTGGGCTAAAGAGGTATCTTACTCTCTCCGCCGCTCAGGCACTCGCCCGCCGTCCCTCTCTGCTGGCCTCTCCTGCTGGATGCCTGCTCACCGCTCTCACCGCACCTCTCCACCAGCCGCCCTGCTGGCTGCTCATCAGCCACTCATTCACCAGCTGACTGTCAGTTGCCTTCTGCTGCCACCTGCCTCTCTTCTGTGACCTCTGCACATCAGTTTCTTAGTAATTTTCAGCTCTTAGCAGGCAGGGCAGAAACACAGTCCTACCACAACTGATTTTAGCTCTGATTGGGCATTTAAAATAACAAAGGGGCTCCTAATGAAACCTGTTTAGCTCTATTGTTTGAACAGTGGGAAGGAACAGGTTAAACCAGTTAAGGGAGAACCCTTGAGGGTATGCAGCTTCCTGGCTGGGGATACCCATACCCATCCCTCTTACTTCCACAGGGCTCTGAAATTCGAGCCCCTGCTTAACAAGGTTCTTTCAACTGAGGGAAGCTCCTGTATTCCTACAATAATTAAAACATTGGTAACCATATTTCACTCCTCCTGCATTTAGTACTAAGGTCATTTGTACCCAGCACCAGCCAAAGTTGATCCTTTGACACAGTGGTAAGTGATGAATATGTAAACAGAGCAGGAGAAAACTGTATTTACATAAACACACCCATAGTCTCTTCCCCTCCCAGCTAGTTGTCAGAGAAGCATTCATTCAGACCCTGCTTACAATTAGGAAGGCCAAAAAAGAATTTGAAGAACAGCTAGCCAAAGACTCAAAAAGTAATAGCAAAAAAAATGTTTTAAATACATCAGAAGCACAAAGCCTGCTAAACAACCAGTGGGGCCACTGGACGATTGAGATGATAACGGAGCACTCAAGGATGATAAGGCCATTGCAGAGAAACAAAATGAATTCTTTCCATTGGCCTTCACAGCTGAGGATGCAAGGGAGATTCCCAAACCTGAGCCATTCCTTTTAGGTGAGAAATCTGAGGAACTGTCCCAGATTGAGGTGTCATTAGAGAGATTTTGGAACAAATTGATAAACTAAACAGTAATAAGTCATCAGGACCAGATGGTATTCACCCAAGAGTTCTGAAGGAACTCATATGTGAACTTGCATGACTACTAGCTGTCCTTTCTCACCTATCATTAAATCAGCTTCTGTACCAAATGACTGGAGAATAGCTAATGTGGCACCAATTTTTTAAAAGGGCTCCAGAGGTGATCCTGGCAATTACAGGCCGGTAAACCTGACTTCAGTACCAGACAAACTGGTTGAAACTACAGTAAAGAACAAAATTTTCAGACACATAGATGAACATAATTTGTTGGGGAACAGTCAGCATGGTTTTTGTAAAGGGAAATCATGCCTCACCAATCTACTAGAATTCTTGGAGGTGGTCCACAAACATGTGAACAAGAGGGATTCAGTGGATATAGTGTACTTAGATTTTCAGAAAGCCTTTGACAAGGTCCCTCACCAAAGGCTCTTAAGCAAAGTAAGCTGTCATGTGGTAAGAGGGAAGGGCCTCTCATGGAATGGTAACTGATCAAAAGATAGGAAACAAAAGGTAGGAATAAATGGTCACTTTTCAGAATAGAGGGAGGTAAATAGTGGTGTCCCCCAGGGGTCTGTACTGGGCCCAGTCCTATTTAACATATTCATAAATGACCTGGAAAAGGAGGTAAACAGTCAAGTGGCAAAATTTGCAAATGATACAAAACTACTCCCAAACTGATATGCTCCAGTGTATGGTTGAGCTGCAGGAAAGGCAGCAGGAGCAGAGACTGCCGCTACAGCCCCTGTGTAACCAACAGCCCTCCTCCCCAAGTTCCATAGCCTCTTCACCCAGATGCCCAAGAACACGGTGGGGGGGCCTCCGGCCACCCAGTCACTCCACCCCAGATGATTGCCCGAGCATCAGAAGGCTGGCCTTCAATAAGAGTTAAAGTTTTACACTGCAGTGTGTCCTTTTCCTTCCCTCCTCCCCCACTCATCCCGGGCTACCTTGGCAATTATCCCCCTAGTTGTGTGATGAATTAATAAAGAATGCATGAATGTGAAGTAGCAATGACTTTATTGCCTCTGCAAGCGGTGCTCGAAGGGGGAGGGGAAGGTGGGGTTTTTGGTTTACAGGGAAGTAGAGTGAACCAGGTGGGGGGGTGGGGCGGAGGGTTCATCAAGGAGAAACAAACAGAAGTCTCACACCGTAGCCTGGCCAGTTACAAAACTCATTTTCAAAGCTTCTCTGATGCGCACCGCGCCCTGCTGTGCTCTTCTAACCGCCCTGGTGTCTGGCTGCGCGTAATCAGCGGCCAGGCGATGTGCCTCAACCTCCCACCCCGCCATAAATGTCTCCCCCTTACTCTCACAGATATTGTGGAGTGCACAGCAAGCAGCAATAACAATGGGGATATTCTTTTCGCTGAGGTCTGAGCGAGTCAGTAAGCTGCGCCAGCGTGCTTTTAAATGTCCAAATGCACATTTCACCACCATTCGGCACTTGCTCAGCCTGTTGTTGAACAGGTCCTGACTACTGTCCAGGCTACCTGTGTACGGCTTCATGAGCCATGGCATTAAGGGGTAGGCTGGGTCCCCAAGGATAACGATAGGCATTTCAACATCCCCAATGGTTATTTTCTGGTCCGGGAAGAAAGTCCCTTCCTCCAGCTTTTGAAACAGACCAGAGTTCCTGAAGACGCGAGCATCATGTACCTTTCCCGGCCATCCCACGTTGATGTTGGTGAAACGTCCCTTGTGATCCACCAGGGCTTGCAGCAGCATTGAAAAGGTGGCTGTGCATCAGGGAGAAACACAAACAACTGTCACACAGAATGGCCCCCACCCAAAGTTTAAACTCAAAACCCTGGGTTTAGCAGGCCGTTGATTTCACGGAGGGAGGGGGAAGCAAATGAATACAGAACAAATCTATTTTTTACATCTTAAGCTGGCAGACGACGGTGCAGCATGACTGATAGCCCTCGGCATCTTCTGGATGCTTGGCAGAAAATACTGGGCGCTTGGCAGAAAATAGCATACTATGACTGATAGCCATCATCGTCGAGACTGCCCAGGTGCCCATGATTGACAGCCACTGCAGTACTATGACGACGGATACCAGTCGTAATATACCATCTTCTACCAAAAGGCAAGGGGCTGCTGTTGTGTGCAATGCAGCCCCACGTCTGCCAGCACCCAGATCGCCGATGAAGGCTACCAGTCATACTGCACCGTCTACTGCCAAAAGGCAATTAGCTGCTGCTGTGTAGCAATGCAGTACCACGTCTGCCGGCACCCAGAGGATATATGGTGACGGTGAGCTGAGCTGAGCTGAGCGGGCTCCATGCTTGGCGTGGTATGTTGTCTGCACAGGTAACCCAGGTAAAAAGGCACGAATCGATTGTCTGCCGTTGCTCTGACAGAGGGGGAGGTGCCTGACGACATGTACCCAGATCCCCCCGCGACACTGTTTTGCATCATTCAGGCATTGGGATCTCAACCCAGAATTCCAATGGGCGGCAGAGACTGCGGGAACTGTGGGATAGCTACCCACAGTGCAACGCTCCGGAAGTCGACGCTAGCCTCGGTACTGTGGACGCGGTCCGCCGACTTAATGCACTTAGAGCATTTTATGTGGGGACACACACAATCGGCTGTATACAACCGATTTCTATAAAACTGCCTTCTATAAATTCGACCTAATTTCGTAGTGTAGACATACCCTAAGACTGGGGCTACATTCAGGCTCTGGAGACTTAAAACACCTGAATACAGCTGGATTCCCTCACAGCAGTCTACTGTGTGGCCAGGAGGTGGTGCTCAGCTGGGATCTTTGGCCGTATGAACAGTGATTCTGGAAAACTTTCCACCCCTTGCATAGTTCATTTAAGGGCAAGATGGAAACACAGTCCCTGTGCTCAAGACAGCACAGGAACTGCTCCCACACTAATTTGCTCAAGGGATCAGGAAGAAAAAGGGCCATGGTTCCAACTATCCACACACCAACTGGTGTGTCTGGGTGCATGCGTTGGGGTGACCAACCCCACAAAGAGATAACATCATAGGTGTGGCCCAATGGCTTGGGTCAGGAGATCTATAGGTTCTGTTCCCAGATCTGTCTTGACTTGCTGTATGACTTTAACTTCTCTGTGACTTGCATTCCCTATCTATAAACTGAGGGCAGTACTTACATCTTTACACAACTTTGAGACATGTGGAAGAAAAGTATTCTAGAAATGCTAAATCTTATTTTTATCTGCTGTGTTTCCTGGGAATGCCTCCTTATGCAGTCCAGCACCTCACCAAATTCAGGGTTGTATCTAAATAGCATAATCTAGGCCTTGGTAACTTTTATGTTCACATTAAGCCTTTCCCTTTTCCAGAAACCCTTAGATTCTCCTCATGTTTGTTTGAACATCTCAAGCAATCTGTCTAATTGGCTATCCAGACACTGCATTCATCCAAAAGTAAGAGATAGTCAAAACCAAACAAGCATTAGTTCTGAAAAAAACTTTACATGTTACTAGAGATAAGCATTAGGAGTGCATTTAGTGACATTCATATTATGAGACATTGCAGTTAATTTTTCAAGTTTTCTGGCTTCTCTAAGCTTTTTTTCTCTGACAACTCAATAGCTAATTTAACAAGTATGTTTTTATTAATTTGTTCATTTATCTCATACTTGATGTGTTCTAGGCCCTTTACAAGCAAAAGAAAAGGCAAGTTCCTGCCCCACTGGGCATATAAACTAATTAGACAACAATCAAAGAATAATGGATGGGATGCTACAAAAAACAAGTTAATGTGTAGTGATGTTATTTAATACATGTTTACTTATTTTGTTAACATTTCTGCAAGGGGAATGCTAAGGCTTATAGGTCCCAAGGGAGAAGGAAGACTTCAGGGGTGACTTAAATTAATCATGGCAGACTGGGGCAAAAGGGCAATTCCAAGCGTGGGGACGATGTGGAAGAAAGCTGAGAGATGCAGTGTGGTCACCTCCCAGCATTTTATCATGGGTCGTGCAATAGTTGGTGTTTTTATAGTATTATATTGGAAAGGTGAACATTGGCTCCCTACTTGCTCAATGACCCAAGTGGGGAGGAGATTGCACAAATCAAGGCAAGGGATGATTAAGCCCTTGGACCTGGTTTAGCATGTGAATAGAGAGGAGTTAACTGTTTCTGGAGATGTTCTAGAGAAATTAGCAACATAATTGATCTGAGGAGGAGGGGAAAGGGGCGTCAAACATTGCATTGAGGTTGTGAGCTTGTAGGACCTGGATTATAAAATAAATTGCGTGAAATTGCAGAAAATAGTATTCTGTAAGAATCTGAAAGAATAATAAAGTTTTCAGTAGTAATGGAGAAAAATGGCGATGGAGTCTAAAGGCTTTTAATGTACCTACAAAGGTGTCCTCAGGTTAAAAATCAACCTCCTGAAGTCAGCAGAGCAAGTATTTCATATGTGATCTGGATTTCACCTGGCTAGTGTACATCTGGTTCTCTCCCTGTCACTCAGTGGATAAGTAAACAAGATGATAAAGCTGAACACTTTTCCTAGATGAAATATTACAATGGGACAAAAAAGAAAGAGTTGAGTCATTCCTGACTAAACCAGAGGAATAATCCTAGAAGAATCTAGTATGCCACTTGATACAAAATGACACAGACTTATGATTAAATTAAACTGTAAAATAACATTTTTATTGGGGGAAGTTTACAAGGAAAGGAGGAGCAGACTGTTTAGGCTATGAGTGCTGGAGCACCCTTTATGAGAAGAGAGGAAAGGATGGAGAGAAAGTAAAGATGTGCATAGTTCTAACAGCAGAAACAAGTACTGTATTTAATCATGTTCCTACATTTATTCTATTTCCCTGGCAGAAAAGTGGGACATGAATGGATGGAAAATTCCTTTCAAGATCCAGGTGTTTGAGGGAATTTTATGGGCCAAGAATGACCCCAAGGGATGTCTTCAGTCTTATCATGGCCCAAATGTCAGTACCACAAGCGTGTCAGCTCTTTCTCCCATTTCCAATGCTGCAGATTACAACATAAATCTACATTGCTGATGGTAGGTGTGCTCTGAGTCGAACTCTCCTCAAATGATTCACCAAATTATTTTCTTATAATGCAAATAGAATGATAATTAATATTAAAATTGTATAATTATAAAAATATTATCCCATTAGTATTAACTGGAGTTATATGTACAAGAGAAAAGGAGAATGTATGGTCCTCCTAAAAGGATATTTATAGACAATGGGAGAAATTTTCAAAAGCACCTCAGTGACTTAAGAACACCAGTCCTATTGAAAGTCACGCCAATTATTCTTTTCCTCGCAGTTGTGGTTTGGGTAAAAGTGGGAGAAGCCCATCTAGTTAAGACATTATAGTCTGACACTTACAAAAGAATACTTAGGGAAAGCAAATCTCCAAATTGTATGAAGGAAAACAGTCTTTCACAGTCAGTCACCACCAGAAGCAACTGATCCATAACCCACAACCCAAGGAGTATGATGTGTTTACTTGCCCATGGATTTATTGCATATTCCATAGAAAATTGATTAGAATTTCCCTTTTGTAGACAAAACATTTCAGATTATCTCATTTATTCTAGCAACAAAAATAACAATTTCATATTTAGCCTGTCATACAAAATGGTCTGAAAGGGCTTTACAGATCTATAAAACAATCCAGAAAAAGCTGTGCGAAAAGACAAAAGAAAACAAATAGGTCTTCCTTGATTCTTTAGCTGGAATTTAAAGACATACCACTCTGCTTTCCAAACCACATTTTATTCTTTTCAAAGTATTTGGAAGATGCAAAATGACATGTTGCTTCTGGATGTGATATTGCTTTTATAGGGATTTACTTGATATTTTTTTCTTTTGCCTGATCTTCTAAGGTTTAGCAATTCACCCTGCTCACTCCATTCCAAATTCTAATGAAAACCTAATATGGTAAAGTTTTAGAGCTTGGAATACCTAGTAACATTTTTAGAATGTTTACAATGCCATTTTTTCTGATATTGTACTTTTAAAAAAGTGTTGGTCCACAGATGGTAGCAATATACAGAATCCCTTTGCAAAAGCAATCATGTAAGTTAATTGATCAATACTCCAGATAATTTCAGGTGCAGAAATATTGAATGTGAACATGGAAAAATGTGCTCTTATTTCATACATAACTTTTCACTGCTATAGTATTGTACAGGGTGTTTTTCACAATACTATTAAATCCAGCAAGTATTTCAAAATAATTAATTCCATTACCTCATTCACTTGTATTTATTATTGACTAAATTGTGCCTTTATGCATAGGAAGGAGAGATGCAGAGCTGAACAGTTCCAGGAGTAACATCAGGAGGCAAACTCTCATCCCTTATATGTTCCTCCTGTCCCCAGGGACTACCCAGTGGAATTGAACTCTATCTCACGTGCCCAAATAAAACAGTTGGCTGCTAGAATCAAAGTTAGGGTAAATATTCCTTTGATGCTGGGGTGGCCTCTTTGGGGGGAAGGTTGGTGTCAGGACTGGGGAAGAGCAGTAGTAATGCTACAGGATGGGGGTGTGGCATGCTAAATAGGGGCTTGTTGCTGATTGGAGGTGGGTGCTGTTGGTGCTGCAGCTTCTTATATGTTTCTTTTGCCCTGTCCTCCAGCGCCCCACACTGTTCTTGGGGAAGGAAAGGCACCACCCATAGATGGTAAGGAGCCGGCTGCATATTGTGAGCAAAGGGGATTATACCCTGAGTGTCTTACAAACCATTATCCTGCAACAATCAAGACTATGTTGTGATTCCTCTTCATCCTCTTTTATTTCTTCTCTCCTTCTCTCCTCTGCACCTATGTCTCTCTTCCCTCTTGTCTTCATCTTTCTCCTCCAATGCCACCTCTAGCTCCTTTGTTGCTGTTCCATCATGACTATGGGAAACTTACGGAGAACGAATCTTAAATCATGCTTTTGTGACCAGGGACCTCTTGGAGCCAACCAGCAGAAGGCACAGAGGTGCATAGGTTTACAGGGATCCCCTGGGTCTCGTCTTGACATAACAGTTTGTCAAAGAGTGTCATGTAAAGCCTCCACGGAAAGCCGGTGTCACACTGATCATCATAATCATTGCAAAATGTATGTATGGATAATAGGCAGGGAGTTGTGTATATATACCGAAAACTATGCTCTTAAGCTCTCTGAATTGAAGCTGGTCACCAGAAGGTGCTAAGATGTTTTTTCAGGTAGGCGACTCATATCTACCTCTCTGGCTATATGTGAATTGAGTACTGTATGATTCACAATGCATGCCTGTTTACATACTGAGCAAAATGCTAATCAAGAGATTGTGGAGCCTCCAGGGGAGATTCTCTACAGGAAAAGATAAGCAGCAGGAGTTACCCTGTTTACAAGTGAAGACAATGGATCATTGGAACTATATCTGGGGGTACAGAGGTACACCCTGCTTTGCTACACCTAGGGGACAAGCTGCCAGTTGGCTTGTCTTTTGAATGGAGGATCACAGCCAATCTGGCTGTTTAATTCTGGAAAAGAGTCTTTGGGTGAGGTAGCTTTTGTGAGACAAGAGAATGTCTTCTTAGCTAAGTTTAGGCCCTAGAAAGTGTGCTATGACTTTATTTTATATGTAATCATTCATTTCCATGAATTCTGCTTGCTTCTTCTCAAATCTCTATTATTTGTTAAACAAACTTTTTATACTTGTTTTCATTGTAAACATGTCTAAGAGCTGTGCATTGAGCACAGAGGTGGTGCAGAGGTGTAACTGGTAAGCTGAAGTGTACTGTTCCTTTGGGAATAGCGGATCTGTGAATTCTGTGAGTGTCAAGTGGGGCACAGAGTGCTCGGGGGGTTGGAGGGTGCCTACTGCTTAGTTCCAGGGGAACAGCAAAGCCTGCGTAGGCTGAGCGGGGAGTGCTTGTGTTGCCTGAGTCCGGTGGAGTCGGGGAGCTGACCTCTGGCAGGCATACACAAGGCTTCCTTACACTAAGGGCAGGTGGTAGTGAGGTGCCTCACAGCCCTGCGTGCCCCCAGGAAGCATAGATGACTGGGAGGGCACAAGCTAAAGGGGAGGACACGTGACCACCCCACATATCTCCCCTGCCCAGTGAACCCTCCCGCCCTCTTATCAGCCTGAGGCCGCAGCACTTTCCCCACCTTAGCTGCGGGGCTCTCTGTCCTTCTCTCCCTGCTTCCCCGCCACCCCGCACATTTGGCCACCCATCCTGGAAGAGGACCTCCTGAACGCTAGGGCTACCTATGCATACAAAACTCTGTGTACGTTCTCTTATGCATTCAAACGACAGAATTTATATGTTCAAATCACATTGGCATGCGCAAATGGGTTTTGTGTGAATCATTTGTATGCCCAGGTGATTTGCGCAGGCAGGAATGGATGCTGGGATGGGACCCCTTTGAAGACTTGGCCCAATTGGGTCAAAAATGAGATAAACTAGGTTACAACGGAATGCTTGTTCATTTATTAGTATTCTGAGTCAAATCTGAATATCCTACATGTATCTGCATGTCTCTGCGGAACCTAAAAATCCCACAAAATGAAATTATTCAAAATGTCACTTTAGGCACTCATCACCATCAAATTACTTCCAAGATTTTAACATAAAGCAATTAAACATAATCAAAGGAGTTTCCTGTAGGTCTTATTTCTGTATAAATGAACAGTTGCAAGTATAATTTACTATATCAGAGCTTATGCTTAACTAGACTTTGTGGATGATTTCTAAAATGCAAACTTTCTAATGAAAAATTACATTTATAAATTAAACAGTTTAAAGGTCTGATAAAGTTGCCATTGAAATCAGTGGACAGACTCCCACTAACTCTGGTGGGTTTTGGATTAAGCCCTAACAGACGTCTTTCTTTATAGGCTGAATCCAGCTTCCATTGGAAATAATTAAAAAGCTCTCAATGACAGCCAGATCGGGCCCTCTGTGTGTACTTGATTTATTGCTGTTGCTGTAAATTATAGTGTCATTTCCTCTGAAGTCCTTTTATCTCTTTGCTGATTTTATTCCGTGGTCACTGACACTCAGTGTGACTGTATAATCTGTCATTTGAGAAACTTCACCATTTCAGTATGTTTAAGGCAAGTCTTCTTTAAATCAATGATTTTTTTAAAAGTCCCATTCTCCTATATGGGCCAGGTTCCCTAGCTGGGTTTATGATGTACCATGATGGTATTTTTTTCTACCAACTTTCCCAGGGATTGAGTCATCCTGAATTTGAATAACAGGGTAATGGAGATTCAATCAATACTTCATTTCTGAAACTATTATATAGTCTAATATATTACTAAACAATATTATTCCTGATATTATGTCCTGGTGTTCTTTTTTGGCCCAATCCAAAGTTCATTAAAGATAATAGGAGTTTTTCCATTCACTTAAATGGATGTGATTCAAACCCTTTGGCAATATTATACTATTGCTAATAGTTATTCATTGTTACACCTTGCATCCATGATCAGTTCTCTCTTCCCTTCCTCCAGTACCCACCAACATTTGTAATCTTGTGATACTGTCTCTAGTTCTGGTGTCCACACTTCAAAAATGATGTTGATGAGTTGGAAAGGTTCAGAGAAGAGTTTCGAAAATATCTTGTTCTGGGAAATCTGCCTTATAATGAAAGACTAATTAAGATCAATCTATTTAGGTTACCCAAGAGACAGTTAAGAGATGGGTTGTTCACAATCTACAAGTACCTACATGGGAAAAAGATTTCTGAGAGTAGATGGCTCTTTAATCTAGGAGAAAAAGACATAACAAGATCCAGTGGTTGGCACCTGAAACTAGAGGAATTCAGATTAGAAATAAGGCACAGATTTTTAATGGGGAAGGTAATTAACCATTTGAACAATTTATCTAGGACAGGATGGATTGTCCATCACTTAAGTCTTTAGACCAAGACTAGATATCTTTTTAAAAGATATGCTATAGCTCCAGCAGAAGTTATGTACTTGATGAGGTGAGGGTCTATGGCCCATATTAAGTAGGTCAGACAAGATGATCAAAAAGTTCCCTTCTGGCCTTAAAATCTCTGAATCTCTTTATGAATCTATCCCCTTCATGTAGGTATTCTTTCTTCTTTCTCATACTCTTCATATTTGTATGCAGACAAATTACTTTTGAAAGGGAGAAGTAGCCTTATTTTCAGAAGATGGGGGTTCTGCCCTTTCATGAATTAAGTTCTTTTCAAGTCTCCCAAGTTGGGCACCCAAAAATGTAGGCACCCTTCACAAATTTCAAAATCTTCATCCAGATTTCAAATCTTCATTCAGATACTCCAACGCTTTTGTGGATCAGCACACAGAGGGATCTGTAACACATATTTACTTGTGGGTTACTCTTGCAGGAATAAAAGGATGATTTAATGCTATTTGTGAAGAACACTGTACAAACATATTCAGCTATTCTTATTTGGAGAAAAATTGCATATACTTACACTATAAGTCAAAACACTTAGAACAATTAAATTGCAATTCATTATCTATTTGCATGTTGACCTTAAATTTATTCTTAAGTTTTCTATCTAGGTTTGCCTTCAGTCAAATACTAAATTCGAAAAGGTGTTTATTTTATTTATCTTTATTTTAGGTGTTTCTCTCAGATCTCCCAGAACGGCTTTTAGTGCTTTATGGCTCGGAGAAAAATTGGGTGTAATATTTGAAGTAAGTGTGAGGACGAACAGTGCAAGAAAAGTGAGTAACCCAACTTGTTGTGCTAAAAATTTGTAATACCAGTGAACATTCAATACTAGCAACTTTAATGTACAAGTGATGCAAAGAATTTTTGTGGGTGGAAAAATCTGAAAGAAGAGATCAACCAAGAGTGTCATGGGCATTGAGAAGCTTGGTAAAGGTCCAGATTTCAAACAGATACTTAACTACATTCTTCAGATATCTCTGAGAACCCCAGTTGCACTTCAGGCAGAAATGGTATGCTGATTGTGCTAGTATCATTTCTAAATGGAATGTGGCCAGGCTTCTTTAAGCTAAACACTGGCAGGGAAACAATCCTGTCATTAAATGTCCTTGTCATATTTGCCTTAATTTCTCTGATTGGATGCAGATGTTGCTTTGGAGAGTGTGTTAGTGCCTTAATCACTTTAGTTACCATCAGTTCACACTCAGTTCATAACGGCAGAATTATTGAGCAAGTGACTAGTTCATCATCACTGTGGATCTTTTCAACATCAACTTATATTTCCTCTATTTCACTATCTTCTGGGCAGTTTTCTACTTAGCAAATTAACTTTAAAATGGTTTCAGGACTAAAAAAAGTGGCTAAGATATATTACTTGGGTCACTCTTTATTTCAACATTAGATTAACCTTTCATGGATTAGAATGGCCTGTCTATGGAAGTAAGGTGAAACCAACATTGTTCTTCAGCTCCGTCAGAGCAAATTCAAGGTAGTAAAACTTACTAACATATGGACATTATTTTGTGATATGTTGCTATGAAAATCCTAAATATGTGCACTTAATATGTATATTAAATACTAAAGTCAACATAATTAACCAGAGCACGGGGTTGCATCCCTGACCATTTTGGCTAATACCGGTAGATAAATTCATGGAGGATGGGTCCATCAGTGGGTAATTCATTTTTGAATCCAATTATACTTTTGGCCTTCACAACATCCGGTGGCAACAGGTTATATAGGTTGAGTGTGCGTTGTGTGAAGAAGTACTTCCTTTTGTTTGTTTTAAACCTTGGTTCTTTTGTTATGTGAAGGGGTAAATAACACTTCCTAATTCACTTTCTCCATATCATTCATGATTTTATAAACCTCTATCATACCCCCCTTAGTCATTTCTTTTCCAAGATGAATAGCCCCAGTCTTTTTAATCTCACTTCATATGGAAGCTGTTCCAGACCCTTAATAATTTTTGTTGCTCTTCTCTGTGCCTTTTCCAATTCTAATGTATATTTTTGAGATGGTGCAACCAGAACTACACACAGTGTTCAAATTGTGGACGTAACATGGATTTACATAATGGCATTATGATATTTTTGGTCTTATTTTATATCCCTTTCTTAATGATTCCTAACATTCTGTTCACTTTTTTGACATCAATTGCTCACTGAGAGGATGTTTTTAGTGAACTATCCACAATGACTCCAAGATCTCCTTCTTGAGAGGTTACAGCTAATTTAGACACCATTATTGTGTATGTATAGTTGGGATTATGTTTTCCAATGTGCATTACTTTGCATTTATAAACATTGAATTTTATCTGCCATTTTGTTGCCCAGCCACCCAGTTTTGGGAGATCTCTTTTTAACTCTTCACAATCTGCTTTGGACTTAACTATCCTAAGTAGTTTTGTATCATCTGCAAACTTTACCACCTCAGTGTTTACCCCTAAATCCAGATATGAATATTTTGAACAGCACTGCTTCTAGTGCAGATTTCTGGGGAACACCACTATTTACCTCTCTCCATTCTGAAAACAGGCCATTTATTCCTACCCTTTGTTTTCTGTTTTTTAACCAGTTACTGATCCATGAGAGGACCTCCCTTATTATCCCATGACTCCTTACTTTGATTAAGAGTCTTTGGGGAGGGATCTTGTCAAAGGCTTTCTGAAATTCCAAGTATGCTATAGTCACTGGATCACCCTTGTTCACATGTTTGTTGACCCCCTTGAAGAATTCTAATAGATTTCTGAGGTATGATTTTCCTTTACAAAAGCTGTGTTGACTCTTGCCTACAAAACATGTTCATCTATGGTCTGGTAATTCTGTTCTTTACTATAGTTTCAACCAATGTACCTGGTACTGAAGTTAGGCTTACTGGCCTTTAATTGCCAGGATTGCTTTTGGAGCTTTTTTAAAAAAAATGGTGTAATATTTGCTATTCTCCAGTCATCTGGTACAGAAGCTGGTTTAAATGATAGGTTATTACAGACTACAGTTAGTAGTTCTGCAATTTCATATTTGAGTTCATTCAGAACTCTTGGGTAAATACCATCTGGTCCTGGTGACTTATTACTGTTTAGTTTATCAATTTGTTCCAAAACCTCCTCTAATGACACCTCAAACTGGGACAGTTACTCATATTGTTACCAAAAAGAATGACTCAGGTGTGGGAATCTCCCTCACATCCTCTGCAAAGAATTCATTTAGCTTCTCCACAATGGCCTTGTCTTCCTTATGTGCTCCTTTATCACCTCAGTCGTCCAGGGGCCACAGTGATTGTTTGTCAACTTCCTGCTTCTGATGTACTTAAAAAAAAATTGCTATTAGTTTTTGAGTCTTTTGCTAGTGAGTCTTCAAATTCTTTTTTGGCCTGCCTAATTATACTTTCTATTTTCCTCAGTAGGATTTGATTTTCAATTTTAAAAGGATTCCTTTTTCCCTCTAACAACTTCTTTTAATCTGTTTAGCCATGGTGGCATTTTTTGGTCCTCTTATTATTATTTTTAATTTGGGATCTATATTTAATTTGAGCACCTATTGTGGAGTTTTTAAAAAGTTTCCATGCAGCCTGCAGGCTTTTCATTGCAGGAGATTTGTTGTTTAAAGGTTTGTATGTAAGATTCTCTCCTAAAATACTTTGTAGACATTGTACCAGATCCTCAGGTGGGGTAACTGAGTGTAGTTCCATTGACTTCAACAGATTATTAAAGCAACAATTTTAATAATGCTATGTATTTATATAATCTTTGTATTTTTCAAGAAAAACTATACTGCACACTGCTTTCTCCCTGGAATAATTCTTTCTGTAACACTAAGACACTTGGGTTCAAATCACATTAAACAACATTATTATTGTTCTCCTTTCTAATAATAACAAAAAGGTTGGCTTCCAGGGAGGAGCAGAAGTTGTAATTGCATGCTATGGTAATTTGGCAGTCTTTCTGGAAAAAAAGAAACTACTATACACAACTTAAAAAGCCACAGTTTCAAAAACTTAGCTTATTTCTGAGTCTGAGACACATAACTTTGCCAGCCTAGGGAAGCATCAGATTTTTGTATGTGTGAGCCTTATGGCCAGAAGTCCTAGAGTAGTGAGCCCCCTGTTAACACCTATTGGTGAATAGGGAGAAGAGTGGTCCAGAGATCTCCAGATGCATAGGGGGCAGCATAGAGAAAGAAGTCCCTTGCCGGTATCTGTTGGTGAGCAAGGGGAAATGATTGAGTGGGCCAGGCACTGTCACAGTCTGGGGCATTTTGAGTTTGGGAGCAATAAAATGCTATTATCTTTGTTGGGAAATTAAAAGACAATAAAACTGCCCCGAAGTCGCTATAGTGAAGGGTCAGTTTACCCCAGTGGATAGGGCTAAAGGGAGAAGGGGAGGGAAAGGGCTCCTGGCTTTTTTTGTTTTTGTTTTTGCTGGGAGTGCATTTCTGGTGGTAAGGACTCTGTTAAGGGATTTATATACAACTGATCTCTCTCCAAAGAGTCAGCACAAAAGCACCTTCAAGACAATGGATGCTTTTGAGACAGCAGGTCTGAGCTGAGGCGGTTTTGAGCTGGTGAACAGGGCTAAGGCAGCTTTGAGACCACAGGCAGAGCTGAATTGAGGTGACACTGAGGTGGCTTGGGCTGAAGGTTTGAGGGACTCTGGTGTGGGCCTCCTTGCCCAGTAACCAAAGCTGGCATCACTTCAGCTGAGTCAGGTGATAAAACCCCCCGAGCAGCCCAGGCAGCCTTTCCCTTCAGGGCTAGATACTGACCTGCCAAAATTATTGGACTCCTCCAGCTCTGGACAGCAAATTGTAAGTGGGGGAAGCTGAGGAGGAGGGAAGTGGCTAAAGCTTATTGGCCACTCACAGCTGTGAAAGGAGTTTGCGGAGTGGAAGTCTTACGTAATAGATATTGTTGATTTATTAATTGCTGGCTTCACAACTTTATACTGTTGCCCCCACCCCCATTTTCCTACACAATAAAGTTCTCATTGTTTTAAACTCCTGGGCTCAGTGCTTGTGAGTGGGGAAATATTGCCTGTCAAGAGTGCCCAGGATGATGTATATAGTTTCACAGGTTTCTGGTTGGGAGCTTGAGCTGATATTGTTTCAATTTTCAAAAGTAATCCCATTAGAAAATTGAACCTAGCTCTTTTTTGCTGCCCCCAGCACCTGGCAGAAGGATTACATGTGCTTTAATTAGCTAGTATGTGTAAGTTCATTTATTTGTACACACAAAAATTGATCTTTCCAGAAGTAGGTAGAAAAGATCACCAAATTGAGCACCAACCATCAAAGAATTATAATGTTCAAATGTAGTCCAAGTTGTTGGAAGATAATTTATGGATGTTTTTCTAGTCCCTGAAATGCATAAATAGGCATAATTTTAGAAAGAATACCTGAGATGCTATTACTTTAAAAGTATGATTGAAACATGCCAATCTTAGAACCATTGATTTGGGGGATCAGTAAATTCTCCCCAAGTAAAAGGTGATGATACTGTTTATGAAGCTAGTTGCTCTCAGAAGTACTAAAAGCTATTCCTAACTAATTTTTGGTGCTCTTCCTCTTGGCCATGTCTTTCCTGCTGAAAAGCTAAGTAAAGCTTTCAGAAAAATAGGCATCTGCTCTTGCTTATTTGGGTTGTGTAACCCCCTTAATTTTTAAGCTAACAAAATTTAAACCCATTGTGGTTGGAAGGCGAGAACTCCTGACCAAATATTAGCCTATATATTAATGCTCCATATGCTCCTTGGCATTCAGTTTCACGTGAAACATAATCAGATTGGAACTCTTTCAACCTGGAATCCTCCCATCTGCTGGAACAGCCTTCTTCCCCCACTTAACTGCAACCCTAACCCTTTCTTTTAAACTGAGAGAAAGGGGCAATCTACCTCAGCCCCCTCTTGATCCTGTCCCCAGCCCATGCTCCCTTTGAATGCCCCGGGTGCATGGCAATGTGAGAGAAACAGAGTGAAGGATGACCACAGAAAACATTGACCTCCATGGCTGCCCACACTATACAGCCATGTGCACAGCTTCAGGTATCTTCCTGACATCAACGTCTTTCTCATTCCTTTCAGTTTCTTTACTTAAATACAAGAAGACAGGCCCCGGAGGACTGTGAATGACCTCTGAGTGTAACAATGGTATTGCAAGTAAGAAACTTATAAGTACTGCCTGGGTCCAGGCATGTGACATGGATTAGGAAAGGTTAAATCCTTGCCATGCAGCTGGGGTCAGTGTCCACTGACTCCAGTGGCTTCTGCTGTAGCTGACAACAAATGTTCAGTAGTCCCTAAGGCAGGGCCGGCGCTTCCACTTGGCAACCCTAGGTGGTTGCTTAGGGCGGCAGGATTTGGGGAGGGGGGGCATTTTGCCGTCCTCGGTGGAAATTTGGTGGCGGGAGGTCCTTCTGTTCCGGGTCTTCGGCGGAAATTTGGCGGCGGGTCCTTCACTCGCTCCAGGACCCACCGCCGAAGTGCCCCGAAGACGCGGAGAGAAAGGACCCTCACCTCTGAATGCGCAGAGAAGGAGCGCTGCCACCTTCGGCGGCAAAAACCTGGTGCCGCTCCTGCCCTAAGGAGTACTAAGCTCAACCCAGACCGTTGACATCAACACACATTAATATTACCTGGACAAATATGGGAGATGTATCATGAAGGCTAAATCCCTCCTTCCCCAGACTTTATTACAGCTCCCTTTTCTGTTCTAGATTCCTGTCTTTCACCCCAGCACTGAGATTTTGCCTCCATATTTGTCATTTTCACTGACACAGCTGTCACCCTACCTCTTCGTGTTCCCTCTATCAACTAAACCAAAATAGGGCTTCCCTCCTTTTTCAGGTCATAGGTGCAGTGGCTGATGAAATCTGTCTCTCTTTATTCCGGTTCCCTTTACACGTTTAGGAATTTTGGGAACCACTTCTCTAAGAAATAAACCATAACATGACCATTAGCACAGTCAGCTAGGCCTACAATCATCCCCTCTAGGTATATGAGACAGAAATCCTCTTCTCAGTAGACAGGATTTTAATTGGATTCACATAATTTCATTGCTTAATGTTTCCAATGTTTTCGAGATTGCTCATGTCTTGAGCTTCCCTCATAGCTATGGCGATCTATTGCATGAAGCAAGCAGAGTTCAAATTGAGTTGTCTGCAGTTTTCACTACATCATCATGAGGCTCCTCATTGTCTGTGGATGAAAATTAGATGATACAACTTTTCTTTATTCTTTTTTCATATCAAAGGCTCTTACCTATCCCTCAAAATTCTCTGGGGGCATAGTGTATCAGTGCCCCAAAACCTACAAGGCTTTGATAAGAATACTAATCTTGGATGGGGCAAACTTTCTCCAACTTATGTTTAAAAAAGAAAGCTCAGGACATGACATACTGAAATCTAAAATCCCAGTTCCTTTGCATCATAAACAGATTCTCAAAATAAGGGGAAACATTAACAACAAACAAAAAAATATATTTTTTACCAGATTTAAATGTTATTTGAGTAGTGTTACTATTATATAAATTATTCTAAAGGGACACTGACAAGATATTTTAATTACAGGTGCACAACAGTTGGTGTTTTATAAAATGAAGTCTTAATTTAGAAATTTTGCTGATTTTTTTTTTCATATTTTTTCCATATACCGAATTATTCAAAAAAGGTCAATAATTTATAGGTGCTATACATAAACAAAAGACGTCATTCATTGCCATAGCATGTGTGAAAAGTTGTTTTTTCCTCATCCATATAACTTTGCATATTGCCACAACAGTTTTTGAAAATACCAAATTTTACCTGTGGAACTTGTTGCCAGGGGATGTTGTGAAGGCCAAAACTATAACGGGGTTCAAAAAAGAACTAGATAAGTTCATGGAGGGTAGGTCCATGTATGGCTGAAACCTCATGCTCTGGGTGTCCCTAGCCTCTGTTTGCCAGAAGCTGGGAATGGGTGACAGCGGATGGATCACTCGATGATTGCCTGTTCTGTTCATTCCCTCTGAAGCATCTGGCATTGGCCACTGTCGTGAGACAGGATACTGGTCTAGATAGACAATTGGTCTGACCCAGTATGGCTGTTCTTATCGTCAGAGTTAATTTTCATGGACTAATTGAATTTTGCACTGTGGACTATAAATATATATAGCAGAACCCTGTTATACCCATCAACAAATAGGGAAGCCACAATAATACTGTCTGTTGAAGGATTACAGCAGAATTGGGATGGAATCAACATAATAAATATTCATCATCACAGTGCTATGAAATCATATTCACCACTGTGGATGGTGTAGAAAATATGGTGATCTGACTATTGGGACAAATCCTTCTAACAGTTTTGCAAGTGAGTAAGTTCACTTCTGAGTAGTCTCAGTGAAGCCAGTAGGATAACTCACATGAACAGTATGTCATGATCAGGCCCATTGTTTGGGATAGTTGATTGGCAGAAAAATGCCCAGTTGAATGGCAGACTTCAAATCATTTGCTGCTGTTTTGGGACACCAGAATTCTTCTCAAATCATTTGGCCCAGGTCTGGAACTAATCATGGAAAAAAACCTATGGTTCGTTCTTTATAATCTGATTTTTATAGGCTGTACTATTCTCTTGATGTGCAGAGAATTCACACACTTAACTTCTTCACATATTGAAAAGCAATAGTGCTGCTTTGTGTCCATGTAATTTGTGCTGTTTGCTGCCATGTCCACCTTGAGCTTCTATGGTGTTTTCTAATACTCTTTTTTATGAAAGTTGTTATTTGTATTATTATTAAAATTCATATTATTATTGCAAATATGATTGTGTCAAGCTATAAATTCCTCACCAATTTTTTAAAATCCCTCTGTGAGACAGAGTTGGAAATATATAAATGTTACATTTTATGTTTTTTTCCGTATTACGAAGTCTGCAGTTCTATTATAAACTGTCATCTGTAATATAATCAAAGGAAAATTGGTAGGAAACCTTACTGTAGTCCAAGGAGCATTCCTTTTTACATGAATTTACTGACTTTAACAGGATTTAAACTGCCTGGCTTGATTTGCAGCTTTCAGAAATTCTGGGAAAGACTGAGTCAGAAAAGGACTGGGATGTTTATGGGATGTCCCCTAAACTTACTTTTGTTTACAAGTGTGTATAATGTCATCAGAAATGCTTCCCCATTGAGTAGAAATCCTTCAATTGTTTTTTTTAAACAAGTCCACCTCCCCTCACTTCAATCCAGAGTTTCTGTTGCAATCTTTTCTATTGCTAGATAACACTATTGTCAGTTTCTAACTTAATAAACCAACAAGAAGAAAGCATAGATTCAATTAGTTTATTTCATGTCCCTTGATTTCTTTTTATTGCCTGCATTTCTGACACTGCATATTACTATTACTATTTATTTATTTATTATTAATTGTTATAATACCCTAGTCAAGAAGCAGGACTCCGTAGTGCTAGGCAAACACAAACAAAAAAGAGAATCTCTGCCTCTCAGAGCTTACAATCTATATACAAATAAAAAATGAGAGAGAACAGATGGAAGGAGGAGTGCAAGGAAACAACGGGACAATGTTGGTCAGCAGGATAGGCACTGCTTTCTGCACACCAGCAGCCTAACCATTGTCAAGTTTTTTTTTTCTAGGCATCCTTGCAAAGGAGAGTTTTAAGGAGGGTTTTGAAGGAGCATGATAAGGTAACTTTGTAGATGTTTACATGGAGCTCCGCCCAAGAATGAGGGGCACAGGAGAAAGCACAAAGTTGTGTGTTTGAAAATTTAACAAGTGGGCAATGATATGCTGTGGTCAACAAATAGAACAGAGCAATCAGCACTACATCTAAAACCAAAGCCACTGTTGCACATTGTTCTCATTAGTATTAGCACTTGTTTACATGAACATTTAGTTTGTGGCAAGTTGTGGGGTAAATCTACCCCGCACTAGCCTGACGTGAACTAACGTCCATGTTGACCCTGCTGCTGCGCACTAACAGTTCCCTAGTGCCCTTTGATCTATGCTACTCTGAAATGGGAGTAGATCAAAGCAGACTAGGGAACTGTTAGTGCACAGCAGCAGAGTTTATATGGACACTTAGTTCTGATCCTGCGAGCACTTCAGCACATACTTAACTTTAAGCACATGTATTGTCCAAATGGGTATTTGCAGGATCAGGGCCTTGGTGATCTCAGTGCAGTTCCTGGTGGACAGGTTTCCACACAAAAACTCCACCACCAAATGTATGGTATTAGCATAGAGGTCAAGGATATGGAGCTGGTTGGATAGGTTGTGAATCTTGAACTTCAGCAGTCTGTGCAGTGCCTGTTCTATGGATCAGTAAAGGATTTCATTCTCCAGGGCTGTCAATGTAACACAGCAGGACTGAGGTCTAAGGTGTTAATCCCAGTTGATTTTGTTTTGGGGAAATATTTTAATCCTTCCATTTCTAATAATTTATTTATAATTAGCTCTTGCAATCTTCTGCTTTTTTAATATCAATCTTTATTCTATTTATTTTACTTTGAATTATTATAATATTGTCTTTTTCCAGTCTTATAAATGACAGCAGCTCTGGCCTCCTCTGATTTTTTTTTTTAATTGCTAACACACACATTTTTAGTTTTATAAATTAGTGTATTTTGCCTTTTCTATTTTTTTTTATTCTTCTGGAACCTCCAGATTTCATTGTCTTTTTCCAAGTGGCATAATCAAAATTGCCAAATGTCTCATGCGGAATCACTTTCTTCTCAGTACAATGTATTTGTATTAGCCACATCGCACTTAAAATGGAAATTAGATTCCCATTTAAATCAATTTTCATCCCATTCCTCTATGTCCAAACAATCCCTTGAAATGTCATATACCACAGAAAAGTTATTGGATGAGATCCCGGTCATAGTTGTTCCCCTTTGTGCCACATTGGATAGGAAACTGTCTTAAACACCCATCTGGGGGTCCCTTTTATGTAGGGAATTCCTCAGGTGATGTAAAGGCAATGTAGCCTATTCTACAACACCCAGTCAAGTCCCCTCAAGCGTGGGGCAACTGTCACTGAGGGAAGCCTCAGGTACTGCCTAAAGGAATCTATAAAATCCATTTGTTTTGCAGAGCAGCATTAAGGGTGTTTAGGAGGGACTGAGGATCTGGCCAGGAATTAGCCTCTGGAAGTGGCAGTACATAGCCCAGGAGGAGCTTCAAGAGGAAATTATATCTCACAGAGCTGCAGTTCAGGGCAATACAGGGCTCCTCCTACCCCCATATTCTGGGTGTGGAAGTAAATCATGTCACACCTTTTTAGAATGCAGCTTACTTCTCCCACCACTTGCACCCAGCCAGTTACTTTGGCCCTGCTTGTACTGTGTGAACACCCATGCTCTTCTCCCTCTCCCTCTTCTACGGTTGGAGCCACAATCTGAGCAGTCAGGCAGGGGAATAAATGGGAGACCTTACTCCCGCTTACCCTATATGCAGCACAGCAAGGTCTAGGGATAACCTAGCCCTATATAAACAATATATACGATCAGTAATATAAAATATATGGTCATCTTTGCATAACAGCAGCAACAAAAGAACAAGGAGACAAAGTTAGGGTACCATGGGCAGTGTAAGTTGGATGGGTGATTGCGAGTGATGAATCAGTCTATATATGGCCCCCATCACTTTAGCATCTAAACTCCTAACAGACTTTCTAATATTTGTTTTTCAAAGTTTCTTGTAAAGGTACTGTCATACTGTTTGGCAGGCAGGGAGTTAGCTGGAGTTCTTTGAACTATGCTATCTGTGTTACTTCGTTTTAAAATGTTTTTGTTTGGGAATCTATGCTGTGCAATTTATATGTAATAAAGGTATGAGAAGACGTTTGCTAGTGCCAACTGGAGAAACAATAATCTAAAAACCCACTTTAAGATTTGCTACTCAGTTGTGTCCTTTTCAAACTGACAGACATTAAAAAAATTATTGGAGAAAAATCACATGAAGTTTGTGAAAGGAGTGATATGGAGATATTGGTCCTGTATTTGGTGGTAGTGGGTGTGTAATTTTCATCTTGTAAAGCTTGCACAGGAAAGCGAGGGTGAACAGTCCAACATCAAGTTCCTTTTCCATCACCTCTACTGTATCAATAAGACAATGTGGTGCAGCAGTGCCAGCAACATCTGCAAAAACCCAACAACTCACACTTCATGAAATGTTATAATGGAAAATAACATTTGTTCCAAACCCCCTTGAGGTTCTGGGGCTAATGCATTTTATAGCATGCAAGACCATTGTGGAAAGTCATAGATTTTGCAGTTGGTTGGTATAGCATGGAAAGCCAGATTACCACATACCAGTATGTATATTTTCCCTTGTAAATTTACCAAACATTCATGAACGTCTCAAAAAGCCAGGTCAGGCCACCACCTGCTAGAGGAAAGGGTTGGAGTAATGCATCTCACGTCACCGCAGACATGTGGTGTTTCTAAGTTCCCTGTTATGTAATTGGCTCAGTACTGGTAGACCCTTCCATCCTCTGTGGAGAAAGTTTCAGGATCACAATGTAAGTTAAGGAAGATTACTATTATCATGGCACCATGAAGAAATCACAATTAAAATCAGGATGGCCTTTGCACTAGGTACTGTGTGCTAGAGCTGGGTGAATATCAGACTTTTCAGTTCACTAGCAATTTCAAACAATTTTTAAAAAATAATTTCCGGTCAAACTCACTGATTTGTTTGAGCTGAAATGAAATGTTTCATTTCAATTCTGAGCATTTTTAACATGGTTTTTAATAAAACTGAAGGAAATTTAGAAACAAAGTCATTTTGAAATGAGAAATTGAAATTGTACATCTTGGTGAAAACGTTGAAACAAAACATTTCAGGTTTTCCGGAATTGTTGTTGTTTTGACACAATTATCTTCTCTCCCCCTCTACCCCCTGCAAAAAAAGGCCTGGCTCAAAAATTTCACCCAGCTCTGCTGTACACACAGTCGGAGATTCTGTCTGATTTTGATTGTAAACACTTCAAGGTAGGGGCTAAGGGTCGAGGGAGAAAAAGAAGCGAAATGACTTGCTGTAGGTAGGTCCAGCTCTTGCCCAAGGTCATTCAGCAGGTCAGTGGAAAAGCCAGGACTAGAATGCAGCTTTTGTCCTACCACAAGGCCCTGTCAACTGGACCATACTGCCTCTCTGGTGCTCCAGGTATATATCCTCACCCACTGGTTAAAAATGACCAGGCTTTGTGATATGTATTCAGTGGTGTTGTAGCCATACTAGTCCCAGGGTATTAGAGAGACAAGATGGGTGAGGTAATATCTTTTATTGGATCAACTTCTGTTGATGATGAAAGAGACAAGCTTACACAGAGCTCTTCTTCAGGTCTGGGAAACTTACTCAGAGTGTCCCAGATAAATATAAGGTGGAACAGATTGGCTAGCATAGATAACCCACTAACAACCCCCCCAGCTTCTTCCCCCTCTTTTTTCCCTCCCTATGACTGGAGGGTTGTTAAGGGACCATTTCACCTTGGATGGTCCCTTGAAATACGTATTAACTATTTATGCTAAACAATCTGTTCCATCTTGTATTTATCTGGGACACTCTACATTTCCCTGACCTGAAGAAGAGCTCTGTATAGCTCAAAAGCTTGTCTCTCTCACCAACAGAAGTTGGTCCAATAAAAGATATTACCTCACCCACCTTGACACACAATGCAGAATACCCAAACAAGACCTTTCACAATGGTTAAGGCTTACATTAAAAGCTTGCCAGGTCTGATCCATTACTTTCAGACAAGAATCATTGTTTGCATAGCACAGGCTTTCATTTAGTTAAAAACAGAGGGTCAGACATTCAGTTGCTTTAAACTGATGTAGTTCCATTGACTTTGATGGAGCTGCATTAAATTACACTGGGGGGCTCTGACCCTCAATTATAAAAAACAATTTCCTCATGGAAAAAGCTTTAATTTATATTAAGGGCAAAATCAGCAGAAGTTGGTTTCATGAAGTCCAAAACCTTAAGAAAAAAAAGTCCTAGAAGTTTGGGGATACCTAACCCATCCCAAACTCAGTCTGACCCCTAAAGTAGTTGTTTCTAATATCAGAGCTTCTGTTGTCTAGCCATAATTTTATTATGTAACATATTTTGCCCACCTTGATTCTTAGTAGCTGTTGCAAGGCATTGTTGTTATTTCCAGAATAATAGTCCCCTATCTCCAATACTCCATCAAACCTAATGTATTCTAGCTCAGTTTTAGCCATGATATAACTAGCCATGCTTACAACTAGAGTCATTATCTGCCACCAACCTGGAACTACATTTTCTATAATACACATATTCAAATTCCTTCTTTAAAAAGCCCCCAAACAACGATGAGTACATAATTACTGCTTGAAGCCCTTTTTAGGCAAAGAGGTCATAGCACCACACTAGCGGGCACTTAAATCCCACAAAAGGAAGAGTATAAGGGGGATCACTCAAATAATAGGCAGCAGATGGTGTCAAAAAGAGGATTTTTGATATACATTATTACTTGATACTATAATAAATGATAGACAAGTATCTTCATTTCATAAAATATCAGCCTTATGCTAAAAAAACCTCAGGATTTTTTGCAACCATATCACTGACCCTCAGACACCTAGGACGTTAGTCAGAAAGGTCCAAAATTAGGTTACTTAATTAGGAAAATAAGCTCCATTCCTGCAAACACTCATGTTTGCATCTGTGTTCCTGTGAATAGTTCCACTGAGCTCTATGAGAACCCCAATTTCCATTTCATATTAGAAATGAATGTTTGCGTTATTATTGGGGCTCTGTTATGATAAATCCATGTGAAAATATAGGGTAAAGTTTGTGTAACTACCAAAAGGTACTATCCACTTTAGGGATTTTGGATGAAAGTTTAACTCCACCGAAGTCAATGGCAAAATTCCCACTGACTTCAGATGGGGCCAAGATTTCATCCTTTGTTGCATCCAAAATTAGTTTTTCTCTAAATACAATGATAAAAGAAACATAAATCTATTCTTTTGTGCCAGGTTTGCTTTTCTGAAATAAATACATTAAAATGATTAAAATAAATTTCTTCTAATTTATGGTTGATTCTGACACCATTAGTTGTTGAGTAGTAACTTACTCTATGGTTTTACCTATTAAAATGAGTGGCGATACTGTGGAGTAAAGCTCTACTTTACATGAGTAAGGGTGACAGACTCTGGCCCTTAGAAAATAAGTTCTTTCTAAGCTGGCATTTATATGTTAAGCTTTCACTCAGAAGGATTTTTCCTCCACATTATAAACCCTTAAATATAGTTGTTTATGGTGGAAAAGCTGACAGATTCTTAAATGTCATGTCACAAATGCAATGCTATAATTCCTACAAGTTTGAAGATGAAGCTTTGTTGATGAAACATGGTAATTAATCATGCCTATTCTATAGATAATAAAAATGAAGATGTCAGTTGTGTCAATAACTATAGTGGCCTTCCCTATTTCAGCTGTAGAACAATGGAATGCTTAAAGTGAGCATGGTTATTGTCTTTGAAACAATGAAAAGCTGTGGTAGGTACATTTTACATCCATGCCATAAAATATATCTGAGTAAAAACACATGCTTTTTTGATCATTAAGGTTTTTCCAATTGAATGAGCCAAGCTGCATAGTGCTGTAGAATTTACTTTGATTTCTGTAATGAATCACTGAAGTAATCCCACAAGACTGTCCAATATAATAAAAGATTAACTGTTTCCCAGTACCAAGAATCGTGTCTGTGCCAATAAACAATAATTCAGCCTGCTAGAAATGCACCCCAGATATAAAGTAGATATTTATTCTATATTCCTGTTTGTACCTTAGTTCTGAGATATGTGGAGTCTCTGGGTATGTCATGTTTCATTAGGGCAACATTTTCAAAAACAGCCATTATTTTTTGGGTACTTCAATGTATGAGTGCTAACCTGAGACACCACAATGTCATTGTGCTACCAAAATCTGAACTGCTCCACATCAGTGGGCACTTCTGAAAATTTGGCTATAAATGATGAATGGGTGTATTTAGAAGCAACAAGCAAATCTTGTTGCTTCTTGCTGGTGGGAAGGTGTTTGCAGAGCATGGGAAAATATCTGCTTCTGCTAACCATAACTGCACAAATATTCGCTATGCCTTTTATATATAAGGTACTTTTTCATGAGTTCAGGGTGTGCTATATAGCAGTTCAGACAATGTTTTCTGGGTTTTGAAAGGAAACTTTGTCTAAGAGTTTATTTATACCCAATTGTGGATAAGCTTCCAGAAGAATGGTGCTTACACGGATGCACAAGGATGTTACTTGCTCTTACTGTTACTCTGAAGCAATGTCTCTTGCCTACTGTGGCTATGCAAGGGAAGTGTCCCCGGCCCCATGTGACCATGCCCACCCAGGACATGGGGTGCACAGAACAAGTTCCACAGGGCTGCTACTGTCCCTCTGAACCAGTGGGCAGGGGGTGTTGTTCAGTGATCACTATTGTTTATGGTGAGTACTTGTGAGATATCTGCTTTATTTTGCATCCAGTTTTCTAAGTGACAGAGCATAACAAGAACATCACAGCAACCCACAGAGACTCTGTCTGTGAAGCTCAGCCCTTAAAGCCCAGTCCCCAATACCACATCTTCCCTTCCAAGCCAAAACTTAACAATAACACTTAAAAAACCAACATTAAAAAACACGCAATTACAAATATTTATAACCCACCTAATAACTAAACTTACTAATAATGTTCTGTTAGTCTCTAAGATGTTCTGCACTGTTGCTTGCGCCTGTGGGCTCCCATGGAGCATTAGCGTAATGCTGTCAGGAGGCAGCAAGTTCACTTGGGGTTGTTCTATGCCCTGGGGTTCCATTGTTTCAGTCTGCTGTGATTTGGGTGACCACATTTCCCTGTGCTGAATATGGGACATCTGGTAAAATTACTCATATTCAACAACAATCAATCAGAACTATGCAGTACAAATGTTCAAATTAACATCAAGGAGTCTGGTGGCACCTTAAAGACTAACAGATTTATTTGGGCATAAGCTTTCGTGAGTAAAAACCTCACTTCTTCGGATGCATAGAGTGAAAGTTACAGATGTAGGCATTATATACTGACACATGGAGAGCAGGGAGTTACAAAATTAACATCAAGTTAATTGAGCCCCTATTAAAAAAAATACTGTGTAGTTGGATTCTTTTTATTTACCTTCTTATCTTTAAGTCTTAGGGATTCACACAGGGAGGGGGTGACACACATGCCCCTAACCCTCCCTCCCATTCATCTCTCTCACATGCAGGGGGAGGGGTGGCCGACCCTCCCTGCTTAGTGCTCTCTGCCCTCCATGCCTGGCTGGACACCTGGGACGGACCTACCTCTCCTGGTACCTGATGCCACATTTTCCCAAGGCAACGTGGGTGTGTGTAGGGGGAGGGGGGGGCATGCAGGGTCATACGCCCTCCCTCCCCAGACTTCTGCCAGGGTTCACAATGTGGCCAGCAGCAGCCTTTCAGCACTGTGTGTGAGGGAAGGGATGGGAGCTGCTTCCTGCCACAGGGTAGGAGGGGAAGACCTCAGGAGGTCATCTAGTCCACCCCTCTGCTCAAAGCAGGGCCAATCCCCAGACAGATTTTTGCCCCAGATCCCTAAATGACCCCCTCAAGGATTGAATTCACAACCCTGGGTTTATCAGGCCAATGCTCAAACCACTGAGCTATCCCTCCCTCCAAGGACCTGGCCCCTGTCTTTGCAGAGCTCATCTCCTCCTGGCCAGCGCCCTGAGATGGAGGGTTTGGGGCTTTCCTGAGGCGCTGGCCCAGCCAAAGGAAGAGGGGGAAGGAAGGAGCCTGCCGGCCAGGCTGTTGGTGAACTGAGCACTCCACCCAGGGGCTGGTTCACCACACAGCGCTGGGAGCAGGACGTGCTCTGCTGGAAGGAATATGGAGGAGTAGCAGGGCTGGGGCGGGAGGGGCAAAGGGCAAAGCAGGGAGAGGACACCGAGGGAGGGAGCACATTAAGGACCGATGGGTGGGCAGCAGAGGTGACATGTAACCGGCCCGCATTCACCAGCCACCACAGCTCTCAGAGTGCAGCCAGCACCGTCCAGAAACGGTACCGGGGGGCGGGGCCCTGCTGGCTGAGAGCTGCCATGCAATGGGGGCTGCGCTGACGGACCAGCAAGGGGAGCAGCGGGCCTACGTGCTGCATCTTTGCCCTCCTACCAGCCTTGCACACCCACCCCTATTGTCGGCCATTGGACCCCCCCACACACCGCAGCTCTTGTGACCCCATATCCTGCTGGTTTTGTTTTGTTTTATTTTGTCTTTTCTGTCTTTTTATGTACCTGCAAGTCCCCACTGATTCTTAGATCAGTTTCTAACAATGCAGAAGTTTGTTTTTCCAGTTTTCTGTGAAACAAAATGTCAGCCGGATATAGAAGCATAGAATATCAGGGTTGGAAGGGACCTCAGGAGGTCATCTAGTCCAACCCCCTGCTCAAAGCAGGACCAATTCCCAACTAAATCATCCCAGCCAGGGCTTTGTCAAGCCTGACCTTAAAAACTTCTAAGGAAGGAGATTCCACCACCTCTCTAGGTAACCCATTCCAATGCTTCACCACCCTCCTAGTGAAATAGTTTCCTAATATCCAACCTAAACCTCCCCCACTGCAACTTGAGACAATTATTCCTTGTTCTGTCATCTGGTACCACTGAGAACAGTCTAGATCCCATGCTTCATTGGTGCCATTTTCTAAGTTAACAATGCTAAATACAGACCAGAATCTGACTGTTCAGCCTTTTTCAGTAGTGCTTTATTATTTGGACACTATTTTCCACCAACCTGTTGGACTGGGGATACAGGGGACTAGCAGTTACATGTCTAACCCCATACTTAACTGCAAACTGCTTAAATTAATGCTCACTAAACTGTGACCATTGTCAGACATTACTGTATTGCATTAGGCATACCATGTCTAGCAACCCTAGATTTGATATACACAATCACCTGGTTAGCTGTAGTATCGTCTCATAAAGCTATCCCAGGAAAGTGAGAATAATAGTCTAGTACAAAACATAGCGTTTTTCTAGACCATGTAAATAAACCTATGCCTACTTTGCTGCAGGGGAGCAATTTTTTCTGTGTCACCAACGTGAGCTCTTTCACTTTACTAGGCCTGTATTTTTGACATATGTAACAAGTCTTAACAGCTTCCTCAATGCTGCTATTCATATGAGGCCAGAATATATCTCTTCCCTTTCTCTTAGATTTTTCAATCCCTAAATAACCTTTGTACCTTTTAACATATTTTTCTATACCACCTTAGGAAACACCTGGCTTGTTTAAACAAAATCTCATCTAACACTGAGAGCTCCACCCTAAATTCAGAGATTCCAAGGCCAGAAGGGTCTGATCATCTAGTCTGACTTTGTGTATAACACAGGCCATAGAATTGCCGAGAATAGTTCATCATTTCATTTAGAAAAACATCCACTCTTGGAGATGGAGAATCCACCATGACCCTTGATAAATTGTTCCATGGCTAATTATACTCACTTAAAAATTTACGCCTTATTTCCAGTCTTAATTTGACTAACTTCAGCTTCCAGCCATTGGATCAAGTTAAACTTTTCTCTAATAGATAGAGGAGCCCATTCTCAAATATTTATTCCTCCTGTAAGTACTTATAGACTGTAATTAAGTCACTCCTTAATCTTCTCTTTGTTGAACTAAATCGCTTGAGCTCCTTAAGTCTATCACAATAAGGAATGTTTTCTAATCTTTTAATCATTCTCATGTCTCTTCTCAGAACCTTGTCCAATTTATCAAAATCTAGAACTAGATACAGTATCAGATATCCGATAACTAGATATCAGAACTAGATACAGTATTCCAGCAGTGATCACACCAATACCAAATATAGAGGTAAAATAACATCTTTACTCCCCGCTCAAGATTCCCCTGTTTATGCATCCAAGGATTGCATTAGTGCTTTTTGCCACAGTTTTGTACTGGGAGCTTATGTTTGTACAATTAATCACCATGACCTCAAAAATCTTTCTCAGAGTCATTTCTTTCCAGGATAGAATCCTGCACATCCTGTAAGTATGGCCTACATTCTTTGTTCCTAGATGTATGTATACATTTACATGTAGCCATATTAAAACACACATTGTTTGCTCGTACCCAGCTTACCTAGTGATTCACATTGCTTAGTATTAGTGATCTGTCCTCTTCATTATTTACCACTTCCCCAATTCTTGTGTCATCCACAAACATTATCGATGATGATTTTATGTTTTCTTCCAGGTCCTTGATAAAAATGTTAAATATCATAGGGCTATGCACCAGTGTCTGTGGGACCCCACTAGAAAAACAGCCAGTTAATGATGATTCCCTGTTTACTATGATAGTTTGAGACCTATCAGTTAAACAGTTTTAATTAATTTAACGTGTGACAGATTAATTTTATATTGTTCTACTGTTTTTAATCAAAATGTTCTGAGGTAGCAAGTCAGACACCTTACAGAAATCTAAATTATATTATGTCAGCACTATTACCTTTATCAATGAAACTTGTAATCTCATACAAAAATCAAGTTAGTTTGACAGGATCTATTTTCCATAAACCCATGTTGATTGGCATTAATTATATTATTTTGATAATAGACACCGGTAACATGCTGTTCCAGCTACCCTGTGCTAATTGCTTTAATTACTTTTTGCAGAGTCTCACCCTGAGTGGTAACACTGGCAATCACAGCCCACATTTTGTCTGAGTCTGGACAGGTTTCTTTTTAATCTAATTGACAAGCATATATACATTCTAACTTTTGATTTTGCTCCACTGCACTTTTATCAAGTGTTCTAGAGAGTGTATGTGCAACCAGCAAATCTCTCCCAGGTTTGTATTCAGTTTGCAAGTCCATACATTTGTAGCTGAAAAAATCATCTCTGTATTTATAGGCGGGTGGGGAGAGCAGTTTGATAATGGCAATAAGTGGTTTATGGTCAGTTTCAGCTAGCACAGGCCTCCCCTAAATAAAGAAATGAAACTTTTGACACCTATGGACTAAAGCTAAAGCCTCCTTTTTCATTTGAGCATATTGGGACTCCATTTTTGTTAGTGCCTGTTGTCTCCAGTGTTGCCCATACTGTAACAGGACTATGCCAATGTCCTTCTTGGAGGCAACTGTGGACAACTTAGTTTTGCATTTACTCTCATAGTACTGCAGGATTGGAGCCTCTTTAGTTAACTACCGCAGTTCCTTAAACTCTATTAAGGTTTGCATCCCATGTCCATTAGACATCTTTCACAGTAACTCTATTAGGTTGCTGGTTCTGGTGGCTAGATTAGGCACACATTTCCCTACATAGTTCACCATTCCAAGGAATCTTGGTACCTCTTCCTTGTCTATTGGATCAGGCATGTTGGGGATGGCATCAGCTTTACTGTGATCGGTTTTTGCTATGTTATGTTTGGGGTAAATGTATACCTCAAATTAAAAAAACATAGTAAGAGAACCAAAGAAGAGCCACCATGGCTAAACAACACAGTAAATGAAGCAGTTAGAGGCAAAAAGGCATCCTTTCAAATGTGGAAGTTGAATCCTAGTGAGGAAACTAGAAAGGAGCATAAACTTTGGCAAGTGAAGTATAAACATATAATTAGGCAGGCCAAAAAAAGAATTTGAATAACAGCTAGCCAAAGACCCAAAAAGTAATAGCAATTTTTTTTAAGTATATCTGAAGCAGGAAGCCTGCTAAGCAACCAGTGGGGCCACTGGACGATCGAGATGATAAAGGAGCACTCAAGGACGATAAGGCTATTGCGGAGAAACTAAATGAATTATTTGCATAAGTCTTGATGGCTGAGAACGTGAAGGAGATTCCCAAACCTGAGCCATTCTTTCTGAGGAACTGTCCCAGATTGAGGTGTTTTGGAACAAATTGGTAAACTAAACAATAAGAAGTCACCAGAACCAGATGGTATTCACCCAAGAGTTCTGAAGGAACTCAAATGTGAAATTGCAGAACTACTAACTGTAGTCTGTAACCTATCATTTAAATCAGCTTCTGTACCAAGTGACTGGAGGATAGCTAATGTGATGACATTTTTTAAAAAGGGCTCCAGAGGTGATCCTGGCAATTACAGGCCAGTAAACCTGACTTCAGTACCAGGCAAACTGGTTGAAATGATAGTAAATAACAAAATTGTTAGACACATAGATGAACATAATTTGTTGGGGAAGAGTCAACATGGTTTTTGTAAAGGTAAATCATGCCTCACCAATCTACTAGAAATCTTTGAGGGGGTCAACAAGCATGTGGACCAGGGGGATCCAGTGGATATAGCGTACTTAGATTTTCAGAAAGCCTTTGACAAGGTCCCTCACCAAAGGTTCTTAAGCAAAGTAAGCTGTCATGGGATAACAGGGTAGGTCCTCTTATGGCTTGGTAACTGGTTAAAAGATAGGAAACAAAGGGTAGGAACAAATGGTCAGTTTTCAGAATGGATAGAGGTAAATATTGGTGTCCCCCAGGGGGTCTGTACTGGGCCCAATCCTATTCAACATATTCATAAATGATCTGGAAAAAGGGGTAAACAGCGAGGTGGCAAAATTTTCAGATTATACAAAAACTACTCAAGATAGTTCAGTCCCAGGCAGACTGTGAAGAGCTACAAAAAGATCTCTCAAAACTAGGTGACTGGACAACAAAATGGCAGATGAAATTCAATGTTGATAAATGCAAAGTAATGCATATTGAAAAACATAGCTGCAACTATACATATAAAAGGATGGGGCCTAAATTAGCTGTTACCACTCAAGAAAGAGATCTTGGAGTCATTGTGGATAGTTCTCTGAAAACATCCACTCAATGTGCAGCAGCTGAACAAAACCCCAACGGTAGTCTGCAGAAACATTGTCTCCCAAAAGGGATGTTGAATATGCTTAAACATGTGCCTTGTTTTTCTAAGGGTTCTTGCCAGAACCCTACTGATGCATCAAGCATAGAAAAATATTTGGCATCAACCATCTCCCCCAAAATGTCTTTCCTTGTGAGCAGTGGCAAATGTTCCCTTTTCCCCATGTTATTTAATTTTTTGGGGGACTACAAGAGAAGGGTTCAGTCTTTTTTTTTTTTTTCTACAGTGACCAAGGAGCGTAGCCACTCTGGTTCTTCTATTCACTTTGTGATTCCCAGAGCAATGAACGTACTCAGTTCCTCTTGTGGGTGCTGCCTTAGGGTGAGATGAACTTTCCTAGTGTCATGACTCGTGGGAGGTTGGTCTCTTTCACCTTTATTCTGTACTCAGTGAGAGCTTCCCTATCTCTTGGAGGATGTCCTGAAACTCCTCCTCAGTTGTTCTGGTCCCCTACCCTTCCAAAGAGTTCACATCTTTGATGAGACCAAGGGCTTGCCAGACTTTTAACCCAATGATGGGTGCTTTTTACCCTGGTACTATTACTTATTGTATTTTTTCCAATTTGTTACTTACCCATACATTTAGTTCACATATACCTGTAGTAGGGATAAGTCCTCCACTGTCAGCCCTCAGTTTTTCCCATTTACCCTCCTATACCTGTGGCTTTTCTTAGTTCTAATATCAATATTTCTGGCAACACATTGGCTTGGACACCAGTGTCCAACTTAAAATTAATAAATGCCCCATTTGATTTCAGGTTGCTAGTCCAATAATCTTCTGAGACAGTGATACTGTCATTGTCCTCTTTGTCCATACTGTGCACACTCTGCTGGTGCTTGCAAACTCTTTCACCGTGATCCACAGCATGTATTGCATCTTTTTCCATATGCTGGGCATAGTCCTGGCTTGTATCAGTTGCCACAGCATGTACAGCTCCATGTGTCATTTTTGCTGGACTCTGACTTTGAGCTCCACATACCTTTCTGCCTTTTATCTCTTTTTCTTGTAGTATTTGGATTCACAATCATGTGTACTGTGCCAGAACACTGTCTATCCACCATAAGCTCCATTCTGGACTGGATGATTTCTTTTGCTTGGCAAATTCCAATTGCTTTGTCAAAGGTTAATTCTGGGTATTTCAGTAGTTTGTCTCTGTGTGTTTTGTTCCAGATTCCCGTTATAATCTGGTCTCTTAGCAGGGACTCCGTTAGCCCTCCAAGATTGCAGGATTGGCTCTTCAGCCATTGAACAGTCACAACCCCTTCTATGGTTTCACCTTCTCTTGTACCCTCTCTCTTTAAAAACATTACTCTTCTGTTTTCCATTTTTATGTGATATGCAGTGCTCCTCAAATGTCTGGAATACAGTTTCATAGTTAGCCTCCTCTGCTTGAGTTAACTGAAAACTATTAAACACATCAAATGCTTCAGAATCAGCAATTGTTGGAAGTAAGACTACCTTCCGACTGTCTTCCTTTTTGCTAGCACCCATTGCTTGCGGATACAGAGCGATGTGCTGTTTAAACCTTCTCCAGTCGTCTTCCACATTTCCAGAGAGTTTCAACTCTGGTGGGACTTTTAACTGCTCGATTCTTCCACTCCAAGTATTGTCTTAGTGCCTTTTTATTCCTGGTACCACGTGGTCAGTGACCACTCAATGCTTAAGATGCTTATAGGAGATCTGCTTCCTGTGTCAGATTCCAACTATTGCATATTATTATTAATTATTATTATTATTATTATTTATATTATCATTGTGCCTAGGAGCTCTGGTCATGGACCAGGACTGCATTGTGCTAGGCTCTGTACAAACACAAAACAAAAAGACAGACCCTGCCCAGAGAGTTTACAATCTAAGCATAACAATAAAAGCTTCACAGCACTCTGCCCAGAATCTCTGTCAGGGAAGCTCAGTCCTTAAAGGCACAGGTTCTAATACCATACAGGGCACAGGAAGATGGGAAAGAGAAATGGGCAGTCTCTTGGCTGCATGCCATCAAGGTGTCAGCCATCAAGCTGGCTGGATAGCAGAGAAAAAGGAGATGTAGCTAAGTGCACCTTCCTCAGGAGCGGACAGAGAGTTTGGGGATAAATTGTGAGTTCTTTTGAAGTGTTTCTACACACTAACTTGCACTGGTCTGATTAAACTGGTTTAGTTAAACCAGTGCAAACCCCTGTCTGGACACTTTTGTTTTGGTTTAAGAATTCCTCTCTTACTTTTGTTTTACTTAAACCTGTTCTTAAGTTGACTTATGCTAACCAAATAAGCTTGGTTTAAGCCAAAATAAGAATGTTCATGGAGCCTTTTGCATCAGTATAACTAAATGGGTTTAAAATCATACCTTAAGTTAAACTAATGAACTCGGCCTATAGATAAGCCCTGAGTCAACATTCCTTCACAGTGCTCATCCAGGAGCTGTGTACCTCCCACCCCTCACTCAGGGCTAGTAACAGGGTCTAAATCTAGCCCTTTATTAGGGCTGGTATTCAGCACTGGCATTAAAATATCTCAGAGAACACCTTTTTAATTGTTTATAGTCCAGCAAAGTGCAGTGATGACAGACATGCGTTCCATACTCATCAGTCACAATATTTTTCAAGAGGATGATGTACAACAGGCCAGTTTTTGGATCTGAAGTATTAACCTATGGCTGAAGTTAACTACATGGTGAAATCTGTTATTAATGTTGATTAATCTCATAATCAGGTGTTTATTCATACATGTCCCCATACTCTATCTTTGGTATGTTATTTCAACCTCAGGAGAGACCTGGGAATTAATACTTATATCTTCCTTCTAAAGTCTGAGTCGGGGCATCAGAATCTGGCCTTCAGTTCATGTATTAAATGATAAATTATAATTTCTAATGTTTAAAAATGTTCTAGAGGAACAGAAGCACAGTGGGTGTGTCTTCTAGAAGCAGTTGCTGCAAACTCATCAGTCAGCTCATGTTGGAAGGAAATTACTTGATGCTGGGGAATTTGTTACATTTTCTGCTCTGCAAAAAATAAAAGGACAAGATTTGAGGTCTAGATGACATGTTAGTATTCCTGAAGCAGCACAGATCAGTAGGGAACACAGACAATTCTCTCCACACCTCCACACCACATTATCAATCCATTTTGAAAACATCAGGGTAATCTCAGTCTAATATTTATTTTAATATTAATTTCTGCAATCAAAAGAAGAGCAACTGGGGCTTAAACGCTATGAAAAGCACAAATGGAAGTAGGCAGGGGATTGTTTTGTTATTTTATGTGCATAGACTGTATTTTTAAAACTTTTGAATATATAGCACTTAGAGCTTGGACTGGGTATATTTTTTCTTCGAGAGGAAGGATGGACTTGAGCTTAAGGCACTGATCTAGGATACAAAAGATCTCAGGTCAATTTTCTGTTCTGTCACAGAATTTTTATATGACTTTGGGCAACTCACTTAGCCATCTGTGCTTCAGTTCCCTATTTGTAAAATGTGAATAATAATCCTTCCTTTCTTTGTCTATTTAAAGTGCAACCTTTTTGTGATAGGGTCTTTGTATGTACAGGACCTAGCATAATGGGACCCCAATTTTGGTGCTACTGCAATAAAAATCATAATTAAAATAATAGATATGCATTGAAATAAATTGCTTAATAAATAAATAGTAAAGCGAGTAACTATTAATAATGAGAAAAGGAGAATGGCACTCTTGTTTCTATTCCCAGCTCTGCCACAGACTTCTTATGTGACCTTTGGCAAAATGTTTATGCATCAGTTTCCCCATCTCTAAAATTGGAATAGAAACACCTAAGTTACAGTAGTGGTTTTGTAAGAGAGGCTTATATAATCAATATTAATAAAACACTTTAAGTTCCTTGGATGAAAGGAGTGCACAGTCTTAGTATGTGGCTATAATATTTTGGGAAAAGAAACTAAGCAAATATAAATAAAGTACTTAGGCCTTATTCTCCATTACTCAGTACCTTATGTAGTCATTTATACCAGTGCAAAGTGGTTTTGAAAGTGTATGATTTACTATTCATCTTAATCTCCCATTGAAATCTGATTTCTGTCAACATTTGTCTTCTCTTCTGTGTTGTTCCTAAAGACAGTCTTGAGCATAGGGGCCCAGAATGAGCCCTTTCAGGGATAAAGAGTAAAAAGTACCATACTGCCACAAAGCAGTGGAACTCTGAGCAGAAGGGAGAAAAGAGGCCATCCCTTCCTACCACACACACACAGCAGGCTGAAGCAGCATAAAGAGAGAAAAGAGAACATGCCCCCATGAAATGTCATTCCAGCCAGGTCCATGAGCTAAAGGTCCTGAGAAGAGGGAGTGGCACCTCCTCCAAATTTTGTGATTATGAAAAATTATTCAGCCGAAGCTGAATATCAGATTTTTGGCCAGTATTCAGCTGAAGTCAAAAACAGACTTCAAGACAGCTCTTACCACTACCAAAGCTTGTATCATTTAAAATCTTTAATACACAAAGGATATTCTTAAGAGAATAGTGTTAGCTATAGTTTTAAAAGAACACCCTTATCATGGGCACAATTTTAATGGGCAAAAAGACTACTGGAAAATATGTGCTGCTGTTGGTAAATAAAACCAACGAAGTACCAGGGCACGTTGTGTGCCATACTCATGTAAGCATTTTTATATGTATCAAACTTTTTTTTTCTTTATAAATCTATTCTTCTGACTTCAAAGGAAGAAAAATTAGGCCAACTATGAACATTTTGAAAAATTCTACTCTCGGTGCTATTGTACGTCTTGGAACTCACAATTGTTTTCACATATTAATAATGCACTTTTCTACAATACAGCATTTTTTTTTGTCTAGGGCATACAGTATTAATTCATTAAAATGTGCATTTCCCTATAGTTTGACCTCCATTGACCTCTTTGCACTTTGAGGCAAGATATTTTAGAAGAGCAGAAACCTATCACAGCCAGCGGTCTTAGCACTGGAGAAAATATTTATATTGGTGTAATACTCAAAGTTCAGTCTCTGGCAACTCACCAAGAATTTTATATAGGAATGCACTGTGCTTGAGACCCCTATCTAATAAATTTTATCTGACACACTCAGCATCCACTTTTACTACCATGTCTGATTTTCCCATGCTCATACAATTTTAAAGCTATAGCTTCTCCCCTCTTCTTCTTGGAACAAAGAGTAACACTTTGAAAAAGAATGTTACCAGGGCACATTACCATGAGTGCACTCATCTGTGGAAGCTTAAGACAAAAGAAGCTATAACATATATTCACAAAAGAAAAATAAAAGAAAACTGAGCTAGCAAGTGTATGTTGGTGAAAATTGTACAGTTCATTGGATTGAAATTACTCCACTGCACTCCACTCACAGTATTCTTAAATCCATGTGTCAAGAGTAGTGAGTTCTGATGATCTCTTAGGTATTTCTAAGGAGTATGAGGACTCCTGTTGACCTCAATGGACTTTGGATTGGGGCCTATGTGCTGATAAGTGCACAGGTTAGAAACAGTACAGAAAAGTATCCTAGGACATCTTTATGATGGATTATCTATACTATAGATAACTGCACGTGCCCAGCCACACTCTTTGAAAATCCTCTTGGTATGCATTCCCTGTCTGTGACCCTGTATTCCTGTGCAAATCAGGAATTGTGCCCATGAAAGACTTTGAAATGTGCCCTTTAAATGTGCCCTTTCTTTGGTCACCATAAATTGTACACACCAATATTTTTCAAGGTTTCTGGTGCCTGACAAGTCTGAAACCTTCTTCCATGCATGTTTAAGTAACAGAATAATGTGCATTTTCAAAAGGAATCGGCAGACAGAACTTTAGAAAGATCCTCACAAAGACAAATCTTCTTGTCTCCTGGGGTCAGATACAAAAATGATATTGATATTGATGTCAATGAGACTTTTTCCATTGAATTCCATGAATTTTGGATTAGGTCTCTGATATGTAAACATAGTGCCCACCAAAATACAGAGGGATGCCCTGAATTTTAGGATGGCATACACTAACTTCAGCCCTGATCCTGCATTCCTGACTTAAACAAAATTTCCATTGACCTCAGTGGGAGTTTTGACTGATTAAGAAGCATCAGGCAAGCTCAGTCAAATAAAACTCCACCTGTCAGAACAGTACATATATCAGTGTGTCAATAACGTCTTTCCTTGTGTAGATTAGGCATCTTTTGAATTTCGTATGCAAGTTGAAGTGAATTGGTTTTTTCTATGAAAAATTTAGAATAAAGAGTGTTCATTTCATTCAAAAATGTTCACTTTTTTTCATTTTTTGACCCCCAAAAATTATAATATTAAAAACTGCATTTAAATCCCCACTGAAAAATATGTGTGTGATATGGTCTGATTAAAATATAATTATTCAGGCCATTATTTCTACCACTGTTATATAATTGCAACAAATCTTATACAAAGTGTAACACATGGCCAGAAAGGGTTAAACAGCTTGCAGGCTAACTAACCCAAAGTGACCTTTAAAGATGTTAGAAAGATATCTGAATGGAAATTAGGGCTAGAACTAATGCAAACATATATTGTTAGAAGTGATACTAATTGTGTGTATCTTTAATTCTAGCCATGTAAACAGACATTTCCTGTCTGTCACTATAGCTACTAATTCAGAGATCAAAAGGGAATATTAACATTTAGATTAATCATAGGTAAAATAATGTCATTGTCTATATGTCTCTTTGAAGTTTATAATAGACTGCCTAATGGATAAATTGCGCTATGTTAATTTGTGTAATTAATTACTGGTTGTATTTAGAAAGCAAAAGGTTACATCAAAAGCCTGTTGTTTAACCAGGACTGTGTGATCAAGTGGATGCTAGAACACTGTATAAAAAGACCCTTGGGTCCTGATCCTGTTCATCTCAGATCTGCTTAAGCTTCATTGGGGGAAGTTTGAATCGCAAGATTGAGGTCCCAGTTATGCTGGTACGCCCTGAATATGATATTTGGACATTGGACTATAACCTGTGAACTGAATTCTAAAGGAACTCTTTGCAACTACAAAGCTCACCATCTCTGCTATAAATCTGAACCTTAATTGATTGAACTCATGTCTGTATGTATATTGATCTTTTAACCATACTCTCTTTCTTTTGTTTTTTAATAAAGTTTAGTTAATAAGAATTGGCAGTAGCGTGTATTTGGATAAGATCTGAAATATTCAATAACCTGGGAGGTAATGTGTCCAATCCTTTGGGATTGGTAGAACCTTTTATTGTATATGATAAAATAAGATTTACAGGAATCTGCATCATATTTGACTTGGGTACCTGGATGGAGGCCAGAGGCTGGGTTTCTTTAAGGGAACTGTGTTGTTTTGGACTTCTGAGTAACCAGTAAGGTAATAAAGAAGCTGTTTTATGCTGGCTCGGTAAATCTAAGTATTAGAATATCCACCAGCTTTTGGGGATTTGTCTGCCCCATTCTTTGCAGTTCACCCTAATTGAGTGACCACAGCTGGCCCCCATTGGGACCCTGGTCACAATGTGATGGTAAAGCATTAGAAAAATGAGAGAAAGTAGGGAAAACATCACATTCTTCCTTTTTTTACTTTCCAGTAAAGAAAAGGGGAAAGTGGGATTTTTACCTTCCTTGCCCAATTATACAATTTCAGAAACAAAATTGAATTTTTGAATTTTTCTGTTGAAATTTCAGAAAAAAAATCAATAGCAACTAAGTTATTCCATGAGAAAGTTCATTGTAAATGTAACTATGTTTCTGATAACACTTTTTCAGCAAATATAAGCAAATAAATTATTTGATTTCAAACAATGTTTTCACTTATTCCTGATGGCAGTACAAAACAGATGTAAAAAAGTTTACTTTAAAATTATTTTCCATTTATTTATCATTTACTTAAAGTCATAGAATCAGTCATAGAAATGTAGGGCTGGAAGGAACCTTGAGGGGTCATCTAGTTCATTCCCTTATACTGAGGCAGGACCAAGTATACCTAGACCATCCCTGACAGGTGTTTCTCACCTGTTCTTAAAAACCTCCAATGACAAGGATTCCACAACCTCCCTTGGAAGCCTATTCCAGTATTTAACTGTCCTTATCATTTCCCTAGCATCTTAGAATCATAAAAGATTTTCTGAAGTCCAGGGTACGTATTCTGCTGCTCTCCTTTCTTCCTTTTGTCGGATCCTGAACTCGACCATCTCATGGTCACTGCTGGCCAGGTTGTCACCCACTTCTACTTCCCCTACCAATTCTTCTCTGTTTTTGAGCAGCAGGTCAAGAGGAACATGGCCCCTAGTTGGTTCCTCCAGCACTTGCACTATGAAGTTGTCTCCAACACGCTCCAAAAATTTCCTAGATTGTCTGTGCACTGATGTATTGCTCTCCCAGCAGATGTCAGGGTGATTGAAGTCCCCCATGAGAACCAGAGCCTGTGATCTGGAAACTTCTGTTAGTTGTCTGAAGAAAGCTTCATCTATCAAATTCTCCTGGTCTAGTGGCCTATAGCAGATGTCCACCACAACATCACCTTTGTTCTTCTCGCCGCTAAACTTAACCAAAGACTCTCAACAGGCTTTTCTCCAGTTTCATATTGGAGCTCTGAGCAATCATATTGCTCCCTTACATACAGTGCAACTCCTCCACCTTTTCTCCCCCACCTGTTCTTCCTGAACAGTTTATACCCTTCCATGACAGTGCTCCAGTCATGTGAGTTACCCCACCAAGTCTCTGTTATTCCAATCACATCATAATTCCTTGACTGTGCCAGGACTTCCACTTCTTCCTGCTTGTTTCCCAGGATTCTTGCACTCATGTACAGGCACCTACGATAACTAGTCGATTGCCCTACATCCCCTGTTGCACCCTCCTCTTGTGTTTCCTCCCAGTATCCCACTTCCCCACTTATCTCTGCTTAGGTCACCATCCCTTGGCAAACTTAGTTTAAAGCCCTTCTCACTAGGTTAGCAAGCTGCCTGCAAAGATGCTCTTCCCTCTCTTTGTTAAGTGGATTCCATCTCTTCCTAGCAATCCTTCTTTCTGGAACAACATCCCATGGGCGAAGAAGCCAAAGCCCTCTCTCTGACACCACCTGTGTAACCATGCATTTACCTTCACAATTTGATAGTCCCTACCTGAGCCTTTTCCTTCAACAGGGAGGATGGATGAAAACACGACTTGTGTCTCAAACTCCTTTATCCTTCTTCCCAGAGCCATGTAGTCTACAGTGACCAGCTCAAGGTCATTCTTGGCAGAATCATTGGTGCCCACGTGGAGAAGTAGGAATGGGTAGTGGTCCGAGGACTTGATCAGTCTTGTCAGACACTCGGTCACATCCTGAATTCTAGTTCCAGGCAAGCAACACACTTTCAAGTTTCCTGGCCTGATGGATGTCTCCATCCCACTTAGGGACCACTACCACTCATCTCCTCCTCTTGGGAGTGGTGATCGTGGAACTTCCATCCCTGGGACAAAGAATCCCATGCTTTCTGGTTGATGGGGTCTCCTTCTGATCCCTTCCCTCAGATGACTCTTCCAAACCATTCTCTGTCATACTACCTGTACAGAGAGCCTGAAAATGATTTTCTTACCTCTATCTGCATTGGGGGTACAAGGTGTGATGGGTTCGGTCACAGAGACCCTTTTGGGACTGTCACCTGAACCACCCAGGGTTTGAACCACACCCTCAAAGCTGCAGACTTTAACCAAAACTGCTCAGCAGGTTTCCTATCTCCAGCACCCAGACACCCAACTCTCAATGGGATCCAAACCCCAAATAAATCTGTTTTACTCTGTATAAAGCTTATACAGGGTAAACTTATAAATTGTCCACCCTCTATAACACTAATAGAGAGGTATGCACAGCTGTTTGCTCCCCCAGGTATTAATCACTTACTCTGGGTTTAATAATAAACAAAAGTGATTTTATTAAGTATAAAGACTAGGATTTAGGTGGTTTCAAGTAATAACAGCCAGAACAAAGTAAGTTACCAAGCAAAATAAAACAAAACACGCAAGTCTAAGCCTAATACATTAAGAAACTGAATACAGGTAAAATCTCACCCTCAGAGATGTTCCAATAAGTTTCTTTCACAAACTAGACTCCCTCTTAGTCTGGGCCCAATTCTTTCCCCCTGTACAGTTCTTGTTTGTTGCAGCTTAGGTGGTAACTAGGGGATTTCTCATAACTGCAGCCACCTTTGTTCTGTTCCACCCCCTTTTATGGCTTTGGCACAAGGTGGGAATCTTTTCTCTCTGGGTCCCCACCCCTCCTTCTAAATGGAAAAGAACCAGGTTTAAGATGGATTCCAGTACCAGGTGACATGGTCACATGCCCTCTGAGATCCCAAGCCTCCATTCTTTTTGGCCTGACTCACATGAACACAGGAAGGCTTGCAAGTAAACAGAGCCATTTACAACCAATTGTCCTGGTTAAAGGGAGCCATCAAGATTCTAAACCACCATTAATGGCCCACACTTTGCATAATTACAATAGGACTTCAGAGTAATACTTCATATTTCTAGCTTCAGATACAAGAATGATACATTCATACAAACAGGATGAACACCGTCAGTAGATTATAAGCTTTGTAATGATACCTTACAAGAGATCTTTTGCATGAAGCATATTCCAGTTACATCATATTCACACACATAAACATATTTCCATAAAATCATTTTCTCTGATGGAATGCAGGGTTGATTCTTGGGTCTCTAGTCCTTTAACCTTCTTTTCCAATATGGAGACCAGCTTGCACTTCGTACAGACAAAGTCGCTTCTATCCTCTGGGAGAAAGACAAACATGGCACATGTGTGCAGATCACAACAGCTGATTGCTCACTATCCATAATGTCTTCCTTCTAAGAGCCTCTTCAAATGTTGTATTTACTGCTCACAAAAGCCTGAAAGGCAAAAAAACAAACAAACAAACAAAAAACCTGACCTAAATATCCCCTGTTACGAATTACTACTTGTTCTAGCTTCAGTAAACCTGGAGAACAATTGTTCAAGTCCTCTTTACAACAGCCCTTAACATTTTTGAAGGCTGTTATGAAGTCCCTCCTCAGCTGTCTTTTCTCAAGACTAAACATATCCAATTTTTTCACTTTTCCTCCTAGGTCAAATTTTCTTATCATTGAATCATTTTTTGCTGTCCTCTGGACTCCAATTTGTCCACATCTTTCTTAAAGTGTGGTGGCCAGAACTGGACACAATGCACCAGTTGAGGCCTCACCGGTTCTGAGTACAGTAGGGAAATTGCCTCTCACATATAAGCATCCTCCACACTACATTATCCAAGTTATTAATTAAAATATTGAATAGTACCAGATAAAAAGGTAAAGTACAATTGCTCCCGATTTAACCATGGCATGTGTTGGGACCATAATCAATGCCATTGAGCTAGGGAGTAGTGTTCTAAAAATAAATAGTTTTACCTGGGCTATGGGTCACCACGGCATCCTTCTCTGGGATGATGATCAACCATTGGGTGCCTGTTATTTCTACCTGATTTCTTGTCTAATTGTTGGCCTTGGTCAGGGTAAGTTTACTCTTTTCTGGAGTAGACTCCTTTACCAAACCAAAATGTCAGTAATGTTAATGGGGAATGGCTTCCTCAAACATGCCCAGTTTGTTTCTTTAATCTCGTGCCATAGATCTAAGTTAGGGATCCAATACAGGCCTGGATCAGAATCCCTGTACCAAAGGATGGTTATTCAAATAAGTATTTCTATACAATATTGTATTCCTATAATTCATGCATATAGGCCAAATCCTTCTGCCATTTAAGTCAATATAAGCTTTGTCACCAACTTCAATGAAAATAGGATTTGGCCCATTGTATATTCCTCACTAGCTTTTGATTATTGAGTTGCCTGGAACATCAATATCTGCAACTGAATTTGATCTTTTTATTGGTGAGTTTTAGTGAGCCCATAGGGAGCTCCTGTAGTGAATTCTGAAAATATTTTATATCCATGCGAAAATATTATAAAATCCTTAAAGACAACAGAGGACTTAGTGCACGGCAAGCCAGGGTGTGAATTCACAGTATCGCACACTAGCCTGTCGCACACTAAGTCTCCATGTGAACCCTGCAACTGGGCACTAAAAGTTCCGTAGTGCACTTTGACATACTCCCATTTCCCATGTGGATAGTGCTAGTGAAGTCAATCGAACCACTTACCGATGCTTAAAGTTAAGCATGTGCATAACGGTTTGCAGAATTGGGGCTTAAATTTCTGACTTCTCAAATATTCAGTATCAATGACATATTTATAATGATGTGTGTATTTCATATTTGCCATATGAAATGAGACAATTACTCCCTCTGATTCAGTGTCCCACCTTAAGTAGTGGACAACATGTGATACTTCAGTGGCAGGTGACTCCCTCTCCACCATGTCTACTACATATAGTCTCTCTCAGGCCTGGACTACACTAGAAAATTAAGTCTCTTTAACTACATCAGTCAGGGGTATGGAATATCAACACCCCGAAGTGGCATAGTTAAGCCGATCTCAGTCCTCCTGTAGACAGTGCTAGGTTGATGGAGAATCCCTCCTGTTGGAGTAGGTAGTGTCTACACTGAAGTGGTACGGCAATGCAGTTGCAGCAGTGCAGCTGTGCCTGTAGCATTTTAAGTGTAGACAAGCCCTCAGAGAGCAGCTGGCTACCATCTTGGATCCTTTTATCTGCTGCAACTTGTCATGGAAATTGTTTGCTGAAAAAAGGATGAAACATTAATAGATAATTTTTACATTTTGTTAAAGTATCTGCCATGACAAGCCTTGTTTCTAAATACCAATATACATGTGAGGAAAGAGGGGAAAGACATTTTTAATGTTTAATACTCATATTTTTATATTCCCAATAACCTTCTCCCCCTCTTTTCATTTTGCTTCATGATGTCAAGGCTTTAAGATTTTTCAGGATAATTGTCTAGCTCTCATCTTAGACATATGATCCCCGTGTGATGCAGCCCACTCAGCATTGCCCCTGGTTATTGTCGGTTCACATTTTGTTAACTTTCAGAAACATTTCAGACATGTTACTTTCCTTCTAGGAAACCCCTAAACTAACACAGAATTAGCTTTTCAGTCAGCACTTTCATATAACAGCCAATGTGGAGCACAAAGTAAGGATTTCATTAACTAGAACTTTGTTGACAGACTGGTCACATTCTATATGAGAAGAGTAACAAGATTTATTTCCACTCGTTCTGGGTCAGCAAGAATACAGTATAATTTTCCTTTCTCTCATCTACAATAATGCTCTAAATACCTGACCCTTCTGCATTCTTACAGGAAATGGTAGGCTTGCTTTGTGGTTATCCCGCCATCCTCTTCACTTAACCCCAATATCAACAGCGCATAGTCTAGACAGAAAAAAAGGTTCAGGATCATTAACAGGCTTTCTGAGGCTTCAGGTCCAAATCTCTTCCAAGGAACAGAGCAATCAAACCAAAATCTCTTATTTTGCTCTAAGAATCCATCGCACTTGTGAGGGACAGAAATGAGACTTTTAAAAAAATATTTTATAAATTGAATGTGAAATGGATATATTTTGGCCTAAAATGCAGCACAAGTTAATTTAAAAAAAATGTTTTATTTTCTTCCTAGCAGGCATCCTTTTATCATATTTTAGATAAACATATCCATGGAAAAACATATTTTTCAACTGCCTTGTATGTCGTCTTGTTCTCTTCAGAAGAGATGAAATCATAAAGGTTTGAAATACTGCATCTGGTGCAATGAGAACCCATGGGCCTGACAAGTCTGTTTTGTCTCCCAAAATATGGGCATTATTAGAATTGAGATAGCAGAGTCTGCCAAGACCACAAATGTTCCCTCAGAGATCTTTAAAAAACAGAAATCTAATTTTACAAAAATTTTACAAAAAATCAGAATAGCAGATTAATGTTCCAGATGTTAAAGACGTTGAACCAAATAACAGATGAGAGTCAACAGGCTTTTCTGGCCATGGTATATCATCTTACAATACAAATTGCAGTTAGTAGATGACTCTCTCAATTAAAACAGGTTGAGGAATTATTGATCTATGCATGGCTTTAAAACCTTAATATCCTTTTAGTGAGGATGATGTTTGGGTTTTTTTTTTTTTTGGTGTGCTGTGAGATCCTGAGTCTGGCAGAGGTAGTCCCGTTAGTGTGTTTAGCCTCTTTGGCTCCACATAGGCATCATGGCTTCTAGTCTGACCTTATGATGATTATGGCATTGGCCTCTTTTAAACAGGTCTTTAAAGGTGTTTTATTTTGCCTGGCTTTTGTCATGGATCATTAGTGGCTTTAGATTTTTATCTTCCTGTTTTTTTATTTTATAACATTTGCAACTTGCATTTTAATTTATGGCTTGTTGTTCTGGAAACTTGCATGGTAGATAGAAGACTTACAAATAAAATTATTTTTATTATTTTATCTATTTATCTATCAGAGCCATGAAAAAAACTATGCTTCTAGGAAGGCAATATTGTAATTCATCCAGTTAATCATTCCTTTCTTACCTCTTTTGTTCAGCCTGCTAAGAGGGGCATTCAATTCAAATTAAACATTTAGGGCCAAAGTCAAATCTCAGATCCACACCAATGTTTCCAAAATTTGGGAATATATTATGCATCTCAGGATCTTACTGCAGCCTCCATGCCAAATATCAGATCCTCCATTACTCTGGTATCCTGTGAAATGTGCTGATCCACATATCCTTCACCTTTGTGTCAGTTCTCCAAGTGAAAAGAATTGGCAAGTAGTTTAGAGAACATAAATTACAATTGACTTTGGAAGGGATAACCCCTGCTCTTGTGCCATTTCAGATGTGTAGCCAATAAGGAACTGTCTAGGTATGTGAATTTTTACTCATCATTCAGCTAAAACAGAAATCCAGATGCAAAATCTACTACTTACCTACATCATATGTTATTTGTGGCACTCCCTGAAGGACTTTACAAATCAGCCAATGGATTACAGTGAGACAGGAATGTAGCATTTAAAGCTGTGACAAATATAATCTTATTCAATTTACTTACCTGTTTCTGAACATCATATGTGAGAGACCACACCAGGTTTTATCTACAAGTAAGCTATTTTGCGTACGATAAAGAGTGCAGCATTTTATAGCATGTGACAAGTGCATATTCAGCAAAAAGTCAGCATATAATTTAGTTTTCAGCTCACTGAAAGATATAATACAGACTCAACCAACGAATGCCAAAGGTGACTCGTTTAACCTCATCATCTCCCATCTGTACAATTGTGGTAATAATACTTGAACAAACCAAAAGAAAAATGAAGGCCAGGGTCAACATCATACAGAAGTTTGCAAGAACATCTTGGGGAAGCGATGCCTGCACACTCCAAATATTTATGCTAGCCCTGGGCCATTCCACAGTGGGATACTGTGTCCCAGTTTGGAGCAGAAGCCCAAACACCATTTTAGCAGACACCAAAATTAATGCCACTCTTTGTATAATCAGCGGCACCCTCCCATCAACGCCACTTTCATGGCTATTGGTATTGGCTAACAGTGCTCCAGAAAATATCCAACAAGATACTGAGACAATTAGTGAGTACATAAAGATCATGGCAAATACCACACTACCACTCCTCATTGACCTAGAACACCGCCCTCATTACCATGCCCCTCCTTGCAGAAGATAAGGACGTTTGCAAAAGATGGTCTGAAGCCTGGACAGCTGCTGAAGTGTCAAAACAAAAATCTAATCAACAACCCAACTGTATGAGTTCTGGGCTTCTCCTCCCCACAGCGCACGTTGACATCTCTAAACTGTATCTGAATCCGACATGGAAGATGTGCTTACTTACTCCATAGATGGAAAGTGAGAGAATCGCTGAACTGCAATTGTGTCATGGTGCAAACTGTCGGACACACCACGTATGAATGCCCAATCTATGCTTATTCTGGAGATGTCGCAGCCATTCACATGGCTATCCACTCTGCTCTGGACTTGATAAGAGTCCTTAATATCCAACTGAAGTCACACCATTGCCTTCAATGTTCACTATTGCCATACAAAAGAAAATGGAGCATCTCCCAGGATCAGCTTAGGATCTGCCCTCAGGCTCCCAAGGACTCACTCAGGAAAAACCTCCATTGACTGCAAGGACTGCGTAAAGACTGCACATTTTGCACTGTGCTTGTAATATAGTTTGAGACCCTCAGATGGACGATGATATAAAAATGCAAATTATAATATTTATTGGTATTCACCATCATCATCAATGTCATCATCAATTGTTTATATAAGTAAGATCTAGCCATATATAAGTCAGATAGATGGGAATGTTGGATTAGAGCTGGTGACCTTAAGTCACAATTAGTATATGAGAAGTGAGGACATTTCTGTAATTGAGACACCCCCACGGGATTGCGCAGGCATAATACAGTTTAGTACTTGGCACGGTGCTCTTTCAGACAAAGCTTTTCCACCATAACCAGAATGAAGTTTACATCAAAAAACATCCTCGTCTCTTCACCCCCTCAAAAAATTCTATCCCAACCAGTCTTCTTATAACCATGGAAGAGAGAAGAACCAAAGAATCAGCTGCTTTAATTAACTTGGGAGGCACTGAGGTACTATGGTGATGAGTGCCATTAAAAACCCCTAAAATTGAGCCAGTGGTTAGGGCACTAGCCTAGGAGTTGGAATACCTGACTTCAAGTCCCTGCTTGGTCACAGACTTTGTGTGACCTTGGGCAAGTCACTTAGATCCAGACCGTCAAGGGAATTTGAGCTCATAACTTCCATTGATGTTGGTGGTGTTGTGTCCATGCTGGTCCCAGGATATTGGAGAGACAAGGTGTCTCTGTGCAGTTTGAAAGCTTGTCTCTTTCACCAACCGAAGTTGGTCCAATAAAAAATATTACCTCATCCACGTTGTCTCTCCATTGATATCAATGGAAATAAGAGTCTAAATACCTTTCAGGATCTGGAGCTCTCTATGCCTCAATTCCCTGTCTGTAAAATGGGGATAATAGTACTTTCCTACCTTACCGGGATTGTTGTCAGGCTAACTGAATTAAAGAGTGTGACGTGTTCGGATACTATAGTGATGGAGGTCATATGTTGCTACATGAATTGGACCCTTCATTTTCAGCCAATGATTTTTTTTATTTTTTCATAGCAGGCTAATTGGTGTATCAAGCTGTCCTGTGATATTTCTACTCCTCCAATCTCAATGCCAGCCAAAATCAGAAAGCACGGAGCTGCACACAAACATCTTTATTTTTCAAAAGTTTCCAGAACTTTTCCAGTTATTAACAATAAAAACCAAATCTTTAAATTCAGTTCAGCTCCACGCATCGTGTGACTCTTCAAGCTGGGTCTGATTTTATGCAAACGTTTTTGTTGTTGCATCCCTAAGAATAATCACAGTGAATGTCATGGTCTATACTATGGTCAATATTATCATTATATCATGGTCTATTTATGTAAAGTTATGCCAGAGAAGAACTATGAGGTTATGGAATAGTTCCATTGCCTGGAAATTTTAAAAATAGGCTGGGCAAGGCACTAGAAAACATACCACAGAGATCAATCCTACACTGCCACAGGGAAAGGAATTGAAAGACCTATTGTAATAGAGCTTTTCCTCGTGTAATTATTATCATTCTAAGCCTGTTCTGCACTGAACAGATAGGATGAGGCACTTGATACATACAAAAATGGTTTAATATCTGACCATATTGTATGCATGGTTTCAGTACTGGCCATGTCTGAGAGAAGTGTAGATCTGGAACTACTGCTCACAGCTATACATGCAGACACATATACATGGATATCAAAGAGCAGAATGGGTTAGGAATTCTGCTGTTCTTTTAGTGCACCGTCTTAAGCATTGCAGGGTGGGACCTTCATTTTGTGATAATTAGTCCCTTTGTTGCAAGTACCTACTAATATAGAGCATTTTACTTTCTGAGCTTATTCTGAAAAATGTTCTGACAGATTTTGCACTTATAAGTAAAAGAAAACAGCATAGCAGTAGAGGGTTTTAGCTGATTACACTCTCAGTCCAGTCTATTAGAAGGACTGTCTAAAATCAGTGCTCTGACTTATATTACAGAGGGACAGTATGTTATTTAGCAAAGAAAAATTACTAGAGTGGGGCCTGGTTTGCTTACCCTATTAATTCTTACACATGATACTAGCTTGTTATTATATGCTGACAGATTGCAAGCTATGGAATTTACCTTCAAACACAATCCTTATTTTGTTATGGCCCATTTCCAGAAGACTAGTAAACCTATTTGGCAAATTACTGTAATTATTTGTTCATTCCCTTGTCCATAGCGGGAAGTACAAGTGTGCAGGGTAATTACAAAGGGATTTGTCCACTACAAAACCTGAGTGAATGGCCCATCTGTATCCTTCCCCTCAGATGCAGACATTTCAGGTTTAGACCCGTTGGACACTGAGTAAATTGTGTCTGTTGCACAGTTCACTGATTACAGACCTACTGAGACAATGTGAGGGTTTGTAGGTATAATGGCCTCTATAAATTATCTCAAACTGCTGTAAAATAAAAGTAAACAGTTTGTAATTCTTTCCCCAAAATCAATCCATAAATACTTTTCTACAATAAAAGTGAGGAGTTACCAAATTTGCATGAAATGTAGGTAACTTTGGGTGTAAACTGAGTGACATCCCTCAAAATAAGGTACACATAAGGTACACATGCTACTGAAAACATGTTCATTTTCTTATTTAAACAATGAGGAATGTACATACCACATTTTATGAGGAGTTTTAGGGGTGATCACCTTGTTTCCTCGAAATTCCTTCAAGCTGCCAGTGTCAGGACATCCCTTTAAATGTGGAAACAGAGGCCTTGGTGAAACGGTTAAATAAACACATCGTTACTTTTGAGCTTTGGAAAAGGATATTAGATTACATACCAGGAGAGCAAGCCATGTCTGTCTTCAGTGTTAAAGAACATTTGAGTCTCCATTTTCTTGTAGTGCTGTGTTTAGTTTTGATTATGAAGAGCCGAGAAGTTTAGTTTATTTATCTAAGCATTACTCTAATATAAACTCAATGGGCCCAGTTCTGCCCTCAGTTACGCAGATGGAATTCAATGGGAAAAAGCACTTGTGTGACTAAGGAAAGAAATGCATCCATGATTATTTTCCAATGCACCTGCATTTATATTTTGATGCTCAAATGTTTTAACCTGCTCAAATATTGTAATCAAGTGTTCTTGATTTTTTTTGATAATGGAATTGTTGGTTATAATGGGAATGATTAATAATTCAATCATATTTTATTTCATGTAACTAGAAACAGCACGGATGGAGGAAGAATTAGAGGGAAAGAGGTGCATTAGTGAATGAGCGACAGGGAATGGATCACTTGATGATTACCTGTTCATTTCCTTTGGGGCACCTGGCATTGGCCACTGTCGGAAGACAGGATACTGAGTTAGATGGACCTTTGGTCTGACTCAGTATGGCCATTCTTATGTTCTTATGAGGAGGTGAAGACAGCAGGAAATAGAGGTTGCAGATGAAGGCAAGTTTTCTAAAGATGGAGCAGGAATTTTAGAGGGGAAAGAAATAAAAAGGCAGTGCAGGGAGTGGCAACATTTTGGCACCGAGAAGCCCAAAGGGAAGGTATAAAAGTATCATGGGATCGAAAAAGGAGAGGATAGGGTGAGTATGAAAGCTGGGTCATAACTGGGAGAGAGATCACCAAAGGTGGGAATAAGGCAAAGTGACCTACATAAATAATGCAATGAGACCATCGTGAAAGGGCATCAGAAAAATTCAGCAACAATGTAATTGTGAGATTGAGAGAAAAATATTCTTTGTTTTTTAATTCTGTGATTGGCTTTAGATATCAAATGACAGAAAACAGCTGCATTCCTAAAGCAACAACTGGACTGAACTTGTAACCTAATCCTTGCATTTGACACTTGGAAAAAATATTCTCCCTACACATGTGATCCAGAAATATGAGCAGTACTACATTTATGAAATCAGTGAAGCAGTAAGATTAATTACACTGTTGTTAGCTTCCCTTGTCATGGTTCCTCCCCCATCTCTTTTTGGTTAAATAGAAATAACAGTTTTTTAGAGACTGTATATTGTCTTCAATACCTGAACAAGGGTTTTTTATCTTCTCTTAGCCTCTGACACACCCATAATTTTAAAATAAATACTTTGTCTTACAGAACTGCCTCAGAGTTTTGGGATACAAATAAAAGGGAGCAGTTGGTGAAGGTAAACAATTGCTAAAAACACCCCTAACATCAGCATTTAGCAGCGTTCATACTGTTGGAGGAAATTTTCCCTGAAAGTTTTAAACCAAAAACCCAGTTCATAAAACATTTTTTGTACCACTTCAATTTTCTTTTTAGACAAGAAATAAAAATACAACACATGGCTATGAAGCCATATGGGAACTGTCATTTAAAATATGGAAGATAATTCCTTAATTCCATAATTACATATGTTAGGCTTTAAGGCAAAGATATTGTACACAGGAATGTGAATGCTGAGAACATTTTAGCAGAGACTGTGACAAGGTGCAAGCAGAAAAGTTTTAAGAAAATACCTCTGTGCTGCTACTATTACTTGTCCAACATATTAAAGGCTAATACCGTCCCACCAAAGCAACAGTCCTTTCCATTCATTAGCATTAGGCTAAATTGGTGTCCTGCAGACATGTTGGTAAACAAGCTGCCTCAACTCAGCACATTCCAATCAAGAACATCTGGTAATCCAGTATATTCCTGTTTATCTGAAACCCTATTAACAGAACCTCCATATTATCTGAATCCCTTCCTTGTCCCCCATGTATCTCATGCTGGGGGACAAAGAAGGGATTCAGATGATGTGGGATTGGGATAATAGAGCAGAGACCCCCGGCCAGGACTGTGAGGAGCAGAAGGATGAGCCACAGGCCATGGGAGATGCCACCCAGCTGCTGAATAGCTCCTGATCTCTCAGTTATCCAAACTCCCAATTATACAAATAAAAGCCATGATCCCTATGCTATTCAGATAATCAGGATTATAATGTAGTATTTTACATTCATATAGCATCTTTCATCCCAAACAGCAACTGCAGTGGCCTCTGTGATAAAGGACTGCAAGCAACTGGTTGACAGGATGCTGTCCAGTATGGAGGGAAGGGGGAAATATGAACCATGACAGCAAATTTACATTGTGATAGTGTAAATCTCTAGAGGCCTATTGTTACAATATGCATCATGAGGTATTTTTTCTTCCACACAAAGCAGAGAGGATTTGCGTTCCGACTGTTTTATCTGAAAAATCCAGACATTAAACTGCACATATCTCAGTTTATCATCCTTCAGGATGAAGGGTTAAGCAAACCCTGCCTAGACTGAATCTCGAGGTGACTTCAAGAACACTACAAATTTCAAACCTGAGATGCAGACACCTTAGCTACCACCTCCAGCTCACTGTAAAAGCACCTTTTCTATTCTCTGGACTTTCTCCATTATTTTTTCCTATATTAATCTATGGACCTCAGAGGCTCTGAGCCATTGTACCCTTCTCAAAACTCTGAGTCAGCATTAACTTACCTGCTGCCCACCTCTAGAATGTGTAACCACCTTTCAGGGAGACTCCAGGCATAGAATGGTTCCTGCAGGTGAGTTTATCATATGGGTACACAATTTATCACATAGTGCATATCAGGGCCTGCTTCTGCTCCAAATGGTAGAACTCATACTTATTTCAGTGAACGGTTCAAGACCATAGTGAATGCATGATAGCATGGTGTGATATAGTATAAAGGTTTTATCATAATGCTTTTGGGATGCGATGGAGCCAACAGTGAGTTATGCAGGTCATCCCAAAGGAATGTATCAGAGGTCTGGAACATGAGAATAAGGCACAGGGGGAAAGGATTAGTGGGCAGAGGGCAGCTGAGGTGGTCAAAGGTATAATAAATTCATTTATCATATGGTTCTGTGATTTATCATACATTCTCACCTCCACACATTTGGTATCTATCGCTCTATCTGCATTATATACACACATGCATACACAATCAAATTCTAATATATTCAAACTGGCATCTGATTTGGGGAACCTCATTTTTGGACCCCCAACTTCAGAAACATAGGGCCTGATTTTCAAAGGGGAAGAGCACGTACAGCTCATTTGTGTTTAATCCTTGTGATCATATAGTCCCTCTGAAAATCAGGCTTCATGTCTCTCAATTAAGGCAATCAAAATAAGAACAGAAGAACAACTATATTGGGTTGGATCAATAGTCCATCTAGCCCAGTATTCAGTCTTCCAACAGTGGACAGTGCCAGATGCTTCAGTGGGACAAGTCAGGGCAATTTACTGAATCATCCATCCCTTGTCATCCAGTCCCAGCTTCTAGCAGTCAGAAGTTTACAGACACCAACAGCATGGAGTCCCTGACCATCTTGGCTAATAGCTATTGATCGACCTATCCTCCATGAAATTATCTAATTCTTTTCTGAACCCAGTTATATTTTTGGCCTTCACAATATCTCCGTCAATGAGTTCTACAGGATGACTGTTATGTGAAAAGGTACTTCCTTTTGTTTGTTTTAAACCTACTGCCTATTAACTTCACTGGTTCCTTGGTTCGTTTGTTATGTGAAGGCATAAATAAAACTTCCCTATTCACTTTCTCCACACAATTAATGATTTTATGGACCTTTATCATATCACCTCTCAGTCATCTCTTTTCCAAGTTCAATAGTCACAGTCTTTTTAACTTCTCCTATATGGAAGCTGGTCCATACCCCTAATAATTTTCGTTGCCCTTCTGTCTATTTTTTCCAGTTCTAAGATATCTTTTTTGAGATGGGGTGAACAGAACTGTATACAGTATTCAAAGAGTGGGAATACCAAATATTTATATAGTGACATCATGTTATTTTCTCTGTTATTATCTAGCCATTTCCTAATGGCGTCTAACATTTTGTTAGCATTTTTGATTGCCACTGCACACTGAGCAGATGTTTTCAGAGAACTATCCATGATGACTCCAAGATCTCATTCTTGAGTAGTAATAGCTAATTTAGACCCAATCATTTTGCATGTATAGTTGGGATTATGTTTTCCAATGTGTGTTGTTTTGCATGTGTCAACACTGAATTTCGTCTGCCATTTTGTTGCCCAGTTTTGTGAGATCCCTTTGTAACTCTTTGCAGTCTGCTTTGGTCTTAAGTATCTTGAGGAATTTTGTATCGCATGCAAACTGCCACCTCACTGTTTACCCCTTTTTCCTGATCATTTATGAATATGTTGAACAATACTGCTCCTAGTACAGTTCCTTGGGGGACTCCACTATTTTCCTCTCTCCACTGTGAAAAATGACTGTTTATTCCTACCCTTTGTTATCTATCTTTTAACATGTTACTGATCTTCCTTCCTTCTTATCCCATGACTCCTTATTTTGCTTAACTGCCTTTGGTGAAGGACTTTGCCAAGGTTTTCTGAAAGTCCAAGTACACTACATCCACTGGATCACCCTTGTTCATATATTTGTTGACACCTTCAAAGAATTCTAATAGATTGGTGAGGCATAATTTCCCTTTACTAAAGCTGTGTTGACTCTTCCCTAACAAATAATGTCCATCTAGGTGTCTGATAATTCTGTTCTTTACTGTAGTTTCAACCAGTTTTCCTGGAACTGAAATTATTTACTGGCCCATAATTGCCAGGATCTCCTTTGAAGCCTTTTTTTTTTTTGTAAATTGGCATCACATTAGCTATCCACCAGTCATCTGGTACAGAGACTGATTTAAGTGATAGGTTACATACCACAGTTAGTAATTCTCCAATTTCATATTTGAGTTCCTTGAGAACTCTTGAGTGAATATCATCTGGTTCTGGTGACATATTGCTGTTTAACAGAGGTCACTTCTGTGTACACAAACTAATACACACAATATTAAACAGGAGAGAAAGGTAATCAGTATGATGTGCCACATGACAAGCTATGCTAAATAATATAGTGGAAAATGCTGAGTAAATATATCCCTCAGACATACTTTGTGTGTGTGTGTGTGGGGGGGGTCCTTTATTACACTCACACACACACAACACATCAAAAATATTTTGTCCCTGCATCAATGCTATCAAATTCTTATTTAGGTTTTACAACTTTTCTGAACCAAAATAAATACATAAATAAATTGCTGGGGAAAAGAAGAAAAGAAATATATGAGCATGTAACATAAAGGAGATAAGTTAGAAAAGATGCCAGACATAAAAAGATATGTTACCCAAAAGCCAGCTGCGTTAGAAAGGGATAGACGCTGTTCAAATGGTCAAGCTAAAAGGGAAACAGAGCGGACTCTGAGCTCACAGTTTTTGGTTTATAAAGTCTTGGAAGATGACCAAGTTAGCCCTCACTCTGTGTTTTTTAACTTGACCACTTAAATGACTAATTCTTTTCTTATGTGGCTGGTTTTATATATATCACATCTTTATAAAACAGTCTTTTTTTTAATGTTGGATTTTGTACATGTGAAATCTTTTTGATCAGATATCCTTAAGCTACTGCAACTCGTTCTTTGTCCTGTCTGACATCAGCTTCTGTGAAAAATCTTACAGGTGATTAATTGATGTCAAAGCCTTTTGAAAGCACTCAGCATCTCCTACTATATAATTCTTTATTTCACAAGAGGTAAATCAGCATTTAGTCCAGATTATTATAGGGAGCGTTACACCAATTTGATTTTTCATCTGTTTAACTTTTCATAAATGTGGTTGAAACATGTGCTTTCCTTTTAGCAATGTAAAGTTTATCCTTGAAAAATAGTGATCCTCATTATCTTTATTTTATCATTATATTGTATAATGAGGTTTTTTCCAAGTCACAGTACAAATGAGATTTTAAATGGAAGATTACAACCTAACTTGCACTGATCAGGAGACATAATCCCTATAAATATACCATTACAATTCCATGCAGACTTTATTAGACAGTTCACCATCTGCATCTAAAGGACTTAAAGACTAATAGTAATTACTGTGGATAAAAATACGAATATTTAGCAACATGATGCCTAAAAGGACACTGCCAAGTTAAAGGGGTGTCTGCTGTTTGTAGATTCTTGGGGCAGAACTGGGGACCTAAGTCGTGATTTCTGAAAACTTGAGGTTGGCCATTCTGCGTCTGCACAAACTGTTCTACACAGGAGGCAACCAGTGCCTCCTGACCCACCCCAACAGGAAAATGCAGAGAGATTCCACTGGAGGAACCTTATGTAGGTTCCCTCCCTCTTGCCCCCCTTCCTGCAGGGGTATGAATCGTGATCTGATTGATGACCTGATATTGTCCTCATGAATAAAACATTACAGGCTTTGTAAAAAGTTAATGAAATTAGTTAGCTACCGCACTGTGTTTAAGTCTAGTACATGGCTCAATAAGGTGACTGTTACATGGTACATTAGCATAGTTAAGCAGTGGCGAGACAGCAAATAATTGTCAACAATACAGGATTTTAGAATGAGGTCCCCCAACTCCTGACCTGAAGCAGCTGTGAAGAGGGGGGAAATTGATCATACTATAGAAGCCAGAAACTACTGAATCTTAATCCCATCTCTGTTGCTGCCTTGTTGGGTGGCGCTGAGCAAGTCATATCATGGCTCCACCTCAATATTTTTTTCTGTATAATGGAGTAATGTTATATACCTACCTCACAAGAAAACCATTATGCAAGAGCTACAGTCATTACTATGGAATTTTTCAAAAATATCCCCAGTATCCTAGCCAGCATAGCATACTGTTTTTCAATAAAACAGGAACTAAACTTAATACCCCAGAATATTGTAAATAATGAGCCACGAGTGGTAGCTTTGTTTTGCTAAATAGTCACCACACTATCATATGTACAGGTGAAAAGTGCTATTAAAGCTAAGTGTCATTATTTATTTATTTAATTATTATTCTCATTACTGTTGCCTTGAATAGAATTAAGGGCCAGATCCTTAGCTGATGTAAATGGTATAGCTCCAATAAGGTCAAAGGAGTTGCGCTGATTTACAACTGCTGAACATCTGGCCCAGTAAAACCACACTGTGTTCTGGTCTACTGTACTACTTTGAGTTTCTTATTTTCTGTGAAGAGGTACAATAGCACGGCTGTGATGGGATTGACTAGATAGTGGCTAAATTCAACAACATACAGGGGACCTTTTTGAGACTTGGCTTTCCCTGGCTAGGCTTGAAGCGGTGGTGTTACATTTGATGGCACACAAGAAACAATTAATTCAGCTGGACTCTTTGGTGGCTTTTATATAATACCAAGTGTTTCTTTGTTCATTTCTTGTAATATTGTCAGACGAAAAAGATTTGTATTTTCATTGTCACACGTTATTGTGCACCACATGCTCATAATTACTGAATATTTCGCTATTCTGTAACTCAAATGTAAATCTTCAAGGGCTTATTAACACACTCTTTATCAGCTTATGGTTTGCACATATACTTAAAGGTTTGGCAAACTTTGCATAAAGTAAATGTCACTTTTAAAATATGCTCCAGATTTAATACTAGAGTAGAGGTTAAAAACATAGAGTTTAGCATGTGGAGTAAATGGCAGGACTGCCAGAATCAAATGAAAATGAGCATTTATGCCAGCCTTAGTTGGAATGATGAGAGGCATTCCTCCTTCCCCAACCCCCACCCCATTCAGTCTCAATGGAGTACAATCAGGATGGTACTAATGAGCAGAAAACTTGCAAGGTAGGGGTGATGTTTCCTTCAGAAACACTATATGCACTGCTACCCTAAGCCCTCTAAGGACCTGAAATCTGTTATTGTTCCTCCTGGGAGGTCCGTTTACACTTAACACACATCTGGCTTAATTAGGTTGACAGCTGCTGCAGGTACTATTGGAGAAGGTCCAGGCAACAGAGTGCATTAGCATTTGTTTAATGGTTTAACCTTTCATAATCTGAACTCCACTGCATACATGAACCAGAGAGTATCTTTTATTACTTGTTAATATGTGTTGTGCGCGCGCACACACACACACACACACAGAGTACTCCAAAGTATGTGGTCTGAAAGCCAAAAAAACCATTTCCAAATGTAAACTTGTGATTTTTTAAAAACAACAACATGTAAAATATAGGCAAAAGAGGAAATCCTCTGATGAACCCAGTGGCTAGAAAAATCCCTCTGCAGACCAGATTTTGTATACTTATGGTTTGGGGTATTTTAATAACAAATCTTTAGGTAATAAAAAGTGGTTATAGTTATTGCTGCATAGATAGATACAACCAACACAGAAGATGGGTCCAGTGCAGATTCATGGTAGGTATATAAAGTTAATGTCTTTCACAGTTATAGAATAGATCCAATGAATGATATGAGCTAGACTCTGCTCTTACTTATACTGGTGTAAATGCAAAGTAACTCCTTTGAAGCCACAGGGGTGAATCTATTCTAGTGCAACTAAGAGCAGAATATAGCCCAAACTGTTATGCTTGTACTTTGTTTGCTCAAGGGGACAGTTTTTCTGTATCCACTGAATTCATTTTTCCAATTTTAAATATTCTTTATGTCTAATTGGCATAACTCCCTGTAAAAACAGCCTTTGGCAAGGCAAGCTGGTTTCTGCATAAACCCAGAACTCATTGTATAATTGAAAACAAAACCAAATCCAAAGGCGACTTACTAATTCCAATAGCCTTTCTTTAGTGTTTCATTTACTGAAAATGGACTGAGACACTATTTTCAAACTAACAAATCATTTTCATCTTTCTAAAGATTCAAAATGGATTTGTGACATTCATCTGTTTGGAGACTTTATATTTTGAAACAAGCAAAGCCGTCATATAGACAAGAAGCAAATTTAAACATGGAACAGTTTACCTCACCAGAAGGTTCTGTTTTCCTTTGTGCTATTGTAATAAGCTTAGGGCCAGGTCCTCCTCTCCTGATTAGTATGCATAGAGGATAACAGCCTACTACAACTGCCATTTAATTGAGTTATTCCTTTAGCTCAAATGACAAAGTTCTGTGTTTTGTTGCTTAAGTTCTGGATTTCAAATTCCGCTTTATAACCTGTGTGGTCATTATACTCTCATTTCATGTGCTGCATTTGAATGTGTGTTTTCTCCCTCTTTGTCCAAGTTCATCTTTGCCTAGTTCTTGCGGTGTATTCTTAGAGCCCATTCCATGTCAGTGCCATCAACTTCAATGAGAGTTGAGGGCACCCAGGACCTTACAGAACTGCGTCCATAATAAACAATGCGTGAAATGAAAACATGTTGACTAGCATAGAGTTATATATTTTAAGGAAAGAACAGACCTCTGTGATGATATACTCTGACCTTTTGTGTAACACAGTCACAGAATTTCTTCTAGTAGTTCCTGCACTGGATGGTGTCATTCTTCCCTTCCATGTAAGTGAATAGTATATACCCCAGCATGAAAAGTTTGCTAAGAATATTGTTGTTATTGAGCTTAATTGGGATCTGGGTCTCAGTGGGCTAGGTAATGTGCAAACATATTTGATACTTGGCATGTGAAATTCAAGCTCTGTTGGTTAGTTCCCATCTAGGTCACATCATATTGTTTCTATTCCCTGGGAAGACAAAGATGATTTATATAATGGGGGGAAGGGGCCTTGAAGAACTCACTGAGGCTTTGAATCTCTCAGGGAGAGGTCACAGATAAATAGACTCTAGGGAACATTAGAAAAATATAAGCCCCTTTTTGCTTTCTGGGCTATGCAAGCCTTTGCCAAGTCATCAGTCCTAGGAAAAACCAGGTGACTATAAGATTTGTTGTCTGGATGCAGAGTCCAAATGTAATTTTATCTTGTCACACCAATACAAAGTAACTGCTCGTGGGTGTTCAAACCCTGCTGCAAAGTATAAAGTCAAATTTTTCTCTAGATCACTTACTTATCTCTGTGTTGGGGCTCTTGCAAGAGTTTGGAGGAACCTTGTTCAAAGATATCAAACAGTGTCCAATTCCCTGTGACATAAGACACTTTCAGGTCTGACCACATTAAGAATATAAGAATAGCCATATTGCATCAGACCAATGGCCCATCTAGACCAGTATCCTGTCTCTGACAGTAGCCAGTGCCAGATGCTTCAGAGGGAATGAAGAGAACAGGGCAATTTTGAGTGATCCATCCCTTGTCCATCTAGTCCCAGCTTCTGGCAGTTGGAGGTTTAGGGCAATCCAGAGCATGGGGTTGCGTCCCTGTCTATCTTGGCTAATAGCCATCAATGGACTTATCCTCCATGAACTTATCTAATTCTTTTTTGAACTCAGTTATACTTTTGGCCTTCACAACATCCCAAGGCAATGAGTTCCACAGGTTCCACTTGCTGGTTTAAAATTTGGTATCAGCAAATGTGAGAGCTTTAATAGTCACTTCCCACAGATGTTTGCATGAGTAAAACTCTGACACTTAAATGTTCATGGAAAACAAATGAAAAAGGGATTTGGCACTGCAGAAGGCAAGATCTGATAGGATTAGGTCTGCATGAGGGAGAGGAGTTTTATGTTTGGAAGGCGTTCTGGAGGAGACTGAGCTGGAATTACTCATATGCTTAAAATTAAGCACATCCTTAAGTACTTTACTGAACCATTGCCTCATTGATGGAAAGAATAGGTTTCACTGTAATCTCATTTATGTCAGATGTCCACTCCCACCCTCCCTGAAAAATCAGTGTATTGCTTGAAAATCTATCCCTAAGTCATAATGTGACTGCGAATTTTTAATTTTAATCGGACATTTATTTCCAAGAAGATAAAAACCCAGCTATTTTGTGATGTGTTCAAGCTCTAATTCTAACATCCCTCTCTGTGTATCAGTCTTATTCTCTTCTTTTTGTTTTTGCTTGTTCCTTTAGAGTGTTAACTCTTTGGAACACGGATCTGTTATGTTTTTGGCTTAACCTCTAACATTCAGAACTGTGCAAATTTAGCATGCTATAGAAAACATTATTATGAATAATTCATAGATTTTTGATAGCACTTTTTATGCATAGATTCCAAAGTGCTGTACCAAGGCAGAAAGTATCATTACCCGTACTTTGTAGGTGGGAAAACCAAGGCACAGAATGGTGAAATAACTCGACCAAGTTTAGCTAGCATGCAATTGGTAGAGTTGGGAACAGAACCCAAGTTTCCTGAGTCTTAGGCCAATGTGCAGTCCACTAAGTCACCCTGCCTCTTGTTAATAATTCTGAAAGTTGTTATTAAGCATCTTTAATTCTGATTGCACATGCATTTTGCTCTAAGAACTGCACTTTGAAAGGGTAGAAGATAAGCAGGATTAAGGAAACTTGAGAAAAATTTAAATCCCTCTTGCTTTCTGGGCTATACAAGTCTTTGCCAAGACTTCAGTCCTTTTATTTTGCACCTTAGACATCTTTCTCTTTGATTAATTGCATGCACTTTAGAGATTGTGAGACTATTGTAACTCCATGCAAATGAAAGGCATTACATTAATAGAGTGTATGGCTCTCTGACAACATAGGAAAAAATAGATGATCTCTTTTCTTGAACATGCCACTACTATACTGGAACGTGTTGCAAAGAGAGGTGCACATGAATCTCATTTGATGGTATTCATCATCTTCACATTCGTAAAGCCTTTTTGTGCTGTAAAAATTGTTGAAAGAGCAATATATCTTATTACAATCATTACAACCAGATATCATGATAACCCTGCTGACGTAACACTTTAATCATACTTCCCAGTTTATGGAGGCTGTACTTCCCAGTTAATGTTGTAAGGAGGCACTGAGAAAGAGAATTAAAAGGGCCAGATTAGATGATAAATTCCCTTTGAAATCACATGGATGTACCTGTAGGAAGGCATACAAATTAGTAGGTAATTATCCTCCATTTTCCACTGAGGTTTTAAAAAAAGACTTAAAATGTTGCAAACCCCTCCCCCCCCACAAATTTCTTGTAAGAGCCCTAAATGTAATCACCAACTTTGAACTAGATGTAATTGCTGCAGCCAAAGAATTTGGATAAAGCTTGTTTCTTTTCCTTGAGTCAAAGTTTGTTGGATCCAAAATAATGGATTGGCCATTCTGTATGGATGTGATTCTGAATTCAATTAAAAAAGTTGTGGAGGAAGAAGTGGCAGGATATGGATATAGCCTGAATACGTGGGGCAAAGAACTTTGGGAGACTGGGAGGATGCTGGAGTTATCAGGAGAAAGAAAAAGTGGAGTTTGAAAGTATGCAGACTTTATATATATAAACAAATAAAATCAGGCCACTTTTATTTAGGAGCCAGGCATACAGATTTGAAAATTTTGGTCATAGTCTGACCCCTTGCAGCTCACATGAGTATTACATGACACACATGAGTGTGATATACTTTATGACAGTAATGGAATACTGTGTACTGAAAAAAGTCTTTGAGATGAGCTATATGTTATAACTGAACTCACTCATCTTGTGTAGTATACACTTTTACAAAGGTGAGTCTTCTTTCCCCCCTTTCTTTTAGTTAATTACATGTAATAAACATGTATCCCCATAACAACAGAAGTCTTTTGTCCTGTGAGGCTCCAGGCATTGGTGGTAGAACTTGGTGCTTTCTCCTCACTGATTTATTGAGTCAAGGTTTTTTTTTTTGTGAGAACCAAGCATATGACAGTAAACAGTGACCCAGAAAAAATAATCCTACACCTGTTTGAGGGTTGTAAAGTTAGTGAGTAAATGTATCGGTCCTTCCTGCCAAATTCACAGACATGGCTAGATTCATAGATTCCATGGCCAGAAGGGAGCACTGAGATCATCTAGTCTGACCTCCTGTATAACATAGAACGTAGAACTTCCCCAAAATAATTCCTAGATCATATCTAAAAATCATCTAATCTTGATTTTTAAATTGTCAGCAATGAAGAATCCACCACACCTCTTTGTAAATTATTCCAAAGATTATTTTACTCTCATTGTTTAAAAAGTTACACCATATTTCCAGTATGAATTTGTCAAGCTTCAACTTCCAGCCATGCAATTGTGCTATACAATTCTTTGCTAGATTCAAGAGCTGTTACCAAATATTTGTTCCCCATGTAGGTACCTATAGACTGTAATCAAGTCACTCCTTAATCTTCTTTTTGTTAAGCGAAATAGATTCAATTCCTTGAATATATCACCATAAGGTATGTTTTCTGATCCTTCAATCATTCTCTTTGCTCTTCTCTGAACTCTCTCCAACATCCCTCTTGAATTGTGGACACCAGAACTGGACACGGTATTCCAGCACCAGTCACATGAGTGACAAATACAGAGGTAAAATAACCTCTCTACTCCTACTCAAGAATACCCTGTTTATGCATCCAAAAATTGCATTAGCCCTTTTTGGCCACAGTGTCACACTGGGAGCTCATGTTCACCTGATTATCCACCATGACCCCCAAATCATTTTGTAAGTCATTGCTTCCCGGAATAAAGTCCCCCCGCCCCCCGATCCTGTAAGTATGGCCTACATACTTTGTTCCTAAATTTATACATTTTAGCCATATGAAAATGCATATTATTTGCTTTCAGCCAGTTTCCGAAGAGATCCAGATGGCTCTGTATCAGTGATCTGTCCTCTTCATTACTTATCACTCCCCAAATTTTTATGTCATCTGCAAACTTTATCAGTGTAAGTAATTATATTACCGTCTTTTAATTGTTTATTAATTGAATCCCACATCAGCTGCTCCATTACCTTGCCTGGGATCGATGTCAGACTGACAGGTATATAATTACCCAAGTTATCTCATTTACTCTTTTTAAATATTGGCACAACATTAGCTTTCTTCCAGTCTTCTGGAACTTCACCAATGTTCCAAGACTTACTGAAAATCAACATTAACGGTCCAGTGAGCTCCTCAGCCAGCTCTTTTAAAACGGCAAGTTATCTGGGCCTGCTCATTTAAAAAAAAAAAAAAAAAAACTAACCTACTAGCTACTGTTTAACATCCTCCTATGATACTGTGGAATGGAAAGATTGTTATCATATGATATGACTACAGCATCTGTTTTTTCACAAATACAGATCAGAAATATTTAGTGAACACTCTTACTTTGCTGCATTATTATTGATAATTCTACTATTTCCATCTAATAGTGGACCCATACCATTGCTAGGATTATTTTTCTTCCTAATATACTTAAAAAACTCCTTGTCCTTGATGCTGTTGGCCATAGATTTAGCCTTGTGTCCCTTGGCTTCCCTTATCAATTTTCTATTATTCCTAAATTCTGATTTATATTCATTACAATCACCTTCCCCTTTCTTCCATTGTTATATATTATTTTTAGGTTTTTTTTTTTTTGTAGTTGTCTTCACTTCCCCTCTAAACCAGATCAGTTTTTTAACTAATACAGCCTTTTTCCTGAATTGTGGGATTATGGCTTATTGGGCATATAGTAAATTCTTAAACAATTCCCAATTATCATTTACATTTTTCTGATTAAATTCTTCCATCTGATTTGGCTCATAATTGTTTTCAGCTTTATGAAATTCTCTCTTTTAAAGCACTGTGTGTGTGTGTGTGTGTGTGTGTGTGTGTATCAGGACTTTATTCTGCACATTATAAATATGATCAAGCCATTATCAGTTGTACCTAAGTTACCACTCTTTTTTAGTTTTGTGATCAGTTCCTTTTTATCTGTCAAGATGAGGTCTCATAAAATTCCCCCATGTTGAATGTAACACTTTTTCAGTTAGAAAATTATCTTTCACAATATTTAGAAACTCCAAAGATGTTTTAGTACCAGCAGCATGAGACCCCTACAAATTAAAGTCCCTTATGATCACACAGCTTTTTTCCTACACATAAATAGGTATTTGCATGAGGAACCAGTCATCCTGTTCTCCAACATGACTTGGTGGTCGGTGGCAGACACTAACAAATACCCCACCTTGTGCTTTATTTGTTAGGACATGATCCCTACATATTCAAGATAATTTTCTTACGAGTTATGGGTGACTCAGAAACAGGTAATGCAATTTTTGGCACAGAGTGCTATTCTCTCCCCTTTTGTCCACTCAATCCTTCCTAAACAGATTATAACCATTGATTTTAACATTCCAGTCATGGGAATCATCTAACCAGTTTTTGGTAGTACCAGCTAGATCAAATTAATGCTCATAAATGAGCAATTGCACTTCCTCTTGTCTGTAATCCAGGCTTCTAGCATTGGTGTATAGGTAATTCAAGAATTTCTTCTTTTCATATATTTTGGTTCCTTGATTAATTTTGATCTCACATCTCAATTTAGTACTGACTGACTGAATTCTCATATCTTCCCTCTCTTTAATCTCCCCTTTTGTTATTAGTTTATCACCCCCCTGATTACTCTAGCCAGCTGTCCCTGAGAAGACTGTTTCCCCTGGTACTGAGATGGAGGCCATCCAAACTATACAGACCACTCTCCCCATTGATGATGGACCAATATTCCACACACAAAAAACCCCTCCATTCTACATCACAAACCTTGCCAGTGGTGCACTTCCAGAATCTTCTGTCTTTCTTTGCTTGTGGGACAGAAAGGCTCTCAGAGAAGATCACTTAGATATTCTTCTTCTTCTTCAGCATGCTTCTAAGTTCCCTGAAGTCATCTAAAACAGGGGTTCTCAAACTGGGGGTTGGGACTCCTCAGGGGGTCGCGAGGTTATTATATGGGAGGTCGCAAGCTGTCAACCTCCACCCCAAACCCCACTTTGCCTCCAGCATTTATAATGGTGTTAAATATGTAAAGTGTTTTTAATTTATAAGGGGGGGGTCGCACTCAGAGACTTGCTATGTGAAAGGGGTCACCAGTAAAAAAAAGTTTGAGAGCTATTGATCTAAAATCTGTGAGCTATCCCATGACACATCATTAATGTCAATGTGAACCATCATCAATGGATCCTTTCCCATTGACTTCAAAAGTCTTGTGTCTTGGCTACAGGAAGGCAGCACATTGTACTGTTGCCCACCTGTCCTTTGCATAATGTTGCTTTTATTCTTCTGAGTATTGAATCTCCCAACAAGTATCGTGTATATTCTTTGGATGTTTTAAGAACACTTTGTCGGCAAGCTTGATTTTGTTAGAGCTTGGGCTGAGCTGCCATCCACAGGTGTGCCCCGTATATCTTTCCATTCCCTTTGATCAACTGGATCTTGAGAGATATATTCCATTGTCCACATTGAGGACCTGGTATTGATTGGAAACTTCTAGCTGTGTGAACTTCCCCCCTCCCTCTTCTCTACGGTGGCCACAGCATGTCCATCTTTGTCTATTTCCAGCTGTGCAGAATGCTGCTGTGACCTCTTGACTCCAGTGGTTACAAACTGCCAGGTCTCCTCTCTGACTTTCTCTCTCTCTCTCTCACTCATTCCTTGGTGGCCAGCTCCTTTCTTTCTTGAATCTGTGGTATTGACATTTCTCAAACTCGGCTTCCCAGGAATTCCTCAGCTTCTCTGTTTCTCAGTAGCATCTCTGCTTGCCCCTCTAATCCAAGAATCTTGTCTTCCATCACAGCCTCTATCTTGCACTTCATACACAGGAAAGTTCCTTCTGACTTAAGTGAAGAAAGAAAACTTGGCAAATCTTTTGCAGGTCACCACCACTGTTCTGTTGCTTGTCATCTTGATATTGTACACAGAGCTAAACCTGGAAGGAAAGGCTATCACACTCACTCTCTAAACTCCCTTAAAAGTCTTCTGTTAGCTGCTTCTGCTATGTAGCCCATATCTAGAATACAAACAGTCAAGCAAACAAACAACTCACCAATCAATTAGATTTATTTGAGGGTGTCAACAGACATGTTGAGGATATCAACAAACAAACATGCTGATTAGGCTTCAACTGGAGTATCGTGTCCAGTTCTGGGTGCCACATTTCAGGAAATATGTGGACAAATTGGAGAAAGTCCAGAGAAGAGCAACAAAAATGTTTAAAGGTCTAGAAAATATGACTTATGAGGAAGATTGGAAAAATTGGGTTTGTTTAGTCTGGCGAAGAGAAGACTGAGAGTGGCCACAATAACAGTTGTCCAGTACATAAAAGATTGTTACAAGGAGGAGGGAGAAAATTTATACTCATTAACCTCTGCTGATAGGACAAGAATCAATGGGCTTAAATTGCAGCAAGGGTGGTTTGAGTTGGACATTAGGAAAAACTTCCTACCAGTTTGGTGGGGAGACAAATGTTGTGTTGGTCAAGGACTTTTGTTCGGATTTGGCCAAGGGCCTTGCTGGCTTTACTGATTCTGGAGGCAATTACCTTATCAAGGGAACCATCATTAGAGATTGTTCTGCTCAAATACTTGAACTGATCCACATTTTTCAGGTGTGTGCCTTGGATGGAGATGACTAGTGTGGGGGCATTGGAATGAGGTGCTGGTTGGAATAAGACCTCTGTCTTACTGAGACTGATGATGAGGCCAAAGAGCTGAGTTGCTTCAGAAAATCTATCAATGATAGATTGATATCCTGAAGGTTATGTCTATGGGACATCAGGGCTCAGTCATCTGCAAAAAGTGACTCGACAAGAAGTCTCTCCAGCATCTTGGTCTTATTTTTAAGTTTTCAAAGATCAAAGAGGGAGCCATCGAGTCATTAGTGAATGTACATCTCCTGACCCAAGTCCCTTGTGGCATGGCTGAGGACACAGGCAAAGAACAAGTTGAACAACACTGGAGCAAGTACGCAGCTTTGCTTCACTTTATTCAAGATTTCAAATGCATCAGAAGAGTCACCATTGGAGAGTACTTGCACTGTCAGGTGGTCATGGAACACGTGGATGATTTGTATGCACCTTCTTGGGCAGCCCAGTTTATGTACAATAGCCCATAGATCCGCTCTGTTGACCGTATCAAAGGGTTTGGTCGAGTAGATGAAAACTGCGTACAGGTCCATGTTCTGCTCTAAACATTTTTCCTGGACCTGCCTTATGACAAACATCATATCCATAGTACTGCGACCTGGTCTGAAACTGCACTGCACTTCTGGTAGATTCTCCTCAGCTATATTCACAATGAGTCTGTTCAGTAGAATATGAGCTAGTATTTTCCCTGCTGTATAGAGGAGAGAAATGCCTCTGTAGTTTCACAGTTAGCTTTGCTGCCTTTGTTTTTGAACACTGATACAATAATAGCATCTTTGAAGTCTTTTGGCATTTCTTCTTCCTCCCATATACTACTCAAGATGTCATGAAACACCTGGATAACTTTTGGGTCTGCTGCTTTGTACAGTTCTGCTGGAATTCCATCCTTTCTGGATGCTTTGCCAGAATTCAATTGTTTGATGGCTTTCATGACCTCTTCAACTGATGGAGGGAGGTTGAGATCCTCTTCGATGGACTTCTCAGATAATTGATCAAGGACATGTCAATAGATTGTGGATGGTCTATTGAGTAGACTATTAAAATGTTCAGCCCATTTTTATATGATTCCTTCCTTGTTTTTGATTGAAGTTGTGCCAACTGCCGACTTCAGAGTAGCTGTGCCAGATTTAGATGGTCCGTAGACTGTTTTGAGAGAGTTAAAGAACATCTTTGCCTTGTTTGTATCCATGTAATGCTGAACTACTAAAGCTTTCCTCTCCCACCACTCATCCTGCATTCACCTCAGTTCAAACTGTAGGTATTTAAATCTATCTTTCTTTCAGATGGAAGTAAGATCATTCTGTCATTCAACAAATGCTTTCTGCTTGTCACTCAGGAGTTTGAAAATGTCCTCGTTGTTCTCATTGAACCAATCCTGGGGTACCCTTTCTTTGGTCCCAACACTGTGTCAATAATCACATTTTTGAGTTGGTTCCATTTTTCTGTTGGGTTGCCTGTGAATGGGAAGCATGAAAAAAGCTTACAAAGTGACTGCTGAAATTGCACCTGATAGTCAATGTGCTTGAGCTTTGCTATGTTGAAGGCTGTTCTGTTGAGCTTGGGGAACTTGCAATGTGAGGGGACTACATACAGGTTGAGCACTACTCTTGCCAATTTGTGGTCTGTCCAGCATTCTGTGCCATCCATGGCTCTAGTAATTCTGACATGGCAGATGCCTCGTTTGTGCATGATAACATAGTCAATCAGGTGCTATTGTTTGAACCATAGGTGCATCCATGCCATTTTATATTTGACATTTTGCCTAAAGATAGCGTTAGTGATGAGCAGACTATGTTTTACACATTTACCCAAGAGGAGGAGTCCATTGCTGTTCATCTTTCCCACTCCATGTCGTCCTATCACACCTCTCCAGTCACTGCTGTCTCTATCAACTGTAGTGTCGAAGTCTCCCAGCAAGCTGAGCTTGTCATACACAGGGGGCGATCTGAAAAAGGAGTCCAGGTAAAAGTAGAACTGCTCCTTGCTTTCCTCTGTGGTGGTCAGTGAAGGTGCATAGACAACAATAACGGTGACATGCCATGAAGGGCTCAGGGGGAATCAAAGTTTATGAGCCATTCGTTCAGGCCAACAAGGAAGTCAGGAAATTGTTTCAGGAAAGACATTCTGATTGCAAATCCAACTTCATGGATCCTATCTTCATCCTCTGCTTTTCCTTTCCAGAAGAAAGTATAGTTGCCTCCTAGCTCACTGTTGGAGCCTTCTCTGGCCAGTCTAATCTCACTCAGTGCTGCAATATCAACATTGTAGTGGGCGAGTTCTCTAGAGACAAGAGCTGTTCTTCTCGCAGGCCTTCATGCATCACCTCTGTCTATAAGCGTGCAAACGTTCTATGCTCTTAAAATGAGTCTTTTCTTCTTTGTTGTTGTTCGACTGCTGTAAGATGAACTGCCAGCTGCAACAGTCTGGCCAGATATCATGGGGCAGGTGCAATGTTTAGGGCACCTTTTCTAGCCCGCTCCCTTAGAAAGAGTGAGCAGTGCTACCCTAAAAAGGGCTGCTGAGTCACCTAGGATACTGCCAAATTTCTCTGCTGTCCCAAGGATGGAGCTGAATGGCCACTAGTCCCAAGGCCACCTACATGCAGGATTGTGGCTACGACTGCCAGTGGGCATCTCCACCTGTCGTTTTGCCACGCTCCCATCACTGCAGGACTTGAATTAATGATAAAATGATGATGGGATGACATTTGTGAGGGGGGAAAAAAAACCTGTGCGGAAATTTTTTAAGTGAAAAAGCTGTTGCATAGGGGCAGTCCCACTCTCTTGGCTGCAGAAGCCATATTCCAGTGGCACAAAGAATTGTTATAGCAGGGGACTTCCTTAGCTGCAGGGGGTGATCAGGATATCTTCAGTGCCTTGTCATGCTCTCTGCACCCCACAGCACGCTGTTGAACCGCCTTCAAGGTAATTGAATCACTGATTGAGTTCCTCTCCCCAGTGCACTGGAACAGTCTTCGCATGCTAGAGAAAGGCAATTTCTCTATCTCGCTAAGAGTAAAAGACCCATTGGCTACCTTCACCTGGTTTAGCCTGCTCATCGAAGTGGTTTACTGGGGTGTGGCCACTGTCACGTGCAAACAGCTACTTGGAGCCACAGGTTAGAGCTAGATGTAGGTGGGGACCAAAGCGGATGAGTTACTTCCTAAGGAGCATGATGTGTTCATCTAACAGAGGTACTACCCCTCCCCAATGCCCCCCATGCACTCCGATAATTGAGTGGGCAAAAAACCAAATACATGCCTTTCCCTGAGCACTGATTTTAGGCTTGAGCAAAAAAAAAAATTAGCTATTGAATTTAATTGTTTTCATTTTACCAAGATTTACCACTGAGTTTTAGTCAAGTGATAAAAGTAGATACATCTGAATTCATTGGTACGGTGATGCCTCAGTCCACTGGAGAGACATTGATTATTCAGCTGATTCTCCCTACACCATACACTACAAGTTCTCAAATCTAACCTAAGGCAAGGAATGCTCTACAGGCTGCCTCTTTCTTGGAAGCTGATAGGCCTGATGGCAATAGGAAGGCATCAAAGAGATAAGAAGATTATAACAGCAGGGATTGTGGAAAACGGAAAAATCCTGCGTCTACTTTCTGGTCTCCTCTCCATTGCAGCAATGCAATGCATGGACACCAGAAAGCAGTATGACCGGTGACCTCTTTGAGACAGCAGTATCTAATTCAGCCCATCACAAAAGCAGCAGACTTATTCAGGCAGCCACCTGTCCCAGCTTGTCTTTGCTCCCATGGCCATCAGCTGAGTTGTGAGTGCACACAAGCAAGGGTGGTTTTGACCCGCTGCCTGGGGGGATCTATTTTTGCATCATGGTTGTCACGCACTTCTCATAAGAGGACAAATGAAAGGAGAGAAGAGGGGAAGCCACTAGAGAAGAAAGGGCCTGAAATGGAGAGTTTTTGGAATCTTTCTTTGTGGGACATAATGCACTTGTGTATGGCTCAAGGGGGGCTTAAGAATGCTATCTTTTCCCCTTATCAGTCACTAGTGCTGTCATTTTCTGGGTATGAAATGTACTGGGTCTGTTTTGTGTGCTGCTATGGGTAATGGATTTAAACAGAAGTTTTTCTATCTGTATTGAAATATTGAAGGTTTATACTTTATATCAAGACAGCCAAAATGTACAATACCTATTGACCTCTATGTTTCAGAGCAATTGTTACTCGCCATATGTAGTCAGATAAAATTCTCCCCTTCAGCCTCCCCCCGCCCACCTCCCCACCCAAAATTTAGGCATTGCATTAATAAAGTACTTGATTTTATTTTAATACCTTGAAAATATACACTTTGGTTTTTTTACTTCACTCAGTCACTACTTAGAAAGAATGGCCAACGATTGCAGAATTAAAAACCACACACACAATACTCTCTGGCAAAAATGAAATATTAGCTAGCTTCTTGGTTTCATATAGTCACTGCATTCTTTGTACAACTGTTTAGAATGTGGCTGACTGAAGAAAGGGAACAGCTTACACCTGATCTACTGATTACACTGGAAAACAATTACTTTTATGTTTTGCTTATGTAACCCCTTGGCTTCTTCTCTGACCCAAAAACTCTAAGGAAAAGACTACAAATAAGATGACAGATGAAGCCACTTTAACCTCCAGGCATGATGGGACTGAAGTCATAGGCTGCAAAAAAACCAGGCCTCCCCCTTGCTTTTGTGAAAAGACCAAATGGAACTTGTGCAGGTAGGTTGGGGAGGAAATAAGAGACGAGCCAATCTGAAGACTCTGGGAGTCAGCCCCAGGAGAGTGAGTGGCAACTGGCTGAAAGTATCCTAGGTCTCCCTAGAAATAGGGGATCATCAGAAATCCTTGTGGACAGAGAGTTAGAGAAAGAGGACCAGTAGCCGTTGTGAGAGAAAGCGTAAAACACCCAGCCTGGATGCAGAAAGAGTGACAGAAACACAGGCAGGTGGGACTCGCACAGACACAAATCGTTTCTCTTCACAAGAAGAGACTCTGCTTGCTGAGTCATTTTCCAGCCAGGGAAGAAAGGAGTCAGATCCTGCTGCAGAGGAAACCTCCAATCAGGCCCAAGCTACCAAGAGCCAGCTGACACACTGGGAGAAAGAGAGGGAACTTTGAGTAGCTGAGACCATCTGAGGACTGTACCCCTCCTAGTCTGAGGAGAACAAACTGAATCATCAGGGCTGTCCCTTCTACAATAATATGATAGTGTCAAAATGATATTTCACAGCTATCATTCAATTTAACTGTAGCCCCCAATAAAAACAGTATCAACTAGGGGCATTTATGCACTTTTGCTGTCCTCCCACGCTTCCAATCAAGTGTAGCTAAGAAATATGGGAAAAAAGACACTGATCAGTTGGACCATTTTCCCTCTAGAGACAGTAGTTCTTCTGTTCACTTCAGAAGGCCAACAATTTACATGAGACAAGAACGATATAATTCACATTTAAATAAAGTTATTAGAAACCACAGGCTACCTATCCCATTGTCTGTTAGAGGTGGCATTTGATATTTCAAATCTGTTGTATGCAGGCGATTGGTTGTAAGATTCGGCGATTCACCAGATTGGGTGGGAAAAGAATATTGTAAAATTGATGGGTTCTCCGCAAATGCAGGAAGCTCTAGATCTAGACTGAAAGAAATTTTAGAGTATTTTTCATCAAAAGTTGACTTTTAGCGGTAGTAAGAATTATAATATTTTATTAATTAATTAATTTTATTCAGATAGTGCCTTTTTAATGTGGTAGATGCTTTTTAAACAGAAAAGAAGAGACAAATGATAATAAATGAGGTGTCTGAAAGCCTGAAAAGCTTTCACTGAGTAATTTGTTAAAGTCTTGCCTATTTGCCTTCACAAGTGGATAATATTATTGTGGTATTATACTTACTGTATTTAGTAGAAGGGATATTGCAAGTTCTGTGGTAATGGTATCTGCTTACAAAACTACATGCGTCAAGAGGTTGATGGCAGCCACTGTGTTAGAAGTAAAAATTAGAATAGGAGAGAAATAGGTTAAGTGACTCTAATAATTCATTTATTCTACTTCTAGACGCAAACAATAGATTCAACAACTTTTGACTGACAACTATGGTGAACTGAATACCTCTTGAATGCGTCTCAAAGATTCTATTATGAAAGTATTTTCTAGTCTAAACAAAGGACTAGTTTTCAGAAACCTGATAGGTTTAAAAAAGAAAAGAATCTAGGTATTTTGGTGAGGAAGATTTCTCTAGGTTAGATTAGTCATAACCTATTCTTGTTAAAACACACAAAGAATAAGTCAGATTCTTCTGTAATATGCATGTAGATATGTACCAAATTTGAAGATTATTAACTTTTTATTTGGCTAATATGCTGTAATTAACTGAACTACTTTGCTGAAATTACTAACTGGAGGATTCCCATCCCAGAAATTGAATGGGGTTGCATCTGAAGCATGTTCTTCATGGCACCTCAGCTTTAAGACATGTCTAATTAAATTACCACTTTATTTGCTGCAGCTGCTGCTTTATACATTTTCACTTCAATACAGTCCCATTGCTCATCCTGCGTTTTATAATTATCAACTGGTGAAAAATGAAGCCAAAATAGTTTGACAATGGCGCTAGCTTTTCAACACCCAAAAAAGGCCCAAAGAATGAAATACAATTATGGAGTCAGTTGGATTAGAACAATTTGCTAAAAATGTAAGGACATTTCACCAGCCGGTTCTGGGACTGGTAGGCATAGAGATGGCCACAACAGAAGGAGATTTCATCAGATGATGTGCACTGGGTCTCCAAAAATGAAATCTAGAAACAAGAACATACTATTGTTGATGTTTAGGTATGCTGTCAACAGCTTTTGTTATTGAACAGTGTGGTCCAGATAGACAAGAAGGAATCAGTTGACAGAGAGAAAGGACTTGCAGAATAATTTGGCATTGGCATTTGAAAAGGACAAAATGAAACCACAGAGCCATGTGTGTAATGTGGTTGGCAAAGAACAGGGCTGCAGGAAACTGTCAGGGGAAGTCTGTGATGATAACTGTGATTTATAAAGAAAGGAAAAGTAGTGCCTAGTGGAAGTCTATGGATAGCATGATTGTAAGACAATGGCAAAGTATTATAAGCAAAAATGAAACCTATAGAAATGGCAAACAGCAAAGAAAAAAATATTCATACATAAAGTTACAGGCTTAGGAAAGGCGAGACAAATCCAAAAAGCTCTCAGTGGGAAAATATGGGTAAAATCCTGTCCCCATTGAAGTCAGTGGGAAATTTGCCATTGACTTCAGTGGAGCCAGGATTTCACCCTAAGTGCACCAACTTGTAACTTAAGAACAGCATATTTGCTCATTTCCTTACAAGATGCATTAAATAGAATCTTATGCACCTCTTCATATTTACATTTCCAATACTTTTTTTAGCAGTCTCATAAACCACTATAGAGAAAGGCAGGAAAGCACAGAACACTCTGTTCAAGTTAAGGATGAGGGACTGTGTTTGTAAATGTTGAATCCACTTGAACTTTTGCCTTTTGGAGATGTTACATCTTAAAGGGACTATCTATGGCAAGCTGCCATGCTGATCTGTGTTCCCATAGTACAGTTAGGTACAGCCAGCTGTGCTTGTCTGGTATTTTAATACCTTACTGCCTCAAGTCAGATATCATTCCAGAGCTATTACCTTTACTCAGAAATAGCTGGAATGATAGCTGTAGGCAGTCTACCATTTTTAGTGGCAATATTGGGTAGTCCTTAAATGTACATAGCCACAGTGTAGTATTTCTTTTAGACATGATTTCAAATGGAGTTCATGGCTGTCATTGCCCATTGGCATTCTTTATAATCATCCACTGGAAGCATGGATGCAATATCATTAAAATGATATTATTATTATTATTATTCATGAATATATTGGGAAAATCTCTTTCATCATGCAATCCCCGAGTAGAACTAAAATAACAAATACCAGCAAGGTAATTCATCTTTCTGTGATGCTGTAAATTGGAAGCATAGTGGCTGACCACTTTGCTTTGCTTATGAAAACACTTATTTCAATCTTATAGTCTGTGGATTTCTGGCCTCTTGAATGTCATGTATAGAATGTTGCCTCTAACTACTAAAATAAATTGGGGATCTTCTCAGCCATTTTCCTGAGGCAGCAAACATTCTATTGAAATTGCAGGGGGGAAAATGAAATGAAAGTAATTCAGGATATTTCTACTAGATGGGATTCTACCTTATATATTCTATAGCATCTTGATATCATCCAAAGGTCATGGAACTGAGCAGAACACACTTATTTGTAACAAACAAGACTGCAGAACTAAGAGAAAGACCTTTCAGGGTTGTGAAGTCCAGGGAAACTTACTCAAAATACAAGACAAAATTCGAGGGAAAAAATGTTTTGCAATATTGTGAGTCTGAATAGAGCTTAATTAAATTCAGTGGGGAAATCTAAGTGATCAGAGCAGAAACAAATAGGTTAGAGAAGTCTAGATGATTAACGAAAATTTATTTTTCATTTTGATTTTAAACAAAATAACATCCAAATAATACTTACTCATAGTCTTTGTCAGATCCCCAGCTGGTGTAGATTTGCCATAGTTCAGTTAGAGCTAAGTGAATAACTGATTTTTTTTTGTTCAGGGACCAGACCCCAACAAATAAAAATATTTTGATTTGGTTCAAACTGAAACTGATTTATTTTGTTTTGTTCCACTGAACTGAAAAAATAATAGTTTCAGGTCAACCGCAATATTTTGGTCAAACTGAAACATTTTTTTCCCATTTTTTTCAATTCTTTTGAGGTCTTTTTGGGGTATTATTCAACTTGTTATGTGTGTTTTTTTTAAATAACCACATTTTAAAATGTCATTTTGAAACAAAAAATCAAAATGTTCCATTATGACATACATGAAACATTTCAATATGAAAAAGCTAAAATGAAACATTTTGACTTTTTTGGGGGGGGGTCCTTTTTCTGGGTTGAAACTATTTATGAAGCTGACCCAATTTTGTGAATAGTTTTGGTGCCCTCCCCAAAAATGCATTTTTTTGGCAAATTTGCTATTTACTGGGAAAAAAAGTTGTCCAACACTAATTGCATCTATTTCCATGGAGTTATGCAATGTCCATCAGTTGAAGAACTGTCCCTTTAATGTCAAGATACCAAATTTATTACATAGAAAATCAAGTATTCCTCTTACAGGTAGGTTTCTGATGCCTGTCACCTTAGAGGTAATACTCAGCATTAGTCCCAAAGGCTGGAATCAACTTTTCATCTTATACAGGAGTGTCTCTCTGCATTCCTATGACCAGGAAAATTCAGCCTATGAATCTTATTCACCATCCTGGTATGGCTAATTAGGTACAACATAAAATTCCAATAGTATTTCCAGGTTGGTTTTAACATTTATCACCATATAAACCCATATTTTTTTTACAACAGGACAATTTAGGAACTTTTTATGTACCTCAAATGACAAAAGTAATAATTCTTCTTCGAGAGATGGTCCCTATATCTATTCCAAATGTGGGTGTGCATGTGCACCATGCGCTGGTGTCGGAAGGCTTTGTTAGCAGTGTCCATTGACCTGCACATGCGTCATGTGTCTCCTCATGCTCCCAGCCAAGGTTATAATAGGCCATGTGGGTCAATGCCTCTCCAGTTCCCTCTTACCGCCACATGGCTTGAGTTGGAATCCCTGTTCCTTCACACTCTTAGCCTTTTAGCTAAGAGAGTGACCTGCTCACCATTTGTTTATAGTTCTTGTTTGTTGTTTTTTCTTGTAGATAGTTGTACATAGTAATGATAGTTGTAGATAGTAGTTAGTTTACCCTGCTTGGGGTATGGTCCTCCCACCCCAGGGACTATAACCTGCATTCTGGGGTTTAAAAACTGAGTTTCTTGCCCACACTTGTTTTCCATGAACAATGAGCACCATCGGTGTCTTTACTACCGCAGGGAGGCTCACATCACTCATTGCGCAATTTGCAAGTCCTTCCCACCAAGAACTTGGGAAGCATAGGAACTCCGCTTCCAAAAATACCTCATAGAGGAAGCCATGAAAATTTGCATCTGGGACTGTTGGAACCATGGATGCAGCATCTGTCACCGGTGGTGAACGCTCCTCCCAGCACATCTCACGTCCCAGATCTGGTGCTACTGGTGGTCAAGGACAAGCCCAGACATGAAGGTAAAAAACACTCTCATGAGCATAAGAGCAAATCCCCATCGAGGACTGCTCCTAAGCCCATTTCCTCCCCAAGCCACGCCAGGTCAGGTGAGATGTCACATGCTGCCATACCAGTGCCCAAGCTTCCCCACATCGAGAGTAAAGCAAAGTGCATGAAGGATCCAGTGCTACTGCTGATCTCCCCAGTACTCACCGAGCCGGAACAGTCCCCGGCATGCACACCAACCATCCTGTCGCCACCTCTGCACCCTTTGGTTCAGTGAGCCCTGTGGACTCACTGGAGCTGTTCTGGAGCTGTCCTTCCTTCCCTCACCACTTCTCTTTGGTCCCCCGCTTGCCCACAAGGTTCCCACTCTGATGGATGAACTGCTCCTTCCAGACCAGCCCCTGCTGACTCTGCACCATGGCCTGCTTGCTCCACCAGTTCCACCACTACTGGAGCCATCTTCTGACTCAGAGGGTTTTCTGAACTGGAACCCACCTTTCCCCCCACGTCTAGGTGCAGCTCGTACTTGTGCCCTTGACCAGCTTAGGACCTGGCAGCGGGACCACTGGGCCCGTTGCAACTTCAGGCCCCTACCCCTTGGCCACAGTGGGCACCATGGGATCCATATCACCCATTGTCAAGGCTGTATCCCCACTTTGAACTTTAGGGTACAAATGTGGGGGCCTGCATGAAAACTTCTAAGCTTAACTACCAGCTTAGTTCTGGTCCGCTGCCACCATTCCCAAATGGATTCCCTTCCCTGGGAAGCCTTGAGAAACCTTTCACCAATTCTCTGGTGAATACAGATCCAAACCCCTGGGATCTTAAAACAAGGATAAATTAACCATCCCCCCTTCTTTCTTCCACCAACTCCTTGTGAATACAGTTCCAACCCCCCTGGGATCTTAAAACAAGGAGAAATTAACCATCCCCCCTTCTTTCTCCCACCAACTCCTGGTGAATACAGATCCAACCCCCTTGGATCTAAAACAAGGAAAAAATCAATCCGGTTCTTAAAAAGAAGGTTTTTAATTAAAGAAAAAGGTAAAAATCATCTCTGTAAAATCAGTATGGAAAATCACTTTACAGGGTAATCAAACTTAAAGAGCTCAGAGGACCTCCCTCTAGCCTCAGGTTCAAAGTATAGCAAACAAAGATAAACATTCTAGTAAAGGTACATTTACAAGTTGAGAAAACAAAGTAAAACTAAGACGTCTTGCCTGGCTTTTTACTTACAAGTTTGCAATATGAGAGACTTGTTTAGAAAGATGGGGAGAACCTGGATTGATGTCTGGTCCCTCTCAGTCCCAAGAGCGAACGAACAACCCAAACAAAGAGCACAAACAAAAGCCTTCCCCACCCCAAGATTTGAAAGTATCTTGTCCCCTTATTGGTCCTTTGGGTCAGATGCCAGCCAGGTTACCTGAGCTTCTTAACCCTTTACAGGGAAAAGGATTTTGGAGTCTCTGGCCAGGAGGGATTTTATAGTACTGTACACAGGACAGCTGTTACCCTTCCCTTTATAGTTATGACACCCATGATACCTGCCCTCCCAGGTCTCATACCACTCAGCCCAGGCTCCTTCACCAGCACCAGAGGGCTCTGGGAAAGAGGCAGAGATAGAGCCAGTTTTTCCGGTTCTTCCGGTCACTACAGCTACTTCCTCATCACCAGATCTCCTTATTTCCCCCAGATCATCACAGGCAATACCAGGAACTGTTACAGAGGGTGGCAGCAGACCTGTGCATACCACTGGAGGAGGTTCAGGACCAGTACCACAAGCTCCTAGACTTCCTCCAGCCACAAGGACCATCATGGGTGGCACTCTCCATCAATAATGCCATTCTTCAGCCCACACAGGCAGTGTGGTATACTCCTGCCTCCTGTTCCCCCACACCGAAATGTGCAGAGAGCTGGTACTTCATCCCAGCTAAAGGGGAGGACTTCCTCTTCCCCCTACCCCCAGTTCTCTGGTCATGCATGCGGACATCCAACACACACAAAAGTCCACCTCTCCAGACTGGGCAGCCAAGCGCATAGACCTTTTGGGTAGAAAGGTCTACTCCTCATTGGTGCTACAATTTCGGATTGCCAATCACCAGGCTCTGCTAGCCAAATACAATTTTAATACATATATTAGGCTAGGAGAGTTCAAGGACAAGCTGTCACCAGACCATCAGCAGCAATTTCAGGCCCTGGAATATGAAGGGCACCTGGTCGCCAAGGTGGGCCTTCGAGTGGCAGTCAATGTGGCTGCCACGTCCTCACACTCCCTCACGACGGACACTGTCATACGCTGCAACTCCTGGCTCCAGTCCTCCAGATTTCCTTGGGAGGTCCAAACCACTATAGAGGACCTACCCCCTGGATGCCACCAGGGGACCCTTCCCCTCAGTGCCTTCTCCAGTAAGAGGCGGATGCTCTTCTCGCAAAGGGTGCCATGACACATGCTATAGAGCTCATGACACCCCCCCGCCCACAAGGGAAAAGGCTTCTTCTCCCCATACTTCCTTATCCTGAAGAAGGGCAGAGGATGCTGCCCCATTCTCAATCTTCAGTACTAAACAACTTTATCAGAAAATCCAAGTTCCATATGGTGACACTGGCATCTATTATCCCTTTCCTTCCACATGGGACCTGGTTGCGGCTCTTTACGTGAATGATGTCTACTTCCATGTCAACATCCACCCGGCCTACCAGAAATGTTTCTGTTTCCATGTGGGACAACACTATTACTAATTCCAAGGTCTCCCCTTCAGCATCATGATGGCTCCGCCAGTCTTCATGAAGGTCTTCATTGTCATGGCGGCACAAATGCGCTGCCCCAGCTACTCAGTGTACCCCTACCTGGACAACTGGCTCCTAGACACAGTATCCCGAAGAGCTTATCTCCGCCATCCTCACCCCTCACCTGTCTGGGGGTCTGAATCAACAAGGAGAAATCTGTGCTTGTATCTACCCAGACAATCAACTTCATTGGGTCACAGCTCAACTCAGTTGCAGCACAGGCCTTCTTTCCGGCAGACCGCTTCGCAATGCTGATGGCCCTAGCTGCAGACTTCCACCACAACCACACACCATGGTCTGCCATTGCCTCTCCCTCCTGGGACATATCGCAGCCTGCACCTCCATAACACTGCATGCATGTCTACACCACAGGCACTGCCTCCCACTGTGGCTCCTCCATTTGGAAGACAGAGTTCTTGTCCCCCAGACAGTTTTGGCTTCCCTCACCTGGAGGACCAACACTTCCAAGGTCCTGGTCGGAACCTCCTTCACCACCTCCACCCCAGAGGCCACCATCACAATGGACACCTCCCTTGCCAGATGGGGAACCCACCTAGACTATCACACAGCTTAGGGAGTCTGGTCGCTGTGGGAAGTCAGAATGCAAATAAACGTTCTTCACATGCCAGGTGTTTCTTGCTCTCATTCAATCATACCATGTTCAACTACTCGCCAACAGTGGTGCAGCAGTTGTGTACCTCAGCAAACAGGGCAGTGCCAAGTCTCCATCCCTCTGTGCTGAGTCCATCCATCTTTGGAACTGGTGCATCAGCCATCACATGACACTGCAAGCCACGTACTTCCCTGGATCCCCAAATTCCCTAGCCAACATCCTCAGCAGGAGAGTCTACCTCACCAACTAGTAGGAATTGCACAACAACATTCTCTGCTACCTCTTCCACCCTCAGCTCTATACGGGTCCACCTGGCAGTGCTTAGTGCTTTTCTCTCCCCCATGGATGGTGCCTCAGTGTTTATGAATCCTGCCACCGTCCCTTTGATGAAAGGTCTCCTCAGTACTTTCCCACCAGTACTCAAGCCCCACTGCCCTCATAAAGCCACCCTTGGAGCTAATGGTGACATGCTCCGTCTCCCATCTCTCCATGAAAGTGATATTCCTTGTAGCCATTACCTCAGCTAGATGGGTCAGCAAACTGGCAGCCATGATGGCTGACCTTCTGTTACACTGTATTCCACAAGGATAAAAGAAGAACAGGAGTACTTGTGGCACCTTAGAGACTAACAAATGTATTAGAGCATAAGCTTTCGTGGACTACAGCCCACTTCTTCGGATGCATATGTAGTCCACGAAAGCTTATGCTCTAATACATTTGTTAGTCTCTAAGGTGCCACAAGTACTCCTGTTCTTCTTTTTGCGGATACAGACTAACACGGCTGCTACTCTGAAACCTGTCACAAGGATAAAGTTTCCTTATAGTTGCATCCTAAATTTCTCCCAAAGGTGGATTGGAGTTTCAGCTCTCTATTTGTATTCCAAAACCTGCCCTGAAACCCTCTGCTGAGGACTGGACTACTCAGTGGTAAGAGGGTCACTAGAGAGGCATCAACCTTCATGAAGTGAAGGGGTCGGCAACCTTTCAGAAGTGGTGTTGCAAATCTTCATTTATTCACCCTACTTTAAGGTTTCGTGTGCCAGTAATACATTTTAATGTTTTTTAGAAGGTCTCTTTCTATAAGTCTATAATATATAACTAAACTATTGTTGTATGTAAAGTAAACAAGGTTTTTAAAATGTTTAAGAAGCTTCATTTAAAATTAAATTAAAATTCAGAGCCTCCCGGACCTGTGGCCAGGACCCAGGCAGTGTGAGTGCCACTGAAAATCAGCTTGTGTGCTGCTTTTGGCACGCGTGCCATAGGTTGCCTACCCCTGGTTTATTATAACTTCAGCTGGGAGCACAAGGAGACACACAATGCAGGTGCAGGTCAATGGACACTGCTAAGAAATCCTTCCAGCTCTAGTGCATTGCGCGCAGGTGCACCCACATTTGGAACACAAATAGGGGCCACACATCTCAAATAACCTCCAGTTACAGGTCAGTAACCTCCTCTTCCCTTCTGATGTAAAAACCTTCTCCCTCCATTAACCATAACGGGAGGAGACAGCTGCACCTGTTACTACAGTGACCTAAATACAGTCAGCAAAGTGGTTTGCATTGCTGAAAGCCCCGTCCTGTAGTTTGTTCTCTAATGCTTATTCACACTTCCCTAATAACTAATAACTAGCACTTTCCATTGTAGTATGATAGGACTAGATTTGGATCTGAGCACTGTTCAACTCTGGCAAAGTCCAGATACAGATATATATCTGGATTTGGCAATTTAGACTGATCTCTAGATGTGACTTAACCCCTTGATAGCATTGATTCAGCATAGTTACTTTATTACCTCACCACCGAGTTATGAATTAATCATCCTAACAATAGCCTCAATGCATAAATTGAATCCATCATCACCCACCGTTGGTTGTGGGTAAGAGATAGGCACCGATAACATCATTATATCCATTATAAATCCTATATTGTAAAGGATTTATGAGTAACATCCTTTACAAGTTCTATAGTTCCTGTTACCTTTATAACAGAGGTTGTTCTGTTACTAGTTTTTTCAATGAAGCAGGTGGTGAAAGAGATTAAGGAGGAAGAAGGGAAAGCGAAAAATGCAATGGCTTGTAATATGGTGAAATTAAATCTTTGCCCAATCTACTAAATGTTCCTAGGCTAATATGTTCAATATATAACAATCTCTTCCCAGTGAACAGGTTACACAGTCTATTTATTATGTGATTAAGGTCATGAAACATAATAAAAAATAAAAAGTGATATGCTGTACATAATCCAAAACATTCCTAAAAGATACCACTGCATTTGAATGCATACAACTGGCAATTACAGGCCAAAATGGACAAACAATTACACTGTCATGCACTCAGTAACTTTTTCCCACGGGAGATATATAACGCAAAACAAATGAACTAGATTAAAAAAAATTAGTCATGTTTAATCACAGTTTTAATCACACTGTTAAACAGTAGTAGAATACCAGTTTAAATTTGTTATCAATATTTTTGGATGTTTTTCTACATTTTCAAATATATTTATTTCAATTACAACACAGAATACAAAGATACAGTACTCACTTTATATTATTATTTTTGATTTTTTAATTACACGATTAATTGTGATTTTTTAAAATCATTTCACAGCCCTAATTAGAATATGTCTACATCAAAGTACTAATTTGTGGCTTCTTAAAAGATTTCTGATGAGTGCTGGAATCACTAAGAGATTCATTTAAAAATGCGGTTGTGATACATTTTCTGATAGGTCCAGTCAAGGACAGAATCTGAACTAAGATTTTATTTAATGTAATTAGCGTTAAAAAACCTCCGGCACATATCTCTAGTTTTAGTCACTGATTAGGTACTCTATCTGAAAGGGAATAGATATTTTTAAAATGTTCACATAGGACCAAACTCTCCTCTTTGATCTTAGGTCAGAGTAGGGTGACCAGATAGCAAGTGTGAAAAATCAGGACAGGTGGTGGGGGGATAATAGGCGCCTATATAAGAAAAAGCCCCAAATATCGGGACTGTCCCTGGAGTAATTCCATTAAAGAATGAAACCCAGAGCAGTATCTGACCCCTTTTTGCTGCATGGATGGAATCTGTTGCATATTCTGCCACTCTTCCATGTGGACTAGTTGCATACTCCACACTCCCACTGAACTTGGACACATGGGATTCATGCTGATCTGCCTGCTACACTGACGGCCGACTCTGCATCAATATCAATATACAGTTATCCACCAGAGTGCTTGTGGTAGAGTTTAATACTAACATACTATCAGATGCTATCAAATGCAATCCAGTATGCTTGCAGTTAGGGTGACCAGACAGCAAGTGTGAAAAATCGGGACGGGGGTAGGGGGGTAATAGGAGCCTATATAAGAAAAAGACCCAAAAATCGGGACTGTCCCTATAAAATCGGGACATCTGGTCACCCTACTTGCAGTTCAAGAAAACAGTGTAAAAAATGAGAAAAAAAGGAAAGAAAATCTAAAGACCCAGGAGAAGTATATTCTCAGGCATTTAGCTATTATTAATATGAGCAGCAGGGAGTCCATTAAGCCCAACGGTTTCATTTAACAATTAGTAGCTCTGATATCCATTAGAAGCACGTCATATTTAATAGCAATGGACTACCTCACCTCTGTCTCCTACAGTACACTTAAATGATTCCTTGGCAAGTGAACTTAATTTTTTCCCCCCATGCACATGACTGGGAGAGGGGATAAGGGCCAGAGTTTATTTTTGCAGAACGGGATCCCTCTCCACCCACTCCCTTCTGAATCTGAACTTATATCTGCTATGTCGAAAGGAACTTTAATAAATGAGCTGAACTCATTAGCTCTGTGTAGTTCATGCTTACATTCGTAATGATTTTAAAATGTGTGCCTGCATCTTGAAGAAGAACAGAGCTTGACATAATTTCAGTTATCAAATACTGGTAATTGACACAGAGACAGGCTGTGCTTTACACTGGGTTATAATTAATCCACTTCAGTGACCTCAAAGGCTTCACTTCTGAGAAATCTACCACTTACGTTTTGATTCTTTGTCAACTACTTCAGCAGACATAAATTACAAATGAGGTACTAATGAAGTATTTCATCACCTGTTTACCTTCAGTGATCAGTTTCCTTACTCTAATTTACAGCAGGCACAATTTTTTTGAAGCTACTGTCAGCTGGAGCTACCTTTAACTCTGAGCAGTTATAAATTAGCACATAGCTACTCTTATGCTGACACTTTCTTTGTTCTGGTTTTTAAATTGTGCAGCATGGGAAGAAATAAGTTTATGTTTATAAACTGATCGAAGAGAAGAGAAAAATGCTGCCTTATTTATACCTTCTGGTCTGTCCCTTATCTTAAAGATTAAATTCTTAGAGCCAAATGTTGTGCTGGTGTAAATGGGTAAAATCCCATTGAAGTCAGGTATCTGCACCCATTTACAACAGCAGAGAATTTGACTCATAAAAATTGTCTCAAACATAAACTAATCCTTGCAATACTATTGAACACTAGAAATAAATGTGGAGTACTGAACAAGTGTTTATTTCTGGCTACAAAGATGTTGCCAGGCTACTGAGATGTTGCCATTAAAATCCGTACATTATGATAAAATATCTGGGATGTTTACACACTGTTCTAGTTTAAAATGTTAGGGTTTGATTCTGATCTCAGATCCAACATGAAAAGCACTGGAGAACGGAATAATCTGTGTTTTAAGGAATATTAGATAGGAGTTTAATTTTCAAAGGCAGGTCAGGGAATTGTGTACAGCCCCGGTAGCTCCATCCTCTTCCCCCTTGAGAAGGTCACTACCCAATTCTGATGACTGCAGCCTATTCCAACCTATTCCCATTGTTCAAATCCCAGTTCCTACTTCCGCCAGCTGGTACCTTAGCTTTCTTCCATTGAGCTTTGAGAGCTCAGGCCTAGAGCTGGACAGGAGATCCCAAAATATTCCTGTTCCAAATCATGATGAGAAGTTGAACTCTTGAAAATTTTGCTAATTGAAAATTAAAAAAAAAATGTGATTCAGATCAATCAAAACATTTCATTTTAATAATTTGGAAATGTTTCATTTCTATGTTGACCTTTTTTTAATAACCTTTTTAAAATAAAAATGTACAGAAACTTTGAATGGAAAAGTTGTTTTAACTCAAAAAAATCTCCCCGATTTCTTTTTGTTTTGAAAATGTCAAGGGGATGTTTTGACAATCTCAAAACTTTTTTTTCCCAAAGAAATTTCCGACCCAGAAGATTTGTCAAAACCAGTCTTTATTTTGCAAACAGTTTTGGTTTTTGACAAAAAACACTTAATCAAAAAATTCCTGATCAGCCAATGCCCTTCCACCTGCAGGTGTCTCTATCCTACTCTCCCAAGGCATCTCCATCATCCTCTTCAACAAGGGGTGACTTATTCCTTCATCCACTCTTTTCTCCACCAGTGCCTCCCCTCTATGGGTGAGCTTGTCCTTTTGCACCCCAATCCTGCCCTGGTACTTCCATTCTCCTCCCTATGAGTACACCAAGTCTCTCCTACTCTGCTCCAGTGTCACCTGCATCCCCACCCTTTTATGAGCCACCCACTGGTGGCTAACCAGACTGTCTGGACCTTACTTCATATTCTGAAGGGTACAAAACATGTCTATGCTGTTTTCTTTAGGACTTTCTTTTTCATCAGGTCTCATCCTAATGAATGTTCAGACAGGATTGAATTAAAAAGGGCTCTCATAGGATGTTTCAAGCATAGCTAAGAGAAATCTTTTTATAGAAAAGAATGCCATTTCACTTTCATTATAATCTGCCAGCACCATGCTGGAGCTGTTTTAAATGTCCTTGATGCCTGGCTTAAGCTTTTGTTTGAAACTTGAAAATCAGCATAGGTGGCGAGTAATGGAGGCTGGGGGAGGCTAAGCCTTTCCAAACCTCACACCACCATGGGTGGGGGGGCAGTGGTGGATTACGGCATGGACCCACGGGGCCCGTGCCCAGGGCCCCTAGCCAATTTGGGGGCCCAGGAAAAATCTCCCCCCCCCACCGCTCTGGGGATGGAGGAGCTCTCGCTGCCCTCCATGGCCCCAGAGCTGCAAAGAGGACACAGCTTTTCTGGTCTTAGGGCTGCAGTGGGGTGAAGGGTGGGTGAGGGCAAAAAGGAGTGAGTGGGGGCAGGGCCTCGAAGGGAAGAGGCAGAGAGGAATGGAGGTGGGACCATGGGGGAAGTGGTGGAATGGGGAGGGGTCATGGGCAGAACAGGGGCAGGGCCACAGGGGAAGGGGCAGAATGGGGTGGGGCCATGAGTGGGGTGGTGGCAGTGGGGTGATGTTGCAGTCCAGGCTAGAGCTGAGAGCTGGACCCCATCTGGGGGTGAGCTCTCAGCCCCACTCCGTGGCCCTGACTGATCTCTCAGCCCCTCCCATCCCATCCCATCCCATCCCATCCTATCCGGGGCTATGGGGGGGGGAGGGGCCAAGCTCTCAGGCCCCTCTGCCCCTGCGCGGGTAACGGGGGAGGGGGGAGTCTGAGAGCAGTGAGTGAGGCATGGCCTCAGACGGAAGAGGTGGGGTAGGGGTCTAGCCTCCCCAAGGGGAAACTTCACCCCCCCACCCATGAAAATCAGCCTATGTTCAATCCTCTGATGTTCATGTATCTGGACCCACTTAGCAAACATAAGCCCCATTTTAACTGACCTTTAGGACTGTGTTCTGAAACCAGCTGACAAACATTTCTGAGTTATGGTGCTTTCTTCAAACCCGAGAATCAGTGAATAGGGATCCAGATGAGGCCAAAGGGCAGGAAAGCCCTGTGCACTGAAACCACTGTGTCTCCTGCAGACATCCCTACTGAAAGCTCATTACAAAGTTATTCATTGCCCTACATCATGCAGGATCTGCTCCATGATCATTGTTCTATGGAAATTCTGTGTAAATGGAAGAATGTCTTTTTCATTTGCTATTTCCTGCACTTCATTGCCTCTCTTTTCTTTCAGGCAGAACTGGTTGCCTCTCATGCTGCTCGGGGTTGACCAAACACTGGGGCACCAAATATACATACTATTGGAAAAACAAAAAAGTGAACCCAAATGTGTCAGCAGTCTTCTACCTACTAACAATTTCCATGGGTTTTTCCTACCTAATTACTTTGCTGTACAAAGGGGGGTGGGGATAGTTATTACCATAGCAACTGTCACAATGCATAATATTGAACATTACTCTGAACAAGCTGTACTTTTTTAAGGAAACATACACATCATAATGACATATATATTTTTCTTTTGTACTTTTTGGGCTGTTTTAAGCAATAGCATGCCGCTGCTTGCATACAACAATTTCCAAAGGATTTAATAATGTCCAGCGGCGGCTCCAGGCACCAGCGCAGCAAGCGTGTGCCTGGGGCGGCAAGCCATGGGGGGCGGCCTGCCAGTCCCTGCGAGGGTGGCAGTCAGGCAGCCTTCGGTGGCATGCCTGCGGGAGGTCCGCCGGTCCTGTGGATTCGGTGGCAATTCGGCGGCGGGGACGCCGAATCCGCGGGACCGGGGACCTCCCGCAGGCAGGCCGCCAAAAGCAGCCTGCCTGCTGTGCTTGGGGTGGCAAAAAAGCTAGAGCTGCCCCTGATAATTTCCCACAAATTGATTTGTGCTAGGTTTTGTTGCTTTTTGTTAACATTTCTATTTATTGAAGATGATCATATTTTATTTACAAAACAAAAGAAGCAAAGAGACTTCCTTAAAAAAAATCAAAATTAGCAATGCTGAATCAAAGCATAAAGAAGGCAAGAGATTAAGGGGTGTGTGTGGGGGGATAGGGGAAGTATCATCTTTGGATTTGCAAGTGAACATTGCAGCTTTCATGCTTGCCACCTTGCACCATGATTTTATATCTGCTCTAGAACAAAGCAGCCAGATGTGTCTAGTACTATGTACAGGGCAGTGCCAATCACACTCCAGTTTTGTGTGCATATGGCCAGTCTTTGTGGCCAAGGAGGGGTACTCTTCAGTGACCCGATTTTCATACTACTGCAAAAATGTCTCCCTTTCTCTTCCTATAGGTCTAAGCAAGTGTGTAAGAAACAACTGAGGTTTGGCAGAGAATATAATTCTTTTTAATCCTACCATCTTGTTGCCACATTCAAAATCCAATATGAAAAATTCCAGCTGGTGGCCATATGAAGCTTACCTTTAATGTGTTTTTTACCATGCCCATTTCTATCAATGACCGAGAGAGAGAGAGAGAGAGAGACCAAAATTAATCCAGTTTGGATAAACAGTACCTTCCTTTAACCAAACCTTTTGGTGTTCTCCCAGACCAGATTCTATGTTTCTCATTGAAATTCAAGACTCCTCCAGTTATGTGAGGGGGAACAAATGACAGACCACTGCTAACTTTACTGAAATGGAGTAGAAATCATAAAACACACCATCTTCAAAATTCCCAGCTTGTTAGAAAGTCACTGGATCTACCTCCTAGAAGACAACAGCAGGGATCACTGGGAGATTATGTACAGACCAAGTGGACAGGCCTTGTGAGCGCTTCCAGACATTCAGATAGTGTATATCAGCACCACGGGTACTGTATGCTTATAAGGACTAAACTTGAAATTTAGAACTTTTTGATGTCCTCTCTTTAGTATATTTTATGATTTTGTGTATGTTTCCATATAATATGCACCTGACATTATGGTGTGGGGTTTTGTGTGTGTGTGTGTGTATTTTAATTTGCGTTCCCCAGTACTCCTGGGAGCAGAACAAGAATTACTTAAAAGGGACAATAGATTATCATTTCAGTTAGAGATTCACAAATGAGCAGAATAACCTGGAAAATAAACTGTCCTTTTTCTAGGCCTGAATAGAAAAACTAAACAGAACCAACACAAGTTAGGCAAATCTAAATTGATCTTTATCTTGCCCATATCAAAAGACTAAAAATTATCTGAATCCCAAGAAAAGGCCCAAGTGCAGTTGTTCTGGTTCAGCAAAATCCTTTAGTCCATGATTAACTTTAGACACGTGCTTAAGTGCTCTGCTGAATTGAGGCCTCTGTTCAATTTTTCTTTGTAAACCATATGTATTATATTCACTTTCACTATGACTCTTCCATGCTAGTAAAAATGTCTAAGAAAAGTAAAGTGAAAAGCAGAAGAAAGACTGTGCGTAAGTCTGTTTTTGTTTTAATTATGTGCACCTAGAAACTATAATTACACCGTTATGAAGTACTGTTCACATAAAACAGTGGCTCAATTGCTTTTATGAAGTAATTTTTACTTTGTGTGTATGGATTAATCAGTCAAATAACTCTTCAATGTTCATTTGTTATAAGACCAGAATTATCTGAAAGGTAAATGTGTAATATTAATGGCACAGATTTGCTATTTTTAAAGCATCTTACCATCATTTAAAACTTGGCTGCATGGTAATGTTGTACTTTGGCAATTGCAAAAATGGTCTGTGTGTGGTCAAGACAGCTGGGTCTGTTGTTTCTGAACATAATGCTGACTTAAGTAACTAGTATCCACTTCATGTAGGATTTCAAACCATTTTGCTTTCTTTGTCTGCTCACTGTGCTTCAAACAATGTTTGCATCCAACGCAGACAGAGCAGGTACAGATCAGAACCTTTGCTGTTAAACCTTCAGTGATGAACAACAGTATTATAACTTCACATTGTTATCTCTCGGAGTTCATACCAACATTTAACCAAATGCCTCATGTTAACCCCCAACTGAAAGCAATTTCCATTTCAGAAGTGTTCCCACCGAAATCTTGTAAAACTTTGTATTAGCTGTAATAGTGCTTTTAAACTTTCAGATGTACAGAAGGAGTCTGATTCCTATCTCATTTACACTAGTGGAAATTGGGAGTAATGCCCCTGAAGTCAATAGAGTTACACCACATAAATCTGGTGTGAAAGGAGAATTTGGCCCAAGGTGCTGAAGTTACACCAAGAAGAGAAATACCTCAACCATTTTAAACTTACAGAAGAGAAGGGGCTCAGTAGATATATAGGGCTTCAGAGCAACTGTACCAGCTGAGGTATTTACCCCTGAATGAGATTAGGCAGTGGTTTCTGCCACTGAGAACAGCTTTAAACTCTGGCCCAGATTCCACAGAAGCCCAGCCAGTGGAGATTTGCTGAGAAATGTGCTGAATCAACACATCTCCCAGGAGACCTGATCTATTTCCCTTCCCAGTGGACTCTGCCCACGTTGTGCCGACAGCTCTCTCCCTTGTTGGCAGAGTGTTGGGTGAGGGGCAATTTGTGCCACTAAGTCCTCTTTATTCAGAATTACTTTCCATCAGGAGAATGAATCAGGCCCATACTTCATACAATTATATATGTAGGTTACGTGGAAAATAAGCACAAATTAATTGCAGATACACAATTGCTGTGGGTTCCATGGTTTTGTTTCTGTTTTTTATCAAAAGTACACACAGATGGCGTTGCTACAGACTAAAGAAACAAAGATGTGATCTCTTTTAAAGAATGCACCTACTGACACAATGCTGAGGGCAACAGGAAAATGCTAAGTATCTGAGTCTGAAAATAACACTTTTTAAAAATTCTTTAGTCATGAAAGATTTTGGACTATACTTCATTCTGCAATCAGCACTCATGAACATTTAGCTATTATTCAGGAATATGACTGTTGAGATTTATTCCACACATTCCTGAACACTCTTGTAAAGTGAGATTTTAGATCAAGTGAACAACATGTCCCAGAGAAAAACTTTTTAAAGTAAATAAAAAGAAAAATTCAAATCTTTTCTTAGTACCTTTCTAGGTCATATAAATATATACCAGAAGGCTATATAGAAATCAGAAGCTTACTCCATGCTGATTTTATACAGGAAGAATGTCCCCTGATTTCATATAAGTATCATTATTTTATCACATTTGCATTATGATCGAAGCCACAACAATATAGGTGAATAATGTAAAAATTTTATTTTAAGCAATGAAGGCAAAAGAAATTGTTGTTATGACTGATATTATCAGCTGGTGTAAATCAGCATGGGTCTATTAGTTTCAGTGGAGTGACAGCAATTTGCACCAGCTAAGGATCCAGACCTCTGTCTTTAACCCATTAATTTGTGTTTTAGTATTGCAGCTTGCCTTTTATATGAGATCACTTAGTATGTCAAGACCCCAATTCAGTAGCTGGGTATAGCATGGTAGTTCAGAATCAAAGTTCAGTCTTAACTCTGAATTTGCTTTGTTCTCATTAATTCATCTTATAATTACTCACATATGGAGCTGTACAGAGCTGTAGTTTGTTTTGTGGTATAATTTTGGTTGGAGATTTTTGAATGTAAATGTTCCCGTCTTCTCCACACACAACATCTTAATAGATGCATTAAGAGTTAGTTTAGTTTTGTGCACCAGTCTTACGAGACTAAGAGACGCTCTGTAATATCCCAACAAATCTCAATATCAATCAATTTTCATTGTTTAATTCCACCAGTAAGGTCCTATCCACATAATGGCCTAACACTACACAAAATATCTTTTTTTAACAAATGAACCATTTTCAAGTGAAAGGACCACAGAAAAGAACCAGAAACTGATAAGTTTCTGTTTGATTTCACACCTGTGATTTACAAATGTGCACGTCAAATCAGATATTATGCAAGTTTTCAATGACCAGTAAGAGCTCAACCCACAGGAAATCTGAAACCAAATAGTTGTTCACAAGTGTGGTTTCAAACCAACAATGCTTTTCTAAACACCATCAAAATTATTAATATAATCTTGTATTCCCCAAAGAACTCAACGCACTTTACAGGCCAAGCAAATAGAACACTTGTTTCACTTCATCACAGCCACTTCAGGAATGAAATGCAAGAACTATTTAACAGTCTCCAGCTATACTACACCACAGTTTAGTAGAAGTGAAAAATATCTAATCCAATTTAAACTACAGGGAGAATTTCAGCAGGCAAAATGTAATTACCCACATTGGAATTCGGCCAGGACAGCAAGATCAACACCCTTAGGAAATACTCTAATATCTAATATCTACTCTAATATCTAATAGCACACCAGGTATGAAAACGTTGACTATTGTACTGAGAGATGTACAGTGGGTAGAGAAATAAATAGTATGGAAAATAATGTGCTATGGGTATCCGGACTAAAGTGGTGATAATACTTTACAATTTCAAAGCACCCTTTATCCAAAGATTTAAAAGGAACTTTTACCCTGATACTTCTATGAGACAAATAAATATCATCTTTGTTTTATAGAGATCAACATTTTGTGGAGGACACAAGACTACTGTACGCTGGACCATCTTTTCTGGCCTTGAGGGGACTGAAGTTATTATTGGTCACTGCTAGCTGGCCCTTTTTGGTCATGTTGCCTGCCTCAGAGTTGAAGTCCCGACACATCGAGCTCTGAAGATCAGACTTGAGGTCAGGAAGGGTCACTGCCTGGTCACAGTCGCCCCCAATTAACCTGGCTGCACCAGATCAGCAATAATCCTGTGGAACTCTTAGAAGCCTTGAATAAAGCCAGGGTCATGGACGGTCAGCACAACAGACTCTGCTGTCTAAGCATATTGTTGTTTATGGAGGGGTAAACTAAGGCGCAGAAACATTACACAACATACCCTTGGTGTCACAGCAGGTCAATGGCAGAGCAGGGAATAGAACTCAATAATGCTGAATTATTATACAATAGTGTGTTATTTCAATCACCAGACCACACACTCCCTCTGTGGTACTGCTTATTCACATATACCCACTTTTTAAAGGTATTTAGCTGCCTGACTTCCAGAGAATTGAGCACATAGACCTTTAAAAATCTATCCTTAAGTGCCTGAGTCACTTCTGAAAATGGGATTTACCCATCTGAGTCACTTAGGCCTTGCAACACTTAGCAGAACAATCTTTAAATATTTGGGCCTTAGCGCCAATTCAGCAAAGCATTTACGCATACGTGTAACTTTGAGCACATGAGAACTCTATATGAAGTCAGTGGAAATTCTCACATGCTTAAAGTTATGTATATGCTTTACTAGAATGAGGCAATATACACTTCTATTTCTGGATTACCTCTCCACCCCTATGTAAAACTATATAGTTGATCTGTATTATTCTAGATGATCATCTTCTGCAGTGCAGGGGCCATTGTTGTCTACAAATCGAAGAATTACGACGATAGCCCCCTTCAAAGACATTGCTTTCCACGGAACAAAAGTTTAGTCATCGTTAGTCATGTGTGTGGAAAAACTGCTGTCAATTTTGGCAGCTCTCACTCTAAAAATTAAGCCTTGAGGATTTCCATCGGTGTTAGGGCTTTTAAATATAAATTCAAAAGCAACGATTAGGTTTTATAGATAGTTTACCAGACTAAACAGAGTTGTGAGACTGTGTTTAAGAAAAAAAAGAAAAAAAAAAAAAGCCCCAAATATAGCAACAACAGTAAGGATAAAAACAGCAAAGATATGTGAACAGCTGTCCACTAGCTCCACCACATGGCACAGCAGAAATCTACAATCCAGTTGCTAGAACACTTTGAAAAGGATCACGAAGTCTACACTTTATGTTCTACAAGCAAGCGAATCTTCCATAGATTGGGCCCAAAAAGTAAACCCATGAAAAAGACTGATATTAAAGTCAAAATGCATTAGGTACACAGCCCTGACTAGATAGATAATGGTTCCATTCTTCAACATGGGGAACTATCTTTTTGTTGTGAGTCTGCGTAGTGCCTAGCACAATGGGGCCCGGATTCCTGATTGGAGCCCCTAGGCATTACCAGAATACACATAACCAATAATAGATAGCACCATGGGGTGCGATGCAAAATTAGAGGGAAGGAGTCCTCTCCAACCCCAGGCCATGAGGGAGCTGTGGAGCCCTTCTGTGGCCAATACTGCTATCCTGGGGTTCCTTTATCCCCAGGAGCAAATATGCTCTATTGGGCATGAGGTGGACAAGAGTATCCGTACAGCAGCAGATCTTCCAGCACTGGCCCTGCTCATGCTATCCTGGCCCCTGTTTGTGCTCCTGAATGCCACACCCTGTTGAGGGTGCAGTCCTGCTGATTTCCCTTCACCCTTGCACAGTTGAAGTACACCAGTTCCATTGCCCAGGAGATGTACCATGACAGTGGAGGAGACAGCTGTATTTACCTTGTTAAGAATATTACAGGTTTGCCAAATCTCTCATTCTAAATGCATGGCACCTTGATTGTCAAAACTCCTGTAACCGGATAAAACGAACTAACCAAATGTTTATTCACTAGTCAAAAAAACTGACTTGTTTGACATGCCCCTGCAGGGGAATGACTGGGAGCATGAACCCTCCTCATGCCCTAGAGCAGACTTTTTTAGCATGCAGGAGTCAGTTGGCACTGCCTGCCTGTTTACTTCTCACTGGAGAAGGTTAGCAGGAAGTGGCAGGAATGGATAAACCCTTTACTCTGTCCCCTCCCCCACCAACATGCTGCCCAGCACAGCTTGAGCACAGCACCTCTTTAGAATCTTAGGCTAGGTCTACACTAGGGGGAGGGATCGATTTAAAATACGAAAATTCAGCTACGTGAATAGTGTAGCTGAATTCGACGTATCCGAGCTGACTTACCCTGCTGTGAGGACGGCGGCAAATCGACCGCCACGGCTCCCCCGTCGACGGTGCTTACTCCTACCTGCACTGGTGGAGTACGTGCGTCGATTTGGGGATCGATTGTCGCGTCCCAACGAGATGCGATAATTCGATCCCCAAGAGATCGATTTCTACCTGCCAATCCAGGCGGGTAGTGAAGACAAGCCCTTTGTGCAAGTCTACACGACAGCACTACGTCGGTGCAGCTGCACCACTACAGCTGCACTGCTGTATTGCAGCTGGTGACAGTGCACTATGCTGATGGGAGAACACTCTCCTGTGGACATAATTACTCTACCTTGGTGAGAAGCGGAAGCTATGTCGGCAGGAGAGTGTCTCCCATGACATAGCACCAGTGTGGACAGTGCAAAACTTGTGTCTCTCGGGTGTGTGCGTGGGGGGGTGCGGCTTTTTCAAACCCCTGAGGAACATAAGTTAGATCGACTTAAGCTGTAGTGTAGACCTGCCCTGAATCTAGTGATCTGGTTTTCAGGGGTATTGATCAGTGGCAGCATATTTTAAGTGCCCCAACATGGATTTAGGTGCCTAACTCAAGTTTGTAAAATGTGGCCTATATGCATTGGTTTCTATAACTGTAAAATAGGTTTAAACCTATCTACTTGGAAGCAGGGTATTGTGAAGTTTCATTGATCAATGTGTGTAAAGCACTTTGAGACTCTTCCATGAAATGGCCTATAGAAGTGACAAGTAGCATTATCGTTATTATTATGAAACTGAACCCACGAGCTCATGTAACATATGTTACTATATAAACGTCACAGTCACTCCCAAATTAGATGTGATTTGGTGACCAATAGGTGAACAGGTCCATAACCCATTAACAAAACACTGAGGCACTAAATTCATGCTGGGAAAGTTATTTTCTAGGTTCATTTAGTATTGTCATAGTTGTAGTCTAACATGAGTTGGGATTGTTTACCAGTAAAAAAAATTCTATAAATTGAATTTTGGTACCAAAACACTGTTTTGTGATGTAGCTGTTGATTCAAATGGCACTGCATTTTTCATGTCAGCTCAGAAATTACTGTAAATTTAATTTATAAATCTACAGGAAACTTGATTTATTTAGATCTTGACATATTTCTAAAATTATGTTAATGGAGACTAGAGGCTTTTCCATGTTATAGGTACCATCAGTTTGTTTCAGGCCTCAATGTGAAGATTCAGGTCCATTGGAGAACTCAACAGTGACTGGCTGCTGAAGAGAGTATTTATCTACCTCGTACTAGAAATGTAGGTAGTGTGGAGAGGTGATGACTTGAATAGACAAAGATCTGTTTTAATTTCAATTCAACTCTTAAGAAAGGTGTGCGTGTGTGAGAGAGAGAGAGAGAGAGAGCACCGTGAAAGTTACAGGTGTATAGGGAGCATTCATTTTTTTAATTGTTGCTGTTTTAACTTCTGGGTATATTGGACTTTCCTGGCTGCAGTTGTTTCGTCTAATTCAACAACCTTTGTCTGCTTTCTTTAGGCCATGATTTTTCATTTGACTAATCATAATCATTCACAAGTGCCCATGAAATTGATAGTTTCATAAACTTAGCTAATATTTATGTTAAGTCTGTGTTTGGGAGAGTGGAGTGCAATGAAGCTTAACTCCTGAGAACTGAAGTGGGGAAAGTACATGAGTAGTAGTGAAGGGTGTATATGTCTTTGTGTTCATATAAGGACTCAGCAGCTGGGTTGCCAAACTACTAAAGTATGGCATTTGCCATAGTGCATGTGGAAAGAGAAAAAAAAGGCTCTTCCTTCTTTTCATTTTCTATCTTGCAGATCACTCTTATGTCCATGGGTAATGCTATGGGGCTTCTCTCCTAACTGTTCTTCACAACCTTCCTTTATAAATTTTCCAGCTCTTGGAAGAGGCTTTAAAAACAAAAATAAAGATTGCCTGCCTTTACTATCTCTCACTCTCGACAGAGGAAGAAAGCAAAGAGGGTAAGGAGGGGGAGGGAAAGAATACATTTTACATTGAAATATTTGAAAAATCTCAACCAGCACTGCCCATAGGGAACATTTCACCAAAAATGTTACACATTTCATAATTTTATCTTCATATTTCAGATTTTGAAATTTCATCTAGATTATGAAATTTGAAATGTTGACTTGCCCTAGAAAATGAAAGTAAAGGGGGGGATAAAAGGTGGAGGGAAAGACAGAACATGCAGATGCTGTATTTTATAATTGCATTTGGAAAAAATCCCTCTTCTATTATTCACACCAGAGTTCAATTCTTTCTTCAAATGTCTTCCTCCCTGGCCAAGGAGGGGCTGGGATTATTGCAGTGGCACAGGGTTTGCTTACCCCTTGCCGGGCAGGGAATGCCTCATAGTACTGAACAGTAACTGGCCAGGGCAACTAAGGGTGTACTTTTGAACTTTCTCAACCAGAGTGGTGATGTAATATAGAGCCTTAAAGTTGATCAAAATTGTGATTACTCAAGGCTCTGACAGTGCCACATAAAGTGGAAGCCTGGGGAAAAAACAGTAGTGACATCATAGGAATGAAATATATAAATATATTGTTAATATAATGAGGGTGATTATATGTACACACACAACAGTGCAAAGGTGTATAGCATATTAAAGATTAGCTGCAGAATGTTATCATTCTGAATCTAGAAAAAGAGGAATGGACTTGAACCAAAAGCCTAGGTCCTGAATACCTACAAACTTTGTGCAAGTTTGGATCCAGATTTGAATTGTGCAGCTCAACCCCACTCTGTTGGTTACAAACTCTGAAGTGACACAAAATTCATTTCACACCCAAAATTCCTTCCTGACCCCAAATATGGCGATCAGCTAAACCCTGTGCATGTGGGCAAGACTCACCAGCCAGCACCCAGGAAAGAATTCTCTGTAGTCACTCAGATCCCATCCCATCACAGGCCATTGGCATATTTACTGCTAATAGTCCAAGATCAATGAATTGGCAAAATTAGGCTATCCCATCATACCATCCCCTCCATAAACTTATCAAGCTTAGTCTTGAAGCCAGATATGTCTTTTGCCCCTAGTGCTCCCCTTGGAAGGCTGTTCCAGAACTTCACTCCTGTGATGGTTAGAAACCTTCATCTAATTTCAAGTCTAAACTTCCTGATGGCCAGTTTATATCTATTTGTTCTTGTGTCCACATTGGTACTGAGCTTAAATAATTCCTCTCCCTCCCTGGTATTTATCCCTCTGATATATTTATAGAGAGCAATCATATCTTCCCTCAGCCTTTTGGTTAGGCTAAACAAGCCAAGCTCTTTGAGTCTCCTTTCATGAGACAGGTTTTCCATTCCTCGGATCATCCTAGAAGCCCTTCTCTGTACCTATTCCAGTTTGAATTCATCCTTCTTAAACATGGGAGACCAGAACTGCACACAATATTCCAGATGAGGTTTCACCAGTGCCTTGTATAATGGTACTAACACCTCCTTATCTCTACTGGAAATACCTCGCCTGATGCATCCCAAGACCGCATTAGCTTTTTCCACGTTGGCGGCTTATAGTCATCCTGTGATCAACCAATACTCCGAGGTCCTTCTCCTCCTCTGTTACTTCCAACTGATGCATCCCCCGCTTATAACAAAAATTCTTATTATTAATCCCTAAATGCACGACCTTGCACTTTTCACTATTAAATTTCATCCTATTACTATTACTCCAGTTTACAAGGTCATCCAGATCTTCCTGTATAATATCCTGGTCCTTCTCTGTATTGGCAATACCTCCCAGCTTTGTGTCATCCTCAAACTTTATTAGCACATTCCCACTTTTTATGCCAAGGTCAGTAATAAAAAGATTAAATAAGATTGGTCCCAAAACCAATCCCTGAGGAACTCCACTAGTAACCTCCCTTCAGCCTGACAGTTCACCTTTCAGTATGACCCGTTGTAGTCTCCCCTTTAACCAGTTCCTTATTCACCTTTCAATTTTCATATTGAGCCCCATCTTTTCCAATTTAGCTAATAATTCCTCATGTGGAACCATATCAAATGCCTTACTGAAATCGAGGTAAATTAGATCCACTGCGTTTCCTTTGTCTAAAAGATCTGTTACCTTCTCAAAGAAGGAGATCAGGTTGGTTTGGCACAATCTACCTTTTGTAAAACCATGTTGTATTTTGTCCCAATTACCATTGAGCTCAATATCCTTAACTACTTTCTCCAGTAAATCATGTTGCTGCAGTATTTGTGGTGTCCCCTACACCATCGGTTCTCAACCAGGGGTCCGAGTCCCCTGAGGCTCCACCAGAATAAACCAGAATGTAGGGCTGGTGTTAGAGTTGCTGGGGCCCAGGGCAGAAAGCCCAACCTCTGCCATGCGGGGCTGGAGCCAAAGCCTGAGCATCTTAGCTTCGCGGGGCCCCCTGTGGCATTGTGCCCGGGCAATTGTCCTGCTTGCTACCAACTAACGCCGACCCTGGCTTTTAATCTACTGGATATGCAGAAAAACAGTTGTGGCACAGGTGGACCATGGAGTTTTTGTAGCATGGTGGGTGGGCCTCAGAAAGAAAAAGGTTGAGAACCCCTGCCGTACACTTGAGTATAAGCAGAGAGAATACTGCAACAACCATCTTGATTGTATCTCATTGAAAAGGCAAAGCTGTAAAGTTTTTAAAGGACAACTCCTGCAATGCAAAAGATTGTCTTTTGTGATAGATTTTAAATACACACACACACAATAAAATGATACATTATAAAGCTGCATAATGTAATGGGGCTCCTGGGGTGTGTAACTGTAGCTTTCCCATATCTTTTCTTTTCTTGAATTTCTTTTAGCTCTTTTCCACTGGGAAGTGACAAGCTGACATTTGGAAGAGGCCTTTTGTAAAAGAGCCTGCTGTAACTGCTACCTTTGATGCTCCTATTGTTGGTTGTATAAGTAATTGCCACGATCGGCCCACTACAACATTTGAAGAATGTTTTTATGGTTCCTGATGTTCCTGTGTGGTATGCTATTATTTTATTGATTGACAACATGAAAGATTTTAAAAACATAAAGGTAGCATGACACAAAGGGAGCAGAATCTGACTTCAAAACCCAGATCCACAAAAGGACTTAGGTGTCCCAGTTTTAGGTACCAATGAAATCCACAAAACCCTCACTCAGCTGCTTCCTAAACTCTCTTGGCACCTAAGTTTCTTCTGTAAAAGTTCCCTACGTTTTTACTTCTGAGCATGGGAACTGCAACCTCACTCTAGGCACCTGGATGTCTATATCCCACCTAAGTCCCAGTGTGATCCAAGAACTGGGAAGATAGGTGGAGGACCATTTGTGTCTCCAGTGGAGCCCAATCTGGTAGTTGACCTCAGAGAGCACCTAACTCCACACAAAACAGGGGGGAAGGGTTGGAGGGGGAAAACATCCTCCCTTATAAACTCGAGGCCAGTGGTTAGGGTACTCACCTGGGATGTAAGAGATCCATCACTCATTTCCCCCCTCCGCCTGCTGAGAAGGGATTTGAACAGGCATCTGCTGCCTCTTAGGTGAGTTCCCTCATCATTGGAGGGTGGGATATTTTGATACGGGTCTTTCTCCATTTCTCCCGTTGAAGCTGTTCCACTTTAATTACATAATTGAAAAGTTAAATATTAACTGGGGAAGAGAAACAGTTAGAATCAATCTATTGTCCTAGGTACCTAGCTCTGTGAGAAGGGCAGGATTTAGCACACATCCCTCTGGTCAACATTTGTCATTGGCTGGCTTAAGTGGTTCCCTGCCTAGCATGATCTTATTCTCAGGTGTCTAACTCTCACCATCTCACCATCCATTGTATAGGAAGCGTAGAAGCTTAACTCAGGTTTTGTGGATCCAAATGATGTTCCATTGATTTTCTAGGCACATAAAAATTTGTCATTGAGATGCTGATCATCACAGTGCCTAAGTACCTTTGTGGCCTAAATCCAATGCCTCCTTGTGTGGTGTAGCCAACTCCTATGCTTCCTTCTCCCAAAACAGAGAACATGTCCGGGGCAGATTGGGAGTGGAGGGGCTGGAATGCAAAGCCATCCAGCTCTTCCCAGTTGCGCATTGTCCATAGGGAGTTACAAAGAGCTGATAAATTTTAGATCAGTTTCCCGAAGGGAGTCCAAAATGACCCCTAGTTTATGGACCTGACTGTCTGGGAGGAGGATGGTGTTAATAATGACAGAGGACAAGAAACCTGGGGAGGTTTGGGGAGAAATACATAAGTAGTTCAGTTTTAGCCATGAAAGAGAGATGTAGAGGGAGATATCAGAGAGAGAGAGAGGCTGAAATACAGGTTTAGGTGGATGGACACAAGTCCAGAGTGGAGATGGAAACTAGTGAATCATCAGAATAAAGATAATATCTAAAACCATGTGAAAGGATTATACTAGCTGGGGAAAGAACGTAGAGCAAGAAGAGGAGGAAGCCAAGGACAGAGACCTATGGGATCCTTACAGAGAATGGGAGAAAAGCGGAGGGTGACCCACTAGAAGAGATGCCTAGGGAATGACCTGGGAGATAGGAGGAGAATTATGAGAGAACTGTATCACAAAAGGCAAAGGAGGAAAAGATTTCAAAAAGGAGATTTTGAGTTTGACTGTCAAAGTAGCAGGGAGGTCAAGGAGACTGAGATTGGAGTAGTGTCTCTGAGATCTAGTCAGGAAGAGATACCCCTGGTGAGTGCCACTGCAGTGGAGTGAACCAGGAAGAAACCTGACTGAAAGAGATACAGGATGGCATTAGAAGAGAGGAATTTGAGGCAGTGGTTTCAGACAATGGTACGGATCCCTTCGAGCTGTGGGGGTGGTTATGATTCCCAGCTCATGTAGACATACTTGTGCTAGCTTGCATTGAAGTAGTACATTAAAAATAGTAGTGTAGCTGGGGTAGCAGTGAACTGTAGCCTGGGCTAGCCAAGCTGAGTACAAAGCCATGGGTACACACGCAGCTTGGCTAGTTTGTGCTGCTGATGCTCTGACTTCACTATTATTTTTAGAACACTAGCATTATGAGTGCTCGTGTGAGTATGTCTGCACAAGCTGGGAATCACATCTCTAGCTCCATGGCAGACATAGCCTATATGCTTATTGAATTCAGAGGTGAATTATAGGGCTGGCCTGAATACAAGGATTCCATTTTGTGGAAAAAAATGGAAGTTAACATTTGTTTTCATTCCACAACACAACAAAACTGAGAGCTTTCAAAAATGTTATTGAATGAGAAAGTGAGATGGACACCCACACCAAAATAGCTCCTGGATTAGAGGACTGACCTGCAAGACCCAGTTTCAAGTGCCTACTCTGCCTGATGTGGAGCAGGGACTTGAACCTACATCTCTCAGGCAAGTGCCTTAACCACCAAGCTACAAAGTCAATCTCTGTTGCTGGGGCTGTCCCACTTTGTGTAACTAATTAAATATTCACTGGGCCAGAAACAGAGAGACAATGAATATTTTATTAGCTATACAAAGTGGAATAGCTCCAACGAGAGAAAAAGTGAGAGAGAGAGAGCAGGGGGTTGGACTAGATGACCTCTTGAGATCCCTTCCAACTCTGATATTCTATGATTCTATGATTCTATGAGAGCGGCAATCGAGACTTCTACATCACTCCTCATTTGTTGAGGAACTTTAAATCCTCCCCAAGTCAATAAAGACACCCAGAAAGGTTTGGTTCTGCTCCAAGATACCAAATTTCTGGAATATAATACATTAGCATGATTTCTTGAAAAGCATCTGAACAAGGACCCTTCCCTAGCATTCTGGGCGTTGACATTGTGAATTCCTTGAAAGTTTTATGGGAAGGAAGCAAATTCCTAATAGATGGAGAAAGATTAGACCTCCAACCTTTCCTCCAACATGGAATACAGATCTTTCAAAGTATCATTGACTTCTGAAATTAATAGTTGACATAGACAGCAAACAAAAGATTTTTATGCTTTGCTGGGGGAGGTGAGACATGGCTTTGGCCTTTTTAGTTGTAAACTCCTTGTGATCTGCATGCAGGAAAGGAGAGATCTGCTTTGAGTATATGTTGTACCGGTAAGTTTTATCCAAGAGAGAGGGAAAATTAATTATAATATGTCAGTTCTTATGCAGCACCATATCCAACACCACAATATGTGACTTTAAAATGAAACACAAAATCTTTCTCTTCTTCCTTCCCCATAGGGCGGCATAATTAAAACTATGATTTTGTCATGGAAGTCACAGAAGTCACAGAATCCATGACTTCCAAAGACCTCTGTGACTTCAGCCCCCGCATCTGGGAGCTGCAGGGTCCCGCCGCCTCCCGCAGTGGCAGGGAGTTGTGAGGTACCCCTGCCACCTCAGGTAGCAGGGCCCCCAAGCTCCAAGCTGCCAAGGGCAGCAGGGGGACCCCCAAGCTCCCCGCCACTTCAGGGGGGCAGGGGAATACCGCAGCTCCCCATTGCCGTGGGTGGACAGGGGGATCCCTACTTCTCCTCGCTGCCACAAGTAACAGGAGGACCCTCGTAGCTCCCTGCTGCCGTGGCAGAAGGGGGATCCCCACAGCTCCCCACCACCGCAGGTAGGCAGGGGGATCCCTGCAGCTCCTTGCTTCTGTGGGGGTGGGGTTAGGGGTCCCTGCAGCCCCTGGCCACTGCAGGGGATGGAGGGGGACCCTCGAGCTCTGAGCCCCCATGGGTGGTGGGGGCCCCTGGAACTCCCAGTCACCCCACAGCTGCCCAGCCCCTTCCCATTTTTACTAAAACTCAGGGACAGGTCATGGGCTTCTGTCAATTTTTCTTTATTGCCCGTGACCTGTCTGTGACTTTTACTAAAAATATCCATGACAAAATCTTAACCTTAGGCATAATTACATGTATTCTTTGTAGGGATTTATTTTATTTATTTATTTATTTTTGGTTAAAATAAAGGCAATTATTGTGTGGTGGCTATGTCAAAAAATGGGATGTGTATTCTGTCCAGAAAGTGTTGAGATTTGTGCCCATCTCAGGGCCTTTTGCTGTATTCAGGAATGGACTGGTTGTGTATTGAATCCTCACAGCCATGGGTACAAGATACAGGGTATCATGTTACTTCTGAGACACATTGGCCAAAATATTCCTCCCTAATGTCATTAGTGTCCTTGATGGGTTAGTTTGTTTTGTTAGCATCAAAATTCACTGCTTTGATTTGCTGACTGTTTATTAATAATCTTCTGTAATTCTCCATGACAAATTTTATGACAAAAAAAACCCAGTCAAACAGCTTGTGTGAATTAATGCTCCAAATGAAGTCTGTTTAGAATTACACACTTAAATACTTCTCTAAAAGATGTTTTCCCTTTAAAAATATTTAACTGTTCCTTGCATATTTCTTCTGTCGGGCACAAGCTATCTACTGATGTTCTGCATGAGGAGCTCTCACCAACCCAGATGGAAGTTCAACATATGGCACACATGATAAGATTCTGGAAAGGGTTATGGTGAGATAACTTTCAGAGTGTCTTTAAGCCTCTGATTTCCTTTGCCCCTTATCTTCAACCTGGATGACATGGGTTGAAATCCTGGTCCAATTAAGTCAATGCGAGCTTTCTCATTGACTTCAGTGGGGCAAGGATTTCATCCCAGGTGTCCATACTGATATTATTAGAGTTATCTTTCTCTCTGATATCTTTGATTATGAGGTGTTGGGGACATTCCTGTTGTCTCTGCTTGGTGTGGATCTAGCTGCCCTTCAGTGGTGCTTTATCTTTTTTCTTGAAGAGGTCCCAAAGAGTAATGCTGGGCAATTTCTCTTTTGTCCCAAAGACTCTGTCTTTTAGGATGCCTTGGGGTTTTGCATTTTCACCCCTCCTACTCAATGTGTACATTATGGAGCAGAGCCAAGGATGATATATGGGCTGAAATCTTTTTAGAATGCTGAAGATATTCCATTTTATAGCTGCATTCTAACCAGCCCTGAGAGTCTAATCAAATGCTTCTCAGTGTCTGCAGTAGGTTAGATCATTGATAAGAATGAGCTGGATGAGACTTCTCCCCAACTCCCTATGCCACCAGGGGGTGATCCTCAATCAGCCAACTGGTACAAAGTAGCTGCAATGGAGGTCAGGATCTGGCCTATAAGAATTTAAAATCAGTAATTTGGTATTTGTTATTTATTCTAAATAACACTTGGAGCCAAATTCCACTGGACCATAAACTGCTGTAAGTGGCAGGACTAGACTGGACTGGATTAGTGCCTGGCAGTCCCAGAATCAGGGGTGCCTAAAGTTGGCTTAAAGACTCATAAACTCATAGACTTTAAGGTCAGAAGGGACCATTATGATCATCTAGTCTGACCTCCTGCACAACGCAGGCCACAGAATCTCACCCATCCACTCCTGTAACAAACCCCTAACCTATGCCTGAGTTATTGAAGTCCTCAAATCGTGGTTTAAAGACCTCAAGGTGCAGAGAATCCTCCAGCCAGTGACCCATGCCCCACGCTGCAGAGGAAGGCAAAAAACCTCCAGGGCCTCTGCCAATCTGCCCTGGAGGAAAATTCCTTCCCGACCCCAAATATGGCAATCAGTTAAACCCTGAGCATGTGGGCAAGACTCACCAGCCAGCACCCAGGAAAGAATTCTCTGTAGTAACTCAGATCCTCCCTGCCCCCCATCTAACATCCCATCACAGACCATTGGGCGTATTTACCTGCTAATAATCAAAGATCAATTAATTGCCAAAATTAGGCTATCCCATCATACCATTCCCTCCATAAACTTATGAAGCTTAGTCTTGAAGCCAGATATGTCTTTTGCCCCCACTAGATCCCTTGGAAGGCTGTTCCAGAACTTCACTCCTCTAATGGTTGGAAACCTTCAGACCTGAAGATCTGACCTTAATGTGCTCTGATTCATCAGGGCCCAACTGAACCAATTGGTACTACCCAATGTGAGTGACAGAATCAGGACTTTAGTCTAGTACACTATTTTAAAGACACATTAACTTCATTACTTTTTAAGAAAGATTCTGGACAATATGCAATGGCAATAGCTGAGAAAGAGAAGATAAGTAGTTTCTGTTTTGGGAGCACAGTACAGTTTTCTCTTCTGGGCTATGGGTCTCATAAAATTTCAGCTAGCATGGAAAGCCAGCAATAAACAATTGCCCTTTGAGATAAATCTGCACTTTGTTTTCTGGAAAACCAAAGCAATGTGAAATTAAACTAATTTGTCATAACATGAATTTTGTAAAGCCAGAAACAGCAAGATGATGTTGTAGAGAATGTATCATCTGTGTGGATAATGATTTATCTTAGAAATGCAGCAATACTACCTTGGTCTCAGACCACATCAGGTCACACACTTGAAGCAAGGTCACAAGGTCTTTTTACTTGGATAATAATCTGCCAACCAAAAACCAGGGTCCTGAAAGAAGTTGTTATTCAGCAGTAAGTAGCACTCTACCATAATGAATCAGCATCTTGATATAATCTGAGGTACCTCAGCAAAGGCTCTTAAGCAAAGTAATCTATCATGGGATAAGAGGGGAGGTTCCCTCATGGATCAGTAACTGGTTAAAAGATAGGAAACAAAGGGTAGGAATAAATGGTCAGTTTTCAGAATGGAGAGAGGTAAATAGTGGTGTCCCACAATGTTTTTTTCTTGGACCTGTGCTGTTCAACGTATTCATAAATGATATGGAAAAAGGGGTAAATAGTGAGGTGACAAAATTTGCAGATGATACAAAACTACTCAAGATAGTTAAGTCCAAAGGTGACTGTGAAGAGTTACAAAGGGATCTCACAAAACTAGGTGACTGGTCAACAAAATGGCAGATGAAATTCAGTGTTGATAAATGAAAAGTAATGTACATTGGAAAACATAATCCCAACTATACATATAAAATGATAGGATCTAAATTAGCTGTTACCACTCAAGAAAGAGATCTTGGAGTCATTGTGGATAGTTCTCTGAAAACACCCACTCAGTGTGCTAACAGAATATTGGGAAGCACTAAGAAAGGGATAGATAATAAAACAGAAAATATCATATTGCCTCTGTATAAACCCATGGTAGGCCCATGAATACTTGAATACTGCATGCAGATCTGGTCGCCTCATCTCAAAAAAGATATATTGAAATTGGAAAAGATACAGAAAAGGACAACAAAAATGATTAGGGGTATGGAACAGCTTCCATATAAGAAGAGATTAATAAAACTGGGACTTTTCAGCTTGGAAAAGAAATGACTAAGGTGAGATATGATAGAGATCTATAAAATCAGGACTGGTGTGGAGAAAGTAAATAAGGAAGTGTTATTTACTCCTTCTCATAACACAAAAAGTAGGGGTCACCAAATGAAATTAATAGGCAGAAGGTTTAAAACAAACAAAAGGAAATATTTCTACACACAACACACAGTCAACCTGTGGAACTTGTTATCAGAGGATATTGTGAAGGCCCAAACTATAACAGGATTAAAAAAAACCAACTAAACAAGTTCATGGAGGTTAGACCCCATTTCAGTTTTCACAAGACTCACTCTGCCTTGGCCAAATTTCAATTTGAGTAATCTCACTCACCCTGCTTTAAAACTGTCCTGTTATTTCATCTGAAAGAGGTAATCTTTTTTTTCTTGATATAGGGCTGTTGTTGTGCACTGCTGAACAGTTACTATGTTTCATCTTGGAAGTGGCTGCATTTCAGTGGTAAGTGAAATAATTCTGTATAATCAGCTTACATATCAGTTTCTTATGTGCTTTGGGTTGTTCCTGGCTGAATATTGCTAGGTCATTTTAAAACATGGAAATATAACAATGTCATGGGTCCATAGTGTCAATTTGACAGTACTGGAGAGTAAAGTCCTCTGTTTATCCATAGAAAGATGCAGTACAAGAAGCAACAATGTATAGCATTCCCATACCATCTTGCCTGTGCACTTTAACCATTATTTGGATGAATAAACCCTAGGGATGAGAGGAGAGTTCATTCTTCAGGGTCACCAATCCTCAACCATTTTGTTACTTCTGACAACTAATGTGCCATCTGTGGCAATAATTTTTGTGATGTAGACAGTCTGTTCATTAGGAACAGGCTGAGACCACTGTTTCAATTCATCTAAAACAATACCAGAGGGTAAATGCCTTTTACACTATGCTCTTTTAGTTACATCTTATTACTTGCTTTTGACCTGATTTACCATTGCCCTGAAACATGTGTAGTCATATATGCCTGTGCAGAGTGAGTGTAGAACACAACCAAATCACCTGGTGTAATTATTTGTACTCACTATTTCCTGACACAAATGATGACACAAGGTGAAGGCCAATGGTAAATTTGGCCCTTGGGTCAAATATTGAGCCCCTTACTCTCACTGACGAGACTATTTGTGCCCATAATTGCTCACAAGCCAGAGTAAGGCGCTCCTCACAATCAGGCTTCAGACCCTTTGCAAAATGATGACTCAAAGCAAAGTGCAAAAAACAGAAATTAAGTGCACACTTTAGTGTGTGTGTGTGTGTGTGTGTGCGTGCGTGCGTGTGTATGTGTGTGGTTTATACATCGACATGGAACCTGCCTTGTTTTCCTTATGTTACCAAATCTGTGGCAAAGCTGTGATTTATTTTCCATATTTTGGAGGCAACCAGTATGCGCTTTGCAGCTGTGACAGAAAACTTCTTTCACAAAAGGGCTAATGCTAGGGAAAGAGATTGCAAATATATGACTCATATTCTGGTTTTGTAAAATATTTTTCTAATTTCATCGCTCCAGGATAGAATTTTATAACTTAAGCCAGAATTGCTGAAAAAATGTTGCCGCTTCACAACCGCAGGCAAAATCTGTTCAGAATGGGATTTATAATGTACACAAACTCTCAGACAGTTCCTTTAAACATACAGAAACTCCCGTAATAGAGTTTTACTGAAGTCCAAAATAAGTTCTGGCCACAGTTTTTGCTGAATCTATTGCAGTCAAAAGCAGATCTGGGTCTCAGTATGATTTTCCTCCTGTGTCCCGCACAAAACTTATATTCCACCCATGAGCATAACCTATAAAACAAGTACAATGAGATGTATAGAAATCCATCTTTCCCTGCCTAATGCATTTAATCAAGATCAACCCTTGTGTGAGATCAGTTTTGGCAGAAACCTGTGCAGGTGCAGATTTCTATTGTTCACTCAGAATATGGAACAGGAGTTCTCTTGTGGTCTATGCTTGAATAACCTCTAGCTTTCTTTCCAACATTTTAATGAGTGAGCAGTGGATGTTCTAGACATAATACTGTATTGAGTGTATCACAGGTATAGGCATCAGAGGACCTAACTGGGTGCTTGTTTTGAAGTCTCTCTGACATACAAAATGTAGGCCCATACCCTGTCCATGTTATATCTCCTGTGTAACCAAGATGTGCTCTGGAGAGATAATACATGAGGGCTAGGGAAGGGAAATGAAATATTCCCCCAGCCATGGTGTTGTAGATAGTCTGCTCCCCTCGTCTCTCTGTCTGTGTGTATGTGCGCACACGTGTGTGTGGTAGAAATATATCTGTTCTTTGTCCTGAACCCTCCTCCTGAACTGGGCCACAAGGAGTCACTTTTACATCATACTCTGCAGGGGATACAGACACCCAGGAGTATTCATTGGTTCTGCTGTACCCAGTATTGTCTGCACCCACATATGTTGGGGCAAGGTTGCCTCTTCAGAGAGAAAATGCCTTTATTTTTTGGTTCCCTAAATGTAATAGCAATCTATCAGTTCACAGCCCAGAGAAAATACACTGACATATTGGAAAACACAAAGTTTGTGCTGACTACAAGATATACCTTCTAAACATTTAGGGACTGATCCAAAGTCCACTGAAATGAATAGAAAGATTCCCATTGACTTCAGTGAAGTCTGGATTAGGTCCCTAAGGCAAAATATTCTTGCTGTGAACTTGGATATAAGGAAACTCCTTGTCTCAATACATGAGCAAATTGCATATCTGGTTGTAGGGAATTTCTGCATATCAGCCCCAGTTCAGCAAGGTACTTAAGCACATGTATAAATTTAAGCAAATGAATAGATCATAAGTCAATGGAACTACTCTTGTGCTTCAAGTTAAGTACATGCTTAAGTAGCTTGTTGAATATACAGGCCATCGTGAAGTTTTTAAGAGAAAAATGACTATTTTACATTCTTCTGTTTTGCCGAGATGTACGGTATGTGCAATTTTGCAGTGACAGATGATTAAATGATCTTGACACTTTCAACAAAGCCTATATATTTACTGCCTACGTTTTTGGGATATTAGCTAGTTTAGCTTTCAATATGTAACTGTACAACTTAGTCCTTTATTAGACATGGCACAATTTCAAATTTTTAGTTAATATTATGGTCTTGTTTATGTAAGTTACACACTCTTTGGAAAATGTTGTTTAGACACATTAAATTTTACAGCATGTCTTGCTTAATAAAAACTAAGCGAAAATTAAAAGACAATTTTATTTTCATCTGCTAACAGGTGGCATCTCATGTTGCCAAAATTACCCAATACTGCTTTCACCTAGTTTATAACTAATTTTAAATCCTCTTTTTGTGTTGTGAAGCACATTTTATGACCATGTAAGTGCCATCTGATAGTTTAGGTTTCATATTTAAATTTGTATGTTTTTCATTTTCCCCCAACTGCTAAGGGAAACCTCAGAACCATTGCTATGGTTACTACAAGAATTTGAACTTTTCAGTGGTTGCTGCAGTATAAAAACATGTATATAAGTATATGCTGCACTTTCATTGCCCCAGACAGACATCTGGCCAGTTCCCATCTGCTGACTGTGACCTGAAGCGGTTACATTTTTGCCTCTGTCTCATTAGTGTGGGCTTTTTGCTGAGGTTCAGTAGCTCACGCATGCTGATCCATCAACTGTTTTCATTGGCGAACAAATCCATAATTAACAAACAGAAACGATAGCATCTGCTCATTTAAATTAAAACCACCTCCTGTTGTGCATTAGGTGTTTACCAGTGTGGGTTCTTAGAAAAATAATGATTACGTACAAAAATTATCCGATTAAAGGTATTTCAGGCTGTAAATAACACATTTAACTTCTGTTCATCTTTAAGCTAATATGTGCATTTTATCATAGTGAAAAACTTGTCTAAATATTTCTGGATAATTTAACACTGGAAACCTTGGTCAACACAATGCTCGTCTGTTAAAATCATTTGCATGCCTTTATATGCTGGCTGGGCTGACTCTGCCAGCACACAAAAAAATATTATGAAGGGCTCTAAAAATGTACTTCTTGTGTAGTGTATTTCAGTGGCACATAGCCCATTGCAGCACATGGCACTTTGCTTCTAGTAGCTACCTTTGAGTTGCAAAGTGATTAATTAACTTGAGAAATGCATTTTTGACACTTTAATGTCATCAGCAGCATGACAGCCCAAAATTAAACAATATCTATGATGGAAGGGAAATTTAAAAAGAGGAATTTCTATAACGCAGATTTTGAATATAAATGTAGTCTTCTCCACCAGCAGCCATAATCTGTGTAGATGCATAAAAATCGCATGGCCATGATTTAGCTTCCTTAGACTGCATGTGTCACTATTGTGGTTAATTGAAATTGACTGATTACAAAATTCTACTAGTTGCATATCAAATCGAGGTTCAAATGCTGTTCTTTATTTGTCCATTCATTATTTTTTTAAATGTATTTTTTTAAACAGCATTTATCATGCGCAGTAAAACAAGAAATGTCATTGGGACATATAAAAATTGTGGTTGTGACATAAAAACCTTAATTCTGATAGTGAGCAGAACACTCAAACCATTGAAGCCAAGGGAGTTATGGCAATTTACATCACTTGAGGATCTGACCCTCTGTTTAGCAGGGAGACACACATCTGTCAGTCCTCCAAATGCCTAACTTTGGGTAGCTGTATTGCTTCCTTTGTGCGCATATCTGGGGATGGTCTCATGGCTAAGCACATAATAGAAGGGTGCTGTATCCTAAGGCAACTAAAAAAGTCTTCAATTTTGGTGATGGACATAAGCAGTTTAGTTATATGAATTTAATATTGATGAGAGGCCAGATGAAATTTCCATTGAAGACAATGGAAAGATTCCTGCTAACTTCAGTGAGAGCTGGATTGGGACACAGTACAGGACCTTTAAAACAAATACTATGTTTGTTTGACTTCGTGCTTTTGAATGTAGCTTTATTTTCTAAACAACCCACAAACAGTTGCATCTGTTTCCATGATCCCCTCTTTTTATGAAGTCATTCCAGCTTTTCTATCACTAAACTTGTTGTAATATATTTCATGCTTAGTCTTCAAAGACATGTTAACATTTACAGATAAAAGACTCTGTACTCCATCCATGATATGACTGTCACCGTAAACTGAGAAACGATGACAAGAGCAGATGATAAATGTGCTTACACAAAAAAACTATTTTTCATGGGAGGCAGGTAAATCATAAGTAAACCTTTGTTGCTCTATCTGTGAACTAAAAGATCTGTCCTCCCATTGAAATGCTTCTTGGTTGACAGACTGGCTACTGCAACTTGCTGACACCATGTGACAGAACAAAGGATCTGTCCAAGTTTTGATCCCACAGCTCAGTGCAGGCCAAGTTCAGCACAGCTATCTATCAGAGTGCTGGAATGTTTTGTGAGTGAATACCCACATTCTGCCAATGAAGAAGAAAAGCTGGGTCATTAACTCTTCACAGAAAGAAGGGCATTCTCTCACATCAAAAAGGCACCAGCAGCCTTCATACAGGTCTGCATTGTATAATGGGTAGATTTTCAGCAAGTGCTCAGAAGACAAATGAAGCTTTTATCTGCTTTCTAGCCCTCTGCAATAGGAGTTTACGTTAAAGCCACTTAACTGTCTGGAGTGCAGCCCTGTGGATTACCTGTGTGTGTGAATCAAGTACATTAACTGATCACATGATCTCTGGGGATAACAGTTTTCTATAACTGGTTTTTCTTTGAAGGGATCTTCAACAACTTCAGGACTCTCACAAAGAATTCTATACGCTAGTCCCAACATCTAGGCAAGATTAAAAATAAACAATACTTGAGGCTGAGCAGTTGGGTTTATGTTTCTGGTAAATTCAATGATTTAGGCTTACTTACTTACTTACTCAGTGTGTAATAACAGCAGGGTGGTGTATAAAACTTTCCAAAGTATATAAACATACAGCTCATATAACCTTTAGAGCTTCATGGGTTAAATATCACACAGAGGCAGAAAACACTGATAATCAGAGAAAGGGAAATATCTCCTTCTTGAGCTTGAAATTTCAGGGAATGATGGTAATTTTATAAAGGTTCATGTTCTAGATTCCTGAGTTTAAAATGTTATTTTACAGGACTTGACCTTTTTGAAGCAACATTAACAGTAGATTTCTCTATAATACTTTAAAATAATAATAATAGCTAAGCATGTACAGCCTGTTTAAAATTACCTTTAATGACATTAATACCATATAAACCCTTATTCAGGAAACCAAATGTGCAGAATAGAAAAGTTTGAGAACCCAGATATTTTGCTGCCCAGCCTTATAACCCCATAGACCCCCCCTTTTTCCTATTTTCTGTACCCATCTTTTATGGAACCCCAGCAATCCTCCCTTTGGATTCTCTTACAATACACAACAGATTTATTTCAAGGTACATGTTCATGAATGGGTCAATGACCTGTAATCCCCGACTCCTCCTGCTCCACTCCAAAACTGGGTGCCTTCACCCCTGCCCACATACCAGGTTGCCATTCCTCCCCACAACTATCTTCAGGGAGCCACCTGATTTGGTCCTAACTCCATGCCCCATGCCAAGAAAAGTCTTCGGAGGGCTGGGGGTGGGGGGAGCTGTAATACATTCATAGGAACACAGAAATTGCTATATTGAATTGGACCTGTAGTCCATCTAGTTCAGTGTCCTGTTTCCAAGAGTGACCAACACCAGATATTTCAGAGGAACGTACAAGAAACTGTAGAATGTGCCCACCATGAAGGTCTCATCCTAATCCCTAATAGAGATTGGTAGTTGGCTCCCTTTTTGTTAATATTAATTAATTATAACTGGATATTCATGCTATCCATATAAATGTCCCTCCCCCTGTGAATCTTGGCCTCAAGAATATCCTGTAGCAGTGAGTTCCATCCCTCTTTTATGCTGCAGCAGCAGAACAGACAAAACTCCTGACCCATAGAGATATTTTTTATTATGTATTACAATCTTCTCGTGCCAATGTTGGCATGCAGCGGTGGAAACATTACACTACAATTTCATTTGTTGTTTTGTTCTCCTATTAAATAAAAAGGCCATTCTAAGGACAAGTCAGTTTTATGTATGAAAAAACATAACTAGTCGCTCACCATAATACACCCCATGAAGAAATTCCTTCCTGAAGCCTGCAGTTTGTGCCCTACAGCATTATATTTATAACTCTGAATCAGTTTGTGCCCTACAGCATTATATTTATAACTCTGAATAATGCAACTTCAGATGATATTTTTGTTCATATAAATATATAATCCTCATTTGAAAGTATCTGAGCTACTTGCCTTGATAACAACCAGTGGCAGTGGGACCCCGGGACCCCATGCTCACAGCGAATCCATTCTGTCAAATTTAAGAACATTAAGACCCCTCCACCCATGAGAGTTATGGATGATGCTGGAATCCACCATTTACTGTACATAGCTTTACAAGATGACATATTATGTTACAACATTGGTATCTTTCTTGCATTCTCCCTGTTCTATTGTGCACTTTCTTAGGAATTGTGATTGAAATAATAAACATCAATTTTGTTTTCCACCCCATATACAAGTTTGGGACTTTCTTAATTTCATATTGTTGTATATCATGGAGCTGCTTTTACTCTTTAATGTCACTAAATTTTTAAGAATTTAGCAAAGCTGCTTGGGTATTCAAACTGAAGCGGAACTGGTGACATTGGAAGTCTTACCCCTATTTATTTAGGGTTATTTAATGGTTGAATTTGGCCCTACATTGGATAAAGAAAGTAACTACCTCTGACAAGTTTGTTTTGTTTTTTTAAGATTGTCACATTACCAATTCAACCGTTATAGGAGTTAAGATGGCAGCTCATTTTCACTGCACAATCAGCACCTAGCCTGTAGCTCACAGCTGGTTTACCTGCCTCTGGCAATAAGATAGGGATAAAATTATCTCCAAATCCGTAACACCTTTTTCTAAAACAAATTAACTACTATTGTGTGAAACCTTAAATGTGTGGGTACTAATGGGGGATTTGCACAGACACATAGCCAGCATGCTTTGTGATACATGTGTGAGGTGTACACACACAGTTGCACGTGTGGTAAGACATATGCAAAAGTAGATGCTGTCCTTGGGCCTCACTTTGTGAAGATCAGGCGGTTGAAGCCATGTTCGACTACACAGAAAACAGACAGATAAATTATAGTTTAGAGCCTTAAATGCAGCCCTTCTCCTGAAAAAGGGGTCAGTAAGATAGCACAGTAAGTTTAGTTACAGTACAACTATTACTCTCAGAGTGTGCTTCAATTTGCCTTCTCTCAGACCACACATGCATGGCTTGTCATTCCTGTGGGAGAAATGTCCCCTTATGCCCACACCCTGGATGAATTTCTAGTCAAACTCTCTTTGGAAATTTGAAGAATATAGCAGGGGCAACCTGAAGCAATAATGGCATTGCCTTAAAACCCATCTTTTCCCAAGAATGACATTTCTTAGGCAAATGCAGGATGAAATTTACATTACTACAACCCCTCTTCAAAAAGAGCCTTTGAATTTCCAACATGTCTAAATCCTATTCTGTTATCCCCTGCTATTTTAGTAAATATTCCAGTTTGTGGACTCATCTTTCTGAATGATTATCCTTTCCCTGGGTTGCTTTCATCTGAGTTTTTAAAACCTGACCTATAGATACTAAATAGGACTTACTTGGTGAATTTGTGACAAACAGGCCTTTGAAAGGTAGTTTGATGCCATTGTGAAGGGCACATTAAAGGAAACATCATAATCCTTTAGAAAGCTCATTCTAATGATAGTTTCAGTGCAGTGTTGCAGCTCCAGGGGTCTAAATCAGTTCAGAAAAGTTTGTGTTTAGTAGCCAAATTTTGGATATTTATCTGAATTGATTCTACCAACCTTATGAGTAGAGCTGAACAAAAAATTTCCACTGAAACTGGTTTGCAGTGGAAAACTGGATTTTTGACTAAACAGAATGTTTTGTGAAAAGTATTTGCTTTCTATGTGGGAAAAAGGTTCTTTTCAAATAAACAAATAAAAAGGTTTTGCCCCAAAACTGAAAAATTTCAATTCAGAAATGCCACCACAATGCCTTATGAGAGCTGTAGCTTTGTTGCCTCATGTCCTCATCCTCCTCTATGGGCCAGGCTCCCTGGCCAGATTATGTCTTTCATGATGTGTCATGGGCAGGGATGCCCCTGGTGCATCAACTCCCCAATGTTGATAGTACTGGTGGTTCAGTTCTAAGCCACCTTCTGGCCCCCAGTCTTGCAGGTCATAGTCACAAGACAAGAGGGCATATTTGGAATGCCACTGTGCTCTGGCAATCCCTGGCTGCTGAAAGAGCTCCATAGCTACTAGGAATTGTGAATTGGGATTGGGAAACCACACCAGGTTACATCTACACTGCACATTAAGCGTGGGTCTGTGGGACCCAGGCTTCAGCATCCACACTGCATTGAACCTGGGTTTATAGTTGCTGAACATAGGTCTCAAAGCAGTACTAATGCATCCATATAGCACTATACAGACCTTCTGACTCAGGTCTGCAGCATGACCGGCAACTACACTGCAAAATCTGAGGGCTTGGACCAAATTCAGAACAGGACTCGGGTGCTTCCTGACCCAAGGCAGACTGGTTTGTGTGTGGACAGAAGGGGGACTTGGGCTCAAACCTGAGTCAGACCCCAGGCTTAATGTGCACTGTAGACATACCCAAAGGAGGTTTAAAGATGGGTCCACTCTAGTCCTGCCCTAAACAGCTCAGCCCAACCAAGGAAGCCGGTTAAATTACCTAAATGTCATTTCAGAATTACTGATCAAACATTATATTTATTTTTATATGGATTAGTGTTAACAACCAATAGCAGGTCTAATTAAATGGACACATTTATCCAATCACTATCAAGATGTCATGAATCCTCTAAAGTAGATTCAGTCATTTTTTTAAGGGAAGACAATGAGTGGAATTTTAGAATTTGTATGAGATTTTCCTTCATATAATTTCCATTTCCATTCACATTTCAACTCCTTGATTACAGCAGCTTTTTAATAATGTTACCGTAGGCATGCATACAGATAATGAATATTAATAATTTTGTGGAATTATCTGAATATTTAGACACTGTTACAGAATTGTGTGAAATCTGATACTTTATATGGAAAGATTTAGAATAGATGAAGTGCCTTTCATCTAAGTTGAGAAGAAAAGAGCTATTCAGTGTGTTACTAACAACACAGATTAGTGTGATTAGGTGGCCACCCTGTGGCAGTAGAGAGAAAAGTCAAATCTCTCTTCATTTTGGGTCTTCCTATAACTTTTGGGTAAATGAACGAAACAAATTAATCCATTCGTGTTGTTCAGGCCATGCCCTGAATACTTTCTTCTCAATTCACAAGGTCAGATTGTCAGCTGGCGTAAATCAGCATAACACCATTGACGAGACTGGTTCACAATATGGAAGTGTGACCTTTGCAACAGGATTTTAAATCGGTCCACAAAGAAACACACAAGTTCCTTTTGAAACAATACCATGGTGATACCGTGCAAGAGCACTGTGTGTGAGGGGGGAGATGTGAATGAGTCAATGGCCATAGCCTAATTCATAGACACAAAGCAATAACATTTAGCCATGCACAGAGGCTTTGAACTTGCAGATGGTCTTTTGCATCAGCACAATATGAGGAACTGGGAGGATGCTTGGTACCTTTGTAGAGCAACAGTGGACTGGACTTGAAGAGGCAGTTCCTTCAAACTTATCAGCTAAGTAATATAAAACAATCTAGACATTCATTGGTTTTCCTAGTTAATTTGTAAAGTGCAATTTCTCACTGTGCCGAACATTTCTTTTATTGAGGATGTGTATCGTGATTTGTATTTTTCCAACAATTACTAATCCCGTTGGTAGGTAGGTATGTAAATATTATCACTGTTTTATCAATGGGAAAATGCAGAAGAAGTTGAGCGACTTGCCCAAGGCCATTCAGAGTCAGAGAGACATCCTTACTGTCTCATTCAGTCCACTAGTCCAAGCTGCCTCTCTAAAGTTACATAATGGCTGAGTCATTTGCTTTGTTCCCATGGTTCTTCACCAATGACTGAACATGTGAATGCTTCAGTCAGTTTAATAGGTCTAGTTATGGGCTGGAGTGGATTTCTCAGAGCCCTTTCATAACATTATGCTACCAAATCAAAGGAGGGACTGGAGTGATTCCCCTGCCCCTGAGAGTTCATTCCCTCCTTGGACACTACTAAATTACCACTGCCAGAGATGTCTTAGCCCATGGCTCCTAAAAATAACCATTTTAAAGAAAATGTTTCCCAGAGTAAGAGTTCCTCTGCAAAGGCTTAACCTCTGCCCTCTGCCCCAAACACACATACTTTAGGTTATAGCAAATGAATACACTGCTGTACTACCAATGACTGCAGAATAGGCTTCAGGAATAAATTATAAACGCGTCCAAAAAAATACAGTTAATGTAAGTTTTTGTAGCCTCTCTGATTGATTATGAGAAAATGGGAAAACAAATGAACAAGTACCTCATTCCCTCATCCCTCCTGTCTGCAAATACATGGGCCCTGGTACATGGGGTTAATGAGAGGCTAAGGAGAAATATTTGTGGGAACCCCTTGTTAAATATTTGCAGACATCACTGTGTGAGACATTTATTTCAAGTTAATGCTCAGCCAACATTAACTTGTTCTGCAAATATTGACTCAAATAATGGCACTTGGGCAAAGGAACATGTAGTAGACACCGAGGCTGACGAGGCTGACTTGACAACTTTCCCTTCTGAATAGCAGCTCCTTTTCTCATGCAGTGCTCCAAAGATGTGTTTTTGTGCTGTGTGGCATAGTGCTGTATTTCCTTGTGGGTGGCTTTCCCAGCCCCTGTTCAGTTATTTATTCTCTTATTCCATTTATGCTGTGTAAAGGAAGGGAGCATTTGTTCCAGAATGACTCATTCTCCTTAGATTAGTACTTTCGAATTAAGAGTTAGAATGATCTTTTGGTTGTGGCGCTAGACTTGGAATCAGGTTCATTTCCAGCTCTATCACAGACTTTCTGTGCGAGCATAGGCAAGTCATGAAGATCTGATTCAAAGAGGCACTTAAACACATACTTGATTCCATCTCTCTTCAGCAAAACATGTAAGAAGGTGCTTTCCTGAATAGGGATGGAATTAACATGTGCTTAAGGCCTCTGTACCTCAGTTACACATCTATCAAATGGGGATAACAGTAATACTTCTCCAATCTCACTCTTTTTCTGTCTTGTCTATTTAGACTGAGGTCAATTACGTCAGTGTCTACACTACAGCCTTTCTCCCACCGATGTAAGTGCCCTATTAGACAAACATAACTCCACCACCATGCGAGGCATAAGGCTTATGTCAGAGTAGTTAGGGTGATGCAGTGTCTGTGTAGACACTGTGTCCCTTACATCGGCTGTCTTGTCAATTTCATGGCAAGAGCTGTGACATTGATAAGAATGCTCCCGCTAGGGTGACCAGATGTCCCAATTTTTTAGGGATAGTCCTGATATTTGGGGGTTTGTCTTACACAGGCTCCTATTACCCCCCAACCTCTGTCCCAATTTGTCACACTTGCTGTCTGGTCACCCTAGCCCCCGCTGCCATTGGGGAATGGGGGGAAAGAGGGGCAAGAAGCCCCGGGTGGCTTCCCCTGCCTGCTCCTGGTGGGGAACGGGACAGGGGGAAGAAACCCTGGGCAGCTTCCCATCTGTCTGTGGGGCAGCCAGGATCCTGGCTGGGAGCAGCCAGAGGAGCTGAGAGACTGTGAGCTTATGTCGGTGGAAGCACTCCTGGGGAGGCCACGCACATCAACCCAGTGAGGATAGGTTTGCAGTTTAGACATACCCTGAAAGCAATTTGGGGCAAGGAGCATTTGTTACTTTCTATCTGGATAAGGCTTAACATATATGGGGTCCTGATCTCAGCTGTAACCTGTAGAAACTACTGTTCTACAAATAATAATTTAAAACTTGTTCAAAAATAATTTACTTTGTTTTCCTATATATCAGTTTATGGGATGATATTGTCTCCTGGTCTCTGCAAAGATCACATTTTTTATTCAGTATCAGAGGGGTAGCCGTGTTAATCTGGATCTGTAAAAAGCAACAAAGAGTCCTGTGGCACCTTATAGACTAACAGACGTATTGGCGCATAAGCTTTCGTGGGTGAATACCCACTTCATCAGATGCTTTTTATTCAGAGTCTTTGAGGTATTTGAGCAGTTAACTGAGCAAGTGCAGACCTTGCTGGTGTAAATTATATCTAATTTGTCTTAGTGGAAGTTTTCATTTTCCTGAAGTTGACCTCCCCGAAAGCAAGTTACGCATTTAGCTGTTCTTGGAAAATTATGCTTACATAACTACAGAACATTGGGGATACTTAAACAAATCCTTTACCTTTTTATAATTAGGTAGTTCAGTCCTGTTAAGTAGTGTGTGTGTGGAGTATATATATAAAATGGGATGATGCTCAAATTAGAGGTCAATAAAATTCATTGTTTTTAAAAATTACAACTACTACTACTTTTAAAAACACTGAATTCTATTGATCTCTAGTTTGAGCATCCTCCCATTATCAACAGTCCAGTGTATTTAGTAATTCGGGGGTATCTTACATTTTAATTGTATATTGTCTTTGACTTAGAAACAGAGAACTGATCTGGGCCATTTGTTGATCACATTTTGACTGATGAGCCAAGAATTTGATATGTCACCACCAGAGAGCACTACTGCATTATATTAAAATCCTAACATTTTAATTTCGAAGCTGCATTTCTGATATAGTCGGTCCTGGGAACATTAAATTAAGGTTTTGAAATATTCCTGAACCTTGCCTGTAAAGTGTCTTGCTATAGTTTTGCTTGTTTATGCATTTTATAGAACTCTTCTGTTACCTGATTTGAATCTTATTGCAATCACAAAAAGGTGGTTTTATGTGTATACTTGATTTACCTTCTTATAAAATAGAGCTTTCTTTAGCATATTAGTAGTGTCTGGCACCACAAAATGGAAGATGGGATTCTTCTGTTTATATAGTAGTATTTATCATAAAACAATTCTCTGATAGTCCATCTAATAAATATACCCAAGAATCTCTTTTTACTTTAATTATTTCATAGGCCTTCCAATTGATTCTCTTTCATACCTCTCTCTTTCAAACTAGACCTATTTTAGTAGTGAACTCTATGCTTCTACAAGAAAGAACCTATATAGAATAGAATCTTATACTGCTCGTCACAGTAGTATCTGAGCATCTGCCAGTAGTGAATTAAGCAATGCGATTTACAGCTGTCGCATACTGTTTGTTCTTTGAGCCTCTCCAAAGGGGGAGAAGCATGTGCAATGCAATGTAGTGGTTTGGTAGGGTTTATGAAAAATATAGCTGTTTGTTATGTTATAGAAGGCAAGGTCCAAGATATGTGCCTAGCACTTGGAGCAGAAAGTGGTGAGGTGTGTGATGATCCTAAATTTCTGGGGAAATTCATTCCACAGTCTTGAACCAGCCCCAGAGAAAGCTTGGTCTGCCACACAGATGAGCTTTACCCTTATTGTAGAGAGTTCCGTTGTTCCAGAGAAGTGTACTTGTCAACCTCAGTCTTCATCTTGGACTTTTAGTCAGTCTTTTGGGTATCTTGGGCCCACTCCATGGAACACCTTAAAGATAAGGACCAAAAGCTTGAATTTGATTTTATTATTCTATGAGAAGCCTGTGTCTGATGTGCTCATGGTAGTCTGTGATGCTGAGAAGATGTGTTGCAGCATTCTATAGTAGTTGTAATTTCCTAAATGCTGAAAGCTTCACGCCCAGGTTCATCACATTGGGGAAGTCCAGCCGAGAAGTGACAGAGGTATGAATAACTGAGACCAGGACATTATTCACCAGGATGGAATGGAGTCTCATAGCCAACTGGAGATGATAGAAAGTGTTAGTCATAGATGTTGCTAAGTGAGAGCTTAGGGCCAGTGAGGAATCCAAAAGTACTCCTTAAATATGGAGTGTATGGATCAGTTATGAATGTGCAGCATCAACTAAAGAAGGCTGCATCTATGAGTTCACCTTGTCCAAGCACTGGGCCAGCTTGATGAACCAGATCATTCTGGTTACAATATGCATTTGGATTAGAATAAGATGATGAATGTTGTGAATACTGTTTGCCAATCATGTGGTGATTTGATGAAAAGTGGTTCAACTCATAACAAAAAAATTAATCATCATAAATATTAATATTTACTGGATTTTTTTAAAAAAATCATTACTACAATATTCTGTCTGTCCATGGTAAACTAAAAGTCCTTCTTAAGGACCATAAAGATTCTTGAACAAGTTTTGTTTATTTGAGCAGATTTAAAGAAACATCAGAACTGAACCTAGATTTCCTAAGACTTCTACTCAAATCATGGATGTTGAAGATAGAAGAGACCAGTTTAAATCTTCCAGTCCATCTTGCTGCCAATGCAGGACTTTTCCCCATAGTAGATTTTGTAGAAGCCACTCTTTAATTAGCAATAGGTTGAGCTTTTGTTCTCTTGTTAGTGTCACCATTTTATTTCCATCCATTCCATCTAGGTCCCTAAGTAGCTGTCTGTAAGAGTCATTTATTTTGAAGTCTATGTTAATAAAAACCCATACTACAAATTAACCAGTTATGATTTCCTAATATTTGAGAGCTTCATGAAACAACCACAGGACCAACACATGTCAAATCATTAAAAAATCAGCCTTAGTAAAGTAAGAATACATCAGAACTTCAGGATATTCTTGAAGTTGATTAGATGTTAAGGTGGTAATTAGTGATATACTGCATGGTGTTTCTAACTGAGTCCAAACAAGTTAAGTTAAATATGCACCTCTATACTAAGGCATTAAATAGTGCAAGCAAAGTTACTAATGTGAGGGCATATTTCAAAGGGATTTAGGCATTGCTCAGAGTTGCAATGAGTAACCCCTAAGTGGTCACTGTCTTGTGGTAGTACTGCCTGAGCTAAGGGACAGTTAAACTCCCAAGGAAGGGATTTTCAGAAGCCAGCAAACTGAGCAGGGCGCTGCCTAAGCCAAGCAGGAGAAACGGAGACCCAAGCATAGCAACCTTGAAGCGAAGAGGCATAGGGAAGGCCCCCACACACTGGTAGCTGGCCAAAACAATTGTCCTTGTCAAGATCAATACCAAGGAACTGCTTCTGTTGAAAGCACAAGGATACATCGCTATCTTATGAAATGCAGATGAAGGATAAAAGACAGACCCATCTCCCTTCAGAGACCCCCACACCAGAATGGCGCTGTGGACAGAGCACAGCCAGCACAACTGATTCCAGACTCTGCACAAACAAGTATCAGACAGAACAATGGTATGTTGAATAGCCCACCAAAAGACAGAGGCTGGACATGTGATCTCACAGGGAAGGAGAAGGGAGGAGCAGCCATGAGGAACCCAGGACAGTGGGTGAGCAAAGCAGCAGTTCCACACATAGCAAATACACTCAAGGCCATAACCTTCTTCTGCAGGTTCAATGTGGTGCCAGACCACAGCCTCTGGACATCCTCCCAGAAGTCACCCTAAACCAAATGCCTGAACAAATCAGGAATGCCCTGTATCTGATGGCAGCCCATCACCCCTGGGTCTATATCATCTCCTGGCTAACACAGCTGCCCTGCTCAGGAAGGGAACAGAGCAGCTCCTGGAACACTTGAGAGTGCCAGCCTCTCTGGCATCACAGTGATGGGTGAAGGGGAGTTGGACACTTAATCATTACAGCCGAGGCAAAGCAGTGAATGTGCTGTATGCAAAAGGCATGTACAATGCACGTACAGAACCTGTGCACTTTATTGGTGAGCGGTCACGTTATCCATATGTCAATGCCATGGACAGAACTGTGTAGCCAGATTCTTTAATGGTTAATAATTGTATTCATTGCCAATTGATAGCAAGTAAAATAAAAGGCTAAGTTAGCTCCATGGGCTGCAACTGTCACAAGTGCCACTGCCCATCCATGGGCCACAGTACCACTGCAGTGTGCTTCAGGGTCAGGTTCAGCTTCAGCCAGCTGTTCTTCATCCATGAGTTCACCTTGTCCAAGCACTGCGCCCTCTTGATAAACCAGATCATTCTGGCTACCATATGCATCTGGATTAAAAGATGATGATGAATGTTGTGAATACTGTTTGTTGATCATGTGACTATTTGATTAAAAATGGTTCAATTCATAACAAAAACAATTTCATCATAAATATCAATTTTTACCAGGCAATGGACTGGCAGATGCAATGGTCAACTTGATGACCTTCTGTCATAACTATAAAGGGAAGGGTAATAGCTGTCCTGTGTACAGTACTATAAATCCCTCCTGGCCAGAGACTCCAAAATCCTTTTCCCTGTAAAGGGTTAAGAAGCTCAGGTAACCTGGCTGGCATCTGACCTAAAGGACCAATAAGGGGACAAGATACTTTCAAATCTTGGGGGGGGAAGGCTTTTGTTTGTGTTCTTTGTTTGGGAGTGTGTTCGTTCTCGGGGACTGAGAGGGACCAGACATCAATCCAGGTTCTCCACATCTTTCTAAACAAGCCTCTCCTATTTCAAACTTGTAAGTAAATAGCCAGGCAAGGCGTGTTAGTTTTCCTTTGTTTTTCTCAATGTAGTAGGTCCTAGCCGGGGCTCGACCCTTCCGGGCAGGAGGGGAGCCACACCGACTCACTACTCTGGGAATAAGCAGTCAGTTAGTCCTGAAACTCCGGCTCTTTGGTGCAGAGTCGGAGCAACCACGGTTAAAGCTCAGGAGCCCAGGCCCTGGATCAGGGCGGGGCAAACACAGTTAGCTCAGACCCTTGCTTGCTGGGCTGAGCGGGCAAAGAGTTCAGAGCCCAGGCCCTGGATCAGGGCGGGGCAAACACAGTTAGGCTCAGGTCCTTATGGCAGGGGCTGAGCGGGTAAATAGTTCAAGGCCCAGGCTTCTGTAGCCGAGCGTTGGGTGAGGGGGAAGCCTGCCACCCGTACGGAGGGTGGCAGGGGGGAACGCAGGCCCACCCACTCCACTGCGTTCCAGCCCGGGGCCCTAACAGCGGTTGCTGCCGCTGCTGGTCAGTGGGGTATCCAGACCGCAACACACTGACATAGGCTCACACTCAGTTGCAGCCGGACCGGGGTCGGCTACCCCCGGGCTACTTCCGTGATCCCCCTCACAGCCTACCTCGGTCGTTGCGCCGGGATCGGGCCAGTCCACCTGCATGGGCTCCTCTCTGCCCGGGCTCGGCGGCAAGTCTGGTAGCTCTGCCGGGAAGTCCAGCCAATGGTCCTCAGGCGGCTCCTCTGGATAGCAGCAGGGGCTGAGGAGTTCGGGTCCCGTCTCACCCTCAGGGTTAGCGGGGTTCGGTTCCCAGGGGTTCTCCCAGTGGCGGGCGTGAACGGGCTCCGGCGGCTCCTCCTCGTAGCGGGCCCGGGGTAGCTCAGGCCAGCTAGGGTCTTCGACGGTCTCCTGGCCGGGAGCTCCTGGCCGCACGTCTGCTCCCTGTGGTGGCTGGCCGCCAACTGAGCTCTGGCGGCCGGCCTTTATACTTCCTGTCCCGCCCCTTGACTTCCGGGGGGCGGGGACAGGCGGTGGTGGTCCCACCCACTCTGGTGCCGGCACGTGGGCTCCCTCTTCTGGGCAGGAGGGGAGCCACACCGACTCACTACACTCAACTTGTAAATGTACCTTTTACTAGAGTGTTTCTCTTTGTTTGCTGTACTTTGAACCTGAGACTAGAGGGGAGTCCTCTGAGCTCTTTAAGTTTGATTACCCTGTAAGGTTGATTTCCATACTGATTTTACAGAGATGATTTTTACCTTTTTCTTTAATTAAAAACCTTCTTTTTAAGAGCCTGATTGATTTTTTCCTTGTTTTAGATCCAAAGGGGTTTTGGATCTTGATTCACCAGGAGTTGGTGGGAGGAAGGAGGGGAATGGTTAATTTCCCCTTGTTTTAAATCCAAGGGGTTGGATTTGTTTTCACCAGGGATTTGGTGAAGGTTTTTCAAGGTTTCCCAGGGAGGGAATCCATTGAAAATGGTGGCAGCCGAACCAGAGCTAAGCTGGTAATTAAGCTTAGAAGTTTTTATGCAGGCCCCTACATTTGTACCCTAAAGTTCAAAGTGGGGATCTCAGTCCTGACATGGTGAATAGCGGTGGGATCATTTTAAACCCAAAAGCCAGTGATTTTTTTTTTTCCTTCTAGCTGCTTGGAAAGCCGAGCTGGAAGTAGATAGATGCATATCTTATCTCTCCTTGCCTGAAGGCAGAGGTGTTAAGTTTTTTTTACAGGTCCTTTGTTAAGAGAAGGGTTCAATTAGCAAATGACTGGTAAAAGGTATTTACAAGCTGAATTGTTTTTTTTTATTTTTACATCCTCGGGAGTAGCTAGTTAGAAAGTTACTGTTAACTCTGCAGCAGCCAGAGCTGAGAGCTTCCCAGTTTGTCAACTGCAAAGGGGGTTACCCAGCACAAGAAAACAGGAAAATGACTACCAAAGAAGTAGCTAACAAAATAGAACTGGCCAAACTAGAAGCAGAAGAAAATGAAAGAAAACATCAGAGACTGCTTCAATTAACAAAACTCGAGACAGAGCAGAGAGAAAGAGAAGAAAAAGCCAAAAAGGAGGCCCATGAAAGAGAGATGGAGCTGGAAAAAGCCAAAGAGGAGGCTCACAAGAGAACTATGGAACTGAAAGAAAAAGAGATGGAGGAGAGAGAAAAAGAAAGGAAACATGAACTGGAAGTAGCAAAGGCTAAGCAGGATGCACCAGCCAATGCTAACGACCCCCCTCCAGGTACCACTTCCCATCCCAGAAAATTCCCCATCTACAAGGCAGGCGATGATACTGAGGCCTTCTTAGAAAATTTTGAAAGGGCCTGCCTTGGATACAGCATCACTGCAGACCAGTACATGGTAGAGCTGAGGCCGCAGCTCAGTGGACCCTTAGCAGAGGTGGCGGCTGAAATGCCTAAGGAACACATGAACAGTTATGAACTTTTTAAAAACAAGGCCAGACTCAGAATGGGGCTAACACCCGAGCATGCCCGTCGGCGGTTCAGAGCCCTAAAGTGGAAACCGGATGTGTCATTTACCCGTCATGCCTACCACATTGACAAAAATTGTGATGCCTGGGTATCAGGAGCAAATGTTAAATCTCTGGAAGATCTGCTTTCCCTAGTAAAAATGGAGCAGTTTTTAGAGGGTGTTCCTGAGGAAATAGAAAGGTACATCCTAGATAGGAAGCCCAAAACTGTAACTGAGGCGGGGGAGATTGGAGCCCAATGGGTGGAGGTGGCAGAAAAGAAAAAAACTAGTAGCAGTTGGAGCGAATATCAGAAGGGGCAAGCCGAAACAAAACCTTACCACCGGGGACAACCCAAGGCCCCACCCACATCCCAAGGGAAACCCCAGACGCCTTCTCACCCCACCACACCAGTCTCCACCAACCAACCTCGTCCCGGTGATACCTTAGCAGGGCGATGTTTTAAATGTAATGGACTGGGACATATAAAGGCTCACTGCCCCAAGAACCCCAACCGATTACAGTTCATTACACCCCAATCACACCAAAGATCCCCAAACCCAGATGCCTCTCTCATACCCTCGGAGCGAAGGGAAACCTTGAGAGTGGGCGGAAGGAAGGTTACCGCTTGGAGGGACACTGGGGCTCAAGTGTCAACTATCCACCAATCCCTAGTGGACCCCAAACTCATCAACCCAGAGGCTACAGTGACAATTCAACCCTTCGTGTCACAATCTGTAACCTTGCCTACAGCCACGTTGCATGTCCAGTACAAGGGCTGGTCAGGAATGTGGACTTTTGCAGTCTATGACAATTATCCCATTCCCATGCTGCTGGGGGAAGATTTGGCCAACCATGTGAAGGTAGCCAAGAGGGTGGGAATAGTCACCCGCAGCCAGGCTAAGCAAGCTTTCACCCCCATCCCTGTTCCTGAGCCGTCCACCAGGGCCCCGTCTGTGTTACCGGAGACCCAGACAAAGGTGGTGGAACTGGATCCTCTGCCAACGACTGCAACAGCCGTAGTGGATCCAATCCCAGAGACCCAGCCAAAGCCAGTCCCAGAACCGGAACTGGCAACGCAACCAGCACCAGAACCATTGCCAGCCCTGAGTCCAGCCCTTGCAAACCCGTCTACAACTCCAACGCCAGAGGGCACCAGCGAGCCTGAACTGGCAGAAGCAGCAGATAACCCTACCCAAGAGGCTCAGCCAGAGCCTGAGATACCACATAGTGCACCAGCGGACAGCGGTTCACAGTCAATGGAAACAGCCCCAGCACCTGCATCGCTTCCAGAGGGACCAAGCCCCAGTCCACAGTCCAAGGAGGAACTGATGTCTCCAGCATCAAGGGAACAGTTCCAGGCCGAGCAGGAAGCAGATGACAGCCTTCAGAAAGCTTGGGCGGCGGCGCGGAGCACCCCACCGCCTCTCAGCTCTTCTAACCGATCCCGGTTTGTTGTAGAACAAGGACTTTTATACAAGGAGACTCTTTCTGGTGGGCACCAGGAAGACTGGCATCCTCAAAGGCAGTTGGTAGTTCCCACTAAGTATCGGGTAAAGCTCTTGAGCTTAGCCCATGATCATCCCAGTGGCCATTCTGGGGTGAACAGAACCAAAGACCGGTTGGGGAAGTCCTTCCACTGGGAGGGAATGGGCAAGGACGTTGCTAATTATGTCCGGTCTTGTGAGGTGTGCCAACGAGTGGGAAAACCCCAAGACCAGGTTAAAGCCCCTCTCCAGCCACTACCCATAATTGAGGTCCCATTTCAGCGCGTAGCTGTGGATATTCTGGGTCCTTTCCCAAAGAAGACACCCAGAGGAAAGCAGTACGTACTGACTTTCATGGATTTTGCTACCCGATGGCCGGAAGCAGTACCCTTAAGCAACACCAGGGCTAAAGGTGTGTGCCAGGCATTAACAGACATTTTTGCCAGGGTAGGTTGGCCCTCCGACATCCTTACAGATTCGGGAACTAACTTCCTGGCAGGAACCATGGAAAACCTGTGGGAAGCTCATGGGGTGAATCACTTGGTTGCCACCCCTTACCACCATGAAACCAATGGCCTGGTGGAGAGGTTTAATGGAACTTTGGGGGCCATGATACGTAAATTTGTAAATGAACACTCCAATGATTGGGACCTAGTGTTGCAGCAGTTGCTTTTTGCCTACAGGGCTGTACCACATCCCAGTTTAGGGTTTTCACCATTTGAACTTGTGTATGGCCGTGAGGTTAAGGGGCCATTACAGTTGGTGAAGCAACAATGGGAGGGGTTTACGCCTTCTCCAGGAACAAACATTCTAGACTTTGTAAGCAACCTACAAAACACCCTCCGACATTCTTTGGCCCTTGCTAAAGAAAACCTAAAGGATGCTCAGGAAGAGCAAAAGGCCTGGTATGATAAACATTCCAGAGAACGGTCCTTCAAAGTAGGAGACCAAGTCATGGTCTTAAAGGCAATCCAGGCCCATAAAATGGAAGCGTCGTGGGAAGGACCATTCACGGTCCAGGAGCGCCTAGGAGCTGTTAACTATCTCATAGCCTCCCCCGCCTCCAACATAAAGCCTAAAGTATACCATGTTAATTCTCTTAAGCCCTTTTATTCCAGAGAATTAAACGTTTGCCAGTTTACAGCCCAGGAAACAGATGACGCAGAGTGGCCTGAAGGTGTCTACTACGAAGGAAAAAAGGATGGTGGCGTGGAAGAGGTGAACCTCTCCATGACCCTTGGACGTCTGCAGCGACAGCAGATCAAGGAGCTGTGCACAAGCTTTGCACCAATTTTCTCAGCCACTCCAGGATGGACCGAACGGGCATACCACTCCATTGACACAGGTAATGCTCACCCTATTAGAACCCCACCCTACCGGGAGTCACCTCATGCCAAAACTGCTATACAAAGGGAGATCCAGGACATGCTACAGATGGGTATAATCCGCCCCTCTAAGAGTGCATGGGCATCTCCAGTGGTTCTAGTTCCCAAACCAGATGGGGAAATACGCTTTTGCGTGGACTACCGTAAGCTAAATGCTGTAACTCGTCCTGACAACTATCCAATGCCACGCACAGATGAGCTATTGGAGAAATTGGGACATGCCCAATTCATCTCTACTTTAGACTTAACCAAGGGGTACTGGCAAGTACCACTAGATGAACCCGCTAAGGAAAGGTCAGCCTTCGTCACCCAGGCAGGGGTGTATGAATTCAATGTACTCCCTTTCGGGTTGCGAAATGCACCCGCCACCTTCCAAAGACTTGTAGATGGTCTCCTAGCGGGATTGGGAGAATCTGCAGTTGCCTACCTCGATGATGTGGCCATTTTTTCTGATTCATGGGCAGAGCACATGGAGCACCTGGAAAAAGTTTTTGAGCGCATCCAGCAGGCAGGACTAACTGTTAAGGCTAAAAAGTGTCAAATAGGCCAAAACAGAGTGACTTACCTGGGGCACCAGGTGGGTCAAGGAACTATAAATCCCATCCAGGCCAAAGTGGATGCTATCCAAAAGTGGCCAGTTCCAAAGTCTAAGAAACAGGTCCAATCCTTCTTAGGCTTGGCTGGATATTATAGGCGATTTGTACCCCACTACAGCCAAATCGCCGCCCCGCTGACAGACCTAACCAGAAAGAAACAGCCAAATGCAGTTCAGTGGACTAATGAGTGTCAAAAGGCCTTTAACCAGCTTAAGGCAACACTCATGTCTGACCCTGTGCTAAGGGCCCCAGACTTTGACAAACCGTTCCAAGTAACCACAGATGCGTCCGAGCGAGGCGTGGGAGCAGTTTTAATGCAGGAAGGACCGGATCAAGAATTCCATCCTGTCGTATTTCTCAGTAAGAAACTGTCTGAGAGGGAAAGCCATTGGTCAATCAGCGAAAAGGAATGCTATGCCATTGTGTATGCGCTGGAAAAGCTACGCCCATATGTTTGGGGACGGCGTTTCCAACTACAAACAGACCATGCTGCGCTACAGTGGCTTCATACCGCCAAGGGAAATAACAAAAAACTTCTTCGGTGGAGTTTAGCTCTCCAAGATTTTGATTTTGAAATACAACACATTTCGGGAGCTTCTAACAAAGTGGCTGATGCACTCTCCCGGGAAAGTTTCCCAGAGTTAACTGGTTAACAATTGTTTTTGGAATAAAACATATTGTTAGTTTTTATATAATCAGTAGTATGTCTAAAGGTACATGTGTCTTATTAACTCTGTTTTCTCCTAGAACTCCAGGGAAAAATCACAGCCAGTGTGGAACCGAACATCCAACACTATCTGTGATTTGGGGGGCGTGTCATAACTATAAAGGGAAGGGTAATAGCTGTCCTGTGTACAGTACTATAAATCCCTCCTGGCCAGAGACTCCAAAATCCTTTTCCCTGTAAAGGGTTAAGAAGCTCAGGTAACCTGGCTGGCATCTGACCTAAAGGACCAATAAGGGGACAAGATACTTTCAAATCTTGGGGGGGGAAGGCTTTTGTTTGTGTTCTTTGTTTGGGAGTGTGTTCGTTCTCGGGGACTGAGAGGGACCAGACATCAATCCAGGTTCTCCACATCTTTCTAAACAAGCCTCTCCTATTTCAAACTTGTAAGTAAATAGCCAGGCAAGGCGTGTTAGTTTTCCTTTGTTTTTCTCAACTTGTAAATGTACCTTTTACTAGAGTGTTTCTCTTTGTTTGCTGTACTTTGAACCTGAGACTAGAGGGGAGTCCTCTGAGCTCTTTAAGTTTGATTACCCTGTAAGGTTGATTTCCATACTGATTTTACAGAGATGATTTTTACCTTTTTCTTTAATTAAAAACCTTCTTTTTAAGAGCCTGATTGATTTTTTCCTTGTTTTAGATCCAAAGGGGTTTTGGATCTTGATTCACCAGGAGTTGGTGGGAGGAAGGAGGGGAATGGTTAATTTCCCCTTGTTTTAAATCCAAGGGGTTGGATTTGTTTTCACCAGGGATTTGGTGAAGGTTTTTCAAGGTTTCCCAGGGAGGGAATCCATTGAAAATGGTGGCAGCCGAACCAGAGCTAAGCTGGTAATTAAGCTTAGAAGTTTTTATGCAGGCCCCTACATTTGTACCCTAAAGTTCAAAGTGGGGATCTCAGTCCTGACACCTTCTGAAATGATTCCGAGGCCTCAGTGGTACTGATCCATGCCGGCCCTGGTACTGCATGTCTCCTGTGGGTCATAGCGCTGAGGTCTCCCTGGAGATATCACACAGGTTCTGGGTAGCATCCTGGCTGAGTCTGTGCTGCTGGATGCACACTCACTCTGGGATCACCAGGAAACTGTTGCAGGGTGGTAATTGCGGGCATGGGTGTGTGGGCAGCTGTGCAGACCCTTCAGCTGGGGCTCCCCTGTCCTCTCCCTCTGCCTCTAATATTCATCCTGTACCAGTAGGAGTGTCTGAACCACAAAGATGTTGATCATGTTGCTACCTGCTGTCTAGCCTCCTCCATCCCTGCCCAGCAACCTCCCACTCTCCCACTTCCAACCACTGGTGACCTTCCTCACTCCCTAGCCCTGTCGCTTTCCAGGGATACTCTCCTAACCCTAACTATCTTCAGCTCCCCTTCCCCACTCTGTTTGGCTACCCCAAATGTCCCTGGCCTGCACTCTGTATCCCTATAACCATTTCTCATACCTTACCAACCACCTATTTTTCTGCCTTATCTGTCTCCTTGAAAAAGTCTCTCTCTCTTGCTCACACTTACCCTTTATGTCTTTTCTGCAGGTACTTGACTTCTCACCTCCGATAGGTGGCCTGGATCCAGCCCTCCTGATGCAAAGGCTAGCAGGTAACCAGAGTTAGGCTTCTCAGAGCATGCTTACTGGATCTGCCCCAATGGCAAGATAGGAATTTTCCCTTCGTAGTTTGAAAATGATGTTTTGGGGCCTCCAGGGTTTCAGCTTGATCTAGGGCTCTGCGCAGTTCATTAGCTGTGGGATGGCTGCAGTGTTTAGGTGGGTTTGAAAATGCTGATGAGCAGAAAATTAGGCACATAGGTGACTTAGATATGTATAGTTAGTTGGCAGTGGCTTTTACATGGTAGATTAAGATACCCAGCCACATTTTTAGGTATCTAAATTGTGACATGCTATACCTCAAATTAGTATCCTGGAGCCCTCATATTCACCACTGTGATATTATTATGATAGGTTTTGTACAAAGTATACCTTGTGAGGTATCATTTTAAAAGTCTTTATCTGCTAAAAATTAATATCTTATTGAATTGTATGTACTACCATTGTATGTGATGCTATGAAGTATTGCTATATGTGTTACTGAAATATGTTGTGAGGTTGTGAACCCCCACAACCAGCCTTTCAGTTACAACAAAGGAGTAGCCATCAAAAGCCAGATGACATTAATGACTCATCAACACACAGTCCACCCCCAATGGGGTGGACTAACACACGTCACAGCAAGGATCTTTCTAGCAAGCTGGAAGAAAGTATAAAAAGAGATACAGTGACATTTGGCTCCCCGCCATCTCAACACTTGGAAGCACATCTGGAAGACAAAGGCTTTGAACTAGGGAAGTTTGGTCCCAGGCTGGAAGGGAGTCCCAGCCGGTATACTGGGGAACTGTAACCTGCTTGTACCATCTGTTAGGGTAAGAAAAGCTATTTGAGTCAGCACTTGCTTAGACTAAAAGTTTAGGATTTAGAATTCTTGTTTCTATTTTTATTTCTTAAAGTAGCTGTCTCTTACCTTTATGCCTACTGCTTATAATCACTTAAAATCTATCTTCCTGTAGTTAATAAACTTATTTTAATGTTTTATCCTTACCAGATTTAGTATGTCAGATATTTTCCTAACTTAAATGTTGCCCTTACAAACTTATGTCACATCTCAGTTTCATTCTTACTGATTCTGTATACAGTATGGACAGCCTATGATGTGGGCAGTCTGCATTCTAAAACTTTTTTCAAAGCTGAGATAGTACTTGCTTTAAAAAGTTTTATGGCCAGATTCTCTCGTGCACCAAGTCCACTTTGCACCTAAAACAGTTGGTGATTCCTCCGGTGTAGGAGGTAAGGTGACCAGACAGCAAGTGTGAAAAATCGGAAGGGGGTGGAGCATAATAGGTGCCTGTAGAAGAAAAAGCCCCAAATATTGGGACTGTCCCTATAAAATAGGGACATCTGGTCATCCTACTTAGGAGGAATCTCTGCTTGGATAAAACTGTTGGCTATTTCATGCCTTAGCTCCTCTGCCCAACTCTGTTACCACCTTCACTGGATCTCCACCAGGTGTAAGGGAAGGCCAGGGCAAGGAGGGGCTGAGGAAGATTAAAGAGAATGGAGAGAGAAGGGGAGAAACAAAAGAGACCTGGCAGAATGAGGAACCTAATACCAGTGGTATCAGGGCCGGCTCTAGGTTTTTTGCCGCCCCAAGCAAAAAACTTTTTGGCCGCCCCTCCACACACACACCCTTTTTTTTGGCTTTTACACGTTTGCACTTTGCAATGGGCTTTTGTTTTTTTTTGGTGGGTTGTTTTTTTTTTTGACTGTTTAAAATTAAAAAAAAAATGAAAACAGAGAATTTGTAGTTCGTGAAATAAAACAATTTCCTACTAGTGTACTCATTAACACCAGCACCCCAGCAAAGGAGCTTCCACTCTTCCCGTTGGAGTCACCAAAGCCTGGCGAAAATGAAGAGATGGCCCAGCTGCTGCTTCCCCCATCCACTTGGCCAGTGACCCTGCCAAAGAAGGAAATTCAGCTGGTTTGGCAAATCAATGCTGACTAGTCCTCGTCATCCACCAGGTGCTTACAAATGCATTGTTTAGTAATTTGTTCCAGTCCCTTTCCAGGGATCAAAGTAGGGCTGACTGGCCTATAGTGCCCTGGCACTTCATTGGTCCCCTTCCTAAAGATGGCAAATGTCACACCTTTCTCTAGTCCTCTGGCACCTAACTGGAGGGAAGGAGCGAATGGTCCAGGGGCATCCAAAGCCAGGCCCCTGAAGTTGCTCATTTAAGACCCACAAAAGGGTACCTTGGCCATGCACCCCCAGCCAAACTCCACTGGCATGGAGCCCTATGGAGCCCCCAGGGCTCAGAGGGCAGAGCTGAGTGCCACAGTGCCAGAACAGCTGGGGAGCAGGGACGGTGCCCGGAGCCTGGCGGCAGGCTGGTGACAAGATGCCCGGGTCCTGGTGCTGGCCCAGTCCCAGGCGAGTCGGCCTGGCGTGGGGAAGCGGCTCTGGATGTGTCGGTCCCAAGTCCAGGGGCAGCTTTGTGCGCCAGGCCAGCGGTTTGTTGGGAAGTCTGGCTCGGCAGGGCCGGGGGGGTCCTGAATGGCATAAGTTAAAGCTGTCCCCCTGCAGCTTTAATTTATCCTGGGGACAGGTGTACCAAGAACCAAGGACCCACAATCAGCTCCCTGCTAGCCTCCCTTGCCCCTCCATTGCATCCAAGCTCTGCAGTGGGGAATCAAACCCTTAGGTTTAAAGTTGTACTTAGAAAGACCACCCTACTTTAATTATTAAAGGCTGCAAATATAAAGTTAGATTAGGGGAAGTTGTTTCACTTCATGCTATTCTTGTAATTTTAAGGAAGAAGGAGGCAACACAATAGTAATTACACTTCCATTATTTTAAAGAACTAAGACTGCTTTAGCATTAGCATTGAAAGTAATGTCAGATCCCTGGTAGGAACTGGTCACAGATTTGGCTGCTGCTGTTATTCATGGTGAATAATGCCTAATGAGATCCATATTTTAACTACAGATGGTGCTGGAGGACATACAAAAAATCCTGCCTTTCAGAGTTATCCGGATGTTGATAGAAGAAAAAAAAAAAAAAAAAAAAAAATCAGCCACCAAGCTGTGTGATAATCACTGTAGAAAGAAGTGACTTGATTCATGTGTGAAATGTATTTTTCAAAGTAAATAAGAAAATATTTATAGCCAGACTGTTTTAATAAAACCAAATAATCTTAATATAATGGCAAATGTAACAAAACATAACAATTACTATAAAAGAAGAGATTTGAACTGATCTTTTACAATATTTTCAATGATAGATCCCTTTGAGTTACAAGAGAAGAATGGAATTTTTAAAAAAACGGAGCTTTGCATCAGCTTGATATCCCACACAACATCTGATATATTAATTTAGATGGAATATATAGTCTAAAGGAGTTAACATAACCCAGTCACTGTCCAACATTAAACAGTGTTAAACAAGTTCTGAGGTTTCTGGTATATAGAGATCTCTGCCTGCTAATACCATAGCAAGCACACCATTAAAAATCCTTTTAACCTTTTATTAAAGATAAAGAAAATGAAAAAACAGCATTTGAAATGTAAACTATTAAATAAGACTTTCATTTTAACATCCCTTGTTCCCTTTCGCTTTATCTGGAAAGAGATTTTAGAAGAAAAATCCCTTGTTTGACAGTGTCTTAGATGGTATTAAAGATGGTAAAAACTGTCCCGTTGGGGAAAAGAGAAATTAGTTGAGATGGGCCGGCGCTGTCGTTCTCATCAGTTGATGATTCGGCTGATTATCATTACTTATTATTTGTATCATCATAACACCTAGAAGCCCCAGTCACGAACAAGGACCCCATTGTGCTAGGTGTTGCACAAACACAGAACAAAAAGACAACCCTTGCTGCAAATATCATACAATCTTAGTATAAGAGACAACAGATGGTTTCAGACAGAACAAAGGAGTACAAGGAAACAATGAGACAATATTGTTCAGCATGATAGGCAGTGGTGTCAGGATCCCACCAGCCCAGGACCTTGCATGGAGGTGAATAACTGTTTCTTGCCTCCTGAACAGACAGCTCATGAGAGTTCAAAAGCTCTTGTTGCAGATGGCCAGATTCATCAAGAGGCTTCTAGAGTTCTCACCTCTTGCAACCAAGGTGACTTGTGAGAATGAAACTGCAGCAAAGGGCAATTAGGAGCCACTATATTGTGCCTCAGGATAAAAGATTATAAAATCCTATCAAACAATTTGTGGATAACTTCCCAAAAGGTTCCTGAATTCTTCATCCAGGAAAAGGGGCATCCTGACATTTAAAATGGAGCTAATGGAGGGGATAAAGGAGGGTCAGGAAACCCTAAGCTATTCAGAGTTTTTGAGCCTGGACTAAAGTGGCTGCTGAATTTTCATATGTTCCCTCATTCAGATTTTGCCTTCTGTCTTCTCTCCTTTCTGAGTGCTTATTTATCTTAAATACTTATATGCCCCTCAGTAATCACTGTATCTATGAATCTCATGGTCTTTTAATGTATTTGCCCTCACAACACCCATGTGAGGTATTATGCCCTTTTTACAAATGGGGAACTGAGGCACAAAGAAACTAGAGGACTTGCCCAAGTTCACACAGGAAGTCCAGGGCAGAATAAGGAATAGAACTCAGGCCTCCAGTGACCCCCCTGTCCACTGGGCCATCCTTTGTGAATCAGATAAGACCTTACAACCTCAGTTTTTACCTATAGCATGGAGAGGAGGTAGTCTTGTTTAGCAAAAGGGTACGAGAGCTACTGGTATTTACATTGGTTCAGATTGTCATTTTAACTAGTGCAAAGGTGGCTAGAGCCCAGAGCAAAGATTTTGTGCTTATTTAAACAGATTCAATGTTAAATTGAAAAACAATTATTTTTTTTACAGAATTGTTGACTAAAATTCTACAAGGGATATTATCCAACTAGTTCTAGACAGAAATCAGTTCAGAAGTCAGCACAAAAATAAGTTCCGGCCCCGCAGGACCATTTCCTGACCTTGTCACAACGCCTATCCATTCAGGTCATGTTTACTGTTTTTAATGTATTAACCTTTGCCCCTGAGACATATCCTTGCTTACCAGATCCCTGGGGTTGCACAAGTTGTTATACTGCTCCATTGTTATACTGAATATGTAAACTTTATCCTCAAATCAGCATTACACTTTAATTTTGTGTGTGTTTTCAGAGTGCCCCTTTGACTGCAGCCAAAGAGTGTATAGCACAACCTGGGGTAGTTTTTAGCATCATTTGCACACCACTGATCCTGGGCTGTCTTTGTGCTGGACCAGTCCCCCAATGTACTCTGAAGCAGCCTGAAACCTGTTGTAAATAATACCAGTTGCCAACGACCCAAGGGTGAGGAGGGGCGTTATATTATCTGCCCTACAAGTCTACTTCCAGGCCCCTGGTGTAGGGGGTCATTCCCCAGATGTGTCCATAGTGAATACTGCTGCAGGCATTTTTGATGTTGCATCTGTCCATAGCATAGTTTACAGAGGCTGCACTATATTAGGGTAGCTTCCTAAGTTATGCCAGAGGTTACACTGGCCATCGGAGTAGCCCAGAATATGAAAACGCGCAAACGTGGCTTAAAGACAACTTTGCCTTCCCTCCAGGCTGCAAGTTTTATGCTTCGCCTCCCAGAGGTAAAATACTGAACCTCAGGCATTGTGTGTGTATATATCAGAGTATAGAAACAATTTACTTTTGGGGAAAATTCACCCCTGCACAGAGGATCTTACCCAGGGTCTGTCCACTGCTTAACCATTTGTTGTAATTATAGGGCTTGAGTGAGATGTAAGACGTGCATAGGCCTTATGCAGCCTCCTCACTCGGGTTGATTTCTCCCTTTGGGGAATTCTTCTTTCAGGCAGAATGGATTTGTCAAGATAATATAGTTGAGCCATTTGATTGAAAATAATTCGAAATTAAGTAATTTAATGCTAGATAGAAAATGTGATCAAAGTCCTTTGTTTGTCTGGATGGACAACTAATTTGTAAAGATGGGATGAGAGGTAGTTAGAACTACAGTGGGTTTTTTCCACTTTTAACTAGCAGTCCATTCAGCTCACTTTGCAGAAATCAATCAAAGAGGTCAGCGAAGAAAAGGCCCATTAAGTCATCTAATCCATCCGCTGCCAGAGCCAGACAGAGGGCAAATGAGACATTAAACTGATAAGCTACTACACAAAACTTTGTCAAAAGGCCAAGAAGGAGAACAGCAATTCCCTGGAATGTAGGTTTCCTTCACTCTTAGGATCAAAAAGCCATCGTCAACATAAGTCACCAGGGAGGACGGTTACTCCTTAAAATCTCCAGCATTATTTGCAAATGAAAGTCCTTACATTCACCTATTGTAGTTTGCAGTGCTATCAGAACAATGGTGATTATCACCTGCTGTAAGACAGAACATTAAGTTTTAATTCTTTGTCTGGTTCCTCCCCAAAGAACTAGAAGTGGAATGAGAAACTCCCTTTCAGAAAATCTAGTTAAGGGCCAGGCACCGCCCATTATAAACCCCCAATTTCAGTCATTAAATTGCACTGTAGGCTGATTTTGCCTGGCAAAGTCTTTGTCCGGGAGGAAATGTCATCTCTGAAATGTTTCTAAAGGTGCTGTTACAGACCATTCAATAAACAGGTGGAAGTTCTAGAATCATCTTTTTGTAAAGAAGCCACTAGTGTCTATTTGGTCTCTTCTTAAACACCAACACACACAAGTGTTTTTGCATTTTTCACCCCTGTTGCTCCCATAGAGTACAGACTCAACCTGATTTGTTCATTTAAAAAGGAAAAACAAAGGTGCAAGAATTACAGCAGAAGCTAATGAAATCCTTTAGATACTCAATGATGTTCCTGATTCAAACGTTCAGATCCAAACATGCCTGATCTCTGTTGCTGTTCAGTTTCCACATTGAGTAGCATCTTACTGTGCAACTAGCCCCACTGAAATGAATAGGGCTACTAGAGAGGTAAGGTACTATTCAATGTGAAGAAAGGCATTAGAATCAAGCTCTTCGGATGCATCCTCTAAAGTGTTGTCGTGTACACCTCCTTTTTTACACTTAGTGAATTACATATGTAGTAAAATATTAAATGCTAATTACAACTGAAAATTTTTGAAATTGCAGAGCAGAATAAGATAATGCTGGATTTCAATGGGTCACAAAGTTTCATACTGGGCCATTGTGATGGACTTCCCCTGGGTGTAACCTGGAACTGGGGTACCACTGAGCTCTCTGGCATACCAGTCTGTGCCCCCTCTCAAGCTGTGACAATCCTATCCAGGTCTTGCACTTACACAGCCATACACAAGCAGGGACACACCCAGCTGCAATTATATGAATGCTTCTCTTAGCCACTCATGAACTAACAATAGAGAGGCTCCAGCCAGTCCCCCCACCCACAACCCCAGAGCTGTATCGTCTTGCCCTGGTCAAAAGCCTGACCAGTGTACGTTTTTCCCAGTCTGCCCCTCCCTCAATATGGAGAGGATAATGCACGAGCCCCTGTTCCTGAGCAGATTTCCCTTTGCACTTCAAGCACCACACTGTTTTAGTTAAAAAAGATAAAAGATTTATTAACTACAAAAACGATAGATTTTAAGTGATAAGTAATAGCGTACAGATCAAAATTGGTTACCTAATAAACAAAATCGCAATTTATGTTCTATATACTAGATAGGATTTGAATCAAGCAGTGTCTCACCATGATAGTACAAGCAGTTTGCAGGTCTTTCATACACAGGCTGGGGTTCCTTCTTTCCTACCTGGGACCACCTTCCCCCATTCACTCTTTGGACCTGAGGTGTTCCCAGGAGTTGAGTTGTGGAGGAAGTGAGGCCAAGTGATGATATCACTTCCCCCCTTTTATAGCTTCTGCCATGTGGACGGAAATTCATTATCCCAAACAAAAGCCCCAACATGGTTAGTGGAAAAGTACAGACACAACATGGAGTCCAGTATCACATGATCTAGGCACGTGCCCTTGCATGCATTGATGAGTTATAGCAGGGGCCATTATCCATATTCTGGCTAGAAGGTTCACAGGAAAGTCCATCAGGCGGCGGTCAGCTTTTCCCATGTGTTCATTGATGGGCCATTAACTTCAATGGTTCATCCACAATGTGCTAGCTAGACTGGATGTAAACTACTTTGTGGGTGTTACCCAGGAGCAAACACATTTGAAATACTGGTCCATAGTCAATATTCATAACTTTACATACAATGACAGCACATACAATCCAACAGGCTATTAATGTTCAACAGATCAAGCCTTTTAGAATGATACCTTACAAGCATACTTTGTACAAAACACATCATAATTGTATCACCATCGTAAATATGGGGGTGCAAGGGTGTTGCTTTGGGGTACAGAATGTCACAGGCATATTATGCCATCTGTTCCCAAAGAAGTCAACAGGGACTTGTGCTTAAACACAGATGACGTGAATTAAAAATTGATGGCATGATCATGCCCATTTACTTGATTATATAAAATAAATCTAGACAGATACCCTGATAACATCATATGAAAAATGTGCACATGCATGTAGGGTAAAGCTTTGCAATGTATGGATTCCTGACAGAGTCATAAGTACAATAGTATAAATATTTCAAAACTGGTTTTATTAATAAATATCTTGTATGCGAGAGAATCATCAGTAAGAGATATAACCTAATAAGTGAGAACTCAGTCAGCAAGCTTAAATGATATCTTCACTCATAAAAACCAAAGCTCGTCTAGTTTCTATTGTAATGAGACAAAAGCTACTGTATCTCAGCTACCAAAGTAATGATTACCTAGTAATCCCAAGATCACACACTTGTGCTTGGCCAATCCATGATAGGACTATCCCATGCTCCCAGTATATTTTTAGCCTTAATATAAATAACTGCTCTCTAGCACTAGCACATCTTTCTAAGAATACTGTAGCATCTTGATAATGATATTTTCCCCTCCAAATGCTAAGAGCATTTTCTGAGGGTATTAAAAGCACAAGGCCAACTTCAGTTGCAGCTAATTAGCATATACTTTTGCTCCTGGGCTAATTCCATGTTTATAAATCACTCTTACTGTAGGTATCTGAAAATTATTTAGTCAAATCACAAAAAAGTAGCAGGTTTTGAAAGATACAGAAGTGTTTTCAGATTGTGCTAGGAGATTCACACACGGTCAGATTCAGCCTCTGTCAAGAGACAATGTGTAGTGTCAAGTGCTTTATATGTGTAACCCCAGGGCCTGAAGCTCTACAGGCTATGAAGCTTGCTCGTATCATGCACTGGTGAATGGTGACTCCATAGAGGAAGCATCTCGGTTACCATCTATTTGTGAACAGGGGACAGCATGGATACAGAGAGAGTTCCCTTGCATAAGCTTTCTACCAGAAATCCTCCAATTGACACTTTGGGGACATCAACTGTAAGTGGAGTGTGGCAGAGGGAGAAGGGGGAAGTAATATTATAAAGGGACATTCACTTATTGGACAGTCATGCTGGCTGGTGAGGAAATGAGTTGAACTACTGCTAAAAGTACTGTGGGGGATATTTTTATTTTTATATATTAAGTCATTATTCCTTAACATATATTGTAGCTGTGGGTTCCCAAATTGATGCAGTGTTCCCTTGCTCCCCAATAAATTCTTGTCTGGTTTTATATCCAGACTTAGTGCCTGTGAGCAGAGACGTATTCCCTACTACGGGTGCCCACTAGAGGGGGTGATAAGAGCTTGAGTCAGTGGTGTTCTGTAATTTTAAGAGGAACCTGGACCCTGATGCTGCTCACAACACCTGGCAGAAGCATTACATATGTGTATTTTTTTAATTTGGCAATGAGAACTTGTAGCGCTAAAATATTAAGATAAATAATTTAGTGATAACTTGCTAATACGACAACATTAAGTGTTGACCATTTTAATTTCATAGGACAATCTAATCGATCCCTTTTAAGGAGCGTGAGTATCACTTTTGAAGACTTGGTTCATATTGTCATGGAGTTATTTGGAAATGGTACTCTTATATTATTGTATGTAGAGTATTTGCCTTATACTGATTTTTTTAAATGAATTTATCAATTATAAGAAAAAAAAGTTACCTTTATTTCCATCTAATTACTGTAGGGGATTTGAATAAGCCAGGCTGTCATGGGTATTGACACAAGAAGGCTCATATTTAATGTCCCTGTGAATTAATGTTCCAATGTGACCAAAATTCTATGTACTGTTCATACAGATTCCTATTTAATTTAAGAACATAGGGATTGCAGAACCAGAGCAGCTGGCCCAATGTCCTGTTCCTGACAGTAGCTGGAATCAGATGCTTCAGCACAAGTGTAAGGAACTCTATAGCATGCAACTAGGGAACAGTCTACCCATAGGATAACTTTCTTTCAAACCCCTTCAGTTAAAGTTTGGTTTATACTCTAAAGCATGTGGGTTTACATGCTTTCCAAATTTGTTTTAGTCCTAACCAGAGTAACTGCAGAAGGGATCACTAGCCATATAAATGTCCAACACTTTTTTTAACCCTACCAGTTTCTTAGGCTCAACTACATCTAGTGGCAATGAATTTTACAAGTTTAATTATACATTGTTTTAAGAAGTACTCTTTTACCACATTTAAATGTCCTGCCTCTCAATTTCACTTCATGTCTCTTTGTTCTTATATTATGAGACAGGTACAGAGGAGTTACCTTCCCTATACCATTCATTAGTTTGCATACCTCTATCATATCCCCTCTTATTTCTCTTCTCTTTAAATTAAAGAGTCCTAATAATTCAGTTTCTCTCTTCTATTTCTGCTATATAATTGTTGAGATATGGTGTTCAGAATTGAATACAGTATTCCCAGTAAGGGCATACCATTGGCTTACAAAATAATTCTATAATATTTTCAGTATTTGCTATCCCATCCAGAATGCATCCTAACATGTTTGTTTTGCTGCAGCTTCACACTGTGCAGAAGTTTGCACTGAGCTGTCCATTCGATGCTCAGTTCTCTCTCCTTCTCAAATAAAAATAGCAATCAAGGTTACATTTTGAAGAGTGAGTGTCACACAGCAATCAAACAAGTGTGAACTGTGGGTCATAAATGCAATTATCATGGATGGGGAAAAAGGCAAGAAAAGACTCAGGAGCATTGAAAATACAAGGGAAAATATACTTTTAATTTCAGGCCCTGTAGGAACAGACACACAAATTCCCATGACTTTATAACAATATAACACCCCGCTAAAATTTTTAAGACCCCAGAGTTAGAGCAAGCCAGGCTAAATAAACACTTTGTTCAGGCTGGTACAGACTGAATCAAGCTAAAATCAGTCTTTCAGGACTGGAACAGGTCTTTCCCTAAGCAAAGTTCCTCAGATAACTCTATACCCAGGCTAATTAAGTCTTCCAAAACTGGAACGGTTAGGCTTCTGGATCAAACTTTTCTGAAGCTGCAGCAAACTTTATAGCTCCTGAATTCTACTTCCACTAAACTCTAGTAATCAATAACCGGCTACTCCGACAACAGAAGAATGTGGAAAAGCCAAATAGATTGCAGTTAAAATATCAATGACTATATCCAGTGAAAGATAAGGACCCCATTCTGCAGCCCTTACTCATGTGAGTAGTTTCTGCTTATGTAATAACTCCTGCATGGGTCATCAGCAATCCCAGGACCCTCAGCTAACTCCATTAGCTGGTAGCAGTAGTAGGCTGTCATCCTTCAGTGGACCAGTCACTAGAAACAGGTGACCCATGCACTGCCATGGTGTTGCATTGTGGTCTAGTCACATGACTTAGAACTACACTTATGCATAAGGCTTGGCATGATTAGGCCCTTGGTTATTAAATCCCTTAAACAGTTATCTATGTTGCGGAGTCTGAGATAGCTAACAGCCAGGACACCCAATTAAATCCTTCAATATTATCATATCAATCATCTTCATCTTGCAAACATTTTAAGGGGAAAAAAAGAAGGCTGATATAAAAAAAACAACATACAAATTCTAAATATATCTGTAACATGTAATATCTTTAACAGATTGAAAGTTTTCCTCTCATTTTAACTAGCCTGCTTAGTATTTATTTCTGATATCCTTTGGTAAATGCATTAAACTAAATCAGTGGTTCTCAATTTTTTGTACTGGTGACCCCTTTCACATAGCAAGCCTCTGAGTGCAACCCTCCCGCCGCCACACACACACACACACACACAAATTAAAAACACGTTTTAAATATATTTAACACCATTAAACATGCTGGAGGCAAGCGGGATTTGTGGTGGAGGCTGACAGCTTGCAACCCCCCCCCCCCCCATGTAATAACCTCACAACCCCCTCAGGGGTCCCAACCCCCAGTTTAAGAACCTGTGAACTAGATGTACTAAATGAAAATGAAAAATGAAAAGCAAATGAAAATGAAAAGCAAAATTTCTTTCAAGTCCATCATTTGAGACTCCAAGGATCTCTTGGTGGTGCTATGGCCATTATAAAATGCAGTGTTCTTAGGACATTCGAGTGGTTGTAAAATTATTCTCCCTTCATGGATTCTCACAAAGACTGTTTTTAATACAACTAATCTACAGCATCTGACCTGAACAGCTGAAGCAAAATCAGGGAATTTCACTTCTTCTCTTATCTGGCTTCAAGAGCTTTTTCAAGCTGATAGCAAATAGGCAATTCTATCCCTCCTATTACTTTCAGAGATTGCTGGAAACATCTGTCCAATTTGTATCCATTCCTAAATATAAATATGATCCAAATACCATCTTAATATGAATTAGCAGAATGACCTCTGACCGCAGATCCTGTATAGTGGAAAAATAACATGTCCTGGAAAGGGACTGCTCTTTCCTTTTGCTGACTGAAACTCATCTTTTGAAACATTATCAAAATACTTTTACCTGCAACATTCTTGAAGGCAGCATATATACTACTTACAGTTAAATAAAGACAAGTAAGTAGCATTCCCCAGGGGATAATGTCAGGAGCTCATTCAGACTTAAAATGTTTATCAGTACTTCCTCTTTACATCCAACATACGTTGCTGTCTTGTTTAGAGCATGAGAAGTCACTGAGAGAAAATTGAAGTTGCTAAGAAGAAGAAAACATGGCCAAAGTAAGGACAGGTTATATGAAGAGACAAAATGTATAGCATTATCTTTTTTTTTTAAGCTGCATGTTATTCATTTGGAATTAATTTGCTTATGAACAGATGATCTGGTGGGTCAAAGGAGAAGGGCTTTTATTAGGGATGAGTCAGTTGAATAATAACTTGAATATAGTGAACAGGGCAGGCTCCAGGCACCAGCTTACCAAGCAGGTGCTTGGGGCGGCCACTTCTGAGAGGGGCGGCATGTCCAGCTGTTCAGCGGCAATTCGGCGAACAGTCCCTCACTCCTGCTTGGAGCGAAGGACCTCACGCCGAATTGCCACCGCAGATCGCGATCCCGATCGCGGCTTTTGTTTGTTTGTTTGTTTGGCTGCTTGGGGCGGCCAAAACCCTGGAGCTGGCCCTGATAGTGAAGCACCCTTTAATTACATTGTTTTGTGTACATTAAATCTGTTCCTAGAACAGTTTTATTATTTTAGAAGTTACTCATTCAAGAAGTCTTCACTTTGTAAAACATTTATATGAAACTGCAGAAGAGAGGAATTTATGTCATTTATTTTTTTCAAAGGGTGGCTGTAAAACTTTCATAAACATTTTATTCATATATAAGTGAGTTGTTTATAAGATGTAATCTGTATTTTTCTTCCTGTGAAGTTTTTTTTCTGACTACCATATTAAGAGTTAATTTTTAAATCTAGATTTAGCACTTATCTGACTTGTTTTCTTACCCTATGTTTTTGCCAACATTCTGAGTCAGATCTTTAACTGATGTAAATCAGTATTGCTCCATTTAAATCAATGGAGTTAGGTAGTTTAACACTAGCTGAATGTTTGGTCCTTTATTTGCTGCTATTGCCTCTTCATTATCTGCAGATTTGCTTAGTTTTATTTCTCACTTTGGTTAGAGAACTGTGAGTGTCACCTGCATTCATCCTCTCTTCCAAACATAGGTCTTGACACACTAGAACAGGGGTAGTCTATTTTTTGTCAAGGTCCAAATTTCTTGCTCAAGGTATAGTCAAGGTCCAGACTTTAGTGAAAATAATAAAAAACAACAATAATGGTAATAATGGGTAAATAAAAAGATTTCAGGGTCTGTTCAAAAGCATCTGGCAGTCCAGATTTGGCCCCCAGTCCGCCTATTGACTACCCCTGTACTAGACATGTAACATTCCCTGATGAATCATTAGGCCAGTTCCCTTTTATTTATAAATTATAAAAAACATTTGAGTAAATTCTTTTGCTATTACAAGTCATTTTTCTCAAAGCAATCTTGAGCAGAATCAAACAATTTGAATTTGAAACTAGGGTTAAAGTCCTAGTGAAGACAAGGCAGTCCTTGTCTTCACATGCATTAGCAGGTGCAGTTAAAGACTCCAGGGGATCATGGGGTTTAACTCAACCTGCCACAACTACAACTGCCTTGTCTTCACTAGCATTTTAACGTGTTATGCTAGGAGTCTACTACAGGCCACCTAACCAGGTGGAAGAGGTGGATGAGGCTTTTTTAAACAACTAACAAAATCATCCAAAGCCCAAGATTTGGTGGTGATGGGGCACTTCAACTATCCAAATATATGTTGGAAAAATACCACAGCGGGGCACAGACTATCCAACAAATTCTTGGACTGCATTGCAGACAACTTTTTATTTCAGAAGGTTGAAAAAGCTACTAAGGGGGAAGCTGTTCTAGACTTGATTTTAACAAATAGGGAGGAACTCATTGAGAATTGAAAGTAGAAGGCAGTTTGGGTGAAAGTGATCATGAAATCATAGAGTTTGCAATTCTAAGGAAGGGTAGAAGGGAGTACAACAAAATAGAGACAATGGATTTCAGGAAGGCGGATTTTGGTAAGCTCAGAGAGCGGATAGGTAAGGTCCCATGGGAATCAAGACTGAGGGGAAAAACAACTGAGGAGAGTTGGCAGTTTTTCAAAGGGACACTATTAAGGGCCCAAAAGCAAGCTATTCCGCTGGGTAGGAAAGATAGAAAATGTGGCAAAAGACCACCTTGGCTTAACCACGAGATCTTGCATGATCTAAAAAATAAAAAGGAGTCATATAAAAAATGGAAACTAGGACAGATTACAAAGGATGAATATAGGCAAACAACACAGGAATGCAGGGGCAAGATTAGAAAGGCAAAGGCACAAAATGAGCTCAAACTAGCTACAGGAATAAAGGGAAACAAGACGACTTTTTATCAATACATTAGAAGCAAGAGGAAGATCAAAGACAGGGTAGGCCTACTGCTCAGTGAAGACGGAGAAACAGTAACAGGAAACTTGGAATGGCAGAGATGCTTAATAACTTCTTTGTTTCGGTCTTCACTGAGAAGTCCGAAGGAATGCCTAACATAGTGAATGCTAATGAGAAGGGGATAGGTTTAGCAGATAAAATGAAAAAAGAACAAGTTAAAAATCACTTAGAAAAATTAGATGCCTGCAAGTCACCAGGGCCTGATGAAATGCATCCTAGAATACTCAAGGAGCTAATAGAGGAAGTATCTGAGCCTCTAGCTATTATCTTTGGAAAATCACGGGGGACAGGAGAGATTCCAGAAGACTGGAAAAGGGCAAATATAGTGCCCATCTATAAAAAGGGAAATAAAAACAACCCAGGAAACTACAGACCAATTAGTTTAACTTCTGTGCCAGAGAAGATAATGGAGCAAGTAATTAAGGAAATCATCTGCAAACACTTTGAAGGTGGTAAGGTGATAGGGAACAGCCAGCATGGATTTGTAAAGAACAAATCATGTCAAACCAATCTGATAGCTTTCTTTGATAGGATAACGAGTCTTGTGGATAAGGGAGAAGCTGTGGATGTGGTATACCTAGACTTTAGTAAGGCATTTGATACGGTCTTGCATGATATTCTTATGGATAAACTAGGCAAATACAACTTAGATGGGGCTACTATAAGGTGGGTGCATAACTGGCTGGATAACCATACTCGGAGAGTTGTTATTAATGGTTCCCAATCCTGCTGGAAAGACATAACAAGTGGGGTTCCGCAGGGGTCTATTTTGGGACTGGCTCTGTTCAATATCTTCATTAACGACTTAGATATTGACATAGAAAGTACGCTTATTAAGTTTGCAGATGATACCAAACTGAGAAGGATTGCAACTGCTTTGGAAGATAGGGTCATAATTCAAAATGATCTGGACAAATTGGAGAAATGGTCTGAGGTAAACAGGATGAAGTTTAATAGACAAATGCAAAGTGCTCCACTTAGGAAGAAAAAAATCAGTTTCACACATACAGAATGGGAAGAGACTGTCTAGGAAGGAGTATGACAGAAAGGGATCTAGGGGTTATAGTGGACCACAAGCTAAACATGAGTCAACAGTGTGATGCTGTTGCAAAAAAAAAAAAAAAAAAAAAAAAAAAAGCAAACATGATTCTGGGATGTATTAACAGGTGTGTTGTGAGCAAGACATGAGAAATCATTCTTCTGCTCTACTCTGCGCTGGTTAGGCCTCAACTGGAGTATGGTGTCCAGTTCTGGGCACCGCATTTCAAGAAAGATGTGGAGAAATTGGAGAGGGTCCAGAGAAGAGCAACAAGAATGATTAAAGGTCTTGAGAACATGACCTATGAAGGAATGCTGAAAGAACTGGGTTTGTTTAGTTTGGAAAAGAGAAGACTGAGAGGGGACATGATAGCAGTTTTCAGGTATTTAAAAGGGTGTCATAAGGAAGAGGGAGAAAACTTGTTCACCTTAGTCTCTAAGGATAGAACAAGAAACAATGGGCTTAAACTGTAGCAAGGGAGGTTTAGGTTGGACATTAGGAAAAAGTTCCTAACTGTCAGGATGGTTAAACACTGGAATAAATTGCCAAGGACGTTGTGGAATCTCCATCTCTGAAGATATTTAAGGCTTGGTCTACACTAAACCCCCAAATCGAACTAAGGTACGCAACTTCAGCTACGTGAATAACGTAGCTGAAGTTCGAAATACCTTAGTTCGAACTTACCTCGGTCCACACGCGGCAGGCAGGCTCCCCCGTCGACTCCGCGGTACTCCTCTCGCCGAGCTGGAGTACCGCAGTCGACGGCGAGCACTTCCGGGTTCGACTTATCGCGTCCAGACAAGACGTGATAAGTCGAACCCAGAAGTTCGATTGCCAGCCGCCGAACTAGCGGCTGGGTATAGACGTACCCTAAGAGTAGGTTAGATAAATGTCTATCAGGGATGGTGTAGACAGTATTTGGTCCTGCCCTGAGGGCAGGGGACTGGACTTGATTCCCTCTCGAGGTCCCTTCCAGTCCTAGAATCTATAAGAACACACCTTTTTCATAGTGAAGAAAAGGCCTTAGCTAGTGGCATTTCCCCTACTATATTTAAGGCCTCATCCTTGTTTTCATTTTCCAATGGTTCTGAGACAGGATGGGGTTGAAATCTTAAATATAAAAATGAATCACTAAAATGCTAGGTACTGTAATCCGGCAGCTCCTGCAGGTAATCCATTGCATCAGTATAACACACAGCTGTTCAAGCTTGCAAGCTTCTCTTCTGTTCCTTCACAGAGTCTGGGTACCTAAGTAATTAGTTGCATGAAGCTGACAAAATCTCAACACTGTCTTGGCACCTGCTTTTTGGCATTGCCCATCACTACTTTTTGTTCTCCTAGACTTTCGTGACAAAACAAACATCTGGAGTGGGATTAATGGCTGCAAGACTCAGACGTCAATTTATGAAATATCGGTCTCTCACAGCAGCATTTCTAATGTATCAAAACCTGGCCCAGACATTGAATTGGTTGGTAGCTGTGGGGTTAGTTGGGAGGGGGAAGGTTGTTTTATGGAGGCTATAGTATGGGCTGGATATAAACTAGCCTACCTACTTGCATTTCTGAAATTTGTGAGAGTAGTTCTACAATTTAATATTATCTGTATTACAATAGCACCATGACAAGAGGCCCCAATTAAGAGCAGGGCCCCACTGTGCTAGGTGCTGTACAAACACAGTGAGAGAGAGTCTCTGCCCTGAAGAAGTTGCAATCTAAGTAGAAAAGAAAGACCATCACCATTCTCCAAAGGAGCCCCAAAGTTTTGCTACTCCAACTCCCCTCCTTGGAAATATAGCAGTACAATTGGTGCCACGGGTTAACTCTTTTTTAAAAAACTGTCTTCAACAAGAAAGATAAAGAAAATAATTTAGAACGTGAGGGAAAGAATACATGCTAAGTATATACATATCCAAATCAGTGAGTCCAGGTTGTCTAGGTTACAAGGGGAATTAAACAGCATTACTATACTGCTGACAATTATTTTTTGAAAAGACTTGGAAACTAAGGGAGATATCAGAAAACTGGAAAAAGGCAAATGTATGAATCTTCACAAAATAAAAGAAGAGTGAGCTTGGAAAAATGCAAGGTAATAAACCTGGAGTACGGAAAATAATCCAAAACGTGGCTATTTAATGGGAAATTAAAAATGGAAAGTAGTAATGATCCCAAAGGGTGAGAAGCACAAGTGCAATATGCTCTATTGCCTTTTCCCAGCTAAGTAAACACAGTGCCTCTTTCTGCACCAGCTGAAGAGTCTGTGTAATCTTGGCTTCTCCAATCAGAGTAAATTCCAGCAACCCATTCAGAGGTGACACAGGTGGCCTCCAGCAAAGTACCTTCTAAATGAAGAAATTAATTAGCTGTGTCAGAATAGATCAGTGTCATCACTGGATTCCTGCAGCTACATTACTGCAGTAAAATTAATAGCTGTTCATATTTTTTTTTTAGTAAGACCTCACAATAAAATCTAGCTGTGCCCAAATGATTACACCTGCAAGAGGGGCAAATGCGGTGCCTAGGATCATATGGTCCTAGTTCAGTTACCTGTGCTCTGTCTCAGTCATGGCCACCCCATTCTCTCTCCTTGCTATCCCAAGCCCTTCACACATGTATGCATGCACAAACACAGGCAGACACACACCTGCACATTGTTAGTCTGGTATCTCACTCCAATTCCCAGAGGACAAATGACCAAATCACAGAACAACTATCACACTTGGTATGAACTCACACACATACTGGCAGTGCCAGCAGAGAGGCCAAAAACTGAATGGACAATTGAAATTGAGCTACTTTCTCCACTTCTCGATCAGGGCTGAGTCATGTTGGGGGATGGTGTGAGGAAACCGGTCTTGTCACTAACTGTGTTGTACCTGTTCTTTGGATATTAGGATCTCTAGAATTATTAAATTTGTACTTTACCACTAAAAATATATGCATAAATATTTAAATGTTCATCTGGCAAATGGGTTACATAAATCGCTGATAATCCTTTTGACAATTCCTATGGTCTACGTTCTCATAAACCTCAGGTATCAAAAATTAGATAACCTGTTATTTTGAGACAATCAAACCCAAATGACCCATTCAAATTAATGGATTAGAAGAATCATTGATCTGATCCATTTGGCAATTCCTGTTTTGTTCTACAGCCTCACAAAAAATCAGGTATCTTTTTAAAAAAGTGACATATCCCTTCTGCCATTTTACAACAATCAAACCCAAATGATCACATTTTCAAAGCTGGCCATCAAAATATATACACACCTGATGTGTTGCACAAATTCTGCATTTATGTACATAAATGGGTAATTGTATAGCTACCCATTTACACTCACAGATGCAAGGTTTTATGGATGCAGGAGGGTAGGGTGACCAGATGTCCTGATTTTAATAGAGACAGTCCCGATTTTTGGGTCTTTTTCTTATATAGGCTCCTATTACCCCCACCCCCGTCTCAATTTTTCACTTTTGCTGTTTGGTCACCCTACAGGAGGCATTTGAAAATTCCGGCCAATTTCTTTAAAAAGCTCAAATTCTAAATGGATTAATTTATCATTGTGGTAGGGTGACCAGAGGTCCCGATATTATCGGGACAGTCCCGATTTTAGGGGACTTGTCCCTCGACCCGACCTTACATTGGTCAAGACGCACTTTGTCCCAATATTGGGGGATCATCTGGTGGAGTACGCAAGCCGGCGCCGGTGGCACTGCTCACCTCTTCTTCCTGGGCCCTGGGGCAACGCAGCTGAACTCCCAGCGCCCGCCCACCCGCCCGCCAGCTGGCTGGAGTCTGCAGAGTGCTGCAGTCCCACTCCCCAGGCATGCACAGAGGCGGCGACGAGGTCTCCGCTGTGTGCTGCAGGGGCGGGGCTTGTAGGCACCGGCAGCCAGCAGCGGACAGAGACCCCTCCCGCCCCTGCCCCCACCCCCTTCGACCCGACCGACCTTAGGAGACAGAGAGACGGGACCCGCCTGCTGGATGCTTCCTGGGAGCCGCTCCAGGTAAGGCTAGCACTGCTGGGACTCACCTGGCCCCCTGGCAGGTCCCTCTGGCTGGGGAGATGGGGGTTCTGCCTGCTGCCCTCTTCCCTCCCCGAGGGGGAAGGTGAAGATGGAGTGGAGGCAAGCTGGTGTGGGGTGGAGCTGCCAGTGGGTTCTCAGCTCCCACCAATTTTTCCTGTGCTCCGGCGGGTTTTTTTTGTTTTGCTCCGCCCCCCCCCCCCCCCCCCCCGCTCCCCACCCGCTCGCATCCCGATATTTCACCTTTGTCATCTGGTCACCCTACATTGTGGGGAAATGCCATTTTTTCTTTCCCTTCCATTCCTACTATAAGTACTTTCCTAAAGGATAATGGGAAAAGGAAAAGGAAAGTTTAAGACAAAAAAAAAAAAACCCTAAACTAATCTGAAGGCATTTGAGGTTACAAAAAGAAAAAGCACAAGCAGAATCAATACTTAATTAATGTCCTTTAACACCCCTGCTGTAAGAGAAGTTTCCCAGATATTAACTGCCACTGTAACTTTTGCTGCAGGGAGAGAGCAAAGGCTAAAGCTAAAGTGTGTAAATGTCAGGGTGCAAAAAAAAAAAGGTGAAAGATGGGAAACTCTTGAGTTCAAAACCAAATAAACAAAGCCAGATGAACTAGTCTAGGGAGGAGGAGTAGAGAACCTAAGACTATTTTTTTACCTTTGGCTAAATCTTGCTGACGCTAACATGTCTGAGAGGTGTTTAATATTAAGAATTTTTAACGTTAGTTCTAGGTTATTGACTCATGTTGCCTTTTGGGCTAGGGAGTTGGGCTTTGTTATTTTAGATAAGTTCTGGAAGTCTTTGGGTAGGAGTGAACATAAGAACAGCAACACTGGGTCAGACTAAAGGTCCATCAAGCCCAGTATCCTGTCCTCTGACAGTGGCCAATGGCAGGTGCCCCAAAGGGAATGAACAGACAGGTTATCATCACCAATCCCAGCTTCGGGCAAACAGAGGCTAGGAACACCATTCCTGCCCATCCTGGCTAATAGATTCATGGAAGATAGGTCTATCAATGGCTATCTAGCTCCCTTTTGAACCCCGTTATAGTATTGGCCTTTACAACACCCTCTGGCAAGGATTTCCAGAAGTTGACAGTGTGTTGTGTGAAAAAATACTTTCTTGTGTTTGTTTTAAAACTGCTACCTATTAATTTCATTTGGTGGCCCCTTGTTCTTATATTATGAGAAGGAGTAAATCACACTTCCTTATTTACTTTCTCTATACCATTCATGATTTGAATAGACCTCTATCATATCCCTTAGTCGCCTCTTTTCCAGTGCCTTATCATTGTTATTATTACAATCATGTTTACCAGGGCTGTGTCACCCCTCACCAAATGAGAGCGCACCAGTGCATACTCACAAAGGGCCTGATCTAAAGTCAATTGAAGTCAATGAAAAGACTCCACTGGCCTGTGGATGAAACACCTATAGAACAGCCACCAAAACAAGAACATTGAAGTTGGTGGCTAGATTATAAACATGCAGTGATCTGGTGCACTTGGGTATGGACACACCAGAGAATACCTAAAGGTGTGGTGATGTCATAATTGGGACATGAGCAGTCTAACCTAGTGGTCAAAGCAGGAGTCAGGTTGCGTGAGTTACACAGAGCTCTTCTTCAGGTCAGGGAAAAGTACTTAGAGACTTAGCTGTGACACGCTGAGTACCTTTCCCAGACCTGAAGAAGAGCTCTGTGTAAGCTTGAAGGCTTGTCTCTTTCAACAACAGAAGTTGGTGAAATAAAAGTGTGACAGTCTATACCCTTATGTTCACCACTTTTACAAGACTATAATAAATTTTGTACAAAGGATGTCTTGTGAGGTATCATTTGAAAACTCATAATTTGCTGATCTTTATTGTCCTGGTAAAATATGCGTGACCACAATGTATGTAAAGTTACAAGATTCTACAGTAGGACATTGCTCTGACATGTTCCTACTTTACAAAATCAAGCATAAACCAATTCCACAGAGAAAAAAGAAAAACTGATGCCTCAGTCAGGTATCAACATAATCAAATGGACTACCACCTAGTTAAGCAGCATTCTTTGGCAGGAAGATGGGTGTAAGCAAGATCACACAACTAGAAAAACAACATAAGAACAACAGCAGAATCCGCATCATGTATACTCACAAATCCACTGGGCTCAGGGTTTCCCGTTAAAGTGAGATTAAGCATTAAGCTAGTCACCATCCTGAGGTCCCATTGAGGTTCAGGTTTAATTCCCTTTTTATGCGCCTATTCCTTATTCATCTATTTCTGAGACCATATTTGATTAAGTCTTGACCTCTTGTCCATATTTGTCATTCCTGCTATCCATTTTGGGGGTTCTGTCATAAACATTTGCACAAACAGAAGATTCTATGTACAATGTGGTTAAGGAAGTCTGGCTAAATAAAACCTTTGCAGTCAAGACAGTTTATCACAAGATATATATTGCTCAATCTTCTGACCCAAAGTTACTTACTAATGCTAACTTTTAGTAGGCCTAATGTGGCCTTGTGCTAGCTATTACCACAATGAGGCCTCAAGCTAAATATTAAGTGTCAGCCTCATTGCAATGTCCATCTTTACGTTTCTTTACTTATTCCTACTTACATTATAGCTTTAGTTTCATTTGCACTAATTTATCAAGTATCTTAACTCTTTCTAACATATAAATGATTATTTACCTGAGCTCATGTCATAGGTCAAAGGTCAACACTAGGTTGAATTCAGGTAGCTCATGGTCACTGCTTCTAGGCTCTCTTTTATTTACAGTTTTTCTTCAAATATTTTTTAATTGGATAAAGTTGAGCTCTATTGTTTAGTCATGATTGATTAGATAAGTCACTTGGTAGTGTTTCTGTTCTCTAAAGGGATCAGTACATCAGCCTTTCTAGCATGAATTTTTGCACATCCAAATTTAAATTCAGTTTCCATGCCTATTCTCACATGAGCCTTTGAAATTCCTTCTCACAAACATTTATGCCAGGGAAGCTCAAACGTCCAAGGTTTGTAAACCCAAAAGGGGTGTTTTCATGGTCAAATCAAATTCATTTAGCCTTTTGAACAGTCTCCAAACTTTAATATGCATCATTTAAGCAGATGTTTAAAGCATTTTTCTCACATGCAGATGAGCCCACTGATACAAAGCAACAAAATAAACCTTTTACAATAAACTATCTCCTTCTTTTTATATATAACCAGCATACACTGGTAAACAAGACTGGTTCCTGCAAATAAAACCAATTAAGCAGAAAATAAGTATTTAATTTGTACCATCCTATTATCTCAAACACTCTGAAGAAAATAAACTTTTATATGGCTCTCCTTAAAAGGATCTTATTTTGCAAATTTTTTTTTTTAATTACATGAATGATCTTTGTTCAGAAAATGCCCTATATTTTTCAATATCAAACCTACAGGAATAGGACAATTCTGATTGATTAAAGATGTTTATACCAGAGTCCAGCCAGGATCTGTTATTTCACTAGTCATAGACCACAGCAGGCCATGCACTCTTGCAGTAAATACCACCTCAAGCTCCCACTGAGGAAATGACCCCCTACCCAGTAGACCTCAGATTGTACATTCTTAGTAGTGCCCTATCAACTTTTATCTCTTTAGCTGCTCACTAGCAAAGTTTTAAATATGAGGGGGAAAGCTTCATTGCTTTAAAAAAAAAATCCCATCTCATTTTGACTATTTTACAGAAAATGCTGCTTCAACTCATGTTGGGCTTTTAGTTTACAGAGAGCCTTGTGACATTATCTGATTAAAATATGACCATGTAGGTCATTGTTGCTACTACGGTTATATAATTGCAACAAATCTTGTACAAAGTGTGTCATGTAAGATGTCTATGGAAAAGTTATGATTTGCTGAATACTATTATACTATTTGTATGCATGGATTGTTTTTGTATCTGAAGTTATGAATATTAATTATGTACCTGTATTTCAAATGTTTGCTCCTGTGGTAACACCCACAAAGTATTTAGCCCACACATGGTGAAGGGACTATTCAAGTTAAATGGCCCATCAAGGAACACTTAACTCGCAATGGACCATGGAAGATGCCCATCAACACCTGATGAACTTTCATGTGAACAGTTCTAACTAGAGTATGGGTGATAGCCCCTGCTATGACTCAGCAGAGCATCCAAGGGCATGTGACGAGACCATGTGACACTAAACTCCATCTTGTTACCTGTATTTTGCCACAAGCTGTGCAGAGGGTTTTGTTTGAAACAATGGGTTTCCCTCCACATGGCAGAAGCTATAAAAGGCCCTGGAAGTATTTCCATTTTGCCTCTTTCCTGCTCAAACATCTGGACTATGAATTTATACTAATGGGAGTATTCCAACCAAGGGACTGAGGACCTTCCAATGATTTGGAAGCAACCAGAGATTTAAGAAGATGACAGTTTATTTCATCACTGTTTTAATCTTAATCCAAGAACCTTGCAATTATTGTATGCATTTGATTCCTTTAACCAATTTTAACTCTCACCTCTTTCTTTCTTTTTATAAATAAACCTTTAGATATTAGATACTGAAGGATTGACAACAGCATGGTTATTGGGTAAGATCTGAGTTATATATTGACCTGGCTATAGGGCTGGTCCTTTGGGATCAGAAGAACCCTTTGTTTGATTAAATTGGTTTTAAATAACCACTCATCATTAAGTCTAGTGTTTTTGGTGGTGATACAAGGACTGGAATACCCAAGGAGGCTGCATTTCTGACTTCTTGTTAGCCAGCGTGGCGAGACAGAAGTTTACTTTTGTTGCTGGTTTGGTTTAGCTTACAGAAGACTAAGTACCAGTTTTGGGGTGTGTCTGCCCTATTTCTCAGCAGCTTGTCCTGAATTTGGTATTCTCAGTTGTGACCCACTGAGGCACTGTGACAAGCCTAAAAAAACCTGGAGTATAAACTAAGATGCCTAAACCTTAGCCATGTGGTACTGTACTGATGCATTATACAGTGACCTGATCTGTAGTATTGATTAATACAGAGAAATGCACAGCTGACAGGGTGAGAAAAACTTGTAGAGGATGGTAACTGAAAGAAAATGGGACGTTTCTAATACTGAAAGTGTGGGAATAATCAAATGTTAGACACATACTTCCCTTCTCTTCCTCTGCACAAACTGGGGCATATTGGAAGACCTATTAGAAATAATGCCATTCTGAGGGGAGGGTGGTTTGGTTTGATTAAATGCAATATGTTGTTTGAAATTTAGACTGTTTTCAGTTTAATAGAATCATCTCACTACAGTAGAACCTCAGAGTTACAGACACCTCGGGAATGGAGGTTGTTCATAACTCTGAAATGTTTGTAACTCTGAACAAAACATTATAGTTCTTTCAAAAGTTTACAGCTGAACATTGATTTAATACAGCTTTGCAACTTTACTATGCAGAAGAAAAATGCTGCTTTCCTCCCTTTTTTTTTTTTTTTTAGTAGTTTACATTTAACACTGTACTGTGCTGTATTTGTTTTTTTTTTCTCTGCTACTGCCAGAGTGCATAATTCCGGTTCCAAATGAAGTGTGCGGTTGACTGGTCAGTTCGTAGTTCTGGTGTTTGTAACTCTGAGGTTCTACTGTACTTGATTGAAAGGAGGATCTAGGAACAGCCTGTGAGAGCAGGGAACAACAGCAGTTCACACAGACACTGCTGCTCACAGCCAGGGTGCCAGATGCTGTTGAGAGAGCCTCCTACTGAGCCAAGAAAAATCTCCCCCGCTGCAGACCCACCAAGGGATGTCCCTGTCACCCCCCTGAGTCTCACAAAGCTGCTGAGAGGGCTGGCCAGTCAGTGTGTGCCTTGTTGCTGTGGGAGAAGGAGGCACTGGAGTCCTTAAGCGTGTGGCTCCACTGGAGTTGGAGGTGTACTTTCCAGCTCGGGTAGACATACCTGTGCTAGCTCAGTCACCTCTACCACACTAAAAATAGAAATGTAGCCACTGCAGCACAAGCGGTAGGAGGGAAACTGCCCGAGTACAATCCTGTCCAAGGTACATTCTTTGGTGGCTAGTCTGTGCTGCTGCCTGCACCATGCCAGCTACATTTCTGTGTTTAGCACACTAGCTCGATCAGAGCTAGCATGGATAGGTCTACTCGAGGTGGAAATTACACCTCCAGCTCCAGTGTAGACATGCCCTGTGAGCAAGGAGCAGGAGCCCATTGTAGTGGAACCAATGCAGTTGCTGCACAAGGGGCTGGATGGGGGGAGCCATGCAGGGTATGTGTGCCCATTGTGGAGCAGCATGTGGGGGAATATGGATGTTCATGGCCAGGAATCTGCCTCTGCTGGGATTCTCCTGTCCCTCATGCAGCAGAGGATGGCTATGTAAATGCTTCACGTTGCTTACAAGAGCCATTGGGTTGAGACAGCTTCCACCAAGCTTCCTCCTCTCTTTCTCTCCCATGCATCTCACCAGTGCCTGGCTTCCATCTGGATTTTGGCCTTAATATTATTTCCAGTATTTGATAGAGTACTTAGTCAATACGAGCACTCAGCAAAACAGCTGCTTAGAAAACAATGCTGGGAAGCCTGGCACAAACCAGCTCCCCATCCTCTCCGACACACACAGCCTCTCTCTTACTCCATAGATTTTTCACAGCCTTGCCTTGTTCTAATAAAATGTCCTCCTTTCTCCTGCCCCCTCTCTCTGCTCATCTGGTCTGGTACACCTGGACAGGTGATGCACAAGAACAGCCTAACAACTCTATTAGTTGTTATGAGTCCTGACTCCCTGATAATGAAAACACTACTGAAGTCAATTGAGTTACTTTTACTTTCCAGTTTTTACTAGTTTCTCCATTTTGTGCTATAATTATTATTTATGACAACGATAATGTTATTGCCCGGCTTTGATGGAATTGCCTGTTTTTCTCTAGGCATCATTTGTTTAATTTCTGTTTGGAAATTAGTATAATGTCTCAGATAGCGTAGTGAGGTGAACAGTTTAAAAGTCAATAATCAATCACAAAAGAAGGGAATGAATGACAATGGGGAAATGTCTAGAAGTGTTTTTAGAACATGAGATTTCTAATTTTTTTTTTTGTCTATAAATATTTCAGTAAAAGAACAAAATGCTTACCTTTCAATTTTCAACTGCCATTAGTGTTCCATGTCCTGGAAAAGATTCTAATGGCCTCTTGAACACTGAAGTAACTTGAGTCCATTTGTTTAATAGTCAGGGATTAAAAGCAGAAACAAAGAGATCATTAACCATGAAAGTTACACACATCTGTTGATTTTTAATAATTAAAACAGCAAATATTTCATTGGTAAAATAATGCAGATCTTAGTATAGCAAGATTCAATGACATAAAATCAGGTCAATAAGATGTCCTGCCAAGCTCACTTTCTGCTCAGATAGGGCTTTTTATAGTAGTCTTGGACTCAGCTGCTAAGCAAAGAAAAGATTTTTAGTACCGTACACAAATTTTTCAAGGTGGACAGAATCATAGAATATCAGGGTTGGAAGGGACTTCAGGAGGTCATCTAGTCCTACTCCCTGCTTAAAGCAGGACCAACCCCAGAGAAAGTCCACAGAGCTCTGCAGTACTTCAGTTATTCCCTATACGGCTTAAGTATGGGTTTGACCCAGCCAGTCAAACTGGTGGATCTTCCCATTCTCATTAAAAAAAGAAGAAAAGGTGTGAGGAAGGGGAAAGTTACATGTTTACAAACAGAAGTTTGACTATTAATTTTATTTATACAGATTTTGTTTTTGTAGGTACTTCTCCTTTATTGCAAGTGCTTGACAAATTTTAAAGGATACAAAGTAAACCAAATTCACTGTTCTCCGCTCTGCATCTGACCATCTGTATCCCTCCACCCACCCCAGTTCCAAAGACAGTAAAGAAAAGATGACAGGTTTCAGAGTAGCAGCCATGTTAGTCTGTATCCGCAAAAAGAACAGGAGTACTTGTGGCACCTTAGAGACTAACAAATTTATTATAGCATAAGCTTTCGTGGACTACAGCCCACTTCTTCGGATGCATATAGAATGGAACATATATTGAGGAGATATATATACACACACATACAGAGAGCATAAACAGGTGGGAGTTGTCTTACCAACTCTGAGAGGACAATTAATTAAGAGAAAAAAAACTTTTGAAGTGATAATCAAGATAGCCCAGTACAGACAGTTTGATAAGAAGTGTGAGAATACTTACAAGGGGAGATAGATTCAATGTTTGTAATGGCTCAGCCATTCCCAGTCCTTATTCAAACCGGAGTTGATTGTGTCTAGTTTGCATATCAATTCCAGCTCAGCACTCTCTCCTTGGAGTCTGTTTTTGAAGTTTTTCTGTTGTAATATAGCCACCTGCAGGTCAGACAGGTTAAAGTGTTCTCCCACTGGTTTTTGAGTATTTTGATTCCTGATGTCAGATTTGTGTCCATTAATTCTTTTGCGTAGAGACTGTCCGGTTTGGCCAATGTACATGGCAGAGGGGCATTGCTGGCACATGATGGCACATTGGTAGATATATTACTTAATTGGTAATTGGTCTCTCAGAATTGGTAAGACAACTCCCACCTGTTTATGCTCTCTGTATGTGTGTATATATATCTCTTCAATATTTATTCCACTCTGTATGCATCCGAAGAAGTGGGCTGTAGTCCACGAAAGCTTATGCTCTAATAAATTTGTTAGTCTCTAAGGTGCCACAAGTACTCCTGTTCTATTTGCGGATACAGACTAACACGGCTGCTACTCTGAAACCTTTCTTCCCTTGTTCCCTGGAGTAGAGGCGGAAATGCTGAAGTTCTGTGGGAAATGTCTGTTCTTGAGTTATTTCTAGTCTGACCAGAAACAAGGAGTATATGAAATCTCATGAGAGCATGTTTTCATGAAGTGTCCAGGCCAGTTTTGCAGACTCAAGCAGTTTGGATAGTTTAGATAAGCATCTATGCATTTAGGTATTCATCCACACTAAACCAAACCTAAAATTATGTGGAGGATTCTGTCTCTAGACAAGATATGTAACTGAAAGAAATCCATTGATCATTTCATGCCGCTGAGATTTATTGTATTGTTAATGATGAGTTCGGGCACCGGGAGCCTTGGATGTGTGTCTTTTGAGTTATTTTAAAAATAAATAAATAAATAAGGATGTATCAATTATCTTCACTACCCCAGCTAAAGGACGCAATGTCAAGAGCACATTTGGAAATCAACTGAATTGAGAAAATGTTGGCAGCTTTTAATAATTTGCTAAAGAGAGAAAGTTGTTTTACTCTAGAATTTCAGTCCTTTTAAAAACAGACAACACTTTGTCCCACTTGTGGGAAGTGATATGTTAACACAGGAAACATTCTTCAGATGACAAGGCTGTCTCTCACTGCAGCACTGGCTGGCATCTTCCTGGCCCATTTGTCCCAAATTTGGCGTTCATTTCTCTACCCGTAGGATAGAGACAGAGTCCCCTTGGAAATCATTGTGCTTTACCCATATATCATCAAGCAAATGCTTTTCAGAATGAAATAAAAGGCAATAATAAATAATATAAATGCAATATGTTTAAACAGAACATTGTGCTTTTCTCCAAATGAGCATTACATAGCAATAACATGAGCAATAAAATTGTAATTACTAATTCCTTTATGTCAACTTTCCCTTGGAAAACTAATGAGGAATTTAATTGCTCAAGAATAACAGACTAAAATTTAAAGAAAAGAGTCTCAATAGGTTGTAAAATCAGAATTTTACTAAAATCAATTATTTAATCTATTTAAATACATTAAAAATAATGACCAGGCAGATGGCAAAATATCAGTTTACTTTGAGATATGGGAGAACTCATTTAATTTAATTCTGAACCTACTCAAACAACGTGGGTTTAGAATTCAATAACTTTTTATAGAATTCTTTTTGGAAATTAAACTCCTCCACCTGCTGTTCCCCTTCTTTCCCACCCACCCATCTCCAAACCTTATTACTCTCCCATTCCTATACTGGTCTTCAGCATTCTTTTTTTCCCCATGAGAAAGTTCATCCTTTACACTACCAGCCTGAGCCAGCTGTCCTGAGATCTCACAATAAGACATGTGCCTGACACCGGAAACAGAACCCCCATAGTGTCAGTGGGCTGTTTCTAAAGTAAAAGAAATGGGAAAGGCAGGAAAACATCTTAATGTGTTTTTGGAACAGTTTGATAGTCAAATAGTCTGATTAATGGTCTAATGCAGAGGTTCTCAAACCTCACTTGAAGCTCAAAACTGCTTGCCAGCCACTATGGTAATTTTAATCAGTTTAATTAAAATGGATTCTTATTCTGATAAAAGATTTTGTAAACCGCTGGTCTAATACATGAGCTGAAGCTTTGCTGTGGCTTCTAACAGGCTTCTGTTCCAAAGAAGAAGAGAATGGCCTTTTCCACTATAGACCCCTATTCCTGAATGCAAGGAAGTCCCACTGAACTTGTGGCAAGAGAGTAGAGCCTGCAAACATTAGGAAGTTCATCACTAGTCAGATGTCTTTCAGTTGTTTGAAATTATTACTTTAAGATCTATATAAGGATCATGTACATGGGGGGTAAAGTTAAAAGAAAATATTGGCATAAATGTGTATAATACTTTTTTCTCCATTACAGTACACCCCCTAGACCCATGTGAATGTCAGTGATTTTGTACAAATCACTAAAGAATACAGACATTGTGTAAATAGTTTCAGTGAAGAAATGAGGTGGAAAACCTCATTTTACAGTAGAAAGAATAAATAGTATGGTTTACCACTCGACAGAGCTAAAAGCCACTGAGCTTTAGAGATGGCTGTTCATTCCCAGGGCTGCTAGATAAAATACAGTATAAAGCAATGAATTTCAACAGTGAGTTTCAAGTAACAGTACCAAGACTCAAAAAAAAAAAAAAAAAAAAAAATTAAGAAAACACACCCCACACAGTTTAGGTCAGATTCTGATCTCTTTTATACCAGTATAAATAGGGGGGAGGGATAGCTCAGTGGTTTGAGCATTGGCCTGCTAAACCCAGGGTTGTGAGTTCAATCCTTGAGGGGGCCACTTAGGGATCTGGGGCAAAATCAGTACTTGGTCCTGCTAGTGAAGGCAGGGGGCTGGACTCAATGACCTTTTAAGGTCCCTTCCAGTCCTAGGAGATAGGACATCTCCAAATCCAAAGTAACATGATTAATTTCAGAGGAGTTATTTTAGATTTACTCTGGAGTAAGTGAGAACAAAACCTAGCTCCAAAATAATTGAAAGTAAGGGCCAGATCCCAAGTTCTTTATTCAGTTATGTCTCAGGCAGATGTCCACTGATGTTGCCTGAATAAAGAGTAAGTAGAAACACAACAAGGACTTTAAGACTGGGACTAATATTTGTAGGAATTAGCAAATTATAATTAATTCCTCATACTATAGATCTACTGCATTGAGATAGCCTAATGCTAAGCCCATTGAAATCAATGGGAGTTTTTCATTATTGGTTACACAGTTATGGTGAATATTATGAGAATGATTAATCTGTACCACATATTGGATCTGCTCCTGCTCCCACTGAAGTCAATGGGAAGCAAATTAGAACCATTACAAATGGGCTTGCAGAATACAATTTATTTTTATCATTTCAATGGATAATAATGTTTGTTTGTTATCAATTTATTTTTGTTACATTATCAATTTAAATTTTCACAGCTGCACAAAATTATGGGTTTTAAGTTTTTTTTCTATTTTCATTCATTTAAATTTTCACAGTTGTGGGAAATTATGGGGGTGTTCAAACAATTATTATTTTATGTCAGTAGACATTGAGGTTAAAAAAATTAACCTTTATAACTATTAAAACACAAACTGTCAACATCACATGTCAAACTACATAAAGTAAATATCCTTAAATCAAACTTTGATAAGTCCTTCAAGAATCCCCCTTTCCTTTGCCTATCTGTAAACATGGACTATAATTGATGGAAATATTTTTAATTGGTTTGCATGTGTATGGTGACATTAATGTTTACTGACATTTACCGATATAAATCTAATACTTCTAAGCCTAATTATAAAGCGTGAAAGTGTTTGTTCTAACTGTAGATAGAGCTGCTGTTTGAAGAGATGCAGGTTCTTCATAACCACCTCTGGTTTCATTTCTCAGTCATAACAGGTGGCTCATATCTTCAGTCTCAGTCTCACATGTGGGTCTCTACATTGTGAATCTGCATCTTTAAGAGCAGGGGGGGGTATTACTCTAAACCCTGTTTCTGGAAGGGATTCTACAAGTAATGTACAAGGAAACTGAACTCTAACATATTTTCTTTTTAAAATGGCATCTTATCGAATTTGTCTTGAATTGGTTAAATGTGACTCAGAGCAAATCAGTTTGACCACACTGAAAACACCACCTTGCTATAACATAATCCCATATGATCTCATGGGAATCATCCCAAAGAAAGAAGCAATTTGGTGTCTATATCCATAGATCAAAGTTGGGACTGGTAAAATGATTGATGGTCACTAAAAGCACATGTTCCTGGAGAAATGGTCAGAAAAAATTAAGGGACACAAAAATGGTATCAGAACAATGTGATTTCTGTTGAATGGTGTCACTGTATAGTCAGAATTATGACACTATTATTTAACAGTGCTATGAAATAGATTTAAAAAAAAAAACCACTTGCAAACACTTAAACATATTGGGCTAATCATTTAGTGCTCTATGGAATGGAGTTAGTCAGAATGAGCAAAAGGATATAAATGTAGCCAATATTTATGTTACACAATGTTATCACAAAGGCAACACTACAAGCCAGAAGTAGCAGCAATCAAAGGATAGAATCTAGATGATATGGGGAAAAAAATTACTTGGTTATCATTCATTTTAAACTTTAGTGGATTTTTAATGTAATATTACAGGGGAAATATGACCATTAAATAGCATGCACCCTAATTGTTTAAGGGCCTGCTTTCTGAAAGCTTTACTCATGTGAGTAATCCCACTGGTTTCACTATTAGCAAGCAGTATAGAAACCATCATTTAGTCGTTTGCTTTCAGTTCATTTTTCTTACTGCATTCGGATTTCACTAACCTCTTCCACTATTTATTTCTGAGTAATAAATAATGTTCCCCCTGGGATGAAGTAATTTGTTACCCACACAGAAACTTAAATTCTAAATATGTTTGCTGAAGTTAAGAGGTTATGATAAATAATTTTAGAATGAAAATAAAGAATTCTAAGTTGCCATAGATTTCCCAGGGGAATTCATACAACACCTCTCACAGTATACTAATTGTATATAATGATTGGATTTTATTACATCCCTATTTTTTTTATTATTTGTTACCTGTCTCTTTACAATAATAAATGACTTATATATATATATATTATTTTATATATATATACACACACACACACACACACACACACACTTACTTATACTGAGGGGAAATGCATATGTGATGGGTTGTCACCCCTAGGGTACAGTCTGGGAGCCAGGGGAGCCGCTGCACTCCTCTAAGACACATACAGTTTGGAGACAGAGCCATTGGGGGGAGGGATAGCTCAGTGGTTTGAGCATTGGCCTGCTAAACCCAGGGTTGTGAGTTCAATCCTTGAGGGGGCCACTTAGGGATCTGGGGCAAAATCAATACTCGGTCCTGCTAGTGAAGGCAGGGGGCTGGACTCTATGACCTTTCAAGGTCCCTTCCAGCTCTAAGAGATAGGATATATTCCATTAATTTCATTTCATTTCATTCTCACCAGGCTCTGTTAGCACCCAACACAACTGCAGGTGGCGCCACTCACCCAAACTGAGCTACCTGAGTGCGGACACCAGCCAATTTCCCAGTGCCCCAGGCACGCACCAAACTCTGGAGTATAAACCCAAAATTATATCATCTTGCACTGCACAGGGATCTGTACAATGTAAGCTCATAAATAGTTCATCCTTCGCTCAATGTGCAGAGGAATATGCAACAGGCATGTGTTAACCAAGTTGAGATTTTCCCCAGACACTTCAGCCGAAGGCACGCTGGTTTAGATAAAGCAAAACACACGTTTTTAACTACAAAAAGGTAGATTTAAGTGATTAAAAGTGATAGCAAACAGATTAAAACAGATTACCAAATAATTAAACCTAATTGCAAACTAAGCCCAAAATAATAGAAAGATTGGACATTAATTAGCAATCCCTAACCCTGGCTGATGATACAAGCAGTCCACCAGGTTTCCATACACAAGCTAGAAATCCTTTTAGCCTGGAACCAGCACTCCCCCCATTCAGTCTTTGTTCTGCAGGTGTGGGCAGTGAGGCCAGTAGATGATGTCACATCGCACCTTACATAGCTTTAACATATAGCAGGAATCTTTTTTCCAGAAACAGTTCCCAGCCTGGTTTGTGGAAAAATACAAGTACCCAAAATGGAGTTCAATATCATGTGGTCTGGTCACATGCCCTTGCTGAGTCATAGCAGCCATTGCTTACAGGCTCCATGAAATGTTTACAGGAAGGCCAAGCTTTTCCACAGCCCATTGCGGATGAGCCGTTAGCACTGTGTAGCTTCACCATTGTTCCTGAAAGGCTACCTGTGGGTGTTTATCAGAGTAAGCACATTTGAAATACAACTCCATAGTCAATATTCATAACTTCAGATAAAAAAATGATACATGCATACAAATAGGATAATTATATCCAGCAAATCATAACTTTTCCAATGACACCTTACATGACCCATGTACAAAATGCATCATAATTATGTCATACTTACATCATAATCATACAACTATGAAGAATATGGGCTGCAGTGTCACAGCATAAAAATACAACTTTCAAACAAACAAACAAAAACCCAAGCAAGTCAAAAAGCCCAGTTCTGCTACCCTTACCCACAATGAGTAGCACCTCACTTTATGAGGAGTCCTATCTGAAATCAAGGAACAACTCAGCATGAATAAGAGTGGAAAAATCAACTCCTCCAATAAGAACTTAAAAGAAAGGATATAAAGAGGAGGAGAATAAATTCAGAAAAATGCAAATGACTTGAAAAGATCCTACAGAATGTGAGTAACAGTACATGATTCCACCTTATATAGTCCCCCATCTTATTTGTTGTTTTTCAAAACTCATCTAGAAATTTCTAAAATTTGCTTATTTACCATATGTTCCTGGTTCGTCATTATGCAAGCACAACAACATATTGTTATACAATTGCTCTTGAGTGCTGGACTAGTAGGGTGGGGAGAAGGGGAGGAGAGAAGGTGGAAAGATTGATCTGTTAAAAAACATAACATATTTTTTTAAATTAAAAACTAAGTAAATGTACTTTGCAAGTAGCTAATGTAGAAGAAAAATAAAGGTGAAACAGATATGGTCTGCTAAACTTGCAGTTTCTCTATAACTAAACTTAAAAAGAACACTTTAATGAGTTTCATTCACTTTAGGGGAAGGCTATTTAAGTACTATTTCTTCTGACCTATACTTGCACTCTGCTTGTTTAGTAGAAAGGATGTAGGAAGGTGGGTCTAATGAAAATAGAAGTTCAGAATATGAATTACTGAGGAAAACACAAAATGATAGACTTCTTAAAAGTGTTGGTAAAATTTGCCAGCGAAGTGTGTAGGGTTTTATGTTAGACAATGTTTTTGAAGGAAAGGAGACAGGAAGAACTGGTAGAAGCAAAACGAATAAATAAGACTGCAAGAAAATCATTGGCTGTGATTTTGTTGTGGAAACTGCAACTTTTAACACACACCTCAACTTTTTTTGAATGGTGTTTTTACATTCTGGTGCATAGGGTAACACCACTCACTCATGGGGTCACAATACTACACATTCAGATTTGACCTGGCTGCCCCTGGAGCATAACAGAAGGGCAGCTGGGCCATATTTGAGTGAGAGGCATTGCAACTTGGCACACTCAAATTTAGCCCCCACGCCAAAACCACAATTTTAACAAATTGTGGCTGCAACTTTTGAATCAAAATATCACCGCTTCCTTACAATCTTATAACCTTGATTCTGACATTTTATCATCATCCAAGGGATTAGAAATTAGTCAAAATTAAAGATATCAGATACTTATAACACAATCAGTCCCTATGTTTTAGATTACCTATTTGTTGAAGAAAGTGCTTTTACAAATCCGTGGAGAGCAGGAGCCAAGTTCATCTTCATGTTGGGTTTTCTCTTGTGCCCCTAGGTCCATTGACTTCAGTGGAGTTACACCAGGGATGCATCTGCTCCCCATGACTTTGTACACAAGCCAGAAGTAACAGCAATCAAAGGATAGAATCTAGATGATATGGGGGGAAAAAATCACTTGGTTATCATTGATTTTAAATAGGAAAAAAACCCCAAAACAAATAGGGCCCAGTTGTGAACCCCTTCCACCCTCACACTGGTGAGCAGTTACTCGCATGGGGAATCCCACTGCAGTCAGCATCATATGAGCATTCCCATCAGCCCATGGGAGATCTTAGGGATTTCTAAAAACAAATGCTTCTCTAATACCAAGTCTTACATTTTTCACCATTCTGCTAAGACTAATTTGCTAGACCTTTTTTTAGAAAAAAAAAAAAACATATGTTTTCTAACTGGTGGAAGTCAATGGAGTTACTCCATATTTACACTAGTACAACAAAGAGCAGAATTTGGTCCCTGTAGTTATTATCCAAGTTCATCTGCCCCTTAGTAAGAACAGCAATAGTGCTGCAGAGATACAGTATACCCAGAGTCATACTAAGTGTCAAACCCCTGCTCCAGCAAAGCACAGGTCAGGAATAAGGCCCTGCAGCTGTACCTGTTCAGTCTCTGGAGAGCCTAACAAGCACAGCTGGGCCACATCAGCTAGGTCACCTGAGAGACTGCTCTGCCTGATTGGCTGAAGAAGCTAGCAGGCCTGTTTTTTAAGCCCAGCAGCAGCAACTCACTTGTTGCTTGACACACATATTTGTGGATTCTGTCTCTTTCAGTGCTTGCCTTGCTTTTGCCCTGTGTGCAGCCTTGCTCCTGCTTTCCTGACACCAGGTATTCCAGTTCTGACCTTTGGTTCTGATTTCTGGCTCTGGCATTAGGACTGTCCCTCTGGTTCTGACTTTAGGCTGTGATTCCAGATTCTGGCTCTGGCATGCAGACTCCTGCTCTATGCACTAGGCCAGAGTGTCCATGACCCGGTTACCTGACAGTATGCAAGCATATGATTAAGTGTATAGTCCCTTTGGTGTCGATGGGGATTGTTTTTTCCATTAGCAAAAAAGGCAACATTTGTCAAATAAATTAGTTGCTTCTAATTTGCTCAGCTTTAGCATATGCACACACATCCCTGTGCCCATTCATACAGTGACTACACCCCCAAACACCTCAGTATTAGGTATTGGCCACACAGGATGTGATTCGTATTTACACTAATGCCTCTTTGTGATACTCTAAGAGGAACTCTAATTTATGCCCATGTTAAAGTTATTTTACTAGAATGATATAAATAAGAATAATACCTTAAATACTTAGATTTAACTATGGCCTGATTCTGAGAGAGGCCAAGCATCCTCCACTCCTATTGATGTCAATGGAAGTGGAAAGTGCTCAGCTACTTACAGTATCAGGCTTTGTTAGGTAAAAATGTGTTGGATTACGTAAAATCTACAAGTGTTCTGGTGGTACCTATAGGTAGGTAATGTGAGGTTGGGTATTTTAATCTCAGACAATCTTCAAATTCTGTTCCCTGGGGAAGGTGCCTAATATAAGTAAAATCCAATCAATGCCTTTTAGAGTTCTTCCCTGTCACAGAGTTTCAGATTACTAATTAGGAATGTTCAATTGCATTCCTTTCTATCAATTTGTCATAGGGTACAATTCAGCACCCTCTGAGGATTTAAAAGGTTACACTTCCATTTGTCAAGGTCACAGCAAGAAAAGTTTTTCATTAATTTTAGATTGGCAAAGAAAGAAATATTGTAATTGCTGCATTTAGCCATTCAGTGCACCAGTCCACTTTCTAGTTCTCAGCCATCCAGTTAGGAACTTTATTTAAAAATGCATGAATTGTTTGAGCCATGATTCCGAAGAGTTCATTTGTGGATTTGTTGCCTGGTTTCTTTGTTTTCAAGCATGCAGTGATTACATTAATGCAATCACTTTGCAGGACAATGACCTGATCGCTCAAAGTTTGGTAAATAAAAATGGTTCTCCATTGATATAACCAGAGGTGCAATATCCATTAAAGTCACCTCACAAGAGCCCAATTCTAGCTGTTGACTGCCCACAGTGCCAATTGGGCACGCTGCATCTTGCAGAATGTAGCCAAAACTGATCATTGGGAAAACTTCCCAAGGATGTTTCATTTTTCTACCATGAATTACCTTAAAGGAACCAAATTAAGATATTTTTTTCATTTGTCAAACTAGATGGCCATTTAGAGGCCTTGTTGCTATTTAGTGAGGTTACAACTGTTATTCAAGATCAGTGGAGGCAATGACAATCAAAGTGAAACACCAGTTCAAATACACCTATATTTTCAAGTGGACTAAATAGGAAAAGATTTCTCTTAAACTAATGTGGTAATCATGACAAATTGATACATTTTAGAGTCCTGCTTCTTATGTCTGAATTGGAGCAGCCATTTTAGAAGTTTTGACTGTTTTGTTTCTATTTTTTTTTATTTTTATTTTGTCTCAAAAGGATAAATTCACTGAATCAAAACAACTGATTTCCAGTGAGGTCATGAAGAACAGCAGGCAGAGTAATGCTGAATATTGTACCAGCATAGTCATGGCTTTGCTCTATCATTTGAAAAAGTACATTTTCTTTTCAGCTAAGCCTGCTGCTACAGACCTTATGACAGGGGTAGTCAATTATTTTTTGTCAAGGTCCAATCTCTCTTCTCTCTTAACAAGAGCCTGACTTTTTTGTTTAATTTAATATAAAGATGCATAAGTGCCGGTGAGCAGGGACTTGTTTACACTAGAAAGTTGTACTGCTTGAGCTCTAATACTATAGTTAACGTGGTAAAAGCTCCCTAGTGTCGACACAGTTATATCAGTATAAAGGTGCTTTATACCAGTATAGCAATTCCAATTCAAGGAGGGGAATAAGCTACATCACTGTAAGGCATGTTTTATAAAGGCCTGGTCTACTCTGCAGAGTTTTGATGGCAAAAGGCAGCTTTTGGTGGCAAAACAATGGAGGTGTACACACGGCAATGCCACTGTTGGTGACAAAACAAAACCACCTGGACAAGAGACATATAGCTTTTGCAGCAAAGTTAGCACAACAAAGCGTCAGTGTAGATGCTGCCGTTCGTTATATTGCCAGAACTGGCCTCCCCCAGTATCCCCCAGCTGCTGTGACTGTTCTGCTCACTGTTTTAAACTTGGCTGCCCTCCAGGCATGCACCCCCTCCCCTTTCAAAGGTTGGGTGAAGCTCAGCCAGCGTGCTGCTCTGCTCCAGGAACAAAGATCAAATCATTAGCGTGGAATGTTGTTGTCTCCCACACTAGGAACACAGACCTGTGTGAGAGAGTGCTGTGTTGTGCAGAGCCAGGGAGGGAGGTGGGGATTGATGTCAGGGGTGTCCCCCGCCCCCTTTCTCAGGACTGGTTGCTTCCAGCGGGTGTCTTAACTTAACAGCATGCCGACACACTCGCTCTCCTGCAGTATACACACTGTCTGTCTCACATACACGGTCCCCCCCCCCCCCCCCCGCCATCTCTCATACACTTTCCCAACACACACTGTGTCTGTGTCTCTCCCCACCCTGCTTTCCCCCTCTGCCCACACACTTCAGTTGAAAAGCGGCTGGAAATCTAGTAGGATGCCCATGGAACTATGGGATTGAGAAACCTGCATCATGTGACGCTGTGCCTGCACCATGAGGCACTGCAAACCCTTTCCAAAGCGCCCTGCAGCCAGTTGCACAATGGGATAGCTACCCACAGTGCACTGCTCTCTATGACGATGCAAGAATGGCTAATGTGGATGCACTCTGCTGACACAAGGAGGATAGTGTGGACATGCAACAGCGGTTTTTAAAGCACTTTCATTAAAGTGACATAACTTTTGTCAACAAAACTCTGCAGTATAGACATAGCCAAAGATATGTGGCCACACTAGAAGTTGTGTTGGAACAACTATTTAGATTAAGAAAATAAATAAATAAATGTATCCCGCACCAAAATATTTATATAAGTACAAAGAACTGTGTGTAGATCAGGCCTTTAAACATTAGGCGACACCAGAAATCAGGTTGCTTCTACAACCTTAGTGCACTTCCATTATGTATATGTATTTTGATACAGACTCACAAGTTTGGCCTTGGGGTCAATTCCCTCCCCCTCACTATATTAGTTTCCTCCAAACTACCAAGGGAAGTAATGGTTTCTAGCTCCACTGAATTCTTCTAATGAAGACTAGATGCCTCTCTAGAGTGTCAAAAACTAGTTACTGTGCTATACAGGACACCTGTGATATATGCGGGAGGAAAGGGGGTCAGATTCAGCAGCAGCTCCAGGCATCAGCACTCCAAGCGCGTGCCTGGGGTGGCAAGCCACGGGGGGCGGCCTGCCGGTCGCCATGAGGGCGGCAGTCAGGCTGCCTTCGGCGGCATGCCTGCGGGAGGTCCGCCGGTCCCGTGGTTTCGGCGGCAATTCGACGTTGGACCTCTCACAGGCATGCTGCTGAATCCGCGTTACCAGTGGACCTCCCGCAGGCGCGCCGCCGAAAGCCGCCTGACTGCTGTGCTTGGGGCGGCAAAATACATAGAGCCACCCCTGGTCAGATTAGAGGATCTAATGGTGTCTTCTGGCCTTAAAGTCTACAAATCTATTGAAAACTGAGTGTGGCATGTTGAGTATCCTCTGATGTTTTCATGTGTAGCCTGCTTGATCCCCAGAACTAACAAAGAGTGAGTGGGGTGATACAGGGGGAGCAGCTCAAGGACTTTAGAGGGACAAGGGGTCTGTCACCTTCCTGATGAGCTGTTCACAAATCAGGAGTTCAGAGAGGATGGGACCAGCTCCAACACTGAACATTGTCCCAATCTAGAGAGACAATGACAAATTGTAACCTGCAGGATACAAGCATTGTCCTGGGTGCAACAATCCCCTTCTACAGCTCTATGATCACTGAATCAGATATTCCAACCTGACCACAAAGTCCCAGCTCCTTGGGGTTGGGGGGTGGGAGAAGGGCTCATTTGCACAGCACATGTACCTGCCCTTTGACCCTAACCTGCCTCCTTTCCCCACAGCATGCCAACTTCTGGATCAGATCCAGAGGCTCCCAGGAGAGAGCCAGGGCCATAAGGAGCAGTACAGCCCTGCTCCAATTCACCATCACCCTCCCTGAATTTGTCATAAGTGACTTCAGACCCCAGTTTCCTGGTGTAGGCGGGCTAATTGACAGACTGTAGGATCTGCTGCTACAGGGGCTGTGGGTTAGGAGTGTTCTTCTTGGGAGGCAGAGCAGGGAATGATATAGGCTTGAGTCAAGTTCTTCTTTTCCTGCTTAAGTGGTGAGTCTGGGCTTTTAAGGGGACCATGCTCCAGCCTCTGCTCCAGCCAGGTTTGGGCCTGGCCTTGAGTCCCTTCTTGTCATCCTAGAGCAGCTTGGGGAGCAAGTCCTCATGGATGGCCCTGCCCAGATCCCTTTGCTCCAGGCATCCTTGGGGAGAATTAAGGATCTAGCTCTAGCTCCTCTCTCTCAGCATCTCCTGCAGAGGGACTTCGGGGAGAGAGACTCCTGACTCGGAGGCAGGGCTGGCTCCAGGCTTGGGGACATTGGCTTCGGCTCTCAGCCACCCAGCTCTGAAGGCAGTGCTGCCACCAGCAGCAGTGCAGAAGTAAGGGCGGCAATACCATATTCTGCAACCCCCACTTCTGCGCTGCTGCCAGCGATGGCACTGCCTTCAGAGCTGGAAGGCCAGTCAGAGGCCACCGCTATCCATCCACTTAGCTCTGAAGGTAGTGCTGTCCCCAGCAGCAGCACAGAAGTGAGGGCAGCAATACCATACCCTGCCACCCTATCTTCCATGTGGCTGCTGGCAGCGGTGCAGAAGTAAGGGTGACAATACCATACTCTGCCTCACTTCTGTGCTGTGCAGGCAGTGACACAGAAGTAAGAATGTCAATAACACACCATGCCACTCTCACTTCTGCACTGCTGCTGGCAGCGGTGCTACCTTCAGAGCTGGGAGTTCAGTTAGCGGCCACTGGTATCTGTCCACTCAGCTCTGAAAGTAGCACCATCACCAGAAGCAGCACGGAAGTGAAGGCAGCAATACCATACCATGCCACCCTTACTTTGGCACTTCTGCTGGCGGTGGCGCAGAAGTAAGGGTGGCAATACCACACCATGCCATGATTACTTCTTCACTGCCTTCTTCAGAGCTGGGAGACCAGTCAGAGGTCACTGCTCTCCAGCCATGCAGCTCTGATGATAACACACAAGTAAGGGAGGGGTTAGGATTAGGGAGGCCAGAGGCAGGGGAGAGTTGATACCCAGTGATGTAATTACCGTGGCACCACATGTAAGCCCAGTCCCCATCACAATTTGGCAGAGAAAGCAGGCAACATCCCAGACCTGCTGTGAGTCCTGAAATAGGTTAGCTCTGGTAAAATTACTGAAGTGGCTGTTGGACAGCCAGGGGCAGCTCCAGGAACCAGCACAGCAAGCACGTGCCTTGGTCGGCAATCGGCAGTAAGGCAGCCTTCAGCTGCATGCCTGCGGGAGGTCCGCTGGTCCCACGGCTTCGGCAGCAAATCGGCGGCAGCTACTCAGAAGGTGCGAGACAAGCACTGGGCTATTCTGTTTGAAGGGCCGTAATTGGGGGTGGGGAGGAGTGGGGAAACAGCTCAGGGCACCGATCCAGTGGAGGAGGCAGAAAAATGGGGGGAGGAAAATGATGGAAACAATGGTAGGGGCTAGAGCCCTGAAGTGGGACAGGGATCCTGAGTGTCCCGCAGGACCCACTGCCATAATAGCCAGAGCGGGATAAAAATTCAATAAACAACGTGGGAGTGGGTGGCAGTGGGTGGCAGTGAGTATTGTGGGGCATGATGGGAGCAGGATTAAAAAAGTAGTCCTCCTGTGAAGCAAGCAACATGAACACCCTAGCCACCAGCCGCCACTCTCCAGCCACCCAGCTTTGAAGGCAGTGCCACTGCCAGCAGCAGCGCAGAAGTAAGGGTGGCGATACCATACCATGCCACACTTCTTTGCTGCTACTTGTGGTGACACTGAGTTCAGAGCTGGATACCTGGACATTGGCTTCGGCTCTCCAGCCACCCAGCTCTGAAGGCAGTGCTGCCACCAGCAGCAGCGCAGAAGTAAGAGTGGCAATACCATACCATGCTACCCATACTTCTGCGCTACTACTGCAGGTGATGCTGCCTTCAGAGCTGGGAGACCAATGAAAGGCCACCGCTATCCCTCACCCAACTGTGCATGTAGCGCCACCACCAAGAGCAGCGTGGAAGTAAGGGCAGCAATACCATATCCTGCCACCCTTACTTCTGCGCTGCTTCTGGCAACGGGACAGAAGTAAGGTCAGCAATACTATACTCTGCCACTCTTACTTCTGTGCTGTTGCTGGTGGTGAAAGAGCTGATTCAACAATGAATTTGGCCCACTTAGTAGAAAATATCAATCAGATGATAATTATAAACCTGGAAAAATTATCTTTCCTTGTGTTTTAGGAAGTGGGAATTTATTAAATAAATGAATACATGTGAATTCTTTTTAGTCCCAAATACACAGAGCCAACAAGCCTTCTATTTATACACAAAAAGAGCAGTAAAACACTTCCATATTTCTCATAAAAATAGTATATATCTGTTTCTAAGATTGATGTTTTCTCTAATGTTTAAAGGTGTAGGCAAACACAAGTATGAATTCTATACCCTTCTCTGCATCAGCTGCAGGAATTATAATCTGATCTCTTTCCCAATGCAAAATAATAACCTTTGCCAAGTACATCATATAGTAATTAAAAACAGGTCTAGGTCAAGATTTCAAAGACATTATAGTGGACAGATGCTATTTCAAGCTAAGATGAAAGCTTCACATTATCATGATCACAATGTACGCACTATATGATTCTATAACCACTGCTAAACTCAGAGAAGATTTAAAAATTGTGGCTTTGTTTGAAAAAGGAGAAGTAGTTCCCTGCTTGCAATTAGTAGGTGAAAAGCCAGCAGAAGAATTTCATTGATGCATGCCTCTGAAAAGGGATCTTATATGTGTACTTGATAAGCTGAAATTAGATTAAGGCGTCTTCAGAGAAAATGAATGAATAGTGGCTGTAGCTGAAAAATTATCGTTATATCTCTAGGGAACGAATCATTCCAAAATACAAGTTCAGAGTAGGATGACCAATAGGCTGCAGCAGCCAGGACTACAGATTTTTTTAAACTTGGGCTGTCTGACCTTTTAATTTAAACCACAAATAAGGAGAAGATGAAAAGTGCCCTTCAACTCCAGAAAGCAACATAAATAAACTATAGTGAATGGAGCTCAGTAGGTTATATTAACTCCTTTGAAGTGAATAAATTTCTGATGATTGTGCTTATAAATGATACGTCTAAATGCTAACATTACAGCCAAAGCTATGATATGTTCATTTAATTATCAGACCTTGTGATGATTTGACTTAAAATAGAATCTGTATTTTTCCCCATTTGCTGGGGTGATTTTTTATGCACTTAGAAACAGTTTAATCAAACTCTGGCCAAGGAAACATATTCCAAAATGGCAGGGTAACCTTACAAAGCTGCCATGAAAATTTACCACCCTAGATGCAAAACCAGCTTGCTCATCCTTACTATGATAATGACAATAACAATATTTTATTCAGCTGCCAAAATAAATTCTTTTGCTTGGATGACAGGGTGAATAGAACTTTGGAAGGTCATGGTACAGAATAGAAATTGTTGAATGAATCTTTATTGTACTCATTATAAGCGTCCTGGAATCTTACTCTGATGACATCCAAAACAAAGTCATTTTATATGATGTCATTTAATCGCTCTTGCAACTGATTTAGTTTCATTTTCAGAATCCATCCTACCTATTATTACCATGCCTTTGTAGCTATTCAAAATGGAACAATTCCAGAGAGATTGTAAACACCAGACCCCACAGTGACCATTGGCTCAGTGGTTAGAGCACTTGCCTGCGATGTGGGAGGTTAAGCTTCAAGTCTCTGCTCTGATTCTTCATTAGACAAACTCAGATTTTACCTTGGCAGTCTGTTATTCCAGAAGGGATTTCTAACTTGATATACACATAGCTTTCAATATGATTGTTTTAGTGAATTAATTACACTCTACATTTGACCTTATCCCTCAGTGATTTTCCCTCTAGGGACCACAGGACACTTGTAGTATTTCCACACCACAGGAAATCATCTTCCCTCTCTATATGTCACCATAATTCTCAACGAAAGTCAATGACAGTTACATTATATACATGGTGCACTAGCTAAAGACACAAGCTGATATTATTAATTCATTCAAATAGGGCAGTCTGTTTAGCATATCGCAAATCTTCAGTTGTTCCAAGATTGTCCATGTTTCTTTGGTTTCTCACTTACTCCATTTCTGCTGGAGAAATACATACACAACCAACCTGTTATCATATCACCAGGGATGGGAGACCTTGGAACAAATACCTGCTCCCACAAGCTTTCCCAAAAAATTCTTCCCTCAGCACATGAAAAATTTTAGGCTCAGAATTTGGGCTTCAGTGAAGTAATATGGTTGAGGGCTGTGGAATTAGGTGTACAATGGAAAGTTAATTACACCAACTTCCGGTTATTTTATTTAAGACACCTTATTATGGTGCCTAAGTATTATTTGGCCATGTATAGACTTTTACACTCCCTACATCCTTCTGAATTTAACATTGCATTCAAATGTTTAATGTACTTGATATTTTAAAATTCAGGAAGTTCAGACTTACTAAAATTATGGCTTCTTGGTCCTTCCTCCTCTAGCTATATTCCTATGTTGCCCATGAACCTGTTACTCAATGGAGACCTAGAGGGGCCACCCCTCCAGAAATATATGGTCAAACAAGGAAATGCTGAGTTAAATCCTGGCTCTGGTCTTTCATCCCACTGTGTAGCTGACATTTCCATCAAGTTATAGGGTTGAGTGACAAGTGATTTAATGTTTTGTAATACGGGGCTAATTTTTCAAAAATTATATTGAGGGCCAGGGGTCTGTAATGAGGCTGTGTCAATGAAAATGCCACAAAGGTGATATCACATCCAGGTTACTAAGATTACCACCTACAGACATCCCAAAGGTGGAGACAAAAGAATTAACATGATCTAGTTCTGAGTTTATGTTACAGAATGCAATCATACATTGGCACTCAGGTTGTGGAAGCAGAATCCCTAGAAATATCAGGGAAAAAAGACAGACGGACAGACAGATGGTCAGACAAATACACACATAAATGTCCATTTTACATTTTCAAAGAACAGTAAACAAATATCTTGCCTTCTTGAAAGCAAAATAGTTGTCCACCTACATCTATTAAAACACCCTCTTATATACTGGGGTGTGTGTATAAACTTTTATTTTGTCTTATAAGGGCACAATTTGAGATAGGTGGGTGGAGACTAGAACAGGAATTGTAATCCCCCTTCATTGCTTTAGCCTTAGTATAAGGCATGTTTGTTTACCTGAAACCCGTAGAAAAGATATTGGTGGTTACAAATGTGCTGATGGAAATTAAACACATGCATATTCCAACTGCCTAAGGGTAGAAAGAATCACTCTATTCTCACACACAAAAATACTTGACCCAGGGATTACATTCCAAAATTGGGGTCAAATGTGCACCATCTGAATTCATTTATAAAGACCTAGTCTGTCAGAAGAAAAACCAAGAAAAGTATGACAAAAAAGCAAATCCTGGAAAAAGCCCAGATTTTTACAATAGCCTCAGGTGAAAACAACAGCTGCTACAGCAAGATAAAACAATATAACCAAGGAATACAGCTGAGACTAGGATGGTATAAACATATTTTAGATCATTTTCAAGTTCACTTGAACACTCCAGTGTGAAATTTCCAAATCTTTATGAGTTTTGCTTGCAACTAATGCTGCCCCCGAAGCTTTCTTACAACAGTTCACTCACCAGTGAACCATCCAGTCAAACCAAAGATACCTCTCACCACCTGTTTCTGGCTAACTAAAGGAATGGTGGTGGCAGCAGCAGGGTGAATGCACAGAATACAGAGAAAGATAGAGTTTGTAGAACTAGATGACGTGGAAAGTGTCCCGGCTGCCAGCCCCACACCCAAGGCTCTGCTCCCGTCCCCACAGGCGGGTCCCAGCTGCCGGCTCCACACCCCAGGCTCTGCTCCTGCATATGGCTGCCTGGAATTTCACGCCCGCCCCAGAGGTGTCCCCAGTCTTGGCCCCGTTATCCCTGTCCTTGTTCACCCCTCCCAGAGCCACTGCTCTGCTCCTGGTCCCAGCTCTAGGGGTGGGGGTTGGGGGAGGGTGGCGCAGACAGGGGGAAGGGGGGGTGGCGAGGTAAAAGGGGTCTTTGCAGTTTTGCTGGCTTTCAGCACCCCCACTATAAAAAGTGTTCCAGCACCACTGGTTGAGGCATCCAAAAATCACTAGTCATTTTGAAAATCTTTGTCCTGTGTGGGCACATTTTGTATATGTGTTATCAATTATATCATTGCTTAGATACCTTAAAGGCAGATGGACTTGAACCAATCATGAAACTGAAACAGACAATGACCCTGTTTGTTTCAGGCATTTTAGCTTGTTAAGCATTATTTAGGTGGATTATATAGACATGTTTAAAATATACTGATACAAGACACTGTATCAAAAGCTCAGGATCTGAAATTATGTTTCTTGCAATACCAGTTTTATTGTAAAGAGAAAAAAATCCATAAAAAAGTGATGAAAAGGAATTTTGCAGAAGTTTGAATGAAAAGTGAAGCAAGGGTGGGGCTAAGAACTAATTTTGAATTGGTTTTAAAACAACTCATGGGAAAGAGAAGGCTTATTTTCCTTTGTCGTGTAGCAATCGGCAACATCTTCTGCTAACACTAGCTGTCTATCTCTGTGTGCCTGTAATTTGTTCTTCACTGACTGACACAGAGAATTTATTCATCAGAACAGCTTCAAGACCAGGTTGGTAATGAAAAGCTATGAACCCTATAGAAGACATGTAATCTACTCCCATTTAGACCGAAATTCAAATTGTTCTTCACTAACCCTTCAAGGCTATTATTAATTATCCTAGAAAAATGGTCTAGATTCAAGATGTTATGATCCAGCTTCACTTTTAACCAAGCTAATCCTCCACTGTGAAAGCCTTGGCCTCCTGTTTTCTATTAAGAGCCTGTACAAGCAGAGTTTTTACTCATGTACACCCTAGTCCCCTCACTCCCAGGATGAATGAGAAGCGGAACATCACAAAGAATTTTATGACTTCACTTTCCAAATGATAAAGCAGCATGTTGGAATCAGGTAGCATCCAGGGGTGAAATCCTGACCCTATAGAAGTCAATGGAAGTTTTGCCATCGACTTCAGTAGTGTCAGAATTTCACCTGAGGTCTTTTACAGATTTCCTCATGTATTATCACAAGAGAGACAAGGAAGAATAAATAACTGCATTGTGTACAATGTTCTCTATAGGTGAAATTCACCCTGTGCAAAGGGTTAACAAAAAACTTTATACGCACCATTTAAGTCCTTTCTAAGCAGTCAAATCTGGACTTATGCTGACCTTCTGTACAGAGGTGAGTTTCACCCACTGACACCTGAAACCATGTAAAACTCACCTACCCGAGTTTCCTCACAAGGTTAAAAAAGTGTGCATAAAGAGTTCCAAAACCTCTTGGACTGAGCCTGTGTCCAATTTCAAGCAAACCTGAGATGATCTGCTGCTTTGCAACAAAATGGTGGGATGAGCATGGATTTGATACAAAGCCTGTTGGATGTCTAAGTTCAAGTTTGAGATTTTTTAGTTCAAACATGAAAGTCAAACCAAAAACACAGAGTTGCAAGCCCACGTGGAGGAAAACCAAAGAAAATGTTTGCACAACCCACTGTGAAGCAAGGCCATCAATTGTAATCAATCCGCCTATTTTTAATGTACCTGCAGTACCATATAAAGTTTAATTTACCTTTCAGGGTAAGTCAAGTAAGTAAAGATTTGGAGAACCCATGAAAGATAATTTGAGGATATCAGATATAATAGTGCATATTAAGAAATAAATGTCTGTTTTGTTGCTGATTTTTGTTTCAAAATAGATTGTCTATTAAGATTTCACAGAGCTGCGCAAGCCTTTCCAACTTTGTTAAAACAAAGGTTCATTCCACTCTTGTGCAAGAACAGATTTGCATGGGTTGAAGTGAGAAACAGTTCAGCCTCAAAACCTGTTTTCTCAGAGCTCCTAATTTTGTTGTGAACTCATTGGTAAACTGTGTTTGTGAACAATCATATGGCTATGCATGGAATTGGCTACAGTACTTCCCTGAAATTTCTTCAGAAGTGAGACTTCTGGCTGTAATGGAAGATGCTATGTGAATTTTCCCAGAGTTGTTTCAAACTTGAAATTCACCATCAAACAGTAGCTCCACAAAGTTATTGGATAGTCAAGCAGAAAAAAATAGTTAGCAAAAAAGCATGGAAGAGTCGGCAGATATAAGATTTCTAATAAACACTGCTTGGATTTTAATGCCATTGCACAACTAATTTAATTCAAACATTTAAATGTAAGCGTTAGTGGGTTGAACCATTATTCTTGAAAACTGCAGTATTATGACTGCATGAGTTGTAACTATTTCAGCCAGGGGCTATTCTTTGGTGGAACCTGAAGACAATGTTTGGGTTTTTGTAACAAATACTAAACTTTTAAACTCCTATATTAGAATTTTTATCATGTTTATAAAGCTTGTCATAAAAATTCTGTAAAGGATGAAATAACTTAAAATTAAGAGAAAAATGTGTTATTTTAAACTTATATTTATCTTTTGATATGACGAAAGGCTGAAAACAATGTACTATACATTAAAGCTTGTCAAACATTTTTGACTGAACTTCTTTATGTCAAAAAAATGCTGCTTCATCTAAACCAAAATGTGTTGTATATATCTGCCAACAAAAACTTTGTCAGGAAGTTCAGGTCCAACATGGCATTTCCAGTCCAAAAAAGACTGACGCTAGCCCAGTGGCATTCACCTGAGGTGTGTGACACCCAGGTTCAAGTCCCTACTCTCCCTGCTTCAGACCAGGGACTTGAACCTGGGCATCCCACAACTCACAGCGGGCCCCTAAGCAACAGAGCCAACTTCTCCCTCATGATCTTGCAGGACAAATTTTGAAAGGTCTCATTTTCATTCTGATTCAGAAATAAATTTTGAAACCTTGAAATTTTCACAAAACCAAATTGTTCTTTTCTGGCCACCCCTACTATAATCTCAGCTAAACTCAGTGAACATTTAGTAATGATATTTGAACCAGGCTTTGTTTTATGATTTACAGTGTTCAGTCTCTCTCTCTCTCTCCCCCTTCTTCCATACCACTTTTCCAGAGTCATTTCTGTTCCTCCTGTTGTGTGTAGACTCCATGAGTAAAAAGGCTGAAGATGTGCCAAGAAAAAACAAAAACCTTGCACTATACTACTATAGCCTTAGATCTCACCTGTCTTCAGGAACAGTGTCTTTTGTACAAGTAATCATTGTTATTCAATGGAATTGACCTTGCAATGCGGGAAATGAAGATCATAAGGAATTTTAAAGCTCTGGGGCAGCATGATAAAACACCTGTATACCGGTGTCTCCAAAGAAATTCATATCCATAGCATCTCTCTCAGATCCTTCATTAAAAGGATGTGACCATAGCTGTCAGCACTGTGGCTCATATTTTGATTAACAGCACTTTTGATTTCAGTAGAAGCTGTGGGTGCTCAGCACCTCTTGGAATCAGACCCTAAATGTCCCAGTTATATCAGGCTCCTTGTTGAAAGAGATGAGGGAAATCAATACTCTCTATCTATTGAGGTTGATTTTCTAAAGAGCTGCAGAAAAAAAGTGTCAGTAATGGCAGGAGTTATGGGTTCAACTTCCTTTTTCATATAAAATGCCACCAGGTTATATGGAGATACAAGGTGGCTGAGGTAATGCCAACATCTGAAGCTGGTCCAATACAATATATTACCTCACTCGCTTTGTCCTTTTAATCACATTGCAATGTTTCATCTCTGAGGTGGCTGCATTTCTGTGGTGGGAAAAGTGATCCCTAATATGCAGTTTACAGTGTAACAAAAGCAAAACATTCAGAAAACATTTTACTAGAAACTGCTGAAAACTCCTGATCAAGATAATGTGTTTAAGTTATTTTTCCTTTAGAAAAATCACCTCTTCTTTAGCTGCTCGTTGCAATGCACAAAACCCCAAAATATTATAGTAAATGTTGGATCAAATTCTCTCACTCACACTGGGGCAACACCACCGGCTTTGATGGGGTTACACTGTTACAAATTAAAGGAGATTTTGAGACAATTAATGTAACAATCTGCTGCTTCATTTGCCTTCCCCTCTTGTCTTCTGGCTTGTGCATCTCAGCTCTTCATTCACTAAACGTGAAATCAATCCCTCTATAGAGAGTCAACATAACCCACTGGGCCACATGCATGATCCACAGAAGATATGGGTCCATGGGACATCAGGTAAAGTGTTAGCGCCTGGCGCTTTAGCTCAAACTACACACTAGACTCATGCTTTTAGCTCGGCAAGTGTCCACTTCAATCCTTGGTGTTGGCCAAGATGACAGCCACCATACAAATAGAGATTACAACAGGCTCCCATTCTCCAAGGATTGGCCACAGAAGGGTACATGTAATACATGCCGACCAGTGGATCACACCAGCACCACTGGAGTTCCACGTCAGCCCTCAAAACAGGTTGTAAATGCAACATGGGCAGAATACTGACTCTCTCCAGGGGGTGGATCTCACTCTTAGCACCCTATGGTGGAACTTGTCTTTGCTTTGGTGAGCACTTACTCATGCAAATAGTCTCACAGACTTCCAATTGACAGTTCCACAACGAGACTCAATTCACAGCATTCCCCTGGCTCTCTCTTCTTCACTCTCCCTCCCCTCAGCCTCAGTGCCCTAGTCCACAAGCAGATCTGCTGCATATTTCTCAACACAGTGTTCATACTCACCTCTGACACTCATGGTAAGCTTTGTGCATGCATGAGCCGCGTTACAGGCTGTGCCACACTTCTCACTTCATGGGCTTATTTGTCACAGTCTGCAGTACATTGGACCAGACTCACAACTGAATCACTGACACTTCTGCTGATAAAAGCTTATCATGGAATTTTATTCTGGGAAGATGACAAAATACACAGGATCAAGATTCTGGCTGTAATGGAAAATTACCTTCTCAAAATTGCAAAAAAGCAGTTCCCCCAAATGGATGATTCTTGTCAGACCACAGAGTACAGCAAAGTGAGCCATAGATGGAATGTCCTTGCCACATGTGCTGTATGCTTCAGAGTCACCTTTGATTTTACCTTTTGAACCTAATGGCTCAGTTACAAGTAACAAAACTGAAAACCTGCCATTGAACTGAATATCCTATCACTAATCAGTAACTGAATGTGAAAGGAAACTAAAAGCTGTGTTATCAACTCTACACAGACTTAATTTCCAAGAACACTGTCTAAACAGGAATGATTTAAGAGACAGGAAAGGGTCAATCTAATGGTTGTACAGTGCAGTAAAGTTCTTTAGAGCTGATATTTTTGATCTTGGTTTTATACTGTATGCTGTTCTTCAAGAACTACAGAAAGATACTAATGGCAATACAGCTAAATGGTTTAGTAAAACTATTTCTACCTTTATTGACAGCAGGGGTGCTGGAACAGTTTGTACAGTGCGGGTGCAGAGCCATTGAACAGCCCACTTCTTCGGATGCATACCAGAAGTGGGCTGTAGTCCACGAAAGCTTATGCTCTAATACATTTGTTAGTCTCTAAGGTGCCACATGTACTCCTGTTCTTTTTATATAGGAAAATAAACCAACAGCACCAATGAGCAAGCAGTAGTCACATGTAGCCTACAGGCTTATGCCGCTTCTGAGTTTTTCTGCTTCCTCAGGACTCAGGAGTGACACAAGTTTTCAGAAGTTGCCTACTGTCCTTGCAGCTAATGAAGACACTGAACAAAGGCCTACATTCTTCAACAGAACAATTGCTTCAGAACAATTCTTCAACAGAACAAAAGCTTGAGCCTTTCACCATCACAATGTGGAGGTTAAGGGAAAGGCTCCATTGTACAGATCAAAGACCCATATATGGGCCTTTATCTCTGTTCGCAGTTATAGAAAATAAAGATTATAAAAATCAGGTTCACTTAAATTTGCGTACCAGGAATGTGAGGTGTGAAATCATAGTGAGCGGGGCAAATTCTGCTTTAAATTACATCATTGCAAATCTGGTATAACATTGAAATAAATGAAGTTAGAGCAGCATGATGGGGTGTATAAACCCCACACAATAGCAGACACTAAAGCAGGGGTCAGCAACCTCTGACATGCGGCTCTCCAGGGTAAGCACCCTGGCGGGCCGGGCCAGTTTGTTTACCTGCCGTGTCCGCAGGTTCGGCCAATTGCGGCTCCCACTGGCTGCGGTTCTCCACTCCAGGCCAATGGGGGCAGCGGGAAGCCGCGGATCCAAGCATTTAAGGCTAAAGATGATTGTTCATCTAAAGATCTATGCAAGGATTTCTTTGAGATGTGATTTTATAATCTTCACCAACTCGCTAATAAAATATTTTTAAAGCAAATTTTAAACTAAGGTCCTGTAGACTGACATGTTCTGAGTAAATATTAATCATGTACAACTGTTTTTGTCAGTACATTCAGAAACTGACAGTAGATACCTGGGGGTTGGCAAATGCCTGTTAAATGTCTTCATTACCCCTTGAATGGCTCTTTAACCGTTTCATTGTTGTGCTAATAGGTCTGGCAGGCTGGAGACTGTTTCTCTTTTAACTAGAGATCCCCTTCCCAGGAAGACTCAGGGAAGGTCTACACTTACCTCCGGGTCCGGCGGTAAGCAATCGATCTTCTGGGATCGATCCCGGAAGTGCTCGCCGTCGACACCAGTACTCCAGCTCAGTGAGAGGAGTACGCGGCATCGACGGGGGAGCCTGCCTGCCGCGTCTGGACCCGCAGTAAGTTCGAACTAAGGTACTTCGACTTCAGCTACGTTATTAATGTAGCTGAATTTGCGTACCTTAGTTCGAAATGGGCGGTTAGTGTGGACCAGGCCTCAGAGCCTGCAGGAAGGGTCAAAACAGGGATAGGAAAACCTGTAGGGTGGACACTAAGACCCAGTGGTGCCCCAAATTTTCAGGTGCCCTACCCAGCTGCCTATGCCTGAGGGCCCCCAACCACTTGCTGCCCTAGGCCACTGCCTAGTTCGCCTAGTGGTTGCACCGGCCCTGGCCACACTTCTGAACTGCTGTAAAAGTGGAAACCAAGGCCAGGCTGCTGCCATCTAGCGATCGGCCACAAGGGGATGCATTGAAGGGCAAGATGCCTGACTCCAAACAAACGTACACCAACATAAATGGAATCAGAATCTTCAATAAATCTGATTTACTCCAGATGAGGCTCTGGCCTCAAATACTTTATTGTTTTACACAAAGACTCAAGTTCAGATAGACTGCTTGGTTACCAGCTGCACTAGGACTATTCCATTAGCATGCAACTACAGCTTATTTCTGTTAGTCTTTACTTCAAACATGATAACAAGAATGACAACAGTGGGCATTCTCTATAGAAGGTTAATCAGTGAACCCTAGAGTTTAACAAATATCTCTCATATTTTTTGCATTTTTATTAAATGTTATTGGTCCTTCTAATATGTATTGGTTATTACTGAAATTTGTACCATTGTAGCGTAAGTTTATTGGCACCCTGAATCAAAAGTGAAGAAACTGTTAGGATTATATAGTCCCTCATATGCTAAAATTGGGGCAAAAATATTTCTACTAGCACTGTCCACCAAGTATTCAAAGCAATAGATGGGGAGTCAAGATTCCCAGCTTCTATTCTTATTTCTGCTGATTTGCTTTTTTGATGTTGGGCAATTTAGGGTAAACTTATCCACAAATACACAGAGACCAAGTAATCACATAGGTGGGGAGGATGAAATTGAACCCCATATATCTTTAGGCAGGCTGTAGCCTAGCTCATCTATGGCCACTATTCAAGCCCTCAGGCTGTAATCTTAGCTGCTGCTACTGTACATCTGTTGCAACACTAGACCACTGAGCGAGTAACCACACTTCCTGACCTGTCCACAAGCCCTCCCTATGTTTCAGTCTATTCAGTGCTCTGGTAGAGAGTCCACCACTATGTACAGAAGTTGTGGGGACTATATAGTATGGGTATGGCTAATGAGGGTATATAAGTAATTCAGAAGAACTTACAGGTGCCTTATTCTTAACTCTTCAGTAGCTCTGTAAAAAGGTCTTATAATATCTACCTTTCTCGTGAATTGATGTGTTGTGAGTCTTACTTCATATTGTTAAAGCATTTTGATGTACTCAGGTGAATGGTCTCTTTTTAAGAGTAAAGTTCTTCATTTGCCTAATGTTTCAAGTTTTTAAGATCTTAACATTGAGCAAGCACCTTCCATGTTGTTACCTAGAAGGATTTTTCCTCAGAGAAACTTAACTCGTGTTTTTTATTTAATGAGATGCTGCAATTAGTATTTTTCTGAGTCACTGAATGTGGATCAATACCCTCCAAAGGAATTATATACAAACATTTCAAGAGATTTCTCTATGATGCCAATATATTAAAATATATTTCGTATTCCTGAAAACATGTGTTGAGCTTTTGTTTTTCCATTGAAAAAAAGAGGGGGACAAAGTACTAAAAGACCTTTAAAAAGTGAGGAGAGACTTTTTAGTTATTTTGGCATTGCAGGTGGAGAAAACATACATCAAAATGTAAAATATTTTCACTCTTATGCACTCATTTCTGTATCATTTATTCTAACCTAATTATATGTGATTTATGACCATTGCAACCTGTACCCCAGGAGGGATATTCAGCTTGAGAAGATAGTATTTGATGCTATGACAACTAGCAAGTACCTTATAAAGACATCTTTGCTGAAAATGTACAGTTGAGTTATTATACTTTAAAAAGAGAGAAAAGGTGCAATGGCAAAATTTTCCTCCATACATGAACACTCTAAATTAAAATAGAATATTTATAAACCTGGCAAAATAATTGACAAAACCCAGCCTCCACAACTGTGATATAAAGCCTAAGAAAACACATTGCCCCATACAGCTATATGAATACAAAAACTGCAGTTTCCTTAGCAAAGCTGCTGTCCTGTTTCAGATGTTACTGACTGTGACAGGATCAGGAGTCTATATGCTGTTTTTCTCACTTCATTAACAAATCAGAGGAGCCACTTATTTTATTGGATATGTCTGTTTTGTAGGGGTTTTAATTTGTTCACAAACAAGCAAAACAAATACAATCTCATTTTAGTACATAGAGCCATTACCAAATACCGTTAATTAGAAAGACAAAGTGGCTAGTTAGAAACACATTTTGCCTTCTTGTGGGGAAAAAAGATTTGTGTGGTTGGCTTCATGTTTATTTTCTCATTCAACATGGGAAAACTCATGTGGTCTCATATTTATTTCCCACCGTTACAATTACAACGTCCTTCCCCTGCTTGGTTAAACTTCTCAGCAACCTAACAGAACACTATCTTCTTTTTAGTGCCACTGTTTGAACAGCAGAAAACCGCAAATCCCCTGGGTGTGATAAAAAGACAGCAAATAAAAGATCAATATTTCCATGTTCTTGTAAGAAGTCACCTCCTCTTTATCAAGACTAAAATCCTCCTAACTATAACAATAAAATATTTGAAACTCATGTTTTGGAGCTGTGACTACTATGTCATAAAAAAGAGCAAAGAATCATTAATTGCATGGTGCCACTTTCCACCTGCTGACTACCTTTTGATCAGATCCTGCAGGTGTAAAGAGTCTCATTCCCATTCACTTCAGTAGAAATTTAGGATGCTCAGTACCCAGCAGCTTCTTACCTCTAGAACTGAACATTTTCATTGGCTATAAGATTTTTAGGGCTCGATCCAAAACCCACTGAACTCAATGGAAAGACTATGCCATTGGTTTCAGTGGGCTTTGGATCAGGCCTGTAGTCCAGAGTCAGACTCTGCAAGTCAAAATAGTGAGAAAACATGCTCCAGGTGCTTCCTATTTCCACTAGGAGGTGTAGCCCAGTGCCAAAGGTGAGAAAAGAAAGGCAGAGATATTTCCAAGAAGAAGAAAATTAGATAAAATTCAATAAATAGCTTCTAATCTTCTGCTCTCACATTGTCCATATCATGTTTAGTTTTGTTTTGAAACATGAAAGAGCATTTATTTTACCACTGAGTTTTTTGACTGTATCTTAAGAGGATTCACCTGTCTGTAATGATAAAACAAAACCATCATCACAAGCGATTAGTTCAAAAGTTCACAGTAAAAACCATCAAGCAGGAACCTCCAAAGAAAGACAGCTTGATCTGTCCAATATATCTGTGACACTGACAGACTGGTCAACTGGCGTGTGACCCATAACAGCTTATCAGGAGGCACTGAAATGGTAAACAGAAATATCTACAAGGAACGGCCACCAAAGCCATGTTAAGTAGACTTGAATCTTTGACATATTTGCCTGTATTGTTAGAGAATCAAGAATAGATGTTAAGTATATTTTGTCTGTGTTTACCTATATCTTATTAGAAGTTTAACAATGTGATCTAATTAATTTGTGGATGCTAAAATCCTGTAGCTGTCTTTTAATGATTCATGATTTTATTCTATTGACTCAAAAATGTAAGATACTGTAGGAACTAATATTATTTACATTGTATTCAGTTTAATTATCTGATATAGTGAACTATCTTAGTAATTTGAATGTCTATTGCTTAATGTATTGTCTGAGAAAGGACCTATTGAATAGACATCAAACTGTTGGCTCACTTTCATCAAAACCCTCCTACTGAAATTACATGTCAGCACCCAGCTTGCTTCAGCTATAAAGGAAACCCCAGGCCTGATCCTTTTTATCTCAGGTCTGCTTAAACTTTAACAGGGAAGGTCTAAGCCACAAGACTGAGGTCTCCGGGTTAACCCTGGATTTACCCTAGAATTCTCATGGAAGAATCTGAGCAAAATTCAAAACATCTGAACTGCCTATTGGACTATAATGTTTTAAATTCATTCCAGAAAGACTTTTACAAATCAGCAGATTCATCATCTCTTCTATGAAACTGACCTAAGGACTTTACACACATTTGTATGTATATTGATCTCTCTTAATTATATATAACTTTCTTTTTTCTTTTATTAATAAATCTTAGATTTAGTTAATAAGTGTGACACTCTGTACTTCGGGGGAACACCCTGCACCCCCATGTTTATCCTTATAATATGATTGTGTGGTATCCAATGCAAAGTTTGTCATGTCGGGTGTCTTCGGAAGGCTCATGATGCACTGAGCATTGTTGTTATAGTAATGTTATAGGTTGTAATTTCATGTATATAGTTATGAGGCTGAAAATGTGTCCTCATGGCTTAACACAAGCCCAGGCAAAACTCTCCAGGAGCAGAGGGGCAGTTCACACCTCATCAGGGCATGTATGGGACAAACCCAGCCCAGCCTCACAGGAAAAAAGGACACTGGCCTTGGCAGCAACAAAGGATCTGTTGGACTCTTGAGCGAGTCACCCCCTTTCCCTCGGGCTATTTGGGACTATGATGAGATAATGCTCACCTGACTCTGAAGGGGGGGGCGCAAAGCCAAAAGGGAAGAAAGAACATGATCAAAGGGAGAGATGTTTGCCATGCTCTTCCTCTCTCTTCCATCTCCATCTACAGACACCACCACCAGGCAACTGAAGCACTGAGCAAAGGGGAGAGCCTGGCTGAAGAGCAACCAGCCAGCCTGTTGTGAGAAGCATCTAAGTTTGTAAGGGCACTGAAAGAGTTAAGATCTGGTTAGAATGCATTTTGCTTTTACTTCATTTGACCAAATCTGACTTCTTGTGCTTTGACTTATAATCACTTAAAATCTATCTTTTTGTAGTTAATAAATCTGTTTGTTTATTCTACCTGAAGCAGTGTGTTTGGTTTGAAACATGTCAGAGACTCCCCTGGTACATATCAATTTCTTTGTTAAATTGACGAACTCATATAAGCTTGCAGCGTCCAGTGGGCATAACTGAACACTGCAAGATGGAGGTTCCTAGGGTTGTGTCTGGGACTGGAGGTATTGCTAGAGTAATTCGGTTGCACAATCCAAGCAGCAGCTGGCCGAAAGTGTTCACTCACATAGCTGGGAGAAGCTTACATGCTAGAGGCTGTGCGGAAACATCCTGGGAGTGGGGGTCCTCACAGCAGAGCAGGGTAAGGCTGGCTCCCAGAGTCAAGGATTGGAGTGACCTAGCAGATCACCAGTCCAGATAACACCAGGGGACCATGCTAATAAGGATTAGCTGTAAGCATCTATTTGGGTGAGATCTGAAATATTAATTGACCTGGTGGACACCATGGTCAGAATATCGATACGGTCTATCATAAAGAGAAATCTGTTTCTCTGCCACTGTCAATGTCTGATAAGTATAGCCATAGAACTCTTCAGAAATAGCACAATTTGTCATTAGCTGTATTAAAATTGGCTCTGTCTGGCTTGTGTCTGTGTGTGTGAAGCCTATGAAACATGAACCACATAAAACATTTGAAAATGCTTTTATTGTGATTTTGAATTATTTTTGATGGCAACATTTTTATCCTCCTAACAGAAGTTCAACATATTCCATAATCTGAATTCTTTCAAACTAGTTTTACCCATTTGGTACTATAGTATTTGCTGGCAGAATCCTTCAGTGGCAGGATACATCACTCATAGTTAGTTTGCCATCTCTCCTGCTAATGTATTGCATAGTCTGAATTATTGTATTTTCTGTATCAAATACTCACAAAGAATTGTGCTTTTTCTTCCTTTTCTCTTCTGCTTCTGACACTTACAAAGCATCTCTTACCCAAGTACATGGCATCCTTCAAACAGATTTACTAAAATTATACATTATATGGGATCATTTTATCTATCGCAAAAATGCAGCCACCCTTGGAGATGGCCATTTAGCAGCCACAGCAACACTAAACAATATTTTAGAATAGAGAGTGAAAAATAACAGATCCGGTTGGAACTGTAAGAAAAATTTCAGGTTAGAGTGTAATTACTCATTTTAAATGTGACAAGGACTCTAAGCACCTCCTGTGCTTGCCAAAAATGCCACTAGTGGACAGGGCCTCATCTCATCTGAAATATTGCATTTCTGACTGTGTACTAGTTTAAGGTCTTGGATTTAATACTGACTCAGAGAGAAGAGACTCAGTTTCAACACCATTTCCTGAAGCAACTCCATTTTTCTTAGATGTCTCTCATCTGACCTTGTATTATGAATGAGAGCTGTCAACAGGGCATTGAGCTGTGATATTTTCCTTACTGCTAGAGGTAGCACTAAGCAAATAACGTATAACAAATCCCTCATTTGGCCAATTCCGTACACAAATTGTCCATGAATAGAATAAATGTGAGTGTGACTTTCATTTTTCTAACATATCAAATATCTCTGGATTATCCTTGGCCTGTAGCTTGTTTCTGAGCAGTTCACTGTGATTATCTGAGAACCAAAATGCTTTGATTTTGAATGGGCACATAGGTCACATGGTATGGTTTTTGTCCCCGACTGAAATAAAGTGAATACAAAATAGGCATGGACACTGTCAGAGCAAATGTGTTTAAGAATTCAAATTAATACATAAAAACAATTTTTGCACAATATTTGCCCAGCTCTAAACAGGCCATACAAGGAACGTATCTTCCTTACTTCTAGAAGATGCAACCATCTCACCTCAAGCTATCATCTCACCAAAGATGACGTCTGTTACATATTCAGCATTCATTTTATTAGTGGGAATTTTGCAAAGGGAGTGAGTATGGCACATGCAGTGAAGTTATGCACTGCAGTTACCAAATCCTTTGTGGGGATTCAACAGTAGAATGTTGCCACTTTATACCCTAGCTGAGATTTTTTTTAATAAGAACAAAATTATGGCTGGGCAAAGGATGAAAGGGAATTCAGTGAAGTACCATATGAACCCAGTAAGCTCTTCACTCTTCCACCCATGTTATGCTCCTCTATGCTAATTCTCTCTGGAAAATCTAAGCAATTGATAATACAGAAACAAAATATTAATAACAATGTAATAACGTATGGAACTTTTTTCAGCAAGGCAACTAAGCAATTCACTTGCAAAGTTAGATGAATGGCCTGTAGCTTCTATTCCATAGTACAGGGGTTTCCAAATGTGGGCTGTGACACAGTGGCCCACCAGTGCATCCACAGGCAGAGTTTGGGGAGTGTTGTGAAGCAGACAAAGATGGAGCAGTGGCTGGCAATTGCCCCTGCCTAGGGCCAGAGGAGCCCAGTGCTGCCCCTGGTTGGCAGAGGATGAAGTGGGCGCTGCTGGGAAGTGGGCAAGGAGAACGGGAGGACCCTGAGAGGCTGAGGTTCCCAGGGAGGTTAGAGGAGGCTGGAGGGTTTGCAGTTTTCCCGCTTTGAGCCACTGCACCCAGTGATCTGTGGCTATCAAGCCCCCTGGAGTATCAGCCCTGCAGCCCTTCTGAGGGACTGGGGCTCAGTGGAGCCATTCTGTTTCTGCCTGGACAATGCCGTGATCAGGTCAGTCACAGGTAACAGTCAGGCCCAGCACTGGTGGCCCCCGAGCCCTTCCCTCGTCCCTGGGCAGCGGGTGCCTGTGAGGTGCACCAGGATCCTGGGTGGGTGACCGGAGCAAGGCTGCCAGGTGACAAGCTCAAGGCACTCAGCAGGCTGCTGAGATGGAAAGGTGTTGGCAGGGACTGGTTGTGCCACCTACCTGGCCCCTTCACCCTCTGACTGCCCCAGATCCCTGCTGAGACAAGGGGGCCACACACGCCCCATGGCGCCCCTCTCCCTGAGGAATGTGTGGCAGCCCAGGGAGGCCAGACTGTGTGCTCGGCAACCCCTTGCTTGATTTCCCATTTGATCAGCCTGAGGGGAAAATGGCCCACCTGCCTGGTGGGCAAGATGGGAGGGGACACTATCAAGCTGTATACATTGATATACAACTTAAAGGTTTGACCGCCCCACCAGACAGCTCAAGTCATGGCCTGTGCCCAGGCTGGTACCTCCCTTCCTTTACCGTCAATCTCCCCTCCCAGAAAGCAGCAGGAAGTGTTAATAGTGGGCCACAGTGCCTATTGCAGCTGCACCGGTGAGCCTCAGGGAAAATTGTTTGGGAACTCCATCTATAGTATATACTTTTCAGTTACTAACTTTTATTAAAGATAAACAGAATTGTTGACAATACAAATTATTTTCTTTTAAACTATTGAGAGAATAATAAATATTAAAAATATATACAGAATATAAAAATACAGCAGTTGCAGCCACGTGGTTAAATGTTAGAAAAGTGATATCTGTTTTTAACATTTCATCCCACATGGTGCATCTTTTGCTCCTGGGGGAATTTTGCACCAAAAAAATTAAAAATTCTGCACACAATATTTGAAAATTATACATATTTTATCTGTCAAAATAACACAATATAATCATGCCAGTTTCAATTATTTTGGTAATTTATTTCAAAATATCTGTCAGCAAATATGTCTGTAACAATACAGACCCAAAAATATTGTGGGTTTCTTTTTTTACAAATAGAGTCCTTACTAGGCATATTAATAAAGAACTTTGAGTAATTCATTTAAATGACAATACAGAACTGTATTTCATGCACCTGTCAAAAGCAGTGCAAGGGCTTGGGGGACTCAGGGGTAACTGAGGAAATAAGGGCGTGGGAAGAAGACTAGAAGTGAACCTGGAGGGTGTTGAGTGTGGGTGGGAGAGGGTTTTTGGGGGGGGCGGGGTGATGGGATTCTTAGGGAGTTGGGAAGACTTCCCCATAAGACCCTGGATGACCCCAAGCCTCTCCCATTCAGTCAGGCACATCTGCCCCCATTCCCGCACCCCCGCATCCCCATGGGTTTCTGCAGCCTCCTTCCCCCCATCCCCAGGCTCAACACTGTCACTCCACTAGCTCCTGAGCCCATGCCCCAGTCTCTTCCCCCCACTAGCCATTCTGAACCCCAGTCTGTGACACACACACCCCAGCAGCCCCGTGTGCCCCACTCTGTCCTAACCTGGCTCTGCAGGCAGGGTGCTGTGATGAACTTCTACTTCTGGAGGAATTCTGCAGCACTGGGCTAGAATTCCCCCCTCCCTCCCCATAGAAAATACATTCTGCCCCAGAAGTGCTGCAGTTCTGGTGCCACACCAGTGTCTGTTGGGCAAGAGGCAGAACAGCCAGCTGCATTCATGCAGCTGGCTGTTCTGGCATTATAGTGAGCTCTGGTGGGCAAAAGGCAGAACTGCAGCACTTCTGGAACAGAATGTATTTTCTGTGGGAAAATACAAAATTATGCGGGACGGATGAATTTTGCATGTCTGCAGATGTGCAGAATTCCCCCAGGAGCAATCTTTCCTCAAACATTTCAGTTGTTGCTATCCAGTCAATTATTCTGTTTCTTTTAATTCTCTTGTTCACCAGCATAGGTGAAAAGTTTAAGTTGAATGTTCATACAATAGCCTATATGACTGTGAATAGGCTGAGTCCCTACCCTGACTAGGACACATCACCTATGAACTAGGGCTTTATTCACCATTGCCCTGCAACATATGTAGTTAGTCATTTATACCAGTGCAAAGTGGATGTAAAAGGATACCATTCTGATTGGGCAGCCTTTTTTATACCCACTTTGCTCTCGTCTACATAACTGTACAAGGTGCACGTAAACCATGAGTAAACTGTGTCCAAGCTTACCCCCTTTCCCTTCCTGCTGATCCCTTCCTATGGCTGGGCTTTATTGGTAACTCAAAAAGAATAGCTCTGTACACTTCAGTCTGAGCTTACTCTCCAGGCTTGACTGCTCATAGCATTTCCCTCCAAAAACTCCTGTTCTGGATTCTCTGGTCCACCAAGTTTATTTTGAGCCTACCCACTTTAAAACCTTGTACACAGCCATAACCGTTTAACACCATGGATCCTTTACAGAGGCAGAGTGGTATTAAAAGACCCTAGGGTAAAATGAGAATGAGGCTCCATTGACTTTAATGGAGTTAGTGTGAGTTTATGCTGGTATAACTGAAAACAGAATTTGGGCTAAGTCCATTTTATCAAATTCTTTCCCCCTCCTCCCCCCCAATGTTAATGACTGATGCTGTTGCCAGAAAGTGAGCTCTAGAAACTGGAAGAAGAGTTCTGTGTGGCTCGAAAACTTGTCTCTCTCACCAACAGAAATTGGTCCAATAAAATAGATTACCTCACCCACTTTGTCTCTCTAATTCATATGTTTTTCATTTTCAAAAAGCATTATAAACTCTCCTCTGAGGGAGGTGGGGAAATGGAGAACCAGACAGATTCAGTGACTTGCCAATGACACACAGAGTTTTGGGTCAGGCCTAACATCAGATCTCAGCAGTTCCCTTTTCTCAGTCTTATGTTCAGACATCTCTCATTGCCTTTATTTCTCCATAGAATAGGTTCAGCAGGTCATTACTAGTGTCCGCCCATGCAAGCTTCCCCACAGATCCCCGCCAATGTGCTATAATCCAGAACTGGAGGAAACCAGGTTTGAGAGTGAAAGGATAATTCAATCTCCCAGCCCATGCAGGCCTTTGCTTCTCCACTGAGACTGGCAGGGGTACCACTTACTACCACTTCAACTAGTGGCTTTTTGTTTGTTTTTTAAGTGGAGACCTGCCTGATAGGAAGACACTCAGTCATCTCTCAGAAGAACACCAAGAAAACAGAAAACAGAATTAGGTTTTGGTCACTACTAGCTTGGGTCAAATCCACAGTAGTGACCAGAAATGAAAGGTTCTGTATACAATTTCATAAAACTTTTAAAATAAACATTGACGTTCCTTCTTAGTTCACTAGGCATTTAGTTTGGATTTTATAAGACAGTAATTATGTTATTTAAGTACTAGTTGATTGGTACGTGTTTACAAGAATATAACTAGTTGGTTAAAAATACACTGGTAGATTTAATAACAGTCACTGTAATCTAATACCACATAAGTATTAAACAGACATATTCAGGTTTAACAAATGTGTAAGAATTATGTACTAATTCTTAAAATACACCATTGATCTGGTACCTCATTAACTGAGGGACTGCTTAATTAAACACACATTAAAAGCACTTAAATTGTTACCAGTCCTGCTCCATAATTTATACAACCTCAATGGTGGTTTATTTTACAATGTTTACAGCTCCCCAGACACTTATCTAAAAGAAACATAACATTCAGTTCCCAGCTGTCTAACTTCAGTAGAAGTAAAGTGCACAATCACTCACTTTATGGCTTTCTCAGGCTACAATCCAAGGTACAAAATCTCATCCTGACATTATCTGAGGATTTCCTGTGAGGATAGCCATGAAATTGCAGCATCTAATTGAAGTCCAATATAAAACCTCCTGTATGACACACAGTTTAGTTCAAAAAGTGACAGCCTTAGAAGATATGCTATGGCGAATGGTGTGTTTTTTTCATGAAATATTTTTTTTAAATATTTTCTCTCATAATTTTGCAGAACACCCTTCCCTAGCCCAGTGGTTAAAGTACTTTCCTGGAAGGTGGAAGAGCTGTGTTCAAGACCCTGCTCTGAATCAGACATAGTGATGATTTAACCTTTAATCTCCCACATCCTGGGTGAGCATCCTAATCACTCAGCTATTAAGTAGAAAGCCCTGCTGGTGCGACCGGCAGGGGAATGTCCAGTTTGTGAATCCTGCCAGGACTTAGGTATGAATTAGGGCATCGAGCTGCTTGGTGATGTCAGAAATTAAGTGGCTTTCTACATGACCACTGGCAGAAATTTAGGTGCCGAGGGCCGATTATCACCAGAAATTTAAGTGCCTATTAAGGTGCCTAAAGGGTTAGGTGGCAGCTGAGTGGTTGTGTTGGTACTGGGGGGGTTGTGAATTCCGGTGGTGCCTAACTACTGGATGTAGGTGCCTAAATCACTCTGGTGAAACTAGCCCCAAATCCCAGCACGTATGGGGATTAATAATGAATAATTACTTACACCTAGTTCTTTGACAAACCTCCAACTACAGTATCTCTCCTTTTAAAACATTTACACTGATTCTAAACTGTTAGTGAATGGGACAGGTCATCTGATACTTCAAGCTTTCTAATTCTTCACAGTCTAAGCAACAACTCAATACAATAATTAGATGTACTGAAGATTCATGTTAGGACATTACAAGCAAAAACACAACTAATATTATCACAATTAGAAAAAGCATTTAACCCATTTGACTTCTCGCTCTTAAAGAGTGAGACTCAGTTACCAGGATTCTTACCAGGTCATCACCCACAGGAAATCCGTGGGAGGAGGACGGGGGGCTTAAGAACTTTGTGAGATTCATCTCAGAGTTTCCTGCACATGTTCCCTTCAGAAGGGGAGAGTCAGGAGGGCTGTGAAGGAGGAGAGGTCCTTAGTGGTGCAACCAGGGTATCCTTGACTATTTGGACAATGTGCCAAGCACCCCTGTCAGATGGGGAAGGGGCTGCTGCAGTCATTAGGTTATAGTAGTGGCTGTGTTTCCATGCCATGCTGTAAGGGCAAGGATTCATTCTTCCCATTTCCTGCTGAACTCCAACCTTGCACTAGGGTTCTGCCTTTAATACCTATGTCTGTCCAAAGCTATACTGGAAATAAAACGCAATTAGGATAACATTAATTCTGTAGTTGCTCATTCTTCTCTTCTAAAAGAGAATCTTTTCATTGAATTTAAGGCTACCCAGCCGGTCAAAATTACTTCAGTATCAGAGGAGGACCTATATGTTAACCAGTATAGCTATATGTTCTATGAGCACAAGTCCTCATTTACATAGGCTGATCAAACAGAGTAAGCCCTAGGGCAGGGGTCGGCAACGTTTGGCACGCGGCTCGCCAGGGTAAGCACCCTAGTGGGCCAGGCCAGTTTATTTACCTGCTGACGCGGCAGGTTTGGCCAATCGCGGCCCCCACTCGCCGCGGTTTGCCGTCCTGGGCTAGTGGGGGCGGCGGGAAGCGGCGCAGGTGAGGGATGTGCTGGCCACGGCTTCCTGCCGCCCCCATTGGCCCGGGACGGCAAACCGCGGCCAGTGGGGGCCGTGATCAGCCGAACCTGCCACGTCAGCAGGTAAATAAACTGGCCCGGCCCGCTACAGTGCTTACCCTGGTGAGCCGCGTGCCAAACGTTGCCGACCCCTGCCCTAGGGAGTTGTTAAGACCTAGGCAACCTGCCCATCCCTATATGCCTGATGTCGCTGAATGCCCATTTAACCTTACCAGCCTGAAGTCAACCACAGGAATGATTTTGCAGCCCTAAAAAACAACCTGTTCAGCTTTTATGGCAGAGCTAGCTCTGAGCTTGAAAGTAATGGGGAAACGCTGCAAAACTATCATCTGCATGAATGTTTTTTGGAAAAGCAGAATTTCAGGGCTTGTTAAACATTTCACAAATGTTAGGCACTACAACAAAAGAGACAAGAAAACAATTGTCTCATAGCTTGTTTGTTCTAAGAAATATTCTGAGAATAGAATATACCACCTGTAGCTAAAAACTTCAGTACAGATGGGCACCAACACTAATTATGTAACAGAATCTGGAAAGGATTAGTGCTACATAACAATCCTGCTGGGACACCAGAGAAGCAAAGAGATTTTTTTTTTTTAAATCTAAATGCAAAAATCCACTTGAAATGATTAGTCTCATTTCAAAAAACAAAACATTCCAACATCCACAACAATGGTAAAAATTAGCCTTTGTAATGTTTTGTTGGAGAAGGACTTTCTGCTCAGTCCACAATATATTTAATTAGCTCTTGCTTTCTTACAGTGACATGAGCTAATTACATAGACCTGATGCTGCCATTTGAATTTGGTTTCTTATTCATTTAAAGTTCTTTCAATGCTACAATGACAGTAGTTTAGCTACTTGGCAGGCTTTAGAATCCAACCCAATTAGATGCAGTTCTCCTACAAATTATTTTTAGATCTGTTTCATGCTATTTAATTATATCCACTATACTGCACAGTGGAAGAAAAATGTGCAACTATAGTGTGTAATATACTATCTATGGGAAAAATAATCAGTAGTGAAATTGCTGAATTGTAGCTAAATAGAGCCAAATTTACAACACAATTTGCTCTTCCTCCAAGTTGTGGAAAATTAGCTTTCACTGCTTTGCATAGTGTGGAATCCAAGTAGATTTATGTACACACTGTTGTTGTAGTTAAGTAGCTTTATCTCTAAGTAAGATTAATAGCACAGCTAAAAGCTTAATAGCCTTTGGAATTTTTTATTTCTACTAAAATGATTTGGTAAGCAAGCCTGAAAATATTCCTATGTAAATTTATTTGACTATGCTATATGATGATACCACACCATTAAAATAGGCACCAATATGGCCTGTAAATCTCAACTAAATTAATATCTCTCTCATTTCTAACTGCTTCTCCAACAGCTCCTTCTGGATGGCTCACCATCATGTAAAGATCAATGTGGCCAAAACTGATCTCACAATAAGAGGTGGCAGACTGCTCAGAGTCTGGGCCCACAGCTTCCAGGGACCACAGCTCTGGGGAAGCCCACCTGTGCTGTCACCCAGGTCCATAACCTAGGCATAAATAAATTTTGGCTCCTTCCTCTATGTTTCCCCCCACATCTAGGCCATGACCTTTTCTTTAGTTTACATTATATCTATCTAGATTATACATAGATATATATACATTCAATACCTTGTTACCCCCCCTCTCCTGATTGCCTCTTATGAACCCACCAGTTGAGAAACACTGTGGTCAGGTAAATGGTTCCACAGAGCCCTTGCTGGTGGCCCACAGAGAACTGGCTGCTTCTACGCTGCTGCCTCTCCTCCTTGTTACCAGCTGCAAATTACATTAACAAAGACAGTTTAAAGACATATAAAAAAATAGCAAAATCCCCACATTCATATGTGAGAGCCATGATCTTCAATTGTAACCAGAGGCCCTGTGACATCATTCATACTTCTTGGCAAAAGCAAAACTGATTAGAGAGGGCTTAACAAGAGGTCTGATTAAAACTAGATGTAACCTACGTAGAGGGGAGATAAGTCAATTTACTTACCAATTCTGTGCTATGGAATTTCTCTATCTGACTTAAAGTGTTAGAGAAACAAGGTAGGTGAGTAATATCTTTTATTGGACCAACTTCTGTTGGTGAGAGGGACAAGCTTTCAAGCTACACAGAGCTCTTCTTCAGGTCTGGAAAAGTTACTAAGAGTGTCAGAATTAAATACAAGATGCAACAGTTAGTTTAGCACAGTTAGTTATACTACATAACCCGTTGTGTCAGCATCCACACGAGTGAGGACTGACAAATTCAAATAAGAAGGGAAAAAACACTCGACAATGACTGTAGCTATTAGGCTCACACACCATCTTTTGTTCAGTGATGTAATACATTTCCTGAAGACATTTAGCCTCCAGTATGTGATTCATCATTGATGGTATTTTCCAGTCTCAATTCCACTGACTTCTGTAAAATGACAGGAATCTCTACTGATATCCAACCTGAAGATTCAGTCTGTGTTACCCCTGGCAGCTCTATCTTCTCCCTGCAGGGCTGGGCTTGAACTAACTGCTGCCAGTTTTGTACCTCAACAGGACTCACTACCGACTGGTCAGAAGCTTCCAACTTGTAACTACAAGGGTTTGTGTGTATGTGCAGAAATGTCTGCCCTTACAGAAGTCTTCCACACCAAATAGCTACTGACCATGGTTAACACCTTCCTGCACTCCCTTTAGTGTGCTGAAATAGCAACTACTGTGCTTCTTTGAAATCACGCAAGTGATATTGCCCCCTTGTCTGGGAATGTTTCAATATCAGAGAAAGTAGAAACAGCAGCTGTAACTACAGCAATAAGTGTTTTTGGCTTAACACCATGAAATAAGAAACAGAAAAGGGTGTTACGTAGATACAACCAGACAGTCTGGCCTGTGAAATACAGTCTCTGAACTACATAGTTAAGCATTTGAAAGATGGCTATTAATCACATTTAAAGGATTTTTGCACCCCCAATCGTCTACAGCCTAGAGAATGCAGTGAGTCCACAGAACTCACTGTGTGTGTAAGTAACTGGGGAAAACTGGTTTGGGAAGAGAGGTAGCTACCCTGACTCAGGGGGAACATATGTTAACACGCAAGGTCACCGGATCCAGGTGCTTGATGAGAAACTCACAGGGACAGCAGTGGAGAGTTGGTATCTGGACAGCAAAGGAGGCTGCCAGTCACCAGAAGGGTCACAATGGGGATTGCTTTCAAGAGATGTATTCTATACCTTTCTTTTTTGTCTATAATTAAACTGAAGGAGTCTGATATAGTTTAGCTTATGAGTAATGTGAATCTAGAGATGCTGAGAAAACAGCATCTTTGGTTTAAATTCCATTTTCTCTTTGGTTGGAATAAGTCTTGTTTTTTGGTTGAGATTATTGCTTTAAGTAATCTCTGAGGAGGGGTGCTGAAGGATAAAGAGTTTCTGGAACCCACACTAGCTTCGCAGTCTCATACAAGTGGCATGGACAGAGGTGTCTGCTCCCAATGAGCTCTGCTGTGACTTTACCCAGGGTACAATCTGTTCCCTCACTTCTCCACCATGGGGTGCCTTTTACACTGCTCTGCTGTGAGAGCAACCACTCCTAGTCTGCCCACACACAGCCTCCAGCAAGTCAGTCACTCCCAGCTGTATGAGTACTCTGAGTGCTATAGCCAGCCACCCATGAATTACACTGCAGAGAAACACCAGCAAACTCCCAGTTCCAGACTTTCCTGCAGAAATGTGCATCTTGTAGGGCTTAGCTCTCTTCTTCTGGACAAACTCATAGAAAATCTGTCATTTTATTAATAGAAAATGATATGCACAAATCCTGTTATCTCAAATGGAGTTCTCCAGACACTTCAATCCAAGCACTCTGGTTTACAATAAAACAAAAAAAACAAGTTGAATGACTACAGAAAGATAGCTTTTAAGTGATTACAAGCAATGAGGCATATGTGTCAGAACTGGTTACGAGAAAATAAAAGGCAAAACACAATTAATTTAACAAGCTAAATGTATTCAAGGCAAAGGTTTCTCTCCTGACATGCTTCAGCAGTCTTTTTGGCTGGAATCCTTTCAGCCATGGTCCCTCACCCAGTTCACTGTTAATTTCCTTGCTCTTCAGATGTTGTCAATACCATGGGCAGAGAGAAAGGGAGGAGTATTTTAGGGCATCTGTTACCCTTTCTTATAGTTCTTTTTCTTTAAAAATCACCTCCAGCTGAGCTTCAGGAGACACCCAGTCTGTGGGGTGGGAGCCTCCAGCTGTTTCTTTGCCAAAAAGTAGATTTTTCACTCACACCCTTCTCCCTGCTAGAGAATGGTGATTGTCCATTTGATTTTGTTGATCCCTGGCTGAGGTGTCAGTTTGCCTTTTGTCTCGGAGGAACTGGTTTGTGTCTGCTTTTCTAAACTTGGAACTTGTCTCGGCAATGTCATGCAGTAGAATCTAATAACTTTACATACAACGTTGTCACACATATTTTACCGGGACAATAATAATCAGCAAATTATGAATTTTCAAATGATACCTCACAAGCCATACTTTGTACAAGATTTATCATAGTCTTGTAAAAGGGGTGTACATAAAGTTACAGATTGTCACCCTCTGTTGCTGTTAGGCTGCAGCAAGCCCACACAACCGAGAGAAGTTGAAAAACCAAGGAGGAGAAGGGAGTTGGAAGGAAGAAATGTCACAGCCCTGGATTAAGGAAAGCATACATGTTCAGAACAGGTGCTTAAATCCCATTTAAATCAATGGGATTTAAACTATGTGTTTAAAGTTAAACACATGCTTAGCTGACTACCTGAATCAGGGACATTATCCGTAACACTGTCATTTTAAAATACAGTATTTTCATAAATGGTGTTTGCATGATAGCTGAAACATAAGATTTATTTTCTGATAGATTTTAATTGAATAGACAGTAGTATTGGCTGAGAGTAGAAAGGCATATGGCAGGCACATTAATAATACACCATACAAAGACATCAAGGAAAACTAACTACATAAGAATATCCTGCCCCACATAAATATGAACTTTCCATAGATATTTTTGGATTAAACTAGTATTGAATTTCTCCACATTTTTTTTTTTATAGCTTCACTGCCCTGTGACATGGAAACCAGCTTTGCTGCATCTAGTCTCCTGGACCCTTGCTCTCTCTGTACCGCAGCTTCTTTATGTTTCTCAGATCAGGTCCTCCTTTGAAAAGTGGTTCTTTGACAGTGCACTTTCCATCTCTTTCTCTAAAAGTCTATCTTTTGCTGGTAGAAAGCCCAGGCAGTAATTTGAATAACAAAAGGAAGTTGAACAGCGCCAAAGTGCAGGAGAATTCTTCAGTTTGGCTTTCACCTTTAAAAAACTGCTCTGAAAATGTCAAGTGACTTTTTAATTTATTATTGTAGTGTAGTTCCAGGGACACTGTAGTTATGGTAGAAGACACTCTTACATTCTAATCCCTCTGTATCAAGTAGGGCTGAACAAACCCTTATGCAAGCAAAGCTGGTGCTAGGCATAAGCAGATTAAGAATTGCTTACGGCCCCAAGCAGCTAAAGGGGCCCCCCTATTAATTATTAGTATGTGCTGTGTGAGGGCCCCAAAATATTCCTGCTTAGTGCCCCCAAAGGGCTATCACCAGCACTGTATGCAAGATCCATTTGCAGGGATTGACAATGGACCAATTCCTTCCGCTTCTCCTCAGAGTTAAGGCTCTATAGCTGAGGGTTGAAGAAGGCCTTTTGCCAGGAGAAAATAATTCATAAATATTATTTTTTGGTATTTCTGTCTTTCTATGTCAGCTATCCTGGGTAATTCATATTGTAAGCAGGGCTAGTTCCATCACCTGTTATTAAGAGTGCCTGACATTTCTCATAAGTCCTTGTTTGCAGTTCCTTATAATGTTTCTGAATTGTAACCATTTGGGCTGAAAATTTACAGGGCAGGTGTCTGCCTCAGGTAGATTTTAAAAAAATAATCAGCCAAAACAGTTCCGCCATTTCTGAGAACAAGGCCAGGAGAAATTATGTTGTTTTGCCCATATAAAAAAAAATCTGGGGACCTTTTCTTTTAACAGCTTAGCACCACCATGCTTTGGAGTAAGGACTTGAATTTTGCTGGGGGCGGGGTGGTGACCTGTATGTCAAGGATATGGCTTTTGCCATCCCTATGAAAATTCATCTAAATTAGACCAAATTACATAAGCCTTTGAAAAATTGCAGTATGCACATGCTCAGTGGAGACTTCTTCATTTTCAGCAGTTAAAATCTTCAAATATTCCATCCTTACTGAGCATGTTCAAACCCGTCACAGCTCCCAGTGCTGACCAGACTGCGCATGTGCCAGTCCAACAGATCAATTGAGCATGCTCTCTCCAGTTCAGGTCTACAGGGCCAAAGCCAGACCTTCCTTGTAATGGCTTCTCCCAGCTGATCCAGGATAGGGTGGGGGTAGGGCAGTGGCTCTCAACCTTTCTAGACCAGTGGTTCTCAAACTAGGGCTGCTGCTTGTTCAGGGAAAGCCCCTGGGGGGCCAGGCCGGTTTGTTTATCTGCCATGTCCACAGGTTCGGCCGATCGCAGCTCCCACTGGTCGCGGTTCACCACTCTAGGCCAATGGGGGCTGCAGGAAGTGGCGTGGGCCTAGGGATGTGCTGGACGCCGTTCCTGCAGCCCCCATTGGCCTGGAGTGGTGAACCGCGGGCAGTGGGAGCCGCGATCGGCTGAACCTGCAAACACGGCAGCTAAACAAACCGGCCCGGCCCACCAGGGGCTTTCCCTGAATAAGCGGCAGCCCTAGTTTGAGAACCACTGTTCTAGACTACTGTATCCCTTTCAGGAATCTGATTTGTCTTGCATATCCCCAAATTTCACCCAGGGGTGAAAGTAACTTAAAGGACTTACCGGTATGCCGGAGTCCTGAGCGGGGCAGGGCTTCAACTGGAAGAGGCGTGACCTCAACCAGAAGAGGCGGGCTCCGGCTGTGGCTGGGAGCCCCAGGGCCTTTAAATCACCACAGAGCTACCAGCTGCAAAGGTGGCTGGGAGCCCCAGGGCTCAGGGATGAATTAAAGAGCCTAAGGCTCTAGCCGCCGTGGAGCTCCGGGCCCTTTAAATCACTGCAGGAGCCCTGCCGCCGCTACCCTGGGGTGGCAGGGCTTGGGCTAGGGCTGGGGTAGTAGCGGCAGAGCTCCAGAGGCGATTTAAAGGGCCTGGGGTGCCAGCCGCTGTGGGGAGCCCCAGGCCCTTTAAATCGCCGCTGGAGCCCTGCCATGGCTGGGGTAGCGGGAGCTGGGCTCGGCGGGGATTTAAAGGGCCCGGGACTCCCTGCAGCGGCTGGAGTCCTGGGCCCTTTAAATCACCGCCGGAGAAGCCGGTCCGGTCCAGTCCGGCACGGTGTACCGGCTCTTGCCAGTATACCGTACCAGACCAGACCAGCTTACTTTCACCTCTGATTTCACCTCACTTAAAAACTACTAGCTTACAAAATCAAAAGTGTCATGGCATACAATTACTGAAAAATTGCTCACTTTCTCATTTTTACCATATAATAAAATAAATCAACTCTAATATAAACATTGTACTTATATTTCACTGTATAGTATATAGAGCAGTATAAACAAGTCATTGTCTGTATGAAATTTTAGTTTGTACTGACTTTGCTAATGCTTTTATGTACCCGGTTGTAAAATATCTAGGCAAATATCTTGATGATTTGATGTACCCCCCCTGTACATGTACCCCTGGTTGAGAACCACTGAGGTAGGGCACTGGAACTGAGAGCAGGGAACCTTTCTTTTCTGTGCTCTTAATGCCCCCACCTGCTGGGTTGAGCAAAGATAAGATAAAAAGCATCTAAAACTTATTATATAATTTTCACATTTAATTTTCTAAAAGAGCTAGAAGAACAAGTCAGAAACACAATCTTCATGTAATGAAGGCTCCTGTGTATTTTTAATATGTGTAAACTCAGAACAATAGTTAGTGCTTCTCTTGTAATAGAACTGTGCCCATATTTGGTTCATGCATTATAATGCTGTAATGTCCATTTCAGCCAAGGTTATTGTAACACTTCCAGACAAAAGGCATATCCAATGAATAAGACACTGGAATTAAAACAAACTTCCATAATATTCTGGATGATTCATTTGATGTAGAACATAAAATCTTCACATCATTAGAATCAATCTCATTTGTAAATTTCACTGTCACTGATAGTTCAAGGTCCATGAATATAAAGATAGGACTTTCCTTTCTTGCAGGTGCTCCGTTTATTGAAGTTAATGCTCTTTATTCCCTTGTACACTGCTGTTGCTTTGTACTGCTTTGGCCAGTTAAACCCAGGTGCATGGCTGTTTTGGGGCACCAGAGTGGCACAAAGCAGCTAGAGCAAACTAGTGAATTTGACCCACTATTTTTAAAGTCTCACAGTTGACTTATAAAGCCAAATCCTCTGATCCCACTGGAATAAATGGCAAACTCCCATGTACTTTATTGGGAAGAAGCTGACCATGTTAAGGGCTTGATTCTGCAAGGTGCTGAGTATCTTGGCCTTAATCCAGCAAAGCTCTTAAACATGTCATGTACTTTAAGCTGAATTATTTAAATGGGTTAAGTGTTTGTGCCTCTGGGTGGGACTGGGCAAGCAGCTCCCTGGTGACTGGAGACACCCCTACAAAGAAATATGTTGACTGTTGCTAGTCACTGTTCCAAACTGTGAGTGGGGTTTGGGAGTTGGGTGAAGTGGGATAGCCAAAGGACTGTTACCTGAGGGACACTATCTTCAGTGGGAGGAAAAAATATGAGATAGACTACAGCCAAAATTACTGGAAGGGGGAATATTTTACTCTTTATTTACATATGTATTCTGTTGCTGTGCTTTTCCAACTTTATGACTGTGTTCCCTTTCCCCTAACAAAGGTTTCTTTGTTTGTACACAGTCTTAAAGTGTTTGAAAGAATGGAAGTTCTGCCTGTTAAGGCAACCCAGGGAGGGTGCATTTAGTTTCCCCAGGCTTCTGGGTGGAGACTCAAGACCATTTAGTTCTTTGTCCATAACAGGTGCAGAAGGGTTATAACTGTTAGAATTAGTCCTGCACCAAGGGATGGACTAGATTCCCTAATTGGTCTTTCATCTATAATATCAATCACCCCCTGTTTTATGTGCGTATTGTGCACTAAAGCTGACAACTTTGTCTGATCGTTTGTCGTGGTGGGAATGTGATCCTTACATTATTATGCTTGTGAATAGGAAAAAACACTTTATCAGTCTGATGTTTTCTTTTAGTCTTTCAATGGCCAGCAGGTGAGATCATTACACACTTAGGAGATTTGCTGTGAAGTTTAGCAATAACTGCACTCTCATCTATTGAGTAAAAGAAAGATCTGGTAAGAATTTTTAATAACTCTGGCTGTGTTAATTACTCACACTACATTTGGTTATTGACTTTTACAGAATGTTGCCATTGTAAATATTTATATTGTAAGGTAAGTCTTGTGGTAATGCTGTTTATATTGAACATGCATTCATAAAAGTAATATTTACCATGTAAGAACAAGGATAACAGCCTTCAGGTGAAAGCTCTCTCAGGATTGCAAGGGGCATAAGAATTGTTCCTCACTGTGCCTGAGCCCTGAAAGTGTGACATCCCCTCCCTCACACAGGGTTGGATCGCCCACCCTCAGAGTAAAAACCCATGGGAAGGGACTGAGGGGAAGGAAAGCTCCATGAGGATATCCTTGCTGACTTTTACCTTGGTGGTTCCTTTGGAGGTTGGGGTTTGCCCCCCTATACAATGAGCCACTGAGCCCACTTTCAAGCTCTGCTGATGTGAGGACTGCAGGCTGTCAGCACAGAGGTATTATGCCTTGCAACTGCTCTGGAGCCTTGCCTTCATGTTTTCACTCCATGGAAATCAGCTGTCACAGGGTGCCCTTTAAAGAGGGTTTCATCACAGAGGAGACGCCATTGGAAAATTAATAGACGCCCTTAGCTGTATTATCTCTCCCAGGTAATCCCTGCAGTGGAAGTGGGGAAAAGATTTAGATAATGGCATAGAGAGTGCATTTATAAAATGTGTGGACAATACCAAACTGGGAGGGATTGCAAGTGCTTTGGAGGATAGTATTAAAATTCAAAATGATCTGGACAAACTGGAGAAATGGTCTGAAGTAAATAGGATGAAATTCAATAAGGTCAAATGCAAAGTACTCCACTTAGGAAGGAACAATCAGTTGCACACATCCAAAATGGGAAATGACTGCCTAGGAAGGAGTATTGCAGACAGGGATTGGGGGGGTCATAGTGGATCACAAGCTATGAGTGAACAGTGTAACAGTGTTGCAAAAAAAGCAAACATCATTCTGGGATGTATTAGCAGGACTGTTTTAAGTAAGATATGAGAAGTAATTCTTCTACTCTACTCCACACTGATTAGGCCTCAACTGGAATATTGTGTCCAGTTCTGGGCGCCACATTTCAGTAAAGATGTGGACAAACTGGAGAAAATCCAGAGAAGAGCAGCAAAAATGATTAAAGGGTCTAGAAAACATGACCTATGAGGGAAGATTATAAAAATTGAGTTTGTTTAGTCTGGAGAAGAGAAGACTGAGGGGGGACATAACAGTTTTCAAGTACATAAAAGATTGTTAGAAGGAGGAGAGAGAAAAATTGTTGTCTTTAATCTCAGAGGATAGGACGAACAAGGGGCTTAAATTGCAGCAAGGGCAGTTTAGGATGGACATTAGGAAAAACTTCCTAACTGTCAGGGTGGTTAAGCACTGGAATAAAATTCCTAGAGAGGTTGTGGAATCTCATTCATTAGAGATTTTTAAAAGCAGGTTAGACAAACACCTCCCAGGATGGTCTAGATAATACTTAGTCCTGCCATGAGTTCAGGGGACTGGACTAGAAGACCTCTTGAGGTCCCTTCCATTCCTACAATTCTGTTCTAGGATTCCCCCACCTCCATCCAACCATGAGCCTCCAACTCTTCCACTGCCACCCTGTGTTGTGGAGATGCACTCATGGGAGTCCTCTACAGGGTTAGGGCAAGGAAGAGCACTGCCATCAGGTTATATGAGTTGCCCCATCTACAGGGGATGGGCAAGATCTATGTGCAGAGGGAAGCAGGGAGGCATGATCTGTCCCCCTGTACGCATCCATGCAGGGGCAAAATAATAATTGCTACTTCTGTAAAATGCTATTATTTGCTCCAGTGAATATTTGGACACAAGAAGAAAAGTCATTCCAGTGATGGAAATTGCCAAAAACAATTATCTTGGGTGTGCGGGCCTCAGAGCTAATGAGAATTTAGATTTGCAATGAAGAAAGGTTAGAGGATAAACACAAATGAGTTTCAGATAAATTGCAATAAGGTTTACTAAGAATCCAAACTGTTTGGACCTTCCTCAGATTTTTCATAAGCTTTGAATTTCACTCATCCTTACTGGGGAATCACTAATGTTACATTTACACCAGATCTGAGATAAGACCAAGGCAGGTCAAGGAGGCCAATCTCGTAAATGAAGTGATATCATCTCTGATATTAAATATTCTAAATGAGTTTAATAAAATGTTAGTGTATTTTTTTCTATCTTCAATAGATAGAGTTGGTAGAAATTTTTCACGCCAATTTATGTATTTATTTTCAAATTACCTTCTTTGAAATAAGTTTTTGTGAAAAATGTTTGGGTTTTAAAATTTTCCAATAATTTCCCAAATAATATTAGAAAACAAAACAAACAAGTAGTCATTATTTATTTATTGGTTTGGTTTTTTGCAGGCTGTTTCTTATTTTGTTTTGTATTGTATTTTTCCCTCTTTTTTCCCTATCAATACGGAAAAGAGAGAGAAAGGGGAAAATGGGGGAGGGGAAGGTCACAAAAAATTCTTAAGTTTTTTTTATACACACTTTTGTGGAAAATGTTGGTTAAATGAAAAATTGCTCCTTCTTGAGACCTGCAGAATGAAAATTACTTCGTTAGAAAATTTTCACAATTTTTACCCCACTTTTTATCCAGATCCACCAATGGACTTCTACATGCAATAAGAAATGCAATCGATGCCTATTACATGCTGTAGAAGCTATTGCATGTCATAGACCACTACCTGGACAGCAAACATGAGGCCTAATCCTTGTGACCCAAAAACCCCTCAGTGCCAATTGGAAAGAAGGTTACAAGAATATCCTGCTTCACTAAAGAATGTCATATAAGGATCAAAGGAAAGACAGTGTCATGTTGGTTATGAATATCATTGTAAAAGGTATGTACTCCTTTTGGAGGGTTGCCAAGTTTCCAATTTCTCAAAACTGGACACTACAAAACTGACCCCCCTCCAACCATGTCTCTCCTGCTCTGTCCAGCAGCAGCTCTAAAGTGGAGTTCAAAGGGAGATATGGGGGCAGGAAGCGGGGGTGGGGGGGGGGGTTTCCTGCAGGCAGTGTAGGTTCCCCAGAGGTGGGTCTGACTCGGGCCCGGAAGCAGCCCATGTAGGGGAAGAAGAAGTGTCTCTCCCCAGCCTGGCTGAGACTCCTCCAGCTCTGCCCCTTCCCGGGTCTGGGGCTAGCACTCAGGATTAAAGGGGCCTTGGGCTGGCTGGGGGTTGGGGGCAACAATAGAATTGCGGTAACCAGACTTTTGGTGTCTGGTCAATACTTCTGACTGGAGACTGTACAGGTCCCCGTAAATCCGGACTTTCCGGTTGAAAACTAGACACCTGGCAACCCTATGCTACTGTAAGAACCTATGTATAGATAGTAGTAATATGTTCTTATCATTTGTGTCAAGGTGTTTACACCCAGCAGAGGTGAAAAATAGATTTCAGCCAGACCAGAGATGTTTATCTATCTGTCTTTTGAAATATAAACTGAGTATTGTCTCATTCTGTCACCAGTCTGAGCTAAATGCAGACGGGGTGAAAGTAACTTAAAGAACTTACCAGTATGCAGGGAAGCCAGGATCCTGGGCAAGGGGTGTGTGTGGGGGTGCTAAGCTGTGGGCCCCTGGAAGGGGCGGGGTCTCATGCAGAAGGGGTGGGGCTGGGGTCAGACTCTCCCAACCAGCTATGCAGCACTCCTTGGCCCATGCTGCTCAGGGCTCTGGCATAATATAAAGGGCCTGGGGCTCCGGCCACTGCCGGGAGCCCTCAGCCCTTTTAAATCACCAGGCCCCACGGCAGCTGCCCCCTTTTGTCCCCCTCATCAGGGGCCCTGCCAGTATGGTGCTTAAAGCGCTGCCGCGGCAGCGCTTTAATGTCGTCTGTGTATCAGCCCGTACCACCGTCCACTTTCTTACTGGTATGCTGTACCGGCCTGTACCAGCTTACTTTCACTTCTCAATGCAGATGAAGGATTGTGAGATTTAACAGGAAGACAAGACCAGCAGTGGGAAAAGAGCCTTATCTTGGGTGCACAGTCAAAGGTTTATTGGACTATAACTCGGGGACAAGGAAAGCATCCTGTTGTCTGCATCTAGGAAATAAACAGACATCATGTTTACATTCGTGAAAATAGGATCACAACCAACCTTGGTTGGAAACACTGTAAAAGGCTTTGGGTGAGATAAGGCTGCTTTAGACAGGAGGTTAGCCTGATACATTTAGTCTCTAGAAAGCATGTATTGATTTTGTTTGATATGTAACCATTTTTGTTTCCAATATTCTTGCTCTCACGAATCTTTGTATCTCTCTTCTTTGTTAATAAACGTATTCTTGTTTTCACTACAGATATATCCACATGCTGGGGTGTTAAGCAAAGCAGTATTCATGAGTTGAATCATACAAGCTGGTCAGAACCCTGTCCCTTTGAGAACAGCTGACCTGGTAATTTTGTGAGTATTCAGTGGATAAGGGGCTGGACACTACAGGGCCTCAGGAACTGGGGTGCACTTCTTGTTAACCTGCAAGGCAAAATGAGGGCTGGCGTACCCCAGAGAAGATTGTTAGGGTGGCTAACAGGCTGGAGGTGTCAGTGAGCTGACACCCAATTAAGCACAAGCAAGTGTCTCTCTTGCTGGAGGCAGGGGAGGGTAACAAGGTGACTCACAGTCCTGGGCACCCTAAGAACTGCTGCACACCTCCTGCATGGGACTGTGCACCCTCAATTCATATTTATACCAAAGGGAACTAAGGACAATCAGCTCCTCTTAGAGCTGGCCTCAGTGAGCACTACTAACTTTGGAGAAAACCTTTCAACCTATCAATTGGTTCCCTAAAAGAAAATGATCACAAAACGGAGGCTTAGTGGCTCAGGAAAGAAGAAACGTGGACAGAAGAATGAAGAATTAAACTTTCATAACATGAGCCTGGGAGCTTAAATTCATAACTTTGTTAGACACTAAAAATTACAGATGTAATAAAGACACTGGATTTATGGCTCATTACAACAATCTATAGCCCACTAACCCTCCTTTGACTTTGTCCTATGGCTGCAGACGTGTTAACTCCCCACTTCACCTTGAATGGTCTCTTACAACGTGTTAACTCTTAATGCTAAACAATTTGTTCCATCTTGTATTTAACTGCGACTCTCTGAGTTCATTTCCCGGACCCAAAGAAGAGTTCTGTGTAAGCTCGACAGCTTGTCTTTTTCACCAGCAGAAGTTGGTCCGATAAAAGATATTACCTCACCCACCTGGTCTCTCTAATATCCTGGAACCAACCTGGCTCCAATAACACAGCAAATATTTTATATGTAAGTCTAGGCTTTATGAAGTGTTAGGGCAATCAGAGAGATAACAGATGGTGGAGACAGTTTACTTAAACCTGCAAGAGTTTTGGCCTGTGTGATATCTCTGGGCTCAAAACTGCTTAAGCCTCATGAGTCATCACTGAAGCAGAGAATGTGATGAGTCATCAGAGGCAATTACCTGCTGGGCTTGTGGTAGGTTCCATAACATTCAACCAGGGTTCAGCCCTCCCACAGACTAGGATCCAACCAGGTGATCCCAATGCAGGTTCCTAAAGGAAAGCAATCTCTCCAACATCACTTCCTTTCTGGGCATTCCCATTGCTAGTAGTTTCAACAGACAACGGCTTCTGCTCTAGCCAGTGCTCATTTCCATGTGAGCCAACTCCTGATCTGCTCCTGCCTCAGCCAGCTGCCTGGCCACTCTGACAGCTGGATATTCCAGATCTTTCTCTGGAAAAACTCTCGTTGGCTTTGATAGGAGTTTTGCATGAATAAGGACTGCAGGCAAAGATCCAGTGGGAAGAAAAGATTAACTTTGTCATGTTGTGATAGATTATAATAGAGAGGCAAGTAATAAAATGGTCTGGGAAGCTGCCAAGGCTGTAAGAAGGGGGGACTTTATGAATATTGCATCATCCAGGGGAAAAAAAGAAAAAAGCAATAACAAGATCAACTGACAGAGTGAGCATCTTTAGAAGCTCACCATAAAAATTATTGAATTACATTTCAGAGGTGATAGATAAACTGAATATTTCATCATATTTGAAAGTTGAAAATCCTCTTTGTTACTTTCTGTCCTGCAGATGTTTTATGAGAGAATGAATAAGATTATAGACTTCCACCTTATACATTTAAGGCAAAAAAGAAGTATTGAGAAAAGATAATAAAAAAACTTCATTTAGATGTTCCCTCCTTTGGAAACTAACAGAATGGAAAAAAGAGTTAATATTTTTAGGATTGTGGGATTATTACACATTACTTGCTCAATTCATTCTGTTGCCTTTAAATGCAGAAAAAGCATTTGACAAAGCTGAGTGGTCAGTTCTTAGTCAAGTAAACCTTTTTGAAAGGGCATCAAAGACACAGAAGGTCAAATGCATTTTTAAAAGTAGCTGCCTTGGACTTTTGTCCAAATATCAAAGGAACTAGAGCCTTTTAGAAGTTCAAAGCTGTTTTGAGAGTTACACTTTATTCTGCTCTTCACTGAACTCCTTACAAATATCTTAAGCAAAGAGAACTTGGCTCAACAGGAGTTCCAGAGCACATATATAAGTAAATCTTCAGGCCCATTTACTGTATAAAAGTTACTGTGTCAGGGCAATGAGTTATAAAAGGTGAATTTGATTGTGCTCGTGTAGATGGGCTCAAATCATATTGAATCCATAGAACCACATTATACCCCCAGTTTTTACAGGTCAGTAACACGGTTTTGTAACAATCACTATATAATTCAATATCATTAAGTCTCAGTCAGGCTGGCAGGAAATTGTGCCTTTATGGAGGTGGGTCATATAATGTGAAATTTGCTACTCCTGACATCAAGGATGTAACCTTCTAGAATGATGTCTTTTCGAAGGGGTATGGGGAAAATCCTGTTTATACTAGCAATCCGGATTTCCTCATTTGACTCAGGGGGTGGAGGAAATAAACACCGAGCCAAATTCTCTGCTGCTGTGCAGGACAGAGGGCACAAACCAGGTTGAGGAGATAGGGACAAATGTGGCTTTACACCACTGTGCACCACTTGAATTCTGCCTGAGCTGGGGTTCTTGTCGCTCCAATAACTTACCTACCATAGCCTCCCCATGGCTGCCTAGCAGCCTACCAATGACTGCATCCCAGATCACTCTGCATCCCCTCTAGTCCTTTCCTGCCCCCAGCATGTTCCCTGTAGCAAGGGTTGTGTGTGTGCTTGGGGGTGGGGTGCAGCTCCTGTGCGAAGGAAGTTTTTTCTTGGACTGTTGAGGCCTCTTCTTTACAGCCCCTATATGCTGCTGGAACAGTGTACAGTGGCTGAGTTGGGAGCCAGAATCAGGGTCATTTATTTCTTATCACTGGACCTGTTTGGGTCAGAAAGTTTAAGTTGGGGTTTATTTATTATGTTCTCATTTTATGTTTTTCAAGTTGTACAATGCCCTGAGCATGTTTGTGGGAGAAAGGCATCATTCATCCATTGTATTTATTATTATGTTCATTTTTGCTATTTTGCAGTCAAATGACTGTATATTCCTACATATATTTCGGCAAATTGCAAGTGGATTTAATGCATGCTCCATTCTAAATTTTGGGAATCCTGTCAACTCATTTACCCTTTGTGCACTTGCATGTATGCTTTTCAACTGCATATCTTTCAATATTGTTTCCTTCAGATATTGTCTATGGTATTATTTGCTCCTGGTGCTGCCTTGAGTAGTCAGTTCTATATAGTAACTGTTTCTTGGCTAACACCTGGTGTTTGGGACAGAGTCGCACTGTTCCAAAGGAAGGGAAGAGCAGAACTGTAGGAGTCTTGTGGAAGTTCCTTCAGACATTCTGCCTGGGCAGGTCTCAGGCAGCTGTTGGGCAGCTGCTTGGGGACAGCACACTCAGCATTCCTCTTATGGCTGGTATACGCTACCCCTAGCTCTTCTGAACAACATTGGAGAAGCAGAGACCCAAGTCATCTTGGAACAAGAAACATCACCAAGTACACATGTTGGTTGACATTTGGAGGAAAAACAGTGAAAATTTTCAAATTTTTGAAGTTGTTTCTGCTTTGCAGGGATTGCAACATTTTTTTGGGAGGAGATGTTGAATTTTTTCTTGACTTCTTTGTAATCAAAACTGGATTTTCAATACAAACTGTTGATAATCATTTAGATAAAGATTGATACAAAATTTAAAATGCTGTGAAAATGTAAAAAAAAATTGTGAATTCTTATGGTTTTGAGTAAAGGATTTTTTCAGTGAAAAATCTTCTGATTTGGAATATTTGGACCAGCTCTCCTAGGTACTATTCTGCCTGGCTTCTGTGTCTGTGTGTGCTGGGGAGAAATGAGGATCTCTGCAGCCAACTAGCACCCATGTGAGACAAAGCAGAAGATAGCTCTCTGTGAACAGCAATTCCATGTAAGTTCTTTTGTGCTCTGCATTTCCTTACATGTCAGTGGACACTCCCTTTGGTCAGCTCATCTCTTGTGTAGGTTTCCTTTGAGGAGGAGGACTGGGAAGTCAGATACGGAATGATCATTTTGTGAAAAAGTGGACACCAACGGGTGTTGTGGTGATTTTTGTCTGTGTGTGTGTGTGTGTGAGAGAGAGAGAGACAGACAGACAGACACAGAGTGAGTGAAAGAGAGAAAGAGAGACTTCATTTCAGAGAGTACTGATGGTCTGGTTTCAGCCACAAAGTTGTTGTTGGGACATTTAATGCACTGGAGAAGGACACCACATGTTGTGATAGGCATGTGTAGGATCCAGGGATCTTGAAAATTCTGGTGTAGCGTGTATTGGTCATTGTAGCAGTGGAGATATGTCTGTGGGTTTTACATCTGTTGTTATGGCAGGGTGTGGTGGGGCTTAATCCCCATCACCTGCAAATTAAAGCCAAAAGGCCAGAAAAGAGGGTCTGAGAAAGATTTCTTTCAGGGTGTAGTCCCATCAAGTATACGTTGTAATTTAATGATACCCAATAGAGGTTCCAGTGTGAGGTGCAACCATGCACGCCCCTGCCCAAGGCGAAGCACTGCCAGATGGTAACAAAGGCCAAAACCCCAGCACAGGGGTCACAGTTACTCTGATGGGATGAGTCACCGGCTATGTTTACAAAAATAGAGTGTGGGGCAGAGGGGCTTTTTATTTCCCCTCTCACAGGACAGTATGTCACAGAACCCAGTTGCCCGGGCTGTGTCCTCAAAAGCACAGGGCATCCCAATCCCTAGACATGGCAGCTCCTCTCTATCTGATATAACGTACTGAGGTGCTAGAGGAGACTTGATTCAGTGAAATAGTTTTTGGGGGTGTATGTAAAATATGTTGCACATTTTGTGTATTTAAAAGACTCCCCTATCCGCTTGTATGTCCGTATAAAGTCTCCTATCAGTTCACAAATTTGTCTCGTCTTCTGCTGGGATTCCCCGAATTGTACCCCCTTTCATGTAATCCATTTTAAATATAGTTTTGCTCCCTCTAATTGTTTACTTTTTACAATTTATTTTTATTACTCCTACTACTCTTAGCACTTCATCATTTACCTTTGTCAACATTGTGCAAATGGATGGACCCCAAGAAATCAGTTTCTACAGCCAGACACTCAGATGCCACAGAATATTCTCCAAGGAGGAAGTCCTTGATACACACCTTCACACACTTTAAACCACCTTCACCAAACAAGGATGCTCCACTAAAGAAGTAGATTGCATCATGGAATGGGCCACCCTAATACCCTGAGAGAACCTGCTTCAATACAGGAAAACCAAAGCCCTCTGATCTCACACCCCTAAATGTCACCTACCACCCCACACTGCAGCCCATGCAAGGTATCATCAAACAATTGCAACCCATACTTGATGGGAACCATATCCTGAAAGAAATCTTTTCTGGCCTTCAAACAACCCTCCTAGCCCCTCCAAACTCAGCACACACCAACTCAAAGCAACACCAGACCCTGCCAGAGCAACAGGTGCAAAACCTGCAGACATCTCTACTGCTACAATGATCAACACCCCCCACAACACACCTTTCAAGATCCATGGGTCCTACACATGCCTATCACAACCTCTGAGGTACCTCATCCAGTGCACTAATTGTTCCAATCTCAACTATGTGGGTGAAATGAGACGATCAGTACATTCTCGAATGAACTCACACACTAACTCACCACTAACCCTCCTTTGTCCTATGACTTCAGAGGTGTTAATTGCCCACTTCACCATGAATGGCATCTTAAATGTTAACTCCTTATGCTAAGCAATTTGTACCAACTTGGATTTAGCTGTAATACTCTGAGGGCTTGGCAACACTTGGGACTTCACAGCGCTGCCGTGCAGTGCTGCGGCGGCAGCACTGTGATGCACGAGTGTAGTCGTGCCGCCAGCGCTGCGAGAGAGCTCTCGCAGCGCTGTATGTACTCCACCTCTCCGAGGGGAGTAGCTTGCAGCGCTGCAAGAAAGCGTGCAGCGCTGCAGGCTCTGATTACACTGGCGCTTTACAGCGCTGCACTCGCTGCGCTCGGGGCGGTGTTTTTTCATATCCCTGAGCGCAGCAAGTTGCAGCGCTGTACAGCACCAGTGTAGCCAAAGCCTGAGAACCTTTCCCAGACCTGAAGCAGAGCTCTGTCTAAGCTCAAAAGCTTGTCTCTTTCACCAACAGAAGTGGTCCAATAAAAAAATATAACCTCACCCACTTTGTCTGTCATGTAAAATATTATGTTTCCCATTAGCTTTAATTCAAATAACCTACATCAGCTCTACACTAAGGGTATGTCTACACTAAGAAATTAGTTCAATTTTATAGAAGTCAATTTTTAGAAATCGATTTCATACAGTTGACTGCGTATGTCCACACTAAGCGCATTAAGTCGGCGGAGTGCATCCTCACTACCGTGGCTAGCATTGACTTACGGAACGGTGCACTGTGGGTAGCTATCCCACAGTTCCCGCAGTCTCCGCTGCCCATTGGAATTCTGGGTTAAGCTCCCAGTGCCTGATGGGGCAAAAACATTGTCGTGGGTGGTTTTGGGTACATATCATCAGTTGCCCCTCCCTCCGTGAAAGGAACAGCAGACAATCATTTCACGCCTTTTTTCCACGCAGATACCATACCATGGCAAGCGTGTAGCCCGCTCAGCTCAGCTCATCAACACCGCCGTTGTTGTGTCCTGGGTGCTTCCTGGGTGCTGCTGGCAGCAGACGGTGCAATAGGACTGCAAACCATCGTCGTCGTCATACACCACTTCCGCTGCAACTCTGCTTTCCTGCTCTCCTTCAGATGCCATACCATAGCAAGCGTGCAGCCTGCTCAACTCAGCTCACTGACACTGCTGCTGTTGTGTCCTGGGTGCTGCTGGCAGCAGACAGCACAGCAGGTCTGCAAACCATCATCATCCACCACTTCCGCTGCAACTCTGCTCTCCTGCTGTTGTAAATAAGCTCAGTCTCAATTGAGTAAATGATGACTGAGCTCAATAGAGTAAATTGCAACTCTGCTCTCCTGGTGCCATGAATCCAACTCGCAGGTCCTCTCGTCGTTCAGTTTAAATAACTATTCTTGTAGCATCCGTCGTCATTCACCAATTCCGCTGCAACTCTGCTCTGCTGATATTGCCTCGACAGTGAATTTCTCCGTGTTGTCTGTCATGGGCTCCCGGGTCCTTGGGAAATGTTGTCCACCTCTGCTTCCGCTGCAATTCTGCTCTCCTGGTGCCATGAATCCACCTCGCAGGTCCAATTGTCATTCGGTATAAATATCTATTCTCATGGCATCCGTCATCATCCTCTGATTCCACTGCAACTCTGCTTTCCTGCTCTCCTTCAGACGCCATACCACAGCAGGCATGGAGCCCGCTCAGCTCACCACTGCTGTTGTGAGCATTGCAAACATCTTGCACATTATCCTGCAGTATATGCAGAACCAGAACCTGCAAAAGCAGGCGAGGAGGCGACGACAGCGCGATCACAATAGTGATGAGGACATGGACACAGACTTCTCTCAAAGCACGGGCCCTGTCAATTTGGACATCATGGTGTTAATGGGGCAGGTTCATGCCATGGAACGCTGATTCTGGGCCCAGGAAACAAGCACAGACTGGTGGGACCACATAGTGTTGCAGGTCTGGGATGATTCCCAGTGGCTGCGAAACTTTTGCATGTTAAGGGCACTTTCATGGAACTTTGACTTGCTTTCCCCTGCCCTGAAGCACAAGAATACCAAGATGAGAGCAGCCCTCACAGTTGAGAAGCGAGTGGCGATAGCCCTCTGGAAGCTTGCAAAGCCGGACAGCTACCGGTCAGTCGGTAATCAATTTGGAGTGGGTAAATCTACTGTGTGGGCTGTTGTGATCTAAGTAGCTAACACAATCACTAAGCTGCTGCTATCAAGGGTACTGACTCTGGGAAATGTGCAGCTCATAGGGGATGGCTTTGCTGCAATGGGATCCCCTAACTGTGGTGGGGCAATAGACGGAATGCATATCCCTATCTTGGGACCAGACCACCTTGGCAGCCAGTACATAAACTGCAAGGGATACTTTTCAATGGTGCTGCAAGCACTGGTGGATCACAAGGGACGTTTCACCGACATCAACATGGGATGGCCGGGAAAGGTACATGATGCTCACATCTTCAGGAACTCTTGACTGTTTGAACAGCTGCAGGAAGGGACTTACTTCCCAGACCAGAAAATAATTGTTGGAGATGTTGAAATGCCTATAGTTATCCGTGGAGACCCAGCCTACCCCTTAATGCCATGGCTCATGAAACCATACACAGGCACCCTGGACAGTAGTAAGGAGCTGTTCAACTATAGGCTGAGCCAGTGCAGAATGGTGGTAGAATGTGCATTTGGATGTTTAAAAGCGCATTGGCGCAGTTTACTGACTCGATTAGACCTCAGCGAAACCAATATTCCAATTGTTATTGCCGCTTGCTGTGTGCTCCTCAATATCTGTGAGAGTAAGGGGGAGATGTTTATGGCGGGGTGGGAGGTTGAGGCAAATCGCCTGGCCGCTGATTACGTGCAGCCAGACACCAGGGCGATTAGAAGACCACACCAGGAAGTACTGCGTATCAGAGGAGCTTTGAAAACCAGTTTTGTGACTGGCCAGGCTATGGTGTGACAGTTCTGTTTGTTTCTCCTTGATGAAAACCCACCCCTTTGGTTCACTCTACTTCCCTGTATGCCAACTGCCCTCCCCACTTCAATCACCTCTTGCAGAGGCGGTGATTTAAAGGGCCCGGGGCTCCAGCTGCCACTACCACCCTAGGCCCCTTAAATAGTCCCTGGAGCCCTGCTGCCGGAGCCCTGGGGAGGTGGCGGTGGCTATTTTAAGGGCCGGGGCGGTAGTGGCTACCACAGCCCCGGATCCTTTAAATAGCCACTGGAACCCCGCCGCCACTACCCCAGGGCTTCGGGGACAATTTAAAGGGCCCAGGGCAGTACCTGCAGCAGGTGCCCCAGGCCCTTTAAATCGCCACCCAAGCCCCGCCGCTGCTTCCCCAGGGCTCCGGCAGCAGGGCTCTAATGACAGTTTAAAGGCCCCGCCGCTGCTGGGAACCCCAGGCCCTTTAAATTGCCACCAGGGGAAGCCGATCCGCCTTGGTACGCTGTACCAGGGCGTACCGGCTTACTTTCACCTCTGGGGGTGGGGGGACATAAACAACTACAGACCCACAGAATGGGGGGCATGATCAAATAAGTTTGAGTACCATTGGGATAGAGTATTCCCTTTAATAAACCCTCCCCTGAGGGATGACTGTCTGAACCGTGTGCTCTTCTGCATCTGTGGGCTTTCCCCTGGCCACACTGTAATGTGGGTGGTGTAGACATACCCTTAGGAGCTGACTTTTTAAACCCCTCAGTGTGCCCCATCATCTTGTCAAGGGATTAGAGATCAAAGGATAGCAGGAAAGAGTCTCATTAGTAAATTCTCGGCCTAACCTAGGAGGCTGCTTGGCTCAGCACGCAGCTCCAAACAAACCACACTATAAACTTCAATTTTAGTGTGAAGCTAGCCCTTAATAGAGTCTATTTTAGGGAAGAGTTCATTGAAGAATACATTGATTGTAGAATGTGTATGTATAAACAATAGTTATTTCAGTATTCCTAATGGACCCTCTGATTAAAATGTATTACCCATTTTCTCTTTAAATATCTTTTCCAATTGAAATGGAACACGCTCAGCAATTAAAATAACAAACCCTCTTACTTTTAAGTTATCTGTAGGGGGAAATGTCTGTGTGCTCTATTTATCACTGAGCGGGATATTCCCATTAATTTTAAAATGTGTTCCTCGGACACTAAACAATTCTGCATTGCATATATTTAACTGTTAAACTTTTCTTCCATATTTTACTACATGTGAACCCTTTAGTATTCAGCTATATAATTAGACTGATTCTCCCCTGCCTTGTACCTTGTGTATTTATCTACACCTGTACAAAGAGATAGCAAAATTAATGCAAATACTACAAAATCAGAATTTTTTAATATCACTTGCACCCACTTTATAGAAGTGACTTCATCATTTCACCATATGAAAGGTAGTGGAGAATCAGAGTTATCATTATTATTTAATTATGGCTGATTGTGATTGACCCTTATGCATGAATAAGAGCTGAACGTAAGACATCTCTGCCTTCTTGTGCGCCTGTGTAAGGAAGATCTTTCAAAACTGTAGCCACTGAGTTTACTTTACCTCCAGGGGTTCACATAGCTCCAAAGGCAGGGCAATGACGAGGTAGTGTCTTCAACTTCCTGTTTTACCTTAACAACTTTATCACTGGGACCGTCAATCAGCAATGATTTGTTATTTGCTCACCTCAGTGCACGGGGGCTCAGAACTGGGGCTTGTGAAGCAACTGTATGGATTCACCAGACAGTCCAGAACCTGGAGGAAGAGTAGGCCAGTTACAGGGACTACTGAAGCCTTCAGGCATAGAACCCAATAAGATGTTATGTTGTTTTCCCTGCTATAGAAAGTTGGATCTAAACCACTGATACTCAGACTGCAGCTCATGAACCGCAAGTGGCTCTTCAATGTGTCTCCTGCGGGTCTTTACCACACATATTAAAATACTATGTGATTTAATATTAACCAGTCTAAGTCTTGAACCAATCAGGATGATTTTACTATATTATTAACAAATTAATAATTTAGTGTAAGTTGATAACTTAGCTTATTTGCTGTGAGAATAATATAAAATATAATAGAAACAATGAATTCACACTACCGTGACTCTTTTGGGTAATGTTGATCACTAATTTGGCTGCTGAACCACTGAAGACTTAGGCCAGGTCTACACTAACCCCCTAATTCGAACTAAGGTATGCAACTTCAGCTACGTGAATAACGTAGCTGAAGTTCGAAGTACCTTAGTTCGAACTTACCTTGGTCCACACGCGGCAGGCAGGCTCCCCCGTCGACTCCGCGGTACTCCTCTCGTCTAGCTGGAGTACCGCAGTCGACGGCGAGCACTTCCGGGTTTGACTTATCGCGTCCAGACAAGACGCGATAAGTCGAACCCAGAAGTTCGATTGCTCGCCGCCGAACTACCAGGTAAGTGTAGATCTACCCTGAGTGTCACTGATCTCAAAAAAATAAGTTCACTGCAATATAGGTTTTTTTTTTTTTTTTTACCCTAAACAGAACCAGCAGTATCCATGGTTACCAAGAATAGTCTTTTAGAAAGACAGTATTCATCCTCTACTACCAACAGGTGGCTTTTAGATCCTTCTTGCTTGGAATTTTAGCATTCTCTTGGGAAACGAACACACCTTGTGTGATAGAACTCAGAGGCATAGGCCTCTCCTCTAGGGTAAACAATTTGTTTGACTGTTTAGTTACTAATTCATAAAAAAACAATAAAATTATATGTCAGGGGCAAAGATTGTAAATGAATAGCCAGATATATTACATATATGAAAACTGTTACCAATTCCCAAGCAAAAAACCTGTGGCAACTTTAGATTTTTTCATTAGGAATATACCTCCTCTGTTAATAAGCCCATCATCTCTATTTTAATGCTTTTTTATTAGTATTATGTAACTTGTTTTAAAACTAGGGAGACTACCACCATTTGTTATTTTTGAAAAGAAGTCTTAAAAAAAAAATCACACTTTAAATCATTTTCCATCGGCCGAGTCTTAAAAAAGTTTTCTGTTGAGAATAGACCTCAAATGTCATTTATGCATTATTTAACTAAAAAAGAAGCCATAGAACATAGCATGGTTGCTGAGTTATGAAAAACCAGAATTCTAGTTTTAGGGTACAATTTTTCAAAACTAAGCCCCATTTTCAAAACAGATTTAGGAGGTGAGGTCCCATTTTCTTTAAGTGAGACATAGGCCTGGTCCCCACTAAGCCCCCACTTCGGACTAAGGTACGCAAATTCAGCTATGTTAATAACGTAGCTGAATTCGAAGTACCTTAGTCCGAACTTACTGCGGGTCCAGGCACGGCAGGAAGGCTCCCCCGTCGATGCCGCGTACTCCTCTCAGCGAGCTGGAGTACCGGCGTCGACGGCGAGCACTTCCGGGATCGATCCGGGATCGATTTATCGCGTCTTAACCAGACGCGATAAATCGATCCCAGAACATCGATTGCCTGCCGCCGGACCCTCCGGTAAGTGAAGACGTACCCTTAGGCTGCTAACTGCATAAAATGCATTTTGAAAAATGTGACAGTCTCCTAAGTCACTTAGGTGTTAAGAATTTTATATTTAGAAACAGATATCTCTGCTTCCTTTAAAGGGAAACTAATGTAATGGGTCTAATGTAATTTATTTTTGTACAATGGCCCAGTGAATGCACTTGAGCACATGCTTAATATTAAATACACCTCTACCCCAATATAATACGACCCGATATAACACAAATTCAGATATAACGCGGTAAAGCGGGGGGGGGGGGGAGGCTGCGCACTCCGGTGGATCAAAGCAGGTTCGATATAACGCAGTTTCACCTATAATGCGGTAAGATTTTTTGGCTCCCGAGGACAGTGTTCTATCAAGGTAGAGGTGTATATATAGGCTTGGTAGAATTTGATTTTTTAAAATAATTTCAGCAGATTATATTGATGTTTATTTTTAAACTTTTTTCTATTTTTATCAATTGAAATTTTTACAATTGCACAAAATTATAGGGGGTCAGACAATTATTTAATGAGAGTAGACATTCAGATTCAAAAAGTTAAAGCTTTATAAACTTTAAAACACAAAGTGCCAACATATGTCAAAATTTTAGCTTTCAATCAAAACTCTAAGAAGTTGTCAATCAGTATTTTTCTTACTTTGTCTATCTGTACATTTTGTTTATTTTCAATGGAAATATTTTTCCACTGGACTGCATGCATACAATGAAATTAATGTTTATTGACATTTACCAATAAAATTTAATCCTTCCAAGCCTAAGTATATGAGTGATCCCACCTCTATTCAGCAAACTCTAACCACATGCTTGAATCCTATTAAAGTCAATGGTAGATTTGTGGAAGATATTTTTGGGTGATCATTTCCCAAGATAAAAGTTAATTACATTCATGTGGCTGCCACGAAAAGCAGTCAGTGCACTTTGTGGTGCCTTAAACTTAATGTCTGCTGTGATCTCTGCTTTCTATATGAAGCCCTTTTGACTGGCAAGTTCTTCCTTCATGGGGGAGAATGTACAGTAGATCCACATAGTTGATGTTATACAGCCTGCCCTATCTCACCTTTCACTACCTCATGCACTGGAATAAATGGACCTATGAGGAGCTGAGATATTCAGTGCTCAGAGTTTGCAGCTCTCCAGAACTGGACTCTCCAGTCCTGTCTCCTGGTTTCCATTGTAGAACCACAGCATTTTTTTCTGGGTTTGGCTTTCCATAGCCTGAGAAAACAGAGCAGATTTGGTCCAGTGTGAGATCTAGGGCTGTATTTGGTGCAAATGTAGAGGGGAGTGTGCAATATCTTAATTTTTTTTCTCTACAGTGTAGTTTTAGCTTATGGAGAATGAGAGGCTGAAATAAGGAGCAACACTTTGATTAGCTCATTCATTGAATGAACAGACAAAGATAGAAAGGTCACTTGGTGCTGCACAAAGATTGAACAGACACACAGACAATTTACAGTATGGCTTTCTAGACTACAGGAGAGAGCATTTAGTCATAGCTTCGTTTTTTCACATACAGTATAGGTTGGGACTTTTTCTATTCACACAGGCAGGAAATTCAAATACTTCCCTTACCTATTACATAGGTTTTTAGAAAATACAATTATGCCTCACTTCTATTCCCAAGGTTATAACACTAGTACTTCAAGTACACTGGTAGAACTTTCCCACCATATATTTCAGTGATTTTACTGCTAATAAAAGCTACAAGATCAGCAGTACTAGAGATTGAAACTTTGCTTTCAGGGATCATTAAACATCAGGCTTGGGTTCTGACTTCCAAATGTGTGGGATTAATCATTAAAGAGACATTTAAAGGAATGTCAGGTGCTCTGGGTCTTGAACGCAGGCCTGCAAGGCTACCAAGAGGGAGCCTAACCAAGTTGCAATGGCTGATGAGGGAACTGCTGCAAATACCCCACCAACAGGCATTATACCCACTTGTGTGTGGTCAAATCACTAAAAGCGGACTGCTGATTGGACACCACTGAGTATAAAGCTTCCTATTCCTTTCCCATCCCTGGTCTGAGCAATTAGTTGCTAGGCCGGTTGCTGCCTAAACGTCTGAGCTCAATTTTACAAATAGCATTAAGGGCCTAATTCAACCAAGTGCTAAACTGCTTTGATGAATAGGGATGGACTTAAATGTGCTTAAAGTTATATATCTACTTAAGTGTTGAGTTGAAATTTAAATTCTAGAAAAATAAAGGAAGGTGGTGATGATGCAGTGTGGTCATTTTATTAATGTTAGATTCATAGATTAAATGTAGTCCTGGAGATCATCTTGTCCATCAGTAAAGGATTGTTCCTTGCAGTACATTTTCTAGTGCATTCACCAGTCTAGTTGTACATGACTCAGATAATGGAGTTTCAATCATTTTCACAAGCTATTAGATCTCATTCTCATGTAATCAGCATACAATTTCCTTTTCATCCTTTTACACCTAGTTAAACATCCTTGTCCTATGTACTACTCTAAACAGTTCTGCTGCTTGCTTGGTGTGTGCACCCTTCAAACTCTTAAAAATGGTCATCATACCCCAGCTTTAGCTGTCACTTAGCTAAGTTACATTTATTTATATTTTTTAATATTTCCTGATAAAGCAATCGCACCTGCCACTTAATCATTTGTGTTGCTTTCACTGAGCTACTTTCAGTTGATGAACACCTCTGAAAAAATGACAATATTTCAAGTACAATCTCAACAAAGCTGTGTAAAATGGGACTATCACCTCCCTGTTCCATGGCATGATGCTTTTTTGTGGCCAGCTTGGAACAGCAGTGATGTTTTGTTGGTGTATAATATTTGCAAATTCATATCTTCTTTGACATCCACTATATCCTTTGCTTTTCAGGTATCTCGCAGTGAATCTCTGTTATGAATTATTTTTCTTCAGAGCTATGAGCTTGTTTTTGTCCAAAGAGAAATTCAATTTATTTGCTGTACATATTTCTAACTTCTCTACATCCTTTTCTACTATTTCTCTCTATTCACTGGTGTTCACATCATCTCTGAATTTAGTATAATCTTCATGTTTAATTAATGAGATACATACTCCCCCTATAAACTTCCCTGGCAAGTCTGCAGTTGATGCAGCTTGTATTGTGTGTAGATACTGTACTTAACAGCATCGATTGGAATCTGATGGCAGCTGGAAGTCTTTTGATCCCCAGGTGTAGTGGTACTGGGGTCACAGGCTGCAAAAGGCTGGCCTATGAATCAAGGGCTCCACGATGCCTGGGATGCCCCCTCCCTTTGTGAAAATAGCAGAGGGAACTTATGGGGGGATGGAGGACAGGGAGAAAGCAAGAAGAGACGAGCCAATCAGAAGCTCTGGGAGTCAACTCAAGAGGAGAAGCAGCTGGCTGGAACTATCCCAGATCTCCCTCGAGAGAGGGGATCAGAAGTTATCATGCACAGAGAGAGAAAGATCAGTAGTTTGCAGCATTTTGGCAAAACTACCATTCTAGTCTAAATTGTCTAATTCAGTGGTTTTCAACCTTTTTCATTTCCCCAATAAATTTTCAAATGAAAGTGCAGACCCCTTTGGAATTTTTAAACATAGTCTGTGGACCCCTGGGGGTCCACAGACACAGGTTGAAAACCACAGGTCTAGTTCTACCCTTCATTATATAACTTTAGTGGGGTTACATGGGTGTAAGTGAGGTAGAATTTGGTCCTAATAGGATACTTTGCATTTCTTTTAGAGCATCAATATAATCCGGAACGTGTGACTTGCTACACTTTTTATATTACACTTACAGAAATGTTCCTATGTCATGCAACTAGGAATTGTCTATAGTAGGCTTAACTAAAGAGATACCAACCATATTTGACAGCTCTCATAATCCTGGTCCCAAAATACATTATGATTTAAAAGAATACAATGCAAGGTGCTTGATTAGCATGAATACATTCGATTAATAATAGTATTCAGGCAGAAGTCAAGTTACTTGCTCACGTTCACAGAGAGCCAGTGACAATGACAGGAATGGAAATCAAGCCTCCTGATTTCCAGTCCTCTGCTTGATCCTGTAGGTCAAACTTGCTTCCCTTTTTCCAACTGACCCAGAGAGAAAGAGACCAGTCCCAGGTACCTTCCATCTAGCAATGCAGACTACCAATTATTATCTTACTGGCCTGCCATTCCTTCAAAGTGAAGCTGTTGTCGTTCTTTCACCAGTGCATGGCAAAATTACATGTTGAGCTCCCAATAGCAGATGTTGGAGTTTTGCATATTAATCATTCCCTTCCTCCTCCAGCCCAAACCAAGCAATGCTGAAAGAATAGTCTCCATTATACTGAGTCCCATCCTTTTTTCCTGGAATTTGACCTACATAATCTCTTTCCAGCAACTTTTTACACAAGGAGCTGATTTCCGTTCTCATTTATCTGTTAAGCCAGTGTGTTAAAGTTAATGGAGTTACTTTGGTTCTACACTGCTGTACCTGAGAGCTGAATTTGTCCCCAATATTTTTGCAAAATATTCTGTAAAATAGGACATGGAACGGAACTAATTCTGATAATCACAAGTGACTAAATTAGCATCTACCTGTTAGCATTAGGAAGGTTGGGAATTTAACATATTTTAACTCTCAAGCTTTTTGGTAAGATTTATCTTAGCTCTCTTGATCTAGTATGTAGGGTATTCTTTCTACTGAGGCTGCAAAGCACTTTTAAAAATAAAAAAATTGAAATCTTTGGAACAAGTGTGCACACCTAATGCAGTTTTGCCTTATTCTTCCCTAAACCTTCTACTCGGAGCTAAGCAGAAAAGCAACACACATTTTAAAAGCAGAATGAGATTTATATTTAACTAGTTTTGGGAATTGTTTACATGCCCTGTAAATCTTTTTTAGCAGCTTCTGATAACCTTTTCAGTTGTAAAAGATTATTGGTTGTAGTGAATGGTTTAATTAGTCTCAACCATTCAAACATCTGAGTCAGATTGTTAGTACTGACTGCTCTGATGCTTTCTTAATATGCTACTTTTAATGATCATTTTATTTGTGCTTCTAGTGCATACTTTTCATTACTTATGACACTGGTTCCAACAATGCATGTCAGGTTTTTTCTTCTAACAGAGCCAACAGTGAATTTTTCCTTTCCTCTAGCTGAAAATGTATTGTTTTAAAAAAATCCCATCTAAGCCCACATGAACCATTTTCTCCATAAACCCAGATCTCAAAAGAAAGCTGCTGGCATGGTTGCTAAACTCCCTTCACCATCTGTCTTGTTTATTTAACTAGTCATGGCTGAGGGATATGCTGCCTCAAAGTCCTCACTAAAGCTAATAGTATTAAGATATTAGTCATTATCACCTCGTATCTGTTCTACTAGCAGCTGATTTGATTAGTAAATTAAATGTACACAGTTTGTTTTTGTGTATACAATTTGAATGTTAGAATATTCCTGGGTTCATACTGCTACACTGCAACACAGCTACTGTTAGTGTGATTAGTAACATCTTGTGGTCTTCTACAGCTTGACTGTTCATTGTGTGAAGATGCATTTCCTTATGTTAGTTTGAAACCAGCTGCCTATTAATTTCATTGGGTGACCCCTGGTTCTTGTGTTATCTGAAGGAGTAAAATACACTTTCCTATTCACGTCCCGCCCCCCCCCACCATTCTCAACACTATCATATCCCTCCAATCATCTCTTTTCTAAGATTAACAGTCCCTAGTCTTTTTAATCTTTCCTCATATGGAAACTAGTCCAGACCCCTAATAATTTTTGTTGCCCTTCTCTGTACCTCTTCCAATTCTAAGATATCCTTTTTGAGATAAGGAGACCAGAACTGTACACAGTACTCAAGGTGTGAGCATACCATGGATTTATACAGTGGCATTATGCTATTTTATGGCTTATTATCCAGCCCTTTCCTAATGGTTCCTAACATTCTGTTAAGTATCAGAGGGGTAGCTGTGTTAGTCTGTATCCACGAAAACAATGAGGAGTCCAGTAACACCTTAAAGACTAACAGATTTATTTGGGCATAAGCTTTCCTGGGTAAAAAACCACTTCTTCAGATGCATGGAGTGAAAATTACAGATACAGGCATAAGTATACTGGAACATGAAGAGAAGGGAGTTACCTTACAAACGGAGAACCAATGATGACCAAGCCAATTCAATCAGGGTGGATGTGGTCCACTCCCAATAATTGATGAGGAGGTTTCAATACCAAGAGAGGGAAAATTGCTTTTGTAGTGAGCCAGCCACTCCCAGTCCCTATTCAAGCCCAAATTTGTTAAATTTGCAAATGAACTGTAGCTCTGCAATTTCTCTTTGAAGTCTGTTTTTGAAGTTTTTTTGTTTCAGGATGGCTACTTTTAAATCTGTTATTGAATGTCCATTGAAATGTTCTCCTACTGGCTTTTGTGTGTTACAGTTCCTGATGTCTGATTTGTGTCCATTTTTTCTTTTACATAGACACTGTCCAGTTTGGCCAATGTGCATGGCAGAGAGGCATTGCTGGCACATGATGGCATATATCACATTAGTAGATGTGCAGGTGAATAAGCCCCTGATTGCGTGGCTGATGTGGTTGGGTCCTCTGATGGTGTCGCTAGAGTAGATATGGGGACAGAGTAGGCAACAGGGTTTGTTACAGGGATTGGTTCCTGGGTTAGTGTTTCTGTGGTGTGGTGTGTAGTTGCTGGTGAGTATTTGCTTCAGGTTGGGGGGCTGTCTGTAAGTGAGGACTGGCCTGCCTCTCAAGCTCTGTGGGAGTGAAGGATCATTTTCCAGGATAGATTGCAGATCGTTGATGATGTGCTGGAGAGGTTTTAGCTGGGGGCTGTACGTGATGGCCACTGGTGTTCTGTTATTTTCCTTGTTGGGCCTGTCTTGTAGTAAGTGACTTCTGGGTACCCGTCTCGCTCTGTCAATCTGTTTCCTCACTTCCCCAGGTGGGTATTGTAATTTTAAGAATGCTTGATAGAGATCTTGCAGGTGTTTGTCTCTGTCTGAAGGATTGGAGCAAATGCGGTTGTATCTTAGGGCTTGGCTGTAGACAATGGATTGTGTGATATGTCCTGGGTGGAATTTGGAGGCATGTAGGTAAGTATAGTGGTCAGTAGGTTTACAGTATAGGGTGGTGTTTATGTGACCATCACTTATTTGCACTGTAGTGTCCAGGAAGTGGATCTCTTGTGTGGATTGGTCCAGGCTGAGGTTGATGGTGGGGTGGAAATTGTTGAAATCCAAGTGGAATTCTTCAAGGGCCTCCTTCCCGTGGGTCCATGTGATGAAGATGCCATCAATGTAGTGCAAGTAGAGGAGGGATGCTAGGGGAATGAGAGCTGAGGAAACGTTGTTCTAAGTCAGCCATGAAAATGTTGGCATACTGTGGGGCCATGCGGGTACCCATAGCAGTGCCGCTGATTTGAAGGTATAAGTTATCCCCAAATCTGAAATGGTTGTGGGTGAGGACAAAGTTACAAAGTTCAGCCACCAGTGTGCCGTGGCCTCATCAGGGATACTGTTCCTGACAGCTTGTAGTCCATCCTTGTGTGGAATATTGGTATAAAGAGCTTCTACATCCATGGTGGCCAGGATGGTGTTTTCAGGAAGATCACCAATGCATTGTAGTTTCCTCAGGAAGTCGGTGGTATCTCAAAGATAGGTAGGTAGCATAGAGTCTGAGGAGAGAGTCCAAATAGCCAGATAATCCCACTGTAAGAGTGCCAATGCCTGAGATGGGGCATCCAGGATTTCCAGATTTATGGATTTTGGGTAGCAGATAGAATACTCCCAGTCGGGGCTGTAGGGGCATGTCTGTGTAGATTTGTTCCCGTGCTGTAGCAGGGAGTTTGTTGAGCAGATGGTGTAGTTTCTTTTGGTACTCCTCAGTAGGATCGGAGGATAGTGGCCTGTAGAATGTGGTGTTGGAGAGTTTCCTGGCAGCCTCCTGTTCATAATCCAACCTGTTCATGATGAGTACAGCACCTCTTTTGTTAGCCGGTTCGATTATAATGTCAGAGTTGTTTCTGAGGCTGTGGATGGTGTTGTGTTCTATACGGCTGAGGTTATGGGGCAAGTGATGCTGTTTGTTCACAATTTCAGCCTGTGAACGTCTGTGGAAGCACTCTGTGTAGAAGTCCAGTCTGTCATTTCAACCGTCAAAAGGAGTCCACGCAGAATTCTTCTTCTTGTGGTGTTGGTAGGAAAGTTCCTGTGGGTCAGTGTGCTGTTCAGTGGCATGCTGAAAATATTCCTTGAGTCGGAGACGATGAAAGTAGGCTTCCAGATCACTGCAGAACTGTATCAGGTGCATGGGGGTGGTGGGGCAGAAAGAGAGTCCCCGAGATTCTGTTAGCTTTTTTGTCTGCCGCTGCACATTGAAGAGATGGATTCAGAGAACTATTCATGATGATTCCAACTTGTTCTTGAGTGGTAACATCTACTTTAGACCCCATCATTTTGTATTTATAGTTGAGATTATGTTTTCCAATGTGCATTACTTTGCACTTAACATTGAATTTCATCTGCCATTTTGTTGCCCACTCCCCCAATTTTGAGTGATCCCTTTGTAACTCTTCACAGTCAGCTTTGAACTTAACTATCTTGAGTAACTTTGTATCATCTTCAAATTTTGCCACTTCATTGTTCACCCACTTTTCCAGAACATTTATGAATATGTTGAACAGCACAGGTCCCCATACAGATCTGGAACTTGGGTCTAGCATTACATTACAGTACTAGCACTGTACTGTAGTTATATTTCTCTGTGGTATTTCTGACTCTACAATACATTGTTCAGCACAGAGTCTTGCAGTCCACTGGTCAACCTCTACGGGAGATTAGTTAGCTCCTCCCAATAAGAAGTAACTACAACTTTTAATTCCACATGACCAATGTTAATGTTCTACTTATAAAAATATTCTGTTCTTGATAGTGCGGCTGCTCTCAAGTCCAATGCTTATGTTCATAGATCAGGTGGAATAAATCCAATATGTACTTATGCAACCTGAGAGCTTAAAAGCCTGATGCAAAGTTTCTAAATTATAGGGAAGATTCCCAATTACTTCAACAGCCTTTGGATCAAGCCTTAAATGAACTACTGTGTATCGAGAGCTGGAAATTAACTTGAAACTTATCTACAGCAGATAATACACTGATGATAATTATATCATTTAGCATCCATATATCATTTTTCATCTTCAAAGCCTTTCCAAACTTTAAGTTGTTTATTCATTTCAATATCTGATATATACATCTACATTTTTTCACAGCTGCTAATGAGTTTATCTTTTACCTGTTTCTTCTAACAGAAATCTATACTGCTTCCATCCCAGCCTTTCCTGTATCTTTTTTTTTGTTCAGAGGTGTTGTCTAAAGTTTTAGAAAATACTCTCCAATATTTTTAAACTACTAAATGTGTTTTGAACATCAGCATTTCTAAAGCACAGATTAACAAAGTCTAAGACTTATTCATCTACATTTTCAAAGCAGTGTGGATGCCTTTAGGCACATGACTGTTGATTTTAATGAGTTGTCACACAGCTAAAATCCTTTGCAATGCTTTGAAAGTGTACGGGTTCATATAGCTTTTATCTTACATAGCAATGTCATTTAAATTGTCATTATATTTTTGTGTACTCCTTTCACAAGAATTATTAAAATTATCAACCAGAATTGAAAAATGAGACACAGGAGATGTACTTCCTTGTAGAAGATGTGGCAGATCTATTGCTTCTCTCTTCACCACACTCACTAATTTTTCAGACAGCCTGCCAATCCTTGTCTTCAAATGAACAAAGTCCTGAAAAGATTTGAGAGTCTGAATAATTATTTTTTTCAAACAAAAGTTTGGTTCATTTAATTTCTTTTGGAATACTACCAGCTACATTAGTAATAGCATAATCTTAAGCACGCCTACCTCACATTCCAACAGACTGTATTTAAAAAACAAAAGTGGCACAATGTAACTCAGGCATCAAACTATGCATTATAGCTTAATAATTGGATCTTTAATAAATGACAATTGACTCTGGGTTGGGTTTGGAATGCTACCAGTCTCTTAACCTTGCTCTGTGAATAGTCTGGACCTGTAGCCCTAGTGCATTACTGGACAAAGTAACTCTAAAGTCTGCTTTTTCCTCTTGTTCGTGAATTCGATGTGGTTGGATTCATATGGGGGGGGGTATCTTATTAGGAGATGGCCATGTCCATAGAATGCTGCCTGTCATATGTGGCCTCTGAGATCTTCACTTGTCTCCTGAAGTATTACTAAGGAAATGGGGTTCTCATTAGTGGCCCATTATATGGAGGACTTCTTGTTTATTTAGCCACATGACTGAGGATATTACCAGCATATTGGCAGGTTCAGTTTCAAGACACTGGCTGCAAGTTGAGTGTCCCATGAATGTAGTTCCTGAGAAGATAGAGGCTCTCCCAAAGACCACAGAATCTCTCAGCATCAATTTAGATATTTTTTGTTTTCAAGTCATATTGTCCACTGAACAAAGTAACCCTCTATGCAGAATTACTGCTCAAGGTATAGTGGCTGATAAGCTTATGCTGAGACAGCCTCTAAAGCAGGGCTGGCCTTACCATGAGGTGAGCTGAGGCGGCCGCCTCAGGTGCCAGACTATGTGTGTGGGGGTGGGGGCGCACCACTAGGACCCAGAGTGTAGAAAATTGTGTCTGCTGCTGGTGCATATCTATTCTCTCTGCTCTAGATTCACAGAGATGGTGGAGTGCTGTGCTGGAGGAAGGAGGGCACAAGAGACATAACAGGCAGGCAGGAGAAAAGATGAGAGGGAATAACCGAAGGCAACAGGAGCTGCAGGAAGAGAGGGGAGGAAGAGCCTCTTATGTACCTCTCTAGCACCCCCAGGAGCCTGGACTGATTAACACCAGCTTCTCAGGGAGCTTCCTGTTACCTGCTGCTTCCCTGAACCCACTTGAGGAAAACAGGTGGTCAACTGAAGTAGTAGGAGCCAGTTAGGCCGGTAAGAAACTGATATCTTCCCTTACTCAGGCCCTGCTACCAGCCTGCTTATTGTCCCCTTCAGTTGAGTGTTGAGAGCCACTATAGCTGGCACAGAACAGTAGTCATGACTGAAAGAAGAAAAACACCCTTCTGGGGCAGCATTCAGAAAAAGCAAGCAAGCAAAGGAAGCTTTTCTATCTAAGCAGGAAGGAGCTCTCCTGAGATAGACACAAATGTCACGGTGAGCCTTCAAGCCCCAGTGAGGATGTGAGTGGTGAGAAGGTGCCTGATATTCCAGTTAGTCAGAGTGTAGGTGACCTGGCAGCTACTTCAGCATCCATATCTCCATCTCATATGGATGTAACCATGCACATTCCTGAAGAAAAGTGTAGATCAGAGAAGAGTGTGGTGGAGGCGCAAGAAACAGCTGCTGCTGAGTTTAGTTCCTTAAGTCTAGATGATCCAGGACTGTGCACCCACTTGAGCAGTAGCCTGAGGGACTTCCTTGTACTGCATGGGCCACAGCAAGTGAAAAACTTCATGTTTCCCAAAGACAATGAAAATAGAAGTTTCCATCCAACACATTACTGGCGTGAAATCCCCAATGGTAACAAAGTGGAGAGGCCATGGCTTATGTACTCAAAAACCCAGAATGCTGCTTACTGTTTTTGTTGCAAATTCTTCCAGTCTAATATTCCAGACACATTGGGTTCTACAGGAACAAAGGACTGGAAAAATCTGGCCAGAAATCTGGCATGCCATGAGAAGGCAGCAAATCACCAGAGAGCATTCCATAAGTGGAAAGAGCTTGAGATGAGACTAAGGTTAAAGGCCACCATAGATGATCAGCATCAAGAGAAGATTGCATCAGAGTCTCTTTACTGGCAAAATGTTCTGAAAAGGCTCATTGTCATTGTGAGAATGCTTGCTACCCAAAACGTAGCACTGCGTGGCACTTCAGATCAGCTGTATGTGCCAAACAATGGAAACTTCCTTAAAATTGTGGAGCTGATGGCTGAGTTTATACTGTACTCCAGAAACATTTAAGAAGAGTCACCACCCAAGAAATGTACACACACCACTACCTTGGAAAAACAGTTCAAAATGAGTTACTGGCAACAAAAGTCAAACAGAAGTTTGTGGCAGATCTGAAGTCAGCAAGATATTACTCTGTTATTCTGGACTGCACACCTGACATCAGCCATGCAGAACAAGTGACTTTAATGGTGCATTTTGTAACAACAACAGAACCTAGTGAAAATTTCCCTGCAATGGTGACTGTCAGAGAGCATTTTCTAGAATTTATTGACATTGATGTTACTACAGGAGCTGGTATGACAAATGTGCTTCTTAAAAAGCTTGAAGATACAGGAATTGCGATAGCTGGCATGAGAGGTCAGGGCTACAATAATGGTGACAACATGAGAGGAAAGACCAGAGGAGTGCAGACACGGATCTGAGAATTAAACCCTCGAGATTTTTTTGTCCCATGCAGTTCTCATTCATTGAACTTGGTGGTCAGTGATGCAGCATCAGCTTCTAGTGAGGCTGCTGAATTTTGTAAATGTAATTCAAAGCGTCTATATATTTTTCTCTGCATCAACTCATCGATGGCAAATTTTGAAGCAACATCTGGGAACATCCTCTCTGATACTGAAACCACTGAGTGCCACATGATGGGAAAGTCAAAACTGAGGCAATAAAGCCTATAAAATACCAAATTGGGAAGATAGATGATGCCATAGTTGCCATTATGGAGGATAATGTTATGACAGGAACTGTTCGAGGGAGAACAGTGGCAGAGCAAAATGGAATCACCAGAAACATACATAACTTCAAATTTCTGTGTGGCTTAGTGTCGTGGCATAACATACTGTTTGAAATAAATGTAAGCAAGAGACTCCAAGATGTTGACCTTGATATATGTGGAGCAATGGAACAACTGGACAAAGCAAAGTCATACCTACAGTCTTACTGGTCAGATGAGGGATTTCAAAACATTCTGAAGAGTGTACAGAAGTTGGCAGAGGAACTTCACACTGAAGCTATTTTCCCACCCATTCAAGAATACAAGAGTCACTGAAGAAGACATTTTGATTACGAGGCATAATCCCATAAGAGACCCCAAACAACAATTCAAAGTTGAATTCTTTTACCAGGTGTTAGATTGTGCAATACAGTCAGTTGAAGAATGTTTCATGAAGCTCAAGGAACACAGCAGTATATTTGGGATGTTGTATGATATTCCAAAAACTCCTCTCTATACCTGAAGAAGACCTACACCAGCAATGCAGGGCATTAGAGACAGTGTTGACACATGATGACATGCGCAATATTAATGAGAGTAATTTAGGTGATAAACTGAAAGCCCTTTCAAGATACATTTCAGCTGGATCAACTGTTCTGGAATATATGTGCACTAATAAGATGACCACCCTCTTTCCAAATGTTTTTGTTGCTCTGCGCATACTTCTAACACTTCCTGTAACAGTTGCCAGTGGAAAATGCAGCTTCTCCAAGCTGAAGTTAATAAAAACACATCTTCGCTCCACAACAACACAGGACAGGCTGGTCGGCCTTGCAACCATCTCAGTAGAGCATGAGCTGGCCCAGATTGTGGACCTTCAGGAAGCAGTTCAAATCTTTGCAACCAAGAAGGCATGGAAAGCACCACTTCGATTATTCAAACAGATAAAAATGCCAGTGTTTACTATGCAGACAAGAAAAGTTACATTTGCTGTTCAGGTGTTTGAAAGTTAAGTGTTACTTAAAAATTTTGAACAAGGCATTTTAAGTTGTTAGTTCTCCTTTATTGGGGTAGGTAGCAGAGCAGTATCATGAGAGGAGTAGAACAGGAAGAAGGCAGAATTGAGACCTTTCAAAGTTTTGACCAAAGCGAGGGGGCATGGGGGCGTCAGTTGAGCTCCCCGCCTCAGGTGCCAAAATGTTGTGGGCCGGCCCTGCACTAAAGATTTTTGGCCTCCTCACCTTTGCTTCTGGAGTGACACTTGAATCTACCGTCTGTCACCAGCTCTACAGTGACATGACAAATAAGTTCAGATACTCAAGATCTCTCTGATCTGAGCAGTGATATGAATGTGCTGGTGAGTGCATGTCACTCCAACAGAGATGTGGCAATTTCCTGGCACAACAGTAACACTGGACTGCAGTTTGCAGGCCTGTTTAGGCCTTGGGGCTAGATGAACCTGTTTAGGTCTTGTACAATTAAGGCACATTATTATACAAGTATTGACGGGAAGAGGCCAGTGATGATAAAGGTCATTCTATCACTTCCTCATCCCCTTTCATCCATTGTCAGGACTTATTGGCCGGAGGGTTAATTTGTTTAATTTGAATTAAATAAACATGTGGTCTATTGTTCTTAGAAACATACCAGTTCAATGTCTGCTTAAGATCATTCTGGGTCTTACATATTTTTTACTTTTGTGCATATCTTGTTTTCACCTCATTCCCTTTCATTTTAATTGACCTATAAAGGCAGTTATAAAGTGATTATGTCACTTGCAGAATCTGTTTCAGTTCAGAAAGAAATTTGTCTCATTCTCCTATTAATGGATGTCATCCTTAATAAAATATAATAAACTGTACAAGGTATTCCAAGAGAAATGTCAAAATATGACTAAACTCTGAATCATTTATTTCAAGGGAACAATAGAGTGTATTTAAAAAGGTGATTGGAATTGTATAATCCGATCTTGATTTATGAGCAGGTCTGTATTTGAATTTTATTTGATGCCAGGACTGAAAGCTGTTATTTGCTAATATTTGCATAAAACTGACACTTTAAATTAAAATACATTTATTGAAAACATTAATTTATGATTTCGCTTTAAATTATGGAACATAAGGGGAAAATAAATGTTTAAAATAGTAAAGATTCTGTCTTGTTTATCAGACAGAGATTCCCATTTATGTCTAACATGATGTGTCACGTAGTGAATCCTTTAGGTGATTACATAGCCAGGTGACAAGACAAATTTCAATAAAATTTTTCAAAACTAGGGGCCTAAAATTAGGCTCCTACATTCATATTTTGGGCATATAAATAGAAGATTTACTATGTACTTGTACACGCAGGTTTGAAAACATTGCCTTAAATCATTTAAAATAGTAAAGAAATCAAAATTATTTTTAAAATCCTTTGTAGCAACAATATCTAAACATTATATAAATATTTAATTAAAGATTTTAAACTCCCACTTTCTTGAACTTAAGCTTTGTTGTTTGAATGAAGCTCTTTTTAAGATGGGGAGGAACTATTTCTGGCAGTAAAAAATTAAAAATTAAAACATACTATAGGATCTTACTCCATTTATTTTCAATTTCCATTCTGAGAGTTTGAATAGAGGCCCTTAAAGGTATCCTAACATATTTTAATGAATTGTAATTGTGTTTTTAATCTAGCTAGTCTTTTCCACACCAAAAGATTCCAAACCATTGGACAGACTCATACTGGATCTATGCAGCTGCTTCTGGAGCAGGAAGACAGTAATCCAGGCAGAGATCCAGAAAAGAAACGGCAATACAGGAGGAGGGGAAAAATTTGGCCAAGGACAAACAGGTAAATACTTGCTCTTACAAAAAGCACAACAAGCTCTTTAATGTCCACAGAGAAGACAGGATCTCATTTTTAAGGTCTCATTTGAAAGACCAGACAGTAAAGGGAATGGAATTCAATTTAATCTACCTCAGCAGGAAGAAAAGCTCTGTCGCACCTGCCATCCCAGGGAGTTTTTCATACCAGATGATAAGATTACTAAAACATCCCTGCTAGCTATTACACAAATTGAAAAACTAACAAGTCATTTGGGTGATTCCACATAAAGTGAGCCAGTCATGAACACATGAAGCTACACAACCTGCAATCAAACCACCATCCTTCTAGAATGATGACTGACAGTTTACTGACTGGGGCTGCAAGAACAATAGGAGAATTATTTGGTGTAATTTGAGAAACCATAATAGTGATTTTTGGTAATGTGATTTTAGGAAGCAATACACTAAGGACACCAAGAAAACAATCAGTGTATTAACTTAGTGTACAAAATGCAATTGGTTCTTCAGACCTGTCATCACTAGAACAAATAGGAGAGGTAAACCAGAGTATTGTAAATAGTTGTATGTTGATAAGTGTTCAGATAAAAAGAAACAAGAATACAAATCCTACATTCAAATTGAACCCAGATTATTTTGGTTTTGTTATGAAATAGCTCAAGATTGTGATTTTACAGACTTAGCAACACCACTTCTATAGGCAATTGAATCAATTAAAGTAAAACCAGTGATGCATTTGTTTTTAAACATCTTGTATTATATCCATTTTATTATTTGGGAGCCAGATGGTTTACTGGAAATGACCAACCTTTCCCTCATCTGGATTGCTAATATCATCACTGGCATCCTTACCAGAACAAGTCGGATATTATTTTTATTTATATTTGAGCTGTAGAACACAGTATTTAATGTCCAGTGTTCGGAGTTACCATTTGTACAATATACCAAGTCTCCTGAGGGAGAAGCATTACTAGAGATAAGAGATGTTTTCATCGATAAGGTCTCAGTTGTATAGCAATGTACTGCAGGTACTGTAGCAGTATAACCTGCTACCACTGCGGGACTCCTGGTATGGCTGTATCTGTTCTGGCCATTGGAGAATGCAGTACATTTGACTCCTATTAAGGAACTCCTAGCCCTGCAGATACACAGAGTTCAGGCAGCAGAGGAAGGAGACAGCAAAGGGTCTATGAGGCTATTTTAGATCACATGTATGTTCTTCCTATTGCCTCCCCTTCAATTTTCTAGACCCAGGAACACAAGAGTAAGGACTTTTGAGCCAGGTAGTCATGGATGTCAGGTAGGAAGGAGAAGAGTTATGAGAATGAGTTTTCTGAATCTGCACCACTCTTCTTTGGCCATGGCTTTAAAAGCCACAATCTGCCCTACAGTGTTAGGACTGATCGTTGGTATCTTCTTTTCTGGACAGAAGACCTGAAAGAAGCATTTTTTTCCTGTTCCCACTGTTTCATCTCCTCATACTTCCTTCAGAGAAGAGAAATAAATAGGCAGTTTCCTCAAGAAGTGTAAAGAGAATAAAATTGTAAGCTTCAATGCAGCCCCTAAAAAGTTCTGAAATAACATCATGATACCACAGGACAAAGGCATTCAATTTGAATTAAATATATCCAGAATTTTAAACTTCAGATTGTAAAATAAAGAATAAACCCAGCAGCTATTTTACATATCTACAGCCAATTATTTTGAAAACCATCATTCATGTTTACCAAAAATTACCAAGATTACTTAAATGTTATAAAGAGAAAGTGACAATGATCCTTCAAACATTTACACATGCATACTACAAGGCAGTTGAACTCCAGTGCAAGTGGGAGTGGACCTAGGTACAGGTACTTTTAAACAATGGAGCTAGATTCAGTCAATACAAATCAACAGCACTCCACTGACTTCAGTGAAGTCAATGCTGATTTCCCCCCACTATAGATTTTGGCCCTAGGTGTAAAAATCTCAAGCTCCTTGCACGCCTATTCCTTCATTCTTAAGAGTGCAGAGTGATAAAGGGCTGAGATGCAGGTGAAGAAGGGTATGTCTAAGGGGACACAGTCTTCAGTGCAGGGCTTGAGGTTCTCATCGACACATTCCCCTCTTGGGCCTTACTCTTTGCTACTAGACAGCAGTAACTTGGCAACCATATAGCAGCAATGCTGAATCAGGTTATTTTGAGAGTATACTTCTGCTTTTTATTTTTTACACTGCACTTATAGTCATCACACCCCATAGTTGCATTGTGAGGGACCATACAGTAGAACCTCAGAGCTACGAACACCAGAGTTATGGACTGACTGGTCGACCAGACACCATGTGAAACTGGAAGTGACCAATCAGGCAGCAGCCAACAGACACACACAGAAACAAATACTGTACTATGCCTGTCTTGCATCTTAAAGGTAATCACATCTAGGCTGCCTGTCCCCATCCCTCCCTTACCCTTACACCCACACACGGGGCAGCCACTTACCGCAAGATGCTGGGGCTGCCAGCCCAAGGCAGCCAGAGCCAGCAGATGAGGAGCAGCGCTGGGGGGGAGGGCGGCTGTGCTGCTTTCACAACCCCCACACAAGCTTGCAACATCATGCCAGCACTGAGCAGGGAACTCAGCTGCTTAAACCTGGCCTGGAGTGTTAGCTGCTGGATCTGGAAAATTTCAGAGTTATGGACAACCTCCATTCACGAGGTGTCCTTAACTCTGAGGTTCTACTGTACTTTAAATGAGACCTTCCTTTTCAAAAATGTTTTATTACAGGGTATGCCAGTATAAACAAAAATATGGGGCCACTGTGTCAATGATTTATTAAAGTGTATTGATCATTACATAAATCCACAGCTCCTTTTGCTATCTGTCAGCTACTATTATCCTTGAGCATATTTTGGAATGTGGGTGGGATCCATAAGCCTCTAAGGCTAAATCATGGTAATCTAAAAGGCCACATGATATGGAATGGGTCAGATAAAGAGAACCCCTCTATTCAGCACTGGTGAGGCCATATCTGGAGTACTGTGTCCAGTTTTGGGCCCCTCGCTATAGAAAGGATGTGGACAAATTGGAGAGAGTCCAGCGGAGGGCAATGAAAATGATTAGGGGCCTGGAGCACATGACTTACGGGGAGAGACTGAGGGAACTGGGCTCATTTAGCCTGCAGAAGAGAAGGGTGAGGGGGGATTTGATAGCAGCCTTCCACTACCTGAGGGGGTGCGGGTCCAAAAAGAATGGAGCTAGGCTGTTCTCAGTGGCAGCAGATGACAGAACAAGAAACAATGGTCTCAAGTTGCAGTGGGGGAGGTTTAGGTTGGATATTAGGAAAAACTATTTCACTAGGAGGGTGGTGAAGCACTGGAAGGGGTTACCTAGGGAAATGGTGGAATCTCCATTCTTAGAGGTTTTTAAGGCCCAGCTTGACAAAGCCCTGGCTGAGAAGATTTAGTTGGGGTTGGTCCTGCTTTGAGCAGGGGATTGGACTAGATGACCTCCTGAGGTCTCTTCCAACAGTAATCTTCTATGATTCTATGAACACCAGACTGAGTGAAAACAATGAGGATTCCAGTGGCACCTTAAAGACTAACAGATTTATTTGAGCATAAACTTTCGTGGGTAAAAAACCCACTTCCTCACATGCATGGAGTGAAAATTACAGATACAGACATAAATATATATTAGCACATGAAGAGAAGGGAGTTATCTTACAAGTGGAGAACCAATGTTGAAGGCCAATTTAGTCAGGGTGGATGTAGTCCACTCCCAATAATTGATGAGGAGGTGTCAATACCAAGAGAGGGAAAATTGCTTTTGTAGTGAGCCGCCATTCCCAGTACCTATTCAAGCCAAAATTGATGGCCTGAATGACACATCCTTGGCCATTCCTCACTGTCCTGTTCCAGACAACTTAGTGGATTGTGTGAGGTTTATTACGGCCACACCTTTAACAAAGGAGTGCTGTAAAGTGCATTTTCCCCAAAATTAGGGACCATGTTCAGTTACTCAGAGTGCCTGGCCATTACTGGAAGGAAGATGCATGTATGACTACAGGAAAAATCTGCCTCTGTGGCAGCTTTGATTCCCCCATCTTACGCACCCCCAGCTCCTGCCTCATATGTGTCTCCACATTTACTTCCATACATGTGCAGTAATTACTATTTTTATTTAAAAAGTAGCTGCTCCCCTCCTCAGTTTGGTGTCCCAAACTAGGTGTAAGGTGTCTAACTACTCTTTTGCCATACTATACCTCTCTCACTCCATGGAACAAACTCCAATTATGTAAAGAAAAGGTGTGAGCATGAAGAAGTGCAATAATTTATCCAGGTAGAACAAAACTTTCACATCTGTTATGCCTGCTTGCACATCTACTGTGGCACACTAATCCCCTATGTTCTCCATTCTGCTGTGTTCAGACTGATGTAGGATCAGATCTAAAATATAATGGTGGGTAGTCTTTTCTTTATGTGCAGTATCTGGATATTTAAGTTTTGCACTGTCTTTATATAACCTTGAGAGTATGCAAAATTCTGTTTTTCCTTATTTTTATGAAGATATTTTGTTCTTGGTAAGAGCTCAGCTGATGTTTATTCAGCTGTCAGAACTGTCATGGCATATATATTAAAAGAGAATCACCATGAGACCTCATTTTAAAAAATATTTTAAAATTTCCACTACAATCCCAGTGTTGATACATGAATCAAGTAAAAAAATATATTGTCACTTTTAATAAAGTTGTATTTGCAATTGGTACTCTCTGTAATAATCTGGTGTGTAAAAGCCTCATATATTCTCTCATTTTAAAAAAATGTCTCCAAGTGGTGTAAAGAAAATGTATTGTAATCATTAGGGAAAGTGTGAAAGGATCTTGTGGGGATCCTGATATTTTTAGGTACTCAGTAAAAGATAAAACGTTACTAAATGGTTATCAAAAAAATATGATGACTTTTAGATAAACCGGCCAGAGTAAATTTTAAGAACTGAAGAGTACCAGATATACTTGTTCATTAGCCTGTCCGTTTATAAGCGGACCCCCCAAAATGGATAGGTAAAAATGGCAAAAACTGTCTGTCTGACCCTTTCATAAGCCGACCCTATATTTCAGGGGTTGGAAAACTTTGGCTCCCGGCCAGTCAGGGTAAGCTGCTGGTGGGTTGGGACGTTTTGTTTACTTGGAGTGTCTGCCGGCATGGAGCCCCTCAGCTCTCTGTGCCACGGTTCACTGTTCCCAGCCAATGGGAGCTGCGGGAATGGTGAACCGCGGTCACAGGGAGCTGAGGGGCTCCATGCCGGCAGACACTCCAAGTAAACAAAACAACAATGTATTAGATATTCAATTCAATGATTCCATAGAGTTTAAAATCATCAAATTTTGGTGTAGACCCGTTTATAAGCTGACCACCGCTCTTTGATGCATCACTTTTTTACCAAAAATATTCGGCTTATGAACGAGTATATATGGTAATTGTTTTCTATATGAATTTAAAATAGAAGTGCAAAATAGTAAATAAGTATATGCAGGATAAAGAAAGTGATCTAAGAGCACATGTGAAAAATTATTTCTGAAAAATTAGATTCTTTCTGCACTTGGAAAATAAAGAATTTGCTCACCAGAATTACTTCAGTGTATACACAACGGGCTGAAGTTCAAAAGATTCAGATAATGAGTAACTAACTTTCTTTAGGTACTGAGTAAAAATTTCAAAAGCACTTAAGTGAAAGTCAAGGGGACTTAACCTCCTAAATTACTTAGGTGCTTTGGAAAATGCCCTGTATATTCAAATAGATAGGGAAGAATTTTTAAGAGCTCAGCATCCACATCTGGGGCTATATTTTCAAAACAGCTCAACATCCATTTAGGCACCAGAGTAAGCTGGCAAATTTTCAAGAGTTCAGCGTATTGGGTGCTGAGCCCTTCTGAAAATCTGGCAAAAAGTGTCACAATGGGACACTTTGCTGGGTGCTGAAATATTTTGAAAATCTGGCCACAACATGAGTCCTCAGAGAGTGCCAGAAGGAGAAACTTTTCAGCCTTCGAAGTTTAGATCTGGACAGCTACTGAGTTTTTTTCTGATTGGCTGCAGTGTGTTCCATTCCAACCCGGAGATTTAGGGAGAGAAGATGGGCACCTGAGACATTGGAAAGCAAGAGATAAGTGGTGGAGAATAGGCCAAGGTTAGCAGCAACTGGAAGGGGCAGGGATAGATGGGTGAACAGTGGACAGAGATACTTTATATTTCAACTTGGCAGAATTAGATTTTTTTATAATTTCAATGAATAATATTGATGTTTTTAAGCATTTTTTTATTTTTATCAATTTCCATTTTCACAGTTGCAGGAAACTATGAGGGGATCAGGCAAAGGAGGGGCCAGACAATAATTAGGTACAGGAGACACAGATTCAAAAAGTTAAAGCTTTATAACTGTAAAAAAACTTCAAACAATGTGTCAATTTTATCCTTAAATTAAATTCTAATAGAAATGCTGCTTGACAATTTCTCACTTTGCCAGTCTGTACATTTCTATTATTATGGATGGAAATATATTTCCCTCAGTTGTGTGGGTGCACAGTGAAATATATCTTTATCGACATTCACTAATAAGAATCTAAGCCTTCCAAGCCTATTTATATATACACTAAAAAATTAGGAACTAATAGTGATGAGTTAGGGGGACATTGGGGACAGGTTCACTAAAAAGATGATATTTGCCAACCATCAATTCCATCACTTTATTAATATGTTGTATCCCTTTTCCATACCCTTTGTCATTTTACATTGTAAGAACTTCAGGGCAGGGACTGTCTTCCTGTTTGATAGCATAGGGCCACAATAAGACCCTACTTCAGACTGGGGGCTTTGGATAAGATGACCAGACAGCAAGTGTGAAAAATCGGGACGGGGGTAATAGGAGCCTATATAAGAAAAAGACCCAAAAATCGGGACTGTCCCTATAAAATTAGGACATCTGGTCACCCTAGCTTTGGATGCTACCCCAACAGAAATGCTAATGATAAACTGGATATTTGCCACCCCAGTAAAAACAGGCTGCAATACTCTATTAAATCAAAGTTGGAGAAAGAGTAAAAGGAAAGAAACCCCTTGCAGTAATATCTATAATATATCTGCAATATATACTGCTTCCAATATACTACTGAATTCTTTAAGACTGACAACAAATTTAGCCTCCCAAGTCCTGTAATACGAATGAGCTATTTTCAAATGCCAGCCAGTTACTGTTAGACAATGGAAGATTTCTTATTGTCATGGATAAGCACTTTCAGAAAAATAATATCTGTCCAAATCAATTTGAAATACAAGGAGGCTAGAACTTTATACTTCAGAAGTATGAGTGACATTGGAAGACTAGGTGCCAGCTAATGCCAAGGCCCCTAGGTCTCAACTGGACGCTGACATATACATAGCTGGAACCAGTCTGGCTCACCTGTGTGTTAGTATTGTTAAAACAGGGATTAGAGTTATAAAAATGTGTTTAAACTTTATAAATTGCTGCATGCATTAATCTTATAATAATAATCTTATAATCTTCCCATGTTATAAGGTAAAACTTAAATGATTGCTCTGCAATGTAAAATCACCAGACAGGAGAGAAGCATTAGCAAGTGTGAAATACTAGTTTCCAGCAGAAGGTGTTATCACTTGCCCAACAAAAGGAGGCCCAGCAACACCAGATAAACCATGGTGGAGCATCAAAAGACAAAAGGCTTAGTGGATTGCTCCCCCTACCCTGCAACTGAATTCCTCCCAATAGCTGAATTTTAAATGCCAAGCAGAAGAAGGAAAGAAATGAGGAACTATATCTTTTATGCTGCTTAGACTCGGAGGGGCAAGGTTTACTTAGACCATGTCTACACTACCACTTATGTCAGCGAAACATATGTATCTCAGAGGGATGAAAAAACCCACACCCTTGAGCAACATAAGTTACACTGGCATAAGTGGTATTGTTCACAAAACTACGTTGGCGGGAGAGCTTCTCCTACTGACAGGTACTGCCACTCATTGGGTATAGTTTAATTATGCCAACAGGTGAGCTCTCTCCCATTGGCATAGAGCAGCTACATGAGAGATTTTACAGAGTTGTAGCTGCATCAGTACAGCTCTCTAGTGTAGACATAACCTAAGCATAAACAAAAGATCCCCAATGCGAGGCCTGGGTAAATCCTAAAGGACTTATAGAGTTTAGCTATTAGAGAAGCTCCAATTACTTTTTAAAACTTAAAATTGAAATTCATTTGTGTGTATAGGTTTCCCTGCTTTAATCTTGTAAATAACTCATGTCCTTTTCCTAGCTAAGAAATATTTTGATGATTTATTATAGGATTAGCTACAAGCATTGTCTTTGGTGTGAGATCTAAGGTGCAATTGACCTGGTGTAAGTGATTGGTCATTTAGAACTGGTAGTAAACTGAATATTCTTGTGATTTTTGGTGTAAGGAACCATCTATCACAGAGGCAAGCTTACTTGGGTGGCAAAATAGATTGAAGTACCCAGGGCACTGCCTATGACTCCATATTAAGGCTGTTTAGTGTCTGAGGAGTTTACACTTGATAATTGGTTGGTGAAATCTTAACAATCTGCCCCAAGATTGGTACCTGGGCTCTTGAGCCATTGTAGGACAGCTTGACAATGACAATTTTGTAGCTAATGCTCCAGCATTGCTCATCATCTGTCTATAGTTTTATTTTAGTTTGCTTTAAGAGCACAAAATGAAAGGACCCATACCCAGGTGAGCTTGGGAGGCAACTTTTCATTATATATGTTGATATCCCCTTTGTATCATGTCATTCTTTACTAGCTTCTGTAACTGAAGTGCTAAGTTGGTCTCCTGTTGTCAGCAACGACAGTGGCATTCCAATAAAGACTTCTGACAAGTAAATTGGGTTATTTAGCAATTAATAACTAGAATTGAAACATCAACAAGAGTAAAACATGAAAAAAAATGATTGATTTGCTCCTCAGTGGAACAGTTACTCTTTTGGATTGTTGTGCTCCTGTGAAGCAGAACCATTGCACTGCTGTGAAGATCCTGTTGAGGTTGATCTATTTTTTTATTGCCCCATGAACAGTTTCAGGCAGGCCAGTCCCTTCAGTAATTTTCTCCAAGTCCTGTTATGTTTAAGAATGGAATTGCAAAAGTGCCGTAAACAATATTAAAGCTAGCAGAGGAAATGTCTTCCATCAGTGAGCTAATGCTAACAAAATGCATGGACTCTCTTATATAAGCTCTGATTGTCTTGATGGACATGTGCATTGTAGGACTTTCTCCCATCTCCAGCTAGTCTGTCTTAGGTTAACCACTAGATGCAAAGTAAGACCTGGCCCAAACCTTCCCCTTTTTCTCAAACTGAATTTGAAGCCTTTCTGAGGTTCACAAAGGGTCATAGGGCCCCCAGCTTACACTTTGGCACGGGGTTTTGGGTCGGGGGGGAGGGAAGAGATGAAGAAAGCGCAGAATACAGTACCCACAGTGCAGCTCCCTGTATGCAGAGGAGCAGAATGCAGGCAGCACAGATCTGTCGGGGCTCTGTGATCCAGCACACAAGTGTGTTTTAGAGGCTGTGAAAGACACATTGGGGGATATGTCAGAGGCGTGAGAAGGAAAAGAAAGGCTCTGCTATGCCCAATTCTCACTGATGTCATAAATTAAAGCTGATGCCCCTGCAGCTCCAAGTTGCACTGGGCTAAGAATCAGGAACCCATGGCTGGCTGCCCAACAGACCTTTCCCCTACACCCAAGCAGAGCTCATTCACAGTGAAGAATCAAGCCCAATAGTTCCTAATTGCCACAACTTAATGTAACCCCGAGCTGGAGTTTGCCAGCTTCTGGAGCTATCAACTGAAGCTCTAGGGGGTCGTATGCAAGGGACTACCAGAGTCCTCTGACACTCTGTCCCAACATGCTTGGAGTCAAGGGTGGGGACGGAATGGAGTAGAAACTAGGAGGCTTCTGCGTGGGGTGATCTAGACAAGCATTTGCTCAGGCTGGCTCTGTGCAGGGGGAGAAAGGATGCTCACCCTATGGACTCTGGCATCAGGTATGGCCAGGGAGTCACAGAAAAGAGGAGCAGGGTGGCAGGGTCTGGGGGAAAAAGAGGAGAACCAGGGGGTGGGACTACAGTACTCTTGTGGGGGTCTCCAAAGTACTGTGGGCCTATGCAGTAATCCGCCACTGGTCAGGTAATTCCAGCCCTATCAAGACCAGATAGTAGCCATCACATGGTAGGATCTCTAAGAGCCAGCCAAGACCACCACACGCCTCCAGCCCAAGGAAACAGGAGAAGACCCTGCCCCATGCAGGGGTGAAGATGCTGTAATAATGCCCCCCCTCCTTTTTTTTTAAGCCAGCCAACATTCACATTGCTGCAGCACTCATGTCCTGACTCAACGAGGAAGCTGGGAAATGTATTGATATTTTAGAACCGATTAATTCACCCTAACCCCTTTCTTTCCCAGGTCCTATCTTCCTGCTCCTGCTAATGCCCCCTTTCTCACATTGTTATTTTTGTTAGTGTTTCTTTGCTGGAATTTGTGTGTTCTTTATTGTTTGTATACTGGGTTTTCTACTTCTTGCCAGCAGTGGTAGCATGAGTAATTTTCCTAAGGGACAACACTTCTTGTGTCCTAGGCACAGCAAGGAGTCACATTGGGTGGAGCCACTAGGTGTTGCACCAAAAAAAAAAAAAATATCCAGGACCCAACCAATGCCAGGAGAGGGGAGAAGACTCTCCAACTAGCAAGCTTCATGGAGAAGGCTTAAACCACACCTTCGGGGAGGGCTACATTAACAGTTCAATTGGAGGTAACTAAATGTAGGTATTTCTTTGGCCAAAAAACATCTTTAACTTTAAAAAAAAATCCTGACTGAAGATCTATGCCTTTCTTCAAACTTATAAAATAGCCATGCTGCTAAATTACCCTTGCAAACTTTAGCGAACAACCTACTCACCAACTGTAGGGTATAGCATGAAAAAAAAAAGCAAGGACATTGTGCAGATTAATACTTGAGCAGCTGCATTTTTAAACTAATTGCAGTCACTTGTGAGAGCTTTAATAAAAACAAGGAAAGTTAAAAGAACCATAAATCAAAAACTTTAAGTCTGCTGAGAGAGAGGAACACCACTGACTTTAGCAACACACTAAAGGGAGATTTAGTGTCTGCTTCCTGGGAGAACGGATTTGAAGATGAAGCAGTGGCAGGTGATGGCAACTATGGCAGCAGCAAGATGGGAAAGGTTAAGGTCACCAGTTTCTATCTTTCTCTTCTATCACAGGAACTCTATTGTGTGGGATAGCCTACATGATCTAGAAGGTGATTAACAGTGTATACCCCACAAGAAGGTGGGGGAGGAGATCTGAGTCCTTACTAATAAACCCTGGAGGGAAATCCCATCTCACCCACAATTTGTCAAATGACAAATATGAATTCATAACCCTCATATTTGATGCAGAAGTTGCCACAAATAGCTCTGCAGATTGTAACTGTTTCTATTGGCTGCAGGTTTTTTTCACTTCTTATTAGAGTCTCTATGGTATAGAATGTGAGCAAGTGTCAAATCACTTACATATGGGAATGGGACTGCTCACGTGAGTAAGTGTATAATTTATTTTAGTCTGAGAAAGATTCATATCCTGCCTAATGAAGTAAGACTGTATACTGAGTAATATGAAATAACTGCATAACCACCATTGATTAAGATAAATGAACGCCAGTAGCAGCTGTTTACTATACTACTCTGAAACCTATACTAAAGTTAGTACCCTGGAAAGAGCATTTCCAATTAACTTATTTCCTATTTTCTTTAAAGTATGGACAAACAGATACAGATAAAATAAGAATAGACACATACCTTGTATTACCGTTTCTGGCCTGTCTGAAGTGATTATATGCTGTATAAAATATAAATGACTTACTTCTACGTCCATGACAATGGAGTACTACTGAAGGTATTGCTAATAACCATGAGTCTTACAAAAGAGAGGGATACTGGACATGCAAGTAAAACATGCATGGTCAGACAACACACTTTGTAGAAAAATCTGTTTCTGAAAGGGTCTGTTGGAAATGGGTGATGTGTTAATATGAACCATATTCCAGGGGAAAATAAAAAGGAAGTTTGTGCATGTTCAGTGAAATGGATACTTCTAGGGAATAATGCCCATATATTTTAGTAACCAGAAGAAAGTGTTGATATTTTCTGCTAAACAAGAAGATATATTCACTTTTGGTTTATTTATTCTGAGGTGTCACCCAGGAGCCTCAGTCATGGACCAGGACCCCATTGTGTTAGGTGGGATACATACACAGAACAAAAGCACTTTGTCTGCCCCAAAAAGCTTACAGTGTAAAAAAGAGACAACAGTTGGAGACAGCAGATGGGGAAAGACAATGAGACAAAGACAATATTGACCAGTATGAAATGCAGTGGTCTCAGTGCACCATCAAGACACATCTTACAATTAGCTTCACTGGAAGAAAGGAAGGAGGGTCCACTGTTCACAAGTGCACTCTGTGCACAGAGGAATGTCCCTAAGGTTCCTGTTTTTTCAGGTATGCATTTCCCCCCACAATGATATAGAGCCTGATCCAAAGACTGTTGACTTCATTGGGAACCTTTCCATTATCTTCATTGGGCTTTAGAACAGGCTGATGACAAATAACCTTGCCTTAAGCTGTAATTTTACAAATATAAATGTTTTGCCAGCAAAATACTTGTTGGAAAGTATGAAGAGAAATCAGAGCTGGCTGGAGGTAAAGTTGGGAGTACACTATAACTGGGAATGGGCCAACAGGACACATTGCCCCTCTGCACAAAACAGGAGCTGCTGTTTTACTGTGGTTCAGGAAAGTATCACGGAGCACAATTTCTAACACAAATCAGAGAGTAGACTCTCCACCTAGCCCTTGTATTGCATGTTAAACCTTAACTTTGGCACTTCCTGCCTTTGGAGCACTCCTCCATATAACCATCATGTTCTCCTAACACTTTTTTAAAATGGAATTCGTATATATAGCCCTGAGAGAGCAATACTACATAAGCGCTGTTTGAACAACAGCAGTGCCAACAAGATTCTCAAAACAAAATGGAGAGAGATGGTGACAAGAGTTGTATGCATATATAAGTTCTTCCTCTGAGTTCTGCTAAGAACAACAAAAGTATAAGAAAGTATACATCAAATAAAATAAAATTTGATTGTTTTCCTTTCATTATTTAGGTGGACATATAAAAGGAGAGCTCTCTATTTATTAATCCACACATGCATTAGAAAGCTTTTCCTAAGTATCAGTGATCATTCAGTCCCGCCAAATTTATTTTCAGGAATTGTGGTATGAGCTAAATTGCCATAGTATTAGAAGCAGCTGATGGGTAGCGCATTGCAGACTGTAATATCAAAAAGACATTTACTAAGTAAAGTATCAGAGGGGTAGCCGTGTTAGTCTGGATCTGTAAAAAGCGACAAAGAGTCCTGTGGCACCTTATAGACTATAGGCTTTTTACAGATCCAGACTAACACGGCTATCCATCTGATACTTGACACCATGCAAAGCACTGCATTTGGAGTGGAAATCCATCTAACGAAGTGGGTATTCACCCATGAAAGCTTATGCTCCAATATTTCTGTTAGCCTAGAAGGTGCCACAGCACTCTTTGTCGCTTTTTACTAAGTAAACATATTTTACCACAGCTACTTATAATAGTTTAGTAAATATAAAATAGTGACAGAGAGTCATGAATCTGTATTAACCTCTCATTTAAAAAATGATTAAGAATTTTGAAACAAAAACATATACTGAAAACTGTCCCTAATGCCCTTGAATACAATTTATCATGTCTCAATGGTTGCACTTGCCCAGAATGATCAAATGGGATAGATACAGTAAATGGTAATTTTCTTAGAATCAAAATATTGCATAATATGAAGGAAATATAACTGGCAAGAGACAGGGAGGCAGAATGTGCTATATACATATATAATAGAATATCATACATTTCAACCTACCCACTTCAAGACAGCAAATGCATCTGTTAATACAGAGTTGTCTCTTTTGCTGTGTGTGACAGACTGGGAAATATCTATTTACTATTAATATTGCACATGCCTCTGATTTAGGACATGTGACTTACTATGGAGTTAGATCAGAAGGGGGTGTCAGAGGAACTGGACAGGAAAAGCAAATCAGTGACACAGATAGGAGTCCTCAAGAAACAGTCCTGAAGCTTTAATTGGGGAATACCCCTACCTGGCTTCATCTAGGCTAGAATGGTTTACTCTTCCCAAGGCTACACCCAGGATCAAAGGAAGATACTGAATCATTACAGGAACCTTGGCCTAGAAAGGGGAGGGGTAATGGGGCATAGGATACCCCCTAACCCTCTGCATGGATTACTCTTGACAGTACCACTATTCTCCCCTCCCACATAGGTGGCGACAAGCAGGGAATGGGCAGAGCTGATCCATTGTGGAGAATAAAGTAATTTGCTGATGCTACAGAGCAGCTGCTGATATAGACTTTAAGCAAGGGAGAGGAACCAGGGCACCAATTGTAGTTCCAGTCTCAGTTTAGGTCTGCTCCTGAGCAGCTATATTTAGACCCTTACTTGGAGCACATTATAAGCTTACATTCTACCCCACAATGCAGTGAGTAAATGCTACTAGAATGGTGAAAAGTGTTTGCTTAAATCTCTCAACTGTACATTGCAGTGATGTAAAAGAAAAGTAGTATTTAATTTATATCTTTCCTTCATGGGTAGAAGTTGGTCCAGCAACTGCATAGTTAGTTCACGAGGATATTTTTTAAAACCCGGTTTCCTCATTCTTTAAAGCTGTACCTTGATTGTAATTTCTGCTTTTTCAGACAGATACATTACACATGATTGCAAGAGCAGCAATTTACACTGAGGACTTTGAGAAAAGTCGAATGATTCAATTGTCAATGATACAATATCCAACTCTGGGTAACAAGCTGCTCAATGCTTTTAAAATCAGATCACTTATTTCGATAACTAAATGTGGACTTAGGAACCTAACGCCACACATTATTTTTTTTAAATCTTGGCCATAATGCTCATGAAAAAGTAACAAGACAAAAAAACAAAACAAAACTGCCGCCTTCAAAATGAAGTCGACTACTGAGTGGATCATAAGACGGAAAACATCATCCCCTTTGACTCAGATGATAGCAATCTCTAGAGCCAGTTGTAGAGCTACTCTACTCCCTACTTAGTGTAACTAGAGCTAAAAGCTACCATTTCTTTCAAGGCCCTCCCCCACACTATAGCATCATTTGCATAGATTATAATGGAAAAACAATGAGCATGCTTTCTTGGATCTGTCCTGTTTAATAACCTGGCTGAATGATTTTTCTCCCCAAAGCATGAGATTAAAATTATCCTGCATCAGTTCAGCATGTCGGCATACTCTTCTCTGGTTTGTTTATGGAAACAACATTGCCCTTCGTACTGTGGCTCAATCTTGAGCACCTATTAAAAGTTTCAGGCTGTGTAATAAAAGGAGTACTGAAAGGAGGTGAAGCCAAAGCACAGGGAAGAGAAGTCATACACACACACAAATTCCAGTACCTCAAGAAAAATGGCAGATGGTTTACTATAGCATCTTTCATCTCAGTGAGAACCATAAAAAGCAAAGGGGAAGAACTGTGAGGCAGAAAACTTTGTAGTATTAAACTCACTCTCTGCCACCTCCTTCTACACAGGCAGAATCAATGTGGTTTTTTTCCCCTTTTATCTTTCTCTGCAGAGAAGTAATATGGTGGTTTGTTTCATTGGTAGAAAGAGACAGGTAATCAGGTTAACTATTTTCAGCCCAAACTCCCAGCTGGTCCTACAAGTTCAATACGCTCTTTTGCTTCATTCTAGGCTCTTTAGTTGGTCTTTAGACTTGTGCTTGCACTTTCTTTTACGTTCTATAAATAAAATCCATTCTGTCTTATTTCAGGACCTCGCTGAGAGCCCAGGAGGGCACTGTGTGACCTGGGACTAAAATATGCTGCTATGGATTCACTTTGATTTTCCACACTTCACAGGATTGATTAACAGCACTGATGTCAAACAGATGCCTTTTCGCATTCTAGCTGGACACAAATGTATGAAGTTTGAGTGTTTTCCCCTTTCTGCTGGCATAGGACTTATGTATTGGCATTGCTGCCAAAAATTAGTTCATGATAAGGCATTCCATTCACTGCAGAATTAAAGATTGTCTCAACCTAAATACAGATTTTAGTGCCTGTCATTTTTAAAGTATATGCAGCTTTTCATCTTACTTAGGTTATAATTAAAACAACAAGGAGTCCGGTGGCACCTTAAAGACTAACAGATTTATTTGGGCATAAGCTTTCGTGGGTAAAAAAACCTCACTTTAATTATTATTTAATATTACATTTAATAATTATTTTTAATTATAAAAAAACCTCACTTCTCACCTACTGGCTTTTGTATGTATATATGTAATTCATGGATGGGTGGGCATTGCATTTATGTACTCAGTGGGGAGTGATGTTTCTGTTTTGTTTTTAAACCACTCATGCTGGTGGCTGAGACAGCAGAGGCTGGTGGGATTTGCTGTTCAAAACAAAGCAGTGTAAAAGGCATTCAAAAGTAAAGCAGTGTAAAAGGCATTCAAGGCTGTAGAACTAAGAGAACACAACAGTCACACCATAGTATCTCCAATTTGCTTAAGTATTATGAAGTTGCTAATTTGTTATGTATAAATGTTATTAGAAAAGCAGCTAAGAGAGTCAGGATCCACTGGGAGCAAATAGCTGTAAGTGGGCATTGGGTGCTCTTTGTTTTCAGACTGGGGTTTAATCCATTTATTAAGAGAATTATTCTGAGCTGGAAGAGCCCATTCCCTCTCTTCAATTAGAGGAACATAATAAACAAAAAGGAGGGGTCCAAAGTCCCTGAAGAGACGTGATCTTGAATGTAGCAGGCAAGTTCATGTACACATTGATATGCTGTATAGTTTAAAAAAGATTACTAAATCCCATATCAATAAACAATATGAAATGTATAAATTTGGAGGTTTTCTTCAAATTTAGAGCAAAGCCAAACTTCAAAATCTGTCTTTTGGTGGAACAGAATTTCCATCCTCCACACTGTTCTAGTATTTAACTCCCCTAGCATCTTGGGGCACTTGCATGGAGTATATTTCAGAAATGGGACTCATTGGTTGACTTCTACCTTCTTCTAACTTTCTTCTGTGAAGAATCTCAGATTTTGGCTGGCATTTTCTTCGGTAAGAAGTTAAAGTATGGATAGAATCCATCCACAAGCACAAAATGGGTAGTAGGAGCAGTTGATAGTGCTATTTACAATATGAGTGCCCATCTGAAAAATCAATTTTTTCCATTGTCAAATATAATTTTCTGTTTTGTGAGTGATTCTGTGACTGAACAGATGTGCTCACAGAAGTTAGTTGAACCATTAGCAAAAATGTGAACAGAAAAGATGCAGCATTATGCTGCATGTATCAGTGTCAGCATTATCTTGACAGGTAAGGAATTGCTTAATATACACAGGCTGCTAGTCTTACAAAATCTGAGTCTAAGAATCAGAGATGCATTTTTTTTAAAGCCCTACCTGAATGTTGTAAAGCTGAAGTTACTTTTTCTGTTTTGTTTTTTGTTTAAGTCCAGACTTCCATCTGAGCATGACAAACTCTCCTTTTACTTAGGCTGGGTGCCTTTTTTCTACACTTACCTCACTATTGCTCTAAATCCAAACTTAGTCACTTTTAAAGATTTCTGGGTGAAATGTATAACCCTCTGCAGAATGCCTGCCTATCTTAAGGGTGTAAGGTATATAGATCTTTAACTGGCCTACTGCTCAATGATTTTCAGCCTGTGTGAATGTCCTTGCCAGTGAACCATTTTAAAATCAAGAAGACACAGTTTAAACAGAGATAAAGTAGTAAAGTTCTAGTTTCATTAGAAGATCTTACAACAGGCTTTGATCATATGAACCTGTAACAGGACACAATGATCGTGCTGCCTGGTAATGAATTCCATACAACACAATATTATTTGGGATAAAAAATGCTGCATACAACTTTCAAAAGTACTTAATAGGATTTCATACAAATGTAGTATAGGAAGGGACATCAGTACATTTTCTAGTCCTGTCCCCTGCACTAAGGCAAGACCAGGGCCGGCTCTAGGTTTTTTGCCGCCCCAAGCCAAAAAAATTTTGGCTGCCCCCATCCAAGCCCTGGGCTCCTCCCCGCACTCCTCTGCCACCCCAACCCTGGGCTCTCTCCCTCCAACCCGCACCCCCCTGCCGCCCCAGCCCTGGGCTCTCCCCCCCCCAACCCGCCCCCGCCCTGGGCTCTCACCCTCCCACCCGCACCCTGCTGCCGTCCCAGCCCTGGGCTCTCCCCCGCCACACACACACCCTGCCACCCCAGCTCTGGGCTCCCCCCATACCCTCACACACCTCCTGCCGCCCCAGCCCTGGGCTCTCCCCCACTCCCCCCACCTGCACCCTCCTTCCGCCGCAGCCCTGAGTCACTGGTAACTCACTCCCAGGGCAGGTCATTCAGCAGGAATTTTAGATGTGCACAGAACACAGACAGGACTGGTTCCCACATGGTTACAGAACTGCAGTAAAGTGGAACAATTTTCAGCTTGTCTGATTGGAGGATATCTGGATGCATATTATAAGACTGTCCTACATAAATGAGAAAAAGTTGAGGTGCCTTTATTATTCTTTTGTTCCACTCTTTCTTTCTATGAGGAATTTGCCAATGCAATATCACTGTCTTCCTTTTAAACAAACAAACAAAAAAAAAGGCAATGGCTGTTGAAAATAGCAATTCCAGTCCTAATAACCACTGGGAAGCATTTCTTGCTCAATTTTATCCTACTTTTTCTACAGCAAGTTACAGTGGATCAGTATATTTGATTTGGGAGAAATGAAGTAACAGCTGCCCAAACTGAGCTTGAGCACTCCTGAATGTTGAGGTGTTCAAATCTGGAAGGCAGGTGCGGGGCTGTGGCTCCGCAGGGGAGCACGGCAGCATGTATGCGGCAGCGTGTCTGGCGCTGCACGAAGCCAGACACGCTGGTCTGGGTGGCACGGTAAGGGGGCTGGGGGATTGGAGAAGGGGTAGGGGGATCCGGGGGGGGGCAGTCAAGGGACAGGGAGCAGGGGGGGCTGGATGGGGCAGAGGTTTGGGGGGCAGTCAGGGGCAGGGAGCAGGGGGGGTTAGATGGGTCAGGGGTTTGGGGGGGGCAGTCAGGGGACAGGCAGCAGTTGGATAGGCATGGGAGTCCCAGGAGTTTGTCAGGGGACAGGTAGGGGGTGGGATCCTAGGGGGGCGGAAATTGGGGGGGTCTCAGGAGGGGGCAGTTGGGGACAAGGACCAGTGGTGCTTAGATAGGGGGTGGGGTCCTGGGGAGCAGTTGGGGCAGGGGTCCAGAGAGGAGGTGATCAGGGGACAGGAAGCAGGGGGGGTTGGATGGGTTGGGGTTTCTGAGGGGGGAAGTCGGACGGAGTGGATGGTGGCAGGGTGGGGCTACCCTCCCCGTGGAGTGTCCTATTTTTTGAATGTTAAAATATAGTATCCCTACTCACAGTACAGCTCTCCATTCACAGCAGGCTGCAGCATGAGGTCTCAGCTTCCTCACTCCCTCCCCCTCTTTTCTGTTGGTAGTGGCCAAGGGAATGCTGGGAAATGTAGTTATTTCCCTGCTCCAGGGCTGGCTCTATAGACAGGGAGCTAACCACGGAACTACAGCTCCCAGGGCCCCATGTTGGTTCTCAGCTCCCATGCTGGATCCCTGCCGCCCCTGCAAATGGGCTACCCCAAGCACATGCTTGCTTTGCTGGTGCCTAGAGCTGCCCCTGGGCAAGACTATATATTATCTAGACCCTCTCTGACAGGTGTTTGACTAAACCGTTCTTAAAACCTCCAGTGATGGAGATTCTACAACTTTCCTAGGTAACTTGTTTGTGATTAACTACACTTACAATTAGGTTAGACATTAGGAAAAACTTCCTAAGTCTCTCTTGCTGCAATTTAAGCCATTACTACTTGTCCTGTCCTCAGTGGATAAGGAGGACCATTTATCATCTTCTTTATAATGACTTTTTACATACTTTGAAGAATTAGGTTTCCCCTTCAGTCTTTTCTCCAGACTAAACAAGCCCATTTTTTCCATCTTTCCTTATAGATTATGTTTTCTAGAATTGAATAATTTTTGTTGCTATCCTCTGGACTTTGTCCAATTTGTCCACATCTTTCCTCAAGTGTAGTGCCCAGAATTGGACACAGTACTCCAGCTGAGGCCTTATTAGTGCTGAGAGGAGTGAAAGAATTGCTTCTCATGTCTTGCTGATGAACATTCCTGCTAAACCATCCCAGAATGATGTTTGCTTTTTTTGCAACAGTGATATCTTGGTGACTCACTGAGTTTGCATTTCACTAAAACCCTCAGATCCTCTTCTACTGTATTCCTTCCTAAGTGGTTGTGGAGGAAAATTAAGCTAGCCCTATTAGTCTAAGCTTTTCTGCTTGGCCTAGGCCCACCCTGTGGCTAACAGGCCACAAGTCTGAACCAAGCTAAGTGTTGTGCTCCCTGACAGTGGCCCCCAGAGGTTGAGACACAGGGAGGGAAGGGGGGCTGAAAAGGAGGAGGGTGAAAAAGCCCCAGCAACAAGAATAATTTGCAATATGTGCCTACTGCTTTACATATAATAACCACTTGTGTAAAGCAATCAGTGTGAAGCAATCATCTAAAATGAGTAACCATGCCTCCCCTACCCCATTTGTGAAACTATCCCCATTGTGTAACTGTATCCTGTGAAAGGCAATTATGTAATTGCACCGCGTAAAAGGCAAGGTTGTAGCAATGCTGGAAAGTACCGAAAAGACCCTAACTCTTGACCTGTATTAATTTTGCAATGTATTCCAAATAAGGTAATTATTACTCAAGTATGTGTAATTTGTTTGCGGTTTTAAGCTTTAAAAGCTAAGATGTGCCTTACTTCTGGGGTGCAGTTCCATACTGCTACCCCCAACGCGTTGGTGTGTATCAATAAACGGGCCTCAGGCTTGAGTCTCTGAACTAAAATCAATGCGTGGGTGACTTTTTCCATGACAGTGGTCATTTCCTGTTTTGTATTTGTGCAGTTGATTACTCCTTCAAGTGTAGTGCTTTGCATTTGTCCTTTAATTAATTTAATCCTATTTATTTCAGAGCATTTTCCCAGTTTGCCAAGACCATTTTGAATTCTAATTCTGTCCTTCAAAGCTGTTACCCCTCCCAGCTTGGTATGTCCTGCAAACTGTATAATTGTACTTTGCCATTATCCTAATCATTTTATGGAGATATTGAATAGGAATGGACCCAGTACAGATCCCTGCAGGACCACACTTGATATACCCTTCTATCTTGACTGTGAACCATTGGTAACTACTGAGTATACTTTTCCAGCCAGTTGTCAACCCACCCTATAGTAGGCCTGTCTAGGCTATATTTCTCTTTTGCTTATGAGCAAGTCATGTGAGACAGTATCAAAAGCCTTACTAAAGTTGAGATCACATCTACTGCATTCCTCCTATCCATGAGGTTTACTACTATTTCAACAAGGGGTAGGTTGATTTGACAATGATTTGTTCTTGACAAATCCATGTTGACTGTTCCTTATCACCTTATCTTATACATGCTTACACATTGTTGGTGCTCCATTATCTTTCTGAGTACTGAAATTAACCTGAGTGGTGTATAATTCACTGGGTTGTCCTTACTCCTTTTATAGATAGGGCAAATATAGTAGCTTTTCCCATTCTTCTAGCATCTCTCCCATCCTCCATGAGTTCTCAACGATAGTTGCTAATGGCTCAGATCTCGTCAGCCAGTCCCTTAAGTATTCTAGGATGTATTGCAGCAGGGCCTGCTGACTTGAAGACATCTAACTTGTCTAAGTAATTTTTAATTTGGTTCCCTATTTTAGCCTCAGACCCTAGCCCATTTAGATTAATATTCACTGATTGTCTGATCGCTAACTTTTTTTCATGAAAACTGAAACAAAAAAGGCACTTAACACTTTGGCTGCAGCTGCATTTTCTTAGTCTTTCCCTCCTTCTTGAACAATGGGTCTACTCTGTCCTTGGTCTTCCTCTTGCTTATAATGTATGTGTAAAATGTTTTCTTGTTACCCTTTAAGTCCCTAGCTAGCTTAATCTCATTTTGTGCCTTGACCTTTCTAATTTTGTCCCTGCATACTTGTGGTGTTTTTTAATATTCATCCTTTAACTTAACCTAATTTCCATTTTTTGGATGACATTTGAGTTTCAGGTCATTGAAGATCTTCTGGCTAAGCCAGGGTGGCATTGGGATAGTTTGCTCTTGTTCCCATAATATATTTTTTTTTTTAATAAAAGACTGGCAATCTCCTGAATTCTTCCCCCCACCCTCCCTTAGATTTGCTTCCCATCAGAACTTACCAACCAATTCTCTGAGTTTGCTAAAGGCTGACTTCTTGAAGTCCATTGTGTTTATTCTGCTATCCTATCCTTTCCCTCCTATCATTCCTTGGAATTCCCCTCTCCCTCATTACCACTAAGTCCTGTGCTTTTGGATTATTGTTAGCGGTTTATAAAAAGCCTCAGCCACCACCTCTTCCTAGTTAGGTGGTCTACAGTAGACCCCCTACCATGACATCACCCTTGGGACTTTCACCACGTTTACTTCCCACTTCTACCTTGATCTCAGTGCAAGTGTATATATCTTTGATATATAAGATAACACCTTTCTCCTGCCTGCCCTTTTTTTGAACAAACTGTATCCTTCTGTATCAGTATTGCAATCATGTAAATTATGCGACCAAGTCTCTTTCATTTAGGCACCCTAAGTCCTATTGACTTTCATTGGACCTTAGGCATTTTTTAAAGTTTTACCTGAAAACATTTTTTATAGAACTCCAAATAAAAGAAAGGAGCTGGAAATACTGACTGATTTTAATTCTTGAGTACGAGTTCACTAATCCAGATTAAAATGATTAAGGAGTGTTGCTTCTTCCACCAAGTGTAAAGTCTGTAAGGGCCACTCTTGGTTGGCCCTTAAACATTACTATAAAATAAAAATGTTAAATACTAATGTCCTCTATATGGCATGTAGTGCTACATAAGAGAAACAGTGATATAACTGTTTCTCTTATTTACTAGGAAAAACAAGGAGAATTAATCCATCTTCTCTAACGAGTGAGATTTTAAATCCTTTTTTACACTTCAAAGCTCCATAGAAAGCTCCCTGTTGGTTAGGACAGATATTGAACACATGTGAAGGGGAATAAAGCATAATCTTAAATATTGCAACTAAAAGTGCAATTCTTACAACATTTAATATTCCTGAATAGGCCTCTACTGCTCATATTACATTTAGAGTTGGTTGGGATTTTTAAATGGACATTTTTTTGGTCAGAAAATGCTGGTTTGTCAAAACAAAGAGTTTGCAGGAAAGGGTCTGCTTTCGGTGAATTTCTCTGTTTTGAAATTGATGATTGCAAAACTTTTTTCCAAATTATGTCTTGTTCTAACATTTTTTGAAACAATTTTTTTCCATTTTTGGTCAGAAATTACTCATTTCAAAGTATGAGCTCTTATAGTTGTTTTTTTTTTATTTTATTTTATTAAAGTCAAAATGAAACATTTTGATTAACCAAAACTACAATTTTTATTTTTTTTCAGATGGTTGGTTAAAGCAATTTTTCAAGATTTTTTTTTACTTTTTTTTGGTCCTAGTTGAGAAGGGAAAACCATTTCCTGTCCAGCTCTAATTGCACTTGTATATTGATCCCATTTGTCAAGATAGCATTACGCCTTGGGGTTCTCTTCAATTCATCATTATGATCAAGCACACAGGCAGACTGCTGAACTTGTATAGAGCCCCAGCGATTTCAGTATGGAGTTGTGTATTATGGGTGCAGCAATCTGAAGATGAGGCTTTGGAACTCATTTAGGTGCAAAGGTCATGGGTGCTATAGAAAACTGACAGATTCTTAATTATAACCTCAAGTATCGGGGGTAGCCATGTTAGTCTGTAGCCACAAAAACAACAAGGAGTCCAGTGGCACGTTAAAGAATAACAGATTTATTTGGGCATAAGCTTTCGTGGGTAAAAAACCTCACTTCTTCAGATGCATGGAGTGAAAATTACGGATGCAGGCATTATATAATGACACATGAAGAGAAGGTTGTTACCTCACAAGTGGAGAACTAGTGTTAACAGGGCCAATTCGATCAGGGTGGATGTAGTCCACTCCCAATAATAGATGAGGAGGTGTCAATTCCAGGAGAGGCAAAGCTGCCTTTGTAATGAGCCAGCCACTCCCAATCCCTATTCAAGCCCAAATTAATGGTGTTAAGTTTGCAAATTAATTTTAGTTCTGCTGTTTCTCTTTGAAGTCTGTTTCTGAAGTTTTTTTGTTCAAGAATAGTTACTTTTAAATCTGTTATAGAATGTCCAGGGAGGTTGAAGTGTTCACCTACTGGCTTTTGTATGTTACCATTCCTGATGTCTGATTTGTGTCCATTTATGTACATGGCAGAGGGGCATTGCTGGCACATGATGGCATATATAACATTAGTAAACGTGCAGGTGAATGAGCCCTTGATGGTGTGGCTGATGTGGTTGGATCCTCTGATGGTGTCGCTAGAGTAGATATGGGGACAGAGTAGGCAATGAGTTTTGCTACAGGGATTTGTTCCTGGATTGGTGTTTCTGTGGTGTGGTGTGGTGTGTAGTTGCTGGTGATATTTGCTTCAGGTTGGGGGGTTATCTGTAAGCGAGGACTGGTCTGTCTCACAAGGTCTGTGAGAATGAGGGATCGTTTTCCAGGATAGGTTGTAGATCGTTGATGATGGGACCTACCAGCTATGGCCTCTTGTTCTGAAACTTTCTTCACTGTGGCAGTTAAGCAGATTACAGTGCATAGAATCATAGAAGTGTAGGACTGGAAGGGACCTCAATAGGTCACCTAGGCCAGTCCCCTGCACTCAAGGCAGGACGACATAATAAATCCAGGCATGATCTCTCCACTGGTACAGGAGCCAGATATGGAGATTGGCTTGCAGTTGTGGAGTGAGGGGGACCTAAAGTATAGGCTGGTGAGCTGAAGGAGGCAACAGTCAAGGCACAAGGAGCTGGGGGTATGAGTCATTGCAGCCAACTACAAGTTCCACCCTTTTCTGGTACACATGGGTGCCCATGTCAATATTGTTGGAGCCTGAAAGAAGGAGCTAGGTCATCTGAAGAGCATGGTCAGAAAATTAGTCATCAGAAATAATCACCGTTCAAAATAATCCTCAATTAATTTTGTATCACTGATTATTCCCAGCTGTGCAACACAGCTGTGCCTATTTGTGTGAGAGCAGGATAGAAATGAATAGTATTCCATGGCAATAAAATAAATGAACATTGCCCTGGAATTTGGTCCCATTGTGCTATAGAGTATAAAGGGCATTGAATATGCTACCCACAGGCGATACCTTAACAGCAGTAGACTATCATTATTTCTATTGATTCTTATGTCAAGCCACTTCTCCATGTGTTCCTGTTGCCTCCTACATTCCTCAGGCATGTGATATACCCAGTGCAATCTTACTGGCTGACTGAAAAGGACATGAATGAAATGTTCTCTAAATTCTTCCCTGAGGAACATCAATGTAGAAATTTCAAATTGTCACGCAGTATAATGAGCAGTGACTTTCATGTTTGTATCCAGTTTGTCTCTTTAACTAATCTAAATAGTCATTGGACTGGAAATTATTTTAGTACATTCTTAATAAAGCCAAAAATATTTGGCAAAGGCAGAGGCTTGTTTTCACTGTTTAATGTAACTAAGTAAAAATTGCTTCCACACAAATGAACAGAGGAGGAAGTTCTGGGATCTTGAACGATAAAGTCTGGAAAGCTTAATAATGCAGGTAACAGGCAACTGAAAACTTTGTCCTTTTGTCAGGATTTAGATAGAGTTGTTATTTAATTTGCCTAAATTGTATAGCATTAACTTCTTAATCTGTACCAAAATAATGGGGCTGAAGATATTATTGAAAGGCAAAATATTACTCATCAATTATTTGTTCTCCTTTTGAGAATGTAATCCTTGTAACGAATGAAACTCACAAGTGGAAAATAACTCCTTCAAAATAATGTTCATAGCTACTCTCACTAGCTATGAAAGTTTAGCTATAACTGAGACTAAATACTTCATTATGTTAATACAAATTAGTTTTTTTATTATTATTATACAATGGATGCTCTTAAATAAAAGCACCACCAAATAAATGCAAGGGATAGCATGATGCACACATAAAACAAAACACAAATGGGTTTCATATATCACTGGACTCATCATGGGACATATTTTCTGTATATAGATAGGTGCTCTCTGTGTATGTAAGATTATTACCCTGTAATTTTCAATAATACAATTCTAGCAGTGATGTGGGTGCACAGGTCTGTTTTATCATTTATTATGCCTATAAATATGTTAAGTGCTCTGTAAACATAGGGATAGATAGTCCCTGCATTGAAAAGCTTACATGAGAATAAGTATTGCTGAGACAGGTTGGATCACAGAAACCCCCTTGGGAGCTGCCACCCAAGGTACCAAGACTACCCCTGTTCCTGTTTTCCCTGCCAGCTCAGGACTCCTGCACCCTGTCTTGCTGAGCAAGACACTCCCGTCTGCTCCAACACAGACCCAGGGTCTGAATCACTTGCCCCAAAGCTGCAAGTTTACCTGAAAACAGCTCACAGAAGTGTGCTTGTCTTTAGCACTCAGATGCCCAACTCCCAATGGGGTCTAAACCCAGATAAATCCATTTTACCCTGCATAAAGCTTATGCAGGGCAAACTCATAAATTGTTCGCCCTCTATAACACTGATAGAGAGATATGCACAGTTGTTTGCTCCCCCAGGTATTAACACATACTCTGAGTAAATTACTAAATAAAAAGTGATTTTATTAAATACATAAAATAGGATTTAAGTGGTTCCAAGTAGTAACAGACAGAACAAAGTAAGTCACCAAGCAAAATAAAATAAAATGTGCAAATCTATGTCTAATCAAACTAAATACAGATAAGTTCCTCACCAGTTCCAGAATGCTCCCTTTTACAGGCTAATCTCCTTTTAGCCTGGGTCCAGCAATCACTCACACCCCCTGTAGTTACTGTCGTTTGTTTCAGTTCCCTTCAAGTATCCTGGGGGGGTGGAGAGGCTCCTTCCTTAGCCAGCTGAAGACCCAAAATGGAGGGGTCTCCCACGGGTTTAAATAGACTCTCTCTTGTGGGTGGAGACCCCCCTCCTCCCTCTGATGCAAAGTCCAGCTCCAAGATGGAGTTCTGGAGTCACCTGGGCAAGTCACATGCCCCTGCATGACTCAGTCTTTACAGGCCGAAGCCATTATCCACATGGTATCTTGCATGTCTCCAGGAAGACTTCTTATGTGGGTTGGAGCATTCCAAGATGCATTGTTCCCCAAGTGTTTCCTGATCAGGTACTTAACCTGGCAAATTCCTTTCTAAAGAAGCTGACCAAATGCCTCACAAAGCTTACTTAGAAACCAAGCAAGCATACAGCCCATATTCTTAACCTCAAGTAGAAAATGATATATATGTACAAATAGGATGAATAGATATAGTAGACCATAACCTTTATGGAGATATATTACATGGCACAGGCAGCACAAAACATATTCCAGTTATATCATACATACATTTATAAACACCCCCCCATAAAGCCTTATGGGGTACGCTGTCACAATTGCATCTTACAATGCATGCTTAATTCCATCCACTGTATCCTTACTTATTTCACACTTTGTTCATGTTGTTTTACTGTCCTGTGGACACTACTAGTTTAATCGTCACTGCTCTACTGTAATGCATCTTTCTAGTACAACATCCCACCCCACTCATTTTCTTTCTCCTTTCAACATTCCTGCTATATTCTTTCATTGCTCATGTTCCAAATACCAACACTCAACCAAGCTACCGTCCCACTCCCATGCTAAGAAGCCAATGAATTTTTGTCTGTCTGAATCAGTACTATGCTTAATATACCACTATAATTATTATTAGGTTCCACCGTTACTCATAAATGACTGGAGTAAGTTCAGCTACAGGTTCCATATAATTCAAATATTTAAAATATATATATATTTACACAACACAGGACCTCTAATGAAAAGAGTGGGTTTGAAATGGAGTCAAAATAAATTTTCCAGTCTCCTACTTCATAATATGGTGATGGACTATAATATGATATTTTTTTATTTACATGTGAAAATCAGCACAAAGGTCTTTAGAGGACAGATGTAAACTATTAGCTTTACTCATCACAATCGAATTCCATCATTAAAAGGTTGTTAAGCTTTTAAACTGTCTTTTCAGTATGAAAATGTGGTGATACTCCTGAAAGCTATTCAAGAGCAATGGCTGGTAAGGGCCTTGAGGTTCACTGAGTTTAGATATTTTCTATCATAGGAATAGTCAGTTGGGAATCCTGAAAGACAATGGTTCCAGAAGCACTTTCTGCCTGCTAATTGTAGCAGAATATCCAATACTTGACAAATTGAGATGATACTAAAATAGATAGTTCCAGGCACCTGTAGAAGAAGTTTCATGAAGTATCTCTATGTAGATTTTAAATGTTTTAAAGTACTATGGAAAAAATCTAGTGACAGTCAAGAGAAGCCACAAGATGTTTGTCAAAGTAGTCTGACTAACAAAAATAATTTGTATACCGGGCATACACAGTATAATTTCTATGAGTTCTTTAAGAAACCAGAGAACACTTTTCTTCATGAACTTAAAATGCAATTTAAAATGTTAGAAAGTGGCAAATCTTTAGTTATTAAAACCAAACCAACTAGAGCTCAGGGACTGATTCACAAGGGACCTTATGTTGACTGACTAAAAAATTTAAAATCTGAAAGTTAATATTAAGTCTCATTTTCAAAAGTGATCTTAGGACCAGATTTTCAAACGTATTTAGGCAACTAAATATTCAGACAGGATTTTCAAAAGTCCCTGAGCAGCTTAGGTGCCTAACTCCCATAGGTGCCTGGTGGAAAATCAAACTGTATCTGCACTTAAAAATTAGAAAATGACAGAACTGTGGTTGCCTGTTCAACCTTATTTTGGCCTCCTTGTCTGTATGTATTATGATACAATCAGATACAATTTTTCCTACAGGATACCACCTCATTCAATGCGCAGGATGGACGGTGCTCATAAAATGATTCAAGGTTGCGTAGTTAATGAGGCTGTAATGTAATTACATGCACAGATGGTGTTTATATGTAAATGATCAGTTATGCATTTAAGTGACTACTTGTATGTGCTATTATCTGATGTGCATGTGCAATCACTGTAATTACACACACATTTAAAATTTAAATCAATAATGTTTGCTACTGAGAAAACATGACTGATAAAGAGGACTAATACAGTAAGTTGATCATTTATTTACAAGAGTATATACATTAATCAGTTGCTCTTTGCATAATTTATATTTGTCTCCATTTCTAGAAGCTACATGCTGCAATTTTTACCTAATTATTGTATGTGTCATTTGGAAGCCATAAACTACAACCAACTCTGCCAACTAGCAAAGTTCCCATCTTAGGGCTTCACTCTACAGTCTAAACTCTGTTCTCTGTTACACCTATATAAATCCAGAGGCATGCAGATTTGTGGATCATATAAGAGACTAGTTAATGTCCCATTGTACAGATAAAATAGAGTTCTTCTATTGCTTCCACATACATTAATATAATTTGTTGAAGATAACATATTTATTTTGTAGTTACCTTCCTGTAACGTGAAAAATTTGTCCTCCATATCACCTGGACATTAGAAACCAGGGTTCAAACCAGGAGTTGTCACCTGAATCTCCCTTTGCATTTTTTTACCTATTCCTATACTATGTCATCCCTCAATGCACTTTTACATATTTTTCAAAGTTACATCAAATGTAAGTCAGAGGAGTAGATGATCTCCACATACTTTGGAGAATGGAATGTCAAATAATGTCTTCTGATCCATAAGTCTGTGTGTACTAGCATATTATGCACCATTAGTTTGTATGAGTTTTAGATGATGATGAATTTCAATATATTTGTGAAACACACCCATGCACATGGGTTTCATTAAGTTCGCTGAAGCAAATAAAATCTGTTGTTATGAAGGGACCTTTGACAGTACATAATTACATAAAAATGCATCAGCCAACACTGAAATGAAATTAAGATGTCAGTACTGATGCATATCATAACATTTTTGAAAAGGCATTTAAGATGCTACAAACTTTTTGTAGATAACAGAGTTATTGTATCAAAATAGTAACCACTGGCTTTTGCTGTATTTCAAGAAAGCTACTAATTCTCAAAATATCATGACACTTTGATTAAAAGACTATTCCAAAAGAAATTTTAGTCAAGTACTTTTTTATGAAAGTTAAGTAAGGAGAACAATAGGATTCAAATTACAGTAGAACCTCAGAGTTATGAACTCCTCAGGAATGGAGGTTGTCCATAACTTGGAAATGTTTGTAAATCTGAACTAAATGTTATGGTTGTCCTTTCAAAAGTTTACAACTGAGTATTGACTTAATACAGCTTTGAAACTTTACTATGCAGAAAAAAATTGCTGATTTCCCTTTATTTTTTTTAGTAGTTTTACATTTAACACAATATTGTCCTGTATTTGCTTTTGTGTGTGTGTGTGTGTGTGTGTGTGCTACTGCCTAATTATGTACTTCCGGTTCCAAATGAGATGTGTGGTTAACTGGTCAGTTTGTAACTCTGGTGTTCGTAACTTTGAGGTTCCACTGTACTCAAAGTGGGGAACAAATTTACAAAATAGGGGATTGGTTGGTTATATTTATGAATTCCATTTTAAAACCAGGAATCATGATCCTAATGTATTTTTAGGACATTACTTAAGCCTCTTCAGAAATATGGGGGCCAGTATGTGATGCATAGCTTTAAAAAGTCCAGCTCTCAGACAATACCCTGATAAGTAGATTTTTCTGGATAAGGAATAGTGAAATAACTTCTTGTTGTTAATCTGAGAAAAAAGGCATTTGATAGATGACTTAATCATCTTATTTTCTTTCACTCATGATGTAACAGTTTATGGGCCACACACGAAAGATTATCAATTGTTATTAGCACTTGTGAACAGGAAATTAAGAGATAAATTTAATCAGGAGGGGATCAGGGGAAAATTTCTGACCAGATGGCAATTCAGATATATTTCTATTCTGAGTCCCCACAAAGAGCTCATGAGATCTGAGCAATGTATCTGGCACCTCCTGGTCCACCTTCTTGTCCTGCTGGTTTACCTAGTTCACAGAGCTGGTGTTCTCCTCCTCATTCCTCACTAAAGCACTGCATGGCACCTGTTTGCTGACCAGAAGCAATACCGCAGGTCTGGGTGGATGGGCAAGTCCTGCCCAGTAAGGGTCAAACTCCCCATCCTAGGACTGACCAATTATTATTGTTCTAGGCCTTATTACTCATTTCCTCAGTCCTTTATCCTTTCTTGGCAATTATTGCTACTCTAAGTGGTGATCACCTCCCCTACTCCCTTGGATACATGATCATACTCTGAAATATTGCAAATGACCAAGTTCAACTAATCTTTGATCTTCTCATCTTCCTAGATAAAATATCAGTTCCCACACCAGAAGCCAGCAGGCAGTATGCTCCTATGATGTCCTCCTCTGAATCATGCCAGTGCTATGAGTGGATTAAGACACAGTTATAGAAAAGGCTGTTCTCTGTGAAAATAGGGTGCAACTGAGCTGCATAGCAACACTATTTGTACAAGTGCCATGAGTAATTTCCAGCCAACATGATCTCAGTGGAGTACAGATAATAGAATACACAGGCCACCTAAGTGGTGACCATTTGACTGTGAAACTGTGTGTTATTTATTTATTTAGACTTATATAACCCACATATATTGAAAAGGAGAACCTGTCCCTTGCTTAGGGTGCTCCTTGACAATTCATATATACAGAACCTTAAAACAATCTATTCCTGTAACCATCTTGAACTCTTAATCAACCAACAATAACCCAGCAACAAACAGCATACTTAAGATTTTTTTTTTAGTTCTCCTCCAGAGCCTTCACGTTCACTCACAGTTAGGGAAAACAAATGGAGTGCCAGGAAGGTCGATAGTGTCGGAACATTGTTGAAGCACTGGGGCTATTAACCCAGCAATTTCTGTCCTCTCTGGCACTACACAGTGATTTAGCCTTGCTTTCAGCATGTTGAATCCAAATGGTGGTTGTAGCATCAGTGCATGATGGGGAGCACTTTTGCATGTGGGCACACATGAGTTGTCTTATACGCATGTTATGGGCACCATATGGTACTATGATCAAAAACATGTGGTTTACACATGTAGTGTAAGCAGGGATTTGGTGGATTTCCCTCCCCCTCTCTCTTTTTTCCCTTTTCCCTTTAAGGAAGAAGTAGAGGCTCACAGGCCATTGTTGATGGGATGATGGAAGTTAATGAAATATGTATGATGCTGTAGTGGACTTCACTTGGGGGCCAGCAGGCCTAGTGGTCAAGCCATGGCCAAAGAGTGTTTGAGTTTTGGGATGGCTCTTCCAGGCAGCACAGGGAGGTCCAGCAGCCAAGTCACAGATTGTCACCCCCCACAAAGCCCTCCAGGTTGTCTCAGGCAGCCGAGGGAGGGGGGAAGGGTAGGGATACCCAGGACCTCCCTCTCCATCAGTTCCCAGACCAGAGTCCAAAGGGAGAGAGGTGAGTGGTGGCTCAGTCCCTTCAGGCTGCTTCTCCAGACCAGCCTCCCATGGGCTGCTTCCTACCTTCCCTGTTATCCCTTCTGTTTGGGGCACAGTCCCAACCCTCTGCTTATTCAGTCTTAGCAAGTCAAAGCCTCAGCTGAGAGGTGGTGGTTCCCATCTCACTCTGAGCTGAGAGCAGAGAGGAATTGTGTGTGGGGGGAAGGTCCTTGGCCTCCCCTCCCAGCTATGTCTTATTCACAGTCCTGGTCCTTTCCCTCTAGATCACTCTGTATACAACCTGTCTGTGTCTTGCCACCAGTCTCTCCTTCATTGTCCCCTGTATTTGACAGACAGAGTTCCTTTGAAGCAGATCCTCCACAGGGAGTATGCCCAGCAGCTGTGGAGGGATAGGGCCTTCTTGGCTCAATACAGCTACACCACTTCTCCCACCTTAGGGGTCTTGTAAACCCCACCACACACCTTTTTCTCTCAGTCTGGGTGCTACAGGGTCAGTCTGCATGTATGGGTGTCCTTCATTCCGCAAAAAGAAATCTGAGTTTTTGTATTACATATTGCTCGATATGCTCCCTCAAACTTGTACAGCTATCGTGAAAGATACCAGCACATAATCTGCAGATTATGGTCTTTCATATCATTCAGCCACTCCAGGGGTGCATGATCTGTCATGAAATGGAATGGCTTTCCCCATAAGTACAACATAACAACAGAGTGCTTCAGTGTCCCATTTTACTACAAAGGCCTCCTTCTCTATTACTGAGTATGCTCCTTCATAGGAGAACAATTTCCAGCTGATCTGAAGGACTGGATGTTCTTCTCCATCCCAGGCCAACTTTGGAGGCATCCGTCCACAGGACAAAAGGTTTTGAAGAATGAGAGTGGAACAAGACAGACTCCTGAGTTAGTTGATCTTTCTGTTTCTTGAAGGCCATGGTGGAGTCCCTACTAGCCTTTCCTGGGAGCTATGTCTTTCACTAGGTCCTTCATCGGGGCCACAACTGTGGCAAAATCCAGAGTAAACCACCTATAATAGTCCAACAATCCTGGGAAGCATTGTATCTGCCTCTTTGTGGTAGACCTAGACCACCAATGGGCATAGGCATTCCATCCCGACTGCATACCCATGGTACGTCACTCCTTGATTAGTTAGGTGGCACTTGGCAGGGTTGGCTGTAAGTCCTGCATTTCTGAGGACCCACAAGACCACTGCAACATATTTTAAGTGCTCGTTCCAGGACTTGTTATAGATGATGATGTAATCAATGTTCATGGCTGCATATTGGTTGTGAGGCTGAAGCACTTTGTCCATCAGACTTTGGAAGGTGGCTGCCAAGCCATGGAGTCTAAACAGCATAGTCTTAAATTGATACAATCCAAATGGCAGGCAGAAGCCAGGCTTTTCTTGGGACTCTGGGGTCAAGGGGTTCTGCCAGTAATTCCTGGTCAGGTCAAGGGTAGTGATACAACTGGAGGCCCCTGACCTCTCTAATAAATTGTCAACTTTTGGCATCAGGCAGGTGTCAAATTTGGATACCACATTAACCTTCCAGAAATCTATGCAGAATCTGGTACACCCATCCTGTTTAGGTACCAACACTACAGGACTTTGCCACTTGCTATGTGCCACATCAACTACCCCAAGGTCTAACGTAGTTTGCAGTTCATTCTGTACCATTTCCCACATGTCTTGGCAATGGCTGGAAGTTCTCTCTCACCTTTTTCCCTGTTTCAGTCTCTATATGATGGAATATTAGGCAAGTCTGTCCTGGAACTGTGGAAAAGACTGCCAAGAAAGACTGGCCCAGTTTTTGGATCTGTCGCTTTTGTTCCATCTGCAGGTCTTATCCCACCAGGACTTGGTCAGAGCTGTGGGCTCCAGAGGCCTGGGGCCTGAGTTCTGGTTCTGGGGGAAAACAGTGTTACCAGGAGCCCTTCCTAATCTTTCCAGGCATTTAGCAGGTTGAAAGGGTTCTCTGTAGTGTTTTTCCTCTTCCCTGTTTGAATCTCAGTTTACTGCTTTAATTTGTCTGATCCTACTGCATAAAATACACAATCTAAGGATTTTGGATACTAGGACAGATAGGAATGGTAGATACATTATAATCAAGGTTGAAGCTGGGGCAACAATTGTTTTTTTCTAATAACTACACTCTTAATTGTGGCAATACTGATTTGTTTCATGCCTTTTTTGCTGACCGAGTGCCATGGGACATTGCTCCCTTATTATTGCTAGTGACTTCAATGAAGTACTCAATCCTGTTTTGGATAAGTCAGTGTCCTGCTCTCATAGGAATTCCAACATATATTAGGTGCTCCAATATCAAATGGCAGATTTGAGTCAAGGGATTATACTTTCTTTTCTACAGAGCACTCCACCTGATCTCATCTAGATTACTTTTTAGTAAAACTAGATTTAATCAACAACATAGTGGATTGTCATACTGGAACAATTCCTGCATCAGATCATTGATCTGTACTGTTGTGTTTAGCCTTTATTAGGTGTACTTTTACTTGTCGGGTGTCTTAAACCCAGGCCCATGGGAGTGCTGAGCACTAATCTTACCCTCTGTGCCACCACACTACTAGGTGAGATGAGGGAACTACAGCTAATGCCCCATGAACAGAGGCTACCTATACCTGCTGACTCAATGAATTAAGGTGACTAGCAGCAAACTGCTGATTGGACACCACCAGGTATAAAGCTTCTTGATCCTTGTCTGAACAACTAGTTGCTAGGCCTCTTGCTACCCAGATCCCTGAGACCAAGTCCCTGCCTCCTCACTCCTTGTCCTCGGTCCCTGCTGCTTGCTCCCTGTTCCTGCTACTATGCCTCATCCCCACGCCTGTTACGAGACTTTGTTCCTGGTTCCTGCTTCCTTGCCCTGACCTGTGCTGCTGACTCCATCTTTGACCCTTGGAATAATGTCTGACTCTGGCTTGACCCTTGGCATGGCTTCCAACTCTGACCCTGGCTCTCACCCTTGGACTGGCATCTGACTTTGACTCCACCTTGACCCTGAGTGTAGCTTCTGACCATGACCCCAGTTCCATCCCTGTCTCTGACCACTAGGTCAGACTGCTCTGTATGGGTCCTGACAGCAATTTAATACACCCTTACTCTCTTCTCCAGCATTTTTACCATATACACACCAAGAACTTGAAAGTTTTTATGAGACTAATGCTCTGACAGCTCACTCTTCAGCAGTTCTCTGGGAAATCACCAAAGCATTTATTTGTGGGTGTATTGTTACCTATTCAACTGTTAAAAAGAAGTGGCACAGAGCTAAATTAGACTCCCTAGCTGCAGAAATTAAAAGCTCCTGCTGAGGAGTGTGTTCTGTCCCACTCTCTGGAGAAACTACAAACCTTTACTAACTTAAGTTATGAGATCAACAAACTTCACATGCAGAGGGCAGAATTTGCCATTTTATTTAAAGCAGAATTACTAGGAATCTGGTGAAAGAAGCAGCAAACTGTTGGCTTATAAACAAACAAAAAGTGAATCAAAATTAAAATCACTGCTATTTTTGGATACAAAATACACACAATACAACTGCCAATTAATGAACAATTAAAACATTTTTATTCTAAGTTATATTTGGCTGATTCAATGCAGATGCATTGGAAGTATTCATCAAAATTCAATATTGCTGCAGCTCTCTGACTCTCAGAAAGAGGCCTTGGAAGCCTTTCTGGAATTAAAAGAGCTGAAACTAGCAGTGAGAGAAATGAAAATTGGTAAAGCACCAAACACAGCTGAGTTTGCTATTGAATTTTGTATAAAAATTTCTGAGATCCTAATTCCCAAGTTATTGAATATGTAGCCAGGGGTAAGAATACACTCCCTCACACTTTAAGGGAGATGTCATCTCAGTCATCCCTAGGGTTACCATAGGTCTGGATTTTCCTGGACATGTCCAGCTTTTTGGGCCTCAAATCCCAGTCCGGGAGGAAATCCCAAAAAGCTGAACATGTCTGGGAAAATAGGGAGGGAGGGACCGAGGGTGCTCGGCCGGGGTCCGGAGCCGCTGGGGCCGGCAGTGCTCCGCTGGAGCCGCTGGGGCCAGCGGTGCGGGGCCGGAGCCGGCGTTGTGGGGCCGGGGCCCAGGCCCGGCGGTGCTCGGCCGGGGGCGGCGGTGCGCTCGGCCGGGGGCCGGAGCCGCCGGGGCCGGAGCTGGCGGTGCGGGGCCCGGGGCTGGCGGTGTTCGGCCGGCGGTTGGGCTGGGGCCAGCGGTGTGGAGCCAGGGGCCGGGGTGCTCAGCCGGGGCTGGAGCCGGCGGTGCGGGGCCCGGGGCTGGCTGTGTTCGGCTGGGGGCCGGGCTGGGGCTGGCGGTGCGGAGCCGGGGGCCGGGGTGCTCGGCCAGGGCTGGAGCCGGCGGTGTGGGGCCCGGGACCAGCTGTGTTCGGCCGGGGGCTGGGCTGGGGCCGGCCAGGGGTGCTGGGCCGGGGCCGGGCCGGGCGGTGATGGGCCGGGGTCCGGCGGCGCAGGGCCCGAGCCAAGCCGGGCAGGAGACGCCGGGGCCAGAGCCGCGTCCCCCCGCCCCAGCTTGCCTGCTGCTTCAGGCTTCCCGCGAATCAAATGTTCGCGGAAAGCAGGGGCAGGGGCGGGGCAGGGGCGGAGTTGGGGCGGGCCCGGGGCCCGGGGAGTGTCCTCTTTCTGGACACTTAAAATATGGTAACCCTAGTCATCCCCAAAGCCGGTAAGGAACCCAGGCTGGGTGGTAGCTATAGGCAGGGCCGGCTCTGGCTTTTTTGCCGCCCCAGGCAAAAAAGCCTCCCGCCGCCCCCCGCCCCCTCCAGCGCAGCAGGGGAGGGCACCGAGCCCAGCCGCAGGCCGCTCTCCCCGACCGGCCAGAGTGCCGGGGGGAGGGCAGCGAGCCTGCCGTGGCTCCGCTGGCGGCCGGAGCCCCGGGAGGAGGGCGGAGAGCCCGGCCGGGGCTCCGCTCTCCCCGGTGGCCAGAGCGCCGGGAAGAGGGCGGCGAGCCCGGCCGGGGCTCCGCTCTCCCCGGCGGCCAGAGCACCGGGGGGGAGGGCGGAGTGCCGGCCGGGGCTCTGCTCTCCCCGGCAGCTGGAGCCGGAGCACCGCGCCGCCCCTCTCCAGGTGCCGCCCCAAGCACAAGCTTGGTGGGCTGGTGCCTGGAGCCGGCCCTGGCTATAGGCCAATCTCATTTATCAATTTTGATGTGAAAATGTTGGCTAAATCCCTTCTGAAAAGGCTTGATAAAATCCTATCCCAAATTATTCATGTCAGTCAAGTGGGGTTTATCCATCACAGACATGGATCTGACAATATGTGCCAAATGACTGACATCATTGCAGCTTCAAGGGAGTCAAAGGAACCTCTTGCTGCCCCTTCCTTGGCACAGAGAAGGCATGAGACAGTGTATCCTGTGATTACCTCTTTTGCATGCTTGCTACCTTCAGATTTGGTAGTCAATTTATCTCCTGGATTAAACTTCTTTATATGAATCCCCCTTCCAGGATGGTTACCAATGGCATTATACAATTCCCACTTCACAGGGTATGAGACAGGTTGCCCCCTCTCACGTCTGCCGTTTGTCCTAGCCCTAGATTTGCTATCCATGCAAATCAACACATGCATGGCACCAGAATAAGCCAAACAGAACACAAGATCATGTTTTATGCTGATGATGCTCTTATTCTTGTATCTAAACCTGAAGAATCTGTTCCTAATCTATTAAACCTAATTAGTGAATTTGGACATCTGCCCATAGAGGAATCTATGATTGAAATTTTAGGTGGCAACCCCACCTTACGAAATATTCAGGGATAGTAATCCCCAATGAGATGGAGAATCTGGTCAAAATTACTCTAGAACACATTTTAGAAATTTGGGCAGGGGATGCGGAGGGAGGGGGTGCAGGTTCTGGAAGGGAGTTTGGGGATGGGAGGGGTGCAGAGGGAGGGTGTGCAGGGGGGAGGGCTGTGGGGTGTGGCTGCAGATGAGGGGTTTGAGGTGTGGGAGAGGCTCAAGGTGAGAGTAGGAGTGTGGGGGGTGAGGGCTCTGTCTGGGGCTGCGGGGGGTTGGAGTGTTAGAGAGGCTCAGGGCTGGGGCAGAGGGTTGGAGTGCAGGGGGATGAGGACTCTGGCTGGGACTGGGGATAAGGTGTTTGGGGTGGTGGAGGGGCTCAGGGCTAGGGTAGAGGGTTGAGGGTGTGGTGGGGGGGTGAAAGCTCTGTCTGAGGGTGTGGGCTCTGGGGTGGGGCAGGGCTGGGGATGAGTTTGGGGTGCAGGCAGGCTGCTCCGGGACAGGGGCCAGAGAGGAGGACTCCCCCCCAGCCCTTTCCCTGCCGGCAGCGGCAAGCTCTGGGAGAGAAGCCCCCCTTTCTTGCCCCCCCCAGCAACACACTCACCCCCACCACTGTCACTGCATGTGCTCCTAGGGCCCCTCTCAGGTCCAGGAATCTCCCGCACTTCCCCCGTGGTGGGTGCCGGGGGGTGCTGTGTGCACCTCCTCCCCTGCTGTTGCCCCTGACTGTAGCCTCACTGTGGGTGAGGGATGGGGCTGCCTCCTTGCCCAGCATGAAGCAGGAGCAGTGACTGCGGGTGGGGGGGGGGGCCTGTGCTGCTGGAGGGTCCCGCCTGAAAAGGGAAGGGTCTGAGGTGGAAGGGCAGGCTGAGTCAGTCTGCCCTGGCAGTCGCGATGGGGGGCACTAGGACTCTGCGGCAGCAGTTGCTGCAGAGAGGCAGCATGGAGCTGCACAGAAGAGATAGTGATTCTCTGCTCTGGGGTCCCAGAAAGGTGAGCAGGGGCAGCAAGAGAGGGCTGGGGGACACTCGGGGAAGGTGTGGGGGGGTGGCAGGTGGGGCCGGAGGGGACAACAGGTCCCAAATATTGGTGGAGCTGGGCTCCTAGACTCTGAATATTGCTGATGCCCGGGCACCACGTGGGAATATAACTCGCCGCCTATGACAGCTTATTAACTTAACTGGGGTAACATGCTTCCCTTCAAGCGCAACGCTGAGTTAATTTATTGTAAAAATAAAACAAGTTTATTAACCAAAGGGCACAGGTTAAGTGATACCACGTAGAAGAAATAAAGTTTGAAAAGGTTAAAAGCCAACAAAAGTAAAAATACGCTTTCTAATGGCTAACACTTAACATAACTACAGTCTTTGTTCAAGATAATTTCCTTGCTAGTCTTCCATTCCCAGAGACTTCAGCCCCATTGTTTGAAGGACCCATCTTTCTCAGTTTTCAAGAGCTCTGGTGTTTCATGTCTGTCTAGTGATGGATGGCTTCTCTCTCTTTATATTATCTTCCCGAACCCACTGTTTTGTCCCCAGACTCAGGATGACCTCATGCTGTTCTTCCCTTCTTGTAGATTTCCCATCCCCCTGATGATTCATATGTAAATTGGGCTTCCATTGTTTTTGATCACTGTGTCAGGGTGAACTAGGTCCTGAGGCCCTGCATCACCCAGCCGCAGAATAGAGCAGCGAGAAGTCCTCAAGGCAGCCTAGAGTGGCTGCAGAAGAGCAGCCAATCCGAGGGGCTGCTGAAGCAACCAATAAGGGGCCAGAAGGGCCGGATAAAAGGCAACCAGCAGAGTAAAGCCTTTAGTTGCTGTGTGGTGCTTGAGGAGGGAGGTACCTGGCTGGCTGGCTGGCTAGATGAGCAGCGGGCTATGGGCAGCTCATTGCAAAGAGGTCACTATGCAGAACTGAGCCCAGGGAAGACTGCTAAAGACCAGATGCCTTGCTGGCTGGATAGAGTAATGACAGGACCATGAAAAGGTCAGTGTGGGCAGGCTGAGCCCAGGGGGACTGAACTCAGGACCTGGCCAGAACTGGTGAGGGTACTGAGTTGGACCCTGCAGGTCTGATTGCAGACTGAACCCAGGGACTGCTGCTGAAAAGGACACCAGCTGAGGGTACTGAGATGGGTCCCTGCTGGGTGTCTGAAGAAGGCAGTGCCTCTGGGAAGGAGCCTTAGAGCTATGGCCCCATACCAGGGCTGAGAAAGATCTTGGACTGTATACCCTGGAAGGGGGGACAGCGTGTGTGACTTAGCTGGAGGGCTGAGCTGCTGACTACCGGCTGAGAGAACCAGTGGTTGGGGGGGAGAGGAGGTGGTGCTTGTGAGAGGCAGGTGCCACCCTGATGTAAGAACAAAAAAGAAAGCCTAACACACCTAACTGAGATAAAGGGGGTCATCCATGAGAGATGGGTGCCCCCCCCCCCCCCGTGAAAAGAACTGTTTGCCGGCACTATGCCCCAGAGAAGAGGGGTCATGCATGAGAGGCAAGTGCTGACCCCGTTACAGTAACATCTTGCTTAACTTCATTGAACACCGGTAGATAGTGAGTATGTCAGGCCTGACAAAAGCTGCTGATGTGGAATAATGAGCCACAAATGGGCCTCTGTCTCTCAGCTCCCAGTTACTAGTTCTTCATTTTATTTTAGGAAAATTAACAATTAAAAAATATATATTTTTTCCTGGGAGGTAGGTGGGAGACCAAGACTGGCTTTGTGTAAATTACGGTTCCGAATCACATCTAGAGGTTTCCATTTCCTCAACTTTCAGCATTTTCATACAGGCTTTATCCTTAGCCAGGCAGCCCTGTGGCTCCAAAACATAGCGGAGCAGACCACTCCCTGGCTGCTGATAGAACAGGTGTTAATCCATCCCCTCCCATTGGCAGGAATACTGGCTTCAGCCTATTACCATTTTGATTGTAAAATGTCCCCTGCAGTATTGGCTACTGGATAAACATGGCCCAGTTTGCATAAAAAATTTTAATTCCATCCCTTCTCACACATTGATACTGTATTTTTGGGCAACACATTTTTTAAAACTGGCAAGAAACCATTACTGTAGAGAGAGTGGATGGATAAGGGGATAATATGGGTTTCTCAGTTGATCTCAGGATCGGTTTCTGCCATTCCAAGCACTCCCATGATAATACAACTACCTGGTCCAGCTGCATGGCATTACCTGCAGCTTAAGCATCTGTTGAAGGACATATTTGGTCCCGATGCACTGGGAGCACCAGAGACTCCAAAATTGTTGCTTATGTGGAGAGAGCTCCATAGGGTCAGCCAAGCAGCTGAAGCCTGTTATGAATTCCTGGCTGAAAAGAATCTCCCTAATTTAGATTATCTGTTCCAGGCCTCGAATGCATATTTGTATATATCTCAAATCTTAGCCAATGGGGAGCTGCCTGGCAACACATTAATAACTCTACTATTGATCTACAATTAAGGCTGATCCAGCAGAAAATTGTATTTTGTTCACTCTTGTTCACTCCCACAATTACAGAGCATGGGCTTTGCCAAAACAAACCGCTGCTGGAGATGTGGGTCTCCTGGAGCCATGCTGGCTTCACATGTTTTGGGACTATCCCAGGATACAATACTTTAGCTAACAGTGAGCAGGAGGATTAATATGATAATGGATACCTCCTTAAAATTAAGTTCTCAGGATTGTGTTCTGGGACATATCCCATCATCCTGGAAACTCTCCAACTCATGGAAAGCTTGGTTCTCTAGACCACCACTTGTAACCAAATGATTTATATTACTTAGATGGGAGAGCAGACTGCCTCCAGTGATAGAAGTGTGGCTCAGTGACTTGGAGTGACCTGGCAACTAAACAGCAGGTAACGTTTTGGAGATGCCACCTCAGACAAATTTAAAAGATTTAGTCTAATTTTTTAGAAAACTTTGATTAACCCCTAGCAGCTGGAAACTGAGCTATTGCTCTCCTTTCCCCTCCCTCTCCTCCTTCCTTCCTTTCCCTCCCTTCCCATTTCTGTATCTTTTTGTTGTAGTAATACTGGTTGCTTTCTCCCCATATTGTTTTAAAGTTTTGTCAATAATATATAAAGTATGCTTGGATCCATAGAGCATTGAGGCTGAAGGGAAAATTACTTAAAATTTTATCTTACGGTTTTGGGATGAAATAATCAAGATATAAGCACTCGACACCTCAAACAAACATACTTTATGCAACTTTTATTATATTACTTTGAAGATATAAAAATATAGTTTGGGGAAAACATGCCTGGGCTTTCATCATTTGTGAACAAATGCCACATGCTGGCAAGCTAGATAGATGCCTTTGTTAAGGTAGTTAATCTAAATCAGTGTTTTTTAAACTTTATTTGTATACAGTATTTTAATGGAGAAAACGAGAGTGATGGACCTGATACATCCCTCACGTAAATCAATCCAAAGGGAGTTTAAATGTTTTTCACAGAAATCAATGAAAGACAAATGTAATAACATCTGAACTACAATTAACATCCACCAGGAGTCTCCAAGCAGAACAATATGAATAATCATAACTCAAGAAGTGTCTCCTGGCTCAGAATCTATAAGGAAAGCATGTTTTAGGGAAGAGCAAAAGGGCTGTCCTAAAGAAACTCCTCACCCACAGCTTCAGGTACTTGGAAGACAAAAGAAATGGTATTTATTATCATTTGAGCATCTCTCACCACAGAAAAATTCCTCAAAGGAGTCTGAATAGAAAGAGCTATAGTAGGACTTAAACCTCATTCAGCAATGAACTTAAGCACGTGCTTAAGCAATGTCTATGGATTAATTACACCAGTGGATATAATTAACTCAGAGTCAGAACAAAACTGCAAACTAAATATGCAGTAAAAAGCTATACAAATAAATGACATTTTCTGTTTATATTTCTTTGAAATACAAGTCCATCCCTGTTCAGCAAAATATTTAGACACATGTTTAAGTGTCTTCTGGAACTAGGGATTAAATTCACTGATATTTAATTTCTTTTGTTGAACATTTTTGAATATGTGCTTTATTGGGATCCATCCACCCATGAAAGGGCAGTTTCTTTAAGTCACACATAACGGACTCCCATTTATGAAAATATAGACTTGGTCAGTTTAAATAGTTACCTCATGAAGAGGTGTCCCAAGATACATAGCTAAGAGACTGTAAGGATGTGTATGTACCATTTCTTCATATTCATTGTAGGAAGCCAGGCAAGACAGGCTGGAGGAAGATTCTAGAAGCTCTGCTGAGAAATAAAGCAAAAAACAGCATACTTAGGGATACTTCTTCTTTATTTATTCTATTACAGTTCCTTGTTCACCATTAGAAAATTAGTATTCTTTTCCATGGTCACCAACATGGTGTCAGTACTTCTTGAAATATCCATAGAGAATTTTTAAATGAACATAAGCTTTTTACCCCTTTTGAAGGTTTCTTAAAGGAATAGCAATGTGGCCAAAAGAGCTAATGTGATCCTGGGATGGACAAACAGCAGAACATCGAGTAAGACTAGAGAGGTTATTTTATCTCTGTATTTGGCATGGGTATAACTGCTGCTGGAATACTGCGTCCAGCTCTGGTGCCTTCAATGCAAGAAGGATGTTGGTAAAGTGGAGAGGGTTCAGAGAAGAGCCATGAGAATCCTAAAAGCATTAGAAAACATGCCTTATACTGATAGATGGAGCTCTTTGAGTCTATTTAGCTTAACAAAGAGAGGGTCAAAGGGTGACTTGATTAGTCTATAAATATCTACATGGTAACAAATATTTAAAAATGAGCTCTTTAGTCTAGCAGAGAAAGACTACAATGATTGGAAACTGAAGCTAGACAAATTCAGACTGGAAATAAGGTGTACATTTTAGATAGTTTGGGTAATTAACCATTGGAACCATTTACCAAGGGTCATGGTGCAGTCTCCATGCCTGACTATTTGAAAATCAAGATTGGATACATTTTTAAAAGATAAATTCTATGAATTATTTTGAGAAAGTTCTATGGCCTGTTTTATACAGGAGGTCAGAGGTGATCACAATGGCCATTCTGGCCTTGGAATCTATGAAAATATTTGACATTCAGTCCCATCCAGAACCGTGCACACAGAGGATGTGAAAAAATAAAAATAATGGAGGGAAATGGTATCTTTAACTTTTTTGAACCTCAGAAATAGTTTGCTTCAATTTTGCGGCAAAAGCTGGGTCACTGTTTTTAATTTCATCAGTGTTCATTGTACTGAGTAAGGACAAAATGTTAAGTTGAATATTCAGTCAAAAATTGCAATCTATATATTCTGCAAGATGGCTGCTCCTACTCTTGGAACGCTGTCACTGGCTGACTGGGTCACAAGATATTATACTAAAACTTGTAATTTTGAGTTTGAACTCAAAATTCTCTCTTTGCTGTCCCTTTTCGGTAGCTGTTTCATTTCAGTCTGAATCACAGAGGCAACACAAATGTTATCTCAGTGATCTTTTTTTTTTACTTGCAATATAACATGTTATTCTTTGTATTGCTAATTGAAATCTAAGAAAAGATTTATACAAAGGAATGAAACAATATTAAATGCACAATAAAAATAAAAAAATAAAACAAGAAGCTTGTAAGGTAATCATCAGGACTGACCTATAAAGTAAAAACTATATTTAGGTCCTAATGAAAGGCCTAAGGCAAAGTATATTGAAGTCAGACAGGCCTAAGGTATTTGCTGTTATCTACAAACTCACTCACCAATCCTGTTGATATAGATAAGCATCATAAATGCCTAGATAAATAGCGAGGCAGACAGATTGATTCACAACAGCCATGTGTATGAAATAGGTCTCTTCTGCTGCTGCTGCTGAAAGAAAGATAAGTGGAATTCCTCTACAGGCACACCACTGTAATAACTGCAGATATTCTCACTGCCCTGCCACTTCAGCATCAGTTACATGGAGCTCAGTTATTTCACCATGTTTCTAAGGCAGGGGTAGGCAACCTGTGGCACGCGTACCGAAGGCGGCACGTGAGCTGATTTTTAGTGACACTCACACTGCTGGGTCTTGGCCACTGGTCTGGGAGGCTCTGCGTTTTAATTTAATTTTAAATTAAGCTTCTTAAACATTCTAAAAACCTTATTTACTTTACATACAACAATAGTTGAGTTATATATTATAGACTTATAGAAAGAGACCTTCTAAAAACATTAAAATGTATTACTGGCACACAAAACCTTAAATTAGAGTGGATAAATGAAGACTCGGCACAGCGCTTCTGAAAGGTTGCCAAACCCTGTTCTAAGGTTTCCTTTACAACTTCATGAGCCCATTCAATGAAAGTTTAGATTCTGGAGAAGCTGATGGCACTGACTGTACTCACCTGAGAAAGTTGTCTACTGTATCTTCAACAAATAGCTCTCACAAAATTATTGATATACTGGGCCAGTAAAAAGTTATTTCTAAATCCTCCTGATTACCTTTGAAAAAAACACTTATTTGTATGCTTTCCTCTTTCTGCCAAACCAGGCATTCTGGACAGCTCCTCTAACCCTTTCTTAAGGTAAAATGATATATGCCCTATTAGATTATACTCCTGAGCTACTAATTACAAAGAACAAATAGGAAAATAGTTTTTGTCCCTACAATGGTCCAAAATCAGAAATTATTGTTGTGACATTTGATGTAGGGGAGGATTATCTCTTGTACAATACAAATCCTGTGGCAGTTTTTTCCTCGCTGTTGGGAAATAATTCAAACAATTCATGCTGAAAGAACCTTATCATATTAAACAAAATAACTGCACCTGTGATGTGTGCATTTGTCCCAATCAGTAATCTATACAAAACCAAATATATTAGCAAAATATTTACTATTATGTTTGTAGTAGTTAGGGTAATATAAATATAATTTTTACACACCACATTATGTTTAAGACTATAACTACTTATAATTACCATAGCAAAATATTAATGTAGTATTTTGCATTTTTTATTTTTGGTTTTGTTTGATATAAAAGATGTTTCTTAGCATATTTTACTTTGCAGTACAAGGAAACAAGGGTGAATGGAGGAATGCCATTTACTTCATGGCATTATATCACTTTTCCTTTCCCTGCCCCTCAAACATCAAGACACAGATGTCAAACTGTGAAAATCTTTTCCCTCAATGGCATTTACCTCCAGACAGGGCCAGTGCAAGGCAGTTTCGCACCCTAGACGAAACTTCCACCTTACGCCACCACCCCAGCCCAGTGGCAGCTCCCCGCGCCCCCCCCCCGCCCTGAGGCGCCCCCCCCTCCCCGGGGAGCCGTGCGGCAGCTCCCCATCCCAGCTCACCTCTGCTCTGCCTCCTCCCTGAGTGTGCGGTCGCCGCTCCACTTCTCCCGCCTCCCAGGCTTGCAGCACCAATCAGCTGTTTGGCGCCGCAAGCCTGGGAGGGGAGGAGAATTAGAGTGGGGGCGGCATGCTCGGGAAGGAGGCAGAGCAGAGGTGAGCTGGGGTGGGGAGCTGCTGCACGGCTCCCTGGGCCGGGGGGGTGGGGAGCTGCCGCGGGGGTGCCTCAGGGCGGGGGGGGGAGGAGCTGTCGCAGGGCTCCCCACGCCAGCTCACCTCTGCTACGCCCCCTCCCCGAGCACACCATCGCTGCTCCACTTCTCCCACCTCCCAGACCAATCAGCTGTTTGGCGCCGCAAGCCTGGGAGGGGAGAAGTGGAGCGGCGACCACGCGCTCGGGGAGGGGATGTAGGAACGCTGTAAAAAAAATTGGGGGCACCGCTTTTTGGTGCCCCCAAATCTTGGCACCCTAGGCAACCGCCTAGTTTGCCTAAATGGTAGCACTGGCCCTGCCGCCAGAGGTTCCTGGCAGTATTATGCTTACAGCTTTGCAGTTACCTCCAGCTTTATCACGACTGGGCTGCTAACTGGCAGCGAATGATGTTTTGTCCCCCTGAGCATTATTTTCTTTAACAATGGAATGATTTATGAATATGTGTATCTTTCTGATACTGTACTGACCAGTTTATGATAACATGGGTGTTTCCTCATGTCAGTAAAAGTTTTACTTATAAATCTGCACACTGATGTGTGGTAGCTTTTTTTTTTTCCTGCAGAAATGGAGGCGTGCACCTTTGAGTCTTATCCACAGGCAATCAAGCTACAGGCAATCAACTAAGGATCGCTTTCCCTGTGAATCTATTAAGTGCATTCCTGCATGAATGAGTATGATATAATGTCACCCACTCTACGGGTTGCAGATGAAGGTTGAGACAAAGGGGGGAAGTGAAGGTAATTCCCCAGAAAAGTATTTTCAACTTAACAGTGAATGCTTTTAGAATAAAGCAACTGTGGTAGACAAAACTTAGACAATTAAAATGTAAGAACTTAAAGATTTTAAGGAGTGTAATGTCGGCTAGAGTATTTATACTTCAGGTGAAACAACAAAAGATATTTGATGGATATGACTGCAAGTAAGATTTTTCTGACTTTGTTTGGTAAACTGGAGCTCAAATCTATGGGCCAGATCCTCAACCCTTGTAAATAGCACAGCTCCATAGAGTGCAATGGAGCTATGCCAATTTACACCAGTTGAGATCTAGCCTTTCAATTATATTTAGTCTCTAGAACCACTTATTCCATTTAATTTTCAAATAAAGAAACACTAGGACAATTGTGAAAAATTGTCTATGAAGTTATTGTTTAATTACTCCTAAATCTTTACTTAGAAATTGCCACAGGCCAAAACTGAAATGTATTTGATTTCTTACATTATTATTTTATTATATAACACCTTCTCATCAAACAATCACTAGATATAATTTACTTTTTTTTTAATGGGTTGCGATATTATCATAAAATACTAGACTCTGAGGGCCTGGACTTATCCAAAGTCCAGACATGGTACATAACTCTGTCAAAAATCCCAAGAAATTGGGACTCTAGTGACTTGGAGAGATTTTACAGATGTCAAAGAAGCGATGACTGCTAATCATGCAAGGTGAACAATCATGATTAATAAAAATAATATACCATCTACACCTATTTCCCCAAAAAAGTATATTTTCTGAACAGAAACATTTAGACTCCTAACTAAAATGTACAAACTTAAATTTTCATGGGACAGGAAGTGGTGGGGAGCTGAATAAATAGAGCTGTTTGCAATCTGCATATCATTGGCATTGCAGCATGTCTTCTGACCAGACTTCCTACCATGTGCATGTAAATGCTGAATAAAACTGGGAAACTGATCCTTGTGGGATTCCATAAGTGAACTTTCTGAGGGCATAGGTGCAGTTTTTCACTGCTATCATTGAGTGCCTCCTTCCAGGAACAATTCAAACCATTTCAGAGCATCCTCACAGATTCCTGCAACCTCCCTAAGGCAAGATAGTAGTTTTTCAGTACTGAGTGGGTCAAATCTGCAGAGAGGTCCAGGATCATGAGACTGGATGTCTGCCCTTCATCCACTGGCACAAAAAGTTCAGCCTTCTGCACCACTAATGCTGTTTCCATTCTATGGCTTGGCCTGAATCCTGATTGTACAAGATTTAGGATATGAGCTTAGGTTAGACAGGTCAGAAGATAGCTTTTGGCAAGCTTCTCTTATGAATTTACTGAGGAATGAAAATGTTTATACAAGGCGGTAAATAGAGAGCTGTGATGCATCATGGAAGGCTTTCTTCAGTTTGGATTTGCATGTTTTAAGGAATGAGGGAATTTCCCTTCTCCAAAGAAGGCACTGGCTGTCTTGGTCATTAATCAGCCAGCCAAGAGAGAAGAGGTCACTTTGGGTGTACTAACCTAAAATAATGGACTGGTTTGTGTAGGATAAGTATAAAATTAAAGAATTAAGTTAATTTATTTGTTAAGGAAATATATATGTGTTGTAAAGAGAGGCCCTGACTAGCAAGTAGACGGAAGGCCTTGAAAATACTAAGTGGTAAGGCCAAAAGGAGTGAGGTAGGGCGGATGTCTGGGTCAAAGGATAAGTAATAAAATAAGGGTAAGTTTCTAAAAAGAAGGCCTCTGACCGATAGGGATGACTACAGACATGGGCAGTGGGTGAACCATGGGCTTGAGGAGGCTAGCCCATGGCCGGCCTGCCCCTTCTGCCCAAGGCCCTGCCCCTCCCCCACCTTTCCCCTGCCAGAGCCCAAAGGCTCTGCCCTGGGCCGTCCCTCTCCCCGAATCCTGGAGTGGCAGCGCAGCCCCCAGCCTGAGCCCCGGAGCAGCTAGTGGGCAGGCAGCTAAGCACGGCACCCAGCCCCAGGTGGATGGGTGTCGCAAGCACTGGTTTCAGCTGCCCAGAGTTCCTGGCTGCAGACCGGGCCTCACTAGCCCCAGCCCGGGGCAAGCATGCTGGAGCCTTCCCAAAAGTTGGGGGGGATGGCGGCCCCCTCCCAAGGTGGATGCAAAGCAGCCCCCTGTCCTTGTCCCAGGCCCCCCGCCCAGGGCAGATGGAGGGAGCCAGGCTCCCCACAGCTGCCCATGAAGCTCTCCCCAACCCAGCTCCAGCCGGGGCCTCGGAGCCACAGCCCAGCTTTGATAAGAGCCGGATAGGCAGCTGTGGGGATCCAGGGTGGCCCCTCTACCTGCCTGTGGTGCGGGGGGCACGAGCATGTCCTAGCCCCCGGGGCTCCCTGGGGCAGGTAGGGCCGCCCAGAGGGGGTGACAAGTGGGGCAATTTGCCCCGGGCCCTGGCAGGGGCCCCCATGAGAGTTTTTCGGGGCCCCTGGAGCGGGGTCCTTCACTCACTCCGGGGGCCCCAGAAAACTCTCGTGGGGCCTGGGCCCCCGGAGCTTCTTCCGCTCCGGGTCCTCGGCGGCGGGGGGTCCTTCCACTCCGGGACCTGCCGCCGAAGCGCCGGGTCTTCCCCCAGGCCCTCTGAATCCTCTGGGCGGTCCTGGGGGCAGGTGGAAGGTCTGCAACTCCACAGCTCCTCACAGCTGGCTTTGTGGCTCTTACCGTGGCCAGGCTGCATCTCTGAGGCCCCTTCCCACCTCCCGGCCAGAGCTGGGTCGGGGAGTGCCGCATAGGCAGCTGTGGGGAGCTGGCGTGGAGTCACAGACCCTCCTCCTGCCCTGGGTGGCCGGGGAGCCCGGGAGGCAGGGACACAGGCCAGGGACAGTTCTCAGTCCCTCTACACCCTAGGCAGGTGGAGGGTCCACCTCAGCTCCCCACAGCTGCCCGAGCTCCATGCTGGCATGGCCCAGGATGGGTCTCAGGGGGAAGAGGAGGGGAAGGGGCTGAATCCACCCCAGTGAAAAGTGGATGTGCCAGGCCCATCCACTTTCAAAAAGCGGGAGGACAATGGCCCCCGACCCTCCCAGTTCCAGCCCCAGTGGCCCGGGGCCCTGGCTGCATGGGAAGGAAGAGCCGCAGCAGGGCGTGGTGGGAAGCAGGAAGGGTTTTGGAGTGGAGTGTGGGCAGGGCCACACAGGCAGCTTGGGTAGGCTCAGCCTTCCCCTGCCTTTGATACCCGCCACCCATGACTGCAGAGGGTCTGAAATCAAACAAAGAGAATCTGTCTTAAAATGAGCCAACTTGGCCTTTTCCCACCCCACATACCCACGATATCTTCTATGTGAACCGAGGTTCAATGAAAAAGCTGTTAGTCCTCAGAAAGGAGGGGAAGAGATATGGAGGAATGGCCTTGGGAAGGAAGGAGGTTGCAAATCTTATCTGTAATAAGGGTGAACTGTCTCAAATTGGTTTTTAGCTGCAGTCAGTAATTGGCAATGACATCACTTCTTTGTTAAAGGGTATAAAAAAATCAGCTTTTAAAGGGTGCATTGCTAATACCTGTCTGAACATGCTGGAGGCAACCAATATGAGTCTAAGCTCTCCTGAGTTCAGCCTGTTTGTAAGTACTTTGATCAAATGCTTATAACTGTTTTGTTACTGTTTGGATGTAGTAAATTGCTTATTAGGGTTTTTAGGCATGTTTAGAGCAAATATATACAGAACCATTTGGCCTTTGGATTTAATAAAGTAATTTATGGTTAAATTGATGTTTGGTGATTTCCCATATTAATAATTTCAGATATTATTAATAATTCCAACATTTTGGTGACCCAGATGGGACCCCAGTCATTAACTTCAGTTGCTTAAACCCCCAGAATGAGGGCATAGCAACCTATCCTCTGGGACCTATCCTCTGGGAAAGCCACACTGGCCACTGCAGAAGTCACAGAGATCACGGAAAGTCACAGAATCCATGACTTCCACCACCTCCCTGACAGACATGGTGCCCTAACTGATTACAGTTACCAAGGAGATAGACCCAATACACAATGTCCTGCACTTGCATTACTCACATCATCTCTTGTGGGGAACCCTGAAGTAGTGAGGTGATCCATGTGTGGTCATCAGGTCAGTGTGTTCCAATGTATCCCAAGGCTGGGTGACCCTTTTATAAGAGGTTACACTAACACCCGCCGTACCTTATACATAATCAATGGTGGTTTCAGATTCCTTTCCTTATATGTACTTCCTCAATAATATTGGGGTCCTTAACTTCAATAAGTCGATTTGCCATTTATATTATATTTATTAACATTTATGTCAATTAATTGCCATGGTAGATCTATGATTACTGCATATAAAATTCCTTTAAACTTTCCCTAAAACTCCGAAGTCTATTCTTGTAGTTCCATACTTAGGTCTGACTAGATCTAGGGAGGAAGGCCAGGCTGGCTGAAGAGCTGGATTCAATAAGGGAGTTTGGATCACTGTGGACACTTAGTTCATGCAAAACCCTGTCTTCTCCATGCTCTATAGAACATGCTCTCTCTGCACATATCTCCTTTAAAGCAGTGTTCTCCAAGTGGGGTGAGCAAGAGGATCTTTGGGGCACGCGGCAGGAGGAGCCCTTTTTTGTTGTTGTTTGCTTCGGCAGTTCGGGCGGGAGTCCGAGCAGCTTTTTTTTTTGTTTGCTTTGGCAAAAATGGTAGAGCCAGCGTGGCAGGGGGTGCGTGCTCAAAACTTTTTTACTGCGTGGGAGAGCGATCAAAAAAGTTTGGAGACCACTGCTTTAGAGGAATGATAACAAAGATGGTTAATCAGTGGGCATCTATTATATTAGAATTTAGATGCCATAGTGATAAACACATGAGAAAACTCTATGGGTATGTCTACACAGGGATAAAAAAAATCCATGGCTGGCCAAAGGTCAGCTGACCCAGGCTTTCAGGGCTCGGATTCCAGGGCTGAAAAATTGCTGTGTAGACATTCAGGCTCGGGCTGGAGCCTGAGCTCAGGAACCCCTGCAAAGGTGGATGGCCCGGAGCTCAGGCTGTATGTAGCCTGAGTCTGAACGTGTACACAGCAACTTTTTGCCCCGTGTGCCCAAGTCAACTGATCCCGGCCAGCCGCATCTGTGCCATAGGTCTTTTATCCCTGTGTAGATGTACCCTAAGCGTGCTAGTGAAGGACTGGGGAATGACTGCCATCAGAATGCTCTTTATCTAATTTTTTCTAAAGTATGTATTGTTTGGGGACTGTAAAGAAGGCAAGAGTGTTCGTGTAGCTGTACAGAAGCCCTGATTTTGTTCAACCACTCTTCAGTTAAGAGTAAGACATTCCAGTGTTTTGTGCAGTCATTATCCTGCAAAGGTGGAGGGCCCTGGGCTCAGACTGTAGCACAAGCACAGCAATTTTTAGCCCTGCAAGCCCAAATCAACTGACCCAGGCCAGCAGTTTTGTTTTTTATAGATGGATAAGGTTATCTCCATTTTTGCTTCTGTGGGTACAGTTAAAGTTGTTTGTATGTCATTTTCAGTCTCTACATGTGTTTCAGTGAATGATATACGAAAGTTTAGTGTCAGAAATGTATACTTAACAGTAGTTGATAATTTCCACAATTTTTAATGGCAGTTGTGTTTCAGTAACGTTTTGTGTTTCAGTGACGCAATTTAATAACATTTTTATTAGGGCTGTCGATTCATCGCAGTTAATTCACATGATTAACTCAAAAAATTAATTGTGATTTAAAAAATTAATTGCGATTAATCACACTGTTAAACAATTGAATACCAATTGAAATTTATTAAATATTTGTGGATGTTTTTCTACATTTTCAAATATATCTATTTAAATTACAACACAGAATACAAAGTGTACAGTGCTCAATTTATATTATTTTCATTAAAAATATTTTCGCTGTGTGACGTGCAGTCTATATGGTTTTATAAAAACATAATAAGAAGTTAATATAATATAACTGGAATATGCTTCATGCAAAAGGTCTCTTGTAAGTTATCATTACAAAACTTACAATCTACTGAGTGTGATCATCCTATTTGTATAAATGTACCACTCTTGTATCTAAAACTAGAAATATGAAATAGAATTCTGAGGGTCTATTGTAATTATGCAAAGTGTGGGCCATTAATAGTGGTTTGGAATCTTGATGACTCCGATTATCCAGGACCAATGTCTGCAGATGGCTGTGTTTACCTGTTAGTCTTCCTGTATATGTGTGTGCTGGCAAGTGGGTAATGAAGTCTTGCAGTGACATGTGATCATGTCACCTGACCTGGAATCCAGCTTTAACATGGGTGCTTTTCCAGTGGGAGGAGGGGTGGAAACCCAGAGGGACAAAGGGTTCTCGCCTTATGCAAAAGATATATAAAGGGGTGGAAGAGAACAGAGGAGCCAACATGAAGAATCCCCTAGCTATCACCTGAGCTGGAACAAGCGCTGTACCCGGGGAAAGAATTGTGCCCAGGCCTGGAAGGTGTCCAGTCTGAGAAAAAACTTACTGAAGCATCTCTGAGGGTGAGATTATCTGTATTCAGTTTGATTAGACATAGATTTGTGCATTTTATTTTATTTTGCTTGGTGACTTACTTTGTTCTGTCTGTTACTACTTGGAACCACTTAAATCCTACTTTCTGTATTTAATAAAATCACTTTCTTTTTATTAATTAACTCAGAGTATGTATTAATACCTGGGGGGGCAAACAACTCTGCATATCTCTCTATCAGTGTTATAGAAGGCGAACAATCTATGAGTTTGCCCTGCATAAGCTTTATGCAGGGTAAAACAGATTTATTTGGGTTTAGACCCCATTGGGAGTTGGGCATCTGAGTGCTAAAGACAAGCACACTTCTGTGAGCTGTTTTCAGGTAAACTTGCAGCTTTGGGGCAAGTTATTCAGACCCTGGGTCTGTGTTGGAGCAGACGGGAGAGTCTGGCTCAGCAAGACAGGGTGCTGGAGTCCTGAGCTGGCAGGGAAAACAGGAGCAGAGGTAGTCTTTGCACATCAGGTGGCAGCTCCCAAGGGGGTTTCTGTGATCCAACCCATCACACACTGTGAAAATGATAAAGAAAAGAAATAGTATTTGTCATTTCAGCTCATACAAGCACTGTAGTGCAATCTCTTTATCATGAAAATGCAACTTACAAATGTAGATTTTTTTTTTGTTATATAATTGCACTCAAAAACAAAACCATGTAAAACTTTAGAGCCTGCAAGTCCACTCAGTCCTACTTCTTGTTCAGCCAATTGCTTTACATTTACAGGAGATGCTGCTGCCCACTTTTTATTTACAATGTCACCTGAAAGTGAGAACAGGCATTCTCATGGCACTTTTGTAGCTGGCATTGAAAGGTATTTACATGCCAGATATGCTAAACATTTGTATGCCCCTTCATTCTTTGGCCACCATTCCAGAGGACATGCTTCCATGCTGATGATGCTCATTTTAAAAAATAATGTGTTAATTAAATTTGTGACTGAACTCCTTGGGGGAGAACACTTTCACTGCAAATTTGAGAAAATACAAAGAAGTTACCAAAGAAGATAGCTACAGCACTCAAAGCAAGATTTAAGAATCTGAAGTGCCTTCCAAAATCTCAGAGGGATGAGGTGTGGAGCATGCTTTCAGAAGTCTTAAAAGAGCAACGCTCTGATGTGGAAACTACAGAACCCAAACCACCAAAAAAGAAAACCAGCCTTCTGCTAGTGGCATCTGACTCAGATGATGAAAGTGAACATGCGTTGGTCCACACTGCTTTGGATCATTATCGAGCAGAACCCATCATCATCATGGACATTGCCTTTGGAATGGTGGGAGAAGAATGAAGGGGCATATGGATCTTTGCCACATCTGACACATAAACATCTTGTGATGCCAGCTACAACAGTGACAGGTGAACATCTGTTCTCACTTTCAGGTAACATTGTAAACAAGAAGCGGGCAGCATTATCTCCTGCAAATGTAAACAAACTTGTTTGCCTGAGCGATTGGCTGAAGAAGTAGGTCTGATTGGACTCGTAGGCTCTAAGGTTTTACATTGTTTTATTTTTGAATGCAGGTTTTTTTGGTACATAATTCTACATTTGTAAGTTCAACTTTCATGGTAAAGAGATTGCACTACAGAACTTGTATGAGGTGAATTGAAAAATACTATTTCTTTTATTTTTTTACAGTGCAAATATTTGTAATAAAAATAAATATAAAGTGAGCACTGTATACTTTGTATTCTGTGTTGTAATTGAAATCAATATATTTGAAAATGTAGAAAACATCCAAAATATTTAAATAAATGGTATTCTATTATTAACAGCAGGATTGTGATTATATTTTTTAATTGCGATTAATTTTTTAAATTGCTGACAGCCCTAATTTTTATGAATACAATATTACTGCTGTTATATATTAAGTCAAATATTTACTATGTATATTGCTTCAGTTGGACTGAAATTTTTCAGTCATGTTTTTGCATTTTATTTACTTTTTCCATCTGTTTAACTGAACTGTTGAACAGTTGAACTGTTTTAACCCTCAAAATTGTCACAAATAATTTTACTTTACTGATGTGCAATTTTCTTGTTTATTCATGACATTGCCTAGTGATTAATCATTTTACCACTGAAGCAATAATATACAATCTTTAGAAATGAATGAAATTTGAAAGTAGTAAAAATTAATTGTAGAAAAAGCACAACTGTGGTTGTTAATGCATAGTTGAATGTAAATGTCATATATTTGTCACCTGCCTTGTTTTTACTTCAGAAGCATATGGATAATACTTATTTTAATATAGACTGACTCATGAATTTTAGAATCAGAAAGCCATGTCGATTATTAAAAAATCTTGGATAAAAATACAGTGCCCACTGAATGTCTACTTGGGCATGCAGGCAATGACAAATCAATTTATAGTATGCTTCATGACAGCTGAACATAGCTGTGCAATACTTAAGCTGAAGAAGTTTAATTAAACCTTGACATTTTAACAGAAAATACAAGAAAATTAACTATCCTATTTTATTTCCCTGTAGTGTAAACTGAGTGGATGACAGGCATCTGTGAGGTATAACCTTAATCCCACTATTGTAGAAGGACTTTCAGAGATAGTTATGAGGACTTCAGTTCACATGTACCATAAATCTATATCCCAAAGACACCCATTATGTACCCCTCATGTCACCTAGTGTGATTATTTTCTGATATGTATACATCCTGTAGTTAAACTCAATCTATGACACACTGGCAATAGGAAAGAAATTAGGAAGAAATGCATGTATTCTATTAGGCAGATAGATGAACTGACACCTACTAATATAAAACTGAAAAAAAAAGGCAGCACAACAAATTTCACATACTATAGAAACTGGGTGTAAGACAGGATATATAATTTTTGTGTGTTTTAATGAAATGCTGAAGGAAATATTTTATTTAATGATTTTAAATAGGCAGATAGCACAAGTGTCAGTAGAGGAAGAAATAAACCTGTAATCACTGCAAATAAAGTTGAATGTAATAAAGAAAGTATGTCAATAAACTGCATTTTATGTTTTAATTGATTTTAATAAAACAAATCATTTAGAATCAAGATACTATGCTGCTTCAGAACTTCACAGAAGAATCAGAATGACAAAAGACTTTTACATTTTATCCTGAGGTGAAAATAAACAAACTTGTTATGACTGACCTGGAAAGTGTTCAATCAGAGCAACCTGTTTGAAACTAACTGATATGCCCTTCCAGTGGTAAACATATTTTCATAATGAAAGGTGGGCCTGGACAAAATGTCTGTAGAGAAAGTTAAACACTATTCAGGTGGCAACAGAACATTTCATGATTAGTATGACAGGTCAGGTGGAATTCTGTAAACAAGGAAAGGGAAAAATTATTAGCAAAAGTCAAAAAAGCTTAAAGGGGAATGAGTGGAGGAAATTGCTATGGATGTGGTGAAGGATGAAGCAAACTAAGGACCATGTCATTTCTGTAGTGTAAATACACAAAGGGATCAAAAAATATACTGCAGCACAGTAGTGTATAAAGTCTTCCAGCACCTTTCAGTTCTAAATATTTGTCATATGCACTGTTCAATAGGTATTTCGCAAGATGCTTCTGTGTAAACACAGAAGGCTATTGAACACCTACAGGTTCTTTCAGAGCATGAGGCACAGACTGTCCCTTAAGGAATTTAAGTGTGACATTTTTAACTACCTGTAGTTTTACTATTATGACTTTCACTAAAAATCATGTCTGTATCAAAAATAGATGTCTATTTTTTTTAATTTAAACACCAAATCTAACACGGTATATGGTGCTCCAATCCAGTTAGACATTATTAAGTCAACTTCTGCCAATTAGAGAAGGATCATTTCCCTGGGGGGCACGAGTGGGTAGAGTTCACTTAACTGGTTAAATAACCTGCACCGATATATGCCAGGGTAAAAGTTATAGTTAGGTTAGGGTGAGCTAAAATGTGTTAGCTAACCACCATCTAATCTCAACTTCTTTTCCAAATTTAGAAAAAGCCTTTGGGAACATTTGTATGGAGTGTTGTTGTAGCTATGTTGGTACCAGGATATTAGACAGACAAGGTAGGTGAGGTAATATCTTTTATTGGGCCAACTTCTGTTGATGAGAGAGGCAAGCTTTCGAGCTACACGGAGCTCTTCCTCAGGTCTGGGAAAGGGACATTTGACAGGGTACTTGATACTTTTTGAACTGTCTGGATGATGGTAACTAGGACTGCTGTTTCCTCTGTGGAGCTCCAAAAAACCTTTGTCTCAGTACTTAATAAAAGTTGAGATCTGTTCAGAAAATTCAAGTGGGACCTTTAGGATTCTTCAATACAGAACTATATATCAATATTTTGTGTAGATTCGTATATTCCCCCTTATTAAGGATTTTCATATTCACCAGAAAGATGGAATCAAGTTTTGGAATGAATAAAGGAAATTAAAAAGAAATCAAGTAAAGGCTTTTTCCAAAAAGAGACTGCCGGGAGACTTAGAGCATCATGAAGTGATTTGACAAAGTATTTTAATGTTAGTAACTGGTAAATGTTCACTACTCTTAAAGATTTTATTTTAACAAAGCATTTTAATCTGGGTATGGCTGGTTGATATTTTATCATTAGTTCAATTAGCTTTTAAGGACTGAATCACTTGTCCACTAATTAAATTAAATTAAATTTATAATGAATATTTTAATGTTTAATGACTAAATAAAGATCCATCAAATGGGAATTTTTAGACACTGACAGTTTTCGAACATTTCTTAAAACTAAATAACTCCATTATAGTGCAATTTAGGCACATGAGAATTTGTACACTTGTGCTAAAGCATGACTTGTAGAGATGTACTTAGTTATTACCATGACATGAGCAAATCTGAGATGGCATTATGGGTAAAATTTTCAAATGACCAAAACAACTTAGGAACCAGACACCTACTGAAGGGCTCCTAAGTCATTTAAGTGCTTTTGAAAATTTTACCCAGTAGCAATAATGTGGCATCACATAATTCCAATTATATCCAGAGGAGTTATCATGATACTACGATTGTTGTTGAAATTTAATATTTGTTTATTTCATGGAAATATATAATAAACTCATAACTCCCACACAGAAATATTCATCAGCTATCAAGTACAAAAATAGTAAAATTCTCAAAAAAATAGCTACCCCTTTACACCATTCTGTTAATCTGAGCCTTCTGACAGCTGAGCTCCAGCAGCCTAGACTTGCCTGTGGTTAGTTGCTCATTAGATAACAGAGATAACCCAGAGTCTGTTCCTGCAAGCCTCGGTGGAAATTTGATGGGTCTGGAGGGAACAGTATTATGGAGAGTGGCTAGTCCCTTAAACTATCCATTCAGTGAGGTGCTGCAAAAAATAAATAAAAATAACCAAGGGGTCCCTGCTTAAAATAAATTAAAAATTCTGCTTCAGTCAGTAATATATGTGACTCAGTATCAATTCCATACTCTTTCCTTCCCGTCAATAAAAGTTCATCCATGCCATAGTCTTTCCCAGCACCACTCACACAAACAATCATTGATTCAATTCCTTTCTGCTTTTCATAATTGATCAATTCTATATAATTTCTTTTATGTGCTGGTAGCAGCGTTAGTAGGAATACAGGTAATTGCAATAGTGGACTAATCAGTAGCTGCTTTAGTCCTAACCTGACATGGGTGGGGGATGAAAATGTTAATAAGCAAAACCCACCTTAGCAGTTTTTAGGAGGTCCAGTGAAACAATTACCACTTACATGCCACATAACCAATTGCTGTCCCCTACAATTCATCATTACTCACAGGGCCAGCCTAATGATTTTAGGAGAGAAAGAGTGAGATGATTCTTTGACTGACTCATTTTACATACACAGGGTGGGTGAGGTAATATCTTTTATAGGACCAAATTCTGTTGGTGAAAGACACAAGCTCCTCACCTATCTTGCCTCTCTAATATCCTGGGACCAACACGGCTACAACAACACAGCAAACATCATTTTTACATAAAAAGTTGGTGTTTGGGAAAGGGTCTTTAGGTCCTCCTTGAGTTCCTGTCATGAAAGCAGACCCCAGCTACTTGTTCCTTTCAAACTTCACCACTGGTTTATGATTTCAAGATTGCAAGTGCAACGCTGACAGACCCCAGTCATCAGCAAGCGGGATCAAACTTAGGATCTCTAAAGTTTAGTGCACAAGCCTCTACTGCATGAGCTAAAAGCCACATGGCTGTTAGGTAAGGCTATAGCAGACTCATTAATCTCTAAGTGGTCTCAGTGCCACTCCATGGTACAGAGCACCATACCAAGGAGGTGTGTAGGTTACAAAAGGAAAAATGCTAGATATTTATATATAAACTGAAGGCCAAGATACTTCATGGGAGGAAAGGCCAGCCATGAGTAACTCTTCTGACAAGTGAAGTCGTCAGCAACAAGGTCCAGGTTCAGTAATTAGGGGTTCCTCTTAGCAATACAAAAAGAACTGACTTTAGCCCCCATCCAGTAATCTGGGAAAACTAAACACCGTCTCTGGGTGCCTCTAAATGGCAATACTTTCCCCCTGGCAAGCATGGAATCTGTGTATACCAAAGGGAACTTTTATTAAAGGGAAAGGGAACCCAACATTAATTTGGGTTAATAATTAATTAATATCACAACCACAATACAAAAACATATAACCATAAGCAAACACTCACCCCATAATGCCTCAGTTTCCCACATTGTGCTGTGAAAGACTGATGAACAAATGTGTCCTACTAACATGTCACTCCCCTTTCTCTCTGCATAATGACAGGTTTCAGAGTAGCAGCCGTGTTAGTCTGTATCCGCAAAAAGAACAGGAGTACTTGTGGCACCTTAGAGATTAACAAATTTATTAGAGCATAAGCTTTCGTGGACTACAACCCAAATTTATTAGAGCATAAGCTTTTGTGTCCACGAAAGCTTATGCTCTAATAAATTTGTTAGTCTCTAAGGTGCCACAAGTACTCCTGTTCCCTTTCTCTCTGTTGCACCCTTGTCACAATTGGTTGTCCTTGCTCAGTGAAGACCCTGAGTTCAGAGGCACATTCGCACGGGTTCACCTCCCATCCCTGAAGGAGCAGAGGGCATTGAGCAATGCTTCCACTGCCCGCTCACTACTGCTGCCATCTCTGCCAGCACTCGCCACTGCTGCTGCCACTGTTATCTCTGCCACTATTCAGCATCTGTTATCATTGCTACTGCTTGCCATTCACTACCACTTTTGCAATGCCACATTCTGAGGTTCCATCCTTGGCCCAGCTCTTAGTGATTTCAATGGGCAGTGGATAACCTCTCTGCTGCTGTCTCCTCATTGTCTTTCATTCCAACACACTAGGTCTACAGCCTACTCCATAAATGTGCTCCTCCATAATGTGAGCTCTAGTAATCACCAAAAAGAAACAAATACTTTCACTTGAGTCCAATATGCTGTAAGCTCTAGCCTGAAATTTTGGGGGAGGGAGGGGTTACATGGTGTCCAGTACTCCTTAGACAGCAGCCACACCATTATATAAAAACATCTATCCCCACGCCCTCTCATTTTCACTAGGCTGTTGACATCCCTATCCCTTGTTTAGCAAGTGAGGTTAATTTTAGGGTGACCCCCTCAATCAGGGCAGGCTAAGTACAGTTCTGTTGTTCTTTACTCATACAATAAGAATAAAAACATTTCCGTTCTCCTGCATGCAATACTGAAGTAATTTGTAATCCAAAATCAATCAAAATGTATCACTTTGGCAAAGCAGCTCTATCTGCTGAACACCTAGACAGAGTAGGTGGGTCCATGCAAATATGATCTGCTCCTGAAGTCTTTTCCCCTGGTTCATCACTAGATGTCAGGGGAAAGCTGATTCAGATCTGATTACACATGTTAACAAGGGATTCTGTAATTTTGTAGTGATATGTAGGGCCCTACCAAATTCACGGCCATGAAAAACGCGTCACAGACCGCAAAATCTGGTCTCCCCCTGTGAAATCTGACCAGATTTCACAGGGGAGACCAGTGTTTCTCAAATTGGGGGTCCTGACCCAAAAAGGAGTTGCAGGGGGGTCACAAGATTATTTTAGGGGGGTTGTGATATTGCCACCCTTACTTCTGCGCTGCCTTCAGTTGAGTGGTTGGAGAGCAGAGGCTGCTGGCCAGGTGCCCAGCTCTGAAGGCAGCACCCCACAGCAGGAGAGCAGAAGTAAGGGTGGCAATACCATACCATACAATACCATACCACTCTTACTTTTGTGCTGCTGCCTTCAGAGCTTGGTGGAGGAAGAGTGGTGGCTGCTGACTGAGGGCCCAGCTCTGCAGGCTGCAGCACAGAAATAAGGGTAGCAGTACTGCAACTTCCCCCTACAATAACCTTGCAACCTCCCGCCCCCCGCCAATCCTTTTTGGGTCAGGACCACTACAATTATAACACAGTGAAATTTTAGATTTAAGTAGCTGAAATAATGAAATTTATGATTTTTAAAATCCTATGACCATGAAATTGACTAAAATGAACCGTGAATTTGGTAGGGCCCTAGTGATATGGTAGCTGCTTCCCTTATGACTGCTTGTTCTCTACTAAAACTGCTCCAGTGCAAGGTTGCTCTTATAGGATGTCTTTCTGGAGCTGACCCTTTAAATTTGGCAGAGCCCAACAGCAGTAATCCTAAAGTGGCCATTTTGCACTTGTCAGCAACTTGTTACATCTCCCTCTATTTCAGATGGCAAATATTTTAGCTCCTGTATATTTTCCCTTTTTATTCCTAAGAATTGCCACAGACTTGCATGCGTTCTTTCAGCTCATCAGTGACCTGCACCCAAGGATCCATTCTTAAAATCCTCCTGAAACTCTTCTGCCAAAATTTGAAGTGGAAATACTTCTATCTGAATATGAAGGAGTGGAAAGGAAGAACGGTGTAGGGTAGATGGTACTCCCACCTCTGCTTGCAAAGAAGTCCCCTTTGTGCATATATAGCTTTTCATAGATTCCACGGCCAGAAGAGACCATTGTGATCATGTAGTCTGACCTCCTGTATAACACAAGCCATAGAACTCCCCCAAAATAGTTGTAGAACAATGTAATGAGCCGATACTCCTGAAGGATAAAGCACAATGGATACTATGCTAAAACGACTATGCCTCAAAAAGGTAGGGTGAGAAATTGTTTTAAATATGATATAAGCACATTTGAAAGAGTAAGCAAGAGTAAGAGTATTCAGTGGCATATTATTTTCTTCTAATTCTAGGAAGGGCAGAAGATAAAAAGGTTAAATAATGGTACATAAATGTGTCACACATGAGATAGTGGCACAGATATGAATGCCCTCATAATGAATCCTAGACTTTTCATTATATCCCATTAATAATTCTCAGTGGCTTCACTTTTTAGCTACTAAGCAAAGAATTTCACCTTACAGTGTGGATGAGATAATATCTGTTACTGGACCAACTTATTTTGGTGAGAGACAACTGTGTGGCTCAAAAGCTTTACTCTCTCAAAAACAGAAGTTGTCTAATAAAAGATATTACTTCACCCACCTTGTCTCTCTAATATCCTGGGACCGACACAGCTACAACTATACTGCATACACCTTACAGTATGGTTTATTAACTAAGGTCTCAGTCCTGCAAATGAAGTGGGTTTTAGCCCACGAAAGCTTATGCCCAAATAAATGTTTTAGTCTCTAAGGTGCCACAAGACTCCTCGTTCTTTTTATTAAGCATGTGCATAACTTTACATATTTCAGTGGAAATACTCAAGTGAGTTGCATATATGCTTAACTGTTTGCCTAAAAATCTGGCATAATTCTGGAAATGTTACTAGTACTACTAATGCATGCTTATTTTTCCAAACTTTTATTCGTTATAAAATATATTCTGGTAACTAATCAATTAATTTTTGTAATGAGCTTTCCTTCTGTTCTTTCCACACACATGTGAGATCTACATTTCTTACTATAAAGTCGTAGTAAAATAAAAATGAACATCAAAAATGCAAATAAATCTTCAAGATGGATCGAGCATCAGAGAGTGGGAAGAAAGTAAGCCTATTGTAAAAAAAATGTGTGAGAGAAGAATTATGGAAAGATTGCTTTTTACATTGCAAATTCAAATCTTGTCTACCCTGTAAGAGTCTATGGTGATTGGTAGACTCATGAAGTCAAGACATCACACAAGACTGAAAGCTGGGAGATGTCACTAAGACTTTTAAAAACTCTTTGTCTTTTGTTTGTTTTTGCTAACCACTATTGAACTACAATGGTAATTGACACTTGGAAGAAGGGATGCCTTTGTTAGAGATTCAACACCTCACCCCTTCAATTATTAAGACTGTGTACATCAGTAGAATTCCAAAACACTTGCTCAACAGAAATTGGCAATTTAAAGAGCAGAAATGGGCTTTTTTACCATGACTCAGGGGTGTGCATAGAATTTTCAAAAAAGGAGGTTTTAAGCGGTTACAAAGGTGGCTGCAGAGAACAAAGGGATAGGAAAGGGGCTGGGTTAAGAATGTACACTCACGTAGCATTTTCAAAAATTATCACAGGCCCTTCCTGTGCCCAAATGGCTATTGCTATTCTAGTCATACTTGCAACACGAGCTAACATGCTCCCTTCACAGTCACTCATTGGCATTCACAGAAAAAGCATACTCAGAGACCCCATTACACATTTATGAAAAACCCACCAAGCACTACAGAATTAAAGCTGCACAGGGAAACAGGGATCCATGATGGAGAACCCAGAGAGTGAGAGAGTAAGGCCATGTCTACACTAGGAGCATTTTGCTGTATAGATATATTATAACAGCAAAGTGCTACTAGTGTGGAGGCAGCTTATACTGGTAAAATTTGCCAGTATAACTTATTCCAGCCTCTGCAAAGCAAAATAAGCTATAACAGCAAAAGTGCAGTTTTGCTAGTATTTCCTCATCTACATAAGAACATAGGAACGGCCATAGTGGACCAGACCAGTGGTCCATTTAACCCAGTATCCTGTCTCCTGACAGTGGCCAATGCCAGCAGCTTCAGAGGGAATGAACAGAACAGGCAGTCAGGGTATGTCTACACTACGGGATTAATCCGAATTTAGATAATTCGGATTTGAAAAACAGGTTGTATAAAGTCGAAATGAATGCGGCCACACTAAGCACATTACTTTGGTGGTGTGCGTCCAAGTACCGGGGCTAGCGTCGATTTCTGCACCGTTGCACTGTGGGTAGCAATTCCATAGCTATCCCATAGTTCCCGCAGTCTCCCGCGCCCATTGGGATTGTGGGTTAAGATCCCAGTGCCTGATGGGACAAAAAACATCGTCGCAGGTGGTTCTGGGTACAGCCTCACCTCCTCCCTCCCTCCCTGCATGAAAGCAACGGACGGCAGACAACCATTTTCGCGCCTTTTTTCCTGGGTGGGTGAACACTGCAGACTCCATACCACGGCAAGCATGGAGCCCGCTGAGTTCAAGACAGCAGTCATGAATATTGTAAACACCTCGCGCGTTCTCGTGGAGTTTATGCTCAGCCAGGACCAGAAAAACGAGGCGAGGAGGCAGCGGCGGCGGCAGCGCAGCGACAAGCATGATGAGGACATGGACACGGACACGGATACAGAATTCAGTGAAACCACAGGCCCCGGTGCTTTGGAGATCATGTTGTTAATGGGGCAGATTCTATCCATGGAACGCAGATTCTGGGCAAGGGAAACAAGCACAGACTGGTGGGACCGCATAGTGTTGCAGGTCTGGGACGATTCCCAGTGGCTGCGGAACTTTCGCATGCGTAAGGGCACTTTCATGGAACTTTGTGACTTGCTGTCCCCTGCCCTGAAACGCCAGAATACCAAGATGAGAGCAGCCCTCACAGTTGAGAAGCGCGTGGCGATAGCCCTGTGGAAGCTTGCAACGCCAGACAGCTACCGGTCAGTCGGGAATCAATTTGGAGTGGGCAAATCTACTGTGGGGGCTGCTGTGATGCAAGTAGCCAAAGCAATCACTCAGGTGCTGCTACGAAAGTTTGTGACTCTGGGAAATGTGCAGGCTATAGTGGATGGTTTTGCTGCAATGGGATTCCCTAACTGTGGTGGGGCAATAGACGGAACCCATATCCCTATCTTGGCACCGGAGCACCAAGCCACCGAGTACATAAACCACAAGGGGTACTTTTCAATGGTGCTGCAAGCACTTGTGGATCACAAGGGACGTTTCACCAACATCAACGCGGGCTGGGCGGGAAGGGTTCATGACGCTCGCGTCTTCAGGAACACTACTCTGTTTAAAGGGCTGCAGCAAGGGACTTACTTTCCGGACCAGAAAATAACCGTTGGGGATGTTGAGATGCCCATAGTTATTCTTGGGGACCCAGCCTACCCCTTAATGCCATGGCTTATGAAGCCATACACAGGCAGCCTGGACAGGAGTCAGGAGCTGTTTAACTACAGGCTAAGCAAGTGCAGAATGGTGGTAGAATGTGCATTTGGCCGTTTAAAAGGTCGCTGGAGATCATTATTGACTCGCTCTGACCTCAGCCAAAGAAATCTCCCCATTGTTATTTCTGCTTGCTGTGTGCTCCACAATCTCTGTGAAAGTAAGGGGGAGACCTTTATGGCGGGGTGGGAGGCTGAGGCAAATCGCCTGGCTGCTGATTACGCGCAGCCAGACACCAGGGCGATTAGAAGATCACACCATGAAGCGCTGTGCATCAGAGAAGCTTTAAAAACCAGTTTCATGGCTGGCCAGGCTACAGTGTGAAATATCTGTTTGTTTCTCCTTCATGAAAACCCGCCCCCTTTATTGACTGATTTTCTGTAAGGAACCCACCCTGCCCCTTCCCCCAGCTTTCTTTCAAACCAAATAAAGTCACTATCATTTAAAAATCATTTATTCTTTATTAATAGATTAGAAAAAGAGGGAGGGAACCCGGGTGGTATTTGGGAGGAGGATTGCAGGGAAGGAAAAAGCCACAAAGAAAAGGTTAAAAAAATGACAGCCTTTTGCTTGGGCTGTCTACTGGGGTGGAATGGGAAGGTGTACGGAGCCTCCCCCTCCGCGTTCTTACACGTCTGGGTGAGGAGGATACGGAACATGGGGAGGGGGGAGGGTGCCGTTCCTGAACCTCCACCAGACGCCGGAGCAGCCCCAGCGTTGCATCCTTCATCCTCTGGTCTTCCTGCCGCCACCTCTCATCTCGAGCGTCTCTCCTCTCCTCACGTTGGTCCCTCCTCTCCTCACGTTGGTCCCTCCTGTCCTCACGTTCACTGACTTCTTTCCTATACTTTGAAACTGTTTCCTTCCACTCATTCACATGAGCTCTGTCACTGCGGCTGGATTCCATAATTTCCGAAAACATCTCCTCTCGCGTTCTCTTCTTACGACGCCTTATCTGTGATAACCTTCGGGATGGAGGAGGGAGGCTTGAGGAATTTGCAGCTGCTGTAGGGAGGGGAAAAAAGAGAGAATTGTTTTAAAAGCTACATTTTGCAGAACAATGCTTATACTCTTTCACGGTGACCAACACTGTTCACATTACATAGCACATGTGATTTCTGTGCAAGGTCGCATTTTGCCTCTTAATGCTGAGTGCCTGTGGCTTTGCTGCTAGAGATCACAGGTCTGGGCAACAGAATTCGGCTTGCATGCGGCCATGGTAAGCTTCTGCGCCCTCCTTTCCCACATACCAAGCATAGCTTGTAGAGTGCTGCAGAAGCCTGGCCAATCTCAGCCAGTGTGGGGGGGGCAGTGTGGTGGGGCTTGTCTGGGCCCCTTCAGGCAAGTAGAGTGCTGTGGTTTTTCTGTTAACATTCAGCAGCACCAGAAAACAAACTAACCACCCCCCCCTCGCCATGAATTCTCTGGGATGATCGCTGTACCCCTCCCCCCCACCGCATGGCTGGTATCAGGGAAGATCCCTGCAGGCACCAAACTAACCCCCCCCCCCCGCCGCCGCCCCCCTCCCGCCATGAATTCTCTGGGATGATCACGGTACCCCTCCCCCCACCGCGTGGCTGGTAACAGGGAAGATCCCTGCTAGCCAAACGCGAAAAACTCAGGGCCAATTTCCCATCTGCGCTTGGCTAACTGCAGGGAAGGATTTATTTTCCGCCACAGGCAAACAGCCCAGTAGGAACGGCCACCTCTGTCCCCTTAATTAAGTTCCCATATTTCAACCAGGTTACCAGGAGTGATATCACTCTCCTGAGGATTACACAACAAGATAAAGAACGGATGTTGCTTGAATGCCAGCAAACACCGGGACCATACGCTGCCAGGCTTTGTCAGGCAATGATACCAGATTACTTGCTGCAAGCATGGCGTGGTCAAGTGTCCTACCATGGAGGAGGGAATAAGGATGCACTGCCCAGAAACCTTGTGGCAAGGCTTTCGGAGTACCTCCAGGAGAGCTTCATGGAGATGTCCCTGGAGGATTTCCGCTCCATCCCCATACACGTTAACAGACTTTTCCAGTAGCTACAGACTTTTCCAGTAGCTGAACTGACCGCGAATGCAAAGTCAGGCAAAGTAATCATTAAAAACCGTTTGCTTTTAAAACAAGTTTTATATTTTAAAAGGTAAACTCACCTGAGGTCCGTTCCATGGGGTCAGAGTCTTGGGTACTGGCTTGGGAGGCTTGGGAGGGTACTTCAGTCAGGGTGATAAAAAGATCCTGGCTGTTGGGGAGAATGGAGTGCTGTGTGCTCTCTGCAAGCTCATCCTCCTCCTCCTCCTCCTCCTCCTCTACCCCATCGGCAGAATCCTCAGGCGTCGCTGATGAGACTATCCCCGACCCAGAATCCACGAACACAGGTGGGGTAGTGGTGGCAGCCCCCCCTAGAATTGCATGCAGCTCAGCGTAGAAGCGGCATGTCCGCGGCTCTGACCCGGAGCGACCGTTTGCCTCCTTTGTTTTTTGATAGGCTTGTCTGAGCTCCTTGACTTTCACGCGGCACTGATCTGAGTCCCTATTGTGGCCTCTCTCCATCATGCCCTTGGAGATTTTTTCAAAAGTTTTTGCATTTCGTCTTTTAGAACGAAGTTCTGCAAGCACTGAATCCTCTCCCCATACAGCGATCAGATCCAGTACCTCCCTCACGGTCCATGCTGGTGCTCTTTTTCGATTATCAGCCTGCATGGTTACCTGTGCTGATGAGCTATCTGTGGTCACCTGTGCTCTCCACGCTGGGCAAACAGGAAATGGAATTCAAATGTTCGCGGGGCTTTTCCTGTCTACCTGGCCAGTGCATCCGAGTTTAGATTGCTGTCCAGAGCGGTCACAATGATGCACTGTGGGATAGCTCCCGGAGGCCAATACCATCGAATTGCGGCCACACTAACCCTAATTCGAATTGCTAAAATCGATTTTGGCACTACTCCGCTCGTCGGGGTGGAGTACAGAAATCGATTTAAAGGGCCCTTTACATCGAAATAAATAGCGTCGTTGTGTGGACGGTTGCAGGGTTAATTCGAATTAAAGCTGATAAATCTGAATTAAAGTCGTAGTGTAGACCAGGCCATTGAGTGATCCATCCACTCATGTCCACTCCCAGCTTCTGGCAGTCAGTGGCTGGGGACACCCAAAACATGGGATTGCAATGCATCCCTGATCATCTTGGCTAATAGCCATTGATGGCCCTATCCTCCATGAACTTATCTAATTATTTTTTGAACCCCGTTATAGTTTTGGCCTTCACAACATCCCCTGGCAATGAGGTCAACAGTTTGACCGTGTGCTTGTGTGAAAAAGTACTTCCTTTTGTTTCTTTGTTAAAACCTATTGTGCTATGTGAAGGAGTAAATAACACTCCATTATTCACTTTCTCCAAACCATTCATGATTTTATAGACCTCTATCATATCCCCCCTTAGACATCTCTTTTCCAAGCTGAAAAGTCCCAATCTTAAATCCCAGACTACACTAGGAGCTTTTGATGACACAGCTATATGGCCAGGGATCACACCCCTGACTGACCTAGTTATGCCAGCAGAAACTTGTAGTTTAGACATGGCCTGAGCAAATAATATGAAACTTTAAGGACATGATTAGGCAGGAGAGGGAGAAGAGGGAAGGGAAAACTCTAGTCTGTGACACATCATTAAGCAATACTGATTCTAACCAATATCATTGCTTTCTAAATGTATGCTCTAGCCCAGTGGTGGGCAACCTGTGGTCCAGAGGCCACACGTGGCCCGTCAGGGTAATCCGCAGGCGGACCGCAAGACAGTTTGTTTACACTGACTGTCCACAGGCACTGCTGCCCGCAGCTCCCAGTGGCCACGGTTCACCATTCCCGGCCAATGGGAGCTGCAGCAAGTGGCGTAGGCCGCAGGGAGGTGCTGGCTGCCGCTTCCCGCAGCTCCCATTGGCCCGGAATGGCAAATCGCAGCCACTGGGAGCTGCAGGCAGCCATGCCTGCGGATGGTCAACATCAGCAAAATGTCCCACAGCCTGCCAGTGGATTACCCTGACGGGCCGTAGGTTGCCCACCACTGCTCTAGCCTTTTCGTTACAATACCTGGTCTTTAAAAATAAATAATTTATAATACCTCACACATTGCAAAAATCAATTTTTTCTTCAAAAACAAGTTATTAGAATGGAAGATTTTCTCAGTAAGCTGTGATATAGCTGCTATTATGATGTGGGAAACTAATGTGTAGTAGAATCCTGTTTATCTGAAACATTTTGGGGATGTTTGAAATTCAGATAAATGGGGTTCAGATGAGAGAAGGCGAGCTCTGTTGTGCACATTATGAACTGAGAGGAGTTTTGTGCACCAAATTGCTATATGAGTGGGGACTTAGGCCCAGTTTTTCCTAAATAGCTACTGATTTTGAGTGTTTCAGTTTGGTCACCAAAAACTGGAGACAACTAAAAATGTTTTTGAAAATGTTGGGCTTTGTCGCTAACATTTTCATATTTACCAGTATTCATGAATGACAAGTGTAGATCCATTAGTAATTCCCATAGAGTGACATGTCCAACACTAATGAACAGACCATCAAATATTGATTTTTAATTATTAATTATATTATTATTATAGCATCTAAAAGCCCAACCAGGATCAGGACCCCACTGTGCTTGGTGCTATACAAACATAAGGTAGTCTGTGCCCTAAAAAGTTTACAATTTAAATAAGGACAAGACATGACAAGGAGGGAAGTCCTCCTGTATAACAAAAGATAGGGGAGGAATAGTGAGACAAGAATGAAGGTACAAAGACATATCCTGCTTCCTTCTTCATCTTTCTCTCCAGACAAGATGTGTTTAAGTGAGTGAATGAATTAACTGTAATGAATCACTAACACATCACAAGCCTAGCAATTGTCATTAGGTAGTTTGCTATGAGTGTCAGCGTCAAGGTGGATCTTGAGAAAGGACTTGGCAGAGGACAAGATAATAGGTGTAATTGAAAGTGTATAGAAATAAATGGGTTTATTTTAATTGACTTCAATGAACTTTGGATTAGTCCAAATGGCTGTGTGAATTCATTCGGGAATTTATTCCACACATAAGAGACAACATTGAAGAACGTGTAAGTGTGCTCTACTGTCCAGCATTTTTTCCTGTCATTTCTATAGATATTTGTTGACATTCTATAGTAAAAAACTGGTACCCTAACTCCATATTTGATGTCACTGTTCCCTATAGATGTCACATCTCATAACATAGTGATTCTCTGACAATCATTTGAGAGCCACTGGTGGTTTGCAGAGCACTTCCAGGTGATCCATAAACAACTTCTGTCAGAATGGTGAAGTATTTGTCAGGGGAAGGCGAGGGTCAATCCTGACCAGCCAATACATTTTTAAAGGTGTTAAACTATCTATGTAAACCTCTAGTCAGTGTGTATTATATGTCCCCCTCCGTACCTGATCCACAGAGGATATGATTCTGTTACAGTCCCCCAGCTAAAAAGCCTGGGGCTTTAGCTCAAGCTGTAGAGACTCACAGCTCTTGAGGTCCTTAGTGCAATCACCAGTGGCAGCCAAGACAGTGGACATCACATCTACACTAAGTCTTAAGTGATATTTCCCTAGGCTAGACAAGTCAGAGGAGCCAAATCCGTGGGTGCTCTGGGGCTGGAGCACCATGGAGAAAAATTAGAGGGTGCTCCACACCCACCGGCAGCCAAGCTCTTCCCTTCTTGCCTCCTTCCCCCCCCCCGAGCGTGCTGTGTCCCCATTCCTCCCCCTACCTCCCAGCGCTTCCTGCCCTCCCCCCCCCCGCCGTCTAACAGCTATTTGGCGGCACTTAGGACTTTCTGGGAGGGAGGGGGAAGAGCGGGGACCCAGCACACTCAGGGGAGGAGGCGGAGAAGAGGCAGGGCAGGGGCAGGGAAGTGGGGGAAGGGGGTGGAATGGGGGCAGGAAGGGGACGGGGCTGGGTGGGAAAAGACAGGATGGGGGGGGAATTTGGGAAAGGGGTGGAATGGGGGTGGGGAGAGGGTGGTGCAGGGTGGGGCCAGAGGCGGGGCAGGTGCAGAGCCCGGAGCAGTGGGGGGGTTGAGAACCCACCAGGTAGAGGGTAAGTCGGTGCCTATGAGACAAGTCCTCAGTCTTTAAGCAAGATTTAGGTCTTTAGCTGCTACACAGCTACATAGGTTGCAGAGGAAGTAGTCAGTTTTTGTAGGGTGCAACCCTGTGAGGTGCAGGGCTGTCCGTAGACATACGCAGCTGCATAGGGCACCCACAAATTTGGGACACGATTCCCCTCGCTGGCCCAGCCATGGCTGGAATCCTCTCTTCTCCGGCCCCTTCCTCACACTGGGCCAGTGGGCTTCTCCCTACCCCCTCTCTGTCGCTCCAGCTTCCAGCTCTGCTGCCCCAGCCCTGGAGAGCCCAGAGCAGCGCAGCTGGTCACTGGCAGCACGGCGGCCCAGCCCACCGCCACCTGGAGCAGTATTCCTCCCTGGACCTTACCTGCCTGTGCCGCTCGGTCTCCGGCGGGGGTCGGGCCGGGGCCAGGACAGAAGTGAAACTTCCATGTGAGTGAGTGGGGAGGGAGCCAGGCCAAGCAGGGAGGGGTAAGGAAGGGACTTAAAGTGCTGTGCACTCACTGTCTCTCACACTTCCTTAACACACACAGTCTCTCTCACACACAGACTGGCTCTCACACCCACATACACTGTGCGTCACGAGTCACAGTCCCCCAACACAGATTGTCACACACACACACACAGTCTCACACTCCCCAACACACACTCTGTCACACAGTCCCCCACACTGACTCTCGCTCTCTCTCTCTCACACGCACTGGCTCTCTCTCTCTCTCACACACATACACACACACTCTGTCATGCACTCTCTCTCACACACACACGTATTATTATTGTTGTTATTACTGCTTGGTACTTCCTGTCAAAATGCTTGTGGTGAGGCAGGAGTGGCTAGGGGCTGCCAGAGGGCCGTGGGCTCTGGCAAGATGCAGCCCCCATGTGACAGCGCGAAGCCTGCCTTGAGCCATTGTTGGGAGCGTTCTGGGTGTCCGCGGGGGGGTGGGGAGGGAGGGTATGGTGGCTGTGCCCCCTCGACACACTGGGGTCAGCGGCGCCAGCTGGGGACCGCCTTCAGTGGAGCATAGGGGCACCAGTCTAATAATACTGCGTAGGGCCCCATAAATCCTAAGGACGGCCCTGGTGAGGTGACATGGAGTAATTATGTGGATGCAAAGATCTCCTGTATAGTATCACAGTGCCACCCCCAAATAAGTACAGTATAATCCCCATAAAAAGCAACAGAGGGTCCTGTGGCACCTTTGAGACTAACAGAAGTACTGGGAGCATAAGCTTTCGTGGGTCAGAACCTCACTTCTTCAGATGCAAGTCTCCTTTAAATCCCTCCAATCTTTCCCATCACTCTCTCCCCATCAAAAGCGTCTCCCGCAATCCTGTTTTACAGAGCCAAAATCCTCTTGCTGTCTCCTTCATCCACAAATACTCACTGCCCTTCTTTCCCAGACTCATTCCTCTCTTCCCTCAATCTTACTTCCCTACCACGTTCTCCCCTTCCTACCCACACTCTCACAGTCTCATGCATCTTTTCCCCCCAAGCCTCTTAGTGTACATTGAAAAAAAAATCCATGGCAGCTAGTCTCTGAGCCCTGGTCAACTGACTTGGGCTCACAGGGTTCATACTAGGGCGGGGGTTCTCAAACTGGGGGTCAGGACCCCTCAGGGGGTCATGAGGTTATTACATGGGGGGGTCACGAGCTGTCAGCCTCCACCCCAAACCCCGCTTTGCATCCAGCATTTATAATGGCGTTAAATATATAAAAAAGGGTTTTTAATTTATAAGGGGGTCACATTCAGAAGCTTGCTATGTGAACGGGGTCACCAGTACAAAAGTTTGAGAACCACTGTGCTAGAGGCTAAAAATAGCACTGTTGACGTTCCTGCTCAGGCTGGAGCCCAAGCTCTGAGATCCTCTCCCCCTCTCTGGGTTTTACAGCCTGGGCTCCAGGCCGACTGGGAACATCTACACTACTTATTTAGCCCCATATTGTGAACTCTGCAACCCAAATCAGTTGACCTGGGTTCCGAGACTCGCTGCCACAGGGTTTTTTTTTTTTTTTTCAGTGTAGATATATCCTAATGCTTTCTTCCTTCTTAGCCCCCTCCTGTTTCATTCCTCTAAATTTCTTCATTCTGTCTTCCCCCTAAAACCTCTTGCTCCATTCATCTCTCAAACCTGATCTTTCCTTTGTTAATATTAAGCTCTTACTCCCCCACTACTACCTCAAAATTGCCACAGTCCTTCCTCTTTTCCCAGATATCACCTTTCTATTTGCCCCTCCAAGGGCAATTGATAATAACTGTGAAAACAGGTCTATAACTTTTCTCTGCTTAGGCATTTACCATGCCAAGCAGATCAAGTTATTTAAAAAAAAATGTTATTAAACAGATGCTAGAGAACCAGACAGACTAAATTAGTCCAAACAAAGAGCTAAAGCCACGTTGCTAATTGGAGGACTATGCTGAAATCATGCTTGGTAAAAACAGAAGATGTGGAACTGGAAATTAATGAATCAAAATTTGTGTGTCAGATATTAGGCCTAATTGGTGGACAAAATAATGAGATGGGCTATTCCACCCATCAATCCCTTTTGGGGTCCTTAAAGAAAGAGACATTGGGGAGAATGATGATCATACAGAAAGAACAGATGGAGAGAAAGAAGAATGGTGAGAAAGAAGAAATGGAAGCTACTGAAACAAGCTTCACCACCATCTCCTGTGACCCCACACCTTCTTTGCCCTAATCCCGAGGGATGCCCTGACCAGACCACAAAGAGGTATCCAGATGACATCACCACGCCTACTTGCTCCTGCTCAATCCCAAACACTGCTTGGGATGAAATGGAATTGGACTTTAACAATAGCAGCAATAACTGCTTCCATTCATCTCAGCTAACTTCTCTTTTCCCCAAAAGGACAAAAAAGGGGGGTTTCCTCTGAAAACTCTCTCCAGCTAAAGGGAAAGAGAACAAGATATGTTGTTAAAATGAAAGCCTTACTTAATTCTTTACATTTCTGATGCTTTAACTGTTTCTCCTTGTTTCTGTATCTTTAATAAAAGATTAAAAAGGTTTTTAACCATGTGTTTGCCATGGCACCAAGCAGGTTGAGGTCTCTGTATAGCAAACTCTGAACTTGGACTTCACTAAGGCCACGTCTACACTTCCAGCGCTGCAGTGACACTGACACAGCTACACGGTTGCAGCACATCTGGCGAAGACACTCCGTGCTGCTGGGAGAGCGCTCTCTTGTCGGCATAACCCCCCCGCGGCTGCACGCAGCCTAAGCGATGTTGGCGGGAGAAGCTCCCCTGCCGATAAGCAGCGGCACGTGCCGGGCGCGGGCGCGGCGTGTGGCGATGGCGGCGGTTGGCGGTTGGAGCGAAGCGGGGCGCAGGTGGAGGAGTCTGTTCAGCAGCGCGCGGCTGGGGCCCCGGAGTCGGAAGACGGACGCGGCGGGCCGGGGGAAGGAGGGAGCCTGGGAGTTTCCATCCCTTCTTCCCCGGTGCCCCAGGGGCGGCGGCGACCCCCTGCCCCACCGCGGCGGCGCCCGCTGTCCGCGCCGCGACTGGGGCAGCCGCCGAGTTAGGCGAGCGGGGAGGAGACTGGGTGACGGTTTGTGCCTCGGGGCGGGTTCGGCAGCCTCCGCGGCATGAAGGGACACACGGGGACTCTGCCGCGTGCAGCCCCCGCGGAGCCGAGCGGGAGCAGCAGGTAAACCCTCGCCAACCCGCCCTCCCATGCACCCTTCCCCGCAGCCCCTTCCCGGCCCCTCGCCCATCCGGACACTCCCTGACCACGCAGCCTCCTGCCTCGCCCCCTTCCATATGGCCACCCTCCCGAGCCTGTGCAGCCTCCGACCCTGCCTCGCCCCATCCCATACAGCCCCTGCCTCGCCCTGTCCTATACGCCCCCGTCCCATGCAACCTCCTGCCTCACCTCACCCCACGTGGCCACCCCACTCCATGCAGCCTCCTGCTTCACCTCATGAAGCCTCCTGCTTCACCCCATCTCTCTGCGCCCCACTCCCATTCCCTGGGGCTAGTCCATCCCATCCCACACAGCTCCTTGCCTCACTTTCATCCCGTGTGGCCACCCCCCTGATCTCATGCAGCCCCCTGCCTTATTCCCATCCCATATGGCCATCCTATCCCATGCTGCACTGTAAAACCCATTGCCTAGTGTACTGGGATGCGGGCAGTGGGAGGAAAGTAATTCTTAGACCGATTGCTTGGACAAAGAGAATGGCATTTGTTCTGGGTGGGAATTGAGGAGGGGATGATTGGTGATTCATGGTATATGTTGAGTATTTTATAAATACTACACACTTTGTGTTTTTTTCCCCCCAGAAATGGAACTAATCAGTTCAGCTGAACTGGTTTCTCCAACGGAGTGGGGTATAAAGTGAGCATGTAGCTGTTACATGAGATGTGGTGATGGTTTTGCTGGAAGCTACCCTGCCTATTCAGGTTGAGTGTAATGTAAATAGTGTTTCTGAGGATAAGATTAAACAGAAAGTTCCATGCTCATGTGACTGCTACACAAAAGAGCAAACCAGTGAAAAAATTCACAATGAGAGGGATTCACAAGTGTTTGCTGTGGGGGGAGATACAGTATTTTCTGCTAAGACATAAATAGTTGCAACATTTGAGTGGTTGATACTGTGATTTTTGTTCTTTGGAAGGAGGATCTTGTAGTCAGCAGTTAATTTCATCTAATTTAACTTGTTTCAGTGTGTTAAATATCTAAACTTTTCTATCATTTATATATGGGCAATTTATTTATGCGGATGTATAATTTTAGCATCTTTAGCAAACATATTTTAATTTTGTATTGATATTTGCATAACTTGTATATCAACTTAGATTTCTGTAAAAATAAAAGGAAACAAAGACTCTCCTTAAATAATTGTCCTTCATCTTTATGTATGTGTATGAGATATCATATTTGTTGTGCTATATGATACAATAGTTAATACACCACAATAGTGGTGTATTTTTTTTTGGAAATGTTTATTTTGCTGTACCTTTAAGGAACACTGTTATAGTCAAAGTAACATTTCAAAAAGCAATGTTTCTAGTAACATTTCAGATTAAAACAGAAGAAATTTAAAATCGCATTTATTTTTCACGGTGGTATTTTGTTTTCATTGCTTTCAGGTAGGCCGGTGAAAATAAACTAGTCAGTTTTATGTTTGTTTATGTAGGTCTGTTTATTTAGATTTATTAAACAAATAACTAATAAAAAGGGGCTCCTAACTAGGGCTTTAATTGCCTTAAATTACAAAACCAAAAATTAACCATCTGCCAGCAACCAAACTCCTTGTCTACAACAAATCAGATTGCCCTCAAAATCCACCTCCATAGCAGCCCATATAAATAGATGTACCTCTCAATGTGTCCTGAAGGTCAGTAGATTTGGGCTGTTTCAGACAGATGATGGCTGTTCCATACAGAGAATGTCCCCTCACAGAGAATACTTAGCTGCCAACCCTATTTCTTCTACATCGAGAGGGACCCATTTTGAACTGCCCCACTGATTGCAAGTGTGGTTGTTTCACTTTCAAATTCTCATGCTCCATTACAGTGCTGCAATGTTTGGTGCAAACACCAAAGTGATTTTTTTTAAAGAAATTAAAGTTCTGTTAACCATAGATTTTTGAAAAAGGTGTTTTGGGGTTTTTTGAACAAAAAATGTAATTTTGAGCCAAATTTAATGTGTCCCTCTAAAAAAGGACACCGCTGAAGTAAAAATCACACTTCTGTTGTTACAAGTAACAGCAATGATTACTATAACAAGGAAATTAGCAAAAACAATACTTGTCAATTTTTTAGACAGGGAACCCTTTATACATTAATGAACAGTTATTCATACCTATCAGAGTCAATGATCCTATGTGTTTTTGACAGCACTTTGTATATATTCATTTTATATTTTCATTTTAGTCAATTTCCCTTTTTTATGTGGATCTTTCACCTAGCATCAGAAGAGAGAGAGGGAGAGAATTAAAAAAATATATGGTTGGGGTATGGGTAAATATAGATCCAGGAACTGTTTCCAACTGTTTTTTAAATGTTGACTAGATTTCAAATTGACAAGTTTCTAAGTTTTCATGCAACTGGTGGAACATAGTAAATAGATACAGCATTAAGCATATAATGTTTCCATTGTAAAATATGTTGTCCTTTCACAGTTCTTACTACTTTAAGGGGGAAAAATGATTAGAGACTTGGTGGTGCTCTCAAAAACATGATAAATGAATCCTGGGTTTCATGGAGGAAGGAAGTACTAATGCATTAGAAGATGGAGCCATCCATACAGGTAATAAGACTGTCTTTAAGATAGTTTTACAGAAATGAATATATTGCAAAGCTTGTAAAATAAAATGTCTGTGAGGATATAACTAAGTAATAAAAGATAAGACGATGTAGTGATATGAGGAGTGATGATTTAAGATTGTGGTTGCAGTTTTCAAATGTAGGTGTCTAAATGCTGATTTTAGTGCTCAGTCCAGCAAACGAAGATGTGAGTAACTTTATTGCTGTCTTTCAATTGACGTAAATGGAAACATTTTCTTAAGCAAAGTTACACGTGTGAATATGTAAAGAATTGGACACTTAAATAAGCAGTTAGGATCAATCCTGATTCTATTAAAGTCAATTGCAGAGCTCCCTGTGATTTCAGTGGGATTGGGATTTGATCCATGGATGACAAAGAAGCCTAAATATGGATCTTATGCCTAATTTGGGGCACCCAAGTTTGAAAATTAGACCTTCGGTTGTAATGCTTAAAGCCAGAGGCAGTGATATTATGTATTTTTACCCTGTGTTAGATTTTGTTGTTATAAAACAGCTTTTAAAAAATATAACTTGTTCTACACAGCAGAAAAGATATTTATCCTCAAGACTGCTAGTTATAAGAATGCTTTGCAATGAACAGTTGGATATCTTGCTGAATGCTGTTTCATACTTCTGAGTAGTATACCTTGCAACTTCTGTTTAGTCATGCCCCATATCCTGTATCATGCATCCTACATAATCTGTTTTCCATATGAAACTTATTTACAAATGATTGTCCAGGAATATTATGAAAATCATCAACTTTATAAGAATACAAGAATTAGCTCATCTATTCTTATGTTTGACTACATACATACTTACAAAATAAGCAATTTAGATACCACTCCTCAAATAATGCACTATTTTCATTGAGCTGCTGTATTAACTGTTATATCTGTAGATTATAATTTTTGATGTTGTTTGGAGCTGCAAACATTTACACAAAATATAAAATCACATTTGCCTTTAATTCTTTTTTGGGGGCATGAGTTTTAACTTTTATTTTATGTTCTTATGTTATGTAACTGTACCTTATCAAATTGTCATTCTTGTTAAATTTGAGATTAATATTAAAGTTTAATTGCTTTCTGCTTTGTTTGGAGTATTAAGTTTGTAGCGTTAATTACAGTTTTTCACTTAAAAGTAATAGAGACACATTGATAGGTTTGATCAGTTGGAATGCCAGTGTTTGTGTGGATTTAAATCAATTACAAAATGTCAGTCTAAGAAAACAAAGAATTAGTTTTAGTTTCACAAACTACAATGTATGCAAATTATACAAAAATACTGTGATGAATTACTTATCTGTGGCTATGCATCATTGACTAAAAATTCTGGTGTTCTAAATGTATATGCTGCCTTTGATGCACAACATTTATAACAATATTTCTAAAACTTTTAAATATATTGACCTGCAACAGACTGTAGAAGAACAATGTATTGTGTTTATTTGCTAAGCATGATATATGGAATGTGTGTTTACTCATTGTTAAAGTAAAATAACTGTTCTTTATTACCATGAAAAAGTATATACCATAAAATTACATTTGTTTTTTTTTTTAAAAGAACATCAATTTCTCCTCTTCCTCAATATGATGAAAATGTAAAATCTATACAAAATTACTGGGTAATTACAAATATTTGGCGATAGCAACTTAAGAACAGCCCAGTATTCTGATGTTTTCTAAGATGGAGAGTTTTTTAAATAAATATCTGGTCTTTGTTCCAAATTGAAGTCACCCTGCCAATGAAGGATTTAAAATTAATTTTGCAAATCTCTGAAGAATGCTATATAAAAATGGGCATGTTTTTTAAAAAAATGAAACTGGGATAATCATACCTATTGTTACCCTGGCTTGATTCTTAGACATAACATTTTCTCAGGCTTTGAAAAATCTATAGTCAGCCTTTCCTACATAAATCCGCTATATATATATATATATATATATATATATATATATATATATATATATATATGTGTGGTTTAAAAAGGGCCAGCTTCACAAAGCTGAAAAAAATTAAGTCACATCAGCTGGGAGAGATAATTTAAACTGAAAAATGTAAATGATAATTTTAAACTGTGTAAGAACATTTTACTAGATGCCCCACCAAAAAGCCACAATTGAGATAGATAGAAGGCAGTCCCAGTTTAAAAAAAAGAAAAATCCATCCTGGCTTAAAGGGGAAGCATATGTGCTGATTCCATGGGTACTTCGGGGCTGGAGCACCCACGGGAAAAAAATGGTGTGCGCTGAGCACCCACTGGCAGCCCCCCTACCAGAACCTCCCCCTCCCACCAGTGCCTCCTGCCCGCTGGTGAGTCCCGCAGATCAGCACCTCCCCCTCCCTCCCAGTGCCTACTGCCTGCCACGGATCAGCTGTTTCGGGGGAGGGGGCAGAGCTGGGCAGGGCAGGAAGAGGTGGGGTGGGGGTGGGACCTTGGGGAAAAGGTGGAGTAGGGGCGGGACCTGGGTGGAACTGGGGGGAGAGAAAGAAACTACAAAAATAAATAAATAAAAGGTAAATATATAACTAATGGAAAAAAGGGAAGTTGATAGCAATTAATATAAATTGAAAAGTAAGAATTGTTCAAAAAAATCAGTGAGAAGGAAAGGGGCACAAGGAGAAAATTACTGCCAACAGAGTTAAAGACAATAAGGAGTTTTCCAAGTACAGTAGATAGCACTTAATAGCTGACCGGCTGAGGTGTGAGTGGGCGGAAGGGAGGGGCCAGGCGAGCAGGGAGAAGCCCGCCGGCCCAGCGCTGGGGAGGGGCCAGAGAAGAGGAGTCCGCTCTGTGGCCAGGTGAAGTCCCGCCGCAGCCAGCAAGCGGAAGCCTGAGATCCTTGGGGCGCGCCCCTGGCTACAGCACCCTGGGCGTGGGCCCAGTTTGCCCGGCCCTAAGGCTGGCCCTGCAAATTAATGATGTGATATAATCCCTACAAAATGAGAAATTAAAGACCTTTTTTAACATATAACCATGTCCTCATTATCTCCTGCAAGGAAAATAAGTCCATACATTATTGTACTCTCTTTTTGGTCATGTCAATAAGATTAATCAACATGCTCTTCACTGAAGATTTAGTGATAACTATGCTTTCAATCCAGACTGTAAAATAAATATATTTCCAGATTTTAACCAATATGTAAATTCGTTAGATGTCTAACTCCTTAGATATTGATGCTCTTCTTCAGAAGTATCAGTTCCTTGATCATATATAAAGGATTAATGAAACAACCTCTGACAGGCTGTCTACTTTATTCAATTCCTATCTCCTATTTATATTGTTTTTCCCTCTCTCAGCTATGTTTTACACACACACAAAAAAGTCTGTATCTTAAAGATAATGATACATATGAATTAATGCAGTCTAATACTATACTTCTATCATATTTTTCTACAAGAAGCAACAGATTACTGGATTTAACACTATATGAATGTGTTCTGTGAAATAAAAGCATTTTATTTTAGCAACATATCTCACATCAGATAATTTAAGAGAAATCAATATGCCTCACCTATATTACCATTTGTTAAATGTATATCAGTGATCCACAAACAAAGATCAATTATTACAAATGTAATAAGCTTTCGTGGACTACAGCCCACTTCTTCGGATGCATATAGAATGGAACATATATTGAGGAGATATATATACACACATACAGAGAGCATAAACAGGTGGGAGTTGTCTTACCAACTCTGAGAGGCCAATTAATTAAGACAACTCCCACCTGTTTATGCTCTCTGTATGTGTGTATATATATCTCCTCAATATATGTTCCATTCTATATGCATCCGAAGAAGTGGGCTGTAGTCCACGAAAGCTTATGCTCTAATAAATTTGTTAGTCTCTAAGGTGCCACAAGTACTCCTGTTCTTCTTTTTGCGGATACAGACTAACACGGCTGCTACTCTGAAACCTGTACAAATGTAATGTTATAATTAAAATTAGGTGAGCTTGGATGGGAGTAAAGAGAAAATTTTTAGCAAGTCCTTCTTAGTAGGACAAGTGGCAGTTTCTCCCATATTTCTTATGCCTCCTACAAGAGGATATCTACTTCTCTGGAAAACATTTAGGCCAAGAGACCTGAATTCAAGCTCATTCTTGATAAGTATCAGAGGGGTAGCCGTGTTAGTCTGAATCTGTAAAAAGCAACAGAGGGTCCTGTGGCACCTTTAAGAAGGTTAGTCTTATGTTATGTTAGTTATTCTGTTAGTCTTAAAGGTGCCACAGGACCCTCTGTTGCTTTCATTCTTGATAGTTTAAGAAAACTGCTAAACAGGCAAAGGAAACTGGTAAAAGTATTTTATGGTCATGCTTTCATTGCTCCATTATTTTAAATATTGCCTTTCAAAAGATCAAATACAAATACATAACTAATGATATTTGGAATGAGTTAATCAAAATTTTGGAAATTATTCTGTATTCAAGAGTGATCCGTTTTCCTTATCCCAAATCATCATCAGTCCAAAAAGGACTTCAGTTTCAGTATTTAAGTAGTTCACATTTTAGTTTAGGGCATTTTGGTCCCGGTTGGTAATATCCTGCTCATTGAGCATATTTCCCCCATCCTGCTGGAAATACAGAACAGCTAGTTTTACAGCATCATCTACCAAAAAGCAAGAGGGCAAATAGTGAAATCCGAAGGGAATATATAAACTGATTCCACCTCCCACTGCTCCAGTATTCTTTGCTTTCTTTTTTTGGAAGAATAGAGCACAGCTCTGAGTCTTCTTACTCCAGGCTTTTCTTTACTCTTGCTCTTTTCTGAAATGATACAACATGACTCCAAAAATGGGCAAGAAGAGGAAGGATGAAGATAGAAAGGAACAGATCAAGAAAAAATAGCCTGAAGCGCTTCTCTGAAGATTCTATGAGTTGTGCAACTTATCAGTGATACGAAAAACAAACCTAAGAAACCCCAGTGGATCCATCACCAATTGTATAGGCTCCACTTACTCTCTTGTTTCAGACTCTATTATCCTTTCCCACAGGGATTTCATCCCTATGGCTAATATCTTCTTCCAGGGACAGATTCTGTCTAGTGCTACTGAGGGAGTTCCCTCCCTTACTGTCCTCTGTCCCTGCTGCCTCTCACAGCTTTTAAAGTTGTCTTCTTCAGAGGCTGCTCTTGCTGCTTCTTCCCTCCTCCTCCTCCAGTCTATTTCAAACAGTATGTGAGTTGCTATAGAATTCAGAGGGAGCAGGCTTTGCAAACTTCCCCTGCCAATAATTTTTCTTGCTAATGCTGTGCTGAATTTGGCTTCATTTTTCTTTGCAGTCCACCAGAGGATGCTCATGTGTACTTTCAGCATAGTGTTGGCTGCAGTATTTTTTTTTCAGTTTCAGACAATTTTACCCCTCTAGTGATTTCCTCTACTTTGCTTTTCCATCAAATGGGTTTTTCTTGATCTTCCATCCTTTTCTGGGAGCTTCATCTGCTTCCTTCTCTAAGTCCTTAAAACAATTTCATTTCCTAGGGGCACAGACAAATTTATTTGGAAGGTAAGGGCTTGTGTTAAAAAATAAAATAGCTATTGAATATCATGTTCACACTATCTATTTTTTTGTAGCAGAGGCAGTCCCCTGATTATTCAGTTTATTTTTTTCATCACAGGAAGGGTATAGTCCTCTGATTGTCTCAGCTGCTTGAAGTCCCACTCTTTCTCCTGGGGTATCAACTGGCTCTTTTGTAGTCTGGGCCAGGTTGAAGGTCTCTTCTGCAGCAGGCTCCGTCTCCTTTGTTCCCTGGCTGGGAAATGGTTCAGCAAGCAGGGTCTTGTCTTTTGAGGGGGAATTCTCAGTTCCTGTGTGAGTCTCATCTGTCTGTGCTTCTGGTTGGCTGTTTCCCTTTGTCTCTCACAGAGGATCTCAAGATGCTCATCCTCTTACTCTGTCTCTCTCTAGGAAAACCTGGGATAGGTCCAGCTAGCTTTCACTCCGCTACAGCTGACTGCTAGAGCCTCCTGATAGCTTCTTGTCTTCTTTCCTTTCCCTCGCTCCCTCCTCATTTCTTCTATTTGTTCTTTTCATAAAGGGAAGGGGTAGGGCAGATATCATGGAGCTGTGGTTCCCTGGCTGCCTTCTACAGCCTCTAACCTCAGTCCCATCATGCCTGGGGAGGGGGCAGTCAAAGGGTCTCCAGCTGCCATCTTACTTGTAGTATTTTTCTTGTCAGAGCCTGGGGGAGCAAGGAACCCAGGAGATTATATAACAGGGGTGGCCAAACTTACTGACCCTCTAACAATCTTCAGAAGTTCAAGAGCCAGGGCATACCTGCCAGGGTTCGGGGCTGCAGCCCTGTGGGAGGCGCCTTCAGGGGCTTGGGGCTTCAGCCCCATACCTGTTGAATCCCCGAGCCCCAGCAAGCATGCCTTCTGAGGTTGAAGCCCCAAGATTCCCCCTCCCCACTGGGCAGAAGACCCTACTCCACCACCCCGCTGCCAGGCAGAGGTCTCGAGCTCCCCCCTCCCCTCCCAGTCTGGTAAGTGTGGAAAGGTGGGGGGTTCCGTGAGCCACACTTTAACTGTAAAAGAGCTGCATGCGGCTTGTGAGCCACGGTTTGACCACCCCTGTTATATAAGCAGAACATACAAACAATTGTTTTCCAGGGCAATCAATGGATCAGATGTAAGCTGTTCCCTTTCTTCATTCTGCCACATAATAGTTCTACAAAGATTGTAGTGACTATTTAAAACTAAGAGGTTAACTAAATATTTGTTTGCCAAAGAGTACTGTGTTTATTTTTAGTTCTGCAGCCATACACCATTCTTACTATGTGAGGAGAGACTAAGTGAATTACAGAAACAAAGTGTATATTTTCAGGGTGCTAAAATGAAATACCTTAAAACATGGGTGCTTAAAAAGGAGGAAACTACAATTTCAAGAGCAAGTGGAACAGCTTCTGCTGGTTGTACTACTGAGCTGTCTTAGCCATGACCTGCAACAGGAATCTGTCAGTTGGCTGATCCTATTAGTATTTCTGAGATACCTCATCAACCATAACTTAAATCTTTTGCTATGTTTAACTGTGGCAAAGGAGCCATTCTTTCTGCTCATCCAGGTTTGATGATTTTTAGTGTCTCCATTATTCTGAAGCTAGTGACAGTGCACTTTGTTTCTACTGTTGTACAGCTTTTAGGCACAACCTACTTTTGACTAAGTACACAGATGAGCTCTCACAGAGTCTGGATTCTTTATTTGGAAAAAGACTTGAGATAAATTTGAGAGGAACCAAGCTTTCTTGTGTCACCACGCAGCTGCTGCTACTTTTCAAAAGTCCACAAAGAATGTTGGTGACATGCTAAGTTTTCAGTATTCTTAGAAGAAAGAGGAAAACAGGAAGATCTTAATGAAAATACTAAGGAGTAGGGCTGTCAAGCAATGAAAAAAATTAATCGCGATTAAAAAAATTAATTGCGATTAATCATGCTGTTAATAATAGAACACCATTTATTTAAATATTTTTGGATGTTTTCTACATTTTAAAATATATTGATTTCAATTACAACACAGAATACAAAGTGTACAGTGCTCACTTTATATTTATTTTTGATTACAAATATTTGCACTGTACAAAACAAAAGAAATAGTATTTTTCAATTCACCTCATACAAGTACTGGTGCAATCTCTTTATCATGAAAGTTGAACTTACAAATATAGAATTGTGTACAAAAAAACTGCATTCAAAAATAAAACAATGTAAAACTTTAGAGCCTACAAGTCCATTCAGTTCTACTTCTTGTTCAGCCAATAGCTCAGACAAACAAGTTTGTTTACATTTGCAGGAGAGAATGCTGCTCGCTTCTTGTTTACAATGTCACCTGAAAGTGAGAACAGGCGTTCGCATGGCACTGCTGTAGCCGGTGTTGCAAGATATTTACATGCTACAACAGTGTTTAACATGTTTAACAGTGCGATTAATTGTGATTAATTTTATTTAATTGCATGATTAATCATGATTTTTTTAAATCACTTGACAGCCCTAGTTATTTTGACAAATAAAATATGCAGAATTATGCAGAATTTTAAAATGTGCACAAAATTTTTGGTGCAGAATTTTGAATTTTTCGGCGCAGAATTCCCCCAGGAGTATCACATGAATTTCAGAAGTATATTTCAAGGTTTGCCACAAAGGCAAAACAACTACAAAGGCAACAGTCACTGGCTACATCAAACACTTATATTGTATTAATCTACCACTGTCAGGCCATATGTCCTTGAATTTGTCAAATGTCTTTAGAGATGTATATCCACCTTCTGTGTAGTTCAGGTTGTGGGTTCCATTTCAGAGGTGTGCACATTGGCAACATGCATTCCCCACATAGTAAAGTGAGGCCAACCTTCTCAAACACAAGCTGTATTATGTCTTCAGTACTAAGGTCAAAGTTTTATTGACGTAGTTGTGTTGGTCCAGGTGTGAAAAAAAAACACCCCCCCAACTGACATAGCTATGCCAGCAAAAACCCCAAGGTGGATGTATCGTTGCTGTCAGCATAGCTGATGTTGTTCATGAAGGTGGTGTTACTGTGCTGAGAAAAAATCTTCTGCCAACATTAGCTGCATCTACACTAAGGGCTCTCCCAGTATAGCTCTGCCGGCAAAGCATTTGTAGTGTAGACAAGGCTTAAAAGTCTGGATATGTAATCCAGGTCCTGGCATAAAAACTTACTTTAAGGTAGGGCTTGACCACTGGGCTGGATCTTGTTAAAATGTTGTTTTCTTGAAGATCCTGGGAAAATTTCTTAAACATGTTATGACAATTTGGGAATCTGTCCATACAATTTACAAAGCCTTTGTGTGTCGCTGATTGGGCTGTTGGCAGTCAAGCCTACTGGTGGAAGTGAGTTTGACCTACCAGTTAGAGCTGGGTGCAGGGTGAGCAGAGTCCAGTAGATGAGCTGAGAGTCATTACCAGAGGAACAGAAGCTGAATGTCAGAACTGGAGTCGTAAGCCAGAGGCAGAGCCAGGGATCATATCAGAAATACAGAAGCTGAATGTCAAAACCGGAGGATCAACCACAGTCATAAGCGAGAGGCAGAGCCGGGAATCGAAGCCAGAAATCTGAAGCCATAGGGGAGCAGGGGCTTGAGCAGGAGCAGGGACTGGAAGCAGATTGGAGCAGGGCTGGAACAAGGGCAAGCGAGGCTGCAGGTATGATATGCGTTGAGCAGCTGCTGATCTGCTCTGGGGCCCAGGTTTATAAACAGGGATGCTAAACCAGCAGCCAATCAGGGGCTGTGGTCATTCTGTCAGCCCCAAAGCAGTGCATCTGGGCTCATTGGTTGCCTAGCTATGAAGTTAGCAGGGAGTAGGCCAGCACCTGGTCCTAGCTAGTCTGGTCCCTGGCAGCACTCCTCTACCTTTGGGCTCGCCTTCCAGGAGACCTTGAGCAGAGTTTCTTGGGATAGACCTAGAGGAAAGTGTGTAGGAGGTGCAAGCCGTGGACATGTTCCCATGAACACTTCTCTAGGCCATATCCCTCCCAGTCAGTCAGATATTGGAGTCTTCCCTGGACTCAGCAAAAGTCCAGAATCTGCTGGACTACTTGTTCCTGTTGGCCCTGCACAGGTTTGGTTGGACAGGGAGGACTAGTGTTGTGTGGGAAGGGATCCTTGATTAAAGGTTTCAGGAGGGATATGTGAAACATGAGGTGGACTTTAAGTGATTCTGGTAGCTGCAATCAAAAGGCCGCTGGCTTAAGTTGTTCTGTGATCACTAATGGCCCCAAGTACTTGTGGTCCAGCTTCACAGATGGACAGGTGGATTGCAGGTTTTGGGTGGACACCAAAACTTATCCCCTAGCTTGAGGTTGGGAATTGGCTGACTCTGTTGGTCGGCATGGTGCTTGTATGCTGTCTTATCCTCTTCTAACTGGTGCCTGAGTTCTTGATGTACAGTAGAACCACGGAGTTACGAACATCTCAGGAATGGAGGTTGTTCGTAACTATGAAATTTTCGTAACCCTGAACAAAACATTATGATTGTTCTTTCAAAAGTTTACAACTGAACATTGACTTAATACAGCTTTGAAACATTACTATGCAGAAGCAAAATCCTGCTTTCCCTTTATTTTTTTAGTGGGTTTACATTTAACACCGTACTGTACTGTATTTGCTTTTTTTTTTTTTTCCCTTATTTGGTCTCTGCTGCTACCTGATTTTGTACTTCCGATTCCAAATGTGGTATGTAGTTGACTGGTCAGTACATAACTCTGGTGTTCGTAACTCCGAGGTTCACTTGTACTTGGTGGATATATGCAGTGAGGTCAGCAATGGTGATCATTGGCAAATCTAGTGGGATTTTGGAGTAATACCAAGAGTGGAATCCATAATTTGCAAAGAAAGCGGTCTGCTGAGTTTGCAGTGTGCATGGAGTTGTTGAATGCAAATTCTACGTGGGAAATGAGTGCTAGTTAATAATCCTGGTGGTAGTTTAGAAAGCAGAGTAGGTATTGCTCCAGGACCTCATTGACTCCCTTTGCCTGACCATTGGTATCAGGGTGATAGGCCGTCAGTTCAAGATTTGCTGCCCAAAAGGCAGAGAAATTCCTGCCAAAAGTGGGTAACGAACCGGAACTCCTGGTTGGATACAACACTTGTCTTTCACCTTCATGGGTTGCCCACATTGTGTTGGAACAGACGGGCTGTTTCCTGGGCAGTGGGGATGTCATGACAGAATATAAAATGTGCCATCTTCATCAGGTGATTGACTAGCCCTGGAATTGTGTTGTACCCGTGGGAGGGTGGTAGCTCCACAGTGAAGGCCCAAGGCTCAACATGATGGCCCAAGGCTGAGGTGTTTAATAATCTCCATTTAAATAGTCCAATCTCTCTTGTTTGAAGATTTAGCCTGACAAAATTGTTTTCTTAAAAAATAAATACTCTGTTGTCCCAATATTTAATCAATATAGTTCTTCCCTAACAATGTCTTTGAGAAAAAATAAAATGATGAAGTTATGTTGTGACACTTATACCTCAGTCTAAGTAATCTAATAGTAAAACTTTGAAAACTTCTACCTGTGTAAGATTTACTACTACTAATGTTTCATGATAAACAAAAATCCAGTATCGTATTCAAACTGTAATAATTTTTTAAATGAAGAAATATCTATAAAACATCTAAACAATTCCACATAGCTAGAAATTTAAATATATAATGTTAGCATATAATCTCTATCATTAATAGATGCCAAGAGCAGCCAAAATTGTTTTAAAAAATCATTCAAACTGCAACTGAATAGTTATTCTATAATTCATCCACAAAGATGGAGTAATCATCATTCTTTTTTATTACTTCAGTGCTTTATATACAACACTTCGGCATCACATTCAAAACAATGTCAGTAAGTGTATTTAAATTCTCATTCTACACCTTGTGTTTTAGGGCTGGATTTTCAATTACCCTAAACCCTTTACGAGGGTGTGTTAGTATAAATTAAAATCAGTTCCTTGGTGTGTAACACTAGCAGGAGTACACGTATTACAGCTAAACAAGAGTACCAGGTGAGAGGCTGAACATGCCAGCCCCTTTCAAATGCCAGGAGCTGGGGAAAAGTAACAGACAAAGGAATTTGGGGAGAAATTTTGTCTCTACATAGGCACAACTTACTGTATTTATATATGCTGAGAGGAGAACTCCCATGTGTAATATTGAATTGGGCTTTTGTAAACAGGAGTTTAAGGGGAAGAGAATTTATTTGTCTGCTATATTTAGCCTTGGCCTAAGCAACTGTAACCTTAGTAAAAGACACATGCTACAGATGGAATATTTTGTGTTTGTGCTACTTTGTTTTGCATGTTTTTTTAAATTACTTGAAACAGTTGGGAGGTAAACATGATGTGAGTAAACTGCACCTAAAAGTGAAACGAAAATGGCTTTTCATAAGGCCATTTTTTAACTGGGAATACAATTCAGGATGTGTGTGTGTGTGTGTGTGTGTGTGTGTGTGTGTGTGTGTGTGTGTGTGTGTGTGTGTGTGTGTGTGTGTGTGAAATATACTACAGTCATAATGAAATCCAGGAAACGTTAGTGCATTCACCTTTGAAAAAAGAAAGTAGTCTCTAGACACTTTAGTTTAAAATCAATGTCTCTCGAAAGAGTCTATTATGAGCTTAATTCTGATTTTTTTATTGGTATTTAAAGAAATACCTATCTGCTTAAATGCATTCTGAAATCTCTTCATGTTTCTGTCTTTTGAATCAAAGGTTTCATAAGTACTGTACAGGAGATTCAAAACCAGAATCCGAGGAAAACCTACATCTTGAAACATGTTTCTATGAACAGGTGGCATCCCCTACCCTGTTCCAAATATTGTACACACCAACTGCAGTTGGTCTAAATTTACCTCCTTGAGATCATCTTTACTAAAACAAAACAAAAAATTCCAACAAATAACAATAACAACAAAGTGCTATCACCCTCAAATTAAAACACTCCAGGCTCAATCCTACTTCCCATGAACTCTCTGCTCCTTTCTATGGCATTCACACTGAAAGACAAATATAACACTTTTTCCTGATCACTGAAAGTGTCATTCACTTTTTAATATTAAAATATTTTGAGCCATACTCAATATTAAAAATACATAATAAGCATTCCCTTAATTTTATTGTTCAAGAATTTGATATTACTTATTATTTTGTATTACAGTTACTGGCTGTACCACCCAGTGATGAGAGGCTGTGGCAAGGTTCTAGGGGGTACAGGACTATCAGAAGTCCTTCTGAAGGCCTGGAAGGCTCAATGTTGACATCGTAAATCTGTGTTTCCTTCTTTCTCCCAGGCTGTTGAATCTCATAGTCAACTGGACCAACCTTCCTCATCACTTTGAATGTGCCCTGCCTCTGGGCCAGTAGTTTAGACTTGGAGGTCAGGAGTAGCAACAGCATCCTATCACCTGGCTCAGAAGTTTTCAACCAGGCCCCCTAGTTGTAGGTGCGTTTCTGTGTTTGCTGGGCTTTCAAAGGGTTTTTCTTGATGAAGTGCCTTAGCGTTTCAGTCTCTCTCGCAGTTGAAGCACGTATGACACTGAGTCCAGGACTCTTGTTCTTCCCGAGCTTCCCAGAGGAGGTCAAAAATGCCCCTGTGCTGTGTCCCATAAAGAAGCTCAAAGGGAGAGAATCTGGTGGAGGCTTAGGGGACCTCCTCTATGGAAAACAATAATGATGATTGTAGTCAGTCCCAGTGCTGGGGGTCTGAATCAACAAACTTTCTCAACATGGCCTTCAGAATCCCATTGAATCACTCCACCAGCCCATCTGTCTGTGGATGGTAGATGGAAATCTTGAGGGTCTGAATGCTTAGCGATTTGCACAGCTACTGCATCAGTTTAGATGAGAAGTTAGACTCCTGGTTTGTCAATATTTCTTTTGGTATTCTGACCCTTGTGAAGACCCTCATGAGTCCATTTGTTATGGTGGGGCATTTGCAGTGCATGGCATAATTGACTATCACTAATGTGTGATGGTACCCTGACATGTTCTTTTCGATGGGACCCGCTAGATCCATCCCTACTCATTCGAAGGGTATGCCCACCACTGGGAGCGGAATCAGGAGGGCTTTTGGCATACCTTTGGATCTTGCCAGTTAGCATTTGGGGCATGAGGCACAGAAATCGCAGACCTCTTTGTGGATCCCTGTCCAGAAGAACCTAAGGGCCACACGCTCCAACATCTTTTCCCTCCCCAAGTGCTCTGCATATATGAAACATATGGATAATGATTACAGTGCTTCACATAACAAGTGTTTACACAGCTTTTAATCTTCTACAAATCTTTCAAATATATATCTTAATGTATTTTATAATGTAAATAGCTACTAGCACTGATTTTATCCAAAGTATCATGAATGAAAACAGAGTTTGAGGGTTAGTATTTGTATAATCAGGCTAATATAAGCAGTGCAATGCCAGAATTCTAGATTTTACATTTAAAACTTGAACATAAAATTACACTTACGAATGTAACATAATGTTAGCATAATTTCATCACTAAATATGTAGTTTTAAGGCCTGCACCTGCATCCCTTAGATTGTTTTAAACAAAGATTGTGGTATACATTTTCATATTTCATATGTAAGTGGTAAGAAAACTTATTAGCCACTGTTGTGCTGTTTTAATTATATTAATTACTAATATTTATAAAAGATGTATTATAATTAGAGTATTGTTAACATTAATAAATATTTTACTGAACAGATTATTAGATTTCCATTGGAAATTATGTATGCAGTCTGAATATATATTGTCTTTAAATTAGCAATGGGTGTTATAGGAAGCTAAAGATTTTAGTAATCCTCTGATTTTAATCTTGCAAGGTGCTGAGTAACTGGGAATTTTTGGTGCCCTGGACCTACTACAGTTGGGCCCTTTTATTGTACATCAGAAATTTCTTATGCTGGTACAGTTAGTGCAGCGTGTTGGAGTCAGTGCCTAAACAATTTTAACTGTCATGCTAGCTGTTTATGTCACAGATTAAAATTAGCTGTGTCTGTATTGCCAGTGAAAGGAGATGGAATGTAAGACATGGCCAAACATGGGAACGAATTTTCTTTCAGTGATACTTAGCCAGGCCTAAAATATCTTCCACTCCAGATTTGAAAGTGGTGAAAAAGTTACATGTTGCATCTTGGGAGGAGACTGATTATAATTAATTCAGCAGTCTGTGTTGTTTCAGATCTCTAAGGTAAGTTATGAAAAGTGTTTTTGGTTTGTTTTGATATAGGTATTGTAATAAAAAGAGAGAGTTTTTTGTACTGACAGTTTTTAGATCTGTTCAGATTATCTTCCATCTATTCCTTTGTATGACATTCTGAGCTTTTGCTGTCCTAATTTAAGATCATGTTTCTATGTGTTTACTTTAGGAGCCAAAGTTAAAGTGTTGATTTTTAATATATAATTATAAAAATATTGAAACATTTAAATTTATAGACTACAATAGGATTGTTTGTGGAAATAGTTACATTCAGTAGTGTATTGCATTGTATATGCTTTTATTTATGTAATACTAAAGAAAATAATTTTGTAACACTTTTTGAGTTTATATAATGTAACATAGATATACACAGATTTTTCAATAAATTATTTTAATCTCAGCTTGAGAGAGCCTGTAGTATATAGAGTGAATTCATTCTTTGTACATCTAGTACAGACTCAAGGCTTAATCCAGTCCATAATGGGGTCTTTACTCCCATTTTCCCCTCTCTCTCTCCCTACTATATAGGGTGTGGGGATCAAAGGGAGGGAGTCAGAAGGAGCTGCCATGAACAACTTCTGATCACATGAGGCAGAAATCAGGGATAGTTCTTGGACACCACCACCACAGCCACCTTGAGTTAAATAGCAACTACCTTAGTGACCTACATTAGAAGTAAAAGGCTCTAAATCAATGGTCACCAATAGGTAGATTGCGATCAATTGGTTGATTGTGGAGCCTCTGACAGTCGATCTCGGTCACAGAGTACGGTTGACGACCCTCCTGCAGCCAAACTGGGAGATAGGCCACTAATAGTATGGTGGTGCAGTGGGGCTAAGGCAGGCTCCCTGCCTGCCCTGGCCCCATGTCGCTCCCGGAAGTGTCCAGCGGCAGCTCCTGGTGGGAGGAAGGGGCAGAGGGTCTCTGCACGCTACCCTCACCCTCAGGCACCACCCCCCACAGCTCCTGTTGGCCGGGAACGGGAAACCGTGGCCAATAGGAGCTGCGGGGGTGGTGTCTGTGGACGGGGGCAGCGTGTGGAGCCACCTGCCTGTCCCCCTCCAGAAACCACTGCTGAACATGCCAGCCTCTTCCGGGAGCAGCACAGGGCCAGTGCAGGCTGGGAGCCTGCCTTAGCCTGCTGCACTGTCACCTGAGGTAAGCGGCACTCAGCCGGAGCCCACACCCAAACCCCTCCTGCACCCCAACCCCGTAGCCCAGCCCTGAGCCCCCCCCCGCACCCAAACTCCCTCTCAGAGCCTGCACCATGCACCCCAACCCCCGGCCCCAGCCCTGAGCCCCCTCATGCACCCCACACCCTGCACCCCCTCCTGCATCCCAACCTCCTGCCGCAGCCCGTACCCCATCCTGCACCCCAACCCCCTACCCTAGGCTCACCCCGGAGCCTCTCCCACAGTCTGAACCCCTTGGCCCCATCCCAGAGCCTACATCCCCTCCCACACCCCAACCCCCAGTCCCAGCCTGGTGAAAGTGAGTGAGGGTGGGGGAGAACAAGTGACGGAGGGAGGGGGGATGGAGTGAGTGGGGCGGGGCCTGAGAGAAGGGGCGGAGCAGGGGCATAGCCTTGGGGAAGGGGCAGAGCAGGGGGCAGGGCAAGGGTGTTTGGGTTTGTGTGATTACTGTTATTTCTACATTTTCTTTGAGGTAGATCCTGGGTTGCATTTAAATTCAAAAAGGGATCTTGTGCTTAAAAAGGTTGGAGACCACTGCTCCAAATTCTGTAATTACTTAAATCTGGTATTAGTGAGTGCCATTTTAATAAATGAGTTAAAAGACACGTAGATTTGTAATAAATATGTGATTTTGGCCACTGTTGACTTCTTCAAACCCTTAAAAATCTCTTCTGCAAAGAATTCAGTAACTCTGCAAATAAATATGAGTAATATTTCACAGAAGAAAGTTGGATGGGGGAAAGTAGATTATATTTTGCAGTTTACTTCTCAAAACACTCTGCTGTCCCCACCAGTGGCTCCTGTCAGCCACTGCTTTCCCCTCCCCGTTTGCTTCTCCCTGACCTCTGACAATAATAACCCCACATCCACATCCCATCTCCCATTTCTCATCCCTCTGTGTTTTAAGTCAGGCTGTTTCCTCCTCCTTGTGGCTGCTTGGGCACCAGCAGGGGATCACTGATTGCACAGGAGAGACAGTCTCCCTGCTCTCACTTCTTGCGCCCAGCACTGATCAGTACAGAGCATCAACTGCATGGAAAATCTTGGTCCACCCTCTAAATCACCAGCTGACAGGGCCGGCTCCAAGTTTTTTGCTGCCCCAAGCAAAACAGTTTTCCTGCGCCTCCCCCTGGCTCCACCCCAACTCCACCCCTTTCCCGCCCCATTCCAAACCCTTCCCTAAATCCCCGGCCCCGCCTCCTCCCCCGGGCATGCCACATTTCCCCTCCTACCCCTCCCTCCCAGGCTTGCCTGGGAGGAAGGGGGGAGAAGTGGAGCGGCAGCGTGCTCTGGGGAGGAGGTGAAGGTGGAGCGGAGGTGAGCTGGGGGGGGAGCGGTTCCTCTGACCCCCCCAGGGTTACTTCCTACGGCCCTCCCCGTGCCCCACATCACCACAGCTCACCTCCGCTCCGCCTGCTCCCCTGAGCGCGCTGCCACCGCTCCACTTCTCCCTACTCCCTGCCAGGCTTGCCGCAAAACAGCTGATTCACGCGGCAAGCCTTGGAAGGAGGGGGAGAAGCAGAGCGGCGGTGCGCTCGGGGGAGCGGGCGACAGTGGAGCGGAGGTGAGCTGGGGAGGGAGCAGTTCCTCTGCCCCCCGCCCCAGGGTTTTACTTCCTGCGGCCCTCCCTGCGCCCACCACCACCACAGCTCACCTCCGCTCAGGGCCTGCTCCCTGCTTTTTGCGCCCCAAGCAAAAAAAAAAAAAGAAAAAAAAGGAGCCGGAGTGCCACCCCTTTGAAAGTACCGCCCCAAGCACATGCTTGGAGCGCTGGTGCCTAGAGCCGGCCCTGCCAGCTGGGAGTATGTTCAGTCACTCTGTGGGGATGGCATACATGTAGTTTGGTCAGTATGTAGAAGCTGTTAGGGGCTGAATCACGCTTAATGCAGATGAAATCTGTGGACAATTTAGCAGCAAAACTCTAACAAATCTCTATTGAGCATTTGCAGACTGAGACTTTTTCAAAGGCTCGTGAATTGGTGATAGTTAGACAGTTTTAAATAGGAACAGCAAAAGGCACATCCCTCGCAAAGCAACAACTGCCAAATTTCAAGTCTCTGCTCCAGAACAAGGAGGCATTAGAGCTTCTTAAAAATATTCGTATAGCTAATTTAGCATGGGTAAAACAAAGTTTTTCCTTATCTTTATTCTTAAAAATGGCTCAACCATTTTTTGCTGAAACTTTCCAAGACAAGTCAGCATGAGGCAGAAACTTGGCATGGAAAATTTCAGCCCAAATGGTCACAAAGTTATAAACAATTGAAAACAGGATCTTGAGGCATGTCAAGCAACCTTAACTACAGGCTTTACTACCTGTGCTACTTATAATATGTACAAAATATATTATACTACTTCTGACAGTATATTAGGGGACCGCATTTACATTTCTGTCATTGGGCAAAAAAGGATTTCTTCATCCTTTTGTTTTCCTTACTAGTTTTCTTCTTGTTTGGACTGTTGATTATATCTGAAGTAAAGAATATATTGGGGAAACATAAATAATATTTAAGAACAACAAAATTTGTGGCTTCCATTTATTAATAGCGCATCAGAAAGAAAATTACTTAAATGTTTGAGTTATTTAGATCAAGATTATACAAGTGTAATTCATCTGATCAAGCACTTACACATGTATTCCTGCTAAAGTGCTTGCCCATGTGACTGCAGGTTGTTCAATCTAGTCCATAATTTTTAAACAATATATTATTTGTGTTTAGTTGAATGTGTGCTGATTGCTCTAGCAGAATGCTTGTCCACTTCAATAATTATTAAAATCAATATTATATTTCCTGCCTTTCATATCTGTGCAGTCATTACAGTAGGATTGTTGATGTGTATGATACAATAGCCTATTTGGTTAACTATTACAAAATGTAATTCAGATTGGCTTGGATCTGAGCACTGTGGAGTGAAAAGTGGCAGAAAACTCAAAGAATACTAATTAAGTGCAATCCAGCTGAGAGGACATTTATATTTGGATACTGCAGGAATTAGTCATTCTTATTTAACATTTTCATTAATGAACTGGAAGTGAAGGTAAACTACAGGTTATCTGTGAATTTCAGTGATGGAAGTTGTTGTGAATATCAGTGATCACAGAGAAATAATAGAAATGGGCCTACAAAGGTTAGAAATGTGGGCAGAAATTAAAATGGAAACAATACAAATGGAGGAAGGTATCTAAAACACATACCACTAATGGGAAAGTAACACGTAGAATGTACTAATATCAAAAGATACAAAAGTCATAAAGGAGAGCGGATTTGATCTGAGCTTGTAGGTTGGGTCTAGCTGTCTGCACAGAGGCATCATGTTGCACAATAGGGAGGTGATAAGCACTTCTTAGGGTTTGTCTACACTGCATCTGGGAGTGAGCCTCCCATCCCAGGCCCACAGACTTGTGTTAGCTGAGCTTGTGCTAGCGTACTGAAAATTGCTGTGTAGACATTGCTTTGATGTGGCTAAGACTGGAGCTAAGGGACTGAATGGCTAGGCAGCAGTTCTGCAGAAAAGTACCTAGGGGTTACAGTGGATGAGAAGCTGGACATGAGTCAACAGTGTGCCCTTGTTGCCAAGAAGGCTAACAGCATTTTAAGTATCAGGGGGTAGCCGTGTTAGTCTGTATCTACAAAAACAACAAGGAGTCTGGTGGCACCTTAAAGACTAACAGATTTATTTGGGCATAAGCTTTCGTGAGTAAAAACCTCACTTCTACAGCATTTTAGACTGTATAAGTAGGGGCATTGCCAGCAGATCGAGGAATGTGATCATTCCCCTCTATTCAACATTGGTGAGGCCTCATCTGGAGTACTGTGTCCAGTTTTGGGCTCCACACTACAAGAAGGATGTGGAAAAATTGGAAAGAGTCCAGCGGAGGGCAACAAAAATGATTAGGGCCCTGAAGCACATGACTTATGAGGAGAGGCTGAGGGAACTGGGATTGTTTAATCGCAGAAGAGAAGAATGAGGGGGGATTTGATAGCTGCTTTCAACTACCTGAAAGGGGGTTCCAAAGAGGATGGATCTAGACTGTTCTCAGTGGTACCAGATGACAGAACAAGGAGTAATGGTCTCAAGTTGCGGTGCGTGAGGTTTAGGTTAGATATTAGGAAAAACTTTTTCACTAGGTGGATGGTGAAGCACTGGAATGGGTTACCTAGAGAGGCGGTAGAATCTCCTTCCTTAGAGATTTTTAAGGTCAGGCTTGACAAAGCCCTGGCTGGGATGATTTAGTTGGGGATCGGTCCTGCTTTGAGCAGGGGGTTGGACTAGATGACCTCCTGAGGTCCCTTCCAACCCTTATATTCTATGATTCTGTGATTCTAATGTATGGCACAGGCATAGTCTTCAGGAATTTAGTAATGGCCTTATTAGAAACAACCAGCCTTGGTGTTATTCTTTTTACCAAACCCATGTCTATAGTAAATAGAGCTTTTTGTTTTAATTTCAGCTCTCCCACTCCCCATATGGTATGTGGTGTATCACACACCAGTACAATTTAAGCTTGCATAGCCAGTTTTTGCCCATCAGCAGGATGTCCATTTCCTTCAGTTGCAATTAACTGTAATGGTGAACAGATATCTTCCCAAGTTGTTCATCTGGGTCAGCTACCCAGCCAACTGCCTGAGTCCTCAGCCCCAGGGCTGCCTGTCTGGCAAGCAGGAAAGCTGCCTGTTTGGGTTTGGGATTTTTAATTATCATTTTAATTTTTTAATATTTTTGTTTTTTATTTTTATATTATACCAAATTACAATTGGAAACTACTTATTACAAAAACAGTTATAAATTAGAATAACACCAATTAAAATAAAAATACCAATTTCAAAATCAATTACCAATGTATACAGTCTAAAAATATAAAAATTAAATAATATAAAAATATATAAAAATATAAAATAATATGTAATTAAAATATGTAATATTTGAAATATTTCAGCAATTATGATTTATAATATAAAAGTTGAAATGTTTCAAATATTACATCATTTCATAATGACATGACAACTTATGACATGATATAGTCAAAATATTTTGACTCATTCTATAATATTATTAAAGAGTAATTATCAGTGGTTCACTGTCAAACAGGGAGCATGTATCTAGTGGGGTTTCACAGGAGTTTGTCTTGGGTCAGGTTCTATTCAATATTTTAATAAATGATTTGGATAATGGAGTGGAAAGTGTGTTTATAACATTTCTGAATGACACCAAGCTGAGAGGGATTGCAAGCACTTTGGAGGACAGGATTAGAATTCAAAAGAACCTTGATAAGTTGGAGAATTGATTTGAAATCAACAAGATGAAATTCAGTAAAGACAAGTGCAAAGTACTACATTTAGGAACGAAAAATCAAGTGCACAAATACAAAATGAGGGTAATAATTGGCTAGCCTTCAATGCCTGCTGCAGAGGATGCAACCCTGAGTGAACCAGGACCAGGACCATCTTCAGTGCTGAAAGAACACTGGTATAGACCGTTGTACCAAGAGCACCATATACTTCAACGGTACTCCTAGAAGAGGTCTATTTCTCCTCACTTCTTCCCATCTTAGAGCAAAGAACCCTCTTCTGAGGTCAGTCAACAGCACCATGGAAAGACCCTATCAGCTTTCCCTACAGGACTCAGTATCCATTGTCTCATCGGGAATGGCACTGGACTAGCCAGTACCAAACAAGTTAGACGTATTCCTATGGTGTAACACCCTGGCTCTATTGGGATACTGGGGTCCACCGTTTCATGAATCAAGAAGCCAGTGTCCACTGCACTCATGAAATAAAAAGAGGTAATTCTCCCCATCCGTGTTTTTGGACAAACCACCTACACCAGAGTACCAGAAAGAACCAAAGGTAGAGCCACAACATTGCCTTGTATCATCACCAGAGGACCTCTCATGTTCCTCACCTGATGAAGTAGTGTCTTTGGAACTGGTACGAGTACCAAATGATTAAGTCATTCTAAGAGCTCCTTGTGAGGATTGCCGAAATGCTGGCAATAGAGACGTTGGTCACATTGGAGAAATCTCCAAAGTGTTTGACACCTTGCCAGCTTCTGTTCCAGGCAGCATCACCCTCCCCATAAATGAGGGACTTCTTGAACTGGCTAAGGCCTTGTCACAGATGCCGGCCACAATAACACTGTGACCCTAAGAGCATCTCAAGGCAAAAGGACAAGGGGCTCCCTGGTATCTAGTAGTGAGTTTCAGGTGGCTTGACCAGTGTACCCCAACTCATTGGTGTCATGATCTGTATCTAATAGGTGTTATGCAATAAATCATTGGAAAACTAATGACACACTAGTGATTAATATAATTGTGGAATGTGTGTATTAATGTTATATGTTGAGTTATCTACATTCTCTGATATTATGTTTTAAAGTCTGTATTTGAACGAAGTAGAGAACAAGTCTGCCCAAGTCTTCAGTACAAATGAAGCAGGGTTAAGCAGTGACAATGAGATTGCAATTTACATATGCGGTAAACAAAATTATCAAAGGTTTCAGAGTAGCAGCCGTGTTAGTCTGTATCCGCAAAAAGAACAGGAGTACTTGTGGCACCTTAGAGACTAACAAATTTATTAGAGCATAAGCTTCCGTGGACTACGGCCCACTTCTAGTTGGGGAGTTAGCTTGTCCGGATCACAAAGGACTATGTATTTGCTTGTCTGACCAGTTTGGTCCTCATGCAAAGGTAACAAAGGCATATTTACATGCAATGTAAACAAAGCCATCATGAGAACAAGTGGAGAAAGATGATCTCTTAACAGTCTTGCTAGGTGATGGAGACAGCACTGCCAAGAAGCCTGCCTGCCTATTGAAGCAGTGTCAATGACTTTTGAGAGAGATGGTTTTCAAAGGTTTACTGGACTATAAAGGGAGGGGCAGATAACCCCTAATTTATTCATCACTTGAGGTACTACATAGATCGTAGAAAGATGGGTCCTTCAACCAGAGGGTTGAAGTCTCTGGAAATTGATTTTAGGTGAGAAACCTGCTTAGGCAAAGATTGTAACTGGCTGAGATTAAGTTTTAGTCTGAGAATACCTTTTTTTGTTTGTAACTCTTTCTAATGTTTATTCCTTCTACTTGGTATCACTTAACCTATTCATATTGTTTAATAAATATGTTTTACTTTTTACTATAAACCAAACCAGTGCTTTGATTGAGTGTTTAACTCCAATAAAGTGGTAAGCTGCAGATGTACTATTTCTTTAAAGGGATCTGCAAACTTAATAACTTCTCTATGTGTACTAGGAGAGGCCTGGGCACTTCAGGGAAGACAATTTGTGAGAAATTTGGAGGAGAGGATTGGTTACATAAGGTAATTGGTTGATCGAAGCTAGAGTGGGGCTTTTGGAGTTGTAGGCAGGTAGCTGGGATCAGAGTGCTGAACTGCAGCTGCAAAGCACAAAGACACTCAAGGGACTGCATGCTTGTCTGTTGACTGTTGGTGTCTGGGCTGTGAGCCACAGCAGCAAAGCATTTACAGCACCCATGGTTACAGGGCAGATTGTGACACAACCCCTTACTGGTCTGGATTGCACAGATGCTGGCCACAATAACACCCACTGCAAAACAGGTAGGAAAGCAGTACTGGGTCCCTCCAATGGGGATTCAGTACTTCTGTATTTACTCTAACCCCAAGATCTTTAGTCATGTTAGCAGTACAAGAAAAATCTAAGTTGAGTCAGAGTACCCCTAAGGACAAGAATCCCAAAAGGCTTGACCTATTTTGCAGAAAATTGTTGTCAGGAATAAGGCCCTGAAGGTGTGCCTGCTTAGTCTCCTGACTACCTAACAAGAACACTAGGCTGCGTGACAGACCACCATGCCTGATTGGCTGAGAAAGCTAGCGGGCTAGTTCTTAAGCCTAATAGCAGCAGTAGGTTGCTGGCTGTTCAAATGCACGTGTCCTTAGATTCTCGGCTTCCCTGTGTTTGCCTCACTCCAAGCTCCTGCCTTGCTTCAGCCCTGCTCCAGACTAGACCCTGCTCTGCACCTATTCTTGTTCCAGTCCTATCCCAGCCTCGTTTCTGCCTATGAACCAGCCCTGCTCCTGCTTCTCTGACTCCAATTCTGACCCTCTGCTCTGATTCCTCCCTCTGACTCTGTCTCAACTCTTGATGTGGCATTCAGACTCTGACTACAGTTCTGCTCCTCTGCCCTGGTTCCTCATTCTGACTGTGTCTTGACCCTCAGCTCTGGCATTTGGACTCTGACTCCAGTTCTGACCATTGGTTCTGATTCCTGACCCTGACTCCTGCTCTGAACATCCTGAAGTGGAGGGCCATCATGCTAGCCTGTATAGCATTCTTGCCTTGTCTGCAGAACCCACAGTGCAAGTCCTGACAGGAAACACATTTGCAATGCGCTATATAAACAAGCAAGGAGATGCTTGATCATCCCCTCTCTGCCAGGAAGCCATCAGGCTCTGATTGTAGTGTGATCTACACAGGATAACATCATTGGCTGTACACTTCCCAGGGTCAGCAATGACCTAGTAGACTACTTGAGCAGCCATGAGTTAACCAGCCATGAATGGTTGCTACAGAAGTCCATCACAGAGCAGATATTCTGTAAATGGGGACTGTTGTATTTAATTTAGGTGGATTAAATGGGCTAAATGTGTTAACATAACTCAGTCACTGTCCAACATTAAACAGTGTTAAACAAGATTTGGGATTTGGTATACAGAGACCTCAGCCTGCTTAGCACCATGGCAAACACACCATTTTAACCTTTTATTAAAGATAGAGAAAAAAAGGAAAAACAGTTAAATCGTTTAAAATGTAAAGTATTAAGGCTTCCATTTTAACAACATCTCTCATTCCTTTTATCTGGAGAGTGTTTTTAGAAGGAACCCCCCCTTATTTGACAGTTTCTTAGATGGCATCAAAGATGGTCATATCTGTCCTTTTGAGGAAGAGAGAAGAAGTTAGGTGAGATGAGCTGGAGCTGTTGTTGTTGCTGGTGGTGTTAAAATCTGGTCCAGTTTTATCCCAGGTGCTATTTGGGATTCAGCTGGAGCCAGTGGAGATGGCCATGTCATTTTGGTCCCTCTCTCTTTAGCTGGAGAAAATCTTCAAAAGGAAAAACACCTTGTTTAATAGTCTCGTAGATGGTATCTCTTAGAGAAGTTAGTTGAGATGGGCTGGAGCTGCTGCTGTTGTTAGTCTGATCCCATTTCATCCCAGGAAGTGTTTGGGATTTAGCTGGAGCCAGTAGATGTTATCTGGATCCCTCTTTCTGGCCCGATCTTGTCAGGTCATCTCTCAGGATTAAGATGACAAAAGCCTAGGGACTCAGGTGATGGTGGGGGTGGCAGCCGTGATGGTGAAGGTTGTTTCAGTAGCCTTCATCTGTTCTTCCATATTTTCCCCCACAAAGTTTCTTTAAGGAACTAAAAGGAGAGTGACGGGTGGAATAACGCAGGCCCTTATTCTTTTGTCCACCAATTAGGCCTAGTTGCTGACACACCAATTTTTGTTCACTGATTTCTGGACCTACATTGTCTTGTGTACCAAGCATAACCTTTACACAGTCCTTGAGTCATATCAGTCGGCCTTTTTGTTTAGATTTATTTAGTCTTTCTGTCACCCTTTTGGACCTTTTCCCATCAACATTTGCTGTTTTAGGTTGTGCCATTTTAGGAACTTATAGAATCGTAGAAGGGTAGAACTGGAAGGGACCTCTAGAGGTGTACTTATCCAGCCCCCTTCACTCAAGGCAGGACTAAATATTGTCTAGACCATCCCTGACAGGTGTTTATCTAACCTGCTCTTAAAAACCTCCAATGGTGGAGATTCCACAACCTCCCTAGGCAATTCCAGTGCTTAGCTACCCTGACAGTTAGGAAGCTTTTCCTAAAGTCCAACCTAAACCTCCCTTGCTGCAATTTAAGCCCATTACTCATTGTCTTATCAGATGGCTAGCATACCTCTCCCTGCACCAGGGCACAGGCTGTGTTTTCCACCTACTTCAGGAACTTTTCCATCTCTGAAATCTGCTAGGCTACAGTGTGGAGCAACCTATTGACTTTTATTAAACATTATGTACTTGACCTGGCAGCCAGGTAAGATGCCAAGTTCAGGAGAGCAGTACTACAGTCCCTGTTCCACTGATGTATCTCATACTCTTCATTTCGCCATCTAGAAAAGGTACTGTTTGCCAGTCACATACAGTAGAATCTACATTGGAACATACTCCAAGAAGAGTGAACAGTTACTTTTCTTACAGTAACTGTGGTCCATCCTGGCTTTATGGAATCCTCAGCAACATGGGCTTTTAATTTCAAGCGTTGAGGGAAGGAGGGAATACCCAGCCCTTTATGCTCTTATATGGGAGCATGAGGAGGCACAGGGCACCTGCAGCATCTGCCAGGGCCATGCTATTAAAAAAAACAAATCTCTGCTCTCATGTGCATGAGGCTCACATGCACCTGAAGTGGGATCCACAATGGCAATAACATGTTGAAGAACCACAGTTATTGTAAGGTCAGTAACCAAGGTACATAGATATACATATAGGAATGTGCATGTGTGTGCATGCACACATGCGTATGCAGTTTACATTCTTAACACAAAATTACCTACATTTCAAATATAAATTAAATAAATGAACTGATATTTTTGTTAAAAAAACAATCAAAACCAAAAAGATCACAAGACAATTAAAAAAAAAGTCCATAGACTGTAAATAAATACGATTGCAATCAAAGAACATACTATTGATCAAGGATACTTTTGGTATAATCTGAAATGGAATTTCATTATTGAAGAAAAAAATAGCTTTTTTCACATCTTGTCTCAAGCACAAATATTATTCACTTTTGGGTGGGATTTTCACAAACACTCTGCATTAGCCTAACTCGTTCCCATTGGCTTCAATGGAAGAAGAGTTAGGCCAGCACTGAGCATTTGAAAAACACATAATTAAGTTATGTGCTTAAAGTGCATTAACCGGGACAAGCAGGCGAAAGATTGACACACATGGGATGGGCTTAAATGGCAGGTTACAACTTTGTTAATTATTGCTTGGGGAGGGGCATTATGTCCAACCCCCCCGCCCAGCTCTCATGTACCAGGCATGTAATTGGTTGCAGTGTGGGTTACAGGGCTTTTTCCACAAACCAAACAATAATCCAGGGTAGACTCTCCTTGGTCTATACCACAGATTCAGTTCAGTTGTGACATTTCTTCCCTCCTTTATAAGGGCAGGGTATTGTGGAGTGACAGAGGCCACAAGATTGGGTGTAGGGAATGTTAGTCCTCAGCAGGGCTGGCTCCAGGCACCAGCGCAGCAAGCAGGTGCCTGGGGTGGCCAACAGAAAGAGGTGGCACGTCCGGCTCTTTGGTGGCAATTCGGCGGCGGGTCCCTCAGTCGCTCTCGGAGGGAAGGGCCTGCCGCCGAATTGCCACCAAAGAATGAAGCAACAGCGGTAGAGCTGCCACCAAAGTGCTTTTGATGGCGGCTTTATTTTATTTTTATTTTTTGCCGCTTCGGGCGGGAAAAAGGCTGGAGCCGGCCTTGGCCCTCAGAGACTTCGAGCTCCTCCCTGCCATGAGCACAACGTCCAAATGCACAATCATTGGTCTCATTTACCTCCAGGATCTGGCCTTTTTAGCCTTTCTCCACACTGGACACTGGCTGATAGTTGCAATGAGTCAGTAATCATAAAAGCCTTATAAGAACTCCAAATCCTATTGCTTCTAACCCAGCTATGCTATCAGGAGGCTGAGAGGAAGGTGAAATAACCCACCAGGCTATATGTTGGTTTTGCCCAACAGGAAAAATTCCTTCCTGACCCCTAAAAACAGGTGATCAGTTAAATTTGCAGTATCATAAGTGGCACAGCTCCTAACTAAAGAAAGGAAGAGCAGGACAGCTAACTGAAGATAAGAGACTTTTGCAATGTTCTGGCTTGGCTCAAATAGGAATGGGTTGCGCTTGGAAGCCAATTGGCAGGCCCCATCCCACTTTACCCACCCAGTGGCTAAGCAGAGAACTGAATGGGAGGGGTTGAGAAAGGCAGCCCCTCTCCCAGCCACTCATGCATTTGGACTTTCCTCGTTCACCTGCTCTGCTGTCCAGTCAAAGTTCCTTCTCCACTAAAGGCAATAAGGGGCTATTTCTGTACCTATCAGTACATGTTTTAAAGTAGGCAGTGAGGGGCTCCTGCCAAAGGACTTCATAAATTGCATGGAATAGGTGATTTTTACATTAAACCTTCCAAGATGTAAAGATTGTGATTGTCCCCAAAAACTTCTTGCATTTAAAATAGGGAGCTGGGTGGGTGAGAAGGAAACTGAGAACTGTAAGGTGCTTTTAATGAAATTTACCAGGGATCTCATGGAATAAAAAGCAAAGTGAAACATGTGTATTCTAAACATAGAATATGTTGTAAAAATTGCTACTGCATCATTGGAATTTTTTTCTTTCTGCCCCTTTGCATACATATTGTAGCCCATAGGGATAGCTTACCTTTATTATATTCTGCCTTTATTATATTCAGCAGTAATGCAAGGAACCTACAAGCCTGTATCCTGTAAGACATTAGCTTCAGCAAGTCAGCATAAGGACTTGAGGCCTATGAACTTTGACACAGATAAATGGCCCAACAGTAAACCCTAAGTTTGAGGTAACAGGAAATAGACTGTAAGGGGGAATTTTGTCAGTAATGACATCAGCCAACCACAGAAACATGAGATAACACCAGCTTTTGGAAAGAACATCCAACCACAAGAGTACCATGGCAACGAATTGGCATATATGATAATAAGTTGAGATCATTAATATTCTAGGTGAAGGGCACCTCAACAATAGTAGGGTGAGGAAATACAAATAAGTAAGAGGTGAGAAACCACTACTGAATATGCATTAGACATAGTGGCATCAGTGTAACATATTATAAAAGTTGTATTCCAGCCTGTGGGGTTCAGGAGAGAGAGAGATAACCCTTGACAGTTGCCAGAATGATGGCCACTGGTGAAGGAGGTAGATGATGGTGATGAGGAAGAGAATTGCTAAAATTTCAGGTTGTTCTGCAAGCGATGGTGTGAGTATGGATGTTCAGATGTATTTTCTGTATTATCTTTATCTATCTTACTGAGTTGGAGTGTTTGTGGCTTTGTTAAATGTATTAATAAATTATTGTAAATATAGAAAAGTTCCTGTAGTGTGCATTTTGCAACCATGCCCATCGGGGTTCCCAACTATATAGTAATTTTAATAATACTGGGCCTGATCTTGGGACAAGAACCTAACAACCCTCAAAGTGATAACTGGGAATTATTAAGTAATTAATATAATTAATAAATAATTTATAGATTAGGCTATAGTAATGATTTTTTTATTTCTAGTAGAAATTATTAGAACTAAATATGCATAAATAATATTAAACTAGAAATATCAAGCATACTAAGAAGGGACAATGAACTTTTGTTTGTAGAAAACTGTAGTGATGTGAGAGGTTTAAGTACTACAATTTATTTTTTATCAAGTACATTGGAAACAACAATAATAATGGACCCCAGAGATCAGTAGCATTATGATATGAAAGTTGATATTAGAAATTTGTGGTAACTGACATTAGGAGAAGGGAAATGAATGGATAAAACAAAAGTGAATCCTTTTTATATGGACATCTACAGTACATTGTAACAATGTATTTATGAGTTGTTTTTCTGCACTGCCCAGTAGTGCTTTGAACCTTGGATCAAACTGGATTATTCTTCTCCTTTGTTTGTCTTTACTCCTTAGAATATTAAGTAGTAAAAATAAAGAAAATCCTGTTATGGTGAATCCTAATACTAACAGTTAATCAAAATATACTCCCCTTTGAAAGATGGAAGTAAGTGCTGAAATTAGTTTACTGTTGTCAATTTCAAGCTGTGTAACAGCTGGTCCTACTATTATTAACCAGCAGTGTTGATTGACTTCTTTCTCAGTGGGTAGTTAAAGATACAGAAGCACATTGTTAAACATTGGCCTGCTTCTTGGTATCTAGAAATCTGATTTTAATTTATCAATTGTTTTACCTTCTGATTTGAAACTAAGACAATGTTACTTCCCTAATTTAGTTCACATGGGTTTGAATATAATAAATAAGAGTTCATGATTTTAAAATGAATATCTGTGTTAAATTGCATGGTGTAAGAATATAAAGTTACATGTTGAAGATGTGAAATGTATCTGTCACAGACTAAAAATAAATTAATAATTTTTATACAGAAGTGGCGGCTGACCAAAAATATTGTCCTATTTTAAATTTCCAGAGGATACACAGGGTTATATAGCTTGCTATTCTATTTTAAATTTTCATTATTTAATTGAATTTACAAATTATTTTAAAAAAATCAGTGAGTATTAGCATTACCTATTTAAAGTTTGTCATATTAATATAATCTTAAAGGATTATATTAAATTTCCTCTTGTACTTGTTATATATAATGCATTTCTCTTGTTTTGTAAGCAAATGATTCAGCTGTTACTAAATAATATAACTAGCCCATACCTTAGCACACAATAACTACTTCTGAGAGACTCTAGGACAAACTTGCTGTAAGCCCCCTTGAGCCCAACTCGGTCATTTTCTGTTCTTCAACTGTCAGCTAGTGCTTGAATCACACTGTACAACTAAGATACCTGCAGCTTACAATAATCCAAAGTGAAATCTTTCACCTCCATGTAAAGAAAAACCTTCCAGCATCTTAGCCTAGGATGATCAAGATAAGAAAACACATAGCAATAGTTTTTTTCAAGTAATTTACAATCCTATACTGACCAGCATTAAAATTTATAGATAATTAGATATATTTACTTAAACTTTCACATGTAATATGTCATTCTAAAGCCAAGAAAGGTCTCTACTCTGAAATGTTCTATTGTTATGAAGTATAATGACATATACAGGCCCAAAAATGTATTTTTTTATGATATATCATATGCTTACCAAGAGAAACTGGTTGGATACATGATAATGCTGATGAGAACTCATAATTCAAGAAGGTTCATTAGGTCTTACTGTAATTTTTTTATGTTAGTGAATAGCAGAAGGGAGGAGATCTGAGTGACAGAGTATGAAAACTGGAACAAAATGCTATAATACTGGTTGTTATTGGTTGGACTGAACTGTGTAATCACAACCTACCATCATAAAATTAATCTGTTTTGTTCGTAGCACAAGGTGGATATGCAAAGGGGGAATAGCACCATTAGGGGAGAAAACTTACAGATACACAATATCTGAAACATAGTTGAAAAAGATTTGATGGTCCTGATTTAACTCTTTATGCTGCTGTTTAATTTTAGAATGTTATTAAGCAGATCTGAACAGAAAGAATCTGGATTTCAATAAAAGCATAATTTTTTTTCTTTAGAGAAATAGATGTTAGTGATTACAACAACAGAGATGAGATCTTCTTTACAAAGTTTCTTTTGGTTTATCTCTTCAGAAGCATTGGCTGAATTAGTGATATTTGAAAATAATTAACTCAATAAAATTCTGCTTTTTGTGATCATCTCTTATTGCAATACGTTGCAAAAGGAAATGTTAGTGTAATTATGTGAAAATATATTATATCTATTCTTCAATAAGGATGACTGTTGGCTGACAGAGCTTTTTAGAAATCTTACAAATTGCAACAAAGGGCTTGTATGTTTAGAATGGAATTATTTTCTGTTTCTTGGATTGTAGTCATTCTTCGTAGGCATATAGATAATGTATATGAAATGCACAAATGTTTTTTGTTTCTTATGATAAAACAAAAGTGAAGTAAATGGTATTTGAATGTAATGAATCATTCAGTTTTAGTGTAAAATTTTGAAAGAAGGATATTTCACACCCCACATGTTTTTAAAACAAAACCATGTTGAAATCCAGAATGGTGATTGCAGCTATTTGTCAAAGAAAAGAGAAACTGGATCAAATCAAGACTGAATGCCTTTCTGGAAGATACACTTTAATTAGACACAAGTTACTGGACTCCATGCAGGAGTAACTGGGTGAAAGTCTAGGGCTTGTGTTACACAAAAAGGCAGACTACATGATCTAATGGTCCCTTCAGGCCTTAAAATCCATGCAATGCATAGATTCATAGATTTTGAGGCCAGAAAGACCATTGTGATTGTTTAGTGTGACCTCCTTCATCACACAGGCTGTAGGACTTCCCTGTATTTATTCCTGCTTTGAGTACAATCATTGTGCATTAATTACAGCATATCTTTTAGGAAAACATCTAGTTTTGATTTTAAAATTACCTGTAATGGAGATTCATCCACAACCCGTGATACGTAGTTCCAATGGTTAATTGCCTTCACGGTTAAACATTTTCACTTGATTTCTAGTCTAAATTTGTCTAACTTTAACTTCCAGCCATTGGATCTTTTTATATCTTTGTCTCCTAGATTGCGGAGTCCTCTATTATCAAATTTCTGTTCCCAATGTAGGTGTTTATAGATTGTAATAGAGTCATTCCCATAACCTTCTCTTTGGTAAGCTAAGTAAATTGAGCTCCATGACTCTATCACTATAAGGCATGTTTACCTATCTCTTAATCATGCTTGTGGCTTTTTTCTGAATCCTCACCAATTTATCAACATGCTTCTTCTTCAAGTAGTGTCCTTGTGGATGCTCCACTTCAGGCATCGGTGCATTCCTGCACCACAGATTGGAGATTTTCAGTAGCAGTGCTCGGCACAGTAGTTGTCTTGGCTACTCATATAGCACGTGCACAACCAGACCTATTCAGTTTCTTCCCAACCGTCCTCGGCTGCAGATGGACCTCAGTGGCAGTGCTGCCTCTTCATTTTTTCTATAGAAATAATTTGATGAGTTGTAGCTTTGTATGTCTCATTTATTTAGTTAGTTAGATACCATTTCTTCCACTCCATAAAATCTTTAATTGTTATCTACCTCCTCTCTTCCCCTTTGGGAAACGTTTAACAGCCACGATGCCTTGCTCACCTGGGTTTAAATGCTGTGACTCTTGCCATGAGGAGATGCCAGTCTCCGATGGCCATTTGTCGTGTGTCTGTTGTTTGTGGGAGACTCATATCCCTCAAAAATGTGCCCACTGTAGTAACCTGAAAGCCAGGGCACAGTGTGACAGAGATCTCCACCTCAAGATGATTTTAATGGAAAAGTCCCTTCAGTCTATTCCTTAGGGACGAAAATCAACATCAGCAAATGGTTCCCTGAGCAAAATCTCTGCTAATGGAAGTGCTCAGTCTTCCAAAACTTCCAGGAAGTGAGCCGTGACCTCCCCTCTTAGGGACACTCAGAAAAAAAAGAGGTCCCTGGCAAGGTCGCTATCCTCGGTGGCAAGGTTGCTAGCTTCAGTGCTGAGCTCGACAAGAGGCTCTGAGCATCTCCGGTACCGTCCCTCCGCAGATCTCTGCCGAGCCCCACCACACCATCATGGAGTCAAGGCATCCCTTCTCCTCCATGGCACTGACGACTCCAGTGCGGGATTCAGCACTGAGGCCAGTATCGTCGGCACCAACGGAGAGACCGAGAATGGCACTATCAAGGCCGATTCCCCACTCTGGCACTTTGAGTGCAGAAGGTGGGGCCCTCAAGGATTCTAAAAATTAATACTGGCCACTCCAGGCTTGTATTAAACTCCCAAGGTTACAGTTTTTTCTGACCTTGGATGGGTAGATGCTGCCACCACCCAAGTGAAAAAACCCCTTTGAGAACCGGAAGATGTATTTGGGAATTCCTTCCAGTGGGGTACCCTCAAGCCCTTTCACCCTCTCTCCCGGAAAGAGCTGAGAAAGAAAACAAAGGAAATCAGCTGTCGCCACCAGCTAATTAAACAACATATGCACAAACCTCTTAGAACACAAAAATTCAAACCTGTTCTTTAAAAAAAAGGTAAATTTTATTAAAAACAAAAAGAAAGAAAATACATTTGGAACTTAGGCTTTTTGCTAGATTAAAAAACAAAACAATTACAAGGATTAAGCATCAAGATAGCTTTCTTGAGGTCCATCTTAAAGGTTACAAGAAAAACAAAAGCACCTGGGGTTAGCACAGAGGAGTCCACAACCCATAAAGAAATAAAAGAGATAAACCTAATTGAGTCTTCCTAGACATTTCCTGATCTACTTACATATCTGGGGTTTTATATGAGTAGATTCTAGGTATGATCTGGTGATTTTTCATACCTGGCCCAAAGCTTTTTACAGCATAGTTCCAGCCCTGTCTCTACTCTCCAGGAGAACAGCACAAACAGACAAAGGGGAAGTTTTTTTCCCCAATTTTAAAAAGTTCTAGCCTTTCCATTGGCCCTTTTGGCCAGGTGCCCACCTTCCTTTTACCTATGCAGGGAGACTTTTTAACCCTTTACAGGTAAAGCAAGTAGAGAACAACTACCAAGAGGGATTTATAGCTAACTGGCTGGCTGGGTGTCCATAAAAGGGAGCTACCCCACCCCCTTTCATTCATCACAGGCACTGACCATCTCGACCAAGGCCATCCAAAAAACAGTCATAGCACCAACTATATCTGCAACAGCAGCACTGTTGACACAGAAACAGGTGGCTTCACAACAGTTTCTACAGCACAAGGACATCATAACGGTGTCTTCAGTGCCACAATCACCTCTGCTCTGCACTGATGAATCTCTGGGCCAACTAGAGGAGCAGCTACCTACTTCACCTGCTCCCCAGCCCATCTCCAGTGATGAAGAAGAGGACTCGCATGGGAGCCATTTCTCTCCCAACACTCTTCACCCACAGAGTGTAGACCACCATGGGAAGCTGTTAGGACCAAGTCTCGCCAATCTCATGAGATGCATCAATGGTATGGACAACCCTGGATTTGTCCATTTCCTATGCAGTGGAACCTAATTCCCTAGTTGTGGAAGATGCCAACCATTGCAGGAAACAACCCCAATTTCAGTCCACGTCACAAGACAAAGAACACAAACTATTAGAAAGGTGTGCTCGTTGGCTACACTCCAATTCTGTTTATTATTCAGCCCTTCGAGCCAAGTATAACTTCAATAACTAAAGTAAGCTACAAAAATTCCTTGAGGCCTTACCCAAGGAAAAACGTCCCCAGTTCAACGCCATCATGATGGAGGGACAACTAATTGCCCTTACAGCCCTACAGGTCTTGATGGATATAGCAGACACTGCTGCGAGAACGATGGCCATGGCTGTCATAATTCACAGGGTCTCGTGGTTGCAGTTGTCCGGTATCCCAAAAGAGCTCCAACTCAAAGTGGAGGACCTACCCTTCAATCAGGAGAAACTCTTTTCCGCAAAAACGGATGATGTTCTTCACTCAGTGAAGGGCTCTAGGGCCAGTCTGCACACCTTAGGCATGTAAACACCACCTAACAGAAGATGTTGGTACCAACCATACCAAAAGGGTAGACACACCTCTTTCTACTTCCCACAACAATGGCACTTTGACCAGAACAGAAATAAACAACACCCACAAAGATGCAGGGCTCCTCAAACTCAGTCCTCGTCTTCACAACCATCTACCATCAAGTCACAGTTTTGAACTTTTGGTCGAAGGCCTGAATGACCTCCCCCGCAATACAGTGCTTTCAGATACTTCTACCCAACCTTTTGGGCACCGCCTGTGCCCATTCTACCATGCTTGGGCAGCAATAACAATGGACCAATGGGTACTGGAGATTTTAAGATTGGCCTATGCCATCCCCTTCATCTCCCTTCCCCCTACCCTACCCCCTTTTTCCTGTCCCTCTTCAGGGACCCTTCTCACAAGCACCTCTCAAAAGAAAGTGAATCATCTCCTACAATTGGGTGCTATGGAGCAAGTTCCAACTCAATACAAGGGGAAGGGTTTTTACTCTCATTATTTTCTCACCAAAAAGAAAAATGGCGGATGGAGACCCATCTTAGAACTTCAGAAGCTCAACAAGTTTGTGCAGAATCACAGATTCAAAATAGTCACAATTGCCACAATTACACCAGTGCTAGACAAGGGGGACTGGTTTTCAGCCCTCGACCTCCAAGATGCTTATTTTTATATTACCATACACCGAGCTCCTACAATTCATGCTGGGACTTAATCATTTCCAGTACAGAGTACTACCCTTTGGCCTTTCCACTGCCCCTTGAGTTTTTTCCAAAACCCTTGTGGTAGTGGTGGCCCACTTGCGAAGAAGAGGAGTGATGATCTTCCCGTACCTAAATGATTGTCTACTGAAAGGTACAACTCAGGAAGAAGCAACAAACATGGGGCAGACCACCATTGCTTTGTTCCAGACACTGGGATTGTAAATAAATGTACAGAAATCTACACTGACCCCAATGCAACAACTGGAATTCATCGGGGCTTACCTTGATTCCACACAGGCCAGAGCATTGTTGCCTGGCGACAAATTCATAACATTAACCAACCTCATCTCGACAGTCATCAACAGCCCTCAAACATCTGCCAGGAACCTGCCTACAACTATTAGGTCATATGGCAGCTACAACATTTGTGGTGAGACTGCATATGTGTTGCCTACAGGGCTGGCTGAGGCTGGGGTGCTCACTTGGACCAGCACACTGTACAAGGCAGGTGGTCAGCAACAGAAACCCAGCTTCACATCAATTTCCTGGAGCGCCGAGCCTATACAATGTGTGCAGACACTTCCGATCATATGGAATGAGTAAATCTGCATACTAACCGACAACATAGCATGCATGTTCTATATCGATCGCCAAAAGGAGCTCGCTCCCATTCACTCTGCACCGAGGCCATAAAATTATGGAATTGGTGTATTCAGCACAATACAACCATCTCGGCATCTTACCTCCTGGGGTGCTGGAACACAACGGCAGACATGCTAAGCAGATATTTCTCCCAGAAGCACGAATGGGAAGTACACAACAGTGTCCTCCAATCAGTATTCCAGGAATGGGGCTTTCTATTGGTAGACCTGTTTGCATCAGCAATAAACCACAAGTGCCCATTCTTCTGCTTCAGGGCAGGACTAGCTCCCAAATATTTAGGGGATGCATTTCTCATCTCATGGGATACAGCTCATGTATGCATTCCCACAGATCCCTCTAATCTCCCAGTCATTCACATGATATTGCTGGGATGCTGGGATGATTTAGTTGGGAATTGGTCCTGCCTTGAGCAGGGGGTTGGACTAGATGACCTCTTGAGGTCCCTTCCAACCCTGATATTTTATGATTCTATGATTCTATGATATGCACCGATAGGGTGCATATCATATTGATTGTTCCAATGTGGCCCAGACAGACTTGGTTCCCTTATCTGATGCGCTTGGCAGTGTGCACCCCACGGGTTCTTCCCTTGTGGGTGTATCTCCTCTTGCAGAACAGGCCGGACTCTCCACCCAGATCCGGAGAAACTTTACCTCAAAGCATGGCTCCTACATGGTTCTAACACGACGAAGTAGCCTGCTCAGAATGAGATGGCAGGAGACCCACCATTTGCAATACTTACCTCCAAAAATGGAAGAGATTCTCACTATGGTGCCAACACAAACAGTTAACTGCAGTCATGGCGCCTCTACCAGTCCTCCCTGACTACATACTGGAACTCAAAGAATCGGGTTTATCCATAAGCTCTATCAAAGTACACCTAGTGACTATCACAGCCTTTCACCATAAGGTGGAGGGAACCTTTGCCCACCCAATCACTAGACGCTTCCTTATCAGTATACATCACATGTACCCAGAAGTCCGACAACCTACATCGCCATGGGACTTGAACCTTGTACTTAAATGCCTCACCAGAGTACCTTTTGAACCTTTAGCAACCTGTTCACTCCTTCATTTGTCTATGAAAGTCACATTCTTGGTCACAATCACCTCAGCTAGATGAGTCAGCGAGATCAGGTCACTCATGGCTGAGCCCCCTTACACCATGTTCACTAAAGACAAGGTCACGTGGCCACACCCAAAATTTTTGCTTAAAATATCGACATCCTTCCATATAAACCAACCCATACATCTTCCTACGTTTTACCCAAAACCACATGAGAACTCACAAGAGGCCATCCTGCATACACTTGATGTCAGATGAGCCATAGTGTTTTATTTAAACAGAACCAAGCCCTTCTGGAAATCCCCAAGATTGTTGATTTCCACAACAGAATGCTCCAAGTGCTGTGCAACCCAGAGACTGTCTAAATCAGGGGCTCTCAAACTGTGGTCATGACTCCTCAGAGGGTCATGAGGTTATTACATGGGGGGTTGCGAGCTGTCAGCCTCCACCCCGAACCCCGCTTTGCCTTCAGCATTTATAATAGTGTTAAATATAAAAAAATGTGTTTTTAATTTATAAGAGGGTTCGCACTCAGAGGCTTGCTGTGTGAAAGGGGTCACCAATACAAAAGTTTGAGAACCACTGATCTAAATGGATCTCTATGTGTATCCAACTTTGCTATCGAAACTGCACAACAAGGAACCCCCATCAGGGATCCAATCCCACTCTATGCATGCAATTGCTACCTCTATAGCCTTCCTGAACAATATCCCTCTAATAGACATATAAAGGGCTGCAACATGGGCCTCAGAGCACACTTTTGCAAAACACTATGCCATCACTTAATCCTCTATGACACACCATATTAGGCCTTACCGTGCTCTCTGTAACAACATACACAACTCTGAAGCCCCTACCGTCCACAGTAGGGCACTGCTCTACAGATGCCTGAAGTGGAGCACCCACAGGGACACTACTCGAAGAAGAAGGGGAAGTTACTCACCTTGTGCATTAACAAGGGTTCTTTGAGATGTGTGTCCCTGTGGGTACTACACTACCCACCCTCCTCCCATCTACTTCAGAGTTCGTTCATTGAGCTCCCGGTAGAGAAGGAACTGAATGGGTCGGGTCATGTACGCACTACATGAGGTGCCAAAGGCACCGCGAGACGACTACTGCGCACATGCGCCCCGACTGAGCAAAATCTCCGATCTGAAGTGGAATACCCACAGACACACACATCTTGAAGAACCCTTGTTACTGCAGAAGGTGAGTAACTTCCTCTTCTTGAATTGTGGACACCGGAACTAAACACAGTATTCCAGAAGCAGTTGCACCACTTCCAGATTCAGAGGTAATTTAACCTCTCTACTTCTACTTGATATTTTTATGTTTATACGTCCAAGGATCGCCATAGCATTCTACTGGGAGCTCATGTTCAGCTGATTATTAACCATGAGTCCAAAGTCTTTTTTAGAATCACTACTTCCAAAGGTAGTCTCCCATCCTGTAAGTAGGGCCTTCATTCTTTGTTTCTAGATGTATGACCTTACTTTTAGTTGTATGGAAATGCATATTGTTTACCTGTGTCCTACTTACCAAGTGATCCAGATCACTCTGTATCAGTGACCTATCCTTTTCATTCAATACCACTCCCCCAATTTTTGTGTCATTTGCAAACTTTATCAATAATGAGTTTCTGTTTTTTCGAAGTCATTGATAAAAATGCAACCCAAATTTATCTTGTTATTCTATAATTTAGAACTGGTATTTGTATTGATTTTAAATGAAGTGGGCTTGTGAGATGTCCTGGACCAAATTCACCTCAGCTTCAACTCCATTGGCCTCAGTGAAGTTGCATCTGCTTATACCAGGCCTGAAATTGGCCTATGTGTTAATCAGTTGGTTTTTTTTCATTATACACTTTGTGTGCGATACTCATTCCAGAATACATTGGTTTTTTTTTTATTATGAAGGATATCTATTATTGTTGGAGGATTTTAATGATCAAAGTATATATTGTGGTAGAACAATTTTAATTATCCAAGTTTTATTTTCTGTTTTACATTGTTATGCAGTTCCCTTGGTATGGTCATAAATTACTAGTTGATTTTTATGAAGCATTTGTTGTTCCATTTGACTACTTTTATTGTTTTAAAAAAACACCTAACAACATGGTTCCCCTGAAAATTATCTTTTATTGTGATAACAAGTAGAAGTCCTCATTAGTCCATAAATGTATTATTTATCATTCAGGACTGAATTTAACCTTTTCCTGATTGCATTAAGTGGAACTATTGGTACAGTTCATAATAGGATTTTTTTAAAAGAGTATCATCATTTCTAAGTCTATTTTTATACTTCAGGGAATGTGTAAAAGTGTGGCAGTCACTGTGCACCCCTTTGTAGCCCAGTGTAGCAGTTCGGGTTTGCCCAACTTTAATTTGCCCCAATTGGAGCAGCAATAGGTTCACTTTAAAACAGTGTAGCAAGGAGAAATTAACACACACTAACAGATAGCATGTCCTCTTTTAATAAGATTTCAGGACAGGAGCAATTACACCACATAGTTCATAAGGCCCTCACCTCACAAACAAAGGGTCTAGTTTGTGTTGTCTCCTAGAACCTGAGTGGAAACAACCATCACTCACTGCAGCCTGCATGGTTCTCCCCAGCTTCTTGTCAGCTTTTTCTTCCTATTTATATAGCCCTGTGGTAGGGCAGAACTTCCTTGATTACACCACAGGCTATTCCACCTGTAAGCTTCAACCTGTCCCTTAAAGGGGTAGTGCACTCCTTCACATATGTAATTCTTCTTTGTCTTGGGATAAAGTATTTCAGAACCTCTTTAATCACAGTCATGATCAATTAGTACAAGTCTCATTTGAGCCCTGCCTCTCTCAGGAGTTAACCCATATGCCTATTTATCCTCAGTACCTGACTGGCAAAGGCCTTCATATTCTTATTTGGGATTCCAGAATACCTTATTCCAGATCATGTATTTTCTTCCTGTTTTAGTTCATTTCATTCTTCAACTTTTGGATCACTTTGCATCCTGCTTGAACTTCGCATCTCCCTTTATTTGTGTCCTATGCAGCCTTTCCTCCTGGAAATGTGGCAGTCTTTGTCCTCTCTCTTCCTTAGGTGGTTCTGTCCCTTTTATTCTGATGTTCCCGTCTGCCTCACGACTCGGTGAATATGTCTTTCACTGACTTCTGACATCCTTTGCATGGTTTGGATATTAGACTCCTGGAGTAGGGAGCACTGTTTCAACAGGGCACATGGACTCCTGAGGAACAAAAACAAGCTTCAGGCTATTTTCCTGACCCTGGAAACCATAATCACTTCTGAACAAGCAACTTTAATCCACAGCAATAATCAGGCACTTGTTTGTCAACAGATGATGTGGCACCAGAGCCTCTCTTCTTCTGAGAATTCCTCCTGAGATGTTCTGGGTGGTGGTTGTGGTTTCTCTCCCTCAGGACTTAACTCCAAGGAAAGAGCAATTCCACAACAGACTGGCTCAGTTAGCAGACATTAACCTCCCATTGTTCAGAGTACAGGAATTTCTATGATAGCCTTGAGTCAGGTCTACACTACAGACCTATATCAGTATAACTACATCATTAAGGGATGTGAAAAATCCGTATCTCTGAGCGAAGAGTTATACCGACCTAACCCTCCCCAAGTAGGCAGCGCTATGTCAACAGGAGAGTTTCTCCTGTCGACATAGCTACCGCATCTCAAAAAGGTGGATTAACTACACAGACATTGTAGGAGTGTCCCATCAGCACTGATTTGTCTTTAATCTCAGTGACACCCGCCTGATTTTCATAGAGGTAATGACTCTATATCTGATTTATCAGTCCCCATCTTCAATGGAAGCCTGCACAACACTTTCAAAAGATGAGCCTGCAGAGCTTAAGTTTATAACTTTGCTAGACACTAAAAATCATGGACTGAATAGAGACACTGGATTTTTGGCTTATTACAACAATCTATAAACCACTAAGAATTCTCTTAGCTGCTTCTTCCCCTGCATTTTCCTCCCTGTGACTGGAGGGAGGGGTTTTAACAGGCTTCTTCACTTGAATGTTCCCTTGAAATACTTGTTAACCACTTATGCTAAACAATCTGTTCCAGCTTGTATTTAGCTGTGACCCTCTGAGTAAATTTCCCAGAGCTGAAGAAGAGCTCTGTGTAAGCTCAAAAGTTTGTCTGTCTCATCAACAGAAGTTGGTCCAATGAAAGATATTACCTCACCAACCTTCTTTAATCCCAAAGTGCTTATCCACCAATGCATTTTGTTTGGAGTTGAAGGATCTGGAATACTGCTTTCCTCAACTTACCCAATCCCCAACATATTCAGTAAGAGCCACTCATTTTACTGCTTTGCTGGTGTCCTCATTGTGCTAATTAGTCTATTGTGGGATTTACTGGAGATGACCCCCTATGTTTCAAATTTCCTTTCACAGCAATCAGTTTGATTCACCCATTCAAAATTCCTGACTCTGAGTTGGTCCATTTGCTGCAGTAAAGATTCTCATCTCGTTTTGCCCAACTATCTAGTCACCAGAAGGAATCTTTCAACTCAGACACTGTACATATTCACATATTTGGAAGGCATATATGAGATGGCATACTGAGTGCAATATTAATGTCTTCTCTTGTTTCCTCTGGTATATATTGGCAACAAACGGACTTAGTGTCTTTCATATTCATTTCCTAGTGATTTCAGCTATTGGTAGTTTTCTTGCAGTGTAAGGGGAAATGACTCACACCCTATATCAGTGTATTTGTTAGACACCCTTCTACGATTCTGTTAACCCTCAGCTGGATTTGTCTTTGGTTTGGCCAGTAATAACAGTTCATCTTTTTTGAAACTCTAGAAGCAATTTCCTTTAAGCTGCTATCCCTCAAGGTAGTTTTTTGTAGTGACTTCCACTAGAAGAGTTGGGGAGCTGAATGCCATTCTTGTCTTATTTTCTTATTCACCCATGTTCATTTTTTCCTTTGTAGGGTTGCCCTCCATCTCACACTTGAGTTTATCCCTAATGTGAACACTAGATTTCATATCAACATATCTCTGGTTTGCCTTAACCTTGAGTGTTTTCAGAAAAGAAGACTGCACTTTCTCTAGGGTTAAACATTCTCCTTATCTTGTATTGCCAAAATTTTATTAACATGAAGCATGGTTTGTTGGCTTTAAGGCTCCAATCAAGAAATGGTATTTTAATGTAATGAGTCCCTTAAAAGAGAAAAGTGCTTCTGAGACAGCTCTTGCTTGATGGATCAAGGATTGCGTCTTGCTGACCTGTGAACAGGCTAATGATGTAAGATGGCTATATCATAATTCATGGGTCTTTCATCTGTCATACCATTATAGCAATAAGTGAACAGAGAAGACAATCTATAGTTTTCTCCTTCTGCTTTCTCTCTGCGTATTACTTGAAAACCTAGACGAAGATTTACCAAAGTGACTGGTGGGCTTGAATTTCAGGGAGAGGGCTGCTTAACGCTTTCTATAAATCAAGCACCTATAAGGCATCTCAAGTTGGGGATGTAAGACTTGAGGTACCCAAAATATATCCAATTTTGAAAATCTTGGTTAGGCTTTAAGACCACGCAGGAACCTAAAGTAACGTTCATAAAATCAGGTAAAAAGTATTTTGCTGTCTCTTTTGACTCTGAGGCAGGTTTCTGATTAGATGACAAATATTTTTTTTTCCCATCAGAAAGGATATTTTAAATGAGGAAAAATAATTATATATGAAAGATAAAAAGCAAAGTCTTGATATAAGTTTTAAATAGCATTTTAGCAGTACTTATTCACAAATATACAACCATTAAGTACAGTAGATTCTGATGCATTTCAGTTTGTACTGAGAGTGACAACCTTTCCAGCTATTGCAGTAACAGTTATGATGTACAATGCGGTTAGCTATGATGAACTCATAGTTATGCAGATTTGCACTGATGGGTATGCAAACACTTTAGTATGGTGTATTACTTTCTCAGTGCTTGTTCCCACAAATTGCAGTTCAAGGAGACCTTGCTTTTTAGCTAATGACACTAGTTTATGGTGCAAATTATAATATGCTATAAAATATGCAAATTCCAAGTACATTATTGTGACATATACTTTAGGGACAATAGTATATATTTGATATTATTTGCTGGGGTTGAAAAAAGGGAAAAATCCTTCTAGTCATACAAGTTTGGGTTTTCCCTCCCCTACTTGATTTTAACCTGAATGTATCTCCAAATGAGGTCCTGAGATTTCTCTCCTCCCTTTTTATTGGAATCACTGTTTCCCCTGAATCATTCTCCCTCTAGCAGAAAATTACTGTAGCTGCGCTTTTTATTTCAGCTTGTTATCTTTACTTAATGGGTAGATAAGTAGTGTTCTGACAAACTGCTGATATCCTCTCCGAAGTCCAAGCATCTCACCTTGTCATGTGCCTGAGTTCCATCAGACTGGGAAGTCAGAGTCCTAATCTACTTCTGCATATTGGCATTATATAGTAACTCCTACAAGTCAGGCATCCTGCACTCTATAAACACAGTTTTGATGAGGATTATGTTCAGTAAAGATATTCATTTAAAACTGTTCAATTTTATTCCCCCCCCTTGGACCAGATCCTGCATTCCAATTAGGACTAAATCAAGATTTGCCTCTCTCCTCGTGGGTTGCAGAACTAGATGCTCCAAGAAGCAATCATTAATAGTGTCTAGAAATTTCATTTCTGCATCCTGTCCTGACCTGACATGTACCTAGTCAATATGGGGATAGTTGAAATCCCCATTATGATTGAATTTTCTATTTTTACAGCTTCTCTAATCTCCCTGAGAATTTCATAATCACGATCACCATCCTCATCCTGGTCAGGTGGTTGGTAGTGTATTCCTGCTGCTGTACTCTTATTATTCAAGCATGGAATTTCGGACTGTGGCACAATTTGATTCATTAAAGATTTTTCCTATATTTGACTCTAGGCTTTCTTTGACATATAGTGCCACTCCTCCACCAGCATGACCTGCTCTTGTCATTCCTATATATTTTTTACCTTGGTATTACCATGTCCCATTGATTATCATCGTTCCACCAACTTTCTGGGATGCCTATTATATCAATATCCTCATTTCATACCAGGCACTCAAATTCACCCATCTTAGTATTTAGACTTCTAGCATTTGTATACAAAAACTTATAACATTTATCAGTACAGTACCCACCGCAGCAGCGGGGCTGTAGGAGCTGTCAGGAGGAGGTGTCAGCCCCCGTCGCAGCCATAGAGGTGGAGGAGCTGTCACCCCCTGAAGCAGCTGCGGGGCTGGAAGAGCTGTCTGCCCCCGCCGCAGCAGTGGGGCTCGAGGCGCGATCCAGGGACTGGGTTCATCATAGCCAAAGGTTCATTATTATGAAGGGCGCTATAGCGAGGGTGTACTGAATTTAGTTGCCTGCCTTCATGCGATCTGATTAAATGGGACTCCTTTTTTCATTTGACTGTTTCTCTTCAGCTCCTACCTATACTTTACCAGCTTCTTTATACCAGCTTGAGCATTTTCAGGAAGTAAAAAGATTTGTCTGCCAACATTATGAGGTTAGCTCGATTGATAACAACAAATCAATGGCAATATTATTGCATCGCTGCTGTAGCAAGAAAATGTCGGGAGTGGTCAAACACACAAGTTGTTACACAGTTTTTATTTGAGTATGGAATAAAACATAGCCTTTGCAATGTTTTATGAATTATAGTTTTTTTTTAAATATGAAAGAAAAGATATAGAAAGGGGATGAACATTATAATTATGCAAGGAAGTTAGGCGTACAATAACACATAAGCTTCTGTTTAATTGTAAACCTAGACTATTTTCTTTGACTCGGGGTTTGGTAGAAAGCTACAGATCACAAAAGACAGATATTCCTGAAGCAGAGCATCAGAACTGTGAAACACTTACTTGTTACAGACAGAGCATGGCTCTGCAGGAGACTTCGAAAGAGCTGCCCTAATGAGTTAGAGTAATTCAGCAGTTGGGCAAGGATGTAATTTAATCACATTTTTTAAATTCTTTGTGCTGACCATAGTGATCTAATTCCCAGGAGTAAATTCAAAATTGATAAGAAACCTCATGAGAATCCAATCTGAAGGAACTCTCATTTGGGAATATAATACTGTGAGAAAATGGACATGTTTTCTTATGTAAGAGCCCAGAGGGCTTACCTGGTTTATGGGAGATACTTGAATTTACAAAATCTGTTTACTTTTGCACATTAGGGTTTTGGGGGTTCCACCCCCTTTATATCAGTGGAGCTGAGACAGATATTATACATTGTTGTTTTTTGATAAACAGCTTCAGCTGTTGAGTTTTTATTCTCTTGGCTCAAATGTAAACTTTCCATACTTTCAAGGTGTAAAGTAGTGACAGTCTTCATGTTTTAAGGGAAAGTATTTTGGTAAGTAACTAATTGCCTTTAAGTTTTAGTAAGTGCTTCTTTGAAAACTATAATGTAGTGTGACTGAAGACGTTTAACCCTGGTTACTACTGTATGTTTCTATTAGTAGAACATCTTTAAATATTTATTGTGATAAAAGGTTGAGCAAGCATGTTTTTCCTTTGCAGTTTTAAAACCTCTTTTCCTTCTTCATATACAGGTCATGAAACCTAACAAACTTTGGCATTCCAGTGATACACAGTTTAGTACTGCAACAAGCTAGTTGTAATAGTTACTGCATATAGAAAATATTGGAATGTATGTTGTGATAGAATTGGTATTTAAAATAGAAAATAATATATAGTACCTCTTGGAATTTAAAAAAATCCTAAATGTTATGTTTTATCTCGACTGTGTCTTCAGCATAGTTTACAATATCATTATACAATACAGTTATTGCTATGTGAGTTGCAGATTATGCCATGACTAGTGTTATATTTTCAGGTGGGATTTTTTTGTTCAAATATTATGAAAAAGAAGCAAAAATGTTTCTATTCTATGTTATCATGCAGCAAATTGGAGCCTAATAATGATATCACTTAAAGTGATAGACATTTGATTTTGTTTTTCTCTTACAGAATTTTTTAAAAGAAATTAATTTACATATTTAACAAAACTCTTTTTCCCCCCCTTCTGTAGCAAATGGTACGTGAACAATACACCACAACAACACAAGGCACCAGCCTAGAGAGGCCAGAAAACCAATATGTCTACAACATTGGCATTTATGGCTGGAGAAAGCGTTGCCTCTACCTGTTTGTCCTCCTCCTGCTTATCGTCCTAGTTGTGAATTTTGCTTTGACAATTTGGATTCTTAAAGTGATGTGGTTTTCTACAGTAAGTGGCCTCATTAATTTTCCATTCTCTTTCTAGTCTTTATTAATCATATTCTCCTCCTTTGTTTGCCTTATGACCTCACCTATTTCATATGTATGCCAGTTTCTTCTTATGTAATAACCTTATCTTTTTCTTACCTCATTAATTAGAATTTCTCATTCTGTTGGAAATACATACAGAATAGTCATCTTTTACAACATTCATCCCTCTATAATTTTTAAGTCATCATTTTAAATGATGTTTATGTTGATGACCTTACATTTACAGTTAATTCAAAAAGTTCTGTAAGAGATTTTATTTGCTCTTGCCTCACAGTGTGTTTTTTCTGCCATTTACAAAGTGTGATTTCTCTAGTTTCATTTATACCCCCAGAATTCTTCAGTGTTCAAATGTTGTTCTCACTAATTTAGCTTCTTTTCCTATCTGCACTCAAACTCTGATTTTTAATCACCTATTTCCCCACTATTTAAGATTTAGCAATTGATTTAGCTCAACTACTTTATGCTTTAGGTTAAGCAACTACATTGCTCAAGAAGAAATGTAATAACTTTTCACTACAATATGTATATTATTATCATGTAATTTTTAAATAGTAGTTTAGAGTGTAACTTAGGTTAAATCCGCAAGAGGAAACTTGAGTCAGAATACAATAAAATGCTTCAATAAATGTCAAAGCTAAGATAATTTGATCCTACCATGCAGTCTGTGATGCATAGTTGATTTGAATAGACTTATTACAAGGAAAACAATAACAGTAAATTCCTACTGTTCTGCCCCTGCCATTCTGTAAAGAGTATTATGTTCACATTTCTATCATCTATCTTTATTATGCCAGTTACTAAATGAAGGGGCATTTTATCTTCATGGAGCTATGTCTATACTCTTCTTTCTTTTACTATAAGCAGGTGAATTTTAAGTGCCTCTTACTCAGCATAGTTATTATGATTGGATTCCTGTCAAGCTTCTTCCCCCACATAAATTCTTTTCAGCACAGTTTTTTTTCATGTGTACTACAGGTACAGAAGGTCTTAGATCATGTTTAATTTTTTAAACTATTACGCAATGCATTTGGAAGATGTGCACTTTGGTGACTGCACATCATGAATCACAGTGAATGTAAGTGGCTAACATTTTGTGTGTGTGGCTCAAGTTCACAGTAAAGGTCACCCCTTCTCCACTTATTTTCCCGTATCTTGGCACCACATGGGTGGCTCCTTTCCTAGGGGTCATGGAACATAAAAATTGGCAAAAACTCCCTCCCCTTTCAGGAATTCTCTGTGCAGGAACCCTGGTCTCTTCCTGCTTATCCACAAGGAAAGCTGCAAATGCCTCAGGATGGAACTGTAAGGGTTCTCTCCAGTTCTGTATTGCAGGACCTGTGTACCTGAAATGTCCAGCTAAGCAGTGGCCCAGCTATGTCCCTGCCTAGCCACCTACCTATTATTGCATTCCAGGGGCACCAGAACAGGGGGGCCAGCGGGCCCTAGCTCCCTCCCCCACTTTTTATGGGCTGTCAGGGTGAACAACAGAGGAGGGGGCAGAGAGGAGCGAGTGGGGGCAGAGTCTTGGAGGGAAGAGGTGGTGCAGGGGTGGGGGCTTGGGAGAAGGGGCAGTGTGAGGGTCGGGGAGCGGGGAAAGGGGCGGTGCAAGGGTGGAACCTCAGGTAGAATGTGTGGCATGAGGGTGGAGACTTGAGGAGAAGAGCCAGTGCGGGGGCAGGGCCATGTTCTGGGTGCCTCTGGCCCCCTCACTTTTAGGGCGCTTCCGCTGCTCCTGTTGCATTCCTTTTTTTCAAACCCTCCTTATTAAACTCTGGAGATCTTTTTGCAATTCACTGCTAAAGGATTGGGGTGTGCTGCTCCATATGCAGTCTCATTTCCCCCCAAAATGAGCAAGCTAAACTACAAGTTCTTCTTTGAATGCTTGCTCATGTCCACTGCTTGCTAGGGGTGTGTGCACCACATGCACAGTTGCTGGAGATTTTTCCATCTGTGGTATCCATAGGGCCTGCTCTAGTGCTCTCTGGAGCCGTGCATGTATGCGCCAGTATAAGGGGCCCTGCCAGCCCCACACCCTCTCAGTTCCTTCTTACTGCCTTTGATGGTTGCTGTAATGACCTCTCTTGCTGTGGCAAGGTTTCTTTCCCAGTGGTTGAACTTTCTCTGTTTATATTCTGTATAGTTATCATAGTTAATGTATATAGTTCTTAGTTAGAGTTAGTGTATATAGTAATGTAAATAGTTGTTCCTGTTACTAAGGCAAGTCCCGGTCCCCAGGCTTTAAGCCGTGTACCTCTTGCGGTAAGCTGAGACCAGTAAGTGACACACACGCTAGCTGTCCAAAGTGTCTGGGGGAGTCTAACGTCAAAGAGAAGTGCCAGATCTGCAGGGGCTTCAAACCTCATACCAGAAAGGACAGAGACATTCGGCTGAAGGCCATTCTCATGGAGGCAGCCCTCAGACCAGTCTAGGAGCTGAACCGCTCTGAATCAGAGCTTAGTATTTTGACCCCCATGTGGAGCGCTCCCTTGGCACCGCATTCTTCCCAGCACCATTCTCCATCCCCAGTGCCAAGGAAGAAACATAAGAAACAGTGCACCGAGAGAGGTCATTCTCCAGTGACAAAGAGAGAAAGGCAGAGACAGACTGATGTAGTGAGACATACATTGGGCCACTCATCTTCCCCTGAGCCACTGATGGTGCTGCAGACTCCGCCCAGAGCGCCAAGTCCAGAATGGGACCCGCCACCAACTGCCTGGAGCAGCCTTTGGGCCAGGCGTTTGTTCATCCCTTTGATCCCAGAGGCCTTTCAGATTGTGAAAGAACTGCTTTCCCTCCCAATACCGCTAACCCCTCAAAGACCCCCTCCAGCCAAGGCGACTGGAGACAGAAGGGAACAAGGTCCGGCAAGCTCCTTCCCGGTACCAACCACTGTGGCACTGTCCAGAGGCAAGCCCTCCATGGTACTGATGCACCAGTCACTGTCCTGACACCAGTCCTCAGTCTCTCGGCACTGCCCAGTGGCTGAAGCAGGTACTGCATTGCCATGGTCTCCAGATGAAGAATCTTCTTCGGGGTCCAAAGTCTTTGGTACCAAAGTCTGTCCCAGCCTGGAGCCTCCTCCTGCACCCCAAACCTTTCATCACCGGCCCCACCCCAGAGCCTGCACCCCCAGATGGAGCCCTCACACCCCCTGCACCCCAACCCCCTGCCCAGCCTGGAGCCCCCTCCCACACCCTGAACCCCTCATTTTTGTCCCCACCCTAGACCCCACACCCCCTCCCATATCCCAACCCCCTGCCTCAGCCCAGTGAAAGTGAGTGAGAGTGGGGGAGAGGGAGCCACCGAGGGAGGGGGAATGTAGTGAGCAGGGGTCAGGTCCTCGGGGAAGGGGCGGGGAAGGGGGCGTGGCCTGGGGAAGGGGCAGAGCTAGGGTGTTCGGTTTTGTGGGATTAGAAAGTTGGCAACCCTAAGACAGATGGTGATGAGCTAAAGCATAAGATCCATGTATGGCTGCGACCTTTAACGTAGAGGATGCGTTAAAGCAGGTTGGCATAGAGGCTTTCCTAAGTTCATAGCCTTTTAAACTTAACAGGTATACCACAACTTGGAACTTGGAAAGAACTGAAGTAACCAGTTAGGACAGAAATAACAAATGTAATACCTAACCACAAAAGGGCCAATGGATATTCGGTGGGCATTGTTTTTTTATATCAAACGGATGAAGCCATTTTGGAAATTGAACCAGATGTTTGTTGCAGTAGCAGATAGGATGAAGGGCCTCCTGGTGTCTTCTTAAAGAATTTCTTTGTGGATCACCTCCTGCATTCATATATGCTATGACTTGGCAAAGGTGCCAGCCCACGCAATGACAGTGCACTCCACAAGGGCGCAAGTGTCCTCAGCAGCATTCCTGGTGCAGATTCCCATACAGGAGATCTGCAGGACCACAACATGGTCATTAGTTCACACTTTCATCTCACACTATGCTATCACACAGCAGGCCAGGGATGATCCTGCATTTGGCAGAGTGGTGCTACAATCCACGAATTAACTCCCATTCCTCTCCTAGGAAATGCTTGGGAGTCACTTACTTGGAATCAACACGAGTAAGCACTCAAAGAAGAAAAAACGGTTACCTACCTTTTCGTAACAGTTGTTCTTTTAAATGTGTTGCTCAAGTCCATTCCAAAACTCACCCGCCTATCCCTCTGTCGGTGCCAGCCAGCAAGAAGGAACTGAAGAGGTGGCAGGTTGGCAGGGCTATATATGCAGTGGCATGATGGCCCGACTCCAGGGGGTGCCTGAACGACCCAAAGGATATCGCTAGGGGGGAAACCTTCCATAAACTGTGCACGTGGTGCGAACACACCTACTTGGAATGGACATGAGCAACACATCTCAAAGAACAACAGTTATAAAAGGTAGGTAACTGTTTTTTCCTCAGAGGGGATCATGAAAGAGCCAACTGTGTGGTATTGGTCACAGGAAAATCCTTTTTCACAATAACTCTTGCAGGCAATTATCTTATACCCTAAAGCATGAGATTTAATTACCTTTGTTTTTATTTTAGTTTTCATAGTTGCAAATGTTAATGGAAATAAAATTATCCAACCCTTTAAAAAATCCAGCTCCTGAACAAGTGGACTGTATGCTGTATTAGTTAATTAGATCAATCAAGTAAAATCTGTCAGGTATAATGATATTTTTACTTGCACTGTATTATCCAGCCATTAGATGTGTCTCTGGGTACATGTAAACTCAAGATGGAGCTAGTGTGCTAAAAATAGAAGTGTAGCTGCAGTGGCAGAAGTAAGGGGATGGGCTAGCTGCCCCAAATACAAGTTCTGCCTGTGACCCAAGGTATGCACTCAGATGACTAGCCCATCATGCCGTCTGTGCCGCCATTGTTACAGTTATATTTTTGGCATGCTAGCTTGATCAAAGCTGAAAATAACATCTAGCTCAAGTATAGATGTATCCTATGTGCTGTATAGAGCTCCAGAAAATATGTGGTCCTTTTTGAACAAGGAAAACAAAGCTGAAACTTGAGCTGTGTTGGAAACCAAGTTTTTTAACTATAGTTGTAGCTGTTTTCTTCAGTAAATCCCTCCCTCCTGTTTAAAAATTGAATATGACAGGACCTAAGAATATCTTGTACATCTGCATCTTAAATATTATTCTCATTTAAGATAAGCAAACCTCAGCAGGTTGAAAAAAACAAAATGCCAAAACATTAGAAAAAGTCTCAAGGGGCATGAAGGACAGAGGCCATAACAAGGACGCACAGCAGTGCTGGGTGAAAATTAAGGAGCTAAGGCAAGCCTACCACAAAACCAGAGAGGCAAATGGAAGGTCCGGGTCAGAGCCGCAGACATGCCACTTCTACGCTGAGCTGCATGCCGTGCTAGTGGGTGCAGCCACCACTACCCCAACCCTGTGCTTTGACTCCGACAATGGAGAATCATGCAACACGGAAGGGGTTTTGGGGATGAAGAAGATGATGATGAAGAGCTTGAAGATAGCTCACAGCAAGGAAGCGGAGAAACCGGTTTCCCCAACAGCCAGGATACTTTTTCACCCTGGACCTGGAGCCAGTAACCCCGAACCCACCCAAGACGTGCTCCCGGACCCTGAGGGCGGACAAGGGACCGCTGATGAGTGTACCTTTGTAAATATTAGACATGGTTTAAAAGAAAGCGTGTTTAATGATTAATTTGCCCTGACATTCGTGGCCAATAGAGCTACTGGAAAAGTCTGTTAATGTGTATGGGGATGGAGCGGAAATCCTCCAGGGACATCTCCATAAAGCTCTCCTGGATGTACTCCCAAAGCCTTTGCAAAAGGTTTCTGGGGAGGGCTGCCTTATTCCATCTGCCATGGTAGGACACTTTACCACGCCAGGCTAGTAGCACATAGTCTGGAATCATTGTATAACAAAGCATGGCAGCGTATGGTCCCGGTGTTTGCTGGCATTCAGACAACATCCATTCCTTATCTCTCAGTGTTATCCTCAGGAGAGTGATATCATTCATGGTCACCTGGTTGAAATAGGGTGCTTTTATTAAGGGGACATTCAGAGGTGCCCGTTTCTGCTCGGCTGTTTGGGTGTGCAGCTGAACACAAATGTTCCCCGCTGTTAGCCACGCAATGGGGGAGGGGTGAAGTGATCATCCCAGAGAATTGCATGTGTAGGAGGGAGGTTATTTGGGTTTGTGCTGCATGTTAACCCGCAAACCGCAGCCCCTCCTTTTAAATGGCCAACCCATTTTAAATAGCCAACCCAACAGCTGCTTGATATGGGAAATGAGGGCGCTGCTGTTTGAAACCATTTCCACATGTTATGAAAGTTAAAGAAGCCAAAAGGCTGTGGCTTACCATGGCTGCCTGCAAGCTGAATTCTGTTGCCTGGCACTGTGTGAGTGATCTCTCACACCAAACCGGCAGGCCCTCTGTGACAGTGTACCCCATAAGGCTTTATGGGGGGGGGGGTGCTTATAAATGTATGTATGATATAACTGGAATATGTTTTGTGCTGCCTGTGCCATGTAATATATCTCCGTAAAGGTTATGGTCTACTATATCTATTCATCCTATTTGTACATATATATCATTTTCTACTCAAGGTTAAGAATATGGGCTGTATGCTTGCTTGGTTTCTAAGTAAGCTTTGTGAGGCATTTGGTCAGCTTCTTTAGGAAGGAATTCACCAGGTTAAGTACCTGATCAGGAAACACTTGGGGAACAATGCATCTTGGAATGCTCCAATCCACATAAGAAGTCTTCCTGGAGACAAGCAAGATACCATGTGGACAATGGCTTCGGCCTGTAAAGACTGAGTCATGCAGGGACATGTGACTTGCCCAGGTGACTCCAAAACTCCATCTTGGAGCTGGACTTTGCATAGGAGGGAGGAGGGGGGTCTCCACCGATAAGAGAGAGTCTATTTAAACCCGTGGGAGACCCCTCCATTTTGTCTTCAGCTGACTAAGGAAGGAACCTCTCCACCCCCTCAGGATACTTGAAGGGAACTGGAACAAAAGACAGTAACTATAGGGGGTGTGAGTGATTGCTGGACCCAGGCTAAAAGGAGATTAGCCTGTAAAAGGGAGCATTCTGGAACTGGTGAGGAACTTATCTGTATTTAGTTTGATTAGACATAGATTTGCGTATTTTATTTTATTTTGCTTGGTGACTTACTTTGTTCTGTCTGTTACTACTTGGAACCACTTAAATCCTATTTTCTGTATTTAATACAATCACTTTTTATTTAATAATTTACTCAGAGTATGTATTAATACCTGGGGGAGCAAACAACTGTGCATATCTCTCTATCAGTGTTATAGAGGGCGAACAATTTATGAGTTTACTCTGCATAAGATTTATAAAGGGTAAAACAGATTTATTTGGGTTTAGACCCCATTGGGAGTTGGGCATCTGAGTGCTAAAGACAAGCAAACTTCTGTGAACTGTTTTCAGGTAAACTTACAGCTTTGGGGCAAGTGATTCAGACCCTGGGTCTGTGTTGGAGCAGACAGGAGTGTCTGGCTCAGCAAGACAGGGTGCTGGAGTCCTGAGCTGGCAGGGAAAACAGGAGCAGAGGTAGTCTTTGCACATCAGGTGGCAGCTCCCAAGGGGGTTTCTGTGATCCAACCCATCACACCCTCAATATAAATAAGAGGCAAAATGCGACCTAGTAACAAAAGCACATGTGCTGTGTAATGTGAACAGCAAGGTTTAACAGGAAAGAGTGATCCTATTGTTCTCTAAAATGTGTCTTTTTAACTACCAATCTTCCTTTTCCCCCACCAGCTGCAAATGTTTCTCCTTCGCAGAGGCTAGCGAAGATTAGAAGGAGAAAAAAAACACACTTGGGATGACATGTTCTCGGAGCTACCAGGAGCACTGACAGCTTTTTTGCCGCTCTAGGCGGCGGAAGGTCCCGCCCCCGAAATACCACCAATGACCGGGGAGGCTGAAGATCTGGCCGCCGCGGTCGCTGCCCCCAAAATGTTAGCACCCTAGGCGACCACCTAGGTTGCCTAATGGGTTGCACTGGCCCTGGGAGCTACAGATGTCCTCCCACGCTGACAGAGCACAGCAGAATGCGTGGAGGCAGACAATGTCAGAGTGCAGGACAGCACAATATGAACACAAGGAGAGGTGGCGGGCTGAATCGCGGGCTGAAGAGAGTAAGTGGCGGGCTGAAGAGGATCGGTGGTGTCAGATTGCTGACAGAAGACAAGAGTCAATGCTCCGACTGCTGGAGCATCAAACTGATATGCTCCAGCGTATGGTTGAGCTGCAGGAAAGGCAGCCGGAGCACAGACCACCGCTACAGCCTCTGTGTAACCAACAGCCCTCCTACCCATGTTCCATAGCCTCCTCACCTGCCAGACGCCCAAGAATGCGGTGGAGGGGTCTCCAGCCACCCAGCCACTCCACCCCAGAGGATTGCCCAAGCAACAGAAGGCTGGCCTTCAATAAGTTTTAAAGTGCAGTGTAGCCTTATCCTTCCCTCCTCCTGCACCCCACTTGGCGCTTACCTCCTCCCCCCCCCCCTCCCGGGCTACCTTGGCAGTTATCCCCCTATTTGTGTGATGAATTAATAAGGAATGCATGAATGTGAAGTAACAATGACTTTATTGCCTCTGCAAGCGCTGATCAAATGGGGAATGGGAGGGTGGCTAGCTTACAGGGAAGTAGAGTGAACCGGGGGGGTGGTTCATCAAGGAGAAACAAACAGAACGTCCACACCGTAGCCTGGCCAGTCATTAAACTGGTTTTCAAAGCTTCTCTGATGCACACCGCGCCCTGCTGTGCTCTTCTAACCGCCCTGGTGTCTGGCTGCGCGTAATCAGCGGCCAGGCGATTTGCCTCAACCTCCCACCCCACCATAAATGTCTCCCCCTTACTCTCACAGATATTGTGGAGCGCACAGCAAGCAGTAATAACAATGGGAATATTGGTTTCGCTGAGGTCCATCCAAGTCAGTAAACTGCGCCAGCGTGCTTTTAAACGTCCAAATGCACATTCTACCACCATTCTGCACTTGCTCAGCATATAGTTGAACAGGTCCTGACTACTGTCCAGACTGCCTGTGTATGGCTTCATAAGCCATGGCATTAAGGGGTAGGCTGGGTCCCCAAGGATAACTATAGGCATTTCAACATCCCCAGTGGTTATTTTCTGGTCTGGGAAGAACGTTCCTTCCTGCAGCTTTTGAAACAAACCAGAGTTCCTGAAGACATGAGCATCATGTACCTTTCCCGGCCATCCCATGTTGATGTTGGTGAAACGTCCCTTGTGATCCACCAGCATTGCAGCAGCATTGAAAAGTACCCTTTTCGGTTTATGTACTCACTGGCTTGGTGCGCCAGTGCTAAGATAGGGATATGGGTTCCGTCTATCGCCCCACCACAGTTAGGGAATCCCATTGCAGCAAAGCCATCCACTATGACCTGCACATTTCCCAGAGTCGTTACCCTTGATATCAGCAGCTCTTTGATTGCATTGGCAACTTGGATCACAGCAGCCCCTACAGTAGATTTGCTCACTCCAAATTGATGCCCGACTGACCGGTAGCTGTCTGGTGTTGCAAGCTTCCACAGGGGTATCGCCACTCGCTTCTCAACTGTGAGGGCTGCTCTCATCTTGGTATTCTGGTGCTTCAGGGCAGGGGAAAGCAAGTCACAAAGATCCATGAAAGTGCCCTTACGCATGCAAAAGTTTCGTAGCCACTGAGAATCATCCCAGACCTGCAACACTATGCGTTCCCACCAGTCTGTGCTTGTTTCCCGGGCCCAGAACCGGCATTCCATGGCATGAACCTGCCCCATTAACACCATGATGTACACACTGCCGGGGCCCATACTTTGTGAGAAGTCTATGTCCATGTCTATTTCCTCATCACTCTCATCACCGCGCTGCCGTTGCCTCCTTGCCTGGTTTTGCTTTGGCAGGTTCTGGTTCTGCATATACTCGAGGATAAGGTGTGTGCTGGTTATACTGCTCATAATTGCCGCAGTGATCTGAGCAGGCTCCATGATACCAGTGCTATGGCGTCTGGGCTGAAAGAAGGCGCGAAACGATTGTCTGCCGTTGCTTTCATGGAGGGAGGGAGTGGGGGCCTGACGACATGTACCCAGAATCACCCATGACACTGTTTTTGCCCCATCAAGCATTGGTATCTCAACCCAGAATTCCAATGGGTGGCGGAGACTGCGGGAACTGTGGGATAGCTACCCACAGCTACCCACAGTGCAACGCTCCAGAAGTCGACACTAGCCTCGGTACTGTGGACGCAGTCCGCTGACTTAATGCACTTAGAGCATTTTGTGTGGGGACACACACAATCGACTGTATAAAAATGATTTCTGAAAAAAACAACTTCTAGAAATTCAACCTAATTTCGTAGTGTAGGCATACCCTGAGATGAGGCATCAGCAATGTTAAAACACCATGCACATACTTAGCTCTAAGATATTGTGAGTCAAACACAAGCTCTCATCAGATTCATTACCAATCCTGTTTTTGCTGATTGCTTATTAACAGACTCTACCCACAGTCCTATTTTCTCAATGAAACAGTACACCTTTGTTTGCCAAGCAAGTTCCTAAAATAGTAATCGCAACAAGTAATACTGCACAAAGAGCTGGATCTATAAAGTCATTAACTAAGGTACCTTTGGGACACAACAATAGATGTCTCAATCTAAACTTGCTTTAGCCTTTCCATGGATTTGACTTAAAAGCAAGATATAAATGTATAAGAAAAGAGGCTCCCTGGATGGTCATTCTGCTACATCCTGACTACACTGTAGTTAGTTTCATTGTCAGTTTTTTTCAATAATTATATTATGTGCAGACTGTCAATATTTGGATATTTTGAAATATTCAGGGATGGGGTAGCACACACAAAATCCTTTTCCCTGGCTTTCTAATAGTAGATGCCTTGCCACTCGTTTTCCTAATTTTGTTATAGCTGCTGAAGAGGAACCCGTTTCATTTGAGTTGACTGCCTGTCACAGCTATTCAGTGAATTATCTTACTGGTTTTCTTATCTATACCTTTTTTAACCTTTTTTTTTTTTAGATATATTTTTTCAGTATAGAACCTACTGTTACTATTGTAGAAAAAGCCCTTTGCCCTGATTTAGCATAGTTTTTACAAGGTCTTCTTACAATGCTAGAGAAAATCCTCCTGTTTGAGACATAAGGATATTAGTTTTTATTCAAGATGGGCATTATTCTAAGAACTTACAAAACTGCTTTTCAGCAGAAGAAATAAAGGTACATACAAAAATACAATGAAACTAGATATGCTTTCAGTCTGTTTATCAAAATGCTTAGCTCTCACATTTAAAATTAAGTAAAATAAAAATAAATACTAGAAATTAAATGTAAAAATGAACAGCTTTCCTATCTTAATGTTGTAATAATAAAACACCATAGGCCAGAAATGCTACAAATTGAAACTGAAGTGACAGTAGACTGACCACATTGCACATATGTATATTTTATGATATACTAATGGTAAAGGCTAATATGTTCAGATTAACATTTAATAAGGGAAAAGAGACAACAATTATAGAACTAGATCTACTTAGTAGAACAAACTTTACATTTGGATTTTCCTGATTTTTGAGTACTTGATCTCCCCCAAAAGGGTAAAAATAAGGGTTTTTTTTCCGTGCAGTTCTTTGCTGAGAGATGCATGCTTAGAAGTTGAGCCTCCATTGTGTAGAGGGATATATGGAGATGTGCTTGACCCATGCTTAGAAGGTGCATAAACAAAGATCATGTAATCAAGTAAAAAGATTGTCATGGTCATCATGGTGAACTGACACTTGTACCCCTTACTACATTGATGAGGAACATCTAGATAAAGACTTATCAGGAGGCAGAAACTGAGCATTCCTTATGCAATTATGCAGTGCAGTGTTTTGGTCTGACAGTGTCCATGTCTGTCACAAAATGAAATGTTTTCTGTGAGATGGTCTTAGGTATATAAATGTTTAAATTAAGACCAGCCCTGAAAGGAAAGAGTAAGAATGATGTAAGGCAGTGTTAGAATGCGGAACTTGATTTTCTGATTAAGCTAATACCTAATCAATTTTTGTAGGTGTATGATGGCATGAAGGCTGTTTTTTTCTCAGTATGAAGAAGAACCATGCTTAGAAGCCTTTCTATTAGATATGCAGAGGCACTATTTATGTAGTCCTCATCTTTCTCAGGGAGTCTACCTTTGCTTTGAATACTTTCTCATAAAGAGGATGCCTGAAAAGGAATGTGTGGGCAAGGGCTGAGAGGTAGCATAGAATGGAATTGGATCACATATTCAAACTGGATGATCATTGTAGCTAGACTCCATAGTAATTCTACCCAAAGCATCAAAGAAACTGTCAGAAGGTAGAACTGGTGCTAGGTTGTCAGGTAACATGTCGGATTTTTGGTCTTGCTGCTAAAGAAGACAAATGAGTGGCAGAAGATGAAACTGATCTAAGATGTTTTCCAGTGCCTTTCTTCTTCTGGTGTTATGGCTACCTCTTCTGAAATTGAAGCTGGACAACTGAGGTTAAGTCTGTGATTCTGGAAGGAAGAGGTCAAGGGGGGTCTCCCTTGTCTGGTCTGGTTGAAGGAGTCCCAGAGATCAACAATAGATTAAGAATCTTCACTTTCTCAAGAATCTTATCCATCTTTAGGCTGATACCCTCTCCGTCAAACAGAGGATCTTCCATTTGGGTCTGAGACTTAGCCAAAATGCCCAACACTGTTAGCAAGGAGCACAATCTAAGGGAAGAAGCTGATACCACCTGAAGCATCCTAAGTTCCTGAAGGATGTGCTTGGCCACTATATGCCCCTTAGTCACTAGCTTTGCTGGTGGTTTGTGTGTGTTTGTTTGTTTTTCCTGCACCTCAGGAAAACATCCTGGGAAGTATTGACTCTGAAAAAGATTTGAGGGTCGTGGTGGATAATCAGCTGAATATGAGCTCTCAGAGTAACACTGTGGCCAAAAAAGGTAATATGATCCTGTGATACATAAATAGGAGAATCTCAAGTAGAAGTAGAAAGTTTATTTTATCTCTGCATTTGGCATTGGTCCGACTGCTTCCAGAATTCTGTGTCCATTTCTGGTGCCCACAATTCAAGAAGGATATTGATAAATTAGAGGGGGTTCAGAGAAGAGCAACAAGAATGATTAAAGGGTTAGAAAACATGTCTTATAGTGATAGCCTCCAAGAACTCAATCTATTTAGCTTAACAAAGAGAAGGTTATAAGGGGTGACTTGATTACAGTCTAGAACATGGGGAACAAATATTTAATAATGGGCTCTTCAATCTAGCAGAGAAAGGTATAACAAGATCTAATGGCTGGAAGTTGAAACTAGACAAATTCGGACTGGAAATAAGATGTGAATTTTTGATGGTGAGAGTAATTAACCATTGGAACAATTTACCATGGGTCAAGATGTATTCTCTATCACTGACGGTTTTTAAATCAAGATTGGATGTTTTTCTGAAAGATATGCTCTAGGATTTATTTTGGTAAAGTTTTATGGCCTGTGTTACGCAGGAGGTCATACTAGATGATCATAATAGTCCCTTTTGGCCATAGAAACTATGAATCTATTAACTGATTAGAAGGAATATTTATCCCCAAGATAAAATTGGTACTTTCCTATGACAGGTTGTAATTCACCACATAGATACCAGAGAAGGCTTTCTTTCACCTAAGGTCTATTTTTTGATGTCCTTATTCAATAGGAAGGTCTAATGTGCTCTGGAACTACTCAATTTCATTGGCTGCTATCATCATCAATAAGCCAGGAGTAAGGTGAGTTAGAAAATACTGGCATCTCCATGGTGGCACCTGGTAAAAATGATCTATCTTCTTATTTGATTCTGGGATTCAGGGTGGAACGAAGCAGAAGCGCTTAGCTAGAACCAAGTATCAGAGGGGTAGCCGTGTTAGTCTGAATCTGTAAAAAGCAACAGAGGGTCCTGTGGCACCTTTAAGACTAACAGAAGTATTGGGAGCATAAGCTTTCGTGGGTAAGAACCTCACTTCTTCAGATGCAAGAAGTGAAGTTCTTACCCACGAAAGCTTATGCTCCCAATACTTCTGTTAGTCTTAAAGGTGCAACAGGACCCTCTGTTGCTTTTAGCTAGAACCAGTAGGCCATCATTAATGAGAAGTCTCTGTCTGTCTCTCTGTCTCTTTCTCACTCTCTCTCACCCCTACTCCCTCTTTGAACTCAATGATGTTGAACTTCTGTGGTGTCTTTTCCTTAAAAGTTGAAGTTTTCAGGTCCAGACCCTGTACCAAATGGATTATCAACTCCTGGAGCTATTTGAAATGGTCAGGTCGTAAAACAGATGAAAAGGTGATTGTATCCTCCGTACATTTCCTCAGACAGTGTACAAATGAAGGAGTGATACTGTATGTAGCAGATTTTGAATACATGTTGATGAAGTGTATATATATTATACTATGCAAGACACCAGTTAGTGGTGAAACCACTAGCAGAAAGTAGTGAACTTTTAGGGGGACTCAGAACCCAATCTTGCAAATGATTTCACAAGTGCATAACTTTTCTAATGTGAGTACTGTATATTGTTTGAAGGATCTGGGCTGTGGTTTGAAATTAGAAACTACAACTGTGTGCAATTGCAGAAAAAACCGTGAGACATTTTTCATAATTCTGTTTCACAGATATTTTTCACCCCCTAAAATATTTCTAAAATTACAATTTGGCTGAGAAACTATTCAAAACTGTGACATTTCATGTTTTCACAATGAAAATAATTTTGCTTAAAGTGGGACCACTTCCACAAAAATAATCCCATTTTAGTATTGATATTTAGAGAGAATACATAGTTTTGAAATGGAAACAAATCAATGTTCAAATTTTAATAATTCCAAATTCGATTATGAATATTTCATACAACTCTATTAAAAACAAATTCTAAAATAAACAGATAATAAAGGGATGAAATGAAAGCATCTTAGCAACAGAACGTGTCTCATTAAAAGTTGTGCAATAATCTGTACTCTGAAAGATCATGGGGATTTACTAAAACTAGAAAATCACCAGGGAAACAAGAAACAAGCCATATGAGCTCTACAGTGTGCATGACATGTACTTACAATAATGAAAGATAAGTTAGGAGAGAAACACAAGGAAGACTGGGGTAGATACTAGGTGCCCTGATTCTAAACCAGGCATGTACCAATGCCAAGATATTGAAAACAGACAAATGATTTGCGGTATTTTAATTTTTAGGTCTCAACCCTGGAAGCCTTAATGGCGTCTGATTACATAAGAACATAAGAATAGCCATACTGGGTCAGACCAAAGGTCCATCTAGCCCAGTACCCTGTCTTCTGACAGTGGCCAATGCAGGTGCCCCAGAGGGAATGAACAGAACAGATAATCATCAAGTGATCCATCCCCTTTCACCCATTCCCGGTTTCTGGCAAACAGAGGCTGCCCATCCCGGCTAATAGCCATTGATGGACCTATCCTCCACAAATTTATTTAGTTCTTTTCTGAACCCTGTTATAGTCTTGGCCTTCACAACATCTTCTGGCAAGGAGTTCCACAGGTTGACTGTGCGTTGTGTGAACAAATACTGCAGAAAGGGCTGAGCACATTTTGAAAATCAGGTTGTTTTAATGTATCTCAAGTTGAACAGCCACAAATTAGGATAGGTCAGTCACTTTTGAAAATCTTGCCCCAAACACATAAATAGAAATTTTATATTCCCTAAAATTACAAAGAGTTAACTTCAAATGAAACTTGAAAATGAGGAAGAAGTAAAATTGTATTTTTAATTAGTTTTTCCATATAAATCCTTCCTGTATTTTCTGCATCTACAGACCTTTATAGTATATAAAGCATTATGAGATAGTTCTGGCTTATTCTAGAAAACCTGCAGATTTTATTACATTGTTTCCACATATGAGGAGCATTTTGATAAATAATTGCTAAGTCCAGGTGCAGTTAATAATGCCTCATGAATTCTTGCATTATTGTGTCAATTTCTTATGCAGTAGGATTTTCAGGAACAGTTTATAATTTTATTGTATGTCCTCATTGTATTACTGTTGTAGCAAAGTTAGTTCATTGCCTCTGGTCCCTCATCTTGAAGTATTGCAACAACAATTTCAGACTTGCCATCAGTGTTTGTTTTCTTTATCTGCCTGAGGATATCTCTTGATAACTCAGTTTGCTTTCTAATCATCTCTCTTATTTCTTGCTGCAGTAATAGTCACAATCTGTGACCAACATGAACTTGTACCTTGCTGTTCAATATTTCATAATATTGGAATTTTCCTTATTTCTCTCATTCTTTTGCAGCCTTACAGTTAGCTAATTCCAGTGTTATTTCTTTCTACATATCTTCATTTTTAGTCCCAGATTTATTTATTTTAAATATTTTCTTGCTTTCAACTTGTCTGATTTTCTTTCAATGCACTATATTGATACCTTAAATCTTCTTTGCCATATCTCATTTTCGGTTTTTATTTGTTACTATCTTTACCTAAAAGAGCATTCAAATTTATTCTTCTGGGAAACCTGTAAATATATCCCAATAAAATAAGTGTGTAACATTACAAGAAAACCCTGACATCTGCAATATCTAGGGATTTTTCTAGTCTACTAGTATATTATGTGTTTGTACGGAACTGCATTATCTAATGTATAACCAGATCCTACTTCCACTTAAGTCAAGGGCAAGACTTTTATGATTGATTTTAGTGGGATCAGAATCATGCCTTTGAAACTAAAGCCCCTGGGATGTTGATCATGTCTTTCTGTTTATTTTGAGTAGCACAGAAGACACTGACAGCAATTAATGAACAATTATTTATTGCACTGATTCTTCTGCCATAAGCACATTTGTATTGTAACCCTGATCTCTTGCAATGTAACAGACAAGGAGGGTTTATGAGGAACTATTTTGTTTGACTAATTACACTCCCCTTTTTCCTGGACCTCTAGCTTAACTCTTTGCTGAAGCACAGGCCAGAGTTCTGTCTGTCTCAGTCATTTCAGGCGGGGGAGGGGAAGAAATATTACATAGAATAAACCTCAGAGATATGGCTCATCAAACCCTGAATATAGGTGTTGGTAACAGCTGTAAATCATCCTCAGAGAGAGCATACCATATAATTTATTAGTGAACAAAAATGTAATACATACACAAATATTTGCAAACATTATTTGAAATACTTTTCAATAACTTTCTAAACAAAACTATTAAGCAGTAAACTTACTGGTGTTCTGAGGTGTGGCCCCTTTAGGAACAGATGTTTAGGGAGATTATCATCAGACCCATGTAGGAATGGGGCCAGGAGACCAAATCATATGACGGGCTGCTTGGAGATGTAAATGAATGTTCTCAGTTCAGTCAGGAAAGAGCCTGGAAACAGGAGAGACCTATAGTGAGAGTCTCCTGTAGTAAAGCCTAAGTTTTGGTACACTAGGAGCTATAGAGACCTGCAGGTGGCTATGGGAAAAGGAAACACACCCGATTTAGATATTAGGTGAACTGTTTTGTTTGAGAGACAATAAACCTATGCTAAAGAAAAGGACTGAAATACTGCCACTGGTGAGGACTTTATTGACATACTGGCCAGTGAGTAGCGATCACTGGCTTACAGTGTATCTTTATACAGACTTCTCCACTTTGTTGCTCTTACATATTTTTCAGTGCAAGGTTTCAACAGAATATATGCCTATTTTTACCTTAGTGCACTCATACAGATTCCCCTCTAATATTGTCACAGAGCTGATTTCTCAGTCTCAGTAATGTGGCCTCAAAATGAGCATGTCACCTGGATTCTCCAGAAACTGAGGAGGATGGCAGCCTCTCAGTTCTCCTCCAAGCACTTCAGAATCTCCTCAGCAAAACCATGAGGCTTTGTCTACTCTGCAGTGAGAGGGTCTGATTCAGTTTGTGTAGACATACCTGAGCTAGCTCTAATCTATCTAGCTCGGGTACTGGTAACAGTGAAGACTCCACAACACAGATTTCAGCATGGGTTGTGCAAGCCTGCCCACAACCCTGGGTAATTACTTGGGGAGCTAGCCTGTGCTAAAGCCTGTGCTCCCATGGCTTCATTGCTCTGGTACTTGAGCTAGCTAGATTAAAACTAGGTCGGGTATGTCTATATAAGCTGCAGTCTCACTGTAACTGCAATATAAATATTCCCTGAGAAGATCCTTGAAGCCAGTAGCAAATCCCAGTGCTTGAACTAATAGTTGATTGTCTCCTTTCTTTCTAGCAAGACAGAGAATCTGTAGCTCGTATCCAAAGTGATACAGGTATTGGGACCCAGCCCACATAGCAGACACATCTTTGTCCAGTGTCAATCAGCCACTGAGTCCAGAGCCTCCAGTTCCTGTATTTATAACCTTTTCCTCCAGATCTCTGACTGGCTCAGAGCTCTCAAACGGTGAATGTATGGAATCTGCTAGACTGCTTGCCTTTAATGTCTACTTTCTGTTGTAACCCATATAGCTAGCTTAGTCTTTATTATATTCAGCTGTAATGCAAGGAACCTACTGGCCTATATCCTGTAAAACATTAGCTTAAGCAAGTTAGCATAAGTATAGTAGGCCTGCAACCTTTGGCATAGATAAATGGCCTAATGGTTACCCTCAGATTTTGGGAACTAGGAATAGCTTGCTCAATGGTAGGAACTGAAAACTAATGGTAAATTGCAACTGCAGGAACATGGAAGTAATAACTGCAGAGCTGCTTAAGCAAGAAGTGATGGGTATGATAATGAGTTAAATACCATTAATATGTATCAATATGTTAATCAGTAACAGGAAACTTGGAAATGGCAGAGATGCTTAATGACTTCTTTGTTTCGGTCTTCACCGAGAAGTCTGAAGGAATGCCTAACATAGTGAATACTAATGGGAAGGGGGTAGGTTTAGCGGATAAAATAAAAAAAGAACAAGTTAAAAATCACTTAGAAAAGTTAGATGCCTGCAAGTCATCCGGGCCTGATGAAATGCATCCTAGAATACTCAAGGAGCTAATAGAGGAGGTATCTGAGCCTCTAGCTATTATCTTTGGAAAGTCATGGGAGATGGGAGAGATTCCAGAAGACTGGAAAAGGGCAAATATAGTGCCCATCTATAAAAAGGGAAATAAAAACAACCCAGGTAACTACAGACCAGTTAGTTTAACTTCTGTGCCAGGGAAGATAATGGAGCAAGTAATTAAGGAAATCATCTGCAAACACTTGGAAGGTGGTAAGGTGATAGGGAACAGCCAGCATGGATTTGTGAAGAACAAATCATGTCAAACCAATCTGATAGCTTTCTTTGATAGGATAACGAGCCTTGTGGATAAGGGTGAAGCGGTGGATGTGGTATACCTAGACTTTAGTAAGGCATTTGATACGGTCTCGCATGATATTCTTATCGATAAACTAGGCAAATACAAATTAGATGGGGCTACTATAAGGTGGGTGCATAACTGGCTGGATAACCGTACTCAGAGAGTTGTTATTAATGGTTCCCAATCCTGCTGGAAAGGCGTAACGAGTGGGGTACCGCAGGGGTCTGTTTTGGGACCGGCTCTGTTCAATATCTTCATCAACGACTTAGATATTGGCATAGAAAGTACGCTTATTAAGTTTGCGGATGATACCAAACTGGGAGGGATTGCAACTACTTTGGAGGACAGGGTCATAATTCAAAATGATCTGGACAAATTGGAGAAATGGTCTGAGTTAAACAGGATGAAGTTTAACAAAGACAAATGCAAAGTGCTCCACTTAGGAAGGAAAAATCAGTTTCACACATACAGAATGGGAAGAGACTGTCTAGGAAGGAGTACGGCAGAAAGGGATCTAGGGGTTATAGTGGACCACAAGCTAAATATGAGTCAACAGTGTGATGCTGTTGCAAAAAAAGCAAACATGATTCTGGGATGCATTAACAGGTGTGTTGTGAGCAAGACACGAGAAGTCATTCTTCCGCTCTACTCTGCTCTGGTTAGGCCTCAGCTGGAGTATTGTGTCCAGTTCTGGGCGCCGCATTTTAAAAAAGATGTGGAGAAATTGGAAAGGGTCCAAAGAAGAGCAACAAGAATGATTAAAGGTCTTGAGAACATGACCTATGAAGGAAGGCTGAAAGAACTGGGTTTGTTTAGTTTGGAAAAGAGAAGACTGAGAGGGGACATGATAGCAGTTTTCAGGTATCTAAAAGGGTGTCATAAGGAGGAGGGAGAGAACTTGTTCACCTTAGCCTCTAAGGATAGAACCAGAAACAATGGGTTTAAACTGCAGCAAGGGAGGTCTAGGTTGGACATTAGGAAAAAGTTCCTAACTGTCAGGGTGGTTAAACACTGGAACAAATTGCCTAGGGAGGTTGTGGAATCTCCGTCTCTGGAGATATTTAAGAGTAGGTTAGATAAATGTCTATCAGGGATGGTCTAGACAGTATTTGGTCCTGCCATGCGGGCAGGGGACTGGACTCGATGACCTCTCGAGGTCCCTTCCAGTCCTATAATCTATGAATCTATGAATCTATAGGATAAGTGTACGCCATTATTATGTGGGTGAGGAAATTAAATTTGGGCATGGAATGCTGGGCTTTAGCATGAATATTCGTGATGGTGTTCAGGCCCTATAATAGGGTAAACCATCATGGAGAGAGAGAGAGAGAGAGAGAGAGCTATTTCCATCACTTTTAGCTTTCCACCATTTGACCCTTCAGCTCTATTGTTATCATAGAATCATAGAATATCAGGGTTCCTTCAGCTCTATTGTTATCATAGAATCATAGACTATCAGGGTTGGTAGGGACCTCAGGAGGTCATCTAGTCCAACACCCTGCTCAAAGCAGGACCAATTCCCAAACAGATTTTTACCCCAGTTCCCTAAATGGCCCCCTCAAGGATTGGGCTCACAATGCTGGGTTTAGCAGGCCAATGCTCAAACCACTGAGCCTATCCCTCCCACCACCATCAATCTTGGGTACTGAGGAACCTGGACCAACAGACTCATTTGGCTGAGAACTGAGATGAAAGGAATGACAGAGAATGAGGAAGGACCTAAGAGATGGGGGAAAATGGGGGAAATGACTGAAGGAGTTGGCAAAGAGAGAAGGAAATGTGAATCCTGAGAGATGCTGAGAGCTGGAGTGTTCACAAAGGGACCGAAGTGAAAAGAAGAATTAAAAATGAAAAAGAAAATCACAAAGTCTCTCCCCCTGTTGTGTGTGAAGCAGTGTCACATTCCAAATAAAATATACCAACAACAGAGCAAATACTCAAGCATAGGATCTTAAAGTTTTGTTCTATGTGAGTATTAGTATATGCAAAAATAAATTGTTCACATGTTCTTGGAAAGTAAGCACAAAAGATGTGTAAACATGGGCAATACATATTCACTTTTGAATTTAGTTTATTTTTTTCTTCCTACCCAGGCATCTTCCTGTTCTTGCTGATGAAGTATCTCAAGATCCAAAAATCAATTACACTAAGAACTTTCTTTCTTACATCACATTTTTTCTTTTTTCCTCAAAAGACATTATTAATAAAAGGTATTGGGATGTCTGGTTATAAAAATATCTCATGTCCTAAGATGAATTGTCTGGAAGTCAGTGGAGAATTTTGAAGTGCTAACCAAACTGTTAAGTCCTATAGTGCAGTTATCTTCATTAATAACATAGTCAGAAAAAAATATATAATTATATAATGATCCAACTTAAATGAAAAGGAAATAAAAATTACAGTAAGAATAAAGCACACATTACTCTTTCATCTTCTCCACAGACTGGGATGGGACATTTACAAGTTACAAAAGAGGGACTTCGACTGGAAGGAGAGTCAGAATTCTTATTCCCTTTGTATGCCAAAGAAATTCACTCTAGAGTGGTAAGTAGATATCGAAAAGCCATGCTAAAAGAGAATTAATGTATAGAAATCCATTAAGAAAATCAATAATATATATAAAATGTGTGCATGTATAGAATATTATGGTATGTGTGGATATATATTAATATAGTATGGTGTGACATGGCAAAAGATTTTATCAGCGTGAATTTGAAATTCGTGCTCAGATGCTACGGCAATACTAAGATACTGCGGTGACATTCACCAACATGAAATACTTAGGCATATTGCTCTTGAGTGATAAAGCCATACGTGAGTTATGCAGGTCATTCCAGCTGAATGGTGTTAAAACTTTAGAAATATTTTAGAGAGTTTTAAGATTTTCTTTATTGAGTCTATTTTTGTATCTCTTCCCTGTAAAGCCAGATATCTTGGTAACCATGAGTTCAACTGTTAAGGGTTTACAAGGAGTCTTAAATATCTCTAAAAATGACCAGAAATAGGTTTTGTATACCTCAATTACAGTTCCATTCTTGGGAATGTCCCAGGGTGAAGGTAAGTTCTGGATCTGATTGAGGAGCTGGGAATCTCCCTTTCCAATGATACAAAGCTCCCACTTCTATATCTGTAAGACACAAGATAACAGATTAAATTTGTGAAATATTTATGCATAAAAAAGCTGTAACTCTGTAGGACTATATTTTGCCTACCTGGGCTTCAGACAGGTATGATTTATTTATTTATTTATAGTTGGGAAGGAGGGGAAATTACATACTTGAAAAAGAGACAGGAAACATTTCTCAAACAGTTTGAATTTTTTTTAAAAAAGAGAGAGGCAGGTGTTTGAAACTGCTCCAACATCTGGAGGTGTGTGAAGGAGTCCTATTAGCATCTTTCCAGTTGTTTGAATGAAGAAGGAGTTGTTCTGAACAGGTCTTAAATTATCCAGGCATTAATTTGTTGTGGAGCAGTGTTTGTTACCTGCAAACTAAATAAAATCTTCTTCAGGGCCAGATTCTGCCACCCTAACTCATACTGAGTAGCTCTAAGCCATCTTTCATTTTGAGTCACATACAGATTCCAGCAAGTTTGAGTTGCTGAGAGAGAGCCCAAACATCTCCAAGAATGTTCATTTAAGCTTTATTTTATCTTTTTGTGCAACGAATCTTTCCAATAGCATGAACAGCGTCTTATTAGATAGTGAAACTGCATTACTAAATCTGTATTCCCTCTTTGTTTCATATGCTCTGTTTTCTGCCTTGCAGTCAAGGGAACATGATTTATGTGTTTAAACGTGAATCCTCTCAGAGATATTCTTCTTTGAGTAGTGTCCCTATGGGTGCTCCACTGTAGATGTGCTTGTGTCCCTGCGCTGCTGATTGGAGAACTTTGGTAGTAGTGTCCGTTGGGCTGTCTCTCCTCATGCTGCGCCAAAAGGCTAGTCAGTGCACACTGGCTAACCCCTCTCAGTTCTTTCTCAACCACCCGTGGCTAGAGATGGAGCCATTAGCAATCCATTAAGACTATTGTTCTCTTGGTTTACATACTTATAGTTAGTTAGCCTCCTAGTTACAGCCGTAGCTTTTTCTTTCTTCTCCTTTCTTATTTTACCCTTAAAAAAAAAGAAGAAAAAGAGACTATTTTCTTCCCATCTTTTTCCCCCCATCAGGGACCCTTCCCCTCAACAGGGTATGCCCAGTTTGTGGGGCTTCAAAAAGTGCCACATCTGTAAAGAGATGGTCCCAGTTGCGGATAAGCACTCTCAGTGCATTCACTGCCTCAGGAAAGGCCACATACAGCAGAAGTGTGGTCTTTGCCAACAACTCCGTTCAAGATCTCGCAAAGACAGAACTCCACCAGAAGATCATCTTCATGGAGGCAGCTCTCTGGTCCCAGTCACCTGGTAGACATGAGTCTTCCCCACAACCTTCTACACTTAAGGGATGTGGGTTGAAGAAACAGGCTGTGGACCCTTCTCACAAATCATCTAAGAAGAGAGTGGGAAGTCCCTTAGTGAACCCCGATATCGCTGTAAGCAATCACCATCTCACCGGATATCTTCAGCATCGCTGGGACCAAGACCATCTCAATCTGGCACCCATGCCTCATGAAGACCAATAGCTACTGGTACCACTGACAGGCTCATGGACCCAATGGACATGGCCGCTGAATCATTGGTACTTAATGATAAGAGCAAACACTCTAAAAAGACACTTCCAGTATGTGAGTCCACTTTGGTACTGCCAGAGACAGCTCGCCTGGCACCTAAGAGACAAGGGTGCACAAGGTCTCCATTCCCCCGTCCCCAGCACTGCCACCAACGTTGGGATGATCAGTACGAGCAGAATCCCACCATTCGAGAGACCTTTGCATGCTGGATCCTCACCTTTTGGTACCAAGACCTCTGCCCCGATCTTCTACCAAGCACGAGAAGTATCCCCACTGCCATGCCATGCCCCTTCATGCTCTAGAAAGGGTTCAGAGAGTGAGCCAGAGGAGGTAGTGTCACACAGGGTTAGCTTTAGTAAGTGCGGGGCCTGATTTGAATACCCAGTGGAGGTCCGGGTCCTCGGCGGCACGTCCTCCATTCGCTCCAGGTCTTCCATGGCACTGAAGGACCCACCACTGAAATGCCGCTGAAGACCTGGCGCGAGTGAAGGACCCACCTCCGATGTGCCGCCGAAGATCTGGACCGCCACTGGGTGAGTAAAAAAATGAAAAAGGCGCCTAAGTTAGGTGCTCTTCTTTAGGGCACGGGGCCACCAGGATCAAAAACTCCTTAGACTGGTGGAAGGACCCAGCCAATGTTTGCAAAGGGATCCCCTTCTCGCAGACATCACGGTCGTTGCTCCTCACCACCAACGCATCACTCATAGGTCTAAACAGCCTCACGATGCAAGGCAAGTGGTCATCTGCGGAGATATCCCTTCACATCAATCTTCTCGGACTGAGAGTAGTCAGGAATGCCTGCATCCATTTCCTTCCACTCATCACAGAATCACACACAAAGATCCTAATAGACAACACAGGCTGTATGTACTACATCAATCGGCAGCGGGGAGCCAGGACGCCCTCCCTATGCACGGAGGCGATGAGGTTATGGAATTGGTGCATCTCCCACAATCTTACACTGTCTGCAGCTTACCTCCCAGGCACACAAAACTCGATAGCAGAAAATCTCAGTTACAAAGTCCCACACAACTATGAGTGGGATATAGACCCAACAGTATTTCATGACCTATTCAGACAATGGGGAACATTATCCACAGACCTGTTCACCACTTACCATTCTACTGCTCTAGAGGGGGGATGAGACAGCACTCCCTGAACGATGCTCTCCTCCTTCCATGGGATGAGGACCTTCTCTACGCCTTTCCTCTGTTTTCCCTACTGTTGAAGGTCCTGCTGAAAATGAAAAGGGATGGAGCCCATGTCATTCTGATTGCTTCTACTTTCAGAGACAGACCCGGTACTCTTACCTGTCACAACTCACGATATGCCTGCTGATCTCCCTCCCTCCCATTCCACACCTCCTCTCACAGAACAAATGATGTACCATACATCCCAACTTGGAGATTCTCCACCTCAAGGCATGGTTCCTGCTTGGTTCCAACACCTAGAAAGCTCCTGTTCAAGGAAGGCGCAGGAGGTTCTATTACACAGTAGAAAGTCCTTGTCTCGATGTAATTACCTGCAGAAATGGTCCAGCAAATCTCCCCAACTTCCACAACTCTTCCATGTATTCTAGACTATGCTTTGACTCTTAAAAAGTCAGGATTACCCCTAAGGATTATTTTAGGGTCCATCTAGCAGCTATAACAACTTTTCAACAACCTTTTTCTCAGTGCTGTCACACCCAACCACTAAAAAGTTCCCCAAGGGTATAATAAAGTTCTTCCTTCAACCTCGACTTCCTACTCCCATGTGGGATCTAAACCTAGTAACTGAAAAGTCTGACAAGGCTTCCCTTTGAACCCTATGCCACCTGTTTGCTGACATACCTATCCATGAAAACAGCCTTCCTGGTAGCGATTACCTCAGCCAAGAGAATAGGAGAGATAGCAGCTCTGATGGCGTCTCCCCCCTACACAGTATTTTTTATGGACAAGGTTACTCTCAGGCTGCATTCAAAATTCATCCCTAAGGTAACCTCTCCATTTCACATGAATGAATTGATTCACCTTCCAATCTTCTACCCCAAGCATCACCAAGACAACACAGAGGCTACACTACATATTTTAGGTGTCAGGAGAGCCCCGGGCATTCTACCTTAATAGGACAAGGGCCTTTAGGAGCTCCCCTAGACTTTTCCTCTCCATTGTGGAAAGATCCAAGGGCTCAGCAATACCAGCCCAAAGGCTCTTTAAGGGCTGGTCTACACATAATTAGCTCAACATAAGGCAGCTTATGTCAGTGTCTACACTACAGCCTTCCTCCCACTCATGTAAGTTCTCTACTAAACCAACATAACTCCACCTCCAAGAGAGGCATAAGGCTTATGTCGTGTAGTTAGGGCGATGCAGTGTCTGTAAGTCGGCCTATATTAAATCAACTTAGGTTTGTAGTGTAGACATACCCTTAGTGGATCTCAAATTGCATAAGACAGTGTTATCAAATTCACAACATGACCCTTCCAGACCCTATTCATACACATTCCACAAGGCTGATCTCCTCACCTGTCATTTTCTTCAAGAATGTCCCTATCTCAGAGGTCTGTAGAGTGGCAACATGGACGTCAGTCCACACTTTCGCAGAACATTATGCAAATACTGGGGACTCCACCTCCAATGCCATATTTGGCTCCCCAGTGCTGTTATCTGAAACTGACCCACCTGCCCTCCAGAAAGGATACTGCTTGGGAATTACCTACAGTGGAGCACCCATAGGACACTACTCGAAGAAGAAGAAGTTACTCACCTTGTGTAGTAACAATGGTTCTTCAAGATGTGTCCCCCTGTGGGTGCTCCACAACCCACCCTCCTTCCCTCTACTTCAGAGCTCTTGTCAATGACTCTCTAGTAGAGAAGTAACTGAGGGGCATTAGTCTGCACACGCTGACTAGCCTGGTGGTGCAGCACCAGGAGAGACAGCACATGAGCGTACCTAACAGACACTGCTACCAAAGGTCTCCAATCAGCAGCACAGGGACACAAGCACACCTACAGTGGAGCACCCATAGGTGCTCGAAGAACCATCATTACTACACAAGGTGAGTAACTTCTTCTTCTTTGAGGCTTATTAACTCATAGCTGCTCTGAAATCAGCATAGTTGGATGCTGAAGGAGTCCCTCAGACTAGAGGAATCCTTATTCAATGTTGAGCCACCATTGGAGCTCCTCCAGCATACATCTCTTAACTGTCTACGGGTCTGAAGAGAGAGGTGTGGCTGTGGCTAATTTATGCTCAGTTGTTGAGGGATTCTATTGTCATCATTGGTTGATGGCATAAATTAGAGGCCTTAGATTGCTCGATACAAGTCACTGTCTCTTTCTGCTTTTCTGAACTGACAGTCATTCAGCATTTGGGGGTTTTTTTAAATTATTTTTTAACACTTTTGAGAAAGAATTGCCCATGACTTCATCTCTTTGGGTATCATTTCAGTATGTATTCTCATAAAATTGTTTATTTGTTATGATTTCAGTTCCTAACTTTGCCTCTTGGGGAACTGGGCCATTCCTAGCCATCACAGCAGCTTTCTCACTTGCCTTAATAGTCTTTTTTCTTGGAGTCTCAGCTTTTCTCCTCTAATGAGATCTACAAAGTGCTAAGAAAATACATAGCAGAAAATGTACTTGCTATGCATCTCCTCTGGAGTCAATTATTAGTTTATGCCTTAATTTTGAGTCCAGTGCAGAGACCTAGATGAAACCTTTGTCTCTTAGCTAGTGCATATTCATGGGACAGCAACACAGGATGAATCCTTAGAAATATGTTACTAACTTTTAAGTAGTCACCAATATGTGAATGGTAACTAAAGATCCAGAATATAGTTTATCACACTGGACCAGATTGTATTACCAGATTGATCACTGGTTTATTTTATTAAATCAAGCAGCAGCAATTAGAAAAGTGCATTTGAGATGCCCAGATTTGTGTCTGATTTTTTACCAATATATAAACATAATAGATTTAGCTCACAGTCTCTCTTGATCTTTGTTCCCCACCTTAAATATAATTCCTTGTCCTTGGATATTCAGGCTAAACCATTGCATACTGTTCTTCCTAAGGCTTAGAGGCTGGCACACTCATCTTTTTCTGCCCTTCCTGTCTTTTCATAAGAGTTCTGTTACTGTTTCTATACGCTGTAATTTTTTAAGATAATTTACTAATCTGAAATAATTCCTTTTACTCATTTGGCAACTTGTTTTGAGATATCCTATCTTCCTGGTTTTCATATTTACAAGATTCTTGTTTTTTTTTTTTTTAAATAAATCTGGACAGCAGAGGGCACTGAGACTGAGGTGGATGCAGGTTGCTTGAGCTCTGAAGTGGCCCCTGGGGAATCTTCAAATATTGCCCCCTACAATTCACTATACAATCCCAAGAAATATTGCATGCTACTGTTGAAACCCCCAAGATGCCTTCTAGTTCTTCATCTTCTTCTCTGAATCCAAAAACAGAGGAGATCTGTCTCCCCTACTTCTACAAGTAAAATGGTGCCTCAACCTGATGAAATGCAGCTGATATCTGTACAATAGGTTGCCACAGATACTGATGAAATTAAATCTACAGTTTCCACCCTTCAGACCACCGTGACTTAGATTGAGTGCACTACAAGTTCTATCCAGATGGATTAGTGAAGCAGAGCACAGAATTTCTGAAGTGGAAGATGATTTCAAAGAGAACAAATTACAGGTGATGAAGAACTGTAATGATATCAGATCTATTAAAACCAAGCTAATTGATCTAGAAAGCCACTCAAGATGATGGAATATCAGGATTGTGGGTGTCCCTGAGTGCATAGAGAAGGGTAAACCCTCTGAATTTGACCCTAAACTGCTAACTAAGTTGATGTATCTGCTGGTAGATCTCTGTTGTAATATAGAATGGGCACACTGGGACCTTGCCCTCAAGTCAGTTCCAAGAGATGAGACTAGAGCATTGATTGTGAAGTTCCTGAAGTTTATGACCAAGGACCTTATCAAATCCAAAGAAAAAGGGATTATGTTATGGGGAGAACCAGCAATTAAAATACTATTCTTTCAAGATTATGCCCGTGATGTGGTTGCAATAAGGGCAGCTTGTAACTAAGTGAAACAATTGGCTAGGGAGATGAACTTGAAGTATTTTATTAAATGCCCGGCAACGCTCCATATTAAAAATAGTAAGAAGATAATATCATTCGGTTCCTGTTAAGAGACAGAAAAATACCTGAAAAATCTTCAAACTCCTGCCTTGCAAGAGGAGACTGAGTGATTTTCGGACTGTGCTCTAGTGGTGGGGGTCTAGACTGTGTTTGTGGGGATGCAGGGGGTGTGGCGTGGGGCCTGTCCCCTGGGCCATCTGTGTCCCCCCCCCAACCTCCGCCACCACCGTTGCCCCCTCCACCACCTCCACAGGCCATGTACCATCTGCCTCCGCTCCTGCCTCTGGGACTCTGCTGCTCTTCAGGCCTGCCACTCCCTATTGCCATCGTTTGGGCCTGCAGCAGCAGGCAGCCCGCACATTGACTTTTGGTGCAAGCGCCCCAGACTGACCCCTTCCCCTTTGCAACAGGCCCCCCAGCTTTGCCCCTTGCTGCCTATCCCATTTGCCCCTGTAGTCTGTTGCCCCTCCCCAGCTTCAGTTTGTTTGCCTGCTCCGCCCTTTCCCTTTGCAGCTTGGTTTGTTTGTCCTACCCCAGCCCTACAGTTAGCCCCTTGGTTCCTCTGCCCCATTCCCAGCCTGGTTGCTCCCCTTCCTTTGCACCCCCTTTGCCCTGATTGACCCTTCCCCTCATGTGCCCATGTCCTCCCGTGCGCTTGTGCCCCCCCAACCCATTTTGGTTAATCACTGTGACCTTCCCTCCCCAGTGCAGCTATAAAAAAAAAAAAAGAGAGACATCTATGGACTGATCCGACCAAATGGAATTTATGTATTGCTCTCTCACGTCTGATATAGTTGTTCTAAACAAGCTGCTTGGCACTAGTTGTTATTGATATTAGTTCCTTTTTTTTCTGCTTTCTTTCATTGGGGTTGAAGGGCTAAAGAGTTATTATCAATTTACTTCCTACTGCTCTAACTCATGGGAAAGTACCATCAATGTAAAATCCATCATTTCCTGGTGCAAGTGCTGGAGGAACCAACTAGGGGCAGAGCTTTTCTTGACCTGCTGCTCACAAACAGGGAAGAATTAGTAGGGGAAGCAAAAGTGGATGGGAACCTGGGAGGCAGTGACCATGAGATGGTCGAGTTCAGGATCCTGACACAAGGAAGAAAGGAGAGCAGCAGAATACGGACCCTGGACTTCAGAAAAGCAGACTTTGACTCCCTCAGGGAACAGATGGGCAAGATCCCCTGGGAGAATAACATGAAGGGCAAAGGGGTCCAGGAGAGCTGGCTGTATTTTAAAGAATCCTTATTACGGTTGCAGGAACAAACCATCCCGATGTGTAGAAAGAATAATATGGCAGGCGACCAGCTTGGCTAAACAGTGAAATCCTTGCTGATATTAAACGCAAAAAAGAAGCTTACAAGAAGTGGAAGATTGGACAAATGACCAGGGAGGAGTATAAAAATATTGCTCAGGCATGCAGGAGTGAAATCAGGAAGGCCAAATCACACTTGGAGTTGCAGCTAGCAAGAGATGTTAAGAGTAACAAGAAGGGTTTCTTCAGGTATGTTAGCAACAAGAAGAAAGTTAAGGAAAGTGTGGGCCCCTTACTGAATGAGGGAGGCAACCTAGTGACCGAGGATGTGGAAAAACCCAATGTACTCAATGATTTTTTTGCCTCTGTCTTCATGAATAAGGTCAGCTCCCAGACTGCTGCACTGGGCAACACAATATGGGGAGAAGGTGACCAGCCCTCTGTGGAGAAAGAAGTGGTTCGGGATTATTTAGAAAAACTGGACGTGCACAAGTCCATGGGGCCAGATGCGCTGCATCCGAGGGTGCTAAAGGAGTTGGCAGATGACACTGCAGAGCCATTAGCCATTATTTTTGAAAACTCATGGCGATCGGGGGAGGTCCCAGACGACTGGAAAAAGGCTAATGTAGTGCCCATCTTTAAAAAAGGGAAGGAGGAGGATCCGGGGAACTACAGGCCAGTCAGCCTCACCTCAGTCCCTGGAAAAATCATGGAGCAGGTCCTCAAGGAATCAATTATGAAACACTTAGAGGAGAGGAAAGTGATCAGGAACAGTCAGCATGGATTCACTAAGGGGAAGTTGTGCCTGACTAACCTTCTATGATGAGATAACTGGCTCTGTGGATGAGGGGAAAGCAGTGGATGTGTTATTCCTTGACTTTAGCAAAGCTTTTGATACGGTCTCCCACAGTATTCTTGCCGCCAAGTTAAAGAAGTATGGGCTGGATGAATGGACTGTAAGGTGGATAGAAAGCTGGCTAGATCATCGGGCTCAACGGGTAGTGATCAATGGCTCCATGTCTAGTTTGCAGCCGGTTTCAAGCGGAGTGCCCCAAGGGTCGGTCCTGGGGCCAGTTTTGTTTAATATCTTTATGAATGATCTGGAGGATGGTGTGGACTGCACTTTCAGCAAGTTTGCAGATGACACTAAACTAGGAGGCGTGGTAGATACACTAGAGGGTAGGGATCGGATACAGAGGGACCTAGACAAATTAGAGGATTGGGCCAAAAAAAACCTGATGAGGTTCAACAAGGACAAGTGCAGAGTCCTGCACTTAGGATGGAAGAATCCCATGCACTGCTACAGACCAGGGACCGAATGGCTAGGTAGCAGTTCTGCAGAAAAGGACCTAGGGGTCACAGTGGACGAGAAGCTGGATATGAGTCAACAGTGTGCTCTTGTTGCCAAGAAGGCTAACGGCATTTTGGGCTGTATAAGTAGGGGCATTGCCAGCGGATTGAGGAATGTGATCGTTCCCCTTTATTTGACATTGGTTAGGCCTCATCTGGAATACTGTGTCCAGTTTTGGGCCCCACACTACAAGAAGGATGTGGAAAATTGGAAAGAGTACAGGGGACGGCAACAAAAATGAGTAGGGGTCTGTAGCACATGAATTATGAGGAGAGGCTGAGGGAACTGGGATTGTTTAGTCTCCAGAAGAGAAGAATGAGGGGGGATTTAATAGCAGCCTTCAACTACCTGAAGGGGTGTTCCAAAGAGGATGGAGCTCGGCTGTTCTCAGTGGTGGCAGATGACAGAACAAGGAGCAATGGTCTCAAGTTGCAGTGGGGGAGGTCCAGGAAACACTATTTCACTAGGAGGGTGGTGAAGCACTGGAATGCGTTACCTAGGGAGGTGGTGGAGTCTCCTTGCTTGGAGGTTTTTAAGGCCCGGCTTGACAAAGCCCTGGCTGGGATGATTTAGTTGGGAATTGGTCCTGCTTTGAGCAGGGGGTTGGACTAGATGACCTCTTGAGGTCCCTTCCAACCCTGATATTCTATGATTCTATGATTTGATTAGTAATTATATATATAATCATTGCTTTATTAGATGGTGCTTCCTTAGAACTAGTATATGTAGTGTGACAAAGTTCCTCCTCTATCTTGGTGGGTCCTGCACTTATTGGCGGATTTTCTTGCCTCAGAGATTCACCATGTGGGCTGGGGAACAGCCCAGAGACCTTCCCCTCTGGAAGAACCCACAGTCCAGGTCAATTGGGAGGTTTGGGGGGAACCCGGGCCCACCCTCTACTCCGGGTTCCAGCCCAGGGCCCTGTGGACTGCAACTGTCTATAGTGCCTCTTGTAACAGCTGCATGACAGCTACAACTCCCTGGGCTACTTCCCCATGGCCTCCTCCAAACACCTTCCTTATTCTCACCACAGGACCTTCCTCCTGGTGTCTGATAACGCTTGTGCTCCTCAGTCCTCCAGCAGCACACCCTCTCACTCTCAGCTCCTTGCGCTTCTTGCTCCCAGCTCCTCACACTCGCACCACAAACTGAAGTGAGCTCCTTTTTAAAACCCAGATGCCCTGATTAGCCTGCCTTAATTGATTTTAGCAGCTTCTTCTTAATTGGCTCCAGGTGTCCTAATTAGCCTACCTGCCTTAACTGGTTCTAGCAGGTTCCTGATTACTCTAGTGCAGCCCCTCCTCTGGTCACTCAGGGAACAGAAAACTACTCATCCAGTGACCAGTATATTTGCCCTCTACCAGACTCCTGTACCCTACTGGTCTGGGTCTGTCACAGTAGGTTTTATTGATAATGTGTGATTACTATAGTTGCAATCTTTGGGGCCTCTGGAGATCTCCATGTTTCACCTGATCTGGCCACGCACTCTGGACGTCAAGTGTATATGCATATGTCATTTAGACCTTCAGGGTATGCACTCTCAACTAAAAGGTGGCAATTATTTCAGTAAGAAAGGTTTCCAAACTGCAAACTGTTAGTCGACCCCTGCTATATGGTTTGTTATAAGGATAAAATTTCTGTATTATTCCTTACACCTCATTCATCCAACACTGAGGAAACACTTCATGCTTCGTAGAGCTTTGGTATTCTACCTTGACAACAGTAATGCGTTCAGAACTTCTAATAGGCCTAGGCCAAGAGAATCAAATGCCAACCAGTGTCAACTCAATGTGTATCACGCTGGATCTCTGACTGTGTCAAGCAATGCTACGATCTTGTGAAAGTCTTTCTTCCAGTGAGAGTAATAGCTAATGTGGACACGAGAACGAATGGATATAAACTGGCCGTGGGGAAGTTTAGGCTTGAAATTAGACGAAGGTTTCTGACCGTCAGAGGGGTGAAATATTGGAACGGCCTTCCGAGGGAAACGGTGGGGGCGAGGGACCTGTGTGGTTTTAAGATTAAGTTAGACAAGTTTATGGAGGGAATGGTTTAATGGTAAAACATATTAGCTGAGGAATACTGAGCAATGGTAGGTAAATAGTATAATGGCTAACAAGGGTCAGGCTGGAGACTCTTGCCTACATGCTCGGGGTCTCACTGATCGCCATATTTGGGGTCGGGAAGGAATTTTCCTCCAGGGTAGATTGGCAGAGGCCCTGGAGGTTTTTCGCCTTCCTCCGCAGCATGGGGCAGGGATCTCTAGCAGGAGGGTTCTCTGCCAATTGAAGTCACTAAAACACAGGATTTGGGGACTTCATTAGCAGAGTCAAGGAAAGGGTAGGGACGGTTTTGTGGCCTGCAGCATGCAGAAGGTCAGACCAGATGATCATAATGGTCCCTTCTGACCTTAAAGTCTATGAGTCTATGAGTCTATGAGCTCACTCCATCAGGGCACAGTCCACTTCATCAGCCTTTCTGATCAGTGTTCCCATAACAAATATATGTAAAGTGGCAATGTGGTCATCTGTACATACCTCTTTCAGACATCACTCAAGCCTCTTGTGTCTATGCTAACTTCAATAAATCCATGTTGCAGTCTCTCTTCAGATGATCAAAGCCTCACCACCTATAAGGGAACTGCTACAGAGCCACCTAAAATGTAATATATACATGTACAATTACTTGAAGAAGAAAAAAAACAACAGTTACTTACCTACAGTAACTGTTTGTTTGTTTTTTGTGGAGATGTGTTGTGCACATATAAATTCCACAATCCTTCCACCTGGCCTGTGACTTTGGTTAATATTTTCACAAGCAGAACAGAGAGAAAGGTGACACACATGCCCCTTTTATGCTCTTGTTTGGGTCCATGAGAAGAGCAGGGGCACATGCGTTCCCTCATGGTACTTCTGGCAAAAGTTTCTGACTCAAGAACACTGGGCACACACACACCTGAGGTGGAATGTATATGTGCATAAAACATCTTGAAGAACAACAGTTATTGTAGGTAAGTTACCATTGTTTTTTAGTTTCAGGTCTGATTTTTTTTAAATCCTTTATTTTTTGGTTAATTGGTTTCAGGTTTTATTGTCTAATGCACTGAAATGTGAAATAACCGTTGCTCCATTATTTGTCACCTGCTTGATTACATGCCACCTTGACAAAATGCTAACTTGATTCAGTGGGTTTGTTTTATTTACAACACAGTTATATTTCTACATTAAATGCAATTCTGTCCTGACACTGGACCCTGTGGGACTACTCACTCTTAAAGTTGAGTGTGTTTGTGTGTGTTTTCAAGGTGGGAGCCTTGGATCATAAAATTAGTGTTACACAGCTTTCATCATCATTCATCATTTCACATGACCAGTTTTCTGCGGGAGTGCAGGAAGTCTGGGACTCAAGTGCTAAACTTTTATCAAAAGATAAATTGCCAGCAATTGTATCTGTTGGGCTAATGTTATAGATTTTGATTACTTTAGGACTACACTTTTTAATTATGTTTGTGTATTTTGAATAAGGTGTTTTTTGTTTGTGTTTTAATTTTAAAAAGATTCTGGAAAGGAGACAATAAATGATTCAAACCTATAGTGTTATGGCATTTCAACAGGAGACTTTATCAAAATTTTACAAAGTCGTTCCAGCTATCAGGTTTTAATAGTTTCTTCCTCCTACAAGGAGGGAAAAATCCATATTTACTGTATGAATTGATTCCCATAAGATGGTATATTATTCTCAATATGGATCTCTAAGATTTTATATTATAATGTTTTGGGGAATTGATAATCACTTTGTACCACATGCTGCCATTTCCAAATATATCTACCATATTTTCTGTTTTAGAGTGACCAAAAGTGGGAAATAGTCTGGGGGAAAAAGTGTGTGGGGTCATAAAAATACAATATTGACTTCCTCATCTACCTACACCATCAGAAAAAGATAGATTTGGAAGGAAAACTTGGAGTAGTTATTTATGGATAATAACTGCCAGTCGGAGGTAATCCCAGCCAAGAATTTGGGGGGAAAGGGAGCTGGATTGGGGACTTTGGTTAGACTGATTATAGAGGTGGGGACCAGCTCCCAATCTGAATGTCTCCAAAGTTCAAAGGGTATTTGAATCAAGGATTGTAATTTGGGTCCATCTCTGCTGTCCATCAGTGGGTTGAGTGCCTATTCAAATAATTAGGTTTTCTGGTTTTTGTTACATCTGTCAACTAAATGAGAGCTCTAAACACAAAATATTAATTCAGATACTTCACTCTTTGACTGGTTTTCTATTGCAAAAGCTCTTTTAATAACTTTAATAACAATATATATGGCAATGATAAATTATATTAATTGTTTTGAAATCTATTTGTTCTGCTAAAACTGCAAATCTTTCTCGGTACTGTAGGACTCATCTCTACTTCTACAGTCTGCTCATAATGTGACTGTGAATGCTCGCAATTCAGATGGTGAAGTCACAGGCAGATTAAACGTGGGTAAGTCTACATTATTTTCTTTTATTTAGCATTTTGTATAGATTTTAATGAATATTTGTAAAGAGTTTTGAATATATAAAGGTCTGTATACATGCTAATTGTTCATTATGATAACCACATTTGAATAGCCCACCTGCCACACAATATGTACTAAGATCATATTTCTCACTCACCAATTAATTGGTAACTCCATAAATGTATAAAGCATTTGTTTCCTGCAGGTTTTGACAGGAAAACCAAAGGTTTGGATGTCTGTTTTTGTCTCTCTGTCATTAGCTTTTTACAAAATTGTTTAAATGGTTCTACTTTCTGTTTTTCTTTCACACTCTTTGATGGCTGTACTTGTTTATATTAGGCAGTTTAGGGGTGTAACTGACTGGAGGAAGTAATATATATGCTGTTTCAGTTCATTGAAACAGTAGTGTATTTGTGCTTTCATTTTCTCTCTCTGTCCAGAGAGGGGTATCAGATGGAATTTGAGTGTGGTAAATTCAAATTTGACATGGTTTTGAGTGCTTGCCTTTACATTCACTACAATGGTGTATCATGCCTGAGGCAACTAACAGAGCTGTCTAAAGTAAACCTCCTCCTTCAAAGTTCTCTGGAGCAAATTAGGTGGAGTAAAGTGCTTGAATTATGTCTATTTCTTCAAATCCTGGTGACTGCTGGATTATCTATACTACAAAAAAACTATAATATTGTCTTCCTTTTTGAAGTATTAGTTAAATAATTTTTTTACTCTTTTTGAATATATTTTTTAAAAAGAATTATCACCTTATGTTGAGGAATCCAGAACTCTTTAAAAAGACAGGTTTCAGGGTAGCAGCCGTGTTAGTCTGTGTCCTCAAAAAGAACAGGAGTACTTGTGGCACCTTAGAGACTAACAAATTTATTAGAGCATAAGCTTTCGTGGGCTACAACCCACTTCTTCGGATGCATATAGTTTTTCACTCTATATGCATCCGAAGAAGTGGGTTGTAGCCCATGAAAGCTTATGCTCTAATAAATTTGTTAGTCTCTAAGGTGCCACAAGTACTCCTGTTCTTTTTTAAAAAGACAAGCGTTCTTCTTTGAGTGCTTGTCCATATCTATTTCACTCTTCGTGCACATTCACCCCATGCATTCAAGTTTGGATTCTTTTGGCCAGCAGTGGCGGTTAGGGCCGTATCTGCACCCTTCATGGCCTAGTACTCCGCTACCCAAGCGCATAAAGGGTGGCATGACCCGAACTCTCCCTCAGTTCTTTCTTACCACCTATTGCTATGAATAAAAACTTTGGCAGTATCCAACCCTCTCACTGTGTGATTTATACTTTCTAGTGTAAATAGTTCACGATAGTTATAGTTTTAGATCGTTAGTAATAGTTTTAGACTTTTATTCTCCCTTTAAAAAAAATCCATATTGTTTTCCATTAGTTTTCCTAATGAGACTTTCCCAGTATCAGATCCAGCACTTATGGATGAAAAAAAGTCTCCTACGTTTAAAAACTGCCCATCTTGTGGTATAATAATGCTGCTTAATAATGGACCTATTGTGCCTGAGTAAAGGGTACATTCCTGACAAGTGTGCCATTTAAAAGTCATTCTCTAAGAGAACACAAAGGTAAGAGAGGCTCACCGCATGCTATTTTTACTGGGGAAGTCTATACGCCCCTCTTCAGATCCTTCTGCACCTAGGCTCTTGGTACTGGCAACATTGGTACCCACCACTGGGGTACTGATAGCTTCTGTCCACCCTGTCGGTGGTAGTGACATTCTTAGAACCAACAGTTTACTCGATACTGGGTGATCGGACTGTCTCGGAATCACCACTTTTGTCTTGGGTGAACATAACAACTTCAGTACCAGCTAATACCCCACGACAGTGCCTAGTACCTTGGCGATACCAGCTAAGGGACACACTGAAGTTTTACCTGAGACCCCAGTTAAGACAGTTCCACCTCTAGGAGAGAAATAATCTTTCTCCTCTTAAGCTTTGGAGCATAGTAGAGATGCATTGCCAACACACTCCCAGAGGTCCAGGTCTTTTGGTCCCTATGGTTCTGAAAAGGATTCAGGGGCACATTATTATAATGCTAGACCTAGGGGTTCTAAAAGGTACACTTCCCATGGTATCTCCCGCTATGGCCTTCTGCCCCATACCCTTACCATCTTCCTTGGCCATATTTGGCATCAGCCGCTTACAGACAGCCAGGATGCAGCCCCATCCAGGGTTAGGTCCCTCTCTCCACACAGACATCAGAAAGCCCTGCAGGTAGCTCAGACAGTGATTCCATCTGCTGAATGCCAAAAAGATCAGGGCTCTGAGGAAGAGGATTTGCAGGCTGATGTCAGATAATACTGCCCATTTCCTGTTCAACACTTGATAAAGCTGTGGTACAATTGTCATCAAGTGTACAGCCTGATGATTATAAAACATTTCAAGAATCATTATGCTGGAAGGTGGACATTCTTGAAATTCCATTGGATGCTTTCCAGGAGAAATCCCATAAAGCATATATACATCTATGCCTGGGCAGTTTGCAATGCCAAAAAATTATGGCCTGCTGGAGCCAGTCAAAATCCTCAGGAAGACACGTGACACTTACATCTGGCTGACACCTACATTCAAAAGGACTGATCAACAGTATCAAGTTCCCTCATGAGGATTTGAGCAGTTCTATATGCATCCCCTTCCTGGGTCACTAGTAGTAACAGAGGGACCAAACAACAGGGACCACCAAAATCTATGCCCCATGAAAAAGAACCTTAGAAACTTGGTTTATTCAGCTGCAAAAATTATTCTTCTGCCAGTCTGATTGCCAGTTATCAGTGCTTATTGGCAAAATACAATTATTTAAATCAAGACAACTGTTTTTAAATTCATGGACAAAATTCCACAAGGCAACAGAGAGAAATTCAAGTCTCTTGTCTCAGAGGGCCGACTCATGGCACACACTTCTCTCCAGGTTGCTCTTGATGTTTTGTACACAGTGGCAAGATCCATGGCCACATCTTTTCCTCTCACATGAGGAAGTCCTCTTCGCTAAAATTGCCCTGAATACCTAAAGAAGAACAAACAGCAATAGAGAACCTGGATTTGAGGGATATGATTTGCTTAATATAAAGACTGATGAGGCCTTACGTTCATTAAAAGATTCTCAAGCAATACTGAGCTCTTTAGATGTTTACACACCTACATTGAGAATTAAGCAAGTCAGGCCACAACCATATTTGAGAGAAACCTATTACTCACAACAGAGAAGTTTCTAAGAAAAGACAGAGGACTTAGAGGAGGAGGCCATCAGCCTCCACTTTGCTGTCTGTTCATCCTGCTGCATCAACATCAAGGAAATAAATTTGACTCTTATTTGACTCTTATTGTACATCTTCTCCATTATTCTTCCATTACCTACCCACCCCTCATCCCCTCTTTGGGAACCATTAGTTTTATTTTTGTGGGGCCTGGAACCTTATCACTATAGATCAGTAATACTCAGACTGAGGCTTGCAAGCAAGTGGCTCTTTAATGTGTCTCCTGAGGCTCTTTGCAGCACATGATATTAAAACACTGTATGATTTAAATATTAACTAATCAGGATGCTTTTACTATGTTACTAACCAATTGTAGTTGATAAAATAATAATGCTTGGTCAGTCATTTTGCTGTGGGAATTATATATTATCTCCCCATCGTACTGTTTAAATATGAATATATATTGAACTATAGTAAATATAACAATGAATTTACACTACTGTGGCTTTTTTGGGTAATGGGGTCACTTATTTGTCTCCTGAACCACTGAGGTCTGAGTTTCTAGAGATCATAGAGATGGGGTATTCCATACAATTGCGGATCTCTCTGTCCCTTTTCATGTTACATCAAGAAGTGCAATCACCTCCAAGTCTCAGAGTAGTCGAAGAAGTGCCTCAAGAATATAGGGGAAGGTTACTTTCTAATTCCAAAACAAAAGTGAGACTGGCACCCTATTATGGACATGAAACACCTTCATCTGCAGATTCAAGTTCAGGGTGGTAATTGTGGTTTCTATAATTCCATCCCAAGATCTACAGGACTGGTACACAGCTCTGACCTCCAGAAGCCCTGTTTTCATATAGCAATTGATCCTGCTCATAGAAAATACCTAAGGTTCAGGTGGGCAATTCCTATTATAAATAGAGTTCTGCCCTTTGGGCTATCAACAGCACTGATGATATTTATCAAACAACTATTGGTAGTGGAAGCTTACCTGGGAAAACAGAGAGTCCAAATCTACTCCTATTGGGATGATTGGCTAATTCAAGGGACATCTCCACAACAGGTGACCGAATCTATTCACCAGATACTCCAATTTTTTTCCTTTCTAGGACTTTGCGTCCCAAAAAGAAAAGTTGGTATTACTTAGGGTTACCATATTTCAACAATCAAAAAAGAGGACGGGAGGAGCCCCGCCCTAGCCCCGCCCCTGTCCTAGCCCCGCCCCTGCCCTTCCACTCCCTCTCACTTCCTGCCCCCTCAGAACCCCCAACCCTCCCCCCCACTCCTTGTCCCCTGACTGCCCCCCAGGATTCCACCCCCTCCCTAAGCCTCCCTGCCTCTTGTCCCCTGACTGCCTCCTCCTGAGACCTTCCCCACATCCTAACTGGCCCCCTAGGACTCTACCCCCTACCTGTCCCCTGACTGCCCCAACCCTTATCCACACCCCCACCCCCTGACAGCCCCCCCCAGAACTCCTGACCCATCTAAACCCCTCTGCTCCCTGTCCCCTGACTGCCCCCTCCTGTGACCCCTGCTCCTAACTGCCCTCCAGAACCCCACCCCCTACCTAAGCCTCCTTGTTCCTTATCCCCTAACTGCCCCTTCCTAAGACCCCCCCCAACTGTCCCCCAGGACCCTACCTCCTACCTGTACCCTGACTGCCCAAAACCTTACACCCCCCAACCCCCAGACAGCCCCCCCCCCGAACTCCCTGACCCATCCAACCCTCCTCCCTGTTTCTTGACTGCCCCCCCACCCCCACCCCAGAACCTCCCTGCTGCTTCTCTGGCTCCCGGCCCCCTTACTGTGCTGCAGAGCAGCGCGCTCAACAGCGGGGGAGGGCAGCAGGGTCGGAGCTCCAGACGAGCGATCTGTGAATGCAGGGAGGGAGGGAGGGAGGGGGAGGAGGGGAGTGGTGTCAAGTTTCAGGAGAGAAGTGCAGGAAGGGCTCTGGCTCTGGCTCTGGCTGTGGGAGCCCCGGCTGCTCTGTAAGCCGTGCGCACGCTCTGCATGGGGGGGGGGGAGGAGGGGAAGTCCGGACATTGACAAATTCCCCCCGGACGCTATTTTTAACCCGAAAAAGCCGGACATGTCCGGGGGAATCCGGACGAATGGTAACCCTATATTACTATCTACCCAAAGGGTAGAATTTATGTGGACAGTGCTAAACTCTACCACAGCAAAGGCCTATCTACTTCAGGACAAATTCAACACCACAATTGGCACAATGTCATTGATTCATTATTTGTCACTTTCCATGCAGATATTGTGGAGGCTGATATTGATTTCTGCAACATGATAAATGTCTATAGCATTGGGGATCTCAAAGCACTATACGAACCCTACTTAATCTTCACAGTAGCCTATTTGTTAAATGGAGATAATGTTCACCTAATCTTGCAAGCTATTGTGAAGATTAAGTAGGGTTTGTAAAGTGCTTTGAGATCCCCAATGGAATGTGCTATAGACATTTATCATGTTGCAGAAATCAATATCAGCCTCCACAATATCTGCATGGAAAGTGACAAATAATGAAATGGCAACATTTCATATGATATTGGCAATGACCTGGTTAATACCAGAATTGTAGAAGTTGTAGGGGTTTCTTTGTTTGTTTGTTTTTTGAATCAATGAACATTCAGCTGTTCTGTGTTCAGTAAGGATCAGATGCTACAACCCTTGCTTCCACGAAATAACCCTTATTCACATAAGAAGTTCCATTGAAGTAAACTGGACTAGTCACATGAGTAAGTGCTACTTAGTGGAAGCAAGGGTTGCAGATTCTGATCCTGTATTCTGACATTGATATTAGTAAACAAATAATTTATAGTTGTTGGGGCGGGGGGAGTTTTAGAAATTGCTATTTTAAATGGCGCTGGCCTAAATTTTCAGAAGTGACTAGTGATTGTCAATGCCCAACTTGAGATGGCTTAAAGGATATAATTCTGGGATGTATTAGCAGGAGTGTTGTAAGCAAGACACAAGCTCTACTCTGTGCTGATTAGGCCTCAACTGGAGTATTGTGTCCAGTTCTGGGTGCCACATTTCAGGAAGGATGTGGACACATTGGAGAAAGTCCAGAGAAGAGTGACAAAAATGATTAAAGGACCTATGAGGAAAGATTGAAAAAAAATGTTTTTTTTTTAGGAAAAGAGAAGCCTGAGGGGGGACATGGTAACAGTTTTCAAGTACGTAAAAGATTGTTATAAGGAAGAGGGAGAAAAATTGTTTTTCTTAACCTCTGAGGATACGACAAGAAGCAATGGGCTTAAATTGCAGCAAGGAAGGTTTAGGTTGGACATTAGGAAAAGCTTCCTATTTGTCAGGGTGGTTAAGCACTGGAATAAATTGCCTAGGGAGGTTGTGGAATTTCCATCATTGGAGATTTTTAAGAGCAGGTTAGACGAACACCTGTCAGGAATGGTCTAGATAATACTTAGTCCTGCCATGGGGGCAGAGGACTGGACTAGATGACCTCTCAAGGTCCCTTCCAGTCCTATGAGTCTATGATTCTATTACTCTAATTTTCAGAAAGTGCTGAGCTTGCACACTCTGAAAATCAGGTCTTTTAAGGTGTCTTAAATTAGACACCTGAAATCATTAGTCACTCTTGCATATTTAGATATGAATACTTAAGCTTTGTTTTTTCAAGGCAGCAACTGGGGAGATAGGCATCTTTTCACTTATATAATGTTGTTAATGTTTCTCAAACTTTAATTGATTTGCGGGAAAAACATTATAGTTTCTTAATTTGTTTCCCCTAAAGCCCAAATCCAGCAAAGCACTTAAGTATATACCTAAATTTAATTATTTTATTAGTCCCATTGAAGTAAATGGGTCTTACTCCTAATCTTAAAATCAAGGGTGTGCTTAAGTGCTTTTCTGCATCAAGGTTTAAAAGGGTATCATTGAGCAACTGTTACTTGTATGTGATGGAGTGAAATCTTGTCACAAGGTAGAAAGGGGGTTTTAGATAGCTAAAAAGCGCCTTTTGCAGCCATATAGGAAAATGGAGGATCCGGGGAACTATAGACTAGTCAGCCTGACTTCGATACCTGGGAAGCTACTAGGGCAATGTATAAAACATTCAATTTGTGAGTACCTGAAGGTGAAGGGGTAATCACTAGCAGCCAGCATGGATATACCAAGAACAAATCATGCCAAACCAGCTTGATTTCCTTCTTTGACTGGGTAACTGGTTTAGTGGATAGGGGGAGTGCATTGGACATAATATACCTGGACTTCAGCAAGGCTTTTGACCCAGTCCCACATGACATTCTGATAAGTAAGCTGAAGAAATGCGGGCTTGCCGGAACTATCATTAAGTGGATACATAGTTGGTTAAACAACTGCAAACAAAGTGTAACTATTAATGGAATGATGTCAGATTGGAGGGAGGTCTCAAGTGAGATTCCACAGGGATCTGTTATGGATCTGATGGTATTTAACATCTTTATTAATTACCTGGATGCAGGAATAGAGTGCATACTGATCAAATTTGAAGACGACACAAAGCTATGGGGATTGCCAATGCTTTGGAGGATAGAGCTAAAATTCAGAGGGATCTTGATAAATTGGAGAGCTGGGCTATAAACAATAAAATGAAATTCAATAAAGACAAATGTAAGATGCTACACTTAGGGAAGAAAAAGCCAAATGAACAATACAGAATGGGGGATAACTGGCTTGGCAGCAGCACTGCTAAGAAGGATCTGGGAGTTGTGGTGGTAATACTGGTCTTCTTGGCGCTGGTTAGGCCTCAGCTAGATTACTGTGTCCAATTGTATAGAAAAGATGTGGAGAAACTGGAAAGGATCCTGAGGCAATCCAAAGATGGTTAAAGGGATGGAATGCAAGACATACAAGAAAGGCTGAAGGAACCGGGTATGTTTAGTTTGGAAAAGAGAAGATTGAGGGGAGACATGGTAGCAGTCTTCAAATACTTGAAAGGCTGCCATAAAAAAGATGGAATAAAGTTGTTTTCTCTTGCCCAAGAGGGCAAGACAAGAGGCAATGGGTTCAAACTACAGCATAGCAGATTAAGGCCTGGTCTACACTACGACTTTAATTCGGATTTATCAGCTTTAATTCGAATTTACCCTGCAACCGTCCACACAACGACGCTATTTATTTCGATGTAAAGGGCCCTTTAAATCGATTTCTGTACTCCACCCCGACGAGCGGAGTAGCGCCAAAATCGATTTTAACATTTCGAATTAGGGATAGTGTGGCCGCAATTCGATGGTATTGGCCTCCGGGAGCTATCCCACAGTGCATCATTGTGACCGCTCTGGACAGCAATCTAAACTCGGATGCACTGGCCAGGTAGACAGGAAAAGCCCCGCGAACATTTGAATTTCATTTCCTGTTTGCCCAGCGTGGAGAGCACAGGTGACCACAGATAGCTCATCAGCACAGGTAACCATGCAGGCTGATAATCGAAAAAGAGCACCAGCATGGACCGTGAGGGAGGTACTGGATCTGATCGCTGTATGGGGAGAGGATTCAGTGCTTGCAGAACTTCGTTCTAAAAGACGAAATGCAAAAACTTTTGAAAAAATCTCCAAGGGCATGATGGAGAGAGGCCACAATAGGGACTCTGAGCAGTGCCGTGTGAAAGTCAAGGAGCTCAGACAAGCCTATCAAAAAACAAAGGAGGCAAACGGTCGCTCCGGGTCAGAGCCGCGGACATGCCGCTTCTATGCCGAGCTGCATGCAATTCTAGGGGGGGCTGCCACCACTACCCCACCTGTGATCGTGGATTCTGGGTCGGGGATAGTCTCATCAGCGACGCCTGAGGATTCTGCCGATGGGGGAGAGGAGGAGGAGGAGGAGGAGGATGAGCTTGCAGAGAGCACACAGCACTCCGTTCTCCCCAACAGCCAGGATCTTTTTCTCAGCCTGACTGAAGTACCCTCCCAACCCTCCCAAGCCAGTACCCAAGACTCTGACCCCATGGAAGGGACCTCAGGTGAGTTTACCTTTTAAAATATAAAACTTGTTTTAAAAGCAAACGGTTTTTAATGATTACTTTGCCCTGAGGACTTGGGATGCATTCGCGGTCAGTTCAGCTACTGGAAAAGTCTGTTAACGTGTCTGGGGATGGAGCGGAAATCCTCCAGGGACATCTCCATGAAGCTCTCCTGGAGGTACTCCAAAAGCCTTGCCACAAGGTTTCTGGGCAGTGCATCCTTATTCCCTCCTCCATGGTAGGACACTTGACCATGCCATGCTTGCAGCAAGTAATCTGGTATCATTGCCTGACAAAGCCTGGCAGCGTATGTTCCCGGTGTTTGCTGGCATTCAAGCAACATCCGTTCTTTATCTTGTTGTGTAATCCTCAGGAGAGTGATATCACTCCTGGTAACCTGGTTGAAATACGGGAACTTAATTAAGGGGACAGAGGTGGCCGTTCCTACTGGGCTGTTTGCCTGTGGCGGAAAATAAATCCTTCCCTGCAGTTAGGCAAGCGCAGATGGGAAATTGGCCCTGAGTTTTTCGCGTTTGGCTAGCAGGGATCTTCCCTGTTACCAGCCACGCGGTGGGGGGAGGGGTACCGTGATCATCCCAGAGAATTCATGGCGGGAGGGGGGCGGCGGCGGGGGGGGGTGGTTAGTTTGGTGCCTGCAGGGATCTTCCCTGATACCAGCCACGCGGTGGGGGGGGAGGGGTACAGCGATCATCCCAGAGAATTCATGGCGAGAGGGGGGGGTGGTTAGTTTGTTTTCTGCTGCTGCTGAATGTTAACAGAAAAACCGCAGCACTCTACAGGCTATGCTTGGTATGTGGGAAAGGAGGGCGCAGAAGCTGTAAAACAATGGCTTACCATGGCCGCATGCAAGCCGAATTCTGTTGCCCAGACCTGTGATCTCTAGCAGCAAAGCCACAGGCACTCAGCATTAAGAGGCAAAATGCGACCTTGCACAGAAATCACATGTGCTATGTAATGTGAATAGTGTTGGTCACCGTGAAAGAGTATAAGCATTGTTCTGCAAAATGTAGCTTTTTAAACAAGTCTCTCTTTTTTCCCCTCCCTACAGCAGCTGCAAATTCCTCAAGCCTCCCTCCTCCATCCCGAAGGTTATCACAGATAAGGCGTCGTAAGAAGAGAACGCGAGACGAGATGTTTTCTGAAATTATGGAATCCAGCCACAGTGACAGAGTTCATCTGAATGAGTGGAAGGAAACAGTTTCAAAGTATAGGAAAGAAGCCAGTGAACGTGAGGACAGGAGGGACCAACGTGAGGACAGGAGGGACCAACGTGAGGACAGGAGGGACCAACGTGAGGAGAGGAGAGATGCTCGAGATGAGAGGTGGCGGCAGGAAGACCAGAGGAGGCAGGATGCAACTCTGGGGCTGCTGCGTGAGCAAACAGACATGCTCCGGCGTCTGGTGGAGCTTCAGGAACGGCTGCTGGAAAACAGACTGCCGCTTCAGCCCCTGTTCCACCCTCCCCCCTCCCCATGTTCCGTATCCTCCTCACCCAGACGTGTAAGAACGCGGAGGGGGAGGCTCCGTACACCTTCCCATTCCACCCCAGTAGACAGTCCAAGCAAAAGGCTGTCATTTTTTTAACCTTTTCTTTGTGGCTTTTTCCTTCCCAGCAATCCTCCTCCCAAATACCACCCGGGTTCCCTCCCTCTTTTTCTAATCTATTAATAAAGAATAAATGATTTTTAAATGATAGTGACTTTATTTGGTTTGAAAGAAAGCTGGGGGAAGGGGGAGGGTGGGTTCCTTACAGAAAATCAGTCAATAAAGGGGGCGGGTTTTCATGAAGGAGAAACAAACAGATATTTCACACTGTAGCCTGGCCAGCCATGAAACTGGTTTTTAAAGCTTCTCTGATGCACAGCGCTTCCTGGTGTGCTCTTCTAATCGCCATGGTGTCTGGCTGCGCGTAATCAGCAGCCAGGCGATTTGCCTCAGCCTCCCACCCTGCCATAAAGGTCTCCCCCTTACTTTCACAGAGATTGTGGAGCACACAGCAAGCAGAAATAACAATGGGGAGATTTCTTTGGCTGAGGTCAGAGCGAGTCAATAATGATCGCCAGTGACCTTTTAAATGGCCAAATGCACATTCTACCACCATACTGCACTTGCTTAGCCTGTAGTTAAACAGCTCCTGACTCCTGTCCAGGCTGCCTGTGTACGGCTTCATGAGCCATGGCATTAAGGGGTAGGCTGGGTCCCCAAGAATAACTATTGGCATTTCAACATCCCCAACGGTTATTTTCTGGTCCGGAAAGTAAGTCCCTTGCTGCAGCCCTTTAAACAGAGTAGTGTTCCTGAAGACGCGAGCGTCATGAACCCTTCCCGCCCAGCCAGCGTTGATGTTGGTGAAACGTCCCTTGTGATCCACAAGTGCTTGCAGCACCATTGAAAAGTACCCCTTGTGGTTTATGTATTCGGTGGCTTGGTGCTCCGGTGCCAAGATAGGGATATGGGTTCCGTCTATCGCCCCACCACAGTTAGGGAATCCCATTGCAGCAAAACCATCCACTATAGCCTGCACATTTCCCAGAGTCACTAACTTTCGTAGCAGCACCTGAGTGATTGCTTTGGCTACTTGCATCACAGCAGCCCCCACAGTAGATTTGCCCACTCCAAATTGATTCCCGACTGACTGGTAGCTGTCTGGCGTTGCAAGCTTCCACAGGGCTATCGCCACGCGCTTCTCAACTGTGAGGGCTGCTCTCATCTTGGTATTCTGGCGTTTCAGGGCAGGGGACAGCAAGTCACAAAGTTCCATGAAAGTGCCCTTATGCATGCGAAAGTTCCGCAGCCACTGGGAATCGTCCCAGACCTGCAACACTATGCGGTCCCACCAGTCTGTGCTTGTTTCCCTTGCCCAGAATCGGCGTTCCATGGATAGAATCTGCCCCATTAACAACATGATCTCCAAAGCACCGGGGCCCGTGGTTTCACAGAATTCTGTATCCGTGTCCGTGTCCATGTCCATGTCATTGTCCTCATCATGCTTGTCGCTGCGCTGCCGCCGCCGCTGCCTCCTCGCCTCGTTTTTCTGGTCCTGGCTGAGCATAAACTCCACGAGAACGCGCGAGGTGTTTACAATGTTCATGACTGCTGTCTTGAGCTCAGCGGGCTCCATGCTTGCCGTGGTATGGAGTCTGCAGTGTTCACCCACCCAGGAAAAAAGGCGCGAAAATGGTTGTCTGCCGTCCGTTGCTTTCATGCAGGGAGGGAGGGAGGGAGGAGGGAGGGAGGAGGTGAGGCTGTACCCAGAACCACCTGCGACAATGTTTTTTGTCCCATCAGGCACTGGGATCTTAACCCACAATCCCAATGGGCGCGGGAGACTGCAGGAACTATGGGATAGCTATGGGATAGCTACCCACAGTGCAACGGTGCAGAAATCGACGCTAGCCCCGGTACTTGGACGCACACCACCGAATTAATGTGCTTAGTGTGGCCGCATACATTTCGACTTTATACAACCTGTTTTTCAAATCCGAATTATATAAATTCGGATTAATCCCGTAGTGTAGACATACCTTAGATTAAATCTCAGGAAAAACTTCCTAACTGTAAGAACAATAGGAGAATGGAACAGACAGCCTAGGGAGGTTGTGGAAGCTCCTGCACTGGAAGTTTTCAAAAGGAGGATGGATAGCCATCTATCTTGAATGGTTTAGGCACAACAAGTCCTGCATCTTGACAGGGGGTTAGACTAGATGACCCTTGCTGTCCCTTCTAACAGATATGATTCTATGCTAGGGACACAGATTGATGCAACATCATACCCTGATGCAAGGGGGTGCTCAAATAGTATAAATTGCCATGTTTGCAGAATGATAGTACCAGTTCACTGAATATTTGCAAGCATCACTATTTTTAAACAAACATTAGATAGAAAATATGATTTATAGTTTCACAAAAAAGGATAGTGTTCCAGTTACAGATTTATGATGTCATAATTAATACCTATTTTGTCTTTAAATCTTTCTGACGCATATTCAAAATCCCTTTTCGTTTATCATTTGAGCTAATTATAAAGACCTGATCACTCCTCTTTGAAAAATAATCTCCTAACAGTTTATCAAACCATGTTAAGTGATTGCAGAGTTCATATCTCATTTAGGTAATAATTAACTAGGTGCATGAAAGGTACAATATTTCTAATTCTACTTTATGAATACAACTCAGACTATTTTGCCATAGTTAGTCACAGAAGTTATTGAGTTTAAAGAAAAAGATTTTTGCAAATTTGTCCTTCATACTGTGCCATTCAGATGCACGAATAATTCTTTATTCTTTAAAGATATTTTCAAGTCAAATATTTAAACAGTACTAAGGTCTCCAGGCTCCTTAACGCTTAATTATTTTCCAAATTATTTGAATTTTATAATTCAATATGTTGCTGAAGAAAAGTGATAATTTGATGGAGACTGGATAGGTTTTTATTTAACCTGGTAATGGGGAAGAGGTTAGACATAGATATGTGGGGTATATCTGCACAGCCCACAGAAGCAAGCCTGGGTCAATAGATTCATGCTAGCTAACACTTTAGACATACAGGTCTGTCGCATCTTACGCACATTTAACATGCGCGATTTCAGCTTTACACGGTCGGCAAAAAAACAAAAAAGAAAAGAGAAAAATAACAATTTTAATACTGTACCTGTAGTGCAGGCGATTCTGCCTGCCATTGAACTCAATGTAATTTTGACTAGACGCGGTTTTCGCTTTACACGCTAACCGCGGAACGGAACCCCCGCGTAAGATGAGACTCGCCTGTAGCTATGTAGACAACACTTTGAAGTTGTGGCTCGGGCTGAAGCTCAGGCTCTGAAGTGTAGGGTGGTCTTCAGAGCCCAAGCTCCAGCCCGAGCCACAACTTGAAAGTGCTGACTACCCAGCTAGTTTTACAGCGCTAGCATGAGCCTTGCTAGCCCAAGTCTGTTGACTGGGCTGGAATGTTTGCTTCTGTGGGCTGTGTAGACGTACACTCACTGTATTTAAAACATCAACACATGCACCTGTTAGGCTGTAGTTTCAAAACAAGAAATGAACGGAATGCTAAATATATAAGATTATAATTAGGAGTATGATTAACAACCATAAACACTCAGGGAAATATTAGAAAAAAAAAAAAGATTTGATACAAAATTGTGGATAGCAGATTTAAATCGTTCCCTGAAACAACTTATAGGGTGTGAAGCTTTAAGGAGTGAAGGAATGCTGCTTGTATTGTCTAATGCACCATTTCTATTCAAAATGTTAACACCAGAAATGTAAACCTGATTAAAAATAAAGTCAATTAATTGTATTGAACACATCTATATCAACTTATTTCTTAATTAAAAAGGAAATCTACTGCTTAAGACTAAATCTCCATCATCACAATATAAAACAGACTCCTGGGGTCGCAGTAAAGGAGCTTATTCAATATTTATGTATGGGCAGACCTTTATGCTATGTTAGATTGTGTGTTTTGATTTATCAGATGGGCATCTATAGAGATTTTTATACATTTGAAGAAATAAATAATTAGTACTGCAGAACATAACAAATGTTCACTACTGACTAAGAGTGATTAAGAATTATTGCATTTTGTGAATTAGCAACATAAGAAAACAAGCACAATGAAAAAAGCAAGGATAACATATCACAATGAATTTTGTTTCTTTGACTAGTTTAAATTTCTTATACTACCTAGTAAATATTTTGTTTTTTTATTAATAGCCTTTAACAATAACATCAATTAGATTACATAATAGAAACCAAATTTTACATAATATTCCTGGAAGTTCCAAAATGCATAAAAATATAGGCACGTCCACTAAATGAACATCAACTAGAAAAGGGAAGAGTTTTTTTTTTTTTAAATGATCTATCAAATGATTGGCATTTCCACTAAATAACTGACTACGAGTAACAATAATCTGGCATTTCCAAACAACCACAGGTAAGAAAAATATTATACATCTAATACTTAAGTTAGAAGAAGTTGTCTAGATTTGAAAAACAGATAATGCCCCAAAACCTGATCTTCTGAAGTGGTAAAATATCATCTTTGAATCTAAATTTTTTTAGATGGTAATAAATAAAAAGTAGTCTATAAAAAAAAATACCACAATTTGATTTAAATTATTTCATATCCTTGGATGGGCTTGTTTGTTGGAAAAGTTTGGGAAACCTACCAGTATGTATTTTATGATCCACATTGTAAAACCTGTTCTCCTACCCCATTTTGGTAAATATCCAAACCAGCTTGCCTAATATTGGGCTCTTAAATCCTTATTTTGGCATGCTTTATTTGCCTCTTAAAATCAACTCAAACTCAGCCTTCTAACAGCAGCTACTTTTATATTTGAAAGCCTCTGAAAGTTTTATAGTCTACTGTGAATAAAAATCAAATTTTTAAATAAAAAAAAATCACATTTAAAATGTTTTTAATTAAATGCATTTTTCTTTTTAAAAATACACTTGTTTAAAATTAAATTTGAAATTATGAAAATCCATTTTAAGAACAAAATGTATTATAATATATCTAAATTATTTAAATTAATTTTAATAATGCTTCATCTATGAGCCCTCCTCAAATTTTAATGTGTTAAAGGGTGCTGCTTTTTTAAATTATATGCAGAATAAGATGGAAAAAATCTTTAACACCTGAGGTTCACTTAAACATTATAAATATGTCACAATGTCATGTAATACATGAAGCAAGTAGCTATATTATTTTTAACTTTACAGTGGATCGAATGCTGACATTTGCATTTTTCCAAATATAAGTACTTTCAGTCTATATTGTGTAGAAAAGCTTTTGCCTTAATTACTTTTGGTTTCAATTTAACTAGCTGGTGCAAAGAGAATATATTCTTCATTTGGACTAGTTCATTCAAAGTTGAGAAACCAGATGGAAGCTGAAAAATCAGGAAAGCTCGTTTTCCTCTGCCAATCTGTGAATAAAAGCCAAGTGGGAAAGGATGAGATCTACCAATTATAAAAACTGGAAAAACATGGGGCCAGATTTCCAAAGTTATTTAGGAACCTAAAAATTCAGATAGGTGCCTAGTGGGCTTTTCATTAGTGCCTAAGCAGATTAGGTGTCTAACTTCCATTGATTTCAATGAGAGTTAGGCATGAAATTTGTTTTAAGATTAGGGTTAGCTAGAAGAAGTACAAAATTTAGTGCAAAGGCAACATTTGGTTGCAAATCAATATGTTTTAGTGGCTAGACCAACCAATGAGAATGAACCTTACTTTAGGAACATAACTAAAAAATCAATTATTTAAATCAAGGTTTTATACTTGCTGATTTAAATCATGATTAAAATTGGTGATTTTAAATCACTTTTATTTAAATTAATCTACCCTACGTTCTGACAAAGATACTGGGCTTTGAAATACTTAAAAGTAGCTGAAAATCCCAGATCCAACCTATCTCCTTTCCTCTTCTTCCCTTCCCAGTTCCTACAGCCTTCTGGGCTTGTCTGTGCTTAAAATGCTGTAGCACTTCAGTATAGATACTACCCATGTGACGGGAGGGGTTCTGCTGTCAGTGTAGGTAATCCACCTCCCTGAGAGGTGGTAGTTAGCTTGATGAAGGAATTCTTCCGTTGACCTAGCACTGTCTACACAAGGACTTACACCACTGACTGATGTAGTTAAACTGACCTAATTTTCTAGTGTAGACCAGGCCTAAGAGACGACACATTCAAAGTGAGGATCACTCTCAAGCATACTCAACAGCTCACTTCACCCCAATTCTACCCCTTCTCTCACCCACACATTACAGTATTTCTGGCATCAGCGAAGTTCAACTCAATAGGGAATTTCCCCCACTCTGAATAACCATGAATCACCATTTCTGTTGCTCTGTTGTGCCTATTCTCTTCCTATGTGAGGCAGCTCAGTTCTTTGCTCCATTCTCAGTGAACCCCTCTGGCTACACTCGCCTATGTTTGGCAGTTCAATGTTGTTGTGCCTAATGTCCACAACTCTTCCTAGCCTCTGCTATGGTACTTGTCCCGCAGGCAAATCTAACACTTCTGCACTTTTGCCTTACAATTTGTCTAGATAACTGTTCTACTTGTTCTGGGCAGTAGGGCTTCTCCCAGCCTGGACAGCACACAAAAGGTGAGGGGGGGGAGGGATGGGTTTTGGTGTGGAGGACCTGCTACTATTTAGACCAGGGGTGGGCAAACTACGGCCCGCAGGCCTGATCTGGCCCCTCAGAGCTTTGGATCTGGCCTGTGGTATTACCCCCCCATGGCGCCACAGGCCCGGTGCCGCTCTCAGAAGTGGCCCCTGGGCAGGGGGGCAGAGGGCTCTGCGTGCATTGCCTTTGCCTCCAGGCACCACCCCCCACAGCTCCCATTGGCCGGGAATGGGGAACAGCAGCCAATTGGAGCTTCAGGGGAGGTACCTGGAGCCGCAGTAAGGGCTGCACATGCAGAGCCCTCCGCCCCTCCTCCCCCAGGGGCCGCAGCACTTCCATAAGCGGCACGGGGCCGGGGACAGGGGCAGGCAGGCAGGCAGGGAGCCTGCCCTGGCCCCGGTGCACGCTGCTGTCACCCCAGAGCCACTTTAGGTAAGCGGCGCCTGGCCGGAGCTCGAACCCTTCCTGCACCCACCCCCCAACTCCCTGCCCTAAGCCCCCTACCTGCACCCCACACCCCTCCTGCACCCCAACCCCCTGCCCTGAGCCCCCTGCTGTACCCTGCACCCCTGCTGCACCCCAACCCCTGCCCTGAGCCCCCTCCCACAGTCTGCAACCCTGCCCTGAGCCCCCTCCTGCACTCCACACCCCTCCTGCACCCCAACCCCCTTCCCTGAGCCCCCTCATATACCCCACACCCCTCCTCTGCCCCAATCCCTTGCCCTGAGCCCCTTCCTGCACACTAAACCCCCTCCCACATCCCACATTCCCTTCCGCACCCCAACCCCCTGCCCCGGCCCTGCATACAATTTCCCCACCCAGATGTGGCCCTTGGTCCAAAAAGTTTGCCCACCCCTGTTTAGACCATCCTGAGGGATACGTTAAGGGTTTATTTTCTACTTCAGCCTCAGGGCTTCAGTAGTGTCCTTGGGGCATATCTGAAACCAATCTGCAGACTATGGGGAGGAGTCCTTCCCCAGGCTTACCTGTCATGCTATCTAACCCACTACTCAGGCAACATGTTGGGCTGAAGATTTGGATCTAAGAATAACATTAAACACTCAAAAAAAGAAATGCCGAATTAAGGTTGCATGTAATTTAACTTAGTTGATTTTTAAGTGATTCCTATTTGCTCTTTTTGAATGTCAATATTATTTATTCTATTCATAGCATATTGGTCTTCTGTTCTAACTAGTGTTCTGTTAAATTACAATTCCTGTGCCATAGTTAGAATTACTATAAACATATATTAACTATTTGCATGATACTTCCATGACTGATAACAATCATGAGACCCGCTTAAACAATAATGACTGAGGTGGAGAGCATTTCTTGGGGATTAAATAAGCAGTTAGAAAAGGTTTAATGCTAAGAGCCATTATCCTCGGTCATTACATTATGATATTTTGGTGATCACCCAGACTAGTAAGGGGTTCTGTCAGCTGCTGCCTCGTAACCTGGGGTGCTGTTATGCTGTGCAGCTTTGGTTCAGAGCCCTGACCCCTGTAGCCAACCCACAAGCACAAGGTCTCATCCTGACTTCCACCAGCCTAGTTACCCCTTGCAGGGTAACACCAATAGCCCTTCCAGTCCTGAGTCTCCCCAAATCCATCCATCCTGAGTTGTTAAGTACCAGACACTCAGACTTTCCCCCTCTGGTTCATCACCCCCGAAGACATGAAACCAGTCTCCCAGTCACCAGTTTACTTTTGCACCCACATTCCAGACAGTTTGCACACCAAAGACCTGCTTGGGGTAAGGTGAAACTTCAGGCTTTACACTTTCAAATTAAATAAACTCCTTTTTCTGATTCAAATAACCTGAACAGTTTCCCAATGTACCCCCTATCCTAGAGGGGATCCAGCATTTCATGGACAGCACCCACCAAGTGATTGTCCCTCAGTTTCTGGATGAAAACTTCAGTTTCAAAACTCCTTTTTAAAAGGCTCCCCGCATTTCACTCCCCCCGCCATTCTCTCTCTCTCTCTCTCTCTCTCTCTCTCTCTCCTGGTATGGTGACTCATAGTTATTCAGAGTGGGGAAAATTCCCTCCTGCGTTGATAGCTGGGATGTATCAGTGTTTTCCCATTAAACAAATGGCCCATTATTTGTCTTTTCCTGGGTTCTACAATGCTAGGTGCTTGGAGCTAGTCTCCTGTGGTTGGGGAGGCAGCCCTTCCCTCTGATTCCTCACCATCCTGCTGTGAAGCGGAGCTGAATATTGCAGCACAAATTAGGAGCAAGCTTTTATATATACATAAATTCATTACCACAGTCTGTATACTTAACTCATAATGACTGTGAAGTTCAGAATGTTACAAGCTTTCATAAAAGACCTTAATATATTTTTATAGCACAGTAACATTGTATACTTTTATTCTTTTGGGGTCAAACTCCCTGTTCTCCTCTTGGGGGTGTCTTGACCCTGATTTGTCACAGTGTTGCTATTATAAGTTTGAAAAACATAGTCGTGTGTTTTTTTTAATGAGTGTTCCTTTTTCAGTTGGTATTAACAGGGCCTTGCTAAAGAATTAATGCCTTGTACATTAGCCAGAGTGCTTGAACCATTTATCAGCATTCCATCCAGCTTATAAACATAAGTAATTGCAGTTGTGGAACATTTATGAGAATAAGTTTGGGATCAGTCCAGGGATATGGTCCTGTCAAGGTTATTAAATTATATTTCAACAAAAGAATTATAAACAGTTGTGCCTACAGTAGAAAGTGATTCAAAATCAAATGTTAGCATCTTAAAATAAGTGTTTAAGACTGATTTAGATACCTATTTTACCATAAGAATTATCCACATAGGGGAATGGAAACTGTGTCTTACTGGCTAAGTTTCTGTGGAATTTTCCAGTTGGGAGCAGCAACTATGCACTTATGAATGAACTGGAGCTCCCCCCATAAACCACAGATCCTCCCCAAGTTCACTAAAGGTGAAAAGCTTCCACCATGAGGTTCCTTGTCACTAAAGGTATGGCACATTCTCCAACTCACCAGTTCACTGCAGCCCCCTGTTCTGTGCCATCGTACTTCCATTCAGCGTGTGGCCCCTCCTTTTGATGGGACATTCTTATTATTGGGTGGCAAGGGAAAACACGGAACACACTGTAAAAGTGGCACTACTCGTTTCTGATCATGCAACCAGAGATACCTGAGTGTAAGTGCCTCTCCACTTGCAGAAGCAGAGTGAAGCAGGAGAGCCTTAACTACTTTAAAACTTTGTTTTCAAAGGTTGGCCTGAGAGTAGTTTAATGAGCTCACTGAGGTTATCTGGTAGAGATACGAGTCAGACGTTCTCAATTATTTATTTGTAAAACTACATCAGTTTGTATCATGTGATAGAGTAGGGGTTGAATCAGGACTTCCGATTATGTTCCTGACTCTGCACATGATCTTGAATGTGACACTAAAATTATGTGCCTTACTCTCCCTGTGTGTAAAATATTTGCTGACAGAACCTCACAGAAGTGGCGTGTAATTTAATGTTTCTAAAGATTTTGAAATCTTGGTATGAATGACTCTAAAGTATAAATGCAAAGGATTGTGATTATTACAGCAAATGACAGTCGATTAGGTATACTCTCGCATTGTCTGTATCAGAAATGTTAATATTCTTGATATTGGGAGCTCTCACTATACACTGTAAAATAAGTCTTAAACTGCACTCAGGACACCTAATTTTGGATAACCACTTGGTCAGAAAGGGATAACCTTTCTGTGTTTTCTTAAATTCGTTTTATTTGTCTTCTTAAGACACAGGTACATGTGCTTGCCCCTCCTGTTGAAAGTAGGTCCAAAAGTTTAACTCTGAGATCCTTACTTCTCCTTATTTAAGGAGAGACAAGAACTAAGATCTCTTTTTTTCCTGCTCTCTTCTGTTGTAGCCTTGCCTACTCCCTCCCTCCCACCAAGTTGTCAGAACCTCCTACTCATCCGCACGTGCATTACAGAGCTCCTCTTCTTGCCGCAACCCTGGCAACTTCTACATCATTGGATAACTGTTTTCTGTTTCTTCCCATGATGACAGTGACACCAACACTATGAGGAGATGTGGCAAGGCTCAGATGCTGCCAAGCGAAGGAGGAAGTGGTTCCCAACTAGGAGGTACCTCAGCCTTCCTCCCTGGCCACAGGCCCTTTCTCATCCCCAGCACAGTAGTTCCTATATAACATTTTAAAACCACTGGAAACTGGCTAGATGCCTGTCAGGTTAACTGAGTTGGACCAATATGTGAACATTTGTATGATACAGTTATGTGGTCATGGTAAGACATAATGTGTACTGTAGTTGTACGTATAGTTATATTTTGGACTTCCTCCTGTAATTGTGCTGCATTTGGAAGCACAATTGAAGTCAAGCAGAGTTATATGGGTTTTTTTTTTGGGGGGGGGGGGGGAGAATAATGGCAAGAAACAAGTGACTCTGCCTTTACCCTTCTTTGTCCCTAATATCCCTCCGACTGACAAACATGCCTGGGTTTAGTGTCAAATCAATTACTTGTTATTACAAATCATGTAGCCTCATAGACTAAAATGCATCCCCTAACTCAATGAGCTGGCCATAAAATCTAACTCAGACAAGACAGGACATGAGACAACAGTTCAGGTAAGAGAAAGTTTGGAGATTATTGAATAGGGAGGATTCCTGGAAGAACTATGGTTGAAAGGAAATTGAAAGCAAGACAGGAAGCTTGACCACCAGGAAATGGGAAGCTGATCTAAGCATGGACACACCATGAGTGAAGGTGCAGTGCTGAGTTAGTGGGGATTTAGAGTGTAGTAAGGGGAGAGGATTGTTAGGAGAATAGGGAGTCCGGGAAACCATAGGAAAAATGTGAGAAGAGATTGATTTATTTCAGTAATATAATCCCTTTTTTAAAAATCCTGGATCGAGTTTCGAAGATGTCATTCAGTGTCCAGTAGCTGCATCTTGCTCTTCTGCCTTAACATTTGAAAAGGCTGGAACTTTCTTTGATAAGCTGATCAAGAAGTGCAACAAAATGAAACCAACTTTGATTTATTAACTGAAGCCTTCAAGATTTGAATAAATAGAAAGGAAAGTCTTTCTTTACTGAGTCTTTTCCTCCTCCGATCAAAAATTAAGTCTTTAAATTAGTGTTCAGTCTTAAAATCAACTTCAGTTTTAAAATCAAAGAAATGGTTATGATCTTTGGTTTGTGTCTTTATAATCTGAGTTGCAATAAAATAATTACCTTAATTGTCAACATTTATCAAACTTTTGTAATGATATGAATTCTCGTTGGATTTTTTTTAAAATTATCCTTCCTCCCAGTGGTGTTCTAGCATAGTAAGTGTGTGCCCCCAATGAATCTTGAGTTGGTGATCTGTAGTAGTTAGGATTGTACCGCAGTTTCTGGAGAATCTTCATGAAGAAACTATTGCCTTTTGTCTTTAGAAGACCAGAACCATATCTTGAATCCATCTGCTTTTCCAAAATCATGCAAGGCACCAACAGCATGAGAATCCTAGGTTCCACATGTATCAAGTCATTTTGTGGAGGAAAACAGACTAGCAGAACAAGCTCCAAAGCCATGCAGTATCTGTGCTAACAGATCTAAGCACAGTGAGCTCTTTGGGCTCAGTTCACCTTTGCCTTCTCTTTGTCATTTACATTATATTACATTACATTTACATTAGATATAGCATCACTGTGGTCTTTTTGTTTGGATGTTCATTTTTAAGTATTCTAAAGTTAGTGACAATCCACTTAGATAACTATAATATTGGGATCCTTTGAAATGCAAAATCTGTGAAATTCTGTACACCAGCCAATAAAGCATGGAAATATGGTAACAGTCAAAATGATTTATGCAGTTTGAAAACAATGTTATAGTTTCTAGGCATAGTTTTAACTATCTTCTGTGTCCATCACAGTAGTTTGAAGTAGCTGCTAAAGTAAGAACAATGTTTGTGCTATGAATTTTTTTTTTAACAAATGGGAACAAAGTTCTAACAATACAGAGAAAACAGTCAGTACTGAATATATTACTTCATTAGTATTAATTGTCATCTATAAATTGCTGCTTTAGAGTGTCAGATCATTTTTATTTTTCTTATCAGTGTTGTGACATTTCATTTTCAAGTAATGGTATTTTTTCGTTAGAGGCATAATAGGCAGAGAACAGTGTTAATGAAGCATGTTGTACATAAGAAGAGTTTGATAATGTTTTTACAGGGAAAACCCTGAAGCCAGTTTTATAAGCTCCACTTAATTAATAACATCATAAAATCATTAGCTTTCCCTTCTTTACTTTTCCCAGAAGGCTTTCATTAAAAACTTCATTTTTTTTATTTTTAAGATAGAAGTCAAAATATATTTCTTCAAGATCTCTATAGTGCAGAAAAATTATTACTTGTATGACTTTAATCAATGTCCGGCTGGATTGTGAGAAGCAAAGATATGGTACAAGATAAATTAATAGAAAGACAAATTGGAAACCTCACTGAAGTATTTTAGAGGTGAATCAGTGTTCCTAAAAAGGAGAACTTACTCTGTCCATTCCAGCAGGAAAAGTAGAGTTTTGATCCCAGTAAAGTAAAAGGGGAATTTAAATTTTAGTGGCTCAATAGATTTTGTAATTTCAAGGCATACCTTCTTGTTTTATTTAACAGTAAGCCTCGGTTTACTCAGATCAGCCACCATTTAGAGAAGGACAGGAGGCCGTCAATTAAGCACTGTGCAGACTTTTTAATTGAGCCTTCTTTCCCTGTTTCCTGTTGTTTTGATGCATGGCACGTGTGTATTAAACTTGTGTAGCTATTAGTCTTCTGTGATACCATATTGTATTTGGATGCTCAGAATAGTGAAACCTTTTTAAGATATAAACAATAAAAATTTAAATACAGGAGAAAATAAAAAAAATTAATGTCAGTAGCAATGCGTTTCAGATTAAAGTTAATTAAACATAATCAAATGCAAATTAACTCAGAATAAGTTAATCTTGTCATTATGGGCAAAATTCTGATACCCAGACTCCCATTGAGTAGTAAGTATCTTACTGTTGAAGTTCTACTGACATCAGTGGAACACTTGCAAATTAAGGTATCACTCAATGGAAGAGTTTTGGACTGTCACCCTATATCATTTTCATATTGATCTTTCTCAGTACACAAGAAATATTTTACATTGTCCAATTTTAGCAAAGCACTGAAGCATATTGACTTCAAATTCTATGGCCTGCACTGGTTTAGTCTGGAAAGCCATGATGGTCCGCTCTGTGCTAGGAGTCAGGGCCGTCCTTACCCATACGCAAAGTATGCAGCTGCGTAGGGCACTAGGAAACTTGGGGCACCAAATTTCCTGGTGCTCTGTGCAGCTGCGTACTGCTCTAGCCTCTGCCCCGCCTCTTCCCCAGGCTTCCCACCCCCTACTCCACCCCAGCCCTGCCCCTGCTCCGCCCCTGCCCTGCCCCCACTCCACCCCTTCCCCAAAGCCCCTGCCCTGCTCTGCCTCTGCTCCACCCCAGCCCTGCCCCTGCTCTGCCCAGCCCCGCCCCTGAGGACTGCAGCAGGGCCGGGCCTGCACTCACCGGCGGCAGAAAGTGCAGGGACCCGGCCCCAGCTGCGCCGCTGGTGAGTGCTGGGGGGTGGTTCCCTCCTTCCCCCCAAGCCAGCTCCCCTCCCCCCCGGAGACCTGGAGCCAGCCCCCACACCCCCCGCGAAGGCCTGGGGCCCCACACACACACACCCTCAGGGGGGCTGCCTAGGGTCCCAGAATAGCTATGGACGTCCCTGCTAGGAGTCTATAAATTTGTAAGGCCCCCTGTTCATTCCCTTTCTTCATGTGCCATGGAGAAAACAGGAAGCTTTGCATTGCTCTCACCATGCTCATAACACTTGCAACTCTGCAGTTTGAAAATTATGATAAAATCTCATGCTTCAGGGCTTCAGCCAGTTGCCTGCAGCAGTCAGGAAGCGATCCTACTCCTCCTTTCTTTTCCCCCACCCCCAATGCACAACTGGCCAGAAGTATTCTTGTTTGTTTGTTTTTGTCTCCTTTCTCTGAAAGATCAGGGATTAGCCACAGCTGGAGATGGGACAGCTCTGCAGTTGCACAGAGAATCCTTTTTCTTAGCATATGTCTACACTACAATTAGACATGTGCAGGGCCGGATTAAGGTTATGAGGGGCCTAAGGCTAATGGGAGGGAAGGGCTAAGTATGAATGACATATTGCAAAAAAAATTATGAAGTCATCAAACATTTATCTACATACATATTTATTTATGTAAAATTAACAAGTTTATTCTACTCTCTCACTAACCCTCTCACTACACTCAATTCTTCAAACAGATACTTCTGAGTAAGAGTTAGCACGAGGGATGCTACGCTGTCCTTCTCTTTGGGCTCCTTCCTCCTAGGTAGTGGAGTGCTCATCTGTATGAGGATGAACACTGCAACATTCCCCATCCTGCTCACCTCTTTCAGCCTTGTGCTTCTACCCTCAGCTCTCCACATGGCACAGTGCAAAGCCAAGCCCTGCAGGTGTTTTCCCCAAGCTATGAACTCTACACCACATATCTTATCTCACTCTGACTGCAGTCTGGGAGGCAGACAGTTTTATTATGTAAAAGAAAACCACTCAGGTGTAAAATCCACTGAAGTAGAGGAAATAGTATTGGGAAAATTACATTGGGTGGCATGGTATTTTGAGCTGTCTTGCTCTAAAAGCTTCCTCCCAGCGTTGCACTGGCTGAGGACAATGAATTTGTGGGATGATACCCAGTTTGTGTAGTTAATCTACAGTGTTTCATCACATCAGGCCATTCTGTCACTAAGCTGTTCCACAATTAGAATCATGGAACAGAATCATAGGACTGGAAGGGACCTCGAGAGGTCATCTAGTTCGGTCCCCTGCACTCATGGCAGGACTAAGTATTATCTATTCTAGAATGTGTTATCAGTAGCTCTGACATGAGTTTTTTTAAGCATGAGTTCTGTGTGCACCATCTCCCTACGGTTTGCATTTGTTTGTTTTAAGCTTTCTGTAAGAAAAAGGTAACAGCTAGAAGTGACACTGATCGTCAGATGGTTGCCCAGTCATAATATTTAGCACTTCTGTACTATGTTAGCTCTTCAAAATCACTGTACAAACATTAAACAAACTTAATCTAAAGCCTTTCAGCTTTTGAATGACTAGGGGTTGACAAAACAGAGCTATTCCCTGTTGTGTTCTCTGCCCCTCTGAACAAAAAGACGTCATTGAAAATCAGCATCTTAAAAGAACCATTAAGGATCTTTCAAACGAGCAGTCCAACCAAGGCTACTGTAGTGACACCCTTACTACGGCCTTGGCTACACTGGCAATTCACAGCGCTGCACTTGCTGCGCTCAGGGGTGTGAAAAAACACCCCCCCCCCCCGAGCACAGCGAGTGCAGCGCTGTAAAGCGCCAGTGTAATCAGCGCCTGCAGCACTACACGCTCTCTCGCAGCGCTGCAAGCTACTCCCCTCGGAGAGGTGGAGTACTTGCAGCGCTTAAGGCTGGTGTAGAATGAAGGGAGAGCTTCCTATTTCATTTGCATGTGTAAATCAAGCAGACCTTGCTTATTTTTTTTCCTTAAAGTGCTCAGAGTTTAGGGGAGGAAAGTGAATGAGATTCTGCTTATACCAGGTGTGGAAAAGCAGAAGGGACCAAAATCTATTCTTGTGCAAAAATCTGTTCACCCTGAAGTCAATAAGGCTACAAAGGTGTAACTGTCAGTAGGAATTGGCCTGTGTTCTCATTCCCTTCTCGAATCACACACATTCCATGCTTACATACTATTTTCTACTTGGGAAAGAAGATAGTTTGAGTTGGGGCAGAAAAATGAGGACTATCTTAAGGTTTACATTTTTTGAATGAAACTCAAAAGAAATCAAATGCCAGGTACTATTATGATGGATTGAACCGCTAGAGAACCAGCAAATGGACAGAACCTGCCTTTAGCCTACTCAGCCAGTCTTTTTATCATAGTCTGCTCAGAAATGGATTTAAAATCCTTTGGGGAGAGGGGATGGAGAAACCTGTAACATTGTGTGTTGAGCTTCCTCCAGTGCTTTTGCAACCACTTAAAAATACAAAGATATATTGGCATGTGGAACTAGGCTGAGCATAAGGAAAGAACTTGATTGCCTGTGCAGTACAGAAAAATACATCAAAGAAAAAAATGGATTTCTTTGATTTTTAGTACAGTTCAATACAGTATTGAACACATTGCATCATAAATCTGAAGCCCCTCAATGGAAGATACTGTAAAAGTTAAAGTACTGGTATCCAGAATGGGATGTTTTGTTTTTCCTACAAATGTGTGGGAATTCGTTCCTTATACATAGGAGGGGCAGTAGTTCGGTCTGGAGCTGGATCGAGTGTGTGCAGGTTCTGTGCAAGCTTCCCACCCTACCGCTCTGGTACTGTCTCTTTCCCGCACCACCCCCTTGCCCCACAGGCACTCACCAGTTGTCCAGAAACAGGACCCAGCACACATAGAAGATGACAGTGATGGGCACTAGGACCCAGGAGCCAGCATCCTGGAGCTGCCTGCTAGCCTCATCGGAGGAGAGGGACAAAGGAAGCTTCTTCCCTCCCTGACAGCTAAGCAGAGCTCTGGAGAAATCGTGGGTAGGGATAATGCCTGCTCAAACTATACCCACGGCTGGCACAGGTTCCCGTGGTAAGCAGATTTTTAGAGTCCAGTCACCAGTGTTAACCGGATACCTGGCAGTGTGTTCCTGCAGCAAGGGGAGATGCAGATGGGAGGGAGCGAAAGCAACAGGCTGCCGGCTGAGCTCCTTCCAAGCCACAGGGGGCTGCTTTGCACTCCAACAGGGCTGCGTGAGCAAGCTTGCTCCCCCTCACCCGGCCCCGGCTGTGCCCCCTACCTGACCAGTAGGGCCTAAAACTAGGACAGCCTAAGGTTCTAGCCTTACTAGCCTAATGGTTAATCCGGCCCTGGACACGCACGGCTGTCCCTTGCTAGCTTGTTCGAGCTAAGGGGCTGTTTAATTGCGATAAAGAGGTTCGGACTTGGCTGCAGCCTGAGCTCTGGGACCCTCCCACCTCAACTTCTTGGACACCACTATCAGTTTCAACAATGGAACCCTACAGACAACTATATACAAGTAATCCATGGATCACCACATCTACCTTCACAAATCCAGTAACCACACAAGACACACCAAGAAATCTGCTATCTACAGCCAGGTTCTAAGACCACACTCAGTAGATTATAAGCTTTGTAATGATACCTTACAAGAGACCTTGTGCATGAAGCATATTCCAATTAAATTATATTCACACTCATTAGCATATTTTCATAAAATCATATGGATGCAATGTCACAGAAGGGATCCTGGTGTTGTTTACTTAAAAGGTTGGATCTCAGTGAGAAAACTATCCCAATCATTATAGCTGACTGTTGTGTCCTGCAGACACTTCTTACCAGTACACCATACCGGCCCACTTTCACCTCTTAGAACAGGCCTTAGAGAATGCTGGTCTGTGTATAAAATCCACACCACTCAGAGACACAGTTCTACTAACCTACCCCCAGGTGTACACAGCACTAAGTCGACAGAAGGATTCTGTCTAGCTACCACCTGTCAGGGAGGTGGATTATCTACACTGACAATGGCTACATTGAAGTGCAAAGTACACTTAGGAAGTTAAAAATCAACGCACAACTACAAAATGGGGAATAATTGGATAAGCAGTGGTATTGCTGAAAAGGATCTGGAGGTTACAGTGGATCACAAGCTGAATAAGAGCCAATATGTGATGCAGTTGCATAAAAGGCTAGTATCATTGTGAACTGTATTAACAGAGTGTCATATGTAAGACACATAAGGTAATTGTTCCACTCTACTCAGCACTGGTGAGGACTCAGCTGGAATAGTGTGTCCAGTTTTGAGCACCACGCTTTAAGAAAGACAAATTGGAGAAAGTCCAGAGGAAAGCAACAAAAATGATAAAAGGCTTTGAAAACATGGCCAAGGAAAAGTTGAAAGAACTGGACATGTTTAGTCTTAAGAAAAGACTGCTAACACTATTATCAAAAGGATGGTAATCAATTTTTCTGCATGTCCATTGAGTTTAGGACAAGAAGTAATGAGTTTAATCTGCAGCAAGGGAGATTTATGCTAGATATTGGTGAAAGCTTTCCAACTGTAAGGATAATTAAGTACTGAAATAAGTTATCAATGGAAGTTGTGGAATCTCCACCAGTGGAGGCTTTTAAGAACAGGTTAGACAAACATCTATCAGGTAGTCTCGATATACTTGGTCCTGTGTAGTGGGGGGATGGACTAGATGATCTCTCTAGGTCGCTTCCAGCCTTACATTTCTATGAGTCTATGAAATGGGAATGATAAGGAATTGGCCTGAATGGGGATAGGGATGGAAATTGTCTAGGTTGTTACAGGCTTGCCCACAAAGCAACTATTGGAGACCAAATTAAAATATTATGTTTTAGTGATTTAGGAATCTGTGAGTCTGTTAAGAAGGGTAGTTGCCATTTTGAAGAAGAAAAACACAACCGCCCTTTGATCTTGACAGGAGTAATTCTCTTCAACAATCAGCCAACCCCCAAATAGATTCACAACTGGCAATCTACATTTCAGACCAGAGAATGCCAGACAAACCCTCTGCTTTGACTCAGTTTACTGTGTTGATAGGATGGCCAGACCACTGGATGATTTTTTGGCATTCCAAATAAAATCTGAAAATATTTTTCAACTAATTTTATGTAATTTAAGAAGAACATGATAGGCAAAATTTGTAAAATGTGGGGCCAAAACTGCACTTGATGTGTAAACAGCTGAGGGATTGTTTTATGGAAGAGCTTATTCTCCCTAATAATGTGGATGTTGCAAACATATCAATAAGTCATCACTATTTTTGTTAATTAAGGAAGCGATATTATACTTATAATGACCAAAGATCCTTTATATGTCCCCCATTACCATAGTATCTAAGCACTTCACAATTCCTAAATGCCTTTAGATGACTCACAAAGTCGATAAGAGTGGATTTTGAATGTGGATTTTGAACCTGGTGTTACATGGCTGATTATTTATGTAGAGTACAAGAAAGGAATCATGATGAAAGTTCACTTAATAATTACACTGCTCTACAGCCAAAATGCTTCTGAAATAAATGTAGTCAAACTTTATTAATTCTGGGTCGCTGAGAACGAAAATAATGCTTAAAATTGTTGATTGGCTCTAGTTTTCAAGATATGCTATTGGGTCAGTATATACGACCCTTGACTTGGGAATGGCGGAGAATAAGTGAGTTATAAAGGGAAGGGATCTCAATTTAAACCAGAAATGACTAAAATACATCTTTGACTGGATCTATGAATAAATCTATGACTGGGTTTGGACAGTACTTGCTTTTTAGGCAAAACAATGAATGATGCAATCTGAAGCTGATATTGCATCATACATGATATGAATTGCATCATGTTATTCCTAGACGTCATGGATGATGCAATCATAACAAAGCTTACATCATTCTGCTGAACAAATTGCCCTATATCAGCTCTAGAAATCATACAGTGTCATGCTCTCTTATTTGTCAGTGTTTGATTTTGCAAAGGGACACATTTCTGTTTAGCCAAAGTGAGCAGAGATGCCTCATACTTGTGTGAACAGTGCAGATAACTACTGCTATGTTTGTGGTGAAGTGACTTTTGCATCACAAAAGCGCAGTATAACCACTATGGTTAAGAAAGCCTATCACCTTTATTTTGGCTGCAAAATTGGAGATCAGGACAAGAGGTGGGCCCCACACATATGCTGCAACACTTGTGCAACAAATCTTCGCCAGTGGTTGAACAGGAAAAGGAAATCTATGCCTTTTGCAGTGCCAATGGTTTGGAGAGAGCCAACAGATCATACCAGCAATTGTTACTTCTGCATGGTGCCTCCAGTTGGGAAAGGTGTGTCAAAGAAGAAAAAGTGGACTGTGCATTATCCAAACATTCCATCAGCTATATGCCCAGTACCCCACGGAGAAGGACTGCCGGTTCCTGATGCACCAGAATCATTCTCACTTGAGTCAGACGAGGAAGAGGATGAAACTTCTGGTCCTGAACCATCAATGTCACAGGACCCACATTTTCTCCAATCCTCCTCCTCTGAACCACACCTCATAACACAAGGTGAACTGAATGACCTTGTCAGGGATTTGGAACTACCCAAGAGTAAGGCAGAGCTGTTGGGCTCCAGACTACAGCAGTGGAATCTCCTGGCAGGTGCTGTGGACAGTGACAAGAGATGCTCCATTTAATGAATACAAGAGACAAGCCAAGAAGCGCCGAGTAGACACTGAATAAGACTAAACTATGTACATAATAGTTTTTTGCCTTTTGTTTCATAATAAATTTTATTTATATAACCCTTTTGCTGATTTTTAAAGTGTTACATAAAAAGGACAGGTGAAATATTATCATGTAAAGCAACCATAAACACATGAAAAGACCTAGGTTTACAATTTATGATTAAAACTCTACTATCTACACAATATACATAGACATAAAATATAAAAACTTAAATATCTTAGAAACAGTAACCAATCAGTTGTTTTAATTGTCATATTTGAATTCAGCACATCAAAATACATAATAAATAGCACATTTTATCTCTGAAGCAGACAGCTTCTCAAAAATTGTAGACCAGTGTTATTTATCTTGTCAAATATGCTTTTCAGGTCCTAAAATGGTAGAAGTCCATGGTCAGCAATTTCAGATCAACTCCGTAGATGGCAAGCCACTTTTTACAGTGGATGAAAATGAAGTTGTCGTTGGTACAGATAAACTTCGAATCACAGGTTTGTAATAGATATTTAAGATATGCCTGAAAAATGTGTTTCCACATATAACTCAAGCAAAACCACACCCAGTTCAGCTAAAATAACATTTACGTTAAATCATGTGCATGTAAATGCAGGTTCTATCTTTACCTCATTAGGAAAGGGAAAATTTGAAAATGTTCTAACCTTTATCAATAAATTGAATTGATGGGTTAGGAATGTCATTAGCATTATAATAGGGTTTGCATAAACTTCACCCTAAACTAGCTCCTGTAGGTAATAGACATTGTGCCTCAGCTGTTTTTCTCATCTATTTCTTATTTTAAGAACACATGGTAATTGGTAAACTAAGACTGAAGGAATCCTGCATGGTCTTATTTGTGTAACCATTTGGATTGAGAATTCTAAATGGAACTTTTGCCAAATTCTGCTGTAAAATAGTGATTTTTTTATACCTTCTTTCAAAGTGACAAAATGCTCTTATTTCACCTTGCCTTGATATTTACACCATAGCACTTTATTAAGTATAGTGCATTTAAAATGTCACTTACTAAAAGACGAATTTGCCTTGGACGTTATCAGATCATGTTTGAATAGTTCTGCACATCATTAACATTAATACAGAACAGTAGTTACTATGCTTTTATTTGATAGCATACATAAAGACATTTTACTGTGCTCCATTGTAAACTAGTACTTACATTATCTGTAGCCACTAACAACATTTTCCAGGTTTAACTTGCTTTAAATTTTACATATTAAAGTTCAGTTACTCTGGATTTAAATTGAAATAATTGATCAAAGAAAATACTGACATTGCCACGTAACTTACATTCAATTTCAGTTTCCATATTTTAGAACCTAATTACAACTGTCATATTTAACTTGCTTTCATTATTAGTACTCTAAAATCTTGAGGTCTTAATTTTAATAGATCAAGGCAAGTTATTCCACTGTATAAAAATATAACAGTAGTAGTTAGTGTACAATTAGCACTTCTAAGACAAATTTAAGTTAAAATATGTGTTCAGAAATTATGTTTATTGCTCGGGGTTATATCTTAAGATTTTTTGCTTTTTAACTTACCGGTAATTGAAATTACAACTTTATTTAACCAGAAAACCACCTCAAATGATTATTATATGCCCAAGGGGCACCAAATTTTAACAAAAAAGCAAGTTTAGCATGTGTAGCAAAGATATGAAAGACTGGACAATAGTTAATTGATTTTGAAAAGATCTATCTGTGCACGAAGTCAGAATAAGTCATACATTCATTGAAATAATGATGTTAAAATATGTATTATACTCCTTTTTAATCTTTTGGCAAAGATAACTGTGCAGTTTCATAGGTATTATATAGAATATAAGGCTTGATTCCCTTTCACATCACTGCAAATCAGGAATAAATCCATTAAAGTCAATGAAATTGTTCCAGTATAAAAGCTGTATAAGTGAGAGGAGAATCAAGCCCACTATAACAATTTTAAAAATAATCTCTTTTTTAAAGTATTACTTGTTCATTAAAGACAATGTTATCAGTTTTGTATAGAATGTTGAGTAAGCTGTGGACACATGAGATAGTTTCAGGCTTAAAAACATGTCAAGAATATTTTGCAATACTGTATATTTATGTGCAATATAGTGACCCAACTTCTCTTCTTTTTTCATCTCTTATATACCTTATTCATCATCATCATCATCATCATCATCACTCCCATAACCGCATTGGTCGTTGGAGCACCATCAGTGATGAGCAATCAACCAATTGTCTCCACCCCTGAAGATTGTGTGTCAGTGCTTGAGTCTCTGTAAAGTCCTTTCCTGTCCAATCTTTTATGTTCTCAATCCAACTCTTCTTCTGTCTACCTCTTCTTCTCTTCCCCAGTACTGTCCCTTAGAGGATGATCTTGGATAGGCCAGATGATCTTGTTACATGGCCGTACCACTTCAGCTTGCGCTTCTTCATGATCATGAGGAGGTCTTCATAAGACCCAGCGCATTGGGTGATGATGTTGCGGACCTCTTCATTAGTGACGTGGTCGAAGTAGGAGATGCCCAGGATTTTACGGAAGCATCTCATCTCTACTACCTGTATTTTCCATTCAAGTTCTGTCGTGAGGGTCAATGTCTCGCATGCATACAGAAAAATTGAGATGACCAATGCATGCAGCAGTTTCAGTTTGGATTCCAGGGAGATGTTCTTATTCCTCCAAATTGTCTTTAAACTTGCCACTGCTGGTGTTGTTTGCGCAGTTCTTGCCCGAATTTCTGCCTTGGATCCTTCATCAGTGATGATTGCTCCCAAATACTTGAACTATTTCACTGTCTCCAGCTCTTGTCCACTGACAGTGATATGTGAGCTGATCCCATCACGTTTGTTTGTCATCAGCTTGGTTTTCTCTGCACTGATTTCCATACTATATTTTGCAGAGGTTTCATCCAATCGTTTCATTCAGTTCTTCTTCGCTGCCTGCCAGACCATCAATGTCATCAGCGAACAGAAGATTTGAGATTGTTCGCCCCCCAATGCTGACTGTGCATATGTGATCTTCTAGGGCATCAGTCATGTGCTCCAAGTAGATGTTGAACACTGTGGGAGAAAGAAGGCAGTCTTGCCGGACTCCCAACAGTGGTGTGAAACCATTCTCCTATTGTGCCATTGATGAGCAGGGCCAGCTCCAGGCACCAGCCGAGCAAGCTGGTGCTTGGGGCGGCAGCTTGTAGGAGGTGGCATTCCGCCCAATCCTAGGGCGGCATGGCTGCTTTTGTTGTTGTTGTTGTTGTTGTTCCGCTCCAGCTGCCCTGTAGGGGGCATCGGCGTAGAGGACGGGAGCGCCCTGCAGCAAGCCCAGCAGGGCAGCCCGCGTCCATTCCTCCCAGCCAACCGGAGCAGCATGGAGCCCTCTCAGCAGGGGGCACAGCAGGAGGGGCCACATGGCAGCGCCCCGCTGAAGCCCTGGCTGCCCCCCTTCTCTCTCTCCCCCCGCTCCCTCCCTCTCCCTCCGCTGCACCTCATTGCCCCCTACCAGCTGCTTGGTCTGCAGACCACCCCCCATCATTTTCCCCAATGGGGGCCTATTTCCCCAATGGGGGCCCACAAATATGTTTTTTTTTTTTTGCTTGGGGCGGCCAGAAAGCCAGAGCCGGCCCTGTTGACGAGAACTGCTTACGACCAACATTGTACTTCTTCATGGTTGCCCAGAGAGCTTCGTGCCATACTCTGTCAAACGCCTTCTTGAAATCAACAAAGACATGATAGATGTCCTGCTGGTGTTGTAGGTACTTCTCACATAGAACACGAAAGTTGAAAATCTGTTCTGTGGTACTTCTTCCAGCACGAAAGCTAGCCTGTTCTTCAGCGATGATATTGTCTGCTTGTGGCTTCAATCTGTTCAATATAACTTTCAACATCACTTTGCTGGGGTGGCTAATTAAGCTTATGGTCTGGTAATTTTGACACAATTGCAGGTTGCCTTTCTTTGGCAGAATGATGATTAGTGACTGTGTCCACATGGAGGGCCACTCATCGGTCTGCCAGATCTTGTTGCAGATCTTGGTGAGTACATCTATTACTATTTCTCCTTCGAATTTCATCAGTTCTGCCGGGATGTTGTCAATACCTGTAGCCTTTCTATTCTTGAGCGATTTCACAGCTGTCTCCACTTCTTCACGTAGTATTGGAAAGTCATCCTCCTCTGTTGAATCTGGGCTGTCTAAGACACTAGGATCTCCATTTGTCTGGTGGTTGTATAGATCAGAGCAGTAGTTTGTCCACCTATTGATGATGTCCCTTTCTTCTGTAAGACTGTTCCCTTTTTTGTCTTGAATTGCGTTACCTTTGGTCCATCTTTCCTTCATCAGATATTTTACAACCCGGAAGGCTCGTTTGCTATTTTTATTATTGATACACTCGTCAATTTTAGAGCATTGTTTTTCAATCCATATCTCCTTGGCCACCTTCATTCCTTGTTCTTTTTGGCAATCGCTCTCTATTTATCAGCTCCCTCAGTGCTGTTCTTGTCTCTCTTAAGTTCTCTTCTGATGTCACCAGTACCTGGTTTACAATGGCGCCGGGCCCATGCTCAACAGGGTCTGTCAGCTGGCCGGGCGCTGCACTTCACTTGTGTTGCCAGCCGAGTGGCCACTGCAGGCTGGCTCCTCTCCTCTCCAGCCCCTCCCCCGTGCTCCTCTCGGCTGTCTGGCAAGCCCAGGTATCCCCGCCCTGTCCCGTCCCCTCCACCCATTCGCTTCTCTGCCAGCAGGGCTGGGGGACTCTTGGGGGTCACGGCCCACAGGGGTCTGCCTGCCCTGCTCCCCAGCACGGCTCTGGCTCCGGGCGGTCTTGCTCTCCCCACCATCTCCCAGGGCTGAGCCGCCTGGGACCAGTGCAGGGGCCAGGTCATTCTGGGCCCCAGGCAAGGGGGTTCTGAGGGAGCCTGCTCAGGCAGACCCCTCCCACTCTGATCCCCAACCGGCCCCAGCTGTGATGCTGGCTCAGCCCAGGCAAGGAAAATAGCCCCCGCCCAGCAGGCCGGTGAGTGTGGCTGGGGGGCAGGCAGGGTGGGGGTAGTGGGTCTCTGGGGATGGCGCTGGACAGTGGGGGTCCGTGTGGGGTACTTCTGGACCCAGGGAGAATGAAAACAGCCCAATTCCCCCTCCTACAGCGTTCTTTGCTTCCCTGCAGAAAGTGAAGGAGGAACAGGGGATGTGATTGGGAATGTTCATGGCATAGTTTGGGGGCATTGCCCCCCAAATAGAGGGGAGGGGTGGGGACCACATGGGGTGCAAGGTCACATGCCACTGCTTCCTGTCCCTCGCCCCCTCCCCCCCAGCCATTTCTTTGAACGCAGAGCTGCGCAGCCCGGCTGAAAAAAGAAGGTGCTGCTCAGCTCCCTGGACTTTGCAGCTGGATACGCCTTCTGGGTCCTAGTGCTGGTTGAACTCCCTTCTGTGTGCTGGGAGCCATCCTTCATTTTGTACAACAGTGAGTGCCCACAGTAGGGTAGGGCAGGGGAAAGAGGCAGTGGGGAAAAAAGGGGGTGGGATGGAGAGGAGATGGAGTGGTGGGGAAGGGGCATGGGCTGGGGAAGAGAAGAGGATGGGGAAGCGGGGGCCCAGCATGCAGATCCCTTTGGGAGCAGCTGGGGCACCCCTGTTAAGCAGGCCCATCAAACCCTCACCCTGACAAGCCCCACCTCCCCTGCATCTGTACCACCCCGATGAGCCCCCCAGACACCCTCCTCACTGAGCCCCAACCACCTACACCTAGACCCCCACCCAAATGAACTCAACCTCCCTTGCACCCAGACCCACCCCCCTGCTGACCTCCAACCACTTTCATTTGGTCCCCCCTGCAGACTCCCATTGCCCTTGCACCTGGAACCTCTCTGTGCATCCAGATTCCCCCAGAGCTGCCTGCATCCAGACTGCCCCACACAGAACCCTCTTACCCCCCTCCCGACAGAACCCTCTTACCCCCATCTGGATCCCCCCACACTAAGTCACGCTGCACTTGGATCCTGCTTCCAGGCTGAGCCTCCCTGCCCACATCTGGTGTGCCTGGCGTAAAAGGGGCAGGGCCTCAGGGTGTTTCTGTGGCAGGCATGGCCCTTGTGTTGTGTCAGGGTCAGGTTCAGCGTCACTGCCAAGTCCCTGTCCCAGGGGGGCAGGGGAGGCTGCAGGGTATTCTCACAGCTCCATCCAGGCAGTGGCCTGTGCTCCCCACTGCCATCGTGGCATTTCCACATTAATTTATTGTAAAAAAAACCCTGCAGAATTTTAAAATATTATGCACAGAATTTGATGCAGAATTCCCTCAGGAATATGGGGTGCTGTACAGCTGTGATGATGGGACTGTGAAGGGGGTGCTGGACAGTAGGGGATCTGTGTGTGGGGGAGCTGGGCAGGGGGTATGGTGTGCAGGGTGCTGTGCAGTTGTGGTGGGAGGTGAGCGGGAGGGGTCTCTGGGCAGGGGGTGCTGGGCATAGAAGGTTCGGGGGCATTGGGCATAGGGATCTGTGGGGGAGGTCTCCGGGTGAAGGGGCGCTGGGTATAAGGGCAGGGCACTGGGCATGGGGGCAGTGTGGAAGGGGCACACTGGCAGCGCAGGGCTGGGCAGGCCAGTGTGCATCTAGCAGTTGTGGGTTTGTAAACAGTGCCCTTCTGCTGGGCTGAATGGGGCCACTCCTGCTGCGCTGTACCTCATTGCCCCCAACCAGCTGCTTGCTCTGCAGACCATCCCCCATCACATGCCCTATTTCCCCAATGGGGGCCCACAAATATGTTTGGCGCCAGGCCCACAAAAAGTTAATCCGGCCCTGGATGTCACATTTGTAGTATTTAATTTGTGACCCATGGTTTTATCTTCTTACGATGTCTCTCAAGGATATCCATTGCTGTCTCATTCATTACAGTGTTAAAATTGTTGGTCATTGTTTCTACGTCTTCCTCTAGAGCAAGAAGCGCGGCAAATTTTCCGCCAATCATTGCTTGGAATGACTCTGCAATGTTTCGGTCTCTGAGTCTTTCTAAGTCAAACTTGGTTCTGATGAACTTTGGCCTGATGATTTTTCTTAGCCACAGCCAAAAATTTAGCATCACAAGGTCATGATCACTTCCAATATCAGCACTGGGGAAGCTCCTTGTTTTACCTCTGTTAATCCCAGAATGAAACTGGTTTTGCACCATGTTTTAGTCGATCTGGCTGTGATGTAGACCATTAGGTGCGTGCCATGTTGATCGTCTGGATGCTTTATAAGCATCAAAGAGTCCTGTGGCACCTTATAGACTAACAGATGTATTGGAGCATGAGCTTTCGTGGGTGAATAACCACTTCGTCAGATGCATGCATTCACCCACGAAAGCTCATGCTCCAATACGTCTTTTAGTCTATAAGGTGCCACAGGATTCTTTGCTGCTTTTACAGATCCAGACTAACACGGCTACCCCTTTGATACTGGATGCTTTATGTGTTCCTAATGTGTTTGCAAGAGTCAGATTGTTATAGCTGGCAAACTCCAAAAGTCTCAATCCTCTCTCATTGGTTACCACATTACAGAAAGGGCCACAATAATCTCGCCAATCTGCCTGTGTGTCAGTACCCACTTTAGCATTCCAATCTCCTTGTACAATCAGGATATCTTTCTTGTGTACCTTATCAATGATGTCTTTGCTGATTGTAAAAATCGTCAATTTGTTCAGCATCATAGTCTGTTGTAGGGGCATAGACTTGTACCACTGTGATACTAAACGGTACAGCCTTTAGACAGATGGAAATAAACCTGCTGGACATTGGGCAGCATCCTAATGTTGAATTCTTGATATCTTTATGCACAAGAAATCCTACGCTGTTGACATGTTTGTCCTCTCCACTGTAATAGAGTTCATGGCCTTCTTCTGTTAGTACCTCTCCAAAGTTCTTCCATCTGACCTCAGAGATTCCTAGGAGGTGCCAGTTGTATTGTTCCATTTCGTACATGAGTTTTTTCAACTATTTGTCTCAATGTCTCAATGTCCTTACATTCCATGTGGCTATGGTGATGTTATCTCTTCCACGGATCCTCTTTGCTGGGGTTATACCAGTAGTATACTTGTCGTGTCTGCCCTGGTGGGAGACGGATGGCACGGTCATTATTAACCCGGGCTGCGATCAATCCAGTATGGATATCGTTGACTTGTTCATTATATTGTGTATCTTGGGCACATTTCTAATCTGGTGGAGCCCATCCCTCTCCAGGCAGCCCCCTTTCAGTCACCTCTTATGACATGCAGAAGGAGCAGTGGGCCTATTCTATCCCCGGACCCACAACTCATTAATCACTCATTAGGAAAACTGACTGTCTTGCAACTAGTGCGTACCTTGGGGCAGTGAACCAATGGTTGTATTGCTAGTAATGCTTTTGAGCTGCCATGACTGGAGGGGTGAGGTTGCAATGGAATCTCTAGGAGGAGTCCCTCTACAAGCTGGCTGGGATCCAGGGCTATTGGAAGCATGATTCCTGGCCTCTCTTGATCCTGCTGCACCCCTATATCCCAGAGCTGCAGTTTAGGAAACAATGTACAGAAGGGGAAATACCTGCCTAAATAGTTTATTAGTATTTTGAGTGAGCCATGGAGTGGCGGCCATGGTCTGAGCACTACCTGGAGATCTGTGACCCCATGTGACACCACTCTTCTGATCTTTGTATCACTGGCAAACTTTAACATTAATGATTTTGTTTTTCCCAGGTTCTTACTAAAAATGTTAAATAACATAGGGCCAAGAATCAATCCTTGTGGGACCCCAATAGAAGTACCCCGACTCAATGATGATTCCCTGTTTACAATCACATTTTGAGACTTACCAGTTTTTAATCTATTTAATGTGTGTCATGTTGACTGTATGGTACTAAAAAGAACAGGAGTACTTGTGGCACCTTAGAGACTAACAAATTTATTAGAGCATAAGCTTTCGTGGGCTACTACCCACTTCTTCGGATGCATATACAGTGGAACATATATTGAGGAGATATATATACACACATACAGAGAGCATAAACAGGTGGGAGTTGTCTTACCAACTCTGAGAGGCCAATTAAGTAAGAGAAATTTTTTTTTACATATATATCTCCTCAATATATGTTCCACTCTATATGCATCCGAAGAAGTGGGCAGTAGCCCACGAAAGCTTATGCTCTAATAAATTTGTTAGTCTCTAAGGTGCCACAAGTACTCCTGTTCTTTTTGCGGATGCAGACTAACACGGCTGCTACTCTGAAACCTGTATGGTACTAGTTTCTGAATCAAAATACTGTGTAGGGTTGCCATATTCAAACATTTAAAAAAGAGGACACTCCACGGGGCCACGGTCCCGCCCCAAGCCCTGCCCCAACTCCGCCCCTGGCCCTGCCCCAACCCCGCCCCTTCTCCAACCCCTTCCCCAAAGTCCCTGCCCCAACTCTGCCCCCTCCTCTGAGCACCCCGCATTCCCCCTCCTCCCTCCCACTCTGATCTTTATTGGGGGTTGCTAAGTGCTTCCCTGCTCCCCACTTGGCCTGCAGTCCCTGCACCCCCCCGCCCCTGCAGCCTCTGTGACCCCTGCTCCCCACTCGCCCTGCAGTCCCTGCACCCCTGCGCCTGCCCTGCACCCCCCTGCCCCTGCAGCCTCTATGCCCCTGCCTGCCCTGCTCCTCCTCGCCCTGCAGCCTCTGCGCCCCCTGCCTGCCCGGCCCCTGCAGCCTCTATGCCCCTGCCTGCCCTGCTCCTCCTTCCCCTGCAGCCTCTGCACCCCCCATCCCTGCAGCCTCTGTACCCCCTGCTCCTCACTCACCCTGCAGCCCCTGCACTCCCCCGTCCCTGCAGCCTCTGTGCCCCCTGCTCCCCACTCACCCTGCAGCCCCTGCACCCCCTGCCTGCCCTGCCCCTGCAGCCTCTATGCCCCTGCCTGCCCTGCTCCTCCTCGCCCTGCAGCATCTGCACCCCCCGCCTGCCCCGCCCCTACACCCCCTTGCCCCTGCAGCCTCTATCCCCCGCCTGCCCTGATCCTCCTCGCCCTGCAGCCTCTGCTCCCCCACTCACCCGGCAGAGAGAGAGCTGCGGGCTCCACGTGGACTCAAACACTGTTCTGTGCTGCTCTGCGGGGGAGGAGGGAGCGGGGAGGGGGAGGGACTCTGGCTGCTAGAGGCCCCAGTGGCTGTGAGCGGCTTTCAATCAGGCCCCGCCATCCAATCAGCCGAGCCGCATTCTGCATGAGGGGAAGGGGGAAATCCCGGACATTTCTACTTGATTAGAAATCCCCCCCGGATGGACATTTAACGCTGAAAAAGCCAGACATGTCTGGGGAAACCCGGACGGATGGTAACCATAATACTGTGCAATACCAAGCAAATGCCTTCTAGGCACCTAAGTATATTACACCAACACTTTTCCCTTTATGAAACAGACTTGTAATCTCATCAAAAACATATAAAATATATATAAATATCCAATGTCACAATAGAGTTTCCAAGGCAATAATGTTTAAGTGTTATAGATGGTGCATGGAGAGGTGAATAATTTGCTGTTAATAGTTTGGTTTTTGTATCTGAAATGTCACCTTGCATTTCAATTTCCTGGCTTTCAGATTGTGTGTGTGTGTGTGTGTGTGTGTGTGTGTGTGTGAAACCACAGTTCTCAGTTACATATTTTCCTCTTAAATTAATGATACATACTACAATCTTCATTCCAGCTTTACTCAGTTTGGGGTTTTTTGGTTTGAAAAGAGTGCTAACATCCATGCTGAGAGGTGATAGTCAGCAGTACCTCTTAAAAGTTTTGTCTAATGTTGGCTGAGGTTTTAGTTGATAATCAGACAACATTTACAATTTACACTATAAAGTATAGGCAAAATACGATAGGTCAGAGCAACAAACAGTGAAGGTAGAATAGGTTAAGGGGATAGCCCTTGGAAGGTCAGCAAGTGTCTTATGTACAATATATTGTTAGGTCAGGCATCCCCTAATAGTCTCTGAACTGATTAAATATCTTTTAGTGTTGGCATCTGCTGTCTTGCTTTTACTTCTTTACATTGTGAAGTTCTGAGCACAATTTTGGAAATAATATATTGCATATGAAATTTGTAAATTCTTGACTTAATTATCATTATTATTGTAGCTTAGAACAAGGTAGGACTACAAAGGAGGAGTAGATTGCAAAAGAGTGGTCAGTTTTGGACAGCTAAATGAAAGAAATGGGTTGTGAGGGATTTGAAGGAACAGCTTGAGGATGCTTGGTGAACTGAAAGGAAGGAGGGAAAGTGTGAAACAATTGCAAAGTTTGCAAGTGAGATAAAGAGACAAGGAGAAACAAGGTTAAAAAGTAGATAGAGTGCAAAGAAGAAGAGTAAATTCAAACAAGTGCTTGTGGAAACAGAGTTATGGACTCTGCCTCTGGCTGGGGAGCGAATTGGTGGTCAGATACTGATGCTGTGTAATTGTAACCCATACACCTCCTGGGTGTGGTGTTCTGTCCCATTTAGTGGCACCAAGACCACTTAGAGAGAGAGATTAATGAGTCTGCTCTACAGTCTTAGCTAACAGCCATATGGCTTTTAGCTCATGCAATAAAGGCTCATGCACTAAGCTCCAGAAGCCCCAGATTCAATCCCACTCACCGAGAACTGAGGTCTGTCACTGTTACAAGTAGGGGCTCGTCCAGGATTTAAATGGAGAAGTCTCTGAAGCTTGGGATGCACTTCCTCAGCTAGGGGAAGTATGCAATCCACACACTTCCATGTGTTCCATCCCATCTAGTGGCACTGAGACTACTTAGAGAGAGATTAATGAGTCTGCTCTATGGGCTTATAGCTTTTTAGCTCCTGCAGTAGAGGCTCATGCATTTAGCGCCAGAGGCTCCAGGTTTGATTCCACCCGCCAACGACTGGGGTCTGTCGGTGTTACATAATCTCTTCACAGCATGGCCTTTGGGGTCGGTTCATACATCTGCATCTTTTGATCTCAGGTGGGGTGTGTCAGTACTGTGGATATATTTTAGACCTGAATTTGTAGTATGATATAGTACTGCACTACACAAAATTCTAGCCAAAGATCATTATTAACCCACTTTTGTCTTAACTTATAAGCATGCTCTCTCCAATAACTCTCACATAGATAAGCACGACCTAACCATTAATGCTATATTTCTAATGGGTCAAAACTACTGATATTTCCAGAGATGACTTATTTGATTCCATAGTTTTAAAGGCTTTTGCATGGATAAATATTAAAGTGAAATATAAACTTTTTGAAGGATCATAGATGCATGATTTAGACTAGTACAAAGGCTTAATTTATGTTTGAAAGAAAATAATTTTTCTGTAATAATCATGTATTTGACTGTATATGCAATATAACATTTCTACTAAGAGTTTAAGTTTTCACCTTGCACCAGATAAGTGTTTGATTTTCAAGGAACTGGACTGTAAAATATTCAGTGTGATATCTAAAGAGATGAAATCAGAAAAGATATTAAATTATGGTCAATAACAATCATAATTTACACTGAAGTTTTACATTTAGATAATAGTTAGTTTTGTGCACTATTAGATATTTTACAGTATTACCATGAACAGTAATTATGCATCCAGGAGATTACATAATGGATATATTTACGGTTCCTATGATATGTAAATTGAATTCAATTATGGTGCTTATGTAAAAGATGGTATCACTTAAGTTTATAGCCCTTATATCCACATAGATAGTACTATAAGTCCCTGTAACTGCAATATATCCTAGCTATGATCCAGTTAGATGGAAAGTAATTAACATATATTTACAGGCCAGTTATAGAGTTGTTTGTGCCTTGTAGCGCTTACCAGTACTTTAATGATTTCAGGTGTTATCAGGATAATTAGAAGAAGAACAGCTGGTACTAAAGTAAAAATGTTAATATACATATGCAACTGGGATATATTGTTTGGACTTGTCCAAAAAATAAATTATTTATGTGCGAGAGAGAGAGGATAAAAGGACAATATGTTAGGTATTTCTTCTTTGAGTAGTGTCCCTGTGGGTGCTCCACTTTAGGTGGTGGTGCGTTCTGGCGCCGTTGATCAGAGATTTATGGTAGCTGTATCCACGCGGGTTATTCATGCACAGTAGGTGTCTCCCGGTGCCATTGGTGCTGCATGTAGCGTGCCCACAACCCGAGCCCTCCAGTTCCTTCTCAACCATCCTCGGCTGAAGATGGAGCGAAGGGGCAGTGTTAGCACTTCTCTCTAAAACAGTTAAGAAATAGCTTTTAGATAAATATTTAGATAAGTTGTTATAGAGATAGTTACAGTTAGAGATAGTGTCAGTGTTAGAAAAAAAATGTCATGTTAGTTCATTAGACAGCCCCCCCCTCCCCCCTTCTCTTAAGGGACAGTTACTAGTTAAAATGTCAGGGTCTCCAGGCTTCAAATGATGTGGCTCCTGCCATGATGCCATGTCCATTTCAGATGGACACTCTTTATGAGTACATTGCCTGGGTGAGGGGCATATTCCCCAGAAATGCCCCCACTGCAGCAACCTGAAAGCCAAAGCCCAACAGGACAGGGATCTCTGGCTTAAAATGATCTTGATGGAGAAGTCCCTGCAGCCTGAGGTGGACAAGCAAACAGCCTCTCTAGGCATTTCTTAAGACGGAAAAGGAGACCAACCCTCTGAAAAACCATAAAAGAGGGCTCAAACGTCTCTGCAGAGAGGTCCACGAAAACAGAGGCAGTCTCCTGCAAGGTCACTACCCCCGATCCCATCTTACTCTCGGGTGAGCACCTTTGATGCTCCGGGCACCTCTGGCACCACCGAAGTCAGAGCGAAAGAAACGGAGTCGAGGCACCAACAAAAACATGTTTCCTCCAGTGCATCGAACTCACCGTACAGGACTCGGCACCAAGTGTCTCAGGCACCATGCCTCCACCCCCAGCACCAACAACTCAGTCGGCACTGGTAGACACCACCAAGTCAACACCAATGGCAGCAGTTAAACAACAACACCAGTCGGCACCAACTCCATCAACAAAAGGGAAAGCACCCACAGCACTGACTACTCAGAAATCGGCACCAACCAGAGAGATTTAGAAATCTCATTGGCACCACATTCACCGATACTCGGTGCTGAGGGCTCCCCCACAGGCTCCAGAGGAGATCACAGCCCACAGGACATGGCGTGGTTCTGCAGTGATGAGGAGGAGTAGATGCAGGGACAGTACCCCTATCTCCATGTCACTCCCCACCTAAGGCCTACCAATCAACGTGGATCCACATTTGTCCAAGACACCAGATGAACCAACCATGGTGTGGACCCCCATGGATGTACTCTCCTATGGTTTTCCCAGTGCAGTGGGTGCATTGGTAACCATGGAGCTCATCTAGGGGTCAGTGTTCTAGATCGTCCACAGGACATAGACATGAACTGCGCTCTAACCCAGCGTCTCCCACACCATAAACCTTGGAGACACAGAAAGCAGGAGAGGACACAGAGACGGGCACCGACCATGACACATCTCCTGTACACAATTCATCTTTCTCCTCAGATGAGGCGATTATGCTCCCACCGCCAACCTTGGCGGATGACTTTAAACAGTTTCAAGAGCTGTTCAAGAGAGTCACGCAAAGCCAAGACATCCTGCTAGTGGAGGTAAAGACAAACCAGCATAAGCTGGTACAAATACTGCAACCCACATCTACCTCCAAGATTGCCCTTCCCATCAACAAGGCCATCTTGGATCCCGCAGAGACAGTCCGGCAGACACCTGCTTCTATTCCACCCACCTGCAAAAGAGAAGATAGAAAATATTACGTACCATCCAAGGCGGCAGACTTTCTATTTGTGCACCTGCCTGCCAACTCCCTAGTTGTCGAGGCAGTAAATCACTGTAACCGACAGCCACACTTCAAGGTTACACCCCATGACAAAGAACACAAAAGACTTGACTTGTTCGGATGCAAAGTATATTCCTCCAGCATCCTTCAGTTTCGAGTGGCCAATTATTCAGCACTACTGGCCAAATACAACTACGACAACTATGGGAAACTTGCCCAGTTCACATCTGAGCTCCAAGAGGAAAAACAGACACAATTCCAGGCCATTGTCACCAACGGCCAGCTCATATCCAAAACAGCCCTTCAGGCGGCACTGGACACAGCAGACATGGCAGCCAGAACGACGGCCACAGCCGTAGTAATGCGCCAAGCCTCATGGCTTCAGGCCTCAGGGATACCAAAAACATTCCAGACAAAAGTAGAGCACTTACCTTTCGACTGGGAACAACTCTTCTCCTAGAAGATGGACGAGGTGCTTCATTCAATGAAGGACTCTCAGGCCACGTGCCGCACTTTGGGGATTTACATTCCCCCCTGCAAAGAGAAGGAGATACCAACCATTTCTGAGACCTAGAGACTCCTCAAACAACAGTTAATAACAACAGCAACCATAGATAACCAACACCAGCATCAACAATCACAACGCCGCCGAACACCTCAATCTCAGGCGCTGACTTCTCAGTAGTGTCACAGGCCCAAGGACTCCCTCCCTCAGAGGGTCCCATGGGGAGGTAGATTAGCATTGTATGTTGCTAACACGGTTGTAAGCATCGCAAGGCATTTTGGGGAGGGGCGGAGGTCAAAGGTGTAAGTGTGGAATGGAAGATTTCCTAGCAGGGAGTGAGACACCAGAGGGGAAAGAAGGAAAAAAGCAGAGAATGGGTTAAATCGACACTCCTGCTCGCTCAGTCAGAAGATAAGGCACCAACTCTGGCCCAAGGCCGCAGCTCACAGCCGACGTTTGGCTGCCTGCCGAGAAAGACGAGAAAGAATCCACCAACCAGCCGTGAGAAAGAAAGATGCAGCTGAACAAACCTGCAGAGGCAGCCCATAATGAGTGAGACAAGCAAAGGCCAGCACGGAGGAATACAAAGAGGACAACAAAGTCTAGCCGGTGTGTTTTGGGAAAGTTGAGGAGACCACAAAAAGCCGGTTTTGACTGATACAAAGAGCATCAGGAGCAGAGGTCCCTGAACGGAACACCTCCAAAGGAACCCAGGACTTAAAACCCTCCCGAGAGCCAAAGCAAGGCGGAGATCACAGCGGACCCTGGACGACCTGTGCACGCAGCAAGAACTCCTGTCTACCCCTGCCACTTTTCTTCTTACGTTACACCCAGGCATGGCCAGCCTCGGTTCGTGCATGTGTGAGTATGAAAGTGGGTTAGGGCTGGTGTACTAACGCTTTCTTGCTTCCTTTGAGTGATGTGGGAGCAGGCCCAACACTCACCGCTGCTATTTTATTATTTTATTAATAAAGCTTTAAAACTTAGACACTTGGTGTGTTTCGTCATCTCCTCCCCAAATGATCCTGTGGCCTCAGCCTGATCACCTGATGCCTCAGGCAGATTGGTAACAGAAATCTGTCACATCAGCACCTCCAAAACCGCACTTTTGAAAAGTTGGTTGAGGGTTTAAACGACCTCCTCATGAAACAGCACTCATGCCCGACCCATCCCCAATTTTTGTCCATCGACTCCGGCCCTTTTGCCACATCTGGGCCCCAATGACATCAGACCAATTGTGTTAGAAGTTATCAAGTCAGGATACACTATCCCCTTTACCTCCTGCCCACCTACGCTACCCCCTTCCTTGTCCCTCTTCAGGGACCCTTCTCACGAGCACCTACTACAACAAGAAGTCGATCATCTTTTACAACTAGATGCGGTGGAACAAGTACTCCTACAATTCAGAGTGAAGGGATTCTACTCCCATTACTTCCTGACCCAGAAGAAGAGCGGGGAATGGAGACCCATCCTGGGTCTGCAGAAGCTCAACAAGTTCATCAGATCCCAAAAGTTCAAGATGGTCGCATTGGGTACAATACTCCCAGTGCTACAACGGGGTGACTGGTTTTCAGCCCTTGACCTCCAAGATGCTTATTTCCATATCACCATTCATCCTGCTCAAAGGAAATTCCTACGATTCATACAGACTATACTTCCAATACAGAGTACTACCATTCAGCCTATCCACAGCACCAAGAGTCTTCTCCAAAACTCTAGCGGTGGTAGTGGCACATCTACACAAATAATGATTTTGGAATAATGATTTTCTCCTACCTGACAATTGCCTTATCAAAGGCCCAACTCTACAAGACACAATGGATGCAGTTCAGTCCACTATCACACTATTCGGGGAGCTGGGTCCACAAATAAATGAACAGAAATCAACCATAAACCCGGTCCAAGAACTAGATTTTATCACGGCACACCTCAACGCCATAGAAGCTAAGGCATCATTACCCCTTACCAGATTCACAAACCTCACGAACCTCATCTCAGATGTACAAGCCAGTCCTCAAGTTCAGGTTTGCACCGTCTTACAATTACTAGGACACATGATGGCCATGACGTTCGTGGTATGACATGCAAGACTACATGTGTGATGCCTACAAGGTTGGCTAAGCACGGTATACATACCAAGCAAATACAACCTACACAACCAGCTCACAGTTCCACCAAATGTTCTAAACTCATTACAATGGTGGGCAAGGCCACAAAATGTCTGTATGGGTATTCTTTTCCAACAGGAACCCTCGAAAACAGTGATCAACACAGATGCCTCACTGATAGGTTGGTGTGCTCACATGTGTCAACACACGACACAGGGCAAATGGTCTCCAGGAGAGACTCAACTGCACATCAATTTGCTATAGCTCTGAGCAGTCCGCAGATATTTCCTACCTCATATATGGAACAAATTCATTTGAATTATGACTGATGATATCGCCTGCATGTTCTACATCAACAGGCAAAGAGGAGTTCGCTCACGTTCGCTCACATTCACTCACATCATATGCACAGAAGCCATGAGACTTTGGAATTGGTGCATACAACACAATGTAAACATCTCAGCGTGTTACCTACCAGGATGTCAGAATGCGACAGCAGACACACTGAGCAGGTATTTCTCTCAGGATCATGAATGGGAGATGAATGGAGAGGTACCTGAGTTCAATCTTCAAACGGTGGAGCACTCCCACCATCAATCTGTCGACAAATCGCAAATGTGCGATGTTCTGCTCAAGAGCAGGACTGGGACTATGGTCATTAGGGGATGTCTTCCTCATCAAATGGGAGGCACAACTCATGTATGTGTTTCCACCAATACCAGTGATATCATGCGTGCTACACAAGATACGAGCAGACAGGGACAAAATTATCCTTATAGTCCCGAATGGCCCAGCTAGACCTGGTATCCTTACTTGTTATGCATGGATATGCGCCACGTGAGCTCTCCCTCGCCGGGTGGATCTGCTGTCTCAACACAATGGTCACACTCTTCACCCGAACCTGGAAATACTCCACCTACAGGTGTGGTTCCTGCATGGTTCCACCATGATAAAATAACCTGCTCGGAACAAGTTAAACATGTGTTATTAAACAGCAGGAAACTGACTATGAGAAATACCTGCCTTCATAAACGGAAGAGGTTCTCCACCTGGTGTCAAGGAAGACACTTGACGAGTGATTCAGCACCACTACCATTAATCTTAGAATACCTATTGGAGTTGAAAAGCACTGGCTTAACAATGAGCTTGATCAGAGTCCATCTTGTGGCCATTTCAGCATTCCATGGACAGTTCAATGGAACTTTGACGTTTGCACACCCAAATACAAAATGCTTCCTCGGGGGGTCTAATAAATGTTTACCCAGACGTGTGATGACCTACACCAACATGGGACCTCAACCTGGTATTGAAATGCCTCAGCAGACCATCATTCAAACCATTAGCCACCTGCTCATTACTCCACTCATTGATGAAAGTAGCATTCCTGGTTGCCATTACCTCATCCAGAAGGGTGAGAAAGATGGGGCGCTCATAGCAGATCCTCCTGTTATACCAATAGAATAAAAACCAGCAGGATCTTATTAAGAGGGATAAGGCAAAGATGCCACATTTATTGTAAATATAATGGTAAAGCAAAAGATAAAAGTAAACAACATTGTTTGACTACTTATTCCTATCACTACTTATTCCTTATACACACACATATAGAGAGAGATAGATTCATTCACACAATCATTCATTCAAGTTCTGTATAGGTGTTATAGTTACCAGCCTAGAAGTTGCTCATGCCAAGTTACTGGCCAGGTAACTTGGTCATGAGGATGAAGCCAAGTCTGTGTCAGATACACCTGATGCTCCTGGAGGTTGGCAGCAGAACCAGAGACTCCAAGTCATCAGTCTTGAGAGTCCATTCTTCTAGGAATTAATTCCTATGTCAGTCTATGGGAGCTGTTTGATCCTGCTGTTGCTGACTCAATCAGCAGATGGCACATTCCTGGGCACATTCCTGGTGGCTCCAAACTGTCCAAAGTTTGTGTTTCTCATTCTTCCAGGTGATGGGGTGGATCCCAGTTTACCCTCGGGGGTTTTCTGGTCATCCACTTGACACATTCTTCGGCCGATGGATACTCCCTTTCTAGGCTGGCACCTCCCTAACCATTCATGTATATCAAGCATTCATCAGCATACATTCCATATCTTAACCATATTTTAATTTACTGTCTCCACCACTTTCAGGGTGTGTGCTAATTAATTTGAGACTCCCGGCCCTTTAATCACAGAGGGTGGGAGTCTGTCCTAGGAGCTTCGGGGTGTGTGCTAATTCATTTGAGACTCCCGGCCCTTTAATCACAGAGGGTGGGGGTCTGTCCTAGGAGCCCCTGAATGAAGTGAAAGTCACTTAGCGGCTTATAGTGTTTATTTACATTGTATCAATTACTTCAAGAACAAAGTCAATTAACTTGTTTGTAAGTTTTACATAGTAATAAAGTATCTTTCACAGGATAGATATAATCAATAGTTTCCACAGACAGTAGCTTACAAGTTTTAACAGAAAACCCAAGAGATTTTTGTACTTGGTGAAACTGTTGGATTTTAAAGTGTGGGGGACAAATTATCAGGTGGTCACTGTCACTTGGGGGAATCACTGATAGTACCTTCTTTAATATCCCTACACTTCATGCACAACATTCTTCAAGGACAAGGTCACGCTACGTCCACACCCTAAATTCTTACCGAAAGTAACCTCTGCATTTCACATGAACCAATCTATTCACCTACCGACATTCTACCCTAAGCCTCATGGTACTCCAACAGAAGCTGACCTACACACTCTAAACATTAGAAGGACGCTAGCATCTCTACTACCGAGCGCTTGAAAGGCAACGCTATATCCAATCAGAGATTATCCAAATGGATTTCCACATGCATTCAAACATGCTACCATATCCGGAATACAGAACCGCTGGAGCACATTCGAGCACGTTCTACTAGGTTCATTTCAACCTCAATAGCATTCCTTAATAATGTTCCAGTACAAGAGATCTGTAAGGCGACCATTTGGGCCTCCATCCACACATTCACAAATCACTATGGAGTCACACAGGCTGATGCCATAGTGGGCCTCACAGTACTTACTTCAATGACTCAAATGAACCCAAAGTCCCCCCAGCCCTCAGAAGAGCACTGCTCTACAGTCACCTAAAGTGAAGCAACCGCAGGGACACTATTTGAAGAAGAAGGAAAGCTTACTCACCTTGTGCAATAATGGGAGTTCTTCGAGATGTGTGTCCCTGTGGGTGCTCCACTACTCGTCCTCCTCCCTTCTACTTCAGAGTTCGCAGTGAGGATTCTGTGGTAGAGAAGGAACAGGAGGGCTTGGGTCATGCATGCGCTACACACGGCACCAATGACACCATGAGACGCCTACTGCACACGTGCGACCCGCGCAGACACTGCTACCATAAATCTCCAATCAATGGCACCAGGACCCACTGCCACCTAAAGTGGAGCACCCACAGGGGCACACATCTCAAAGAACTCCAGTTACTGCACAAGGTGAGTAACCTTTCTTTTTTGTCTCTGCCACCAGATTGTTTTTGTTAGAGCATTGCAGAAATATGAGATTATTATTCAGGGATTACTGTCTTGAACTCATGTTACTCTTATGATTATCATTCACAAGTTATAATAAATGTCTGTCACTAAGGTTTAAATGGTTAAATTTATGGTTAAAATTGGTGTTTCCCTGTTTTTTTTCTTAATGCTGAAAGTCTGTGCTTTACTAACCAATTTAGTCTAAAGATAGGAAAGTCTAAATAATTGGTGATATTACTTACTGCTTACCATACAGTATGCTGCAATACCCGAGAAGAAATTTCAGTCCAAACTCTGAATATCTTTTTTTTTTTTTTTTTTTTTTTTTTTGTGGTATTGCATAAGACTTAAACATTTTCAAAAGACTTGTGGGGCTTTAGTTATTCAGCTGCTATTAATTTTAATGCAAATCTCACATTTAAATCCTACCCAGCTATTTGAATATGCAGGGGTCACTGTTGTAACTATCTCAACAATTTATTTGTACATTTCAAGAGGATTTTGTATTCATTTTTGGGGATTTGTATTTGCACTCTTCACTTTGCTTTTTTCTTCTTCTTCCGGTATTGGACTCAGAACTTTAAACATATTTTTAATATATCTGCCTTGATATTAATGTATGGAAATTAAATTTATGATACTGGAATGGTGTATTTTTCTGTCTTTCAGGGCCAGAAGGGGCCCTTTTTGAACACTCTGTAGAGACACCACTTGTCAGAGCAGAGGCTTTTAAACCGCTTAGGTAAGAACTTCTGCATAAAAAATATATATGTTTTATATGTAAAATATAATTTTCTACAGATATTCACATTTTCTTTTAGGTAAACATAAATGTGTAGGGCATCCCAACAATATTCACAGTAATTGCTGGTAATATTATTCCCTTTTCGTTCTACTTTGTGACTTATTTATGTTATTTATGTTCTGTTATTTTGAGGATTCACTTAGAGATGAATTTCTGAGATTGATCATTGGTGTATATTCATGATCATTAAAGTAATGTACTGGTGTGTTTTAAAGCTTTTAATTTCCCTCATCTAAACTTATACTTGACTTTATTTGGAACACTTAAAATAACATTTACACTTTTCTTTATTACAGTATAGTAGAAGTTGTTTATCTGCATTAAGTTAAAAAAATACTTCATCACCGCCCAATAGTTATGTTGTCAAGATTTTTTTGGCCAAATATTGTACAAGGGAAAAAATGGCCTCCACAGTGGTATCTGGCACAAGCCAATAGAAAACCTCTGCAGAAATGCAGTCTTTGAAGGATGTATGTGGTGGTTCTCAGTCAAGCCAAACAGCCCAAGGAGAGGATGACTGGCCACTTAAACATAAAAAAGTCCAGCTCTGTAGCATTAAGGAGTATCTTCTGGCGAGAAAATTACTTTGAATGAGTTCTGCACCTATTATGTTCCAGATCTCCCTAATCCTGGGATATTGTTCCTTCACACACACTGCTGTGAATTTTAGGGTATTTTAGCCAAAGTAAATCCTATGTGTGGATTGTGGTGAGGAGATAAATTCATTCTACATTCAGCATGTGATAGTCTTATATTTAATTTTTAAATATCTATGTCAAAGATCAGGGTAAGAGGGAAAGAAAGAGAGAACTCCCCCCACCCACACTATCTTTCTCACTCACTCACTTCCAGTCTGCTGCTTCAGGACGGACTCCCTCTTCTGTGGTTTCATTCCTGGGGCTCCTTCTTTACCCTGATCACTATTTTGGGTGTGGGGAAAAAAGAGAAAATCTTTAGGGTTCATGGGTCTTTCTTCATGTTACTGGCTGAACTTCCAAACTGGACAGTTAAATTTGAAGAAGAGCCTTCAAGATACTTCTCTAAGGTGCCACAAGTACTCCTGTTCTTCTTTTTGCGGATACAGATAACACGGCTGCTACTCTGAAACAAGATACTTGAAGTGTACTGAAAAGCTGACCTTCATAGATGAGCATATCCTTTGTATTACCTGTTTAGTGAGTTGGCCATGCCAACTAAAAGCACAGGTTCAGCTCTAGAATGTTACCTTGAGTTGTCAGTGCTCAAATGGAATGACTAAAATCCCAACTAGTTGTCCACGTTCAGTATATTGAGTTAGTGGGATCAGAAACTGTTCCAAAGTCTACAAGTTCTGTTATTCATTGTTTTGGCATCAAGTTATTCCAAATTTAAATCTGTACCTCCTGTTCAGATTATCTTGGTAGGGACCAAGCTATAAAAATATCACTTACTCCCTCACCTCAAATATCATAATGCCTTTTTAGAGTCTAATTTATTAATATTCTGCTCTTCATCCTCCTAGTGGTTCTTCTGGTTAAATGATTATATTCTGCAGGCTGTCACACAGGCTAATGTGATATGAAGTTGTTAAGGGTGTAGCAAGTATTAGAGGTACTGAGACTTGAAGAAAAACCATCAGCCTCAAATGTATGCGGGGCCCTGTGTGTCAAGGGTGTTATAACTTCAAAGCACTTAATGTTCATACCCTTCAATTTATAGCATATGCATTGAGACCTCCTTCATTGTTCTCTGTGTATGTCATTAGGGTTTAGTGCATCAAAGTAAACAATGTTGACACAAATGGCTTTCTCAATTACACAGTCTCCTGGATTTGTAGCCCTAGTGTTGAATTTCAAAAGAGACTGATTTATTCGATAAGAAGTGACAAGTTTGTTAGACCGTATCTTCTTGTTGATAAATAATGGAGACAGGGCAGTGCCATTACTCCTGCCTTGGTGTCTGTCTTTTCATTATCCTGTTTGCTTTAGAAATGTGAAGCAATACAAATGGAGTCCTTTCCAGATTAAGTGGCTGCATTCATAAGTCTCACTGAGAAAGAAAAGGAGGGGTGGGTTCACTTTTTTTACCCCTCCCCACCCCCAGTAAGAAGGAAAAGTGGTAGAGAGAGTGTCTAGTTACAGTGCACATTACCTGTTTTTAATCCCACCTTTCAAATTAGATAAAAGCTGATAAAAACTGCAATAACACAGACCAAAAATCTTCTTCATTTAAGTAGTTCTAGTTCTATCCTTTTAAATGCAGAGAGAGAGAAATTCTACCTTGAGAAGGAAACAGATGCCCCAGTTCTCCCAAAATTAGAGTCAGAATTCAAACATTCTCTCCATTGTGATGCCAATACTTTTTTCTTTTATAATTTATAGTACTTTGGTGTTCTACTTCTTTTATACTTTATATCCCTAAATAACATACAGCTCATGTTTAGAGCTTGTCATTGTAAGGCATATTGTTCTCTTCCTATGATATAAATTATTTTTAGTTTTCTAATACTAAAGTAATATTTAGACAATTTTTCACCTGTTACATTTAGATATACAAATCCTTTATAAATCTCAACATAATTTATCTGAGCTAGGCATTCACATTTTTGGAGTGTGAGATGCTTCAGTTTTTAGGATAACAGTTGTCTACTCTGATTTTGCCCCAGATTCCCAAGTGGCCCCCTCAAGGATTGAACTCACAACCCTGGGTTTAGCAGGCCAATGCTCAAACCACAGACAGAGTTGTCTACTCTGTATGTTCTCCCTGCTGTTTATCAGGGTTTATAGTTTATCAGTGTGTCTGCTTATCCAACCTTATGGGCAACAATAAGATAGTTACCTAACATCTACAGTCAGAACTAATTTTCATTTGATATTGGCCTTTAAACAGATGTCTTAGAGCCATACAAGTAGACCTTCTGAGCGTAAATCCTATTGGTCAGAGTGAATCACTTTTAGTGCAATCAGTTCTGGGCATTCTGCCAGTACTTTGTCCAAGACTTTTATATCCACACTCACAAGTGAGGTGAGACTATATGACCTACACAGCTCCACGCTTTTGTTAGATTTTAATATCACCATAATTATTAACTGTAATAATAATGTTCTCAGTATTCCAGAGAGTTGAACATTTGTCAAAGTGTTATTATAAGTATATTGTACACATAAAATGTTATCAAGATATCTGAGAAATTCCTATAAATTTAACCATTGAGTTATTTTTCCAGATTATCAGGGGGTAGTCGTGTTAGTCTGTATCTACAAAAACAACAAGGAGTCTGGTGGCACCTTACAGACTAAGGTGCCACCAGACTCCTTGTTGTTTTTCCAGATTATGAATTCTTAATGGCCTTCGGGATATTCTGAAGAGGTTTCAATATTTTCCCAGACAAATTCTAGCCCTGTTTTTAACAAGAGATATTGTTTTGGACTTTCCTCTGAATCTTTAAATTATAACTTGAGGATGCTCCCTGTTTTGAGAAAATGTCTGTATCTAAGGCTAAAAGATACCAAGGGAATAGATGTATATTAGCCTAAGATGTAGTAATTGTACACTTTATAATAACTTCAGGATATGATTATGCTGAAGTATTTTATCACCCCTCACATTGTATTTAATTACTGTAAATCTATCTGCTGTGATTGGCTGCTGCTATCAGAACTCAACAAATTTGTTCACAACAAATATGGCCCCCACCGCACTCTTCTTAGTATTTCCTCCCCAAGGATGAAGGCTTAGCCCCTTTCCCGGCCAGTAAAATGATGTTGTTTTGTAATCCAGTTATATGCTTGTATAAGTTAAATGGGTAATAGGGTGGGGATAGGATCAGAAACTGAAGTAGTCATGTTTTTATGAACATATAGATAAGAATTCTGAGGGAAACACATAGAGGGCTGTATAGTGGCTAACCAGAGAGAGTGATTTGTAAAATCATTGTTTGATTATTACAAATATTCACCAGCAACCGCACACCATACAACATAAACATTAACCCAGGAACCTATCCTTGCAACAAAGCCCGATGCCAACTCTGTCCACATATCTATTCAAGTGACACCATCATAGGACCTAATCACATCAGCCACGCCATCAGGGGCTTGTTCACCTGCACATCTACCAACGTGATATATGCCATCATGTGTCAGCAATGCCCCTCTGCCATATACATTGGCCAAACCGGACAGTCTCTACGCAAAAGAATAAATGGACACAAATCTGACATCAGGAATCATAACATTCAAAAACCAGTGGGAGAACACTTCAACCTCTCTAACCACTCAGTGACAGACTTGACGGTGGCAATTTTGCAACAAAAAAACGTCAAAAACAGACTCCAAAGAGAGACTGCTGAATTTCAATTAATTTGCAAATTAGATACAATTAACTTAGGTTTGAACAGAGACTGGGAATGGTTGGGTCATTGCACTAATTGAATCTATTTCCCCATGTTAAGTATCCTCACACCTTCTATGGGTCATCTCAATTATCACTTCAAAAGTTTTTGGTTTTTTTTCTCCTGCTGATGATAGCTCATCTCAGTTGATTGACCTCTTACAGTTGGTATGGCTACTTCCACCTTTTCATGTTCTCTGTATGTATAAATATCTTCTTGCTCTATGTTCCAGTCTATGCATCCGATGAAGTGGGCTGTAGCTCACGAAAGCTTATGCTCAAATAAATTTGTTAGTCTCTAAGCTGCCACAAGTACTCCTGTTCTTTTTGCGGATACAGACTAACACGGCTGCTACTTTGAAACCTGTTTGATTATTGCAGTAATACAAATGTCTACATGCCAACTGCCTAATAATGGCTCTCAACTAATCAAAGTACAGAGATCTGTATTTGCTGTCATAATGCAAATTAGAAACACCAGCCAATCACAATGGAATGAATTACATAACTGAAAAGTAATTATACAATTGTGTCTCAGTAACTGTATAGCATTTCTGTTCTCTGATGGTGAGACAATTCCATTGCAGTATAATTTTTATAAACACTGGCATTAATTTGCTTGCTGTATATTCATGCTTATATACTTTTTCATTCTCAGGTTGGTTAAAAAAACACATGAAGTACTTCATTATGGAAGTTTGAATTATTCTGTTCTCTTCATTTAGTGCACTAATAAAATCCATGAAAAGGGCTAATTAAAATAGCTGGTATTTTCTATCTTTCCAGGGACACCACTTCTGGCCATGTAATTAAGAAATACCTCAATTTGTCTCTGTTAGAAGCTGGGTACCAATTTTACATCTGCACATTGATTATATTTGAAAAGACTTTGAGTTCTAATGTGAAAGGAATTTTTCCAAGTATACTTCTTTTGTTCTGTTATGGCCTACAAGTTATGCAGTTTTTTTTTAATTAATCTAATTATAATAGTAAAATACTGACTTATTAAGTGGGGTTGAGTTTTCTAGCTTCATTGCTATTCTTCAACTCTTGCCTAATATTTCGTCTCAATCAGAAAGCTATATTCCCAATACCTTTTCAGAGTCTCTTGGAATATATTTTTAAACACTGTCTCACACATGCTTGACTAGGTCCTATTTTAATGCTATTTATTTTTAGTTATTTCTTGAGAGGTATTCAGAGCATTTGATAACGTGAGTGAATATTAAACATTCATTTCATATAGGTAAGAGTTTTTTGTGGTCCACCATTGTCATGATAGAAGGAGAACAACATAGGACAAAACAGGCCTATTTACTGATTTTCCTTGAGTAGCATATCTCACTGCAGAGTTGTGTTTGATCCAGTAGAGACATGGAGATAGTCTAGAGCTGCCAATCCCAGGGACAAATGCCTCAAAGCACTGTCCCCTTGATACATGTCCTGAAGTTCTGCTGCCATGGAATCTATGATGCAATCTCAGACTCTCTTTCCAGTGAGGAATTAAATCTTTTTTCTCTCTTATTTTAGAGATATTTATTAAACTTTTTAGTTTACAAGTTATCTTCTTGTCATGTGGTGGGGGGCGGTCACTTTGAGCTATGCCTATTTTTGACAACTATAAACTACCCGCATAGCTCTGTCTAGTAGGCTCTTTATTAAGAATTGCAGTCTGTATCATCTTAAATATGAATTAACAAATATAGTAGGTATTGACTAAAAGGTGGAGTCACTTGTTTGACTACACTCACGGTTCATTCTTAACAATGTTTGAGACCAAATAACTGGATTTAGCCAAATTTATTGTCTAAAGACAAAGCAGTACACTATTAAAAGGAGACATACATACTTTGATTCCAGGAAGCAAATCTTATCACACAGCATGTTTACCTTCCATAGAAGGTATGCGTCAAAGATATACATTTCAGCTACTAATATTTATAGTATGATTTTACAAGCTACAAAATTCTTTACTCAACACTAAAATCTAACCCACCAGTTCATAACAATTCCTTAACTTGTTGTTTTGTTCTATACTTTTCTTATCTCTGTTTTGGATACCACTTTGCAAACCAGCTGGGTGTAGAGGTATATCCCAACCTGTGCTAGAACATACCATTCATGCATAATGTAACTTTTTGCATAATACCCATTAATGTGGTGGATATTACGCCTAACATATATGTATTGGCTAACATAGGTCAAGTTTTTCGTTCATGCCTGAGAGTAAATGTCTTTATTTTTGTTTTTATTACTTTGTATGAAGTTTTGGTTAGTCTTGATTGATTTATAGGTTACAACATAAGTATACATTTGTAATCATAACATAGAAACATTTTTAGGACTCTATGGTCCTATGCCTGTTAGTTAGCACTTCTCTCTCTCTCTCTCTCTCTCTCTCTCTCTCTCACACACACACTCACACACACACACAATGCACAAACAACTAACTTTCAGAGGTTTTACAAGTAAGTTTTTATAACTTATAATGTCCAAAATTAAAATGTCTTCTATTCAGTAAAGAAAAATTTGCTTAGTCATTAAAAAAATGCATGACAAATTTAAACTGGGCATGAATATTTACAACAGAATTGTAAACGTCTGAAAATAAAGGTTCAGAATGGAAATACTAACTGAACTTTTAACTATAGTAGTGCAAATAGTACCTTTAATAGAGAGTAAAACTCTATGACAGAATATGTTGCATTATAGTATAATTAAAGTCATTCAAAAATCTATGCTGGAAGCATCTATGAAATGCCAGATTCAATCACATTCACTGGGGCCTCTGTCTTTTTTAATTACCTTGAGAGTCAGCACATTGGAAAATTGAGGTCATCACAGAAACCTCTTTTGAAATAGCTTTGCTTATCACTCTTTACCACAACTGTCTGTCTTAAGAGAAGCTGAAGGTTCCATTTTAATCATATCTGGGTTCTGATCTTTATTCCTCATCATTTGCAACACTACTGCATTGAGTGACAGTGGAGAAATAGATGGAAAAGACCTCTGTATTTAAAATAGGTGGAAAAATAGCAAATAAATCACCAAGCTGTTATGATCATAAAAGACGGTTACTCACCGTTGTAACTGTTGTTCTTCGAGATGTGTTGCTCATATCCATTCCATTAGGTGTGTGCGCGCCGCGTGCACGATCGTCGGAAGATTTTCTACCCTAGCAACACCGGCGGGTCGGCTGTGGAGCCCCCTAGAGTGGCGCCTTCATGGCGCTGAATATATACCCCAGCCGACCCGGCGCCCCCTCAGTTCCTTCTTGCCGGCTACTCCGACAGTGGGGACGGGGGGCGGGTTTGGAATGGATATGAGCAACACATCTCGAAGAACAACAGTTACAACGGTGAGTAACCGTCTTTTCTTCTTCGAGTGCTTGCTCATATCCATTCCATTAGGTGACTCCCAAGCCCAACTTAGGTGGTGGGGTCGGAGTGAGACATTGCTGTGTGCAAAACCGCTGATCCGAAAGCAGCATCGTCTCTGGACTGCTGCACTAGTGCATAGTGAGCTGTAAATGTGTGGACTGATGACCAAACCGCTGCTCTACAAATGTCCTGGATCGGAACTTGCGCCAGGAAAGCCGTCGAGGAAGCCTGTGCCCTCGTGGAGTGAGCGGTGAGGTGCGGTGCTGAGACACCTGCCAGGTCATAGCAAGTCCGGATGCAAGACGTAATCCAGGAGGATAGGCGTTGTGAGGAGACCGGTGAGCCTTTCATTCGGTCGGCCACTGCAACGAAGAGTTGCGTCGTCTTTCTAAAGTGCTTTGTGCGGTCAATATAGAAGGCCAGGGCCCTTCGTACGTCCAGGGAATGCAAACGTTGATCCTGGCGAGTGGCATGTGGTTTGGGATGAAAGACCGGGAGAAAGATGTCCTGGTTGATATGAAAAGGAGAAACCACCTTAGGGAGAAAGGCAGGATGTGGACGAAGCTGCACTTTATCCTTATGGAAAACTGTATAAGGGGGCTCGGATGTAAGCGCCCTGAGTTCAGAAACGCGCCTTGCTGAGGTGATGGCTACAAGGAAGGCTGTCTTCCAGGATAGGTACAAAAGTGAACAGGTGGCCAGTGGCTCGAATGGAGGACCTGTGAGCTTGGAGAGAACCAGGTTGAGGTCCCACGTCTGAACGGGCTGACGTTGTTGTGGGTACATCCGGTCTAAGCCCTTGAGGAATCTAACGACCATCGGGTTAGAGAATACCGAGGACGCGAGTTCCCCTGGGTGAAGGGCCGATATAGCGGCCAGGTGAACTCTAATTGAAGATATCGCCAACCCCTGCTGTTTTAGGGAGAGGAGATATTCCAAAATGAGAGGAATGGGTGCCTGCAACGGGGACATGGCTCGTTGTTCGCACCAACAGGAGAACCGCTTCCACTTGGCCAGGTACGTGGTGCGTGTTGAGGGCTTCCTACTGCTCAGCAGAATCTGTTGGACAAAGTGCGAGCATTGCTGCTCTGCCTGGGTGAACAATGGAGCAGCCACGCCGTGAGGTGGAGTGATTGCAGGTCGGGGTGACGCAGCCGGCCGTGGTCCTGAGAGATGAGATCCGGACACAACGGAAGCGGGATCGGTGTCTGAACCGAGAGTTCCAACAGTGTGGTGTACCAATGTTGTCTCGGCCACGCTGGAGCGACCAGAATTACCTGTGCCTGGTCTCTGCGCAATTTGAGCAGTACCTTGTGGACCAGAGGAAACGGAGGGAAGGCATAAAACAGGTGGTCTTTCCAGGGAAGGAGAAACGCATCCGAGAGGGAGCCCGGAGCTCGACCTTGTAGGGAGCAGAACACGTGGCACTTCCTGTTGTCTCGAGATGCAAACAGGTCTATCTGGGGAAACCCCCACTTTTGGAAGATGGAATGTATGATGTCCGGACGGATAGACCACTCGTGCGTCTGGAAGGACCTGCTGAGTCGGTCCGCTAGAGTGTTCTGGACTCCAGGGAGGAACGATGCCGTGAGATGGATTGAGTGGGCGATGCAGAAGTCCCACAGGCGAATGGCCTCTTGGCATAGAATTGACGAACGTGCTCCTCCTTGCTTGTTGATGTAAAACATGGCCGTGGTGTTGTCGATGAGAACTAACACACATCGGCCACGTAGGAGGTTGAGAAATGCCTGGCACGCCAGGCGCACCGCCATCAGTTCCCGAACATTGATGTGCAGGGCTAGCTGGGGTGCAGTCCACAGGCCCTGGGTATGGTGTTCGTTGAGATGGGCGCCCCAACCCAGAGATGAAGCGTCTGTGACCAGGTGCAGAGAGGGTTGTGGGGCATGAAATGGCATCCCCTCGCAGACCACATTGTGATCTAGCCACCAGGTGAGGGAGGTCAGGACCGAGATCGGGACCGTGACCACCATGTTCAGGCTGTCCCGATGTGGTCGATATATTGACGACACCCAGGTCTGGAGTGGGCGAAGCCGAAGTCTGGCATGCCTGGTTACGTACGTGCAGGAAGCCATGTGACCCAGCAGGGTAAGGCACGACCTCACCGTGGTAGTTGGGAACGCCTGGAGCCCTTGAATGAGGCTCGTGATGGTGCCAAATCGGTTGTCTGGCAGGATGGCTTGTGCACGTCTGGAGTCTAGAACTGCGCCTATGAATTCTATTCTCTGGGTAGGTTCTAGAGTGGATTTGTCCTTGTTGAGTAGGATGCCCAACTCGTTGAATGTGTGCACTATTATGTGGACGTGAGCTTGAACTTGCTCCTTGGTGCGACCGCGTACCAGCCAGTCGTCTAGGTACGGGAACACCTGTATCCCTTGCCGACGAAGGTACGCTGCCACGACAGCCATACATTTCGTGAACACTCTTGGGGCCGAGGATAGGCCGAAGGGAAGGACTGCAAATTGGTAGTGCACCGCGTTTACCACGAATCGCAGGAAGCGTCTGTGAGGTGGGTAAATTGAGATGTGAAAGTATGCGTCTTTCATGTCGAGGGCGGCGAACCAGTCTCCAGGATCGAGGGAAGGGATAATGGCCCCCAAAGAGACCATGCGGAACTTCAACTTTACTACGAATTTGTTGAGTCCGCGCAAGTCCAAGATGGGCCGCAGACCTCCTTTGGACTTGGGGATCAGGAAGTAACGTGAATAAAATCCCCTGCCCCTTAACTCTATCGGAACCTCCTCTATGGCCCCCATGGCCAGGAGCGTAGAAACCTCCTGTATAAGAAGTTGCTCGTGAGAAGGGTCCCTGAAGAGGGACGGGGAAGGGGGGTGGGAGGGGGTGATAGAAGAAAACTGGATAGCGTATCCCCTCTCCACCGTGCGGAGGACCCAACAGTCCGAAGTTATAAGGGACCAAGCGCGGTGGAAGTGGGAGAGACGATCCTGAAAGGAGGGGGCTGGATCCTGGGGGATGACTGGGGCGCCGTCCTCGACCGCACCTTCAAAAGTTCTGTCTAGGACCTGAAGGTGGTCTTGGTGGCCCCTGGTTCTGACTGGGTTGAGGGCCAGCCCATCTTCTCCTACCACCTCGCCCTCGCCTCCGGGCCGAGTCTTGTCTCTGACGAGGCGGGGGGGGGTAGAAGCGCTGAGGCTGCGGCCTAAATGGTCTGCGCTGAGGGCCCACAACATGCATCCCCAGAGAGCGCATGATTGTTCTCGAGTCCTTGAGGCTCTGCAGGCGAGAGTCCGTCTTGTCTGAGAACAATCCATGTCCCTCAAAGGGCAGATCCTGTAGGGTTTGCTGCAGCTCCGGAGGCAAACCCGAAACCTGAAGCCAGGAGATCCTGCGCATAGCGATACCCGAAGCCAGGGTCCTCGCAGCTGAGTCTGCTATGTCCAAGGAGGCCTGCAAGGAGGTCCGAGCCACCTTCTTGCCCTCCTCTACCATGGCTCCAAACTCTTCCCTGGACTCCTGGGGAATCAACTCCTTAAACTTCCCCATAGAGTTCCAGGAGTTAAAATTGTAGCGGCTCAGTAGCGCCTGTTGGTTCGCCGCTCTAAGTTGCAGCCCTCCGGCTGAGTAAACCTTACGGCCAAACAAATCGAGCCGCTTAGCCTCTTTTGATTTAGGCGCTGCAGCCTGCTGGCCGTGGCGCTCTCGTGCGTTCACTGATTCCACCACCAGTGAACACGGTTGGGGGTGGGTATACAAGTACCCGTAGTCCTTAGACGGGACAAAGTATTTCCTTTCCACCCCTCTCGCTGTGGGTGGGATAGAGGCAGGAGTTTGCCATATCGTATCCGCATTCGTTTGAATCGTGCGGATCAGGGGTAACGCCACCCTCGATGGGGCATCCGCTCCAAGGATATTCACGATCGGGTCGTGCACCTCCACTATCTCCTCCGCCTGCAGGTCCATGTTACGGGCCATCCTGCGCAGAAGATCCTGGTGAGCCCGAAGATCTATTGGAGGTGGGCCTGTGCACGATGTGCCCGCCACTGCCTCATCCGGAGAAGAAGAGGAAGATGCCTCCGGTGGAACAGGATCCAAGGGCTGGTCCTGGTCTCCCTGTTCCTGGGCTGGAGCATCACCTGTGCCTGGGTCCAGGGCGTCAGGTGGTCCGGACCCAGAAGCCTCCATGCCCCCTGGCGGAGGCCGAGAAATGGTGGACTCCGGGGCCCCTCTGATGGAGTGACCGGAGCGAGAGGTCGAAGCAATTGGAGCCCCTTGCGCCTGATGGTACGCCCACGGGGTCCAAAACAACCAGTGAGATGGGCCATGAGAATGGTCCTCTGCCATCTCCTGCCAATGGCCCAAGTCCTGTTCCTCGGCTTGCCCCTGAGGGGGGTATGCCGATCTCGAGAGGTCCTCCGAGGAGTGGGACACCGATCTCGATGGCCACGGCGGTGCCGAGAGCGTCGAGACGATTCCCATTGGCTGCGGTGCCGCACGGTGCCGGTCCAGAGATGATCTATCTCTACGCGGTGCCGGCGATCGGTGCCGGGACCGCGACCGGTGCCGATGACCTCGTCGGTGCCGGGAGTCGGATCTGGACCTCGACGAGGACCTGGAGTATGCCCGGTGCCGGGAGCGGCCTCTCGACGTCGAGCGTCGACCGTAGCGGTGCCGAGAACTACGTCTCGACGTTGATCGGTGCCGACGATCATAGCGGTGCCGAGACGTAGAGCGGTGCCGCGAAGAAGATCTTGGCCGCGAGTACGACCGGTGCCGAGGCGATATTCGGTGCCGGGACTGCGAGCGGCGTGGGGACCTGCTTCGGGACCTGGATCGGTGCCGAGGTTCCAGCCCTTGCGATGGAGGGCGCATCAAGGCAGGTTTCCCCCTCGACTGGACCGGGCGAGTCAACGGTGCAGTCGGTGCCGGTGGTTGAGGCGGTGCCGGCTCCGTGAGAGCTATTAAGTCTCTCGCCGCCGCGAAGGTCTCTGGAGTCGACGGGAGGCACTGTATCACCGCCGGTCTCGGTGGAGACGCTATCTGCACCGGACTCAACGGCCTCGGCGCCGGAGTCGACGGTGCTGGAGGCACCTGTTTCCGGTGCTCCACCGGCGGACGCGGCTCTACCCCCGGCACTGGGGGAGCCGGCGTCTTCGGCACGGATGTCCCCGTCTTATGGGCTTTTTTATGCCCCGGGGATAATGACCGGCGCCGAGGCACTGCTTGCGGTGCCGACGAGGTCCGGTGCCGAGGAGGCTTGTCTGACGCCACTCGCGTGGTCGTCATAGCCGGTGCCGCCGGGGCACTGCGCACCGAGGTGCTAGGTGCCGGGGCCTGACTTGTAGATGGAGCGTCCGGACTAAGTGCCGCCTCCATCAGGAGTTGCCGGAGCCGAAAGTCCCGCTCCTTCTTGGTCCTTGGTCTGAAGGCCTTACAGATCTTGCACTTGTCTGTTTGATGGGACTCTCCCAGGCACTTCAGACAGGAGTCGTGCGGGTCGCTCGTGGGCATAGGCTTAGCGCAGGAGGCGCACTGCTTGAAGCCGGGAGCGTTGGGCATGAGCCCGGCCCCGCGGCCGGGGGAGAAAGGGGGAGACGACCCCCTTAATCCCCTGAACTACTTAGAACAACTAGAACAACTTTGAAACTATTTAACTATTTAACTATAAACACTAGAACTATAACTATAACGATAACTGTGATACAACAAACTAAGCTAGGGAGAGTGGAGAACAGCTAAGCAGCGCTCCACAGTTCCAACGACCATCAGGGGCGGTAAGAAGGAACTGAGGGGGCGCCGGGTCGGCTGGGGTATATATTCAGCGCCATGAAGGCGCCACTCTAGGGGGCTCCACAGCCGACCCGCCGGTGTTGCTAGGGTAGAAAATCTTCCGACGATCGTGCACGCGGCGCGCACACACCTAATGGAATGGATATGAGCAAGCACTCGAAGAAGAACTGGTACCTTTTGACTAGCTGATTAAGGTTGTTTAAAATTGCTTTACGGCCTTTTGAAGGTGTCATTAGAACTCGATGCTGTTTTAGTATCAAGAAGATGTAAATGTATTTGCCCCAGGACTTTGAATATTTTAGTTGTATTACTGATGTAAGCATAGTCAGAATGAGCTCTACCCTGACATCAGGTGGTGAGCTGTGGAAAAGGACTTCAGGGGCTGATCTCGTTTGCATGGGCACACCCACCCTGCCTAGCAAGATGGGACTGCTTGCCCAAATGGTCACTTTGGCTGCTGTGGGATACCCAGTCTCTTTGTTATTGGGGAAGGAGTAATAAAGGGTTGTTATCCTGGTTATGTGAATCAAGGACAGTACAACTGTACTTGGCATTTTATGATGGAGAGACTCGCCCTCAACTAAGTAGCTCTCACTAGGCAAGGGACATGGGTTCCAAAGCCCAGTGAACTGAAAGGGGTTGGGGACAGATATGTGTGGGGGTGTTCAATGTCACCTTGACCTTGCCACTGTGTAATAACAGAGCTAATTTTGACTCCATTAGGAGTCTTGTTTTATGCTGCAGAGCTGAAATCACTGATATCTAGGTCTAAGCATTAGGCCTACTTTGGACTAGTGGTTCTGAGTGCACCAGCACTGATGCTCCCCTACTAACAGCTGAAATCACTAAAGAGCTGAAGTTACTAAGAGCTGAAATCACTGAGAGCTGGGGGGGAGGACCTGAAGACATATTGGTGAGTGGCTAGCAGGATGGCTAGTGGAGAGGCATGATGAGCAGGATGGAGAGGAGTGGCTAGCAGGACAGCTGGTGGAGAGGCACAGCTGGTGGGGAAGACTGCAGCAGAACCCCACGGAGAGGCGTGGCAATCGGCCATCAACCTGAGCAGCGGATCATGTAAGATTCCCCATACCTCTTCCCGCTTCCAGAGGCTGGGAGGTAAACTCTGCAGATGAACTTCTGAACTCTGGGAGCTGCCCTGACCAAGGGCAGAAACTGTGAGGGGGGTGACTGTTGGGTTGCTGGACTTAAGACCCTGAGGGGAAAAGGACACTGCCAAACTTATTTGGGGGTGGGTCTTTTGCTCATTGTTTGTGTCATGAATCCTGTTTGTGGTGTTTCCCCAACATAATGCTGCATTGTTTCCCTCCTTTATTAAAAGGCTTTTGCTACACTCAGACTCTGTGCTTGTGAGAGGGGAAGTATTGCCTCTTAGAGTCACCCAGGGGGGTGGTATGTAATTGTCCCAGGTCACTGGGTGGGGGCTCAAGCCAGTTTTGCATTGTGTTATTGAAATAGAACCCCTAGATACTGAACCTGGCCCTTGTTGCTGCCAACTCTGATGGGCAGAAGGGTTACACTTACATTAAGTATAACTCAGTTAACCATAATCCTTGAAGCTCAATCATGTCTTCAATGTGCTACCATACAAACCTCACTTGGAAAATGTGCATTCCCCAGACCTGTCTGCCTATGAATCAACTCTTTCCTATTCATCAGTAGAGTGGGGGATTAGCTAGCTATGCTGCACCATTCCCTCTGATCCCTGAGCACCACAGATAAGCTCTATCTGAACTATCTGAAACCCTTATTGTTACTTTTATTTAGAACTCAAATGGACTCTCAAATAAAAGAATGCACGAGCTGCAGGTTCATAACTCAGAAAACCCTTTATTATGTCATTCTTCTCTTAAGCACACAGACTTAAGATAGTTCTTGCCATACTTATGTATTTTAAGGTACACTATTAAGACCGACCTGTTCTTCTGATGGGTGATACATCAGTCCAGTCCAACAATTTATCGAGAAATATACAAAAAGACAAAAGTATGGAAGTATGCCCATAGATTAAAAGGAAGAGAAGAAAATGTATAGACTGATATATAAGTATAGAATTTTGTGGCTCTTCAAGGCAAATAGCCCATTCAGAAATATGTGTGGGTGCACAGGGGCAAATAGCACAAAACCTGTGAAAAATGATTTTCAAGTATAATTGAAGTCAGCACAAAATGACATATAAGTAGACCATATTTTCTAAAATAAAAATATTTTGAAATTTCGAGTCAGAATTTTAAAGTTAAGCATGTCCAATTTTACATTATTGAATGCACAAATCAAAATAGGGTAGGATGTGAAAGAGAAATAAATAGTTGGTGCTAAACATAAGACTATGCAAATAATATTGACTTATTCAAATACCTTACTAGTTAATCATAGTATAATCAGTTCAACTAGAAGTGTTTCTTGTCATGGCAATTTACCTTTAGTAAACAGAGAACTGAATCATGAATATGGAGGATTTGAAAGTATAACAGTGAAAAGGTCAAAGAATAACTATGATCTGGAGAACAGCCTCAGTGCTATATGTGAACAATTACATTTCAATGGAGATAAAATGCTACAACTGAAAGTGGAATGGGTCATCTGAAACACTGAGCACAAGGGGAAAGAATTGCTCCTAGTAAAGCATATTGACATCGATAGGATTCAGAGTTTGTTTTTTGATTTTTGTTTTTGGTGGGGGGTTGTTGGTTTGTTTTAGGTTTTTTATTTTATTTTACTATTTTTAAAGTCACCTAAAATATAGCCATAGTTGAGTACAAATCAATAGTGTTTATCCTATGAAACAATAATCATTGACTCTAACAGCTTTTTCAATAGAAAGAAATTTGAGAATAGCTCTCAAGATTATTCGATAGAATAAAAATGAGTGTGCTAAGAGTATAGTCATTATCAAACTCATTGTGTAACTCATTATAGTGAGGTCTGTTAGTATTGCAGAGTGTTGCTGGTTTTAGGAGCTCCTGTGTACTTGGCCCCAGCAGACAGTGCAGCTTGCTGATTCAGCAGACCTCAATGTTATTCATAAAGAAAGACCACAGCAGGCTCAGTTCAGTGGTGAAGGTGCTCAGTGAGGTTTATTTTCAGCAAAGCTCTGTCCAACAGGTCACATGGATACTAACATATGTATGCCCATAACAAGGTAAAAGTTCAGTCAACATAACAGGCCAATACAAAGATGCCCCTCTATGACTTCTCCTTTTAAACATTGGTACAAACATATTACATATTACATTCTATATGCTTTTTGTTATTATCCTGTACTTTGCACCTGCTAATGCGAACAAAACAACCTCATCCATTATCCTGTCATCTCCTCTTTATCTTTACAAGGGGTCAGTGAGTTCTTGTACCATCTCTTAGGTATGTGTTTAGGTAGTTACTTGAGCACTTGATGTGTTTCTGTACCATTCTCTCATCAGGAATGTGCTTACTTGGTTAGCCTGTAGTGTTACTATTCTGCCAAGGCAATGCCAACTTTGGTTCACCTTCCTTGGTTCATACTTTTACTCATGCCTAAGATTCCAGCGAGGTCTACAAGGTCTAGGGCTTATAGACTTCATCAAAGAGGCCTGTTCTAAAAACTTAAAGAAGGTGGTGGTGACATGGTAGATTAGGCCAGGATGGGAGTTTTTTATTGTGAGATAAGATCTCAAAAATTATTTTTTAGCTTTAACAAAATAATTGTTTCAAGTAATTTTTTATGTCGATATCACTTTTGGTGCGTATGCAGTCTGTGTTTGAGTTTGGAACTTTCTAACAAGCACACCGGGCTTTGGGGCCATGCCTCCACTCTGCCTGTCCTTGCTCCCATTACTGTCAAGGCCATAAAAGGCCACACAACCCAACTGACCCTCAGGTTCCTCTTATTATCCATGGTAGTGAGTTGGAACTGTGATGTCATTCCTGCTTCTCATTAGCAACTAGTTAGTTTTTTATAAATATTTTATATAGATTTAGATTATTAGGTTGTAATTAGTTAATACCTTTTCTGCCCATTGGCAGCTTTCCATTCCTCCTTTTACCCCAGAGAATCTCCTCAGGTGTTTGTGTCTTATCGTGAGTATGGTAGACACTATGTCCTCTGTGTTTAAGTTCTGCCCTTCCTGCAACAGGCCCTTCCTTTAACTGATGGCCACAGCAGGTGCCTTTTCTGCTCAGGGGAATCTCATATCCCTGATCATTCTTCAATCTGCAGATCCTTTTCTACTACAACCAGAAAGTCAATGGAATGAAAATACTAGTGGAAAAGACACTTTATTGGCTCTGCTGTGTGGTAGCCATGACAATGGCTCCTAGCTGCTATGATAATACAAATAACAACAACAAAAATTCCCCCATCCCCTCACAACTATTTAGATTTCTTTTTAAAGTCATAATTTTGATAAAATCCCCACAATGAAACATTCTAAAGATGTTATGCCATGAGCTTTAAAACTTTTATAAATCTGAAGTATTATCAGTTCCACTCTTTAATCAAAGAATATAAGACAACATTAGAATAGATAAAGGTCATGGGTCTTTGGTTACCCTTGTTTGTTTTTCCTTTCTTATATATTACTATTTTGTCCAATAAGTCATCTAATTCTCCTCTGAACACTTCTCTAAAAGTAATATCAATGCAGAATTTCCACTTCTGGATCGCCAGCTTTGAGTACAAGTCACACAGAAAACTACCCTATCCCATAACCCTTTGGTTGAATTGATTCCAAGGCTAGCATCCATGAGTGCTATGAGAAGTCAAGCCTCCACACACTTAAAGAACCAGCCAGTTGCACCACTGTCATCAAACTGACAGGATTACCACTATGTTGTATCTGTGCATCTGACTGCCTTTAGAGGCTTGTAAGCTTGGAACCCTGCAGTGCACCAGTGTCCTGCTGAATCAGTGCAATAGCACTTGGAACTATTGGTGCCAAATTTCTATGGTGAATCAGTGCACTGCTGGGTTGGCACATTAAAGCCCAGAGCTGATGGTGCTGGGCCCCTGGGAACCTCCTGGGTAAGCACACTGGCTCCTGTAGGGGAAGTTGTGCCTGACTAACCTAATTGCCTTCTATGATGAGATAACTGGCTCTGTGGATGAGGGGAAAGCAGTGGATGTGTTATTCCTTGACTTTAGCAAAGCTTTTGATACAGTCTCCCACAGTATTCTTGCTGCCAAGTTAAAGAAGTATGGGCTGGATGAATGGACTGTAAGGTGGATAGAAAGCTGGCTAGATCGTCGGGCTCAACGGGTAGTGATCAATGGCTCCATGTCTAGTTGGCAGCCGGTTTCAAGCGAAGTGCCCCAAGGGTTGGTCCTGGGGCCAGTTTTGTTTAATATCTTTATTAATGATCTGGAGGATGGTGTGGACTGCACTCTCAGCAAGTTTGCAGATGACACTAAACTAGGAGGCGTGGTAGATACACTAGAGGGTAGGGATCGGATACAGAGGGACCTAGACAAATTAGAGGATTGGGCCAAAAAAAACCAGATGAGGTTCAACAAGGACAAGTGCAGAGTCCTGCACTTAGGACGGAAAAATCCCATGCACTGCTACAGACTAGGGACCGAATGGCTAGGTAGCAGTTCTGCAGAAAAGGACCTAGGGGTCACAGTGGACGAGAAGCTGGATCTGAGTCAACAGTGTGCTCTTGTTGCCAAGAAAGCTAACAGCATTTTGGGCTGTATAAGTAGGGGCATTGCCAGCAGATCGAGGAACGTGATCATTCCCCTTTATTCGACATTGGTGAGGCCTCATCTGGAATACTGTGTCCAGTTTTGGGCCCCACACTACAAGAAGGATGTGGAACAATTGGAAAGAGTCCAACAGAGGGCAACAAAAATGATTAGGGGTCTGGAGCACGTGACTTATGAGGAGAGGCTGAGGGAACTGGGATTGTTTAGTCTCCAGAAGAGAAGAATGAGGGGGGATTTGATAGCAGCCTTCAACTACCTGAAGGAGGGTTCCAAAGAGGATGGATCTCGGCTGTTCTCAGTGGTGGCAGATGACAGAACAAGGAACAATGGTCTCAAGTTGCAATGGGGGAGGTCCAGGTTGGATATTAGTAAAAACTATTTCACTAGGAGGGTGGTGAAACACTGGAATGCATTACCTAGGGAGGTGGTGGAGTCTCCTTCCTTGGAGGTTTTTAAGGCCCGGCTTGACAAAGCCCTGGCTGGGATGATTTAGTTGGGAATTGGTCCTGCTTTGAGCAGGGGGTTGGACTAGATGACCTCTTGAGGTCCCTTCCAACCCTGATATTCTATGATTCTATGATTCTGTAGCTGTCAGCATCAAACCCCTTTAATTTACTGACACCCTGCTGAGACTACATCTTAGCACCTGGTGCTGGACTTAATTTAGCTCACAGATTCTTTATTGTATTGGCAGAACTTCATTTAATCGGTACCTGAGTTTGTCAGATCCAGGCACCAGTTTGGTACTTCATTCCATAATTTAATCCCTTCCCACCGCCATTTCTTGTCACTGTGGCTGATGAGTATCCTTACTGGCCCTCAGGTGGAAGCACACAACAGAGTCTTGCATATTGCATCAGGGTAGCAGACAGCCTCCAAGCTTCTCTGGTTTGATAGTAGTTCAGAGCTAAACTCCCATGAGGAATGGGCTTCAATATGCCACCCACTGTGGTTGCAGTATGCACAATGCCTACCTGAGATGAGAACTCGTTCAGTAGGACTTTTCATCTAGATAAGGTCTCCTTCTGAGCAATAACAGAAGTGGCTCTGTATTCATTATGGACTTTCAGACTGTATTCAGAAAGTGGTCCTGATTCCCTCTGTCAGTCCAGCCACTCTTTAAATTATTTCCTTCTTCAAAATCTTCCATTTCCTTCCTCTTACCTTCTGTATCAAATTCAGCTTCTTTTCAATCCTCACATTCTTGACTGTGCCCAACTCTACTCTGCTTACATTTCTGCTAACATTTTTTATTTCCCACAATTGTTCTTTTGATTCCACCAGTGAGTTGTGCATTACTTTCTTTCTGTGGCTTTGTGTCTTCTTCCATTCTGCTCCCTAAGTCAGGGATCCTCTCTATATTTCCAATGTTCCAGACACCAATCATTTCTACTTTCAAATCCCTTCTCATAAATAACTTCCTCCTAAAAGACTGCAAATGCTAATCTGTATCAGTAAAAATGCTGTCATCTCTCCCTCCCCTTATAAACTACAACAAAAACTCCATGAAAGAGAACCCTTGTCTTGAATTTCCCAGTGTGTTATGTGTTTCATTTGTGTTGTCTGTCTATCCTGCAAGCTCCTCAGAGTGGAGACACATGTCTCCATGCTACTGTTTCTTCAAGCTGCAACACCAATCTAGGGACTAGGTGCAACCGTTAGTCTGTTGTCTTGTGTGGTTATTACTGCCTGAGGCACAGGAGGGGGCAGAAAAAACTATTCATCCTGGTGTTTTTATTTTGTGGATCTAGATGTTCTCAGAAAAGAAGACAATAGGATCTCTTGTACTAGCCCTGGTCCTGATTGGCTAGGGAATACCAGCACTGGTGCTGGAGGCATATAGCATTCCTTGTATAGTTTCCTTCCATTCTCTCTCATCTTCTCCATTCAGAATCTTTCCTTCAGTCAAATGTAAAATTTAAATTCACCACTTGGGTTTTTTACAAGTGGCACTTACTGGCTCAGATATGTAGCCAAAGCCTGGTATCCTGTTGAGCAGCCTCTTCCCTTCACCTGTTGTCCCTTCCAAGCAGATGCTATTTCAGTAAGAAGGGAGCTAAATGTTTTAATTCCCTTATCCCACCACAACGTGGGTGTGAACCCTCCTTATCATCTCCCTGCACCTTAATCACAAAGCAGATAAGTTAGAAGTGGGACCCACTTGTTTGGGAGGTCTGCCAGTTATGCACTCTGTCATGAATGAGTAAAGAGGAATGTATAAATATTAAATGCAAGAAATGAAGATTATTTACTTGTAACCGGAGTTCTACTAGATAGACTCTGCACATTCACACTCTTGGGATGCACCATCCTTCTCATAGTAATGCCTACTAGAGTGCACACGTGCACTTCCTGCCATACTCCTCAGCCTTTGAACATGTTCTAAGGGCATGACTATAAAAGGGAACATGGTGCTAGTTGTCACCTCAGTTCCTTACACCACTAATGAAGATTCCATGGGCCCAGTCCTATTTAACATATTTATAAATGATCTAAAAAAAGGGGTATACAGTGAGGTGGCAACATTTGCAGATGATACAAAACTACTCAAGATAGTTAAGTCCCAGGCAGACTGAGAAGAGCTACAAAAGGATCTCACAAAACTGGGTGACTGGGCAACAAAATGGCAGATGAAATTTAATGTTGATAAATGCAAAGTAATGCACATTTGAAAACATAATCATAACTATACATATACAATGATGGGGTCTAAATTAGCTGTTACCACTCAAGAAAGAGATCTTGGAGTCACTGTAGATAGTTCTCTGAAATTATCCACTCAATGTGCAGCGGCAGTCAAAAAAGCAAACAGAATGTTGGGAATCATCAAGAAAGGAATAGATAATAAGACAGAAAATATCATATTGCCTCTATATAAATCCATAGTACACCCACACCTTAAATACTGCATGCCGATGTGGTCGCCCCTTCTCAAAAAAGATATATTGGAATTGGAAACGGGCAACAAAAATTATTAGGGATATAGAACGGCTTCCATATGAGGAGAGATTAATAAGACTTGGACTTTTCAGTTTGGAAAAGAGGCGACTAAGGGGGGATATGATAGAGGTCTATAAAATCATGAGTGGTATAGAGAAAGTAAATAAGGAATTGTTATTTAATCCTTCTCATAATACAAGAACAAGTGGCCACCAAATGAAATTAATAGGTAGCAGGTTTAAAACAAACACAAGAAAGTATTTTTTCACGCAACGCACTGTCAACCTCTGGAACTCCTTGCCAGAGGGTGTTGTGAAGGCCAATACTATAACGGGATTCAAAAGGGAGCTAGATAGATACATGGAAGATAGGTCCATCAATGGCTATTAGCCAGGATGGGCAGGAATGGTGTCCCTAGCCTCTGTTTGCCAGAAGCTGGGTTTGGGTGACAGAGCATGGATCACTTGATGATAACCTGTCTGTTCATTCCCTTTGGGGCACCTGCCATTAGCCACTGTCAGAGGACAGGATACTGGGCTTGATGGACCTTTGGTCTGACCCAGTATGGCCATTCTTATGTTCTCCAGGGGTATTTTTCAATTAGGAACCTGCAGAAGAGGGGAAAGTGGGAAGGAAGTGTGAAAATGTGGAGTCCATCTCAAAGAACTCTGGTTACAAGTAAATAACCTTCAATTCTTCTTCAAGCATCCTCTGCATATTCCCAGTCTTGGGATAATTTGGCAAGCAGTATTCCAAGGATGGATTGAGGGACACAGAGTCCTCATTAAATAATGACTAAAGCACCACTCAGCCAAACTATGTGTCAGAGCTGGTTGCCAAATCTAATACATAATATTTACTGAAAGTTTGTATTGAACTCCAAGTGCCAACTTTACATATTTCAATAAGAAGACTATGTCTAGCACATGGTACAAACATAATAACTGCCCTAGTACATTGAGCAATAAGACTCTCAGGAGTAAAGAGGGAAGAATTCTTATAATTCTCTTCTATATACGGTCTGATCCATCTAGACAAAGACTGGGCAGAAATAGCTTGTCCTTTACAGTGACCAGCATACAATATAAACAACTCAGGAGAAGGCCTAAAGTGTGTAAGGAAACCTATGACAACATGAAACAACTTTTGAGGTGCATAAACTATGACCAACATCAGTGGCAGCTTTGTGGCGATTTGAAGGTTGTTGCTCTCTTGCTTGGTCTGCAGACTGGATACACAAAGTACTGCTGTTTTCTCTGCAAATGGGATAGCCGTGCAAGAGATTCCCACTACATCAAGAAAGATTGGTCACTCCGACAGTCATTGGAGCCTGGGAGGAAAAGTGTTCAGCATCCACCACTTGTTGAATCAAGGAAGATTTTGTTACCACCCTTACACATCAAGCTGGGTCTGATGAAGAACTTTGTCAAGGCCATTGACAAAACACAAGCAGCTTTCAAGTACCTCCGTGGAAAATTTCCAAGGTTAAGTGAAGCTAAGATGGAAGGTGTCTTTGTTGGTCCTCAGATTCGTGAACTTCTTTGAGATGATGCATTTGACCATGCACTGCGTGGCAAGGAAAAGACGGCATGGAAAGCCTTCCAGTTAGTGGCAATAAATTTTCTCGGAAACAACAAGCCAGACAACTACAGGTTGTTGGTGGAAAACCTCCTCAAGGCATACAAAAGCCTTGGTTGCAACATGTCACTAAAGATACATTTTTTGCACTCTCATCTAGATTTTTTTCCACCAAACTGCGGAGCAGTGAGCGACGAGCACGGCGAGCGATTTCACCAAGACATTGCAACAATGGAGAAACGCTATCAGGGCAAATGGAGCCCATCAATGCTTGCAGACTATTGCTGGACAGTGACAAGAGATGCTCCATTTAATGAATACAAGAGACAAGCCAAGAAGCGCCGAGTAGACACTGAATAGGACTAAACTATGTACATAATAGTTTTTTGCCTTTTGTTTCATAATAAATTTTATTTATATAACCCTTTTGCTGATTTTTAAAGTGTTACATAAACAGGACAGGTGAAATATTATCATGTAAAGCAACCATAAACACATGAAAAGACCTAGGTTTACAATTTATGATTAAAACTCTACTAGCTATACAATATACATAGACATAAAATGTAAAAACTTAAATATCTTAGAAACAGTAACCAATCAGTTGTTTTAATTGTCATATTTGAATTCAGCACATCAAAATACGTAATAAATAGCACATTTTATCTCTGAAGCAGATGACTTCTCAAAAATTGTAGACCAGTGTTATGGGTACCCTATGGATTTTAGGTGGGAGCTGGTAGCAGTGCTATTTTGAAGGTTACCCAACACTTCTCATTATAAGACCCTATTTTCAGTTGCTTTTAACTTTGCTGAAATTTTCTATGCCTTAGGCTGAATGATTTTAGAAAATTTCAGCCAGAATGGTTGATCCATTTCTGAAAACAAGGCTAAGGGAAAATATGTTTTGCTCATGTTAAATTCTGGAAACCTTTTATTTAAGAAGCTGTAATGCTTCCACTGCAGAAGGGATTTGAAATCTGACAGGAAGGTGGCCTTTATGTGAGGGATGCCTTTTGCCATCCCCATGAATGTCTGATAAATTTGGCTAAGTTAAAACTCTTTGAGAAATCAAAGTTTGCACATGCTCAGTACACACTTGCTAGAGCGTTGCAGATTCCATCCACATGGATCATGGTCCAGCCCAGAGTTGAACAGGACTTTCTCTACACTTAGAATTCTGAGCTGCTGTGTGGGCCATGCTGGGGCCAGACTCCAGAACTGAGAACAGGGAGTCTGAATGTCCTGTGCTCTCAATACTCACTTCCCACACTGAGCCTAGGCAGCATCAAGGAGGAAGCTGCCTGGTTACAATGCAATGGATATAAAAGATGGACCTTGGGATGGGTGAGGAAGGAGTAGTTTTGGACAAAGAGCCTCGCTTAAGATGAGAAACTGCATCTGGAGGCTGGCGGAGGTGGGAGGGAAACTGAGAGTGGGACTAGAAACAGGGGTGAGACAGGGACTGGGAGCTGGGGTGGGAGACAGACTGGCTGAGCCGAAACTGGGAGCTGGTGGGGAGCTTGGGAATGGGAGATGGCGGGAGGACCGGAATTCTCTGGGCAAGAAGATGGGCTGGGAGATGTGTAGAAAAACAGGAAGACTGGGAGTTAGTGACTGGGATCGGATGAGGAACTGGATAGAGAGACTAGGACTGGCTGGACAAAGAGATTAACACAAGGAGCCACATGGGGACACTGAGTTTGAACAAAGAGCCCTGGAAGGGAGACTGGGACTGGTCAGGCAAAGAGACTGGATATAAGGAGCCAGGGGTGTTGGAGGGGAGACCTGGGAGTGGAAGTCTGGAGGGGTGAGACTAGAACTTGCTGGGCAAACTGATATTGCTGAACACTAACATGAGAAGTTCACAGAAGTGGGAGGGAGGAGAGAGAGGGACGGTGTGTGACAGGGAGTGTGTGTGTGTGTGTGTGAGAGAGGGACAGTGTGTGTTGGGGGAGAGTCTGTCGGCACGCTGTCTAAGTTCAGACAGCAGAGGGAAGCAAACAATCCTGAGGAAGAAGTTGGTGCACAGATAGCTGGTGTTCCCCTGTTCCCTGCCCCAGCTCAGCGGAGACAGGTACACTGGCAAGGGGAGGAGGAAACTATGACATTAGCCTCCGCCTCCCTTCCTCGCTCTGCACAGCACAGCACAAGTCTCTTTTCACTGCCTCTGCAGCGGCCCACCCTGCCTGCCTACCGCTGTGGTCCTAGTGCCAGGGAGACCAGGATTCTGCATTATGTTTTGATTAATTCATTAATCCATGATTCCCTCCGAGTTCTCCCATAGCCCCCTCTCCAGAGGTAAAAATAAGCCAGTATGCTACGGTATGGCGTACCAGCAAGAGCTGGTGCACTGTACCGGGGTGGCCCGGCTTCCCCAGGTGGCAATTTAAAGGCAGCTGCTGGAGTCCCAGGACCTATAAATTGCAGACAGAGCCCCACTGCTGGAGCCCTGGGCTAGTGGCAACGGGGCTCCAGAGGTTATTTAAAGGGCCGGGGTGGTAGAAGCAGGGGAGTCTTGGGCATTTTAAAGAGCCCCCGGAGCCCGGGAGTAATGGCGGGGCTCCGGGGGCTATTTAAAGGGCCCCAGGCTCCCGCTGCGTCTATGGCCCCACCCTTTAAATAGCCACTGGAGCCCCACCACCGCTCCAGCAGGCTCTGGCAGCAGTTTAAAGGGCCCGGGGCAGTAGTGGGGTCTGAGCCCTGGGCCCTTTAAACTGCTGCCAGTGCCCCTGGCTGCCACTGCTACCCCAGTGGGGGAGTGGGAGGGCACTTACCAGTACAGGGCGGGCTGGGGTTGGCTTTGACCCCCCCATCCCTGCCCCTTTCGCCCGAGACTCTGCCCCTTCCGGGGGCCAGAGCCGGCCCCAACCCAGCCCTGTACCAGTAAGTCCCTATTTCTACTTTCACCCCTGCTCCCCTCCCCACAGACCAAGGAGATCCACCCCTCCCCTGTAGTCCAGGCAGGAGTGCGTTTGCTGCCGGGAGCTGGCATGCTCATCTGAGCAGTAGCTATGTGAGCTCTCCACGCTGAGCAGTTTCAGTGCTTCCTGGGACTTTGAATGGGGAGGGGTGCATGCCTCTGTACAGGGCTGGATTTATACCTTACCCGCCCCTAGTCACAGCATCTTCAGCATCCCATCCAGTGGTGAGCTGGAGCCGGTTCACACCGGTTCACATGAACCGGTTGTTAAATTTAGAAGCCAGTTTAGAACTGGTTGTTAAAGGGCTGGGCAAACTCCGGGTCATGGGCCACATCCAGCCCACGGGACCATCCTGTCCGGCTCGCCTGAGCTCACAGCTGGGGAGGATCCCCCGGTCCCTCCCCTGCCTTCCCCCCCTCGCAGAGCCCAGCGCCAGCGCTCTGGACCATTCCTGGGCAGCTCTGCAGCTCCTGCCGCTTTGAGCGGCATGGTAAGGGGTTGGGGCTGCGAGCTGCAGCGGGCCACGTGGCATCCATGCACGCTGCCCTGAGCAGCATGGTATGGGGGCCAGGCCGGGGCTGGGAGGAGGGGTTGGATAAGGGGCAAAGAGCGGTTGGAGGGGGCGGAGGTTCTGGGGGGGCAGTCAGGGGACAGAGAACGGTGGTGGGGTTGGTAGGCATGGGAGTTCCGGGGGTCTGTCAGGATGGTGGTGGATGGGGTCGGGCAGAGGTGAAAGTAAGCTGGTACACCCTGGTACGGCGTACTGGCAAGAGCCGGTGCGCCATACTGGGGTGGCCCAGCTTCCCCAGGTGGCAATTTAAAGGGCCTGGGGCTCCCAGCAGCGGTTGGAGCCCCAGGCCCTTTAAATTGCTGCCAGAGCCCCGCTGCTGGAGCCCTGGGGTAGCGGCAGCGGGACTCCGGGGGCTATTTAAAGGGCCGGGGCTCCCGCTGCCTCTACAGCCCCAGCCCTTTAAATAGCCGCCGGAGCCCCGCTGCCGGAGCCCTGGGTAGCAGCAGCAGCTCGAGGCTCTGGCAGCGGTTTAAAGGGCCCGGGGCGGTAGCAGTGACCGAGCCCTGGGCCCTTTAAACTGCTGCCGGAGCCCCTGGCTGCCGCTGCTACCCCAGCAGGGGAGAGGGAGGGCACTTACTGGTACAGGGCGGGCCGGGGCTACACTGATGCTTTGTTGATCTAACTTTGCCACAAAAATCTCTATGCCTGTCATCGAGGTGGTTTTATTTTGTTGGCAAAGCAGGAGAATTTTGTCGGCAGGAGGAGCACTGTAGTGTGTACACTTTCACTGTTTTGTTGACAAATCTGCCTTTTGCCAACAAAACGGTGTAGCGTAGAAACAGTCTAAATGTACAGTAGCATTTTAAAATCTTTTTAAAGGAGGGGGACTTGATTGGATAGGACTTTCCAATACTAATTTGTAGAGTTGGAAAATGTCAACAAGTAGTTTATCCATGACTTTAGTCTCTTTCTGTTAAAGGACATCACAAGCAGATTGATCTCCTCACATTACTTTAAATAATAGACATTACTTGATATTTTTAAACAATGGATTGATCAAGCAACTCTGCAGTCTTCCAATGTCCACTATTAGAACAGTGGTGTCTACTTGTGATTAGCTAGAAGTCATATGGTGTCACTGTTCTGATTGGTTGAGTGCACACGCATTTCTGCTGCTAATATACAAAGTGCAGAGAGGAAAACAAAACAGATCATGGAATCATTGTCCTCTTTGTGTTCATCAACCTCCCTCTTATGTCATTCACATGTACTTTGTTAGCTCTTCAGGGCAAGAGGCCATGTCTTTGTTTGGGATGTAATTAGCAGGTTTGCTTTTTGGTGACTCAAAATAATAATCAATAATAATATACAACCTTGAAACTTTATTTCCATGACGAGACAGGCAGTAAAAAAAAAAAAAAATGTGTAAATGGTGAAGGAAAGCTCATATAAATAGGAATGACAGAAAAGAATTATCTTCAGAAATTGGAGCTGAATATTCATGCAATATTCTGCAGTATTTTTCAAGCTTGAATAACTCCTGATTTTTGTATAAATATCAAGGTGGTTAAGTTGCTGCTAGATGAATGAAACACCTGTTGCTAGTGATATGTCTATTAGAGAGCTGTCTGCTTTTGAATATGAGGTTGTGCTCATGATCTCTCCTTCTCTCACTTACTGATTAGCTTTGGGTTAAGAAAATATTTTTTGTAGTAAAAAGTATATTAGTCCATGGAGGTATAGTCTATAGCTATGTATCATGTACAAAGAAAAACAATAAATCGTAATACAACCTGAAGACCTAAGAAGCTGGAACAGAATCAACAATAGTGAATTCTAACTGGGATATTCTCAGAAATGATTAAAGTTAAACTAGCTTGAATCTTTCATTTCATTAGGAATTGTTACTTCAAGTGAAAGTTGAGAGATTCTGAATCTTTTAAAGCAGCCAAAGAAAACGATGAATTAGGTCTCATATAGCATATTTTCTTTTTCTTTTTTGCATGTTGGGTTATCATGTTGATAAAAAGGACCAAGAGAATGATTAAAGGATTGGGAGCAACTTCTGTTGATGAAAGAGACAAGCTTTCAAGCTATACAGAGCTCTTCTTCACGTCTGGGAAAGGTACTCAGAGTGTTAGGCCTTGGCTACACTCGCGGATTCACAGCGCTGCCGCGACAGTGTTGTGAAGCACGAGTGTAGTCGCGCCGCCAGCGCTGCGAGAGCTCTCTCACAGCGCTGCAAGTACTCCACCTCTCCGAGGGGAATAGCTTGCAGCGCTGCGAGCGAGCGTGCAGCGCTGCAGGCGCTGATTACACTGGCGCTTTACAGCGCTGCACGCGCTGCGCTCAGGGGGGGTGTTTTTTCACACCCCTGAGCGCAGCAAGTGCAGCGCTGTGAATTGCCAGTGTAGCCAAGGCCTTAGAACTAAATACAAGGTGGAACAAATTTTTTAGCAGTAGTAGTTAACACATATTCTAAGGGACCATTCAAGGTGAAGTGACCCATTAACACCTCTACAGTCATAGTACAAAAAGGTGAAGAGGGGGCAGGGTTAGGGGATTACAGATTGTTGTAGTAAACCATAAATCCAGTGTCTTTATTAAGAACATGATTTTTAGTTTCTAGAAAAGTTATGCATTTAAGATCCCAGACTTGTCTTTTGAAGGCATTGTCCACATTTCCTTTGAGGACAAAGACCGAGATGTCAGATATGGAGTTATCATTTTGTAAAAATTGTTCATCCATGGTGATACATTGTTTTTATCTTTTATCATTTTTCTGTGTGAGTTCATCCGAGAGTGTAGTTATTGTCTGGTTTCACCCACATAGTTGTTGTTTGGGAATTTAGGGCACTGGATGAGGTATACCACATGGTGTGATAGACATGTATAGGACTCATGGATCTTGAAAGATGTGTTGTGGGTTTTTTTTATCATTGTAGCAGTGGAAATATGTCTGTTGTTCTGGCAGAGTCTGGTGACACTTTGAATTGGTATGTCCTGGTCTGTGGAAAGCTTGCTTCTGATAATGAGTTTGGCTAAGTTGGGGGGTTCTTTGAAGGTCAGAAGAGGGGGTTTGGAAAAAGATTTCTTTCTGCATGTGGTCCCCCCATTGAATATGGGTTGTAATTGTTTAATGATACCCCCATATGGGTTCCAGTGTGGGGTGGAAGGTGACAGCTATGGGTGTTTAGTTGGAGGGTTATTTTTTTTGTACTGAAGCAAGTTCTCTCTGGGTATATGGGTGGGCCATTCCATGATGCAATCTACGTCTCTGCTAGAGCATCCTTGTTTGGTGAAGGCGGTTTTAAGTGTGTGAAGGTGTGTTTCCTGGATTTTCTCCTTGGAGCATATTCTGTGGTATCTGAGGGCCTGGATGTAGATAACAGATTTCTTGGTGTGTTTGAGGTGGTTACTCAAACTGTGGAGGTAGGTGTGGTGACCTGGGTTTCTTGTATATAGTTGTCTGTCGGGTTCCATTGTTGAAGCTGACTGTGGTATACAGGAAGCTGATGCTGGTATGCAAGTGGTCTAGAGAGAGTTTTATGGATGGTTGCTGGTTGTTGAAGTTGTGGTGGAAATCTATGAGGAAATTTAGGTTGTTTGTCCAAAGGATAAAAATGTCATTGATGTATCACAGATATATCACTGGTTTCATGGAGCTTTTGTCCAGAAATTCTTCTTTAAGGTGACCCCTGAAGAGGCTGGCATGTTGGGTAGCCATGGCCACAGAATATGATTTTTACAATTTTTGTTATTCAAAATTATTTGGTGAAAGTTTTGCAGCAAATGAAAATAATAATGAGACTGTGGAACTCATACCCAGAGCATATTAACATGTCCACAGATTACACTGTCCTCGGTTCAATATATAAAATAATCTTCTTAGACCTAGCTTTCCTACAATAAGCAAACACACAAACATGTTCTTCCTCTTGGTAGTTGAAGGTGCTGCGATATTATGCTGATGAACACAGAATAGAGAGAGATTCATAGTTATGATACAACTTAAATATTGACAAAGCCTTTAGGATTTGAGGTATCTTTGAACCTTATAATTGCAGGTGCATAAACTTTTTAAAACTAGGGCCATGGTATTACACCTCTACCTCGATATAATGCTGTTCTCTGGAGCCAAAAAATCTTACCGCATTATAGGTGAAACCGCGTTGAACTTGCTTTGATCCACCGGAGTGCGCAGCCCTGCCCCTCCCCCCCCAGAGCACTGCTTTACCGTGTTAAATCCGAATTCGTGTTATATCGGGTGGCATTATATCAAGGTAGTGGTGTATTTTCTTCTTTCACATAAATTGATTTTTATTGGAATATGTAACTGCAAACATAACTGGAATATTTCCAAATACAATATTTGCCTTTCATATAAAATGACCCTGGTTCAACAAACAGAAGCAAATATGCACATCATGTTCCTCTTAAAAGGTATCAGGAAAGATTATATACAGCTCTTCTAGATGAAATCAAGAAAAAGTCAAACTACAGTAACTAAGCATCCAAAAAGCTGCTATCTTAATGGGTACTTAGTGTAGTTTGTTACCCAATGCACAAAATTGAGCTCCCATGAGTTACTAATAGCTCAAAAGAAGATAAAAAGTTCATTGTTTATTACTTGCATAGCATATAAGCTATTCCTGAGGCAAATAGCTTCTGCAATTACACTATTCAAGATGACAATTATAAGAGCTATCAATGCTTGTTCTTCAGCGTGTTGATCACCAGCTGGAGACAGAAAGAAATTTTACTCCCTGCACATGATATATTCTGTGTATTCTGGGGATTTTATACCTCCCACTAAAGCATCTGATATTTATCAGGGTCAAAGACAGAATAATGAATTAGAGAAACCACTGGTTGATTTTGTTGTGGTCATTTGTATTTTGTGCAAGACTACTTGTAAGCTAGGCAACAGTCTCAAAAGTGTGTTTGTCACAGGTGTATCCTTTCTACAAGGTGGTGTTGACAGCAAAAAGGGCCGGATTCAAATACTTAGTTGTTGCTCCTAAAATATACAAAACTTCGCCAGCTTGAGGTGCCCCACCCCCAGTCCTCAACAAGTATGGGAAAAACTAATTTTTCTTTGAGCAGTGTCCCTATGAATACTCTACTTTAGGTGCACTTGTGTCCCTGAGTGTAGGATCAGAGATCTTCGATAGCAGTGCCTGTTGGGGTGATGGGGAAATCCTCCCCATTTCGCGCTGTGACCAGCAACTATATAACACTGTTCGGTCCAACTGCCCTCAGTTCCTTCTCAACCGCCCTTCGCAAGGGACAGAATCTCTAGCAAAGCCCTTCATAGGAAAGTCTTTACTGCCTTTAGTAGTGTTAGTGTTTTTGTTAAAAGTTTATACTTGATACTCATTTCCATTTCTTAGTTTTTCCCTCCTGAAAAAAAATTCTTTCCTCCTTGTTACTCCTTAGGTTAGAATAGTATTTTTTTTTCTATGTTCTTCCCTACAGGGAAGTTCCCCCTTACATGGGGCTATGCCAAGATTCCCCAGGTTTAATAGGTGCCTCACCTGCTATGAGACCATCCCTGTAAGCAACAGCCAATCATGGTACATTTGTTGCTTAGGAGAGGGGCAAATACCACAGAAGTACACGGATTGCCTCAACTTAAAGGCATGGACCTGAAAGAACCATAACCTGAAGCTAAAAATTTTAATGATGAACAGTGCATTGTGGCCAGACTCAGACCCTGGCCCCAATACCTGTCCTGTGCAACAGTTGCCACCGGCACTGTCAACTGCCGCCCCGCACTTGCCGCGAGCTGTAAAGAGAAAGGCCACGGTCTCTCACAAAGATGGCAAGAAATGAACCCTGAGCTCACCTATCAAGGAGCCATCACAAAAAAGAGTCCCCTACAAGGTCAGTAGCCTCAACATTTTCCACAGAGAGACTTAGCTCCAGTGACCACCCAGAGACCTCCAGTACTGGCACTACTGATAAGTCCAAGGACCCTAAGAGGACAGGACCATGCAAGATGGTACCGTCACATGATACCAGCGAAGAAAGGCCCAAAGCTGCACAGTTGGCACCGGCTGCTCCAACTAAACCTATGGTATCAAGTGCTTCAACACCAATGAAGCCTTCGGAACCACCTACTGGTTAATTGGGAGAATGCAAACTGAGCTCGTCACTGCCGGCACAAGCAACGTCTGCACCGATGCCCAGACCTTCCACAACACTGATGCAAGCACAACCCATGGCATTTATGATGTTGATGCCAGTACTAAAAGAATTCAGGTTCCCGAGAGACCTGACCATCTCTGAAATCCCAGACTCACTGTTCCTCCGCACGGAGCTTTCAGTGGTACATATCTCTCTCCTGGAGATGCAACTGATACGGCACTGATTTCCATCACTATCTAGAACCAGCCCCCCTTTTCCAGCAAGGAGGAAGAGGAAGATGAAGAGGTTTACTCAATTGCACCATGTACCCCCCCCCCATACCAGGGGGGCTGTACAATGTGTACCTTACACATACCCTCGGTATCAGGAGACCAGAACTGACACAGGATCTTGGTACAGGCACCTGTGGAAGCCACGCCATATGCCTATCCCTCCACACTGGGAACCTTGGGTTGTGTACAGGCAACACTTTGCTAAACCACCCATTAATCAAAGGGACCAACACAGCACTCTCCATCCTCATCAATATCCAGGCCTCTCAAACCTGAGGTAGAAACTTTATAGAGGACCACAATTAAGAACTGGAGAAAGAGGTTACACCACCTGCCAACATCTCATCCTCACCAGATGAAGCAATCATGCCATCACCTCCAACATCTGATGATGATTTTAAACATTTTCAAGAACTGTTTCATAGAACTGCATACACTCTTCAAAGCCCACTGGAGGAAGTGCGAGAATTACAACATAAGCTGCTGGACATATTAACAGACCTCCATATCAGCTAAAATCGCACTTCTTGTCAATGAGGCTTTGTTGGGCCCAGCCAATGTGATCTGGCAGACTCCAGCATCAAAGAATCTGACGTGCCTTCCAAAATCTGAGAGGGATGAGGTGTGGTTCATGCTGTCAGAAGTCTTAAAAGAGCAATAGTCTGATGCAGAAACTACAGAACCCAAGCCACCAAAAAAGAAAATCAACCTTTTGCTGGTGGCATCTGACTCAGATGATGAAAACGAACATGCATTGGTCTGCACTGCTTTGGATCGTTATCGAGCAGAACCCATCATGAGCATAGACGCATGTCCTCTGGAATGGTGGTTGAAGCATGAAGGGACATATGAATCTTTAGCGCATCTGGCACATAAATATCTTGTGACACCGGCTACAACAGTGCCATGCGAATGCCTGTTCTCATTTTCAGGTGACATTGTAAACAAGAAGTGGGCAGCATCCCCGTGTAAAACACCCATCCCTGTGTTATCTTTGGCAGTAGTCCTCCACTTTAGTTTCTCCATCTGCCAATGTGAACATCCAATGAACCAACTCACCATTTTTCCTCCATTCTCAGTTTGGTTTCAGTGGTTAGTGGAGTCTGAGAGTACACCTAAGTCCATATCCAAACTGTTGGGAGAGGTGGGAGGAGGTTGCTGTCTGGCTTCTGTGAAGAGACACCTTGCCTCAACCTCTGTGTTATCACCTCTTATTTCGCCACTTTCTTTAGTTATGCTGCTGTCTGTCTTTCAGTGCATGGCCATCTCTGCACTTTTGTGGTCTAGTTTTGAGGCTCCACCACCTAACCAAGCTACAGTTAATACAACTCTAGAAGGGCTAGATAGGGGGAACCTTGCTGGCACCATCTCTCACCACAATGCCAAGTCTTGTTCCTCAGAATCCACCACCTAACCAAGCTATAGACATTTCAGCTCTAAAGGTGCCTGGTTGGACAAGTCCTTACCAGTTTCACTCATCTCTATCACTGCATTGTGGAGATGCACATCATAGTGGTAGAGGTAGGTAGTGTGGGTGTACATATGCATGCAACACTTTTCTTACCCTTTTCTTTCTAAGCACCAGTACCCAGCATTGTAAGACTGAGATTTTGGTTAGGGTAGCTACTCACTCAGGGCATATTAAATACAGTTCTGTTGCCCTTGTGTCACACAGGAAGCAACCCCATGCTCCCTAAACCTCTGACTGTCAGCAGCTGGGACTGGACGACAGGATGGATCACTCGTTATTTGCCCTGTTCTGTTTATTCCCTCTGAAGCATCTGGCGCTGGTGACTGTCAGAAGACAGGATCCTGAGCTAGATGGACTATTGGTCTGGCCCAGTATAGCCATTCTTATGTTCCTTTGTTCTTATAATAACATTTCATTACCCCTATACCCCAAACTGAAATTAATTTTAAATAAAATAACCAAAGTGTTCACACTGTGATGATGGGTAATAAACATAAAGATAAGGGCTGTCTCATTCTGTATCTTCCTCTGGCTCACCAATAATTGGTGGCAGAGAGCTTCTTCCCTCTAAAGCTGCAGACCACAGGTTTACACAGGGAGTGTACAGAATGGAAAAGGTCACTATGCTATGCAGTTGTAATGACTGCTGATTGACCTACTTCCTCTACCTTATAGTGTCTGTCTTTAATATAAGCTACACAGGAGGTAGATATGGACTATCAGGTTCTGTCATACAGAGATTTTTGTGGGGAGGTTGATGGCAGCCAGTTCACCCCACTCATCCAGCAGGGTACTGAACAAATTGCCAAGGCCAGTGGGGGCCTGTTTCATCTCCAACAAAAGTCAACTCCCAGTCATTCTGAGAAACCCTTCTCCTTTTCTTCACCCCCACAGGCTCTCTAGCCTATCAGGTAGGGAAAAGAGATCTTTCCTTATTCCCTCCACTATAAGAGAGACACTTTGCTCCCCATCAGGAAGGTGAGAGGCCTTTATTATTGAAATAATTTGTTTGGGGAAAAAAAAATAACAGTGCAAATAAGAACAATATTTCAATTCTTTTTCCTGTTTACAACCCTAAGGGAATAAACTAGTTAAGAAACTACCAGAGCCATTATATTATTCATTTGCTTTAAAACAGACTATTTTTTAAAGGACACAGGCAGGAAGAGTTGTGTTCAGTATAATCCAGTGTAACTACGGCTGAGGGCCTAGCATTGGGTCTGTTATCAAGCAGAACTAGCTAATAATGCAAGGGTGTAAAAGACAGTGCACTAGGGTATGATCTTGAAAGGTACTGATGCTCTCACATGACCTGGTCCTAACTAGGTAATCACAGAAAGAAGCAAAATACATACATATCTTATTGCAATGGGTTTTGATTTGGATTTTTAATGAGTAAATGGAAATCATTGCTTGAAACCAAACCTAATTATTGTTTCTGATCTTCTTGTTTAATTTTGTAAATAATGCCAAATATCCAAAAGTGGGAAAAATCCTGATCTCTTTTACAAACAGAACCCCATTAATTCCACGTAGCTGAGACAAGGAAGCAATCATTCAGCTAACATGGTCCCTTTCTGCCACCTTGTGGCACAACTGTGTTTGCAAAGGTACTGTTGCTGCTACTCTGAAACCTGTTATATAATATGCTCAGTGTATGTTAGACTTTAACTTTATTACTTTTAGCTATTTCTGAGTATTTTCGGCAGATTAATTTCAAGTATTTTCCAGACAAGGTTAGTGGTCGTAGCTTTCAAATGTTAGGCTACTTACAGCATGCATATAAATGTACTGAGTGAAATCCTGAAATCCTAGCCCCATTTAAGTCAATGGCAAAACTTAAATGGGTTAGGATTTCACCAACTGTGTTTAGAATGTTTTGGTTTATATCAAGTAAAAATAAAGATTATAAAAATGCATTTTCAAATATGAATATTTGTATCAGAACAATTATGGTCTCACTGAAAACTACACCTTAGAAATGTAAATTGCAGTGTTTGTGCCTAAAGCACCATATAGTATGATCTTGAGTTCTTTCTGCACTGTCATAGAGGATACTCTGTTGGTTTTGAAACAACTACCCACTGTTTCAAGTCTGCATAAAGAAATAGGAACCTAGCATCTTTTATAGAATTCCTCACATCACTATCTCAGAATGTTTTATAAGTTCAAAGGTGTTTTTTTTTAATAAAATAAAGAAACTTTTTAAGAATATGCTACAGCCAGATTTCCTCTACTTGCTTTCAGATTGGAATCACCAACTCGGTCTTTGAGCATGGATGCACCAAAAGGGATTAATATTAAAGCACAAGCTGGCAATATTGAAGCTCTCTCTCAGATGGATATCAAATTGCATAGCAGTGAGGGAGTGGTGAGTATGATCAATGATATTTTTATTATTGTGGTTTATATTGATGCCGTTTAATATTGCCATCAATGTCATTAAGTCATTTTAAAGTGACTGTATTATAATTGTTCAGGTTTTAGCAAATACACTGATAGTTCCAGATAATGATGCCATAATAATACATTTGTTTACAGGGCAAGGATTAAATAATAATGTAAAATTAGATGGTGTTGAAAGAGTTTAAAAAATGCTAAGAAGTCACTTCTATCCTAGCACAGTGATTATTTTTTTTTATTTATTTTATTTATTTATTTTTTAAGTGAGTGCTCTGCTTTGTTCCATTCAGTTTCTGTAGTTCTGGAACATGAGAGGTAAAGTGATAACCTAATACATACTGAAATGCAAGAGGACAGATGTCCGGCTCCCGTTGAAGTCAGTTGACTTTAGCCATTGATTTCAGTGGAAGCAAGAAAAGACTCTAGGAGAAAAATCTTAAAGGAATTAAGTGCCTAAGACAAGTCAGTCCTTTCTAGTGAAAGACTAAAGGGGTGGTGGTGTCCACCTTTATACTCAGTAGCCCACTGGTAGGGGCACTCACCTGGGAGGTGGAAAAACCTAGGTGTGATTCCCTGTTTTCCAGCTTGAATGCAGGTCTCCTATCTCTTAGGTGAATGCCTTCACCACCAGACTGTCAGGGGTGGGATTTTTGCAATCTCTCCTGTTGAACCAGATCCTCTATGTATAAATGACAGTGCTTAATTTGTAATGAAAGAGGTGCCCGGGCTCAAGGAATAAGGTGCTAGGGCTAAAGCAATATTTTTTTTACTTTAATAAACTGATGCAGCAAGCCCAGAGGTGCCGGGGTGATGAACTGCCAAGCCTAGAGGTGCCCCAGCCACAAATTAAGCACTGATAAAATACATATTCATTGGAGCAGGGACTGGACCACTGGTCTCCTAGGTGAGAGACCTTAGCATTCATTCTCGCGCTTTCTCTCTCTGCCCCAATGAGTATTAAAGTATTTGTACATAGTGGAACAATTTCTACAGCCCAGAATATCCTACAGTCTGGTGATTAGGGTCCTCATTTATGATATGGGAGACCTATGGTGTAGTCCAGGGGCAGGCAAACTTTTTGGCCTGAGGGCTGCATCGGGTTTCGTAAGTTGTATGGAGGGCCGGTTAGGGGAGGGGGTCGTGGCCCGGCCCCCACCTCCTAAATGTCTCCTCCACCCCACCCTCCCCGGGACTCCTGCCCCATCCAACCACCCCTGTTCCCTGATGGCCCCACTGGGAACCCTGCCCCATTCACACAACCCCGCTCCCTGGCCCCTGACCGCCCCCGGACCTCCGCCGCCCCATCCAACCTCTCCTCTCATTCTTGACCACCACCCCAAACTCCCCTGCCCTCTATCCAACCCCCCTGCTCCCTGGCCCCTTACCACGCTGCCTGGAGCACCGGTGGCTGGCGGCACTACAGCTGCACCGTCTGGCTGGAACCAGGCCACGCCGCCACCGCCGCTGCCACCACACAGCTCAGAGCACCGGGTCAGGCCAGGCTCTGCAGCTGCGCTGCCCCAGGAGCTCACAGCCCCGCTGCCCAGAGCATTGCGCCAGCAGTGGAGCGAGCAAGCTGAGGCTGCGGGGGAGAGGGGACAGCAGGGGAGAGGCCAGGGGTAGCCTCCCGGGCCAGGAACTAAGGGGCCGGGCAGGACAGTCCCATGGGCTGGATGTGGCCCGCGGGCCGTAGTTTGCCCACCTCTGTTCTAGTCCCTACTTCAAATGAGGCAGAGCAAGGATTTGAAAACAGTCTCCATATCTCAGGTGACCACCTGGCTGTTGGGTATTCAGGAACACACATATGCCTTAGCCTGAAAAATTCCTGATCTTGGTATCCCCAGTGTATTTTATGCAGGCCTGATCTGGTAGGTGTGCTACCCGATTGAGCCCCACAGGCAAGACAGGCCAGGGAATGCCTAGTTTGAGTATCCCGCTGGAACTTAAGCAAGAGCTAGGGCACTGAGCAGCTTGGTGGTGTTAGGACTTAGGTGGTTTTGCGCATGCCCACTGGCGAAAACGTAGGCACCTGGGGAACAGACTTCAGAGGCAGCTGAGTGGGTGTTTAGAGGATCTCAGTGTTTCCTAAATACACCTCTACCCCGATATAACGCGACCCGATATAACACAAATTCTGATATAGCGCGGTGAAGCAGTGCTCCGGGAGGCGGGGCTGCGAACTCCGGCAGATCAAAGCAAGTTCGCTATAACGCCGTTTCACCTATAACACGGTAAGATTTTTTGGCTCCCGAGGACAGCGTTATATCGGGGTAGAGGTATATTGGATTTAGGTTCCTAAAGTGGCAGGTAGATGCCTAAGTCCCTTTGTGGATCTTGCTCAACGGTGCAGCTGTAGTGCCACCAGCCACTGGTGCTCCAGGCAGCGTGGTAAGGGGGCAGAGAGCCGGGGGGTTGGATAGCCTAAATCCTACTGACTTTCAATGAGATCTAAAGGACAGATTTTTGAAGGTATTTAGGTGCCTACAGATAGGCACCTTTGTGAGATTTTTCCAAAGCACTTAGGCTTGAATTCACTAAGGTATTTAGGTGTTGTGATGTTGAGTGTCACTCCACTAACTTTTAGGCATTTAGAAAATCACAGGAACAGCACTGTGATCCACAAAGTCTGCGTTAAGTGCCTAGGCTCCATCTACCATGAATGAGGAGAGACAGGCATCTTAGACTGTAACTCACAAAAGCCAGTATCCTAATCCTATGTCTACATAGAATCATAGAATATCAGGATTGGAAGGACCTCCGGAGGTCATCTAGAGTCCAAACCTCTGCTCAAAGCAGGACCAATCCCCAGACAGACTTTTGCCCCCGATCCCTAAATGGCCCCCTCAAGGATTGAATTCACAACTCTGGGTTTAGCAAGCTAATGCTCAAACCACTGAGCTATCCCTCCCCCACTAGAGAGCTTACAGCGGCACAGCTGTACCAATGCAGTTGCACCACTGTAAGATCTCTCGTGTACCTGCTCTATGCTGACAGGAGAGAGCTCTCCCATCAACATAATTAAACCACCCCCAATGAGCTCTCCCACGGACACAGCTCTGTGCACACTACCACCTATGCTGGTGAAATTTATGTTGCTCAGGGGTGTGTGTGCTTTTTTCATACCCGAGTGACAAAAAATTTACCAACATAAATGGTAGTGTATACATGGCCTAAGTGGAGAGGTGCCTAAACTAGCCAATGGGAGATGCTGACAAGAGGGGTGTGTGCTAAGCCCTGCCCCTCCTGGAGATGAACACCTCACTGTAGCCTGGACTTAGGCATCTAGCCCTGATAGTGAGTCTCAGCTGTGAACCCTCTGTTCAAGTTAGGCACCTAAGGCATTTTTGTGCTGCCCAAGAGAAGGTGCTGCCTCATAACTTTTAGCCCCAGTGGTTAGGGTACTCACATGAGAGGCAGGAGACTCCCAGTTCAAGTCCCCCTCCACATGAGAAGGAGAAGGGATTTCAATGCAAATCTGCCAACTTCCACATGAGAACCCAAACCACAGAGCTATGGGATAGCCTGACCAGGGCCCTCCCTCAATCTGTCCTGTTGAAGCTGCTGCACTGTGGAGAACTAAAGAGTTCTTCTTCAAGTAGCATCTCTATGGGTGCTCCACTCTAGATGTACTTGCACCCCATGCACCTCAGAGCAGAGATTTTAGGTAGCTGTGTCTGTTCAGCCCACGCATATGCCCACTACAGCCTCATGCCTGGTACCAGGCTTTCTCAACCGCCTTGGCCTGAGTCGCAGCCTCAGCAGCATCCAAGTTGAACTTAAGTCGACTGTATTTGTATCTCATTCTTACTAGTTAGTTAATGTTAGTTCTTAGAATTTCCTTCATGTTAGTTAGCTGTAATAATTTTTATAGCTTTTTAAAAAAAACTTCTAAAAGATTTTATTTATACTTTTAAGATAAGGACTGTTGTCCTTTCACCTATTTTTTGCTTTTTGTTTTTTTGTTTTTCCTCTCAGGGGAACCTCAGCCCTAGGAGGGTATGCCTGGTTCTCCTGGGCGTAAATGCTGCTTTTTGTGCCGAGAGGCTATCCTGGTCAGAGACAGACACTCCTTGTGTGTCTGCTGCCTTGGGGAGTCACATGTTCCCCCAAAGTGTAATTTGTGTCTGCAATTAAAATTGAGGGCCAGAAAGAACTAGGAACTTAAACTACGTCTCCTCATAATGGAGAGTTCACTCTGACCAGCTTCTGACCCCAGCCAGGGGGACCTCCTCCCCCATACAATGGTCTCTGGGCAGGTCAACCACTTCAACTTCCTCAGCACAGCAATGCCCTACAGCACTGAAGAGGAAATCTCTGGACTCCTATTAAAAAGACCCTAGAAAGTGGACTTTAAGTCCTCTGGGTAGAGAATCTACCTCAAAGAGACAGTCTCTCTTTTCAGACAATTCAGACAACTGCTTTGGTACCTACCAGTTTCCCACAAGACTGTAGGTTCTTAAGGTACTGTGACCACCAGCAGGCCTAAGAATCCTAAGGGTTCCAGCTCTGGAAGATTGGTATCATCAGGTGATTGGAACAGCAGAGAGAAGACCAGCTCTTCTGAATTGGTACTGACAGAGTCTATTAGGACCTTGGTACCCAGCACTTCAGCTTCGCAAAGGATCAGACCAACACCTACTGGCCATGCATCAGAGCGCATGAGATTTTCAGTACCATCGGTGCCTTCTGCCACAGTTACCTCTGCCCAACTTACTTCATCAGTACCATCCACTGTTACAGTACCGCAAGAGTTTTGATTTCCTCAGACTTGGCAGTAACAGAAACACCTGAATGTCCCCAGTTTGGCACTGACCCATTCTCGGTACTGAGAACCTCTCGGCCTTATCTCTATGTGTGCTCCACCTCTACGAAGTGACAAGGAGGCAGAAGATGATGGGGATTTTTCATCAGTCTCCCACATTACTGTCCAACGCTCTCCTTTCCATTATCAAGGAACCTTCTATCCTGAGACCTCTAAAAAGTCAGACTATCTTTGTGAGAGACACACTCCACCCGCTGGTATGGATACCCTTGGTTGCCTCCTCCCATGTCTTATGTACCGCCTCAGTGGCCACACTGGGACCCTTGGATGACTTACCACCAACAATTCTCCAGGTCCCCTAATGCTTCTTGCTGGGAGAAGAACAGACAATCCCCACCAGCCTTTCTCTGTAGGGTTCCTGATCCACAAGAGACCTTTGAGGAGCAGGAAGTGAGATTGGACAAAGAAATCTCTACAACCTGCAACTCTCTACCCCTACAAGTAATATCTCTTCCCAGATAAAATTTTCTTGCCTTCTCCACTGTCCTTGGCCAATGATTTTAAACAGTTCCAAGACCTCATTAAAAGGATAGGTGACTCCTTGCAAATTCCACTGGAAGGAAGATTAGGAGTCCTAGAATAAATTACTTGACATTCTGTACACTTCTTTATCTGCTTGAATCATGCTATATGTTAATGAGGCCTTGTTAGACCCTGCAAAAATAATTTGGCATACCACAGTCACAACACCAGCAACTTGTAAGAGGGTGGACAAAAAATAGTACACTCCCTCAAAGGGATCTGCATTTTTATTTTGCATCCATCCCCCAACTTGCTCGTAGTTGATGCTATGAATGAACATGGCAGTCAGCTCCATATGATAGAGACCTAAAGTATCTTGATTTATTTGGCCGTAAGTCATACTCATTGGCTATCTTACAATTTAGGATTGCCAATGATCAAGTTATCATGGCAAAATACATCCAAACTAACTATTCAAAGCTGAATGCCTTTAATTAGCATCTTTCAACAGACCAGAGGGAGCAATTCCAGGTGATCATTGCACAGGGCCAACTGCTCACAAGAACATCTCTGCAGGCCTCGCTGGATGCCACTGACACAGCTGTTCTTTCTGTCTCCATGACAGTAGTCACAAGGAGCCTCCTGGCTTCAGCTCCTAGGTTTTCTGAGGGAAGGCCAAAATACAGTTGAGGACCTTCCTTTTGACAGATTGAAGTTGTTTGTGGAAAAAAACGATGAATCTCTTCATAACTTAAAAGACTATAGAGCCACTTTGCACTCTCTGGGAATTTACACCCCTGCACAAAAAAGAAAGTTCAGTAAGGCCCAGATGGCATAGAGATCTCATCCAACCCAGTTTCCTGCCTCCCAGAGACATTACAAACCTTAACATAAGAGACAACAGTCCCAGAAGAAGAGACCAGCTACTTCTTAGGCATCAACCTCACTACTCACAACTTCAAAACACCAATTTTGATGGGCTGGTTAAGGTGCTGATTTGCCATCCCCACACTTAATCTCCATGTGTTCCTTGCTTTGGTGACCACCTTTCTCATTTCTGGTAGAATTGGGAACATAGCACTATGGACAAGTGGGTGTTGGAGATCATTTCAACAGGATATTCCATCCACTGTACCTCCCTCCCCCGAGCCTAACACCCTTCCCCATCCCTCCTCAGGGACCTCTCTGATGAACACATTTTGCGGCAGAAAATCAACTCTCTTCTGAATCTGGGTGCTATATAACCTGTTCCCACGCAACACAGAGGGAAGGGATTTTATTCCTGGTACTTCCTTGTTACGAAAAAGAATGGCAGTTGGAGACCTATTCTAGATCTAAGATTATTCAACAGATTTATAAAGATTCAGAGGTTCAATATGATAACTCTTGCAGTAATAATTGCATCATTGGACCCAGGGAATTGGTTCTTGGCCCTCAACCTTCAAGACGCTTACTTCCATATAAGAGAAGGTTCCTACAATTCACTGTGGGTCAAGAGCACTTTCAATACACAGTGCTCCAGTTCAGTCTCTTGTCTGCACCCTGAGTGTCCCCAAAAGTTCTTTCCCTGGTAGTGGCTTATCTTCACAGACAAGGATCACTGATTTTCCCATACTATGATGATTGCTTGCTCAAAAGCAGTCCCTCAATGAAGCATCAGTGGCCACTCAGAGGGCTGTAGACCTATTTCTCAGGCTGGGACTACAATTAACTCCTGAAAGTCCACCTTAACCCTGGTGCAAATTCTGGAGTTCATAGAAGTTTACCTCAATGCAGTAACAGCCAAAGCATTCCTCCCTTCACACTGGTTCATAACTCTAATCAATTTAGTCACTACAGTACAAGTCAGCCCTCAAACATCTGCCAGAAACTATCTTCAGCTATTGGGACATATGGAGGTTGGCACCATAGTAATAAATCATGAGACTTCATGTGCGCTGCCTCCAAGGGTGGCACAGAACTGTTTATTTGCCAAGCAAACAGAGTTTAAACACACTACTCTCCATGCCTTGGGTAGTAAAAAATATCCTTCGACTAGGTGGAAAAACCTTCACAATGGATAATGGGGAGGATGGAGGTGAAAAATATTTTAGGTTACACCAGTGTTTGAATTTCATCTACTTTTAAGTATATGTGTCACAAGTAGATTATTTCCTGCTATGTAACAGCACTCTCTTCACAGCCTCAGAACAGGTTGTTTCTAACCCCATGAATTGTGCCTTGAGTCAAAGAACCCCAAGGGTTGGGGTGATGGATTTGACCGCCATCATGAGAGAGGAGATGGGAGACAGTCCAGAGAGTGATCAGTTGCATCTGACAAAGTGGGCATTCACCCACGAAAGCTTATGCTCCAATACATCTTTTAAGAATAAGGTCACACTGCGACTGCATCCCAAGTTCCTACCAAAGGTATCTTCGGACTTCCACATGAATCAACCTATCCACCTTCCAATTTTCCACCCTAAGCCACCCCTGGATAAAGGAGATGTGACATTACATTACATTGATGTCGGGAGGGCATTAGCCTTTTAACTAAACAGGACTAAGCCCTTTAGGAAATCTTCCAGACTATTTCTCTCCATTGTGGACAGAACTAAGGGATCTCTGATTTCCAAGCAAAGACTCCCTAGATGGGTATCTGGCTGAATTACCTACTGCTATCAGTCTCAGGAGCTTCAACCTACCTCTAGAGTATTAACTCACTCCACAAGATCCCCCTCTACTTCAGTAGCCTTTCTTAAGAATGTTCCCACCATGGAAATATGTAGAGCCGTGACTTGGACCTCCATTCATACATTTGCTGAACTATGCAGTTACTCATGCCTCAGCTTCTGATGCCATATTTGACTCTACTGTTATGTCTTTGGTCTTAGACTCAACGCTGAAGCCCACCCTTTTGTAGAGGGTACTGCTCAAAAGTCACCTAGTGTGGAGCACCCACAGGGACACTACTCGAAGAAGAACAGGTTTCTCACCCTGTGCAGTAACTGTGGTTCTGCAAGTTGTGTCCCTATTAGTGTTGCACTACCCGCCCTCCTCTCCTCTACTTTGGAGTTCTTTACAACAGGCTCTGCAGTAGAAAAGAAACTGAGGATGGTTTGCCCACACAGCTCTATATAGCCTTGGTTCAGGGCACAAGACTGCAGGGAGTGCACGCACAGGCAAGACAGATGCTGCTACCTAAAATTTCCCAATCTGAGGTGCATGGAGCACAAGCACACCTAGAGCAGAGCACCCATAGGGACGCCATCTTGAAGTTCCTGCACAGGGTGAGTAACCTTCTCTTTTGGAGCAGGGGGACTGGATTCTGGGCCTCCCACATTGGGTGGGAGTGCCCTAACCACCAGGCAATAGAGTCACTCTCACACTTATGTTTTCTCTCTCGCTCTGTTCCCCTCCCCCAATAACTCTTTAACTACTTATCCACAGTGAAATGTAAACAGGAGAGCTTGAGAAAACACCACATCAGAATATCCCATAGCCCAGTGATGAGAGCAACCTGAAAATTGGCTGATCCCTGTTCAAATCCTTTCTTTTCATCAGGTAGAAAGGGGAGTTGGATTGAGGCCCTCCCACATCCCAGGTGAGAAACCTAACCACTGGGCTAAAAGTTGTTAGGAGTCCTTTTCCTTCTTCCTTTCCCCATGCTCTCAGCCGGCTGTTTTGTGTGAATTTACCTGAGAGACCTGATCTGGTAGACAGCCTCTGAGCATGCCTACCAGATTGGGCCACACACGTGAGCTAGGTGAGCAAATGTCTGTCTTCCCTGGTTTGTGAATTGCTCTCTGGGAATTGGTCAGCAGACAGGTGCCCGGATGCTTAGAGTGAGGCAGCAGTACATATGCCCAGAGACAGGAACGTAGATGCTGAGGGAACTCTGATTACAAGATCTTAGGCCCCAAGTGAGGTTAGGTGTACACAGGGTTCAGTGAATTGCAGGGGAGCCTAAAACTGGGACTTAGGCCCCTAACCCCAGATTTAGGTGCCTAAGTATCTTTGTGCAGCTGGGCCTTGGTGCCTAACTCCCACTGCCAATAGGATTTAGATACCTAAATATCTTTGAGGATCTGGTCAAAGTGCCTAAGTCATTTAGATGCTTTTGAAAATTTAACCCCTTAAACTCCGTTATTGCTACATCTAACAAACCCATTTGTCCTGCTTTCTCCCATACAGCTTCTGCTTGATGCTGAAACTGTGCGGCTGCCCAAATTGCCTGAAGGGACAAGGGGTGGATCTGCTAAATTTCAGGAACTCTATGAGATCTGTGTTTGTCCAGATGGAAAGCTTTACTTCTCAGCAGCTGGTCGGTATTCAACTTGCCAGGAATACAGTCATGTCTGTCAATAAAGCACCTACCTATGTCACATTTTCTCTGGCTATTCTCACTGAATTTTATATTGTTTTGTAGCAGAGTTTCCAAGATTTTAAAAACAATCGCCGTAATCTGGGAAACACGTTTGCATCCAGAATTCTAGATTGTAAGGAAAAAAAAGCAAAAGAGCACAATTAAAATTTTACCTTCAACAGAAGTGTTTGAGCTAAACTAAATGTTCTGGAAATGACATTTGGAAGTCAGCCATATAGTGAGTTAAAAAAAAATCAAAAGGATTTATTTGCACCACTGAACTGTTAGTCAGTCAGTTGATTATGTAATAGTTAATATTTCATAGCTCTATGATTTTCACTTACTACATGTAAACATTTGCAAGTAGTACAAATTGCATAAGTGTGTAAAATTCAGTTTAAGGAATTACTTGAACTATTTGATAAGACAAAAGCATTGTTTGGTGAATTCAGGTAGTGCCAGCAAACAGTCTATGCAATTTTGTTCTTGCAATAACACAAACCACAAAGGCTCTGTTTTTTTGTCTGAGTCCTGTGCAAAATGTGTTAAAACTGATAAAATCCTTTGTTTCTAGATTGGCAAAGCGTATGTAGATTTGCTTATTATTGGGATGCATGAAAGAAATCACAATAATTAATGCGAAATCTCCAAGATTACTGATTTATAACATTCTTTGTCATCAGAGTTGTTAATTGTACAAACGTGAAATATGTTCGTATATCCCACTGCCACAATAGCTCCTTGTAGTGCATGGACCAGGCTACTCACTTGAAAGCCTTTTTTTTTTTAGCTTTTACAGTGTGATTGTAATTGGAACTGGGAAATTTGTGCTGCTCTTGGCTACATGCCAGCTGGACTATGAAAAGAAAAAAAATCTTAAAGATGGTTCCAGCTTTCTCAAATGCATGATGCTATTTGGTAGGTAGAAAAAGTTCCTCTTCCTGAAGACCACGAATCACCTAATTGCAGACCCCTTACTCTGTGAAGAGCCGTCAATAATGAACCATTTGCAGCCATCTGGATTAGCAAGATTTGGGACGTAATGGCCTTAGAAGGTCTTAGGCACAAAGCCTCAAAGGTATTTAGGTGCCTAATGCCAATTGATGTCAACAGGAATTAGTGGAGGGATTCATGAAAATACTCACGCACTGAGCCCCTGTTTTAGGCACCTAAATTTTGGGTCCACTGGGAGCCACACAGCTCCCACCAAACACTGTAGGCATCTAAACTCCCTCAGCACTTAAGTTTTCCAGAGTGAACATTCTCTAGGTGCCTATGTTTCCGCCTCTGGGCATGAGTACTGCTGCCTCCCTCTAAGCACCCGGACACCTATCTCCCGCCTACACCCCGGAGCGATTCATGAAACAGCGGACGATAGATTTTGCATGGGACTGGACCTGTTAAGTGCGCTTGGTGCACGCCTACCAGGTCAGGCCCCCACACGTCTGAGTGCCTTATAACTGTTAGCCCAGCAGTTAGGGCACTCACCTGGGAAAGGGAGACCTAGGTGCAAGTCCCACCCCCCCTCTCATTAAACCGGAGTATGCCACATCTCAGACGAGCTCTCTAAGCACTGGGCTGTGGGATGCCCTCAGTCTCTCCTGATGAACCTGTTCCATTGTGGATAAATAATGCAAGAGGAATTGGAGGAGGATGCCCACCTCAAGGTGGGCACCCTAACCACTGGATTACAGACGCATTCTCACTCTCTCTGGCCCAATGACTTCCACTGACCATAAATATTTAACTAGTCATTGGGCCAGCAAGAGAAAGTGCCAGAGAATGACTTTGTAACCCAGGGGTTAGGTCATCCACATGGGAGGTGAGAGACTCTGGGTACACAACCCCTGTTCTGATCACTCGTTCATTAGTCACAGCTTCAATAGGAGAGACTAAGGAAGCCCCACATCATAAACTCAGTGGTGACACACTACTCGAGATGTGGAAGACTCCCGTTTAAATCCTTTCCCCCCCTCTGGCAGAGGTGGCAGGACTTGAACCTAATTACCCCACATGCCAGGTGAGCGCTCAAACTACAAGGGTAAATGTTTTGAGGTGGGCACCCTCCTCTGGCTGTTTTGTGTGGAGTGAGGCAGGTGCCTGACTCAGGCCCACAAGAAACACCGTGAGCACCTAAGCCATCCAAATCCTGCGGACAGATGCCTGTTTGTGGCTCCCTAATCAATCTCTGAGCGTGAGCCGGGGCTTAGCACACACATCCTTCTCCCACTGGCTAGTTTAGGCAGCGCTCTGCTTGGCTTTTGAGGAGTACATTGTTAGGCCTCTCTCTCCCATTGCTTTGTATAGGGAGCCTAAGTGCCTAACTTGGCTGTGTGGTTTCAGTGATGTTCCTGGACTTTCTGCGCACCTAAAAGTTAGGCATGGGAACGCTGAGTGTCATGGCACCTAAGTCCCTTCATGGACCCTGCCTAGATGCCTTTGAGGTTCTGGGCCTTAGCACCTTTAATGATATTTTTATTCATTATTACCTATTTTGGAGGACCTGTCACTGTAGTACCTTTATGCTTTGTTACAGCTTCATGTTAAACAACTTACTAGGTTATACAAATCCACCTATTGGCAGCATATCAAAACAACTGTCCTATTGTTAAGAATTAAGCCCCAACCCCAAATAGGCAGAGCTAAACCAGATACAGCCATCTTATAGCACTGCCTGTAATTTACTAGTTTGGCACTGGTGGAAAAACTCAGAATAATTAGTCAGAATTAACTAGTAATGCTACTTGTATAAAGCATCCAAGAAAACACAGTTGTGAGGTAGGTGCTTGCCGCTGACAAAGCCCAGCTGCCCCGGGAGGACTGTTTACAGCTGGACACTGACAAGAAAAGCTTCCTGTTGATTGTACCTGCTCAGTGCTGTAAAGGCCCAAGTGCCCTAGAGCAAGCTTGGGCTAAATTCTGCAGCAAGAAACAGATTCTGCAGAACCCTCCATGCAAAAGCATCAAAAATATGAAAATGGAGGGGTTATTTTTTTATTGCATTAAAAATGACTACTACAATCAGAACAGTACCCCTGTGTTAAATTAGTACAGAACTCAATTTATTTTATGCTAGCTAGTTCTCATACTTGTAGGCCCCTCCTTCCATCCCTTTTACTAGAGCGCCTCACCATCTTTCATGAGTTTTCCTCACAACAGCCCTGAAATGTAGGAAAGGGCTATTATCTCCATGTTATGGATGGGAAACTGAGGCACAGGGAAACTAGCTGAAATACCCAAGGTCATACAGGAAGCCTGTGGTGGAGCAAGGAAATGAAGTGAGGTCTCCTGACACCCATGCTAGTGCCCTAACCACTGAACCGTCATTACCTACTGATGTGTCTAATATTTTAATTTTCATTGTGCTATAGAATTGAAAATACATAGCTGTATTATGGATGTTGTAAGAGGAAACCTACAGTTTTGACATGGGTTAGGGGTTAGCTGGTACTTTTGACACCTGGAAGGTACAGGTACAGGAAGTGGTTACAGGTCATCAGAATGACGAACAGAATGATAAATCCTATTGTACCTGACTGTGTGATTAGAATGTTTTCCAAAAGAATGGGTACTATGGACAGCAATTCTTACCACTCTAGGAACTTTATGAAGATTTTTTGTTGTAAGGTGGAAGACAGAGAAATGGAATATACTGGTATAAAAATGCTTATTAGAAATTCGCTTCCCTTCTCACAGCCCTTCAGCATGTTTGTCTGTTTTTATACAGCCTTATGCAAAAGGAAACTGAAAAAATTAACTGACAAATCGCATTGAATAAACTTTATACATTTGAATACATTTTGAAAAGTTTCTCCTTTCATGTTTACATCAGAGTGAATTACTGCTCAAGTTCATTTTCCAGTTGTCTGTTCACTGAGACACCATCTCGAAGTCTCTTAAATTTCTTTTTTTAACCCATACAAAATATTGACTATCTAAACAATGAATTCCCTCCAAGATATAATCTAGAATTTGTTTTGTCATCAGGTGATGTTGCCTCTAAGAAATCCTTTAACTATAATAGGTGCAAAGTCACAGTTGGGCTCACATGCTTTAGAAACAAAAAATGTATCAGGACTGCTGTGCTAACTAGCCACAGATTTTTGCACTACATCTGTTGGGAGTGCAGCAGAGGACAGGTAAGCCAAACGGGTGGATAAACTGTATGTAACATGAACTTGGCATCAGGTTTGCGCACTACTTTCTCTGAATGTGACATACTCCTCAGTCAGCTCCACCATTCCCTATGAAACTGTTTTAAAGGGTTTATAACATTGTTTTTATGAGGCAAGCACATATTTTCACTCTTAACTCTTTATTTAAAAGTTTCTCCCTGAAAGTCTTCAAATAGTATTCACATTGCTCCTATGATGCTTTCTTACTACCATTCCATATCGTGGTATTTTACATTAATTTAGAATGAAAAATACTTTAAACATTTTTTTTCATGTTGCTAGTAATTTTAATGACGCGCTTAAACATCCTGCATACATTGAACATTTTTTCATCTCATAATTACCATAAAAATTACCTGATCATTAATACTACCTGTTTAAAAGCTGTGAAGAATAAGCTACTTTATTTCATGAGCACACCTAGTTTTCCCTTTTACCTGATTGCTAGTTATTTCTCAAAATCATCAAAAATTACATGTTTTTCAATGAACTGCGAAAGTGGCATATGAGCCTTTACAAGTAAAAAAGCATTCATCTGCATAATTTTCTTTTTAATATGCTGATGGAAACTGTACAATTGTTTAGAATGAACCAAAATGGAGTGATTATACAGTTAGCTAAAAGTAAGCTTGAAATTGTTGGTTAAAACTGGGCTAATTTATAAATCCAAGACACACCAGATTGAAGTACGTGTTTGCATTTTTTTTTATTAAAGTTATGGCACTTAATATAACAGCAGAAATAATCACATGGCTTCACAACCAGAAGCAATACAGTTTTCCAAACAGCGTAATTTCTTCCTATTACCAATAATTACTTGTGAGATTTCTGAACATAATAAGCCCTTATTTATGTGCATTAAACTGAAAAAGCCTTTGTCAGCATTTCCTCTTTTGGATTACCATGCTGCTGCACGCACAGCACCCTTGTAAACTCATGTTATTATCTGCTTGCCTTTACATTCTGTAAGTGAAATTAAACAGTTGGTAGCAAGTAAACAGTTACGACAACTGTGTCATTGGGCAACGATGAATATTTATGTTTAATGTGGCAGATTTGGAACAAAAAACAAACAAAAATCCTATTTACAAATTCCGATAATTCCTTACAAATATCTAATGTTGAGTACATTACATGACATTACCAGAAGTATTACAATTTATAAAAGAAAGTGAACTAAAAATCAAACATCTCTGGTGGCATGGTGAAAGACAAAATAAAAGGAACATTATATTGCAGCACCATCTGACATGTAACAAAAGATATTGCCTGCTATATATCAAATAATGGATTACCAAGTCGTACTATATTTCCAATGTTTGTTTGTGGAAAATATACATATATACACACACACACAGAAACATGAAACTCAAGCATTTAAACATTTGAGAAATTAGTTTTGGTGTATGGTTTTCAAAAACCCTTCATAAAACTCTGTACATTAATGGTCACCTATCCTAGGTTATCCACATGCAGTTTTCATTAAATAAACAATGACAGGCTCTTAAACAGAAAATGTAAATTAAATACCTAATTATATTACAATTAAGTAAATGCATTCAATGCACTACATGATGTTGTATGTTAAGTCAAGTAATATTTATCAGGATTAAAATACTGTACCATTTCAAAGGTACTGTATTATCCTTTAAACGTGAGGATGTAATACTGCAGCAAACTGATAATCAGATCCAGCTGATAAGAATACTACTATGAGAGACATCGATGTCCATGGAAGATAAAAGAATAAAGAAATGTTCTGGAGTGACTCCTCTCCAAAGTTATTTTATGATTTTCATTTAGTAATTTGTCCAGTCTGATCAGTATATTAAAAAGATGACACCACGTTTTTGGAAGAATAATATTAAATGAAATAAAATCTAAGTTTATATACAAGCTTTATCTAACATACCGCTAAGCTTTGGTTACATAAAGTGCAGTTCAATTTTAACGAATTTACTGTACAGACAGCTACTTTTTGCAGCACAATCTCCCTGCAAATTTTTATTCACGTTTTACAGTTTGCTTATACAATAGACTCAGTGAAAAAAAAAGGCCTGCTTACATTAATTTCAATTCTAAATACTTCAGTACCATCCAAATATGTGCATTGTATTTCTAAATTGTTTGGTACATGTAAGCTCTCAGAAATACAGTAATCTGCACATGTAAATTACAGTTGCATCACATCACATTAAATATCTAGTTCTTGAGAGTACAATTTTCTAACTTTCAAATCTCTCACACTTTTTGTTGTATAAAGTTTTCAAGTTTTATTATGATACAAGCAGTACACTCCATCACTCTCATGGCAACTTCAGAAGTGAACCTGTCATTTGGAATCTGTGGAAAGGGAAGCAAATCAGGATATCGAGTTTTTAAGCTATCTACTCCATAAGCTTCCAGTGTTTGAACATCATTTGTAAGTCCTTCGAGTTGTTGACTATATTCCTCTATTTTTTGTGCAAGTGCAGTTGGTTTTACATCTTTATCTGATTTACCCCTTACTGCGTAGTCAGCTGCAATCAAGGCTAACTTTGTGGAGAGATAGCATTTGAAGCACACCCATTCATTAGCATTTTTATGTAGGTCGTTTCTTGCAGCTGAAAAGTTTGCTCGAGCTTGCCTAAGCCATCTACGTGCTTCCACAGGATTACCAACAGACTTGAATGTGGGTGGTACAAAGAAACGCGCAGAGTAAGATGGCCCTGTGGAAGATGGACACTTTTCTTTATACTGTTGCCTTTCAGATTTATGGCTCGTTGCTTCTTGATTCCATGAAGTATAAAATCTTTGAAATGAAAATTTGTCTGACTGAAATCGAGAAGCTGAGGATGAAAATGTTCGTCTTGATGCTCTGTCTGTATTTTGATCTATAAAGGCCTGTTTTTCTAGTCTGTTAATCTCATTCTGTAAATGTTTGAAAACTTCATTGGCTATATCAAGATTCTCTGAATTTTTATCTGGATGCCACTTAAGATATAGCCTTCTAATAATCTTTTTCCTTTCAGATTCTGGAAGTTTCCAAGCCTGTTCAAGCACTGATGTCACTTCTCTTAATATTTCTGGCAAAGAATTCAGCTTAATCTTTTTGGGAGAGTGATGTTTTGAAGATGATGTTTTGTGGCTCTCTCTACCAGAGAAAAGAGGAGGAACTGTCCTAGGTCCATGTGCTGGAAATTCTGTAGGACTAGTTGGGGTAGATGGCGCACTGTCCCTACTCTGAGAACTTTCATCGGGTCTTGAAAACTTGTATAAATCAAGAGAGCTCACTATTTTATACTCACTATATCCAATATCGATCTGATAAATCTTGCCTAGAAAACTGGAATTTTCATTATCTTCCCTTTCTACTTCTTGTACAATGATTGCATATGTATATGTTGGTTGGTATGATCCATATATATCACCACCTTCGGCATCAACAAGGTAACCAACATATTCACCTGGATAAAAAACATTCATTGGATCCATAAGGAGAGTGTAATGAATTTCAGCTGGTATAGGAGTTCCAGGCATAGGTAATTCAAGTTTTGATGGTTCTGAGGAGTCATACTTCACTCCTAAACTATCAAGCTTCTCACTAATTCTGTAAATATCATTGCAACCCAACATGGCAATTAAATATGAGGTATCAGAAATTAGATTGTCAGTTGCAGATTTTAGGGTCATTGCTAATGCTAAGAGGAAATTTATGTCTTTGCTGTCAGAGTGCTGTATATAAAGCAGTATTACTGCATTCCCAAATCTCTTTAAAAAAGCAAATGTTTCACTTTTACTGTGGGGAATAGGAGTAAAACCTTTAACCCTTAATGTTGTTTGCAACTTCTCAAAACAGGAAACTTTCAAGCCTTCTCGCAAGGCTTTGCACAGTCTTATGGCCTTTTCTTCATTGGCTAGGAAAGCATTGTCATTTTCATGCTTCATAATTCTAATGAGTCCTGTGATAAACTGTTCAGAAGATAATAGTAACTGCAATCTTCCCTGTAGAGAACATAATGCTCCAAACTGACATGTTTTGGGAGACTCTTCATCTAACAGTTCTTCAAGAATACTGCTAAGCAGGCGAGGTCTCAGTTTCTGAGGAAACAGCATTACCAGCTTAGTGTGAAAACCATGGTCTTTTCCTAAATAACACTGGCTAAGATCAACAAGCATCTGCACACCAATGTTACCCTGTATTCTACTTTTGTAATGTGGCGCATCATCAAAAACTAAGATACTTGATTTTACCAATCTACCATCTTGACTGGGAAGGTAAAGGGCCAGATCTCTCACATTCTCAAGGTCATTTCTAACCTTAACAGAATCATTTTGCAGACTTTTAAACAGACCAGAAACAACTCTTTTAACTGTGCGCATTTCATTAGGATCCAATTGTTTTCCTTCAGAGTTCTTGAATATGCGACTTAGAACCTCAACATACTGTTTTGTTGAAATAACATCTTCAGTACCTAAGTGTTTAAATAACTGATGGAAGGTGCCAAGCTCTAAAGGAAGTTTGTAAAGGTAAGGTTTAAAATCAGATTCATACTCAAGATTTATTACTACCTCCTCAGGCTTCAGGAGCTTCCAACCTTCTTCCACCATCACAAAAGCAACCCCTCGAAGCTGAAAGCGGAATTCCCTTTTCTCTGTACTGAGAAATTCATAGATACTCCTTAGTACTTTAGCCCTGGTTTTCACCATGTCCTCATCTAAAGTTGTTATATTGCATATATTTCTGCAGTTATTGATAACTTTGTCCAGAGGAGGATCCAAGTTAACATTAAGCATAGTTAAAACCTGCTCAAGCTGTTCTTGTGGACCAAGACTGCTTCCTTCCTGTTCCTTGATACTTAAAGGTGTTGCTTTTTCAGGAAGAATAGGACACGAAGTCCATAGCAATTGTAACACATCCGTCTGTTTGAATTTAGGGTTTACTTGTGCTCCATTGAATCTTATAAGAGGGAGTGTTCCATTAATCTCTTGATACTGAGGATGAAATCTGACAATTTCAGCAGGAGCACGCTCGGGACACAAAAAAGGAATTAAAGATAATTCTTTTAGGAAGTTTCCCAATAATAAATCAGTTCTTTCCTGGAATATGTGATGAAGGAGGACATCAACTGTACTTTGCAGTGTTTCCTTAGACCAGCTTTCTGTGTTAGCTCTCATACTGATCTCCTTAGCAAACTGTAGTAACTGTTGCTGGGAAATAATGTATTTTAGTCCTATATTCCGCAGGAATGTTACCCATGATGTAAGGAATGCCCCTTGATTCTTCGGTTTTGTGAGTTGTTCCAGTCTCTTAAAAAAATCTTGAGGTATGAACAATTTTTCAGGAAGCATAACTTCAAAGACTTTTACAGTTCTGTCATAAAAATGTTTTGCAGGTTTTAGTCTATTGCTTGCATCATGAATTATCAAAAAGCTTTCCAGCTTTTCAAACAGTTGTTCCCTTATTTCTGAAGCTTCCTCAATGCCAGAGAGTCTGTTCTTTAAGTAGATCAGGTGCTCTACCTTTGCATCATAAGACAGACTTTCAATCTTTGGTAAAAGATGCTTCAAATACACTTCAAGATCATCTACAGGGACACAACCAAGCACAGTATACAAGTCTTTCAAGTTAATTTTTTCTTCAAGAAAGGCAGATGAAGTTGACTGTGTCCACCTATCCACTTCAACTGAAGGAATACTTTTTGTGAGTATGTAACATGTTCCACATTTTGAAATACTGATGTATCGACCACTAATGGATTTATAGCATGGGAGAGACTTTAAAATTTTGATGTCATCCTGTAACATCAAATTACTTAAATGGCAACTGAAGTACATTAGGAGGGCCTCAAAATCACTTTCTGCTAATTTTTCAGTTTTAAATGTCGAGGTCTGGACCATATAATGTATGGCTTTCAGAATGCTTGACGGATTATCTATATTTGCTGTATATCCTGACAACAGAGACACTAAAACATTATCTTTGGAGCATATTTTGTTCAATGCAAGCTGAATACAACCAGTTTTCATTAAAGCATGGAAAACTTTATCACTCTGAGCATTTGGGAAAACAGCTATGTGCATTAAGCTGAGGGGCAGCAAGACATCACACTCTGGCACTACAAGCTGATTGACGGAGACAGTAAACTTTGTACCTGGAAGCAAAGCCCAATCCTTCAAAGTATCAACAATATCATCAAATTTTGGTTTCATATCTTCTTGGTCTTCCTTAACATTTACAGATTCACTGATAAAATGCCATGCATTTTTAAGCCAAGATTCACTTGCAAAATTTTCTTTCCATCGCACACAACTTCTGGTTTTATATTCTCTAGGCAACACGGATGATAACAAATCAGCAAAACTTGTGATATTGAAAGCTTTTGCTACATCACAGGTAAGTAAAATATTACTGTATCTCAAATACAGAGTGTTCATAAACAGATCCTTGCGAGATGGAATCAGTTCATGATATGTTGTTAAGAACCTTGGTCGCTTTGAATCAAAAACTTGCAAGACATTGTCAAGTGTAATAAGTAGTGGCAATCCCTCAATTTGGACTTCATTTTCTTCAGCATCCTTAAAGCAATAGTCAACCAGAAGTTTTAGACTGTGAAAGAGTTTCAGATTTGTCTGTTGAAGACGACAAGGCAACTTTCCAATGTGGCAATTAGAGTCTGGAGAAGAAAAGGTCATCAAAAAAAAGCGGACATCAGCAGGAGTCACATAGCTGACAGGAATATCTGCATCTACAAGACAATGGTAAAGATTTGCAGTTTCATCACAGTTATATACCAAATTGAATCCAATTTCTAGAAGTAGGTGTTTGAGTCTATAAACATTTTCTGCCACTGTCTTGCGTGTTGTGATGTACTCTACATTTTTGAGGTGGTGCAACTCATCTTGTAGCAAATTGTCAAAGAATGGCCTACCTTTGTTCGAGGTAGACATGTTAACCCAAGTAATGATAACTGCAGAATGTAAATCAGAGCCATCAATATTTGGAGCCCTCACAACAGGTAAAAGGCGTTTCAAATCTTCATGAATGCAGCTGTAAACTGCTTTCACTAAGCAATACCAATCTGGCTGTAGATCAAGTCTGTTAACTGGGAAGAAAGATAAAAACTTTTTCAAAGTATCTTTCACAACATGAACAGGCGTGTTTTGCAATACTGATACTGTAGGATCAGTGCCTGGAAAGTAACGTTTTTTCAGTTGAATCAGTAGTTCAACATAGGCTGGTGCTATTAGTGCTGTCATTAGGCTATTATTCCAGTCACTTCTTACTCCAACTCCATTATCATCCCGCCACAGATTTCTTCTGGCAGAATCTAGAGCAAAATGTCCATTCACATGAAAAGGTAACCCGGTTTCTAATGATAAGGGTAAGAAACAAAATGCCCTATGTGGTTTTTTGTAGTTGTGAGTAATGCAAGCAGCTACTCCTCCACGTGGAAAAAGGGTAATGTCTTCATTCTTGTGAGCTGATATAACACTCTTAGATACCTTTTCCATAGCTGAAAAACCTGACCTGTTGCAAATTAACCAAGATGTAAGGTTCCCTTCAGAGTCTTCGGTATCCATAGTGTAAGTAATTTGTTGCACAGGTATTTCACTTAACTGCTTTTTTTTAGTTACGCTGTCAATTACAGATGCATGGAATTGCTTCCGTTTTAATCTGTCTCCATCAGTGATTTTGCCCTTTACAGAATATAACACATTCAGTGCTCCAGTTGTTTTTTCTATTTCACAAATGGAAATTTTTTCCATGTGATTCAAAAACATTAGAAGTTCTGCTCCATCTGTGCGCAGCTTATCCAGGAGGTTTTGGACCATTCTATCTGAACATGGAACTGGGGAAATTTCTGACACTTTTGCCATTTCTGCATTTCGAAGTGGAAACCTAAACATTGTGCAATTATCCATTTTAAAGTGATTTCCTAAATAAAGGTCGAGTACATCTGAGAATTGTGTTCTGAAATCTGCATCTAAATCTCTAAACATGCGTCCAGGACTCACTGAAGTTGCACCTGGTGCATATCTAGCATGGGGATCAAAGATACAGAGTATATCGTTACCAGATATGAAAGAAGGGCAGTCAGTAATGTGATACACAGAATTGAATCCTATACCATATTGTCCAGTTTTACATGGATTTCCTTCTTTAGTACCTTTTCCAAGATTCTGAATTCCTCTTATATCATCCTCTGTAAAAGGCTGATTGTTGTAAACACATAGTGCTGGTCCTTGAAGTGGTGCCCATTTCTCATCAAATATTCTATCAACTGGATGTTGTCTAGAATCAAACACAAAACAGATTTCTGTAGCTTTTGCATCATCTGCATTCTGAAGGAGCTCTTTCAGCATTTCTTTTTCAGAGGGATAGGCATTAAGAATGCTTTTAATTCTACTTGTCAATTTTTCTTTTTGTCCAAACTCAGTCCCAAGAGTAGTAAAACAGATATTAGAGGCATATCTTTCTAAAGCTTTATGTCGCTTGGGTACTGCACCAAGCTTTACTGCAACTTCTCTAGGGATATCAGCATGACAGTATTTTACCGTTGTATCTTTAACTTTTATCCAAGGACAGTCATTGTAACACAAAGATTTAGCAGGTAAAAGTGCTAGATGAGTATCTGGTAACAAAATCTCACCATATTTTTTCTCACATAATTCTTGCTTCTTCTCTCTAATGAGACTCCATATTCCTTCACTAATGATTCTCCTACAAAGCTGAAAATTCTCTTCAGTTAGCTGCTTGCTTCCCCTCTCATGATTTACAGACTCAAGAACTAGGGCAAAATCATCAACTGTAAAAGCATGTCTTACACCTACACTTTCAAATAGTTCACGGAAACTATTTTTATATTTATTAGGCAATTGATGAAGATATGGTGTTGCTTCAAAGTTCAAATGAAAACACACTTTTGTTGGGTCAACATATGCACTCTCAACAAGAATGAAACTAAAATTTTTCAACTTTTCAATGATCACTGCTTTTGTTGTTTCATTTTGTAGCATTGCTTCATGGAGGTATTTGTAACAAGCATTGGTGATATTCTCCTGATACAATGTAATTCCATCAAATGACTTTGCAACTTCTTGCAACTGATTTATGACCATATTAACAGTTGGTTTCTTAAGCAAACCCAAGAAATCTTTGACAGCTAATGATATGGCCCCACAACCTTTAAAGGAATGGGAATTTTCATTAAGAACTGGTTGTAAAAGACAAACAATATCTTGATGATCAGCAGTGAAAAGGTCAGTTGCTGAAAACATTGTTTCAGGCTGAAAGTCACTACCCTTCCAGTGTAATGAGAAGCCGGCTGGTTTTGTGAGGAAGGGGAGGAAAGGAATTGTCTGACATTTTGCAGCAAATTCTTTAGCTCTAGGATCTCTACATTTTAGTTTTTCATCAATGAGACTTAATAAAATGCTGCTTCTGAGACAGGCTGCAACATGATCATTCCTATTAATTGCGGCTACTGATTCTGCACGTTCTATTAGGTCTTCCCATGAAACATCATCTTTAGCCATACCTAACTGAACAAGTTTAACCAAGATAACTGGATTAAGGTAATCCTGACTGCTGCCATAAGGAAACCTTCCATCTTTAGCATCATACAGCTTTGCAACTCTTCCTTCAGGGTGGATCAATCTTGAAGGTATAACCAAAGAATGTCTATCCAAAGAACAAGGAATACAGGGAGTAATACGAAGAATTCCTGAGAACTCCTCAATCTTTTCATTCAGAACATAACGCATCAAAGGATCACGCAGCTCTGCATCAATCTCCTGAATGTTAGGAAAAAAGACTTCCGAAAAGAACTGTCTCTCAGAGAAAGTGTTCTCTAGTAGTATATATTTACATCCTGCTTCTTCAAACCCTGCCTTTACCCAAGACGGAAGCTCCACAGCGCAAAGATTTTTTGATCCAGTTTTTCTAAGGTATTTGAGGAAGATCTTAAAGGCTGCAGGTCCAATGTCTGAACGTTTCAGTATTGAATCATCTAAAAACCTCACATTCTTCATGGAAACCCAAGATGAACCATCAGAGAACACTTTGATCCCTTCTTTCCCTTTTGCATGAGCTATATCTTCATAAATTCCTTGACATATGACAGAAAAATCATCATGCACTGAGTCAGGATCTGGCCACACTGCATAGTAACTGTAGTCTGCTAGCTCGCCATTGACTGTCATGTCACGTAAAACACAAAGTGCTTCTAAATAGGCTTTTACAATAACATGCCTCATGAATAATGTGTTCCATCTTCCTTTTGTGTCTGTTTTCCAGATCTCTTTTCGATTTGAAGTAACAGCAAAACAGCCATTGATGTGAACAGGTAAACCTGTTTTTATTCGTAGAGGTAAATAGCAGAATACTTCCCCAATGCTGTTGCAATTAGGTTTCACAATCCACTTTCGGTCCTGAGTTTCAGATAGCAGTACTCCTACTCCACCACAGGGGACAAGACCTAGTCTTTGTCCACTTTCATGTAATGAAAATTTTAAAGCATCACCAGTATCCATGCAAGAACATATGAGCCAAGTGGAAGAATCTACTGTTTTTTGTGGCAGTTCTTCAGCTGGCCTTTTCATCTGTCCAGATTTAGCCATTTCGAAGAGAGAAGATGGATCATCTTCTGGACCTCTGAAAAGTGGAGACTGTAAATCAGCGATCCGTCTAAATACATGATGAAATTCTTCTACTACTATCTGTAGGATGCATGAAGATTTTGGTGTTTCAGTGGGAAGCTTTCTATTACTGCTGCTGCAAGTCTTCATCAGTTTAGCTGCTTCCTTTAAAACACTTACAACAGGTGCAGTCAATGCTTTGGAGGAACACAGACTTTTTTTAATAGTCACTGTATCTTGTGCTACACCAGGGTCAGCTTCCTCAACTTTCAAATATTTCAGAACCATTGAATTTACACTCTGAGTGAATATTATCAGTCTATGACCACAAATGCTAAACTCATCCACAAGAGAGTAAATGTCTGCTGTATTGTAGCAAGTACTGCTGACTTCACTCACTTTAGCCTCCTGCTGAGTTCTAAAGGAAAGTCTGAAAAGTGTTCCTTTATAACTGTAAGGAGCCTCCACAGTCAACGGTAGCTGACAACCAAACACACCTATAAATGGCTTGAACTGATTAGGAAATTTTCGCAGTCTTTTCTGTTGCTTACTCCAGTTAATCTTGATCCCAGGATTAGATTTATCTCTAATATGTTTACTGAGATGGTTAATGTTTGGATCAAACATTATCATGAATTCTCGGCTCAGAATGATAGGAATATCAGTGATGTGATAAACAGAGTTGAACCCTAGTCCAAATTTCCCGACTTTATCAACTTCTTCTCTTTTTAGAGACTCACCTAATCGAGTTATATTTAGAAAATCTGAGTCAGAAAATTCAGAATTGTTGAATGACCACAAAGCTGGTCCATGACATGCTGCCATTCCTGGATCCAAAAGATTCTCTCTTATATTCATATTTCTTCTCATGTCAATCATGAAATTACATTCTGTTGCATTGGCATCATCGGCATTTTGAAGCAGCTCTTTAAAGATATCTGAAACAGAAGGGTATTCCTCCAAAATGTTTTTAATTCTTACAGTGAGAGGTTCTCTTTGCCCAGATTGCTCAAATCCCATATTTTCTGGATTAATCAATCTTGTACTGAGGCATGGCACATTTAACCACTCTGCAGTTTTCATAGGTATGTCTTCATGCACCAGAATTATTGGTTCCACAGAATCTTCAAGCAAATCATTTAAGTCATCAATTTTGATATCACAATAACAACATTCATGAATTGGTTTCATTACAAGCTTAAAAGGACATTTGATACAATATATAGGCACAGGTGTATTCAGACTTGCTGGAATCTGACTGCTGTATAGCCATCTTATAATATTCAGCATAATGTGAAGATTTTGTTTACTCTCCTCTTCACTGAGAGATTGCTCGCTCTTTAGATATATTTTCTGAATGACCATGGAAACATGGTCTGGTGTCAACTGCTCAATTGAACCACAACTTTTAAACAACTGGTGGAATTTAGCCATAGTTTTTGGCACACTATGCAGATAAGGTTGGAGATCAAGATCAGGTACTGACTTTATTACTGCCTGGGTAAGGGAACAAAATGTTTTACCAGTCCAGACCCAGGGAAATTTCAAGGCTTTAAAAGCATCTTTACCTTCTTCTAGGTGATCATGCATAAATCCATAAATTTCAAGCAAGATATGCTGAAATTGGTAATAGTCTTCATCACTAAAGGTTTTAGAACTGTGCCAATCAACCACCACTTTAAAGTGTTTTAAGACTGCTTTTATGCCAGGTTTGGTGGAGATACCAAGTGCTTTTTCTATATTTAAATGGACACTTTCCACAAAGGGAACTGATGAACCAACTAAAATTGCATGACCTATATTACACATTTCTGGTGGTGAACAAAAATTACAAAGGTCTCCTTTCCAAACCAGTGATCCTGGATAGTTTGGAGGTCTTTCCTTACATGCTGGAATCCATTTTAATTTTTTCAGCATTGATTTTGCTTCAGCTGACTGCAGCAACATATGATTTTTATTCAAAATCATTAACAGAGTTCTAGCTTTTCTTAGTAGTACATCATGGCTTGTGCGAGAATCACCTTGCAAACTTTCAATTTTATTTGCTACTCGCATAATGTCTTTTTCTTCAAGACCATTTTCATTTTTTAAACCTATTTGTCTCAGAGAATGAAGAATATCTGAAGACGCTGTAAAAATACTGGGTGGGAAGCAGATTTCCTCCTCAGCATAAAACAGATTTTGCAGTACTTCTACCTCAGGATCAAAAAGTTCATTGGCCGACACCATCATTCCTTGTGAAATCTGAATAAATTTTAGTGATGTCAGCCAATCTAGCACATCTGTATTCTCATTTTTGAGGAAAGTGAGATTTTCAAGAACCCAGAGCATAATCTGTATTGTTTCATCATAAGAATAAAAGTCATTTTGAATATCCTGTATAATAAACTTTAGACAATCTGTGCTCTTTAACTGTTCTACTTTTAATAAGTTAGCTAAACGAATGGTAGCTTCATCACTGCTGTCAATTATTGGAATAGAAAGTCTCAGACTAGGTGGAAGTTTGGCAGTGTGATGCAACACTTTACAACCTTTTAATCCAGTAAAAGCAGTGACCCCTTCATCAGATGATTGTTCAATTCTTTTAAATATCAGTAGCTCCTGAATAATTCTTCTCTCTTTTTCACTGGCATCAGTTAAACTAGCTAAGAATCCCCTAAGAGCATCTTTATGTGTTGGAGGTAATGATGAAACTTGACTGGACAGTTTTTGCAATGACAGTTTCTCCATTATCTGCAAAACAGCACCTGGTAATGGTGGATGCACATATTTTTTTAAAAGTGGATGTTGTATAGAGGCATCTAGCTTCTTAAGTACAACACCACCAAGTTTTTGAATGATGTCAGCTAAAAATCCCGGAAGCTGTGTCTCAGATTCATCTTCTAAAATAATTGCAGGTGGAGACCTAAGTCTAATAAGTTCCACTAATAGCTGGTCTTCCTCTAGCGGCATCTTCGGGATAAGTGGCATGTCATCAAACATAGTCAAGTCTTCAGAAAAGTGTATATATAGATTCTTCCAGACCATCTTAAGCCATGAAATAGATGGGTGATTTTTATCTTCTGAAACTGGATACCATTGTACCACCATATCTCTGCCAGGCCACACAGTATTCAGAACTTCTTTGATAAGCCGGGCAAATCGTTCAGGGTTCAGAAGCTGCAGTTGAGTGCATGGTCTTCCTGAAATCAAAATAAAACAATAACTCCATGAAAATCAAACAATACAGGAGAAATACTTTTTTCTGTACTTTTTTCATAAAGGAAACAGAAAAAGCAGGACAGGAAACTTCCCAATTTCTATGCTTGTTCACAAAAATGATTTCAGACCTGAACTCAAAGGTCTCATCTGACTTTGCTGTAATCAAGTCCATTACATATTAGTACAAGAAACAATTACCAGATTGCAACTGATCAGTATGTTAATTTTGCACAAAGTCTTTGGGCACTCAAAAACAGCTGTAGAGTTCATTTTCAATATAAAATAATATTCAATAAAATATTCAATAAAATACAGCAGCGCATGTAGGGATTGCCTTTTTGCTTGCTTAAACTCAAACAGAAAGGCTCAGATAAATGATTTTTTTTTGTATTACCCATTCAATTAATAGTTACTTATGTTTAGAAACAATGTGAAGTGTAGTCTAGTGGTTAGAACAAACAGCAGGACCATCCTAGGTACTAGCCTAAGCTTCAGTCAACCTTCAGTCAGTAAAAAAAACTTGGTAGCAACAAAACTACTATATAGCAAATGCTGAATCCGGGGTTAAAACAATATATGAGAGAGAGAGAGAGTGTAAAAATGTCTACTATAAATCAGTCTTTATTGAAAAGAATATATTTTGAACTATCCATTGGTATTCTAAATAAATAGATCATAGTTAAACCCTCAACACTTCCGTGAGATAGACAAATGGGTAAACTGAAGCACAGGGAAATTAATACATTTCCCATGATGGCACTGCAAGACAGTGGCAGATCCAATAGGAGAACCCGCCAATGTTGAATTTCAGACCCCTATTCTAATCACTTAACAAAACTGTTTCCCTAAAAGCAGTAGTCCAATTATACTTAGGGGACATGGCTTTGACAGCACAAAAAATAGAACGCCAAGCTCCAGTAACAGATTATCATGAAAGCATTTTACTTTTCTACCACATATATATAATAAACTGCATTAATCCTTATACTCTAAAACCAAATCTGAAATGTGTGACAATTTTGTAATAATTACATACAAATATAGCATCATGTATTTCTCCAACATAATATAAATTCATATGCAGTAATCAATATTGGTTTGATCAAAAAGTCATTTTATATAATATGGATGTCCAAAATAAGGAAAAAGAACATAAAAAAGGAAACATGAAGTGGCAAGTTACATGGAAAATTTCACCTATAGGCAATTTTAATTTTTATTACTATTAGCAGTTTGTTTATGTGGTTAAAGCAGGAGACTGTCAATACTTATTCCAGTTCTGGCACTGCCACTAACTTCCTCTGTATCCATGGGCTAGTCACCTAGCCTCTCTGTTCTTAGCTTTGCAAAGCACTTTAAGATCTTTGGATGAAAGGTGTATTATTGTAGCAGACTAAGCAGATGGTGATCATGAAATAAAAGGAGATTAGGGTGAATAACTGTAACATGTATTTTTCTTAAAATAATGTGCCGTTTAGTAACAATTTTTAAAACTTTTTTTAAACTCCCTTTCAGATAGAAATCAGCCTTTACATAGTAAATTCATATGTTTTTTAAATCCTTTAAAAGTTTCTTATTTAGATCTTTTGAATGTTGATGTTTATAGGGGTTTTCTCGGAAAGGGAGAAACTATCTGCACAAACATAAGAAAAAATTTGTTGACTTCTTTCCATTTCATCAGTCTTATGTGTTACTTATAACTACAGAAAGCACAAAGTGGGTGAGGTAATGTTTTTTATTAGACCAATTTCTGTTGTGAGAAAGACAAGCTTTCAAGTTTACACAGGCTCTACAAAGCAATGTACGCATAGCGAGACTCAAGTCAGCTGACCTGTGTCAGGGAACCTGGGCTTGAGTGTCTACATTGCATTGTAACCCTAGGTTAAGAATTTTCTGACTGATGCTCAAACCTAGGGCTCTGGCATTCACACTCCGAGTCAAAATACAGATCCGAGTCAAGGTAACCATATCCCAGAGCTCCTAGCACACTGCCCCCCACAATGCTGATTCTAGCCCTAGGAATGTGTCGCACTGTGGGAAAACTCTGCTGCTCATCCTGCACATTACAGGAAATTTGAACTGTCTGCCAACAAATCCTGCTGAACAATCTTTTTGTTCTGTGTACTCCCAGCTACCAGAGCCAGCAACAAGGAAGAGGCATCTTTGGATGAACTTCTCTTGTTTGCATTTTCATGCATATGTCAGGAAGCTGGCAGAACATCCATAAGGTGCTGGTGCAATGTTTTCTGTCCCACCAAAGGTACCTCACTGATTTCCTGATGGAGCTGCAGGAGGAGTACCCTGGCATCACAGACTCGCAATGGCAGATGCTGCTCAGTATAATTGGCATAGCCACTGATGGCCCCTACGTAGAGCGCTGCTTCCAGTGTATGGCCACAAGCACCGACTGGTGGAACCAGATAGTCATGCAGAGCTGGGATGACCAGCAGCAGATCCAGAACTTTTGCGTAAGGAAAGCAACATTTCTGGAGCTTTGTGAGCTTCTTAACTCCCCCTTCCCCGGACACACCCTCCAGCATAAAAAGATACACAAAGTCACCCTTGCCAGTCCAGAAGCAGAGTGTTATAACTGTGTGGAAGCTGGCTACCCCAGACTGCTCCAGGTCTATTGCCAACCGGTTTGGGGTTGGAAAGCTGACTATGGGTAAAGTGGTGGCAAAGGTAACTGACACAATCAGGCATGAGGTTTACCCCAAGGTGGCAGACATTAAAGATATTCTAGAGGTAACTGATGGCTTTGAGAGAGTGGGGTTTCGTAACAGTGCAAGTGATGGGACTCGTGCCCACAGTATGACCTTCTCAAGGAGCACATGAATATATAAACCACAAAGGGTATTACTCCATTTTTATGCAGGAACTAGTGGACCACAGATTTATGAATGTCAACGTGGGCTGTACAGGAAAAGTTCACAATGCCGGAATTTTTCACCGCACGGCAGTCTACATTCTTGGACAGGCCGGGACACTATTCCTACTAAATGACACTGACATAAATGATGTTACTGTTCACACTGTTATTCTGGGGGACCACCACATACCCTCTTTTAACTTGGCTTATGAAACCATATCCTGATTTCCGAGGCCCTGGCAAATAAAGGTTTAATTACACTCAACGCAGCTGTAGAATGGTTATTGAATGTGCTTTTGGCAGATTAAAATCATGTTGGAGGTGTTTGCAAACCCATTTAGATGCCAGTATAATTAATGCTGTCTGCATTACTGTGGCTTGCTGTGCTCTTCACAACCTAGAGGCCAGAGGTGAGCCATTTCCCCCTGAATAGATCTATGATAGCAAGGGAATGCTGGATCGGTACCCTCAGCCAGCAAGTGCAGCTACCACTGTGGGAGCTGGTTGCACCTGTGCAGCAGAAGGGATATTTTGTGTGCATTTGCATTATTGACTAGCATGGCCCAATAGAAGAGGGGGAATAATACCTGTATGAATGTGGTTGGGTGGGGGAGAGGACTGGCTCATTTTTGGCAGGGGGCAGTGCATGGGAGGGGTGTGGATTTAATTGCTATGTAATGTAAGTCAGATGACATGATGACAAATAAATTTGTGATTGGGGACCAGCAAAGAGAGGAATATTGTTTGCTTTGCCATGCTTAATTACTCCTTAACATGTTTTTACCTATATCTCAGATCCTGTGTGTATGATATGATGCATTGAACAGCAATAAACTTTCTTGAAAATATAACATTCTTTATTTGTAAACAGGTCAGAAAACAGTAAACCACTCACACAGTGTTGGGTAGGCCAGCTGCCATTACAACACCAAACACCCCCACATAAAGGACAGAAAATAGTTAATACCTAACACAATCCCCCTACCACTGAATGTCCGCTGGCCCCTCCTTTCCCTTCTTTACATGTTTAGCCCTGACTTTGTGACGGGTGAGTGAGGTGGAGGTTTCAAGCAAAGAGGGGTGAAAGAAGGAAGGCTGCACAGGGTTTAGTTGCCCAGCCCAGCTGCTCACCAGTCCTGAATGCCTGGGCTCCCCCCAACATGGAGTTGTGCAAGCTACTGCTGGGCTGAGGGTACGTTGCTGGGGCATCATGCCATGCTGTGGGAGAGGCAGCAGGAGCCAGTATCTTGCAGCCATTAAGATAAGAGTTGCTGGAAAAGTTGTCTTTGCTGGGCTCTGTCCTCTTCCCTTAGCCACTGTTTCTGTTCCAGGAACTACTGTGCAAGTGCCTGCTCCCTTGCTGAAACACTCGCCTCCACCTGGGCAGCGAGCCTCAACCCTGCCTCCTGCCTGTCAGCCTGCCATTGTTCCAGTCTCTCATCCCTCTTCTTCTGGTACTGGAACTGCTGCTCTGCCCTCTCAAGAACATCGACCATGTGTTCTTCATGGAAAAGCTTCCTTTGGGAATGGACCTGAGGGTACGCTGAGCCAGGGATCAAGTTCCTGAAGAACAGCAGGTAGTACAGGTTATGGGCCTTACATATTATAAGAAACAGAGGGTTATTGTTTAAAGTAACTCTGTGGAGGAGCACAGAATTAATAACTGTGGAATGTCAAGGGCATAAAATATAACAATTCTAAAGTGAACCCACACATATTGTGAAGGGGATGCTTCAGTCATCACGCTGTCTCTTGACACAGCCTTGTTAATCATAGTTACAGAAGTACATAGGCAATGGTAATTTTAAAATTAAAACTGCTTCATAAAAATTTCCTAAGTAATTGTCATATGGAGGGTCCTCGCAGGAAAATGCTTTTTCTCTCATTTCAGGCCTTTCATATATTGGAAGACATAACAGGTCTTGTGGTGCCCTATTGGCAGAGGGAGATGTTATTCCAGACTGCTGGAGGGAATCCTACAGCGTATGCAACAGAAGTATTCAAACCAACAACACATCCATGAGTGGAGTGGATTAGTCAGCTATACGGGGGGTGTGGAAAATACATTCTTCCCCACAATGTGACAAACTATGTGGAGTTCCTGCTTCAGGAAAAGTATGCAGCTATCAGCAGCCAGTACTGGGTCCTAATCCATGATGGAATCAACATGATGCTGTGTTAGAGCACACAAGGCTTATCCTATTATTGATGAACACAAAACTCTCTGAAATCTGCAGTTTTAATCCTGCATGGATTATCGCTAACTGAAATTGACTAGATTTGGAAACAGAAAAAATGGTTACCTAATTTACGTAACTGTTGTTCTTCGAGATATGTTGTTGATGTCCATTCCATTCAAGGTGTGTGTGCGCCCATGTGCACAGCCATCAGAGATTTTTGTCTTGGCGCCCTCTTGAGTGACATGTTCATGTGTAGGTATATAAGGCGCCGCTGGCCCTAAGCACTCTCAGTTCCTTCTTGCTGGCAACTCTGACAGAGGGGCAGGAGGGCGGGTAATGGAATGGACAGAAGCAACACATGTCGAAATGGTAGGTAACCGTTTTTTCTTCTTTGAGTGCTTGTTTATGTCAATTCCATTCTATGTGACTCACAAGCAGTATCCCTGGAGGCGAATTCAGAGTTCACAATCGTGTGGCTTGCAACACTGTTCTGCTGAAGCCAGCATCGTCTTGGGCTTGCTGGGTAAGCGGATGAGACGTAAATGTGTGGAAAGATGACCAAGTAGAAGCCCTGCAGATATCCTGAATCAACACCTGGGCCAGAAAGACTGCCAATGAAGCCTAAACCCTAGTTGTGTGGGCAGTCACGGTCGCTGGTGGAGGCACCTTCGCAAGGTCATTGCAGTAATGGATGTAGGCCATGATCCAAGAAAAAATGGTTACCTACCTTTCGTAACTGTTGTTCTTCAAGATGTGTTGTTCATGTCCATTCCAAGTAGGTGTGTGCACGCTGCGTGCATGGTCGCCGGAAGGTGTTTCCCCTAGCGGTACCCGTCAGGTCAGCTGTGGAGCCCTTTGGAGGTGGGTGGATCTTGGAATGGACATGAACAACACATCTTGAAGAACAACAGTTACGAAAGGTAGACAACCGTTTTTTCTTCTTCAAGTGATTGCTCATGTCGATTCCAAGTAGGTGTCTCCCAAGCAGTCCCTAGGAGAAGAGGTCAGAGTTCACCGACTCGCAGACTGCAGCACTGCTCTGCCAAATGCGACGTTGTCTCTAGCCTGCTGTGTAATGGCATAATGAGATGTAATGGTGTGAATAGACAACCACGTCGCCACCCTGCAGATGTCTTGAATAGGAACCTGCGCCAGGAACGCTGCAGATGACACTTGCGCTCCTGTGGAGTGCACTGTTAATGCTGGGGCTGGTATCTTTGCTAGGTTGTATCACACCCAGATACATGATCCATAAAGAGATCTTTTGGGCCGACATGGAGAGCCCCTCCATCCACTTTGCAATTGCAATGAAGAGCTGTGTCGATTTCCGAAACGGCTTTGTCCGCCCAATATAAAAGCCTAATGTTCATCTGACATCCAGGGAACAGAGCATCCATTCCTGGTTATTAGCATTTGGCTTAGGGAAGAACACTGGAAGAAAAATGTCCTGATTCACATGAAATTGCGAAACTACCTTTGGGAGGAAAGCTGGGTGTGGCTGCAAATTCACTTTGTCTTTAGAAAACACAGTATAAGGGCGCTCAGATGTGAGGGCCTTGAACTCAGACACCCTCCTGGCTGAAGTTATAGGAATGCCACCTTCCAAGAAAGGTAAAGTAGAGACCATGTTGCTAGGGGCTCAAAGGGAGGGCCCATCAGCCTTGAGAGCAGCAGGTTGAGATCCCATGGGGGAATCATCTGCCTAACTTGAGGGTACAGTCTATCTAGCCCTTCTACTTGCTCAAGACCCATTGGTCTGAGGTGATTTGAGCTCAGGCCTGGTAGAAATGAGACAGACGATTCACAAAGGGAAGGGAAGGATATGGCATCTGAACTGGTGCATCACCCCTGGGAGTACCTTCAAAAGTTTGTTTGGAGGCTGAGGGCTGCTTCGCTGAGCCTTGGCCCTGGTTAGAGGAGGACTGAGAAGGCCTCTGCCTATTACGCCTGCCCTGCTTCCTGCTACAGTCCTGCCTAGGAAGAGCTGAGGAGAAGCGAAGGGTGGGTTGCGGCTTAAATGGCTTTCTTTGGTGGGCTGGCGTTTGAAGCCCCAGGGACTTCAGTGTTGCCTGCAAGTCTTTCAGGCTGTGAAGCCTAGTGTCTGTTTGCTCCGAAAAGAGGCCTGAACAGTCAAAAGGCAAGTCCTGAATATGTGTTGGACTTTGTGTGGGAGTCCCAACACTTGAAGCCATGAGCTCCATCTCATGGCTATCGCAGTTGCCATCGTATGGGTTGCTGACTCCACCGAGTCCAGCGAGGCCTATAAGGAGGTCCTTGTGATGACCTTGCCTTCCTTCAGGACAGCCACAAACTCCAAATGGGAGTCTGCTGGAAGCAGTTCCTGAAATATGGACATGTTCCAGGAATTATAGCTATAGCAGCTAAGGACTGCCTGCTGGTTGGCAATGAGAAGCTGGAGCCCCCCGGTAGAATACACCTTCCTACCAAAGAAATCCAGCTACTTCGCCTCTTTGGATTTAGGAGTCGGCCCCAGTTGCCTCTGCCTTTCCTTATGGTTAGCCGCCTCCACCACCAGAGTACCCTGCTGAGGATGAGTAAACAGGTACTCATACCCTTTGGAGGGAACAATATATTTCCTCTGTATCCCTTTTGCCATGGGGAGAAGAGAGGCGGGTGTTTGCCACAACACCTTAGTGGTGTTATAGATAGACTTAATAAGGGGCAAAGCCACCCTTGAAGGACCTTCAGGGACCAGAATGTCAACCATAGGGTCGGTCTCCTCCAACACCTCCTCCGACTGCATGCTTAAGTTTTGAGCCACCCTCCTGAGAAACTCTTGGTGTGCCCTGTTATCCACAGCAAGCAGTGTGGTGGAAATGCCTACCACCACTTCATCCAGGGAGGATGAGGAAGATGCCTGCGGGGGCACTGGGTTTTCCTGACCCTCTGGTTCGCGGGATCCCCTTGCACCGAAACATCTTGTGCAGTGCCAGGAGTGGTGCTGGTTTCCGGGCCTGCACCCTCTCAATACTGGTCCCAGTGCCGGGTCCCGCAGCAGTCTTGGTGCCAACCTGCGTGCCCATCTCCTGCCCTTGAGGAGGTTCCCGGGCTACCAATGTCGATGATGGAGGGACCCATGCCTCCAAAGCCACTTATAAGGATCTGGACTCCGGCCCTAGGGCTTCGTAGTAGACCCAGGAGGTCCAGAAGGGCCATTGAGACGGCACCTGCCACAGCAGAGGCCAGGACATCATGGGTAGCGGCTGCCCTTGCTCTTGTCTTGAGCAGTGCCGAGGTCGGTGCCGGCTTTGCCTAGAGGTGTACAACTCTGCCTCCAAGTCCGATGAGGACTCCGACCTTGGCAACCAAGGCGGTGCGGAGCGAGATGGTGCTCGGGAGCAGTGCCGAGGTGAGGGCAAGCGGTGCCTCGTCATCATCAGCTTGCCTCGAGAGGGCACTGTGCCTCTTTGTGGCACCCATGCCGGTGCAGGGGACTGCGCCGTCATCGTTATGAGGTCCCTAACTGCTGCAAAGGTGTCTGGCGTAGAGGGAAGGTCTGGGTCCTCCTTCCAACACTCCCGCACTGGGGAGTCCACTAGAACCAGACTTGACAAACCTCACTGTAAGGCCGGAGTCAACAGTGACAGCTGAGTTGGAGCTGGAGCAGGGTGTCCTAGCAGGGAACACACCCAGCTGGTGACTCCTCACTCCACTACTTTAGTGGGAGAACGACTGCTGTCCATCTTCTTTTTCTTGTGCGGCACCGATGAATGGGAGCGGTGCTGGGCACTCGCACTGGAGGAGGTCTTCAGCGTCGTGGAATGGCAGTGCTGAGGATCCTTGGAACCCGAGTCCTTTCTCGGCGCTGTGGCCTCTCGTACCAAGGCCAGTGCGCTCCGTACCAAAGTGCTGGGTTTGGGATCAGACACCGTCATTGCCATCTGGGGACAAATGGCTGAACCCATGAGGAGTAGTTTCAGCCTAAAGTCCCTCTCCTTCTTGGTCCTTGGTCAGATGCCACTGCAGATCTTACATTTATCTGTTTGATGGGCTTCCCACAAGCACTTCAGACAGGAGTTGTGTGGGTCTCCCTTTGGCATAGGCTTCAGACAGGACCCACACAGTTTGAAACCCTGAGACCGAGGCATGCCCCGGTCCCCAGGAGAGGAAACATGGGGCAGGGGAGGAAGAAGGAACCCCCAACTGAAATTTATCTATAACTAAGAAGGTCCTGCTGAGGCCATCTGCTAACATGTTCCTGGCCCTGGGCAAATGCGCGGCTACCAGGGATTAGACTTTGGGGTGTGTGGTTGACCATGGTGGCTGGACATAGAGTCAGCCGATTGACCCCCACGTCCCCCAGAAGGGTGTGTGGAAGGACTAAGGGGCACTGCTGGAGGGCAGTGGTCCTGTAGAGGACGCCGCGAGTTGGTGAGCGACGTGGGCTCAGAAGCCAACCGAGGGCAAGACAACGGGCGGGATACTACTGAGAAGGGACGCTCCACAGGACTGAACTAATTCCCGGAGTAACCAGTAGGAGGCGCCACGGTGGTGAGTCCCAACCTTCTTACAGGGATGTAGACCAACACCAGCCATGCTTGCAGTGGCCGGAAATGGAGCTGGGCATGCGGGACCATGTGCATACATGAGGCCATGTGGCCTAACAATCGCAGGCAGGTGTGAGCAGTGGTGAGTGGGTAGTGTTTCACATGGGGGATTCAGGAGTGACATGGCCTGGAAACGTGCCTCTGGAAGGAAGGCTCTGGCTCATGTGGAGCCAAGAACCGCCCCAATGAACTTTATTTGTTGCACCAGCCTTAAGGTCGATTTCTTTTCATTTATCAACAGGCCCAGGTCATGGCAGGTGGAACGAACTAGATCAAGGCTCCTCTGCACCTGTTCCTGAGATCTGCCTTTGATAAGCCAATCATTAAGATACAGGTAAACCTGAACCCCTCAATACCTCAGGTAAGCGGCCACTGGCACCATACATTTTGTGAACACCCTCAGGACAGACGAGAGACCAAAGGTGCCATGAACTGGAAATGGTGCCCGCCAACCACAAAATGGAGGAATCATCTGTGACCTTGGAAGATGGAGATATGGAACTAAGCATCCTTCAGCTCGAGGGTGGTGTCTCCTGGATCCGGGGAGGGGATGATTGAAGCCGGGGAGACCATGCAGAACTTTAACTTTTTGAGTATCAGAGGGGTAACCGTGTTAGTCTGGATCTGTAAAAAGCAACAGAGAGTCTTGTGGCACCTTTAAGACTAACATGTATTGGAGCATAAGCTTTCATGATGCGTCTGACGAAGTGGGTATTCACCCACGAAAGCTTATGCTCCAATACATCTGTTAGTCTTAAAGGTGCCACAGAACTCTCTGTTGCTTTTAACTTTTTGAGAGACTTGTTGAGGCGCCGCAGGTCCAGAATGGGTTTTAGGCCTCCTTTCGCTTTCGGGATTAGGAAATAACGGGAATAAAACCCTTTTCCTCTCATGTCCCAAGGGACCTCCTCCACTGCCTCCAGCTGCATTAGGTTCTCGACCTCTTGGATGAGGAGTTGCTCGTGAGAAGGGTCCCTGAAGAAGGACCGGGAAGAGGGTTGGGGGGAGCGAGAAATGCAAGGTGTAGCCCTGAGACACAATCTCTAGCACCCAATGCTCTGAGGTGACCCACGACCAGACTGAAGGGTAGGGACAAAGACTCTTGAGGAAAGAACGAGGCAGATCTAGGGAGTTTGCTGAGGCGTTGCTCTCGAGTGCACCCTCAAAACAAGTGCTTCTGGCCCCTGTGAGGCTTCAACAGGGCATATGCAGACCCAGCAAGTGAAGGTACCTGAGTATCCTTCAGTCCATGCAGCCTCGCCTCAGTCTGCTCTGCAAAGAGACCGTTCCCATCAAAGTGAGCCTCAAGATCCTGGATCGAGGCCTGCATTTCCTGGGAAAGGCCAGCGGCCTGAAGCCAGGAGTTGTGCCTCATGACCACCGCCAACGCGACCACCACAGCTGCCGAATTGGATGTGTCCGATGCTATTTGGAGGGAGCACCTTGCAGCTGTCATCCCCTCCTCCACCAGGGCCCCTAATTCCTGGGGAAAGTCCTGGGGCAGGGAGTCCTTGAACTTAGAGAGGAAGTCTCATAAGTTGATATTGTACCTCTCCAAGAGAGCCTGGTGGTTAGCCACCTGTAACTGAAGGCTGGCTGTTGAATAAATCCTTCTTCCAAAAAGATCCAGGCTCTTGGCTTCCTTATTTTTGGGGGTTGAAATGATATGCCCCTGTCTGTCCTTCTCATTGGCCGCCGAGACAACTAGTGAGCCCGAAGGAGGGTGGGTATACAAATATTCAAAACCCTCGGCCGGGATGAAATACTTTTTCTCGGCCCTCTTGGAGGTGGAAGGGATGGAGAAGGAGTTTGCCAAAGGGCTTTTGCTATCTTTAGGACCCCACTGTGTAATGTTAGCGCAACATGGATGGGGTTAGAGGCTGAGAGCACATTAAATAAGATGTCAGCCATCTCCTCCACTTCCAAGCCCAAGTTCGTAGCCACCCTACGAATCAGGGCCTGATGTTGTTTAAAATCATCCAGCGGGCTGGCAAGAGAGGGCCCCACCACCGCCTCATCAGGGGACAAGGAGGATGAGTAGGTCATTGGGGGAGGTCCTGGGGCATCATTCCCCACAGGGGAAAAGGATTTTGGGGTGGGTGCTCACTCCTCTATCCCAGCCTTTGAGTGCACCTTGTGCATCAAGCTCAGTGCTGTTGGTTGCTGCTCCGAGGTGGCGGCCAAGGAATGGATTGACAGAGGCATCAGCATCAGCAGGGCCATTGCTCCAGCCACTCGCCTGCTGCCACAACAGCATTGCGCAAATCGACGCAGCATCAGGTGCCCAATCGTGCCAGTGCTGTTGCGGTGAAGGGCTGAATTCCCTTTCCATACCAGAGGAATCACCTTCCAATGACCATGGAGGGGCCGTCGAAGCTTGTGTCTGATAGCTAACCATTGCCACGTGAGACCGGTGCCTCGAATAGGTGGATCGGTGCCAGGGCCTGGGGGATCGATACCGCAACGGAGACCACTCCCACTGTCTGGGAGATGGGGGTCTGCGCCCAGGGGACAGCCAGCAGGAGGATGATCGGTGCCAGCGATACGGTGACCGATGCCTTCTTCTAGGGGACCCACGTTGAGAGGGCAGAGACCGCAATCACGGTGCCGGCAATCTCGGACGTCCCACAGAAGATAGAGACCTGGGGGGGTGGAGACGGAGAATGCTGTCTCGTCTTCGGAGCCCATCGTCATTTGTCTGCCCTCTGGGGAGTCTTCATTGTTGGCTTGACCTCACCAGGACCCCTTGCCGTGTCCTGCGACACATGTGGTGCTGGCACGCTGGTAGAGGCCTCTGCTCTATGGGTGCCAGGAGAGCCTGGGAAGGTGTTGGCCCTCTCACCACTCTGGGTCCCCTACCACTGCCTGGAGTCGGGGGCAGATCCCTCGGGGGGTTAGCGGGCCCCATCAGGGGGGGTGTCCCCATGTGGCTCCAGTGTGGGTTGGTGGCCCGAACTAGGTCCTTTGCCCTTCTTGCTCGGTGCTGGGGAATCGCTCTTCTTCAACCTCTTCTTAGGCACCGGCAATGGGGAGTAGTACCGGGCGCAGCCTGGTGCTGGGGGTGCGCTGCGCACCGAGGCCAAGGTGCTGGGGCAGAGTCCGACCAGGAAGGCTTGGATACCGGGCAGAGAGAAGCCCATGAGGAGGGCCCTCAAATGGATGTCTTGTTCTTTCTGAGTTCTGGGACAATAGTTCTTACAGATGCGACTCTTGTCCTTCACATGTGATTCCCCCAAGCACTTGAGGCAGCTGCTATGGGAGTCACTAACAGGCATAGGCTTGTTGCAGTCAGAGCAGGGCTTAAAACCCAGAGACAATGGGGCATGCCCCACCTGGGGCAAAGTCCCCACTGGGACTCTATCTCTAACTACACTACTTACTAACTAACTACTGTAAACGAACTATTTACAAAGCCTTAAGGCTCAAAGAGCGAAGTAGAAGAACCACTAACCTTTGCTAGGCAAGGGAAAGATGCTCCGACTAACCACCATGGACGGTAAGAAGCAGCTGCAAGGGCGTAAGGCCGGCAGCGCCTAATATACTGACACATGTCTGCAGCACTCAAGAGATCGCCACAGCCAACCCTACAGAAATCGCAAAGGCAAAAATCTCCGACAGCTGCACACGTGGGCACGCGCGCACCTAGAATGGAATTGACATGAGCAAGCACTCGAAGAAGAATACTGTTTCCCAAACACACACACTCAGTTTACTATTTACAGGCAGCTGCACAGACCCAGGAGGAGATATTTAATTAATATCTTAATATTAATTACTAATATTTTTATAATTAATAACTCCCAGGAGGAGTGATTGCAAAGTGGCAAATTTCCAAATACTCAAAGGAAAACAAGAATGACTGTAGCAAATCTTTGTCTTAACAGTTAAAATACAGCTGTGTTTAAAAGTCTGAAATTCCAATTCACCATTTTGAACTCCACACAGTGGGGAGGGGGAAGGTGGGGATGCCTAGACACTGTGATACAATCCACCATTAGTGTCCAAACGCTGGTAACTGGGGCTTAGCGTTTTTGCATTGCTCTTTAACTACAAATCAATCTAATTACAGTAATAATAAACTTTTAATTTGAATCATATACTTACCAGGCTCTTGAGCGACTTCTGTCTCCTCCAGGTTCCCAGCAGTGCGCTGTTCCTCAGGAGTAGGAGGGGTTCAAACAGCTCCTTCACATGGGAACTGAGATTTAGCTGTTGATCCTGATCCACAGCCTGCTCTGGAACTGGTTGCATTACAAGAGTCACTTCATGATCCTGGCTCGAAGCCTGCTGCTGGCTGCAATGAATCCCCATTCCGGATTCAGGAGCCAGCAGTGCTCCATCAGTTCACCAGGTCATCATGAAGCACAGTTGGCTCTGGGCTGGGTGCAGTGCCCAGGACCTGGTCAAAGTCATCATAAAATAGGCATGTTGTTTGCGAGTTGCCCGAGATGTGACTCTTATCCTAGGTTTTCCTGTATTCTCTCTTTAGCCTCTTAATTCGCACCCTGCATTTATCACCTGTTTGGAAAATCCACTGAGCTGCCAGCTTTTTAGCTATCGGCTGGTATGCATGGTTATTCTTTATGCTTTTGATGAAGTCCACACTTTTACTGGCCTTACACCACAGATTCACCAAAATCTGGCTGTGCTCACATGACCAGGAAGCAGCTCACTTTGCAAAAGACTTCATCAGATCAGTGTCTACTGAAAACCCCTGCAGGCTCTCTGATAGTGTGCTTGCAAGTCGGAATTCAGAAGACAATATGTTAACACTGACCTGAGCTGCTGCTTTTTGCAAAGGGAGGTGTGACTTCCATTTGAAATAGATTGCACTGCAGATTGTTAGCATGGACAGGACTATGGAAGTTACCCCAAGGAACAGTGGGATACATCCAGTGAAAAGTTTTCACACACAAGTGATATGGTCTTTTATCATTTTCTTGTGTGAGTTCATTTGAGAACATAGTGATTGTCTGGGTTCACCCACATATTGCTATTGGGGCATTAAGTACACTGGATGAGGTACAATACTGCAGATAGAAAGTACAACATTTTCAAGCACCATGATTTTCAAGTTGATGGTGCGTCTAATATGTTCAGTAAAAAAAAGAGATTTTCTTTTCAACATCAAGCACAAACCATCTTTTTACATTTTCCTATGTAACATTTACTATGGATAATGCAATAACTATCCCGCCCTCTCAGTGCTTAGGATATCTTTGAGGTATTTCTAAGATGCCCATAATTTGTATATAAAGTTGAACTACTTCCATTCTGACAAAACTGTTTCTGTGCCCTGGTCTACACTTCGAGTTTAGGTTGAATTTAGTAACGTTAGTTCAATTTAACCCTGCACCCGTCCACACGACCAAGGGACTTAAAGGGATCTTAAAATCAATTTCTGTACTCCTCCCCGGCGAGGGGTTTAGTGCTAAAATCGACCTCGATGGGTCGAATTTGGGGTAGTGTGGACGCAATTTGACAGTATTGGCCTCTGGGAGCTATCCCAGAGTGCTCCATTGTGACCACTCTGGACAGCACTCTGAACTCAGATGCACTGGCCAGGTAGACAGGAAAAGCCCTGGGAACTTTTGAATTTCAATTCCTGTTTGGCCAGCGTGGTGAGCTGATCAACGCAGGTGACCATTCAGAGCTCATCAGCACAGGTGACCATGGAGTCCCAGAATCACAAAAGAGCTCCAGCATGGACCGAACGGGAGATACTGGATCTGATCGCTGTATGGGGAGAAGAATCTGTGCAGCCAGAACTCTGTTCCAAAAGACAAAATGCCAATATATTTGCCAAAATATCCTAGGGCGTGATGGACAGAGGCTACAACAGGGACACACAGCAGTGCTGCATGAAAGTTAAGGAGCTGAGGCAAGCCTCCAAAAAACAAAGGATGCAAACATTCGCTCTGGTTCAGAGCCCTATACATGCCGCTTCTATGATGAGCTGCATGCAATTCTGGGGGGGGCCCTACCACTACCCCCACACTGTCCGTGGACACCTGCAAGGGGTGAGTCTCACGCAACAGGGATGAGGATTTTGTGGATGAGAAAGATGATGAGGAGGAGAAGGTTGAGGATAGCGCACAGCAGGGGAGTGGAGAATCCCTTCTCCCTGGCAGCCAGGAAATGTTCATCACCCTGGAGCCAATACCCTCCCAACCCTCCCAAGGCGGGCTCCCGGACCATGAAGCCGGAGAAGGCACCTCTCGTGAGCGTACCTTTGTAAATATAATACAGGGTTTAAAAGCAAGCGTGTTTAATGATTAATTTGCCCTGAAGATTTGGGATGCATTCACGGCCAGTATAGTTACTGGAAAAGTCTGTTAACGTGTCTGGGGATGGAGCAGAAATCCTCCAGGGACATCTCCATGAAGCTCTCCTGGAGGTACTCTAAAAGCCTTTGCAGAAGGTTTCTGGGAAGGGCAGCCTTATTCCGTCCTCCATGGTAGGACACTTTACCACGCCAAGCCAGTAGCAAGTAGTCTGGAATCATTGCAGAACAAAACAATGCAGCGAATGGGCCCGGGCTTTGGTGGCATTCAAGCAACATCCATTCTTTATCTGTCTGTGTTACCCTCAGGAGAGTGATATCATTCATGGTCACCTGGTTGAAATATGGGAAATTTGTTTAAGGGGACATTCAGAGGTGCCCGTTCCTGCTGGGCTGTTTGCCTTTGGCTGAAAAGAAATCATCCCTGCTGTTAGCCACATGGTGGGGGGAGGCCCGTTCATGCTGAGTTGTTCGTGTTTGGCTGACGGGGATCTTCCCTGATACTAGTCACGTGGTGTGTGTGTGTTGGGGGGGGGGATGAAGCGATCATCCCAGAGAATTGGGGGGGTGGGGTTGGATTGTGCTGCACATTCACTCTAAAACTGCAATCCATCCTTTTAAATGGCCAACCCAACAGGCTTTGCTTGGTATGGGAAAGGAGGGCGCTGCTGTTTGAAACCATTCCCACGTTACGAAGGTTGAAGAAGCCAAAATCCTTTGCCTTACCATGGCTGCCTGCAAGCCGAATTCTGTTGCCCAGCCAAGCGTGTGTGATGTCTCACACCAAACCGGCAGGCACTCAATATAAGAGGCAAAATGCGACCTTGTACCAAAAGCACTTGTGCTATGTAATGTGAATCGCTTGATTCATTGTGAAATAGTCTTCCCTTTGTTCTCTAAAATGTATCTTTTTAAATATTACTCTCCCCTTTTTTCCGCTCGCAGCTGCAAATGTTTCTACGCTCCCTCTATCATCTCCGTCCCAGAGGCTAGCACAGATTAGAAGGTGAAAAAAATGCACCCGCAACGAGATGTTCTCAGAGCTCATGCAGTCCTCCCGCACTGAAAGAGCTCAACAGAATGCGTGGAGGCAAACAATGGCAGAGTCCAGGAAAGCATTAAATGAATGCGATGAGCGGAGGGAGGAGCATTCTGAGAGGAGGCAGGATGTAATGCTGAGGTTAATCGGGGAGCAAACTTACATGCTCACGTGTTTGGTGGAGCTGCAGGAAAGGCAGCAGGAGCACAGACAGCCGCTGCAGCCCCCGTATAACTGCCTGCCCTCCTCCCCAAGTTTCATACCCTCCTCACCCAGATGCCCAAGAATGCGGGGGGAGGGAGGCTATGGGCACCCAGCCACTCCACCCCAGAGGATTGCCCAAGCAACAGAAGGCGGGCATTCAATAAGTTTTGAACTGTAGTATGGCCTTCTCCTTCCCTCCTCCCCTCATCCACCACCCCACCCAGTACTTCCCTCTTCACCCACCCCTCCCAGGCTACCTTGTCAGTTATTTCCCTATTTGTGTGATGAATTCATAAAGAATGCATGATTTTGAACAATAATGACTTTATTGCCTCTGAAAGCGGTGATCGAAGGGGGAAGGACGGTTTGCTTACAGGGAAGTAGAGTCAACCACGGGGTGGGTTTTCATCAAGGAGAAACAAACAGAACTGTCACACCATAGCCTGGCCAGTCATGAAACTGGTTTTCAAAGCTTCTCTGATGTGCAGGGCGCCAAGCTGTGCTCTTCTAATCGCCCTGGTGTCTGGCTGTGCGTAATTGGCTGCCAGGCGATTTGCCTCAACCTCCCATCCCGCCATAAACATCTCCCCCTTACTCTCACAGATATTGTGGAGCACAAAGCAAGCAGAAATAACAATGGGACTATTGGTTTTGCTGAGGTCTAACCGAGTCAGTAAACTGTGCCAGTGAGCTTTTAAACGTCCAAATGCACATTCTACCACCATTCTGCACTTACTCGGCCTATAGTTGAACTGTTCCTTACTACTGTCCAGGGTGCCTGTGTATGGCTTCATGACCAATGGCATTAAGGGGTAGGCTGGGTCCCCAAGGATAACTATAGGCATTTCAACATCCCCAACGGTAATTTTCTGGTCTGGGACGTAAGTTCCTTCCTGCAGCTGTTCAAACAGACCAGAGTTCCTGAAGATGCAAGTGTCATGCACATTTCCCGGCCATCCCACGTTGATGTCGGTGAAATGTCCCTTGTGATCCACCAGTGCTTGCAGCACCATTGAAAAGTATCCCTTGCGCTTTACGTACTGACTACCAAGGTGGTCCGGTCCCAAGATAGGGATATATGTTCCGTCTATCGCCCCACCACAGTTAGGGAACCCCATTGCAGCAAAGCAATCCACTATGACCTGCACATATCCCAGAGTCACTACCCTTAATAGCAGCAGCTCAGCGTTGGCTACTTGGATCACAGCAGCCCCCACAGTAGATTTACCCACTCCTAACTGATTCCCGATTGACTGGTAGCTGTTGGGCGTTGCAAGCTTCCAGAGGGCTATCGCCACTCGCTTCTCAACTGTGAGGGCTGCTCTCACCTTGGTATTCTTGCGCTTCAGGGCAGGGGAAAGCAAGTCACAAAGTTCCATGAAAGTGCCCTTATGCATGCAAAAGTTTCGCAGCCACTGGGAATCATCCCAGACCTGCAACACTATGCGTTCCCACCAGTCTGTGCTTGTTTCCCGGGCCCAGAATCGGCATTCCATGGCAGGAACCTGCCCCATTACCACCATGATGTCCAAATTGCCAGGGCCCGTGCTTTGAGAGAAATCTGTGTCCATGTCCTCATCACTATCGTGATCGCACTGTCATCGCCTCCTTGCCTGCTTTTGCAGGTTCTGCACATACTGCAGGATAATGTGCGAGGTGTTTACAATGCTCACAACAGCAGTGGTGAGCTGAGCGGGCTCCAAGCTTGCCGTGATATGGCATCTGCAGGAGAGCAGGAAGCGGTGGATGATGACAGATGCCACGAGAATAGATATTTATACAGAATGATGAGAGGACCTGCAAGGTGGATTCATGGCACCAGGAGAGCAGAGTTGCAGCGGAAGCGGTGGAGGACGACTGTTAGCACTGCGCACATTTCCCGAGGAAGAACACATGCTCCCAGGAGCCCATGACAGACAACATGGAGAAATTAGCTATTGAGACAAGAGCAGGAGAGCAGAGTTGCAGCAGAAGCGGTGGAGGACGATGGTTAGCACCGCGCACATTTCCCGAGGAAGAACACATGCTCCCAGGAGCACATGACAGACAACATGGAGAAATTAGCTATTGAGACAAGAGCAGCAGAGCAGAGTTGCAGTAGAAGCGGTGTATGACGACAGTCAACAGTCCTACTGCACCATCTGCTGACAGCAGCACCCAGGACACAACAGCAGCGGTGTCGGTGAGCTGAGCTGAGCGGGTTGCACGCTTGCCATGGTATGGCGTCTGCACGGAAAAAAGGCGCGGAACGATTGTCTGCCGTTGCTTTCACGGAGGGAGGAGCAACTGACGACACGTACCCAAAACCACCTGCGACAATGTTTTTGCCCCATCATGCATTGGGAGCTCAACCCAGAATTCCATTGGGCAGTGGAGACTGTGAGAACTGTGGGATAGCTACCCACAGTGCAACGCTCTGAAAGTCGATGCTAGCCACGGTACTGTGGATGCACTCTGACAACTTAATGCGCTTAGTTGGGGACACACGCAATCAACTGTATAAAATCGCTTCCTAAAAATTGACTTCTATAAATTCGACCTAATTTCGTAGTGTAGACATGTGTTACTGATTACCACATGACGAATACATACAGTCATACATAATAGTATATGGGCTAGCAGAATCCCTTTGTCTATCTTTGAAATGCCCATAGGTACAGGTAAATCAAGTATGTTGCCATATAACTGTCTTTGTTGATAAGCATGAAGCTGTTACAACAGTTATGCAGAATTGAATATTGATGAGAATATAAATTGTACATACATGTATGATAATACGGGTCTTTAAATTCTGTGTGCCACTGCAAGATTGCCTACTTTTCCGCCATCTTCCATAATCTCAGAGGAGAATCTGACTCTGAAGGGTGGGGCTATCAACGTGATCAGCAAAAGCTTAAAATCTCACTTCTTTCCACCTCCTTTCAAAGTCTCAACATGGAGGGTGAGAGGGAAAGAAACTACTTGCTTCTTAGTTTGGAAGTGGCTAACAAAACATTTTTGGAAGCAGTAAGTTTTCCCTCCTTCAGGCTGTCAAAAGCTACTCCCCCTTCTTTGGTGTTGCAGTATTGAGAGAGGCAGCAGCGCTAGCAGAAGGGACAGAAATTTAAGGCAGATGGGCAGGGAGGGGGAAATACTCCTAAAATCGAAACTAAAATCCTATTATTTTAGTGCAAGCTCTTAAATATTTATTGAACATAAAATGTTAATATAAAAAACAAATGTTCATGCTGTTGATTAATGATTAAAGTATGCCAGCTGATAACTACTTCCAATTAATTCTTTAATTGCATGCAGCTCCTAGACTGTACAGTCCTCACACCTTAAAATGTAGCTCAGATATTGACATTTCAAATTATTTTGCCAATTTTATAGAATAAAAGTTTGATACCATTTAGAAATTCTGAAAATCCTCACGGGATACACTGGTTTATTTAAACAATTTGGCATCAATCAATGATTATAAATTCATTAAAATGTTATTTCTTCTATACGATGAGTCCCATCACTATCATCTTCTGAATTATTAGGTTTTTTTGTTCTTTTTTTTGCCAATTGTTTTTAATTATGTAAGTTATCCAGTGTCTGTTTATATGGAAGCTGAGGCAGAGAGAACAATTAATCATCAAAGCCACACAAATGCCACACTTCAATCCAACAAAATATTCAATCAGTAATCCTACCTGAAAATCCCCAGAGAAGCTGTTGGGCTAGAATATAATCATATCCATTTTTCAGAAAACATTCAAAATGCTAGTGATTTACACATGATCATGCTAAATATAAAAGTAACAATCAGCCTCTTACAATAAAAGAATATGCTTTATGGAGTGAAAATGGATTTGGATCTTTTTGTGCAACACCAGTGGTGGAACCCACCCCATCTTTTGAAAGAAAATATAAGAGCATGTTTCTTGTATATTTGTATAGTCACGTGGAGGGAAATTCTTGGCAGTTGGGACTTTAGAACCAGCAAAAAGAGAAATGAACAGGTCTTACAGTATCATGTGTACATTATGACCTTGTAAATGCCTTAGAAAGAAAAGTAATTTATGGCAAAAGAGTCATGAAGAGCAAAGTGGGCCATTCTAGAGTTCAGAAGAATGATCTAAGGGATTTAAGGTTCTACAGAAGAAGTCTACCCATCATATTCATGTACAAGAATGTTCATGTGTTTTCTCTGAAGCAATACTAGTAGGATGAAACACTAGAAAGGAGAAATGCTAAATATCTGGTGGCCTGGTTGAATATAAGAATGAAAGGTGTAAAAGATGATGGTATATGTACTTCTATAAATGCATCACAGAAAGAGTCAGAAAACTACAATGATGCAAATAATTTCCATATTGCAAAAAACTGTAAATTCAATAATCAGGACAAAACATCTGGAGATATACAGATTTGATATACAGCATTACAAAATTAGATGAACCATTATTCAAAGTGTTCTCATGCAGCCCATGGATTTTTGTCTCTGCACCTGTAAATCTGTGATTATATTTGTAGCAATAAGCATACATTAAATATTGCCACTGATCCTCATTTAGATGTTTACTCATCTAAAATGTATCATCTCCTTTTCAGTCCTAGCGAATTTGCTTAAAAAAACCCTCAAATGTGCATCTGCCAGTAATGGGACTGTATTGAGGGATGGGGGTTCTTCAGCTTGAAATGTGGAGATCAAGGGAAAATTAAAGGAGATACTAAATTTGGAGTATTGCGGTTGAATCGTGGGGTAGAGGAGAGGGGGAGGCTCCTCTGGGTGCTATTCCAGCTTTTCTTACCAGCCTTACGGAAAGTCTTGGGGAACAGAATGAAGTCTGTTTCCCTTTGACCATCACTTCAGCTCTTCATCCCCAAGTCCCGTGGAGGTAACCATGATTGTGGGGGTCCTACCCTGGGTCCTTCCCCCACACTTCTGGGGAGTCTTGGAACTGGGGGCCTCCCGTGGCCACCTCCCCTCTTCTCTACTTCTAATTTTTTTAACCGTCTGACGTAACTGTGGATGTTCTCATCCATATAAAATGTTTAATTCTTCTCAAATCTCACCAATTATTATTTATATTAGTGTAGCACCTTAGAATACCAAACAAGACAGGGGCACAGTACAAATACTTATTTAAAAATAGTCACGGCTCCAAAGAATTTACAATCAGGGTTACAATAGAACACAACAAATAGTTGAATCAGGATTTGTTGGTAAAGTTAGAGGATGAGGCAAAAGTAAAACAAGCATGTCTTAGCAGAAAAAGTAGTAGTCACATCTGCCTACCTCCCACCAAACTCTTGGTTTTAATGAAATCTAGTAGCAACAGGTTCCTCAAGCTAAATATGTGTTGTATAAAGAAATATTTCCTTATATCAATCTTAAATTTCCAGGCTTTCATTATCATTGGCTGTCCTTTGGCTCTTGTATTATGAGAAAGAGTAAATAAGAGCACTTGATTTACCTTCTCTGTAACATAGTTATACAAAGTAATGTGTATCTTGTTAATAATTCTCTCATACTTATTTCCTCTGTGAACTAAACAGTCCCAACCTTTCCAGTCTCTCCTCATATGGAAATTTTGCCAAGCTGTAATCATTTTGTCACCTGTCTGTAAATCTCTTCTATTTCTGCTATATTTGAAAATATTAACAGAGATGTGATCATTAAACCCATGCAAGTGGTGCAGGTCACCCTAGGATGGAATCCTGGAGGACTTCAACTCAGGGGGAGAGAGGAGAAGAAAGAGCTACCAAAGGAAATGGTGAAAAGTCGACCAAAGAAATTAGAGAAAAAACAAGAAAGTCCAGAGTCAAGGAAGCTAAATGAATCCAGGATGTCAAGGAGAAGAGACAGATGAAGAATATCAAAGACAGCAAATTGCTGTGACCATTACTAGAATACTAGGTCCAATTCTGGTGTCCACACCTTAAAAAAAACTTGATTAATTGGAAAGGGTTCAGAAAAGTAGAGCCAGATGAAATTTTTTCACAAATAGCTTATTCACTGAAAAATACAGTTTGAGTTGACTTGAAACAATTAATGAATTTTATATAAATTCTCTGAATAGTCTATTGCTCAAAGCTGGTAAAGAGACAGAGCCTGCTACTGACTCATCTGGGGAGGAGGATGAAGAAGCCATCATCGGCACGGGGCCCTCCTGACCATCCAACTCACGGAGGTCATCCAGTGCTGGTACTCCCTGTACAGTGGCAGATGTGGTGCCGGACGCAAACTCAGTGCCAGCCTCAGCACCGGCGTCAGTTCCGACCTCAGTGCTGGCCTTGGTGCTGGGCTCCGAACCCCTTGGAGGTTCCCTCACCATGGAGGCAGATGGAGGCCCCTGTCTGTCCGAGGCAATCAAAAGGAATCTAGAGCTTGGCCCCTGGGCTTGATGATACGCCCATGGGGTCCAGAACAGCCACTGAGCGGGCGCCTGCCAATGTGGTGGTCACGGCATCAGGAGTTGTTGTGTCTCATTTTTCCTGGAGCGACCAGACCAGTGCCGGTTACGTCTGGACACGTATGATTCCAACTCTGACTCCGAGGACGAGTCTGATCTCGGACTCCACGGCGGTGCCGTGTGGGACGGTGCCGGCAATCAGTGCCGAGGAGAGTGCGACTGGTGCCGCAACGTGGCCAGTTTGCCCTTGGAAAGTCCAGTCCCCCTGTGCAGTGCTGGTGCTGCCAGTGCTGGGTTGCCATCTCTATGGGGTCCTTGGCGACCTTGAACATGTCAGGAGTGGACAACATGTCCAACTCCACCATTTTGCTCTCCCATCCTGGGGAGTCCAACAGAACCAGACTCAACGGTTCTACCTGGGCAGCCGGACTGGACAGCACCAGCTGTTCCTGAGCAGGAGCTGAGTGTCCCAACATGGGATGCACTCCATGGGCACCATTGCGCTCCACTGCTTGGACTGTCAGCAAGTGCCCCCTTTCGGCTCTTCTCTGCTTCTTATGTGGCAAGTGAGATCGGTGCTCAGAAGTCACCAAACTTGTCTTCGGTGCCAGAGAGTGGCGGTGCGTGTGTCTCTGGACCCTGAGTCCTTTGCCGGTGCCACAGCTTCTCTCACTGGGGCCGGTGCACTGTGCACTGAAGTGCTGGGCTTGGACCCCAACACAGTCTGAGCCGGGCTAGGGACCAAAAGCCAACTCCATAAGGAGAAGCTTAAGTCTTAAGTCTCTTTTCTTCTTAATCCTTGGCAGAAGCTCCTGCAGATCTTGCACTTGTCGGTGTGGTGGACTTCCCGCAAGCACTTTAAGAAGACGTCGTGAGGATATCCCCTGAGCATAAGCTTCTTGCAGGACCCACAAGGTTTGAAGCCTTGAGACCAAGGCGTGCCCCTGGTCCCTGGAGGGGAGTGGGAAAAATGGGGAGTGGGACAACCCCCAACAGAAACAGTCTATGAACTAACTAACTAGAACACTAGAAAACCTATACTACGTAGAACTATAAACAATACAAGAATAAACGTTCGCTAGGAGAAGCGCTTGCCCAAAACAAGAGAACAAAGTAGCTCCAACGACCGTCACTGGCTGTAAGGAGGAACTGAAGAGGCAGTGGTTTGGCAGGGACCTATATACAATGCCATAAGAGCGCCACTCCAGGGAGCTCCACAGCCGACCTGATGGGTACCCCTAGGGGAAAAACCTTCTGACGATTGTGCACGCAGCATGCACACACCTACTTGGAACTGACATAAGCAATCACTCGAAGAAGAACATGATAGTCAATGGCTATAATGTCCTTGGGGGGGAGGGGATATTTAAAATTATTATAGACACTTCAGGATGTGTGTGCGCTTTACTGAGTAACCATGTGCTACCTGATTGTAATTCTTCATCCTTCTTCTCTTCCCCTTCCTTTTTGCCCGTTTTTGAGTATCGCCTGTGTTATTTTGCATTCAGATTGTAAACTGTATCTATTTTTGTATGAGAAGCTTAGCAGATTTTGCATGCCCAGTTTAGCCTTAAAAATAATGTTCTTTTTAGGGCGGTCGATTAATCGCAGTTAACTCACGCGATTAACTCAAAAAAAGTAATTATGATTTTAAAATGTAATCGCAATTAATTGCAATTTTAATTGCACTTTTAAATAATAGAATACCAATTGAAATTTATTAAATATTTTGGATGTTTTTCATATATATATTGTATTCTGTGTTGTAATTGAAATAAGTGTATATTATTTTTGCTTACAAATATTTGCACTGTAACAACGATAAACAAAAGAAATAGTATTTTTCAATTCACCTCTTACAAGTATTGTAATGCAATCTTTGTCATGAAAGTGCAACTTACAAATGTAGATTTTTTTTTTTGTTATATGACTGCCCTCAAAAACAAAACAATATAAAACTTCAGGGCCTACAAATCTACTCATTCCTACTTCTTGTTCAGCCAATCGCTAAAACAAAAAGGTTGTTTTCATTTAAAGGAGATAGTGCTGCCCCCTTTTTATTTACATCACCAGAAAGTGAGAACAGGCATTTGCATGGCACTTTTGTAGCTGGCACTGCAAGGTATTTACGTGCCAGATATGCTAAACATTCGTACACCCCTTCATGCTTCGGCTACCATTCCAGAGGATATGCTTCCATGCTGATGACGCTCATTACAAAAATAAACGTTAATTAAATTTCTGACTGAACTCCTTGGGGCAGAATTGTATGTCTCCTGCTCTGTTTTACCCGCATTCTGCTATATATTTCCTGTTATAGCAGTTTCGGATGATGACCCAGCACATGTTGTTCACTGTAAGAACACTTTCACTGCAGATTTCACAAAACGCAAAGAAGGTACCAATGTTAGATTTCTAAAGATAGCTACAGCACTCGACCCAAGGTTTAAGAATCTGAAATGCCTTCCAAATTTGAGAGGGACGAGTTGTGGAGCTTGTTTTCAGAAGTCTTAAAAGAGCAACACTCTGATGCAGACACTACAGAACTCGAACCACCAAAAAATAAAATCAACCTTCTGCTGGTGGCATCTGACTCATATGATGAAGTGCAAACTCATGCGTCGGTCTGCACTGCTTTGGATTGTTATCGAGCAGAACCTGTCATCAGCACGGAGGCATGTCTTCTGGAATGGTGGTTGAAGCATGAAGGGACATGTGAATCTTTAGCACATCTGGCACATAAATATCTTGCGACGCCGGCTACAACAGTGCCACGAGAACGCCTGTTCTCATTTTCAGGTGACACTGTAAACAAGAAGCGAGCAGCATTATCTCCAGCAAATGTAAACAAAAGTGTTTGTCTGAGTGATTGGCTGAACAAGAAATAGGACTGAGTGGACTTGCAGCTCTAAAATTTTACATCAGTTTATTTTTGAATGCAGGTTTTTTTGTACATAATTCTACATTTGTAAGTTCAACTTTCATGATAAAGAGATTGCATTACAGTACTTGTATTAAGTGAATTGAAAAATACTATTTCTTTTGTTTTTCTACAGTGCAAATACTCATAATCAAAAATAAATATAAAGTGAGCACTGTACACTTTGTATTCTGTGTTGTAATTGAAATCAATATATTTGAAAATGTAGAAAACATCCAAAATATTTAAATCAATGGTATTCTATTATTGTTTAACAGTGTGATTAATCGCAATTAACTTTTTTAATCGCTTAACAGCCCTAGTTCTTTTAAATGTGGGTTTTAATCAGCCTCCCTGAACTATCCTAATTCCAAATTAGATTAAGAAAACAAGGGCTCTTATGCAAAGCAAACCACACAATTTCTTCTTAATCTTATTATTATCAATCTGTTTTCTTTGTAAGGATGAGAACACCAAAAAATCTGAATATTACCTCGGCTTTTGGCAGCTTCCTTCAAAGCAGTTAGAACTTGAGGCTTCAGGTCATCAGAAAGTAATCTTCCTTCAAGGCCTGGGAAGAGGGACCTAGCATGCCATTGAAAACAAATAAGTATTGATCTTAGTATCCTTATCCAAGTCATTTATGTTGTTGTTCTATAGTTTCAAATACTGTGAAACAAATTATATATGTACTTGCCTATATATTTTGAAAAGTTTTCTTTTTGCAGTATTTAAAAAAAACAAAACAAAATATGTATAGCAACAGAGAATCCTAAGAAAATTAACCTCTAACTATTCTGTACTTTTGAGAGGTGGTTTAAGAGCGTTCTTGTTAAAAATACCAGGTTTACAACTTGAAGTCATTAAGACTGATTTTAATGTAGTTATACTCTAGAAAGAGACTTTTAAAATAGCTTTCTAGGATTCTATGTCGCTCAGTGAACTGACATCAGAGTATAAAGATGTAGGGTATGTAATTGCTAGCACTGAAAATACCACCTGGGACCTGAAAATCAGGCTGTGCTCTTCCTGGCTCTGAAATCACCAGCAACAAATAATTGTAAACCACAAATAACCATGGTAAAGGTTGGATTAATCGATTTTATGCTTCAGACAGTAAATTTTCATGTCACAAGCCACAACACTTCAAGTTCAAGAAGTTCTGGAGGCCAAATTTAGGTTGGTAGGTAAGAGATTAAAGACCATGACCTCCATGGTAGAATTCTCTGAAAGGCTTCCAGTTCCACACAAGGGGCCAGTATGTGGGTGAAATAATGATGAAGGGAGGAGGGATTTAGGTTTATTAGGAACTGGGGAACCTTTTAGGGGAAGCAGTGGCCTATACAGGAGGGATGGGCACCACCTTAACCAAAATGGAGCCAGACTACTGGCATGTACAATTTTAAAACTTGTAGAGGAATTTTTAAATTAAGGGCTGGAGAAAAGACAACAGGTGTGGAGGAACACATGGTTCAGGCATATACACCCCTCACGGATGAATTTATTAAAGGGGGAACTCTGTATACTAGTAAAGAGGATAGGAAAGAAGTTGGTAAAGTGCAGATAGGAGGCAGTGAGGAACAGTAAAATGTAACAGAGTCCTATTTAAATATAACATGTGAAAGCAAGCAACTGAATATTGACAAAATTTACAAGTACTTATATACAAATGCTAGAAGTCTAAATACTAAAATGGGTGAACAAAAGTGCCTAGCATTAAATTGAGGATATTGCTATAACAGGCATCATAGAAACTTGGTGGTTAATCAGTGGGACATAATACCAGGATATAAAATCTATAGGAATGACAGAATAGCTTGTGCTGTTGAGGGACTGGCATTATATTTTAGAGAATCTATAGAGTCAAATAAGGTAAAAATCTGGAATGAAACAAACTGTATCATAGAATCTCTATAAATAGAAATTCCATGCTTGAATACAAGGAGTAAAGCAATAGGAATATACTACTGACCACCTGACCAGATGACAGTGATTGTAAAATGCAAAGGGAGGTCAGAGAGGCTACAAAAGCAGAAAGCACAATAATCATGATTGACTTCAACTAGCCTCATATTGACTAGGTAAATGTCACTTCAAGGCGTGATGCAGAGATAACATTTCTAGACACCATATATGAGTGCTTCTTCAAGCAGTTAGTTCTGGAACCCACAAAGAGAGAGCTAATTCTTGATTTAGTCCTTAGTGGAGCACAGGATCTATTCAAGAGGTAACTATAACTGAACTGCTTGATAATAGTGACCAGAATGTAATTAAATGTAATGTCTTTGTAGGGAAGATAATACAAAAAACCCAACACAGTAACATTTAACTTTAAAAAGGGCAGCTACACAAAAATGAGGATGCTTGTTAGACAAAAATTAAAAGGGTCTGTCACAAGGGTTAAGCAGCTCGGGGTCTATATAAAAGCCACCAAAATAGATGCTCAGACTAAATGCATATGCCAAATCAGAAAAGAAAATAAGAGGACCAAAAGAATGCCACCATGGCTAAAAGGCCCATTCAAGGCAAAAAGGCATCCTTTAAAATTTGTCTGCTAGTAAGGATAAAAAAAAAAGAGCACAAACTCTGGAAGGTTAATTGTGTAAAAGTATAACAACGCAGCCAAGAAAGAATTTGAAAAGCAACTTGCTAAAGATACAAAAAACAACAGTTTTTAAGTACATCAGAAGCAGGAAGCATGCCAATCAGGCAGTGGCACCACTAGATGACAAAGGTATTAAAAGAGAACTCAAGGAAGACAAGGCTTCTGCAGAGAAGCTAAATGAATTCTTTGCATCAGTCTCCACAGGAGAGGATCTGGAGGAGATACTCACGGCAGAGTTAATTTTGGGGGGCGGGGCAACAAATCCAAAGTACTGTCCCACCCTAACATGTCAATAGAAGAAGTTTTAGGACACACTAATAAATGTAACAGTAATAAGTCACCAGATGGTATTCACCAAGAGTTCTGAAGGAATATGAAATTGCAGAACTACTAACTATAGTATAAACCAGTGGTCTCCAAAGTGGGGTGCGCAAGAGGATCCTTCGGGGTGCGCAGCAGAAGGAGCGCCGCCAGACCAGCGCCGCTTTTTTTTTTCCCCTTCGACAGTTTGGCCAGGAGTCCAAGCAGCTTTTTTTTTGCTTCGACAGTTCGGCCGGGAGCAGGGGGGGTGTGCTCAAAATTTTTTTTACTGATGGGGTGCACGATCAAAAAAGTTTGGAGACCACTGGTATAAACAATGAGGAGTACTTGTGGCACCTCAGAGACTAACAAATTTATTTGGGCATAAGCTTTCGTGGGCTAAAACCCACTTCATCAGATGCATGGAGTGGAAAATACAATAGGAAGATATATATATACACAGTACATGAAAAGATGGGAGGTCAGTGCTAACGAGGTCAATTCAATTAAGGTGGAAGTGGCCTATTCACAACAGTTGACAAGAAGGGTTGAATATCAAGAGAGGGAAAATTACTTTTGTAGTGTTAATGAGGCGAATGCAATCAAGGTGGACGTCGGCCATTCCAACTGTTGACAAGAAGGTGTGAGTATCAGCAGAGGGAAAATTACTTTTTGTAGTGACCCATCCACTCCCAGTCTTTATTCAGGCCTAATTTGATGGTGTCCAATTTGCAAATTAATTCCAGTTCTGCAGTTTCTCATTGAAGTCTGTTTCGGAAGTTTTTTTGTTGAAGAATTGCCACTTCTAAGTCTGTTATTGAGTGTCCAGGGAGATTGAAGTGCTCTCCTACTGGTTTTTGAATGTTACAATTCTTGATGTCTGATTTGTGTCTATCTATTCTTTTGCATAGAGACTGTCCAGTATGGCCAATGTACATGGCAGAGGGGCATTGCTTGGAATCTTGATGGCTCCCATTAACTAGGACAATTGGTTTTGAATGGCTCTGTTTACTTGCAAAACTTCCTGGGTACGTGCATGCCAGCGCTGGAAGAATGAAGGCTGGGGTCTCACAGGACATGTGACTATGTCACATGATACTGGAATCCATTTTAAGCCTGGTGTTTTTCCATTTAGAAGGAAGGGTGGGAACCCAGAGAGAGACAAAGGATTCCCGCTTTGTGCCAAAGATAGAAAAGGGGGTGGAACAAAACAAAGGGGGCTGCAGTCATAAGAAATTCCCTAATTACCACCTGAGCTGGAACTAACAAGGATTGTACCAGGGGAACGGATTGGGCCCCGACTAGGAAGGAGTCTAGCCTGTGAAAGAAGCTTATTGGAACATCTCTGAGAGTGAGATTTACCTGTTTTCAGTTTCTTAATGTATTAGGCTTAGACTTGCGTGTTTTGTTTTATTTTGCTTGGTAACTTACTTTTTTCTGTCTATTATTACTTGAAACCACTTAAATCCTACTTTTAATGCTTAATAAAATCACTTTTGTTTATTAATTGACCCAGAGTAAGTGATTAATACCTGGGGGAGCAAACAGCCATGCATATCTCTCTATCAGTGTTATAGAGGGTGGACCATTTATGAGTTTATCCTATATAAACTTTATACAGAGTAAAATTGATTTGGGGTTTGGATCTCATTGGGAACTGGGTGTCTGGGTGCTGGAAATAGATGACCTGCTGAGCAGTTTTTGGTTAAAGTCTGCAGCTTTGGGGGTGTGGTTCAGACCCTGGGTCTGTGTTGCACAGACTTACATGTCTGGCTCAACAAGACAGGGTTCTGATGGGAAAATGGGCTCAGAGGTAGTTTCAGCACATCAGGTGACAGTCCCAAGCGGGTCTCTGTGACCGAACCCGGCACACCCATGTCAGAAAGAATCTAGTGGAACTGGAAAAAGTACAGAGAAGGACAACAAAAATGATTAGGGGTGGCTTCCATATGAGGAAAGATTAAAAGACTGGGACTGTTCATCTTAGAAAAGAAACAACTAAGGGGGGATATGACAGAGGTCTATAAATTCATGGAGAAAGTGAATAAGGAAGTGTGATTTACCCCTTCACATAAGGCAAAAACCAGGGGTCTCTCAATGAAATTAATAGGCAGCAGGTTTAATACAAACAAGAGGAAGTACTTTTTCACATAATGCACAATTAATCTGTGGAACTCATTGCCATGGATGTTGTGATGGCCAAAAGTGGGTCCAAAAAACAATTAGATAAGTTCATGGAGAATACCTCCCTCAATGTCTATTAGCCAAGATGGTCACGGATGCAACCCCATGCTCAGAGCAATCCTAAACCACTGATTGCAAGAAGCCAGGAGTGGATCACTTCCAAACTGCCCTGTTCTGTACACATTTCGTTTGGCCCAAAAGAGTCCCAGCCCAGGAATACAGAAAAGCTCCCTCTTAAGAGACAGGGAGTTGTAGTTGCTCAGGTGAACCAGACCGAGATAACAGAAGCTTGCTGACCTGGACAAACACAGGCAACTTGAACAGAAAAGGAAGAGTATGTCACACCCATTGGACCCAGGAGTAAGGACATAATGGTGTGTCTGATCAGGTTCCAGCAGACAACCAGATGTGAGTATGATGGTCGCCATCACTCTGCCTGTAGCCTGAGTCATTATGATGCTAAAGGTTATTCTGGGATTCTGACTGTGGGAATGTGGGAAGTGTTTTTTGCTTGATGTGTTGTTTTCTGTAATGATGTAACAGAGTTGAGCCTGAGGGCTCAGGCACAAGCTCACCATAGCCAGGGGGTAAATCCTCACCAGTGAAACTGAATCAGTGTTGAATGTGTCTTTGGCACACCTAAAAAGATACGATGGACCGGGATCTGCTAGGACTGGGGGGGACCCTGGCACAGCTAGGTAAAAGCTGTGGGCCAGCACCCTGTTGAAAGCGGGGAAAACTGCTGAGTGGTGGTGAGACTCTGGCTCAGCTATGAAAGCTGTGGGGCAATACTGCATTGAGGGCAGGGAAACTGAAGCAGAGCTAGAAATGGTTGTAGCCCCCAAAACTGCTGGGTGCGGTAAGACACTGGCCCAGCTGAGGGTAGTGGTAAGGTCAGAACTCTGCTGGAAGCAGGACAGACTTGGGTGATAGAAGGTCTGGTTTCACATCTTCAGAGGTAACAGAACCCTTGACTGGCCAAGGTGACCTACATGGATGTGAAGCACGAATGTTCAAAAGAGGAAAGATGCCCCTTAGTCTATGGGTTCAGGGGAACTTTGAACTGACACTTGTGGAGTCAATGTCTGGGGGAGGTGTGACACAGACGCCCATGGTGATTTCAGTACTCTGTGTTAGCAACTCTTGTCAGACCTGACATACTCAGTGTACCCCTACTCACTATTGTTATAATCTGTATCTAAAAGGTATCATGTAATCAGGGCCATCTCCAGGCACCAGCCCAGCAAGCAGGTGCTTGGGGCGGCCAAGAGGAAGGGGCGGCACATTGGGCTGTTCGGCGGCAATTCGGAGGCGGGTCCCTCTCGGAGGGAAGCACCTGCCACCGAATTACTGCCGAAGAAGGAAGTGGTGCGATGGAGCTGCCGCCAGAGTGCCGCTGATCGCAACTGCAATCACGGCTTTCCTCCCCCCCCCCCCCCCCCCCCCCGCCGCTTGGGGCGGCAAAAACCCTGGAGACGGTCCTGCATGTAATAGGTGTTTGAAAAACGAATCACTCACTGATCATTAATATTTTTGTGGGATGTATGTACAGTCAATCCACAAAGGATTATTCAGGCATGCTGAAGTTATAACTAAAATGTGTTTAAACGAGGCACATCAAGGGGAGTTGATAAATAGTATTTTTCCAGACAAAGGAATGTGGTTCCCCCCGCTTAAATGTCTCCCATGTAAACTGAGCACAGTATGATCAAAAACAAAGAAAAGCATATTTGCATGCCAGGCAAACAAAGCATCAAGACAGCAAGTGGGGGAAAAGTGATCACTTAATCTCAACCAAGGGATGGAGGCTGTACCCCCAAGAAGCCTCCCTGTCTTTTGAAGTACGGTCAATGAACTTTGAGAGAGATACTTTTTCAAAGCTTTTCTGGTCTACAAACAGAGGGCCAGAGAAGTTATCCTTCACATGAGGAGACAAGGAAAACCAGCACCTTTGACTAAGAGAATCTGATCAACCAGGCTGGAAAAGAGGCTTGGTGAGAAACACTTCTTTGAACAACAGATTTAAATCATATTTTAATCTTAAAAGTGTATTTTTACTTTTGTTTGCTTGTAGCCCTTTCTATCTTTATTCCTTATATTTGGTATCACTTAAATCTATGACTTATTGTTTAATAAACTTATTTTACTTTCAACATAAACCAACATAGTGCTATGATTGAAATAAGAGTGTTAAACCTCAGTTAAATTAATGCGTTGCAGTGTGTTGTCTCTTTAAAGTAGCAATGAACTCACTGACTTCTGAGAATGTTACAGGAGAGGGATGAACACTGCAGGGAGGCAGTTTTGGAGAAATTTAGGACTGGGATGTGTTGGTGTCATGCTGCATACAGTAACTGGGCAGTGAAAGCCAGGGTGTCACATACATGCTTGTATGCTGGCTATCAGTGTCTAAGCTGTGAGCCACAGCTGCATACCGTTTAAGCCACCCAGAGTTGCAGGGCAAGTGGTTAGACAACCCCTTACTGGTCTAGGTTGAACCCCAAATGTTATAGATGTTCCTTTAATGTTGCTGCTCTTTTCCTCTACTTGGAGAATAATTTTCAATGTGATTTCACAGTTAATAGCAGTGGAATAGATAGGAACACTAAACACAGGAAATAATTGTTTTAAGGAGAAAATAATTAGACAAAACAGAAGTTCTTGAAGACAAATATCTTATTTCCATACAATTGTACAAATGCAAACAAAGGAAGAGAATTTCAAAAGTTATATAGAGCAGAAAGATTTCAATATAGAAAGCTTTAAAAGTTTTTCATAAGGTGCCAAAAACAATTTAGTTAAGTGGGTTAAACTGTATTCAGAGAAGTGGTAACACAAGGATCTAATTGAAAAATAAGGCAGTATTTTATGATCTTAAGTGCAGTATCATCACAGCTAGTCACTGCCTTTAGTATATGGAGCCACTAAACTGACTGTGCAATACATTTTTTTTAAAAGCTTGTATTTTTTGTAAAACTAACCATTCCTATATTTAATTTAAAACTACCTCACAGTAATAGCTAAGGGAGGTAGGAAAAGACTAGTGTCATCTAAAGTTTTCGTTTTAATAAAGCCTTAGCCAGGCCATTAACAGATCCCTTGAACTGCTCCTCTAGGATGCATGTTTTCAGCCTTCTCTTATTTCTGTTTCCCAGAAGAAAACTAGTTTGAGAAAAGCTAGTTGGTGTATATTTTATAATGAGATTTGATAATTCATTATAAATTCTGACAGCAACTATCTTCAAATCTTTCAAATACAGAAGTATATAAAATTTAATCTTGGGTTCCTTTTATGCATTATTTTATTACGTTAAAAACTGTGGTATGCTTATTCTAAATGCACTACTCATAAGCAGGTGACAGTTTGTAGTACTTAAAATATTTAAACTGTGTTTCAACAAAATATAACATGTAAAATGTTAAATATACCTTGGGTAATCTTCTGAGGTTATGTAAACTACATCTTGATCTGACACAGATGAGGAAAATGGAATAAAATTTCCGTTTTGTAACGGTAGAAGCTCCAATCCAATAAGTTCGCTGTAGACTCCATCAGTAAGTACAAATTCCAAGAGATGAAACTTTTCATCAGCAGGGCCAGTATGTCCAGATTTCCTCAACACCTGCCGCACTACAGCAGGAGTCACTTTTTTCACAGTTTTAGAGCTAGATACAGTAAGATGAACTGCACTAGCAATATTTGCTGGTACCGTAGCAATCTGGTTCCCTGAGCTCTGGAGGTAGTTGAGGACAGTTTGTGTGTATTCCAAGCTGTCATCCATGTCTGAGAAGCACACTTGCTCCACTTTTATCCAGTCACTACTAGCAGAATAAATAACTGCATTCTGGAACAACTCTTTAAACAGAGGTTCTATGATTGGTTTCCAATGTACCCTGATTTTCTTCTTTTCAGGCCATAGTCTATAAATTCTTTCAGCTGACAAAAGAAAATCTGAGTTTTTCTCAGTCTCCATTCGTTTGATAGCCTCCAAAATGAGAGTGGCATATGCTTTTGGGACAACATTCACTACAAGGAGGTCATTCCATAAAGCTGCTGGATCTCGCCACTGATCCAACTCTCGCCATTTGATACTCCTCCTATTGTCAGTCAGGCCAAAGAAACCACTAACATGAACTGGAAGACCAGTCTTGCTTTCCTCACCAGGAGGTAAAGGAAGAAAACAAAATGCTCTTCCTGAAAACTCTGCTACAGCTCCTTTCTCTTCCCCATTACTTGATAAAGACATAGCTATTCCAATAGTAGGGACAAACTTCAAGTCATCAGCCAAACAATCTAGTTCATTGCATATTCCTCGACCTCCCACACTGTTACATACTAACCAAGATGTTTTTTGTGCATCCTTCACACTCTCATCTTCTAAGACTATATTTACGTGATATGTCACACATGTTACGCTATTGCTTGGAACCCCTTTACAATACTGACTTATTGCAGTTCCTAGAATCTTGATGGAATTGGGTCGTTCATGTTTCAAGGCCTTATTCTCACTAGCAGTTACTCTAAAAACCAGTCTCTCAATTCCATCAGCCTCCCTAACATGTACGGAAACATCTTGCACACTTTTCAGGAACAGCAGCACTGTATCTGCATCTGCTCGAAAAGATTCAAACAGTTCCAGAACTTTTTGTTTGTTGTACAGATTGCTACTCAGTTGGGAAGGCTGTAGGCGAAGAGGGAAACGAAAAAATGTACCAGGAAAGTTTCCATTCTTGAAGGTTTCCTTAGTGCTACCAAATACACCAATGAATGGTGCAAACTGGTCTGTAAATTCAGTAATTTCTTTGCTGTCATCTTTTAGATTCCAACACTGGCCTGATTCATGGGGTCCAAAAAGTGTTTGATGGGGATCCAACATTCCAATCTGGTCACCACTGAAGATACTAGGGACATCTGCACAAGTGAAATCCAACAAATATGAATAACCCCAAACAGCAAATCTGAATAACCCAAAAATAGTCTACATTATCCATACCTTAAAACGGCTTTAGCCATTACAATCAATTAAATTGTCATTTTAAAATTATAAATTGCCGTTATTTATCAAAAACCCAATTCTACTAATGGACGACTATTCATACTTTAGTAGAGACAATATTATATAAAAATATTTTATGATGACAGAATCAGTTTATGGAAGGCATAACAGAGATAAATGACATAGGGTAAAACTTTATTTGATCAAAGATTTGACACGCTCGTCTCAGAAACGAAATACTATCTAGATACCGAACACCAGTTGTCTATACTTGCCTTTCTTTTGCCATGCCAGCTTCATATTATAATAATCCAGTATTATATTGATATGTAATCCAACAGAATGAATAACTACTAATCTTTCCATGTGGCATAACCACAACAGAATACAAATAAATGTATTGAATGCAACATTTTTAGGGGTGCAAGTCAAAAAATGTACGAATTTTTAAGAGGAGAAGGCAGAAATCTGTATCCAGGTTTCTACGTAGAGTGTACTAATTCAATGCACATATATGAATGAAAGAAAGGACTATCAAATGAAATGGTAAAACAATCCTACAGAATTTAGGAAGCACTCTGCAGTAATAAAAGATCTAAATGAAAAAAAGATGCCCATAGTTAAGTGCTACCAGCTTGTGGAAGAGGAGCATATTATGACTCATTAGCAGTATACTAGGGTATTTTTTGCTTTATACAATCAATGTGAACATCCTCCTGTTAAATAGTAAATTGCATGTGATGGTTATACGATGGAAAAGTACTTTTTTTGGTATGAGACAAAATTAGCATTGTTTATTGATCTCTATTTCACATTTCCCTTAAATACATACAGGACAAAAATCAAACTGCACAAAGCTTCAGTCTTCGCTTATTGTATCTTATTTAAATTTATAGATGTCTGTTAAACATCCATCCTATGCTCTGGGCATCAGTTATATAAACTAAAAATGCATAATTCAAATAATACAACATAGAGGATTGTTCACCTCACGTTAATACCACCAGCAAAATATAGAGTCAATAATAAAATAAACCCCTCCAATTCAAAGCCTCCCTCTAAAAGCCTGGAAAAAAATATGGACTTTATAGCATGCCCAGAAGATTAAAAAAAGATGGGCTCTGATAGACCATGGGTGGATGAAGTGCATTCCAATGTCAAGGGCTTCACCCAGAGAACACCCTGCCAACATCCTTATGTTTGATGTGTATATGAGATTAAACAAATCTTAATGTTAATATTTTTATTTTTAAAGGAGCTACACATAGTACCTGTTATATGATACACTGAATTGAACCCAATTCCAAATCTTCCAACTTTCAGGGGATCATCCTTTTTCTTGCTTCTTGCTATTTCCTGTATGCCATGCCAGTCCTCAAGGGTAAAAACTGCATTGTTGTATACATAAATTGCTGGCCCTAAAAAATAAATAGGCACACATAAGGCAATTCAAAAATAGCACACTTGGGTCCACCTGTTTAGTTTCCAGGAAGTAAACTTACTAAATCAAGAAAGCATTTTTGAATGTAACTATAGATGTGCAAATTTAATGAGGAAGCTGTAACTCAAACTGGTATTGGAGAAATGAAACTAAAATTTATTGGGAAAGTCCAAAAAGATGAAGAGGAACTTCTGCAAAATAAAAACCCTAAACAACACATTTTCTTCTCTTTCTCTTCAGAGACACAAGTCCATCAACTGATTTGTTGGATTATTTTAGATTCCATGAAAATTTTAACACACACCATATAATTTTGGTTTACTACCTACCATTTTCTGTCATACAAGATAAACGAAGGTCACGTTGAGAAAGAGCTTCAGGAAACTTCAGGAAAGCAGTGACCATGGGGGTCATACAAGAATCCTCTTATAACACTGAATGTCCTGAACCTAGATTATAAAAGAGCTGTGCGGCCCCAACCACTTCAGTTCCTTCAATAATTCTGAGAATCCTATTGGAGTAGAACAAAATACAAAATCGGTGCTGATAAAATTTGCAAATGACACAAAGATTGGCAGAGTGGTAAATAATGATGAGGAAAGGACAGTCATATTAAGCAATCTGGATCATTTGATAAGATGAGTCCATGTGAATAAAATATATTTTAATATAGCCAAACACAAGAGCATACATCTAGGAACAAAGAATGCAGACCATATGTACAGAATGGAGGACTGTATCCTGGAAATCAGAGACTCTGAAAAAGATTCAACAGTCAGAGTGGACAAACAACTCAACATGAGATCCCAGTATGATACTGTGGCAAAAAGAGCTAATGCAATTCTTGGATGTACAAAAGTGAAGTAGTGACCAAGAGTAGGGAGGTGAATTTACTTCTGTATATGGCACTGGTGAAATCAATACTGGAATAGCACATGGAGTTCTGGAGTCCACATTTTAAAAGCAACGTTGAAAAACTGAAGAAGGTGTAGAAAAGAGCAAGAAAAAGAATTGGAGGGCTGGAAAATTGCTAAAAGAGTTCAATCTGTTTAGCTTATCAAAAGAAATTTGAGAGATGACTTGATTAAAGTGTGTAAGTACCTTCACAGGGAGGTGATTGGGTACTAAAGGATTCTTTAATCTATCAGAGAAAGCCAGAACAAGAGCCTATTGGCTGGAAGTTAAAGCCAGCCAAATTCAAATTAGACATAATTTTTTATCAGTGAGGGTGATTAACCACTGGAACAAGCTATCAACGGAAGTGGTGGATTCTCTACCACTTGAATTCTTCAAATCAAGACTGGAGTCCTTTCTGGAAAATATGCTTTAGTCAAACAAGTTACTGGGCTCAATGCAAGAGTAACTGGATGAAATTCTAGAGCCCGTGTTATAAAGGAGATCAGACTAGAGGATCTAATGGTCCCTTCTTAGCCTTAAAATCTATGACCCCCAAGGAAGAAGAGAAAATGGACAGGCAGTCTGAAATACACAGAAGCAACGCTCTCAAAAATTATATTTAGTGGTAAGCAACCATCGCTAGTAAAGTTGCCTCTATCCATTCACACTTACAGGATTTGGCATCTCTAGCCAAACTGTGGAACTGTACAGAAAAGCTGTGTCAGTTACGGGAGTGCAATAATATTCTCACACTATGATCTCATCAGCCCCTTCCACATAGATTCCAAGGCCAGAAGGGACCACTCTGATCAGTTAGTTAACCACCTGTATATCACAGGCTACAGAACTTTCCTGAAGTAATTCCTAGTTGAACTAGAGCGCATCTTTTAGAAGAAACATCCAGTCTTGATTTTAAAAATTGATAGTGATGGAGAATCCACCACAACTCTAGGTAAACTGTTCCAATGGCTAATTTCCTTTTAATATAAGAGAACATGCCCCCCAGCCCACCCCAGTTCGTCCTCCCAAACCCACACAGTCCTGAAATACAAAGAATTCCAAGGCAGAGGGAAGGCAGGTGGGTAATGTCAATGCACAGAGACAACTCTCGAAGAACAACAATTACTAGTAAGTAATCCCTCTTTCTCTGAGGGCCTCTGTGCATTCCCACTTATGGGAGATAAGCAAGTAGTGTGCCCCATTAGAGGACAGTGGGTGAGGAGTTCTAGGCTAAAACTCTAGCTCTACTCTGCCAAACTGAGCATCAGATCAGATTTCAAGTCCCATGAATAGTACTTAGGAAAAAGAACTCCATGTTACTGCTTTGCAAATCTCTGCAATGGTGGCCTGTCGCAAACAAGATACAGAGGTAGCTGTAGGTGTAGTGGTATGCGTCTATAACCCAGAGGTAATGGTTTTCTGGCTAAAATGAACAACAATGTTCAATATACTTCCTAATCCATTATGAAAGAGTCTGTTTACCTCTAGACTGGACCTTACACCTTTCCCTGTAGGCAACAGTCTATGAGATTTTCTAAAGGGCTTAGTCCTGGCCAGGCAAAAGAGTGTAAACAGATCTCTTGTGGATGGGCATAAGGTCAGGAGAAGAAAACAGGGAGGAAGACCTACTGTGACAGATGAAATTCTTAGGTATAAAGCTGGAATAGGTGGAGAGGTCATGAAGGCAATGAGCTCACTAACCCTCTCAAGAAGAGGTAATTGACATTACAAATGCTGTTCTAAAGAAGCTCAAGACAGGAACTCAGAGGGTAGGCCCATTAACATTGTTAAAAGCAGCTTCAAGTTGTTGTCTGAATAAGGACCTCTAGCAATGGGAAACACATTAGTCATTCCCTTGAGAAACCTGGAGACTTTGAAGTGAGAGAATAGAGGCTTGTCTTTAATCAACATGTGATAGGTAGATATAGCTGCTAGATGAACTTTTAGGGAAGGTGCTGCTAAATTCTGTGATTTTAAATGAAAGAGAAATGCTAAAATTGCAGGGGCTTCTGGCCAGTACGGGGCTAAGCCTTTATCCTTCACCCAACACAAAAGCCTTGTCCACTTTAGTTTGTGATGCTTCAAGGTAAAATTCCTTCTGGACTGTAACAGTACTGTTTGGGTTCAGAATGAGTCTCAGACAATATTCCCTCTTCAGTATTAGAAAATATTTAGAATATAATCGCTTCCTTTGGTGCTGGAGGGAAACATCCTCTATAGCCCCCTTTTATAGAAGAGAGATTATTTCCTCCCAGAATAGTCTCTCATCAGAGGGGTCCCCAGAGAGAGAGAACTGGAAAGTGAGGTGGCCTCGTGTGAAATTGGATCGAGTAACCATCTCCAATGGAATCTACCACCCAATGATCCAAGGTAATCTCACACCAAGCATTGTCAAACAATGAGAGACATGGTTTTAATTCCAGAGAGAGACTCATAGCTCTATAGCATTCCAATAAAATTGCTGTTTCTCAGAGAATATGCAGGGAGGGATCCTGCTTCTGTATTGTGGTCTTTTAGCAGGAGCAGACCCAACAGTGGCAAAAGGCTAGCATCTCCTCTGAGACTGTGTTCTCTGTTACTGCTGCACAGACAGGACTGTCTGTGCTATCAGAGGGAAGTAGAAAAAGTCTCGTTTTTGAAGTAGAAGATGCCTGGGAAAACCCGACGGATCAGGCTTAGCCCTTCTGATCTTGATTCTTTCTAGAGTCCCATCTGTCTTATCACTGTAAAGAACTGAACCCTCCAAGGAGAGATCCTCTATTAATGTTTGTGATTTTAGTGCCAGCCTTGATGATCTGAGCCACGAACATAACCTTAGAGCTACACTAGTGGCCATGGCTCTGTCAGTAGAGTCTGAGGTGCCAAAATACTCTTAATGCATGTCTGACTAATGTTCTACTCTCAACAACAAAGCTCTTAGCTGCTTCCCGTCATCCAGTAAAGAGTGCAGAACAGGATTAAAAGCACAGCTGTATCTGGACATAACAGTCCATAACAGTGAGATAATTTGCCATTCAGAAGCCAAAGAAGCAGAGGAATATGTTTTTCTCCAAATAGCATCCACTTTATGTCATTCTCTACCCAAGAGAACAGTCATGGACATCCTGCTACTGTTGGAGAGTTTCTAGGCTTCACAGACTAGTATGGAATTAGCAGAGGGGTACTACAATAAAAAGTGATAACCCTCCAAGGACACGAGATACATACAACTGGTTCTCTCTGATACTGGTGGGGACAACACTGGAAAGAGTCAAATATCTTCTGTTTGACTGAGTAAACCTGGGAATAAAGGAAAACAACCTTGCCCTTTGTCTGCCATTCCAAAATGTCAAAAAGGACACAGGGTGTTTCTGGTGCTAAAACCCCAGTCAGTAACAATGGATTTCAGGAAGGCGGATTTTGGTAAGCTCAGAGAGCTGATAGGTAAGGTCCCATGGGAACCAAGACTGAGGGGAAAAACAACTAAGGAGAGTTGGCAGTTTTTCAAAGGGACACTATTAAGGGCCCAAAAGCAAGCTATTCCGCTGGGTAGGAAAGATAGAAAATGTGGCAAAAGACCACCTTGGCTTAACCACGAGATCTTGCATGATCTAAAAAATAAAAAGGAGTCATAAAAAATGGAAACTAGGACAAATTACAAAGGATGAATATGCAAACAACACAGGAATGCAGGGGCAAGATTAGAAAGGCAAAGGCACAAAATGAGCTCAAACTAGCTACAGGAAAAAAGGGAAACAAGAAGACTTTTTATCAATACATTAGAAGCAAGAGGAAGACCAAAGACAGGGTAGGCCTACTGCTCAGTGAGGAGGGAGAAACAGTAACAGGAAACTTGGAAATGGCAGAGATGCTTAATGACTTCTTTGTTTCGGTCTTCACCAAGAAGTCTGAAGGAATGCCTAACATAGTGAATGCTAATGGGAAGGGGGTAGGTTTAGAAGATAAAATAAAATAAAAGAACAAGTTAAAAATCACTTAGAAAAGTTAGATGCCTGCAAGTCACCAGGGCCTGATGAAATGCATCCTAGAATACTCAAGGAGCTAATAGAGGAGGTATCTGAGCATCTAGCTATTATCTTTGGAAAATCATGGGGGACAGGAGAGATTCCAGAAGACTGGAAAAGGGCAAATATACTGCCCATCTATAAAAAGGGAAATAAAAACAACCCAGGAAACTACAGACCAGTTAGTTTAACTTCTGTGCCAGGGAAGATAATGGAGCAAGTAATTAAGGAAATCATCTGCAAACACTTGGAAGGTGGTAAGGTGATAGGGAATAGCCAGCATGGATTTGTAAAGAACAAATCATGTCAAACCAATCTGATAGCTTTCTTTGATAGGATAACAAGTCTTGTGGATAAGGGAGAAGTGGTGGATGTGGTATACCTAGACTTTAGTAAGGCATTTGATATGGTCTCGCATGATATTCTTATCAATAAATTAGGCAAATACAACTTAGATGGGCTACTATAAGGTGGGTGCATAACTGGCTGGATAACCATACTCAGAGAGTAATTATTAATTATTCCCAATCCTGCTGGAAAGGTATTAACAAGTGGGGTTCCGCAGGGTCTGTTTTGGGAATGGCTCTGTTCAATATCTTCATCAACGACTTAGATATTGAAATAGAGAGTACGCTTATTAAGTTTGCAGATGATACCAAACTGAGAGGGATTGCAACTGCTTTGGAAGATAGGGTCATAATTCAAAATGATCTGGACAAATTGGAGAAATGGTCTGAGGTAAACAGGATGAAGTTTATTAAAGACAAATGCAAAGTGCTCCACTTAGGAAGGAAAAATCAGTTTCACACATACAGAATGGGAAGAAATGTCTAGGAAGGAGTATGGCAGAAAGGGATCTAGGGGTTATAGTGGACCACAAGCTAAATATAAGTCAACAGTATGATGCTGTTGCAAAAAAAGCAAACATGATTCTGAGATGCATTAACAGGTGTGTTGGGAGCAAGACACGAGAATTCATTCTTCTGCTCTACTCTGTGCTGGTTAGGCCTCAACTGGAGTATTGTGTCCAGTTCTGGGCACCGCATTTCAAGAAAGATGTGGAGAAATTGGAGAGGGTCCAGAGAAGAGCAACAAGAATGATTAAAGGTCTAGAGAACATGACCTATGAAGGAAGGCTGAAAGAATTGGGTTTGTTTAGTTTGGAAAAGAGAAGACTGAGAGGGGACATGATAGCAGTTTTCAGGTATCTAAAAGGGTGTCATAAAGAGGAGGGAGAAAACTTGTTCATCTTAGCCTCTAAGGATAGAACAAGAAGCAATGGGCTTAAACTGCAGCAAGGGAGGTTTAGGTTGGACATTAGGAAAAAGTTCCTAACTGTCACGGTGGTTAAACACTGGAATACATTGCCCAGGGAGGTTGTGGAATCTCCATCTCTGGAAATATTTAAGAGTAGGTTAGATAAATGTCTATCAGGGATGGTCTAGACAGTATTTGGTCCTGCCATGAGGGCAGGGGATTGGACTTGATGACCTCTCGAGGTCCCTTCCAGTCCTAGAATCTATGAATCTATAAACTGCAGGATATTAGCCATTCTCCCCATGTGCTCCTGGAATTTATTTTTCATTGGGCGAGAGACTAAAGAAGACCCAATTCGGTCTTCAGGGAATGTACTATCTGTATATTCTTCAATGGGAGACTGTTCCATCTTTTTTGAGAGACGCCTCCTCCCAACTGTCCCTTTAGAGCCAGGCTCATACCAGGGACCTTTGCCTTCAAGACCACCTGATGCCAATATTATCACTGACACCAATGTTGGTGCCAAAGAATTTCTTCTCCCAGGGGGTTGGACTAGATGACCTCCTGAGGTCCCTTCCAACCCTGATATTTCTATGATTCTAATATGCAACCTTCACAATATTCCAAAATAAGTCCACTCTCAAGTATTTTTAACCTAGCTAATGTATACCATCCCAATGCTCAGACTAATCCACTTAAAGAGCCATTGTATGGAAATTGCATGCCCTTTAAATCAATCCCCAAAGCTTAAAAAGTCTAGGTAATTTCCTAAGTGAACTAGCGCTATCTAAATAAAAACAAAAAGCACTTTTGTCTTCTAAGGTATGGAGTCTAGCTTCCCCCAGGTAAGAATGAGACTTCAGGTAGAATACTAAGAGATTAATGACCTTAGGGAACTTCAGCAGTTTGGACAGCTCTTTTATAACCTGAGCTCCAATTGTTCAGTCATGAGAGGGTATGCATGTGCCCCAAACACAAACAGCTCCTCAGAAAGTTCTCAGCTCTGTGATGCCAGTAATGTGATGTGATCCCAAAAACAAGACTATACAAATGCTAGTTCAGAGTATTCTACCTCAGCCATTTTGTCAGATCTCAGTGAGACTTCTTAGACCCCTTAGACCCAACCTGCAAGTTATTCTCAGATTCCAACTTGAAATCTACGAAGCACTATTGTCTTATTATTATTTGTATTCTAGGAGCACTTAAAGACATTGGTTGGGGCCCCATGGTATTAGGAACTGTCCAAAAATAGAAGGCCATGCCCTAAACTGTGTACAGTCTAAAAGGCGAGAAAAACAGATATATACAAACAAATATGCAATATGGCAAAAGTTACAGTACAATTCCCCCAACCTGTCATTCATATGCTTCTCTGGTCCTACCTGTTGTTCACCTACGAGTCAAACTCCTTTGCAGATCTCTCTTTTTTTTTTTAAACCTCAAGTGCCCTCCTCCCACTCTACCTAGCCCACAGAAAAACACAGGGCCTCATTCTGGTTGAAGGGTTAAAAAAAAAAAAAAAGAAACACCAACTATCAGAATTATATTACCACTAACTTGAGACATGAGTACAAAATAATTTCACATTGTAGTTAAGTATTTATTTGAGGAACTGCAAAGAATCACACTTGTTGCAGTTTCAGTAGAGGTAGCTTTTATATTTAACTAAAAATTCTCTGAAAGGCTGTCCCCCCCCCCTTTTTTTTTCTTTTTTAAGGTAACTACTAGCATTTCCTGGATTTCATTAAGAGTGTTGTCATTTTCAACCCAGTGCCTCCTACTATCATGCTGGGGTACTGGGAAAGTAAAACTAATGATTTACCAACACTATCACTTCTTTCAACACCTTGGGATTTCCCCTGAATGACTCCCACCCAAATACTTATCACTAACTATTCCTGAGGTACCTAAGCCTAAAGCACTAAGATTGTAGATTACTAGTAGGCTTAATTTGTGTATGCAGATTGGTTACTGGCCCACTTAACTATTGGATTTGTGCAAAGTATCTGCTGTACACAAATTTGAATAGTTGTTCATAAGGGTCAAATTCTGCCCTTGAATGCATGGATTCAACGAGTGCCCTACTGGGCATAAATGGCAGACTACTGAACCATTGGGACTCACACACACATATTAGAGAACATGAGCTAAAAATAATATATTTACCCTGGTATTGTGCCATGTCCTTCGACCAGAGAGATTCTGTTCCATATTGAGTCTCATCATACAAAAACCTAACCTCTGTGGCACCAGCATCTTCTGCATTCTGGATCAGTTCCTGAGAGCAAAATAACCTCTAAGTGATTGCAATAATTTTATGCTTCACCCTAACTTTAATATTATACTTATAGCTTTCAAACTTGAATGAAGAAAATAATTATAGGTCATTGTCTAAAAAATGTTTCAATATATTTTCAACAAGTGTGATTTTCTCCAATTTACTTAAATTAAAATAGGCATTTCTGAATTTTATTTTAGAGGGCAACTATCATACTTAAACACAATTTTAAAAATGTCAAATTATAAATTTTTACCTTATTAAACTATCGCAAACTGGATTAACACAGCAATCTAGCAGTAACGCAACATGTGAAGAAGGGGATAAGATCACACTGTAACTTTCAGACTGGAATCAAGCAAGAAGCAATGCAGGGGCATTGTGTTGAGCTCTGGTTTGGGGAATATTGGAGGTCTGGAGTCCCATGTATTATTCTGCAGCAGCCCCGCTCCAGCTCTGTTGAGAGCGGCAACTACTGTCTTTGAAGGGAACAGCATCCAGCTCACTTTTCAACAGATGAGCAGTCATAATAATTGAGGGATGAAGGAGGTAAGGAAGAATATAAAAAGGGGGTGATCCCTAGGACTGTGAGGCACCTCCTTTCCCTAGACCTGCACCACCATCCAAACATGAATAATGTAATTTTTATTTTTCTATATTTGGTTTTCTACGATATGTGATTAGGACTATGTTTCTATTTACATACTTGATTTTTCATACAATCCAGGATAATATGGAAGTGACAATTAACTGCAGTACTGTTAAATTACTCAGAGCAGAAGGCTTATTATAAAGGACAATATAGTCAAAAGAGCATTACTAACAGAAATTGACAGAAAAATTCTAACAGTGTGAGTATCAGTATATTAGGACCTAATCCTGCAAACACTTATGTACATGCTTACATTTGGAGGGACTACTCAGAGTAGTAAAGTTTAGCACTGTAGTTCTCAAACTTTTTTAGTGGTGACCCCTTTCACATAGCAAGCCTCTGAGTGCGACCCCTCTTATAAATTAAAAACACTTTTTTATATATTTAACACCATTATAAATGCTGGATGCAAAGCGAGGTTTGGGGTGGAGACTGACAGCTCACAACCCCCCCCCCCCCCACGTAATAACCTCATGACCCCCTGAAGGGCCCTGACCCCCAGTTTGAGAACCCCTGGTTTAGCACATGTGTAAGTGTTTGCAGGTCCTTAGATACTGCATTATTTTTATTGGACCACCAAATACATCTCTAGGCACCAAAAGATCTTTTCTTCAAGTTTCTCTTTTAGGCCATGGCGGTGCTGGGAGTCTTTAGAAGAGTCTTTCCCCAGCACCGATTCCCATGCCGAAAGCGCCGGGGTGCTCCGCGTTGAGGAGGAGATGCTCGGCGCGGGATCCACTGACTCACGGTCAGACTGGGGATGGAGCACAGCCTCCATCAGAAGGCTTTTCAGGAGTTGATCCCTGTCATTCAATGTCCTGGGGTGAAACCCCTTACAGATCCTACAACAATCTTTTTTGGTGGCTCTCCTCTAAACACTTCAAACAAAGTGTATGGATCATTTCTAGGCATATACTTGCAGCAGACCTCTCAGGTTTTGAAACCTGGAGACCGCAGCATGCCCCGATGCCGGGAGAGCGATGAGGGGGAACCCCCCAAAGAAAACGTAAGAACTAACTCTAATTAATCTAAACTAACACGAAGCTAACTACTTGTAAGGACTATATACACAGACACTGCCAAAGCGCTTGTCAAGATAAGAGCAAGGGATGTTCCAGCTAACCATCACTGGAAGTAAGAAGGAAATGAGGGGGTGGTGGGTTGGCAGGGCCCTATATCAAGCGCCATGAAGATGCGACTCCAGGGGGCACGCAGGCCGACCCGACGGATATTGCTAGGGGGAAAATCTTATGGCTGCCGTGCACGTGTGCATGCACACACCTGATTGGAATTGACATGAACAAGCACTAGAAGAAGAAAACATGTTTGCCATAGTCTTGAAAGAAGTTAGATGTTAGACAATCTCTCTACTTTTCATTCTAACAACCCATCTGTTCCACATATGTGCAAATGGCAAACTTAAATAAAAACAGCGTAGACTACTTCTTGCTAATGTCAACACTACAACAAATGCATGCTAAAAGATAGTCAGAGAGATGGAGAAGAAAGAGAAATAGTCACAGTTCATCAAATAGTAATGTATCAACAGAATTGCTGCGTGTTGCTTAGCTGCGCCCATAATAATCATCATCAACAATGGTGCAGGAAGATACAGAGAGATCATTAAACCCCTACACACATTACTACTATCAATTTGAATAGTTGCAGTCCACCATTTCTTCCGACACCCTTTCTAAGAAACCACTACATTTTTTGGCTTGTTTCATTTCAATACTATGTATTTAAAGAATTCCCAACCCTTAAATCAAAATAAAAGCAGCAAAGTTTCTGTCAATACTTCCTTAACATTCTGCAAACAAATCAGCACACACAGGGCAGTTCTAGAACTTCCTGCCCTGGCTTCTGGGCAGCAAACCTTGCCTCTCTCCTCCCATGGTGAGAATAGACAATTCTCACCTAACTCAGATCACAGGCACCTGAGAGCTTCAGTTTAGAGTATTTACAGCTGGGACTCTGATACTGGAATTTAACCCCTACCACAAAAAAAAAAAAAAAAAAATGCCAGTGACTGGTTTGTCAGGGCCTCCTCCTAGAAGCAGTACTGGGACACTGTGCTACAGAAATGGAACACCTATACATCTTATCGATTGCTCTGATCAAGTTCTTTCACAATTTAAGATTTCACTTAACAGAAATAAAAAAGTAAGTAAATAAATAAAAATGTTTCTAGCCTGTATGATTGCAAAGAAAACTTTTCAATGTGGTGATGTCTTATGAAGTCTGCAGAGGGGAAAAAAGCTCTAATTGCCCCATTCTTCTTAACAAGATGGGAAATCTGAAACCTAGTGATGACAATATAAGTAATAAAACTGTTGGTTGTTCCACTGCTAATCATTTTATCTGACATATCCAAAAAGTCTGGTAATGTAGGCCAAGTACTACAGGTTTTTTTTTCTTTATACCAGGGGTCTCAAACTCAATTTACCTTAGGGCCAGTGCCAGTTCTCAAATCCTCCCAGAAGGCCAATGTCACTCATGCCGCCCAGAACCCGCCTCCCCCAAAAAACTCTGCCCCCCACCTGCCTAAGGCTCTGGGATGGAATTTGGGTGTGGGAGGAGATCTGGGGTAGGGGATTGGGGTGCAGGCTCTGGGAGAGAGTTTGGGTGTAGAAGGGGTGAGAGCTTGGGCTCTCGGAAGGAGTTTGGGTGGGGGAGGGTCTGGGATGCAGGCTCTGGGATGAAGTTTGGAGGCTGGGGAGTGTGTGGGAAGGGGGTGCAGGCTTTGGAAGGGAGTTTGGAGGTAGGAGGGGGTATGTGGAGATGGGGTGGGGATGCAGGCTGTGGGACGGGGTCGCGGGTGCAGGGCTTACCTGGGGCTCCAAGGCAGGGTGGGCCGGGAGGCCTCCACAAGCTTCTGCCCCCAGTTACCTCCCCTGCAGTGTCCCATTGGCCACAGGGGTGCTCGGGGCGGGGGCAGCGTGTGGAGGCACAGCCCCATCCCGCCCCTGGGCCACAGTGAGGGGCCGGCAGCCACTGGAGCGAGCAGGCAGACGCCACTCAGCTCCGCTGCACTGCCGGGGCCCCTTAGGGGAGAGTGCCCAGGGGTGGCAGGTGGGGCCAAGGGAGAGACCCGGCCCCAAAACTGCTGGAGCCCCAAAGGCCACATTGGGGAGGATCACTGGCTGCAGATGGCCCGTGGGCCGGGAGTTTGAGACCCCTGCTTTATACTCTAACCCTTGGAGAGATATAGGCCTGCAGTCTCCAGAGCTGGCAATATGACACCACCTTTAATTAGCACTATTTTCATTTTTAAACATCCAGGGACAACTATTGATGTATCTTGTTATTGCAACTCAATTCTTTACTAGAAATATTTTTCTGCTCCTATGGAATTAATGGACTCATTATTATTTGTATTGTTCCAAAACTGTGCTAGCTGTTTTACAGAAAAATAAAAATACAGACAAAATCGCTGCTCTGAAGTGCTTAAAAGTGCTTATAATCTAAACTATGTTACTTTATAGTACTGTCATGATACATTAAAGAGAGAGAGAGATGGTTAAACAGGAGGAGATGGTTTAGGTAATTGGAGAATATCACAGATTTCAGAATAAAAATTAATACAATAATCTTCCAAATTATATCAACACTATGGAGAGGTGAGACAAACAATTTTTGGAATTACTCAGATACAGTATTCAATAAAAGCAATGTAACTTAAAATAAGTTCTATTCATATTACTATTTTATTTGTTGCAACGTGAGATGGTAAAGAATATTTATGTAACAAGCAAATTTTAAAGGTTCAGTTGGCCTCCTCACATAAGATGCATTGTGATGCTTTTTGTTTCAGTAATTAACATGAAATAATTATGAAGTGAAGTATCCAATAAAAATCAATTGTTTCTCTTCATGTTTTTTACAAAATACGTAGTTCTTTTGTGATGAGCAAAAAGAATAGGTCATAAACTAAAAAACAACACCTCATCTGACACTGCCCCAAAATGGAAAATTATGGAAAGATATATGTACTAATATCAGAATAAACATCTCATGAAGTAAAACAATCTACAGCATATTTAACAATGTTTAAAATAACATTAATCTGTGGGGTATATTTACTTAACAATAATAAGTACAATTTATTTTATACCTTTAGAATTTGTCCTCCTTCTGGATATCTTCTTAAAATGTCTTTAAGAAAATCAACAAGTGGTGGAGTTGTTTGGCCAAAACGGCCTAAAATTATAAAAAGAAAAAGCAATTGGTTATTCTGTTAGTGGATTTAATTTTAGATTTATACTGTACTCATCATGTGATTACTGGGTTGCACAAAATTATTTTTTAAAATTCACTCAATGTCAGGTGCCAATGCCATAAAAAGCTCCCACCACACAAATAAACCATATGTATATGGCACAATTAACCCTCTTAGATAAAAGTATGTGAAAACAGAAGGCTCTTATATCTTGCTCCAAAAGTCAACACACCTTGCCTGCTTCAGATCTGTAGGGTAAGAAAATTCCAGGACCAAGGTCTTACCCCACCAAGTACACTCTACTTCCACCCTCTGATGTTCAAATCGAGGTAATATAAGCAAGAGGATCCTACTTGGTTTTTTTACTATTATGATAGTACAAGATGGATGGGGGGGAGGTGCTGCGCACTTCGGCGGATCAAAGCAAGTTCGATATAACGCGGTTTCACCTATAACGTGGTAAGATTTTTTGGCTCCCGAGGACAGTGTTATATCGGGGTAGAGGTGTATGTGTAATAGTTGTTCTCTGAAGATGTACATCAGAAAGTATCAACATTCTTGGATTCAGATTCTGGCCTGTGACCAAAGCTGCACTTTTGAAACTCAAAATTCTAAAGCTGTTGCTTCCAGCAAGGAACATGCACCAGTCCTCACAATGGAAAGTAGGCACTCCTTGGTGTTCTAACTACTATTCCTTTTACAAGCAGTTTGTGAAACAATGTGCATAAGTATATAAAAAGGAATAGAATAATAGGCAACAATTACAGATTTCTCAAGTATGTGGGGAAGAGATTGATCTATAATGATGTCTATCTTTATAGAACAGTATAGAAAAAAATCTCTTTTCTAAAGATACCTTTTATAATAGATCACCATTTAAGGACCTTGAAAGCTTCAGGAATATCTCTATAAAACAAAATTTAAGAACAAGAAGCTGCAACAGCCAGCTGATGTAGACAGAGACTTTTTTGTTTTATACAGAAGTATAAGATATTCATAAAACAATACTGACAGCTCCAAGATGAAGTAAATTGACTAGGAGGCAGGAGAGTTTGAGGGCCTCTATCCTGAGAAGAGGTTTTGTAAGCAAGTGTGGATTCTTGCCAAGAGGCTGCATCTCAGCAATAATGCTTAAAGAATGTGTTTAAAGAATTCCACATAGCTGCCCTACAAATCTTCTAGACAGAATCAGTTCAGATGCTTCCTATCATATACTGGGACACTGCTTACTTCACTGAGGGCACCACAAAATCAACTGAAGCAACCTAAGTGATATAGCTGATGGAAAATGTTAGGCTCATTAACATTTCTTGCTAACTTCTCAGGTCAAAGACCTAATCTATCAATGCCAACGAATATTAGACTGTCTTGAGAATATGACTCATTCAAGAGTACAGTTTGCAGTGCTTGAGATGTCAATCAGGTTACACTTGACACAAATGTGGCTCCATGATTCAGAGGAACTACGCCTTATTTGACAGAACACTGGTAAAATTCACCATTGAATTACAGTGTTGAGGAAGTAGGGGCAAATCTTCAACGTACTCCAGTAACCAACACAATGGGTTTTACTGACCCTGTTGGGGTTGGCAAGTGACAGCTTCAGGGCCATCCTCACTAAAGAAGCCATACTGAGTCACACTAATGGTCCATCTAGCCCAGTATCTTGTCTTTTAACAGTGGACAGTGACCAATGATTCAGAGGGAATTAATAGAAAAGGGCAATTTTGAATGATCCATCCCCAGTTGTCCACTCCCAGCTTCTGGCAGTTGAGGGTTTAGAAACACCCAGAGCATAGGCTGCATCCCTGATCATCCTGGCTAAATTACCCCATTGGTGGACCTAGCCTCCATGAATTTATCTAATTCTTTTTTTTAACCAAATTATACTTTTGGATTTCACAATATCCCATGGCAAGAGTTCCACAGGTTGACTGTGTGTTTTGTGAAGAAGTACATCCTTATGGTAGTTTTAAACCTGCTGTCTATTAATTTCATTAGGCGACCCCTGGTTCTTGTGTTATGTGAATGAGTAAATAACACTTCCGTATTTACTTTCTCCAGACCATTCATGATTTTTAAGACCTCTGTCATATCCCCCTTTAGTCATCTCTTTTCCAAGATGAACAGTCCCAGTCTTTCTAATCTCTCCTCATATGGAAGACCTCTAATCATTTTTTTGCCCTTCTCCGTACTTTTTCCAATTCTAAATTATCCTTTTTTAGATGGAGCTACCAGAACTGCATACAGTATTCCAGGTGTGGACATACGATGGATTTATATAGTGGCATTATGATATTTAATGTCCTATTGCCTATCAATTTCCTAATGGTTCCTAACATTTGGTTAGCTTTTTTGACAGTGTGCTCTTGTTGCCAAGAAGGCTAACGGCATTTTGGGCTGTATAAGTAGGGGCATTGCCAGCAGATCTAGGAACGTGATCGTTCCCCTTTATTCGACATTGGTGAGGCCTCATCTGGAATATTGTGTCCAGTTTTGGGCCCCACACTACAAGAAGGATGTGGAAAAATTAGAAAGAGTCCAGCGGAGGGCAACAAAAATTATTAGGGGTCTGGAGCAGATGACTTATGAGGAGAGGCTGAGGGAACTGGGATTGTTTAGTCTCCAGAAGAGAAGAATGAGGCGGGATTTGATAGCAGCCTTCAACTACCTGAAGGGGGATTCCAAGAGGATGGAGCTCGGCTGTTCTCAGTGGTGGCAGACGACAGAACAAGGAGCAATGGTCTCAAGTTGCAGAGGGGGAGGTCCAGGTTGGATATCAGGAAAAACTATTTCACTAGGAGGGTGGTGAAACACTGGAATGCGTTATCTAGGGAGGTGGTGGAGTCTCCTTCCTTGGAGGTTTTTAAGGCCCGGCTTGACAAAGCCCTGGCTGGGATGATTTAGCTGGGAATTGGTCCTGCTTTGAGCAGGGGGTTGGACTAGATGACCTCTTGAGGTCCCTTCCAACTCTGATATTCTATGATTCTATGACTGATGCTGCACATTGAGCAGATGGTTAAGCAGAGAACTATCCACGATAACTCCAAGATTTCTTACTTGAGCGATAAGAGATAACTTATACCCCATCACTTTGTATTCATGGTTTGGATTATTTTTTCCAATGTGCATTACTTTGCACTTATCAGCATTTAATTTCATTTGCCATTTTGTTGCCCAGTCACCCAGCTGTGCGAGATACCTTTGTAACTCTTCACAGTCAGCTTTGGACTTAACTGCCTTGAGTAACTCTGTATTGTCTGAAAATTTGACCTGTGTTCAGGCTGCATCACAGAATCAAAAGACTCAAGATTGAACTCTTGATTATTTGTGGCAAAAGCCTTCACAAGGATTGTTTTTAAGGTGCTTTATCTAGGACCTGACCATTCATTGTGACATCCCTCCAGAACCTGAAATGGAAACCAAGATACTCGAGTCTCACTATTCCTTCGCTGTCAGCAAATAGCCGTGAAATCCACTGGCAAAGTGTTTGTCTCATTCCCCTCTAGTGCTGGTCCACATAGAGGATGGCAGCCTACCATTGCTATCAGTTACTCCATTAACTCAAGTGACAGAGATCTGTACTGTGGATGAAAAGGTTCCAACCCTGCTGATGAACCATGTGGGCATCAATATAATTCCACATGGTGGAAATATGGGTTTTTTTAGTTTGCTTTTTCTAAAACCTAGGAAATTACACACAAAACACTACATTAAAAAAAACATTCTGGTTGCAAGGTCAAGCACTCAGAAGTTAGGAAATGCCAGAATTAATCCCTGTGCAACATTAAGTCAGCCCTCCATGTTGTAGCCCATAGAGCTAGCTTTAGCATTTATTTTATTCAGCAATAATGCAAGGAACCCACAAGACTGGATCCTGTAAGACAGCTGTTAGCACAAGGCTTGAGGCCTATTAACTTTGACACAGATAAATGGCCTAACAGTCACCCCTAAGTTTTGGGGAACTGGGAATAGAGTGTTTAAGGGGGAATTTTGTTCATAATGACACCAGCCAGCCAAAGTAACATGAGCCAACACCAGCTTTTGGATATTTTAGGATGGGAACATCTGCAGATGTCTGACCACAAGAGTGCCATAGCAACGAACTGAAGTATATGATAATAAGTTGAGATAATGAATATAGTAACTTCTAGGAGAAGGTCACCCCAACATTAGTAAGGTGAGGAAATACAAATAAGGAAGAGGAGAGAAACCCCTACTGAATAGGTTTCAGAGTGGTAGCCATGTTAGCCCGTATCAGCAAAAACAATGAGGAGTGCTTGTGGCTACTTAGAAACTAACAAATTTAATGGGCATAAGCTTTCACGGGCTAAAAACCACTTCATCAGATGCATGGAGTGGAAAATACAGTAGGAAGATATATATACACCGTTCATGAAAAGATGGGAGTTGCCTTACCAACTGGGAGGTCAGTTCTAACGAGACAATTCAACTCAAGTGGGCTATTATGAACAGGAGGAAAAATCACTTTTGTAGTGGTAATCAGGGTGGCCCATTTCAAACAGTTGACAAGAAGGTATGAGTAATAGTAGGGGAAAATTAGCATGGGGAAATTAGTTTTCAGTTTTTGTAGATTTCAATTAAATTCAATTAAAGTCACTACAAAAACTAAAAAACTAAAACCTAATTTCCTCATGGTAAAAATTTGAGGTGTAGACATGGGAGAGTTTATCCTTGTGGAAAACTATGAAAGGTGGGTCTGCCATCATAGCTCCAAGTTCATCGACCCTTCTCATGGAAACAATAGCAATAAGGAAGGCAATTTTCCAGGAAAAGAAGGACATGGAGCACAATACTAACGGCTCAAAGGGTGGCTTCATTAGCATGGAGAGAATTAGATACAGGTCCCATTGGAATGCGACCATTTGTATGGATGAGAAGGTTCTGATGAGGCTTTTCCAAAAGCTAGCAGTTAGCAGGTGCATAAAGATAGAGTAACCTTCCATGTGGTACTCCTGGGGGAATTCTGCGCCACTGCACATGCGCAGAATTTATGTCCCCCGCAGATATCTTTGCTACCCTGCAGAAAAATGACTTTCTGATGGAGAAGCAAAATGGAAGCCACAAGCGTGGTCAAGCAACCCTCCCCAGCAGTATGTTTCGGGTGCCCAGGGCAACTGGCAGAGAGGTAAATCACCCACCCCCAGATTTCTACCCTAGCTTGGCATTGTTGTTATTTGAACCTTTCTGCAACAGCCTGGACTACAAGGGAATTTGGAGGTGGGTGGGAGAAGAGAAATTCAGAGCCTTTGGTCAGAACATAATAGCACTTCCCCGCTCCTTTGGGGTAGCCATGCCTGTGGCAGGGGTGTGCCATACAGCAGTGGCAGGCTCCAGTATGGCTTCATTAATCTGCAATGCTATTCTTGCCAGTCCCAAGATGTGAAGGCTATCCAGGCTTGTGCTGGAAGGCTTGGATCTCTAAAGGAATCTGGAGTTCCCCCATGACTCTCCTTAACAGCTCCTGGAATTGCTTGAAGTCATCCGGTGGGGAAGGGGATGATGTAGCCACTGCCTTGTCTGGAAAAGAGGAAGGAAACCTTGCTAGTTCCAGTGGAATTGCTAGGACCAGACTAAAAAGTTTTTCCTCCACCATCAGATCTGTATGCCTGCTGGAAGGATCCCTCAAGGGGGAAGGAATGTGACGGTTCCCTTGCAGATCAGGCAGGTTCTGAGTGAGGTATTATGACCAGGGTCCCCAATATGGCCAGTAGGCTGGATACAACAGAGATTGTGGGGGTCCCCACAGCATGGGGTACCAGTAGCTCTGTGCTGGCTTAGGCAGTAGGTGCTGCTATGAACGTGGTGGCCTCCGCGATGATGCATAAGAGTGGTATGATAAGGGTGGTTCTTCTCCCAGTTCTGACTCATGAGAAGAGGGGGAGGATTCTGATTCTAATGATAGTACCATTGGAGCCAGTGGAAGAGTGTAGAGCATTGGTGCAAAGGATGAGGGATCCTTTGGTTGAGATATAATCTCTCTAGAAGTGATGAGACCTGATGGAGGGGGTGACTCCGGATCTGGAAAGGCAAAGACCTTCTGGAGTGTGGTTCCAGATCTCCCTGGTGTGAGAGGCATTCTTTTCTTTCCCAGTCATTGGTACCAGAGCTGGGATCTTTCCCTGTGTAGGAGAGTCTTGTGTCTTGTGGGGTACCAGAGATGGCAGTACTGACAGAATCACAGGATCCCATTGTTTATGGGTCTTTTTTTCATGCCTGTGGGACATAGAACATACTCTGTCCCCTTGGGCTGAGCTGCTACAAGGAGCATCCATCTTCTCTGAATTGGAGGAATACTTATAGTAGTGCTTCTTTACCTCCCAACTAGTCCCCCCCATGGTGTTTGTGGGGGTGGTTCTACTGGACTAGAGTCAGATGTAGTAGTGGGAGGCATGATCCTCGCTGAATCAAGCAAATGTAGAGGGGGGTACCCAGCCTGGGTCCAAGTGTAGTCTCATGGCGAGCTCCATGAGATGCTTCTGGAGGCGAAGTGCCCAGCCTTCTCGGGTGCGGCTGGGGAAGGATTGGCAAATATTACATGTTGTCGCAATGTGAGCTTCTCCCAGGCAGCAGAGGCAGCACTGGTGGTCATCACGGACCGAGAAGAATCGTAGGTAGGAGACACAGAGTTTGAAACCCAGCGCCCTGGGCACAGCCCGGTACCCACACCTGGGTACGGGGAGCAGGGTGTGAACAGTGAAAACCACAAATCTATCTAAAAACAAGTTGAAATTATTAACTATTAAAACTAAGAAAGAAAAATAAAACTAATAAATTACTATAAAACTCATAAAAACTATGTACAACTATCTGTTTTTAGAAGTGCGTCAGAGATGAGGATAACAAGTTCGGATCCAGACCATGCAGTGGATAGAAGGAATTGAAGATGTGGTCTGTCCTCCCCGCCCTTTATCACAATGGATGGAAGCACAAAGCAGGCCAGGGTACATGCGCAGACCAAGGAATGCTACTTTCAAATTCTCTGAGTCTGTGCACATGATGCACATGTGTAATCCCTCAGTGGAGTACAATAGAGACCATCACTCAAAGAAGAAAAATCAGGTCCTATGTATCTCAAACTGGGAACTCAAAATTAGTGGACATTTTTACCTTAATCTCTCTGTGCCTCAGTTCCCATCTGTAAAATGGGGATAATATTACCACCACACCTCAAGGGATATTGTAAAAAAAATTCCTTAATATTTGTGATGCTCTCAAATATTATAGTGACACGCACCACAGAAAAGCCCATGAAGAAATTAATAATTCTGTCTTCAGAGCAGGGTCTGGATAATGTGCAGTAAATAAGCCATGGGGACAGACATTTATCGACAACAAGGAAAAAAAATATTGAATATCTACTCTTTCAATGAGCACCATCTATCCTGTGCTCTGAGTAAGGCAGAGGTCCTGATGAAAAAAGGGCATGATCATGTAATTAAAGACTGTATCATAATATGTATGCATAAGGAGCAAATTAAGGTTACATAGACAACTTTCATTCTGACATTTCCTAATTTTTGTGTGTTTGACATTGCAACCTTAATAATGTTCTTTTAACAGTTTGTGCATAATATCATTTTGATTCAGATGTCAGAAAGAAGGGGAGCCTATCTGAGGTTCTAGGTAGGCATCTTTGCCAAAGATTACAAAAAACAAACTCCCCATCTCCTTTCTCGGCTAACCCCATTAAAAACCCACCCTCCACATCAGCCTGTGTCATCAGATGAACCTTGCAGCATGATCTGAGGCTCAATCTACCAGGACTATTTCAAATCAAGGGGTGGAGTCCATTCCAAAGCTGGGGGCCCTTCATAGAGAGCTCTGTACCACCAGCCCCCTCTCTCTTAAATTGAGAGGATCCAGCTCAAGCACCTCTGCTGATTGCAACTGCAGCACTGTTGCAGGAAGACAGAAAGAAAGAGGGCATCTCCCTAGTAGAAAGGTCCCAATACACTGAAGTCAAGTTAAATTCCCCTTAAATTCAATGCAGAAAGCCAAAGGCAGCCAGTATATCTTATGTAACAGAGTTGTCACTAAGAAGCGCCAGGCAGGTCACTGCATTCTGCAACATCTTAAATTTCTAGATTGACTGAAAATGTAGCTCCATTTACTGAACAATACAGCAATCCACTCTTGAGATGATAAAGGTATGGATCACAGTAGCATGTGGCAATTTTATGGCCACATGCAGATGATAAAAAATATTTCTTGACATTGCTGCTATATGATCATCTAACAATAGCTGAAGATCCAACACTACCGCCAGATGGCACATATCTTCAGTCAAGGACAGAGAAATTATTCTTATCATACATTCTGGCTACTTCTTCCAGCATCAGTTTTATCTGGATTAAGTTTCTACCAGCTAGCTCTCATCCATGCCCCATAGCTCCCTAAAACACTAGGTCAGACAATCAATAGCACTGTCAAAGTTGTTGACAGAAAGAATAGAACAGAGTGTCATTAGCATACTGAAAGCATCACAGGTCACACATCCTCACAAAATCTCCTGATGACCTCATATATACACACACACACAACAGGAGGGAAGAAATGAGCAATTTCCACATGCCTTCTGGGAGCACTGGGACACAAGTAAGTAGAGGTAGATGGGAAAAAAACTCACCAAAACCATCAGGCAATTTTTTACTATCCTCACACTCATCAGGACATCAAGTCAACCCTCATCCTTCTGCCACAGGGATGGAACCACCAATAAACAAATAAACTCCACAACACCACACCGGCCTCTCCTCCTTTTCAATAACAAATCACATCCTTCATCAAGGAACTCTTACCTTCAGAAGCCATTCACTTCCACACTTAAAAGACCCCAGCACCTCTCCACGAGTCTCGCCCCAGAGAGAGACAAATCCTATCCCCATTCTCCTGTCACAGGAATGGAAATACTGACTGAAACAGCCAGGGATCACCAGTACAGGAGAAAAAGAAAAGGAAAAACAAAACAAACCCTCCCAAATGAAGGTAAATTCCCACTCCTGGTACAGTTGCAATGCATGTGGACCTGATGGTTTCTCTAAAAAGAGACACTCTCCTCTCTTTTTTTCCAAATGATCCACTCTACTGAATTACAGGTTCTCCTTAGGTACAATCCCAGTAGTGAGAAAGTAAGAGTAGACTGTTGTGATGTACAATTAAAGAGAAAGCACCACTATTCATTTAAGTAAAAGCATTACTCAGAACTGTGCCAAAGAATTAATCAAAACGTTTCACAAACTCCAAACATATAAGTAAACAGACAACTATTTATCTTACCTCCTCCTTTCAAGCCTTTTGACTGAAGGTTTAAGAAAATATGATTTTCAGAATTCAGACAGTCCCCAACCTTAGTACAATCAGATAACTGAAATAGAAAAAAAAAACGGAAGATCTTGATGTTGTACATTCTCCAATATCAATACTTCGCTTTTCTCCAGACATTTTGAGCATGTTAAGTACTTTTTAGATATTAAAATTTAGAGACCAAGTCTCAACACATTGCTTCAATGTTTAGTCTCTAAATACATCATTCTGATGTCTTCAATTGTGCATGACATGAGAGTGCAATTTTTTTCGGTTACATACAGGACAAAATTCTGCCCTCAGTTACATGAATGCAACTTCATTTGACTGCAATGGGAGCTATACCCATTTATGTAGGGGCAGAATTAGATTCCAAATGTTTTTGTTCTCCTGTTTTGATTCTTTCCATTTGTCTTAATAATTTGCAATAGGTCTAACTTTCAGAATGCAAAGAATATAAATCTTAGATTATGTCTTTTACCTGGTGGTCTAACCAGCATTCCACAGACGAATTCATGATGTCAGTAGCTAGAATAGTAAATGACTATGAACATGTAATTCTAGGAAATGCAAAAAGCTTCTGTAAAGGGCTTTATAGCCCCAGATGCTTAATAAATCATTCTGATTGCAAATGTGCCTTCTTTTGTTTGGAAAGTGGCACATTGGGGCCACTACTAGACACAAAAAATAACAGACAATAAATCATTTTAAGGAACAGGTCAAAAAAGACCTGTATACATATACCATATGCATATATTAGATGCACATAGCATATATACTCTCAAAGGAGTATTTATAGGCTTGGAAGGATTAGATTTTTATTGGTAAGTGTTGATAATTGTTGATTTCACCATACACACATGAACTGATGGAAAAATATTTCCATCAATAAAAATGGAGATTTACAAATAGGTAAAGTAAGAAAATTTTGTTTGAAAACTTAAAAAGTATGATCTAGGGATATTTAGTTAGGGATACTGATGTTGATACCTTTTATTTTAACAGTTATGAAGTTCTAACTGTTTGAATCTCAATATCTACTGTCATTAAAGAATTATTGTTTGAAACCCTGCCCCAAAATGTCCTCCAACTGTGAAGATTTAAATTGATACGAATAAAAAAAATGCTTAAAAGCCATAATTTGGTGCAACTGTGAAAATTGAAATAGATATAAAGCAAAAATGCTTAAAAATAAACATCAATGTTATCTGTAAAAATTATTTTAAAAAAAGAAAAAAAATCGGTTAAGCCTAAATGTATATGGGTGATGTAATCTCAACTTGGATCTAAAACTAGCAATATCACAATGGAACAATGAATGAAACTATAGTACTCTGTGAGAGGATATACAGCAGCAAAAGTATATTGCAATAAAACAACTGAAAAATGTGATCATTTCGGCCCTCTTCTGCCCATGCAGACCTCTGCACTCATATGGAGTGTTGTGCAGGATCAGGGCCTAGTTGTCTATCAAATCCAAGTGGTGTGCCGAGTCTTCATTTAGTCATTCTAATTTAAGGTTTCGCGTGCCAGTAATACATTTTAACATTTTTAGAAGGTCTCTTTCTATAAGTCTATTTAAATTAAAATACAGAGCCCCCCGGACCGGTGGCTAGGACCCAGACAGTGTGAGTGCCACTGAAAATAAGCTCACATGTCGCCTTCGGCACATGTGCCATAGATTGCCTACCCCTGCAATAGATTATAGTCTGAGAAGATACCAGTACTCATAGTATGGATACCAAAAATAAAATTATAGGTTACAGTGAGACATCTGTTATTTGTGATGTTACATTCTAAGATATCTTCAGTGAACCTGGAATAATCAAGATGATTTAACAGAGAGAATTTTAAATAGCCACTGCCAACTTGAAATCTAGTCAATTTCAAATAATTAGCTAGAACTAGCTTCAGTTTATAGTGAAGTTCATATCGTAACTACTTTGGATCTTATTGCAACAGATAAAGATGAATTAATCACTTGGCTGGATATAAGTGATTGCCTAGTGACCTGTGATCATTTCTTGATTACATTTGGTATTGGCAAAGGAGTGTCCCACCCTCTGATATATATTCCTGGTGATTCAAAAGGGCTAACCTCCCAAAAATGAGAAAAATGAGCTAAACCGATTTGGAGTTAAAAATTAGACAGAAAAATGTGAATGAAAATTAGGACTGTTTTAAGGAGAGTTTATTAGCGGGCCAAAAAGCCACAATTCCACAATCAAGAAAGATGACAACTTTGGCTAAAAGTCCATCCTGGTTCAGTGCTGAAGTGATGGCAGCAATTAAAATAAAGCAATATTTAACAAGGGAAAAAGAGAGAAATATAGCAATCAATATGAATTAGAAGATATGAAGTGCAGAAAATTGATAAGGCAAGCTAAAGCCATTAGGGAAAAATCCACAGCTGCCAGTGCTAAGAATAATAAAGAGTTAAAGTATATTAGAAACAAAAGAAATCCAAGCAATCCAATAGGCCCATTATTAAAGATGAGATGGTAAAATTGTTAAAGGCAGAAGTGTTAAATTAATACTTCTGTTCTTTATTTGAAAAGAAGCTGAATCATTTACTCCCCACACATGAGGATAATAAAAGACTTTCTAGTCCTTTCGTAACTAAGAAGGATGACAACATCTGCTATGGATAAACATTTTTAAAATTAGCAGGTCCAGAAAACTGGCACCTAAAAAGTCCAGAAAGAGTTGGCTGAGGAGATCTCTGGCCCACTGATGTTAATTTTTAAATAAATCTTGGAATGCTGGGGAAATTCTAGAAGACTGGAAGAATGCTAATGGGGGGCCACTCTTCAAAATCAAGAGTGGATAAATTTCTGTAAGATATGCTGTATCTATACACAAGATATTGGGCTCGACATAGTGGTAGCTGGAGGAAATTTAATGGCCTATGTTATAGGTCAGACTAGAAAATATAGTAGTCCCTTCTGACCTTAAACTCTATAAGTCTATTTGCCCCTGACTCTCTATGCCAACGTTTGTAATTTCAAAATCATATTTTCCTCATTATAAATGTTTTTTCTCTCCTTGTTTGTGCTGTGAAAAACCCATAATCAGGGGAAACTGACTATAGTTAAGCTTTTATAGTGAAGCTGACTATACACAAAGTATTGTCAAATGCACAAAGCAAACAAAAAAATAAACTTTTTTTTAATCCTTTTCAATCACAGCAATTTTAAGTACTACATGTAACAATAGCAGATAAAAAAAAATCAATGGCAGAAGTGTTATACTTAAGTAGATGCTATCTTTGTAAAGTGTGCCTTTACAATAGTTAAAGTTTATGCCCGGAATCTTTCAAACACTTATTGTCAGCGGCAGCCTTCTCCCAGCTCCAAAGCATGCACTGCCACTCCCAGTTTTTTGCAAGTTTTATTTTCTTTACAGATGTTAGCAAACAGAAAGAGTCTTTTAACTCCTTCCTTAGCCTGAGGCATAGACGACTCATGCCTCCTCATACTGGAGGGGCACAATCTAAAGGGGAGGACACATAACTGCCCCACATGTTTCTTCATCCCAACAACCCCCCTGCCCTGCACCCAGCCGGGGGCTGCCATTCTCTCCCCACCCCGTGTTACCTGTGGGCGTGAGGAAGGGGAGGGGAGGCTCTCTTCTTCTCCCACTTCGCCCCATCCCCCCACCCCCACCCCACCCTCTGTGGCACATTCAGCCACTCTCCCTGGCAGCTGGGCCTGGGCAGGGGGTGGGTCGGAGCTGCTTCTCACATGGCTCAAGCCAGCCACTCAGGGTTGCTGCTCTGTGCATCACAGCAGCTGCCTGAGAGGGCCTGGCAGTGCCCCCACCTGAGCCCAGCTGCCAAAGACAGGGGCAAAGCGAGCTGGAAATGTGCTGGGGGGAGAGCGGGGGCTCCAGGTCTCTCAGCTCTTGTCGCCAGAAGATGGGCCTGGGGACAGTGCCCAGCTGCCAGGGACAGGGACCAAGCATGCTGGGGGGCAGGTGCAACAGGAGGACAGAGCCCCTCTCCCTCCCTGCCTTGGCAGGCCAATCTGGGGGGGGGGGGTGGGAACTTGACCCCACATGCCCCCACCAACACGTCACCTCTGGCAGGCTTCAGGGCCACCCCTCCCAGAGGTCTCTGGTACTTCTTCTCCTGGCAGCTTCCCAATTTAAGTCAACTCAGCTCCCTTCCTGCAGTGGCAGCCCTAGGATAGCTTCTCTTAGCCCCCGGCCCCTTGCTCCAGGGACCCCCACCATAGGAGCTAGCTCTACTTCAAAGTGGCTGCCCTCCCCAGAGAGCAGCCTGTCTCAGTTCTATCCCCCAACTGCCCGTTAGCAAGCTTTAATAGGCCCACGTGCAGCCTCTTTTAGGAGAAGTTTTTAAACTAAGGGCTATGGGAAAATAAGGGCGCTCTTTAAGGAGGCGTTTTTAAACTAAGGGCTGAGGGAAAACTGACAGGAGCAGAGGGACATACAGTTCAGACAGAGACATCCCATAGGGGAGGATCTATTAACTAGGATTCTCTATATCCTAGTAAAGAGAAGAGGATAGAAGTTGATAAAGTACAGGCAGAAATTGAAGAGACACAGTCAAATGAAAGAGAGTCCCATTCAATTACATCACATGAAGGCAGACAACTAAACAAGGACAAATTTTATAAGTGCTTGTATACAAATGCTAGAAGTCTAAGATGGGTGAACTTGAGTGCCTGGTATTAAATGAGGATATTGACATAATAAGCATCACGACCTGGTAGAATAATGACAATCAATGGTATACTGTAATACCAAGTTTCAGGGTGGTAACCGTGTTAGTCTGTATCAGCAAAAACAGCGAGGAGTCCTTGTGGCACCTTAGAGACTAACAAACTTATTTATGCCCAAATAAACTTGCTAGTCTCTAAGGTGCCACAAGGACTCCTCGTTGTTTTTGTAATACCAAGGTACAAAATATATAGGAATGACAGAATAGGTCATACTAGTGAGGGAGTGGCACTATCTGTGAAAGAAAATGTAGGCCAAATAAAATAAAAATCTTAAATGAATCCAACTGTACCATAGAATCTCTATGGATAGAAATTCCATGCTGGAATAATAAAAGGATAGCAATAGAAATATATTACCGACCACCTGATCAAGATGATGATGGTGATTGTGAGATGCTCAGGGAGATTAGAGAGGCTACAAAAAACATAAAAATCCAATAATGGGGGATTTCAACTATCCCCATATTGACTGGCTACATGTCACCTCAGGACAGAATGCAGAAATAAAGTTTCTAGATTCCATTAATGACTGCTTCTTGCAGCAGCTAGTCCTGGAACCCACAAGGAGAGAGACAATTCTTGATTTAGTCCTAAGTGGAGCAAGGATCTGGTCCAAGAGGTGAACAGAGCTGAAACACTTGGTAATAGCAACCATAATATAATTAAATTTAACATCTCTGTGTGACGGAAAATTACCAAAGAAGCCCACCACTATAGCACTTAACTTCAGAAAGGGTAAGGACACCAAAATGCAGAAGCTACCGTATATACTTGTTCATTAGCTCGTTTGTTTATAAGCCGACCCCCCAAGATGGATAGGAAAAAATAGCAAAAACTGTATGACCCTTTCATAAGCCGACCCTATATTTCAGGGGTTGGCAAACTTTGGCTCCTGGCCCGTCAGGGTAAGCCACTAGCGGGCCTGAACGTTTTGTTTACCTGGAGCATTCGCAGGCATGGAGCCCCTCAGCTCCCAGTGGCCGCGGTTTGCCGTTTCCAGCCAATGGGATGTGCAGGAAGTGGTGGCCAGAACATCCCTCAGCCCGCGCCACTTCCCGCAGATCCCATTAGCTGGGAACAGTGAACCGCGGCCACTGGGAGCTGAGGGATCCATGCCTGCGGATGCTCCATGTAAACGAAATGACAATGTATTAGATATTCAATTCAATAATTCCATAGAGCTTAAAATCATCAAATTTTGGTGTAGACCCATTGATAAGCCGACCCCTGCTCTTTGATGCTTCACTTTTTTACCAAAAATATTCGGCTAATGAATGAGTATATACGGTAGTTAAATGGAAATTAAAAGGAACAGTCAGAAGAGTGAAATGTCTGCAAGCTGCATGGAAACTTTTTAAAAATACCATAATAGAGGCTCAAATTAATGGTATACCCCAAATTAAAAACAACAGTAAGAGGACTAAAAAATGTCTCCATGGCTAAACTACAGAGTGAGAAAGGCAAAAAGGCATCCTTTAAAAAGTGGAAGTCAAATCCTACTGAAGAAAATAGAAAAGAGCATAAACTCTGGCAAGTCAAAAATAATTAGGCAGGTCAAAAAGGATTTGAAGAACAGCTAGCAAAAGATTCATACACTCACAGCAAAAATTGTTTTAAGTATATCAGAAGCAGGAAGCCTGCCAAATAATCAGTGGCGCCACTGGATGATGAAGAGGCTAAATGAGCGCTCAAGGAAGACAAGGCCAATGCGGAGAAATTAAATGAATTCTTTGCATTGGTCTTCACTGCAGAGGATGTGAGGAAAATTCCCACACCTGAGCCTTTCTTTTTAGGTGACAAATCTTAGGAACTGTCCCAGATTGAAGGGTCAATAGAGAAAGTTTTGGAACAAACTGATACATTAAACAGTAATAAATCACCAGGACCAGATGGTATTCATCCAAGAGTTCTGAAGGCATTCAAATATAAAATTGCAGAAATATTAACTGTATGCAACCTATCACTTAAATTAACTTCTGTACCAGATGACCAGAGGATAGCTAATGTGACGCCAATTTTTTTTCAAAAGCTCCAGAGGCAACCCTGGCAATTACATGATGGTAAGGCTAACTTCAGTATCAGGCAAATTGGTAGAAACTAAAGAACAGAATTATCAGACATGTAGATGAACACAATGTTTTGGGGAAGAATCAACACGGATTTGTAAAGGGAAATCATGCCTCAACCATATATTAGAATTCTCTGGGGGACTCAACAAATATGTGAACAAGGATAATCCAGTGGAGATAGAGTACTTGAACTTTCAGAAAACTATCAACAAGGTTCCTCACCAAAGGCTCGTAAGCAAACAGTCATGTTATAAGAGGGAAGGTCCTTTCATGGATCAGTAACCGGTTAAAAGACAGGAAACAAAGGGTAGGAATAAATGCCCAGATTTCAGAATGGAGACAGGTAAATAGTAGTATCCCCTAGGGATCTGTACTGGGACCAATATATTCAATATGTACTGTTCAATATATTCATGAATCATCTGGAAAAAAAGGGTAAACAGTGAGGTGAGGATTCAAGTTTAGGTGAGGTGAGGTAAAAAGTTTGCAGAGGATACAAAATTACTCAAGATCGTTAAGTCCAAAGCAGATGACAAAGAGTTATAAAGGGATCTCACAAATCTGAGTGATTGGGCAACAAAATGGCAGATGAAATTCAATGCTGACAAAGGCAAAGCAATGTACTTGGAAAACATAATTCCAACTATACGAACAAAATGATGGGTGTTTAAATTATCTATTAACACACAAAAAAGAGATCTTGGAGTCATTGTGGATAATTCCCTGAATACATCCACTCAATGTGCAGTGGGAGTCAAAAAAAAACTAATACAATGTTAGGAACCATTAGGAAAGGGATAGATAATAAGACAGGAAATATCATAATGCCATTATATAAATCAATGTTATTCCCAAACCTGTGTGCAATTCTGGTCACTCCATCTCAAAAAGATACATTAAAATTGGAAAAGGTACAGAGAAGTGCAACAGGGGAGCTGGGCTTAGCTTAGCTATAGGAACCAGCTACCCTGTGACACTTATGAATATGAGTAGCTTTAAAACAATAGTTCCGTTGAGTTCAAGGAGACCACTCATGTGCATAAATTGACTCATGTACGTGAGCATTTAGATCAGGCCTGCACAACATGCGGCCCGCGGGGGCTCACTGTGCGGCCGCAGGGGTTGAGTAGGTGGGCTCACTGTGCGGTCCGCGGGGGGGTGAGTAGGCAAGCAGCGGGTGAAGGAGGGGGGCTGAGTAGGCAAGCGGGCGGGCAGTGGCGGGGAGTGAATAGGCGAGCCGGGGGAGGGGGGCTGAGGAGGCGAACGGCGAATCGGTGGCTGACCTGTTCTACTGATCTGGTCTGGCTCCCATCCCCTCTCCCAGGGCCAGCTCCAGGCACCAGCAAAACAAGCAGGAGCTTGGGGCGGCACATTTCTAGGGGCAGCATTCTGGCGCCAGCCATCAGAGGCGCCGACTCCGGGGCATGGGGAAAAAGTGCCCCCGCCGCCCCAGCTTGCCTCCACTCCGCCTGCTCCCCTGAGCGCGCCGCCGCCGCCACTCCGCTTCTCCCCTTTCCCTCCCCGTTACTTCCTGCACCCCCCCACCCTAGCTCACCTCTGCTCCGCCTGCTCTCCTGAACGTGCCACCGCTCCGCTTCTCCCCCCTCCCTCCCAGGCTTGCTGTGCGCAAAACCGCTACTTCGCACAGCAAGGCTGGGAGGGAGGGAGGAAGGAGAAGCCGAGTGGCGGGGCGCTCGGGGAAGGTGGCAGAGGTGAGCTGGAGTGGGGAGCGGTTCCTCTACCCGCACCGTTACTTCCTGCGCCCCCCGACCCTAGCTCACCTCCGCTCCACCTGCTCCCCTGAACGTGCCGCTGCTTCGCTTCTCCACCCTCCATCGCCTGAGAGGGAGGGGGGAGAAGCGGAACGGCAGCACACCCAGGGGAGCAGGCAGAGCGGAGGTGAGCTAGGGCGGAAGGTTGCGGGGGGCCCACAGGAAGCAGTGGGGGGGGGGAAATGCGGCACTCCGGGGGAGGAGGCAGGGCTGGGGATTTGGGGAAGGGGTTCGGAAGGGGTGGAGTTGGGGCGGGGCCGGGGGCAGAGGGGCACGAAAAAAAAGGGGGGGCAGCCAAAATTTTTTTTGCTTGGGGCAGCAAAAATCCTACAGTCGGCCCTGCCCTCTCCAAGGGTTGCAGCTGTCTGGACGTGCTTGCCTTCCACACCTTCCTCATTCACACCTCATTCATTCAACAGGGCAATTGATTACAAAGTTGGGAGGAAGGTCTTATTCTACTTTTAGCAAAAAGACATTTTCCTTTTACCCTAATTATACTACCTTAGGGGCACGCTATAACAAATTATCAAGGTTCAATATTGCTGTTTCAGTGGGGTGGCGCTGGGGAAGGAGGGTTTGTTCCAAGGGGCAGGTGGCGCTGTGGGGGGTGGGGGGAAGGTGTGTTTCGGCAGCGCTGGTGGGGTTGTTTCCGTGGGACGGGTGGCGCGGGGGGGGGTGTTGTGTTTTGGGGGGGGGCTGGGTGGCGCTAAGGGTGGAGGGTTGGCGGCGCTCGGGGGGTTTCGGCCCTCAGCTGTTTTCTTTGGAGTAATATGCCCCTCAACGCTTTACGAGTTGTGCAGGCCTGGTTTAGATGATCTGACTTATTTTTGGGATGAAAGCTATGATTGATTGGAAGCTGACTGTAATAAATTAGGAATACTGTTTCTTCACTGGGCTTTTGTGTTGTTTACTGTATCCATATACTGAGTTAATTCAATAGCAGATTTGCCAGGAAATGCATTCAGAATGGGGAAGGGGTGGATCCTGATACACACTTCCTTGCAAACACTTTTAGGCCAGTACAAAGGCATTTGATTCTCTGACTCTAATCAAACTGGGCTTTAAAAAAAACCACCTGTGGGAAGAGAAAACAAAGACTAGATTTAAAGGAACACACTTCCTTAAGGGGACAGATAAGGTTGAGCTAAGGTGAACCCAGACTCCAGAGTTTGGGATGCCTGGGGTAAGACAGGCCTACCTACGACTATAAATAAGATAGACAAGTGTAGACCTTTTATTGTTTTAATAACATCTTCTCTTATGTTATGTTTTATTCCTACTGTTAAGTTTAAACAATACTTCATTTTAAGATGTCTGTTTGGGGTCACTGCTGGCCACAAGCTCTTGAATAGAAGAACAGTAGATACTCAAACCCAGTCAGAGCTATTGTGGTAATACAGTGGATACACAGCCTGGGATCTAGTCTAAAAGTGGGAGAATTGCATGATTCTACTACAGGGAGACAGAAGCACAAGGCCTCATACCGAAGGGGGGATGCACTCAGAGAGGCCAGAAAAGGGGTCACAGATGCAATTAGCCCTGTCACCATGACAACTTACACTCAAGATTATTTTAACTGACTAGATCTGTCATCTATAAATAAAGCAAACTTCATTTTATTTTTAAAGGGGAAAAAGTTTTACAGCAGATCATTCTACCTACTCAGTGTATGTGACAGTGGGAGAATCTGGCCCTAAGCAACTAGAGTTGAAAAGGTTGAAAATAACTTTTATAATTGCCATGATAGAGAAGAAAAAAACTCTATTTATATTCTTAATTATAAAACCAAAAATATCAGACTAACTATTCAAGACTCTTTAGTGACTAAATGTTTCCAACCAAAAGTCATAGTTCAGTAGTAATGCCAACCAAAAAAAGTGTTGCTCAGACTCTTGGCTTCCTGTTGCATTTCAGAGGGTGATGTGCTAACACCTCTTTCCGGTGCCACAAAATGGAAACGGAGGGCTGAGGAGAGTAAAATCAAGAAACCTGTGACCAGTGTGGATTTGATTTAAATCACTAGTCAAAAAGACTCGATTTAATCATGGTTTTCTACATAAAGTGCATTCTTGTTGGTTGTTATAACCTTAATACATATTCTTCACAACTCAGAGATAGATGTAGGTTTTATTTTTAGAACATCTCCAGACAGTTTGCTGTTGAAGAAAAAAATCCAGAATACTTAACGTTGTTGTTTTAGTTAAATAAAAAAAATTAAATGTCTATGTCTGGTGATGTTCTCCTCCTAATACAGCATGGCAAGAAAATCCTCCAAATATTAATGATTAATCTGTTGAATTGGAGATAGTTCACCTCCCAATGACTTCATAAATATCTGCTTCAATTACCTTTGGTAAATGAAATAATCAAACAATCATTCATTTTCTGATATAGCTGTAAAACTAATCTGAAAAGTTTTCAAAATAAATCATTGTTAAAAAATGTATAGTGTGTACCTTCTAAAAATGAAACCTATATCTATCTCTGAGTTGTGAAGAATATGTATTAAGGTTATAACAACCAACAAGAATGCACTTTTATGTAGAAAACCATGATTAAATCGAGTCTTTCTGACTAGTGATTTAAATCATGATTTAAATCAATTTGGTTTAAATCAAATCCACCCTGCTCCAGATGCTCCTCTAATATAAATAATCATCAACAACTATCTCAATGCTTTCCTTGCAATAGGCTACTTCATGCATGCACATACAGCTCTACCCCGATATAACGCTGTGCTTGGGAGCCAAAAAATCTTACCGTGTTATAGGTGAAACCGCGTTATATCACTTATACCACTTGCTTTGATCCGCCAAAATGCGCAGCCCTGCCCCCCCTCCCCCCGAGCGCTGCTTTACCATATCCAAATTCGTGTTATATCAGGTCGCATTATATCAAGGTATAGGTGTATTATATTTAATGCTTTAAACATTTAAACTCTGCATTGTCTTCATCAGGGAAAGCAGGGATGCTTCCAAGGCAACGTGTAAATGGTCTATCAGTCTGGCAGCCAATCACAGGTCACAGAAGGACACTCACCTCTCTCCCAAGGTGCCACAACTGCTGCTCAGCGACAGGAAACCCGGTTTCTGAATTAATTAATGCCTTTAGGTGTCCGACAGCCGCAGAAGGCGGCACCCCGAATGTCTTGCAGCCCAGGCAGTCATGGAGCACGGTCACCCTGGCCAACCTGCGGAACACAAGGCAGAGGAGCTCAGGGTGGGAGGTGACAGGAGAGAGCTCCCGCTGTCACTAGCTCACCCGTGCCCAGCTGGGGGAGCGAGGGAGAGGTCCCACCTCGCCCCTAGGGTGACCAGACATCCCGCGATTATCAGGGCCGTCTCAATATTAGGGGCTTTGTCTTGTATACTCAACAATACCCCCGCCCCCCAAAAAGTGTCCTGATTTTTCACACTTGCTACCACCCTACAGCCAGGCAGCATCAGCCTGGGCTTCCCCCACAAGCGCTGAGCCGCAGGGAGGCACCGACAGGCGGGGCCCTTGCAGGCAAAGACGCCGCTTCTCGGGAGAGAGGATGAAGCTCTGACCGGCACCGGACCCGCTGGCCTTGGAGGCACGGGCGGGGTGACGGGCATGGCGAAGGCTCCGGGGATCCCGAGCGCTCCCTGCCCCCTGTGAGGCTGCGACAGCCGCCGCCGCGCTCGGGCGGGGAGGAGTCGCCGAAGCGGAACCCGGCCGGAGGGCCCCGCTCCGGGAGCCGCCTCCCACTCCCGCCCCGTGCCGCAGACCCACCGCCCTGCCCCGCACTCACATCCCCCCGCGGCCGCGGTCACTCAGCGAGGAAGCGGCCGGGCGCGTCCGCCGCTCAGTGACAGCTCGAACCCGCCACGCTCGCGCCCAGCGGCCCCGGGCACAAAGAACCGTTAGCTGCGGCACCCGCCGGGCCCTGTCCCCCACGCGGCGCCGCGGCTCCACACATGGCCAGGGGGCGGGACTGAGCACGGGCGGCCCCCAGCGGGGACGGGCCAACACAGATCTCTGCAGGGGAGGCGGCTGTCACACCAACCTCCTCCCGCTGTGAAGGGAAACCAGGCTACCGGGGACAGGGAACTGCCCTCGCGGGAGACAAACGGCTCCTCTCGCAGGGCCGACAGTGACACACACACTTCACACAACAGGATCCTCTCCCTTCCCCCCCCACCCACACTACACTAGACCCCCTCCCCGTCGCCACAGATTCACACACAACACAGCAGACCCCTCCCCATCCCCACAGACTCACACACCCACACAGCAAAATCCTCCCCATTCCCACAGACTGTGACACACACCACAAAATTCTCCTCCATCCCTATAGACAGCAACACTCACAGCAGTGTCTTCGCCCATTCCCACAGACTTTGAAACTCACCATCAACTCCCTGCATCCCCACAGACTACAACTCACAGCAAAATCCTCCCCCATCCCCACAGATTGTGACACACACAGCAAAATCCCCTGCCGCCAGAGATTGTGACACACACAGCAAAATCTTCCCCGTTCCACACACAGACACAACACAGCAAAATGCCCCACTTGTCCCCGCAGTCTGACACACACGTGCAGCAAAATCCTCTTTATTCCTACAAAAAGAAGAACAGGAGTACTTGTGGCACCTTAGAGACTAACAAATTTATTAGAGCATAAGCTTTCGTGGACTACAGCCCACTTCTTCGGATGGCATCCGAAGAAGTGGGCTGTAGTCCACGAAAGCTTATGCTCTAATAAATTTGTTAGTCTCTAAAGTGCCACAAGTACTCCTGTTCTTCTTTTTGCGGATACAGACTAACACGGCTGTTACTCTGAAACTTTATTCCTACAGACGACTAGCACATGTACACCAAAATTCCCTACCCAACAGACTGCAACCCATCCAGCAAAACCAACTTCTTCCCATCCCAAAACGCTGCAACACTGCAAACACAGACAGCAAAATTCCCCCAACCCATTCCATCCCAACACAATGTGATACAGGGCAAAATCCTCCTTATCCCCACAGACTGTAATACATGCTGCAAAAAGTTTTACAATTCCTAGAGTGAAAGAGCCTGCAACATTTTAAAATCCTCCTCCTCAAAAGAATCTATAATGTATACACAAGTTAAATACAGTACTCTTCATCTGTATCTGTAGAAGCATATCTGATTATCAGTTCTGACAAAGATAAACTCAGTATATGAAGTGGAAAGAGGTGAGGAGGGGTGGCAAAGGTCACTTTATCTCATATCCTTGGCCAGCCTGAAGCATATGTTAGACCAGCCTCAAGAGGCTGTTCCAGCAATCAAGAAAAGCCAGAGTGCAACAATACTCTAGTCAAGACCCCTACAGTGAAAGGCTTATAAGTAAGGCTACGATTTTTGTCATGGATATTTTTAGTAAAAGTCACAGACAGGTCACAGGCAATAAAGAAAAATTAATGGAAGCCCATGACCTGCCCCTGACTTTTATTAAAAATATCCATGATAAAATGGGAAGGGACTAGGCAGCTGCGGGGTGGCTGGGAGCTCTGGGGTCCCCACAACCCGTGGGGGCTCAGAGCTCCAGGGTCTCCCTCCTCCCTCTCCACCAGTGGGGAGTTGCGGGAATCCCCCTGCCACCACCGCAGTGGGGAGCTGCGGGAGTCCCCCTGTAACCCCATGGCGGCCAGGGGCTGCAGGGGTCCCATGGCCCTGCTGCAGTGAAGGGAGCTGCGGGGGGTCCCCCTGCTGCCACAGCAGACAAGAGCTACGGGGTACCCGCCCTGTCTGCGGCGTCTGGGAGCTTGGAGGCCCGCTGCCTCAGGTGGCAGGAGTACCTCACAGCTCTTTGCCGCTGCAGGAGGCGGCGGGACCCTGCAACTCCCAGCCACCAGGGCAGAAGTCATGGAAGTCTTTGGAAGTCACAGATTCCATGACTTCCGCGATCTCCATGACAAAATCATAGCTTTATTTATAAGTGAATGGCATAGAGCTGCTACGCTGGCTCTACACCACCCAGGGAAGCCCCTCGGAAAAGAGAGAATCTTTAGTGGCCATATCCAGCAAATTTAGGCCCCTTTAGGCTGCACTGATGTAGCTGCGCTGCTGTAGCACGTCTGGTGAAGACGTGGCATGTGGATGGGTGAGCAATCTCCTGTCGGCATAATTACTCCACCTCTGCGAGAGGCGGAAACTGTGTCAGTGGGAGAGGATCTTCCGCCGACATAGCACAGTGTGGACAGTATGTAAGTTGATGTAACTTACATATGTGGAATGTAATTCCCTGAGGTGGAATTTGTCTAGGACACTTTAGTTAACAAAGACCTACTCATGTAAATTGCCATGGGATATGGACTGATCACAAGTACTCAGAATCTCAATTTTAAGTCTTGTACAAAATCTGCAACAATTCTACTGCTTTGTAAGAATATTGGTGTCATCAGCTAGTTGTTTTTATGCATTTTTTTAAATAAGAGAAGCAAAGCAACAAACAGGACAGACAAAATTGCTAGCGAAGCATGGCCAATTTTATAATGCTTTCATTGACACAAGCTGATACTTATAGTGCAATATACATAAAATAATCTCTTTATGGTAGATATACTTTCCTGTTGTAGATTTTTAGTATTGGAATGACAGTGTTATCTCATGATTGGAGCAGGGCACTGCAGAACTTCTAAATTCTGTTCCTAGCTCTGACACTGGCATAGATCTTGAAAAAGGTCACTTAAACCTCCCTGTCCCTCAGTTTACCCATCTGTAAAATGAAATGACACTGACTTATTTCACAGTGGTTTTGAATTCTTATACACTTCTCAGCATGCCAGCTCCATGGTGTGGAGCACACATTCCCAAAATGAAGGGCAATAAGGGACACTCACTTGTGCAACAAAAATCACAATGTGGGGCCTCATTTCCCAGCTTTTGTCTCACTTCACTGCCCCTGAATGTTTATGGACAATAACCTTCCAGTTTCTATTCCCATTCTCCATTGCCTCTCATTTTCCCTCTATCACTCCTCTTCTCCTCATACTCCATTTTCCCTCAAATGTTCCCTTTTCTCCACCTCTTTCCATTTCCTTCAAACACTCATTAACCATCTAGCCTCATTATTTTAGGCAGCCAAAGGTTACTAGACATCCTCCGTGGTCCCCATCAACAGACCATGAGCCCTCACCCAGAAGAAAGATGTATAGGCAGCATCAGCCTGGAGATATCCTGGCTCTTGAAGGGCAAAAATACACGAAGAGAAAGAGCTATGAAAAAGCATGTCAAGATCTAGAATGTTAATGCATTTGCTTATGAGGAATACAGTTGATTAGTGTTCTCAGGAAACAGCTTGGATTTGAAGTTTGCTTCAGAAATGACAAGTCTTCATCCATGAATTGGTACAGTTCATCTGGTGTTAGGGAGATACAAATTAGTTAATTAGCTCTTTTTGCTAATTCAGTTATCTGTAACCAAGCTCCTTATCTTTTTGCGTGTTAGCAATAATGATTGATTAACTCTTTTTCCCTGAAATGTAACAATGGGTAGACATCTTTAAATAGTGAATCATCCCTGAAAAGTGACTGTATAAAAACTGTACCTTCTGACTCAGAAGTACTCCTGGTATGTACTCAATACTATCTTCTGATTTTAGTGACAAAAATAATTTTTTACTGGTTTTTATTCCTGTTAGCACTGCAGAGACAACACAGCTTTGGAAGAGGGAATGGAATTCTACTCCTTGTGTACCATCAACAAAATCGTTTACTAAATCATTGCACTGTGCAAACCCATTGAAGATAATGGGTCACATAAGTAAAATTTGGTTTGCAGAACCTTTATTACTGATGATCATATATTATATGAGAAGGAAAGAACCCATTTGACTCTCACAACCCAGAGTGAATTCTCCAGGAGTGGCATTTAAAAGAAACATCTTTTTACTTCTAAACTGAGTACAGTTGACTTGGAAATTATTGAGATAATAAAACACAAAAATCCCAGAATGGCATTTTTACAATCACTTTTCAAAGTAGAACAGCACTTTAATTTTCAAAATAAATATGTAAGAGAACATTTCCTTTAAGACTGGGTGGCTATAAAAAAGGAGTTCTGCTTGGCCAGTGCTATAGAAATTGGGAGATGTTAAACACAATCAAGATATGTGGAAACAAAGTCGTAGAGTATGAATGCAAAATATATAGAACCCTCTGCAATGTTGTCATATTGCTATAAAATGAAATGAAAGCAATCCTCAGAATGGCCATTTCCTTGAAAATAGAAAACTGTAGATTTCAAAATGACTAAGCATATTCATACTCATCTGGAACAACTGTGAACATTGGCAAGGTTTGCTGCATTGGAAGATGTGAGTCCCTTCCATAAGCAAGAAGGGATATTACTGTGCAGAAACAGATGGGAAGGAGTCTGAGGAAAGGAAGAGTGAATGGGGCCATAGAAACAAATATTATTGGTGTCAAGTATCAGAGGGGTAGCCATGTTAGTCTGGATCTGTAAAAAGCGACAGAGTCCTGTGGCACCTTATAGACCAACAGAAGTATTGGAGTATTGAAGTATTTAAGTATTTGTCAGACGACTGACAAAGTGGGTATTCACCCATGAAAGCTTATGCTCCAATACTTCTGTTAGTCTATAAGGTGCCACGGGACTCTTTGTCAAATATTATTGGGTTACTAATTCAACAGGAAGCGTACTGCAGTAAAAGATATGCAACTGCAGCTGCTAAGATTCTGCAGTGCTAGCAGGCAAGTAATGACTCAACAACCACTTTTAGATTTAAGACAATGCACTACTAACAAAATTAAAACCTTTTAAAACACAGTAAGCATTGCATATTTGTTTTATACCTAATTTCTAAGCCAATTCCTTAAGTATTTATAACAGCATTTTTTTTTAAATTAGAATGTTTAAACATTTCAAATTAACTAGAGATGACTGACTGTACTAATCAGTGAAATCTTTGTCTGGCTTATGCTTTACTGAACAGCAAACTATAGTACCATATTTACTAATCTAATTTCAAGAAGCCTGAGAATAAATCTACCACTCTCTGATGACACATGCACACTCTTTTTAGGGAAAAAACTGGAAAAAGTTGCAATCAAACCATTAGTTTGGATTATACAAAGCCAGATCATTTATAGGCTAAATTCTGCCCTTATTTGTTCCCTGTGGATCCCGATTGACTGCAGTTAAGGTGGAAGAGAAGATGCATGAAGGCAGAATTTGGATCTAAGTTATGCCTTACTTGAACTGCTTCAATAACAGCAAACAAACGAGAAAGCTCATTTTCTTAAAGAAAAAATAGAATGGAAGATTATATTTGTGGTATATTTACTTTTAATAATAAAGGACAGAGTCTGGGTTGTGAAAATGTCTGATTTAAATAAGGTTTCTGGCTTTTACCGGGTTTGTTACATAATTTAAATCTTTTTACTGAAAACATTTATTATGGGTTACTCCATTTTATGTGTAATCAATATTCCTAGTCTGCATGCACTCATCATATCATCATATGGTTCCATTACATTCAGATGCTGAGCCACTTCTAAGTGGTTGTGGCACTAATAAAATATATAATGAAGGTGGAAGCTTTGTTCCTCTTCCTTTGGGGAGCTGATGCACTTCTAAATGCATGTATCCATGCCCAAATACTAAAAGTACGGATGCATTAGAAGTACTACTACTACAAATAATAATAATAATAAAAAGATTTAAGGGCAATGGCTAGCAGTAGTTTTTCCTTTCCACTACATGGTTTTTGTTGTCTCAGTTACATATAACTGACAAGGGAGCAATAACTATTTATATTTTAACATAAGCTACCTCCTTGATGGCAGATTACAAATACCAGTGGAGAGTGTTTAAGAGATCATAAATCTTGTTTCACTTTACTACCTGCGTACAAAATAAAAAGCAGAGCAACGGGGCACAAATCAGTATAAAAAAATAAAAACCTTCTAGTGAGTTTCTGAGCAAAAACTTACTTTCAGCTCTGACCCTAACATACATTGACAGACAAAAAGCTCTCAAAGTTTTTTAAGGCCCACAGGGGAGGAACTATGTGCAGCCCTAACTATGGAGCAGTTAATGTATCTCCATAACAAATATTAAATTGCTGAAAATCACGAGGTTTATTTATTCAAATAAGCTCAAACAACAACAAACAACTAGTAAAAAAGACTTGATGTTCCAAATTATGCAAAAGAGCAAACTACCAGAATGGAGGATAAAAATAATTTCATAAATTGCTCTTTGGAATATTGTTTTGGGAGAGATTGTAGTGCTGCAAGTAGTGTAGCTAGCATACATTTCCTGTCTATAATACAAAGTATTATTCAGGCCCATTTTCTATGATAATAACAGCCACGAAATGACCCCTTCTGTTATTACTTCAAAAGTAGGTCTACACTGCAGGCTTGCCACATATTGTGCTGTGCATTTTTTTCCAAACTCCTGTATCATCCCCACTCAAAGCCACGCCATTCCCACAATTTCTTGTATCTGTATCTTCTGGCCCTTCTGCCTACTTGCTTCAGAGTCACCCTCTATGCACTGCTACCTGCCAATTCACATAACCTTGCTTGGAATTTATTTCATTTTCAACATCCTGCTCTAGTTTCTGAACAATTCAGTCCAGCTCCATCTTCCACAGAAGATGCTAGCATGCTGTTAGCTGGCTGGAGGAGCACATGGGAGTTCGAATTAACCTCATGTGCAAAAAGCCTCCAGACCATGATCATAAAAGGAGCTCCAAAAATATACATCTCTATGAGACTATCTCAAAGATACTGGGAGATGTGGGCATCCACCAGACTGTTGGGTAGTACAGGGAGCAGATGAAGCAGCTATCCCACAAGGTCAAGACTGGAAATGGCAGGTTTGGCAACGTTAGTGTTCACTGCTGCTATGAGCAGCTTGACCAGGGTTGCCACTGCCCCAAGCACAGAGCCCACCATCACCTCTGACATGCTCCTGAACTCGGATGGCCTTGTTTTCAGCCTGGCGGAAGAGGGGTATGGGGGGTAGCAGCAGATGAGATGATGGTAGAGTCTCAGTCCCAGGAACAGGCAGCAGAGTTTGGCCTGTTGGGCTTGTGGACATTGAGGGTCTATTTTTGCAGCTGGACCTAGGGAACAGCCTGGAAAGTATGCAGCACAGGGTCAGTATCTGAACTGAAGCCTGGTAAGTGTTACCTGCCATATTTGTTATTGTCATGATGAAAAATGTGCTTTTAAGAGAGAGGGATTTACAGGTTATGCTCAAAAAAACTACCATTATGGAGGATGGTGCACGCAATAGAGTGTGTTTTGCTTCGAATGAGGGTGAATGTGACACTCTATACCTCAGGGGAACACATCTGTAACCCCCATATTCATCATTTGTATATAATTGTGATATTTCATACAAAGTATGCCATGTAAGGTATTATGGGAAAGGCTATGAGCTATTAAAAGACATTGTTCTATCCAAATATGTATATTATTAGTGCATATGAAGTTATAATTGTAATATATGGAGATATCCTATCTCCTAGAACTGGAAGGGACCCTGAAAGGTCATTGAGTCCAGCCCCTTGCCTTCATTAACAGGACCAAGTACTGATTTTGCCCCAGATCCCTAAGTGGCCCCCTTAAGGATTAAACTCACAACCCTGGGTTTAGCAGGCCAATGCGCAAACTACTGAGCTATCCCTCCCCCCATAAAAGTGTGTTGTTGTTGTTATTATAAGATTGTGTGGTTGGTTGTCACTAAAATATGCTGTAAGTTAGGAAACCGTCCAGATATTAGCTCCTCAGAAAAAACAAGGGAGCTAACCAATGCCTGGATAGGTGTCGAACAATCATCAGCAGCCATTGTCCAGCAAAGGAGTTACAATTCAATGACTAACTTGCATAAGGCCATGACAGAGGAATTGCTCAACCTTGCCTGGTGACTCAGCAATGCCCACCAGACATACCTGGACTTGTTTTCTCCATGGAATGAGGATGTAAAATAGAGGACAGAAGCTCCATGGTTTGTCCTGTCTCTTCCCCCACCTACGCTGAAGACAACGAGAACACTGGAGCTGAGGAGAGTGGTCCCAAGGCTAACAGGGAGAGCCTGTGTATGAAAGACTGTACCCAACCTGCAGTATCCAGTGGGGTGAGAAAAACTGCTTAGTCCAGATATTGCTTAGTCTAATAAGGTTGAGAATTTAGACTGCGTTTTATCTTTTATTTTCTTTTGGTAACTACTCTGACTTTTTGCCTATCACTTATAATCACTTAAAAACTATCTATTTGTAATCAATAAACTTATTTTAATGTTTATCCTTACCAGTTAGTTTGACTGACGTGCTTGGTAAATCTGCTCAGGTTACAAAGGGTGGTGTACGTCCCCTTTCCATTGATGAACTGGTGAACCAATACATAAAATTGCATTGCTCAAGAAAGGGTCTTGAGCAGTGCAAGATGGTATATTCCTGAGGTACAAGGCTGGGTGCTTGGGGGGATTTGGCTGGTGCCTTTCTCTATGTGATTCGTGAGTGATTCTGGGATCATTCATGCAATCTAGCTGGGTGTGCGGTTCCAAATGTGGTTGTACCAAGTGGTAACAGCACCTGGAGGGGTTTGCTGCTTCTCACCAGTAAGGCATTGTTAGAGACAACCCAGAACAGTGAGTTAAGGGGGCACAGTGTCCCACAGTCCCACGGTTGTACCTCGGGGATCCCGTCACAATGAAGCGATAACTTTTCCATAACCTACTTTCTTCTTGTTCCTTCCCATCAGCATGTGTGATCCAAGAAGAATGCCGAGTGAAGGGAAAAAAATTAAAACACATAACTAGCGACTCTTTCAGCCTATCTTCATTTAAAAAAATGCAAAACAATTAAAGGGTTACAAACCTAAGAGAAATGAGTGCATAACTTTGCAACTACTGCTCTTCTGTAACTCGGTCACACTAATGATATAGAGTTATACCTTGATTAGCAGAGCACTTTCCCAGACATCATGGATTATAAGTCCCTTGGACTTGTACAAAGTGGTAAAGTCCCTTTAGGACCTCAGTCCTTGTCCTTTTAATTCTTTCCATTTGCAGGACACTACCTGGGTCCCGGTCTATGGTGGGGGACAGCACAGGAGAATCCACACTGATGCTACCAAGCCTCTGCATCTTAGTGTAGCATCCTGTTAATGTTCACTCTAATTTCCCTCCACTCCTGACAGATGATGCTTGAAAAATTTTCAAGAAGTTGGAACTCTAGTTAGTCAGTCAGATTCCTGGACAGGGCAAACTTGCTAGGGCAACCATGGTAATTTACTAAACCTTTCCCCCTGTTGATATGCTGCTCAGTACCACATACTAAAAAATCTCCTTTTCATAAACAGATGGGATCCCACCACTAGCCTGGACAACTTCCTTTTTCCATTTTGGTACTTCTGAAATATTTATGTCTCCTAGGGTTTCTCCGGCCTGAAACATTGTCAGAATCAATTCTGGTAACAGTGCCCTTTTTACAATTTCACCCCATCCTCCCTCAGCCAAACACAAATTTTAAAAAAATAAATGAATATATAATTCTTACCACAGTGAGTCCATGGACTGCCTATGTTAGCAGGAGGTTATGAACAAGACAATGCATAAAGAAGTAAGAGAAGCACTCCAAAATAATAAAAAGTTGCAATCTGGCTTTATATTGATGCAGAATGTGAAGTGGGGGGATTCTTTCCTCTCCTTCCTCCCTGTACCACAATGACAAAGAAAAAAATATGCTCCTTCATTGTCTTGGCAAGCATTTTCACCTTAGGTGGACCAACCTTCTGACCCAGAACTCTGGAGGACAGGACTGTCCAGAAGCAGGGGAAACACAAGAGGGCCAAGGATGAGATGTTTGGTGGTGTGGTCTGCACAAGTGAAGAGTACCTGGAGCTCCAGAGTGTGAAAGAGGAACAGGACATGCAAAGGGAGGATAGACTGCTCAACAAACTCCTCAAGGAAGAGCAGAGGAATAGAGGACAGGACCATCTGCTCATGGAAAGGCTGATCAACTTGGTGACCAACAGGGTGCAGCTGCCAGCTCCAGTACCAGCTCCACAGCTGCGCCCTTTGACAGCTTCACCGATGCCCACAGAATCTCCCCCATGGTATCACATCCTGCAGCCAGTGCAGGCACTGGAAAACTCTAGGGTTGGCTGAGTCATTGACAACTCTATGAACTGGAGTGGACAAATGTACCTGTGCTCTCCATCCCCATGCTATCTACAGCCCCATACAATCCTTTGCAGCCACATGCAAACCAGGCAACACATTCTGCCAGAGGGAAGGAGAATAGGAGGAGATCTACAGACAGCTGCTTCCACTTCCAGTGAGACTGACTTGTGAGGCTTGGAGTTTGGGGTTCATACAATTTCATTGTTTTACTCTGGTTTTGAATGTTTTGCACAGACACACGTACACTTCTCTTCACACTGCACACTTGATACTTCCTACTTGTGAAGAGGAAGCTGTTACGCCTGTAATGGTTTAACTTTTTTTTTATTCAGTTGTTTGGTTAATAAATTGGTTTGGTTGTACAACAGGTTGCTGTGTGGGTTCTTGTAAAGGAAGATGGACGTAGGAAGTTGTTTCATAAATTTTTAATTAAGTTGCAAAATCTCACACATCACACGAAACCCACAAAACCTATAAAAACAACAAGGAGTCTGGTGGCACCTTAAAAACTAACAGATTTATTTGGGCATAAGCTTTCGTGGGTAAAAACCTCACTTCTTCAGATGCATAGAGTGAAAGTTACAGATGCAGGCATTATATACTGACACCATGGAGAGCAGGGAGTTACTTCACAAGTGGAGAACCAGTGTTGACAGGGCCAATTCAATCAGGGTGGATGTAGTCTTTCCAACCACACACTTAGCCCAGCAGAAGAGTCTGTCCTATCTCGGGGACTCTCTTTCTGTCCCACCATCCCCACGAACACGATACAGTCCTGCGGTGATCTGGAAGCCTACTTTCGTCGTCTCCGACTCAAGGAATATTTTCAACGCACCATTGAACAGTGCACTGACCCACAGGAACCCTCCTACCAACACTACAAGAAGAAGAACTCTGCGTGGACTCCTCCTGATGGTCGAAATGACAGACTGGACCTCTACATAGAGTGCTTCCGCAGACGGGCACAGGCTGAAATCGTGGTCAAACAACATTACTTGTCCCATAACCTCAGCCGTACAGAATCCAATGCCATCCACAGCCTCAGAAACAACTCTGACATTATCATCAAAAGGGCTGACAAAGGAGGTGCTGTAGTCATAATGAGCAGGTCGGAGTATGAACAGGAGGCTGCCAGGCAACTCTCCAAGACCACATTCTACAGGCCACTATCCTCTGATCCCACTGAGGAATACCAAAAGAAACTACACCATCTGCTCAAGAAATTCCCAGCTACAGTACGGGAACAAATCTACATGGACACACCCCCAGAACCCCGACCAGGTGTATTCTATCTGCTACCCAAGATCCATAAATCCGGAAACCCTGGACGCCCCATCATCTCAGGCATTGGCACTCTTACAGCAGGATTATCTGGCTATTTGGACTCTCTCCTCAGACCCTATGCTACCAGCACTCCCAGCTATCTTCAAGACACCACCGACTTCCTGAGGAAACTACAATGCATTGATGTTCTTCCTGAAAACACCATCCTGGCCACCATGGATGTAGAAGCACTTTACACCAATATTCCACATGAGGATGGACTACAAGCTGTCAGGAACAGTATCCCTGATGAGGCCACAGCACGCCTGATGGCTGAGCTTTGTGACTTTGTCCTCACCCACAACCACTTCAGATTTGGGGACAACTTATACCTTCAAGTCAGTGGCACTGCTATGGGTACCCGCATGGCCCCACCGTATGCCAGCATCTTTATGGCTGACTTAGAACAACGCTTCCTCAGCTCTTGTCCCCTAGTGCCCCTCCTCTACTTGCGCTACATTGATGACATCTTCATCATATGGACCCATGGAAAGGAGGCCCTTGAAGAATTCCACCTGGACTTCAACAATTTCCACCCCACCATCAACCTCAGCCTGGACCAGTCCACACAAGAGATCCACTTCCTGGACACTACAGTGCAAATAAGTGATGGTCATATAAACACAACCCTATTCCGGAAACCTACTGACCGCTATACGTACCTACATGCCTCCAGCTTCCATCCAAGACACATCACACGATCCATTGTCTACAGCCAAGCCCTAAGATACAACCGAATTTGCTCCAACCCCTAAGACAGAGACAAACACCTACAAGATCTTTATCAAGCATTCGTAAAACTACAATACCCACCTGGGGAAGTGAGGAAACAGATTGACAGAGCAAGACTGGTACCTAGAAATCACCTACTACAGGACAGGCCCAACAAGCACAATAACAGAACACCACTGGCCATCACATACAGCCCCCAGCTAAAACCTCTCCGGCGCATTATCCACGATCTACAACCGATCCTGGAAAATGATCCCTCACTCTCACAGAGGCAGGCCAGTCCTTGGGAGGCAGGCCAGTCCTCGCTTACAGACAACCCCCCAACCTGAAGCAAATACTCACCAGCAACTACACACCACACCACAGAAACACCAACCCAGGAACCAATCCCTGTAGCAAACCTTGTTGCCTACTCTGTCCCCATATCTACTCTGGCGACACCATCAGTGGACCCAACCACATCAGCCACACCATCAAGGGCTCATTCACCTGCACATCCACTAATGTTATATATGCCATCATGTGCCAGCAATGCCCCTCTGACATGTACATTGGCCAAACCAGACAGTCCCTCCGCAAAAGAATAAATGGACAAAAATCGGACATCAGGAATGGTAACATACATAAGCCAGTAAGTGAACACTTCAATCTCCCTGGTCATTCTATTACAGATTTAAAAGTCACTATCATTGAATAAAAAAACTTCAGAAACAGACTTCAAAGAGAAACAGCAGAATTAAAATTCCTTAGCAAATTTAACACCATTAATCTGGGCTTGAATAGGGACTGGGAGTGGCTGGCTCATTACAGAAGCAGTTTTTCCTCTCCTGGAATTGACACCTCCTCATCTATTATTGGGAGTGGACTACATCCACCCTGATTGAATTGGCCCTGTCAACACTGGTTCTCCACTTGTGAAGTAACTCCCTGCTCTCCATGTGTCAGTATATAATGCCTGCATCTGTAACTTTCACTCTATACATCTAAAGAAGTGAGGTTTTTATCTATGAAAGCTTATGCCCAAATAAATCTGTTAGTCTTTAAGGTGCCACCAGACTCCTTGTTGTTTTTGTAGATACAGACTAACACGGCTACCCCCTGATACTTGACCACAAAACCTATAGTGGCATAAAACCTGTAACAAGTTGACAGTTGTATAATACAGCAATAAAAATTGATTGCAGGTTGATCAAAACTGTTCAAATCATCACCTCATTACAGGCCCCATTACAGCATCATAGCTCATTCACACCAGCTTGTGGTGCAAGCATGCAGGCACACAAAGCATCACTTATTTCCCTTGCCTGCCTGGACCCAGCCCAAGTGATCAGTGCACTTTCTGGTTGCCGATATTGGGTCTGCAAACCATTAGTGTCTTGAATCCACACCATGCAAACATACTCGCCTTTATCCTTGCAGAGTGCAACAGGCCACAATCATATGGCCGCAGTCAGCCACACTGAAATCCAAATGGTTTTGTAGGCAAGTGCCATCTTGCCTTCAGCTTGTGAAATGTGCAATCCACCACGATCCCACAATGAAACTTCCTGTGGCAGGTCCTCTGATGTCAGGGTATGGTTTCATGAGCCATGGCAGAAGTGCATAGGAGGGGTCTCCCAAAATAAGTAATGGGCACCAACACCCTCTTGATAACAACATTAAGAAGGAATAAGGTCCCTCTTTGTCCCAGCATGTAAATGTCAGATCTCCTCATCACCTGGCATCATGTACCTTTTTGTACTTCCCGTATTGGTGTTCATGAATTTGCTTCAGTGGTCAACCCAGGCCTGAAGAAGCAGGGATTCGAACCCTTTGCTATACACATATTTGCTTGCTCCTTCTGGTGGGAAAATTATGGGCACCTGTGCCATCAAAATAGCCTCAGCCCAGTAGGGGAACCCCATTCTTTTAAAGCCAGCTATTATTTCACAGGATTAATCACCTCACAGACCTCCATTATCACAACCCTGATAGTTAACTTTCCAACAACAAACTGGTTTGCAACGGCCTCCAGAGGGCAATTGAAACTTGCTTCTGTACTAGTAAGGCCTCCCTAAGGAGGCCTTACTAGTGCGTTGTGGCACTAGAGAGTCAGGGCAAGCTCCTCACACAACTCCCTGAAGGTCTCCTTCCTCATGTGGAAGTTCTAGAGCCACTGCTGGTCATCCCAGATCTCTATGACAATGTGGTTCCCACCACACTGTGCGAGTTCGATCTTCTCCTGCACCAGAAGCAGAATGTATGGCAACTGCAGCAAGTACCATGTCTGTCCAGTCTGCCATGAATGAATCGCCCTATAAGTCCCGCCATCTTCCGTGTTTCAGAAACTGCTCCTGAAATGCCACCCAGAGTCTCACTGAACATCTATTCCATTGCATAAAAAGTTCACCCATGGATCAGCTCATCCAACAAATCTATGGCTTGTTCCCTAGCTGGAATGGGCATGAGGAATGTGCAGAGCCAGAAAAGCCTCCGCTAAATGTGGCGGGCTAAAACCACTTGCTATCCAGCAAGGACAGACAAGTTCTCCCATAATACACCACACACCAATACATAGAGCAGCTCCAGTTGGTGAGGTGCAAAGAACCCTGGGATATAGCTCCAGAAATCCTAGTGCCAAACACATGTGCCTGCAGCACTAGTTTATTGGGCATGGGGTATGTGCAGCTCTCCAGTGTGGCCCCTCAAACTCACCAAGGTCAACACCAGGAGCAAAGAGCTGTTTACCTCATGGTAAAACTAAAGGCCCTGCCTTTATTAAGTTTTTACCTCAGGACAGCAGCTCATGTGTGTCAATTACCCCAATGTAAAAAATACACCTTTTTTAGCAGTGAAGATAAGGCTTCTGAAGAGTTTTACGTATCCTGTAGCAGCATCCTCACTGTATTACTAGCTCGAGTGACAGCAGCACTCAAGCTTCAAACCACACCCCTTATAGGCCAGTTGGCTCGAGTGTAGGCACCACATAACTCGAGCTAGAGATTTTTGTATGCGGATGGGAGTCAGGTTAGAGGCAATGCTTGAACTATACCTCAGGCTAACACTGCAGTGAAGACAAGCCCTAAGACTATTAAATGAGGCCCTTCTGAGAAGGAAGTTTCTTTTATTTGATTCTTTTATTTAAGTAGAGGAGCCTCTGATGGTTTGTGAAGGGGCGTTTGGAACTGGGATCCCACCACACTAAATATAACTTGATAGTACCAAATATATACAATGTAGGGACAGCTTTAAGAGTTGAAAGCCTAAAATTAGTCTTGAAATCTCTACTTATCATTATTATATGTATTGCAGTATCTCCTAGAGCAGGGGCGGGCAAACTTTTTGGCCTCAGGGCCACATCGGGTTTCGTAAATTGTATGGAGGGCTGGTTAGGGGAGGGGGTTGTGGCCCGGCCCCTACCTCCTATCTGCCCCCCCCCCCGGGAATCCTGCCCCATCCAACCCCCCCTCTTCCCTGACGGCCCCCCCAGGACCCCTGCCCCAGCCACACACACCTGCTCCCTGTCCCCAGAATGCCCCCGGAACCCCTGCCCCTGACTGCCCCCTGCCACCCCATCCAACCCCCCCTCCTTCCTGACTGCCTCCCCCGGGACCCCTGCCCCCATTCAACCCCCTGTTCCCCCCAGAAATTTAACCCAATTTTCCTGAGTCCCACTCCAGTGCCTTAACCATGAAACCATCCCTTCTTTCCACCAAGTACATCTAAAACTTGTAGGTGCCTAAGTGCTGATTTAGACATTTAAATATAGATATAGGTCCTGATCCTTCAAAGTGTTCCACACTGGGAAACCCCTATGTCCATGCAAAGTCATCAGAGGGGTTCCATGTGGGTGCGGGGGGGGGGTGTCTATCTGTCCCGAGCAGTGCAGGATTGGGGCATTATATGCCTAACTTTAGATACACAAGTTTGAATAGCTGACACATAATTGTAATTATGAACATATAGATATTGTTTCAGTTGCTGCCTGATAAATCCATACTTTATCAAAGTAGAAAATCTGGTAAAATACTGTACTAAAATCTTTAAGATTGACTTTTTTTATTTTTTGCAGCAATTAAAATTGCTTAAAAGTAGAATAAAAAAAAAGGAAAGAGACTCCAGTGGGAATCCTGAAAAATGCAAAAACAGTCTAATGGAAGCTCTTTTAAACATAAATGTACATAAAAGCATAAACTGCACAGAACCTGCAAGGAGCAGGAAGAATGGCATTCATTATATAATTGATATTACTGGTTATTTATCATCTCAGTGGTACAAGGTCCCTAATTTAATAATTTATTAGTGTCCATTATGTACTTCAGGCTGAGGTACAGAATTAAAAATTATTGACAACATGATAATATGTGATGCAGAAATCTGCTCTCAAGCAATACAGATTGAATCATTTACTCTGCATGCAAAAGTGAAGCATGTGCCCTGTCTTTAGCATGAAAAAAGTCATCTTTCAGACTGAAAAACAAGCACTAATGAGTATGAAACCTACTCCTCAAGCCAAAGGAAACCTGGGAGACACTGCAGCTAGGTCACACACTCATCATGTAAAAAAACCTTATCCAAGGGAAATTAAATCCTCTCTGAAAAATGAAGAGGTGACCTCTTTTCACTGTAGAGGCACCAAGCCAATTAACCACCCTGAACTAGAGAAAGGAGACTACAATTAATACCTTTTGACACTGAATCAAAATAAGTGCTTATGCTGTGGCCCAGGATGTCTGTAGTGCAGGGGCGGGCCATGAATGCTCAGCAAATTGGGGTTGGGGTGCGGGAAATGGTGAGGGCTCTGGTTGGGGGTGTGGACTCCAGGGTAAGGCCAGAAATTAGGAGTTCAGGGTGTGGGAGGGTGCTCCAAGCTGGGGCGGGGGAGTAGAGTGCGGGGGTGGGGGGTGAGGGCTCTAGGGTGGGGCTGGGGGTGAGGAGTTTGGGGTGTAGGAGGGTGCTCTGGGCTGGGACCAAGGGGTTCGGAGGGCGGGAGGGGGATCAGTACTGGGGCAGAGAGTTGGGGGGCGGGGAAAGGCTCAGGGGTGCAGGCTCCGGGCAGCTCTTACCTCAAGCGGCATGGTCCCACTCCAGCCGGGGAGCAGGGTTGGGGGCTGCTCCACACTGCTTCTGGAAGCAGTGACATGGCCTCGCTCCGGCTCCTACGCGGAGCCGCGGCCAGGCGGCTCTGCGCACTGCCCCGTCCGCAGATGCCGTCCTTGCATCTCCCATTGGCCACAGTTCCCAGCCAATCGGCGCTGCGGGGGCGGCGCTTGGGGCAGGGACAGCATGCAGAGTGGAGCCCCCTGGCTGCCCCTGCACGTAGGAGCCGGAGCAAGACCATGTCACTGCTTCCAGAAGCAGTGTGGAGTAGCCCCCAACCTGCTCCCTGGCTGGAGCGGGGCCATGCCGCTGCTTCTGGGAGATGCATGGAGCGATCCCCGACCCTGCTTCCCAGCTGGAGCGCCGGAGCGGGGCAAGCCCCAGACCCAGCTCCCCAGCGGGAGCTCGAGAGCCGGTTTAAATGGCTGGTGGACCAGATCCGGCCCGTGGGCCATAGTTTGCCCACCCCTGCTGTACTGTCTCAGATATCCTTTTCTCTTCGTAACCAGCCTGCATGTGCAAAAGTAACCCTTGCTCCACAGCCAAACCACAGAATTCGCAACATTGTTCAGACAACCCAGTGACCTCTGACATCAATTTTTTAGTCTTAAATGTCAAAGATAAAAGAGAAGTTTCCTCTTTCTTTTTTTTTTTTTTGGATTCTCAAATGTTTGAACACCGATATCCATTTTCTTTCCTTCATTTTACCTGAGACTCTACATATAACAGTAACTGGAGGGAGGAGAAAGTTTAGAGAGCTTCACCACACTGCAGCAACCAAGGAAAAAAGGCCCCCACACCACCACTCTTTCTAGGATCTAGGATGGAGAAAGCACCTCTTATCTGATTTTTAAAATTACCTACGGATGGCCAAAACTTGAATATCTCTCCCTCTCGTAAGGTCATATGGAGGGATAAACTCCTGCCCTAGGGATGCTGTTCAGGACAGGGAATTGTAGGGCCTGGGAGATGTGGCTCTGTTTCAGTCCTTGGTGTCAGTTTAGAAGGCTGGGGATATTTCTAGCTGTACAAGCTTTGTATTTGAAAGGCTTTGTTCTCTATTTCTTGCGGATCAGATTAATGAGGGATAGACAATTTTTGATTTTGACTTAATCACTTAAAACTGAAGAATATATCATTTCCACTAAAGTTTTACAGAGTTCAAAAGGAAACAACAAATAATCATAATTAACTGTGAAAAAATACATACGCAAACAAAAAATAAAGTATAAAAAAATTAAAACTGAAATATAAAACTAGGAACAAAGTAAAATCAGACTAACCACAACATTAATAAGAAACATTTCTCACTCCTTTCTGATCCACCATTAATTGAGAAATCAAATAACTTGTTTTTAGGGTAGAATTCTCAAGTCATGCATAAAGCCGACATAATCAAGTCTGTGTGGTTTGCCTGTGTGGAGTTTGGAGAGGACATCAACCCACACAACCCCAGGGTAGGCTACAAGGCTTCAGCTCAGCCCCTCCAGGGCTACCATTTCAGCCTGTGGACTCAAATAATGACCCAGTCCATGCAGAGGACCCTGACCAACTTTCACTTTTCCTCTCTGCAATGGCATATTCCATGTCAGTGCAGAGTTCACCGCTCAAGTGGACAGAATGTGCAGTGGCTGCTCTGTAGATCCTGCACATCCATCTGCCTGAATCACACTGCACAGGTACATCAAGGAGATTCCACAGAGCAGAGGGAAGAAGAGCCTTGCATGGGCCTACCATCAAGGGATGAATTCCACCCACGGACAGCAAGACCATTTTAAATAACATCTCACAGGGCAAGAAAATATTAAATTAACTGCTGTGGTCTCAAAGGCCTCGTTTAGATGCTCTATCCGGCCCATCAGCCATTTTCAGCTGGCCCTCAAGCTCCCACTGGGGAGTGAGGTCTGGGGCTTGTCCCGCTCTGGTGCTCCAGCTGGGGAGCAGGGTCGGGAGCCGCTCCACGCGTCTCCCAAAAGCAGCGGCATAGCCCCACTCTGCCGCTTCAATCGGGGAGCAGGGTCGGGGGCCATTCCACGTTGCTTCCGGAAGCAGCAGCCATGGCCCCGCTCCAGCTCCTATGTGTATGGGCAGCCAGGGGGCCCCGCTCTGCACGCTGCCCCCACCCGAAGCACCGCCCCCGCAGCTCCCATTGGCCGGGAACTGCAGCCAATGGGAGCTGCAGGGGTGGTGCCTGCGGACGGGGCAGCGTGCAGAGCTGCCTAGCCGTGGCTCCACGTAGGAGCCAGAGTGGGGACATGGCTGCTGCTTCCAGGAACTGCTTGAGGTAAGCCCCACCTGGAGCCTGAACCCCTGAGCCTCTCTCCATGCCCCAACCCCCTGCCCCAGCCCTGATCCCCCTCCCACCCTCCAAACCCCTCAATCCCAGCCAGGAGCACCCTCCTACACCCCAAACCCCTCATCCCCAGCCCCACCCCAGAGCCCACACCTCCAGCCAGACCCTGTATCACTTCCTGCTCCCCAACCCCCTGCCCCAGCCCTGATCTCCCTCCCATCTACACCCCAAACTCCTCAGCCCCACCCCAGAGCCTGCACCCCCAGCTGGAACCTTCACCCCCCCTCCACACCCTACTCCCCTGCCCCAGCCCAGAGCCCCCTCCCGCACCCTGAACTCCTCATTTCTGGCCCCACCCTGGAGCCCACACCCCCAACCAGAGCCCTCACCCCCTTCCACACCCCAACCCCAATTTTCTGTGCATTCATGGCCCACCATACAATTTCTATTCCTAGATGTGGCCCTCGGGCCAAAAAGTTTGCCCACCCCTGCTTTAGCTGGTAGCAAGGAAAACAGAACATTGAATTCAGGCCTTGCCAGGTGCAGTAAGTGAAGCAGCAAAATTATTTTCATCTTCCTTATTTTCAAATATATTTGTCTAAATGCTTAAGCTAAATGTGGATTCTGTAAGTAACTTGAGAACTTAAGGTCAGATTGTGATTCTATTACTCATAGTGGTGAGCAGCTACGCACATAAGGTATGCCATTGATTTCAGTGGAAGTACTCACATGAGTAACTACTAACTAACATGAATAAAGGGATCACAATATGGCCCTTCAACATTATAGTGTAATTTTTAAGCACTTCATTTTACCTTTATGAACTGCACCTTTTGATAAACTCCAGGTCCATTTCAGGCAATCTTGCTCCCACTTAAAGCCAATGAGAATATGAGCAACATCAGGAGCTTTGATAGCCACCTTATTCTAATCAAAGTATTTCACAATGGTTAACTCATTTACCTGATCTTATCCTTGGTCTCCATCCTCTTTTTTCATGTGATCTTTTCCTGCTAAGAACATGAAGCAGACATTGAATTTATAAATTAAACAAATTATTTTTTTATCTTCTCTGCTTGAGTGTCGTCGTCTCTTTCTCTTTAAATGCACTCCAGAAAGCCCAATCTTATGAAACCCCACTCACTGTTCACTCCATCCCTTATCTCCGAAATGTGGCTGTGCTTCTGACTGACTGCTCTTTATCCAGATTCCTTGTCAAACCTCCTGCTCTCAGTTGTTCAGCATGCTTGCTTGTCTCATTTTCAGCAACAATGGTACTTGGCAAGCACAGAGATCTTGGTTTCTTTCTGCAACTTTAACTGAATTCACACCATTTTCTTCTGTAACTGATTTTTGTCCATTTTGTGGAGAGAGAGTGAGAATGTGAAAGATGTTGTTCCTGTTTTCCTTTTCCTTCTTTTTACAGGAAGCTGAGACAATGTTGGAACCAAAGTCTGCCCTGTCTTAGCTCTCTGGTCTGCTAGCAGCCACTTCTTAATATCAGCTCTCGAGTCCTGAAAGAAGAAAAAGAAATGAGAGAGGAGAGTGACAATAATATGGAGAGGAATTAAACTGAAGGGCATGAAAAAGTCGTTTTCTCTGAGGACATAGCTGCATTTCCTAGTGAGTCATGTTTCTAATTATAAATGACCCTGTGCATTACAGTACTTGCAAGCACGTGGAGGGCAGAAACAGAGCTATGCCTTTTTCTCCCCACACACACTACTGTAAGTATACTGACTAAGAGGCAAGTTTTCACTTTCTCCCTCTGCCTCATTATGTGCTGGAAAAGGCTCTTGGAGAACCTAAGAGCCCCATGAAGGGTTTTGGGCAGAATACTTTTGAAGAGTTGTTTTGCCCTTGGAATAAACTAGACTGCAGACAGAGGAGGCGATTAGCTAGACTGCAGCTAGGTTTACAGGGGAGGATACAAAGTCTTCACCTCCTATCCCCACTTCCACTTATATAGGTCATCCTCTAGGTTATGCTGTCCAAACACTCAGTATAGTTTTCAGGAACAATGTACACATTCCTTCAAACTGATACACAGAATTACTGCCATTAGCAACCTGAATAGTGCCTACTTGATGCAACACATCAACTGCCAAATTGCTTAACTGATTCTTTCACTATGCATATATAAATGAATTATGCAGTATAAAGCCATTTTTAGCCCTTTCCAGCTTCCTACATTTGTTTGCCCAGTGATTTTTTTTCTTCCTCTTGGTTTGTAAAAATGCATTTTGGTTTAAGGGGGAGAATAAGTGAATAGATTCCCCAGTCTTTCACTCTACCGACTCCCCCATTGCAAACACACACATCCCTGATAAGTGGGGTTCATCATACGCCAAGTGGACAATGTTTGTAGAAACTCCTTAAAATATTGACAGCATTTCACTGTTCTGTCTCTGTGCAAATGTAAATTATTTTCTGTGTCTCTGACTGGGCTCTCAGCTAGTAGGTCTTTTCTTAAATGTATAGTCAAACATGTTTGTCTCCAGCTAGCATCTTGGGGACCCATTAGTCACAAATCTAACCAGAAAATAATCGAGGCTGTGCTGTAATATATAAATATGATCATTGTGAAATTATCAGATTAAAATGCAAATAATCTGGGTCTTTTTGTTTTGGCTTGAGGTTTTGCATTATTTAGGAATCTATTCAGTTAATTTGTACATGAAAAACAAGGGAATGTAAAACTGAGAGGAATTTTCAGTGGTGCGAGTAGGGCGGTCCGGTCCAGTATGCCGTACCAGTAAGATATTTGTATCCGGTATGCTGTATTGGAAAGACACAGGAGGGGCAGAACGTGGGGCCACCGGGCGGCCCCACATCAGCAGCTCCTCCAGTGTGGCTGTACTGCCTCCAGCCCTGCCTCTCCAGCCCTTCCATGCAGCTGCGTCTCCTGTCTGGGGTCTGTACAGCATCCCCGCCAGAGGATAGGGCTGGGGGCGGTACAGCCGTGCCAGAGGAGCTGCTGGTGTGGGGCCACCCAGCAGCCCCATGTTCTGCTCCTTTCGCTGCTGCAGTTCTGGAGAGTCCTGTGGTTCAGAAGTCTCCAGCGCAGAGAAAGGAGGACAGAGCCCCCACAGGTAATGTGGGATGGATCATGGGGAGGGGACGGGAGAGCATGGGGGCCCTGGGCTGGGGGCGGTGAGGAGTCATGTGGGAGGTCACACACAGAGGTCACATGCCTCCCTTTGTGTCCCTCCCATGAATGCACTGTACCGGTAAGAAATTAATTCTACTTGCACCGCTGGTGATTTTGGAAATGGCATTCCCAGTGTAATGTCTTTGCAAATAAAATCTGGCACATATACTTTTCCAGGCCTTTCAATAAGTGGGTTCAGCTTGTTTTTCTGTCTGTACAAATGTTTCAATATTTGTATAGCATAGAGTCCAACAGAAAAGTAACACAATCTTAGGTGCTACTTAATTATTTACAACCATTTATGCAAATCAAGGAAAATCTTGCCCCAACCTTCATGGATGTGGAGAACTCCACAGAATGTGAAACTGGTGCAATTCTACTGCAGAGGGAGACAGGGTCTAGGGAGGTCACACATAGGTTGTGCACCTTCTTTGCAGTGGAAAGCTCAACAATTCAGGGGTTCCCTGTGCACTGTGGTGCAGGAGCACTTGGAAGTCAAGACAAGGGAGAGCCAGCAGAAGGGCAGGGCCAAGGTATATACTTTCCCCAAAAAATCTGCAGAAGAAAATAACTTATGAGAAATTTCAGGATGATTAATTTAGTTTTGACCATCTTGGCTAGTGGGAATGTCAAAAAACAGTCTGAGAATAGAAAGCTAATCACAACCTTAACTATTGAAAGACCATCTCTCCATAATTAATGGGTAACACACTTTCCCAGAAGCTATTCTCCATTTCTATGCTCGGTTTAACATGGGTTTTCCTTTATTATGTTGATCTAGGGAAATTGTTTGACTTCATTTTTGATTTTGTGCCCAACACTGTACATGACCTGAATGCTGAAAAGGAGGTATGCTTTACAATACTCAAACTAAACCCCATTGTCCTGATAATGTATTAATAGCTGTGAGCAATCTATACCCCCTAGGATAAATGAAAAGACAGATGTGCCAGGGAATTCATGTGTTACTCCTATTAGTGTTGAAGTTCCCATGGAAAACAAAAGTACGGACTAGTATTCTTGACAACTGTAGCTAATCAAGGAAATGAGATACTACAATATGCCTAAATGCAGTTTAGATATAATTGATTCACTCAGAAGCCAATTTAGCTGAAGAGGAAGTTAAACCCTGGCCAGTAAAGGCAGATCTACACTGTCAAATTTACATGATAATCCCAAATCCGTTTGGTTTTGCCTGTGTAGATGGGATCAAGTGGTGGTGTAACCATGTTACTGGATCAAATTACAACCCTGATGAACATAATGATATGATTCTAATAGTGTTTCCCATGGTAGAGAAGAGAGACAGAACTTGGTTGTCAGCTACTAGACACAGACAGACCCTGTAGCGTTCCCTGGTTCTCTAGCTCTCTGACTGCTTAATATGACCATATAAAGTCTTCCTAAGTGCTGGCCTGGACAAAATAGTCATGGAAGGATTGCTGTCTACACCCCTGCCATGTCTCTGCCATGTAAGTTGTTTAACTGATACAGATAGGCCCTAAACCTCCTTCCAGTGCATCACACAAATTTAATTAAAGAAAAGATAATCCCCAACATTTAGGGCTTTACTTTTAAAAACAGTCTTCAATTTTGCAGATGCCTGCAATTAATTGTGGATGTGAAGTTACAGGCATAGATACTAATGTTTAGATGTTAAATTACTTAATTTTGCCTGCGTAGACATTGAAATTTTAGTAGTTGTGCCCACAATTCACTATGCCTGATACTGGAGGCTCATTTGATAACCTCCCGCTGCCCCCTTCATGCCTCTACAAATTGGAACCACTGTATGTAATATACATGCTAGATGCATCTGAAGAAGTGAGGTTTTTTACCCATGAAAGCTTATGCCCAAATAAATCTGTTAGTCTTTAAGCTGCCACCGGACTTCTTGTTGTTTTTGTGGATACAGACTAACACAGCTACCCACAATACATGCTAGATGTTGTAATTCACTTCAAAGTAACTCTTAAAATAGAAATCAAAATCTTTAAAACCTCAATTTGGAGCCTGGGGAGCATACACAGCAGAGCCCATAAAATTACTGAACACAGTCCAAAGTCTAGAGGAGGTGGGAATTTGTGAACAAAGGGAACATGGTACTAATACAATGTATGATTTATACAGTTTATAAGTACAACTGATCACAGAATCACGACTGATTTATGTTGACTTCTTCTGGTATGAACTAGGCCATGAGGATCCCAGTGGAAAAAGTCCACAGTGGTGTGCCCTCAAATAGAATAGCAATAAGGGGCAGTACAGCTAAAAGGATGAGTTGTGCTAGCCAGGTCAGCCGCTTGACTAGGGTGGCGGGTGCATGTGCATATTCAGAGCATCCACTGAGCAGCCTCCATTAGGTAAGTTCATGTGGAACCTTGGCTGCAACTGCATCTGTCATCAACAAAGTGGAAACTCCAAGTTATGGCATGGTCAGTAACCCAGGACCAGCTACATCTCCATGCAGCACTAACGGGGAAGGATCTGGCCCACAGTATGGAGGGGAGAAAAGCACAATTGTTTTATTTAATAACATTTCCCCAAAAGCAAAAAAGGGTTGAACAGCAAATTGTACATTGAATGATACTGTGCAACTCATATTTGAGCCAGAGTGATTTCATATTGTGGTGTGAAGGTTTTACCCGCAAAAATGGTGTCCACTGTGACACATGCTAAAAACATGTACTTAACCATGATATTGAGCCTGAGAGTGTGGGGAAAATAGATCTTTGAAAGAGAAAATACAGGTAAAGATTAGCGAACATAAGTACTGAACAATGAGATGACAGAAGCAGCATGGTCTAGCAGATAGAGCATAGGACTAGAAGCCAAGAGAGTTTTAGTCTCTATTCTGACATCAATTTGTGTGGCCTTTGGCAACTTATTTAAACTGTCTGGGCCATGTTATCTCATTTACTCCATTATAAATATGGAGAAGCTCCATTGTCTTCAAGAAAGAAAGAAAGAAAGAAAGAAAGAAAGAAAGAAAGAAAGAAAGACTGGAATCTTCAGCTCAGTTACAGAAATAGCAACTGTGTTTCAGGCACAACAGGGTGTAGAAGCTTGCATAGTAACTGCTTACAAAGTGTCTGACTCCGGCCGATATCCGAATACTAGTTATATACCAAAACATGTGTAACTTTAAATGTACATCCTTCATCAAAACAAATGGGATAAAGAATGACACTATAAAAATACAACCTGTGAATCTTTTGTATTAGAAACAAAGAAATTTAACTACAAAATGGAGTACCCAGGTATCAAAGTACTTGTAGAAAGATGTACAATTTAAAGATTTACTGTAAAAAGCATGCCAGCTAGCTTCAAAGAGAATTCACAGTCAAGGTTACTGCAGCTAGTGTACAAATGTACAGAATTTTGCTTTTCATAGATAATTGTCCTATAAATCACAGGCAGAAACTTGAAACAGGTCTGACAGGGTGTAATACAATAAGATGCCAGTAAGCAAAATGTGCTGGAATGGGAATTGTCACAGTCTTAATATGCTTATTGTCGGGGCAGCAAAATCAAATGAAATTTGTGGGCCAGATCCTCAGCTGCTGCAAATCAGTGTTGCTAGTTGAGGACGTGACTGTATATTGTATAGCTATTCATAAAGAAAATATTATTTCACAATCTGTCATGATAATTTCAAAAATTATAATATTTAAATAATAAATTACCCAAGAATTTAAAAAAAAATTATAGCCAAACTATAGTCTTGTTCATTTTCCCATCTGAGACCAGTTGAACATTTTTCTACCCCAAATTAGCATTTTTTCCAGAGTGCAAAAACTTTGTTTAGTGCATTCAGTGTAGCGGGAGTTGCTGCCTTTTGATGAAATATGAAAAATGCAGGCAAAAATGCCAGTATTTATCATAGAAATTTCTGACAAGGTAAAGGACTGATCTTATAGTCCTATTGTCCCCAGTGCTGATCTTTTGTAAGCAAGCAGAACTGGTATGGGAGTAAGACTGGAATTAATTCCTCTTAGGTCACAAAACAGCAGTAAAATTATTATATGACAACTACAGTCTCAGGGCTGCAACAACCTCTGTGATTTCCATGGGAGTTCAGCCATTGGACCATATAGTCACAAATTCACCAAACCTCCCTCAGCTAGTGAGGATGGAAGCATATTCTCCAGGAAAAACAAGGTTTGGAGCTCTCACTCCCAATACCGCTGCCTCCCAGGACTTCTGCACCCATTGTGGGGTGAGAAAATTTGCCCCATTGACTTTCTTCTCCTGAGTAAAGAGTGCAGGATCAGGTCCAAAATAAATTTTAGGGAGAACTCTGAGGCTATAGGCAAAGTTTTACTAGTGGATTTTATTATTTGTATTGGCGTAGCACCTAGCAACCCCAGTCACAGACTAGGACCCCATTGTGCTAACAAAAAGACAGTTCCTGTGCCAAAAATCTTATAATGTAAGTATAAGACGAGACGAGTTAATACAGGCAGGTGAGCACACAGAAACAATGTTTTCATCTTGGGTAACGTTTTTCCAGACTTTTCTGTATACATTTTTATGCTTCACCATCAGAGGATACCACAAGTGAAAGTCCTGCTCTTTCCTCTACCTCAAAGGTGTTAAATTAACTGACTTCAGGATTACTCTAATTATTCCCAGTGAAATACTTTTCATTATTACTGCAACAAAGATGGCAAGTCCCAGTAGCAATCAGGAAAGAATAATGTTATCATCAAAGGTTACAGATGATATCATTGCTCCATGGAAGAATACAACTAAAATAAATAAACATGACTAAATAGGAGCCACATTGAGAAGACCAGGACCAGAAGGAGAAGGGGACTAAACCTCAGCCATTGGGACAATCTGTATTCCTGATAGAAGAAGCTAAGAATAACCCCACAGTTCTATATAAACAGAATATGATGAACAGAAATGTATTGCACATTAACACTGCAGTACTTTAATTTCAAACCTGCTCTAAGTCTGTACTTCACAGAAATGTTTCTGAGACCAAACACCAGATCAAAACTACTCCTCTAACAGAAGATGTTTGGATCAAGTACAGAGGACGGTATTTACTCTTAGGAAATGTAGGTTTGGGTTAAGTCAAGCAAAAGTTTCCTTATCAATTTTATTTTATATTTCCAGAGAGATTATGGGAGTGCAAACCTTGAAGAGGAGTAGATGATTCTGACACGAGGGATTTGCAATATTGCAGTTAGGGAGAAAAAGGGAAGTATTTCTTAAGAGGGTGTGAACATGCTCAAGGATGTGGCTACTCTGAAACCACTTCCTAAAGAGGTTACTAATTTACAATTTATAGGGAGTGAAGGCACATAAAGGAGATATTAAACTGTGCACTAATTATCACCCAGTTAAGCTGACATCACATGCTATGAAAGCATGGAAGAAGATGACTGAAAGGCATCTAAGTGGCATAGCTGAAATTTAGAAGAGTCAGTATGGGTTTATGATGGGAAGGAGGAAAACTGCTCTACAAATCCTCATGGAGAAGTTAAGAGAAAAGAGACAGAATTACATGGTCTCTGTGGACTTGGAGAAGGTGTACGATTGTATAACAAGAGAATTGGTTTTCTGGAGCTTGCGACGGAGAGGCGTGCCAGAAGGACATGTCTGTCTTAACACCATAGAACTTCCCAAAAATAATTCCTAGAGCATATCTTTTAGAAAAACATCCAAGCTTCATTTTAAAACTATCAGTCACGGAGACTCCACCATGAACTTTGGTAAATTGTTCCAATAGTTAATTACACTCACCATTAAAAATGCATGCCTTATTTCCAATTTGAATTTGTCTAGCTTCATCTTCCAGCCATTGGATCAAGTTATACCTTTCTCTGCTAGACTGAAGAGTCCATTATTAAATATTTGTTCCCTGTGCCAATACTTATAGACTGTAACCAAGTCACCCCTTAATCTTCTCTTTGTTAAACTAAATAGTTTGAGCTCCTTTATTTGATCATTATAAGGCATGTTTTCTAATCCTTTAATCATTCTTGTGGCTCTTCTCTGAACCCTCTCCAATTTATCAACATCCTTCTTCAAATTGTGGGCAACAGAACTGGTCACAGTATACCAGCAGTGGTCACATTAGTCAAATACAGAGGTAAAATAACCTCTCTTCTCCTACTTAAGTTTCCCCTGTTTATGCATCCCAGGATCACATTAGTTCTTTTCACCACAGCATCACACTGGGAGCTCATATTCACCAGAAACCCCACATCTTTTTCAGAAGCACTTCTTCCCAGCATAGAGTCCCCCATCTGTAAGTCTGACCTACATTCTTTATTCGTAGATGTATGCGTTTACCTGTATTAAAATGGATATTGTTTGCTTGTACTCAGCTTACCAAGCAATCCAGATTGCTCTGAAATCAGTTACCTGTTTTCTTCATTATTTAACATTCCCCCAATTTTTGTGTCATCTGCAAATTTGTCAGTGATGATTTTATGTTATTTTTCAGGTCATTGATAATTTTTTTAATAGCATACGGCCAAGAACCAATCCCTACAGGATCCAGCTGCAAACACACACACTCAGTGATGATTCCCTAGTTACCGTTATATTTTGAGACCTATCAGTTAGACAATCTTTAATGCATTTACTGTGTGCCATGTTAATTTTATATCATTCTATTGTTTTTAATCAAAATGTTATGTGGTACCAAGTCAAATGCTTTACAGAAGTCTATGTATATTATGTCAACATTATTACCTTTATCAACCAAACTTGTATTCTCGTTAACAAAAAATCAAGTTAGTTTGATGGAACCTACTTTCCAAAAACACATGTTGATTTGCATTAATTTAATTCTTTATTAACTAAGTCCCATATCAACTACTCCATTATTTTGCCTGGGATGAATGTCATGCTGAAAGGCCTATAATTACCCGAGTCATCCTGCTTACCCTTTTTAAAAATTGGCACAACATTAGCTTTCTTTCAGTCTTCTGGAAATTCCCTAGTGCCCCAAGACTTATTGAAAAGCTACATGAACTGTCTAGCAAGCTCCTCAGCCAGCTCTTTAAAACTCTAGGATGCAAGTTATCTGGACCTGCTGATTTTAAAATGTCTAACTTTAGTAGCTTTTATTTAATATTCTCCACAGGTACTAGTGGAATGGAAAGAATGTTATCAGCATACAATGAGACCATATCATCTGTTTTTTTCCCAAATATAGAATAGAATTATTATTGATAATTCTACCATTTCCATTTAGTAATGGACCAATGCTATTGTCAGAATTCATTTTGTTCCAAAGATATTTTTAAAACTCCTTATTGTCCTTAACTCTGCTGGTCATAGATTTCTCTGTATGTTTCTTGGCTTCCCATATTAATTTTTTACAATTCCTAACTTCTTTACTATCAACTTCCTCTCTCTTCCATTTGTTATATATTTTATTTTTTACAGCTTTCTTTGCTTCCCCTCAGTTTTTTAACCATTACAGTCTTCTTCTTCAATAGTGGGATTGTAGTTTTTTGGGCATCTAGTAAAGTGTTCCTAAATTATTCCCAATTATCATTCACATTTTTCTGATTAAATTCTGCCTCCCAGCTGATTTGGCTCATAATTATTTTCAGCTTTGTGAAATTGCCCTATTAAAGCACAAAGAGAGTGTGTGTGTGTATATTATATATATATATATAAAAAAAAACTGGTCTGGACTTTATTCTGCTTGCTGTAAATGTAATCAAGTCATGATCACTTGTACCTAAGCTACCATTAATTTTTAGTTCTGTGATCAGTTCCTCTTTATCTGTTAGGATAAGGTCTAAAAAACAATTCCCCTTTGTTAGCTGCAATACTTTTAGAGTTAGAAAATTGTCAGTGATAATGTTTAGAAATTCCAAGGATGTTTTAATGCTGGCAGCATGAGACCTCCAGCATGTCACTCAAATAGAAATTCCTCATGATCACACAGCTTTTTATCCTACATATTATAGATAGCATAATGAGTTGGTCATCCAGTTTCCTAGTATGATTTGGTGGCATGTAGCAGAAACCAGCTAGTGCTGCATCTTGTGATTTCTGTGTTAGGACATTGATCTATAAGCATCTTTCTTCCAAGTTATCAGTGACTCAGAAACAGGTAATGCCACTTTTGACATAGAGTGCCACCTCCCACCCCTTTTGCCCACTTGATCCTTCCTAAATAGGTTATAATGATTGATTTTAACATTCCACTAATGTGAATCATCCCACCAAGTTTCAGTAATCCCAACTAGATCAAATTTATGCTCATAAAATCAGCAATTCCATCATACACATAAGTGAAAATATACAAACGGAACCGCCTTGGAATATGCTGTCCGCCGATTACTTAGTGATATGTGAATAAGATTGTGAGACTCTGCAAACCAACCTTGAACAGTGGCAACACAGTTTTGAGCAGGTGAGACTTAGAGTGAACATTGGTAAAACTGAGGCTATGATAACAAAGGGAAGGGACCCACCATCAAGGATATTACCAGCAAGAGCTAAGTAGAGTGTAAGAATTTACATACCTAGGATCAATTGTTGAGGATAATGGTGCCCTCCTGTGTGATGTCCAGCATTGTATTAAAGCTTCTTGGTGCAAACGACAGGAGCTGACTTCAGTTTTCTATGACAAAAAGAGGCCAATAAAAGTTAAAAAGCACATTGTATAAAACTATAATTTGACTCATCCTAATGTATGGAACAGAGACTTAGCCAACCACAAGAAAATAAATCAGAATGTTCTCCACCACAGAGATGTAGCTGATGAGATGGTCAAATGGTTGATCGCTCCATGATAGGAAACAACATGAAATTGTGAGGAGCCTAATGCAAATTGCCCCAATTGAAGCTAAATTGAGGGAGGCTAGGCTACATTGATATGGACATGTCCAGCAGAGACCCAAGAGTTATATTTATAAGATGGCCCTTCCCATGATCTTGGATGGAAGACGACTACAGGAGGAGACCAAAGACTTGGTACCTGGATATCAGTGGACCTTAGAGAGACCAATTTGCACAACAGTCAGGCATACAATCATGAGTTTTGGAAGAAGGCTATAAAAGTCGCCGACGCCAAATAGGGGCGTGGCAAGAGAGAAGAAGAAAAAGGGAATAAAGAGCACCTAGATTTCTGAGTGAATGAGTTTTCTATTTTTGTTTGCTCTGTCATAATCCGAGATCATCCACTTGATAATATATAAGCATGTATCACTTTCCAGGATATGAGAGAAAGCATTACTGCAGAAGCCACCCCAAGGCAGACAATAGAAAAAGGAACATAGGCCCAGATCCACAAATATATTTAAGCTCCTAACAGTTAAGAGCCTAAATATCTTTGTGGATCTGGGCCAAAATACTTACTAGTGAAAAAGAACATAGTAACAACCTGCTACCGTCGGAGGTAAAAGAACAACACTGGAGCTCCGGCTGTTGCTGGAGCCAGGTCAACTACCAGGAAGGTGTGCTGGAAAAGGCTCATTTAAAGGGAAAACCCCCCAAAAGACTTTAATTGATAACCAAAAATAGAGTACAGCATGCTCAGGCTAGTACATCATTCTTTTGTTATAATATGTTGTAATAAACATTCAATCTTTTCTGGACAGACCTGTGCTTTCTTTGCTTGAGGTTTACCACTGTACTATCATCTAGCTAGCCTGTCTTTTTTCTTGCCAAGTTTTTCCCTTAGCTCTTCTGCAAATTGCCAGAAAGCTAAGGAAAGGGAAAGGAGAATGTTGCTACATGCAACTATTTGAACATGGTGTTAAATAGACTGCACTAAGAACCTATATCCTAGCTTTAGAATGGAAGGGAGAATGGAGCCAGAAATGGTTTGACAGAAAAAATTCTGCACAACAGCACCACCATCAGGTTTTATTAATAACCTCGAAATGAAGCAAGGCTGGTGGGAAAAGTGTTACTGATCAAGTGCTATCAAAACCTGACCTCCCACGATGAATGAGTAAATTAATGCTTTTATAAATGCCATCTTGGTCTTTTTTTGTTTTGTTTTGTTTGGGTTTTTTTTTTTTATTAGATTTTGTTTGGATATAGAAATTAGTACTTTTAACTATCAAAATTGACTCCCGTGAAAACTTTTCTGAAAAGGTAAACCAGAAACCTCAGACATTGGTTGTTTCATATATTACCTTTGGTTGAAGTTCCAATAAGAATATTTTACATAATGGAACTTTTCAAGGTATTATACAAAAGAACATGTATAAATGGTAATATCCAGAATTGATTCCATATGTGTGAAACCAAAATCTTTTTATGTAAAGCCATTTCATCTAAAAAAGTGCCTGAGCTGCATTGAGCAGAAAATTACCATAAAATTTAAGATAAAATTTATTTTAAATATATCATTTCAAATGTATATTTTCTTACCTTGGTCTACTATGCTACTATAAAATCTGAAGAAATGATACTTAATGGTACCTGACTTTATTATCCTGTTTTACCTCCTACAGTTTGTAACATATTAACAAAGAATTCAGTCCTGAATATACTGAAGTAAAATTGTCTGTGTGCTGGGGTGTACCTACCCCACACTGGTTCAGCAGAGGTTATTCACACTCTGTAGGCTGAGAAGGCCACTGGCCATGCTGCCCAAGGAGCCAGGGCCGCTATGGTGATGCTAGAGATTAGGCCACTTGGGCCGCCAAACCCCTATTTTAATTTCCCCACAGCCCAGCAGCCCTCTGACAGGGGTACCTACCCCACGACAGTCAGAACAAATTTACAAAACATTTTGTTACTTGTTTCAGGCTCTCAGATACAATGGTGACATGGTCCAGATGAGTATGCAGACATATTTCCTAAAGTAGAAAAGATACTTCTATTAGGGAGATTGCTTACCTATCAAGGTGATCCATTTCCCAATAATAATATATAAAATAATAATAAATAATAATAATAATAATAAAGGCATCCTTTATGTTTAGTCTATTGTTATTGCAGACAATACTTTTACAATTATTTAGTTTTTCCATTTCAAGCGCAGGCTCTAGCTATATTTAAGACCTCCTACTTAGTCACATCCTGGTTGAATATGTGAACTCACATGCCTTTCAAGTCCTTCAAGAACTGACTTCCTTAAAAGAAATGAGGCACGGTAATGTTGGGCTGTTGGAATATCTTGGTTCTTTTCCTACTTTGACACAGACTTGCACTGTCACCTTATGCAAATCACTTAATATCTCTGTGTCTTTGTTTCCTCATCTTTAAAATGAGGGATAAAGTAATAATATAGTTTCATAGAGTTTAAGGACAGAAGGGACTATTAGATTCTGTAGTCTGACTTCCTGCATATCACAGACCATAAATTTAATCCAAATACTCATATACTGAGCCTGATTACTCTAGTTTAGTGGTTCTCAACCAGGGGTATGTGTACCCCTGGGGGTACTCAGAGGTCTTCCAGGGGGTACATCAACTCATCTAGATATTTGCCTAGTTTTATAACAGACTACATAGCAAAGTCAGTACAAACTAACATTTCATAGACAATGATTTATTTATACTGCTCTGTATAGTATACACTGAAATGTAAGTACAGTAGTTATACTCCAATTGATTTATTTTATAATTATATGGTAAAAATGAGAAAGTAAGCAATTTTTCAGTAATAGTGTGCTGTGACATGTTTGAATTTTTATGTATGAATTTATAAGTTTTTAAGTGAGGTGAAACTTGAGAGTATACAAGACAAATCAGACTCCTGAAAGGGGTACAGTAGTCTGGAAAGGTTGAGAGCCGCTGCTCTAGTTGAATTAAAGCATTTTAGTTCTCAGGAAACTTTTTTTGTGCCAAAAGGTAGAGGACAGGAGAGACTGAGGTCTCAGCAATGCCAAAGGCCCCGGTGGTGGCTGGAAATTATTAGGTAAAATATGCCCAGGTGATCCCAGCAAGTGATGCAGGCTCCACACAGCAGAAGAGGGCAAAAACCCCCAACATCCCTGCCAATCTGACCTGGGGGGAAATTCCCTCCCAACCCCAAATCTGGTGTTCAGTTAGACCCTGAGCATGTGAGAAAGACCCACCAGCCAGGCATCTAAGATACAGAATTTTCTGTAACACCTCAGAACACCAGCCCACCATAGCTGGTATCCTATCTCCAGCTGTGGAAGATCTCTGATGCTTCAGAGTAAGAAAAGGAAATAAATAAATAGATTACAATTGTGCATCGGGGGAGAGGGGGAGGGAGAATTCCTTCTTGACCTCTGCAGGTGACCAGCTGAAGTCCTGAAGCCTGAGATTAGATTACAATGATTAACATTATAGTCATCAGTATTAGTATTCATTAATATGCACTGGTGGGCCACGGTGTAGAACTTGTTCCCCTTTAATATCCATTTTAGTCCCTCTCCCCAGTTTGAAAAAACCCTTGAATTTCCCTTCAAAATTTGATTTTAATTTTTTGTTTTGTTTTAACTGTTCTTCAGTGTGCCTTCTTCTATACGGACCTCCTCAGGAAGGTTTCTGGTTCAATGTATGTACCTGTTCACACTGTGGATCTTTTTTTGGATTGGGATTAAAAAGAGCAGAGGGAATGAAGTTCTCATGTGTCATGGAGAGGCCATTATTTCCTTCTTTTTGAATCAAGGCTCACCTTTGCTCCTGTTAGAGTACAGGAGCAATTTTAATGGTCCACCTGATGGATTAGTGAAAGAGGATGGGTTCCAGGTATCTGAGAAAGAATGACAATACAATTCTCTAACACTATCAAAATGGTAACCCTGAAATACTCCTGCCATTGCATCTCCCTCATAGCTCACCTCAGTACACAGATGTTATCTCTCACAGATCCGCAGAAGGAGGGAGATTAAGGTGCTGCTGGCAGAAATTTTGCTCTAAATTAAGATGTGTGTGTCATGAAGACAGCTCATTTTTAAAAAATTATTAGGCTGTGGTATGATAGCATCAAAGAGGTTTTTCCCTCCACCTCAGCATCTGTAAAGTCCCAAACAACAGAACTTTTCCACATGGTCTTTTCTCAGATACTAAGTTGAGTGTTTCTCAGAGCATGGACAGGTTTCAGAGTAGCAGCTGTGTTATTCTGCATCCGCAAAAAGAACAGGAGTACTTGTGGCACCTTAGAGACTAACAAATTTATTAGAGCATAAGCTTTGCAACCGAAGAAGTGGGCTGTAGTCCACGAAAGCTTATGCTCTAATAAATTTGTTAGTCTCTAAGGTGCCACAAGTACTCCTGTTCTTTTTTCAGAGCATGGAGTTTTCCCAACTGCTTTGCCTACATGATAACTTGGATGCAGACTATATTGGTAGCTAGACTGATGTCTGAAAGAAACAAATACAATTTCTTCTATATTTGAGTTTTGGCCACTCACTAAGTTTATGGATATGTTCTGAGAACTTTAGGCTACAACCTACAATCTAGAATTGTCAACTGGTAAGGAGACTAATAAGGAAACCAGAGGTGTTAGCATAAGACATCACCAATGCTTCCTTTACAGAGGGGAAGTTCTCACTCCTTTAAGAGGTGCTGATAATCAGACCTGTGGTCAAGAAGGCATCTCTTGTCCTCTCTCCAATGACAGTGGCTAGAGCTGCTTGCCTTTTAAAAATAAATACATAAATAAAGATTACTAGGCTGTTTGGTAAGGCAACTTTGTAAGGTCCGAGGCCTTTTTCTGCAGCCACATTAGGACAGCAGCCAAGCAACTATATGCCAAGAAGCAGAATGTCACATCCTCAAATTCCCTCTAAATTAATCAAATTAATATAATATAGGGCTGTTAAGAAGTTGCTCCTGTCCTAATAGTACTCACCATCACCAGATAAAGAAATCTTAAGAAGTTTCAAGAAAACTTTGTTTGATAGCATTCTGTCTGGCAAAGAATCGCTTATCACTTTATTCACTTTGTGATTATACTTCTTTATTGTTTTACCCTTATGGTCTCTACATCTCTATTGTTTATCTGTATGGTTTCTATCTGTTTCTTTGATTGTTTCTGTCTGTTGCATAACTAATTTTGCAAGATTTAAATCAGCTAAGATGGGGTATGATTGGTTAAAGAACTGTTTTACAATATGTTAGAATTGGTCAAAGAATTATTTTGTAATGCTTTAGTAAAGTGATTGGTTAAGGTATAGTTAAGCACGACAAGTTTCATGATATAAACTGGCAACCAACTCCAGGACACAGCCCAATCAGAGCTGCCAGACCTCAACACCCTGCCAACTATATTGAACAGAAGCTGGAGTCCCTGGATGACCTGATCCTGAATAGCCACAAGAACATAAGAACAACCATACTGGGTCAGACCAAAGGTCCATCTAGCCCAGTATCCTGTCTTCCGACAGTGGTCAATGCCAGAAAAAGTTTGTCTGCCTTATTGGGAGTGGTGAGCATTGTATGCTTAGCGTGTGCATTCTGGTTTGGTAACTGTTAATAAATAGAGGTAAAGGATATTACTGTTTAAGGCTCTTTCACTGGTAATAGGTCCCATAAGCCCCCTGAAGATGACATCCTGAGCCTTAGGAATGGGGGAAGGGTGGGTGCTCTAGAGTGTGCGGGTAACAACTTTGGTAACACCTGGAGGCCTCTGCCTCTCTTCTCTCCTTTGACTCTGGTTTTAGGCCAGCATATGGTATGGAGACAGTGTTGGTCTCACTGGTCAATGATCTCCCAATGAGGTAAATATATATGTTGACATCTCCATCCCTTGACTTCTGGAGTCTGTCAATCCTGGCAGAGACAGAAATAGTCATACTTGAATAGTTTTGTTCTTTTCAATGGTAAGAAGAGTCAAGTAAAATATCAGGGGAGCTGCAATGTTCTACCCTGTCACTCCTCCTGCTCAATGTGTACGAGATGCTGCCAGGCAAAAAGTGAAACCATTATGGTTGCAATGCCTATAGTATGCTGATGAAACTGAGCTCTGGTACATCAGGTCTAAATGGTGCAGACATTTAGGTTTCCTCGTGTCTGGCCATGACTGGAGCTTGGATGAGGGATAGTTGGCTGAAACCCAATCTGGATAAGATAGAAGTGATGTTAGCTGGCTGGGAGAAGCAACTAGAGGAAATAATAATATTTAGAGATGGTGGGCATAGGCGTGCGCATGGGGTGTGCCGGGTGTGCCCAGGCACACCCTAATGCAGGGGTGGGCAAATGGCTCCACTCTCCGGCGTGGCAAGCCGCGGGGTCCGCGCTCCCAGGCCGGAGCGCCTGGCCAAACGCAGCAAGCCGCCGGCCCCTCCCCTGCCTTCCTCCTTCCCCTGGAGCCATGCTGCCGCCCGCGCAGTGCTCTGGGGGCCAGGGCTGCGCACTCCCATGGGGCAGCATTTGGCTCTGTGGTGAGGCAGACATGCTCCCCACTCCCCTGGAGCTGTGCCGCCGCGCGCAGCGCTCTGGGAGCCGGGGCTGTGCGCTCCCGCAGGGCAGTGTTTGGCTCCGCGGGGAGGCTAGGAGCCTCATCTCATGGTAAAGGGTCCGGGGCCAGGGGGTTTGGATAAGGGGTGGGGGCAGTCAGGGGACAGGGTGGGTTGGATAGGGGATGGGATCCTAGGGGGGGTGGTTAGGGGTGGGGGGGCCTCTGGAGGGGGCAGACAGGGAGCAGGGGGGAATTGGATGGGGCATGGGAGTCCCGGGGTCTGTCAGGGGGCAGGGGGTGGATAGGGGTCAGGGCAGTCAGGGGACAGGGAGCAAGGAGAGTCCTGGGGGGCAGTTAGAGGGGGGGGTCTCTGAAGGGGGTGGTCAGGGGACAAGGAGCTGGGGGTTTGGATGAGTCAGGAGTTCTGGGGGGGCTGTCAGGAGGCGGGGGTGTGGAGAGGGGTTGGGGAAGGCAGGAAGCAGGGAGGGCTGTATGGGTCGGGAGTTCTGGGGGTCCTGTCAGGGGTGGGGAGCAGTTGGATAGGTGTGGGAGTCCCGGGGGTCTGTCTGGTGGCGGGGGTGTGGATAAGGGTCGGGGTAGTCATGGGACAGGTAGGGGATAGGGTCCTAGTGGGCAGTCAGGGGACAAGGAGTAGGGTGGGTTGTATAGGGGGTGGGATCCCAGGGGGTGGTTAGGGGCGGGGGGGTCTCTGGAGGGGGCAATCAGGGAGCAGGGGGGTTGGATGGGGCATAGGAGTCCCAGGGTCTGTCAGGGGGCGGGGGGTGGATAGGAGTCAGGGGACAGGGAGCAAGGAAGGTCCTGGGGGAGGGCAGTTAGGGTGGGTGGTCTCTGGAGGGGGTGGTCAGGGGACAAGGAGCTGGGGGTTTGGATGAGTCAGGAGTTCTGGGGGGGCTGTCAGGAGGTGGGGGTGTGGAGAGGGGTTGGGGCAGGCAGGGAGCAGTGGGGGTTGTATGGGTCAGGAGCTTTGGGGGTCCCTGTCTGGGGGCGGTTGGATAGGCGTGGGAGACCCGGGGGTCTGTCTGGGGGCGGGGGTGTGGATAAGGGTCAGGGCAGTCAGGGGACAGGTAGGGGGTAGGGTACTAGGGGGGCAGTCAGGGGCCAAGGAACAGGGAGGCTTAGGTAGGAGGTGGAGTCCTGGGGGGGCAGTTAGGGGCAGGGGTCCCAGGAGGGGGTAGTCAGGGGAGAAGGATCAGGGGGGGTTGGGGGTTCTGAGGGGGGAAGTCAGGGGGCGGAAAGTAGGAGGGAGTGGATGGGGGCGGGACTAGGGCAGGGGCAGGGCTAGGGCGGGGCTCCCTGGGTGCACACCCTAATGAAATGGGCTGCGCACGCCTATGATGGTGGGGTTGACATCTACCCTCCTTTTGTTACTAAAATTGCAGTATAAAAAGTCTGTAAACTACTTGGTCCCCAGTAAACAAGGGGTTAAGTCGAGCTTCACTTTCCCCTCCCACCCTGCCTCCCTTTGCATATGTGCTCCAGGGAACGAAATTCCATTTGGTTTCTGGGACATACAGAAGGGAAAGAACGACTAAAAGGCAAGACTCCAGCCTTAGGCTCTGAAGACAAGGTTGATCTCCAGGATGGTAAAATGTTGGTTTGTACTCTTTTGGCTTATGCTACCTTATTGAAATTTATGATTATAATGATTCTCTCCTGGTTAACAGTTTACTGAATGTTGCTATGCTTTGTTTCTGTTGTACCATCTCACCTTCTTATGGGGTCCTGTTGCTCCTGCTGAACTGATTTTCTCATCTCCATGTGATGAACAGGTTGTGACCATCCTTTTAGGATATAGACACCACACACACACCTCAATTATATCAACACCTTTTATCACATCCAGCCTCTCTATTCCCAGAGCGTAGTTATCAGGGTTCAGTCAAGCTGCAAGGGCATATCGAGTGGGGTCCCGCAGGGATCAGTTCTGTTCAATATCTTCATTAATTATTTACCTAATGGAATAGAGAGTACACTTATAAAGTTTGTGGATGACACCAAGCTGGGAGGGGTTGCAAGTGCTTTGGAGGATAGGATTAAAATTCAAAATAATCTGGACAAACTAGAGAAATGGTCTGAAGAAAACAAGATGAAGTTCAATAAGTGGAATACTATGCCTTTGTCCTTAGGAAGGAACAATCAGCTGCACACATACAAAATGGGAAATGACTGCCTAGGAAGGAGTACAGTGGAAAGGGATCTTGGGGGTCATAGTGGATCACAAGCTAAATATGAGTCAACAGTATAACACTGCTGCAAAAAAAGCAAACATCATTCTGGGATGTATTAGCAGGAGTGTTGTAAGCAAGACATGAGAAGCAATTCTTCCACTGTACTCTGTACAGTTAGGCCTCAACTGAAATATTGTGTCCAGTTCTGGGCACATTTCAGGAAAGATGTGGAATAACTGGAGAAAGTCCAGAGAAGAGCAACAAAAATGATTAAAGGGCTAGAAAATAAGATCTATGAGGGAAGATTCAAAAAATTGGGTTTGTTTAATCTGGAGAAGAGAAGACTGAGAGGGGACATGATAATAGTTTTCATGTACATAAAAAGCTGTTACAAGGAAGAGGGAGAAAAATTATCCTCCTTAACCTCTGAGGATAGGACAAGTAATGGTCTTAAATTGCAGCAAGAGTGGTTTAGGTTTGACATTAGGAAAAACTTCCTAACTGTCAGGATGGTTAAGCACTGGAATAAATTGCCTTGGGAGATGGTGGAATCTCCATCATTGGAGATTAAGAGCAGATTAGATCAATACCTGTCAGGGATGGTCTAGATAATACTTAATCCTGCCATGAATGCAGGGGACTGGATTAAATGACCTCTTGAGGTCCCTTCCAGTTCTATGATTACTGTTTGATATACCATTAGAGACTACGTGAGAAAAGTAGTTTGTACTGAGTTTGTTGACCATCAGACAAAGACTATCTATTCACACTGGCTTTCTCTAACGGGGGCGTGGATAGTCTCCACTTTTATGAGTTAGAGAATGTTTGTGTTATTGACATTGTGTCAACTGAGGTTTATTTTGTAATATTTTTAAATATTGTGTGTTCATGTGCCTAGAGTCTGATGGACACATTTGAATAAATCAAAAATAAATACATACATTAAATCAAAAGATGTCCCATGTACACATTTCATGGCCTTCTATAACAGAGCCACAGCCGATCCTGATTGTCAAATATGGCAAACAATCTGACTGTTGGGGAACGGCAACAGGAAATGCATTGATAGCTTAGTGCACTGCCCCATGTCCTAATATAAGGGTGATGAGTTCATTCCTTCATTTGGCAAGGGAATTTTAAAAACAGTCATATGACTCAAAGACATCTCGGCTTACTGCTCAATGACTGTTAGCATGGAAGCGGGAAATAAACAAATACTTATAGCACTTAAACTCTGTGAAGTGTTACATCCTCACAACACCCCGTAAATTAAGCATGGAGAAAGTTGTGGTGGAGAGGTTAAGCAATTTGCATAGAGTATTTAGAATTTGGTAGTCCCTGGCCCATTAGATCAGATAGAACCTACCTCCCACAAAAAAAAAGGCACCTGGAAATCAGGAGGGAACCCCAACTGCACTCCAGTATGTGGGATGAGGAGTCCTTAACTGCCCATACAAGGTCACTTTAAAAAATGAAAGAAAGAGAATTACATACCGCATGGGCTGGCTGGGTTCTGTCCCTCTCTCCTTGGAACCACATACAGTAGTCACTATATAATAGCCAAGTTTATTACTGTTGTTATAGACGTTCAGAAATTCCTGCAGGCTGCGTAGCTCCAGTGGTGGGGAAAGACAGATTTGTGATAGAAAAGAACTAAGTATGGAAATGGGGCACTAGTTTTCTCACGTTCCCCTTCTCTCTTATAAGATGCTCTGCAACTGTAGGGCACAACGGATTTTTGGACCTCTGCAGCAAATAAACTTTATTCCAATATAGGTGGAACCAAACTCTACAGCAAGCACAGCTCCAATGGATTTTGAAAGGGTTTGTTTACCTACCCCCAAATGGAATTGTGAAGATTTTTATAAATATTTCTTAAGTGCTTTAAATATGTAGAGTCAAACTGAACTTTCGATTACAATAAATATGGAGTGACTCAACTGCTTTCTGTGGAGTTGCTTCAGGTTAACCCTGAGTATCTGAGCAGTATTGGACTCAAAAAATAATATATAATTGCTAAGTATTTATTCTTAAAAGGCTAATGATATTGTTTGCCAAATAGGGTCTCTATGCCATTTGCCAGCCACAATTGCAGGAAAATGGTAGGGCATTTTACATTCCATGGGTAGTATGCTTTTAGCTAGGGAATTTAACTATGTGAATCTCTCTTCTATATGTGGGAGTCTTGTGTCTAAATTGAGATATGCGGCATGGTGGAAAATTTAGCTCTGGAAAGGCAAAACATTGTAAAAGCAAGGAGATTAATATAGAGACTTGGCTGCACCCAACATACACAGTTAAAAGAGAGAAACTGTGCAAAGATGAGAATATTCAGTTCCTTGGTCTATGCTATAAATAAATATGATGTACATGAAATCCAGCATATGTAACAGATGGTGTTAATGATAACAACTGTGCTCCATGTGGCATAAGAAAAATTCTTAAAGGGACTCTGCCAAGATTGGTATGCCCACAATTTGACCTCTTTTTTTTATTCTTATACTGTCTTGTAACATATTTGTGATTCTATATATTTTTTCCAAACAAATATTTCAGTGCTTCTATTCTAATGAAAAAAATGACAATAGCCTAGCACTGGAAGAAATATGGTTGAATTGTTGGGCAAGGATCACTCTGCCTGTGAAACAGTAATATTACCTGTTAATAACAATTAGATTAACTGATAGAGTATTATAAGCTTAATTCTTTAGTGTCTGTGAAGTGCTTTGAGATCCTTTGATAAGTGATTTATAAGTACAAAAGATTATTAATGAAAAAAGTTATAACAAAGGTCTCTACAGATCTTGCAATGAGAAGGAAATATTTTAAACATAAATGAGAAATTAGTAAGGAAAGTAACTTCAGTTTAGAGTTTCCAGTTTCCAGAGTAATTATGATGGATGGTGAGGAAAACACAGAAAAACTGTGAAGATATTCTGTTTATCCTTTTATGTTTTATAGATTTCAGAATAACCAAAATATATAGTACTTTCTATTACTGTATTCTCAATATTCCATTCACAAAGCTTTCAAATGCTATTGTTATTGCTGCTTGTCTAAATAATATACTCCCAAATCGTGATGGGTATCTGGGAGGTGGAGATGGGGAGGAGGAAGACAGAGGGTATCCCCTGGGAGTCATTCCATTATAAGAAACTCTGTGCAATTCTGTTTGCTCCATTATGTTCACACAAAATAGCCTCTGTGCCCTCCACTTACTATACTAATGCATTTGAAAAATGAGCCATTTTGCATATTGTATCTTACACACAAAAAAGAGAAGGGCAATTTGTCTGGCATCATCTTTGTAATGACTAATGTAAAACCAACAGAAATTGTTTAGTCTTCATAGTAACACAGAAGTAAGAAATAAAAGAAAGTCCTATTAGGTAAGGTATGCAATTTTCCTGCAAGAGAGGATGTTCCCTAAAGCATACTATCCAAAGTAATTGTAGATGCCCCAAGTGATGGGGCTTCCAATCCACTTACCTTGTTTTTATGAAATCTATGTATGTACATTATATAAAACATCAGATGACTCATACTGATTCACAAAGAAATGTTTAGATTATGAGATAACAAACACAGCTAAGATCAGGCGAAAAATACTTTATGCCTAAATATTGGAGGACATCATGTGACATATTAGATCAGCGGACTGTCAACCTCAGTTGGGCTTAGACACTGGATGACACAGGATTGGGACAATATTTGCTCTTACTAAATAAAGGCAAAAGTTTTCTTTCACACCAAAGTCTGTGTGGCTGAAGCTCAGGAAGGTAAAAAAGTCAGAATGGCATTCTTACTTATTTGTGGTTGGGCAAAGTACTATTCTGATTCACCCTAAAGAGTGGGGAGCACCTTGTGTTGCTCGTCCAGTGTGGAATTAGGTCCTGATGTACTTCTGAAAGTATTGTTGTCTCCACTGTACACAGAGGCACCAGTTCAGCAAAGCATTAAAGCCCATGCTTAAGTTCATCACTATGAAGCAACGTACTTAAGCACGTGTTGCTGAATAGATACAGACTTAATTAAGCGCATGATTGAAGTTCAGCAAAACACTTAAGTGTTTGCTTAATTAGGGCCAGCAAAACACTTAAGTATTTGCTTAATTAGGGCCAGAGAAAGGAATGGAGTGTCTAAAACAGAGTGCTTCAGAATCCATCCTGATGGGATAAGAGAAATATGAGGAGCTGCCAGTACCGCTGGAGGGATGCTGAGGGATGTCCAGGGCCCTGGGGTAGAGTGAACCAAGGAAGGGAAGATAGAGGGTGATGGGTCAGAGACCAGCAGGGTTGGGAGGAAGGCAACGGGATGAAAAGAGTGAGGGAATTGTAAGGTTTGCATAGGCATACCAAGCGGAAAGTACAAGTTGTAGATATGACAAGTGAAGCTTAGGAGCAGAGTACTACCACTTTTCCGCCAATATTTATCTGTAGATTTCCCCACGGTTACTGATTTCTTTCACTGAATGATTATATAGAGAGGGATCAGAAACAGCTGATGCATGCCCAGCCAACATACCAGCGCTTCTCTGAACCTACTATCATGTTCTCAAGAATCTCAGCTTACATTAAAAAACAAAAAAGTAAGTCTCTAGCTGTTAGGATTTTGAAGAAACATTTGGTTCATGTTGATTAATTCAAACAGGAACAGGTGCAGAGAAGGACTACTAGGATGATCAGAGGAATGGAAAACTGACCTAATGAGAGGAGACTCAAAGAGCTTGGCTTGTTTAGCCTAACCAAACAAAGGCTGTGGGGAGATATGATTGCTCTCTTTAAACACATCAGTGAGATAAATACCAGGGAGGAAGAGGAGATATTTAAGTTAAGCGCCAGTGTTGACAGAAGAACAAGTGGATATAAACTGGCCATCAGCAAATTTAGGCTTAAAATTACAGAAAGGTTTCTAACTATCGGAAGAATGAAGTTCTGGAACAGCCTTCCAAGGGGAGCCATGGGGACAAAAAGCCTAACTGGCTTCAAGACTGAGCTTGATAAGTTTATGGAGGGGATAGTATGATGAAACTGCCTACAATGATATGTTGCCAATCTGCGACTGATAGCAGCAAATATCCCCAACAGTGATGGGATGCTAGATGGGGAGGTCTCTGAGTTACTACAGAGAATTCTTTCCCAGGTATTTGGCTGTTAGGTCTTGCCGAAATGCTAAGGGTCCAACTGACTTCCATATTTGAGGTCAGGAAAGAATTATCCCCCAGGTCAGATTGGCAAAGACCCTGGGAGGGGTTGTCTTCCTTTGCAGCATGGAGCACGGGTCACTTGCAGGTTTAAACTAGTGTAAATGGTTGATTCTCTGTAACTGGAAGTCTTTAAATCATGATTTGAGGACTTCAGTAACTCAGCCAGAGGCTATTATAGAAGCGATGGGCAAGGTTGTGTGGCCTGCAATATGATCAGACTAGATCAGTGGTGGGCAACCTGTGGCCCATCAGGGTAATCCGCTGGCAGGCCACGAGACAGTTTGTTTACATTGACCGTCCTCAGGCACAGCTGCCCACAGCTCCCAGTGGCCTGGTTCGCTGTTCCCGGCCAATGGGAGCTGCAGGAAGCGGTGGCCAGCACGTTCCTGCGGCCTACGCCGCTTCCCATAGTTCCCATTGGCTGGGCTCCTGGAGCTGCACTGCCTCAGAGCATAGGGGGATGGCAGCTGTAGCAACAACCTTTCAAAGAGTTCAGCTTGGACTTCCCAGCATGTGGGAGGATCAGGGCCATAGCTCTGCCTTACCTGTTTCCTCTGAAGTGGCTAGTGCTGTAGCAGGCAGGTGCTGGGAGCAGAACTTAGACCCTAAATTCAGAACAGGTATTGTGCTAGGTCCACACACAGGTGCACAAAAGAAAGGTTCCCTGTGCCACTGCTCCCTCCCCTTTGTGTCCTCTTGTAGGGCCCTGCACAATCTAACGCTATGAACAGTTAGACCTTCTTTTGCTCCCACTGAAGCCAATGGGAGATTTCTCATTGATTTCAGCAGGAGCAGGATAGGATTAACTTCACTGTACCACATAAGACAGTATATGGATTTATTAATACAGGGATGCTAACCTTTGTTTCACAATTTATCACTGTGATGATACTGTAAGTATAGGCCCGTAGCTTGACAGATGAAAGCAAAATTAAAATACTTTCAAAATAATGATAAAAATGTACATTAGTTCTTTGCTCTGTTGGCATGAATAGTTTAGCTATGCAAATTTTTTACTTCATTGCTGAGTAATCTGCTCATATACACAGTGCAGGGAACTTGTGTTAACTATATTTTTTTAATTTGTTACCAAGACTACATCAGATCATTAGAGCATGCACAGAAGACAAGCATTAAATCAACTGCCAAAGAACAAGATGTGGAATTTCCACATGAACAAGTACTTTCATTTGAAATACATATATCTACTTTATGTCAGAACATAGGAAAACATAGGAAAGTGCTCATTCCTTTTCTAAGTAAATCATAATTGACACGCTTTATAGAGAACCACTCTCACAAACTGCAAAGTTAACGGTATCTTGCAACCCCATTACAAATACATACATATGAAAAATTACTTACTGCAAAGCTTGCTCAAACTACAGCATCTAGCATCAAGTACGTTGGAGTAAGTAGTATTTTTAGGTTTTTTTTTTTTTTAAATTAAGTCAGCCGTAGTAATGTCAAACAAAGAATGCCCCACAAAACCCAGCATTCAAGGGCTGCTGATCAAATTCAGAAACAGGCCTCTTTACATGCTTAGTACTGCAGCAATAACATTTCTCACAATACAGTGCAACAAAGACACATAGCTATGAAACGGAGAGGCAAGCTAATGTGCAAATCCTTGTTCCATCCACACCGCTAGCGCACTGCAGCTTATGAGTCACCCAGAAATTCTGTAGACAACATAGACAATAGGCACTCATCTAAATACTCTATTAAATATGTCAAAGCCTATGGTTTCTGCCACAATGAATGCTAATAATATCATGATACTCATAAAACATCTCACATGAACAACTCCAGTGACTGAGCAATCCTATATCATGCTAGTACTTACAGCATCAGATGATCAGACAGGACAAACCACTGTATTTAGCTATTTCTTCATAAACTGCTTTCACATACTGGCCTGTTCATTGTGCCAATTCTTCCATTGGTTGCTGGTGTTTGACAGCATCTGGACTCAAAACAATCTTGTCCCTCTTCCCCCTTTTGTAAAATCAGCAGATTTCAGCATAATGCGTGACCACTGCTGCAGCCTCAATGCAGCCAAACAAGTTTAATGCAGCAGAGGCTTTAGCTCTGCCCTGCCAGCTCTCGCTCTCTTGCTCTTTTTTTTTTTTTTTTAAAGAGATATGGTCCTGACTAGTCTCAGATTTCAACAGCACAGAAAAATGTCAGTTTGGGGGTTTTTTAGATTATATGTTGCCTAAAGTAAAATACAAAGTGAGGATGTCATATCAAAATTTAATATTTTTAAATATCACTGTCAAGACAGAAGTTCTATTTAAAATATCTCCATTTGCATTAACTGATCAGATTAGGGTGACCAGATCACCCAAGTCAAATATTGGGATGCGGGGGGAGGGGGGAGAAAAGGGCACGTGGCGGGAGGGTTCAGGGCAAAAAAACCCTCCCCCCACCCCTTCCACAAGCGCTGGAGGGAGGCCCGGGAGACGCAGGGGAAGCGCGGGGCCAGGGTGAGTGAGAGTCCGGCCTGGCCCCGAGCACAGGCAGGACTCAGTCGGGCGGTAGGGAGAGTAGGGGGGTGGCCTGCGGGGCCAGGCGGCGGCTGTTCTCCCCCACCCTGGGCAGCGGGACTCGGGAGCAGCCGCTGCTGCAGCTCCCATTGCCGCGGGGGGAGGAAGCGGCCGATGGCCAAGCTCGGCAGCTGCGGCTCTGGCGCCCAGGCCCGAACCCCCCGAGCCCGGGCCTGCTTCGGGGACCCAGCAGCACGCACGCTGCGCCCAGCCCCTGGTCAGTCGCGTCTGGGCTGCTGCCCAGCTGGTGCTATCCCGCGATGGCCCCGGGGCGGAGGCATTGGCAGCTCAGCCCCGTTCGTTCCCAAGGGTCCCGAGCGGGACGGGAGGGCTGGGGCCTGCTGCCCCCACTCCGGGGCCATCGCAGGATACCACCAACTGGGCAGCAGCCCAGACGCGACTGGCCAGGGGCTGGGCGCAGCGTGCGTGCTGCTGGGTCCCCGCAACAGGCCCGGCCTTGGGGGCTTCGGGCCCGGGCACCAGAGCCGCCGAGCTTGGCCATTGGCCGCTTCCTCCCCCCGCGGCAGTGGGAGTTGCAGCAGCGGCTGCTCCCGAGTCCCGCTGCCCGGGGGGGAGAGAACAGCCGACGCCTGGCCCCGCAGGCCACCCCCCTACTCTCCCTACCGCCTGACTGAGTCCTGCCTGCACTGGGGCCAGGCCGGATTCTCACTCACCCCAGCCCCGCACTCCCCCTGCGTCTCCAGGGCCAACCTCCAGCACTTGTGGACGGAGGAGGAACGGTGAGCCTGGGGAAGAGGCAGGGATTCGGGGAGGGAGCCAATGGGGGAAGGAGGGGGCAGAGTCGGGGCGGGGGAGGGGGGCGGGCACTTCCAGGCTCCGGAGTATTTGCTTGTTTGTCCAGTGTCCTGAGCTAACATTGGTCGGGACGCGGGACAAACAAGGAAATATCAGGACAGTCCCGATAAAATCGGGATGTCTGGTCACCCTAGATCAGATAGTAAAGATTTTTTTTTAAAAAATCAAAATTACTTTTCACCTTTTATGCTGTTTGTTCACTTGTTCACTTTTTGCATTTCTCTCTGTCTGTTTTATGCTTGCACAATTCTATTGTGTCTGACAATGCTTACTCTATAAAAAGCACAGGTTTTCAGTGGGATTTTTTCAAATCATGAAAATTTCTCTCTTCATAGTAGCTTTTGTGAACCTCCTTGCTATTCCACTCTTAGCTTTCTCACTTAAGAATTGTATGTGCTTTCGTACTCTTCAGATTATTATTTAGAGGAATTTCTTATGTTGATTAAATCATGGCTATCGTAAACCTAAGTATTAAACTTGATTATCATTTGTGTCCTGAGTTTGGTTCTTCTTTTCCAAGATGGCAAGGGTACTTGTCAGGATCACAGGAGCCTGGCCTACAGTTTGGGACTTAGAATTCCTACCTGCATATAGAGAACTGTGGCCCCTCTCTATTGTTTTATGTGGCTAAAGGTTGTACTGTAGGAGAACCGAATAGCCTTTTTTTTTTTTTTAAACAGACTAACACCTGTGACAGTGAAAAAACCATACTGACAGTGTCATTGGAGCTTACTAGTGATGGTAGATGTCAATGTCATAGTGCTCCTGATCTTCACTATGACCCTACCGCTGCTATTAAAAAATTCTGATGCTTGTCTCTTGCCCAAGCTGGGAGGCTGATTTCTTTTGCTGAAAGTTAGTGTAACTTTGGAAGAACTAGGATATATTCTCGTCCGGTCTCCTCACTGAGGGTAAGGGCCCAGACAGAATGCAGATGAATGCATGACTGAACAGAAGGTATTGACAGGAAGGCTTTGGCCTCCATGACCATGAGATGCTGTTCCAGGAAGGAGGACTGCTGGGGAGAGATGGGGCCCATCTGAACAAGAGGAACAACAGCATCTTTGGACACCAACTCACAACTTAATGAGGAAGGCTTTCAACGTGATTCAAAGGAGGCAGGTGACAAAAACCTAAAGGGATGTATAAAGAGAGGCAACTATAACAGAGAGCTCTGTGTTGTGGTGGAAAGGGAGGGACACAAAATTAAAAGAGAGTCACAGGAGCAACAAGAGGGAAAACAGTGGTAGGATCTGCTCAACATGTTAGGTGTCGTTGCATTTGTGTAAAGAGCATGGGGAATAAACAGGAAGAACTGGAAATTTTACTACATCAACTACATTATGCCTTAACTGGCATCATTAAGACTTGGTGGAATAAATGTCATGACTGGAGTATAGGTTTGCAGGGGGATAGCTTGCAAGGAAGGATTGGCAGGGGAAAAAAGGAAACCAAACCAATTTTCTCTTTTCCAAAGTTACAGGACACAAAATTAGGGCTTATAAAGAGACTCTCTTTGCAACCTCAACCTTAATCATAATTTAAAACCTGTTACACCAGTGAACTGTATGATAGTTAAGATTTAGTGCAGGGGCAGGCAAAATTTTTGGCCTGAGGGCCACATCGGGTTTCCAAAATTGAATGGAGGGCCAGTTAGAGGAGGCTGTGCCTCCCCAAACAGCCAGGCGTGGCCCAGCCCCCAACCCCTATCCAACCCCCCTTTTTCTTGCCCCCTGGCAGCCCCCACCGAGACTCCTACCCCATCCAATCCCCCCTGTTCCCTGTCCCCTGATGCCCCCCCCCCGGGACTCCTGCCCCATCCACCACCCCCTGCTCCCTGTCCCCTGACCGCCCCCAGGCTCCCCGTCCCTGACTGTCCCCCACCACCCAATCCAACACCCCCCCTCCTTCCTGACTGTCCCCCCGGGACTCCCACCCCCATTCAACCACTCCTGTTCCCCGCCCTCTGACCGCCCTGACCCCTATCCACACCCCCACCTCCTGACCACCAACCTGAACTCCCCTGCCCTCTTACCACGCTGCCTGGAGCACCGGTGGCTGGCGGCGCTACAGCCATGCCACCCAGAGCACCGGGTAAGGCTGCAGCTCTACAGCTGTGCTGCCTGGCTGCCCAGAGCATTGTGCCGGAGGCGCAGTGAGCTGAGGCTGCGGGGGAGGGGGTACAGCAGGGAAGAGGCTGGGGGCAAGCCTCCCGGGCCAGAAGCTCAGGGGCCAGGCTGAAGGGTTCAGCAGGCTGGATGTGGCCCACGGGCCGTAGTTTGCCCACCTCTGATTTAGTGTCTTACTTTGAGATAAATACATTTTCAACCAATTAGTTACTAACATTTTGAACGGCAAACAGAATTGTTGACAGTCCAAATTAATTTCTTATATTAAGAATGGATATATTCTTATATATGGAAAATTACAATAGGATCAAAGGAGCAACAAAAGGGAAAACACTGTGGCAATCTGCTCAATATCTCTGATGTCTATACAAATGCAAGGAGTATGGGGAATAAACAGAAAAAACTATAATTCTTAATACGCAAACAAAATTATGTCTCAATTGGCATACTGAGACTTGGTGGGATAATCCCAGAACTGGAACATTGGTTTACAGGAAGATAACTTGCTCAGGAAGGATAGGCAGGGAAAAAAAGGAAGAGGTGTTGGTGTTGCACAGTATATCAAGAATACATACACTTGTTCTGGGGTCCAGAAGGAGGTGAGAGGCAGATCAGTTGAAAGATAGAAGATAGAAGCGGGGAAATGGAGGACCACATCATGGTAGGGGTCTACTAGGACCCCCAAATCAGGAGGAGGAGGAGGAGGAGTCATTTCTAGCACAACAGAAATATCCAATACACAACACCTGGTAGTATGGGGAACTTTAACTACCTAGATATCTGTTGGAAAAGTAATACAGCAAAACACAAAATGCACAATACGTCCTTGGAATGTGTTGGGGACAACTTTTTGTTTCAAGTATCAGGGGGTAGCCGTGTTAGTCTGTATCTACAAAAACCTCAAAGATAGCTGGGAGTGCTGGTAGCATAGGGTCTGAGGAGAGAGTCCAAATAGCCAGATAATCCAGAGACAAACACCTACAAGATCTTTATCAAGCATTCGTAAAACTAAAATACCCACCTGGGGAAGTGAGGAAACAGATTGACAGAGCAAGACGGGTACCCAGAAATCACCTACTACAGGACAGGCCCAACAAGGACAATAACAGAACACCACTGGCCATCACATACAGCCCCCAGCTAAAACCCCTCCAGCGCATTATCCACGATCTACAACCTATCCTGGAAAATGATCCCTCACTCTCACAGACCTTGGGAGGCAGGCCAGTCCTCGCTTACAGACAACCCCCCAACCTGAAGCAAATACTCACTAGCAACTACACATCACACCACAGAAACACCAACCCAGGAACCTATCCCTGTAGCAAACCTCGTTGCCTACTCTGTCCCCATATCTACTCTGGCAACAGCATCAGAGGACCCAACCACATCAGCCACACCATCAGGGGCTCATTCACCTGCACATCCACTAATGTCATATATGCTATCATGTGCCAGCAATGCCCCTCTGCCATGTACATTGGCCAAACCGGACAGTCCCTCCGCAAAAGAATAAATGGACACAAATCAGACATGAGGAATGGTAACATACACAAGCCAGTAAGTGAACACTTCAATCTCCCTGGTCATTCTATTACAGATTTAAAAGTCACTATCATTGAACAAAAAAACTTTAGAAACAGACTTCAAAGAGAAACAGCAGAACTAAAATTCATTTGCAAATTCAACACCATTAATCTGGGCTTGAATAGGGACTGGGAGTGGCTGGCTCACTACAGAAGCAGCTTTTCCTCTCCTGGAATTGACACCTCCTCATCTATTATTGGGAGTGGACTACATCCACCCTGATTGAATTGGCCCTGTCAACACTGGTTCTCCACTTGTGAAGTAACTCCCTGCTCTCCATGTGTCAGTATATAATGCCTGCATCTGTAACTTTCACTCTATGCATCCGAAGAAGTGAGGTTTTTACTCACGAAAGCTCATGCCCAAATAAATCTGTTAGTCTTTAAGGTGCCACCAGACTCCTTGTTCTTTTTGTTTCAGAAGATGGAGGAAGTAACCAGTGGGACTTGATTCTGACTAACACTTAGAGGAGAGGAAAGTGATCAGGAACAGTCAGCATGGATTCACCAAGGGCAAGTCATGCCTGACTAACCTAATTGCCTTCTATGAGGAGATAACTGGGTCTGTGGATGAGGGGAAAGCAGTGGATGTATTATTCCTTGACTTTAGTAAAGCTTTTGATACGGTCTCCCACAGTATTCTTGCCAGCAAATTAAAGAAGTATGGGCTGGATGAATGGACTATAAAGTGGATAGAAAGCTGGCTAGATCATCGGGCTCAACGGGTAGTGATCAATGGCTCCATGTCTAGTTGGCAGCTGATATCAAGCGGAGTGCCCCAAGGGTCAGTCCTGGGGCTGGATTTGTTCAATATCTTCATTAATGATTTGGAGGATGGCGTGGACTGCACTCTCAGCAAGTTTGCAGATGACACTAAACTGGGAGGAGTGGTAGATACGCTGGAGAGTAGGGATAGGATACAGAGGGACCTAGACAAATTAGAGGATTGGGCCAAAAGAAACCTGGTGAGGTTCAACAAGGACAAGTGCAGAGTCCTGCACTTAGGACGGAAGAATCCCATTCACTGTTACAGACTAGGGACCAAATGGCTAGGCAGCAGTTCTGCAGAAAAGGACCTAGGGGTTACAGTGCACGAGAAGCTGGATATGAGTCAACAGTGTACCCTTGTTGCCAAGAAGGCTAACGGCATTTTGGGCTGTATAAGTAGGGGCATTGCCAGCAGATCAAGGGACGTGATCATTCCCCTCTATTCGACATTGGTGGGGCCTCATCTGGAGTATTGTGTCGTTTTGGGCCCCACACTACAAGAAGGATGTGGAAAAATTGGAAAAAGTCCAGCAGAGGGCAACAAAAATGATTAGGGGGCTGGAGCACATGACCTCTGAAGAGAGGCTGAGGGAACTGGGATTGTTTGGTCTGCAGAAGAGAAGAATGAGGTGGGATTTGATAGCTGCTTTCAACTACCTAAAAGGGGGTTCCAAAGAGGATGGATCTAGACTGTTCTCAGTGGTACCAGATGACAGAACAAGGAGTAATGGTCTCAAGTTGCAGTGGTGGAGGTTTAGGTTGGATAGTAGGAAAAACTTTTTCACTAGGAGGGTGGTGAAACACTGGAATGGGTTACCTAGGGAGGTGGTGGAATCTCCTTCATTAGGGGTTTTTAAGGTCAGGCTTGACAAAGCCCTGGCTGGGATGATTTAGTTGGGAATTGGTGCTACTTTGAGCAGGGGATTGGACTAGATGACCTCCTGAGGTCCCTTCCAACCCTGATATTCTATGATTCTATGAACAGGAATCAATTGGTTGCAAATCTAAAGGTTGAAGGTAAATTGGATGAAAGTGATCATGAAATGATAGATTTCATGATTCTAAAGAAAGGAAGAAGTGAGAGCTAAGTGAGAGTAAGGACAAAGGACTTCAAAAAAGCATACATTAATAACTCAGAGAATTGGTATGTATGGGCCCACAGGAAGAAAATCAGAGGGAAAAGGGAGTCCAGGAGAGCTGGCAGTTCTCAAAAGACCACATAAAAGGCACAACAGCAAACTATTCCAATGTGAAGGAAAGAAAGAACAGTAAGAGGCCAATACAGCTTCATCAGGAGCTCTTTAATGACATGAAAAATCAAAAAGGAATCCTACAAAAAGTGGTAACATGGACAAATACTATAAGACATGGGACGAAATTGTCCCATTCAACTTGGCACTGGTAAGGTCGCAGTTGGAGTACTGTGTCAGGTTCTGTTCTCCACACCTTAAGAAAGATGTGGACAAATTGGAGAGAGTCCAAAGGAGAGCAACAAAAATGATTAAAGTTTCAGAAAAATCATACTCATGAAGACAGATTTTAAAAAATGGGCAAGGTTAATCTTGAGAAAACAAGACTGGCGGGGGACCTGATAAATCTTCATATATGTTAAGGGCTGTTATAAAAAGGATAGAGATCAATTGCTTTCCATGGCCTCTGAAGGTAGAACAAGTAGTAATTGACTTAATCTGCAACAAGGGAGATTTTGATTAGATATTAGGAAACACTTTTAAACTATAAGGATAGTTAAGCACTGGAATAGACTTCCATGGGAGGTTGTGGAATCCCCATCACTGGGTTTTTAAAAACAGGTGTCATGGCTGGTCTAGGTATATATGGTCTTGCATCAGTGTGTGGGGGATGAACTAGATGACCCCTTGAGGCCCCCTTCCTGCCGTACATTTATATGATAAGCAGTAATAAAGAGGTCTCATGACCCCATGTCTCCTATGACCCAGTCTAGGTTACCTGCTGACACCACCAAGCTTCTCACTTGGAAATTTTACCTTGAGGCACCTCCCTCTGCTCCATTGTGACAAGGATCCCATCCCCTGGAGTGGTGATCTCAGGATAGGTATTGTACTTATTCTTCAAAAGCTGCTGCAGAAACCCCCATTCAGCACTGCTACAGACTTATTTAACAAACTTTTAATTTATTATCTACAATCAAAACCTATGAATGAACTTTAGAACTGATCATCTGGAAGTGTCCACTTTTCTTATCAAGCCCTGGAAACTCATATCTAGGCCTGGCAGAATTCTTTTTTGTAATTTCAACAGTTAATATCTATTTTTATTTAAGATTTTTTTAATTTTATGTTTAACAATTTTAATTTTTACATTTGCAGGAAATTAAGGAGGTGTAGGGTTGGGGGTAGGATTAGGGCAGCACTGACAGGAGAGTTGCAGGGGGGTCCTTGCTCAGCCAAGGGGCCCAAAACATCAAGATGCAAGGCATGGGGGAGACTGCAGTCCTGGCCCTGCAGAACAGAGATCCCTGACCAGCACTGCAAGGAGGAAGATGAGCCCCTAGCCAGAGGGGAAGCTACCCCACTGCTGAGCAGTCCCCGCTCAGGGATGGCTTCCACACTCCTGGCTGGTGAGTGCATGAGGTGGGCTCCCTGCATGGCCAATGGCTGGATGAAACTGGATCCCTCCAGGTATAAGGTGTGGAGAAGGCAGCAGTCCTGGCAGGGCAGAGAAGAGACCCTAAGCTAGTACTGCAAGGAGGAGGACAAGCCCCCGGCCCCAAAGGAGGCCAGCCCACTGCTGAATGGTTCCTGCCTGGAGATGGCTCCCACGCTCGCAGCTGGTGAGTGAGAGATTGGGTAGTTGACAGCGGAGGTGCAGAGGGCTCTCTGTGCTGTTGCAGAGTCAGACACCTGATCCCTGCAGATGCAAGGTGTGGGGGCTGCACTCCCACCCACTGTTACTGACGGATATTTTCCATCAATTTCAGTGTGTCACCTGAAATCAACATTTATTGACATCTATTGATTTAAATCCAATCCTGACAAGCCTACTCATTTCACACCCAAGTCTGTGCTTTCTTTTCATAAACCATGGAGTTTGATGTTCTCCCAATATGGTCTCACCACTACCCTCTGGGCAGCCCCAACCTCTCTTCTCCTTCATAGACCAGTCTCTGGAGTCTGGAGAGACCTTTCCCGGCAACTTCAGCCCACCTGGACAAAAACGCCTCTAGCTGGAAAGTCTCCTCACTCCCTCCTCCACTGTTCTCCTACAACTGCTAATGTTTGAACGGACATTCTGTGCTGGCTCCTAGAAACCCAATGGACCTGCATAAACTCCTTAGGTTTCAAACCACTACCTCACTTCTACCCACATATTTTACCTCCCACATTCCTCATATCTAAAATAAGATAAAGGCAACAATACCCTAATGTTCTACACAAGAGGGCATCAGCTATTCAAGGCAATACACTACAGTACAGATGGAGCCCTATAAGTTATGGGTTAGAAGAAGTATACGCATCAGTATTATCAATTATATCAAACTTTTTTCAAACAGTTCATTCCACAGGTTTGGAATTCCACAGGTCTCTTCAAGTAATTCATTTGCTCAGGTTTAAAGGACCAGCACAGGCATGGAAGAGGACAAATGAGAAGAATGAATATACATAAAAGAACACAGGGCAAGAGAAAAGCACCTAATATGGGCTGGGACAAAGGCTCCCAAAGCTGATTTTTTTTTAATTATAAAAATTATTTCCAATTGTTTGTAAATGATAAAAGCTAGGGTACCACTCTCATTTTTCTTGTTAAAAGGGGGAGGGGGAGGAATGTAAAAATTAACATTTCTAGGCTATGGTCCAGGCTGATTAAAATACCATCTATCCTGGCTATTAGTGCCATAACAATACCAACCCTCCAGCCTATTAGTGCTAGGGTGATTAAAATACCAGTCCAGCCTACAAGAGCCAGGGTGATTAGAGTACCAGCCATCCCAAGCTATTACTGCCAGTACTGTTAACATCATTCACAAGTCTAACCTGTGACACTATTGAATAACACATTGTTTCCATGTTCTTTTGAATTCTGATCAATTTGAGAACTGTATTCTAACTGGAATATGTTGCGTTCTCATTCATTAGTTTTTTCAGATATTGAGAAAGAAGTCATAGTATTTCAAATGTTTGGGAAATCACAGAAAAGCAATATTGTAATACAGTCACTCGCAGTCTTAACTTACAAAATGGGTAGAAGACATAATGACAATGGATTGTCTAATGAGAAATCCAAGCAGGGAAATTAAGACTATGGAGTGTAGTTCCCTGATCACAATTTATTCATCCCTTTAGCTAAGAAACAAAGGCTGGCTCTGTCACTCCATGGCACAGAGCCTGGTTGGAGCTATGTAGCCAGCCTGACTCCATAGATACAGAGCATTAGATTTATTAACCACCTGGACACACTGCAAACCCCACCTCTTCCTACAGGCAGTTCGGAAGAAGGGGATTTGAAGGAAAGGATTAGACAATGAGTTTTGAAATTCAGGGAGTTTACTTTTCATATTGTTGGTCCTGGCAGTCTATTAAGTTCACTGATTGTGTAATGAGATTTTAATTTTTTGTATGACATTGCTGTAAAGCACCCAGAGTTTAGGACTGGTGCTTAAACAAACATCGTTAAATACAGTGACTACAGAAATAGTCGTGTCCTGCAGGGAGTTACCACCTCTTCAGGGACGGCGACAGTGTTGCTCAACAGCCAACTTTTCAACTGCTCTTCAACAAAGCAGAGTCTGTGGTTCCACCCCTAGGCTTCTGAGATTATATTGGTGGGGAGGAGATACTATAGGAGCAAATGTGCATCTCTGACTCTTCAAAAGGATGCTCTGTGGATAAATAATGGAGACCTTAAAAGGGCCACACTCCTCTCCCAAACATTGACAGATCTGAAAACACAGTTGTCAGCCAGACGAGGTATCAGGGCCAGTCAGGGTTTATTTACACTGAAAAATTAAACTGTGTGAGAAAAAAATCCTGAGGCGTCATGGTAACTAACACCATGTTGAACATGACAGCACTCAGGGTAAGTGGGGATGGCCTAGGGTTACCCATGACCCACTGACAATGTTAAACATGGCAATCTATGCTAAGTGCAAAGTCGTTTTAACTTCATGTTAATTGTCATGACCCCATAAAAACAACTGGGTATAGAAGAAGAGCTAAAAACACCACTTGTGACAATCTCCACACCCCTCCACCCCACAACAGATACAATTTGTGTCTGAGTGGTTAATATTTCAAGGACCTGGCTTCTGCCCCTCTCTCCCCCTTACAGCTGTTCTGTGAGTACCCAGCACTGCCACTGTGCTGGAAAGAGACAGGGATAGGATGCACACATAGGCTCAAGGAGGGAGTGATTTCTCAATTACACCGGCTCTCTGTCTCCAGTAGGTAGCTCTGCACCACTCATCTACACAGTGGTCAGAGTACTCAGCATCCTTTCCACATCAAGCCTGACCTGTTGACGGCTGGTCAGACCTTTGTGGAGCTGGTTTATTTAGGAGTAAGTGGCTTACGTACCCATTACTCCCAAACATGACAGAATGTATCCATAAAACACTGCATTGCAGTGGTGGGAGTTTTGCTGGCTTCCATGTTCAAAAGCATCTGGGCCACTTTACACCTCCAAAGCCCATATGGCAGTAGGAAAAGGAATTAGCCCTGCACTGTAGTTGTAGCATAGAGAAGTGGCCTTCAGCCTCTCTCCCAAAAAAAAAAAAAAATCCCTGTGGCTTGGAAGACAGCAGCTGCAGGAGGCAGCTCCTCCAGAAATGAAACTCCTGGTAGAAGCAGCCACCCAGAGCCTCTTAGATTGCTGGGGAGGAGATATAATGGACCACCTGACATGGACCAGGTACGTGTGTTGCAGGCCACCCAGAATCTTCCCAGAAGACATCAAGAGTAAGGGGATGTCCTGGTGCTTATTGCTAGCAAAGGGATGCTGGGGTCCCAGAAGAGGAGTTTGAAATTGGGAAGGAGTTGCTGAGCGTGGGTTGTGGGGAGACAGCATATTATTCCAATTCATATGTCTGAATATCATCTGAATCTGAACATTCAATTTAGTCCTCTCTAACAAATGCTTTTCAATTTTTCCATCTTGTAAACTACTTATACTACCATTATTTTGGTGGAGGGGATTTCCTTTTGTTAGTCATTACTTTTTAAGCAGAGGCGCCAACTTCCTGAGTTCCTGGGGGGTGCTCGACCTCCGCTCTGTTCCAGGCCCACCCCCCCTCCATCCCTTCCCACAAGTCCCACCCTGCCTTTTCCTGACTCTGCTCTTCCCACTCCCCCTCATTGCCTCTTGCACACTACTGAACAGCTGATCACCAGCGGGCAGGAGCCTGCTGTTGGGTGGGAGGGATCGGGGGAGGGGAAGGAGCTGATCCACGGGCTGCCGGTGGGTGCTGAGCACCCACTATTTTTTTCCGCATGGGTACTCCAGCCCCGGATCACCCCTGGAGTCAGCACCTATGTCTTTAAGCCCACCATTATGTAGTAAACTGAGCCCACAAATAACTCCTTGGGGCATTCTGCACCAAAAAATTAAAAATGCTGCACCAAAAAAAAATTTTTTTTGCACAGAATATTTTTAAATTTTGCACATTTTATTTGTCAAAATAACACTACATAATCACGCCAGTTTCAATTATTTTGGTAATTTATTTCAAAATACCTGTCAGCAAGTATGTTTGTAACAATAGACAGACAGACACAAAAATTCCCCCAGGAGTAGAGAGTTAAAGAACCCACTGTGACAACGCAGTTCCTGTTTCTCTACCCCCTTTTGCTAGGGGGCCAGATACTCCCCCAGCTGCGCCCCGCCCCCTCAGCCCAGATACCCTCCTCCCCTTCCCCCCCCCCGAGCTAAATTCCCTCTAAGCTGCACAGCCACATGGTCACATAGCAGGCTATAAAGGGCTATAAAGGCGTGCAGCCACAGAGGCCTGGTGGGGCTTCTGCCCTGGCCCCAGAGCTGCTGCCGGCAGGGAGAAGCGCCTCTCCCCCAGAGTTGTTGTCGGTGGGGAGAGGGCTGGGGAGAGTCCTCTGGCCCCAGCCCCTGGGTAGCCTGCACCCCAAACTCATCCTCGGCCTCACCCCAGAGCCCACACCACCAGCTGGAGCCCTCACCCCCCTGCACCCTAAACCCAACCCTCTGCCACAGCCCTGAGCCTCCTCCAACACCGCAAACCCTTCATCCCCAGCCCCACCCCAGAGCCTGCACCCCCCAGCCAGAGCCCTCACCCCCTACATCCCAACCCTCTGCCCCAGTCCTGAGCCCCCACACACACTCCGAACCCCTCAGCCCCACCTCCGCCACACATCACCTCCATATTGGTGCACATAACAAAATTCATTCCATGCATGGATATAAAAAAATAGAAGGAACATTGCCCCAGAGCACTGCCACGAGGCCTCCTCTTGCCCAGATACCCACACCCTTTCCCCCCCCAGAGCCCGGCCGTGGCCCCCCAGCCCAAACACCCACCCCCTTCACTCCCAAGAGCCCAGGGATCCAGAGGGAGAAACAGCCTGATGCTGGATCCTAAGCTTGCACGGTGTTTCCTGCGCACCGCCCTCTCCTTCCTTCAGGGCATGCTAGGAACTGCAGCTGCCAGGAACCTTCTAGCTCCCTCTCCCTCTCGCTCTCCCCAGCAGTGTCTTCTATGTGCGAGCTGGGCTCTGCCAGGTCCAATAGCCCCTAGTGGCAGCCAGCAACACTGCAGCCCATTACTGTTGGGGAAAAGAAATTCTGCACGCATGTTAATTTCTGCAAAATTCTGCATTGCGCAGTGGTGCAGAATTCCCCCAGGAGTATATGTTCTCCTCTGCCTGAGAGGATAGATCCTGCCCCATTCCTACTTCCTCAGAAACACCCCAAAGCCCTGCCCCTCCACGCCAAGCATGCTGCAATAGCAAGTGAGAGGGACAGAGTGTGTCTCTCTCACACACACGCATGACTGCCAATCCGCCCCCCAGCAGTGATTTACGTTTCTACTGGCTGCGCCAGTTGCCTGAACCGATCTGCCTGCGCTGCCAGGGAGGGGCACGTGACCACTCTTGTAGCTTCCCTTTGCTCCCCATAAGAAGTCATTTTTCTGCGGGGAAGCAAAGAAATCTGTGTGGGGGAACAGGAATTCTGCGCACGTGCAGTGATGCAGAATTCCCCCAGGAGTAACAAATGATGATGGTCAATCTATTGCAAGAGCGGCGAGCCCACAGATTGTTAGCTGCTGCAGCTCTGGTATTACAAGTGACTAGAAGCTGAATGCCTGTGCTGTCACAAAGGTGCAGCAGTTGGGCCAAATAATCCACCATTCATGCAGTCTCCTTCATACAACTAATAAAACTGTTGCATGAAAATTAGCTGTAAAGTAAGTGTGATGATTGGCTGAGTTACCTCTGATATCACAATGATCTAGGACTTTTGGCATGGCATAGATCAGAGGTGGGCAAACTATTGGCCACAGGCCACATCCGGCCCACAGGACCGTCCTGCCTGGCCCTTGAGCTCCCGGCCAGGGAGGCTAGCCCCTGGCCCCTGCCCTGCTGTCCCCCCTCCCCTGCAGCCCGAGCTCACCATGCTGCCAGTGCTCTGGGCGGTGGGGCTGCGAGCTCCTGCCGGGCAGCGCAGCTGAGAGAGCCACCAGCCTGCCCCAGTGCTCTAGACTGTGTGGCAGCATGGCTGGCTCCAGCCGGGCGGCACAGCTGCCAGTCCTGATGCTCTGAGTGTCATGGTAAGGGGGCGGGGAGCGGGGGCAGGGGGGTGGATAGGGGGCAGGGAGTCCCGGAGGGCAGTCAGGGGACAGGGGACAGGGAACAGGGGGCAGTTGGATTGGGCGGAGGTTCTGTGGGGGGGCAGTCAGGGGATGGGGAACAGGGAGGAGTTGGATAGGCGGGGGAGTCCCAGGGGGGCTGTCAGGGGGCAGGGGAATGGATAGGGGTTGGGGCAGTCAGGGGACAGGTAGCAAGTGGGGTTGGATAGGGGGTGGGGTCCTGGGGGGGGACAGTTAGGAGTGGGAGGTACTGAGAGGGGGCGGTCAAGGGACAAGGAGTGGGGGGGGGTTGGATGGATTGGGGGTTCTGAGGGGGGCAGTAAGGGGGTGGGAAGTGGGAGGGGATGGATAGGGAGCAGGGGCCAGGCTGTTTGGGGAGGCACAGCCTTCCCTACCTGGTCCTCCATACAGTTTCGGAACCCCAATGTGGCCCTCGGGCCAAAAAGTTTGCCCACCCATGGCATAGATACATGTCTTACTACAGCTGAAAGCCTGGTGTAATTCAGAAAATCAAAATGGCTGAGAACTTAAAAACTGGACAGTGACAGACAATGAATTCCAGTAATGACTGAATCTGGTGATATTCTAAACAAAAAGAGCTGCCAACCATGCTTGTAGCTGTTCCCATTGTTCTAGTATTTTCTAGCAGAGGCTAGGCTCTGTGCAAAAGACTAAGTGTTGCTCTCTTCTTGATAATCATCTTGCTCTCTGTTGCATATTTTATCTCTTCTGTGCAGCCGTGTAAATGTTTTGGCAAATACATGACTTATCAGTCACAATGAAGACAATCTTGATTGTGTCTTTTTACCCTCCCTTGGTCTTCTTGAGAGAGATTTTCTGATACTTTTACCTGCTCATAGATTTTCATGCTATTCAGGCTCTATCTACTAATTGACAATCTTATCTTTTCTTTTTTCCCCTCCTGACTTCCGTAGTAGTTATGCAGTCTTCAAACAACTAAATAGCCAGATCACCCTCCTCCTGAGGGAAAATCAGCTGAAACGGGCCCATGATGATCCCCTAAAGGCATTCTTTCCTGATTGTTTTAGAGGGGGTGGAGAGAGAACAGGATTTCTTTCCTCCACTCTCTAACCTGGACTGAGCCGCAGAACCCACTTGTGATGCAGACAAACCTGGGATGCAGCTGCTACATCATCTTTTCCTCCTGTTGACTTCATTCCTATTCTGCCAGTCAGCTCTGATTGTGTTATTGTAGCCATGTTGGTTCCAAGATATTCGAGACAAAGTGGGCAAGGTAAAATCTTTTATTGGACCAGCTTCTGTTGGTGAGAAGGAAAGCTTGTCTCTTTCACCAACAGAAGTTGGTCCAATAAAACATTATCTAGCCCACCTTGTCTCTCAGGTCAGCTCTGAAATATGTACCAAAAAATCAGGAGAGTTTCTCTGCATACATAATGAAGGTATGCAAGGGAGGTCTTGTCAGGCTGGGTTGGTTTTTTCTTGCTCTCTTTCAAATAATTGTTTGGCAAAAGCTAAAGCGCGCACACACACACACACACACACACATAATAGAGGGAAGAAATTTTACATAGTCACTTTACACCAATATGAAGAGTTTCTCCTCTTCCATTGTAAAAGGACAGTTTCATTTATCAGCAAATGCAACTTTCCTTCAGGGGTTAAGATCGAGGGACAAAAATCTGTTCTCAAGATACAGCAGAATAAATCTAATCTTAGTAACACCACTGACTTGCAGCTGAGCTGCTCTGAATTTACACCGGTGTAAGTGAGAGTAGAATTTGGCTAGTGACCTGTAGCCAGATTTCTAAAACTCAAGGATATTAGATAGAAATCAAAGGGAATTGATGGCACTCAAAATCTTGCAGGATTATGCCCAAAACTCATTCACATAGGGCCTGATTCTCATTTCACTTATACCAGTTTTACACTGGTATAACTTCACTGGCATCAAGGTAGTTACTCTGGTTTACACCAGGTTGCATAAGAGCAAAATTAGGTCCATAAGAGACCAAAAGATGGATGCTATTTTCTTAGAAATAGGTACAGTGAAACAATATTTCTTTATTAGGCAGATTAACAGTGCCAAACTCCGTGGAAACAGTCTTTTTAGAAATTTTAGGGTCCAAAGCATGTGATATAAATTAGGCAATTATCTTTTTTTTCCTTTAAAACAAGAAGATATAGAGGATAAAAGGCACATTTCTAGGGAGAAAGAGGAAGTGTCTGAAGAACTTATTATGACATGGTGCTTGGACATTGTCTCTTTCCTTTACCTCTATTTTAATTTTCAAACCACCCTTGGGGAAAAAGTGAGCTCTGTTCTATCCAGAGGGGTAACATGAGATTTGGAAAGTTCCGTGTAACGGAAAGCAGGGGATGTGTGAAGGATAGGCCTGAGGTACCCAGAGCTGGACATTGAAAATCCCCAATGTTTCTTCCAGGTAGAGCTAGTCAAAAATGATAAGTATGCTTGTAGTACTTTCTGAATTCGTGTTTTCAACAATTTTCACACAAAAAATTCAAAATGTAAAAGAAAAAATATTTTTTAAAACCTAAGATGAACAATTTTTTTTCTCTCCTCACTCCCTAGTCTTCCTCTTTCTCCACTGTCTCAATTTTTTTCCTTTTCTGCCACTGAAAAAAGTGAAGAAGAATGAGAGAAAGAGACAGAAGAAAAGAAGAAGGGGGGAAAAAAGACCAAAGGAAAAAACCCAAAAATGTTTTGGTTTTCCAGATTTTTGTCTTTTTCACTGAAAAAAAATCTGAAAAATTAATCCCCCTAAATTTTCAACTTTGAATAAAAGCCCATTTTTACAAAAAACTTTGCAGTTTTTTTTTTTTGGACCAGCTCTACTTCCAAGAAGCAATAGTGCTCATTTGGGAGGCAGAATGATTTTGTAGTAGAGTTCCACAGGCTATTCCTGACCTAGTGGTAAAAACCGCAGAAGATGCCAAAACCTTATCCATACTAGGGCTCAAACCAGTGCTAACATAGTTCTCAACCTGTAGCACCAGTGAGAATATTTTTCTACATTTCCCTGGTGTAGGACTATCACAAAGTGTGCTCCCCCACACACTGCATCTAGGGTTGCCAACTTTCTGATTGCAGAAAACCAAACACCCCTACCCCACCACCTGTCCCACCCCTTTTTGAGGCCCCACCCCTTCTCCAAGGCCCCACCCCCACTCACTCCATCCCCTTTCCCTCCAGTCGCTCACTCACTCTCCCCCACCCTCGCTTATTTTCACCAGGCTGGGCAGGGGCTTGGGGTTCGGGCTCCAGGGTGGGGCCAGAAATGAGGTGTTCAGGGTGTGTGGGGGGGGCTCCAGGCTGGGGCAGGGATTTGGACTGCAGGGGGGTGCAGGCTCTGGTGTGGGGCTGGGGATTCAGAGTGCAGGAGGGAGTGCGGGCTCTGGGAGGGAGATTGGGTGCAGGAAGGGGTTCCAACCTGGGGCAGGGTGTTGGGGTGCAGGAGTGGGTTCAGGTGGCACTTACACCATGCAGCTTCTGAAAGTGACCGGCATTTCCCTCCGGCTCCTAGGCAAAGGCACAGCCAGGCAGCTTTGCGCGCAGCCCTCATCCGCAGACGCTGTCCCTGCAGCTCGTATTGGCCGCGGTTCCTGGCCAATGAGAGTTGCGGATCCAGCGCTCAGGGTGAGGACAGTACGCGTAGCCCCCGTGGCCGTACCTCCACCTAGGAGCCAGAGGGAAATGCCAGCCATGGGAGCCACACGGAGCCAGGGCAGGCAGGGAGCCTGCCTTAACCCCACTGTGGCGCCGACTGGACTTTTAACGGCCTGGTCAGCGGTGCTGAACTGGAGCCACCAGGACCCCTTTTCAACTGGGTGTTCCGGTCAAAAACCAGATGCCTGGCAACCCTACCTGCATCTCACTTTGCAAGCAATCCTCATACGCTCCTAAGTTCACTACAGTATGCTTTATTTATGTCTTGTACAGTTTCATGTCCCTACAATATAAGACTTTCCCTAGGCTTCACCCTACTCCCTAGTACAGGATGAACTGGGGAAGGGGTCTTCCCTGTCTGAGGCCAAGTCTAGATCACTCAGGGGTGTGAAAAATCCACACTCTTGAGTCATGTAGTTATACTGCCCTAACCCCCCATGTAAACAGCATTATGTTGACAGAGGAAACTCTCCCATAGGTGGTAGTAGAGTCTAAACTAAAGCGCTACAGCAGCTCAGCTGCACCGGTGCAGTTGCACCCCTGTACGTGAAGACAACTCCTGAAATCCTGGATTTCTTTGCCCTTCCTGTCTCCCTTTTAACTTTCCCCCACTGACGACCTAAATTCCCATGTTAACTGGTTAATCATCCAGTCCTTAACCAATTATCTCCCAATTTAGCCCATGTGGTGAAGCTTACAAAGTGCACAGAGTTGTGAGTCAGACTTAGGCTGCTCCCACCCTGTCACAAGGCCATATTTAGTGATCCACTATGACCCCCAGATCCCTTTTTGCAGTACTCCTTCCTAGGAAATCATTTCCCATTTTGTATGTGTTCAACTGACTGTTCTTTCCTAAGTAAAGTACTTTGCATTTGTCCTTACTGAATTTCATCCTATTTACTTCAGACCATTTCTCCAGTTTGTCCAGATTATTTTGAAATATAATTCTATCCTTCAAAGCACTTGCAACCCCTCCCAGTTTGGTATCATCTGCAAACTTTATAAGTATCAGAGAGGTAGCCATGTTAGTCTGAATCTGTAAAAAGTAACACAGGGTCCTGTGGCACCTTCAAGACTAACAGAAGTACTGGGAGCATAAACTTTCGTGGATAAGAACCTCACTTCTTCAGATGCAAGTAATGGAAAACTCCAGAGGCAGGTATAAATCAGTGTGGAGATAACGAGGTTAGTTCAATCAGGGAGGGTGAGGTGCTCTGCTAGCAGTTGAAGTGTGAACACCAAGGGAGGAGAAACTGCTTCTGTAGTTGGATAGCCATTCACAGTCTTTGTTTAATCCTGATCTGATGGTGTCAAATTTGCAAATCAACTGGAGCTCAGCAGTTTCTCTTTGGAGTCTGGTCCTGAAGTTTTTTTGCTGTAAGATGGCTACCTTTACATCTGCTATTGTGTGGCCAGGGAGGTTGAAGTGTTCTCCTACAGGTTTTTGTATATTGCCATTCCTGATATCTGACTTGTGTCCATTTATCCTCTTGCGTATCCAGTTTGGCCAATGTACGTAGCAGAGGGGCATTGCTTGCATATATAACATTGCTGGACGTGCAGGTGAATGAGCCGGTGATGTTGTAGCTGATCTGGTTAGGTCCTATGATGGTGTTGCTGGTGTAGATATGTGGGCAGAGTTGGCATCGAGGTTTGTTGCATGGGTTGGTTCCTGAGTTAGAGTTGTTATGGTGCGGTGCGTGGTTGCTGGTGAGAATATGCTTAAGGTTGGCAGGTTGTCTGTGGGCGAGGACTGGCCTGCCTCCCAAGGTCTGTGAAAGTGAGGGATCATTGTCCAGGATGGGTTGTAGATCACTGATGATGCGTTGGAGAGGTTTAAGCTGAGGACTGTAGGTGATGGCCAGTGGAGTTCTGTTGGTTTCTTTTTTGGGCCTGTCTTGTAGCAGGAGGTTTCTGGGTACACGTCTGACTCTGTTGATTTGTTTCTTTATTTCCTTGTGTAGGTATCATAGTTTTGAGAATGCTTGGTGAAGATCTTGTAGGTGTTGGTCTCTGTCTGAGGGGTTGGAGCAGATGCGATTGTACCTCAGTGCTTGGCTGTAGACGATGGATCGTGTGGTGTGACCGGGGTGGAAGCTGGAGGCATGAAGGGTAGGCGTAGCGGTCGGTGGGTTTTCGGTACAGGGTGGTGTTAATGTGGCCATCGCTTATTTGTACCGTGGTGTCTAGGAAGTGGACCTCCCGTGTAGATTGGTCCAGGCTGAGGTTGATGGTGGGGTGGAAGCTGTTGAAATCATGGTGGAATTCTTCCAGGGTCTCCTTCCCATGGGTCCAGATGATGAAGATGTCATCAATATAGCATAGGTAGAGAAGGGGCATGAGTGGACGAGAGCTGAGGAAGCGTTGTTCCAGGTCAGCCATAAAAATGTTGGCATATTGTGGGGCCATGCGGGTGCCCATAGTGGTGCCACTGGTCTGGAGGTATATATTGTCACCAAATTTGAAATAATTGTGCGTGAGTATAAAGTCACAGAGCTCAGCAATAAGTTGCGCTGTGCGAGCAGCGGCAGCCAACAGGGCGGCTAACAGGGGAGTTTGAGAGGGAGTTCTCATTGGAGGAGAAGGTACCTGTATTTGCATCTGTCCTGTGTGTTCTTGGGTGTTCTTGTGTGTTTGTTTGTAGGGGCCGGCAGGGGCTGGGTGCTGGGACGGACGCCGAGCCCTGAGCAGGGGGCGGGGCTTGGCTGATCAAGGGGCCCATAAAAGCGGCCGCCCAGCCAGGCAGCGGTACAGCTGCGAGCAGCGGCAGCCAACAGGGCGGCTAACAGGGGAGTTTGAGAGGGAGTTCTCATTGGAGGAGAAGGTACCTGTATTTGCATCTGTCCTGTGTGTTCTTGGGTGTTCTTGTGTGTTTGTTTGTAGGGGCCGGCAGGGGCTGGGTGCTGGGACGGACGCCGAGCCCTGAGCAGGGGGCGGGGCTTGGCTGATCAAGGGGCCCATAAAAGCGGCCGCCCAGCCAGGCAGCGGCAGCCAACAGCGCGGCTAACAGGGGAGTTTGAGAGGGAGTTTGCAGGGGGAGGTAAAGGGGGAGGTAGGAGGGCGGGGTGTGTCGTGTGCTCTGTGTCCCCAGGTGCTGTGGGCAGAGACTGCAGCAGCCATGAGCCAAGAAGCAGCAGCAGACAGAATGCAGATGGCTGCATGTGGAAGCTGTGGTATGTATATAGTCCTAGCAGGAGACCCGGAACAAAGGTATGTGTGTATGAAGTGTCGCCTTATAGTGTTACTGGAGGAAAAGATTAAGGGGCTGGAGATGCAGGTAGAGACCCTGGTGGAGTTTAGGCGGGGCTTTGAGCAGCTGATGGAGGATGGGCAAGGCGGGGCTGAAGGGGAAGGCTCTAGGGTGCAGGAGGAGGCAGTAGTAGATGACAGCGAGAGGGGAATGGAAGGAGGAGATCCAGGGAAGTGGAAGCATGTGACTGTGAGAAGTAGGCCAAGGAAAAGGAGGGCCAGTGAGGGGGGAATAGAACTCAGGAATAGGTTTGAGTGTTTGGATAACGAGGTAGAGGGGCAGCAGGTGGTGACTGAAGGTGGGAGGGTGAGGAAGAAGAGAAGAGCTGCTAGTCCGAGAGAGAGGGGGGAGGAGTTGATGGAGACAGCACCAATTATGGGCCACCAGAGGATACAGGAAGGCATAAGGGGGAGCATAAGGGAAGATAGGAGCAAACACAGGTCAGGACTAGAGGGATCGGAGACTAGATTACTAGATCGCACTGTTGCCAGGCGACGGCAGGTGTATGTAATTGGAGACTCTTTACTGAGGAGATTGGACAGGCCTGTGACCAGGGCGGACCCGGAGAACAGAAGGGTGTGCTGTCTACCGGGTGCAAAGATACGCGATGTGGACCTGCGGTTGAAAAGGATCCTAAAAGGAGCAGGTAAGAACCCCTGGATAATCCTTCATGTAGGAACGAATGACACGGCTAGGTTCTCGTTAGAGAGAATCAAGGGAGATTATGCCAGGCTGGGGAAGACTCTCAAGGAGATAGAGGCTCAGGTTATCTTTAGTGGGATTCTGCCTGTTCCGAGGGAAGGGCAGCAAAGGGCTGATAGGATTGTGAGGATAAATAGTTGGCTAAGGGAGTGGTGCTATAAGGAGGGCTTTGGGATGTATGGCCACTGGGAGGCTTTCGGGGACAGACACCTGTTCTCGCGGGATGGGCTTCACCTGAGTAGGGAAGGAAATAGACTTCTGGGAGGGAGGCTGGCTCATCTTATCAAAAGAGCTTTAAACTAGGAAGTTTGGGGAGATGGTTGGGAGATGCACAGTTAATCTCCATGCCAGTTTCCGGTATTGAAAAGCTGAGTGTAATAAGAGGAGACATAGCCGGGGAGATGAGATTGGACATAGGAGGGACAGGGGGGACGAACACAAAGAGGCCCGCAACATACAGTGCTAGTAATGGGAGACAGGCTAAACGACATACATTAGGCTGTTTGTACACCAATGCGAGAAGCCTAGGTAATAAAATGGAGGAATTGGAGCTCTTGGTCCGAGAATTGAAACCGGATATCGTAGGAATAACTGAAACGTGGTGGAATGGCGGTCACGACTGGAACGCAGGTATGGAGGGGTATGCGCTGTTTAGGAAAGACCGGGATAAAGGTAAAGGTGGGGGGGTGGCATTGTATGTCAATAGTGAAATAAGCTGTAAAGAAATAATAGTGGATGGAATAGATAACACAGAGTCCGTCTGGGCGATACTCAAGCTGGGTAAAAGTACTACTAGAGCCTCTCCGGGGATAGTGCTTGGGGTGTGCTATAGACCGCCGGGATCGACCCAGGATATGGATAAGGAATTGTTTAATGTATTAAGGGAGGTAAATACTAATAGAAACTGTGTAATTATGGGGGACTTTAACTTCCCGGATATAGATTGGGGAACAAACGCTAGTAGCAATAATAGGGCTCAGATGTTCCTAGATGTGCTTGCGGATCAATTCCTTTATCAAGTGGTAGCTGAGCCGACGAGGGGGGAGGCCATTTTAGATTTGATTCTGGTAAGTAGTGAGGACCTTGTTGAGGAAGTGGTAGTGGGGGACAACTTGGGCTCCAGTGATCATGAGCTAATTCGCTTTAAACTAAATGGAAAGAGTACCAGAATTAAGTCAAAGACTAGGGTTTATAATTTTAAAAAGGCCAATTTTAACAAATTAAGGGGACTGGTAAGGGAAGTGGATTGGGCAAACGTATTAAGGGACCTAAAGGCAGAAGAAGCCTGGGATTACTTTAAGTTAAAGATGCAAGAGCTGTCAGAGGCCTGTATCCCCAAAAAGGGAAAAAGATTACTAAGCAAGAGACTTAGACCGAGCTGGATGAGCGACCGGCTGAAAGGGGCGATTAGGAAAAAACAGAAAGCGTACAAAGAGTGGAAGAGGGGAGGGATCAGTAAGGAAACTTACCTTAGTGAAGTCAGAGAATGTAGAGATAGAGTGAGAAAGGCCAAAGGCCGGGAAGAGTTGGACTTAGCGAGGGGAATTAAAAGTAATAGTAAGAGGTTTTACAGCCATATAAATAGGAAGAAAGCAAAGAAAGAAGAAGTGGGACCGCTGAAGACTATAGCCGGAGAGGAGATTAAAGATAATCTAGGCATGGCGCAATATCTCAATGAATATTTTGCATCGGTGTTTAATGAGGCCAATGAAGGTATTAGGGATACTAGCACCGTTACAGAGGGGCATACGGGATGGGGGATTACCGCATCCGAGGTAGAAACAAAACTAGAACGCCTTAATGGGACTAAGTCGGGTGGACCGGACGATCTTCATCCGAGAATATTGAAGGAATTGGCGCGGGAAATAGCAGGCCCATTAGCGACTATATTTAATGAATCTGTAAACTCGGGGGTAGTCCCGTTAGACTGGAGAATAGCCAATGTGGTTCCTATTTTCAAGAAAGGGAAAAAAAGTGACCCGGGTAACTATAGGCCTGTTAGTTTAACATCAGTAGTGTGCAAGGTGCTGGAGAAGATTCTGAAAGAGAAACTAGTTGAGGACCTTGAAGTTAATGGCAAATGCGATAAATTACAGCATGGTTTTACGAAGGGCAGATCGTGCCAAACGAATCTGATCTCCTTCTTTGAGAAAGTAACGGACTTATTAGATAAGGGAAATGCGGTGGACCTAATATACCTGGATTTCAGTAAAGCGTTTGATACAGTACCCCATGAGGAACTATTGGTTAAAATGAAAAACATGGGGATCGATATGAAAATCCAGAGGTGGATAGGGAATTGGTTAATGGGGAGAATGAAGCGGGTCGTATTAAAGGGTGAATTGTCGGGTTGGAGGGAGGTTACTAGTGGAGTGCCTCAAGGTTCGGTTTTGGGACCCATCTTATTTAATCTATTTATAACTGACCTCGGGACCGATTGCAAGAGTGGGCTGATAAAGTTTGCGGATGATACGAAGGTGGGAGGAGTTGCAAACTCGGAGGAGGATAGGGATACTCTGCAGGGAGACTTGAATGAGCTTGTGAATTGGAGTATCAGAAATAGGATGAAATTTAATAGTAAAAAGTGTAAGGTGATGCACTTGGGGACGAATAATAACAATTTTAGTTACAAGATGGGGACGCATTGGTTAGAAGTAATGGAAGAGGAGAAGGGCCTAAGGGTCCTTGTGGACCGCAGGATGACTATGAGTCGGCAATGTGACGTGGCGGTGAAAAAAGCCAATGCGGTCTTGGGATGTATTAGGCGAGGTATATCTAGTAGAGATAGGGAGGTCCTGCTTCCGTTGTATAAGGCGCTGGTGAGACCTCATTTGGAGTACTGTGTGCAGTTCTGGTCTCCAATGTTTAAAAAAGATGAACTCAAACTGGAACGGGTGCAGAGAAGGGCGACTAAGATGATCAGAGGAATGGAAAACCTGTCGTATGAAAAGAGATTAGAGGAGCTTGGGTTGTTTAGTCTGACAAAGCGAAGGCTGAGGGGGGATATGATTGCTATCTTTAAATATATCAGAGGGGTTAATACGAGGGAGGGAGAGGAATTATTCCAGTTTAGTACTAATGTGGACACGAGAACGAATGGATACAAACTGGCCGGGGGGAAGTTTAGGCTTGAAATTAGACGAAGGTTTCTGACCATCAGAGGGGTGAAATATTGGAACGGCCTTCCGAGGGAAACGGTGGGGGCGACGGACCTGTCTGGTTTTAAGATTAAGTTGGATAAGTTTATGGAGGGAATGGTTTAATGATAAAACATAGTAGCCAAGGAAAACCAAGCAATGGTACATGAACAGCATAATGGCCAACAAGGGTCAGGCTAGAGACTCTTGCCTATATGCTCGGGGTATTACTGATCGCCATATTTGGGGTCGGGAAGGAATTTTCCTCCAGGGTAGATTGGCTGAGCCTCTGGAGGTTTTTCGCCTTCCTCCGCAGCATGGGGCAGGGATCACTAGCAGGAGGGTCTCAGCCGATTGAAGTCACTAAAACACAGGATTGGGGACTTCAACGGTAGAGTCCAGGGAAGGGTCTTGCGGCCTGCAGCATGCAGGGGGTCAGACCAGATGATCATAATGGTCCCTTCTGACCTTAAGGTCTATGAGTCTATGAGTCTATAAGAATCATCAGGGATACTATTCCTGACAGCTTGTATTCCATCTGTGTGTGGGATGTTTGTGTAGAGAGCCTCTATATCCATGGTGGCTAGGATGGTGTTTTCTGGGAGGTCACCAATGCATTGTTTCAGAGTAGCAGCCGTGTTAGTCTGTATCCGCAAAAAGAAGAACAGGAGTACTTGTGGCACCTTAGAGACTAACAAATTTATTAGAGCATAAGCTTTCGTGGACTACAGCCCACTTCTTCGGATGCATTGTAGTTTTCTCAGGAAATCTGTGGTGTCACTAAGATAGCTGGGAGTGCTGGTGGCGTATGTAGGGAGTCCACATATCCAGACAGTCCTTCAGTGAGAGTGCCAATGCCCAAGATGATGGGGCGTCCAGGATTTCCAGGTTTGTGGATCTTAGGTAGTAGATAGAATAACCCCGGTCGGGACTCTAAGGGTATGTTGATTTGTTCCTGTGCAGATGCTGCAGTTTCTTAGTGTATTCCTCAGTGGGATCTGAGGAAAGTGGCCTGTAGAATTTGGTATTGGAGAGTTGCCCGGCAGCCTCCTTCTGATTGTCAGACCTGTTCATGATGACAACAGCACCTCCTTTATCAGCTTCTTTGATGATAATGTCAGGGTGGTTTCTGAGGCTGTGGATGGCATTGTGTTCTGCACGACTTAGGTTATGAGGCAAGCGATGTTGTTTTTCCACAATTTCTGCCTGTGCACGTCGGCGGAAGCATTCTATGTATAGGTCCAGACTATTTCGACCCTCAGGAGGAGTCCATGTGGAGGAGTTCTTCCTGTGTTGTTGGTGGGAGGGTATCTGTGTATCAGTGCGCTGTTCAGTTTTATCCTGAAAGTATTCTAAACTTTATAAGTGTACTCTCTGTGCCACTATCTAAATCATTGATTAAGATATTGAACAGAAACAGACCCAAAACTGATCCCTGCAGGATCCCAATCGATATGAGTCAACAGAGTAACTGTTGCAAAAAGAAAAAAGCAAACATCATTCTGGGATGTATTAGCAGGAGTTGTAAGCAAGACACAAGAAGTAATTCTTCCACTATTCCACACTGATTAGGCCTCAACTGGAGTATTGTGTCCAGTTCTGGGTGCTACATTTCAGTGAAGATGTGGACAAACTGGAGAAAGTCCGGAGAAGAACAACAAAAATTATTAAAAGTCTAGAAAACGTGACCTTTGAAGGAAAATTGAAAAACCTGGGTTTGTTTAGTCTGGAGAAGAAAAGACTGGGGGAGGCATGATAACAGTTTTCAAGTACATAAATGGCTGCTACAAGGAGGAAGGAGAAAAAATTGTTCTCCTTACCTCTGAGATTAGGACAAGAAGCAATAGGTTTAAATTGCAGCAGGAGCAGTTTATGTTGGACATTAGGAAAAACTTCCTGATTGTCAGGGTAGTTAAGCAATGGAATAAATTGCCTAGGGAGGTTGTGGAATCTCCATTGTTAGAGATTTTTAAGAACCGGTTAGACAAACATCTGTCAGGGGTGGTACTTAGTCCTGTCATGAGAGCAGGGGATTGGACCTCTTGAGGTCCCTTCCAGTCCTATGATTCTATGATTTGCAGCAAGAAAAGGCCATAGCATCCTAAATTCCCTCTAAATGGTGCAGGCAGCCACGCAGCAGCCTATTAAGGAGAGATGCCTCTCCCCGCTGGCCCTAGCCCAGCCCTGGACCTGCCCTGGCCGGGGGGAGAAGCACCCCTCCCCCGGCCTCAACCCTAGGGTTACCATATCTAATAAATAAAAAAAGAGGACCCTCCACGGGCTCTGGTCCCGCCCATTTCCCCACCCCACCCCAGCCCCGCCCCAACTCCGCCCCTTCCTCGCCCTAACCCCGCCCCTCCTCCCTCCCACTCCCAGCCATGGGGAAAGGGCTGCCCCAGCGCTACCGGCTTCAGGGTTTGCCGGGCAGCCCCCAGACCCTGCGCCCCCGGCCGGCGCTTCCCCAGCGCAGCTGGAGCCCGGGAGGGGAAGCGCGCAGCTGGGGGTGCAGGGTCTGGAGGCTGCCCGGCAAACCGTGAAGCTGGTAGCGCTCGGGCTTTGGGCAGCCCCTATGCCTCCGGACCCTGCGCCCCCAGCCGGGCACTTCCCCGCCCGGGCTCCGGCGGCGCAGGGTCCGGAGGCATGGGGGCTGCCCGAAGCCGGTAGCACTCGGGCAGCCCGGCTCTTAAACAGAGCCAAAGAGTCGGGGAGGGGCAGAGCCGCCATTTTCCCGGACATGTTTGGCTTTTTGGCAATTCCCCAAAAAAGAGGACGTATGGTAACCCTACTCAACTCAGCCCTGGCCCTGCTGCGGCTGGGGGAGAGGCGGCCCTCCCACCAGCCCAGCTGCTGCTGCAGGGAGAGAGAGAGCTGGGGGGAGTCCTCTCTCCCCACAGCAGCAGCCTACAATTCAAACCCCTCATTCCTGGCCCCACCCCAGAGCCCACAGCCAGAGCCCTCACCCCCCCCCCGCACCCCAACCCTCTGCCCCAGCCCTGAGCACCTTCCTGCACCCTGAACCCCTCATCCCTGACCCCACCCCAGAGCCCTCACCCCTCACCCACTGCACCCCAACCCTCTGCCCCAGCCCTGAGCCCCTCATCCCTGGCCCCACCCCAAAGCCCACACCCCCAACCAGAGCCCTCACCCTCCCACACTTCAAACCCCTAGGTCCCACCCCCGCCACATTAATTTTGTTATGTGCACCAATATGGAGGTGATGTGTTGCTTTTGTGGTTTTCTGTCACAAGTGATCTGAGATTATGGCTCCAAATTCTGCTGTATAGATTTCATCCACAAGAGGTCTCTCTAGCATCACATAGCTGGCTGAAATGTTTTGGGTTTGCTGGAGTTTACTGCGATAACACTGTCTTTCTTAATGAAAGCACAGATGGATTGAGAGTACTGTAATTTGGTTTTGGCAAAACCTCAGTCACAATGCTTTCTGTGATGTTGAATAAGGCCAAACTTTTCAAACTTGGGTTCCCAAAGATAGGCACCTAAATATGTGGCTTGGTTTTCAGAAGCTCTCTCAGCTCCCAGTGGGTGAACTCTACTCGGGTTGGATTGGAAGCAAAGCTAGTATAGAGAAGGCAGTGGTGGCTGCTAGTGTTTTCTGCACTGTTGTCTAGTCCTGATCTGAGCTGGTTTAGATGACAGATTGCTTAAAACACAGCATCTGCTGAGCTTTGTCTACAACTTGTATTCTGAAAAGTTACATATATATATATATATATATATATATATATATATATATATATATATATATATATATATATATACACACACACACACACACACACACACACACACGTAAATATGTACATGACTGGTGTTATAGAGTTAAAAGTATACAAATAAACTAACAAAAATAAAAATAGACATTTATTGTATTATTGGTTTTGTACCGTTTTCACTTGAGTTATTTTATTGATAATTCAGCCAATTGCCCTGTTTCTCCCTAGGCCTCATCCAGGTTGAATCTTTGCCACATCCCCAACAAACAATCAAGTACCCTTTAACAAATGCAACCCAACTTCATACTGGGTGGTGTCACGGCATTCCTGGGGTAATCAATCTGCATCTCAGCTTCATTTTCCAGCAGGGACTGGCCTATGTGTTACTAAACCATGTTTTGAGCTATATTTTGATAGGTACCCAGAAGCCTTCAGGCATAGGCATCCTTCAGATAGAAATTATTATTATAAATAATGGTCCTAGATAAATACCCTGTGCAGTATTCAGCAACATGAACGGACAAAGCAGGTGGCAGCACACCAGCCTCGCGGTTGGTTTTGGCCAACTATGTATTTCAAATGTTGCCACAAATATTTTTTGACTTTGTAAACGTTATATAAGACAATTACATTTCACATTAATCATCAACACAGAGAAAAACTGCCAGGAGAGGACTGACTTGGTGCTACAGTTAGAAAAAATATGTAGGCTAATTCCCACAAAGTGTGGTGCATTCTGGCTCTGAGCAAACAAAGCACATGTTTTAACTTTAAGCACCTCAATAGTCTCACTGATTTCAACTGAAGCACATACATAAGTGCCATGCTGAATTAGGGCCAGAGTGCTCAGCACCTTGCAGGATTGAGATCCCAATCCCCTCACCTACCCCAGCCCACAGACTGCTCGTTTTGATGCTGCCTTTTGTGGCAATCTGAAAACCTGATTACTCAACCTCCTCTGCTGCTGGTGCCACTGTACACTGAAGCAACAGGTCAAGGAGCATGTTTGGGCCCCAAGCCTACAATGAGCCTCATATAGGTAGACTCTTGTGCCTGCACTGTCCTGGTGAAGTCACTGAAGGTCTGCCTGCATAGAGTTCATTGCAAGATCAGGGCCTTGTTGCAGGGTTGCTGGGACAATTTATATAGTGGGGGTGCTGAGAGCCATTGAACCAAACTGTAAATCCTTTATGTGATGGAAACCACTTCATGCCATAGGGTGTGGCAGCACCCCCAGCACCTCTAGTTCCAGCACCTATGCCTTGGTTACAATCTTCACACAGCAACCTGAGGCAAAATAATTTCACTCTTGAAGGTCAAAACCACTTTTGCAGCTGCAGAATGATTTTAGCTTACATAGTGCCTTTCCTGACAAAGTATTCTGAGGTACTTACAGCCACTAAAACTTCATGAGTTGCTTTTGTATATGCCACTGTGGAACTCAAAGAAAAATAGTCACATAGATAAGGATGCTGACCTAATCAGTTAATTAACTAATGTTCTTACAGGGCTCTCTGAGCTCCTCAGATAGAAGCAAGGTTCAACATAAGTGCAAAGTAATATTATCAAGTCTTCTTGTCGTGTCCTCATACTGCTTCCCACCACATCCATGCACATGCGATGGCCCAGTAATTGCACTCTGTCAGGTCACTGGGAGAGGATTCATGCTCAAGCAGCTGGCATTGCAGGAGATGCTTTATATTATCAAGTGAAGCTGATGAACTTGCTAGAATATTATTATACCTCAATATGATACCTCAGTAACATAACACATTAGTGTACTCTACTGCGCAAAGCACAGAATATGTATTTGCATGTAACTAGATATAAAAGCTTATGCCTTAGCATTGGAAACCCACAGGAAAATGTGAAGTAGCTTTGTAAGGAACTGATCAGAAGAAAAAAAATGTTATCCTGCCAGCAGACCGTGAGTGAAGGGAATAAATTTACAGACCAAAGACCTGAACTAAAAGAAATTATTTGAACTACATTGTGATGCTAAAGCAGAAAATACATCATGCTTTTGGATAGTATCCAACATTGCAAAACTACTGTAAGGTGTGCCAGGAGTCATGTTTGTAGCCTCTACAGAGGAGTTCATAAGGAGAAAGTTTACCTAAAGGAAATAATATTCTAAGAATCTGGAGTAATATTTTGTACTTGGTCATGCACTAAGTTATAAATTATATGAAATGTTAACTTGATTTATAGCAATAATGTGTCTTAACATGACACCAATTTTTTGTTTTGAATATAGTGAGGCAAGAAAGAAAATATTTTTCAGTACCACTTAAACTATTTTGCTTTTTTAAAAACAGAAAATGGTAACTGACCCTTAACTATAACAGAGCTATTGAAAAGAGATAGAGACCAATATTTTCTAAAATAGGTCCATAAAGTCAGGCTCTTAAATCGCTATTTCAGTGGTTCCCAAACTAGGGGCGTCACTTGTTCAGGGAAAGCCCCTGGCAGGCCGGGCCAGTTTGTTTACCTGCCGGGTCCATAGGTTTGACCAATCGCAGTTCCCACTGGCCGCAGTTCACCGCTCCAGGCCAATGTGGGCTGCAGGAAGCGGCAGCCAGCATGTCCCTTGGCCCACGCCACTTCCTGCGGCTCCCACTGGCCTAGAACGGCGAACCGCGGCCACTGGGAGCTGCGATTGGCCGAACCTGCTGACGCGGCAGGTAAACAAACCAGCCCAGCCCACCAGGGGCTCTCTCTGAACAAGTGGCATCCCTAGTTTGGGAACCACTGCTCTATTTGGACACCTGCCTGGTTTTTAAAAGTGCTCAGCAATGAGCAACTCCCACTGAAGTGAGAGGGAGATGAGCGTTCAGCACTTTGGAAAAATCTAGTCACTGATTTAAGATTTTGAGTATGGACTAAGAACCCTAATAACTTTAGGCACCCATTTTTGAAAAACCTTTGCCATAATGCAAAAAAAAACAAAAAAACAAAATCCACATGTAGCTATAAGCTGCAATGTAAGAAAAAAGGATGAAAAGTACTTTCATAGATAGGAGAGAGGGCACATCGATCAGCTGATAACCATCTATTATCAAGCACGTTATTTTTACAAAGGTTTTTTTTTTTTAATTTACTTTGACATTTGGGGACTTCTTTTATTTCATCTTTGATCATGTATGCATGGTACAAGAGATTCTATGGTAATGGGAGAATTACTAGGGTTACCATACGTCCTCTTTTTCCCCGGACATGTCCGGCTTTTCGGCAATCAAACCCCCGTCCGGGGGGAATTGCCAAAAAGCCGAACATGTCTGGGAAAATGCCGGCCAGGCACTTCCCCTCCCGCGGCGGCTTTGCTCCTCCCCTGACTCTTCGGCTCTGTTTAAGAGCCGAGCTGCCCGAGCGCTATGGGCTTCAGGCAGCCCCCTTGCCTCCGGACCCCAGCCGCCGGCCGGGCACTTCCCCTCCCGGGCTTCAGCAGTGCAGGGTCCGGAGGCATGGGGGCTGCCCGAAGCCGGTAGCGCTGGGGCAGCTCGGCTCTTAAACAGAGCCGAAGAGTCAGGGGAGGAGCAGAGCCTCTGGCCGCAGCGGCTCTGCTCCTCCCTGACTCTTCGGCTCTGTTTAAGAGCCAAGCGCTACGGGCTTCGGGCAGCCCCCATGCCTCCGGACCCTGCGCTGCCGGAGCCCGGGAGGGGAAGTGCCCGGCCGGGAGCGCAGGGTCCGGAGGCAAGGGGGTTGCCCGAAGCCTGAGCGCTACCGGCTTCACGGTTTGCTGGGCAGCCTCCAGACCCTGCGCCCCCGGCTGGGCGCTTCCCCTCCCGGGCTCCAGCTGCGCTGGGGAAGCGCCGGCCGGGGGCGCAGGGTCTGGGGGCTGCCCGGCAAACCGTGAAGCCGGTAGCGCTCGGGCAGCCCTTTTCGCGTGGCTGGGAGTGGGAGGGAGGAGGGGGCGGAGTTAGGGCAGGGTTGGGGCGGAGTTGGGGTGGGAAATGGGCGGGGCCAGGGCCCGTGGAGGGTCCTCTTTTTTTATTTGTTAGATATGGTAACCCTAAGAATTACACTTGCCAGAGTCAATTCACAAAAGCATACGTACATTCCTTTCCCTGTTTTCTGCATGCACAGAATGAGTCTAGGACACAGACACGCCGCTGCTGCTACTGTTCTTTTGGGGCTCTAAAGCTTTTTTTTCCAATCAACTCATCAACTGCTTATTGGGAGCTCCTCTTTTGTAACTTATAGGAAGGAATTCCTTAAATATCTACCTCATCTACTGTTACGTCTGTTGCTCTCTGATTGCTCAATGATATATTTTTCCTACTTTATACATAGGACTGTAATGCTAAATAAAAGAATTCCCTCATTACAGTTACTGTATTTTTTATCAAGAAGAGCCCATATATTATAATCCATAGGCCAAATTCGGTTCCATAGAACAAATTCAGCCCCTGCCTCTCTGTCTGGGATGGGTCCCCTGGCTACAGAACCTGTGCAGTTCCACTGCACAAGGGGGTGGAACATGCAGGGCATGCATGCTGTCTCTGCCCTGTGGGATGTTCATGTGGGCTATTGGTGTGGTGGGGTAGAAAGGACAGGGAAAGGACCTGGGCAAGTACAGAAGTTCCTTTACTTTGTGGATGCTCCAGTTCTTCCTCCTCTCCATGGTTAGCCCCACAAAGACTATTTCATCCATTAGACTGAAGTACCTCCAGAGTGGCTTTTTAGCTGCTCTGTGGCCTGAAGTATAGAATTTCTTTCCACCCCAACATGGACATACCCAATGGATAGCACGGAGGCCCTGAAGCTGACCTTAATTTTCATTGGTATAAATTCAAATTCTGTTGACATTAATGGGGTGCAAATTACAGCAGAATTTGGCTCATTATGTGTTTGGTTTGCTGGCTACATAGCAGTAATTAATAAACCAATATATAAATATGTGCATATTAACATTTATGCTAATTAGAAGACACACTGAAATTAAAATCATGTATCCTCTTATAGTCTGATTCTTCATGTAGCCACAACTCTCAAAGATAAAGTAGGGCTTGGTTTGAAGAAGGAATGTCAGTCCTGGCTTAGAGGATCCACAGGACTTTCCTAACTAGGGCAATAGCTTAATTACAGAAATTTTCAGGAAAAGTCAGATTGGTTATGGTAAAAGGGGTATGTGTCAGAGCTAAAGACAGACATCAAACCCAAGTATTATTTTGTATCCAAAATATCCATTTTTAGTACAATCAAGAATTTAGAATTTCTAGTAGTGCTGCAGTAAACCATCCATCATATTGTATGAGTCTCTCTTGTTTTCTAAAGTAAATACTGTACATTCCAAAATACGATGCCTTATCAATCTCTTGTCATGTCTCAAGACTCCTCTGTATATTAAAAATGAGAGCTCTACAAAGTGTTGTTCAAAAGAAACAACAAACTTTTAAGTGCAGTAGTAGGACTCATTACTAGTTTGTATGTCTGTAATTTTGTTTGTAAACTATCTGGAACATTTTTGGTGCTGGTAAAATTCTTCTGCATATAAAGGAAAGCTAGTCTCGTGGTATGGCACAGTACTGAGTCTCCAAGGGTCTCTATACTTTGCTTGGCTTTGCCACAGACTGTGTGACGTTGGGCAAGTCACTTTGTGAGGATTTGAGAGACTTAAACCTGGGTCTGCAGTGCTTCCATGCCGCTACCAGATAAGCCTTGGCAGAGCCACAGTCAACACACCATACATCCTGGGAGACCGGTCACTGGCGGAAGTGCCACCCATGGTAGAGATGACTCCAGATTTCTGCTACTGACTCTGGCTCGACCCCTCAGGCCAGAATGCCTACAGCTTTAACCACTGTATCCGACCGCTCATGCCTTGGTTCCTGACGCACATACCCTGTGTTTCCCTTAGCTTCTCATCTGTATAGTGGAGATACTAATACTTCCTTTCTCTTTTGTCTATTTAGATTACTAATGTTTTGGGGTAGGGGTTGTCTCTTGCTATGTGTTTGTACAATTCTTAGTACAATGGGGCCCTGATCTCAGTTGGGGCTGCTAGCCACTAATGTAATTAATACACACAAAAATACCTTTGTTGTGAAGCAGTTAGGGTAGCTACACATACAACATACCTAACACAAAACCACAAAAGCAAGTAAATGACCACTACTACAACTACCATACATGATGCACCACAAACCTAAATCCAAAATGTTTTATTTTAAAAAAACTCCACATTGCACCAGATATATTCAGGAACTACCTCTCTCCCAATGTTTTGTAGACAGACAATGGTTTTTAAAAGAAATCATTCACCAATGGAAAGTAGGACTCCCTTGTCAAAGAAAAATTTCTACTGGAGCCCATTTTAAAAGACTTATGTAAAGAAACCCAACAAAAACTCCATTAGAAATTCAAAGGGCATAAAAGTGTAAACTTGCACCCCAAAGGATCTTCTTTTAAAGAAAATCGGGACTTTATACCCATTTTAGAAAAAATTCTATCTCTGGAGTCACAACCAGATACCTCCCTAACATAAATAAACAAGAACACATGGAACTTAGCCTCCTCCAAATGGAGTGTGATACTAAAAAAATTGGTAAAAGGTGGATTGTTTTGTTCATTTGTTTTCCTGAAATCACATCCATGGTAAACGTAGTCTTAATTATAACAATTTAAGGTAGGTCAAATTTTTGGCAAAAAAATCTCTGAGCTATGAACTATTTTTGGCAAACAATGCTATAAGAAAATGTGCACAGATAAATTTTATTTGGTAATTTCTAAACATCTGGACACCTGCTTCTCATTTACAATATTGGATTAAGTTCAGCTCATCCTCAAGGCAGGAAAAGAATAATCTGAATCCATCTGTAAGAAGCTGGATAAACAATAACTTATGCAAGAATGCAGAAATTCTCTTTCAACTAGAAGTAAGTAAAATGAGTCACTGGTAATTAGATTAGTGATAAAATGGTCTGGCTATCATTTCAGAATGTGAATGTAGACAACACATTTCAGCACCACGTGTAAGCAGGAAATCTGACTGAACTAATGGCAGCGTCCCAGTTAACAGGTGAACAAATACCATTTTCAAAATTCAGTGTGGAGAAGTTACTGCATCTACCTAGGTCATCACATTTTCTTGTGAAGCAAAGTACAAAATGGGGTGATTTTTTTATCCTTTAAATAAAAGATGTGAATATAACTCTAAGGTCCTGTTTAAGGAGATGGGACAACATATTTTCGGTCTCTAATATCTATGATTCTGTGGATATGCCATCCTGTACTGTACATGTTACTTAGCCATGATTTTCTCACAATGTAAAAGAGAACTATAACATGCGGGGCCAGACCCCACATTCCTTGTGCACCAATTAAATCAATAAAAAGCAACAGAGGGTCCTGTGGCACCTTTGAGACTAACAGAAGTACTGGGAGCATAAGCTTTCGTGGGTAAGAACCTCACTTCTTCAGATGCAAGTAATGGAAATCTCCAGAGGCAGGTATATATCAGTGTGGAGATAACGAGGTTAGTTCAGTCAGGGTGGGTGAGGTGCTCTGCTAGCAGTTGAGGTGTGAACACCAAGGGAGGAGAAACTGTTTCTGTAGTTGGATAGCCATTCACAGTCTTTGTTTAATCCTGATCTGATGGTGTCAAATTTGCAAATGAATTGGAGCTCAGCAGTTTCTCTTTGGAGTCTGGTCCTGAAGTTTTTTTGCTGTAAGATGGCTACCTTTACATCTGCTATAGGGTGGCCAGGGAGGTTGAAGTGTTCTCCCACAGGTTTTTGTATATTGCCATTCCTGATATCTGACTTGTGTCCATTTATCCTCTTGCGTAGTGACTGTCCAGTTTGGCCAATGTACATAGCAGAGGGGCATTGCTGGCATATGATGGCATATATAACATTGGTGGATGTGCAGGTGAATGAGCCGGTGATGTTGTAGCTGATCTGGTTAGGTCCAGTGATGGTGTTGCTGGTGTAGATATGTGGGCAGAGTTGGCATCGAGGTTTGTTGCATGGGTTGGTTCCTGAGTTAGAGTTGTTATGGTGCGGTGCGTGGTTGCTGGTGAGAATATGCTTAAAGTTGGCAGGTTGTCTGTGGGCGAGGACTGGCCTGCCTCCCAAGGTCTGTGAAAGTGAGGGATCATTGTCCAGGAAGGGTTGTAGATCACTGATGATGTGTTGGAGAGGTTTAAGCTGAGGACTGTAGGTGATGGCCAGTGGAGTTCTGTTGGTTTCTCTTCTGGGCCTGTCTTGTAGCAGGAGGCTTCTGGGTACACATCTGGCTCTGTTGATTTGTTTCTTTATTTCCTTGTGTGGGTATCATAGTTTTGAGAATGCTTGGTGAAGATCTTGTAGGTGTTGGTCTCTGTCTGAGGGGTTGGAGCAGATGCGATTGTACCTCAGTGCTTGGCTGTAGACGATGGATCGTGTGGTGTGACCGGGGTGGAAGCTGGAGGCATGAAGGTAGGCGTAGCGGTCGGTGGGTTTTCGGTATAGGGTGGTGTTAATGTGGCCATCGCTTATTTGTACCGTGGTGTCCAGGAAGTGGACCTCCCGTGTAGATTGGTCCAGATTGAGGTTGATGGCGGGGTGGAAGCTGTTGAAAGCATGGTGGAATTCTTCCAGGGTCTCCTTCCCATGGGTCCAGATGATGAAGATGTCATCAATATAGCGTAGGTAGAGAAGGGGCATGAGTGGACGAGAGCTGAGGAAGCGTTGTTCCAGGTCAGCCATAAAAATGTTGGCATATTGTGGGGCCATGCGGGTGCCCATAGCGGTGCCACTGGTCTGGAGGTATATATTGTCACCAAATTTGAAATAATTGTGCGTCAGGATAAAGTCACAGAGCTCAGCAATAAGTTGTGCTGTGTCATCATCAGGGATACTGTTCCTGACAGCTTGTATTCCATCTGTATGTGGGATGTTAGTGTAGAGAGCCTCTACATCCATGGTGGCTAGGATGGTGTTTTCTGGGAGGTCACCAATGCATTGTAGTTTTCTCAGGAAATCTGTGGTGTCACGGAGATAGCTGGGAGTGCTGGTGGCGTATGTAGGGAGTCCACATATCCAGACAGTCCTTCAGTGAGAGTGCCAATGCCCGAGATGATGGGGCGTCCAGGATTTCCAGGTTTGTGGATCTTAGGTAGTAGATAGAATAACCCCGGTCGGGGCTCTAAGGGTATGTTGATTTCCTCCATGCCTCCAGCTTCCACCCCGGTCACACCACACGATCCATCGTCTACAGCCAAGCACTGAGGTACAATCGCATCTGCTCCAACCCCTCAGACAGAGACCAACACCTACAAGATCTTCACCAAGCATTCTCAAAACTACGATACCCACACAAGGAAATAAAGAAACAAATCAACAGAGCCAGACGTGTACCCAGAAGCCTCCTGCTACAAGACAGGCCCAGAAGAGAAACCAACAGAACTCCACTGGCCATCACCTACAGTCCTCAGCTTAAACCTCTCCAACGCATCATCAGTGATCTACAACCCATCCTGGACAATGATCCCTCACTTTCACAGACCTTGGAAGGCAGGCCAGTCCTCGCCCACAGACAACCTGCCAACTTTAAGCATATTCTCACCAGCAACCACGCACCGCACCATAACAACTCTAACTCAGGAACCAACCCATGCAACAAACCTCGATGCCAACTCTGCCCACATATCTACACCAGCAACACCATCACTGGACCTAACCAGATCAGCTACAACATCACCGGCTCATTCACCTGCACATCCACCAATGTTATATATGCCATCATATGCCAGCAATGCCCCTCTGCTATGTACATTGGCCAAACTGGACAGTCACTACGCAAGAGGATAAATGGACACAAGTCAGATATCAGGAATGGCAATATACAAAAACCTGTAGGAGAACACTTCAACCTCCCTGGCCACCCTATAGCAGATGTAAAGGTAGCCATCTTACAGCAAAAAAACTTCAGGACCAGACTCCAAAGAGAAACTGCTGAGCTCCAATTCATTTGCAAATTTGACACCATCAGATCAGGATTAAACAAAGACTGTGAATGGCTATCCAACTACAGAAACAGTTTCTCCTCCCTTGGTGTTCACACCTCAACTGCTAGCAGAGCACCTCACCCACCCTGACTGAACTAACCTCGTTATCTCCACACTGATATATACCTGCCTCTGGAGATTTCCATTACTTGCATCTGAAGAAGTGAGGTTCTTACCCACGAAAGCTTATGCTCCCAGTACTTCTGTTAGTCTCAAAGGTGCCACAGGACCCTCTGTTGCTTTTTACAGATTCAGACTAACACGGCTACCCCTCTGATAATTAAATCAATGAGTGTTTTCGGCTGAACCAGGAATGCAGCAGAACCTTTGAAGTTCAGAAACTCATTACTTTGGTGTTGTAACAAAAGCATACATAGTTCCACTCATGGTGGCTCTATATAAACCACTGGAAGCAATGAGAATCCTACAGAAAGGTCAGGGAATGGAAGTGAATGGTAGGTCTTGGAATTTGATACCTAAATGTAAGTTACACTTATTCCCTATTTCACCAAGAAAGAAAATGGCCAGAAAGTAAGATGTTACAGATTTTCTCATTTAAGACTTCGATCCTAAGAATAGCAAACAGTTATTCTGCACCTCAAATAATATAACAGCTACAAACATACACTATGCCAGTATCACTAATTTACAGTTATATCACTGTACCTCAAATGGTATTTTTGTTCTAATGTAATAGAATTACCTCTCATTCCCCTTACAACAATAATGGAGTTGAGCAATCCATCAAACTCTTACTGGAGAATTTCACCATTGACTTCTACAACAATTTTAAAACAAATGAATACAATTTTAAATAAGCAGCTGTTGCAACATATCTGATCTCACTCTGAATATAGAGATATTACTTGGCAAGATATTCATTCTTTACATAACGAAATATGTGCCAACTTCCAATGGTGCATATTATTACTCCTGGGAGAATTCTGCATCACTAAACGTGGGCAAAATTCATGTCCCCCCGCAGATTTCTTTGCTTCCCCGCAGAAGAATGACTTCTGATGGGAAAGCAAAGGGAAACTACAAGAGCTGTCACATGCCCCTCCCTGGCAGCACGGGCAGGTCAGTTCGAGCACCTGGAGCAACCAGTAGAAACATAAATCAGCACTGCGGGGAGATAGGTAGTCATGTGTATGAGAGAGAGAGAGAGAGAGACACACAGACACTCTGTCCCTCTCACTTGCTATTGCGGCACGCTCAGTGTGGAGGGGCAGGGCTTCAGGGCATTTCTGAAGAGGCAGGAGTGGGGCAGGCTCTGTCCCCTCAGAGGGAGCAGAAAGTATACTCCTGGGGGAATTCTGCCCCACTGCACAATGCAGAATTTTGAAGAAATTAATGACAGGTTTCAGAGTAGCAGCTGTGTTAGTCTGTATCCGCAAAAAGAACAGGAGTACTTGTGGCACCTTAGAGACTAACAAATTTATTTGAGCACAAGCTTTCATGGGCTACAGCCCACTTCTTCAGATGCATAGAAGTGGGCTGTAGCCCACGAAAGCTTGTGCTCAAATAAATTTGTTAGTCTCTAAGGTGCCACAAGTACTCCTTGTTTTTTTTTAAAGAAATGAATGTGCGCATAAAACTTCCGTTCCCCCACAGTAATGGACTGCAATGCTGCTAGCTGCCACTCAGGGCCACTGGACCAGGCAGAGCCCAGCTCGCACATAGAAGACACTGCTGGGGGGAGGGAGAGGGAGCTAGAGGGTTTCTGGCAGCTGCAGTTCCCAACATGCTCTGAGGGAAGGAGAGGGCAGCGCACAAGAAACTCCATGCAAGCCTGATACCGAGCATCAGGCTGTTTCTCCCTCTGGATCCTGGGCTCTGCAGGGGGAAGTGGCAGGTGTTTGGGTGGGGGGGGACCCACAGCTGGGCTCTGGGCAGAAGGGTGTGGGTATCTGGGCTGGGAGGGTCCCGTGGCTGGGATCTGGGGAAGAGGAGGTTTGGGTGTATTGGCTGCGGGGGCCTGTGGTGGGGCTCGGGGGGGGGGGGGGAAGAGTGTTGCTGGGGAGGGAAAGGGGGCAAAGAAATGGGAAGTGGGTTGTCATAGGTGTTTCTTTAACTCTCTACTCCTGGGGGAATTTTTCTGTGTGTCCGTATTGTTATAGACATACTTACTGACAGGTATTTTGAAATAAATTACCAAAATTATTGAAAGTGGCATGATTATGTAGTGTTATTTTGACAAAATTTGAAGAATTTTAAAATATTCTGTGGGGAATTTTTAATTTTTTGGCACAGAATGCCCCCAGGAGTAGTATACGTTCACAAACACTTGTCCTGTTTATGCATTAAAAAACCCTGCAGTGCATATTGTCATTGAAATAAACAGGGGAAAAAAAACAGGAAACCAAATGCCAAAACTCTGTGCTAAAGCAATGTTTTGAGTCATACACAAAAGAACAAACATTTTGTGTTACTGTTGTGTCTCTAATTCACCATATTGTACAAATATAATACCACTGTAGAAATTAGTACAAAAAGTGCTAACTGCCTTGGCAGCTAAGCACACATATAAAATAATACAGTTAATCAAATGCTAAACAAAATGGAAATGGCTTCCTGAAGGCCACCATGAGGGCTAAGAACAGTAGTTTGTCTTGCACATCATATGATACATCCTGCAATACTGGACATAAAAGAGTAAGAAAGTGAAATACATAGTACCAGCACAACCTTAACAAACAGTTTCTTACCTGGATCAGGTGATTTTCTAACTTATCAATCTTGGTGTTCATTTCCTTTCTCATGAATGTATCAAAACACAGTGAGAAGCCAAATCCAATTTCTGACACATACAAGTTGGTAGGATAGTTTTCATAGACACATTCATTAGGATGAAACAAGCAAAATCTGCAACTGCTACTGGCTGACTGAAGACATTTCAAATTCTTTTTTTTTTTTTAGGATCTTTAGATATCATTGTTTCTACAGATATCTGCTCAACATGTCTCTACAGCTTCTTTATCTTGTATCAGCTGATAATAAAATGCATTCAATGTTTTGTTATTAATAAAAAAACTCCCTTACGTGGCACTTTACAAACATAGGGACAAATTCTGTTCATATGAGTTCTCCCATTGAAGTGAGCAATATGTGAGTACGAGGAGCAAAATAAGAGAAGGTCGTTAGGATAAGAGTTGGTTACTCACCTTGTGCAGTAACTGAGGTTCTTAGAGATGTGTCCCCCTGTGGGTGCTCCATTCTAGGTGACATGGCGTCCCAGAGCCATTGATCAGAAATCTTCGGGAACAGTGCCTGGTTGAGCCACTCATGCACAGCTGCTGTCCTGCGGCATTATTAGGGTGACCAGATGTCCCGATTTTATGGTATTTTTCTTATATAGGCTCCTATTACCCCCCAGCCCCTGTCCCAATTTTTCACACTTGCTGTCCGGTCACACTAGGCACTATTGAAGTCTGTTCAGTGCGCGCACGGCCCAACTCTTTCAGTTCCTTCTCTACCATAGATTACTCTTTTTTGAGCTCCAAAGTAGAGAGGAGGAGGGTGAGTAGTGGAGCACCCACATGGACACACATCTCGAAGAACCTTAGTTACTGCATAAGGTGAATAACCTTCTCTTCTCCTTCGAGTGCTGTCCCTGTGGGTGCTCCACTCACGCAGTACCCACTATGGTTGGGGCGACTTTAGAGTTATGTGCATGGTAGCAGCGCAGAGGACAGGAAGGCCTACTATGGCATCCGCCCTAGCGTCCTGTGTAATGGCATAGTGCTTGGCAAAGGTATGATCTGACACCCATGTGGCGGCTTTGCAAATATCCAGAATGGGTACATTGTGCATGAAGAGGGCCGGCTCCAGGCACCAGCCCTCCAAGCATGTGCTTGGGGCGGCACCTGGAGGGGGGCGGCACTCACCCAGGGACAGCGGGGCCGCGGCCGGGCTTACCGCCCTCCCCCGGCACTCCGGCCGGTTGGGGAGCGCAGGGCCGCAGCCGGGCTCGCCACCCTCCCCCCGGCGCTCTGGCCGGCCGGGGAGAGCGGGGCCACGGCCGGGCTCTCCGCCCTCCCCCCGGGGCTCTGGCCGGCCGGGGAGAGCGGGGCCACGGCCGGGCTCTCCGCCCTCCTCCCGATGCTCCAGCTGGCCGGGGAGAGCGGGGCTGCGGCTGGGCTCGGCGCCGTCCTCTGCTGCGCTACCCGCTGGGGGACAGGGAGCGGCAGGAGGCTTTTTTGCCTGGGGTGGCAAAAAAAAAAAGCCAGAGCTGGTCCTGTGCAGGAATGCCACGTTTGTTGATGTGGCTCGAGTAGACTGTGACTGGACACCAGTAGGGGGTTTTATGTTCTGGATTTGGTAGCATGATTGAATACAATCCGATATCCACTTGGAAAGTCACTGCTTGGATATAGCGGCACCGTTGGATCATTCGGTTGTGGAGACAAAGAGTCTAGGGGATTTACTAAATGGTTTTGTTCTATCTAAATAGAATGCTATTGCTCTTCTATCATCAAGGGTGTGTAATGCAGCCTCCTGTGGGGTTTTGTGGGGTTTAGGGTAGAACGTAGGGAGGTGTATCAGCTGGTTGATGTGAAAATTGAATGCCACCTTCGGGAGGAATTTAGGGTGAGGTCACATCGTGACCTTATCCTTAAAGAAGACTGTATAGGGAGGATTGGCCATCGGTGCATTTATTTCACTCACCCTTCTAGCCGATGTGATGGCAACTAGGAATGCTACTTTCATAGACACGTGTAGTAAAAAGCAGGTAGCTAGGGGTTCAAAGGGAAGCCTCATGAGTCCCCAGAGGACTAGGTTCAGATCCCGCATGGGAGGGGTACTTCAAGGTAAAAGGTCCTGAAGAAAGCGTTTGGTGGTTCGATGTGTAAACCCCGAGAATCCTTCAGTTTTCTCATGGAAAGCATTAACTGCTACAAGATGTACTTTGATAGAGCTGAATGATAGCCCCGAGTTCTTGAGCTCTGTCAGCACTATAGAAAGAGGCATAGTGCAGGGAGTGAGCCCTTTATGCTGGCACCGTACGGATAAATGTTTCCACTTTTGAAGGTAAGTATTGAGCGTGGAGTCCTGTCTGCTGTTTATTAATACATGTTTGACCGTGTTCCAAACAGGTTAACTTATGAACTTGGAACTGTGGAGGAGCCACGCTTTCAGATGGAGCTTCTGCAGCTGTGGATGGAGGATCTGACCATTGTCTTGGGATAGGAGGTCCGATCTCATCGGGAGAGTTTGTGGTGGACAGACTGACATGCGCAGCAGATAAGAGCACCAGGTCTGCCTGGGCCATGCTGGGGCACTTAAGATAATGTCATCCCTGACCTTGCATAGGACTCTGTGTATTAGTGGGATCAGTGGGAATGCATACATAAATGTCTTGTCCCACCGAATCAGGAAAGCCCTGCTCTGGAGCAAAAGAGAGGGCATTTGCAGTTGTGTTGTGGCAAATAGGTCAATAGACAAGAATCCCCATAGATGGAGTATTTGTTGTGCGACCGTCGAGTTCAGTTCCCATTCGTGTTCCTGTGAAAAATCACCTGCTTAGTGTATCAGCTGTAGTATTCTGACATCCCAGTAGGTATGAAGCGGAGATGTTGATATGATGCTGGATGCCCAGTTCCATAGTTTCATCGTTTCCATGCATAGGGATAGCAATCAGGCCCCGCCTTGTCTGTTGATGTAAAACATGCATGTGATATTGTCTGTCATTATTCGGATTGATTTGTTTCTTATGAGTGGTAGGAAGTGAAGGCAGGCATTCCGTACTGCCCTGAGCTCTAGAAGGTTTATGTGTAGGTGTGATTCCGCTGTTGACCACCTTCCTTGTATCATGTGGTGGTCTAGGTGTGCTCCCCAGCCCAGTAGGGAGGCATCTGTCGTGATCAGGATGGAGGGAAGTCTGTGGTGAAAGGGGACATCTCTTTTTGTCCATCATTGTAATGATGTTAGTACCATGGTGGGTGGTGTTACCATCATCATGTTGAGTCTGTGCCCGGTGGGTCTGTATACTGAGCTCATCCAGCCCTGGAGCACCTCATACGTAGTCTGGCGTATCTCATCACAAACGTGGTGGTGGCCATGTGACCCAGTAATTGTAGGCATGTTCATGCCTCAATTCTTGGGCAGATGGACCCAGTGTCTAAGATATTGATGGTCAGGAATCTGGTGTGAGGTAGCGGGGCTCTGGCCTGAGTTGAGTTTAGATAGGACCCGATGAATTTTAGTTGTTCTGTGGGTAGAAAAGTGGATTTTTGAAAATGTATTTGCAGCTCTAGTCTCTGGAAGAGGTTGATGGTGAATCTTGTGATTGTTTCTGTCTCCTTGTATGAACGACCTTTGATGAGATAGTTGTCCAGGTATGGGAAAAATATGATCCCTTGTTTGCATACATGAGCTGAGTCTACTGCCAGTTTTTTGGAGAACACCCTCGGTGCAGTGGAGAGACCAAACGGGAGTGGAAATGTTCGTGTCCCACTGTGAATCGGAGGAATCGTCTGTGTGCCAGATGTATTGAGATGTGGAAATATGCGTCTTGTAGGCCAAGGGCTGAGAACCAGTCCCCCAGTTCCAGTGCTGGGATTATTGTGCCCTATGTGACCATCTTGAATTTTTGGGCCCACAAATTTGTTGAGTCTTTGTAGGTCTAGTATTGGTCGCCATCTACTGCTTTTCCTCTGGCTTAGGAAAGAGTGGGAATAGAATCCCTTCCTTCTTTATTGTGTTGGTACTGGTTTTATAAAGAATCATAGAATACCAGGGTTAGAAGGGACCTCAGGAGGTCATCAAGTCCAACCCCCTGCTCAAAGCAGGACCAATCCCAAGACAGATTTTTGCCCCAGATCCCTAAATGGCCCCCTCAAGGATTGAACTCACAACCCTAGTTTTAGCAGGCCAATGCTCAAACAACTGAGCTATCCCTCCCTTATGGCACCTCGCTGAAGAAGATGATTTACTTCGAGCCATACTAGGTGCTTGTGAGAAAGGTCCCTGAAGAGGGCCAGGGAAGGGCATAGAGTAGGTGGTCAGGGAGTAAAAGGGATGGAGTAACCCGAATACACTATCTCCAGAACCCAGCGGTCTTGTGTGATTTGCTGCCCGGTGCGGTGGAAATGGTGGAGGTGGTGGCCAAATGGGGCAGGTAAGTACTGGTGTTAAGGGGTGGTCATTCAGACCCTCAACCAAGCCTTCAAAATTGTGGTTTGTTTCCCAATGGTTGGGACGTGGACTGGTCTGTTTGGTTCTGTCTGTGCCGGGTGGTCTACTGCCATTTCTTCCCGCCTCATATGGTCTGGATAGCGGGCAGTTGTATTGCGGTGCCCTGGGTCTCTGGTATGGCTGATACCACTTTTTCTTTTCGGGGGCGGAGTGTATATGCCCAGGGTATGCTGGGTAGCTCGGGAGTCCTTCATTGTATGCTGGACATAATTGTTTTCAGCAAAAACAGACTTCTCTTTGTCGAAGGGCAGGTCCTCTAACTTTATTTGGAGCTCCTTCTTGATGCTGGATGATGACAGCCAAAAGGCTCTGTGCATCACTACTGCGATAGCCGAAGTGTGGACTGTAGTATCGGCCACATCCAGGAAAGCTTGTAGGGCTGTTCTGGTGACCAGCTGTCCCTCTATCAGGACCAATTTGAATTGGGCTCTCCTGTCCTTTGGTATAGCTGTGGTAAAGTCAAAGAGTTTGCCATAGTTGTCAAAATCTTACTTGACAAGGAGGGCGCTGTAGTTGGCTATTCTGAATTGTAGTGTGGACGATGTATATACCTTGCAGCCTAGGAGGTCTAGGTGCTTGTGGTCCGTATCTTGTGGTGTGGTTGAGGCTGCTTTGCCCTGTAGTTTGTTGCTTCCACCACCAGGGAATTAGGTTGTGGGTGGGCAAATAGGAAGTCCATGCCCTTGGCTGGGACATAGTATTTGCAATCTGCCCTCTTGCACGTTGGTGGAGCGGTAGCCAGGGTCTGCCATATATTTTCAGCAGGTTCTAGGATGGCGTCATTTATAGGAAGCGTAATTTTTGATGCCGAAGAGGGTTGCAGAATTTTCAGGAGCTTGTGTTGGTTCTCTCGAACCTCCTCTAATGGAATGTCCTGGCTGATTGCTATTCATTTGAACAGCTCCTGAAACTGTTGGAAGTCGTCAGCCAGAGTGGGTAAAGATGGCATGATGGCTTCATCCGGGGACGAGGAAGAGTGGTCTTCTGGTGACACCGTCTCAGAGGTTCTCTTCCTCTGGCTCCTCCAGCAGGTCCTCTATGGCCATGGATGTAGTTGGCACAGGGGATACCGGTGGGGACTGAAGTCGTGCCCTGCCTGGTGAGGAAGTGCAGGCCTGGTGGGCCTTATAAGCTGCCCATGGGTTCCATGGTGGCCACTGCATTAGATATGACATGTGGGGGCCCATCCATGGAGGATCATAGCATGGCCATCACGGTTGTTCTTCGTGTCATAAAACCCCATTGATGAGTTTTTGTGAAGGTGTAGGAGAATGTGGTGGTGAAAACACTCCCTCCTCTTGGTCATCATTATCGCTATCTATGAACACTGAATGTGCTGTGGGTTAAGTTGGTTGGGTTAAAATGGAACCCTTGGTGCCGAGTAATGGTGATTCTGGCACCGGTGCCACAGAGATGTCTTTCTGAGTTAAGAATTGTTGCTGTGCCAGTGGGTGCAGCACCGAAGACTTGCAATTGGGTGCCGACGGTTTAGGCATCTTGTATATCACTACAGTGGGTGCTGGTGGCCCCACAGTGGTGCCATCTGCTGGTGCCAGATAGTGTGTCAGTGGTGGTACCGAGGGTTGTGTCGGCACTGGAGGTAGCTGTGTGGTCAGCGCCGGTTCCGACGAGGATGGTGGTGCCATCGGCGCTGAGGCGGAGACATGGGTAGTCTGATGTCTCGACTCCTTTGTCTTGTAGGCGGTGTGCCCAGTGCCGGAGGTGCCAGGAGAGTCATTGGTGCTGACTCTCGGGGCTGTTGGCACTGCTGGTAGCGACTTCGCAGGGGACCGTTTCTTTTTATTCAGTTCCCTGTGTGGGGAGGTCGAGGCTCACTTCCTCTTCTCCTGAGAGGATGGAGCCATGCTCTTGGTTGGTTCCGACCAGGATGGAGAACTCTTGGGAGAAGGTTTAGATACATCCTTCTCCGATCCGGGTTGGAGAGATTTCTCCATAAGGATAATTTTCAGGCGCAGGTTTCAGTTGCACCAGGCCCTTGCCTTTAAGTTGTTACAGTGGGCGCACTTGGTTGGAATGTGCGTCTCTCTGAGCCAACTTAAACAGAGTGAATGTCTGTCGGAGCGCAGCATGGCCTGTTTGCAGGAGCTGCATCTTTTAAAGCCAGGAGAGCCTGGCATGTTGAAATAAAAAAAAAGGAGAGATCACAGTGGACCAAAAATTACATAGAGTTTTTGCTCCACCAGGAGCAGAGAACTTGAAGAACATGTGGGGGGAAAGTTTTTATTTTTTTAAACTATTAACTAACTTATCTAAAGGGAAGGGTAAAACTGGGTTAATTGTATCTAATTTTTCTGTCAATAGGAGAAGAAGCTACAGAGCTGCCCCAAGCTCCATCTTCAGCCGAGGACAGTTGAGAAGGAACTGAGGGGGTTGGGCAGTGCACAGTCTGAACTCCAATGATGCTGTGAGACAGCAGCTGCGCATGTGTGGCCCAACCAGGCACTGCTACCGAAGATCTCCGATCAATGGCACCGGGATGCACTGTCACCTAGAGTGGAGCACCCACAGGGACAACACTCGAGGAAGAAGAGCCATTTCCTGTCTCCAAAAGCTTATAATCTAAGAGCCCAGTCCTGCAATGTGATGAGTGCTGCACTGGGAAGAGGAGCTCAGCACTTCTCAGGATCAGACCCTAAATAGGAAAAGACAAGCAAGACTAGAACAGAAACAACTTATCAGGAAAAGTGTTGGGATTAAAAATAATAGGAAGACAGGAAGGGCTGCTGTAAGAAAATGGGTTTTAAAAGGAGAAAGAGGGAGTTTGTGTGTTTTACTTTAAATGTTCCAACAAAGATGCAGCTCCCATTCCCAGCATGCGCTTTGCTACTACTGACACACTATGAGCTACTTATGAGGACAGATAGATAAGAGAATGCTAGACTTCACAGCATTAGCCATGATCAATGATAGCTGCCTCCGAGATTTGCCTGTCAGCCCTTGTATGTGAACTATTTCTGACTGGCTTCTCAAGGAGCTTGTGAGAATTATCAGCTGTCTCCATATCTCAACACCATTTAACACTAGACCTACAAATGCTGAGAACATATTGTAATGTGCACACTCTGCAGAAATAGAGAGAAGATGAAAAGGGAAGCAGATGAAATATGAAAAATACAGTAATGAAAGGCAGATGAAAGAATTGAATCCACCACTTTTCATACATCCATACAGAATATATATTTATGTATGTCTGTATCTTGTCTATGAGATATATCTAGATTTGTCTGCTCCCAGTTTTTTCCCAAATGAATTTAACAGTTCTAAAATTTCTTTTTTATTTAAAGAAAAAAATATATAAAATTATCAGATCCATATTCATTATATATATTGAATATGGATCTGATAAACCCTGGGTAGCCCTTGCTGGTAAAATTCCGCTCTGGCACAGAGGGCGGTCTGTAGCACAAGCCTATCATTGAAGCAGCATGGAGGGACTGCAGGCAAAGTAGCCCTATAGCAGCTTACACAGATGGCTATAAATGCCCTATATGCCACTGAAAAGGTCTCCATGGTGGCCCTGAACAGCTTGTTACAGATGGCCACAGTCCAAGGCAGGGGCCATAAATGTGGATCCAGTGGCCCCAACACCATGCAACTCACACAGAGGCAGGGTTGCCAACTTTCTTAATGCACAAAAACTGAACACCTTAGCACCGCCCCTTCCCCAAGGCCCCGCCCCCATCTCGAGGTCCCGCCCCCACTCACTACATATCCCCTCCCTTGGTGTCTTGCTTTGCCCCACCCTCACTCACTTTCACTGGGCTGGGACAAGGGGGTTGGGGGTGTGGAAGGGGGTGAGGGCTCCGGCTGGGGGTGCAGGCTCTAGGGTGGGGCTGGGGATGAGGGATTTGGGGTGCCAGAGGGGGCTCCAGGTTGGGGCAGAGAGATTCAGAGTGCGGGAGGGGGCTGCAGGTTGAGGCAGGGGTTGGGGTGCAGGAGGGGGTGAGGGCTCTGGGTTGGGGGTGAGGGGTTTGGGGTGCTAAGGGGGGCTCTGGGTTTGGGGAGATCAGGGCTGGAGCAGGAGGTTGGGGCTTGAGGTTGGGGCGCGGGCTTACCTCGGGCAGCTCCTGGTCAGTGGCACAGCAGGGCAAAGGCAGGCTGCCTGCCTGCCCTGGCACCGTGCTGCACCCCAGAAGTGGCCAGCAGGTCCAGCGCCTAGGTGGGGAGGGGCCAGGAAACTGTGTGCTTATCTTGCCCACAGGTACCGCCTCCCCTAGCTGGTCATCCTACACAGAGGTGCTACAGGTACTGTTCCAGCCCATAAACTGAAGTAGCAACTGTAGGGGCTGATGTAGGGGCCATGCAGTAGTCTTGCTCATTGGTGCTGAGTTGTTGGCTGGATTTCACCTCCCTAAATCCTCCACACTCCAGCTACACAGAGCCCGAATGTTTATGCTCTATGTAGGTGCAGCGGATTTCACCCTATGCAAGTTGTACCTTTGAATCTCCAAACAAGCAGAAGTTTGCAGGATCATAACTCAATTATTATGGGATTTTATGAAATACTATATTTAAACCTCTAAAAAGATAAAGCTGAGTACATGGAAGTGAAAAGGGTGTTTGCTGTGATAACACTTCAGCCATAAGGCTTCTGTACTTGAACACTAAGTGGGTTTATACAATCCCTATTTTTAGACAATCTCACACATAATACCATGCAATTTCCCATGTGTAGTACAACACTTGCACTGGATCACGAGCGAAGATTAATATGAAGAATTAATAGCATGTGAAATGGACATTGCTAAATAGATTTCCAAGTAATCCATAAAAAAAAAAAATCTTACTTTTTTTTAGTGTTAGATTACATGCAGCAGAATTTTTAAAAAAATTCTAACTTTGTATTGGTATATATTTAAAATGGTAATTGATTTAATCTTTTAAAAAAATTAATGATGAAACAAATACTGTGTGCTGTAGTTCAGTCTTGTACTAAGTTTTTAAAAACCTGAAAAATAAAAGGTTATTTGGAAAAACAAATATCTACTCAATTACAGTATCAAAAACAATGCTACTAGAATTCCAGACACAAGGCTTTAATATTGTAATTAATGAAAAATCTCCAAACTCCATGAACAAGTGCCTTGAGACAGGGATAGTCATAGTACAAATGAATATAATAAGTGATATTAATAATTGACTTAAAATAAAAAACAGGTGGGCCGAGACACTAGATCAGATCCACCAAACTGCTTAAAGCCTGATCCCTTAAGGTCCTCAGCACCTCCCACTGACTTTAACTAAATTCTCAAGAAGAACTGAGGGCTCTCAGCACCTTTCTGGAGGCACTAAGAGTCAGATTTTTAAAGATACGGAAGCGCCTAGGTCCCATTGAAATAAATGGTAGACAGACACCTAAGTAACTTTAAAAGCTAGTCCTAAGTACTTTGCAGGAGAAGGCTTTGTGTTGGGCTTGGAGAAGCAGGTGAGATTCTTAAGTATACAGCTCCATGAGCACAGGTATATGTCCGCGCAAGCCCTCATTACTTGCTCAGTGAAAAATCCCATTATAGGTACAGGGAATATTGGATGCACAAGGAATGCTGATTGGGACCCACAGAAATCAAGTCTAAAAGAAGAAAATTAATACTCTTTGGCTTGATCAGTGTATTGGTGAGAGCCAGAAACAGAAGCAGCAATTTCTTATTTTATCTTTCACACAAAGGAATGAAGAGTTTAAAATTGACACAGATATTCCTATCTGATCAAGCAGACACACTGAGTTTATGATCAGTGAAGCAGAGAGGAACTGACTTCAGAAAACCAGTTACCACGCTCGGATTCCCTCTGCAACACCCAGTCTGGTTAGAGCAGCCTAGGGGCTGCTATTATCTAGGCCAGCTAACAATGGTCTCCAAGAGACCCTTCTGCCAGCTGAGCAGAGTTATATGCAGACCCTGGCAGGCTCTCCTAGTCCTTGACACACACCTTGGATCAAAGACTTAGGAGCCAGCTACTGGCTCTGTGCTTGCTGGGAAGTCCTGCACACCAGGGCAATTTCCAGCTAAGGGGGCGGGGGGGCAATGCAGCCAGGGTCCTCTCCTTTTGCAGCACTTGGGATCAGCATGGAGCACAGCTGAGAATCTGGTCCCTAACCTCTTATTTCTGTGGGAAACTAGTCATTGTTCTGCAGGCAAAGGGTAGATTTTCAAAGAGGCAAAAGAAGGAAACATTTATTTAAATGTGATCACCAGCAGTTGCTGCAAACTCTAGGCAATGATTTTAACCTTTCAACTATGCTTGCATTCACTATGGGCCTACGCCATCCCAAAAGTTGGCTGGATGTGGACAGAGCACAACCAGAGTAGTTGAAAATACATTGTTTCAGCACAACCCTTAAGTATTGTTTTCCAGAATGATACCAGGAGTTTTGACCACAAGTTACTGCTGCTCAGGGAGGGTGCAAGGATGTTTCGCGCCCTAGGTGAAACTTCCACCTTGCGCCCCCCGCACCTCTCCCGAGCCCTGTGGCAGCTCTCTGCCCTACTTCTCCGCTGCTCCACTTCTCCCACCTCCCAGGCTTGTGGTGCCAATCAGCTGTTTGGCGCCGCAAGCCTGGGAGGCAGAGAAGCAGAGCGGGGCGGCGTGCTCAGGAGAGGAGGCGGATCAGAGGTGAGCTGGGGTGGGGAGCAGTTCCCCTGCGTGCCGCCCCCCCCCCCCACTTGCTGCAGGCAGCCCTCCCCACGCCCCCCTGCCCCAGCTCCCTCCGCCTAAATGCCGACGACAACTGGGGCGGCCGAAGATCCGGTCGCCATGGTCGCTGCTGAAGGACCCAAAATGCCGCCCCCCAAATGCTAGTGCCATAGGTGACCGCCTAATGGGTTGCACCGGCCCTGCTGCTGCTCCACCCTGCCAGAAACCTTGTGAGTAAACAGGAAGCAGTAACAAACAGGTGAATCCCTCCTCTTGTCCCCCCCTCCCTCCAGCACAGGCTCCATGCTGGCACAGGTTGGTGTAATTTATGCCTCTCCGTACTAGGTAGAGTGAAACTAGCAAAGCATGTTGATTGTACTTTCTGTTTTAGGACAAGAAAAAAAAGCACGCACCTTGAATTACAAACTATAAAATGGATTTTAACATTCATCATAAGATAGCTGAGATTTCTAGGTAGGATTTCAGTGATGCAGAACATAAAATTGTGACAAAATTATTTATTGAAAAGTGAATAAAAAGTATACTGTGTAACAGGCAATGTGCAATTACAGATTCTAAACCTAGGAAGTTTGCTTAGAACTGCTTATAGTCTGTGTTTATTTAAGACAAGACATTTCTGGCCTGATTGCAAAGTGACTAGCAGACTTCAGGGCACTTAAAAAAACAACAATACTGAAATATGGACAATATGCAGATTTTTGAGCACCTACCGCCCACAGATTATCCCAGCGTTCTGCCTGAAAGCAGAAAGCAATAATATTCACCTCCAAACAAACGTAATTCATGACAATCTTTTTGTATTAACATGACATTTACAGGATCTATCACGTATTGCTATCACTCAAAACATTTCAAACTTGTTAACAAGGTGGAGACAGGGAGCTGAATATTGTCACATAGTGGTAGTTACTTTTTTTTTTTTTTTTTATAATGATGGTTGATTTAGATCTTTTTAATGACACATTTCATCTCAATGAAAAATTTTGAACAGGATAGTGTTTCTTTGACATGGGGAAACTAAGATTCTTTGCCAGTAGGTGGTGCAAAATTCATCCAAAAGGCACTTTAACCAAAACAAGCCTTGACAACAGCAGGAAATATGTTACAGAACTCTTGCTAGTTTTTGATTACTTAAGAGAATACTGCAGACATGGGAGAGACTCGGCGAGAGTTAAGAAAGCTCTGGCCAGGAGGTGGAACAGGCTACTGGCTGCTTTCTGCAATACTATCCCCTGCAGATTTCTCAGTTTCTGAAAAGAAATCCAATTAGGAGTTATACAGCCGTCCTGGATTTATTTTGCAGAAACTGGGTGACCGGCAGAGGACTCAATTGCAGAAAGCACCCAGTTGCCTATTCCTTCCCCTGTGTGGCCCCCAAAGCTTCAGAGAACCCTTTCCATGTGGCACCCCAGCAAAGGAAATTCCTCAGAGAGCAAGGGAAAGTGGGGGCCATGGTCACAGACTACAATATCAAAGAGGTGTTGCCCCAGTGCTGCAGCTGGAGTATGTGGAGAAGAAGCACAAAGCCTGAGTTGCCCAGTTTCCCTTGTTATTTCTGCTGACAAACAAATGTTCTCCTCCTCCTAAGCTCAACCTCCCCTTCCACTTGATCTTGCAGCTGGGACACTGAGCCAAATCTTGCTCTTAGTTGCACTTATGTAACCCCGTTGACTTTAGAGTGCAGATCTGGCCCATAATGCTGAATCTGTAACACTCATCAATCCTACAGCAAGAAACTGCAAAGTCATAGGTGTATGATTTGACTGCTGCAAAATCAAGCACTGCAAGAGTGAGCAAGAAAAATAAATAAATATTTTCTTCTAAAACAAATCCCTAAGAAAAGGAAAAGGGAAATTCACGAATTTTCTGGTAAAGGAACTGATGTGGTAAAAAAGAAAAATCATTCTGTACATTGGTGTCCCAGTATCAAAGTTCCGCTAAGATTGGCATTGGTGCCTGTGACAGCAACAGCAAAATCAAGCCCCTAGTTCAGGTTGAAGCCAGGCTTCTACTCTAAGTAAGCCCTATTGTCAGTGTGTCTTTCCTCTCCTCACTTATAACCTTGACAATAAACCTGCTTTGACCTGTTTATTCTCAGGCTGCAGGAGAGGCCTTTGTGGGTTTTCTGCCAACTCTGAAGGAAAATCATCAAACTGTTTTGAAATGAATCAGATGCAAAAAAGTCACATTTTTTAAGAAGTGTCTGACTTTTGTATACTTATAATTCAAAAATGGCTTAGTTTTAAAACTGCAGACTTTACAGCATATCCTCATTGCTGTCTGAAAACTAGCACATAGGCTAATGATGAAGAAAATAGATTGTAAAACAAACATTTATTAAGGGATTTTTTCCCCTCTCTGACAGGCTTTAATGCGAGCAGCTGCAGGAGTGAAATGTTTAATCAGCTACATGATACTTAACCCTTTAGATGTCAGTGTTAATCTAAGTTTTCATTTTTAAAAGGAATAGGGTGACCAGATGTCCTGATTTTATGGGACAGTCCCAATTTTTGGGTCTTTTTCTTATATAGGTTCCTATTACCCCGCATCCCCTGTCCCGATTTGTCACATTTGCTGTCTGGTAACCCTAAAAAAGAACTAAAATTTCTAGTCTCTCTTTAGCTCTTGGAATCTGGCCTGTTTGCCTGCCCCAGCCTCCCACGCAATGGAATCCTCATGTCTCTTTCCCACTCCCATACTGGTTACATTAACTACATGAACTGAAGTGTCACTGAGAGACGCTATTATCACCCTGTGAGTCAATGGCATGGCCTCCTTTGAAGATGCACTCATTGTGAGAGAGATGGGGAACTGGGTGTCTCCTGTAGACACCTCTGAGCACGGAGGAAAGGAACTCTAGTGAGATGTGCCCCAGAGTTCTAAACATTCATTGAACACTAATCCATGTAAGACTGTAGTACAATATACTATGGGCTGAATACTCAGTTGTGCCAAGCTCACAGCTGGGGCAGCTGAGAAGGGGATGGTGAAAGTGGCTGTCAGCCACCATTCCATTCCCCTGACCCTGGGGCTGCTGGGGGCCACACTGGTCCTTGGTGTCATTTAAGTGCCGCTTGAAGACTTTGCTAAATTATGCTGACCTCAGCAAGCTCATAGGGACAGCTGCAGTACTATGTGGTCTGGAGCACAACCCCAACTTCTTTCCTGACACAACCCCTGCACAGCCAGGGGAGGGGAGCAGGTAATGTGGAGCTAGCTACATGAGCTTTACACCCACCAGGAAATTTTCTTAGACAGCTGCCTCTTTAGGGCAGTTTAATGGAAAGTGGCTAGACAAAGGATCTGAGGAACTGACCTTTTAACATTAAAGCAAAAGACGGAGAAATTAAAAAACTCCTATCGGTTAATATACACAAAGGTGCAGGGCGGTTGGTGGCAAACGGTATGTGGGGAGAGACTGCAATGATAAACAGCCACTACAACCTTCCATTTGGCAGGTTCCCCAGGGAGTCATTGCAGCTTGAAGAAGTTGGTGGCAATGACCATAGAGGAAGTGAGCATGGCCAGGAGAATGTTCATCCCCACGGCAGCTTCTGTCTGTGAGGATCCTATCTAACACGAGACAAACTAAAGCCACCTTCTCTTAGTATGACCACCACCTGCCATCTCTTGGGATTGAATTTCCAGCTGCTCCACAATTTGCAGTAGGCGCCTTGCTCTCAAAAGGAGATATAATTTGCTCCTCTTTGCAATAGTGAGGGTCAATCTCATCCAGAAATGCAGGGTTAAAGTTTCATTTTAAAGATTTAGTTTGGTGTTTATTTATCTACATTTATTATTTAAGTTAATGAGAAGATTCAGTGACAACCTTAACTGAGAATTCCCCAACTTTGTGTTACAGTTGTGCAGCTACAACCTCCTTTCACAGCCAGTTGGGTAAGAGGAGAATCCTTCAGCAACCTTCAAATTACCAAAGACTTTTGTTTGGGAATTCCATTAGCATTTCCTCTCTGGATACTTAGGTTCATCTCTTATTTGGGACCATCATGAAAATGATTTAAGTGAACTGATCTTACTCTACAAGGATTACTTGTGCTACATTGTGACAACATGCTGGAGTAGTACAACTAGGAGAAGTAACAGTGGCAGGCTGAAAATAAGGAGCATTGGCCAAACGGCATGGGGAATCAATCCTGTTCAGTGCCTGCAAGAGCTAGTATTAATCCCTTATTTTCAGGAACAGCAAGTTTAGCTTAGTGTTTTTAAGATGCTTTTGTATAGTACAGTATAATTATTCCATTGTACAGAATGTTTGATATTTTTGTAATGCTTTGAACTATTGATTGGGGGGGGGGGGGCATTTTGCAATCATTTTGATTACAGACACTGTATAAATAGATTAGTCCGGATTATCCTACCATTGTGCCAGCTCTGGAAATCCTTATGATTTGATAATTTATGTCAGTGGTAATCATTGGGAAACAACTTGCCAAAATAGAATAATAGGATTACAATGCCACACACAAATACCTATGGATACAAGAGACTATTTAAATATAAACCATTAAAGACCAACCACCATTAAGAAATAAATGTATGGCACCCAAGATAATTCAAATCCTGCATATTCTTACATTCTCCCTAAACAAACATTAAGTGTAGTGTTACATCTGCTGGCTGACTAAGGAACCTTTCAACCTTTTCATCCATTTATTAGAATATCTGCAGTGTTACATTCTACTCCTTGGTATGTAACATTGTGGATATTGTCTGCACACCACTGCCCTGTGCTGGGTTGAATGTCACCCGTGCACAAGTATTTGTGATTTAGTTGTCCTATAGTGGCTGAACCACAAGGATAAAAGCTCCAATGCTAGTCCAGCTAGCTTTTACTTTAGTTAAATGGAAGAAGCCTATGGTTTTGGAAATGAAGGTACCGAGTTTTATCCCCTTTGCCACGTGTTCAAAACAGTCTATGACCATGATGTCTATATTATGCATACATGGATTCATTACAATAAGTCCCTCCTACCTCTGAAAGTGTCCATATTAGAAATTCACAAAAGGATGATGTCAGGGAAGATGAATTTTTCCATCACTTTTTGTTTTATGTGTACCATACGTTTTACATCCTCAGAATAGTTTTACACCCCTTATCGCTTTCCTTTCAACCAGCCTGATCATTGATTTCTGAGCCTTTTAATGAAGCAAGACTACCCTTCTTTACGTGGTTAATCATATATTTGTTGGTTTGAACGGTAGGCACCTCAGACACCGATATGGTAGGGAAGAATCAACACAGGTTTTCTAAAGGGAAATCATGCTTCACCATTCTATTAAAAAAATGTCAGGGGGTCAAACATGTGAACAAGGATGATCCAGTGGGTATAGTATGCTTGGACTTTCAGAGAGCTCCCTCACCAAAGACTCTTAAGCAAAGTAACCAGCCACGGGATAAGAGGGAAGGTCCTCACAGTAACAGATTAAAAGATAGGAAACAAAGGGTAGGAATAAATGGTCAGTTTTCATATCGGAGACAGGTAAATAGCGGAGTCTCCCAATAATCTGTACTGGCACCAGTGCTATTCAATATATTCATAAATTACTTCAGAAAAGTGTTAAACAGTGAGAAGGGAAAGTTTGCAGATGATACAAAATTACTCAAGATAGCTTTGGAGTTAACTGACTGCGAAGAGTTACAAAAAGATCTCACAAAACTGGGTCAATAGACAAGAAAAATGGCAGATGAAATCCAATGCTGATAAATACAAAGTAATGGACATTGGAAAAAATAATCTCAACTGTATATACAAAATGATGGGATCAAATTAGCTGTTACCACTCAAGAAAGATCTTGGAGTTATTGTGGACAGTTCTCTGAAAACATCGACTCACTGTGGACTAGGAGTCAAAAAAGCTAACCGAATGTTAGGAAAGGGATAAATAAGACAGAAAATATAGTAATGCCACTATATAAATCCCTAGTATGCTCAGACCTTGAATACTGCATGCAGTTCTGGTAGCCCCATATCAAAAAAAGATATCTTAGAATTGGAAAAAGTACAGAGGAGGGCAACAAAAAAGATTAGGGGTATGGAACAGCTTCCTTATGAGGAGAGATTAAAACTGGGACTGTTTAGCTAGGAAAAGAGATAACTGAGGGGGGAAGTGATAGAGGTCTATAAAATCATAAATGGTGTGGAGAAAGTGAATAAGGAAGTGTTATTTACCCCTTCACATAACAAAAGAACTAGGGGTTAGCCAATGAAATTAATAGGTGACGGGTTTAAAACTAACATAAGGAAGTACTTTTTCACGGTTAACCTGTCGAATTCATTGACAGAGGATGCTGTGAAGGCCAAAAGAATAACTTTGTTAAAAAAGATAAGTTCATGGAGGACAGGTCCATCAGTGGCTATTAGCCAAGATGGTCAGGGATGCAACTGCATACTCTGGATGTCCCTAAACCTCTGACTGCTAGAAGCTGGGACTGGATGATGGTATGGATCACTGATAAAACTGCCCTGTTCTGTTCATTCTCTCTGAAGCATCTGTCACTTGCTACTGTCAGAAGACAGGTTACTGAGCTAGACGGACCATTGGTCTGAACCAGTACAGACATTCTTATGGTCTTTATGTTCTTCCTTCTATTTCATAGTTTTCATAGATTTATAGCTTAAAACAGCAACTCCTCCAACTCAAGTCAATGGACACCGAGGAGACTTAGCATCTCACAGCAATGAATCCCACAGTGGTAACTATTTTCAATTAATATATAATAAATGTGTTTGAGTCAACATGCAATCCGTGCTTATCCCATAAACTAGAGATACATATGACTAAATGATGACTATAGTACACAGGAAGTTACACGCACTAAACCTCTCATTGTTAATGGGAATTCTGCTTGTAATTTCCCCTCACATACAATGAAAACTTCATACAAGAGCTCTACAACCTTTCAAGTAATTTCATATAGACTGTCTTGGCATTATGTGTGCAGATATGCCTAAACAGAGCAGCACACAGTAAAACTTGTGCTACCCTTATAGCATGCAAAAGTGGGCTTTTAAAAAATTACTCTTTTCCCCCCCAAAACAAAAGGGGGAATGGAGCTCTGAATATGTATGGATCTATCACAGGGATTTCATTTTCTTTTATACTAATCTCTTAAATTAATCATGGGCATAAAATATTAAAGTACCCATCAACATATGTCTAACTCCTTGAAACTTCTGAAGAACTTTGAAATTTGATATACATCAGTGCTGCCTTTAAATCAGCAGTATAAATGTTCGGTGGGTTTTATGAACTGAAAAATATTACTGGTTTATAACAACCTACTCTTTATGGAAGAATTTAGGTTATTTTCTTTGATATCTTTAGATCTCAAAGTGCTTTTCAAAGGAGAGAACTGCATATACTTGTTCATAAGCCGAATATTTTTGGTAAAAAAAATGATGCATCAAAGAGTGGGGGTTGGCTTATAAATGGATCTACACCAAAATTTGATGATTTTAAACTCTATGGAATCATTGAATTGAATATCTAATACACTGTCATTTTGTTTACCTGGAGTGTCTGCAGGCATGGAGCCCCTCAGTTCCCTGTTGTCGCGGTTCGCCGTTCCCACTGGCTAGGAACGGTAAACTGTGGCCACTGGGAGCTGAGGGGCTCCATGCCTGTGAACGCTCCAGGTAAACAAAATGTCCAAGCCCGCCAGAGGCTTACCCTAATGCACCAGGAGCCAAAGTTTGCCAATCCCTGAAATATAGGGTCATCTTATGACATGGTCATATCGTTTTTGCTATATTTACCTAACCATCTTGGGGGGTTGGCTTATAAACGAACGGGCTAATGAACGAATATATGTGGTAAGTTTCATTACTTCCATTTTGCTGAGGGAGAAATGGAGGTAAAAAGATTAAGTGACTTGCACAAGGTACACCCAGCAGATCAGTGGCAGAACTAAATATAGGACCCAGGTTTCCCAACTCCCAGTGTCCTATCTACTAAACCACCCTGTGCTCCCTCTTACTACATAAGAAGTGTTTGTACCAACAGTCCACGTTGTTTTTTAGTTCTCCAATAGTCACACCATTTGGATTGTAACACTGGAGGGGAATGTTTAAAATCAAGTAACTTCACTGAAATTGAAAATAATCTATTTCCATAGTCTTTGTAAAACCAATGTAATACAAATTCTACATTTTTGGGCACTTTACTCAGTTCATTTAAGTTGCTCTTTACTCACATAAAAGGCTTGATCCTGCAAACCTAAGTAGCTATTTTATTCATGTGTGGAGTTCCAGTAAAATCAATGGCACCAATGCATGTGATTAAAGTTACTCATGTGTGTTTTCGGGACCAGGCCCGTATATGCCCCATAGTTATTTGAGTTTATAAGCATCTACCTTTTTATCTACTGAGATAATTAATACTTCTTAAGATATCTCAGGAAGTGCAGCTTACAATTACTTTATAATCAAGTCCTCAGATATTCTGCAGCAAACTGGAACTAAATTCTGTGACAAAGTCCCTGGATTCTGCAGCACTAGTGGAAATTCTCAAAATTCTGTGACTTCACATGAAGCTTTTAAGTTTAGGTTTTTATTGAATTAAATATGAAAATGAATAATACAATAGCCTCCATATGTATTTTGATGCCTTCAAATTTTCATTTTCTAACATGCCATGGATTTGCATCTTTATGTTTCAGACTCACCAGCACATTGATGAATGAGGCAGTTCATGCCTCTAGAAGCTGTTGTTTCAGACTAACGCTAAACTCAGACATGTCTACCCTGGGGTAATGTGCTCTACCAGGGAGTGATTGCTAAAGTGCACTCCACTTCACAGGGGCGATTATGAGTAAGGCTGTGAATCTTTCACAGAGGTCACAGATTCCATGACTTTCCAGGACCTCTCACTTCTGCAGTGGCTGGTGTGGCTGACCCCAGGGCCGCCTGAGCAGCTGGGGCAGCCCGGGGCCAACTGCACCAGCTGCTGCTCGGGCGGCACCAGGCAGCTGGTCCCGGGTGCTGCCCCAGAACAGCAGTCCAAGAGCAGCAGCGGTGCCTCAGGCCGCAATCCTCCACCCAGAGCTGCAGCAGTGGCGGCAGGGCCTCGGGATGCTGCCCCCCGCCCAGAGCGGCAGCGGCGGGGTCCCGGGGTGCCATCCACCCCAGCACCTAAGATTTAGTTAGGGGTATTTTTAGTAAAAGTCACGGATAGGTGATGGATAGATGACTTTGTTTATTGCCTGTGATCTGTCCATCACTTTTACTAAAAGTACCCATGACTAAATCATAGCCTTAATTATGATCACCTAGTCCAGTGATAGACTGAAGATTGCGAGCTGCAAGTGGCTTTGTAATGTGTTTCCTGCGGCTCTTTCCAGCACATAATATTAAAACACTGTGTCACATAATTATTAACCAATCTAAGTTATTAACCAATCAGGGTACTTTTACTATATTATTAACAATTAAGTTATCAACTTGGAGTAAGTTATTAACTTATTTGCTGTGAGAATAATACACATATATACAAAATATATAGTACTATAGGTAAATGAAATGGTGAATTCACACTACTGTGACTCTTTTGGATAATGCTGTTCACTAATTTGGCTCTTGAACCACTGAGGTCTGAGTATCACTGATCTAGTCTGACTCCCTGTGCAACATAGGCCAAAGAATTTACCCAAAATAGTTCCTAGGGCATCTTTTAGAAAAATATCAAAGCTTGATTTAAAAGTTGTCAGTGATGGAGAATCTACCACAACTCTTGGCGAATTGTTCCAATGGCTAATTACTTTCACTGTTAAAAATATACAACATATTTCCAGCTTCAACTTCCAGTCATTGGACCATGTTACACCTTTCTTTGCTAGACTGAAGAGCCCACTATTAAATATTTGTTCTCTATGTAGGTACTTAAAGATTGTAACCGAGTCACTCTTTCTCTTTGTTAGCTAAATAGATCAAGCTTCTTGAGTCTATCACTATAAGGCATGTTTTCTAATCCTTTAATCATTCTTATGGCTCTTCTTTGAATCCTATCCAATTTATTAACATTCTTCTTGAATTATGGGCAGCAGAAATTTATGGGCAGCCAAATACAGAGGTAAAAAAATTCTATTCCTACTCGAGATTCACCTGTTAATTCATCCCAGGATTGCATTAGTTTTTTTGGCCACAGCATCACACTAGAAGCTCATATTTAGTTGATTATCTACCATGACACTCCCAAATTTTTTCATAGTCACTGCTTCTCAGGATAGAGTCCTCATTTCTGTAAGTAGGTCTACATTTTTTGTTCCTAGATGTATAAATATAACTAACATGTTTTGAATGATTGGTTCATGCAGACCCTGCTGGTGAGCACTAAAGGTTCCCTAGGGCACTTTAACATAGTACTGTTTGAAACAGCACTATGCTAAAGCACACCAGCAAGGTCTGCATGAACCAATTAATGTGCAATAAGTTAGTGCACTCAAAAAAAAAAAAAAAAAATCACACCTTTGTAGAGTGCATTCCTGCACCAAGTCAAGCCCTTAAAAAGACAACCACTAAATTAGATTCTTGTTTTCAAGCCTATTTTCTCTACCATGAGGACCAAAAACATTTCTTTGAATTCCAGAACAGCTATTTTGGTAGATTTCCAAGTGTACACAAACCCTTAGACTCTAGAGTACAATTCTGAGGAATTCATCCCTTGCTGCAACAAATTCTGTGCAAAGGACCCTGTTTATAATTTACCATTGCAGAAAGGATATAACAATTCCTATGAGCCTACACATCTGGTCCTGTTTTGCAGCATCTGCCAACACATTCTGAATGGTTAATTTCTAATTATTTTTTTTTAAATTTGTTCTCCCTTGTTGTTATAATATTTACCTACCTTTGTAAAGTTCTCTGGGAATCCTCACCTGAAGGGTGGTAGGTTAGTTCAAAGTATTATCAGCATTATCTTGGTATTAAATACAATGGTTGGTAACATCTAATTGCATGCCAAGAATAGAGGTAAATAGTTATTTTAGTTACTTTTTCAATATTTGAAATGTTTGCTCTGGCACTATAATAATGATGTTAGTTTTCAGCTCCTCTTTCTTATTGCCTTGGAAATGGTTCAGTTCTTTTCTATGAACTGGCTGAATTTCATGCCCTGTGTGCTCATTCACCATAACCTTAATTTCCTTTCCCATTCTTAATGTTTTTTCAAGTCTTTTCAGCACACTGATCAAAAAAATCAGGAGACCCGACTTACTTCTTTTTTGAAACTGGTGAAGCAGAGACAGTGTATACTTAACAGTATTCAAAGATATTAGAAACTAACAAAACACTACCATATGGTATTTGTCATACTGTGTGCGTGTGAATGTGTGCATGCTGGAACATATGACTTTTTATAGTCACATGGTCACAATAGTCTCAAGAAGACTATGCTGGCACAATAAACTTCAAGAACATTTTATTTTTTTCTTGTAGGTAAACCTGAGGTTAGTCAAGCATTTGTCATAATAAAAGTACTTTATTTTAGAGGGTCACCTATAATGGAGAAATAGTTGGAGTATTTCTGCTCTTTAAAGTATTACACAGAAGAGCTTTAAAATATGTTGGCAATGTAATGTAGTTAAAGAAGTCATGAACAAGTCTGTCTCTCTTTATATAAATGTAATAGAGGAGCCTACCAGACACAAGGACCAAAGCTGTCTAGAAATTTCCATACCTGTCTATCTCTAATACTATATCCAGCAAAGATTCAGGGATTTCTGGAAGAGTATTCATAAGATTGAAAAGCCTTACTTAAACTGTCTGAGAAACATGGAGCTAGTAGGATGATAAAACTTTTGCACAAACCTGATTCCATTCATTTTTACAAAAGACCTTTTTGATTCTTTTGAACACAATATGAGTCTAGAGGCAGAAAAAACAATAGAGAGTGAGTGACTGTATTGCAGGGGTTACATATCTACAGTATACATAACTTGTACATATTACATACTCACCACTTAGAGTGGTAAAAATCAGAAAAAGCTGACTGTCACTCACAATTAGGATGAACAAATAAACAAAATAAACCTAATGTGAATATCTAACTAACCAAATTCTCATAAAGTGGGTAAAATCCTTTTAGAAAACCTAAAATAGTGGCCTAAAACATGCACCCAACATCAGTGCCTAGAAGGTATTCTCCATGTATGGCTTTCACCCTGCCCATGGAGAACTGAAGCTCAAGAGTATCTGTGGCACCATCCCTTCCACCAGATAATTCCATGGAGAATGCACCGCAGATCGTAACAGAAGCATATTGAGATTGAGTTAGTTAGTGTCAGGGCTAGGAAAATGCACATAATCCCCACTTCAGACCAAAGGAAAATCCCTGGAAAACATAAGAAACTACAGCTCTATTATCCTTTCCACAGAACCTGGTTTCCCCGCAACCCCAGGGGTGACTGCTACCAGGAAACCATAGTAGGTTGTCTCCAGTAAACACACATTGCCAGAGACTGCAAGGGCTGACTATGAACTAGAGGTAGTGTAGAGGAACCACCAGGCTTGAGAGTGGGCCCCCCAAGACCTAGTCTGAGAGAGAGAAACCCTTACCCATCCAACGTGAACAATCAGGTGGGAGCTAAGCGAGGGGATTCTCACACAAACTTTTTAACTAAGAGCTTTTCATATGGGTTCTACCACAGAAGGGGGGAAATCTGGGCCATTTTCATTAACCAGAAAAACCTGCTTAACAGTCTAGTCCTAAAGTGTCTATGTAAGTGTGTATATATAATCTGCTTAAAAGGTAGGTGTGTGTGGCAAACCCCCTCCCCCCACCTTTTAAACAGATTATATAATCTTTTTTAAAGGAGTGTATGTAAACAGACAGAAAGTATACAGAGATAATATACACAATAGAGATATACCATAGTGTATTTCAAGATAGATATAAGCTTCAGGAAATGACTTTAGGACAGGACCTTGTCCTTCAGAACAAGGAATAGTGGCTTTATCTTTAGCCTAGGATAAGATACTGTACAAAATTGTGGCATCAAAGTCTCCCCAGGTGAATACAGCTAACAGATGGCAGTATATATACACACCAGAGGAATCATGACAAGTAATAGTAATATTGAAAAAGTCTAACGAGTAATAGCTCAAGAGCTAAAAACTAATAAGCAGTTCCACTATGAGTGGGCAGAACTAAATAAACTCAAATCCTTCAGGAAGTACAAGATTTAGAACAGGGAAGAGGATTGACCGGTAACACTAAATTGGAGAGCCTTGTACATTTATATGCAGTATTTTATACCTTGCCCTCCTACTGCAATGAGCAAGAACTTACCTGGAAACAAGTGAAAACATGCTTCTATAAACTGCACAGGTAACACTTTAAAGTTAAAATCTATACTATAGAGTCTACAATTTAAAACCTCGTGGGTAAATAAAAAGTTTGACACTTAAAATGGAGACCATCCCATACATTTAAACTAAACAAATGAAGAAACAACCAAACAAAACAATAAAAAAAAAACAATAAATTTCCTTACCTTTGTTACTAAAATGTTGAACTGCAAACAGAAGAAAGAGAAGTGTTTAAATCCAAGCAAGAAACTAAATTACAAAGAAAAAATGGTTCCTATCACTAGTAGGTAGGTACACCACTACCCCGATATAACGCTGTCCTCGGGAGCCAAAAAAATCTTACCGCGTTATAGGTGAAACCGCGTTATATCGAACTTGCTTTGATCCGCCGGAGTGTGCAGCCCTGCCCCCCCGGAGTTCTGCTTTACCACGTTATATCCAAATTTAGGTTATATCAGGTCGCGTTATATCGGGGTAGAGGTGTAATTTTTAAAAAAAATGAAATCTAAACTTGTGGTCAAAATTATCAGACCAGATATGTTCACCATGGAGCAAGCTAAGGCCTTGTTCCTGCAACTGGATCTCTGCGAGTGAACCCCTGAGCCCATGCAGTGCTCCATTGGTTAATGAGAACATCAGAGTACATTAGATAGGGTTCACAATTTTATATATGAGGTATCAACTATTATGCTGCAGGGCACAAGCAGTAGCTGATAAGGATTAGGATGGGATTTCCCTTAAATGCAGGCTATTCCACAGCTGTCCATATGGGGTTCTTGTACCTTCTTCTGAAGCATCTGATACCGGCCAATGTCAGAAACAGGATAGTGGACTGTGCCAGTGGTCTGATCTGATATAGTATATTCCTGTGTTCCTACAAGAGTCAGGAGAAAGAAATCTAGTTAAGTGAGAGGGGAAGGGTCACATTCAAGAAATTTGTTTTGTTTGTTTTAGTTAACACCTATTTAACTTCAATGGCTAAATAAAATGTGGATAAAGAAAGTCTTGAAGATGCTTCAACAGCCCTCTCTCGTCAATTAAGGTGAGGAGTTCACAAAATAATGTTCTGAGACATGTAGAAAGTCCTCCAGAAAAACCAATATAGACCCAACTTGACTTCTTTGATATTTCCTTAGGTAAACATTGACGCATGGGGCGGGGGCATGTTTAAATATTCAAGGTCTCTTTATACATAAAAAAGAAACAAAAAGAGTACAAGCCCAGGTTTTAAAAAAATCCCTTGCAGAAATCATGATGATTTCTCTCTTCTCACTTAAATGACTTTTTCTCTGCCTCTCTTTAAAAAAAAAAAAAAAAAAGTCCTAATGTAGGGAGGTGACCTCTTACTCTTTTGCAGCCTTTCTTCTATTGTACAGAAATGACCTCAGAAAGCTAAACAAAAGGACCTATTGTTAATGTAACCAGTTATGTAAAATGTTTGTAGATATAGATGCCATTGTCAAATTAAAACACAGCAGCAGCAGCTGTCATAACTTAAACAAACATAGGTCACATTTACAGATACAATCTCTAATTATTGGTCAAGTTTGTCCCCAGCATCGAATTCAAGTACTGGCACTTGGCACAGGGAAACTCTACAGGAACCAGAGGTAACACAAATCTCTCAAACCACAAAACTGCAATGGAACTCCTCTACTGCTGCAAGAGACTTCCCTCTTTTTAGCATCTTCACTCTGTGGAGGAGAATGGCCAGTGGTTACACAAACCATAAATCTGGGGCCCGCACTGATTGTAGCAGTGTGGAGAGTCCTTGGTGAACTTGAATCTGCATTTCTTAGAGGTTCCAGAATCTAGCCCCTCCTCCTGTTGCAGCACATAGGCCAGTGGTGGGCAAACATTTTGGCCTGAGGGTCACATCTGGGAATAGAAATTGTATGGCGGGCCATGAATACTCACAAAATTGGGGTTGGGATGAGGGAGAGGGTGAGGGCTCTGGTTGGGGGTGCAGGCTCCAGGGTGGGGCCAGAAATGAAAAATTCAGGGTGTGGGAGGGGGCTCTGGGCTGTGGTGGGGAAGTGGGGTGTGTGTGGGGGGGGGGGTCAGGGCTCCAGCTTGGGGGTGTGGACTCTGGGGTGGGGCTGGGGATGAGGAGTTTGGGGTGTAGGAGGGCTCTGGGCTGGGACCAAGGGGTTTGGAGGGTGGGGATTAAGGGTGTGGGAAGGGGGTTGGGGCACGGGGAGACGCTCAGGGGTGCAGGCTCATAAGAATGGCCGTACTGGGTCAGACCAAAGGCCCAGTATCCTGTCTATCGACAGTGGCCAATGCCAGGTGCCCCAGAGGGAATGAACCTAACAGGTAATGATCAAGTGATCTCTCTCCTGCCATCCATCTCCGCCCTCTGACAAACAGAAGCTAGGGACACCATTCCTTACCCATCCTGGCTAATAGCCATTAATAGACTTAACCTCCATGAATTTATCCAGCTCTCTTTTAAATGCTGTTATAGTCCTAGTCTTCACAACCTTCTCAGGTAAGGAGTGCCACAAGTTGACTGTGCGCTGTGTGAAGAAGAACTTCCTTTTATTTGTTTTAAACCTGCTGTCCACTAATTTTATTTGGTGGCCCCTAGTTCTTGTATTATGGGAATAAGTAAATAACTTTTCCTTATCTACTTTCTTCACATGACTCATGATTTTATACACCTCTATCATATCCCCCCTTAGTCTCCTCTTTTCCAAGCTGAAAAGTCCTAGCCTCTTTAATCTCTCCTCATATGGGACCCGTTCCAAACCCCTAATCATTTTAGTTGCCCTTCTCTGAACCTTTTCTAGTGCCAGTATATCTTTTTTGAGATGAGGAGACCACATCTGTACGCAGTATTCGAGATGTGGACATACCATCGATTTATATAATGGCAATAAAATATTCTCTGTCTTATTCTCTATCCCCTTTTTAATGATTCCTAACATCCTGTTTGCTTTTTTGACTGCATGGACGACTTCAGAGAACTATCCATGATGACTCCAAGATCTTTTTCCTGATTTGTTGTAGCTAAATTAGCCCCCATCATATTGTATGTTGTGACAAAAGTTCCTCCTCTATCTTGGTGGGTCCTGCGCTTATCGGCAGATTTTCTTGCCTCAGAGATTCACCATGTGGGTTGGGGAACAGCCCAGAGAACTTCCCCTCTGGAAGAACCCACAGTCCAGGTCAATTGGGAGGTTTGGGGGAAACCCGGGCCCTCTACTCCGGGTTCCAGCCCAGGGCCCTGTGGACTGCAGCTATCTATAGTGCCTCCTGTAACAGCTGCATGACAGCTACAACTCCCTGGGCTACTTCCCCATGGTCTCCTCCAAACACCTTCCTTAGTCTCACAACAGGGCCTTCCTCCTGGTGTCTGATAACGCTTGTGCTCCTCAGTCCTCCAGCAGCACACCCTCTCAGCTCCTTGCGCCTCTTGCTCCCATCTCCTCACACTCACACCACATACTGAAGTGAGCTCCTTTTTAAAGCCCAGGAGCCCTGATTAGCCTGCCTTAATTGATTCTAGCAGCTTCTTCTTAATTGGCTCCAGGTGTCCTAATTAGCCTGCCTGCCTTAACTGGTTCTAGCAGGTTCCTGATTACTCTAGTGTAGCCCCTGCTCTGGTCACTCAGGGAACAGAAAACTACTCATCCAGTGACCAGTATATTTGCCCTCTACCAGACTCCTGTACCCTACTGGTCTGGGTCTGTCACAATGTATAGTTGGGGTTATTTTTTCCAATGTGCATTGCATTACATTTATCCACATTAAATTTCATTTGCCATTTTGTTGCCCAATCACTTAGTTTTGTGAGATCTTTTTGAAGTTCTTCACAGTTTGCTTTGGTCTTAACTATCTTGAGCAGTTTAGTATCATCTGCAAACTTTGCCACCTCACTTTTTACCCCTTTCTCCAGATCATTTATGAATAAATTGAACAGGATTGGTCCTAGGACAGACCCTTGGGGAACACCACTAGTTACCCCTCTCCATTCTGAGAATTTACCATTTATTCCTACCCTTTGTTCCCTGTCTTTTAACCAGCTCTCAATCCATGAAAGGACCTTCCCTTTTATCCCATGACAATTTAATTTACGTAAGAGCCTTTGGTGAGGGACCTTGTCAAAGGCTTTCTGGAAATCTAAGTACGCTATGTCCATTGGATCCCCCTTGTCCACATGTTTGTTGACCCCTTCAAAGAACTCTAATAGATTAGTAAGATACGATTTCCCTTTACAGAAACCATGTTGACTTTTGCCCAACAATTTATGTTCTTCTAGGTGTCTGACAATTTTATTCTTTACTATTATTTCAACTAATTTGCCCGGTACCGATATTAGACTTACTGGTCTGTAATTGCCGGGATCACCTCTAGACCACCCCTTTTTAAATATTGGTTACATTAGCTATCTTACAGTCATTGGGTACAGAAGCCGATTTACAGGACAGGTTACAAATACTAGTTAATAGTTCCGCAACTTCACATTTGAGTTCAGAACTCTTGGGTGAATGCCATCTGGTCCCGGTGACTTGTTAATGTTAAGTTTATCAATTACACCTCTACCTCGATATAACGCTGTCCTCAGGAGCCAAAAAAATCTTACCGCGTTATAGGTGAAACCGCATTATATTAAACTTGCTTTGATCCACCGGAGTGCACAGCCCCGCCCCTCCCCCCGCCCCGGAACACTGCCTTACTGCGTTATATCCAAATTCATGTTATATCGGGTGGCGTTATATCGAGGTAGCGGTGTAATTCCAAAATCTCCTCTAGTGGCACTTCAATCTGTGACAGTTCCTCAGATTTGTCACCTACAAAAGCCGGCTCAGGTTTGGGAATCTCCCTAACATCCTCAGCCGTGAAGACTGAAGCAAAGAATTCGTTTAGTTTCTCCACAATGACTTTATTGTCTTTAAGCGCTCCTTTTCTATCTCGATCATCCAGGGGCCCCACTGGTTGTTTAGCAGGCTTCCTGCTTCTGATGTACTTAAAAAACATTTTGTTATTACCTTTTGGGTTTTGGCTAGCCGTTCTTCAAACTCCTCTTTGGTTTTTCTTATCACATTTTTACACTTAATTTGGCAGTGTTTCTGCTCCTTTCTATTTACCTCACTGGGATTTGACTTCCACTTTTTAAAAGATGCCTTTTTATCTCTCACTGTTTCTTTTACATGGTTGTTAAGCCACGATGGCTCTTTTTTAGTTCTTTTACTGTGTTTTTTAATTTGGGGTATACATTTAAGTTGGGCCTCTATTGTGGTGTCTTTAAAAAACATCCATGCAGCTTGCAGGGATTTCACTTTAGACAATATACCTTTTAATTTCTGTTTAACTAACCCCCTCATTTTTGCATAGTTCCCCTTTTTGAAATTAAATGCCACAGTGTTGGGCTGTTGAGATGTTCTTCCCACCACAGGGATGTTAAATGTTATTATATTATGGTCACTATTTCCACCTCTTGGACCAGTTCCTGTGCTCCACTAAGGACTAAATCGAGAGTTGCCTCTCCCCTTGTGGGTTCCACTACCAGCTGCTCCATGAAGCAGTCATTTAAAGTATCGAGAAATTTTGTCTCTGCATTTCATCCTGAGGTGAAATGTTCCCAGTCAATATGGGGATAATTGAAATCCCCCACTATTATTGAGTTCTTAATTTTGATAGCCTAATTTCCCTTAGCATTTCATCATCACTATCACTATCCTGGTCAGGTGGTCGATAATAGATCCCTAATGCTATATTCTTATTAGAACATGAAATTACTATCCATAGAGATTGTATGGAACATGTGAAAAGCAACAAAGAGTCCTGTGGCACCTTAAAGACTAACAGATGTATTGGAGCATAAGCTTTCGTGGGTGAATACCCACTTCGTCAGACACATGATATATGGAACATGTGGATTCACTTAAGATTTTTACTTCATTGATTCTACATTTTCTTTCACATATAGTGCCACCCCTCCCGCCCCTCCGCATGACCTGTTCAATCCTTCCGATATATTTTGTACCCCGGGATGATTGTGTCCCATTGATTGTCCTCAGTCCACCAAGTTTCTGCGATGCCTATTATATCAATATCCTCCTTTATCACGAGGCACTCTAGTTCACCCATCTTATTATTTAGTCTTCTAGCATTTGTGTACAAGCACTTTAAAAACTTGTCACTCAAGGCTCCCAGCGGCATTTACCTCAAGCGGCTGCCGGAAGCAGCAGCATGTCCCTTCTCCAGCTCCTACGTGGAGGTGCGGCCAGGCGGCTCTGCACGCTGCCCCGTCTGTAGGCACCACCCCTGCAGCTCCCATTGGAGCCCTGGAGGGGGCCATTGGAGCATGTAGGAGCCGGAGCTGGGCCATGCCGCGGCTTCCGGGAGCCATGTGGTGCAGCCCCTGACCCTGCACCCCGGCTGGACTGCCGAAGAGGGGCAAGCCCCAGACCCCACTCCCCAGTGGGAGCTTGCGGGCCATAGTTTGCCCACCCCTGACATAGCCTATGCTGCAGGCAGGGCCCGCTGCATCTTCAGGGATGGTAGCCTTGGCAGGAGACAGTATTCTGCACCCAGTGCTAGGCCAGACAATACTCAATAATGGCATTACATAAAAAACAAACTAGGTATTAGAAAGCATTTCTTGGCTATGTTACACATTTATGAAGTCTCTTTAATTTCCCCCTTTTAAAAAGCCTTGATTTCCTACTTGCCTCTCAGATGCTCTATTGTTAAAGCTGCTTTTATTTACAAAGGGCTGTACAAGCAGTGGTAATTATATACTGTACGTTCTACTGTGATAGGGTGGGGGCTGAGGAGGAGTCCAACCAGCTGCAATCTCCAGAAGCAATCTGATTCTGCCAGAATGCTTTCAAGTGTTGTTGGGGAGCACAAACCAAAGCAGAGTGGTGACACTTATTAAACAGGAAGCAGCGTGTTCTCTCCTGCCCCAAGCCGCTCAATTCAGCATGCCTTGCTCAGTCGCTCTCAAAACAGTGTTCAACTCTCCCTGGTCTTTGCACTCAGGGAACACAAGGACTGGGATTGTGATTGGTGTCCCCATACAGGTACAAGGGGGCAGGTTCTTTTTAAACTCTTCTTCCCCATCTGTGTGCATTCACACAGGACCAGTGTGCATTCACACAGGACCAGTCAGGGCCAGCTCTAGGCACCAGCGCAACAAGCAGGTGCTTGGGGCGGCCAATGGAAAGGGGCGGCACGTCTGGCTCTTCGGCAGCAATTCGGCAGTGGGTCCCTCGTCTCCTCTCGGAGGGAAGGGCTTGTCACAGAATTGTCGCCGAAGAATGAAGCGGCGTGGTGGAGCTGCCGCCGAAGTGCTGCCGATTGCAGCTTTTTTGTTTCCCCCGCCGCTTGGGGTGGCAAAAACCCGGAGCTGGCCCTGGGACCAGCCATAATACAGTTTTAAAAGTAAGGGACAGCAGCATATTACTAGTATGAATCCAAATATGAACTTATCTGTGAACTTTATTCCCTTCTAAAACAGCTAACTTCTGTAGATAAATCAATGTCAGAACAGACCGAATTTTTAGAGCACTGTAATATGTCCTTTAAAGCATTCCTTCTATAAAATATATCGTCCTTTTTCTTTCAACTTTAACAAAATACAGAGTTTGCCAAGCTTCACTGTACCTTACAAGTTCAACAAAAGGAACATTCAAATCACAGCATAAGAACTGACTGATTGTCATTCTTGTATCTGCATACAGGGCTGTCCTTAGGCATACGCAGCTGTAGGGCACCATAAATTTGAGGCACCAAATTGGCCCAAATTTCTTGGTGCCCTCGGCAGTTGCATGCTGCATACGCGACAGCCCTATCCCCCGGCTGACCCCCCTGTGGGCTGCGCCCACTGCAAGGGGCAGGGCCGTCCCTAGGGGGGTTGCGTGGCCCCAAACAACTCCCTCTGCCCCACCTCTTACCCTTCCCCCCACTCCGCCCCTGGCCCGCCCCCATTCCACCTCTTCCCCCAGTAACTCCACACTCACTGGCAGCGGCGGGAAGCGGAGCAACCCGGCCGCAGCCCGCCCCACTCTGCCAGCTCCCAGCTGTGTCGCTCTGCTTCCCGCCGCTGGTGAGTGCGGGGAGGTTGGCAAAGGATCGGCCCCCGCACTCACTGGCAGCGGGAAGCAGAGTCATTCCGGCCCCAGCCTGCTCCGCTTCCCTTGCCCTGGCCCCAGCCGTGTCACTCGGGGGCAGGGGGGTTAGGGAAAGGCAGTGATGAGCTGCCAAAATCTTAACAACCAGTTCCCTATAAAAAGTTCTGATTTAAGGGATGTGCCACAGTATGTATTTTTTGTATCAATAGGGTTACCATACATCCGTATTTTCCCAGGAGGAATTCTTAAACCCTCCCGGACGGTGATTTAAGAACCAAAAAGCCTGACATGTCCGGGAAAATACGGATGTATGTTAACCCTACCTAAAGTTATTTTTTAAAAAGATGGGCCTGAACTAGAAATGAGCTCCGTTTCACATGTGTGGGTCCCCACCACTCCCTGGGGGTGGGTGTGCACATGTATGGGTCCCAGCTGCTCCCTGCCCCCCTCATTGAAGCAGGTGTGCAGGGTTACTGCCCTGGGAACTACAGGGCACCAGTGGACGTTGGGCCGGCTGCAGTCAGGGGCGTGGGGGCAGGGCTAGCTGGAGGCAGGGGGTTGGCTGCGGGCAGGACGGGGTGCGGAGCTGGCTGGAGACAGGAGAGTGTGGGGTTGGCTGGAGGCAAGGGGGTGCAGGGTTGGCTGGAGATGGGGGGGTGGGGCTGGCTGGAGGCAGGGCAGGGGCTGTTTGGAGGTAGGGGCTGGCTGCAGGCAGGGCAGGGGGGTGAGGGCTGGCTGGAGACAGGGATGTGTGGGGCTGGCTGGCTTCGGGCAGGGCCGCAGGGGGGGTGCAGCAGGGGTTGGCTGGAGACAGGGCAGGGGGTGCGGCAGGGGCTGGCTGTGGGGAGGGGGGGTGGGGCTGGTGCGGGCAGGGCAGGGGGTGCAGGGCTGGTGCGGGCAGGGCAGGGGGTGCAGCAGGGGCTGGTTGCGGGCAGGGGCTGCGGGGCTGGCTGGAGACAGGGGCAAGCTGCCAGCAGGGTGGCAGGTACTCATGGGGAGAGCAGCTCGGAGCAGTCCAAGCAGCAGGACGCAGCCCAGGCCCAGCAGAGCATCCGGGGATCCACCAGGCAGCAGCGGGAGCCCCAGGGCCAGGGGTCGGGGGAGCAGTAGCAGCAACAGGGCCCTTGCCCAGGGCCAGGCGGCGGCCCACATAGCTCTTGCAGCGCAGTGCCCCCGGCGGCCAGAGGAGGAATTACATCACTTCCTGGCCGGAGCCCATCAAAGCCACAGGGCCCCCTCGCAGGGAAGCGGGTTAACAACCGGTTCTAAAACTGCTTCAAAATTTAACAACTGGTTCATGAGAACCGGTTCCAGCTCACCACTGGAAAGGTTCCCTCCCCCCACCCCCCCACGACTCACCGGCAGCGGGTAGTGGAGTGACACAGCCCCACCCGCTCCGCTTCCCTTGCCCTGGCCCCAGCCGTGTCACTGAGGGGTGGGGGGTGGTGGTGTTAAGGAAAGGTTCCCTTCCCCCCTGGTGGCGGGAAGTGGAGCGACTCGGCCCCAGCCTGCTTCCATTCCGCCAGCTCCCAGACGCGACTCTCCGCTTCCCACCACTGGTGAGTGCGGGAAGGTTGGGGAAAGGATCAACCCCTGTACTCACTGATGGCGGGAAGTGAAGCGATGCAGCCCCAGCCCGCTACACTTTCCTTGCCCCAGCCCCAGCTGTGTCGCTGGGAGGCGGGGTTAGGGAAAGGTCCATGTCCCCCCCCAGACTCACCTCTTGAGTAAGTTGAAAATGAGGATAGTCATCCTTATGCACAGATCTTTCTGCATAGTAACTGAACAGGTCTTCAGGGATCTACAAGGCAGGTACAATACCAGAGATAGGTGATTTGTGAGAGTTTGGAAGATTATTCACTATATTAACTGATAGTTGTGAAAATCTCAATGGTTATGTATAATTAAAGTTGCTTTCTTTCTCTTCACTCCTTCCTCTTCTGTCAGGAGTTCATTGGGGCAAAAGTAGCAGGAAGCAGGATGTTATAATCTAGGGCAGTGGTTTTCAAACTGTGGGTTGCGACCCAGTGTTGGGTTGCAGAACGTAAGGCACTGGGTCGCAGCGGCTCTGGTCAGCACCACCGACCAGGCCGTTAAAACTCCTGTCAGTGGTGCTGCCTGGCTAAGGCAGGCTAGTCCCTACCTGTTCTGACACCACGCTGTGCCCTTAGGTCTGGCTCCTAGATTGGGGGGGGGTATGGGGCTCCGCACGCTGCCCTGTCCCCAAGCTTCGGCTCCGCACTCCCACTAGCCGGAAACCAGCCAATTGGAGATGGGGGGGCGTGCCTGTGGGCAAGAACTTCTGGGGTGCAGCGCGGTCCGCAGTGCCAGGACAGGCAGGAAGCCTGCCTTAGCACCCCCGCTGCGCTGCTGACTGGGAGCCACCAAAGGTAAGCCCGTGCCCCAACCCCGTGCCCCAATCCTGAGCCCTGCCAAACCCAGAGCCCCTTCCTGCACCCCAACCCCCTCATCCCCAGCCCCACTCCAGAGCCTGCATCCCCAGTCCAGAGCCCTGACCCCCTCCCGCACCCTAACCCCCTGACCCAGCCTTCAGCCCCCCCAACCCAGAGCCCCCTCCTGAACCCCAAACACCTCATTCCTGGCCCCACCCCACAGCCCTCACCTCCACACCCCAACCCTCTGCCCCAGTCCTGAGCCCCTCCAACACCTCAAACCCCTCATCCCCAGCTCCGTTGGGTTGCGGGTATCAACAATTTTCTTCAACTGGGTCACCAGAAAAAAAGTTTGAAATCCACTGGTCTAGTGAATGAGGACTTTGTGGCACAGACTAAGAGCCACAAAGAGTCATGAAAGTTGGGTATTGAGTTAATATAAGGCATAAGAGAGACTCTGTGATAGATATTCAATCCCTAGCAGTACTTCATCTTTATTACCTGAAAAGTGAAAGTCCATAGTAGTTACGTCCCAACATCCTCTGTGGTGAAGGTTTATGTAAAGAAATAATTTAGCTTATCTGCAATGTTCTTATCCTCCTTATGCTCCCTTTACTCCTTGATGACCCCAAAGACCTAATAATTGTCTGACTGGCTTTCTGCTTCTGATATGCTTAAAGAACATCTTGTTATTGTTTTATCATCTTTGGCTATTTGCTCTTCAGAGTCCATCTTAACCCTCCTACTTTCCTTCTTACATACTCTCTGTTGTCATTTATTTTTCTTTTAATTGGCTTCTCTGGGGTTGGAATTCCATTTTCTGAAATATGGCATTGAAGAACATTTAAATACATTTTTGATTAATGATTTTCAGAAATGGCAGCTATTTTTCAAGAACAAATGATAGCACTTCAAGGTTCAAATATCTGATTTGTCAATCCAATCAAGTAACCAGATGTCTAACTGCTATCATACAGGCTCATAATTATTTGTGGGTGCAAAAAGAGCAACCACAGAACAGGAAGCCAAGCTGAGAACTATTTCAGAATCAGACCTTAACGTGCAATTACATGCAAAAGACCCCGTCTGAAAACTTGCTCCAATATTATTTGCTATATGTTCAAAGCAATGTGTCTAGTTTAGCCACATAGGGGTTTCAGGGCTTTTTCATTGCTGCACAGACTTCCGGGCTTGGGCCAGAGCCTGAGCCCTGGGACCCTCCCACCTCAAAGATTCCTAGATCCCGGGCTCCAACCCAAGCCCAGAAAACTACACAATGAAACAGCCCTGCAGCCCGAGCCAGCTGGCACAGGCCAACCATGAGTTTTTCTTTGCTATATAGACATGCCCATAGACACGTAGACTTTAAGGCCAGAAGGGACCATCATGATCATCTAGTCTGACCTCCTGCACATTGCAGGCCACAGAACCTCATCCACCCACTCCTGTAATAGGTCCATAACCTCTGGCTGAGTTACTGAAGTCCTCAAGTCTTGATTTAAAGACTTCAAGTTGTAGAGAATCCACCATTTACTCTAATTCAAACCAGCATGTGACCCGTGCCCCACACAGCAGAGGAAGGGTCCCATTAACATAATTTGGAGTAGTGCAGTGAAAAGTTCGGCACAACTTTGACAACTAAGGGTATATTTAATATGATAGGTTAACTATGACTACAGCTACCTCTCCAAGCTTAAAGCCTACAGTAGTTCCAATAGCTTGAAAGTTGGACTATCTTTTCATAGACAATTTAACTAACAGAAAAGATTATGGAGAGTGCATGTAATAGGTTAACATGCCTGAGATATATTAATTTTCTAAGGGCTGTGGAGTTCGGATTCCTCCACAAAAATGAAGCTGTATATTAATGAGCTGTGTGCAGACCTAATAACAGCAAAGCAAGTTTTCCTAAAATAAATAAAATTATTTCGGCTGATAACGTAACAAACCTCTCTGGCCTCTATTCACCAAGAAAGGTCGTGCTAACCTCCAGCTAATCTGTCATGGAATTTTAAAACTTCTTCCCACCAGGTATCATCACACATTATCATTAACTTTAATTAACAATTAATTTTATAATCAAAGGGAAGTAAATAGCATTTATATTTTAATTTTGAGCTTCCAGAATATGCAACGGTTAAGTAAATGACTTCAAGTACAGAACACAGCTCACAAATGGCAAAGATCAGATAGACAGAATGAAAGGCGAATTTGAATTAATTATATCCACAATTATTTTTTTTACTTCAGAAATAAAGAACTGTAGAGTTGCAGCAAAAATAAACCAGTAAAATGAACCTGGCTGAAGAGTAAAAAGTATTGGGGCAACCATGTCATGTCAACATGACAACCTTGAATAAAATGACATTTTTGCAAAAAACAGTGTTGAAAAATGCCATCTTGATACTCTGTAATTAAAGAATTAAGCTTCAAAGCCTTCAAGATTAATCTTAGTTTAACTACCATTTATTCTAATGTAAAAACATTAATTCAAATCCAGAGACCAACATGGCATGTTACACTACTTAGAAAGAGGTCCATATTATGGAAATAAAATAAGGTAATAATTGGAAAGTAAAATCAATCTGACCTTAAACTTTAAAATACTTTTATAGACTTATATTTACTTACAAATATTCAAGTACCCTTTGGTATTATTTTTGTAGTAATAGTGTAATAGAGTGCAGCTATTCAGTCCTCAGACCTGAAAACTCTATCTTGTTTTATGGTGATTTCCAAAAAGTCCATCTCTTCCAGCTTCTACATAAAGTTGCCGGAAAAAGAGGGGGGAGGAAATATTCACCCCCATATCTGCCCATTTCCCCTGCCCAGTAATTTAATCTGCCACCCAACCCCAAAATCAGTTCTGTCCCCGCATCAATTGTGCTCCCTCCAGCCTTCCACCAATTCTGTTCCTCCAACCCATCAATTCAGCCCCCAAATCTATCCTACTCCTTTCAGCCTCCCATCAATTCTGCCCCCACAACAGTTCAGTCCCCACATCTGTTCTGGCCATGCAGCATTACCTGTGCTGTACCTGCAGCTGCTGGTGGCGGTGGGGGTGTCTTTACTCCCCTCTCTCAAGCCTAGGGGGCTGAAGGGGGATTCTTCCCCTGCCCAAGCCTGATGTTGCAGAGAGGGAAGGGCGGGGGAGGACAGCAGTGAAGCCATCCCATTGTTTGTAGGAAGGTGCGATAAATAAAGTGGGGGGGAGCTCCCTTTTATGGACACCCAGACAGCCAGTTAGCTATAAAGTCCCTCTTGGTGGCTCCTTGCTTTACCTGTAAAGTATTAAAAGTCCCCAGGTAAAGAAAAGGGAATGGGCACCTGACCAAAAGAGCCAATAGGAAAGCTAGAACTTTTTAAAATGGGAAAAAAGCTTTCCCTTTGTCTCTCCATTGTTCTCTCTGGACTGGAGGGATAGAGCAGCAATGCTGTAAGCAGCTTTAAGCCAGGTATGAGCATAAATCATCAGATCATACCTAGAACTACTTATCTGAAACTCCAAATGTGTAAGTAGATCAGAATGTTTAGCTAGACGCGATCAGGTTTATTTCTGTTTATTTTTTAAGGCTTGTGGATCTCCTCTGTGCTAATTCCAGATGCTTTTGTTTGCTTGTAACCTTTAAGCTGAACCCCCCAAGAAAGCTATTTTGGGTGCTTAATTTTTGGAATTGCTCTTTTAAAATCTAGCAAAAACCTAAGTTCCAGATGTATTTTCTTCCTCTTTGTTTTTAATAAAATTTATCTTTTTTAAGAACAGGACTGGATTTTTGGTGTCCTAAGAGGTTTGTGCATATGCTGTCTGATTAGCTGATGGCAACAACTAATTTCCTTTGTTTTCTTTCTCAGCTCTTCCCTGGGGGAGGGGAGAGAGGGTGAAAGGACTTGAGGGTACCCCACAGGGAGGAATTCCCAAGTGCTCTTTCCTGGGTCCCAGGGTTTGGGGTTTTTTGCATTTGGGTGGTGGCAGCGCTTACCAAGCCAAGGTCAGAGAAAAGCTGTAACCTTGGGAGCTTAATACAAGCCTGGAGTGGCAAGTATTAATTTTGAGAATCCTTGCAGGCCCCCACCTTCTGTACTCAAAGTGCCAGAGTGTGGATTCAGCCTTGATAGAAGTGGTGGAAAAGGAGGGAGTGGAACCCCTTGAGCTTCTGGGCTCATCTTCCTCATCCACCCTTCTGCGAGAACGAGGGAAGGGGGAAAGAGATCTCCCTGCCTCCTGAAGCAGCACTGATTGCCTACCTCCTGGGGAAGAGCAGCCAAAGGGGGAGAGCAGCCAGTCAGAGGGGGTGGTGTTTCACCCCAGATGGAACTGAAAATGTATACCCTTCAGCTACCTGGCTCACTTCTTAGACATTTTATTTCCCAGGTCTGCAACCCATTCCAACCTCATGCACTTTAAGCACTGCCTATACTACTCCTACTTGTACCTAAGAGTATGTTTAGTCAAACCCATAGATGATACAAACCTGCTTAATGTTATATGATTTTCATAGAATTACATATTGTAACTGATTGCAGTACAGGATCTTGCTATGAGTGCTGTGATACACTAGTCTCTAGGTGTCTGGCAGCATGCAGGGTGTACCACAGGCTTGGAGCTAAGAACTGTAGGTGCGCCAAGCACTAGACTCTAGCCCTCAGTGAGTTCCGAAAAACACTCACAGATTACATCTTCACTGCACAGCTGACCTGGGTTCTTTCCCAGGTTTTAACCCAAACCCCACTACCATCCAAAACTAAAAACTGGTTTATGACCAATGCAATTATTGTTATGGAGGATATTTTGTGCTGTGTGGCAGCCTTTGCTTCAGCTGAGTGTAGAAGCCATGTCATTTTCCTGTCACCTCTTCCTCCCCTAGACGTGTGTGATCCAAGATGGATTCCAAATGGGGGGGAGGGGGGAATTTAAATGCGCAACTACTGATTTATTGTACCACATACTCTTGTATGAGTTCGGACCTGGGATTACAAATTTAACAAAGCCTGCAGACGCTGAGCTGTGTGTGGCACGAGTATATATGCATATCTATCTATATATACACTGCACTTTCTTTTTCTCACACTGTCAGTACATTAAAGCATTGTCAGAGACAGGCTTGGTAATAAGTCCCACTGCGTGACCTGTGGCTGTATCAAGTGCAGAGTATTTTAAAATGTTGCTGGGTACTGCTGGTCCGCTGTCCAGAGCAGGGGGAAGTTGAAAAGGCACATTTGTTGTAAATTACTGCATCCTCATCTAGCTTTCTGCTTATGTTTGTCTGAATTTTTGTCCACTCCAGGCCGATTATGCTTGAGAACTTTTCATACAGGAAAAACTCAAGATAGTCCATGAGATTCCTGGGCATAGCAAACTTCCCACCCAAAACCCTCCATAGCTTACAAGCAAATAAATGACTGGAAATGGATAAATCAGTCACTAGATGACTAAATATCTCCTTGGTGACAGCCTACCAGAGGCCTAGAAAAGTTGTTCCTTCTTCCAATCTAAAATCTCCAAAAATTAACATCTTCCAATACCACCACTGACTGAAATAACATTAAACCATCACTGGGACAAGGTCTTTGGTGTGTGGTCTCCAACCACCACCCAAGCCAAAAACAATTTTTTAATTATTTTAAAATAAAATATGAAATATTTACCATTGTCTTACTGGGCTTGTGACCTCAGATGCAACTGCTTCTGAGAAGGCAAATGTAAAGAAATAAAATAAAGGTATATCAAGGAAATGAAAGTTGCAACTTGTGGCTTTGTAGTGACAGAACATGAAAGGGGAGGAACTTTTCTTTTTTCCTCTGGACAAAAAAATTATAATATGCTCTTCCATTGCCTCCGCCTCCGCCTCCTACCTCTGCTGGACCAATTCAACCATGCAGGCCTCTTGGGGAGAGAACCCTGAACCAGAGGGGGAAAGAAAAAGCATCAGGGAACAACTGCAGGGCATGCAGAAGAACTTGGGCTGCAGATTGGCCGAGCACCTAGAAGTGCAGAGGCAAATAATGAAGTAGGACAGGGAAAGGAAGGAGAGAATGGTGGCTGAATACTTTGAGCATTACAGGCCAATGAGGAAGCAGGAATGATAGCAAGAGAGGGAACTGTTTGAGCAGCTGCCTAGCCGATCGATCATGATACCAGCACCTGCATCTGCCCCTTCACAGGCTGCCCCAGGATAGCTACTTCCAATGGATCCCTCTCCATGCTACCACATCCTGCAGTCACTGGACAGTTCTGGAGTGGGGTGAGGAATAATGAATACATTTCTGGAATAGAAGTATGCATGGGCAGATGTACACTTTCTTTCTATCTCTGTGCTACCACAGGAGAACAGGTACATTGGCGATATGCCATCACCAGTGACATTGCACTGATTAATATTACTGTTGGTTTTGTTTGCACTTTACACTTTTATTAACATTTGCATTCCCTGTGAAGTAGCAACTGGGCTGCTTGTTTGTGTTTTTAACTTTCTGTAATTTTCTTTGAACAACCTATTTGTTGTAAGTGCTTGGGAAACAAGAGAAAGACAAGTATCAGAGGGGTAGCCATGTTAGTCTGGATCTGTGAAAAGCAACAGAGAGTCCTGTGGCACCTTTAAGACTAACAGATGTATTGGAGCATAAGCTTTCGTGGGGGAATACCCACTTCGTCAGACGCATGTAATGGAAATTTCCAGAGGCAAAATTGCCTCTGGAAATTTCCATTACATGCGTCTGACAAAGTAGGTATTCTCCCAAGAAAGCTTATGCTCCAATACAAGAGAAAGACAGGAAGTTTAAATCAAAGTTTTAATAAAGTATCATAATGACTCATAATAAATTAGTATGTTTAGTACACACAGATCACATTACTCCACACCACCTCTTTCTCCATGCAAAGCAAGCATATGGGCACACAGGGCACCCTCACTTCCCTTGCTCTTCTGGACCCAGTGAACAGAGCTACACTTTCTGGTTGACTGTTCCAGGCCTATAAACCAGCACTGTCTTTAACCCACTCCTGCCGAAAACTCTCCCTCTTACCTCTGCACACTTGTGCTGCCAGTTGATGACATAAAGGGCAGAGTCGCCTAAGCCCCCTTCAGTTCCTTTTCACCAAAGTCCAGTAACAGACTCCAGCACAGAAGGGAAAGGAGGGTGGGTCATGGAATGGGCATGCAGAACACATCTCAAAGAACAATTACAGAATAGGCAGTGACCATTTTTTCACTGATTGTACACATCTATTCCATTTTAGGTGATTGTGGTAAGGTGGACATGCTCCTACCTAGTTTCTAGCCCCAAATCAGCTGAGACCTTCTGGTGAAACACCACATGTGGTTTATTTACAATGGTCTTTCCTCCCATCTTGATAGACTACGCAGCATCAGGTACCATGTTAATCTTTTAACTCTCTCCATCCCATCCCAATTTATCAACTGGGTGCCATTCCCATAATCAGATGTGCTCCAGAGCAACTAATTCAGTGGTTCTCAAACTTTTGTCCTGGTGACCCCTTTCACACAGCAAGTGTCTGAGTGTGACCCCCCTTATAAATTAAAAACACTTTTAAATATATTTGCTGGGGGCAAAGCGGGGTTTGGGGTGGAGGTTGACAGCTTGTGACCCCCCTCATAATAACCTCGTAACCCCCAGTTTGAGCAGCCCTGAACTAATTGGAGTTGCTGTGATTAGCGTGCTGGCTCAGCTGCTGCTGTCCACCACTCTCTGACGCACCTCGCCTCCTTATCTGACAGTCAGACTTATTTCTCCAAGCTCTCCCTTGCTTACCAGAGGTGCCTCTCTTGGTCCCTAGGGTGATCATCCAGGTCAGCGGTGTTCAAACTTTTCCAGTCGTGCCCCCCTCGCCCCTACCAGTAACAGAATCTGTCTGCGCCTCCCCCTCATCTGTTACAGCACAGTGACGGAGCTTGGGCTGAAGATGGAGCTGGTGGAGTAGCTAAGGTTAGAGGTGGAGCTGGTCTGGGGGAAGAGTGGGATGAGGGCAGAGCTGGTCTAGGGGCCAACTGGTGCTTGTCTGGGGGCAGAGAGGGAATAAGGGCGGAGCTGAGCCTGAAAGAAGAGCTGTTCTGGGGGCAGAGTGTGGCTAGAAGCATGCAGCAACCTACCCAACCCCTGTGGGGGCTGGCCCCAACTCCACCACATGCCCCCCCCATGTTCCTCCACACCTCCCTAGGGGCGTGCACCCCAGTTTGAGAACTACCAATCTGGGTCATCTTTGTTGGTGTCCACTCATTTTCCGCCCACATAAATCACACTTTTGGTGGTGGGAGGATGCCCTTCAGCTCTGTTTTGGCCCACAAGTCGCCACACCATGGAGACCCTAAGGGGTTGCTCTCCCTATTCTCTCCTTTTGTATCTGGCAGTGGACAGAGGGCATTTCCCTCATCCCCCTGATTGCTCAGGGCCTTGGTTTCTCCCAACTGTACAAAGCGCACCTGGGCTTCTGCTCTTTCACACTGCATTAGGGGTGGCTCCATGGGTCCCTTGATCCCCACTAAAGTTGCTCAGGTTGTCTTTCTCCTCTGTTTTTACTTCCTTAATTCCTATCCTCTCCTCCTCAATTTCTTGGAGGACTCTCTTTTCCTCCCCTTTCACCTTAATTAGGCTCTGTTGTCTACAGTGTTCTAAATCTACCAATAATTATTTGGTTTTTTTTCCCTTCCCTTTGGGCTTCATTTCCCCTCTCTTGGGTTTTCTGTTTCCCTGACTGGGGTCCCAACAGCATCTTGTTTTCCTAATAGGAAATACAATACAGTGGGTCAATCTGTCCCTTATCCCATTTGCTTCCAATTAAACCTCCCCCAGACTTCCAGGGGCATATCTGCCATAGGACGGTGCTTTTTATCCCCACAGACACATACTATTCTCACACTTGGTCCTGGAACCAGCCAGTAAAGTTTCACCAACTTGTCACTGGATCAGGGAGCAAGCAGAGGCCATGTCTACCAGGACCCTTTCATGTGTCCAGTAATGGTGGACAACTTCTTCCCTTTTTTCTTTCCTTCTGTCCAGGCTCAGCTGCAAAACTACATTCCATGTACAAGCAATCCTTTTTCATGTGTCACTGACACCCATGCTGGAAACATGTCATGGGCGAACCCTGGCCGCAGCATGTCTGGGCTCTTTGTTCGTCTTCTCCATGCCCTTTACAGTGGCAGATTCCCAAAACTTCCTACCAAGTTCCAGTCCTCTATAGGGTTGGCCCACTTTGCTGGGAAGCTCCACATCCACAAAGTCCTTCATCAATTTTACTTCCACATCCAAAATGCCCAGTTAATGCTGTCTACCCCCAGTTTCATATTCTCAGGGAGGTCCTAAAAGAACTGTTCCAAACACCAAAGTATCCATTACTTCCCCTACCATTTGGGTATCTGGCCTCACCCAATGAATCGCCCAATCTATCAATTTTTGGGTGAATGCCTGGGGCAATCACACCCCACCTAGTCCACCTCGCACCTTGGAATTTTTGGCAGTGTTTCTCAGTGGAGAGGCCGATTTGATCTAGGATGGCCATCCTGACACTCTCTTAGTCTCTTGCCTGCTCATCCTCCAGCTTCCTCAGTTAAATAGGGGACTAGCAGCAGGACCTAGGTTTCCCTGTCTCAGTCTGCACCCACGGGCCCCTCTCAGAGGTGCCCAGGAATTCATCAGGGTCATTGTCAGGGCCCATTCTTACAGACCGAGGCCTGTACCTGGTTGCCATTCCCCGCCACAGGACTCACCATCTTCTGTAAAAGCTACTGCTGGCTTGTTCTCTTATAAAGTCCTGCAGGCTCTTCTGTTGCTCAGCCTGCCGGGCGAGCAAGGCTTGCCTCTCCAGATGTTGGGACTGCTGGAAACTTTGCAGAGTTTTCTGTATCTACTACAGAAACCCTCATGCTGGCTAAGATCCTGGACAAATTCTCACATGTGGCAGGATGGACTCACCCCTGCCTACCTTCTAGCCCACAAATGGGTTGGAGACCTTCTTCTGGTGAAACACCAGGTGTAATTTATTTACTCTGTTCTTTCCTGCCACCTTTACGGACTATGCAGCATCATGTACCATGGAGCACTTAGCTCCTGAGGCAAAGAGGGGAAGATTTCTCGTGGCTCTGGCTCCATAAGCTTGCCTCGCTCTTGCTCCCTCTCTGCCTCCTTTGCGCACTTCCTTCCTGTGCCTTATGTACCCTCTGGGCCAATGAATTAATTAGCATTTTAACTCTCTCCAGCCATCCCAATTTATCAATTGGGCACAGTTTCCACAGTCAGATATGCTTCAGGGCAACTAATTGGAGTTGCAGAGATCAGCATGCTGGCTCAGCGGCTGTTGCACAGCACTCTGACACAGTGACTCACAAGCCGTTCAGAATGGAGGAGGATCTCAGAATCTACCTGAACAAGAACTGCAGCACAAATACAGGTAACCAAGTTGCATCACTACAAATGTCACTGATGGACATCTGACTGAGCATTGTAGATGGTGCTTCTTCTCTTGTAGGATATGCTCAAGGTCTTTCGTTTTCAGTTTTTATTTTGTTTACAATTTCCCAAGAACATATTGGTGTTTATTATAAAATGTTTAAAAAGGGTGAAAACTGGTGCAAAAAATTAATTTCACAGTTTTCTTGTTAAATATTGGGATTAATATTAGGGGACAGGAGGACAGAAAAAATCAACAAATAGAGAAAAGCAAGAATATTGAAAGTAAGAACAGTTTAATGCTTTGGTTATTTCAAGCTCTGCACATTAACAGTATGTACACATATGCACGTGTATACATGTGTGTATCTTCCACTACACTGTCTTGCTTCAGACAACCTTTCATTTAGACTAATTTATTATTAATATAAACACAGCTACCTAATGTAATGTATTGAATTTTCTAACAATCAGCATTTTCCTGTAATTGTGTGGTCCAAAATTCAGGTGGGAAAAAATTGAATAGCTTTTGTAAAAACCAGGAATATTTTGGTAAAAATTGGTTAACACCACAAGTGAAGGACCTTAAATGTGCAAAAACTCTCTCAGATGCAGGAACCTTAGCAATGTCATAGCACAGAAATATGGAGGATGAGAGCCAGTAAGTTCCTATCTGTGAAGAGACTTCTTCATTCTGTCAGCAAAGGAAACAAACATCTGAGGAAACACTCTAAACTGTTCAGTATTGTCCAAGTGAAAGGCTAATGCTTTCCAGATGTCCAAAGTATGGAGCTCTTTTAATCTTTCTGACAGTGAGGCTTTGGGAAAAAAAGCTAATAATCAGACTGATTAAAGTGGAAGTCCAACACCACATTAGTTAAAAATTTAGGGCGAGGTTGTAAATAAACCATGTCCTAATAGAAGGCTGTCTATGGGTGGTCAGCAACTAATGCTCATAGCTGCTACCCTCCTGGCTGAGGTAATAGCTACAGGAATGCTACTTTCATGTAGAGATGTAAAAATAAACAAGCATCCATAGGCTCAAAAGATGGACCCATTATCACCAACAAAACTAAATTTAGATCCCATGAAGGCATAGGGTCTATCACAGGTGGAAAGAGACTGTCCAATCTGTCATCGAATCGGAAACGTGCCACTTGCCTGGAGCTAGAATTCAGGATGTGATGGAGTGTCTGCCGAGACTGATCAAGGCCTCGGACCGCTACCCCTTCCTACTTCTCCACTTGGGCACCAATGATATTGCCAAGAATGACCTTGAGTGGGTCACTGCAGACTACGTGGCTCTGGGAAGAGGGATAAAGGAGTTTGAGGTGCAAGTCGTGTTCTTGTCCATTCTCCCTGTTGAAGGAAAAGGCCCAGGTAGGGACCATTGAATTGTGGAGGTAAATGCATGGTTGCATAGGTGGTGTCGGAGAGAGGGCTTTGGATTCTTTGACCATGGGATGTTGTTCCAGAAAGAAGGATTGCTAGGAAGAGATGGGATCCACCGAATGAAGAAAGAGAAGAGCATCTTCACAGGCAGGCTTGCTAACCTAGTGAGGCGGGCTTTAAACTAGGCGGGCTTGCCAAGGGACAGTGACCTGAGTCCTGAGGTAAGTGGGGAAGTGGGATACCGAGAGGAAACACTCCTGATTCATACTGAGAAAGTAGGGCAATCAGCTAGTTATCTGAGGTGCCTGTACATGAATGCAAGAAGCCTGGGATACAAACAGGAAGAATTGGAAGTCCTGGTATAGTCAAGGAACTATGATGTGACTGGAATAACAGAGACTTGGTGGGGTAACTCACATGACTGAAGCACTGTCATGGATGGGTATAAACTGTTCAGGAAGGACATGCGGGTGAGAAAAGGTGGAAGAGTTGCACTGTATGTAAGAGAGCAGTATGACTGCTCAGAGCTCCATTATGAAACTGGAGAAAAGTGTGTTGAGAGTCTTTGGGTTAAGTTTAGAGGCAATAGCAACAAGGGTGATGTGGTGGGCATCTGCTATACACCACCAGACCAGGAGGATGAGATAGATGAAGCTTTCTTCAGACAACTAACAGAAGTTTCCAGATCACAGGCCCTGGTTCTCATGGGGGACTTCAATCACCCTGACATCTGCTGGGAGAGCAATACAACAGTGCACAGACAATCCAGGAAGTTTTTGAAGAGTGTTGGGGACAACTTCCTGTGCAAGTGGTGGAGGACCCAACTAGGGGTCGTGCTCCTCTTGACCTGCTGCTCACAAACAGGGAAGAATTGGTAGGGGAAGCAGAAGTGGGTGGCAACCTGGGCAGCAGTGACTATGAGATGGTCGAGTTCAGGATCCTGACAAAAGGAAGAAAGGAGAGCAGCAGAATACGGACCCTGGAGTTTAGAAAAAACAGACTTTGACTCCCTCAGGGAACTGATGGGCAGATCCCCTGGGAGGCTAATATGAGGGGGAAAGGAGTCCAGGAGAGCTGGCTGTATTTTAAAGAAGCCTTATTGAGGGTGCAGGAACAAACCATCCCGATATACAGGAAGAATAGCAAATATGGCAGGCGACCAGCTTGGCTTAACAGAGAAATCTTTGGTGAGCTTAAACACAAAAAGGAAGCTTACAAGAAGAAAAAACTTGGACAGATGACTAGGGAAGAGTATAAAAATATTGCTCAAGCATGCAGGGGTGTAATCAGGAAGGCCAAAGCACAACTGGAGTTATAGTTAGCAAGGACTGTGAAGGATAACAAGAAGGGTTTCTACAGGTATGTTAGCAACAAGAAGGTGGTCAGGGAAAGTGTGGGATGGACCCTTACTGAATGGGGGAGGCAACCTAATGACAGATGAGATGGAAAAAGCTTAAGTACTCAGTGCTTTTTTTGCCTCAATCTTCACAGACAATGTCAGCTCCCAGATTGCTACACTGGGCAGCACAATATGGGGAGAAGGTCAGAGGTGAAAGAACAGGTTAAGGACTATTTAGAAAAGCTAGACATGCACAAGTCCATGGGGCCGGATCTAATGCATCCAAGGGTGCTGAGTTGGCTGATGTGATTGCAGAGCCATTGGCCATTATCTTTGAAAACTTGTGGCGATCGGGAGAAGACCCAGATGCTCGGAAAAAGGCAAATATAGTGCCCATCTTTAAAAAAGAGAAGAAGGAGAATCTGGGGAACTACAGACCCGTCAGCCTCACCGCAGTCCCTGGAAAAATCATGGAGCAGGTCCTCAAGGAATCCATTTTGAAGCACTTGGAGGAGAGGAAGGTGATCAGGAACAGTCAACATGGATTTACCAAGGGAAAGTCATGCCTGACCAACCTAATTGCCTTCTATAATGAGGTAACTGGTTCTGTGGATAAGTGGTGGACGTGATATATCTTGACTTTAGCAAAGTTTTTGATATGGTCTCCCACAGTATTCTTCCCAGCAAGTTAAAAAAGTATGGATTGGATTAATGGACTATAAGGTGGACAGAAAGCTTGCTAGATCATCGGGCTCAACGGGTAGTGATCAACGGCTTGTTGTCTAGTTGACAGCCAGAATCAAGCAGAGTGTCCCAGGGGTTGGTTTTGTTCAACATCTTCATTAATAATCTGGATGATGGGATGGATTGCACCCTCAGCAAGTTCGTGGATGACACTAATTTTGGGGGAGAGGTAGATATGCTGGAGGGTAGGGATAGGGTCCAGAGTGACCTAGACAAATTCGAGGATTGGGCCAAAAGAAATCTGATGAGGTTCAACAAGGACATGTGCAGAGTCCTGCACTTAGGACGGAAGAATCCATGCACCGCTACAGGCTGGGGACAACTGGCTAAGCGGCAGTTCTGCAGAAAAGGACAGGGGATTACAGTGGACGAGAAGCTGGATATGAGTCAACAGTGTGCTCTTGTTGCCAAGAAGGCTCACGGCATATTGAGCTGCATTAGTAGGAGCATTGCCAGCAGATCGAGGGAAGTGATTATTCCCCTCTATTCGGCACTGGTGAGGCCACATCTGGAGTATTTCATCCAGCTTTGGGCCCCCCACAATGGAAAGGATGTGGACAAATTGGAGAGAGTCCAGTGGAGGGCAATGAAAATTATTAGGGGCCTGGGGCACATGACTTATGAGGAGAGGCTGAGGGAACTAGGCTTATTTAGTCTGCAGAAGAGAAGAGTGGGGGGGGATTTGATAGCAGCCTTAAACTACCAACCCTAATCTTCAGGGCTGGCGCAACCCATTAGGCGACCTAGGTGGCCTAGGGCACTGAGATTTGGGGGTCGGCGACCGTGGCGGTATTTCTGCGGCGGGACCTTCCGCCGCCTCTGTGGGGGGGCGGCATTTTGGGGTAGGACTTCCGCCGCCCTAGGGCGGCGGAAAAGCTGGCAGCGCTCCTGCTAATCTTCTATGATTCTATAATCTCAATGTCTCTCAGCAAAGTCTCAGATTAACCTGCAATGGAAACAGTTACTCTACAAAAAGTGCCACTTCAAGAGAATCATAGGCCCGGCTCTACGAATTTGCCAGACGAATGTTGAACGTACACCCCAATGAATTTAAAAACAACTATTTAGCTCTTAATATGCGAGAGAATATGATTGATGTCATTGCCCTTCAAAAACCCATACATAAAATGACACTCAAGAATCACGCTACCGTATTGCTGGTTATAGTCTCATTGCCTCCCTCCATCACCGGAAACATGGCCTTGTTACATACATCAATCAAGGCATCAAGGACTATAACAAGATAGATGCCAAGAGCAATTCCGGAACTTTCACCATCTTCAAAAGAATCAGCAAGGTAAAGGTGGCTCATGTAAATAAATCACCGAATACAGACTGGCTCTCTTCCCCATTACCTACAGCAGTGGTCCCCAAACTTTTTACCTTACACCTATCCCCCCCCCCCCGCCCCACCCCTGAGACACAGTTAGGATCTGTGGCTGGGAGCGGGGCCACAGTCAGGGCTGGGGCCATGGCTGGGAGCAGGGCCATGGTCAAGGCCGGGGGCTTGAGCCAGGGCTGCAGCTGGGGATGGGGCCCCAGCCGGGAGCAGAGCCATGGTCGGGCCAGGGCCCGAGGCTGGTGGGAGGGACTGGGGCCGCAGCCAGGGCCAGAGCAGAGCTGGGGGCATAATGGGGATCAGTGGGGCTCCCTCCCCAGGGGGCTGGCCTGAGCCCACTGTGCCCCCCAAACATTCATCCATACCCCCTAGGAGGACATGCCCACAGTTTGGGGACCACTGACCTACAGCTATATATTATTTCAATAGCTACCACATGATGTGGTGTTATAATAGTAATGATAATGCCGGCAGAGCACTTGTGGAATGGTCATCAAACAAAGTTACATAGCTTCTTTTTCATGCAGAAGACAGAAGTACTTTTCATTCTGCCTACTGCAACTGAGACTACAAGCCAGATATCAGTTTCCTCACCAAAGACCAGTTTGGAATTCCTTACAACACCCTCCAGAGCTATTCTTGGCAACTTTCCACATAGCCAGCATCGACTGGTGATAATCCACTTTGGGACTGAAATCTCAGTATCATGTCGTAGCCCAAAGTGCAATGGAATTTTCGAAAGAAAAACTGGCCAAGATTCACTGTGACAATTGAGATTCTGCTGAAGCCTGAAATGAGATTCCGCTGAAGCCTGAAAATTGCAGTCATTTCACCCAGCTTATCCAAATAGCCACAAGAAAAAAAACCCTCTCTTATGGCTATTGAAAAGGATAAACCCCTTGATGGAAACCAGAAACAGAAAGGCTACCATAGGAGTACCAAAAGTTTGGTGACCCAAATCTTAGACTCATTGAACTTAGTGCACCATCAAAGATAGATCAAGATGGTTGAAGTGCTGGAGTTCACTCACTCCAGCCGCAAACCTTGACTACTATTTCATCAGCTTCTGGCTGCAAACCCAGTGAAATATCGAAAGGCTGAAGTCTCAGCTGATGTGATCACAAGAATACTCCTTATGAACACAAAAGCACCAAAGGACAAGTATACTAAGTGTAAAGTGTGAAGAGAGCTCCAACAAAGAGTCAAGCTCACTACCCGCCTCCCTGCCCATATCGTTGGCCTTCACAGTGAGGAGGTAAATAAGCCCTCTCTCTCATGAAAGCTGAAGGACCTGATGGTATCTTTCCAGAATTTCTTAAAAACCTTGGAGCCCAAGGATAGAAATGGCTGACAACACTGTTATCCATTCCTCAGGGCTTGTCCTGAGGATCTGGCATGAGGCTATAGTTATTGCCAGTAATCCCTCATCATACGGTTTTATATCACTCCTCTACATATCATGGAAGCTCATGGAAGGAATATTACTGGCAAGGATCATGTTGCTTGGAGAAGCAATGTTACTGAATGAACAAGCAGGTTTCTGACCAGACTGCAACTACACTGATCAAGTATTAGTCTCGATAACAGAGAGTGAAGTGGGATTCCAGCAAAAACTCAAGACTGGGGCAGCTATCTTACACTTATCTGCTGCCTACAACACCATGTGGAGCAATGGCCTCCTGACAGCCAATAAAATTATGCCATGCAATGCAATAATAAAATTCTTTTGAGAAGTTCTGAGCAATTGTAGGTTTCATGTTTTCCTTGATGACGAGGTCAGCAGGCCATGCATGCACTCTCAATGATAGCCTACTACAGAGATCTGTTAGCATGGATCCTGTTTAATATATCTACACCAGCAACCTTCCCCAAACATCATCACAGAAATTTGTTTATGATGATGACAATTGCTTTGGCCACACAGGCATGGGATTTACCTACCATAAAACAAATCCTAACTAAGAACCTTAAAATCATGGAAGAATATTTCTTATACTGGCAGCTAAAAGCAATCCTAAGACTGCTGTGTCAGCATTTTATCAGAACATTGAAAGGCTAGGGCAGAACTGCACATAGATTTCTATGGCCAGCAGATAAGACACGATCCCACCCTAAAATATCTTGGGTGTGACATTAGACCTAAGCTCCACATACCACCAGCATTGGGAAAATATTCATAGCAAAATAAAGATGCATGTAACTCTCATCCAGAAACTGGCAGGAATGATTTAGGGAGCCAATGCAAAAACCTCACTGACCCTTGTCTTCTCTACTGCAGAATATAGCTCAACCATCTGGACACACAGCTCTCACACATCTTTTGTCAATTCTCAACTTAACAAAGTTATGCAGATTATTACGAGCACAGTACAAAATCAACGCCACAGCCATGGTTTCCTATAATGGTGCATATCCACCCATCCCAAATTTGTTGTGATATGAGTATTTTTCCAAGAGTTCCATTGTATTCGAGGGAACAAGGATCTTCCAATATATGGCAACTTAAATAATATATTGAGATTTCAACCCAAATCCAGGAAACCTTTTTGGCTTGCCACTCAAGAGCGCAAAGATTTGGGGTTTTCCCCTGGAGATCCACAGCAAGCAAGGTGGAATGATGCCAACATCCCAAATAAACACCTCATCAAGGACCCAACTGAAGAACCCAGTGGCTTTTCACACCTAAAGAAAATATGGTCCACTTTGAATGGTATCTGCATATCACATAGCAGATGCGTCTACCTTCTCCATTAATGGGGACTGAGACACTATCTTATTTGTGACCATGGAAACAGACTTCACCCTACGAAACACCTCATCCATCAGTGTCCCAAACAATCATATCCTGGTGGTATCTCTACCATCCACATCACATCTGCTAAAACAAACTAAGTGGATTGCCAACCTAGACTTGGACATCTAACATTGTATGCGTTTAAGTCATATAAAAGAAGAAGAACCCTTTAAAAATCGTACAGTCATTGGGTTGGCAATACAGAGATAGGAGTATGGAATGCAGAAATAGCCACCAAGTGAACTCTCAGGGAACTCATGGAGAACCCTTTTCCTTAAAGTGAAGTAAATATTGCACAATAAGGTGTGGGGAAGACTGCATAGGAGGAGTACCCTACTCCTGGGACCACACGGAGAAATGCTTCAATTTCATCATGGAAGTGTAACTGGTAGATGGTTTTCTACTGTTTAAGAGAATGTTCTGAACCTGTAGGGCACAGTCAGTCTCCTGAGCTATTAACCGCTGACCATCCAAGCTGTCAGAGGCTGGGAGGATTGGGATGTAGCACTGGGCCGCGGTTCTGTGAAATTATATCTGTGACTTGAGGCAAAGTTATGAGATCCCAGATGGAGAGCCTAAAGAGGTCTGAGAACCAATCCTGCCAAGGCCAGGCTAGAGCTATCGGGATTAGAGTGGCATAATCCTGTCTGAGTTTGCATAACACCCTCAGAGGAAAGGCATACAAGTGCTTGTCCTTTCACAACAGAAGGAAAGCATCTGAAATAGATCTGACCTGTCTGGAACAGAACAGATGACACTTCCTATTCAATCGCATATTAATCAGAGAGATCTCTGGAATTCCCCAAGCCTGAAAAATAGATTTGTCTATGTCCATTTTGAGGGCCCACTTGTGATTCCTAATGAACGTTCTGCTGAGATAATCTACCAGAAATTTCTGATCATGCAGGAGGTGTGAGGCTTTGAGTATGACAGCATTTTTGATTAAAATAACCCAGAAATCCATTGCCTCTTGACAAACGTGATCTGACTTGGCACCTCCTTGCCTAGTCAAGAACGTTGCAGCAACGTTGTCTGAGAGGACTTGCATGGTACAACCTCTGATATGCTGAAGGGAAACCCAATATGCCAGATGAATTGCTGAAACTTCTTGAACATTTATGTGGTGAGAGAGTCCTTGATCTGATTAAGGTCCTTAGTTGCTTAGGTCCCGAGTGAGCACCCCATTGTATGGATGAGGCATCTGTGACCAGTCATAGAGAGTAGAGTCAAGGAAAAAGGGAACCCTTTGCATTCACAGGTAGGGTCCATCCACCAATGTAGGGATTACAACACACTTGCAGATACATGAGTCAACATGACCAGTGCATGATGAGATGGATGGTAGACAGAGTTCAACCATCCCTGCATCACTCTCAGGTGAAATCTGGCAAGTTGAGTCATATATGTGCAAGCTGCCTTGGGTCCTAGAAGTCTCAGGCAATTTCTTACTGTTGTACAAGGATGGATCTTGAGGCCTATGCACAGGTCCAATATTGCCCCAAATTTGGCCTGGGATAATTATGCCCTTGCCAAACTGGAGTCAAGAACTGCTCCTATAAACTCGATTCTCTGCACAGGCAAAAGCACTGACATGTCCTGTTGCCAAAGGGAGGGACAGGAGAAATTAGATCCTGACAAACTGGTACACTGGCATCAATTAAGGAGTCAAATAGACTCTTTCAAGGTTGCAAGTTTCCTAGATGAAGGTGAACAGAAGCAAGAAGTGGCAGTCTCCTTCTTTGGAGTTTAGACGTTTCTTCATTTACTCAGAATACCTTGGTGCATAAGAAGGATGCCTTTGCTTAGTATGAGGACACAACTGCTTCCTCTTAAGACCTGAGGTGTAAATGCCCAGAGTCATAAATGTTGCCCTAGAGTCTTTTAGTGAAAGCAGCACTTCATCCGTCTTCACAGAAAACAAATTAGGACCATCAAATGAACACTTCTCAATCATCTGCTGGACCTCTGCTGGATCCCAGATGCTTGCAGCCAAGAGGAATGATGCATCATGATTATAAATGCCATCACGCTAACCTGCAGAGTTTTCACCAAGACTGCCTGAAATGAGGTTCTAGTACCAGACAGCTTTCATTAAGCATGCCCTGATACTCTTATTTGGCCTTATCAAGTAATTTGTCCCACAAATTTAGCCATATTATCCCCAACAGAAAAATCATATCTGACTAAGAGAGGCTGGTGGTTTGCAATTCTGATTTGTAATCCTGAGGTCAAATAAACCCTTCTACCAAAATAATTGAGTTTTTTATATTCTTTATTTTTAGAGGTGGATTTGGAATGTCTTGCCTTGAGTTTTCATTGACTATAGTCACTACCAAAAATCCTAGGGTGGGCTGTGAACAGAAGTGTTCTTGGTGTCTCCTCTCTGTTCTCTTAGCTATGGGTGGAAGAAATTCAAGAGTTTGCCACACAATTTTTGTGGGCTCAGGGATAATTTCATTAATTGGTAGAGCCACTCTACAAGCTCCTGAAGCGTGGAAGGTATTCACTAATTTATATGGATTGTCCTTCACCATTTTCACCTGGATACCCAGGGAACTAGCTACTCTTTTTAAAAGTTCCTGGTAGGTATTATAATTGTTCGGATTTGGGAAAGATGATGACTCCAACACTGTTGCCTCATCAGAAGAGGACGATAATGTGGTCAGTGGTGGCTGTACAGGTTGATCATGTACAAGTGCTTGCACTGAATCCGTATGAGATGAGTCTGGTCTTGTCTATGCCACCTCTACTACCTGCCTGGTACCAAGATTGGTACGGGGATCGACACTGGGTATTTCTTGTTGCCTTAAAGAAGATAGATGGGTGAGGCAGTGGAGCAGCTTGCAAAAAGCTGGAAACATTTCCCCTGGGGTCCAACATGGCCAATGATAAGATATTGGGTCCCATTTATAAGCACCCTATGGCATTTTATCCCTAGACCTGCTCTTGTGAGAGTGTAAGTGCCAAGATCTGGATCTCTGTGAGAAGGTTGGAGGCAAATTTTGAGACCTCCTGTAATATATGTAAGATCAGTCCTCCATTCTTATTGTTAGTTATTAGCTGTTACAACCCTGTCTACATTCTCCATGGTGGATCCAAAAGCAAAAAAGGGCAAGTGCGTGCTCCAGCAGCGCTGCTATGAGGCGGTTTCACCGTATAGGCTGCACCAGCTGGCGCAACCATGAGTGGGAATATGAAGAGGACACTTGAAGAACCAAAAGTCCTCAGTCCAAGGATTGTCCAGTAGAAGAGAATAAGGGTAAACCAATCTCACGGAGAACCTTCATGTTGTCCTCCTGCAGGTACTGCTGACCCCCAGTCAATAACAGGATGTGTCTGTCCAGCTCTCTGGTTACTTACAGGCCTTCCAACCTCCAGGCTGCCTACTACCCAGCCTTCCTTCCACAGCCAGCTCCCAGGCTGCTGGCTGTGACCTGCTACTCCTGCTCCTGTACAGGTTTTGTCTCTCTCCTGAGGCAGTATCTCTGACCTAAGGTTGTACTTGTTTCCTGTAACCTAGATGTTATGTAGTTCTCCACTTGCTGGATGTTTACCTGAAGGTTTACACAGTGCTGCGCAATAAGCCAGCAGGCTCAGCGTGGTGTATTATTATTACATACATTTATAAGGCCAGAAAATCACTTGAATACAGCTAAATCTCACATATTTTAGAGAAATACCCATGTTTCCATTCTCACTAATGTCTAGCCCATTTTTAAATTACATAACACTGCAGTACAGGGGATTGGACAATAAGTGACATGTACTAAATAAGTAACACTCCCTATTCCAAGTAGCTTACCATCTAAAAGCAAAACAAATATAACACAAGACAAACACCAAGTTATATTACAGCATTAGGTCATGAATGTTTCACAGAAAAGGTGGGTGTTTAGAAGGGTTTTTTTAAGGAAGGTCAGCAAGAAGTTAGCATATAGTAGGTGGGAGATAGCAATTGTGGCTCAATCACCTCTCTTAATAGTCTATTCCACTGCTCAATTTCTTTCATGGTAAGGAACATTTTCCTAATACCTAGGTTTCACAGTGAGGAACATTTTCCTAATATCTAGCTTAAATATTTTCTGCCCCTGCTTCTTGTCATCGCTTCTTGTCCTACCATATTCTAGAACTGTTAATAATTACCTTTCTTTGTTTATATTGTTACTTTGAAGGTATTAATAGATCATATTCATTGACTCACTTTCTGTTATAAATATAAAGGGAAGGGTAAAAACCTTTATGTATGCAATAACATAAAATCCCTCCTGGCCAGAGGTACAGAATCACTTACCTGTAAGGGGTTAATCAGTTCAATTAACCTAGTTGGTACCTGACTAGAAGGACCAATGGGGAAAGAAGATACTTTCAAATCGAGGGGGGGGGAGGTTTTGTTTGTGCTCTCTTTCTTTGTTCCCTCTGGATAGAGAGAGAGAGAGAGACCAAGTAGGTAAACCATCTCTTGAAAAGATACCTTGAAACGATACAGCTAAAATTACAGAAATTGTAAGTAAAGGCAAGGAAATGTGTTAGATTATCTTTTGTTTTAGCTTGTGAATTTTCCCTGTGCTAAGAGAGAGGTTTATTCCTGTTTTTGTAACTTTGAAGTTGAGCCTAAAGGGGAATCCTCCGTGTTTTAAATCTTTTTATCACCCTGTAAAATTACCTTCCATCCCGACTTTACAGAGGTGCTTCTTTTACTTTTTTCTTTATAATAAAGTTCTTCTTTTAAGAACCTGATTCATTTTAGTATCCTAAAAATAAAGGGTCTGGTCTGTACTTTTATTAAAGGCAATTGGTTGGTATATTATTCTCAAGCCTCCCCAGGAAAGGGGGTGAAGGGGCTTGGGGAGATATTTTGGGGAAATAGGAACTCTAAGTGGTCCTTTTCCTGAATCTTTGTCTAAATCACTTGGTGGTGGCAGCAATACGGTCCAAGGACAAGGAAAGGATTTGTGCCTTGGGGAAGTTTTTAACCTAAGCTGATAGAAATAAGCTTAGAGGGTCTTTCATGCGGGTTCCCACATCTGTACCCCAGAGTTCAAAGTGGGGAGGGAACCTGACACCTTCATTTAACTTTCTCGTCGCACCTCATGTGTTTATCCTTATATCATTTTGTTGCTGTTCTATTTTGTTTGTTTTATGCAAGAGAAGATGATAGAATTTTAAGGTGCGGTAAAGTAAAAGAGGGAAAATAAAACAGGGAAAACTAATTTAAGATTTACAAATTGAGGACTAGGAACCACATGTCCAAACTAGGTCCAGTAATCTAGACCAAAACCAGATGAATATCAACTGAAGAACAGCTGCTTTAACAAATTGGCACTGAGTGTCTACTGAGTCTGATGCTTTTAAAAAAATATGTAACAAGATCTATTGTTTCTCTGTCCTCTTATTATTTTAAGGAGACAAGGCAGGAGAGGTAATGTGTTTTATTGCACCAAATTCTGTTGTTGGAAGAGACAATCTCGAAAGCCTGTCTCTTTCAACAAGAGAAGTTGATTCAATAAAAGATATTAGCTCACCCACCTTGTCTCCAATATTCAGGAACAACACAGCTACACCAACACTGCAACCAATTCTTATTGTTTTGGCATTTTTATGTTTGCGGGTAATATGCAAGCTATCTTGTAAACTGAAGAACATTAGCTTTTACTACACCATACTGGGAAATTATAGCTCATTATATCATATTAAAGATAAATGATTAAAAATAATCAAATCCATCAACTCCCTCAGGATAAAATGTGGTGAATAAATGAGGTATTGAAACCAGGGCTCTAGAGAACTGGTTTAAAGACTTTTCCTAGTTATCCTTTCCTTAAGGTATCATCTCTTTTCAGATTTCTGTTTAACTATTTGTTAAATAGAATTAATAGTTAGCATTAAGAATGGTGGCAGTCTGTAAAGAATTAGTCTTTTTTCCCTAAGTGTTCCTGTCTTCCTTCCTTTATCCCAGGGGTAGGCAACCTACTGCACACGTGCCGAAGGCGGCACACGAGCTTATTTTCAGTGGCACTCACACTGCCTGGGTCCTGGCCACCAGTCCGGGGGGCTCTGCATTTTAATTTAATTTTAAATGAAGCTTCTTAAACATTTTAAAAACCTTTTTTACTTTACATACAACAATAGTTTAGTTATATATTATAGACTTATAGAAAGAGACCTTCTAAAAATGTTAAAATGTATTACTGGTATGTGAAACCTTAAATTAGAGTGAATAAATGAAGACTCGGCACACCACTTCTGAAAGGTTGCCGACCCCTGCTTATCCTCACAGAAGAATTCTATTTTTTACCAGAAGTGAGGAAAAACTCATCCAAAAATGACATCAGTGCTGCTCCATGAGTTAGCCGCATTATCTTCTCCTGGTGAAAAAAATGGTTGTTTGTGTTTAAACTGAATCTCCATAAACAACACGTGGGTCAGGCCCTAATTCAACAATCTGTTCCTATTCAGCAAAGCATCTAAGCATGTGCTTAAGTCCCATTGACTTTCATGTGGTTGAACTTCAGCACATGCTTAGGTGCTTTGCTGAACAGCGATGGATTTAAGCAGAAAATCATACGGTAGGAAGGGACTGCAAAGGTCATCTAGTCCAGGAGTTCTCAAACTGTGGGTCGGGACCCACTTTGGGGCCCTGACCCCCATTTTAATGGGGTCGTCAGGCTGGTGTTGGACTTGCAGGGGCCCAGGGCCGAAGCCGAAGCCCTAGCCCCACCACCCAGGGCTGAAGCCAAACCCCCAGGGCTTCAGCGCTGGGCAGGGGAGTTAAGGTTATGTTCTGCCCCCGCCCCTGGGGTCACGTAGTAATTGTTGTCAGAAGGGGGTCACGGTTCAATTAAGTTGGAGAACCGCTGATCTAGTCTAACTCCCTTATAATGCTTTACCAAACAGGACCTCAAGTTGTTTTCTACATCTTAATAATAATAAATGGAGATATAACTATCTCATACAACTGGAAGGGACCCTGAAATGTCATTGAGTCCAGCCCCCTGCCTTCACTAGCAGGACCAAGTACTGATTTTGCCCCAGATCCCTAGGTGGCCCCCCTCAAGGACTGAACTCACAATGCTGGGGTTAGCAGGTCAATGCTCAAACCACTGAGCTATTCCTCCCCCCAAACCTCCTTTAGCTTGGTATCATTATAAATAATAAAGTCCACATTTTCAAAGGAGACTTGTAATTTTTGAATGCCTCGATTTTTGAGTGACCAACTTTAGACTCCTAGGGCCTAATCTGCAGAAGTGCTGAGCATCTGCAACTCTTACTGACTTCAAAGGGAGCTGCCGGTACTTAGCACAGCAATTTCTGAAATTGTGACTGGCTGCTTGCACTGTGTGCCCTTGGAGTACACAATGCCTTGGAGGGCACAATATTTTATGTCATTTGCTACGACGAAGTCAGAAGACCCAAAATAATGCCAACTTAAGTAATGATAGGCCTGAACTTTATCTGGTATGCATTGATATAACTCTGCTTCATAATATCAACTGAGGATCTGGATCATTGTATTTACAGCTTTAGGTCTTGCTTCAGCAAGGCATGTGCCTATTAATTTTAAGCATGTAGATAATCCATTGATTTCAATAGGATTACTCGCATACTTGAAGTTAGGCATAGGCTTAACTACACCTTGCTGAATTGGGGTCTTAGATTGCATAGCAGGTTTCATACAAATTGTATCCAAAAATATCTTCCATCTAGAAATGGAATGCTAAAAAATAATGGCAGAGAGAGAAATATTTTATCAAAGATTTGAAAAAAAAATGGAGAGCTGATAAGGTAGAGCAATAAAAGAAGGCTGCTCTCCACAGCAGAGGCTACAGGGGAGAAGATTATCATAACAACACTGATGAAAACTGAGTGAGAAAGAGAGCCAGTGCTTGATAAGACTGACAGAAAGGAGAACAGATATAGGAGGGGAAGGGAGTAGATACAAGATCCGTGAGGCAGACTGTGGCAGGTTTAAAAAAATGGGGGCAATTTTAAACTGGAAAGTGAAAATAACAGTAAACTAATACTTGTTTGAAGATGGTCATGCTTCTCAGGGTGTGTTTAAGGTCCCCCAAAAGTTAACCATAACTAGATAACAAACATTGCTTTGTCTACACTAGTTGCTCTTCCAATTGTTTGCAATTGTTTTGCTACAGTAAATTGCCTAAATTAAATACTTATAAATACATGTTTTGATAAAAACAAGGCAGATAGCCAGCTGTGATCACTAACACTATCACTGATCAGCTAATTGTACAAATCCTATTAAAGTTTGTCAACTGATAGCCCCAACTCCACCTAGCCTGTTTGCTTGTCTCACTCACACACTGTTACATCATCTTTTAGACTGTACGGTCTTTGAAATACAGACCGACATTTATTATTTGTTTATATAATGCCCAGCACAATATGGCCTAGCCTGTTTGAGGCTTTTAGGTGCTACCAGAATATAAATATTAAATAACAACAATAAAATGTTCCTGAGATAAAGGCACTCTAATGTAGAGATATATTTATTTAATTTAGATGGAGAAAAATAATCCTCTAAAAGCATCCTCCAAGAACACAAATTTCAAAAACTTGAGTCTATCCAGTCCTCCTGTTCTACCTACATTAATAACATTGTTGATCTAGCTCCAATAGCCTTAGGGAAGTCAGTTCTTCAACACAACAGTACCAGTACCTCTGAAAAGAATGTTACATTATTAAAGTGTGCATGCTGGTGCAAAGAGCTTCAGAAACCCCAGCAGGTAGAAAGTTGCAATAGAGTCTCTCAGTAAAGGAGCGTTAAACCTTTAATAAATGGGGGAAACATCTTAGTTTCTTACTTAATTAAGCAATAAGGCACAACCATGAGTGCATTCCTTTGCCATTGGTGCATACTTTGGATAGCTTGTGAGAGCACAGCCAAAGGCTGTGTTGCCCTCAGTCACCTGAGAAGTGCACCAATGCTCCAGGAATGTTTATTAATATTAAAGTAAGCTTAAAAACAGAGCGGTGAAAACATATTTTGGTAAATGCATAGTTTTTCTTCATGATAGTTTTCACTTACATAGTACCTTTCATCTATGATCTCAATATACTATTACAAACATTAATTATTCTCACAGTACCCAATGAGAGATTTTTTTTTAAACAAATGGAGAAACCGACAGTGAGCCAGATCTTCAGATGGTGTAACTTGTCATTGCTCCATTGATTTCAATTCAATTATGACAATTTTTACAAGTTGAGGATCTGGCCCAGTGAGGTGAAATGACTTGCTCCTGGTCACACAAAGCAAGAGCCACAGCCAGACATAAAACCACAATTCCTGATTCCCAGTCCTATGCTCTAACCCCTAATTCACACACAAGATATCCCATAGATCAGAAAAAAAATACTAACAAAATAAAAATCTGAACTTTTATATGTTGAGACAGTTGAAATTGGTGTTTTTATCCATCAATAAACATCTATATAGAACCATCATTATATCTAGGGCCAGATAACTAATCTTGATGGCCCAGATCCAGCAATACACATTCTTCACTTTAAGCGCGAGTACTGTCCTGGGGCTTGATTCTGCTCTTACTAAAGTCTAAGGCAAAACTCCTATTGATTTCAATGGTGCAGGACCAGACCCCTAGCAAATAGTCCAATTGGCTTTAATATAACTACTCATGTGCTTAAAGTTAAGCACATGCTGAAGATCTTTACTGGATCAAGGCCTATAACGGTTTGAGCAAATAAATGGGAGTCAAGAAACCTACAATCTGTTCCTGGTTCTGCTACTGGCTCGCTGTGTGAAAGTCACTTACCCTCTGTACATATCGGTTTCTCCTTGCGCACAATGGGGATAGTAATGTTTACTGATTTTTTTAAAGTATTTTGAGATATTTAGATGAAAAGAATATATAAATGCAAAATATTCTTATTATTAGCTAATAATAGTCGCTGATCCAGTTATGAGGAATCAGCAGAATATGGAGAGGGCAGGTTTCTCAGACTGCTGGTCTCCACATAGAAAACATGCTCTGTACGTGCAAAGTACAATTATTATTAGTAGTAATTTAAGATTACAAACCTTAATCTTCCTGTCTTTTTAAAGCTTATGAAATAGAGAACAAAGAACAAGCCTTTTAATATTTACTTTTATTTAAATCCAAGAGAACTAAAGGTGTTACCTTTTGCAAACAATCATTGCTTCTAAAAGAAAGCCCTTTGAAGTGAACAGTGAGGGTTCTTTCCACTCTCTATACCTCATCCTCCCACTTCATTTCAATGCTGGCAGTTCCAGTTTTGCTATGGAGACATGGAATGGAATTGTCATCAGCTGATGTTCCTGAAAGAAGAAATGTGTGTATGTAGGGAGAAGGATATAAATGAAGGTTAAAATAAGAGTGAGCAATTCTGGTAATTGTATTTAAAGAAGAGCAGAAAGTGGAAATTAGACAAAGGTGCAATGACTTCCAGTTTGCTTACAGTTTTTCTAGTAATGTATTCTTTGGGAGTTGATTCATAGCTGTGACATCATACCTTGCAAATTTACATAATATTTTCCTTAGTATCTCGATTACTATACACATCACCAAAAAGCCCAACCGGCATGTTAAAATATTATTTTAGACCATCTACATCCAAACAACAGAACTTCATGTTTCTATAACACCTTTCATAGGAGGATCTCAAAGCACTTTGTAAATGTTAATAACTGTTGCAATGAGCCTGACCACTGAGTATGCAATGGGTTATTTCCACTTCAACATTCAGCCAGTAGAGGGCTCCTAAATACTCAAGTACAGAAAAGGAAGAACAGACTGAAGTCAGAGGGGACAGGTGCAGGAGAGATTTGGGGCTGTGTGAAAGCAGGAAACAGCAGCCCGGTAGCTGGCTGGGGAGAGAAGGCCAGGTAGCTTGTAGGCTGAGAATGGCGAGAGCTGTACAGACTTACTCCTTAACACCATAACAGGAGGACAAGAAGTGCAGCCTGCATGCAGGACAGGGGGGAAGGTCCTGACAAGGCTCTTACCTTATTACCCGGTACTAGACTTCTCTAGGAACTGTGTTAGGAACTGCTGAGTTATCTTTTGTTCTAAGCATTAAAACAATTGTGTCTAAGTTATATGCACCTTTTATTTTTGGCAGCCCTGGTAAAGGAATCTTCATTTGCTCAAAGTGTTTATCAGAACCCACCAAATACTATGCCTGGCGTGCCTACAAACACTTGCCTCTGAGCATGTGGTACAATTGCCAAAATCTAGGAAACTGGTACACTGGGACAACCTGCAGCAGCGCTGGATACAATACAAACAACAACCCTATAAGATATTAGATCTATTTTACAGAGGATTACAGTGAAGCACAGAGGGCTGAATTCATCCGTAGGCCAAAGTTGTCCTTGACTAGGGGATGGTGAACTTCAGTTTGTCACTTTTATATCTCCACTGTATTGAAGCTTGCTAGGGACCAGTTCAACCCCCAGCACAGATCCAGGCAGTATTTTGAACTGCATGCAGGTCACACCCTGAATGTCTGTGTGCTAGATAATCCCAGTTCAGCAGCTCTGACCCCAGCAGCCTGTCTACAGCCCCATTCTGGCTTCCACCAGCCTTGGTTACAACCAGCAACATGATCCCAACACACTCCCAGTCCTGAATTTCCCCAAAACCAGGTGATCTGCAGTGTCCAGACTTTTCCTGGACAGTTCAGAGAAAATGTCACAAAAAACATGACAGCTTATTAACTTGGTTTATGGTTAAAATGATATAAATTTATTAACAAAATATACATCGGATTAAGAGAGTTAAAGTATAAGTAAAACCAAACAAAATACAGTAACTCCTCACTTAAAGTCGTCCTGGTTAAAGTTGTTACGTTGCTGATCAATTACAGAACATGCTTGTTTAAAGTGGAGCAGTGCTCCCTTATAAAATTGTTTGGCAGGCGCCTCTTTGTTCACTGCTTGCAGAAAGAGCAGCCCATTGCAGCTAGCTGGTGGAGGCTTGGAACGGGGGTGGACCGGCAGCCCCCCTATCAGTTCCCCGCTCTCCTAAGTTCTCTGTGCGGCAACTGCCCAGCAGGCTATCAATTGCCAAGCAGTTCAGCTGTCCCTCCCATCACTGCCCTGTGCTGCTCCTGCCCTCTGCCTTGGAACTGCTCCCAGGAGCCTCCTCCTTGCTGTGCGGGGGAGCGGGGAGGGAAAGAAGACTGCTAATGTCAGGGTGTCCCCCTGCCCCCCGCTCCTTTAACCCATCTCCATAGTGCAGGGCGGGGGACACGACAGGGCTCAGGACGGCGTGAGCTTGCTGGCAGCAGCTGCTGTCTCAACTTGCTGATCTACATAAAAGGGCAGTGTACTTAAGAGTTGGGTCAGCGTACTTAAAGGGGCAATGCGCGTCTCTCTCACACACAGAGTGGGTGTCTCTGTTTCTCTCTGTCATGCTGTCTCTCCTCTCTCCATTCATGCTCGCTTGTAGTGTGAGGCTACATTAACAACGTGTTAACCCTTGAGGGCTCAACTGAGTGCTAGATCATTTAGCAGTAAGGCATTCCCTTTGGAAATATTTCACTCTCTTCCACCCTCTGAATCCACCACCTCAACCAAGCTTCACAATCATCATTGCTGTGTACAGTATTAAATTCTTTGTTTAAAACTTATACTGTGTGTGTGTGTGTGTGTGTGTGTGTGTGTGTGTATATATATATATAGAGAGAGAGAGAGAGAGTGTATTATCTGGCAAAAAAAATTCCCCTGGAATCTAACCCTCCCCCCCATTTACATTAATTCTTATGGGGAAATTGGATTCACTTAACATCGCTTGCTTAAAGTAGCACTTTTCAGGCACATAACTACAATGTTAAGCAAGGAATTACTGTATGCTTCTAAAAGTCTAAAACTCAATCTAGCCAGATACAGGCTTTGTTCAAGATGGTTTCTCACCAGTCATTCTTCTTCCCAGCCATGACTGACTTTCCCCTAGTCAGAATCTTCCAGAGAAGTACAAGATGCTAGTTTCCCTTGTCATCTTAGGTGAAAGATCTTGGCCTAACCAGATTTCTCATCTATACTCAGCTCCAGAGACTTCAAATGCCCCTCCCCCTTGATTCAAGGACCAATCTTTCTCAGCTTGCAAGACTCTTGTTTCTCTCCATGATTGTATCTTCCAAAGTTCAATGACTTTGCTTCAAGAGGCAGGATGACTTCATGCTGTTCTTCCCTCCTTGTAGGCTTCCATGGTTTTCAATTGCTCCATGCTTAATTTACATAGGAGACAGGTAAATAGCTATGACATTCCCTCCTGTCTGGGCAAACTATATAGCCTAATATCAAGAAGTACCCATAATTCTTCATATAGTATTAATACATACATTTCATAATGATAATAATCAACAGAAGCTGGGAGTGGGAAACAGGGGATGGATCACTTGATGATTACCTGGTCTGTTCATTCCTTCTGGGGCACCTGGCATTGGCCACTGTCAGAAAACAGGACACTGGGCTAGATGGATCTTTGGTCTAACCCAGTATGGCCGTTCTTATGCCAGCGGATCATTAGTTTTCAGAAAAGACCTTACTCATGATACACTTCTACAATACAGTAATATTGTATATAATCAGTTCATTCAATTACTTATCACTTGAGGTTCAGTCACCCGTTACCCCTACCCCCTATATCTTTACAGACCAGTAAACCTCTGAAATGGATTATTTTAAAAATAAAAGCCAGACCAAGATTCTCTCTCCTGCTGGATGTATACACTATGCTGTCTTCTCCCCCGCTTGTTAGTGTGAGGTTTGCCTCTACCCTTTGTTAGCTTGATGGGTCTGTTTACTGCTTATATGTAAATTGAGGAAAACAAACATCCTTTGTTTAGAACAGACCTGTTTAACAACTCCCTGACATACCTGGTTTACACACACTTTAGGTGTAATTCCAGCGTGTACTTAATACCACAGCGTGTACATACATCACGAGAATATTCATGATCAGTGAGTTACTAGTTTTCAAATGATATCTCACACGGTATGTTTTGCACAAAGATTATTACATTAGCGTGTAGGGTGTGAATACAGGGGTGCTTAGTGTCACACTGACCTAAACCCTGGTGCAGACACCACTAGGTCAAGAGAAGACTTCTTCCGTTGACCTAGCTACCACCCACCTCATGGGAGAGGTGGATTTACTACATCGATGGAAGAACCTCTTCTATTACTGTAATAAGTGTCTACATTACACAGTTGAATCAGGCCCTAAGTGGTTAAATGACTTGCACAACAGCACACAATAACTGGCAGTGAAGAAGAGAACCCAGAAATCAGTGCTGGTACCATCTCTACCAACCAAAGAAGTTAAATGGTAATTCACAATAGGATGGAAGTTCTTCTCAACTTGGAGTTTCAGCTGTTAAAAAGTTGTTAACAATTTTTAAGACATCTTTTCCATGAAGCTTTTCTGTCACCAGTAATGTGTGTAAATGTTTTTTTGTTGTTGTTCTGGTAATTGCTTAGCAGCTGTAAATAAATCACTGTGTGTTTGACAGCCAGGCCTTTGTGGAAAATTGTGTTTTTTTTCAAGGGTAATGCTATTAAATACCCTCATTTGAAAATTATCAGGAATCTTATCACACAAAAAAACTTCTAGGATTCCATTTCTCTTCTTGGGAGGAAACATACAGATAAACTTTGAAATGAGCCTTGTGCGTCTCACAATGCGCCAACCTGGTTAGAAATCATGCAAACTTTTGTTGCTCTTTAGCTGTATTCCCCCACAGGCTGTATTATAGCTCTCTAACCAGTCCCACAGCATTGAATGATGTCATGGGATCTGCAGTTCAGTGAGATGAAAGGGATAAAGCGGAACCCGCTGGCACTGGGGAAAGCTTCCAACACACAATTCACAACATAGCTTGGGAACTGAATCCAGCCACTCAACTCTAAGCATGTAAGTAAGAATCATGTACATTCTGCTATCACAAAAAAAGGGAGAGGGCAGGGGAGAACTAAAGTGATCCATTTTTAAACAAAAGAATTTGAGGATTGGAAGGCAGAATTTAAGAGTACAACTACCTGCTGAAAAGAGCTCTTTTCCCTCTCCAAAGCACTGCCTTTGATGTATGGCAACTGATCACTGATCAGATTACAAGCATTTGGTCTCGGTGCTCCTCTGCCTTTGATCTGCATGGTTAATTTTATTTTCCTGGATTTGGAGTTTCGTCTGGGCTTGTGCTGACATACTTTTTTTTTTTTTTTTTAAAGGAGACAAGTTAAAAGCAGTTAATACAGAAGCTCTGGCAGTGTGGATTAATTTGCAGAAAGGCTGGCTATTGGAAAAACTTCAGCATATAGCAGGTACTGCATTTAGTATTTCATTGCAATCTTTTATTGCAGGATTTTTCAAAACTGACAAAGCTAGTTTATATTAGAATGAAAAACTTTGCAAATCTTGATTGAAATGTACACAGTTTAAAAGACACAGACCTATGTAGGAATGCAGTAAGTAGTTTATGCAGCATTTTTATGTGGAAAATCTATTATGCAAAGTTTTATTGAGGACAAGCTACCTAACAGATACAAAATCAGAGATCTAAACAAGATTAAAATAATTTCAACTAATATTCTTGGTGTATACCATTTTATGCTGTAGGGTTTATAGTCTCTGTCTTTAGCTTTGTCAATTTATATTTATTTAATACAAAGGTTGTGGGACTTAGAAGTGCATTACAGATTTGTTTTTAATTAATGTAAGAACAGATTAATTATGTCTCTTGCAAACCATGTATACTTTATTCTCCCACCTCCTCCCGGGCCATTTGCTAGGGCTATGTAATTCATTCTCCTAGCAATACTTTTAATTGTAATAACTGTGGACTCAGGATACATTTTGAAACAGAAGATATGTTTTAACTATAAATAATATGTTGATTTGTAAATGTAATGACACCTTTAAGTGCAAAGTTATTAATTTTAGCATTTAAAACTAGTAAAACTATATAGATTCCCTTATATACTTATTGATACAAACAACACCTCAGTCTGGTATTAGCTTTCTTTAAGTCATTTTTAATAAAATATTAAAAAATCCTTAAGCACATCCAGAGTGAAATCCTTGCCCTAATGAAATCAATGGGAGTTTTGCCACTGAGGTCAATGCAGCCAGGATTTCATCCCTAATGTTTTATATTCAGGTCTCCAAATTCATGTTTAAAATGTAGTCAGTTACTGTGTGTTTTTAAAAAACAACCACCAATTCCTATAATATGTTTGAGAATATCCACTCATGGTATTTAAGAATTATATAACATGCACTAGCCTATTTAAGGGACAGAATTTTAGATGAGGTCAAGTCAAGTTTTCACATGCTCAGCACCCACAGTTGGAACCAGATTTTTAATAGGAGCTGAGCTCTCATTTATGAATCTAATGAAGGGCCAGATTTTCAAAGGAGTTCAGCATTCAAGTGCTGAGCAATTTTGAAAATCTGGCCCTAAATATCTATTTGAATACCTTCAACTTTAAATTATCCACCTTGAGTATAGCATTTTACTACAAAACGGCAGATGACAAACAGAGCCGACACAAATCATGATATATTGAATATTAATTAAAAAGGGTGCTAAAAAATGACTAACAGTTTATCAACCTATTAAACATCAATCAGAAATCTTTATACTTTACTAGAAATGTATATGCCGCTACAATAACATGTAAAAATATCTTCCCCATTCTGGATAAACTTAGGTAAGAAAAGATAAAATTATCAGCACATTTTAAAAATATGCAGGCAGGATTCATTAATCTGTATCAGTTTGCAAACTTCATTTTATTCCAAATTAAAAAACAACCAGTTATTCTAGACTATGTATATAAAGCACCTTTTATTTTTTTCAAATACCCAGAGATTCTAATAAGTCAGTCCTGGATCAACCAGGCCTGATTTCAACTAATTAACTTCCCACAGCACCAATTAGATTCACATTCCTTTTTAGAGAGACCATTACATTATAAGAAAGGCAATTAGCACTGTATGAATAATATGTGGTCAAGAAAAGGCATTTTTAAAAGGCATAGCTACGATAAAAATGCAGTATGTTATTTAGAAAAAACAATTATTGTCTCAATGGATTATTATTGGTGTGCTTAAAGAGGTGTTCCCTGTTTTATTCTGCTGAGCAGACATCTTTTCTTGATCATCACTTTCTCAGCTTCTTGTTATTTTATTGACTTGTACTACCTATTACTTTTGGAAGAAACTGTTTCTAAATCTGCTATTTGCTGCCAAGTAGTAAGAAAAATGTAGAAAAAAACTACTGTATTTCACTGGTTTTGTTCACATCAGAAATCAAAATAGTTATTTCAGTGTATTATGAGCCAAACATAAGTAAAATGTCATCATAAGGGCCTGATCCTGCAAACACTTTCATAAGTGAGTAACTTACTGAAGTCAACAGGACTGCTAACGTGAATAATACTTACTCAACATAAGTAACCATTCCAGTATTCCGGCCCTAACATTGCCAAGAGATGCCAGGGATTTTAAGTAATCTTGCCCAATTGTTAAACACAGATCCTTTTCCAGTTTAAATGGCTTGAAATGTAATGCTTGCATACGGCAAAATGAGCACTAAAAAGTGAGAGCGCAGTGGAAGATATCAAAGTACAAGGAAAAAAACTTAGGCATTTTGTTAGTTTAAAAAGCAATGTTATAATAATTTAGCCTTTCATGGATCTGGCTTTTAAAGATTGAATAATAATAATACTTGGCATTTTTAGGGCTTTACATTTACAAAGCACAGTATAAACATGGATTAATCCTCAGCTTTAATCTGCACAAACAAAAAGAGTTCACATTGCTTTTTTTAAGCAAATCTGGCTAGAAGAGGACTCATGTAAATATTACTTATTAGACAGGCTTCAGCAGTTCTTGGTTAACATTACTGATCCATTTCCACAGATTGTTTTAGATATCATAAACATTTTGAGATTTGTAATAGTTAAGAATATCAAAAGACACTGTAAGGCTATGCTGACATCGGTTTCCAACAGCTGTCATAACAAGGGTAGATCTATCTTAATCTTTGAGATATACAGATACCAATTTCCTATTGCTGTACAATTCCTGCTTTCACAACAGATATGTCATGCAACTTTGCCCTATCAAAAGGGTCAACCTAAATTACTTCCCAACTGTTTCTCTTGTGCCTTCCCTACAACACAAATCTGCTTTTACAATTTTTGCCAAGTCCTAAAAAGGAACTAGCATTTTTTTTAAATAGAGTTCAAACATCACCTCATTTAAAATAATGTTTCCAATTTTCAAAATTCACAATTTACATGGAATTGACTCATCCATTTTATGTTCATAGGAAAAATCAATGATATCTAAAATTATATTACTTTGAAATAAATATCTGAATCTCAGATGCTTAGGAGTAATTCTCAGTGACTCCACAGAGAGAAACAAATATTTACTGGATTTACAGGTGTCAACTCAAAATAGATAACATACTTTTAACAGCTGTCTGTAAATAGCAGAAGGATGTAGAATTCTCAGTGCTCTACAACAGCTGTCACTCACAACAGATGTACCATGGTTGTACTATATAGTATGTCACTCTTTATAAAAATTCCAGTGTCCTACAGTGTTCCCTTTGTCAAGGGTGCTAAAACAAAGTATTCCTCATTAGGCACTTTTTCCCATTAATAGATTATAAAATTGTTCAGGTACATTTTAAAAATGTATAAACTACTTATTCTTGTTGGAACCATTTGCCTCTTATGACCCAACTGAATATGTTACATTCTCTTTTTATCATAGTCAGTTGCATGATTAGTGAAAGAGAACTCTATTTTTATGTCATTATAAAGCTCTAAAGTTTGAGTTCTATGGATGAAAACTGCTAAACAAAAGCTAAGATTGGTGAGGTAATATATTTTATTGGACCAACTTCAGTTGGTGAGAGAGACAAGCTTTCAAGCACAGAGCTCTTCTTCAGGTCTGGGAAAGAAACTCAAAAGCTTGCCTCTCTCACCAACAGAAGTTAGTCCAATAAAAGATATTATTTCACCCACCTTGTCTCGCTAATATTCTGGGGCCGACACGGCTACAACTACACTGCATCCATAAATAAGAGGTAGGCATTATTACCATCTGTTCTGGAGGATTTGAAAAATTCCTTATTACTGAAAGATGGCAATTAGCTATCTAAAATTCCTATTACTCATTGAATTTTTGGATTCATAACTTCCAAGTCCATTTCCAATGAATTTGTTATTCACCCTCTGCTAAGTTTTAGTAATGTCATCAACTGGTTCATTAGAAACAAAGAACCTTGAAATCAAATATTGGCAGAGAAAGTCTTTGGGCTGGATTCTCATCTCAGCCTGTTTCACCTTAGGTCAGGGGTGGCCACCCTGAGTCTGAGAAGGAGCCAGAATTTACCAATGTACATTGCCAAAGAGCCACAGTAATATGTCAGCAGCTCCCCCATCATCTCTCCCCCCGTCCCCCCTCTCCCAGCACTACCCACCTACTGGCAGCCCTGCCGACCAGCACCTTCCCCCCCCCCACCTCCTGATCAGCTGTTTCATGGTGTGCAGGAGGCTCTGGGGGGAGGGGGAGGAGCGAGGGCATGGTAGACTCAAGGGAAGTGATAGGAAGGGGTGGAGTGGGGACAGGGCCTGTGGCAGAGCCAGGGCCTGAGCAGTGAGCACCCCCCGGCACATTGGAAAGTTGGCATCTGTAGCTTCAGCCCTGGAGATGGTGCCTATACAAGGAGCCGCATATTAACTTCTGAAGAGCCGCATGTTGCTCCAGAGCCACAGGTTGGCAAACCCTGGATTAGGTGAAATGCCATTGACTTCAATAGTTATGGATTTACACTAGGGTAAGTGAAAGGAGACTCAGGCTCTTTCAGTTTACCTGTAAAAGGAATATTGTATGCCAAGGGCTGGATTCCATTTAGCAGTGTATTTTGATGTTCTTCCACTGCAGTGATAACTGATTGAATTCTGTAGGATTTTAAATTATTATTTCAGGATATAGAAAAATAAAAATGAGGAAAAGAAAAAAATAAAAACATGGGAAGGAGGAAAAGGACGTGGCACTGTGTGGAGGAAGAACTATGAGGTGGAAACATCTTTTCCTGGCCCACTCCTCTCCTGAAGCAATCACTATTTTTAGTGAGGGAGGGACACAGCGCCTGGGGGAGTTATACTAAGTTTGATCAATGCAGCTGCAGCCCAAAAACCCCAATCAGTTGATGCTAAATCAACAGGTACCAGCATGCGAGGCAGCACATGGGAATCCTGCTTTTGAAGAGTTGGGTGAAAATACGCCAGTAAATCATCCAGCCTCATCACCGGATTTTCAGGAGCTAAGGACTGGGCTCCAACCCTACTCAGAAAACTGGTCAAGTTCAGGAGCAGGGAATCCTCGGATCACTTTGCTACCCGAGTCCCTAGTGGTTTGATTAGCCGCGCCTCGCTCGATGCGCCGGAGGGTCCCTGGCCTACCCTGGAGAGTGTCTTGTTCCGATTCACCGGGCGCAGTCACTTTCCTCTGCCGACGGGCCGCACGGCCAGCCCGTGGGTTGCTAACCAACAGCCCGGGCTTTTCGGGACTCCTGGGGCAGGCGGAGCCCGTCGGGACACTTGGCAGGCAGAGAGCGGCCAAGCCTGACTGGCTCCCAAGCCCGACACCCGGCACTAGGGGGCCCCAGCACCAGCTCCCCCAGCATCGCCCAGTGCACGGCCCCGCCCCGCCCCGCGCGCTGCCGGGGTGCCTGGCTCGCCCCCTGAGGCGCGGCGCCACGAGCCCCCCCGGCGCTGTGGAGCGTTCGTGGCTGGAACGCGCGTGCGTGGCGGGACGGGAGCCGAGAGAAACCCGCCGGAGCCGGCCCAACCGCCGCCGCCCTGGCCTGGCCCTCGCAGCTTCTCCCTCCTACCTCGGCAGCGCCGGTACCCGCTCCGGAGCGCCTGCTCCTGAGACGTCACGTGGCGCCCGGGTGGCCGATTGGCTGCCCTGGGTCACCTGAGCGTACTCGAGTGCAGCCGGCGAGGGAGGGGAAGCGGCGGGCTGTTGCCTAGGCTACGAGAGAGCGGCGAGAGAGCTGGGCAGAGGCGGCCGAGGGAGGCGAGCTGAGTCCGTGCGGGACCATCGCGGCGGCAGGTGTGTGAGAGCGACCCTAGCGGGCAGACACCCCCCACCTCCGGGGAGCGGAACGGTTGGGAACCGGAGGAGGAGGCGGCTGGGGCAGGTAGGAGCAGGGGCGGCGGGGGCTGCGTTGGGTGGGTGATGGGGGGCTGGGGGCTGGTAGGAGGTGGGGCAGGAGGCCTGAGGCGGGACTGGGGCTGGGTGGGAGTAGTAGGTGGTAGCGGGGGGCAAAGGGCTGCGAGCGGAGAGTGTTGAGAGACTCTCCAGCTCCCCCGAGAGTGGCCTTGCCCGGGGTCAGTTGCTGCTAGGAGCGGTCCCAAGAGCCCCTGGCGTGTCCCCATGCCTTCACCCTCCCTGCTCCCCGCATCATGCTGCTGCCATGAACCTGCACCAACAGCAGCACTTGCGTTTCAAGGGGAGGCAGTACTGGAAGTGATGGAAACAGCCTTCCTCATGAAACATGCTCTTTTTGTTTATTTCACTTAATTTGATCTGTTCCATAATGTATCTAGCTCTGCCCCCTCCTAGCTCGTATCCAAAAGCGCTTCAGAATGTATGTGAAAGATGCCAAGCAAAATAAAAACTCATGATAGATAATGTGTGGTAGCAATGAGCTCAGCCCTGCAGATCTTAACAGCTAAGAGCTACTTCTCCAAAGCAGACAAAAGGGTTTTGATCAGCCTGAGAGAGGTACTGAAAGCAAAATATTCCTGAAAGACGTGTCTTACTTTTCATGATGATGTTTTGTTTGTAAAACTTTAATACATTACTATTTACTTGAAATAATTTTGGGGCAAGCAATAGTAGGACAAAAACTGGCACAGTCTCTTTAGGCTGGGTGGGAGTTGGAAGTTAAAAATTCACAATTGTGCTCTTTTGAAAACCCTTTGGTTATTTAAAGAGACAGACATCATAAAAATTATCTAATCTGCCCTTGGAGATAAAGCTTTAGCTCAGTCAAAATGAATGAACAGTCCTGACATTGATACTTGTTTAACATTTCTACATTTACTGTACAGTAAATCTTTGACATGGATGGTTTTATTGCATTAACAATAGGGTTCAGTTGTGTTAAATATGAGCAAAACAACACATTTATTCAGGTCTGTGAACAGGCTGGGTAATTACTTGGTAATCTTACCCAAGTAAAGTTTCACTTTTATCACATTTTAGGACAACTTCATATATAAACAGGAAGCTTTTCATTGTATAAACAAGGTTTATAGAAGTGGGAGTAAGTTTATTTTTGTATGATTATTTATCACATTTTATTTCAGAGAGTTGTACTCTATTAGTAAATGATTTACTGTACTACTTTAAGAATGTTAATGGTTTGGATTGCTGACTAAGGAGATAATGATTTAATTTTAACTGATTTCCTGCCCCCCTCCTTCTTACCTTACATCAGTTTTTTAAGTGTGACTGATTCCCTTTAATCTATATTTTCCAGTTTCAGTCCCAGTATAGGCGAAGGCTGATCATACAAGCTCAGTGCCTATCCCAAACCTATTACCTATTTCATAGAGCTGGAAGGGACCTTGAAAGGTCATTGAATCCAGTCCCCTGCCTTCACTAGCAGGACTAAGTACTGGTTCTGACAGTTTTTTGTTGCCCCAGATGGCCCCCTCAAGGATTGAGCTCACAACCCTGGGTTTAGCAGGCCAATGCTCAAACCACTGAGCTATCCCTTCTTGTTAAAAGTAACACAGTAGGATCTTTTGAAAGTCCAGTAATACATAAAAGAAGCTCTTCTAATTTTTTAGATAGGTACAATAATCGTAAGATTAAATATTGAGTAGTTAATTGCTTCAGAAGTGTCCTGCTCTATCTTGATAAAAGAGCCAGCAATGTATAGTAATATAAATGAAACGCAAGAGCATCATATAGACATCCATTTTTATTGTACTGAAACGCATTCATAGGTATCTACAATTGAAGTTCTAATATGAGATTTTACTCAGCAAAGTAATTTATTTTAGAAATTGAAGAGTAAGATAAGTTAAACATGCAGCAATATTACATGCTACAGGCCTGATCCTGAAACACGTGAGTAATAATTACTCACATAAGTAGTCCAATAGACTTCAGTGGAATTGGGACTGCTTTTCTGAGTAAAAGTCTGGCCCTGTAAAATCTCTCTCTTGATGTAGTTATAGACAACGCTTCACCATTTTGTGCTTCTCTCACTGAAGGATTTCCGTAAAAGAATAATTTGTGTTAGTCCTGGATGATGATGGGGTAGTATAATAGTTTGATCAGCATGTATTTGGTACACATCACTCACAAGTAGCAAAGCCAAGGATGAATGGTACAGTTCTGACCCAACTCATGCTGATAACCTAACCACACCTAACCACGATGTATTCTGCAAATATGACATGACAGATCAATCCTATTTTAGGAACACTTTTAGAAAGTTTTAAAAATTATGGCACTTTTTTTACCTGTGCCTTTGTTAACTATGAGTCCAAGAATACAGTGCTCAGAGGGAGAAAATGCCTCACAATTTATGTGAAAAACCTCTAAAAATGGCCTAAATTAGCTTTTCTAGACATTGTAATGTGACAGTTGGGTATCCCAGGCAGTTACAGAGACAAAAGTGAATGCATGGCTGCCAAGTTTTGTGTAGTTCCATGTGTGACATTTTATGCAATATATGCAATTCTAACATGTTGATTTAGTGGTGGTGAATGATATCAGATAGGCACCAGATTTCCCACACCGGCTTCCCTGGAGTAGAGAGGGCAGGTTCAGCCAGGCAGGACCTTATTCCTTGCACACTTTACTCCAGGGGGCATTCTGCACCAAAAAAATAAAAATTCTGCACACATTTTAAAATTCTGCAAAAATCTGCAAATTTTATTTATCAAAATAACACTACATAACCACACCAGTTTCAATTATTTTGGTAATTTATTTCAAAATACCTGTCAGCAAGTATCTTTGTAATAATACAGACACACAAAATTTCCCCCAAGAATAGAGAGTTAAAGAACCCCTATGACAACCCAGTTTATGCTTCTCTGCCCCTTTCCTCCCCCCAAGCCCAGCCGGGGAGCCAGACACCCACAACCCCTCCCCCCACAGAGGCCAGCCACGGCTCCCACCCAGCCAATACACCCAAACCCCCTTACTCCATACTCAGCCACAGCGCTCCCCCCCCGGCTCAGATATCTGCACTCCTCCCCCCCCAGCCATGGCCCCCCAGCCCAGACACCCGCCCCCCTCCCAGAGCTCAGGAATCCAGAGGGAGAAACAGCATGATGCTCAGTACCAGGCTTGCATGGAGTTTCCTTCGCCGCCCTCTCCTTCCCTCAGGGCATGCTGGGAACTGCAGCTGCCAGGAACCATCTAGCTCCCTCTCTCTCCCCCAAGCAGTGTCTTCTATGTGCAAGCTGGGCTCTACCAGGTCTAGTGGCACCTAGCAGCACTGCAGCTTTTTATTGTGAGGGAAAGGAAATTCTGCATGCACAACATTAATTTCTGTAAAATTCTGAATTGCCCAGTGGCACAGAATTCCCCCAGGAGCATACATTCTGCTCTGCCTGAGGGGATAGAATTTGTCCCATTCCTACCTGCTCAGAAACACACTGAAGCCCGACCCTTCCACGATGAGTGTGACGCAATCGCAAATGAGACAGATGGAGTCTCTCTTTCTCACATGCACAACTGCCCATCCTCCCCTACCAGCGGGGTTTTACATTTCTACTGGCTGCTTCGGGTGCCGGTACCAACCTGCCTGCGCTGCCACTACCTTACCGCTACCGCTCTTGTGGCTTCCTTTTGCTTCCCCATCAGAAGTCATTTTTCTGCGGGGAAGCAAAGAAATCTGCAGGGACATTAATTCTGCGCACACACAGTGATGCAGAACTCCCCCAGGAGTATCACATCATAATAAGTGAGGGAAGGCTCATGGGGAGCTAGAGGTAACCAGGGGTTTCTGTGGGGAAGTGATGTTGCTGTGTGGAAGGAAACAAAGAGAGGGAGGGATTATACGGTGGTGCAAGCTCCATTAGTCCCTTCCCTCCTATTAGTTTGTGTCCCTATCTTTTGTCCATTAGCCCTTGTCCCCACAACAGGTCCTGCTTCTCCCTTTGATCCTGGCCCCCTTCCCCTTGCTCACCTTTCCTGTCTGTAAGGCACTGATTCTGCTAATGCAACCTCCTTCACGCTCTGTGGCCGAGAACTGGCATAGAGAGTAGAGAGCAGTCAGAAGCGTAGACAGAGAAGCTGCCTGCTGAGCAGGTGTTATAGTGGTCTGTGGTGGCAGGCAGGATAAACTGCAGCCCAAACTTCTTGCCCAGAGCCCAGCAGCAGAATGCATGACATTCACTCTGGTCCATGGGAATGCATGAGGAATAGCTTGCATGTAAGAGTGTCAAGTGGAGTGTGTGACATTTGGCAAATCTGCGAATGATGAGCCCACTGGGAAGTTGGGACTCTTCCCATTCCTGTGATATAAAATCCCCTTTACCAGGCATCCCAAGCCATGAAGTAGCAGCTTAAAAATCATGACACTTATGGAAAACCTGTTATTGGGTCAGAACTTAATATTGCCAATCCTGAGTCTCAGGCTGATATGTCTTTCCTGGTAAATTTTACATTTAGGAGGAGAAGGAAGAGATATTTCTGTGAAAGATTAAGAGCCGAATGTGAAAATAAATTCTGAAAGACAAGGGATTATTGAACAGAGTGCAGGCGAGACAGTCTAATGCAAGGATCGGCAACCTTTGGCATGCGCTTGTCCACAGGTTGGCTGATCGTGGCTCCCACTGGCTGCAGTTCCAATGGGGGTGGTGGGAAGTGGCGGCCAGCACATCCCTCGGCCCGTGCCGCTTCCTGCAGATCCCATTGGCCTGGAATGGCGAACCGCGGCCAGTGGGAGCCGCGATCGGCCGAACCTGCGGACGTGGCAGGTAAACAAACCGGCCTGGCGGGCCGCATGCCAAAGGTTGCTGATCCCTGGTCTAATGTGCATGATAAATTTATCATGCACGACTCTTTAATTTATTTTATGATCTCACACTCACCACATATGAGGAGGCATGTGCATATACAAATGGCCATAAAACTGTGTTCATTAATATTTAATATATATGGGAGTTCTTCTACAAATTGAGAGGAATGTATGACCTTTGTTCACATTTCCTAATATAGTTTGGGTTAATATATCACTGCATCTGTACATGAAATTACTTTTTGACATCAGTAACATGCGCCATCAATTTCAAATGTCCTTATTTTCATAAATAAAAAAACTCAATTGGGTAGATTTTTAAGTAGTAGTGGTGTCTGTGGGAGGTGGGAAAATCTCTAAATCTGTTGAACTAATATCTGAGGGCACTCACTCAATACTTGGAGAAACATCCATTAGCTACTTGTTACTTTGAATACACAGAATAATTGGCTAGTGTCCAGCTGACATCAATGTAATGCCAAGTTGATACCAAGAGAGAACAAATTTGCCCAATGGCAACCTATTATTAAGCACTGTAATGTCTACTTTTTAAGCAGCACTTTTAAGTTTGAGACAGAAACAGGAAACATGCAGCTGGCACAGTTATGTCTCTTTCAAGACTTGCTTTCAGGTGAGTCAGTTATTAGTGTACCTCAACCACTCGGATTATTTTTATCTACATTTCAAGATGAGGAGTGAATTTTTTTTACTCTCTACTCTTGGTTCAGAAGTCTTGTGTTGTACACTGATCATTCTGCTTCTTACATATAATAGCTGATATCTCTTCTGGGATTTTGTTTTAGTGGAATTGGGACAATAACTTAAATAATTGCATGATATAAAACCACAGTCATACGTCTCTGCTGAAAGGATTTGAATACCTTTTGCACCTATTAAGCCTGAATGAGTGTCCCTTAAGTTTAAGAACCAGATGTTCACAAGTTTCCTTTGCAAGTTATGATATTTATTTAGAGCTTAAACCCAGATATCCTTTTGATAATTTATCATTTTTAAAGGTGAGAAAAACTGGGAGATTGGTAACATTATTTACAGACTGAACAGTCAACATATGGTACAGCAAAACATGTAGATGAGTTGTGAAAGTCTGATAGTTAGATGCCAGTTCAAAAACACTTGGTTTTTGGAACTCGATTCTGAGTTGTAACATATTGGAACTCCTGATGTTTGAAGGTGTTGGTTTTGGCAACAGAGTTATAAAGCTGGTAGATTTTTTTCAATAGAAAATATTTCACAGTTGCAATAAGAGAAACATTTCTACACTTAAGCCAACAAAAATGTGTCAGTTTAATACAGTGTGCACCTCTGTATGCTTCTTAGGTTCTAAAAATCTACAAACAATATGCTGTAATAGGATAATTTTACAAGGAACACAGTGTGACTCGAAAAACTAAGATATAGGAATGTATCAGAAAGGAAAGGTTACTGTCAGTCTTTAGAATAGAATTTTCTGTACTGATGATCAGTCTTTGCCATCTTTTGACATTTGTTTTTATTCCACTTGTGATTACAGTATAACATTATAATAGTCAAAATGTATATATATCACTGGCTTTGTTTCAGCACTAGTTTTAATAAATTACATGTTTGCCAACTGATTTTAACACTATTAAAGTTTCAGGTTATTGCATATTGGAAAAAATGTATAGTATGAATGGGGCTTGATTTCACAAAGTTAATATAGTTTTATTGCAGTAAAACTATTACCTATAGCAAGTGCTACATCTGGTAGCTAATAAATCAAGCTGTTCTTAAGTTATGGAAAAATAAAGAAGAATTTAAGTGACTTGCTCTGAAAAACTATCCAGACTGTTTAGATTATGCCACAGCTTCAGATTTTGGGTAATTTTTAGTACACTTTAGCAAGATCACTTATATAGGTCATTTTATATAGAAGTGTGAAAATAGTTATCAAAACAACAATTTTACTTTCTTAAACTTCTGTTTTGACATTTCACAGATCTGTTTTCACAATGAAATAAAATAGACAAAAGTACTCATTTTCTCAAAACAGAATTGCTGTTTTTAATTTTTTTTAAATGTAAATGAAAAATCCCATATTTGAACTGTGTGATAGTGTTGTGATTATGGAGATCACTATTTAGTGTGTTATAGATTCCTAATTATATTTATATTATGTTTTGTTTACCCCTTGTCAAATAAAATGTATTACTGTGGAATAGACTAAATGGTATAAGTGCACATAATTTACTAATCAAACAGTAATTGAACAGACAAATCAAAGCAATTTAAAAGCTATCAATTTTCAGTTTTATGTTTACTTCAAATTATTCTTAATTTCCTGACTTAATGCTTTCCTGCCTTTATAGCATTAAAGAAAATGAATAATTTATTTTATTTTCTTCCGTGAGAATATGAATTTTTGATACCGGAAAATGGAGTAGAGTTAAATTCTGCCTATATTGAAGCCAATAAGAATTTTGCCATTGACTTCAATGGGGCCAGGATTTTATCCATGTTGTTTATTTCAAAGAGTACAATAGCCATCTTAAAGTTCATATACTATTGTTTCCTTAATTTTTTTAAAATTACCTATATAATTAAAAAATCCACATTCATGACGTTTAAAGCCAGAAGGGACCATTAGATCATCTAGTCCAGTGGTCTCCAAAGTGGGGGTGCACAAGAGGAACCTTGGGGGTACGCGGCAGGAGGAGCGCTCTTTTTTGTTTTGTTTTGTTTTTACTTCTGCAGTTTGGGTGGGAGTCTGGGTTTTGTTTTGTTTTTTGCTTGGTGCATGCTCAAAAATTTTTTACTGTTGGGGTGCACGATCAAAAATGTTTGGAGACCACTGATCTAGTCTGACCTATGTATCACAGGTCACTTAAATTTCACCCGGTTATCCCTATATTGAGCCAAATAACATATTTGGCTAAAGCATATCTTCCAAAAAGGCATCCAGTCTTGATTTGAAACTTATAAATGTGTGTCTAATTTGAATTTGTCTGGCCAGCCATTGGCCAGCCATTGATTCTTCCTATGTCTCCTATAGATTAAAGAGCCCTTTAGTATTCAGGTATTTTCCCCCTGTGAAGGTACTTGTACCCAAGTCACCTCTCGATCATCTTTTTTATGAATGAAACAGATTTAACACTCTAAGTCTCTCACTGTAAGGCATGTTGTGGCTCTTTTCTATACTCATTCCAATTTTTCAATATCCTTTTTAAAATGTGGACACTCAAACTGTATGCAGATTTCCAGTATCGATCTCACCAGTGTCGTATACAGAGGTAAAATTACCTCCTTTACTCCTACTTGTTACTTCTCTGGTTATACATCCAAGGATCACATTTGTCCTTTTTGCCACAGCATTCCACTGGGAGCTCATGTTGAGTTACTTATCTGTTGTGACATCTAAATCCTTTTCAGAGTTGTTGATTTCCTGGCTACAGTCCCCCATTCTGTAGATATGGCCTACATTGCTTGTTCCTAATTGTGTAACTTTGCATTTGGCTGTATTAAAATGAATTTTGTTTGAATAGGCCCACGTTACCAAATGATCGAGATCACGCCATGTAACTGCCCTGTTATCATTATTTACCACTATCCCAATCTTTGTATCATCTGCAAATTTTATAAATAGTAATTTTATATTTACTTCCTGATCATTGATGAAAATGTTTAATAGGGTTTGGCTTAGTACTGATTCTTGAGGCATCTCACTAGAAACACCACCATTCAATAATGATTCCCTATTGACAACTACTTTCTGAGATCTGTTAGCCGGTTCTTAATGATTTAACATGTGCTCTATTCCAGGGTGGATTGATTTAAATCAAGGAGATTTAAATCAGCAAGTGGAAAGCCTCAATTTAAATAAACTTTCTCATTTGTGCTGCCTTTATTTTGTTACCTAGGAGGGTACACTATAACTATATACATTTATTTAAGCAATTATATAGCTTAATATTTTCAGATTCTTATTAATTGGACATCGTACTATGTTAGAAAATGGTGAAATATATATATTGGTTATATCCTAGATAATTAACTTTTTGCTCATGATTTATGTCAAGCTCTATTAGGATGGTAACTGGAATTTAAACACACACAACAGCATATAAAATGTATTTTTATTAAACCAGACAAGTCCTTAACACAATACACGACCTAGTGTGCCATATTTCTAAAGCTTGACCTCAAAAGTTAGATGTTTTTCACCTGATTCTTTCTTTATATAGAAAAGCAGCATTTAACTCAAAGTTTTTGATAGAGACTCATGGATTCAGCGTATTTATTTGTTATTTGAGATTATATGTTTTAAGAGATTATAACAAGTTTAGGCCTTAACATATTTTGTATTAAATTCAGATATCATTTTAAGCAGGTTTACTTTAAAAAAGGAAAACTTTAGATAATGTGAATAAAATAAAAAATCTGATTTTTTTTATGTACTCTGCTCTATTCTTATTATAAATTCCTGTTTTTTTTTTTAAATCAAAATGTGTGGTACTAAGTTAAATATCTAAGTATATTTCTTACAGTTAGTTTATCAACCATACCTGTGATCTCATCAAAGATTTAAAAAGGTTTGTTTGACAAGTCCTATTTTCCATAATACCAAGTTGACTGGCATTAATTATATTCCTCTCCTTTAATGCTTTATAAATTGATTCTTGTATCAGCTTTTCAATTTTTTTTGCCTGGAATTGACATCAGGATAACCAGCCTTCAGTTATTTGGGTCGAATCCTTACGCATTTTGAATATTGGCACAAAATTAGCACTCTTCCAGTCTTCTGGAATTTCCCTGGTATTTCAAGATTTTTTAATAAATAACATTGTCAGCTAGAGATTTCTTCACCAACTCTTTTAGAACTCTTGGGTTCAAGTTATCCAAGCCTGCTGATTTAAAAATGTTTATTCCTCATAGATGTAAACATCCTCCTCAGTTACTAATGAACTGTAATCCTAATATCTTTTGTCATCCTAATATGGTGTCCTTATATCATTCTGCTTCTTTCCAAATATGGAACCAAAATATTTATTGAACACTTTTGCTATTTCTGCATCACTATTAACAGTTTTACCATCTCCGACTAGTAATTGTCCTATATCGTTGTTAGGATTTCTTTTGTTCTTATTATACTTAAAGAAAACTCCTTATTGTCCTTAGTCCTACCAGCCATGTTTTTTCCCTGATGGCTTTAGCTTCCCATATCAATTTTCGACACTTCATAATTTCTAATTTATATTGATTGCTATCTATTTTCCCCTGTCAAGGCTCCTTCCCCACTCTGAACTTTAGGGTACAGATGTGGGGGCCTGCATGAAAACTTCTAAGCTTAATTACCAGCTTAGATCTGGTCCGCTGCCACCACTCCCAATGTGCTAATTCCCTTCCCTGGGTAGTCTTGAGAGACTCTTCACCAATTCCCTGGTGAATATAGATCCAAACCCCTCAGATCTAAAAACAAGGAAAAATCAATCAGGTTCTTAAAAAGAAGGCTTTTAATTAAAGAAAAAGGTAAAAATCATCTCTGTAAAATCAGGATGGAAAATAACTTTACAGGGTAATCAAACTTAAAGAGCCCAGAATAACACCCTCTAGCCTTAGGTTCAAAGTTACAGCAAACAGAGGTAAACACCCTAGTAAAAGATACATTTACAAGTTGAAAAAACAAAGATAAAACTAACATTCCTTGCCTGGCTGTTTACTTACAAGTTTGAAATATGAGAGACTTGTTCAGAAAGATTTGGAGAGCATGGATTGAGGTCTGGTCCCTCTCAGTCCAAGAGCAAACAACCACCAAAAACAAAGAGCACAAACAAAAGCCTTCCCCCCACCAAGATTTGAAAGTATCTTGTCCCCTTATTGGTCCTTGGGTCAGGTATCAGCCAGGTTACCTGAGCTTCTTAACCCTTTACAGGTAAAAGGATTTTGGTGTCTCTGGCCAGGAGGGATTATAGTATGGTACACAGGAGGGCTGTTACCCTTCCCTTTATAGTTACGACACCCCCTTTTTGCATTTGTTACACATTACTCTTGTAATTGATACCTTTGTTACAATTCAGGGCAAGTGCACCTTTATTTCCCCTTCCTACTCCCTTGAGGGCACCTACTCTTGGCTCGGGGCTCCTCAGCTGTCACCTCTCTTGGGGGGAAACCCATGTCACTCTCTCTCCTGATGGAGTGTTTTTAGGCTGCACAGATCCTTGCTTGTACTGTAATATTCCCGGCAAAACAGACTACGTAAACAGGCCAGCATCTGTGTTTTGCATTCTCTCTAAAGGGTATGCACAGCTGTAATTGCATTAACAAGTTACCACACAGCTCTTTATAAGCAAGCACACTTATTCCTAAGCTGTTTTTAATGTTTTCTCTGTAATGCTTTTAATCAAAGAACCTACAGGCATGCTAATAAGCTTACTAGAGATTTCCTGCCAACTTCAACAGGGGCTCTTGTAGGAGTCAGTCCTTCAAACCCCACCAATGGGTTTTCCTGTGGTTACCAGTTGATAACAGCTTTAGCTCAGAAATAGCACACCCATGAATAGGTTACTCTTTCCTTTATAAAGCTTGGGCCTTTGATCTTGAGACTCCAGAAACAAGTAATCAGCAGATAATGGTCCTCTCCTCAGAACATAGCTTCAAAAGACTGTGTTGTGTATAACTGAAGGTGGGGAATTTGCTTTCACCTGCCCTTAGAGATTCTCCAGGCAAACCACTTGACATGGTCCCAAAAGTCAATTCTCGTCTGGTACATTATTCAGTGTAATCCTTTAAAGTTCATAACACTTCTCAGGGCTCACATCATTACATCTGCCCACCTAATGAGGTTGCATACAATCCCAGCCCACAATAATACATAACTTTTGCCTTTAATGCAATGGACTCCAAAGTTACTTAAACTTAATTCAATAAAGTTTTTCAAGGATATTGGAGGAAATTGCCATATCTGTCACATCTAGGGTGGCCAATTTTGCTTGGATGTTTTCCTGGAGGATTCATATGCAACATAATCTTTAATGAAACATTAATCTTTAATTCCTGGAGACTCCAGAACAATCCTGGAGGGTTGGCAACCCTACACAGCTTTCACTTTACTTTGGAACCAGTTTAGACTTTTAGCCAATATTGTCTTGATTGCGGAATCATGGCTTTTTGGCCATTTAATAAACTTCTTCTTTAAAAACTTCCAATTTTCATTCATTTTTTTTCTATGTACATTTTTCCTTCCAATTAATTTTGCTCATAATTTTCATTGGTTTGGGAAAATCAGCCCTTTTGAAGCACCAGGTATTTATACTGGGCCAGTCCTCTGTTTGCCTGTATTGAGTGTAATCAGAGAATGATCCTTGATCCCTAGGCAACCACCAACTTCTAGTTCAGTGATTAGTTCATCTTTGTCAGTCATAATGAGGTTCACAGTAGTTACCTCATGTTGGGTGTAATATGTCTTGTGTTAGAAAATTAAAATCTATAATCAGAAACTTGAATGATATTTTACTACTGGCTACATGAGACGTTCAGCTTCTGTCTCCTATATTGAAGTCCATCATAACACAGTATTAGTTTCCACATACTACAGACAGGTGCTTCAGGAGTATCTCATCCTATTTTCTGGTTGAATGTAGTAGTCTATAACAGACCCCCACCAGTACTCGCTCTTGGGCTTTGTTAGTTAGCATATTGATACACATGTATTCAAGATCTTGTGATTCTGAGTTATCAATAACTCTAAAACAGGTAATGGTGTCTTTAAAGTAAAGTCCCCCCTCACATACACCTCTTTTACCCACTATATCCTTCCTGAACAGGTTATACGTAGTGATTTTTAATATTCCAGTCATGCAAATCATCCTGCCAGGTTGCAGTAATACCAAATATATCAAATTTCTTCTCTTCCATGAGAATTTCCAATTCTTGTTACCCAGACTCCTAACATTGGTATGCAAGTAACTTTTAATGTACATACATATTTTTTCCGATGCTTTATTACACTTGTGTGATTAAACTGTTTCCCCAAAAACAAAAGTTGTTTTAATTGACAGTTTAGTATTGTAACACATACTTTGCAACTATTCCTGATTTTCAGAACCCCTTCATCTGTATTTTGTCCTCCCTCCTCTCATTTGTCAGTCATTTCTACTCCTAAATGCAAAACCTCACTGAATCACATTAATTTTGCTTTTTAAACATAATTTAGTTTAACTTTGATTTTTTTTAAAGCTTTCTATTAATTTCCATTTCAGATAAGGAATAATGTTACAGTGTGCTAGAGTAAGAAAGGCAAATTAGTATTGATTTCTTGCTCATTTGTATTTATAGAATAACGAATTATATACAATGGGCTTATACTCTGCATTTTTGTGTGCGGCAATATAGATCTTTGCACAGCAAACTGAGGTTATATTTCTATTTCGCTGCCAAATTCAGAAATGAAAAATTAGTTCCAGGTTGTCTTTTCGCTAAAAACTTTTGTGTTTGTGGATGTGCAAATCATGAACCTGTTTTCTTCTCAGCTTCTAGAAAGATTAAATCCAAACCCTAGAACCAGCTGTGCCCCTTTCCTACTTCTCCCCTCTCTCCCAGCTTTCTACTCCTCCCAAAAACATATTCAACAAGGCTTTTAATACTTTTCTTTCCTTGTTCCTTTTTTTAATCCATTTTCTTAGATGGTGGTGTACTGAAATGTATCTGATGTGACCAAATTGATCATTTATTCTGAATTTCATAGAATATTTGCTTAGAGTGTGATGCAGTCCACTGAACAAATTCCTTTGACTTCAATAGATTTTGGAACAGGCCCCCAAATCAATAGACTGGTTTACATGTCTATTTTCCTATATTTACTTGGCACCTTCCAGGTATGTAGCAGAGTTCAAGTCAACTTCATGGATTGGAAAACAGTTCTGTCAATGAGTCTTGATGTTCTCCAGTCGCAGTTGAACAGCAAGATCGTATTTTTCTGTGCATGTTCTAAGTATTTATTGAAGTGAATGGAAACATTTGCATAGAACTTGAAATGATATATTGCCTTTTGTCTATATATCCACTTGTTTTAAAAACAAACGCACAAACAAACCACAATTTGTAAATTAGGTAGTCATTATTTGGGTTTTAGGAATTATTTATCTGAAACTTTTGAGCAATGTTGACAAATATCTATTTCAGAACACCAAAGTATAATATAATGCTGAATTTTACATAAATAGTACATTCAAAGTAAACTCTTTGTCCAACATGGGGATTTTAAAGACTTTCCTTTTTTCTTTTGATTTAGTTCTTCATAAGGGAGAGAGGTTTAACTCTAAGATATGGGCAGTGAAGGATTACAAAGACAAGATAAAATAGTGAAGATGCTTATACTATTATTAGTGTATTTGGTAAGTAAATAATGAGAACTTCCTTTTCTTCATCATGAATGTTGGAAAATAATTGCATAAGCTAGTGAGGTGGAGTAATTTTATATATATTTAATACAACTATTAATATATAGAATGCAGTATTTTGAGAATATCAGTTTAAGTCAATGACAATTAGTTAAAAACAACAAGGAGTCTGGTGGCACCTTAAAGACTAACAGATTTATTTGGGCATAAGCTTTCGTGAGTAAAAACCTCACTTCTTCGGATGCATAGAGACGTGAGGTTTTTACTCACGAAAGCTTATGCCCAAATAAATCTGTTAGTCTTTAAGGTGCCACAGACTCCTTGTTGTTTTTGTAGATACAGACTAACACGGCTACCCCCTGATACTTGACAATTAGTTATACATTCTTCCAGTTTAAAAATTACTCTATTCAAATTACATATGACACATCTTTCCATCCCACTCTTCTGCCCCTCAAAAATCCACCTCTCTTTGAATATGCCCACATGAAGGATGGTTTGATTGGGCAGAATAAAACATATATGAATTTAGTGCTTGTGCAACATGTCAGTCTATTGACTTCTGAAGTTGGAGCAAGATCCCCAGGGTTATGCGTAAGTACATCATTGATCATCTCTCAGTGCAAGGTGCCAGATTTAAGGCATAGGAGTCAAGTACTCTATTTATGTAGAAAACAGCAACAGCACAATTGGCAACAATGCAAGCTTCCACTGCCATATCAGTGTGCCTGAACTCTGACCCAGAGAGACAATCTGTAGGAATGAAGGTAGTTCAGTATCCATTAGGGTTACCATTCGTCCGGATTTACCCGGACATGTCCTCCTTTTTGTGCTAAAAATAGCGTCCGGGGGGAATTTGTAAAGCACTCACAATGTCCGGGATTTCCCCCTCCCCCGGCACAGCAGAGTGAGCGGCTGGGAGGGCTGCAGGAAAGTCCCGGGCTGGACTCCGGAGCAGCTGGAGAGGAGCTCCGCCCTGCATTCTGAGCAAGTGTCTCAGCACAAAGTGCAGCCCTCCCCTTTTGCAACTGGGAGCGGTTTCTGCCATGCAGCGTAGCAAAACGGGAGCGAGAGCACTTTGTGCTGATACAAGGGCAGCTCTCCCCTGCAACCCGGTCCGGACCTCGGACCGGGTTTTGTTGTGCAGGGCCAGGGACCGGGTTTTGTTGTGCTGGGGAGCTCAGCCACGTGTCCGGCTCGCATAGAGCCCAACACCCTGTTCTGAGCAGCAGGGTAAGGGGGGCAGGAGAAGGGGCAGGGAGGTTCTGGAGGGGGCAGTCAAGAAACGGGGGGGGGGCTTTTGGGGGGGAGTGGAGAAAGTTTTGGGCAGTCAGGGTACAGGTAGGGGGTAGGGTCCTGGTGGGCAGTTGGGGGGGGTCTTAGGAGGGGGCAGTTAGGGGACAAGGAACAGGGAGTCTTAGGTAGGGGGTGGGGTTCTGGAGGGCAGTTAGGAGCAGGGGTCCCAGGAGGGGGCAGTCAGGGGACAAGGAGCGGGGGGGGTAGGGGGCTGGGAGTTCTGGGGGGGAGCTGTCAGGGGGCAGGAGTGGGGAGAGGGATCGGAGCAGTCAGGGGACAGGGAGCAGAGGGGTTTAGATGGGTTGGGAGTTCTGGGGGGGGCTGTCAGGGGGCAGGAGTGCGGAGAGGGATCGGAGCAGTCAGGGGACAGGGAGCAGAGGGGTTTAGATGGGTTGGGAGTTCTGGGGGGGGGCTGTCAGGGGGTGGGGAGTGGTTGGATGGGGCGTGGGAGTCCCAGGGGTCTGTCTGGGGGTGGGGGTGTGGATAAAGGTTGGGGCAGTCAGGGGACAAGAGGCAGGGAGGCTTAGATAGTCCTGGGGGGCAGTTAGGGGCAGGGGTCCCAGGAGGGGGTAGTCAGGGGACAAGGAACGGGGGGAGGGTTGGGAGGTCAGGGGGGGCGGGAAGTGGGAGGGGCAGGGGCGGGGCTAGGGCGGGGCTCCTCCCGTCCTCTTTTTTGCTCGCTGAAATATGGTAACCCTAGTATCCATAGCAGATTCATGCTTTGGCCTTACTACTGAAACTACCAAACAGGGTGATAACTTAGTGGCAACTGTGATGTGATGTGGATGCCCTTCTACTTGGAACTAGACTGACTACAAAATCATCTTCCAGAATGTGCTTTTGATAAAAGTGATTAACTGGGCCTTAGTCATTTTATCAAAAAAGTGTGTGCACTTGAGACAGAATGGTAAATGTACTGAGTTTGATGCTGCAGTAAGATTTGCTCATGGGGACCCTTGCATCTCTGCAGGGTCCCACTGATTTTACTGAGACTTTGTATTGGTATTTCTGCTTGTGGTACAGATTGCAGCATCAAAGCCGTAGTTTCTAGCTTGGTCAGAAGCTGTACTCAGAAAGCATGGAAGGTAGAAATTGCATCTCTGTGTGTATTTAATGTATTAAGCAAGAAAATAATTGTGTGACTATTGGTGCAAATTTAAAAAAAAAACCTTTTGAAGTGTTCATCCTAAACTCTGGGTGCCATTGAAAATCTCTTTAAAAATGTATACTTAAATATACAGATTCTATTCTTTTTCCCAGATTACAAAATCCAGATACACAGATGGTTTAAATAACTGAAGCCCACTCTTGCAATTTAGAACAAATTAGAGGTATAAAAATATAGGCCAACATTTTCAAAAATGGGTGCCTGAAGTTAGGATCTAAAACCATATTTAAACACCTAAATAAGTTGCCTGACTTTTTTTTTTTTTTTTTCTCAAAAGTACCAGTCACCCACAAGTCCTACTGAAGTCAGTGGGAGCTGCTGGGTGTTGAGCACTTTTGAAAATCAGGCCACTTATTTAGGCATATTATTTAGGTAATATGAATTCAGGAGCCCAACGTTACATACCCATATTTGAAAATTTTGGCCATATTCTAGAAAGATATTTCCAGGGAGATGGCATTAACTGAACCATCTTGTTTACAGAAAAGACCTTTTCTCAAAGTGAATTTAAAATAATAAATTATTATTTTAATATAATTTGTAAGTAGTATTAAGTAATAAGATTTGTGTTGGGTTAAAGTAGATATAATTATACATTCTATTTTAATTAATTTTATAAGATTGTATAGTGTTTAAAATCAATTATTTGGCCTAGATGTAGATGTCCAGATTAACTGTAAAGCATTATTGCTAATTTCTTTTAACTATTTGTTTTTTTTTAAGTTGAGTAAAGTAATTTGTGAGACGGGGGATTGTAGAGAGCAAGAGTTCAGGGACCATGCTGGAAACTGTATCCTCTGCAAACAGTGTGGACCTGGAATGGAGCTGTCAAAGGTATGTATGGGATATACTGTCATGTGACCCTTTCTTGATTTTTTTTCCCCACAAATATGGTTACATGTATGGTTAAAATAATCAATATCAGTTTATGCATGAAAGAACTTTTATGGGTTCAGCTTGTTGTCCACATATATCCTTTTTTAAAAGTATGTAACTTTTAGTTCCTATACGTAACCCAAGCCTATATGGTTCAGAAAATAGTGATGCCATGCAGTACCCAAACAGCGATGATTAAGGCAATTTAATCAGGAACCATAAACACTAAACTGATTTTTAAAGACATTAGAATTTTTTTCTCCCTCATTGCACTACAGCATAAGAGCGTTTGGGTGCCTTACCTGCAGGGCTTTGGAGCGGAGCTGGAGCGCGGAGCAGCTCCGGAGCAGTGGAGCTGCAGGTTTTTGCCTGGAGCTGGAGTGGAGCCGGAGCACAGCTCCAAAGCCCTGCTTACCTGTGCATTTCTTATCTCAACACATTTGGATTTTTTTCAAGTGTAACCTGGTGTCTGGGTTTCCTGAGTTTATAATGCTTGATTGTGGGATAGTTACAATATCTCTCTAATATTTTTTTACTTGTAAATTACTGATAAATACTATCAACCTAACTCCATTTTTAACATCCTTTTTCTCTGGGAATTTCCTTAGTTTTTAAAAATTGAATACAAACACTGGGTTTCTTGTTTAAAGAGAATACTACCGTGTGATATTTCCAATGGATTTGAAGATATGATATATATTACAAATCTTAAAGCATGTTTTAAAAATTTAACTTTTAAGGGTGAATTCACCAGTACATGAAAACAAGATAAAGCAGCCAGGTTCCACTAGTTGGTTAAACCATATTTATAGCTGCTTTTCTTGATAACACAAAGCAAGTAGTGCGTACTGGTGTATCTGGATCTTAATTTGCAATTGACTTACTGATTTAGAGCACTATCTATGAGACCTGCACAGTCCCTGAGTCCCAGTGTCACTATGCTTTGAGTTCCCCCAGCAGTGCTGCCTCAGTTCCTCCAGCAGTGCTGCCTCAATGCTTCTATTTTCCAGTGCATTCAGCTGCAATATCCAGCCACCTGCCTCAAGGGGTGGAGGAACTTGATGGGGCCAGTGGTGAAAGAGAACAGTCCCAGCAACGAGGGAGGGAGAGACTCGCTGAGGGACATCATGCAGCTCCTCCCCCACCTTCCCCGGGAGTCTCTGGCATCAATTGGCCAGCTGGGGGGAGGGGTGCTGATTAGCCAGCATTCCCCATCTCCCAGGATTTATCTTGGAGCAGGGGCCATGTGGAGCCTCTTTCAGCTCTGTTCTAGCAACTGTAATAAGAATTCCCCTGTGTGTGTGTGTGTGTGTATAGCACATGAGGCAGTGTGCTTTAGTGCATGGTCTTGCAAATCCTTACTCATGTGAGTAGTCTTATTGAAGTAGTTGACTTGAATAGGACTTTGTGTGAGAAAATGTTTGCAGGGTTGGTCTCAGATTATGATCTCTTTGCAGCATGTTACATCATCTTCTGTGATTTTTTTTACAGAGCTATGCACAAATCTGACACTTTATACATTATATTAATACATTTTTAAAACAAATTCATTATTAAAGTGACCATTACTACTCTATTTTATATAGTGCAATAGGTGAACTTGCCGCTTAAAAGGCAAATAAAAAAGACAAATTCCTGCTGTAATGAATGTACAATCTAATGTAGGTTTAACAAAGAAAACTATAAACAAAAATAGGATGGCCCTGGCTTATGACAGTAAATAGATCAACCTATATGGTTTTGTTATATATTCTTTCAAGTAGTTCCAAATGCTCAGGAGAGGCAATTAGTTTAGTGATGAACAAGTTACTGTAATTGTCTGTTTGTACATATGCATTATGACATTAACCATTCACTAACTGTATCAGTAAGCTTCATCAATACATTTAATTGTAACTAAATTATACAAATACATTAGAAGCAAGAGATAGACAAAGAATAGAGTAGGCCCATTAATCAATGAGGATGGGAAGACAGCAATAGAAAATGCAGCAGTGGCCTGTGCCAAATGCTTCTTTTGTTTTAGTTTTCACCAAAAAGGTTAGCAGTGATCTTACAACTAACATTCTACCCTGTTTACACTGATGTTCACTATAAGTTAAGAAGAACTTAGACAAGTTAGGCTTTGTTTACACTAGCAAGTTCCTGCACAGTAAAGCAGCTTTCTGCTATGTAACTCCCAAGATGTACACACTGCCAAGCCACTAGTGCGCAGAAACTGCGCAGTTGCAGCACTGTAGAAAAACCACCCCGATGAGAGGCATACAGCTTTCTGTGCTGGGGCTACAGAGCCGCAGTGCCAGCGTAGACACCCTGGTCGATTACAGCACTGCGATTGGCCTCCAGGAGGTGTCCCACAATACCTGTTCTTGCCTCTCTGGTCATCAGTTTGAACTCTACTGCCCTGTCCTCAGGTGACCAACTATAAGCCCCACTCCTTAAATTCCTAGGGAATTTTGACAGTCCCCTTCCTGTTTGCTTGGTGATGTGTGCACTGTTCTCAGCACATCTTTCCAGGTGATCATGCCTGCTGCACGCACCAGACGATCCCCCGCTTGGAGCAATGCTGAGCTGCTGGATCTCATCAGCATTTGGGAGAGGAGGCTGTCCAGTCCCAGCTGTGCTCCAGTCATAGGAATTATGATACCTACGGACAGATTTCATGATGCATGACAGAAAGGGATCATGAGCGGGACACACTGCAGTGCAGGGTCAGATTGAAGGAACTGCAGAATGCCCACCATAAGGTGCAGGAGGCAAACAGCCGCTCCAGAGCTGTGCCCATGAGCTGCCGATTCTACAAAGAGCTGGATTCGATACTCGGTGGCAACCCCAGCTCCACTGCGAAAGCCACTGTGGACACTTCGGTGACTCACATGCCAGTGGAGAGTGGACCGAGCCAAGAAGAGGAAATCTTGGATGAGGAGGGGGAGGGGGACCTATAGGCAGAGGACGATTCAGAGGTCAGAGATGCATGTAGCCAGGAGCTCTTCTCTACCCCAGAGGAGGCTAGCCAGTCACAGCTGTTGGAGCTTGGCGAAGAGCAAAAAGGAGAGGAGGCCCCTGGTAAGTGGCTTTGATTTTGGGAATTGCTGAATCAAGTTGTTGTGGACAGGAGGGTTGCAGAAAGCAGGCTTGTGTCTGTATGATGCGCATACCACCACATGTCTAGTCTGAGTGATGGAACAGGGTGTTGATTGACTCCCTCACTTCATAGGAATCTGCCTCAGAGATCTCCACAAAACTCTCATGGAGATACTGGGCAATCCGCTGCCGCAGGTTCTTTGACCAAGCTGCTTTGTTTCTTACCCCATTAAGGGTAACTTTCCCACACCACTGTGCCATCACTTGGGGGGGGGGACCATTGCTGCACACAGGTGAGCTGCATAAGGGCCAGGGCGGAAGCCACAGTCTTGGAGAAGACCCTTCCCTGATTCCTTGCTCACCCTCAGCAATGAGATATCTTCTATAATTAACACAGCCTGTGGAAAATGTGGGGACAGTAATGATTATAAGGCCCCCCCACCCCCTACAGTGTGGGCTCTCCCCAAGAGCCATGCATACAGTACGGTACAGGAACACTGATTGCCCCTGCAGTTACTCATCATTTTGAGGGTCTTGTTGCTCATGTGTGCTTGCCTGGGGTAAGCCAGTTAGTGACAGGTATGTGAATAGTGCCTGTGTTTCAAATCACTGAATGAGTGGTCTCTGTGTTGCAAACAATACTGCTTCTGTAAAATGTTGCATTTTGGCTTCACAGTTACGACCTGCGCAGAATTAGAAAGTGGCCACGAAGAACTAAGGAGGACTTTCTGCGTGATGTAATGATGCACTCCGCGGCCGAAAACCAAGAATTGAGGGAGTGGTGGGACAGCGAGAAGAGGGACCGAAAGGAGAATGCAGTGCGCCAGAATGAAGCCGTGGAGTGGCTCTTAAATGTTATGAAGCGCCAAGTGCTACTAACACTTCAAACTGAGCAGCTCCACGCCCACGCTCCCCTGCAGTTGCTGTCGCAAAACTCTTTCCCATGCGCCCTCCAGACACCACCAACACACTCTTATCAACCTCCTAGCTTCATTCTGTTCCTCTCCTGTCGGTCACAGTCTAGCCCTGCGGACTCCCAGTACCCATTGCACTCAACACCCATCCCTCTGCAGTTTAGCCCTGTTGAAGTACAGTACCCGCTGCACTGTACTCCAAAGGACAAGGTTGCATATGATACCTGGACATACACAAATCTTTTACTGTCCCAGGACCCACCTCCTACTGGGACCCTCCCTTCCGCCATCTCCCACAGTGCTGATGTGATTTTTTGTTTGTGTCCCTCCTCCGGTTGTTATTTTTTAATAAAAGAATTGTTTTGGTTTGAAAGCAATCTTTATTCCATTAATTGAAAGCAAACAGAGCCCTGCAAAGCAATAGGCAATTTTCTTAAACCTTCACAGGGCTGCATTAATCACAATCACCTCCTAACATTACAAGCAATGTACTCCTGAGCATAGCAACAAATATTAGTGGTTTTCAGCTTCAAATTGCTGCCTCAAGACCTCCCTTATCCTTATGGCCCTGCGCTGTGCCCCTCTAATAGGCCCGGTCTCTGGTTGTTCAAATTCAGCCTCCAGGCGCTGAGCCTCAGCGGTCCAGCCCTGCGTGAAGCTTTCATCCTTCCCTTCACAAATATTATGGAGCGTACAGCATGCGGCTATAAGCATAGGAATATTGTCATCGGCCAGGTCCAGCCTCCCATATAGGCAGCGCCAGCGAGCCTTTAAACAGCCAAAAGCACACTCAATAGTCATTCTGCACTTGCTCAGCCTGTTGTTGAACTGCTCCTTGCTGCTGTCAAACTTCCCCATGTATGGCTTCATAAGCCACGGCATTAAGGGGTAGGCAGGGTCTCCCAGGATCACAATGGGCATTTTGATTTCCCCTACGGTGATCTTCTGGTCTGGGAAGAAAGTCACTGCTTGCAGCTTCCTGAACAGGCCAGTGTTCCGAAAGACGAATGCGTCACGCACCTTTACGGACCAGCCTGCATTAATGTCTGTGAAATGCCCATGGTGATCCACAAGCAACAGGCGAACCATAGAGAAATACCCCTTCCGATTAATGTATTCGGTGACCAGGGTGGTCTGGTGCCAGAATTGAAATATGTGTGCCATCTATCGCCCCTCTGCAGTTAGGGAAGCCCATTTGTGCAAAGCCATCCACAATGTCACGCACGTTGCCCAGAGTCACGGTCTTTCAGAGCAGAATGCGATCAATGGCCCTGCACACTTCCGTCAACATGAGTCCAATGGTCGACTTTCCCACTCCGAACTGGTTAGCAACCGATTGATAGCAGTCTGGAGTAGCCAGCTTCCAAAGTGCAATCGCCACGCAATTCTCCAGTGACAGGGCAGCTCTCATTCTCGTGTCCTTGCACCGCAGGGCTGGGGCGAGCTCATCACACAGTCCCATGAATGTGGCTTTCCTCATCCGAAAGTTCTGCAGCTGCTGCTCGTCATTCCAGGCATGCATGATGATGTGATCCCACCACTCAGTGCTTGTTTCCCAAGCCCCAAAGTGGCATTCCTCTGTGGTCAGCACCTCCGTGAAAGCCACAAGCAATCTCGTGTCATAGCTACTACGCATGGCGAGATCAATGTCGAACTTCTCTTGCCTTTGTATTTTAAGGAATAACTCCACTGCCACTCATGACGTGTTAGTGAGAGCGAGCAGCATATTGGTCAACAGTGCGGGATCCATTCCTGCAGACCAAAGAGGCAGAGCGTGCAGTACACAAACCATTGAAAGATGGTGCCAATTGTGGATGGAAGCACAAGGATTACTGGGATGTGAAGCAATGCATCACGGGGCATCGGAACAGGACCCAGGATGCCCTGTGACCCACTCTGCCTTCCCACAACTCTGAGCGGCAGAAGAGGAAGAGATGCTCTGTGGGATAGCTGCCCTGAGTGCACTGCTCTAAATACCAATGCAAGTGCCGCAAGTGTGAATATGTTATTGTGCAGACAGCTGACAGTGTGAACACACAACAGCGGTTTCCCTTCAGCGCTCTCTGAGCGGTGATGTAACTGCCGGCAATGTAACTCTGCCGGTGTAGACATACCCTTTAAATATCTTCAAGTTGGCAGGCCCTGCCTAAATACATCCTAGAACACTCATGGAACTGAAGAGCTGTGTGAGCCATTAGCAGTTATCTTTGATATCTCATGGAGGACTGGAAAGATCCCAGAGGAATGGAAAAGGGCAAATATAGTACTTATCCATAAAAAATGGATTAAGGACAACCCAGGGAATTGTAGACAAGTCATCTTAACTTTGATACCCAGAAAGATAATGGGAGCAAATAATGAAGCAATCAGCTTGTAAGCACCTAAAAATAATAAGGTGATAAGTAATAGTCAACATGGATTTGTCAAGAACAAATCATGTCAAATCAATCTAATATCCTCCTTTGACAGGGTAAGAAGCCTTTTGGAGGGGGGAAGCAGTAGATGTGTTATATTTTGACTTTAGTAAGGCCTTTGACACTGTCTTACTTGATCTACCCCTAAGCAAACTAGGGAAATTTAGCCTAGGCAAACCTACTATAAGGTTGGTGCACAACTGGTTGGAAGACAGTACTCAGAGAGTAGTTATCAATGGTCAAGCTGGAATGGCATGTCAAGTGGGGTCCCACAGGGATCTGTCTGGAGTCTGGCTCTGTTCAGTGTCTTAATAAATTATTTGTATAATGACATAGAGAGGACACTTTTATAAAGTTTGCGGACGATACCAAGCTAGGAGTGGTTGTAACTGCTTTGGAGAACAGGATTAGAATTCAAAATGGTCTTGACAAACTGGAGGAATGGCCTGAAATTAATAGGATGAAATTCAGTAAGGACAAATGCAAAGTTCAACACTTAGGAAGGAATAACCATTGCACAAATACAAAATGAGAAATTACTGCCTAGGAAGGAGTACTGCAGAAAAGATCTGGGGGTTATAGTGGATCAAAATCTAAATATGAGTCAACAAAGTAATACTGATGAAAAAAAAGTCATCATTTTGGGATGTATTAGCAGGAGTGTTGTAAGCAAGACACAAGAAGTAATTCTACCACTCTGCTCTGCACTCATAAGGCCTCAACTGGAGTACTATGTCAAATTCTGGACACTTCAAGAAAGATGTCAACAAATTGGAGAAAGTCCACAGAAGAGCAACAAAAATATGACTGAGGAAAGATTGGAAAAAATTGGGTTTGTTTAGTCTGGAGAAGAGAAGACTGAGGGGCAAAGTGATAACAGTCTTTAAGTATGTAGACGGTTATAAAAAAGAAAGTGATAAATTGTTCTCCTTATCCACTGAGGGCAGGACAAGTAAAAAAAAAAAAAGGCAGTAAATAGGCTTAAATTGCAGCAAGGAAGATTTAGGTTAGACTTTAGGAAAAACTTTCTAACTGTAAGAGCAGTTAAGCACTGAAACAAATTATTTAGGGTGGTTGTGGAATCTCCCTTACTGGAGGTTTTTAAGAACATGATAGACAAACACCTGTCAGGGATGATCTAGGGGTAATAATTAGTCCTGCCTCATTGTAGGGAATTGGACTAGATGGCCTATCAAGATCCCTTCCAGTCCTATATTTCTATGATTCTGTGATTCTATATTCCTATGTAATACTGTTGAATAGTAGCATCTGGAAATAAACACATTATGTCAGTTTATGGAAGAACTAAGGTTTGTAAATTTACTTATATTCGTAAAGTCAGAAATATATTGATAATTTGAAAACTGTGCAGTTATAAATTCGATATACAATATAGTCTCACATAAAAATGTTATAACACTATTTAATTTTAAGAAATACATGTGATACTTGAAATATGTTAAGCTTTGAGAAGAGTTTGAGGGTAGGTCACATGAAAAAGACATGAATTGTATGTACTCGTTATTTTAAAAATATATTAAATTGCACTTAGTGAGCTGTATTTCTTAGACATCCCCAGAGACACGTTATATAAGTTACTATTGGGAACTTTATCTGTCTCCAGAGAGAAAAACTATATTGCCAAAATATATCATGCATATATGCTGACAAAAGTATTAATTACTTATAGAGAAAGTGTTTTGTATAAAAAGTGTAAGATATACTGGATCATTATGACAAGGAAGTTAGTGCACATATGTAAGAATAAAAATGTTACCCTAAGTATCCAAAACAACAGTTCTCAAAGTCAATACACTGACATGGATTCTTCTAATCATGTGGAGTCCTATTGATTTCAGTGGGACTCAGCACTAGTGCATCAGCTTATAGGACCAACCTTAGGTCTAAGGTTTCAGAAAAAAAGTGTACACTGTATTGTAGTTGGCAATTGCATTGTAGAAATAATGCTTTGTGATCGACTTTTAATTTGTACATGTACTGATTTTTGAAAATGAAATACATTTTAATGTTGCAATAACAAAATCTATATGTTAACTGTCCTTTCTTATTTTAAAAGGTTTAAAAAAAACTAGGAAAAATCTAGAGTTGTTATGCTAAAGGAGCTAATAAGACCTTCAAAAAGTATGAAGACTTCAAAATATCAGTTTCTGCATTAAAACTTGCCTGCGTAAATAATAGCTATATATAACAAATAGGATATTAAAGAGACAACACTGACTTGAAATCTAGCAATGTTAAATTATAGTTTGAAAAGTTTCAGATACTGTTTTATTCAGGTAGTTGGATCACTACTGTCACCATGACATCTGAGCACCTTCCAGAATTAGGAAGTTAAACAAGGAAACTAAAATCTATCAAATGTAGTTCCACTCCATTTCCTCCTATTTCCCAGTGGAAAATTTTGTGTGAAGTTCTATAATTTTGTGTACATGCTCATTTTATTTTTCAAATAAGCAAATGTTATATGTTCTATTTTTAGGTAAAACAATGTCAAAATGTACTTTCATTTGGGCTGGAGTATTGTGGGATTTGTGATACTTGGTTTCCATAGGAGAACGTTCTGTAGTCTGGGGCCAGGCCTCCAAAAATCCCACATAGATGCATTTCATTCTTTATTATGGACAATTGCATTGTTCCTAAGGAGTGGGGCTGTTGAGGACAGTCATGGTTCCAAAGGATAAAGTGGTCTTTTAGGTATGCTGGGCCCAGATCATTTAGTGCTTTGAAAATAAGGATTGAGAACTTAAATTTAACAAAATGTTCTATGGAGAGTCAGTGAAAAGAACAGAGTAATGGAGTAATATGCTGTCAGTAATCTGTGTCACTAATGAGGTGTGCTGCTGCATTCTGCATCATCTTCAGTTTTTTCAAGTTTGATGTTTTTTCAAACCCATATAAACTAACTTGTAATCCTGAGAGTATACAAAAGTATGTGTTTTGTCATGGCCAGATCAACAGCAACTATGAGACAGTCTCTTAGCCAGTTAGAGATAACAATAGAAAGCATTTTTCTTGGATACTGCTATAAAATGGCTCAGCATCAATGAGGAATCTACAGAATTGCCAAACTGCAGATTGTCTCAACAATCTGTGAGTTTACATTTTTGGGTTGTATCTATGGAAGCCAGCTCTTTCAAGGTGTTTCCCTCTGCCTTCAAACACCTCTGTCTTTCTGGTATTCAACTTTAGCCAGCCCTTTCTCATCCAGATGCTGATCCTAGCCAGACATTAGGGTAACTTGGTGACCGTTCAGTGTAGGTTGCAAATGACAGTTGTGTGTCTTCCACATATTGTTAATGCTTGATTCTGAGAAGGTTTACCATTTCTCCCAATGGCTGCTATGACCGATGTGATGCTATGGAATCATGGACAATTAAAAGACTATAGTATCAATGTTATAAATGTTATATGTATCTTTATGGGCTGGTTTGTGTTCCTGGATAAATGGCTAAAATAAGGTATGCTTCCTGCAGGAACTAAAGTCAATTGGGGTAGGGGGGAGAGGTGTGGAATTCATGCAAATCTCCAATACTGAAACAATGTGGGTAACGAGTTTTGTGCTGTTTCCCCATGGGGTGAAACTTCACAAATTGGACTGACTTGGTTCAAAGATTTAAGAAGGCAAAGAACTTGATACTGTATAAAATAGCAGCCCTAACATGGGGAGAGTGTCACTCATGCCATCTGAGAACTGACAGGTATGAGACTCTGACCAACAGAACCAGGACCTGCAAGAGGTCTTGAAGTATTTTAGAACCTATCTACCTGGGTCTCCATGTGAGCAATGGGTAACCTGGTGATATAAGCTATTTGTTTGTTTTTTAAGTTATGTTTTCTCTTAAATGCATTTGTTCTGAATAAATAGTACTTTGTTTTGTGGAAGCTACTTGGTTGCTGGTTAACCTGTTAATTGCCCTAGGAAGAAGAGAACTGCAGGTGCTGAACTGAAGTCAGACCTGCTGAGGTGATCACAGTGAATTGCAGGGGTATGCAGCTAAGATCCTGTACTAGTGGGAGAGAATCATGGGTTTCTGTCCCTAGAAAGATGATGGCTGGAGATCTAAGACCTAGATAGGTTGCCCTTAAGGAAAACACGTGGTGGTCACAGGTGCTGTTAACCCAGGATCTGAGTCTGCTGCGTGTACATATTGGATAGAACCAGAGAAAGAGTTAATCCCTGTGAAGGGCCTGGCGGCATAGATGCTGATTCCCAATTCTGCTATCTCAGCACTTGAGAAAGGATTCAGAACACTTATGAGCATTGCCTGGATCTCTTCCTCCCTCAGGTAAGATATGTCATCCTATGGAGAACCATATCTAATATTGCAGAGAGGTCCAGGGGTCTGGACGTTTGCCTTAACACTATAAATTATTTTAGGGCATGATTATCTTAGGGCAATGTTGTTTCTATTCTGAATCTTGGCTTGAAACCAGGTTATGAGGGGGTCTATGATAGTGGCTGTGGAAACATGTTTGAAGGCAGCTTTGTGCAAGCTTAATATGAAGCTTGCACAGAAACAGGTGATAGACTGGGTTGTAGTTGGCTATGTCTGTTGCATCTAGCCAAGGTTTCTCCACAGTTGTTCTAACTACAGTAAGGCTTTGAGGTGGGAAGGAAAATTATATCTACAAATGAAGTATTAGCAATGTCATCCAAAAGATTTGTTAATGATCTCTTTTACTAACTAAGAAGGACAGGGACCTCATTTTCAGTTGTCTCTCTAAGTATGTCCAATGTTTCCTATAACATAAACAGGCAGAATTCATTAAATGAAAGCAATCTATTTATGGGATCCAGTATCATACATCCTGTCAAGCTCTCCTGGATGTAAGTGATCATTTCAGTTAAGATAATTGAAGCACATAATGGTGAGTTCTGCTGTAGGCACTCCAGGGTAGTGAAGCAGATCATCACTGTGTATAGTTCTTTTCTGTTTTAGTGGCTTCTGCAGAGATGGAGAAGGATGTATTGCAGGCCAGGAAATCAGTCTGTATGTAGGTCTAGAGGAGTGTTTTGATCTGTTTCCTTCTTAGAATTGCACTATAATTTTCTTTTCACCATATCCTCTTTCCCACTTGTGTGGCTTTAGTAATATATGCATAGTTCTCAAAACATCTTTCCCCTGTTGCTATTTTACAGGTCTACACAGAGGGAAGCTTTACTAAGCTGAATCTAAGTTTGTGGATACGTGTTCTTGAATGTGCGCATTATATTTTAAGAATGTTAGTTACAAATGTCATATAGACTCTTTCATGGCATCCTAAGTCCCCAGCCCTAATATCTTATGGGAGTTGTTGGAGGGTTCCTGATGGGTCAAACTAGGTTTTGTCAGGACCCAGAAGAGCTAAATGAGACTTGTCAGGGAATAAGACGACTACTAAACATTGTGAAGGGTTAGGAGTAGCCCTGATGAGCATTCTTAAGGCTTGTGTGTGGTTGGGAATCTAGACAAGTGTTTTAAGAGTCACAAGGAGGGTCCAGTGAGTCTTCTCCCCTCCTCCCCCATGTACCTCAGGAGGGTCACAAAAAGGGGAAATGCCTCTCCCTGCAAATACTCTGTTCTCCAACCCCTTATCCCCATTGCAGAGCTTCTGAGGCTTGCAGGAGCAAGGCTTCCTTCCTACAGATCTTAGGAGATGCTCAGTAGCATTCAGGGTGGTGGTGGGAGGTGTTAGGGAAGAAGGAGTTGAGGAGACCCAGGCCTTGTCTACACTACAGAGTTTCGTCAATGCAAGTCACGTCGATGATCAGAAACCGGTATAATTACATTGCTTGTGCATATTCACACAACTCTCCTTCTGTTGACAGAGCGTGTCCACAGTTGGCACTCTAGCATTGACATAGAGAGCAGTGCACTGTGGGTAGCTATCCCACTGTGCTATTTGCCACCTTCTTCAGCTAGGAATAGTGGAAAGGTGGAATGGATCACAATGCATCATGGGTGCGGGCTCAATATCCCATAATGCATTTTTTTCTGTCCCATCATTCCAGGGGCTTCTGATTGCGTTTCACTGCATTTTTAACGGCCCCAGTTTACTATACGCCTGCCTCTCTGCCTGAAAGAATGGATCCCACACTTCTTTCTATTGTTGTGGTAACTGTTATGAACACATCGCGGATGGTCATGCTTCCAATATGAACAAGAATCAGAGTTGCCTGTCTTGCTGTGTGCCATGAAAAGATACAACACCAGATTACTTTCAGCATTCACGGAGCAACTGCACATGGTGGACCGTAGCTTTTGAGCTCGGGAAACAAGCACTGAATGGTGGAATCTCATTGTTATGTAGATCTGGGATGATGAGCAGTGACTGCAGAACTTTTGGATGCGGAAAGCCACCTTCCGGGAAGTGTGTACAGAGCTTGCCCCAGCACTGCAGTGCAAGGGCACCAAAATGAGAGCTTGCCCTCTCAGTGGAGAATTGCAAGGCGATCGCTGTGTGGAAGCTGGTGACTGCAGACTGCTACAGGCCAGTTGCGAATCAGTTTGGAGTTGGGAAATCGACCGTTAGGGCTGTGTTAACGCAGGTGTGCAGGGCCATTAATTGCATTCAGCTAATGCATGAAGGATTGTGATTCTCAAAAATATCCATGAAATGCTGGATGACTTTGTGGCAATGGAATTCCCTAACTGCAGAGGGGCGATAGATGGAATGCATATTCAAATTTTGACCCCGGACCATTTTGCGACAGAATACATCCATAGAAAGGGGGAGTTCTCGATGGTATTGCAGGCACTTTTGGATCACCGCAGGCGTTTCACTGACATCAATGCAGGGTGGTGCGGGAAGGTGCATGATGCATGCATTTTCAGGAACACTGTACAGAATAGGTAACCATCAAGTGATCCATCCTGTCGCCCATTCCCAGCTTCTGGCAAACTGAGACTTGGGACACCATCCCTGCCCATTCTGGCTAATAGCCATTGATGGATCTATCCTCCAGGAACGTATCTAGTTCTTTTTTTAACCCTGTTATAGTCTTGGCCTTCACAACATCCTCAGTCAAAGAATTCCACATGTTGTCTGAAGAAATGCTTCCTTTTGTTTGTTTTAAACCTGCTGCCTATTAATTTCATTTGGTTACCCCTAGATCTTGTGTTACGAGAAGGAGTAAATAACACTTCCTTATTTACTTTCTCCACACCAGTCATGATTTTATAGACCTTTATCATATCCCCCCTTAGTCATCTCTGTTCCAAGTCCCAGTCTTATTAATCTCTCCTCATGTGGAAACAGTTCCATACCTCTAATAATTTTTTTGCCCCTTTCTGTACTTTTTTGAGATGGGGCGACCGGATCTGCACCCAGTATTCAAAATGTGGATGTACCGTGGATTTATCTAGAGGCAATATATTTCTGTCTTATTGTCTATCCCTTTCTTAATGATTCGCAACATTATATTCGCTTTTTTTTCCGCTACTGCACATTGAGTGGATGTTTTCAGAGAACTATCCACAATGACTCCAAGATCTTTCTTGAGGTGTAAACAGCTAATTTAGACCCCATCATTTGATATGTATAATTGGGATTATGTTTTCCAATGTGCATTACTTTGCATTTATCAGCATTGAATTTCATCTGCAATTTTGTTGCCCAGTCACCCAGTTTTGTGAAGTCACTTTGTAACTCTTCGCAGTCTTCTTTGGACTTAACTATCCTGAGGAGTTTTCTATCAGCTGCAAATTTTGCCACCTCGTTATTTACCCCTTTTTCTAGATCATATGAATATGTTGAACAGTGCAGACCCCTGGGAGACACCACAATTTACCTCTCTCCGATCTGAAAAATGACCATTTATTCCTACCCTTTGTTTCCTATCTTTTAACCAGTTAGTGATCCATCAGAGGACCATCCCTCTTATCCCATGACTGCTTACTTTGCTTAAGAGGCTTTGGTGAGGGGCATTGTCAAAGGCTTTCTGAAAACTGAAGTACACTATATCCATTGGATCACCTTTGTTCACATGCTTGTTGACTGCCTCAAAGAATTCTAGTAGATTGGTGAGGCATGATTTCCCTTTTGGAAAAGCCATGTTGACTCTTCCCCAACAAATCGTGTTCCTCTATGTGTCTGACAATTCTGTTCATTACTATAGTTTCAACCAATTTGCCCAGTACTGAAGTTTAGGCTTACTGATCTGTAATTGTCAGGATCGCCTCTGGAGCCTTTTTAAGAAATTGGCATCACATTAGCTATCCTCCAGTCATCTAGTACAGAAACTGATTTAAAAGATAAGTTACATACCACAGTTGTTAGTTCTGCAATTTCATAATTGAGTTCCTTCAGAACTCTTGGGTGAATAGCATCTGTCCTGATAACTTATTACTGTTATATTTATCAGTTTGTTCCAAAACCTCCTCTAATGACACCTCAATTTGAGACAGTTCCTCAGATTTGTCACCTAAAAAGAACGGGTTAGGTTCTATCCACAGCCATGAAGACCAATGCAAAGAATTCATTTAGTTTCTCCACAGTGGCCTTATCCTCCTTGAGTGCTCCTTTGACATCTTGATTGTCCAGTGACTCTAGCAGGCTTCCTGCTTCTGATGTACTTAAAAAAGAATTTTGCTATTACTTTTTGAGTCTTTGGCTAGCTGTTCTTCAAATTCTTTTTTTGGTCTTCCTAATTATATTTTACACTTCACTTGCCAGAGTTTATGCTCCTTTCTATTTTCCTCAATAAGATTTAACTTAAATTAAGTAACCTTTGATGCTATGCCATAGATCTTAATAAGAGGAGTCCAGTAAAGTAGAGTTTTACAGTGGTGGGGTGATCTATGAAGTGGCAAAAATATATTACACTTATTGAATTCTGTTGAACATCTTTGATTTTTAGAGCGCAGTCTCTTTTCCAATATACTTCAAATTTGGTAGAAAAGGTATGCTACTCTGCACCTAGCTGTAACCTTACCCATTGTGATAGACCCAAGCCAGTTGGGTACAGCAGAGTAGTAGAAAGCAGATATATTGGCCACTGGATAAACAGTTTTCTGTTCCCTGACTGACCAGAGCAGGGGCTGCTCCATGCTAGGGTGGACACATGACTTCAATTAGCCTGCAAAGAGTCAAGTGAGTCCTTTAAGCTAATGTGAACACTGACTCTAATTAAGGCCCCTCTGATACTGTAAAAGGGCTCACTCCGGTCAGGCTGGGGGAAGGAAAAGGGAGCCAGAGGAAAGGAAGTGCGGCTGAAGGGCTGGGTAATGAAGACACCCTCAAGCCACTGGAAGGGCGCCCTAAGGTAAGTTAAGAGAGAAAAGCGGGAGAGCTGTGGGAAAGTGGTCCAGGGAAGTGTAGCAGCTCTAGCAGTGAAAGGTCGGCTGCCAACAGATGTTGCCACTAAGGTCCCTGGGCCGGAACCTGGAGTAGAGGGTGGGCCCTGGTTCCTCCCAACCCGCCACTACAGAAACACCTCCTGGGAGGGAAGACAGGCCCCTGTCAGGACAGGAGGCTAAACTGTTCTTGAATAAGCCTGTAGGAACAACAGAGACTGTAGGAGTTCTCTCACCAACCTCCTTGCTGACTTATGATGACAAGGGCTCAGTAGACTGTAACCCTGGCCCTAGAGAGAGAAGTACTACATGGAGAGTCGCAGTGAGCCTCTGAGGCTAGCATAAACCGCCTGGAAGCACGGAACCCACGGAGACCAGGTCGGACCTCTGCCACACCATATAAAGACTAATATAGTCTTTTAATGAATTTCAGAGTGAAGCCAAAATCAGAATTAAAAATGGAAACTCAATTGCAATCCTAATCTATGGTCAAGCAGTTGCAACTATACAATAGTACAGGAGCAATTGTAGAACTGACTCTACACTGTGCTTTCAAATGTATTGAGTAAGCAAACTGGAAAAAAAAACTTTTTCTCCTCTAATTTGAGCTCCGGTAATTGTGGTTTAACTTGTAAAAATAGTAGGTTTGGAGAAAAAATGAGACAAATGTGATTTTAAGTTGTACCTTTTAAATAGAATTGTAGCTCTCAGTATTAACAAAAATTACTACACCGTGTATGCGAAACCAACTTTTTAAACTGCTTATAGTTTATTTTTATTCCTTTACTCATGGTTGGCCAAGAGCACTACCAGTTTCACATCCTCCCCTTTAATCTCATTACATACATAGGGTGCACGAAAAGTTCTCACTGTAGTAGCAACCCAGATGCGACATCAGGCCTATACTATGTTTTCATACCTGGATGACTGGTTCCTGGTAGGCCAATCTCACTAGGAAGTCATAGCAGCAGCAAGTTCTTTTTGGTACCTTCTTGCTACCTTAGCTGTTGCATAAATGCAGGGAAGTTCGTTTTGTCACCCTCTATGACAATAATTTTTGTAAGAGAATGGCAGCATTCAGCCTCTGCAAGAGCCTTTCTCTGCACAGACAGATTTTATGTGATGTGCAACTTGATCCCTTGCATTACCTACAAACTGTGGTGTGCCAGTGTTTCTCTGTTAGGTCACGTGCACCTACGTTACTTCATTCGCCAGACTTTACTTATGGTGCCTTCAAACTTGGCTACGCTCCACCTTATGACCAAACAGGAATCACATTGGCTCCCACTATGACTGTTCCCACCAGAGTTCTCACCTCCCTTGCTTGGTGGTCCAACCCAAGCAAAATCCTGGTGGGGACGTGTTTCAGCCCAAGGGCCACCATCCTGACAAATGCCTCCCTTATGGGGTGGGACACTCACCTGGACTACCACATTGCTCAGGGTACCTGGACCATAAACTTTCTGGAAATGAGAATGGTTTGTCTTGTATACAAGACCTTCCTTCTCCTCATACACTCGCTCCATGTACAGGTAATATTAGACAATATCACCACAATGGTGTATATAAATAGGGAGGAACAAGATCCTGTCTCCTATGCCTAGAAGCCGTCAGACTTTGGAACTGGTGCATCAGAAATAACATGATACAGGCCGCATATCTCCCGGGTGTACACAACACCCTGGTAGACAAGTTAAGCAGGCGTTTATCTGCAGACCACAAATGGGAGATCCACATCACAGTTCTAACCAAAATATTCACACAATAGCAGGGGAACTCTGCTATGGGACCTCTTTGCATCCCAGACAAATAAAAAGCTTCCCATGTATTGCCCCAGGGAAGCCATAGGCCATGATTCCCAGGGCGACACTCTCCTGCTTCCTTGGATGGATGGTCTCAGATATGCCTTTCCTCCCATCTCTCTACTACTGCAACTTCTATGGAAGATCAGTTGCAAAAGAGCCACACCATCCTCCCAGCACCCAACTAGCCCAGACATTTCTGGTTCATGGAACTCACAATGATGCCCACATGCTCACCTATCAGGATCCACAACATTTTAGGCTCTCCTAACTCAGGCGGAGTCAAGCACCCCAAGATCAAGCACCCCAACCTTGGCTCATTCCGGTATTTGGATGGGTGTCGGAAATAGAATGTTCAGGTTTCACACCTGTTCAGGAAATCCTTAACCAAGATAGAAGGGATTTTACTAGAGGCTACTACCTGGCTAAAAGGTGGCGTGCTTTGGCCTGGGCATGTCACCATCAACAATCGCTAGATGCCATAGGTATTCCAGTTATCCTAGACTATCTCCTCTCCTTTAAAAACTTCAGGTCTAGCCCTTAATTTGCTGCAAGAACACTTAGTAGCAATTAATGCCATCCTCCAGCAGAGGGACAATTTGTCTTTCCACACGTGGCTACAGTGAGACTTATGAAGTGCTTGATCAGGACTTTGCCACTGGTCATTATACCTGTGCCTCAATGGGATCTCAACTTTGCCCTGTCAACATTCACAGGTCCACCCTTTGAACTGCTCTCTGACCCAGTACCCATGAGGCTGCTGGTTCCTCTGGTACCAAGGGCATGGTTAAACCTAAGACTATAAAGTCCTAGGCTCCAAGAGGTCATCAGTACCATCAACAGAGTGAGGCGGCAAGAAGAGTACTACCTCTTCTCACTCAGTACCTAAGAAGCCTGCTCACACTTCATCTGGAGATGATGATCTCCAATACTTGCGAGGTTGTAGACCTTTTTCTCCAATTGGGCCTGCAATTGAACATTCAAAAATCCACCTTACCTCCTGTGCAAAACTTTTAATTCATAAGAGCTCATTTTGATTCAGTAGCGACAAGAGTCTACCTACCAATGCACAGATTCATGGCCCTATTCAACATAGTCAATACAATCCAGATCAGCCTTCAAACTATGGGCCAGAATGGTCTTCAGCTATTGGGACATATAGCAGCTAGTACTTTCATAATGGACTATGCAAAACTGTGAGTCTGATGCCTTCGGGGTGGCTGAGGACTGTTTATTCACTGAACACACACAGTCTAACTATACTACTTTCCATACCCATCTTCATAAAAGAATCTCTCAATTGGTGGAAAAATCCTCACAATGTTTGTGCAGGAGTCCCTTTCACTTGCCCTCCCCCAGCAATTATAATGACAGATGCATCCCTGTTGGAATGGGGAATGCATCTGGACATCCACACAGCCCAGGGCAGGTCGACATCTCAGATAACACTCTGCACATCAACATCCAGGAACTCAATGCAGTCAGATATGCCCATCTCCAGTTTCCACTACTAATGAACCAGCAAGCAGGGGCAAGATAGCACTCCCTCTGTGCCGAGACTGTCAAAATTTGACAGTCAGGAGAGCTCTGGCCTTCTATCTTGACAGGACTAAACCTTTCAAAAAGATTCCCAAATTATTTGTCTCAATGGCAGGCAGATCAAAAGGGTCCGCAAACTCTAAACAAAGACTTTCCAAGTGGATATCTGACTGCATTAGCTGTTGCTATCAAATTTTTAATCTCCAAAAACCCTGGGATATACGAACTCGCTCTACAAGATCTATTTCCACTTCTAGAGTCTTTCTCAAAAACGTTCCCATCATTGAAATATGTAGAACTGTAACTTGAACCTTTGTACATACCTTTGCTGACCACTGTGCAGTAATTCACGACTTGGCTTCTGATGCTGCATGTGGCTTGGCAATACTTTATTCAATACTGGACTCAACTCTGAAGCCCCCTTCTTCTTAAAGGGAACTGCTCAGTAGTCACCAAGAGTGGAGCACCCATAGGGACACTACTCGAAGAAATGGTTACCCACATTGTGCAGTAACTGTGGTTCTTCAAGATGTTTGCCCTTGTAGGTGCTGTCCTCCTTCCCCTCTGCTTTGGAGTTCTCTGCTATGGAGCTTTGTGGCAGACAAGCAACTGAACGTGGTTTGCCTGCACAGTGCTATATAACAGCATGGAGCACGAAACTGACTAACATGCACATGCCGGCCAAATGGACACTGCAATGAGAAATCTCCAAACAAAGGCGCAGGACACACAAGCACATCTAGAATGGCACACTCATCGGGGGACGCATCTCAAAGCACCAGTTCCTGCACCGGGTGAGCACCATTTCTTCAGTTTTGTTAAGACCTCTTTCACAATAATATTATTATGATTATTAATTATTCTTTTGGGGCAGGAAGAAAGTAACAATGTTATTCTAAAGTCCTTTGAATTTTTTTCTTTTTAATTATCTATTAACTATTAAAAATAAATGTTCCTACAGCATCCTTCATGACAATAATAACATTTTAAATTTAGTATGAACTACTATATAAAGTCGAATTGTTTCACTTATTAGCCACAGCAACCAATATTATTTACTCATTTCTCTTTTTGTTTTCTATCCATCCATCCTTCTCTTTCTCACTTTATTTTTTAAATGATGATGTTTGTGAAACATTTAAACCCCTGAAGTATTATCTTGCTCCTACCAAACACTTCAAAGCCTTATTCTGAAAGACAAAAACAGGTGTTTTCCTTTATCTGAGGTGATTGTAACTTGTCTATTGAAAAGGAAGTGTTTGCTTGTGCAGTTTTCCATGATTTGAATATTAATTTGCTATTTACTTTTGATCAATGATCTCCAAAAAGCAGGGAACAAAGCATTACACAACTAAACAGGTTGTTTGATGGTGATGAGCTCTACTGTTATACAATTAGTGTGCATATAGTCAAGCTGGAGAAGTTTACAGGGGTAGTAGTTGTGTGGTCCAATGATTAGCTACCACTCTGGCTGAAAATTTTGTTCCTGTCAGCCAAGAATTCATGCCAACTTTTGGCCTCATCTTCACTTTGTTGGAGATAGTAATGCCTGAAAATTCCACACTCCTTATGTTAGGAGAACCCTCTGCAGCATGCTAAAAGATAAAGATGGAAGCACTCAGAAGATAAGACCCCTTCCTTGTCCTACCTTAATTTTTTAAATAAACCTAGCCATTTAGATTTATTGAGATTATGACAAGTCACCATTAATGCAAACAAAAAGTACATTTAGTGACAGTAAAGATTGCATTAGGACACAGCCCTTCCACCCAGAACATTAAAATCATGAAAATGAAGAGTTAAAGGAAAAGTCTCCTGTAATCCTTGCCACCTCCATATTGCCTACAACATTGTCAATTACTCACTCCAACACTCCCATATGACTTTCACTTGCATTAAAAAGCACTACGTATACTGTCGTTATCAAACTTGCACTGTAACCCAAAAGAAACTGCAATCGTATACACTCTTTTAACAACAAATGAGCACATTTGATTGTCACACATTCCAAGTATTCGGGAAATTAATCTCTTTTATCATTGCTAAGATCCCGGTTAAGATTTTGCGATACAACACAAGTTTGATGAAGTTGGAGCACGTATTGCATTTTTGGATGTTGCAGATGAAAGTGAAAGCTTTATGGGAGTCGGTTATTAGCAGTGTTGTAGGCAATATGAAGGTAGCAAGGAATGTGGCAGACTTTAACTTCTGATTTCCAAGCTTTTAAGGTTTTGTGTAAATGGGGTGTGACCTGGTGCAAACTTAACTGTCACAAAATATAGTTTGTTTGTGTTAATTTCCTAGGCCTTTTTTTATATGGAATATAAAATAACTCCCTAGGGTCAGGGATGGGAGAGGGGAGAAGGGGAGCTGTACTTCAGCTGGGAAAAACCGCATTGCTGAAGCTGCTCCAGGCTTTATCAACTCTCCTAAAGAGCACGAGAGGCTGCAAAATACCTCAGGAAGTTTTGTCTGTCTAAAACATTTTATCCCTGCTTCGAGGTTACTGAAAGTAAGTGCACCAAGAGAAACCCACCATATTTAGCAGGGCCAACATAACCTGTTAGGTGGAGGGAAGCCCCATAAAGGAGTCTGTCATCTCTCACTTCCTGAAACATGCAGTAGCCTCTCATTGATATCTGGAAACTTCCAGGAGCAGCTGCAGCAGCATGGGGCTTGCCCTTCCTCCACTTGTCTAATTTGCTCTTCCTTACTCTCTGTATTCTGTTCCTTCCAGTGTGAAGCATACCTCTCAATCTTTTAGCCTGCCATTGTGTGAAATCAAAATGCATAACAAATGCGTGTATTTTGGTGATTCACAACATGATTTACAGATTACCATGGTTTTTAGGACAAGAACTTTTTTAAAGATGTCCTCTCGCTGTGTGAACCACATACAACTGTAAACCATCTCTCCCCATAGAAGTCAACATCAGGGTTTGAGCCTAGATGAGGACCCTGTCACCTGAGCTTCCAGGAGTAGTTGCTTATCTCTTTTCAAACCAATCACTAGAGGAGGACTTGATACACACTTTCTGACTGGGTTGCCCAACTATTTACTAGTCAGTAGTAGCATAATTGTGATGAGGAACCCTTGGTTCTGTCCCTGGCTCTATGAGAAGAGAGTAAGTTTAGTTGTTAGAAACTGACTTTGAGCTTTCAATATTCTGTTTGGAAAGTAATTAACTGAGTGGATAAGATGTATGTTTGCCATGATAGAGACCCTTATTCTGTTCCTGACTGCCTGGCATAATCTCTCTGGGTATGTCTACACTGAGATAAAAGATCTGCAGCATGGCTGGGGCTGGGGCTGGGTTGGGCTGGATTAGCTGAACTAGGGCTTGGGGGACTATAAAACTGCAGTGTAGACATTCAGGCTTGGTCTGGGATTCAGCAAGGGAGGAGGGTCTCTCAGCCCAGGGTCTAGCCTGAGCCTGAATGTCTATGTGCAGTTTTTAGCCCTGCAGCCCAAGCCTGACCCATCTGACCCAGGCTCCGAGACTCAGTGCCGCCGTTCTTTTGTTGCAGTGTAGACATACCCTTTGTTAACCTATTTGAAAAATTAGGGAGGGGTTGCATGCAGCAGCTCAAACTTGATTGCTTTCTGTTGTTCAGGTTTGTGACCTTGGCCACAAGGCCAAGTAATAAGTGTGTGCTGAAGTGCATGAGAATATAAACAGCAGATATGTGAGCATAGCCAACTGGGGGGAGAGGCTTTAGCCCCCCTCAAAAATTTGGGGATTCCATTAATAAATAAAGGAAACACTGACCATGGAACATAGTTGTTTATCTCACTTTATTCAAAGTGGACAGATTTAGTCAAGATACAGAACTACTAAATAAAGGGAAGTCACAAGCTATTATTTTTTTAACTCTAGCCCCACCTAATAAAAGCAAGTTGTCTATATCCCCAAGTTAACAGAGGTAAGATTTAAACCCATGATCTCCTGTTTTACAGCTCAGGGAACTTTCCCATAGGCTACAGAGGTTTTGGTAGAGGACTCTCCTTCCCTGTATTGACTTACTGGAACTTATTCAGTGTCTGCAGAGGTTTTTCATCAGCAGACATGTAACTTCAAATGTGGCGGGTTTGGCTTCGCACACAATTACACTTATTTCTAAAACGTGACAAAAAGCTATATAAACAAAGGCTAGCTACGTGTAACTGCTACTGTCAGAACTGGCATGCAAGGAGCTATATGTAGAACAAAGCCCAGTGCCCATAGTACTTCAGATATCTTGCAAAGGGAATCTGAAAAAAAGTAAGGCAGTCCAGTAAGAAAAACTACCAAAAATGATTTCAGAATACATAGTCTCTCTGTACCAACCAATTTTTCAGCAAACCACCATGAAATATTAAAAAAGTACTCAAAGTTTGCATTTTATATTTTGTTTACCATTCTTATGAAACTTCAAAATAATGTTCAATGTTCAAAATAAAGGTTTAAAACTCTCTTTGAGCTGGAAACTCCAACACAATCTTTACTTGACTGCCACAACCAGCTTTAGCATAACATACATATTCTGATGAGAGATAAGAATGGGTTAATTTTAATTATTAGTAATTAGATAATCATTGTTGATCACACCAATTCCAATTCACCTCTTACAGAGATATTTTCCTTTTTTTAACACAGACTGCTCTTACACTGTGTTTGATAAGTGACAAAGAAAATTCTCAGATAAAGCTAGCAATCCACCCTTAACTCACCATTTCAGGTATCTTATACTAGTGTATGAACTGATATTCTCAATACTTGTAATTTTTGGATACACCATTCTCCTGTCCTGCTGTCCTAGCTGCTTTAACTTGGCATTTTCATTGAGGGTTTTTTTGTTGTTTGTTTGTCACAATCTTAAATCATATTTATATCTATTTATTAATATTTGTTTGATTATATGCTCTTTGGGGAAGAGACCTTGTTTTTCTTGCACTAGGCCCAAACACTTCTAACAAATACTACTGAAGTATGATTCTGTGGACACACTGATTACTCCTGGGGGAATTCTACGCCACTGCGCATGCACAGAATTTATGTCCCCTGCAGATTTCTTTGCTTCCCCATCAGAAAAATGACTTTCTGATGGGGAAGCAAAGGGAAGCCACAAGAGCAGTCATGCGACCCTCCACAGAAGTACGTTTTGGGTGCCCAGGGTAGCTGGTATACAGTTAAAACACTGTCGGGGAGGGGGAAGGACTGGGGAAGACCCGGCTGGTGGCTCGTACCCTGCCCCAGGCTTAGCTGCTAGTCCCAGATGGGCTGGGGAGGATGGGACTTCCTCTTCTGCTGCATAGCATCTGGGGCTGGGTCAGACCCATCCCCAGATTTCTCCCCCAGCTGCAGGAAGCTCTGCAATCTCCCCCATCTCCTCCCCCCGCTTCCTGCACCCATTGCTCCTCAGCTGCAGGGGGCGGGATCCCCGTACGGGAAGCTGCTCCCCCATTTGCCCAACTCCCGTGCATCCAGACCCCCTCATACCCAGACCCTCCCACCAAGCCTCACCCATCCACACCCAGACTCCCCCCTCCGCTGAGCCCCACTCCCCCTGCATCTGAACCACCCCGGCAAGCCACCTGGATCCCCACCTCACCGAGCCCCAGCCAGCTGTACCTGGATCGCCACCCCACTGAGCCCCACTCCCCCAGCATCTGGACTCCCCACCGAGCTCGAAAACCCAGACCCCTCTGCCAAGTTATACCCCCCTGACCGCTCCCCTCTGCTGAGCCCCAGCCACCTTCACCTGGACCCCCCTGCAGAGTCCCATTACTGTTGCACCCAAAAACCCCCAACGAGCCCCTATGCATCCAGATCACCCACACACCAGAATCCCCCACTGAGCTGCCTGTATCCAGATTGCCCCACACAGAACCATCTCAACCCACACATGCATCCCCCCACACTAAACCTCTCCACACTTGGATCCTGCCTTGCTGAGCCTGCCTGCCCATACCTGGTGCACCTGGCATGGAGGGCAGGGCCCTAGGGTGTTCCTGGGGCAGACCCGGCCCTTGTGCTTTGTCAGGGTCGGGTGCAGCCTCACCGCTGAGTCCATGTCCCAGGGGGGAGCTGCACAGTGATCTCCCACCTCTGTGTAGCCAGTGGCCTGTGCTCCCCAATGCCTTGCTGGAGCCTCCACATTCATTTGACAAATAAAATTTGAAGAATTTTAAAATATTGTGTACAGATTTTTTTTTTTTTTTTTTGGTGCAGAATGTCCTCAGGAGTAACTGATGTACACATAGCTTGTGACTAAGGCCATTGGAAATCTGTGGGAACCTTCTGAAAAGTTCTGTAGAAGCACTAACAGCAATCAGGGCCACTACCTGCACGTTGCCCCAGTTGGTCCATTTATATACCCCACCCTACCCCTAGTGCAGGATCTATTTCAACTCTGGGGTCAGGAGAGAGAGAAGAAAGCCAGATGGAAAATGCCATGTTGAAGGTTGTGTGGATGTCTGAAATTGTGCCCCATGTGTGTATGCATTTTGATACAGTCTTTCAGTTACATGATCACATACTGTTTTTCCCCCTCATTCAGTGCCAGGCTGGATGAACAAGAACTATGGTTGCCCATGCAACCTTTAATGTGGAATTTCACAACTTTTGAGTGCTCGATTTTGCAATATAAATAACATTATTTTAACAGCTGTTTGTACAAAATTATGTTTAGCTGCACAATAAATAGGTACATAAAATGACATGAATACACAATATACAGTTTATATCCTTTATAGATCTATGTGTATATCTGTGTGTTCATCTGTACCCTTCCGTGCAAGCTGAGGAGAAGTTCTGTGGCAGATCTCGTATTTTGCTACAGAATGGGAAAACGAGGGTGGGCTTGTTCAATGTCTTGAGCTGTTGTACAAAAATCTCCTGTGAGGTAGAAAAAATAGTCAGGATCCTCTAATCTTCCGCAGTGTCTCTGCTAGTGGCCACAGCTCAGTTCTGCAGGCAGTCTAGGTGGTTAGTGCTAAGGATTCCATTTTTCATTCACCAATGTTTTTCTAGGGGAGCACAGCCTTTTTTTCTCTCTCTCTCTTTTTGCACAATCTGGCCTTTAGTTTGCGACTAAAAATCTTTATAAATGTGCAGTTCTTCAAGTGATTGCACATGTCCATTACACGGTAGCCACATGCACGCCCAGCGCACATACTACTTCAGTGCGCTGAGCACGCACACACCACCAATGAAATGGACACGTGCAATACATCTTGAAGAACAATCGTTACAAACCAGGTAAGTAACTAGGGTTTTTTTGGGAGAGGGGGTGGGTTTTTTAGTATTGTGCATTTACAATATCTGTTTCTCTCTCTCAAAACAGTTTGGGCCTTTGTCATGTCTTTAAAACTTGTATGTGGAGAGGGCATTCTATTCATGGTCTCCCCATGCCTGAGGAGAAAAGGGGGTGTTTGGGAAAGCATCACCTGTGTAGCATAGTAGTTGCTGTCCCTTTGAGGAGGTATCCATGTGTGGCTAAGAGGATGTGACTGGTTGGGATGGAAGGATTTCATTTTGTAGATTGTTCTTACATCTCCCAGAACAAAAAACAGCACAGAATCCACTCAAGTTTAATTCATCTAGTAGCTGCATTAAGTTTTGTTCTGAGTTCCTCAGTGTTGTGAAACCCTCATTCCTCACTACTCTCCTTTAGGAGAACTACTGCCAACAAAGAAGTTGGGGAGAGCCACAAACAATTGTGGATAAGATTCTATATTAATAAAATGCCCTTATATAGAAATTGTCATATCAATTCAGACCTGTAATCTGTTCTGTTCTCTACCCTGTCTCCAATAGCGGTCAGTACCAGATGCTTCTGAAGATACTTTAAAATGCCTAAAGCACAATTTTGCAATAACATGCTTGTGAGGGAAGTGTTTTCCTAACTTGAGGCAATAAAAGCTGTATACCCTAAAGGATGAGACTTATTATACCATATACATTTTTATCCTAGCTCATGTAACTGGTTACTTTTATATAAATGTCAAATCCTTTTTAAAATTTGAATAAGCTTTCTACCTTGATAATATCTTGTGGGAGTGAGTTCCACAGAGTATTGATTAAATTTGTTGCCTTTCAATTTTACTTGGTGTCCGTTTCTTCATGTTGCATGAAAGAGGGAAAATGGGCACATCTGAATTACCTTCTCTTTACTCCTCATTTTATGCCTTTCGTTCATTTCCTCTTGACATTTAAGTAGTACTAATCTTTTAAATCTTTCCTCATTTGGACATCATTCCATAATTCTCCAGACCTTTGTTACTTCTGCTATAACCTACATTTCCATATCATCTTTATTTTTAAAAAGCAGCAGAGGGTCCTGTGCCACAGGACCCTCTGTTGCTGTTTACAGATTCAGACTAACACGGCTACCCCTCTGATCTTTATTTTTGTATTCCTACCCGCTCAAAAATATTTCTCAAAATTATGGAAATTAAAAACTAATTTCTTTGCACAAATTAGTTGTTGGGGTAAGTGACCAGCTCTTGCAATATTCAGATTTAATAAATGTCATCACCTTCTCCTGATTCACAGAGGTCTTGCAGCTTTTCCAGAACTGTGTTGGAAACTGTTAATTAAATAGGAGATAGTTAAATTACTAAAATTCTTAGTGGGTAATGAACATTTCAAGCCCTTGTTCTCTGTGTCCATTAACCAGCCCTATGTTGTATTTGCCAACAGAGCTTTTAAACCTTTGAAGATTTGTCCTCTCTTCAGCAATTAACTTTGTTCTCTTTAGTTATGCACCTTAATATCAAAGTGTTCCTTTCCTGTTTTTGTAAATGAATAAGTGCCCAAATGCTGCATTTGTCCCAGATTCTGCACATTCGCATGACCAGCTTAATTAAAAAACAGACAGCTCAATAATTCTACCATAAGCTGCTAGTAATGAAGCAGTTGGAGTCCCTGAAGACCTTTATCATTGAAATGCTCAGTGGTTTCTCAAATAAAGTGGATGACTCAGTATTACTTATAGAAGTAAGGGAGATTATTAGCAGTGGAAGACACATTTGAACTTGCCGAAAAGATGGCTTTTGTCTCTAGAAAGACCAACTCTCAGTAATAATTACACTCCCAGAAGTCTCTCCTTATTCACACATTCAATGTTTGAATAGCTTGCTATTGCTTGTTAATCCTTGCAGGAATGCGGCTTTGGATATGGGGAGGATGCACAGTGCATGACATGCAGGCTAAACAGATTCAAGGAGGACTGGGGATTTCAGAAGTGCAAACCTTGTCTGGACTGTGCAGTAGTTAACCGGTTTCAGAAGTCCAACTGTTCTGCCACCAGCAATGCAGTGTGTGGGGATTGCTTACCAGGGTGAGTCATTTTCTGTAGATGAAACTTGAAATACAAAATTTAAAACAATTTGCATTAATATTTACTTGTTTGTGTGATCTGGAGAAATGAGTACATAATTGGGAGTCAGAAAATCCAGAGTACTAATTCTGACTCTGTCAACAATTTAGTATATGGCCCTGAGCAAATCACTTCACTTATCTATCTGTTTTCCCACTTGTAAGATCAGGATAATAATATTTACCCACCTATCTCACAGGAGTATTGTGAGGAGTAGTCCATCAATGTCTGCACAGTGCTTTGAATACAGAAAGTGCGATAAAATGCTAAGTATTATTATTACTGTTATTTCTTAAAGAACTCAACATCTGATTAGACATTTCCAAACTGCAAATAAGTTCCAATTTGACTTCTTCCTCTTACCTCTCCAAACCAATTTAAAAATGATTATAAATGTATTATCACCCCAACACTGAAGTCAAAATATTTTCTAAATTCTGATGAAACCTCTTTAATCTTGAAACTTTATTTGTGGGTTAACCTTTACACTTCTCATTATCACTGTGATATTTATGAATATATTTTTTACTTCTGAAAAATATTAAATATGTTTAATCATCAGGTTTTTACATCCTCAGGTTTGGTAATAGGGAGCTAAATTCTGTGTTCAGTGTCCATGCTGTGTTCCTTACTTTGAATGGGATGTCACCCACCACAAAGGGCACAATTTGGTCCTATGAATGCGTATAGTCACTAATATTGCTATCATTTACACAGTGTACTGTGAATTACCTGCAATGGTTTAATGTAAGTGAGAAAGAACTAAATCTTTATATTGTCTTATCCTGACTGAAAGTTAATACTCATTTCTAGTTCTAATTCCCATGGTCTCTAGACATAGGATTTCTATAGGATTTGAATAGGTTGTGTTATTCAGCTAGAGTACCCATTTGAAAATCTTACCAAGAAGGAGTAAAACTTACTATTTATATGTATATGCATTGTGCTTTACGAAGCAATAAAGCTACAGATTCCCTTCCCAAGAAGTTTTCAATCTACAGCAACAAAGAATGAAAAAATGACGGAGTGTTGAAAAATAATGGCCACAACAGTGAGAGATTAAATTATGCTTATAAGACCTGATCCCTTGAAATGAGTTGAAAAAGTCCTGTTAACTTTAGTGACTTGCATTGAGGCCCATCTTGTTTGTGCCTGATTTCCCCCACCCCAATACAGTATAGTTTGAGGCAGTGTCTGGAGTGAAGTTTGATAAGTTATAAGTGGTCATTATAGCAGCTGAGAATGTTAATCATTTAGGCCCTGATCCTGTAAAGACTTGTTTACATGCTCAAGACTTGTTTACCCACCATGAGTAGTTCCATTGAGATCAATGCAGTTACTCAGTGTGTAAAGTTGAGTGCATGTATAAGTCTTTGCAGGATCATAGTGCTATTTCTTATGGTGTACAGATTCATTCCATAGCTACCGTTAGGTCTAGAAGATTGTTAGGACTATTCGTCACAAATTTATAAACATATGATTTATTTTCTTCATCACTGGCCAAATATTTGTTTGCTTACTCCCACTACCCCAAGGCCACTGCCCATCCTTGATTATTCTTATTTAATATTTTTAATTCAAGACTGGTGGTGATGGCTTGTGCTCAATCCTCCATATTCTTACACTAAATTGATGAATCAGTGAGCGTGATCTTGGGGGTTGTCAACTGTTGAACATTAAGGGATTTGGACAAAATTCACTGTTGATTGGTCAAATAAATGAACAGATCAATTCATCAACATGGCATCAGTGTTGCGAATCTCCTTTTAACTAAACAAGTGACAAACTGGGACTTGTGGTTATTTCACAGACCTTGCTGAGTTTGTCTCATCTTGTTAGTCCCACACTATCAGTCTGTCTCATCCATTTATAAAATTAGATTGTAAATTCTCTGTGGCAGGGGCTGTTTTTGTGATTTGTTTTTACAGCACCTAATACCTCAGGATCCTGGTCGATGATTGGTGACCCTAGGCATTACCATAATAAATACAATAAATAATTGCCAAGGACTAAGTCACCATTTTATTCCTTCTTGGCAATTGTATAGCAATTCAGATTATTGTCCTACCTGTGAGTCATGTATTTTATTCCATCACTAAAGGGCTCCTAATTAGGTTTTCACACATACCCATACCGACTACAGGCATTTTTTAACACCTTTTGGACATGGGCTACCTGTGTCTTTGAGAGAGTGTGCAAACTTTTACCTCTATCCCTACTCTGTCTCCTCTGAATCCAGAAGTGAGTTTTCTTCCTCTAGGAACACTTAGCAATGCCTAAGCAACAACAATTCCGGTTTGTTTAAATAATATGAGATGTATTCAAGAGAGAAAATAAAGCGAAAGGAATTAAGCATAACAAAAAATGACTAATTTAAAGATTATGCAAAACATAACTAGCTAAATGGTTTAGCCTATAGTTAAGGAGAATTGAGTTTTGCATCTCAGCAATGGTCTGTATTGCAGTTGCATACTGGCTTTTAACATCCTTCTGTTCTATCTAATGTGTGCTTTCTCTGTTCATATCACAGCATCAAACTAGTTTGTTGAACTGCTGATATATTTTATTTTAATGGGTGCATTGATGATGGGTTTTTTAAATGCCTACAAATCGGACAAATTTTAATAATCACATTATCACCAACCTGGTGCCAGTACAATCAATACTTTGTGTTATTTTAGATAGATCATAAGTGTGCTAGTCACATCAAAGTAAACATTTAATCCAAGAAGTTGCCTTGAAGAAACCACAATTTACATGATTCAAACCTAGTACAAGGCTCGAAACAAAACTAAATAAGTTGGTGAGGTGTTATAGGCTGTTATACTCTGGCACAGGTTATTTTAAAACCTAACTCTCAAAAGCATATTAGGAAGTTCTCATTTATCCTCTGCTACTTCTCTTATCTGTTTTAAGATTGTATCCTGATGCCCATCACCATAGCTAGTATCTGAGCATTGTGCACAAAATCAGTAGCAAAGTTCATAAAGTCTTGGCTCTTCTCTCTTTTCAGGGTCAAATCTCTGCTTGGGTTATAGTGTTTGGATTTTATATTTTTGGGGGTAGTTTATTGATTTGTTCGTTCAGGAGTTTTTTCTTTGTTTATTGTTTGTTCATTTGCTCTTCCTTATAGCCATCTGACTTACTCCTCATGCCCTATGTTTCAACCCTGTGTATTGCCTCACCTTGCTTTATTTAGCTTGTTTGCGAATAAGCTCTAATATGGGTGACAGATTTAAGTTGTAGATTTATCATATTTTATTTGTACCGTGCCCACAGATGTGCTAAATGCCTCATAAATAAATAGACAGGTCCCTGCGCCCAAAAGCTTACAGTCCAGAATTTAAATATGACAGCACAAAAGGGAATGGCGTGAGGGTGAAACATGGATCATAGGGTGGCTTGGCTACTTCATATTCATTCTTTGATGAGTTTTGTATTATAAACATGCAAAGAAGTTCACTTCTTGTACAGTTCACAACAGAATTGTGTTTGAGAGAATCATCTTGCTTTTCTGAAGGTTTTGCAGAGTAGTATGTTCTTCTTCAAGTGCTTGCTCATGTCCATTCACATGTATGTATGCACACACCATGTACACCATTGCTGAATGGTTTTTCCCTGAATGGTATCTGTTGGGTCGGTTCCAGTGCCCCCTGGAGTCACGCCTTCATGGCGCTGTATATAGGAGCCTGTTGCCTCCTCACTTCCTTCTTTCCGCCTGTGACAATCGCTGGAACTGCTCATTCTTGCTCTGCAGGTTCTCTCCCCAGTGGACTTCTTTGTATTTTTTCCTGTAAATGGTTATAAAATTTTAGTAGTTCATGTTTGCAATTAGTTAATAGTTGTTAGTATAGAGTAGGACCCTGCTTAATGGGGTTCTTTCCCACCCTGGCATCCAGGGCATGCCTCAGTCTCCGTGGTTTAAGTCATGCAAGGCTTGCCACAAGCCTATGCCTCTCAGTGATCTGCACTCAACCCAAGTGTTTGGGCAAATCCCACCTGCATGATCGTTGCAGGATCTGTAGAGGTTTTAAGCCCCAGACTCAAAAAGAAAGGGAGCAGAGACTTAAGTTCCTCCTGATGGAGGTGGGCTCTTCATCCCGGAACTGGGTCACCCCGACTTGGCACCAAGCACCTCTGCCTCTGTGAGGAGTGTGCCAGCTTCCGTGAGGGACAGGCACCGCAGCCTGGCCTCCTCGGCACTGAGAAGAGACTCCTCATCAGTGTCACATGACTCCCAGCACTTCCATAGTTCACCAGTATAGAGGAAGTCAGTGCAGGAGAGCATGCAGCACTGCTCCCATTTTCTGGTACTGTGCAAGAAACAGCGTAAAACAGACAGGGGGTGCTCCTCTACCCCAAAGCCTGCCAGTCATAAGGACTCTGGAAGAGTGAAACCCACCCAGGGCCACTCTGGCTCAATGACTGCTGCTGTGGAACCACTGACTCCGGCCCAGAGAGGGAGCTGTCAAGTCCAGTGCTATTGGACTCTCTCCCGTCAAAGAGCCATAGGAGTGCAGGGCTGGCGCTCCTGTCCGCAACTAAGGCATTCCAGGAGAGACAGGATCTGATGTCCCTCCCGGTACCGCCATTGCCATCTAGACACGAGCCAGCACCTGAGGCAAGGACAATTATGGTACCGATGCCCCAGGTGCCATCCAAAGAGAAGTCGGCAATGAGGGAGCAGCATTGGTGTCCCCTAGCCCAGCGCCGCTTGCTGGCACCATCCAGCACTTCCCCTCCCTGGTCTCTGGGTAGTGAATCCTTGGCTTCAGACTCAGACCCTGAGTCCTATGCCTCAAGAAGGAGCTGCAATCAGTTGTACCAACAGTACTGAATGGATTATATGAACCAAGGATTCCCACCTACAGGCTGGCCAGCATAATGGCAAATGCCAGTGCAATGGCCCTTTTGGATTCCGTGGGTTTTTCACCCAGGCTCAAGGACCTCAGTCAAGGAGGTCCTATTCGGTGGCCTCAGAGAGAAGAGCCCTACCACCACCACCTCCTCTAGCGATGCAGGGAATGGACCAAGGCATTGAGCCAGGTACCATGCTTCAGAGAAAGTATCGAGGGACCTGTCAGAAGCAAACAAACAAGAACAAGGACTGGTACTGATCCTAGGATCCTCTTTCCTACTCACCAGACAAGGCGGGTGTGGAAACCACAAGGGCACTCACTTGAGATGACCACAAGGCCCATCAGGAACTGCTAAAGAGGGTCGCCCAAACCTGTGGATCCAGGTGAAGGAAGTTGCATAGACCTCCCACACCCTGGTGGACATTTTGGAACCGTCAGGTCCATCCAGGGTAGCCCTGCCCCAAATCGTGCCATTTTAGAACCAGTCAAAGCATGTGGCAGACTCCATCCTCTGTGCAACCTACGCCAAAGAGGGTGGAGAGAAAATACTTTGTCCCTCTGAAGGGGTTTGAATATCTTTACACTCATCCCCCTCCTGGGTACATAGTAGTCTCAGCAGCAAATGAGCGAGGGTGACAAAGGCAACGGGGTCCTACCCTGAAGGCTAAGGATGCCAAAAAGCTGGACCTCTTTGGCAGGAAGATCTATGCTACAAGGGGGCTCCAGCTTCACTTTGCAAATCAGCAGGTGCTCCTTAGTCGATATGATTTTAATACTGGGGAGCAATGACAAAGTTATTGCCCCAGGAGTCCAGAGCAGAATTCTCAGCCTTGGTCAAGGAGGGCAGGGCGGTGGCCAAGGTGTCCCTGCAGGCGGCTCTGGATGTAGCCATCTCAGCAGTTGTTTTGTAAAGAGCCTCTTGGCTACAGGTCTTGGGCCTCCCTCATGAGGTGCCTCAAACTATCCAAGACCTGCCTTTTGAAGGCACAGTGCTATTTTCTTAGCAAACAGATGCTAAGCTGCATAGCTTGAAGGACTCTATGGCTGCTCTGAAATCTTTGGATCTGCACACCCTGGCCCCGTTGAGAAAACATTTCAAGCCGCAACCATTACCTTGGTTCTACCAGTCACAACCGAGGCAGGACTATAGTAGAAAGCAAGGCAGGAATTACACAAGGAGGCCTCCTCCCCAACCTTCCTTGACCCAGGGATCTGGGCCCACCGGGCAGTCAGCTAGCTCCAAGCAGGCGTTTTGAGGGTGCACCCAAAGATGGCATATCTGAGCTATACCTGGATCTACTATCTTAGTAGACCGGCTATCCCACTTCTATTAGGGCATGGGCCCATATCACCTCAGACCGCTGGGTGCTATGCACGATAGGACTAGGATACACTCTGGAATTCAGTTCTTGCCCTCCTTCTCGCCCTCCCTCCCTGTCCCTCTTCAGGGACCCTTCTCACAAACAACTTCTAATTCAGGAGGTGCGAATGCTCCTGCAAGTGGTAGCGGTAGAGGAGGTTCTTCTGGAGTTAAGGGGTAGGGAGTTTACATCCAGTATTTCCTAATCCCCAAAGGCAGTTTCAGACTCATTCGGGGTCTGCGAAACCTCAACAAATTCATGAAGAAGCTGAAGTACCACATGGTCTCCCTGGCCTCCATTATCCCCTCTTTAGATCCAGGAGACTGGTATGTCGCCCTCGACCTGAAGGACGCATATTTTCACATATCCTTAGTCCTGGACCACAGACAATTCCTGCGGTTCGTTGTGGGATAGGTGCATTATCAGTTCACACTATTGCCTTTCGGCCTATCAACGGCCCCTCAGGTCTTCACAAAGTGCCTGGTGGTAGTTGCTGCCTTCCTGAGAAAACGAAGAGTACAGTGTATCCCTACCTCGATGACTGGCTGGTCAGAGGCTGGTCCAGAGAATGAAAGCACACATTCAGTTAATATTGTCAACCTTCCAGAGGTTAAACCTTTTGCTGAATGCGCAAAAGTCGACCCTTATCTCCATCTAAAGGCTTGAGTTCATAGGGGCCATTCGTGACTCAGTCCAAGCCAAGACCTTCTTACTAGAAGCCAGGTTCCAGACACTGAGCTCAATCACAGAGAACCTCAGGAAACATCCCACTGCCACTGCCAGGACCTGCCCAAAGCTCTTAGGGCACATAGATTTGTGCACATATCTGGTAAAGCACATGAGTTTGAGACTCAGACTGCTTCAGGCCTGGCTAGCGACAGTGTACTGGCCAGGCCAGGACTGCCTGGACAAAATGCTCACATTTCAATGCCCTCCTCTGGTGGTTGCCCCCAGAGGTGGTTTGCGCAGGCGTTCCATTCAGGAGACCACAGCTGTCGATGTCTCCTTCATCTGAGCCATGAGTCCCTTCACCTGATGGCTTGGAAGCTCCATGGCTGAATCCTTTGAAGTCAGCATCCTCTTGTCCGGTACAGGAATTTCTGTTAGGTAGCAGAAAGCATCCACCAGGGCCACCTACCTGGTGAAATGGAAAAGGTTCTCAATCAGGGCAGGACAAAAGGGAATCTTGCACATGCAAATGACAATACCGTGTATTCTGGACTATTTGTTACATCTAAAGCAGCAAGGGCTGTCGATGTCTTTGATTAGTGTGCACCTTGCAGCTATCTCAGCCTTCCACTCAAGCGTGAGCAGTGGGTCCATCTTTGCTAACGCACTCTGTAGCTGCTTTCTTAAAGGACTGGACAGGCTATACCTGCAGGTGAGACAGCCAATCCCACTTTGGGACCTTAACTTGTTTCTCTCGAGACTCACAGGGGCACCGTTTGAGCTGTTGGTGACATGCTCTTTGCTCTACTTGTCATGGAAGATGGTCTTCTTCATGGCCATCACCTTGGCCAGGAGAGTCTCAGAAATTAGGGCCCTTACTTCAGAACCACCCTACATGGTTTTCTTCAAGGATAAGGGCCAGCTGCACCCCCACAAGGCCTTCCTCCCAAAGGTGGTATCGCAGCTCTACAATAACTAGGACACTTTTCTCCCTGTCTTCTTCCTGAAGCCACTTGCCAGTAGCCAGGAGCAGAGGTTCCACTCACTAGAGGAGCACTGGCCTTCTTCATAGATAGGACCAGATCGTTTAGCAAGACTACTCAGCTCTTCATGGCAGTGGCTGATAGGATGAAAGGCCTCCTTGTCTCAGCCCAAAGAATTTCCTCATGGATTACTTCTTGTATTCACACATGCTATGACCTGGTGAAAGTCCCTGCTCCAGCATTGTCGGCACACTCCACAATGGCGCAAGCATCTTCAGTGGTATTCGTGGCATCCAGGATATCTGTAGAGCGTTCATTCGTGTTCCCATCCAGGATATCTGTAGAGTGGCAATGTGGTCATAGATTCATAGATTCATAGATTATAGGACTGGAAGGGACCTCGAGAGGTCATCGAGTCCAGTCCCCTGCCCGCATGGCAGGACCAAATACTGTCTAGACCATCCCTGATAGACATTTATCTAACCTACTCTTAAATATCTCCAGAGACGGAGATTCCACAACCTCAGGTGTGGTCTTCAGTCCACACCTTTGCAACCCACTATGCCATCACGCAACAGGTTACAAATGATGCTGGATTTGGCAGAGCAGTGCTACAGTCCAATTTTCGTTGACTCCGAACCCACCTCCGGCATTTGCTTGGAAATCACCTACATGAAAATGCATATGAGCAAGCACTCGAATCAAAAACTGTTAGTAACCTTTCCATAACCATTGTTCTTCAAGATATGTTGCTCCTGTCCATTACCAAACCCACCCTTCTACCACTCTGTCAGAGTTGCCGGCAAGAATGAATGAGGGGGTGGCAGGCTCCTATATACAGCACCATGTAGGCTTGATTCCAGGGGGGCCAGAGCCAATCTGACCCTACAGATATTACTGAGTGAAAAACCTTCCAGTAACAGTAACATGCGGCATGTACATCCCTATATGGGAATGGACATAAGCAACACATTTCACAGAATAACAGTTATGGAAAGGTTAGTAATTTTGTTTTTTAAATTTTTTAAATACTTTTCAGATGTCATTCTACATAACTATATAAAATAGCCATATTGTAAGCAGTCCTCCAATTCTGAGACAGACAATTCTTTGCCAAAAATTAAAAATTCTGCACACAATATTTTAAAATGCTGCAAAATTCTGAATTTTTTTGTCAAAATAACATAGTATAATCACACCAGTTTCAATTATTTTGCTAATTTATTTTAAAATACCTGACAGCAAGTATATCTGTAACAATACAGACAACAAAATAGATCCAGGAAATGTTTTTTGACAAATAGATTCCTTAGTAGGAATATTAAGACAGAACTTTGAGTAATAATTCATTTAAACTTCAATACAGAAACATATTTCCCGTACCCCTCAGAAGCAGTGCAAAGGCTTGAGGGAGTCAGGGATAATGGATGATCTGAGACAGAGGGAAGTAATTGCTGGGCAGGAGCCTAGGAGTGAACCTGGATGGTTGTTGGGTATGGGTCGGAGAAGTATGAAACAGGTTTATTTTGGGCAGGGGAATAATTATTAGGGAGTTGGGAAGCCTCTCCCATGCAGATCCTGGTTGACCAATAGCCTCCCCCATTCAGTCAGCCACATCTGCCCCATCCCTATGTGTCCCTGCACCCCTACGACTCCTTCTGAATCCCAGTCTGTGACCTCCCAGCAGCCCCATGTGCCTTGCTCTGTCTGTCCTGCACCCCACCCTCCAATATTCCATGCCTCTTCATCTGGTTCCGCAGGCAGAGTGCTGTGAGGAGTGCAGCCTCTCCCTGTCTCTCTCTGGGATTGGCTGAGCCAGTTGCCTCTGTTCTGGTGTCATAATAGCTCCTGGTGGGTGAAAGGAGTAACTGCAACACCTCTCCAGCAGAATGTATTTTCCATGGAGAGAAAAAAAATCTGTGGGGGACATGAATTCTGCTCATGCACAGTAGTGCAAAATTCTCCTAGGAGTAAAGACTCTACTGTAATAAAAAAAATAATAATTACAAGCTGTTCTTTTATCTTCTAGATTTTACAGGAAGACGAAGCTTGGCGGCTTTCAAGACATGGAGTGTGTTCCTTGTGGAGATCCCCCTCCTCCCTATGAACCTCACTGTAAGTGCTCATTGTGTTCAAATTAGAACAGGACCAACTTTTGGCCTTGTACATTTTTTCCTACTTTTATCTAGAAAGCTCAGCTAAGTGTACTTTCATTGCTGAAACTGATCCACTTGCTTTCTCTTTAATCAACTTTGCTACCAAGAAAGTAAACATCTTTGTTTCAGTGCAGTTGCTGTGTTCTATTATGCCAAAACCCAATTGATTCAGCCCAATCCTGCAACAAAACATGGATGACTTAATTTTTTTGTCTCTTTCTGTAAATACTTGGTTCTTCTTCAAACTATGGGTGCTCCATTTCAGGTGTTAGTGTGTCCCTGCACCTTCAATCAGAGAATTTCAGCAGCAGTGACCGTCTGGGTCGTGTATACACAGTCCCCATCTCGTGGTGCCATTGGTGTCTCATCTAGCACGCGCAGTGTGACCCCTTCTGTTCCTTCTCAACTGTTCTCAGCCTGAGACTGAGTTCCCAGCAGTGTTACAGTTAGCTCGTTTAGTGTTGAACTAGTTTATCTAAAGTAGTTTAGTTTTAATAGTTAGGTACTTACCCTCTCTTCCCTGTTACTCTAGCCCTTAAATAAAACCAAAAAAAACAAAAACAAACTTTTTCCTTAGATTAGTTAGGACTCACCCTTACGGGTGAACCACAGTTATTCAAGCTATGCCTGGCTCACCAGGATTCAAGCACTGCCTTTCATGCCAGAACACCATGCCAGTGTCGGACGGCCGGTCCGCTGTTTTGGTGAGTTGTACATCCCTCCGAAATGTGCCTAAATTCTTGCGCTAGAAGGGACAGAGACTTACATCTCAAATTCATTCTCATGGAAGAGTCCCTGCATCCGGCTTCAGACTCTGGCCAGAAAACCCCTTCTAAAGGTCCCTGGAGACCTCACCCTCTTCACAGAGGAAGGCTTATTCTTCTAAAAAGTCAACGAGGAAAAGAGCAGCAACTTCTCCTCAGAGAGAGCCTTCCAAAAATAAATAGTCTCCGGCTCGGTCTCTTTCCTCGGTACTGACCACACCACAACTGAGTACCTATGAGACACTGGGATCCTTCAGCACTGCCCACACCATGGCCTCTGCCAATCTCAGGCACACTGACTTGGAGTCGAAAGGCAAGAGCAAGCCTACCTCCTCCACCACAGCACTCTCGACACTGCTTAAGGAAGCAGCACTCAGACCTTCACCACAGGCGATGCCACTACCGCCTATTTTGCTAGCTACAGTGGCACTGATGACCACATCTGCAATGACTCAATCAGCAATGACAACTTTACCATCCGCACCGAGTCCTACAGTGCCAAATACATCAGCAATGAAATCACCAGCATTGCAACACTTTCTTTATCATAAAGACCTTTTAGTCCTGTTGATACTGGAATCACCACTCTTTGGCACTGACGGCTCTCCAGTGCATGCAGTATGAGAAATATCTGATTCACTGCTAGCCTCTCCTCTATCCAGTGAGGAGGAGGAGGATGTGGAAGAAGGTGTTTTCTCTTCAAGACACTCTTCCCCTGCTCGACCAATGCCAACACCTGGACCTCTAAAATTTAGGCCTTATTATGGATAAGACATGCACCCATGATATAGCCACCCATGGATGGGCCCACCTATGCTGTTCCCAACTGGCCTTACTAGGACCCATGGGCCACTTATAGAAGGCATCACAGCAGCCCCTGAGCCCCTATAGGGAGGGGATTATATTCCCACCACCATCATCAGTGCCTGCTCAGTCAGAACCCACTGAAAACGCAACTGAGGAATGGGAGGAGGCTCTAGAACAAGACACTATATATTTGCTACCCATAACTTATCCTCGTCCCCAGATGAGGCCATCATGCCTCCCCACCTAAGCCACCGACAATTTTAAACAGTTTGAAGAGCTCTTCAAATGGGTGGTGGACAGTCTAGAGATCCCTCTTGAGCAAGTCTTGGAGGCACAATATAAGTTGTTGGAAGTCGAGATTTGTAGGATATCCAAAATAGCGCTCCCAATCAATGATGCACTAATGGAACCAGCCAAAACAGTTTGGCAGACTCTGGCCATCATACTACCTACCTGTAAGAGGGATGACAAAAAATATTATGTACCCTCAAAAGGTATGGATTTCCTATTTTCCCACCCTGCACTAAATTCTCTCATAGTTGATGCCATCAACCACCACGATAGATAGCAACAATACAGGTCCATGCCTAATGGCAAAGAGTGGAAATGCCTAGACCTTTTCAGCCTTGTTCCTCAGCAACTCTGCAATTTTGGGTTGCCAACTACATGGCCCTAATAGCAAAATCTGAGCACAGCAACTACTCAAAATTTATGGACTTTATTAACGATATCCTGGAGGACAAAACAGACCATTTAAAATCTCTTATATCCGAAGGACAGCTTGTGACCAGAACCCCATTACAGGCATCCTTAGACATGGAAGACACAGTGGCAAGATCCACGGCTACTGTGGTGGTCATGTGCCAGGCATCCAGGCTCCATTCTTTGGGCTGTCCTAGGGAGATACATTCCACTGTGGAGGATCTCCTGTTTGATGAACAGAAACTGTTCCTGCAAAGACAGATGAAGTCCTTCATGCGATGAAAGACTCCCACGCAACCCTCTGTATTCTGGGAATTTACATGCCTGCAACCAAGAGAAGACAAACCAAAATGGGAAGCACCACTTCTATATGCATTCCCCTGGATACCACTGTTATCAAAAATGATACACAAAATAGGTTTGACAAAGCAAAAGTCATACTGATAGCCCCAACATGGCCCAGACAGACTCAGTACTCTTACCCGATGCGGATGGCAGTATGTGCAACACGCATTCTCCCACTCCAGCGGGACCTTTTATCACAGAACTCTGGACAAGTACGCCATCTAAATCTGGAGAGTCTTCACCTGAAGGCGTGGCTCCTACATGGTTCCATCATGATGAACTAGCCGGTTCAGAACAGGTTAAACACGTGTTACTAAATAGTAGAAGATCAACCACGCGCAATACTTACCTTTAGAAATGGAAGAAGTTCTCCAGATGGTGCCAAGACAAACGAACTCTTCCAGTTTCCACACCTTTGCCATTGATACTGGATTAGATCCTGGAGCTGAAACAGTATAGACTATCCATTCATTAGATCAAAGTATATTTAGCGGCTATTTCCGCCTTCCACCATAAGATCGACGGGACATCGCTGTTTGTGCACCCAATTACCAAAAGCTTCCTTATGGGCATTCAGAATGTTTACCCCGAAATATGTGCACCATGGGACTTAAACCTTGTGTTACAGTGCATCACCAGGCCCCCGTTTGAAGCCTTAGCGACATGCTCTCTAACACACCTCTCAATGAAGGTGGCATTTTTAGTAGATATTGCATTAGCCTGCCATGTGGGTGAGGTAGGGGCTCTCATGGCCCACCCACCTTATACCATTTTTTTTCCAAGGACAAGGTCACCCTAAGGCCACATCCCAAATGTATACCTAAAGTATCGTCATTCTTCCACATAAATCAGCCAATCCATCTCCCAATATTCTTTCCCAAACCACACAGGAGTGCACAGAACTCCAAAATACATACTCTGGGCATCAGACATGCACTAGCATTCTATCTTGACAGAACTAAGCCTTTCAGAAAATCCCCAAGACTTTTCATTTCTACTACAGAACATTCTAAAGGATCCGCAATCTCCACACAAAGACTATCAAAATGAATCTCAGGGTGCATTCATCTCTGTTACTGGCAAAAGAACCTGCAACCCCTATCTGGGATCAGAACTCATTCTACCAGATTGATAGCAACTTCAGTAGCCTTTCTGAACAATGTTCCACGCATAGACATATGTAGAGCTGCTATCTAGGCCTCTGAACATATGTTCACAAAATACTATGCAATTGCTTAGGCTCAGATGCACTGCTAGGACTAACAGTGTTATCTTCACTCACTCATGCAACTCAGAAGCTCCTTCCGTCCCAAGTGGGTCACTGCTCTACAGTCATCTGAAGTGGAGTATCCAGAGGACATCACTCGAAGAAGAAGAAGAGACGGTTACTCACCCTATGCAATAACTGAGGTTCTTCACGATGTGTGTCCCTGTGGATGCTCCACTACCCCTCCTCCTCCCCATCTACTTTGGAGTTCAATCCTGGACTCTACGGTAGAGAAGAAACTAAAGATATCAGGTCACATGTGCGCTAGATGAGGCACCCGTGGCACCACGAGACAGGGACCACACGTGCATGACCCAGACACTCACTGCTGCTGAAATTCTCTGATCAAAGGCGCAGGGATGCACCAACACCTGAAGTGGAACTCCCACAGGGGCACACATCTCAAAGAACCTCAGTTACTGCACAGGGTGAGTAACCTTCTCTTGTCCTTAGTATGTTTAAATCAGTTACATACATGAAGGCTGAATTTTGAGTTCACTCCTGAGGTCTAGATTCCTTCTGTTCTGCAGTCTACAATGATTGAAATATAGGGTTATATCATTCCTCCCATGAAACAGCCATGAAAATTGAAAAGATATCCAAGAAGTTCTTGATTTATGTACCTGAGTAGGAAGGGTTTGGAGGCCTATAGGGCCATGGTCTCCAAACTCGGATGTCCTTAGATCTGCAAGAAAAATTCTTGAAGGGTCTTGAGAAGGTTTTCTATATAAGGGACTGATAGGGAATTCTCAAAGAAGAAGTGAATAAACTGATGTCTTGTAGGGTCCATGTAACATTAAAGGGGGGAAAAGTCTCTCTTTTGAGTCTTAACTAGAAAACACAGTGGTGTTGAGAAACGTAAATGACAAAAGATGAAAATACACTTTTCCCCCAATCCTAAGTACTGTTTGGCTTTTAGATGTCTAATGCTCTATCACTCCTTAATCCCTTTCTTCTTTCAGTGTGAAATAGAATGACAAATATTTGTGCAGCTAACTCCGTTGAGCTATTATATAGGAAAAGGAAAAGTTTGAATGTCTTGCTCCAATAAATTAACTGTCTTGTGAGGTGCTTTGGCAAGTTTTTATTTGCTTATGAACACTACCATAAGGGCATGAACTTCCTGGGCTAAAGGTTCATAGTAAGTCTGAGCCATTGATGAGGATCTCTGTGTATGGGGAGCAGTTGATTATTACCTAGTTAGCTATAAATCTAAGTTCTTGCTTTTATCTTCTGTCTTTTTGCAGACATTTTAAAACAGAAATTTGGTTTAAATATTTACTCATGGAAAAACAAGTTGTGGATTGTTAAAGATGAAGTTGAAAGGGTTCTATAATGGACAAGTAAAGAGTGTTAAAGGCCAGGAGAATTATCACCTTTGTGTATACTTTCAAGGGAAAACAATGAATTCTCTGTGTAATTTGGCATAATAGAAAATTAAATATACATAGATATAACTATATTTTAAAATATTGAGTTCAAATAAATTATAAATAACCTCCCCTACATTTTGGTGTAGCAGTCAAACATTAGATTAGGAGTGCTTGGTGTATTTGTGCTATGGCTATCCGCATTCACTTTCTAAACTGAAGTGCAGACATAGTTACAATGTATTCCTGGCAACTACGTGAATGCAACTGGTACTCTTCATCTGTCTGTGCTAGAGACCTAGTGTCAAACACAAACAAACAATACTATAGGCTGGGAAGGGAAAAGTAGATTCAAGTCTAACCCTGACTTGTCCATGTCCAGCAATGAACTTATGACAGAGTAAGTGAGATACTTGAAGCTAGTCTTGGTCTCATCAAATAGGAAATAAAGGAAAAACTAAGGGTTTGTCTGCACTGCCACTTACAGTGCTGAAACTTTCTTCGCTCAGGGGTGTGAAAAAACATCGCCTTGAGCGATGCAAGTTTCAGCACTGTAAAGTGGCAGTGTAGATAGTGCTACAGCTCTGGTAGCTGCGCTCCCAGCGCTAGTAGCTATTCTCCTTGCGGCACTGGAGTCGTGGCTCGGCAGCACTTTAACATCAGCTGTGTAGATATACCCAAAGAAAACAAATTGTATCAAATAAAGCGTACAACTGAACAATCCTACTGAAGTCTTCCATTTTGAAGAGGAGCTGTCAGACTGGGGCAGACTTGAAAAAGTGAGAACTTTTACCAAAAAGGCATTTTACTTTGCTTTACCTATTTTTCCCATCTATGCAGATAAACGTGTTTGAATAAGAGCTTTCTTCTTTACAAACCTGGCTTTATCATCTGCATTGTCCTACAGTCACGTTTTCAGAAATAATTTGTGAATGCCATATTTATCATAACTTTATTTCAGGATCATTAGAAGATGTACTTGTGTGTGTTTTGCAAGGGATAGAATTTTTGGTTGAAGATGGAAGTTTGATAATTAAGTAAAAGGAAAGCTATGCCAAAACATTAATTTCCATCTCTTATTTCTTTTCAAAGGATAAAGTTTTGCCTTAGGAAGCTTCATTGTGTTTGAGTTTCCAAACTATTCTCCGAATAGTATAGGCAATCACACTCTAACTTTGAGAGATATGAAACACACATATACTTAATTAAATGCACCTATTTTAGTGTTCACTGAAAACTACCCAGAGAGAGTCAGTTCTGAAAGATCTCTCCGTCTCCTGGGAAATCAGTCATCCTCTTATTTGGGTTGACTTGTTACACCTCATGTTTAATGTGGTACTAGTAGGAGGTCTGTGAAGAAGTATAAGTCATGATGTTTTCAGTATGCTAATAACATTCAAATTCATTTATTTCACTGTGTTGGTGTTTTATATAGCTCTAGTCATGGATGAGGGCTAGTTGTCTGAGGCTCAACCAAAACTATATAATGTCTGCAAGATGGAGAAAGCTTCATTACAGTAAATGAAAATTGAGGGCACTCACAGGTGCTTGCATGTTGTACCAGTGTAGAAAATTGGCTGATGCTTTGGAAACAGCTCTTTAGTGGAAATACAAGTGTACACTTTTTAGGCATCAGTTGAATCATAGAAATACAGGGCTGGAAGGGACCTCAAGATGTCAACTAGTTCAGTGTTTCTCAACCTTTTTGATACCAGGGACTGGCTTGCTGCATCCTAAACTGTGTCAGGCAGATCTCAGGGACTGGTGCCGGCAGCAATTCTAGGGGCGGCACTTGCACTCTCTGAGGTCTTTTTTTTTTTTTTTTTTTTTTGGTTGTTGTTTTTCGCTTGGCGCCACAAAAAACCTAGAGCCAGCCCTGGGTGCCAGTCCACAGACCAGTCGTTGAGAAACACTGGTCTATGCAGTATACCTAGACCATCCCTGACAGGTGTTTCTCTAACCTTTTCTTAAAAACTTCCAATGATGGGGATTCTACAACCTCCCTTGGTAACCTATTACAGTAATTAACTATCCCTGAAGTTAGAACATATTTCCTAATATCTAACCTCAATCTCCCTTGCTACAGACTAAGGTGATTACTTATCCTACTTTCAGTGGACTTGGAGAACAATTGATCACCATCGTCTTAATAACAGGCCTTAACATATTTGAAGACTGTTATCACATCCCTGTCCCCCGCAGTCTTCTTTTCTCAAGACTAATAATGCCCAGGTTTTTTACCTTTCCTCAGAGGTCAGGTTTTCTAAATTTTACATCATTTTTGTTGCTGTCTGCTGGACTCTTTCCAATTTGTGAACACCTTTCTTAAAAGTGTGGTGCCCAAAACTGGCTACAGTACTCCAGCTGAGGCTTCACCAGTGCCAAGTAGAGTAAGCAGAGCAATTGCTTCCTGTGTCTTAGATAAAACACTTAATACAACTCAGAATAATATTAGCTTTTCTGCCATTGCATCACATTGTTGACTCGTATTTAATTTGTGGTCCAATATAACCTCCAGATCCTTGTCTGCATACTACTTCCTAGCCAATTATTCACTGTTTTGTATTTCTGCATTTGATTTTTCCTTCCTAAGTGTAGTACTTTGCATTTGTCTTAATTGAATTTCATATTTAAATATTTAGAATTGGGAGTAAGCAGGTAAACAAATGACAAATTTTGGAAAAATTGAAAACAGTGTTTTCTCCACTAATACCAATGCATTTACCAATAAAGAGGCTGATCACAGTGGTCCATTCTGGCCTTGAAATCTATGAATCTATATATTTTAAGCTAATTATTTAATAATTTTCAAATAATAAAACTGTTTAACTGTGAAGAATGTATCATATATTTTGATTGATTACAATCAAGGAACAAAAACGCTAATTTGGATGAGGATTACAAAAGAAGAAGAAATATTGGAAAAGAGCCAGTCCCTGGAGAATAGCGTACAGAATTGAGTACATATATGTCTAATTCTGGAAAGAGCATAGAGAATACTCCTTTAAGAATTAATATATGGGGGTTTTTATTATCATTAAATTATTTTGTATTGCAGTAGAGCCCCTATGAGGGCCGAGCACATGCTGTACAAATGCATAGCAAAAGACAATATATGACCTGAGGAGCTTTCAGTGTAATTTAAGGCAAAACCCAAGTGGATGTAAAAGTCAGACTAAATTGAAGAGGAATAGGAGACCTGGTTATATAGTTTAGTTACACGCACAGCTTGAGGATTTCAAGTCAATTTATTCTAATTTTTTTTTAAGTTATAAGATACAAATGCATTAATTAGATATAAAAAGGCCTTAATCGCCATTTACTGATCTGTTATATTTAATAGTAATTTCTTGTCCACTAGCCCAAGAAGGAATTGGCTTCAGTCATTCTGAAGCCGATGAAACATCAGATGACTGTACAAACTTTAACAATAATCTTGAAATAGTTTTCTCAAATATACTTTAAACAAATTCTAAGATAAGGATTTACATAACCACCAATGGGATTATTAGTCTCTGTTGAGTTTTAAAGGGCACAGAAACAGATGTACCTTCTACTTCCCTACACATACAGCTCTTAAAACTTTAGCTGATACAATCTAACAGAGCTCTTAAAGAATTGAGATAAAAGTAGGAGGTAAGGAATATAAAGAACAGATGTACAGTATGCTGATGATAAAACAGACTCCTATCCTGATAATGCAGTTTATGTATTATATTTTATTATGCATGGATCCTTAATCTGAGATTTACCCATTACAAGAGGATGTTTCAGAACACACTTCAAAAACGATACTTGTGAGAATGTGCCATCTCCTTAGCAACCAGAAAGGAAATAAAATAGCAGGTTTTTACAAGATAAAGGAGAGAAAGATGCAGCAATCAATTCTAAAATAGCATCTTTAGGAGTGGATTTCTTTGGCTCTGGTACATTTAAAGGGCCAGCCCCAGAAAGATATGCTGGGAAAAAAGTCACAATAATAAGGGAACTCTGCAATAGGGATAGTTCTAGGAATCAGGCAGTTGCAGATTAAGTTGTTCCTGGAAAAGGGGTTATTTCCATATTTTGAATACCACCACTATATCACAGTGCATGAGATGAGAGCCTGGAGGGGATCATGTACTTTGGATTAGTTATTAGCAATAAACCAACAAATGCAATAAACCAAAAGATACAGTCAAATCAAAGCTTAATTTAAGAAGAAAATTGCTTGTCTTCCTTAGCCATCTTGACTTGTCCTACAGATGGTTCTCTTTCTACTGTCCAGATCAGGAGACAGAACCAGAACTGTCAGTTATGGGTATACAGCATAACTCCACTCCCTTTGGAGCATGTCTAGAATTGTTTAACTTCCAGGAAGACTTTCTGCAGTGCATAGGAAACTCCTGCTTAAAACATCTCACAATTGTACTCAGAATGAAGTTGCTATTTAGTCACTGTTCGGTGATTGCTGTATTAAGAGAGCCACATTTCTGGGCACTTTTTCCTGCTCCTAAGAAGGTCTGCTTCATTCTCTGTAGTAGCCCCTCCCCGCACCTTTAAGAAAGCAGGGGAAGGTTGAGATGAAACCCAACTCTGAATCAAGCTTGAGAAGCTAGCATCTGCAGGTTCCAGGACAATTGCATCTTTTGCTTCAGTGAATCAGAAATGTTTTGTTGAATAATTCACAGTGGTGGAAGTGTCTACAACTGAAGATTGTAGTATTACATGTATTGGATGTATACAGTTAGACCTAAAAGAGGCAATAATTTTTGTATATATTCAATTGTTTTATGTAAATTTTCTTTTTTAGAGATATTACTGGTTCCAGTGGCAGTACTCATTTTAAGTATAGGGAATATCTCTCAAACCAGTGGAAACTTTCAGAATGGAAGACTCTTTTAGGCACATTTACTCTATCTCAACTTCGGAACTTGTGGAACTTTCTCTTTACTTTTTTTCTTAATCCAGAATTAATGTGGACAATAAGGAGCAAAGATTAATATGGGGAAGAATTTAATATATAACTGTGTAGGAGTGGGATCAAATATATACTGGTAATGCATGTTCCGTAATGAAATGAATTGAGCAAAAGATAGTATAAAGAAATTTAACTTTTGATAGGTTCACTGTCTTATGCCAGGCAAGGTTGTGAAGCGCAGCACTGCTTATGACATTTGAACTGTGTGAACCTGATCCTGCAGTGAGATATCTGCTGGTGGACCTCTATTGAAATCCGTGGAGCTCTACTTATCATCCTTATCATGCTCCATTGTATGTGTGAGGCCTGATATACTTAATTTCATTTTTCTACTTTAAACCAATTCTGGAATAAATTTCTGGCATTTGTGCCATTTGGATAACACTAAACCAGTTTTGACCTTCTACACCAGGCACACAAAGTCACCAGGGTTTGTGTGCACACGTTTGAAGATCCGTTTTTTTGTTTTAATAATTTGTGATTGTAATTTGGACATGTTTAGAAATACTCACCAGAATGGTTCCAAAGGCTAAGCCTAAATTTCAATTTAAAAAACATTTATTTTTCTGTATGAAACAGATATACATCATACATAAAAACACAAAGAGTTAAAGAGTTAAAGTAAATGAAACCTTAAGCAGGTACACCACTAAGTGTTATAAATGCAAAACATAAACACTTGTATTTGATTTTTGATCTGAGTTCTGTTGATCTGCAGATATGGTAAGCTTCTAAGGGTAAGAAGTGAGAGTCAAACCACAGAGCACTCCATGTAGAAGACAAATAAATAGTTTTTTAAGATGATAATTAATGTATTACAATGCTGATGTGCTGATGTCTAATTTTATCCTACTGAAATGTTTTATACCCTAATTAATATCTTTTGCATTTTGACCACCTCCACTGAGCTTTATTTCTAAGTTCACTTTTCATTTTTAGTATAGCATGTTAGTTTTCTCCTGGTTTCTAAATGTTCATGCGTTTGCACTTCTGATAAATATCTAGCGCAACTAGAGTGTAGGAACCATTTTTTAATTAAGAATGGAAGTGTTAAGTTTCTTTGTGCCGGTAGATTTATGCCTCTTTTACGTATGTAAATATATAGAGAGGGTCATAATGTCAAACTAAACAATGTGTGTGTCAAGCATTGATAATTTCTCGATAGTACGAGGGGTGGTTTCTACAGAGATTTCATTTAAGCAATTTCTTTGACTGTTTCCAAGGTGTGTGAGGAAACAAACTGAACCCTGCAATCCTGTAGAGTTATTTATCCTCTTCAAGTCTAGAACTACTATTAGAGGTAAAAAATATGGAATCCTCTTTTTGAAATAACCAATATTTCTGGGGGGGAGGGGTTAAATAAATTTGTAATACGAAACTCCACGTACTATGCACTGTGACAACAAGTTATTTCATTTAAACACCCAAGTTGATGTCAAGCTAAATCATCATAGATCAGTGGTTCTCAAACTTATTTCATCACAACCCCCCTTCCTTGTGTCTGTAGTACTTCTTGCCGCATAAGCCAGTAAGTGAACACTTCAATCTCCCTGGTCATTCTATCACAGATTTAAAAGTCACTGTCATTGAACAAAAAAACTTCAGAAACAGACTTCAAAGAGAAACAGCAGAACTAAAATTCATTTGCAAATTCAACACCATTAATCTGGGCTTGAATAGGGATTGGGAGTGGCTGGCTCACTACAGAAGCAGCTTTTCCTCTCCTGGAATTGACACTTCCTCATCTATTATTGGGAGTGGACTACATCCACCCTGATTGAATTGGCCTTGTCAACACTGGTTAACCACTTGTGAAGTAACTCCCTGCTCTCCATGTGTCTGTATATAATGCCTGCATCTGTAGCTTTCACTCTATGCATCCGAAGAAGTGAGGTTTATACTCACGAAAGCTTATGCCCAAATAAATCTGTTAGTCTTTAAGGTGCCACCAGACTCTTTGTTGTTTTTGTAGATACAGACTAACACGGCTACCCCCTGATACTTGCCGCATAAGTGCATATACCAATAAAAAAATGCAATTCTCACTAAATATTAAAAACAGTAAGGCATTGATTCAAACAGAGTCAACAATCCATTGTAATAAAAGCAAAAGCAAAACTGTGATTGTGGTTGATGCTTACAATTTAAATTTGCACACCACATCATAGCAATTAATGGATTAATGTACAGATGGCAACAACTTTGTATAATGCTTAAAAAGCTTAATAAATCCATCAAAATGCACAACACCATCTAGAGTCAAATGCACAGCACCATCTGGGGACCTGATATGCCTGGAGGAATCAACTTTGCTAGTTATTCATTGCTGTGTGTAAAATGTGCGCAGCATGTTTTTTTCCCCTAAAGCATTTTACACACACACACCCCAAATACATTTTGTGCCTCTAAGTTCTAAGACTATTTTCAGGTACCCAAATAAGTGGTCTGATTTTTCAGAACTTCTGAACACTCTGTATTTTAGTTGATTTTGGTGGGACATGCCAAGTGTTCAGCACTTTTGGAAACGAGGTCAATTTTATTTAGGTATCAAAATATGTAATTAGGAACCTTGCTTTAAGTAACCCAGTTTTTAAAAATCCTGGCCCTAATAGTTCATTTCTAAAGGGAAAAATAGTCATGTGGCTAAAGCACATGGCTGGAGTCAGGAATTATGGATTCTGTTCTCACTGATCTACTAGGTGGCCTTGGGCAAATCATTTAACGTCCCTGTGCCTCAGTTTCCTCATCTCTAAAATGGGAATAATGATACTGATTTACTAATGAAAAGTGCTCTACAGGAGCTAAATGGTATTATTATTATTATAGGCTCTTGAGACTTTTTGTTGATCTTGTCCACACCATGTAACTTTTCTATATATCAGTTGCCCCATCTGTAAAACAGGTATAATGTAAGGCTGTCGATTAATCGCAGTTAACTCACGCAATTAACTCAAAAAATCTGCGATTAAAAAAATTATTTGCACTGTAAAAATGATAAAAGAAATAGTATTTTTCAATTCTCCTCATACAAGTACTGTAGTGCAATCTCTATCATGATGTGTAACTTACAAATGTAGATTTTTTTATTACATAACTGCACTCAAAAACAAAACAATGTAAAACTTTAGAGCCTACAAGTACACTCAGTCCTACTTCTTGTTCAGCCAATCGCTAAGAAAAACAAGTTTATTTACATTTACAGGAGATAGTGCTGCCTGCTTCTTACTTACAATGTCACCTGAAAGTGAGAACAGGCGTTGGCATGGCACTTTTGTAGCCAGCGTTGCAAGGTAATTATGTGCCGGATATACTAAACATTCGTATGCCCCTTCCTGCTTCGGCCACCATTCCAGAGGTCATGCTTCCATGCTGATGATGCTTGTTAAAAAAAATAATGCGGTAATTAAATTTATGACTGAACTCCTTGGGGGGAGAATTGTATGTCGCCTCTTCTGTTTTATCCGCATTCTGCCATACATTTCATGTTATAACAGTCTTGGATGATGACCCAGCACGTGTTCGTTTTAAGAACATTTTCACAGCAGATTTGACAAAATGCAAAGAAGGTACCAATGTGAGATTTCTAACAGTAGCTACAGCACTCGACCCAAGGTTTAAGAATATGAAGTGCCATCCAAAATCTGAGATGGACGAGGTGTGGAGCTTGCTTTCAGAAGTCTTAAAAGAGCAACACTCAGATGCGGAAACTACATAACACGAACCACCAAAAAAGAAAATCAACCTTCTGCTGGTAGCATCTGACTCAGAAGATGAAAATGAACATGCATCAGTCTGCTCTGCTTTGGATCATTATCAAGCAGAACCCATCATGAGCATGGACGCATGTCCTCTGGAATGGTGGTTGAAGCACGAAGGGACATATGAATCTTTAGTGCATCTGGCACATAAATGTCTTCTGATGCAGGCTACAATAGCACCATGCAAACTCCTGTTCTCACTTTCAGGTGACATTGTAAAGAAGAAGCAGACAGCATTATCTCCTGCAAATTGTAACCAAACTTGTTTGTCTGAGCTATTGGCTGAAGTAGGACTGAGTGGACTTGTAGGCTCTAAAGTTACACATTTTTTATTTTTGAATGCCGTTATTTTTTCTACATAATTCTACATTTGTAAGTTCAAATTTCATGATAAAGAGATTTCACTACAGTACTTGTATTAGGTGAATTAAAATATACTCTTTCTTTTGTTTTTTACAGTGCAAATATTTATAATCAAAAATAAACACAAAGTGGGCACTGTACACTTTGTATTCTGTGCTGTAATTGAAATAAATATATTTGAAAATGTAGAAAACATCCAAAAATATTTAAATAAATGGTATTCTATTAGTTTAACAGCACGATTAATCACGATTAATTTTTTTAATTACACAATTAATCGTGATTAATTTTTTTAATCACTTGACAGCCCTAGAATAATGCTGTCACACATGAATGTGGAGGCTTAGTGACCCAGACCCTCAAAATTATTGATACACCTAACTCCCAATGATATCAATAGGAATTAGACACCTAAATAACTGCAAATCTGGGCCAATGTTTATGAAGTATTCTGAGTTCCTCCAATGGACAGCACTATTTAAGGGGAAAATCTTGGTAGTCTGCCTTTCTTCCACAGGGTTAGAAGGCAACGAGTGCAACTAGTATAAGAAGGGGAAAATTTGACATAAATTTACTCAGGTGCATAAATTTGTGCAATATTGGGACATAAGGATGAGATCTTGCAAACTCTTGTTTGAAGTAATGGTAGTTTAAGATATGCAAGAAATGTAACATCTGATCAGTGACTGCTCAGGCAGCAGCAAAAAGGGTAACGATCAAAACTGTAAGTTACAGCCTAAATGGAAAAATTACAGGATCACAAAATAAATATTTTTTAAAATAATCTTTAAAAAGGAAGATGCTTGCTGGCTGTCTGCTCTGTAAGAGTCTTCTTTTCCCACTAGACATGGAGGGAATTTCCTTTCATGTCAAACTTTTTCTGTTTTTTTCCCCATTGATTCTCTTTCATCAAGCATATTTATAGTGTTTTAACTTGAGGGTATAGTTTGGATGACATGCAATTCCATAATATTCCCTCTGTTTATATAATGGTATTTCCTTTCCTATGGTCTCATTTTCTTTTAACATTTCAGAATTTTGTGGTTTGAATTTTATCAGCCTCCAAATGAATGTTTTTGTCAAATATCAAGTAATGTACTGAGCTTTTACATTTGTTTGTTTAAGAGTAAAGCTGACATTTAAAAAAGTAAAGTCGAGATCAGAAAAGTTATCAGTAGGACTTTATGCAAAAATGTGTAGTTAGTTGCTGACCAGTTAATGCTTCAATCTGTGAAATAGATGCCGAAAGTATATAAAGGGAGAAATTATTTCAGGTTTATTGCAATTTGTATGTCCATTTTTTTCAGTTTTGTTCCTTATTTGAGATTATATCACCACCATCCTCTTTTCATAGCCCTCCTTGCCATCACATAGAGAATTGTGATAGAAAGAAGCTGCAACTTCTATAAGCCTTTCACAAAGACTTATTGTTACCAGAGAGGGGAACTCATAGCACCATTTCATTAACATATTCATTAGACCTTAGCATTAGTTTATTATGAAGAGACTAGCTTTCTATTATAAAAGTGATTTTAAAAGACACACACCCCACCCTGCCATCCCAACTTTTGCCAAAATGAAATCAACCCTCCAATATTTTTCCATATGTGACCTGATGGCAAAGTAAAACATTTTCAGGAAGTCTGAGACAAATTTGGCAAGATATTTCAGCGATACAAAAATTGTTTTTCACCTCCTATAAAGCTTTTTGACTCTTTTATTTCTTTTACTCATCATAGATCAAAAATAGCTTGACCTAGAAATTCTAAATTATTTAATTGTCTTGGCTTCAATAAGGACTGGTGTGCCTCTGGCCCGTTATCTGATTTAAATCCAGCTGGTCTCTCCTCTCCCTTAGTTTACCTTTCTGATTTGCTTCAGGTGCCTGCTCCCTCAAACAAAAAAGCAACAGGCAGAGGGTAATGACTTTTTCTCTTCAATTTTCCACTGATCAGGCAATAGGGGAGTGACCATTGCTATGTGTTGTAAATGTATAAATATTTTTCAAAATCAGGAAATTTTTTGAAGAATTATTGCATATTTTATAACTTTCCATAATTTTCTACAATCTCTGACCTAGACCAGGGTTATCACTGTGATATATTTTTTCGCACACGCGTGCCCAGTAACTTGGACTTAGATTACTTATCATTTAAGACAGACTATAGATAACAAAAAGCTGTCCAGAAACTGGAATTCCTTTTCTGAGGCATTTTTTTAAATTTAGTTCCAAAACCCAACAAAAATTTAAATCCTGAAAATTCCTACAGAATGGGAATTACAAAATTTCATTTGAAAAAGTTGAAATGACATTTTGGTTCAACCTTTTCTAAAATATTTCCACAACTCTGTGGGTAATCCAGGGAGCCATCTCCTTGGCAATGTGCTTGGCAGGCTGGTCTGAAACTGGGGACCATGGAAGCCTGGGCTGCTGAGGAGTCGCAAGCCTGGAATTGGAGACCATCCTGGCTCCCCATAAGCCAAGTTCCTGTCTGAATTTTGTCAAAATTGAAACATTCCTATAGAATGCTCTGATGTTGATAAATTAGGATTTTCCAAAAGAAATATTTTCCCTCAGAAAATTTCCGACCAGCTCCAATAAAAAAGCCCAAGGCTGAAAACTGATATTTGTGTGAGTAGGTGCCATTAAAATCAATGGGGCAACCCACTTGATTAATGATAACTCATGAGAATAAGAGTTTGCAGGATCTGGCTTCTACAGTGAGTTATAAGTCCTTTTCATTTGAATCTATTCACTTTTAGTTATCTGAATATCTTCATCAGTTTTAACAAGTTTCTTGAAGCATGCTGCCTCCCCCCAGTAGAGCCTTTCCCAGCTGCTAGAGCCTTTCATTGCAGCAGGGAGACAGTGGGACATTACACGGCTGAAAGTTGCAGTATGGATGTGGGAGGCACGGCTTGGGCATTTAGAGAGCTGTGTAAAATATATATCTTAGGGTTCCGGCATGTAGGGCACTCTACCTGCCTAAGCTGTGCCTTACCATCTACTCTGCTCTTTATACCCATCCTAGCTGGGCATGCTGTGTCTGTACTCTGTATGCCACTGTAAGTGTAGACGTACCTTTAGAGGAATAAGCAGTGTCTCTGCTTTTATGCATATTAGTACATATCTAGCCTATTGACTTTTATTTGTACACAAACAACTTATTTTGCTGAGTGAGCGTCAAATACACAGCCTTCTAGATATATAGGCTCATGTACACAAATAAAAGTACTTTGGGATAGAGGGATTTTGTGCTCGTGTACGTGTCTAATGAGGGCTTGTCCACACTGTAAAATTATATTAAGTTAAAACACAACACTGAGGGCTTGTCTAAATGATCAGCTAGTGTGCAATATGCTGGGGTGTAAATCTATTGCACTCCAGTTTGCCACATATTGTCAGAGTCCATGTGAACTCTGCTGCTATGCACTAAAAATTCCCTAGTGCACATCGATATATTGTGAAATAGAAGTACATCATTGTGCACTAGGGAACTTATGGTGCGTGGCAGCAGGGTCCACACAAACAGTTGGTGCACAGCACACTGGAGCACTGTAGATTTACACCCCAACTTGCCATGTCTAAATGATCAGTTAGTACATGCCCTGAGCAGCGATGATGAATAACTCGATGTTGAACTCAGAGGATAGGATTTTTAAAAGATCTCAGCATTGACCTATCTCTGCTTTCATTGATGTCCATAGGAGCAGAGTTAGGCCTATGCTGAGTGTTTAGGAGAATCCCATCCTCAGTGCAGATGGACTGTCTGGTTGGATTTTCAGAAGTGCTCAAAGTGACATGAATCCCATGACTTTCATTCATCGTAGAGTTAAAAACAAAAGACCCTGTCAATACGGAGCACTAAGTCATATTTAACGTCACATTAATTACCAGGACTTCTCAAGATCATGTTCTAACATATTGCAATTGTCCACCCTAGACAAATTGTTAGGGTAACAAAATCATTCACCTGCACTACTTGAGTCTGTCATCCAAACAGTACTCAAGAGAGCTCTCTAAAGATTAAACTCAAAAGACAATGCTCCTATCTGTTCATGAAAGAATAAGACACCATATAATAAAATATTGTATACTTTAGATTTACTCCTGAAAAATGAAAAAATGAACGTGATGTCATTCAGGAAGAATTGAATGTCTGGAGTGACTTGAAAGTAAAGTTTTAGATGTGAAGTAGTGAAGGTGCTATGAGATTTAGTATTTCAGTTTAAATGCTTATCTGAGCACCCAACTAGTCCTAGCTCCTTACTTACTGCTGTATTCCTTTGTAGTAAGTTAGGGTAGAGTAGGTGACTGGGGCGATAACCAGGCTTTCTGCTTCTTCCCAAATAATCCATTCAATGTTTTTCTTTGGGTAGCTCTGTCTTTCCCTTCCCCTCACCCTCGTCCACTACAGGTGCAGCAAGACTCAGCAGTAACTCCGACCTAGGTCTGCTGATCTCATCTCTTTAAAAGGCTGTCAGGGGTCCAGCGCGACTGATGCTCAGTGTATCAAAAATAGGGCAGGGAGAAAGGAGAGAGCAAGCAAGATGTTTCCTTCTACCTATGCCAGTGAGAATAGAAAATCTCGCCAGTAGAGAGGGAAAGAGGCTAGAACAGCCCATGAGTATGGGTATGAATAATGAAACAAATGAAAACTTAAGTGGAGTATCAGGGATGCATTTCTAAAAGTAATATCTGTTGGACAGAAATAGTTTCCAAAAGGAATCTGTGGTGCTTAATTACTTACTGTGCTTTATTGAATAACCCTGTATCGTATGGATCAATCCTGCATAACCAAGAGGATGGACAACAGGATTTTCCATTCCTAATTTTCTGTAGGTGCCTGGATATGGCCAAGCTCTTATATTAGAACATATATCAGAAGATTTTTAATGACTAGATTGTAGCCAGATCCATCTGCATGGCCACAGACAAGTATCGGAGGGCGGGGAGGGGGGGGGGGGGAGAATATCCTGTTGAAATGGAGAGTGTAACTTCGGAGCAGGTCTGCACTAGAGTGCATGCTTTTTGCTTTTTTCATTACGTGTCATTTAAATGTTGAAATTTTAGAATCATCATTATTAAAATATTGTAAAATGTCCTTAAAATGAAAGTACAAGACTGTAGTGGTACATGCCAGCTAAATTTATAATTCAGTAGACTAGACCTTGCCAATTGAATTAAGCAGATACAGAGCCAACCAAAATATGGTCTTTGTGAATTTTTCTTTGTAGTTCTCCTTTCTGTACAATCTACTGAAGGATGTGCTTCCACTCTCCCGCCTTCCTGTTTTGTTTTTCAAGGAAATTGAAAAACCCTGCATTTTCACCACATGTAGTAATTACATATGTGATTCTTAGCAAAACAAGATTTATTAGACTGATTCCTTACACACGGCCATAATTAGGGCTGTATCAGCATTTCCATTATATCCCCCTTATTTTTCAAGGGTTTTAGATTTCAACTGTGGAAGTTCATTCTGGACTGAAATATGGCTTAGAAAATTGTAGCATAAAGAGGTTTTTGTATTTATAAAACATCTGATCACTTAATATCCCAAAATATTACTTCTTTGTTTGCAAATCAATAAAAGCAACAATCAAAAAGCACCTTTTTAATTTTAACATTCCTCTTTCCTCAGAAATCATGTTTTACTGTGATCCTGCCCCAGTGCCCTCTTCCATCCAGGCAAGAGACCTAATAGCTCTTTTCCATGTCTAGTTTCTGTAATCCTGTGATTTAACACAAATGGGATTCTGTCAGAAGCCTGACTTTTCCAGAACTGGTGTGTTTGAATCCCACCGGTTATGCTGATTGACCTCTGCAGATGTGCCTGAGGCCATAGTAAGCTGTTGATAGGGGAGGAGCTGCTTTCTTGCTGGCAACCAGACTTTTCCAGTCACTCTATTCCCATCCTTTAAATTCTAGTGTTATCTAGATTTGGCTGAATTGGGTTTGATGGGTTGAAACACCTGTTAGGATTGTTTGATGGTTAGATGATAGAGCACATCAACCCTTTCTTAAATGCATAGCATTATACAGGACTTTATGTCTGGAGTTGTGAAGGAATTTTTCCTCATGGCAGATTAGCTTTTTTTTTTTTTTAAGGAATGAATTTTTTCCTCCTCTGGAGTATTTTGCAAGAATCATTTGGTAACAACTGCAGTTTACCTTTCCTTCTCATCATTTGTGGTTTGCTTTCATTGTATAAGTGATGCAATGGCCATCAGTCTAGGTCATGCAAGGGTTCTCAAGGCATTATCTTCACCCATGCATTTAAGACAGGGAGCCTCATTCTCTTCAGTGGAGAATATACTGTACATGTACATGTATTGCACCTTTTATCAAGTAAATTCAAAGCACTTTACATAGTTGTAATATAGGTGGGTTTGAAGTCTCTTTCTCAGTATTGCCAACCCCAAATGTTCAAAAATTATAAGTCAGGGTCATCAAAAATAATGAGATTGGCTTTAAAATCATGAGATTATATAAAATAATAGATCTGATGTTCTTTTTATTTATCTTCTGCTTTTTGAGCCTTTAAAGATCACATTTTGAAGCTTTCTCCATAGCCATGAGGGCTAGAAACTCACTTTTTCTTTAAGAATAAGGCTGAAAACATTACATATCACTTGACTCCAGGAGCTGAGGCTTTAAGGAAAACAATAATTATCATGAGACTCATGACAAAATCTTGAGAGTTGGGAACACTGTGAGTTTCTGCAGACAAAGACATAAAGGTGCCTGTGTGGCTTCCAGCTCTTCAGCCCGTGCTAGGATTGCAAGGACTGAGAGTTTTGTTTTGTTTTTGTTTTTTATTTAACTGTTTGACTTTTGAAAGACTTAATAAAGATGCTGTCAGTAGCTTCTGGGAGTGGTGGTTGTAGTTGTTGGTTGTTAAAAACAATGTATATAATATTGTAAATTCAAATTTTTTCATGAGTCTCACATTATTTGGTGATGTTCTTAAAACTTTATCTTCTGGAGTCTATAATTAAATTCCTTTTTTAAGATACATTTTTAGCCCGTATGGGTTTGGAGAAAAGTTAGAAAATTTGAACACTAACAGCTCAAAAACCAAAAGACAAATAAAAAGACCCATAATTTATTCTTTTTTTTTAATCTCATAATTTTAAGCTACTATCTATCTGCAAGGTACCACCAGAAATATTTTAATATGAAAAGTCTGTAAAATTATTGTAAAGTTTCCTTTCCCTGTTATTACTAATGTCAAGGTATTTGTTAGAAAAAAGGATACTATAATCATTCAGTGATTTTCTGATCTAGTATATGTGACATCAGATGCTTCCATAGTAGAAACTGTAAAATCCTGAAATAAGTTAGGAAAGAGAAGATGCTGTTTTATAAAGTATTTGTTTATATACATAAATCAAAGTAATCAGGAATGATAGGAAAAGATGTATGTATATTAAATGTACATGATAATAGCTTAATTCGATTTTAAGCAAATTCTATAAACATAAGCTGAAAATATTTCAGTAAATTGAACTGCATTGCTAAGCATTGCCTGTATGAAACTGATACTGATTACTTGTAATCCTCTTTTATCTGTCTTCCTAATGTGTTTATCCATGAACTTATTTAATAAAGAACACAGAACTCCTAAGCAAATCCATTTGAAAGTATTTAACAAGAAATATTTACTCAGAAATAACATATGTATAATATAATAAATGTATAGATTGTGTTACACACCAAAATTGAAATGTCAACTAATCTTAAAAAAATTGAGTTGGATTCTGTTTGCTTCACGAATGCCCAGTACAAGATTCTCCTGCTATTGATGGGGCTTGTCTGGCATTCAAAAGGTTAAAGCGAGTCGGTAATGTATAGGGCAGGAGCCCAAGTTTCATATCTTTGTTCTAACTCCCAGCTGGCAATCCTGTCTGCTAATCCCAGTGGAAACTTCAGTTTGAAATACAAAACTATTTTTGAGCTTGTGTATCCTTCCCCACAGATGTTTGGGGCCTTAATGACGTGTTTCTTTTATGATTCCTTTTAAATTCTTGGAACTGAAGTCTAGAAGCCTCACTATGCACTGAATCTTTAAATATCCATTTTTAAAACCATGTATTGTTTAAATAAATAAATAGAGCTGTGTGTGACCAAATATACTTTGAAAGCCTCTCTATATAATTTTATTTTTGCTATATAAAAGCCCATTTTAGGAAGTTCATTCTTTTCTTTGGTTAAGAATTTCTTTGGCATACAGCAGGACTTTGTAATTACAGTATGCATTTCTAATTTATGTTCATATATAAAAATATAGCAGCATGCAAATATTTTAGTTTTGAATCTTGAAACAAGTGAATACAGTTACAAAATGAAATGCTCTATTTAACTACCAAGTATGAGAATTTCAATAATTTCTTCTAAATAGCTTACCTGTTTCTGTTTCTAGTAGTGACTTGTGCCACCTTTCATCTCATATTATAATTAGTATTCCTCCTTGCCAGAGGCACTCTGAATGTTTGTTTTAGGTACTGTGTGTCTGCAAGAAATTTAACTTAATCATTGCTCTTTAATGGTGGGGATGGTTGACTCAATTACACTAGATTTAAATGAACTTGAAATTCCTCAGTTACAGAGAAGGGGCCAATGATTGACCTGTATTGAATAAGTATCAGTGCCTGTGTTCTTTCTTGTATGATTACTTATTAACCTATCTTACCCTTCAATCCACCTACAGAATTCATATTCATTCATGAATGCAATTGCTTTGATTGTAAAATACAGTATTTGTTCTTAATTTGTGAGCAATCTTACACTAGCTAAAAGTCATTTAAAAAAAACGGATTGCTGGTATTGGCTCTACATGCTTATTATTTAGTTTGGCTTTCACGTTGATCAGATTTAACTATACCATGAATCACAATAAATTAGAGAGATTTTTTCAGTAGAATTTTGATGTGTAGTGTTTTATTTGGGGTTATCTGGAAAAATATCTGGTCAGAATGCAGTAATTAAGGATGTGTGCAGTTTTTTTTAACAATTCCTAATTTCAGAACTTTGACTCATTGAAAAGATTGTGATATAATTTTTCAATTCTATGGTTAGCCTGAGAGTATTAGTTTTAACCAACCACATATAAAGGCCTCATTTACAATAAGGAAATTAAGGAAATTAAGGGGTAGGTTTAGCAGATAAGGGGTAGGTTTAGCAGATAAAATAAAAAAAGAACAAGTTAAAAATCACTTAGAAGGTTAGATGCCGGCAAGTCACCAGGGCCTGATGAAATGCATCTAGAATACTCAAGGAGCTAATACAGGAGGTATCTGAGCCTCTAGCTATTATCTTTGGAAAATCATGGGAGACGGGAGAGATTCCAGAAGACTGGAAAAGGGCAAATATAGTGCCCATCTATAAAAAGGGAAATAAAAACAACCCAGGAAACTACAGCCCAGTTAGTTTAACTTCTGTGCCAGGGAAGATAATGGAGCAAGTAGTTAAGGAAATCATCTGCAAACACTTGGAAGGTGGTAAGGTGATAGGGAACAGCCAGCATGGATTTGTAAAGAACAAATCGTGTCAAACCAATCTGATAGCTTTCTTTGATAGGATAACGAGTCTTGCGGATAAGGGAGAAGCTGTGGATGTGGTATACCTAGACTTTAGTAAGACATTTGATACGGTCTCGCATGATATTCTTATCGATAAACTAGGCAAATACAATTTAGATGGGGCTACTATAAGGTGGGTGCATAACTGGCTGGATAACCGTACTCAGAGAGTTGTTATTAATGGTTCCCAATCCTGCTGGAAAGGCATAACGAGTGGGGTTCCGCAGGGGTCTGTTTTGGGACCGGCTCTGTTCAATATCTTCATAACGACTTAGTTATTGGCATAGAAAGTACGCTTATTAAGTTTGCGGATGATACCAAACTGGGAGGGATTGCAAGTGCTTTGGAGGACAGGGTCATAATTCAAAATGATCTGGACAAATTGGAGAAATGGTCTGAGTTACACAGGATGAAGTTTAACAAAGACAAATGCAAAGTGCTCCACTTAGGAAGAAAAAATCAGTTTCACACATACAGAATGGGAAGAGATTGTCTAGGAAGGAGTATGGCAGAAAGGGATCTAGGAGTTATAGTGGACCACAAGCTAAATATGGGTCAACAGTGTGATGCTGTTGCAAAAAAAAGCAAATGTGATTCTGGGATGTATTAACAGGTGTGTTGTGAGCAAGACACGAGAAGTCATTCTTCCGCTCTACTCTGCTCTGGTTAGGCCTCACCTGGAGTATTGTGTCCAGTTCTGGGCACCGCATTTCAAGAAAGATGTGGATAAATTGGAAAGGGTCCAGAGAAGAGCAACAAGAATGATTAAAGGTCTTGAGAACATGACCTATGAAGGAAGGCTGAAAGAATTGGGTTTGTTTAGTTTGGAAAAGAGAAGACTGAGAGGGGACATGATAGCAGTTTTCAGGTATCTAAAAGGGTGTCATAAGGAGGAGAGAGAAAACTTGTTCACCTTAGCCTCTAAGGATAGAACAAGAAGCAATGGGCTTAAACTGCAGCAAGGGAGGTCTAGGTTGCACATTAGGAAAAAGTTCCTAACTGTCAGGGTGGTTAAACACTGGAATAAATTGCCTAGGGAGGTTGTGGAATCTCCATCTCTGGAGATATTTAAGAGTAGGTTAGATAAATGTCTATCAGGGATGGTCTAGACAGTATTTGGTCCTGCCATGAGGGCAGGGGACTGGACTCGATGACCTCTCGAGGTCCCTTCCAGTCCTAGAATCTATGAATCTATGAAACATTTTCAACCATTGATAATATCAGTTCATCTCCACCTGTATTAGTAATATGGGCAGTCTCAGCCCGGTTGGGTTGACAGCTGCAACTGGCTTTTTAAGCACAGTAGGTCCAATTTATCATCATTTATACCACTGCAAACTGAATGCAGAATTATGCCAATCAATATGGTATTGGTGACTGCGCTGGTGACTGCACAAGAGGTGGAACAACAATGAATCAGTCTATGTTTCTGCTAGACTTGCTGTTTAAAATGCCATTGGCAGTCAGAGTCCCAATATTGCTAACATGGTGTAAAGTAGAAAGGGACAAAAAGGGATAGGTATTAATGTGACAAATAGGGAGCCAGAAAATACTGATTTCAAATGTCAGCTCTGACGCTGATTCACTGTCTGGTATAGGGTTAGTCACTTCACTTCTCTGCCTCAGTTTCTTGAGCTGTAAAGTGAAGATAATGCTTAACTACTTTAGTGGACTGTTGTGTGGATTACTTAGTTTTTTAATCTCTATTGATATGATATTCTGATTATGTATATTAAGCTTAAACTGTTTGCGTTATTAGCTTCTTACTGTAAAGAATATATAATAAAAGCAGAGCTCTTTCTTTAGTAGTCAATACCATGAGTAAGCTTGCATAAACAGGTGAGCCCTATTTTGTGTCCTGAAGATTGGACCTGCGGTAAGTACCTTTAAGTTCGAACTAAGATACTTCGACTTCAGCTATGGTATTCACGTAGCTGAAGTTGCGTATCTTAGTTCCAACTGGGGGCTTAGTGTGGACCAGCCCATAGAAATATAGGCCTGGAAGAGACCTTGAGAAGTAATATCAAGTCCAGCCCCCTGTGCTGTGCAGGACCAAACAAATCTATACCATCCCTGGCAGGTGTTTGTCCAACCTGCTTTTAATAACCTCCTATTATGGGGATTCCACAGCCTCCTTTGGAATCCTACTCCAGAGCTTAAATACCCTTATATTTAGTTAGTTTTTTGTAATATCTAACCTAAATCTCTTTTACTGCACATTACTGCTTGTCCTACCTTCAATGGACATGGAGAACAATTGATCACCTCTTCTTTATAAGAGCCATTAACTTATTTGAACACTGTTATCAGGTTTCCCTTCAGTCTTCTTTTCTCAAGATTAAACATGCCCAGTTTTAAACCTTTCTTCATACGTCAGGCTTTATGAACCTTTTTATCACTTTTGTTGGTCTCCTCTGGACTCTCTCCAATTGTCTACATCTTTCCTAAAGTGTGGTGCTCAAAATTGGACACAGTATTCCAGGTCAGGCCTCACCAGTGCCGAGTACTGCGAGATAATTACCTCCCATGTCTTATATACTACACTCTTCTTAATAAACCCCAGAATAATATCAGCCTTTTCACAGCTGCATAACATTGTTGACTCTCATTCAATTTATTATCCACTATAATCCCCAAATCCTTTTCAGCAATACTACCACCTAGCCATTTATTCTCCATTTTGAAGTTGTGCATTTGATTTCAGACCAATTCTCCAATTTGTCAAGGTTGCTTTGAATTTTAATTGTGTCTTCCAAAGTGCTTGCAACCCCTACCAGCTTGGTGTCACCTGCAGATTTTATAAGCCTACTCTCCACTCCATTATCCAAATCATTAATGAAAATATTGAATAGTATCAGACCCAGGATTGATCCCTGTGGGACCTTGCTAGATAATTCCCTCCCAGTTTGACAGCAAACCATTGAGAACTACTCATTGAATACAGTCGCTCAACCAATTATGCCCCACTTTATAGTTATTTCATCTACACCATATTTCTCTAGTTTGCTTATAAGAATGTCATGTGGGACTGTTTCAAAGGCTTACTAAAATCAAGATTTATCACATATACTGCCTCCTCCCTATCCACTTGTGCAGTAACCCTGCAAAGAAAGAAATCAGATTGATTTGGCATCATTTGTTCTTGACAAATCCATGCTGGCTATTCCTTAAAACTCTATTATCCTCCAGATCCTTACAAATTGGGGAGGGGGGTTGGGTTTTTGGTTTTTTTTTTTTTTTTTAATAATTTGTTCTTTCCAGGTATTGAAGTTACTCTGACTGGTCTACAATTCCCTGAGTCCTCTTTGTTCTCATTTTTAAAGATAGGTTCAGTGTTTGCCCTTCAGTCTTCTGGGTCTTCACCCATCCTCCACGAGTTCTCAAAGCTAATTGTTAATGGTTCTGTGATTGCTCCTTGATTACAGTAATATTGTGTTGAGTATCTGGTCACCATTAACCTTATTATTGAAGATTGAAGCAAAATAGGCATTAAACACCTCTGCTTTCTTGATGTAATCAGTTATTAGCTCTCCTTCCCCACTAAGTAGAGGACCTATACTTTCCTTCATCTTTCTCTTGCTCCTAATGTATTTAAAGAACCTATTCTTATTGCTTTTGATGTCCCTTGCTAAATGAAACTCACTTTGTGCTTTAGGCTTTCTGATTTTGTTTCTATATGTTTGTGCTATTATTTTGTACTCCTCTGTCAGGGTTCCCTCCCCACTCTGAATTTTAGGGTACAGACGTGGGGACCTGCATGAAGACCCCCTAAGCTTATTTCTACCAGTTTAGGTTAAAAACTTCCCAAGGCACAAATCCTTCCTTGTACCTTGGATTAGGTAACGCTGCCACCACCAAGTGATTTAAACAAACATTTAGGGAGGGTCACTTGGAGCCCTACCTTCCCCAAATATCCCCCCAAGCTCCTACACCCCTTTTCCTGGGCAGGCTTGAGAATAATATCCTCACTAATTGGTACAGATGAACATAGACCCAAACCCTTGGATCTTAAAACAATGAAAAATCAATCAGGTTCTTAAAAGAAGAATTTTAATTAAAGAAAAGGTAAAAGAATTACCTCTGTAAAATCGGGATGGTAAGTACTTTACAGAATAACAAAAGACTCAAGAACACAGAGGATCTTCCCTCTAGGCAAAACTTTAAAGTTACCAAACCAGGTATAAACCACCCTCTTAGACAAAGGAAATCACAAGCCAAAATAAAAGTAAGCTAATGCATTCCTTCGCTAGTACTTACTAATACTAATGGAGTTGGATTGCTTGCTTTCTTGATCTGTCTCCGGCAAGCACACAGAACAGACATAACAAAGCCTTTTCCCCTCCCCAGATTTGAAAGTATCTTGTCCCCTTATTGGTCCTTTTGGTCAGGTGCCAGCTAACTACCTGAGCTTCTTAACCCTTTACAGGTAAAAGGATTTTGTGCCTCTGGCCAGGTGGGATTTTATAATACTGTATACAGAAAGGTGGTTACCCTTCCCTTTATATTTATGACATCCTCCTTAGCAATTTGTCTACGTTTCAACTTTTTTAATAATTCCTTATTGATTTTCAGGCCATTAAAAAGTTCCTGGTAGAGCCATATTGGCCTTTTACTATTCTTCCTTAGATTCATCAGCTCTCAGGCCTCTGAATCCACAAGATAAAAAGTAAAAATTTGGCAACCAAAGGAGGAACAGGTACATGCATGTCTGAGATCAATAGGGACGTGTTATATGGTAGCAGTCATTTTATGTGTTTGTGTTTATTCTTACATTCAAATTCATGTGAAGATAAATCTGAAACTTGCTGGATTCATGTATCCTATATTTGCTTTATTCTCTTAACTCAGAAGTAACTGATCTATCTCTTGAATTTTCATGTGATCGTTCCTCACACTGTCTAACTTTTGTCTTAAAAAATTAAATGCCTCGTACAGGTTTATTTTGATCATTCTTTTTTAATTAGTCTAATCTTACAAATAATCTAGTTTTGCCTATCTGGAGAATTTCAGCTAGCATGGAAAGAAATCTTAATTCAGATGCTGCCCAAGAAGAGGGAGGACCTGTTTGCTCAATAATTGTACTGAATCCAATTATCAGCGATGGAATGTTTTGGCAGGGAAATTCCAGCTTTCTGTAGGAGCTAAATTATTTGAACACCACAAGAGTTTCATTTTGATCTGAGTCAATAAAGACAAAAAAAATCTGGGGAGGCAAAAGGCCATAGCTACAGCTGACATTCAGATTCATCAGTCATATTTATAGATACAATAAAATAGCTGTTGTACAAAGCTATCTAGATGGAGAGTGGACAAAAATTAAGAGTAAACCATTACTTTCAAGAAAGTGAAGTGTATTAAAGCAAATATCCTGTTAATAGACAGAAGTGAGGAAACTAAACAACACCTTTACTATCTTCAGTGGTTGCAAAAAATGTTTAAAGCAATACAATAAAAGCACAGGTCCCTTTTCAAAGTATGTTTGCCTCTTTGCATGATGAGTACTGCATAGAACATTAGTGATAGTTAATAATCTAATTGTTGCAACTCTTTGCAGTAACAATGTTGAGCTGCAGTTTTGCAACTCTTATGAGTAATCTTTCTGGGCTCATTCATGAGCCATCCTATGTGTCCATGCAAGCTTTGGTTCCATCCCTCCCTTCCATATGCCAGCCAGTACAGTTGAGCCAGTACAAAGGAGGAAATAGCTGTGTCAGGAAAGGGCTGGCACATCAAGTTGCCAATCTAGCCCTCTGATGCAAGCAACCCTCTTGATTTTGTATGAGGATTACTCAAGTAAGGAATACAGAATCAGGCCCATCCATCATGTACAGTTCTAGTTAGCTTATACTGTATCCTTTTGTTTTTGCAGAAAAATCTTTTCTAATTAAAACCGTAACAAATGTGTACATTTTTATCAACCAAAATAAATATTTGTGATTTCTGAAGGCTTTTCAATCTATAGTTTTGTAAGAACTTTGAATCTTATTAGTCTGCACACACATGATAATACAAGCATGCATTGTAGAAATATATATGGGCATACAGACCTCTATGAAATTAGAACTTTGAAGTACAGGATCTGAATCTGTTATCCTACTATGAAATAGAGAATTCAAGGAAAAGGTGAATATTCTGAAATTTGAGTGTGGAGTGTGATCCTCTGATTTCTATCTTGGCTGCAGCCAAATTTTAAATGGTTAATATTCAACCTATTCTAATACAGTCAATATTTTAAATAGTTAAACTAAACACTAGTAAACATAAATTTCCTAATATCAGAGTACAAGAAATAGAGTAAGATTCGCAAGCTTTTCAAAGGAAGAAGTTATTGGATACCTTAAATACATTTTGGAAAGGATTTACATAAGCTTTAAGGCTATTGTTCATATTTGGATCTGAACAGAAAACCATCCCAAAATATTCAATCCTTGTTCATAAAAAAATTTCGGGAAAAGAATTTGGCCCAAAGTACAAATCAAACCCAAATATGAAGTCAAAAAAATAACTTGTTCTGCTCTGCATGGCATCCTGCCAAGTCCTTGTGCAAACATGACATGACTTTGATTCAAGGGATGGCAGCCCTGCAACAAAATGAAGGAAATATGGTGATCCTTGAAAAAAATAGATGGGCAGTAAACGTCCTCAGAAGATGCAAAATGAGCTCCTAGAAACAAAAAATCCCAAACAAGTCATTGCTGCCAACATTATACCCACATTAACAATTATATATTCTCTTTGCCACTGGATTTTTCTGGATGTTCCAGATTTACATGTGGAAAGGCATATTTTTGTGTCCTATTTCAGTTTAGGTAGGGTTAAGTATATAAAGCCTTTTAAAAAAATATTTTAATATTCAAATGGCACCCCAGAAGATGCTGTTTCCTATCAGTACACTGACTCTGTCAACAATTGGAGTCATTTAAAAATATGTATTGTGGTAGAAGTGGGCTTGAAAAAGAAGAAATTAAGTTCTAAAGCTTTCTATTTATAAACAAGTATTGCAAGATTTCTCAACAAATGATCAATATGTGTATAATTGTATTTCCACTCTCCACCCCCAAGGGTTCTTGGTACATTTCTTTGAAAAACTGTGTGGGGCACCAACTTGGAAACAAAATGCTTCAAAGTCAGCAGTTGGAGCATATTTGAAAAATGTGGTTTGACATGATGAACTTTTGGATCTAGTCCATGCACGCAAATGGCTGTCCTTTTGCAGATGTTAGGAGACAGTCTTTCCAGTGTTTACCACAGTCTCTGGTCATGTTTAATAACGTTTCTTACCTCTTACTCAAAAATCAGGAGAAAGCAGTCAATCTTTTATTTGTGGGAAGATTCAGAAATATGATCAGGATTATTTCTTTTTTCCAAAGATGTTATCTCTTTATTGTACTTGTAATGTCTTATCAATTTTGTGTTTTTTCTGTATGGTGGAGAGTAGGGCAGGAGAGCTTGGAGGGGTGTTGTTTGTTTTGTTTGTTCTCCTTTTAAATGAGCATACTCATGTTTTAAACATTTGCAAATTGAATTCTTTTCAAACTAAAGTTATTAGCACTCATTTGAACCAAATATAGAATGGACAGCTAAAGTGGAAACTTCTATTTATAGTCATGCTAATGTTTCTGTCTTGATCAGCAACACCCTTATTATTCTAATATGTGGGCTAAGATATTTGAATTCATTTTTATCTCTAGTCTATGCAGGGTTTTAACCTAAACATTAAGATGTAGCACATCACGCACTGTGCCATTTTGCTCTAAATGAAGCCATAATTAACATTGTTTTAATCAATACAATTCCTACTAGTTAACAATGATTTGACTCAATATGTATCTGACTAATGGAATACATTGCATAGAATTCTGAAACTTAGTACCCTTGGTGCTGACATCCCTCGGCCCACACTGCTTCCCGCAGCCCCCATTGGCCTGGAGCGGCAAACCACGGCCAGTAGGAGCCGCGATCAGCCAAACCTGTGGACGCAGCATGTAAACAAACCAGCCCGGCCCGCCAGGGGGCTTACCCTGGCAAGCCGCGTGCCAAAGGTTGCTGATCCCTGTCCTAGAATATACTGGAACTCAGAGTTTGAAAACTAAATGCAATATTTTTTTTCTGAAATAAAGTGCCTTTTTAAAGTTTATTTTTAACAATGTACAACATTGTGTTCTTTCCAGAATCTCACTGTAGGGTCTTCCCTCCCCCTCCCCCGGTTATTGTTTTTTAACAGCATATTGGCACCAGTTCAGCAAAGCACTTAAGTATGTGCTTAATTTTAAGCATGTGATTAAATTCATCTCTATCCCAGAAAACATTTAAGCATGTACTTAAGTCCTATAACTTAAGCACAAACTTAAAGGTAATCACATGCTTCAGTGGTTCACTTAATCTGGGCCAATAAGTTTGTGGGTCTCAAATAAGAGTGTAAGTACATAAGAATGGCCATATTGGGTCAGACCAATGGTCCATGTAGCCCAGTATCCTGTCTTCTGACAGTGGCCAATGCTAGATGCTTCAGAGGGAATGAACAGAACAAAGCAATCAGAGGATAGGGTCACATCCTTGACCATCTTAGCTAATAGACATTGATGGACTTGTTCTCCATGAATTTATCTAATTCTTTATGGAATACAGGTATAGTTTTGGTCTTCACAACATTCCCCAGCAATGAATTCCACAGATTAACTGTATGTTGTGTGAAGAAGTACTTCCTTTTGTTTTAAACCTGCTGCCTATTAATTTCATTGGGTGACCCCTGGTTCCTGTGTCATGTGAAAGGCTAAATAACACTTCCTAATTCACTTTCTCCACACCGTTCATGATTTTATCATATCCCCACTTAGTCATCTCTTTTCCATGATGAATAGTCCCTATCTTTTTAATCTCTCCTCATATGAAAGCTGTTCCATACCCGTAATCATTTTTGTTGCCCTTCTCTGTACCTTTTCCATTTCTAATATATCATTTTTGTACACAGTATTCAAGGTGTGGGTGTACCATGGATTTATATAGTGGTATTATGATATTTTCTGTCTTATTATCCTAATGGTTCCTAACATTCTGTAACCCTGCTCTAAACTAATGAAGGGAAATGCCTTTATCCCATCATCTGAAATCTAAACAATAGGTAGACCATGTGCCATAATAATAAAAAATAATGTGATTTCAGTACAAGGAAAAAGTTTCAACATATACAATCAGTAAGCATGGAAAATTCATGGAGTAGTATTCCTTTAACATCTTCATAGACATGAGTTTTGAGACATCACTTTTAAAAAAAAAAATTATCTTTTGGCAAGACACAATGGTACAAGAAAGACCCACATTTTATCTTATACCCTAGCTTGCATAGGGATCCCCTAGCATGGACCCTGTTCCTCTGCAGAGCCCCACTGATTATAGTGAGACTTTGCATGAGTACACAGATTCATACTTGCAGCTCCTAATGCAACCTCAAGGCCTACTAGAATGTTGTAATTATATGAAAACAATTAATTTCCAGACTTTCAATAGCTAATCCTCCACTAAAAGCCTTACCTCTGTTCCAGGACACCTGAGCTGATCCCCTCTTCACTCTGGCCAAATCCCCTCTCCTTCCCTGACATAGCACTCGCTACAAGTCTCCTGAAGCCCCAAGGAAATGATCACTCCTTAAGGAATTTTTAAAACTTGCGATTAACCATTTGCCTAGAGGTCAGTGCTTTCTTAGTCAAAAAGCATGTTCTCTGCAGATTTGCAGTTGGTCAGAATGAACATAATATTTAATAGTAATACCAATTTGTTTTGTGGCCAATACAATTGTTAATATGACTGGTCTAAGAGGGTCTGGGATTTTTTTTTTTAAATACTTGGTGTCCAGAAACCCTACTGATGTGTACATTGGAAATACTATACTCAGGCCATGTCTACACTACAGGTGCTACATTGATATGCCGTGTAGATGCTTCCTACAGTGATGGAAGGGGTAGATAATCCACCTTCTTAAGCAGCAGTAGCTTGGTTGGCAGAAGCAATTTCCATTGAACTAGCCATATTTACTCCTGAGGGTTAGATTGGCATAACTATGGTGCTCAGGGCTATGAAAAACTCACACCCCTGAATACCAGAGCTATGTTGACCTAACTTTTAAGTGTAGATCAGGCCTTGGTCTAGAAAAATGTATTTTAAAAGTAATATGCTTTGATAGTTCAAACAATCTAAGGATCCTGTTCTCTCTTATTATCATGTTGCAAACTTAGGATAACAACCTATTACATGTAAGACTTGATTAGTGATTTTATCGTATTCTGGCAGGCCTTGATCTCCCAACTGAAAATTATTACTATGGATCATTTCTCAGGAAATTATAGTCTTTCAGTTTTAACCAAGGATGTTTTCAGGACTAGGCATATTCTACATGTTTTCATAAGTTAATAAAATGTGGTTTGTTGGGCTTTTTAAAAACTTGCAGTCAGATAAAAGCTCAAAGGTCTGTTTTTTTCCTCATGAAAGTTTATGGAATTAATGTAGATTCCAGTGTGCACTGAAACTGATAAGCTGATCTGAACTGAGCCACTGTAAGAAAGCTCTTTTAAGCAGTTATAAGAAAGCATTTAATGAAAAATGAAAACAGTAATTGGCACATCCTCAATATATAAGATACCTCCCATAACTGCAATTGGACCTCTTTGACACTAGTCAACTCCTATTTTCTTTGCCATGTAAAAATAGTCATTTTCCCCCAAACCAAAAGGATGGCAGAAATTGTGGCTGTATGGTGGCTGTAAGAGTTGTCATCTGTGTATAACAAACCATCACTATGTGTACATAAAGTCCCATCACAGTTGAAAATCCGGAGTTTGATCCTTCTGACAGCCTTGGTGTCTGTGTGTATATGCAACCAAGTTTAGGACAAAATGATGCTTCTAATGGACTTGAATTCCTGTGGACCTCTAACTGACAACAAGATTCCTTAACAGGGGAGCATGAAAAAAATGGCTTACTGTGTGACTGTAACTCCTGCTAGTGGGTGGTCCCTTTAACTATACAATTAGCTACTTTCTCAAAGCTAGACAAATTTTCCTGTAGCTCAAGTAGCAAAGGCCTGTGTTTTGGTGCTAAAGGTCCTGGTTCAATCCTCCCTGACAACCAGGGTGTCTATATGTATGCGGCTACAATTCATTATATGCCCATTTAACCGATTGTGCTATTTTATAAGTGTCTGCACCGGGCAGCGAAATTGAGAGTAAGTAACATAACTGAGGATAAGCTATATTAATATTAGTTATGCAACTTTGCTGTTGATACATTAGCAGATGGAAAATCCTTTTTTTTTTTTCTGTGCTAAGAGCCTGTTCTAGTTATATTTCTTGGATTTTCCATATACCTAAACTGTCCACACAGCATGCCTTACCTATGTGCTTAATTATATTTTAGGTACTATCAAAGTGAATCTTGTGAAGATCCCATCAACTGCTTCCAGTCCTCGGGATACTGCTCTAGCAGCTGTTATATGCAGTGCACTGGCCACAGTGCTCTTAGCTCTTCTCATCCTCTGTGTTATTTACTGTAAGAGACAGTTTATGGAGAAGAAGCAAAGCTGTGAGTTTCCAACTATTTATTTGTTTGTTTGTTTGTTTGTTTGTTTGTTTTAAGAGTAACAAGATTGTGCAGTACAACAGATCCCTTTGCAGGGTCAAGCCTTTGGCAATATGGTGTGAATGTAAGCCTGTTTAAAATAGTACAAAATGTACAATGAGAGACTTGTCGCTTTAAAATTTCAGTACTAATATTACTATACTATTGAAGAAAAAATCCCAAGTTTGTCACTAAGGATTTATCCATATTTATAGACATATTCAAGATGAATGAAATGCCTTAATCAGCTATGTTTTTAATTAATAATTTTGTCAACATTTCATCCATATTTTCAGATTGCTTAAAATTAACATTAAAATGAGAGCAAACTTAAAGCATGATATTTTGCCCTCATTTTAAAAATATCTTTAATTAAGATAAAAATGACTTTAAATGATTCTTAGATGTATAAAGAGGAAATATCAGGTAGGAGTAGGGAGATATTACCTCTGTATATGGTATTGGTGAGGCCACTCATTGAAAAATTGGAGAAGGTTCATAGAAGAGCTGTCAGAATTATTTGAGGGCTGATCTTATAATGAGTTTTAAGGAGTTCAATCTGTTAAACTTACTGTAGTGAAATTTAAAAGGTGACTTCACCATGGTCCATAAGTAACTACATTGGGTAGAGATTGCTTATAGTAGAGGGCTCTGTAATCTAGCAAATAAAGACAAAATAAATATCCAGTGGCTGAAGCTAAAAATATTCAAATGGAAAATACTGCATACATTTTTACTAGTAGAGGTAATTAACCATTGGAAGATCTTACTAAGGAAAGTGATGTATTCTTAATCACTTGAAGTCTTTAAATCAAGATCAGATGTCTTTCTAGAAGAGATTCTAGTTGAACCACAATTTCTTGGGCTCAGTGCAAGAATACAATGGCCTGTGTTATGCAAGAGATCAGACCACATGATCATAAGATGCCCTTCTGGTCTAAAATCTATGAAACTAGAAATGTGAACATTTTGTGAACTATAATGTGCAAATACTCCATAAGTATAAAAAATTGTGAACAAAAACAAATAGAGCATACTGATACATTTTCTCTTCAATTTTACTCAAAGGGTCTGTGAGATCACAGGATATTCATTACAATGGTTCTGAACTGTCGTGTTTTGATAGACCCCGGCTTAATGAATATGCTCACAGAACATGTTGTCAGTGTCAACGAGCTGCATCACAGACATGTGGTAAGTTAGGTCTCCATAAGGCCTTATGGAAATGAGAAGTCTAAACATCAGGAACACATGGAATGCTGAGCTTTCATCTAGCAGTTGAGTTGCTTTGGTTGGTTTCCTAGTTATAGTAGGACATTATAAGTCTTTCTTAAGGTTAGGATTGATTGTAAGTGTTAAAAGAAAGTGGCCTTCTCATTATAGGCCTAGAATTTTCCAGAAGCTGTTGAGGTAGGTTTTGTTTTATTGTTTTGGGTCAGTTGATCCTTCATGTAAATAATCTGCCAGTTCAGACATGTGAGAGACAAGGTGGGTGAGGTAATATCTTTTATTGGACCAACTTCTGTTGGTGAAATAAACAAGCTTTCAAGCTTACACAGAACTCTTCTGCAGGTCTGTTTAGACATGTTTGTTTCCTGTTGCTCCTAAAAAGTACTGTTAGCTCAGGCTTTGAGATTTAAATTGATGTGTGTGATCAGTCAGCCTGAACTTCAGCATTTTCACAGTGAACCTAATCCCAAGGTTACATTAAGAATATGTCTACACTGCAGTAAGACACCCACAGCTGGCCCATGCCAGCTGACTAGGGCTCACAGGACTTTGGGCTGCACACTGAGCTCTGGGACCCTCCCATCTCACATGAGCCTGAATGTCTACATTGCAGTTAAACAGCCCCTTAGCCCAATACCCATGGGCCAGCTGCGGGATCTTAATTATAGTGTAAACCTACGCTAGGAGGCTTGAACATTCAAAGTTATTCAAATGTGGTAAACTAATATCAGTATAGACACAGTTAAAATCATCACATGGTACTGATAGGTTATATCATCTAACACCATACTAAAAGATCTGTTTTTCTATGTACATTTGTAATTACCATTATAGTGTCAGCATAATAATTTCCTCTCTTATCCCCTGTTTCTTGTGGCTCAGAGTTTACTAAAACTTTCCATTTTAGACTGAAATTTTACAGACATTGGTCTCTGCCCAAGGATGAATGTGTAAAAGAAAGAAAGAAAGAGCACACAGTTCAAGGATTGCTTCAGAAGGATAGTAATTTATTGCTGGCCTGTACTAATATTAAATTGCTACTCACAGCATGGCAGTTCAGTGCCCTGCCTCTTTACTGCATGAGTAACCTTAACTGTGGCCCATTGTGTGTATGTTGAAGTAACAAGCCTTGTGGATGGGGGGAAGTGGTAGGTAGATGTGGTATATCTTGACTTTAGTAAGGCTTTTGATACTGTCTCATGTGACCTTCTCATAAAAAAAACTAAAATGGAGTTGCCATATGATGTGTGCATAACTGGTTGGAAAACCATTCTCAGAGAGTAATTATCAGTGATTCACAGTCAAGCTGGAAGGGCATATCAAATTGGGTCCTGCAGAGATCAGTTCTGGGTCTGGTTCTGTTCAATATCTTCATCGATGAATTAGATAATGGAATAGAGAGTACACTTATAAAGTTTGTGGATGATACCAAGCTGAGAGGGACTGCACATGCTTTGGAGGACAGGATTAAAATCCAAAATGATCTGGACAAAATGGAGAAATGGTCTCCAGTAAATAGGATGAAATTCAATAAGAACAAATGCAAAGTACTCCACTTAGAAAGGAACAATCACTTGCACAGATACAAAATGGGAAATGACTGCCTAGGAAGGAGTATTATGGAAAGGGATCTTGGGGGTCATAGTGGATCACAAGCTAAATATGTGTCAACAGTGTAACACAGTTGCAAAAAAAGCAAACATCATTCTGGGATGTATTGGCAGTAGTGCTGTAAGCAAGACACGAGAAGTAATTCTTCTGTTCTACTCTGCGCTGATTAGGCCTCAACTGAAGTATTGTGTCCAGTTCTGGGTGCCACATTTCAGGGAAGATGTGGACAAATTGGAGAAAGTCCAGAGAAGAGCAACAAAAAATGATTAAAGGCCTAGAAAACATGACCTCTGAGGGAAAATTGAAAAAATTGGGTTTGTTTAGTCTGGAAAAGAAAAGACTTAGAGGGGACATGATAGCAGTTTTCAAGTACATAAAAGGTTATTACAAGGAGGATAGAGAAAAATTGTTCTTCTTAACCTCTGAGGCTACGACAAGAAGCAATGGGCTTAAATTGCAGTGAGGGTTGTTTAGGTTGGACATTAGGAAAAACTTCCTAATTGTCAGGGTGGTTAAGCACTGAAGTAAATTGCCTAGGGAGGTTGTGGAATCTCCATCACTGAAGATTTTTAAGAGCAGGTTGGACAAACACCTGTCAGGGATGGTCTAGATAATACTTAGTCCTGCCATGAGTTCAAGGACTGGACTAGATGACCTCTCGAGGTCCCTTCCAGTCCTATGATTCTGTGCAATGCAACAGTCTTTAATGATTTTGTGCAGTTTCCCAAAGGATAGGCACAAAAGATTAGCTGAGAGTGCATGGGCAGTCCTATAATTTTTCTCCAGAGACTCATTTTTTTCTTAAATGAAAGCGAAGTCTCTCAGTTATTGTTATTGTTAATATTATTGTTGTGGAGAAAACCCTCAAAATAAAACCTAAAACAATAGCTATGAGGAAAGCACTGCCCATTCTTTTCAAGAGGCACTAACTCAGATGCCAGTGATGACAGTTGAAATGTCAGCGTTTGTTAGCTATTTTATTCTTCATTAAAACATGTAAGAAAGGAGAGGAAGTATCATATTATGAAGAACTAAAGTAGTGGTAGGTCGAGGCCCTTACTAACACACCTTGGGACTGAAAGAGGGCACAAATTCTTTCGTTTTCCTGAAGGGGAGGTTCAGCTTTTAAAAGATTGGGTAACACTGGTTTTAAAGGAATAATAAAAGAAGAACATTTTTACAATGACATCTCACATCTTCATGAATTAATTTATGTAAAATTGGGAAAAAATGATAAGTTTACAAGAATACAGACTTTAAACTTATGGCCCTGTTGTGAATTAATTGAGGACATGCTTTACCTCTATTAAAATAAAGTTTTCTTCTGTAGGCCCAGTTCATTTGATTCCATCACTGTGCTGTGACGAGACCTGCAGCATGGAGCACAGCAGTCACAGCTGCACTTTCCACTCTCACACTACACTTTATGAAAGGTAACAGTTTTTTTTAGAGTGTATCGAGTATTAACTATTTTGCACGTTAGACAAATTAATATTTATACAGGCTACACAAGTTCCAGTGGAGCTTAATGAAAAACTTTGAACTGTTGGCAATCCTGTTTGCCAGATTCATGAAAAAATCATGTTATGGTGAAACAAATTCTGCATTTTCACCCAGAAAAAAAACTATACAAGATCCAAGCCTTAAGTTTGGACACTAGTAAAATAAAATCTAGGAGAGCGTCCTAATTTCCTCCACAGATGGATTTTCTTCCCCTCTCCCAATCCGCCTTTAGCCTTTTGGTGACCCTCTATTCCCCAATGGGCCAGCAGGATGTTGTGTAATCTCATTCCGGCCTCTGGTTTGCCTGGAATAGTTACTACAGTGAACCAGAATTCTGGAAGCCAGTGGTATGGCTTGTAATCTCCATGAACTCAGTTTATATTTTTTTGGTTCAGAAACTTTAAATTGCTCTCGGAATTAGCTGATCTGTTCTAGTTCTTTTGAGATTACTATGAGATTTTGTTTAATCATTTATGTACAAATGCCCAGTACTGGATTAATGTAATGTTGATGAGTCCCATAGTACTAACTATTCATCTACTCCTAGTCAACTTTGCATCTGGCCAAATATAAATATAGAAGTGGTACAGTTATTTATGCATCACAAATCCAATCACAGTGAGGAAAAATAGAAAGCTTTTGATGTCATCTGATATTTCCTAACAGTAGATTTTAACACTGAACATTTTCTAACCAGAATTGTTTTCTATATGAGGTTTTAACTGGCCTTTAGCTGTTTTGTTCCTGTGGTCAAATGTGACTAAAAATTTAGAGGTGGTTTTAAATAGCTGCCCTTGATACAATATGGCTTAGTAGTCTAAGCATCAAATTTAAAACATGTAGGCATTCTGCAGCTACATGTTCAAGTGCCAGGTTGACTCAGCCCCTTTATCCTTCCATTGCTGACAAATTGAGTTCCATGCAGTTTGTGTGGGGTCTTTGGTTAAGACTTTAAAAATAGAAGTCCGGTCTACTCTCTCAGGATATGAAAGATCCCTTGGTGGTTTCCATAAGAGTAGGGGTTTGCCCCAATTTCTTTTCCCAGAAAAGTCTCTTTCCTTCAACTACATTGCAAAAAGAAAAATTGTGGCACAGAGTCTCAGAGTCAGCTGACTCAGGCTCACGGAGCTCATGCTACAGGGCTAATAAAAGCTGTGTAGACATTCCTGCTTGAGCTGGAGTCTGGGATCTGAAACCTACAGCCTTGCCTGAGCAGGAACGTCTACACGGCATTTTTCAGTCCTGTAATGCGTGTCCCACAAACTTGAGTCAGTTGACCTGGGTTCTGAGAGTATGTCTACACTGTAATTAAAAACCCTCAATTGGCCTGTGTCAACTGACTTGGGCTTGTGGGGCTTGGGTTAAGGGCCTGTTTAATTGCAGTATAGGCATTCAGGCTTGGGCTGGAGCCTGGGCTCTAGGCCCTGTGAGATGGGAGGGTCACAGAGCTCAGGCTGCAGCCTGAGCCCAAATGTCTGAATGGCAATTAAACTGCCCCTTAGCCTGAGCCCCATTAATCCAAGTCAGTTGGCATGGGCCAGCTGTGGGTTTTTAATTACAGTGTAGACATACCCTGAGACTCATTGCCATGTTTTGTTTTGTTTTCAGTTTAGACGTACCCTTAGATACCACAGTAATAGTCATCTTCAAAATACCTGACCTAGATTGTGACTTACCTGAAAACTGCTTCCAATTTCTTTTTCTTTGTGTAAGATGGAAGTAGTCCCTCTAAAAATAAAAATAACCTATCAGTGCTCTCTAATATTATGTATATTGAATGCAGAAACAGAAATTAGAGCAAAACTGTTCTTATTAGTCATATCAGATACTATTTTGAAGGCTGGTTTTAAGGGATGAAGAAGTCTAAAGAAGACAGTTACTGAGGAGTACAAATGAGTGTGAGGAACCATCAGCACATTCTCTCTACCTTTCAAAGTGTTCCCAATGCCCCTGCTGTCTTCAGATTTGAGGAGTAGGCCAACAGACCTCTGCCAGAGGATCTCTCCTCCAGCAGAACATGGCTACCTCCAGAGTATTGGCATAACAAGGAATACCAGTGTTGGAAGGGACCTCAGGAGGTCATCTAAACCAATGCCCTGCTCAAAGCAGGACCAATTACCGGACAGATTTTTGCCCCAGATCCCTAAATGGTCCCTACAAGGATTGAACTCACAACCCTGGGTTTAGCAGGCCAGTGCTCAAACCACTGAGCTATCTTTCCCCCATGTTTAATTTTCTTAATGTAACACTTATTAGTGTCATAGTCTTTGGAAAACTTTTTCAAACTTGTTTCTTTTCTCTTTGCAGGACTTTAAATTCAGTTGGAGAAATGATTCCTGCATTCCTCGGTTCTCTTTCACACTCTGCCTGTGGAGACCTTTCAGATGCTTGGCCTCTTATGCAAAACCCTGCTTGTTGCGACAGCATCTCTTTCTGTGAATCTTATCCAGAACTGACTGGAGGAGATATCACTTCCTTCAATCCAGAGACTGAAAACACGGCCAATATAGATTCAGATAATGACCAGGATCTAAGTGATGTACTTATTTCAGCTAAGTCTGCTGGAAGCTTTGCAGAATCCACTGAACTTTCCAAACAGAGCATATGTGTGGATGCTTCATTAGTTCAGAATTCATCAGCTGCTAAAAACCTGCCAATGTCAGAGTGTGATGAAACAGTTAATCATCCCACAGACTGATAATAAGGTAAGATAGAATATCTGTAAAAAAAAAATTAAGAAAACCTGTTTGTTGTTAGAATGGTACATTCTGAGGGAGACCAAGATAAGAATGTATAAGTCCTCCAGCCACATTGAGACAAATATAAATAGAAGAATTGGTGGAGTAATTTATATTATATAATTGCAAAATCTTCAAAAATTTAAATGCATTATGTGAATTTTAAAAGTATGGTATTTTCCCCATACTACAATGTAACAATAGCTTGAATCAGAATGGAGGGTTTGAGCCTTTGTATACAGCATGAACAAGTTCCACTGACAGTTTTCAGTATTGTGAAAATTTAAGTGCAAAAACTAGTTTAATAATTATATGGTGGAACTCATAGGAAGCCCCTGCTTATGAAATAAGAATTGCAGACATGTCGTTGTTCATCTGTATGAAAGGCTACACAAACTCTTCTCTATGAAGCCACTACAGCATAAAGAAGAAACAAAGATATAAGAGATCATCAAACTTCTTTTTATGCCAGTCACATCTCCCTGTTGACAAATAAAATGTTTAACCAATTTAATTTAATCTGCATCTTTTAATATTGTGTTATGTACAGAGTAAACAAGGTCAAAATGAAGGGAGGGGAGAAACCATTGTCTCTGCTAGAGCATTGTAAGGATCACAAAAGTTCACAGTACCACTGGATGGGCATTTTTCTTTTAGAATACTTTTGTGCCCTGTATCTGAAAAGTAGCAATTTTATGGCATTTGGAGCATAAAGTACCTAATCCTACTCTTACTTTTAAAAATTGCATGTCACTTATAAAATGATTCTCTTTAATCCTCTTCCCTTCAATCTGAACACTTATTTGTTCTGTTTCTTGAATGAAAAATAAAAGGGGTTTAGGAATTAACAAGAATGTGAATATTTTGGAAATGTACAGAACAAATCCTGCCAAAGTCTGTTTAACTGTTTTTTAAACCTTTTGTAAATCAGAGCCTATGTCTCAGAAATTTAGATTTAAGTATAATTTTAAACATGTACTGAAGCTGGACAGAATTATAGAAAATTGGTAAGGGAAGCAAAGAGAAACAAAGAGGACTCTTTGGCCAGCAGAGTTAAGGACAATAAGGAGTTTTTTAAATGTATTAGGAACTAAAAGAATCCTGACAATGGTTGATTTCATAGAATATCAGGATTGGAAGGGAACTCAGGAGGTCATCTAGTCCAACCCCCTGCTCAAAGCAGGACCAATCCCCAAACAGATTTTAGCCCCAGATCCCTAAATGATGCCCTCAAGGATTGAACTCACAATGCTGGGTTTAGCAGGCCATTGCTCAAACCACTGTATTGGTCCATTACTAGATGGAAATGGTAGAATTGTCAATAATCATGCAAAAACGGCAGAACTGTTCAATAAATATTTCTGTTCTGTGTTTGTGGAAAAAACAGATTACATAGTCTCATCATATGATGATGCTAACACTCTTTCCATTGCACGAGTATCTCTGAAGGATGTTAAACAGAAGCTACTAAAGTCAGACATTTTTAAATCAGCAGGTCCAGAAAACTGCCATCTGAGAGTTTTGAAAGAGCTGACTTAGGAGCTTGCTGTACCATTAATGTTGATTTTCAATAAATCTGGGAGCACTGGGGAAGTTCCAGAAGACTGGAGAAAAGCTAATGTTGTGCCAGTGTTTAAAAAGGGTCAGTGGGATGACCAGGATAATTATAGCCTGTCAACCTGACATAGATCCTGGGCAGAATAATGGAGCAGCTGATTCAGAACTCAATTACCCCCCTTTTTTGTTAATGTAATTAATGCAAATCAATGGGTTTATAGAAAATAGATCCTGTCAAACTGACTTGATATATTTTTTTATGACATTACAAGTTTGGTTGAAAAAGTAATGGTGTTGATGTAATAAATTTAGACTTCTGTGAGATGTTTGACTTGGTACCACACAACATTTTGATTAAAAAACTAAAATGATATACAAGTAAAATGGCATACATTAAATGGATTAAAAACTGGCTACCTGATAGGTCTCAAAATCTAATTGTAAATGGTGAATCATCATTGAGTGGGTGTGTTTCCAGAGGGGTCCCGCAAGGATAGGTTCTTGACCCTACACTAGTGAATATTTTTATCAATGACCTGGAAAAAACATAAAACCATCAGTGACAAATTTGCAGATGACACAAAAATTGGGGGAGTAGTAAATAATGAAGAGGATATGTCACTGATACAGAGCAATCTGGATCACTTGGTAAACTGGGTGCAAACAAACAATATGCATTTTAATATGGTTAAATGTAATTTTATATATCTAGGAACAAAGAAAGTAGGCCATACTTACAGGATGGGGGACTCTGTCCTGGGAAACAGTGACTCTGAAAAAGATTTGGTTTTCATGGTGGATAATCAGCTGAACATGAGCTCCCATTGTGACACTGTGGCGAAAAGAGCTAATGTGATCCTGGGATGCATAAACAGGGGAATCTTGAGTATGACTAGAGAGGTTATTTTACCTATGTATTTAGCATAGGTGTGACTGCTGCTGGAATACTGTCCAGTTCTGGTGCCAACCCTTCAAGAATAATATCTAGGAATAACATTGTTTCCAATGTCCAAAAATGCTTGGCTTGTTTAGCCTAACCCAAAAAAGGCTGAGGGGAGACACGATAGCTCTATAAATACATCAGAGGAATAAATACCAGGGAGGGAGAGGAGTTGTTTAAGTTAAGCACCAATGTAGACACAAGAACAAATGGATATAAACTGAACATCAAGTTTAGGCTAGAAATTAGATAACAGTTTCTAACCATCAGAGGAGTAAAGTTCTGGAACAGCCTTCCAAGGGGAGCAATGGGGGCAAAAACCTGAGGTCCCTTCCCACTCTGATATTCTATGATTCTAGTCTATTTACACTGCATGTTCTTTGGGGGGGGACGGCCTTTTAGCATGTGTTTGAGCACTGAGCAAAATGGGGCTCCAATCTTAGTTGGGTCTCTAGGCACTATTGCAATGCAAATAAATGATAATTAGAATAAAATCATTTCAGATAAGAGTGATTTTTAACAGAGCTTGGAATTGTGTGAGTGTATGGTTAAATTTACAAGTGAATGTTTTTAGGACGCGTCAGTTTCTTGCCTTCTTTAGTGATTTGTTTTGTTTGTTGTTTTTACAGTAGGTGACTGTAAAACCAGCAATAAGTTTTTAACATTTTATTTTGTATAGAAGTACATACAGTTTTTATGTGATTTTGTGTAACCACTGTTGTGTCACGTTCTTTTAGGACGCCAAAAGGAGTTTTTCTGCCAGCACTAGAACTGAATGCTACCCTAATGCCTGTCTGTTAATGCTTGTGAATTAAACACAGCCTGGTCCTCAGTGTTACATGATTTCAGAAACAGCAGAAATAAATTAGCAGCATTTTGGACCTTTCAGGAAGTTGCATCTGAGCCATAGCAGCTGTAACTGAACCATCAAGGGGCAACTTGAGAGAAGACTGAGGTGGATTCATGATATTAAAAAAAAATTGCTGTAGTTCAATAGAAATTATTATGGGGAAGTTCTCTGGCTTGTGTTATACAGGAGGTCAGACCAGATCATCACTATGGTCCCTTTTGGCCTTCGAATCTGTTGTTGTTGTACTTTGCATCTCTTGTAAACAACAACCTTCTGTGCCTCAAAGGTGCTTGAAAAGCCTAAGAAGATTATGTAAATATAACAAAATGAATTAAATTAGTGTGTTTATACTGAACTGTTAAATATGGCTACAAATGACAGAAGATGTGCGACAGAAGTTTGCCAGTTACTCTGTTTGCAAAGTTAATCACGTATTAGGAAACTGCCCTGGCTAGATGTAATGTTAATTCACAATTTCTTCTGAGAATGAGTAAAAAAAAATTAACACTTCTATTTATGTGATGATCATCTATTGATAAAAATGACGCTTTTATTATGTATTACACTTTAGCCATTAAGCTACTCTTGGGAACTAAGCAATTAGCATGTTACAATAATATGGGTTATTGAAGTGCCCTAAAAACATCACACTTCTTTTTAAACCAGGAGATTTGCCTTAATTTAGAGTTAGATTTATAAAAATCAGCCTCATAGATAGGGCTTTTTGTATTTGTTGTTTGGTATGTTCAATATGTGGAAGGGTCAGCATATTGGACTTGTTATATCACATACTTTTTAGATGTTGAAATATTTTTTGTAATAAATTGTCTTGTCAAATTACAGTAAACATACCATGAAAGTATTCATATAAGTGAGAGCTAAACTATTACTATAGTCGTGGATGAGTTTCAGGGGTCATATCATGGTGACCTAGTCCCTTTTCTTCTACTGGTTCATTTTTAAAATTTCATCCAAGCCACTATCCTCTCCTCATTTTAATATCTTTTAAAAATTCACTTCTTCCAAAAAGCATGTTCACAATAATTATTTAAACATATACCTTAATTGAACCGTCAAGTTATGCACATGACTAAATTGAGTTAAACATATCATCTTACTGGTGTAACTTCTGTTGTTCCTCTCCCTGAAATACTTTGCATCTTACGTTAGGGTTTGAACTGCACACACTTTCAACCAGGTACTGTGCTTACTACCAGTAGTCCCCGTGAACTGAACTAAGAACTACATTCAGCAGGATTGAGCTGTGAGATTTTTGAACTCTTCTTATAAGTGTACTGTAAACCACCGAGTGTGGTCTTGGCACAATAAAAGTAATCAGCAAAATGCTGTAGATTTGCCATAAATGTTCCCTCTTGCTGCAAGTGGATTTATCAGTATCTACACTGTCATGCAAAGTTTGGACTGGCAAAAGAATAATTATATGCAGTGTTGAATGCCAAAGCAACAAGATGCTTTGGCAAAAGACAATGGGACTACTTGTGTGAGTAAGAGCTACTCATCATGAGTAAGAGTTCCAGAAGATGGCGTATGGGTTACTGATGAAATCATTTGTAAGAATATTTATACAGTAAATGCTACTATATGATCACTGACTTACTGACTACATACACAGTTGTGCCTGCAGTACAATTGTTAATCTACAAATTTGCTAAAGATTTATTCAGATCAGAAAACTGTGGTTCAAAATTCCTTTTGTTACTTTCATACATAAGAGAAAATCAAAATATTACTTTCTACTATTTACCGCATGAACATACATTTGTTTTTGTATATATTGTGTAAAGAGAAAAATCCAAACTGCATTTCATTATATTGCAAAATATTGTTAGAATAGGTGTGGAGATTAAAATGTTTGCCATCAGGAATTCCTCTTAAAATGGTACTGAAACTTTGCCAGACTCTTTCACCAGTAAGTATGTTTCCCATTGGAATTTACACTTTGATCACTTTTGTCCAGCAGCTATATACAAAGTTCCTCTAATAGAGAGACCTATAGTTTAACAGCAAATTGTAAAAAAAAAAAAATCAAAACAAAAATAAACCAACACCCCCACCAAAACACTGCCGAATAAGTCTCTTTAAATATATATGTATATTGTGTATATAGATTTTCTTAATTTAACCAAATTGGTCTTGTTTATATTGTATATGCAAGCAACGTATATGCCAATAGAAAACAAATACCAACACATTTAGACAGTGTGCCTAACATATAGTTTTTCAGTCCTGTTTTACATATTGGACTTTTTAAAAAAAATCTGTAAATTATAATCTTATGTATATTGTTTTGTAATACTTTTTCTATTTGTGAATAAACTGTTACATGAATTGTTCTTCATTTGTTGATTTCAACCAGTGAATATTACTCATTACTATAATGATGGACCATATCAGGCCATAATCTTTTAAACAGATTTCCCCATTGCTTTTAGTAGAGTGCTGCTTTAAAAAATGGCATAATCTGGCCCAATATTATTTTGAGGTACATGAATTATTAGTTCTCCAAGTTGTGGAAGCTTGAAGATATCACCCATTGAAGGCATGATGCTTCAAATTGGGTATTGGTCCCAAGTGGAGAGAGAATCATTTGGTGAGCTCAACAGATTGCTTTTGTAGTGTAATCTGATTAAAATTAAATCCAAATACTTCATAGAGTTGGCTGTGATAATTAAGGGAATCCCAACACATTTACATGAGGGTTAGGGACTGTTCTGGAAAGTAGTGACTCAGAAAAGGACTTAGAGGTCATGTTAGATAACCAACTGAACATGAGCTTGCAGGTGTGATGCTCTTGCCAATTTATCAGCATCCTTATAGTAGAGTCAAGAGTTGGGATATTGGGAAGTCCAGCGAGAGATTTTGACCCATAACCAAGCTCAAAACTGAAACTTATTTTTAAACTTAAATAAAGCATGCTGTGGGGAGAGCTTATAAGCTTCAAAAGCCTAATTATTAGAGCCAGGGCTGGCTCTAGCGTTTTTTGCCGCCCCAAGCAGGAAAAAAAAAATAGCCGCGATCGCAAGCTGCAGCAGCTCTACCACCGCTTCATTCTACGGCGGCAATTTGGCGGCAGGTCCTTCGCTCCGAGAGGGAGTGACGGCCCCGCCGCCAAACGGCCGGACGGGCCGCCCCCCTCATTGGCCACCCCAGGCACCTGCTTGCTATGCTGGTGCCTGGAGCCGGCCCTGATTAGAGGTAAAGTAGAGCCAGCCTGCTTGTATTGGCGGGTCCATCTAGAGTTGCCAATATCTAAAGTTGTTTTCAATGGCTAAATCTCCAAATAATTTGGGAGTGGCTATGTTCCCCACCCTCGGGGGTGATTTGTTAATTCTGGTCAATTTAATTTAGTCCCGTCTCATTTACTGCAGTTATTTTCTCCAGTCACTTAACTGTACTCCAGTGCAGCCAACAAAATTCCAAGTGCTCATCAGAGCCATGCCATCCCTTTCAGCCAGTTGTCTATGAAAGCTGCAAACGAAATGCATTAGCATTTACAAACATGCATGTGCATACATACAAACCACCATCCTGAAAGGTGTGCGCTTACTTGCATTTTTGTCTTTTATTCCTTTTCCCCCCTCATTTTTCTAGTTGTCTTTATTATTTGTCTGTCTTTCTCTTACCCTGAATTTCCGTTTCTTTCTTTGAAAAGCAGTGGCTCCTTTCTTCAGTCCTTCCCCTTCCTCATTCTGTTATCCGACCCCTTCCTTTGCTTTATCCAGTGTGTGTTCCCTTATTCCATGTAGGATGCACAGGGCCAATCAGAGGGTGGGCCAGGAGGGCCATTTGGCCTGGGCCTCAAGCTCAAAGGAGGCCCAAATTTAGACACTTGTTAATTTTTTGGCATTTGATAAGATTTGCAACTTGTTTTTATGTGCATCCCTATCGGACTGGAAAAGCATTTGTTAACTAAAAAAATATTCAAATTATATCTCACTCTTTTTTTGGTGCCTTATTTTCTTTTCGGGTGTCCTCATTTTTAATTTGTATTATGGCTAGGGGTCTCAAAAGCTTGAAGTGGCTCAGGCCTCTCTGGATCTCTAAGAGGGCCTGAGGATGCAGTTTCTGAATATGCCCCCTCTGCATCATGATGTGCCACTGCAGTCCCCTGTCTGAGTTTTGGGAATACATCTACTCACACCCAACATCTTCAAAACAATAGACCCTCTACTGTGGGTCTAATTTACTGCACAGACGCCATCTCCCAAAAAAAAGAGCCCCTCCCTCCCATTTGCCTCCCCCCGTTAGGACTGTACAGTCCTCCTTTTTGGGACTGTGATTCAAGTTCTGACTTTCCCAGTCTACAAACTCTTCCTTTACAGTCAGGGTTCACACAGCCCTTCCTTCTCCGGGCTGGGTGATTCAAGTCATGTCCACCCCAATCTACAGCTCTCCCATTAAGTTCGAGGGTTTCACAGCCCTTCTGGGGTCTGTGACTTGGCTGAGTTCTTCCTCTAAGAAGCCGCTCCATAACTGGGCCTGGAGTTTTCTTCTTAATTTACCCATCCAATCATCTGTTTTCATTGACGCTTCCTGGGTGGGACTAATAACCAAAAACTGCTGTCTGGACTGTGAGGGAGACGGGAGCCTTACCCGTCCTGTCTACAAGGTTCCTGGTCTTGGGCCCTTAACAGAACAATAGCCTGGGTTTTCCTAACCCTTACCCCTCCCAGACACTAACTATTCCTTGGACCATCTTTCTTTCAGCCAACGTCCATTCTGCGTATTCCCTTGGCCTTCATTCACCTTCTGTGGACACGTGAAGCAAGGTAACTGGCCTCCCAGACTGCCTCCTCTGGCTCTAAGAGGCCAGTACCCTGTTACACTCCTCTTGGTCTGGCCTGTCTTTTTGGCTCTTTACATTTGGCTCTTTACATTCTCATTTCTCTGCCCCTTTTTGTTGTCCCTGTATTCAGTCCTCTCCCTAACTCAGGGCTGCAATCGCCTCCCCCCCCAATATCTATTCCTGAGTCCTCCATCACCACTAACAAAATAAAAGGGAGGAGACCTCATCTTGCCCTTTTCTCCCTCCTGGATACAGTTGATGCTGCTAATGGTGATCTGGACACTAGGTTCCTGGCTACATTTGCCATCCACACAGTTATGATTTTTTCCCCAATCTGAAAATCTTCACTGGGTCTTCTTTGAGTGCTGGTCCCTATGTGTATTCCACATGTAGGTGTGCATGCGCCCATGTGCCTGAGTCTGGAAATGCTGCAAAGCCATAGCCATTGACCAGCACATGCACAGTCACCTCCTTTGTGCTCCTGACAGTGGGTATAAGAGGCAGTGCAGGGCGATGCCTGACCAATTCCTTCTCACTGCTTCAAGGCCTGAGTCAAAAACAACAAGGAGTCTGGTGGCACCTTAAAGACTAACAGATTTATTTGGGCATAAGCTTTCGTGAGTAAAAACCTCACTTCTTCGGATGCATTCACTCTATGCATCCGAAGAAGTGAGGTTTTTACTCACGAAAGCTTATGCCCAAATAAATCTGTTAGTCTTTAAGGTGCCACAAGACTCCTTGTTGTTTTTGTAGATACAGACTAACACGGCTACCCCCTGATACTTAAGGCCTGAGTCAGAAGCATGTCCTCCTTCCCTCTGTGCATAACCTGTAAAGTAAAATCCTGGTAAACAGTTTTTATAGCTTAGGGTGGTAGTTATTTATATAGTATAGAAGTGTTCCCCTCCCCAACAATTGAGGGCCATGCTCCCTGCTGACGGGACTATGCCCCGGGGTGTGGGACTAGGCCCCGGGTCCTCTGAAGAACTGTGTCTCCTGCTTTGTTTCTTCTCCATCAGCAACAAGCATCAACAGTGCCTGTACTGTCTGGGTGAGGCACAGCTCACTGCAAAGTGCAGTCTTTCCAAATCCTTCCCACCCAGAATGCAAGAGGCCTCAGAGTTCTGATTGAAAAAGTTTCCTGATGGAGGCAGCTATGAGGCCCCGTTCTGACTCGGGCTGGGGAGATTCCCCCCTCCTTCCATACTTGTACATCTGCCTGAGCCAACCAGCAGTGCCCTCCAAGCATGTGCCTTGGCGCGGAACCTCAAACACCCAAGCCCAAGGACTCTTCCCACAGTGTCCCCATGAGTGTAAGGGACATGCACATGGGCATCAGGGCAGAACCCCACAGAGGACTGCCCAGAAGAAATGTATTCTTTCCCCAAGCCAATCCAGGTCAGCTAAGACATCCTGGATGGAACCAATGGAAAACCCCCAGAGTGGAGGGCAAGGCACACTAAAAGTGAGCTCCTCCAATGACTGCAGTACTGAAGCAGAGAGAGTGATGTTCACCAGCACCATCATGAGTGCAGGGCCGGGTTCATTGTCTTTACCGCCTCATTCACAAAGAGACTGTGTGAATATGGCTGAGACAGATGAGCCAAGTCCTTCGGGCATTTCTACTGGAACTCCCTGGACTCCAGCCATTTGTAGAGCTTTCTAATACCAGAGAATATATTCCTCCTGTACCTACGCTCTTTTGGGACAGCCTCACTCCAGAGGAGGACTCATTACTGATTGTGACAGTATGCAGGGTATAATCTGGACTGAGAAACAGCCCTTGTCCCCTCAGTTCTCCAACTTGAGGCTGCCTTTTGCTGTGAGAATAACCACTTCTAGGTGCCTCACACACAGCTTCCAGCATGTAAGTTACTCCCAGTTATGCGTGCCATAGCCAGCCACTCATGAATTACCCTGAAGAGTGACACCAACAAATTCCCAGTCCCAGACATCCCTCCAGAAATGTGCGTCTTGTCCTGCCCAGATCTCTGCTCCTGGGCAATACAAGCTCATATATAAAGTCTATCATTTTATTAATAGAAAATGATATGTACAAATCCTGTTATCTCAAATGGAGTTTCCCAAACACTTCAGTCCAAACACACCGGTTTAGATAAAACAAGTTTATTAACTATAAAAAATAGATTTTAAGTAATTACAAGTAAATAAGGCATAAAATTCAGAATTGGTTAAATGAAAGAAGAAGACAACTAATACTTAACTTAGCAAGCTAAATGAATTCAAAGCAACCCTCTCTCACCACATATTACAGCAGTCACTGGCTGAATTCCTTTCAGTCAGGATCCTCTCTCCCAGTCCAAAGCTGTTTCCTTTTTTCTTCTGGTGTTGTGGATGTCATGGGTAGAGAGAAAGGGAGGAATAAATTGGGGTGTCTCCTCATTCCTTTTATAGTGCTTTCTCTTCTTTAAGTATCATCTCCAGCAGAGGTTCAGGAGACAAAGTCTATGTGAATGGGAAGCCCCAGCTATTTCTTTGTCAAGCTGTAGATTTTTGCCCATATCCTCTTTCCTACCAAAGAATGGCCACTTAACCAGGTGATAGTCTGTTTGATTTTGTTGACACCTGGCTGAGGCATTGGCTAGCCTTTTGTCTCTGGGGAACTGGTTTATGACTCTTCCCCAGACTCAGAACATGTCTTTAGTAATATCATACAGCAGAATCCTATAACTTTACATTCAGTGTTGCCACGCATATTTTACCAGGACAGTATTGATCAGTAAATCATGAGTTTTCAAATGATACCTCACAAGGCATACTTTGTATGAAATTTATCTTAGTCTTGTAAAAAGGGGTGATCATGGGGTACAGGCTGTCATACCAATGTCTCCAAGAAATGCCATCACAACTCATCGGGAAGCAGCACCCTGGTACTGATGACCTCGCCACTACTGATGGGACTGTCCTTGGAATTGGAGGAGTCAGAGGACAGAGCAGCACCAGTATCTCTATGAAGCCACAGAAGCCCCAACAGACAACCAAGACGCTACACTTACTGTACCTACACATATGACCATCCTGCCCCCAGGGACTGTTAACATCGATTCCCATGGGGCCCACTGTAACCAGTGGATACCTCCTTGTGGCCTTATTGGGGCCCTTGGGACCCCTCTGAGGAGTCCTACTGCTCCTCCCCCTCTCATCAGCTGGAACCATTGGTGTACAAGGAGGAAGAGCTGGAACCGGTTCTGCTGGTATCAATTGCTCCGATAGGGGCTTCCTCATCAACTCCAGATGACGCCGTTACTTCTTCATCACCTTCTCCACCAGATGATTACCGTCAGTACCGGAAGCTGTTACAAAGGGTCACTAATGATCTATGAATCCCATTAGAGGAGATCCAGGACCCTCAACACCAGCTCTTGGACATTTTGTAACCGCTAAGATGAAGCAGGGTGGCCCTCCCAATTAAAAAGGCCATATTAGAACCAGACAGAGTGGTTTGGCACACACCAGCATCTTGTGCCCCTACACCAAAAAGAGCTGAAAGACATTATTTTGTTCCTGCCAAAGGAACTAATTTTTTGTTTTCCCATTCTGCCCCTAGCTTGTGGATGGTATAGACAACTATGGAAAGAGCTTGGTAGCACTACCAGAAATCTACCCAAACAAATAAGGGCTCAAAGATACTGGACCTCCTGGGTAGGAAGGTCTTCCCCTCAGCAGGTCTCCAGTTTCATATAATTAATTACCAGGCTTTAGTAACAAAATACAGTTTTAACACATATGCCAGGTTTGTGGACTTTAGAGACAAACTTCTCATGGAAGACCAAGCCCAGTTCCAGTCCCTTATGGACGAGGGGAAGTTAGTAGCAAAGGTGACTCTCCAGGCTGTGGTAGAGTCCGCAGATACAGCATCCAGAACTCTGGCATAGGACTGGTCATGCAAAGTGACTCGTGGCTCCAGTCATTGGCCTTTCCTAGAAAGGTCCAAAATGCCATCCAAGACCACCCCTTCAACAAGTCCAACCATTTTAATGAAAAGATGGATGAGTTCCTACACTTTCTTAAGGACTCCAGATTCACTCTGCAATCCCTGGGGATTTACACTCCAGCCCCCAGGAGAAAACACCAGAGCCAGCCCTTTAAGCTACAACCACCCCCTTTACACTCCTCATTTTACCAGCGTCCACCTGAGCCGCCGTGCAAATGACAGATAATTCAGAGGTCCTGCTTCTTGGCTCCCTCTGCTGCTACAAACTCTACTGCCAGTTGCTCCCAACTGCAAGCCAAGGGCCATTTTTGCCATGCAGGTCAAGATCTGTATACCAGCCACTGATGCCACCTACTTCTTCCCCTGTCACCTTTGGAGGCCATCTTACTTTCTTCACCCATATCTGGAATAATAACACCACAGACAGTTGGGTCCTTGAAATTATCCATGAGGGGTATTCCAAAGAGTTTCTTTCTTTCCCTCCTCAAAAACCACCTCGCCCGATCCCCCTTCAGCGACCACTCTCACCAACTGATTCGTCAACCGAAGGTGGAATACCTTTTACACCAAAGGGTGATAGAAACAGGGCCAGCTCCAGGCACCAGCCGACCAAGCACGTGCTTGGGGCGGCACCTGGTAAGGGGCAGCCAATCTTGGGGGGCTGGGGGAGCACTCAGGGTTTTGGGGGGGGGTTCAGTCGGGCGGCGCTGGGGGTGGGGTGGGTTGTTTTTGTTTCGGCGGCTGGGCGCGCGGGGGGCACTGGGGGGGGTGGGATTCGGCAGCGGTGCTCCGCATGGGGGGTGTGGCGGCATGGCATGGCGCTCTGTGGGGCGGGGTGTTCGGCAGCATGGCTAGGCAGTGGGGGTGTTTGGCAGCGTGGTGCTCGGCGGGAGGTGTGCGTGGCGGCGGGGGGGGTTCGACAGCTTGGCAGGAGGTGTGTGTGGCGGCGGGGGGGGTTCGGCAGCACGGCACTCAGAGGGGAGATTCAGCGGCGCAGCGCTCCACGGGGGGGGTGTTCGGCGGCGCTCAGCGGGGGGGTTCGGTGGCACGGTGTTTGGCGGCGCTCCACGGGGGGGGGGCTGCGGGGTTCGGCAGCATGGCGTTCAGTGGCGCTCCACGGGGGGGGGGTTCAGCGGCACTCCACACGGGGCTGGGGGGTTCGGCGGCACGGCGTTCGGTGGCGCTCCGCAGGGAGGGTGTGTGTTTGGCTGCGCGGCGCTCCGCGCGGGGCTGAGGGGTTCAGCGGCATGGCGTTTGGTGGCGCTCCGCGGGGGGGGTGGTGTTCAGCGGCACTCCGCATGGGGCTGGGGGGTTTGGCGGCACGGCGTTCGGTGGCGCTCCGCAGGGAGGGTGTGTGTTTGGCTGCGCGGCGCTCCGCGCGGGGCTGAAGAGTTCGGCGGCATGGCGTTTGGTGGCGCTCCGTGGGGGGGGGGGTGTTCAGCGGCACTCCGCACAGGGCTGGGGGGTTCGGCGGCACGGCGTTCGGTGGCGCTCCGCGGAGGACTGGGGGGTTCGGGGGCGCGGCGCTCTGCAAGGGGTTGGGGGGGATTCGGCAGCGCGGCGCTCTGCAGGGGTGTGTGGCGGCGCGGTGCTAAGGATGTGTGTTATGGCAGCGCTGTGGAGGGCGGCACTCTTTTTTGTTCTTTGGGGCGGCAAAAAAGTTAGAGCCGGCCCTGGTCCCACCTCAATACCAATGGAGAGGATTCTATTCCCCATATTGCCTAATCCCCAAAAAAGATGGAGGGTGGAGACCCATTCTGGACCTTCAGTAACTTAACATCTTTATTCAAAAGATGAAATTCAGAATGATTATGCATCCCTTCAGGATGGGATGTGGTTCGTGGTTCTCAACATGAAGGATGCAAATTTCCACATCAATATTCACCCAGCTCACAGAAAGTTCCTGTATGTCGTGGTTGGCCAAGAGCCCTACCAATTTCGCCTCTGCCCCTTTGGGCTTGCTATGGCACCCAGGTTATTCATGAAAGTTTTCACTGTAATAAAAGCCCAGATGCAATGCCAAAGCTATATGGTGTTTCCATATCTGGACAACTGGCTCCTCGTAGGCCACTCTGACCAGGAATACATATCAGCAACAGATTATCTTCGGCACCTTCTTGTTACCTTGGGTGTTTGCATAAATACAGAAAAGTCCATTTTGTCAACAAGAAGGATAATCATTTTTATAGGCGCATGGCTAGACTCAGTCTCTGTGAGAACCTTTCTCCCCACAGACAGATTTTATGTGACGTACAATTTGATCTATTGCATCACCTGCAAACCATGAACTACGGTGCACTGGGTGTCTCTCTCTGTTAGGCCACATGCACCTGCGTGATGCTGTTCACCAGACTTCACTCGTGGTGCCTCTAAGCTTGGCTACACTTCACCTACCCACCAAACAGGGATTGCATCAACTCCCACCATGACTGTTCTCACCAGAATTCTCATCTGAGTTGCTTGGTGGTCCAACCAAAACAGAGTCATGATGGGGACTCTCTTCAGCCATCCCATACCAAGGGCCAGTATCAATTACAGGGTGGGGAGCTCACCTGAGAGCAGCCCGTCTTGCATGCAAGGCCTTTCTTCTCCTCATACACTCCTTCCAGGTACAAGTAATAACAAACAATATCACCACAGTGGTGTATATAAACAAACAGGGAGGAGTGAGATCCCATCCCCTCTGCCTAGAAGCAGTCAGACTTTGGAACTGGTGCACCAGAAACCACGTTACGATACAGGCCACATACTTCCCGGGTGTACACAACTTCCTGGCAGACAAGTTAAACAGATGCTTCTCTGCAGACTACAAATGGGAGATCCACAACACAGTTCTAATCAACATATTCACAGAGTGGGGAACTCTGCTATGGAACCTCTTTGCATCCCAGACAAATAAAAAGCTTCCCATGTATTTCTCCAGGGAAGCTGTAGGCCACAATTCCCAGGATGACACTTTCCTGCTCCCCTGGACAGATGGCCTCAGATATGCCTTTCCTCCCATCCCCCTACTATCGCAAGCTCTATGGAAGATCCATTGCGACAGAGCCACCATCCTCTTCCTAGCACTCTATTGACCCAGACAATTCTGGGTCCTAAGATGGCCACATGCCCACCTATCAGGATCCAGCCACTCAGGATAGGGGGAAGATCAAGCACCCCAATCTGGACTCACTCCCCCTCCTAGCCTGGTATTTCAATGGGTGTCAGAAATAGAATGCTCAGGCTCCGCCCCATTCAGGAAATCCTTAAACAAAGTAGAAAGGATTCTACTAGAGCCTGCTCCCTGGCTAAGTGGTGGTGCTTTTCGGCCTGGGTATGTCATCACCAACATGTGCTAGATGCTGTAGGTATTTCAGTTATCCACGACTATCTCATCCAGGGCCGGCTCTAGGCACCAGCTTACCACGTCCAGCTGTTTGGCAGCAATTCGGCGGACGGTCCCTCACTCCTGCTCGGAGCGAAGGACCTCCCACCGAATTGCCGCCGCAGATCGCGATCGCGGCTTTTTTTTTTTGGGCTGCTTGGGGCGGCCAAAACCCTGGAGCCGGCCCTGATCTCGTCTACCTAAAAAGTCAGGTCTGGCCCTTAGCTCACTGTGGGTACACTTAGCAGTGATTAGTGCCTTCCTCCCTCTGGTAGAAAGACTCCCTTTGGGTCTTTACACACCCAGACACAGTGCAATTTATGAAGGGCTTGATCAGGACTTTCCCACTGGTCATTAAACCTACACCTTGATAAGACCTCAACTTTGTCCTGTCAACATTCACAGATCCACCCTTCGAACCTATGGCAACATGTGCTGTGACCCACCTGTCCATGAAAGTGACATTCTTAGTGGCTAGCGCTTCGGGGTCAGTGAGCTAGGAGTCATAATGGCAGACCCTCCTTATACAGTATTCCACAAAGAGAAGGTCTCCTTTAGGTTACACCCCAAATTTCTCCACAAGATTGATGTGGAACTCAGAAAGGTGTGACAGGTTCGGTCACAGAAACCCCCTTGAGGCTGTCACCTGACATGCTGGAATTACATTTGAGCCCATTTTCCATTGCCAGCTTGGGACTCCAGAACCATGCCTTGTTGAGCCAGACATGGTAGTCTGCTGCAATACAGACCCAGGTCTGGTCCACGCCCCCAAAGCTGCAGATTTTAACCAAAAGCTGCTCAGAAAGTCACCTATCTCCAGCACCCAGACACCTAGGTCCCAATGGGATCCAAACCCCAAATAAATCTGTTTTACTCTGCATAAAGATTATACAGGGTAAACTCATAATGTTTCCGCCATCTATAACACTGATAGAGAGAGATATGCACAGCTGTTTTCTCCCCCAGGTATTAATCGCTTACTCTGGGTTAATTAATAAAAGTGATTTTATTAAGTATAAGAAGTAGGATTTAAGTGATTTCAAGTAATAACAGACACAACAAAGTATGTTACCAAGCAAAATAAAACAAAACACGCAAGTCTAAGCCTAATACATTATGAAACTGAATACAGGTAAATCTCACCCTCAGAGATGTTCCAATAAGTTTCTTTCACAGACTAGATTCCTTCCTAGTCTGAGCCCAATCCTTTCCCCTGGTATAGTTCTTATTAATTCCAGCTCAGGTGGTAACTAGGGGATTTCTCATGACTGGCAGCCCCCTTTGTTCTGTTCCACGCCCTTTTATGGTTTTGGCACAAGGCAGGAATCTTTTGTCACTCTGGGTCCCCACCCCTCCTTCTAAATGGAAACGCACCAGGTTTAAGATGGATTCCAGTACCAGGTGACATGGTCACATGTCCTGTGAGACCCCAAGCCTCCATTCTTTCTGGCCTAACTCACACGAACACAGGAAGGTTTACAAGTAAACAGAGCTGTTTACAACCAATTGTCCTGGTCAATGGGTGCCATCAAGATTCCAAACCACCATTAATGGCCCACACTTTGCATAATTACAATAGGACTTCAGAATAATACTTCACATTTCTAGCTCAGATACAAGAATGATACATTCATACAAGTAGGATGAACACACTCAGTAGATTATAAGCTTTGTAATGTATCAGAGGGGTAGCCGTGTTAGTCTGAATCTGTAAAAAGTGACAAAGAGTCCTGTGGCACCTTATAGACTAACAGACGTATTGGAGCATAAGCTTTTGTGGGTGAATACCCACTTCGATGCATGCCTCATGCATCCGACCAAGTGGGTATTCACCCACGAAAGCTTATGCTCCAATACGTCTGTTAGTCTAGAAGATGCCACAGGACTCTTTGAAGCTTTGTAATGATACCTTACAAAAGACCTTTTGCATGAAGCATAGTCCAGTTACATCATATTCACACTTATAAACATATTTCCATAAAACATATGGAGTGCAACGTCACAGGAGGGAACACTGGATATACACCAGGGAAAACCCCTTTGATTCTCCCACACAAAACCCATGAAGGTTTTATGAAATGAAATATAAAATATAAATTATATTAATCACTTCACAAGTATATTTATGCCTCAAATACAAAGTGCATATAATCAAAAATGTTCTTCATACTGGATCATCAAATCCATCACAGTTCTGCTCTTCCACATCAACAGACAGTTTCACCCAAAGACGCACTTGATCTTGAAGAATTCAAAGAAACAAAGTTCCTGCACTTTTTGACATTGGCATGAAACCTTTGGATTTTGTCGCCTGAAATTCTTGATGCTGTTTACATTTTACTTGAGAATAAGTCTTGCTTTCTTTCAGGCTATATTTCCTACCACTTCCTTCAGTTTTAGAAATCTTAAGTTAGATACATTTGCTGTGATATTTGATGCTCACTAAACATCAGCTACCTGCTTGCAGTTTTGATCAGCAGCTTTCATATTTACTGCAGTTAAAATAAGAAACATTAACATACTGAATTCAACACTGTGCAGAAAGATGTGGAAAAATAAGTTAAGTTAAGCTAACTAGTTTTATGTAGAACCATGTGCTCAGCTGCCCTTCCCACCTTCCAGAAGCTTTTAGATTCTAGCAAACCAAGCCTTCTTAATAGTGCACAACTCTACTCATCCACCGAGGTCTCTTCAAAGATGGGTCCACCCCTTTCCCTTCTCTGACTTCCTACATATTTCTATAATTTTTCTGTTTGTATCCTACTAGGGGATAAAAGACACTTGCTGGTCTTATTAATTTCTTTACAAGTTTTTAGAACAGTTAAAGTTTTCATTCACAGATTAAAAATTGAAACTTAATGCTTCTTTCAAATCTTTCAAATATATATTATGTTCATGCAGATACTTCAGAGCGACATAAGTTCAGAAACTGGAGCAAGTGGAAAGGAACCCCATGTCCCAGCTTAACTCTACTGGGTTGGTTTAAAAACAAACAATCAAAACAAAGCTGAACAAAAACACTGGGTTTTTCACAGCCCTGTCCACATGTTGTATCATAGCTCCCCATCCCATTGGTGCTTTGTGCTAAATGATATATCCTTTTCAGCAGGCTCAGAAGAGAAGCCAGGACTTGAATGGACTGCCCCAAAGAGTTTACAGTCAAAACTGTGGTCCTGGAGTGAGGGAGCAAATAATGAGATGATAGGACCGAGATTGCTGAGGGCAAGATCCATGCAGTGCTTTGGTTACTCAGTAACATGTCTTATTGGTGGTTTGTTTGTTTGTTTTAAATATATACAAAATAAAAATTGATCTATTTAATATGTTTGAGCATGGTAAGCATTCCTGGAGGAACTGGCCAATCCTTGATAGTTAAATAATTACAATTAAACATCTCCCCAGTTTGACAGACATGATAGCACCTTCCAGAGCCACACAATCAGGGACAATACAAGAGCAGAATGTTGAATGAGGTTAGTTGCCCTGATGATCCACTGAACTTTTCTACTTTTCTACTTCAGCTCACATGTCCCAGGGGACACTAAACCTTACGCTATATTTTACATAGGCTGTTTAAAAAGTGAATCCCTCCGTCTCATCGGAAATCTCCTTCACACACACCAAATCCTACCCAGGGGCTGCTGTAGCTGCATATTTTAAGAGATTCTTTCACTAAGATAGCCTGTTGTCTTGGCAGACCTGTCATGCATAAATCATAAAGCCAGATTAGAACTCTAAGTCTATGAAGCATTAACATGTGAATGACCATTTATCTGGAGTACATTCTTACATACAGTTTTGTAAATATGCTTTTGAAAAGCATGGGCTTGGCAGAGTTGAAGTTTAAAGTCTGTTTATCCAGGGAGCAGGTACAGTAAGGCAGTAACAATGCAAGTTTCCTCAACATTATCCTGCTACTGTCCTCACTCCTGACCTGCAAAGTGTAGTTTAAGCTCTATGCTTATTCTCTTAGCAGAATGCCAATAAGGGTGCCAAGCATGATGGGGTGTTTTGTTAGGTGGACTCTTGTCTATGGGGTACTGGATTAACACAATTAACTGACTTACTCAATCCAGCATGACCTCAGCTCATTCTTCTACTTCAGAAAAGAGCAAGATCTGGAAAACCTGCCTTATTGTGAGAGACTTAAAAAAATCAACCTGCTTAGCTTATCAAAGAGCAGGTTAAGAAGTAATTTGATCACAGCCCACCAGTAGCTACATGGGGAGAAGATTCCCAATATTAGAGGGCTCTTTAACCTAGCAGACAAAGGCACAGTGAGATCCAATGGCTGGAAGTTGAACTCAGACAGATTCAGACTGGAAATGAGGCACTAATATGCCATTAATAGTGAGGGTAATGAAATACTGAAACAATTTACCAAGGGATGTGGTGGATTCTCCATGACTTGAAGTCTTTAAGTTAAGACTGGATGTCTGCCTAAAAGAGATGCTCTCGCTCAACCAGAAGTTATGGGTTTACTATAGAAACCACTTGGTGAAATGGAAGAAGTCAGTAGATAATCAAACAGTCACTTCTGGCCTTAAAATGTATGAATTGTAATATGCTGTTAAGTGCCTCCAGTTCAGGGAATTATATTAGGGAATTATTGGGATGTATTTTCAAATAGAAAAAACTGAAAGCTCAATAGCTCTAGAGATCTAGGTTGTGCCGTGTTTATCTTACCAGTAGGGCTGGAAGACTTGACTCTTTTTATCATCAGTGCTTCTGGCAGAGATTAGGGTGAGTCACACACTGTGCTTTCTAATTATTACAGGGAATGGCTCAACTTAAACAGAAAGAGTTTATAATAGAGCCCTGTTGTCAAGTTTCCAAAGGCATGACACCTGGAAACTCACCGTTTCTAGGAGTTGGGTACAGAGAGCACAATGCAGTGTGTGGTGACAGGAGGCAGGCTAGGTAGGTATGTATTCTGGACAAGTCTTAACCTGATCTACCTCCCTGCTGATAGAACCTCTGTTCCATGCTTCTTTAGTCCTGTGTCTACCTTGTGTCCTCCCTGGTTCTGTGTTGGATGGGGCGAGAACAGTAGAGTAGTTAGTGAAGAAGAAGTTGGGAGCTGAGAGGAAGGAAAGAGACAAATCCTGTAGCTAGAAGGGGGCCAGAGGCAGATTGAGTTGAGAAGCTGTTAGGGGATTGTGGTAAAATAAAGCACTTAGGAGTAGATTGGGTGTCTTGTGTGGAAGGATTAATAACTGGTAGAAGACGAGGATTCTTTAAGGTGCGGTGAGAGAGCTGGATGAGAAACTGAAGAGGAGCTCAAAGGGTAAAATGAAATACAATAATATAGTGGGTCCAGTGACATAAGGCACATTTTTTAAAGAATTCCATAGATACTGGAAGATACTACAATGCTCAGAGATTAATTTAAATACTATGGTGGGGAGAGCCATATAAAAATATATAAATAGAGAACACACAAGTAATTCAATAAGCACGAATTATAGCCACATTATTGTACACAAAGCAATTGTCAGAGGACAGGCCATTATTTTCAAACAGAGCGTACAGGCATAGTAAATTTTTTGTTTCCTGTCCTTTGGAAGAATGATAATTATTGTTCAATATTAACCAACAACAAAGCATTCTGGATTTCAGCAGTGGAAAAGGTTAATTGGTTACAACTCTTCTGCACATTAGGGCCAGTATAGATCATATCACAGCTTCAGCCATCCGTGTAACACTTATTTTCTTGTATATATCAGGATGGTCAATAAAATATTTTAAATAGCAGGCTACAGCAGACAAGATCATAACTTAGATGAGGTTGGCTAGCCTTTAGTGTCTGAAAATATAGATATTAAAACAAACAGATCATTTATGCATGACTATGAACTATAAACAGTTCGCCACTCTAGGATGAACAGTTACATCCCTAGGAGCCTAGAAGTCTCCTTCAGTGTGTGCATACAGTGCTTTCATTAGAATCATAGAAGATTAGGGTTAGAAGAGACCTCAGGAGATCATCTAGTCCAATTCCCTGTTCAAAGCAGAACCAACACCAACTAAATCATCCCAGCCCTTTTAAAAGCCAGATTAAAAAGGCTATGTAAAAGGTATGGGTATTTCTAAGGTCAGAGTTGAGGGGATTGAAAGATCACTTGAAACTTGTAAGTTCGCAAAGCAGCACATGCCACATTATTTATTTAGTTATGTTAGTTTGCTTTTGAACATTTTAGTTTAAGCTGACAAGATAGCTTTGCTTTTGCAAGCTGGATGCCTCAGTGGCAGTGGGGTTTTTTTTGTTTGTTTTGTTTTGTTTTTTTTTACCAGTTCTAGGATAAAATAGAGACCCTCCTCCAGGAAATAAAAAGAAAAGAAGAAGCTTTCTTGCAGGTATTTATATTGTCTTTTTGTAGGTAAAAATGAAGTATATCCCCAAAACAAGATAAAATGTCTGAGTGTAAAAGACTGCATAGTTATTTGATCATTTCAAGTCCCAAACACAAATACAACAGAAACATGTCATTAGTGATTCTATGATAGCCACCTAAAATAATCTCATCAAAACCCAAACAAAAAGCCAAACACTTTTCCTTCCTTGTGTTGCTTTTAAGCAGAATGATGTCCTTATCTTTTCTGCAAGGTAGACCAGGTTATTAATCCGATCCTAATCATTTTAGCAAAAGTTTGAGATAGGACAAATTTCCCCTTTGTTGTGAACTCTTTGAGGGCCTTAGGTTTGCATTCCTATGAAGTCCCTCCAAGCAACAATCCCCATGCATTAAATTAATCCTTTTTCTCCCTCTCGCTGATTTTGGCAACTGAAGTTTAGTTTACTACCTGAAGCACATTCCATTTCAGACACTGTTTTATTTTTTCTTAAGACAAAACAAAGACTCCTTATTGAAGCTTATGTGAGCCGCTTTATCTGAGAGAGTGCAGGGGTTGTGTACTGCATAACAAAGCTATACAATGCACACTTTATGCTAGCAGGGTGCAATTTAATCCATATTTAGTTCAGGCATGAGTGTTGGCAAAACCTTCTTGGCCTCCACAGTGCATATGAGCCATTTTGATTATGTCCTATGATGCAGTACCTTTGATAAGATAAAAATAATAGTGGGTGGATTTGCCAGTGATCCTGCTGTTATTCACATCAGTGGTGAATAAATGGGATTAGGGGAAATGTTCATAATAGTGTCTTGACAAAGGAGGATAGTTGATTGAGGGCATGCTAAGCCTCATAGAAAATGACACAACTTCTCCAATAGGGTCACTGGGATAAGATTTAGATTTTTCACATCATTTGATTTTTATAAATCCTTCCCCATCACAGTTGGAAATGTTTGTGTTGACCTGCAAAGGGAGAATCAACTTGTTCAAAATTTTTAAATGAAATTTTTCTAAAGCACTGATTGAAACAGACTAAAAAATATGCAGCTTTTAGAAAATGCTTACCCCATCCTGAGTCTTACATTATAAAGTGGTCTATTACCTCTATCTGGATAGTGCCCAGTTCCCAATTTCAGTTCACAGCTGGACAAGTCAGGTGCAGTGTATACATTTTTGTATCTCAGTGGCAACAGCAAATTATTCTCTAATATGTAGCAAATAACATCTTGAAATCCGTTTATATAATCAACAGTTTAAGGGATAACATTGGGAAAAAGCTTAGGAAAATCAGGCCCTTGGAAGTGAAGAAATCGCTGCTCATATTTGCTCAAGGCCAATGTAAATTAGTGGAAATATACAATTGGTTTTAGATTTTAACTAGAATCTTGCTCTCCCTCTTTCTCTCTCCATATATATGTACCTTTGTTTTGTATATATAATGTATATATAATTTATATATAAATACACACACACACATACATAAAATCACTAAATAAAATTAAAATAAATGAAGAATAAATGAGTACAAGCTAATAGGGTGCAGTTTTATCAGTGTCAGTTTGGCGTTATCGCATTGCCCCTGAGTAGTGAAACCACATGCAATTTACACAAGTCATGTGCTGATAAAACCTTTATGCCACTCAAACACTTATTCTGCATATGCCACAGATTACTAAAAATCTATTTTTGGAGCGTTAAATGTTTATTTGATTTTTTTTAATATATCTCTGCCTGTAAAGTCAGTTGCCTTAGTTAGCAGTAGCCCAAAGCTACAGGGAAGAAAAACAATAACCAATTAAATAAAACACCTCTAAAAGTGACATACACAAGTTTTTCTATAAATAAAGCTATTACGCTTTTAAAATCCAATATGTGAACGGCGTCCAGGGATGGAGCAAGTACTGTGCCTCCCACTGGGAATCTTCCATTTTTGAGCATATCAAGCTGCCATTTCTAACTCTGCAGGGTGGCAACTTATTGGAATTTTAATCATGTTTTGGGTCCTGGACTGAATATACCACTGCACCATGGTTCAGGCCTGTGTAATTTCTGAGTGGGAAGTGAGTGGGAGGAGGGCGGTTCCCCTGTTGAGGGGAAAGAAAGAACTCTGTTTTGGAGGCAGGTCAAGTTTAAAATGGCAGCTATCTGACATTGCACTCAAATTGGAATAATATCCTGGGGGATGGATTAATGTGCAGGGAGGGGACAGGTGTAGTGTGTGATTCAGCACTTCGTTATTGCAACAAAGGTGCAACACATAAAAAACCAGGCTTCTATCCTGAGCTCTCTGGGGCAGGGATTGTGTTTGTGTAATGTGTTTGTACACTCCCGGGTACTTTGAGACTCTGATCCCTGATTGGGGTCCTTAGGTGCTACCACAAGAGAAATAATAAATAAATAATAATGACAGATTTAGAGACTGCACTGAATTTCCTGACCTCGTTTACCTTAAAAGGTCACATGACAGAGGTCAGTAGCCACTGGAGTCAGTGGCCACTGGTACATATATCACTGTCACATATTCTGCTTAGTGTAAGTCTGTGTCTGAACTATAGCAGAACTTGCAGCATAGGGCACAACAGTCATTTAACAGTGCTCAGCATTATTCATAAAAAAGGAAGCGTAGACGTCTGTCCCCAGTTGAAATTACAGTGGGAACATGAGCAGGCAGAATCCGGTTGCCCAAGTTCTTTGCAAAACCATCATCAGAAATGTCAATTATCAGAATGTTCACAATAAGATTGCTTTTATATAAAGTTCGATGTGACCATTTCACGTATTGCCCTTGCCAGTAGCCATAATTACCATTAGTCCTCTTGGTATTAAGGAGCAATTCTATGACAAGTATGTGAATATGTGAAATGAACACATACTAATAAATTGTCTCTCAGCTATACTGCATTAGTTATATGATAACAAAAAGGGAAGGGAGATATTTTATTGAGCTGATTATACTCAGAGGATCAAAAAAAAAAAAAGGTTCAAAGGCATCATTTTCATAGGTCCTGTATTTGCAGTGATGTCTTAAAAGATGGGGAATGAATCCGCTTATCCTTCACTAGTCAGAGAAAAGGGGATTATAGACTCTAGCTGTTCTTTTAACATATATAAACTCCATGCTGGGCCAGAGAGAATGAGCCAGGATACTGAAGTGCTACAGAATAAACAGCATTTATTGTATTTATTTTATTTTTACTAATGAGTATTGCTAGGATGTAGGGGGTTTTAATTTATTTCTGACTAACCCTTGGCATGTATGAGAATAGATCTTAGCTTGAAGGTCTGTCAAACACATATGTCTGTCTGGCCATTTTTAAGTTCTAGAACAAGAGAAAAAAGAAGTTGGCTAGTCTGGAGTTTTTTTATATTCATTTAGCAAACAGTGGTAGTTTTTTTACAATTAAATTTTACAAGCTTTTACTCCATGTTGGAATATTGGGGAATAATGAAAGAAAACCTACCCAAATCATAGTTTAAAAAGCACAAGTACAAAAAATGTGCTTTTAGCATGTCAGCAGAAAAGACAGGACACTTGTGTAGGATAGTGGGAGAGATCATGCTATACCATTTCAAACTGTTCTTGCTTCATTTCCACACTCAGCCTGTGCCAGCTCTGAGTCATATGAGATTAGGCGACCTCCATGAAAAACCCAGTTGTTACAAGAATTGCTGCAGAGCTGAGAAACCTGGTTAGTTATTTGGGGTTGATGTTGCCCTGTCTCCTCACAAGAGCAGTGTGTTCTTCTTCTTAGGATTTCCTAGTTTATTAGTCATTCTCAACATGCTGAAAGAAAAAATTAATGTATAAACATTGTAAATGAGTGATAGGGCTTCAGACACTGTAAATGAGAGACAGCGGCCCATTACCTGTGAGCTGGAGGATAGCTGGGAAGCTAACGGGCTGGAAATAGCATCCAGAAACTCTGCAGTGTCATAGTTTGCTCGTGGCTGCTCATGCATGATACAAGTGAAAAACAGCTAATTGGAGACTGACCTCATGCATTCAGAGAAATATAGGATCATAGAACACAGAGACATAAGTAACCTATTAGTTTATTACATCCATCCAACCCAAAGAATGAGCCCCAATTAGCTAGTAACCTAGTTTCCTAGTATCTCTTTTAAGTACTGATATGTTCCCGATCACCATAGTATATGAATGTCTCACAATTTTTACTGTATTCATCCTCACACTACCCCTGTGAGGTAGGCAAGTAGTAACACCCCTATTTTATAGATGTGGAACTGAGAGACCGTGACAGAAATCTGTGACCTAGCAGGGAAGATGGCCCAGGTGTTCAGAATTTCAGTCCAGCACTCTAACCACTGGATCATCCTTTTTCTTTGTATCAGTTTAACAACTCCCTCCTTGGATCATCAGGACCATTTGAACTAAAAGCATGAGCCTTTATTACGTGAGCTAAATCAGATACCTTTATTAGGCTCTTATGTGAACCAGCCACTAGAGGGGAACAAAGACACATTCCCCCAATGTGAATTGCATACTTCCCCTGCCTGGGATATTTGTCCAAAGCAACTAATGTCTACCAAAATTCAAGCCCCACTTGAAATGCCACTTTTGTAATGATCTCCTGCTTAGCTGGTCTGCAGGGTTTGAACCCACGACCTTCAGGTTTGAAAGCATGAGACTTTCACTTGAACTAAAAGAATAAATTCACTGAGCTGGCAACTGCAGAAGGCTCTAGAACAGGACAAAAGACACATTGTCCTATTATGGGTTATGCCAGTACCTTTGATGTTATCACTGACAATGATGCCACAAAACAACCCATAAGACATATATACTAACACAACAATCCAGACTATGTAGAAAGAAATATTAATATCTCCAAAAGAAAATAAAAAGCAAAAGCTAAAAATTATATACAAAATGCAGTATCTTTTTGAATTGCATTTTTCTGCTTTGAAGTATTCATTGGTCACTCTTAAAGAGCTGAGTGATTTAATAACTACAAGGACTGTGCCCAAGATGAACAGTCATCTCTCCCACTTGCATTAGCAGGACTGACGCGCATACGCAAATGGGAAATGAGACCCTGTAGATTCTATAATACCTACTTTATTGTAGGTTTAAAAAGAAGATAATCTGTGGTTTCATTGCTCTTTCGTAAATTTAAACAGCCTATAGGCTTTGTGGACAAGAGCTCAAGAATGCCATAAATTATATATTCTATGGCTTTCAATAACAAATATATAGTGTTCAAGTTTAAACAAAGACATTGGCAAATCCTGTAATAGGAATACCTGCAAAAAAAAAAAAATTAAAAATCTGTCCGCCAGATGAAGTTTCCTAAAACATAGAATTTCATTGATAAGGTTTTTTTACATTTATAACCAGCTGTTTTCCTGTCCAGTACTTAAGAGGCTTTCCCCCCCTTTTCCTTTTACATTAGGCGATTTTTTTCGTAATAACTGACAAATAGGCCAGAATGAAAACAACATACAGTACTCAGACATGTCAGCAATGAGTTACAGCCTATTACTTTCAAATTCTGGCAGACTAGAATGCTCAGTGCAGGTGACTCAGCTGTGGAGAAATTAGATATAATTATATCTGGAGGCTGGAAATCCCATAAAGTGCACTATCACACACTGGCTGCTTATTACAGTACTCCACTTTCATTTTCTAAGGGAAGAACATTTTGTGATATATTTGTGAAATATTAAGCTGTTATCCAGAAGAGGAATTGCAGGTGTGACAGATACCAACTTGTACTGTGTGACAGGTGTATAATGTTTTGTACCTTGATCCATGTCATGTTAGTGAGGCCCAGAGAACAAAATCCGTCTCTTGCCAGCACTCCTGTGGTCAGACCATTATTAAACAATTCCAGAAGAAGTTGCTTTGAAGTTGCGTAATAATTCATCATTGGTGTAAAATAATAATAATAAGAAGACTAGGTTTAAGATTCAGATTGTCCTATATTGTCTGTGAAGAATTCAACTGGAGCGACACTGAGCAAAATCTCATTTGCATATTACCAACCTTTACTAAACTGACTGATAGGTATACAGGCAAATTGCTCTCAGGAAGAACTCTCCTTTTCTCTCTCTGATTAATTGTCTTATATCTTGAACATACCAGATATTTTTGCCTTATAACCTTCTGTAAAATCTGTGATGTGATGTTGACAAGAAGATCCATGGATTTACTACTCACAATGCAGGTATGGGTATTTATCTACTCTAGCTGTTGTGTCCAATATTAGAAATTGTAAACTGCAACTTTGCATTGGGGATTGTTCCTAGGATTTCTAATCAGTTCTTGGCAAACGTGAAGACCCACCTTGTAAAGACTATAAGCCATATTTATCTTTGCATAAGTGGTGAATTCCATTAACTTCAATAAGAATTGCCATCACTAATGCCAGAGTGAATTTGATCCAGTATTTTCAGATACTATTCAAATCCAGATGATCATTTATTGTTCAAAGTAATGAACAATGCTGTGCAAATGTGCAAGCGCATTTACAGTTGGACTTGGACTAAGAATTTCAATTAGGTTTTATTTCAGGACCATTGAGCTGTGAAATACATCAGGTCTGCCCTAACACATGCATTGATTTCAAAAGAATATTAAAGCATATGTGCAACACAGCAAGAGAGTGAACGTTAGCTCCGTTGAAAATTAAAGTGGGATGTACTGGGAGTGGCACATGCTGCACTTACATTTCTGTTGGAGAAATATAGGATATTTTGGGTCCCTACGAAGACTTTTATAATGGGGCTTTTACCTTAGTATCAATGGCTACTGGAGATTACCCTGAAAGGCAGTGAGCTGCAATCTAGTGCTAGCGTGTGTCTATAGCTCCTCCCTTGGTATGACCTCACTGAGATACAGAGGATGTTTATTCAACCATATTCCCAATCAACTGTCAAAGGGAACCCATGGTCTCCTTGTCTTCCCCTCATGGCTCATCCTTATCTTTAAAGACACACCTTCAAGGCTCTGTGTCACAGACCCCATCATCCAAGCTACAGAGGACTTAACAAGACTCAGGATTAAAAGCAAGTGGGGAGTGAGAGGAACTCCCCTTTCCTTCCCTGGCTGGGGAAAGCTGTACTCCCACAGGTCCTGCTCCTCAACTAGTGTGGTGAGAGCGCCCACTTCAGTTTCAATCTACTTTAACCACTAACAAGCCCTACTCTGTAGTTCATTACCAACACTCCTACTGCATTTGGGGGAATTTCCATTGTGAGTTGTGACACTGTCTTCTCCCTAAAGCCTGAATGTGCTATTGCTACAGCACTCCCAGCCCCAAGAGAACTACAAAGCAGAAAACCAGACATAGAAATGTTCTCCATGTTCTGAATCTTCTCCTTCCTCTCCTAATCTACTTTGTTCCCCCTCCTCCTCTTCCATTCATGTGCTGTGTTCCTCCTTAACCATCTCCCACTGCCTCAGTATTGTTGCGTGCCCCCTTCCCTACCATGCTGCCTGATTTTGGGGTATTCCCCTAGAAAAACTGGAGATAAGGAATTACAACAGAAACAAAAGGACAACATCAGACCATGAGAAAAAAGATGAGAGATGGTGTTCATAGGCTTCTATTGAGCCTGTTGAAGGCATTTTTATGTGTATCTCAATCCCTGTATGTGGTATGCTGGTACTATGGCAATGTGCAGCCTTGCAATAACTAAAAGGCACCTGGGTATAGATAACACTGAATAGATAACAGGGATGGAGAGAGATGTTATAAAAGCCACTTTAATTATGGCCTGGCTGCATCCCAAATCACCTCCGTGGTATTGCCCTAACCATGTGCTAAGTTACTCACTTGCTCCCTTCATCCCTCACTAGACCTCTCAACTATATGAGGTTTCATGGTACATCATGCCTTGGAGCTGAACGTTGCTGTCTGTTTCTGCCTTCTGAGACAGGTTTCAGTATCCCTGTCTCTGGGCACCAGCTGCAAAGAGGGAGCAGAAGAGGAGGAGTGTGTGGGTGGTACACTCCCATTACTATTGCCAGCTGGAAGCCCCAGCTACAGGCGCCATGTTCAGCTTGAGGGAGTCCAGAGCTGCGTTTCACAGTTGTTCAGAAGTCTGTAAGTGAGGGGGTAAGAGCACAGGGACATACACAGGGAGAAAACAAGGGGAGGAGTAAGGAGGGGAGGACGAGGAGAAACAAATGAGCAAAAATAGGGGAAACAAATGTATTCCACATTTCAGTCAATTGTCACACATTTTGGGTGGCTTGTGCCACACACTGGCAGGTTTGAAGGTTGAGGGATGTCGCTTCCCTGACGTTAACAGTGCCACCTTGATAGTCCCTACATGACACTCAGCTAATCCAAAAACACTGGGTTAGTTCTAGCAATATTATTATTATATAATATTAGGAAATTGGACACTAGAGAAACCTAAGTCTTATAGGTCAGTCCAAGCTGCCCGCTAATTCATGCACACTATCCATTGCATTCATTTAACACTGTCCCAGAGAGGAGCAATGTTGCATTATATTGTCATCAGATCCCCCTTTTGCAAAACATTCTCTTGAAGTTTGCATGAAGTGCTGCAGTGCATCAACATATTTGATGCACTGGATGTATACTATATTGTCTTGTACTGCAATACAATGAAACTTGCTGATGCCAAATAACAAAGACACTGTCAAACATGAGCCTGACCTTTTAATATACTAACCATACATGATATCTTTCCATTATTTAGATAGTTAAATTATTTGATTCTTTTGCTGATGAAAGTGGTGGTCTACAATGCCATCAGCTATGAAATGCTGGATTCCCATTGTGTGGGATTTGCTGAATCCTGCGGCGGAGGAGGGGGTTGGATTTTTTTTTTCTCCCTGTAGACATTCGTAGAGACTCAGATCTTTCTCTGCAGAGCCCACAATATGAATTCCTATCATTTTTGTAAGTTTGCCACACTTTTTCTGCTGACTGCACTGTATACATTTCTAAATATCAGTTAACCATGCCTGCACGTCCCTCAGGGCACAGACTTTGCAAATTGATCTTGGAGGATTTTTAAAAGACAGATGATGTTTATTTGCTATTGCTATTTAAAATTATAAACTGAGTTGTACAGCTATACCGGTGCAGGGAAGGTAAGGGGAGATCAGAAAACAGAACCACAGCTTCTTTTCAGCTAGAAACTCTATTAAGACCATCTACGCAACTGCCTCGGGGGACATAGTTACAACACAATTGTTCCCTGACACAGTCTCTGTTCTGTGTTGTAGACCTGACCTTGACCCTATCCCCAAACTATGCTGAAGCCTAGCCGCCAGGCAATTAGTGGTTGGTTTATTATACCATGAAACACGAGGACTCTTACATTCATCTAGCTACTGTAACATCGGATGATTTCTTATTATTCGTGTGTGTCTAACACTTCGTTGAATCCTACCAAACTCTTTGATTCAGTGATATCTTGTGACAATGAGCTCCACAAGTTAGTTATGTAAAAAACTATTTCCTTTAATCAATGTTAATCTTTCAGCAAAGCACTTTATGTATACACTTAAGTACATCCCTATTCAGTAAAATACATAAGCATCTGCTTAGGTATCATTAACTTAAAATCAGATTGTCTCATAGCTAAATCTCTTCTTCAAGAATTTGCTTAGTTTGTAAAAAGAACAGGAGTACTTGTGGCACCTTAGAGACTAACAAATTTATTTGAGCATAAGCTTTCATGGGCTACAGCCTACTTCATCAGATGCATGTAGTGGAAAATACAGTAGGAAGATATATATATATATATATATACACAGAGAACATGAAACAATGGGTGTTACTATACACATTATAAGGCGAGTGATCAGTTAAGGTCAGCTTTTATCAGCAGGAGAGAAAAAAACTGTTTGTAGTGGTAATGAAAATGGCCCATTTCCAGCAATTGACAAGGAGATAAGAGGAACTGTGGCGGGGGGGGGGGGGGGAATAAGCATGGGGAAATAGTTTTACTTTGTGTAATGGCCCATCCACTCCCAGTCTTTGTTCAAGACTAATTTAATGGTGTCCAATTCACAAATTAATTCCAATTCAGCAGTCTCTCATTGGAGTCTGTTTTTGAAGTTTTTTTGTTGTAATATTGCGACTTTTAGGTCTGTAATCGAGTGGCCAGGGAGATTGAAGTGTTCTCCAACTGGTTTTTGAATGTTATAATTCTTGATGTCTGATTTGTGTCCATTTATTCTTTTACATAGAGACTGTCTGGTTTGGCCAATGTACATGGCAGAGGGGCATTGCTGGCACATGATGGCATATATCACGTTGGTAGATGTGCAGGTGAACGAGCCCCTGATGGTGTGGCTGATGTGATTAGGTCCTATGATGGTATCCCCTGAATAGATATGTGGCCAGAGTTGGCAATGGGTTTTGTTGCAAGGATAGGTTCCTGGGTTAGTGTTTTTGTTGTGTGGTGTGTGGTTGCTGGTGAGTATTTGCTTCAGGTTTGGGGGCTGTCTGTAAGCAAGGACTGGCCTGTCTCCCAAGATCTGTGAGAGTGATGGATCATCCTTCAGGATAGGTTGCAGATTCTTGATGATGTGCTGGAGAGGTTTTAGTTGGGGGCTGAAGGTGATGGCTAGTGGCGTTTTGTTACTTTCTTTGTTGGGCCTGTCCTGTAGTAGGTGACTTCTGGGTACTCGTCTGGCTCTGTCAATCTGTTTTTTCACTTCAGCAGGTGGGTATTGTAGTTGTAAGAACGCTTGATAGAGATCTTGTAGGTGTTTGTCTCTGTCTGAGGGGTTGGAGCAAATGCGATTGTATCGTAGAGCTTGGCTGTAGACAATGGATCGAGTGGTGTGGTCTGGATGAAAGCTGGAGGCATGTAGATAAGTATAGCAGTCAGTAGGTTTCCAGTATAGGGTGGTTTATGTGGCCATCGTTTATTAGTGCTGCAGTATTCAGGAAGTGGATCTCTTGTGTGGACTGGTCCAGGCTGAGGTTGATGGTGGGGTGGAAATTGTTGAAATCATGATGGAATTCCTCAGGGGCTTCTTTTCCATGGGTCCTGATGAAGAAGATGTCATCAATATAGCGCAAGTAGAGTAGGGGCGTTAGGGGACAAGAGCTGAGGAAGCGTTGTTCTAAGTCAGCCATAAAAATGTTGGCATAATATGGGGCCATGCGGGTACCCAGGGCAGTGCCGCTGATTTGAAGGTACACATTATCCCCAAATGTGAAATAGTTATGGGTGAGGACAAAGTTACAAAGTTCAGCCACCAGGTTTTCCGTGACATTATTGGAGATACTGTTCCTGATGACTTGTAGTCCATCTTTGTGTGGAATGTTGATGTAGAGGGCTTCTACATCCAGAGTGGCTAGGATGGTGTTTTCAGGAAGATCACTAATGGATTGTAGTTTCCTCAGGAAGTCAGTGGGTGTCTCGAAGATAGCTAGGAGTGTATAGTAACACGCATTGTTTCATGTTCTCTGTGTGTATACATATATACATATAATATATCTTCCTACTGTATTTTCCACTACATGCATCCGATGAAGTAGGCTGTAGCCCACGAAAGCTTATGCTCAAATAAATTTGTTAGTCTCTAAGGTGCCACAAGTGCTCTTAGTTTGTGTGTCTTTGGCTCTTTGTTCTGCAAATTCCCTTTTAATTCTCCTAAATTCCACCATATATTTATATATTTTATTGTACGTTCCTTTTCAACTGGCAACACTTGGGCTACCTTTCCACTTTTTGAAGGATACACTTCTGTCTTGGATAAGTTCAGTAATTTAGCATTGAACTGAACTTTTTTCTTGCATTTCTTCTCCCTTTTTCATTTAGGGATATTGAGAACTCCTGGCATCTAACATGCTCAAGAAGCCTTCAGGCTCACTTTAGTTTTTCAACTTTAATCTTTAGGTTCTTTCTAGCTAGCTAGAGATCTTTTCACTCCAAAGCCACCCTTTCCTCACACATCCAAGCATTAGATTTTTGTGGAACAGAGACACTTTGGCTTCTCATCCCTGAGCATCTGCAATGCTGTTCCTTTTAAGGGTAATGTTTGCATGTTTCCACAACCACATACAATTTTAGCTTAAGTACGGTAATACTTGAAAGCTCAGATTCAGAGCTTGAAAAAGTTACCAATCCCAAGGTAATGTTCCAACACCTATAAAATAATTCTGGCATTAGAAGTCACTTTTTAAAAGTGAGTTTGATTGCTTGTGAAAATGCTAGACTGACAGTCCTGAAGATGGAAATTTATCCATAAGACTGGCTGTAGCAGCACATGCTCCAACCCTTATCTGGAGAGTCATTTCAAGAGATAAAAGGGTAATATAGTTTCCATACTTGGTTGTCTGCTGAGTACCAATTCGAAATAGTTGTGGTGTCTAACAGGAACTGGATTGAGATCACCAAGCCATATCCCGTTGTGAACAGCCATCAGATACTACAGTAAAAGCTTTGTAATCTGGCATGTCGGGGGAAATCAGGGGTTCTGGTTAGACAAAAATTAACTAAGGGATAATACTTATCAACGGAATAGCAATTTTCAAAGAATTAGAATACAATACAATGAATAAAGTATAAAATAGTATACAGGTACTCACCGATCCAGTAGTAGTATTGCACTGCAGAGTGGTTGGTTTCTTGAAGCACTTAGGTGTATACAGGTAAAATTTTCCAAACAGTAGGTTATCTTATGACACTACATATCACTATGGGCAGCACATGGTGTATACCGAGATCACTAAAAATACACAACACTAAAACTATACTGAACATAATTTAATCTTTCTTTGATGATTCAGAAGGCACATCAGGATCTTGCAGTGCCTCAGGGTCATCATTATCAACATCAATTATCATTGTAGATGTAGAAGGTGTAGGAGATTGGGCTGAATCTGTAATGACCCTATGAAACACCCTGGAGGCTGCTTTTTTGAATAAATCCCTGATATCAGCTTGCTTATTTGTCTTCTTCCTCTTCTGCATAAAAGTAGAGTGCAGAATGTGCAATTGCATAACCTCCTGGGCAGTATACTTGTTCCAGTTACTAGACTGAAGATTATATTGGGAGATATCAGAAATGCCAGTTAATAGTGCTTTCCAGTTGATAAAGTGCCAGATAACACAGCTTTTACTGTAACAATGTCTGAACTGGTGACCTAAATGTGAAACAGAAATTAAAAGGTACGGTACCAAAAGTAAAATCCCTGAAAGCTGCGTGGAAACTTTTTAAAGACACGATAATAGAGGCTTAACTTAAATGTATACCTCAATTTTTTTAAATACATCAGAAGCAGAAAGCCTGCTAAATAACCAGTGGGGCCACTGGATGATCGAGATGCTAAAGGAGCACTCAAAGATGATAAGGCCATTGTGGAGAAATTAAACAAATTCTTTGCATCGGTCTTCACTGTTGAGGATGTGATGGAGATTCCCAAACCTGAGCCATTCTTTCTGGGTGACAGATCTGAGGAACTGTCCCAAATTGAGGTGTCATTAGAGGAGATTTTGGAACAAATTGATAAACTAAACAGTAATAAGTCTCCAGGACCTGATGGTATTCACCTAAGAGTTCTGAAGGAACTCAAATGTGAAATTGCAAGATTACTAACTGTCATCTGTAACCTATCATTTAAACCATCTTCTGTACCAAATGACTGGAGGATAGCTAATGTGATGCCAATTTTTAAAAAGGGCTTCAGAGGTGACCCTGGCAACTACAGGCCAGTAAGCCTCACTTCAGTATCGGGCAGATTGGTTGAAACTATCATAAAGAACAAAATTGTCAGGCACATAGATGAGTATAATTTGTTGGGAAATAGTCAACATAGTTTTTGTAAAGGGAAATCATGCCTCACCAATCTACTAGAATTCTTTGAGGGGGGTCAACAAGCATGCAGACAAAGGAGATCCAGTGGATATAGTGTATTTAGATTTTCAGAAAGCCTTTGACAAGGTCCCTCACCAAAGGCTCTTAAGCAAAATAAGCAGTCATGGGATAAGAGGGAAGGTTCTCTCATGGATTGGCAACTGGTTAAAATATAGGAAACAAAGGGTGGGAATAAATGGTCAGTTTTCAGAGAGAGGTAAATAGTGGTGTCCCCCAGGGATCTGTACTGGTCCCAGTCCTATTTAACATATTCATAAACGATCTGGAAAAAGGGATAAACAGTGAGGTGGCAGAATTTGCAGATGATACAAAACTACTCAAGATAGTTAAGTCCCAGGCAGACTGCGAAGAGCTACAAAAGGATCTCACAAAACTGGGTGACTAGGCAACAAAATGGCAGATGAAATTTAATGTTGATAAATGCAAAGTAATGCACATTGGAAAACATAATCCTAACTATACATATACAATGATGGGGTCTAAATTAGCTGTTACCACTCAAGAAAGAGATCTTGGAGTCATTGTGGATAGTTCTCTGAAATCATCCACTCAATGTGCAGCGACAGTCAAAAAAGTGAACAGAATGTTGGGAATCACCAAGAAAGGGATAGATAATAAAACAGAAAATATCATATTGCCTCTATATAAATCCATGCTATGTCCACACCTTGAATACTGCGTGCAGATGTGGTTGCCCCATCTTAAAAAAGATACATTGGAATTGGAAAAGATTCAGAAAAGGGCAACAAAAATGATTCGGGTATAGAATGGCTTCCGTATGAGGAGAGATTAATAAGACTGGGACTTTTCAGTTTGGAAAAGAAGCGACTAAGGGGGGATATGATAGAGGTCTATAAAATCATGTGTGGTATAAAGAAAGTAAATAAGGAAGTGTTATTTACTCCTTCTCATAATGCAAGAACAAGGGCCACCAAATGAAATTAATAGGTAGCAGGTTTAAAACAAACACAAGAAAGTATTTTTTCACGTAACACACTGTCAACCTCTGGAACACCTTGCCAGTGCTGTGAAGGCTAATACTATAATGGGGTTCAAAAGGGAGCTAGATAGATTCATGGAAGATAGGTCCATCAATGGCTATTAGCCAGGATGGGCAGAAATGGTGTCCCTAGCCTCTGTTTGCCAGAAGCTGGGATTGGTTGACAGGGCACCCTTTGGGGCACCTGCCATTGGCCACTGTCAGTAGACAGGATACTGGGCTTGATGGACCTTTGGTCTGACCCAGTATGGCCATTCTTATGTTTTTATGAAAGGCTCCCTACCTCAATATCAGTCCCCACTACCCTCCCCCCAACCACTGGCACACACCCCAGGCCATGGACATCTTTTTAATAATTGTTTATCTTGGGAGCCATTTGTGGTTCATAATTGATTGCTCAGTTAGAGATTTTTTTAAATTGGATATAACATTTTAAATGTTTAAACACATTTGTGTTGCATTTTTAAATGATTTCCAGAGTACACAGACAGACACCATGTTTAGTATTTGCCCAAATCTAAATAAATAAATATAGGTAGACTTAGAAGGCTTAGATTTTTATTGGTAAATGTTGTTTTCACCATACCCACATAAACTGACAAAAAATATTTCCACCGCTAATCAAAATTTACAGATAAGCAAAGTATGAAAAATGCTTCGTGAGAACTTATTTTGACATGTGATGTTGCCAATTTGTGTTTTAATGGTTATAAAGCTTTAACTTCTTGACTCTTAACATCTGCTGTCACTAAATAATTATTGCCTGACCACCTATTAATTTCCCACAAGTGTGAAAATTTAAATCAACGACAATTTTAAAAATAAACATTGATATTATTCATGTAAATTATTTTTTAAAAATTAAATTCTGCCAAGTGTAAATATGGGTGATAGCAAATTACAATAGAATACCTTACGTACAATGCAGCATAAGTCTAGAAGAATGTAAGGGAGTAAAAGCTGATGTATTTTATACCTTCTTTTGGCATGTAAGTGAAGTTATTTTAGACGCAGACGCTCAGATTTAGACTCTCTTGGACATGCTCACACTCAGGGGCGGCTCCAGGCACCAGCGCAGCAAGTGGGACCACCAGATCACCCGCAGAAATGCCACCGAATCCGCGTGACCAGCGGACCGCCCGCAGGCGTGCCGGCAAAGGCCACCTGACTGCCGTGCTTGATTTACACATCACCCCTAAATTGGGCCCTAAGGCTGACTGAGCTAAGGGAGACCTGGCTGGTGTACCACAATGAAGGGACAGAAAGAAGGCCATGGAAAAGCCACAGGGAGTTATAAGAGGATATAAGTGAAAATAGGGATTGCCTTGTAAGTTACACTAACAATCTCCCTGAGACTGAGTAGGCCAAATTCAGAGGTGATCTATAAGGGGATGCAAAGTCTCATAATGGTAAGTGGGCCTGGGTACAAGAGTCTCTCATGGTACATCTACACCACAAATTAAGGTGTGATTGCAACTTGGGTAGACATACCCACCCTAGCATCAATCTACCTAGCACGGGTAATCAGAGTAGGGGAGAAATGGTGGCATGGACTTCAGTGTGGACTACCCACCCAAGTATGTACCCAGGGTGCCCAGCGAGCTTGTACAGAGGTGGCTAGCCCATGTCAAAGCCCTTAATTTGCAGTGAACTCATACCCTAAGTGGGTCTAGTTTGGCATAACATACATATTGAGAGGGCCAAAAGAATGTGTCAATTACACTATCTTAGATTTATCCCCTGAATCTGGTCCAGTACTGGCGGCTAATTTGGCATCTGGATACTTTAAGCAGAGCTATAAAACAAATAAGGCTTTGAAATATCTTGTTCCCGCAAGCAGCACATGCCAGATGACATGATTATAATATTAAGACTGGAACAAGAATGGGTCAGGAGTCTATTTCCTGTTTTTGTTATGGTCTTTGTGAAACTTCACTAAAAATATGTTATTTTCCATTGAGAGACACAACATAGGTGAGATAACGTATTTTATTGGACCAATTTCTGTTAGTGGAAGAGACAAGCCTTCAAGCTTCACAGAGCTCTTCTTTAGGGCTGGGAACGGGTATTTTCCATTGTTGTTTTGACTTTTATCAGCAGTAAGAACTTTAATTGGCTGGGCATTTCTCTTCTTCATAACAAGCTAATGCCTCAGTAAAGAAAGAGGAAGAGAGATCATTTGCCAGTGAAAACAGACTAAATTATAAAATGAAATTGTATTATCATTATTTTATCCTTTCCAACACACACAAAAATATTCTGTAACCTCATTTACTGCACATTGTCAGTCCTGACCAGTTGTGGAGCCAAATGTCTGGGCTCACATTTTTAGACAAGATTGTGTACAATTCTGAGTGCAAGCATGCATGTTCATGATTTGTATGTTCAATCACAGTAACACACACACAAATCCCTGAATATGAAGATCTGAAAATGTACATCTGTGACTATTACTTGTCTGCAATTCTGTTTTATTTCACACTTGGCTACATAGTTACATAAAATAAACATCCAGAGTGATGCAAATTCATAGTCTTTTTTTTAACTGGAATGTAGTGCTTTTTAATCATACTCTTCTACTGTATTTCCAGCTCTCTGCCACTACATTAAAGCTCTTGCGAATGATTTAGCATACAAAGTATTGCAAGTGTAAACTGCCCCTGTGGTGATGGTGAATTTTGATCAAAAAGAAAAAGAGGAGTTATGGACTCAAGGAACGAGAGACAGGAGATAATAAAATTCCTGACTCTTATACACCATATGGAAAATGTATCTCACTTTTAATGATGCAAGTGGAGGGTCATTTAGCATAGGTGCTGGAACTACAGATGCTGAGCATGCTGTCGCATCCGCTGGCTTGAAGTGGTTTCCAGCATATAGAAGGTTTACAGTTTGGTTCAATGGCTCTCAGCACCCCCACTATACAAATTGTTCCAGCCCCCCTGTCAGTTAGTGTCTAGAATGCCATCCCACATGTAGAGTTGAAATGGTGGGTGGGGGCAGGAGTGCTGAAGAACAGCAGCAGCACATCCCCAGAGCCCAGGTCAAGGATTGGGCTCCAATATCCTTTAAGGGAGCCATCTACGGCTCTAAGTTCCCATTGTGTGGAAACCAGTCACCTATGTTCCTTTACCTTTTCCCCTCTACACAAATTGGCTTGAGAGGCCAGAAATCATCCCAGTTTGTGACATGTGCAGAGAGCCATCTGTAGAATTCACAGCTGTCCTCCATTGCCACTTGTAGCCCAGGATGTAAGCATGATGGCCCCAGTTTAGGAAAGTACCTGAGCATATGCTTAAAGTTAAATACGTGCTCAAGATACTATGATAAGTGCAGTATAAAAATGTATATAGAATAGAATAGAAGGCCCATTGAGCATAGGTAAGGAGTCCATGGATTAAACTAAGGGAAACACAGAAAGAGTTAAGGCTGTTGATAGATCATTAACTCTCAATTTCCAGGATGTTAATTACATAGTTATGTTGTTTTCAATTAATGTATCTCTATTTACAACCTGACATGTTTTAACTAAGCTTTTTGTACAGGAATATTAATCACATACAGCATCAACACAATGCAAATTTAGGATCTACTGATTCAAGCCTTAAGGCAAAGAAGCAGCTCCATTAATACGGAAATCTGCAATGTCTGGTCAAGATCATCATTGGCCAGGAGACTCTGAAGATAGCAACTCACATAGGTAACCTAGTTTATTAGACTGTGTCATATACAGGCATATCAACTGGCCTGCTAATTATAGCCCCTAATGTTAGGATGTCAACTCATCTGTATTGGAAAGAGGACACCTGTATGTTCACCCACACTCCCCTCCTGCATTTGAGAGGTTATGAGGACATCTCCTCCACCATTTCCAAGACCACCAGTGACAAGGGAAAATGAAGAAAAAGTGAACTGATGGAGTAAGGCAGGGGTTCGCAACAGGGGTGTCCTAGCCTCCTTGGGTATCAATAGGTTGCAACCACCTTGTCCTTCCCACAAAGCTAAGTGTATATTGGTCTCAGTTGCATCAAAAGGGGGGGGACCCAGAATGGAAAAAGCTGAGACCCATTGAGCCAAATACAAAATTAAAGAGAAGGAGATAATGTCGGGCAGAGACTGGAATTATATATATATTAGGGGAAAACCTCAAAGATGACAAAGTTAAGGAGATTTCTTTTTTATAGAACATTTACTTTAAACAACATTTGGAACCTGTGGTTTGTGTGCTTCCAGCCAAAGAATAAAAAAGTTCTGAAAACATTCCTAGCTTGGCACTGGGAAGCTACAATACCCTTCCTCCTCTCTTGCTGCTATAGTTGAACATCATTTTCCCTTTTGAAAGGGGGACAGCTGTGTGATGTGATAGTCCAACAAAGAAGCAATGTAAATTTTAAAGTACAATTTCATTTTATGATCTTTATACATGAAAAGAACTTACAATGAGGAGTTGGTGAGTGAGACTAACATGTTCATTACCTTCACTATCTCTCATTTTGCAATGCTAAGAATAGCTTATTAAACTGGAACTCTTTAATTATCTGCTCCTTTGTTGACTGATTGGTAAAGGTTTTTGTGTGGATGGTAACAGGTCACACCTATAATTAATATCAAAACCCCATAACTTCCTGTTGAGTAAGCTGTAGTATTTAACTGTAGCATTTGATATAATTGTGAAATGACTTATTTAGAGGGAGTGAGACAAGTTCAGAATCTTGCATCACTTTTGATTATTCCTTTTTCATGAAATGGAAAATCTGTTACCTGATTATTCTCTTTCTGGGACTGACTCCTCTCCCAGTGAGATATTTGGGTCATACACACTTGTCCCATGAGCTTGGCCACTCTCCTTTCACTCCAGTTGGGTAACTTCCAAAGCTGTATAAAAACACTAAACTCTCTATGCCAAATTAAACAAACTTTTAAAACGGTGTACCTTATACAACAGTATTAATGATTTACATGGAGGACCTCAGAGAGGCTTTCATAGAAGCATCCAAGAATTTATCCAAAGTGGGATAGACCAGTGGAAAGATCAATCCCAGAAAATAAATGATCAGGTAACATTTTCCTCTTTGGGTTGTGACCTCTCTTTCAGTTTGAAATATTTGGGACACAGCAATCAAGAAATAAAAATAGTAGGCAGGAGAGATAAGTGGGTTAGGGGAACATGCTTTCCTCCCTCCTTCAAATTAGTCTAATTATACTAGTTAGGGACTGTCACTTGGAAGACCTTCCTGCCAAAAGAGGAAATTGTATACAGGACCCCATTATGGTGGCAATCTATGCTTCTGTCCAGGAGAGAATCTGCATCACTCCAGCATTTAGACATCAGTTCCTTGGGTCCTTTGCTGATTTAGTTTATTCACTTTTCTTTTCCTTTTTTTATTCACGCACTTCGGCTCATACGTGCCACCACCATTTAAGTGCAACATGGACAACCATGAACACCTCATCTTTTCCCCACAAATTCTTCTCTCACTCTGTCTCCATCACAAATCATATTTTCCTCCCAATCACAAAGACTTGAAACTTTGAATCATCTTTAACTGTATATTCAGACTCTCATCTCTACACCATTGTTCTGCTATAATCCATTCTTCCCTCTCCAGTCCTATACTGCCAAAGCCCCTGATCATTTCTCACTTAGGCATCACTGCAACCTCCTTTTCCCACCTTTCCCTTCTTCCAGAAAATTCAAAGTGCTGTTGTTAAAATCAACTTCATCCACTACCTGCCACTCCCCACTCTTAATCCCTTCACTGACCTTCTACACCAAGTTCACGCTCCTTGTCCTGAGCTTCCACAATCTGCATATTTCTGCCCCTGTACACGTCTTTGTTCTCATTTCCTCCTATTCCCTTTTCATTCTGCCTAAACTTTCCCCAGATCTCCAGTGGGTGCCCCTTTGTTTCCCCTCTGCCACTCATTTTCATGCCTCATTCAATTCAAATTGATGAACTTTCAAAAAATAAAATGCTGACCACACAAGGGGCTCAGCCTACGTAGAGCTACATACATAATGTTCCAGGCATGGACCCTGTCCTCAATATGTTTTGTGCAGCAACGAGTGCACTTTAGATGCACAAGTAAAGAAATTCCATCTACCTACCTCTTGGATTTCTGTCAAATTGAATTCATTAACTGACATGGGCACAGAAAGCAGCTGCATGTGCAGCAGTTTAATAAAAACTGGATTATATATCCATGTTTTAGAGGATTATACTGATGACTTTTGTAGGGAGGCAGCGGGTCATGAGCAGTCTGACCCTCAGGTTCCTTCTGGAGGAGCTGCATTTCTGTAAATGACTGGAGAGACAAAGAGAAAAGAAGGGACAAATTCAGTGCTGCTTTACAGCCCTTGTATTATTACATCAAAGTGGAGTATAAATCAGAAATGCACTTTGTCCCTCAGAGACTGGGGGCTCAGGAAGAGGCTCTCCTTGACAAAATGCCATCCCCCATGGAAAAACTGTAGTTCTTGTCTGAGAAATGTCCCTGTTGACTTTACATTATTCCACCCTGTAACAGACACTCGTCACTGTTCTCGGTGTAGTGGGTGGGAGGCTCAAACTTGGTGGCTATTGTGCTAGGACTATAGGAAAGTGACAGAAGATAGATGAGCGATTTATAGGTCAATGTTCTATATGCAGCAGATTATTATTGAGATCAGGATCAGGGCCCCATTGTGCTAGGAATTGTACGAACACACAGATGCCCCTTTGTTCAACAGCAAACCGATTAGTCAGTTGGTCTATGATTTGTCACAATGTCCCAGGATTAGTGCTGCATTAAATTAGTAGCGTAGTCTCCCAATTCTTTGCTTTACTCTCTGCACTGTCAATATCTTACAACCACCCTCCAGCCAAGGACTCATGGATATGGGTCCTGGCCATTTCCACCAGAGTTAACACTGAAATAAGACAAGAAACTGGTAACTAGTTAAAGGTTGAAGCGACAACTGTTATTGAAGTAACTGAATCTGCTCTATTACCTCAGAGCCAATCATCCCAGTGCCCTTAAATAGTTATAAAATGTAGGTGCAACTACCATATGCTCTGGCAACACATAAGATGAAATTTCTCACCCATCAAGCTGCAAGTCCCCATATAGGCCAATGTTAGGGGAAAACGTGATATCTTATGGAAGGCTTTGTACCTATGAGTGATGGTAAGGACCTTCCCGCACTGCCCAGGGTATAGGGAAGAAGGATACAGAAACTGACTTCTAAACACAAAGGAACTCCAGCCCACTGTATCAAGCTGCAGCACTAATCAATGTCGCCGGCTTTGTAACTCAAGTGCACCCTGGAAATAAAGTTGTATCAAAATGGGGAACTCTCCACATACCAGTCTTGACCAAAAGTGCCATCAGACTTGTGGGGATGAAGGATGGTGTCACAGTTAAGGTTGGCCTGTGTCTTAGGAGTGGTGGGAAAGTACAAAGTACCTATAAACTCCAATTGCGCATATTTTAGTGCTGCTTCTGGACCACCAACTGACTAACTCCTAATAGCATTTGCACATAACCAAACAGACACGATCAGCACTGATAGTTCCTAGAGCATTCATCCATGGTGCACACAGTTTGCTTTCAATACCAACTGCCCCATGTTAGTTTACTCCTGCTCGGATTGTTCAGGTGCGCATTTTGGGGATGTCAGTTTGTCAGCACACACACTGCTCCCACAACCCCAACCATATTTTCCATAGCCTGTTGGCAACACATTCAAAGATTTCCCTGACATTGTCTGTGTGATCTACAATGTTTGGGCAAGCAAAATGCCTCTTTGACATTCTATCAAAATATAGAGTAGTAAATATGAATTACCTTAAAGTTTTACCGCTACTGAAATATACATACTAAATAAATCAATGTTTATCTACAGTTTCCATTGTCTAATAGACCTAAAGTGTCTTATTCCCAGCCAGTGGTGGGACAGTCTAATGATTATATATTGAGTTGTAGCGTAAAACGGACTCCTAAAGGGTGTGTCTGTAAAGCACACCTGTGCTGCTTTATTCATCTAGGTTAGTTCTTTGTATTCCCATTTATATTTAGCACATTCAAGAGTACCCAAAAGCCAGGCAAAGGGTGGAGAGAGCAAACAAATTCAAGACTAGCTTTGAACTTAGGCAGCCCATGGCAATGTCAACAAGCCACAGACATGCATTGCATGAACACTTCAAATGGGAAGGGTGTGATGATAGTAGTCGTATCTGTCCTAAGGTATATTTGTTATACCTCTAGTGTATTTTTAAAAACCTGATAGAGAGATATGCAAGCTGGTCACTTTAAAGTCCTTGGGTAACATTTTAAAAAGTGGCTAAGTGACTTGGGAATTTTAGTCCTATTTTCAAAAGTGATATTTAGGAACTTAAATCCCAGACACAGGCTTCTAAATGCCTAAGGGACTTCTGAAAATTGGACTTAGGCACTTTTGAAAATTTTACCCCTTGCCTTAAAAAACAAGACATAAGTCCCCTAAAAGCGCAAACTGGAACAAAAGGTTTTCTGTTGAAAAGAGATAGCTAATGGGTTAAAAATCTGCAGCTCAGACTTATTCTACATAGCGGCCCACATACTAGAGATGGTTTTGCCCCATAGCAACTAAGCTGTTTAAACATTCCTTCCTCTTTAGCTCAAAAAGCAGGAGTATTGCCGCTAGATCCAAAGGTTCCTCGTTCAAATCCCAGCAGGTATTAAGTCCTGCCACCATCTCACATACCCCTCAAGGAATGTTTCATTCAGCTAATTAAAGAGGCTGCTTTTAAAAAGTGTTTATGGGAAAATGGTCCCTTCTCATTCAGAAAGTTCCATATGTAACTTTGGGTTATATCTGCTTCCTTTACTGACCAAAGGGAATTTTGGCCTGGTCTACATACAGTTTTTGGTCTGGTATAATTATACTGGTTAGGTGAGTGATTTTTTTTACTGAAATAGTTACAAGCCCCACTTGGATGCAGTTATACTGCCTGATACTAGTATACTGATACTAGCTTTATGACATGCTGGGGTGCAATCCAGACCTGTGCAGGCCTGTGTCACCACTTGCCCTGCAACCCGGATTGCCTCACAATGCTTTGCTGCTGCACTTCCCAACCTGGATTGCTCACAACCAGCCTACAAGCATGCAAGTCACGCCCTGATTGTCTGTGTACAGCCACAGCCCTGGTCCAGCAGCCCTGACCCCAGCAGTCTGTCAGCAAACACGAGTCACACTCTGGCTTCTAGCTACCCTGGTTACTACTTGCAGGGTGACCCCAATTCACACACAGTCCTGGATTTTCCCCCCCCAAAAAACCGTGTCTTTTGCACTGTACAGCCCTCTCTGGACACCCAAGATGTAGCAGGCCCTTCACATATTTGAAGAGTTCCCCCCAAACATGCAAAGTTTTTTTAACCTTTCCTCATGGGTCAGGTTTTCTAAACCTTTTATCTTTTTTGTGGCTCTCCTCTGGACTCGCTCCAATTTGTCCGCATCTTTCTTAGACAAATTAATAATTAAAAATATTTTGTGAGGTGGCAATGTTCCCACTCTCTTTCAGTTAAAATGTATGCAAATTTTACTGTCTGTCCTGCAGTTTGGGTTCATTGGTAACTCAGGACCAGTATCTTAGAACAAGATCAGCCTAAGCTTTCTCCTCCTACCCAGCTCTTCCTAGGGTTTCCTCAAAGACCTCCAAGCTCTTGCTCCCTCTTATATCTGGGTGGAGTTATGAAGCATGTACCTGCCATAATGGATGAAATCCTTGCCCCGCTGAACTCAATTGGAGTCTTGCCATTGATTTAATTGGGCCTGGATTTCACCCAAAGACTAAGCAGAACTTTCTCAGCAACTTTATGCAGGTACTATCTCCTGCTAACAGAGTGAGTGAAGGGTAGATCCTGCCAACCTGCTGCACCATCTTATGTCACAGATGGGGCAGAATAGCTGAACATGATGTTTCTGAGATGAGAAATGTGCAGGTATGAAACAAAATGTCTCATTCTCATTCAGTAGTGTGTGCAATGATGCTTAGTAGCAGAACATAGTGTAAGTGAAAGGCGTTTGATTGGTAGTCTGGGGAGGCGTATGACTGGTTCTCTTCTACCACAGCTTCCCAAGCCCTTCTCCCAAATGCTGGAAAGGGCTTCGTCAAGGTTTTCAGAAAGGCTCTTTTGCTACTTTAGGGCATAAAAATGAAGCGGCCAGATTTTCAGGGGCACCCATTGTGATTAACAGGAGCTGTTGGGTGCTGAGATCGTCTGAAAGTCTGGCCCTTAGTCTGCCCAAGGGGAATCAAAGCACTGACACTATCACATTCAATCAGGGCCACAGCATAGTCATACAGAGAGCCCCTGCACACTGCTTCAGAAGAGACAGAGGGCAGCCACTTGATCATCTAGTTAGACATTTACCAAATACTTCAAATGAGTCCCGGACAACTCCTCAGATGCAAACATGGCACTCTGTCCTACTGAAAAATGGAGCATTGATATTCTATGGAAAATACCCCTAGTTATGAAATATGTACGCAACTGAGAAGACTCTTTTAATAGTTACTTACCTTCATGTATTCTCCTGCCATGGGATGTGCCCCCACACTGGCCCTGCAAGAGATGAATTAGGCCATCTGGGCTCAATCAACTAATTAGGCTGGAAATGGGGGGGGGGAGCTTTTGGTTGGAGGCAGCTCATTAGAGAGAAGCTCACCTGTGAGGGACAGGTGGGGCTTCTACAAAAGACAGGAAATTGGAATCAGAAGGGGCTGCAGGGAAGAAGTTTGCAGTGACTCCTGGGGGCGGGAGGGGGGTGCTGCAGAGCTGAGTTGACTAAAGTTACTCCCTGGGAGGAAGGAGTGAAGAGACTGGCAAACCCAGAGGAGTGGGGAGAGCCAGGAGGTATGGAAGCAGCTCAGGGAAAGCCAGGGAATGGAGCTTGGCTGCAGTGTAGACGGTCCCTGAGTCAGAACCTGGAGTAGAGGGTGGGTCCAGGTTCCCCTGCCAGCCACAGCAGGAGGAGTAGCACTCTGAGGCAGTGAAACAGAAGACTGCTTGATGCACCTCCTACCCCGCCTCACCCCTCCGTAAGGGGAAACCACAGTAGTGACCTGACTGGAGAGCTGAGTCACAGAAAGGATGCTGCAGTTTCTGGAGCAAGAGAGCGGTTGCAGAGAACAAATTGATGGGGTGTAACCACTGGAAGGGTCATTGGCCTGATCAAGCTGTAACAATGCGGTCTCTGGCAGGACACAACTGAGAGCATCAATTCAGAACAAATTGCTTAGAGCAGGGCAGTTACAGCCCAAGGCTGGGGTTCTTTTACCATTAAGGCAAACCAAACCAGCCAAACAGAGAGGACTTTGGTCTCACCGCACTGGCTAACCATAAGTCATGCAAGCAATTCTCTTAGACACTCCAGTTTCTCAGTATCACCACCAGTGCCACTTGTTATGGGGAAGAATGGTTACTGTAACGAAGTGGGACTGTTCTTAATGTTTCCTCTGACTACTGCGTTGGTGCCTCAGTTTCCCCTATGCATTTCTTAAGTCTCCAGTGTGCATAAATGGCCGACACTCTGTATCCTGGCAACAAATGGCTGGGGCCTTTCCCCCCTGCAAGGGAATAGCTAAAGGTGAACAAAGAGATCAGGTGCCCTCCTGGCCCAGGAAAGAGACAAAGGCCAGAAAGGAGGGGCTTTCAGTTTGGAGCTGGCTGGGGATGGGGAGTGAGTGCAGACAGGGTTGTCTGACTCGCTGGGCCCCAGACCCAGCTGAGGGGTCCTGTTCTCTCTACCTACAAACTCTGTTTTAGACTGTGTTCCTGTCATCTAATAAATCTCTGTTTTACTGACTAGCTAAGAGTCATGTCTGACTGCGGAGTGGGGGTGCGTGCGGGACCCTCTGGCTTCCCCAGGACCCCACCTGGGCAGACTCGCTGTCGGAAGCACACGGAGGGGCAGAGGATGCTGAATGCTCCAAGGTCAGACCCAGGAAGGTGAAACCGTGTGAGCTTCTTGCCCTGAAGACAGTCTGCTCCAAGGGAGAGGAGGCTCCCCAGAGTCCTGACTGGCTTTGTGGGGAGCAGTCCCAGAGCATTGCCCGGGGACTCCGTGACAGTTATGAAAACCAATACCTGAGTAAAAGAAAAAGGGTTCTCCCAATCCCAAAGGACCAAGCCCCAGACCCAGGTCAATATACAAGTCAGATCTTACCCACAAATCACGCTGTTGCCAATCCTCTAGAATCTAAAATCTAAAGGTTTATTCATAAAAAGAAAGAAATATAGATGAGAGCTAAAATTGGTTAAATGGAATCAATTACATACAATAATGGCAAAATTCTTGGTTCAGGCTTGTAACAGTGATGGAATAAAGTGCAGGTTCAAATCAAGTCTCTGGAGTACATCCACAGCTTGGATGGGTCATTCAGTCCATTGTTTCAGAGCTTCAATGTAACAAAGTTCCTCCAGAGGCAAGAAGCAGGATTGAAGACAAGATGAAGAAGATGCAGCTGCCTTTTATAGTCTCTTCCAAAAAGACAAGCTACCCAGCACATGGCATGGAAAAACTTTAGAGTTCTGTCCACAGGCATGTCCCTGCATGCCTTGCTGAGTCACAAGGTGTATCTGCCTTCTCTCAATAGGTCAATTGTATAGCTGATGGTCCTTAATGGGCCATCAAGCAGGCTAGGCAGTGCTGACCCAAATTGTCTGGGGTGTCACACAGAAGCATAGCACAAATTTGAAATACAGACAGTATAGAGCCAATACCTATACTGTAACCTTAAATACAAAAATGGTACATGCATACAGATAGCATAATCATAACCAGCAAATCATAACCTTTTCACAGACACCTTATGTGACCTCCTTTGTACAAGATTTGGGCTACTATAGGACCTTGGTTGCAACAATGATCTATATGGTCACATATTAATAACGTCACACAAGCTAATCCCCATAGCCACCAATAGGCAGTGCCATCCAGCAGTGAGTAGAACAGTGGTTTTCAACTGTCTTTCATTTGTGGACCCCTAAAAAATGTTGAATGTAGGTGCAGTCCCCTTTGGAAATCCTGGACAGTCTGTGAATTGTGGTGGTGGATGGGGGGTCGGGGCAGTCAGGGGACAGGGAGCAGGGCGAGTTGGGAAGGGGGTGGGGTCCTGAGGGGCAGTTAGGGTGGGGGTTCTCAGGGGGTGGTGGTCAGGGGACAAGGAGCAGGGGGGGTCGATGGGTTGTGGGTTCTGAGGGGGGCAGTCGGGGGCAGGACGTGGGTGGGGTCGGATGGGAGGGACAGGCTGTTTTGGAAAACCCCGAAACAATTTTGCAACCCCAATATGCAGGTCTGGCTTTAGGAAGTGCGGGGCCCGATTCGAACAGTTTTGACAGGGCCCTGGCAGAGATGACTTAAAAAAAACACGTAAAAAAACACGTGGGGCTTGTATTCACCGGGCGGCGCTCCGAGTCTTCGGTGGCGGGACCTTCACTCGCTCTCGATCTTCGGCGGCACTGAAGAACCCACTGCCGAAGTGCCGCTGAAGACACGGAGCGAGTGAAGGACCCCACCGCCGAAGTGCCGCTGAAGACCTGGTAGGGAACCGGTTGTTAAGATTTTGGCAGCTCATCACTGTGAATATCCAAATTATATCCTTGATATTGAGAGCTGTAAACTGTATGTCTTTCTCCAGGGATGGGATTATAGATGCCAGCATAACCATGCAAAACTTCAGCTTGTGGATAAATCTGTAAAGGTTGTGAAGATCGAGGATAGGTCTCCAGCTTCCCTTCTTTTTGGGGATTAGGAAGTAATTAGAGTAAAAAACCTCATATGTTCTATTGCTCCTTGCTGGAGGAAGGACTCCACTTCCTGTATGAGAATCCCCTTGTGAGAATCGTCCCTGAAGACAGATGGAGATGGTTTTTTTTGGAGGATGTAGGGATGTAAATTCAATTGTATAGCCAGATTGGAGGCTATCTAACACCCACATGTTCATTGTTATGGCACTCCAGTTGTGGAAACAGTGCTAAACTATCACTGAATAGTTTGTTGAGGTTGAGCAGCGGTGGTATCATTAGTGGTTTGCAATTCTCAAACTTGTCAAAAATATTTTTTCACCAGGGGATGGGATTGAGCTGGTATTGTAGATGCAAGTGGTGAAGGGAAATGAGACTTTTGTACTCTCTGCCTCTTACAAGGAGGGTCATAAGACCGCTGGTGATAAAACTTGAGATTTTGATCTAAGTCTGTAAGGCTGTCTGTGATATTTCCTTTTCAGGGCAGGCGTATATATTCCCAGGGAGCAGAGGCTGGCTCTAGAATCCTTTAAAGTGTGCAAGGACTCATCCATCTTTTCACTGAAAAGGTGAGCTTCATCGAAGTGCCGGTCTTCTATGGTGTTCTGGACCTCCCTGGGAAATCCCCAGGTGTGCAACCATAATTCCTGGTGCATTAGAATAGCCATTGCCATCAACCTAGAGGATGTGTCTGCTGCATCTGTTAGGGGACCCAGAGGGATGGGGGCTGGCTGAAGAGCCCACCCTCCTTGGTAAATAGGTAGTGGAAGGAGGTCCATGCCTCTGGGGACTGGATGCCTTCCAGGGAAAGGAGGCTTGTAAGAGGTTTGAAGTAAAGGCAGCATTATGGGAAGCTGCCAGTAATCTTTCAAGTTTGGTGCTATTCCAGCAAAGGCTACTGGAAGATTATAAATTAGAGTTGGGGTGGTTAAAAATGATTTGGCACCATAGGGTTTGGAGTCAAAAGCAGAGTTAACAGACCACCTTAAGAGACAGGAGCTGGGACTTGGTCTTAGGGGAGCGGAGAAAAAAAAGGTTTCAAAGTGAAAAACGGCAGGGTTTGCAGGAGTGGGTAACAACCCCCACTCTTCTCCCTGAGCCAGGATAAAAAGCTGGGGGTAAGGGTTCCCAACTGTTTAGACTTAGGGAGCCCTACCGTTTTCTCACTTCTTTTTTTTCTTCTCTTCCTCCTCCTCCTCAGTTTGCTTAATTTGATGCTGTTAGCCTGTACTTTAAAATAACTTCACAGGGTTGCTTTCCACCCCATCCCCCTCTCTCACACTTATGGTTTTTCTGAAGTTTTAATGGAGGGTACTTTAGATATTTATGTGAAATGTTTGGGGTTTTTTTTGCAAAAAGCATGATGGAAGCAGAGGTGAAAGTAAAAATAGGGACTTACTGGTACAGGGCTAGGTTGGGGCCGGCTCTGGCCCCCAGAAGGGGCGGGGCCTCGGGTGGAAGGTGCGGGGATGGGGGGGGGGGTCAGAGCCAGCCCTGGCCCGCCCGGTACCAGTAAGTGCCCTCCCCCTCCCCTAAGCAGCGGGGTAGCAGTGGCAGCCGGGAGCTCCGGTGGCTATTTAAAGGGCCCAGGGCTTGGCCCCCACTACTGCCCCGGGCCCTTTAAATTGCTGCCAGAGCCCCCAGCTGCCGCTGCTACCCCAGGGCAGTGGCAGCCAGAGGCCCTGGGGGCTATTTAAAGAGTCCGGGGCTCCCCTGCCTCTACCGCCCTGGCCCATTAAATAGCTCCCGGAGCCCTGGGGTAGCGGCGGCGGGACTGCGGGGGCTATTTAAAGGGCCCAGGGCAGTACAGGCAGCAGGAGCCCTGGCCCTTTAAATAGTCCCCAGAATATTTAAAGGGCCTTGGGAAGCTGGGCCTCCCCGGTACAGCACACCGGCTCTTGCCAGTACGCAGTACCAGGGCGTGCCAGTTCACTTTCACCTCTGGATGGAAGTCTGCTGGATTCTGTTGACATTTTTAAAGTAAAAGATCCATGGGCGACCATGGAAATAAAAGTTTTTTACTGACTTTTTGAACAATCCCGAGGTAAAGACAGCAAAGGGTAAAAGGCAGGGAGGGAAGTAAACGGTTGGGAGTAAAGAAAACTTAGTTTGATAGCATCCCGTCTGGCAAGAAATCACTTATCAATGCTTGTGAAACCCTCATTTTTGTATTGTTTTATCTTTATGGCTCCCATTTTTCTATTCTTGCATCTGAAGAAGTGAGGTTCTTACCCACGAAAGCTTATGCTCCCAATACTTCTGTTAGTCTCAAAGGTGCCACAGAACCCTCTGTTGCTTTTCACTTTTCTATGTTAATCTGTCTGGTTCTCTAATTTTCTGTCTGCTGTATAATTAATTTTGCTAGGTGTAAGTTAATTAGGGTAGTGGGATATAATTGGTTAGAGAATTATGTTACAATACGTTAGGATTGGTTAGTTAAATTTCAGCAAAATGATTGGTTAAGGTAAGGTATAGCTGAGAATATTACTATATAAACTGGGGTCAAACAGGAAGGGGAGGGAAGGGAAATTGGAATCTTGTTTGCTAAGTGGGGGATGGGAATAGGGAACTGGGAATGGGGAACAGGGACACAGGCCAGGCTCTGCGGTGTCAAAGCTGGGAACAGAACACTGGGAAACAGACTCTATTGGCCTATAGAGATAAGCCCGACTGGTGTAAAGGGCTTTGGAATATGCTTGCTTGGAAACTAACCCCAATAAACATCGCATTGTCTGCACTTTGGACTTCTGATCTTTTGCTGCTTGCTGTCTGTGTGACAAGAACCAGGGAAGTGGGAGGGTAAAGGGTAAAGGTAAAGCCCTCTAATAGCATCAACTTCTGATTGAAGTGCAGTTCTGGCCACCAGCTTGCCTTTATCAATAAGAGTCTAGCAATGAGCGCTGTTCTGTTGTGATTGTCTACAAAATCTGAGAATTGTGAGTAGTTGAGATAGTTGTTCTTAGCCAACAGCCCTCAATAGTTCCTATACAAAACTAAAGGCTACTAGATGTGAATACTTTTCTTCTAGATGTTCAGCCTCCTTGTCAGAAGGCGTTGATTTAATGTTTTGAGTCTAGCTCTGTCCATGGCTGCCTAGACCATCAGAATTCAGAGCTGGCTGGGTAAAATGAAATTCTGCTCCCTGGGCTGGGACAAAAATATCATTTCCTTGCCCTCTTGAAGGTAGGGGCACATGCGGCTGGCATATGTAAAACTGTTCTAGCAGGTTCTAGACTACTTTCATTGACGGGAAATGCTATTTGACTGGATTTAGTGGTTGGCTGAATATCTAGGAGCCGGTGCTGGGTATGCTGGGCCTCCTCCAGGGAGATCTGGAGTGCTTCTGCCACCCTGCATAATAACTCCTGAAATGGTTTAGGGGCATCTGGTAGGGATGGAGATGCTGGAGTGACTGCTTTATCAGGAGACAAAGAATTTCACCAGTATCAGAGGAACAAGTTCAAAATCCTCATCTTCAGCAAGGTCAGGAGGAAGTTCCCTCAGAGGGGAATGGGGATGCATTCCCTGGCAGAACACACGGATTCTGTATATCTGGCATATGGGCCCCATGTTCCCCAGTATGGCCATTATGACAGATCTGGAGGGGGTTGTTGAGGTCCCCAAGACATGGGGTTCCTGCAGTCCCAAGGTGAGTGCCGGGGAGGAGGCTTTAGATCTCATGGGGCCAACAGTTCTCAGCAGAGGAGGTGGTGGGTGTTCTGATGGCTTGGATTCTCCCCAGGAGGAGAAGAAAGGATCCAAGCCCACTGGCGGTGCTGATGCTGGAAAGGCATAGCTGGAAGATGGGGTAGATTTCTGTCCAAGGTAGCATCCCTTTGTGGCGTCATCCCCCCTCAATAGGAAAGATCCTGATGATGGGGGAAGAGCAAAGACATCCTCTGATGTGGTATAAGTCTGTGACCACCCTGGAGTGCAAGAGGTTGATGGAGTGAGACTTCATGTTTCTACTGTCAGTGGCAGCCACTCTGATTGTACTGGAACTGACGGAGCCCAAGATTTCAACTTTGATGGGATCGGTGGAAGGGTGCTGCTGTAATGGGGTTTGGTACTGAAGGAGCCCTCACTTTATGGGCTTTAGAATCCTGTCTCTGGGACTTCATACTCCTTAGAGGCTGACTGAATGTGTTTGCTTGACTTATGTGGCATTGTGCAGACAATTTCTTAGCCAACTTAAAAGGGGACCTACTCTTGTTTGTATGAGTGTTCTCTGCCTTCCTGACAATACCCTGATGGGGAGGTCTGTGTGTATAAGCTCCCCTGTAGCAGAGTCAGACCTCGTAACGGGAAATGCCGTCACTATAGGAACAGGTGGTAATGGACAGTATAATGCTTCTTAGTATGTCTGGATCTCCTTCAGCAAGGCTGGGTTATGCATTTTGAATCTTCCATCCTGAAGTTTGCTACCTTGCTTCTGAGTGGGAGAAAATGAAAGCTAAAGTGTGCTCTGATTAGATCATAAAGACATGATTAGTTTCCAAGAAGAAATTTACAGATAATGTGTATATATATATATATATATAAGGATATGGATCCTTTTCAGAAACGTCTATCAGAACCAAGTGGTGAGAAAATACTATATTATTTTGGGGATCAAAAATCCACGGCTATAATCTCATAGCCCTTATCAGAGAGAGACATTTCTTTCTTTTTTGAATGTGGTGAATAGGCTGTTTGCCTTCTTCCAGAGTTTTCTACTTTTTTGATGCTGCTGTGATTGTTGTGATGATGTTGCACTTTCTAAGCTTGTCTTTGTCCTGTGAGTCTGAAAATGTTGAGGCTCTCGTTAGCTCCCGGACTTCTAGCTATTTTAAGCAGTTTGATGCTCACTGCTTTGGCCCCATCCCTTCAGACACTTTGTTGATCATTTCCCTGGAGGAGGCTGGAGATGTGAGTCCTGCATTATACAGTGCTTTGGGGTGCACCAGACTAGAGCAGTTCCTAGGTCCTGTGGCATGATGGGGTGTACTCCCTACTTCTTCCTGATTGTGTATAGCATTCTCAGGTGGAACATTGCCCACAAGAAATTCTTTGTACAGGTAAGCATTTATCCCTCCCTGCTATAAGATGAGTTTGCCTGGAGGATTTCCTTGATAGTTGGATCTAACATATTAAGCCCTTGATTTTGGTAAATCACTTCTGGGACAGAGACTTGTCCAACAGAGGTGCCCCTTAGAACAGTCAAGGGGATAAGTCACTGAGTAGGGGCAAGATGGCTTTTTTGAGTGTCATTTATCACAAACTCATGTTTCATTAGAACTCTCATGATGGCTTCTTGGTAGTGCTTTAAAGAACAAGTGATCCAGGAATGGATTGAATCTGTTTCAGGGTTACCAAAATGTTCTTAAATGCCCTTGGTGCTGCCAAGACGACAAATGAGTGTGTTTTGGAGTGGGAGGGAGTCACAGTGTGCCAGAGCCTGAATCTTTCTGGTCTCTGAAAATGGTCCAAGGGTTCATCTCTTTCCCCTCCCCACATTAGAAGTCAGAGGACAGGTTGCTCCTGGTGTACTGTGCTGCCCTTATCCCTTGGTGAGGGGGCGCTGGGCCCAGACAAACTGGCCTTTGGAGACAAAATGGGCAAAGTCTAGCCTTGGAGGCAAAATCTGTGCTCTATTTTCTCTGCTTGTTTGTACACTCTAAAGGAAGCAGAGTTAACAGTCAGCAGATTGCAGTTCAGTGGCCCCATTGTATCAGTTTTACATGACTACACCTGCATTTTAACACATGACATGGGTCACTAATGTGCTCTAATGGCAGTCACAAAATCCTTGCATCAGGACTACTGAAGAGTTGCTCAGGGCCTGCCAAGATGCTGTGCTAATGTGGGCCTTTTTTATTACTACCAGATGTGTGGTCCACACAGATCCATTAACCTACTGTAACAGAATAAGACTTAGCACTATCCAAATTGTTTTTAAGGGGCTGATTATGCTCCAGTTCCCTTGGAGCACTGTTTTAGTCTGGGACTTTTGGGGACTATAAAGTGAGTGAAATAGGAGACAACTAGCACTGCAAGCATATTACTGAGGGCTCTCCTGTTACTGTAGGTTGGAGGTGAGCTATCATGGAAAAGCTGCAAGAGCCTTAAAGGAGTGATCCAATGCATAGTTACAGCAGTGAGACCAGAGAGCTAAATAAATAGTTACTATATAATAACACAAAGGCATTTATTGAGCAAGTTTTTAGAAATGCATGTCACTGTTTCAGCATCTCCATTCAGTGAATGGGACTCTTGTCTCTCTCAGTGGGTGTCGAAGGGGGCAGCTGTATTAATGACACACCATTGTATTTGCCAGCATGACTCCCACTTCGATGCATGCCACAATTTGATTGCATGCTCTTCCCTGGGGCTGTGTCTACACTAAGCTTTTTTGTTTGTTTGTTAATTAAAATTTCAGTCTGCTGTAGCTCCATTGCTGGTGACAAGGCTCCAAGCTTTAGGGTAATATACCTCTACCCCGATATAATGCTGTCCTCGGGAGCCAAAAAATCTTACCGCGTTATAGGTGAAACCGCATTATATCGAATTTGCTTTGATCTGTTGGAGTACACAGCCCCCTCCCCCACAACCCCCTCCAGAGCACTGCTTTACCGCGTTATATCCGAATCCGTGTTATATCAGGTCGTGTTATATCGGGGTAGAGGTGTATTTTCACAATTGCCTGAGTGTCTTAGAAACCTAGGACCTATTTTTAAAAGTAACCTGGGCACTTAGGAGGATTTCATTGAGACTTCGGCTCTTAAGTCATTTTTGAAAACGGGATTTGAAAATTTTACTCCTTTTATAAAGTGGCCATAGCTATTTTAAGCTGAGTTCATCGAGCAAGTGTGGATGATAGGGATGTTATAACACTGTTTATCTGTCTATACTGTTTCTACTACTGAGGGAGAAGCGCTAGTGGTGGCTACAATTGGAAATGTTCTATCATTTAAAAAAATGGTTAGGATCAAAAACCTTTTTTGGTTCAGTTATACCCTTTATTTTATTACAACAGCTTTAAGGCAATTTGATTTGAAATGCTTCCTAAAGGAAAATTTGATCCTGGCAGTCCTTGGCCCTGATCCTGCAGACACTTCTCTACATACTTAACCTAACGGATATAACTAGTTCAACTGAAGTAACGTTTACATGTGAGCAGGCCCATCAAGTACATGGGTAAGTGATTACAGGATCTGGGTGCATTAGATTTTTATCACCAAGTAGGCTCCTACTGAGAAGTACAATGATGTCATAAAATAGCACCCCCAAATTACAACAACTTCAAAACACTCTCATTCCCAAATACTTTCTAATTGGAAATCTACCCCTCTCAATCCTAGTTTATAAAATTTAAGATACATGTGGTTTAGTTTTCTGGGTGTTTAGAACCCTTTTGAAGACCCATTCAGCTGAGTGTACTTAGAATCTCTGAAAATCCAGTTAATTGGAATTGATTTACTCTTCTTTGAAACAATGTAGTGATTATACTTGATTACACTACACTGAAGTTAACCTCTTAACAGCAATTACAGCATTAGCATACACTACACAGTGCAGATGCGGAGATGTTAGAGAGAAACATGCAAGCAAAAGAAGCCCCTTGTGAGGTTATCTGCCTTTGTACTAGTATTATGTGTATTACAGTAGTGCTTAGTGTTTATATTCTAAATAGGGAAGAAAGACAAAGGAAGTATCATTGGATTTTATAGATTGGGGAACTGAGGTACAAAGAGATTTAGGGTTCGTCTACACAGCCTATGGCAGCAAGCCTCTGTGCCTGGGGTGCCAAACTCGAGCTTGGGCTTCTGTGCTAAAAATAGTTCTGCAGACATTGTGGCTCAGGCTGGAGCTCGGGCTTTCAAACCCAAATCTGTCGACCCAGGCTCTGTGACTGGCTGCCGGGGGCTGTGTGGATAGCGTCACACAGGAAACTTCAGCATAGCTGGGAACTGCACTCTGATCTCCTCCTGAGCCCCAGCCTTAACCACACAATAGGGTGGCCAGGTGCCCGGTTTTCATCCAGAAAATCTGGTTGAAAAGGGGAACTGACAGTGTCCGGTCAGATTTACTGACCAGACACCCAAAGTCTGGTTATTGCGGGTGGGGAAGGCAGGGAGGTGCCAGCCCCTACTCAGAAGGGTTCCGCCTCCTACCTGCATCGGACAGCTGCAGCTCCCAGCCCCGGCTCCGCAGATAAGTCCCTCCTGACCGGGGGGGGTGGGAGGGGAAAAGCAGTGAGCGATGGTGGGTGGGGGGAAGAGGAGTGGACGGGGACAGGGCCTCATGGGCAGAGGTGGGGCCTCAGGGGAAGAGGCGGGGCAGGGGAGGTTCCGGCACTCCTGCTGGAGTGTCTGGTTTTTAATTACCATCAAGTTGGCAATCTTACCACATGACCATCCTTTGTCAGATTTTGTAAATTCAGATTTACATAGAGAGAGAGAGAGATCTATATATTAAAAAATGTAACTCAGCAATGATAAACTGAATATATACAGGGGTCATTTACACTGTCATGTTAGTTTTCTAATACCATTTTATAAGGCATCCCATTAGGAAAAGTCCATGTAAATGGAATGAATTTATTGTTGGGATTAGTTGCAGTCTGCCATAACAGCAGGAACCTTTAGCTCAATATCTAAATCACTCTGCCTCGTTTGTGAAGCAGGGAATTCCCTGGTTAGCTGACTGTTCACATTATTTTTGAATAGTATAACGCACCTTTCTAAAGAAAAAAATCCTAAGAGGTTAATAAAATATAAATCCTGGTTTCACATACATGGAAGGCTGTGCAACGCAGCAAAAATGATGCAATTGGGACCCCACACCTGATTTGGAGATTTGGCATAACACAGACGTTTCTGGTAGAGATGGGCAGAAAGCGGAATCTCTTATCCATCCAATATTTTGCTGCCAAATTTTGAGCAAGTTGAAATAAAATTTGAGAAGTTTACCCAAGCTGGCCCTGGATTTTGCTCCATAAAACCAAATTCAGCTGCAATTTTGCACATCTCTAGTTTTCATACTCATATTACTGTCAGAGTCTGAAATTAGGTTTAGTGTGCGGGTGCTCGGTGGTGTTGGTGGCCTGTGATACACAGGAGGGTCAGGTGATCTGGTGGTGCCTCCTGGACTTAGAGTCCACGGCTATATATACTATCTATGCAACTACAATTATTAATGAAATCACAACAGCAGAAGGGCCACACTAACTTTTGCCCTTAAAGGTTTAATTCCCTTGACAATAATTCAGACATAACACTATAATATGTGAGTGCAGTGGCACCTTAAAGACTAACAGATTTATTTGGTCATAAGCTTTTGTGGGGAAAAAAACTCACTTCTTCAGATGCATGGAGTGAAAATTACAGATAGAGGCATAAATATGCTGGCACATGAAAAGAAGGGAGTTACCTTACAAGTGGAGAACCAGTGTCCTCTGATGGTGTTGCTAAAGTAGATATGGGGACAGAGTAGGCCCCGGGGTTTGTTACAGGGATTGGTTCCTGGGTTAGTGTTTCTGTGGTGTGGTGTGTAGTTACTGGTGAGAATTTGCTTCAGGTTGGGGGGCTGTCTGTAAGCGAGGACTGGCCTGCATCCTAAGGTCAGTGAGAGTGAGGGATCGTTTTCCAGGATAGGTTGTAGATCATTGATAATGCGCTGGAGAGGTTTTAGCTGGGAGCTGTACGTGATGGCCAGTGGTGTTCTGTTATTTTCCTTGTTGGGCCTGTCCTGTAGTAGGTTACTTTTGGGTACCCGTCTCGCTCTGTCAATCTGTTTCCTTACTCCCTCAGGTGGGTATTGTATTTTTAAAAATGCTTGATAGAGATCTTGTCTCTGTCTGAGGAACTGGAGCAAATGCGGTTGTATCTTAGGGCTTGGTTGTAGACAATGGATCATGTGATATGTCCTGGATGGAAGCTGGAGACATATACATAAGAATAGCAGTCAATAGGTCTCCGGTATAGGATGGTGTTTATTTGACCATCACTTATTTGCAGTGTAGTGTCCAGGAAGTGGATCTGTGTGGACTGGTCCAGGCTGAGGTTGATGGTGAGGTGGAAATTCTTAAAATCCAGGTGGAATTCTTCAAGGACCTCCTTCCCGTGGGTCCATATGATGAAGATGTCATCAATGTAGTGCAAGTAGAGGAGGGCCACTAGGGGACGAGAGCTGAGGAAGTGTTGTTCTAAGTCAGCCATAAAAATGTTGGCATACTGTGGGGCCATGTGGGTATCCATAGCAGTGCCGCTGACTTGAAGGTATAAGTTGTCCCCAAATCTGAAGTGGTTGTGGGTGAGGACAAAGTCACAAAGCTCAGCCAGCAGGTGTGCCGTGGCCTCATCAGGGATACTGTTCCTGACAGCTTGTAGTCCCATCCTCTACACACCACACCACAGAAACACTAACCCAGGAACCAATCCCTATAACAAACCCTGTTGCCTACTCTGTCCCCATATCTACTCTTGTGACACCATCAGAGGACCCAACCACATCAGCCACACCATCAGGGGTTCATTCACCTGCACATATACTAATGTGATATATGCCATCATGTGCCAGCAATGCCCCTCTGCCATGTACATTGGCCAAATCAGACAGTCTCTACATAAAAAGAATAAATGGACACAAATCAAACATCAGGAATGGTAACATACAGAAGCCAGTAGGAGAACACTTCTGTGATGGGTTGGGTCACAGATACCCCCTTGGGAACTGCCACCTGATGTGCTGAGACTACCTCTGAGTCCATTTTCCCTGCCAGCTTGGGACTTCAGAATCCTGCCTGGTTGAGCCAGAGATGCTAACCTGCTACAAACACAGCCCCAGGTCTGAACCATGTCCGCCAAAGCTGCAGACTTAACTGAAAATGGCTTAGAAAGAGCTCCTGTCCCCAACACCCAGATACCCAGTTCCCAATAGGATCCAAGCCCCAAATAAATCCGTTTTACTCTGTATAAAGCTTGTACAGGGTAAACTCATAAATTGTTCGCCCTCTATAACACTGATAGAGAGTTATGCACAGCTGTTTGCTCTCCCAGGTATTAATACTTGCTCTGGGATAATTAATAAGTAAAAAGTGATTTTATTAAATATAAAAAGTAGGATTTAAGTGGTTCCAAGTAATAACAGACAGAACAAAGTAAATTACCAAGCAAAATAAAACAAAAACATGCAAGTCTAAGCCTAATACAGTAGGAAACTAAATGCAGATAAATCTCACTCTCAGAGATCTTCCAGTAAGCTTTATTCACAGACTAGACTCCTTTCTAGCCTGGGCCCAATCCTTTCCCCTGGTACTGTCCTTGTTCCAGCTCAGTTGGTAGCTAGGGGATTTCTCATAACTGCAGCCCACTTTGTTCTGGTCCACGGATTGGCCGTTAGGCGGGAATCTTTTGCCTCTCTGGGTCCCCACCGCTCCTTCTAAATGGAAAAGCCCCAGGTTTAAGATGGATTCCAGTACCAGGTGACATGGTCACATGTCCTGTGAGACCCCAAGCCTTCATTCTTCCCAGCCTGACACACAGGAAGGCTTGCAAGTAAACAGAGACATCTATAGTCAATTGTCCTAGTTGATGGGACCCATCAAGATTCCAAACCACCATTAATGGCCCACACGTTGCATAATTACAATACGACCTCAGAGTTATATTTCATATTTCTAGTTTCAGATTCAAGAATGATACATTCACACAAACAGGATGAACACACTCAGTAGATTATAAGGTTTGTAATGATACCTTACAAGAGACTTTTTTCATGAAGGTGACAAATCTGAAGAACTGTCACAGATCGAAGTGTCACTACAGGAGGTTTTGGAATTAATTGATAAACTTAACATTAACAAGTCACCGGGACCAGATGGCGTTCACCCAAGAGTTCTGAAAGAACTCAAATGTGAAATTGCAGAACTATTAACTAGGATTTGTAACCTGTCCTTTAAATCGGCTTCTGTACCCAATGACTAGAAGATAGCAAATGTAACGCCAATATTTAAAAAGGGCTCTAAAAGTGATCCCAGCAATTACAGACCAGTAAGTCTAATGTCAGTACTGGGCAAATTAATCGAAACAATAGTAAAAAATAAAATTGTCAGGCACATAGAAGAACATAAATCGTTGGCCAAAAGTCAACATGGTTTCTGTAAAGGGAAATTGTGTCTTACTAATCTATTAGAGTTCTTTGAAGGGGTCAACAAACATGTGGACAAGGGGGAATCCAGTGGACATAGTGTACTTAGATTTCCAGAAAGCCTTTGACAAGGTCCCTCACCAAAGGCTCTTATGTAAATTAAGTTGTCATGGGATAAAAGGGAAGGTCCTTTCATGGATTGAGAACTGGTTAAAAGACAAGGAACAAAGGGTAGGAATTACTGGTAAATTCTCAGAATGGAGAGGGGTAACTAGTGGTGTTCCCCAAGGGTCATTCCTAGGACCAATCCTATTCAACTTATTCATAAATGATCTGGAGAAATGGGTAAAAAGTGAGGTGGCAAAGTTTGCAGATGATACTAAACTACTCAAGATAGTTAAGACCAAAGCAGACTGTGAAGAACTTCAAAAAGATCTCACAAAACTAAGTGATTGGGCAATAAAATGGCAAATGAAATTTAATGTGGATAAATGTAAAGTAATGCACATTGGAAAAAATAACCCCAACTATACATACAATATGATGGGGGCTAATTTAGCTACAACAAATCAGGTTAAAGATCTTGGAGTCATCGTGGCTAGTTCTCTGAAGATGTCCACGCAGTGTGCAGACGCGGTTAAAAAAGCAAACAGGGTGTTAGGAATCATTAAAAAGGGGATAGAGAATAAGATGGAAAATATATTATTGCCCTTATATAAATCGATGAATACTGCATACAGATGTGGTCTCCTCATCTCAAAAAAGATATACTGGCACTAGAAAAGGTTCAGAGAAGGGCAACTAAAATGATTAGGGGTTTGGAAAGGGTCCCATATGAGGAGAAATTAAAGAGAACTTTTCAGCTTGGAAAAGAGGAGACTAAGGGGGGATATGATAGAGGTATATAAAATTATGAGTGATGTGGAGAAAGTAGATAAGGAAAAGTTATGTACTTATTCCCATAATACAAGAACTAGGGGGTCACCAAATGAAGTGAATAGGCAGCAGGTTTAAAACAAATAAAAGGAAGTTCTTCTTCACACAGCGCACAGTCAACTTGTGAAACTCCTTACCTGAGAAGGTTGTGAAGGCTAGGACTATAACAGCGTTTAAAAGAGAACTGGATAAATTCATGGAGGTTAAGTCCATTAATGGCTATTAGCCATGATGGGTAAGGAATGGTTTCCCTAGACTCTGTTTGTCAGAGGGTGGAGATGAATGGCAGGAGAGAGATCACTTGATCATTACCTGTTAGGTTCACTCCCTCTGGGGCACCTTGCATTGGCCACTGTTGGTAGACAGGATACTGGGCTAGATGGACCTTTGGTCTGACCCAGTACGGCCGTTCTTATGTTCTTATGCATGTTCCAGTTACATTATATTCACACTAATTAGCATATTTTCATAAAATCTTATGGAGTGCAATGCGACAACTTCAATCTCCCTGAAAAAACAACAAGGAGTCTGGTGGCACCTTAAAGACTAACAGATGCATCTGAAGAAGTGAGGTTTTTACCCACGAAAGCTTATGCCCAAATAAATCTGTTAGTCTTTAAGGTGCCACCAGACTCCTTGTTGTTTTTGTAGATACAGACTAACACGGCTACCCCCTGATACAATCTCCCTGGACATTCAACAACAGATTTAAGTGTAGCTATCTATCAACAAAAAAACAGACTTCAAAGAGAAACTGCAGAGCTATAGTTCATTTGCAAACTTAACACCATTAATTTGGGCTTGAATAGGGACTGGGAGTGGCTTGCCCACAACAAAAGCAATTTTCCTTCTCTTGATATTGACATCTCCTCATCAATTACTGGGAGTGGACCACATCCACCCTGATTGAATTGGCGTTGTCAACACTGGTTCTCCACTTGTAAGGTAACTCCCTTCTCTTCATGTGCCAGTATATTTATGCCTGTATCTGTAATTTTCACTCCATGCATCTGAAGAAGTGGTTTTTACCCATGAAAGTTTATGCCAAAATAAATCTGTTAGTCTTTAAGGTGCCACCAGACTCCTCGCTGTTTTTGTGGATACAGACTAACACGGCTACCCCCTCTGATACTTGGCACTATAATATGTGGAAAATTCAAAGGGAATAGGTGAAAATGTAAATAAGTAGATATGAATGCCAGAGAAATACTCAACAGCTCCCTGTTTAAATAAACAAGTGCAGAGCTTCTCAGTTAGTAAAAAGAAGGCAACTTGTTACCTAGAAATTTTTTACTTTAAATGTTTTGGAATCAGTGTATTTTCAATTAACACAAAGGGTTTGCATACAGAAAATTAATTGTAAAAGGGTTTTTGCTTTTATATTCACTTAACACTAGCTCACAGTAGACACAAGCAATAAACTACACCTTATCCCTTTGCCACATGAAATGAGACAAAACAAGATGACAAACCAAAGGTGAAGCAATGCAGGAAAAAACATCTATGTAAACCAATTAGACAGGATGATCTAAGAATTTGGAGCAAGTCAACCGGAACACAGAGAATTCAGACTAACATAGGGAACCATTTGAAAAAACGGCTATGACTAATGGATGAATGAGGAACACTAATTAAAAGGTTGTGCATTAAAGCCAGACAATTTAATGTCTCCTTCATATTTACACACTCATCATTAATACTTCCCATATTATCCAGCACATGGTCTAAGCAATTAGAAAATGTAGGAGCAGAAACAAAAACTGTTGGGGTGGGAAAACGTGGGCTGTACAATCTAAACAAATTATAATAGAACTTTACTACTTGAACTCTGGAATTTGGATTAAAGAACAGAAACTGAACTAATAAGACAACTAATGCAAAATTTTCTTCTGCGTGTCCAAAGTCAGGCACCTAAATATGGAGAACAGCAATGCCAAGTCAGCATGTGGTCTAGCAAAAGGCATCTCCTTATGTCTAAAAGCCACGGCAACAGCTTGGTCTATAGATGCTTGACCCTCTGAGAGAGACTAGAAGGCCTTATTCAGTGGGTTTGCAGCAGGGGAAGAGGACATTTTAAAAACTTACTGCAAGCTGTAAAGAAAGTTATGCAGCAAACAATTGTGGTACAGAAACAAGCAGGTCAATACTTTCAGCAGGATCTGGAGTTATATGGGACTGAAGACATCCTGTTCATTTGGGATTTTCTATAAGGTACTGTCTTTGATAAATAAGGGAACCAGAATGGTATGGGCCCACTTTGAACAGTCTCTTTTCTCCAGCATGTAAGCAATAAAGTCCCAAATTCTTAATCATTTATAGAAGCTGATACCATATGCCTGTTTTCAATCCTATAGCAATAGTAAATGCTATTTGTACAATTCTTAAAAGAGGCAGTGAACTATAATTTAAACACCCCTTTGTAATAAATTGAATTTATTATGTCTAATGTCTGAATCCTTCTGATAACATGAGTAATTAGTTTTATAGGAGTTTTCAGTGAGTTATAAAAGTTGTTCTATCACTTGTATTTCCTTGGGGCTCTGTCATTAACTGATTGTTATACCTCTGTATTTTTCTTTGGGAACTAAAATGTAGACAACCAAACATGCTTGTACCTAATGAGATGCATCTAACCTGGAGACTCTAAACTCAGTTTTGCTTGGTTTTCCATTTCTAGAAGTTAAACTCTTGAGGGGGAAAAACATTAGAGTGGATACAACACAGAATACTGTCAAATGGCACCTTGTTAATCTGTTCCCTTTGTATGTTCTGAGCCATATGTTTAGCTTCCTAGCACAATCACGATTTCAGTATCATCAGCATTTCAAAGCAAAACAGGCTATTTACTTCCTCAGACATAGTCAAATAACCTATCCCTTGCTGGGGTCTACGTGCTGTCTGTTAATTTAGAAAGCAGGCACCGTTACTCAATTTTCAGAAACTGGGTTGTCTTACCATGCTGATGGCTCAGATAATCTTGGTGCTGATCTTCAGCACATAGCGCTTGATTAGATCCAGTGGAGCTATGATAATTTATACCAGCTGAGGACCTGGCTACATATTCACAGTTGCTAAAGGGAAATGTCAGATTATTATTTTCTACACAGGAAAAAAACCTCTGGGCAAAGATCCGGAACCAATCCTGTAAAATTCTCCACTGGTTTGGCAACATCATGTCTTCTCAGCAGGTCACGTTAACGGAATACCCATCACTGGAGGGTTTTAAGTACAGGTTGGACAAACACCTGTCCGGCATGTTTACTTTGTCCTGCCTCAACACAGGGGGCTAGATCTGATGATTTCTCAAGGTCCCTTCCAGTCCTATATTTCTTTGATTCTATGATTCTTATACATTTCACAGCAGCTTATACTTAAACGGCCTCATCACCCCTCCTGCCGCTCGATTCCCACAATCCAGAGGTGAAGTCAGGTGGGATCCACAATTCGAGCAGGAGATATATTTTAGACTGTGTGGGGTCAAGGCAGTAGCTGTGAAGTGTGTACAAAAAAAAAAAAAACTGCTGGAACTGTGGGGGTGTTGCAAAAACAATGTGGGGGAGGGTTGGGCAAGTAACCCACACCCTCATTTAGCTTTTTATCCTACAAGATGGCAGCTGGCAGGCCAAGGTCAGAGCCATAGAAAAGTATTTCACAATAGTTAATATTTATTTTTAAAATTTAATATTATCAACACTACCAAGCGGGGTTACAAATATTTTCCTTTAGTTTCTCTGGCATTCATTTTTTCCCCATCTGTACAGTATGAAGAAAAATACTTGCCTATGGGTGGGAACACTATATTCTGCAAGCGCATTATTATAAGTTAAAAATTGAAATAGTCACAATGTGGTTAATGGCTCTTCACTTTACAAACAACATCAGTGTTTGACTACCGAGAGAGAGGGAGACAGAGACAGGCACTTGATGTTAAAGGTTGCTAGTGGAATAATCACCTCTATGCTGAAATTACACACTAGCAGAGAATGAGTTATTTATCCTGCTTATTTATCTTCGTCATTATTTTTTTGCTATTGGTTTATATGTCTTTGTTTTTATCAAAGGTTATTTGGGTACTTCTTCCTTCTAAAAACACATCTGAATGTTTTCATACTTCGGCAAAGCCACAGAGAACCAAATCCCCACAGCAAAAAGCCATCTGTTGAAGAAGAATCCTGGTGTACATAATAAGTAAACAAATCTTAGACACAGAAGAAGATCACAAGGGCCGACATGCAGTACTCCCTGGCCTGTTTATGCTTCCTTATCTTTTATTGCCTGCTTTCCTCTCTCTGAGCACGCTGATGGTCTTTTCTCCCACAGCCTCTTTCTTAATTCATTTTATGTGTTTCGTTCCTTCTACGAGCATTTCCATCTCCATTGCCTGATTCAGTTAATGTTCTAATTTTTAAGATAATATTCTTCTTTTCATATCTTGTATATCTGCCATATCTTCCTTCAATCAGTTCCTATCAGGTTAATAAACTCTTGAAATGCCAGATGCCCTGTTACATTATATATAAAACAAGCAAAGAAGCATGTTGCATCATATTTCTCCTTTTCTCACTTTTCACTTCATGCCTTCTTTTCTACCGCTATCACCTATACTTAAACAGCCTCCTACAGCAGCAGCTTCTCAACCTTTTTCTTTCTGAGCCTCCCCTCCCCAAAATCCTATAAAAACTCCACAGCCCACCTGCACCACAACAATCCAGGGCTGGCATTAGGGGGTAGCAATCAGGGCAATTGTCCAGGGTCCCATGCCACAGGGGGCCCTACAAAGCTAACTTGCTCAGGCTTCAGATTCAGCCCCAGGTGGCGGGGCTTGGAGCCCCGGGTTCACCCCTGCACGGCGGGGCTTCGACTTTCTGCCCTGGGCCCCAGTGAGTCTAATGCTGGCCCTGTTTGGAGGACCCCTGGAAACGTGCTCCTGGACCCCTGGTTGAGAACTGCTGTCCTACAGCACTTCCTGGCCACCAACCCAATTCTCACATGCACTCTTTAAAACTCACTTCCATCAATACTTTATTCTGTCATAAATTACAAGACTGGAAGGAACCATTGTTATCATCTAGCCCAGGGGTAGGCAACCTATGGCACGTGTGCCGAAGGCGGCACACAAGCTGATTTTCAGTGGCACTCACACTGCCTGGGTCCTGGCCACCGGTCCGGGAGGGTCTGCATTATAATTTAATTTTAAATGAAGCTTCTTAAACATTTTGAAACCTTATGTACTTTACATACAAAAATAATTTAGTTATATATTATAGACTTCTAGAAAGAGACCTTCTAAAAAGGTTAAAATGTATTACTGGCACGCGAAACCTTAAATTACCGTGAATAAATGAAGATTCAGCACACCACTTCTGAAAGGTTGCCGACCCCTGATCTAGCCTAACCTCCCACATAACATAGGCCATAGGACTTCCCTGAATTAATTCCAGTTGGAACCTAGAGCATGTCTTCTAGAAAATCATCCAATTCTGATAAGCTACATAAATGGATTGAATAAACCTATTCTGATTAATACACTAAATAGATTGAGCTCTCTGAGTTTCTTGTTGTAACACGTTTTCCGATCCTTTAATCATTTTCATGGCTCTTCTCCAATTTCTCAACATCAGAAGTCCCCAAACCGTGGGGCATATTCAGGGCCAGTTCTAGGCACCAGCAAACCAAGCACATGCTTGGAGCGGCACATTTTCAGGGGTGGCATTCCGGACATTTTTTTTTTTTTTTTTTTTTTGCTTCGGGCAGCAAAAGCCTAGAGTCGGCCCTGGCAGCAGCAGTGCGTCATGTGTGGGGAGCGCCCTGGGGCCACTATGGTTCGCGCCGCGGGGGAGCAGCACCCACACCTTGTGGCTGGGCTGGGCAGGTTCCGAGCGGGGGACACTCAGGCTGGGGGCCGCCCCGCGGGGCACACGGAGCCGCCTGCAGGTGCTGCAGGGCGGCCTCCCCCCAGTGCTGCAGCCGGGGCTGGGCGAAGCAGCCCAAGCCGCTCAGGGACTGCGGCAGGGCAACCAAAAGTAGCAGCAGCAACGGGGTCATAGAGGGCAAGGTGCTGCCATGCAGGGCCTGTGTCCTGCTCTCTGGGGCTCCGCTCCCTCTGGGGCTACCCTGCCCCGGCTCCTCAGGCCCCTGCCGGGGCGGTCCCCTGGCTCTGTCCTCCCAGGTCCCGGCCGGTCCTGGAGGCGGGCGCCCCGGCTGGAGGGACCCTGGGCTGAGGTGCGGCCTAGGAACCCCGGTGCTTACCCCAACCCTGCCAGCGCCGGACTGGCTGGAGGTGAGGGGGGAGTGGGCAGAGTCAGCACTGGTGGGGAGGAGCCCAGGGCTGGGATGGCAGGGGTGTGTGGGGGGGGGGAGGGGGAGAGAGAGCCCAGGGCTGGGGCGGCAGGGGGTGTGGGTGGGAGAGGACACTGATGTCAGGGGGTGAGAGCCCAGGGCTGGGGTGGGGGCAGCCAAAAAATATTTTGCTTAGGGTGGCAAAAAACCTAGAGCCGGCCCTGGGCACTCTTTCCTAGGGTGGTGAAAAAAAAACACTTTGGGGGGGCGTGATTGGGGCCTGGGCCAGCTTCCACACCCGGGGCCCTGGCTGCCAGCTCCGGCCGAGGCTCTGCTCCTGGCCCCATCCGCAGCTCTGGCCCCAGGCTTGACCCCCTTAACCCATCCATAGTCCCCCCACTCCAGGCCTGGAGCAAGGGAGTGCAGGCAGGGGCAAGGTAAAAACTTTGGGTCCCACTGATCTACATCTTTCTTGAACTGTAGACACTATAACTGGACAAAGTATTCCAGCAGGGGACACACCATTACCCAATACAGAGGAATATATCACCTCCATATTCCTACTTGCTATAGCTTTGTTTATATAGCTAGAGATTGTATTCGTCCTTTTGGTCACAACTTTGCACTGAGAGCTCATATTCAGCTGATAATATATCAATCCCCCCGCCCAAGTCTTTTTCTGAGTCACTGCTTCCCCAGGATAGAGTCCCCCATCCTGTAAGCACACTCTTTGGGTGCAGACCTACCTATCTACCATCTGAGAGCGGTGACCACATGGCCCAGCTACCTAACCTCTGAGCTCAGTGCTAACTCCCCAGACTCCCTCTGAAGTTTGATCACATCCTCTCCCAGCACTCCACTCAAAGGTGCGAACCTTCTGGTTTCCTCCCTCAAAGGACCACATGGCAGGTGTAGCATAAAATACACAGACATTTACACTAAAAGTGGAGAATTGAGACAGGTGTGATCTCTGCACCGTCTGAGTTCTGTTAAACCTCTCTTTATGCGCAGGCATATATATTCCCAGTGAATGAAGGGTCGTCCTACAGTCCTTCAGCGAATCATCCGTGGTGTCACTGAATAACTTTAGACCATTGAAAGACAGGTTCTCAATTATGTTCTGGACTTCATAGGGAAATCCTGAAGACTTAGGCTGTGCATTACTACAGTAGTGATGGAACAAGCTGCTATATCAGCTGCATCCAGAGAGGCTTGCAGTGTTGCAGTACCCAAGAGCTGTCCGCAGTCTATATGGTTTTATAAAAACTTGATAATAAGTCAATATAATGTAACTGAGATAGTTTTAGAGAAAATACGGTAATAAGTGAATGTAACGTAACTGGGATATGCTTCATGCAAAAGGTCTCTTGTAAGGTATCATTACAAAGCTTATAATCTACTGAGTGTGATCATCCGATTTGTATAAATGTACCACTCTTGTATCTAAAACTAGAAATATAAAATGTAACTCTGAGGGCCTATTGTAATTGTGTAAAGTGTGGACCATTAATGATGGTTTGGAATCTTGATGACTCCCATTGTCTGCAGATGGCTGTATTTACCTGTTAGTCTTCCTGTATATGTGTGTGCTGGCAAGTGAGTAATGAAGTCTTGCAGTGACATGTGATCATGTCACCTGAACTGGAATCCATCTTTAACCTGGTGCTTTTCCAGTGAGGGGGGGTGGAAACCCAGAGGGACAAAGGGTTCCCGCCTTACGCAAAAGATATATAAAGGGGGGAAGAGAACAGAGAGGGAGAGGAGCCATCATGAAGAATCCCCTAGCTACCATCTGAGCTGCAACAAGAGCTGTACCAGGGGAAAGAATTGTGCCCAGGCCTGGAAGGTGTCCAGTCTGAGAAAAAACTTACAGAAGCATCTCTGAGGGTGAGATTATCTGTATTCAGTTTGAATAGGCATAGATTTGCGCATTTTATTTTATTTTGCTTGGTGATTTACTTTGTTCTGTCTGTTACTACTTTGAACCACTTAAATCCTATTTTCTGTATTTAATAAAATCACTTTTTATTTAGTAATTTACTCAGAGTATGTATTAATACCTGGGGGAGCAAACAACTGTGCATATCTCTCTATCAGTGTTATAGAGGGCGAACAATTTATGAGTTTGCCCTACATAAGCTTTATGCAGAGTAAAACGGATTTATCTGGGTTTAGACCCCATTGGGAGTTGGGCATCTGAGTGCTAAAGACAAGCACACTACTGTGAGCTGTTTTCAGGTAAACCTGCAGCTTTGGGACAAGTGATTCAGACCCTGGGTCTGTGTTGGAGCAGATGAGAGTGTCTGGCTCAGCAAGACAGGGTGCTGGAGTCCTGAGCTGGCAGGGAAAACAGAAGCAGGGGTAGTCTTTGCACATCGGGTGGCAGCTCCCAAGGGGGTTTCTGTGATCCAACCCGTCACAAGTGGGCTGTAGTCCACGAAAGCTTATGCTCTAATAAATTTGTTAGTCTCTAAGGTGCCACAAGTACTCCTGTTCCTTTGGCAATGAAACTTGAAACTGTTCTTTGGGCTCTTGTGGCAGATTAAATGAGCTAAACCGCATATCATTAATGTGATTGTATTTTGCCAGCATCTCCTGATAGTTAGCAATTCAGAAATTATAGGGTAGAAGAAGAGCAACTCAAATCAGAAACTTCACATTTGTTTGTCCTGTGAGTCAGATCTATGTCCTTCAGTATGTGAATAATGTCTTTTGTTCTATTGCAGATCCTAAATAATGTGAAATGTTTATGTGCAATCAAAATAAAAATGTATGGAGTATGTCCTCCAAACTTAGAAGATATATAATAAAAAGGATTTTGTTGGTTTGCATTGTAAATAATTGTTGCACTCTAGAATAGGAACTGTCTGACTCAAGGAAGAAGAAATGTTAAAAGATGTAAACCAGCATAAAACTTTGAAATATTAAGAGAAATTGCCTAAGGGTGAGGTGAGAATCCCAATTAATAGTAGGAGCTAATAAAAAACAACCCTTGAAATGAATCAAACTTAAAAAGCTTCCGATAAGAAAAGGATTACAGAAATTTGTTACACACCAGCGCCATCCACTGGATACCAGTGGAAATAGCAGAAAACCTAAGAAACTGAAATCTGAGCACCTACTTGGCACATGTCCAATAGGAATCAGAGAGTGGCCCCCTTCAACAAACCCTGAAACTAAGGTATATGAAACCCTCCTGAGCATAAAAGAGTTGACTGAACCCCAAACAAAAGCTGCAGAATCCTAAGTGTGACTGATTCCTGGAACAGAGTTGTGTGGAAAGGAATCTTCCTCATCCCAACATTAGGAGGATAAGAAGAAGAGATGAGATTTCATTTAAAAGATTGTATTTCCCTTTCTATTCTTTAATATAAATAACTGTATGTTATATCTTGCAAAACTTACATTCTCTACTGAGACTCTCACGTAGCCACATTTTAGATTTTAACGCCTTTATAAATCCAAGCAAATTGGCCTAAGAGATTGAAAAGAAATGTTTTAAGCAACTGCTTTTAATATTTTAAAACTCTTCCCTTTTGGACCAATCCATTCAAACTGTACTAACCACACCCTTCAAAGTGCCTTAAAGACAAGTGCATCCTTGGAAGTGAGACAAATGTGTTGGGTACTAAAGAATTGAGAAGTGATGATCATAAGTAAATATAATAAATCTTGATACAGTATTTTGCATTGTTCCTTGATATAACTGTTGAGCCTCAACTCTAGTCTGTGATAATTGTTTGCAAGACTGTATTGTGTATGTAGTACACACAATGAGTTGTGTCTACATTTGAGCGGTGAACTGTTGATTATACATTAATGTGGTTCTGGGTGAATTAATAAATTATTGGTTGGTTAAGAATAAGCAAGTGTCCTGATTTGAGAAAAATTGTTCAAGCAAAAAGTTGACCTAAAACGAACCCAGCATTAAAACTAATAAGCTAATGCTCTCTGAACTCAGTAAGAGGAGGTTGCTTACCTGTAACTGGAGGTTCTTCAAGATGGGTGGTCCCTATCTGTATTCCACACGAAGGAGCGCATGAGCACAAAGCACCTGAGTCCAGAAGTGTTTCTTAACAGTGTCTGTTGACCCGCATGTGTCTTCTTGTGCTTGCAGTCAAGGGAGAGGTTCGAGGAGGTAGTTGTGATAGAGGCAGGGAAGCGTGGCCGTTGAGATCGGTGCCACTGATGTGGGGACTCCTCCTGATATTGACAGTAGGCCGGATAGGCAGCATGGGCAGAACAGTTGCCTCTGCTGCCTGCATCTCAGGGAGATATATATATATATATATATCTACACATATACCAAGGGACCATAGTGTGACTCTGGAGTTCTTCAGTGAGTGGAGGGATTAGTCCGTCTCTTTGTATAACAGCTTGTTCTTGTCAAAGGGAAGGTCCTTGATTGTATTTTGGACCTCCTCTGGGAAGCCGGACGATTGTGCATAATGACCCTGGTCACTAGAGAGCAAGAGGATGTGTCAGCCACGTCTACAACAGCCTGGAGGCCCACCTTGGCAACCAGTCACCCTTTGTCTACCAGTGCCTGGAGCAGCTGTTGCTTGGGCAGCAGCTTGTCCTTGAACTCTGCGAACCTGCTCTAGTTGTTAAAATCATACTTGGCTAGCAGAGTCTGGTTGTTAGCAATGCAGAATTGTAGCCCTGCTGAAGAATATACCTTCCTCAGCAGATCCATCTGTTTAGCTGCCCTGTCTGGAGGGGTTGACTTGTGAGGATGTTGATGTGCCCACTCTGCTGCCTCGTAGACAACCAGGAAGCTGGAGGGATGGGTGAGTAAAAAGAAAATCCACAAAATACCACCTCTCCACCCTCTCAGGAGGCAAGGGTGTGCCACACTGCCCACGCTGGTTGGAGAATGGCCTCGTTAAAGGGCAGAGCTACCCTTGGAGGATAGAGGATGTTGTAGGTCCTGAACCTCCTCCAAGGGATACCCAGGTCTGCTGCTACCCTCTGGAGCAGGTCCTGGTATTGGTCGTCTGGCGGAGAGAGCAGGAGGGGAATAAGTGCCTTGTCTGGCAAGGAGGATGCAGCAGTGGGGACTAGTGGAGCTGGCGGTACCAGTTCAATGTCTGCCTCTTCCTGATAAATAGGGCCCTACCAAATTCATGGTCCATTTTGGTCAATTTCACAGTGATAGGATTTTTAAAATAGTAAATTTCCTGATTTCAGATATTCAAATCTGAAATTTCAGTGTTGTAACTGTAGGGATCCTGACCCAAAAATGGGCTGTGGGGAGGTCGCAAGGTTATTGTATGTGGGTTACGGTATTGCCACCTTTACTTCTGTGCTGCTGCCTTCAGAGCTGGGACCTCAGCCAGCAGCCACCACTCTCTGACTGTCCAGTTCTGAAGGCAGCAGTGCAGAAGTAAGGGTGGCAATATTGCAACCCCCCTACCATAACCTTGCAACCCCCCCACCCCATGACTCTCTTTTGGGTCAGGACCCCCAGTTTGAGAAATGCTGGGCTCTCCCATTAAATCTGTATAGTAGGGTAAAAGTACACAAAAGACCAGATTTCACAGTCCATGACACGTTTTTCACGGCCGTGAATTTGGTAGGGCCCTACTCATAAACCAATGGCACCGTTGGGTGAGCGGGAGACAGCTAATAGGACACCTGAGATGGTGCCTGGCATCTGTTCCCCAGAATGGCCAAAAAGAAGGGTTCCTCGGATGTGGTGGGCTCCATGGTAGTGGTACCAGGTCTCCATTGCCAGATCGTATGACGGTAGGTAAGGCAGTCTGGGCCTTGAGTCTGGACTCCAGCATCAAACCCAGGAGAACGAGGGTTCTGGCTCCGAAAGCTACTCCAACTCTGGTTCTTCCCTTGCTGGAACCGTCTTCATCAGTACCGGAGGGCTGCGGTATAGCAATGGGGCGGGCTTCTCCAGGAACAATAGAAGAGGTTCATCTTCTGGAGTGAGGATGTCAGAGGTGAGTGGGGGGCTGGATAGGAGTGGAGACTGTGGGTAGGGTATGATCAGCTCCTCCGGAGACAGGAAAGGCCCAGAGTGCTCGGAAGTCCACGGTGTACCTTTGGAGATGCCAAAGTGGCATGGTGGCATCTGTGGAGCTGGCCTGTCTGGGTGGCACAGAGGTACCGGTGGAACAGGCGGTGCATGTACCCATGAGCATTCTAAATGCCTGCGTTCTGAGGTTGCTGTCGGTACTTTTGGATCTTGTTTTTGCCTGGCCTTATCCTCCACACAGGGAAGGTTGGGTGCTGGTCCAGCTGGTTTCATGCGCAACATCTCACCTGACCGGGCCCGGCTCGAGGAGGAAATGCAGCAGTTGGGAGCAGTCCACAGCAGGGATCTGCTCCTGATCCCATAAGATTGTTTTTTACTCTCATGCTGGCACTTGTCCTTCGGTACCGTCGGGTCTGGGGCATGTGCAGTACTCGGAGTGGTGCTCGCTGCCGGTGATGGTCGTTGTACAGGAGAGGCTCCCAGGCCCAGATCCGAGTGTGCCCTCAGTCTCATGGCTTCCTCCATCCAAGTATTTACAGAGGCGGAGCTCTTGAGCTTCCCAGGGGCAAGGCAGGAAGGACTTGCAGATGGAGCAGCGAGCTGTGAAGTGTGCCTCGCTGAGGCAGTAGAGGCACTGCTGGTGCTTGTCGCTCACAGAGAATGAGTAGTGGAATACACATGGGGCCATCACTCAAAAAGAGGATATCCTATTGGATTCTATTATATATCTATTATATTTTATTATATGTAAAAATCTAACTGACCCGTGGCAAATTCATGAATTGATACTAGTTCATGCTTTCAGTGGCAGCGGAGCCAGTGCACCTGTGCTGCATCGGCTGACCCAAATGAGCTTTAAAAGAGGGCACCTGGACCTAGAGGAGAGGAGAGACCTTGAGAGTCAGAGCTAGGAAGCAGGAGCAGCAGCAGTACTGCCCAGAGTTCCTTGGGAGGGGAGGCAGTGAGAACCTGTGAGGTTTAAGGGGGAAAAATCCCCTGGGAGTAACAGCTCAGGGTGAGTTGAAGAACTGTTTTTGATTGTTTTGCTTAAGTTTGAGACAATAAAACTGCCTAAAAGAGACTGTGGGCATGGCAGTGGATCTTTTGGGGCTGGGGAGAAGCCCAGTTGGGGCCCCACTGTGTTAGATGCTGTGCACACAGCAGAAAAATATGATCCCTCCCCTGAAAGGCTTATAATTTTATAGCCGCTAAATCAAGAATACAGCACAATTTGAGATTAAAATATGACTCCAAGATACCGTGTTAACAAAAAACAATTTTTGGGTAGCTAGTTTGGAAGCCCCAATGGTAAAATTTGGAAAAGAATTACAGCGGTTTTGTTGTTTAAGGGGAGTTGCACTGCTGGTCACAAGAGAGATCTCAGATTACTGAAAACGTGTATTTGTTGGAAAATAAAAGTTCCTCAAAGAAAAAAAAAGGAAAATGCATCAGTCATTTGAACAGCTGGAAACATTTTTGGAAACACCATATAAAAGAGGGAGAAATTTTCATTTAGAATCATATTTCCTCTTCTATAATGAGCAGCACAGTGGCTATACAATGCATTCTCAAGAGACTTGATCATGTCTACTGTTTTATTTCCCAAAGATATTCACAAAATAAAAATCAGTGGAGTTGACAAATTGTTTCTTTGCAAAAATCCAAAGCTGGAATTGATTATTAGTTTTATTTATTTCCCCATTAGCAATCCCAAAAGCTAAGAATTTGAGTGAAAACTAATTCAGGTCCACTCTGTTGTGAAAAAACATCCTCTTTGCAGAATGAGAAACTCAAGGTAATCAGCCATAATTCTAAGGGCAGGGCCACAGGAGGAGGGCCTGGCTGTGGCGTCCAACCTGACTGGGAAAGCGGAGTCTGTTTGTCAACCTCACGCTGTGGTCACAAGCCCCTGCATTTTCCTCATTAGCATGAGTACTCTGCATTCTCCCCTCACCCTTCCCAGGAACGTACCTATTTCTTCCCTCCCCGCCTCTCCACCCAAGGGCCCTCTTCAGCCTCCATCTCTCACTCTCAGTCTGAGTGGGGTCCAAACCCCAACAGTGACAGTATATGGGCCTTTTACGGACCATGACAATCTGTGGACTAAATGGGCGGCACGGTTTGTGCCATGTGTAGTGTATGCAAGAATGTTGTGTGGCCACGCATGTGTGCAATTTAGAGGGAACATTGGCCCCAACCAAGATCAGGATCCCATTGTGCTGTACAAACCCTCCCTCTATCATAATCAGTTATTCAAACATGTTGACCTGGATAGATACTGATAGCTTGATCCTCTGGAGAAAACATGTAAAAAAATATTAATTACTCCAATCTCGTAATTCAAATCAGCATCCGGAGGTCCTTGAAATATTCTATGAAGTGTTGGTATACTGTTGTGACAACTGGGCCTACAAATTTACCCAAATTGTGATCTCAACTGTAAAAAGTATGCAAACGTTCATTAAATGGTACAATAACCTATAACAACAATGTTGATGGAGAAAGGTACGAAAGGGAGACAGAATAACTGAATTAGTCTAAATAAAAAGGCCAAGTTGATATAATTCAAGGACTGTGTTGAAATTATGCTTGTTTAAAAAAGGAGATATGGAGCCAGAAGTTAAAGAGCCAGAATTAGTATGTCAGATATAAGGCCTAATCGGTCAACAAAAAAATGAGGGGATGATCTATTCCACCCATCACTCCCTTTCCAGGTCCTTAAAAGAAAGATTTTGTGGGAAAGGTGCAAAAGAATAAAAAGGAACAAAAAGAAGAACAGACAGACGCTACTAGAGTGAGTTGTTGCCACCCCCACAGTCTCTTAAAATCCCAGGCTTGATCCTGAGAGGCGACCAGACCAGAGAGGGTGATATCCAGATGCCATCACCACCCATACGAGCACCAGCTGAATACTAAACACTACATGGGCTGACAGTTATTACCATCTTTGATATCATCTAAAAGGCTGTCTGTCATAAAGTGTTTTTTTTCTTTCTAAAACTCTCTCCAGCTACAGGGAAAGGGAACAAGGAATCTTGTTAAAACACGAACACTCTACATTTCAAATGCTTTAACTGTTTTTCCTTCTTTTCAGTTTCTTCAATAAAAGGTTAAAAGGATTTTTAATGGTGTGTTTGCCATGGTACTAAGCAAGCTGAGGTCTCTGCATACTGAACCCTGAACTTTGTTTAACACTGTTTAACATTGTAAAGTGACTGGTTATGTTAACACTTTTGGCCCATATATTCCATCTAAATTAATACAAAAATGCCGACGCTTATTATGGTATCCTTTGAGAAGCCTGAGTCTTCATAACATGTGGGTGGGTGGTGTTGGCATCTAAATCCAGAGCAAATAGTCTAATTTTCCTAATAATGTTTTTTTTCCTCATTTACTTTATAAAAAATGTTTAACTACAGTATGGTAAATTTAAAAGAGTTGCACACACTTCCTCTTTAGGGATAAACTAAGTACAGAATGTAATACATTAGATATGAAACAGACTACACTCACAGGAGTTAACATGTTGACCACTATTGAAAATGTACCCAATATTCCTATATCAGCAAAGAAATTCCATATTTAATTAAAAATACACATGGTTTAAAATAGTTAAATATCAGTTAGGAATAGGATTGCTGTACTAACAATTTAAGCACCAGTAAATGTCCTGAACAGATACATTAGAACCTCAGAGTTACAAACACCAAAATTATGAACTGACCAGTCAACCACACACCTCATTTAGAAGCAGAAGTACGCAATAAGGGAGCAGTAGAGACACAAAAAAACAAAAAATCCCAGTATAATACTACGTTAAACGTAAACTACTAAAAAAATAAAGGGTAAGCAGAATTTTTCTTCTGCATAGTAAAGCTTCAAAGCGCTATTAAGTCAATATTCAGTTGTCAACTTTTGAAAGAACAACCATAACGTTTTGTTCAGAGTTACGAACATTTCAGAGTTATGAACAACCTCCATTCCGTCTGATGAAGTGGGCATTCACCCACGAAAGCTTATGCTCCAATACATCTGTTAGTCTTAAAGGTGCCACAGGACCCTCTGTTGCTTTCTCCATTCCTGAGGCGTTTGGAACTCTGAGGTTCGACTGTACCTCAACATCCCAAGCATCCAATGAGTATCAAAGTGGGAGGGAAAGCGTCCAAGATGTGACACCATTTTTCAATGCATGTAAAATCGTGACTTATTTCACAAGCTATATCAAATACGACTTAATTACGGTTTTTCCCATAAATGAAAAATAAATTAACACTTTTTTTCCTCTTCTTCCACTTTCTCCCCATATTTTTTTTTATGTTAAACACCTGATACCTTACCCAACTCTCGTTCTTTGTCTTCTCTTCCCTTTTCTATTTCCTCCTGCAAGTCCTTTGTTTTCTAAGTTTGTCTTTTCTTTCTCCCTGTCATGAAGCTGAATTCCATTTTGGTGTTTGTCCCTTAGTTCTTCATTCCACTTCTCTTTTTGGATACATACTTTTAGTCCTTAACTCAGTCTTTGTTCTCTTACTTTTGCTTACTCTCTCTCTGTCACTCCTCCATTTTGAAATAATTTAGGAAACCCACTCTCTCTCTCCATGCTTTTTTTCGCTCTCTTAAAAATTTTCTTCCCTCCACATCCTTAGCGTTTCCTCCACTCAACTTTTTCTTTCCCTATATGCTTCCCGGCCCTCATTCCATTCCCCATACAGGCTCCCATCCTCACTTCTCCGCACAGCAAATCAGGCTGTTTCTCTTCCTTCCTCTGATGCAGAACAGCCCATCGTCTTCTATAAAGAATAGGGTGAAAAAGCTTGACAAGTACTGATGTAGGCAGGTGAGAAGGAACGATGCAAACAACCCTGAGTCATGACAGTTTTGTGCTAATCCTAAATTTAAATAAATTAAATTTAAATTAATGGAGATATCCTATCTCCTAGAACTGGAAGGGACCCCTGCCTTCACTAGCAGGACCAAGTACTGATTTTGCCCCAGATTCCTAAGTGGCCCCCTCAAGGACTGAACTCACAACCCTGGGTTTAGCAGGCCAATGCTCAAACCACTGAGCTATTCCTCCCCCGAATTCAATAACTGTGTACTGAAAGAGGTCTCATTCCTACCACCCATCTTGGTGAAGGGTTGGATTTCCAGATAGCCACACAATCATAAGGTACATGTCAAAGAGCATATTCCCAACAGTCTTCTTTCTACAAGTCCACTTGAAACATTAGCCCATCATCTTCTTAAATAAAACCACATACAATCCATTAAAACAAACTATTTATTTTAAGATTCTACAAATAATAACTTTGTTTTTATAGAGGACCAGTCTTAACAATGATGGACATAGTACTGCCGTGGCTATTTGTTTCTACTTTTCAATGAACAGCTGTGTTATTCTGAGTCCATGAAGAATGTTTCAAAGTCCTGATCCAAGTCTGAAACAAGGGCGTCCACAAAGTCTTCAACAGAAGGAGACTTCTGAAGCATACCTATGGAAAGGAGCACAAGAAACTCGCAGTGAGAATCGCATCAACATGAAAGCCTTGACAACGTTTACCTGAACTAATTTGTGTGTGTCATACTGTACTGCTCCAGTACAGCTGTCATGATTTTTCACCAAGAAGCATGCGACCATTCTACATGGGGATTATTTAATCAATCTACTTTCTACCTAGCTATCTGGCCCTTATCACAATAGTATCTGAGAGCCTCACAATCCGCTCAACACCACTGTGAGCCAGGAAGTATTACCCCCATTTTACAGATAGGGAAATGAGGAACAGAATAGAGTAAATGACTTTGGTAACTCCGGAAATCTGTGGCTGAGCAGGGAACTGATCACAGATCTACTGAGTCTCAGGTCAGAACCCTATCCACTAGACCATCCTTCCTACTCTGATTTAGAAATGCCAGATGATCAAACTGTCACTACGTACTACATATAAAAATCAAACTGTAAACAGATTTACATTTTATCCCTTGGAAAACTCCATTTTTCTTCCACATTCTCTAACAACCCTCATGGTATTAACGCCCCCACCTCCCCCATCATTAATATACATGCATAACCTAAGCATGTCACATAACCTTCTGGATATAAATCCTGTCACACCTTCTCCTCTCCCTATCTCATTTCTCTTGTCTTCACTTGTCCTATTATGTCCAAATTTAAGGCTCAATCCTGCAAAACATGTATCAAGCTTTCTTGAAGGTGGGGACCATTTCTTACTGGCTTGTTAAATGCGTCACACCCTTATAGTGTTGACTAAATAATAAGATCATGTGGGTCTAAGCTTGTTTAATTTATATAATACAAGAATTATGTTCCTATTTTACACAAATTTAGAAATGTCTGGTCTTTGTAAAGACTCTATAGTATTGTTCCTGAATACAAAATTTTACTTGCAAATTTTGCAGACTCTTTGCTTGGGGGGGAAAAATAAATCATGTCATTTCAATTAACTGCCTTGCTCTAATCTGATTAACCAAGAAGATTCTATCTATTCAAATCAGAAAGTTTCCCTGTGTGCAGTGGAATTTAGATTTTAAACAGTCAACTCAAAATGGATTTTTTAAAGGAAAAAACATGTTTTCTATAAAGCATCAGAATATACTGTCTAAATTATTTTCAGCTGTTTCGCTGTAATAAAAATGCATTAGTTTGCATTGGGTGAGTTTATCAATTATTAATATTTTAAACACTTTAAAAGGAAATTACATTACTTGTATTGGAAAACGTCAAAAACAGCTAATTCAGAGCCAGTTAGTGTAAAATATAAACTCTGTGGTTCTTTGAAGTGATTCACATTCTTACTGACAAAACTACCAATGTAAATATAACCTTGCTCAACCCTTTACTATAGGCACACATAGTGCACATCTTCTTACATTCTTTCACATCCTTAGACCATTTGGTTTCAGTGGGAATAATAATTGCAGCATTTATGAAAAACAAAATCTTTCAGTGCATCTTGTAATAAAATCTGACTGGAGCCAACTGGCTTCATTAGACGTTTCTTGTATGTTAAGTAATTGCTAAATACAATAGTTCAAAAAGCAAGAAGAAAGAAAGTCTCCAGGCAATTTTGGATGGTTACTAAAAGACTTTCCTAGTTAGGATCTCACAGCATCCTGATTTTAATTAGGTTTAAGTGTATACGGCAAGTGTCAACGTGAACTGCCATGACACAGTTGATTAATATCAAGAATTAAAAGAAAAAGAAAAGGTTCACACTGCAGATAGAATTAAAATGCAGTCAAGTAACACTTCTATTCAGATATTTTCAATATCAAAAGGAGCAGAAAAATGGTTATTTTTAACAACCTGACACACTCCTTACTTTTCCCTTTAGCACAATAGGGTGTGGCTTGCACCTTTAGTTCATAAAGACAACTGAGCGACTTTTGCAGTACAGTATATGGGTGCGGCTTAGAGAAAGACCTACTTGTTTGTACAAATCAGTTATGGTGGATGGAAAAACAAACTCCATCTTGAATGAAGACCTGCAAACAGCAAGATGTCTGACTCTATCCCAAAGATACTTGCTCTGTGCATGGAAGAGATTCACTCTGTGTGTGGGTCTCCTCCTCCCAAGTGAGATGGGCTGGCTGGAGGACAAGTATATTGCCACACTATCAGCCATGGAGAACCCCCCTTCGCCCCGAATAATACAGCCAAAGCTGGTATTATTTTTCAGCAGCTCTTTTTGCAGTGGGAATACCCCTGTAAGGAGGCCTCAAGGGGCAGCTCCCAACTGACAAGCGTGCAAGCACAGCTCCATTGCAACTTAGCTGTGTGAGGGGAACAGGGGCAGTCAAGCCACCAAAATCCCTATGGCCTGTCCCTCTAACAGAACCGTTTCCCCAGTACTGTGCACCCCCTTCCTGCCAGATTTTCCATGGGAAAGGGTGATCAGGAGCATGTTAAGAGGACACATTGACTTTTCTGATATCATGTAAAAATAACTATGGACAAAGAATATGTAAGAAAATACTTTAAAAATTCATTACCAACACAATCAGCCTGTCCAGAGGACATACATCCAGGTGTCAAAAGTATTAGCTGACAAACTTATAGACCACTGACAATTCTCCTTGAAAAACTGACAACCAGGTATGCAAAGAAAAAAGGAAAACAAATACAGTACCGGTTGCTTTTCAAAAAAGGAACGAAGAGCGAATTACCTTCAAGTAAATCTTATTTCTTACCTTAGTACAATAGCAACACAGTAAAAATTCTACCCTATGGAAATTATAAAATGTGTGACTAAAGGGAACACTATAATATAGTTGGATGTTTATAAAGCTAAACAGTCTAAAAAACCTTATTTTAAAAATCATTGTGAATTATTTCAAATTGGCTTACATAAGGATATTAATGTAGATTCAAAATTGGTTAAAAGGACCATAACAAAGGAAAGAAAAGTACCAGATTTTGTTCCAAATAAATTATTTTAAATACCCATCTTCAAGATTCCGGAATCAGACACACAATCGTAATTTTAATTGGCCCTCTACACTGTAGTTGCATCATTTGAGAATGCAAATGGAAGTCTCTCATTAATCACTGCAATGATATACTGCATGGTTGTTGTTCTTTCAACAGCACCCAGCCCTGTGACAACAGCTGCTTTTAAGGTATTAGAGGAGGCGGGATCAGGAATATCTGCAGAATAAATTCTACCAATGCAAAAAGAGCACTCCCTGATTAAATAAAGTACTAGAAATTCTATTGTAAAGATCCAAAACACTGTAATTTAGAATAATCCTACTGCAGTGTTTGAATCTATTACTGCATAGAAGAGGACAGAATACAAGATCATAATGGTCTCTTTTGGCTTTAAACTCCATGAATATCTGTATTACAATATGTACACACACAACACTCCAGTCTAAATTATTTAATGAGATATCCACAAAGACTGACGGTTGCAGTTTTTTAAGCTGAGAGTGTATTTCGTAACTTCAGCTTGACTCCCATTTCAGATCAGTCTCTCCCAAGCCTAGGGCAGCTGTGTTGCTCTCCTTCTGTGCTTTGAAGTTCTCTTCCACATTACAGCCCTGTGGTTAACCACACCCTTTCTGGGGATGGTTAACCATAACCTTCAATCACCTGTAATTGGGAAAATTATAAAAAACCTGTGGTCTCTGTCCCTCTGAAACACCGTAATTGTTTTGGCCTTGTTTAGTTTCGGCCAATGTCTACTGCTGTTCATAACTGATATATTATAAAAGCACTAGCATTTATATAAGCTCCTTATACATTAAACGAGATGGGCAAATATTATCTAAAATCTTTGCAATAACTCCAAGAGGTGAGTACAATTTTACACATGGAGAAACAGAGATAATAAGGGCCTGATTTGCAAAATTGCACAGGAGCAACTACATGCCTAATTTGCATATGTGATTACTTTGCACATGTATATTGGGTATTCATGCACAGAAGTGGATAATTAGGTATCTGCCTACAATACAGTCATCGTATGAATGGCTTAGGAACACAACTTCACATCTATTTTGCAAGTGCACTTTTTAAAATCAGTCTCTAGGAGGCAGATTTTCAAAGACAAAGAACAGTTAGGTTTTGAACTCCGCTTTGTGCTCTCTCTCAAGATTAGAAGATGGTAAGTTAGACAAAGAGTCAGGTCTGGCTTCCATCTGTGTGATCAACCCACTACACTATGTGGCCCTTGAGCACCATCCTACCCATTTATTCTGAAGTGCTGAACACTGGGATTTCATGATACAAAGCAAAGCAGGGATCAATAATGTCTACATTGACACTTGGCAGAGGTGAACGAATGGATTTTATGTCATAACTGTATTTTTTTCTTTAAATACCAAATGATGGCCTCTTGAACAAAACAGCTGAAGTTATTTTCTATTTGTGGTTCCTACAGTACATATTTGTATCTAGTAAATAATTGGTCATGCAACAGAATTAACATCATGAGAAGATTCTGAAAGGACTTCATGGTGACACTGCATCTTTTAAAATAGTAATGCACGTTGCTGTTACTGGTGGGATTCAAATTCAAGCAAACAGATGTATAAATCTCAGGTCCTTAATTAAAGGCCCAGACCAAAAAGAGTCTCTCTACTGATTTCAGTGGAAGTTGGATCGAGTCCTATATCTTCCTCATCAGTGAATCTGAAGGATCATGTGAGAGAAAGATTGAAGCTAGGGCTATATCTAAACATTTAAAAAATAAAAATGAAAAGACGATACAATCTGAGAAGCAACACTACAACACTGCAATGAAGAAAGTGAATAAGTGAAAGAATGTGTCATATTAAGAAGGAGATTTTACCAAAAAGTCAATGGAAATGATTAAATATGGCCACCTTAGCACTGACACGTTCATTAACGTGCTTTAGAAGGGAAGAGTTTTGTGTGTGTGTTTAACCAGTAGTCAGACTTGCACAAGCATAACTCTATCTAAAAGTTAGATCTTGAAATCAGAGCCTAGAAAATTTAGACTTGTGAAATGTGGCACCTATTATCAGAGAATACTGAAACTTCCCCCATAAGAAAGTAGTGTCAGCAAGAGGTCACTATTGCTTGGTGGTAAAGGATGTATTTGGAGGAGGTGTGTGGAAATAGCATTTCTGCAGTTGGAGGAACAGTGTTTTGGAATGTCTTTTGGGAGGAACAGTGTTTTGGAATGTCTTAATGAAGAGGAGGATGGTGAGAGACACAAAAAGCTCACTGAAAAGGGTAACTGGATGATATTAAGGAATGACAACACATTAGAGTAGCTGACATTACTTTTCGGTTTAAAATCTTATTCCTGTACTAAATATAGAATGATGGGGACAGGAGAGTAAAAAGCTTTCACATACGTACAGTCCACAGTATTCATAACTGTTGCAAGATAAGCAAAGGAACTACCTAACCTCACATGGGTGTGGCATAAAATGAAAAGTCAGGGTGACAAATCAAAACTGGACCATTTCATTTCAATAAAGGTTTTCATTTTCAGTGGCAATTATTCCATCCCTCTACTGGGACATGTTTTGCCCCCCCCCCCCCTTTTTTTTGATGAACTATTTTAGCACTAAAACAAGAACCCTACATTAAGTGAAAAGAAGAGACGATTTTCTCTGCTAATTTGTATGATTTCATCCATCTTTAAAAGCTCTCTTTTTAAAATCATCTTAAAGAACAACTAGAAAAAATTAGGTAAGTATGCATGGTGCCAGTGAATTTATCACTGCATAATGCTGATTGGTTATTCAGCATTCTTACTGCAAGTATCAATTATGCTCATATTGACAAATAGGAAAGAGGTACTGTTATCTGATTACTGTGATGCCTGTACAAACAACAAACTAAATGCAGCTCCACTACGATAGTGCTTAATGTGACATAATAAGATTCAGTTTAGTTTTTAAGGTTCCATTTATTTAAATAAAATTTGAAAAGGCAAACAGACTACATTTTACAAGTGACCATGCTTACTTTTCTCCCCCATTATCTGCTTTCCTTACAACAGTCTATATGACTTTTTTTCCATACTGCCCCCTATGCATGGCAGAGCTATGGATGTCAGGGTGCCTTAACTGTACATTTCTATATTTAAACATATTTGGATTTATTTTAAATGTAACCTTAACGCTGAATTTCCTGAAATTATAATGCTTCTTTTTGGAATCAATATACCATTTCAGGAATGAATTTTACCCTAAAATTACTGATACATACTCTCAACCGCAACTCAACAGTAATATATTTTTGTCTGGAAATATAAGCAAATGAAATGATGTACTCCCACAACAGAAGGGAAAACTCATGTGCAGTTATGTATGGTTTCATGTGCTTCATAAATGGAAACATCTTGTAGATTTCTTTATTCAAATAATATTTGAATCAGAGACTTGATTTAAGAATGCAGTTTATGTTCTTGTCTGCACCAAAAGGAATAAATACGAGAAGGGGATTCTAGGAGGGATACTGATCAAAACCAAATTTTGTTACAATCTTCAACCTCCCTTTATATTGAGAGTGCATTATCAAAGTGCTGACACTACCTGACCTGCTTTGGTGCTATCAAAGTGACACTGAACAAAAGATTTCCTATTTCCACATCAGCAATACTTAGAATGATGGCCTGTCAGTTAATATATAGGTAAAAATCAGTAAAATGAACTTAAAAAAAATTAATGGTGGTGTCTCTCTCCTTTTTCAGAGCATCTGACTGGTACCTTTGAATTCTATGGACCACTCTGAAAGAGATTCCTTTCCAACATCTTATTCCCCTGCTGTTTGGATCTCAAAATATTTCATTCTTGGTATTACCATGAGTTCTAGTGATCCATGAAGCATTATTTGAGATCTAGTCTATTAAATTAGGTAAATCTACTCTACATATCCCCTTTAATAAATCCTATGAAAACTTTGGTTAAGTATAAAGGATTGGATAGGGAAATATTCTTAAATTATTTATTGCTATCTAATCGCAACCACTAATATTTGCAATGGGGAAAGAGGGCAGAACAGGGGGAGGAAGGTCACAGAAACAAAACAATCCTCCTTTTTCTTTTACCTTGAACCATGAGCATGGGCTCTTTGCCACCGCCATGTGCCAGCATTTCTCTGCGATAACGCTCACCCATTGCCCTGAAGGAAAAGACAGATAATATTACAGCCACCTGCATACATAACCCGTTCAGCTTTCAGTCACACTTGTCTCTGGTTTCTTTACAGAACAGACACAGCTATAGATCTATTAAACCTGCCACCTTTAGACAATAGCTGCCTTCATCATATACTGATTAGAGAAATGCACACTGTTTAAAATTATGCAAGAATGATCTAAGCTAGATAGATTTAATATTTACAAAAACTATGTTGTTTTTATGCAATATTGTACTTTGCAAAGAACTTGTTAAGTCTTCACTGTTGTCAGGGGCAAATTAATAAGTCTCTGATATAACTGCTTAGAACACTTAGCTATGGTGTAAGAACAGTTTGGAATTTGTCATTTGCCAATATATCCAAAGAAGAAGAATATGACATAAGATTTTAAAATGAAAAAAGTCAATTTGTCAAAATAATACAAATAAGAACTAATGATTCCATTTCTACTGTGGATTTTCTTCCTTACCTGCATGCAATATCCCACTTCTTCACTGTCATGGGGCGACTGGTCCCTTTCATGGGAATCAGAACGCAGTCTGCCTACCACTGCCTTCTGAAGGCCCACCTGGGAGTAACTGACTGCCCTGTGGTTATTAAAGTAAATGAGCACTGGACCTAATAAAAAAGTTAAGCGAGCTTAGTTAAGCTAGGTACTCTTGGGGAGAAAGTGCTTCTAGACATAATGCTATCACAGAGAGAAGGTGAGCTCCTAGGGACAGGAAACTCCCAGGACAGCTCACTGGGGTAAGGAGCCTAGAATGTATACACCGCTCCTAGAGAGAGGAGATCTCAACAATGAGACCTACAATTGGCAGGCCACTAGGAAAACCTGGTCCCAGCAAACAAATCTCCCAAATGGTGGCAGGAAGCCCAGTCTATCAAGAAATATGACCTCTCCTGGAGAACAGCTGCAGTTGGCAGGCCTCTGTAGACACCTAGTTCTAGGAAAGGATTCTAGTCCATGGACTCTAGGAAAGGGACCTGCTTGTAAAGGGCTTGGCCCTGGACAGAGGCAAGCAGTGGACTCAGATGGAACAAATAAGCTAAGATTGAGCTGAGAGTCAGACATGGGGATAAAGGTTTTGCTTATATTTTGTGCTGGCCTTTTCGGTTATTAAATGAGACCCTCCAAGGACAAGAAATGGTCACTAGCTCTGAAATAAGAAGAGCTCCGTGTGGCTCAAATCTTGTCTCTCTCACCAATAGAAGTCCAATAAAAGATACTACCTCTCCCACTTTGTGTCTGTAATATCCTGGGACTGACAAGGCTACAACTACACTGCTATAGTTTCTAGCCACATTTAAATAACAGTTTTCTAAATGCATCAGGAAATGCTTTTGCTTATTGCCGCCCAGTGGCACACATCCTGAACAAATACAGAACTTCCTTGTTTTAGGAAATCACTATTTGAATGTTAAATACAGTTTTGGCCCAAAACTAAAATAGATGTCAAAATGGATGACAAAAGTCCTAAAAGGTACTTTCTCAATTGTAGTGAGATTTGATAGATTTTGATAGCTCACAAGATGTTCAAATTTTGTGCTACCCCAGTACAAATAAGCAATACCCTCCAGTGTAGTTTGTCTAGATAAGCTGGAAGTTTCATCCAACAAACAAAACAAACAAACAGTTAGATTCTCTGATATCAGCCAAATATAACACATTCAGGTAAAAAGATTTACAAATTAAGGCAAACAGTTTCAAATATATTTGAACATGTGAATTTATTTGCTTATAGGCTGTTATTAAATATATTTATTTATGGTAGTACCTACAGTGTGGTAGGTGCTTCCCAAACATTCAGGAAGAAACAGTATTTGCTCCACGGAGCTCACACCGTAAGGAGACAGACTAGTAGAAAGAGGCTAAGGGTAAGTCCACACTGCCCGCCAGATCAGCAGGTAGCGATCAATCTATCGGGGATCAATTTATTGCGTCTCGTCTGGACGCGATAAATCGATCCCCGAACGCACTCCCCGTCGACTCCGGAACTCCACCAGAGCGAGCGGCGGAAGCGGAGTCGACGGGGGAGCCACGGATGTCGATCCTGCGCCGTGAGGACGGGAGGTAAGTTGATCTAAGATACGTCGACTTCGGCTACGCTATTCTCATAGCTGAAGTTGCGTATCTTAGATCGATCCCACCCCACCCTCCCAGTGTAGACCAGCCCTAAGAGAAGCAGAATAGGCAACTGATGTACAAGTCAGCTCAACTGATTGTAAGAAGCAGGACAAAATTGGTCTTCAAGAGTGACTTTGATGTGGACAGGGTAGGGAGTCTTGCAGATGAGCTCAGGGAGGCTGCATCATGCACAGGATACTGCACAGAAGGCGGCACGGAGGAGACTGGATGAGAAACTAATAAACAAGCAGATAAAGCTGTGTATACTAGCCGAGCAGAGGGATGCAATGCAAAGCTTGAAAGGGAAGAGAACTATGAAGAGCTATGTGGAGCTTTGAAGGTGATGACAAGAAGCTTGTTTAATACTGACAGCTTCTTCTATGTCAAATGGAAGTTACAGGTATTTAACACTTTTGAAAATCAAGCTCTTTAATTAGATGACTACATATGGATTTTGGTGCCTCCCACTTGGCACCTACATTTTAAAATGCTGATGCCGTATTCTTTGCATCAGTGAACATGTCCTACAATTCATCTTATCATCTGTGGTTATGTTATATTTTGCTATGTTTTTAAAATCAACATATTTAGAAAAAACAACTAAAATGACATAAAAAAATCTAAATGTTGCTATAAGTACGACAAGCAAATTTTCTGCTTCCCAGAGTTAGCACGCCATTCAGGTCTACTTCATGCACTCTCTCTTTTTACCTGTCAAATGGGTTCTGCACAAAACACTGTTTCCATACCATGGAGGCAATGGCCCTGGACATGAGGTAGGAGTAATACTTGGCACCGTATCCCACTAGATGGCTGAATCTCAGTTGCCATGCCTATCGGGAAAAGAAAACAGATGGAAATCACATCACTTATATCCTTCTGATTATTTTGAGAACTTTTTATCAAAGATTGCAAGAGTTATATACTGAATTGGTTCATATATTACATTGACAGAAATCTGACAGTATTAAGGAGAAACAATGAAAGAAAAACTAATGTGTAGAACCTCATTCTAATAAATATTTTCTGAGCTAAAGACTACATTTTTCCAATGCTAATCATTATAATTAATATTATGAGCAAACAGAATCAAAGGCACAGAAAACTGTAACCAGTAAAAAACTCAGACATTTAATAATATTCACATTGTTTCTATTTGGTGTTAAAAGAAAACCACAATTCACTTGTTACAATTAACACCACATTTTTCCACATGGATAATTACAGTGTCACACCTGAAAAAGTTAAATCCATGAGCTTTTGCCAAAAACAAAATTATAGTAGAGACTTGTATATGTAAAGTACATCTTCCACATGCCAAAGTACAAGCTCAGAGGTAAATGAACTATATCCACATGACATACCATTGTTCACAGATTTGTTTGTATATTTATAGCAGATTGTAAGTATACTGTTATTTGTCTATAAATTGTTACTTAGTTTTATGTCTCATTCCAGTGTTGCTGGACTCCTCTCTTTTACTTAAATAGAGTACTTCCCTATTTGGCTCCATTTCTTTACCTTGGAAAATTGAAATGATCAGCTCTACTCACATAGAAACAGAATTTATGTTCTCAGATTTCCCCTGCCTGTAATGTGAAAAGAGCAGTAGAAGTAAATTGAAAAGACATACTGTTTCTCTGCAGTCTTATATGCTTCTTCAATGTAAGATGGCTCTATCTAGCAATGGATCAACAAGAAACTGCTTCTCCCTTATTGGCTCCTTCTCAGGAAACAAAGAGGGAGTCAATTCAAAGATGTCATTTGTCCTGTTCAAACAGGATCAGAGATCTATGATAATCATAGAAGTGTAGGGGATCTCTATAGGTCACCTAGTCCAGTGCCCTGCACTCAAGGCAGGACTACATAACAACTAGGCCATTCCTGACAGACATTTGTCTAACCTGTTCTTAAAAACCTCCAATGACAGAGATTCCACAACCTTCCTAGGCAATTTGTTCCAGTGCTTACCTACCCTGATAGCTAGCAAGTTTTTCCTAATGTCTAACCTAAACTGCCCTTGCTGCAATTTAAACCCACTGTTTCTTATCCTATCCGCAGAGGTTAAGAAGAACAATTTTTTACCCTCTTCCTCGTAAACCCTTTTATGTACTTGAAAACTGTTGTCTCCCCCTTGGTCCTCTCTTCTCCAGACTAAACAAACCCAATATTTTCAATCTTTCCTCATAGGTCATGTTTTCTAGACCTTTAAATCATTTTTGCTGCTCTTCTCTGGACTTTCTCCAATTTGTCCACATTTTTCCTGAAATGTAACACGCAGAACTGGACACAATATCAGTGCAGTGCTGAGTACAGTGGAAGAATTATTTCTCGTGTCTTGCTTACAACACTCATGGTGATACATCCCAGAATGATGATAGTAGTTTTTTTGGGGGGAGGGGGGGTGCAACAGTGTTACACTCATATTTAGCTTGAGATCCACTATAACCCCCTGATCCCTTCCTGCAGTACTCCTTCCTAGGCAGTCATTTCCCATTCTGTAGGTGTGCAATTGATTGTTCCTTCCTAAGTGGAGTATTTTGTATTTGTCCTAGTACTTTGTATTTCATCTTATTTACTTGAGACCATTACTCCAGTTTGTGCAGATAGGATTAAAATTCAAAACAATCCTCTAAAGCACATGCAACCCCTCCCAGGTTTGTAGTTTCTGCAAACTTTATAAGTGCACTCTCTTCATGTGGGGGAGGTGGGGCCGAAAGGCTCAGAGTGTGGGAGGGGGGCTCCAGGCTGGGAAAGAGGGTTGGGTTGCGGGTGGTGCAGGCTCTGGGGTGGGACTGGCGATGAGGGGCTCAGGGCTGAGGCAGAGGGTTGGGGGTTCTGGGGATGAGGGGTTTGCGGTGCAGGAGAGGTCTCAGGGTTGAGGTGTGTGGGGAGATTCTGCCGTGGGGCCAGGGATGAGAGATTTGGGGTGGAGGAGGGGGCTCAGGACTAGAGCAGAGGGTTGGGGTGCAGGAGTATGAGAGCTCCAGCTGGGGGTGCGGGCTCTGGGGTGGGGCCGGGGATGAGGGGTTTGGGGTGCAGGCTGCTCTGTGGTTACGGCGGGGAGAGAAGACTCCCCCCAGCTCTCTCTTCCTGCAGCAACACCTGGGCTGGAAGAGAGGGAGAGGCACCTCTCCCTGTCACAGCAGCTCTGGGGTTGGGACCACAGACCCCGGCCTCTCCCCATGCCACAGTAGGTCCGGGGCTGGGCTGGGGCCAGCGGGGAGAGGTGCCTCTGCCCACCATGGCAGGTCCAGGCCGGGTTGGGGCCAGGAGAGGGGTGCCTCACCCCTGGCCACGGCAGGTCCGGACCGGGGCTGGAGGAGGGGTGCCTCTCCCCCGGCTGCGGCAGGTCCGGGCTGGGGGAGAGTCATCTCTCCCCGCTGCAGTCCTGAGCGCCTGCGCAGCATTTAATAGGCTGTTGCGCAGCCTTGGAGGGAACTTAGCTCTTTTCTCTCCTACCATTCCTTAGAATCATGAATGCTATCATTTCATAATCACTATCATCCAAGCTGCCTGTCAGTTTCAAATTCTCAACCAGTTCCTCTTTATTGGTCAATATCAAATCTAGAACAGCCTCTCCCCTAGTTGCTTTCTTCACCTACTGAAATTAAAATGGTCTCCAATGCATTCCAAGAACTAGTTGGATAATCTGTGCCTTGCTGTATTATTTTCCCAACAGATGTCTGGGTAGTTGAAGTCCCCTATCACTACCAAGCCCTGTGTTTTGGATGATTGTGTTAATAATGTCTAGGGAATGAAACATCCTCTCCTGTTTTGGAGGTTCTGACAGAAAGAAGGGTTAACTCTTGGTTAATATGGAAAGGAGAAATCTCCCATTAGGGGACTATGTTAAATATGCCCAATGGCCTGTGATGGGACACTAGAGATGGTGGGATCTGAGTTACTACAGAGAATTCTTTCCGGGGTGTCTGGCTGGTGAGTGTTGCCCACATGCTCAGGATTTAGCTGATTGCCATATTTGGGGTCAGGAAGGAATTTTTCTCCAGGGCAGATTGGCAGAGGCCCTGGGGGTTTTTCGCCTTCCTCTGCAGCCTGGGGCACGGGTCAGACTACTGGGGAGTACAAGGTGTAACAGACCCAGACCAGTGGGGTGCAGGAGTCTTGTAGAAAGCAAATATACTGGGCACTGGATGAATAGTTTTCTATTCCCTGAGTGACCAGAGCAGGGGCTGCCCTAGAGCAATCAGGAACCTCCTAGAACCAATTAATTAAGATAGGCAAGCTAATTAAGATACCTGGAGCCAATTAAGAACTTATTAGAATCAATTATGGCACAAAGGCTAATCAGGACACCTGGTTTAAAAAGAACCTTGCATCATTTAGTGGGGGTGGGAGAGACGCACAAGGAGGAGTGAGTGAGAAGGTCTGCTGCTGGAGGACTGAGTACAAGCATTATCAGGCTTCAGGAGGAAGGTCCTGCAGTGAGGATAAAGAAGGTGCTGGGGGGAGGCAAAGGGGAAGTAGCCCAGGGAGTTGTGGCTGTCACGCAGCTGATACAGGAGACGTTGTAGACAGCTGCTATCCACAGGGCCCTGGGCTGGAACCTGGTGTAGAGGCTGGGCCTGGGCTCCCCCCCATTCCTCCAACTCCCTGTCTGACAAAGGAGGAGTTGACCTGGTTTGTGAGACACACCAGAGGGGAAGGTCATATCTGGAAAGGGATCTGGTCTGTCCCCGACCCACTTGGTGGGACAGAGACTGCAGAGATTGTTCTCCGCTTCCCCCATGCTGGCCAGCTATGAGGTCAGCTGAGTGAATGGCATGTTTGAGCCTCTAGCAAAAGCAGCCAAACTGAAGGCTGCCGTGAACCTCTGAGGCAAGCAAATCCGCCAGAAAGCGCAGGACCCACCAAGGCAGAGGAGGAACTTTGTCACAAAGGATACAATGAGACAATTTTGGACAGCATGATAGGCAGTGGTCTCAGCAAACCAGTGGCCTACCATTGTCAATTTTTTTGGTAGGTATCATGCCAAAGAAATTATAGGGAAAGTTTTGAATGAGGGGGAAATGAGGTAGCTTTGCAGATGCTTTGAATCAGAATCCATGGTCCATAGGTGTCTGCTCCCTGCTCCTGACATTGCTGCCATGAAGTGCTGAGGCAGGCTAAGCAGAAGAGTGAAAGGCACCAGAAGTAAAATATAAGAGTGGGAAGAGGCAGCCTGATCAAAGTGGTGACAGCTGAAATATACAGAGTTGCTTTGTTGTGCTCCATCTAGTGCTGGTGCGTTTCTGACCTAACACAGAACAGAGACCGGAGTGGGGTCAAACGAAATGCTGGCCTTCTGGTGGATAAAACTGTGGCTTATCATCAGTCCTACTGCCTCAAATCAAGGGAAAGAATTGTGGCCAATTCCATGATCCAGATCCATGTGAGGGGATGAGGAAAAACAGGAGTTAGCAGCATGTTGTCTGTTCAGCATTAAACAGCCAGAAATAAAACCCCGAGGGGTACATTTTCAAAAGCAGTGAGCTGGAATTTAGCCATGCAACTCCCAGAGCACTGGAAAATGGGCTCCCGGTTCCTACAATATCAGCACGAGTCAAAAACTTTCTTCTTGCTTTGACTTTACCATTTAATGAGGGGTTTCTACTCAAATTGTTTTGCAAGGCATAAAGCCACAGTCACTAAATGTCATTGAAATATTATCAATTTTTAATTTTTTGATAGAGTGAAATATATAAAAATCACACTACAAGCGATCTTGTGCAAGCTCTTAAAAATGAAGTGATTTTTTTTATCCGATTCCAACTATTCTTACCTCCTACAGTCCAGGGTCTGAAATTAAGTTCAGCTTGAATTCAGATTTTTCAGCTTGCAATGAAAAGTACTGCGGTTGCAACATTTATACATAACATCTACAATTTTTCTAACTCGTCCCTTAATTTTAACCATAATCACTAAACTGAAAACACATTTTAAAAACAGATCAGAAGGCCAGTATTTTTAGAAGCCTGAAGCAGGAAAACATGTCAGTCTTTATTTTATTCTATATTAAGTCTTCAGATTGAGGATTTGAAGTTTCAGCTTGAAAGGTTACAGCTCTCACAAGAATGGAAAAAGCTTTACTGTTGAATCACTCTTCACATGCCTAAAATCTTAATAATTTCCAAATATATCTGCTTATGAAAAACTGAAAGAATACATCTGCTTTTTCTGTTATAAAACAATCCCTTTTCAGGAGTTTGACATGAGAGGAAAATGCTTAATCCTGTTTTATGTTCCTCAGAAAGGATTAATTCCAATAGCCTTCATAAACGCCACCTAGTACAGAACACAGCAGCATGTCTCTTCGGCAACACGGGCTACTGTGAACACATAGAACTGTCCCTCCATTTCCTACAGTGACTTCCCACAGAATACCATCCAAATGTCTTCATTACCTCAAAGGCACTCAATGGCCAGGGCCCATTGTAACTAAAAGATCACCTATAGCTCCAGGATGAGGACCACTGTCAACAGCTCCACTCCACAGGCAAAATGAAACTGTACCACAAATGTGCAAGACAAAGAGCTTTCTTGGTCCAACACTATGAAACCAACTCCCAATGTAAGAACCAACATAAAGCGCATCACTTTTCATTCCAAGCACAAGATACACTTGTTTGGCCTTGCCTTTGCTAATATAATTAGTAAAAAAAAATCCCCACACAACTTCATCTTTGGAAGAGGAAGAGATAAGGAAAGAACTACATATAACAGATGCTAGCCAGTCACATCACTTAATGCACCTTGGAAAGTGCTCAGATACTACAATGATGAGGGCATATAATATAACTTAAAGAGACAAGAACAGATAATGGAATGTTAGCAAAAGTTGAATATATTTTAAAAACTGCCAGTGGATATGACATACATTCCAGGGTATTAAAAGAATTAGCTATAAACTCAATGTACCAAAGGATTTTTTTTAAATAAAGCTATGGACAACTGGATTGGTAGTAAAAAATGGAGTTATATCCCTAGTGTGGCAAGTGCCACACTGATTTTAAGAAAAGGAAATAATCCTGGCAATTACTATTGGATAAGTCTAACCCAAACCACCTAATGAAATAATATAACCAAAGTTTTGTTCATTCTGCAAATACCACATCAAGAAACCTGATTATAACATAGCTGTCCCCCAGCTAGGTTTCAGTGTAGGCTGGACTTTAAAATGTGTTTAGTAACCAGGCAAAAAGTCTGAGGCCAGATTGTCTCACTGCAGAACACAAGTAGTTTTAGTATGTCACCATTCTCTTCCCCCAACCTCCTGTAACCTCCCCACACAAAATAGATTCTAATTACTGTCCTCCTTGCAGCAATTACCAATTCCCCTACTCCAGCTCTCAGTAGATCTCAGTTAATGCTCAGTTAATCCTCTTTATTTCCAATTTCCAGGGCTGAATTATTTCTCCATATCAATAAAAAAAATCTGACACATGAATTACCCCGTTGGAAAACCTGCAGGCTAGACATACACAATTAGGACGCACTTTTTATTACAGGTTATGTTTCTGTTAAGCTGCAAGAAAGTTAATGAAGATTCTGAGTACATCATCTACTACAGGAATATATGTAATAATTATGAAAAAGTTCCATGAAGACATTCCAGAAGTTTATTAAATAACAGTGTATTCTATAGCATAGCCCAGGGGTTATGATAATATGCCATCTGCAGGTCATGTTACTGCCTGTTTTTTGTACAGTATAGCTGACAGAAATAAAGGTGCGTGACTGATCCACTGAAATTATTAGTTAAAGATGCCTGCTTTCTATCAACATACCATCAATCCTCCCTGATTATCTTGTCTGAAGAATTTCCAAAATCCTATATGCAATGGCTTTTCATCCTTTCTAATATAAAACCCTGTTTTACTTTAACTAAAATAAATTGTAAGTCTTATTAGGAGTTTAAATGAAGATACACATTTGCTGCATTCTTAGTATATGGAACAACACTTTAAAGATATTACTACAATTTCCTACAACCTATTAATAAGTGATATCCTTTAAAGTTTAGCTGATACTTCAGTTATGTATGGTTAAAGATGTTTCCAGCCTATACCTATCAAGACTAGACTGAATTCTCAGATTTAGCAATGTTCAAAAGTACAACAAAATCAATTAATACAAAATTCAGCCATAGTCCTTACGAGACTAAACCAAAATTGTAGAAGGGAAAATGAGTTGCAAATAGCACTGAATAACTTATTACATTCCCATTGTTAACTAGTTTTCATTTGATCTATAGCTAGTCTTTGTTTTCATTTAACGGCATTAGTGCTGTAAAATGTCGTAACTGTTTAGACTACAATTTCCTTTTAGAAGAAAAGAACTCAAAGTGATTGTGCTAATCCAGCCAAACACTGTTTGATTTGTCCTCGAGAAGTGCCTGAACCTTTCAAAATGCTCTTTGAAAGTTTGTGCTGTTATTTAGTCTCCATAAATCTTAAACTATTTCAGAGCAGATGAAATGTCTCCATTCAGTTTCGAGTCTGAAGACAAATCACAGGGTAAATATTACAAGATCCAACATTAACGACGTAAATACTTTTTCCCCTTCATTTACTATTTTGAATTTAAAATTTCTACTGTATTAAATCTTAGCAGGAGAGTTGCTAAATAGTTTCCATAAGCAAAAATATTTGGTGGAGGTAATATTTGGTGGGGCCCTCCCTTCCCAATTAAATTTTTATCCCTGGCAGTAGATGCAAGCAGATGAACAGCCAGCTCCTCTTTCCTGCAGGGACCATTGGGTGGAGACGCCATAGATCTGGCGCCAGCTTGGTGCTGCTACTCCTACGGCCCATGAAGTTGGGCGTCAGCATGAGGTGGAAAAACTGCTGAAAGTCATCAACGAGCTCCTGGCTAATTATAAAAGCCATTCTATAAGCCAGGCTGTTAGCAGCCCTTCTTCCTTTGGGCTGGAGGAGCGCCGCTGGAGGAAAAAAGGGTGGCCAGAGGAGGGAGGGAGCAAGCGAGTGGGGAAGCTGCCCCCACCCACAGGCAGGGCCACCCAGAATGCAGGGGCTTTAGGGGCTGCAGGGCCCTGGGCAAAGAGGGCCCTGGCCTGCAGCTCTCAAGCCCTTTTCGGAATGTGGCCCTGAGTCCTCTGGCATGTGGAGGAGCAGGAGTAGCTGCGCAGCCAGCAGCTGGAGAGAAGCGGTGCTTTACCCTTCAAAGCCAGCTTTGAAGGGGAAAGCGCCGCTTCTCTCCAGCCGCGGGCTGTGTGGCTGCCCCTGCTCCTCCTGAGTCCTCTGGCCCGTACTCGCACGGCTGCATTCCGAAAGAGGCTTTAGAGCTACAAGCTAGGGCCCCGGTGCCCCCTTAGCCCAGGGCCTTGCAGCCCCTGCGTTCCGGGTGGACCTGCCTGCTGGAGGGCGGGGGGGAGGAGGAGAGGGGGCAGCTCCCAGAATCGTGACCATGGGAGAGGAGCTGTGCTGCGCAGAGCCACTTGCACACCCCCTGCACCAAACAGGAGCTTCCCCAGGTAAGTGCTCTGCACCTCCTGCCTGCCCCAGCCCTGAGCCTCCTCCCACACCCACACCCTGAGCGCCCTCCTGCACCCTAACTCCCTCCCAGAGCCCGCACCCCCACCCTGAGCGCCCTTCCGCACCCTAACCCTAATCCAGACCTTCGAATCACTGTATCACAAAGTGTTAAACCAAGATTTTCAGAAATAATGAAGCATATTGAATCACATTGCTCTTACTAAAAAATATTATTAATAATATTTTTGTGAGAGCAAAGGTTTTTTGTACCATTAATAAATAAAATAAAAACATATTTTAAAAATATTGTTTATTTCATCTTTAACTCATCTTTTAATTTATATTTTTGTGTATGTTTTATAATGTACATAATATATTAGTATAGTAGTACATGTATATAATTTATACATAAATAAATATACATATATTGGGGGTGAGTGCTCAAAAAATTTTTATTGATAGGGGTGTGCGATCAAAAAAGTTTGGAGACCACTGGTCTAGAGGAAGGTGCACTGAGCTGGGAACCAGGAGTTCTGGTCTCACCTTTACTGACTGCTGTCTACATTTCTTTGTACTTCAGAGCTCTTATTATTGCCTTCATATCTTAACCAAGAGGGCAGTGAAGTATTGTTCTTACCCATTTTATAAAGAAGTTAACTGAGAGTTTGCACAGGGCAGACCTGGGAAATAGTGACCAGGCCTCTAGTATGACAAATCCAAGTCTCATCAACTCTGCCTCCAAGAATTAACAAGCTAAATCTGTGTGCTTGGCTACCCAGACTCTAACCAATATACATACACCCATGCCAGAGCCACAAAAAGAATTTCCAACATTCTAGTGCTGTTTGACAATTAGTTCTGAAACTTAATGGCAAAGTGTATGTTAGGTGCCTCTCTAGTGGCTGGCCCACAAAGTGTAGCTCAAATGGTAGAAGTCTGCACTGGGGATCTGAAACTCCATGGTTCAAGCTCTGTTAGCAAGCCACAAATGTTGGGGAGTCCTTATGGTTGCAAATGATGGAATTTGTTTTTCAATTTTTCTATTTAAAATACCAGTTTAATTCACAGAATGACAAAATATCCCTAAACCAGGTTAAAAAAACATGATGATCTGAAAATTATGGCCCAAAATGCAGGTGTTCCATAATTTGGTAATTTGTCACACATTTTCATAGCTTGTCTCTCAGTTTTGAAAGTTGAGAGGTATGGTTTGCTCTAGAAGAAAACCAAGGTACTCATGCACTATTTTATTTTAAACAAAGAACACACTTTGGAAGGGCATCGAGCCATACATTCTCTCATTTTAAATACACAGAATTTCAGTGGGTGGTTTTATCATTTATATGTTTGTTTTGGGATGAGGTTGTTTTTTCTATATGCTGGGTCTGATTCACTATTGTGTTACTGCAGTTTAATGTTGGTGTAAACTCTTCCAATTTCAACAGAATTACATCAGCATAACACTGGAGTTACAAAAAGGTGAAAAAGATTCTTAAAGGATTAAAAAAAAAAACACCTTTTTTCTCTAGTTGCAGCTTCTGATTTTGGGTGGAATAACTTGAACTTAATTATAAGAAACAACTTCTTATTTCCCACTAGCTTGGCTAATGTCACAATAGTTCAAAATTTTACAGTAAAGTGCCTTTCTGAGGTTAGGAGTGGGATAGTGTGTAAGATAAACCAACTAAGATACCATTGACATTTTAGAAAGTGAGTCAAACAAGAGATTAAAGTTTCACTTTATAACACTTCTGTGTTTTTCTTATAAAGTCATAAATAAATCTAGCAAGACAGGGAATGTAAATATTTTTGCAGTTGTTTATATTGGGGAAGAGGAAAGGAATTTAACGTGCAATTAACCACTTAAGTGTTTCTAGATATGTACCATATGGTTGTTGAATTATTTGAATTATTAACAAAAATATAAACATATTTAATTTAACCTACTGAACGACTTGATCATCACAACTCAAATGTACAAAAGCTATATACCACTATATATCCACTTCCAAGACGATGTGATGAAAATTGCCATTTGAGAGATATAGAAGAATATATACTTCAAAAGGTTACGTTTATGGTTCAGCATCGCTTCAAAAATTGCATTAGATGTTCATATTAAGATTCTGACTGGAAATTCTGACAATTTAGGATATTTAAATTGGACAAGAAGTAAATTAAGACAGGCTATACTAGTAGTATTATGCAGTGTAGTTGTAGCCGTTTCGGTCCCAGGCTATGAGACACACAAGGTGAGTGAGATAATATCATTTATTGGACCAATTTCTGTTGGTGAGAGAGAGAAGCTTTCAAGTTCCTTTCCCAGACCTGAAGAAGAGCTCTGTCTGGCTTGAAAGCTTGTCCCTCTCACCAACAGAAGTTGATCCAACAAAAGAAACTACCTCACCTACCTTATGTCTCTCTATATTAGTAGTATTACACATTTTACAATAAAATGATAGCTTTCTAAAGTAAAATATTGACATAATACCCAAACCTGAGAATTTCCAAATTCATCCCCTCTATCGTGATATATAGCTTTGGATATACACACACATGCAATACACACAAAAAGAGCATGTTACCAACCATGAATGAGTAATACTAATGTCTCAGGCCTACAATCAGGTCAATATCGGCAGATCTTTTCCCAACAAGAGTCCCACTAAGGGTCAGCAGGACTTCAGATGGGTACAGGAGCAGGTCTTAGTCCATCTTTCAGTACCTTCTGTTAGTAACACACTGGGCTTAAATTAAATGAGTCAATGCTTTAAGGTAACATATACAAATAATACTTGTGATGAATATAAGTTTCCCCTTTTTAACTAAATTATTGTAAGAAGTTAAAATTACTAGTAAAAATCTATATGATGTTATAAACACATCTTTACCAATATATCAGCTTAATCAGGTAAAACCTCTGTACCTACAAAATAAGACATTTAATATTGTAAACTAATGTTATTTTAGTACCATTCTGTTCTTGTGCCTGAATATCTGAGCACACCAGACTGGAATTGAGGAGATCAGGATTCAATTACTGACTCTGCCACAGCTTACAGTGTAGGGTGACCAGATGAGAGACGCGGGGGGGGGGAGGAAGGAGGGGTGGTTCTGGCAGAGGACAAAAAAAAAACCCCAAGAACCGGCGGCAGAGGAAAAAAAAAAAGAAGAAAGAAAAGACGGAGCATAGGAAAAATTGGCGGAGGCTGAGCATCCACCGGCAGCTCCACGTCCTGCCCCCCCCCCCGCCCCACCAGCTCACCTCCACTCCGCCTCCACCTCCACCTTCCCTGAGCTGGCTGCCGCATCCTGCTTCTCCCCCCTCCTCCAGCGCTTGCGCCGCCATACAGCTGATTAGCGCAAGCCTGGGAGGGAGGGGTGAGGAGGAGGAATGCGGCGTGCTTGGGGAAGAGGCGGGGCCAGGGCAGGGATTTGGGGAGGGATCCAATGGGGCAATGAGGGGGCAGGTCAAGGGTGGGAATTTGGGGAGGGATCCAATGGGGGAGGGAAGGGGAAGGGGGGGCGCGAGCCCCCTCTGCCTGTGCGCCAGAGTGCAAAATATCAGGACAATTCGCGTCCTGACCAATGTTCGGTCGGGACGCGGGACAAACAAGTAAATATCGGGACAGTCCCGATAAAATCGGGACGTCTGGTCACCCTATTACAGTGTGACCTTGGGCAAACCACAGAGGATGTCTATTACATTGAGCTGGAGGTGTAATTTCTGACCAAGCCAGTGCTCTGAAAACTGAGTGTAGCCCCTTCTGCTACTCTCATCGCTATGACTAGATTCTAATTTTAGCATACTAGTTTGATCAAAACTGGCAGAGATAATGTCTCCTGGAGCTGGGACTCACACCCCTAGCTCAAAGTGTGGACATATTCAAAAGATGCATCTTCATAGCAGTTAGCTTGAGTTATAACTTGAGGGTTACCCCTAACAACTCCCATCCACACACAAAATTCTCTAGCTTGAGTTAAGTGGCGCTTTAAACTCCATCTAACTAGCCTGTCGGGGGGTGGGTGAGTTGAAGCTTGAGCAATACTGATCCTTGAGCTAGTAATGCAGTTGTTGCATCCCCCACTGCAGTTACAACAGCAGCTAATCCAGGGTATAGCTACACTGCACACTCCTTACAGCAGCATGTGGAGTACATACCCTGAATGCTGTGCCAGCACAGGTATAAACAGCAGTGTAGACAGCGAGGCACTGCTTAGGCAAATAGAATAAAGACACACCAGAACCTTAGGGTATATATCCTACATGACTCTCTACACGCCCACTCAGTACCTCCCCTATATTTAGCAGTGTACCAGCAGCAGGGAAAGACTCCGGCAGTGCCCTGCTGCAAGTCTTTTCCTGCTGCTTCCCCCTGCCAGAGCCTCTCACTGACACATGTAGCTACACACCAGAGTGCAGAGGCAGCCTGCTTTTCACACTCTACATTGCCACCAATGGTATGCAGGGTATACCCAGTCCCATGCTTAACTTGAGTGTTGTTTTGAAGTGTGCTTGCTCTCATTTGAGAATGCTAACTCTAGCTAACTGTTGCAGTGAAGAAAAGTTTCACTGAGGATTAGTCCCCCTTCCTTTCTCCGATACGTTGACAGTCTTTTCTATTTAAAGCAAAGCTTTTTCAGGGAAAGCACAGTCTCTTACTATATGTTTATATGGCACCTCGAATAATAGGGCCTTGTTATCAGTTGGGATATCTTAGATATCATATCTACCCCCCTACTGAAATATAAATAATAGATATAATTGAGCGATTAAGTATATGTAGGACCAGTCCTTCTGTCCTGAAAATAATGGGAGTTTGGCATGTGAGAGAACTTCACTTTACACACTGACTAAATAATACAGTTTAATCCCTTCCTCCCCTTCTTCCCACCAAGTGATTTATAAAAGTTAATTAAAAGTATTACCAGTAAGGGACATACACAAATTTCTTCATAGTTCTTTAAAAAGCAGCTCCATTACACATAAATATTGCTAAACATTTGTTTGAGTTTCATGGAGGTAACACTTGTAAAAAGAAATTCCTTAAAAGTGCTTCACTGTCTTACAATTTCTGTAAACATTCTGCGGCCACAGACACAGTTGTTCAGTGAATAGTGTCATATTGTTGCTGGAATATAAATATTTCCTGATACTTTGCTATCAATATTTTCCCTGTCATAAAGGTGATCTGAAATACGTTAACGGAAAAAAAAAAAAGCCAAACAAACCTCCTAGAGTGACTTCACGAGCTTTTGAAAGTTCTAACCATTGTTATAGGTTTGAACTGAATGTTTAGCTCAATATGGAATCAGTCCTTTCCAAATTGCTTTTAGATATTAATTATTTATACAAACTTCTATGACGTTCATTGCATGCTTATTTAATTTTCCTCTCACCATACTCACATTCTTATGTTTGATTGTATAGTATATTTTAAGAAAGCCCATTTGAAAGCTAATCCAAGGATTTGAATTTTTTGTAAACAACTGGGGTTTCCAACTTGGCAAAAGTAGCAACTGATTCTGTAGAGGTTATACCAAATCCAAAAAGTAGACAAATGGCTGCATCACTCTTCAGAAAACTAACAAGTTATAATCAGAGCTGCATCAGTGTCTGCTCAAGTACCTACGCATCTATTATACATTAAAGCCTCAATGCCTTTATTAGCAAAAACATCAAATAGGAAACAAAGTGTTTCTCTTTGATATGACCTACTAAATATGAAGAAAACTTCTCACGCTATGAACCAAACTGCATTGTGGACAAAGGTATGAAGTATAATTAAACCTGTTACCTAAGGGAAGCTTTAGGTCACTAATAGAAGTGACCTTTCTGAAATACTGCATTTTTAACATGTTGGAACAAATCAGGTGTATTGCCAGATTATTTAGCAGCTGAGAAAATAATCAAAAGGCTTGCTATCCAAAGTTATATAAACCAAAACATGTACTCTCCTATCATGGGTAATTACCACAAATTGTGCATACTAGCTCTGATGCATGTTATATATGAATACAACGAAGGAATTCCTCTAAATGTTGAATAAAGTACATAATAGGAGGAAACACGGTTCACCAAAAATCCATCTCTTTTCCCAAATTAAATTGTTTAATTTTGCTGTGCTCTAAAAAGAGAGATTAACGAAAACTGATTGCTCTCCCTTAGAACCTGGTATTGCTTTCTTTCGTTAAAAGCATCTTTTCAATTATCTGGAATTTTATTCATTTTTTATGCATAAAGTCAAAAGTGGTTAGGCAACAAGCTCAAAGTTTCTACCCCCAAAATTAACTTTGCAGTACTGGCATTGTATAGTTCCTTATTAATTGAATTTCACCAATTTCTATACCAATTTCTTTACGGTCATAAGTCAAACTAACCATTAGTGTCCCCCACATCTGCCACACTTACTTGGGCTCTGACAATTAAGGTGAGTTATTTCCAGGTCAGACATGATCACTAGTAACAGAGGCCCTACAGACCAATTTACACCCTCATTTATACGTATTTAGGGTTACCATACGTCCTCTTTTTCCCGGACATGTCCGGCTTTTCAGCAATCAAACCCCCGTCCGGGGGGAATTGCTGAAAAGCCACACATGTCCGGGAAAATGGCCGGCACTTCCTCTCCCCCTGTGGCTCTGCTCCACTCCTCCTCTCTCAGATTTACAGAGCCAAGCTGCCCGAGCAAGCGCTACTGGCTTCAGGCAGCACCCCCCCCCCCCGCCTCCGGACCCCGAGCCCCCAGCCAGGCACTTCTCCTACCCGGCTCCAGCTGAGCTGCTCCCACGGTGCAAGGTCCCGAGGCAGGGGGGGTGCTGCCTGAAGCCGGTAACGCTGGCTCCTGCAGCTCTGCTCTGTAAGTCTGAGGGGGCGGAGCCGAGCAGCTCAGTTGGAGCCGGGGGAAGGGACGTGTCCAGCCAGCTCTGGGTCCTGAGGTAGGGGAGGGCTGCCAGAAGCCAGCAGCTCGGCTCTTACAGTCTGAGCTGGGAGGAGCAGCTCAGGTGGAGCCCAGGTAGGAGAAGTGCCTGAAGCCGGTAGCACTAGGGCAGCTTGGCTCTTAAACAGAGCCGAAGAGTCAGGGAGCAGCAAAGCTGGGAGTACCATGCGCCGCTGATTGCACAGGTGGGGGGCAGCGCTGGGGGAGCTGCTCCGGGGAGTCGCCAAAAAGCACTGACTGTGGTGGGGGAGGAGGGGAGGGCAGTGTGAGAAAGGCAGGAGTGTGCAGAGGGATCAGAGCTCTGGCTGCGATGGGCATCGGGCTGCCTTGCCTGCAAGTGGATCAGAGCTCCTGGGGCTGGAGTGTGCTGTATGGCACTCAGCTCCCCATTTGTGATGAGACACAGCAGTGTGGTGGATCACTGCGAAATACCTGCCCAATCAGAGCTGCGGGGGCAGGGCTTGCAGGGGCTGGCTCCGACAGCTCCCATTGGAGCTTTTCCCAGCCAATGGGAGCCTCTGAGCTTGGCTTGTGGCGGGCCAAGCACGTGGAGACCCTGGCTGCCCCTGATCCTAGGAGCAAACACAATGCCAAAACGAAAATACAAAGTTCACTACATATAAAGAATTACGTTTTAGAATTAAAGAATTAAATAGCTCAAAATGTCCGGGATTTTACCGGGCAGGGAGGAGAACTGGGTGCTCCAAGGCATCTGGGGAGCTGGGAAACAGAACAGTGTGAGCTGCGTGTCCTGACCGCTCCCAAAAACTGAGGGCCGGGGCAGATCCTCCACTGAGCAGCTTCATTAAAGTCATGGGAGTCTATACTAGTGGAGTGCCTGACTTTAGAATTGGTGCAGCTGTTTCGTGTGGCTGGGAGGGAGGAGGGGGAATGTGGGGTGCTCAGGGGAGGGGGCGGAGACTTTGGGGAAGGGGTTGGAATGGGGACAGGGAAGGGGCGGAGTTGGGCGGGGCCGGGGGTGGGGAAAGGGGTGGGACCGGGGGAGGGGAAGGGGCGGAGTTGGGGCGGGGCCGGGGCCCCATGGAGTGTCCTCTTTTTTCAATGTTCAAATATGGTAACCCTATACGTATTCAACCCCACTGTTTTCAGCCTGCACAGATGCCACTAAGAGCATAAACTGACAAATTGGAGAACTGGTCTGAAATTAACAAGATGAAATTCAATAAAAGACAACTGCAAAGTACAACACTTAGGAAGGAAAAACACAAATGCATAAATATAAAATGGGGAATAATTGGCTAGGCAGTAGTGCTGCAGAAAGAGATTGCAGGTTACAGTGGATCACAAACTGAATATGAGCCAACAACGTGATGCAGTTGTGGAAAAGGCTAATACCCTGGGGTGTACTATCAGGAGTATCATATGTCAGACCGGAAGTAACCATCCTACTCTGCTTGGCACTGGTGAGGTCTCAGCTGCAGCACTGTGCCCAGTTCTGGGTGCCACACTTTAGGAAAGATGTGGACAAATTGGAGACAGTCCAGAGGCGAGCAACAAAAATGATACAAGGTTTAGAAAACCAACCTATGAGGATAGTTTTAAAAAAAACTGGGCATGTTTAGTCTTGAGAAAAAAAGACTGGGGGAGGGGGAGGGCGGAAGGGAACACCTAATAACAGTCTTCAAATATGTTAAAGGATGTTACAGAGAAGATGGTGATCAATTGTTCTACATGCCCACTGAATGCAGAACATGTAGTAATCAACTTAATCTGCAGCAAGGGAGATTTAAATTAGATATTAGGAAAAACTTTCTAACTACAAGAATAGTTAAGTACTAGGCTAGGCTTCCAAGGGAGGTTGTAGAATCCCCTAAGAACAGGTTAGACAAACACCTGTCAGAGTTAGTCTAGGGGCATACTGGGTCCTGCCTCACAGCAGGGGGCTGGAATAGATGACTTCTTGCGGTCCTTTCCAGCCCCACATTTCTATGATTCTATAATCTTAAACAATGGGCTGCAGAGGTGTTAGTGAGGGGAAGGGGCTAAATTCTGGAGAAGGGACTAGAAACCACAACTGCATTAAAGAGGCACGAAGAAAAGCAACAGGACAGTCTGCCAAATATCTTCAATGCCTGTAAACCAATGCAAGGAGTATGGGAAACAAGCAGGATGAACTGGAAGTCATGATCTGTGAAGAAAATTATGACTTCATTGGCATTGCGGAGACTTGGTGGGACAACTCCCATGATTGAAGCACCAGCATTGAGAGACATAGCTTGTTCTGGAAGGATAGATATGGGGGGAAAAGGAGGGTGTTGCACCATATGTCAAGAATGTATACACTAGTCCTGAGATCCAAGAGGAAGTGAGCAGCAGACCTACTGAGTGTATCTGGGTAAAGATAAAAAGGGAAAATAATCATAGTGGTGTTACGGTGGGGGTCTATTATAGAGAACCAAATCAAGAAGAGGAAGTGGATGAGGCATTCTTCAACCAGGTAACAAGATTAGCTAACACACATGGGCTAGTATTAATGGTGATTTTAAGTTCTCTGATATCTGTTGGAAGACTAATGCAGCAAAACATAATATGTCCTGCAAGTTCATAGCATGTGTAGGGGATAACTTTCTGATTAAGAAAGTTGAGGAAACAACTAGGGGGTCATCCATTTTGGATCTGGTGTTGACCAACAGGGGTGAATTAGTTGCAATGCAAAGCTGTTCGGGAACTTGGGAGGAAGTGATCATGATCTGGTAAGAATTCAAGATCCTAAGGAAAGGAAGACATGAGAATAACAAACCAGGACACTGGACTTCAGAAAGGTAGATTTCAACCAATTGAGAAATAGTTGGCAAGGTCCCATGGAAGGACCAATTAGGAAGAAAAGGAGTTGACAGGGGCTGGCAGTTCCTAAAAGATGTAATACTAGATGCTCAAGATCAAGCTATTCCAATGCAGAGGGAAGATAAGAGTCACAGGAAGCCACTGTGGCTGCACAAGAAGCTATTTTGCTATCTGAAAACCAAAAGGGACACATACAGGAAATGGAAGGGGGGGCATGTCACCAAGGAAGTGAACATGGGAATAGCACGAGCATGTAGGGACAAAATCAGGAAAGCCAAGGCAAAGAATGAGTTACAGCTGGCAAGAAATATTATAGACAACAAGAAGGGGATCTACAAATATGTCAGATAAAAAAGAAATATCAGGGATGGTATGGGTCTGCTGCTCAATGAAGAAGGTGAGCTGGTAACGGAAGATGATAGGAAGACAGAGCTGCTCAATGCCTACTTCGCTTCAGTCTTCACACACAAAAATAACATGTGACCGGACAACTAGCTAAGCTATTACGGATAATAACGGGGAAGGGATGCAGATAAGTATAAGTAAAGAACATGTCAGAGATCTTCTGACTAAGTTGAATGAATTCAAGTCAACGGGGCCTGATGCTATTCACCAGAGGGCTGAAGATATTAGCTGAAGGAATGTTGGAGCCTCTGGCAATAATATTTGCAAACTCATGGATGACAGAAGAGGTGCTGGAAGACTGGAGAAGGGATAATGTAGTGTCCATCTTTAAAAGAGGGAAAAAGGAGGAGCCGGGGAACTACAGACCTGTCAGCCTGAACTCAACACCTGGGAAGCTACTAGAGCAATGTACAAAACATTCAATTTGTGAATACCTGGAGGATGAATTGGGTGATCACTAGCAATCAGCAGTGCCCCTGCGGGAATTCTGCACCACTGGGCACATGCAGAATTCATTCATTCATTGAGCACATGGAGATTTTTTTTGCTTCCCCACAGAAAAATGACTATCAGGGAAACAAAGGAAAGTCACAAGAGCAGTCACACACCCCTCTAAAGCATCACAGGTGCATCATTTCAGGCACCTGGAGCAGCTGGCAGAGAGTTAAATCACTGTGGGGGGAGGGTGTGGATGCCCCGGCTGGTGGTTCCTACCCTATGCTGGGCTTAGCTGCAAGTCCCCTCTTCCTCTTCAAGGAGCGGCCAGGGCTGGGGATGACCCTGACCCATGCCCAGAAACCTCCCCCAGCTGCAGAAATCTCTGCATCCCCCCATTCCGTAGGCCCCATCGTTCCTCAGCCGCATGGGAATGGGTCACTGTGGGGGGAGCTGCTTCTGGGGCAGGCCCAGTCCTTGCACTGTATCAGAGTCAGGTGCAGCCTCACTGCCAAGTTTGTATCCCGGGGCAGGGGTGGGTGGGCTGCAGGGTGATCTCCCACCTCCATGCAGCCAGTGGCCTGTGTTCCCCACTGCCATGCTGGAGCCTCCACATTTATTTATTGACAAATAAAATTTTCAGAATTTTGCAGTATTTTAAAATAGTGTGCAGAATTTTTATTTTTTTGATGTAGAATTCCCTCAGGAGTAATAATTGGTTAATCAACCGCAAACAAAGATTAACTATTAATGGAATTATGTCAGACTGGAAGGAGATCTCAAGTGGGGTTCCACAGGGATCTGTTTTGGGTCCGGCATTATTTAACATTTTATTAATGACCTGGAAGTAGGAATAAAGAGCACACTGATCAAATCTACTGATGAGACAAAGCTTGGGGAGGCTGCAAATACTTTGGAAGATAGAGCTAAAATTCAAAGGGACCTTGATAAACTGGAGAACCAGGCCATAGACAATGAAATTCATCAAAGACAAATGTAAGGTGCTACACTTAGGGAAGAAAAACTAAACGCACAAATACAGAATGGGGAATAACTAGCTTGACAGCAGCACTGCTGAGAAGGATCTGGAAGTTTTGGTGGATCACAACCTCAACACCAGTCAACAATGCAATGCTGTTGCAAAAAAAGCAAATGTAATTTTGGGTTGTATTAACAGAGGCATAGGATGCAAATTACAGGAGCTGATAGTACTGCTCTACTCGGGGCTGGTTAGGCCTCAGCTGAAGTACCGTGTCCAATTTTGGTCACCAATGTATAGAAAGGATGTAGAGAAACTGGAAAGGATCCAAAGGTGAGCGACAAAGGTGATCAAAGGGATGGAATGCAAGCCATATGAGCAAAGGGTTCAGATTACAGCATAGCAGATTTAGATTAAATCTCAGGAAAAACTTCCTAACTGTAAGAACAATAGGACAACGGAAGGAACTGCCTAAGGAAGTCATGGAAGCTGCTTCACTGGAGGTTTTCAAAAAGAGGTTGGATAGCCATCTGTCTTGGATGGTTTAGACCAGTGATACTCAGACCTCAGTGGTTCAGGAGCCAAATTAGTGATCACTACCCAAAAGAGCCATAGTAGTGTGAATTCATTGTTTCATTTACTATTTTTAGATACATATTACTCTCACAGCAAAATGACTGACCAGGTATTCTACAATTGGTTGATAACATAGTAAAAGCCTCCTGATTGGTTAATACTTAAACTGCACAGTGTTTTAATATCAGGTGCTGCAAAGGGCCTCAGGAGTCGCATTAAAGAGCCACTTGTGGGTCCTGAGGCTGAGTATCACCAGTTTAGATACAACAAATCCTGTGTCTCGGCAGGGGGTTAGACTACATGACCCTTGCGGTCCCTTCTAACCCTGTGGTTCTATGATTCTATGATCTAATTTGGCCTGCAGAATCTTTATTAGATGTGAGGGTCTGTGAGATGGATAGGATCCAGTTGACCCAACGGCTCTTGGCTAAACAGCATTCAACAATAGTTCAGCTGCATCTACTGCTGAAATCTTGTCAGCAGTGAGTAATTTTTATAGTGCACACAAGTTTTCAGAGCCCAGGGTGAGTTTATGGAGCTGGGAGTGAAGGAGAAATAAAAACAAACAAACATCTACTTGAGACCTGAGAAAGTTTGCTATGAAGACAAACAATTAATACGGAACTCCACAGGTTCAGTTTTACAAAGTCACTATTTAGAGGGGAGTGACAATTTAAGACCAATTCATGATTTAATGTGGAAAAGCAGTGTTTAAAATCCAGGCTTTGAGAAGAATTGTGTCATTCAATTTTCTTTTAGATGCATCAGGAATGTCTGTGCTGACCTACATACAGTGAAACCCACATGAAGTCAATGGGCTTGCACTGGATGAAGGAAAGTGCAGAATTTACTCCATTACTATTGTCTTTTCATAGCTATATGATTTCTTGTAATATAGGCATTGCTGCTTCAAAGTTGTCTCCTCTCAACATGGGCAGATAATTTCCATTAGCATTAACAAAAGTTACATGAATATGTCAGGAAGAGAATAAACCCAAAATGTATAATTGAGTTATTCAATTTTATTCCCCTACTCAGGAGCAGAAAACAAGTTATTTATCATACAGCAACTGTGATTCTTCGAGATGTTACTAAAGCTCCTCTGACAGCCATATAAACGTCTATTTAAGACTACTGGAAATACACAATAGTCCCTTTTCATTATTACTAGCACTGATGGGAAAGCAAAAAGTATGCAGTTTGGTTTGTGCTACATTTAATACTCTCTATAGCTTAAAGGAGTGGTTACTTACCTTTCTGTAACCTGAATTCTTCATGTTGTGTGGCCCCTTTCGATATTCTACTGTGGGCACGCACATGTTCCACACAAGCAAGACTTTCTGAAGACCACACCTGTGCAGTTCCTCTCCTCATGCTGTAGACTGAGACAATAAGGCAGTGTGAAAGGACTGCCTCTCCAGTTTCCTCTCTACTGCAGCTGGCCAGATCTGCAGCAGAGGAGAAGGAGGGTGGGTAGTGGAATACAGATAAAGACCAACACATCTCCAAGAACTCAAGTGATAGAAAGGTAAGTAACCTCTCTTTCTTCAAGCACTGGCCCCTATCTGTATTCCACTGTGGGTGACTGACAAGTAGTCTTCCTTATAGAGGAGGGTGTGAGGACCTCAAAGAAGTCAGTGAATGGAAGACTGCTGAGCTCACTGCCGCATCAGCTGCTGAGGTCTGCCCTACAATGTAATATTTTGCAAAGCTATGAAATGAACTCCAAGTCGTAACTTTACAAATCTCAGTTAGGGGAACTTCGCTGAGGAAAACCACTGACACCGCCTGAGTCCTGATACCCTATGGAGGAGGGATGCCAGCCACTTCGTAACACAGCAGGATCCAGCCAGAGATACGTTTGGATATTTTCTGCGCCAAAATAGCTTCTCCCTTCATGTGTTCAGTAAAGGATGTAAGTAGCTTGGGAGACTTTCAAAAGGATTTTGTTCTGCCTGGATAGAACACTAACATTCTTCGCACTTCCACAGTATGAAGTGTCCTGTCTTTGCTGGTCATGGGAGTTTTGGTGAGAAGACAGGTAGATAGTCAGTCTAGTTTAAATGGAATTTTGAGATCACATTGGTTGTACATGTAGGGTATAGTCATAGGAAAGCCTTCTTATGAAAGACTGGGTCAGCCAGGAGGGCCCTGTAAAGATAAAGCCTTTGTCTGCAGCCATACTGTAAAGCAGAGGTGGGCAAACTACGGCCCATGGGACCGTCCTGCCTGGCCCTTGAGCTCCCTGCCAGGGAGGCTAGCCCCGAACTCCTCCCCTGCTGTTCCCCCTCCCTGGCAGCCATGCCGCCATGTGGGCAGCGCTCTGGGCGGCGGGGCTGTGAGCTCCTGCTAAGCAGAGTGGCAGCGTGTCTAGCTCCGGCCAGGCAGCGCAGCTGCCAGACATGCTGCTCTGAGCGGCATGGTAATGGGGCCGAGGCCATGGGGTTGGATAAGGGGCGGCGGGTCCCGGGGGGCAGTGAGCAGGTGGATGGGGAAGCGGTTCTGGGGGCGGGGTGGTGGTCAGGGGATGGGGAACAGGGAGGTTGGATAAGCATGGGAGTCCTGGGGGGCCTATCAGGAGGCAGGGGTATGGATAGGGGTCAGGAGACAGGGGAACAGGGGGGGTTGAATAGGTTTGGGGTCCCGGGGGGGCCTGTCAGGGGTCGGGGGTGTGGATAGGGGTTGGGGAGGTCAGGGGACTGGGAGCAGGGGGGTTGGATAGGAGGTGGGGTCCCGGGGGGCAGTTAGGGGCAGGGGGTGGTTGGGGTAGGGGGGTCCCGGGAGGGGACGGTTATGGGACAAGGAGCAGGGGGGGGTTGGATGGGCTGGGAGTTCTGAGGGGGGTAGTCAGGGGGCGGGAAGTGGGAGGGGGCGGATTGGGGGTGGGGGCCAGGCTGTTTGGGGAGGCACAGCCTGGCTGTAAGGCCTAAAGCCTAAGGCCTTTGTGTGCAGCCAGATTAAAAGAGCAGCCAAGCAACAGCCATTAGCTGAGAAGCAGAACGTCACATCCGCACATTCCATCTAAATTACATTAAGACAGGCTCACATATCACATGTTAGATGGCTCACATATCACATGCCCCCATAGGTAGAACATATGCTGTATTATCAAATTGTCTGGTTACCATTCATGGTCCCTTGATAGGAATCTGCTAAGGCTGTCCACAAGCTTGTTGCATTGCTCCAGGAGGTGCACTACTGACAGAGTGACTGATGCACCAATTCCATAGGTTGACAGCTATTGTGCATAATGGAGTGGATTTTGCATCACTTGGTCTGTTGATATAGATTACTGTTGACTTGTTCAATCGCACTTGTGCACGTCTCACTGCTGTGCATGGGAGGAAGCATTTGCAAGCCCTGTGGACTGCTTGCGGTTCTAGCAGATTTATATGCATTCTGAACTCTTGAGGTGTCCAAGTATCTTCTGCCACTTGTTCGTCCAGATGGCTGTCTCAGCCTAGGGAGGAGGCATCCAGAATTAATACTTTTTCAGGTGGTGGTGAAGTAAAAGGAATTCCTGTGCAAACCTGGTGGCTGTTTGCCCATCAGTTTACTGAGTCCTGTATTCTCTGAGTGGTGGCTCTTTTTCAATGCAGTCTCTGCTTGGGATGTACACTGTTTTGAGCTAAGGCACAAGATCGGAGCTTTGCAAATGGTGTTACATAAGTACAGGCTGCCATTGGCCTAAGAGTAAGACAAGTTTGAACCCAGGTCTGTGGACTGGCCTGAAGCTGCATGACCATTGTTGTCATTGTCTAGCAGGAAAGCTCCTGGCTCTAACGGAGTTCAGTGTTGCTCCAATGAATTCTTCTGTCTATGTGAGGACTAACAACGATTTCTCTTTGTCTACAGAGATGCTCAGGGACTGATGCAGCTAGAATAGGGGCTCTTGTTGCAGAATGGACCTCTTAGTGAGATCTCCCAGTCAATAACCATTTGTCAAGGGGCAGAAATATTGAGATTCCCTTGAGGCAAAGGTGGGCTACCACTGACATCATTTCTGTAAACACCCTTGGGGCTGTAGCCAGACTGAAGGGAAGTAGCTTGTACTGTTAATGATAGGAACCTATGGAAACCTGAGAACTTTCCTGTGTGCAAGTGAGGTACATGGAAACAGGTATCCTTCACGTTGTGAATTGTGAACTAGTCTCCTTTGCTTAATGATAGAATTGCTGCTGCCAACGTTACCATTCTAAATCGTGTTGCTGGGATATAGACACTGAGTTGCTGTAGGTTTATGGTTTTTTCTTTGAATCATGAAGTATTTGTAATAGAATCCTCTTCCTTGGTAAAGGGGAGAACCAGGTTCTGTGGCTCCCAGTTGAAGAAGGGAGTTTATCTCCTGAGAGAACATCTCCTTGTGAGAGTGATCCCTGAAGAGAAAACGGGATGGAGGATGAGGAGGGGAAAGGGAGAGGAATTCTATTGTATATCCTGTTTGGATAATATCAAGAATCCATCTGTTGGATGTAATGCTCTGCCAGTTGTCAAAGAAGTGGGCTAAATGACCCCCATATCAGAAAAAAAATAGACAAATTTAGCTATAGAGATGATTTGCAGCTCTTTAGGTTCCAGTTGGAAGGAGGAGGCAGAAGGAGTTGTTTGTCTAAGCCTCTGTAGTTGTGTGCACTTCTTTGGGGGCTCATAATAGCTATAATGGAAGAATGGCTCAGGAGTTGATCTTTGTCTGGTGCATGAATCCTGAGGGAGAGGAGAATTGCCCAGGATACCTTTAACGAACGTAGGGACTTATTCATCCTTTCACTAAATAGCTAAGTTTCCTCTGAAGGGCAGATCCTCGATTGTGACTTGGCTCTCCTTTGGGAACCCAGATGAGTGAAGCCACGCCACTCTTTTCACAACCACAGCAGTGGCTACTGACCAAGCAGCCATGCCAGCCACATTGATGGCAGTGATGACTTCACAGTCAGGTTTCCCTCCTAGTTGAGTGCTTCAAACTGTCCTCTAAGCTCACATGGAATCTTATCTGAAAACTCTGTGAATATGTTGTAGTTCACAAGGTTGTACTTGGTCAAAAGCACCTGACAGTTTGCTATTGTGAATTGCAGGCTGGTAGCTGAAAAGACCTTTCTGCCAACAGTACAGTCCCTTAGCTTCCTTATCAAGTAGAAAAGATCATACCTGGTGTTGCCTGCTTCTCTCTAATGCTGCTTGGGCAATCAGTGGATTTGGTGCTGGATGACAAAATAAAAATTCTGTCCCTTTGGCTGGGACAAAACATGACTTCTCTGTCCTTTTAAGGGTGGGAGCACATGTGGCAGGTGTGTGCCACACCATCTTTGCTGGTTCCATGATCACGTCATTAATAGATAGTGCAATTGTATTGAGTCCAATGATCTGAAGGATATCAGCATTTGTGGGATGCCTCCTGCACCTCCATCATATCAAGTAGCAAGAGCTATGCTACAAAAGTTACTAACTGTTCTTGTAGTGTAGTTTCTTGATAAGTGTAATTTAGATGTTAAATGTGTTAAAAGTCCTAGCCCAGATGCCCTCAAATTCTGAATATAAGAAACTAGACAGTATATTGACAATATAACTCAATTATTAGTGTTTTTGTACTGGGACAGACTGTGGGATCAAGTCATACACCAAAGCTTGTACTAAAATGGTGATGCTATGCTGCACTACAAGATGTTGCTTAATGTTACAGGCACCATCCTGTGGATAAATTATGAAGGTGGAGATTAAAGATTGCAAGACAATCTTCAAAGCAAGAAAGGAACTTATTTGGTGACCTGGCCAACATTCCCCTCTTAGGGATTTGCAGGGGGAGACGGGTTCTAAAGTTCAAGACTATGTGAACAAATATTAAATGCCTCCATGTGCCTAATCATTCTATATTAAGAGTATTTAAACAATAAAGTTTGAGTATTAAAGACAATGTACAATCAAATTCTATTCTCTAGGGATATCCTGCCTCTGACTCTGTGGCTGAGAACGGGGCCATGGGAGTGGAATCAGCTGCTACCTAAGGAGCAGGAAGGGTTTGTAGGGAAAGGATCCACACCCTTTAGGGTAACTGGAGCCCCATTCTTTGTGGGGAAGGGTTGTTCGATTCCTGCACAGCACCAAGCAATGAAAGAACACAACTGCATTATGGGAGGAGTGAACGGCTACTCAGGCTGGGCTCCTAGCTTCAGAATTTGATAGGATAGAGTACAAGAACTATGTGCATAACTAAACAATTGATTCACTTTTTTTTGTTTGTTTAAAATGTGATTTAAATTCCAAGGATAAACGGTTTTGCATCTTCAGAATATAATTTTCACATAATTAAAACACACACATTCTCATTCAGAAAAATAATTAATAATCAATCTGACATCAGGAATCATAACATTCAAAAACCAGTAGGAGAACACTTCCATCTCTCTGGTCACTCAATAACAGACCTCAAAGTGGCAATTCTTCAACAAAAAAACTTCAAAAACAGACTCCAATGTGAAGCTGCAGAACTGGAATTAATTTGCAAACTAGATACCATCAGATTACGCCTGAATAAAGACTGGGAGTGGTTGGGTCATTACAAAACCTAAACTTAATTTCCCCAATACTAATTTCTCCCTACCGTTACTCACACCACCTTGTCAACTGTCTGTAATGGGCCACTCTCTTACCACTTCAAAAGTAATTTTTCCTCCCTTGGTATCCTGCTGTTAATTGATTTATCTCATTAGACTGACCTAACACTTGGTAAAGCACCCCCATTCTTTCATGTATTTATACCTGCTCCTGTATTTTTTACTTCATACATCTGATGAAGTGGGTTCTAGCCCACGAAAGCTTATGCCCAAATAAATGTGTTAGTCTCTAAGGGCCACAAGGACTCCTCGTTTTTCTTGTATTCTCTGAATGCTAATAACATACAACATGTTTTACACAATTTGCTTCATTTGCCAAAATGGCTGTTGGACTGTTAGAATGGAACAAAAATGCTGTTTTTCACAGTCCCAAAATTATAGAAAAACTAATTCCACTAAGCTCTTTGTCATTCGGAGATACAGTACTAATAGAGTACTGACTCCACATTCTCATCACAGAAGCAAGGAAATTATATTTAAATGCAAGCACACACAGGCACAGTAGCTTGACAGAAGTTCTGGAGTTGAAGTTTTTCAGTTTCAGTAGTGACACACCTGGATATTTATGCCAAAAACCTCAGTAAACGGCCTCTGTTTTGAATTATGCTGATAGGAAATGTGGAGATTTTAAGATTCTGCTGAAAGCGGATGACAGCTTAGTCAGCCTACTAAAGTCACAAGGCCTAAGCATTTCCAAACTTTCCTTTTCTTTTCAAGTATGAATGAGAATGAAATATTATACTCACAGTTTTTGGTACGTATGGTAATCCATAAAATTTCTCCTGGGTTTCCTTTAAAATTTCTGTGGTTGACCTCTTTAGAGGATGTTCCCCATGGTAGAGTTGGTCCAAGACAGCATAAAAGACCTAGACAGATAAAACATATATTCAGCTTTGGCTCACAGTCTTGGCATTTGACATGTGGTTAACCAACAAAGACAGAGGCAATAGAATAAACCATGAGAACTTAAAATATGTACATTTCCTGGTTCTTCTATTTTTGGTATAAAATAAAAGGATAAGGGACTGATCCTTGTGCTGAGTGCCCTCAAGCCAACTGACAAACAGATGTTGAGGACTTTGTGTCTTGTAAGATTAGTTCCCTGACACTTAAAATGCATTGTCAACCTCTGCAAGCTCATGTATTTGTCTACCTTAAACAAAATTGAAACCAATGCCTAATGTCCCAAAGAAGTCCATCTTTTTTTTTTTGGGGGGGGGGGGAGTTTTAAAATACTCCTATTAATAAGAGACTTTCAAATTACCTTCCTTGGGTTCTGAGAGACAGACACAGCACAGCCTAACACGATGTCACTAAGATGCACATGCTGTGTATGGGGCCATAAAGAGTAGAAGATCACAACTGCCGTGAAGAAGGCTAAGCAGTGGACACCAAAAGTGTCTTGAGACGGATGGCAGAAGGAGCCACTGGTGGCACCTCTCAAGTTCCCTCTAGAACTGGTCCAAGGCATAAGAAGAGGTAAGGGAATTAGGAAAGAAGTGCTACTGAAAGAGATCAATATTTTACTGGTGCTTGGAGCAGCATATGTGGGACTTTTATGGGACTCAGGAATTGTATGAGAGGTGCTGAGGGTTTTTCAGGGTTGGAAGTCACAGAGTGGGAAATGGAGTTGCAGCATGTTGATTTGTGAGACTAAATGCTTTGTGGGAGGTTTGTGGGGCAGATAAAATGAGAGACAACTGTCCAATTCATGATATTCTGCAAAGATTTGGTGGAGACAGACATTAGGCCTAAACCAGGAGTCAGGTTGCAGTAGGATGGACCAACTATTAGGTGGAGCAGCAGCCACACTAAGCACCCTAGGGACCCATACAGGATTTCTTGTCTGTGGATAAAGTGGCCCAGTGCAAATCCCATGGAAATAAATATATTTAGGAGTTAGGAAGAAATAGTTAACTGCAGCCCCTCCCCGACATCTAAGTGGAACACCAGGATGTTTCACAGGAAACCACTGTGCTCCTGCTGGAAGGAGATGAATTTGGATTCTTGCTGTCAGGAGGTAACATTAACATCTTATCCTTTATCAACACTTGTGTAATACAACACTACTATATTAATTCCTTTATTGCTTTGGGAGCCCTGAGACAATTCAGGAGCTTAACTGTGTACTAGCTCTGTGCTATCATGAAAATCCAAACAGAAATGGCTTTTTACTGAAATATAACAAGATTAAAGTTTTAACAAACATTTGTCACAGCCCTGTTAAAGCTCCCCCTGATGGACATTCACCAGGCTGCCACGTTTCACTCTCATGCCAGACCCATCTGCTTCTAAGCTTCCCTTGATCTGGGTAGCCTCCGGCACTGTTTCTTTGGCCTCTCCGGAATACATCCCACTGGACAGAGAGTCTATTATCCTTCACAGAAGTGGGAACTCAGGGTTCAACTGCTTTAGGTTCTCAGAATCACCACCACCCCCTGCCAAGGTACACCAGTTGCTTAAGCACACTCTTTCTCATAATTCCAGCCTGGTGAGCACTCTGGTGTACAGTTTAGATGAAACATGTAACACACAGGCATTGCAAAAGGGATTCTAAAACACTTATCCTTTACTTTAAAAAACTTATGAGATATACTGATCTACACAAGCCAACAGAACTCCTATTTATCATTCCCTTCCGTAATTTCCTCACCACTCAAGTGTTCTTTGTTTGGGATTTAGAATGATAGAATTGTAGGATCGGCGGGAACCTCGAGAGGTCATCTAGTCTAGTCCCCTGCACTCATGGAAAGACTAAGTATTATCTAGACCATCCTTGACAGGTGTTTGTCTAACCTGCTCTTAAAAATCTCCAATGATGGAGATTCCACAACATTCCTCAGCAATTTATTCCAATGCTTAACGACCCTGAGAGTTAGGAAGTTTTTCCTAATGTCCAACCTAAACTGCCCTTGCTGCAATTTAAGCCCATTGCTTCTTGTCCTAAAAAGGGTTAAAAGTAGCCCTGGAGAGGTCTGCGGCAGGGATAGAGAAGTAGAAGCAGCAAAAGTAGGCTGATTGGGGAAGCAGCCACAGCTGTCACTGTGCCCAATCAGGGCCCAGCTGGCCCTGATAACAGGGCTGGAGGGCCAGGAGACAGGGGAGTCTCTCTCCAGCCCTGGAGGGAGAAGGGCTGGCTGCCTGGGAGAAAAGGATACCTGAACTGGAGCAGTGCTGGGGAATAAGGCAGGAGGGCCTGGTAAACCTCCAGGCTGCAGGCCTTGTGCAAGGCCTAAAAAAAGGTACTGGGGTTAGGCAGAGGCCGCTGGACCAAACCTCCTTGCCAATGAGGAGTGGCCTTTACAGACTGCAGTTTGCCCCAGTAAGCAGGGGCTAGATGACGACTGGCAGTAGCCACTGAGGCAAGGTGAGCTTAGAGGGTTGGGGGTTCCCCTGGGAGGGGTGACCCGGAGCGTGGGGGTACTGCTGGGGCAGAATCCTGAAGTAAAGGGCACCAGAGTCCTGGAGGGACACAGGGCCAGCAGCAGGCGAGACACCGGCCTGCAGAGGTGCTCCGAAGCTGGAATTGAGCTAATTCCCAGGACAACCGACAGGAGGTGCTGCGCAGGTGAGTCATCACATCTCTACACCTATCCTCAGAGGTTAAGGGGAGCAATTTTTCTCCTTCTTCAGTGTAACAACCTTTTATGTACTTGAAAACTGTTATGTCCCCTCTCAATCTTCTCTTCTCCAGACTAAACAAACCCAACTTTTTCAATCTTCCCTCAAAGGTCATGTTTTCTAGACCTCGAATCTTCTTTGTTGCTCTTCTCTGGACTTTCTCCAATTTGTCCACATCTTGCCTGAAATGTGGCACCGAGAACTGGACACAATTCTCTAGTTGAGGCCTAATCAACAGAGAGGAATTACTTCTTGTGTCTTCCTTACAACATTCCTGCTAATATATCCCAGAATGATGTTTGTTTTAGTTTTTGTAACAGTGTTACACTGTTGATTCATATTTAGTTGTGATCCACTATGACCTCCAGATCCCTTTCTGGGAGTACTCCTTCCTAGGCAGTCATTTCCTGTTTTTGTATGTATGCATCTGATTGTTCCTCCCTAAGTGGAGTACTTTGCACTTGTCCTTACTGAATTTCATCCTATCACTTCAGACCATTTCTCCAGTTTGTCCAGATCATTTTGTATTTTAATTGTATCTTCCAAAGCACTTGCAACTCCTCCCAGTTTGGTATCATCCACAAACTTTGTAAGTGTACTCTCTATGCTATTGTCTAGATCATTGATGAAGATATTGAACAGAACCAGACTCAGAACCGATACTGTGGGACCCTACTTCATATGCCCTTCCAGTTTGACTGTGAACCACTGATAACTACTCTCTGGGAACGTTTATCCAACCAGTTATATCATTCTGCACCCCCCCTTATAGTAGCTCCATCTAGGTTGTATTTCCCTAGTTTGTTTATGAGGTCACGCAAGATGGTATCAAAAGCCTTACTAAGTCAAGATATACCACATCTACCTCTTTTCCCTTATCCACAAGGCTTGTTACCCTGTCAAAGAAAGCTATTAGGTTGATTTGACACTATTTGTTCTTGACAATCCATGCTGACTGTTACTTATCACCTTATTATCTTCTAGCTGTCTGCAAACTGATTGCTTAATTACTTGCTCCATTATCTTTCTGGGTACTGAAATTTAGCCATTTAGTCAGAGTACTTCAGGGGGTCCAGGATCGCACCCTCCTGAACAGGGCTTCTCCTCCAAATCATGGAGTCTCTCTTGCTCTCTCACACAGCTAGCTTCCGTCTCTCTCTCCCCTCACATAATGGCAGGTGAGAGACCCCTTCTTTTATAATCTCTGGGCCCCTCTATTCCCTTTTAAAAAAAAAAAAATCTGTACATGAAATAGGGAACTTGGGAGACGGTACTGTGAAAAAGATGAGCGAATCGTTTACATCAGCAGTTGTCAACCAGGAGTCCCGTGCCTCCTGGGGGGCTGCGAGCAGGTTTCAGGGGGTCTGCTAAGCAGGGCTGGCGTTAGACTGTATGGGACCCAGGGCAGAAAGCCCAAGCCTGAGCCTGAACCCTGCCATGCGAGGCTGAAACCAAAGCCCAAGCAACTTAGCTTGCTACCCGCTAATGCTGGTCCTGGCTTTTATATGCAGAAAAACAGTTGTTGTGGCACAGGCGGGTCATGGAGTTTTTATAAGATGCTAGGGGGGGGCCTCAGAAGAAAAAAGTTGAGATGATCTCACTAAAATGGAATTGTGTCTTATAGCACACGCTCAACTCTTTCTTTGAAAGTCTTATGATTGGGTAAAAAAAATCCAAACCCACTGACAGCTTGCGACTTAGCCAGAATTCATTCATTATCATAGATTTGGTTTGAATTATGTCCTATCTAAGTCTTTACGACTAAATGTAAACATTTCCTAAGGATTATGTTACTTCTGTTTGAATTATTCTCTTCCAAACATATAGCAGCTTTTTAAACCTTTCAACTAGATTTTCAAAATGATAAACTCTGGTAAGATGTTCAAAAGCTGCTTTTCCATGGCACATGTGTATGCTCTTGTGGTTAGAGCAGAGAACTGGGTGTCAGGACTTCTGGGAGCTATTTCTGGACTCTCTGCTAAAAACCAATGAGGTGGGTTACTTAGAGAATAATGCAGAAATAGAGAGCTGGAGAAATAAGCCACTGAAGCGAGTTACAAGTTTTCCCCCTTCCCTGGCACATGTAGAGTGTTAGAAGGAAGTTCTGACTCTTGTAGGGTGACCAGATGTCCCGATTTTATAGGAACAGTCCTAATTTTGGGGTCTTTTTCTCACATAGGCACCTATTACCCCCTACCTCCTGTCCTGATTTTTGACACTTACTATTTGGTCAGCCTAGACCCAGGCCACCAGGAGTGCATAGCGAAAATAAATCCACCCTGGAAATAAACACTGATGACTTTACATATGTAAGTATTTTCAACTATGAGCCATAGTTAGGTGTGTCTGCCATAGCTATGGGAATGAAAGATATTTCACATTGCCGTGTGATCTGGAGATTGTTGCTGAGGACCCCATTTTTAAGCATTTAGATACGGGTAGATTTCTACTATCAGTGTTTATCTAGAATAGACTTTAAATAAGAGGAAGCAGTGTCTTACTGTAATTATTACAAATTACTACATTAATTAGCTTAAACAGTGCACTTAAAATGTTACTAATTAATTTGGTTCCAATTATTTCTAGCTCCCTGCCTGCTTGTTAAGAGTCATTATGTAATAAGCTATACCTGTGTTCTGAGCTCTCAAAACTGGAGACTCTCATACAAAACCAACCTTCCACACAAACTTCCACATGGCTGGACTTTACAAAAATAAGACAAGCCATTTACAACACACACTTTGCTTCTCTACAGAGGAAAAAGGACAGTAAACTATCTAAACTCAGACATGCCACAGGGGGCTACAACAATGGTACCCTTAACTCACCCAACAATATTGTTAATATATCCAATCACACACTTAGCCTGGCAGAAGACTCTGTCCTATCTCGGGGACTCTCTTTCTGCCCTACCACCCCCATGCACATGATACAGTTCTGCAGTGATCTGGAAGCCTACTTTCACCGTCTCCAACTCAAGGAATATTATCAACACACCACTGAACAGCACACTGACCCAACCAATCCTCCTACCAACACTACAAGAAGAAGAATTCTGTGTGGACTCCTCCTGATGGTCGAAATGACAGACTGGACTTCTACACCGAGTGCTTCTGCAGACGTGCACTGTCTGAAATTGTGAACAAAACAGCATCACTTGCCCCATAACCTCAGCCATACAGAACGCAATACCATCCACAGCCTCAGAAACAACTCTGACATTATAATCAAAGGGGCTGACAAAGGAGGTGCTGTAATCATCATGAACAGGTTGGATTATGAACAGGAGGCTGCCAGGCAACTCTCCAACACCACATTCTACAGGCCACTATCCTCCGATCCCACTGAGGAGTGCCAAAAGAAACTACACCATCTGCTCAACTAACTTCCTGCTACAGCACGGGAACAAATCTTCAGAGACATACCCCTAGAGCCCCGACCAGGAGCATTCTGTCTGCTACCCAAGATCCATAAACCTGGAAATCTTGGACGCCCCAGCATCTCAGGCATTGGAACTCTTACAACAGGATTATCTGGCTCTTTGGACTCTCTCCTCAGACCCTAAGCTACCAGCACTCCTAGCTATCTTTGGGACACCACCGACTTCCAGAGGAAACTACAATGCATTGGTGAACTTCCTAAAAACACCACCCTGGCCACCATGGATGTAGAAGCTCTTTACACCAATATTCCCCACACAAGGATGGACTAGAAGCTGTCAAGAACAGTATCCCTGATGAGGCCACGGCACACCTGGTGGCTGAGCTTTGTAACTTTGTCCTCACCCACAACCATTTCAGATTTGGGGACAACTTATACCTTCAAGTCAGCAGCACTGCTATGGATATCCGCACGGCCCCACAGTATGCCAACATTTTTATGGCTGACTTAGAACAACGCTTTCTCAGCTCTCGTCCTCTAGTGCCCCTCCTCTACTTGCACTACATTGATGACATCTTCATCATATGGACCCACGGGAAGGAGCCCCTTGAAGACTTCCACCTGGATTTCAACCATTTCCACCCCACCATCAATCTCAGCCTGGACCAGTCCACACAAGAGATCCACTTCCTGGACACTACAGTGCAAATAAGTGATAGTCACATAAACACCACCCTATACTGGAAACCTATGGACCACTATTCTTACCTACATGCCTCCAGCTTCCATCCAGGACACATCACACGATCCACTGTCTACAGCCAAGCCCTAAGATACAACCGCATTTGCTCCAATCCCTCAGACAGAGACAAACACCTATAAGATCTTTATCAAGTATTCTTAAAACTACAATACCCACCTGGGGAAGTGAGGAAACACACTGACAGAGCCAGACAGGTACCCAGAAATCACCTACTTCAGGACAGGCCCAACAAGGAAAATAACAGAACACCACTGGTCATCACGGACAGCCCCCAGCTAAAACCTCTCCAGCACATCATCAACGATCTACAATCTATCCTGGAAAATGATCCCTCACGCTCACAGACCTTGGGAGACAGGCCAGTCCTCGCTTAAGAAAGCCCCCTAACATGAAGCAAATACTCACCAGCAACTACACACCACACCACAGAAACACTAACCCAGGAACCAATCCCTGTAACAAACCCCGTTGCCAACTCTGTCCCCGTATCTACTCTAGCGACACCATCATAGGACCCAACCACATCAGCCACACCACCAGGGGCTCATTTACCTGCATATCTACTAATGTGATATATGCCACCACGTGCCAGCAATGCCCCTCAGCCATGTACATTGGCCAAACCGGACAGTCTCTACGTAAAAGAATAAATGGACACAAATCAGACATCAGGAATGGTAACATACAAAAGCCAGTAGGAGAACACTTCAATCTCCCTGGACATTCAATAACAGATTTAAAAAGTAGCCATCCTTCAACAAAAAAAATTTCAAAAACAGACTTCAAAGAAAAACAGCAGAGCTACAATTCATTTGCAAACGTAACACCATTAATTTGGGCTTGAATAGGGACTGGGAGTGGCTGGCTCACTACAAAAGCAATTTTCCCTCTCTTGGTATTGACATCTCCTCATCAATTATTGGGAGTGGACCACATCCATCCTGACTGAATTGACCTTTTCATCACTGGTTCTCCACTTGTAAGGTAACTCCCTTCTCTTCATGTGCCTGTATATTTATGCTTGTATCTGTGATTTTCACTCCATGCATCTGAAGAAGTGGGTTTTACCCACAAAAGCTTATGCCCAAATAAATCTGTTAGTCTTTAAGATGCCATTGGACTCCTCATTGTTTTTGTGGATACTGGCTAACACGGCTACCCCTTTGACACTGTGCCAATAAAGTTACTGTAGGCCCAAACTTACAGGAATTTACTCCACATGACAAAAATATGCCTATTGAAAAGATGTGTATTTAAATGTAGAGTACAGAACTCAGGTTTCCTCATCTCTCTCCAGAATCTACTAGAGATCACAGCAGCTGAAATTATTATAGCAAAACTCAAGTTTATGGACGAAAAAGCAATTTAATTTTATTCTCCTTTTTTTTTTTTTAGATACCATAAAAATTAGTAGAGGGTATCTGAAAGTTGTTTTATTTATTTATTTTTTAATAGGCTAAAACACATCTATATTTCCCTACTTTTGGAAAATTCAAAGCATTTTCATTTTCAAAAGGTCAAGTAATGAATGGCATGTATGGCACTTAGCCCTCAAAGAGAAATATGTGCTTTTGCTAAGTTTGATGAAAATGAGTTTGAGTTTTCATTTATAAGTTATATCTTTACCAATTTGTGTGCAATTAATGTGATTATTCAGATATTAATACATATGTAGGAGAACATATCTGGACAACTAAATTAAAATAAATACAAGAGTTTATTCCAATGATTATAACTTCAAATAACTACACAGAAAACAATACACATCTCTACAAAGGAATGTGGGAACTCTGTATTCACCACCATGCACCCGTCTCCAGGAACAATTTTTGTGAACGAAATAACTGAAGTGACCGTCAGCCAATCTTTTGATCAGGGACTAAGTTTATATGCACCTGCAGGCATTACTGTTAGATTCCCTGAAGATGCATTGAAATAGAAAGTCAAATACTTATGGCAACTCTGGTCCAGGACAAATATAAATTGACAGCTGAAAGGAAATCCTTGGGCTCTATTGCTAGTACAGATATTACTGAACAAAGAATGTCTGTGTTTGAAAGCACATGTCCATCACTTCAGAATTTCAAGTCAATTACTGGTCTGTACCCTGGTGGATTATTCAAAATTAGTGGCTCTCATGAACAGGGTATTTTTTTGAGTATTCATTCATCAGTAGTAAATTTTGCTTTTTCAGAACTGTTGTACAGTTCGGAGCAATTCTGCTTTAATTCTTGTATAATTCCTTCTAGATTGCAAACAATCTCTCTCAGATATCTCTCAGATTTAGTAGCATAGCACATGTCTGTATATGAAAAAAATTATAAGCAACAATTCTGATTTTATGCATTTCAAAATCAGAACTGCCAGGAGCATTTCACTGCTTTCACATTACCAAGGTAAAGCAGCGCTCCCCCTCCACATCACTCAGTTCTCACAGAACCCACCATGGCCAGTGACACCCAAAGTTGCAGTAGTTTAACTAAAAGTGTGACTTAAAAACTGACTTAGTTAAATCAGTGCAAACCTGTGCAGATACTCAACCTGCTATAAACCTGGCTTATTGGTTTAATTTGCACATGTAAATTTATAGATATAAGCTCAACTATTATAATCAGTTTTAAACCAATAGATGTGTCCACACAGCAGTTGGCACAAGTTTAATTAAGATATTTTAAAAATCAGTTTTTAGTTAAACTCATACAGTTGGTGTCTGTAGAGAAGGACACAGTCTTTGGGACATCTTTTAGAGAAAAGAAATCACAAATCCCTGGCCTTGGCCCAAATGTCCAAACTGCCACCTGATTCTTTCTTCTGCATTTCTTAAAAAGAGACTGAGTGCTGCCATTTGGAGCACCTAAAAGCAGTTGTTCTCACTTTAAAGCTATACCAATTGTGGTTTAAAACAAACAAACAAACAAACCAACCCTATTTAGCAAAGGGAAAAAAGAATAGAGAAAAATCATACAAAATAAGCATTAGCAGAATATAAACACAAGCAGACTAATCGCTATGAAAAACATAGTCACAATGGCATTCAGATTAGCTATTAACTTTTACTGGAATTGCTCTATTAGGATTGAGGAAACAAGCTCCCTGTTTCAACAACGACACATATTTATTGTTTGTTTGTTTGTTTTGTTTTAAAAGAAGAGTGAAAGACACTAACATATTTTACCTACGTTTTAACTCCCCTTTTATTATAATGCTAAGACTTAGAAGGTGGAAGCAGACGTGTTTTCTTACTAACATTATTTAACTGAATTGCACAAGTTCACCAACTGTGAATGCAGAGCTGTGCATTAACGCTGAGCTGAGGAGTTTGATTTTCTTCTTAAAGAAAGTGTTGAAACACTTGTTTTGGAAAAGCCAGACAGAACTGCATGAACTTAGCAACAACTATAACAATATAATGAGGTAGATCAGATATTAGACCTACAAACTTTGACAGTGTCCTTTTAGTAATAAAAACCGATATTTTCAAACCTGGCTGCTTATGTCAGGAAACCAAAAATCCGTATTTCATCACCTAAATAAAACTGGGCTGATTTTTAAAAGGTTCTCAGCATCTCCAGCTCACACAAAGTTTAGTGGGATTTAAAGGTGCTCCATATTTCTGAGAATTAAATTGGTTTTATTTAGGAGCCACAAAATGGATTTGTGAGCTTAAATGTAGGGACCCAGGTTTGAAAATTTTGGCCAAAGTAAATACAATTAAAAATGGCTACTTCAGCATACTTTTGTTTTCAATTTATATTTGAGATATTTTAAAACATTCAGTAAACAAAATATCAAGTCCAATTTTAATTCATGGCTTCCTGTTAAAACTTTCTTAAGTGTGAAAGGCAATCATTTTCAAAGCTGTGTACCTAAAGATAAGCATCTAAATCCATATTAAAATACCAACTTTATGCAGACAACTGACAATGTTGATCAAAATATATTAAAATGAAGTTGAAAACAATTCAGTTTAAATATTTTGCATTTGTTTAGATAGCACAGAAACATCACTGAGTTAAGTGTTAAATTACAAACATTTGTAAGATTTCACAAATTAACAGAGTCAAATTAAATTGATATAGTTCCTATAAATGTAGGAAGTCATTTCACATTTAGGTCCTGGAGAAACCTGAAACCAAAGAACATACCTGAAGTTGCATATCAGCTGCAGCACAAATCTTTTTAGATTCACAGAGCCGTGACACCATGCTTTTTGGCAGCGACTTGAATAAAGAAAAAAGCCACAATACATTTAGAATTAAGTAAATTAAGCACATTGTTTGAGAACATTTAATGTACAGTACTTCTGACTAAGGAAGACAAACAGAGAACATAAAAGTAAAACAATGTATTTTTACTGTCATTTTTAAAACAATTACGACTTTTAGAAAACACTTTAGATTGAAAAACTGACAAGGATGAAGACATTCTATTAAATTTCAACAAGTACTAATTTGTCAAACAGAAGGTTTGAACATGCAAATACAGAATGACAGACTACTACATTGGCTTTGCTTTTTAACTAGCAAACTGGGATAACCATTTATTGTCTCATAGGTGCATATTTGTAAAACAATACAGTAACGCCTCACTTAAAGTCGCCCCGGTTAATGTTGTTTCACTGTTACATTGCTGATCAATTAGGGAACATGCTTGTTTAAAGTTGTGCAATGCTCCCTTATAACGTCGTTTGGCAGCTGCCTGCTTTTTCCACTGCTTGCAGGAAGAGCAGCCCGTTGCAACTAGTGGGGGGGGGGGGGGAGGGTTTGGAACCAGGGTGGACCGGCAGCCCCCCATCAGCTCCGTACTCCTCTAAGTTCCCTGTATGGCAGCCGCCCAGCAGGCTATCCATTGCCGGCAGTTCAGCTGTCCCTCTCCCCACTGATGTGTTCTGCTCCTGCCCTCTGCCTTGGAGCTGCTCCCGGGAGCCTCCTGCTTGCTGTGCAGTGTGGGGAAGAAAGGGGGTAATGTCAGAGTGTCCCCCTCCCCCCTGCACCCCGCCTCGTGGGGGGGTGGGAGGGGGAACGACAGGATAGGGCTCAGGACGGAAGGAGCTTCCAGGGAGCAGCTGCTGTCTCAACTTGCTGATCTACTTAACAAGGCTGTTTACTTAGAGTGGGGTCAGCGTACTTAAAGGGGCAATGCGCATCTCTCTCTCTCACACAAGGTGTGTGTCTCTGTCTGCCATGCTGTCTCCCCTCCCTCCCTCCATTCATGCTGCCTTGTAGAGTGTGAGGCTACATTAACAACAATGGGTTAACCCTTGAGGGCTCAGCCGAGTGCTAGTTCATCATTTAGCAGCAAGGCATTCCCTGGGAAATATTCCTCCCTCTTCCACTCTGACTTCATCACCTCAACCAAGCTTCACAATCATCATCGCTGTGTCCAGTATTAAATTTTTTAAAACTTATAGTGTGTGGGTGTGTGTGTGTGGTGAAAAAAATTTCCCGGAATTTCCCTAACCCCTCTTATTTACATTAATTCTTATGGGGAAATTGGATTCGCTTAACATCGTTTCACTTAAAGTCGCATTTTTCAGGAACATAATTACAATGTTAAGCGAGGAGTTACTGTACTTTGCTATCAACATGTACCTATTTAAAATATTATGACTATTCTTTCAAACAATAAAACACAGCTATTGCAGGCAGTGCCCCAGGGTCATCCAGTCTAGTCTTCAGTAGCAGATATTAGAAATAAAAAAATCCTTTTGATGTTTGAGCATGTTTAGTACAAATCCATATGGGCCTGATCCAATCTCAAATGACGTCAACAAGAGGCTATTCATTGTCTTCACTGAGTACTGGTTCAGATCCTACTTATTTATCAACATGAAGATGTTTTGCGAAACTGAACACTATTCTTGATATTTTTAATAAAACCTAATCTATGTTTCACATTTACATGACTAAAGTTATTTTAAATACTCCACCACATCCCTTGCAAGACTGATTGATTTTTCCCAATATTCAGTCTAGTTTTCCCTTTTCCATCTAGATCTCTATAAATACATCCAGAGACTGTTCAATGCCATGTCTTTCAAAATACTGGTAGGTGAATGTCTGGCCCTAAATTTCTTGTCAGTCCATCTTTAGGCAGTTCAATAAATCAGTTTTCCCAATAAGCATTGTGGGGAAGAAAGGGGGTAAAGCATTCTTTTTGTAAGTATTTTAAAGTATGTTAATCAGGGTTAAAATAACTCAGTTCTTGCTATTATGTTAAACAATATTATGCAATGGTTCTGCACTGTAACACAGATGTTTGCTATTACACAGAACTCAAAAAGCATACCTGAAGTTTTACATTGTGTTGAAGTGTTTAAGAAGTAATACATCAAAGTTTACAGATTCTGATCCCGTAGCCATATGTTTAGATTCTGTGCAAATGATATGACTTCAAACCAAACTATGTTGATGTTCATAAAATAAAAATACATAACAATGGCATACCAAATTATACAAAAGTGAGAAAAAAGTTAGCAATTAACTAAATGGAATCTGGAAGTTAAAAACAGATAACTCTCAAGTTGCACAACCTTTTTTTGCAGCCACTTGTCAGGACCTTGTAACCTTTTTTCCCCAGATAAATGCAGTGTAGTCCTGAGAATGTGATACAATAATACTCGCTATTTGGCCAATCATAATGTATATAGCTGTTAAATTTCAACCTACAGAATGGACTAATGACCATTAACTCTGTCCTGCAATACTCTTATTATTCCAGTGCTAATTCTTTCCTGAATATAGAAGACTCCTCGTTTAGAAGTATGAGATGATTTTTGGAATAGGAACTTAGCTATATTGCTGGCCTCCAGATCAAGAAAAGGATATTGAGTGTAAAGAGAGATAAAAAGGCAGCAAAGGTTAACAGGCTAATAATGGATTACTTCAACTAATCATATGCAGACTGGTCTAATAGCACAATGGGACAAAAGTTAGAGAAGCAATTTCTCAGCTGATTAAATGATTGCTTCTCAACTTGGTTTTACTTAATGCACAGGCATTAATTCAAGAATTAAAAGTAGCTGAACCACGATGTAATACTGACCTCAATATAGTAATGTTCAACATCCTAAAGGAGAGAAAGGTACCAAAAACTGGCACAGCGATACTAAACTTGGGACAGGAAGATTTCCATAAAATGAAGAGGTGCTAGCCAAAAAAGCCCCAAATTAAAAGTAAAGGAAGTAAATTGCTTAGATGTGGCACGGATACCACTTAAAATAACAATGTCAGACAGCATGTGTGCTGCTGAATAAAAATGGAACCAGGAAGGCAAAGAGTAGACCATAACTGACTATTCGCACCAGAGATCTCTCAAAATAAGGAAATCTGACCTTACTGAAGCCAATAAACAGGAAATAAATAGCATCAGGCAATATGGAAGAGGGAAATTAGGTGGTCTAAGAGCAAATAGTTAAAGGTTAGTATATTGGAAGTAATAAGCCTGTGAAAGAATCAGTGGGTCTTCTGGATAATCAGTTGTGAAAGGGAGCAATTAAGGATGATAAGGACATTGCTGAGAAATAAAAGAGATTCATATCTTTCAAGGCCAGAACAGACCATTGTGATTATCCATTCTGACCTCCTGCCATAGAACTTCCCCCCCAAAATTCCTAGAGCATATCTTTTAGAAAAAACATCCTTGCATAAGTCTTCATGGCTGAAAATATCAGAGAGATACCAAAAATGAGTAGGTCCAGAGTAGGTAATAAAGATGAGATATTCTCAGAGACTGGAAAAAGGACTGGAAGAAATTAATAATTTAAAAAGCAACAATTTACCAGGTCTGGATTGTACATCCAAGAGTTCTGAAGGAGCTCAAGTATCAAGTGGCTGAGCTGCTAGCAAAGATAAATAATTTTTAATTTAAAAAACAGCTATTATACCAGCAGACTGGAAGGTAGGAAACAAATAAATATTAAAAAACAACGCCTGGCTGATTTGGGAATTACAGATCAGTAAGCATTACATTGGTACCTGGTAAACTGGCTGAACAGATTTAAAATAGAATAATAAAACGTGGAAGATGATGATATGATACAGTTTCTGCAAACAAAAATTATGTTTCACTAATCCATTAAAATTCTTTGAATGTGTCAAAGTAGTGGATGAAGGAGAACCAGCTCACAATTTATTTAGATTTTCAAAAGTCTTTTACAAGGTCCCTCTCAAGAGGCTACCAAAGAAACCAAGAGTCAGTGTGTGAGAGGCAAAGTACTGTCCTGGACCAAAAATTTTTGGCTAAGAGACGGGGGGGGAGGGGAGGGAGGGAGGAATAGCAAAAAAATGTTAAATTTTCATAATAGACAAAGGTTAACAGCAGGTACCTCACAGTTCTGTACTAGGTCCATTATTGTTTACTGTATTTATTAATCATCTGAAAAGAGAGGTAAGTAATGAAGTAGCAAAATTTGCAGATGACAAATTATTTAGGTTACATAATTCTTCCTCTACATCTGCCAGTGCATTTTGTCCTATCTATGTGCATTTTGCCCCCTATCCTGCTTCAGCAACTTCAACGACCATTCATCATGGAAATAAATGAGCACATAAATGTATGCAAGATGACAGCCTGACGGAAGAAACTTTGTGCCTGATACATGTTTAAGCACATTTTGTTATTAAGCACCAACAACCAACATATACATTTTGGATACAGTACAATAACGAAAAGTTGGATATGTAGCTTTAATTTGAAAAAATTTTCTGCATTACAAAATCTGAACACCTAAAATCTTAGCAGCAGTGGATGTATATATTTTATATAGTTATAACTTTTAACAAATGCTACAGACAAGATCACTGCTACACTTCAAACTAAATTGGCTCTTTCAGCACAACTGATTTATACAGTTTTGTATTTTGGCTGTTTTAAACAACATAAAGATAAATGAAAGTATAGCTGTCAGCCAGTATGCTATTTAAAACAGAACAAAACACTAGAACTTCACTCATCGGCATTTTGGTAAACCACAATCCCACAGATCCTCACTGAAATGGGAAATCCAGATTTGCAGTTCACAGTGATGGGGACAGACAGTGCAAGTGATATCACACTCTCCATGGGGTATGTAGGACAAACCACCTCACCCCCGTAGCTTAGCTCATGCACTCTCAGCAGCTGTGGAAACAGCTCTAATCCACAACTTGCAATTGACTATTTCTCTTCACTGCCATGCTTCTGCTACACTGGAAGAGTGAATATAGGAATCCTCTCATTATACTGGAAAAGTGAATAGGTGCTGCCATGGCAGAGAAGATATAGAAAGTCAGCCACTGCTTCCACTCCACTATTCTCTTCTTCTTCTTCAACTGCTCTGATGGGAGTTTCTGCTATGTTCCCCAGCTCCTTGAGTCCAAGTGCAAGGAGCAAATAGAGATGGGCACTGGTCATTCTCTGTGCTAACCAAATCTCCCTCGCCAAAGGACCAGAGAGACAGCTCTCCAAAAAGTTGCTGCTGAAGATGTAGAGTTGGGTCACAGCCGTAGTCTTTCTAAAAGAACTGCTTGCCCTCATTCAGCCTACCAACTTGCTTTGTATGTACTCTTGTAGCTATAGGAGTGCCACAACAGCAGCAAAAAGAACAGGAGTACTTGTGCACCTTAGAGACCAACACATTTATTTGAGCATAAGCTTTTGTGGGCTACAGCCTACTTCATCGGATGCATAGACTGGAACATACAGCAAGAAGATATTTATACATACAGAGAACATGAAAAGGTGGAAGTAGCCATACCAACTGTAAGAGGCTAATCAATTGAGATGAGCTATCATCATCAGCAGCAGAAAAAAAAAAACAACTTTTGAGGTGATAAGCGAGATGACCCATAGAAGGTGTAAGGATACTTAACATGGGGAAATAGATTCAATTAGTGCAATGACCCAACCATTCCCAGTCTCTGTTCAACCCAAGTTAATTATATCTAATTTGCATATTAATTCAAGTTCAGCAGTCTCTCTTTGGAGTCTGTTTTTGAAGTTTTTTTGTTGCAAAATTGCCACCTTCAAGTCTGTCACTGAGTGGTTAGAGAGGCTGAAGTGTTCTCCCACCGCAAGACTCTGTCCTTCCACCTGAGACATAGCATCAGCATGAGAAGCAGAGAAGAACAGCTGATAATTTTAAGTAAATTACATCTATCTCATGAGTTCAGGGGAAATCATGAAAATTCAGAGACAAATGACATTCTACAATATGAGGTTTGTGACTAATAGGATATAGCGATTAATTGTATAGTCTAATATCAACTAATAATATCAACACCCAAGGGCTGTGTTGAAAAGATAATTTACAAGCAAGAAGAAACCAATGGCTAAAATTGGTGTCAGAAGTTAGGTTTCACTGGGGGGGAATGATGAGGACATGGGACTCAAAAAAGAGAGACTTTGGTCAGCAAAAACAGCATGACAGAATGAGGCGGCCTATCAAGCCTAGTCTAATTCGAGAGCCACTGGAAAGAGAGAGACCTGCAGAGACCAGCCAGATGGCATTTTGGACTGGGGAAGCAAGCCAAGGTTTAGCTATGCTCCTGTCATGGCTGATTCATCTGCCTCAGGCACCTATCCATGACTGATCAACACACCAGCTCTTGCAGACATCAACAGAAAGGTGTCTTTCCCCATACTTTTCTATTTTGCTCTCTCTTCCACTTTGTCTCCTTGCCAAAAGCAGCAATAGCCCCAACAACAAGCAACTGAGTTAAAGGTCCAGCTATAGACCTATTATTTATCTTACCCCAAAAGAAGGACTCTCTGATAAAACCAAGGACTTTAATATCTACTCTCTGAAAAAAAAACTTTGCTGAGCTTTGGCTAAGATTGTTTTGACTGAATAAACATTCAATTTTTTTACTTTAAATTCTTTTTTTCTTGTCTTTTATGTTCAATAAACTAAGACCTTGGCATGAATTTTACAATGCTTGTCATGGTGCCTAAGGAAGCCCAGGTATCTGTGCTCCCAAACCCCAAAACATGTTTACCTGTTTAATATTCTACAGTAACAAAATCATAGTAATAATTCTGACTATCTGGGCCCATTTCTTTAATTAGATTAATAAACCACCATCTTTGTAATTCCATCTGCCTATAATACTGGAAATAAATAAACTCACAAACAGTTGAGACAATGACTTTTTCAAGCCAGCATCCAAAAAGGCATTAAGTTGAAAAATGATTTAGTTTAGACATTCACCACCATCACATTGCTACACATTTAACAAGAAAACTGGGAACACAAAATAGTACATGTCCACAAGGTGGTCTAATTAACATTCTTGGAGCTTTAACATTTGCATTTCTGTGATTTTAACTATGTAGTGGAACCTCAATATTAACATGGGTATCTGTATTGTATTTAATTTCCCAGAGGTTTGTTTTGGTGTGTGGGTGTTTTTAAGGAAAAATACTAAGCTTGGTATGCATCTTCTTGAAGAGAAAGATGCTTACCTTGTGGGAACTGGTGGTTCCTCAAGATGTGTGGTCCCTATCTAGGGTTACCATTCGTCCGGATTTACCCGGACATGTCCTCCTTTTGTGTGCTAAAAATAGCGTCCGGGGGGAATTTGTAAAGCACTCACAATGTCCGGGATTTCCCCCCCACAGAGCAGAGCGAGCGGCTGGGAGGGCTGCAGGGAAGTCCCGGGCTGGACTCAGGAGCAGCTGTAGAGGAGCCGGATCCACCCTGCATTCTGAGCCGGCAGCTCCCTTGCAGCCCAGTCCGGCAGCACTGTGCAGGGCCAGACCGGGTTTTGTTGTGCAGGGCCAGGGACTGGGTTTTGTTGTGCTGGGGAGCTCAGCCACGTGTCCAGCTCGGCTGCACAGAGCCCAACACTCTGTTCTGAGCAGCAGGGTAAGGAGGTCAGGGGGCAGGAAGGTTCTGGAGGTGGCAGTCAAGAAACGGGGGGGGCTTTTTGGGGGGAGTGGAGAAAGTTTTGGGCAGTCAGGGTACAGGTAGGGGGTAGGGTCCTGGGGGGCAGTTGGGGGGGGTCTTAGGAGGGGGCAGTTAGGGGACAAGGAACAGGGAGTCTTAGGTAGGGGGTGGGGTTCTGGAGGGCAGTTAGGAGCAGGGGTCCCAGGAGGGGGCAGTCAGGGGACAAGGAGCAGGGGGGGAGTGTTTGGGAGTTCTGGGGGGGGCTGTCAGGTGGCACGGGTGGGGAGATGGATCGGAGCAGTCAGGGGACAGGGAGCAGAGGGGTTTAGATGGGTTGGGAGTTCTGGGGGGGGCTGTCAGGGGGTGGGGAGTGGTTGGATGGGGCGTGGGAGTCCCAGGGGTCTGTCTGGGGGTGGGAGTGTGGATAAGGGTTGGGGCAGTCAGGGGACAAGAGGCAGGGAGGCTTAGATAGGGAGTGGAGTCCTGGGGGGCAGTTAGGGGCAGGGGTCCCAGGAGGGGGCAGTCAGGGGACAAGGAACGGGGGGAGGGTTGGGGGTTCTGGGGAGACGGGAAGTGGGAGGGACAGGGGCGGGGCTAGGGCGGGGCTCCTCCCGTCCTCTTTTTTTCTTGCTGAAATATGGTAACCCTATCCCTATCTGTATCCCCCACCGGGTGTACATGCACTAGGAGTTGGAGAATTATTGCAAGCAGTATACGCAGGTCTGCACATGTCCTATAGTCCTCATACCTCAAACTGAGGACATAAAGGGTGAAGCAGTCCAATTGCCACTCCAGTTCCTTCTCTACCCTGAATTAGGAATGATGCAAAGCAGAGGAGGAGGGCAGGTAGTGGAATGCAGATAGGGACCACACATCTTGAAAAACCTCCCGTTACAACAAATTAAGTAACTTTCTCTTTTTCTTCAAGCACCGGTCCATACGTATACTCCACAGCGGGTGACTGACAAGCAGTATTCAAGTAGGAAAAGGGTGCAAGAGCCATCCAAAGGATTGCTGTCCCAAAGGGTGCATCAATAGAGGTATCCAGTATTAGAGCATAATGTCTTTCACATGTGGAGGAAACACCACGTAACTGCCTTGCAAATGTCAATTAGAGGTACTTCATGAAGCTATGATACTTGGTACTGTTGTCACTTGTGCTCTTGTAGAATGAGCCCTTATCTCTGAGGGCAGGAAGATGTGACAGCTGGTAGCAGAGCACAGTACAGCCTGAGATCCATTTAGAGAGTCTCTGGGAGGTGATTGCTTGGCCTCAAATTCATTCTGCTTTGGCAAAAAATGGTCTAGGTGATTTTCTAATTAGTTTTGTCCTTTGTAGATAAAGGTCCAGTTTGTCATACACTGAGGGAATGAAATCTCCTGTCCTCCTCCAATGCAAGCAGTTTTTGGGAAAAAAAATAATCCAGTCAATCCTTTTACATGTAAGTGACCATAAGAACGGCCATACTGGGTCAAACCAATGGTCCATCTATCCCACTATCCCATCTTCCAACAGTGACCAATGCCAGATGCTTCAGTGGGAATGAACAGAACAGGGCAATTATTGAGTCATCCATCCCCTGTCATCCAGTCCCAGATTCTGCCAGTCAGAGGCTTAGGAACACCTACAGCAAGGGGTTCCATCTCTATCTTTGCTAATAGCCATTGATGGACCTGTCCTCCAGGAACTTAATTCTTTTTCGACCCCAGTTATACTTTTGGCCTTCACATCCCCTGACAACAAGTTCCACAGGTTGCTTGTGCACTGTGTGAAGAAGTACCGTATATACTTGTTCATAAACCGAATTTTTTTGGTAAAAAAGTAAAGCATTAAAGTGCGGGGGTTGGCTGATCAACGGGTCTACAACAGAATATGATGATTTTAAGCTCTACTGAATTATTGAAATGAATATTTAATACATTGTCGTTTTGTTTACCTGAAGCGTTCGAAGGCACGGAGTCCCTCAGCTCCCAGTGGCTGCAGTTCGCCTTCCCAGCCAATGGGAGCTGCGGGAAGTGGTGCGGGCCGAGGGACTTGCTGGCCGCCACTTCCCGCAGCTCCCATTGGCTGGGAACGGTGAACCACGGCCACTGGGAGCTGAGGGGCTCCGTGCCTGCGAATGCTCCAGATAAACAAAACGTCCCGTCCTGCTAGCAGCTTACCCTGACGGGCCAGGAGCCAAAGTTTGCCAACCCCTGAAATATAGGGTCGGCTTATGAAAAGGTCATACAGTTTTTGCCATTTTTACCTATCCACCTTGGGGGGGTCAGCTTATAAACAAATTGGCTAATTAACAAGTATATATGGTACTTCTTTTTCTTTTAAACCTCCTGCCTATTAATTTCATCGGGTGACCCCTGGTTCTTGTGTTATGGGAAGGGGTAAACAGCACTTCCTTATTCACTTTCTTCACACCATTCATGATTTTATAGACCTTTATCATATCTCCCCCATTTGTTGTCTCTTTTCCAAGCAGGAAAGCCCAGTTTTATGAATCTCTCCTCATATGGAAGCTGTTCTATACTCTTAATCATTTTTGTTGCCCTTCTCTGTATCTTTTCCCATTCCAATATATCTTTTTTTGAGATGGGGTGCTTAGAACTGCATGCAGTACTCAAGGTGTGCGTGTACCATGGCTTTATATAGAGGCATTATGATATTTTCTGTTTTATTATCTATCCCTTTCCTAATGGTTGCTAACATTATATTAGCTTTTTTGGCTGCCACTGCACACCGAGGAAGAAGTTTTCAGAGAACTACCCACAATGACTCCAAGATCCCTTTCATGAGTGGTAAAAGCTAATTTAGACCCCATCATTTTATATGTATAGCTGGGATTAGGTTTTCCAATTGCATTACTTTGCGACTCCAAAACTACCAAAGTTCACAACAAGGATATAGTTGTAATGAGACTATGTCCTTACAGAATATGGTGTATCATAGTTCCGCCATTAGGGTTCTGAGCTCACCTACCCTTCTAGTTGAGGTGATGGCTATATGGAAAGCAACTTTCATTGACAGGTGAGACATGGAACATGTAGCAAGCGGTTCAAAGGGCGTAAGCTTAGTGAGAGCCAAAAGTATAAGGTTTACGTCTCAGTGAGGAGTAGACATCCTCACTAGCAGGAAGGTACTGATTAGGGCAGGGGTCGGCAACCTTTCAGAAGTGGTGTGCCGAGTCTTCATTTATTCACTCTGATTTAAGGTTTTGCGTGCCAGTCATACATTTTAACGTTTTTAGAAGAACAACAAGGAGTCTGGTGGCACCTTAAAGACTAACAGATTTATTTGGGCATAAGCTTTCGTGGGTAAAAACCTCACTTCTTCAGATGCATAGAGTGAAAATTACAGATGCAGGCATTATATACTGACACATGGAGAGCAGGGAGTTACTTCGCAAGTGGAGAACCAGTGATGACAGGGCCAATTCAATCAGGGTGGATGTAGTCCACTCCCAATAATAGATGAGGAGGTGTCAATTCCAGGAGAGGAAAAGCTGCTTCTATAATGAGCCAGCCACTCCCAGTCCCTATTCAAACCCAGATTAATGGTGTTAAATTTGCAAATGAATTTTAGTTCTGCTGTTTCTCTTTGAAGTCTGTTTCTGAAGTTTTTTTGTTGAAGGATGGCTACTTTTTAAATCTGTTATTGAATGTCCAGGGAGATTGAAGTGTTCACTTACTGGCTTTTGTATGTTACCATTCCTGATGTCCAATTTGTGTCCATTTTTAGAAGGTCTCTTTCTATAAGTCTCTAATATATAACTAAACTAACAACAACAAGATGACATTCATAGGAGATTTGGGAACCAAAATTGTCTGGGTCAGTTGTAGGTGATGAGGATGATTCATGCCCTGTCCTGTTGAAGTTTCCATAAGACCAATGGCAGGAGTGTTATGGGAGGAAAGAAGTTACTCACCTTTCGTAGTAATGATGGTTCTTCGATGTGTGTCCCCCTGTGGGTGCTCCACTGTAGGTGTGCTTGAGTCCCTGCACTGCTGATTGAAAACCTTTGGTGGCAGCATCCCTTGGTCCCGCACATGAATGGTCTCTTCTTTTGTTGCACCATGAGGCTAACCAGACCGTGTAAGCCAGCAAAGGTTAAAGAATATTTAGATAAGACCTGCTCCATTTAAGCAGAGTGGTACTGGTTGTCTTCGAGATAGACGTAGAGGGTGACCTCCTTATGTGCTTATGAGAGCATTTCTTGCCTTCTCAATGAGACCCTAGCTGAGTGTCTATAGGAAAGGATTCCCTTGCACCAGAGTCTGACTTCGCGGTGGGAGACACACTCCGTGTTGATTCAGGTCAACGTACAACTCCCACAGCCTGGGTCCGACTGCAGCCGCATGGCCTTCTCCATAAGGTACTTTCTAAGCTGTAATTCCCGTGCCTCACCGATATGGCTAAGGAAAGAGTGGCAGATTTTGCACTTAGCCACGAGGAGTGCCTCCCCCAGGCAACACAGACAGTGTTTATGGTCTTTGTTGACCGAAAAATAACAAGGGCCGGACACAAGTTTTTGAAGCCCAGAATTCTGGGAATAGTCCAATACTCATAACCGGATAAGGGGTCCCAGAAGTGGGGAAATCTATCCAATTAGAAAAAACTATATACAAAGGCACTAAGGCCAATTTTGAAATATTTACAGATCAAAGAATAACTATGAGGAAGCAGCAGCTCTGTACACTGGAGGTTCTGACCCAGGCCAGGTGGTGATAAGCAGGAACTGGAGAGGTGGCTGGTCCACTCTGCCCTTTATGTCCTTGGTTTGAGGCATAAAGAGAGTTATGGCACATGTGCAAACCAATGGACGCTGCTTGCAAGAATTCTCCAACTCTGGATGCATGCGGACCCACAGTGGAAAAAACACATAGGAACCAGCACTCGAAGAACTATTACTTTGGGGCTGGCTAGCTTTTTGGACTCAGTTTTGCTAATTTTGCCAGTGAAAATTGTAAGTTCCTTTAAACCCATCAGTGCTCACTTATGAACAATTCCAAAACCATAGAAGACAAAGGGAGTCTTTTCATGACTTCAGTGGGTTTTGGATCAGGCCTTTATCCAGCTGCACACATGTGCATAATACTTATGTATCTTTAAGAGTGTTCCTATAGAATAATTTTTCTGCTGTATATACTCACTTAATTATCAAATGTTCATATGTTTTAAAAATCTAAACCAACTGCTTTCCATTCAACAAGCCAGGAATCAAACCTCAACGAAGACTGTGAGCCCAGGACCTTATCCTACTACAACTGACTTTATAGGGAGCAGTAGGCCACAGTTAGAGTGCCTTTATTCATAAGTGAAATTAATGACATGCCTAGTTTGTGTAAGAAACAGAATTTGGTGCTAATGCCTTTGCCAAGTTTCACACTTCAGCTATTTGTGCCATAGCCATTTTTTTCAAGAGTGTGGTTAGAATAATTTTCATAATGGATACAGTGGATTTTGTTTTCATATTCACAAAACTCAAACAGCTCAAGGGAATTTTGCTCAAACTTTCTACACAAAAAAAATCACCTCCAGGCAGAGACCAAGCATGGAAAATTGAACCCCAAATGTCAATTTCTGTGACGTTATAAGTGTGTGAAACCAGGGGTTTATTACAGAATCTACTTAGCAAGCTTAAATAAAGCAGTTGCTACTGATGACTACTATAGTAATAAATAGGCATTTTTCCTAATTTCTACGTTTTGTTCATATGTAAATCCGAGACACTGAAATCTTTTACATCAGCTTCCTCAATTTCTGAAGACTGACTAAAGAAAGGAAAAGCAGATTGATCTAGATTCTAGATAGTGGTTTATAAATATAATGTTAATTTTTAAAATTAACAATAAAAAACAGCAGTTCAAAACCTCGCGTGCCACATAGTAGCTCCAGGCTCCATTCCTAATCTTACAGCCTAATCCAGTCGTGTCTCCCTGCAAAATTGAATTTCTACATTAACATTAACTCAATTCAATTGCTCCCTGGCACACAATAATTCTGTGCCATACAAGGGCAAGTATCTACACCCAATAGAAGAAATTTAAAAGAAAGTGCTAGATGGGATATAGTGTCTGGTTCTTAGCTTGTGCGCTGCAACAAAACATGGTTTAGATTTAAACCATTTTGAAGATACAGAGCAGTAAATGATGTTCCACAAATCTCTTTCAGATGTTTTTCCCTGAAGATCAAGTGTGTTCATGCGCTGAATCCATATGCAGTCAGATAACTTCAGAATACTTAAGCAACACTACACTTAAACTTCCCAGAGAATGCTAGAATGTAATCAGTTTTCAATTTTGATATTTATTTCAACAACATGTTATATGGGTTAAAACCTGCCAAATGATGAACACACCGGTGCTGAGCACCCTTAACTCCTATTAACTTCAACAGGACTTGTTGGTGCTCAGTACCTTACAGGATTGAGTGTCCCATATGAAAGCAGATGTTTACCACTTTGGTAAGGCACGTAAAAGTATTGAGTGCTATGGGAATCTCCAGTGAGCAACATTAGATAGTGTAGTTCCCAAGGCACAAACGGAGATAGAGATAGCCTCACCAATAATTTCAATTTTAATAGATACTGTACAAGCTATTTTATCTAACCACACAAAGTTACTATAGAAGCAGACAGCAAAATATTTCCAATTACTCTCATACTACTGAAATATAATACTGAATGTTTATGACTTTATAGATGTCTGTTGAAAGTTTCTCATGCTATGTAATACTCTCCTGCTTTGAGGAATTAACTGCAGATCACCACTGTGGATGCAACACACTACATGCTTGAGTACACTGGAGCTTGGCTAATAAAGCATCTGAAACAGATTTCTGACATATCGTTCACTTGCTTAGTATCTCTGAAATGGCTTAACAAATATAAACTGTGTTTTGTTACCATGCACGAACAGCTAGCCAGCTATGGTCACTCTGTCCCACCCAGTGCTTTCTTCTAATTTCCTCTGCTTATGGTGAAGGGATCCTTGCCCGAGCCTGACATAGAATCACTTTATGTAAAAAAAAACATCTGAGTGAGCTTTAACGCAGGAATCCAAAACTGATGAGGGATGAGATTCTGTAGACATGCTGTAATGTGAAAATGTTATGTGTGGTAACATAATGAAAACATGTATTTATCAATATAAATGTGCCAAAACTTTTGTACTGTTTGGATTGCACTTATCCTGATTCATAAATCTCTAAGGAAGAATGAGATAGGAGTAAATTCAACAAGTTTATTTTGAACTGAATGAGTACTCCAGTACTCCTAACTTTGCACTTAGTTACCAAGGTTGACAACAAAATTTTTGCTGTTGGAAAAATGATTAAAAGATTGTTAATAAGGAGTTAACATGTTACACTGGTAGGCTTGTTGCACTAACATTTTACTTTTAAAACATTTAGGGACTGATCCAAAGTGCACTCTTTCCACGGACGTCAATGGGTTTTGGATCAGACTGTTAAGACGGTATTTGTCTTGTATGATCTGGCAAATATCCAAATGCCTCATGAGGTGAGAGCTCTTCACCCACTGAAGTCTGTGGAACTGAAGAGCACACTTTAGTTGATACACAGAATATGTACTAATTTAAGAGAGGTAACGTTTCAAGATCAATTATTGTAATTAGAGTAACTTTCAAGTGGAAATGCATTCATGTAGTGGGCTTACTAAGCAAATCATTAGATACTGAACTGAAAGGACCTCACTATATTTTGGTTTGGTCAACAGAATTATTCCTAATAAATCCCTAAAATGACTCCATTCTACTACTACTAATTTTCACTATGAAATTGAGTGTACTTTTCTTATGCTACAGTTCTGTAGGTCATATACCCAAGTTTTTCAACATTATCTAAAGCAGGGGTTCTCAAACTGGTGGCCATGGGGTTATTACCTGGGGGGTCGCAAGCTGTCAGCCTCCACCACAAACCCCGCTTCACCTCCAGCATTTATAATAATGTTAAATATAAAAAAGTGTTTTTAGTTTACAACGGGGGTCGCACTCAGAGACTTGCTGTGTACACCAGTACAAAAGTTTGAGAACCACTGATCTAAAATATCTAAAGTAAAGTAAAAGAGGCAAAATGACCAGAAAAACATAACATTTTATATGTTCTCAAAACATAACTGCAAAGATAAAACACTCCAATGTATAGTACTTTTCCACTGAACTGCTGGTTCCATACACTATGGCCCCAGTAAAAAGAATTACATTAAAGATTTAGGCAAAATGAAGAGAATTCCCAGAACAACCACAAAGTTATTAAGGGATTTAATGAGAGACAAGACTAAAAGAACTGGATACATATAGATTATCGTTATTATTATTATTTGTATTTCAGTAACTCCTCGCAGCCCCATCCCAGGATAAGGGCCCCACTGTATTAGGCACTGTACATTGAAATTTACAACAAAAACAAAAAAAGTTCCTGTCCCAGAGAGTTCACAGTCAAGTAATATTACAAGACACAACAGAAGGAAGAAATGGGCAAAAGAGGTGGGGGAGAGGGGAGGAGAGAGAGAGAGAGATGTGAGGACAAGATGACAGCATAATGAGGAAGCTTTGCAGTTAAACTGGTAGTCTCATCTTGTCATTAGCCTAGCCACTGTCAGATGGCAGGATTTTACAGGTAAATCTTAAGAAGGGATGTGAAAGAGGACAGGGATTTTATGGAGTTTTTCCCTCAAGTATGGGAACAGGTGGGAGAAAGCGTGAAGGTGCCTGAGTGAGAAGTGCAGGCTGAGCACGGTCAATAAGGGCCAGATTTTCAGATAAGTCTCAACTAAGCCTCAATTTTGGCAGGCACAATTTTGCACCTGCTGTGTACTGCATATGCAAATACTGTAGTTAGATGCCTAGCTACCCAGTTTGTGGGTGCAGACAGTCAGACATCTACTAGAATTTGTGCCTGCAGGAGCAATTTTAAAAACGGAGCTTGCTTCTAAAAATCTGAACCCAGGGAAAATCTGAGCACTGTCTGTAAGTCCTTGTAAAGTGTAAACACAAAAGAGGGAAGGAATTGGACAGAGTGGTACAAGGCCATACAGGCAGGATTACTGGGATACAACTAAGAAAAGGCACACTTAGGTAACGTTTCGGCGGGGGGAATGGTCTCTTAGGTGAAGCACTGCAACCTCAATAACTTGAAGTGTTTAAAACTACTTAAAGCACTACAGTACCCTATGGGAACAATCCTGCTCTGAAGCAGAAATGCCTCATACTGTTGATACCCCATTATTTTCCATGATTTTGTGACAACATGATTTAACACTGTATAAAGTGTGAGCAAAAATAATATTAAAAAGACACTGAATTTCTAACTTTGGTATTAATATTAAACGCTGTTTTTCACATCATTTGGTTCGTAGAGTAGCTTATTTATTGTACTTATTGTACCACTTTTTGTATAACTTTGCAAAATGATTTTGGTTGAAAGTTTAAAACTACCAGTACAACTTCAGATGTAGAGATTCAATTTCCTTTTATACACAGTGTGCTTCTTATTGTGGGGAGGTAAACAATTCTTTTGTCAACCATTAGATATAAATTAAAATATAAGGTTAATGTTAGCAAAGTTTACTGTTGTCTTAATACTTCTTTATAAATGACAACTGAAAAAAATTAATTCATTTAACAAATCTGCTTATAATATTTTAAATAGTCTGTATGTTCCTTTTTCCTACCTGGCCGGTCTGAAAATGCCTTGCAAACTGATTAACCACTCGATAGTCACTTGCAAAATACTCCATGAGGATAGAAGGAACTTCAGCAAAATCAGTAGGACATCTCGTCCCTAGGGAAGGAAAAGATTGAGAATATGAGTATACAGCTATTTACGTTAGCACACATAATTCTATCTTTCCAAGAGCTCGTTAGCATTTAATGTGGACTTCTAATGAACTGTAATATTCTTTCATTCCTTAAGTCAATATTTTATTTCTATACCATTACTGTACATATTGGCAGAAAAACTTCATTATTATCCTACACATTTTACTATAAATCACAAAGTAAAAAAATATTTGAACAGCTGGGTGAGGCACTTTATGAAACTGTGGACCACACCTTGCTAAAATAAACCAAGCTGCAGCCAATCTGGCCCTACATAAAACATCAAATCTTCTGAATTGTCCTCAACCTAAATCCAGTCACAATGTAAATCAAACTTTGCATTAATCCCACTCACAATCCTTGTTCTTAACTCCCATCTGTTTGCTGAGCTCACGTATCTCTGTTTTATATTAGCCTTTCTTTACAATGCAATCATCAGGTGAAAGCATTTTTGCAGGTTCAAAACATGTTCTAAATAAATTTGAGGAAGTAATTATTTGCCGTCACACAATGGTGTTTTAAAAAGCACAATCCCCAAATCCTCTCTCTCTTCCCTGATCACCTTCACTCTAGCTCTGTGTTATCAGCACTGTACCAACACTGAGAGGTACTAGAAAAAATGAGACATCATTGAACCAAAGCCGTATATACAGCAGCAACAAAAATGTGAGTCAGGAATAACAAGTCCTCAGTTATTTTATTTCCCCCCTGATCCCAATGTTAAGCTATCTCCTTCCTTGAAGAAAGGAAACTCTTTAAGCAAATATCACTTCCAACCTCAAATTTCGCTGCATGTGTATTAGGGCATGTCTACACTGCAGTAAAAAAACATGGAACTGATTAACAGGGCCCAGGTCAGCTCGTGGGGCTTGGTCTGCAGGACTAAAAATTGCAGTGCAGATATTCGGGCTCAGGCTGGAGCCCAGGCTCTGGAATGTGACTAGGGAAGGAGGTCTCAGAGCCTGGGCTCCAGACTGAGTGAGAACATCTACACTGCAACTTTTAGCCCCACAAGCTCAAGTCAGCTGACACAGCCGTGCAGGGGTGGCTCCAGGCACCAGCGCACCAAGCGCGTGCCTGGGGCAGCAAGCCACGGGGGCAGTCTGCCAGTCGCGGTGAGGGTGGCAGTCAGGCTGCTTTCGGCAGCATGCCTGCTGGAGGTCCGCCAGTCCCGCGGCTTCGGCGGTGGAGACGCCGATGGCGCGGCACCGGCGGCCCGCGTTACAAGTGGACCTCCCGCAGGCACGCCGCCGAAAGCTGCCTTCCTGCCGTGCTTGGGGCGGCAAAAAACACGCCCCTGCAGCCATATAAAAGAACTTTCTGAACTGTCTGCAAATATTAAATGCAGCATATGATGTGCCAACCAGTTTGGACAAAACCAGGCCTCTGACCTGTTTACCAAAGATGAGAGCAGGGCCATACAGCTTGCCAGCTGCCATCCAGTACACTGATGCTGAGTGCCATGCTTTGAAAAGGACTGACAATGAAAAAGGAGCTCTCTTTTTTTCTCATGTGCACTACCCCTTTTGTGTATGTCTGGTGATATATGACTTGGTAGGCAGTGCGTTCATTCACGTTTATTTATTTGTGATAAGACGACGTACTAAATTCCACACTGATAAATTACCAATTTGTTTTGTTTACCAACTAACAAAATGTACAGCCTGGCTTTGGAATTTCCATATTGCAAGTGCGTTGTTTTTTTAAAAAATCACTTTTGATGCAATTTTTTTCACAATAAGTTTTCTAAATCATTTACAACCCAGGATCATCATACTTTTATGTTGGGTGCAAGCTGAGTTCAATTTACTTTCAATCAACCCATTATTCTATTACTACAAACAGAACTTGAGAGGGGAGCTTGCAGGGCACTGGGCAACACCACTAGAAAGCATCAAAGGGACAGCAAGAAAGAGTTTGTTGGATTCCTTAGCAGAAAAGGGGACCAATTTCACTTTTTGTAATTGGGACTCTGAAAATCAAACTAATATCGGGAGGCTGAAGGAATTCTCACAGCATCCCAAAGGGAGTGGTAAATAGACTTACAACAAACTGATATGAAAAAGGAAAAAGAAAATTTGAGGTCAAGGATTACTCTAAATTTCTGACCTTCAGAGCAGAGTTAAAGTTTCAATCAAGGAAAGTGATAGCTGAATCAGAAACATAGAACAGTCCTTGTCTTAACTTTAAAGGAAAAGCTCCTTTCATCCTTGTTCATAGTTAAGGGTAGAGTAAAGTGAGATGGTCCACCGACTGCATTTTTCCCATCATCTTCAAAGGTACACATCATGACAATCCGCCCTCTGAGCAAAAGCTGGATACATGTCCCTTTGAAGCCAGTCAACGTCACTCTGTGCATTAGTCACTGGGCTCTCTAGAGACGACCCAGTGACTAATGGGATCTCCCCCTACCCATGATCCCATCCCAAAGACTGAGCATGCTGCTTTTCAATCTCCAACCTTGCCAGCCAGGCATCTGAATTGTGATAAAAGAACAGGAGTACTTGTGGCACCTTAGAGACTAACAAATTTATTAGAGCATAAGCTTTCGTGGACTACAGCCCACTTAAAGTGGGCTGTAGTCCACGAAAGCTTATGCTCTAATAAATTTGTTAGTCTCTAAGGTGCCACAAGTACTCCTGTTCTTTTTGCGGATACAGACTAACACGGCTGCTACTCTGAAACCTGAATTGTGATACTTTGCATGATGCTGCAATATACGTCCAGGTTGCATTTACAAGAGTAAGTTATACTTTTCCTACGTGCTAAAAGAGTCAAGACAGTAAACAGAGATAATAAATTGAATCAACAGGTGTGGAGGGTTAATTGGAAATGTGACTTTTCACAGGCTTGTCACTGAAACCTGCATTATGATATAAAGATCTCTAATACCCTAATAAAATTTAAAAGATTATACAATATTTTGGAAGATTAAGAAATACATAAACCCTGCAGACAGAATTACTCCATAGCTGCACACTTTATTTTAAAATGAGGTTTGAAGAAGTAAACTAAACTAAACTACCTACCTAACTACTGGTTTACCAGGTTCAAGATACTACAGTTATTTAAATACATACTCCCTACTTCAGGAAATTAATAAGTGCGAATTATTCATTCAAACATTTAACAACAACAAAAATCACTATTCCTGATGTCTTACCAGTGACATGTTGGTACCGAGTTCGTCCCAGCATGGAATGCATAGCATGTCCCATTTCATGGAACAGATTCTCCATCATGCCAGGGGTTAGTAATGTGGGTGAACTCTTAGTCGAATGGGGAAGACTCAGCATCAGAACAACAACAGGGAGCTGGTATTCTCCATCTTTCCTTAACCTGCCTCCACGAATTGTAAAGTGACAGTCCTTTGAAGATAAAATAACCACTCAGAAAAAGCCATGCTTACAGATACTGTTATCACATTAACAGTATTAAATAAATGCTGAATGTCTTAACATTAAGAGTCCTATTCTGCTCTGTTACACCAATGCAATCCCATTAACGTCATAGAGTTGCTTCAATGTAACATAGCAGAATTTGAGCCAGTCTTTATGATACTTTCCCTTCTCTGTTTACTATTTTTTTACTTGAGATTATAATAATGTTAAAAGATTCTTTTATTTCATAAAGATAAAAACAAAATATTGCAATAGCTTTAACATCTTGAACAAAATTTTATTTTCTAAAAGCAGCATGTTTAAGTTTAATCCATCTAAGGAGTAAATATCCAAAAGGTTAAAATTCCCATCTATCCCAAAAAGATTTATTTATTGTCACATCAGAACTTCGCTGACCTACAAATACTATATATCATATACAGTCTCTCCCCATTAATTGGCAGAGTTTTAACAGCAAGCTCTATTGTGAGGAGACATCTTATTAAGACATCATTCTTTTATAAAATATATCGCAGAACATGTTACAAAGTGTTAGCAAAAATAACTAAAACCAAACCACACTTGACAAAATAAGTAATAATGCTGTTTCACAGTGTGTGTTTGCTTATTCACAAATTCATAAAATTCAGGCATTTGCAAAACATTTCTCAGTCATTAATGCCAATTAATGAGGTTCTGTTGTATTTTGTTTTGTAGTTTATAGACTGGCACCACGGTGGTAGTCAGCATGTCTAAAAATTGTAGACAGCTTCATCTATTTAACGTGAAGTTTGAGAAATGATCAAGCTGACATTCTGGACTTTTGCCTTGGTACAGAGTGTATTTGATTTCAGATATTGGTTGTTCATAAGCAGCAGGTAGATAATAAGAAAGCACTAACTCTCAAAAACCTGCTTATTTTAGGGTTTTCATAGTGCCTGTCAGTGTAGTATCTGAGGATTCAACATATGTGGGGCTTATTAAAAGGAAGTTATTGGCAAAAATAAAAAGCTTAAAGGAAGTTAAACAATCAGTGTAATTATATATACTTTGGAATTAAGTATTCCTAGAATCTAAATACATTATAGATTTTTCTATAATTATGTTTGGCCTTACAGGTGGTCTTGTTATGTGTGAATTTGTTTGTTAGTTAGGGGAGAGGGATAGCTCAGTGGTTTGAGCACTGGCCTGCTAAACCCAGGGTGTTGTGAGTTCAATCCTTGAGGGGGCCAAAAAAAAAAAAAAAGTTGGGGATTGGTCCTGCTTTGAGCAGGGGGTTGGACTAGATGACCTCCTGAGGTCCCTTCCAACCCTGATATTCTATGATTCTAAGTCCAGATATATGTTGCTGGACTAACATTAATAGTAAATGACCCAAATACTGTAGTCCTTACTCAAGCAAAACCACCAGTGAAGTCAGCCCATAGCTGTTACCTGATGTGGTTTGTCTGCTCGTTGGTAGAAGTCACAATAGATGTACCCCAGCAAACCCTCATTTTCATGGACGACTGCCTGGAAAAGAAATAAATATATAATTTCCAAAGTTAAAGTTCTGCTGAGCTGGGAAGGTGAGAAAGTATCACTCTCAGATATATTCAATAGAAAAGGTTTATACTGCATATATTTTGCAGCACATTATACTTTTACATAAAAAATAATATAGGAATAATTTATTCTACTGCAGTTGAAATATTGATGTACAAATATTTCAAAGCTTGTCCTTCAAACTGCAGGTTTCAGAGTAACAGCCGTGTTAATCTGTATCCGCAAAAAGAAGAACAGGAGTACTTGTGGCACCTTAGAGACTAACCCACACATCACTGAACAAAACCACTAACCCAGGAACCTATCCTTGTAACAAACCCCGATGCCAACTCTGTCCACATATCTATTCAAGTGACATCATCATAGGACCTAATCACATCAGCCATACCATCAGGGGCTCGTTCACCTGCACATCTACCAATGTGATATATGCCATCATGTGCCAGCAATGCCCCTCTGCCATGTACATTGGCCAAACCGGACAGTCTCTACGCAAAAGAATTAATGGACACAAATCTGACATCAGGAATCAAAATACTCAAAAACCAGTGGGAGAACACTTTAACCTGTCTGGTCATTCAGTGACAGACCTGCGGGTGGCTATATTACAACAGAAAAACTTCAAAAACAGACTCCAAAGAGAGACTGGTGAGCTAGAATTGATATGCAAACTAGACACAATCAACTCCGGTTTGAATAAGGACTGGGAATGGCTGAGCCATTACAAACATTGACTCTATCTCCCCTTGTAAGTACTCTCACACTTATTATCAAACTGTCTGTACTCGGCTAGCTTGATTATCACTTCAAAAGTTTTTTTTCTCTTAATTAATTGGCCTCTCAGAGTTGGTAAGACAACTCCCACCTGTTTATGCTCTCTGTATGTGTGTATATATATATCTCCTCAATATATGTTCCATTCTATATGCATCCGAAGAAGTGGGCTGTAGTCCACGAAAGCTCATGCTCTAATAAATTTGTTAGTCTCTAAGGTGCCACAAGTACTCCTGTTCTTCAAACTGCACAAATTTCTGCAGTTTATATAAACTGATTACTCTCACACAATAAAAATAACCACCCCATCTTTTACCATCAGATGGCAAGTTAACTACTCCAGGGCTGCAGAACATAAATTAAGTACAGCAGGAGTTGATTTACCAAGGAGACCAATATGAGAGGGTAGCCAGAACTGGTAGATTAACCACTGAGGATTTGAGGAGCAGCAGTCCTCACTGGAGGCTGAGTTTGGAAGTGGAAGGGAGGGAGGGAGGATGCCCACTGGAAAATACTGGGAGGGAGTGGAAGGACAAAAGAACAGAGCAAAATGGTAAATAGAGAGCAGTCCATGTCTGCTACTTCCATCCTACAGAACAAGCCAGAAATAGAAAGGCTTGAGTCAAATAAGAAAATAAGACATGCACAATAGGAAAGAAGGGAAGAGTAAAAGCCCTACACAGTAAGAATGCACATTTTTAGCTGCATGAGTTAACAACCATGTACATTATTTCAGGTTTAATTCAGAAAATACAATTCTCTCTCTGTTTCTCTCTACGGAGAGACCCAGCCATTCTGAATCTGGCATCTTTCACTTGGGGAGAGATTTTTCAAGACATTTAGGCACCTACAGATGCAGATAGGCATTTTTGCAAGTGACTAGTCACCTATCATTGACTTCAATTGGAGATAAATGCCCTACGCAATTTTGAAAATCCCAATAGATGCCTATCTGCATCCTTTGGCACCTAAATACCTTTGAAAACCCGTTCCTTGTCTCTTAAGAGACCACATGAGCAGCTCTACCATACGCTTTTGTGTTTAAGACTGTTAGGAATTAGAATTCTCACCAGTTTGCGAACATCTTCACACCAGAGCTCTCCTTTCTCAGTTTGCTCTGCATAGAGAGAGATTCCTAGGAGCTGATTGAACAAGAAGTTCAGACCTTCCATACATGCTCCAAGAGAGAAAAATGGACAGTACAAACTGGGCTCAATGTTATACCTAAGAAAACAAACAAAAAAAGGGTCAAAATATTTGTTGAGCTTTATAATCTGAGGTGTAAAATATGGTCTTGATTTACTTATTATACGCACTTTATGGTGCTCATCTTCTGTATCCCAGCATCTCACAACTACAAATGAATTAAACCTCCCACCACCCTTGTTGAGAATAAATAACCTAATTTTTCAAATAGGGAAAGTGAGGCAGCGGTTAAGGCACAACATTTCAAAAGCATCCACTAGTTTAAGTCTTTAATTTTGAGTACCCAACTTGACACATGAAGGACACAATTTTCATAGGTGCTGGGCACCCCTAGCTCAAACTGAGTTGAACTAAACAGCTTGTCTATCATGAACAAATGTTGCCAGATGAATAGCAAGATATTGTAGCATGCATTATAGGGATAATACAAAGGACACAACAAAATGCCAAAACTGCAAAAAAGTTGTAAGAATGGATGAAAGTGCCTTAGAGACCTAAGCAACCTAGTGCTCAGAATCCCTGATAATCAGTCCCTACATGTCGCAAACTGGGCACCAAAAATTGAGGTATCCAAAACTAGTGAACACTTAAGAAAGTTGGGGCTTAAGTGACCTGCCCAAGGTCACAGTCTGTGACAAAACTGGGAACAGAATGCCTAGTGCCTGATTCTTGCATGGCCCTCAACCACAAAAACATCCCTGCTTCCTGGATTTGCATACAAATTGCCAACAATTGATACACACTAGCCAAGGGAGCAGCTGCCCTTACATCTGCCATTTCTTCCAGGCTCCAGAATACTGAATGACTGCACTCTTAGTGTGGCTTTTTCTTTAGAAGATCATTGCTCCTTCCATCTTATATGCTTTTCCTCTTTCATGTCATTTTTTTTTTATTTCTCCCTGACCAATCAGTAGTCACTGAAGTCTAAATTTGCATCAGGAAGACTACAACAGCTGAACACCAAACATTTAGAACCCTGCTATTTTAAAGTTTCAGAGTAACAGCCGTGTTAGTCTGTATCCGCAAAAAGAAGAACAGGAGTACTTGTGGCACCTTAGAGACTAACAAATTTATTAGAGCATAAGCATCCGAAGAAGTGGGCTGTAGTCCACGAAAGCTTAGAGACTAACAAATTTATTAGAGCATAAGCTTTCGTGGACTACAGCCCACTTCTTCGGATGCTTATGCTCTAATAAATTTGTTAGTCTCTAAGGTGCCACAAGTACTCCTGTTCTTCTTTCTGCTATTTTAAAGCCTCTGATCAAAAGGCTTAACTATAGCTAAGCTGTGAAAGAGTCAGTTACTCTTCATCCAAACTGCTCACCCCTCCTTCCTCCTCACCCCAACCTACACAAAAGGCAGTGCTTTAGAACTAAACACACTTTGGCATCGTCTTTTGGAGTCATGTTGCTTATAACTGCAGTTACAATTCACTACCCAACTTCAGTAGGCTGTGGTGCACAGCAGGACAGGATTAGCGCTCTAAGCCACTACACCCGTTCTTTTAAGCATTTCAATGTGGGTTTGCTTTTTTTCCCCCACCATCTTTTATATTATGCCTATAATGCACTCCAGCAGTATTTTGCTACCACCATGGCAACATTTGTTGAAGATAGTGGAGATGTTTAGTTTCAAGACTTCGCATATTTGCACACTCCACCCTGATTTTATTTCTGACTTCTTGCGTGTGTATCATTCTGATTTATCTATAACAGAACGCAGAAAAAAACCCAAGAACTCTGAAAGGGTATTGTACTGGTCATTACTTCCCCCAATACAGGCAGCACCATTTAAACTCACTCCACTTATGTTACAGCTGCACTTTGGGGTGTGACACAGAAAAAAAAAAAAAAAAAAGACAAGACACACTTTCCTCCTTTATCATTGATAAGTCTCCAAAGAGCAAAACATATGCTTCCAGCCTAAAAGGCGTCATTTTAGATAAAGAAAATAAAAAGACAGAACACAAGTCTCCATGGGAGGGGAGGTGGGTGTGCGTGTGTGTGTGTCTTCCGTAACAGCACACACAGCAACTGTGAGAACAAAATGGCTGCTGTCTCTGCATGCAGGCACACTTCATAGTAGTGTAAAGTACAGTACATAGACTGCATCTATGCTAGTGTTTTTCAGCCCTGTGATTCCTAACAGGTGCAGCTCCAGCAGTAGTAGCACTGTTGTAAACTGTAGTAGAAAAAGCTCAGAAAGACTCGAGAGTTTTTACCGTGTTGTCTAACTCAGCTCAGAAAGTTAGAAGGACGGCTACCATGCAAACCTCTCAAAAACCTCTGCCAAAGCACGTTACTCTTACTATACCACTCTCTCTGGAGTTGATTCCAGTACTGACCTGAGCACAAACAGCAAATTGTGTTTTAATGGTTCTTTTTAAAAAAATGTGGAAAGACTTAGTAATTACTGTGAAGGCTTACTGTCTTTATACACATTGTTTTGATATCTTATTTTGTCAGTCTACACAGCTATTAGAAGATCGAATTTTTAAGAGCCCAATTTCCCTTTTGTATTATACTCATGCCTGTAGCACATGATTTATCACCCGACAAGAGAAAGTTCAAGACAACAATGTAAAGTAAGGATTTTTCAGGAAGTATATGATTCTTATCATTATAGATATAATAATAATGTATTCCAAAAGAAATTAAGAATGGAATAAGAGACAAGGCTGTTCTGTTTTGGTCTGATAATATTTCAGTTCAATTGGTGTCCATTTTGAAAGAACAGCGTGAAGAATTTTCAAATAAATAGGACAAATTTGGAAAGAGTCTGAATCTTAGATACAAACATTATGATTTGTTGTATAGTACTGGAAGTACACGGAGCACCCATAACAATACAGTGATAGTTATAAATACCTTTTGAAGCATACCTTCTAAAGATAAAAAATAAAGTCAATATTTGTGGTATGGGATTTCATATACATATGTAGAGATCAGAACCGCACAGTACTTTCTAAAGGGATGATGCAAGACCTGATGATAAGAACATGTGGATGTATTGCCAGGCACATTATTTCAACTATGTTAAAAGACGACAGCATGTTTTCTGCTATTGCCGAAACCCAATGGAAATGTTATATTAGCATGATGTTTTAAAATATGTTTGCTTGAAAAAGGCACAAGCAAATCATAATATTTTACATTCATATAATACCTTTTACCAAAGAAGCTCAAAGTGCTGCACAAAAGTGAGTATAAATCTCTGTGTTCCAGAAGATGTAGGTAATTTTCCTCTCTCTGTTTTTAGGGATGGGGAGGGAAGAACTACTGGAGTGCATGGATTGTAGAGGTAGGAGAGGATATGTTGACCCATTGGCCTCTCCTTAGGGGGACCCTGAGGCAAAAGCTGCCTCCATGAATATACCCCCATGCTGAGATGGAGGGGAGGGGAGGAGAGCAGCTGGAACCACACGGCTTGCCTTTACATACTCTTAGTTACACAAGCATTATCTGATTTGGGAGGAGAGCAGATAGTGTTGTAGTGGGGCAGACAGAATGGAAAGGAGACAGACTGGGTCAACAGAGGTCAATAAGCTGGCTGGGCCTGTGGGCAATGTAGAGGAAGAGGGGAGCAAGTGGACTGTCCTTTTTTTTTTTTTTTTTAAAAGGAGGTTGGCTAACAAGACATGTTTGTTTATATCTTGTTTGTCTGTATAATTAGATTGTAAGCTCCTGGGACAAGGATTATCTCTAACTATAGATCTTCAGCAATCATGCAGAACTAGATATGACACGCCAAAAGCCTAGGGCCTCTTTACAACAGCTCCTCTCTTCACTCACTGTATTATGCGGAGCACAGGTACAGCCATTCACTGGGAAGGATACCGTCCAAGCCAAATTATAAATGCCTTTATAGGAAGATTCAGTTCTGACAATGCCTCAGACTTGTTATGTGACCTTGGCCTAGTCACACAACTTCTCCATTGTTAATATTTAATCAGGATCAGGCCCTCATTATGCTGTGGAAAAACAAGTGCCACAAATGCCACTATTGAAACATGAACCCTGAGTAGGGGACATATATTGGGGAGATTGTGTCTAAGCACGCAGTTTTTCCTGATGTTACCGTTTGCTTGTCTGTCCCCCCACATGCAATCTGCTAGACCTGTTAGATGGTTAGAATGCTCATCGTGGTTTGCTAGTCTCATTCTGAGGCATTGTCAGCAACTGAATCTGCCTATAAAGGCATTTATAATTAAGCTTGGAAGGATTACATTTTAAAATCGGTAAATATTGATTTCATTGTACACACACAAACCAACAAAAATATTTCCAGGAAGATAAATGCTGCCTGAGAATGTATTAGAGTTGTTTTTGGTTTATTCTTTGTTTAAAAATTCACAGGAATTTTTCAGTGTTTATTACAAAAATTAAAAAACTGGAGTGCCAAAAACTAACTTAACAGTTTTCTAGGTAAATATCAGAGTTAATATTGGGGGATAGGAAGAAAAGTAACAGAGAAAAGTAAGAGTAATAAAAGTAAAAGCAGTTTAATGCTATGGTTTATTTCATGGATGGTCTAGGTTTATTTGGTCCTCCCTCAGCATGAGCTGAACTAGATGACCTCTCAAGGTTCCTTCCAGCCCTACATTTCTATGGTTTTAAGAACTGTACATTAACAGTATGTATACATACACACACACACGAGTTTCTTCCACTACATTGCCTTTACTTTAATAACCTTTCATTGACACTTATATTAATTATTAATGTAAACATCTATCTAATGTATTGGACATCCTTAATGTAATCAGTATTTTCATGTACTTTAATAATCCAAAATTTGAGTGAAAAAAAATCATTTGAAAAAATGAACCACGGCTTTTGTAAAATCTGGGAAATTTTCAGTTAAAAAAAATCAGTAAAAACTGAAGGCTAAGGGACTTAAGCATGAGGTAAGGCTGGGCTTCTCCATCTGTAAAGGGCCACTGCTAACTGGAAATTTAGTCAATTTTTAAAAATTAATTAAAAAATAGTTTTAAATAGTAACTTTGCCATCAAGTGCCTCTGGTAATGTTCGTGGTGTTAAAATATAGGAAAAAATGTGATTGTAAGATGTTTGTCTCACTTGTTGCTGTGTAAAAACCCAACAAACTGAGGGTAAAACTACCTACTTACCGACATGGGAGAAACCGTGAAAATGACTATGCACAAAGTGCTGTCAAATACATGAAGTAAAACAACAATGCTTTTTCATCTCCTTTAACCTTTCAATTAGTTACCTTAGGTAAAAAAAAAAAAAAAAAAAAAAATCAGACACCAGTATGATTTTAAGGTAATGATGCCCCTTAAATTATCCTGTTGTGCTTGTAGGAATAGCAGCATGTACGGTATGTACAACAGGGTACGCTTCCGAAATTCTGTAATACAGTGATGCAATAGAGTAAATAACTAACTTAGTTTCCTTGCTTTCATTATCCATCTTTTATTCCCCAAATTCCCCAAACTCTGCCCCCTGAGTGTTTTCTAAAGCCAAGGAATTTGCATGTTGTATCAAAATCCATGCCAAAAAGCCTGAACTATTTTAATAATGCACTTAGTGGCAGAAGATGAGTGTAGAGATTTTCAACAAGAAGTCACAATACACTCTCAAAGAAAGCAGAAATACCAAATACAACAGCTTCTTTGATGTGAAATCCTGGTTTATATTAAAAGATGAACTTTAGGAGAAATCTAGACATCTTAAAGTATGTGGCTCAGCACTATTTTTAAAAACTCATGCATCTAACTGATTTAACAAAATGAACTGACATAATGGGGTGGAGTTATTCTTCAAGAACAGTATACATCAAACAAAAAGGCAGTGTTACTATAAAGAACAAGGACGGGGTGTTTCATTATAAATAATTATTTCTAAGCTTGTATGACTTCACTGAGTCTAAATAAAATGCAAGCTTCTAAAACGGCTTTCATTTAACCTGTTCATTTGGAAAGAAACTAAGACTGTTTTGTGCACCATGACTTTCATCTACGCCATTCAAAATGCTTTTGATAAACTTGGACATCAAAGAATGATTATATTTACTCAAATATCACTAAGGACTAAACATTAAGACCTGTAAATTACAAATTAGCTGCTTGGCAAGGCTTGTTATTGGCAGGCATTAACTGTAAAATCTGAAAGATCTGGACATTTTCTCATTTTTCACAAGGCTCTTTTTCTCACTATAATCAATAAAATACAGAAATATAATGTTACTAACTCTAATATGACAAAAATCTAGGGCTGATTTTTGCTCCCCACAAACATTAAAAGGAAGTTGGAAAACAACTTAAGTACAAGATAAAAGGAAGAGGAGCCCATGAGGTTAACTAGAAGAGAGATCAAAACAAGGAAAAGCCCCTTCCAATGATCATTACCGGTCAATAAACTCTGACATTTAAACCTTTACCTGAAGGGAGAGAATTCATAGAGTTGGTGATTTTGGGGAGGTTGTTTGGGTTTTTTTTTTACACTGTGTGCTTCCCCACAAGTTGTCAACTATTTTATGTTCCCTTTCTCTTTTCCGTTACTTGTACCTTCGGGGTATTTTGTTAATTCAGATAATTGAGCTCTAAAACCAAACTGATTCACTTACAACGCAAGATTGTTCAGAACTGATGAAAGACAACTTTAAAACCACATCATTATAAAGAGATCATCCTGATGTTTGCTGTGATTCTGCTTTTTGACCCATTTACCATGTAAGTTATCACTTGACTGCCAAAAGGCAAATTTACTGTTTTTATAAATCTGGTTACCGTGGTATGTAAGATATACTATGCTTTCCTGATATTACCTTAATTCCTTTAGCTCTTATGAATACAAGATATCAGACCAAGGCGATGCTCAGCAGTAACTGAAACCAAATTATAGATAACAAAATATTTGTAAGTCAGGTCACATTACTGACATACAGTGGAGTTGCATCTTACGCGGGGGTTAGGTTCTAAAGTCAGCGCGTAAGAAGAAAGTCGCGTATAGTCAAAATTACCCTTGAAAATCCCTTAACTCGCCCATAAAGGGCAGTATACATGGTTTTGTGTACCATATGCAACCCTGTACAGTAATATGTATAAATGTATAATGTATACAGTAATGTACAGTATACAATAAAGAGTACATATGCAAAATATAATGTTACAGTACTGTATTTCTAATTACATAAAAGAGAGAGAAAGAGGGAGTCAGAAGAATGAACGAATAAAAAAGGAAAAAACAGTAAACCTAACCACTCACCATTCATCCTGGATATTCTTGCTAGTCTACGATGACAATGACACTATTGGGAGGTCATCAGGGCTTGATGTCAATCCAGGAGACAATGGGCCAGGCTCATCTGCTGCTGGTTGTTTTTTCTTGAAAAACCTGGTGATCGGCAACTGTTGCTGTTGTCTCTTGAGCTGCTCAAACATTTCTTGATATGGTCTCAAATCACCTGTAATACGACGTGTGATTTTGAGGCTTCGTTCCATAGAGGGATCATATTCAGAAATTAAATCATTCAAGTGTTTTGCTGCTTGGAACACTTCAGCAAATTTATGAAGATTCCAACTTACTGGCTCTTCCTGTTCGTCGTCATCATCTTTGTCTTCTGCAGATGATTTTATCAATTCCTCTAACTCTTCGTTAGTCAATGTTTCTCTAAAGCTCTTCAATTTCTTCCTCAAGGATGTCACCGAAGCCATCACCACCCAGTTGCCTGGCCATCATTCACACATTCTTTCCATAGGTTTTGCCAACATGCATTGACTGTTTCAGGCTTGACTGTATCCATTGCCTGTTTAATATAAGTGATGCAATCGGTGATGTTGAAGGTCTTGCAAGACTCCATCACATTAAGATTGGGACCAGCATCCTCAGTGCTACGTATCCAAGAGAACGTAAGCCTCATGTACATGGCCTCGAAACAGCGAATCACGCCTTGGTCGAGAGGTTGGAGGATGGAGGTGGTACTGGGGGGGGGGGGGGGGGAGAAGAGAAAGACGACTTCAACGTTGTTATGCGCAAACCGGAGTGCCTCACAGTGGCCAGGAGCATTGTCTACGATCAGCAACATTTTAAAGTCAAGTCCTTTCTCTTCGAGGTACTGCTTGACCTCCGGAATGAAACACTTGTGGAACCAATCCAGAAATAATATTGCCATCACCCAAGCCTTTTTATTTGATTGCCAGAACACAGGCAGGAGATTTTTGTTCTTGCCTTTTAGGGCACGGGGATTTGCAGCCCTGTAGAGCAAGCCCGGCTTTATTAAATTCCCAGCTGCATTGCCACAAAACAACACAGTCACACGGTCTTTAGCTGCTTTGAAGCCAGGTGCTTGTCTTTCTTATTTCAAAATGTAAGTGCGGTTGGGCATTTTTTTCCAGAAGAGCCCAGTCTCATCAGCATTAAAAACTTGTTCCAGAAGATAGCCCTTTTCTTCTATGATTTTCTTTAATTGTTTGGGGTAGGCTTTTGCTGCCTCTTCATCAGCAGATGCAGCTTCACAAGTAGTCTGCACATTTTTGAGGTTGAAGCGGTTCCTAAAACTGTTAAGCCAACCTTGGCTGGCTTTGAATTCCTTCTCATCAGAAGGCTGTCCCTCTTCAGCGGGAGGTTTGAACAGCGCGTAGAGGCTAAGAGCCTTTTCTCGCAACATGTTGCCATCGATAGACACACATTTACGCTTCATGTCTTCCAACCATAAGTTTAATGCCTTTTCAGTCTTCACTAAAGTCTTATCACGCACCTGGCTCATCACCTTAGCAATTATTGGAGTACTTGATACCACGGCTTGACGAATTTCTCTCTCTCAAATCTTGATGGCACAGATCCTAGATTTGTTGCGGCCATATTTACGCGCCACGCTGGAGACCAATATACCGTCTCTCAATAAGTCCAACACAGCCAGTTTTTCCTCCAGCATTGGAACAGATCGCTGTTTCTTTGGTTGAGCACCAGATGAAGTAGTTGGCTTGCGTTTAGGGGCCATGTTGTATGAAAAATACGTATCTTTAAACACCAGAATCACACTCAGCACGGCGAGATGCTCACACTATGAGAGGCACGCAGGAACTGACGTCGACTGAGCAAACAGCAGATTCACGTCTCCCATCTCACGCTCACTCTGGGGCATACGCTCATTGCATGCGTATCGTTGAATTCGCGTAAGTTAAATGTGCGTATGATGTGACTCCACTGTACTTCAAAACATTTATACAACCATTACCAACTAACAGCACATCATACAGTAAGCAACTGAATAACAAGCCTGAATATATTTTCTGATCCCTTCACTTAGCTAGATAAAGTCACAATATGCATGTTTACTGGAAACTCCTGATCCTGCCTGAAAAATACACATTTTTTTTTTTTTTTTTTAAATTAACTGTCAGGATTTTCTCTAACATGCCATGTCCACTAATCTAGACACTGACAAGTTGGGTGCTTTACTTCAATGCACAGAGGCAGATAATGAGATTTCAGTCATATTCTTGAACACGGTCTACTCAAGACAGGTGCTCAGATCCAGCAGTGATGGATGCAGTACAAATGCCTAAACAGTTATGGAACGTTCTGTCTCTGTGAGGTGGTAATTTGGCAGAACTGTGATTTCCTGTTTCTTTTTAAACCTTATGTTACTCTTGAATTTTAGGTTTCTAGCTAAACAGGACAAGTAAGAGTTTTACCACATTTTCCTTCACTTGGGGTGGGGGTCGATATGTTTTTTAGGGTATATTTAAAAGCAATCTCTCTAAAACGGCTGATTCTCTTCAACATGGGAGCACTCTCCCCAGGCTACCCAAACCAGAAATGGTAAAAAACAGAAAAAAGGAGAAACATCTTGAAGTGCTCCCTGAGCAGTTCTTGCTTTCTTGCTTCATCAAGAACCAGAAGCTTCCTCTACACCGAGGCTCAGAATGCCAGGAAGTAATTCCCTGAATCTGAGGGAGAGCCTTTGACAGTTACTAGCTCTCCCTGAAAAGTCAAAGATTCATCCACAGTTATATCCAGGCACCTTGGTATTTTCCCTTCCACTGTGGAAAAGTGGGAAATCCTTTTTACTCCTAGTGAAGCAAAAAGCCTGACTTCAGAGCCCACAAGAAAGCTGGAGGAAGGGCCAAGTTATTTTAGTAACTTCTATATCGCTAGTTTCCCTGGGATACAAAATTTCTCCAGTTACTTGGCTAGCTTCTACTTTCTCCATAGTGGGAAACAGGCTTCCTTCACAATTAATATATTCATCCCTAATTCTACCTGGTTTATCCCTACAGCCCCACAGATAGTGGTCACCACAGAGGGCAAAGAAATACACATTTGTCAGTGTCCACATTTAGAAACAAACTTAATTTAGCACAGCTTCAAAAAAATGAGTCAGAGTCCCCACCCGCACCCCTCCAAAAAAACCAGCCCAGACTGGTAAGTAACTTTTGCTGGCAAAACGGGGCAAGCAACAATTATGTCAACATTCAGCCTTTCTCCCAGGCATGACCTACCGATATTACCTAGGAGAACTCCGTGAGACTATTTATGTGCATAAGTCTTTGCAGGATCAGCCCCTTAGGGAGTACGTCTACTATTATTAGCACTGGCTGAGATATACTGTCATCATTTACTTAACATTATGGTATTTTTCTGCACTAAAACTTAGTCATAATATTATATTTTATAAGATACACAGACAACTTCTTACTTGTCTGAGGTGAAGCATGTTCTAGCATTCACTGTTTTATCACCTCTATGTTGCCAAAATTCTTGAGGTTCTCCTAATTATTCTATCTTCTTATAAGGACACTGATAATACACATTTCAGACTTCTGCCTCCAATGTCTTAAATATACACGTATATTCATTCTATCATCTTTGCCATTTAAGCTATGGGTACAAAAACATTCAACTGACAAATTTTTTTAAAGCTGAAGACAATATTTTTTAAATGAATTTTCTTAAAAGTATAAGCAAACTATCCTGTTACTGCCTGGTAGGAGACCTACGCTTTTGAAGTGGGATCAAGTTTCCAGGGAAAAGACTCGATGAAAGCTGAGAAAAACAACTTGATTGTGGACAGATGAACTGGGAGTAAGAAGAGTTTGCTCTGCATGTGAGTCTGGAGCTCCTCCTGATGTTCAGTCTACAATACAGCACCTATGTTCACTTTATTGACAATTAACAATAGCAAAAACAATGACTGAAAACAGGGACAAACTGATACAATATGTATCCCATTTTATTATTAATGTACTGGCTCAAACTGATCAGGATGTATGATATTCTGTAGAGGAGAGGGATGAAGGCACCCAATTTTAATTATCAAGCATCTTAAAATTAAGGATGGGGTTCCATTTGAATTTACCTAGACAAATGACCCTAATACTATATGAAGTTAAACAAAACATATATATTAAAAGGAATTTAAGGAGGTGTCATTTTTCAGATCGCATGGTGACTAAAGGGAATGCAATTCTAGTTGAAGTGATGGATTCAAGTAGTAGTAGTATATTTAAGTAAAACTCAAGATGATTGAGGAATAAGTTAATTAAGGATCAGATTGTGTCACCCTCAAGAACAGTGCTGCACTCCATCATTAGTTCCAACAGTTCCTAAAGGACTAGTTTAAGAGCAAGGTACTAATCAACATTAGTAAAGATAGCACAATAGGTTCTAAAAAATTAATCAATTTTGTGCTTGGGACCCCATCGCTTTTTGGGATCTCAGGATAGAATTTTTTCCACTGACAGTGCTTTCTCCTCCCCTCACAACTGTATATGACTTGTATGTTTTGGTTTCCCTTCTTGCCACACAAAAATTGTTTGTCAAAGTCTAAGAAAATATAGAATAGAATCAGCACAGTTGACTTCTAACCATTCCAGACATGTTAGGGCCATGGCTGGCTTCTCTTTCTAAACAACTATGTTAACTATACAAAATACTATTCAAGACTACAAATCTCAATCACATGAACAACAGTGAAAGAAAATATATTGTACACTGAAACAAAAGTTAAAACAACGTAATAGGAAACAGTTTTTTCATTTATTTCTTTCAAAAGGGATTTTTGTACTTTTTCTTCCCTTTCCTGGCTGTTAAGCAATACATGCCTAGTCCAACAAATGGGAAAATTGCTTACTAAACAATTAAAAACCTGTGTTGTCATCTTATATTTAGCTTGTAAGCACTCTGGGGCATGGACCGTCTGTCGGTTATGTCTGCATAGCTGCACAGCAAAATGGAGACCTGAACACTGACTGGGGCTCCCAGGGGCTATCACAATATAAAACTATATAAGCTATATATATATATATATACAGCTAAATATAAGATGACAACACATATATACACACACACACACAATATATATATATATATACACACACACACACACACATATATGTGAACTATATGGGTGTATACACACACACACACACACACTATAAACTCTATATATAAAGCTTATGCTCTAATAAATTTGTTAGTCTCAAGGTGCCACAAGTACTCCTGTTCTTCTATATATAATATATGTTTTTGTTAAAGATGATTACATGTAATTACATGTAATCATCTTTAACAAAAACATATTTTATTCAGAAGAGTAAAAATAGTCATTTGGGATGAAATTCATCCAAGTGTGGACCTTCCAATGAACACTCAAGACTAGACGAACACCTAAAATATTAATGAGTCACTGGAAAGAACAAAAAATGAAACAAACAACAAGCCAGAGTACTATCAGACTAGAATGACTACCTCATTACAGCAAGATTTGCAAAACTAATGCAGTCTCTTATTAAATAAAGAATCTGGAAGAATAAACTGGGGGTGTAACCTGGAAGACCAGGCACAGTAAAAACGGAAAGAGGAACAACTATGCAACCAACGTGGAACGCAGACTGAAATGGAAATATTTTCTATTGCAACATCCAAAATATTGCAGGGTGCACAAATTATAGAATGCTTCAAATCATCAGAAAGGACAAAATATTTTTATCAAAAAGTCCTGAGAAACTTGTACAGAACCCTGGGTGAAAGGAGAGATGATGGCAAAGATAGTTTCATGGGAGGTAATAATTGATGACTGAATCAGAAATGAACAATCATAACAAATGGCCACAAAATGATTAAAGCTCAGACACACTGTGAAACTCTGATGGGCTGGCTACCTCTACATAACTGATGCCTGAGGGTTCTGTGCAGCCAGGCCTGAAAAGAAAATTAGTGAAGTGAACTGGAGACAACATAGTCTTGCAGAGGGCCTCCAATAAGGTAGGGGCAGGGCTAAGGCATACATTGGAGCAGAGAGAAGACATACAGGAGGGTCATGTAAGATGGCAGTGCTCGTTCTTATAGCCTGTAAGGTTTTGGTGCAAATACTTTAGTGTGATGGGCTGGGTCACAGAAACCCCCTTGGGACTGTCACCTGATGTGCTGGGACTACCTCTGAGTCGGTTTTCCCTGCCAGCCTGGGACTTCAGAACCCTGCCTTGTTTGAGCCAGACACACTTGCCTGCTGCAAGCACAGATTCAGGTCTTAACCACGTCCCCCACAAGCTGCAGGCTTAACTGAAAACAGCTTAAGAAGTGCTCCTGTCTCCAACACTCAAATACCCAGCTCCCAATGGGGTCCAAATCCCCAATAAATCCATTTTACCCTGTATAAAGTTTATACAGGGTAAACTCATAAATTGTTTGCCCTCTATAACACTAATAGAGAGATACGCACCGCTGTTTGCCTTCCCCTCTTCCCCCCCTGGTATTAATGCATACTCTGGGTTAATTAATAAGTAAAAAGTGATTTTACTGAATACAAAAAGTAGGATTTAAGTGGTTCCAAGTAACAGACAGAACAAAGTGAATTACCAAGCAAAATAAAATAAAAATACGCAAGTCTAAGCCTAATACAGTAGGAAACAATGCAGGTAAATCTCACCCTCAGAGATGTTCCAATAAGCTTCTTTGACAGACTAGCCTCCTCCTAGCCTGGGCCCAGTCCTTTCCCCTGGTACAGTCCTTGTTCCAGCTCAGGTGTTAGCTAGGGGATGTCTCATGACTGCAGCCCCTTTGTACTGTTCCACCCCCTGATAGCGCTTTGGCACAAGGCGGGAATCCTTTGTCTCTTTCTGGGTCCCCACCCCTCCTTCTAAATGGAAAAGCACCAGGTTAAAGATGGATTCCAGTTCAGGTGACATGATCACATGTCACTGTAAGACTTCATTACCCACTTGCCAGCATACAGGTATACAGAAAGACTTACAAGTAAACAGAGCCATCTACACTCAGTTATCCTGGTTAATGGGAGCCATCAAGATTCCAAACCACCATAAATGGTCCACACTTTGCATAATTACAATAGGACTTTAGAGTTATATTTCATATTTCTAGTTTCAGATACAAGAACGATACATTCATACAAATAGGATGAATACATGCAGAAGAACATAATCTTTGCACAAAGATGTTACATGGCATATCTAGCATAAAACATATTCCAGTTGTGTCATATTTACACTCATAAGCATATTTCTATAAGGCATTTTGGAGTGCAACATCACACTTAGTTCCATGCAAAAGTCTAATCACTAATATTCTGCGATGAGGGAGTGAATTTCACTCTTTGGGCCTGATTCCCCATTGCCAGGTACTTTGTCTAGTCATTACCCTTTATACAGTGATCTAACAGTATTTTAAACCAACCTTGCATACGTGAAAGTTACTACAGAAGAAGCAGGGCAGTGGAGGATTCATAGATTCACAGGTAAGACCAGAAGGATTGTGATCATCTAATCTGATGACCTTCTGTATAACACATGTCTTAGGACATCCCTGAATTAATACCTATTTGAACTACAGCACATCTTTGAGTAACACATCCAATCTTCATTTAAAAATTGTCAGTGATGGAGAATCCATCACAATCCTTGGTAAATTGTTCCAGTGGTTAATTACATTCACTGTTAAACAACTGAGCCTTATTTCCAGTCTGAATTTGTCTACCTTCAGCTTCCCACCACTGGATCCTGTTATACCATATGCTAGATTGAAGAAATCATTTTTGTTCCCCGTGTAGGTATTTATAAACCGATCAGGCCCTTACTGCAGTATTTTTACTAGAAAACTATCTGAGGTGGAAAAATGCCACCTACTTTTGTGTAAAATTCAACCAATTGAGCAAAACAGCGATAGTGCTCTAATCCAGAAATACCTCTCCTTCACTCTCCTGCACGTACTTTAGAAACATTTTGGTGAAAATATTCCTGGTCCCACATGGTGGGGGTAAAGCATGTATAGGCCTCAATCCTGCACTGAAATCAATGGGGTTCCAGAGGGGTGCAGGGGTTCACTCTCACAGGCCAGATGCAAGATAAGGGACTTAGTAAACTAAAAACAAAACAAACAAAAAGTTGTACAACCCCAATGTCATGATCTATTCCATTTTCAGAACTCCTTTCACCATGACAACCAGGCTGTTTTCTAAATGCAATAACCTCACCAGTTATTTTACAATGCTTCACCAGGAACAATGTTTTTCCTCGCAGTACAAAAATGAGCAGGATAATCTATTTGTAACCAACATCACCACATTTTTTATCTGTTCAGTCTCATTGGAAAATCTCAGAATGGTAAACATGATTTTTAAAAAATACCTGACTCAGAAGAACATTTAACCTATCATTTAAATCAGCTTCTGTACCAGATGACTGGAGGATAGCTAATGTGACACCAATTTTTTAAAAGGGTTCCAGACGTGATCCTGGCAGTTACAAGCAAGTAGGCCTAACTTTAGTACCAGGCAAATTCATTGGACCTATAGTGAAGAACAGAATTGTCAAACACATAGATGAACACGATTTGCTGGGGAAGAGTCAACATGGCTTTTGTAAAGGGAAACCATGCCTCACAAATCTATTAGAATTCTTGGAGGAGGTCAACAAACGTGGACAAGGGTGAGCTAGTGGGATACAGTGTACCTGGACTTTCAGAAAATATTTGACAAGATCCCTCAGCAAAGGCTCATAAGCAAAGTAAGCAGTCATGAGATAAGATCCTCTCATGGATAACAGATAGGAAACAGAGTAGGATTAAATGGCCAATTTTCAAAAATGGACAGAGGGGTAAATAGTGGTGTCCCCCAGGGATCTGTACTAGGACCAGTGTTGCTCAACATAAGAACGGCCATACTGGGTCAGACCAAAGGTCCATGTAGCCCCGTATCCTGTCTTCCGACAGTGGCCAAGGCCAGATGCTTCAGAGGGAATGAAAAGAACAGGTAATCATCAAATTATCCATCCTCTGTCGCCTGTGACACTGCATTCCATATTCTTCATAGTTGTATGAGAACATGATGATGACATAATTATGACGCATTTTGTACAAGCTATGTCTTGTGAGATGTCTATGGAAAAGTTATGATGTGCTGAATATAATTATCCTATCCGTATGCATGTATCATTTTTGTATTTGAAGTTATGGATATTGATTATGTATCTGTATTTCAGAGGTAGTTACACCTGGGTGACACCAACTAGGCAAGATGCTTCCAGTCTAGACAGCTGGTTGTGAAGGGCCTATTCAAGGTAATGGGCAATTAGGGGAAACAATAGGCCTTAGGAGAAGCTTATCCCCCACCTGGTGAGCCTTCTCGGAAACGCTCCAGACAGCCTATGGATAATGGCTGCTATGACTCAGCAAGACATGCAAGGGCATGTGACCAGACCAAATGACACTGAACTCCATTTTGGTACCTGTATTTTTCCACAAGTTGGACTGGAAACTGAGCTTCAAACAAAGGATATTCGCCATATGGAAAAGCTATATCTGGTGGGGAGTGACATCATCTCTGGACCTCACTTCCCATTCAAGAAAACTCCTGGAAACACCTGAGGAACAAAGACTGAACTGGGGGAAATCCTGGGCCCAGGCTCAAGGGATTTCTAGCCTGTGTATGGAAACTTGGTGGACTGCATGTATCATCAGTCAGGGTGAGAAACTGCTAATTCAAATCCTATCCCTCTAGTATGTTAGACTTAGTTTGTATTTTTGTTCATTTGCTAGGTAATCTGCTTTGATCGGTTTGCTATCACTTGTAATCACTTAAAATCTATCTTTTTATAGTTAATAAACTTGTTTTATATTTTATCTAAACTAGTGTGCCTTTAAACGAAGTGTCTGGGGAAAATCTCAGTTTGGTTAACACAAGCTTCTGCATATCTTTCCCACACTGAGGGAGAGCAAACTATATTAATGAGCTTACTTTGCACAGGTCCCTGTCCAGTGTCAGACATTATAATTCTGGATTTATACTCCAGCAGGGGTGCAAGGCGAGGGGAGCTGGGAAATAGGCTGTCTGCCCTTGAGTGGCTTAGGTAAAGCATACAGGTAACTCAGTTGGGTGTGTGGTGCCACCTGCTGTTGTATTGGGTGATAACAGGGCCTGGTGAGGCTGGCTGTAAATCTCCAACAAAACAGCGTGAGATAAGCCTGCCCAGGTCGGGGTTCAGAGCCCATAGCTCCCAGACTGCATCCTGGGAGGAGACAACCCGTCACATCACCCATTCCCAGCTCTTGGCAAACAGAGGCTAGGAAAACCATCCCTCACATTCATAAACGAGCTGAAAAAAGGGATAAACAGTGAGGTGACAAAACTGGCAGAAGATACAAAACGACTCAAGGTAGTTAAGTTCAAAGCAGACTGCGAAGAGTTACAAAAAGCTCTCTCAAAAGAGAGTGACTTGGCAACAAAATGGCAGATGAAATTCACGGTTGATAAATGCAAAGTAATGCACATTGGAAAACATAATCCCAACTATACATACAAAATAATGGCGTCTAAATTAGCTGTTACCACTCATGAAATATCTTGGAGTCATTGTGGATAGTTCTCTGAAAACATCCACTCAATGTGCAGAAGCAGTCCAAAAAACTAAGAGAATGTTAGGAACCATTAGGAAATGGATAGGTAAGACAGAAAATATCTTAATAACGCTATATAAAGTCATGTACACCCATATCTTGAATACTGTGTAGAGTTCTGATCACCCTACCTCAAAAAAGATATATTAGAATTGTAAAAGGCATAGAGAAGGGCAACAAAAATGATTAAGGGTATCGAACAGCTTCCATATGAGAGATTAAAAAGACTGGGACTTTTCATCTTGGAAAAAAGGGACAACTGGGGGGGGGTGGGGAATGATAGAGGTTTATAAAATCATGAATGGTGTGGAGAAAGTGAATAAACAAGTGTTATTTACTTCTTCACATAACACAAGAATAAGGGGTCATCCAATGAAATTAGTAGGCAGCAGGTTTATAGATTCATAGATTCAAAGGACTGGAAGGGACCTCGAGAGATCATCGAGTCCAGTCCCCTGCCCGCATGGCAGGACCAAATACTGTCTAGACCATCCCTGATAGACATTTATCTATTTATGTTAAAACTAACATAAGGAAGTACTTCTTCACACAACGCACACTCAACCTGTGGAACTCGTTGCCAGGGGATGTTGTGAAGGCCAAAACTATAATAGGGGTTTAAAAAAGAATTAGCTAAGTTCGTGGAGGATAAGTCCATCGATGCAACCCCATACTCTGGGTGTCCCTAGCCTCTGACTGCCCAAAGCTGGGAGTGGACATGAGTGGATGGATCACTCAATGACTGCCTGTTCTGTTCATTCCCTCTGAAGAACCTGGCATTGGCCACTGTCAGAAGACAGGATACTGGGCTAGATGGACCACTGGTCTGACCCAGCATGGTTGTTCTTATGTTAATACAATCATTAACCCTTATCCATTGGAAGCCCTAATGTGTTTCCACAAAGCCTGTGTTTGGGATTGGCTTAGATCTGAAACGTGGAATTTAGACACTTGGAAATATATGCATATACAGATTTCTGATCGCCTCTATAGTGCAATTATTATTTCAGCTTTCCGGTAGGTGAATACCGGAGCATTGTGAAATATTGCTTACACACTGAGAGGCAGCTGGTACAGAAGAATGAGAAGAGAGTTGATAATCAGAAGCCCAGATTTCTGACCCCTTTTCCTGAGGCTTGGAGCAAATCACTTCAACTATACCTGTTTCCCCCATGCAAAGGAAAGGTGAATGCAGACTTTGCATTCAATGGCCATTAGGATTATTTTACACTATTGCATTAAGCTAAGAAATATTACACAATAAACGTAATAAACAATATTAAAGTTGAGTAAGAAATCTTCATCTGTTCTGAAACTGGTTATTTCATTATCTCATATCCCCAAAGAGGTTTGACATTTGACTTTACAAACAAAAAAGGAAAGGGAATAGACAGAAACATTGATGGGCTTTGCGGCCGTAGTGAAGAATAGCTATGAACAACTGCCCCTACTGATACTCGTGATTTTTATCATATGAAAGAACAGCCTTAATACAAAGAAATCCTGTGTGTATTTATGGATTCCATTACCCCTGTTGCAAGGGCTTGGAATGAACACTCTTTCACATTTACACTGCTAGCACATACCTAAGTAACTTACCTCTCAGCACGCAGGACACCACTGTAATAGGGATGATCCCAAGGCATCAATTTCTGAAACATAAGATTTCAACTTGCAATTACCTCAGTGAAAACCAAGTGAATCAAAGACAAAGATCTCACTTTCTTTACATAACTCAGTATGTTTATCACTTCTATAGTCACAGCACTCTAAAAAGCATCTGACTCCAAATTCATAAACCTTAAACTAGGGATTATGAGCCAGTTTTTCAAAAGCGGACATGTAAAGAAAACCTATTCACATGCAAAATCAGGGTTTGAGTGTGGAAGGATCAGGCATGATACCAGGAAAATTGGGAATGCACAGTTCTGAAAAAATAAAGGGCCATATTTTAAAATTTGAAAACATGTTTAACATGCTCAAAACCAACCATTACATTTTCCACCTTAGTTTTTGGTTCTCTCATAAATCATTCTGTTAAAACCAATAGCTGACGGTTGGTTTTAATACGAGAAACCGCTATTTAAAACCAAAACGATCTGAACCCAAAAAAGCAAGTATCTATCAACATGCAATTCATATTACAATTGTAAAGACTGAAATTATTTTCCCCATCTGATGTCTGGCTAGTTCATATTATATAAAATCAAAAGAAAATAAATGCACAATATAACTTACTGAATTTTGGGGATTTAGTTTCATCTTCATTCCTTCCATCATTTCAAAATCTTTTAGAGTTCTGTAAAAAAAGAATTTTACCCTTAAAGTTTTAATTAAAGGGTATTTTAGCCAGTATAATACAGTATAATGGCAACTGACGTTTTATTGTCTGTATTATATAGGGTGACCAGAGAGCAAATGTGAAAAATTGGGATGGGGGTGGGGTAATAGAAGCCTATATAAGAAAAAGACACAAAAATCGGGACTGTCCCTATAAAATCGGGACATCTGGTCACCCTAGTAATGTACAGTATAAATGAATACTCTACTATTACCAAGTGCCTATGATGCATCAGAGTTGGGCTGTGATCTGAAGAACCACAGGCAGCTCATCACAGTGGAGCTACTCTCCACTCTGCTCCGCCCACTCCAGGTATTCTCAGGTCCTACTTGTCCCTCTCATTCTCTCCCAAACAATCCTGCTGTCCCATCTCCCCGCAACCTCCATATTCATGCTCAGCCACCATTCCATGCCGTATGATGATGATGCTTTTTGCACTGGAGGAACCATAGGGGATGGGGTAGGATGAGCAGCTTTGTGTGGGGAAAATCAGGGGTGATAATGGATGTAGGGCATATGGAGGGGAAGCCCACTGCTTTAGTGCTTGATTGGGGGTCCCTGTGAGGCTACCTGGGCTCCCTAGAATTTTTTTTTCAATCTAATGCACTCTGTAATCTCCTTTTAAAGTAGGAGTCACACCAGAACTGTGGACTACACTCAAAAATATCTGGAGAAGGACTTATTTCCTACTTCTATTTCCCACCACAAGTGGAAGTATGATAATATAGACATTTGTTAATCTTTACATCATGCTGTTTAATTCAACATAAGAAAGTTAATATTTTAATCAAGATCTGAGGGAAATTAATATTTCAGTAATAACCTTAGAGGAATTTTTAAATGCTCAGATTATTGGTAACTGGAGTCTTGTCTTGCATCAAAAGACCTATGCTCTTGAAATTAAAATGGGATTTTTTAAATAAGTAAATGAAAAATAGACTCACCGTTGAAACAATCGGTCAGAAAGTGTTTCAAGAAATTGCATTACCTTCTCTAGAAATATGAAATGAAAGGAAATTACTAAACAAAATGATGATGTCATTTAAATATATTAGTTCACATCAAGAAGCAAACAATATTTCCTTCCTAGAGCAAGCCTGGTTTTAACTTATCTAGTGAAATGATGACACACAGATCAGAAACTGTACGTGTATATGAAGGCAGCATATAAAAAAATCAGATGTGATAACCATGGCTTTTAGTTACCTAAGCCATGAACATGGAGTAGTGAATTGTGTAGATTACAGTGACTGTTCAAATTAATATTCTCTCTTATTGAAAAATATAAATATTTCAGATGACACCATAAGACTCTCCAGTGCAACAACTGTGTTGTATTAACAGCTGACAAGTTAAACTACCAACATTCATCCTCATGCCTGACACAAGTCACATCTTATCATTTCTGAACATAAATGTACTTTACCTGGAGTTCTGGCCATTGTTCCCTGAAGAGCCCTGTGAGCAAAGGTGTTATAGCCAACTAACTGTGCCAGATGGTTTCTGCTGGTAAGCAGTTCCTCTAAGCAGCGCAGTTGCTCAGCATTTGGGTAAAGAAAAATCTTATAAGCAGCTTCTCGTACCTAACAGCAGAAGAAAAGAAATGGTCTCATAATAGCATAATTCACAAAGAAACAATTCAATTCCTCCCAAACCAATGAAAGGCCAGGTATCACAGCCACAATGCTTTCAGATTAAGCAACCCTTTATATAAAGTCTATCAAAAAAGAACAACAATGATATCCTCCTGTTACCCATTAGAAAAAGGGATAAGGACAGCCTGCCTGCTTTCCCTCTTAATAGTTGTGTTCTTCTTACAACCCTTGACAAGCTCATCCAATAACATCAGGTGTATGTACCAACTGGTGGAACACAAAACAATATTTCACCATATGTAGATTTTATTTATGGAGGAGGACACTATTTAAACAAGCCCTGTTCCACCGACCATATTATCCTCCGCATTTTTAAGTGTCTGATGCAAAATTAGTATGAGAAAAAGCAAAAAATAACCCTAAACTTCAATTTGGATGCCAACATTGCTGAATAACAACTAAATGAAATCATCATTATTAAAATACTTGGGTGTGAATTTTTCTCATTAAACTGACAAGTTACATACTGAATTCTACACCTGTACTAGAAAAATACAAAAAGAACTTGAAGAATAGAACTTATTTGTATCCCAGAAGGATAAAATTAACATGTTTAAAAACCATTTTCTGCCTTTTCAGCAATTACTTAACTACATAAACTGAAGATTCTAAAGTGTTGTGACAGTTTCTTTCCTGAAACTCAAGTTTGGACCCACACCCAGAAAAATGGGAGCCATTCCAGGCAGGTTTTAAAGTGGAAATTTAAATTTGGAAATTGCCTTCCAATTTATAAGCAACCTGAATGGCCATCTTATAAAGATGCTATCAGGGAAATTCAGTAAAGAATGGGCGTAAGATTTTGAGTGTTTAAAAACAGTCTTGGTAACGTGGGTTCAGCTATTCTCCTTAGTTTACCCTGATGAATATTAACAGCTGTACGTGAAACAGTCTGAAAAGGTATTATTAATGCTTTTGCTCTAACTGAATTCTTTTGAGAAAAGTATCCATAGAGAGCACTAAAAATCTTAACCCTCAGTTCCTATGTTCTATTTTTAGCTGTTTGCACGCTTGTGTCATCTAGTGTCAAAATCACTGAGATGCACCTTTGTATTATAGGATGTGCTATAGAGAACTTAGACAATACATACCAGATCATCAGAACAGTCTGCATGCAGGCCGGTGATTTGTATGTAATTGCCTTCAACTGCAAAGTTATAGCGAATGTGTTCTGGTAAAATTTGCTTGTCAATCTTGTTGGGCAGGTGAGCTCCAATAAGAAATTGATTACATAAATCCAATATTTTGACGTTGAGGTCCACTGCTCTTTTACGCTGTAATTAGGAAAAATAAAGCAAAAGATACACATTCACTTAAAATACAGTACAAGTAGCTCTCAGTTTTCCACAGTATTAAGATATGTTTGCACAACTAAATCAAATCATGATCTATTCCCAGCAAATACTTACTTTGGATCAGGCCTATGACGTTAAAGAAATCCTAATTTAGGGCTGAGCCTGTGCAACTGAAGTCAATGGGAGCCATACCACTGTCTTCAGTGAGAACGAAATCAGGCATACATATATGCATTATACATGCTTGTCTTTCAGAAGAAAAAAAATTCTCTCTCACATTTCTGCCATGGTAACAATGCACGAAAAATCAAAACAAGTTCATAAAAAACAGAACTTGGGAATGTTTTACACTACTTTTTCTTAACAATTGGTAAATACTTCTAAAATGCTGGTATATTCCAATTATTTTGTAAATAAGTGAAGGGAAAGAGATTTTCAGTAATGGAGGAAATCAAGGAGACATCAGCTAGAGAAGCAGGTCCCACTGGTAGCTTGTGTGAAGCTAACTAATCACCACAATCAATGACTCTCCTATTATTATGTAGATTGTGGCACTGCCCAAAGACCACAATGTGATAGGTGCTGTACAAACATATAGGAAGACAGCCCCTGCCCTGTTACAATCTAAGGCCTCGATCCTGCAAACACTTATTAATGCACTTAACTTTACTACTGAGAATAGTCCCATTGATGTCAATGGGACTGCTCACTTAGACACATGCTTAACTTTATTAATGTGTCTGTAGGATCTGGGCCTAAATAGACAAAACAGACAAAGCCTGGGGGAAGGAATATAGCATAGTGGTAAAGTGACCACAATGACCACAGAAACATGTCTTGGAACTCCCATATCCTCTTCTTCAAAAGCATATTTGTTTTATTTATGTTCCAAACGCTTAGGGTTTCTTGAGGGGGCAAATAAGTTGATGTGGGGAGAGGAAAGGACTGTTGGGAGTCTGACAGAGGGAAGAAAATTGAGGGGGGAAATAAGTAGAAGGGGGAAAGGACAGTTAGCAGGAGGAATGAAAAGGAGAAATAAGCACAATGTGTAGAAATGTGAGAGAGACTGGACCGTTGAAGAGTTGTAGTGATACAAAGGGGAAAAATGAAGTGTGACTAACAACCAGTGGCAACACAACAAGAGAGAAATAAAAGTCAGAGTCCAAGTTTCAGAGCTGAGTGAATGATGATGGCAGGAGGTTCTGAAAGATCATTCCAGTTGCTGCTGTATCCATGTGAATGGAGGAAAAGACTGATAAGCCCATTGTCCTGGGTGTCTTTCTAGGTCCAGGAGCAGAGAGGCTGGAAGGCCCTGAATTCCCCTTGCATTCCTGCCTGTAGCTGGTTCTGACTGCTTTAGGGAAGGAGCCCTGATAGTCCTGGCATTTTCATAGCTTGCCCCCATGCAAGCTGCTCCTAGTTGCTAACACTGTTCCCCATGTGGAGGATGAAGGGCAAGTTGCTGGGCTAGGTGGCCCAGGCAGACACCTCTGAGTTCACTGAAGGATCCAGAGAACTCAACGTTACTGACTTTATCCCCTTGTTTTCTGCTGTTACATCACATTATAGATACCTAGGCTACATTAAATATTTCCCCCTAGTATTACTTTTCCATTAGGTAAGTTCTGTAGCTGCCAAAGGGATGCTACATGATGTGAATAAGAGGGAAGATGTCCACAAGATGGTCTCTCTATCAAGATACGGACCACACTGGGAAAATATTTGAAAACCCATAGCCTGAAATTTATAATACAGCCTAATACAAAAGGGATCACAATAGTCACTTCCACCTCTTATCTGCCCAGACCATAAGAAAATTAAATATATAATATGGTCTGGCCTAATTTATTCTAAATCCTGATGTGAACAACAGGGGACTTTTGGAAATACTAACCATAGTTTAAAGTAATGAACAAGGCAAGAGGTGATAAAAAGAATATTATCTGTAATTCTTGTTCTCAGAAGGCATGCAGATGTAATAGATCCATGCTGGGGCCTATGAATATGACTTCCTCCAACAGTCTGTTTCTTTGTCAAGTAAAAAAGCAAATTTATCCCAACTCTGTAGGGATCTATTATAAGTTACATCCTGTAACTGGTGTTCTCAGAAGGCACTTTTGTTAACTCCAAAATAAATGGATTATAAAAGATCCCCACTCCTGGAGAATAAAAAAAACCCAGGGATGTCTATGAAAAGCTCAACTACACAAGACGCAATAAGATATTACAAAAGACAAACATTCAACATACATGTTTCAAAAGGGATGAAAAAATGCCACTGCCACAACAGCAATAAATGTTTATAGTTCATTCTGAACAGATAAATATACTATATATGAAAAAACCCAAAGAGAAACCAACCTCTAGAGACATTCTGAAGAAAACATTCATGATACCTAGGAGGACAGGAGAGCTGAGGTATTCTCAATCTTAAATTCTTTAACACAAAGAGATTCAAACCTAAATTTGTGCCAGGAAGCTGAATCCAAGCAATAATGCTCTGTAGACATGCAGAGAAAGCAGCATGTGGCATTCCAGGAAATCTTAGGAAGAGGTCAGAAATTCACTATGGATGGCAACATACCTCTAACCAAGTGCACCTTAATATGAACTCAAAATCGCAGGACTTGCAAGGAACAGTAACTATGGTCAGACAATCACATAAAAAATAGCTAAGAGCCTGTCACAAGTGGGGATTCAATTTTTTTAAAATACCAATTTTGTTTTTCTGCATGTCAGTTAATATTTCTATATCACAGTAGCCATATTTTAAATGTTTGCATGCCTTCCTGTTGTACTTTTCCACCTCACTGCAGATTTAAGAGGTGTTAATCTCAGTACACAGTAACTGTAAGAAAATTATTCTGGAAGGGCTTTCCAGTTTGCAAGCTGCTACCAAAACAATGCATTTCGGTGTTTTCGCTGCAAGTCGGCCACCTGAATTTAGTAAAAAAAGAGTCTTTGTGTGAACCTCGACTGCTAGAAACTCAAAAATTATAGGAGATTTCCCCATGCAGAGATATGTCATGAGTACCAGGAACATTTATGGACACCCAGCCCAAGCTCTCCAATATATTACTAGCTCAGATCTGCTAGCTCTGGCAAATCCATCTTGGACTCTTGCAGGGGAGAGAGACACACTGACACACAACTTAGAGGCTCTAGAGTCACTAAAAATCTTAGGTTGTGGCACAGACATGTGGTTTGATTCCTTCTGGAAGTGCTGTATTTGAGTAGCCGGTTAGCCAGATAACGGGATGCATGTTTTTCCCACCCTGTGTAGCTACATTGTTGAAACAACTAGCCATTTCACAAAAATTGTACTGTGCAGATACAAACCCAAATGGCAGATCTAAGAGGCCAGAGGCCCCGCTTGTACAGGACTGAGTAACAAGGCAGTCTGGAGAGTGAAGGCTGAACTAGATTCTGGGAAGTTGTACAGGACACTACAAATCCAGCCACCTGATAGTTAATGACAAATAGTTTTTTGAGAAGGCTGAGCTCCACTGACTTCCAGAGCATTCAGGGGCGCAATTCAGCACAGAATTTCATTACATATGCCCTGCATTTTGCTATCTGCTTTTAAAAGTCAGGCAAGCATCTATTCACATATCACAGACAAAAAAAAATTACCTTTTCTTCATCCAAATGAATACCACTGATCTCGAAATCGAACATAAAAAGTTCCGCCACTTGCCTAAAAATACAGTAAACCCTGTTAAAGACTACCTCATTTCACAGCAGTCGGATTTTAGTGTGCTACATTTTACTGACTATATTTTGATTTAAGATATAAAAAATTATATAATAAGTAATTATTTTCTAACTATTTTTTTCTGTGCACATACACTTTCAGTAGGTTTATTCCTTTGTTTATTCAGAGAAACTGGATGTTTTTCCTTGTAGACATTTTGGTGATTTGCACTGAAAAATGTCTTTTAACAAGCGTATTACATTAATTTGGGTAAACTATAAAACATCAATTTAATTTAACTTATTTCATTTATTTTGACTGATGAGAGAAAAAGCCCTTAAGCCTAGAACATTTGATTGTTTGGGGGGGAAAAAGTAGGATAGTTATCCTTACTGTGTGAGAGAAAAAATAATATGTCAGGCAGAAATGAATAAGCAGCAGTAAAAATGGTGCTTTATAACAACAATAAAGTGAATGTAAAAAATGCTGACGTTAATTTGACCCTACAGACTGAAAGCATGCACGACTGTCATTAATAAAAATGCTTGATTTTATTGAAACCCCAATAATAAGAAAACCAAACAGAAAGCTAACCATACATAGGCATATTTTTCCAGTGTGATCCAGATACAATTTACATTTAAAAAATTAAGTTATGTCAGAGGCTTCTAGATGAATGGACATGCACTCATTTTAATTTATACGACTCTAAATACATTCCACTCCCTATTTTCCTTCTTAAATTTATACTTTATTACTGTTTATATTGTTAGATGTATATCATAGCAGAATAATGCAATTTGGTTGAGTTGATTTTGTTATGGGAAACTTAACTTTTGCATTTCCTCCTTTTCTAAAGATTTAAACTGGGCAACCTTAACATAACTTTTAGCTACATACACACACACACACACACATATTATGTGTACTCCAACATAGCCTATTCATAATAATAACTGAACTTCCTGACTACTGTACAGTTAAATTCTCAGTGGTTAATAAAGTTGCATAAAAATGTAGTCTCAGATTTTCTGGCCCATTGTGTTTTACAGTTCTTTTACAAAAGGGTGCTGAACTGTCCATCAATTTAACGATACAGAAATATTTCCAAGCATTTGGGGGAATAATTTATAGCGTATTAACTTCTAAAATGTTAAACATTAACAAGTACCTAGTTTCTGGATCTAGGGAATCCATAACCTCTTTATCAGCCAGCAACTGTTTCAAACTTTGGCACAGCTCGATATTTGTATTTAACCTAAAGAGATAAAGATGAAAGCAACCAAGTATCAGAAATAGTTACTGGCATTACTAGTTCAAAGGCAGAGCTTAATATTTTCTGATATACACTATTAGAAATCAAGGGTGAAGTTTTCAAAATGTTTTCAAATTGTAACTGTGCTCAGAAACTACTGTACAATATAAGGATACAAGTTATACATTCTAGCATTTATGACTATGCAGGTGGGTACTTATTTTCAACAGGCAAATATTTTTGCATGACATATTGAGGCAAGTAGGACAAAGTCTAAGGATAGTGTTTATTTTAAGCATTAAATAGAAAAATGTTGTTTCTGACAGAGAGCATAATCTATGCAGCCGTTCTCAAACTGTGGATCAGGACCCCAAAGTGGGTTGCAACCCCATTTTAATGGGGTTGTCAGGGCTGGCTTAGACTTGCTAGGGTCCAGGGCCAAAGCCCAACCACCCAGGACTGAAGCCCAAGCCTCAGGGCTTTAGCCCTGGGCAGCGGGGCTCAGGTTATAGGCCTCCTGTCTGGGGCTGAAGCTCGAGTGGGCTCAGGCTTCAGTCCCCCCTCCTGTAGTAATTTTTGTTGTCAGAAGGGGGTTGCAATGCAATGAGGTTTGAGAACCCCTGATCTACAGTTTAGAATACAGGACTGGGAGTCAGAAGGCCTATGTCACTATGTGCAACTCATTAAACCAGTCTGTGCCCCAGTTTCTCCATCTATAAAATGGACATAATACTTACCGTATCTACCTCTCAGAAATGCTACAAGGATTAATAACTTAATATCGGTGAAGCCAAGTTGAGGCCCTGTGTGATGCTGGCAGACCAGGCGCCAGCTCATGCCAAGACCATAAGGCCTCACTGAACACTGATAAATGTATAGCTGGAAACCAGACTGGCTTACCTGTTTGTTAGCATTATTAAAATAGTTATTAGAATTATAAGAATGTGTTTATGGAATGTTTGTAGAATGCCGCATGTATTAATCCTGCTTATATCTGTAACCCATGTTATAAGGTAATGTTTAAACGTGTGCTCTGTGACTATAAGAATGTTTGCTAAGACTGTAACTCCCCCCGCCCCCGCCCCCCCCCACACACACACACACACAGAGTCAGGGGAGAAGCATTACCAAATTGGAAATACTAGTTTACTACAAGAGGTGTAATCTTCTCCCCGACAAAAGACGGTCTTCAGGCATCAGACAAGCCATTGTGGACAAAAGACTTTGTTGATAGCTTCCCCCACACCCCTGAAAAGGGTACATGCACAATCCCATGTCCCATCACAGCTTGAATGCTGGAGAAAGGGAATAAAAATTCCTGCTAAGGAGCAACTGATATAATTATGCTGTCTGGACTCTGAGGAGCAAAGATTCCTAAACATAAGCAAGAGATCCCCAAGCTGTTTGGCTCTGGCTAGCCCTAAAAGACATAAAAGCTTATTTATTATAGAAGCTTCTATTACCTTTTGAACTTAAGATTGTACCTCATTTGTATGTGTATGTTTACCTGCTTTAACCTTGTAAATAACTCCATTTCTTTTTCCTAGTTAATAAACCTTTAGTTAGCTTGTTACACAATTGGTTAAAAGCGTTCTCTTTGGTTTGAGATCGGAGTACAACTGACATGGGGTAAGTGACAGGTCCTCTGGCACTGGGAGTATTCTGCATATTGTTGTGATTTTTGGTATAAGGGACCATCTGTCACAGAGGAAGGTTTGCCTGGGTGGCAAGATAGATCGGAGTACTCAAGGGGACTGTCTGTGGCTTCCTATTAAGGCTGTTATAGTGCCTGTGCAGTTCACACTTGTTACTTGGTTGATGAAATCCAAGTATAAAACACACAACCAGTTTGAGATTCATGCCCTGTTTCTTGACAGTCTGTCCTGAAGTTGGCACTCACAATTGTGAGCCACTTCAGACAACATGACACCTTGTGTGAAAGGAACTATATAAATGCAAAGACTTACTACAGTTACAAAACAGAAGCTAGTTATCCAGGGATGCTATTTGACATAGAAAGAAACATACAACGTAAATACGATAGCTGCCTCCAAACTTTCATACTAGTTAAGAAGTTTCTGAGATTCAGGTTAATTTGTGCTTTCCTCTTCTCTAAAAGTTTACTTCAATCCAAACTGACATTTAAAAACAGACAGTCCGCAGCAAGGTCAGCCTTACTGAGCAACCCCCCTCTTTAGGTCCTGAAAAATTCACTTGAAGGTGGGAAGATTTCCCAAACAAGTGCACATGCTCAAGCCATCAGTTTCTATTGAATTTAATCTTACAATTATTATTTTTCTAGCCTTGATGGTGTGAAGCCTATCTAATATACACACTGATGCAATGTTATCCTCCTTAGACTGCAGAAAGCTCCACTGCCTCTGCCGGCCATAGCTTTGTTAGACACTAGCAGAGAAAACTTATGACGACTCTGGTCAGTTTTTCTACTGCTATTTGGAACTCTGTAAGCAGCAGTGGAGCTCTTAAGAATCATGTCAATTTCATACTGCTACTTGGTAAAGCATTCACATAGGAGGACCACCCAAAAAAATGGAGGCTGGGCTTGAAACAGGGAGCCCCCAAATAGGAACACATCCCAGGGATACCACTCCTACAGAAACCTCAACACCCACCTCCTTCCTAGCATCCAGGAACAGCAGTGGACTGGACTTAATTCACCCAAAAACCCCCACCCAGAGCTAATTTACTCACCAAAAAATGTAATTTGGGGTCAACCAAAACTATTCACAAATTTGTGGTGAGTTTGCCAAATGGTTTTAAGCTAACAAAATAATCTAAACGTTTTAGTAATGTCAAAATAAAAAACTTTTCATTTCAACCTCAAAGTTTTTGTTTAAATTTTCAGGAGGCATTTTTGACAAAAGAAAAGGAAAGGAGGAAAAATGGCTATAGGAGATGGTGGAGCTGGTACCTGTCATGCAAGCTTTAGCCCCGTGGTTAGGACACTCACCTGGAATGTGGGAGGTCCAAATACAACATCTGCTTTGATGACTATTTATGAAAAGTGGAACAGCTTCAACAGCTCATAGCGATAGGGCACACTGCTGCAATGGGGGAAACCTACGTTCAAAGTCCTTCTCTCCACATCAGGCAGAGGGAGGAATTGAACCTGGGTCTACCACTAGGCTAAAGTTCATGAGAGAGAGGTACCACCATCTCTTCCTCCCCTCACTGCTGTTTTGTGAATCTAGTCCTCCTTTCCTTTGCTTTAGTCAAAATGCCTGAAGACCTAACCTAAATTTTTCAGGCCAAACTGAAATGTTTCATTTTGACTTTAAATTTCCTCAACTTTTTGATTCGCCAGAAATTTTCAAAAAATGTTTTTTGTTCTACCTGAAACAAAATTATTTTCCTTAACTGCCAGTGATCTGAAACATCCATTATTCACTCAGCTTGACTGGACTTCTTACCAAGATATTGCCTGTACAAGTTGCTGGTAGAAATGACTTTCCTTCATCTTTTATAACTACTCTGGCAAGTAGGGAGTAATATGGCTAGTTTGGAAGCTCTCTGTAAAATGTAGACAAGGTTGTCCGGGCTTAAAAATTTTTACCACTCTGATATCAAATTATATATACCCATCTGCCTTCATCATAATGCAAGCAACTCTTTAAACTGATTCCCACTATACTCAAAATCTGATTCAAATACTAATCTAAGAACATATATTTTATCAAATGAGATTTTTTTTTTAAGAAGTGATGTTTCAGCCAGAATGGACTTTCTCAAGGTTAGTAAATTAGACAGCACAGCACTTCAATATTGATATCTGACCGGATACAGCTTCAAATTGTAAGTCTATATTCTGAACCTCAATGGAAGATTTTCTTCCCTTTTTTCACATTCCCTCTTACACAATCAGAATCCAAGTGGTCAGTATGCCAGACAAAGAGGTGTTGTGTGCCTTTAGATTTGCCATCCCTAAATTATACAGACTTCAGAGCCAAAAAATTAACTGCCAGAAACTTCAGAAAATTTAGTTCCAACGCTTTGATGAGTTCCAGTGGCACAGACCTTCACAGTGAATTAGGCAATGAAATAGTGTTCAAGATGCAACCTGAAACTAAAACAGAATGACCTTACACCAGACAGTGTAAGGATGAATCTTTAAATAACATTTTAAAAGAAGTTGCTCTCTGTTCCACACATAAAAACCTCCAGATACATGACAACAATAAGAAAAAAGTTAACTGTTGGATAATGCAGAATCTTTCAGACATGAAAGCCAACATTACAGCAACATAATGAACAAAACATACTTTTCTACCATGGTACCAATGTTTCTGCAGGTTTCTTCAGCAGCCTCTCTGAATGCAAAGTCAGGATGGGCAATTTTCACAAAGTCGGCCTGATATAGTAGAAAAAAAAGAGAAGGGGTAGTGATGGGAAAAGACTGTCGATAATTTGAAACCTTACATGCAAGTTAGTTTTTAGAGAAGAGTTGGAATTTACATGGCACAGAATTGTAAACATGTTTAAACTTCTTAAATAAATAGTTTTTTAAAAAAGTTGGCAATTCCACTCAGCTTAACACATACATATTTCCACTGTTACATGCAATCTCTTTTTACTGCGCACTTCCACATAAATTTGTCTTCTCAGAACCAGCATCTGTTAAGAATGTGTCAACAGTTATTAATTGCTATAGTATAAATTTCACTCCAAAGAAAATATTTTCACTTAGAGTTTTTTTATTATTATTTTCAGTTAGGTATGTACCTTAGAAAAAGGTTCTTTCCCTTGCAAGAAACACTCATAAAAAAACAGTGCCTTTGAATCTTACTGCTTAGAAAACTTTCTATTTCTTACTAAACTCAATTCCAGAAAAATAAACATGCTTTTTGTATTGTTTTTCAAAATTTAGTATAGACCATCTACTCCTACTACTCCTAAGAAACATGTTTTAAGAAATATCTTAAATATTGCAGCTATAAATATTACACACTTGCCTGAAAAAGGGTTTTCTGTACTTAGTTTATAACTTTACGCTACAGTTTTAATCTTTCATCAAAATTTGATGAAAACCCATGAGAGACTACATCTTTCCAAAGGTCTCTCCACCATTTGTAGAGAAACAGACAAATGCCAGCATACTACTGGAAAAAGTGTCACATAAGATTAAAGGATCAACAGAAACTTTCAGTAAAATAGGGAATCCTGCCTTGAACAATGTGATAGATTTCCTCCATGCTCACTAAAGCCTCAATCCTGCAAACACCCAAATGTTTAACTTCACTCACATGAAAAGTCCCACCGAAATCAATGGCATAGCTCATATGAGTACATTTAAGCATGTGTGTCTTTGTAAGACCAGGGCTCAAAGACCCCAGGTTGCAAATTGTTATCCACACAAATAGTACTTCTGCAGCCAACAGGACTACCACATAAATAAGAACTACACACTAGGATTTACAGGATTTGGCTTACACTGGTGAATTCCCTGCTGACCCATGCCCAGCTCAGTGGTGACGTGAGGACACAAACCTAACAGTGCCAGCAATGATACGTTTTACTTCTCTTACCATGTATGATCTTGTGGCCTGCTTTTTGTCCCAATTATTTTTAAAATGGAAAAAATAAGCCTAAGTAGTTTCAATCTTTCAAATGTACTAACATTTTTCAGATACTGCAAGAGACACTTATCTTGGTTTTAGGCTAAGCTGTTTTCATATGATTATTCTAAATATTTACCATACTGCATTGCTTTTCATGGTAAATGTCATCACACTCAGATTTTTAAATATTTTTATATACACAAGAATAAACTAGTTTGCATAAGGCAATGAACTGCAGACTGCTATACTTACAACTTTTGAAAAATTTATTTTATTCTGTTAAAGGTTATATTAGGATTTATTTAAAATATATGAAACTCCTTTCAAACGAAAAACTGAAACTGAATGTGGTTTACTGTGTAATACAGCATACATTTATAATCGTTCTGAAAACACATAATTTTTTCTTTAAGTGTTTGGAGTCATTTTATGGGTTGAATTTTCCAAAGGCACTCCAACTTCATCTCCTAATTTGCTCGCCTAAAATATGCATCTATATTTTGTGCACTTTTTCCTAGGGCTGTCAAGAGATTAAAAAAATTAATTGTGATTAATCGCACTCTTAAACAATAAAAGAATACCATTTATATAAATATTTTGGATGTTTTTCACATTTTCAAATATATTGATTTCAATTACAACACACAATACAAAGTGTACAGTGCTCACTTTATATTTGTTTTTATTATAAATATTTGCACTGTAAAAATAAAATAGTATTTTTCAATTCACCTCATACAAGTACTGTAATGCAATCTCTTTATCATGAAAGTTGAACTTACAAATGTAGAATTATGTACAAAAATAACTGCATTCAAAAATAAAACAATGTAAGACTTTAGAGACTGCAAGTCCATTCAGTCCTACTTCTTGTTCAGCCAACCGCTCAGACAAACAAGTTTGCTTACAGTTGCAGGAGAAAATGCTTCCTGCTTCTTGTTTACAGTGTCACCTGAAACTGAGAACAGGCATTTACATGCCACTCTAGCAGCCGGTGTTGCAAGGTATTTATGTGCCAGATGCGTTCAAAAAAGAACTAGATAAATTCATGGAGGATAGGTCCACCAATGGCGATTAGCCAGGTTGGGCAGGGATGGTGTCCGTAGCCTCTGTTTGCCAGAAGCTGGGAATGGGCGACAGGGGATGGATCATTTGATGATTACCTGTCCTGTTCATTCCCTATGGGGCACCTGGGATTGGCCACTGTCGAAAGACAGGATACCGGGCTAGATGGACCTTTGGTCTGACTCAGTATGGACATTCTTATGTTAAAGAGTCATATGTCCCTTCATGCTTCAACCACCATTCCAGAGGACATGCGTCCATGCTGATGACGAGTTCTGCTCGATTATGATCCAACGCAGTGTAGACCAATGCATGTTCATTTTCACCATCTGAATCAGATGCCACCAGCAGAAGGTTGATTTTCTTTTTTGGTGGTTCGGGTTCTGTAGTTTCTGTATCAGAGTGTTGCTCTTTTAAGACTTCTGAAAGCATGCTCCACACCCCATCCCTCTCAGATTTTTGAAGGCACTTCAGATTCTTAAATCTTGGGCCAAGTGCTGTAGCTATCTTTAGAAATCTCACATTGGTAGCTTCTTTGTGTTTTGTCAAATCGGCAGTAAAAATGTTCTTAAAATGAACATGTGCTGGTTCATCATCCAAGACTGCTATAACATGAAATATATGGCAGAATGTGAGTAAAACACAGAGCAGGAGACATACAATTCTCCCCCAAGGTATACAGTAACAAATTTAATTAACACATTATTTTTTTAACGCGCATCATCAGCACGGAAGGATGTCCTCTGGAATGGTGGCCAAAGCATGAAGGGGCATACAAATGTTTAGCATATCTGGCACGTAAATACCTTTCAATGCCAGCTACAAAAGTGCCATGCCAACATCTGTTCTCACTGTCAGGTGATACTGTAAATAAGAAGCGGGGAGCATTATCTTCCGTAACCGTAAACAAACTTGTTTCTCTAAGCGATTGGCTGAACAAGTAGGACTGAATGGACTTGTAGGCTCTAAAGTCTTACATTGTTTTGTTTTTAAGTGCAGTTATGTAACCAAAAAAAAAAATCTACATTTGTAAGTTACACTTTCATAATAGAGATTGCCCTTCAGTACTTGTATGAGGTGAACTGAAAAATATTATTTCTTTTATCATTTTTACAGTGCAAATATTTGTAATAAAAATAATATAAAGCGAGCACTGTACACTTTGTATTCTGTGTTGTAATTGAAATCCATATATTTGAAAATGTAGAAAGACATCCAAAATATTTAATAAATTTCAATTGGTATTCTATTGTTTAACACTGCAATTTAAACTGTGATTAATCGTGATTAATTTTTTTGAGCTGCCTTCACTAGCAGGATCAAGTACTGATTTTGCACCAGATCCCTAAGTGGCCTCCTCAAGGACTGAACTCACAACACTGGGTTTAAGCAGGCCAATGCTCAAACCACTGAGCTATCCCTCCCCGAAACTGTGTCTGGATGTACAAATAGCAGCAAAGGCCAGGTGCATTTTTCTCCCCATCTATACTTGACAAGAAGTTTCCTCTCAAACTCAGACCTCACCATAATTATCCAGGCCTTTTTCACCTCCAGATTGGGTTACTACATTGCGCTCTGCTTGGAGCAATATTTCACGCCCACTTGGAAATTTCATGAAGTGCAGAATATAGCTATCTACTTGGTAAGTTGTATATCCCACATACAATGTATTACACCTGTGCACATAGACTGCACTGAGTTCCAGTTTACTTCGAGGTGTAATTCAAACTACTGGTTTTGCTATATCAAGCCCTTTATGGCTTGTATGCCATTTATCTGAGACACCACCTTTCTACTTGTTAACATCTGGGATAGGACAATGTATTCTCTTGTTGAGGGCTCTCAACTCTACAAGAATCTTCCCCCTTTCACCTGATAAATTTGTTGACCTTAAGGGTTGTTTGTGTGTTTAAGCAGGCATTTCCTAATGGGGTGGGTGGACTGGAGAGGGTCTTAGAGACAGATTCTGCTTCCATGGATGTCATTGTTAAAACACTTCTTGGTTTTAGTGTGAGAAAACATCAGTCCCTAGATTCTGTAGGACCTCAGAAGGGATTGAAGGAGTCTCTTATTGGTATGGTTGATATAAATCAAAATTAACATAATCACTGGGATACAATATATATTTTTAGATTTTGTTTATGCCCCTAAGGTCATACAGTATAACCTGAAAAAATACCACTAATGCATCAATAAATCATGTGCTACCATAAACGGCTCAAATACTAATGAAGTAAACATTTATTATATGTATTAATAACCTTTCACAAAGTTTCTTTGCAGGAGACTTTACAGTCAGTAAATTCAACTCATAAGACCACTTATTAAAAAAAATTACTACCATAAGAAAAGTAAAATTAAACCTCATAAAACCAATATATGCTTCAATTACAGGGAATTGTCATGATCATAACTTCATCATGAACAACACACTTTGAAAGTATGGTGATTTTTACACCTCAGTAAGTTTACGTATTGAAGCACAACATGGTGAATTAAAAAGAGCTTCAGATCCTCAACTCTGCATGTTTTATTGGGTTTAAAACAGATCATTAATATTATCTGAACTTGGATTTTGTGTTAAACAATATATTGCTTGTAGCCATAACAAGTGAGGATGCAATCTTATAAGATCTCATGACATAAGCAGTGTCAGGCTTAATAAGTAATAGGATGGCAGACCTCTAACAAAAACCCAGGCATCTACAGGAAGCGGTGTTAATGTTACAATATCTAGCAATCTTCCCTCTAAGCCAGAACTGAACCTTTCCAGCATCATGTTACTAGATAAGTTCATGGATGATAGGCCCATCAATGGCGATTAGCCAGGATGGGCAGGGATAGTGTCCCTAGCCTCTGTTTGCCAGAAGCTGGGAATGGGTGACGGGATGGATCACCTGATGATTATCTGTTCCGTTCATTGCCTCTGGGGCACCTGGCATTGGCCATAGTCGGAAGACAGGATACCGGGCTAGATGGACCTTTGGTCTGACCCAGTATGGCTGTTCTTATGTTCTTACTGCAGGTGCTGTTCTTTGTATGAAATATAAAACAGAGATCCCGACTGTTTCCGGAATTAATGATCCCATGAATCTTTTCACAAGAGTGACAGCTATCTAGACATAATAAATGTGATTACATTATTTTGTTAAGGGGATGACACTATCTAAATTAATTTACTTGGATAAAGTTAGGTCTACACTACAGAGTTAGGTCAGCTTAACTACGCTGCTCAAGGCTGTGAAAATTTCACCCCCTGTGCAATGTAGGTAAGCTGACCTAAGCTCTGATGTAGACACCATTAGGCTGACAGAAGAATTTGTCCGTTGACCTAGCTACCTCCTCTTGGAGAGGTGGATTTATTACTTATTTATTGTGCCACTGTAGCATAAATACTACTAGAGTGATGGAAGGGATTCTTCCATCACTCTAGTGGTATTTACGCTACAGTGGCACAGCTTTAGCGTTTCTTGTGTAGGCATACCCTAAGAGATTCATCATTTCCTAGCTATAAACTGAGTGTTGTTGACACAATGAAAAGGTTATCTATGCTATAGCCTAGAGTTGTCTTTATATTTCAGAGTGGTCTGATTCCCAGATGTACACACTTTGTAACTGTAAGTCTTGCAAAAGGCAAGAATGTTAATAAAATACTGATCTGATTTTACTGTTATTTTGCTTGTCATTGATATATTATTTTTAAATCTCACTTAAAGTTCACTGCACAGTTACAAATCACATCAGATATAACTTCTGAAACTACCTATAATTTAATGAAAGACTTTGTAACTGATTACGATTTCCCACTAAGGAGGGTCTTTTCAATTTTCTATCCTGATATAGGAAGTCGCAATGTTGATACAGTATCTTTTATAGCAGAAGAGTTTACAAAACAAAAGTCTGAGCTAAGCTAGAAAGATCCAAATAAAAAGTAAATTTACAAGAGAAAATCAAACTTAACAATAAATCTTACCAAGTCTGCTACTCTGCACAATGCATCTGAAAGCTGATCAAAGATCATTACTATCTGTGGCCCAGGAGGTGTAGTACATGCTTTCTGGACTAGCTGTTCTGTTTCTTGTAATGCTTTTTCTTGTGCTTCTTGAAATCCTTCTGGAGAACTCAATTCTGGAACACCAAATAGACCCTAAAATACCAAGTACAGATTCAACAAACAGTGCAGATACGCTAGAATAAATAAACTAGAGTATCTCATTTTTAATCTCTCAGTTTCAGATCTACACCAAACTGACAAAAATCAGAATAAAACATTTCTTTTATTTACAATATAATTCTGTCTGCTATAGAAACCCTTGCTAAACCTTGGACATTTCCATTAATCAGCAAACAAATTATTTTTGCCATAACTGTCAAGAAAGTTACTTTGTTCTGTAATGGGTGTTTGATATAAAAGAATTTCAAATTACTTGTTTTTTAGGGATTTGGGTGCCACAGATTTTGGAAGAGCTACTTTTATGCTTTAAAGCAAACCGTTAGTGGCCTGGAAATATAGCACTCATATCATGAGGTTTATGTTACAGACCCGAGATAAAATTTTCAAAACTGTCTAAGTGACTAACGAGTCCTATTTTAGGCACTTAGGCCCAAATCCTCCTAGATACTAAATACCCTTGCGGTTCTGGGCCTCAGGAACCTCAGTTTCCTTGAAAGCACCTAATCATTCTGAAAATGGGATTTAGGCTCTTAAGTCACTTTTAGACATTTTTGAAAATTTTACGCCTGATCTCAGCAGCTTCAACTGCCTGACTTGGAACTTCAGGGCAGGAACCCTTTAGCATTGGTACAGTGGGTAGCACATTGTGGGCACTACTGGAAACAAGTAAGTAATACAAAAATAATGAAAAACAATGTTACTAGTATCTGGTCTGCCAGTTTCTTAATTCCAGGTAATTCTCCATTATAGCTCATTCCTGGAAATCTACCACAGGACTTTCACTATAAAAAAAAAAAAAAAAAAAATAGTGAATGACTCATCTAAAAGAAGAAAATCAACAGGCCTGGTGGCAACACTCCGCAGATAAACATTTGCTTGTGGTAGTCAATATATCAGATTAAAAAAAAAAAAAAAAAAAAACCTGGGACACAAAAGGGTAAGACAACAGACAAAACTAAGTTGTTTCAACTCCACAATATCACAGTCATTTCAGAATAATATTCACAAACCTTCAGTTTGAAATGTTCCTATCTGAATTATGATATGATCACAGAACAGTTTTATTCAGAAAAACTGATTGCTTTTTCTTGCATTGAACTGCAATATAAATTAGGAAAAATAATTCTTACTATGTAAGATCAGTGGTGGGCAACCTGCAGCCACACCGCTTCCCACAGCTCCCATTGGCAGGAAATGGTAAATTGCGGCCACTAGGAGCTGCAGGCGGCCGTGCGAATGTAAACAAACTGTCTGGCGACCCGCCACCGGATTACTGTGATGGGCTGCACACGGCCCGCGGGCCGCAGGTTGTCCACCACTGGTGTAGATCCTAAAGACTGTTCCAGTACACAAGACCAAAATTTTCATAACTGGGTTCATAAAAGTTATGTTCCTGAATCCATATTTCAGCATATAAGTAGAAGCAGCCTGATTTTCAAAGGGTTGAGCACCTAATATGGATTTAGGACCCTCACTTTAGACCAGGGGCAGGCAAACTTTTTGGCCTGAGGGCCTCATCCAGTTTGGCCTCCCCAAACAGCCAGGTATGGCCCAGGCCCACCCGTATCTGACCCCTCCTGCTTCTCGCCCCCTGACAGCCCCCCCCGGGACTCCTGCCCCATCCAACCCCCCCCCATTCCCTGTCCCCTGACAGCCCCCGGACCTCCCGCCACCCCATCCAACCCCCCCTTCCTCGCTGCCCCCCCACCACTGCCCCCATTCAACACCCCTGTTCCCCACCCTCTGACCGCCCCGACCCCTATCCACACCCCTGCCTCCTGACCACCACCCCGAACTCCCCTGCCCTCTATCCAACCCCACCTGCTCCCTGCCCCCTTACCGCACTGCCCCAGGAGCTCGCAGTCCTGCCGCCCAGAGCATTACGCCGGGGCAAGCTGAGGCTGCAGGGGAGGGGGAACAGCAGGGGAAGGGCCGGGGGCTAGCCTCCTGGGGCAGGAACTCAGGAGCCGGGCAGGAGGGTCCCTCAGGCCGTAGTTTGCCCACCTCTGCTTTAGACATTCAGGTATGAACATTTTGGCCAGAGTGGATCCCCTCCTACCACCATTTCTTCCTCTCTTTGGAGGAGAGGATGTTTCAGACACACAGCTTAAAAAGAAATTAAATGACACTCAGGGACAAATTTTAAAACTGGCTGACTAAACTACATGTGTAATCAGAGCTTTTGCACTTCAGTTAGGCACAAATTCTCTGTGTAGGAAGCAACTGAACAGGGTGGAAAGTAATTGAACAGGAAGAGCCCCGGAACAAAAGGTTTACCTGAGAATACAACAGGAGAATATTTCTTGCCTTGCTTCAATACAGAAATTATTGGTGACAAGGCACAGAATCATCTCAATAATTTTGCCAGCTGGGTCATAAATTGTTTTAGTGATTTCCAATGAAATTTTTTTTTTAATTTATTGGTGAAACTTACTCCCCTGCAGAACATCAGATCAAAATCTACACACCACTCACTCCCCACCACCTAAATCCTCAAAACAGAGATTACGTGTCACTACACAGGAATATTTCCTCAAAGCAAGCAGCTATCTTAGTTCTGGTCTACACTACAGACCTATATTGGTATAACTACATTGTTCAGGAGTGTGAAAAATCCACACCCCGAGAAACACAGTTATACCAACCTAACCCCGGCTATAGACAGCGCTATGTTGATAGGAGGCCTTCTCCCGCAGACATAGCTACCGCCTCCCCAAAAGGCGGATTAACTAAGGGTTGTCTACACTACCACTTAAATCGATGTAATCTACATTGCTCAGGGGTGTGAAAAAGCCACCCCTGAGCGACGCTTGTTACATCAACCTAAGCGCTGTCCACACTGGCGCTCTCTCGGTGGGAGATGCTTTCCCGCCGACATAGCTTCCACCTCTTGTTGAGATGAAGTAATATGCCGATGGGAGAGTGCTCTCCCATCAGCATAGCTTGTCTTCACCAGATGCGGTACAGCTGCATTGATGTACTAGCACAATAGTGTAGACTAGCCCTAAGGGACAGCAGAGCTCTCTCTTGTGGTTGTCATAGACTGTCTTCATTAAAGTGCTACAGTGGTGCAGCTGCATCAGTACAACATTTTAAGTGCAGACTTGCCATTAAAAGGGAGTGAGCGTGAAGTGGTAAGTAATTGGTAAATTGAGGACTAGATGATACCTTTAAAATAAGTCCAGGACAAAGGTGTAGTACTTTAATGGCACGATCGCCCTTCAAGCTTCCCAGGGTGCAGGGAGCAATCCTGGACCCTTGCTGGGCACGATTCTGTGGGCCCTACCTACTGCAGAAAGTCAGATTTGATTATCATAATGGTCCCTTCTGGCCTTAAAAATCTATGAATCAAAAACCCCTCCCCTAGGCTCCTGCACGAGGGACTGAGCGCACCCCATGGACACCCTCATCCGGAATAACAACGTGTGACCCCAAGGATTGCAGCGCCCTGCCTGAGCTGAGATGTGGGGTCCACGGGAGGCGCTGCAGGGAGCCTCCCCCAAGCGGAACAGATCCGGATCCTGGCGCCAACATGCCACGGACGCAGATCTGGGCATGCGGGGCGCCCCCAGGTCCCAGCAGGGGCTCGGGGAGAGGCGCCGGGGGCCGCTGTGCGCGCAGCTGCGCACCCAAGAGGCGACCGATCGCAGCGCGCCTCACAGCCTCCGCCGGGCTCAGCATGGGGGCAGGACGCGGGCCCCCGGCCACCTCCGAGAGGGGGCGGGCCTCAACCCGCCCCGCCGAGCCCGGGCCCCGCCCGCTCACCGTGCTCTGGCCCGTCAGCCGGCTGCGCTGCTGCTTGGCATCGAAGGCGGCTCCCACCGGGGACCAGCTGGTGCTGACCCGCCTCCTGCGGCCGCCCCCTGCGCAGCCCCGCACCGCGAGGCGCAGGGCTGCCGGCAGCGCCCGCCTGCACCCGGACAGCATGGCGGGAGGAGCAGGCGCCCGGGCCGGGCTCGCGCTGTCAGCGCCGGGACGGGAGTCCCCTCCCAGTTCCGGCTACTGCTGAGGGCCGCGACCCCGGCACGTCCCTCCCTGCGCGAGGAGGAGCCGGCGGGGCGGGGCGGGGCGTGAGCCGCGGCGAGGCGCGCAGTGAGGGCTCGGAGGTATGGTCGGGGCCTTGGCGGCGCCCAGTCCTGGGAGCCGCGTGTCGCTGTGTGTTTTAGTGATTGCCTTGGCCTCCCCTGCTCACCGCGTCTATGAAGAATAAGCCAGCCTCTGCCCTGGGGCTGAAACACGAACAAGTACTGTCTGGTGGTGATAAATGCTTTCTCAAAGTGGGTGGAGGCATACCCAATGAGGAACAACACAGCCAGTGCCATAGCCAAGGTTTGGTCTACCTGATGTAATCGAGCAGACCTTTTCCAGGTTTGGTCTACCTGATATAATCGAATCAGATTAGGGCAGAGGTTTCATATTGCAGGTCACCCTCAAAGTTTGGGTTTAGTAAAACAAACCAGTAGAACCCTAATGACTGCATTGAGGAAGATAGTGAAAGAATCAGGTAAAGATTGGGATAGAAAGCTCCCATAGATTCTCATGGCACAAAGGTCAATGGTAACTTCGCACAGCTTTACACCTCACGAGGTCCTGACAGGTAGACTCATGAAGATCCCAGAGCAGTGGTGGCTAGGTGAATTCTACCTGAGGATTATCAACCATGGGTTCTGATGGATTAGTTCATGAGTGAGTTGTTGGATTCCATCAGTAAGCTCCAGAGACAGGTTGTGATTAACCTGAAAGCGAATAGAAAGCTAGTGGACAAACAGCTGGGGAACACTTTGAAGGTAACTGAGTGGAACATTGGGGACAGAGTGCTGTATAGGTTTTACTCAGAGAAAAAACATGTATTGAGCCCCAGGTGGCTGGCCCCCGTTGTTATTGTTAATAAAGAAAGTCCCACCGTTTACCAGGTTGAAATTAAAGGGAAAAAGAAGCAGGTCTTAAAGTGGTTTCACTCTTCCCAATTGAAGAGCTGGAAGGGCCAATAAACATGTAGAGGAAAGAAGAGGTGAGCTCTGTCAGTACTACTTGCCCAGCGGGAAAGCAGAGGCTTCTACGGTATGAGTCCCAGTAAGCTCTATCAGTGCTAAATATAGTAACCCATCCATTTTCTTTCTTTGTTTTCTAGGTGCCACAGAAAAATGCTCTGCTGTATTTGTTTATGTCTATGGCCCTGCATTTTGGAAATGCAGTGATTGTTAACACTGGTGACCATTTTAGTTGTGAAGCTAATAACAGTTATGTAATCAAAGGAATGTCTCTTCATCTTAAGGGCACCATAGCAATATACGCATATGAACTACTGAGCAATTGTTACGTGGTCTGGGAAGACAAGTCTAGTGGAAGGACTATGACTGCCTTCACGGTAGACAACTGAGAGTCAAATGTAACCCTATAAGATGTTAATGGGGATACGCTTGCATCTGCGTATAGATTGGATGTTGGATGCAAGTGAGTAATTAGTGATACCTTTCTCACTGGTTGCACTCTGCAAGTGGCAGCAGACAATGCTTCCCTTTGTTCATATGTGAAAACAAATGTGAATAGTTGGATGAAAGTTGGGGTACACACTACTGATATTATAAGCAATGTCCAATATCAAATAAGAGATGTAGAGATTAATTTGTATACCCCTGTTCAAATGTTTACTAGACACATGCAATGTATCAACTTCACAAACGTTAGATACTTTGGTTCTCAGAATAAGAACAAGTTTTGTGACTATGGAAATGTTACATTCAGTGTTAGGTGCACAGGTAGCATCGATGTAGACGTAAATGTAAACGATACAGGTAAATGGGTTTTCACGGGCCTGTATGGTGTCAGGAAGGTCAAAAAAGTTATTGTTGTTCCTAGACCATATAAAAGTTATATCGGGCCTATGGTGGTTAAGAGGGATGTAAAAAGACTACTGCTGATCAATTCTCTTTACTCCCTGAAAAAAAATTATAATGCCACTTCAGTTAGATATCTCTGCAGTACAGTATAGGTGTGTACCGTATGTAATGCCATTCCTGGTGGGATGGTGCTCCTGGCTGGAAAGCGTCACGATGAGGAACTCTAGACTGAGCAAAAGAGACATCCTAGTTATGATCCTAGGAGGGGTGGGCACTGCCCTAGGTGTTCTTAACACTATAGATAAGGAAATCTTGGCTAGCAAGAGAGGGGCTCTAGGCACAGATATAGCTTCCCTATCACATCCACTGACAGCATCCCTACATCAATTAAGTGTGATGCAATATAGAATTGCTAGTGTCATGCCAGGATGGTTAAGGCTCCAGAAGCAGGATACTGCAATCTGCCTGGATACTGCTGGCAAATCTGCCCAGTAACCGGAAAAAGTGGGAAAGGACGTGATCAGTGTGAAAATCTATATAAGGCCTTGACACAGAGAGACTGGTTGCTGTCCATCCTAGTGGCAGCCTGTGTCTAAGTCTCATTGGGGGGAAAGCAAGGCTAGCTTGTTAGTACTATAGGACTTGGGGAAAGCAGGGGTAGCTCTGGTAGTACTGAAGGAGGTCTGAGAAGGAGAAGACAGAAGACCTGTGTCACTTACCATTGTTCCTGATGTTCTTGTCGGAGCTGTTCTTGAGCTGTGGTTCCTGGGTTCCTGGCGACACTTCCTGTTGTCCACTCTTGTTTTGGGTTCAGGCTTCATGCCTCTGTTGTGTTAAACCTATTAAGTGGTTTATTAATAAAATCCCTTTTCTATTTAAGTATACCTCTGTGATCGTTTTCACTGCTGGGAAGGTTGGTGGAGGTGGGAGGCTGACAGTGATAGATGCTGGAGGAGGGAGGGTGTTCCTAAACTGGGAGGGTCTGATAGTTTTTGATTCCTAACTGCCCAGGCAGTTCAGGAGGAGTAAAGTGTGTAACTCTGAGTGAATTGGGTAACACACAATGTGCAGCATCTTGATCCCATTTTTAACCAGAGCTACTCTTACATTTCTTGAATAAACAGTGATGTGGTAGGTGAAATAGTAAACCGCAGAAAATTTGCAGGTAAATTTCCCAGTAGCTGGGTTTGGCTAATGGTTTGGCCATTATACATCTCCATGTGAAACTTGATTGGAATATGGGCAGGGGGGGAGTTTAATAGCAACTGTATGACCTACATTCAAGGCACTTCTTGGCATGAGTGGGGTATCACTGTTTCTTTTGTCCCCTTTCCAGTCCTTTTCCCCCTGAACTCCTGGATTATCAGACCTCCAATAACTCATTTAGGATCTGAATTACCAATAGAACCCAGCAAACCAGTTACAACTGAATGCCGAATTTCACCCTTCATCCTTTTTGGGCCCACGGGACCAACTTTTTATCCTCTTCTGTCCTTACAGTCTGAGCTCTCCTTTTTGACCTTTGTCCTGTACAGTTCCAGCAGTTCCATTTGGTCCCAGTTGCCCAGGTCATCCTCGCCTTTTGATCTCCTTTGTTTCCCTTCTCTTCAATTCTGTCATCAGTTCCTAAATGAAAAAGGAAGGACATTTTCTTATAATCGTACACCAGGTTACCGAGGCACATCACTAAGTTTGAGCACATAATTTGTAGATATTGAAGAACTGTTTCTGCACAGTACAGTGAGGAGTGTCACCCATAAAAGTTCAAGATAAAAAGTAATGGTGAACTTCCTCCTGCATTAATGAGAGATCAGCTGCACAGCTAGCTAGTGACAGGAATAACGGCAAAGAAGGGAGTGTGCAGCTGAGTACTTCATTCATGCTGAGGATTGCACTGAACGTCCTAGTCACCTCAAACACAAACATTCTCTGCCCACTCGTTCTTTTTTACCCTATGACTTTCAGAGTAAGGGAATTGGCTCATGATAGGCTTGAGACTTCCATTCAAGAGGACTACATACAGCACTCGGTTGTTCTGTGTTTGTACAGTGCCTAGCACTATGGTGCCCTGATCAGTGATTGGGCTCCCTATCTGTTACCTTAATACAAATAATACATTATTATTTCTTCCTGCATGTACCCTCCTTTTACACTTGCAATGAAGCACAGCAATCTTGAACAGCCTCCTGTTTATTGCACAAGGACTTCCAGGTTCAGGGTCTCAGTGCTCAGCCTTACTTGTTCACGTCTCGCCTCTGCACATACTGTACTTTCTCCCTGCCCGGTACATTATGGGCCTGATTCAAAGCCCATTGAAGGTCATAGGATGTTTTCCATTGACTTAAGGGGCTTTGGGTCAGACTATTTTATTTAAGCATCAACTTATTTTCATTTAAAAGTAAGTCAAGTCATGACAAGGGGCTTGGCCAGTGGTGTCATAACAACATACTGTCCTGTTAGGCAGAGTATACAGATCTCAGGCAGACATTCAGACTCCTGTTCCATGGACCTAGTAAACCTCAATTCTGTAACTGTTCTATGATGGGCAAATGTTGAAACAATCTTTACCATAATCTCAAGGGAGCTCATGAAATGGTGGGATAGCAAATTATGAGCAATCAGCCCAGGAATGATTAAAGGAAAAAGAGGCTTCCTGTATTAAAAAGATGGATGTGATCATACATGAGCCAAGGTAACTATCCTCTCCTCCTTCACTATTCAGTGGGGCTTGAGAGCACTTATTTCAAAGTATAATATTGTAGATAATGGGCCCAGTCCAGTTCCTATTGCAGTCAGTGGCAAAATTCCCCTTGGCTTCAAAGGGAACAAGACTAACTCTAATGTCTGCAAATGCAAATATAAATTTGCAATATACAGTATAGAGAGTGATACAGTCACCACAAATCAGTTCGGACAGTTACAGCAGAGTGGTAACCATTAAAAAGTCAACAATTGCCAAGAGACTCCATACAATCATCACAGTTATTTTAAGAATAAGAAAACAAACCTGTGGTATTTGAGATACCACAACATAGTAAATGTTGGTAAATGGTGGGTTTTTAAAGGCAACTGCACTAATAGATGGGAATTTACTGGAAAGAAAAGAGTATTTTTGCCCTCTATTTTCACTTTTCAACCCCTTTGATTTCCTGAAGCCCCATTGTATGAGAAAACCAGAAGGTAATCAACAGTGATCTGCATTTTAAGAAGCCAATGACAAGCTTCTTTTGTATGTAGATTTTAGATGAATATTTTGTATTCTGCCATAGTTGATACATTGAAAGAATAGGGGCATGGTGGAAGGAGCTTATCTGGGAACTATAGAACATTTCATAGTGTGAGTACCAAGATGATAAATTAGTCACTCTCCAAATTAGTTCAGTTCCAGTCCTCCCGTGCCAGTTAGATCAAATTAGATTTGATTCTGCAGAATACATTTTCTTTTGATGTTGATAATTTTCTGATAAATAAGGAGACGCTGGGTTTTGTTATGTAGTCAACAGCCCAATCCAGAACTACCTGGCACTTCTGGAGATCCCATGTGGTGACACGGGGGCCCAGATCCACAAAGGAACTTAGGTGTTGTAACACTGAGGGTTTGTCTACACTGGCGCTTCGTTGGCAAAACTTTTGTCGTTCAGGGGTGTTAAAAAAAACACCCCGAATGACAAAAGTTTTACTGAGGAAAAGTGCTGGTGTGAACAGCGCTTTGTCAGCAGGAGCTCTCTGACAAACAGCATCTACACTGCGTGCCTTTTAGTAGCACAGCTGTAGCGGCACAGCCGTGTCGCTAAAAGCCTCGTAGTGTAGCCATAGCTTAAGTGTCCTGGCACCTAACTTTTAGGTGCCTAGAAAATCATAACACCACTGCAACCCACAAAGCCTGAGATAGGTGTCTAGGCTCCCTGTACAATGAATGGGAAGAGATAGCACCTGAGACTGCAATCCACATAGCCAGCATGCTAGGCAAGGAACTGCCCAAGCTAGCCAATGGGACATGCCGACCAGAGGGGGAGTTCTAAGCCCCACCCTCTCTGGAGATAGGTAGCTGAACACCTTTCTTCCCCTGGCTTGTGGACTGAAAGCAGAGCTAGGTGCCCATGTCATGTTCGGGGCCCAAAACAAAATGGTGGGAGGAGGAGCCATTCCCATATAACCTTCAGCTTAGTGGACTGGGTACTCATTCAGGATGTGGAAGACCCCAAGTTCAAGTTACCCCTCCTCCTGAAAGGGAGAAGGAATTTGATTAGGGATCTGCCACCTCTCAGGTGAGTGCTCTAGGCTATAGAATCATTCTAACTCTTTCACTGGCCCAATTAATATTTAATTAGTCAATTATAACTAAAGGTGAACAACTTCAATAGGAGAGACTGAGGGAGACCTACATCAGAATATTCCATAGTCCAACGGTTAGAGCATCATCTGAGAGGTGGCAAATCCCTGTTCAAATCCCTTCTCCCCCTCAGGAGGAAGGGGGAGTTGAACAGGGAGTCTTCCACATCCTGGATGAGGACCCTAACCACTGAGCAATAGATTAAGAGGGGGGGTTCTCCTGCTCCCCTCCATCCCGGCCTGCCAAATACACAAACCAGATGGGCTGCTACTTGGGCAGCCAAATGCCTACCCGTCCTGGTGTGTGAATTGTTCTTGGGCTTAGGCAGGAGATAGGCGACCTGCTGCCTATCATGAGGCAGCACCGCGCAAACGCAGGTGCAAGATAAGCATTCAGGCACCTAGGGTGATGCTTCAGTGCACATTATTCAGAGGCAAAGACTTGGTCACCAAGTGAATATTATTGCCTATGGAGTTAGGCGGCAGCCAAACAGGAATTTTATGGATCACAGTGGTGCCTAAAAATAGGACTTAGGTGCCTACATACCTTTGTGGATCACACCCTAGGTGCCAAGGCCCGGATCAGGAAAGCAATTAAGCACATGCTTAACGTTAATTTAATGCATTCACTTCCATGGGATTTAAGCACGTGCTTATGTGCTTTCATGAACAGAGAGATTCTTTCCTGTATTGGGGCCCAAAAGCTATGTTAGCCTATCTGAGGTTTAAAGAACTGGGGGAACTATCAGAGGTCAGTCAGCATGCAGACGAGCAAAGAGTTACCTCTGGCTTCAATCTCTTTTATAGCCTACAAGAACACAATGGGCCTGCTCCTGCTTCACTTACACAAGTTTTTGACAAGTGTAGCTCCACTGAAGTTACTGGAATACCTGCTGATTTACTCCAACTTACTGAGCTCAGGATCAGGCCCTACAAATTTACATTTAAGATGTCAGATAAAGAGAGTTTTCCTGTCATTCCACACACCTTGTCACATTGTGCAAGTGATTTCACATTTTTTCCTCTGTTTTAAGTTCTTCACTGGGACACACCTGATATTTATGTATTAGTTGGTTTTCAGATTGCAAAATATGACCTTCTACGTTTTCAAATGGTCTTAAAAATGTACGCAAAATAAACTAAAGAATAAAGTCCTTTTTGTGGCCATTTGCTTTTGCTTTTTACAGCTAATCTCGACCCATGAGTTACTTTCATTATTAGTTCTTTTCTTGCATTTCTATATACAAAAGCAAGCATCTGGAAGAGAGTCTGAAGTGTGTTTTGAAAGCTGAATGCTGCTGGCGTTTGTTGGGTGAGAGCCTGATTTTGCAATGCTTATGCACACTGAGTGGCAATCATGAGGAATATTTTGGGTAACTTAAGTAGTACTCATACGAGTAAGTGATACTCAATATGAGTAGATTTTACACAACTGGTGCTTAAATAAATTCTCGCATTAATGTGATTGTATGCTGTGATCATTATTTCTTTATAAAATTATTGATAATTTTTCTGCAGTCACCTCCCTTTCTTCTGCTTGAAAAATGCAAGCACAGGATATTAGCTAAAAAAGGATTAGCTAATGACAATATGTAGTTAAGTATAACCAGGTTTTCTTGGGGGGTTATTTGCTTAATTTGACGTCTCAGGGAAGAGCTTAATTTTGAGACACTTTTCATAAACTTTTTGTTCTGTCGCTAGATAATTTTCATGTCCCCCAGCGAAAACTCTCAGACTGTGGTCAGTGGAACACATGCTAGCTGGACACCTGCTGCTAGCTCGCCTCATTCTTTCCAAGGGCTAATTTGCAATAATCAAACTAAACATTCATTAAATATTTCCCAACCATTACTATGCTCTGTAAACGATTGCCCAAAAGACAGTATGTGGTTGCAAAAGGGAGAAGTGGTCCATGGTGTTGTGAATAGCAGGAGCGGTGTCCACAAGACAATCTCTCTGTTAAGACACCGTGCACATCACGGAAAAGTTTGACAGCCCCCTATCCCTTTATACACAGGACGCACATCTTGGTGCCTTAAACTAGAATAAATCCTGGAGTCTTCAAGGGGGTGTTGCTTGCCTAAGCCGTATACATGTACTCACCTGCACACAGGATTATCGGTCTTACCTAATCCATCGCTTCCTTGTACATTGCTGTTTTCAGGGATCTTTCACTTAAGTGTGAGTGCTACACGTGAAGGAATGTAGGCCCCAAGCATGTGCAGTGAGGATGACCAGTTTGCTTACTGAGTTTTTAGAGGTCAGTTTAGTTTTCAGATCTGTTCAATAATTAAAATAGAGATAACGCCAACGCCAAGCTCTTTAAGTGGCATATGTATAGTATTTATTTAAATGCTAAACTCTAGTGAACTGTACTTTTGCTTTTTCCTCTGTCACCCAGAAGAAAAGTATTTAATTACACAGCATTCCAGTTAGACTTTAAAGAGTTAGTCTTTGATTTATTGTTATTATTTATTGGTTGTACTGTAGAACCCAGAGACTGTCATCAATATCAGGCCACCATTGTGCTACACAAATGTACTATAAAAGAGTACAAGTACCTTACAAGTACCCTTGTACCTTACAAGCTAAATAGGGTTGAGACTTGACAGCAGGGGAACGTAGGACCCCTAACAAAGGAGTAGGGGGCCAAAAGAGTGACAGTTGCAAATATTAGCAAGGGTTGCAAATATTAGCAAGTGTATAATATGGAAGTAACTTAATTTGGTTTGTTTATAAAGGAGTAAACTGAGCGAACAAGAAATTTTAATTAATAACTAAACAGGCTACCCAACTCATTCAAGCATGAGTCAAAGCAGTCATGCTATTAGAGCAGGGGTAGGCAACCTATGGCACGCATGCTGAAGGCGGCACGCGAGCTGATTTTCAGTGGCACTCACACTGCCTGGATCCTGGCCACCGGTCTGGGGTCCTCTGCATTTTAATTTAATTTTAAGTGAAGTTTCTTAAACATTCTAAAAACCTTATTTACTTTATGTACAATAATAGTTTAGTTATATATTATAGACTTATAGAAAGAGACATTAAAATGTATGACTGGCACGCGAAACCTTAAATTACAGTGAATAAATGAAGACTCGGCACACCACTTCTGAAAGGTTGCTGACCCCTGTATTAGAGCATAGTATTGCTGAGTAATCAAGGTGGCCATAACTTGGTGTTTTAATTGTGTTGTATTAAAAACTGCTGCTTTCTATGGGCCTGATAGAAGTAGAGTGACTGAGCAGCATTGGGTTCACAGATGCTAAATGTGAGCAATGAAAGACAAAACGTATGTGTATTATCAGAAGTTAGTGTGTCACAGGAAATGGACACAATTCACCCCCCTGGTGCAAGGGGCTGGAAATTACTGTGCTCAATGGGGATTCACACGCTGCAGGGACATGATGAGTCTTTTCAGTAAACTGAACCAATTAAAAAGCTCAGATCAGAACAGTTGAATAGTTTCAGAAAGGATTGTATCACCATCTTGTGGCAATATCAAATATTACTGGCAATATGCTGCAGTATCTAATGGCTTGTTCTACCTTTGATATGACACAGTGTGCTTCAAGAAACATGTTCTGCTTTCTCTGAATGAAGTTCCATGGCCTGTCTTCATGCTAATGAAAAGCAGAAATGGTAGCAAACAACAAAACATTCATCTTCTCCATACCTGTTGGCCAGTTACTTGGCATTTTCCCAAGATCTATTACACTCAGTCTCCTCTCTTTTATACAGTGTTTTGGTTAATAAAATCCATGCACTGATGCTGGCGTAGTGCTCTACTAGGAGTGCTCTATACAGCCATGCTGGAACCCTAACTTGATTTCCACTCCTGCGGCTCCCTTTCTAAGCGAAAAGAGATTGTGAATAGTGTAAAGGCCACGCACTCCACCTCTGAGAGACAAGAGTGCCTTGAATCATTAATAACCACAACCTTGATGGGCTCCCAGACTGAAGCCAGTCCCATTCAGAGTTTCAGCTGGAAAAATGAAGGCTGTGATGCAGGAGCCAAATGTTAGTCCCATCTCTTTTGTACAACTGCACCTGCAATAACCCTGAAAAATTGGCCAGAAATAGTTAAATAATAACCAAAAAATCCACCATGTTCACTCAAATGACATAGTTTGGAAAGGGCAGGAGAATACAGTTCTTCGGACTAAATGTTGTTTTAATTTATTTTGTTAGCAATTGACTATAATGCTGATGAGCAGGGACTACATGGGTAACAACCATGAAAGATAAAGATATGATAGAACAGTCTCGGTTGGGATCTCTGACTGCTTCTGTAATAAAATAATAAGAATGCAAGGAACATTTGCATAGGGATTTTACTCTGATTTCGTGAGTGATGCTGAATTTTGTTATACTGATCCAGGACCTACCAGTGCAGAATAGACCATGAGGAGAGAGGAGCTGGCTGCCAGACAATATATGTATAGTCTCCAGGCCAAGTTCAAGCCGGTTACCTAAACTCTTTCACCCAGTGTCCAAATTCACCTTATCTTAATTTCTGGATCTCCTTCCTCATGTCCTAAAGCCCAGACACAGGGATACTGCACTCCAGCCTCTCTCTCCTGGCCTCAGAGGGGCTTAGTGCTAGTGCTCCTCCTTCCCCCAGCAGCAGTTTCAATATTTTGAAAATCACAAGGAAGGAGAAATCCTTTATAACAGAGGTCGGCAACCTTTCAGAAGTGGTGTGCCGAGTCTTCATTTATTCACTCTTAGGTTTCACGAGCCAGTAATACATTTTAACATTTTTAGAAGGTCTCTTTCTATAAGTCTATAATATATAGCTAAACTATTGTTGTATGTAAAGTAAAAAAGGTTTTTAAAATGTTTAAGAAGCTTCATTTAAAATTAAATTAAAATGCAGAGCCCCCCGGACTGGTGGCCAGGACCCAGGCAGTGTGAGTGCCACTGAAAATCAGCTCGCATGCTACCTTCGGCACGCATGCCATAGGTTGCCTACCCCTGCTTTATAAGTTCTTCACAATGCTCTTTTCTTCCTTGTGAAATGCAGGTGGATTTTTTGGCCTTACAAGGGCAGCTATGCCCCTCTCTTTGCTAACCTCTTTTCTTCTCACACACACAGCTCTGAACTTTGCTGTCACAACACCCCTGTAATGTACAAGTCAGTAACCCTTTACTGGCCTGCAAAGTATCTGTCGTTATTGGCACTATCTGAATAACACAACACGTTAAAATGAGCTATCAAGTAAAAAACATCCCAGGTCACAAATTACACTCCCAAAGTAAAATTTAACATAAAGACAAAAGAGAAGGAAACAGATAGCAGGTAGATGGAAGGTACAAGCGATCATCAATTTGCATGGGCGCTGTGTTGATCTGCTGAGGGCTTGCTGTGTAAATGATAGATTCTGCCACATACCTATTTCTTTTGTACTGAAACCTTGTGATGGGATGTACCTGGCCCTTTGAGGCCCCCCTGCTGGAGGCCTCATGGTCCCCAGGAAAGGTTTCAATGGCACACGGGAGACCCAGGCTTTGAAAGGCCCATGTAATTCTCATTTTCTGGGACAGCCAAATGGTGGAAGTCAAAGGTTCAAGCTTTGAGAGGAAGGGAAAGGAATTTGCAAGCCCTTCCATTCTGCCAACACGAGAGCAGGTCAGAATATTGTTGACATGAAATTTCTGTGACATATGCTCTTTCAAAGACAACATTTTGTGGCGATTTAGTAAAAAATGGTGGGTTTTTTTGTTCTGGGGGAGACTCTCCCTCCACTCTGTAGCCTGCTGGCTAGGGATGTGGGACTTAAGTCCTGTCAGGGACCATGGGTCTTGCACCCTGCCCCACAGGGTTCTTAGGAGTTAGGCAGTCCCAACCTGCCATCCTGGGACCTGCTAAGGGCTGCTAGAGTAACAGAGCTGAACTCTTAAGAGGACTGCAGTCCTAAGCTCTGATTGATGGAACCCTGGGGGACAGGATTGGTCCCCAGCCTCAATTTAACCCAAACACAGGAACAGAAAGTTGTCCATGCAACTGTGTTCTTCCTGCTCAGGGGGGCTTCCCTGGCAATACCTGTTCCTGCTGCTAATCTCCTGGTAACCTGACCCTGCCTCTTGACAACTGACTCCCATTTTGCCCTCTGACCTGGTATATGACCCAGCCTGACTCCCAAATCCTGCTTCAACCACTAAATCAAACTGCCCACATCCCGGTTGTGATAAGTCCCTTCTGCGCCTGACGCAAAGCAATCTGGGATGAAAATCTCTGCTCTGAATCAGGCACAGCAGGGATTTGAACCTGGGTCTCCTACATCTCTACCCACTGTCCAGCCGACAGCATGCATGTGCATGCACACATACACACACCTCCCCTGACATAATTCCATTTTAGAAAAAATGTTCAAAATTTTGTTTTTATTCCCACGTGGAAGGGAAAATTTTGAAACCCCAAAAGTTGCTGCAAAATGAAATTATCCTCTGTTCAGCACCAATTTCATTAGTACCAGAAAATGCTACGCTTATATTTACTTCCAAGGGGTACTGATGGGTACTGTCTGTCAGATGAAAGCTGGCAAGGAGCAATGATGGTAGAGACACATAGTTGGGGCAAAACCAGTTTAAAATATTTTCTTGATGATGAGGAGTTAAACTCTGGAGTCAAACTTAAGTGGTTTTGTTTAAAATTAGTCCAGGCTATACAGTGTAGATGGGTACAATCATAAAACCAATAGAGGAGAATATGACATTTTTGCTCTAAAGAAATGTGATAATAGAAGTATTTAAAACCCCTGTGAAAAGACAGACAAAAAACCCAGCCACCAACATTTTTTAAAACTGCACAATATAATTTTATAAGACAAACTGCTGAGGAATATCAGTTTTGTCCATTATTTAATTAAAACATACAGTAAGAACAAAATAATGCAAATGTAGGTTTGTACTCATTTCCAGAAAATAGATTCATTTTGACAAACCACGTATTAAGCGGAAATAAATCTTGCAACACACTGATTACTTCAGAACAAGTCACCGCAGTCCTATACATTGTACTTTAGCTGTCAACAGCCAATTCATCTGTTCTGTAGCCATGACACTTGATTTACGTGTAACAGCACGCAGATGGTAAGATGCACAAAGCATGTACATAAGATAAAATGTTACAAAAACATTTGTCAAGTAAAATACATATGCAAGTCATCTCTAATATTTACAACAAAGAGTCTTAAATTACAGGATCATTCAGAAGGCATCTCGTAAATACAAATGCCACAGATATAGAAAAAGAAAGGCAGTCAATGAAAGGTAATGTATTTGTTATGGCAAAGAACCTTTGGCTCCCAAACTCCAAGTTATGATCATTTAAAAAATAAGTAAATGTGGAATATTTGTGTATTCTATCTTCAAACTCCTTCACTGCTTTTCACTGTTAAAAATCAATGTGAAATTCAGCATGGCAAAAGCCACTTGTAAAACAAACTTATTTTGTAGTAAGATCAAAACTCTTAGATGCAGTTACGTTTTGGCATTATCCCAACCCAAAGGAAACACATTCAAGGAAGATTGTTTTAATGCTTTTCAATCATAAAAGTCTGAGGTTATCTGCTCAATAGGTAATAAGGAAGGCTCTCCCCAGCCTGTGCTTTACCTACATGAGGCACAGCTGTGCTTAATTGTTGCATTAGAACATGAAATAACTTAAAGCAAAGAAAAATAGGATGACATTAATAGCTATTGAATTCTGATTTTTCTATTGATATGCACATGAAAAGCCATTTCATCAGGAGTCAGATAATGACAAGGTTCTTTTCAAGGTAGATTTTGATAAACTACTACCCATCGTATTTAATTTGCAACTGTTCTCCCATGAAGACTCTACAATCATGCTGAACTTCTTGGTTAATAGGTGCTTTGATTGTTGGATAATGTAACTGAGTGTTTAACTATGATATCTTCAAAACCCTGTGATGGAGTCTCCCTTTGGCCCATTTTGTGTCATCCTGCCATCAGGTGAGCACATTCTTAGACCACGGATGAATAAATTAGTCAATAAAATGTACATAAACATGCCATATTGATCTCTCTTTTTCCCACCTGGTGCAAGATTAGGCTGCATGGAAAGACACACAGAAGATGATAAATAAACCAGATGCATATGCAATATACTGTACATAAAACTTATCCTGAATAATCTGCATCGTGAAATGCTTTGCCTTGCATCTCATTGAAATGAATGAGGTTCTCCTGAAGAAAGGAACTCGTGTGTCCAAAAGCACATTCAAACCTTTGGCTTCATTTCCAAGGCTAAGCACCGCTATGCAAAGAAGAGTCTTTGTAGGTACTCACATGCCAGTAAGTACATTCAGAAATCTAACTTGCTTTCCAGTATTGCCACAGGGACTAGCTTTTTGGAGTGGAATAGTTTTTATCTAAGACAAGTGTATAACCATGGATGTGCCTCTCAAACTCTTTAGGCTCATGCCAGCATGACATAGAAAGCTGAGGGGGTGGAGGAACAGCTGGGTGTACAATGCAGCCCAGGAATCTTTTCCTGTGTCTAGGGCAAAACTTTCCAAATGTGTGTGGTGAAGCTAGGACTTCAAAAACGTCTGCTTGCCTACTGCATGTGCGTAACTTGCACTCATACAGCAGAACTGAGCAACTGTGCAGACAAATGGCTACTGAGAAATACAACATGGCTACCCATTTTAGTGGGAGCACAAGTTTAGGTTCCTTCATCTGGAAATACAATCCTTATACTTACACTGAACATTCAGAATTATCTTTAAAAAATCTGAAAGGAGTTGGCTTATATTACACAGACATTAAAAAAATACCCAGCAAGTTGTTTCGCTGGCTTTCCCGCACACTTTTTTTCAAATTGGATCATTGCTTAGAAAAAAAATGCCTGTGAATAATTTGATCTGCCATGAAGCAGTTCTCAAACATTTCAAGTTTTCACTCTACTAATAAATAGGAAAAAAGCACAAGCACTAAGGTTTACCACACACTGGACAATTCAGTTTAACATCAGCAGATCTTCCCAGTTATTGATAAGCTAAGTACAGAAGGCATTTCAAATGTACTGTTCCCAAAATGCATTACTTAAAGTTAAAACCACTTGTTAGTAAAAGGTCATGTATGTATTCATCGAAAATTGAAGTGTAAGTATTTTTCTAACACATCTATTGACAAACATTTATTGGTGTGCATCCTCAGTGAGCTTGTTCATGCTTTGTAGACGCTACTATGGTTATTAAATTATTTTACACTCCAACTTTTGGACTCTACAAGACTGGCTACAAGTAAAAATAGAAAGAGTAACAACAGCAGAGTTTAAAATAAGGCTTTTTACATTGTCAATAAGATGCCTTCCCATTAACCTATTATTTGTTCTTCACATATTTTTACACATTCATGGCAAAGAAGATTTTGTTCATTTGTCAAAGAACACCTTTGTTCTGGAACTGCCTTTATTATTAGATAATGCCCCTAATCAGCAGCATAGGAATCTTGTAATGGTAAAATATTTGAAATAAATCCTTTACAAACCAGTGCTGAAACCTATGGAGTCTCTCCTCCATACTTTTTAATAACTCTCATTAGCATTAATGAGAACTACACATGACCACTGGGAAAAATCAGTGCTGCCAGTTCCAAGATCCTATTTTCTCATACTGGATTTTTTTTAAATGTATTCTTTCAAATCAAACCATATATTACAGATCCTGGCCAGAGCTGACCTTAGCGCAAAAAAAAAAAAAAAAAAAAAAAAGTCATCCTTCTCCAAGAGAAACTGATGGTTCTCAGTCAAAGCCCATTTCTGATTCCACCAACGTCTTTTGTCCATACTGGTGGCATCTTCTCTTTAACATTTTGAAGTAATAAAAACCCACTGTCACTTGACTGATGTGTAAGAGGCTCAGAATCAAAGACAGCTTCAGGAACTTGATGGAAACTTTTGTTACAGTTCATACACTTTAAATTCCATCCATATACAACTTTCCAGTTAAAGTGTGAATTGTATAACCAAAGCTATCTAGTGCCAGCAGTCTCTCATGGTTCCTTAACTTTGCATTTTTGTATGTTCACATTAGCTTCATTTGATTAAAAAAACAAAACACTTTAGTTTTTACACTGAAACACAGGCATACTGGAATTACAGAGAAGAGTGTCACAGGATAAGAGGTGTGGGCAAGAAATGAAATGTATATGGAAGTGCATACTAGAATGCAGTATGATGCCTTGGTTGGAAAGAATCATTTGGTGGGTCCTTCCTCTTTCCAGTCCTTGTATGCAGTAAATACATAAATCCTTGCAGTCTTTTTTGTTCATTTTCCGTAACATGGAGTCAAAAAATGTCTCTGTTCTAACCTAGAAGATAAGGCCTTGCGGGACTTCCTATTGCCATTTGGCAAATGTAAAGAAACATTGAAAAAGACAGGAAGTGTTAAGGTCCACTAGTTTCTGCATCCACATCAAGTTAAATCAGGTGGGATTCACTCACCTGATCCTGATGGATGACCCCTGCTCAGTGATCCAAAGGAAGAGAAAAATCTCCTAAAGTCCCTTGCCAATATGCCCTGAGGGAAGAATTCCTTCCTAATCCTAAATTTGGCCATCAATTCACTATTAAGAAAAATGAAATGTTCAAATGACCCTACCATTAATGCAGTGCGACTAAAAAGAGAGATTAGATGCTGCTACTATAGAATAACAGCAATTTGCCTTCGTCACCAAGTGATGTGCTCCTCATTAGCAATGCTTATTGACGCATGTCAACATTTACTTCAGAACCATCTGGATTCTTCATCATAGAACCTCATGAACTTCATTTTCCTTCTAGACAAAGGTGATGTTTTTGGCTCAGGCAGAGCTAGGTCTTTACCTCCAAAAGAGAGAATTCATGGTTTTCCAGCTCAAACATGTTCAACTATGTCCCAAAGGTTCTTCTCAGGAAGACATCTCTCCTTCAGCCAATGTCCTTCCAATGACTTTGGCCCTCTCATTTCTTGAATGGGGTAAGTTTGTTGAAGGTGTGCCAGAAAAGGGATGGCTTTCGTTTGGGTTCTGCCAGGGCAAAGACCTGCTGCTGTGGAATGCTGGTGGGGACAGTGATGTGGCGTTGATGAATAGGATGTAAACTCTGGTGTGGAGGAGGCATGGGACATCCATTATAACTTATACCTGCAGAAGGAAAAAATGAAGAATGTGTGAGACAAATGACAAAGTAATCAACCCAGAGAAAATGCACAGAGCATATGGGCCAAATGCAGCTCTCAATGAAGTCTGAAACTTGCCATCATAGTCAATAGGAGTAGATCAGATCTTATCATATCTGACTTTCCACTTTTCTATTTTGGTCTTAATTTTGATTGGGTAAAAAACAAATAATTGTATGACCTCAAATAACTTTACAGTAGTGTCCAGAAAAACAGCAGTAGTTTCACAAAACCAGACACGTGCAGGAGCATTGTGCTTTTAAGAGGAAAGATAGTTAATGTAGCAGACACTTCGACTTTTTAAGCAATAGCTGGGTAATATTATGTAAAATGTTCTGACTGGTGAAGAAAAGGTACCTTGGAGGGGAAAATAGTTTTCCAAGGTAATGCTCCCTGACTTTGACATTTGAGTATTGAGATCACAATCTCCTGATCAATATTTTACAGCCATTGACCTGAAAATCTGGCCCAATTTGTAACATGCCATTTATTCATATATATTGAGAGATAGATATGTTTACATATTAATATGCATATAAGAATCTATCAACTGCAGATCAAAATTTTGACATTGATGAATTTGAACAAAGACAAAAGTCATGCCTCTTCCAACCTTCCAGGAAAGCACCCTAACCATCTGCCCACTCAGACCCAGGCTGTCTCCCAGCTGCTCAACTCATCCACTCAACCCATCAAAAAGTATCCAAATCTCTCTCACACACACACAAAACCATTTAGAATTTTATTTTGAATACAACAACATCTCAGTCCAAAGAATATTTTAAATCAACAGTGTTGAATTCTAGAGAGAACTTGGGTGGAAGGGTCTGAACATGGGAATGGAACCAGGGATTCCTGAGTTTCTAATCCCATCTAAACCACTGACACCCTCTGTACCTTTAAGCAAATCACTCAACTTCTCTGTTCAGGTCTTCTTTTAGGTGGGGCTAATACTAACTTGCCTGTCTGAAGGCTTTTGTGAGGATTATTTAGTAAATAGTTTATAAAGGGCTTTGAAGTTGAAATACATGCTAAATAAAATCACTTTAGAAAGTCTAACCCCAAAAGAGATTTGGAAAGGATCAAAGAGAATGACTATATTTGAATATGTAAGCAGAGTCTGAATGAGCTTTCCCTTGACATCTAGTGATGAGCTGTGGAAGAGGACTTCAGGAGCCGATCTCGTTTGCATGGGCACACCCACCTGGCCTAGGTGCTTGGCATGATGAGATTGCTTGCCAAAATGGTCACTTTTGACGGTGTGGGATCCCCAGTCTCCTTGTTATTGGGGCAGGAGTAATAAAGCGTTGTTATCATTATGTGAATCAAGGGCAGGAGAACTGAACTTGGCATTTCCCAATCGTGGGACTCACCCTCAACTAAACAGCACTCACTAGGCAGGGGACATGGGTTCCAAAGCCCAGTGAGTTGAGACCGGATAGGAACAGGTACTTGTCCCTCATTGGGTTCGTCTTCACTACCCGCCGTATCGGTGGGTAGCAATCAATTTATCCGGGATCGATATATTGCGTCTCGTTAAGATGCAATATATCGATCCCCGAACGCACTCACCGTCGACTCCGGAACTCCACCAGAGCGAGCAGCAGTAGCGCAGTCGACAGGGGAGCCGTGGCCGTCGATCCTGCGCCATGTGGACCCCAGGTAATTCGATCTTAGATACTTTGACTTCAGCTACGCTATTTGTGTAGCTGAAGTTGCATATCTTAGATCGATTCCTCCCCACCCCCGGTGTAGACCAGCCCATTGTGTGGGCCCTGCCTAAGGGTCCCAGACACCATCAGACTCTTCCTCTCTCTACTGTGTAATAACAGAGCCAATTTAGACTCAATTGAGAGTCTTGTTACATGCTGCAGGGCTGAAATCACTGATACCTAGGTCTAAGTATGAGACCTGCTTTGGGACAGTGTCTCTGATGTAAGAGACTGCCCAGTGTGCATCAGGTGAGGCTCCCCCACTAACAGCTGAAGTCACTGACAGCTGTGTTAAGTGGTGGGCCCTGAAGATAGTAGGGCAGCTGGTGGTGAAGCAGGGTGAGTGGGCAGAAGGGTGGCTGGCAGAGAGGGCCGGTGAATGAGTGCCCGAGCAGTGGCATGAGTAAGGTGCCTCCTTACACCCCCCACCTCCACCCAAGGTGGGAGGTGAACACTGCAGATACATCTCTGAACTCTGGGTCTGCACTGTCCAAGGACAACTGTGAGTGGGGTGCAGAGAAGGGATGAGCACATTAAAGGGACTTTGGGGTTGCTGAACTTAAGAACACTGCCCAACGTACTTGGGGGGTGGGTCTTTCACTCATGGTTTATGTTTATGAGTCCTGTTTGGGATGTTTCCCCAAATTAATGCCGAGTTACCTCCCTCCTTTTATTAAAAATTTTTTTTGCTACACTCAGACTCTGTGCTTGCAAGAGGGAAAGTATTGCCTCTTAGAGGTGCCCCGGGATGATGTGTAATTGTCCCAGGTCACTGGGTGGGGGCTCAAGCCGGTTTTGCATTGTATTGTTGAAAAGGAACCCCTCAATACTGAACCCGGCCCTTGTTGTTGCCAACTGTGACTGGCAGAAGGGTTACAAATATCTTTCATCATAAGTTCAATACTGAAAAAATAAATGATATATTTAAAACTTACAATAATACTTAAATACTGTACTCACCTTTAATTTTTCCATGCCTTGATTTTCTCGCATTTTGCATGGCTTGTTTCTTTTGATTTTCTGATATTTCCATTCCTGGATTTTAAAGTACATTAGGGTCTCAGTATTAAGATATTGTATCTGCTATTTGATAACAGTAAATTAAAAAACATTTGAGCACAAACTATTTTAAAATATAATTTATTGATTTTTAAATAATTCTTAATAGTAATGTACCATATGTTTTTGAGAAATACAGGTCCAGATTTTACTGTTTCACCAGTTTAACTCTGGCATTTCATTGGCATAACTGAGATACTAATTTGGCCCTTTGAGCACAAATTGATGCCAACCTGTGCTGAAATAATTATCTCCAGCTGGTGGTCATTGGGGATCTGACTAGCTACTTGTCATTTTACAACTCTCGCAGCTAAATTGGTGATGACAAAGCAAACTAACACCTAGGAAGATTATGTGGATTTATGACACTTTGGGGGCCAATGGATCCACAAACCAGCTATTGGATTGCTAGGAGAGATAAATATGAGGCTTGATTCTCTTCTCACTCACACTGGGGTAAACCTGGGATAACTAAATGAAGTCATTAGAGTTATACTGGTGTAAAGCTGGTAAGAGAAAAGCAAGGTTACAGTATGTATAGACATAATCCTGCTTGTATTCTGTAAAAGAAAACTGAGCCCATTTTCCTCAGACCAACACTTCAATTTTTGCTGTTCCTGTGTTTACTGTATTGGTGTTATACATTTTATCTATGTTGATACAAATGTAATAAAAATATATATTTTAAAAGCTGAAAAGCTACTCTAAGAATATGAATGAATTTCAAACTACGTCACTGTTAAACTGGCATTTTACAAAATATAATGTCTTCAGTTTGAACAAACCAGGTGGTGTTTTCTTTTAACAATGAGCTTGTAGCCTTCTTTGGTGTGTGTTATGCATGTCAGTGTATTGAGGGATATTAAATACACTTGTTTACACACTTACATGGTCAGTGTCATGTTACATGATACCATGGTCTAACCTAACACTAGTACATTACAGTAAATTGTTAAGTGTCTGAGGGATTTCAATGTGGCTGAGAGAGGCTGGCTCCCAAAGAGGACAGGCACCTGCTATTAGTGTAGCTAGAGGAATTTTTCCTTACATCTAATGGACTATGTTTTTGGAGTTCAAGTACTGATGTTCTAGTTCCATCTCCCTATGTGTGAGATTCATCTAATAACTGTGCATGTTGTTTGCAGCATATGAATGTGTTATATTAGCACAACTAAAAAGGTGTGTGCGGTGCTTCTCGTTCCATTCATATATATACAATGGACTGCAAAGTGCTGCAACCGAAAGCCAGGTGACCCAACAAAGCAGCCACTTGGATTCCATTCTGCTCTTCATTCACACTTTTCAATTATTTTGAATTCCCTGCACTTTTTGGCCTGCATTCATGGAGGAGTTACATCCCTCAGGCGACTGTTTTTAATATAATCTGACCATACTCTTTCAGTTACCAGTTATTCTTTTTATTTCATTTGTAATTATTCAATTCTTTTCTCTCTTCCTGGAGACAAAAAAGCAGCCAAAGAACTCAAAAATTTGCAGCAACAGGAAGCAGACTGTTTTCTTAGATCTACCATTAGTGGTTTTGGAGAAAGAGCTGCTGGTTGTGGCCCATTCCCAGCATGCACTTATAATAGCTCAGAAGAGTTGGATATGGGTTTGGGAGGCTCTGACCTCTACTGAAATGTCTTTGAAACAGAACTAGTCATTCAAGCTTTAGAATTTGAAGAGTGATTTATTTGTTCCTTGAATAGTTAAATTAGAGACTTCATCTGAATTCCAGCATGATAAATTACAAAATCAAACAAGATGTTTGAGGTTGAGAATACCAGAGGTCTTCCACTGGCTTTGGCTAAAGGATAGTCTTCAACTATGCCAAAAAAGTGAAATTTTAGAAAACAAACTCTCCTGGGTAATGGAGAAGAGATCCAAGCCATAGAGACTTATGAGGGCATATCAACATAAATAAAGTGGGTTTGGACATTAAATTTGAACCATCCCTTCTATAGCATAAGATACCTATATAACACAGGATACTACTAGGTCTGAACCATGGGCGCTGGAACGGGGCGGCCAGGAGGCATGGCCCCATCACTTTTAAAAGTGGGAGGGCTACGGCCTCCCACTTTTTACCTGCCTTAAGGGCAAGCAATGCGGGGTGGGACCTTGGGAGTAAGAGGAGGAGCGGGGGCAGGGCCATGTTTTGGGCGCTGGTAACTCCTCTAACTTCTAGGGAGCTTCTGGTGCTCCTGGTCTGAACAAGCATTTGAAATGTCTGATAAAGGATATTTTACAGCAGCCTACATGTCACACATATATGCAGTGATATATAAAGCTGGATTTATGAATCTAACATTATAGAAAATACATTTTCTTATTATTCTGTTTTTGTTTGCTACACACATCACTAATTAATATTTGTACAATGTTTTGTAGATATAAATCCCTAACTTGCACTCCTTGCATTGAACACAATGGAAATGTTGGGACTACAAGATATGCATGATCAAGCCCTCTATAAATGCTAAGTTATTATTGTCATCATTATTATAATGCCCACTGCCAGTTAAGTCATGAGATTATACATTCAAATATAATATGTAAAATAAAAAATTCAGGGATTTGGCTGCTGCAACTTTCCTTAGAATGGTATTCCTCAGTCTTATCAGTCTCAGGCCTTTTTATGTGGCTATTTTTGTTGCAATATTACTTTTGGAGGAAGGTTTGGCACCCAATCACCCATGTGTTTTCTTGTAGGAAGGTTCCAAACCTTCTCTCCCACCATATGAGTTTTGATAAACTGTACATAGCTCTGCCAGCAGCAGAAGGCGCCAGCAGTAGCAGTACTGTCTGGGTCTACTGGTCGGCACTTCAAAATCCCCAAAATGTGTAGTATTTGGGCTGACAAGGTGGGTGAAACAACAACTCTTATTGGACTAACTTCTGCTTGGTGAGAGACAAGCTCTCAAATTAAATAAATTAAATTAATGGAGATATCCCATCTCCTAGAACTGGACCTTGAAAGGTCATTGAGTCCAGCTCCCTGCCGTCACTAGCAGGACCAAGTACTGATTTTGCCCCGGATCTCTAAGTGGCCTCCTCAAGGACTGAACTCACAACCCTGGGTTTAGCAGGCCAATGCTCAAACCACTGAGCTATCCCTCCCCCTCTTGAAAGCTTAATTTGTTTTTTATCCAACAGAAGTTGGTCCAATAAAAGATTACTTCACCCGCCTTGTTTCTCTAATATTCTGGGACTGACACAGCTACTTCCTAGAAATTTGTGCTGTCCTGCATACTCTCTTGGTTCCATTTTTGTGGAACCCCCCAGAAAGGAACTGCTATAACTGTAAAGAGCTCAGATCCTGGCTCACAAAGCTAAAGTGGAGGAGCTAAGTGAACCCTGGAAAGGTCCAAAGATGAACAAAGATTAGCTGTTGATCTCCTTGTGCCCAGTCCAATTCACAAATCCCCATCTGCAATGTGCCCAGTCATCAAGTTTAATGGAGCTAAGGCCCATCAAGAATTTGGAAATTAAGTGGGGGCCGGGGTAGAGTGGGGATGTTGTATTTTGTTTTTGTAAACAAGGGAGCCCTGCTCCTTGATGTGACAGTCTTTTCACTATTAGTCCCTCATTTTTTGGACAGCTTGAGCTAGTTTGAGTCATTTTGTTGTGATAAATGGGATAGATTGTATATTAGTTCCCAAATGCACTACACTGTTCTTCTATTTCCCATCAGCCATCCTGCCCCAATGCACATGTTGTTTTAGAGCTCCGCTGGGCTAATATTCAGTAGTCTGGAGATGGGCCCAATAGTGATAAGTGTGTGCCTGGGCAGGGTGTGCACTCCATGTAGAAGCCGCTTCTGAAAACAATGGCTGGGGTGCCCAACAGGAGTATAGGCTCCCAGTGCACTGCAGAGCAAGGGAGAATAGGGAAACTAATTTGCAAGGTAGTTTGTTTAGTTGTCTCAGCTCCATCTTTTATTTTGGGTACCAGATACCCTTGGCTACTTGTAACGTATGGTCCATGGGGGAAAGTTAAGGCTGATGTTGGAATATTAGCTGGTAATGTCTTGATTTTTTCTTTCATTACGTGGCGGTGTGTGTATGTGTGTGTGGGGGGGGTGTTGAATGACGACTGATTGCTCATGACATTTATTTTCATGAATAAGGAGAAGGATAACTTTAGAGCCATAAACTATTGAGCTTCTCAGCAGGAGAGAAAATAATGGCCTAACAGAGAACAGCCACTATCTAGAATATATACACAAGAGGCCTGATTCTTGTTTCAATTACACCGGGGTAAATCAAGAGGAAGTCCATTAAAGTCAATGGGGTTACACTGGTGTGAGATTAGAATCAGCCTTGGCATACATAGGGATTGCTCCTATTTTATGGGTGGGTTGGGAATATAAGGCTCTTAATCATGTTAAAGTTTTAATGACTTGTGAGTTATGTCATCCAGGAAATCACATTCAGAGCACTTTGGATTTTAATTTGCTGTCATTTAGAGCCATTTCAGTCCTGAAGAATGTTACTTATGAGTTATCCCAGCTCTCCCCATTAAAGATAAATGTCATAACAGAGAGCAGCCATCATACATTACACACACACACACTGGGATTTTTTCCCTCCCACCATTGCCTTAGGAATGTAAAAATCAGTTTTATGTTTCCTATCACTACTGTCCTCTTATGTCTCTATTTTCTCAGTGCAATTCTGCTGAATCTTTTACCACTGATTTTATTAAACTGAAGCAGTTATGCCCAATATTAAACTGTGAAACAAACAATTTTAAATTAAAATCCCAAATGCACGAGCACACACACACACACACACACACACACACACACACACTACATTTTGGCCCAAAGCTGGTCCTAGGATTTGCTAGGCCCTATCCAATGTCAGACATGCAGGGTTCTACCCATTCCCCTCCTCACTTATGACTAGGCCTTTCCTCCTCTATAACTTGGCTGAGTGCTGCTATACTACATAGGTTGCACAGACCTAAGGATACTACTGCCTGGCTTTATAACAAAATGTTCTTAGAAAAGTGGCTGCCAACCACTAGTTCACTTATAAAGTGTAGTCCATGCTAAAAAGTTAGATCAACCTAGCTACATAACTCAGGGGTATGAAAAATCCACACTCCTGAGTGACGCAGTTAAGCCAGCCTAACCCCAGGTGCAGACAGTGGTAGGTCGATGGAAGAATTCTTGCATCAACCTAGCTACCACTTCTCGGGAAGGTGGATTACCTACGCCAATGGGAGAACCCCTCCTGTCAGCATAGGCAGTGTCTCCACTTAAGTGCTGCAGCAGTGCAGCTGCAGTGCTGTTGCTGTAAGTGTTTCACCTGTAGACAAGCCCTCGGTACTGGTATGTCAGGTTATTGTTACTGGCACTCTAAGCTCCCCCTCATGAGGTGAATTCTCTCACATCTCTGAAGCTGTGGAAGGCCCCCAATAACCCAGTAGAACTACATGAAGTTCTACTATGCAGTCAGAGGGAGCTTGAGGGATTCCACCCCACCCCATGCCCTAGAAGTCAGCTACACAGGGTCTCTTGCTGCATACCTGCTTTGAGAGGACTAGCGGGAGAGCAGGGGAAGGCCATAGAATGGGGATTAAGGAGCTACTGTTGATCTAGGGCTGCAAAAGTGGCTGTGGGGCAGTTTTACTGCTGCTCCCTGACCAAATAGTGAGCATTCCTTCCCCCATCCCTGTAGAATCTCCCTCCACAAAGCTTTTCAGCGGGGGGACAGATTTTTGCTCTCAATGAGTAGTCTGTGCTGCAGTCAGTGCACTCATCCTGCCTCCTGCTCTGTGTGTTATGCAAGATGTAACCCACCACAGAGCCACAGCCACTCCAATCCCCAGTCTCAGGATCACAGAGCTGACACAACTGAATGGGAAACAACAGACACTTGCTTGTATAGCTGAAGTTTGTGTCTAGTAAACAGGCACAGCTGCCCAAAAAGGGTGAGAACCCATTTGCACAGAGCCAAAAAGGAGAGAAATCCAAACTTTGCCTTTTGATTTAACACCTCCCCCCACACTGTACATCTTTGCACTCACCCATTTCTTTGTCTTCCTGCACTCTTCGCCTTTCATTTTCACATGCCTCCAGCCACCTTTTCTTATCTTCCTGTTTTTTTGCACAAAACAAATGAACCTCTTCTGTTGCTCTATTCACAGTTTTGAAAGCATTCTTGATATTAATGTTAAAGTCCTTATCTTTGCCATCCTCAATGTCCACAAGTTCCATCTCATCCAGATCAATCCGACCTTTGTAATATAACATGTCCCGTCGCAGCAGGTCCTTCTTACAGAACACAAGCTGATGGTCAAAAAGAAAAAAAATCCTCTGCTGGCTTTTGCCTTGCTTTGAGATTTTGGTCAGTTCGCCCGAGTGGATCAGTTCTGAGCTTCTGGCTAAAACATCCTGCCCCTAAAATATATAGAAGTGTATGTGTAATAAATAAATACACAGTTTTAAGCGATCATATTACTAATTATTATTTTTGTAGCATTTGGTCACACGACAGACAGAACTGTACTTCAGTTTCAATGAACTTTTTTAAAATCTATAAATATAAAAAGTAGATCAAGCTGCATTCACAAAAAAATATGGGTTTGATTCTGCTCTCAGTTTCACCAGTGCAAACCAGGCGTAACTTCATTGAAGTCAATGGAGTTACCCGACTGTAAAACTATCAAGAAATCAGAATCGGATATAATGGTCCCAACCTAAAAGAAAATACATTTTGTTCTCTTTCAACATGTCTTTGTAATCTCAAAGATACAAATACGTGTTATAACTGTTGCTCTTTCTGAGTAAGACATAAGATAATCAGTAATAGAGTCATTGCAAATGAAGTATCAGGGGGTAGCCGTGTTAGTCTGTATCTACAAATACAACAAGGAGTCTGGTGGCACCTTAAAGACCTATTTGGGCATAAGCTTTCGTGGGTAAAAACCTCATTTCTTCAGATTGCAAATGAAGCAACTCAACTTTTAACTGACCAAGGACCACATGAAATGTATGCACATAAACTACTACCATAGAAAAAAAGATGCCCCCCAGAAGTCATTTAAGTACATTTTAATCTTAAATATTTCATGAAAATGGAAGAATGATACCTACCTCCCAATCAACAATAGATACTTGCCAGCGTGCAATCTTGTCTATGCTTTCCAGCCTTCGTTTGCGCTCATTGATGAGGCATGCTACATTCTTCATGGCCTCATACGCTGCCTGTATATTGTTATAATCACTGTAAAGTGGAAGCAGATTTCAAAGACATTATATGCACTGGATATAACACATCAACACAGTTTACCTGACTGTCTGAAGCATGATTCTCTACAGTATCAATTTATCCCCCTAACCAGAGTTCTTAAATCTGAAGGGCCTGATTCCCCACTACCTTGCATCTTGTATAGTCATTTATATAGTTCTATGCTACCCTATCACCCACTTTGCACCGGTGTAAATTACTACACACAGGGCAAGGAGGTGGAGAATCAAACCTAAGCTGTGATATCCAGGCTCCATTGAAATCAATGGCACCAGTCCCATCAACTTCAATGGGGACATGGTTTCACCCAAAGAGTTTATTTATAACAGGAATCCAGTTGTGTAAAACAATGTTCTCTTTAATAATTTATTTTTAGATTATATTTTCCTCTCCCTCCTCCCCAATAGCTGGGAATGAGGCATGGGACTGGCTGGGGTGACTTGATAAGGGGAGCACAGCTTAGTGTCCCAGCTGCTTAGCTGCAATGTTATAGGCGGTGAGAGGAATGTCCTCTTCTGTCTCGTACAAGGATTCTTCTTAGAAAGGCCAATGAAAGGATCCAGAGGATGAGGAGTTGCTGAAATCTACCTAGCTGTTGTGAGTTAAGGGGGTCATGAGCACAAAGAAGGAGAAATGAAAGGAGGAAGGATTGATTCTTCTTCTTCTTCTTCTTCTGCATGGCTTGGGTAGATAGATATAAATTTGTAGTTGTTGCTAAGTTTGATAGCCCATACATTGCCGCAGCAGTGAGCTGGTGGAATGTCCTTCAGGCCCCCGGCAAAAGAACAAAGGGGACATTCAGATACGATGTGCTCCATCATTTGTACCTGGTGACCACAGGTGTATGCCTCATTTTCCACTTAAAGAGGGTTTGTTCACATCTCCCATGAGATGTCATGATGCGATTCAATTTGCACCAGTCTTTCCGACATAAATCAAAACCTGGTGGTTCCTCAAGAGGATCAACGACGAGCTGTTTGTTTTGAGCGGTCAAAGTGCTTCATGTGACTCTCCATTGAGCCTCAGCATCAAAGTTGGGTGTAAGGATCTTCATACGGTTCCATAGAGGGTTGCAAGATTTTAATTTTGTCTTTGGTGGGTTTTGCAGGTCACGGTGCAGTGGGATCCTCGAATTTGCATTGACATGAGTAAGAAAGCGAGATGTCTGAGCAGCTCTTCTAATCTGTGGAGGCTGATGTGCGATAGGATTGGGAACCAGTCAACTGGAGTAGATTTGAGCATCCCTGACACTATGCCCATAGCATTATTGAGTTGAGTGTCAAGGAGTTTAGTGTGACTACTATGAGACCACACTGGTGCACAATATTCAGCTGCAGAATATACCAAGGCAATTGCGTCTGACGAAGTGGGTATTCACCCACAAAAGCTTATGCTCCAATACGTCTGTTAGTCTATAAGGTGCCACAGGACTCTTTGTTGCTTTTTACAAGGCAATTGTTGCAGTTCATAAGGTCCGTGGACTGGAGACCCATGATGTTCTGGCCAATTTCTGATAAGTGCGACACTAGACCTGACCTTATCGTGGGTGTTCTCGAGGTGTTGTCGAAAGGTCAAACTCCAGTCCAGTGTAACGCCAAGATACTTTGGATTAGCTTCATGGCTGACGCTCTCACTGCAGAACTGCACATCAAGTTTGGTATTAGCCATTTTATTGTTCAGATGGAAAGCAGTTACCATGGGGTTTTTTTTGGATTAGGCATAAATTTCCAGCATTGGAAAGAATCAGCTACTCTGCTAAGATCTCAGGTTAGGGTGCAGCTGGTGGTATGTAGGCTTGTGTGCTGAACAGCTAGGGAAATATCATCCACATACATGAATTTCCTTGACTCTGTTGCTGGTATATCCACGGTATATAAATTAAAAAGTACTGGAACCCTGAGGGATGCCTGAGTTAAGAGTTCTTGGTCTACTGATCTGGCCATTAAGGTGTACCTTAAAGCAGCGATCCCCAGTCATCGCTGCCAAGAGGCAGATCATTCACCAGCAGTGAATGATGTGGGAGACCTTGAGAAGGAGGCCCTGTCTCCAGACAGTGTCGTATGCCGAGGACAGATCAACAAGTGAAGCTACTTGGTCACAGAAGTTTGGGAGGAAGACGAGAACCCTCTCGTGGTGCTTCTGTTAAGTGCTGGTGTTTTCTGTGCTCTGTGTTTTGTGCAAATCCACCAACATACCAATATCAATTGGCCACTGGATCATTTTACCGACCTCCCAGTGAACATAGAGGGATTGATTAATGGCTGCTGACAGGCTGGGCCATTGCATGTAAACAGGTGTTTGAGGGGCAAGACTGAGAGCCCTGGCTTCCCCTCCACTTCTGCAAATTTCCTCACGTGCTTCTGCCTTACCACCTGCACACGTCTGGATGTGTGTGTTCACAATCCACCTCCCTCTCCCTATTCAAATACCCACTAGAAACTCTCTTCTGCAACATCATACATAAGAAGTGAGAGTAACACTAATAAAATCCCACTAATGTAAGGGTGGACATGCCTTATTGAGTGACCGCACAATCTCATCACTGTTTCCCTTGCCCTTCCTACCTTAGTCCCCCTCTTTTTGGTCTGTCTATTACTGCCACTTGTTGTGTAACAGGTGCCCTTACTGGCAGACTATAAACTCTGTGTCTTTAACTGTTCTATGGTGCCTCTCACACATTTTGGGGCATTTGAAAAATAATAATTAGTTTTGAAATAAAATACTGAAGTTTAAATAAAGAAGAAAGCAGCTCCCACCAATCCAAAACAATCTTCTTTGGCCTGGGTTGTGTGGGTGAGTCTGGTGGAGGAGAGGGAAACAGAAAATGTGGGGGAGGCTGATGATACCCTGCCCTAGCTCTACCCACAGCCCAGTATTACTGGAGGCTCCTGCTCAAAAGTTACCAGCAGTGAAACAGCTACACATACTGGCATTCAAATTGATATCATGGGGCTTCCAAGTTAACCATGGAGATGAATAATGGCAGTAACCATGGAACTGAATGGCAATAATCCATCTCTCTTATTGGGCAAAATCCCGCACTACGTCCACGAGCAAAAATTTCATTGTATTCAATGGGAATTTTTCCAAGGTGAATACTGTAAACGTTGGACTCAGAGAGATTGTTTCAGGCTGGGTCTCTGCAGACTGGTTCATAGAGGGACCTTTTCCTTGCAACCGTAAGGGCTAGAAACACAAATTTTAAAGATAAAAGCTTAATTTAGTCAGAAAGTAAATCAGCACAGGGAAGTACTTAGAATGGCTATTTATTAATGATTTATGACTTCAATGGAGCTATTTTGATTTATACCAACACATTATCTGGCCTCTAGCTTTTACAATAAACAAAGATATTGGAGGAGCGCAAGAGGATAAAATCACCCTTTAACTTCTGACAGCCCAAGCTTGCACACAGATCTTGCCCATAACAGTGCTTTTCATGAGTTCATAGTAAAGTCAGTTAGTTAGGTCTCCGTTCAGCTTTGTATGGTTTATAGAGTGTATGCCAGAAACTCGGATTCACTGCTTGCTTACTAAATGAATGGACTATAGTTTAAATTACAGTCAGGCAATCCACATACTAAGTGTGCACTAGCACACAGTATACATTAATTCATCACTTAAATTAGCAGGAAATCATAAAGAACAAAATTAAATTCCTAGTTTTAAGTTTCACAATGACAATGCTCCAAGTAGATGTCAGACAGTGTGGGCAAAAGGCAGCAGCCTTGCTGGACTCCAACAGTGGTGCAAAACCACTCTCCTATTGTGCCATTGAGGAGAACTGCATGGCTGGTCTTGGCATACGGTTGTTTAATGGTAAGAATAAGCTTACAACCAACATTGTACTTCTTCATGGGTGCCCAGAGGACTTCGTGCCATACTCTGTCAAACTCTTGTCTTGAAGTCAACAAAGACATGGTAGATGTCCTGCTGGTTTTGTAAGTACTTCTCACATAGAACACGAAGGTTGAAAATCTGTTCTGTGGTACTTCTTCCAGCATGAAAGCCAGCCTGGTCTTCAACAATAATATTCTCCGCTTGTGGCTTCAATTTGTTCAATATGACTTTCAACATCACTTTGCTGGGATGTCTAATTAAGCTTATGGTCTGGTCATTTTGACACAATTGCAGGTTGTTTTTCTTTGGCAGAGTGATAATTAGTGACTGTGTCCATGTGGAGGGCCACTCACCGGTCTGCCGATCTTGTTGCAGATCTTGGTGAGTACATTACTATTTCTCCTCCAAATTTCATCAGTTAGGCTGGGATGTTGTCAATACCTGTAGCTTTTCCATTCTTGAGTGATTTCACAGCTGTCTCCAAGGATGTCCATTGCTGCCTCATTCATTACAGCATTGAAATTGTCGGTCGTTGTTTCTACGTCTTCCTCTAGAGCAAGCAGCGGGGCAAATTTTCCGCTGATCATTACTTGGAATGACTCTGCAATGTTTCGGTCTCTGAGTCTTTCTAAGTCAAACTTGGTTCTGGTGAACTTTGGCCTGACGATTTTCCTTAGCTGCAGCCAAAAATTTAGCATCACAAGGTCACACTGTTGGAGTCCGGCAAGGCTCCTTCTTTCGCCCACACTGTTCAACATCTACTTGGCGTACATAATGACTGATGCCCTAGAAGATCACATATGCACAGTCAGCATTGGGAGGTGAACAATCTCAAATATTCGGTTCACTGATGAAATTGATGGCGTGGCAGGCAGCAAAGATGAACTTGCCAACCTTGTGAAATGATTGGATGAAACCTCTCCAAAATATGGCATGGAAATCAGTGCAGAGAAAACCAAGCTGAAGACAAACAAATGTGATAGGATCAGCTCACATATCACTGCCAGTGGAGAAGAGCTGGAGACAGTGAAACAGTTCAAGTATTCAGGGGCAATCATCACTGATGAAGGATGCAAGGCAAGAACTGCGCAAACAACAGCAGCGGCAAAGCTAAAGCCAATTTGAAGGAATAAGAACATCTCCCTGGAATCCAAACTGAAACTGCTGCACGCATTGGTCATCTCTATTTCTCTGTATGCGTGCAAGACATGGACCCTTATGGCAGAACTTGAACGGAAAATACAGGTAGTAGAGACGAGATACTTCCGTAAAATCCTGGGCATCTCCTACTTTGATCAAATCACTAATGAAGAGGTCTGCAACATCATTACCCAATGCGCTGGGTCATATGAAGACCTCCTGACAACCGTGAAGAAGCGCAAGCTGAAGTGGTATGGCCATGTAACAAGATCATCTGGCCTATCCAAAATCATCCTCCAAGGGACAGTACAGGGGAAGAGAAGAAGAGGTAGACAGAAGAAGAGATGGATTGACAACATAAAAGAGTGGACAGGAATGGAGTTCGTGGAGACTCAAGCACTGACACACAATCGTCGGGGTGGAGACAATTGGTTGATTGCTCATCAATGATGGTGCGCCAACAACCAATGCAGTTATGGGAGTGATGATGATGGTGATGATGACAACAACAACAATGCACGTAGCTGAATGGTTCTGCGTATATCTCAAGATACAAGCAGGTTTTGCAGACTTTTGTTCTCTTATCTATTATAGAAAAGTCCTATAGAGTATAATGGGGATTAAACCAATATTAAATAGGGCTTTATAGAAATTACTACAATAATATAATTTAACAGAGAATGATAATCTTTCAACAGTTTTTATACCAAACTACAGAATTTATTGAGACTTGTACAGAACTAAAGCAGGTATTTAATCTCTATTAAGTTCTATAGTTTGGTTCAGTATTCTACAGAAAGGAGATCATTCTTTATTAAGCAGCACTGACTATGATTCCATGAAGAAGGCAAAGTCTGTTTCTGGTTACCACACAGGCTCTCTTAGGTCTGATAAACTGGGATCCTCATGGTGAGTTGAGAAAATGACAGCCTCAGTTCCTTTGCACATTTAGTGAACAAAATTAAACAGCTCAGACCAAGGGAAGCCCATGGCCTCTTTCCACACAGAGCACAGATAAGCATTTTCTAAGTGAATTTTGTGAGGGCTCTGAAGAAATTTTGAAGGGGAAAATGGGGTGGGGGAGAGACCAAAACAACTGATAAAACCCAAGACAGTTGAATCATGGGCATCATCTGGAAAAATATATACTGGAGAAGGGATTACAGGGTTAAGAAATAGTGCAGTAATAGCAAAGGAAATGGTAATTTCCTGAACTGGCTGCCAGTTAACCAAACACTGAATGAAGATCCATATTCGAGTGATTGTCAGATCACCGGAAAATATTCAATACCACCTTTGGAGGGAGTTTTTCTTGAGTAAGTTCCTATGTCCAGGGTTGTTTCCTACACTGAAGATAGTAACAATGAATGTAGATAGTCTGGGTATCTCTCATTAATATATTTTTCCACCACAAAATTATTGAGTCTTTCTATACTGGTTGTTTCTTCTTCCACCCCACCCCCTTTGATTCACTTGTTTCTTGCAGTATCTAACTACATCATTTCATAAGGATTTTTCAGTATCTTTTTTCCCCTTGAACATATTTTTCAATGTTTAATGCTATTAAACACTTTCAGTTTATGTTGTTCTTCTAAGACCATCTTCACCTCTTCTATCTCTAAGGGTGTATCTACACAGCAAAGAAAAACCTGTGGCTGGCTGGGCTCTAGAACAGTGAGGGGTGAGAGGGAAGTCAACACAGCAATGAAACAGCCCTGCAGTCCAAGCCTGGCAAGCCCGAGTCGGCTGGTTCAGGCCAGCTGCAGGTTTTTCTTTGCTGTGTAAACATACCCTGAGACACTTCTCTTTTCTAATTCTTCCCTTTTCTTCCCTACATGTATCCCTTATTCATTTTTCCCTTGGAATCACTAGTATTTTTTCCACTCTGGTTTACAAATCTCTTCTCCTTCCTTCCTTCCTTCCTTCCCTCCCTCTCTCTCTCTCTCCAGATCAGTCCCCTTATACGCAAGGGTGACTATTTAACATGTATATTGTTTCTGAAATATTTTTTCACATAGTCCCAGGATGATAAACATATTGGGTGAAATTCTGTCCCCACTGAAGTCAGTCACAGCTTTGCCATTGATCTTAAGGAGCCAGGTTGTCATCCACTGCCTGACCAAATCTACCTTAGACTGCTTTAGCAATAAGGTAACATTATGGTCTAAGACAGATCATTTTAATTCTCTCACCCATGGTCTTCGGTAGTATATTTGAATAACTCTGCAAGCTGAAGAGGGTATTTACAGATCTTCTGAACAGGTGTAAGGAGAAAGCCATCAATAGCAATGTCAATCATCTGCTGAAGCAGGCGACAGGCCTCAAAGAAGTGACGGTATTTGCTCTGTTTCATTAGGTTGGAAAGCTCAAGGCAGGCACTGGGATGATTGTTACAATACTCTGAGTAGATGGCAAAACCTTCTTGCTATAAAGAAAAAACAAAGCTTTAGCTAAAACATTCATCTTAAAAAGACAAAACCAAAAATCGATATTGAAGTTATAAAACACTTCTGGTTTCACTAATTAGACAGTTTGCTAAATTACACCCAAACTGAATAACAATCTATTTAGAAAACACAGAAGAATCTATTCTACAATTGGTAATAGGTAAAACTCCTGTTAATATGGATCGCAGGGGAGTGCATTGACTAGCAGTGCTTGCTGCTTTCTGAAACGGAAAAAAACCAAATATCTCTTTACTCTAACCAGATTTGTGAATTTCAGTCATACAGGGTTCTCTGTGAACACTGAAACAGAGGCCTCCACAAAATCACAATAATCAAACTCACTTTAAGAAGGAGTTTTCTTTGAGGAGCCTTGGAAATTGGAAGCCTCCTATGGTTATTGGTAAAGCTGAGCGAATAATAGATTTTTTGGTTAAAAATAATAATAATGATAATCTAGTTCAATTTGAACCAAACCAATTTTTAAGAGATTTTTTCAAATTGAAAAAATGTCATTTTGAGTTGAGTGAGATGTCTGAATTGACTCTAAACAATTTTTTGTTTAGTTTTTCTATTTGATCATTTTTGGGGTTTCTCCCCCCCACACACACCCTTTTTTTTTTTTTAAACTGGCCAAACTTGAGAACAGCATTTTCTTTTTAAGCAAAATGACTTTGAAAAAAAAAATGAGTATTTTTCAGCCTGAACTATTCAGTGAGTTCTACCCAAATACATGAATAGTTATTGAACCCTCCAAAATGCATTTTTCGGTGACATTTTTATTTGCCAAACTTTTTTTCTCAAGTCTATTTGGAGGTTATGTAGGTGATTAGCAATGATATGCGACTCTTTTCTCACCTTTATCAATCACCCTGGTTAATATTTTCTCTGGGAAGATACTGGATGTAGTTTTCATAGAACAAAATCAACTCAGATGCCTGCAGTTATGTAAATGTTAACCTGTGATCTGTGTTCCCTGTAAGCTGTGCGCTTGGGCTGCCAGGCAGGAGAGATTTAAGTGCCATTCTGTGCACAGGAGGCAACATGTGTTCAAGTGCCCCTCCCCCCCATGTTGCCCATCCTGCAGCTGCTCCTGGGACCTTCCTGCTGGCTGTGCAGAGCAGAAGGTGGGGGAGGGAGGAGGGTGCTCTCAGGATGTCACCCTCCCCCCACCCCTGTACCTCATGTCTGCAGAGCAGGGCAGAGGGGATAGTCTGGCTCAGGAGGACTAGGAGCTGCTGTGGTCTGAATGGTGAGTAGCTGTCGACTGAGTGCCTTTCTTAAAGAGACAGTGCATTGTTTCTGACATTTCCCCAGAAGACAGCTCACACAGTCTCTGTCTCTCTCTCTCTCTCTCACACACACACACACGGAGTCTCTGTCTTTCTCTCTCTCTCACACTCACACACAGTCTCTGTCTCTTTCTCACACACCTCCCAACACATACTTGTATTATTATTATTATTGTTACTTCTTGGTACTTCCTGCAATGCACATATATGCTCTGTAATTTTATTCTTTCAAAGTGTTATTTTAGTGTTTTGACTGGTCTATGCATTTCATAATTTTTATTTCTCTTACACTTAAATTTAATTCTTTGAGTAGTGAGTTCTAAAATGCCTAACCTGTCCTGGCTGGAGTAATTATCCCTCTGGTAACTTTTAAAATATATATATTATATCTAAGATTTTTGTTTCTACTGGTGGTGCATATAGGCACATACCTCAGTGCACATAAAAAAATGTATTCCACATATGGATGGAAAAAATTAGAGGGAACATTGCCTGTGATTGTTGGAAACAGTCCTGTTCATCTGGGACCTTGGGATCACCATAGCTATGAAAATGGAAAGACTGTTCACTTACAAGGAAAATAGGCCTACTCAAAGGGTGGAGGTGGAAAAAAGGGAGGGATTTTAAATGTTTTCATATAATCAGCACTAACTAAAGTGTCTTCCTCATGGTAGTTTAACATTTACTAATCATATTTTGTTTATTTCATAAGCAAAATGGAATTAAATGACATACATGTTGAAGAAAGCAGGATCCTATTTCACTTAAATGAGGTTCCTCTTTGTTGTACTGTTTCTCAAGATCTTTCAGAAACTTTCTTTGGAATTTGTAAATATCTTCAATGTTTCCAAAAATGGTGTTTAACTGAGCCGCGGTGAACATTCCTGTATGTTTACGACACTGCCGAATATATCCCTGGAAATAAAACAAGAAAACCTCTTTGTATCAAATCTGAAAGAGATCAAGAGCTTGAAAATGGAGTTTGTACTGAACAAGGCAACTCAATTTGATATTCTGCTTTCCTAGGGTTACCATTCGTCCGGATTCCCCCGGACATGTCCAGCTTTTTGAGCTAAAAATAGTGTCCAGGGGGAATTTGTAAATGTCCGGACTCTCCCCTTCCCCCACCCCCCCGCAGAGCGCGCGCGGCTAACAGGGCACCCGGCCGGATGGTGCCACTTACATGGGGCTCTGACAGCCAGAGAGCGCCACTCCTCCTCTCCCCTGCAGCAGAGATCACTCCCTCCCTCCCTCCCTGCATTCGCAGATCGCCTCCGGCAGTCTGGAGCTCCTCCCCCACTGCTGCCCAGCGTGCCGGGACGAGCGGCTCAGGCCGTTCCTGAGCAAGTTCACAGAGACATTAGGCGAAGGCCAACAACAAGGGAGCCAGGGGGTCGGAGAAGGGGCAGGGAGGTTCTGGAGGGGGCAGTCAAGAGACGGGGTGGGGCTTTCTGGGGGGGGGGGTGGATAAGGTTTTGGGCAGTCAGGGTACAGGTAGGGGGTAGGGTCCTGGGAGGCATTTGGGGGGCGAGGGTCTCAGGAGGGGGCAGTCAGGGGACAAGAGGCAGGGAGGCTTAGGTAGGGGGTGGAGTCCTGGGGGCGCAGTTAGGGGCAGGGGTGCCAGGAGGGGGCAGTCAGGGGACAAGGAGCGGGGGGAGGGTTGGAGGCTCTGAGGGGGGAAGTGGGAGGGGCAGGGGCGGGGCTAGGGCAGGATGGGGCAGAGCTAAGGCGGAGCTCCTCCCATCCTCTTTTTTGCTTGCTTTCCAAGGTTAGATTTTTGCAGTCTCTGATTTCAAGGCCATATTCACTACAAAACTGGATGTACAAATTCAGATGTGTGTCTGAACAGTTATGTTACTGATTCTCCCAATCCTAATTCTGTTTCACCCTAGAGTTGATTAGTCAGGAAGCCAGATGTCAGCACTTGTATAATATCTAATACAGAGCTGCATCTTATTGTTATAACTATCAATCCAGGAGGAGAAGAGCCTGCACTACCAGTTTTGCCACAGTGTTTAGTAGTAACTGCCCCAACTGTGCTATGACAGAGTTTGATCTTGCCTGTACAGATGAGACCAAATTCTGTAAAAACACTGTCTAAAGATAATCTTTGCTAGGGCTAGTGTAACCCACACACCTCTGGGTGATGGTGTTCTGTCCCATCTAGTGGCACCGAAACCACTTAGAGCAGTGGTGGGCAATATGTGGCCCACACACGGCCTGTTGGGATAATTTGCTGGCGGGCCGCCAGACAGTTTGCTTACGTTTGCACGGCTGCCTGCAGCTCCCAGTGGCCATGATTCACCGTTCCAGGCCAATGGGAGCGGCGAGAAGCAGTGCAGGCTGCAGGGACGTGCCGGCCACTGCTTCCTGCAGCTCCCATTGGCCAGGAATGGCGTACCGTGCGTACTGGGAGCTGCGGGCAGGTGCCGTGCAAATGTAAACAAACTGTCTGGCGGCCTGCCAGCATATTACCCTAATGGACCGCATGTGGCCCGTGGGCCGCAGGCTGCCCACCACTGACTTAGAGAGAGATTAATGAGTCTAAGGGCCATATGGCTTTGCAGTAGAGGCTCATGCACTAAGCTCCAGAGGTCCCAAGTTCAATCCTGCCTGCCGACGACCAGGGGTCTGTTGGTGTTACACTAGCGCATGGTTCTTGAGTATTTCAGGGCTTGGTCCCAGCCACATAGATAAGATTACCTTGTTATAATACGCTTGAAGTGCTACTGTGTTTAAACATTGCTTAAACACGGCAAAATCTATAGCATGGACAGGACCCAACTGGTACTGGAATGACTGCTACCTAAAAACCCAAATGCTCCATTAACAAATATTTCTCTCTCTTTTATATCTATCTGTATGGGTTCAGTTCAGTACATCTGTCTCAGTCTCTAAGTAGATATGTTACAATGCTCCAACCCCACAAAGCACTTGAAGTAACTTCTACTCTGCATTCAGTACCAAAGAGCAGGTAATACAAACAACTGTGCAGCCAGGAGGAAGAGAAAGGATTAGGGTTCTACTGAGGTAAGTGGTCAGCTTCTGCCGCTTGTCACAGAGAGGCATATGATCAACAAATATGTAGCAGCGAGGCACACCTGGCAAGCTAATAAATATCTGCTGTTTAACGCACTGTGGGGAGACTGGGATACAGTATGCTAAAATGGCTGCCAGAAAACATCTGTTGCACACAATAGGGTACGGAACCCAGGTGCATGTGAGCACTGAGGTTAAACCGTGTGGTTAGGAGATGTTTGCCGTGTGGTTAGGAGATGTCTGTACCTTTGGACGCTGTCAGGCATGTTGCTCCCAGATCTCCCCGTGAGCTGCAAGCACCAAAGAACTTGCAATTGCTGCAGTGAGGTAACTAGGTTCAAGCAGACTCTTGGAGTTTCTGAATACCATTTCTGGGTACTGCTGGGTGCTACCATGCATGTCCCTACCTTCCCAACCCCTGCCTTTTAAGGGAGGTGCCAATGCTTCAATCCAAGTTGGTGTTTTTTGCCTTTTGCTTTGGTGCACCGGCTCCCACAAAGGAAGTTATTTCTTGTGCAGATCTTGTAACTCTGGGTCAGCCTCTGGAGTAAATTTTTCTCTGACTCAGACCTACATGTAAGCACACCACCAGCCTCACTGTCCTGCTTGCACAGCCATGAGTGATTCACTCTTTGCTGAACTTGGGCACATTTATTCCCCTTGGAAAACATGTGCATTAGCACTGGTCCACTAAATGCACAGCCACTCTGTCTTTAAAAAAAAAAAAAAAACCACAGATGAACTGGATTAGTGATGTTTAAGAATTAATATCAGTGGGCCAAATCCTGAGAGCTCCAGCTCCTCCTGACATCAATGTATGTACTGATGTATCTCAGCAACAGAATTAAGCCAATGAAAGTTAACGTTAGTTTCTCACACATACTGCATCACTGGTATTCTTCTAGCAACTGCCAATACCTGATGCTTCAATGGAAGAGGAAATTTACCCACCATGAAGCAAGCCAAATGTGTCAGAGATACACATGTTGGTAAAAATCCCCCCTGACCTTTTATAGCTTATGTCCTGAAGTATAAGATTTAATTACACTTACCCTGGCATAGATAAAAAGTGTATCTTAATGATGATCTTGCTCAAGGAATTGAAATTTAGCAAAACATTTTAAAGATTACCTGAAAAAATGGGTTTGTGCCTTTGTTTTGTTTCTTTAGGCCAGATAAAAAATAATCTGCTTGTTTGCCACACTAGAAGGGCAGCTCTTATTATTTTTATTTTTCCTGGAAGATTCTATATATGACTGGAGAACTAATAGGACTATGACATAACAAGCAGAAAGGAAGTGAAACCTAACAAACTGAAAGGAGAAGTGATTTTTTTGGTCAGGCTGTTTACCATCCTTCATTGGTTCTTTTTTACTATTCTAACTCAAACACCCAAACCACACGTGGGAGAAAAAAAGTTCATAGTTAAAGGCTCAAACTTCAATTAAGGTGTGAGAATGCTCCTACTACAGGTCTCTGGTCCTCCAAGGAAACTCCAGCAAAAAACAAACAGAGAAGGTAAGTCTTGATACTACTGATCTTTCTGCAGTTTAAACAAGCAGAATATTTTTAAAAAATAGAATCCAATTTTTCATTTTTGAAGGTGGCCTGCAGAAAAAAAAGCACAAATCCAATTTTTCATTTTTTCCTCTGCAGGCCACCTTCAAAATGTTCAGACACTAAATTGTAATTAGATACCCCTCTACCCCGATATAACGCTGTCCTCGGGAGCCAAAAAATCTTACCGTGTTATAGGTGAAACCGCGTTATATTGAACTTGCTTTGATCAGCCGGAGTGCGCAGCCCCGCCCCCCCGGAGCACTGCTTTACCGCGTTATAGCCGAATTCTTGTTATATCGGGTCGCGTTATATCGGGGTAGAGGTGTACTACAGTATTACATGGGTTTACAATTATATACAGAAGCAAAGTGGTAGGAAAGCACTGCAGTCAGGAAAGCAATGCATTGTTAACAGGTACAAAATGAAGTGTTCTTTCAAAAAAGTATATTATGGTGTTCAATAAAGAAGAGAGTTAGAACTGCATAAGAGAGCATTCTCATTGACAGCCTTAGAATTGCAAGGATGAATCTTTTGACAACAGAAAATGCTCAAGTTTTCTCTCATAAGGGACATTTCTTCAAACTAGGTCTGTGGAATGCTCTAAGTCTATGGCTTGATACTGTACCTCACAGATGTCCTTGAGATGTTTGATATAGACTCTCTCCGTGTTCATTATTTCTTGTATCACATTGGTTCTCATCTGATCCTTGTTTTCAGCAATTTTTTGGCGATGTTTGCTAGCATCTGCATGTTGCTCTTCATCCTGGATGCTACCACAATTTTCTCCAAGTTCTTCCTGATTAACTCGTAGCTGCATTCATAACAGAAAAGACAGCTAGAGTAGTGCAGCAAGGTATTACAAAAACAAATGTTAAAAATTATTACAAACTTTATTTAATTACAATAAAGGCAGCTCATAACTGATTATTAATTATTATTATATAACTGGTCCCCAGTCCTAATAAGGTCTATCATGTAACTCTTATGCAAGTATTTCCACTGGCTACTAATGTAAAGGTTTCAGTAATGGGCCCACTCTTTCTTTCCGGGTACCCATATGGCCTTCAACACCATAGTATCCGAAGGCCATCATATAAATGTTGCCTGTATTTTTTGTTAACAGAAGTGCAGATTTATTAGAGAGACCATGAGCAGTGGGCGCTCATTGCCAATACTCAAATAAGTAAATTGTGGCTTTATTTTTCATGTTAAATTCGGATGACACTGATCTGAAGTAATCAATTACAGTAATTTCTTCTTTCCCCAATTGTCCTCCTTTCCCAAAGAATGGGGCACTCACACTCACACTGATATCTAAAGTTAAAAATACATTTTTCTGAAGTGAGAGTATCAGAAGAGAATGCTGAGTAGAACAGATGTTCCCACCTCCATCCCCAAAACTGCTGTGCTCTTTCTGTACATATTGACCACTCTTGAGTGGTATTAGTGCTGGTTCCTTTACCTCCATGGGACATAGTCCAAATAATAATAATGATAAGCTGGGTCTCTGTCCTCATTTCTATTTGGATTTTGAAAGGGTTACCCAGGAGTAAGTGACAGTAATATGTGGCCAAGTAGATTGCAAATATTTGGGCCTGATTCTCTTTTGCCCTGTCCCTTGTGTAGTCTTTTATGCCTGTGAAAAGTGGTCATAAGGTGTTACAATTTTGATTTGCAAATGCAAGGCAGTGGAGAATCAGGCACCTAATTTCAATTTAATATTGGTTTGGGGCATTCAGCATGAAACAAGGATATAAAGATATGAATGCTTAATCGAGAATAGCAACATTTAACAAAATAAAACAAACCATTGTTATATTGACATTTTACCAGGAAACTGATGTAAAGCTGCAATAATGCAGTGGTGAATCAGGCCCTGGTTGTAGAAAAGAAACAGACGTAGGTTACTAACCCTGACAAAGCTAGCTGGAAACCAGGCTTCCTTGTCTTCATTTCTTCCCCACCACCAGTCTTTGTTGGAAGCTTCAAGGACTCTGATGACATCCCCAGCTTTAAAGCCTAGCTCTTGATCATCCATAGTCACGTGGTCCCACAGTGCCTCTGCATAAACCATGCTGCCATCACTTATCAGCTGAAATGGGGGGCGGGGGGGGAAGAGAGTTGGTGAAGGACAAAAGCTCAGCAAAGACCAATCTGTAGACGGCTAGAAAACTAAACAAGCATAATTAAACAAAAAGGAGATAAATAAATACAACCTCTTGCAGGATGAGCTGAGTATTTTGAGAAATCTGTCCTTGTATAATTATCTGTCTGAGAAATTAGATAATGCAGCAAAAAGGTCTGGATCCCAGACTCCCAAGCTTGAGTACAGTTATATGAGGCATCATCACTTTAACCAAAAGGTTAGACATACTGGAAAGTATCCTCCTCTTACCTCATTAATTGCTAGCTGTTCCCCTCCAGGCTGCAGGTATCTAGGGCTGGGTTGGCAGAGCTCCTCATAACTGTAATCCTCCTCACTACCATTGTCATCAACTAAGGCAGAAGATTCAGTTCCACCATCTGTAACAACTAAAACAATAGTGACAGGCTTGAAACAGAGTAATTTGGTTTAATCAAAGCCTTCTCAGAAAAGCAAACATACAAAAACCATTTAATAAAAAATGTGAACATAAAACTGCCAATAGGCTAAGGCAAAACCCCTTAGAAAGTGCCTTTGCTCTTGAAAATATAACACCACCACATTTACTTAAGGAGTAATTTTCCTCTCATTTACACACCCATACAAATTGGGAATAACCCCACTGAAGCAAACAGAGCTACACAGAAGTAGACCTGGATGTAAACCATTAAAATTTTTGGGCCTGTGTCACAGGTAGGTAGATACAATAGTTTCCTGCAGGGTCCCTGGTTCAGGGGAAAGAACTTAGGTCCAGATTTTAAAAGGTATTTAGGTGTTGTTGAGCTCAGGAGTCCAATGCCTAACTTATTTAGGAGCCTAAGTTAATTTTCAAACAGGGTTTAGCCACTTAGGAGCCTCAATCCCATTGACTGTCAAAAACAATTTAGGCTCATAAGTGCCTAAGTCTCTTTTGAGAATGACACTTAGGGTATGTCTTCACTACCCACCGTATTGGCGGGTAGCAATCGATTTATCCGGGATCGATATATCGCGTCTCATTAAGACGCAATATATCGATCCCTGAACACGCTCACCGTCGACTCCGGAACTCCACCAGAGCGAGCAGCGGTAGCGCAGTTGACGGGGGAGCCGCGGCCGTCCATCCCGCGCCGTGTGGACCCCAGGTAATTTGATCCAAGATACTTCGACTTCAGCTATGCTATTTGCGTAGCTGAAGTTGCGTATCTTAGATCGATCCTCTCCCCCTTCGCCCCCCAGTGTAGACCAGCCCTTAGGCATTGCAATTCTGAGCACAGCAATGCCTAAATACCCTTAAAAATCTGGGCCATAATCTTTATATGACTCTTAGGCAGATGGTCAGAGGCAGCGGCCATAATAGGCCAGGTTAGTCTCCCCTAACTTAGGCCATGGGCCCACCCATACTCCGCCCCGAAGCTCCACCCTTGCTCTCCCTTCCCCTGAAGCCAGAAGGGACTCAGCTCGGGCTGGCGGCCTGGCAAGCTCAGGAAGCTTGGCTGACCAGCAGTCGAGGGGTTGGGCCAGTGCTAGTGTTACCAACTATCTAATTGCAGAAAATCGAACACCCTTGCCCTGACCCCTGCCCCGCCCTGACGCCACGCCTCTGCCCCACCCCTTCTCTGAGGCCCCGCCCCTGCTCACTCCATCTTCCCTCCCTTTGTTGCTCACTCTCCCCCACTCTTCCTCATTCGCTCATTTTCACTGGGCTAGGGCAGGGAGTGGGGTGCAGGAGGAGATGTGAGGGCTCTGTACTCTGAGGTGAGGCCGGGGATGAGGGGTTTGGGGTACAGGAGGGGGCTCAGGGCTGGGGCAGGGTGTTGGGGTGCGGGAGGGGATTGGGGCACATGCTCTGGGTAGCACTTACCTCAGCCAGATTCTGGAAGCAGCCAGCATGTCCCTCCGACTCCTAGGTGAAGGGGCGGCCATGGGGCTCTGAACACTGCCCATGCCTGCAGACGCTGCCCCCTGCAGCTCCCATTGGCTCCCATTAGGAGCAGCATGCAGAGCCCTGTGGCTGCCCCTTCACCTAGGAGCCAGAGGGATATGCTGGCCACTTCCGGGAGCCATGCAGAGCTGGGTAGGGAGCCTGCCAGCCCGCCGCACTGGCAGCACTGCCAACCATACTTTTAACGGCCTGGTCAGTGGTGCTGACCGGAGTCACAAGGGTCCCTTTTTGACTGGGTGTTCCGGTCGAAAACTGGACACCTGGCAACACTAGCCAGTGCTCGGACTGGCCTGGGGGTCAGGCCAGTACTTGGGCTGGCCGGTGGCCACGCCGGTGTTGGGCTGGCCGGTGGCCCTGGCAGCTGAGGCAGGAAGGCCAGTGCTCAGGCCGACCGCCGTGGCTAGGATGGGCTGCCCAGCAGCCACAAGATGCTAGGGTGGGTGGGCCGGGGCTTCTCTGGCCATGGTGCGGGTAGGGGTAGGTTCAGGGCTCCAGGGGGCAGGGATGAAAGGGGCGGGGCCGGGGTAGCCTCCCCGAAGGGGGGATTCATGCGCTGCCCTTGCAGATGGCCTGCAGTGTAATCCTGCATGGAGTAGGCTATGAAGGAGAAAAAAGCAGAGAGTAGAACTAGGTGGGAAATGGTTTTCCTATCCCATTAAAATTTTCAAGATTCAAAAAAAATTCTCCATTCTGTGGTGGGATGAAATCAAGCGATTTTGAATTTTTTTGTTTTTTGTTTTTTTTTGGTGAAGAAAGGCAGGAGAGATGGGGAGATTACGGCACTCACATGGAACCTGGGAGAGTCAGGTTCAAGTCCCTGCTCTGCCAGATTTGGAAGAGGGACTTGAACCTGACTCTCCTACATCCCAGGTGAGTGATCTAACCAGCAGGCTATTGGCTATTCTAGGTTGGATTTCTCCCTCTCTAACTCTTGTTTTGACCAGAAATTCCACCTTGAAGCTGAAAAACCTCCCCAGCAAAACTTTTGTCAAAAATTATACATTTCCACAAAAAGGTTGTTTTTTTGTTTGTTTGTTTTTTGACAAATCAGCATTTTTTGACAAAAAGCCAGCCAGCCAAAAAATTCCCAACCACCTCTACCAGAGAGGCTTGCCTTGCTTTTTGGATCACACGCAGATAGTCTGTACAGTGTAACCCATAGGTTTTCATGACAGTATAGATAGCCCTGTCTATATTAGTGCTTACACTTGCACCCTTGCAAGCATTTCCGTTTACATGGATACTAATTTTTCCAACAGTAATCAAGGCCATAGGATGCAGAGATCAGTTAAAACATTTACCTTGTGGCTTTCTTTCTTTAGAAGGGCACAATTTTGCCCTTAGTCTTGACATAAAACAACACAGTTATTCTACCCACCACAAAACATTTTAAAATACACATTCATATTAATGTCTCATAGAGCTAATCAAGGAGGCTGCAAAATTCCTATTAAAAAGTTGAGATCTCTCAGCCATAGGCTTACAAATCTGAAAACTAATAGAACTATATATTTTAAAAGTGGTATAATTTAAAACTCACTGACATTGTTTTCCCGAAAATCTGTAAATAAATAATATATACAAATCAGCTTCTAGCCTCAAATCTGAAGTGTTAAATTTCATCCCAGATCTCATTTTTACAGCCGCATTGTAATGTCAGTACTGACAACTGGTTTGTTGCAGCAAAGATAGTAGACATAAATACTCTAAAACATTTAACTAGAGATGAAAAAGGAGTGTAATTTTGGGGCTGGTAACTGCTCATGATTCCTTACCAGTCAAGAGGCTTCCATTGCCTTGGTAGCTAGATTTAAAACAAACAAACAAACAAACAAAAACAACAACCAATCACTTTCTCTCTGTATCTATTCCTCTAATGTTTACCGGCAGGAGTAAATATTTTACAGATAGGGATGGGTATCCCTGGAGCTCTAATGGATTGCAAAAACTTAAGACAATGTGAGCCTGATTCTGATCTCTATCCAGCTTTCCATTGGTGGTAACTGTTGATTGCAGTGGAGTTTACATTATTTACAACAACATGAATGTGATCAGAACGAAGCCCAGGGACACTAACACTTGATAATTTTAAATCAGAAACATTACAGAGAATAAAAGAGTGAACCTTCTACTCACACATACCCATCTGAAGGCTCTCCAGACTCCAAAATCGTGCCATTTCCCACCTGGCTACCATGCTGCTGTCAAAAACAACGTACAGAGTAGGGGCTTGGCCTTTAATAGGTGAAGCTTAGTCCTAAAAGGTTCACAGAGAACCAGAAAGGCTTAGAGCCTTTGAGCTACTGAAAATTCAGAAACAGCTTATTCATTGCTTTGAGCTTCTGTATGTGCATATCAGGCCGGAGCCTACTTAGAAACTGACAGCGCACTCACTGTTCCGTATAGCTGTGGGTTTAGTGGATCAGTGACATCATGGGGTACCCTTAGGGAGGAAGTTACAGAAAAGAAAAAACCTGTATATACAGTGTTCATTGATAATGTACTTACAGTCTACTGCACTGTAGCTAATGACACTGCAATGAAGAATGTTTTTCAGTCCTGTCAGTGCCAGAGAGTGTATTTGCTACTTTTCATTAAAGCAGCTAAATGTGAATTAGAGTTTCAACCTAAATTCAAAGGATACATCTCTTTTACTCCAAGTCACAGGAAAAAGCTATTGGGAGTTACAATTTCTTCTAGCCATATGCAAAAATATGTCTTCCAATACTGCTTTGCATAACATTGTGCATTTATGATATTATTCCAAAATGTAATGTGTAGGTATAACTATACACCCAAAGGTATTTTTCATAGTTCTTATATGCTGCTGTTACTTCACAACTAAACTGTGATATATTTGTTTGGTTACAAGTGACTATCACTACATTATAACCCAAATTCTAAACAGCAGCCAATTGCTCTGAGGGGTGATGGGGCAGAGGAGGCATTCCCTCACTCAGGCCACAGCCTCAGTGTAACTCTACCACAGGGGGTAGAGAAGGAAGGACACGAATAGCCACTTAGCCCTGTCTCCACTCATTCCATAGCCCACTTCAGCAATGACCCCACCAACCCTCTCATGTCAGAGCACAGGGGATGCTATGGAGATTAGTATCTATCATCCCAGCATTGTGCTCCCCTTTGCATAGGGGAATTGCATCGGTTCTAGAGGCAAGGGCAGGATTTGCCCCTACAGTCAAATCATGTACTCTTCAACAACCTGCATTTGTACTAATTTTTTGAAAACTGGTATAAAAAGAAAATCCTGAAATAATTTTAAAAGAAGTCATGGTGCTATATGTCTGTGGATGGGACTCAGAATTACTGATTCTCTATATGGAAACAACATCCTTTAGCTATGCCAGTCCTGTTACTAGGGGCTGGTTTCTCTAGTAATATGCTCAGAAAACCACCAAGGGACTTTGCATACAGCATATCACAACACCCACAGAAATCACATGGTTTCCTATTGTACCATCTCGGGGAGAGAATGAAATTCCAAACTTATAACAGAATATTAATGACGTTTGTTTACTAAAATCCAGGATCTGCTGCATTTTGAAGACGACCAGGGGACATGAAAAATACAGCTCTCCCGTCTGAATCATTGAACTGCACCATAATTCCCTGCTGAGAACAGACTTGCTGAATAATCAGTTACAATAAGCTACCGTATATTATGAAAAGCACATATACAGCACAGTTGCAAGGTGTCTTGCAATACAAATCAGTAAACAACTAAAAAATGAGTCATCCGTAGAAAATTCCTTTGCTTAAGTCATAAAAAGCCCCCAACCCTGGGATCTGCATCAACGACTGAAGAATTCACACTGAACAAGTGCTGTCCAGACAAAATCCTAAAACTATAACATAAAACAGGTTCACCCCTTTGAATTACTCTATCACACCTCTGAGAATGTGAGTAGGCAAATGAAAAAGGAATAACATAAAATATGGACAAAAAAATTAAGTTAAGATGGTTAGATCTCACTACATTGAAAACTCCTTTCAGTAGCGACTCAAGGGACCAACAAATACCTGTTTGTTAATTATGGTAGCTGTCTAATATCCCCTGGCCTTGGCCTATGTGAAGTCAATAGTGAACTGTCATTGATTTCAATGGGATCAGCATTTGCCCCCAAAAGTTCTGTATGTCCTTGTGGTCCCAGCCCCATGCTAAGCAAGGCAGCCAAAATATCACATGAGTTATTGTGGGCCAGTTGCTTGTTGCACAAGAGGATTGGGGGAAGGGGAGAAGGACGGGAATGAAGAAGCACAAATAACTGAGGACACCATCAGACATGCAGAAATCTAAATGACATCAACTGCATCCATAAATAAATGCAGACACAAAAAGAGAGGCCAAAATGAGGCATCCCTCACAATAAGAACACAACTCTGCACCAGCACCTCAGCAGGGCTTGCAGGGTTCTAGGCCATGTATATGAACATAGGTCCAGCCACATTCCACCTCTTTTCAAGTCGTAACAACTGTACAGTTTACACAGTTCCTTCTTTCCTAGGAAGAAAGAAGAAACATCAATACTGCTCAGAAGTTATTGCTTCAATATAAAAATAAAAGCCTAATCTCAGGCTTTGGGTCTTAGAATCAGGTTTTTCCATGGTAGGATTTCTCATTGTCCTCAGGTCTGCTTCAGAGCCCTGGTCTACACTACGAGGTTAGGTCAAATTTAGCTGTGTTACGTCCATTTTATAAGCAATGCGTCTACACACCCAACACCGTTCCGTCGACCTAAAGGGCTCTTAAAATCAACTGCTGTACTCCTCCCAGGTGAGGGGAGTAGTGCTAAAATCGACCTTGCTGGGTCGAATTTGAGGTAGTGCAGATGAAATTCGACGGTATTGGCCTCCGGGAGCTATTCCAGAGTGCTCCAATGTGATCGCTCTGGACAGCGCTTTGAACTCCGATGCACTAGCCAGATACACAGGAAAAGCCCCAGGAACTTTGAATTTCATTTCCTGTTTGATCAGCGTGGCGAGCTCAGCAGCATAGGTGACCATGCAGTCCCAGATTCGCAAACAAGCTCCAGCATGGAGTGAATGGGAGACACTGGATCTGATTGCTGTATGGGGAGAAGAATCTGTGCAGGCAGAACTCGGATCAAAAAGAACAAATGCTAATATATATGCCAAAATCGCACAGGCCATGGTGGAGAGAGGCTACAACAGGGACACACAGCAGTGCTGCATGAAAGTTAAGGAGCTCAGGCAAGCCTACCAAAAGACAAAGGAGGCAAACGGTCACTCCAGGTAAGAGCCCCATACATGCCGCTTCTATGATCAGCTGCATGGCATTCTGGGGGGGGACTCTACCACTATCCCACCACTATCTGTGGACACCTGCAAGGGGAGAGACTCACGCAACAGGGAGGAGGATTTTGTGGATGAGGAAGAGGAGGAGGAGGAGGAGAAGAATGCGCAGCAGGGAAACGGAGAATCCGTTCTCCCCAGCAGCCAGGACCTTTTCCTCACCCTGGAGCCAAGACCCTCCCAAGGTGGGTTCCCAGACCCTGAAGCCGGAAAAGGGAAAAGATCAGAATATGTAAAAAAAAAAAAAAAAAAAAGGCAAATTAACTATGTGACCTTCCATTATTCACTGGGACTACTTAAAAAACTCTGCAACCACTGCCAGATCATTTCCCAATATTTGTGGTATGGCCCCGACAGAACCTTATTTTCCTTTTTACTTTCCAGCTTTTTCCTGCACAGTAACCGACCCCACCATGAAACTCTGATTGGCTGTGGGTGAGGGAGAGTTGTCATTTAAATCCTCTCATGTCCAGCTAGCATGAACTGTAACTCCAAATCGAACAAGAGTCAAGTCTGTTGGGAAATTCTGAATACTGAATCTAAATTCCCACCAAACATGTTCCTGCTACCCCTAACAAGAACCTCATCTCTACTTGTGCCGCTTGCACATCAGAGACCCAAAAAACAGCTTTTAGTGGGTGTACACTATGCCCAGGGGTGAAAGTGAGCTGGTACGGCGTACCGGTAAGAAGCCGGTACTGGCCCGTACACAGCACGTTAAAGCGCTGCCACAGCAGTGCTTTAACGTCCCTGCTCCTTCCCCTCTGCCCGTAGGGACCCCGTACTGGCAGGGCCACCGACAGGGGAGGCAAAAGGGGCAACGATGTTAAAGTGCTGCCGCCGCACTTTAATGTCATTGCCCTTTTTCCTCCTCCCTCCCCCCCCCCGGCCGCTGACGGGAGGGGGGTGAAAGGGCAGCTGCCCCAGGGCTAGCGATTTAAAAGGGCCCGGGGCTCTTGGCTACCGCAGCAGCGGCCGGAGCCCCGGGCCCTTTTAAATTGCTGCCAGAGCCCCAGGTGGCAGGGGCCAGGCAGTGCAGATGGGCTGGCTGGGGGAGGCGGAGCACCCAGCCCGCATCCCTTCCACCCGAGGCCCTGCCCCTTCTGTGGGCCAGAGCCACCCCCGTACCGATAAGCATTTATTATTACTTTCACCCCTGACTATATCTATAATTTTATATTAGGTAACACAAAATAAAACTTTCCTATAACTAAGAAAAAATAGAAGTATTGCTCTTGCTGTCTCCTAATATTCCGCCCACTTGCCATCAGGACTTTGATTTAGAAAGCTATTCACGCATGACTTTTGTAGTTATAATAACTAGTTTGCTAACGTAATATCTAGATATGACCAGCACTGCTTTGATTTCACTCCTTTCCCAAATGATAGAAATCCTTACTTTCATAATCTGTTATCCTCAAACATTTATATTTATGAAACCTTGGATATACTAAAGCTAAAATAACAAAGAAGAAATTAATCTGAGGTAGCTGTATTTGTTAGCCAATGCTATTTTTCCAAAGATGAAAAAGAAAGCATAACTTTAAAAAAAAATCCCCACTTTATGATATTTAAAAGCCTGACTTCTTCATCCTAGCTCATGATGGATTAGTTCCTTACTCAGTGAGAAGTCCTACTGGAATCAATGGGATTACTCATGGTGAGAGGTACTACTTAATCATTTCAACTGGACTATAAATTCTTCTACACTTAGAACTGTCTCCAATATTGTAATATTTACACACACACACACACACACACACACACACACACACACACACACACACACACACTCAATACTACAGCCAGTAATTCCCAAATTGTGGTCCATGGAGCACCTGCTAGTGATCGGAGGAGAACTGGCTGGTCCCATTTCTAGCTGTGAAATTACATTAGAAGAGGCTAAAGGTACCTTGAATACTTACCTAATATTACTTTTCCATCTCAGTGATTGTCTTCTGTGGATTTTAGCATGCAGTATGTAAATACCCTGATAGCTAAAATAATGTATTTGTGGATTAAGGGTCTTCCTTCCCTGGAATTTAGATAAAGTTGCATGATCTAGTTAACAATTCAACTTGGAACTGGTATAAATCTGCAACAAATACAGGCTCCTGAAAAATTATTTGATTAATGCTCTTAATTTTTAATAAAGAAACACTGAAAGTGCTATTTGATAAGATCTTCCACTTCAGTCACAGTAGATCCTGATTTCAACACTACTTACTCCATGTATATATGGAGCAGTACAGTGAAGGTTGTAAGTGGCTTTACAGCAGCTATTCTTTAGAATACTGAAGTGAAGGGGCCTGAAGTGAAGAATGCACTTTGACTTTTTAGGCCCTTGATAATGAAAAATGTTCTCTAGTGTCTGAAAGAAGACAGATGGTATTGACCAAGCTTCTTTTTAATATCTCCTGCCAATTAATGATTTATGAGACGATACTATTGTTCTTGCTATCAGCTTGAGATAATGTGGCAAGTAAGTGCTAATGATAAGCAGAACTGGAGAATAAATGTAAGGGGCAAAACAAAAGGACATTAAAAGACACTGCTTCAAAAAGGCATTTGATTTTACAGTCCTTTCTAAGGATTTGTACTTCACATAAAACTGGATAAATGTCATGGGCTACATTCATTCTTGTAGTAAGTAGGTGCAACTCCCATACAAATCTCTGGGACAAATCCTTTGGTGATTTAGGGTTTTTCTACATTGGAAATTAATCTGAATTAACTAAAGGCGTGAATTTAAAGTGCTTAGTTAAAGTTCATTAAATCCCTCTCTGAACACTCTCTTTCAGCAGTTGCCACTTGACTTCTGAATGAGAGCCTCCATACAAAGGCTTAGTGTGCTTTAATGGACTTTAAATTTATACCTTAAGGGCACATCTTCGCTAGCCCCGTGGCAGTGCTTTAACATGGCTGTGTAGTCGTGGCATAGCGACCTCCACAAGAGGAATAGCTCCCAGAGCTGGGGCACCGTCTACACTGGCACTTTACAGCGCTGAAACTTGCAGCACTCTGGGGGGTATTTTTTCACACCCCTGAGCAAGAAAGTTGCAGCTCTGTAAAGTGCCAGTGTAGACAAGCCCTTAGTTAATGCAGCCTACCTTTCCACGTAGACAACCCTTCAGAGAGCAGTAGGGAGTACATGGATTGAAATATGAGTACAAGTGGTAAAGGGGAGCAACTTGAATCAATTTAACATTCAGTGAGTGTGCAACACAAGTGTAACTTGAGCGTAACAGGACAAGCACTAACAGGAAGGTATCAAGTAAAGCAGCTTCATCATAAGCTACTTTACCATTTGCATCAATTTACATCCTATGTGTAGTTTACACCCGCCATCCAAGGCACTGATGAATTGGCTCATTCTCTCCATTTTTGTAACACATGTGGTTTGTAACCCCTTAAAAAGACCTGTAAAACTTACCATTAGATGCTCTCATTTGCCGCCTCCGTCCCACTCGATCCAGGCCAATGGGGGTGCTTTGTGAAAAGGTGAAGGGCCGGAACCTGGCTGAAACAGCTTTATATGGGGGAACTTGGTGGGCTGGAACAGGTGGCCGTGTTATTGGCTACAGAGAGAAAAAAGAAAATCCATTATTATTATTAATAGTAAAAGCTACTAGTAAGCCAAAGACAGCTACAGGTATGAAATGGGGTTTCCTTACACTCTCAAGCTAACTATATGGACACTAAGAACCCCTAGTTCAAGCAGTCATTAAATTGATTGAACACCACATTCCATACACAATATTATGGTAAATATCTTATAGCATTAAGGTTCTCTGTTATATTAAAAACTCCATAACCTTCTGTTATGTTTAGTGACACTGTATATTCTGCTTTACAGTCTTCACTCCATAATATTCCATGTCTAAAATGCTCTGGTAGCTAACATCTCAGAACAGTTTACTGTAATGTCAGCCAACTATAAATATGTAACAGAATGGAAACACTGAAAAGAAAGAAAGAATAGACATTATACAACCAGGTGTGTTAATTTCCCAGAATGTTGTTTGAGATAAATGTCCTGCTGCTGAGGAACATACTTTATAGTTCAGCCAAAAAAAAGAATCTTAAACCTGATTTTTTTTCTTAGAGCTTATCTGCATGGCCCCTGGACTACAGGGGTGTGAACTGAAGTGTTGCACTGTCACTGCCCTGTGTAGACGCTGCTAGCATGAACTAAAAGGTACCTAGATCACATTAATGTAGTCCTGTTTGAAATGGGACTACATTAACGCAAATTAGGCATCTTTTAGCTTCTCCTGCCGACCGACATAGCTACTGACATTCATGAAGGTGGTTTTATGATGTCGACAGGTGAGCTCTCTCCTGTCAGCATGGTGACTACACGAGCGATCTTACAGCAGTGCAAATGCATCGGTACAGCTGTGCCGCTGTAAGCTCACTAGTGTAGACATGGCCTTAGTTTCTTAATTGTTTTTCCTCTTAGGCTTGTAAATTAAGCATATAGAAACACCAGATCCTCTCTATGAACTATTTGTTGACTCACTGGTATGACACAAGTGATTTACTATTGCGAAAGCTTTTTCCCCCGCACCAAGTTGTCAGACAAAACAAAACGATTTAACAGCACTTTTTTCACATTCCACTGATGTTCAACACTTCAAAAAAAAAAAAATCTGCTACATGAAAATTAGGCTTTAAAAGCTCTTTATGAAATAGTTCTGATATATGTGTTCCTCAATTATAAGTCTTTTTCATACATTTTAACTAGCAATTTAACTACCAAACACCAGACTGAAAAATATCTTGATATATTTTAATATGATCTAATTATTATTTCATTCTTTACAAATTTTCTCCTCCTATGGTATATCAATATCTCAGAACTGCACTACTGAACTAAAGCAAGAAAAGCAACTCCAAATTGTTCCATAACAAACACCCAATATCCACAATGCCAATTACTTTTAATGTATTTATTCCTGGGCAATTATAATTTAATCATTAAAGTGTTGATCCTGATCCCTTTGTAGGCAACAGAAGAACCGCCATTGAACTTCAATAGGAGCAGGATTGAGACCTAAATGTCCATTGTTATTGGTCATAAAAATGTACCTACCTTGGAAATTGTCCCATATTTTTGGTCTTAACTCCAAAAACAATGTATTTGTTTAACCCCATCTTTGTGGCAGAAAAGGCCAACAAAGGGGCCAGTTCAAGTAGTTACTCCTGGGGGCATTCTGTACCAAAAAAGTCTGTGCCAAAAAAAAAAAAAAAATTCTGCACACAGTATTTAAAAATTCTGAAAAATTCTGCAAATTTTATTTGTTAAAATACCACCACATAATCACGCCAGTTTCAATTATTTTGGTAATTTATTTCAAAATGCCTGTCTACAAGTATGTCTGTAACAATACAGACAGAAAAAAATTCCCCCAGGAGTAAAGAATTAAAGAAACCCCTGTTACAACCCAGTTCCTGTTTCTCTGCCCCCTTCCACTCCCCCGAAGCCCAGGCATCCAGAGGGAGAAACCGCCTGATGATCGGTCCCAGGCTTGCATGGAGTTTCCTGTGCACCGCCCTCTCCTTCCCTCAGGACATGCTGGGATCTGCAGCTGTCAGGAACCCACTAGCCCCCTCCTCCTCCACCTGTAGTGTCTTCATGTGCGAACTGGGTTCTGCTGGGTCCAATGGCCCCTAGTGGCGGCCAACAGCACTGCAGCCCATTTTGTGAGGGAAAGAAAATTCTGCCCGCACGTTAATTTCTGCAAAATTCTGCATTGCACAGTAGTGCAGAATTCTCCAAGGAATAAAGTAGTGTGTGTTTTTCCTGTGTGAATACCTGTCAATTAGAAACTGGACTGAGACCACTAATTTCTCACAAGCTACCCAAGTGCTGTCAGATTATATCAATTTTGGTTAGCTGCTGCTCATAAGCATATTTAAGCAAAAGAGATTGAACCTGAGCCACAACCCATTAAAGTCAATGGAAAGACTCCATTTCATGTTAGCAAATCCCTGAGACATCCAGTCTGGGATCCTGGTCTGTTCTACAATGTTTTTGAATGGATTATCCATTTAACTAGACGTGTGCTAATACCAAGCAGTTCATACCCATAGCTTTTTAAGGGGCTCGGTTTCAAAGGATTATAAATACTTTATTGTATTTATAATATTATTTGTATGCACCTCTCACTTGAATTCTACATCCTGTGTGTTGTAGACTAATCAAAAATACATGTGACCTTATTATAGACAAATAAGCATTTTTAAACAGCTACTGGAAATAACGTCCCAAGAAAGAAAGAGGGTTAGTTTACAATGCAAGCAAGATTATCCAAAAGTCAAGATCTTATGTTATGTTTTCTTTTTACAAAAAATTAGAGACAAGGAAAGCGAAACAAAGTATGTGATGTCAGCTTGGAAAAAGAGAAGAAAGGAAAGGAAATGTCCACTCTATTTTCTAGATTGAAGATAAAGGCAAGGAGGTGGAAGAATCTTTTGTAGTTTGCAGAGAGCACATCTTATATCTTACTTGTGTCAGCAGATCTTCTATTTCTTCTGTTTGGCTGCTCCCATAGAAACTGACCCCACCTATTACAGAGATGGGTCTTTGTTTTCGCCCTCTTTGGAGGCCTACTGTACTGATTTGAGCCGTAGACTCCACAGAAGCCAATCCAGGCTGACTTTCACCATCTACACAGTCTGTTTTCTGAGACTCTACTGCAACTGAATCTTCTGGTATTGAGAGACTCCTGCTTGCCAACTGACCATAGTCTGAGAGTGGCCTTGGCCGAGATCTTTTTCCAGAGCCCCATCTTCTGGGAGTGAACTTTTGTGCATCTGTCCTTTCTTCATCCTGGGATGGGGACATCCTCCACTGGTCATCAATAACAACCTTTTTAAAGGTGAACAAGTCAAATAAGCCACAGCATTTTCAGATACAGAAAAATTTTAAATATGTTTTTCATATGGCATATGGTTTCGCTTGCTATAAAAGTGTTACAGTATTCATAAACAACACCATATTATAATAAATGAAACTGACGCTTCAGGAACAAATTAAATACATAACTTTGCCACAGAGACATTACACTGTATGTAATGGCTAACGATGACCCATAATCATAAGCACGAATTAGGCAAATGAGCATTGCTAACAACATTACTATGATTGGATTATTATCTTCCCAGTGGCAACAGATCCCGACATAAATACCAAATTTGCTGAACAAACAGCCTGAAAATAATGTCTGCACAGAAAATATGATACACGGTTTTCTCTTTTTTAAAAGAGCTTTATGCAAACATTTAACAGAAATGTATTATTCTGCTCTATTTTCCTTCCACAATGAAAAGAGGTAACATTGCAGGCAGCTAACAAGGGTAGTTGTGAACTCGGCAACTGAGCACTGAGTCTGGGAATCAGGGGAACTGAGCTCTAGTCCTGTCTCTACAAGGGACTTAGTGTGTGACAATGAACAAGTCATAGGATCTACTGCTTCAGTCTCTAAAATGAAGATAGCCATGCTTACCCCCTTTTCAAAAGTGTTGTAGATCTGCTGGTGCTGTGCATACCGATTGTTAATTACTTTCATGAACAGTGAATTTCAGCCAGTTTCATTGTGACTTAGTGTGGGCTTTGGTTCATCACTTCCACAAGGCCAAAGCATGGATGCTTGAAAGGGAAATCTGAACTCTTACTGTGTGGCCTGATTCACAATCTATTGAGAACAATTTACATCTATATAAAATGTAATTGCTAAGATCAACCCACTGAAAATGATGCTGTTGCAGACTATGGGCCCTCGGGCTGTGTGTAGGGGGAGCAACCCATGGGAATTGCATAGAAAAGGGAGGTGGAGTTGAATGGAGGAGAAAAGGCTGCTCAGCTGCTCGCTCATCTACAGTACATAGCCACAGGCATCCTCTGTGCTGCAGCTTAGCACAGGGCAAAATCTGCAGGCATTTGGGGTAGTGAACTGTGGAAGAATTTGTAGGGCATGTGGTCTGTGTGTTTTTCTCTTAGTAGAAGTGGTCTTAGCTTACATAGCAAAGTCACTTGTGGGTTAACGTAGCAGTTTTTTGGCATTAAGTTCTGCTCTGTGACACCTCCAAAGACAAGCACAAGATGCATATACAGGTAGTCAAAAAGAGAGAACCAACTGCAGGCCAGCACATCCACCTGCCACACCACCAATACAGGGGGGAAGGAAGCTTGATAGGTGCATAGAGGGATGTCAGCGCTAGAGAACTGCAGGATTCAGTTCAGTGTCCTTAGCTTCTTTCCCTTGGCCTTTGTGTCTTAGTAAGGGAAGCATGTGGCAGAACAGCAGCCCTCCAATTCAACAGAATTTTGATGGTATATTTTCCCATTCCACAGATTTTTACACCAAAGGGAATAACTTGGCCTTATATTACGGTCTTTGTGTGGTCAACCAAAGGCTGCTTCAATGAAACCATCTTTGACCCATGGCAGAGCCAATGGATTGTAACAGAGATTTCAGTCCCTTGTGTCATGATAAATGCAACACAGAAACTCTTAAGCAGCTTTAATAGTACACAAGAACCAGAAAAGTGCTGAATCTGCTACAACTGGCATAATGCTCTGTAGAGAAACAACCTAACTTCTTGAACAATTTTGACTGAGAGCCAAAAGAGAAAGAGAGAGAAGGAAAATAGTATCCCTGGGCTGACAACCAACTTGGATGGATGCCTGATGAGATTTCAAACAGCTGAATTAGAAAGCTCTTTAAAAAAGACAGGCTATAATGGCTATAATGAGTCATTGCTGAGCTAGCAGACCCAGTTGTAGTAACGCAAACATACCACAAGCTTGTGCTGTTTGCTTTCGCTTCCTTCCTTCCTTCCTCTTTCCTCCAGCCCATTTTTTTATTATAGCTTGCATTACAATTTAGAAAATAGGTACTATCTTCTCAGTGCTCCTAAATAACAAATATTTCAGCCTGCGATATTACATTTATGCGAACGTTAAAAGATTAGAAATGACACATATTCAGCAAACAAGGAAAGCACTTAAGATACAATATTTGGTTGTCAATTAGAGCAGGGCACCATGGCATTTCAGCCATTTTCTATTGCTGGAATTTTATATATTCACAGAACATGCATAATCTATGTCTGCCCACCTTTTTGGAAGGCCACCATCATTAAGCAGCCAATTTTTGTTGGTCCTTCGAGTGCATCATTGTGTGCAATAATTTTAGGTACTACAAGGAATTTGTAGTCTAAATATTTAATTTGATTATTGCAATAAGAGGGGGGAATCAATACAGGTAGCATTCTGCACTAAATTATTCCACTAACAATGCAAAATTTATTATTATAAATAGAGCAAATAGGTACGAATTCTATTGCAATTTCTGTAGAGAACAATTAAAATTGATCTCAAACAAATCTATAGATCCTAGCAAATGGCTAGTACTTTAACTGGTGTAAATAAGGTTAGCTCCACTGAAGTCAATGGAGCTATGTCAGTTTGCACCAGCTGAGAATCTGGCATTTAAAAACTACTCCTCTGATAGCAGCAGCAGAACACAGATTTAAATAAGGTCCTAGAAAGACCTACCTTAGGGTCTGACATGGATAATGGAGCTCCACATACACACTGAGAGAGCAAGGAGTTGACTCGAGTCATTCTATATTTTTGTTTTACATGGATTTTTTTCTTAGAGAAAAACACATCCGAACAGACCTGCAGTGCAACTAGTAAGGCAAAGCATTCATTCCATGACCTTGTACTCTTATACTAAGGAAAGAACACGTTACATATCATCTCCTAATCTGCTGTTCACACTCCCATCTTGAGCAATAAACCTGTGCAAACAGACAGACTGTTCACCATTTGCAGCACTCCACCTAAAGTACAGTAGCAGATCCATATAGTAGTGCTTAATTTCTGTTTTCCAATACATGATGCTAAAGTACGTCTATTTTTGGGCCTAGATATGTAATCGATAACATAAAGCACTGATACAACAAAGAACATAACCCTCCCAAAACCAAAATCATAATCTCACTCCCATTGGTGATCAGTTACTTGCTAAGTAGTAGTCCCACTGATGTCAGTCAGAGGACTCATACAAGCAATTGCTTATCAGTGGGAATAAAGAGTTCATTATCTAGCAGGCAACCCCGATCCTGCAAGCGTTTAAGTATGAGTGTGACTTGTGACATCAGTGGGATAACTCATATGTGTGCAGAATGTACAGGTCTCAGGCCACTGGGCCCCAGTCCTGATCTCTTTTACACTGGTGTAACTCAACTGACTTCAAAGGTGTTACTCTTGCTTTATACTGGTATAAATCAGATCAGATCCACACACATTACTACCATCAGCATTTGTAAAGAGCACTACAGGTGGGCAGACTGCTTCATGTAGGGTGAAAATCACCCCTGTGCAGTGGGTCCAGCACACACCTATGCACCATTTCAGCACAACTTAAACCACCACCACCTTTGGATGAATTTCAACACTCCAGGGAAATTAAAGGTCTCTCTCGGGCTAGGTCCACACAGGAGTCTCCAAAATTATCCTACTGTTGATCTAGTTCTAAAGCAGCTCCATTAGTGCTAGCAATGGGGAATCAGTAGTGTTTTATATTTCTAGTGTAGAGAAGGCTCAAGGCTTTTGTCCTTGCTCAGAGCAGGTCTAGATCACATAACGGTAAGAACACTGGCAGTCGCTCTACACTAGCACTCATGGCTAGCACTAGTGGAGAAAGCTAATGTTGGGGAAATTTCAGAAAATCCCCAAAGCAGGCACAGCTTGAGAGAGACCTTAACTCCTTGGAGTGCTGAAGTTTCACCTTCCCATAAAGTTTAAAAACAAAATGTCTTAAAAAGAAAATTAGAGAGTTAGGCTGAAAGATCTGTTCTTGTACAGCAAATACAGTATTCAAATCTGTCCACCCTTCCCTTCCCTCATCACTTCACATAAATCTAAAATTAAATTCTTTGGGGCTTTATATTTCTCTTTACACTGTCAAGTCCCCAGGATTCTTGCAAGCACTGTAAAGGATAATAAAAAAAATAAACAAACATAATCACTGTTCAAGCAGAGTTCTAGTTACTTGCACTAATGTGGGAGAATAAAGGTTGTCTGGGGAATTAAACAATGCTTGTAACACTCCATTTTTCTTTTAGTATTTCCATAGTTTTTATTTTTTCACCATGACAGCATTCCTAAAAACGTACCATACTACATGAACAGTTGCTAAATCACAGCCATTACTTTCTATGACTATGTAATATCTCACTGTTAACCTCTTGTCTGTGGGCTGGCTGATCTCACAGACAGGGGGCAAGCTACAGCAGTTCCATAGTTAGAACCTCACTTACCAATGCCAAACCAATGTATAACTCTACTGACTTAACTGGAGTTATTACTGCAATAAGTATTATTAATATCAGTGTAAACCAGATCAGCATCAGACGTTTAGCAGCTTAAATCTTAGCTCAGTTTTTATAGCTAGATAAGGACCAGTTCTGCATTCATTCTTTAAGCCTGGTCTACAGTTAAAATTTAGGTTGACATAGCTACATTAGTCCGGGGTGTGAAAAAAATCCCATCCCTAAGCACCGTTGCTATGCCGACCTAACCCCCAATGTAGATGCAGTTATGTTGACAGAAGAATGTTTCCGTCGATGTAGCTACCATCACTCGGGGAGGCGGTGGTCCTACATGGACAGGAAAAACCCTTCAGTCAGTGTAGGCTGAATCTATATTACGGGGTTATGCCAGTTTAGCTACGGCACCCTACCAATGCCAGTGTAGTCTCCACAGTGCAGACATACCCTTAGACAAAACTAGTGACTTCATACATTCAGTCCCATGCATTGTCTTCTGTGGGAGTTTTGCCCAAATGAGTCCTCTGCTGCCAGATCTGTTGGTGTGATAGAAAGTACTGGTCTACTCTTAAAAGATTTAACAGTATAACCGTCTTTTAGGGGTGTTGCCAGTAAAAGACCTACTGTAGACACAGTTGTACTGATATAAAAGTGCCTTATAGCCACATAGCTTATTCCAGTTCCTGGACTGGAAAAAGCTATACTAGTATAAGCACTTGTATACCAGTATAACTGTGTCCATAAGCCCTGAGAGCATCAGCAAAGGTCTCTGTTGTTACCAGATATGATATTGTGGGGAAGCAGCTAGCTTCCTATTCTCTGAAAGATTAGCCTTTCTTCAATCTTGCTTCAGGTATCATCAGGATATAAGTTGATTCTCTTTTAAAGTCAACATTAGTAGTTCCATCAGGATCCAATTATTACTCAAATTTCAAGGTGTATCTCTGAGTTCATTCCCCTTATACTCCATAGCTATTTCTCACTAGAGTATTGAATTAACAGTTCTCAACCTTATCTGTCTGGCTCCACAAGGAAACTTTCACAGCGTTCCATTTCAGTATCTCCAAATTTTCCCATTTGCTCCATGCTGCACTGCTGAAGTTAGCACTGGCTAACACTCTCTTAGGCAATGTCTACAGTAGAAACCTTACAGTGGAACAGCTGTACCGATGCAGCTATGGCACTGTAAGATCTCTTGTGTAGCCATTCTATGCCGACAGGAGAGCTCTCACATTGACATAATTAAACCACCACCAACGAGCAGCAGTAGCTATGCTGGCAGGAGAAGCTCTCCCACTGACACAGCACTGTGAACACTACTACTTATGCCGGCAAAACTTATGTCATTCAGGGGAGTGGCTTTTTCACATCCCTGAGCGACATAAGTTTTGCCAACATAAGTGGTAGTGTAGACATGGCCTCAGCTGTTTCAAACTCTGCCTCTTTCATTTTCCAATTTACTCTTACTTTGATTCCCATGCACATGTAGCTATTCTTTGTACCTTCTAAAATATTGCTGTTTGTGTTGATGAATGTGCGGAGGTTTACAAAGCTAATCTAATGGTACTGTAACGGGGTACACTCACCTTTTGTAAGCGCCCCCTTGGCTAGGTGTGTGTGCCTGTACACTCTCTCTCCGATTGTCTCTGCTATGGGATAGAGCAGTGCTCCAGGACTCCTGCCCTGGAGACAATGTATTTGCCTTCTGGGGCGTCCTGGTTATAGCTCTCCAGCTGGGCCACTATAGTTCAGTTCCCCCTCTGGGGTGCTTCAATGTCCAGGCCACTTCCTCCAGTGGCTAATGGTGGGGTGGGGGGAACCCAGGCTTGCCCACTATTCCGGGTCCCAGCCCAGAGACCCTGTAAGTAGCAGCCATCTGCTGTGTCTCTTTAACTATGTCACATGGCTTCTCTAATTCCCTGGGCCACTTCCCCACAGCCCTGCACCATCTTCATCCTTAGCTCAGGGCCTTAGCCTAATGGAGTCTCAGCAACCAGCTCAAGGCTCCTTCTCGCTCTCCCCAGCTTCTAGCAGCGCTGCTCTGTCTTGAGGTTCTGTAGCTCCTCCAGCCAGCCACACCCCTACAGCTCCAGCAAGGAACTGAACTCCCTTTGACGGCCCTGCAGCTCTTCTTATACTTGGCTGCTGGGCCCTAATTGGCTGGATCCCACACAGCCCCTCTAGGCAGCTTGGAGACCCTCTCCACTGCCCTCTTTTGGGGTGTGGTGTGGCAGGGCATGAGGCCTCCAGCAGGGGGCCTCAGAGAGTCTGGTATACCCCGTCACAGGTGGTATTAATTGTCAAAGGAAAATTGGCTCTGTCTTCAACTGTTTTGCTAGTTGTCAGTCATGGTAGCATGAAAGTAAATAAATACCTTTAATGTTAGAACATAAGGACATAAGAATGGTCATACTGGGTCAGACCAATGGTCCATCTAGCCCAGTATCCTGTCTTCCAACAGTGTCCAATACTGTTGGAAGTATCCAACAGATACTTCAAAGAGAATGAACAGAACAGGGCAATTATCAAATGATCCATCCTCTATCATCTAGTCTCAGCTTCTGGCAATCAGAGCCTACGGTGCACCCAGCACATGGGGTTGCATCCCTGACCATCTTGGCTATTGGTGGACCTATCCTCCAGAAACTTACCTAATTCTTTTTTGAACCCAGTTACTCGTTTGGCCTTCTCAACATCCCCTGGTAATGAGTTCCACAGGTTGATGGCATTGTGTGAAGAAGTACTTCCCTTCGTTTTAAACCTGCTGCCTTGTAACAAGACAGCCACCTCCTGTATGCCACCTTATATCACCTAGAGTCATGCTACAGGTAGCCTGTCTCAGTTTCTCATCTTGGACTATTCAAATAAAACTTCACACAGGCTTTATGTGGTCAAAATACCCCTCCTTGAGGACTGGGTTTATTCATATAAAATGAACTCCACACAGAACTTAAAATCCCAGAACAAAGTCCATCCAAAAGTCCACACAAAGCAAAGGCTTCTCTTCCTCCTCCCAGGCGTTCCTGCCTGGGGCCTGTCCGGCTTTGGCAGGCCACTCCCAGGCCCAATTCTCTGCTAGACCCCCCCCCTCACTTCTGGCACACGCTGATCCTTGATCATTCCCCACATCTTCCTGCTGCCCTTTATAGGGGAATCATCTGTCCTTCATCAGGCCCCATCAGGTTGCTAACGCAGCACAGGTGTGATTCCTTAGTAATCAGGGTTGACCAGCCCCAGGCCTTCCAGGCATACCACCCTGTTACAGTCCCTCAAGTTTGTAGGTAGAACAAGAAGTGTAAAGTATATCCTATATGGCCTAACCAGTTACAAACTAATTTAAAAGTTATAATGGACAGGGCCTTTAGCCTTAGTATTTTCATTGAAAAGGTTATTTAAAAATAAAAATAATCAGCATCCTTTTTCTAACTTTCAGGGAAACTAGAGATAAAAATCTAATAATGCCTATGTAAAAAAAAATATGAATTTCTGATGGCAACTTATAAGCAGGTTTAGTAAGCTAAACAGAAGATAAAAATGCTGACAGAGTGAGTAACAAACAGATGAGAGCAGTTTGAGAGGTTTCAGAACTGAATGTTTTCATTGAAAACTTGCAGTAGATAATCCATCCCATCCTCACATATATGACAAAAGGCTCAAGGCAGACACTCAAGTACTGTACAAAGCAACAGAAAAAAAACCCCAAATGTTATTTTATGTAGCTACCTGATAGCTCTGATAACTTTAGTACAAATTTTAGTGTGTTTTTAGTAATGTGTGAAAATGTATGAACCTTCTTATTCCTACAAACCCATTGTTATAATTGCTGACTATTTAAGTACTCAAAGTTCCTGTGGAGTCTGAGAGCTGACAAATACTAAGAAGTCAATAGTAATGTCAGAATAGGTTTTACAAGCCATATGCCCCGGAACAATGTACATGAGCATGTGGGAACAATGTGGTCATAAATAATTTTATCATCTACACTTAACAGTGTAAAAGGCCAGATAAAGTATCTCCACCCAGTTAAATTATAGGAGCTAACCTTTGCTCTTTCTCTTGTTGCTAAACAGTGGCAGGAAACTTTAGCTGAAGCTCACACACATAGGGGCTCGTTCACCTGCACATCTACCAATGTGATATATGCCATCATGTGCCAGCAATGCCCCTCTGCCATGTACAAACCAGACAGTCTCTATGCAAAAGAATTAATGGACACAAATCTGACATCAGGAATCAAAATACTCAAAAACCAGTGGGAGAACACTTTAACCTGTCTGGTCATTCAGTGACAGACCTGTGGGTGGCTATATTACAACAGAAAAACTTCAAAAACAGACTCCAACGAGAGACTGCTGAGCTAGAATTGATATGCAAACTAGACACAATCAACTCCGGTTTGAATAAGGACTGGGAATGGCTGAGCCATTACAAACATTGATTCTATCTCCCCTTGTAAGTATGCTCACACTTCTTATCAAACTGTCTGTACTGGGCTATCTTGATTATCACTTCAAAAGTTTTTTTTCTCTTAATTAATTGGCCTCTCAGAGTTGGTAAGACAACTCCCACCTGTTTATGCTCTCTGTATGTGTGTATATATATCTCCTCAATATATGTTCCATTCTATACGCATCCGAAGAAGTGGGCTGTAGTCCACGAAAGCTTATGCTCTAATAAATTTGTTAGTCTCTAAGGTGCCACAAGTACTCCTGTTCTTCTTTTTACTGCTGGTTAAGGTCACAAAGATCATTTTATATTTGATGGATATGATCAATATTTTATTTACAAAGCAGTAAAGGGTCACAGATATAATCAAACTGACTACTGTGAAGGTTTTCCATGTCAGAAAACACAAAGCTCCTGCAGTCTTTCAAAATTTCAGGTGCAACAATCATTCCTACAATGAGCCTGAAGTGATACCAGTGTGCAACAACTCACAGTTGACTAGGTCTGAAAGATAGGCAATTTTCAATAGATTTTAGTGTAGGCATAGTCAATATACCAATTGTTACCACACAGATGAATATTTTTTCTTTAGACAGAAACTACAACAATCAAGATTTTGTTTGCATCTTTTACCATGACTTAATCATCCGCATTAACCATTCCATTTCATACACAGGATAAAAGTGTTCAGGTTTCCCTTATGGTTAAATGCAACTCCCACAAGCATATCCTTTCTCTGCCCTCCCAACTCTTCACCATCAATACTGTCATTTAAAACAAGGAAGGCTTTTAAAGCACTGGAATGAAATCATTCTTTCCTAGGAAGTGCAATAAATAGTAAATGATAAATATGTGATTTAATCAAATTCTACTCTTAGGGTTTGTCTACCTTAAAAATGTTTTGCACTGGTTTAATTGCTAATTATGCCTATGAAACCTCAGTGAAGAAAATGGGGTTGCATGGAGTGCTTAATTTGTAGTGAAAGAGGTGCTGGAACTACGGTGACCAGACGTCCGGATAAAATTGTAACTGACCCAATATTTAGTTGTTTGTCCCGCGTCCCAACCAAGGTACAGTTGGGATGCCATTTGTCCTGATATTTCGGCGTGGAGCGGGAATGGACTGGTCACCCTAGCTGGCAGGCTCCCTACCTGGCTCTGCACAGCTCCTGGGAAGTGGCCACCAGGACCCTGCGGCCCCTAGGCACAGGGGCAGCCAGGGGGGTTTCCGTGTGCTGCACCCGCCATGAATGCCAGCTCTGTTGCGGGCAATGGGAGCTGTGGCGGAGGGGCGCAGACCCCCCTGGCCGCCCCTATCCCTAGGAGCCAGAGGGACCTGCCAGCTACTTTCTGGGAGCCGCCCCAGGTAAGCGCTGGCGGGACCCAACCCCTGGCTGGCTCCAAGGGTCAGAAGTGGCAGGGAGTTCTGCACGCTGCCCACAAGTCCTGCCCCCGCAGCTCCCATTGGCATGGTTCCTGGCCAATGGGAGCTGCAGAGCCGGCACTTGTAGCAGACGCAGCACGTGAAGACCCCTCTGGCTGACCTTGACCCTAGCAACCAGAGGGACCTGCCAGGTGCTTCCCAGGAGCCACCCCAGGTAAGCACTGCTGGGACACAGCTCTTCCCCTCCCCCACTACCCAGTGGCTTTCCCCACAGCCCCGCCACAACTACATAGTGCCCCACACAGGCCCGCACTGCCTAGCACCCCAAAACACACAAACCTCCCCCATTGCCCTCCACCCCCTCACAGTCCCACACCACACCACAGGCCTCCCAGACACTCACTTCCCCACACCCTGCCTCCTGCCCTGGCCACACTCACCAGGAGGCAGGCTGTTCTGTATGGATCCAGATTCACCACTTCTCTGGGGACACACACAGCATCCACCACGCCTGATTGCCCCCCACACACATGCCCTCGGGTGCTAGGACGGATGGACAGCTCCAGGAAGGAGCCACAGCCCACTTCGCTGGCCTCACAATGACACCAGCCTATTTTCAAGGGAAGAAATAGGTCGGGGAGGAATAAAGCCTGCGGGGGGTGGGGGGGGGGGAGAGAACTCCAAGAGGGGACAGTGTGAAAAGCACAGAGAGGCGGGGATGCCCAGGGGCCCAGCAAACAGGGAATGGAGCCCAGGAAGGGGAGAGTCTTAGAGGGGGGCACTGGAGCCCATGAATGTAGGGGGCTGGAGCCTGTGAAAATGGGGGGCCCACAGGGGGGACAGAGCCAATTGAGGTGGGGGCTGCTGGAGCCCCTGAAGCAGGGGACGGAGCCCATGGGGGGCAGGGTTCACGGGGCGCTGGCTGTGTGAGGCAACTGGGGGAGAGGGACAGCCCTCCCCACATATGGACTGCTGCTGGGTCCGAAGCTCCCAGGCTCATCCACTGCTGCCTTTCACCAGCGGAGTCTCATTCGCTCTGGGAGGAGGGAGGCTGCCTGTTGTGTGCACATTTGAACCTCACCCCCTCCACAGCGCACGCCCCACTTTGCTGCCAAGGGCCTTGCGCCAGCACCTGGGAGTGCGCACGCACCAGGAGTCTGGTGGAGCGTGCTCAAGCTGCTACTGCTGCAGGGGCAGGAGTGGGCTCTGCACTGAGTGTCCCGGTGCCCTGTGCATCAAGCGGGGGGGAGGGGTCGGGGGTAGAGAGGAGCTGGCAGGTGGGGCTGGGAGCGGAGAGGAACCAGTGGGCTCAGCGGGGCCTGGGAGCGCAGTGCAAGTGAAGCAGGCCACACCGGGGCCCCTTCTGCGTATGGGCCCAGCGCCACTGAGTCACCATTGTAAACTCGGTACTGGAAAGAGCTGCCCTTTCCTTGAGGCTGAGAACAAAAGTCACGCTTCAAGTCAGCTGTCACCAGCCAGCTCTTTGTGACCAGGCTTAGTGCTGCACCAGATCCAGACCCACTCTTGGCGAAGCAGCTTTGGGATCCGAACGATCCAAAGTGAACTGAAGTCGACCATTTATTTTAAGGGGTGGAGCAGCACCCCCAGAAAGCTCTGCCATCAAGGAGACTCACTCTGCAGAGACAACAGAGAGGAAAACCCACCCCCGTCAATTGAGCCCGGGCGGCTGCTGACCCCCAGCCCAGCCCCAGGGCTGGAGTGTTCCAATGGTTCTCGGCACCCAGGGCTGAATGACAGCCCTGGAGCGGAACCCCTTTTGGGTGCCCCTAAGAAGGGCTGGGCAGGGCAGCTCGCAGGAAGTCCTGGTTCGCAGAGCCAGGCAGGAAGTCCCCAGCAGCCAGCTCTGTGGATGCAGCGGAAGGGCAAGAACTGCCAGCTGAAATGAGATGCGGCTCCGTGTTCAATGGGGGAGGCTGCTAGAATTGGAGTTGCCATTTCTAAGCTTTTTTTTTTTAACCACCTGTTTTTGGACAGGGGGGGGGGGTGGAAGGGAGGGGAGCAGGTGCCCCGTGGAGGTAATAGCTGCATCCTCTCCCCAGCAGTGTGTGTGCAGACCGGCCCAACTAGCTCATAGCGGAGCCAGGGAAAGGACATGCCTAGCCATGCTGGGGGCAGGGCTGCAGAGGCTGCTGCTAGAGCTCTGCATGTGCTGATTCCACCCAGGGCAGGCCCGGGCTGAGCTGCTGCCCAGGTCACTTAGCCACACTGGCGAGCAGGGGCTGCACCTGGGGGCATGCACCTGATTGATGTACAATTGGGACGCCATGCTTGACATAAACCCAAAGTTTGCCTTTGTGTAAGGGGACCGTTGCCCCTTACTAACACTCAGTGGGGGTGTTTTGGTTGGCTAGCTCCCAGCACTAAAAGGGGAGGGGTCGATGGGAAATCAGGACCCTGAGACTGACAGTCCCCAGGAACAATGGCAAGAGGCCAATGCTCCAGGTCAGCCTGATTGACAGGGCGGGCAGGCCAATCAGCATGACAGGAGGCCAGGGTGGGTCCCGTCCTCCATGTGAGTTGGAATTGCCTGGGTCAGACTGAGTGGGGCCAAGCTAAGGAGAAAGCAGGGGCCCAAGCTGAGCTGGAGAGCAGAACCGGGCCAGATCCAGAGGGGCCAGAGACTCAGCCACGGAGCCAGAGACGCAGCCCAGGGAGAGCAGATCCTGTGCTGGGAGCAGAGCTTCAGCCACAGAGCCAGGTGTGGTGAGCAAGTGGGGCCAGCCAAGGGGGGACCTTGGGCAAAGGGCCCAGCACAGAAAGACACCCCCAGACAAGAGCCCTTGCAGGCCAGACTGGGAGGGGGACCTTAACCTGATGGGGGGCTGACGCTGGGGAAAAGGGTCCCACCACTCAAAGCCCGGAGGTGTGTGGCCACCACCATTGCAAGTGTCCAACCTGCAGCATCCCTGCAGCAGAGCCAGGGCCTGAGAAGGAAATCTGGGACCTACAAGGAACAGACTGCGAAATGCCCTGATGTCCAGAGACACTGTTTGTGATGTTCCCTGTCACAGAGCGGGTGTTTTCCTTTAACCTCTCCCATTTTTCCTTATTCTTTTATTTAGATTGTTAATTAAACAACTTGTATTTGCTTTAAATTGTATGGAATAATCAGTGGGTCAGGGAGGTGCCCAGTGCACAGAGGGTACCCCGGAGTGGGGACACCCTAGCCCCTGTCCTAGGTGACCACAGCAGGGTTGGGGGTTGAGCCCCCCAGGAATCCTGGGCCCAGCCTTGTTGGGGTTACGAGGACTCTGCCAGACAGGAGAGTGGAAGGGGAGCCCTCAAGGGCAGGGAGGCCTCTGGGTAAAGGGAGTGGGAGCGAGGACTCAGATCCTTTCGCTAGCCCACTTCACTGGGGTAGTGCAGAAGCCAGGGAAGTTCCCCACAATAGCGAGACCATTCCCCTGCTTACATTTGCACAGAGGAGTGTTAGACTTTCTCTTATAGAGCTCATATGCTCTATTCCCCAATGTCCTGTAGCATCTCTAGGGGTAGTGCTAGTATGTGTGTTATTCGTGTGTTGGGCATTGCTCATAGAGGGCATAGTTCAGATTGCATTGTAGGCGTGGTGTGCACCTTAATTATTCATTTCCTGATTGTAAGCTGTTAGTTAGCTCCATGCATCTCAGCAGATGTTTCCATCCTCCCTCCTTGGGGTATGTCTACAGTGGGCCACTGTAACACTTCAGTGTAGACAGTACATATGCTGATGGGAGGGATTCTCCCATCAGCATAGGCATTCCACATCCATGAGAGATGGGTAGCTAGATCGATGGAAGAATTCTTCTGTCGATCTAGTACTGCCTACAGTGGGGGTTAGGTCATCTTATCTACAGCCCTCATGGGTGTGGATTTGTCACACCCCTAAGCAATGTAGATAAGCCAACTTAATTTTCTAGTGTAGATGAGGCCTTGGTCTCAGCAATGTGGTTGGCTGAATGCTCCCAGCATGCCTGTTCTCAGCTGAAAACTACAATCTCGGTGCTATACACTATGCCACACACTGAACAGGCTCATTCCACTCCTCACTCATCTGTGCATTGTACTGTATGCTTGTTTTATGCCAGAAGCTTGCCTGTTGTCAGCTCCCTAACTCCTCTCAGCACTGTGTGCCTGTTCCATGCACTGACCATGCTCATTCCCAGATCCCCATCCTGGGCTCAGCACTGTGGGGGCATGTTTTGAAAGGGAGACAGAAATGGGGGGTGTATAGAAGTGAGGACATTCAGCAGGGCTGAGCTGAAGCACCTCTATATCCTCTTCTACCACACAGCTTAACTACACTCCTCTGACCTCACTCTCCCTCCAGAAGCATCATCATCAGGAGGGAAGAGTGAGCCTGGAACCACTCCCTCGCTGCTCGACACAGGGGAGTTCTAGGCTCCTTCCCCTAATCGGGGAGCAGCCGTGGGGGGGAGGAGGGCAGAGATGACTTCACTTCCCTTTCCCGGAGCATGTCATTGTCAATATGCCCAGCTTTCCCCCTTCCCCACTATATTCTTGCTCTGTCAGCTCTCCTCAGCTCCCAGTGCATAAAGTCCCTTTGAAGACCATCCCTTATTCATTGAGATATCACAGAAAAACTATTTTTCTGGAACCTCAGTTCTCCATCAAAGCTCTAGCCCCTGAATTGGGTTTTCAGAAACACGGCATTTGAGCGAGCCTTGTACTACTGAGGATTGTTGTGTAGGGATATGCTGGCCCGTTAATAGCTGTGCTGGAGAACAGCCCTAGAGGTTGGCAAAGGGGCAGAGCCATCACGCTGCATCCTCCCAAACTCTACACTCCCTGCCCTGATCCAACACACCCCACAGTCACACTCACTGCCCCAATCACACTTATTCCCTAGCTTGGCACCGAAATAGTTATAATGATCTGAAAATATTATGAGCCGGTCATGTTGTGGGGAATGTATAGCAGGAACCCTTTGACCAAAAGACCATGCAACTTGCTTTTCTTTGACCACATTCAGTCCTACTGTTCAGGAAAGAGTGAAGGACATGAGCCATGACTGCATTACTCTTGGCTCTTTCATCTATTTAGTTAATGCTAATTGCTTTGACAATACTTATAAAGCAAAATCAGAGTCTGCACATGGGATTTAGAGCACTTTAAAGTATTGCTCTTAAAACAGAAATATTGGTCTCAGAGCAAGACTTCCAAAAGGCGCCCCCCTCAAATGCAGATAGAGAGCAACTGGTGTGCACAGCACATGATCTCTCAAAGCTGCCAAGGGTAGGGCTCAAATTCACAGTGCCTGGGTACAGCTCAAGTTCAGCGGCCACAACATGTCACCTTGAGCCTCCCACTTACTGTGACAACAGACTGCCTGCAAATCTTCTAGCTTTTAACAGAGTCTGGTCTTGCTACACATGTGCATTTCACTCTCTTAGGTATGTCTATGCTGCAGCAGCTAAAGTGACAGCTATTGTGCTGCAGCTGTGCTGCCACTGTAGCGTAGATGCTTCCTACATCAAGGGAAGAGGTTTTTCTGGTGATGTACATAATCCACCTTTCTGAGACGTGGTAGGTAGGTAGGTATGTAGGTAGACAGAATAATTCTTCCATCAACCTAACTGTATCTACAGTGAGGATTAGATTGATCTAACTATAGAGCACTGGGTGTGAAATTTTTCACAGCCCTTAGCAACGTAACTAGGTCGATCTACGTTTTGGTGTAGATCATGCCTTAGGCATGACTAGTATGTGCCAACCTGGAGGATTAGAGCCATGTTTGAACCCCAGCTGTGTGCAATAAAACATTAGAAGAACAAGGTGATTTTGTAAACAACTGATTTTGTAGGAGCCAATTGCTCAGATGACTACAACTCACTAAGCCGGTCCTGCACCCTCATGAGGCACAGCAAATTTCAACACAGTCCAAGTCAGCACGTGGATTTTAGAGCACCTAGAATAGTTAACCTGTAGACAAAAAGCATCACTCAACCTTAGTTACACAGAGCTGCAATTGCTATATTTTAGATTTATAATTCTTCATTGTCCTGCAGGTAGAGCACTGTGCTTGAATTATAATAAAGTTGATGTAATTTCCCCAAATTACCACTAAGGCTACTTATATGGAGTAGTTTGTGCTGTCATGCTTGTGGTAGACAGAGCCTATGCATCAGAGAGTTTGGTTTCCTCTGCTGTGGCAAATTTAGACCAACAACTAATTTCAGCAACTTCAGTGGTACGTGCGAGTCCACAAGCAAGCCAGTGAAGTGTTGTATGTCGTTAGTATTTACAATAATGTGTACATCTTAGAATAATAGAATTGTAATACTGGAAGAGACTTCGAGAAGTCATCTAGTCCAGTCCCCTGCACTCATGGCAGAACTAAGTATTATCTAGACCATCCCTGACAGGTGTTTGTCAAACCTGCTCTTAAAATCTCCAGTGATGGAGATTCCACAGCCTCCCTAGGCAATTTTACTCCAGTGCTGAACCACCCTGACAGTTAGGAAGTTTTTCCTAATGTCCAACTTAAACCTCCCTTGCAGCAATTTAAGCCCATTGCTTCTTGTCCTATCCTCAGAGGTTAAATAGAACAATTCTTCTCCCTCCTCCTTTTAACAACCTTTTACGTACTTGAAAATTATCATGTCCCCTCTCACTCTTCTCCAGACTAAACAAACACAGGTTTTTCAATCTTCCCTCATAGGTCATATTATATAGACCTTTAATCACTTTTGCTGCTCTTCTCTGGACTTTCTCCAATTTGTCTACCTCTTTCCTGAAATTCAGACCCTAGAACTGAGCACCATACTCCAGTTGAGGCCTAATCAGCATGGAGTAGAGCAGAATTCCTTCTCGTGTCTTGCTTACAACACTCCTGCTAATACATCACAGAAAGGTCTGCTTTTTTTGCAAGTGTTACATTGTTGACTTATATTTAGCTTGTGATCCACTATGATCCCCAGATCCCTTTCTGCAGTACTCCTTTAGTCATTTCCCATTTTGTATGTGTGCAAATGATTGTTCCTTCCTAAGTGGAGTGCTTTGCATTTGTCCACATTGAATTCCATCCTACTTTTCTTCAGAACATTTCTCCAGATCATTTTGAATTTTAATCCTATCCTCCAAAGCACTTTCAGCTCCTCCCTAGTTGTATCATCAGCAAACTTTATAAGTGTACTCTCTATGCCGTTATCTAAATCATTGATGAAGATATTGAACAGAACTAGACCCAGAACTGATTCCTGTTGGACCACACTCGATATGCCCTTCCAGCTTGACTGTGATCTACTGTAACTACTCTCTGGGAACTGATCTCCAAACAGTTATGCACCCAGTTTATAGTAGCTCCAACGAGGTTGTATTTCCTTAGTTTGTTTATGAGAAGGTCATGCAAGACAGTACTAAAAGCCTCACTAAAATCAAGATATACCATATCTACTTATTTTCCCTCCCTCCACCCCCCCCCTCCAAGAAATCTATTAGGTTGGTTTGACATGATTTGTTCTTCCAAGCTGCTAGTTACTTATCACTTTATTATCTTTTTTGTTTGCAAGTTGATTGCTTAATTATTTGTTCCATTATCTTTCAAGGTACTAAAGTTAACCTGATTAGTCTGTAATCCCCCAGGTTGTCCTTATTTCCTCTTTATAGATGGACACTATATTTGCCCTTTTCCAGTCCTCTGGAATCTTTCCCATTTTCCATGACTTTTCAAAGATAATCACTAATGGCTCACATACCTCTTCAGTCAGCTCCTTGAGTATTCTAGAACTCAGGCACCCACTTCCAATTGTCCCGGGGGGTGCTCAACCCCCACTCAGCCCTAGGCCCCACCCCATCCCTTCCCCCATGCTCCCACCCCCGCCTCTTCCCACCCCACCACTGGCCCCGCCTCCATTCCACCCCTTCCCCCAATGCCCCACTCCTGCCCTGCCTCTTCCCACCCCACTTCCCCAAGCACGCCCCATCCCCACACCTCCTCCTCCCTCCCAGTGCCTCCTGCACACCGCGGAACAGCTGGTAACGCAGGCAGGAGGCACTGGGAGGGAGGGGGACAAGTTGATCGGCAGAGCCGTTGGAAAGCAGGAGGCGCTGGTAGGGAAGGGGAGAGATTGGCTGCCAGTGGGTGCTAAGCACCTGCTAATTTATTTCCATGGGTGCTCTAGCCCTGGAGCACCCAGGGAGTCAGAACCTACATTCTCCAATGTATTTCATCAGGCCCTGGTGACTTGAAGACATCTAACTTGTCTAAGTTAAAAATTAACTTGTTCTTTCCTTATTTTAGCCTCTGATCCCACCTTATTTTCCACTGGCATTCACTATTGCTACTAACCTTTTTGGTGAAAACTAAAACAAACAAGTCATTTAACACTTCTGTCATTTCCACATCTTCCATAGGACTCGTCTTTAGGGAGGACAAGAGCATGGGAAATATTCCAAACCCATCATCATACTTAATCTATTGATGCCAGCTGAAAGCAAAATGTGTGTTACAAGTGCTATAGAAAAGCATAATGCAGAGGAAACTAGATCTCAGCAAGGGCAGCAAAATCCTGATATCTGGGGGGAATTTAGCTCTTGCCTACACACAAAAACTTCACCAATTTAACTAAACAGATTTAGTTACATTGGTGCAATCCTCTTGTATGGACACTCTTAAGTCACTCCGTTATAGCTGAAAAAAACTGACAAGCCAAATTAACATAAGGCATTCTTAAGCTGATTTAAGTGTCCTCACAGGGGAGTTGTGCCAATTTAGTTAAAATCAGGACAATTTGCATGTGTAGACAAGGTCTTAATTTTCAGTTCTAGTCACAGATATAGATTAACAAAGTTTCATGAAGTTTATTTGCTAGTTCTCTGGTAAGTACTTACTAATTGACTGGGTAGGGCAACTAAGGCCTGATCTACACCTAAAAATGAGATCAACCTAGCTACACTCAGGGCTGTGAAAGATTTCACACTCTGTGAACATAGTTAGGTCAACATAAACCCCCATCATAGATGAGCTAGATTGACAGAAGAATTCTTCTGTCAATCTAGCTATCCTCTCTCAAAGAGATGGATTAACTACATCGACAGAAAAACCCCTTCTGTCAATACAAGAAGCAGCTATACTACGTGCCATTGTAGTGTAGAAATACCCCAACACTTGGCTATTTGACCTTTAAACAACTTTTGCCAGTCCTTTGAAAAGGAGAAGGCTAAAAAGAACACAGGACTCAGCTGAGTTTAAGAGAAACAAGGTGGTCAGATTAGAAATGTAGAGACACCAAGGAAGTCTCTTTCATTAAGGGACAGACCCTGCAAACACTTGCTCACATAAGTACTCTGTTTTTAATACTATAGTTAATCTACATTAGCCAAACATGAGTTGCCCCTCAGCTTGGTTAGAAGTACTTTGGTAAGGACTGCCAGGAGTAGGGGTTTCCAGGGTAGCCCTTACTGCTCCACTGACAGTAACAACCAAAGACAGTGGACATCTGTAGTGAAATTGACAAGGATACATGCTCTAGGGAGCACCCAAAACAAGGCCTTAAAATAAATAAATAAATAAGTAAAATGGTCTCAACCTTCTGCTTCCTGAATTTAGTAGCTGAGTAGACCCCCAATCCTTCATGCTGATCTGCACAGGCTAACATTTGACTTCAAGGGGCTCCTCATGGGTGCAAGAGTTTGCCCCTACAGAATAGCTTGTAGTCTCAGGGCTTAGATCACCCATAACTCACTTCAAAGAAAAACACATTTGGGATAAGTGCGCTATGTCCTTGTCACCCAACTTCTGGGAGAAGGAAAGAGAAAGAAGAATAGATCCAGAAAAGGCTGCAGCAGAGCTATGAGCAATAGTGCTACTAAGTATGATGATGCAGATTTGTTGGTTAGAAGACAAACAGGTTATCCAAGTAGGTATCTCATTCCCTCTGCCCCATATCAAGGCAATTCCTCAACATAAAACTATCCTTTGAGGTGTTTTGACCTTCCTAAAAGGTCAACCCAAAAAATTTAGGTAACAAGCATTTAGGTAACTTTCAGGGGTTTATCTTAAACTAACTTACCTGAGAACAGTTTGGGGCCTGAGGCAAAGGAATATGTCGATTACGCTTAGATGGAGTCTGTATAAGATTCAAACTGGACTGTACCACAAAGTCAAAATCTGGATCTGAACTTTCCCCAAGTTTGCTGGGGCTCTGTGGTTTTGGCTTGGCTTGGGCCTATCTCTGTTCAGCATGATGTGTATTGCATATTTAATTATGTAGATGTGACCACAGAATGCTAATGGATGCATTGCATAAGTGTACAGATAAGATCCAATGAAACTCTGAACCTTTGGAGGATTGCCCATCAGCGTGTTGTATTTATCATTAGGACTCCATCCTAAGATTTGTGTACTCGTGCTATCCAAAGTTATATCTTAAATGATAGCTTATTCTGAATGCTCTGAAACTGCCACAAATGCATTTTTTTTGGGGGGGGGGGGGGAGAGGAGGGGAGAGAATGCAATGCTGTAATGGAGAGGTAGAAAGCAAAGCTATGAAGGAATCCCAGTCAAAAGTTCAAACCAGCATGTCGTCACGTGGCATTTAGGGTTGAGCCTACTGGCTGAATAAGCACAGATTTAAAATATTTCTCACATCTGAGGTGACTGTAAACTTGGGCACAAAGCAGATGCCATAGCTCCACTCTGCTGGGAAATGTGGAGAGAGCAGAGCATGCTCTCCCTCCCATCCATGGCAACTCAGGGATTGTCTACACTGACAGTAGCACTTAGTGAAGACACTATCTATGCTGATGGGAGAGCTTCTCCTGTCAGCATAGGAACTCCATGTCCCTGAGAGGCAGTAGCTATGTTGACAGCAGAAGCCCTCCTTTTGACATAGCACTGTCTACACCGGGGGTTAGGCTGGTATAACTATATCACTCAGGGGTGCGGAAAATCCACGCCCTGAGCGATGTAGTTATACCAACATAAGTTGGTAGTGTAGACCAAACCTCGAAGTGACTATGGCTTTATGGCTCTGGATGAGGTGGGGAGCAGATAGGAAGAGAAGAGAAAGTTTCCACTCGCCGTGGACGGCAGGTTCCATGCACAATTTGTATCCAGGTATCCACCAAGTTAACATTGCTCCTTGCATTATTAGCTTCCGCTCCATGCCTGTATCCTCCTCACAAAAGGCACAAACATTTCCTTTGTGCAGGCATGGGCAGAGAAGCCAATGGTTGAATGCCCTGAGGCTGAGGGGGCCATTAGAAACTCCACTGGATTTTCCTGAGTTCTTCATCTTCCTCTTGTGGGTATCACCATCTGATGTGTCTCAAAATACATAACTACCACTAGTGCAGGGTGTGCATTTCAGTTTAGACAACTGAAGGAGATAAACTGCAAAGAAAACTCACAGAAGTACTCCACATCCTCACGGGTAAAAATCATAGTCAATATTAACACCAAGATTTGGTTATTTTTAGATAAGTGTCAGAAAACAGGACATAATACAATATTTAGTAATAACCTATATGTCTGATGTACACATACATCAAAACCCATGTCTTTACAGCAGTGGGAGGAGAAGGCAGGAGTTTGGATTCAATGCTTGATATCATGGTTATAGTTCACCACTAGATGGCAGTTAAGTAGCATTAATTCTGTCATTTAACTGCTACATATAGTTTCCAGGAAATGCAACTAACATACATTAGCATTCTCATGTCTCCAGGCTGTTAAAAAGCATCTCTGCATGTGCACTCTGGGTGTGAAAACTGCAGAATGAAGCAGACTGGTTTTGTCATCCCAAGAACTAATGAGAAACTCTTCTACGGCCCTGATGCATATATAGTACATATTTCCCAATTTTACCACAATTCTGAGTATCACAGTAATCTATTTTTAATTGTATTACTTTGTCCAGAAGAAAGATGCTGCTTATAATGAATATTTACAGTCACTTTTTACAATATGCATCAGGCTTCAATAACATAAGAAATCCTCACCCATCTCAAATCTATAATTTGACTAGCTGAGATTTTTGTGATTTATAATTAATGCCGGCACTCCACATTTTTGTAGAAGTATAATGGTCATTCTGACAAACAGGAGGCAGCAGAACATATCATAATCTTCTGATTTTATAAACTTTTCATCTGGGATACAAAAGGGAGAGACCTTATGTACAATGTTTTTGTTTTGTTTTTGGGCGCACTGGTGCAGTTAAACCAATGTAGTTGTATACCCTTAGCACAGATGGGCTGCATCAGTCTAAACTGTGACTTGCACCAGTTGTACTTTGAAAGTTAGGTAAGTCACAGTTTAAACAGGTGCATGATGTCTACACTAGATTTCTGCACTGATTCAGCCTAGTGCAAAACCCACACTGTACATAAGACCTTAACTGTGTCCCATTTACTCAAAAATGAAGCACTATAACTGGCCACATCCATTGATAGTGGTAAGTTTTTAATTAGGTGCAATGAAATCAATTATAGTTAATAGCAACATATTAAGTCTCCGCCCATCATTTTAAAAACATTAATAGACAACTACAGGTAAAATAATTGACTGCTTTTGAAATATGCCTCCAAATATTTCATTAATTTACCAACAATCATTGCTGGTAATGCACAGTAAAAACAACTAGAGGTTTGATTTATGTTGTGCTTTTCAACCCCTTTGTGCTCTACAAACATTAACATTTTCTGGTCCAAGGGAAGAGTGCGACCTACTGAATTAACATGACTGGACGGAGCACCACTTACGTGTTCTTCAGCAATCTCCCAGCCAAGAACTGACCCAGCCAGTCCTGGCTTAGCTTGGTAAAATCCAACATGATCACGTCACAAGGTGGTATAACCGCAGGCCATAATAAACTGCCCTTGAAAATGTACTTGAGCAGCTTTGGTGCCAACACTTTCTTTAATATTAACATGCACAGGGAAAAATAATTTGATGTTAGCTTCCAAACCTGGTATTTAAATAAATTTTTAAAAAAATCATTGCTTGCTGGCTGTCAGCATATTTTAGCAGTAACAAGCTGCAACAGCTCCTAGCATTCAGGTTGTCATTTTTGTATGAATAAAAACAAACCTTGCAACTTAACATCTAACATATAGTGGGGTTTGCTTTCCTTCTTACCTCTTCCTTCTTTTCTTCGGTACCAGAAGCTAAATTGAGGCTCAGCTGAGAGTGGCTGCTTATGCCACTGTCTTCATTTCCATCATCATAGTACCCAGTTTGCACTGAGTCCTGGAGGCAAACAGGATTTCTCCCCAACTTCGGAGCAGGTAACTCAACTCTTTCCTCGCTTTCCATTGAGCTCAGTGACAGTGTACTGTGACGATCCGGGCAATGGAAATTAATATTGCACTTGACCTTCTCAGCACTGGGGCTCTGAGGTTTAGGGGCAGTGGGCCTAAGAGGAATGCTAGGCTGCTCAGACTCACACGTAAACTGGCTGGTACTTTTTGGTTCATCAGAGTCTTCATAAAACACTTCATTAGGAAGTGCACTAAAGTCGTTAAAAGCGTGTGAGGAACGGACATCATCTAAGACACATGATAATGTTCTGAAGCTGTTGGTCTCACCAGTAAATACATTTGTTTCAGTGTCTGTATCCTGAGAAACAGTTGGACTATGAAGATGTGGCGTTCCAGAAAAGGTAGAATCTGGACTGCACACAGGGGAAATGCACCTCCGTCTGTCATTTTCATTGCTACTAGAAACCCTGCGGGAGTAGTCATCATGTAGTCTGCTGTTTGGCCTTGTTCTCTGGTTTTGTTCATTCAGAGGAGTCATCGTGCTCTTAGGACCATCTTTCTTCCATGCAACATCTGTAACATTGCTTACAAGTTTCAAAACTCTGTCAAAATCCTTTGCTCTGATAGGGCTCTTCCAGCGTTTTGACCGTCTCTCTGGGTTTCCACTGGCTTTGTCGGAGTCAGCAGAGGAAGTGCTTCCTGTCCTTTGTGGCACTTGCTTTTCACTTGCAATCTTGAGGTCAGTGAGATTTGAGGTGGACTTTCGTTTGAACGAGCTCTTTTTCAGAAAGTTTAAGCTATCTGTGCTTTTGCTTCTCCTGTAGATAATCCTGTTGTTTTCAGGATCTTTCACTAAAATTTCACAGATCTTTGGCTCCTGGGTGATGGGAGACGTTGGCCTCGTGCAGTTCTGCTGACTCTGAATTTTATCGGTGTCTAATAAATTGATGCGGCCAACACCATAGGCGCGTCTGATACTGCGTGATCGGTGAGTATTCCTCAGGAAGGAATCATCACTTTCCTCTACATCAGAGCAATCAGAAGCCAAACCATCCACTGCATTATGGGAATCATGTAAAGGCCCTGAATAAGAATACCGGTTAGTCTGAACTCTCACCACTGCACCATTCGAGACATGTTTTCCCACAGTGTTCTCATTTAAGACATCTGAGCTTTCTCTGGCCTGAATTCCTTGAAGAACTGAAGATTTTAATTTCTTGAAAGATCCCATTTTTCTAATGGAAGACAAAGCATTCCACGTTGAAGAGCTGCCCATCACAATCAGAGAACGAGGCCTTTCCGAGTTGGAGGTAGTTCGTTTCCTAGGGGTGGAGAAAAAGCGCATGATTTTTGAAGGGCTGAGATGGTCATCTTGTATTTCCTCTTCAGCACTGTTGTTGCTATTGCATCCCCCATTGCTAGTTATACTTCTTGGTTCTTTATTATCCATTACTATACAGGTAACAGTGGTGCCATTTCCGCAGCCATTCTGAAATGTTGTCATGTCCTCAGTGCCATTAGCATGAGGGCAGAAGGTGCTATGGCTCAGATCCACAATACCATCTTCCTCAGTTGTCCCAGGTCCCAGCCCTTCATCTACTGCACCTCTTCTTGCCTTGTTTTCACATCTACTGTGTGAACTGTAGCTGAGCTCTTCAGACTGCACTGCCTGCATCAAGAAAACAAAGCCAGCAGTTAGCCATTTTCCCCCCCACAAAATTCCCTACGAAATGAGACATGGTTCCCTATGAATAAAATCAAGGACTATTAACTAAACAAAGCTATATCATGGGGCTCGGGGAAAAGCTGTTAATAGTTCACTTTAAACAACAAGAGGTATACTTATGTTCTGTTTAGTTATTTAAAAGACCAATTTAACTTAAATATGTTTTTGTTTATCTGACTCAGATAATCAAACCTACCTTAGCAGAGCAAATATACTGTAATGCTATGTGAGTTATTCTACCCAGTTTAACAATACATTTTAAGCAAATATAGTCCCACCTCTAAAGCACATTACATTATACTAACTATTGCAAGAAACAAAATTATAAGACTGAAACACAATGACAGATGCTTCAGCACTTGCCTTGCTCTTTCTTTTATACTTAACTTGAAGCAAAATGGAAACTTAAAAAAAAATACTATTCTGGGGGGGCAGAAAGGAGAGAGAGATCCAGCCATTTTTCTCATCACAGTACTAAGTTCCTAAATTCCAAGACACATGACCATATATGCAACCAAGGGGAAAGACTCGCATCAAAAAGACTGAATGCCTTCAGACTTATAAATTCCCTATCATGTGCCACCTACTCCTAGAATATTGTTGACATAATACAACAATAATAGAATATGTTTGTTGCTATCCAAGGGCCAAACTTTGATCACTTTACTCATGCATGGAGTATCACTGAAGTAATAAATGCAAGACACTCAAGTATCTCGTAATTTCCTTAGCAGACAAGCTTAAGTCAGTCAAATCTACAGCAATGTAATTTTCTCTAATAAAAGAAAAATATATAAGCAGGTATTTGAAGCAGTAAAAAAGTAGGCAACGACATATAAAAGCCTGTCCTGATGATGTGCTGTTAGAAGAATGACCTAGGGCAGCTGATGGTGGGATGTGATGCAGATGAGCACGGGAGGAAGCAGCACGTGTTGTGCTTCATGTACTACAAACAGACAAATTAGGATTCACTGGGTTGTGCTTTCCTGACCTTTTGGTTTATATACTATCCACAGGTGCTGGGAGGGATGGAAATTAAACAAGGGTGGTAAACAATTAATTAAAGTTCAGGGACCCTCAACCTTAAGCAGCTACTGCCCTTACCATGAGAGCAATGACAAGTTTCCTTGGTACTGTCAAATTTTGCTAGGGCCAGTGGGATCAGAAATAGCCCATTCCTCGATACCTGGGTCTTGGCCATAAAATAAAAAAAAGTAGGACATGTACAGATATACTAAACGAAAGAAGTACCCGTGAAATCTGCTCCTTACGATTAAAAAAAAAAAAAACAAAACTGACCAAGCTTCAGAGGGTAAGGTCTTGGTCTCAAGTAGTCATGTGAACTTTAAAGGCTAATTTGAAACAGGAAGTAAAAGCCCCCTAGCAACCAGAGAAGCCGGGAAGAAGCACTTAGGCACAGCGTGAAGTCAGAAAGCTTCCCCGTTCACAGGGTTTAAACAAGCCATTCCCATCACCTCTCCACACTTGGCAGGTCAATGAATATTAAAGGGAGAAGCCCCAGTTGTAAATGTACCAACCCTCCCCCACCCCGTGCACATATAAACAATTATCGCCACCTGGAGTACAGTACATTCAAAAGTGCATGAAGCTTTTTAATGGTTACATTTCCCCCTTAGCATGAATCCATACTAAACACACTATAAATAGTAAACAGTGCACATGTCAAATTATAAGCAAACATAAGATACCCCAAATCTTAAGCTTTTAGGAGTCTTTAAAAATATTGGATCCAGACTTTCGAAGTTGAGTCCCTCCTTTTGGAAAAAATTTAAATGGAGGTTTTAAAATCTTGTTCCCTATGGAGTGTGTTTCGATGTGACGCTTAAAATCCTCCTCATATTTTTTAATCCCCCTCATTCAAATTGTCTCAGCTTGAGTCTGCCTGGGAGAAGCTTATTCTAACGATTTAACAGAAGCTTTGTTAACTAGAAATGGGCAAGAGCTGTCTGACTAAGTCCAAACGGCTTGAAGTTCAAGCCTGCCCCTCATTTTGTTTTATATTCAAAACTGCTGCTACTTTTACTCTATTGTCATGCAAAAACAAGAGGATTTTTGAGCAACATGGTTTTCACCCCCCAAAACACGCCAACTTTCCAAGTAACGCATCTTTTCATAACATTTCTTCCACCCTTAGCACTAGTCTGGTGGGAGAGCGGTGTGTGCAGAGAGAAGCACACCTAAAAATAATGCCACTGAGTCCAGTACAGACCAGATGCTTATATTTCGGGTCCTCCAGTCCCTCAAGAAATAACTACAGGGGGGGGAGGAGACAAATGAAGGGCAGCGAGAAGACTAACTTGCAAACGTTATTTACCCAACACAAGGACGGTAGAAAGCACGCCGCACACTCCTGGTCCCATGGGGCAGCCAAAGCCCATTCATGCCTCAGCCACCCAGAGGGGCCTGGGGTTTCCCAAGTGTCGTCAGTGTTCGCTTGGTCTGGCTCGGGCAGAAGCACCTGCCCCGCTGCTCACCAGAGACGGCCTCACCCATCCTCCCAGCAGGAAAATCGCAGCTAGGAGAGCAGAGAAAGCGGTGTCCCCTCCCCTCCCCTCCCTGCCCCAGTGCGGGGACTGAGAAGGAGCAGGAGCCCATTACCTGGGAGGAGCTAGTAGGCACAGGACAGTAGGCAGGACTCAGAACCCGAGGGGGCAGCCCCGCTCCCAGCCCTACCCGCAGCAGCTCCAAGGAGTCCTTCCCCCGCGCTGCTCCCCTGGAGACAGAGCGATCTGTTTCCACATCACTATGGCAGCAGCCGGGAGGGAAACGCTAGACCCACTGAGGGAGGAGGCAGCTCTTCAGAGACTTGCAGGAGCAGTGCTGGGTTCAAAGGCTGCGTGCAGGGGCTGTGCAGAGCAGCCTGAGGAGAGGCGAGGCAGGGGAAGAAGCTGGTCTCTCTCACCAGCAAAAGTTAGTCCAATAAAAAAATATTACCTCACCCACCCTTGTGTCTCGCCCAGCAGCTACTATGTCAGGTTGGGGGCCTGCCGCTGGCCTTTCTAGGGAGGGGCTAGAAGAAGCTATTCTTCCCCCACTGCTCGTTTTTCAATGACAGATTCCCCAGCCTTCCTCAGCAAGCCAACAGGCGGGGGAGTGTCCCAGCTGCTGGCCCCCTCTGGCCTTTTCTCCCCTCCCACCTGGGAGGCAGAGTCCACGCTCCCCTGCATCTGCAACTAAAACAAAGTTGGCCCAGGCCTGGGGCTGCCGATAAATAATACTAGGAATACTTAGCACCTAGCGAGTGATTTACGTTTTCAAAGTGCTGTGCACACAGTAATTAAGGGGCTGATTCCCCTTTCCCTCCCCTCCGCCTGCAAGAGACAAAGTGGGGCTGTTTGTTGTGTTTGAATTTAATTATCATCCTATCAAAACAGATAAAGATTAAACTAGGAGGGTGGTGGCATTTGCACACATTAATAATGAAGCAATTGCCCTTCCGTATTGGGTGTCATTGCTGCTTACTTTGTTCAAGTCGGCTGCCAATTAGGGATTGAATATGAAGGAGGTGGGGGAGGCAGGAGCAGGAGAAATTGCAGCCCTCCAAATTATCTGTTCTCCTGATCTTAATTTTCAACAACCTCCCAACCATTGAATGTATTTCTGGTTCCCACACCCTCTCCTCAGCTGTTGGTCTTCTACAAGTTGCATTCTCATTTGCTGTATTGAGAAAATATGTACTTTAATCTTCAGCTTCAAAGCTAGTCTTCCCCACCTCTTGCAAAGACTTTCACTTGTAATGCCTGGTTTTCCATGTGAGTCTTCCAAGCTGTGGTTGGTTTAAAACACTTACCTTTTTATTTCAAATGTGTAAGGCCAAATCCATCCCTGGTGCAACTCCATTTATTTCTATAGTTACTCCACAGGTGGATTGGCCCCATAGGGTTGATGCTGTCAATGCAAAACACACAGAATTTGTGATTGGAGAGAACCAGTACTCCGTGTCAGGCATGCCCTGCCTCATTTTGCTATTCAATATATATTTCTAGTTATTACATGTGGCTGAATTTAATTATCTCTGCCTTTGGTCAAATTTTCATTATGTACATTGTCTTCAGCCACTGTTCCACATTCCAATAACAATCTGGTATAAAATGATCACCTTCATATCAAACATCTTCCTCACTTAAATATTTAAATTGCAGTAATGTCTCAGCCATCCTGGCCCCATTATGTAAGGTGCCATGCAAATATATTGTCGGCCCTCTGCCAGCTAATAGTAGATGTTGGGTGATGCACATCAGTTTCCCATTAGAGAAAAAATCAGTGATGCAGAGTAATCAGTGATGTGGGGTATTTCCTTAGGGTAGCTTGCTTTATTTACACTAATACACCAGTCCTTTAATGGAGGTAGTTACAAACAGCAAGAGGGCAAACCTCTTTCAGAAATTTCAGCCCAAACACCAATGCCTGGTTCCCGGGATTCAGAGTAGCAGCCATGTTAGTCTGTATCCTCAAAAAGAGCAGGAGTACTTGTGGCACCTTAGAGCCTAACAAATCTATTTGAGCATAAGCTTTCGTGGGCTACAGCCCACTTCTTCGGATGCATATAGAATGGAACATATAGTAAAAAGATTATATATATATATATATATACACACACACACACACATACAGAGAACATGAAAAGGTGAAAGTTGTTCTCTGTATGTATATATATCTTCTTACTATATGTTCCAAGCTTATGCTCAAATAAATTTGTTAGGCTCTAAGGTGCCACAAGTTCTTTTTGTGGTTCCCAGGATATGACTCTGTCCCAAGCATTGACTTGAATTAAAGAGATTAAGACAGAGAACAATCGTAAAACCTACAATACCATCCAAGTCTGAACAGTGCTTGCATGCAAAGGAAAATAAGACCATCTGGTGACTCCTACCAAAACCATATAATAAATAACAGTCCCTGATCCAAAACACTGGGGCACAAATCCTCAAAGATATTTAGACACCTAATTCTCATTGATTTCAATGGGAGTTAGGTGCCTAAATAATGTTGAGGATCTGGGCCTTATGGCTGGTCTACACTGGGCATTTACATTGGCATAGCTACATCACTCAGGGGTGTGAAAAATCCCCAGTGTAGACAGTGCTAGGCTGATGGAAGAATTCTTCCATTGACCTAGCTACCGCCTCTCAGGAAGGTGAGTTACCTATGATGACAGGAGAACCTCTCCTGTGAGTGTCTCCGCTGAAGCAGCTGTAGTGTTTCAAGGGTAGAAAAGCCCTTAGAGTCTAAAAGGTGACATAGCAAGTGGATGAGACAAATGGGCCAGGGGAAATGTGGTAACACATAAATATAACAGCATATGTGGAATTCCTAGCCAGTCTGTAGTAGTGACTGTAGCTTTTCACCTGCCTAGCCATTACTAGGCTGTTCTTTATTGTATGTGTTAACAGACAAGGTGAGTTTTGAGGAAGGGCTTGAAGGAGGACAAGATACTGGCTTTATGGATCTGGACTAAGGAAGCCCCAAAGTGCTTATTAGAGAAACGGAGAATGAGTCTAGAATCACTAGTGGAGTGATGGCAGGAGGTGGTCTTGGAATAAGATAATAGGTCTGATATCAAGGGAGGGGCTAAATTGTGGAAGGGTTTGTAAATAAGGACAAGAAGTTCGTGTTTCATGCATTAGAAGAGGGGGAACTTATTGAGGGATTTAAAGTGGGGGTGACAGACTAGAAGGTGATTTTATGATCAGCATTTGGATGGATTTGAGGGGGTAAGTACATCACATTGTACATGAAACAGCAAATATCAGAAATGGACTGTAAATATAGTTTTACCACGTTATAATAGTGCAGTATATCAAACTTTCACTCACTCTCTCTGATAGAAATATTGGTTAAGTGCCTATAAAGTTCTGCAGGTTTGACCTCATATAATGGTCACTCTTAAAAACTTGCCTTGGATAATTAGATAAGATTGTTACATCACTGTTTGTAATATCCCTTATTCTTGTCTCTACATACTATAGGGAATACCTAGAATGTTGCGATTACTAAGGTAACGATTATATAAACCTCTGTCTGAGGTGACTGCATGTTTCTAAGGCTACATCTACACTACAGGGGGGGAGTCGATTTAAGATACGCAAATTCAGCAACGTGAATAGCATAGCTGAATTCTACGTATCGCAGCCGACTTACCCCACTGTGAGGACGGCGGCAAAATCGACCTCTGCGGCTTCCTGTCGACGGCGCTTACTCCCACCTCCGCTGGTGGAGTAAGAGTGTCGATTCGGGGATCGATTGTCACGTCCCAACGGGACGCGATAAATCGATCCCCGAGAGGTCGATTTCTACCCGCCGATTCAGGCGGGTAGTGTAGACCTAGCCTAAGACTGACTGCTGTATTTTGTATTTCACAGACCTGTTTGTGTTACATACTCGGTCATCCGCTTATGCTAAAACCCATTTCTGACTTTTGTGGTTTCATTGGGTCAAAGTACTGCCCTTGCATACATGTATACAAGTTCTGAATTCAATGGGAATTTTGTGAGTATCTGAGGACAGATTTTAATTTGCTGTTATCGAGAATAATGAGTGTCTGTACTTTCTCCTTAACTTGGATATCCTTTTTTTTAAATAGGCTGATTCAGACCCATATATACAGTGCCCCAAGTGCAGCTATATCAAGGTCTACTATAAAGATACCAGCCAAAATTATGGGGATTGCCCTAGTGTAAGGAAGAAGAATATGGCCCAGTATTCTTCTTTTAGATTTGAAACATTACTCTATTTTTCTAGCACATATTTCTAGGAAAGAAAGGTGCATAGATTCCCAACAGCTAAGGGCTTGTGTACACTGGCAATTCACAGCACTGCAACTTTCTCACTCAGGGGTGTGAAAAAATACACCCCAGTGAGCAGCAAGTTTCAGTGCTGTAAAGCGCTGGTGTAGACAGTGCACCAGGGCTGGGAGCTACGCCCCTCATGGAGGTGTTTTGGTTTTTTTTAAGAGCACTCTGCAGCGACCACACAAGGCACTTTAGCGTTGCCAATGTAGACTAGCCCTAGGACATGGCCAAATTTCAGTAAGTTAACTCTTCACAGAATATAAATGTCTGTTTCACTATTCCACAAATACAAAATGTCACCCACGTTTATTACCAAGGCAGGCTGCTTTAAAGCAGAAATAGTGGCTTGTTTTCCAGTTTTTCCTTTCTTGAGAAGATAAATGTTATTTGTTACTAGAGATTGTGCAAAAAGATGGAAATAAGAAAAATTGAATAGCACTTGTATAGGTACTTCTGAGAAGGTGCATTATACCCTATTATTTACAGACTAATTGACCCCAGCTGAGTAACAAAGGATGTAATTCAATCAGTGGTTGTGCTGGCATTATAAACTGTGGGAGACCAAGTCCAAAAGAACTCCAAGAATAAATTCCAGATTGGTACATGCACAATGGTATTATTAATTACTTGATAATGATAATCACAAATAGCCATAGCAACAAAAAATTTAACTTGTTTTAGAAGTTTAAATCTGCGATTTAAAAGAGGTTTAAAGTGCATGTGACAAAGAATGAGAAGGATTATTTGAAGTGCAATACAGGTGGAAAAGGATTATAAAAAATGTGACACTGGAAAAGCGATATTAAGATCTTTCATGGTGAAGGAGCAAGATGAACTAGAAAGTGAAATGGAAGCTTTTAGTGGATATTGATATTTTTTCAAATATCACAGCACATCAATGGCTGCATGTCAGCAGCTCTTATCTAATCAAGATTGTCATCTTCCATAGTCTCAGGGTGGGAAAGTCTGAAGGAGAATAGTTCTGTTACCTTCTGTATGAAAGGATACTCCCAATGGAGGAGGAGGAACCCCAATGCTCATCCATTGATATTTTGTGATTCTTTCCTTTTAAATATACTTTTAAAATTCCAGTTTTAAAATAAGAATGAGAGAGAGAGACTGGGAGCTTATTAATACTCAAGAAAACCATGGCAAAAAAGAATTTGCTATACTGCACACAGCTGGGCAGGATGGTGGGGGGGTGGGGTAAGTGCAATATTCTGAATGTTTTTTTAAAAAAATCATCCTACATTAATAGGTACCAAATGCAATTTTGAATAGGTGGAAGTATTAGAATAACTGATTCTCTTTCATTAAACTATAGAGTGTTTTCTGAGGTTTACAGTATTTACCTAATGTTGCAATTTGTATCTGTCTTTTGCATCTCAGACAGACAAAGGCTCTGATCCTGCAAACAATTACCCTCATGAGAACCTTTACAAGTCCCACTGGGGATATTAGGCTGAGTCATGCTCTCAAGGAAATTAACAGCAACTCCTCTACTGAATTCAAGGGGAGCAGTATCAAGCCCTTAATTTGGACAGTTTAAAAGTGAGGAACAGTAGCACATTTGAATATGCACTGCAAACTAAGTTTGTCTGTTTTATGTATAAATTAGGTTTCAAATATACTAAGGTTGTTTCTATTTGTGTAAGTTTCTAACAGGCATAATAATACACCAAAAGGAATTCTCCAAATTCAATAGCTCTGTCATCTTGGCATTCCAGTTCATGAATCATCCTGTTAAGGAAAGGGCTCAAAGGGCTGCTTGGTTTAAACTGATTAATTTTCTTAATTTGACAGAGGCAAGTGAGGAGTCCTCACCAATACAAGTCTCTTCATATAGCTACTTTATAATTGTTCACTAAAAGCCAGGTTCTGATGCTCTTACTCACTAGCGTGGCCAGATAGCAAGTGTAAAAAATCAGGACGGGCATGGCAGATAATAGGTGCCTATATAAGGGAAAAAACCCTATAAAATCGGGACATCTGGTCACCCTATTACTCACATTAATACCTAAGTGAGTAAAGGTATAAATTCCAGCTCATTGAGCTACATCTGTGCTAGCTCTGATCGCATTCTAAAAACAGAAGTGTAACGGCAGCAGGAAGAACTAGCCACCCTGAGTAAATCCTGTCCAAGATCATTGGTACAAACTCTGGGTGGCTAGCCCCTCCCACTGCTCACGGCTTCATTTCTACTTGAGTATTCTAGCTCCATCAGGGCTAGTGCGGGTATATCTCCTGGAGCTGGAGTTTACACCTCCAGCTCTAGTGTAGATATATCCGTGCTGACTGCAATAGGACTGCTTGTGGAGTACAGAAATGATCAACGCGAGAAAGTGTGTCAAATATGGTTCCAAACGAGTGCTGAAATACAACTTATAAATAACTGAAATAGACTTCAGTTTTATCATTTAAAATGTTCTTTTGAATTTGCGTTGAGAGATTGTTTCACTTAGTTCGCTGCACTCCATTTGGCACACAGACCTAATTTAGGGTGGACACAATAGCAGGATGGAATGACGCCATCAATGAAAAAAAGACCCCTATGTACCAGGTTACCATTGTCCCCTCTCAGTGTTGGTCTTACTCATCCACCTACACGATTGCAGCTGCACACAACTTAACGAGGGACTCGGCCTTTCACTCTGTTCGAATGCTATTTATATCCCCATTGAGTCTCACTGTGATGCTATTATTGTGTTCCCATCCTCAAGAGGCATTATTAAGACAGCATGACATGAAGAGATGCTTCATACTACAGAAGAGCTGTTTTCAATAAATAGCTCATTGTGTCCAAACATAAAGACAACTTCCTCTTTCCAATTAGGAAGGCTGCATTCTACCTTTATCTTGTGACTCACAAAAGTTTAAGGGAACAAAGAAAGAGGGGAGGACTGTGGAGATGCAAAATACAGAAAAGTGGGAAGGAACAGAGATTCAGCAGTGAAGTGTGTTGCAAGTTTGGGCCCATGAACATTTTCTCTATGTTCTTGTAAAGTTATTAGAAATAGATTTTCTGTTAAGTGAAAAGTACATTAAGATGCTCGGGGAACCACATGTGGAGAGGAAAAGATACTGACTATAAGAGACAGCTAGAGTGGGCTCTTTGTTAGCACTTGATTATAGCCATTTAGATTCTATTTTTTTCTGTTCTGCTCTTTTCAGGTTCGTATACCACACCTATCACCCAGGTATCAGATTGCCTCATTGCCGTAATTTATCTATTATCCTTATTCTTAATATTTATATTTTAAAAAACCTATTAATAGCTCTTTATAATCCCCTCCCACCAAATAACTATCAAATTGTAACCTTCCCATCCTGTCATCACAACTCTCAACCGACCCCCACCAAACATACCTGGGGAAATAAATGGGTCTTGCAGTACGCTCAGGAGGATCAAAAACGTGGGCTCTTATAGAGCAAGGGGTTCTGAATTCTAGAGCTGAGGCCCCCTCACAGAGGCTGCCCTGCTCATTCAGTAAGTGACATTTTAGTGAGATTAAATAACAAAGGATAGGTGCACTCTCTGAATCAAAGGAACCGATTTAAGGCTCAATCTTGTTTCTGCTAATGGTCACCCCTTACATACTACTGAATCATGGAGTTTGGTCAGCTGTGAAGCTGGACCAAGCAGATTTGCACTGCCATAGAACCACAAGGCCAGCTGGACTGTCTGCTACATCAGAAGTTTGCTGACATATTTGCAGGTAGAGCTCTGCAAATCTGTGGATATCTGCTTTATATCCAAGGATATCTGCAGACCATGTTTGTGGATCACGGATGGATATGAATCCAAATGTTATATCTAGAGCCCTGCAAATCTGCAGATACCCACGGACTGTGTTTGCGGATCGGATGTGGATACAAATTTTGTAACCGCACAGGGTTCTACTAGGAGACACAGCTGGATATTGACTCTTCTCAGCTTGCATACAGAATTTCCATACAAAGAGAGATATGAAGCTTGAACACCAACTTCCCTACCCCCCAGCATCACTAGATAATTCTGTCTCTGAGACAGACTAACAATGGTGAAATGGACAAGGAAAGAAAGATACCCCACAACTTTATTTTGTTCCCTGAAGTTTCAGTTCAGTACCACAAGCCCCTTTCCATTGCAAACAGACATTGCACGGTGTTCATCCAATCACCAGACAGGATCCTTCTGCCATGTCATCTTCCAAGGGAGAAAGAACTGCTGTGACTAACGTTTCCTCAGACAACCAAAGTGTTCTACATCTGTGTTTTGTTCCCTTCCCAACCTTACCCCAACTCCAAATCCCATCCTGACCCCTCCCAATTTGATTCAGATAGACATTTACTAAATCATCCCAACATACTGCCATCCCACTGTCATAATTCCTGAAGTAATTGCACCTCTCACCCCTTTGTAGCCTCTATAAGGGTATCCCACTGGGTCTCAGGCCTCTAGCAATCACCTTTTTCAGGGCATGGAACCTGCAATCTCTTGCAGACCTGGGATTTAGGTTGCATTTCACTGTGATCACTGTAGCAAGTCTGAGTTCAGTTCAGCACTTGTCATCCTGCTCTCCCACAGGGGCTATAACAGGGTTAACCAGTGACCAACTTCATAAAGCCAAGTATTTATTTAGAACAAAAGCATTACAGAGAGAACCGATCTGCAAGCAATGAACAGCTTTACATGCAGGTCTTAGCTTATCAGGCAGCCATCCATCTTCCTCTTGCAGACCCTGGTAGGGACAGAGTAGTTCAAGTCTCTTACACACCATCTGTGTACATTAGTGCTCATTGGAGGGGAGGGATAGCTCAGTGGTTTGAGCATTGGCCAGCTAAACCCAGGGTTGTAAATTCAATCCTTGAGGGTGCCATTTAGGGATCTGGGGCAAAAATCTGTCTGGGGGATTGGTCCTGCTTTGAGCAGGGGGTTGGACTAGATGACCTCCTGAGGTCCCTTCCAACCCTGATGTTCTATGATTCTATGTTGTTTGCACATCATCCATAGCAGGGGGCAACGTTTCATCTGTGAGGCACAATGCATCCCACTGCTTCCTGTTGTGCTGGAGGTAGAGGAGTAAAGGGTGGACAGAGTAATTTGTAACACCCTCAACATGTAGCATGTCCTCCATCCTGAAGGCTGGTGCTTAAGAGGAGGCAAAGGAGTCAAGGTTCTACCTTATCCCTTTCCCAGGTATAAAAATCGACTAAAAATCTAGCTGCTGAAGAAGTGCCTTGTAATGAAGCAGCCAATACAGTTGATTAGAAATTATTTAAAAAAAAATCTCTGCAAAGTTCCACTAGTTCATATCTACGTTTATTATATTTACAGAAAAAACTGAAGCAACAGGTCTCGATAGCATGACTGAGCCAGTATGATGCAAGAGAAATACTCAACAGGCTTAACAGAGCTGTTATCTTGGTTGCTATGCCAATAAGCTCTGGACAATTACAGGTTTGTAAGTGCATAGGAAAGTCTCAGCAATCCAAGTCTGAACTATGTTAGAAAAGGGGAAGGGGGGAAAAAAAACCTCCACAAGAATTCTGTGCCTCTAGTCTATTTTCCTGTGTTATTAGTGTTTTAAATTAGCATGAGGACTTTTATTTGTTTAGTCTCTTTTTACAATTATATATGGTGAACCTCAGAGTTACGAACACCAGAGTTCCGAATTGACCAGTTAACCACACTCCTTGTTTGGCACCGGAAGTACGCAATCGGGCAGCAGCAGAGACAACCCTCCCTCCCTCCCCCCCAAAAAAAGGAAGAAAAAGAAAATACAGTACAGTAGAGTGTTAAACATAAACTACTAAAAAAAAATAAAGGGAAAGCAGCATTTTTCTTCTGCATAGTAAAGTTTCAAAGCTGTAATAAGTCAATGTTCAGTTGTAAACTTTTGAAAGAACAACCATATAGTTTTGTTCAGAGTTACGAACAACCTCCATTCCCAAGGTGTTCGTAACTGAGGTTCTACTGTATTGCCTTTATTATTGCATAGTGTAAGCTGAAATTAACATCCGTGGGCATGTCTACTGTACCAAAAGATTCAGCTATGATCTCTCTCATGTTTCTATCTATATTCCAATAAAAAAAGTCTTCCTCTTGCTAATTCTACCTCTGGTTTGTCGTATAGCCGCCACATCTTTGATTTTTTTTAAAGTTATTTTCCTTTTAGTTTCAAGTAAACTGCTTGATCACAAAATCTTGTAATGGGAAAGTTATAGAAAGAATACATTAAAATAGGGATACAACAATGAAAAGCTTCATAGGTTACGAAAATGACAATATAATTTTGGGATAATTTCCCATTAAATGATGATACATGTGCTAAGAATGCAATGTGGCTGACAGCTTTAACTATGAGCCTGTTATTATTAAGGCTACAATTTTGGCACAGAAGCCATAGTGTTTCCAGTAATCGTGAATTTGAATAAAATACATGATGAGCCCGCTCTGCAGTGGAGCCTCCTGTCCTGGGGATGGGGAGGGCCCAGGCCTGCCTCCACTTACGCCAGAGACAAGGGGGCCAAAGGGCCATTGCCCCCTTTACATTTTAAACCAGCGGATTGTCAGTCGGGAGGGTAAGGTAAGGAGGCCCTTGGGGAGAAGGCAGCGACTCCAGGAGGATCGGGTTAGTGGTATTGAGGGCTCCCGAGGGTTCAATGGGGATTGGGCTGGTCATGAGGTCCTCCCTCTAGGGCTCTGGGAGGATCATCTGGTGACCTTTCTGTAACATATTGCTTTTTTCTCTGCACCTCTGCCATGAAATTTACTAAAAATTTCCATGCCAAAATCGTAGCCTTAGTTGTTTTACTATTATTATTACAAGCCTTTATTTGGTATCCATCACAGTGCTATCTCCTCTTGCTTAATAACCATCTTCTTCTTTAATAATACTAAAATCAATGGCAAAATTTTCAAACTCGGGTGATTAAAATTCAGCATCCCTTCATATTTTGGCAGCTAAATGAATGGCTAGCTTCCTTTGCATTGGATCACTGTATACATCATTTTAACTGACAAAAGTCAGTAATAAAAATCTCAGATTAATTGAAGCTACAAGTAGCTCATTTCATGCAAGCTATGCACAGGGTTGATATCAACTCCTGTTATACGTAGGGTGCCCAATTCTTTCCTCAGACAGTCACAACTCCCAGTGACTTCTATATGAAGGCTGAATTGGCACCAGTAAGACTAACAGCCCGAAAGCTAAAAATTTAAAATTACTTCATTTCCCTTCAGTAGCAGCCACTGTCTAATTAGTTAGGGTCATAGAATCATAGAAGATTAGGGTTGGAAGAGACCTTAGGAGGTCATCTAGTCCAAACCACCTGCTCAACACAGAACCAACCCCAACTAAATCATCCCAGCCAGAGCTTTGTCAAGCCGAGTTGTAAAAACCTCTAAGGATGGAGATTCCACCATCTCCCTAGGTAACCCATTCCACCCTGCTAGTGAAATAGTTTTTCCTAATATCCAACCTAGACCTCCCACATTGCAACTTGAGACCATTGCTTGAGACCCCCTTAAGGTAGTTGAAGGCTGCTATCAAATCCCACTTCACTCTTCTCTTCTGCAGACTAAATAAGCCCAGTTCCCTTAGCCTCTCCTCGTAAGTCAAGTGCCCCAGCCCCCTAATCTTTTTTGTTGCCCTCCGCTGGACTCTCTCCAATTTGTCCACATCCTTTTTGTATTGGAGGGGCCAACACTGGATGCAATACTCCAAATGTGGCCTCACAAGTGCCGAATAGAGGGGAATAATCACTTCCCTCTATCTGCTGGCAATGCTCCTCCTAATGCAGCCCAATATGCCATTAGCCTTCTTGGCAACAAGGGCACACTTGACTCATATCCAGCTTCTTGTCCCCAAGTCCTTTTCAGCAGAACTGCCACTTAGTCAGTCGGTCCCCAGCCTGTAGCGGTGCATGGGATCATTCCATCCTAAGTGCAGGACTCTGCACTTGTCCTTGTTGAACCTCATCAGATTTCTTTTGGCCCAATCCTCCAATTTGTCTAGGTCACTCTGGACCCTATCCCTACCCTCCAGCATATCTTCCTCTCCCCCCAGCTTAGTGTAATCCACAAACTTGCTGAGGGTCAAATTATTCCACTAGTTGGGCATTTACTTGGGGGGGGGGAGGGGGAGGAAACTCAGCAAATTTAGACTCACAGAATTTCCCTAGAATGATTCCACTGGGCCTGAGTTTGACTTCTTATTGAAGTAGCTAAGGGTTCCACTTCCTAAACTCACAGATCCCCTGAGCTCTGCAGATGGCCCATCTGTCCAGAGGCCTTGTACTTCTGCACTACTGTTGGTCCCCACTTGGACTAGTGGACCTGGTTTCCAAACTGTGCTGGGGACCACCAGTATGTTAATGCTGACAGGGACAGCACTAATTTACCCACAAACATGAGTTTCTGGGGTCTGTGGTGCGCCCCCTCTAAGGCCCTAGCCTGCCTCTGCACAGCTGCAGATCCTGACCACTGAAGAGCCCCCCTCAGAAAGAAGGGAAATGATGCCATAAATGTAATACTTTCAATGTCTCTGTGTCTCCCTGCCAAGCTCAACCTTCCCCTCCCACAGAGCAAATAGGCCCTTTGATTTAAAAAAAAAAGCAAGGTCTATCTACAGAGTCCTTTTCTTAGTGTCCTTGGACTTCGAATGAACTCAGTTATTCCAGTTGCTGTCAAGAATGAACCAATTGGAAATAAAAGTAGAGGTCAAATGTTCAGAATTTCACCAGTATTGGAAACAATGCCAAAGTCTTTAAAAAAAGGAAAATTCACATCTCAGACAGAGCAGATAGTGTTGTGGTTGAAGCACTGGACTGGGACACAGGAGTTCTGCGCTCTATTTCTGTGCGACCTTGAGCTCTCACTCTTTCTCTGTCTGAATTCCTCATCTGTAAAGAAGTGGGCGTAATAATACTTCCCTACCTCAAATGGGCATTGTGAGGACAAATCTATTAATGATTGTGAGGTGCTCAGATACCATAGTGATGAGTGCCATACAAAAGCCTATATATGAATAAAAATAATCTACTGCCCTTGTGCACCTGTGACAAGAACCAAAGCAAGAAGGCTAGTTTTCCAGAAAGAGTTCAGGCTAAGGTGGCTGTTGGAAGACCTTTCTACCTGATTTATTTTGATGCTGGAGTTTCTGAACTTGACTAATTTGTGTCTTATATAATCATGGTATCATTCTGAACCGTAAGATTGCAAGTTTCCTTACAACAGTAGTTAATTTACTTCAATAAGTCCTATCTTTGCATAAAGATTCCAAATAACAAAATGGACAGTTCTATTTTTGTCAGTGACTTTATCCCTTTTAAAAGACCTTGTCAAATCTCAGGTCAAAAAACGTAACTGAAATAACTTAGGGTTACCATATTTCAGCAAGCAAAAAAGAGGACGGGAGGAGCCCCGCCCTAGCCCCGCCCCTGCCCCTCCCACTTCCCGCCCCCCAGAACTCCCAACCCTCCCCCCGTTCCTTGTCCCCTGACTGCCCCCTCCTGGGACCCCTGCCCCTAACTGCCCCCCAGGACTCCACTCCCTATCTAAGCCTCCCTGCCTCTTGTCCCCTGACTGCCCCAACCCTTATCCACACCCCCACCCCCAGACAGACCCCTGGGACTCCCACGCCCCATCCAACCACTCCCCACCCCCTGACAGCCCCCCCCAGAACTCCCAACCCATCTAAACCCCTCTGCTCCCTGTCCCCTGACTGCTCCGATCCCTCTCCGCACTCCTGCCCCCTGACAGCCCCCCCCCAGAACTCCCAACCCATCTAAACCCCTCTGCTCCCTGTCCCCTGACTGCTCCGATCCCTCTCCCCACTCCTGCCCCCTGACAGCTCCCCCCCAGAACTCCCAGCCCCCCACCTCCCCCGCTCCTTGTCCCCTGACTGCCCCCTCCTGGGACGCCTGCTCCTAACTGCCCTCCAGAACCCCCCCCCACCTAAGACTCCCTGTTCCTTGTCCCCTAACTGCCCCCTCCTAAGACCCCCTCTCCCAACTGCCCCCCAGGACCCTACCCCCTACCTGTACCCTGACTGCCCAAAACTTTCTCCACTCCCCGCAAAAAGCCCCCCCCCGTTTCTTGACTGCCCCCTCCAGAACCTCCCTGCCCCTTCTCCTGCCCCCTGGCCCCCTTACCCTGCTGCTCAGAACAGGGTGTTGGGCTCTGTGCGAGCCGGACACGTGGCTGAGCTCCCCAGCACAACAAAACCCGGTCCCTGGCCCTGCACAGCGCTGCTGGACCGGACTGCAGGGGAGAGCTGCCCTTGTATCAGCACAAAGTGCTCTCGCTCCCGTTTTGCTACGCTGCATGGCAGAAACCGCTCCCAGTTGCAAAAGGGGAGGGCTGCACTTTGTGCTGATACACTTGCTCAGAATGCAGGGCGGAGCTCCTCTACAGCTGCTCCGGAGTCCAGCCCGGGACTTTCCTGCAGCCCTCCCAGCCGCTCGCTCTGCTCTGCCGGGGGAGGGGGGAAATCCCGGACATTGTGAGTGATTTACAAATTCCCCCCGGACGCTATTTTTAGCACAAAAAGGAGGACATGTCCGGGTAAATCCGGACGAATGGTAACCCTAAAATAACTTCAGCACCGACCTCTCCTCCCCAGTGGCGGATTAATAATTTTGCCGCCCCTAGGCTGGGAAAAAATTGCTGCCCTGGCCCCGCCCTGACTCCGCCCTTTTCCTGCCCCCATTCCAACCCCCTCCCCAAAGTCCCCGCCCCAACTCCGCCCCCTCCCTTCCCCTATTGGATCCCTTCCCCAAATCCCCGGCCCAGCCTCTTCGCCCAGCATGCGGCGTTCCCCCTCCTCCCCCCTCCCTCCCTGCCCCGCAAAACAGCTGTTTCGCGGCGCAAGCACTGGGAGGGGAGAGAAACAGGACGCGGCGGTGCGCTTGCAGAGGAGGTGGAGGTGAGCTGGAGCAGGGGGGCGGGGCGTGGAGAGGAGGGGAGCTTCTGCCCCTGCAAATTTGCCGCCCTAGGCCTAGGCCTTATCGGCCTAGGCAATAATACGGTCCTGTCCCTCCCCCACCTCCATGAATTTGGCTGCCTGTCTGTTAAAAACTGAGGCAGAGGTTTGAGCCCCAGTTCTAGAGCAAGTAACAAGGGAGGCAGTTTGTGACACTCCTAGCCTGGGGTTACTATTGCTCTAACTTGTACCATGGGGCTTGTGACATCTAGGGAATAGCAAAGCATAAGAATGCTCCGGCTCCCAGCCTGCTGTGACATTTCTAGAACACATTCTGTGCTCTGTGTGTAGGGTGACGAGGCAGCAAGTGTGAAAAATTGGGACAGGGGTGGGGAGTAATAGGCACCTATAAAAAACAAAGCCCCAATATTGCGACTGTCCCTATAAAATCGGGACATCTGGTCACCCTATCTGTGTGTGGTGTTTCACTCCACCACATGTTATGCCATGGACCCCTAGGTCCCCATCTCTTTCCTCCACAGCCCATCCTCATGCTCCCTGCTATTCAGCCTGCCTTCCTAGCTCCCCCTGGTCTCTGTGAGGACAGTATGGTAAATCGGGGCAGGCTGGCAGTGCTGGAAAATGGAACTGGCTGATGGGTATAAAAAATACCATTGTCTAATCTTGGCGTAGCTCAAACAGGTTATTATGAGTAAGGGGAATAATTCTCTCTGTGTATTTAGTTTTTAAATGTCAGAAGTGGCCTGTGCCTGAGATATTATTGGAATATGTGTGTTTGGTGTTTGTACAGATAGTGGTTGTTTAGTGAGAGGAACCCAAAGAAATGCAAAATTATCAGGGCAAAAGTTCAATCAGGGAGTATTTTAAAATATTGCCTCTGCAAAAGTGAGAAAATACTTTCATTTAAAAATTACATGGAAAATACAATTCCATGAAGAGTTATTGTGCCAAATATGAAAATCAGTCATTAAACAGAGGGATTCTAATTCTGCTTTATATATAAATCCCAAAGGCCTCCATAATGCATATGCCCATATATGTACATACATTATTTCTATATACCTCTAAAATCACTGTTTATAAAAATCATTCAGTAAACATACTGCCTGGAATAAATTCTTAAAGTGGTTAAAAAAAATATCTATAGCCTTATCTACACTAGGAAAAATACCCATTGCTGACAACGGGACCAGCAATTGGTTCAGCCAAACCTTTAACAGTGTATTAAAATCAACTCACTTTAAATCTGTTTTATCCATGATTTTCTTGTTCTACACTTCTGATTAGACCATGTTTAGCACCTGTTCACCTGACCCACTGCTGACATCCACTGTCAGCAACGGGTAATTATCCGAGCTAGACAAAACTTATGTGAAAGTTTTAATTCTAAACATCTTAAAGATCTGTAGGAAATAATCTTTTCACGCTGCTTTTCCTGTGAAAGAGTAAAATATTACAAACAGAAGAGTAAAAAAGTGCACCACCGTAACCAGCTATCTCAGCTGACTGATATTATCCTAACCGAGCCAAATCAAGAAAATATATGAATTAGTTTAAAAGCCTTTTGGAATTCACTGGGCCGTTATTTATTTATATATTTGGTATGCAGTGTTTTTTGTGGTCAGATCAATACTTTAGTTTAAATAGTTTATGTTGCAGCCAATAAATACACTAATCCCATAACATTCTATGCACAATGTTCTGTACTCTGAATTTTAAACACTTAACAAAGAACTGTGCATGAAAGATCCTAAATTTGTGCTTGTAAAAATAGTCACATTTGAGAATATTTTTAGTTGTAGATGTGAGCACAACTGGGAAAATTTGGGTTCTAAATATAAAAACAAATTAATTCTAGATTTAAACTGGTGTTAAATGAAAGGAGAATCAAATCAAGAGTTTTCAGTGGGTTAAGTCTCACAGTATTAAACATGTTTACATTTTGTTAATATTAATAAAATTAATATTAGTATGTAAGAACAAACTCATTAACACAAATAGGAAAATTATCTTCCCAGAGAGAATGATGTCTAATTGCTACAATTTCCTGCCATGGAATCTAATGGTGCCTGCATTTTACAGTGAAAGGATTTGATAAATGCTTCTTTGTTATGGAGAGCCCACTCTGTTTACATAAACTTCCACTTATATTTCCATTTTCCTTTTAAGGGGCAACCTAGTCATTTTAGCTTCCTACACATGAAAAATGCTAGATTAGCAAATTGTACCTTAGGTACACATGTGCCTCTCATTAATTTATGACTGTCTCCTACTCCACCTCTTTTTCTCACTTACTTCTTTTTTACTTTTGTTTACTCACAAGAAACACCTGGCAAACTCATCCCAGCAAACTGGCCATTCAGCAACTTGCTTCAGTGTAGCATACTTTTATCTGTACTGATTTCAGTTAAAATTAATCATTAAAGCCTTGATCCTGCAAACACTTACATGTCTGAGTAATGTTATGCACATGACTAGTCCCGTTCACTCACATGCATAAAGTTACTTATGTAGTCACATGGGACTATTCACATATGTAGGTGTTTTCAGGATTGGGGCCAAAATAGTCTCCAACAGTCGGGTGGTTTACTTCGAGAAGACACAGGTATTATCACATAGAATTATTTATCAAAACTAAACTAGGGCTCATCCTACAATCCCTAAAACAGCCATTGCTCCTTCCTTATAGTCATTTCTGTTTCAATTCTGACAGTCCAACAATGCTGCAGGCACTCTCCTCTGACAGACTTGAAGTGCAAGTCTGCATGCAAAATTATGTTGTTTTTTTCAGTTTCTAATTAGCACTAGTAGCAAGTGAATCCAGAACAAAAGTCAACTATTTTCTCCACACTTTCTTAATGATGGCAAGTGCCATTTACTAGTGAAGAGAGAGAATTCCATTTGTATACAACTCTCTTCGGTTATAAACAACACAGCAGTCTAGACCTGTTTCTCTGGAAAAGTTATATAAATTCCAGAGAAGGAGGAAGAATAAACACTCTAGTTTGCACATATTGTGCCAAATCCTGGTCTCATTAAAGTAAATCTGAATTTTGACATCAACGTCAATTGGGGCAGGGCTTGAACTATTTACTTGTTTTCCTAAAATGTAAGCAGCTGATCTGTTTCCTAAGTGCTGTCTCATACTTTTGACCTTTTAAAATTTCTGCTGTGGTAGTGCACATTTAAGTAATAAGAATTACATAAGTGTAATGGGCTGAAGCCTGATCTTACTGGAGTCCATAGCAAAACTCCCTCTGACTTCCAGTCGACCAGGATATTATTCGGCATACAAGGCCTACTCCAGCTCCTACTGAAACAAATAACAGGACTCCCACTGAGCTGGATGAGGCCCAGAGAGTCCACAACAATTGGCACAACCGTATTACTGAAAACACTTTTCCAGAACTGACCTTGAAAAAATGTTCAGGACTTGGCTGGCATGGATAGTTCCTAACAAACCAGTCCCCTAAGCTCCGATTTAAGTGTCTCCTGAATCAGCTTTAGCCATCTATGTGCAAAAGACTTCAGAGTTGTACAATATACAGGTGCAATAACATGTAATATACAGATATTCTATTTAGATAAATTACTCAGATCATCCACAACCATAAAAAACACTTTTCTACAGTGGTGAAAGTCACATAGAAGCTAAAGACACTAAAGAGTGAAAACATTCGTCTCAATCTAATATTCTGATTCTGGACACAGATCTGTTCTAGTAACACAAGATACAGGATTTTTTAAAAAATTCTTCAGCACCTAATTAGAACAACTGAGAACATAACAAACACTCAACATAATTAAATACCAATCCACATACCTCAATTTTTAAGTCTTCCAACAGCCATTGATTCTTTTAGATGAGATTTAATGTAAGTGCATGAAAATCCATTGCATGAAAATATTACACAACTACCATATGAACCTTGTCTCACACTAGCGCACAGAAAATCTGCTTGGTTTAAAGTGCCTGCTGTTGCCTGGGTATTAAGGGCCAGTCCTGCATGGTGCTGAGTGCGTTCCACTCCCACTGGGCGTGAAAGCCACTTGGCACTTCACAGGAACACTCAGTACCTTTTCGGATCGAGCTCTAAGTTAATATATAACGAATGGTTCCAACCAGTGTGTGAAATCACCAAGTTAAACATATACTTACAAAAATGAAGCAACAGAAGAAATCAGCATAACTTATACTGGTATTTCATTAAAGGCTCCTTTGTTTAAAACATTCATGTTCATTTGCTCATACTGAAGCAAGAGTTTAAGGACTGGCTTATTGTGTCAAATATAAAATTAGTACGTGGAGAAAGAAGAATGCAATATAAGAAGCTAATAACCACAGACGTCTAGTTAAATATTGTGCAGGTTAAGAGATGTTTACAATGGATCGGAGTCCATCATGCGTAAATTGCATTTGACAATGTCGACAAAATGGCAAACCAAGAGGAACACAGGTCAAACATCCATCTGCATAGAATTTAAATAGGAACAAGCATTAAAGATAGACCATACCATTTATTTCTACTATTTGCACCTGCAAAAATAATGACTGTGTGCAACAAGATTAATTACTGTAGTAGGTGAGTGAAAGTGAAACAGGCAAAAATAAAAGTTTGGGGCTTAATTATAACTCTGAAGGGTGCAAAATACTATCGGAGGGGGAATGAGTGGGTAGAGCAGCTTTCAGAAACCACAGATATAGCACTATATCAAGATGTAAGATAGACAGGCATCTCTCAGGCCTGGTCTACACTATAGGGTTAGATGGACACAAGCTGCCTTGCATGAACCTAGCTGTAGAAGCCTGTTATTGACTTTCAGGAGCCATCCTACAATGCTACACACTGACAATACAATTGATACAAGCGCTCCTGCGAGAGCGCACACAGGTGATTTAATCACTGCTGTGGCTGTGTGTCAACGTAAGTTAGGTCAACATAATACTGTAATGTAGACATGACCTCACGGAAGTGGCCATGCTTTGGGCAATTTGCATTACACTGCTCTACAGCCAAAATGCTTCTGAAATAAATGTAGGCAAACTTTACTAATTCTGGGTCACTGAGAATGAAAATGATGCTTAAAATTGTTGATTGGCTCTAGTTTTCAAGATATGCTATTGGGTCAGTATATACGACCCTTGACTTGGGAATGGTGGAGGATAAGTGAGTTATAAAGGGAAGGGATCTCAATTTAAACCAGAAATGACTAAAATACATTTTTGACTGGATCTATGAATAAATCTATGACTGGGTTTGGACAGTACTTGCTTTTTAGGCAAAACAATGAATGATGCAATCTGAAGCTGGTATTGCGTCATACATGATACGAATTGCATCATGTTATTCCTAGAAGTCATGGATGATGCAATCATAACAAAGTTTACATCACTCTGCTGAACAAATTGCCCTATATCAGCTCTAGAAATCATACAGTGTGGTGCTCTCTTATTTGTCAGTGTTTGATTTTGCAAAGGGACGCATTTCTGTTTAGCCAAAGTGAGCAGAGATGCCTCGTACTTGTGTGAACAGTGCACATAATTTCTGCTATGTTTGTGGTGAAGTGACTTTTGCATCACAAAAGCGCAGTATAACCACTATGGTTAAGAAAGCCTATCACCTTTATTTTGGCTGCAAAATTGGAGATCAGGACAAGAGGTGGGCCCCACACATATGCTGCAACACTTGTGCAACAAATCTTTGCCAGTGGTTGAAAAGGAAAAGGAAATCTATGCCTTTTGCAGTGCCAATGATTTGGAGAGAGCCAACAGATCAAACCAGCAATTGTTACTTCTGCATGGTGCCTCCAGTTGGGAAAGGTGTGTCAAAGAAGAAAAAGTGGACTGTGCATTATCCAAACATTCCATCAGCTATACGCCCAGTACCCCATGGAGAAGGACTGCCGGTTCCTGATGCACCAGAATCATTCTCACTTGAGTCAGATGAGGAAGAGGAAGAGGATGAAACTTCTGGTCCTGAACCATCAATGTCACAGGACTCACATTTTCTCCCATCCTCCTCCTCTGAACCACACCTCATAACACAAGGTGAACTGAATGACCTTGTCAGGGATAAAAACAACAAGGAGTCTGGTGGCACCTTAAAGACTAACAGATTTATTTGGGCATAACAATAAATCTGTTAGTCTTTAAGGTGCCACCAGACTCCTTGTTGTTTTTGTAGATACAGACTAACACGGCTACCCCCTGATACTTGTCAGGGATTTGGAACTACCCAAGAGTAAGGTAGAGCTGTTGGGCTCCAGACTACAGCAGTGGAATCTCCTGACAGGTGATGTTAGGGTTTCCATGTTCCATGACCGTCAAAAGGATCTTGTCCCATTCTTCTTCATGGAAGGTGATCTTGTAGCCTGCAACAACCTCGATGGTGTGATGGCAGCCCTCAACATCGTTCACGATCCAGATGAGTGGAGACTGTTCATTGATTCATCGAAGACGAGTCTTAAAGCTGTTTTACTGCATAATGGCAATGTTTTGCCATCAATTCCAGTTGGTCATGCAGTCCATATGAAGGAAACCTATGACAACATGAAACAACTTTTGAGGTGCATAAACTATGACCAACAGCAGTGGCAGCTCTGTGGTGATTTGAAGGTTGTTGCTCTCTTGCTTGGTCTGCAGACTGGACACACAAAGTACTGCTGTTTTCTCTGCGAATGGGATAGTCGTGCAAGAGATTCCCACTACATCAAGAAAGATTGGCCACTCCGACAGTCATTGGAGCCTGGGAGGAAAAGTGTTCAGCATCCACCACTTGTTGAATCAAGGAAGATTTTGTTATCACCCTTACACATCAAGCTGGGTCTGATGAAGAACTTGTCAAGGCCATTGACAAAACACAAGCAAGTTGCAAGGACCGTCGTGGAAAATTTCCAAGGTTAAGTGAAGCTAAGATAAAGGAAGGTGTCTTCGTTGGTCCTCAGATTCATGAACTTCGAGATGATGCATTTGACCATGCACTGCGTGGCAAGGAAAAGACAGCATAGAAAGCCTTCCAGTTAGTGGCAATAAATTTTCTCGGAAATAACAAGGCAGACAACTACAGGTTGTTGGTGGAAAACCTCCTCAAGGCATACAAAAGCCTTGGTTGCAACATGTCACTAAAGATACATTTTTTGCACTGTCATCTAGATTTTTTTCCACCGAACTGCGGAGCAGTGAGCGACGAGCACAGCGAGCGATTTCACCAGGACATTGTAACAATGGAGAAATGCTATCAGGGCAAATGGAGCCCATCAATGCTTGCAGACTATTGCTGGACAGTGACAAGAGATGCTCCATTTAATGAATACAAGAGACAAGCCAAGAAGCGCTGAGTAGACACTGAATAGGACTAAACTATGTACATAATTTTTTTGCCTTTTGTTTCATAATAAATTGTATTTATATAACCCTTTTGCTGATTTTTAAAGTGTTACATAAACAGGACAGGTGAAATATCATGTAAAGCAACCATAAACACATGAAAAGACCTAGGTTTACAATGTATGATTAAAACTCTACTATCTACACAATATACATAAAAAGAAGAACAGGAGTACTTGTGGCACCTTAGAGACTAACAAATTTATTAGAGCATAAGCTTTCGTGGACTACAGCCCACTTCTTTGGATGCATCCGAAGAAGTGGGCTGTAGTCCACGAAAGCTTATGCTCTAATAAATTTGTTAGTCTCGAAGGTGCCACAAGTACTCCTGTTCTTCTTTTTGCGGCTACAGACTAACACGGCTGCTACTCTGAAACAATATACATAGACATAAAATGTAAAAACTTAAATATCTTAGAAACAGTAGCCAATCAGTTGTTTTAATTGTCATATTTGAATTCAACACATCAAAATACATAATAAATAGCACATTTTATCTCTGAAGCAGACGACTTCTCAAAAGTTGTAGACCAGTGTTACAGATAGGCAAGAGCTCCACTACTTCATGCTCTTCAGTGCTAGAAGCAAATTTACAATTGCCTATGTAGCTTCACTGGGGTAGGAGAAGTACAATTTGGCCATTTATCTGTAGAGGCAGGGGCAGCAGAAGCTTCCTAACTGGGTGGAGATGGAGGGGGAGGGGAGGTGTGGCGGCTATGGATCAGATCACTGAAGTCAATGGGAGTATTTCCTTTGACTTTACTGAGCTTTGCGTAAACCCCGTGTTACAGGGCTCCATCTGATGTAAAAGTTGTTATATCGTTAAAGGACAGCCAAAAAATAACTACATTTTCCTTAGCCTCAAATCAGTCACCAGAGTCCTCATTTCCTGTGCTGCCATGTAAATGTATATTTGAGATGATGCTGTGGTGACACAGCAGACTTTGTTCTGTGGTTTGGCACTTCACGAGAAACTGAAATTTAGGTTCAACTGTAAAGTAAAAGGTCAATTCCCAGGCAGGTCACAGGTACAAAGTGTAACTAGGCATTTTAGTACTTGGGGCAAGCAAACATATTTGAGCCCCTTACCAGTTTTTTTCATCATTTTTTTGCTCTATTTCTCTACCCCCAGCAGCTTTGTGCCCTGGGCGGCTTCCCCACTGGCCCCATCCTGGTTACAGTCCTTCACAGGTATGAGGAAGGGAAGCAGGAGCCAGAATCAGAACCAGAAGGCCAAAAATAAAATAAAATAAAATCAGCATTCAAACCCACAAAGAAACTTGTCTGACAAATCTCTTGGAGATTTCTTGTCTTCATATGAGGCTTAGAAAATCAAGCACTGGTGTAGAAGACATTCCGAAGTTTTAAAGCTGCAGAATGCCTGTTTTCCTGGGCAGATTTACAGCAGAATTGTAGTTAACACCTCAGTAAGCAGAATAATCTTGATTGTCTTTCCCCTCAATGTACTGTATAATAGAAAATAATATTTTGCATTTCTATTACACCTGTCAGCTCAGGATCTTAAAGCACTTTACAGACATTAATGAAATTAGGCCTTACAACTGACATGTGAGTTAAGGCCTTAGTATACCAATTATACAGATGGGGCAAGTGAGGCACATATAGATTAAAGCCCAAATTTTCAAAAGTGGCCTCTACTTTCAGATGTTTCATTTTCTGGGTTGCCAACCTCAGACCCTAAGATACCAACATTTGAGGCATCTAAAATGAGTGGCCAATTTTGAATATTTTGGCTTTAGTGACTTGTTCAAGATCCTAGAGCAAGTCAGTGGCAAAACAAAAGGATCTGTTACTCTTACCTTCCTGCTGAAAATGCATGGCTCCATTCTCGTGATTTATTCTGATTTGACAGCTCAGTCCCTCTCAAGTTAGAGCCAAAAGGCAGTAGCAATGACTCATTTAAAACTGAGTCAACATAGACGAACTAAGGGGAAGGGAGTCTCTCCATTTGTTTGGAACATAACCCAGAACAGACAACTGTTGACAGAGCAAACTCGTTAAAAGAACTAATTTGCTGAAAATGAATTTTATTTGTTCACTGTGGTTCTTTCATATATCCCATAGTTACCTAAAATAGAAGCTGACAAACAAGTCCAAAAGAGCCGACAGCAGGCCAATTAATCAATCATTCAGCATGACCAGTTCTAATACTTGTCAAGGTGTCAGTCAGGCGGACTGGAATGGTCTGATTTTCAGAGATGCTGCAATTCCTGTTCTATTCTGTTCCGTTCAGATTCACATCACCATAGTACTGAGCATCTTCAATCTGAGTTCACTGGGAATTGTGGACTTCCAGCACCACTGCAAATCAGGCCAGAAGTATCACAAACTCAATGATGTGCTAATTCAATCTTTACCTGCAGTGTCATGCTCTGAAAAAGCTGTGAGAACTTACTTGCCTGCAGGATAACAGAACACTCTCTCTGGTTCTCAATGGCTCCACTTAAGACAGGCAAATGCCCTTGTTATCCTGCAAGTCATGAAAAGGGATACCTAGAAAATATGGACAGAGGAAGGTAAAGGTGAGGATCCTTAGAACTGTTTGACATTTCAAGACTAAGGGCTTGTCTTCATGTTCAATGCTACAGCACTTTAGTGAAGACACCGACGGGAGAATCCACCTCCCCAAGAGGCGGTAGCTATGGAAGCCTCAGTTCAATTCCTAGGGCACAGATGTCCTCATCACCACAATCTCTAGTACTGTTGCCATCCTTGGCAGCAGTCTCAGCAGACCAGTGAAGGGTACAGGCCTGGACACTAGATTATCCTGCTAACACCTACATGGTAAAATAGCGCATATCTACCTGGGGGTTAGGTCGTTACAACTGCGTCGCTCAGGGGTGTGCATTTTTCACACCCCTGAGCAACATAGTTGTACTGATATAGGCCTGTAGTGTGGACCTGGCCTAATTTCTCCAGCAGGAATAGGAAAGTTCTTTGAATGATTTCAGTGCATTCTAGGGCTGTAAAACTAGGGGCTTGTCTACACTGGCACTTTACAGCGCTGCAACTTTCTTGCTCAGAGGTGTGAAAAAACACCCCCCTGAGCACAGCAAGTTTCAGCGCTGTAAAGCACCAGTGTAGACAGTGCACCAGTGCTAGTAGCTATGCCCCTCGTGGAGGTGGGTTTTTTAAAGAGCACTGGGAGAGCTCTCTCCCAGCGCTCTGCCATGACTACACTGCCATGTTGAAGCGCTGCCGTGACAGCGCTTTAACGTTGCCAGTGTAGATTAGCCCTAGTCCCTGTGCACAGTTCAACAGCTGTAAAGTTCATGGTAGCTGGAATACTCCAAAGTATCTGAGATTTCTCACAATGTCATTGCCACTAGGTCAGTAATTTTCAACCTTTCTTCATTTGCAGACCCTTAAAAAATTTCGAATGGAGGTGTGGACCCCTTTGGAAATCTTATACATAGTCTGCAGACCCCCAGTGGTTCGCAGACCACTGGCTGAAAACCACTGCACTAGTTACACAAGGTAAGTGAGGTAATATCTTTTATTGGACCAACTTCCGTTGGTGAGCGAGAGACAAGCTTTCAAGTCACACAGGGTATGTCTACACAGCAAAGAAAAACCTGGCCAGTGCCAGCCGACTTGCAGGGCTGGCTCCAGGCACCAGTGGAGGAAGCACATGCCTGGGACGGCCCGTGCTAAGGGGCGGCATTCCATCCAGTCTGGGCTTTTTTTTTTTTTTGCTTCGGCAGTGTTCGGGAGCCGCACTCCCAGCGCTATAAGCTAATCCCCTTGTGGAGGTGGAGTACCTGCAGCGCTGGGAGAGCGACCACACTCGCACTTCAAAGCGCTGCCACGGGAGCGCTCCCGCAGCAGCACTTTGAAGTTTCAAGTGTAGCCATGGCCTAAGAGTACCTTTCCCAGACCTGAAGAAGAGCTCTAGCAGACTGTGTGGCTCAAAAGCTTGTTGCTTTCACCAACAGAAGTTGGGCCAGTAAAAGATACTGCAGTCCACCTTGTGTCTCTAATATCCTGGGACCAACATGGCTGCAAACACACTGCATTGCCACTAGTTGGAAGTCTCGGTTAAATTCCTAGGGCACAGATGTCCTCATCACAACAACCACTATTACTATTGCCATCATTGGCAGCAGTCTCAGCAGATCAGCCAAGGATATAGGCTTGGACACTGTATTACCCGGCTAACATTTACATGGTTAAGTCCCTTCTTGCCACACATCTGTAAGACAGTGTGGGGAAATCTGGCTCCTGATTCCCATGCTGTACTTGTTCTGTGAATAACAAGAGTTTCGCTCTCCAGGGCTATCAATTCAGCACTTTTCATTAGCACTAAAATCACTTGAGGATGTAGAAACATGAAATAATAATTCACCATGTGTGGGTCTTAACAAGTCTTTCGCTACATTAAAAGCAGCAAAAAATGGGAAGAAATGGAAATAATATATCACTGTGTAGGCTACCTCTGCATATTCTGTGTGTGTTTCATTGATAGCGCTTAAAATAAACTCAGCAATTCCACACAACACACAGCATGCTCTTTTAAGTAGGGAAACTCTTCCTCCAAATATTTAGGATAGCAACAGGAATGTAATAAAGGCAAAGATCCCATCAAGAGACCAATTCCTCACTGGGTCACAGAAAGCAAATAGATGTATCCACTAATTACTGGGGACAGAAGGAGAAAGGACTGCAACTTTAAAAGGTGTTTTAAACACTCCTGCTATGTTTTTAACAACATTGTTTCATAGCTGTTGAAAAGAGGATGGTTTTTCGCCAAAGAATTGCCATCGCAGAGGTACAATTGAGGCACTAGCATAATGCTCAGGGAGGATAATATTCTTTAAAGGACTTCAAAGTGCTATGGCTGCCATTTAACAAAGCACTCCATTGCCTCCTCACCCCTTCAATTGTGATTCTCTGAAGCAAGAGGGGGGAAATGTATGTTCTTTAAAAGACCATTAAGTCATTTTTTAAAATAGCAGCTTTGTTTAAAAGCCCTGAAAGAGCAATTCCTGCTCCATAGGTGTTACATAATCATTTCACTGTCCCATGCATATTGGATTTAGACAGTGATGTCAGATGCTGGCCTTTATGAGGAACGGCTCAATCTCCCCTTGTTTAGCTGGCTTGGCAGTTTCTGGAGCAGGATTCCATGACAGTAATGAAGATTGTACAAGAATTGCTATGTCAGACTTATGTTCTATTAGTAGTCAAGGAGTTGCATGAAGTTTTTTTTATATTGAAATTTAATAAATGGTAATTAGTTGCTTTTTTTCTTCCTTTCATGCACACATTATACACGGGCATACATATTTCACATCCATAAATACAAAACCGATACATGTAGATTCTTGTATGGTAAAATTCACAGAATACAGGCCCTACGTAAAGGTTTATGCAGCATATGAGGCCATTGGCTGTGCAGTGTTAACAGTAGAACGCAGTGGTATTTTGGTTATGGAAGCAAGGTGAAGTGCCTGACACTATACAAGGAGAAGATCTATTCAATATCATGCCAGATAAGAGCAGGTCAGCATTTTATGAAAAAAAAACCCACCTCTGCCCTGGGAGTTTATAACTAAATCGGAGAAATTCAATACAAATGACGAAAGATCAGGTGCAAGACTTGGGGCCAGATTTCCAGAAGAGCTGAGCTCCCATGTAAGCACCAAAATAAGAGCCTAGCTTGCCTCAAGCAGACCCGATCACTGCACTTACAAATTCTTAACCTTCCTAGAGGCAAGGAATCAAGAGGCAAAGATAGAAGGAGACTCCTGAATGAATTGATAGTCCTAGTTGGGCAATTTGTAAACATGCCAACTTCTCTAATACAATCTAATAGTGTTCTGAAGCAGCCAAACAGTCCTCATTGATCCTTTCAGTGATCACAAATTACTAGTATCAGGCAGGAAATTCATTTTAACATGTTTTTTGTCAAGATTTTTATTTACCCTGCCATATTAATTGCAATAGATTAATTAGTGCACTTAGCTATTTCAACAATAACTAGTACTACTTGGGTTTGGATTTGGTTTGTTTGGTCAGATAATGAATTGATATTCAAATTGAACTAGTTACATATTACTGGCTATTTAGAGATAGGGTTGTCTAGTGGTTAGAACAGGAGGATTAGGTTGTATTCCATATTCTGTAACTGAATCACTGTGCCCCCTTGGGCAAATCATTTGCTCTCTTAGCTTTAGTTTTCTTGTTTGTAAATGAAAAATAAAATCAGGTGCCATAAAGAGCCGAGAAACTATAAACACATTAATCATTACTGTAAGAAAGATCTATGGGGGGGATGACAAGGATAATGAGACATACTCCTCACCACTGAAAAGTGGTAAGCATTGCAGGATACATAAATAGATTGAGGATCTTTTGGAAAGAGTGACATGTCTCCTCTGGTAAAAAAGGAAGCAGCAGCAATGCTCTCTTTAATTTGTGAGCATTACATACAGAAATTATTTCAATCTACTTACCCTGTTTGCAGTGGCAGTAAAATACAAATGAGCCCTTAAGTGCCTGAACTTCTGTGAACATCTTCAGCCAACCTTTAGCTGCCATTCGTACACATTTATAAAAGCCTTTTTTATTTTCTCATCTTAGGAACTGGGGGATTTAAATTGCAGAGATAGATGAAAGATAAACACATTGGGATGTCAAAGAAATATCTACGTAGTGCAACAAAATTTCATCCAAGGCAACTAAATATGATTTAACATCCTAATTGGAATGACTAACCTACGAACGTCTCTACTCCTTAATTTTACCGGGGAAAAAATTCATTAAGACAACAACCCAAGATAAAGAATGAGCTTGTCGCTCATTAAGTATAACAACATGCATCTGTTGTAAATGAGCCGGATCAAGCTCACTTGACAAGAATTGGTTCTATCCCTGACATCTTGTTTTTACATGCCAATACGGTTATGATTTCATGCTATACGCACACCAAGTAGTGTGAAAGAACACTTTAAAAAATAAATCTTTTCTGTTACATACATGTGTGTGGAGAGCTACAAAGAATCCTATTTGTTTACCTTGATTAAGCAAATGAACTGTGTTTCCTGGGAACATAAAACATTTGTATAGTGCAAAGAAAGATGTCAGAACATAGGAAAGCAAAGGAGAAGGACTTTGTGTTCTCATATGAAAACACATGAGGTAAAATCCTGTCCCCACTGAAGTCTATGGCACAACTTCGATTGACTCCACCAGGGTCAGAACTTCACCCATGGATGGCAGATTCAACTACATTAGTAAGATTCAAAAGCCCCTAGCAATGAAACTGCCAGTGTCCACAAGGGTGAGTCATGGTAAGAGAGGAGGACATAAAAATAAGAGACACAGACCTCAGCAAAGGGGATGTGGCCAGAGCACCTGTACAGTCCAGCTATTCCTGCTATCCGTTAGAGGCAGCTGGGTGCAGATTAGATCAGTCTGAAGGCAGCTCTAAATTGCACCTCGGGCTGAAGTTGCTCACAGTCAGCCCCAGGATTGGAAAGCTGCTAGGGTTGCATAACATGATGTTTACCCACCTTCTACCCCCCGCATCAAATGCACCTCATCTGGACCCGAAAATCTGGGCCTAAGACTGACTGACTGACTTTTACAAAATGTACTACAGAATCTTTACTACTTTGTTATGTAGTTGTGATAGGGTGTGTTCCCCACACTCATCTTGAAGAGGTTAAGGGAGGCCAGAGGGGCCAATTAACCTATTAGGCTGCAAGATGGGAGAATTAAGAATTAAGGCTGAGAGGAAAGCCCTAATTAGGGAAAGCTCACCCGTGCAGGAACAGGCAGTAGAAAGGGGTTGTAGGGAAGTAGTTTGCAGTCGCTCCCTGCAGGAAGGGAGGAGTGTTTGTGGAATAGAAATTAGTCCACAGTTACTCCCTGAGAGGAGAGAGTTTGCGATGGCAAACCCAGAGTGGGGGAGTCAGACTGAGTAGGAGACTCTGGGAAAAGGCAGCCAGGTTCAGGATGGTGCAGACCTCGGCTGCATCATTAGAGGGTCCCTGAGCTGGAACCTGCAGCAGAGGGCAGGCCTAGGTTCCTCTACCAGCCACTGGGGAAGTGGCCCAGACCAGACAGAGGAGAGTAGCCTGCCTGGGACAGTTTGCCTGACTTTGATACTCCTGAAGGGGAGGACCATGGTGGCCTGGCCGGAAGACCACATCACAAAGACTAAGCTGGAGTGAGAGGGGACAATGAGTGAAGCGATCACCAGAAGAGGGCCTCAGGCCCAGAAAGAGCTGATCCCCAGAATGGCAAGGAGGCAGCGCCACCTGCGGTGAGCGTACCCCGTGACAGTCATGTTATCATAAGCAGTTAAAATGAAACTACATGTCTCAAAACAAATGAACAAAACACACTTAGTGATACTGTGTCCTGAATTTAAAAAAAAGAAAAGGGTCTGTTAATTTGTGCACAAAATTGTTAGGCCCCAATCTTGCAAGCGACTCTGCACAGGGGTCACCCACACAGAGCTCCTTGCAGGATCAGGGTCCTTACTCTGCAAAGGGTCTCCCATCACTTGAGTGAATTAGTGTGTTTCTACCATACAATATTTCATTTCCAAATCAAATATTTGACTGTATTTATGGGACTGGCTTAGTCTCAAGGTTTCTAGTGTCCATCTAGGGCTGAGCAAAAAGGTTCCCTGCTTAATTAATAGCTCACACTTTGAAGTTAGTGCGTTACTAATGGAAGGAACAAATGCTTCATATAATTTGGTTTCTGCTCAGTAACCCTTTGCCATCTGGGTCTAATTTAACTAATGGCCAAATAATTATTTACTCAATAAACCCCAGGAAGCATTAACTACACTATGTTAAAGCATCTCTAAAAAGCAACTCAGAGAACTTTAAAAGACAGCCTTAACAGCCTTTCTTCTCCAGGCTAGGATAGAAGCTCAGCTGTGTTTTCTATCACACTAAGCGGCCAGGTTGTAATTTCAGCAAAGTTTCCATTCATACCAAGAAATTTAAGGACCCTGGTGGCCGTGCTCCTATCTGTCTCTGTAATTTCACTGTGTCCTACATCCTTACCCCGCTCCATCGGCAGTGCTCACTCAGGCCTCGCCACATGACACCGCCTTTGTCGCAGACTGATCCGTTATGGCTGCCATACCAGCTATTTAGCACAGCCTGCATACAAAATGAGGTTCCTAAACATGCCTCCAGTACTCGGGATTCCTGCTCCCATCTGAACCAGTGGCAACGCTCCCTGTTGACTCAGAGTCATAGAAATGGGGGGCTGGAAGGGACCTCGAGACTTCAGATCTTTATGGCTGATCCTACAAGGTGCTATCTGCAGGGCCTTCTCAACCCACCTTCTAAATACAGACAGTGGCTCAAAGCCCCAATCTTGCCCCCATTTTTTTTTTCAAAATCATTTTGCTTGGATAAGAAGTAAAAAGAAAAACCAAACAACAACAACAAAAACAAGCAAGTAGCATTCTGAGAGCCCAGTGTCAAAAATCAACAAGCTCTTCAGTATACGGTTTTCTCTATCCACGACTGATCTGCTTTGATTGACAATACCTTCATTCTCTCTTCCAGGAAAGCATCTCTTTTAAAGTGTACTTCAAAATGCACCTTTTCAGGGATCGTAGGGTCATTATGTGGATGGATGCAACACTGGGTAACAAGACTAATTTGTGGTTTAAATTTTTGTGAGGGAGACTTAAGAAATGGCTGAATTCACAGAAGCTCGTTATTGTCTGTAGTTAATGTGTGCAAACCTTTCCTTCCCCTTCGATTTTCCCAGCAGGGAGACAAAGAAGGAAAAGATATCCGAGGATTGTTAGATGGTATAATGCCTTCAGCAATCAAGATGTGTAATCCCTTATAATGATGTATGCATTTCCCTTTCTAAATTGGCATTGCTTGCCATTAAGAATATCTTCATGCAGATAAGGTGACACTCTTCGTATTCCACAGACCATCTGTTCAAATCTACATTTCATTAGCACTCATGCCCACTTGAAACTGGCATATTACTGTGTGATAGCCAACTCTTAACACAATATATCTTGTTAGTGATAATCTGGAAGTATGGCTATATTTTTAATGGCAGATTTTGGGAGCAATGGTAGGGCAATGATATAACAGTGGCATAGATTTTTGCATATTACTGGTACAAATCTAAAGACCTGGTTCTGCAAACCCTTTCTTATGCATGCAGGTAGCCCCGATAACAATGGAAGTACTCATGCAGGATCAGATTCTTAAATACAGTGGTAGCACCATGAAAATAGAAAGGACAACTGCTCAAAACCCCAAACAATATTACAGTGCCAAAGTCTGATTGAAACAAAATCCCTTTTGACTTTGTCTAAGCTCAGGGGTAACACCGTGGTATCCCAGACTGTTGTTGGCTCTGTGAGGGTGCAGAGTGGGGCAGTGGAAGGAACTTTCCTTCTCCTATGCCGCCATGCAGGGACTCACCACAATTGCAGCTCTTATGCAAAGCTTGCTCAGGACTAATCTCTATATGCAATAACCATTCCAAAGGGGCAGAGAGGGATTGGGGTAATGGACCCACTCCCCGTAACACCAGCCAGAAGAGCTGGCCAGCCATGGAGGAAGCCCTCTCAGGGTTGTACTTATTGGCATAATTTGGGTCTATTAAAAACTTACGTTTCTCCAAAGATGACAGGAATTGTTGTATTTGTAAAAGGATCTGTCTGCTTTCTGGTTTTGTATTTTTTAGTTGTGCTGTAGTTAAAACAAATGTATCTTTCAATTTTTTGTTCCTACAGTTCAGACATTTGGGTTGGCTCTTTAAATATTTGGCTAAGGAGAAAATTGTGAAATTAAATTTTAACAGGAATGGATTAAAAGTTAGACCTTGGGTGACAGAGACGGGCTGAGATGCTACAAATCATGTACTGAACAGAGACACTGCTTATTACAACAATCTGTAATGTTCCAACACCCTCTTTTTGTCATATGATTGCAGAGAAGTAATAGGCCACTATCTTGAATGGTCCCTTACAATATGTGCTAACTACTTATGCTAAATAACCTGTTCCACCTTGCATTTTGCTGTGGCTGGGAGTACCTGAAGAACAGCTCTGTGTGGCTCAAAACTAAGCTTGTCTCTCTCACCAACAGAAGTTGGTCCAATAAAAGATATTACCTCCCCCCACCTTCTCTCTCTAATATCTGGGGATACAATTATACAGCATACAGTAATTGTAAATGGGGAATCATCACTGAGTAGTTATGTTTCTAGGGGGTCCTGCAGGGATCAGTTCTTGGCCTCATGCTATTTAACATGTTCATCAGTGAGCCGGAAGAAAAAACAAAATCATTGATAAAGTTTGCAGATGACACAAATATTGGGCAAGTAGTAAATAATGAAGAGGACAGGACAGGGATACAGAGTGATCTGGATTGCTTAGGGTGCAAGCAAAAACTGTTTGTATATGTGAGATGGGTTCCCTCCGGGGTGCCATCTGGAAGTGGAATACCACTGAGCCCCCTCGACCCACCAGCCTGAGCTCTCTCTTACACTGTACTGCTGTGACAAGCTGCTAAGCCCTGCAGGCTTCAGCCTGCACTTTCACCAGCATACTTATAGACTCATAGACTCATAGACTTTAAGGTCAGAAGGGACCATTATGATCATCTGGTCTGACCCCCTGCATGCTGCAGGCCACAAAACCTTACAGGTAGGGACACACCCAGCTGCAGTTAGGCTCTTTGACCAGCACCTGCATGGGAAGGCTTCAGCTAGAGCATCTCCCAGCTCCTCAGGCAAGCGCCCCCCTCCCCCCGGAGTATAAACCTAAAAGGATACCATCTTGCTCTGCACAGGGAACTGTATAGCGTACGTTCATCAAATTCTCCCCCTCCCTCAACATGGAGAGGAATATGTAACAGCCTTCTGCCCCCTGAATTATGATTTCCATGCACTGGTTTAGTGAAGCAAAAACAAATGTATTAACCACACAGGATAGATTTTAAGTGATTATAAGGGATAGCAAACAGATCAAAGCAGATTACCTAGAAAATAAACAAAAAATGCAGTTCAGCCTTTGTTCCTCAGGTGTTTCCACAAGTCCTCTTGAGTGCAGAGTCAATGAAGAACCCCAGGTGATGTCATTCCCTGCCTTATATCGCTTTTGCTTAAGATGGGAACCTTTGTTTCAAAGCTTAGTTCCCAGTCCGGTCTGTGGAAAAACATTGACATCCCAAGATGGAGTCTAGAGACATGTGGTCTCATCACATGTCTTTGTAGAGTCCTAGCAGCCATTACTCAGAGGCTGTCTGTAGTGTGGAAAGCTCCCCAGGTGGGGGATAAGTTTTCCTAAAGCCTATTGTTTTCCGAAGGGGCCATTGCACTGAATAGGCCCTTCCCCACCCGCTATCTAGAATGAAAACAACTTGTCTAGTGGGTGTTACACAGGTGTAACTACATTGGAAATAAAGCTATATCGTCAATATTCATAACTTCAGATACAAAAATGATACATGCATGCAAATAGGATAATCATATTCAGCAAATCATAACCTTTCCAATGATATCTCACATAACTTATCTTGCATAAAATACATCATACATATGTCATAATCATATCACAATAATATCACTATGAAGAATATGGGGTGCAGTGTCACAGTATACATTTAGCTGTATTAATATAGGAACAACGAACGTAAGCCACACTTACACAATGGGGAATTCTACCCTGGGAAGCAGTGACTCTGAAAAAGACTTGGAGCTCATGGTGGATAATCAGCTGAACACGAGCTCTCAGTGCAACACTATCGCCAAAAGCACTAACGTGATCTTTGGATGTATAAACAGGGGAATATCAAGTCGGAGTAGGGCCTGGTCTATACACTGTTAGGTCAACATAAGCTGCCTTAGCCAATCTAGCTGTGGAAGCATCTTCACTTAGATTTGGCTGCCGCCAATGTAAGGGCTTCCCTATGCCGATTTAGTAACACCACCTCCCCGAGCAGTGTTGAGCCACAGTCAATGTAATTCAGTCAATGCAATGTGTCAGTGTAGACACTGCGTTGTTTATCTCAACTGCTACTGTGCTTCAGGAGTTTGCCTATACTGACAATGCAAGTGCTCCTGGTGAGTACACACACCAATGACAGAAGAGCCAAGTGTGCATATACACAAACGATTTAATAACCGTGGTGGCTGTATGCCAATGTAAGTTAGGATGACATAATTTTGTAGTGTTGACATTGTCTAGAGAGGGCAAATTGCACCAGTGCCAACTACAGCAGCTAGAATGCTGTGTCCAGTTCTGGTGTCCACAATTCCAGAAGGATGTTAAGAAACTGGAGAAGGTTCAAAGAAGAGTCACAAGAATGATTAAAGGATTACATGCCTTATAGTGATAGACTCAAGACCTCAATCTACTCAGTTGTGCAAAAAAGAAAATTAAGGGGTAACTTGATTACAAGCACTTAAATGCGGCACAAAAATGTTATAATAGGGTCTTCAATCTAGCAGAAAAGAGTGTAACAAGTTCCAATGGCTGGAAGTTGAAGCTAGACAAATTCAGACCAGAAATAAGGCACCCATTAAACAGTGAAGATAATTAACAATTGGAATAACTTACCAAGAGTTGTGGTGGAGTATTCATTGCTGGCCATTTTAAAATCAAGATTGGATGTTTTTCTAAAAGATATGCTCTAGTTCAAATAGAAATAAATTCTGGAAAGTTCTATGGCCTGTGTTATGCAGGACATCCGACTAGAGGATCATGGTGGTCCCTTCTGGCCTCAGTTTTATATATCCTAGTGTAATGGGGTGACCCAACCTGGGACGGGTGCCCTCCTGCAGCAGGCCATGGTACAAGAGGTACTCCTACCTCCGTTTCTCTCCTTCAGAGTCCCCATGTCCGGCAGTCTTGCCTCTATAGTGCCCCTACTTGGGGCTGGTTTATTACAAAAATGTAGTCCATAACAGAAGTCCCAAACAAAGTCCATTTATCACCCAGTACATGTAGTCCTTAAAATCCCAAGATATCTAGTCCCTCAATGCCCCACATACACACTTCTGCCACACCTGGGCTCTTCTTCCGAACTCATCCATCCTTTTACCAGGTCACCAACCCTAGCCCTTCCAGCTGGACTGCATCCCTCTCTTTCCAGGAGGAGCTGCCACACTCTCTCTGCTGGGAATTTATCTTCATGAGAAGAGCATCCCTTACTCCCTTGGCTCTCAGCCTTCTGGCTCCAGCTCTTCAGCCTGGAGACTGTAGGAAACCCCCTCTGCTTCTCCCGTCTTTAGTCTTCTCCAGCTCTCACCTTTGGCTCTCCAGCTTAGAAGGCAGCAGCAGCCAACTCCCTCTGTTGCTCTCTGGCCTTCAGACCTCTCCAGCCCTGGCTCTCGGGCCAGCACACCCCTCTTGCTGTTTTCAGTCTTCCTCCATGAACCAGCTACAGCTTCCTTCAGGGACCTCCTCCAGTCTCTGGCAGCTCTCACCTTCTGATTTCCTGACTCTCTCACTCCCAGGCACTCTCACCTGCCCTCTCCTGACTGAAACAAGCAACTCACAGTTGCCTCTTTTCCTGACTGACTCTCACTGTCTGTCCTCTGGCTTCCTCCATTTATATGGCCGTACCCTCTCTTACAACAAATTGGGAGGCAGCTGACAAGTCAAAAGTGCATTGGACCTTGCTTTCTCTTAAAGGGCAAGTGACACCTATATTGGTGGTTCTCAACCTTTTCCATACCATGACCTCATGTTAAAACAAAACTAAGTTTCCAGATCAATGCACTATACTTTTGGGATCACTCCCCTCTAGACATAAAGAAGTGGAGGGTGCTCACAACACTACTGGACCTGTTTTCAACCCCTTCCACAGATTGTGTCCTCTCGGGTTGAAAACCATGGCCTAGATCATAGGATGGAAAATATGCTGGTGCCTGATCTACGCTAGCACTACTACTGTTGAAGGTCGGGTGGAGCTGCCCATGTGCCAGACCAACAGGAATTTTCCCTAAAATCCTCAGTGCAGGCACAGCCAGAGGATGGGAGAACACCCAGCAACTTCAAGAACATAAATTTTTGCACAATTAAATTCTTCATTTATATTTTCTACCTAAAAAGGCCAATTCACTGCCTGTAGCCTTGAGGAAATGATCATGAATGTCAAAGAACAAATCTGCTGCTTAGACAACAGGACTAAGAGGAGCAAGAGCAGACTAGCTAAATCTTACTCAGTTCAACAGCTCCTTTCCAGGTAGGAGTGTGCAGGTGTGTGAATGTGATTGTGTTCATTCCATAATGACAGTAGAAATCCCTAGATACCATCATGTGCTATGATAGATCTGATAATGAGAATGAGTTATAGTCACAATTACTGCATCTCTGACCTCTTCTGGGCCTTTTGGCCTCAAGCCATCACCTGTCTCAGGGTAGAATCACATGATTCTCCCACTCTCAGACTGGATCCCAGACTGCAGTCTCCGGAGATCAACTGCGATTACCTCAGCAGGTCTGACTTATGCTCAGTTTCTGTACCTGTCTTTGGGAGCAATGGCAGTGGTATTTAATAACCAAATGGACTTCTTAAAGCAAGGTATTATATATTTAGAACAAAAGTGTTCTAGAGAAAACAGATCTTAAAACAATAAACCAGACTATACATTTGCCTGCCTTTCCCTAAGGCTTACCATTTTCTGCACTGAGAATGGCCCAACTGCTTCAGACTCCTTCCGTGAAGTCTCTCTCTGAGCTTGTCTATATAATAGCGCTGCAGCCACACCGGTTTAACACTTAGTGAAGATGCTACTTACATTGAGCTTCTCCCATCGGCCTAGGTACTCCACTTCTCTGAGAGGCGGTAGCTATGGTGATGGGACCAAAGGTTAGGTCAGTATAACTGCGTTGCTCAGGGGTGACATAGTTATACCAGCATAAGTTGCTAGTGTAGACCCAGCCTCTGTGTCAGCCTGTCCACTGGACAGCACCTAACAATTCACTCCCACCTCCAATCCTGATAAGGCCTTTTAAACTGTTTACTGTTATTTTGATGTCTGGACTCCCAGGCTTGCAAAACAAGGCTTGCATCTTCATTGGAAACAGGATCTTCCCCCGTTGTCTTTCAAGGGTTTGCTGAGATGTTCTTATCTGGGAAGCCTTCCTGTTTGTTTTTTCCCCACAGCCCGCTGTTAAGTTACATCAGTACATTCATATAGGAAAGTCTTATAACCCACTATGCAGTAACTTCACCTCACTCACCACATCACAATTAATAAAATTATTACATCTGCCACAAACAGAGTACCCAAATGCTGCTGCCTGGATAGGAGTGTGCCCCTCTGTTCCAAAAACAAAATGTATAAGCAAGGGGTGATGTGCAGGTGGAAACAGATATGTGGGGGTCAAAGCACAGGGCTTACATAATGTAGTCCATTTCACCACCTTATGCTGGAATAGACTGTTTATAACATATGGAGGGGAATGATTATAATGGAACATTTTACTCTGCACTAGTGACATATTGATACCATGGCCAACAGGGTGTCACTGCAACCACCTCCTTATGATGTGAGACATTCTTATCACAAAAATGGAAGGAACGAATCACAGAAGTACATAACAGAACCAGTAAGTCCTCTCCCTTCCCTTGTGCAGACACACTTTTTCCAGAATAGGAGTGTCCGTCTGGGGAGTTATACTGGTATAATTATGCTGGTCAGTTTCCCCATGTAGAGAAGTCCTTCACTCAACTCTCATTTTAGAGCCTAGCATTTAAACAATTTAGAAAGGTTGATTAATCAATCCCACCATAAGGATCATCAAGCTTATAAGCACATGGTTGTCAAAAGGACTTTTAATCCTAACACAAGAAATGTTAAGGGTAGAAAAGATCCCTGCTAAATAACATTTGGATTTCTACATATACATATTCATTATTTGTATTGCAGTAGTGCCTATAGGCCCCAGCAACAGCGCAAGCCCCCATTGCGCTAGGCACTATATATATGTAGCTGTTCAAATTAATTTGAACCAGAACCTCATGAGAATCTTAAGGGGAGGTCTAACTGTCTTGTATAAGCAGAGGAAATCCAGTCAGCCCTTCCAAAAGCTTCTGAACAACGATGTGAGCTGGGCAGCTCCTCTTGCTGCTGTGTGACATGGTTACCATCTATATAGAATTTTATGCACATCTCAGGAAGCTTGGGGGCAGGACCGGCTCTAGGCACCAGTGAACCAAGCATGTGCTTCTTGGGGTGGCACAATTTCAGGGGCGGCATTCTGGGTGCTCTCGGAGGGTTCCCCCAGCCTCAGCAGTTGCACTCTCGGAGGTTTTTTTTTTTTTTTTTAACTTGGGGACGCAAAACCTGCTTGAGGGGATGGGATATGCACAGGGAAGTCGGAGGTGGGAAAGCAATGGTTAAATGGGATGGTATGTGCACAGGTGGGGATGCAGTGGTGATAATGAGATGTGTGCCTGAAAGGCAAGGTGGAAAGTGGTGGTAGAACAGGACAGGAACAGCAAGGGTGGAAGGGGATGGCATGTGTGCAGGGATGGCAGAGCAGAGGTGGAATGGGATAGCATGTGTGCAGGAAGGACTGGGGTGGTGGAATGAAATCCTTGCAAAGAGGGCAAGGTGAAGCGTGGTGAGGGAATAAGTTATGTGCAGGAAGGGCAGGGGTGGAAGTGGGAAGTAGGATTCTGTGAGGAGAGAGGCATATTCATAAGAAGGTGAGTCTAGGTGCCTAGGATACGCCAAGGTAGAAGGACTAGAGACTAGAAACAGGTTATGTGCAAGGAAGGGAGGGGTGGAAGAATTATATTGGAATGGGACAGACAGGTTGAGAGATGAAAAACTGAACTAAAACAGCAAGTTACACAATCTCTCGAGGTTTTTGAATTCCTGGATAAATTGAGTGCATCAATTAAAGTAGCCCCAGACAGCTTAACCTGGCATAGCCAGCTAGCAATCGTGCAGCAGCTCCCCTGAGGTCTGACTGACCTTGGCAGCCTTGCCGGAGTTATATTTTCACATGAATGACCTGTTCTTGAACAATTTCTCCAATGTATTAAGCACAAACAAGTTTTTCTTTAGCATCAGACAAGCAAGTCTCCCCATTCCAGCGATTTCCTCCCCTCCTATAATTGTATATTTGTGCTGTGGGACCCACTGAAAGCAAAAACCAGACTTCCCCTTAATTGCTGCATTCCCCATGATTCCTCCTGGTGTCTTTAGGGACAGAGTCCTTTACTGCTCATTTTATTTTGTGGAATTCTTCCTCTTCGAGACTCCTAGAGCAACTGGTAGTGTTTATTGATCTTTCCCCACAGCTGTTCTGTTTTTTTTACAGGAGGATTGAGATTGATTATCCTCAGCCCAACATGTGAAGCTCTGGCTGGGCTTTTGTCTTGCTTCCCTGAAGAGTTTTCACTGGCACCAGTGGCGGTAGCAGCTTTTCAGGGATCAGTATTTATGGATGCACACATGGCAGAAGTTAGACTCCGGCTCCCTCTCCACCGCAAAAATCACTGGGTTTTTTTTATGATGAATTCTAAGATCTCTTTAGAAAACTTTAGACTAGTGGTTTTCAACCTTTTTTCATTTGCAGACACCTAAAAGACTTCAAATGGAGGTGCGGACCCCTTTGGAAATCTAAGGCACAGTCTGCAGACCCCCAGGGGTCTGTGGACCCCAGATTGAAAACCACTGCTTTAGACCAATTTGGTGACAATAATTGGGGGTGGGGAGAGAGCAGAGAGCTGTGCTGGCAACAGAGGGAAGGGCTGGAGGATCAAACAGGTGGGTAGGATTGGAAAGAGCCAAAGGGAGCCTCTGGCGCAGCACTGAATGATCTTCTAAAGCAGATGGGCAATTCCCAGCATCAGCTTTTTCATTTCACTAATTTTCTTGATATCTCCCTGTGTGCCGAATTCTACTAGTCAGATCACCCATTTGACTAATTTACCAGACCACGTGTGAAGGGATATAACAATACTATGTATATATATCCTCATACACACAGAGTTATGTACATACACATACAACACACATATACACATATGCAAATTACTCTAAACCAAAACCCCAGATCCAAACACTCCTAAACTTTGGGGGTATTGCAAGCCCATATCCGGACTTTGTTGCAAATTTTGCAAGTGGCTTTTATTACAGAGAGCTGAACTCCAGAGCTGAACACCCTGAACTTTGAAATCCAGATTCAAATTTTGCAACTTGAGCCTGTCTCCATTAATTTACCTTTCATCTGAAATTGCTTTACAAACTACAGAAATGCAGCCACCTCTGGGATGGAATGGCAGCAGTCAACTGGCATGCAGTCAGCTAAACAATAGTGAGGGATAGAGTATGAATATAACATTAATGAGAGTCAGTAACTTATCAAAGGAAACAGAAAAAGGGAAAAGAAAGGGAAACTAATTATCCACAATTATTACTGTCTTACCTCTCTGTGGATTCAAAAGAAAGTGAAGCAGAAACCTTTAAATCACAACTCCTTTCCAGAAACAAGGTGAAGATCCCAGAATGTCTAGTAAGCAGCAAGAAGAAAACCTAAAGGCACTTTAGTGACCCTCCAAAACACCCCAAAAAGCTGTCCTGTTGCTAACAGTTTACCCTTCCTAAGCCTGGGAGGAGCATAGTTTAACTCCAAATGAGTAACTCAAAGGCTTCTCAAAGTGAGCTTGAAAGCTCAGAACACTAGAGTGTTTTCTGTAGGAACCTCCACACCAATCAGCAGCTTCTGTGCCTCCCCCTACTCTGTGGTGGGAGGTACAGCTGGAAGAGCATGTCAGTTTAAGAACAAGAATACGCTTCATAATTTTTCCCTCCGCCGTTTTGGAGACGTCTGTCCTTGAAAAAAATACAGTTAACACACCTAACTTTTTGCTGCTTCAGAAGCCGTCTGCAGAAAACAATTCATCATGAGAAAGATTTATCCAGCCTGCAGCACTGTGGTTTTACGTGGTTTTGCTTTTCAGTAGGAAAGAAAAATAGACAGTTTGTATTTATACATTGGAGACTTCACACCTGGCCCAGTTATGTCTCATTAGGACAGTTTTACCAGTTAGGATCTAAAGATCTTTAACATCTCTTAACAGGAAACATATTACAGAGTAAAAGGAAAACTCATTATTGAAATAAACAGTCCTTTTGACAAGCACAAACAAAGCAAAATATTCTGAGTTTGGAATTAGGTCCTTAAAAATGTTCAGTATTTTTTTTCCCTGACTGGCCCAAGCTAGTTGCTTGAATTCTTCTAAAGAAATGTAGTAACATCTCAAAACTTCCCATAGCATTTATAAAATACACAAAAAATATTTGGTGGAATAATGTAGTGCCAAATTCTGGCTTTAAGATACACATAAATGTGCACAGAACTAGCTGAAGCCAGAAAACAAACCTATGGCATGACACTGTTGCATCCTGAGCTGACTTTCCCAAAATCCATGGAGCTGATGCTCCGTGCACTCAGTCCTGTTGGATGGGTGGGATAGAGAGTATTCCGAGGCAGGGCTGACATGCATTTTAATGCACCTCCCCATCGGCTGTCCCTGCATACCTCTCCCCTTTGGATCTCGTGCTCTTGTCACTGTGGGAGCAGGCTGGTCTCAGGATAGGTGCTTTGAAAGAGTTCAGTTGAACTCATTTGGAAGGGGTGGGCAAAATAATGAGTGGTGGAATCTGGCCTATTGATCTGAAAAATGTTATTAGCAGCATTTTAATACCAATGTTATATCTTGTTTTTATATATTACTTAAAAAAATACATCCCATTTACAGATCTCTCAAGGGGCCAAATCCTGCATTCCTCACCTAGGGAAAACTCCTTTAGGTAAGGACTGAGTATACTCTAGTCTGCAAGCCTGGGCCAAATATTAAAATAACAGATCCACAGAGGGTCTTCATTCTCAGGGTTCTCATTGACATCAGTAGCTGGAATGCTGTTTTAGAAGCATCTGTGACTTGATAAACTGATTTTGACATTACATGAAAAAATCACTTTACAGAGAAGGAGGAGAAAGGAGCCTGGCTTAAGTTGTCAAACATGCCTTATAATGTGGGTTGCCTCTTTTTTTGGGCAGCCAATCGGAGGGATCCTGGTTCAATTCTGAAATAAAATTCCAGCATCAATATATGGGTGGATCAACATATTTTCAATTCAAATATAGAACTCCCATACAATAGATAATATCCTAGAACAAGCTCTTTTTATTTTAGAAAACCAAAATGTATGATGCTTATGAAACTATGGTGCACAAAATGCTGACCTGCAATTCATCTGGATTCTCTTGCTCCAGCTCATCAAAATCATACAGACAAAAAAATCTCAGCAGGGTACATCTGGCTTTTATAAGGGGTGGGGTTTTTAAAGTTCTTTCAGATATATTTATTCTTAAGAGATGGGGCTTGATTTAACCACAATAGTAATGCTACTGAAGTCAGTATGAATAAGGATCAGTCATATCACCTAGCTTAGGAAGGATGGTCCAGTGGTTAAAGCACTAGCCTAGGGCTTGATTGACTAGGAAGTCTCTGTTCCACCAAAGGCTTCCTGTCTGACCTTGTGCAAGTCACTTAGCATCTCTGGGTAGGTCACACAGCCCACGGCACTGAGACTCCCTGCCTGGGCTGACAGATGGGGGCTTGCCGGGCTCGCACTAGCACTCTACAGACAGCTGTGCAGACAGTGCTCTGCAGTTGTGGCTCGGGCTGGCGCTCGGGTTCTGGTGCCTAGGAAGGGAGAGGAGGGGTTCTTCAGTCAGTGTAGGTAATGCACTGAATCCTTCCATCCACCTAGCACTAGCTACACCAGGATTTAGGTTGGCTTAACTATGCCACTCAAGTGGAGATTTTTCTGAGCAATGGAGTTAAATCAACCTAATTTTCTAGTGGTAGACCAGGCCAATGATAGAGAGATGTGTCACATGCTCTGAATTTTAATTTCAGTAGGTAATTAGAGTACAATATTTCTGATCATTTGAACCTGGTTATCTGCAGGCACCCTGGATATATAAGTCCACTCTCCTCAGCATGGAGCTATCTTGTTCTAAGAGTTGACTTATATGGGGCTTGATCCTGCTTCCATCAAACATGGAGAATATAAAGACACACCACCAGGTAAAAAAATGACATTCACAGGAACAAAACTAGATTTGATTTCCTTCAATCAATCCTAGCTCATAGGCAGAGAAAATATTTTCGTCTTAGCCATGGAAAGAAATAGTGAGTACAACATTTCTGTATGTTAAACACAAATGACATGATACTATGAGCAAAATTTTCAAAAGTGACTTAGGAACTTTGAAAGTCAATGGCACTTAGGAATATAAGTCACTTTGGTGCTTTTAAGAATTGCACCCTATGTAAATAAAGTGAATCCATTTTCTGTGCAATACAATATTAATGGACAAAAACACCCTCATAAACATTTCACAAGTTATCATTAACAGGGTTCTAGAAATACCATTCCTAGTTAAGATACACACTATAGTTTTCAGTGTTGTTAGCTTTGCTTATTTGAATCTGTTTTCTGCCAAAGTGTGAAGAGATCATATTGACACTGTTGACTCATGCATTATACAATAACTGGAATGCCTTAGAATATGTAGAGGGTTTAGAATGGAGGTGTTTAAGCAGTTTCATTCCATGGGATGTCATGACATAACTGGAGATAGCTTAGTCTGGGTATTACAATTAGTCTCATAGAGCAAGAGTTTGACTGATCAGATTGCAGAAAGGTTCCATGTCATTTTATAATGGGACTTTAGAAAACAAAAGCACAAATCAGCATAAGAAACGGATTCTTGTGCATAAGTGTCATGCAAAAAAATCACTAGCAGCAGCTCACTGCAGTATTTGCCAGCTATCTTATTTGTGCTCTGGTTCCTGGAGAAGCACTTAATCCTCTGTGAATTCTGGCCAGGGTTTATGGTTAAGTGCAGATAGCAGGGGACAATCTTTGATTACCTGCTGTTTATTTCCAGGGTCTGTTTTGTGTGATAATAGATTTTCAGCTGGATTTTTAAAGCTTAATTATTCAGACAACATACTCAGCACCTATTGCATTGTCACATGTACTGGTGACGTATTTGATGGAAGATCACAGAATGGGATGAGGAAGCTTGCTTTTGTCCTTCCTTAGGATCTTTGCATTAAGGTACCAGACAAGGTGAAGTGAACCCAGCAAAATACCTCTCTGTGTCACCTCCTAAGTCCTTTAATACAAAATTATAACCTTTCTGTAGGTTTTTGAACTATCCTATCAAATTTAATTCAGAATTATATCCCTGCAAGAGAATTCTATAGGATGGCTTAAAAAATTAAAGAAAAAAGATCACTCTCTATTGAATTACATTGGGTTTTAAATTATTTATTTAGAACCCAGTTGGTTCCATCCCTGTTCCATTCTACAGAACTTTTCAATAAAGGGCAGCAGAACACTAAGCCAAATTTTTTTTTGAACTCCCACAGTAAAGACACACAGGATATTTCTATACTTGAAATGCTACAGCAGCAGAGCTGCAGCTACCACTGTAGTGTAGACACTTACTCCAGCAATGGAAGAGATTCGTCTGTAACTGTAGTAAATTCACCTCTCCAAGAGGCGGGAGCTAGGTAGACACTGGGACTTTGGTTGACTTAACTACATCTCTCAGAGGTGTGAATTTTTCCCATCCCTGAGTGAGGTCAACCTAACTTTCTAGTGTAGACTAGCCCCCATATAAAACAAAGAGCACTTTATGGCCTGCGCCTTCTGCTGCTTAAGTCAAAGACAAAATTCCCATTGACTTCAAAGGGAAAGAGAGAAGAAGTGGCTAAGGCTATGTCTACATTAGCATTGTGTCAGTAAAACTTTTGTTGGGCAGTGGTGTGAAAAATCAACCCCCTGACTGACATAAGTTTCACCGACAGAAGCACCCATGTGGACAGCACCATGTCGGTGGGAGAAGCTCGTTGGGGGTGCTTTAATTATGCCAACGGGAGAGAGCTCTTCCGTACAGCTGTGCCGCTGGAAGGTCTGTAGTGTAGACATAACCTACATGAAAAAGGCATAACCCGTACCCATAAACCAGAGACGGGTGAATTCAGCACCTGTAATTGTTTTACCTTTCTCATCCAATCAGCAAATTGTGCACTTGGGCCCCAATTCAGCAAAGCATTTAAGCATGAGTTTTGAGGTCAAGTGTTTTACTGGATGATTCTATTAAAATATCACAGATTTACAGACAAACACACAATAGCCAAGCTTGAGGCACATATACTGAGTCTCTGCTGCCTACACTTATATTTTCTGTAGCTACTAGGATCATGCACAGGCTGATCTGACTGTCTATGTAGGGCATAGTTTACAGGTAATCATCAATTCAGATGGGCAGCTTAAATAATTATTGGAGAGGGTATCATTCCCTGTGGTGCAAAGGTGTGACTCCTATGAAAGGGTTGATTTATGTAAGGCTACTGCTTCCCTGGGGTTGATCCACCAATGAACGTTTGTTCTGATGATGTAATGCCTGTAACTGGATAACCAGCCAGAGCGCTTTGGTGGCTGAAGTTTTTGTGGAGCCAGAGGGAGCTGGAATGCTCTCTGCAGCTTGCTTGTGCAGTTTCAGTTAAGCTCATGTGTATTAATCTCTTACTAAAATCAGCTATTTTCTTAATTCAGCTCATGAATCTTAAATAGTTTTACTGTAAACACAATTCTTCCTCCATGCCAGTACTAAAATCTTTATTTACTTTTGCTCATTAAAGATTTGCAAGGAGTAGGACAAAGTCTTAAGCAGGTGTTTCATTTTAAGTCCTGTTGATGCCAATGGAACTAATTACATGCTAGAAATTAAGCACATTCTTAAATACTTTGCTGGTTTAGAACTATAGTATGTTTTTCTTTTAAAAAAACCCTCCCAAATTGTATAAGAATTGCTGATAGAGAGACAGTTGTATTCACTGTACTCTTTAGCATCATTCACCCATGGTAACAAGTGTTTTTCCAGACGCCTCATTTACAGAGAAAAAGAAACCTTGTGGGTTGGGTGCCCTCCCTTCTTAAAAGGAAAATCCTGTTACCGTGCCTAGAACACTAGTATACAAGGCTCTTGTCCTGTTGGCCTAATAAGTTGTAAGACCAGTTTGCATTCAGCTTTGCCTGACAGGTTTAATTTCCTCCTTTACCCATAAATATTCCTTGTGGCTGGAAAGGGTGCTGACAGCAGTGGACTTTGCAGGCTGTGTGCTTTCTCAGGCATATCCGCTTGTGGGACAGGACAGCATTATTTGATCAGAGCGATTATGTCATTTTTGCATTATGTTCTTCCCTAGTTTAAGCCAAGTTCTGATACTAACAGTGGCCTTGGACAAATAACTGTGCCAGAATCCGCCACCATTACTCAGGCTGAGTAGTCCCAAGAAGAGCTGGCTACTAAGCTGCTACTCCGTGTGAGTGAGCATGTCAGAATCAGGCCCATAGAATTTTGGGTCTAAAACCTATGAATACAGGGGGGGAAATATCACCTTCTCTCCCTCTCTCTTTCCTATACACATAAAAAAAGTGATAACTAGATAAACTTCCATGTGAGTTTTTGTTTTTCCATCCTGACTCTTTAAAGGTTTAACTGCAAAATGGGTGCAAGTCAATGACACTTTATTTTGCACTTGTATGCTAACCGGTCTTGGTGTGCGTGCACAGCACCCTGCAGAGTTATCTACTGATGTTACTGGTTTTAGGAGCACAAACAATCCATGAAATAAAAGGCTGTTCCAAGGCTGTGGGCAGACCTGGAGAGTCTGCATTTAATGGGGATTTTAATAAGCCATTCCCTCTGAATTTACAGCCCAGCCCTTTGACAATTCCCAACCCACTGCCATGGGCTAACGCATAAAGATACTGCAAAATGCCTTCTAATTATGAACTCTGAAGTTTGGACGAGTCAGGGTGTGACAGTAACACCCCACATTTCAACTCCTGGCCCTGGCTTTCTTAATGCGTTTGTTCAGGTCCTACAAATAGATTTTTTAAAAAGAACTAATTAGACTTGTGTGCTTATTAGATTTCTGGAAATGCTGGGGGACTAATAGTTAACTTGTTCGTAAAAGTTTTTTAATTTTATGCAGATTTATCAGTATTTTTACATACTGTTCAGTGTAACTAACTTAGACCACAATAGTGAGTGTCCTGGAAAGGCTAGTGTATTAACTGAACCACTTTTCATATTTTACATGCTGTCTTTTGCTAATAGTCCTTAAGATTTAAATGTCTGGAAGGCGATGGAACATTCTCAGTGGAGAGCCCTCAGCGCTGGAATTCACTGTCCCATTGGTTCATCAGAATCTGAGTGTGTTGACTTTTTTTTTTTTTTTTTTTTTGCTTATCTATTCACTGTGGGCCAGATTCACACAGCAACACTTATGTGGTATTTGGCATTCAAAAATTCTGAGGGATGACAGGACAAAAGCAGAAGTGGCCAGAAGGGGAGTGATTTGGATGTACTCTGCAAGAACTAGGAACCTTAAGACTGCGATAACTTCTGAGAATTTACCAAGAAGAGAGGATTTGAGGGACCTCTCCCGGTCATGAGACTGTAAGGGGATAAAGGGAGGTTGGGAGGGGCATTCTTTCCTCTGGCTATTGAGAGAGATTTTCCCTTTTGAACCATATTCTTCCAATTGAGAACTGTGTTTTAGAACACACTATGTCTGGGTCACACTATGCCATTCTATCTTCCATCCACAGGTTATACTAAGCAGCTACTTCATGGCATTGCTTCAAATCTGTATGGCTGTGGATCCTGGCAAGGCAATTCAGCTCCAGTTCTGGACAACAGTGTGAGGCCAGAATTTAATCAGATGACTTTTGCCTGATAGGGGGCAGGTGTGGAGCAGAAATAAGTCTCCTATTTGGGAGAGGACCCCTTTTAGTTTGACACTGCCAATAAGTCACCTGTATTGCTTATCATTTGCAGCTGTGCTGAGAGCCTTCTGCATGAGTGCACTAATTTAATTTTGGATTTAATAAACTCTGATCTGCTGGAGCCATTTACTCTGATCTACTGGAGATATTTACTCCTACGTTTAGGCCCTCAGTTACTATGGTGACAAATGCAATGGCAATGCCAATACATTAAATAAACTGTATCACTAACAGAGCTACTTATAGATAATAAAAATAAGACTGTGCCTTAGGGGTGGAAGAACCCTACTGTTTGAGGGTTCTGTTTTGCACCAGATAGGTGCCATTACAGAATCTGGACCTTAGCCTTCCTCTTCATCCCATACTCTTGGAGCTAACTCCCAGGAACTCTTCTTACCCTGCGGTGGCAACATAGCCAATTAGTCCTCCTGTCTGAATTTTGGAGAGGGTCTTCTGGAGTACTGGGGGTTTTTTTTTGCCATCCATTTTTCCTTGAATAGCCTCATCAGTGTTCCTTTCTGCTGACCCCAGCTCACAAAGGCAAGATTTGGCTCAGCAGACTCAGAGACTGATCTAGATATCTGCTTCAACTCTTCTCCTAGCCACACGTGGTGATAATGACATTTTGACCCATGTAATAATGATAATTCCATTTTCTTGGATTATTGAGGATATAGCTCTGTTGCAGCTATTGCTTAGTTGAGCACTGTAGCTATTTGTTTATAAGGGAAGATGGTATCCCAACAATCAATCAAATGTTAGTAAAGCAGCAGAGCATTTTATGTCCTAGAATCATCATTTCCTTATTTTGTGGAAAACCAGTTTTCCTTCTGCTGAAGAAGCCCAGCATATGCTTTAAAGACATAGGAAACTAGGTAAAACCAGTGTTTATATAAAAGGATGAAGTTTGTTAAGGAAGGAGACCTGGCTGTATTTCTCACAGAAGATCTTTTTAAGCATTAATTTAGTACTATTTATTTGGCCTTGACTGGCATGCCTGAAAGTGTTTATGAGTAAGGACAGGACAGTTTAAACTGTTGGGGCGTTTATAAATAAATGACTGTGACATAGATCAAGCCATTCATGCTGCTGCCACTTAAGGCAGTGCAGTTTCCTCACAGCCTTGTATTTGGATTTTAAGCGAGCAAATGGCAATCTCCTGATACAAATAGGAGAGGGATGGCTCAGAGGGGAGATTGCACAGATCCTGGTTATGTATCAAGCATAATATACCTTGGGATTCCAAAGCAGCTAACTTATCCCCCTTTAGGTTTCCATAGGGATTAACTTAAAGACTGGTACAGTGGAACAACATTCACCTGTCCAAGTTTTCATAGAAAAAAATAATTTATCTGCTTCTTTGGATCCAGGCCAAACACCGCATTTCATAACATATCAATGTTTGGACTCAACCTGCCTGAATTTCTGGTTAATATTTGCTGATCTTGGTAAATATGACACCCATTTCTATTTTCTAAGGGAGGGATTTGCCAAATAAATTCATTTCCATTTGAAAAAAACACAAACATCTGAGCTGGATCTACAAGCCTTTTCATGGCTTGATGGGCCTCTGACAATGCCTCTCTTTCAGACCTGTGCAAAATGTTTGACAGGCAGACAGTGACCATTTTTTTGAAATAAGATTTATTTAAGGGAAAAAAGCATATGTGCATTTTGATCTGATGCAGTGGTATGAACTTTGCTGAAAGCAAAAAATGAAAATCATGTATCCAAGAAGAGCTGAATGTTGGATGCCTTGCATCTAATGTTCATCTAGGTCCATTGCATAATTTCACCCTGAATCTTACCTACCTGATAGGCAGCTCCCTGTCAAAGCATGAAGCCTTCAGAGACTCAGAGAAATGGATGTTTTTCCCTTTTGAAAATACTTTAAGACCAGATTCCGCCTCATTTATTTATTGCAATGTATAAATACGCAATGAATGGCTCTGGGTGCTGTCACCTCGTAGAAAATGTATTGTAGTGAATAAAGTCAGACTGGAACTGCACAATAAAGTGCAGTGTAATTTTCACATTCTGGGGTACAATCCAGACCAGTGAGGGGCTGTGTCACCACTGCCCTACAGCCCTGGGTGCCTCCCAATGCTTTGTTGCTATAGCTCCCAACCCAGGCCCCTCACAAACAGCATGCAGGTCACATCCTGAATGTCTGTGCATTTTTGCGGCCTGCCAACACTATCCAGCCACACTCTGGCATCCACCAGCCTAGGTTACCACTTGCAGGGTGGCCCCAACACATTCCCAGTCCTGAATTTCCCCCCAAAATGTGTGTTCTGCACTGTCCAGCCCTTTCTTGGATAGTTCAGATATTTTAGGTCTGTTGCCCATGTAAGGGAACAATGTCCAACACTTTGCTACTTTAAATGGAGTTACCACACAGCTCAGTTTAACCACAACACTGAATTAGTTTTCATTAAAGAATAAAACAAGTTTATTTAATTACAAAGAGAGGTTTTAAGTGAGTGCAAGTACAAGGCATTAAAGTCAGAAATAGTTACAAGAGAAATAAAGACAGTACTAGAAAGCATTGTAAAATGCTTGTAAAACAAACTAGACTTGGTTAAAGGTGAAATCCCTTACCGCATGTTCCCAGTAACATTGCTGACCAAATTTCCAAATCTGCTTCTGAAGTCCAAAGGCTGTTTCTTTTGTCTTCTTCGGTGTGTGTGTGCATGTGTGTGTGAGAGAGAGAGATGGCTAGGGAGAGACACCTTGGGGTGGTTTTGCCCCGCACTTCACAGTCTAGTTACCCTTTGAAAAGTATTTTCCTGAGGTTACCCCTAGATAGAGTTAATTCCTGCTTTGAGGACAGAGACAAGACATTTTGTGGTGAAAGAGGTTCCATGCTGTTGTTTACTAAAATGCAGATCAGTTTGTTCCTGCCCCACTTCCTTGCCAAAGAATGGTCGCTTGACAGATGATTGCCCATCACCTTTGACACCTGGCAAGAGGTGTCAGCTTGTCCTTTATCTTTGAAAAACGGATTTACCCAGACTTGTTTTGTAGCCACCTTTCAGTCATGATGTCAGCTTATGTTCATAACTTTACATATAATGTTGCTACCCACATTTCACCATGATATTATTGGCCAGCAAGTTATTAGATTTCAAGTGATACATCACAAGGCATATTTTGTACAACGATAATTACAGTGGTGTAATAGGGTTTGAATACAGAGGTGCATTCAGGCAGAGTAATACAATCATGCAGGCAAAGGCACACTGGAATGGGCCATGTTGCAGCTGGAGTTCCCAGGAAGAATTCTGGGAGAGTCTGGCAGAATTCCTCCTAGGGGCTCCTGGAGAGCACATACTGAAGCAGAATCTCTATCTTCCTACTTCCAACCCTTTCCATACTCACCCATCCCTCCCTACCCTCTTTCAAGCAGCTAGCGCACATGGGAGGATTCACAGAAAGCAGAAGCTGGACTCTTCATCCATGCTCTGGCTGTCCTTTTGTCCAAGATGCAGGAGTTGGCTGGGGGTTGTGGGGTAGGTTCCTTGCCCTATTCTTCCTCTTTTAGCCCCTCCCAGGGGTTGGCCACCGTCCTACCCTTCTTCTGTATAGCGACCTTCATGCAAATGCTTCATGAAACTGGATAATACAGTCACAGAGCTTAATTACAGAAGGGAGAAAGGGAAATTAAAAGGAATAGGCAAGATAGAAAAGGTATATTCTTGAATCAGCAAGTGTATCAGTTAATATGCCCCTCAGTTACACAGGTGCACCTGCATTGAGTTCAAGTTCACTTCAGTGAGCTCAGTAGAGGTTGCCCCTGTGTAAGTGAGGTCAGTATGGCGCCGGTGAGAAAGGGATGCAAACTTTTAACATGGCATCTGGAGGGCTAGAATGAGATGGAAGTAATGGGGGAAGAACCTAAAAAATGTGGCATTTTCTTCTTCAGCATCTGCACATAGCAAACTAAATGGATGCTGAAAATTCCCACTAGAGCTTCTGCTTAAAAACCACCCTTTCTTCTCTATGGTGTAGACTACATGTAAGCATTGGTGAAGGACTTGGAGAAAATTCTGAGAAAATTCTGAAAGAGAAACTAGTTGAGGACCTGGACGTTAGTGGCAATTGCGATAAATTACAACATGGTTTTACGAAGGGCAGATCGTGCCAAACGAATCTGATCTCCTTCTTTGAGAGAGTAACGGATTTATTAGATAAGGGAAATGCGGTGGACCTAATATACCTGGATTTCAGTAAAGCGTTTGATACTGTACCCCATGAGGAATTATTGGTTAAACTGAAAAACATGGGGATCGATATGAAAATCCAGAGGTGGATAAGGAATTGGTTAATGGGGAGAATGCAGTGGGTCGTATTAAAGGGTGAACTGTCAGGTTGGAGGGAGGTTACTAGTGGAGTGCCTCAAGGTTCGGTTTTGGGACCCATTTTATTTAATCTATTTATAACTGACCTCGGAACCGATTGCAGGAGTGGGCTGATAAAGTTTGCAGATGATACGAAGGTGGGAGGCGTTGTAAATTCGGAGGAGGACAGGGATATCCTGCAGGGAGACTTGAATGAGCTTGTGAATTGGAGTATCAGAAATAGGATGAAATTTAATAGTGAAAAGTGCAAGGTGATGCATTTGGGGATGACTAATAACAATTTTAGATACAAGATGGGGACGCATTGGTTAGAAGTAACGGAAGAGGAGAAGGACCTAGGGATCCTTGTAGACCGCAGGATGACTATGAGTCGACAATGTGACGTGGCGGTGAAAAAAGCCAATGCTGTCTTGGGATGCATTAGGCGAGGTATATCTAGTAGGGATAAGGAGGTCCTGCTTCCGTTGTACAAGGCACTGGTGAGACCTCATTTGGAGTACTGTGTGCAGTTCTGGTCTCCCATGTTTAAAAAAGATGAACTCAAACTGGAACGGGTGCAGAGAAGGGCCACTAGGATGATCAGAGGAATGGAAAACCTGTCGTATGAAAGGAGACTAGAGGAGCTTGGGTTGTTTAGTCTGACAAAGCGAAGGCTGAGGGGGGGATATGATTGCTATCTTTAAATATATTAGAGGGATTAATACAAGGGAGGGAGAAGAATTATTCCAGCTTAGTACTAATGTGGACACGAGAACGAATGGATATAAACTGGCCATGGGGAAGTTCAGGCTTGAAATTAGACGTAGGTTTCTGACCGTCAGAGGGGTGAAATATTGGAACGGCCTTCCGAGGGAAACGTTGGGGGCGACGGACCTGTCTGGTTTTAAGATTAAGTTAGATAAGTTTATGGAGGGAATGGTTTAATGGTAAAACATAGTAGTCAAGGAAAACCAAGAAATGGTAGGTAAATAGTATAATGGCTAACAGGGGTCAGGCTGGAGACTCTTGTCTATATGCTCGGGGTCTTACTGATCGCCATATTTGGGGTCGGGAAGGAATTTTCCTCCAGGGCAGATTGGCTGAGCCTCTGGAGGTTTTTCGCCTTCCTCCGCAGCATGGGGCAGGGATCTCTAGCAGGAGGGTCTCTGCCGATTGAAGTCACTAAAAACAGGATTGGGGACTTCAACAGCAGAGTCCAGGGAAGGGGTAGGGACGGTTTTATGGCCTGCAGCATGCAGGGGGTCAGACCAGATGATCATAATGGTCCCTTCTGACCTCAAAGTCTATGAGTCTATGACTTGGAGATAGGACCAGATTAGAAATGTGAGAAGGGGAATTCCTACTGAAGTCAAAGGAGGAGCAGCTGGATCAATGCAGATAAACAGATCCAAGATGCCAAATTTGTATCCAGATTTTGAACTTCTCAAAGTTCAGGGCTCCTTAGAACTAGGGTTTCAGGTCAGCCCATTATAGAGAAGAATCAGCTATGATTTAGGCTCAAAATCCAGATTGTGGCTCCTTTCTCTCTCCTCCCACAGTTTGGGGACAGTCCGTTCCGGCACGTGGTCTAGGGTCATCATTAATTAAATGGATGTGGATGGGCAATTAGTGCCTTTCCTGGCAGAGTCCCTGTTGTTTTCTACATCAAAGGAAACAACGAGAGCCAAGGCAGATGTCACTGGAAACCCCATCTCCCAACACAGTCGTCTTGTTAATCAGAACAGAATTTCTTACTTCATCTGAGACAGAGACATCACTGCCAGAAAGGACAGCAAGAGGGCCAAGAGGGGCAGCGGGGGCAGCAATGCTATTGCTATGGGAAGTGAATAGAACTGCCTTTCCTGACGGTTATTTCTGTAACATTCAGAATAGATCCTTTTGTCACACACAGAAATGCACTAAGAGAAGCACAAGAAACAATTAGAACAGAGAACGGGACAAACAATACGTGTCGCGGCAACGTCACAGGCCCAATCCTGCTTACTTTACTCACGAAGAATCCCTTGGATTTCATGAGAATGGAAATCAGGACTCAGCTCCATATCCCTTACTGACTCCTTCTTCTAAAATTGCCATGTCTAAGAATAGGATAATGGAATCTAGTTAGGGCAGCAGTTCTCAACCCGGGATCAGGGACAGTTAGACTTGCTGGGTGCCAGGGCAGAAAGCTGAAGCACCGCTGTGTGGGACTAAAGCCCAGGGGCTCCCAGTCCTGCCACCTGGGACTGAAGCCGAAGCCTGAGCAACCTAGATTTGCGGGGACCCCCGTGGAATGGGCCCTGGGCAACTGCCCTGCTTGCTATCCCCTAACGCTGGCCCTGGATTTTATATGCAGAAAAACAGTTGTTGTGGCACTGGTGGGACGTGGAGTTTTTATAGCATGTTGGGGGGCCTCAGAAAGAAAAAGGTTAAGAACCCCTGAGGGGTAAATGATGAATAGGTCCCCTTGGAGAGACATGGGAAATGGGCAGTGGACTATTTTCCCCCACACCTAAAAAAGCAAACACAAGTACCCTCACATCCCCTTACTGCTATGGCCTAAGGTAACTAGGAAAACCCAAGTTTTAAAAAGCATCCTGCACTTCCTGACTGGATCCTTCCTGTCAACTTGAGTGTCATTATTGGATCCAAACTTTCTGTGCAGTTATACCAATGCATCACTTGATGTTATGAATCCAAACGCTCTACATTTGTGCTTTTAAATGGAAATTGTTGGTGACAAAAGTACTTTCATCTCTAGTTCGGCTGCCCTTTAAAAAACCCCAAAAAAACAAGACCCCAAAACCATCCATAACAAAAAGCTTGCTTTCCATTTTGTCACATTTCTGGAGGATTCCATGGAAACAGAGGTTAGAAGCTATTAAAATGCTGAGCATGTAATTAGAGAGACAAGATGGAGAGATAATATCTTTTGATGGACCAACTTCTGTACATGTTGCTGGCACTCAGCAAATAATAAACAAAATAAATTAATTCGGTGCTTGCAAAAAGTGCCACGCTCTCTTTTTATCTTACCCAGAAAGCAACAATAATACTAGCAGTGACAGTTCAAGCTTCCCCCGCTATCCAGTGGGCTCCAGCCAGACTTGGAGGGGCCACCTGGAGGATAATGAGATTTATTTAGTCATTGGCCTGTCTGCTGGAACTTCCAGGGTGATGAGTGGTTTTGTGATGTGGATACCTCTCTGCTAGGAACTGAACAGAAGCCACTGACTAATGTCACATAGTCTGCAAAGAGCAATCAGACCCTCCTTCCTACCAGACCCAAAGTATGTAAGGCTCCAAGTGTCATTGCACAGGCCCTGAGAAAGTCACTCTAAGTCCATTATGAAGCAACTTTGAGAAAAGCAAAGGAAATAATAATAATAAAAAAAGGATTCTCTGATCTTGTCCTCTGCCCAGGACCCGGCCACCGGCATGAAGAACATTGTCAGTCAGAGAGCGGCAATTTGGCTCAGAAAACTGAGGTTGTACCAGGCAGTGCTCTAGTGCTGGATTATTTTAATTAATCGGCTCTTTGGGGCTTGTTTGTGATGTCACAAGCCATGTGCTCACAGCAGCTCAGAGAACCTCAGGAAAAGGGTGCTTATAGTCCGTAGGGCTGTACATGGCTTTTCCTGGGAATTTGTGAAGTCTCAGGCAGAGCAAGTGGAGTCCTGATCATGGGAGGTTAATCCAGGCTGCTAAATACATGCAAGGTAGGGCAGGGAACACTGAGCAGAGTGAACCCACACTGGAGCAACCAGAAGGGTGGTGGGGAAAGACAGGAGTAATAGCTCTGTCTTTCTTTAAGAATAGCTAGGCGAGAAGGAGATATAGGACTAGAGAAGAAACACCCTCTTTCTCCCAGTAGCTAAAAGCCACAAAATAATTGCAGTGAGATGCTCTGACATCACTTTGCAATATTTAAGCTGCAATGTTACGTCTATACTTAATGATAGCATATCATAGTGATGCAATAACCAATGTAAAGATGGCAGAGGTCAGATCATGCCATGGCTATTTGTAGCTCTCTCTGATTGCACGACTCTCCAGCTTTCCACAGTCCAGAACTATTGCCATGTAAGTATTATCTGCACCCCTGACCCCCAATAGTTACTAAGTACCTCTGTGGAACTCTATCTTGCAGAGAAAGGAGGAATATCAAGAAGACCCAATGTCAAACTCTTGAGGGGAACCCTAAAAAGTCAGTGTATGGTAGATTCTACTCTCTCACTCTGAGGTGCAGATCAACCACAAATAAAATGAGTATATTAAAACATTTTTGTAAAAACAAGCACCCCCAAATCTTGAGGCAATGAAAATCTGATACCCTAGTGCTCTGTATGGACTATTTTTTGGCATTCTAAATGTCTAAATTCAAATTCATATTAAGCACCTTGATTATACAGAAAGGAGCAATAGGTTTCTTGGCAGATTATTGCAACAGCCTGCATGCTACAGCCAGGATGGAGTACAAGTTCGGTTTTCAGACATCTGCAGGCCCAGAGAGCCATTGGAGAGAGTTCATCTGGTCTTAATTACAGAGGAATACATTCCTCTGTTGCGTGCTTAGCATTATGTAATACACAACAACGAATGCTTTGCACCCTTACACTCCAGCCTTGCTTGAAACAGCAACTGGCAAGCAAAATTAGCATCTTGATCTCTCTGACTGACAATCCGTCCCGTTTGTGCCACGCATTAATAGCAATCCTGCTGGAAAGAAGTTTCAGTGGGTGGCCTGTTCCCCATGCAGCAATAACCCAGATGCCGATGGCTATGAAGTCCAGGCTTTGCTGAGATAGGCAGATGTCTTGTGGGCAGTAATGTGTCATTAAGACTGTAATTATAATTTTAAAAAGAAATGCAAATGTACATAAACTTTCCCAACCCGGCATCTTACTCTTGGTCAGTTCTAAGATAGCACAAAAGAAAATACCAGACTCCATCACCAAATTCTACTCCCAACTGGTCCCTGAACTTCAACTAGCCAGTAGGGTCAAAAAGGGCTGACAATAACCCTTCATGAGACTGGTGTAACGAATTCTCTGGCTGCTGCTTCAGATACACAGTAGCTTTTGAAAATGGAGATATTTACTATCAGTTTCTATAATACATGCGAAGAGGTACGAGACGTAGTGACAGGGGCACTCTCTGATCCCTGCTGAAAAAAAGAGTTTAACTTCAGTTACACTCTTTCACAGATGCTCAGGAAAGGAGAGTAAGAATGGCTGTTTGACAGAAGGGAAACAATGCCTTTGAGAAGGACGGATTCTGTGCCCAAGAGACAACAAATGCTGGGTCTAGTCCCCAAGTCCTTAGTCAAGCAAAACTCCCATTTGATCTTTCTTTAAAGGTAAGAGAATAATTTCCATGTCCATTCATTCTTTGGCCTCTCTTGTGAGATTGCCAGCCATTAAGGTGCACTGTAATGGCAGTATCTGCAATAAATATAGGGTATTTATATAATGCTTTATATGTTCACAGTGTTTTGCAGACATTAACCACCTGTAAGGTGGGTGTGATGGTGTACCCCATAAGGCTTCATGGGAATATGCTTATGAATGTATATATAATATACACCAGGGCTTTGGAGCGGAGTCCAGAGCTGGAGCGCGGAGCAGCTCCGGAGTAGTGGAGCTGCAGGTTTTTGCCTGGAGCTGGAGTGGAGCCGGAGCACAGCTCCAAAGCCCTGGATATAACTGGAATATGTTTTATGCTACATATGACATGTAACATCTCTCTGTAAAGGTTATGATCTACTGAATCTATTAATCCTATTTGTATGCATGTGTCATTTTTGTATTTGAAGTTCTGAATATTGGCTGGGAACTGGCTTGATTTTTAAGTAGCCTTTGTAAAGCATTTGGTCAGCTTCTCGAGAAAGGAATGTGCAACTTAATTGCCCAATCAAGAAGCGCTTAAGGAAAAATAACAGAACACCACTAGCTGTCACCTTCAGCCCCCAACTAAAACCTCTCCAGCGCATCATCAGAGATCTACAACCTATCCTGAAAGATGATCCTTTACTCTCACAGATCTTGGGAGACAGACCTGTCCTCGCTTACAGACAACCCCCCAACCTAAAGCAAATACTCACCAGCAACCACATATCACTGAACAAAACCACTAACCCAGGAACCTATCCTTGTAACAAACCCCGATGCCAACTCTGTCCACATATCTATTCAAGTGACATCATCATAGGACCTAATCACATCAGCCATACCATCAGGGGCTCGTTCACCTGCACATCTACCAATGTGATATATGCCATCATGTGCCAACAATGCCCCTCTGCCATGTACATTGGCCAAACCGGACAGTCTCTACGCAAAAGAATTAATGGACACAAATCTGACATCAGGAATCAAAATACTCAAAAACCAGTGGGAGAACACTTTAACCTGTCTGGTCATTCAGTGACAGACCCGTGGGTGGCTATCTTACAAGAGAAAAACTTCAAAAACAGACTCCAACGAGAGACTGCTGAGCTGGAATTGATATGCAAACTAGACACAATCAACTCCGGTTTGAATAAGGACTGGGAATGGCTGAGCCATTACAAACATTGAATCTATCTCCCCTTGTAAGTATGCTCACACTTCTTATCAAACTGTCTGTACTGGGCTATCTTGATTATCACTTCAAAAGTTTTTTTTTTTCCTCTTAATTAATTGGCCTCTCAGAGTTGGTAAGACAACTCCCACCTGTTTATGCTCTCTGTATGTGTGTATATATATCTCCTCAATATATGTTCCATTCTATATGCATCCGAAGAAGTGGGCTGTAGTCCACGAAAGCTTATGCTCTAATAAATTTGTTAGTCTCTAAGGTGCCACAAGTACTCCTGTTCTTCTTTTTGCGGATACAGACTAACACGGCTGCTACTCTGAAACCTGTCATTAAGGAACAATGGATCTTGGAATGCTCCAATCCACATAAGAAGTCTACTTGATGACGTTCAAGGTAGCATGTGAACCATGGCTGCTACCTGTAAGTTCTGAGTCATGCAAGGACATGTGACTTGCCCAGGTGACTCTAAAACTCCATATTGTAGCTGGGATTCTACACAGGGGAAGGGAGGGGTGTTCAACCACAAAAGAAAGTGTATTTAAACCCCGGGGAGACCTCCTCCATTTTGTCTTCAGCTGGCTAAAGAGATAGCCTCTCCACCCCAAGCATACCTGAAAGAGACTGGAATAAAAGACAGTAACTTCAGGGGCTGTGAGTGATTGCTGCACCCAGACTAGAAGGAGACCAGTATGTAAAAGGAAGCTTACTGGAACTGGTGAGGTTTTATCTGTATTCAGTTTTCTTAGACATAGACTTGCGTGTTCGATTTTATTTTACTTGGTAATTCACTTTGTTCTGACTGTTACTACTTGGAACCACTTAAATCCTACTTTCTGTATTTAATAAAATCACTTTTTACTTATTAATTAACCCAGAGTATGTATTAATACCTGGGGGAGGCAAACAGCTGTGATATCCCTCTATCAGTGTTATAGAGGGTGAACAATTTATGAATTTACCCAGTATAAGCTTTATACAGGGTAAAACGGATTTATTTAGGGTTTGGACCCCATGGGGAGTTGAGCATCTGAGTGTTAAAGACAGGAACACTTCTGTAAGCTGCTTTCAGTTAAGTCTGCAGCTTTGGGGCAGGTGGCTCAGACCGTGGGTCTGTGTTGGAGCAGACTGGCATGTCTGGATCAGCAAGACGGGGTGCTGGAGTCCTAAGCTGCCAGGGCAGGAAAGCAGGAGCCGAAGTTGTCTTGGCACATCAGTTGGCAGTTCCCAAGGGAGTTTCTGTGATCCAACCCGTCACAGTGGGCAAGTATTATTACTCCATTTTACACATGAAGAAACAAAGATGATGTGATTTGCCCAAGGCTACAAAGTGAGTTGTTAGCAGAGCCAGGGTTACAACTCAGGAATTCCTGACTGCCAGCCCTGTGCACATCTGTCCCCTAGCAACTTGACTGAGGCTATAACTTCAGTCACTACTGACTTGTGCCTGATTCAAACCAAGCAACCCAGAGGTAAAGGGTTTTATCAGTCCCCTGAAATATCTTACTCCTCACACTGTGGTATTTCAACATACACTACTGCACCCAAAATATGCAGGCACCATTCCACAAACTAAAACTAGTGTCCTGAAGATTGCCAGTGACAAGAACTGCCCCATTAGTGTAGTGATTAGCGAATACTTCCTTCCCCCTCCCCACTCCAGATGAGAAATGGGCTGTGTTTCAATTAGATTTTCAAGATGACAAAACTATCAGAAATTGCTTTCTAGAAATATTCCAGTTCAGGAGAAGAGATGCTGTACCCGGGTCACTCTCGAGAGACAGACTATGATCCTGTGACATTCCCACAGCATCCTTTCCAAGAGTAAGTTTTAAACCAATACAGGCTGCTCTGGAGTGTGAATTAAGTGAGTTTGGATGGTCTTGCATTACTGATAAAAAGATTACTGAAAAATGTAGACCTTGAGACAAGTTGTTTCAGTCTAATCTTTCCTGGATTAGAAGATGCTGTATTTCTGACAAGGCTGTTCACGGCCCTGATGTTTCTTGCCTCAGAGAAAATATTGAGCGAGCTGCAAGTTTTGAGCGCGCACACACACACACAAGAAACAATCAGTCATTTTACATATTTGGCATTTTACAGTCATATTACAATTCTGACAGCCAGTGCTGTAACTATGCATTTTAGTGCCCGGGGCGAGCAATCATATTTGTGCCCCTATTGGCTGCCCACAATACCCACTCCAACCCGCTTCCACATTGCTTGTTGAATTTTTATGCCACTCCTGCTATTATGGCCGTGGGTTCTGCAGGGCCCATAGGATCCCAGTCCCGCGGCAGGGCTCTACCCCCTACGGTTGTTTTTTGTCCACCCCATTTTTCTGCTCCCCTCCTCCCCCAGGTTTGAGTCCTGGGTGGCTGCCCCACTCACCCTGCCCTGCTTACGGCTCTGCTGACAGCTAATACTAATGTTTCTCTAGGGTCTATTATTCCAATAAGAGCTGGAGAAGGCAATGATGAAAAATATGGTTTCATTTTAGGGCCTTTCCAAGCCTTGTTGCTGCCTTAGTGAATTTAGAATGCCTGTTTCCTCAAGATATTTTTAAAAGAAAAATTAATCATGTAGGGTGAGATTTTAAAAAGTGCTCAGAGCTGGCAGCAGAGCTAGACCAACACCTGGGGTGTCTTGAGGACTGTGTTATTTTAGGAGCAAGAAGTTTTCTGGTGCTGCTTGCAGAGTAGGGGGCTCTGTAGGAAAGGACATGATCAGAGAGTCAATCTGAAAAGAGCCAGTTTAAAGCCAGGTAGGGTGAGTAGTGCCTCTCTGCCTTAGGGAGCAGCCTCCTTTCTCTCTCACTGTTGTTCGGTTCAAGTGTTTTCATTTTGTATTCTAAGAAATAGTGTTACATTGCAACCGTCCAGCAAGAATATTTATGCTTCTATCTAAATTTCTCTGTGTGTATGCTGTGAACATAACAGTGTTGAGCACTTTTAAAAATCCCATTTGTAGCAAACAAACCCCACCTATCCCCAAAGCATATCCTCCACCTAGTTTCTGGACAAAAGGAAGAGTCATATTAATACATGGACAAATGCTATTCTCTCCTCTATGGCTGTGCACATAACAACTGTGGTATGTGAAAGGGCAGGAATTGGTTAGGCTACACAGAGGGTAAAGACCACTTGTGCAGAGCCCACTGCCAGGGAGTCCTCCTGCGTGCTGTATGCAAGGGAGATCTGGGGTTAGTTAGAGGTGGGGCAGAAAAGAGGTTGGATGGTGTGGGAATGGAAGAACTAGTATTATATGTATTGTGGGTCCTTCCCATTTAGGTACAGAGTAGCTCTATCTCCAATCAGTGACTGGATGCACAACTGATGGTGGGGGAGGACTTCTTCTCCTCTTGTCCCCCAGAGATTCCCTATGTGTGGTCCACTTCAGGGCTGGCCTTACACGTGGGCGACCACCCAGGACTCCATGGTCAAGAGGCAAGGAGCACAGCGGGCCTGAGGTGATGGAGGGGATGAGTGGGCCGCCTGGGGAGGCAGCGGGGGCCAGAGGTGCCAAAATACAAGTTTGCCCAGGGCACCATTTCCCCTAAGGCTGGCCCTCATCCCCTGGGGCGCTACAGGGAGGATTTGAACTACAGCAAACAGGATTTTTTAAAAAAAGGTATCAAACTTTAGCACATTTTCTCTCAATGAGAATAATTTTTATTATGTCCATTATCACTTTTTCTCACATATATGTCTGTGTGTCAAGGCACTCACACGAGGGAAAGGATATTACCGATAGGCCTGCGAAATGGATGCACACAGATCATTCATGGGATTCCAGTGAGGATATGGTAATCACAGAAATATGAGTTTTGTATATATTTGTCTTAGGGAAGACAATGCAGAAAAATAGTGAGTAATGCTACATATAGTTCTGTAGGTCTGATGTCATCGCAAAGCACTCAGACTTCAAATCTGATGATAGTTAGTAGAACTAGTTATCTATGTTATCTTTAGCATACGTGCAGATATTTGTGATAAATATGCAGATGAGTCACTAAAATCATAATATTGTCCATGTCCCCTATTGAGGATTATTAAGTTGTCTGTGTGAGAGACATAAGGCAGAAAGTTTAGTGATATTTACACTACATTTACTAGATGGTTTCCTTTAGGTGAGGAGACTGTAGCATACCAGTGTCATACATTGTTATTTCTGATATGTTGGATGAAGTTGCCCGTTGCATTAAATTGATGGAAAACGGACAATTGTACACACTCACTAGAAGTTTCAGAGTAACAGCCGTGTTAGTCTGTATCCGCAAAAAGAAGAACAGGAGTACTTGTGGCACCTTAGAGACTAACAAATTTATTAGAGCATAAGCTTTCGTGGACTACAGCCCACTTGATATGCATCCGAAGAAGTGGGCTGTAGTCCACGAAAGCTTATGCTCTAATAAATTTGTTAGTCTCTAAGGTGCCACAAGTACTCCTGTTCTTCTTTTTACTCACTAGAAGTGTATTGATATTTTAAAACCCTTAAAATTCTTCTTAACCTTGAAAAGATGCATGAAATCAGTGATCAAATCAAATAGATTAATTTCAGATTCATTAATTAGTTCTCATCCATCTGCCATACTAATGAAATTGATAGCCTTAGCAGATTCACCAATTCAGAAGGAAAAGGTTTACTCAGTTTTTCAAACTAGTAAAGGCAACTGAGAGCTGATATTACAGATATTCACTAACCATTTAATGAAAAGGATTACGGAACTGTATAAGGATCTCCCCATCAGCATATAACACACACACTTCAGCATGTTCTTTTTTTTGTAATTTATTTTGCAATACAAGAGTGCTTTCTGCAAAATGGCTGCTGTGGAAAGCTAAATTGGTGAGGAAATTAGAAACAAGCTGCCATCACCACTGAAGTCTACTGGATTTACATTCATTTTAGAGTATGCACTCTGTAAAGTGTCTTTGATTCCAGACACACTACATAAAACGAATTTGCCAGCAGGTCGGGGGTGGGTGTGTGTGTGTGTGTGTGTGTGTGTGTGTGTGTGTGTGTGTGTGTGTGTGTGTGTGTGTGTGTGTGTGTGTGTCCCCTTGTATCTGCATGCACAATTTTGCCCATAGAGAAGTTTAAGTAACTTCAGAATATTTCATGTTTTTTGTTAAAAAGAAACTGGAAACTTTTATGCAAACTGTAAAACAGAGTTCAGAAAAACTCAAGTGGCAGGATCTGATCTTATTTGGATTATTTTACGCCTAGAGAAATTTCAACTCCTTCCCACCCCCACAATAATACTCTTTGAATAACATCTGAGGATTTGTCTTAGACTTTTTAAAGTGGGATCAGTCCTGCACAGAAAAACAGAACGCATTGTTTCCAAAAGATCAAAAAAGACCTCATCCCCACCCCTTCTTTTCAGCTTTGCTAAATGGGCAAGCACTCCATGTGACAAATTGGTTCGGTAACTGGCAAATGAATCATTATGGGGCTCCCCAAAGACTGCTGCTAGTTTTCCTAAGTAAATAATGCACCTTCTTGAGTCAGAGTTTTATTAGTACTCCATTCACAGATAACGGGATTAGGAAGGGGATTAGTAAATAAATCAACCCTGGTGCTTTTCTTTAGAAGCTATACTTGAAAATACAGCATTTATATTAAATATACTGGGCCAAACTGTTTTCAGTTAATGTGTTTAAACCCCTAACTTCAGCGGGGTTGCACTAACTCAGCCCAGACAGAATCTGAGCCACAATGTGCAAAGCCTATCTAATTTTTGAAGGTATAACAAACACAATTGGTTGACCATAACAATTGCCATAGAATAGCTATAACACATTACATTGATGGAACAATGCCAGTGGTTTATGCAAATGCAGCAGTTTTATAGAATTCTGGTCCATTTTGGTTGCTTATGGTCTATCTAGACAATGATTTTGGCACGAAATGTGGCCTGTTTCTGCATCATAATAGGGAGCATGTGGTACTGTACTGGCTCATGGCCAAACAAAGCTGATGGTGGAGTAAAACCATTATCATATGTGATCACCAGAAACCTCAGAAGGTTACTGAAATCCTTGGAATTTGAGTCACTGCAGACAACTTTAAAGGTCTGTAACATTTTTCTTTAAAATAGACTCAACACAGTTCCATATAGTTAATAGCAATGAAGATTTATAGCCCTTAAAGACTCAGGTATATTTCTTTGTAAAGGGCATACTGCTGTAGGATACTAAAGCTGAAAAGATTTGTTATGTATTAGCATGAGTGAATCAGGTGATAGGCTGCTAAGCTTAAAGATGTCTTACTTGAAAAGAAGAAAGAAACACCTTATCACTATAGTAACCAGTGTTAAGAACTCAGTCCTGTGAATGTGCTGAAGATATCTTAATTGTCAGTGAGCGCGGAGGAGGCGCAGCATCACCCAAGTGGTGCTTAGCTCTTGCAAGATCAAGCTCTTAATTCAGAGCAATAACATGCTCCAAAGTAATCTAATATTGCAGAAGCTGAATGCACACCAGAGGCTCCACAACCAGGGAGGCAATTTTTTTGGTAAAGTTTGTCTTATCCCAGATCAGCAAACAGTACACAGAGTATTGTGTACACAGTATGGAATTTGTAATTATGTCATGATCCTGAAAAGAATTCCCCACTTATTATAGAATCTACTGCTGAAATGCAGAAAGCAAACAGACTAGTGCTTTGGTTAAACAAGCTTTATCTAAATACATATTTTTCATTATTACTAACCTCAATTTGGTGGTATATCAAATACACAAAATATCACACTATAAATATTAATTCATCTGATTCAAAAATATCAAAGAACCACTTTTTTTAAAGCTCCCCAAAGTGCATGCTATCTAAAATTTATATGCACAGAGGCCTATCTGTTTCGAATGCAAAAAATATGGATACATTGACATGCTTATATCTACACACAGCTTACTTTTTTTTTTGTACTCGAACAGGTGCAGGCCCTTACTGGCAGAGTGAAGTGAGGCCCTACACTCAACTCGATGGCGTTTCTCTGTGTCTGTAACCTGATAGTTTTTGAAAACTATATTTGATCAATTCCAAAATTTCAGGGAATGGTCTCGATATCAATGAGCAGAACCCTATGGATTCTGGTGAAAATAAAAGCTTGATTTCCACAAAAGTCACCATTTGATCACTGAGTAGTGGGGAGGCAGAGACTTCATACAGGCCTTTGGGACGGGAGCAGAGTCACTCTGATTGCAGGGGTGAGGCACTGACCCTAGGGCTAGGATAATGGATTACTGTTAGAGTCTCAGAGAGCTTCTTCTGTTCGCAACACCAAACGGGTCACTCTGTGACCCTGATTTTAATAGAAATGAGGATGGTGAAAGTCTCTCTGGCCAGCCCCCAGATCCCACCTTGTTTCCACTCTAGTTAATCCCCCCGTCCTGCTGTGCCCTTGTCTCCCACTCAGGTCAGGACCCCACCCAAGTGGCTCCTTGCCTCACTCTGGACAGCCGTCCCTCAGCTGGGCTCACCTCACAGGTCTGGCCAGCTCCTCCAGCCAGACCTCTGACTGCCCCCCCTCTGGCCAGGCCCCTTGCTCCCCCACCTCCAAACTCTGTCAGACCCTTTCTGATTTTCACCAAAATCAGCAGAATAGAAAAGCCTGTAAAATCAGTCTTCGCTGGTGTTCAGAGGGAGAAACAGACCAAGTTGGAGGGGAGGGGCAAGAGTCCAGCTGTTACAAGCTCAGCCAGGGAAGCAATGAAGTGTCTGACCCTCTATTTTACAAGCCCACAAGTTGGTGGCTCTTAGAAAATCTGTCCCATAGTTTCTACCAGGCAAATAATATATATATAATACAAGCATATACTATGCAGCCTAGACTAGATAAATATTATGCTTAAAAATGTATAACTATAACTAGAGCAAACCAGGTGGTTTAATGGAGCAAAACAGGAGGTCAATTTTCAGGTCTCTAGTTCTGGCCTTTTCTTCTAAACTAGCATGGGCTGTTACTGCTGCAGAGAGAGGAGAGGTTTGCCTAATGTTGCATTAGCAATCCCAGGATGCTTTGGGGAGTCTGCCTATGTACAACTTGTGAATCCTTGCTGAAGCTATGAAGTTCTTACTGTGAAATTGTCGGATCATTGAATACCTCAATGTGGCCGTGGAGTCAGCTATGGCCGGTCAGGGTTGCAGCATGTCCACCCTATACACAATTGTGGGCCCCTAGACATTTAATGGTCACTTATTCAGGTGTAAGCACCTTGGTACAGTAGGTTGACTGAAGCTTAGGGAACCAAGTTTGATAAAGTTTCTCTGCAGGGGGCTGGGAAAGTGGGGAGTGGAAAATCCCTAGCATCAGAGAAAAGAAACCCAGGTATTGATGTTGGCCTTTAAAAGCCAGAGGCTAGGTGGGTCAGAAAAGACACAGACACAAAGGATGCATGGGTAGAAGAGCGAAATGGGACTGACCGCAGAGGTCAGAATCAGAGAAACTGTGTGTGCAAGAGGAGAAACCTGGACTCCACAGAGGACTCGGCTCTAAGTTCAAACTATCCAGTGGGGTGAGGAAACTGAGGCAGGGAAATGCATACAGGTGTGCTTATTTTATCTACTTCTGTGTGTTTCTCATGCTAAGTAAAGAGTAGTGGTGTTTAGAATCCTGTACAAAATCAGTCTGTGCATCTGTTTGCTCTCACTGTCACTTGACTGCAAAGAGTTAAACTGTAAACTCAGAGCTACCACATGCTTGGAGTGCTGGGAGAGGGTGTGTCTAAGAGCTATTGGGGAGCCTCAAGGACCCAGCTCTAGTCTCAGCTCTAGTCTCCAGGCTGTGGGATCAGGGCCGGCTCCAGGCACCAGCTGAGCAAGCTGGTGCTTGGGGCGGCAGATTGTTGGAGGCGGCATTCTGCCCAATCCTAGGGCGGCATGGCCGCTTTTTTTGTTGTTGTTGTTCTTGTTCCGCTCGGGCCGCCCTGTAGGGGGCGGCGGCGCGGAGAACCAAAGCGCCCTGCAGGGCAGTCCTCTTCCTTCCCTCCCTGCCGACCGGAGCAGAGCCCTCACGGCAGGCGGCAGAAGGCGACGCAGCAGGAGGGGCCGCGTGGCAGTGCCCCTGCTGTAGCCCTGGCTGCCCCCTTCTATCTCTCTGCCGCCCGCTCCCTCTCCCTCCCCCTTCCCCAGCTGGTCCCCCTGCACCTGCGCTCCGGCTGCGCCGCAGGGTTTTTTTTTGCTTTGCCGTTCTGGCCGCCCCATTTTTTTTTTTTTTCCTTGGGGCAGCCAAAAAGCCAGAGCCGGCCCCGTGTGGGATCATAGTATCTCAGAAAGGGGTACTAGACAGAGAATCTATACAGAGAGTGCACTCAGAGAGAGAGACAGAGACAGACATCTGCTTAATCTTAAAACAGCTTAAAGGGCACACGAGACCAGTGAGGTAGGCCCTGAACACAACAGCCAAAAGGGAGCTCTACCAGGGTTGTATGTCTGACAAAGCCCAACCAGGCCAAACGAAGGACTAGCTCAGGATAGAGCTGCATCTAACTCTCCATGACACAAGGAACATTGCTGCAATATGGACAGCCCTTGAGGCAAGAAGTTAGTAAAATGGGGAGATTCCAGAGAGAAATTGCCTATATTAATATTTGCATGACAGAGTTTAACCAGGGTTTGGTTTAACACATCAGCTTTCACACAGAAGCATTTCAGAGTACTTTGAAATGAATTGAGTTAAATACATGCATTGCAGTAACCATCTAGGCCAGCGTTTCTCAAACTGGGGTGAGGGTATTCCAGGGGGGTCTGCTGGCCCCACTGTTCAACTCCTCTCCCTCCCTCCCTCAACTCCTCCTCCTCCCTCCTGCACACCGGGAACAGCTATTCAGCAGTGTGCAGGAGGTGCTGGGAAGGAGGGGGAGGAGCAAGGACAGGGCATGCTTGGGGGAGGGGTGGAAAGAAGCGGAGAAGAGGAGGGGCAGGGGGGAAGTGGGTGTGGAACTAGGGGCTGAGTGGGGGGTTTGGGGATCCATGAAAAATTGTAAATCAAAACAGGGGTCCTCGGGTTGCTAAAGTTTGAGAACCACTGATCTAGGCTAATATGAGAAAACATTATGGGACAGAGCCGGTCATCCTTCCTCAGGCAGAATCCCAATTAGAGTCAGGGATCAAGCCCTATGTGCACAAGGACAGTTTACACTCAACCTTGGACATTAGAACCTTTATTGAGAGAGAATAATTTAGTAAAGATATTGGGATGATCCACTTTCCAATACGGACATGTGAATTTTCTTCCCAGCCAGCTGGCAGGCAGGAAGAATCTCAGCTGAATGTGTCACCTGAAGGATAGTGCCTTTATCTAGCAATCCTGCAGTTCCTATAACATTCCACTGTTCTAACACTAACAGGTACCCACCTTAAAAATCTCACCATGTCTATGAAATAACTACAAAACTCTACCACAATGTTTATCATATTCTCTTACTCCCTGGGGTAAGAGTAGGAGAGTATAGGAAATACTGAGGTAACCTTATTTATTGGCAAGACGAGCAAGGTTGGTGGTGACTTAATATGTTATCAAGTCTCGTGGAAGTGTGGAATCGATGACTTCACCCTCAGACAAAAGGACCCGAATGTGACTAATTCAGATACTAAATATAATGGCTCTTTTCCAGTATTCTAATTGATCATGTAAGTTACACTATCTTTTAAATCCTAAATAACATTTAAGATATGGATTTTGCCCATTCCAGGCTCTCAGGGAAATGTGGGTCTAACAGTACAGATGTGTTTTCAAGTAAGGCAATTTACAGAAAAAGATACGATGTAGTAACAATATGGCTTCTGATTTTAGGTTTTAAATTGATAAAACACCCCCAACACAAAAAAACAAAAACAAAAATGAAGTCAGTGTTCATCCAATAGATGGCAGAAATTGTTATTTGTGGGCTTGTCTACACAGAGCAGTAATGCGAATTAAGGGTGTTGTGCATTAATTGGTCCGTGTAGACCCTGCTGATGTGCACAAGTTCTCTAGTGTGCTTTACCATTGTGCTATTTCAAACAGCACTCTATTAAAGTGCACTGGAGAACATTACACCTTAGTGTATACTACTGTAATCTTTGTAATGAGTAATTTATATAAATATACATTACTCATTAAAGTATATACAAAGAAAGCATTGATCCCCTTGTTTTTTTATATCTATATAACAACTCAAAAATTGCTACAAAAAACCCCAACTAACTAACTAAATAAATCAACCTTGAAAAACAGAAGCCTTAAGTATAAATAATGCTAAGTTTGTGATACAAATACCAAATTTCAAAATTAGAGTTAACACGCCTCTGGGAAAGGCTATTGTGCCTCTTAACAATATCCCATTTCCCCCACAAACAGATGGTTGAGGATGAAATGCCTCATCCATAACTTTGAGTTTCCTGGCTTATGCTAGGTATGTGTCACTGTGATGTTGCTTGAGTATAATATTCTGAAGAAGAGACATGTTTGTCAAGAATCTTGCTACAGATACAGGGAAAAAGAAAGGATCAAACATGGGAACGTAGGGATTAAAGTGCAAGTTTGCGGATGAGAAACCTAGTGGGCCCCTCCTTTCCTCCCACACAGACAAATTTCCCACTTTGTTCTTTGAGGGCTGTGCTCCTGACCTCGCAGCTCTTTTCTCTTTAACATGATCCTAGTCTAGAGAGGTACCGTTCATCACTGAAGCTTTCATCCATTCTTTCTTTTCAGCCCATGCCACCCACACGTCACACGGCAGCTCTTACCCACAGAAGTCATGTAGATCTAGTGAATTGTCTATAACGGAAAACACATGGGGCCTAATTGTCATTTACATTAAGGCTCCTTGGCACCACAAAGAGTGTAAAGGGGCCCGTTTTAAATGCCCTTTACACTGCCAGTGGTCTAATAGGGCATAGTGTAAATGACAGTCAGGCTCTCTACGCCTGGTCTGTATATCAGTGGATTTCTACAGCTACTATCACTGCGGTACCTAGAATTTCAGGGATGGCCAATTCATTTTGTCGAGCGTGCTGAAATACATTTTTAATTCTGGGCTGTGAGCAGGTCTTACAAAATTATAGCTATATTGCCCTCAATCCACAGCAGGTCTCTCTCCGCTTCAGTGGACAAGGGCCCTTATGTAGTAGCCACATTTTTAGTTAACAACACTACCAGTGCATTTAGCATCACTCAATGGGGAAAAAATTAAATTTCTAAGATTTTCTGCCTTATTTTTTTGGCCATTTGTGTAACAGAATTCATCACATGGTTCTACAGTTTATCACAATGTCATGTTTATTATAAATTTCATAACTGACAAGTTATGCAACTGCATATGCATTTTTTAAACAATTGCCCATCTATTGTTTTAGGATAATGGGGCCTTGAAGGCTCATTATTAGTTTTGAAGGTAACACAACTGAGGGGCAGTTTTACATCTTGCTTAGAGCTGTTGTTTCAGTCTAAAGCTACACTGGTTCATGTAACAAGTAAATTAGGTCTAGAAACCTTTTTTTCTTGCATTCTACAAAACAGCATGGCAAGCCAGATAAATACATCAAGCATGCTGGATCTGGCCCCTGAATTTGACATCCTTGATCTAGGTGTATAGATATTTCTGTGTTTAAGAGAGCATTTACTATTCCCTTCCCTTAAGGAAGACAGGATTAATCCCAAAAAGAAAAAACACTTCAGTTGATTACTGTAAAATATAACTTGCACAGAAGTGGCAGGATCAATCTTCAAATTAGGTGCGTCTGCTTGAGCTTTACCGATGTTTAACCATAAACACTCCAACTCATGAAAAAAAATTCTATTAAACTCACCTTTTTAATTCTAATACCATTATTATGGTATTATCTTGTACCCATAGAAATTAGAAAAAAAAAAAAATCTATGAATTGTTAGAATTCAGGCTTCATAGCGCCTCTCCTCCAATTGTGTCTCTTTCCATCTCACCTCTCTCTCTTCCCCTTTTCCATGCCCTTTTCAACGCCTGATGCTTTCCAAAACTATTTCACAGCTACTAGGGGAGGGTGGATGTTGGTTCTCAGCCATTATTATGTTGGTCATCTCCGTTTACTTCTTTGGTTTAATAATCTGGTGACCTCCTTTATCCAGCGTATTTAAAATTTAAAAAATACTGGCTCACAGCCTCAGCTGGAGTAAATCAGTCTAACTATTGGTTTTAATTGAGCTCATTTACAGCAGCTGAGGATTTCACCCACAGTATCTTAATAAACTTACTCAAAGCAATGATTATATACAAAAACCCGGGAATTAAAAACAAACTTTGTTTAAAAACCACAAGCTGGAGGCCTGAACCTTGAAGCGAATGGAAAGCCTCCCCTTGATTTAATGAGCTTTGGATCAGGCTTCGTAAGGATAACGTATTCGTTTTCTTGCTTAAAAGTGCTTGGGTTTTATGAATAATGTAGTAAGTATAGGGTCATTTAGCAACCTGACTCATTTCTGAAATGAAGCTTTTTGGTTTGGGGATATCTTCAAATCTACCTGCCTAATGTTTGTGAAGTATGTTTATTCTCTGTGTTAGCATGACCTTGAACTAACTGATTTCTGTCAGTATGCCTCCAGAGTACCATCATATTCTTTGTTACATGCCTGTTTATAATTTCCAGCTAAATATCCTTAATATTTAGTGGTGGTGGCTGGAAAAGACCTACTTTCCCTGTAGCACCGGGTTTACAGTGGAGGTGATTAGTTAGTCAGTGAAAAGTCCTACAGTTGGCGGGGGAGGGGAAAAAAAAAAAGATAGGACTTCTAGAAACGATTCACAGTCTGGGTGCATAGGGTTCATATGTGACCTTGTGGATCTCTGACATGTGACTGCTGCTGACCCAGCAGAAGAGTTCAAATTATATGAATGATGCCCAGATACTGCAGGGACAAGGGCCAACACAATACACATATCAGAATATGTGATAGGAGGATTCTAGTCATTTAATAAAAATACTCAGAAATGTCTGTTGTTATTCAGGATGAGCTTATCCCAAAATATCCTGTTAAACGTGCTGAAGAGACAGGTTCAAATGAAACATGACTCAGATGGAAATGTACTTCATAGAAATATGAAAATCATGAATTTTCCTTCCATCGTGTCAGACAGATTTTCCCTGGAAAGGAGCTTGCAAACTTCTCCAAAAGGAATGTTGTTGACATTAATCCACATTTAATGAAGCAGCTTGATGGTTATATAACTAATGTCAGTTTCATAAAGAGTCTAAATTCGTCTTCCTAAAGTACATAGTACTTATGTTTGAGAAGCTTGAAATGTTCTAGTCTGAGTCTGAACAGATAGTGCCAATGACAAGAGATAAATGTTTCAAACAACTCAGTTCTGCTATTTCAAGACCCTGCAAAAAAAATAAAATAAAATAAAATAAAAGAATGTGTAACAAGAAATTTAGTTTGTTGTTTTGCTTTACATTGTAAATCCAATTTACATTCAATCAGGGCCGGCTCCAGGCACCAGCTAAGAAAGCAGGTGCATGGGGCAGCCCATGGAAAGATCTTCAGTGGCAATTCGGCGGCAGGTCCCTCAGAGCGAAGGACCTGCCGCCGAATTGCTGCCGAAGGCTGAAGCGGTGCGGTGGAGATGTCGCCGAGGTGCTGCTGATCGCGGCTTTATCTTTTTTTTTTGCTTTGCCGCTTGGGGCAGCGAAAAAGCTGGAGCCGGCCCTGCATTCAATGGATTTACATAAATAATAGATTATCAAATATCTTGTAGCTAGACTAACAGGACTGGACAAGATAAGCATTTGACTGTAAGCAACTACTGCGATTGGCTAACTCAGTGTTTCTCAACCTTTTTGATACCAGGGACTGGCTTGCTGCCTTCCTAAACTGTGTGAGGGAGGTCTCAGGGATTGGTGCCGGTTCATGGACCAGTCATTGAAAAACACTGGGCTAAATCACCCCCCATCACAGTTAAGGTCAGAGCTAGCAAGGTACTTACTATAATAAATGTTTTTAGAAGAGAACAAAGGAAGCTATCAAAATAGAACTGCAACTTTTTTGCAAGCAAACAAGCTACAAACAATTATTAGCTGTCAAAGTGTTCCAAAATAGCACTTGGTATCTTCTCTCAATGGTTGGATTTTGAAAAGGAGTATAACTAATTCCAAAGAAGGGCCCCATCCGCTGCCCATGCTTGTGGGTGCTGCTACCCATCTCTGGTTGGCTAGGACATTGGTGGATGAAGAACTGGCCTTGGTTATACATGACTTCACATCTCCCATATGGACTACAGCAATACAATATACCTGAGAATTAAGCTAGGCTTTAGTAAACTCCATCTAATAAAGAACAGAGCAACTCATTTTAGCAACATGGGATAGCATGAGCACATCATTAAGAGCTCAATCTGTTGAGTTTAGCAGAAAGAAGATGGACAGGTGACTTGTTTATGGTGTATAAGTACCTTCATGGGGAGAAAATACTGAGTAGTGGAGAAGAGGAGGAAAAAAGGGAGCCTCTTCATCCGCTAATGCTCGACCACAGGAAGCAGCCATTTTGTTTGGTTGCTTCTGCTGTTGGAGTGGAAGGCCTTCTTGAGATATGGTTAAAATAGGGTTCTGTGTTCTTTAAAATTTTGAACTAGAGTTCTAGTTTTGTACCCTAATAAAGTCACTTCACAGTTACAATTAAGAAGATCTTTAAAAATGCTGCTTGAAAGAATAGGATTATTAAAACTATTTCTTGGTAGGAGACTTGATTGAGAAGTCTCATTTGGTCTCAGTAGGAATATGCAACACGGGGTAAAATACTAATTTGCACAATGATATTAATCCCGTAGGTGTATCTCTCTCACTGTGTAAGTACACAAATTTGCTGTAGTGCAAAACAATGCTTCTCCCAAAAATATGTTTCAGAGCAGCTTCCAGGCAGCTCCTGGGAAAGTACTCTGCATATGAATTGCTATTGTTTCTTGCTCAGAGGGTCTGATAAATCCTTCTTGTGAAGCAGTGATTTAGGCTGTTATTTCTACACTCCTCTTATTCAGACATGGCAGAGTGATGGGTGGGGGATAGGAACTCTATACATTCGTAGTTAGGAAATGAAATTTATTTAGACAAGTGCTCTGTCAGTCAAAGGAACAAGTTGCCACTTGGATGCATCAGACTGATTTTTGTTAAGATCTTAGTGGATGTAAAAATAATTTGCAATTGTTTTGAATATGGTGTTTTGTTTAGGATGAGAACTGCATCAAACTGTTTTTAAAGGGATGTTGAAAAATTGGAGAGGGTGCAGAAGAGTGCCACAAAAATGATTCAAGGACTGGAGAAGATGCCTTATAGTGAATCTTAAAGCTAAAAATGATTAAACTCATAAAAAAGCAGACTGAGTGGTGATTTGATGAAAGTACCTTCTTGGGCAGAAAATACCAGGTGCGAAAATCCATTTCCCTCTTCCCTCCATGCCAGTGTCTCCCACTCCTCCCTTTCCACGGGCTCTATGTTTGCCCCCATCTCCCCACCATTTTCATTTCTTTCTGTCTGGGAGACACTGTCAACACTTTACACTGTATTCGGAGGCTAGGTAGAGCTGAGTTGGAGTATGGTGGCTGAGTGGTTAATGTGCTCAACTACAAATCTGAAGAGTGTGGGTTTGAGTCTGGCTCAATCTCACACTGAAAGGGCACCTCTAGTTCACCTAGCAGCAAAATGGATATCTGATCTATAGGGTTAAAGCAGTTGGATGTGATGCTGACCACAGCACTTCCCTGTGTACCCTTGGCTATGAAACTGATGTGTCTTAATGATGTCAACCGGATGGGAATTTATCTTCATTTAAGGAAAATAAATTATTGGGCATCAGCATGTTGACAGTATCCATTTAATCTTACTTCCATTTATATGATTTTTTTCAAATTAAATATCCACCTCTCATCTTCCATAGTGTTCATTTTAAAATTCCAAGGAGACTATTTGTACTACAGCCCTCCTCCTGCAAGTATGCCTGTCTCTGGACTTTCTACTGGAAGGAGAGATAGTAAAAACAACAAATCAAACTGCTGAGAGTGAATCTTTTCAGAGTGGGTGGGAAGCATATTTCCTTGGTATTTTCTAATATGCTCCTACGTACGTGGCTATTCTTGGCAATTTAAACAAAAAAAACCCAAAACCAGCCAGTCATCACAGTGAAAAATGCTGAAATCATCCCTAATTAAACTCCTACTACAAGTTCATAAATCTGAGGATATTGAATTGCTGTACATTAACAGATGTTGATCATTTTTATTACTTACTCCCTAGGAGTAAAATAATGCTCTTGACATCAACCGTACCAGGTTAAAAACATTCTACAGAAACCAAGTTATAGAATCTGAAGTAAGAGACTAATGATTACCTTAAACTTAAGACACATGATATCTATAGGATTACATTCTGATTAATTATCCCCAGAATACCCTGCCTCTAAGGCCACTCACAGCATGCCCGCAGAGGGAGTGCTCAAAAACAAACCCCAGAAGAGGCCTAGGGATGCCTGCCCATCCTTCCCCACTTCCACACAGGGGAAAGACACTATCCAGGAGCCGCTACACTATGGAAGATGGACAGGCAAAGAATTTGCCCCAGTGGCAAGATGTTAGTGGGGTGGTGAGGCAAATGGGATGGGCAAATGGGGGGAGGGATAGCTCAGTGGTTTGAGCATTGGCCTGCTAAACCCAGGGTTGTGAGTTCAATCCTTGAGGGGGCCACTTGGGGATCTGGGGCAAAATCAGTACTTGGTCCTGCTAGTGAAGGCAGGGGGCTGGACTCAATGACCTTTCAAGGTCCCTTCCAGTTCTAAGAGATGGGATGGGATAAAAAAAAAACAGTCAGACAAAAGGGACTAGCTTTTCCTCTCATTTACACATCTAAGCTCAGAGGCAAATGAAAATTAGTCTTTTTGGCCACACAGTTCAGAAGAACCTGCAATTGCACAAGGAAATCAAAGGCAATAGAGTGGGCACAAATTTAACCATTTTCTTCCATCTTTTCCATCAGAAGGGATGTCACTAACAATTACAGCTGAATTCCTTAAACTAGTGGTAGGGAATACTGCTAGAACCAGTAATAGCTCACCTACCAGTCAAAAACTAGAAGAAACCTTTTAAACTATACCTCTACATGCCCTGAAGAACACAGACTTACCTGTATGTATAAAGGAGTCGGCCTTTTTATTACATGCAGTAGAATGAATCAGGGCCCCCATACACCAATGTACTAAAGGATAGAGGGTGCAGGGAGCTCCTTTCCTGCCTCCCCAGCACACGCACAGGGGCGATCATGGGCACATGGCTGTCAGAGTTCCAGGAGCATTGGAGAGGCCAGGCAGAGCTGAGAGCTGCACTTGAGACCCCAGCGTGGGAGTGCTGGCTGGAGAGAGGCCATGGTCCTGGTCCTGCTTCTCCTCAATACTGCCTAGCAGCTACAGTGTGACAGTAAGGTGAGCACGGGCTATACCTGTGGAACAGATGTAGCAACTGCTATGTAAGTGCTTTACTCCTCCAGTACCCCTGAGGCATTATACCTGCTACTGCTCAGGCGGAAGGCATCCAGAGGCTTTTGCTCAGGTGATGTACCTCCACCCCCTCTCTGAATGTGACTCTGGTTTGCAGAGCCATAATACAACCCAACAATCACATTTATACCAGTTTCTTTTGAACTGCAGCAACTCCGAAATCAGTGGCCAGAGTTACAGAATCCCCTGTCAAATTTTATCTTGACTGAATTAGTCACTTGAATTTATCCGAGTAAGTCATATGTGGCCTTCTGAAGCTTTTTTTGGGGGGTGGGGGAGAGGGGCTAATTCATATCCTTGGTGTGCCTCTTCTGAAGGCAATGGAATTTCCTCCAGGAATTAATTGGGCCCCAATATATTTCCTTAAAAAAAAAAAAAAAAAAAAGATAGTGCAAAGCTAAAAAACAATTATTCAAAAACTAAACAAGCCATATTCCAAATATGGTTAGTGAACAGCCGTATGACTGCCCATGGACTCTTTTGGGTCAAAGCTAGCTACGTCTTCAAAAGACCTAAGCTGTTCTGTTTTTAAACCACCCACAAAATAGAGAATTATGATATTTCTATAGTTTTTTTTTTTTTAAAGTCTTGTCCCTGGTGAAAAGATCTGCTTCCTAATCAGATAATTCAGAGACATTCTCTCTCATTGAAACCAGTGAGACTATGCAAATGAATAATGCAAGCCAGAGGAGACCATCTAAGGATCCACTACAAGTACATTTACTTAACTGTAGGTGACTTTCATGGTAGAATACCATAGCACATTACTACTAGACTTCTGAGTATTGATCCAATAGCCTCAAAATATTACAACCCATTGCTAGGCTGAATCCTCAGTAATATAAAATGAGTCAGCAGCATGATTAAACTATGTTATTTTAAATCAGAATTAGGACACTTCCCTCCCCAGCAATATGACCATTAGAATGGCAAAGTTAAACTGTTATATACACTGAAGAATGTCTGAGAAACAAAGTCTGTTACATAACTTTTTTCAAACTTAGGAATTCACTGTCAATCTAAAAAGAGAGCTTAAACAAAGGAATTCATGCTTAGAAGTGCTGTAGGTGAACTGTATCATCTCTCTGTCAAGAGAGGATAATTAAGGAAGCAGTGAAGGATAAACTATGAAAAACTTACTGGAATGCCTGTTAAAAGAGGCTGTCAAAAGTTGGTGTGTCTTGGATTATGTTCACTCAAGGGCTGTCAAGGGCAAGAACTTTAATGGAATAAAAGCATGGGGTGGGGGGGACAGAACTTTTGAGCCTTTGAGAGAAAAAAAAAAGAGCATATAGATTGCTACTAGCAATGGACAAGCCTCAGAAGGTTTTGATGATCACTCAAAAGTTCAGATGTTTCTTTACAATTTATCTTATCCAGTCTTTGGGGGCTTCAAGATTTGGCTGAAAAAAACTCATTTCTACTTCTACTCTTCATAGTTGATTGTCTTTTTATATTTTACACACATCCACCGACCCACCCACACCCACGCATGCGTAAATGAGGTAGGCTAAAATATATGGTAGTGGCCTGGCTGGCTGGAATCAGGACTGCATAAGTCGGTCACAGGGCACAGCTCAAGAAGATTCTCATTAAGCTCAAATGTTTTGGCTTTGTGCTTTTGGATATAGAATATTTGGGTCCTCTCTCCACTGTTGTGGAGTTCAAAAGTGACCATGATGTGAAGCATAGTCATGTTCTGATGTCCCAGACTGCACAGATGTGTTAGCAGGTGAGAGAAGTGTCACACGACTAGTAGTTCCTCTGGGTAACCTGTGTTCACTGCTTCTGAATTAAAAGCAAGCATCCAATTTTTAAAGTCTTCACTTAAACTGTACAGCAGGAAAAAGGTGTGTGTAATCAAAATCTTTTTTTGGACATTTAGTTTCAAGACCCATGGTTTTCCTCCAAGGTAAAATTTCTACAAAATGGTTAAATATGCCTTAAGAATTTAAATGAGTTTATTTTCTACTCAGAGTCATTGGCTCACATGCTTTGAATATCATTACTAAAGAGCAATCCTAACAGGCTTACATTTGGAGAGCTGAAAGCCTGTCATCTTAACTACATTTTCATATCAAAGTACCAAAATGAAGAACGTACTGAAGTCTCCTAGATGGTTGACTACATTCTTCCATTTTGCATCGTTAAACACTGTTAGAATGCAACCTAATACAGAGTCTCTCTCTAGTGCTCACAAAATACCAGACGTGTCAATGAACAAGATTTGATTGTTCCTCTTTAACAAGCTACAATAATGATTATCAGGACAAGTTGTGTCATCTTGGAGTTTTGTCTTCTGCTACATGCAGATAGAAAAAAAACCCAGTCACTTACTCCCTAAGCCTGCGGCTATGCTAGTCTTTTCTCACTAACATTTTCCACTGTTGCTGCCACCAATTCACCCCAGAGGCTAAAGTAGACAAGGTGGCGTCTATCAGCCTTTATGAATACTGTGTCACCTAACTGTAACGCTTCCTCAGGGTGCCAAGGACTGAGGCTATGGCTACACTACGAGGCTTTTAGCCAGGACTGGCTCTATGCACCAGCAAACCAAGCCCGTGCTTGGGGCGGCACAATTGCAGGGGAGGTTTTTTGCTTGGGGCGGCAAAAAACCTAGAGCCGGCCCTGCTTTTAGAGACACGGCTGTGACGCTACAGCTGACACACTAAAAGGCACACTGAGTAGCTGCTGTTTGTCGGCAGGAGAGAGCTCTCCCGCCGACACAAAACTTACACCCCTCCACGAGTGGCAGCAGCTTTGTTGGCACGGAGTGCGTGTGTGTTTTTTAACTACAAAAGTTTTGCCGAAGTGCCAGTATAGACAGAGTCTGAGAGCCGCCACCATACTTGTGCTTAATTGGGTGTCAGCTCCTTGACACCAGCAGTCTGTTACCCACCCACCCAATCTCCTCATGGCAATGCTAGCCCTCACTATGTTTTGCAGGTTAACAATAGGTGTACCTCAAGCCCCTCTGAAGAGTTCCTTTGTGGTATCCAGCCAACGTCACTGGCTAACAGAAATTCACTGTTTGTCCCCAGAATCAGGATGACCCACCCGAGGGTTTATTCCCTGGTGTGCTGACTTCATATCCTCATGACTACTTCCTATGCAAACAGAGCTTCCGCTGTGTTGGTTTACAATGTTCAATTTACATGTGAACCGGAGCACACAGGTGAATAGCCTGTCTGGCAGAAACCTGTTGTCAACAATGCCTTGATTCAGGCTCTCTCTCTCTCTCTCTCTCTCTCTCGCACACACACTTTCTTACATAGTATTTGTACACATATTTCACAACAATATTAATGACCAGTGTGATCATTTAAGGCAGGGATTGGCAACCTTTGACACGCGGCCCACCGGGGCAATTTGTTTACCTGCCATGTCTGCAGGTTCGGCTGATCGCGGCTTCCACTGGCCAATGGGGGCTGCAGGAAGCAGCGTGGGCTGAGGGATGTGCTGGCCGCCGCTTCCCGCTGCCCCCATTGGCCTGGAATGGCGAACAGTGGCCAGTGGGACCCGCGATCGGCCGAACCTGCGGACGCGGCAGGTAAACAAACCGGCCTGGCCCGCCAGGGTGCTTACCCTGGCAGGCCTTGTGCCAAAGGTTGCCGATCCCTGATTTAAGGTCTTGCAGGATGTTTTTTATGGATAAATACTATGAAAGCAGGGTGCTAGGTATAAACAGTTTGTCAGGCCTGTCAGAAGTTAAAAGACCAGTGAACGCTTTGGGGCTCTTAGGATAACACTAACCCAGCTGAAAACTGGGTTAAACTGCCACTGAATCACTGGCAACAACTATGGAAAAGTGGGGTGTGGGGAGAATATAGTGTAGATGTGGCCACAGGGACATCTCCAAACTTCTGTAATTCATGCCCCCTTCATTGTCATAGCAGCTAAAATTTCTCATTTCTCAAATCTACCAGATATGGATAGAAAGGAAAAAATAGGAGGGGGAGAACAGAAGTTATAGTGAGGCAAGGAATTAGTGTGGAGAGAGATGCAGAGGGAGAGCTAAAATATTCCAAAAAATGTTTCTATAAACTTCAGATTCTTCAATCTGTAAACCCCACCCCAGCCACTGTAAGACCTACTCTGATTGGTATTAAAAAGTTTGCCAACAGTTACGACATAGTGGTGCCCAAGAAGCCAATTTCCCCTTATGGTTAAAAGAGGAAGTTTGTGGCATCATGGATACTAATCTGTTGTAACTGTTGGTGAATTTTTATTTTTTTCATGGCCACTATTGTCTCAATCTAGGAACCTTTATGACCCCTATCACCACAGTATCTGAGTACCTCGTAAATATTTAATCAATAATCTTTGAGTCGGCTTTGTTTCTAGTCTGCAAACAGGCATGTGTAAGATAGGTCAACATATGTATACACACGTTACAAGCTGAGTTATGCTAGCCCTTCACTTTCCGTGCCTGCTGAGTTGTGACCAAAGAAATCCCTCAGAGAGAATTCCATCAAAGTTAAGCAGCTGTGGTAGTTCTAAGATGGGAGTTATACATACACGATTGAGAGCATCAGAGAATGTAATTAATTCTCCCCATTAAAACATCCCTGTCCTTGTGTGCCAATTTGCAATGTATCAACTGGAGACATAAAATTGAATACAACTTCAAATACTGGGGCTCTTCTCCTAACTACTTTATGCCTATTATCAGCTTCTCAGCAATTCAAGCACCATTCTGAAATAAATTGAAACAAGGTCTCTTAGCAATTAACTGGGGGAAGAGGGGGAAGGGCAGAAATGTGGATGTGTTGGTAAGAGCTTTGATGCAGATTGCAACTCAATCATCCTTAGGTGCTTTTTCTGAAAGCCAAACACACAGTTTACAAGAGACAGAACATTTCTTTTTGATTGCTCTGGGCTTGGTCTCAGGTTACTAGTGTTTTCTCAGGGATTCACTGCACATGACTAGAGACTACAGATCAAATTCACAGCCTGATTAAAAAAATAAATCAGTGGAGATGTGCTCATGTATACCAGGAGGTGAATTTGTTCTGATCTTTTGGAGAGTGGGTTTTTTTTTTTGGGGGGGGGGGGGAGGAGTGGGAGGTTAAAAGGAAGAAAGGTTTAAACTGGGTCAAATAATGCAGAAGCAATATTGAGTTCTCATTTTAAAGATTGAACCTCATCACTAGAATGAAGCGAGAAAAAAAAAAAGAAGATTATTCTGCAAGAACAAAAGGTACAGTTCAGGCACTGGAACTTGCCTACAAATGCCATTTGTTCATATATGGTCTGGAACACACACACAGACACACGCCTCTAGAATGCCACTTGTCAATTATCTTTCCCAATTCTAGGCCCCTTGTGACTTCAGGTTTCAGAGGAGTAAATCTGAACCAGCCCTATAAAGAAGTTTGGATGGAAACCAGGGCTTATCCAAATTTAGCCATTTGGAATTGGATTTCCTTTTGGGATAACACTAAAGAATTCTGCCACTACATATGACCTATATCGTTTCAATATCTTTAGTTTATCAATGCATTATAAGATCACTTTGCGCTCTTAATGAAATTTATATGGAGCAGAACATTGCTTTTTACTGATTCATCTGCTTTATTGTATTAGATCTTTCCACACCATAATAGGAAGGTTTATCACAGGGGTAGGCAACCTATGGCACACGTGCCAAAGGTGGCACACAAGCTGATTTTCAGTGGCACTCAAACTGCTCGGGTCCTGTCCACTGGTCCAGGGGGCTCTGCATTTTAATTTAATTTTAAATGAAGCTTCTTAAACATTTTTAAAACCTTATTTACTTTACGTACAACAGTAGTTTAGTTATATATTTTAGACTTATAGAAAGAGACCTTCTAAAAACATTAAAATGTATTACTGGCATGCGAAACCTTAAATTAGAGTGAATAAATGAAGACTCGGCACACCACTTCTGAAAGGTTGCCGACCCCTGGTTTATCATATGAAATGTATATCAGAAAATTAATTTGATCTGAAATGGAGATAAACTATATAATAGCTAATCAGTTAGCATATCTTCTGTAAACAGACTTGAGGGTTTCACAACATCTTGCATAGAGCAATAGACAATAGGACTGAAGAGACCATGGGATGTCCTGCTGCACTGAGTTAGATAAACACTAACAGAAAAATCTAACCCTAATGTATCCATGAGAACTTAATGACTGTGCCTCTACCACTTCCATAGATACATCATTTCATCGCTAATTGCAAGAGGAAAGGAGAGGATAAGAGCGAGGACTAGCCACGCATAACAGATGCTAGTCATGTTACTTAATGCTCTACTAGAAGGTACTCAGATACTATGGTAATGATGGAAATATAAGAACGTATGAAGAATAGAATTACCATTCTGAAGTGTTTCCTAGCCCAAAGTATTTTCTTTTTAATTTCAAATCAGTTCCTGCTCTGATGGTAAATCACATATCCTGCTATATTGTCACCTCTCAAGTATTTCTAGCAATTTGTAATATCAATCATTTCTTTTCTCTTCTTTTCACCCATGCTTTCTTATATGAGAAACCCAATCAGTCTCATACTGAAGTCAATAGCAAAACTCCACTTTGATAAAAAATGGAAACAGGGCTGACTTATCAGGTTCCCTTAACTCCTCCTTAGAAGTTAAATCTTCTAATTCTTTTAGTGCTTGTCATTCTTGCGCTATTTCTTTTTAGATTTAAGGCTTTTGATTTTTAAATGAGACATCCAGATTACATGCAGTACCTGAAGTGTGGTCATATACTGGCAAATTATCAACAAGCAAGTCTTCTGTATCATCTCACACCAAGACACCTCATTTTATTCACATGATCTGATTTTACTTCATAGGGAAAAAGTGAAAAAAAGTTCATAGTGAATGGTATAGTGATTTACAAAAGCCAGCAACTTCTATATAAACTCTTAGTCCCACGCTTTCACTGGTTTTAGCTGTGCTAGTGCTCTTTTCAAGAGATCATCTTCCTTTAACCTAGCGATTGTTTTCCAGTTAGTCACAAAGGGATATACAGTGGCCACCCAGTGATATTTGTTGCTTGTGTTGACCTTTTAACCCTGACAACCACCACTCACTTACAAAGAGAGTGAAAACAGGACTGTTACTTTACTGAGCAGAAAGCAAACATACATAGTATGAACCTTCCTCACTACGTCACTATTTTACCAAAATGCTCTGGAAATTACATTAGTTTCTCAGATGTTATATCCTCATTCCAAAGAGCATACCTGAAAGAAACTATGGCTTTGGCTTTAGTGGACAAATGACAAAAGTATTGAACAACTGCTTCAAGCAAATATTTTCTAAATAGGAAGTGACTGAGTGAAACTGTAAAAAATATTGGGCCATATTTTCTACTGGTGTAAATGAACATGATGACTCCCATCTTCACCAGTTGAGGATTTGGGCCATCATGGGGTCTGCTTCCACTAGTATTTCTGATATAGGTTTAGTTTTAAATGGACTTTACAAAACCTGATCAAACTTATACAGGATATCTGAAGCAACACTGATATTGCATTTGATGACAAAGATCCATTGCATTACTAGAAGTTAACAAATAATTTCCAGGATTCTAGGAAATATATCGCATACCTATTTCTGTGATAAAAACTTGAATATTTTTAATTTGATTTATTTTTTAAGTCAGCAGTAATGGATGTGACCCTTTATAAGCACCACCCTTAAAATATTTCAAAACCATTAAAAAAAGATTGCTAGGGTAAAAGTCAATCTATAACTATTGTAGCAGTCATCGAATTGCAGAGATTAGGTCTCTCTCTCACACACACACCTCTCCATTTAATTGTACAAGTGTTCCAGCAAAGAGTCTAAGAAATTTGTCCATTACCCTTGTGAGCAGTGGATTAGAAATGCCATTGCTAACTCTTGCCCTATGGCTCTGCCCTCCTTTGTTATACCACAGAATGTTTTACAAAAATCTTACACTGTACTGAGCTGCCTAATTCCCATTTAGATTTCTTTTTCAGCAAGAAGATCAAGAGAAGAAGCTACATCCAAGGAGCCAGGAAAAGCATATTCAAGTCCCTCTGTGGGGAAGCCATCCTCAAGGAGCCCAGCGGAACTGAGAGCATGTACAATCACATTTTGAACGTTTGCACAGAATACTGTGAGCAAGGTCTCATTTTGGCAACTCATGTGGGCAAAACTAGGAGGAGTATCACAATTTTTTGCCTCCAATCTCATGCTTGGGTGGAGCAGTGCATGTTGGTATTTGTAATCTCTGCAGGCTACACCCCCTAGAAGCAGGCGTAAAGCTGTCCTGCAGAGGCTCAGGAGTATGAATACCAGGGTCTCCGGAGCATGTGAAGAAGCAGGGCACAAACCCCAAATTGGCTAGGAGTTCCATACTTAGATTTCACCAACCAATCATGAAGTGTAAACTCCTCGGGCGCTAGAACAGCCTTAAAATGGAGTCCCAGACAGTCCCCTTGGATACTCCGATCCATCTTGCCATACAGGTAAGCCTAGCTTTGGGATAGAGTCCCTTACACCACGAATCACAGCACTATTCAGGTTATTCCCAGTCACTCACCTCAGGTCTACTGTACTTTAGATCGCACACCAAAGACAACGCTTGTAGCCAATCCTTTTATAAGCTATCCAAAGATTTATTAAATAGGAAAAGAAAAGGACTGTTATTTACAAGGTTAAAGCAGGTACACATATACACACAAACAAATGAGTTACAGAGTTAAGTTCAAAAGGTAATAGAAGCTTCTAGAATAAGCAAGCTCTATATCTCCCTTAGGGCTAACCTAGGCTAAACAATGCAGGATCCCTTGTTTATGCCTAGAAAACCTTGCCCTTGAGAGTCCAAGAAGCAGAGAAATAGTTTCTTGTTAGAGGTTTTCCTCCCATTTCCTCCCATTCCCTGAGCTGCCGGTTCAGCTGATAAGAGGAGTTCACTTGCATATCTCCTCTTCATGACAGGAGGCAGAGCAATCAAAGTCTTTTGTCCTCTGATGTTCACAAGCCAATAGAACCTCAGAGTTACTAACACCAGAGCTATGAATTGACCAGTCAACCACACCCCTCATTTGGAACCGGAAGTATGCAATCAGGCAGCAGCAGAGACAAAAAATAAACACACAGTATTGCGTTAACACAAACTACTAAAAAAATAAAGGGAAAGTTTAAAAAAGATTTGACAAGATAAGGAGACAATTTAAATAAAACAAGCACAGAAACAAAGATGGCTAAAAGCAGCATTTTTCTTCTGCATAGTAAAGTTTCAAAGCTGTATTAAGTCAATATTCAGTTGTAAACTTTTGAAAGAACAACCATAACATTTTGTTCAGAGTTACGAACAACCTCCATTCCTGAGGTGTTTGTAACTGAGGTTCTATTGTAGTTCTTCTGGTGTTGATGGGCCTTCTTTGCTGGATAGGAGATCGCACCTCCTGTTGAAGACTAGTATTTCACACATTAATGCTTCTCTCCTGTCTGATGATTTACAGTTACAGAGCAAACACTTAAATATTACCTTTTAGCATAGGATACAGATATTATAAGTAAGATTAATGCATGCAGCAATTTACAAGCATTCCATAAAGTCTAAACTCTAAGCACATTTTTATAAAACTAATACCGATTTTAACAATACTAACACATGGGTGAGCCATGATGGTTCCAGCTATGTATTGGTCAGCTTTCAGTTGACACCTACAGGCCTTGGCATGAGCTAGTATCACAGGGGTGTTTTATTTGCAAAGAGTTGCCTTCTCTATCCCCATATCTACTCTAGCGACACCATCATAGGACCCAACCACACCATCAGGGGCTCATTCACTTGCACATCTACTAATGTGATACATGCCATCATGTGCCAGGAATGCCTCTCTGCCATGTACATTGGCCAAAGCGGACAGTCCCTATGTAAAAGGATAAATGGACACAAATCAAACATCAGGAATGGTAACATACAAAAGCTTGGACACTCTCGCTGGACACTCAATAACAGATTTAGAAGTAGCCATCCTTCAACAACAAAAAACTTCAAAAACAGATTTCAAAGAGAAACTGACGAGCTACAGTTCATTTGCAAACTTAACAGCATCAATTTGGGCTTGAATAGGGACTGGGAGCGGCTGGCTCACTACAAAAGCAATTTTCCCTCTCTTGGTATTGACACTTCCTCATCAATTATTGCGAGTGGACACATCCACCCTGACTGAATTGACCTTCATCATTGGTTCTCCACTTGTAAGGTAACTCCTGTCTCTTCATGTGCCAATATATATTTATGCCTGTATCTGTATTTTTCACTCCATACATCTGAAGAAGTGGGGTTTTTACCCACAAAAGCTTACACCCAAATAAATATGTTGGTCTTTAAGGTGCCACCAGACTCCTCGCAGTTTAAGACCCTGATTCTACAAGTGCTTACATATGTCCATTATTTGACTCATGTCAATAGTTCTTTACCCCAGTGGAGTGATCCAAATGAGTAAATTTACACACATGCATAAGTATATGCAGGATTGCGGATTGCATGTGGTGCATTAGTTCTTGTCAAGTTGCTAGCGAGGACCTAGGCTGAGGAAAGTTTAGACTCTGCTTCTTTCCAGTCTATGAAAGAATTCATACTGTGGTCTTCTCTGTCAATCCTACAGCAGTGTTTTTAGATTTTCAAATGTATCATACAATGTCCTCTAAAGTTGGAAACAAAGCAAAAGCAATTGTGAGAGGGACAAATTCATTGCTAAAAAAAAAGTGTGTGTGTGGGTGGGGGGTAGAAATCAAGTCAAATAAAAGAGACAAAGGAAATCTAAATACAGAGGTGGGTGAAGAGGAGTTCCATCTGGGAGGCTGACCACTGAAGTGATTTAAATCACTATTAAAATGCCAGGCAATCAATCACACTATATAAAATTCATGAGGGTAGTAATTCCTCCTTAAGTCATCATGCAACAATGCAATTCATTATACAGTTTCAATGCCTTCACCAAATATAATTTCACCCAATCCACCTTTTGGATCTGAAACTTATTATTCAGTGCTTGAATTAGACAAACTGCGAAATGTTTTCCACAAATATGTATTCACATGTAAAGAAGAAACCTTTGTTTCCTTCTGTGTTTTCAAGACTAGAAAGCGTTATACAAGACCTACATATTATTCTTGCAAGGAACTGCTTGAAAAAAAGCTACAAATCAACACTTATTTTCAAAAGTCTTTCAACAAATAATTTTGAATGAGTACATCCAAGAAAATTGCAACATGTCCATGGACAATTCATGAACAGCAAGGGGGAATATTTGTCACATAAATTATTTCTTATTGATTATTTGCCCAGCTTTATTTAATGCATGCACTTCTGGGATTGGTCTTTGATTGTCATCTTTGGTAAGCAAGCTCTTTGTACACAAAAACATTGTCCCTTTTCTAAGTATAACCATCTGAACGCCTTTAATCCTGAGGCAGTCACTAGATGAGAAATCCTAATTTGGTAATACCAAGTATGAGCAAACATTCTGGTGTTATACTGTAGTTTGCAAAAGTTGTGGGTCTCATATTAATAGTAATTTCAGTTCACGTGCTAATCCTGCTGTTGCTCTACACTTTCATTTTGGCAATGGAAATCAAAATCAATTTTTCCATTAAGAACCGCTTATCTAGAAAAATTCTGGCTACTGGGGAACTGAGATCCCCTTATTTTAATTGTACTTTAATGTTGGTCTTTAGTACCCACAAGAATGATAAAGCATCTGTCCCAAAACACTTAAAACTAGAATGTATATTAGATACCCAAACTCTTGAGCACTGTGGTATTAGCCAGGGGGCCCCCGGCTAAATTTCAAGTTGAGTGATTTAAAACTTCTGGGAGGAATTTAGGCAGAACATAAAAGGGTGCCTTATTTTTCTTCACCTCCTGTGATGATCTGTTTTGTAGTAGTGTTGGGTGCTGTGAAACAGCTACTATTTTCCAACAACAGTGTGTCAATTGGGCGTGTTTCAGCTCATGTGTACACTCAGGCTAACACCCAAACTGTTGAGAACAGTGACATAGAATCCTCAATGATCAGAATTATCAGGACATTAGGGTTCTGGATCTTCCAAAAAGATGGAGCCTTCAACAGCCCAAAACTCACTTACACTATGCCAAGGCATTGACTCCAAAGGGAGATGCCACTACTGAATAACTGACACCACTTCCTGCTGCATTATTGGGATGAATTCCTCTCTTCACTAAAATCAATGGCAAAACATCCATCATCATCAGTGGGGCCAGTATTTCACCCTTGGCATTTCTTGATGGTATGTCATTTGAGTACTGACCCTGATTAAACTTATGATCTCTGACCATTGTAGCCTGACCGTAGAGTGGTTCACTGAGGTACTAAATTATGTATGATATACTACACAGTCAATATCACACAGGAACTTTCATTTGTGTCCCAAGTGTGACAAGCAGAAAGTGTTCCCTTAGGTCCCTCAGATGGTTGCAGTTGTCATAGTTCATACATAGAAAATACCAGGGCCAGTGTGGCAAATATAAATATCTCTTCATATCAGAATAGGCCAAAATGTCTCCCCGTTTTTCTCCTGCTCTTATAAGAAATCAACAGACAGGGGATAGTGGTTTCTTACAGAGGCTTGTCACTTTTTCAAAGTGTAACTTTACATGCCTGTAACTAAGTAGGACTTGATTTGTTTTTTAATCTAGTCTAATGGATTATTTATAAAGTATTACAGAAGTAACACCAGTCACTCATTTGCTGGCACAGATTACTTAACAGTGTCTCTTATTCTACAGTGAGTTCTCTCAACATAGCCCCAGTAACCCCTAGACTTACTACTCATTATATCCTGTCAATACAAATCATACCAATGCAGTCTTCACCTTCTTGTGGCACAGTGTGGGGGACCGGTGCAGGACGAAGCCAAAACAAGCTCCTGCAGTTTAGACCAATTTTACACAAACAGGCTGATGTGATGCAGAAAATCCATGTTGTGAACTCACACACACATAAGTAATATACAATATGTACAGTATGACTAGTACTCTAAGGTAATAATGTATAGGCAAAAGGCCCTCAGTTAAGGCTCTCCTGAGCCTTCCATTGCATGGTGGCTCAGACACTAAGGTCTAGTCCCACCATCCCTTTCCCTCTCCTAAGGCAGGATCCAGGGGCATTCCCCCGTCCTTTCTTAACAGGATCCTCTCAATACTCCTGCGAGGTAGGGCAGCACTAATATCCCCATTTTACAGATAGGGAACTGAGACACAGAGACTAAGTAATTTGCACAAGGTCACACAGGAAGTCTGTAGCAGATCGGCGAATTGAACATGAATTTCCCAAGTCCCAGGCTAGTGCTCTAACCACTTGATCATCCTTCCTCTCTTCAACCTGGCCATGACTCCATTGTTTTCAGCTTTGATGGATTACCACCATCTGCGGCCAAAATGGCTTCTTTATTCCTGGTGTCGCTAACATTGCACTAAAGTGAAGAAAGCACAAGCCCTATGGTGGCCTTCCTAGTCTGCAGAAATGCCTGTAACATTATAACCACAAGCAAAAAAAAAAATCTTCAAATTGCTACATTTGTTTCACTCAAATGTAAGGGTGGGAAAGAGTGGCTTAGGTGTGGCCACAGCCCTTCTGTCAAAGACAGTGGCTTTACTTACCCATTCTATAGCCAGGGGAAACTACATTTCAACACTAGGTCAAAGCAACAAGCTGTCACTTAAGTGGAACTGTAGGCGGTTCACAAGTCATTTGGGCTTCACCAGTCACCCTTTCTTTATATGGTTCTGGTTCATAGCATGCGAAGTGAAGGAAAGATTGGTACAGGACCCAGGGGTCTCCAAAAATCCCTTTGTTTTTCTAGATAGACAAAATTGTGATACAATATACTAAACTGGAGAGCCCAGCCCCACTAAGACCTTTGTAAGAACTTTTAATTTATTTTAAGGTATTTCTTAATGTTCAAGGAAAATGCCTGACTGCTCTGAAACTGAAGTAATTCACTTGTCCCCCATCAATTTAGCTGACAGCATCAATTCATGAGACAAACAGGGTGGGTGAGGTAATCTCTTTTGTTGGACCAACTTCTTCAGGTCTGGGGAAGTAATGTACAATTGTGCCCAGACCTGAATAACTCAAAAGCTTGTCCTTTCTACCAACAGCAGTTGGTCCAACAAAAGAGATTACCTCACCCACCCTGTCTGTCTCCTATCCTGGGATCAACACCACAAAGGTCAATTCATTTCACATGAGCTATCAAAGAACAGATATTAACAGTTTGCAGCCACTACTGGCCTGGTCCAGATTCAAACCAGGGCCTTCCCACTCAGTTCAGCCAGTTCCTCATTATGGCATGATTAGCGATATTGGATCATAGCTGTCACATTAAGATACAACACTGCATGGTAAAGATGCAGCCACTGAACTAACTAAGGTTAGTTATTAAACAAGCAGAGCTTTTAAGCAATGAAATAAAGTATGTAAAATAGTCTCTAATAGGGCACACTCTATCCCCCGATGCCAAAGGAACCTCTCAGACTCTCTCTGTTGAGTGGCAACTTTGCATGATTTATTTCAATTCCCATCAACCCACCAATACAGTCTCATATTACAATATTACATACAGTACTTCTCTAGCTGTAGAAGGGCCAGTAAGGAACAGCAGTCTCCATTCCTTGAGATCTAGGCTCAGCTAGCACTGATTATTCCCTAAAGTCCTGCCCGTGTCTTTTTTTATACCCCTCAGCTGATGGGCTAATTGGTTGACCAGCCTTCTCAGCCTGATCAGCTAGCATATCCCCAGTCAGCCTTCTCCAGGGGAATGCCTAAGGGTATGTCTAGACTGCAATTAAAAACCCATGGCTGGCCTGGGTCCTCTGACTCAGGCTCATGGGGCTCAAGCTAAAGGGCTGTTTAATTGCCGTGTAGACATTCAAGTTTGGGCTGGAGCCCGGGCTCTCAGATCCTGCATGGTGGGAGGATCCCAGAGCTTGGGCAGAAGCCTGAGCCAGAACGTTTACACTGCAATTAAACAGTCCCTTAGCCTGAATCAGCTGGCTCGGGCCGGCTGCGGGTATCTAACTGCAGTGTAGACATACCCTAAGTGATCAGAGCACTGGCTCACCTGTCAGCTTCCAATGCTCTGTCACACATTTATTTACACACATTATCCCAAAGAGATCCCAGATTAATGAATCTATACAGCTCCAGCTGCAGCCCACATTCTTTATCCTTATCCTGATAGGTATTATGGAGATATTTTAATATTTATATCTAGAGATGCAACCTACCCAGGAAACTGGACTGGAAGTCAGGAGACCTGCATGATATTCCTAGCTCTTCTCTGATTTGTGTAAGGGCTAGTCACTGTCTAGCCCCAAGTTTGGCTGGATAGGATAGAAACTCAGGGCCAGACTCCGCAAGTAGTCATGATGACTACTTGCAGAGTACTCACACTCAGTGTGAGCTGGTTGGCAGAATTGTGTTATCATTGAAATGTACTAGAATATTCTAGTGCAGTGGTTCTCAATCAGCGGTATGTTAATCCCAGGGGATAAGCAAAGGTCTTCCAGGGGGTACATCAACTCTTCTAGACATTTGCCTAGTTTTGCAACGGGCTACATAGAAAGCACTAGTGAAGTCAGTACAAACTAAAATTTCATACAGACAAAATGAGAAAGTAAGCAATTTGACAGTAATAGTGTGCTGACACACGTTTATATTTTTATGTCGGATTTTGTAAGCAAATAGTTTTTAAGTGAGGTGAAAGTTGGAGGTACACAAGACAAATCAGACTCCCGAAAGGGGTACAGTAGTCTGGAAAGGTTGAGAGCCACTGTTCTAGTATATACAAAAGTCTTTCAGGTCTTTGGCAGAACTAGCTGGATGTTGTTCCCCAATGGCAATTACCTGCAGTAGACATATGTAGGATTTGAAATTCCTGAAATCTGATGCTTGAATTTGTTTTAAAAGCTTCTACAAGCTGGAAGTTCAGGTTGATTTCAAAGCGAGATGGATTTTTAATCACTACAGATAGAGTTGTATAAGACTCTCTTTTTCTTGCCTCCCACATAGGCTTTGATCATAGAGGGAATGAACTAAGTTCCACAGAAAGAATAAAAATGAGTAAGCTCGAGAAGGCCTAGTTTCTAAAAAATCAGCTATCCCGTGCACCTCCCGTCACAGGCTCTGCAGTGCAGTATCAGAATTTCTGCAGTAGTTGCTGCAAGCACATTGCTCTGGGCTGAGGGACCAGAATCGCAGGGGTTGGGAGGAGGCAGTGCTCACGGGGTGCATCTTTCCATTCCCCTCCCGACCCTGGCCCTTCAGTGCTGTGGCCTGAGGGCAGGTACCACCATTCCACCCCAAAGGCAGTGCACCCCATTGATGACTAGCATCCCTTCCCTTTCAGAGCCAGGGCAAAAGCCCTGACCTCACCCCCCAAATCGAGCCAAAGCTCCATGTCCCCTCCTTACCATAAGCAAGGTCCCCCTAGCCTCTGCCCCCAGGGCAATGGTGGAAGGAGGTGGCTGAGGTCCCTTGGTGTTGCCCGTCACCAGTTGGCAAAACGGCTGAGCAGGCCCGGCTGCTGGGGACAGGCTGAGCATGCTCCCGCTGGCAGCTTCATGCTGCACCCTGGCAAGGGATGGCTGGGGAGGGCACTGTTCACAGCCTGCAATGGAGAGGGAGGTGGCTCCTAGCATAGACAGGGGAAACAGGAGGGGAGAAGGGGGCAGGTCAGTGTGCTGGAGAGGGGGTCCCCCAACACCCCACTGCAAAACAGCACACTCATACCCTGCTGCCAGCAACCAAGATGGAGGGGACAGCTCAGTGCAGGGGGAGGTGTCCCCAATACTCCCCAATGCAAAATAGCAACATTCTCCTCCTGCCACCTGCAAGCCAGACAGTGAGGAAGGGAGGAGGAAACCTTCCAGCTGCACCTCTGCTGCTCCCCTGACCCCAGCTTCCCCCATGCATGCTCTCCACACAGGCTCCGTCAGGCAGGACAAGTGGATGGGACTGTGTACCCTGGAGCTGTGCTGAAGGTCCATGGTTGGCAGGGGATTGGAAAGATGCAGTTTGGAGGGAGTGGCCAATGGTCCTATATGTCCCCTGCCAATCTCCGCCTCTGACCAGAATCTGTCACACTGGTGCAAAACAAATGCCTGTTGTGACATGAAAACATTATTTTGGAAATTACATATTTACTGGTCAAATTCTACCTTAGGACGTCATGATTCCTTTGCTTGCAAGACTGCAAAATTAAAGCTCCGATCCTGCAAAAACTTAAGCAACTTTACTCACATGGAGTAGTCCCAGTGAGTTCAAAATACTCAATATTTAATAGGATTTTTCTAGAAAGCAAAATTTGAACTACCCGCAGCATTTGCAGCTATACTCGCATCACATCCTGAGAGCAGTGTGGAGGCAGGAAGATCTTTCAGTCTCCCTTCAGCTAGTGTAAATACTCCGAAGCTCAGTAGAATGAAAGCTGCCTTCCAAGCTAAGGCCATGTCTATGCTTCAGCTTATGTCAGCATAATTTATGTTGCTCTGGGGTGTTAATAAACCACTCCCCTGAGTAACAGAAGTTACACCGACATAAGAGCCAGTGTGGACAGCGTTATGTTGGTGGGAGAGCTTCTCCCACTGACGTAGCGGCTGCCGCTCATGGGGGTTAGCGTAGTTAAGCTGAGAGGAGAGCTCTCTCCCATTGGCTAAGAGCAGCCGGGTACATTAGCTGTGCCACTGTAAACTCTCTAGTGTAGCTGTGCCCTTAGATTGTAAGCAGGGGCGTGTGCTGGAATTTAAATTTGACCCCTTTCTGTGCCCCCCCCCCCCCGCCAGGGGCTTGCTCTCCCCACTTCCCACCCAGCTCCTGCAGGAGTTCTCTTTCCCCCGCCTCTTCCCTCCCCTGCTCCAGACCTGGCCCTGGCCGGAACTTGCCTTACCCTACCTCACCCCACCCTGGCCCCTGGAGGAGCTCGCCTTCCCCTCGCCCCAGCAGGAGCTTGCTCTACCCTGCCTCTGCAGCCCTGGGACCAGAGAAGTTCTGTGCCCCACATAATTCTGGGGGGGGGGCGTGCTTGTCTCCCCCCCCAACCTGCCATTGCAGGGGCGTGGCACATTGTTAGCACCCAGGGCTCTCCCATTTTCTCCCCATGGCACACAGTTTAGTGTCCTCTTGACTGGAGTGCTTTAGTCTAACTAAAGTCTGTGTTTAATATAGGGGTATGTGGGTGAAAAACCGTGGCCCGTGATGCACATAGGGTGACCAGATGTCCCGATTTTATAGGGACAGTCCAGATTTTTGGGTCTTTTTCTTATATAGCCTCCTCTTACGCCCCACCCCCGTCCCGATTTTTCACACTTGCTGTCTGGTCACCCTAGATGCACAGGAAGTCAGACTAGATGATCTAATGGGCCTTTCTGGCTGTATTTTTAAAAGAAGCAGAACCATCTGTGCAGACATGCATGAAACATGTTTACTTCACTCCCTGTTTGTAAAGGTCACATGTGCCTAATGCCATGTGTGACAGCACATGCATATTTTTTCCACACAAAAATAGTTGTGACATTTTGTGGGGGTGGGGGGGAAGCTAGCTCAAGTGCCTCCTTTACTTTTCACACTTAATCCAGATTTCTGATTTTATACTCCAGCCTTCTTCTTCTTGTCAAATGTGTCGCTAAGTAACAATGTAAAACAAGTGATTTAAAACAGGTTTTTGGAGGGAGAGGGGGGAAATCTGGCTGTTGTGAAATATCACAATTCTAGTTGCAATCTGTTTTTCTTTCCTCATAAGAAGAGGAAAAATTCTCTTCAAAGCATTAGCCAGGAAAACATCCTGTGTTTAGAGAACATTCTACAGATGTCACATAGATAGCTGTGGATTTACTCAGAATGGCATGAATGGGTCTGTGGTAGACCATTATAGAATACTTTATAGAACCATTAGAGAATAATTAAAATGAAGAAGATGGCTGGGATTTTAATTGGATCTCTGAACTCCTCCAACAAAAGCACCTGAGCATACCAGATGATTACTTAACCAATTATGTTATAATGGAGGAGATAGAACACAAGCAGTTAAATGCCAACATGCTCCTAGCCACAATTCAACTAGCATGCCACTCTAATAAACATTTGGCTGACTACAATATTTCAAAGCAGACGACACAAGCTTTTGGTCTTGTGGCTCAGTGACTCTTTTTGATGTCCCACAGCTACTCAGGGCAACTCAGAAGCAGTTGCATTTTAATCCACATTGATTAATGGTACAAAATGAGTCTTTCTGACATCTGTAATTTTGCTCTGCCAGGAAATGATTGAGGAGGAGGGGGTTTCATCCCAACATTGCAAACACCCAACAGCCCACTACAACAGAGAGTTAACCATCTTCTCCAGCAGATGAGATTAGACCTTAACTTGTTTTCTTTAATTAACTCCTCACTAGGTTGCTCCATGTTCAACTGGCACCCCTCTGGTCCAGAACAATAGAAATGCTCCCAGCTCGGATTGGGTTTCTGTCGCTCCTCCCAAACTTCTTTGGAATAGCAGTGCTCCATGCTAGTCAGGTCACAGTTTTCTCACACTGACTGTGAACACTTTTGGAAAGATTGATTTGCCCGACATCGGCAATGAAAGCTGAATATACCAGAAACTTGCAGAAGGACTAAGCATGCTAGTGAGTCACAATGATCCGCAAAGATAACATTGGCAGCCCACACCATTCTCAGCTATTCAGAATAAATGCCTTTCGAGGTTTCCTTTCCATTGTTTACTCTCCTGGATTTCATAGTTTATCATTAACGCCTTCAGATTTCCAGTTCCCCATTTACATTTTGTTTTTGCCCTACATGGGCGTCGTTTCTTCTTGTCCACAGTACGTGCTTAGACTGCACTGTAGACCACAGACTGCTTATAAATGAGCCTTTAACTTACAAGGTTGCCTTGTTAAAATAGCTTATTTAATACAAGACCACACAGGAACATTGGAATGTTTTCAGGGGATGGGACTCAGAGTTGGCTTTGTGGTTATTACTATCTAGTGCACCATCCCCGTGGGCTAGGTCTCTAGAACAAAGGCCACTGTACACAACTGATGATTAACCCAAAATACCAGTATAGACCCGGTACAATTATGAAGAAGTTAAAGCAAAAATTAGGGGGAAAGCTTCCCAGACAGGGATAGATTGACACCCACATCAGTCAAAAATACAGGACACCAAAATGGCTCTTGGGAAGGAAGGGTCAAGGGTGAGGAGGAGGAAAGTAGGGATGCTGGGGTAAAGAAATCCACGCCCATGACCTTGTGCGAGCATGTGATTCTGGAAAACAAAATCCACAAGGAGAAGTAGAGGAGGGTGCCTAGGACATGTTTGATTTGATGGCCCCCTTCAGTGCCCTGGAAGCCCTTACCAGAGCACATGGGCAGGAGCAATCAATTTCTCTGATCATGCCTTAATCCATTGTTGTTCTCAGGCTTTTCACACTGACCCACAAGTTCTGAGCAATGCTGAAACAAGCAATCTGGTCTTGAAAAAAAATAACAGAATTTGGACTGACTTCTCCACTCATTTATACTTGTGCCAACTGTCCTCTTATCCCCACTGTAGCTGTACATGAAAACAGAATTTGTCCCCAGTCAGTCATAGAAAGATAATGCAGAACTCCTTCAGATAGGGAAGCTTGCACATTATCAGATCTATAGAGCCTGATCCAAAGCCCAGCAAAGTCAATGGGAGTCATTCCATTTACTTCAGTGGCTTTGAATCAGGTCAATAGTCATGCTGGAGCATGTACCATCTTACCATGAACTACTGTGTAATCCTTGCTGGTTTCAAAAGAGCTACAAATTGACAGCTGGTGCAGAACACAGTGTGGTAGTTTGCAGTAACGTGTTATCCATTTATTCAAGTGGCAAAGATTCATTCTTATCAGTATCCTGCCGACCAGAGGTAGTGGAAACTCAGTGTCTACTAGTATAGGCTGAGCTATACTAGTAGATACTGATATTAGTAACAACCTATCGGTATGTTGCTCCTAAAGCAGACAGTGTAGGAGGGGAACATCATCTGTAAAACTAGAAGTGTCATAGGCATGTTTGCTTTGAAATGCTAATAAATCAACATCGCCCACAGTTGATCAGTCTGAACAACAGCTGGGTCAAGTCTGAGGCGAAAATGAATGCATCACACTCTTCCAAAACTAACAGCAACTGATACAGGAGCACTGCACTCAGAAGCATATCATTACACACCACTCACGTTAGCAACTTGGCCTTGGTACCTCTCAGGATTTGCCTCACACCAGCTTGAGACAAAGACTGTCCCATGTGGTAGGTTTGTACAGTTTTATAGGCATTATCACCACAAAATGTCTGTGCTCACAGACCTCATTTGAAAAACAGGCTCAACCTTTGTGGGTTTAACCCAGGGCATGGTCAGCATGGACCAGGGAAAGACTGTTAAAATCCCCTATTAGAACACCTCTTGAAACATGCCTAGTTTCATGAATGAAAGTTTTGGTTGGTCCGTGAAGGTCAAGGAAAATGTTTTTAACCAGTCAGGATTAATGTGATTTTAAAAATGGTTCAGCAGCTCACATGGTTTTGGTTTTGTAACACAGGCAGGATTTTAACCCATTGGCTCCCCACCTTTCCAGGCACCCGTACCCAATTTACCAGACTAACATCCGCATTGGATTAACCACTCCCTGATACCTTATATTCAGTTGTAAGAACTCTACCCTGTACTGGCATATGGGCTTCTCTAATCCGATTGTAACAGTCATGTATGGAGCATTCCTCACTCCACTGTGGCTCAGTATACGAACAATCGCTTGAGAGATGCATGGTGGCAGCACACTAGGAAACATCCTCTTTAAGTCAGGGAGCAAGAAGCTTGAAGTAACAGTTCGAAGAGCCTGAAGCACCAGTACTGATCTCTATAACAGGGTCAGGAGTCAGTATTTTATTTCGCCATTATACCAGAGAGCTTTACAGCCAAGAATGTGATTCTGGATGCAAAACAGAACCTCCCTCTGAGAAATCAAGCTTGAAATTGTAGAACCTTTATGCCCAGAGGCCTGCCTTTTACTAATGACTCCCTATTCCTTTAAACAAAGGTAGGCACCTTTGTTCTTATAGTGGCAGCAAACTACATACAATATCAGTTTATCTGTCTAGGTACTTGAACTCTGTAATATCAGAACGTAATAGAGACGCTTCTTGAAATGATGAGACATAGGAGCAGAAAACCTTTCCGAGAAGCAGTGAAAAGAGCTCACTAATGGGCTCTCAAAATCTCTGACATGTAAAACTGTCTAGAAAGCACTTATTTAAATTGGGGTGCCATCCTTCCCAAAGGAGGGTGATGGCATTGGTAAGAATCTGGCCTGTCTACACTAATTCAATAAGCACAGGGAGTTACCTGGTCCTGTATTAGGATGTATCCACTGCTTCAGTTTCTCCTTTGGCTAGGCTAGTGCACTGATGGCTGAACGACAACTGAGCCTGGGGATGGCTGAAAGACTGGACATTGCTTTTTGCTTGGACTTCTTGTTGCCCCAGCAGGGGATAATTTTTGCATTGGCCAGAGTGCCTAAGTACTAAAATCACCATCTAAACTTCCAAATCAACTGTTTACCCAAAGAGAAACTGAGGCACCAAGCAAGAGGAAACGGAGCAGCGGCCCCATTGTGACACCAGCTAAGCCGCTGCTTCCTCATGTTATACCAATAGAATAAAAACCAGCAGGATCTTATTAAGAGGGATAAGGCAAAGATGCCACATTTATTGTAAATATAATGATAAAGCAAAAGATAAAAGTAAACAACGTTGTTTTGACTACTTATTCCTATCACTACTTATTCCTTACACACACACACACACACACACACACACACACACACACACACACACATTCATTCACACAATCATTCATTCAAGTTGTGTACAGGTGTTATAGTTACCAGCCTAGAAGTTGCTCATGCCAAGTTACTGGCCAGGTATCTTGGTCATGAGGATGGAGCCGAGTCTGTGTCAGGTGCACCTGATGCTCCTGGAGGCTGGCAGCAAAACCAGAGACTCAAAATTCTCAGTCTTGAGAGTCCATTTTTATAGGAATTCATTCCTATGTTAGTCTATGGGAGCTGTTTCATTCTGTTGTTGCTGACTCAATCAGCAGATGGCACATTCCTGGACACATTCCTGGGCACATTTCTGGTGGCTCCAAACTGTCCAAAGTTTGTTTCTCTCATCCTTCCAGGTGATGGGGTGGATCCCAGTTTACCCTCCGGGGGTTGTCTGGTTATCCACTTGACACATTCTTCAGCCAATGGATACTCCCTTTTTAGGCTGGCACCTCCCTAACCATTCATGTACATCAAGCATTCATTAACATACATTCCATATCTTAACCATATTTTAATTTACTGTCTCCACCACTTTCGGGGTGTGTGCTAATTCATTTGAGACTCCCGGCCCTTTAATCACAGAGGGTGGGGGTCTGTCCTAGGAACCGTTGCTGTTACAATGAAGTGAAAGTCACTTAACGGCTTATAGTGTTTGTTTTCATTGTATTAATTACTTTAAGAACAAAGTCAATTAACTTGTTTGTAAGTTTTACATAGTAATAAAGTATCTTTCACAGGATAGATATAATCAATGGTTTATACAGACAGTAGCTTACAAGTTTTAACGAAGACCCAAGAGATTTTTGTACTTGGTGAAACTGTTGGATTTTAAAGTGTGAGGGACAAATTACGAGGGGGTCACTGTCACTGTCACTTCTTTAATATCCCTACACTCACTCAACTTAAAGCAGGCGAACAAACATCTTCACCTAGAATTGAGTCTTCAAAAGCATTCTGCATCACCATCCCACATCTGCTAAGTGAACTGGGATCTCTCTGGGAGGGGTTTCATGGACAATGGCTCTGCATACCCAGTTTTACCATTCAGAGGGGCGGGATGCACACAGCGCTAATGTACATGTTACACAGTAAGAATAGAGAGCCTCTCTACCTGATCCTGAAAATTATATCATCATGTCCTTTGTCTGGGCATGACCTGAACACATCCAGAACCCTGCCCCCATGATCCATTAGGGCTTGCATCACCACTGAATAGTAGCACATTCTGCTAATGTACATCTGGGCTTATTGGGGGAGGAGGGGTGGGCACAAGATGGATACATCAGTTCCTTTGATGGCTCCTACACTGTTTAGGAATCCAACTAGTTGAAATTATCCGTTAATGATCTGTGGCATATTGGCAACTTTGATCCAATGCCCCTGCAGCACAAGAAGTATCACCATTCACACACCCCTGGCAACAGCACCTACCATTGATTTCCCAACCCCACATTCATGCCCAGGTGACTGTGCAGGAAAGCCAGCTTCTGCAGGGCTATGGCTAATCTAATTTCTCTGGGAAAGAGTGCTCCCATCATGGTGATCCTGCAATGAAATGTTGGGTTTGGCTCTTCATAGAGTTACAGAAATGTATTTCCCTTCAGTCTGAAGTTATTCAGCCACTGATGATTATCCAAGGTACAAAAAAAAAAAAAAAAGTGTCCAAGGTACACTTGTCCCATGAATCTGTCCAGACCTAAATGTGTGCTAAACCCAGCAAAAAAGTCTCCCTCAAGTGCATGGAGCTAGACAGGATGCAGTAGAACTATCAAATGCTATTGCATTCCAACACTGTACAGGTAATTCTAGAACATCCTCAACCAGCTTGCTGCAGCCATTTCAGCTGTCTCGTGACTGCTTTCTAGAAGCTCCACCAGAAACTTTTCTTGTTCAGCAAAGAGCAAGAGTTGACTGTTCAGCCCGGCCTCCGTAAAAAGAGGATTTGGAAATAGTGCCATATCCAATGGCTAATGGGACTTTCCCAGGCAATTATGACCTTTTGACCTCTTTTGCTCCCGCAGACTCCCTGTATTCCTAGGTCTTTCAAAATCTCCCAGGAGCCACAGCTTCAGGGAGCTGTGCCAGAAACTGTCAGATGGGAACTCAACAGGCAGTGCAACAGCAACAGTGGAGTACAGCACAATCATGAATGCAGGGAAGACTGCAAGCAGAACAGCCCCGCTATTATGGACAGCCTGCACTGTTGGTGCTTACCTCAGTGCTATCCCACTGGTTTCTGACCTTTACTTATGGAAACATTATGGGATGGGAAGAGATCACCAATAAAGCAAATCCAATTTTGGTGGAGGTATTTTTCTGTTTCACTCATTCTCAGCAGTAAGACTTGTGCTGTACCATTCTGCAGTTAGGCCCACATAAGTAAATAAAGCAAGGCCCAAAGAGAAGAAATTTAAACTGGAGCTAAGATCATCACAGGAAGCAGCTGCTTTCTGTGATGGTCTTTTCTCCATTTTAATCGGATGAATGTTTTCTGGCAAATTGTGACCTTAATTCCAGAAGGCAAATTTCAACAATAAATATTGATTTAACCTGTAGTCCGTATGGACTTCCTCACTTCTTACTGTAAACTGCTACGTGCTGTTTAATGGTTGTAGTGTTTCATCCCAAAGAAGGTTATGTTTTTAGATGGAAATGAACCTTTTGTATGGTTTGTATGACAGTTTAGTGCTTTGATGTGCTATGGGATCCTTCTGGGTGAAAGTCACCATGTTTATAATGTATTGTTAGTCATAACTCAGAATTAGAGCTGGAAGAAAAACGGGTTTTCTTCAGCAGAAAATTTTGACAATTTTTTTTTTCATTTCATCAAAGTTTTCACGGAAAATGCCAAAAAAACTAAATATTTTGGGTTTCAATAGATAGCCTGAAAACTGCAGTATTTTTGTTTGTTTACAGGGTTCAGAAAAGAACTAGATAAATTAATGGAGGATAGGTCCATCAATGGCTATTATCCAGGACGGGCAGGGATGGTGTCCCTAGCCTCTGTTAGCCAGAGGCTGGAAGTGGGCGGCAGGGGATGGATCACTTGATGATTACCTGTTCTGTTCATTCCCTCTGGGGCAACTGGCATTGGCTGCTGTTGGAAGACAGGATATTGGGCTAGATAGACCTTTGGTCTGACCCAGTATGGCTGTTTTTATATTCTTATCCATTGGTTGTTGACAAAATATTGAAATTTTCTGCAGAAATCAGACTTTTTTAATGAAAAATTTTGTTTTGGAAAAAGCGCAATTTTTCTTCAAAAACAATTTCAGTGGAAAATCTTCTACCAGCCCTAGTCAGAATACAAGTAAGTTTTCCTTTTTCTTTCTTTTTTAGTTGAAAAATGTATTCAGAATAGCTTGACTTCAGAAATATAAAGTCCTATAGAAAGAGTATTGATATACATAATTATCCACCCCACAAACAATTGCAGAGGTTAGCATTTGGTGAATGTTTCAAAGATGCATGGTAACTAGAAGTAAATATATAAAACCTACTGAACATACACCATGGGTTAGTACACCACTATGTAAATGTGTCTGTAAAGAACCTTCCACCTTGGCCTACCTACTTTCTCTTCAGCCATCTGATAAACAGTAGGAATCAGTCCACTTCCTAATGCTTGTTCAGGTCAGTCACAGAAGAAGTGGAAGAACCACCACCATCTATCAAGTAGTTCATAGGACAATACTTGCTCTCTGCTGGCTTCAGTCTGGCTCAGAGTATAGGGTTCACTCAGTCATCAATTAAATGCAGCTGGTTTTATGGGTGGAATGGAATAGACTTCTGTACCCGCAACACAGCACAAAAGTTTTTTGCAGGGAAATCAAAAGAATAATGTCCTCAATTAAAACTACAGGGATAAACATACACACATGGAATGTATTGATCTAAGCCGGAATTTAGCCAGGTCAAGGCTTAATAATTCCCTTACTCTTATAAAAAGTGGTATGGGTTCCTTGTTTACTACAAGTGGGCACGCCCTCAGTTTCACATCTCATCCCAAAGCTGGCATCTCCAGAAGCATGGCAGTTCCCATGCTTGTAATCTCATCCATGCATCTACATAGAAGGAAACTTCTTTGCTGCCTCAGATGCAATTCCTCCGGATAACAAACAAGAAAATATTAAACTTCCCTCTGACAAATGCAGCAGGACCTGTTATTCGTTAGCAAGCTTGTATATTGCGCCCCAGGCACACCATTCATTGGTTTATTACTTCCTGTCATAAGCTGAAAAACTGTCCTGACAGAGACAGCTAATGTGGTCCCAGTTCTAATACAAGAGACTATAAGAAGAACTGTGAATTATTAATGTTGCACCCTCCCCACTAAACTTTAAAGGAGACACAGAGCTTCAGTTTCAATATTGTCTGCCCACACTGCATTCTTGTGAGCTTTAAAAAACTATGGTAGAGTTCATATTTCCATTAAATGTGGAGTCAGAGAGGCAACTCAAAACATTAAAGAAGGATTCAAACACAACAACTGGTTTCTGGATGGTGATTAACAGATGTTAACCAAAGGAGCAGAATTTTTTTAAACACTTTTTTAATATTCTTAAATATCCAAAAATATCAATGAACCAAAATCTAGTTCCATTGGACCCAGGATTTGTACCTAAGAGAATATACTTTGTGTGTCGAACCAAAATTTCTAATATAGTTACAATTTAAAACAAAGTATTTCAAAACAATTTCCTCCTTTACTTACCTACCTAGAAATGTATTCTGGGTTTCCCTTGCAACATCTTTTACCATTTAAAGCGGTACAGGCACTAGTGCTGGTTCAGGCGGTCATAATCAGTGATGGGTAAACCACCCAAGGGTCAGAACTTGAGTTTGGATTGGACCAAGCAAGAATGACTTAGGCATAGTCTGCCAAGTGGCCACCTACAGCTCCACATACACCTCTGGGATACCAGAATGGCACTAGAATACTCATGGTCACTCACCAATAGGCCAGTTCCAAACTGCTCTTCTCCAATGCAGAGTTTCTGTTCACTTCTTCTCTGTCTGGTGGCTATACACATGTGATCAGAAACTGGAGGAAGAAATGATGTAGATGGGAAACTAAGTGAGACAGTAAATTGGGAGGGAGGAAGGAGGACTGTAATGGGGGAACACCAAATGCTATCTTCACTTAGCATGTGCATGAACCTAAGGCCAATATTGTGGATTAGCAAAGGAACTGGACAAGACCCAACAGTTCCACGGAGGTTCGTGTAAACAATTTTCTTGCTTTGGCTTCCCATTGGTATGAGGCCCTTGAGTTCCACATTGACTTCAGGATTCAGATAAAGCCAAAAGCTGAAAGTAAAACTCATCTGAAATCACTGAGTTTTGCAAAAAATCCATCAAAACCTTTGTGGGATTCAAAACTCATCCCAGTTAAGGAAACTTTTTCATCTGTAAGAACATAATGTAAGAAGAGTTTCATTTCAGACAGACTTTGACCTTGATGTGAAGCATTGGGCTCCATTTTTATTTTATCTGTACAAGTGCAGTCACACCTAGTTAAGATTAGATAGGGAACCAAACTGAACTTCATGGCAGGTCCCAGCTCTAAAAAGGACTCAACAACCCCCCTAGTTTTTAGTGTCTGGTAAATGCAGATCTGCATCTGAATTTGCATTATGGGCCTCTAACTAACTGAGATGTCACTACCTGTTGAATGGCAAATGGGAACCCTGTACTACATCTAAACTAGAAATCAGCTTTCAAATCTTTTGTGCATTTGACATTTTTAAACCTTCTCCTTTATATTCTGTTACTGATTAAAGTTTTTAAAGAGTTTGTTTTCTAAGCTTTGTAGTTCACCATTTGGATTCAGATTTTTAGCTGATGGATAAATATGTTCTTTCAAATTCATCAGTGGAATATATCAAACACGTAATGTTATCAATGAGCTCTCCTCCCCCAAGGTATTCCTGGTAGTACAATCTAGGACTTATTCTCTGTATAAATCTAAATTTAAATAATTCACCAAGTAAGATTATATTCCTCTTTTAGTGATGGAGGAACATTTTTTTCCAGTGGTCATAGACAAACTTTTCTCCGGAAGTTAGCAAAGTTTTATGAATTAATAAATACAGTCCTACTGAGAGAAAGCAAAAAACTTTCAATTGAAAATAATTTGCAAATGGCAAAAACGAATACTCTTTTAGGGATAAATTGAACCACAGATGTTCGGTTCAGCTGATCAAGCTGCCGGTTAGGACTCTTTCAATGCAGAGAAAGGTGTAACACGATCCAATGGCTGGAAGTTGAAGCTAGACAAATGCAGACAGGAAATAAGGTGTACATTTTTAACAGTGAGGGTAATTAACTGTTGGAAAAAAATTACAAGAGGCGTAGTGAATTATCCATCACTGGCAAATTTTAAATCAAGATTGGATGTTTTTCTAAAAGATCATAGAATCATAGAATGTGTGCTAGAAATTATTTTGGGGAGGTTCTATGGCCTGTGTTACGCAGGAGGTCAGACCAGATGATCACAATGGCCCCTTGTGGCCTTGGAATCGATAATTGTGTGTGTGATGGGGTGCACAAACCCCACACTGAGCCCACACGGGCTTAAGGACAATACTGGGCCCAGGTAGCCCAGCCTTTCCAGACATGCAGAGCATGCTCCAACAGGAAAGGAAGATTAAAAAGGAGCAACCCAGCTCAGGAGGAGGAGACTGGGGAGGAAGATGGACCTATCCTGAGGGCTTCTGCCTAAGCAACCTGCCTGTGAGGAATAGGACTGCCTGCTGAGTCCAGTTGGGGCTGAAGGTTTAATAGTCTTTTCTTTTTCTTCTGGAATCTTATATTGAACTTGGAGCCGTGGGGAGAGATGGATGGTAGGAAGTGACCCGTGGGTGGGGGTTTAACTCCAAGGCAGTGATTGGCTCTCACGAGGTCAGAGCCTTGGGTTAATGGAATGGGAGGACCTAGACTCTCCTATCAATTGCCTCTGCTGCAGGAGGGGCATAAGTCTCCTTCCTACTCATAGGCGCTGGCTTCCTCTGGACCCAGAGGGTGCTCAATGCCCCACTCTGCCCCAGGCTCCACCCCCCTACCTCTTCCCTTAAGCCCCCACCCCGCCCTGCCTCTTCCCCATCTCTTCCCACCCACTTCCACCAGCGTGTCCCATCCCCACACTCCTCCCCCTCCCTCCCAGAGCCTCCTGCACGCTGCAAAACAGCTGATCATGGGGGGTGGTAGGTGCTGGGAGGAAAGGGGAGATGCTGATCAGCGGGGCAGCAGGCGGGCAGGAGGCCCTATGAGGGGGGGCTGGCTGCCAGTGGGTGCTATGCACCCACTAATTTTTTTCCATGGGTGCTCCAGTCCAGCACCTTTTTCCAGAATCTTAATCTACTGAAGGCTCCTAGTAACTTGAGACACAGCAGGTTCACTTCACCAGGAAGAGGGTCAGTTCAAAGTCAGAAACACATCATTTATATATTTAGATTTACAAGAAGAGGCACCGATCCAAATCCCTACAAGAACTAAACTAATAAATGAGAAGATAAGCCCACAAGGGCCAACCAAACTCAGCCTCCTACAGAACTCCCACCACATGCTCTGCCCTTACAAAGACCTAACCTCTATCAAGCTTTTCCCTCTGCAACAGTCCTAGCAAACAGATGTACTTTATACAGGTCCATAGATGCTCGAACTAGAGATGCTGGGGGTGCTGTCCCACCTCCTGGCTTGAAGTTGTTTCCATCATATACAGTTTGGTTCAATGGCTCTTAGCACCCCCACTATACAAATTGTTCCAGCGCCCTTGTACAGGTCAACGGACTTGGACTATTTTGACTGAGGAGGTGAGTGGGGAGCTGGTTCCAAAACTGAGGGCCCCTCATGGGGAATACTCTAGTGTCCATCCCATCTCTTTCAAACTGAGGATCCAGCTCCAGCCTCTCCACTAAGCACGTGGCAGTAGTGTCTCCAGTAGGAAGTTCTCAAACCTTGGGCTGAAGAAATGTAAAAACAAAACAATGCCTCCATTTCTGCAAAATTGCCTTCAGTGTAAATACAGTAAACTATATTCTGACTCAATCTTTCTTCTTACTGTATTAATATTTCACAAAAGCTTTTTTTCCCTCCTGCTGCTAATAGCCCACCTTAATTGATTAGTCTCATTAGAGTTGGTATGGCAACACCCATTTTTTCGTGTTCTGTGTATATATATATATACACACACACATCTTCCTACTGTATTTTCCACTGCATGCATCCGATGAAGTTGGTTTTAGCCCACAAAACTTATGCCCAAATAAATTTGTTAGTCTCTAAGATGCCACAAGAACTCCTCATTCTTTTTATATTTATTGTATCAATACAGTTGTTTTTAAATAGTTAACTCCTGATTTTCATTCTCTCAATAGCACACTATAAGCAACAACTGCCACATGACCAACGTGAAAGCGGTGCAGAACATGGAAAGCACAGGACACACTTTCTTCCCCTTTGGTGGGGGTAGGAATGGGTAAATCAGTTTGGATGAAATACCAACCTAGCTGAACCCGAAACCAGAGGTGTACAGAGTAGCTGACAACTGGAAACTTGTACACTCACTGGCTCATTCTTTCCCCTTGTCTGTACTATTCCTGTAATCTCCCAAAGCAGGCCTGCAATTACTCATCTCATCGCCACTACCATAGCATATCCGATTAAAAATAAAACAAGTTTCAGGCATGCAAAAGCTTAGGTGAGAAACTTTGCTCATGCAGATTTAGTCCACTCGAGTCAAAATTAGTTCAAAAATATTAATATTATATTACTATTCGATTATTATATATTTGCATGATGACCACCCTCTTGGTCAACAGCGCAGAGAGCTTCAGAGCCAAAAGCAAAGCTTGAACTAAACAGCCCAGGCTCTGTATCTGGGGGCTTTAAAAGAAGCCTACCCAGGGGCATATGTAGCCTTCCGATTCAATGGCTGCACGATTCTAACCTCTAGTGCAATCGCAGTAAATCAGAAAATATCTTCTCAGACTTGATTTTGAGTTATAGTAAAGGGAGACACCGACTACCCAGAGTAGCTCCCTCTGCCCTGGCACTGCGACCCTAATCCTGGACCAGTTCAGAGGAGGGGCTCTGGGAGTGGGGGAGGGAGAAGGAAAGGCTGGAAAGCCAGCCCACCCTGCACTCACCACAAGCGGTGGCTAGGCCTGGCTGTGGGCATTGCAACCTGGTGCACGAGGTCGCAGCACCACTCAGGTTTGGTCCAGCAAACCCTCCAGGATGGAAGGGCGGTGAGGCCGAATTTGAGTGAGTAGTATTGTGACATGATGCATGGGGGTCACAGCACCACTCAGGTTTGGCATTTTTGGTTTCATGATTTCTGTGGGTGCAACTGAACCCAGGAACCCATGCTAAAACTGCTCCTTCTCCTGGAACCAACCTCTCATAGAAACCCTAGTGAGGAGAGCCTTAAACCAAAGCTTTAAATACATTAGTGTTGATAATATCAGTGCAGTGCTAGACATGGGCCAATCCAAGAAAACACATGCGGATATCAGCTCAGGTATTCCAGAGTGCTTTACCTTTTATTTCAGCCAGTGGTCACAGCAGACTGAGATCAGAGGGGGAAGTTCTCACCATACCCGCCAGGAAGGATGGGGGAGTTGCCCCAAGTCATGGAGAAGAGGGGAAACATTCTGTTCTCTCTGGGGTTAGCAGAGGAGGTGGAATTGCCCTCCGTCCGACACCTTCTTACTTTATCTATCTGTGGTACCAATTGGGCCCCCATTATAGAAGTATCTGAGCACCTCACAATCTTTTTAAATGTATTTATACTCACAACACCCCTGTGTATTAGGGAAGTACTATTATCCCCATTTACAGATGGGGAAACAGAAGCACAGAGAGATCAAGTGACTTGCCAAAGGTCACACCGAAAGTCTATGGAAGAGCAGGGAGTTGAGCTCAGGACTCCTATACTTTTAGGCCAGTGCTGTAACCACTGGGCCATTTTCCCTCCTTTTAGTGCCTATTTTCAATATAGCATATCTTGTGTGCTCTATAAATTATCAGCTTTCATATTTACTCATATTTGGAACAAGTGGCTGTTTCATGTTATGCACGTTTTTCCCACAGTGATTCTGTTTTGGGGGAAAATATATACACATGGGTGCTCATATATCCTACTTTACTGTTATCATGGCAACTAGTGCTAATGGAGACAATAAGCTGGAGGCTGTCTATAAACTATGCAATTGACTGTGGGTAACAAACATAGGAAGAAAATAGATTGCTGTAGGTCCAAAGACCTTTAAGGTCTTCTCAATATTAATGTAGTTCATGAGTCTTCCTCAGTTTCCGTAGAATGTTGTTTCCTGGATCTAGATTTTTCATTTTTTAAAAGTGAGAAAGTTTGTGGATCAATATTTCTCACTTCCCCCCATAGGTGTATTAGTAACTATGCAGCACATCTATTGGAAGTATATTTCAGCCATCTGTTGCTTAGACCCTACTTCATGATTGTGGCGACTGCTTCTAGAAAGAGAGTATTTAGCTTGACCAATCAATAGCCAAATTAAGTTGCAAGAAGTCCCAGGGTCATTGTTAACATATAAAATGTGACAGATTGAAGCTGTTGTAATCTTTAACATGGAAGTGTAGCTCACAGGTCTCAACTGCTTCAGGCCACGTGGAGCAGTGTATTATGTACTCTTCATATAATGTACAGTACCTCCACGTTAAGGATAAAGAGGGCTGCAGCCCACAGCATACAACTCTGTAGGCTAAATCTACCCTATACCAAAGACTGGCCACCTCTGGGATATTATTTAAGAGCCTCAATGGGACCCTGTATACTTTTTATAGCTTAGGTTTATAGTTGTTTGTGGCTACTGAGGAAAAAAGCTGTTATTTCACTCCATCCCTGACAAACATACTACTATGCTCTAAAAAGACAACAGCTATGCACTGTTCCATGGAGAGTGTGACTAAAAATTTGTGAAATTCCAGAAGACCTATTCATATGAGTGTTGATTCCCAGTGGCCTCTCCAAGACCTATACAAACTGGCAAGTAGCCACATTAAGTTTGAAGCTGTCTCTGTGCCACCATCAAAGCCTTGTTTTAAAAGGGGGAAAACGACGTGTTTGAATGGCAGAGTTTGCTCTTCTAACCCCATGTAAGCAGAGGGCCTGCAATGAAAAGAGCCATTATAGACTGTCTTTCATGCTAGCATTTATAACATACCACCATCCAGTGAGTCATTTTCCTTTTAAATAAAAAAAAAAGGAACATTTTAAAAGCAGTTTCACTCCAGAATGCCACAAATGCTAAGCTAGTTTACTACTTCAATAACTGGCTTTTTGTGATGCCAAAGGGCACAGAATCTCACATTTGCTAACAACTGAGGCTGCCCTGTGGGCCACTCACGTAAAGTACAGCATGTGCTACAAGCTGCAGGTTGAAAAAAACAAAATACCACCACAGCACTTGCGGTGCCGGGAAAGTGCTTCATCTCTTATTTGTATTATTGCATCTTACTGCAGCACTGCCGTGCAGCCAGCCCATCGCCACACATTTAATATAAAGCGACTGGGAATGGCTACTCTCTCAGATTGATTGGCTGAACATTGTGACAGGCATCTTTCCTAACACCTAGCTCAGTGGATTGTTTGCTCCACTGTGTGGGGAGAAGAGATCTCTAGTAATAGGTACATAACCTCTGTGCTAGAGCCAGCCCTCTGCTTTGCTGTGCCTCCCCCTGAGAAGCCAGGATTTGGTTTACTGCTGTGGCAGCCCTTCTCCTTGCTTTGCTCTTGCTCAGGACCCAGAAAGGAGAAGAGTAAAGCGCCAAGAGTCCAGTGAGTCTCTTTCAGCAGTGGTAGAGTGCCCTGATTCACTGCTTGGGAAATGCCTACAATAGCTCACCTGTGGTTTGGAGTATTCTGTAGTATCCCAAACAGCGAATAGGAGCTTTATAATCACAAAGAGAGATTGAGTGAAGAGTATTCATACACAAGAAACTTTGTCATAAAGCATTTGAGGTTTCTGTGCACATAACAGCTGACACAAAATTACAAAAGCAAGGAAATGAGAAGTTAAGCCAACTAACAGTACATGTTCCTACCACCCTTCCCCCCCCCCCCCCCCCGCCAGATACCCACCTTACCATTGCACACTGCAACCTTAACTCTGCCCCCTAGGGACACCAGCCTTCTAATACCACTTTACCAAGCATATCAGACTACTCCCATGCGTCCCTTCTGCACACCCCTTTACCACCCCCCCCCCCCGAACACTGTTAGCTGTTTGGATGCTTATGGTAGTTTAGTGTGTTTGGAGGTGGCAATTTGGTAATGGGAGGTATGGATGACGGGCAGAGTTACAGTTGTGGTATGTGGTTGACAGTGTCCAGTAGTGAGCATAGTGGTATCGTATGTGCTTGTGTGTAGAGGTGTAGGCAGTTTATAATCTAAATGTGGTTTCACTTTTTGTTTCTTTTTTTGTGTAGTTTTGAGTCAGGTCTGTTATCCGGGTCACAACCATAACTATTTGTGACATCGTGCTCAGGTCACCCATGACTGTGAGCCACTGTGTTATGTCTCTTCCCTAGCAAGGGGGTGAGCTTTGCTGCTGCTAAACTATGTGAGTTCCCTGACATACCAGCCTGTCTGCCTGGCCAGAAAACTCTTCAAAACTCTGCCAGTCTAAACCTTGCCTTGCAGGTAACAGTCAGTGAACCCCAGTTCCCCAGAAATGTCTCTCTGCAGTATCCCACCTCACTGGACACTCACAGAAATTATTAAGTTCACTGCCTCCAAACAGACAGAGCAAACATCAGCTTGTTACTCTAGCTGCAGACTCACACTTCACTTTAATACACAACACTGAGATGTTTATAAAATTATTAACAAAGAAGAGAGATTTAAGTGATACTAAGCAAGAACAAAAGAGACAGGAATGATTACAAATTAAATGAAACCAAACATTCTTTCTATGACTAAAACTTAATTTTATCAAGTTACAATCTTTGCCTATGCAAATTTCTCACATCAAGTTACCAGCATCCTTAGCCCTCCAGATTAGGGAACCCAACTTTCACAGGCTTAGAGGTTCTGTACCTTATGCCCCCTCAGGGATGGATAACTAAAACACTTTTTTGCTCCTCTTTTATTATACAAGTCCATGGTCTCTGCCTCAAAAGCCAGGAAGTCTTGCTGGGGTGCAGATTTTGTCCCCCAGGGTGATTGTTTAATGATCTTCTCTTCCACATGTTTAGCTTGATGGCTTTGTTTACCTTATATGTAAATGTACTTTCACTGTCCTCTTCCTGGAACCAAGCTGGTCAGACAGGTAAATACGCATTCCTTTGTCTAGGGCAGGCTGGTTTTATGCATTACCTCCCAAAAATATTTTAAGAACATATTTCCAGCACACATTTATAATTCTTTGAACCCAATTCATACATATATCTCAAAATGATTTTTGGGACCAGCATGTCACTGGTTTACATATAATACCTTACAGGACACCTTTGGGATATATATTATGTCAACAGTGTGTTGGGGCAATGAGCGTTAGACCTGAGGTGAGTTACAATACGAGGGTGTGGGGCTCTCTGCCAGTTGGCATGGAGGGGCTCCCAAGGTCATAATATTTCACAATTACGTTTTTATGTATTAATTTCCTAGTTTTGAGGGGATAAAAAGGTTAGTCATCACACTGAAAGTCTATTCGACACAATTTCTGCTGTCTACTCAGCCCCAGAATGGCAGCTAGTGGTAGTTTTGGTCCAATGAACTTCCTACGTTCATCATCCTTCTGCTTGTAGCTTTCAGGAGCTAGGTCATGGGGGAGAAAAGGAGAGAGAAGGATAAGCTAGCAGGCAAACTCCCCTGACAAACAGAGCTATAAACTCCATTACTGGGCCAGCCTCTGGATCTGACAGGTTTCCCATGGTTCACCGTAGGGGGAGCTCCCTGCAACAAACCACAGGGGGTTCATCAGATCCGGACTGCCACCAACCTCTGTTCTTTGTCTGGAGAAAGTCTAGAAGGGCTGAAAGAAACTGACAAGAGGGTAGTAGAAACAGTATTATCAATCTCAAGCATCCAAAACAAATGAATCAGATCCTTCTCTCCAGTCCCACCCTCCCCCCAAAATTTGAGATTAGATCAAAAATCACTAACTTTGATAAAATCACTTTTTTCTGTCTGTCATCTAAATTTGGGGCCAGTAGAGGGAACCTGTCCACTCCTAACTTTCTTGTGATCATTTCAGGATCGACAACCAACCTTAAATGCACAAACATAAATGAGAACTTCCTTGCTGGCTGTTTGAAGGAGAATGCCAGTTACCCCTTGTAACTCATCATGTGGGGAATCCCATTCTACCCATCTCCTATCACTATCCTGCCTTCCTACTCATTCTGCCCTCCACATCCTGCCTTAGTTTTCTGACCCTCTCACATTCTCACCATAACCTCCCCGGGTTCCCTCCTATTCCCTGCTATATTCCCTTATACTCACAGTACCAATTTTCCTCCCTGCCTCTTGGATTTTCCTGCCCTCACTGTCCAACTATTTTCACTTCTTCCTCAAAGTGCTTCTCTCTGCCTCCCAACTGCATAGGGTACTTCCATCTTCCCTAGGAGCAGGCTGACTTTGCTCCCATTGGGACAATGGGAGACAGTGACTATATTTATTAAGAGTAACCTGAACTTCCTCCTAACAGAAGATGTAGGAAAACAGTGGCCATTTTAACTGAGGGCAGCCTGTGCCCTCAGTTCCATTGTGAATGATGGAGTCCAGTGGCCATTTTGAAAAAGAAGATTTCTTTGTGAGTTTCTCTTAAGGAGAATATTTTATGAACCAGTCTTCTGACTGAAAGTTTCAGTTATGTTGAGTAATGTTAAAAATAAAATAGTCCTAAATATTGCTTTTCAGAATCTACCCATTGTTCCAGAATGACTCAATATTCATCTTTTGGCTAGGTTGTTTTCAATATATATGCTGGGGCGGGGGGGAGGGGGGGAGGGCGCGTGAGTGAGAAACCCTGACAGTTTCAGTCAGAGACTGATTTCAGACATTTCCTATTAAAAATTTAGTACACAAAACCTAACAAAGATTACGCAGAAAATACAAAGGGCATACAAACTGATCCTATGTGACATTTCACATGGAAAGGCCCAGTGTGTAGAGAATGTGCCCCGTTTGTTTCAAAATGCAATCTTCACTATAGAGTTCCAGCCAGTGCCTCCTTTCAAATAGCTCACTAGATGTTATTAATATTTAGAGATGTGTCTAAATAAAAACCCTTAAGTTTAACACCCACAAATATTTGTAACTTTGAAATAAATCTACACTATGCAACTTGGGACCATCTCTACTAATAAGGATTTCATTATTCAGCTGAAACACAGTCCAGGATATATGTCTGGTCACAGTATTATCTAAAGCTCTAACAATCTTTTTCCAGACACACTCTGTTTTAACAGCAAATTGCATACGTGAACTCCTCTGCTTTACAAAAATTCCAAGTACTAAGAGGTGTGTTTGTTCTGGATTCATTGTGCTGCAATATTGCACATCATTCTCTGCTTCATGAAAGGAGAAAATCCTCTCAATGCATGTCAAAATGTAGATATTTATTGGTGAAAACAATCTTGGCTATTCAATGCAAAACACATTCTGGCTGAAACTGTAATCCCGCAGAAGTCAAGAAATTCAGAGTTTAGGTTCTCACAATGACCTTAATTCTGCCCTCTTGCTCATGTGCATTACAATAGGGTCCTTCATCAGATGATCACACACCAATGGTCAGTGTGGCAGATTAGATAGTAGACACTATAATAGGAAAAAATTGCATTTCGTCCTATATGACTCCCCCAGAGAGATTGTGCACATTGAACCGTGCTCTATTTTATGCTTAAACTGCATCTTTTCCTTTCTTCTTTAAAATGAACGTTAATGGAAGTGAAAGGGGCACGCTGCCTTAGAGTAAGGCTACACTTTGAGTTTGGGGTGTGATTCCCAGCAGGTGGAAGAGGCAGGGAAGGGCCCCCACTTGCTCTGGCCCAGGGTCCCACAAAACTGTAATCTGCCTCTGACCTTAGGCAAGTTCTCAGGCTGCTAGTCATTTGTGCAGCTGCAGCTACACACTTTTCACTATTAAATTTCATCCTATTACTATTACTCCAGTTTACAAGGTCATCCAGATCTTCCTGTATGATATCCCGGGCCTTCTCTGTATTAGCAATACCTCCCAGCTTTGTGTCATCCGCAAACTTTATTAGCACATTCCCACTTTTTGTGCCAAGATCAGTAATAAAAAGATTGAACAAGATTGGTCCTAAAACCGATCCATGAGGAACTCCACTAGTAACCACCTTCCAGCCTGACAGTTCACCTTTCAGTATGACCCGTTGTAGTCTCCCCTTTAACCAGTTCCTTATCCACCTTTCAATTTTCATATTGATCCCCATCTTTTCCAATTTAGCTAATAATTCCCCATAACCGTATCAAATGGCTTACTGAAATCGAGGTAAATTAAATCCGCTTCATTTCCTTTGTCTAAAAAATGTTACCTTCTCAAAGAAGGAGATCAGGTTGGCTTGGCACAATCTACCTTTTGTAAAACCATGTTGTATTTTGTCCCAATTACCATTGACCTCAATGTCCTTAACTACTTTCTCCTTCAAAATTTTTCCAAGACCTTGCATGCTACAGATGTCAAAACTAACAGGCCTATAATTACCGGGATCCCTTTTTTCCCCCCTTTCTTAAAAATAGGAACTATGTTAGCAATTCTCCAGTCCTACGGTACAACCCCTGAGTTTACAGATTCATTAAAAATTCTTACGAATGGGCTTGCAATTTCATGTGCCAGTTCCTTTAATATTCTTGGATGAAGATTATCTGGACCCCCTGATTTAGTCCCATTAAGCTGTTCGAGTTTGGCTTCTACCTCAGATGTGGTAATATCTACTTCCATATCCTCATTCCCATTTGTCATCCTACCATTATCCCTAAGCTCCTCATTAGCCTCATTAAAGACTGAGGCAAAGTATTTGTTTAGATATTGGGCCATGCCTAGATTATCCTTAACCTCCACTCCATCCTCAGTGTTTAGCAGTCCCACTTTTTCTTTCTTTCTTCTTATTTATATGGCTATGGAACCTTTTACCATTGGTTTTAATTCCCTTTGCAAGGTCCAACTCTACATGGCTTTTGGCTTTTCTCACTTTATCCCTACATGTTCTGACCTCAATAAGGTAGCTTTCCTTGCTGATTCCTCCCATCTTCCACTCCTTGTAGATTTTCTGCTTTTTCTTAATCACCTCTCTGAGATGCTTGCTCATCCAGCTTGGTCTACAACTCCTGCCTATGAATTTTTTCCCCTTTCTTGGGATGCAGGCTTCTGATAGTTTCTGCAACTTTGACTTGAAGTAATTCCAGGCCTTCTCCGCCTTTAGATCCATGAGTTCTTCAGTCCAATCCACTTCCCTAACTAATTTCCTTAATTCTTTAAAGTTAGTCCTTTAGAAATAAAAAACCCTAGTCCCAGATTTATTTTTGTTTATCCTTCCATCTAGTTTGAACTGAATTAGCTCATGATCTCTCGAACCAAGGTTGTCCCCTACAACCATTTCTTCTATGAGGTCCTCACTACTCATCAAAACCAAATCTAAAATGGCATCCCTTCTTGTTGGTTCTTCAACTACTTGGTGAAGGAATCCATAAGCTATCGCATCCAGGAAAATCTGAGCCCTATTATTACTACTAGCACTTGTCCTCCAGTCTATATCTGGGAAGTTAAAGTCTCCCATGATCACACAATTCCAATTAGTGTTTATTTCATTAAAGAGGTCTCTATCCATATCCAAATCGGATCCCGGTGGTCTGTAGCACACCCCAAGCACTATCCCAGGGGAGGCTCTAGTAGCTTTCTTTCCCAATGTGATTTTTGCCCAGACAGACTCTGTCTGATCCATTCCATCACTTCTTATAGTAGTTCTTTACAGTCTACCTCATCGTTGATATATAATGCTACTCCACCACCTTTGCCTTTATTTCTGTCTTTCCTAAACAGCACATACCCTTCAATACCTGTACTCTGGTCATGACTACTATTCCACCATGTTTCTGTTATCCCTATAATATCTGGTTTCACTTCCTGCACCAGTAGCTCTAGTTCCTCCATTTTGTTACCTAGGCTCCTCACATTAGTGTACAAACATCTTAATTTTTGGCGTTTGGCTTCACTGACATTCTTTACCCGATTAGGCACAGACATTCTACCACCAGTATCACCTATTAGACTGGTATCTACACTACCCTTCCTCCTTATGTCCATTCTCATACCCACGGCTGTATCCTTTCTTACTTCGTTTTCTTCCCTTTCAATATTAAATTCCGGCATGGAGATTACCTGGACATCTCCCAGTCATCTCCCCCAAATTCCTAGTTTAAAGCTCTCTTAATCAGTTGTGCCAGCCTCCATCCTAGAAGTCTATTTCCCTCCTTACTCAGGTGAAGTCCATCCCGAGAGAACAGTCCTCTGTCTATGAATGCTTCCCAGTGGCCATACATCCCAAAGCCCTCCTTATAGCACCACTGCCTGAGCCATCTGTTGATCGCCATAATCTTGTCACACCTTTGTTGCCCTTCTCTAGTAACAGGCAGAATCCCACTGAAGATCACCTGAGCCTCGATTTCCTTAAGCGACTTCCCCAGCCTGGCATAGTCTCCCTTGATACATTCCAGCGAGAATCTAGCTGTATCATTTGTTCCCAGATGAAGGACAATCAACTGATTCTTTCCCACCCCCCTTAGGATCCTCTTCAGCCTCAGGTCCACATCCCATATCTTAGCACCTGGCAGACAGCACACCCTTCTGTTCTCCAGATCAGCTCTAGTTACAGGCCTGTCTGTTCTTCTCAGTAAGGAGTCCCCAATCACATAGACCTGCCTTTTCCTGTTGGTGTGATTCTCCGGTCTATCCCCTGTTCCCTCTAGCTGCAAGTCCTCTCAATTCCTATTGTCCCTTGCAATCCTCTGCAACCCATCCTGTACTCTCCTGGGGCTCATATTTGGTGTTGTTATCCCCATTGACTCTTCTCCTCTTCCTATAGGACTAGCTGCTCTTCTCTTCTTCCTTGCCCTCTCACCTTCAGCGACCACCTGCTGTGCCCCTTCTTCATTTTCCAACTCCGCAAACCTGTCCCTGAGCTCTATTTCTCCTTCACTAGCCTGTCTTTTCCTCTGCCTGGTTCTTAGTCACATGCTTCCACTGTCCACTTTCCTCACCCAGCAGTCTCCCCTCAGAGTTCTTTGATCCTGCTTCCATCGGCAAGTCTGAGCTTTTCCCTTCAGCTTCCTCATGTCTTTGTTCCATCATCTGCTCGAACCCCCTTCTAAACTCCACCAGAGTTTCCACCTGCATCTCCAAACCTCGTATCTTTTCTTCCATCAGCTCTATCAGGCGGCATTTCATGCAGACGAAACTCTTTTCAGGTACCCCCTCCAGGATCATATACATGCTGCAGCTTCCACATCCAGTGATCTTCATTGTGTCTTCCACTGCTGCCTCTGTATCTGTCATAGCCCAGGCCGGCTCCAGGGTTTTGGCCGCCCCAAGCAGCCAAAACAAAACAAAAAAGCCGCGATCGCGATCTGTGGTGGCAATTCGGCGGGAGGTCCTTGACTCCCAGGCGGAGTAAGGGACCGTCCGCCGAATTGCCGCTGAATATCTGGACGTGCCGCCCCTCTCCGGAGCGGCTGCCCCAAGCACCAGCTTGACAAGCTGGTGCCTGGAGCCGGCCCTGGTCATAGCCTTCCCACCTAAAACCTGTTAGTCCGGGAAACACAAAGCAAAGCAAAACACCACCACCCACAGCAAAACAAACCCCCAATGGGTACCAGAACACTGGCAGACCACCCCCACTCCCTTCACTAGCCTGTCTATTCCACTGCCTATCTCTCTTAGTCTTCCCCGCAAACTCTCACCAAAACTCCCCTGTTTACAGCTCTGTTTGCTGGCTCCTGTGCCCTTGCAGCTGTCTGCGTCGCTGCCTGACTGGCTGCCTACCTTTATAGGACCCCTAAGCAGAGAAGCCCTGCCCCCTAATCAGGGCTCAGCTTCTCTCCCCGCACACCGCCCCTATCAGCTTCTACACATACAAATACAAAATACTAAAACCTTCTCCTACAACAGAACTCCCACTGAAACTCCCCTGTTTACAGCTCTGTTTGCTGGCTCCTGTGCCATCTTGATTTGGATTAACTACATTGCCCTCCTTTATTTCTTTTTTAAATCGAGTCCTGTATCATCTGCTCCATTATCTTGCCCGGGCTTGATGTCAGACTAACAGACCTATAATTACCGGGATCCTCCTGTTTACCCTTTTCAAAAATTGGCACATTAGCTTTCTTCCAAAATTTCTGGAATTTCTCTAGTGATCCAAGTCTTACTGAAAACCAACATTAATGGAAGCTACATCAGTGGAAGCAATCTTCTGTCGACATAGCTGCATCTACATTGGGAGTTAAGTTGACATAACTATCTCTGTTGACGTGTGTTTTTTTCACACCCTTGGCTGCCGTAGCTATCTTTTAAGTGTAGATCAAGCCCTACTTTTCCTGTACACGGGGACTTTATTTTTGTACCTAAAAACCAGTGAAAATATGGGGAAATATTTCTCAACTGGCAGAATTGGTATAGTTGTAGTGTCATCCTGCATAGATTGCATGATTAAAGTCTTTTTCCCTAACATGCTTCCATTTTTTAAACATCTTTAAATGAAATATTCTTAGTGGAATTATTCTTTTCAAACACTGCACCTGCATCCTTTCCTTCTCTTTAGACTGGGTGGGTTGCTGCATAATTCTGTTTGATGTTTTGCTAGCCACAGATCTGAACAGTAATTCTCTGTGACTTTATTTGAATGTTTCAACATGTGGAATTAAATCTGTGCTTAAATTCATAATTTAAAAAAAATATTGTTTTTGTAACCACCACTCTGTTTCATTGAAGAAAATTTTGCATTGAATATGCACTGTAATGGTTGTGTGATTTTTTTTATTATCATTTTCTTATGTTAGATAAACACAATATTCCACTTTACCAGTGGCATAACTTTGGGAGATTATGGATTTACAAAATCAAACTACACTTTTTAGCTACAGAGATTTTCTCAAGAGACACTTTTTTCAAGAGACTTAACCTTCAGTTTAATCATGATCAAGGGATCTTAACTAATATGATCATGTGTTTGGGGGCCCCAGTTACAAAGCCCCTTTAAACATGGCAGACCTGCATTAATCAGCTTTGGCGCCTCTTCTGAATTTAATTAAAAAGTAAATATACTAGACACGTGGGAGCACAGCCTGTTTGCAAACATTTTGGAAGCACAGCGAGGGTGCTGCAAACATTGTAATACTGTAGTGCATTCTACCTGGCTACACCATAACTATATGGAAATTGCAGCCAGTGCAAAAATGAAGCTCTCAATTTCTGCTGAGATTTTAAAATTAATAATAGACTCATAGAATTTAAGGTCTGAATGGACCATTGTAATCATTTAGTCTGACCTGTACAGTGCAGGCCACAAAATCTCAACCACTCCTGAAATAGATCCCTAATCTAGGACTGAGTTACTGAAGTCCTCATATAATGGTTTAAAGAGAATAAGTTATTCAAGTTACGGAGAATTCACCATTTACACTAGTTTAAACCTGCAAGTGACCCAGCTCCCATGCTGCAGAGGAAGGCAACCTCCCTCTCCCCAGGGTCTCTGCCAATCTGACCCAGGGAAAATTCCTTCCTAACCGCAAATATGGCGATCAGTTAAACCCTGAGCATGTGAGCAAGACCCACCAGGCAGATACCTGGGAAAGAATTCTCTGTAGTAACTCAGAGCCTCCCAGTTTAGTGTTCCGTCTCCAGCCGTAGGAGATTTTTGCTACTGGCATTCACCAATGAGCCAAGATGATTACGTTTGACTTCTTTGCTGCCTTTTGCCATGTTAATTTTCTAGCTGCTTCAGGTGACTCAAAAGGACTTTTAATTCAATCAGTAAATAATAATAGCTCCCAGACTATGCTCAGAAGGTAGCAGGAAACTAGCCCACCTCCTGCTCCAGCCAGAGGTGGCCCTAGTTCCCACCTTCCCATGGCATTTACAGGGATTCTTGATTACATCCCCCCATCTGACTGTAAAAGATAACAGGGGACCCTTTGAGTACGTCTACACAGCAATTAAACACAATGGGAGATAGCAGCTTCTTTCACTCGGAGCAGAGTCCCTGCCATCTGCAAAGACTGTAGACTGTTGGCTGCCATTTTGACTATGTGCAGCCTGTGACTTCAGTCACATGGATATGAATGGGAGATACCAGCCATTTTGACTAATGACAAAAATGCACAAAGGAAGGAAGGAAGACCCAGTTGGTCCAGGGTCAGCTGCCTCAGACTCACAGCATTCAGGCTGTGGGGCTGTAAAAACTGCTGTGTCGACGTTTGGTTCAGGCTGTGATCCTGCGAGGGGAGAGGTCCCAGATCCCAGACTCCAGTCTGAGCCTGAACATCTACATAGCAATTTTACAGCTCTGCAGCCTGAAACTCACAAGCCCAAGTCAGCTGACCTGAGCCAGCCACAGGTCTTTTATTCCACTGTAGACATACGGCCTGTTCCCTAGCATGGGAAGCTTTTGCTATATGGCTCATTGAAATGTCCAGGGCCCCAATGTATAGTTCCTGAGAACATCCCAGCCATGCACCCTCCAGAGATTATTGTTGTCTATGTTATTTGTACTGTTCTGCTTTGCTCAGACAGTTTCCTACAATACAAGAGTAAAAATATCCATGTGCCATTGTGTCTTCCCTCTGGAAGGCACAGGGTTACCTACCCTTGATACTCCCAACTACATCTTAATGGTGTGGGCCATGAAGGAGATTGTGCGAAAATGGAGGCCACATCTCCCGTCAGAAAGCAAAGAGTTTAGAGAAGAGAGCTCACATCAATGCCAGTCATTTTCTTTGTGTATCTGGGACCTACTTCTTATTCAAGCACAAAATGCCCAGGGAGGTTCTCACCTAGTCCTTGTAGTATTATAATTTCCTTATATATCAGGACATAGAATGTTCAGTATGAAATTGCAGAGGGGTTGGTAGAAATTTTCTGGTAGGAAGGAGAACCAGAACCCTTTGCAGTTACAAACTTGTGCAGAGACATCAGGTCACACAGGGTGCAGGTTAGCAATTTAAAAGAACTTTCCTCTGCAATGTTCATATTTATCAAAAGCCTCCGTGGGAGAGAATACACCAACAACTATGTACTGCTTCATTCTCAATCAACAGGTTGGGAAATCCAAGGAATATTAGAATTCCTTCATAGATTAGCCTCAGTGCTGAAACCGAACAAAACACACCTACCAGTGAAAGGCCACATCACAAACATGGCAGACTTTGTAGAAAAGCTGTGCTCTACCACTGAAAGAATAATGAATTGATGTCACAAGATAAGTGGTATTGAAGACAAATCTATGACTGTAAGTGAAGTAGGAATGAAGATCAATTAGGAATGTCAGAGCATGAGCAATTGAGTTAAATTAAATTGCCACAAAAATAGAAGATGTGGAAAATTACAAGAAGGAAATGCTGAGACTCCAAGGGATTTTCAAAAATGTGGCTAAAGTGGAGAAAGAAATGTGCACCATGAAAAGTCAAAAGGACCCTGCTGTATAAATCTCAGCTGACAGAGAAACCTGGGAGTTAAGTAGACAGAAGAATAAATGTGACTTTACTGGTGGAATAGTTACATTTAGGGCTGTCAAGTGATTAATCACGATTAATTTTTTTAATCGCACTGTTAAACAATAATAGAATACCATTTATTTAAATATTTTGGATGTTTTCTACATTTTCAAATATATGGATTTCAACAGTGCTCACTTTATATTTCCTTTCGATTACAAATATTTGTGCTGTAAAAAACAAAAGAAATTTTATTTTTCAATTAATCTCATACAAGAACTGGTGTGCAATCTCTATCATGAAAGTTGAACTTACAAATGTAAAAATTACGTACAAAAAATAACTGCATTCAAAAATAAAACCATGTATAATTTTAGAGCCGGAAAATCCACTCAGTCCTACTTCTTGTTCAGCCAATCACTCAGACAAACAAGTTTGTTTACATTTGCAGGAGATAATGTTGCCCGCTTCTTGTTTACAATGTCACCTGAAATTGAGAACAGATGTTCGCATGGCACTGTTGTAGCTGGCATTGCAAGATATTTATGTGCCAGATGCGCTAGAGATTCATATGTCCTTTCATGCTTCAACCACCATCCCAGAGGACACATGTCCAAGCTGATGATGGGTTTTGCTCAATAACAATCCAAAGCAGAGCAGACTGACACACGTTCATTTTCATCATCTGAGTCAGATATCACCAGCAGAAGGTTGATTTTCTTTTTTGATGGTTCGGGTTCTGTAGTTTCCGCATTGGAGTGTTGCTCTTTTAAGACTTCTGAAAGCATGCTCCACTCCTCGTCCCTCTTAGATTTTGGATGGCACTTCAGATTCTTAAACCTTGGGTTGAGTGCTGTAGCTATGTGTAGAAATCTCACATTGGTACCTTCTTTGCATTTTGTCAAATCTGCAGTGAGACTGAGGGTTTGCAGGATCTGGTGAGGAAGCTTGTATCACTTTAATAAAGTCAGGAATGTTCTGGTTAACTCCAAGCAAAAAGATACTCTCACAAACTCTGCATTTCTAGATTATTTCTGCCAAGTGCTGCAAAATAATTACGGACAACTTGGATGTGATCTTGTTCAAAAACACAGAAAACATTGGTCCGTTCTCAGCCAACATTCAAGACACTCTGACTAAGGCAGAAGAAAGCATCCACATAGAACAGAAGAAGCTGAGTGTTCAGGCAATGTTTTAGAAGCTTCAACTCAAGTCCCAGGATGAAATCTTCAAGTGAGCATCTGGATGTGAGGCGCTATATCCGTTCTATAAGGTCCCCTATGAAGCAGAAGGTACTAATCACAAGGAGCTATTTGCATCTGTCCATTGGCCTCAAGGATTAGAGCAATAAAGGAACCAATAAATGCAAAGGTTGTGGTTTCTACATCTGAATTTAAACACCTGGACATAGCTTTTCAATGTTATCCCTACGGCTGGTATTACCCTGACTGGTGCATCTAGCCAGATCCCAGCATCAGGGCTTCTGACTACTGGAGGGAGTTTAATCACCAGTTTGCTAAAAATTATAAGGTTTATAACCAAATTATAACCACAGCACAGGGACTGCAGAGTATCTTTGAAGCCTTTTGCATGAACTACACACAGTCACTAAATTATAAGTGCTGGCATGGAAGTGTCCAGGTAAAACAAGAAATTCTCTGCAATAGACTTCTTCACAATAAGCAGTAAGAATGTCACCAGGCTCATTCCCTGAAATGATGATATTGTCATAGAGTATTTTACAAAGTTCACTGGGCACTTTTAAGAACACAGAGCAATATCCTCTCCCACTGTGTGCTAAATAAAGGAACCACCATCTCACCTCAAACCTACAATATGCAACGCCAGGATCTTGACACAAAACCAAATGGAAGCACCAGCGCATGGGTGCACAGAAATTTACAACTGTGCTGTACTGTGCATTACATTGTGTGACGGGTTGGATCACAGAAACCCCCTTGGGAGCTGCCACCTGATGTACCAAGACTACCTCTGCTCCTGTTTTCCCTGCCAGCTCAGGACTCCAGCACCCTGTCTTGCTGAGCCAGACACTCTCGTCTGCTCCAGACCCATGGTCTGAATCACTTGTCCCAAAGCTGCAAGTTTACCTGAAAAACAGCTCACAGTAGTGTGCTTGTCTTTAGCACTCAGATGCCCAACTCCCAGTGGGGTCTAAACCCAAATAAATCCGTTTTACCCGGCAAACTCAAATTGTTCGCCCTCTATAACACTGATAGAGAGATGTGCACAGTTGTTTGCTTCCCCAGGTATTAATATATACTCTGAGTAAATTATTAAATAAAAAGTGATTTTATTAAATACAGAAAATAGGATTTAAGTGGTTCCAAGTGGTAACAGGCAGAACAAAGTAAGTCACCAAGAAAAATAAAATAAAATGCGCAAATCTATGTCTAATCAAACTGAATACAGATAATCTCACCCTCAGAGATGCTTCAGTAAGCTTTTTCTCAGACTGGACAGCTTACAGGCCTGGGCACAATTCTTTCCCCTGGTACAGCTCATGTTCCAGCTCAGGTGATAGCTAGGGGATTCTTCATGATGGCTCCTCTCTCCCTCTGTTCTCTTCCACCCCTTTATATATCTTTTGCATCAGGTGTGAATCCTTTGTCCCTCTGGGTTTCCACCCCCCTCACTGGAAAAGCACCAGGTTAAAGATGGATTCCAGGTCAGGTGACCTGATCATATATCACTGCAAGACTTCATTGCCCACTTGCCAGCACACACATATACAGGGAGACTAACAGGTAAACACAGCCATCTGCAGACAATGGTCCTTGTTAATGGGAGTCATCAAGATTCCAAACCATCATTAATGGCCCACACTTTACATAATTACAATAGGCCCTCAGAGTTATATTTTGTATTTCTAGTTTTAGATACAAGAGTGGTACATTTATACAAATTGGATGATCACACTCAATAGATTATAAGCTTTGTAATGATACCTTACAAGAGACCTTTTGAATGAAGCCTATCCCAGTTACATTATATTCACTTATTATCATGTTTTTATAAAACCATATAGGCTGCACAACGTCACACATTGGATTTACAGAGCTGAGCACAGAGCATTTGATCTGCTCACCTTGTTCTAGTTCATGGCTCTCTGTTGACTGTTATGCCAAAGTCATTTGTGTAAGTAGGTGACTGGACGAGGAAGGAGTGAATCCAGCTAGTCAGAATTTTCCTTTTAATGGGACCTTTTCAGATTTAAATATTTGTGGAGAAAAGTAAGAGAAATAATAAATCTGAGTTTGCTAGATTTTTTTTTCAGTTCTTTTTAAATTCCTGAGTTACGTAGTTGTGAAGTTAGAGTTTAAAACAAAAGTCACTTTTATTGTAAAGACAGGCTGGAAAGAGGCAGGAGATGGTCATGAAAATACACACAAATTGTAAGGATCCAAAGGTACAGGTCTAGAACCAGTCCTGGAAGGGGCCCTAGCTTTCTAACACTCCCTCATCACCACCAATGGAAATGGGTGCAGAACAATCTTGATAAACCTGGAAGGTTAGGCTGCACAGGAAGCCCAATTGGAGTATCCAAGGCCTGCAGGCACCTGATTGGCTCAGACCTGCTACTTAAACCAGGAAATGATCTGACTGGGCTCTCTGAGAAGCTGTGCAGACTTCCTTATAGCAAACACACTGGATTCTGCTCTTGCCTGGCTCCTGCAGTCTGCTCCAATATCGTTCCTGATCTGTTCATCGCTCCTAGCTTGTTCCTGCTCTGTGCCTTGCCTCTCTCTGATTCCTGCCCTTTCACCTTGCTCCTGACCATCAGCTACCAATCCTGGCTCGGACTCTGACCCTGCCTCAACCTTTGCCATCTGACCCCAGCTCCAATCCTCGGCTTTGATTCCTGGCCCTGACTTTGGCTCTGGTATTTGGCAGTTGACTCCAGCTCTGAATCAGTTTGTGTGTCCTGTCCTTGACACCTGCTCTGCCCAGTAGACCTGATTCCTGCTCTAACCAGTAGGCCAGCCCACCTACATCCTTGTTCCCAATACAATTAAAGGATTTTTTTCTCTGTGATCAATACAAAAAAAATTTTTGGAGGAAAAGAACGAATACAAAATTATTCATAATGAACTACTTTACTTAACTGAGTAGTATCAAGGCAGTTTGAAGCAATACATCAAAAGTGACAAAGGGTCAATGAGTTTGACTGTAATATTAGCTTTGGTTCTGTCCATAGAAATACATGCTAAATTTTCTCTCTCTGCCTCTTTTATTATTGTTTCAAATTGACTTCATCCATGTGTTCTATTAAATCTGATGGGGAAGATTAAACCTGTTTTCACTGTAATTTCTATGAAATAATCTTATTCAAAGTAATAGTAATAGGCACAGACTGCAAAAAGCAGCATGAAAGACATCTTTATTGTACTGGGTGATTTCAAATTAATTTCTGAGCCTGTATGTTGTTGAGAACTAGATTATGCAGAAACTTGTGACTCATCAACTGGTCTTTGAAAATCTAGACAGGATTTTTCTTCATATTGCTAATGACAGTTATACTTTTCCTGAAAAAATTAAAACGTCACATCCAGCACTACTACATAGTCAGAATCTAATTGAGGAGCCAAAGAGTGAAGTGGGCATCTAAGACTAATGTGACAGAACATTTTCAGTGTATTCCCGCAGTGCTGGATTCTGAGTGGTTCCTCAGAAGTGGTTTTGGAACCATAACTCAGTTGTGTCATCTTGGGACCTCTAGGGGTAAGTGTGATAACTGCAACTTCGAATCTTCAGTCCACCGAAAATATGACTTTAAACTGTGTCTGTAAATCTGGCCTGCAAAAATATGTGCACCTGCTTGACTTTATACATGCAAGTAGTGCCAGTCACTGCACCTGTGCTGAATCTACATTCTGAACACTTCAAAGTTTGGGAGGGGGTTTGATCTGGGGGTTTGCTGCAGTGCAGCCCTAGTACAAAGCGAGAGGTTACTTACAAAATTTGAATCCAGATGGACTTTCAACTCCACATATAGCTCAGGGCTATGCTGAGCTGACATCTGGTTTGGACCCATCCCCTGTCTGAATCAGATGACTGTTTAATAAGACTGGGAGAAAAAATTTGGATTACTGGAACTGTCTAAACTTCACTTTTAACTCCATCTAAAACAGCTTTTTTCAAGACTGGAAAAAAAAGTTTCATGTAAGCAGCTTGTTTGTTTTAAATTTTCATTTGCCTCTGCACTTCCTGGCTTCATCTGGAAACAAACAGAAACAGCAAAATGGTTCTTATTTACTGCTGAGCTGAAAACAAGAATCACTGAATTAAGCCTGTTCTAGTGAAATTTCCAGCCTGGGTTCTAGGCAAAAAGAATTCAGATAAGCTTGTGATAAGCCACCAAACTCTCTCCAAAGCAAACACATTTGAGTTTCACTCCACATGGCTGTATGATGCTTTTTGTAGTCATGCACCCCGCCAGGGCCACCCGTGGGGGGTGGGGTGGGGAGAAGTGGGGCAATTTGCCCCAGGCCCCTCAGGGGCCCCCATGAGAATATAGTATTCTATAATATTGCAAACTTTTTTTTTTAAAGAAGGAGCCCCCAAAATTGCTTTGCCCCAGGCCCCCTGAATCATCTGGGCGCCCCTGCACCCCACTAGTGGAATCAGCACACTATTGATACAAGCAGAGCCACAGAGCCAACCCAGTGGCACTATTTAAGTCTCATTAGAAGAGATTTATGTTTGATGCTGCCTGTCATTTTTAATATTAAATCATTCAGAAGTAATTGGCCTCACTGAGCTTTCGATATACTTTTACAAAAGTATGAAGGTGGAAAATATCAAAACCTGCAGATTGTATTGTATATAGGTTTAAAATGGCATGCCAGACTGGTAGGAAAACTTTTTGAATTGAACATTGTAGTGAGTAGTTTGTACTTTTTAAAAAACATTTTGGCAGAAAATAAAGGACAAGAAAGGATGGATTAAGGTGGTTGAAGAGTTATACCTAGGGACATTCGGATGATACTGAGTACAGTAAAATTTGGTTTGAATATCAAGAAAAAGTTTCAAAGAGTTAGGCCTATTAGACGGTGGAATAATTTCTCAAAGGAAGCAAGAAAAGCCCTGATGTTCTAGTCATTTCAGATTAGGTAGGAAACAATCCTGCATTGGCACACTCTGGACAAGATCTCTCCTGTCTCCAGATTCCATTAATTCAATCTGACAGTGGCTGGGATAGCTAGGGTGAACTTTGACTATTCAATCTGATTTTCACAAGAGTTTTCTTTGTAACGAAATAGAGGTATTGTAATGACAACATGGGGCCTAGTCCTACAAGGCTCTGCCCACACTCCACTCCAACTGAAGTAAATATGGAAGTCACTGGGAATTGAGGGTACTCAGCTGCTTTCACAAGGATCGGGTCAGTAGTTTGGCCATACCAAGCCTTGTTTGGTTCATTGTCCATTTACCTGGCATCTAGTTAGCTATCTAGAAGCACACGCAGCAGGGCATTTTGTGAGGGGAAGGGAAGGAGGGGGAAGAGAGAGCGCCATCACATGGAGACTTCTGACTGCGTCCCTTACTGGATAGCCTGTGTGTGAAATGAACCAGAATTATTAGGTTATAAATTCTCCTGGGCAGGAAGTGTCTTTGTATGCTTTTGTACAGTATCTAACACACCGGTGCCAGTTCTGATTGGGGCCTCTGGCTGCTGTTGCAATATAAATATTAAATGCACAGAGTCATAGCCAAAGTAAAAGTAAACTTTATCACTAGTAAAACATATACCATGTTATAACTAACTAAATAGCAGAACAAACTATTGATTTCCACTCAAAAATAAAACGTGCCAGAGCAGCATGTGCCCCTCGAGGTCTGGTGTTTGCCCAGAATGTTCATTTCCCCAGCTGTTATGGCTTGACAGAATTCTCCAACTAAAGCAAAATGTCCTATTCTGAAGCTTTGGAATGGGTGGGAGGGAACATGGCCCTCCCTATAGACACACATACACACACCTTAAATCCAACTCTACAGATATTTTTCAGTTGTGATACGAACCTTTATCTTGTTTAGACTGCAAAGTGAGTAATGCTGGGAATAGACCGGGTTAGTTTCCATTTGCTTTCTTCTCCCACTCTACATCTAATTGCTGCAAACATAAAAAGATAAAGCATCTTTTACAAACCCCTGTGCGGGGAGTACTGATGAGGATGATGATGACACAGCCACCAGCACTGTAACTGCGTAGACCCTATCTATATTAGGCACATTAGGAGTTTGCACTAGTGTAACTGAGCCAGTTTACAGAAGCAGTGCCAAGGCTTGGGGGAATCAGGGGTAATGGAGGAGCTGAGGGAAAGGGAAGTAATTGCTGGGAAGGAGCCTGGGAGTGAACCTGCAGGGTTGTTGGGTGTGGGTGGAAGAAGTATGGAACAGTTTTTTGTTTGTTTTTTGTTTTGTTTTTTTTTTTGAAGGGGGCAGGGATTGTTCGGGAGTTGGAAAGCTTCCCCAATGCAGACCCTGGCTGACCCCTAGTCTATCCCATTCAGTCAGGCACATCTGCCCCATCCCCATGTGGCCCTGCATCCCCACTCAGACACCTCCACTATCCCCATCCCCTACATCCCTCGTTCCTCCCTGTGGCCCTGCACCCCTCTCCCATTCAGCCCCTGGCTCAGTGTTGGCACCCCACTAGTTCCTGTGCCCCCGCCCCAGTCTCCATAGCAAGTTTGATTGTTTGAACTAGACTTTATCCCCAGGCTTCTCAAAGAACTCTTCTCCCTTTCTGTTTGTCAACTTAAATGTTTGTAAGGTACACCAGCTCCTTTGTTATCTTACATGAATCTGTGCTGTTGTTTAGGAAACAAAGTCAGAATGGCTTGCCATTAAACTCTGACCCAAAGCCTCAGGTAAATGCAAAGATTACCATTGACTTCAATGGGCTTTGGATAAGGACCAAAATATCTAAGCATTCTATTCTTTCACCTCCTTAGGCCTTGATCCTGCTCCCAATGAAGACAGTGGGAGTTCATTGGGAGCAGGCCTTGCACTGTCTGAATGGGATGGCTAGCAAAGCCAGTTTAACTAGCCAGTCCAGGATTGACATTTTCCCTCGTATGTGCACTGGCTGTTTTCAAGGAACTAAAATGAGGAGCAGCTCTTAAAGTTTATATCAGGTTTTGCTGCTGTGTTGGCAAGTAATGTAAAAAATGAAATTAAGGCTCACAGCTACATGGCTCAGCTCGAATGTCCCACACACGGGTTTTGAAAGGCCATTGATTTCTGACTGAGTTTTTAACATTTTCAAAGATCCCCTCAACAATGGGAAATGCCCAGTAGTCTCTGTGGTGAATATTAAATGACTTCCAAACTGACGATTAATTGTGCGGTTCATAACGAGCACTGAAAGTTAAACCCTCTCCAACAGCCACGCTTGGGGTAAGGGTGTTCTTCAGGGCCTGGAGAAAAGCAATTCTTCTCCCAGGCTGTTCTGTGGCTACTACACAGGGGCAATAATTCCACCTGCTCTGTAGGGGCAATGGCAAGCAAATCCACACAGCCATGGGTCAACCTCCCTTGCTCCCCTCCACTCCAGCTGACCCCACAGGTCATGGATGGACGTGGAGTCTCCATGGAGCACCCCAGATCTTTCCTTCTCCACCTGACTAGCAGAAATGCATCATTTCCATTGATGTTTGGGTCCTCCATGGCTCTAGAGGGGACAGAATTTGCCCCCACTTTGAGGGTGATTTACAGAGACATAAATGGCAGCTAGGCACCGAACTCCATATGACAGGGTGTATAACCCCCCATACTGGAACTGAAGGGAATAAGGATCAACTCACGGCCCAGGCAACCCTGCCCAGCTACACCTGCGGGGTATGCACCAGCTGGAAGTGGAGCTTAAAAGGAGCCAGTCAGGCAGCTCAGAAGGGGCCTCACAGAGCAGAGCAGAGAGAGAGAGAGAGAGACTTACCCCGAGAGCTCCTGGGAAAGGGCGCTGCAGAAACCTTCTGGAGAGAAAAAGCCTGTCTACTGAGCCCAGATGGGCTGGCAGTTCAGCTCTTATCTTTTCCTTTACTGTGGCAAGCTCTAAGACTCTGGCAAGAGAATGCATGGTAGGAAGTGGCCCCAAGAGGCAGCCTTAAGGCATTCCTGGGTACCTCTTACAGAGCCCAGTGGAGTGGGAGGACCTAGGCTCCTCTACCAACCTCCCTCATTAACAGGAGCACGAAAACCCTCATTTTTAGAATCTTCCCAGGGAAACCTTTGGAAAGCCCTAGCTGGGATTGGACATCTGCAGGGGTCAATAGGTGGACCCCATATCTTCCTTGGAATCCCCCTCACAGCAGGGAGAGATAAGACTGATTGGTGACGTGACCGGAAGGTAGGGTCAACCCCCATCAAAAGACAGACTGCCACAGGGTGTGATCGTGGCCTGGAGGGGAAGATTAGAATCATGGCAAACGAGGGCCTAACACCCTAACCACTGGGTGACGCCACCAGTGAACACCGTCCATCACACTCCTACAGAAAATCATGTCAATAACTGCCGTTTGTGCCTTTGAAAACCTCTCCCTTTACCCTTCGTTACCAGACCATCTCCTCTTTGCCATATAGATAAACTAAAACCATTGTAGTAATACATAGCATCTTCTACAGTAGGATTTCAAAGGACTTAAACAAGGACAGCGTTAAGTGCTTTATTAATGCATGTGGCTAGAGAATTAAATCTCACCTCCCACCTGCAGATGTAGGGGACATTAGACTTGATCAGCCTTGTCATTCCACCTCTTTTCACAATAACTGTCAGCTCCTAAAGACGATGCTATCATGAAGGCTCAGGTGGATCGCATTTTTCAAAATACATGTTAAGTCCCATTGGATGTCTCAACTCAGAAGCAGACATTCAAGAGTTCGTGGCCTGTGAATGGGGTCCAGCGACATGCAAGGATCAGATAGGACTCGGGAGACTGAGCAGAATCAGCTGCTCTACCCATGGCAGGAAACTGTCACAGCTGACAAACTCCAGATTTTCCCTACGTGAACTCCTCTCCCCAACACCATAACAAATGGCGTCCGTCATGGAACTCTGCCCTCAGCAGGGGAAGCATGCTATAGTGCTTAAAAACAAACAAACAAACAAAAAAAAAAACCCAGCAGCAGCCTGTCTGCTCCCATCCCTGCTAAGTCAAGTAGAGCTGAACTGTTCGTGACAATGGGAAAGTTTGATGAAAGATTCCTCAAGTGGAGACAGGGCCCATCTCTCCCGCCTCATCTCCCTTTCTCAAAGTGGGAGTTTGGACTTCTTTTTTATCTTTCAGTAAAAGAGGGGCAAGGGAGAGATATTATAGAAAAGGATTAAAAGAATGGATTGGAATGAGCAAAGTTGTTCATATAAAGATTTGTAAAGCACTGTACAAAGTAAGTAAACCTCTGTGGCCTCCTCCAGCACTGAATTCTGGAGAATGGCCAGGATAGGTATTACCTGGCAGGGTAAGCCCCTCGTTATTTAGTCAGTTACAGTCTACCACTGTTCATTCAATAATGTAATCTAGCCCTGGCTAAATATTATAGCCTTGAGTAACTCAAAGATGAACTGAAAGGCTTTTCTGAATTACACATAAACATTCCGTAAGATCCCAGTGCACTAACAAGGTATGTGTATAGACAGAGTTTAAAATAATTAAAAACAGATCTAAAAAATAATTTCTCCCTTTGCTTCCCTGCCAAGATTTGATCTTAGGTTTCTTTCTCTCTCTCTCTCTCTCTCTCTCTCTCTCTCCAGTTAAGGATGGTACAAGCAACATCTACAGTAGCATAAGGAACACAGGACCATAGCACGTTAGTTGATGACATCACTAAAAGCTATTAGAAGAGAACCTTGAAGTCATGTCCTGGAAGACAAAAGCCTGTGTGTAACATTAGACGCTGTTTTCTTAAGAGTATTAAAATACATGGTTTGCTATATTTTCTTTGGCACAATAATCACCTTTTGGAGTCTGCTAGGGAAAACACGTTTTCCTTCACTTTAAAAAGCTGGCATTCTGACTATTAGTAATCCGTCAGACAGTGTTCAGTGTTTTCTAGAGCGGTTTGCTTTTTACACACTCTGATTAGCTGTTCTAATAATATCACTGAACACTTATATAGCATTATAACCTTTAACTAACGAATCCTTAACACACCTCCAGTATAGCAAAGTTGGCTTCTGTTATCAGGGTACTACATTGATTCTAGAGCCTGAACCAAAGCCCACTGAAATTGACAGGAATAGGAGTCTTTCCACTACCTCAGCGGGCTTCGGAGCAGGCCCCTCATGTCTATACATGAAGGAAAATTATAAATAATACTACCTTATACACTCATGCATATTTCCCTTTAGTTCTGAGACAGCAGCTGCAATACCTACTGATATTTTGGCAAGTCACAGATTTGCTAGAGTTTATTCACAATTTTTCTCAACATCAGCAGATCAGCTGTGAGGTAGCCAGAGATTTCATACGGCATGCAGATTTCACACAATGGCACTCTCCTCTGATTTCTATGGTTTATGGCTGATAGTTGACAAAACAGTGCATTGCATTGACACCAGTGACCTAGAGTAACTAATAAAATCAAGGATAAGGAGTCCTAAGTCTAGTGGTTTTTCCTCTTTTCTTCTATCTACAGTTACTGGGAACCAATTTCTTAAATGGGGTGGGGCAACAATTTGTTAGAGCTGAGAAGAGCACAGTGTTTTACTCCAGTAACTAACAAGTTAATTTTCTCATATTTAAGCTAATGGGTTACAAGAGATGCTGTTTTTCCTCTAGGCTAGAGAAGTGCCCTGAATGGACAGAAGTAATCCATGTTACAGCTTTAGTTTGTACGTATGTTTAGCCAGTCTGGAAGGCGAGAGAGAGCTTCACTGAACTGAAGAGGGGAAAAAACTAAGTTTTGAGATGCCACCAAACTGCAGCCCCAAAACTCACCACAAAGACAACTGACATATTCAAACGAAGAAACACCAGGATAGATTCATTATCAGCAAGACAAACCCTCAGGGCACAGCCTCAGTCAAGGTACAGCACTGCATTTAGCAGCTTGTGAAAGCTGCCTGTACCAAAGTATCTCTTTTAGAGACATTATACACACCACAAAATAATTCATGTCTTAAAAGGAAGGGGCCATTTTTATTTGAGTGAACTCACGATTAAAAAAAAAAAAATCTGCTGTAAACTGTCGTTTTGTAACTCAAGTAATGTGACCTGAATCACATGGAAAAGCTAAGCAACTCAATTGCAATTGCCTTCTACAGCCCTGAACCTGAGATTGCAGCCTAAAGTCTGCTAAGGAGTTAATTGTGTACCATTTACTACTCTCACTGCTGTCCTTGTCTTGAGAGTCGTCTAATTTGTTCCATTTGGCTTTCCACTTTTCTGGGTAGGGAAATTTATTACAGAATTTTAATGTGTTAGGAATCTGTAACAAGTTATGGAAATTTGCTGAGAAAGTCTGACCTTTTGAGATGTTTATATTAGGATTGCCCAGTGAGTCCGCCCTCCCTCTATATTTTAATGCTGTAAAGAGAAAGCAGCCCCTTAGAAGTTGCTGAAGAAGTTGACTTTAAAACTAAAGGGGATATATACACACACACTCTCCGTTTCTCCACAGATATCAGAAAATCATCTCCAGTAGCCAAAAGATCATTTGAATGCTATTAAGAGGTGGAGGCAATGGATGGTTGTAAGAGGATTTTATCGAGTTTAGAACCAAGGTACGTGCAGTTACTACAGAGACAGGACTTCAATTTGTCTCCAGATAAGATGTAAAGCATTGTACTGCTTCACTGATGTACTGTAAAGCACGTTGGCATTACCAATGGGCAGATTTCAAAAGGTTCAGAGATGTGGTTCAATTTTCTAAAGTATACAGAAGTCTGGATACTCTGCTAGAGAGCTTGCATCTTCCAAATGCACCTGCAAGTGGGCACTTCTTTTGGTATTTTGCCATCTGGAGTTCTGGTGCTAGCTGGCCCCAGTACAAAGTTGCATCAAAACAAACAGTTACCCAAGTACACCCAAGAAGCTCTGAGAAGGGTCAGTCTGAGTTTGGTTATCAAAACAGTTGGAAGGGTGTGGTGGTGCTTCTTAACTGGAGCGGATTTTCTATTCCCTTCTCATGCTATGTAGAACAGAAAGACAAACTCCATCCACGTTCAAAGAAATGCACACAGCCTGTCGCATTATAATGTCCAGAGCTTCCACCCTCTCAAAATTACTCAATGGCCTGGGCAAATGTAAACCAGACTGAGGGAGACAAAATACTTCTCAGCCACCACAAGAAAAATCCCATTCAGATGCAGTGTGAAAGTTATGCCACATGGTGGAGCCATTAGCAGGATTCCAACTAATAAGCACATGCTCAGATGAACTAGTGAAGCCACAGCTTCCTGTGCTACTCTGCCATGTGCTTTCTTTCTGAGTGTCTGATGCGGACGTCAACACAAGGAATTTGGGAGATGTCCTATGAATAGGCACTAGGAGCTGTTGAGGTAAGTAATCCAGGAGCCATAGTGGATCTACCTGCAGGAGCCTTGTTTATACCCTTCTACAAGTATTATATTCATCTAGAAAACATATAATACTCAGCAAGAAAGAGTTTCCAGTTGCAGATCAAAAAGAAAATGGTCATCACTCTAAGGCATTTAGATGCAGTTAATTTGTCATATAAAATGCTCATTCTAATCCAGGGGTGGCCAACCTGTGGCTCTGGAGCCACATGCGGCTCTTCAAAAGTTAATATGCGGCTCCTTGTATAGGCACCGATTCCGGGGCTGGAGCTACAGGTGCCAACTTTCCAATATACCGGGGGATGCTCACTGCTCAACCCCTGGCTCTGCCACAGGCCCTGCCCCTACTCCACCCTTCCCGCCCCCTCCCCTGAGCCTGCCATGCCCTCGCTCCTCCCCCTCCCCCTGGAGCCTTCTGCATGCCACAAAATAGCTGATCGGGAGGGAGGGGGAGGTGCTGATTGGCGGGGCTGCCGGTGGGCGGGAGGCTGCTGACGTATTACTATGGCTCTTTGGCAATGTACATTGGTAAATTCTGGCTCCTTCTCAGGCTCAGGTTGGCCACCCCTGTTCTAATCCCTCCGAAATCTCACTTTCTTCTATGTTACCTAAGAAACACAAGCTAACGTTTAAAAAAGGTAACTAATGGAACTCTGAAGATGTGTACATTCCATAACTGAGTAATCGTATTCCTGTAAGTAACTCTTGTCCTTCCTCATCCCATCCCTCCTATTGTTTATTACTCTTACTCATTTTGGTCAAATCTAAATTTAGATAAGGTCTTTGGGCCAGAGATCACGTCTTTGTATTTGATCTGTCACATGCCTAGCATACTTGTGAGCTATCATCTGAATATGACACTATACGTGAGTGAAGAGAAATGAATTAGGACTGTTGTGGAATGAGTGTCTATGTAATAAGCCACATGTGACTGCCCTTCCTAGAATACTGAGACCATCTTCAAATATTGTTAAACAAGCAGTAGATGTGTAACTGAGTTACAATACCCCAGTTATACTGTGTTTGTTAAGTGCTAAACATCTGCACAGAAACAGAGACTCAGGGCTTGTGTCTATGGTGCACCAATGCCTGCTACAGGGATGGGACCCTGCTAGTGTGCACTAAAGGTTCCCTACATTAAAGCGCCCTAGGGGACCTTTAGTGTGCACCAGCAGGATCAATTAATGCTCAACATGGTAGTGCTCTTACAAATCACTCCCTTCTGTACACTTTCCCCCTATGCAGGATCAGTCCCATTGTGATCATAATGCTCATAACAAGACTGGAGAGCAGTGCAGGATCCGTGCTTTCAGACAGAGATGGCGGGCGCACAGTTTCCAGGGGCTGTTGAAAAACTGCCCAAAACGTAGTTGGAAGCCCATAGAATGATGGGATGGAGAAAAATACATCATGGGGTGGTGAGCCCACTCCCATGATGCACTGCGATCCATTCTCCATTCCCACAACTACTAGCAGCATAAGATGGTGTGTTGCACAGTGGAATAGCTACCCATGGTGCACTGCTCTCTGTCGATCCTAGAGCACCTACTGTGGACACACTCTGCTGACAGAGGAAGCATTGTGTGAACATGCACAAGCAATATAATTATACTGATTTATGTTCATCAACATAACTTAAGTCAACTTAGCTCTGTTGTGTAGACAATGTCCCGGGGAAGAGGAATTCCAAACTTTTGTTTAGAAAAATCAAAATAAAATTTTTGTTTAGATCTTTTCAAAATATTCCCCAGACCCTCCGAGCTGCCCAGAGCTCTGACAGCCTTCCAAGCTGGCTGTCAAGAATCCAGGACCCTGGAAGCCCTGAGAGCCTGCAGAGTTTCCAGGTTCCTGGCTCTTCAGCCGAGAGCCTGGCAGCCCCCGTTCAAGCAAGGCTCCCAGGTCTTCTAGGCTCCCTGCTCCGCAACAGCCCAGCAGGGCGAGCTGGCAGGAAACTCAGAACAGAACATTTCTATTTTGACAAATCAGCATTTTCTGATGGGAAAAATATTCTGTTGGAAAATTTCTGACAAGTTCTAGTGTTTATATGCCTTTGTTACTGCAATACAGTCTGAAGCCTGGCATGCAGGGCCGGCTCCAGGCAACCAAGCACATGCTTGGGGCGGCACCTGGTAAGGGGCGGCCAATCTTGGGGTGGCGGGAGGCAGCGCGGCATTCCACGGGGGGGGGGGGCGCTCCGGCGGTGCGGCGCTCGGCGGGGGGGGGGGGCAGCGCGGGGCGCGGCGCTCAAGGGGGGGCAGCGCGGGGCACGGTGCTCGGGGTGGGGGTTCCGGCGGCACGGCGGCGCTTTTTTTTGCTGCTTGGGGCAGCAAAAAAGATAGAGCCGGCCCTGCTGGCATGTCACTACAGAATAAGGGGATTTTATTTACACTGGATTAAAAATTGATGATCCAGGGTAAGGCAATGCTATTACAGAAGGGGTTCTGCATTGCACTGAACGTAAGGGCAGGTCTACACTACAAATTTACATTGGCGCAGCTACATCAATGCAACTACGCTGCTGTAGCACTTCTGGTGAAGCTACAGAAGCTCTAAGCTGATGGGAGAGAGCTCTCTCGTTGGTTTAATAACTCTACCTCCGCGAGAGGTGGTAGCTATGTTGGTAGGAGAAGCTCTCCTGACGACATAGCTCTGTCTACACTGGTGCTTAGGTCAGTATAATTATGTGCTCCGGGTTATGGATTATTCACACCCCTGAGCGATGTAGTTATATCAAAGTAATTTTGTAGTGCAGATCAGGGCTAAGACTGACCACCATTTTTTGCACCAGGAGTGAGCCAGCTCACTGTTCTGGAAATTGGATAGGGAGTTTTGTACTGAGACTTACATAAGCCCCAAGTGTAAATACCCTTGGTGTCTGGGGGTTTGGAAATCTGGATCTGAATCCTGCAGTTGATTTCTATTTCATACACTGCTCACTTTGTAGGGTAGACCTGGCCAAAGCAAAAATGTTTTGCTGGCACAGCTATGTCAGCAGAACCCCCAGTGTAGACACAGCTATGTGGACAGGAGAATTCTGTCCATGGTGATCGTCCTTTAGCATGTGTGTGGCAGGGTGGCCTGTGTGTTTGGAACACGTATTCTGAGCTCTATCCCTACTACTATTGTGAAATTCCTAATTACAGTAATGAAACAATGAGGAAATTCTAGCTGACCACAGACAAAATATTTGCACCAAAACCTAGTAAAAGTTTAAATGCTTTGCCTATTGTTTTCTCTTTCTTTGCGATCAGCACAGCAGCTTTGAATCTGAGCGCAGTGGGACTGACAAGGACACCAGGCAGTTCTTGCCAATGACGTCATCCAATTTCAGGTCTTTGTAGGAGCAACAGAAGCTCCTGGTTACTTTAGGGATATGCTGTTGGGTTGCTCCTGTAACCTCACAGCTCCTTTCATGCTTCTCTGCCTTTTAGTGCAGCAGCATGGAAGGAGGAACAACTGGTGAGCAGGGGCAGAGCTAGAAGCTGAATTCAGAGGTGGGTTGTAAACAGATTGTTGAGATAGCAACACATATAGACACATTGAAGCCAATGGACCGATAATAGTTTATATCAGCAGAGGATTTGCCCCACTGTATAGAAATTTTAAAAATCATCAAAAGAAATAGATAGTTTTTAAATCCAGGGCAAAATTCTGCCAGTCTCACACTGCATTCCCACAAACGTCCAGTAGCCACTGATTTTAATGGGAGATGCAGCTGATCTCTTGATTTCTCTGCTGGTTTTTGCAGTGTTACCTGGAAAAGTAACAATATAGCACAGTATTTTCCTTTCTTCCATTTCTCTTTTTGTCTTGTAAACCTATACATGAAAGATGTATAGGCTTACAGCTGGATAAGTAATGAAAAAGGTATTAACATTTATTCATGGAAAAGCCATTACCTTGTTTAAAATGGTATTCACAACTCTCTTTTTATTTCCCATTAACATTCATATAAGCAATTTTCAGTCATGCCATGAGATTTCGGTGACCAATCACATCACGGACAGGGCTGTTTGCACACTCAGAGGCTGAGATGTGTTTTCAGGAAGCGTTCAACCCATTTCACCTCACCTAACCAATAAGTTTATGAGACGAGGTGGATGAGGTAATATCTTTTTTTGGACCAACATCTATTGGTGAAAGGGACAAGCTTTCGACCACCACAGAGTTCTTCCTCAGAGCTCTGTGAAGCTAGAAAGCGTGGCCCTTCCCCAAACAAAAGTTGGTCCAATAAAAGATATTACCTCACCCACCTTGTCATGGGACCAACATGACTGCAAACAGTAAATTACTACAATTTAAAGTCTGTTTGCAAACAGAAACAAGGATGAATTTTCCCCAGTAAATCAAACAAATAGTTTGACGTGTTCTCGCATGGACAATGTTAACTGAAGAGGGGAAGTGACCTCTGAGGGACTGCACCACAATTTAGGTTGTTTAACTTTATGCGTTTCAGTGACTATTGCTACAAGAAAAAGACTTCAAGGAGTTGTAGTCACACCAAGCTATATAAATAAGTAGCACACAGAAGAGGATGAATGACAGTGGTACATACTAAAGGTACATACTAAATCTAAAAGAGAAGGAGATGTAGGGCTCAGAAGAAAAACAAAGCAATTAGAAATGGCTCAAGTGAACTTTCCATTTATCTTCTGTGAAAAGATGAAGGGTCAACAAACACAGACAGAGCAGACCTTGGAGCAGTTTTGGTTTTACCATATGGCTTTGAATGTTGTTCATTTGTTATGTTGCCAATAATGGCCCTTTTTATCATCATGAGAACAGTAATAGGGACACCAAAATGCTTTCCATGCTGCTCAGTGCAAGTCATGGGAGTGCTTTTGTTTGGGCCTGTACTTAAATTTATTTTCTCAAGAGTGCAGTAATATTTTCCAGCACATTAGAGATTTACGAAACAAAATATTTGCCTCCCTTGTCCTGAGTTGCACAACTATGTTGTTTACAGATTATTTCCTCTGTTGGGAAATGAACAGCTCATATGATGCACTACAGCACGCTAACATCAAGCTCAGGCAACTCATCACAGAATCACATTTCCTTCTTACCAGAAGCAGTTGTTTAAATAAAAACAAAACCACACATCTATTTGCAGGTCTATAACAAAAGACACAGTGAGAGACAGAGGATACCTCGAAAGCAAAGATATTTGTAATTCCAAGGAAGCAACAGAGAATGTTAGAGTCTCACTCAGGAGACACAAATCCAAAGCCTGCCAAAGTCAATGGGAAGTTTTCCATTGACCTCAATGGCTTTGGATCAGGCTGTGACTGACCCATCTTTTCCCTTCAAGCTGCTCTCCCTCGGAGCTGGAAGTAAAGGCTATAGAAACAAAGACACAAACTAAAAACTAACTCAATTTTAGTAACAGCAAGATTTCCCTCTTTTGAAGAGCATGACCTTGGAACGGGTGAAGATGACAATTAGGGCTTGATTTACAGAAAAGGTTCCCATCCCATTTCTCTCATTCATGGGCATAGTACAAAAACAACCGATCAACCAATGAACTTAGTGTTCATGAAAGCTGTTGGATGGATTGAACGAGACTGAAGGCTTCTGTTTCTGCAGAGAACAGGACACCATGGAGTCTAGCAGGGCAAACCTCTCCTTAATGCCAACATGCCTCAACCCTGAGCCAGAGGGAAAAGCTTTAGGGAGGTGAGATCATGCCTAGTTGGAGGAGGAGAGTCTCCATGTCCAGTTAGTCTCTGTCCTTTCTGCGGGTCTGCCAGAAAAGAGGGCCATTCTAGTGTCAATCATGGTGGTAGTTTCTCGAGGTAGATAATAATCCCCTGGAAAGTGATGCATACATTTTAAATATGTATGAAAAAAAATACATGAAAAAATAGGGACAAAATTTGCAGGGAATAGTATCTTCAATGAATTATTTGACCAGCTCTCTTATAGCCTGTAAAGACCAGAGTGATTTTGTTCCAGGCCAGCCCAGCCATTCAGTAAGATTTCTGATTTGCTACAAATATTTCGTACGCTTTCTCAAACACAGAAACAAGTAGTGGTGGAACTGGATTTTCCTCAAGGGGATTTCCCTCCTCCTGGGCCAAGACTAGCTATGACATTTCATGTTGGACTTGCAAACCAAGAACCACTGCCAACAAAAATATTAGTGAATAAGAAGAGTTAAATTTGATTTGACCTTTGGGAAACCTCTCTTCTGGCAGCACAGTGGGGTAGAACCCCACAAGAAAAAATACTGAGGACTACCATAACAAAATGGCTTGAATCTGTGTTTGCCCACCTGCCCGTGTGTGAGATGTGTCTTTTCTATTTCTCCTGGTGTCTGTGGGCCTGATCTAAAGTCCAGTGAATCAATGTAAAGATTCCTTGGGACCAGGCCCTGCATGCAAATAAATGGGACCTGGTTTTGAGGCTAGGGCTCAAGAAGAGACCTCAGCTACAAGGACATTCCAAAAGCCTACAGCACAACAGTTACTTTTGACTCTTGTCAAGCAGCTCACACAAAGGTTTTATCAAGCTCATACTTACATTTATATGTAAAAACTAAATTTGTGCTGCCTGTGGCAAAAGTTCTGTTAACTGAACAAAAAAAAATCTTCGGTAGCTAAAGGCCCAACCCTGTAAGAAGCTAACCACCTCCTGATAGTTGCTAGTTGAGTGCCCCTGAACTCCCATTGGCTCCAAGGATTCCCTTGGCTTCAGTGGGAATGAAGGTAACTGAACCCCTCACCAGGAGGCAGTAGTTATCTAATAGGATTCAGCCTTACAAGAATGTGTTCCCTTTGTGACATGTTCATGAACACCAATTGTTATTCTTGCTGAACTAGGCCGGTGCCAGCTCTTCCCAAGCTTCATTTAGCCTTCTAAGATTTCTGTCACCGAAGTAGAGCAACAAAACAGGCTCATTTTAATAGGCAGAGTTCCCAGGGATCCCGACATTCCTTAGGGCTGACTTGATTTAAAAACAGGAGCCTAGAGTTCAATACACTAATGTCTGCTAATGAAAATTAATTCCCAGACCCCGATTTGGCTTGTTTTCCTGCTATGGTTGTTATTCTGTTTGCAGGACTCTGACATAACAGTGTCCGCTTCCTTTGTAAGAGTTTACATCATCACTACACAATAGCTTTTCAGATGAGGAATCCTTACTTTAACGGCTGTGTCAGAGAGAGACAGCCTTTTCACACCAGCTATTGTGTATATTTGGAAAGCTGTCAACGCATTTGGGTTCTGTTCCAAATATCTCCATCGCAGACCGGAGCTCATTTATGTATCCATTTCAGAGAGACACAGTGCCAATATGACATTGCAAATGATTTCTGGGTGAGATTGATCCCCATCGATCAAATTTCCTATCCCTGAATAGAAAGCTACAAAAGACCTATTCCAGCAGCTTCCCCTACAAACAGTTAAAGCAGGTTTTAAGATCACTGATAAGAGAAAATCAATAGGACTCAACTGTAGCTAATCCTCAGCCAGGCAGCACACTCCATAGCTAAGTACGCATATACTCTATGGATACCAGTTGTAATCATCCAAACACTATATCAACAGTTCCCTGCTAGCAATATCACATGCAGGAGTCTATTTGTATATCTAAAATGCAGCTTCCTGGTCAGAGCAGCGAGTTTCAAAGTCAGATGTAGGACACAGACTCATGTCTGAAATTGCTCATGACTGAAAATGGCACAGCAATCAACAGTTTCTGACCATGCAAAAGTAACTTTGAACAGGGAAACTACCCAAGTTCACATCAGCCATGGTTTGGTTTGCACAGGGGCATGCGTGTCTGTCTCTCTGCTCTGCCTGTCTGGTCCATTCTTGTGATCAGATTGAAAAGTGCCAGTATTCTGCTCCGTGAGGAGCCTGCCGGCATTGCCAAGGCAGCCTGGCACATTTTTTTAAAGATGTCACTTTGAAAAGATAGAGTCAGTTTTGAACCTTTTGACCTGGTCAGTGTCCCTTTCACCCATCCCTTCCATGAAGCCTTTTGATGTTGCTTTCCTCCCCCTCCCATACCTCAGCTGATGTCCCATGTTTGTTTTAGTCCAGGCTAGATTATGAGCTGTCTGGAACAGGAGCCCTGTCTTTTTCTGCATTTTGTGAAGTGCCATGTAAATTGATGGCATTCAGTAAACAAATATACTAGTGTTTGACATAACCAAAATGTCAGACTAGGCTCTTGCAAGTAGGGTGTAGCAACGAAAAGTCACATATACAGCATGGGGCAAATCCTCCACCAGACTCCCTGGCCACCCAAAGGCAGAACTAGCACAGTTCTTCTATACACAGTGTGAGAGGATTGGGGAATCCCATGTTGTGAGTGGGAGGGAATTTGGGGAGCTCTATAGGTACCACCCAGCATGAATCACAGCTACCAAGCCTTGATGTGTGTATGTGGAGGTCTAGGAAGTTGAAGCATTGTCTGATGGACTGAGCCACCTTTCTTTTAAAGAAAAAAGGGCTCAGAACTTGGGAAGCAACTGTGTCTCCGCCCTCCCTCACCTCAACCAATGCAACCTCTTTCAGCTCCGAACTGTTAAATTTAGCACTCTCTCTGCAGGCTTTAGTCTAAGGCTTGTTCTTCTCTGGGCTCTGCCTCCAAATCAGGAGATGCTTCTTGTTTTGTTTCTCTAACACATTGCATATATAATTTTATTCATAGATTTTGCCTTGTTAACAGATGTATGGGGCTACATTTCTGAAAGCTCAAGTCAGAGAAACTACTCTGCAATAAAGTGCTCATCCGTGCTTCCATAGAATGCACAAGTCAAATATGTATGCTGTATATGTTCAACAAATATCAAATATGATCCTATTGAAGATGCTCATATGCTATGTATCAAGCTAGTCAAGAAGCAAGGAGTGGACCCATTAGAACTGTGTGCCAGCGTGCAGGTACTGGCATTCACTACTTCATTGTAGTTGCATCTGCCACAATAAATGTATATCCAACACTCCCCATCTTATGAATGCTGAGAAGCAAATCCAAGAGAAGATATCCAATGCAGCATTATGCTGGGTTATATTTGGACCCCTGTTACACTGTGTTAGGAAATGGTGAGCCACGCCCACCTAGGAATGCTGTAATACAGCATGTTATTCATTCAAGCCCATTCCTCACAGTTCTCTGCGGCCTGACAGGCAACCAGTTTCAAGGTTTCCTGGATAAATAGTATTCTAGGTGCAGTCATCAAGCACATCTGAGACCTACAGTGCATCTTGTTGAAATTATTTTGCCACTATCCATTATTTTGCAGTGAATATTCAGGCTTGTGCAGGTAAGAAGTTGATGTCACTGAAAATGGAAACGGATCTATTCAGAGGCTAGGTTGTCTATGTTGCCTCAACACAGACCACAGCTCTGAAATGAGTTGGAAACTCACTCCGTACTAATTTTATCCCATGCCTGTTTTGCCTGTACAAGCTCTGATTAATTTTATTTAACACGGCATATAGCAGCAGTGCCCAGAGGCTATGATCAGGATTTAGGAGCGCATTGTGCTAAACACTGTACAAAATACATAGAAAAAGACAGCCTCTGCCCTGAGGAGCTTATAATTTAAGAGGAGACATGACATCCAAAGGACAAAGAAAGAGGTGCAAATAAGCATATACAATGTTTAGATACACTTGCTTTGTAATGATTAGAATAGCTGAAGTAGGTAGCAGTTATCCCCATCTGCCTCTCCATCCAGCCACCATTAAAAGGCAGAATTCTTAAAGGTGTTATGATGGAGGTGAGTTCCCTGGAGTAGCTAGTCTATGCATGATGGAAATTAAATGAAGGTTTGCAAAGCAACCTTGTGAGATGCCTGGTATATTTTCAAACCAGTTGTGGGAAGAGGAAGCTCACACTGTGGGAAGAGGAAGCTCACACTTTGAGAATAAAAAAAGGCATAATTCTAGCTGCATTAAAATAAATGTAGAATGTTCCATTCACTAAAATGAGTCCAAGGTTTGACCCTTGGGCCTTTACTGCATGGAGTGAGAAACTGGCATATAGTGAAAGATTTCATTGGAGAAGGCCTCTGCCACATTTATGGAAATTTCTTTCAAGGGCAGACTAAGGTCCTTTTCCCTGATAGAGATACATTTCCCAGCTTATGAAGGCTGGCATCTCCCAAATTCATGTAGGCAGTTCAAAGGACGTCCCACAAAATAGTCACCTCCTTGCCAGAGACAAAAAATTAATGAACATCCAACTTTTTGCCTTAAAAAAAAAAAAAAAAAAAGAGAAATGGCAGCTTGGTTCCTAAAAGCTGATCCAGATATTTCTATCCTCCTAACCAAGTAAAGTAAACATACCACTTCCTACTGCAACCTCCTTAAAATATTGTACATACAGCCCACAACCTTAGCTCATGGGAAAGTAAGTGCAATGGTTCAAATACATATTTCCTTTCCTGGCAGTTCCTTCGGTGTTTGTATGCATTGCGTTGCTGTGCTTACCTTCCATGTGATGGAGGGGCAGGCTGCCAAGGTGAAGGTAACTTTCTCGGTCACTACATTGAACGTGACTCGAAACATGGCTCAGATTCATGTGGTTTCAGTTGTAAGGGTTGGAATTGTGGGTCAGTGGCATCCACACTGCTCACTTGTGTGCATCCTGCCTTGCTCCTGTTACGCTGCACTATCCGTTTGGCAAACCCATGACAGACTGATCAAACCTGAAATAGCTGCAGGGACCCAGCTTTTCCCAGCAGCCTTTCCTCTGTGTCAGAGCTAATCAGATTAGTTGGTTTTACCGTCTGCATTGAGACTAACAGGTTAGCAGAACAGTTTGGGTGGGGGAAGGGAGCAGAGACCTTGGTAAACAAATCAAATTAGTGCATGTAGTAAGCAGATGAAAGAGATTTTCTGAGAGTGCCTTTGTCTCCCTTTTCAGGGCTCAAACAGAGAGGTGACAAACACTGCACACATCTAGCTTTGCTTCAGAAGAGCTAAGGGTGGAGAGAGATTTATCTAACCATGTGTTTACCTTCACTGTCATGTCAATGCTGTTCTTTTGGTGGGCATTGGCAGCACCAAACAAAGAGCTCAAAAAAGTGGCTGGGATGTTGTGTAGATAAACAAGTCTCTGTCCCTACCGATGTGCATTGCGCTTGATCCATCTTACTATGCCAGGGCAACAAACACTAGCTGAGCAAAGAGGCTAGTCATGCGATTTGCTCTGCCCAGTGTTATTCAACAGGATTCACAGATGGTCAAAATGTATGTGGAGACAGCCAATTCATGACATGAATACACCTCCAAGTAGTTCTTCCATCTCTGCTATTTAATATCATTATACGTGAAAACGTTAGCATTGCAAAAGAAAAACATGCTGCATTTTCTAGTAGATTTATGATGGACTCTAGACATTTGTTGTCTGACGGTATTCCTGCCTGCTCATACAGCTCTAAAATTTGACCCAACCCAGATCTTTGTCACAGAAAAAATAAGAGACTTTACAATTATTATTTGAAAAAGTGGGTTGTTTTAAATCTACACCTCAGGGTTAGTAAGAATGATGAATAATTGCACTACATGCAATGCACTCAACATTTTATATGTAGCAAAGGGCCAGACCATGAACTCTTTATTCTTGATGGTGAGTAGTTACTCGGATGAGTACTTACATTGAAATTAAACTAATCATGCAAGGGGTTCACAATCTGACCCTATCAGAAAATAAGTTGTTATAATGTTTATTGCTGATTCATTCTGACTCAGAGTGTGAGCAAAGACAAAGGCCCCATCCTACCATAAACAGTATGTGGATGGACTGCTGCTGTACCTCAGAGCTACCAATGATAGGATTGGAGCCCACACACAGTTTTCAAAAGGCAACAAGGCTCAGTCACTGAAACCAGAAGAAAGAATCCTAACAAAACAACGTATTGCCCAAAAGCAGAGAGAACCTCCCTAAAAACACAAACAAAACAGCTACAGCAAAGTAAAGCTACCTGGAAAAAGCAAAGAAAAGCGACCATTATGAAGTCCACCGTGGACATTGCCATGCAGATCTAATGCACCTGTCCAATGCATAGACACTACAGTGTCGGGGGAATAGCAACGCCTGCAACTGGCTAGATATGCAGTGGTTGTCATTCTCTACTGGAATTATGCCTCTGGAGGACTTTTGTGTTTTTATAAAGGGGAGAGGAGATTCACTTTCCTATTAGTAATTTATTGACAATCAAGTATTTCACAAAGAGACTAATGTACAGTTAAAGACACTTCTCTCATGCTAATAATTCATATTCATTTATTCTAGTCTACTTGCATTAATTTATCAACTTACGTTCTTATTTGGCTAGCTGAGCATCTCCAAAAATGATAAAGTGTAGACAGAGTTATTTGTATCTTTTCCCTCCCTTTGGTTTTGCTTTTCTTGAAGATAAAGCCATGAGTTTCACATTTTCCCTAAGTATGTGGAGGAGCATCTCTTTGAGTACCAACTTTCTGGGCCACGTCCCAAGCAAGCTCTGTCTCCTTCACTCATGAGTGTTGATAGTTCCCTGTCACTGGAGATTTTTAAGAACAGGTTAGACAAACACCTGTCAGGAATGGTCTAGGTCCTGCCTCTGCACTGGGGGCTCTACTAGATGGCTTCTTGAGGTCCCTTCCAGTCCAACATTTCTATGATTCTATAAAACGCAGTATTAATTACTGTTTTCTTGGAGGACTCAATGATAGCCACTCATTGTGGGTAACCCCCTCAAGATGTCAGCATGCTTCTTGTCCATGCACAATACCCTTTTTTCTCCTCCCTCCCATCCCTACACATACCACTTGGTACTGAGAAGAACCCAAAATGTATTTCCACGGAAGGCAACGTTTCCAGAAATGCAGAGAATCAGCCTTTCCACCGCCGTGACTTATTTCCGCCCTCCTCTGCAGATAGGTAAAGGGAACTAGGTTATTGAGGTTCTGTTCTGGCACCTGCTTCCCACCTTGGGTCAGTTGTTGGGCCATATTTGGAGATACCTGCATGATTACTATATTATATCTTGCCATATTTTTCCAAGCAGATGTGAAAATTTAAAGTTGACAATGTTATAACAGGACAATAGACTATAAACACCTGGGGCCAGATTTAATCTAGGTTCTGCGTCTACCGCTGATTGAGCACATCCCCTCAGCAGCACCACCAGCAAGGCTTATCGGGAACCCATAGTGAAGTTGAAAACGGTCTCCAAGCAGAAGAAAGCCCAAAGGGACGGCAGGCAGATGCAACATTGTTTGCTCTCCCTTGGGAAGGATTCCTCTGCTCAAGTCCAAAGGGCCAGGCAAGTGTAAATTACACTTGTCTATGCCAGCTTTGGTGACTCTGGCCCCAGAACTCCACTATATGAATAACTTTAGAGACAAGTGTGCATCAAAATATCCATCATAATAACTACAACCGTAGATCGATGCTTTAGTCACTAATCATCTTTGAGAAGAGAAGATGCTAACCTTCAGGATTCATTTAGTCATGTGGGCATGGACTGTTTGGGTCTATCTACACAGCAAATTACTGTATGGCAAGCCAGCATGTGAATCTACATCACACCAGCTTGCCGTGCAGTAACATCCCACTACAAGTCCAGGGTGCGTCTTGGCATACTATTACCATTACTTGAAAGGGCAGTACTTCAAACCGCACTCTGGCACTTTAGGTTACTGGTGAGCGTTGTGCAGAGTTTTGAGCCCTGCCTCTCCAGTTACACTCAATGGGAGATAGCAGGCCCACACTTTGAAAAATCTACAGACAGAATTGCCTCACTGAACATCCCATGCCTTAGGATTTGGTCATTATGTGTTTTAGGAATAAGCCCTGAAGTTTGTCCCTGAAGCACGTTAGACTTTATGAAATCAATTTTGATCAGTGCAGAGCACTGGTTTGAAAGAAGATGTAAACTCCCAGGGAGAATCTCCCGCGCTATTCAAAACAGGACTTGTTTGCAAGCAAGACTGCATGCCTGTTTATTGTTGTCAGTGCAGCCGGCTCTCATGTACAAGGGATTCCTTATCCCAAAAGAAAATGCTTTTGGAATTCAACAGCTCCTTCTGGTGGCCCGAAAGGAAATACTGTCATTTTGCTTTGCCAACAGTCCAATAAAACAGCCTGTTGAGAAGAATTCATTTCTGTGATCACAAGTGTGACATTTGTATCAGTAGTAACTCTGGGGTATACAAGAATTATCAAAAGCAGTAGAGTTATGGACTGAGAAACATACAACATTACTAAACAGGAGGCGGGATAGCTCAGTGGTTTGAGCATTGGCCTGCTAAACCCAGGGTTGTGAGCTCAATCCTTGAGGGGGCCACTTAGGGATCTGGGGCAAAATCAGTACTTGATCCTGCTAGGGATGGGATTTTAACAGGGATCCATCACCTCTCAAGTGAGTGCTCGAACCACTGGGCTAGGGGACATTCTGATGTGAGACTCCCTCCCTCTCTCTGGTTGAACTAATTCCCCTGTGTATAAATAAAGACTCTTTGGAGCAAGGAGACTGGACCCAGGGTCTCCCACATCCTTCCTGGGTGAGTGCTGTAACCACCAGGCTGTAAAGTCACTGTCATGCCGGTGTGTGTTCTCTCATTCAGACTCATTTTGTGTCATAAAGAGTCCTTTGGGTCAGAGAAAGCACAAGTGAGTGCACACACACATAACCATGCAAGTGACTCTGTAGCTTGTGGTTAGCACACTCACCGAGGATGTGGGAGACCCCTGCTCCAATGACTCTTAATTTTTCAATAGTGGAACAGCTTCAACAGGAGAAATTGAGGGAGGCACACAGCAGAACATGAGGTGGATCTCAGTTCAAGTCCTTTCTCAGGTGGAGCGGGGACTTGAACAGGGGATCTTACCAGAACCCAGGTGAGTACCTGAACCACAGGGCTAGAAGTCCTCTTCCCCAGAACCCCATGTTTTGTGCAAACTCACCCGAAAGCCCCAATCCACTAGGCAGCCTCTGAGCACACCTACAGATCAGGCCCTGCACGTGACTTAGGCAGCTGAATGCACATCTTCCTCTGTGAATTGCTCTGGAGTTTAGACAGGAGAGAGGCACCAGGACATCTAGAGAGAGGCAGCAGAGTGCATGCCCAGAGACTGAAACATAGGTGCCTAGGGAATTTTTACTAAAAAAAAAAAAAAAAAAAAAAAAAAAAAAAAAAAACACAAAACACTTAGGTGCTGAATGAGTTTAGGCACCTGCAGGGTTGGGGGGAGGGGGGAGATTGGTGCATTGCAATGGTGCCGAAACAATGTCTAAAACAGGGACATCGGCACTTAATTCCTTTTGTGCATTGAGGCCAAAGTGACTTGCTCAAAGTCACACAAGAAATCTGTGGCAGACAGAACTTAACCCCCATCTTCTGTGTCCCAGTCCAGTGCATTATCTACAAGACTCTCCTTCTTCCCCTTCTGTATTATATATGAACAAAGCTGTCTGTCATTTTCTTGAACTAAATTCAGCATGGTTAACCTTTTCAGGACATTATACCAGCTGTAATTTATTTCTTGTTTCAGACTAAAGTTTTTCTGACAGTGTGGGTGTTAGAAAGATTACTCTGACCCTATGGAGAATTAGAAAGTCAAAACACATTTGTTTCACATAACCTGAGCTGCAACAATGGGACAATTATTCTACAAATAATACCTCTTCTTTCTCCAAACCAGGTTTAACATTTGCAATTTTAACTTTTTCCTTTTAAACAGAAATGGGTCTGTCGTGTAGCGCTATTTTCCAACTGAAAACCTCATTAGGTTCCTTTGAATATTCTAGTCAAGTCCAGGAAATTTTTAAGCAGGTTATCCATTAGTTACATTTTCTGACATGTTCCTAGAGTCTAAGCATTTATGGATGATGATAATGTTGTTTGGTTTGTGCTTCTCAAGGGGCTAGGGAAGTGAGCTAGAAAATACAGAGCAGATTCTGCTCTACGGTAGCTGAGCACACTTGTCAATGGATCAGCACAGAGAAGGTCCTGACCCAACTGCATCCAAGACTGTCCAACCATCAGCTCGTCTAGCACCACAAGCTTTTTCCAGATGCCAGCATGCACCCCAGTCCTCACCCGGATCTTTCTCACCAGCTGACACAATTGTTTAAAATCTGCTACACTGCATCATTGCTGTTCTTCCACTGCAGCCCCTGATATCAACACTTAAAGCTCTTTTAAGAACCAGCTCTCTCTTTGCCTCTGCCCCCCTTCCCAAGCATCGCTGCTCCTCTATCACTGCTCTAAAGATCACTACAAGGGGCAAAACCTTGAAAACACAGTTGTCCCTTGCAGGGCCGGCTCCAGGCACCAGCTAAAGAAGCAGGTGCTTGGGGCGGCCAATACCAAGGGGCAGCACTCCAGCCGCTATTAGGGCAGTGCGGCACGTCTGGCTCTTCGGCAGTGGGTCCCTCCGTCCCTCTTGGAGCGAAGGACCTGCCGCCGAATTGCCACCGAAGAGTGCAGCGACGCGATCGCGCTGCCGCGGCTTTTTTTTTGGGGGGGGGGGACCACTTGGGGCGGCAGAAAACCTGGGGCCGCCCCTGGTCCCTTGTGTCAGACATCTGCTTACCATCTGCTCCCACACAGGAAATCTGAGGTCACATCCAGGAGGGACTGCAGGCCTTTGGGAGGGACTAGAATAGCTCTGGAGAAAAACCTTTCTGGATCTTTATGCTGTCTATATTGAAAGTTTCTAGAGGCTGTTATGTTCAAGGGAAGGCAGCGAGTGGCTTTTATTAAAGTAGTTAAAGTGTGAGAGCCTGATATTTGTGCACTTTGCAATTAGCTCATACTAAGAAAAGTTAAGTGCTGGTGATCTGTCTGTAGCCAGCAGTTATCACATGCTCCTGTATGTATTTTTCAAGGGAAAAGGTGAGGGTGGTGTCAGGTGACAAATCCCCGTAGTTTATTTTGAGATGTCTCTTTTGACCTTACTCTTCGAAAGCTCTGCTGGCTGCAAACCACAGGCTGAAAGAGGAAGAGAGAGGGCAGACTGAAACCTCTCTTCTCTAGTTCTCTTGCAAAGATAGGAAGAGGAGGCACAGAGGAGAGACTCAGCATTGCTTGCTGCCTCCAGTCTCTAAGAAGACATTCTAACTGCAGCTCCATGCATTGGGAGGGAACAGAGAGCTAAAGGTGGATACAAATGTAAGATCAAAATATCCCTATAGATTTTAGCTGTAGAATGAAAGTGCCGAAAAACTTGCTGCAGTTGCCCAAAATCTGTCCGGGGAGGGGAGCTGAACTCTTATTCACTATCACCCTTGGCAGCACGCTGGGGAAGTATCTGCATGAATTAAATGCAGGCCAGCTGTGAACAGTCATTCCTGCAAGTTCCACCTTGCAGATGCTGGAGTACCTTTCCCAGGCCTGAAGAAGAGGTCTGTGTGGCTCAAAAGCTTGTCTCTCTCACCAACAGAAGTTGGTCCAATACAAGATATTACCTGACCCACTGGTCTCTCTTAATATCCTGGAACTGACACAGCTGCAATTACACTGCACACCTACTTTGGGCTGTCAGCCATGATAGGAGGGAAGATTTGACCTAGGCATGGGTGAGGTAGCCGTAACCGTAACTGTGTGGCTCCAGGCAGGATGGCATAGGTCAACCATCTGTATGAATAAGGCCACTCTCCCTGTCCACACAGCAGAGAGCCAAACTCTGCTTCCCAGCTGCAAGCTACCTTTGATGCTCATTGGGTGGGAAACTGCAGACTGTCTAGGTAGCAGCTCCGTTCTTCCTGGTACCCCTAACCCACATCACAGGGTTATCCACTTGAGTGTAACTATGAAAACTCAGGAGTAGAAGACAGATCCCTACAGGCACAATCTCACTGCTGCTGGGGTAAGAGCCTTCTCCCCCATAATTCCTTATCAGCTGGAACAGTCTCTCTGCCTTTTCAAGCCACCATCTGTTTTCAAATCTCATCAGAAAGTAGAGCTGGTTGGAATTCCCTAACAGGCTGTTTTCCCATCAGAGAATGCCAATTCATCACAATCAAGATGGCTGACTTTTGATGGACATCTGAGGGAAAGCAGGCAGGGTTCACGCAGACGCCTGCCTGCCTCAATTGGCAGCTCACTTGGTGGGCTGATGGGGAGCTGAGAGCCTGCTCCCAAGCATCTAAGTTTCCAGCCTTTTCTGTTGCTCACCTGGTGGGCTGCCAGGAAGCAGAACTGCCAGGCTCCTCCTGGCATGACGAAGGGGAGCCAGGAATCTGGAAGATCTGGGAGCACCAGCTTCCAATCTCCCAGCTCCTCATCAGCCCAGTGTTAGGGACCGTGACATATGTGGTCTGACCTAGGGGTCTGAACAGGAGTCAGGTGCCAGGAGACAGAGTTGAGGGTCAGCACCCAGATGCCTGGGCCAAGGGTCAGAGTAGGAATCAGAGAGAACAGGAGCAGGGATCAGTAACACAGCAGGACCCAGGGACAAGTCAGATAAGCAGGGTTCAGGAGTCAGGTGAGAGGGCAGGGTCCAACACATCAGCCAGCCAGGAACTCACCCAGTTGCACAGACACCTTCCTGTGCCTCTTTCTGGCTTAAATAGCACAGGCCAACCAATCAATGGGGCTGGGGGCTGCTCCAGTCAGGACTGCTGGTGGGTTCCATTAGCCATTCAGCCCAGCAGTTATTCACAAACTGCCAGATGGTGGCTGGGATACAAGGGTTGCCTGGAGACCCATGGACCCAGGTTCAAGATGTGGATCCTCACTCCCAGAGTCTGTGGCTCCATGGCCGTCAGCCAGGCAGACTACCCCAGTGTTGCAGACCCAGGCCTGTCCCTTTCATGGAGAGTTTTGAAATGTTTTGTTTTCATTCCAAAGTGTAATGAAACAATTTCAAAATCCTCCACAAAATGGAATTACCTTTCCCTGAGGAGCTAGATCAGAAAGCATTTCTTCTCTTATGCCTCCTAACCTCTCTGTAACTATTATGTAAGTCCCATGGCACAGCACGTGGGGATACAGCTTGGCTGAAAGACGCTATCCCAAATATAGCTGTATGGTACATTCATACACATACCACTTTAAGCCACACCTTGCAGCGCATGCCACGCCAGCATTGACCAGCTCACGTGACTAAAAGATCAATAATTTCACAGCGGTCGAGATCCCCCAGCTGCTCTATGCGGTGAGTGTTTGCTCCTTTCTACTGTGCATGCTGAGTCTCTCCTCCAGCGTTGTGCCATGCTGGACTCGGTGGTACCTGTCACAGTTTTCACTATGAGGCACATTACCCCATAGATATGAAGTTTCCAATGCAAGACAATCACATGTCGTTAATATGATATGTCCAGGCAGGGCCAGACTCAATAAAAACGAAATGGTATTGTGATGGGTTGCCCCTCCTTTCAGGGTGCCACCTGATGTACTAGGATACCGCTGAGCCTACCTGTTCCACCAGCCTGGGCTCCCTCACCCTGTCCTGCTAAGCTAGGCTGTCAAGCCTCCTCTAGTGTGTGCGCACGCACACACACACACACACACACACACACACACCCCTCTGCAGAAAGACACAGACACTGAAATCAGCACTGCATGGGAAGGCTCTCAGCTAAGCAATTGCCTTGGACTCAAGCGCACTCATCCTCTGGAGAGTAAACCCAAAATAGTATTGTCTTGTGCTGGACAGAGAACTGTACAGCGTAAGCTACTTGAAATCTGCCCTCTCCCTCAATGTGGAGAGAGATATGCACAGCTTCCCCACCCCAGGTTATGAATTACACAAACTGGGTTTAAAACAAAAACAAAATTTATTAAGTACAAGAGGTAGATTTTAAGTGATTATAAGGGATAGCCAACAGATCAAAGCAGATTGCCTTCGTAAATAAACAAAAACTGCAAACTGATCTTAACACACTAGATAGGTGGGATTTAAATTAGCAAATTCTCACCCTGAGTGATAAACAGACTGGCAGACTCTTAAGACACAAGTTGCCTTGGCTTTCCCAGGTTTTCATACACAAACTAAATATCCTTCTAGCCTGGGTCCATCACTTCCTACCATTCAGTCCTTGCCCCTCAGGTGTTTCCAGGTGTGTTGTTGCAGGGAGAGGGAGTCCCCCACACCCCCAATGTCATTGTCTCCCTTTTATATCTTCTTCCCACTTGCTGGACAGCTCTTTTGCTGTGACCTGGGTCAAACAATTCCCATTGTGTAGTGCTATCTCTATAGAGGTTTCTATTGTACACAGTTCCTGGGGTAATCCTGGTGCTTGTGTGCATTTCCTCAATAAGCCATTAACATTGTTTAGCCTTTTTACTGGTGTACCTGAACAGCTGTTTGTGGGTGCTTTCAACCTCACAACATTTCAGTAACACATACATAGCCAAACTTCATAACTTCGCATACGATAACACATTCAATCCAACGAGATATTAATGCCTAGCAGATCAAGACTTTTAGAACGATACCTCACAAGACATACTTTGTACAGAACGTATCCTAATTACATGACAGTGGTGAATATTGGGGCATCAGGGTGTCACAGGTATGTTTTGTTGTCTAGCCAAAGCAAGGCCTGATTCTGCTCACTTGCACTAACATAAGTTAGAGTTACATCAGCAGAGAACCCCTAAAGGGTGTAGCATCTCCAAGAGGGGAAGGACTCCTATATCAAGAAGGGACTCTGAGAAAGAGTCTTTTGGGCTGCACACATTTGTTTTGCCTGATAACAATTGGTCCTCTCATTAGTCCTTTATAGTGGTCGTCCCAACATAGAGTCAACTCCAGCTGTTGAAGCAGTGTCATGGCAAGAAAGTAAAGTTGTGAGGTGTGATAGAAAAATAAGACTTCATAATTGTCTTGTAAACTAGGTTTGTAGGATGCAGGACTGATCCAACTAAAATCAGGACTATGTCAAAAACAATGGGCACTGCTAGCATCCCTAGATCAGTGGGGTGGACACAAGAGGGTGGGGTTTTGGGGAGCTTTGTTCAAAAGCCACACATAACAGAAACACAGCCTTAAAAATGAGCTCCACCGCTACAAACTCTGAAGCTGTTGCAGTGCAACAATAGGTCTCCCACTCCTTCATTTACTTGGCTACTGGATCACATTTTCATGCCCAATAACTTTAAAAAGGGCTTTTGTGTACACTACTATTTGAGCACGTGTCTATACGAAGGTCAGATATAATAGCCCCCTAATATTGACAATTCAGCTACTGAAGATTTGTTAGCTGTTCAGTGTAAAGGATTCACATAAACCCACACGCAAACCAAACACTAATGTCTCTTGAAAAAGCCTGGGGTCACAGGGCTTCCCTCAGAGTTTTCTGTTAAGTTCTATTACCATGTGAGTTACATACTTACACTGTAAAAAACCCTAAATAAATGATTTGGATGCAATTTTTTTTTACAAAGGCATTGACTGTGTTAACAAACATTAAACCAAAACCTCATGGACAAGTGGATAGAGCTGGGAGTTAGCTTTGCAGTTAATGTTAGAGAACAGATTTGCTTTTCCTCTCAAGCTGCTCTAAGCTACTGATACAAGTCCTCGGAGAGTGCACATTAACACAAGCCTGACTGACTGCACAGCATTCAGTGCCTCCATTTCAGATTTGTGAAATTAACATATGTTCTAAAATTTTTGTTTCCATTGGCCTAGGTTCTAATCTGCATTTTGAAAAGGCTCTTAAGAATAGAGATGCCACTTTGAGTGAATTCACTACTCTCAAGACACATTTTGCATATCTCCAAGCTCAGTAAAAGCAGGTTTTTATCAAGGCAGCAGGAATATGTATCACATGGGGAAAAAATTAGCTGTTCTTACCAAGTTGGGAGTGATGACAGCTCTCACAGACAAACTCTGGGAAGAGACAGAAGAAAGAAACAGGTTAATACATAGAAGTGGGTAGACAGTGTATTAACTAAAGCAGAATGTCTCAGCCAGCACCTCTTAATCCCAGAAAATCTCTATGTGGCCTGAATAGCAGGTTTTGACAGGGAAAATTCTACATTAAAGATGGCCACTTATAACTTAATCACAGTTCCGCTCACAGCCTAGTACTGTGTGTAAACTGAGACCCAGCTGATGCCTAAATAGGATATTCAGATCACCTGCCTGAATGCTCAAGTCAGCACATTAGCAGGTAAAAACATACATTTGCAAGCCTAAATGCAGGATTTGGAAGTTAGAAATAACCAGGCTGTCAGTGTTCTTGGGAAGCTAGTGCTGGTCTCTTGCATTATTTTGCTAATACTGCCACTGATAAATGTGACCCAGTGATTCAATCCTGTGAGGTACTGAAAACCCTCAACTCCTATTGAGTTCAGTGGGCATTAAGGATGCTCAGCACGAGGAAAACATTGGGCCTCTGGAACCCAATTTTCAAAAGTGGCCTCTGGTTTTGTGAGCCCAGTTTGAGATGCCTTAAGCTTGATTGCAGAGATGCTGATCACCTGCAGCTCCTAGTTAGTGACTCTAGTTGGAATTGTGAGTACTTAGCACTTCTGAAAATCAGACTTAAGTTGTCTCAAGCAGGCCACAAAAACAGAGGAGCCCAAAATTGGAGGCTACTTTTAACACTGGCCTTACTGTGAGACCTTAGTTAAGTCAGTTAGGCCTAATGTTTAAGATAGTCCATTAAGCCGGAGCGCCTTGGTTTCTGGGTGGCTTACAGGTGGGTACCCAAAAAACAGAGGCATCCAACATAAATTAACTCTTTTCAGAATGTTGGTCTTAACCTCTTTGTATCTAAGTTTGATTGTCTGTACAGCACTTACCCTCCTCAAACGGCTGCTGAGGATTAATTAAGGAAAGTTTGTAAATTGCTTTGGGATCCTATGATGAAAGAAGCTGTGTAAGTGCAAAATATTACTATTCAAACTCAAGTGAAGTTCTGTTTGCTGTATTTGGTAAGAAATTAGAATAAAAGGCTTCAATTTTTCATATAAATGCATTTTTTTCCAGTACAAAAACTGTTACAAAATTCACAACGGTAATTTTTCCTCAGCCTAATTCTTCTACCCTGGAGGTTTTGATTTTAGCTTTGATTCTAGCATTTAATAAAATGGCTCTTAAAACGATGTGCCATATGCAACCACAGTATAACTCGTTTGATTTCAGTGGAGGAGAGGGTAAAGTTTGGCTCACTATCTTTAATTGTTCGTAAAATGAAAAATAGCAGCACATTAAAGCATTGTTTGTGAGCAACTGTCTAAAATTCAGCCAGCAGCTGGAAACAAACAAACAAACAACCTTGTAGCAGCACAGTCAAGTTGGCTAGGCTGCTGTCAGAAACCAAACTCGTCAGGCTGAGAAATGCTTAAAAGTTACTTTGAAGCTGTATTTCTGATTCCAAGGGCCTAATTAATGGTTATATAAGAAAGGTTTGGGTTTCCTGACGTCACTACCACTCTAAGTTTTTTCTAACTTTCAAAAGGTTTATATCAGAAAACATCACCAAAAATGTAAGCATTTCTCTGAGAAATGAATGTTGCCCCAAATACGGGAGTGACTGAATGGGGTTTGTTGAATTTTTGGAATCGTGTTGGCTGGCAGGCAGGCAGGCAGTGACAGCACAGAGAAAAACCACTGGGGGACTGGCGTTAGAAGTTTAACCTGCAAGTTAGGATTGCTTTAAAAAAAAAGGGGGGGGGGGGCATTTCTGAAAGTTTTTTCTGTGCTGCTCTCAGATAATTGAATGAGGGGAGAAAGAGCTCAAGAATCAGTTCAGTGTCAATTAGAAGGATGCTGGCAAGGTGCCTGCCATGAGATCATAGAATCACAGAAGACTAGGGTTGGAAGAGACCTCAGGACGTCATCTAGTCCAACCCCCTGCTCGAAAGCAGGACCAACCCCAACTAAATCATCCCAGCCAGGCCTTTGTCAAGCCAGGCCTTAAAAACCATTAAGGACGGAGATTCCACTACTTCCCTAGATAACCCATTTCAGTGCTTCACCACCCTCCTAGTGAAATAGTTTTTCCTAATATCCAACCTAGACCTCCCCCACTGCAACTTGAGACCATTGCTCCTTGTTTTGTCATCTGTCACCACTGAGAACAGCCTAATTCCATCCTCTTTGGAACCCCCCTGCAGGTAGTTGAAGGCTGCTATCAAATCCCCCCTCACTCTTCTATTCTGCAGACTAAATAAGCCCAGTTCCATCAGCTTCTTCTCATAAGTCATGTGCCCCAGCCCCCTAATCTTTTTTGTTGCCCTCCACTGGACTCTCTCCAATTTGTCCACATCCCTTCTTTAATGGGGGACCCAAAACTGGATGCAGTATTCCAGATGTGGCCTCACCAGTGCCGAATAGAGGGGAATAATCACTTCCCTCAATCTGCTGGCAATGCTCCTACTAATGCAGCCCAATATGCAGTTAGCCTTCTTGGCAACAAGGACACACTGTTGACTCATATCCAGCTTCTTGTCCACTGTAATCCCCAGGTCCTTTTCTGCGGAACTGCCACTTAGTCCCTAGTCTGAAGCAGTACATGGGATTCTTCCATCCTAAGTGCAGGACTCTGCACTTGTCCTTGTTGAACCTCATCAGATTTCTTTTAGTCCAATTTGTCTAGGTCACTCTGGACCCTATCCCTACCCTCCAGCGTATCTACCTCTTCCCCCCTCCCCCAGCTTAGTGTCATTCACAAACTTGCTGAGGGCGCAGTCCATCCCATCATCCAGATCATTAATGAAGATGTTGAACAAAACCGATCCCAGGACAGACCCTGGGGCACGCCACTTGATACCGGCTGCCAACTAGTCATCGATCAATTGAGCACTAAGCAATGAGCCCAACGATCTAGCCAGCTTTCTATCCACTTTATAGTCCATTAATCCAATCCATACTTTAACTTCCTGGCAAGAATACTGTGGGAGTCCATATCAAAAGCTTTGCTAAAGTCAAGATCTTAAAATATGTTTTCATTGTGGTTAATATTAAAACTTACTGGCAGCCTGAAGCTGGGACCATGTTGTGTATATGTATGAGAGCAAGGAAAACATACTGGCATGGCACGGCGGGGTTGCTCATGAGTGCTGGACTGCTCCTATGGATAATTTTATTTAGATAAGGCATTTCCTCATCCAATGTGTTTACAATCCAAATCCCCAGCCGTGTAAAATGACTTCTAACAAACAGTTTTCTGTACTCTGCAGAGCCCTTGTCATGTCCAGGCACTCATGAGCTGAGTCTGCAGACTTACTCACAAAAGGTAGCCTCTACTCCCTGACTTCAACAAATCTTGAGGGCACTCAGCAGCTCACAGGACTGAGCGCTACGTCTTCTCAACACTATCTTCCCCATTCTTTGAGTTGGGTCATAATTAGGGGTGGCAAGCGATGAAAAAAAATTAATTGCGATTAATCACACTGTTAAACAATAATAGAATAGCATTTATTTAAATATTTTTGGATGTTTTCTACATTTTCAAATATATTGATTTCAGTTACAACACAGAATATAAAGTGTACAGTGCTCACTTTATATTTATTTTTGATTACAGGTATTTGCACTGTAAAAAACCAAAAGAAATAGTATTTTTCAATTCAGCTAATACAAATACTGGTGTGCAATCTCTTTATCATGAAAGTTGAACTTACAAATGTAGAATTATGTACAAAAAATTGCATTCAAAAATAAAACAATGTAAAATTTTAGAGCCTGCAAGTCCACTCAGTCCTACTTCTTGTTCAGCCAATTGCTCAAACAAGTTTGTTTACATTTTCAGGAGATAATGCTGCTCACTCCTTATTTACAATGTCACCTGAAAGTGAGAACAGGCATTTGCATGGCACTGTTGTAGCCGGCGTCACAAGATATTTATGTGCCAGATGCGCTAAAGATTCATATGTACCTTCTTGCTTCAATCACCATTCCAGAGGTCATGCATCTATGTTGATAACAGGTTCTGTTTGATAACAATCCAAAGCAGTGCAGACCAATTCATGCTCATTTTCATTATCTGAGTCAGATGCCATCAGCAGAAGGTTGATTTTCTTTTCTTTGGTGGTTTGGGTTCTGTAGTTTCCGCATCAGAGTGTTGCTCTTTTAAGACTTCTGAAAGCATGCTCCATGCCTCATCCCTCTCAGATTTTGGAAGGCACTTCAGATTCTTAAACCTTGGGTCCAGTGCTATGGCTATCTTTAGAAATCTCACATTGGTAGCTTCTTTGCATTTTGTCAAATTTGCAGTGAAAGTGTTCTTAAAACGAACAATATGTGCTGGATCATCAGCCGAGACTGCTATAACATGAAAGATATGGCAGAATGCGGGTAAAACAGAGCAAAAGACATTCAGTTCACTCCCAAGAAGTTCAGTCACAAGTTTAATTAACACATTTTTTTTTTTTTCAACAAGCGTCATCAGAATGGAAGCATGTCCCCTGGAATGGTGGCTGAAGCATGAAGGGGGATACAAACATTAGCATATCTGGTACATAAATACCTTGCAATGCCGGCTACAAAAGTGCCATGCAAATGCCTGTTCTCACTTTCTGGTGACATTGTAAACAAGAAGTGGGCAGCATTATCTCCCGTAAATGTAAACAAACTTGTTTATCTTAGAAGTTGGCTGAACAAGAAGTAGGACTGAGTGGACTTGTAACCTCTCAAGTTTTACATTGTTTTGTTTTTGAATGCAGTTATCTTACAACAACAAAAATCTAAATTTGTAAGTTGCATTTTCATGATAAAGCGATTGCATTACAGTACCTGTATGGGGTGAATTGAAAAATACTATTTCTTTTATCATTTTTACAGTGCAAATATTTGTAATAAAAATATACACTTTGATTTCATATATATATATATATATATATATATGAAAATGTAGAAAAATATCCAAAATATTTAATACATTTCAATTGGTATTCTATTATTTAACAGTGTGATTAAAACGGCAATTAATCATGATTAATTTTTTTAATTGTGATTAATTTGAGTTAATCAACTGAGTTAACTGTGATTAATCGACTATATAGTCATAAAGTATTTATTACTCCTGTCTAAGGGGTCTTATCCTACTTCCATTAAGTTGGTTGCAAAAATCTCATTTACTTTAACCATTAATTTAATGGACACATGGAATTTCACCTTGTGAATTACAGTGAAAAATAAACCCACAAAGAGAGGTTGAGTGACTGAACCTCAGGTATAAAGTGGTACTTTGATAATTCTCTTGTTTAGGCAACATACATAACTGATGTATGAACTGGTGAAACAACCATAAAGAATACTTAGTGCTTTTCAAATATTAATCAGCCCTTACGTGGATGTAAAAATTAGTCCAACTTGTTTTCACACTATTTAAAAGGGCATCCTGGCAAGTGGTGCACTGACTGTATAAAAAATGTCTTACAAGACCAAAGCAGAATTTAATGTCCAGCTGTAATTCACTACTAAACAAAACAGATACTGTTTTATACTGCCATACAGTAGTCAGTAGAAATATAGGGACACTGGCTTGTGTGCCACTTTATATTTGCAATAGCATCAGCAACGACATGAACATCAGGTTTCTGTTATCATGAAGGGCTTAGCAAACTTCATCTAGGTCTGTCATTATGAATATACATAATCTTATCAGAAATGAGTTTGTTCACTGTGACTCCCATAGCTTTTATTGGTCAACTCTCTAATATAGATTACTGGTCAATACATAATGTTGGGTGGATTTCTCTTTTTATGTCACAAGAGTAGTTTGCTTCTAAACAACGACATGGCTGTTTTCCCATCACATATCTACAGCTCCCTGCCTGTTACCTAGTAGACACCAAGTTGTCTGTGCCAGTCACAGACAGATGTTAGTTATAATAGATGCTAATAAACAATGAAACTGATAGAGCCAGAACGGCAAGCAGGCGGAGTAGGGAAAGCAATGATGGGATTCTGTTAACCATTCATGGGTTTGAATAGTCAAGGCTAATTTACCCTAAGTCAGATCCTTTGCTGTTTTCTGTGCAATACCTACCTCCCAGTTACCATGCTAGGGCAATACACAAGCTGCTTAAATAAACCAGGCTAATGAAATAATAGGCCTTACAGCAAAAGTGACTTCTCAATAATCTCTCTCAGCGTACGCTCTCCATTTCTCCCCAGTGATGCCTCGTGCTTCTTTGTTGACAGCGGCAGCTTGGCTGAGGAGCCAAGCTTGGGATCTGAAGCTGCAGAAGGGGGGGGGGGGTGATTTTTCATGCCCATCTAACATAATGAGATGGAAGAATTAGGGTCACTGGAGCAGAGCCAGTCCATTCCTTGCGGTCAGGGCCGGCTCTGGCTTTTTTGCTGTCCCAGGCAAAAAAGCCTTCCGCCGCCCCTCACCCCCCGGCGGAGAGTGCAGCAGGGGAGGGCGCCGAGCCCGGCCGGGGCCCTGCTCTCCCCAACCGGCCGGAGCGCCGGGAGGAGGGCGGTGAGCCCGGCCGCGGCCCCACTCTCCCTGGGTGAGCGCCGCCCCCCTCCAGGTGCCGCCCTAACCACATGCTTGGAGGGCTGGTGCCTGGAGCCGGCCCTGCTTGCGGTGGTGCAGAGGTTGACTTGGCAGGCCCCACGTCCAGGCATGCATGCAGTTGCCTTGTTACCCTTTACAGAGAAATTCTAGTTTAACTAAGGCTTGATATCTGCTCCAAAATAAAAATATGTACACAGTCACAGGGGAGGGGACACAGAGATGATGCTCACCAGGTTCAAAGAATAGCATATTTAATACTGTACAGATGACAACTTTACATGAGTACAGATAAGAGTGAACTTTTGCTAGGCTAGGGTTCCTAGATTGCAGCTTCCTTGGGCCAGAGAATTTGATTTCTTATATTTGTCTGTAAAATACCATGCACATCTATGGCACTGCAGAGAGACCAATAGATCTCTTCTTTCTAGGTTACTTGCTCTCTCATAAAAGTGAATTCCTCCTCAGAGGAATTTATGAGATTCAGTAAGAAATCCCAAATATCTGCATTATACTCCATTGCCTCCTGCATCCACAGTGCAGGGATTCCAGGGTATGTAACACAAGAACCGCACTTTGCTATGGGTACCACTATGATGGATTTTTCTTTTGAAAACAATAGCTGGTTTTGCCATGCGTATGAAGGTAGTTGGAAGGGGTTACATATATGCTACGAGCTCAGGTCATATTTGCTCACATCATAGAGCTCATATGACCTCAGGCCAACCTTGACGTTTACAGCAAAACGGAACATTTATGTAACAGGCAGAGCAGCCAGTGCATGGCTTAATGCCCCCAAAAGAACAAAAATGATTTATTCTTCAAGTAGCACATTGGGACTAGCCTATTGAACTAAACCACCAGACTCTTTGCAGTGCTGGAGAATAATAGTAACTACACAAAATGAAAGAGCCACATACTAAAGACAGGCTATTTTTCTTCCAATCAGGTCCTGTAGTCATAAATATGGACCTAAGAATACAGGATTTGCTATACTGGTCCATGCGTCAATCTAGCTTGGTATCTTATTGCAGCAGTGAGCAACAGCTAGGCCTGGTTTGTTACAAGTCTCCAGGATTCCCATTCCCACCCCCCCACACCCTCCTCAGGGAGCACATGACCTCTCCCTACTGTTCAGACCTGAAAGGGCTAAAGAGACTCACTACTCCAAGTCAGAGCTCCCTACATGTATGTATTCGTAAAAAGACTTTCCTGGGTGCCGCCTTACAGGGGAAGCAGAGATCTGCCACTTCCCCTCCTGAAGCAGGGAGATGATGGGCCAGACCCTTGGTTGATGTAAAGAGCGATGACAATTTACACCAGCCAATCTGGCCCACAGTTTCTGCCATTCCTCCTCCCAGCACTTGCTGTTTCTACTCCTGGGTCATCCACGATTTTTTCCCCCAACATTTTCTATGATAAAGAGCCTTCCCAATAAGTGCTACTGCAGATGAAGGTGTGGGAAAACCTCATAATACATCTTTTAAATTGCACCTGGTGACTAATAAATGGTTACCTTGTTTTTGAAAAGGCTGCCTGTGTCACTGTGAACACTCACTGAGAGCATTGCGCCCTAAAGGGCTACAGTACAAGCCTCTCGCAGGAGTCTGCTTGGCTGGATCTGCTGCAGGGAGACACGGAGAGATCAAGTTTAGCTGGTACCGAAGGCCCAGTCTTGGAATGTTGGAGGCCGCCGGCCTGCTCATGTGGAACTGTGCAGTCCTTGGGGCCTGGAACACTAATGGGGTCACTCCCAGGAGACTGGCTGCAGGCTGAGGCATAGACCAGAACCTGTGACAAGTTACCACAGAAGGCCATTAGTGTACCAGCCAGCCTTCTGAAAATGCCTTTTGCTACATGTTAAACGACCCTACACTTGAGAAAAATCGCATTATTCAGGATTTGCAGCTTCCCAATTACCCGTGACAAAATAATCTGGTGTCTTACATCATTGAAGCTGTTCAAGTCTTACACGCATGTTGTTGACAAAAGGCTTGTAATTGTGGGTGCCCCCTACACATTATTGTGTTACTTAACTGTAGCCTTTTGTACGGATACTACTGCTGTTGACATAACCCCAATAGCAGGGGTAGAGCTGGTTAAGAATTTTCTATAGAGACTTTTTTTTTTAGTGGAAATATCAAAACTTAGACAAAAGTCCAAGAAGTTTCTCTCGTTTTTGGGGGTGAGGTAGAATGGTTTACTTGATGTGTGATATTTTAGTATTTTGTCAGCTGTTTCTTCCCAAACTTTCCTGCAACAGGAAATAAAAAGGATTAATGTACCTTGAGCCATACATCTTCCTCATATACTTGAGGAATTCTACCTTCTCCATATGTAAGTACCATCTGATCCATTCCTAGACAGAGCCAAGGTTTGCTCTACAGCACTACGAAATTCAGTTAAATAACAGTACTGCTAATACTAGGCAACTCAATTAATCAAGCTCATGGCTTGGAAGTTTGTCATCCAAAGCTTTGGGTACCATATATATAAAACAGAGAAGATGGGAGAGCTGGATTGATTGAATCAGATTTCAGAGGTAGCTGTGCTGCAACAATTTTCCATATATTACTTTAAGCTGTATAATAATTCATGTGTGTTGTAGAAACATCCAAGCTCCTATGCATTGCCCTTACTTACCAAAAAATACCTTTTCTACTCCTGCGGGAATTCTGTGCCACTGTGCAATGCAGGATTCTGCAGAAATGTTAATGTTGTGCACGCAGAATTTCCTCCCCCATCCCCAGAAATCGGCTGCAGTGCTGCTGGCTGCCACTGGGAGCTGCTGGACCCAGCAGAACCCAGCTCACACATAGAAGACACTGCTTGGGGGAGGGAGAGGGAGCTAGAGGGTTCCCGGCAGCTGCAGTTCCCCACATGCCCTAAGGGAAGGCAACAGCGGTGTGCACGAAACCCCACACAAGTTGTCAGGCTGTTTCTTCCTCTGGATCCCTGGGCTCTGAGAGGTAGGGGGAGTGCATGTGGGTATCTGGGCTGGGGGGGGAATGGCTGAGCTCTGGTGTGTGGGTATCTGAGCTAGGGGGGGGGCAGGGCTGGGCTCTGAGCAGGAGGGGGCAAAGAAGCAGGAACTGGGCTATCATAGGGGTTTCCTTTAGCTTTCTATTCCTTGGGGAATTTTTTGTCAATATTGTTACAGACATACTTGCTAACAGGTATTTTGAAATACATTACCAAAATAATTGAAACTGACATAATCATGTAGTGTTATTTTGACAAATAAAAATTGCAGAATTTTACAGAATTTTAAAATATTGTGCGCAGAATTTTTATTATTTTGGCACGGAATTCCCCCAGGAATAAAAAACTTTCCAAATCTGAAGTATAAACTGAAAACACTCCAAAAATGTGAAATTTAACTTGGAGAATTGAAAGAGTGAATGCTTTTAGTTCTGGTCAATAGCAACAATAATGAGTCACACGCTGTCTGCTGCAGATACAATTGGTTATGAAAGGCAGCCAGGCTAGCACTAAGTCCTGCAATAAGAGGCAGATATAAAGGTAGATAATCTTTATTTCCCTCCAAGTTTAGGACCCTATCCTGCCACATACATTTATATGAGTAACACTACTCAACCATGTAAATGTCAGTATGACTGGGTCTTTAGATTGTGATGAATTCCTTCCTAAAAGTAAAATCAGACTCTCTAAATGTATCTTGGGCTCCTTGTCATGTTTCCAAATCAGTTAACACCATAACAAAAATCACTGGTCATGAAATTTAATTAGGAAGATCAGGTACAGAACATTTTCTCATCCCAATTATCAATATTCAAGAATAATCTTGGAAACAAAAGGGCCCAAATATTTCTTTGGCTTGGTAACACTGAACCGAGTGTCATGTTACACTACAGAAAACATGAAAGACACAGAGGACCACATATAACAGCTCCTTGGCACAGCTCATAGGAAAAGCAAAACATCTCTGTATAAAAAATAAATAAAAAATGCCCCAACAACAAAAAGAATGGTATTGTGCTAGATTTTGTTAACAAAGAAAACTGAATTACAATATCAATTGTAGCAAGCCCTTTGCAACAACTGACAGCTAGCTGGCTAAACACATCAGACAAAGACTGTGGTTTCATAGCATATGGTCAGTGTTCTGTCTAATAATAAGGACTCCATGATCAGTAAGCCATATAAGTAACTAGACAGATGATAAAACTTCTGTTCATGACTGCTATCATTCATTTCTCTTCCCACTTCCCAAAAGCAAACATCAAGCGAATGCTTCTTTTTGCTTAGCACCTACCGTGGAAGTATTTTACTAGATTACCTTTCAAATGATTGTTTAGGGGGATTTACCTACATAGATACATTTGCCAAAGGATTAATCTCGTACCACCATCTGCTTTACACTTGATGACAACATGGCAGAGATCAAAGTCAGAATGGGCATGGAGACTGAGCTATCTTCTCACCTGTAAAGATGGTCCCTCCAGGGTTGAGGAATGTTGACAGGGCAGCATGGGAAGCTTGTACCATTGCCCATGCCAACCTTTGTTCCTTGGATGAAGGGAGGATTTCATATTCCTGGGCTGTCAATTTGACCATTTTCATGAGCACTGAATTATCTCAGATTTATTCAATCCAAGACATATTTTTGTTTTAATATTCTTTTCACTGTTAGTTCTCTCCAAAGATCTGCTTGAATAAGAATACTGATCAAAGCCCATATGCTTTGGGTTTAACAGCTAAATGGAGCGAGAAAATCTTCAATTAGCTGAAAATGATTTCATACAGGCAGGCTGAGAAATATTTCTTTCCCCAGGCCTGAAAGCAGCAAAAGCTAATTTAATAGACAGTACGTCTTCTTTTTCTAATTATTAAACTACAGCTGCACATCAGTGATCAGCACTATTAATTGAAAAGCCAACAGGAATGCAGTAAATGATTTGAATATATGAATGGACTTGGATGATACATGCATTGAGCTTGCTGAGTAAAGGGGAATTAATTATTGTATTAAATTATACACAATGGCCAGCTTCCAGTGCCAAATAGAAACGGATATATCAGAAATAGTGTTTTAAATAAATGTTCCATGGCCACTGCTATCCTGTGCAAAGCTAACAGCCAAAGTTTCACAACAAATCTTTGCAAAGCTATTTTCACTAATTACACAGGAATCTGTACAACTCTAAATACTTAGAACCCAGCTAGATGATAGCCTTTTCCAGAATACTACTATTTGTATTTCAGCAGGGTCAGGAGCCCCAGTCACAGAGCAGGACCCTATTGTGCTGGATAATGTACAAACATAGAATATCAGGGTTGGAAGGGACCTCAGGAGGTCATCTAGTCCAACTCCCTGCTCAAGGCAGGACCAATCCCCAGGCAGATTTTTACCCCAGTTCCCTAAATGGCCCCCTCAAGGATTGAACTCACAACCCTGGGTTTAGCAGGCCAATGCTCAAGCCACTGAGCTATCCCTCCCCCAAAACATGGAACAAAGAGACTGGCTCTGTCTCAAAGAGCTCACAATCCAACATCCCTGAACTTGTTAGGTGATTTGTACTAGACCAAGTTTACCTACATGCTCTTATCTCCCGTTTATTATTGGAATCAAATTACTGACATCATAAATGCTGGACAGAGAAACTGAATTTATATAACTCTTTAAACACATGAATTTAGCATCCCTCTGTTATTCAGTGTTGAATTGCTTATTTTAAAGGCCCATGTGCCCATTTGGTCCTTGGTAAGCTAGGCACTGCACTGACATAAATCAATTATTTTTGTCTGAAAATATTTAATTGGACAAAGCTAATTCAGCTTGCTGTCCTTGAGCATCTGTGCATTAAGCCATCTGTTCCCCTGGGGAGGAAAATAAATTGTGTAAATTGTGATTAGCAGTAGAGTTAAGTAAAGTTTATTAATTAAACTCTGGGTTCATCATCTAAGCTAATCATGATTTCAGTAAATTAAAACATTGTCTAGTGTCACTTCTGAAGCACATTACGGTGTATCATTATTATGCACTGTATCTGGGTAATGACAGCTCAGTCATTGCCAGTTAAGGCTGCAAACTGGATTTTTTATTATTGTCTCATGCTTTCTAAAAGCAGTAGCACTTCAGCAACATGATGTTTGGTCACATTTCTTAGCTCTAGTTCTGCAAGACAAATGGGATAGGATTCATCCAGGACTTTGATGGAACAGCACATGGCATGAATTTGGCCTGTTATGTTCTGCTTTCTCTCTTCTCCATCAGATTCCACAGGCAATTGCCACTGTGTTCTGCAAAGTGAAGTGTGGGTGAAAAATCCTGGCAACACTGAAGTCAATAGGAGTTTTTCCTCTGACTTCACTGGGGCCACAATTTTGTCACGAGACTGAGAGAATAGTTTTTTGGTTACTCTTTATTCTCACAGTGTTAATGAGATCAGTTTTGTGCCTACCAATTTTAGTTCACAAAACTATTTCACTCCAAAGGGTAAGCTCCGGCAGAATGTTTCCCTTCACCAAATGGAAATCTCCCCATTTCCCAATATCAGAAAGGCAAAATGTTACTCACCTCTGTTCATCATCCTCTGCCCTACTCTATTCCGTGTCGAACCGTGCTCACTAATGCAACTTCATCTATTAGCACGCTCGTCTGATCCTTTGCCCCAAGCCCCTGAAGCTCCCCATCCCCACAATTAGCTGTGTAGAAAATCTCATCACAGTAGATGGACAATTTAATGCTCTAATTCAATTTAGGTTTCATTTTTTTCTATTAATACCCATCTAGGTTCTTATACCTATATAGAATGCGTTATTTAAACATGTTATGATTACTACAGGACGATATACAGGAATTTCATTTGCTTTGACAGGAAGTATCAGTATGCAACAGGAAGATATTTTCATTATTACTGAGAGCATAGCTGTATTTATAGGTTAAACAATCTACTACATCTCTTCCATCCCATTTGCTCTCCACCTGTCTCTCAGACTAAACATTCTGTCCAATCATTGGTGTAAGTAATACACTAATTAGGTATTAGAATCTGAATATTATAAACACAACCTTTTGGCCTGGAGCGCTCGTTGTTTACATGAAAATTACAGTCAAGTAGGCTTACAAATATTGAATCCCATATTCAATCAAATTGAACTCATTCAGATTAACAAATCAATGGAACTCTGCATGTGTTTTCTAGGACTGGGTCTTTCTTAAAGGTTTTGGAGACACAGACCTACGGATAAACCAAGCAAAGTTTAAGTAAATCTGACCACAATTAATACTCGATCTTATTTCTGCCTCTTGCTGAAAAATCTGAAGTGCTTTCTAAGCAATAATAGCCAGTGATACACTCATGGTGAGGCATTGTATTGTGATAGATTTATAGGGAACTTGAGAAAGAAAGGGAGAGAGAGCGCTAACTAGTCAATGGCAGTTGCTGACTTGACACACAGACAGTACAGTACAGATGCAATTCCACCAGTGTTCCGCATAAAGATTTTTTTGTTTGTTTAGAGCAGGTTGAATAGTATTTTGCAAACATTTTATGATGTTTGAGGCTTTGGGACTCCATGAACCATTCGCAAACACATCCCAGTGTTTGTGAATATGTTCAGTGTTTGGAGATAAACAACATGCATCCCCAGTGAGCAATGGCAGACTAGTGATTATTTGTGAAGTATCTGATGCTGATATTCACTATTTAAGTGAAGAAATTAGTAATCCAGTTTACATAATTTTTTTCCTCTTCCTGACTGAATCTTTTAAACACGAGAATAATGCATAAAGCAAACAAATAATACTGTGAAATACGCTTCCAGTACAAATTTGTGAAACTTTCAGCATTCACAAACATTCCCTGGATGTCTGGTGGGCACTGAAATATTCACAGATAAGGAATGGCATGACCCCACAAATAGCAGCAAATCAAATTTCGCTTGCTTCTTCATAAGTCTTCTCCCCTCCCCAATTATTCTATCAGTTCTGCTTTTCCCAGTAATTCTGAAGATAATTTTAGAAAAAACTATTGGTTCTTCAGTATTAAATCCCATTTGTGCACCCTAGTATAATGACAGCAAAAGCTTCAGGAAAGACTTCCACAAACACAAGTACATGATGCTCCATTAATGTTAACTTCAATGCTGGAGAAACTTGTTCTATGCATAGTATATCTTTCCCCCCTTACTCTTGTCCATACACAGATATACAAATGCAGTGCTGAAACAATGCAATAAACTCTGTGTTTTTCAAAAATCTGTTTTTATTTACAGTTGACTGTTTGCCATGTTGTAGCTTATATTTCTAGCCCAAACTGTCAGGAAGCAGTTTAGGTCTGCACTGAATAAAGGAAGACCTGCAAGTTATTGTGTGATAGGACGTTCCAAAATGGGATTAGCCTCTGTAGGAACTGTAAAGATTCATGCTTTTAGCTGTGCAAGTTCTTGATTCAGTCCCTGGGGCCAGTGAAAGTAAAGGCCATCATCACACAAGGTTTGGAGGAATGGAATTGCATAGTAAAGGACTCTGGTTATTTCTGTGGGGGCATTAAAAACTGAAAGCAAAGTAAAACATCTAGGATGAAATTCAGTAAGGACAAATGCAAAGTACTCCACTTAGGAAGGAACAATCAGTTGCACACATACAAAATGGGAAATGACTGCCTAGGAAGGAGTACTGCAGAAAGGGACCTAGGGGTCATAGTGGATCACAAGTTAAATATGAGTCAATGTACTACAGTTGCAAAAAAAGCAAACATCATTCTGGGATGTATTAGCAGGAGTGTTGCAAGTAAGACACTAGAAGTAATTCTTCCACTCAACTCAACTGGAGTATTGTGTCCAGTTCTGGGCACCACATTTCAGGAAAGATGTGAAAAAATTGGAGAAAGTCCAGATAAGAGCAACAAAAATGATTAAAGGTCTAGAAAACATGACTTATGAGGCAAGATTGAAAAAAACTGGGTTTGTTTAGTCAGGAGAAGAGAAGACTGAGAGGGGACATAATTGTCAAATACATAAAAGATTGTTACAAGGAAGAGGGAGAAAAATTATTCTCCTTAGCCTCTGAGGACAAGATAAGAAGCAACGGGCTTAAATTGCAGCAAGGGAGGTATGATAAATGGGGGAGAGGGGTGTTGCTCCCTTTTATGGACACCCAGCCAGCCAGTTAGCTATAAAATCCCTCTTAGTAGCTGTTCTCTACTTGCTTTACCTGTAAAGGGTTAAAAGTCTCACTGCTAGGCATAGGTAAAAGGAAGTGAGTGGGCACCTGACCAAAAGAGCCAATGGGAAGGCTAGAACTTTTTAAAATTGAGAAAAAACTTCCACTTTGTCTGTTGTTCTCCTGGGAAGAGGGGGACAGAACAGCGATGCTGTAAGAAGCTTTGGGCCAGGTATGAAAAATCATCTTATCATACCTAGAAAAACTAATTTGAAACCCAAGATATGTAAATTGATCAGGAAATGTCTAGGAAGACGCAATTAGGTTTATCTTTTATTTCTTTATGGCTTGTAGATTCCTCTGTGCTAACCCCAGGTGCTTTTGTTTAGCTTGTAACCTTTAAGCTGAACCTCAGGAAAGCTATTCTTGATGCTTAATTCTTGTATTTGCTCTTTTAAAATCTAGCAATCTACATCTGAGTTTTCAGATGTATTTTCTCTCTCTCTTTTTAAATAAAATTTACCTTTTTTAATAACAGAATTGGAGTTCTGTGTCTTAAGAGGTTTGTGCACATGTTTATTTTTATTAGCTGGTGGCAACAGCTGATTTCCTTTGTTTTTTTCTTTCTCAGCTCTTCCCCAGAGGGGTGTGTGTGAAAGGGCTTGAGGTTACCCCAAAGGAAGGAATTCCCAAGTGCACCTTCCTGGGTTCTCAAAGAGGTTTTGCACTTGGGTAGTGGCAGCCTCTACCAAGCCAAGGTCAGAGAAAAGCTGTAACCTTGAGAGTTTAATACAAGCCTGGAGTGGCTAGTACTAATTTTTAGACTCCTTTCAGGCCCCCACCTTCTGCACTCAAAGTGCCAGAGTGGGGATTCAGCCTTGACCGGAGGTTTAAGTTGGACATTATAAAAAAATTCCTAATTGTCAGGGTGGTTAAGCACTGGAATAAATTGCCCAGGAAGGTTGTAGAATCTCCATCACTGGAGATTTTAAAGGGCAGGTTAGACAAACACCTGTCAGTGACAGTCTAGATAATAAGGGGACTAAACTAGATGACATCAAGGTCCCTTCCAGTCCTATAATTCTATGATCTTCTGGTAAATTCAGTAGTTTGTCACAAAGTCACCAAATACTATTGTGGAAAGCCAATCATTCATGCAACGCATCAACGGACATAAATAGGAGTTTTTCCGGGGTAAAGAGTGCAAGAATGAGCCCTTTATGACTATTAACTGTGCTAAAGAATTAAAGATGTACCCATTTTGCAGAGCATGCCAGAAATCTGTATATGGTTTTTAATTGCATTCGTTAGAAATGAGCTTGGTGTAGTAATTTAGAACATTATCTCCAGCAGGTGCAGGTCTTCCCTTCCTCACAAAAATGATGACTAACAAATTGGTTCTATTTCCTACATGCAGTAGTTAATTTTAGATGTTACTTCAAGTTTAACATTAGGAATTTCTCTGGTTTTGGATCAGACTGACCTTGACTTTCTTATAAATGGAGAATGAGAAAGCTCTGGGTAACTGTTAATAACCACAATGTCCAAGTTTTGGGTGTTGCCAGTATAAGGCTTAATCCAATTTTAGAAACCTATTCAATGTACCAGAATTTTGTGGTTTCTATACAGTTTTCATATTTAATAAGAGTTTTCATTAAAAAAAGAATTTTTGCAAGAGGTTCTGAAGAACAAATATCTACAGTATCAAACTGTCACATGTTGCACTGGCTGGGAATGGAATCAAAGGAGCACAGCACACATACTTGATTTCCTGTGGGGACAATGACAGACCCTGGCCCCTCAACCTTCCACTGTATATTCATTTAAACAGCTACATTTGTAAGACAAAAATAGCTTAGCAAGAGTTATTCTTATTGCTTCTGGCACGTCTCTGTGCACCACAGCAAATATTGAACAAAGTCAACAGGTCATGTTCTGAAAGTACCAACTGTGTGTCTTTCTGATTAGTAGCATTTGTTTCACAGTATTTGCAATGTTGCAGAAGTGACCTTGGGACTGCCACAGACAGCCTTCCAGCTTTCATTCTACTGAGAATTAAATTTTAACATAGCACCAAGATTGAAAAGTTGTCCATGAAAGAATTTTTCCTCTAAACAGCTCATCAATCGTAAATGGAAAAACATGTCTCTAATCTTTAAAAAAAAAATTGTAAGAAATCAGTAGCTCTTAGATTATTTTAAAAAATCATCTGCGGGTGCCATTTACTGAGATTAATATTGATCCTTTGACTTCTTTAGTAGATGGAGCTGTGCTTGGTCATATGAGTAGCATGAAAATGGCAATCTGAAACCTTGTCTTTTTTACCCCTTAGCGGATCATACAAATAGCTCTTGAATGAGAACCACAATTCAAAGGTGGCAGATCATTAGCAGTTTCATAAAAAACACTGAAAAAAGATGGTAACTTACAATCGCAGAGACTCCCATAATGGGGGAATACGTTTTACAAAGGCAAGGAAGAGCATGTTGCCAGGTAAATGGTAAGCTCTTTGGAACAGCATGACGGGGTGACACCCACCTCTTGTGAGTGCTCCCTGGCCAAGTGTGTGTGCCTGGACTCTCAGTCTGCGGTGACCTCTATCAGTGGTTTCTCAGGCATTTTTTAATGACTCAGCCCTCCAGCCAAGTCACATACACAGTCTGTATGTAAAACAAAACAGACCCCTTCCGGAGTATGCAGTCCAACAGAGTCCTACCCCAGTACCCCTCTGTTGGTATCTCTGTAGCTCTCCCTGGGCTCAGTCTTTAAATGGTTCCGGCCCTAGCACCTGGCTGCACCCTCCAGGGCTTAATCCCTGGAGACACTGTCTTTGCCCACTCTGGTCCCAGCTCTCCAGCTGGGCCACTTAACAGTTCGGGCCCCCTTCTGTGGTGTCAAAGTCCTAAAGGCTGACCCTCTTCCAGGTCTTAAGCCCCTTTCCTGGGCCTATGTAAATTCCCCTTCTTTGGAGCTTATGCCACTTCCCTAGTGGCAAATGGGGCAGGGAAGACCTGGGCCCACCCCACTACTACGGATCCCAGCCCTGGGACCCTATGAATAGCAGCGACATGCCGCTGCATCCCCTTTAACTAGTCACTATGGTGCTACAGATCCCCTGGCCATGTCCCCACAGCCCCAGCACCTTCACAAATGCTTCACACTTATCTTATGGTTCTCCCTTCTTGCTCCCCCCCAGTCCCTGCCAATAACTGCTCTGTCCATGGTTCTGTAGCTCCTTCAGTTAGCTAGGAACACAGTTCTGAGTCCTCCAGCTCCAGGCAGCAACTGACTGTCTTCCAGTACTGCAGATCCTTTTATATGGGCCTGCTGGGCATTGATTGGCTACATCATGCAGTCTCTCTCAGTGGCTGCTTCCCCTGCAGCCACTCTAGGCAGCCTAGAGAAATTCTCTACTCTTCCTTTCTGGAAAGGTGTATGGTAGGACCACAGAGCCTCCATCTGGGGTCCTCTGGGCCTAGTCCACCCCATCACAGACAGGGAATGACTTTCTTATGGTGAGTTCAGGGTGTTACACATTGGGACCCTGATAGGGGCCTCTAGGCACTACTGTAATAAAAATAGTACTTGATACTGGAGGCAAGCAGGAGAGAAAGATTATTTAAAAGCATCCAGCACTACAGAGTGTGCAGGTAGCACCTTACCATCACCACTTTTGACAGTTTGTCTCCTCAAGACTAGGAGAAGGCCCTGTTTACAATAGACATTTAAGTATATCTAAAGACTATTTCTACAACATTGTCCCATTTAGACCAATTTCTAAAATGGCTGGGTCAATCAATATCAGACCAGCATTTAAGAATTGTACTCCAGACAGCAAGAACACAGGTTTCTTTAAAACATCATTTGACCCCATCCATGCTGACTGAGATAAAGTGATTCCTATGTAGCTTAAAACATTCTCAACTTTACTCTGCTTCAAATTGTGTAGGCAGGAACTAAAATATGGTTCCTAACATAGTACAAAAAACAGGGTAACTAGACCAAAGAACAATTAGGAAACACAGGCAGAAACACATGCCATAGATGGGAACAAATATGCAGGACAAATAGTTTGAAGGAAGGAGTTGAGCCAAAGGATGAATGTGTGAAAACATGGAGGTTTCATTCTGGAGAAGAGGGGGATGAACAAATATGGCTAAAAAGAGAGATCACAGGAAGGAGAGAGGAAGGTAGAAGAGAGGCCTGTAGGTGCCAAATGTCCTTTTCTTGTTCCTAAATGAGACAGCTTGATAGTTCTCTATTATACAATGGAATATACTTAATACTTTAGGCTTCATCTAGGCAATGCAGATAGGGATTAGGGCCATATATAGAAACTGCTACTTGGGAAATCCACATCATTTATAGAGTCTTATCGTAGCGGGGTGGGGAGGGAAACTAGTGTTTCTGCCATTTAACATGGCTATATTATTTACCACTGAATAGTGCAAATTACTAAACAACATAAAAGGGGAATGGCATTATGATTCAATGCTAGCCCTACAACTGGATTTTTAAATTTTAATTAGCAACAGTTTAAAGACATAAGTGTAACAAGTCAGGTGAGCTAAAGTCAGAGAAATGATATACAGGCAATTGAAATGGTCAGAAAGACAGAAACAAAAGAATTGTCGCAAACCTAACACAGCCACTTTGAAAATTATACACCACACAAAGTATATTCAGTTTAGGGTTACTACATGCACAGAGAGCTGCATTTCTTACCAATTCTCTGAATGGAAATAAAAACTCTACTGTTTCTCCAGTCTCTCTTTCAGTTTCTATGTGGCATAGAACATCTCTGTCCAATTGCTCATTAATGATCATTAGCCTTCAATTATAACCAGTTACATTTTCAGCTCTTCCATTTATCCTTGGACCTTCTAGCTTGTCCAATTAACATATTCAGATGCATTCCCTCCCTACTGCAGAGCCGGGGAAGCAGCCCTTCGGCTGAGGAATTAACCCTTCATATGCTTAAGACTCAGCTAGTATAGGTCACTACTGAGTGTACAGTTACAAGAATGACTTTTCTTATAATGAACCATATCAGGCCAACTGTTGTACTTCTATATCTGGTGCAGCTGATTCCTGGTATTGGGTAAATACAGTAAATCTCATTACCACAAATAATAAGACCATGTTTTAATTCAGTGGCAAAAATCTACTTTAATACAGAGTTACGGTTTCTTGGTGGTATGTCATTCCCCTGGCAGAATGGTGAGTTGAACAAAATGCAAACTTCTGAAAACCTAAAAATGCACAGCTAAGGTTGCCTGTACAACCTTAACTCTGCCATCTTTCAGCAATGTCCCAATATGCCCCGTTAGCACACATACCGTTACTCTGCTGCCACCCACACAATTGCTGAAATGTACAAGCTCTTCATCTTCTTTTACAACCCATTCACTCTGACCCACAGGATTCCATCTAACACTATTAAAGGACAAAATGGAAAAAACAAGATTGCCTACACCACCTTCCCTCTATAGCCCTGGAGCTAGCAGTGGCCAATGGGAATTATTTGCACTCACTCTAGGTGAAATCAGTGTATTAGGTCTACCTACACTAAATGGTGGAGGTAGTAGTTGGACCTGCTTGGTAAAGGTGTGTTTATGATATGAGGATATGTGTGGATTACTCTGAGGTGTGTGACAGAGCTGTGATTGTGACAGGAGATCTATGATTTGCACCCTCTCATGTGTATGAGCAAAGGGAAGAGTTGCTTGTGTACCTTCAGGATCAGGATTTCAGTGCAGAAGTGTGTACGTTATATACTGTAATTAGCAGGGGACGGGGTTTTATTACAAAGGGTTTTTTCAGTAGCAACCTGGGATATGAGAGCAGTCTCGCCTAGGCATTTATTCTATGCATGCCTTCCAGACAAAGTGAGTGTGGTCAGTGTCAGGTGTAGCTGTATTGAATGGTGGAGGCAATAGTTAGCTCTGCTTGGTAGAGTTGTGTTTGTGAGATGTGTGGGTTAGTTTGAGGAGTGTGACAGGCCTGTGATTGTGACGTGAGGAGAAAGGTAAGAGGTGCATGTATACCTCCAGGATGCATCATTTCTATGCAGTACGGTGTAGATTATGTCAGAGGATAGGGCTCTTAATACCAAGGCTGTTGTCTGTAGTGAGGTGGAATATGAGAGAATGCTAATGCTTTAATCATGGTAAAGTGAAGGTGTAGGTTGAGATGGTATCCTGTGAGTAAGTGGAGTTGTAAAAGGCTGTGAAGGGTTTCTTAAATTGCACACGTGTGATATTCTTTTGGGGGAGTTGACAAAGTGTGTGTGTGCGTGCCAGGATCTAGAACTTCCTGAATCTTACAGTGCCACGGGCCAATGTTACTATGTGCTATGGAGACATTGCTTGAAGGGAGCAGAGGGAAGGTGACGGGAGCAACCTTTAATTTTTTCCCCTCCTTTTTGTCCTTTACTAGGTTTCACCTGTGGGTGAAAGTAAATGGGCTATAAAAGGAGGTGAAGAGTTTGTACGTTTCAGTAACTGTGGGGTTGGCAGAGTGAAGGTCTGAGTGTTAATAGGGTGTACGTGGGCACTGCTGAAAGAAGGAGGAATTAAGGTTGCAATGGGCAATCTTAACTGTGCATTTCCAGATTTTCAGACGTCTGAGTTTTGCTCAACTCAGCGTACTGCAAGGGGATAACATACCACCAACCAACTTGAATTCTGCATAAACGTAGTTTTTTGCCATTGAATTTCCTAGATATTTTTTAAAACAGGAAGAGAGATGTTATTGACCAGAGTTAGTAGCCATTCAGGCAGTTCTACATATTGTGATCAGCTTGTAGTCAGCAATCCCCATGTCCAGACATACTTCTTGCTCTCCTGGAAATTTCTGCAACCTCATAATCCAGGAATTCCCAGAATCCACACATATGGCCACACATATATTTCTTTTCCCTCAAAAGTCAAGGTACCTGCCCTGTCAATTTCAAATCTTCACACTACTTGGAATACCACATTAATCTTGCCCAAGATCAGGAAATAGCCTCTTGCCCACTCCATTCTCCAGGATCTAGTAAAATACAAATTTTCTCCAACAACCAGTCCAAAGCTTGCCTACCATCCATCCTAATTGCCCAACCCCTAACCAGCTGGAACCCCTCTCGCTGTCCCTGTCATCCTGTCCTGCCTCTCCCCACCCAAAGTCCTACAGTTCCTCCCCACTCGATACAACAACAATTTTGGTTAGACCAGCTGCTGACCAGTCTGCTGTGTTCACAGTAAACCTCCCTATAAAATAAAAACATGTTATAATATAACGGAGACAACTTGTAGCAAGCAACATGGGTTATTAAATCTTTATTGCATGGGTGTACAAAGTTCAGACTAGAAACATCAGTGGCAGGCTGTTCATCGGTGCAATGGCATTGGTACATTCCCTTGGACTATCCAGGTGAGAATAAAGTAGCTGCAAAGAAACCCTTTCACAGGTTTGTTTTTTCCCCTGGATGTGGTCCGTGATCACTATGATCCTTCCAGATTGCACATCTAAGCAAGCAAAGTCAATGTGTTCTTAAATACTATTCACAATGCGGGTCCTCCCAAGACTTAGTGTTTGCCATGAGCTACCTTGAGTAAACACCGACTGAGACCATTTTGACCCACATCACCTCAATAATTTAATTTCTAAATCTGTGCAAACAAAATCCACTGAGAAACGTTTTGAAAAACAGCTATTTTTTCAGGCCTTATATCTCTGGAACTCCTGATTGAATGATACCAAATGTGGGTCACCAACCCTACTCTGCTATCCCACAAACCATAGCAAATTTTGAGAGAATCTGCAAGCATGAGGATTTTAGAGCACTTAGAAGTGCCCTGCTTTTAACATGAAGGGATAGAGGGACAATGGAGGGAAAGGGCTCCTCTACACATCCATCTGCAGCACTGGAGGCTCTGAAAAGTGGCAAATTGCCCATTCATCAACATGGGGTGTTTCTCAGTCGAACCAGCTCTTCTAGTGAGCAATCTGCCTCGTTAAATCCAGGGCTGTCCTTTGGCAGAACAGAGCTCTATAATATGAAAAGGAGGTCTGGCTAAGAGACACACATCTTGCTAAAATTTGACTTGAACATTAAGCAGGCAGAGAGAGGACAAAAACAGATAAGCTGTGGATCACATGAAGGGCTCTTTACAATAGGCCTGATTCTGTGTTCCAGAGACAGCAGCATTCCATGTTAATGATTTGCTCTTTCCTGCCAGAGTTGAGCAGCAGGCTGAGCTGTCAGAACCTCGGGGAGCTTTGAAAGGGGAGGAGCGCATGCCTGCAAGGCAGCCGAGTTTAAAACAGTGAGCAGAATGGTCATGGCAGCATTGTGGGATACTGGGGGAAGCCAGTTCTGGCAATATAATGAACGGCAGGGTCTACACTGACACTTTATCGCTTTAATTTGCTGCTAAAAGCTTTATGCCTCTTGTCGAGACGGTTTCATTTTGTCGCTGAAACTGAAGAGTTTTGTCACCAAAAGTGGCACTGCAGTGTGTACGCCTCCACTGTTTCATCTCCAAAAGCTGCCTTTTGACCAATGCTGAGTACAAGTCAAGTTCACTTCCCTAGTTCTAGTTGGTATTCCTCTTTCTATACATCTCAGGATTTCATTAGCCCTTTTTGTCACAGCATTTAATTGAGAGCCCATGCTGAGTGGGTTATCTACAATGACCCCTAAATCCTTCTCTTAGTCACTGCTTTCCAAGACAGTCTCCCCTCCTGTAAGTATAACCTGCATGCTTTGTTCACAGGTGTATTGCCTTTCATTTGGCTACATTAAAATACATTTTGTTGGGTTGTGAACATCTAACCAGGCAATTCAGATCACTTTGCCATAAAAGCTTTTCCTCCTCGTTATTTACTTTCCCACAACTCTTTGTGTCAACAGCAAACTTTACCAGCAAGGATTTTCTATCAGTACATAGATTGTGGATAAAAATACTAAATAGCATTGGAACAAGAAACAACTCCCAGGGACCCCACTAGAAATGTCAGAAAAGCAACAGTTGACTTTTGTATCTAACAGTCGTATGAATCGCACATTTTACATCCAAATTCAGAAAATCAGGCAAGTGGAAGAAAAAAAAGTAAGGGTCAAATTTTACATTCAAATGCCATCAAATGGAAGAAGAATTGTGTGTCTCGGGGCTAGTTCTGGCCTTATGTGCACAATGTAGAGAGAGGCCTACCTTGTAAAATCTATAGCCTGATCTGGAGGCAACCTTCCACACAATTTAGAAAGGGTTCACAGATCTAGGACTATAGTTAAGACCTTTCTCTATGATAAGGTATTGGAAAGGTGTTGCATTTTGAACAAGCCGAATGGTAGCCTGTTCAGAAAGCTTTTTGTAGTCAACACATCCTTTCCAAAGCCCTGTCGTAGAGCCAGAATTTGGCAATTAGTATTGGAATACAGGTTCTATCATACTGAAACAAAGCTCTTATTTCATAGCAGGACTCCAGAGCCCTAGTGCAGCACACGGTAGCTTTAAGGATGCAAAACAAAAGCCAATGTTTCAGTGACTAGATAAGAAGAAGAGGGGAGTTTCTGTGTATAGGTTGTTTAAAAAAAAAAATCTTGTTGCAAACAACACACTCAAATACTGTGGTGATTAACCTTGTATAAAAATCTAGACTAGAGGGATAATCCTTGTGTGACGCAAAGCTAGAAAGAGTTACACTTCCTGCAAAATAAATAACCCTCAAAAGACATGTGGGGAGATAATGTTTGTGTTTTTGTGTATTTACATGTGTATGAATAGGGTCAACAATGTAATCAACAGTCCCTGTCTATGCTGTATTCTGATAGTTCAGAGATCAAAAGAACATCCTAGCATTTAAATGAATTGTAAACATGGGATCTCTCCCTTTTGTTCCCAGAGGAAATCCCAACTTGTCAAAGAGGACATGAAATTGTATAAAAGATCCTTAAGTCCTGATTCTGTCATCTCAGATCTGCTTAGGCTTCATCAGAGGAAGCTTGAGTCACAAGACTGAGCTCCCAGTTATGCTGGTACACCCTGAATATGATATCTGGACATTGGACTATAACCTATGAACTATTTCTAAAAGAACTTTTTGCAACTACAAAGCTCACCATCTCTGCTATGAATCTGCACCTAAATGAATTGAACTCATGTCTGTATGGTATATTGCTCTTTTAACCAAGTTTAGTTTAGTTAATAAGAATTGTCTGTAGCGTGTATTTGGGTAAGATCTGGAATATTCAATAACCTGGAAGGTAATGTGTCCGATCCTTTTGGGATTAGTAGAACCTTTTCTTTTATATGATGAAATAAGATTTACATACATTTTCTTCATATTTGACATGGGTACCTGGATGGAGGCCTGAGGCTGGATCACTTTAAGGGAACTGTGTTGTTTGGACTTCTGAGTAACCAGTAAGGTAATAAAAGAAGCTGTTTTATGCTGGTTTGGTAAATCTAAGTATTGGAATATCCACCAGCTTTATGGGGATTGTCTGCCCCATTCTTTGCAGTTCCCCCTAATTAAGTGACCATAGCTGGCCCCCACTGGGACTCAGGCCACAGGGTCGCAGGCCTGGTCCACAGTAACCCCCTACTTCGAACTAAGATACGCAACTTACGTAGATACGCAGCTGAAGTCGAAGTACCTTAGTTCGAACTTACCGTGGGTCCAGACGTGGCAGGCAGGCTCCCCCGTCGACTCCGCGTACTCCTCTCATGGAGCAGGAGTACCGGTGTCGACAGCGAGCACTTCCGGAATCGATCCCAGAAGATCGATTGCTTACCGCCAGACCTGGAGGTAAGTATAGACCTACCCGTAGTCGTGCTTGGATACACATTACCACAGGTTAATTGGGTTTTTGGACACGCTTGATATTGGAGAGTTTAAGGGTTAAAAATTAGTTACACTGCGTAGATGATCAAGATCCTGACAGAAAAAGGCTGGAATAATCACAGAGGAGGTTGTATTTTAAGGAAAAGGCCCCAGAGCAGGAACTGAGAAATCTGTTAATTGTCAGCAGGCGCGGCCCTAGACTAGCTGCCAGCAACTGGCGCCCTAGGCGAACCATGCAATCGGCACCCCTCACCCCCAACCCCCAAGGGCAGATCTAGGCTGGGTTTTTGGTAAACTAGGGAACATTTTGCCCCTTTTTCCATTTAATGTTTTTTAAGCATTTTTTTTTAAACAGAGACTTAATTATTCAGTTTGTCCGTCCGTCCGTCCAACCAACGTTTCTAAGATCAGATAAAATAGAGACACGAAATTTTCAGAATAGATTTGTACACGATAGCTAGATGATATTTCAGTCCGATTTCAAATAAAAATGCATTAAAATGTTAATTATAATTTTTATTATTACAAATAAAAAATCATCCATTAGCTATCTTGCTTTAACTGCCATTACCACAACATCCAATATAGAAAGAAATAAAAAAACTCTTCAATGAACTTTAACCTGTATTTACAAAACACTGAATAAACAACACTCTGTGCTCTTAAAACATGACTTTTCTTGCTTTAAGTTTTGAAAGTTCAGTCACTAGTTCTTTTAGATCCCGTTTTTCAGCTATTTCATGCTCTATTGACATTGTGGCAAGTCCAACAAGTCTCTCTTGCACCATTGTTGAACGCAGATTTGTTTTTATCAATTTTAACTTTGAGAAGCTACGTTCCCCACTAGCTACGGAAACTGGCAAAGTTAAAAGAATGCGTAGAGCTATAAAAATGTTTGGAAAACTGTCTGTGAGTTTATTTTCACAAACAAACTTCAGTACTTCTTCAGGAGTGGAATGTTTCTTAAATCGTCTTGAAAAAGTCTGGAGCTCACTACACAAATCTGTAGCATGTGTCTTTTGAATTTTCATGAGTCAATGCCAACTCCAGTTTTATATAAAATTCTCTTATCTGTTTTGCTGTTTTCTTTTGCAAGCTGTGGATATCATATAGAAAGCCAAATACTGACTCTAGCTGCTGCATCTGTTGAAATCTTTCGTTAACTGAGTGAATAGCAGTATCATGACTGCGAAGTAGAAATTCATTTTGAACCTTTGTTTTGGGTTCTGAATGAGTGTGTCTCTTCCTTCATACGAAAACTGCTGTTTCCTTTGCCAAATGCAAATTGGCTCTGGTTCAAATTCTGTCGGAAAGTCTATTTCTTCAGCAAGCTCGAGAGAATCTACCAGTGTTCTTTTGAACCCTTAATCACTTCTGAATTCCTCCAGAATATTTTTAGTTTGCTACAGTTTTTGAATAGCAGAATGTATGTTCAAGTTCTTTTCCTGAAGCTGCTTATTAGTAAGGTTAATCTCGAAAAGGCTATTATACCACAAAATGAGTGAAATCACAAATTTGAACTTGGAAAGGCCATTTGCAAGAGCTTCTGCATCTGAACATGCTGTATTGCCAGATGATCTAGTAAAGGTAGTATCACCAGAAATTTCAATTAGGGCATCATAAATGTTTCCAAGTTCATAGCGAAGAGGCTTCAAAGCATCAATGCGACTTTCCCATCTTGTCTGACTAAGTGGTTTCACAGTTAGAGAATTCACATGGCGAGTTAGAATCTCCCAATAGCGTGTTGAGCCTGAGAAAAAACACATAAACACGTTGCACCAGGTAAAAGAAACTGCTTGCCTCCAAACAGCATCTAGCAGCATCATAGACAACCAAATTCAGAGAATACTCACTGCAAGGAATGAAAAAGGCCCTAGGATTGATTTCCATCATTCTCCTTTGCACACCATTGTCTTTACCCTTCATATTACTCCCATTATCATAGCCTTGGCCACATAAGTTTTCAACAGATAATGACATTGTTTCAAGCTCTTGTAGAATAGTTTCAGTCATAAATGCTCCAGTCGTCTCCTTCAGTGGTACGAAACCCAAAAAATGTTCCTTTATGAGCACTTCAACACTATCTTCATCTACAGACTTTTCCATATCCACAAAACGAATGATCATCGGCATTTGTTCAACGTGACTCACATCTGGTGTACAGCCCAGTATTATTGAAAAGTATTTTGCAGAATGGCAGCTTCTACAATTTTCTTTTTAATGGCATTTGCTAGGATTTGAATCAGTTCATTCTGCATATTTTTTCCTAAGTAATGAACCTGTGTTTCATGATCCGTTATTTAACATAGATACTCCTTCGTGACCGGATCAAATAAAACTAGGTATTCAACAAATTTAAAAAAGTTTCCATTACCTGAAGTGTATAATTTTTCATTTCTACCACGGCCATGGAATGCTAAATTTTGCCCACTGAGAACTCTCACTAAAGCAATCAGATGCTCTAATATTTGTTGCCAATATTCTTCTTTTTCCTTGATCACACGTAAATTTTCTTTATCGATAATTTTTCTTTTTCCAGTCGTAATTCAAGTTCTTTCCAGTTTTGAAAACATTCCAAATGTTCTGTACTTCTTTCATGTGAAGAGAGAATTGGATATGTTTTTTCAGTCCTTCAAACAATTTTCAAAAAGAACAGGAGTACTTGTGGCACCTTAGAGACTAACAAATTTGTTAGTCTCTAAGGTGCCACAAGTACTCCTGTTCTTTTTGAGGATACAGACTAACACGGCTGCTACCCTGAAAACAATTTTCAGTAAGTGATGTACCAACTGCTTGATTTCTAAACAACTTGCAGCAAAAGCAAAACACAGAGTCCTTCGACACTGAATATTGTAACCAGTTTCAATGAATTTCTTCCCCATTAATGAGTTTCCTCTTGTAATGCTGAACAGAGAATTTTCTTTTATTTCCATCCTGAGGGAAGGGAAATTCATGAACTTGTTCAGGTCCATGTTCCATGAGAATTTGCCATACACTGTCATCACATCTGGGCCAAGAAGCTGGGTCCCCATACTATAACTCGTTTGTAACTTCCTCATCCTTTCTTCCTTCTATTTCATTTCCTTCAATTTCTGCATGTGTCTCTGAAGGTGAATAAATTTTCTCCACTTCCATAGCAGTCTGATGCTGTGAGCTGCCTTCATCTAGAAGTAAGTTACCATCATCTTGAGTTTCCAAACTGCTTTTTTGTGGATGTGAGCTACCCTCATCTCGAAGTAATGTACCTTCATCTTGATGGTCCAAACTGCTTCCATGTGGATGTGAGCTAACCTCCTCTCCAAGTAAAATTCCTTCATCTGGATGCTGTGAACTGCTTCCATCTTTATTTGGATTGAAGAGAAGATATTTCAGGAAGGATCCCTGCTGTTTTGCTTGGTCCTTTCCCTTCTCAGCCTTTTGTTTACGATACTCAGCTCCTGAGGGTTTTCTTTTTCCTCTTTCTGCGATGGGGCATTTGAATATTGTTATGTACTGTGCTCCCGACTGCAAGCATTATAGCATTAAGGATGGCTGACACATCACATGGTTGGCGATTTAAACCACATTACAGCCATCCCAACATGTCTTGTCACTGCTTAAAGGTTCAAAGATTAGTAACATACACTCACTTAGCTATTAAAACAGTTAGTTACAGCATTTACAAGGAAACAAAATGACCTTTTTTGACATTATAACCCGACACTGGTGTTTGGAAAGTAATCCCTTTCCTCACGGTTACCCACTTGGAGTGTGACATCATCACTTTCGTAGTCTATTAAGTGTTAACACTGTTACTTTTCTTTTATGGACCTTATTTATTACATGTGAACCAGTTATAACAAAGAAAAGTTCATAATTATACAGCCCGATAATAACGCTAAAGGTTTAATAACACTTAAAGATACTCATATTTTGGATTTCTAATGCTGAAAGACATTCTTTATTCTTTGGCACCAAGAAATACAATTTTCCACAGTATTTGCTCTATTCTTCACCATCTACCTGCGACGTGTGTTAAAATGACCGTTTGACATGCATCAACTCGCAATAGCTCTGCTCTACATGAATTTCCAGCTATGCAACCTTGATATATATTTGAGTTAGGTGTCACTAGCACTGCAGCTCTTGCCGCTGGCAGATGTGTTTCATTGTGGCTGAGTTATTGCTTATCAAAATTGTGGGGTGGGTCATCTTGACCCTACATCACAAATTGAAATTTTTTTTGCTAAAATATTTATTTTTTCAGTAAATAAAAGATTTGACATATTAATAAATTCTCATAAATGTAGAGAAATGAATTATAATTCATATTCCCTCCGTATGAGGGACACGCACACGGGAATTGAAATAATGACATCTTCATTATTTTATTTGTATTTTTTCTCATCTTTTTCTTTATTTTTTCATGTTCTTTTTTTTTTAATTTGATTTTTTTCCTTGAATTTGGCACCCCATTTAACTTGGCACCCTAGGTGACCGCCTAGTTAGCCTATATGGATGGGCTGCCCTTGATTGCCAGTGATAGGGAAGCAGACCCAACGAAAATGCTTGCAGTGAGAAACCAGCAGCTAGAACTTGAACAAAAGCAAAAACTAGCTGATATAGAAGGAGAAGCTGTTGAAAGAACACCTGTGTTTTCAACATGAACAAAGAATGGCATATATTCGATTGCAGGAACTAGAAGCTAAGGCAAAAGTGCAAAAACTTAAGCTCCAACTCAAGAGAATAAAGGAACAACAGGAACTGTATCATCCAGAAAAGCCAGCTCCTCTCAACAGCAAGGATGGGGATAGAATCTAGACAGTTTGTAACAATGTTAGTATATTGTTTGACTTTAAGCAGCTGTCTGTGTGTAACCAAATATACCCCAACCCTGCCACCTTTTCTATAAATACTTTTACTGTGAGCTCAGGTGAAGGTAACCCCATAACTTGTGCAGAGAATGTAAAAATCAATGATAAAAGCTGTTTAGGGCAAATTACAGCTTCTAACATCACTCTTGTTAAAGCAGATCTTGTCAAAGAGGAAGATTATTTACCAGATAAGAGTGTGGATATTGTAATCCTCTATGAGTTTACTGTAAGTGTGCCTTTAGCCAGAATCCATCTTGAATGGAATGGTGTTAAACATGAAGTTATAGCTGGTGTAAGGAAGTCATTGCCTATGGATTTTTTGATTGGGGGTGATATTAAAACTTTGTTCAGTCAAGTTGATGACATAAACTAGTCACAGGAAAGAAATAATCTTGAATATGTGTCTACCAGGCACAAGGATTTGCCTATGGAGGGTTTCTCCAAATGTTTGTATGAGGAAGATACTAGTTTATCTGTGCAAAGAAGCAATGCATATGTGAAAGAAATTTCTGAGTGTCTGGTATCTCAGAAGTGAATCTGGCATTAGATAAGGCTCTGGAAGATGTTTCTCTCGAGCAAATTAAAGTTGGTGATCAGATTAAAGCCCTAATTGAGGAAGAAAAGGGTAATTTTTTTTGAGTGATGAATTGTTGGCTAGTGAAGTTTGTAAAAGTGAGCCTGACCCAGGTAAAAGTGATGTGCTTAAAGTAGCTCAGTGTAATGAGACACTATTTGTTGAGAATAGCAGTTTATCTGTTGGGAGTGACAACTTGCCTGGTAAGGAAGCTGTCTCACTCTCCAGGTATGTGTCTGAAATCAGCCATGGGTGCTGGGACAAAGAAAAAGATGTCTCCAATTGTTTGTCTGTTTTGAATAGCAGCATGCCTGCTGAGAAAAAGTTTGACTCTAGTTCTCTGTCTGTAAAGCAGTCAGAAGAAGCCTGTCAGCCTATGATGGTTGAAAATGTATCAGTTGACTCAGAATTGATTCTGGATACATCTAAAGCCCAAGAAGGAAATGGTCCTAAGCAGGGCTGGCTCCAGCGTTTTTGCCACCCCAAGCGGCGGAAAAAAAAAAAAGCCGCGATCGGCGGCACTTCGGTGGCAGCTCTACTGCCGCTGCTTCATTCTTCAGCAGAATTCGGCAGCAGGCTCTTTCCTCCAAGAGGGACTGAGGGACCCGCTGCCGAAGAGCCGGACGTGCCACCCCTTCCCATTGGCTGCCCCAAGCACCTGCTTGCTGTGCTGGTGCCTGTAGCCGCCCCGGTCCTAAATTTGTGTCTGCTAGGGGTAATGACATTGTAACCAGGTTACATTCAGTTGATGCCATAAATAGCTCCCAGAGACCAAGCGATTCTGGTGCTTCTATTTTGCCTGTTGCTAGTGTGTTGCTGGGTAAAGATATGACAACCTTGGCTGACATGGGTGATATCCTAGCCAGTGCACAAGGAAAGCATGAAGGTGATTTGACTATGTTACCCACTAACAGTGTGGAAACTTGTAACAAGGAAGAGAATGCTTCTAATCTTTTGACTATGAAGTCTAGCAGGTTACCTGAAAGGAGGTTGTGTAAAAATCCTCCTGATGGGCCAGAGGTGATTCTGGATGTAAGTGAAACTCGGAAGGAGTGTGGTGATTTGTCTGTTGTGCGCCAAAGTCTGTTCTGGACATAAATAAAGCTTAGAAAGAATCTGTTGCAGTGCATGATATTGTAGAAGGAACGGAATTTTTTACTGAAGTCTTTGAAGTTTGTGAAAAGGAATTGTTTCCGTTGACTCTTAATGGGCCATTGTTGATAGTAAACAGTCTCTCTTCTGAGGAAAGTGTGTTGGTGCCTAATGGCCAAAGTCTTTCAAATGAAAATGAATCCGCTGAATTTGCTTTGAAAAAAATCCAGTTTGAATAGCTATGAGAAGATTTGAGATGGAATAAAAATTGTTAGGGAGTTTAAACAGCCCTATAACCCACTTCTTGGGGAAACAATGTTGTTGGGACATGAATGTCTCCATGTTGATTCTTTAAATAAGCAGTCTGTGACTCGGGGACTGAGGAAAGATCACGTTACTGGTTTTTCAGAGCAGAACAGCCTTATAACTGAACCCACAAGGATGCAGGGGAGAGCAGGCAAACTCTCATCTCTAGATATTTTGGATATGACTTGTAATCTCTTAGTGGACTTGACATCTGATTCCATGTGGAAGCAGAGGTTGGTAGGGGAAGGACAAAAGAACCTTGAGTCTAACATGCTAGTGAAAATGGTTGGTATCTCTTTAAGACAGAGTCCAGCCTTGGAATTGGTAAAGCTTGAGGATCTGAAAACTAGTAAACAAGCTAGTCTGTGTTGATGCAAATTAACCTGATTGACTGGGGGGAGAAAGACTTGCCCATAGCCATTAGCAAAGAGGACACACCCACCCAGCCAATGGATTCTGTTACACAGAAGAGTTCAGATTTCGACCCTCCTGGACAGGGAGGAAGGGAACGATTAAACCTTGCAAATAAAAGCCACAGGTTAACCCTAAAATACCAAAACCCCAAAGAAGTGGTTAAACTGAAAGCCTATGTTAAGGAAGACCCTGCGGTCAAGAAAAAGCTACAAAGGTTCAAAGGGGATTTTGAACAAGATGACCTAAAGAATGATTTGTCTAAGCGAAAGGCTTGGCGTGACAAAAATGATTGTAAATGTAAACTTGTGATAAGACTGATGTTATTGCTAATGATTGTAACTAACTTGTTTCTGATACCAAAACCTGTAAAAATGTACAATGTGCAGGGTCTTTTGGAAAAGCCCTTGAACATGTTCAGAGTGGTCCATAATAGAAACCCTTATGATTATGCTGTTGGATTCAACAAGAACACACTTTGTGTTAAAAAGCCTAATAATATTAAGGTTTCACAGCTAATGCATAGACACATTTCTAAAACTTTCCACAGCAGAAAAACCACTACAAGTTTGAACTGCTGTGCACAAAGGGAAACTGAGGTACAACACCTTACAGCGTTCATGGCTGAATGCCAGAGTAAGTGCTCTCTGAAGAACATTAATGGCTATGTTAAATTAACACATAGCCCAAACCCTGGAATCACTAAAGTATTTCACAAAGTATGGACTAAGTTTTTAACTTGGGCCAAAGCATGCATCAATAATTTGGCCTTACAAAGAATTCAATGTAAACAAAGCTCATATCAATGTTGGAAGGTCCTTAAGGTGTATCCAGGAGCTCTAATTTTGCCCTTCCACACCAGTCTCATGTTGGGGGTGTGATGCATGGGTAGAAAGGGTTAAACATCCTGCAAAATAAATAACCCTCAAAAGACATGTCGGGAGATAATGTTTGTGTTTTTGTGTATTTACATATGTATGAGTAATGTAATCAACAGTCTCTGTCTATGCTGTATTCTGATAGTTCAGAGATCAAAAGAACATTCTAGCATTTAAATGAATTGTAAACACGGGATATCTCGGATATCTCGGTATTCATCTCTTTAAAATGCACTGTGAATGGTGGAGGAACAAGCAAATTGCCTTATGTTAATTCTATAGTTAAGTACCAATGATGGACCTTCTTCAAAGTCATCCTAATTACCTTTTGTTCCCTGAGGAACTCCCCACTTGTCAAAGAGGACATGAAATTGTATAAAAGATCCTTGGGTCCTGATTGTGTCATCTTAGATCTGCTTAGGCTTCACTAGGAGAAGTTTGAGTCACAAGACTGAGGTCCCAGTTATGCTGGTACGCCCTGAATATGCGATTTGGACATTGGACTATAATCTATGAACTATTTCTAAAAGAACTCTTTGCAACTATCTCTGCTATGAATCTGCACCTAAATGAATTGAACTCATGTCTGTATGTATATTGATCTTTTAACCATACTCTCTTTCTTTTGTTTTTTTTTTAACAAAAGTTTAGTTTAGTTAATAAGAATTGGCTGTAGTGTGTATTTGGGTAAGAACTGGAATATTCAATAACCTGGGAGGTAATGTATCCGATCCTTTGGGATTAGTAGAACCTTTCCTTTTATATGATGAAATAAGATTTATATAAATTTTCTTCATATTTGACGTGGGTACCTGGATAGAGGCCTGAGGCTGGATCACTTTAAGGGAACGGTGTTGTTTGGACTTCTGAGTAACCAGTAAGGTAATAAAGAAGCTGTTTTATGCTGGTTTGGTAAATCTAAGTACTGGAATAGCCACCAGCTTTGTGGGGATTCTCTGCCCCATTCTTTTGAAGTTCACCCTAATTCAGTGACCATAGCTGGCCCCCACTGGGACCCCGGTCACCCCTTGTATGTTTATTACTTTAAAGTGCATGCTTGAGAGATGTTTTAATTCTGTTTGAATGTGTACTCATGATTTTAGTGGAATCAGCACTGAATATGGCATCCCTAACATTCATTTGATCATTTATCAAGAAAATCTAATAAAATGTATTTCAAAAAAGAAAAGCGTATGTACACAGAGTCACACACCAGGTTATTCAGCTGGTACACGTGCAGCCATAAAGACTAATTTTGGCACAGGAGTCAAGATCTCTGTGCAGGGCGGGTTTGAGCAAATCTGAGTCCAACTATGAAGTCATTGATTGGGCTTCCTGCTGCAAGTCCCCTCTCACCACACCTCTCCTGAAACTGCTCTGCCGTGCCAACTGAGGTGGAGGGAATTCACCCGGTGGGGTGTGGCAGTAGCGAAGTGCCCACAGCTGGAGTGTGTGGCTGTGGAGGGAGTTAGGGAAATAATGAATTAAGGTTTCCTGTTCAACAGGAAGAGGGGCGAACTTGCAAACAACTCAATTCAGGCATTAAAGTGAAGAGAGACAATGTTCCCCTAAGGAGGTCAAGTCATTAGCACTACTCCAAAGCTGTGAGTCAGCATGGAGCAGCTTGTACTCCACACTACCTGACCCTGAAGCATGAGCAGCAGGCACTACACTAGCATTTCAATTGGTCTCAGGGGAGCAGATGACCTGGGGCCTCATGCAGCTGCAGCTTTGGCAGCATTATCTGAACTATGATTTTCATGACTTTTGACATCTGTGGATTTGTGTGCAGGGGTAGGCAACTATTACAAAACCTACTCCACGTCATTCCCTCCTGAGCATTTCCCAGTCAGCCTGTCCTCACTACATCCATTTTCTAGGCCTTGTCTACACTCCTATTGACTTGAATGAGACTTAGATCAAGTCCTTACATCATTGTAAATGAGTGGAGAATCAAGCGCAAGGTCGCCTTTGTTACTAAGGCCTGGTCTACACTCGGGGGGAGGGTGGGGATAGATCTAAGATCTACGAGAATAGCGTAGCTGAAGTCGACGTATCTTAGATCGACTTAGAATCATTTTCTTCGCATCCTCGCGGCACAGGATCAATGGCTGCCACTCCCCGATCGACTTTGCTTCTGCCTCTTGCCGAGCTGGAGTTTAGCAGTCGACAGGAGAGTGATCAGGAATCGATTTATCACGTCTACACTACATGCGATAAATCGATCCCTGATAGATCGATCACTACCCGCTGATCCGGCGGGTAGTGTAGACATACCCTAAGTATAACTACTTTGCACATATGTAGTGCCTTTAATCTAAGGTTCTCTAAATATTTTGCAAAGGTGGATATTATCCCCATTTTACTGATGGGAAGCTGAAGTGCAGCCAAGCGAATGCCACACACCATCTATTCATGCAGTCCTCCCTCAGGCAAAACTCTGACTGACTTCAATGTTGCCTTAAGCAGGAGTTCTGTCTGAGTAAGGAATACCAGAGGTTCCTGCCAGTGAATCAGTGGCAGAGTCAAGACCAGAACTCACATCCCTGTCTGCTCCCTTCCCTATTGTAACCACCACACCATGCTGACTTCTCAGGTCTATGGTGAGTTACATTCAAAGGGGAAATGCCAGTTCCAGGGAGCTGTCGTACTCATTGTATTTAGTCTGCTAATTACCTACAACCTCCCTCCATACAATCTTAGTGGTGTTTTGCGTCAATATGAACACATTACTGTCACCTTTTATTTAGAATGGTTTTCCTTTTCAAACATTAAAATGTTTCTTTAAAATAAAAAAGGCCATTTCCCTTGCAATACAGAATTATTTAATGTAGGTTCTTTTCAATTCCAAATAGACAGCACTTAACTAACCAATTAAATACTAACACAATGTGACTAACTGTTCCTCTCCCTCCCCTTCTCGTTGAATGCATATGGGACTAGGAAAATAGTTGGACTGGGCAATTTTCCAGCACTTGTGCTGTAATAATTAATGAAAATAGTTTTCAGGGGCTGCACTAGAGAAAGCATTTGCAGGAATTCAGCCATACAAACCGCGGGGGGGGGGGGGGGGGGGGGGGCGCTGCTTTCCCCCTCCATCCACAATAATTGCAAAAGCTACAAGCAGAAGTCCTGCTAGTTTGCTAGTTTGTGAGACCTTGGCACCCTCTTCACTTCCATGTGCCACTGTGATTTCTGATGCCATCTTTTCAGGGGTGATATTACCCTGGATTGGGGTGGGCAGGATGTAGTAGGTGTAACCAGTTGATCTCCAAAAGGTCATGGAGATGGGAGGGAGCCAGATGGTCTCTCCCCCAAACCCATGCCCTATAGGGGGATGAAACTGGAGTAAAAAGTCCCATGCACCCAGAAGATAGCTGAAAGTAGAGGCTTGAGTGCTGAGGCCTATGGTGGATGTGGAAAGGGGAGATTGGCGTGGAAGCTGTGCTAATTTGCTTCCCTAGCCAGCTTTGCAGTTTCAGAAATTTTCACTCCCCACCTCACAAGAGTCAGAGGAGTGGGAGGACTCCTCATTCCCCTTCTGCCTGGGGAGGGGGACAGCAGGACAAAACATTTTCTCTTTTGTTCCTCCTACCCCTTGAGACTGAGAGTCCTTTAATTTTGTCTCTGAGGCCAGGGAGGAGAACTAAAGGGAAAGATAATCTTCCTCTCCCCCGCCCAAGAGACCATGGGATTGGGAGTGCCCTGGAGTGGTTCCAACGCTGCCTGTTTATGGGCTGGACAAGTTAGAGCTATGAGGACTAACCAAGAGATGGGTAGCTGAATATTCAATAGCACAAATGTCAGACACCGATTTTTTGAATGGCTGTTTATGCCTGATATTTATGTTATTTGGTAAAATAAATGTGTTGTCCAATATACAGCATATGGGAGTAAGTGGTAGCTACAGCCTCCTGATTTCTCCCCCACCTTTCACACTGGATGAGCACAATCCTACAAGTCACATGACATAAGTCTTAACAAACTGGATATGGAGTAACAAGGATTATGTTGTGTTCTGATTTAGAGCTGATCCGTTTCCCAAAACTCACAGGCCAACTTCACCAGCAGTATCAGCTGATGAAATTCCACTGAAGTCCAGAGAATTGCATTCATGTAGTGAATTGGATTGAAAGGCAAGAGTTGGAACCATACCAGTAATGTTTGATGTAGTTAAACAAAAATTGGGGTATTCCAAGGTAACAGAATTATAAGTATCTCAATATGGAACACTCAGTAGATTTGGTGATTCCTATTTTCAACTATTTTCCAGCAATTCAAATTCATATTCAAAGTGGTGCATTCCATTTGCTTGTTTAAATAGTGTGTGTGTGTGTGTGTGTGCGCGCGCGCATGCACACGCGCCAGCATGCTCTAGGATGATTGTGCTGGGCATTAAAACCTAAATAGAACAGAACTGAATAGGAGAGAAGTTAATTCTAAACCTAACACCATTAGCTTAGTGTTACAGGTCAGATTCTGATCTCATTTATATTGGTGTATATCCTTTGCAACTCCTTTGACTTCGGTGGAAATAGTCTGGACATACGTTGCTGTAAAAGAGATCAGAATCCAACTCAATTAGTTAACGTTTGTAAAAAATGTTGAAGATGAAAATAGAAATGTGTCATAAAAAGGGGGAAATCTCTTGTTCCCCAGGGAGAATTTCTAAACAAATCAATATTTTCACTTGTAGCTAGTGTAATATCATGACAAGAAGCATAATACATGCTAGGCCATTTTTGTACCAGTGAGAATCCTGAAATAGGCGCAGCATTTTGTATAATATGAGGTTTCCGAATAACAGAATCTGGAAGCGCATGAGACAAACTGTAATGGAATGCCAGATTAGGGATAATAATGAAAGCAATGACTTGTGTCCAAAATCAGCATGCGAAAGGAGAGGAATCACCTGCCTGTATTCCAAAGGTTGTAAAAGACAGTTCTAATTGCTAATCTGAATGTAATACAGTGAAAAAAACCCCGAGAGAGTAGGATTCTCAAATGCAGAGGAACCCGCTGAAGATTTGAGGATGGGGTTGGTCAGTACCCATTTTTCTGAGCATGTGTAATGAGATAAGCTAGCACATTTTGGACAAAATGACACAAAAAGCATTTTATAGTGAGATCACAAAAGGATATTAGAGTAGTCAAGATGAGATGAGGTGAAGGCATGAAATAGGTGAATGCATGTTCTGATGTGGATGATAATAATATAATATATGGAGATATACCTATCTCATAGAACTGGAAGGGACCCCATTTGAGTCCAGCCCCCTGCCTTCATTAGCAGGACCAAGTACTGATTTTGTCCCAGATCCCTAAGTGGTCCCCTCAAGGATCAAATTTACAACCCTGGGTTTAGCAGGCCAATGCTCAAACCACTGAGTCAAGCTGACATAGGTTGACTACAACTAGTTTGTGGAGGCAGAGCAAGCTGGTGCTTTTCGGGGGAGGGGAGAACACCTCTATCTTGTATTCCAGAAACTAAACTTCTGTTAAAATAAAATAATAAGAAGGCTGTAGCTATTTTGTTTGTAAAGAAATGTTTTGCGCTGATGTCTGCTTGAGTCTGCAGACAGCCTAAAACAACCCTGAGAGGTGTGACCTTCCCCTGTTCATCTAAATAATGTGTTAACTCTAAAGCTTATTTTGAATCATTTAAATGTAGCATTATTAACTATTTCACTGCAAAACAAAGAATGTAATAAAGAGTAACAAAGGTCAGCTGAGGTCACTGCATGCAAGAAAGAGGAATATTAATTATAATAAAGATATCTGTAATCTAGTCTGAGTGACATTTCATTATGTTATTTCAAATGGTTGGGGTTTAGTTTGTGGGCATAGCTTTGGATAGTATCACTATTTCTTTAGCCTTTGCAAAGTCCTGATTGTGGAATTGGTATAGAAGAATGAAATGGTAGTGCTGACATTTGAACTAAGGTTGATATTCTTACCCATTAGGGGGCACTGAATATATTGAACAGAAGGAACTTATGAAGGAGCTAGAAGTTGAGGGGGTTGAGGCTCATAAAAAAGTAGGAAATGGACTGAAACAATGAAAGGAATATAGATTTGAGTGTCATATACACAGAGCTGTGGACAAGTAGCATGAGAGAGGAGGGAAAGACTCAACTTATTAAGGAAATAACAACATTACACTAAGCTCAGAATGAATCAGAGATGGGGTCCATTTAATTATTAAAGTGTTATTGGATGACTAGCTTGGATGAAATCAAAAGGGCCAGGAGATAAAGCCAAGTGGTACTCTCAACTGCCAGATTCTCATGCAAGGACACTTCTAGAAAGACACATCATCTGGTCCTGACATTAGGAGCATCTATGTTACTTGTTTTTGTTTCTGATCCACAACCTTTTGGAAATAAGGACCCCACAACCCGCACTATTTTTCCTGGATAGAATAACACATTCCATTGTATCAATCCCCATCCCATTTCCAAAAAGAACTATTAAAATATTTAACCAGACAAGTGATAAAACTGGCTGAATAAGCTTGAGTGATGAGACAGAGTCATCGTAGTGTAGCAGTTTATGAAGAGATTTGGGAGTTTTCCTGGAAAGACTCTTGCCCTAAGGTTGCTCCTGAAGGAAAGTTCTGTCCTGTATATCTGGGACTGATTGCATAGGAGTGGAGAAGACTGTTTGCTCCTAGTATGGATGCATCTGGGGAACCCCAGGGTCCAGTAAAAGGGGTCATGATCCCTTCTTGGGGAGTGTTCTTAGAAGAAGCTGTATATCAAGAAGTTGCTAGTGAGAGGCTGCAGTTATTTACATATTGGTGTTTCTCTTTTTGTTCCATTTGATTGCTGTATTTATGCTAAATGTTTAACACCTCATAGTTTTTAAAACTTCCACACCTCTGTATTTTTGACAGGATAACAATTAAAGCGCCTTTTTTAAACAGACCACAAAGTTAAGACTTCCCATCCCCATTCCCCCTTGCCTTCCAAAGAGCTGCTGTCACCAAAGGTGGATTATAATTACAGAGGGGCCTGAACCAAAATCCTACATATGAACATCCCCAAATCTTGGGGAAACATGGAGCTATATTCAAACGTCCCCACAGCCTCTACCTCTTCATAGTTTTGGTGTGGACTATTGTAGCCAGACCCCTAGCAATCTTTGGGCTCTAGATTAGAACTTTTTGGCTCAGGCTCATATCTATCTATAATGCAAACTACAGGAATGATAAACTGCAGCATGTTAAAATTCTAAATAGTTGTGCTGACTAATAAAGTATGAATGAAGCCAATATAAATATTGTACCAGACAGACCAACTCACTCTTCTACAGATACTAATAGCATCCTCTATCAAAAGCTGCAGAATGAACTACCACTACAGCAACAGTAAACAAATTAGAATTAACAGTCATCAATTAAACATTCTAATGATAGACTATTTTACGGGTTTCTGTAAACACTCATTGTAGAATCTTACAGAAGATGGATGACCCTATGCTGCAGGGCCTGGATGAAGAATCAGAAGATCTAGGTTCTATTCTCAATTTCTTGTGAGATTTTCAACTAATCACTTAATCTCTCTGTGCTCTAGTTATCCATGGGTAAAATGGGAATAATACTTCAGTACCTCACAAGGGTGTTGTGAAGATGAATTCATTAATGTTGGGTCCTCAGATATTACAGTGCTGAACATGTAGAAAAGCCTATGAATTAATAAGCACTAGTTTCATCTAAGATTTTATGCTGCACTCATCCCTGTGCTATCTGTCAACCAGAGTTAGCATCACTGAGACTCTTTCTCTTGTAATATAACTTACAAGTGAGACCTAATAAATATGTAAAAATAAAAAAATGTTTTCTCATCCCAGCAATTATTCAACCTGAAACTCAGGTAAAAAACATCAAGAGATTTTTTTTCAATCCAGCCTTTTAAATATAAATTAATTTAAAAGTCAAAACAAAAAGTCATTTTGAACCAGAGGACTGGATTTTTTTCATTTAGAAAGTATCAAAACAAAATGTTTCAAATCCCTTTTTCCCCCAAAAATGTTCTAGTTAAAAAAAAAAGTGTGTCAAAACTAATTGAAACTTTTCATAATAAAAGGTTTAGACAAATCTGTGTTAAAAAAAATGTTTTTGTTGAAAAGTTCCCTGATCAGCTTTAGTGATCATTTTAACAGACATATCTTCTGACTTGTACACACACTAACATTTTCAGGAGCAAAAATGTGCATGCAATCATGTGCCAAATTCTTAGTTACCAAGACTGCTTATGTAAAGTTAGTAACTGGTTGCCAAATTGCATGCACAGGGTTGCTGTAATTGCACAAACAATTTAGATCTTTGTACATAACTTTGTAGCTAGTTATCCCAGTTAACTGGTCACTTAAACACACCTTGCAGCACATTGATACATTGCACATGTCTGCAGTTCTGAAGAATTACCCCTCATAGTCACTGTGAAAAGGATGTTGATGATTATTATTTCGTAAGCACCAAGTCAGACACTGTTCAAGACAAGCAAGACCCAGCTCTATTTTAGAACACTTTGGGTTGATTTTGAATTCTCTTTAATGCCATAGATGGAGAACAGCACATTCACTGAGATGAGATAGCATTAGGCACAAGCAAAACGTCCAAAAAGTGACAGTTGGAATGACGCATCAGCCATGCCAGCTACTGTAGCTTCCACCATGGGCCTGCCAAGTCAATCCGTCTGCAGTGAACTGCAACGGAAAACACTGGTTTGCTTCAAGGAATTCCTGTGTTTGCTTTCATGTTTATTTTTAAAACTACTAACTCTGGCGTCCATCCCACCCTAATTAAGTATTTGTCATGCCAGAAAACTGACTGACTCTCTGACTGAGACAATGGCCACACTGCATTGATGCTTGTTTCTGAACTCTCCCTAACCAGCTAGATTTGATTCTTCATAAATAAGCAGCTTTAATTGGTGGAGGAGATTTTTGTTCTCTCTCTCAAAGGAATTAATATTCTGATACACTGATCATCCTGGATATTAAGGTTTCATTGATAAAGGGTTAATAAATTATTAGTAGATGTTTAATAAATGGTGAATCGATTGTTATAGATTGTAATAGAGCCCAACACGTTGTTTATAACCATGGTTTATAACACTTTCTACTGATGGGCTTATAACCATGTATAATAAATATTACCTGAATGTATAACATCCGTTAATAGAAGCTTAATATGAAGTGTGGCTGATACATTTATGGAAAGAAGCCTAGATTCTGCGGTGATGGGCAGAATCTGTATAGAAATAAGTATACAAATAAATACATGCATAGCTGGAAGGCTATGTAGCTTTTAAATGGTCCCTCCTAAGGCTGCTCCAAGAGGGCTGAGAAGCTCAAGAGAACTTGTTCTGGGCACCACTCATCCATGCTAAAGTTAGCAAGAAGTGTGCTGGGGAGCTCAGAGGGAGACAATCAAGTGTTTTAAACAGAGATTTGAGAACCCACAACAACAATCATTTTGCAGCCTCACGGCTTCTTGAATTCAAAGCCTATTAGGCAGTTTTACGTATTTAGTTGTTCTGCTTGGGGTGGGGGAGGTTTTATTAATCTTTGAATAAACTTGTTGAGCTTCCTATCATAGAGATTTATGGGACCACAGAACTACATGGGCTCCACCCTCTGTTCTGAACATTTTGTACCCCTGAAATCCATTGGAGCTTTTCTAGCATCTATTGTATAAATGTCAGCTCACCCTAGCTCATAGCCATTGATTTCTGGGGTAACTCATTCATCTCTATGCACAAGAAATCACAATTTAACTTCTTATCAAACCTCCCGTTCTGCACAAGTAGCCTACAATGTTCAGATTTTTCTGCCACCTGACAAAACACCTAACAGCTGACCCCAGCTGGCACAGGGAGATGTAAATTATGCAATCCCTTTGCCAGCCTGGCCTTCTATGCTCTGGGCGAGGTTCAGCATGAGGGAAGACAGGCAGTTTTGCAGCTGCTTCTCCCTCAGTCAGGGTTTCAGTTGGAGAAGAAAAACTTTATATTATAATTAAGCTCCTAGGAAGGCTGATCAAAAATATGCTGAATCAGCAGATCCACCACTTTCCCTAGACATGCCCCAGCCAATGCTTCCCACATTTTTGCCCCTCCCCCCAACCATAAGGGGATGTTGAAGCCATTTTTCATCACCATAATGGATCCCCAATGAGCCAGTACCTGATTATCTGATGGCAGAAGCCTGTATGGATCCTGGGTCACTGACTCTACCATGGGTGTGTGCGCGTGCATACGCGCAGGTCCTGTATTTTCTGCTTTTCAATCTGCATGCTGAAATAAGACAAATTTCCATGCATTTGAAATGTTTGGGGGAACATCCATTTATTTCAATGGGAACGGGATCGGTTCCCATGACTCATCTGATGGTAAATAAATAATTCTTCATTGACGGGGGAAATGTTTTTGTCGGGGAAAAATCAAATAGTCTTGACAGAACAATATATACAGCTGTGCTGCTATGCGCCGAAGAAAGCATGTGCAATGCACTAGACCTGATGCTGTGGGCCTAAATCACACCTTTATATCATGGAACAGCAAAGTGCCAGATGCCCTTCATCCTTCCAGTTGTCCAGCGATGTCAAAAGTGAATGAACTGAGCAAGAGCTAAATCATAAACTGATTGTAATTATAACATGGGGGCAGCATGACCCTGTGGATAACAGTCAAGAGCCAAGAGATCTGGCTTCTATTCATTCATTCATTCTATTGGCCTGCTGTAGGACTTGGGCAAGTCATGTCATCTCTCTCTGCCTGTTTCATCTCCTACCCATTGCCTGTCTTGTCTGAGCTGTCAGCTCCCTGGAATAGGGACTGTCTCTCACTGTGTGTTATTACAGCACCTAGCACAATGGGAAAATAGCACAATGCAATCTCATTTGGGGCCTCTGGACACAACCTTACTACAAATAAATAACAATGTAGGGCCTAGGAATGCAGTACAGAGCTCATCTAATATCTGGGTTTAGTAACTGTCCATTAAAAAAAAATCATGAAGTTGGTGAGAAAAGTTTAATTGTGTCCAGATATTGGCAAATGGGACACTTTTGGTAGCAACAGGGAGAGATTAGTTACTTTTGAAGGAAATCTTGTTGGTTAGTAAAAGATGGCAAGGACTCTCTTCCTTTGGGACATACTAGCTTCTTTTGTATAAAGGAGGATTTCATTTTTTTAATTGTTAAAAAAGTTAAGATTGTGCAGTGACAACCATGTGCAGAATGAATGGTCTCCTGCTTCTGTGGAAGTCTGGCAGTGCCAACTCTGACCTCAGCAGAGCTGTTTGAAAGGGTGGCTGATGACTTAAGAGCGGACATTGCAAATGCAATTCAGTTGTTAACTCCCTGGAGAAAAATACCTTTTGTAAACACTAATATTGACTACCCCACCCCAGACTTAAACAAATCGGAAATAAAGATTAACCTCTAGCAGCATTTAAATAAAATTTCTCCTCTCTGTCTTAAAAAACAAAAATCAAAAGACAGGAGAAAAGTGGGAAGTACTGGTACTGACAGGTAGTGTTTGATCAGAAAGAAGTCCAGGGTTTATTTTAAATTCTTCATGTTTCAAGCAACCTCAAAGCAAAATGAGATGTCTAAAATGTTTCTAAGGGCTTGTCTACACACAGGAGAGTCACAAGAATACTTAAAGCGAGTGTATGCCCTGAGTGACTGAATAGAGCAGCCTCCCTCTTCGCATTCGCTAGCAGACACCTTGACATCTCCTGAGGTGCAAACAGAGTTATCACTGGGGATCTGAATTATACCCACCTCACTAAAAGCCAGATTTACACTGTGCTCTGAACACCAAACACCACTGGGTTTAAAAAGCCTTCTGATTTGCAAGGATTTTTTGGCATAGGATTTGGAAGATGAAGGCCAGTTAGTTCCACTGTGTCAAACTTAAGTTATTCTAAAGCAGTTTAACAGAGGCACTGTAAGCAGATGGAATATTAAAATACCAAGGAGTCTGTTAACACCTCTTTCATTACTTCTCATTCTTTTAGGGGCCTGCTTGTTAATCATTATCATCTACGATGGATGCATCCAATGGACAGAAGAGCCAGTAATAGCAGAAGGAAAATCCCGCTCAATAAATCATTGAATGTTTCCTAATTAGCCAACTGAAAAGGAGTTTTTTTTTCTGAGCTAGAGGTCAAAGGATCTGACCGTTAACTGACAAAACAAAATAGCCCCTTTGCTCCTGGTAAGCAAAGCAGCCCAATTGCTAGATTTGAGAAACTAGCCGTGTAAATCTGAAACTTTCCTAAAGACTTCTGAGACTCTCCACCCCCAACTGGGCCCGTTAGTAACCCCAGTAACCAGTTACATTTCCACAGCAATGAGGTAAAGTTTCTTGCTTGTAGCCATTTCAAAACCCCGTTTCCATGGTCACCAGCTTTGCCGGGCTCCTTATAGTGAGCGCTTTGTGTTGGTGCTGTGAGTGCTTGAAAGGCAGGACTAGCCGCTTTCGTAGAGCTGCTTTCAGCCCTTTGTGCACCTGCTTATGTCTAGGCGTCCCTTCACCTTTATCAGACAACCATCCTTCCCCCACCCACGCAGGCGCACGCACACCCCACCACAGCTGCCTACGTTTTGCCATCACAAAGTTAATGATTTCCCATTTTTCCATTCCAAACTTACCTTTCCCAGCACTCCTGATAAGTGCTACAGGGCTGATCCCTGGAGCAGTTTAGCCATTAGACAAGCAGTTCAAAAAAGGAAAAGAAAAACACCAAACAAAGGTAAAGTCTTGCTCAGCCACAAAACACTTCAGAGATCTGCTCCTCACTGTCCCCACCAACAACCAGCATCACCACATCCTGGGTCACTTGCATGTTCAAAAGGAAAAGTTAGGAGGGGACTCTCCTGAGAGATGCGACTCCCTTTGATCTGTCACCTTCATAGCCACTGAATCCAAACAAGGCTCTGGAGGGTGGGTCCAGACATCAGATTTCACAGGGGAGTGAAAACTCCCAGGGAACTCCACAATAAGTAGCCTTCCAGTCTCAGATGCCCCTAGTTAAAGGGAACCACTAAGGCTTATTCAGAGGCAAGTTGAAATTCTGATCTCTTATCCCCTCCTTACTCTCAGGGCTGATACATATGCATCAAAAGGTGGAGCCAGTCTTCATCCCCTTTTAATCCCCCAGGGATAAGAAATCAGAGAGTTGTTTTGAATTGGAAATGATGCAGAGAGCCGTTTGAGGAAGAGAATCCATGTTTATATTTAAAAAAATTGCATTGGGGAGAAAGCATTTCCTCCTGTATCCCTCGGTCAAAGAAAAAAAAATGCAGGTTTCGGTCCAACTGTTCCCAATTCATATAAACTACAATTGGCTAAGGAACTGCAGAATTTTTCCAGGTGGGATTGTGAAAAAAAAAATCACATTTGTTTTGGGCATTCCCCCTTTATATAGTTACAGTTACAAACTCTTACATGCAGCTTCATGCAGATTAGTACACATTCTGCAGGATTTAAGCTTTAAAAGAGACCCAGGATACACCAAAAATAACTAAATTATAGACTCTGTGGGTTTCAGCAAAGCTCATCTCCACCTGTTTCTAAATGACGATGGCCCCGATTCTGCAAACTGCTTTGTGTGGAAACGGTCTACATGGAGCATTGTGCAGAATCAGAGCCCATGTCCCCATTTTGCTGGCATGGTCTGACCCAACTGATGGAGTCTGGAATAGCTCTTAATTTTAAAATGCACAAAAGTGTGTTAGGTGCTTTGGAAAAAAGCAGAAAAATATGGTCCCTGCCCAGAAGAACGTAAAATCTATACAGCAGCTTTCATCTATGGTCCTCAATGATTTACAAGCATTGAGGAATTAACCCTCATCATCACAAGCATCCCTGTGATGGAAGAAAATATTCTTATCCCCATTCCACAGAGAAGTTAAGTATCTTGCACACATCACAAAGGAAGTCTGTGTTAGAAGCGGGGGTCTCCTGATTCTCTCAACTATAACACTATCCTTCCATCCTCTGGAGTATTACTGGAGTATTTTTCTCCCCTAATATCCCAATTAAAAATAAATCCAAGTTCTTCTCCCAGGAAATGCTCCATCACACAATGCAAAATGGAATCAATAGATCAAAGTCCAGATAGTTCTAGTGGTCACAACTTCTTAAAAAGTGATATAAAAAGGAGAGACACACCTTTGCTTTAAATACCGGGCCATGTCTACACTGCACTTTCGTTAAAACTTTTGTTGCTCAGGGGTGTGAAAAAACCACGCCCTTGAACAACAAAAGTTTGAACGACGAAAAGCACCGGTGTGGACAGCGCTTCATTGACAGGAGATACTCTCCCGGCGATGAAGTTATCACTCCTAATTCCGCGGTGGGTTTATTTTGTCTCCGGGAGAGCTCTCGCATGGCACAGCCACGCCGTAGTAAGGTGCGCAGTGTAGACATAGCCCTAGGAGTGAGCAATCTTCCAAATGTTCAGTTTTGGGATAAATCTCCAAATAATTTAGGTGCTTAAACAAAGTTTACCCAAAGAAGCTTTTGCTTCTTTCCCTTTCTCCATTTCCCATCCTTGGCCCTTCCTCCTGTCTTCCCAACATAACTAGATCCTTCTCCTTCCCTCATCCGTAGTCCCTGCTCCCTGAGCCCAATTTTCTTTCCTAAACCAAAGTGGGGTTTCCTCTCCCCTTTGCAATTTCAGTTCTTAGGGTTTTTCCACAAGCAGCTAAAAAGACCCCTGCCATTCATGATCGCCTGGGAATATTTCCAGTAGCATCTGCTGAGGTACTTCAGCTACTTTCTTCAAATCTCATGGAACCCAGAGTTCCTCTTGTCAGAGATGCCCCAGAACATATTGTACTCAGTTGGTTGGGAAAGACACAACATGGGAGATTATGATGTTTGAGCAGAAGAGTCAGGGTCAAGAGGATCTGTGGATCCATGGGGTCAAGAAGAATGAGCTCGTTGTGGGTTCCCTAGAGAGCAAAGATTTAATAGCATTCAGGAAGAGAGAGCATGCAGGATGGGAGATAGGAATGAGGGGCCAGGTAGTCCTCTGTTACTTGTTCATTTTGATTTGGAGCAACTGCTACGGCTTGAGCGGGCTCTGTATTTTTATGAGCTAGTTCACTCATCCCAAGCAAATACAATTTTAGGACTTGATGAAATGTGGTTATATTTACCTCCCAAATAATCCAAAATGTCCACTATTTTTCAAGGGTTTTGAATAACGGAATCGTTTGTTTCTAGTATTGTGGTATGGCCAGACAGAAATCAAACAGTTTATTAAACATACTTGGAACAAAGGGCATTGAAAATTCAGAATTTTAGTATCCCTTTAAGCAGTGCTCTAGACTTCAGACAGCTCTAGTCCTTACATTGCTTCCGTTTAAGCGTGTTCTCTGATTTTTCATTCCTTGGGAGATGGGGGAAGGGAATCCTCTTTTTTATGCCTTTGCAAGAATTTGAGATAATCTGTCTCAGCCTCCCCCTTCCTTTTTCAGATAATGAACATACAGCATGATTTATCAGGGCAATTAGTCAAACACCCACGAGCTGACAAGGATCTATAATCTTTGTCTACAGGTAGCGTTGGGACATCTCTAGAATGAATTGCAGAATATTTCAGGGCTTGACATATTCTTTTAGGAAGATCCTACATAACACATCATCTACCAAGCGGGATTCATCCATTTGATGAGACATGGGAACCAAGCTTTGGGTCCCCAGAATTGGAAAGCTTGTCTAGAGCAGGGCATAGCAGTGCAAGCCAGCTACAATACCAGCTACAATACCAGATCTGCCAGGAGGCCCAGGAGCTATGCAGCACAGCCCAGGAAGTGAATGTGGCTGGCCTGAAAGCACACTGACTCAGCACAGCTCCCACACAGTCTCCACCAGCAGGACTTTTGTGGAACCATGGACAGAATATAGACCTGCTCTCTTCCCCAGATGCAATGCGTGGGGAAGGATAATAATGGTACCACTATCTGCTCCCCCTCCAGTAAAAAGAAGAACAGGAGTACTTGTGGCACCTTAGAGACTAACAAATTTATTAGAGCATAAGCTTTCGTGGACTACAGCCCACTTCTTCGGACAGTGTGAATTTGCCCCAATAAATGTTCAGCTGCAACAATGATGGTTACACAAGTACCTGGAAACGTCTAACCCCAGTTGCACCTGCAGATGTAAGGGTTCACAAGCTGAACCACCTGCAACTGTAGGAAAGTCTTCTTGGCTATAGGACCTGGAGTTTGTAAGGAGAAAAACTGATGATCACCCAAATAACAAGTCAGAGTCTTCCGATCCTATTTCTGGGGCAAATTCATGCACTCCACATTTCCCAAGAACTGTGCAGAGACTTAGACTTTAACAAAAGTTGCAAGGCTGTCACCATCACTGGCATCACACACACAGATGGAACAAACAAGAAAACAAGCCTGACAGCTTCAAATGTTCTTGAGCAGCTACATCAAGCTGGCTCACTGTGCAATGCAAGCAGAGACCATCAGTCCCCATATGCATCAATCTACCCACACCAGAGAACTACTGAATTGTTGGAAAGCGGGGGTGGGGGAGGAATTAATCTGATTTGTTTGAGCTCCCCTCAGTAAATTCACTCTTATTGAGTCCTGGAAGCTTGGCACATTGTCCTTACTCTCTCAGTTCTATTCTGTTTCTGCGTGTGTGTTCCTGAAGAGAAACCTTTTCTGCACAATCCCTCAAATCTCCCAGGGCAGGTCAAGCATTCTTAAGCAACCAAAGCATTAGGACCGCTGTTTGATTCCTGAGAGGGGCACAAAAGCAGGCGACTCTCACTGACCCTCCTACTGGCACTTCCACACTGCTTTAAAAAAAAAAAAAAAAAAAAAAAAAAAAAGGCAGCTGAGAAAATGGGTTGTTGTGACAGGCACCAGTTTAATTTACGGTTACTGACTAGCTCCTCCGCCTGTGTGCGTCAGGACTTATTTATATGCTGCTCAATCCAGCAGTGCATATAGACTGCTTGAACTGGAGACTCTGTATTCTTATTCCTGGGGCTGGCAGTTTGTGGAACTGTTGTAAGGGTTAATCCAGTTTCTTGTTATTTGATCATTGATTTGTGTGATCGAGTCTAGATGCCCCAGTAGGGATCAGGGCCTTGTTGTGGCAACTAGTATAAACACACAACTGTCCTTGATGCACAACCCTCCTTGCCCACAAATAGCTTACATGAAGTATGGTTTTTCCATGCTCTAACGGCAACCACATATTGCCATCTTACTGGTCTTTAGCTTTAGAATAAAGAACACCACAAGAAAGAACAAAAGTAAGGTCTCCATGAAAAAAGCGCCCTGTGTGACTCTTTCATAACAGGCTGTGTCTGAACAGAACACCCCATGGCAACTGCCTACAGCAGACTCCTAGAAATGTAAAGATGCAGTGCATATGGCTAGAAAAGGAAAAGCCAAAACAGACAAAAACCTCATGAACTTATCAATTACTAATAAGCTTTTCTAAGAGTGTAGGTGATCAAAAAGAATAACTGAATTGTCACTGAATATTTTAATCAAGTAATACATATTTAATCTTAGTCTATATTTGCAGTTTTCACAGAGAAAACATTTCCATGGTTTATTTTTTATTTAACAGTAAACAAGGTATGGTGCTGGTAGCTAGTAGCTCCTTGTTGCATACTAACTATTAGTATGTCAGCATTAGAATTTAGAGGGTCATTTAGGTCAGAGGTAGAACGATTTTGGGAGGCCCCATCCCAATATTTAGTGGATCTTCAGCTGCCACAACCAAATCTGCCACATTTCTGCATGACTGGCAGTCTCTGTTCAAGACCTTGTGATGGTCCTTGCTCAGGAGTTGGTTGGTAGGGTAGCATTGCCTAGTGGTCAGGACTCAGACTGGTGACTTGCAGGGGGTTGGTGGTAGGGGAGCCCAGGCCCTCCCACTCCACCGTGCTCTGACCCAGGCCCCTTTGAGGGCTATCAGGGGTGCTTAAGGCTGCCCTCCCTGGGCCACTTCCCATCACACCCTCTGTGATAGTCCCAAGGTCACTGTTTGAGTTAAGGGAGCATGAAGGGTGTCCACTCATCACAATGCACCTTTTGGCAGCTGCACATAGCATGATAGGTTCCTTTCTCTCAGGCAGCACTGCCTTCTCCCGCAGCGTGGCCCACCCTCCTGGGCCAGATCAGTCCTCGGGCTTTCTCCTGCTGGGGCAGTCCAAACAAAATAGAGGTGATTAACAAAGTCCAGAGTTTGTATCAGAGGGAGAGGAGAATGCTTCCCCACAGACAGCAGGTTTGTATAATTTTTGGTGGTGCCCAGAACAGGTCCAAGTCCTGACCCCCAATACACCTGCCTAAGGCTCTGGGAGGTAGTTTGGGTGCTGGGTGCGGGCTCTGGGCTGGGGCAGGGTGTTGGGGTGTGGGAGAGAGTGAGGGGTGGGAAGGAGCAGGCTAGCAGTGCAGGGCTGGGTGGGCCATGCGGTCCACTATGGTAAATAGGTTGAGAACCATTGGACTAGATGATTATGATGATCCCTTCTGACCTTAAAGTCTAGGAGTCTAAAACATTGTTTCATACAATTATCCCCAAACACCTGACTTGACAGGGAGCAGCAAGTCAACTGAAAAGACTAGCTCTTGTAATGCCTGCAAATCCTCTGTGAGAATGTTACTTCTGCAATTTCCCAAAACAAGTCTCCTGAGTTGTGCCATCAGTGTCTCAGGTTGCTGACAGATTCTTGAATTGATGCAGGAAGAAGATTCCATATTCAATAATACACCTCTACCCCGATATAACGCTGTCCTGGGGAGCCAAAAAATCTTACCACGTTACAGGTGAAACCGCGTTATATCGAACTTGCTTTGATCCGCCGGAGCGCGCAGCACCGGCCCCCCAGAGCGCTGCTTTACTGCATTATATCCGAATTGGTGCTATATCAGGTCGCGTTATATCGGGGTAGAGGTATCATTTACTGGGTGTGTCCATGTCAGAGGAATTTACTCTGACACTGTGGCCCCTTTGTTCTGGCTAAATTCATGCCAGGAGGCCACACTGGGGAATACCCTACCACTGGAAGCCCTTTACAGGAGTCACAGAGCTGCCTCTCCCAGCTCCACAGACCCCCATAGGAGGATCTCTGCAGAAGATGAGGCTCCCATGGTCCACAGGAACCATTGCAGTAGGGATGCAAGTTAGGACAGCATTCAGGGCTCTTCTAGTCTGTGCTGGGACTTACTTAGACCCTGGCAGCCACTGAATAGGCAAGTTGCCTCCCTTCATCAGCGATGGGATGACTCTGGTCACGCTCAGAGTTCTAAAAAGCACTGCCTCAAACTCCTTCCCCGGCATGCACTGGGTCCTGGGTAAAACCTAGGGTGGATTATTTGCCAGTGCTCTCTTCTTTGGCTGTTCAGAAGTCCTGCTCAGGAGATGAAGGGGGATCATCCCAAGACAATGTGCAGTCCCTCTGCCTATTGCAGAAAAACTGGACAGTCCTTCTCCCCTCTCTCTTTCCCGCAGCCTGAGCACTCTGGAGCCAAAACAGTCTGTGCTATCTCAAACATCGAGCCTTCTTTTCACTGATCGCAGCAAGTCCTGCACATAAACTGCAGGCTATTGTACTAGATAGTTGGCTACACCATTCATAGATCTCCCGCCTCGTCTGAGAGAGCAGTAGCCACACTAGGGGTCACCTGAAAGGTCACCCCATAAAGCAGCCATGCATTAGCAGAATGATCAAGCCAGAGGGGAAAAAGGACAGCAGCAGACAAGCTGAACTTACCCTGTCTTTTTGAAGGCCTCATTGGAGGCAGCACCTCCGTGAGGTAACTCTCCTGGGGTGCTGCAGTGTAGAAGTGGGGTAGAGCAATATATAAAGGGCCCAGTGTACTTGTGGCAATACAAATTTGAGTATTTGTGATAGCCTGAAAGGAAAGGCTGGTTCAGGTTCCAGAAATTGTTCCTGGATTGTCCAAATCAGCCCAGAACCATATGTACATGAGTATTTTAGGGTTAAGGATTTTTCTGACCTGTTGTGGCGTAATGGGGTTTGAATCACTGACAAAGCAGTTATGGCAGTGCAGAGGGGCTACCTCTTGTTTAGAAGCATTGAAAGGACAGCTAGAGATGAGGACATTTTGAATTTGGTCCTGCCCAATAGAGGGGGGTTCATCATTATGGGCCATTGTGGTCTCAAGAACATTGGCCTGTGTGGAGGCTGTGGGTCACAGCTGGGGCATGGACAGGCAGGCCTACTGGGTGGAGCCAGGGGCAGGACCAGAGCTGAGCCTCATAGCTAGAAGCCAGGAACCCGGGAGCGAGGCAAAGCAGGAGGGTCTGTCGTAGCAAGCAGCTGAGGATTCACCGAGTTGCACAGACTGTTCCCACCAGACCAGAGACCCAGGAGCACTGCCAATCAGGGCCCCTCTTGGCAGCACAGCTTGTGGTGCATGGGCCCTCAGCCTGTTGATGGCTGCTCTGCCAAGGCTGTTGGATGGTGGTGAGGCTGCGGCAGTTGCTGGGGGATCAGCAGACCCAGGCTTTAGACCTTTAGAACCTCACGTTTTGGTGACACAGTCACCATAGAGGTCTCAGGGGAGTGCACAGAATACCCCATGGGTTACACCGCAGGGGGTCCTAAAAAGGAGGAGCCCCTCTGCTCAGGACAGAGCGAAGCTGCAACTCTGGTCCTGTGAGAGGAATTTTAAGGACTTAAAATTCTGTTCTCAATTATTACCCCGGCAAAAATCCAGAGTAATTCCACTCACTGGAGATGCTCTAGATTTATACTTGTGTAAATTGCAGCAGGATATGACCTCCTGTTGGAATGGAGAGAGAAAAAAGGTCTCGTGGAATAGTCTGTACTTGGATGTGCCACTTTATAATGATGTAGGTCTGCCATTGTACACACATAACGGTATCAAGTACACAATAGTACTTACAGTAGGTCACCATCATTTGACTTCAAGACATTTAGTTTTAGAAGCAGAAGCAAGTGATTGATAATCCCACTGAGCAGCCCCACTATTTCAGCTAGAAGCGAATGCTATTATAGAAAATAAACGGATCTATCAATTTCCAGTACACAAATGAAATTCACTAAAAAGTTTTCAGAAAGTTTGACTCACAAATGCAGTTTGCTATATTTTTGTCTTGTTAGTACTTGTTCCTTTTTTAAAGTCATTTTAATGACTGTGAAAGAAACGTATTGACAGCTCTAGAGACAGAATTCCTCTATTCATCCACAGAACAGGTATGGCACAGGCAGCTGGTTTGCCCCCAGCTTTTGAAACTGACTAACCACTTTGAAGTTTGCCACTTCTGTTCATAATACCAACCCTCATTCATCTCTGCCTGTGGAAACTGATGAGGTTCTTGCATTATTACCTGTACCTTTAGACTACATATTAAAAAGGAGAGATATTCTGAAGCGTTTCCTCTGATTGCCTATGAGAATATTCACTACTGATTATTTTCCCCAGCTTTTTAAATTTACTAAGAACATTGTTCTGCAAAGCACGCTCTGAAAAAACGGAAGTATCTTGACTAGTCATTTTGAAGTTTTCACTCTTGCAGGTATCTACTACTAATTTAAGGGAATGTATAATTGAGTCTACATCCAGTTAAAAGCACCACCACTTTATTAACTGAATGAAAGACAAGTTAAAATATGGGGAAATAAGATACTAGATTATCTTATCAAATATTATTTGCAAAAGATTCTCTTCCTTCCATATTTGTATCTTGTGAAATTAGAGAGAATGTAGGCATAGTAGTGCCTTGATCCAAATTAGAGAAAGGTCTAATCTTTACAGGGCCAAACTTGACAGGGAATCTGAGACTGTTGTGCTGGTGGGGAGGTGGGGGAAGTAACAGAAATATGGCTATACAGGGTATACACAGTAATTCCTTTAGTTCAGTGGTCCCCACAGTGCTACAGGCTTGGGGACTGGTACTATAAGAGCCCCCTCTTTAATCTAAAGATGAGCCTCACTGGTGGATCCTTGTGTAACAATCTTGGGAACAATCTTCATTAAACAAACCGGTGACTGAGAAAGGAATAAAACTTTAGTAAGACAAACTGGAGAACATTTCTGGTGACTTGCTGCACACAGCCATGCAGTGTTCCCAACCTCAGCCTCCAGGGCACATATCCAAATTCCTATGTTCGTAGAACTGTCCTGTATGAGGGAGCGTCTCTAAATTATAATCTTCTACAAACATATATGTACACGTTGTATGTCACATCAACACTGTTCATCTTCCGTTCAATGGTCATATTCTAAACCACAGTGGAGTTTGGGCTGCTCCAAAACAGGCTCACAGGACAGCTTTGGAGAAGCCCAAGTTCCTGTGTCAGAGTGCACAAGACACACTTTAAGACAGCCCAATGCAAAGTCATATCTAGGAACAAAGAATGTAGGTCACACTTACATAGCAAGAGAGACTGTATCCTTAAATAGTGTAATGGTACATAACCAACCTGACATAAGCTGCCAGTGTGATGCTGTGACAAAGACGGTGAATGTGACCCTTGGATGCATGTGCAGGAGAACATCAAGTAGGAGAAGGGAGGTACTATTATCTCTTTATACAACATTAGTGAGATCATTACTGGAATACTGTGGCCAATTATGATGTCCACACTTCAAAAAGGATGTTGAAAAATTGGAGAGGGTTTAGAAAAGAGCTACAAGAATGCTAAGGGTATGTCTACACTACGAAATTAGTTCGAATTTATAGAAGCCGGTTTTATTGAAATCGGTTGTATACAGCCGATTGTGTATGTCCACACAATAAAATGCTCTAGGTGCTCTAGTCGGCAGACCGCGTCCACAGTACGAGGCTAGCGTCGACTTCCGGAGCATTGCACTATGGGTAGCTATCCCACAGCTATCCCACAGTTCCCGCAGTCTCCGCCGCCCCTTGGAATTCTGGGTTGAGATCCCAATGCCCGGATGATGCAAAACAGTGTCGCGGGCGGTTCTGGGTACATGTCGTCAGGCCCCTCCCTCCCCCGTCACAGCAACGGCAGACAATAGATTCGCGCCCTTTTATCTGGGTTAGTTACCTGGGTTACCTGTGCAGACAACATGGAGCCCGCTCAGCACAGCTGAGCTCACCGTCACCATATATCCTCTTGGTGCCGGCAGACGTGGGACTGCATTGCTACACAGCAGCAGCTGCTAACTGCCTTTTGGCGGTAGACGGTGCAGTAGACTGGTAGCCTTCATCGGCGATCTGGGTGCTGGCAGCCGTGGGGCTTGCCTTTTGGCAGTAAATGGTGTATTATGACTGTTAGCCGGCCTATTACAAGTCGGGTCATCGCACATTAGCAGAGTCTTCCCTGAGCAGCAGCTCGTGCAATAGGCCTGAAGACCATCGTCATACACCGCCCCGTATTTGCTGCCAAGCACCCAGAAAGATGCCGAGGGCTATCAGTCACGCTGCACCGTCGTCTTAAGATGTAAAAAATAGATTTTCTCTGTATTCATTTGCTTCCCCCTCCCTCCGTCAAATCAACGGCCTGCTAAACCCAGGGTTTTCAGTTTAATCTTTGGGGGGGACCAGTCTGTGACAGTTGTTTGTGTCTCTCCCTGATGCACAGCCACCGTTCTTTATTTTAATTCCCTGTGCCTGTACGCCATGTCGTCACTCGGCCCCCCTCCCTCCTTCCCCTAGGCCGTCAGATACTACGTTTGCGCCACAGCTCGAGCCGCGAAGCGGTTCACGCCTTTTCTTTGAATTCTGGGTTGAGATCCCAATGCCCGGATGATGCAAAACAGTGTCGCGGGCGGTTCTGGGTACATGTCGTCAGGCCCCTCCCTCCCCCGTCACAGCAACGGCAGACAATAGATTCGCGCCTTTTTACCTGGGTTACCTGGGTTACCTGTGCAGACAACATGGAGCCCGCTCAGCACAGCTGAGCTCACCGTCACCATATGTCCTCTGGGTGCCGGCAGACGTGGGACTGCATTGCTACACAGCAGCAGCTGCTAACTGCCTTTTGGCAGTAGACGGTGTAGCATGAGTGATAGCCGTGGGGCTGGCAGCCGTAGGGCTGCATTGCACCAGCCCCTTCCAGGCGATGGTATATTATGACTGGTACCCGTCGTCGTCGTACTGGAGTGGCTGTCAATCATGGCCACCTGGGCAGACATGCTACTGTCTCGATGATGACGGTTACCAGTCATAATGTACTATTTTCTGCCAATTGCCCAATATTGTCTGCTAAGCACCCAGAAGAGGCCGAGGGCGATGCTGGGTGCTGGCGGACGTGGGGCTGGCAGACATGGGGCTGCATTGCTACACAGCAGCAGCCCCTTGCCTTTTGGCAGATGATGGTATATTATGATTGGTACCCATCATCATCATACTGGTATGGCTGTCACTCATGCTGCAGCGTCGGCTGCCACCTTAAGATGTAAAAAATAGATTTATTCTGTGTTCATTTGCTTCCCCTTCCTCCGTGAAATCAACGGCCTGCTAAGCCCAGGGTTTCCAGTTTAATCTTTGGGGGGACCATTCTGTGTGACAGTTGTTTGTGTTTCTCCCTGTTCCTGTACCTGTACGCCATGTCGTCACTTGGCCCTCCCTCCCTCCCTCCCTCCCTCCCGCCCTCCTTCTCCTGGTCCATCAGATACTACTTTCGCGCCTTTTTTCTGACCAGGCGCCATAGCTAGCACTGGGATCATGGAGCCCGCTCAGATCACCGCGGCAATTATGAGCACTATGAACACCACGCGCATTGTCCTGGAGTATATGCAGAGCCAGAACATGCCAAGGCGAAACCCGGACCAGGCGAGGAGGCGATTGCAGCACGGCGACGAGAGTGATGAGGAAATTGACATGGCCATAGACCTCTCACAAGGCACAGGCCCCAGCAATGTGGAAATCATGGTGTCACTGGGGCAGGTTGATACCGTGGAACGCCGATTCTGGGCCCGGGAAACAAGCACAGACTGGTGGGATCGCATCGTGCTGCAGGTATGGGACGATTCCCAGTGGCTGCGAAACTTTCGCATGCGTAAGGCCACTTTCATGGAACTTTGTGACTTGCTTTCCCCTGCCCTGAAGCGCCAGAATACCAAGATGAGAGCAGCCCTCACAGTTGAGAAGCGAGTGGCGATAGCCCTGTGGAAGCTTGCAACGCCAGACAGCTACCGGTCAGTCGGGAATCAATTTGGAGTGGGCAAATCTACGGTGGGGGCTGCTGTGATCCAATTTGCCAGGGCAATGAAAGACCTGGTGATAGCAAGGGTAGTGACTCTGGGCAACGTGCAGTCAATAGTGGATGGTTTTGCTGAAATGGGATTCCCAAACTGTGGCGGGGCCATAGACGGAACCCATATCCCTATCTTGTCACCGGAGCACCAAGCCACCGACTACGTAAACCGCAAGGGGTACTTTTCAATGCTGCTGCAAGCCCTGGTGGATCACAAGGGACGTTTCACCAACATCAGCGTGGGATGGCCGGGAAAGGTACATGATGCTCGCGTCTTCAGGAACTCTGCTCTGTTTCGAAAGCTGGAGGAAGGGACTTTCTTCCCGGACCAGAAAGTGACCATTGGGGATGTTGAAATGCCTATCGTGATCCTTGGGGACCCAGCCTACCCCTTAATGCCATGGCTCATGAAGCCGTACACAGGCAGCCTGGACAGGAGTCAGGACCTGTTCAACTACAGGCTGAGCAAGTGCCGAATGGTGGTGGAATGTGCATTTGGACGTTTAAAAGCGCGCTGGCGCAGCTTACTGACTCGCTCAGACCTCAGCGAAAAGAATATCCCTATTGTTATTGCTGCTTGCTGTGCGCTCCACAATATCTGTGAGAGTAAGGGGGAGACCTTTATGGCGGGGTGGGAGGTTGAGGCAACTCGCCTGGCCGCTGATTACGCGCAGCCAGACACCAGGGCGGTTAGAGGAGCACAGCAGGGCGCGGTGCGCATCAGAGAAGCTTTGAAAACGAGTTTTGTGACTGGCCAGGCTACTGTGTGAAACTTCTGTTTGTTTCTCCTTGATGAACCCTCCAACCCCCCCCCCCCGACCCGGTTCACTCTACTTCCCTGTAAACCAACCACCCCACCCCACCCTCCCCTCCCCCTTGCAGAGGCAATAAAGTCATTGTTTTTTCACATTCATGCATTCTTTATTAGTTCCTTACAGAGGTAGGGGGATAATTGCCAAGGTAGCCTGGGATGGGTGGGGGAGGAGGGATGGAAAAGGACACACTGCATTTTAAAACTTTAACTCTTATTGAAGGCCAGCCTTCTGATGCTTTGGCGATCATCTGGGGTGGAGTGACTGGGTGGACGGAGGCCCCCCCACCGTGTTCTTGGGCGTCTGGGTGAGGAGGCTATGGAACTTGGGGAGGAGGGCTGTTGGTTACACAGGGGCTGTAGCGGCGGTCTCTGCTCCTGCTGCCTTTCCTGCAACTCAACCATACGCTCGAGCATATCACTTTGATGCTCCAGCAGACGGAGCATTGCCTCTTGCCGTCTGTCTGCAAGCTGACGCCACCTATCGTCTTCAGCCCGCCACTTGCTCTGTTCTTCCCGCGATTCAGCCCGCCACCTCTCCTCTCGTTCATATTGGGCTTTTCTCATCTCCGTCATTGACTGCCTCCACGCATTCTGCTGTGCTCTATCAGCCTGGGCGGACATCTGCAGCTCCGTGAACATCTCGTCCCTCGTCTTACGTTTTCTCTTTCTAATGTTCACGAGCCTCTGCGAAGGAGAAACATTTGCAGCTGGTGGAGGAGAAGGGAGAGGTGGTTAAAAAGGACACATTTTAGGGAACAATGGGTACACTCTTTCATTACAAGGTCGCATATTTCGGCTTGCAGGCAGCCATCGTAGGCCACAGTGTTTTGGCTTTTTTAACCTTCTTAACATGCGGGAAAGGTTGCAAACAGCAGCGCATTTCCCATATCAAGGATGAATTGGGTTGTCCATTTAAAATGGGGTTTCAATGTAAAAGGAGGGGGCTGCGGTTTCCCGGTTAACATGCGGCACAAACACAAGTAAACCACCCCCCCCCACACACACACACACGATTCTCTGGGATGATCACTTCACCCCTCCCCCCCACCGCGTGGTTAACAGCGGGGAACATTTCTGGTCAGAAGAGCAGGAACGGGCGCCTCTGAATGTCCCCCTTAATAAAATCACCCCATTTCAACCAGGAGAGCTTTCTGGAGATGTCCCTGGAGGATTTCCGCCCCATCCCCATACACGTTAACAGACTTGCTTGCTTTTTTTTTGTAATGTTTACAAATATTTACAAAGTTACACTCACCAGAGGTCTCCTGTGTGCCCTGAGGGTCTTGGGTGAGTTCGGGGGTTACTGGTTCCAGGTCCAGGGTCACAAACATATCCTGGCTGTTGGGGAAACCGGTTTCTCCGCTTCCTTGCTGCTGTGAGCTACCTACAGTACCTCCATCGTCATCTTCCTCGTTCCCCGAACCGTCTTCCCTGTGTGTTTCTCCAGTGAGAGAGTCATAGCACACGGTTGGGGTAGTGGTGGCTGCACCCCCTAGGATCGCATGCAGCTCCGCGTAGTAGCGGCAAGTTTGCGGCTCTGCCCCGGACCTTCCGTTTGCTTCTCTGGCTTTGTGGTAGGCTTGCCTTAGCTCCTTAATTTTCACGCGGCACTGCTGTGTGTCCCTGTTATGGCCTCGGTCCTTCATGGCCTTGGAGATCTTTTCTAATACTTTTCCATTTCTTTTACTGCTACGGAGTTCAGCTATCACTGCTTCATCTCCCCATATGGCGAGCAGATCTCGTACCTCCCGTTCGGTCCATGCTGGAGCTCTTTTGCGATCCTGGGAGGACTCCATGACGGTTACCTGTGCTGATGAGCTCTGCGTGGTCACCTGTGCTCTCCACGCTGGGCAAACAGGAAATGAAATTCAAACCTTCGCGGGTCTTTTCCTGTCTACCTGGTCAGTGCATCTGAGTTGAGAGCGCTGTCCAGAGCGGTCACAATGAAGCACTGTGGGATAGCTCCCGGAGGCCAATAACATCGAATTCCGTCCACACTACCCCAATTCCGACCCGCAAAGGCCGGTTTTATCGCTAATCCCCTCGTCGGAGGTGGTGTAAAGAAACCGGTTTAAAGGGCCCTTTAATTCGAAAGAAAGGGCCTCGTTGTGTGGACGTGTCCAGGCTTAATTCGGTTTAACGCTGCTAAAGTCGACCTAAACCCGTAGTGTAGACCAGGCCTAAGAGATCTGGAAAATAGGTCTTATGAAGCTTCACCTATTCAGTTTACCAAAGAGAAAGCTAATAGGTAATTGGATCACAGTCTACAAGTACCCACATGGAGAAGAGGTTTCCAGTAGCAGATGTCTCTTTAATCTAGCAGAAAAAGCCATACCAAAATCCAATGGCTGGAAGTAGAAGTTAGACAAATTCAAACTAAAAATAAAGTGCTCATTTTTGGCAGTGAGAGTAATTAACTATTGGAACAACTTACCTAGAAATTCTCCATCACTTGAAGTGCTTAAATCACAATTTTAGATATGCCCTAGCTCAGAACAGAAATTATGGGGTTGATGAAGAAGTTACTGGGTGAGGCTCTATGTCCTGTATTATGCAGAAGTCAGACTAAAAGACTGTAATGGTCCCTTTTGGTCTCATTAAAAATAATATGAATCTAACAGAATGGGAAGCAGTGAACACTGGTTAGTACAGCTGAAGCATTTAGGAATTGTTCCATTGACTTCAATGGGCTTTGGATCAGTACTTTAGTTTGGTAAGCGAACATAGCTGCCAAAATCACTGTCTTAGTTCAACTAAAACCTATATAAGTACAACATCAAACAAATCAGAATTAGTTTACTGTGTGTTTTGTTTTATCAGTAAAGCAAGAATACAAAGTTGTGTTTTTCTTCATGTTAGCTATAGATTTCTCCTAATCAGCATGTCTATTAACATTATTTTTTGTTTGTGATGTCAGAGTGATTAGATTTGTGTAAATACACACACACGATAAAGTTCAAAATAAAGACAGGGGATGCACATGTCAGTGGTTCTGGTTTGCTTACTCTGCAGACAACTTGCTCCTTCCTGGGAGAAAATGCCAAAATGGTTGCATTGATATGACGTGTTCACAGTTCTGCATCTAGTAAACAGTTCAAAGCACCTTATGAAACACATCCTACAATTCCAAAAGAGTAAAACTGCCAAACTGCAGGTGGGCCAAACATTATGATCCAATTATCTAGCATGTTATGTATATCCATGATGACTTGGCCCTGCATATAATATATGTGGTAAATGGCATTAATCCTTTTATTATTCCTATGGGACTCCAACCAGGTTTGCTCTAGAACAGTGGTTCCCAAACTCATTCCGCCACTTGTGCAGGGAAAGCCCCTGGCAGGCTGGGCTGGTTTGTTTACTTGCCGCGTCCGCATGTTCGGCCGATCGCAGCTCCCAGTGGCTGCAGTTCACTGCTCCAGGCCAATGGGAGCTGCTGGAAGTGGCGCGGGCCAAGGGACGTACAGGCCACCGCTTCCTGCGGCAGGTAAACAAACTGGCCCGGCCCACCAGCGGCTTTCCGTGCACAAGCAGTGGAACAAGTTTGGGAAACACTGCTCTAGAAACTCATCAGGGTATGGTCAAAGCCAAACAAAGACCAAGAGATCTCTACAGGTGGCCATGGATAAATGCTATAAAATGCTATGTGACTGGTAGTTGTATGATAAGAGAGATTAACACACGGAGTACAGTTGTGTCTAGTTCCAGAAGAGAGAGCATTTGCATGGATTAACGATTACAGGCAAAATTCAGAGCTGGTGTAAATGGGAACAACTCCACGGCTATCTGCTGAGTGGCACCTAGCTACACCAGGTCTGAATTTGGCAAAAAGGACAAAGAGACTAGGAATACATATAAAGGAACCTCTGGCTGCTTTACTGCATTCATGGTGTGTTTTGCTATATTGATGATGTAATATTATAATCTTCTAGGTTTTACACTTATGAACAATCCAGAGTCATTAGAGAGACTTATTTTTTCTACTACAAGAAAAACCATAGATGGGCGTTAGTTTTGTGGATGCACATATGGAAATTGCTTATGCTAAAGGTGACTGGAGTAAAAGTTTAGTAGTTGATTAGAATTTCCTGGAAACTGTTTTAGCTGTACGATGCTGTTACAGTTCATGGGTGCACTGAACCATTGACCACTCTCCTCCTCCTTTCCATGGGTACTCTTCCAAGTGACAGGTCCACTCCTGCATTTCTCTGAGTGGAATCCCACAATTCACCCCCTTTCGGACTGGGTCACCGGGTTACAGTACCCCAACTGTTATCTGCTGTATTACCTCAGCAGGCCTGACTAGGTTTGGACCCTACAACAGAATTCTCTCTGGGAGCTTGAGACCAGTATGAAATTGCAGTGACTTAGGACAGCTTCTTTAAAACCAAAATATTATTTACTTGTTCCTAGGAATTTAACAAGCAGAGAAGAAAAGTTTAACACAATAAAAGCCTACATGCATATTGTCTCAGCTACACTTAGCCTCTCTGCTACAGGGTGCACTCACCACTGGGGTGCCCCCTCATGTCAAAGCGGGGTAATAGGGGTTCTTTCCTCTAGTGCCACCTTGTCTGTCCTGGTTCCACAACGATCTGCTGCTTCTGTGGCCTAGCCCTCTGGCAGGTCACCTCTCAGGCCATTCCCCTTCCGGGGTGAACAGAAAAGTCCAAAATAAGAAAAACCCCAAATCCAGCAGCCTTTAAGCCCACTCCTCGGCCTCCACCTGGAATTCTTAGGTTTTTGGTTCTTCCACCCCCCAATGCCTGTACTGCTCCTCCCGGTCTGGGAAAAAGGTAGGAGAACCCAGGACCACCCTCTCTTCTGGGCTCCTGAAGACAGCTGAGTAGAGTTCCTTCATCTTGTCCCTGGGCTGCTCCTACCTTTGCTCTACTTGTTGGGGTCTTCACCAGTCTGTAGATTCTGCTACCCACGGCATGGGTCTGTGGTTCCTCGTGCCTTCTTCTAAGTCAGCGTGTCCTTGCTCAGGCCCAGCCACCACATTGACTGGTCAGCATGTTCATAGTATTTAGTTAATCCCTGATGTCCTTCATGGATGCGGTTTAGGATTTTCTCCTCTTATTTCATTTGACATTATGATGCAATTTTGCCTTTAAACATGAGTCCATTTAACTCCCTTAATTGTCCACACACCACAAGTAGTCTCTTGTCACTTCTTTAGTGTCTTTTAGATATTTGAGCCCACCACCCCAATGTAACTCAGAACTTCCTGAAGTTGCTTGTCTGTCGAGGTTGCTTTTTTTGTAATTGGAGTAGTCTCTTTTCTAAGACCAGGCTGTATGTGTCCACAGCCTCCAAGTACGTCTTTAGGTTATCTTCAAGCTCATGGGTATTTGGGTGCAATGCTGGCTCCATGACACTGTGTCTCCTACTACCAGATATTTCCCAGGCACATATTTGGCAATTGGATTAAAATCGCATTAACCTTATCAATAGATGTTGGCTTCTCATCAGTGCTTGATCCAGGTCTTTTCTGTTGAAGAGAGTTATGAGCAGTTTATTGTCCATTATCGGTGTAAACAAATCCAGTCCACTCATATCTGTGAAAGTTCTCACATGCCAATATGCTTGCTAGGGACTCCTTTTCAATATGGAGTATCATATTGCAGAAGCATATCATTCTTCTGCTTCTTTCAGTGTGAGAGTGCAAAATGCAACTGGCTTCCACTCACAGCCATGTTGTTGCAACAATACCCCACTAGGCCATAGCGGCTTGCATACACACTGATCATTGTGGGCGTGTGCACATCCTCATACCTGACAGCTGGAGCTGTTGAGATCATTTCCTTTAACTTTCTGAAGGCAATTTCTTGATTTGGCCCCCATAGCCAAGATGTGTTGGACTTTAACAGTTCATTCAGTGGTATTGTCACTCTAGAAAGGTCATGTGGATATCAACCAAGGTAATTTACTATCCCTTATATGTCTCCATTATGATACATTAGTTCATGCATTTAATTCTCAAATTGCTTTTACTATTTTAGGGCTAGGACTGATTCCACCTTTGTGTATTGTCTGCCCCAAAAACTCGATTTGGGTTAGGTGAAATATGCATTTTTCCTTGTTTTGCTTCAGTCCAGACTAACTGACTAGGCATAGGACTTCATTAAAGGTTTTGTTGTGTTCTTCCATCAAATATCCATATACCAGAACATCATCCATGAAAACTATAACTCCATCTGTGTTCATTAACAGCTCTGCCACCTTTCTTTAGAAAATTTCATGGGTACTGGTACCCCAAGCGTTCATCCCTTGCAGAACGTACTGTGGAGCCAGCTCTCTAGACTCCGGTGATTGCCTAGGATCAGGGTTGGATCCCAGGAGACTAGGGCCAGCCACACAGAACTTACATGGCTCTGACAGATCCCCTGCTTCCTGCCAGTGCAGCTCCATTGCAGCCATTTTGCCAGAGTTTCTGAAGTAGTCGGCTGGCCCCGAGTCTTACTGAAGGGGGGGAGCGGGGGATTTGCACCACATAGGGTTCCTGGTGGAAAGATCATACAGTTATGATCTTTCCACCCTGAACTCTGCAAGGTTGATGGGGGGAGTGGGGAATTAATGTCCATTCCCCCCTCTCCCCCAGCCTGTCCACATCCTCAGCCCTGTGAAGAACACTCTTTGGGAGGTGAGGAGAAGGGGCTTGCTGCCTGGGAAGCAACAAAGCCGCTTTTCTCCATGGGAAAATGTGACTGGTGAGTGGAAGGAGCTGGGGCATACGGACAGCCAGTCATTTATTTTCTTGGGGGTCAGGTGGTTTTATACTAAAGTGAAAGATAATGCAAAGACCCAGAAATGGGCAAGACTATAGTAATGCTACTGAGCTCTTAGAATTTGACTTGAAGTGGGCAAGGCTATCCATCCCCTCACTGTCCTATCCTCTGGTGCAAAGGATCTTTAAAAGAAATTATACAGTATCTGCTAATTTTGCGGTATTTCAGTTACAAAGGTGTGTGTGTGAGTGAGAGAGAAAGAGAGAGAGAGACTACATTAAGATTCACTCAATTTGAAAAACTGATTTTTATTACTAGATCACATTCACTTTTACTGTAATGACATATATATATATATATATATATATATATATATATACATACACACAAAAACAGTCCAAAGCTGTCAGATGGCAATGAACCGTCAATGGAGGGAAAGGACAGCCAGTGAAGCCAAAGGAGAAAGGACTGCAAAAGGAGAGAATGTTTTAGCGTACGTGAACGAAAATTTCGTAAGAACTTGAGGGTCACTCACATTCTCTAGGTAAGATTACGACAGGAAATGAATGCATGGTTTATGCCTGCACAAAGGAGCTATTCTGCATATAAATGGAAGTATTTTATATAATAAGTGAGCAATGTTTTCCCTCCTACATTTCTTTCACTGCTCACATCTAACATCTGCTAATTAACTAGCCTTTTTTCATTAGAGCTACTTAGATTACAGTGAACGTTATGACTACTGTAAAACCCTTCATTTCCACTTGTATAGTGAAGACACAATAATGCAAACAAGAATGCTGCAATTTGAATTCAGAATTACTTATCCAGCTTTAAACAGGGATGCACCCAGATCTCTCACTCTTAGTCCCAAACAGGGGACCGCAAGCCATTAGAATGGCAACTGCCTCTGGGGGGATGGGGGGGGGGGTAGGGGAGGACACAGCAGCTGTTTAACCATGCACAAAAATGCTGCACAACTGCTTAGAGTTCAGAGTGAAGAAGACCTCACTGTATCCAGTCAGGGAGCAGGGGGAATGTAGTTTCTTGATCTGGAATGTAACCAGGCCCCTAGAGTAAATTAACCGGATCTTTTCAAAAGGCCATGGAATAGTTACTATAAGTGGTAGGACCACAGTTTTATGTCTGACCTCAAAGACAGCATGTGTAGCAATGCAACACACCCTAGTACCGGGTTGGGGCATTGCTTGACTACTGACTCAAAGGGAAGAACTTCATCCACTGAATTATCATCACTACTTCCTGTGACACAAGGTTTTCTTTAGAAGAAACCCGTCCAAATCTTGACCCAGCCCAATCCAGCTTATAAGAACTTGCAGAATGGCAGAAGAATATGGCTACAGATGATGTGCCAGACTCTGACAGGGTAGATAAGCCACACACCAATGATGAAGGGGTTAAAGAGCTGTTGTGGGCAAGGCTGGCCCCACCCCTCCAGCCCTGTCAATCATGTCAAGAGTGGAATAAGGCCTTAAAAATAGAAAGTTCCCACTCCCAGCAGTTGCTAGGCAGCTCTGGGAGAGATCAGATGGCAGCTCATGGCTATCAAAGGGGAACTGCTCTCAAGAGGGCCATTTACCAGCCCTCCCACTCCCCCCCCCCCCACCATGCCTATATGGAGACAATAACCGTAGTGTACTGGCTAGGTAAGAGAGGTTTGGAAAGCCCCAAGGCAAGCAGATTCCCTCTACTTCTTTTGGGGTTCAGGAATCTGAGAATGGACAAAACAGACAAGGGCAGTGGAAGCCAAGAGCCCTAGCCCCATCTACCCATCTGAGGCAATTTGCACCATAGAGACCCTACTTAGGCAGACAGGGGCGCCCTAAAGGATTTTTCAGTGCCTGTAGCAGTAAGAGGCACCCGGCAGCAGGCTAAGAACTGGACATACACCCTCAGCTCATCTAAATCAGCATAACTCTAATGACTTCAATGGAGCTACACTGATTTATGCCAGCTGAGAATCTGGCCCCACATGTTTTAAGTATCTAAGTTGGTTGATTTCCATAACATTTATAATATAGGGTACAACACCATGTAATATAAAACAGAGAGAAATGGTAAAGAGTAAAAGAGAAGAAGACCATGTGCATCCGTCTCTAGTTGCTGTATGGAAAAAAAAAATTGAGGGATGCCCTTGTAACCTTTGTTTTCTACTCTGGTTAAACAAAATGTAATTAGACACATTTATTCTTCAGTCTCTAACCAGACTGACGAGACTCTGATGGATGAGAATTGCCCCAAGCACAATACCCTCTCTTTTCATTGTCTGTGACTTCCTACATAAGCTATCTTTCATGCCCTAATTCTCTATGCTGGTCTTATGCATTTTGGACTGTGGTGTTTTGACTAGTTAATGAATGTTGCTCTGATGTGAATAGCCCAGAACTAGACACCGCCATGTAATATCATACAATACCATCAGCTTAACCCTCTGGTCTGGGTTTGATTGTTCAATCTTTATGCAGAAATTTTGGTCTAACGTCATTTCACCAATTGGGTGGAATCATGGGACTGCTCTGTGGGACTTATCAGCATTCCGTACTGTCCCCATGTAAGACTGTCCTACAACTTTTATCAAATGGAAGGTAAGTTACCTATGTGTTGTTTAGTAAGATCATTCATTGCAAGGAATTGAGGCTGGTTTTATTTACTTTTATTGTTTTTCATAGCCGTGTGCAGCACATTTCATTAGGGTGTACACCCAGGGAGCCCTGCCCTAGCCCCGCCCCTGCCTTGCCCTAGCACCACCCCCGCCCTGCCCCTAGCCCCACCCGTCCCCTGACTGCCCCCCTCAGAACCCCCAACCTCCCCTGCTCCTTGTCCCCTGACTGCCCTGACCCTTATCCATGCCCCCAGACAGACCCCCGGGACTCCCACGCCTATCCAACCGCTCCCCGCCCCCTGACAGGACCCCCAGAACTCCCAACCCATACAACCCTCCCTGCTCCCTACCTGCCTGAACCTCTCTCCACACCCCTGCCTCCTGACAGCCCCCCCCCGAACTGCCGACTCATCTTTGTCCCCTGACCACCCCCTCCGGAGACCCCCCGCCCTAACTGCCCCCCCCCGGACCATCCTTGCTCCCTGTCCCCTGACTGCCCTGACCCCTATCTAACCCCTGCCCCCTGACAGACCCCAGGACTCCCATGCCCCATCCAACCCCCCTTGCTCCCTGACTGCCCCCTCCAGAGACCCCCACCCCTAACCACCCCCCAGGATTGCACCCCCTATCCACCCCACCCTGCTCCCTGTCCCCTGACTGCCCCCACCCCTTATCCAACCCCCCGGTTGACTGACTCAATAAGTACTGTGCACTAACCCCTTGCACCACAGATGAAACTAAACAAGCAATTTAGAGGTGAAAAGCTCCCTACAGTCAGTAATATCCAGCTCCTATATGGCATTTGTCATCCATAGATCTCAAAGCACTTTACAAAGGAGGTCAGCATCATTCTCCCCATTTTACAGATGGCAAAACTGAGGCACAGGAAAGTGAAGCGACTTCCTCAGAATCACTGAGCAGTCCCATGGCAGAGCTTGGAACTGAACTCAGGTGTCCTATCAACTAGGCCATCTGCCTCTCATCACCTCAACATTACTTCGTCAGCCCATTACCAACCCCCTGTACAATCAATTTCCCCCACTCTTTTGGGGTCAGCTTGCCACATCATTCCAATGCTGTTAGGCACTAAGCACCTATTAGGATGTACCAAATACCCTCAGCTCAGTGGAACCTGAGGGTATTCAGCACCTCACAGGATTAGATCATTAGTTTTAAATTCCTTTAAAAAGAAGTTCCTTGTAGTCTATGTTTCAGCACTCTGTTTATTGTATAAGCAGCATAAGGTACTCTTCCCCTAGCTCCTGCAGAGTTGTTATAGTCATTATTTATACATATACAGGGTCGCCAAATCTCACAATTTTACGGTGAATGTTGCACTACTTGATTTTTTTTCTGAAAAAAATGGTCTCCTGGAGCAGAAACTCAGCTTTCATTTCAATTTCTAATCCTCAAAGTTGCAGAGAAAAGCTTGAAAACATGACCCAAGTGTACCCGAGAAGCTCAGAAACAAGTAAGGACATTTTTTTTAAAAGCACCTAAAATTATTATGTTTAAAAATCATGATTTGTAAACCAAGCCTGATGAATGATTTTGAAATGCCTAGGGTAGGCAATGCTGCATTTAGTTAAAACTTATTAAAGGCTGATGAGATTTAGGAGCCTACGTCACCTAGGTGCTTTTCAAAATGTTACCCATGTGAGCAATTTTTAAATTATTATAAATATAAAAAAGTACCAACTCACCCTGCCTGTCCCTAATTAATTTACTGATTTCTCTGGGCTTTTTCTGGGTCTCTGTCTCAGTTTGAGATGATAGGGGCTTTTCTGTGTTCTAAAAATCCTTTCCTGTCAAAAAGAAGAACAGGAGTACTTGTGGCACCTTAGAGACTAACAAATTTATTAGAGCATAAGCTTTCGTGGACTACAGCCCACTTCTTCGGATGCATATAGAATGGAACCATTCTATATGCATCCGAAGAAGTGGGCTGTAGTCCACGAAAGCTTATGCTCTAATAAATTTGTTAGTCTCTAAGGTGCCACAAGTACTCCTGTTCTTCTTTTTGCGGATACAGACTAACACGGCTGTTACTCTGAAACTTTTCCTGTCAAAAGCTTCTTGCTGATGCCCAGGTGTGAGAACCAAAATTCTTATTACTTTTGCCCTTTTTTGGCCCAAAAGATCAGCCAGTATTTGGGGCTTTGCCTTGTTCAGGTTGTTTCTATTAGGAGAAATTGATGATTGTGTCAGGTATTTCTCTGGTGCAATCCTGTTTCTTTACAAAAAAACAAAAACAAAAAAAACAATGGGACACAATGGGAACAAACAACAGCAGGCAGTTTCCTTGGTCAGAGTTTCCAAGCCTGCCTCTCCAGCAGGTCCTGTGCCCCAAGGAGCTCTCCCTGCTCTCTCTCGGGACCACTCTCACCACTGCTTCTCTCAACGGCTGTCTGCTGACTCTCTCTTGGCTCCCTTGCTCCTCTCCCTTCTCTCACACACAGCTTGCCTCCAAACAATCCCTTAGCCCCTGCATTTGCAATCAGCCTGAAGGAAACCCCTCAGATCACATGACTTAACCATGCTAAGGCTGATTGCCTTGGGCAGCAGTTAGTATTGTTTCTAGCTATTTTACTCCCTAGAGAGGCTTAACTGTTCCTTCCATTGAGCCTGGAAGAAGGATGGGTAGTAAGTACACCCATCAGCTTTAACAATCTCTGAGATTTTCTATAGATCAAAGACATGCTTTATGGCAGCCATTAACACCTTTCAGAATAACAATATTTATATTGCAGAAGTGCCTAAGACCCCAGTCAGAGATCAGAACCCCATTGTGCTAAATACTATACAAACATAATAAAAGGCTGATTCCCACCATTAAATAGATTACAATCTAATTATATGAAAGGTGGATGCAAGAGACTGCCAGGGAAGCACAAGATCTTGGTTGATTCTGAACAGTGTGATAAGTAGTGGTCACAGCATGCTGGCTGCCTAACTACTGTTGAGTGTTTTGTAGGTATTACAGCAGTGGTGACAAACTTCCAAAAAAAATCTTGAAAAATTGTCAGAAATGTTGCTGCTTGTGAACAGGTCTCAGCCCCACGTGGAAATCCACTTTACTAAAAGGGTGAGAAAGACAGTATTGTACCAGGCTTGTGAATTTTCAAAATACTGAAACCACTCTCTTCTGTTTCACTGTTTGTTGCAACCTTCCCCAGTGCAATTTTATTACTGCATTCCTGGAATGCAAAATATACACCTTATGCTCACTCTGAAATGTGCCCCTTAATTAACAGACACTGAAAAAAATTCAAGAAAATACAGACGAAAAAACAACCCCATATTATCCCCATATCTTCAAATCTACAAAGATATTTATTACTTTTTCCATATCTAGTAACGTCACCACACATCTTTCCATCTGAGAAGCATTATTCACCCAATTATTACACATTTGTTTAGACAACTTCACAGATGGCAGCATTGTTTCCTATTTACAAGTTTGTTTAGTAGCTCAACTCTGCAGCCCTTCCTCATGGGCAAATCCCGTTGAAATCACTCAACTACTGAATGTAGGGTAGCCACAAAATCAGACACTTATCTGTTCCTTTAAACAGCCAGTATATAGATTGATTAGAATTGCTGGATGCTAAATGTCTGGTCTTGTACCATCTCTTACTCAAAAACTCATCATGGTGCTCTGACATTATTTGAAATTGAACAATAAGTTTTACTTTTATCTGCTCTGAAAAGTATAAATAAAGTTTCTTTAAAAAAATAAAATTGTGGTCTGTGATTATGGAAAAAAGTAAAAATCCTGCAAGTCACATATTTCATCTCCAAAATCATGGCTGTAACAAATGTACAGGCTAGCAAAGTTTTGCTTCCAAAATTAGTAAGGTCTAAGGATGTGAATTTAAATTTTAGTTTAAAAGGAATTGAAATAGTTTCGCTAAGATTGGCAAAGAGTGTGATTGACACTTTCTTTTTGAGTGATTGAAGGATCAGAACTAATGAATGGTTGAGTTGTGTCTCATTAAACTGGGAAATACAATGATGTAACCAGATTGGACAGTTCATTTCTGATAGGATGCCTAACTCTTATCAAAAGGTTTCCTGTCCTATCGTGTTTTAGAAGAGAGGAACCTCACTTATGTGGATGTTTTCCTCCTCTGTGGGAGGCCAATTATTGCCTATCACATCTCAAGTAACTGCTACTTTGCACACAAAAGCCCAGGCAGATGTCACATCCTATTCTCACAATCAAACCAGCCAATCAAGAGAAACGTGGAAAATCCAATAGTCCAGCATCTGCTTGATGAAAGAGCGAGTCTGATTTAGCAGCAATAATACTGGTTTTCCCCCTTGGTATGAAGATGCCTAACCAGTCATCGTCAATAATATATCTTCCTGCATGTACAGCCACTGTCCCATAGAGGAACAATAAAATAAAGGATTACAGGTTCATAGTTGTATGCAGGTTATTTTGCTCAGTGTGTGTGTGGCGGGGGGGGCGAGGGGGAGGAAGGGTCAGTTCAAAAGTGTAGCGTGATGGATAAACAAAACCCTAGATCCAAACCTTCCCTATTTCTGGGAAAGCTCAGATCCAAGTTTTGGATCTTGGGTTGTCTCTAATTGTAACAGCTGGGTTATGAGAACGGTGACTGATACAGATTTAAGCGTCTGTCATGAATGCTTTTCTCTGGGATTTTCAAAGAGTTTGACTACAGGTCATTAACGGCTTTCAGGATTTAGTTGCTAAATTGTTCCCTTCTGTGGAAAAATCCAAAGAAAGGTTTCTGCAAAACAGCGTCTCACTGTTTAAGATTTTGTTCTGGGAAAAAAAAAATGTGTAGAGTTAATGAACTTAGATACATTGACTTTGCCATGTTTCTTCCCAGTTTTCTTCTGACTGGGAGATATCAGCTTCCCACTTCTCTTTCATCTCTACTGACAGTGGATATGACAGACAGCTAAGCCTGAAACATATGCCTGAAAGTTGTAGCCTTCATTACCAGCTTTCTTAAAATCTATTAGTTATGCTTTGTATTGTGGTAGTACCTATGGACCCCAATCAGCACAATGGGGACCTGGTTTGTAAGTACTGTATGAAGACATAACCAAAAGACAGTCCCTGTCCTACAAAGTTTACAATTTAAGCGTAAGATACTGGAGCCATTTGTTTATTTGTCTGTGCATAGACTAATTGCTGTGATATAACTGTCATATACAGAAAGTGGTAGGGGATATGTTTTGCATAAGAAATGGAAGAAATTCAATTTGTCAGTAAAAATTAAACAGCAAACTCATGCCCCAATCTTGTAAAATATTCCATGCGATCAGACCCTGGCATCCCTGCGCAGCCCATTCATTTCAGTGGTGTTCTATGCAAGTACAGGAATCTCGTCACACAGACGGCTTTCAAAAATCAGAGCCTGAGAGAGCTGATTTTCAATCCATGTGTTTTAATTTTTCTGATCTTAAACTTTGGATTGTCCCCCCTGGGGCTGAAAATGAAATCTGAGTTGACAAGTGGAATCAGTTGTTGTAAGATACTGGCAGGTTGTATTAAATAAGGGATTCTTTCTCAAGAGTACTGGTAAGTTTTTAACATATGGAAATGTCTGCAATGCATCAAATGGAATTGCTAAATCATTTTTTACACTGGGCCATGATGGTATGTAATCACCTGTAGTGAAGAAAATTTGACAAACCAGCACATGGTGGAGGCTAAGGCACAAATTTAGGAGCTCCATTCCCCATTTCCTCCAGGATCTTCTCAGTATTGTGTTTGACTATTTCTTTTCCCCTAGAAGCCTACACAACTCAAAATGGCTTTATTTAAGCATTTAAAAATATCTTCTAGGTAATATTCCCATAGACTATAATGGTTTGGGTCCTACATGTGTATCTAGCAAATTCATGCAATTTAATAGCAAGACGTTTGTGTCGACGTGCAATCTCTTTAAATACTAAATCTTGAGAATATGAAAAGAGACCATGGTATTAGCTAAGTTAGCACACAAGCTTGACTCCTAGGTGTGTGATCACCACTCATGCTGGAATGGAGAAGTATTGGCATTGAGTCTAGTCTAGTCTTTTGGAAATATCTATTAAATTAGCTGCAGTCTAGTTAACTTTATAGCTAGATAGACGTCCAAATTTCATTATTTGGTCAAGAATTGAGGTCAAGATATGGGTGTGTTCTTAAGCATTATCAGCATTCAAGTTTTCTTGACAATACAGGATTTTGCCTAATAGTTCCAATGACAATTAAATCAAAAAGGGAGACACCATTTACTGGTACCTCTGATATGAAGTGGATGTTTGCCCATTTGTTAATGCTGATACTAATAAAGAATTATATAGAAGTCTTATCTGCTCAGGATAGTGCTATTGTAGCATGATCCTTCATCTGAGCACGATGAGTGAATGAACAATATTTCTAGTATTGTCTGCTGTGAGTTTTCCTTTCACGAACCCCACCTGATCTTTATGTATAAGGTCATTAAAAATCTAGCTACTTATATCTCTACTGGAATCTAAGCATTCTATGTTTAGCTGTAGAGTGAAATTCTCCACAGTTCTGACCTGCCTTGTCCTTTTTGATCATGATGGTACTTAAGGCACTTTTCAGGCATGACACCATTCTGGCATAGTTGAGAGAGGTAGTTTCCCAGGACCGGTCTTACCTCTTTCCAAAATGTCCTATAAAATCAGCTTGGAATCCAATTGATTCCAGGAGCTTGGGCAGGTGACGAGTGTTGAATAGCCTTTGCTATCTCTTGAGTTGCCCATAGCATTATCCTAATCAGGTTGTCATGTATTAAAGGAATTGATTAAAATCTGCTAATTTAACATCTGAGGTATAAACAGATTTTACAATGCTAAAATCAATGGAGTTGTACTGGTAGAAATGTGTAGTAAGGCAGTGACAAATCAGGCTCTAAGTCTGCATTTCACTGGACCCTGAAGAACCACCACCACAATTGTTTATTGGGTATACCTGTCCTCCGAGGATAGCTATTGGCAAGGGAATGAGCATTTCTTCTCACCAGAAGGCCTGAGACAGTAGACAGAAGCAGATGCATGAACATCCTTCTCCCTGTCTGACAACTGACCAAGACTTACTGCTTTACTGTTTCTTGTAGATCAGTTACAATCTCTATGAAACTAGAAGAGACAGAATTAGCTGTGAGTTGTTGTCATGGTAAATCATAAATTTTTGAACATATGGGGCCAGATTTTCAGCTGGTGGAATCAGCATAGCTTCAATAAAGACAGTAATAGCTACACTGAATTACAGTAGCCAAGGATCTAGATCATGATATACACCATGAATATCCACTTGAAGAAACTTTAATCTGTGGATATAGGCAGGAGCCAAGACGCATACTTACCAAAAAAAAAGGGAAGGTTACTTGTCTTACAGTAACTGGAGTGCTTTGAGATGTGTGATCCCCATGGGTATTCACTGTGGGTGCACATACACTCCGTGAGCCTGGGACTGGACATTTTTCAGTAGCAATGTCCATCAGTCCAGTCCTGCATGCTATGCCTCCTTATAAGGGCATAAGTGGTGGCACAGACTGACCGCCTCTTCAGTTCCTACTCTGCCATGAATCACTTGAGGACCCAAAGCAGAGGAGAAGGAGGGTGAGGTGTGAGTACCCACACGGACTACACATCTAGAAGAACGTCAATCACTATAAGGTAAGTAACCTTCGTTTCTTCTTCAGTGCTCTTTCCTATGGGTATTCACTGTGGGTGACTCCCAAGCAGTGACTAACAAAGAGGTGGGTGCAAGGAAGAGTCTTGAACCACAAAGAAGAGAATTACTGACCTGATGGAAGCTTCCTCCACCAAGGCTTGAATCATAGAACAGCACCTGGTGAAATTGTGTCTAGAGCTCCAGGAGTGGGATCCCTTTCAAAGACTCCCTGGAGGCTGCCCCTGCTGTGGTCAAATGAGCTCTGATGGATCAGGAAGAAGGAGCTCCTACCATTTTATAACAGAGAAGGATGCAGCTGGAAATCCATTTTGAGAGTGTCTCTGGAAGCAAACTGCTTCTCCTTTCATCCTCTCTGCTGTGGAGATGAAGAGACATGATTGTTTTCTAAAGGCTTTCATCCTAACAAGAGAGAGTGCCTGTCAGGGTTCCCCCCCACCACTACTCTGAACTCTGGGGTGCAGATGTGGGGATCCACTTGAAAGACCCCCTAAGCTTATATTCTACCAGCTTAGGTTAAAACTTTCCCAAGGCACAAATTTCTTTTCTGGTCCTTGGCCAGTATTGCTGCCACCACCAAGTGATTTACACAAAAATTCAGGGAAGGGTCACTTGGAATTCCTATCCCCCCAAAATATCCCCCCAAGCCCCTTCACCCGCTTTCCTGGGGAGGCTTGAGACTAAACTACCAACCAATTGCCTTAGCAATGTGAGCACAGACCAGATCCTTTGTCTTTAGGACATTAAAATCATTCAGGTTCTTAAAAAAGAACTTTATAAATAAAGAAAAAAATAAAAGAATCACACCTGCAAAATCAGGATGGAAGGTAACTTTACAGGGTAATAAGATGTAAAATACAGAGGATTCCCCTTTGGGCTCAGCTTCACAGTTACAAAGACAGGAATAAAACTACCTCTGTAGCATAGGAAAATTCACAAGCCAAAACAAAAGATAACCTAATGCAGTGGTTCTCAAACTAGGGCCGCCGCTTGTTCAGGGAAAGCCCCTGGCGGGCCGGGTCGGTTTGTTTACCTGCCACGTCCACATATTTGGCCGATCGCAACTCCCACTGGCTGCGGTTCGCCACTCCAGGCCAACAGGGGCTCTGGGAAGGGCGGCCAGCACATCCCTCAGCCCGCACCGCTTCCCGCAGCCCCCATCGGCCTGGAGCAGTGAACCGTTGCCAGTGGGAGCTGCGATTGGCCAAACCTGCAGACGCGGCAGGTAAACAAACCGACCCGGCCCGCCAGGAGCTTTCCCTGAACAAGCGGCGGACTGGCTTTGAGAACCACTGACCTAATGCATATCCTTGCCCTACTTACAATTTCTGTGGTTTTAGATGGAGTATTTCAGGTATATTTTCAGGAGATATTGGGCCTGCTTGGCTTCTCCCTCTGTCCAGAGAGGGAACAACAAAAGAGAACAACAAACAAATCCTTCCCCCCAGATTTGAAAGTATCTTCTTTCCTCATTTGTCCTTCTGGTCAGGTGCCAACTAGGTTATTTGAACTGCTTCCCCTATATTCATGACAGTGCTCAAGCTCTCTACACATCTAGCAGCAGAGCTTCATGGCCTCCCTATTCCTGCAAGGCTTCAGGTAAAATACAGGTAAGTGGACTGTCCAGTTTAACTGAAAATCAGAGGGAACCTTGTGAATGAATTTTGGATGCAATTTCAGGTCTTTGTGAGATGGAATAAGGTGGATCTGCCATGAAGGTCCCCAAGTACTACTGCTACCCTTCTAGCCAAGGTGATACCCATGAGGAAGGCAACCTTAACAGATAAATGTAATAGGGAGCAGAAGGCCAAGGGTTCAAACAGTGGGCTCATTAGTGTAGAGAGCACCAGCTTCAGATCCGAAGATGGTGCCAGCCTTGATAATTATGGAAATGTTCTTATGATACCTTTTACAAGTTTTATTGTTATACATGGGTAAAAACTGAACAATTTTCCACCTGGGGAAGGAAGGCATTAAAAACAGCTGCTATATATATATACACACACACACACACACACACTGCAGTGAACTGAGTAAGGGGGCTGAAGATTTTGAGAGGAAATAGTCCGGCTTGAGAGGAAATTGTCTGGCTAAAGGGGAATTTCAGCTTCCCCTGGAAGCAATTGATGCTCAAGGGACCATAGGAAAAAAAAGTGCTTCCATTTGGCTGTGTAACACTTCCTCATGGAGGACTTCCTACTATTGAGGAAGACAGCTTGGACCTCCTGCGAGCAGGATCTCCAAGTCCATTGTCCACCCAAAGCCAGGCTGTCAGATGATGGATGCCAGAGACAGAACCAGTCACCCCAACCTCTTCTGACACAGGAGGTTCAGAGATGTCCATGAATGGGAGGCCATCGGGAGAGCCATCCTGAACTAGAACTACCTCAGACACCAACGAGCTATTATGATTACTGTTACCTTGTCCATCTTGATTTTCCTGAGGATGCGTAGTAGGATGGGGATGGGAGAAAAGGCATGTACCAGTGAGCCTGACCATTGCACTAGGAAGGTTTCCCCTCTGGAGCTGTGTCCCTGTGTATTTCAAGAGCAGGACTCTGGCTACTTGTTTGCCTGGGTGGCAAAAAGCTCTCAAAATGGGAATCCCCACTCATGAAAAATATGAGCCATGGACAAGCAGAGCTCCCATTCCTGGTCCTCATGAAAATGGCTGCTGAGGTTCTCTGCTAGGGAGTTCATTACCCCAAAAGGTGTACTGCTGAGAGGGTGATCTGATGGATGCACAAATTCCACAGCTGTACAACCTTCTGCAGAGTGGTGTGGACCTTGCTCTCCCATTTGTTTATATAATAAACAGTGGTCATATTGTCTGACTTGACCTGGACATGAGTGGAGCAGATGAAAGGTAGGACTTGCTGGCATGCTGTGTACTGCTTGCAACATAAGGTTGATCTGAAGTGTGGACTTTTGTGAACCCACTATAAAATGAAGCAACTTCCTGTATGTTGGGTGTGTATGTGCGCACATGCTTGTCTCTTTTAAATCGAGAGCCATCAAACCAGTAATGTTTATTTAGGGTGGGGAACATAGTGACCAGAGTAATCATTCTGAACCTTCTGAGACATATTAGGACATTCAACTACCTGCAGTCCAGGATTGGTCTCTAGCCCCCCCATCCCCCATCTTCTGGGGGAGGCGGAGTTGGTGGCGGGGTAGACAAACTCAATGGTATAACCAGTTGAGATGCTGTCCAGGACCATTTATCAGAGGTTAAAGACCACCACCTCAGAAGGAAACAGGCCAGGAGGCCACCAAAAGGGAACAAGAGTGGTGATTTGACAACTGGTCAACAGCTCTCAAGCATCCTAGCCATACACCTTCATGAGCATCTGTTGGGTCTGGAGTGGGGACAGTGGTGGAGCAATATTTGCCTCTCTGCAACCTCTGGTGCTTTCTCAGTGGTTCATAGGTCCTCTGGTCATAGAAGGCTGCAGAACTGGCCAGAACCTATGCTGTGCTGGTCTGGAATACTTCCTGTGTGGCAGTGGAGTGTATATTCTCTGGGAACAGAGGGTGACAAAAGAGTCTGAGTGAGTGAGTGAAGTGACTTTTCTGTCTTCTTGCTGAAGAGGTTGGATACCTTGAAAAGGGAGATCCTCCACTATCAATTCAATTTCCCTTGGGAATCCCAAAGACTGCAGCCAGGAAGTCCACTTCATGATGACTGGGGTCACAATGGAGCGAAAGGCCGAGTCCACCGCATCCAGTGACACTTGAAGTAATTATCTGGCCACAAGCATCCCCTCATCCAGCATAGCCTAGAATTGTGTCTCACACTTCAGAGGTAGTTCATTGGCAAACTCCAAAGTCTTGTTAAAGTTCATGAAGTCATATCTTGACATGGGTGCCTGGTATTTCGTGATCCAGAGGAGGCGGCTAGCCAAAGAGAAATTCTGTCTGCCACCCAGAGGTCTACCCTCTTGGCATCCTTATCAGAAAGAATGGCTTTCTGTTGGTGAAGTCTGTTCCACTCTGGGACTGCTTGGACAGAAAGTGTTCAGGTGGGAGAATAACTATTTGACCCGTTAGGGGGAATATATATATATATTTGGCCCTCTTTGGGGAATGGGCACAGGTGCCTGGAATCTGCCAAAATGTCCTTGGCTGGTTCCAAAATGGCCTCGTTTATAGGCAACCATTGACTGGAGGATCTCCAGGAACCTGTGTGTGGGATCCTGACCTCTTTCAGCAGGTTCTGGAGGATTTCAGCAATCCTCCTGAGCAGTTCCTGATACAACCTCTAGTCCTCTGGCCCAGCGGGGGAGACTGGCATCACGGCCTCTGGAGATGATGAAGAGACCATCAGCAGATCCAGCAGTACCAGCTGCTCTTGCTCTTCTAGTTGCTCCAGCAGGAACTGAGGCTTTTCCACAGGAGGCAGCCTGGGATAGGGTCAGTGCCCCAGCTGTTCAATCTCTGGAGCTTGCTGGTAGGGATCCCACTGGTCCAGTATTGCCAGAGGGTAGGATTGTAGAGGTAGGATTGTGGACCCCAAATTTATGGGTAAGGTCTTGACATCCGTGGACACTAGCCTATTGATTTTGGTGAAAACTGGAAAAAGCAGAAGTGAGAAAAACACAGCTTCAACCACCTCTGCAATTGTCTCTAGGTTAAGAACTGGTTGATGGCATCCATTAACACCTTGCACCATAACAATACCTGCCATCTCACCTCAGCCCATCCTCCCAAAAGCTTAACATGTTGACACCCTGAATGACTTCTCTCCCACACAGAAAATAGAAACAATGGTGTGGGAAGAGGAGCAAATAGAGCCTCTGGCATGGAGGGAATGGTGGGTCACAAAATCTCTGGTGGTGGGAAGAAGTGAATGGAGGACCTTGGCATGGGAGGGAAGGGGGAAACTGGGGGCATACAGAGCCCCTGGCATTGGGGAGGAGGAAACGGAGGAGAGGTCACACAATCTCAGGCAGAATGAGGGACCCTGATATGGTGAGAAATTTTGAAGAGAGGGTCTGGGGAGGGGCACGAAGATGGGAATTGGGGCCATGGCATCACTGATGACAAGTGGTCAGTACTTTGGTTTTACTTCTAATCCAATAGAGTGCATTCTCAGCTGCGTGTCATGCGGCAGTATTCATAGATTCCAAGGTCAGAAGGAGCCATTGTGAGTGTGGCCTCCTGTATAACAGGCCTTAGAACATCCCAAAATAATTCCTGGAGCAGATCTTTTGGAAAAAAACATCCAGGTTTGATTTAAGAATTGTCAATGATGGAAAATCCACCACAACCTTTGGGAAATTGGTCCCATGGTAATTACTCTCACGGTTACAAATTTACACCCTATTTCCAGTCTGAATTTGTCTAGCTTCAGCTTCCAGCCATTGCACCATGTTATACCTTTCTCTGCTAGACTGAAGAGTCCATTATTAAATATTTGTTCCCATGTATGTAGGTACTCACAGACCCCAGGAATTATTTTGGGAAGGTCTACGGCCCGTGTTAGACAGGGGGATGAACTAGATCACAATGGTCCTTTCTGGCCTTTGAATCTATTCTGTTGATAAATAGTCCTGCTACAGACTCCTATCTCAGACTTTTTGTGGGATTTTCTAAATTAGTCTTCACTGGGACACCAGAAACTGTAAGGCAGAACAGAATAAATAATGATAATACAAATAAAAAAAAATAGAGTTTGGATTGAATAATCACTGACGTTCAGTTACCTTTCACCTGGTTGTTTTAATTGTATATACTGTATAAAATATTTAGAGCAACATGACAACTTTCCTTAAGACAGATAGTACGCTGGTCTTGCTAATATAAAAACCCACATGATTTTTAAAAGCACGCATGCATACAAGATGCATTCTACTCTTGATACATAGAGCCCATTAAAATGAAAGCAAGTCACACCTGCAGTGACTGAAGAATAGACCCACGATGTTTGAATGCCATTGACGACATTATATTTTTTTAAAAGCGTACATTTTTCAAAACAAAACGGGTTTTGCAACTTAACACCTGCAGGCAAATCAGACATGAATGATGCTTTACTGCTGCCATCTGCTGGCAGTGAGGATAATTGCAGATTTGAAAGCTTGAAACCAACCCAGGGGGTGAGGGGGAGAGAAGCTTTGTTATATTTGTCTTCAAATAGATGAATTACTTCAGTGATAAAATGTAAAAGGATTGTACTTGTGTCACAGGATGCCCTGCCATGGAGCACCCCTCCTGTTCTAGTGTGATGCTGTAGGCACTCCCTGCCTCAATTTTCCTTCTATCAGGGGGCCTTAGAAACCCCTCAGAGTCCAAAAGGGTGTAAGAAATTCCCCTCCTGGGCTTCTACTTTATTAAATACAAATACACTTGGGCCCAGGGGTTGAAAGCCCTCCCCTTTGAGGCCTGCGGTTTCTCAAAGCTCCTCACCCTTAGAGGGTGCTGCTCAAGAGCTGCTCTTTTGAGTCCCGATGGCCTTTTATCAGGCCCAAGTGCTTATTATTCAATTAACAAACTAGGACTCATTCCCCTTAAATTAGCTCATCACAGGTAGCCTTGGCCCAGACTCCCTTTAAGGTCCAGAAACCCCATGACAGCATCACTTTGCATTGTAGGAAACGTTTACAGAGACAAATCATGGCTGCTTGAAGTGTACTTAGATGTCCCAGAGGTACTAGAGATGGGAAAGCTGAAATCTAAATTTGACTCTGAACTTTATGGCCCAGGCTGTTTCTAAGAGGAGCACAAATAAAAGGAAAGGTAGCCATTTAATGTCATTGTTCATGGATTTTTATTCAAGTCAAGATATAACATGACCTTTTGGTAAAGGGGTCAGGCTGTGGAACAACCCTCAGAGGAAATCAGGAAAATCCAGAGTCTATCTTTAGGAGACACTGCAAAGCTTTGCTTTTCGAAAGAGTCTTTTCTCCACAAGAATGACTCACAACTCTGACACCTCCCCCATCCAATAAACAACCCCAACCCCCCTCACCCCCCCCCAAAAAAGAATCTAAAAAAACCCAGAACAAGACAAATGCTACCTCAGCAGAGTTTTCACTCCAAAAAGGGAGAAGAGCCAGAGACTCCATTAAGTAAACTGCAGACTTTATTATTGTTATTGAATTTATATGGACACTGCACTCAGATACTACAGTGATAGATGGCAGGATAAAACCTTAAGATAGATGTATGTGGTTAGGGCTCAGCTATGTAAGCCAACTAGTTGAATGCAGTTGAAACACCCTTTATTTAATCAGATATTAAAACCAGTAGTTGCCTGCAGGCACCGTTGTGTAAATATCTCACAGGACCAGGCTGCCATGTCCTACTCAGATATATGGATTCCAGAGCAATGCTCTGGAGAACAAAGTCTTATGGCAAATACTATTAAAAATTAGGGTGATGTCTGGCATTTAACATGTGCAGTAGCCTAATTCCTTGCTCATTGTGATCTGGGCTGATCCCTTAGCCCTGCAAAAGGCACACAACTTGCCATCCACCGTTCATGCTTGGCTTTCCAAGTGTTGGTATGACACCTGCATTTGTAAGTGTCCATCAAGTGAGTTCATGCTGGGCTTCACTGAACACTTTCCTTCACTCTATCCATAGCTCTACATGTGCACTGGGCACTGAGGCATAGCTAAACGTGACCAAAACCCTTTAGGGTAGCTAACCCCTCAATGATCCACAAAAGTAACCCTGCCTTTGGGATTTTATCACACTGGAGTTTTTAAATGAAGATTTTCACTCCTCATGAAAGGAGTCCGATTGGTCTTCTCCCAGAGATGGTCATCAACAGCAGCACAGTTTTGCAGGCTTCCATATACTGCCTCTTCAATGGGTCCCTCCCAGTCCTACTGTTTGGGCAGGAAGTGTCCATTACGACACTCGTTACTGGGAGCTCTTCAAAATCAAGGCACTGAGACTCAATAGGAACATTGACCACATTGCACTGTTTGAGTATTCACCCAGCAGTAATTCAACTCCCAAAGTCCTGTCCCAGCATGCACTGGGCTTAGCAGAAAACCTGGGATGGACTCTCCAGAGGCAGTCAGTTTCTTGGCTATTCCAAAGTCTTGGTTAGGATATGGAGGGAGTGTCCCCAAGACATTAAAGTAAACCCTTTAGAAAATACAAGACAGAAATAGAAAATAGAAATAGAAATTAATGGAGATATCCCATCTCCTAGAACTGGAAGGGACCTTGAAAGGTCATCGAGTCCAGCCCCCTGCCTTCACTAGCAGGACCAAGTACTGATTTTGCTCCAGATCCCCAAGTGGCCCCCTCAAGGATTGAACTCACAACCCTGGGTTTAGCAGGCCAATGTTCAAACCACTGAGCTATCCCTCCCCCCCAAGACAGGTATGGTTAGACACAACAACGGAGCAGCATCAAGCTCCATCAAAGGATTAAGCATTGATAAGTCATCATGAGGGTTATGCCAACCTAATATTCACAAATGATCATTGCTCATTCCTCCAGAGGAAGGTAAAAAACACAACCTAGTCCCCCATTAATATAATGGAGGAAATGACATCCTGAGTACAAACCTGGAAACTGATCCTCGGTTATCTGAACAACGGTCACCTGTGTTAAGTATTGGAGAGAGCATGATCCAGTGTTTTGAGCACAGGAGTGGAAAGGCTTCCATTTCTGGCTCTGGCATTGACCTGCTGTGTGTTGGAGTCACTTAACTTCTCTATGCCTTGTTTTTTCCTCTATATGTAGAGTGGGCATAGTCATGCTTACCTGTCTTTGTAGAGTACTTGGAGTTCTATGGACGAAACCATTACATAAGTTCTAAGTATTATTCTTCAGTATCTCACCGACTTTAAGGTCAGAAGTGACCATCATGATCATCTAGTCTGACCTCCTGCATATTGTAGGACACAGAGCCTCGATCACCCATTCCTGTAATAGGCCTATAACCTCTGGCTACATTTCTGAAGTCCTCAAATTTTGATTTGAAGACTTCAACTTTAATTCAGACCAAGCCTCACACTGCAAAGGAAAGCAAAAAAAAAAAAAAAAAAAAACAGGATCTCTGCCAATCAGACCTGGGAGAAAATGCCTTCCTGACTCCAAATATGGCAATCAGTTGGATCCTGATTATGTGGGCAAGATCCACCAGCCAGACACCTGGGAAAGAATTCTTTGTAGTGACTCAGAGCCCTCCCCATCTAGTGTCCCATGTCTGGCTTTTGGAGATATTTGCTAATAGCAGTCACAGATGGGACATATGTTATTGTAGGCAAGCTCATCATACCATCCCCTCCACAAGTTTAGTCTTGAAGCCAGTTAGGTTTTTTGCCCACATTACTCCCCTTGGAAGACTGGTCCAGAATACCACTCCTCTGATGGTTAGAAACCGTTGTCTAATTTCAAGCCTAAGCTTATTGATGGCCAGTTTATATCCATTTGTTCTTGTGTCAACATTGGCACTTAACTTAAATAACTCCTCTCCCTGGTGTTTAGCCCTCTGAGGTATATAGAAAGCAACCATACCTCCCCTCAGTCTTTGTTTAGCCTAACAAAACAATCAAGCTCCTTAAGACTTCTCTCAGGGTTTTCCATTCCTCTGATCATCCTAGAAGCCCTTCTCTGCAACTGTTGCAGTTTGAGCTCATCTTTCTTAAAGATGACCAGAATGGCACACAGTATCACTAGTACCTTGTATAATGGTAATGACACTTCCCTATCTCTACTGGAAATACACACCTACTATTTGAGCAAAGATCATTAATGAGAATATTAAATAAGATTGGCCCCAAAACCAATCCCTGAGGAACTCCATTAGCTACCGCTCTCCAGCCTGACCATTCACCTTTCAGTATGGCCCACTGAGTCTTTTATCCAGTTCCCTGACCCCCTTTCAATTCTCATGAATCCCATCTTCTCCAGTTTAAATTTTTCATCTGAAACTGCACAAAGGCTTTTCTGAAATCTAGGCCAATTAGATCTACTGCATTTCCTTTGTCTAGAAAATTGGTTATTGCAATATTACACAGGGTACAATGTGGACTGATGAACATCTGTGTCCCCTCAACTTTCCAATCTGGGGTGCCTTTTACACTGGTTTGCTGTGAGAACAACCGCTCCTGGCCAGTTCACTCTAGCATGCAAAAAATATCACCCCCTGCTGAATTATGGGAGTGCTTAGAGCCAGCCACTCCTGACTTATATTGCAGAGTGACACCAGCAAACTTGTCCCAAACTTGTCCCAGTCCCAGACTTGTCCCCAGAGATGTGGGTCTTGTACTGCCCAGCACCCTCCTGAACAATACAAGCTCATAGAAATTCTGTCATTTCACCAATGGAAAATGATATGCACAAATACTGTTATCTCAAGTGGAGGTTCCCAAACACTTCAATCAAGCACACTGGTTTAGCTAAGACAAAGCAAGTTTATTAACTACAGAAAGATTTTAAGTGATTACAAGAAATGAGGCATTAAAGTCAAAATTGGTTACAAAGAAATAAAAAGGTAAAATGCAAACTAATACTTAACTTAACAAAATAAGTGAATTTAAAGCAAAGGTTTTTCTCACCACATGTTTAAGGAAATCTGGCTGGATCTTTCCACCAGGACACCTCTCATACTTCAATTATGCTTTTGTCTTTAAATGTTGTTGATGCCATGAATAGAGATGAGGGGAGAGAAGTGGTTATTTGTGGCCTCTGTTCCTCATTTTTATATCTTTTCAAGAATAGTCTCCATCTGGGGTCCAGGCAACAGCCAGCCTGTTTAAACAGGAACCTCCAGCTGTTCCATTGCCAATATGTAAAGTTCTCGCTCACACTTTTCTTCCTGCCAAAGAACGACCGCTTAACCAGGTCATAGTCCATTTGATTATGTTGACACTTGGCTGAGCATCAGTTTGCCTTTTGTCTCTGAGAAACTGGTTTGTGCCTGCTTTTCTAAACTTGGAGCATGTCTCAGTAAAGTCATACAGTAGAATTATAACTTTACATACAACCTTGCCACACACATTTCACCCGAACAATAATGATCAGCAAATTATGAGTTTTCAAAGGATACCTCACAAGACACTTTTGTACAAAATTTATCATAGTCTTGTAAAAAGGATGAACATAATGGTACAGACTGTGTTTGTCATCTCAAACGAGGATCAGGTTGGTCTGGCATGATCTACCTTTTATAAAACCATGTTGTGTTTTATCCCAATTACCATTTACCTCTGTCCTTAACTACTCTTACTTTCAAGATTTGTTCTAAGACCTATCATACAATCGAGGACAAACTAATGGGCCTGTAGTTTCCCAGATCACATTTTCCCCCTTTCTTAAATATACGTATTATATTTGCAATTCTCTAGTCACAGTGTACGATCCCCAAGTTCATGGATTCAGTAAACATTGTTATTGGCTTGCAATTTCATGTGCCAGTTTCTTTAATATTCTTGGAGGGAGATTATCTGGTCCCAGGGGTGAAAGTAACTTAAAGGACTTGCAGGTACTCCACCAGAAGAGGCGGGGCCTTTAAATCCCCAGACCCTTTAAATCAGGATTTAAAGGGCCTGGAGCTAGGGCTGTGGTAGCAGCACCTGGGAGCCCCGAGCCCTTTAAATCACCCCCTGAGCTTCCAGCTGCAGAGGTGTCTGGGAGCCCTGGGGTTTGGGGGCGATTTAAAGGGCCCGGGGCTCCGGCTGCCGCTACCCTCCAGGGCCCTTTAAATCATCTCCGGAGCCCTGCTGCTGGAGCCCTGGGGGTTCTCCAGTGGCTATTTAAAGGGCCCGGGGTGGTAGAGGCAGCGGGAGCCCCGAACCCTTTCAATAGCCACCAGAGCTATCCCAGGGCTCTGGCAGGCTCCGGGGGCTATTTAAAGGGCCCGGTCCCAGGCCCTTTAAATTGCCCCCAGATCCCTGGGGTAGCGGCAGTGGGGCTCCAGCGGCGATTTAAAGGGCCCAGGGCAGTAATGGCAGCAGGAGCCCTGGGCCCTTTAAATCACCACCAGAGCCCTGCCGCCACTACCCCAGGGCTCTGGCAGCGGGGCTCTGGTGGCAATTTAAAGGGCCCTGGGCTCCAGCCCTTTAAATTGTTGCCTCAGGAAGCCGGTCCACTCCGGTATGGCACGCCAGCTCTTGCCGGCAGGGGCGGCAGGTTTGTAGAAATTTTGGTGGTGCCCAGAACCTGCCCCTGCCCAAACTCTGCCCCCCCAACTCCACCCCCCACCTGCCCAAGGCTCTGGGAGGGAGTTTGGGTGGGGGAGGAGGTCTGGGATGCAGGCCCTGGGCTGGGGCAGGGGACTGGAGTGCAGGAGGGGTGCAGGCTCTGGGAGGGAGTTTGGGGATGGAAGGGAGTGCAGAGGGAGGGGGTGCAGGTTCTGGGAGGGAGTTTGGGGATAAGAGAGGGTGCAGAGGGAGGGGGTGCAGGGGTAAGGGTTGTGGGGTGAGGCTGGGGGTGGATTTGGGGTGTGGCTGGTGGTGAGGGGCTTGGGGTGTGGGAGGGGACTCAGGGCTGAGGCAGAGGTTTCAGGTGCATGGGGATGAGGGCTCTGGCTGGGGCTGGAGATGAGGGGTTTGGGGTGTTGGAGAGGCTCAGGGCTAGGACAGAGGATTGGGGTGTGGGGGGGGATGAGGGCTCTGGCTGGGGGTGTGGGCTCGGGGGTGGGGCGGGGCTGGAGATGAGTTTGGGGTGCAGGCAGGCTACCCTGGGACTGGGGCCAGAGAGGAGGACTCCCCCCAGCCCTCTCCCTGCCAGCAGCAGCGAGCTCTGGGGTAGGGACCCCTTTCTCCCCTCCGGCAGCACACTCACCCCACCCCACTGTCACTGCACATGCTCCTAGGGCCCCTCTCAGGTCCAGGAATCCCCTTCGCCTCCCCCGTGGTGGGTGCCATGCTGCGGGGGGGGGGCTGCTATCACATGTGCACCTCCTCCCCTGCTGCTGCCCTTCACTGTAGCCTCACTGGGTGTGGGGGATGGGGCTGCTCCTTGCCCAGCGTGGGGCAAGAGCAGTGACCGCAGGCAGGGGGGGCAGCTGTGCTGGTAGAGGGTCCCACCGGAAAATGAAAGGGTCTGAGGGCGAAGGGCAGCCTGCCCTGGCAGTAATGGGGGGGCACTAGGACCCTGCGGCGGCAGTTACTGCAGGCAGGAAGCATGGAGCTTCAGGGGAGAGACACCTAAGGGAGATGAAACATTCGTGGAGCCGGGCCCCCAGATCCTCAATATTGCTGGAGCCAGGAGGAGGAGTCAGAGAGGGAGAGAATGCTCCATTTTCTTGCCAGTATGCTACTGCACCTTTTCTTACTGGTCCTCCGTACCGGCCCGTACCAGCTTACTTTCACCTCTGTCTGGTCCCCTCACTTCAGCCCCATTAAGCTGTTTGAGTTTGGTGCCCACCTCAGATTTGGTAATATCTACTTCCATAGCCTTGGTCACATTAACCACCCTGCCACTGTCCCCAAGCTCCTTGTTACTCTTATTAAATCTAAGTCAAAGTATTAATTTAGCTGTTCAACAATACATACCTAGATTATTTTGAAACTCTACTGAATTCTCAGTGCTTAATAGTCCTACTTCTTTCCTTGTTTTCTTTTTATTTATATGGCAAAAGAACCTTTACTATTGTTTTTAGTTTTCTTTGCAAGGTCCAACTCTGTTTGGCTTTTGGCAGTACTCACTTTCTGATCTACAAGAGGTAGCTTTCCTTGCTGATCAGTCCCTTCTTGGCTTTCTACTTTCTCTTAATAACCTGTTTCAGATGTTTGTTCATCGAGTTTGGTCTGGCATGCCTCCCTGTGAATTTTTTCCCCTTTGCTTGGGATGTAGGCTTCAGATATTTTAAGTCAAAGTTGCAGAAACTTAGGGCTGGATTACCCAATAGGCAGACTAAGCACGTGCTTAGGGCACCAGCAAAGCAGGGGGCACCAAAAGAAAGATTAAAAAAAAATTGATATTTGATATTTCAAAAAAAGCGTCCAAGTAGTCATCATGGGAAAAATAAAAACTTTGTTAGACTTCCTTACACTCCACTATACACTCTTCCCCCGTTTTTCTGTTCTCTTTTTATTACTTATCCCCATCTAAACCAGGGGGGCGTCCTACTAACGTAGATCGAAATAATGCGAGGAAATCAGATCCTTTCATGTATTGCAATACATTTATGTTTTATTATTGATATATTCTTCTGAGTTATACGTATTTGAGCAAAGATCATTAATGAGAATATTAAATAAGATTGGCCCCAAAACCAATCCCTGAGGAACTCCATTAGCTACCGCTCTCCAGCCTGACCATTCACCTTTCAGTATGGCCCACTGAGTCTTTTATCCAGTTCCCTGACCCCCTTTCAATTCTCATGAATCCCATCTTCTCCAGTTTAAATTTTTCATCTGAAACTGCACAAAGGCTTTTCTGAAATCTAGGCCAATTAGATCTACTGCATTTCCTTTGTCTAGAAAATTGGTTATTGCAATATTACACAGGGTACAATGTGGACTGATGAACATCTGTGTCCCCTCAACTTTCCAATCTGGGGTGCCTTTTACACTGGTTTGCTGTGAGAACAACCGCTCCTGGCCAGTTCACTCTAGCATGCAAAAAATATCACCCCCTGCTGAATTATGGGAGTGCTTAGAGCCAGCCACTCCTGACTTATATTGCAGAGTGACACCAGCAAACTTGTCCCAAACTTGTCCCAGTCCCAGACTTGTCCCCAGAGATGTGGGTCTTGTACTGCCCAGCACCCTCCTGAACAATACAAGCTCATAGAAATTCTGTCATTTCACCAATGGAAAATGATATGCACAAATACTGTTATCTCAAGTGGAGGTTCCCAAACACTTCAATCAAGCACACTGGTTTAGCTAAGACAAAGCAAGTTTATTAACTACAGAAAGATTTTAAGTGATTACAAGAAATGAGGCATTAAAGTCAAAATTGGTTACAAAGAAATAAAAAGGTAAAATGCAAACTAATACTTAACTTAACAAAATAAGTGAATTTAAAGCAAAGGTTTTTCTCACCACATGTTTAAGGAAATCTGGCTGGATCTTTCCACCAGGACACCTCTCATACTTCAATTATGCTTTTGTCTTTAAATGTTGTTGATGCCATGAATAGAGATGAGGGGAGAGAAGTGGTTATTTGTGGCCTCTGTTCCTCATTTTTATATCTTTTCAAGAATAGTCTCCATCTGGGGTCCAGGCAACAGCCAGCCTGTTTAAACAGGAACCTCCAGCTGTTCCATTGCCAATATGTAAAGTTCTCGCTCACACTTTTCTTCCTGCCAAAGAACGACCGCTTAACCAGGTCATAGTCCATTTGATTATGTTGACACTTGGCTGAGCATCAGTTTGCCTTTTGTCTCTGAGAAACTGGTTTGTGCCTGCTTTTCTAAACTTGGAGCATGTCTCAGTAAAGTCATACAGTAGAATTATAACTTTACATACAACCTTGCCACACACATTTCACCCGAACAATAATGATCAGCAAATTATGAGTTTTCAAAGGATACCTCACAAGACACTTTTGTACAAAATTTATCATAGTCTTGTAAAAAGGATGAACATAATGGTACAGACTGTGTTTGTCATCTCAAACGAGGATCAGGTTGGTCTGGCATGATCTACCTTTTATAAAACCATGTTGTGTTTTATCCCAATTACCATTTACCTCTGTCCTTAACTACTCTTACTTTCAAGATTTGTTCTAAGACCTATCATACAATCGAGGACAAACTAATGGGCCTGTAGTTTCCCAGATCACATTTTCCCCCTTTCTTAAATATACGTATTATATTTGCAATTCTCTAGTCACAGTGTACGATCCCCAAGTTCATGGATTCAGTAAACATTGTTATTGGCTTGCAATTTCATGTGCCAGTTTCTTTAATATTCTTGGAGGGAGATTATCTGGTCCCAGGGGTGAAAGTAACTTAAAGGACTTGCAGGTACTCCACCAGAAGAGGCGGGGCCTTTAAATCCCCAGACCCTTTAAATCAGGATTTAAAGGGCCTGGAGCTAGGGCTGTGGTAGCAGCACCTGGGAGCCCCGAGCCCTTTAAATCACCCCCTGAGCTTCCAGCTGCAGAGGTGTCTGGGAGCCCTGGGGTTTGGGGGCGATTTAAAGGGCCCGGGGCTCCGGCTGCCGCTACCCTCCAGGGCCCTTTAAATCATCTCCGGAGCCCTGCTGCTGGAGCCCTGGGGGTTCTCCAGTGGCTATTTAAAGGGCCCGGGGTGGTAGAGGCAGCGGGAGCCCCGAACCCTTTCAATAGCCACCAGAGCTATCCCAGGGCTCTGGCAGGCTCCGGGGGCTATTTAAAGGGCCCGGTCCCAGGCCCTTTAAATTGCCCCCAGATCCCTGGGGTAGCGGCAGTGGGGCTCCAGCGGCGATTTAAAGGGCCCAGGGCAGTAATGGCAGCAGGAGCCCTGGGCCCTTTAAATCACCACCAGAGCCCTGCCGCCACTACCCCAGGGCTCTGGCAGCGGGGCTCTGGTGGCAATTTAAAGGGCCCTGGGCTCCAGCCCTTTAAATTGTTGCCTCAGGAAGCCGGTCCACTCCGGTATGGCACGCCAGCTCTTGCCGGCAGGGGCGGCAGGTTTGTAGAAATTTTGGTGGTGCCCAGAACCTGCCCCTGCCCAAACTCTGCCCCCCCAACTCCACCCCCCACCTGCCCAAGGCTCTGGGAGGGAGTTTGGGTGGGGGAGGAGGTCTGGGATGCAGGCCCTGGGCTGGGGCAGGGGACTGGAGTGCAGGAGGGGTGCAGGCTCTGGGAGGGAGTTTGGGGATGGAAGGGAGTGCAGAGGGAGGGGGTGCAGGTTCTGGGAGGGAGTTTGGGGATAAGAGAGGGTGCAGAGGGAGGGGGTGCAGGGGTAAGGGTTGTGGGGTGAGGCTGGGGGTGGATTTGGGGTGTGGCTGGTGGTGAGGGGCTTGGGGTGTGGGAGGGGACTCAGGGCTGAGGCAGAGGTTTCAGGTGCATGGGGATGAGGGCTCTGGCTGGGGCTGGAGATGAGGGGTTTGGGGTGTTGGAGAGGCTCAGGGCTAGGACAGAGGATTGGGGTGTGGGGGGGGATGAGGGCTCTGGCTGGGGGTGTGGGCTCGGGGGTGGGGCGGGGCTGGAGATGAGTTTGGGGTGCAGGCAGGCTACCCTGGGACTGGGGCCAGAGAGGAGGACTCCCCCCAGCCCTCTCCCTGCCAGCAGCAGCGAGCTCTGGGGTAGGGACCCCTTTCTCCCCTCCGGCAGCACACTCACCCCACCCCACTGTCACTGCACATGCTCCTAGGGCCCCTCTCAGGTCCAGGAATCCCCTTCGCCTCCCCCGTGGTGGGTGCCATGCTGCGGGGGGGGGGCTGCTATCACATGTGCACCTCCTCCCCTGCTGCTGCCCTTCACTGTAGCCTCACTGGGTGTGGGGGATGGGGCTGCTCCTTGCCCAGCGTGGGGCAAGAGCAGTGACCGCAGGCAGGGGGGGCAGCTGTGCTGGTAGAGGGTCCCACCGGAAAATGAAAGGGTCTGAGGGCGAAGGGCAGCCTGCCCTGGCAGTAATGGGGGGGCACTAGGACCCTGCGGCGGCAGTTACTGCAGGCAGGAAGCATGGAGCTTCAGGGGAGAGACACCTAAGGGAGATGAAACATTCGTGGAGCCGGGCCCCCAGATCCTCAATATTGCTGGAGCCAGGAGGAGGAGTCAGAGAGGGAGAGAATGCTCCATTTTCTTGCCAGTATGCTACTGCACCTTTTCTTACTGGTCCTCCGTACCGGCCCGTACCAGCTTACTTTCACCTCTGTCTGGTCCCCTCACTTCAGCCCCATTAAGCTGTTTGAGTTTGGTGCCCACCTCAGATTTGGTAATATCTACTTCCATAGCCTTGGTCACATTAACCACCCTGCCACTGTCCCCAAGCTCCTTGTTACTCTTATTAAATCTAAGTCAAAGTATTAATTTAGCTGTTCAACAATACATACCTAGATTATTTTGAAACTCTACTGAATTCTCAGTGCTTAATAGTCCTACTTCTTTCCTTGTTTTCTTTTTATTTATATGGCAAAAGAACCTTTACTATTGTTTTTAGTTTTCTTTGCAAGGTCCAACTCTGTTTGGCTTTTGGCAGTACTCACTTTCTGATCTACAAGAGGTAGCTTTCCTTGCTGATCAGTCCCTTCTTGGCTTTCTACTTTCTCTTAATAACCTGTTTCAGATGTTTGTTCATCGAGTTTGGTCTGGCATGCCTCCCTGTGAATTTTTTCCCCTTTGCTTGGGATGTAGGCTTCAGATATTTTAAGTCAAAGTTGCAGAAACTTAGGGCTGGATTACCCAATAGGCAGACTAAGCACGTGCTTAGGGCACCAGCAAAGCAGGGGGCACCAAAAGAAAGATTAAAAAAAAATTGATATTTGATATTTCAAAAAAAGCGTCCAAGTAGTCATCATGGGAAAAATAAAAACTTTGTTAGACTTCCTTACACTCCACTATACACTCTTCCCCCGTTTTTCTGTTCTCTTTTTATTACTTATCCCCATCTAAACCAGGGGGGCGTCCTACTAACGTAGATCGAAATAATGCGAGGAAATCAGATCCTTTCATGTATTGCAATACATTTATGTTTTATTATTGATATATTCTTCTGAGTTATACGTACTTGATTCTTTTTTTTTCCTTTCATATCTATATTATATATACACACACACACACACACACACACACACAGTGTACGTTGTGTAATTTTTTTTTTTTTTTTTAGTTCAGATAACTGAGATAAGGGGCAGGATGAAACGTAACCAACTGAGTGGAGCACGGAAACGTAAACTGGAAGAAGAAAACAAACAAACTAGTGAAATTTTCCAAAATCTTCCAAAGCTGACATTTTTCAAAGCGAATCCATCAGAAGCAACATCTTCTCTCAGTAGCACAGACATCGTTCCAAAACCTGTAAGTGGTTTCAGAGACTGACCCTTCTTCTATTGGTGAAACAAACACCATTCCAGAACATGTGGATGTGTCAGATACTGTAACTGATCATCCTACTCTTGGTGGTAAAACAGACATTGTTCTAGAAGGTGTGGATGTGTCAGAGACTGAATCGGCTCATGCTGTAAATAATAGGAGAAAAGATCCTGGTATGTGGGTTGATTTCAGTACCGATGATGTAGCTTACTGGATAGATCGTGGACCAAATGACTGTCAACACCACACTGGGCCATTTGAGAAATCATGTTGGACTTTTACCAAGTGGCAAACAAACAAGATATTGTCCACAAAAAATATGTTTCAGCATGAAAGCAAATGGTGAGAAATACACTCGAGAATGGCTACTGTATTCACCATCAACAGGGTCTGTGTACTTTTTTTTATTTGCAAATTTTTTGCATGTAAACCTTCAACATCCTGGTTTGCTGCAGATGAATTTAATGACTGTCGGAATACTGTTTTAATTGAACAACATGAAAATAGCACTACTCAGAGATTCAATGTTGACATATTTAAATCGAAGACAGGGCTTTGGATTGACACAAAAATTGGAAGAACAAATTAAAGGGGAGTGTGAATACTGGCAACATGTCTTGCAGCGTATTATAGCTGTTATTCAAACATTAGCTGAACGTGGCCTGCCTTTCTGGGGATCAAATGACACATTTGGACCATTGCAGAATGGAAATTTCTTGGGATTGTTGGAGCTTGTGGCTCAGTTTGACCCATTTTTGGCACGCCATATCTCAAAGTATGGGAATGCTGGCAAAGGTAACCCATCATACTTATCCAAGACAATATGTGATGAACTCATTGGTCTAATGAGTGACAAAGTTCATACAGCTATTGTGGATGAAATAAGTACAGCTTATTCAGTTTATCTGTCGACTCTACACCTGATCTTTCACATATTGATCAATTGAGTATTGTACTAAGATATGAGTCTCCCACAGATGGAAAACCAGTTGAACGATTTATAACATTCCTCAATTTGAAAAGCCACACTGGTGAAGAAATGGCAAATCAAGTACTGCATTATCTGTGCCAAGTTTGCAAAATAGATTTCTCAAAGGGCAGAGGTCAACACTGCCAACATGTCAGGGCATTATCAAGGAATGCAGAAGAAGCTTTTAGAACAGAACAAATATGCCATATTCATACCATGTGCTGCACACTCTCTCAATCTTGTTGACCGCAGTGCTGTTGATTGTTGTCCGGGGGCAGTAAGGTTTTTCTCAACAGTCCAGTTACTTTATACATTTTTCTCTGCCTCAACACACCGATGGGCAGTTCTTAAAACATATTTGGGCAATGATCGTGTGTTGAAATCTCTTTCTAATACTCACTGGGAGGCACATGCAGCGGCAACAAGTGCAATTCTGGAGTCCTACTCAAAGATTGTGGATACATTAGAAAGTATAGCTGAAGACCAATCACAAAAGGGAGAAACTATATGAGAGGCAGAAAACATTGCAAACAAGATGCAAGAACTAGAGTTTGTATTCATGGTGACCATGTGGAATGAAATTTTACAACACTTCTACCACACTAGTCAAGCTCTCCAAGAAAAAGAATTGGATTTGAAAACATGTGCAGACCTGCCATCTGTGGCATCTGGGGGCTGCAGGGGCTGCCAGAGATGGCGGGGGTACCCCACAGCTCCTGGCCCCCGCAGGTGACGGGGGACCCTGCAGCTCCCCACCACTGAAGTCATGCAGGTTGCTGGAAGTCACAGATTTCATGACTAAATCGTTGCCTTATTCATGATCACTCAAAGAAAGGTTGTCCTCTACAACTAGTTCTTCCATGAGGTCCTTGCTACTCACTATACTAAATCTAAAATAGCATCACCTCTTGTTGGTCCAGTGACTTTTTAATGAAGAAATCTGTTGACTATCACATATCCAGGAATATCGGTCCCTACCATTATTAGTAGTACTTGTCCTCCAATCTATATTCAGGAAATTAAAGACTCCTATAAGCACACAATTCCCAGTAGTATTTATTTCATTAAAAATACTAAAAAGGTCTCTATCCATATCCAATTTGGATCCTGGTGGTCTGTAGCAGACCCCAAGCATTATCCCAGTGCAGCCTGGAACCTCTCTTCCCTAAAGTAATTTTGACCCAAACAGTTTCCATTTTATCAATTCCATCACTTCTAATTTTTTAGAATCTACCTCATCATTAATATAGAATGCTACCCCACAACCTTTATTTGATCTAATCCCACTTTCAGAATATGAAGAGGTAAATAGCAGTGTCCCCCAGAAATTTGTACTGGGACCAGTGCTGTTCAACATATTCATAAATGAGCAGGAAAAAAGGGATAAACAGTGAGATAGCAAAATTTGCAGATGATACAAAATTACTCAAGATAGTTAAGGCCAAAGCAGACTGCAAAGAGCTACAAAGGGCTCTCACACAATTGGGTGACTGGGCAACAAAATGGCAGATGAAATTCAATGTTGGTAAATGCAAAGTAATGCACATTGGAAAACAAATCTCAACTATACATATAAAATGATGGGAGAAACATCTTGGAGTCATTGTGGCTAGTTTTCTGAAAACATCCACTGAATGTGCAGCTACAGTCAAAGCTAACAGAATGTTAGGCACCTGTAGGACAGGGATAGATAGTAAGGCAGAAAATATAATGCCATTATATGAATCCATGGTACGCCCACATCTTGAACATTGTGTGCAATTCTGATTGCCCCATCTCAAAAAAAAGATATTAGAAATTGAAAAGGTAAGAGAAGGGTGACAACAACAATTAAGAGTATGGAACAGCTTCCATGTGAGAAGAGATTAAAAAGACTGGGACTGTTCAACTTGGAAAAGAGACGACTAAGGAGAAACATGATAGACGTCTATGGAATCATGCATGGTGTAGAGAAAAAGCGTTATTCACCCCTTCACATAAACAGGAGTCACCCAATGAAATTAATAGGCAGCAGGTTTCAAACAAAAAGTACTTCACACAACACACAGTCAACCTGAACCTGTGGAACTTGTTGCTAGGGCACATTGTGAAGACCAAGACTTTAACTGGGTTCAGAAAAGAATCAGATCAGGTCTATCAATGGCTATTAGACAAGATGGTCAGGGATGTAACTCCATGTGCTGGTTGTCCCTAAACCTCTGACTGCCAGATGCTGGGCTGGACAACAGGGGATGGATCACCTGACTGGTCCTGTTCTTTCCCTCTGGGGCACCTGGTATTGGCCACTGTCAGAAGACAGGATACAGTGCTAGATGGACCATTGGTCTGAACCCACTATGGCCAATCTTATGCCCTGAGAAACACCATTGGTATCTTGGAAATTGTCAGTTATCCATGACACCCAGTAATGTGGATTCTCCAGAGCAGAGAATGTCAAACACGGATTACTCTCCCCAGGGGGAAAAGCCCCTTTGTGTGTTTTATCTACATTTTAGATTTTATTAATTTCCAGGTGTGTTTCCTGTTACTGCTCAGTTGAGACAGTTTTACTTCCACGTCCTTGTGCCCCCTCTAAATTCTTCCTACTCTGCAGGAGCCTATTTCCCAGTATTTGCTTAGTATTTATGTTTATTTTGTTCATTCCTTAAGCACTCCCTATTTTCCAGCAATGTTAATGATACTAGTGAAGGGAAATGAGGCGACTATAGCTCCAGCCCTACTGGAAACTGCTCTCATATTTGCATACACTGGAAGCAGTTATCAATGGCAGTTCTAGAACTGGAGGAAGGCTGCAAGGAGCCTTACTATAAAATAAAAAACAAAAACGTAGTATTAATAGTACTTTGCACTTCTCGGGTGCTATTCAGCTGCAGATTTCAGAGTATTATACACTAGTATGGGAAGCATCATAGTTTTCTCCTGCTGTGAAATGGTGATTAAGAGACAGAAGTAAAATTATTTACCCAAGGCCATGCAACAAATGTGTCCCCAGTTCTGTAACACAATCCAGGACTCCTGATTCTGAGTCCCTTGTTCAAGCCACTAGATTCCACTGCCTCTAAAATAAGCATGTTTGTTCAAAAACAGTGGACTAAAAGGGAACAATTTATGGAAAAAGAACATTTTCCCCTTATTCTTTGCAAAATCCTAGGAGAGTTTCAAGGCAGAAACCACCATTGAAAAAGGGAACAGGACACAAAAGGAAACTTTGGTCCCCTTATAAATATCCACGTTTTCCCTCTTCTTTTTCAAATCTCTTGTTAAGGCGTATCTCTGTCAGGAATCTCATAAGAAGTCAGTCATTTAATGAAAGCAAGGCTGACAGAAAGGTGGGAAGAGTTGGCACATACATTTGCAATAAATGTTATCTTTATAATTAGAGTATGTGACTATTGTCTATATTTGATTGTATCCCTCCCACTCACAACTCAAGATGTACCAGGTAGTTCTTCCTACATTGTAAACTTTTTGGTCTTCATATAGGTTTGTACAGCACCTAGCACCCCAAGCCAACTGGGGCCTTTGAGAGTTGTGGTAATATAAATATTAAATAATTAGTAATAGCAATAGTAATACAATTTCCATTATCTTGTCATGGCAGCAGATTTCTTCTGTATGTTTGGTTGCTAGAAAACATACAGGATTTGCATTGCTTGTATAAAGCAGGAAGTTTCAACAGAAAGAGATAACAGTTCTGCTTGGAGGCAGACACTGTAAAAATGGAATGCACTAGACAGTTATTTCCAAAACAAATATTCCAAAATTTTACTCTGTGCACAGCAATTGCTCCTGCTGTCAGCAGCCCTGGAATCATCCAATCATAGATGTTAGGGATAAAATAGGTCATGTAGTTAGTCTCTTTGCCAGAGCTGTGTTGTTTCCTGTGCTTTGTCCAATCTAGTTTCAAACAGTTTAAGCAATGGGCTTTTAGCTCTTCCCTTGGGAAACCATTCCACAGTCTAACAGGCTGCACTGTAACATTTACTAGCACTAGAAAGCTTAACAAGTCAAGGGGATTCATGAGAGAAAGATAGGGCATAAATTGTGCATAAATGAAACCACCCCTGCATAGCAGCCATCAAGTGCTTAATAGGAGGCGCACCAGACTGGGAATCAGGAGATCTGTGAGCTCTACTTTCAGCTCTGGGTAACCTTGGGCAAGTCACTACATCTCCCTATACCTCAGTTTCCTCATCTATGAAATGGTAAATCGTATAAGCAGATTCACAAGCAGGAAGGGAAAATACAGTCCCAACTACAAGGCACCCCAAGTCTCTATCTTCAGGGCTTGCTCTAGTGTCAATGCAAGGTCACAAATCAAGAGCAACTAAATTCAAGATACTGGGTACTACCTCCAGGAGGCTCTCTCACCCTCCACCAGCTGAAGGGAAGAGAAAGGACCTTCCCTTTTCTTAGCCCTTCTTGGGCCTCTGGAGAGAAGCCCTCAACTTCCCTGAGTGACCCTTTGTGTTTCCTGTCTACTACCTCTGCCTACCGGGCAAGAAGGCTTATATCTGGCTTCTTCAAGGTCACATGCTCACTCCTAATCGTGTGCCCCACAATACCAGCGCCCAGTTTTTAAGGGCTCAAGGTTCATTGAGATGTGAGCCCACACCCCAGTGCATTGTTACAAATGGAAACAATAATACTTTCCTTCCCTCCCAATGCAATTGCTAGGCTTACTCGTGAACATTATTAAAATCCTTGCATGGCAGGTGTTAGAGAACTGTATGGAGTCCAACAGAGTCGGAAGATAGGCACCCATCAGTGTTGTGTCTACACTCTACAAGTTCCAATCTGAGATGTACTGAGCACCCTCCCCTCCCAGGACAACCAGTGGGCATTGAGGGCACTCTGCACCTTGCAGGATTGAGCCCTAATCTCTGGGAAGGGCAGGGTTGTGTAAATTCTATATCTGCATTTAATTATTGCATAGCAACAGTGGTTTGGTGCCCTAATAAAGATCTTATTTAAGAAGTGCTGAGCATCTGTAACTCAGATTGCAGTCAGTGAGAGTTGTGTGTTCACCACCTATCCGAAACAGGATCTGAGACTAAGAATCAATATATTAAATGCGTTCACATTGTAAATGTGAAGGACATGTGCAGCCCTTTAACATGAATCGCACGGATTCTCCAGACACTGAGAATAAGAGTTGGGAGTTGTGTAGAGTTTTTCTGTACCTCCTTCCTGGATTACAGTATACTGAGTACATGCTGTCTGACACCCAGGACCATAGGCAGCTTCCAGATCAGAGGCAGATGGATTATATAAATGACAACTCAAATGCAACAGATCAGTGGAGAGATCAGATAGAATTTACCCTAGAGCTTTCAGAATTAATAGGCCAATGACAATCATAATGAAAAACTTAGCAAGCAAGGTTTCAGATTGAGAAACTCCAAAATGTATGAGAAAACAGCCCAAGACTGCTCATTTTTAAATTTATAGACTGGGAAATAATGCCAGTTATACCGAGAACTGTTCTAAAAGAAGACATACCTCTAAGTTTATCATGCAATTGTTTCAGTTATTTAAAATTAGAGCCAATTGCCTGTGACACTAATATTGTCCAGGATGCTTTACAGAAACAAGATATGTGAGGTGATCTCTTTTGCTGGAGCAACTTCTGTTGGTGAGAGAGAAGCTTTCAAGCTTACATAGAGCTCTTCTTCAGGTCTAGGAAGTGTTCTCAGAGTATCACAGCTAAATACAGAGTAGAACAGATTGTATTGTACTATATTGTTCCAACATGTATTTAGCTGTGAGATTCTAAGAACACTTCCCAGACCTTGTGTCGCTCAAAAGCTTGTCTCTCTCACCAACAGAAGTTGCTACAACAAAAGATTACCTCACCCATCTTGTCTATCTATCTAATATATTGGGATCAACACAGTTACAACACTACTGTATGGACAATGACATTTAGAAATACTGTACAAATAGTTTAGCCTCTGCTTCTTATTTCCCTTCACTTCTCTTAATTGTAGTCATTATAGCCTTGATATAGGAAAACACTTAAGCACATGCTTAGGTCTCTCCTCACCCAAGAAAGCACTTAAGCACACATTTAACTTTAAGCACGACTGAAGTCAGTGGAATGTAAAGTTTAAACACATGCTTAAATGCCCTCTTTGAGCCGGGATGCTTTCCTGAACGGGGCCTAACCAATGAAGGTTACCTAATACTTTTAGGTTTTTGTATGTCATCTAGTGAAGATTTCAGGACCGTCATTCCACCTATGTGTTATTCTGAAGCAGAGGTTGTCTGTTGATTCCATGTGAAGCAATGGGAAGAGGTACAGGCATGGCTGACAGCTCTTTTTGTTTAGAATAATCACCAAGCTAAGTCATCGCTGGTATTCGCAGTCTGTTACCATCCAATTTTAAAAAGTCAAGTTGACCCAGGCTCAGGGGTGTGGAAAAGTCAATGTGGTTAAGCCAACCTAACCCCTAGTGTAGAGAGCGCTAGGTTGATGGAAGAATTCTTCTGTCATCCTAGCAACCACCTTTAAGGGAGGTGGATTAACTACAGCAGTAGGAGAGCCCTTCCTGTCCCTGTACCGAGTGGCTACAAGAGAAGTGCTACAACAGAGCAGCTGCAGCTCTGCAACTATAACGGTTTAAAGTGTAGACCTACTCAGCCATTTTAGGCTTTTATACATATGACTTTATGAATCACACCCATGTGACTGCATGAGCTTTCAGCTACTAGTAGTACGCACACCCCCTCCATTGGTTCATCCTACTATACTTCTGCTGCATACTGCTGCCAGTTCTCATCTCCCACTTCAGTATATCTGCTACTTTAGCTCTGAGCTGTTCCTCCTTTTGTGGGGGTTGTCCCTCATTTCACAGGAAAAATTCTAAAGTAGCTTCCACAAAAGGATCTCAAACTCATTTTACCAACCTTAATGGAAATGTTTAGATTAATCGAATGATTGATAGACTGACAAACATTAATACCCCCACTTTACATCGGAGGAATATAGAAATTAGATGACTTGCTCAGACTAGCAGATCTATGTTGGGAATAGGTCTCTGGTCTCCTGATTCCCTGCCTTGGGCCAAAACCACAAGACTTATCTTCCTCTCCTATATCAGGCCTACACACGCCTTGCATTTTCTCTTTTTACAAATGAGAAGCCATGAAGTGGAGGACGTAAAAATGCTAGAGATGCTAAAGGATTCTGCAGCATTTCAGGCTTCTTGCGGCATCCCTCAGCTTGGGACATATTTGCATTCCGACAGGGGTTCAATACGTAGACCAGGATGTGGCTGGTAAGTAAATATTCATTTACAGGGAACTTCCTTTACCAAACCTCCTTCCTTTATGAAAGAAATCTCTATAGCACTGGAAGCCATATCTGCCTCCTAGGGCAACGAGGTGATCAGATACTATAATAATGGGTGCAATATAAAAACCTAGACAGAAAGGTTGGACTTTCTCAACCTCTTCTTTTGCTCAGGGGATGGGGCCTTGTGTGGAGGGAGGGCAATGATTTGCAGCAGAGATGTGGAAGAGGAGACAGGAACAAAGCTTGTAGTGTGCTGTTCTGAGGGACGACCAGGGAGTGATCACGAGGGACTAAGACAGGGAAGGATCCTCAGCTAAGCGGTAATTCTGCTGATATTTTAGTGTGATTAACTAAAAGAAATAAAAATAAATTGTCTATAAACCCATAATTAAGAGCTGGGTCAACAATAAAACCAGACAATATCCCAGAGCTGTAGAAGAATTAATTTTACTGTTAGATGGAAATGGGATACAGACTCAAGCGTACGGACCTATATTGTTCGACTAAGTGACCACGTGGCTGTATCATTGTAACCTTCGCCCTCCCAACCCCTTTCCCCTTCCCTACACCATTTGTTGTTCTCATTAACTATGCCTTGCCTTAGCCTTATTTTTAGATTGCAAACTCTTGAGGCTGGGAACAGCTCTGTCTTGGTGGTTCATGGTGGTTTCCTTGTTGTGAATACGTGAACTTAGCGATAGCTCTTTTTTTCTATTATAGAAATTTTATTTTTACCTTGGGGGGGGGGGGGGGGGGGAGAATCATTTGTCCAACCTACCCTGTCCTCCATTTTCTCCCTAGAATCATCAGCCCTGCCAGAATGGCTAACATAGGGTGCTGCTGCTGCCTCTTTAAGCCCTCATATAGTGTGGGAGGAATAAGGCAAATTAACAGCAGCTGGTAGAAGTGGAGCAGAATAATGGGGCTTTTTATAAATGCAAATCCTATTTTAAATAGTGAACTAGAAGGGAGAACTGTGCTCAGATACCATGCCACAATGATGGATGTATTACAAATACACACATGCATGGGAAGTAGGTAGATCAACGAAAGGAAAGGGGTGGGGGGAAAGAAAATAAGAACCAGTTTTTTGGTGTCCTCCAGTAAACACACCACAAACCACCACTGTCATGACCAAAACACTACAGTAGCACTGCTGGGCAGGCTGCAGCATTTAAGACCATTAGAGCTGAATGCTGGAGTATTTTAGAAAGGATGTTGCTAGTTCTGTTAAGAGCTTTTGGCAATTGTTTTTGCTTCCCCAACAGCAAACCCAATCAGCAAAGTTAAGTCATTACATGTTAATCTGTTTCTGGTTATAAACCAGACCAAACAACAATGCTTATTGGAATTTCTCAAAAAGGCTTTTTTCAGTTCCAGTTAAAAGGTGACCTGCTAGGGAAATAAACAGGGTTTGTGCTCTTTCACTTAATTATACAGTAACAAGGCCTGAAAGGATTTTGCTTAGTTGCAAAATTTTCTTCCTGCTTACTTTACTGACTGGAGGTCTCAGAGCTGTGGTTACCCAGTCCTTGACTGAAAGGACAGAGAGTTACCAAACCTTTAACCAGGATATCTTTTCTCCCAAATATTATTGGGTGTTAGAATTAAGTGGGTGTAATTAAAAATGCAAAAAAACGCACCACATTCTTAATAAATCAGGTTTCACTTATATAGTATCTCTGATATCACAATACTCCAGTTGTCCTGGAAGAATCTATGGACAAGCCCTTGATTTTTAATGCAAGAAGGGAAACATTTTTTCCCCACACAATTCATATTTTATAAAGGGGAAAAGAGGACAAACCTGTCTTCTCTCTTTACACATCACATTTAAATGGAGCTCTAGACATTTACTAGTGACATGAGAATAAATGGATCATTAGTCTGATTAGTAAAAAATGAAGAATTCCCAGTTTGGTCTGTACTTAGACTTGTGCCATCTTCAATCTGCTATAAATGATTGGCAGACAGTTCTGCAGCCTCGTTACAGCTATTGATAAAACAAGACCTGGACAGCAATGACCTGTGAACAGAAGCTGTTGCAAGTTAAATTCAACAGGTCATTGATCTTGCTGACAAGTGGCAAATGAGATTGAATCTCAAGTGAAACATGCATTAAAAAACCACACACCCCAAACAATAGATGTACTATACATCTAGAATGAATGGGATTACCACAAAGCATGACAGCTGAAAAGGCCTGTTCGTAAAAGAAACGTAAAACTCCCTGTATAGCAATTGACTAACAAAAGCTCAGATACAGAAAGCACAAAAGAAAAGAAGCCTGAGGAAGTTGCAGAATTAAATATAAAAATGCCATTAATGTAACAGCTATGAAAATTATACCCATAAACAAGCAAGATATTCAGCTTTAGTGTTCCCATAGGAACACACTTCTCTCTGATCTCCTAGTTAAGGCAGTGACATGGTTGCAGGTCCTCCTGTTTTTGAAGAATGTTCAAAATGTTCCTTGTTTCACTCTGTTCTCCTGTGTCAGGAAGCAGGGTCAAATTCTGCTCTCACGTAAACAGGTAAGAATCCAGAGTCACTCCACTGCAATCACAGTCTCTCAGTCCTTAATAGTCCGTCAGTCCTTAATAATGGAAATCAGCGTGACTCCAGATTTCTATGTAACAGAATTTGACCCAGAGTCAGGGAGCCCATATGTGGATGAAATCTGGGAATATATGTGGGAAATGCTGTATCCATTATGGCACTCAGTTCCACTGGATCTGCCACACCACTGCGTAGAGCCTTACTCAGAGTATAGTCCCATTGATTTCAATAGGACTATTTGTGGATTGAGGTAATAGTTAACATGGGTGAGGAACCAGATTCTGGCCCTTAGTGGGATGCTTTCCTGGGGCACCCAGGATTGGGAGGCACCTTGCAACCACTAGCCCTTACTGTGAAAAAGCCTTGCCTGTGTGTGCCATGAGTCAGTCCCCTGACTCCAATGCTCACAGGCCACACAAATACTCCCTCTGTGAGCCTATGCAGGTCCTGCTATCCCTCTGCAGGTTAGCAATAGGCATGCTCCAACCTCCAAGCCCTCTGAGATTCCCCCTGGAGTGACCAGCCCCTGGTTCACTTGCTGCTCCCAAAGAAGCAATGTACGCTAGTTTACCAGATTCCCTTTAGGTCACTGCTCCCTTTAACACACAGCACTTAGTTTTTTATAGTGGAAAATAAGTCAATTTTATTTAACAAAAGGATAGAGACTCAAAACGATAGAAAATAGAAATATTGGAAATAATTAGTTGTCAAACAAAACCATAGCATGCATTCTACAGCCTACACTTAATTAATCAAGATACTTCCCTGTCTAATGAAATTTAGCTTTGCGAAGTTTTTCCAGCCAGATTGGCTGTGACCCTCCTTTCATAAGGCAGAACATGCTAGCAATTCCTTTCCTTGGTGAAGGATATTGTCTCTCTCCTTGCAATTCCAGATATATCAAAACAGTCCTTTGATCTATATTCATAAGCCAGACCCCCTCCTGCTGTGTTCTTTTCTGGAGATTTCACAATCTCTTGTCAATTTTGCAATCTTGATTAGTTGGTGGCTCTATGTCGCAAATAGACTTTCAATGTGAAACACACAATACACACCTGACCAGACAGAGAGAGGTGTCTCCTACCCCCTGCCTGAACAGAACCTGTCCAAGACCTGCCACCTCCTGGGGATCTGCTTTTAACTTCAAGACCACAATTTCTAGTATATGGATACAGTTTCTTAAATGTTATCAGTATATACATATCACAGTGACTATGATGACCAGTAAGTTCCTGACTCTTGGTAGAGACTTTACAGGTCACCCTTTGGTGAATTATTATGCATATACCAGCCCCAAGGGATCCCTGTAAACTCCTAGGAGCCCCGTGCCATCTACCAGTTGGTGCCAAGAGGTCCCTGGGTCACAGACAGCGAACAGGAAGCAACACAGCAGGTATTTGATGTCACACACCTAGGTGTAGGTGGTGTGACCTAGAGGTCAGAGCAGGAGTCTGGCCTAGTAGTCAGGGCAAATGAGAGAACAGGACTGGAGGAGTGGCCAGGAAGGCAGGAGTTCAGAAGTAGGCAGGGACTAGGCTGGCATGGAGCAGGCTATGGGGGAGCCAGGGCTTGACAGGAAGCAGATTAGCACAGCTGCAGGCATGGAACATTGAGCAGCCACAGTGCTGTTGCAGCAGATTCATAGATTCTAGGACTGGAAGGGACCTCGAGAGGTCATCAAGTCCAGTCCCCTGCCCGCATGGCAGGACCAAATACTGTCTAGACCATCCCTGATAGACATTTATCTAACCTACTCTTAAATATCTCCAGAGCTGGAGATTCCACAAACTCCCTAGGCAATTTATTCCAGTGTTTAACCACCCTGACAGTTAGGAACTATTTCCTAATGTCCAACCTAGACCTCCCTTGCTGCAGTTTAAGCCCATTGCTTCTTGTTCTATCCTTAGAGGCTAAGGTGAACAAGTTTTCTCCCTCCTCCTCATGACACCTTTTTAGATACCTGAAAACTGCTATTCATGTCCCCTCTCAGTCTTCTCTTTTCCAAACTAAACAAACCCAATTCTTTCAGCCTTCCTTCATAGGTCATGTTCTCAAGACCTTTAATCATTCTTGCTGCTCTTCTCTGGACCCTCTCCAATTTCTCCACATCTTTCTTGAAATGCGGTGCCCAGAACTGGACACAATACTCCAGCTGAGGCCTAACCAGAGCAGAGTAGAGCGGAAGAATGACTTCTCGTGTCTTGCTCACAACACACCTGTTAATGCATGGCAGAATCATGTTTGCTTTTTTTGCATCAGCATCACACTGTTGACCCATATTTAGCTTGTGGTCCACTATAACCCCTTTCTGCCGTACTCCTTCCTAGACAATCTCTTCCCATTCTGTATGTGTGAAACTGATTTTTTCGTCCTAAGCGGAGCACTTTGCATTTGTCTTTGTTAAACTTCATCCTGTTTACCTCAGACCATTTCTCCATTTTGTCCAGATCATTTTGAATTATGACCCCGTCCTCCAAAGCAGTTGCAATCCCTCCCAGTTTGGTATCATCACCAAACTTAATAAGCGTACTTTCTATGCCAATATCTAAGTCGTTATGAAGATATTGAACAGAGCCAGTCCCAAAACAGACCCCTGCGGAACCCCACTCATTATGCCTTTCCAGCAGGATTGGGAACCATTAATAACAACTTTCCGAGTACGGTTATCCAGCCAGTTATGCACTCACCTTATAGTAGCCCCATCTAAATTGTATTTGCCTAGTTTATCGATAAGAATATCGTGCGAGACCGTATCAAATGCCTTACTAGGTATACCACATCCACAGCTTCTCCCTTACCCACAAGACTCGTTATCCTATCAAAGAAAGCTATCAGATTGGTTTGACACGATTTGTTCTTTACAAATCCATGCTGGCTATTCCCTATCACCTTACCATCTTCCAAGTGTTTGCAGATGATTTCCTTAATTACTTCCTCCATTATCTTCCCTGGCACAGAAGTTAAACTAACTGGTCTGTAGTTTCCTGGGTTATTTTTATTTCCATTTTATAGATGGGCACTATATTTGCCCTTTTCCAGTCTTCTGGAATCTCTCCAGTCTCCCATGATTTTCCAAAGATAATAGCTAGAGACTCAGATACCTCCTCTATTAGCTCCTTGAGTATTCTAGGATGCATTTCATCAGGCCCTGGTGACTTGCAGGCATCCAACTTTTCTAAGTAATTTTTAACTTGTTCTTTTTTTATTTTATCTGCTAAACCTACCCCCTTGCCATTAGCATTCACTATGTTAGGCATTCCTTCAGACTTCTCGGTGAAGACCGAAACAAAGAAGTCATTAAGCATCTCTGCCATTTCCAAGTTTTCTGTTACTGTTTCTCCCTCTTCACTGAGCAGTGGGCCTACCCTGTCTTTGGTCTTCCTCTTGCTTCTAATGTATTGATAAAAAGTCTTCTTGTGTCCCTTTATTCCTGTAGCTAGTTTGAGGTCATTTTGTGCCTTTGCCGCCTTTCTAATCTTGCCCCTGCATTCCTGTGTTGTTTGCCTATATTCATCCTTTGTAATCTGTCCTAGTTTCCATTTTTTATATGACTCCTTTTTATTTTTTAGATCATGCAAGATCTCGTGGTTAAGCCAAGGTGGTCTTTTGCCACATTTTCTATCTTTCCTAACCAGCGGAATAGCTTGCTTTTGGGCCCTTAATAGTGTCCCTTTAAAAAACTGCCAAATCTCCTCAGTTGTTTTTCCCCCTCAGTCTTGATTCCCATGGGACCTTACTTATCAGCTCTCTGAGCTTACCAAAATCCGCCTTCCTGAAATCTATTGTCTCTATTTTGCTTTTCTCCCTTCTACCCTTCCTTAGGATTGCAAACTCTATGATTTCATGAAAAAAGAAGAACAGGAGTACTTGTGGCACCTTAGAGACTAACAAATTTTAAGGTGCCACAAGTACTCCTGTTCTTCTTTTTGCAGATACAGACTAACACGGCTGTTACTCTGAAACCTATGATTTCATGATCACTTTCACCCAAGCTGCCTTCTACTTTCAAATTCTCAATGAGTTCCTCCCTATTTGTTAAAAATCAAGTCTAGAACAGCTTCCACCCTAGTAGCTTTTTCAACCTTCTGAAATAAAAAGTTGTCTGCAATGCAGTCCAAGAACTTGTTGGATAGTCTGTGCCCCGCTGTGTTATTTTCTCAACATATATTTGGATAGTTGAAGTCCCCCATCATCACCAAATCTTGGGCTTTGGATGATTTTGTTAGTTGTTTAAAAAGCCTCATCCACCTGGTTAGGTGGCCTGTAGTAGACTCCTAGCATGACATCACCCTCGTTTTTTACTCCTTTTAGCCTAACCCGGAGACTCTCAACACTTCCGTCTCCTATGTCCATCTCCAACTCAGTCCAAGTGTGTACATTTTTAATATACAAGGCAACACCTCCTCCCCTTTTCCCCCCCATCTATCATTCCTGAGCAAGCTGTACCCATCCACACCAACATTCCAATCATGTGTATTATCCCACCAAGTTTCAGTGATGCCAACAATGTCATAGTTGTATTTATTTATTAGCACTTCCAGTTCTTCCTACTTATTACCTATACTTCTCGCATTTGTATAAAGGCATCTAAGATACTGGTTTGATCTTGCCTCCCAGTTTTGTCCTGACCCTCCTTTCTCTCTGCCAATATAGCCCATACTCCCTCTCATTTACGACCCATCTCCCAGGTCTCCATGTTCCCCACTTATCTGTGGGCTTTGCTCACCTGTCCCCGTCAAACCTAGTTTAAAGCCCTCCTCATTAGGTTAGCCAGTCTGTGTCCAAATAGGGTCTTTCCCCTCCTCGAAAGGTGAATGCCATCTCTGCCTAGCAGTCCTTCCTCGAAAAGCATCCTATGGTTGAGGAAGCCAAAGCCCTCCTGGCGACAGCATCTTCGTAGCCAGGCATTCACCTCCAGGATACATCTGTCTCTGCCCGGGCCCCTACCCCAAAAGGCCCCTACCCCAAAAGGTCCACAGACAGCAAACAGGAAGCAACACAGCAGGTATTTGATGTCACACACCTAGGTGTAGGTGGTGTGACCTAGAGATCAGAGCAGGAGTCTGGCCTAGTAGTCAGGGCAAAATGAGAGGACAGGACTGGAGGAGTGGCCAGGAAGGCAGGAGTTCAGAAGTAGGCAGGGACTAGGCTGGCATGGAGCAGGCTATGGGAGAGCCAAGGCTTGACAGGAAGCAGATTAGCACAGCTGCAGGCATGGAACATTGAGCAGCCACAGTGCTGTTGCAGCAGATCTTAAATGATGATCTCTTGGCTCTTCTGACCAATCACTTAGTGAGTTTATTCGGCCCAGCTGAGCTCATTGGGTTAATAAGCAACCAAGCACAGAGGCAGCTGAGTTCCTGACATTTGGCACATCATACCGTTGAGTTCATCCTTCTGATCCCAAATGTCAACAGACCGTTGGGAAGCATCATGAATCATTGCACATCACCCTTCAACAGCAAATAAAAACAAAAAGCAATTAGGATAACTTCAAAACAGCTCAGTTTGGATCAAGTTCTGGGTGAAGAGTCAGGTGGATTCTTTTATCATCCAGATTCGTTCACCCACACCTCTATCAGATCACAGTTCAATATTCTGCATAAATTGGGATAAAATATTAATTTCCAGTCCTGAACACAAAAGACATCTAAGCACTGCCATGTTTCTGCTACCTTTATATTAACTACTGCACTGGGTATTGGTTTGGCTTGTTGGCTAAAGAACTCCAAAAAGAAAAATGTCTAGTCTCAGCCTACACTAGTGGAGGAAGGAAGTGCTATAGAAGCAGGGCCAGCTCCAGGGTTTTGGCCGCCCCAAGCAGCCAAACGAAAACAAAAAGCCGCGATCGCGATCTGCCGCGGCAATTCGGCGGGCAGTCCTTCGCTCCGAGCAGGAGTGAGGGACCGTCCGCTGAATTGCCGCCGAACAGCTGGACGTGCCGCTCCTCTCAGAAGTGGCCGCCCCAAGCACCTGCTTGGTAAGCTGGTGCCTGGAGCCGGCCCTGTATAGAAGAAACTCACTCAGCACCTGTACTTCGAAAGCACTTTACAAATTCCTCTAGGTAACCATTTTGGTGCCAGACGAGGTACACTGAGCAAAAGTAGTAAGAATACCTAGATCTTATATAGCACTTTTCAACCATAAATCTAGAAGTGTTTGACCAAAAAAAAAAGAAGAGGCAAGCCTCATTATCCTCATTTTATAGATGGGGATACTGAGGCACATGGAAGTGAAGTGACTTGCCCAAGGTCATCCAGTTACTCAGTGGCAGAGCTAAGAATAGAAGCCAAGTCTCTTGAGTACTAGTCCAGTACTCCATCTACTCTGGCCAACCCCTGAAACTGGATTAGTACCTCTTCAAAGGTACCTTTGACCAACGTACAGAAGCTGCATCAAGCAGCAGCCGTGAAGGAGTTGTGGAAAGGTGTCAACGTGCTGCAAAGCAAATTCTGTCTGTTTCTACCACAAGAAAGGAGGTCTCAAGAGTGATGGGGTTAAAGCTGAGAAAATTGGATTGATTTGAAAACCCTGTCAAAGATCCAGATTATCAGTCACACAGTCCTGGGACAAATAGAGTTGCCCAGGAGATGCTCTAGTTTATGCCACTAGAGTAAGGTTCCTTAGGGACATTTCTCCAGTGGAGAATGTGTATGGTAAAGCTCCACTCCACTGTGCCCTCTTTTCCCCCTTGTTCTGTCCACACACCACCCCCAGGACACCCCTCATGCCCCCTTCCTCCCTTTGTGCCAGGAACCTGAGGGGTGGCTGTCACAGAAATTCAAAGAGCTGCATCCAAAGGAGCTCTGTTTGGGCAGACTGCTCCACTGCACCAAAGAAAATTCTCCACTGGCCGTCTCCAGCCATTGTAATGCCACTCTGCTGAGTGATTTTAGCAGACTGGAGAAACCTGCTCTCGGTTTCTTCTGTGGGGTTTCTGTACACAACACAGTTCTTTTTAGACTGTTAACCCTTTTGGTGACTACTACTATGTATTACTGGTTGAGCACACAAGACAGCCCCTGCCGTGAAGAATTTATGGGTTGAAAGACAGACTAGCCTAGGGACAATAGGAAGCACTAGGAAATCCCAAGGGAAAGAGTAAGTGTTGAAACAGCATGTCACTGCCAACAGAGCAGTATAGTGGTGGTCATATTTACTCCCTGCTTACCTGGATCTCTAGCCAGGCATACGGTGTGAAGCTTTACAGAGACATCTTAACATGATGTTATTCTCAGCCTTTTTCAGTCTGGGAATATGGATTCAGCCTTTTCCCACCTGGTCCTCCTCGGGTGTTCCCTAAAACACTTTGTGCTGGTTCCCATGGTGATTTAAAGGAGTCAGTTCTGGCAGCAGTTGTTGCAGGAATCAGTGTAATGTCTTGGGGGACACTTATGGCCTCTGAGTAGGTGTGACAAACTAGGGCACAATCTAGACTAGTGGGGGTGTAGCGGGTGAACACCTGCTCCAGCCCTGAAGGGGTTAGAAAAGCCCTGCACAGGGCTAGGGAAGGGAGCAAAACCCTGGCTGATTGGCGGAAGTGGCTGCAGCTGGGGCCATGCCCCAAACTGAGCAACTAGGCCTTATAAGAAGGCCAGGGCAGCCAGAAACTCAGGAGTCTCATTCTGATATGAGAGGAGGGGGGCAAGGCAAGGCGCTGGCAACTCACCCAGGGACCTAGAGTGAGGCAGGGCTGGGGAAAGGCCTTAGAGGCTAGGAAGCCCTAGGCCAGCAACATCCTAGGCTGCAGGGCCTGGTCCTAGGCCCACATAGGTATTGGGGTTGCAGAGGGGCAACCTGAGGGTGGGTAAAGGCAGCCAGCCAAAACCCCTTTTGCCTGTGATGATGGACTGCAGTCTGCTCAGGGCATGGGGCTAGATGGTAACTGGCAGTAGCTATGACTGTGGGGGAGGCAGCACCCAAGCCAAGGGCACTGGGGTCCAGGAGGGACACAGGGGCCAACAACAGGTGGGACACCTGGCCTGCAGAAGGTGCTCTAGAGGCTGGATACTAATTCCTGAGACTACCAGCAGGCGGCACTGCTGGGTGAATCTGCACCTGATTACAGGGGGGCTGTGTCATCTCTGCCCTGTAACCTGGGGTGCCCTTTATACTGCTTTGCTGCTGTAATCTCCAACCTGGACTGCTCACCAAACATCCTCCAGCATGTAAGGGCTTGTCTATGCTTACTGGGGGTTCAACATGCGGTGATCGATGCATTGGCGGTTGATTTAGTGGGTCTCCTAGACAGGACAAAATATATTAAGTCTGTAATTCCTTTAACATAATGAGCTGGTGTATGATTCCTTTAATGAGTACCCAGACACTTCAATTTAGACATATTGGATTAGATAAAACAGTAAAACAAATTAACTATAAAGAGATTTTAAATGTGTATAAGTAATGAGGCATAAATGTCAAATTTTTACAAGATAAAATACGTATAGTAGCTATCCCCAAAAAATACAACTTGCCACATGCTCTAGCAGATTACTGAACAAGCTTTCAGGTCAGGACTGCCCCCAGTCCAATAGCTGTTTATTTTTATATTCTCAGGTTCAGTGAATGCAATGGGCAGGGGGAGAGAGGGGTCCCTTGGGTGGTTTGTCCCTCTTTTTTTATAGTTTCAGTCTCCCCCTTGAGAAACATTTCCAGCTGAGACCCAGGAGACAAAGTCTACATGGAAGGATAGTCCCTGATGTTTTTCCCCACATCTCTTTGAACTTCCTTTGTCTTCCCTTCTGGCTTGATGACTGTTTACTACTTAAATTCAGATTAAAGGCAAGTATACATTCTTTCCTTTGCTTAGGACAGACCTGGCTTCTGCCTGGGCAAGGCTGTGTGGGGTTTGGAACATGTGTTAAGAGCCTACAGTGGAATCTTAACTTCACATACAACATTGCCACATTCATTTTACTAAAGACAACACTCACCAGTAAATGTGTGTGTTTTCAAAGGATACCTTAGAAGGCATTCTTTGTACGGAGATTACTACAAGAGTGTAGGGGGTGAATACAGGGGTGTATTCTGTCACAGTGTGGACCTGGTTACAAAGGGTTAAGCAAATCTACTTCATGAGGATGAGAGACAGGGAACTGAGCAAGCTTAGCCATCCTAGACATCTGCTAGCAACTCCCCTGTGGTGCACAGCCCACAGGTTGGAAACCATTGAAATACATAGAGCATTTTCAAATTAATTATATAGAGAGACAGACACACACACTATTCATGAAATCCTTAATCCAGATTTCAGATGGGGGAGAAGGGGGGAAAACAGGTTTTTACAAAGGTTCATATAATGAGCATGGCTGAAGGGTATGGAAAAATAGAACCTGAGCTGGCTGAGTGATGCCCCATCACTCCCCAATGTGTTTCAGCAATCGCACTGGTTAATGACAGCATCCGATATTCAAAGAGAAGCCACTAGAGAGAATGTGCCAATGTTTTAAAACTGTGTTTTCAAGTTGCTTTGCTGACAAGAAAAACACTTATTGGAGAAAATTTAGGGCAGGGCTCTGACTCCTCATCATCCTCCCTAGCAGAGCTGGTCCTCTCAAAGCACTCAGACACCCATGAATACGATTTTCCTCTCACTTGAAAATCCAATACTAATTAGATCACAAGACTAATTTTCAAAGGCAGCAGAAGGCGCCCAGATACCCTTTATCTTGTGAGAATGGTGTTCAAAGAAGGGTTTTGTTGCATTTAGATGCGAGTGTCATAAATATACTGTGTTCATGCACTTGTGTATTTAAAACCCTGTGCGAAGGGGAAATGGAGAAACATTTGAAGAGATGGTCAGCCTGTGATGCCTGGCTGCCTCTTCACAGCTGACTGGGCACATGACAGTGGAGTGAACTAACAGATGAGAGCACTAGAGTTTAATTGTTTCTAATGAGCAGCACTACAGTCGAGGGGGGGGGGGGAGTGCAGATTCTGGGATTGTCTCTGAAATGACAAATATTTCAACCCTTTTGGGTTCAGTTCCCTTTGCTAAAAATCCAATGGGCCAGAAAAGAACACCCATACACAGGGACAGAGAACATTTATACTGCAATTAATTGTCTAAAACTGAGCCCGGGATTCTTTAAAAAAGGAATCATTCAAACTAAAGTCAACAAACCTATATAAACAAAGAAACAGTGGCCTCATTGTGGGACCCAAGGCCTAGCAGAGATTCAGTTAAAAACTACACTTTTCATGAAGGCTTTGTTTTTTCTTCTCATGTAACCTCCCTGTACACTTGTCCTGCATTACTGCAACAACTTGCTAGACCAAGTACTGCTTTCCTAGCAGCATAAATCAAGGGCAACTCCATTGAAGTTTCAGAGTAACAGCCGTGTTAGTCTGTATCCGCAAAAAGAACAGGAGTACTTGTGGCACCTTAGAGACTAACAAATTTATTAGAGCATAAGTTTTCGTCCACGAAAGCTTATGCTCTAATAAATTTGTTAGTCTCTAAGGTGCCACAAGTACTCCTGTTCTTTTTCCATTTAAGTTGAGATTTATTCTAGATTTACACCAAGGTAAGTGAAAGCAGAAACTGTACCTCCTCAGTCTGGAAGGACAGCACCTTCTCTCTCCTTCCTCCTCCCCCCAAGTTAATATTCTAGCCACATGTTGACTTCAGGGAGGTTGCATGAAGCAGAAGTCAGAGCAGGATTTGGCTCAGTTTCTGCAGGGCTGTCAGGAGAGGCCAGGGAACCTTCAGGGGGGTTGGAGTTCAGGTTCAGAAAGAAGTTCCTGTTTTTTCTTTCCCTGTTCATCCAGCCCAAGTGTCAGTCCCTGCTTGTTTAAGGTGTGAGGCACCAAGTACAGGATTCAACCCAAGGGGTCACACTTAGAAATGCAGAGCAAACTGGTCTTCGTGTTTTCTTTAAAATCCAGCTTCTTGTCCCGAGGGCTGTGTTCTTCACATACCCTTGTCATAGGTCTTGGATAACAAGTATTAGGCTTGGTCTACACTACCCCCCCCCCAATTCGAACTAAGGTACGCAACTTCAGCTACGTGAATAACGTAGCTGAAGTCGAAGTACCTTAGTTCGAACTTACCTTGGTCCACACGCGGCAGGCAGGCTCCCCCGTCGACTCCGCGGTACTCCTCTCGCCGAGCTGGAGTACCGCAGTCGACGGCGAGCACTTCCGAGTTCGACTTATCGCGTCCAGACTAGACGCGATAAGTCGAACCCAGAACTTCGATTTCCAGCCGTCGAACTACCTGGTAAGTGTAGCCAAGGCCTTAGTCTGCTTCCTTGGGCCTAATGCCTAAATGAATGAATAGTTATTCCAACACCAACTGTCTGTTCTAAGATTTGCTGAAATAAGCCTCCCAGTGAGAGTTGGGGGTAGGGTGACCAGATAGCAAGTATGAAAAATCAAGATAAGGGATGGGGGATAATATGGGCCTTTATAAAGCAAAGCCTCAAATATCAGGACTGTCCCTATAAAAGCGGGACATCTGGTCACCCTAAGTGGGGGTGACACTGCTTACTGCTATCCTTGTCCCTCCCCAGGCCTAAAAGAGAAAGTATAACAGGCAACTGAAGTTTTGTTCTACCTGCAGCATCAAGTCCTAGTCCCGGGGGTTTATGTTCAACCAGGGCTCAGGCACCTTGAGGAGATGGGACTCAGCCACCCATGACCAGCAGCATAAAGCAATTGCACAATTTAAATGGCAAAGCTTCCAGCTGCTCTTAGCAAGCAAACAATATTCTTACCCCACACACACAGAGCCAGATTCTCTGGTTTGTTAAGGTCACTTAAGCTAGCCTCTATGGAGAATTTCCCCTGCGTACAACAGCCATTCATCAAATTTCAAGATAGTGGAAGCTACATGGCCAATTCCTGTGCTAGCCACCCTCGCTATCCCCCGTGTAAGGGGAGGTAGGGTGCATGGGGGGCCATTCTGTGCGACACAGCATGGAAGAGCAGAGTTCCACTACTTCTGAGCTTCTAGTGAGTTAGAATTGCTTCTGTGCAACCAGCTCCTTCTGACACCAGGGACTATGGCCCATATTCAGTCTGTGATCTCCACTCAAGGCAGCAGTGGGGAGAATTCAGCCTACTAACTTCAGGGCACATTAATTAGAGCATCAAAGCACTTACAAGTAGGAGAGGCTGCCCTTCTTTCACTTGGATATATGAAAAAAATTAAGTCCTTGCATTGTAATGTCAGTCAATGCATCTTCCTCTTTCTCTCTGACCCACGACACACAGCTTTGAATATACACACTGTTATAAGCCCTTGTGGCAGAGCATTTCTGAATCCCTGTGATTAATTTAACAATCTGCTCCAGAAATCCTTCCTTAAGGAGTCTGCTCTGAACAACAGAGCTGGGATTGTTATTGTCTCCCTGAAGACACTGCAGGACATCTCTCTGCTGATAATGGACCTGATCCTGTGGTCCTTATTTATGTAAGCCCATTGAATTCATTCATTTTGTATTGTTTACATTAGCCTGTATCTGGACAGCATATATCTGGATATGTCTTATCCAGTGCCAAGCATTATTAGTAATATTTGTTAGGTGCTGACAATAATAAATAATATTCTGGGAGCAAAGGTACCAGTGGTCACTATTCAGAAGTCATCAGTTGCCAACAGATCATAAAAAGAACAGGAGTACTTGTGGCACCTTAGAGACTAACAAATTTATTAGAGCATAAGCTTTCGTGGACTACAGCCCACTTCTTCGGATGCATACAGAGTGGAATAAATATTGAGGATATATATATATACACACATACAGAGAGCATAAACAGGTGGGAGTTGTCTTACCAACTCTGAGAGACCAATTAAATAAGAGAAAAAAAACTTTTGAAGTGATAATCAAGATAGCCCAGTACAGACAGTTTGATAAGAAGTGTGAGAATACTTACAAGGGGAGATAGATTCAATGTTTGTAATGGCTCAGCCATTCCCAGTCCTTATTCAATCCTTTGTTGATTGTGTCTAGTTTGCATAACCAATCCCCAACTAAATCATCCCAGCCAGGGCTTTGTCAAGCCTGACCTTAAAAACCTCTAAGGAAGGAGGTTCTACCACCTCCCTAGGTAACCCATTCCAGTGCTTCACCACCCTCCTAGTGGAAAAAGTTTTTCCTAATATCCAACCTAAACCTCCCCCACTGCAACTTGAGACCATTACTCCTTGTTCTGTCATCTGCTAGCACCGAGAACAGTCTAGATCCATCCTCTTTGGAACTCCCTTTCAGGTAGTTGAAAGTAGGTATCCAATCCCCCCTCATTCTTCTCTTCTGCAGACTAAACAATCCCAGTTCCCTCAGCCTCTCCTCATAAGTCATGTGCTCCAGCCCCCTAATCATTTTTGTTGCCCTCCACTGGACTCTTTCCAATTTTTCTACATCCTTCTTGTGGTGTGGGGCCCAAAACTGGACACAGTTCTCCAGATGAGGCCTCACCAATGTCAAATAGAGGGGAATGATCACATTCCTCGATCTGCTGGCAGTGTTCCTACTTATACAGCCCAAAATGCAGTTAGCCTTCTTAGCAACAAGGGCACACTGTCGACTCATATCCAGCTTCTCATCCAATGTAACCCCTAGGTCCTTTTCTGCAGAACTGCTGCCTAGCCATTTGGTCTCTAGTCTGTAGCAGTGCATGGGATTCTTCCATCCTAAGTGCAGGACTCTGCACTTGTCCTTGTTGAACCTCATCAGGTTTCTTTTGGCCCAATCCTCTAATTTGTCTAGGTCCCTCTGTATGCTATCCCTACCCTCCAGCATATCTACCACTCCTCCCAGTTTAGTGTCATCTGCAAACTTACTGAGGGTGCAGTGCACGCCATCCTCCAGATCATTAATGAGATACCACTTAGTCACCACAGTTATGTGCTAATCTAAGTACAGTGACACTTATGAGAGACCATTCTTATGAGGGAAACATCTTAAATAGTCTGGGTCAAAAATGCAGCCTGCCCAGGCAAAAATTCCAGCTCTATTACAGACATTTTACCTATATAGCATCAGGGAAGACATGAGAAGTCAACTAAGGAGAGTTTGAATTTGTGCTCAGAGACCAAGATCTATAGAATGTCAATTATGATTTAGCTCTTCCCCAACACCTTCCATTGGTCACAGCAAACACTGGAGTAAGACTGTAGGGTGGGTCTGGGGAAAACTGAAGGGCAACACTTGAATCTGCCTGCACAAGGTCCTATAGTAATCAATGTCAAAGTTTCCTGACTCCCAACCCTAAAGGATAATCACTAGAATACAATTCCTTCTTTACCAGACATCAGAGAAGCAGTAGGTGAATTATCCATATTTTTTATATATTGTGTGCAATATGTATAAACACCACAATATTATTTCTGCATCTTTTAATCATGTTCATATATAGATGTAGAAATAATATTTTGATCTGATAAGTTAAAATCCAGAAGCAACACAATTCCTACATGGCGTAATTAAAATATATTTCAAAATGGTTCTTTATTTTAAAAGATTAACTTTATAAATTTCAAGTAAACTTCTTTTTCCAGTGAAAAAAGCAACTAGTTGCTGAATAAATAGGTTTACTGGGTGATACTATTTTGTATGACAAACACATGCTCTGAAGTGACCCAGGCTTGCCCTTATTTTGGTGGGGAGGTATGAGAGAGATTACTACTTACCTTAAAAGTCTTCAAAAACAGTTTATTATAATTTTAAAGTAGAAATATGGATACAAAATACAAATACAAAATGAACACTTAAATAGATATACAAAAGGAGCACTTAAAGACGATAAAGTCATTGCGGAGAAACTAAATTAATTCTTTGCTTCAGGCTTCTTGGCTGAGGATGTTAGGGAGATTCCCAAACCTGAGCAGTCCTTTGTAGGTGACAAATCTGAGGAATTGTCACAAATTGAAGTGTCACTAGAGGAGATTTTGGAATTAATTGAAAAACTTAACAGTAACAAGTCACCGGGACCATATGGCATTCACCCAAGAGTTCTGAAAGAACTCAAATGTGAAATTGCGGAACTATTAACTATGGTTTGTAACCTGTCCTTTAAATCGGCTTCTGTACCCAATGACTGGAAGATCGCTAATGTAACGCCAGTATTTAAAAAGGGCTCTAGAGGTGATCCCAGCAATTACAGACCGGTAAGTCTAACGTCAGTACCGGGCAAATTAGTTGAAACAATAGTAAAGAATAACATTGTCAGACACATAGAAGAACCTAAATTGTTGGGCAAAAGTCAACATGGTTTCTGTAAAGGGAAATCATGTCTTACTAATTTATTAGAGTTCTTTGAAAGGGTCAACAAACATGTGGAAAAGGGGATCCAGTGGACATAGTGTACTTAGATTTCCAGAAAGCCTTTGACAAGGTCCCTCACCAAAGGCTCTTACGTAAATTAAGTTGTCATGGGATAAAAGGGAAGATCCTTTCATGGATTGAGAACTGGTTAAAAAAGACAGGGAACAAAGGGTAGGAAGAAATGGTAAATTTTCAGAATGGAGAGGGGTAACTAGTGATGTTCCCCAGGGTCAGTCCTAGGACCAATCCTATTCAACTTATTCATAAATGATCTGGAGAAAGGGGTAAACAGTGAGGTGGCAAACTTTGCAGATGATACTAAACCGCTCAAGATAGTAAAGACCAAAGCAGACTGTGAAGAACTTCAAAAAGATCTCACAAAACTAAGTGATTGGGCAACAAAATGGCAAATGAAATTTAATGTGGATAAATGTAAAGTAATGCACATTGGAAAAAATAACCCCAACTATACATACAATATGATGGGGGCTAATTTAGCTACAACTAATCAGGGAAGAGATCTTGGAGTCATAGTTCTCTGAAGACATCCACGGAGTGTGCAGCAGCAGTCAAAAAAGCAAACGGGATGTTAGGAATCATTAACAAAGGGATAGAGAATAAGATGGAGAATATCTTATTGCCCTTATATAAATCCATGGTATGCCCACATCTTGAATACTGTGTACAAATGTGGTCTCCTCATCTCAAAAAAGATATACTGGCATTAGAAAAGGTTCAGAGAAGGCAAGTAAAATGATTAGGGGTTTGGAACGGGTCCCATATGAGGAGAGATTAAAGAGGCTAGGACTTTTCAGCTTGGAAAAGAGGAAACTAAGGGGGATATGATAGAGATATATAAAATCATGAGTGGTGTGGAGAAAGTGAATAAGGAAAAGTTATGTACTTGTTCCCATAATATAAGAACTAGGGGCCACCAAATGAAATTAATGGGCAGCAGGTTTAAAACAAATAAAAGGAAGTAGTTCTTCACACAGCGCACAGTCAACCTCTGGAACTCCTTGCCTGAGGAGATGTGAAGGCTAGGACTATAACAGGGTTTAAAAGAGAATTACACATAAATTCATGGAGGTTAAGTCCATTAATGGCTATTAGCCAGGATGGGTAAGGAAATGTGTCCCTAGCCTTGGTTTGTCAGAGGGTGGAGATGGATGGTAGGAGAGAGATCACTTGATCATTATCTGTTAGGTTCACTCCCTCTGGGACACCTGGCATTGGCCACTGTCAGTAGACAGGATACTGGACTGGATGGACCTTTGGTCTGACCCAGTATGGCCGTTCTTATGACAGCTGTATAATTGACTCCAAAGTGAAACTGCAGAACCAGAATTGATTTGCAAACTGGATACCATCAGATTAGGCCTGAATAAAGACTGGGAGTGGTTGGGTCATTACAAGACCTAAACTTAAGTTCCCCATTACTAATTTCTCCCTACTGTTACTCACACCTTCTTGTCAATTGTCTGTAAGGGGCCCCTCTCTTACCACTTCAAAAGTTATTTTTCCTCTCTTGGTATCCTGCTGTTAATTGATTTATCTCATTAGACTGACCTCACACTTGGTAAAGCAACCCCCATCCTTTCATGTATTTATACCCACTCCTATATTTTTCACTCCATGCATCTGATGAAGTGGGTTCTAGCCCATGAAAGCTTATGCCCAAATAAATTTGTTGGTCTCTAAGGTGCCACAAGGCCTCCTCGTTGTTTTTGCTGATACAGACTAACATGGCTACCACTCTGAAATCATTCCAAGCATTATTAATAATGGAATGTGTCTTTAAGAAACTGCAGGCTGATCTAGGGACAGCAATAATGTCCTTCTACAGTAAAGGAGAAGTCTCTCGTTAGCAAACTGCCTGAGTGCTACTATCAAGGCACTAGTGCAGCTGGCATAGATTCTGAGAATAGAATTATTCATTACCATGGTTACTGATGTTAGAAATATTATCCTCGGCAATCAATGTAAACAAAGATCCTTTTAAGACAGTATAAAAATTGGAGCACTTTAAACAATTAATGGAAATTATAAATTGAGCAGAAGCTGAATTCGCACACTGTATGCAATTTGGCTTTCCAGCTCTGAAGGGGAATGGGCACTCCATTACACCAAGGGTCTGATCATATCTCCATTGAAATCAATTGCAAACCTCACATTTGTGTCAGTGGTGCAAGGTCTGACCCCCATTCACCAGAACTAAAGAGAACAATTGTGAAAGTAGCATGAATGCCCTAAGAACCAACATCACTCTTTATGTGGTCAATAGAAAGAACTTTTTTTAAAAAATGCCTCACATGAAGCTTTGCTACTATCTTGAGATAACAAGGTGAAATTATCAAAACATGTTGTTCATGTATGATTGTTGACAAGGTGTTACAGGGTCCACTCGCTATTAGGGACACCTCTTGTTGGCTGCTTTGAGGATTAGCTTCTTCTAGGTGCTGTCCACTCCTCTGGCAGCCTTTCCACCCATTATCCTCTCTGACCAGGAGCTGCAGCTTCTACTTTGTGACTTGGCTCTCCAGCCACGTCACTCCCCTTCCACAGTATCAAAGTATTTTGGGGCAACCTGTCCCAGGTAGTCTACTCTCCTACCTGGTTTGTGCCCCTTGCCCAGTGGCTGGTAGGGGAACCCAGGTCCACCCTCTACTCCAGGTTCCTGCTCAGGGACCCTTTAATCAACAGCCAAGGCCTGTTCCATCCTGGACCTTACTACCTTTCCCCCCAAACCTTTCTTACTTTTCTGGCTGACCTCCCTCACTGGATTTACCAGCCCAGACTCCCTGCTCCTAGGGAATGGGTTCAGACTACTTCCCTGCATGCCCTATCTACACTCAGCTCCTGGGCTTTATACAGGCCCCTCCTGTTCAGCTGAGCCTCATCTCTAATTAATCCCTGCTCCCTGGCTCTTCCTCCAGGTGCACCCAGGGCAGCTAATCAGCCCACCTAGCCACTTTAACCCCTTCAGGCCTTGCGTGGGTGGACACCCTGTCACACAAGGCTTCCCTGAGAAAGAATGTTTAGGGATAAGTTATATAGGTTCAGAAAGCCTAATCCATCAGTCTTTTCCCATAAGGATCCATGGGACTAGAACCCAGGTCTGCAGATAGGATGACCAGATCACACAGGTGAAATATTGGGACGTGGGGGGAGCAGAGCAAAAAAAAAAAAAAAAAGAGAAAAGCCGGAAGTGGAGGGGAAAAAAAAAAAACGGCCGCCGGAGCTCCACGCCCCGCCCCGCCGCTCCAGCATGCCTCACCAGCATGCCTCTGCTCCGTCTCCACCTCCCCGCTCCCTCCAGTGCTTCCATACAGCTGATCAGCGCAAGCCTGGGAGGGAGGCGGGAGGAGGAGGAGGAAGCAGCATGCTTGGGGAAAAGGTGGGGTCAGGGCAGGGATTTGGGGAGGGATCCAAGGGGGCAGTGAGGGGGCGGGGCTGGGGGCGTGGGGCCAGGGTGGGGATTTGGGGAGGGATCCAATGGGGGAAGGAGAGGGCGGAGTCAGGGCGGGGGAGGGCGCGAGCCCCCTCCGGGCTCCGCTCCGCCTGTGAGCAGAGGCAAAATATCAGGACAATTCGCATCCTGACCCAAGGTAGGTCGGGACACGGGACAAATAAGCAAATATCGGGACAGTCCTGATAAAATCGGGACATCTGGTCACCCTATTTTTAGTATGCTAGCTCAATCATAGCTAAAACAGGTATGTCTCCTTGAGCTGAAAATTACACTTTCCAGTTCTAATGTAGATATACCCTTAGAGTCTATATGTAGGGCAGAGCTAATTCATAAAGGGAAGCACAAGGGCCATGTGAATCCTTGGTGTAACACCATTGGAGATACAAAAACAGATCCCCGAAACAATAACTTCAGCTGAATTCACAAAAGTTTGTTTCCTACAGGGTCTAATACACAGGGAACATAAATCCCTGCATTTTCCCTCAACTACGAGGGGACAAACAAAGTGCTGGCCCTTTAAAATGTCTGATAAATAAATCAAACTGAGGGACAATCAAAACTAGCAGAGCAAGAAGTTCCACGTGATTTGAAAATAAATTTGTTATACATTAGGTTTCTCATTACGTAAATTCCAAATGTGCATGCGACAGCTATGGCCCCAGAGAGAAAGAGAGCACTCAGTGGAGGAAAGTTCAGATGTGTTTAGGATGATCTCCAATCTGTATTCGTCTGAAAGCCCAGAGATCCCTTCTGTATTCAGACTCACAAACCTAGAAATGAAGTGTTGGATCTTACAGTTTTAAACTACAATGAACTATTCAGCCATCAATACTGAAAACAGCCTCAAACATCGTATTAGTCACTGCTGAAATTTTGCTAAATGATACCTCTGAAAAAGCGTTCACAGGCCAGGTCCTGCATCCCTTACTTTTGATTGTAGTCCCCTAGGGTGAAGTTCACCCTGGCGCAGAGGATCAGTGCAAGACCCTCTGAATCAGCTAAGCCATTCATGGGAACTGCCTGGGTGGCCATGCAGGGGCATCCACACCACCCATTCCTCCACCAGGGAAAAAGTTTCCATGCTGATTTTACACAGGCTACAGTCATAAGCTACAGTCATGGCTGGGAGTGGTTCAGGGTAGACCAAAAAGGACATCACAAATCTGATGAGCCCTGCAACTGGTACAGAGGGCTCTGGCTTTTATTTCAGCTCATAGGCTGGAGTAGCAACAGCTGGGGCCAGCATAGCAACCCTTACCCTGGCCCTGGATTGAAGGGTGGATTTCACTTTCCCAGCCACTCCACACCCTAACTGATTGGTGCCTGAATACTTGTGCTTTATGTGGGTGGAGCGAATTTCTTGCACAAACTTTATCAGATTACTCATGTGAGTAAGGGCTGCAGGATGAGATTCTAAATGTGGAGGAAAAATGGACCAAGACTGATGTCAAAGCAGATCAAGTTCCTCATTATAGCCTCAATCACCTATGGGATCTAAGACATGATGTTAGACTCCCTAAAAGACAAGTGGCCTCTGAAGGCAACAGTGCCTCAGTATAAAATTGGTTTCAAATATAGCCAAGTCCCAACCCATTCAAAGCCTGGAAGACTGATGCAGCATAGAGAAAATAAGTGATGATACTTTTATCATCACACATTTGGGGAAAAACAGTATAAATTACTAGGGGTTCTCTCACTCATGAGTAATGCAGTCATTTCAGACAAACTCCTGGCAATACAAACTTTATAACACACTCCCATATCATCAAGCATTCATTCACCATCACATAGACCAGGGGTCAGCAACCTTTCAGAAGTGGTGTGCCGAGTCATCATTTATTCACTCTAATGTAAGGTTTCACGTGCCAGTCATACATTTTAACATTTTTAGAAGGTCTCTTTCTATAAGTCTATAATATATAACTAAACTATTATTGTATGTAAAGTAAATAAGGTTTTTAAAATGTTTAAGAAGCTTCATTTAAAATTAAATTAAAATGCAGAGCCCCCTGGACCGGTGGCCAGGATCCGGGCAGTGTGAGTGCCACTGAAAATCAGCTCGTGTGCCGCCTTCGACACACGTGCCATAGGTTGCCTACCCCTGACATAGACAGAATGTAATTAGCCACTTTAAATTAGGTCAGTTTCACAAGGGGATGGAAGGCAGGAGAATGGCTATCTAAAATTTTCCCTGCAGTTTCAAGTGTATATTGTGCAATATTATTTTGTGCTGTTCAGCAAATGCCAAATCAAATCCCAGAGATGGTTGCATTTTGGTGGGGTGGTGGGGAAAATGAGTGATCCCTACTGTGACAGGTTGGATCACAGAAACCCCCTTGGGAGCTGCCACCTAATGTATCAAGACTACTTCTGTTCCTGTTTTCCCTGCCAGCTCAGGACTCCAGCATGCTGTCTTGCTGAGCCAGACTCTCCCATCTGCTCCAACACAGACCCAGGGTCTGAATCACTTGCCCCAAAGCTGCAAGTTTACCTGAAAACAGCTCACAGAAGTGTGCTTGTCTATAGCACTCTGATGCCCAACTCCCAATGGGGTCTAAACCCAAATAAATCCGTTTTACCCTGCATAAAGCTTATGCAGGGCAAACTCATAAATTGTTCGCCCTCTATAACACTGATAGAGAGATATGCACAGTTGTTTGCTCCCCCAGGTATTAATACATACTCAGAGTAAATTACTAAATAAAAAGTGATTTTATTAAATACAGACAGTAGGATTTAAGTGGTTCCAAGTAGTAACAGACAGAACAAAGTAGGTCACCAAGCAAAATAAAATAAAATGCGCAAATCTATGTCTAATCAAACTGAATACAGATAATCTCACCCTCAGAGATGCTTCAGTAAGCTTTTTCTCAGACTGGACACCTTCCAGGCCTGGGCACAATTCTTTCCCCTGGTACAGCTCTTGTTGCAGCTCAGGTGGTAGCTAGGGGATTCTTCATGATGGCTCCTCTCCCCCTCTGTTCTCTTCCACCCCTTTATATATCTTTTGCATAAGGCAGGAACCCTTTGTCCCTCTGGGTTTTCACTCCCCCCTCACTGGAAAAGCACCAGGTTAAAGATGGATTCCAGGTCAGGTGACATGATCACATGTCACTGCAAGACTTCATTACCCACTTGCCAGCACACACATATACAGGAAGACTAACAGGTAAACACAGCCATCTGCAGACAATGGTCCTGGTTAATGGGAGTCATCAAGGTTCCAAACCATCATTAATGGCCCACACTTTACATAATAACAATAGGCCCTCAGAGTTATATTTTATATTTCTAGTTTTAGATACAAGAGTGGTACATTTATACAAATCGGATGATCACACTCAGTAGATTATAAGCTTTGTAATGATACCTTACAAGAGACCTTTTGCGTGAAGCATATCCCAGTTACGTTATATTCACTTATTACCATATTTTCTAAAACTATCCCAGTTACATTATATTCACTTATTATCATGTTTTTATAAAAACATATAGACTGCACAACGTCACACCCTCCTCCTGAACTTACTGCCAGAGACTTGGACACTGACCATGGCGGAGGCAGTATACCTAAAATTCGCTTTTGGGCTTTCCTATGGGGCAGACACTCCTGTGTACCCCCAAAGGGAAAGAGACCCTGATCCAGCTGTAGGCTCACAGCTACCAGATATGAGAGACCTTTCGCTGGCCAGCAAAATCCCCCCCCTTTCACTCAGGTTGGGTTTGCTTCCAGCTAGAGTCCTTGAGGTTTGTTCCCACCGCAGCAGTCATCAGGACCCCAACTTCCAGCTCCAGGATATATGTCTCTGTGCACCTCTTCCACTCCATTACAGCCAGGTCATGCTTCTGGGTCTTAATTGCTTTGTCTCTTAAGTCCAGGCTGGTGGGCAGCCTTTTCTTTTTCCAGGTCAGGCTTTTCCCGGGCAAATTGTACATCAATTTCCATTTATCTTCCCTTGAGACCATCACTCAACGAGCTGGGATACCACAGAGAACCCCCTCCTGCCAGAACAGGCACGCCTCCACTCCTGTCTTGCTAAGTTAGACACTTCAGTCAGCTTCAGCACAGACAGAGGTTGGGCCACACCCATCTGCAGTTCACTGAAACTGAGATGCACTCAGCTCAGGGGCTTCTTAGTTAACAGAAACTTTCCCAGCACCCAGTGTTCAGTCTTTCTGGGCAATTTTCACCTTGTGTAGTTTTAGCTTCTTTTGAAGCTATATAGACTGCACAACGTCACACCTACCATCAACCTATCTGGAAAGGTGACAGTGATGGAGGAAACAGAACATTAATGAAAACCAGAGAAACATCCAAGCTGAATTTTTCTCTCAATAAAACTAAATATAAAGATAAGGAGGTTGTGGTTTCAAGTCAAAGATCTGCAAAACACAGTAAAATTATATATAGTTTAAAAAAAGAAACAGAAATCCAAGATCTCCAGCTAGGACTGAAACACTAACAGGCTAGGTATGAGGAAGAAGATACTACTGCTCTAGTGCCTTCCAATGCAAGGATCTCAAATCACTCCACGGACATTGGATAGACTGTTAATGCATTTAGCCTCTCAAAACTCCTCTCAGTTGGGAAATACTACTATCCCCATTCACAGATGGGGAACTGAGGCACAAAGAGGTTAAGTAAGTTGCTGAAGGTCACACAGGATGCCTGTGGCAGAGCCAGGAATGGTCATCTGACATCCAGCCCTATTCTTTAACCACTCATCTTCCTCCCGATGGAGGCAATTCTTCTTAGACACTGTAATGGAAGGATTGGGAAGCCTAAGGAACCTGTGCTATTAGAATGGAAAGACTTTAGAGGAGAGAGAGTACATTAAATGATATGGATCAAGCCAAGAAAACAATTGGACTGAACAAGCAGTTGCACAGAACAAAGCGATACTTACTTTTATTCTGCTGTTGGAGAGGGGCTGTTACAAGAGGCACAGTACATAACTCCAAAGCACCTTGCTGCAAGCACCAACAATCCATCTGGAAGGTTTGAAACAGGCCGACATATCTGTAGGTTGGCAAGCTCTTGAAGAAGCATTACGTGACATGTCTAATGCACATCATCAGCCTGGAGAAAACAGATGTGACAAGATGACACTGACATGTATTCCCAAAGGGAAAAGAAAGATTAAGAAGCTTGTTAAGAAGCCCGCTACCATCTGGAAGATGGTAGGAGATATAGATCTGTGAGAAATCTCTCCTGGAAGAAACTAAGTTACTTGCAACTGACAGAGCAAGATGAAAGGATCATGACTACCTTATATGCCTGCCTGCTCTGGAGACTTTAAGGACTAAAAGAGGATGGGAGAGTTGGTCTTCATGTTCATGAGACTGGATGGTATATACTAGATTCCAAAATGATGACCTTGCAAGCTTTGTAAGTTTATCAAGCTTCTATGTATGTCAAAGGCTATTGACCTTCATATGAACATTAACATAGCAGGCCAAATAACAGCACTGGACAAACAAGAAGGTAACTGAGCACACAATTCAGATTTTAATCTGTTAATAGGAGTCTTAGTGCTACTTATCAGTTTAGAGCCATCTCCTAGAATTCTATCCTTTATTTCTCAGTCATGATTAACTACCACCAGTGACACAAAATGTGTTAAATTTACTGCTTGTGTATTTAAAAACAACAGTAAAAGCACTCTTTCTGGATCTTCTGAAGTTCTGAACTTGGTAGCTGAATCACTGGGTGAGGGGCAGTGGCTGTAACTAAATAGACCTGTGCAATGCTAACAAATGTTACTGAATAAGTGGTTGGTTTTCTACTATCAGCGGGTCTATAATTCATCCCAAAGAACACGAGCTTCATCCTGGATTTCCCTTTTGGAAACAAAATACAAAAGCCTTTTGCTTTTGGTTAGTCATGTAGATCCTCAGATGAAGGATATGCTAATAGAACTGTAGTAAAGGACTGTGCTATAAATAGTGCCATGTGTTTATCTGAACTGATGCAGAAATGTAGAGTTTCATAGCTCAGGTTGAGATCTCAGTTCTCTCTGTGCTAGGGGTTGACATTTTGCCCTTATGGATTTGTCCTGTTGTCTGCTTTATTTCCTATATAGTCATTTGCTTTAAGTCTGTCTGAGTACACGTTACATACTGAGGAGTTAGGATCCAATGCAGGCAACCTTAACTTAACCATGTAATCTTGTCCTGCTGTTTTTCTTAAAACTTGCAGAATTCTGAGGCACAATCTAGCAGAGCATGTAAAACCATAGACACATTTCACCTAACCTCGTGTCCATACAAACAAATGTCTAAAGCTTCTGAGAAAGCTGCAATAGACAGCTGTCTGAAAGAATTAGGCCCCAATTTATTCAGCTGTTTAGTAAAAGCAATTCCTGCTGATTTCAATAGAAGCTATTCATATGCAGTGGCTGCATAATCAGACCCTAGATGTGGCAAGGTAATGACTGGATACTGTCTAATTGGAAGGATCAAAAGCTTAATTTATTAATCAGAAAAAATACAGATACCCAGAACAAAGGATTGCAGGGATGATTTCTTCCCTTTAAATGCTACATTTTTATAAGGGTTGTTAAGTGTCAGCAAACGAAATCTACCAGTGCAGAGGCATGAAGGGGGAGAGCCCAGGGAAAAGATACAATTAGATGCAACATATTCCCATCATAGACTCACACTAATACCAACTGCATCTGAGGAGTCTATTTTCTGTAAAGTAATCATCTAAACAGCCCATTTGATTTTTTTTTAAATCTTCATTTTTACAGTGCTCTAGATTGTCCTTTTCATAGAAGCCTTTTTAAAATAAGCTGTCCATTTTAGGCTGTAGCCTTTATCCAGTTTGTGTACAATCAAAATCAAAGGTATGGCCAAAAAAGATTTTTCTCAGCCCATATTTATTAAAACACATTTTATTGTACTGATATGCTTAGTTCTGTTTGCATATTTGTGGTTAATTGACTTAGGTAGGCGAGAATATATAGCACAACATTTGTTTTGCGTATCTACTGTATCTACCTCTGGTACTTTCATGGCCCTATTGCTGTAGGATTTGAGCACTTCGCAGACTTAAGTATATTTATCCTCACAACAGCCCTGTAAGGTAAGGAAGTATTATTATTCCCATTTTACAGATGGGGAACTTAGAGTACAGAGAGACTAAGTGACTTTCCCAAAGTCACACAGGAATCCAGACCCAGGCTAACTCCCTATCTGCTGAACCCGCCCTCCTTTTGGTATGGCAGCTGGTTACTAACCCTCCACCTCCCACGCGTTTGCATTGAGTAGTGCTGTATAGGTGGAGTTTGTGAAGTGCTCTGAGATCCTTCAGGACAAAAGGCTCTAGCCAAGTGTAAAACATTTAGTAATAGAAGTAATACTTGTTATGCTACGGACTAGCTATGGGGACCTTGCATCACTGCAGCTCCCCTTTTCCTCCTCGCACTTGTCTCACTTTATTTACAATTTTCCCTTTAGCGTTCCATCATTAGGTATATCTTTTCAAACACAGCCATTCCCAGAGCTGTCAAAAATACACACCTAAATAACCAAAGCACTGCACACACATTATCTCAGTCAGTGCATCTCCTCCCTATACCTCCTATTGCACAGCGCAGCGGTGGCTCAGCCTCTGTTTCCCCTCCCCCAGCAATACTACTCCACCAGGCCTCCCTTCCCTCAGCGAGGCCCTGTCAAATAGCACTCACTAGTCTAACAAGCACAGAACAAAAGAATCACCCACTCCTCCCACGCTACGCTTCCATCTTGCTCACTAAGGGTACAGCTACACTGCAAAAAATCCAAAACAAAACCAAAACAAAACAGCAATGGGTCTCAGAGCAGAGGTCAACTGACTCAGCCTTGCGGCGCTCGTGCTACGGGGCTAAAAATAGCAGTGTAGATCTTCCCACTTGGGCCAGAGCCCAGGCTCTGAGATCCAGCAAGGGTTTATTAAGGGCTGAAAATGTTCTCTTCTGTCATTTACCTGCCACGTTTGCAGAATGGATGCAGCAATCAGCTCCACAGATACTTCGGAAAGGGTCACATTCGCACTTTTAAGCCATCTTCCCCACCTGCAGGTACCTTGGGGTTCCATTTTCCAGTATCGTGATCCACCAGAATCTTAGAGGTGCTTTGGTTTGGGGTTTTCTTAATTTATTTTAAAGTGGAAGGGAACTATTAGCTCAACGATAAACACTCAGCCTTATTACTTTAGAATTTACTCTCCATCCAGGATTCCTGGTCCTATTGCTACTTCTTCCCCACAGATTCATTCACAACTGGTCCCCCGGGTATTTAATCTGTTTTACTGAACATGTTAAATGCTCCATCAACAGTGTGTCTGAGAGTCATTCAGCTGAAGTCTTCATGAAGCAAGGTTGCCCTACTCCGGAGCAAAAGAGAGTGGCGGCTATGCATAGGCACAAGTAAGGTAACCACCAGGCAGTCATCTGCACTGAGCAGCAGTAAGTCTCAGGTAATCTATTTTCCCATTCTTTTTCTCCCAAGTGCGCAGGACAAAAAGAAAGGATGTGGCGTATGTGAGAAATGGGTAGGTGAGGAGGCATGGGCATGAATATGAGCCCATTGCACAGATAAGGAGCTTAGCTACACATTCATCTCTTAGGCCTTATTACCGCTATCCAATAGGGGAGCAGCACTCTCATGAATGCAGGATCAGGTTACCTTGCACTTCCTGTTCTGCTCATCATTTTTACACTGAGCCTTTTATATGCAACTCTTCACATACTTGTTGTGCAAGAAGAAGGTCTTAGTATGAATTGAAAATCATTAGGTGATGGTTAATCAGGTGAACATGAGCTCCCCATGCAACAATGTGGCTAAAAGGGCATACACGATCCTTGGATGCATAAACAGGGGACTCTCAAGTAGGAGCAGAGAGGTTATTTTACCTCTGAATTTGGCACTGGTGTGGCTGCTGCCAGAATACTGTGTCCAGCTCTAGTGTCCACAGTTCAAGAAGGACATTTATAAATTGGAGGGGGTTCAGAGAAGAGCCATGAGACTGATTAAAGAATTAGACAACCTGCCTTATAGTGATAGACTCAAAGAGCTTGATCCATTTAGCTTACCAAATAAAAGGTTATGGGGTGACTTGATTACAGTCAATGAGTACCTATAAGGCGAACAAATATTTAATAATGGGCTCTTCAATCTATCGGAGAAAGTTTTAACACAATCCAGGGGCTGGAAGTTGAAACTAGACAAATTCCAACTGGAAAGAGGCATAATTCTTTAACAGTGAGAGTAATTATCCATTGGAACAGCTTACCAAGGGTCAGCTTACCATTTTAAAATCAGGATTGGTTATTTTTCTAAAAGATCTGCTTTAAGAATTATTTGGTGGAAATACTATAGCCTGTGTTATACAGGAGATCTGACTAGATAATCACAATGTTCCCTTCTGGCCTTGGAGTCTATGAATCTATGTATCACAGCAGGCTATTTATCCTGATGGGTTTTATTATTTTCTAATTATCCTGTGATTTGTTAATACACTCACTGAAAACTTCAGGAAAGAGTCTGTTCAGGTTCTTATTCTAGTCAGGTCAATATTTCAATGAACAAGCAAGCAAGTTCAGTGGTACTTGAGGTATGTAAGGAAAATGCTGTTTAACCAGTAAAAAGGAGATCTGATGTGACTATTAAAAAATCAGTTTACATTATTGATGCAAAAATAAATTGATCCCAATTCTATTTTTCAAATATTGAAGAATAGGTAGCTCTTTCTAAAACAGAGACTACTCGTTTATTGAGTAAATGAAGATAAGGTGCCACTTTAAAGGAGTACTAGGCCAGTCTGGAATTTAAGTTTGGGAGAAGAAACCTACAGCTAGAGCTGAATGAATAATGGAGGCTGAACTGAAAAATAAAAATAAAAATAGAAATCTGGTTCAAATTTGAACTGAAACTTTTTTTTATTTTTCACCAAATCGAAAAACTCTACAAAAAAAATCTAGTTTTGAATCAAACTTTTTAAGTTGACTTGAAATTAATTTTTTTTCCAAGTTTTTCCATTTTGATTTGGCTGTTTCTAGTGTCTTTCACCTTTTTTTTTTTTTTTTTTAAACTGGTCAAATTTGAAATCAAAACACTGTCTCAAATTGAAAATTTAAAACAAAACCTTTTCACTTTTTCAGAACAAAATTTTCAAAATGAAAAAGTCAAACTGAACATTTTGACTCTTTAGAAAAAAATTTCAACCAAATTCAGCAAAGTCAATCCAAACTGACAAATAGTTTTCAGTCCCCAAAACATGCATTTTTTGGAAAAAACAATTCATTGAAAAAGTTCTGCCCAGCTTTGCCTACCACAAATATTATTAATAATCATAATATTTTATGAGAATGTTTTAAAGATATCAGTGGACATTATTTTTGGCCTGCATTTCCACATACCATTTGCAACTCACATGCTGTGGTATAATGCTAAAACCAGAGAACCAGGAATTGAAATTGACTTGAAATAAAAATGAAACTGCCTAATCTACTTTCATCATCCAAGTGGAGTAAAGGGGGGGAGGGGAATTAAACCAACAGAACAAGTGGCCAAAAATTAATTTGCTTTTTAATTTTTTTTTCAAGTTTTAAGCAATTTTTTTGAAAAGTTAGTTTCATCAATCCAAGTTGTGTTTAGTAACATACGTAAAGGCATTTATACATTAAAAATAAATATTTTTATCATGAGTGTGTCATCTTGGGGACTACCCATGTCTTGTTTCAAAAGCATAGTATTTTTCAATTCACTAAATATGTCACTGCTATCATTAATTGGGACAACAATAATGAAAAGTAACAACTGAATTTATTAATTGCATTAATCATGACATATAACATGGCAGTGGATATATTTTTCACGTTAAGGTTTTTGAATGAAAGAAGGAAAGTGCAGTTAGTCAGAATTCCTTACATTCGTTAGAAGGGTGACTACCAAAACCACCAACATTCACAATGGTACATAAGCAAACACCAGAATCAGTGCCAACACATATACAGAGTACCCAAAATAAATATTTACAAGATTAAAAATATAAACATTGATTAATCTATCCCATTTAACTGTCGGGGAAAAACCCACCTATTGCTATTTGTTATATTTTAAATAAGTTCTTTAACAGTAGATGTATTTTTCAAAGTTTGTTTAAGTGGAAGTGGGTGTCTTAACAGTCTATAAAAATACCACCTAGAAAGCTTCTAAGCTTTTACTGTCTCTGCTCAGACAAAGTTAGTGAATTTGAGTTTACCAGATACTCAGAAAACTGATCAATTACATGAAATGTGGAGTTCTGGTTTTTCTTGCTCATCATCTTGAACAGGCCATATGTTATTTCACTGCAGATGGCTCAACACAAATACTAATGGGAAAACCTGCAGTTAAAAATGAAGTCAGGTATAACATCTCTCGTTTAAAAAAAAACACAGCATTTTATAACAGTTAAATCTATCCTATTCAGCACGTAAGAAACAACTTTTCAGTGTCAGATGCAGTGCTGAATACTCTCACCCACTTTTTCCCGAGTCCCACTACTGATATATAAATCAAGACTGGATGTGATGAAAGATTAACACCATCCCATATTATTACAATGTTATTAGATTTATTTTTCTTCCCACCAATTTGTTGATTTCCTTTTTAATGTATAATCAAAAATATTTTTCTAGCATTATAGCTGTACTTTCTCGGGGGGGGGGAGGGGAAGGCTTTTTTGTCATCAGCAGTATAACTTGTATTCCATAGTTTAAGAAAGCTGGAAGCTTCGAGACTAGCAGAGCTTTTGAGTAAGATCCTGCTGATAGATACAACAGCGCAGATCTAGAGTGCCAGATTCTGATACCTTTACTCATACTGAGTAGCACCATAACTCCACAAACTGTTTCATTGACTCCAGTGAGACTACTTGTGGAATGAGGTGTTATTTAGTGGGAGCAAGGGTACTGTAGTCTGGCCCAGATCACTGGAGTTACTCTGATTTTACACTGGTTTAACTGAGAGTCTAATTTCACTATTCCTCTTGAAAAGGAGAGTGAAACTGTTTACACTGCAATGCCAGAACAATGTCATATACCTGAGTTTGTCAGCTGCATTATAATTTTGATTTGATGTATCTATGACCTTTTACATGTATGTACATAGCAACTTCACTTCTGCAACTCTTGGGCCATATTGTTCCATCCACTTTTAAGCAGAAGACCACACTGAAGTCACTGATATAGCCCCATTGTTTTAATACAATTTTTTAAAATGAGGGTTGAAATGCAGGAGAAAGTCTTTGAGCAGTGCTGGATCTGTGGAAGTAGACGTGCTAAAGCTACATGTTAAATGAAAGTGTCACATCCTGCTCACCTTACTGACCCAAATAGTTCCATTCCCTTTACAAGACAGCTAAAAATATACTACTGTTAACACTGACTTCAGTAGATCTATTATACTTCCATGAACAAGGAGAGCAGGATTTGGCTCATAGTTTGGGTGAATATATTGTCACTAATTGTAGTGCCAGTACAATGAGCCAACTCATCCTCCTCAATCCACACACGGAGGGAAACTTCCACGTGAGGCGCTCTTTTCTTTCACAAGGAAGGGAAGTTCAGCCACAACTGCTGCATCATGTCCCCCAGCTCCAGACCACCTGGAAAGTGGTGGAATAGACTGAGGGAGGAGTGGGCAGGACAAGGGCATAGGAGATGCACATCATCCAGCCTCCTCTCCCACAGAAATTAAACAGAAAAGAAAATGTGTGAGTCCCAAGAGTAACCAAGGGAAGAAAAGCTAAGATACTGGGGAGGGAAGGGGGCCCTCCATGGGGCCAGAGCTGGTTCACAGAGCATCTGGGCAGATGTTCGTGGCCTCTCATGGATCCCCCAAGATCTGCCCATTTTGAGAGTGAGCCCCACAACCTCTTCCACAAGGGACATGCCTCTCCCTTGTGATCAGATCATTTGGGGGTGGGGAGGAGAAGGCATCCTCCACAAGTAAATCCTCACTATGATTTAGGGTGACCAGATGTCCTGATTTTATAGGGACAGTCCTGATTTTTGGATCTTTTTCTTATATAGTCTCCTATTACCCCCCACCTCTAGTCCCGATTTTTCACACTTGCTGTCTGGTCACCCTACTGTGATTTCCTCCCTCCTGCACGGTGTCCCGTGGGCAGGGATTATCTGGGCCTTTGCATTTACTGCCATTAGCGGAGAAATGGTATCAGACTTGTAGCTCCTTCATTCTAAGGTCAGATTTAATTCAAAGCAGATACAACCAATTTTCTTTTATGGGCACATTATATTCTGCATAGAAAAACCAGTTGAAATGGTTTGATGCTGAAATGGTGATCATTTTAACATAGCATAGCCTGAAGTAATAAAAATCTGTGTGGGTCCTTACAAACCAAAACCAACATCTTGTTTTTGCTAAAAACAGATTTTACTGAAACTGCAATTAGAGTTAAAAGGAAAAACATACTGGTTAACAGATTACAAAACACGGGCAGTGACGCAACAGAGCGCACACAGGATTTACTGCACTTGAATGGATCTGGTCCCACATCTGCCATCACAAGTTAAATTCAGGATGGCAATGATTGCATTAGCTGAAATTTGGACATGCTGAGCATTGGGGTCAAGCCCTGGAGTGGCTGTTTGTCAAGATGGAAAAACAATGAAAAGATGTGTTTTGCATTTAGATGAGAGGAAATATTAACACACCAATATAGACGATTGCATGGTTAGCTGTATGATCTTAAAATGTTCACCTTTAAACAGAAAGGAAGTGCACATTTAGGGAGCACTTACTAACTGTTGTACTATTCTGCATGGGCAAATGGGTTATGTCAGCGGAATGAACAATTATAAGAAAAATTGCAGCAACTGTCATGTATAATCTGTGCCAAGACTTAGTTCTGCAGCATCCTTCAGCTGGTATCACTTTGTTTTTCCAAGAATTGAGAAGAAGCAGTAGCATTTCATATCAATGGCCATGAAAATAAATTCCCAGGCCACCTTGCTTAAAATCCTATACTGTTTGCTGTTAGATAACCATTTGTCTTATAAGTGGTTATTGTTGCAGTGAACTGTCTCCTTCATACCATTAACACAATGGAAAGCCTTTTCAAAAAGCAGTCTATTACAGCAGGCAAAAAAGCTTCAGAGTGAAGCCAGATAGCAAAATCAATGGCTCCCGTTGAGGAGCAAGCTCTGGCAGTACCATAAATTTTAGAACCAACTAGAGTTTTGCTTTGCTAAGCAAAAGCTTGGTAATTTGGCTCATCTATACTTTAAGCACTTTCCTGAAAATGCCATCTCATTCAGACATTTTTTGAAGACTTTGGCGCAATATTATTTTAGCCTAGATAAATAATTTAGTGAGATTCATTAAAAAATAATCAGGGAATGCATTTCCATAGGATATGTTTACATACAGAATTCTTCAAATTCGGTCCTCAATAATCCTAAATGGTGGCATGGATGTTCTAGGGGATGAAGAAGATGATGATGATATATGGAGTAACAGTGAACATGGATTCACCTTATTAGTAGGTGTGTAGTCTTCTCTTAAATTTGTTGCATGTGTTCAAATCCTATTACTGTCAATGTCTCAGTTGCAGACCACGTCTATAGCACAGCAAACTTTACTTCTATTGTGACAAAATGAGTCCACAAAAGACAGCATATCATGCTACTAAAAGAAGATCCTCTGATATTTAGGAAAGAAACACATACCACTGAAGATACCATAGGTAACTATAAAATGTTATGCAATATATAGAAATATCCTAGGGACATATAAAATTTACCAGTAGTGACCTGAAAGTGCAAAGAGTATATAAATGCTAAGATGTGGTGTATTAACCTCTTTATGTGTTATGTACAGGGTCATACTTATACAGCATCATCCCAAGCACAATTCTAAACAAAGTGTTCTTTAAGGAATAAAAAACATGACAATGTAGAAGAATGGCATCTTTGGGACCTGGAAGATCATTTCTACCTTGATATTTAACAAGGCCATGAAAACATTTGCTTAAACACAATAATGTCATAAATTAGAATGCAAATCACTACAGAATGCCTCCAAGACTATTACCTCTTTATGTTTCAACCCATTAAATCCAGCAAGTCATCAATTTTTCAATCATTAAGCATATCAGTGTCCCTTACAAGGAATTAAATGTACATTTAAAGAAAGCCTTTTAAACTGCCTTTTAGTGCTTTGTTTTAAGCCTTGTGTGAAGTTATAACATACAAATATATTTCTATTATAATAAAATAAGTCCTGGTAACTACTACATTTCAGATTATTAATTTTTGAAATAAAAAACATAATTGGTTTTGAATGTTGTGAATAAAAATTCAGAGCTAATTTAAGTGTTAACTTGTGTATAAGTTTCTTTACTCCCACACAATCGCTGCTCTCAATCGTGAATCAATGCCACTGTGTTGTTATGGTACAATAATACTGATAACCTACTACACGTTACTTTCCCACTCTCCTTTTAAGGATATGATTGTCCTTTGTACATCGCAAGCAGTCACATGAATCATTAACAGGTTTGCAAAACCTACTTACATTAGGTATAGGGCATAAAGCTTGAGAAAGTGATTAGTACCTAGTCTCTGTAGGAAAAAAGAGGCTAGGCAGGTACCCCTCCCACCCTGAGCACTCTTCCCACGTGAAAGCTTCAGACCTCCTTGCCAGAGAGTAGCTGTTTAGATTGTATTTGCCAGCCAGCACGCAGCAAGAGGAGTAAAAAAAGGATGGAAATGAAAAGAGAGAAAATGAAGGAAAGGCAAAATATTTTAATGGTGGTTGTTGTTACTTATAAGTGTGAGGGGACTAATCTAAAATTATTCTACTGTTTCTTGCTATATACAGGCCACAATGCAAACAAAATGCATATGAAGAAAAATTGCCACAAACAAGTACTGTATAGGTGGTAGATCATTTCTCCTAGTGTTTTAAATGATGTACAGCTGCTACTATCTACTCTTCTCACTTTAAAGTATGTCACAAGCTCACAACATCCTCTCTCCATCTCAACTTTCAGGTCCCTATACAATCCTTCTGTACAATTTGTCCTTAAAACAAAATGGGCAAACATGAATTTTCTGTATAATCATCATGCAAAGAACAACATGATCCTTACAGTCAGATGGGGGCGGGGGGAACACAATGACTGTTAGTTTTATGGCTAGGATTAAAATTCCATGTTCTGTACATTCATCCTTTTGAGAACTTTAGCTTCTAAAAATACAAGCAGAGTCAGGTCAAATGCAAATCCCTTTCTCAGGCAAAGAAAATAATCGCCAACAAGTTTTGAGATAGATTTACTGTATGTCCCCTCAGTCTGTGCATAGGAATGTACATGCCTGGTAGTGTTTGCATGAGAGTGTGTATGTACGAGTGTGCATGTTCATTTGTGTGCCTGTACAGTATATGTATGATTATCCATGCATATGTACAACTTGTGTGTGTGAGTGGATGTGGCTACAGCCATACAGATATATATTATGAAGAAATTACATAAAAAATAAACTTCTTTGAAATATATTGAGGTTGTGACACAAACCAATAAAGCCAGGAAATTGAATGGAAAGGATAACTTTTCCTCCTGGCCACCCACCATTGAGGTTACGCAAATTAGTATTAAGTAAAGTGACCATTTCAAAGCTAGATCTCAATTTTACCCTTATTAGCTAAATGGGCAACACCCAGTGATACCAATGGGAGCTGCATGTAAATGGAGGAACAACTGGGCTCTTAAAACTGTATTTCCTAGCTTTTCACAGTTCAAGTTACAACCTTAATATTCTTTAAATTTATATTTTGTATATCTAATTTTCTTTTTTATTAAAAGGAGAAGATAAAGCAAACTGTCACGTAAGATTCACTTACATAAATTTAGGATTCTCTTTGTAATATTTTTATAATTTTTTTTAAAAATGTGTATTTCCAGATTCATTGAAACATCACCTTCATATCACTTGCAGTCTGTTGACTAAATACAGATTTTAAAATATTTTGCAAATGCATAGTATTTACCCATTAGACTTTAATGACCTTTGGAGCTGTTTCAGAATATCATGAAAATATGTCTTTAGGCACATCATAAAATCCCTATGAAATTTCTTTGAAATGTTGTCAATGCCCATGTACAGTAGCCACTTTTCAAAAAACATCTCAGCCATTAACAATTTTTTCATAGCACCCAGGTTGTCTGGCTATTTCCTGGATCACTAACCTACCATGTCTCTTTTCTTTCTTAAAGTAAAATCACTTGGAAGTTATTAAGACTGAAACTGAAAGTCCAAAACTTTCTTTAAACAGCCAAAACTCATTTTATATATTTTAAAAAATAATAATTTAAAAATGTGTCTCTATCCTAGGTTTCTTCTCAGCCAGGTTTGAGCACAGTGTAAGTTGTATAAACCCCTGAAAATAGAGGTTTGCAATGGCAATGCTGTCAGAACCTTGGCTCTGGCACGATGAATGTGTCACTCTAATAAAATTAGCATAATAAACTTGTTATTCTGGGGAAGCAAGAGCCCATATAAAACAGAGTTTTGCTCTAGTTTAAGGTACGGTACTTAAAAGAAGTTCCATAATTTTAGAATTGTAAAATTATCTAGCTATAAAAACTAACTTTTGCTTAAACTCTAGATAATACAGACAGACATTTTTATATAAAAAAATTGTAGCATTGAGTAAAACTGTTAAAATATGCCTCTATCTACACATGAAGAGTAATTTATTGTATAAATGTGAAAGTTGTGTATATATTGGCTTTTAGTAAAATGATTCCCTGAACCTGATTTTTATGCATCAGACAAATATTGAAGTAAACATCTGAACTTTGCCAGATGTCTCTGTTATCCATTTATATTGTAACAGATCCAAAACAAAACAGACAAACAAACAAAAATATCTGTTCTAGTTATAGAAATCCACCTAACTCATTAATTAGCTACTGGACACAAATAAGTTGAGTTTGCTGCTGACCAGCACTGCTGTATGTACATCAGGTAAATAATTACCTGTTGGGTTGTTTGTTTTTTCTTGGCATTTTTCCACATAATTGTAGAGCAGACATCATTTTACAATTTAAGCAAAAACAAAAAACCAGTAAAAGCTAACTGTATTGGAGAATTCCTGTTGTTCATCTCTTTCTGTATTTCTGTCCCCCTGAAGAACTCATGGCACTAATTTGCATTAGGGGAGATGCTCATTTTACGTTCATAATCAAAGTCCAGCTTCCACAAAGGCATGTAAAAGTGACCTCCTAAGTGTTTAGTGCTTCAGAAAAAAGATACAAATTTTTCAAAGTGCTTGAAAAGAATTTGACTATTTTTGTATTTTTATATACTGTATATCAAGAAGAGATTCAGAAGTGCTGGCCCCCAGAATACACTTATGGGGCCCTTTTAGGTGCCTTTCTTTAGGTGCTGCAAACATTTTTATTAGTGTTTTCCTATAAAGACTTTCCCACCTCTAACTCACTGTCCATCTTTGTCTCCAGATCTTGTTCAACTACTTTTTGGCATTGTCCTGGAATGTGGTGGCTTTAATCATCGTTCCCGCTAAACCCCTATTACTGACCCGGCGTACAAGTACTTTAGAAACAGGGATTTTTGTTCTGGGAATCTCACTTTTGGTTGGGTGATGGTGTGCAATGTGATGGCTGTTACTGGCATCTGTTCCGTGGCTGGTGGGAAGCGATGTAAGATGTTTAATGCTGATAGGTATCTTGGAGTCCTTGACTGAACCTGCAGGTGTTTTAAGTGAGCATGTGGTTGTTACTGGAGACACAGGTTTGGATCGTGATACACAGGTGACTTCTTCATCAGAAGGCACCCCTGTGATGTTTTCATCTGTATCAGCATAAAGATCATAGAGGGCATCACCACTGTAGCTGTCCCTGGGGATGCTCTCTTTCTGGACACTATTGCTGCTATCTTCCTCAGGACCAGGAGTAGTGGAATCCCAGTAGCCCTCATCACTGTTTGGGATGCCCTCTGGCTGCTCATATTCCCTGTTCTTCTGATCCTCTTTGTGGTTGAGATGAATCGGAATCTGGTTGAGACCAATGCGTTTCACCATTGAACCATCCTGTGCCCCCTCAACACACTTGGTCTCTTTTTTAATCTCAGGTGGTTTTGTCCCTCCTCCTTCTCCTCCCTGGGTCTCTTGGACTTGCTCCTCTGTTTGTGATAACATATCCCAGAACTCCTGAAGGTAGGTGTCATCCACTTGGTCTGGGCTTGCCATCTCCTCTCCTCCTCCCTGGTAGGCCACCATGTTTGGGTTCTTTTTAGAAGTGCCTGGCTTGCTGGCCCCTGGGGTGCTCTTCTCACAGCCGCCACTGCTGCTGCCCACTTCATCCTCCTGGTCTGCAATAATATCTCCACAGCCTGTAAGAGAGTCAAAGCTTTTCAGTGAAGTCACGTCAGCAAACATCAAACAAATACGATCTATCGATTGCTCTGAGGGTGGATCAATAGAGGAAGGGTCAGGGGCTGCTGCCATCTCTTGACCACTAAGACATTCAGGTTCAACAAGGGGAATAGTCTTTATTGGAATGTCACCTGTTATAGCCGTATCCTTCGCAGTCCCAACCTCTTCCACACACGGATCTGGCAGCTCAGGGCGGTTCTCCTCATGTTGGTTTCCAGCGGCAGCAGGATCCTCTCCTTGTATGCTTTTGTTGTTCTGCATTTCCCCAGCATCTCTAACTTCAGGCTCCTCTGCCGTGGCGTGCACATCTCCACTGTGTTTATCACTAGACAATTCAATGTTAATTTCTTCTGTGGCATATTGAGGCTCAGACAAAGGTTTTGGTGCCTCTTCTTTGATGCATTCCAAGCTGGCAGTCAGAGAACCTGACATAATAAGGCTGGATTGAATTTCTGATGTTTCCCCCCTTTCCTCCTTGCCATTTTTATCCTTTTTATGCCATCGCATACTGCTGAAGATCCCTTTCAATCCTTTCTTTTGTCTGCTGCCCGCCCTCTGATCTGCATTCTCTCCCTTGCCATTTTCTGATTTCCCATTCTTCTTCAACAGAGAGAAGAAACTGTGTGACTTAGCCACGGAGCTGTTTGATGAAACATTGAGGCCGGCTACAGTCCTGGTGTTTATATCCCTGTTCAGCTGATCAACACCACCGCCACCTCCGAGGCTCGATTCTTCCTTCTTGCTGCTTTCCAGCACAACATCAGCTAATCCATCGTGAGTCTTGCTCCTCACCATCCCAGCTTTACTCGAGCCTTTCCCATCCCCGCCTTTGTTTTTCACCCCAAATATGCTGGGCATGGTGCCCCCAGATTTCCTCCTCTTAAATAATTTGAAAGCAGTTTTATTAATCTTCCCGGATGGTGGCTCGACTGCCGGAGTCTCGGCACAATCGCAATGCAAGTCCATGTCTGCTGCCTGCCGTGTCCCTGATCCTGCCTCCTTCCCCTCCTGCAGACCCCCACAGATGCCTGATACTGATTTCCCTCACTGACAGCCTCTCTGCCACTGCTGCCTCCTGCTCATCTCCATGGCAACCCAGAGAGGGATAAGCAGCTTTCCTCAGTCATGGGCCTGCGCCAGGCCACTGTCATCCATTCTAAATCAACCTGAGCTGCAACAGCAACACCAATAGAGTTTGCTCCTCACCCCTCCCTAAAAGGGCTTATATAACTTAACCCATTTCGTGCTGCTGCTCTTCACTATCATGTGTGCAGTGCAAGGTTTATTTTGGATGAAAACAGTGTGTGCTATTTACACATTCCGCAATGGCATTTTGGATGCTGAAATTCAGGCTCAGCTCTCACAGTGCAGCACTGCACTGCCCCAAGACTGATAATAATAATCAATACTAATAATGCACATAGCACATTTCATCCCACTATACACACACAGCATCATTTTATACCACTGCACATCTTGCACAGTAGAAATGCTCCCGTTTTCTGACTTTCTTTGTCATTCTAAAGCCCATTTCAAAATCTCTCTCTCTTCCACTTTGTAATGCTCCTATTTCCTCTCTTCCACACAATATTTTGTTCTCACAGACACACAGATGCCACAGTGAAGGCTCAGATACCATGATTATGACAAGCATGGTATTAGATGCCTAGACAGACAGGCCCATCCATCCACTGTTGACTTGTTTATTTTTGCGGTCAATTATTGCTATGTTTTGCACTGTCTCTGTCATCTTTGCTGAGCACCTTGGAGCAAAGATGTTATGTAAGCAAATAAAATGCAACACAAGAACATACAGCACCACATTTAAGGTGGCATGGGGGCAACCAATTGATGTAACCATCTGTACAGCAAAGCAGGGCTTGTGGAAAATTTGGACCCAGGTCTTAATAATTCAGGCTGACTTTAGCACATGATGGCTTTGTTTAACAGTATGAATGTAAAAGAGGCATGCAATATGCTTACCCCTAGAGACCACTGCAATGAAATAAGAATGGGAGTTCAAACCTATTCTCCTAGGGCCAGATCCTGGTGTAAACCCTCACATCTCTGTTGATTTAAATTGAGCTCAAATAGTTTACACCATCTGGTCCCTGGTATTTAGAAGACTTTATTCTGGACTTCTTAAATGAGCAAACCTAAACTGTTTTAAATTGCCTTAAATTTATATTTCATACAGAATTATTAAAGAAGAAGAACATGACCATACTTAGGGCTAAATTCTGGTCCCAGTGAAGTCAATAAGAATTTTATTACTGACTTCACTAGGACCAAGATTTGACTCTGTTACAGCATCTTTCATTCTTTCCATTCAGCTATTAAGTTCTTTCTTCTGACTATTTACCCAACGAATTTAACTCTTTTTTTTCTGTTCATGAATTATCCATGAACAAGTTCCAATTTGCATTCATTATTCCTAATAGTTCAATAAACAGGTTACCTTAACATATTTCAACATATACATTTTCTCTCTTCCTTTATTAAGAGAAAAAGGTTAAAACAAAATAAACAAAGTCCATGACTGTGACTGGAAGGAAAAGAGAGTGAAATACATCTTACTGTGTATACTTTATAAACATTCCTGGTACAAGCTATGGAGTCAGAGGGCATATAAGAAACTAGAGAGATAGATATGGGTGGCTCACCAACGGTTCCCTTTGACTGCATCTTCAACTATTCATTAATCGTGGTATGTGACTGGTCACTTGGTATTGTTTCTGCTCTCTAAGTGGATGACTGAAACTTTATAAACAAGGAGGAGAGGAAGATATCAGATGTTTACATACAACTACAGATATTCACACATGGAACTGTCATTTCTTGAAAGTTTGAGCAAACAAACAAAAATTCACGTTTAAAAAAAGTTAACAAAACAGCTCACAAATATGGTTGGATGGGATGGATGAATTTGAACAAATGTTCACAAATTCAACTCAGTATTTTGTAACATTCCCCCAACTCTACTAACAAGAAGTAAGAACTCAACTGAACAAGGGTTGCACAGATGTAAATGGTAGCAGGTTTTATTACTTCACAGCTCCATGAAGCAGGTAAGTTATTGTCCCCTCTTTTTTTTTTATTATTCATGTATCTGTACTGTGTGCTGCCATTGGCGAGGGGTCCAGCAGAGCATTATGAAAGGGTGGCCAGCTAGGCAAATGGTTCCTGCCTCTGCTGATGCAGTAGGGTTCCAGGATCTCTAAAATATGTGGCGTTGAGGGCCAAGACCCTTTGCCAACTCTATCACTCCTATTCTCCTCCCACTGATGAGGGGCCCCTCAGGATACTACCACAAGAATCTCTTGGAGGTTCCTGCCCCTTTAGTCCCCATCTCATAGATGATTTCTCTGGGAGCAGGTAATATGGCCCTGTATTTGCAAACTGTAGAAAAGATATGGACTCACTTATATGAGGAATGCAAATTGAGTTCCAAGAATATCCAGATATGTTTCTGAAAGTGGGCAAATAAGAAGATATGGTGAAAGAGCAGGAGAATGGAATTGGGATAAACTGAAAGAGGGCAGAGGCTTTTTGACGCCAGTGGTCTTTTCAGTTGCTCCATATTTTTACATCCTAAGAAGCCTACACAAAGCCTACGTAAGAACTAAGTATTAATATTATTCCCACTTAAAACCCACCTTAGGGGTCTCTTTATGACTTCCTCACTCATAGGCTTAAAATGAAAGTTTGTCCCTGACTGTGAGACCCATGTAGCTCTCTTCTGGCATGAGAGAGAAAAAGCTCTGATAGACATCTTTTACAGAGAGAACAAATCAGGAGTTAGGTTTAAAAATTATTAGTAAGAAATCCCTAATCACCTTGGAATTTGATAGCTATCAAAGTGCTGCAAAGAATAGCCACTCAGTTCAACCACAAGGATAAAACTCAGATCCAGGGCCTCCAAATACATAGGCCCCAACTGGGTTAGCCAAAGGAGAATTTTTAAGAGCCATTAACAGCAGCAGATCAAGTATAGTCAAGCTTATTATAATAAAATAATAATAAGACAAACAGAATTTGGCCCTCAGTATTTACCCAGTCATTACTCTAGGCAAACTTTCACTGGCTCCACTGGGAATTTGCATTACTTAGGATTTATTCAATTAATATTGAATAAGAAGCTCAGGATTTAGCCTATAGAAATTAGTGATGGAAATGACTGCTAGTAAGTCATCTATTCCATTCTTTTGGCAGAGACTTCTAGGTTCTGTGAGCTTTTCTTTCTAGGTCTGGCCTGAGCTCTATATTAGAGCAGAGAATACAGCACAATATGACAGAAGTGTCTGTAAATCCTACTGGGTGAGCAGGAATTTTTCATTTCATACATCGTTTATAAATAGCTGTAGTGAATCCACAAAGTCAGCAGCATACCTCTCAACTTTCCCTCATTACCAAGAACGTGCGTAGTTTCAAACCAAAATGTACCCCCTTTCTGCTCAAGTTGGGTGTTGTCTTGCTTTTTCTGTGGTAAATTATTTACAGTCCTGATTCTGTTCTCATTTACATCAGCGTAAATCTGGGACAAATCCACTGAGTTCAGTGGAGTGCCCCCCACAAAAAAAACCCAGCAATAACTGATGCCAGAAGCAGACCCTGTATTTCCAGAACAAAACAGTGAATCTGAGGTTGCAGAACATGTTGTATATGTCAGAGAGGTGAATCCCACATCATATGAATATTTTCCTACATTATGATTTTTCCTGTGCCTGGAAAGGACTTTGGCCAGCATTGTGCCCTGCATTTGGATCCTGGTAGGTTGAGTGGTATGGTCTGCAGACTTTTTAAAAGTTATAAAGCATAAGCATGAAATAATCAGGGATTTAAGATCCAATACAATGAAGTCCAGGGCAATAATAACAGGTTCACAAAGGAAAACATGTTCATTATTTGAAAAGCTGGATCAAATCCTGTGTACTCCCCCTACATGCAGTCAGACGTGCTACTGGACAGATGAAAGACTTCAAAACACTAGGGGATTTGAGAGGCAAGAGGAGAGCATTGGCTGGATCAGAAGGAAAAGGCCAGACCAAGAGATGCCCAGGATTTTGCCAGGATCTCAAGATATGCTCAGGGAGTCACTGACATGGCAGCTGAGACCATGGCCAAGTCAGGAAGAGAAATCAGGGGATGAAGGGCCCTCTGTACCATGTATGCAGTGCTAAACTTCATGACTCTATGACTGGAATATGTACCAATGGGGCTGATTTTGCAGGTGAGGGGAATGATGGAAGAGTTTTCTGGGTTCTAATATATGCCACCACTAGTGCACATACAGCCTCACAGACAGATGGGAGCGGCCCTCTCCCGTTGGGCTCCACCAGTTCCCCTCTTCTCTACATCTGCAGACGCAATTGATACCCTCCCTGGACCACCTGGTTTGTTCCACCACCCCCATAATTCCACAGATTTGGCATCCCCCTCTGCAACCTAAGCTCCAAAATCAGCTGCCCTGCTCAGTCTGTGCAGCAGTTGGTTGAACCATGCCATGTGACCAGACTCAAAACGGTGGACAAGCAGGGGAAAATGTTTTTAAAGGCAGCCAAAAATATATCAAATAAGAAATGACATATTGGGCATTACAGCCACTGATGTACATTACACGGTCAGTCTATTCATTGCACCATCATTAGCAACATGTTTTCATCTACCTCCAATCACCATTTCATTCTAGCTTTTATTTAATACATGAAAATCTGTCACTGGCATACTTTTATAGCAATGTAATGTATAAATAACTCAGGCTATGGAAGTTAGGGAATAATAAAAACATGTCCTTCCAGTCTGCTGAGAGACAACAAATTATTATTATTTATTTGTTTATTTGATCTGTGTTCTACTGTGGTAGATACTGTACAAACATATAGTAATGAGAAGTCCCTTCCCCAGAAAGCTTATAATCTAAATTAACAAGACAGACAAAGTGGGAGGGGACATAAAAAGAGGTGAAATGACTTGCCCAAGGTCACAGGGCAGGTGAGTGAGTGATCTGGGACTAGAACGCAGATCTATTGCATGTAAACCCACAAGTGAAGATATCAATTAATCCAGGGTAGCCAGCTACAGAGCAATCTCCTCCTTGGTGAGTGGTGCTCTCTTCATGAGGCTCTGTTTGGCATGCAGCTAGCTCACCAGGTAAAGAAAAGTCTCCCTCCTACTTCTGAACTTATGGATGCACTGCTTCTCATCCCAGGTCTCAAGAATGATTCGTTCCCACCAGTCTTTGGATGGTTAGAAACCAAAAGCAGCACTCCACCTGCTGAACATCATATTAAAGCACTGAGCTAGCTCCTCCAGTGGCGAGGTATGTGCCATCATTGCAGCAATAATTCCATTAAATACTCATCTCAGTATTTGGTTCTCTGCTCTGTCCAGCACAAGCCTATGCAAGAGCCGAGCATTCATCTTGGACTCTTTTTTTAGAAAAGAACTTGGAAATTATGCCAGCTCCCAGCAACTTATGGGAGGTTGGCCTCTTCTCAGAGAATTCCCCAGTGCACCTAGAAGAATTTTATAAATCTCCCAGGAACTACTGCTTTAGAGACATATATCAGAAACTGTGGAAATGATAATAAGGGGGCAGAGCAACAGCAGCAGCATTGTACAGTACAAATGTGATGAGACACAAAATTGCACCCAAACCAGCACTGCAAGACTGGTGTCACTAAACCACTGGTACACTGGTGCTGACCAAAATGTTAGATTACCAATGGTTCAGTTATCTGAACTGACATAGCACTGAATGCAGTATATTAGACCAAAAACCCATTCTAAAAACTTTACTGAGTAAGCTTTGTAGCATCACTGAAACCCAGACCCTGCAAGCCCTTGCTCATATAAATAGTCTCTTTCAAACCATTGGGTTTACTCATGAAGCCCCTCATCTGAGGTATGGCTTAAACCTCCTCCTTGGTCTCTCCCAGGTGCTTGCTATCACCAATATTTGGAGAGGCTTCTCCCCTATCCTCATATGGGTCAGGTCCTGGGTTCTTTTTTGGCACCTGGTGCCTCCACTCAAACTAATGCCTCACCGCGTTATATACGCAGGGGTGCTTTCCCTTGAGACATCAATGACAATTCTACTAGCTAGCAAAGAGAGTAAACAGGGGACAATAAAGTAAATAAAACATTACACAGGGGACAATAAGGTAAATAAAACAAATGCCAGCAAAGGAATTACACCAAAAATAATAGTGTAACAGAGAAGGTGACTTAACTGAAAACAAGAAAATAGGATCTGGGGAAGGAAGGGGTTCAAGTTAACTAATAATTAATAAACACTTATAAAGAAGCCAATTCCCCATCTCCTAACACTCACAAACTCCTCCTCCCTGACACCTCCCCAAGGCAAATGGCATGGCCAAGATAGTGTGACCTGAGACGGAGTGTTGCAGCAGTGTAGTGTTGGCTGTCTTCAACAAAAGCCACATTACTTTATCTTCATCCCTGGGCAGGGAAAGGTCCTTTCCCAACTTCAACTGGGCTCACTGGTTCTAGTCTGGAAGCCTTCTGGGGTCTCAGCTGGGTCTCTTTATCCAGAGCCAGGTCAAATTTCTCTCTGCTCTATGTGGGTCATTGCAGTACTGGAGCTGCCTGATCCATGCAGCTAGATCTCACAGTGGTGCAAGAACTCCCTGGGCAGGGGGTGGGGTTCGGCAGACTCCATGAGCTGAGCAGTCTCTCTCTCAGCTTCCAAATTGAAACCTGAAACTAATCTCTCTGTGTAGAGTCAGGTTGTCCCCTTGCTGGGAGCCCTGCAACCCTGGCTTGTCACAGGTCCAGTGGACTGCTCCTCCAGCTCACCCTATCCAGAAGCCTCCTGATTGGCCCTAGTAGGGATTTCTAGTCCTTTCTGTTCTCACTCCTAGCGCCAGGCATGCTGGGAAATGAGGTCAAAGGGTTCTGGTGGCCTCTGACTTGCAGTCCTTTTAATAAGGCCCCCTAGAGGCTGTCTGGAGCTCCAGAAGCTGGAAACTCCAAGGGGGGGTTACTCTCACATGAATAAGAGATGCAGGATCAGGTCATAAACAGACCATGAGTTTCTTGCACCAGGGCAATTCCTATGTTCCAGTGCCTCTGCTCCCTACCCGAAGGGGCACTACAGAACAAGGCCCAATTCCCTAGTCAGTCTCTAACTCCCTTTCTAGTCTCTACATAATTTTCTTCCAAATGTAAAACCAACGAAAAATTATAAACATGGAGATACAAAGGATCACCAATGGTGACTAAAACTTGTGCAACTAAAGAACTACTAGTGTTTGTCGTACCAGATAAAACCACTCACCCACCAAGTCCGTGATCTTGCCTTCAGCAATGGCCAATATCTGTTGCCTGAATAGAAAGCCTGACAACTTGATATATCCATAGCAGCACTACAGCTGCTTGAAAATTTTCCAGTGGAACGGTTTTCCTTTGGAAAATGCTGATTTGACAAAATCAAAACATTCCTTTGGAACGTAATGATTCCATTGAAACTTCTGGTGGAAACTAGGTGTGGTTTCCTGCCAGCTCACCCACTGCCTGCCTGCCTCGTCAGTTCCTCAGTAGTCCACCTGATGGGCTGATGGGGACAGGAGCATGGGGAGTCCTGACTCCCAAGCACCCCTCCTGGCAGACTGTCATTGCGCTGGGACTGGAAATTAAAAACAAAAATCCAGCTCTAATGAGAATCTGATGCCACCTCCTTACTACCACTCACCCCATAAAAAAAACATTTCTTAAATGTCTTTAAAGTATACATAGAGTATGTCCCATTAAATATTTATTTGTGTGGACAGAAAACAAGGGTAATTCTGGATATTTTTTTCTCCCAACAGTAATTTGGATCATTACTTGTCTGAAAGCTAAATACAAATTAAAAAGATGTGCAGTTCGTGTAGTTACCAAAGGGAGATATTTACTTCTAATTAATAATATGCTGATACACTGGTCCACTGCATTTAAAAACCTTCTAGATTAATCCTGCTATAGCACTGTTTATGTTGTGGTTAGCCCCCCTAAGAACTACTGAAGTTCAATCCTAGATTTACTTCCACAGTGATTACTGGAAATGTGTGGGATTTAATTTCTTCCATCTACTGGATGGAAAAGAGAAATTGCCAAAAAGAACTGTAAATACCATTTTTTAAATGAATATCCAATAATTAATCTGGTTCTTTGTATGTTCACAGATCCCAAGAGGTAAAGAAGCCCCTTTGCCTCTAACTGTGCTAGACAGACTTTCTATTTCAAAAATTAATGAAAAGAAAACCCAGGATATGAAATCCCTGCAGACAGGAGAACAATAATATCGCCAGAAGGATGGGTCTTACCCACAGCTTCTGATTAGAAATCCCAACTAATAAGGTAAATAGGATGCTGGGACCCTGGGGAATATAAGGACTGAATGTCTTTATCAAACAGATCAGAATGCTTTTTGAGGGATAGGGCATTTTTACTAGTACAAGTTAAATATTCACATTTGTTTTACAGCTAGCTAGGGGCTGAGTTTCCTCTCACATCAGTTTTACACAGTGCATCTCCATTAACTTCAGTGGAATTATTCCTATTAACACTGGTGCAAGTGAGATCAGAATCAGAGCCCTAATTAAAAATCCAATCTTTTTAAATAGAACACCCAGACCGATCAGACCATGGTTTTTTATATTTACAAGCAGTGCTTCCCAATTCCTTTGTCAAGAATATTGCTAGAAGCAACTGCTAGGCATAGATAAATCCTCTTTTCATGATGGCTGCTAATGAACACCTGGTTAGCCAGGATTTGGGGACTTTCATCCCACTTTCACCTATCTCCTCCCCCCCATACCCATTTTTATATGCCTTTGCCACTGTAAAGGAAATAGCTTGTGGACATATACTGAACCCAGACAGCTTCCCCAGCATTGTGGTAATGGTTGTACATACGGAAGCCATCTGACTCAGTAGAGGCTAAAGCAACATGCAGATTCTTTTTAAGCTGCTTTGTAAATATGGCCCAGTGCAGCTTCCAGGTTCATTAGAGGGGCAGTAAATCCCTATCACAGGGAGGACACTCAAGCTGCAAATATAAATTAGACGCATTGATTAGAAATATATGTCTGGGGAAACAGGGGAAAAAGACTGTGCCAGTTACGATGAATTACCAATACCCTAATGATATAACTCACCATCTGGGTTTTTCTCAGGTATGTCCCAAAACTGCAACCCTGACTAACGTCAGTAGTTCTTACACACGTATTATTACTAATGCTAGTAGGATTTCATGTTTAAAGTACCACTCAGCAACCCCTATCAGAGTTGAGTGTGAGATACTGTAAAAAATTCGACCCCAATCCTGCAAATAAACCTTAGGGACGATTGATTTCAATAGAATTAATACCAAAAGTGTTTTGGTGTTTGCCAGTTTTTGACCATCATTTTTCATTTTCAATTTTTCTTTTTCTTTTTTTTACAAAAAAAAATCAAAATTTTCCACAGAAATCAAACCTTTTCCAACCATCTCTTATATACAAATTCACATTGTTCTCTCTATCTACATTTGACAGCATTTATTTTAGCTTTGATTTCAGTGGGACAGTGTCTGCTCACATGAGCAAGGGTTTGCAGGATTGGATCTGTAGTTTTGAGTTAAGCCACCAGCGTGGCTTCATACAGCCTGCCTTTAGTTTTTATCAGTCATTTAAAGCTGTCTGATTTCTTTAGAAACGCTCACATGATTTATTCATTCTAAAATGATTCCTAGATACACACCAGTGAACTCATTAGCTTGATATAATCATAGGAGACCTGGTATCTTGTAGTGAAAAGCATGACTCATTGCGCACCCAGCCATTATCATTGATCTCTGTTTAATATTGATCTCTGATGCTATGCACTTGGTAAAGAGCGCTGTGCAGTAAGTGGTATACACAAAATACCATATTTTTTCTAAGGGCTACCTTTGAGGTATATAAAATCATGAGTGGTGTGGAGAAAGTGAATAAGGAAAAGTTATTTACTTGTTCCCATAATATAAGAACTAGGGACCACAAAATGAAATTAATGGGCAGGAGGTTTAAAACAAATAAAAGGACGCTCTTCTTCACATGGCGCACAGTCAACCTGTGGAACTCCTTGAAGGCTAGGATTATAACAGCGTTTAAAAGAGAACTACATAAATTCATGGAGGTTAAGTCCATTGATGCCTATTAGCCAGGATGGATAAGGAATGGTGTCCCTAGCCTCTGTTTGTCACAGGGTGGAGATGGATGGCAGGAGAGAATCATTACCTATTAGGTTCACTCCCTCTGGGACACCTGGCATTGGTCACTGTCAGAAGACAGGATACTGGGCTGGATGGACCTTTGGTCTGACCCAGTATGGCCGTTCTTATGTTCTTATGACAAGGGCTGCTGCTCTGACAGCAGATTGCTAAATCAGTTAGAACTGAATGTGAGCCAAAGGACAGCTGCCTTGTGCCTCCCTCCGTCCCCCATAAGAAAAATGAAAGCAGTGGACTCTGATTTTTGATAATCTGGCTTAAATACTCATTGATTTCAATTCAGATTAGGAAGTGATTAGCACTAAAAGGCTGGCCAATGGGCCTGATCCTGTACTCCTCTTCCACTCCTTACTCAGTCAAAACTCCATTGGCTTCAACAAAGGCTTTGCCCAAGTAAGGAGTGATTAAGAACTCTATTTACCAGGCCCTATGTATTGGCATGTGGGATACCCAGGGTCAGGATAGACCTTGGAACAATCATTTCCTAGGTGATTTGGAGCCCGGGATGCCACGGTGGCTATGTTCGTATCCACCAAAGCCAGATCCTGCTTCCTTTGAAGTCAACTGCAAAACTCCCACTGACTCCAATGGTACTGGACTGGGCTCCAAAGGAAGGCAAACTAACACAGAAATCAGGTTTTTGCATTCTCGCTCTTGGTACCAGTGGCTTCTTGGGAAGGCCACTTCCCACAGTGAATGAGGGGCTCTCTTAACATAAATTCCTGCCTTTTGCTTAGAGTCCCCTGCAGTCAGCAAAAACAAAAACAATAAACTCTGAAGTCCAAGTGCTCTACTGATCCAAAAGATGTAAGGATGTCACCTCTGTCCTGTACTAAATGGGATGACCCTACATAGCTAGGCTTAGTCATGGATTCTACCCAGAATACCCTACAAAAATATGTAAATAGGCAACATTAGCAGGTGATATAAGATTGTCTAGAAGATGGTCTGCTTTTTTTCCACAGCAGGTGTCCATGAGCAACCTTTCCATTTTTACCAACCCCCACACATACATACACTCACACACAAATAAGCCCTGAAGCATTGTTTGACAGGGATCCCTCTCTCCCTTCCACGTTTTTGTCTCTTCCCCCCATCTCTGAAGAGGGATTCTCCCCCTTCAAATAAAAAAGAATTTTCCACATTTTTTAAAGGACAACTGTTTCTATAGCACACTAGAACACAGGAGTGGTGACTGAGCTGCATCCAGCACTAACACTGATCTCAAATCAATTGGTAATCCCTTTGTCAGGCTGATTGCTGTCAAAACCAGGACAGGCAAAGGCATTTATCATTCCCACTATCACAGCTGTCGTCTTTCCCTGTTAGCCCAATTAAGCATAGAGAAAAAGGAAGAACACCATATCAAAGCCAGTTTGTCTTGGGACATAAATTGTCCTCTTTAATTTGTCTGTAAATGACACTAAGAACAACAAAATAATAATATAAACTCAAATATTGTGCTGACAATACAAAGGAACCTTTTTTGGTCTCTGACTGAATGTCGTATCCAGGTCTAACAATCCATGACAGGTGCCCACATTCCATCCACAATGTTTGGCTTATACACAGTACACACACAACCCCACCTTGCCTGCAGAATGAGGGTACCACACACACACACACACCATCCCATTTTGCCTTAAGCTTTAGGCTATTCTGGCAACCTTTGTGCTCTCAGAGACAATTCATAGACTCTAAATCTGGATCTGAATGAAATCCGACTTCTTTTCCCCCCCTCAGGAGTTTTAAAGGTTTTTCTACATCCTGTCATCAAAGGTGGTTCCCCCACCCCCATCCTTTTACTTCCCTGACAGTTGGCAACAGACATTCACACTTTTTAGCTCAGAGGACAGGGGATCAGTAATTTTCTCTGCAGTCATTTGCCAAGGCCATTCTGGAAATGAGCCTAGAGCATTACTGTAAAAGAAGCATAACTGGCTCCTGGCAATGAAGACCAAAGAAGCACATCACCCTTGTGTCATGCTGTATACGAGGCAGGAGATGGAGACACCCTGCTGTGTGCTGGATTGTCATGTAAAATCTACACAGATGCAGCCATTTGCTTTAGCAAATTTATGTTTTTTAACTCTGCTTCTGAGCAATAGAATGAATTATAATGAGCTCTTATTAACACAACTAGTCTCTTTCTAACATCAGGATGAGCAGGTTAAGTACCCTAGCTCCAAGCTAAATAATAAAATTATATTTAGCACTTTTCAGCTTCACAGCAAATATTAACAAATTAATCCTCATAGCACCTCGGGGAAAGCAGATATTTATTATTGACCTTATACCCCAGAAACTGAGGCTGATAGGTTACATGTCCTCCCCAAGATCATACAGAGGAGAGTCTGTATCAGAAGCAGAATTAGTTCCGTTGGCTCAGTTCTTGGCTCCCAGGCCTATGCAACTGGGTAATGTCTCTCCTATTAATAACAATCTTCACCTCTTTATGGCACTCTTTAGGGTGGATTCTCTGGTCTGGGTGGCTTATGTTCAGTACCAGACTTGAGGGCAATACTTCCCCTCTCACAAGTCTGAGTGTAAAAAAGAAAATTTTACTAGAAGGAGGGAAGTAACAAGGCAAGAATTTGGGAAAATGCAAGCAGGATTCATAAACATAAAACCACAAGCAAAACACTCACCCTAGAGTATGTTAGGCAGTGTCTTTTGCCTCAGGGTCTTGAGTCCAACAACCAAAAGTTCCTTTAACGTGCCCCTTCCTTGTCCCTCCACCACACCCCATTCACAGTGGTTGTCCTTGGTTAGTGAAAACCCAGAGTTCATAGGTGCATCTTCCTCGCTCCACTGTCCAGGCCCTGGCCCTGGCATCAGCAGCTCTGCTGACTGCCCTGCCAACCATCACCACTGCACACCATCACCTTCTGCTTCTCTGCAATGACCCCTGGTCGATCTCTTGAGGATCTACCCAGCTCTCAGTGATTATCAGTTCTCAGTGGGAGAACCTCACTGCTGAAGCAGGCTGGGCAGAAATGCTGCCCCACAACAGATGATTTCAACTCTAGTGATCACTTAACAAAACTAAAACAGAGCCTTAATTAGGTCTATCTTTGAACAGCAGAGAAGGAAAGGTTAAACCATGCCTAGGACTCTTAGGTAGAGCCTAAGCATGAACACCTATCCCCACCCACTCTTGCCCTTCACAGGGGTCTGGCATCTGAGCACACTGCTTAGCAAGTTCCATGTAGTTGAGGGTGACCCCCTCAATCAGGACAGGCTAAGCACAGTTCTGATACCCTTTACTTGTACAATAAGGATAACAACATTTCATTACCCCAGCAGTCAATAGTGATTTGTAAACCAACACCAACAAAAATTGGTCACTTTGGCAACATATCTCTGTCTGCTGGATACCTAGGCAGAGTGGGTGTGTTCATGTAAATAGAGTCTGGTCCTGAAGCCTTTTCCCCTCCCCAACTCATCACTAGCTGTCAGGGGAGAGCTCCTTCAGATCCTGCTTATATGGAGAGTGCATGTAATTCCAGAACAATATTTGAATCTGAATAATTCAAATCAAGTTTTAATTACATTTATTGAGAATTGGTTTAAATCTGTACTCTGTCAGCTGCCCCTCGATCTTGGTGGCTTGCAGTTTACTATGACAATACTGAGCAGATTTTAAATCCAGATATAGGATGCTGTTAAATATATTACTTCTTTGGTTGGTTAATTACTGGGTACATGTGGAACCTAAATACACTGGCCCAGATTCCGCTCTCACAAAAGCCAATGTCCATTGAAGTCAATGAGCTTGATTCTTATTTACTCAAAGGCCTCTTTACACTTCTCTGGCAGTGTAAATTATGCCCATTTTGGATGCCTTTACACTGTTATAGGAATGTAATTAAGAATGAAGGAGTCAAGTTCAAGGTCTCAGTCTTTATCTTCAATATGCTCAATGACCTGTGCCTGGGATATCTAAAATATCACCAAAACCTTGTGGATGAGGATTGGTGGTCAAGAACCCCACTCCTCTGGTACAATGGAATACTCCTGGGGAAATTCTGAGCTATTGCACACATGCAGAATTCATGCCCTCTGCAGATTTATTTGTTTCCCTGCATAAAATGATGGGGGAAGAAAAGGGAAGCTGCGCAGAGTGGCGTGGAGCTGAGGATGTTCGTAGGCATAGTTTGGGGGGGTATTGCCCTCCAAACAACAGACGTGAGGTGTGGGGAGGGGCACGTGGGATCACATGCCGCTGGAGGGGATTTGGAAGTGAGGGGAGGAAGATAGGGGCAGTGGGGAGGAGGATAGTGGGAAGAGGAAAGGGGAGGGAATGTGTCAGGGGACAGTGGGGAAGGGGAATGGGGGGGAAAAGAAGGGAATAGGGGAATTGACGGGGGGAGAAGCAGAGCCCAGCATGTAGCATCCACTTGGCAGCAGTGGCAGCAGCTGGGACTTCCCCATTGAGCAGGCCCATCAAACCCTCACGGATGAGCCCCCCTTGCACCTGGACCACCCCAATGAGCCCCCCTGAACCCATACCTCCACCCCCTTGAACCCCAATCAGCTGCTTCCAGACCCCCACCTCACTATGCGCCAGATCCCCAGCACCCAGACCAGCCTGATGAGCCCCGCACACCTATACCCCCCACTGAGCCCCAGACCCTCACATCCAGACCCCCCTGCTGAGCCCAACCACCTTCACGTGGACCCCCCCTGCAAAGTCCCATTGCCCCTGCAATCAGAACCCCACAACGAGCCCCTATGCATCCAGATCCCATACACACCCGGACTCTCTACTGAGCCATCCACACCCAGATTGCCCCCCACAGAACCCTCTTACCCCACACCAGGATCCCCCCACACTAAGCCCATCTACACTTGGATCTTGCTGGGCTGAGCCTGTCTGCCCACACCTGGTGCACATGGCGTCGAGGGACAGGGCTGTTGGATGTTTGTGGGGCAGGCCCAGTCCTTGTGCTGTGTCAGTGTCGGGAGCAGCCTCACCCTCCTCATTTATTTATTGACAAATAAAATTTGCAGAATTTTGAAGAATTTTAAAATATTGTAGGCAGAATTTTTATTTTTTTGGCACAGAATGCCCCCAGAAGTAAATGGAACTTTCTTCTGTAAAGATAAAAGCTTATCTGAGCAATAGACAAAGCCTTCTTGGGGGCCAGTCCAAGGCTGTGCAAGGAACCAAGGACCATAACAAACGTCAGCACCTTCTGCTCCAAGTACAAGGCACATTTCTGTGACCTGCCTTCTCTAACATCAACATGTAGCAGCATATACACTCTTTAAAAACAACCCTATGAAAACAAAACACTTCACTGTGCACATAATTCTGCCCTGATGACAGAAAATAAACCACATATGATGGATGTTAGTCAAGATGCTTAATGCTGTATAGAATGGAAAAACAGTGTAAACTGGAGTGCTCTATTACAAGTCTGCTGTCTTTTGAACCCCCTCCATAAACAAGGTGAAGCACTTTAAGAGAATTAGGATTTTTATTAATCATGTATAGCTTTTATAGGGAGTATTTGCTGTAGATTTTGTTTTTGCACTAAACTATATGGCTCTTTGACTGTGACAAACTGTTACAAAGTATTCAGTTTCTGGAGTAGTTTCCCTGAAAAATGAAGTGTCATTTAGCTTGAAGAAATGCAGTAACTCGCTTCTAATTAATGAAGTATATTAACCTCCAAGCATTAAAAAGCAGCAATCAAATGTCTTAATCCTCCATTGTTTCAAATTAGTAGCACATTTCATTTCCTCATCACATTTGAAAGAGAGACAATTGTAGCAAATGCTATTTAGAACCCCTGTATAATTCTCACTTTTCTCCCATCTGAGGGTTTCCCAGTATAAGTTACAACAACGTAGTAATGGGTGTGTTAAATTACAAAAGCACAATTGTAAGAGAGTAAAATCCAACTGTTTTTATGTCATCTGACACACAAAGGTCAAACAAAACATTTGGGAGTGGATTAAAGTCTATACAGAGAAGCCTTAAAAGAGGCGTAGAAAGCTATATATTCTGGTAATTTACATAGAGGGTTTTCAAAATCACAGGCACAAAGTACCTAGTCTAGTTAGATGCCTGAAACTAGGTACCTACATTCACATTTAGGCACTTAAATAAATGGCCTCATTGTCAAAATGCTCAGCACTCATGGCTCCCATCAACATACTTGGGCGTTAGATCAGGCCCCATGAAGCCATCTTTCAGAGACAAGGTAAGTCAGAGAGAGTGAATGTTCAAGTGAATGAGATTGTATTGTAGAAGACACACTGGATATAGCATAAAGGATAGGTGGTGACTAACCCTTCATGGATGCATAAAGAAGTAACGCACCTGACCTCTTCTCCCAAACCTCATGTTCTCACCCAATTTCTCTTCCCTGCAGACCTCCCGAGGACTATAGGGAAGTAGTTCCTTTTCTACAGATGTTCAGGAGATTGGAAGGTGGCAGCTAGAGAGACCAACAGGCTTGTGGCAGAGGGGTTTCCCTCTTGGTCTGCAGGAGGAGACAGCCTGTACAATCCAAATCCTTTGAAGTCCTTCAGCACAGGGAGTGTGAAAGACTAGTGCCAGCCATGGGACTAGCCTCCCCAAAGGGGAAAGGAGAAGGCAGACCCATGGTTATGCTCCGCCTGTGTGTAACCCCCAAGGTGATTACCTAGATTCCTGGGACTCTGTGTGCTGGTAGCTCTGGAAGAGATACACTGTCCCTGGTAGGGAAGGGGAGCCAAGGGCAGACTCAGGCCTGGTCTACACTAGGAGATTATGTCGAATTTAGCAGCGTTAACTCGAATTGACCCTGCACCCGTCCACACAACGAAGCTATTTATTTCGACATAGAGGTCTCTTTAAATCGATTTCTGTACTCCTCCCCGACGAGGGAAGTAGCGCTAAATTCGACATGGCCATGTCGAATTAGGGTAGGTGTGGATGGAATTCGACGTTAATAGCTCCAGGAGCTATCCCACAGTGCACCACTCTGTTGACGCTCTGGTCAGCAGTCCGAGCTCGGATGCTCTGACCAGCCACACAGGAAAAGTCCAGGGAAAATTTGAATTCCTTTTCCTGTCTGGCCAGTTTGAATCTCATTTCCTGTTTGGACATCTTGGTGAGCTCAGCAGCACTGGCAACGATGCAGAGCTCTCCAGCAGAGGTGACTATGCAATCGCAGAATAGAAAGAGGGCCCCAGCATGGACTGATCAGGAAGTCTTGGATCTGATCGCTGTGTGGGGCGATGAGTCCGCATTCCGTTTTTTCCATCGCAACTCCGAAAGTACGAAGATCTATGAGAAGATCTCAAAAGCCATGACGGAGAGAGGATACAGCCGGGATGCAACACAGTGCCACGTGAAAATCAAGGGGCTGAGACAAGGGTACCAGAAGACCAAAGAGTCAAACGGATGCTCCAGATCCCAGCCCCAGACATGCCATTTCTACGAGGCACTGCATTCCATTCTAAGTGCAGCTGCCACCACTACCCCACCACTGTCCGTGGACTCTGACGATGGGGTATTGTCGACGGCCGCTTCCTCGGAGATGTTCGCGGACGGGGAAGATGAGGAAGGAGATGAGGAGGACGAGGCAGTCAACAGCGCTTTCAACGCTGATTTCCCCAACAGCCAGGATCTCTTCATCACCCTCACAGAGATCCCCTACCAACCCTCCCAAGGCGGTAACCCGGACCGTGAATCAGGGGAAGGATCAGTAGATAAGTGTTTTAAACATTTATTTTGAACAGAATAGGAATGGTATCTTAACAATGGGTTTTTCATGATTAGTTTGCCCTAGGCGCTTTAGTTTTTAGTCCTTGCCAGTGCAGCTACTGGAAAATTCTGTCAATATGTCCGGGGATAGAGCAGAAATCCTCCTGGGACATCTCCACGAAGGTCTCCTGGAGGTATTGTGAAAGCCTTTGCATCAGGTTCCTGGGAAGAGCGGCCTTATTGCGTCCTCCATGATAGGAAACTTTTCCGTGCTAGGCTAGCAGCAAGTACTCCGGGATCATTGCCTCGCAAAGCATGGCGGCATACAGCCCTGGTGCTTGCTGGCATTCACGCAACATGCGGTCTTTCTCTGTCTCCAAAATCCTCATCAGAGTGATATCACTCATGGTGACCTGCTTTGAATTAGGGGAATATTAGTATTGGGACTGATTGCCTGTTCCTTTACATAACTGTAACCGGCTGTTTATAGCCACGCGGTGGAGGCGTGACAGGGGAAGCATGCAGGGATCTTTCCCGGGGACAGCCGCGAGGGGGGTAGGACAGGGGCAGAGTTCATGGTGGCCAGATTGCCAGCAGCAGGAACTGGCCAACGCTAGGAGCATTGCTTGGAACATGAAAGGAGGGCACTGCTATAAATTAAGCTTTAACCAGCCAAAAGTCTACGGCTTACCATGTCCGCCTGCTAGCTGAATTCCGTTGTCCAGCCCCGGTTGTGTGATCTGTACAGCAAGACCCCAGGCACTTAATGGGAAGGCCGAAAATTCGACCTTGTACTGAGTGTGCATGTGATAGGTGCTGTGCATGGTCTTGTTCACAGAGAAAGACTATATTCATTGTTCGCAAAACTGTATCTTTCTGAGGAATTCACTCCCTTTTTCCCATCCCACAGCTGCGAGTGTCTCCTGAGCTACCCCGGCATCCCCCTCCCAGAGGCTGGCGCAGATCAGGCGACGAAAGAGAAGGACACGGGACGAGATGTTCTCAGAACTTATGGACTGCTCCCGAGCCGAGACGGCACAGCAGACCCAGTGGAGAGAGAACATGTCGCAATACCAGCGATCACACAGCGAACGGGAGGACAGGTGGCGGCAGGAAGACCAGCAGGCGACTCAAACGCTGCTTGGACTAATGAGGGAGCAAACGGACACGCTCCGGCGCCTTGTAGATGTTCTGCAGGACTGGAGGCAGGAGGACAGAACCCCGCTGCATTCTATCTCTAACCGCCCTCCCCCGCCACAAAGTCCCATACCCCCCTCACCCAAAGTCCCAAGGAGGGGTGTCAGGGGCCGTGAAAACAGTCACTCCACCCCTGCAGACTGTTCACGTAACAGAAGGCTCTCATTCCCAAAGATCTGATAAGTCCTTTCCTTCACTCCAAAAGCACCTCACCCAAGCCCCCGTCCCAGTTTCATCCCCTAACTGTGTAGTTGTTAATAAAAAATACGTTTCTGTTCATTACTGTTTCCGCCATGTTCTTTTAGAGGAGAGTGTGTTTGAAGCGGGGGAAGGGGGTTGGTAATTGGAGAGGACAGTCACCTTTACCAGGGTACAGACACAGGGGCAGGTTCAGCAGCAGGTCACACACACATTGCAGTCACTAGGCACCCTGGTCAGTCTGGGAGGTGGTTTTCCTGTTTGGGGGGGGGGGGGGGCTATGTGCATTTGTGGCGGGGGAGGGCGGTTACACATCTTATGCAGCGGTCCTTAGCCTGGATGACAGAGCCACGCAGCAGGGGATCTGTAACCGTCCTCCCCCGCCACAAAGTCACATAGCCCCCACACACAGAGTCCCGAAAAGGAGGGGTGGCAGGCGCCGTTGAAACAAACAGTCCACCACTGCGGACCGCTCTAGGAGCAGGAGCCTGTCATTCCTTGAGTTTAGAAGCGTCCTTTCCATCACTACACCCGCTCCTCACCACAGTCTGCGTCCCAGTTTCAACACTTTACCACGAAATCCTTAATAAAGAAAACAGTGTTAATGAACAAAGTTTCATTTATTTTATTGTTAAAGGTGTGTTGGAAGGGGGGAAAGGGGGTTGGTAACTGGAGAGGATAGTCAACATTAACTGGGTAAAGAAACGGGGGCAGGTTCAGCTTCTCTTTAAACAAACTTAATAGTCACAGGTTACCCTGCTCACTCTGGAACCTAGCTTTCAAAGCTTCCCAGATGCACAGCGCGTCCCGCTGTGCTCTTCTAATCGCCCGGCTGTCTGGCTGGGCGTAATCAGCAGCCAGGCGATTTGCCTCAACCTCCCACCCCACCATAAACGTCTCCCCCTTGCTCTCACAGAGATTGTGGAGCACACAGCAAGCTGCAATAACAATGGGGATATTGGTTTCGCTGAGATCAGAGTGAGTCAGTAAGCTTCTCCATCTCCCCTTGAGACGTCCAAAAGCACACTCCACCACCATTCTGCACTTGCTCAGCCGGTAGTTAAAGAGTTCTTTTTCACTGTCCAGGGCACCTGTATAGGGCTTCATGAGCCAGGGCATTAGTGGGTAGGCTGGGTCCCCGAGGATCACTATAGGCATCTCCACATCCCCAACAGTTATTTTGTGGTCCGGGAAGTAAATGCCTTCCTGCAGCCGTCTAAACAGACCAGAGTTCCTGAAAATGCGAGCATCATGAACCTTGCCCGGCCATCCGACGTTGATATTGATAAAACGTCCCCTATGGTCCACCAGTGCTTGCAGCACCATTGAAAAGTAGCCCTTTCGGTTAATGTACTGGCTGGCCTGGTGGGCCAGTCCCAGGATAGGGATGTGAGTTCCATCTATAGCCCCACCGCAGTTTGGGAATCCCATCGCAGCGAAACCATCTATGATCACCTGTACATTTCCCAGGGTCACTACCTTTGAGAGCAGTAGCTCAACGATTGCGTTGGCTACTTGCATCACAGCAACCCCCACGGTAGATTTGCCCACTCCAAAGTGATTCGCGACTGACCCGTAGCTGTCTGGCATTGCAAGCTTCCAGAGGGCTATGGCCACTCACTTCTGGACAGTCAGGGATGCTCGCATCTGGGTGTCCTTGCGCTTCAGGGCATGGGACAGCAACTCACAAAGTTCCAGGAAAGTTCCCTTACGCATCCGAAAGTTTTGCAGCCACTGTGATTCATCCCAGACCTGCAGCACTATGCGGTCCCACCAGTCCGTGCTTGTTTCCCGGGCCCAGAATCGCCATTGCATCAACATGACCCATTGCCACCATGATGTCCACGGCGTGGGGTCCCGTGCTTTGTGAGAGGTCTGTGCCCCTCTCAGACTTAATGTCTTCACCGCGCTGCCGTAGCCTCCTCGCCAGATTTCTCAGCATCTGCCTGTGAAAAAGGTGGATGATAAGGTGCGAGGTGTTGACAACGGCCATAACTGCAGCGATGATCGCAGCGGGCTCCATGCTCGCAGTGCTGTGGCATCCGCGCTGTCAATCACCAGAAAAGTGCGCGAACTGATTGCCCGCCGGCGCCTTCACGGAGGGAGGGCGGGAGTGAGAGTTGAATGACGACAGTTACCCAAAACCACCCTCGACACATTTTTGGCCCCAGCAGGCATTGGGGGCTCAACCCAGAATTTCAATGGGCAGCAGGGACTGCGGGAACTGTGGGATAGTTGCCCACAGTGCACCGCTTCCAATGTTGATGCTTGCCCCATTAGTGTGGACTCACAAAGTCGAATTACTATCCTTAGTGTGGATATACACGTTCGACTTTATAATATCGGTTCCACAAATTCGCTTTAAGTAAAATCGAACTACTCTCGTAGTGTAGACATACCCTCAGAGTCTGCTCGGCAACCCAGAGAAGAGAGGAGAGTCACTAGTACAACAGGGGCCCTGTTGGTTTGGGGGGAGGATTGCAGACATGCCTGCTCGGAGGAGGGGACAGAGTCCAATGACCGAGAAAGGAAAGCGCAGGAAGAGGACCTAGGTTTTTGACCAGAACACCCAGTCAAAAAGGGATCCTGGCAGCTCCGGTCAGCAATGCTGACCAGGCTGTTGACTGTCCGGTTGGCGGCTCCACACAGTGGGGCTGGCAGGCTCCCTGCTAGGCTCCTGGGAAGTAGCTGGCATGTTCCCCCTCCGGCTCCTATATGTAGGGGCAGCAGGGGGCTCCGCACGCTGCACCTGCCCCAAGCACCAACTCCACCGATCCCTTTGGCCAGGAACTGCAGCCAATGGGAGCTGCAGGGGAAACGCCAGTGGACAGGGCAGCGCGCAGAGCAGCCTGGCCGTGCCTCCACATAGGAGCCAGAGGGTGGACATGTCGTTGCTTCTGGGAGCTGCTTGAGGTAAGTGCCGCTTGGAGCCTGCACTCCTGACCCCGTCCCGGGCCCCTGCCCCAGCCCTAATCCCCCTCCTGCCCTCTGAACCCCTCGATCCCAGCCCAGAGCACCCTCCTGCACCCCAAACCCCACATCCCCAGCCCCACCCCAGTCAGAGCCCTCACTCCCCCCCCTGCACCCCAACCCCCTGCCCCAGCCCTGATCCCACTCCCACACCCCAAATCCTTCATCCCTAGCCCCACATCAGAGCCCGCATCACCAGCCAGAGTCAACGCCTCCCCCACCCTCCCGCATCCCAACCCACTGCCTCAGCCTGGAGCTCCCTCCCACATCCTGAATTCCTCGTTGCTGGCCCCACCCCAGACCCTGCAGCCCCCCGCCCCCGGAGCCTTCACCCCCTCCCACACCCCAGGCCCCTGAGCCAGCACGGTGAAAATGAGCACACTTCAGTGTAGTAGGGTCCACTTTGATGGCATCCTGGAAGCATTATGCCTCAGTCACTCATAATATGTCCAGTAGCCTCCTACACATTGTGTAATAGGGATCCAACTCACCATCAGCATAGACAGTAGTTTACATTACCTAGACTTGCCCTAATATTAATTAATATCTTAGATCAATAACATGTGGGGAGTAAAGGAGAAATGGTTTGTCTGCCATAGAACTCACATAAAAAAAGATTAGGACTCTACTATATTATAGTAAGTGTAGTAGAAAGAGAGCCTGAGATATAAGGCCTTGGATTAGGGGCCTTCTATGGGGCCTGAGGCCTGAATTAAAGTAGTGGTCAAAACTTTGCTGCTATAAAGCTAAGTTAAGTTGTGAGCAAAAGGTAAGGCCTGCTCACAGAATCTGGCAAGAACAGGGCGGATATTGCAGGAACACATATTCCTAAGTAGTCCTAGGAACAAGAATACACACACACACATTCCAGAAGGATGGTACCAGAACACCCTGATATCAGCATATTCCCCAGAGATAACAGGAACATATTGACCCACCTCAAGATAAGGTCAGGATGACAGCAAGATAGAAAGAGACGTTTTGATCAAACCAACAGATACAAGGCAATGGATGGCACTCAGATATGTCAGAGGGGCAATATACAACTTGTTTGTACTGGTGTATAAAAAGATATCTCAGAGGGAGTGTCTTTGGCTGGCCTAGGGGATAATGGAAAGTCCCGCCATTAAGTGAACTAGTCCATTGCAACAGGCCTACATGTGTGATATACCTGTAACCAGTGGCAGATTTAGAGTTAGTGGGGCCCAGTGCACACCTTCATTTTCAGGGCTCCCCCCTTGGGACCCAGCCAAGAAAAAGAACATTATCTTATTTCCCCCCTCCCCCATTTTTCATTCTTTTTCTCCTTCATCCTCATCCTATAAGTAATAGGAAGTAAATGAAAATAAAGTGAGGTACTTTGATTGGGGCAGAGGGTTGGGGTGCAGGAGGGGGTGCAGGGGTCAGGCTCTGGGAGGGAGTTTGGGTGCTGGGTGCGGGCTCTGGGCTGGGGCAGGGGTGTGGGACGGTTGCAGGCTCTGGGAGAGAGTTTGGGTGCGGGCTCTGGGCTGAAGCAGGGGGCTAGGGTGCAGGAGGGGTCGGGCGGCGGCGCGGCTCCCAAAGCAACCGGCACACCCCTCTGGCAATGGCTCCTAGGTGGGAGGGAGCCAGGGAGTCTCTGTGCGCCGCTGCCCGCAGGCGCTGCCCCCACAGCTCCCATTGGCCGCAGTTTCTGGCCAATGGGAGCTGCGCAGTTGGTGCTCGGGGTGGGGGCAATGCACTGAGACACCCCCTCCCCCCAGGGACCGCAGGGACATGCTGGCTGCTTCCAGGAGCGGCATGGCGCGGAGGGAGGGAGGCAGCATGCTCAGGGAGCCACCCTAACCCTGCTGCACTGCTGCTGGCATGTCTATGCGTGCCCCTTGTGGGGAGCGGGGCAGCAGGTCTCCATGCGCTGCCTGGGGCGGGGGCAGCGCGCGGATCCACCTCCCCCCCTACCAGGGGCATGTAGAGACGTGCCAGCAGCCAGACACTTCTAGGAGCAGCAAGGGGCCACCGGCCACGGAATGCAGGCCGGCTGCCTGCCTGAGCCCTGCTGCGCTGCTGGCTGGGACTCTGGGGCAGGTCGTCAGATGAGATTTGTCCTGTATTTTGTGGGGGCCCCCTATCATTGGGGGCCCCGTGCCACTGCACAGTTTGTTTCATGGTAAATCCGCCTCTGCCTGTAACCATTGAGCCAGGGCATTAAGACCATACTTCATTGACAATAAACCTGACCAAATGCCTTTGCTACAAACTGAGTCTGTGGTTATTGGGCAGTTCGATGGAGGTCTGTTGTGCCAACTATCTGCACACAGCTGGGACAGCACACAAAGAAAACCCACACACAGCCATCATCTAGTAACATCTATCAACAGTAAGTACTGCACCAACATGTACTAATCAATTTTTTTTCTCTTAACATATACAGAGAGATCAACATCAGAGATGTACATGGTGTATAGTGTTCATTGTACAGGACTGAATACTCCTCATTGTAAAGGTGTTTCACCATCAACAACAGATGGCCTCCATGTTCATTTGAAGTATTTAATCTGTAAAAATTCAATTTGGAATTTCCTAAAGAGACTAATCCCACCAAACCAGTTTAATCCATGCTTGCTTTATCTGTATTTCTGAGTCTCAGAATGATTTAATTAGTAACCAGTATTATAGCATAGACAGATTACTGACCTATTAACCTAAAGGTTTTTTTAATCTGATTATAAAAAATGGTTGGAAAACTGATTTGCTTTAGCCATGCCTCAGTGCATTTAGTTTGACAAATGATTGTTCTAGAGTTTTTTAAAAGTTCATATATCCAGGAACTTTTCTCCACTATTCACCTAGAAAAGGGTTTTCTATGGAACTACAGATCGGTATTCCTGCACATTCTCATTCTGTTCCTCAAATACCTCCATAGTATACACAGCATCAGGAATCATGAGATATCTATTAAAGAGATATAAAATGAAAGTGGCTGATGTTAATTTTCATAGATTCATAAATATTCAGAAATGTTAAGGCCAGAAGGGACCATTATCACCATTTTGTCTGATCTCTTGCATAGCACAAGCCATAGAATTTTTTTCTACTGAAATCCTCTATTCTTGTCCTTTCAAAGGCCAAGATCATGGCATTTGTTTATTACCTCCCTTTCCCCTATCCTTCATCTGTCTTTTTCCTTTTCTGTACACCCTGTGGGTCAGTGGTTGTAGCAATTAACACAATTGCAGAATTCATTTTTTTTTTTTTTTTTTGCTACTGTGTAGGGAAAAAACCCTGGAGGATGCAATCCCTATCTTAAGGAGGCCTGTCACTAGGTAAATTAAGGGTTTTTCCCCCCCCAGTCAAAAAGCCCACAGGAAGGGTGATGAGTCCCTTTATGTTCACCAGGCTTGTTGAGGGAAACAGTGAACTTCAGGAGGCTCATTTCTTCCCTCTTGCAGACTTTAAGAGGGCCACAGGAAGACAGGAATGGCCCCGACCTCATCACCTTCTACATCTCTTATTCTCGTCCAGTCCCCCTTCCCTGTGGGCCTTCTTATATCTATAGGAAGGGGCATTTTCTTGCAGACCCTAGAAGATTAGAGGACGGGGAGGCCTTGGGGGAGTAGGAAGCTTCAATGCAGGGTGTGATTCTCCCTTCCGGTGGACCTTATGAGAGCTGCAGGAGCAGAAAACCTTCCAGTTAGCCCTTAGGATGCTCCTTAGCCCCATCAGCAAGACTTAGGCCTTGGCTACACTTGCAGATGTACAGCGCTGTGAGTTAAACCTGATTTCATGCAGCTGAGTAGGAAAAGCGCTGCAGTCTGTCCACACTGACAGCTGCCCAGTGCGCTGTCGTGGCCACATTTGCGGCAATTGCAGTGCTATTGGGAGCAGTGCATTATGGGCAGCTATCCCACAGAGCACCTCTTCCCATTCTGGCGCTGTGGGTTGTGGGAAGGGGGCTTGTGTGCGGGGGATTCTGGCTCCTGTCCCAATGCCCCGTGATGCATCGCTTCGCATCCCAGAAATCCCTTTGTTTCCATCCACCTTTGGCGCCATCTTTCAACGGTTTCTGTGCAGCGCAATCTGTCTACGGGAAATGGAGTCCGAACAGCTGAGGTGTATGCTGACGACTCTCGCCAGCACGTCACGTTTGGCTGTCGAACCATTCCTTAAGATCCAAAGTGACAGTGAGAGTGAAGGTGAGGAGTCCAACGATGCTATCGAGCTGCGTAACGCGTACGACACAAAATTGCTTGTGGCATTCACAGACATACTCAGCACCGTGGAATGACGCTTTTGTGCTTGGGAAACAAGCACTGAGTGGTGGGATCACATCGTCATGGAAGTCTGGGATGATGAGCAGTGGCTGCAGAACTTTCGGATGAGAAAAGCCACTTTCATGGGACTCTGTGAGGAGCTCGCCCCCACCCTGCAGCGCAAGGACACGAGATTGAGAGCTGCCCTGCCAATGGAGAAGCGGGTGGCTATTGCAATCTGGAAGCTGGCAACTCCAGACAGCTACCAGTTGGTCGCAAACCAGTTTGGAGTGGGAAAGTCGACCGTTGGAATCGTGTTGATGCAAGTTTGCAAGGCCATTAATCGCATCCTACTCAGAAGAACCATGACTCTGGGTAACGTGCAGGAAATAGTGGATGGCTTTGCACAAATGGGGTTCCCTAACTGTGGAGGGGCGATAGATGGGACGCACATTCCTATTCTGGCACCACCCCACCTAGGATCCAAGTACGTTAATCGGAAGGGGTATTTCTCTATGGTTCTCCAGGCGCTTGTGGATCACCGTGGGCGTTTCATTGACATTAACACAGGCTGGCCCGGAAAGGTGCATGACGCACGCATCTTTCAGAACACTTGGCTGTTCAGGAAGATGCAGGCCGGGACTTTTTTCCCAGAGCGGAAGATCACGGTAGGGGAAGCTGAAATGCCCATTGTGATCCTTGGAGATCCTGCTTACCCATTAATGCCGTGGCTCATGAAACCCTACACAGGGAGCCTTGACAGCAGCAAGGAACGGTTCAACTACAGGCTGAGCCGGTGCCGAATGACTGTGGAGTGTGCCTTTGGCCATTTAAAGGGCCGCTGGCGATCTCTGTATTGGAAGCTGGACTTGGTCGAAAACAGCATCCCCGCGGTTATATCCGCGTGATGTGCCCCCCATAATATTTGTGAAGGGAAGGGTGAAAGCTTCACTCAGGCATGGACCTCCGAGGCTCAACACTGGAGGCTGAATTTGCACAGCCAGAGAACAGGGCTATTACAGGGGCCCAGCGCAGGGCTGCAAGGATTAGAGATGCCTTAAGGGAGCAATTTGAGGCTGAAAGCCAGCAGTGATATCTGGTGCCCTGCACGGGAGTGAAATGCAGTAGTTCCAATCTTTAGGAATCAGTGTTTGCTAAGCAGACAAGCAGACTTGCAGTGCCTGTTTATTTCCTGGGCTAAGGAGTCTTTTACTTTATGCAATAATAAAGAATGTTTTCAAAGCCAAAGAATCCATTTATTGAAAAGAAAAAAAATTTATTTACTGAAAAGAAACAAGGGGGTGGAGTGGGGAACAGTACAATCACAGATTCGCATATGTCCTGTCTGGTGTGCTGTGCAGTGAGTGCTGCACTTCAAGACAGCTATACTGCATGGTGATGGGAGTTGAGTGCAGAGGGTAAGGGTCGTGGTTTTCAGGGCTGGGTGGTGAAGATACTGGTGTTGGAGGCAGCAGATGGCGTGAAGAACACGGAAGTTGGGGAAAGTGGGTTGGAGGTGACAGTGGGGCACAACAGAAAGAGTTTTGGGACAAGGGCTGTAGGGGGGGATGGCATTTGCGATACTGCTCCTCTTTCTGCATGGCTAACAGCTCCTGGATGCGATACTGCTCCTTTTTTTGCTTGGCACTCCAAGATGCTTATGAGCCTATCAGTGCTTTGCTGCCGGTGCGTGGTGCTTTGCCACTGGTGCACTGCATTTTCCTGGCAGATCCTGCTTTCTCTCTCCCTCCAGTCCTGTGCTTTCTCATTCTCTTTAATAGATTGCTGCATCACTTCTTGCAGCATGTCTTCTTTGCTTTTTCACGGTCTCTTCCTGAGTCTTTGCAGTCTCTGAGCAGGTGATAAGAGGGACTGCTGAGGCCTCAAGGTTGATGCAGCTGTATAGGCAAAACGCAACATTTAACAGAGGCAGCATTGTTTATACCAGACAGAGTAATGATTCCCCCCGCACTTAAGGAGTAGAAAACACACAGGGTCTTCACAATAGCATAAGTTTCCCGTCCGAAACAGAGCACACATATCCCATGGGAGCCTCAAAATGGTGAGTAAGGGGGACTGATTGTTTCAGGGCTGCACTGTCCTCTAGGTTTCTGTGCTTTGGGGAGAGCCAACAGCTTCAGGGGGCACCTACACTGAACACTGTCCCAACATTTTCCACAGGAGTTCGTCCTGGACAATATCTCACTGCTGAGTAGGGTTACCATACGTCCGGATTTTCCCGGACATGTCCGGCTTTGGGGGGCTCAAATCCCCGTCCGGGGGGAAATCCCCAAAAGCCGGGCATGTCCAGGAAAATTGGGAGGGCTCGGCCAGGGCCTCTTTGTCTGGGGTCGGCGGTGAGGGGCCGGGGCCGGTGCAGGGCCGGGGTCGCGGGGCCGGGGGCATGGTGCCGGGCCGGGAGCCGGGCCGGGCGCACGGTGCCGGGCTGGGTGCCAGGCTGGGCCAGGGTCGCAGTGCCGGGCCGGGCCGGGCGCAGGGCCGGGCCAGGATCCGGGGGCGCGGTGCCGGTCTGGGCCCGCGGGGCCGGGAGCCGGGCCAGGGTCGGGGAGCCGGGCGGGCCCGCAGGGCCGGGAGCCGGGCCGGGGTCAGGGAGCCGGGCTGGGCTCGCGGAGCCGGGAGCCGGTCCGGGGTAGGGGAGCCGGGCCGGGCCCGCGGGAACGGGAGCCAGTCCGGGGTCGCGGGGTCGCCAGGCCGGGCTGGGCTGAGGGCCGGGAGCCGGGGTGCGCCGGGCCGCCGGGGGTGGTTGGCCGGCCGGGGCCGGCACCCCAGGGCCCGAGCCGACCCAGGCTGGAGCCGCCAGGGGCAAGCCTGGGCCGCGCCTCCTCCCCCCCACACTCCCCCTTACCTGCTACAGGCTTCCCGCGACTCAAATGTTCGCGGGAAGCAGGGGAGGGGGCGGAGACTTTGGGAGGGGGCGGAGTTGGGGCGGGGGCGTGGGCAGGGCTGGGGGCGGGGCCCCGGGGAGTGTCCTCCATTTGGAGGCACAAAATATGGTAACCCTACTGCTGAGGGTGACCTGGGAAGCAAGGGAGGGTCTTCTACTGCAATGTGGCTTCCGCCCTGGCCCATATGCAGCTTGCCTGTGTGCAGCAATGGTCCCGCCGCCCCTCGCAGCACAGTGGCGTGGACACATTAGCCTGGCTGGGACAAGGACCATAGTGGCTCTCCCGATAAACCTGTGCAAGCACATTGCACACGTCCTGGATGAGAGATTCGAGGAGATTACCAAGGCTGATTACCGCGATGTGATAAACTATTCTGCATCTAGACATGCATGCCTAACCCTCCTCTCCCAAAGAGCCCGCACCGAAAAAAATTACTTCCCAAAAAAAAAAAACGCTTACCGGGAACCTGCTCTTCTGTTTGTCCTCCACCACGTACCGGCCGCTGCGACTGGCTACCTTCCTCCTGGCTCGAGAAGAGCTCCTGGCTGCATGGCTCCAGGGATTCCGGGGTGTCTCCATCTGGCCCACCACCATCACTCCCGTTTTCCTCCTCCTCCTCCTCTTTCTCCTCCCCCGCCACACCGGCTCTGAAGTGTCCATGGTGGTGCTCGGAGTGGAGGTGGGGTTAACCCCAAGTATCACATCCAGCTCTTTGTAGAATCGGCAGGTCGTTGGGGAAGCACCCGAGCGGCCGTTTGTGTCGCGGGCTTTGCGGTAGGCACTCCGCAGCTCCTTCACTTTAATCCTGCACTGCAGGGCGTCCCGGTCCTGGCCCCTTTCCATCATGTCCTTTGATACCTTCCCGAAGGTATCATAATTCCTATGGCTGGAGCACAGCTGGGACTGTACAGCTTCCTCCCCCCAAACACTGATGAGGTCCAGCAACTCGCCATTGCTCCATGCTGGGGCTCGCTTGGCGCGTAGAGGCATGGTCACCTGGAAAGATTCGCTGATAGCACTCCACACCACGCCGGGCTGAGCAAACAGGAAGGGGATTTTTAAAATTCCCGGGAAATGTAAAGGGTCGGTCACATGGTTGGTTACCTGAGGCCAGGGCAGTAGAGTTTGAACTGATGACCAGAGTGGCTAGAACAGGCATTGTGGGATACTGCCAAATAATTCTGGAGGCCATTCACAGCGCATTGGGCGGCCACACTGGTGCCGCAGCACTGCAGTGGCAGTGCTGCACTCACTATTCCTCTCGGAGAGGTGGAGTACATGCAGCGCTGCAACCACGGAAATACAGCGCTGCAAATGCCTTGCCAGTGTGGACGGGGAATGAGTTACAGCGCTGGGGGTGGCTTTACAGCGCTGCAACTCGCAAGTGTAGCCAAGGCCTAAGGAATTCACTGGAGGCCTCCCCCATTTTCCAAAACTTAGACTCTCCAGGGGCTCATCTGGGCCTTAGACTCATTGCGGGAGGGAGGGCTCTCCCTGCTATGAGCCTAAGGCACTCATTGAGGCAACTACCATCCCCTCAATGGGCCATAGGCTCATTATTTGCTTTGAAAAGGACCATACCTACTTTTGGTGAATAGATTATGAGTAACATTTTCAAAAGTACCTACATGACTCATAGACTCATAGACTCATAGACTTTAAGGTCAGAAGGGACCATTATGATCATCTGGTCTGACCCCCTGCATGCTGCAGGCCGCAAGACCCTTCCCTGGACTCTACCGTTGAAGTCCCCAATCCTGTGTTTTAGTGACTTCAATTGGCTGAGACCCTCCTGCTAGTGATCCCTGCCCCATGCTGCGGAGGAAGGTGAAAAACCTCCAGAGGCTCAGCCAATCTACCCTGGAGGAAAATTCCTTCCCGACCCCAAATATGGCGATCAGTAAGACCCCGAGCATATAGGCAAGAGTCTCTAGCCTGACCCTTGTTGGCCATTATGCTATTCATGTACCATTGCTTGGTTTTCCTTGGCTACTATGTTTTATCATTAAACCATTCCCTCCATAAACTTATCCAACTTAATCTTAAAACCAGACAGGTCCGTCGCCCCCACCGTTTCCCTCGGAAGGCCGTTCCAATATTTCACCCCTCTGACGGTCAGAAACCTTCGTCTAATTTCAAGCCTAAACTTCCCCCCGGCCAGTTTGTATCCATTCGTTCTCGTGTCCACATTAGTACTAAGCTGGAATAATTCCTCTCCCTCCCTTGTATTAACCCCTCTGATATATTTAAAGATAGCAATCATATCCCCCCTCAGCCTTCGCTTTGTCAGACTAAACAACCCAAGCTCCTCTAATCTCTTTTCATACGACAGGTTTTCCATTCCTCTGATCATCTTAGTCGCCCTTCTCTGCACCCGTTCCAGTTTGAGTTCATCTTTTTTAAACATTGGAGACCAGAACTGCACACAGTACTCCAAATGAGGTCTCACCAGCGCCTTATACAACGGAAGCAGGACCTCCCTATCCCTACTAGATATACCTCGCCTAATACATCCCAAGACCGCATTGGCTTTTTTCACCGCCACGTCACATTGTCGACTCATAGTCATCCTGCGGTCCACAAGGACCCCTAGGTCCTTCTCCTCTTCCGTTACTTCTAACCAATGCGTCCCCATCTTGTAACTAAAATTGTTATTATTCGTCCCCAAGTGCATCACCTTACACTTTTTACTATTAAATTTCATCCTATTTCTGATACTCCAATTCACAAGCTCATTCAAGTCTCCCTGCAGAATATCCCTATCCTCCTCCGAGTTTGCAACTCCTCCCACCTTCGTATCATCCGCAAACTTTATCAGCCCACTCTTGCAATCGGTCCCGAGGACAGTTATAAATAGATTAAATAAGATGGGTCCCAAAACCGAACCTTGAGGCACTCCACTAGTAACCTCCCTCCAACCCGACAATTCACCCTTTAATACGACCCGCTGCATTCTCCCCATTAACCAATTCCCTATCCACCTCTGGATTTTCATATCGATCCCCATGTTTTTCATTTTAACCAATAGTTCCTCATGGGGTACTGTATCGAACGCTTTACTGAAATCCAGGTATATTAGGTCCACAGCATTTCCCTTATCTAATAAGTCCGTTACTTTCTCAAAGAAGGAGATCAGATTCGTTTGGCACGATCTGCCCTTCGTAAAACCATGCTGTAATTTATCGCATTTGCCATTAACTTCAAGGTCCTCAACTAGTTTCTCTTTCAGAATCTTCTCCAGCACCTTGCACACTACTGATGTTAAACTAACAGGCCTATAGTTACCCGGGTCACTTTTTTTCCCTTTCTTGAAAATAGGAACCACATTGGCTATTCTCCAGTCTAACGGGACCACCCCCGAGTTTACAGATTCATTAAATATAGTCGCTAATGGGCCTGCTATTTCCCGCGCCAATTCCTTCAATATTCTCGGATGAAGTTCATCCGGTCCACCCGACTTAGTCCCATTAAGGCGTTCTAGTTTTGTTTCTACCTCGGATGCGGTAATCCCCCATCCTGTAACGGTGCTAGTATCCCTAATACCTTCATTGGCCTCATTAAACACCGAAGCAAAATATTCATTGAGATATTGCGCCATGCCTAGATTATCTTTAATCTCCTCTCCGGCTATAGTCTTCAGCGGTCCCACTTCTTCTTTCTTTGCTTTCTTCCTATTTATATGGCTGTAAAACCTCTTACTATTGCTTTTAATTCCCCTCGCTAATTCCAACTCTTCCCGGCCTTTGGCCTTTCTCACTCTATCTCTACATTCTCTGACTTCACTAAGGTAAGTTTCCTTACTGATCCCTCCCCTCTTCCACTCTTTGTTCGCTTTCTGTTTTTTCCCAATCACCCCTTTCAGCCGGTCGCTCATCCAGCTCGGTCTAAGTCTCTTGCTTAGTAATCTTTTTCCCTTTTTGGGGATACAGGCCTCTGACAGCTCTTGCATCTTTAACTTAAAGTAATCCCAGGCTTCTTCTGCCTTTAGTTCCCTTAATACGTTTGCCCAATCCACTTCCCTTACCAGTCCCCTTAATTTGTTAAAATTGGCCTTTTTAAAATTATAAACCCTAGTCTTTGACTTAATTCTGGTACTCTTTCCATTTAGTTTAAACCGAATTAGCTCATGATCACTGGAGCCCAAGTTGTCCCCCACTACCACTTCCTCAACAAGGTCCTCACTACTTACCAGAATCAAATCTAAAATGGCCTTCCCCCTCGTCGGCTCAGCTACCACTTGATAAAGGAATTGATCAGCAAGCACATCTAGGAACATCTGAGCCCTATTATTGCTACTAGCGTTTGTTCCCCAATCTATATCCGGGAAGTTAAAGTCCCCCATAATTACACAGTTTCTATTAGTATTTACCTCCCTTAATACATTAAACAGTTCCTTATCCATATCCTGGGTCGATCCCGGCGGTCTATAGCACACCCCAAGCACTATCCCCGGAGAGGCTCTAGTAGTCCTTTTACCCAGCTTGAGTATCGCCCAGACGGACTCCGTGTTATCTATTCCATCCACTATTATTTCTTTACAGCTTATTTCACTATTGACATACAATGCCACCCCCCCACCTTTACCTTTATCCCGGTCTTTCCTAAACAGCGCATACCCCTCCATACCTGCGTTCCAGTCGTGACCGCCATTCCACCACGTTTCCGTTATTCCTACGATCTCCGGTTTCAATTCTCGGACCAAGAGCTCCAATTCCTCCATTTTATTACCTAGGCTTCTCGCATTGGTGTACAAACAGCCTAATGTATGTCGTTTAGCCTGTCTCCCATTACTAGCACTGTATGTTGCGGGCCTCTTTGTGTTCGTCCCCCCTGTCCTTCCTATGTCCAATCTCATCTCCCCGGCTATGTCTCCTCTTATTACACTCAGCTTTTCAATATTGGAAACTGGCGTGGAGATTAACTGTGCATCTCCCAACCATCTCCCCAAACTTCCTAGTTTAAAGCTCTTTTGATAAGATGAGCCAGCCTCCCTCCCAGAAGTCTATTTCCTTCCCTACTCAGGTGAAGCCCATCCCGCGAGAACAGGTGTCTGTCCCCGAAAGCCTCCCAGTGGCCATACATCCCAAAGCCCTCCTTATAGCACCACTCCCTTAGCCAACTATTTATCCTCACAATCCTATCAGCCCTTTGCTGCCCTTCCCTTGGAACAGGCAGAATCCCACTAAAGATAACCTGAGCCTCTATCTCCTTGAGAGTCTTCCCCAGCCTGACATAATCTCCCTTGATTCTCTCTAACGAGAACCTAGCCGTGTCATTCGTTCCTACATGAAGGATTATCAAGGGGTTCTTACCTGCTCCTTTTAGGATCCTTTTCAACCGCAGGTCCACATCGCGTATCTTTGCACCCGGTAGACAGCACACCCTTCTGTTCTCCGGGTCCGCCCTGGTCACAGGCCTGTCCAATCTCCTCAGTAAAGAGTCTCCAATTACATACACCTGCCGTCGCCTGGCAACAGTGCGATCTAGTAATCTAGTCTCCGATCCCTCTAGTCCTGACCTGTGCCTGTTCCTATCTTCTCTTATGCTCCCCCTTATGCCTTCCTGTATCCTCTGGTGGCCCATAATTGGTGCTGTCTCCATCAACTCCTCCCCCCTCTCTCTCGGACTAGCAGCTCTTCTCTTCTTCCTCACCCTCCCACCTTCAGTCACCACCTGCTGCCCCTCTACCTCGTTATCCAAACACTCAAACCTATTCCTGAGTTCTATTCCCCCCTCACTGGCCCTCCTTTTCCTTGGCCTACTTCTCACAGTCACATGCTTCCACTTCCCTCGATCTCCTCCTTCCATTCCCCTCTCGCTGTCATCTACTACTGCCTCCTTCTGCACCCTAGAGCCTTCCCCTTCAGCCCCGCCTTGCCCATCCTCCATCAGCTGCTCAAACCCCCGCCTAAACTCCACCAGGGTCTCTACCTGCATCTCCAGCCCCTTAATCTTTTCCTCCAGTAACACTATAAGACGACACTTCATACACACATACCTTTGTTCCGGGTCTCCTGCTAGGACTATATACATACCACAGCTCCCACATGCAGCCATCTGCATTCTGTCTGCTGCTGCTGCTTGGCTCATGGCTGCTGCAGTCTCTGCCCACAGCACCTGGGGAAACAGAGCACACACCACACCGCGCCCTCCTGCCTCCCCCTGCCAACTCCCTCTCAAACTCCCCTGTTAGCCGCCCTGTTTGCTGCCTCTGTGCCGCTGCTCGCGTTAGGAGTCTAACGACCAAGGGAAAGTCAATAAGACTTAGGAGCCTAAGTCACATAGGCACTTTTGAAAAATGTAACCTAAAATAATGGCTGAGGTTTTTGAAAGTGAATAGTAATTTTGGGTGCCTTAATTTTTGACTATGCTATTTCAGACACCTTAAAGGGGCCTCATTTTCAGAAAGGACTAAGCACCCACTCTCTGAAGACCAATCCTCTTTAAAGAATCTATGTTGGACATCCAAAATCTCTAGTCACGTTTGAAAATCTTGGTCAATTTTATTAGCAACAACCAAAAACACGGGATTGGCTTTAGCGTGGATTCATGGGTTCAACTGCACCCACAGAAATCATGAAACCAAGGATGCAAAATCAGGCAAACATACACTTCTCCCACCCATATGGACGGGGGGGAGAGGGATGGAGTAGGGGTTGGAGAGAGAGCCTGCTCCACACTCACCCCACAGTGGCAGCTCTTGCCATGACAAAGCAATGGCTGGGCCAAACCTGCGTGGTGCTTCAGTGCAACCCCATGTGCCACGCAGGGCCGCCGAGAGTGGGTTCGGGCCCCGGTTGAAAAAGAATTTTTCGGGCCCCCCAGCAAGGGCGGACCAGCTAAACAGGGCCGACGGGGGGAAGCCAGGCCCCCTTCCAGACTGCCGGGACCCGGTAATTTGTACCGGCTTTCCCCCCCCCCCCTCTTGTCGGCTCTGGTGCCAGCTCATGATGCCTGGACTTTGGAGCCAGGCACAGCCCCACAGACAGGAGCTACTGCTTCAGGTTGAATGTGAAGCTGGAGAGTGAGCCTGCCCCACACCAACAGGGCTTCCCCTCCATACTGGGCTGGGATTAGGGTTGCAGTGTCAGGGCAGAGGGTGCTGCCACGGGTGGTCACTGTCCCCCTTGGAAGTTTAGTGTAGGGCACCCATTGAATCGGGAGGCTACAGTTGCCCCTGAAAATACATCTATTTTCTAGTGAATTTAGCTAGAGGTAAAAAGCAGCTACTTCAATTATTTCTCTTATTTTAACAACCAAAGAGGTTCCGTTCTCTTTTGATTTCTTCTAATGTTGGGCAAACCCATAGCTTGTAATGTGAATTATTACTGCAGCAGTCACCACCCCGCTTTTCAAAACAAAATGATCTCTAGTTGCAGAGGAGTGAATACACATACTTTGCAGACATTTGTTTTTATGCCTATTCATAGTGGTATTGCTGTAGAGGAACTTCTGTATCTGACACTGCAAATCAATCTGCTTTCATTGGGTTGGTGTTGTTAAAATCAGAAATGCAGAAACTCAGTTTGCCTCATTTTGAATCTAGTTGAACATGGGAGGTTTGAAAGCTTAGACCTGAATGTTGTTGGCTTTGCATTCCTCTTAGAAAAAACTGAAAGAGGGAAAAAAAGCAGGAGGGGGCACAGAAGTTAAAAAAAAACACACAGTAGGATCTTCAGCTGACAAATTGTCATAGCTCAGTCAGGTAGGAGAACCCCAGGGTTAGGGATTGGTTCTCAGGTCCCAGCTACACACCTCTGCACAAACACCAACTCCCCCTCCTAGAAGGCACCAAACTTAACAAGAGAACACTTTTAGCTAACCCAGGCAAAGTCAGGAGTACACCCAAGTCAGGATCTTTCACAGACTCTCTTGCTCCTGCTACAGAATGCAGTGTGCAGCATCCCCACACCTGGCTAGACACACACAGACTCCCTGCCCCATGCCAATGCACCCCTCCACAGACCTTGGAGTCAGTCCAACCTATCCGTGCACTCTGTTGCTAGTGAGCAGTGTGAACTCAGAATGGTGGGTCCTGCTGAGTGGTCTCAGCTGTCCTGTCAGCTCCAAGCCCGTGCTCCAGTAAGACTCCTCTTTTGCAGCTGGCTCTCATCCAAACAGCTCTAGTTCCAACTCTGCCCCTCTGCTGTCTCTCTGCCCCAGCTCAGCACTGCTGCTTCTCAGCTCTTTTGTTTGTTCTCTCCCCAAAACTTCCTGGGTTCTGTTCCCCAACCCACCTTCCCCACCATCTGTTCATTGGCTTAAACCCTCCCTGGTGGTCCATAGTTAATTCTGTGTCCTTGTTTTGTAGTGGCACTCCAAAGGAATAGGTCATTACATAAGTAAGATGGCTACTATATTATAAGTAATGCTTATGTGCTGTAGTTGCTAGGCTTGATTTGTTTGGCCTCCGATTGACCTAACCAGGAAGTAGGGGGCACCAGGGAGTGATCAAGATCTGGTTAAGACCATTTCTAACCAGTTTTGCATTTTGGTTCTAGCTTTCATTTGCTCAAGCTGTTCCATCACCTGCTGGGCTACTGATCACTCTGCGTATTAGATCGGATTAAATATGCGGTGGATGTTTATATATCTTGCCTTAACAAAGCTTTTGATACGGTCTCCCACAGTATTCTTGCCAGCAAGTTAAAAAAGTATGGATTGGATGAATGGACTATAAGCTGGCTAGAAAGCTGGCTAGATCGTCGGGCACAACGGGTAGTGATCAACGGCTCGATGTCTAGGTGGCAGCCGGTATCAAGCAGAGTGCCCCAGGAGTCGGTCCTGGGACCAGTTTTGTTCAACATCTTTATTAATGATCTGAATGATGGGATTAATTGCACCCTCAGCAAGTTCGCAGATGACACTAAACTGGAGGGAGAGGTAGATATGCTGGAGGGTAGGGATAGGGTCCAGAGAGACCTAGACAAATTGGAGGATTGAGCCAAAAGAAATCTGATGAGGTTCAACAAGGACAAGTGCAGAGTCCTGCACTTAGGACGGAAGAATCCCATGCACCGTTACAGGCTGGGGACCGACTGGCTAAGCAGCAGTTCTGCAGAAAAGGACCTGGGGATTACAGTGGATGAGAAGCTGGATATGAGTCAGCAGTTTGCCTTCGTTGCCAAGAAGGCCAACGGCATATTGGGCTGTATTAGTAGGAGCATTGCCAGCAGATCGAGGGAAGTGATCATTCCCCTCTATTCAATACTGGAGTATTGCATCCAGTTTTGGTCCCCCCACTATAGAAGGGATGTGGACAAATTGGAGAAAGTCCAGTCGAGGGCAACAAAAATGATTAGGGGGCTGAGGCACATGACTTACGAGGCAAGGCTGAGGGAGATAGGGTTATTTAGACTGCAGAAGAGAAGAGTGAGGGGGGATTTTATACCAGCCTTCAACTACCTGAAGGGGGATTCCAAAGAGGATGGAGCTAGGCTGTTCTCAGTGGTGGCAGATGACAGAACAAGAAGCGATGGTCTCAAGTTGCAGTGGGAGAGGTCTAGGTTGGATATTAGGGAACACTATGTCACTAGGAGGGTGGTGAAGCACTGGAATGGGTTACCTAGGGAGGTGGTGGCATCTCCATCCTTAGAGGTTTTTAAGGCCCAGCTTGACAAAGCCTTGGCTGGGATGATTTAGTTGGTGTTGGTCCTGCTTTGAGCAGGGGATTGGACTAGATAACCTCCTGAGGTCTCTTCCAACCCTAATATTCTATGATTTTATGAGGAGAAGTGCCTTGCCCTCAAAGCTGAAAAGAGGGAGAGACAGAAGGAAAAAGAAAGAACTTTCTCCCAGCAGGCAGCTGACCCATCAGGAAATGTCTGTACCTACTGCGGGTGGATCTGTGGTTGCAGGATCAGATTCCTGAGTCATCTCAGGACCCATAACTAAATCTGGGGTAGAGATCATCCTCGAATTGAGGGATCGCCGATGCTGGTGGTTAGCAAACTGATCACTAGTCCCACCCTGGCGTGGTCAGTGGGATACATTAAAGGCAGAACAGGAAAAGGAGATGGCGTTGATTCAGGAACCCCCTGAACTTCTGGCAGGTCCCATCAAAACAATTGAGCATTGGCCTGCTAAACCCCAGGTTGTGAGTTTAATCCTTGAGGGGGCCACTTAGGGACCTGGGGCAAAATCAGTACTTGGTCCTGCTAATGAAGGCAGGGGGCTGGACTTGATGACTTTTCAAGGTCTGTTCTAGGAGATAGGGATATCTCCATTAATTCTATTACCATCGGAACCTTTTTGGAGGGCAGTGGCCCAACCCGATCCTGGAGCATCGACTTCTTTTCTTGGGACCATGCTAGTTGCTCATAGAGTATCTGATTTTCTGCTAGGAGCCGTCCACTTGGGACAACCACAGCACATGGCTCTTGGTTTGGAGTTGAGCAACCCGCTTTTGCGGATCTGGTACCCAATGGGTTCCGCTGGGTGGTGGTAGACCCACCCCGTTCCATGTCCCTGGTAAGGGGCTTCCATGGAGGGGTCAAAAGTTGGTCTGGGCAACTGTAAAGGACTGGGGCATAGGCAGTCTGGCCTAGTGGTCACACCTGGGCTGGTATCCAGAAGTCCAGGACTGCCATGAGGCAGTAGCTGGCAAGCAGGGATCAGAGTAATTGCTAGGGCTGGGATCAATACACAAGAGTCAGAGTTAGGCTGGGGTCAGAGACTAAGATCAGAAGCCACGTGTGGTCTGGAGTCACAGCAGGCCAGAAGTCTATGAGAGTGCCCAGACAACTTCCTGGGGCACCTGCCAGGGTTAAACAGTACACTTGGCCAATCAGAGGGCCAGAGGGTGCTGTCACGCTAGAGTCTAGACCCTTTGGCAGTAGTGTTGGAACAATTTTTATAGTGGGGGTGCGGCAGCACCCCCAGCTCCAACACCTACGCTTGTTGGGCAGTACATCTTGCAGTGCCTAACCTCCACAGTGCTCTTTGGAGGGGACCCTATATGCCCTTCTGGTGGTGACAGGGGCATGTCAACTGTCTCTAGCTCTACAAACCCAGGTTCTAGTCTTATGGGGCCTTATGCTGGGACAGCATCAAGATCTGATTAAAACCAGTTCTGTTTGCTCTGTACCAGCTATATTTTAAAAAAAAATTACATGTTACTCAGAAGGTCTGTAGAGCACCTTGATATGTGGTGGGTTGTACTTCCTGCCCTTCTGTAAGTGATTGATCACCACTTATAGTGGTGAAATGGGGATATTAAATTGATTGTTCTATGTCCATGCTATTGGGCTGATCAGCCTTTTAATTAATAAAGGCTTTTTCAGTTAACGTGTCAATTCCTGAGCCTCACTGGGGATAAACTGGACACCCCAGGGATAGAGTGGAAATCCAAACACACACACCCCCTCAGCCAATTAGATTTGCACACTTGAGAGGGGAGAAAGGAGAGAAAAGGAAGCTCCATGGAGTTCAGGGGTTCCATGCTAACTTACACTGCTGAGAGTCTGGCTAAGGGAAGGAAAAGGGAGCAGAGAAAGGGCAGAGTGAAAAAAAAAAAAAAAGACAGGAGGGGGGAGAAGAATAGAAGGCCCCATTGCTGCCCTTGCCTTTCTAGGAGGGGAGAGGAGTCCCAGTCTTCCCACAGAGAAGTGGTGGCAGACCCAACAGATGGCTCCCGTGCAGATAGCTCCTGCCACTGCAAGTAGGGGCTGGCGCCAGAGTGCAGACAGGGCCATGGGAGGCTCCATACCCTGGCATGCCTAGGGCCCTAGATTGCTTAGAATCATAGAATCATAGAATATCAGAGTTGGAAGGGACCTCAAGAGGTCATCTAGTCCAACCCCCTGCTCAAAGCAGGACCAATTCCCAGCTAAATCATCCCAGCCAGGGCTTTGTCAAGCCGGGCCTTAAAAACCTCCAAGGAAGGAGACTCCACCACCTCCCTAGGTAACGCATTCCAGTGTTTCACCACCCTCCTAGTGAAATAGTTTTTCCTGATATCCAACCTGGACCTCCCCCACTGCAACTTGAGACCATTGCTCCTTGTTCTGTCATCTGCCACCACTGAGAACAGCCGAGCTTGAATCCACCAGTGCTGGGGAGCAGGAAGGGAGCATGCTTTGTGCCCCACCCTGTAGGAGGGTACAAATACATTCCCTACCGTAGCTGGATAGCAAGTGAGGAGGATTCAAGCTCACGACTCCTTTTTGGAGTGGCTAGCAAGCCAGGAAGTACTAGCAATCCCTGCCCTCATGGCTGGCCCCTACATGGAGATGGGTGGGGGAGATGTGGGTGGGGGAAAAGACTTCTTGCATCCTTCCCCCTTGTGATTTCTATGCAAGGCCCAGCCAGAGTCTGGTCATAGTGGTTTCATTGAATCCCCTGTGGAAAGAGGAAATATTTAAATTAGGAGACATGCAGTTCCCCAACTAAAACTACTGTAGTTCAGTGTACTTTGCTAAACCAAAAAAATAGTTCCATTCCTAACTCTACAGGTATCATTACCAACGTGAGCTAGACCAAATCACCTATTACCAATACCCTGAGACATACAGTCACTCCTTACAGGATCTTTGTTTTTTATTGCTATCATAAAGGCAACAGAATGAGGACATGCATCTGATAGCATGGGAAGGGGAGGTGCTTCAAAGAAATCCCAGCTAAAACCCCCATGTGATTTTTGTTTCTGATCAGTTCATTGGTTGTTTACAGCCACTTCTCAGTTGTCTCCTTTAAAAATTCCTAAGGAAAAATAAACCTGTAAAATTAGAACTATCTTTGATCCTCTTCAAGGATGCACGTGGAACAAAGATGCTATCATCACTTCTCCTCCCACACATCTTGATGGAAGAAATTACTTTAAAAACACAAAGCTTGACATCCTTGCCCCCAAAAGCAGCTGGTAGCTAGGTACTGTTTGACTTGCAGTAAAGAGACAACAAAAGGAATGTTAAAACACACACACACACCCCCCACAGGATTTCCTTGAGGACCAAATGGATAAAGTGCAACTGCATGTGGAGGGACAGCAGTGCTATGAACAAGAAGCTACAAAGTAGAACAAAGCAGCATTTAAAAAGGGCTGTTGAGAGGGCCAGACCAATAAACAGAAGAGTTAGGAAACCAGGTGGAAAGCCAGAGTTTGAGGCTAAAAATAACGAACTAGCTAGACTTAAATTCTAAATCCCCCCTCCTTACAAGATACCAGTACCTAGGATGACCCATACAGCATAGACAAAGCTTAGAAGGGCTCAATTAGACAAATACTGGGGCAAGCTCTGTCATTTGGAAGAAAGACTCACTAGACATGGAGTGCATTTTGAGAGTAGAACAGATGAACAAAGCAAATAGTTTGGAAAACAAGCTAAGCACTCAGATACCATAGTGAGGAGCCCAGTGTAGACAGATAGGTGCCATATATTAATTTCCGGGGGGGGGAGGAGGCATTTCTTTTCTTTAAGCAACTGGCAGGTTTATTTTGTTCTTCACCCAGCCATTTATTAAAATTCCACTGGCTATCTATTGGCCAGATCCACAACTGCTGTAAATTGACATAGCTCTATTAGAATAATCAGAAATATACTGATTTAGGCAAGGTGAGGATCTCGCCCTGACTTTTTGAGTGATCATGATTGACCAAATTAATCCCTGGTGTAACTTCACTGACACCAGGGAATTTGATGCATGTGTGGTGGACTGTGGGAAAATTGCAAGTGAAATCAGCAGCCCGACCAGTATGCATGCCGATTTCAAAACTGATGCCTTCACAATACTGGAGTGTAGCTAACAAGACACTTGTTTTCAGATCTGAGGACATGTTATTAAAGAGACAATGAAATTAAACATCCTATATATCAGTGATATTAGTACCATAAGCAGTCTGGAATGGAGTGCAGAGGGCCAGAATGGAATATCTGGAAAATAAAAGGGAAACAGACTACTGGAAAAGATGAAAGCTCAGAATTTTCTAAATGGCAATGACTCTGAGAACTAAAATGGGAATGCAAAGCACCCACTAGAAAGACAAGCAACCATAACAAAAAAATTGGCTTGAATAGATTTCATAGATTCATAGATTATAGGACTGGAAGGGACCTCGAGAGGTCATCGAGTCCAGTCCCCTGCCCGCATGGCAGGACCAAATACTGTCTAGACCATCCCTGATAGACATTTATCTAACCTACTCTTAAATATCTCCAGAGACGGAGATTCCACAACCTCCCTAGGCAATTTGTTCCAGTGTTTAACCACCCTGACAGTTAGGAACTTTTTCCTAATGTCCAACCTAGACCTCCCTTGCTGCAGTTTAAACCCATTGTTTCTGGTTCTATTCTTAGAGGCTAAGGTGAACAAGTTCTCTCCCTCCTCCTTATGACACCCTTTTAGATACCTGAAAACTGCTATCATGTCCCCTCTCAGTCTTCTCTTTTCCAAACTAAACAAACCCAGTTCTTTCAGCCTTCCTTCATAGGTCATGTTCTCAAGACCTTTAATCATTCTTGTTGCTCTTCTTTGGACCCTTTCCAATTTCTCCACATCTTTTTTAAAATGCGGCGCCCAGAACTGGACACAATACTCCAGCTGAGGCCTAACCAGAGCAGAGTAGAGCGGAAGAATGACTTCTCGTGTCTTGCTCACAACACACCTGTTAATGCATCCCAGAATCATGTTTGCTTTTTTTGCAACAGCATCACACTGTTGACTCATATTTAGCTTGTGGTCCACTATAACCCCTAGATCCCTTTCTGCCGTACTCCTTCCTAGACAGTCTTTTCCCATTCTGTATGTGTGAAATTGATTTTTCCTTCCTAAGTGGAGCACTTTGCATTTGTCTTTGTTAAACTTCATCCTGTTTACCTCAGCCCATTTCTCCAATTTGTCCAGATCATTTTGAATTATGACCCTGTCCTCCAAAGTAGTTGCAATCCCTCCCAGTTTGGTATCATCCGCAAACTTAATAAGCGTACTTTCTATGCCAATATCTAAGTCGTTGATGAAGATATTGAACAGAGCCGGTCCCAAAACAGACCCCTGCGGAACCCCACTCGTTACGCCTTTCCAGCAGGATTGGGAACCATTAATAACAACTCTCTGAGTATGGTTATCCAGCCAGTTATGCACCCACCTTATAGTAGCCCCATCTAATTTGTATTTGCCTAGTTTATCGATAAGAATATCATGCGAGACCGTATCAAATGCCTTACTAAAGTCTAGGTATACCACATCCACCGCTTCACCCTTATCCACAAGGCTCGTTATCCTATCAAAGAAAGCTATCAGATTGGTTTGACATGATTTGTTCTTCACAAATCCATGCTGGCTGTTCCCTATCACCTTACCACCTTCCAAGTGTTTGCAGATGATTTCCTTAATTACTTGCTCCATTATCTTCCCTGGCACAGAAATTAAACTAACTGGTCTGTAGTTACCTGGGTTGTTTTTATTTCCCTTTTTATAGATGGGCACTATATTTGCCCTTTTCCAGTCTTCTGGAATCTCTCCCGTCTCCCATGACTTTCCAAAGATAATAGCTAGAGGCTCAGATACCTCCTCTATTAGCTCCTTGAGTATTCTAGGATGCATTTCATCAGGCCCAGGTGACTTGCAGGCATCTAACTTTTCTAAGTGATTTTTAACTTGTTCTTTTTTTATTTTATCCGCTAAACCTACCCCCTTCCCATTAGCATTCACTATGTTAGGCATTCCTTCAGACTTCTCGGTGAAGACCAAAGCAAAGAAGTCATTAAGCATCTCCGCCATTTCCAAGTTTCCTGTTACTGTTTCTCCCTCTTCACTAAGCAGTGGGCCTACCCTGTCTTTGGTCTTCCTCTTGCTTCTAATGTATTGATAAAAAGTCTTCTTGTTTCCTTTTATTCCCGTAGCTAGTTTGAGCTCATTTTGTGCCTTTGCCTTTCTAATCTTGCCCCTGCATTCCTGTGTTGTTTGCCTATATTCATCCTTTGTAATCTGTCCTAGTTTCCATTTTTTATATGACTCCTTTTTATTTTTTAGATCGTGCAAGATCTCGTGGTTAAGCCAAGGTGGTCTTTTGCCACATTTTCTATCTTTCCTAACCAGCGGAATAGCTTGCTTTTGGGCCCTTAATAGTGTCCCTTTGAAAAACTGCCAACTCTCCTCAGTTGTTTTTCCCCTCAGTCTTGATTCCCATGGGACCTTACCTATCAGCTCTCTGAGCTTCCCAAAATCTGCCTTCCTGAAATCCATTGTCTCTATTTTGCTGTTCTCCCTTCTACCCTTCCTTAGAATTGCAAACTCTATGATTTCATGATCACTTTCACCCAGGCTGCCTTCTACTTTCACATTCTCAACGAGTTCCTCCCTATTTGTTAAAATCAAGTCTAGAACAGCTTCCCCCCTAGTAGCTTTTTCAACCTTCTGAAATAAAAAGTTGTCTCCAATGCAGTCCAAGAATTTGTTGGATAGTCTGTGCCCCACTGTGTTATTTTCCCAACATATATCCGGATAGTTGAAGTCCCCCATCACCACCAAATCTTGGGCTTTGGATGATTTTGTTAGTTGCTTGAAAAAAGCCTCATCCACCTCTTCCACCTGGTTAGGTGGCCTGTAGTAGACTCCTAGCATGACATCTCCCTTGTTTTTTGCCCCTTTAAGCCTAACCCAGAGACTCTCAACACTTCCGTCTCCTATGTCCATCTCTACCTCAGTCCAAGTGTGTACATTTTTAATATATAAGGCAACACCTCCTCCCTTTTTCCCCTGTCTATCCTTCCTGAGCAAGCTGTACCCATCCACACCAACATTCCAATCATGTGTATTATCCCACCAAGTTTCAGTGATGCCAACAATGTCATAGTTGTATTTATTTATTAGCACTTCCAGTTCTTCCTGCTTATTCCCCATACTTCTCGCATTTGTATATAGGCATCTAAGATACTGGTTTGATCTTTCCTCCCAGTTTTGTCCTGACTCTCCTTTCTCTCTGCCAATATAGCCCACACTCCCTCTCGTTTCCGACCCATCTCCCCGGTCTCCATGTTCCCCACTTACCTGTGGGTTTTGCTCACCTGTCCCCGTCGAACCTAGTTTAAAGCCCTCCTCACTAGGTTAGCCAGTCTGTGTCCGAATAGGGTCTTTCCTCTCCTCGAAAGGTGTACGCCATCTCTGCCTAGCAGTCCTTCCTCGAAAGGTGTACGCCATCTCTGCCTAGCAGTCCTTCCTCGAATAGCATCCCGTGGTCTAGGAAGCCAAAGCCAAAGCCCTCCTGGCGACACCATCTTCGCAGCCAGGCATTCACCTCCATGATGCATCTGTCTCTGCCCAGGCCCCTACCCTTGACAGGAAGAATTGAAGAGAATACCACCTGCGCTCCAAACTCCTTCACCCGTACTCCCAGAGCCCTGTAGTCACTCTTGATCCGCTCAGTGTCACAGTATCATTTGTGCCCACATGGATGAGTAGCATGGGGTAGTAGTCAGAGGGCTGGATAATTCTCGACAATGCCTCCGTAACGTCTCGGATACGGGCCCCCGGCAGGCAGCATACCTCCCGAGATGAAATGTCAGGGCGACAGATGGGCGCCTCCGTCCCCCTCAGCAGAGAGTCTCCGACCACCACTACCCTACGTTTCCTATTCGCAGTGGTGGCAGCAGACTCTCCAGCCTTAGGGGTACGAGGCTTCTCCTCCTTTACTGTAGGGAGTGATTCCTTCTTTCCTGTGTCAAGAAGAGCATAACGGTTACCTATAACCACGTCAGGAGGGTTCGGAGCAAGGGTGGAGCACTGCCTGCTGCCAGAAGTAACCAGCTGCCAGTGTCCACCCTGAGCCATCTCCTCCTCCACCAGTGGTGTATCAGCAGTCCTGTGTACTGGGACAGCTACCTCAGCTGTCTCCACATGGACACTGTCGAGGAATTGCTCATGGATACGGATGCTCCTCAACCTAGCCACCTCCTCCTGTAGATCTCCCACCTGCTGCCTGAGAGATTCCACCAGCAGGCACCTCTCACATTGGATGGTCCCCCCAGTCTGGATATCAGTAAGTGGAAATTGCAAGTTACAGTCTTTGCAAAACCACACCAGGATCTGGGTAGAGGCATCCATGCTTAGGCACTCTGTCTGGCTACAGGCACAGGTGGAGGAGACAGTAGCAGTGCTGGCACAGGTGTTGCGGGTCTTCCTAACCATCGTAAGCCTCCCTCTGTCAAACTCCCGTCTGCAGCCCCCTGTCAGCTGAAAGGGTTGTTTAAGCGAAAAGTTATGAATGTAGTTGCTTTATAGGTATTAAGGGGAATCAAGAGAGAACAGATGGAACTGGCAAGGGACCCTCGCCCCCTTCCTGCTCCCTTCCAAACTCCCTTGCGAAACTCCCTGTTAGCAGCCCCTGGTCGCTTGTGCGCTGCTTTATAAAGCCCTGGCCTGTATGAATGCCCCGCCCACTGATGAAGGCTCAGCCACTTACCAGAGACTTCTAGCTTTCAAACCTTCCAACTGCCAGCCACAGCACACGGTCCTTCAAACAACCAAAACAAACAAACAGACTGACAAACACAAGCTCAGCTCACAGCAAGTAACCCTCAAACACAAACAAACACACACTACAGGCAGTCACTTACCCCAAAAGGGTGCTGTATTGCTCCTCCTTCACCTGGAGAACTCCCTTGCGAAACTCCCTGTTAGCAGCCCCTGTTCGCAAATTTGACTTAGTTAATCAAATTGGTGTTTTGTTGCTTGCCCAATGTGATCTTATATGTTTACATGGTAAGTAAACAACTTTCTCTTAACAGGAAACACTAAATAAATCAGAAGTCTTGATATTTATCTGTCTTATGTTCCCATTTTTCCCCACTGACTTGATGTGTGACGTTAGGCAAATCATTTAACTTTCTCGTACCTCAGTTTCTCCAACTGCAAAATAGAATAGTAACAAGGCTTAGTTGGACTCTGTCGCTTTTTACAGATCCAGACTAACACGGCTACCTCTCTAAGGCTTAGGTAACACTTGTAAAGGATTTAAAATTCCTTAGGTTAAAATTTGTTATATAAGGGAAAGCATAATTAGTATGGAAACGCTTTATGCAGACAAAACTTAATGAAGTTGTGTATATAGATTTTTTTCCATTTTCCTTTAGCATTTCTGAGAATTCAGTGTGCCTGCAAGAGACAGCAGCCATGTTGTACTCAGAACTGTTGCAGTCTGAGGACACACACAGACAGTGCTCTCATGGACATATATTTTTGTTCTTTCTTGTTGCCATTTTTTTAATCTAAAACAAAAGCCATTTTAGACTGAAGTTTGTGCGTGTATATATGAATCTCTCTCTCAAGCAGATTTCTCACTCTGTGTTTGCAAATATAATAACTGCTAGTACCACAGCTGCCATATTCCTAAGGTTTGATATGACAACCAGCACATTTGTTCACTGATTTATATCTGATTAGTCAGGGCTCAGCATATTCTATAAACAACGTGTGAAATGGAGAATAAGCCTCATTATAAACCTCAATTTACTAGTATTCTTTTTCTTCATAGACAAAGCTAGGAAACAGGCATCCATTCTTAATTTATTGTTATCTCAACCCTGCATGTTGTCCCTCTGTTCCAATTACTCCCTACCGATATCTATTCACAAGGCTGGGCAAACAGAAGCAAAACTGTTAAAGCACTCAGAAATGGGTTGGATTTTCTTTCTGTATTATTTGCCATCTGGGAAGGGTCACCCCCAGAAAAAAAATCCCCCTTCGGCCACGGGGTCTCCTGCATGTCCTTCACTTCCATTGAAGCAAAAGAAAAAACTGCACGCTTACTCTGCTGCAAATTTTCCTCTTTCCACCCCAGCTCCCAGCTTCAATGTTCTTTGTCAGGGCTGCTGCTTTGATGTTGCATCAGGCAGCTTTGAAACAAAAACTTGAAAACAGAATTAAGGCCAGCCAAGGGTAAAACGTACAGCAGATACAGCAGTTATATCGGCACATGACATGACTACTCATGGAAACTGCACAGGCGTTTGAGATTCCAAATGAGAGGACCAAATTCTGTTGGTCTGACTCTCATGGGTATTCTCATTAAAGCCAATGGGTAAGATAAGCAGAATTTGGCCCTCTTTTGTAAGCTGCCCTTCATGGTTATGGCTTGCTAATAAAATGGTGTTTGTGTGTCCCAGATGAAACCTGAGTAATTATCATTCTGACTACGGATTGGCAATTATTTAGCTTCCCCTACTACAGGAGTTAATTTAGTTTACCAATTACTCCCACATAGTGGCCCTTTCACAGTGTTCATTTTCCTTGTTTCCCTATGCTGAGTCTGGTTTGCCTGCACTAACTTTGCCCTGTTTTTGTCTTCCAGTTTGGTGCTGTTTAGTTCTCTTAGCTCAAATGATTCAGAAACAGCCCTGCCAGAGTTGTCCTCATATGTTATTTCTGAACAATGGAAGATTGGGAGAATACCACTGATTGTGTGTGTATTGTCAATACGGAGTCTTAAGAGGTGAGCCCTGGTGAGGTACTCAGGAGAATTAAGTGCAGCAGATTTCTGGGTGAAATCTGGTCAGTGTTGATGCAAAAGGTTGTGGGAGGGAGCTTTACAGAGGCATAAATAGGAGCTAGGAATCTAAAGACTATTGATTTTCGCTGGGAGATGGTGCGTAACTATGCTTTGTACCTTTGAAAAAAATCTCCCCCTAAAGTACTGAAAGAAGAGAGGAATGAGACCAAGAGGAGACTGACAGAAGGGGAGTGACTGTAACAAATGCCATCCAGTGCTAACATGAGGGTCCTTAAGCACCTAGAAACACAAAAAACCAGGTTCTCCACTGCCTTGCATCTTATGTCATCATTCACAGCTGTACAAAGTGATATAAGACCTAACAGTCCTGATTCCCCTCACACTTACCCTGTTCAAACTCAATAGAGTCATACAGGTGTAAAACTGGAGGGGAGATCACAACCAGGTCCTATCGGTCCAATTTGGCAGCAATTTACACGCACTTCTATATAGGTACAATCAATTACATGAGGCACAAGGCAATGGAGAACCAGCCAATAGTATGTAGAAATGTGCTATTGATATTAGATATGGTAGGACAAGAGACAGTGTTAGATGGGATAGTTTTAGGGAGGCTGTGAAATGTAGGAGCTACGGATCTTACTAATAGTCAAGAAATGCTGGCTATTACTCCATAACACGTTTTGGTTTTGGTTTTTTTTCTCCCCAAAGACGGGGGATGGGAGCGGGGGGAAATAGGTCACTATTTCATTTGCCAGAGCTCTGATTAAGGACGTTAAGGAAAAGGTGTACAGTGTATGCTATGCTGCTCAGGAGGCAGATGAGGATTCGACACGCAGGACACAAAAAAGCTGGAGTGTTGACCATGAAATGTAGGCATCTCATCTGTATGCTGAAAGAAAAGGAGATGTCATGTGGACTGAGATGTCAGGTTTGCTGAGTATGTGAGCAGAGTTCTAGGGAGACAGGATTTGTTAATTAGATGGTATCAAACTGAAGATGTCAGACACCTAGCTCACAAAAACTGGAGGATGATGTAGAATGGGATGGGCTGCAACAGAGGACAAGAGGAGGCAATTAAACAAATGTGGTCTGATTTGAGGTGTTAGGCATTCACAAATTCTACTGAAGTCAATAGGAGGTCAGTGCATTTAGAAGCCATGCCAATCAGCTCTTCAAAATCATGAATGGAGTGTTTAGAGAACAGCCTCTAGAAATTCATATTCATTGGATGCAACAAGCATTATCTTATCCTCAGAACATGGGGCATTTTGCCTATCTCTCTATATATACTGAAATGATAATTATACCCACTAAACTGTTCAGGCATTTCTAGTCCAACAAGAAGGGAGAGAACATTATTTAAGATTGGTCCCATTAAATGTGGCAGGAAAATTCAATAAGGAAAATAAGACAATGGAAAAATGCTTATTTCAACTACAAATGAGGATTAAGGAGATTTTCACTGAGAAGAAATCAATTAATTAACGTATGCACAAATTATACAGTGCATCTGTATAATGCATGGAGAATTTGTACACAACTCATTAGCATAAACAGGAATTACATATGTAAATAAAAGGTGGTAGTTGAAATCTTGGAATTTCATCCCTCTCCACCACAGTAAATATTTTTGTAGGACTTTGGTTCTTATAAAGGTGAAGGAACAGTAGCATTGGCTACAAACACTGAGCCACAGCTGGGTTAACCTCCCCAGACTGGTATGCTGACAGATCTCTGCATCATCCCTGCTCTTCCAGATTGAGCCTCCCAAGTCCATAGGCTGCCAATTGTATCAAAAAGAGAGCGAAGCTTATGTGAGTGGTCAGTAGGATGTGTGGTCACAAATAGAAATGAGTTTGGTGGTCTAAGTGAGGATTTAAAGATTAGAAGTTCTTAAAATGCCTAATGCCTCAGAATCAGACAAGGAAGCGAGGACAGAGAGGAGAGAAGATTTAACTAAGATTTTTTTAAAATCTCATTTCATGATTTCAGGAAAGACTCCTGGAAACTGGGGAGTGGCTAATATTTTGCTGAAAGGAGTTTGGAATATGCCAAAACTTAATAAACTAGTTTCGTTGCATTTAACTGGCTGGCATTGTTTGCCTGAAATTCCTCACCCTGCTAACAGGTGTTGATGCTGCTGGATTATTCTAAATGAGCTCAGAGGAAGGTGGTTTGTTGCTTCATTTGGATGAGCGTGTCAGAGAGATAGCTGAGATACCAATATTAACAAAAAACAAACCTTTCAAATCTTTTAAAAAGGAGCAGACCAAGGAGCTACAATCCCCCTCCATCATCAGACTGCCTTCCCCTCTGTCTACACAGAAAGTTCCTCATGAAGCATCAGTAAATAAATGTCCCTCAAAATAGTTGCATGTAGTGTTGCTGTAGCCATGTCAGTCCCAGGATATTAGAGAGACAAGGCGGGTGAGGTGATATCTTTTATTGGACCAACAGAAGTTGATGAGAGAGACAAGCTTTCAAGCTTACACAGAGCTCTTCTTTGGGTCTGGTAAATAAAGCATAATTCACACCCAGTCTATCTAGGCATCTCATTGGATAAAACTTTCACATATCATAACCATCTTACAAAGACAGTGACTAAGGTCAAAACATGCAACAACCTGCCCAGAAATCTGGCTGGTATGACATGGGGTGTCAATGCTCAAATGTTACACACTTCAGCCTTGGCACTCGGTTATTCAGCAGCGGACTATTGCACTCGAGTCTAGGCTCACTCATCTCACACAAGGATGATCGACGTACAACTTAATTCCACCATGCGTATTATTTCAGGCACACTTAAATCTACTCCTCTACCTACCGATTCTCTGCAATATTGTTCCACCCAGTGTTTGCAGAGAGGAAAGTATAGCAAAGCTTGTGATGAAATTGTGTAATATGCCGCATCTACCATTAAAGACTTACTTAATCCGCCACATGGTCATCTTCCCTCACGGCGCTCATTGTGGATAAGTTTACCGGGTGAGGGATTTACAATAGAGGATGCATGGCGAACTTCATGGCCCACAGAAAAAGTGACAAATAATTATCTTATTTTATATATCGACCCGGGTTTGATTTACCATGAAGGCATGGTAGGCCGTCTCAAATGGTTTCGAAGGCAACGGAGCCGTCTCAAATGGTTTCGTACAGGACATGGAATTTGTGCTGTAGCAGAATTTCAGTGGCATTTTAGAGACAGTTGACTATGTTGATACACATTGTACACATGCTACACATTGCTGAGGACTGCAAAATGACTCAACTTCCTGGGGTCTTTGTGCCTTGAACACTGTTGATAAGAACGCTGTGGATTGGCTTGACCAGGCTGCATACACTAAATTAATTAATTCAGGTCTGAGAAACTAACTCAGAGTGTCATAGCTAAATACAAGGTGGAACAGATTGTTTAACATAAATAGTTAACACATAGTTCAAGGAATCATTCAAGGTGAAGTTAACACCTCTCCAGTCATAGGGTGGAAAGGAAGGGAAAGGGGTGAAATGCAAATGTGCCACAAAACCAGTGACATACCTGAGATACATTGATGATATTTTCCTCCTTTGGACAGACAACTATGACGTTACCTGATTAAAATATGCCTATAAAGATCATTGTTGCAACCTCTATAATATATTTGCAATGAATCTTGTACAAAATGTGGCATGTAAGATATCTATAAAAAGATTATGATTTGCTGGTTATGATTATGCTATCTGTAGGCATGTATCATTTTTGTATTTGAGGTTATGAATATTGGTTCTATACCTGGATTTCAAATGTTTGCTCCGAGGGTAACACCCACGAAGTAGTTAGGCAGCACATCTTGGAAGGACTATTCAAATTGAGTGACCCATCAAAAGTACACTTAACTCACAATGGACCATGGGAGACGCCCATCTACAATGAATGGACTGTCCTATAAACATGCTGTTGGGAATATAGGTAATGGCTTCCTGTAGTGACTGAGCGAAACTGGGCACAGACATGTGACTTGCCCATGTGACTCCAAACACTATCTGGTCACCTGCAATTCTCCACTACCTGTGCTGAGGTTTTTGTTTGAAACAATGGGTTTTCCTCCACATGGCAGAGGGTATAAATGGCCCTGGAAACCCCTCCATTTTGCCTCTGTCATGCTCAAATCTCTGGACTGTGGACTTATACTAATGGGAGCATTCTAACCAAGGAACTGAGGTCCTTCCAATGATTTGGAAGCAACCAGAGACTTATTAAGCCAGCAGTTTATTACATCACTGTTACAAGCCTGAACCAAGAACTTTGCAATTACTGTATGTATTTGATTCCTTTAACCAAATTTTAACTCTCACCTTTCTTTCTTTTGCAAATAAGGCTGTAGATTTTAGATACTAAAGGATTGGTATTAGCATGATTTTTGGGTAAGATCTGAGTTATATATTGACCTGGTTGTATGGCTGGTCCTTTGGGATCAGAAGAACCTTTCATTTGATGAGACTGGTTGTAAAGAACCACTCATATCACCACCAAAACCACTGGATTCAGAGATAAGAACTGGAATGCACAAGGAAACTGCTTTTAGGACTTCTTGTTAGCCAGTGTGGTGAAACAGAAGTTTACTTTTGTGGCTGGTTTGGTATATCTTTTGAAAGAATAACCACCAGTTTTGGGTTGTGTTTGCCCTATTTCTCAACAGTTTGTCCTGAATTTGGCATCCTCAGTTGTGACCCACTGAGGAACAGATACAACAACTTAAACTCCCTCATAGATTTCAACCACAACTTCAATAGTCACCATCCCTCCATTAAACTCTCTCTGGAACATTCCTACACCAGCATTAACTTCCTGGACACCAGTCAGCGTCAACAATAGAACCCTCTGGATAGTTATATACAAGAAACCCACAAATCACCACACCTACCTTCATAGATCCAGTAAGTACCCCAATCACACCAAGAAATCAGTTATCTACAGCCAGGCACTCAGATACCACAGAATATGATCCAAGGAGAAAGTCCAGGATATACAGTACACTTTAACACACACAAATCTACCTTCACCAAACAAGGACACTCCATCAGAGAAACAGATTGCATCATGGAATGGACCACCTAAATACCCTGAGAGAACCTGCTTCAATACAGAAATAAAAACCTTTCAGACCACACACCCCTAGTTGTCACTTACCACCACCCCACACTGGAACCTATACAGGTTATCAAACAACTACAACCCATACCTAATGGGGACCCCATCCTAAAAGAAATCTTTCCTGAACTCCCTCTTCTAGCCTTCAAACCGACCCCTCAGCCTCTCCAAGATCATCAGAAGCAAGCTCCTCACAGATCCGGGCACACCAACTCAAAGCAGCACCAGACCTGCCAGAAAAAGAGATGCAAAACCTGCAGACATATCTCCACTGCTACAATGATCAACACCCCACATACCACACCTTTAAAGATCCATGGGTCCAACACATGCCTATCACAACATAGGGTGTACCTCATCCAGTGCACTAAATGCCCCAATAGCAATTATGTGGGTAAAACCAGACAATCACTACACTCTCAAATGAACTCACCCAGGAAAATGATAAAAGACAAAAACACCACATCACCTGTGGGTGAAAATTTTTCACAAAGCAATTACTCTATACCTGATCTACCAGTTCTCATCCTCAAAAGAAACCTGCACAACACTTTCAAAACATGAGCCCGGGAGCTTAAATTCATAATTTTTCTAGACACTAAAAATCATTGAGTAGAGACACTGGATTTATGGCTTATTACAACAATCTATAACCCACTAACAACTCCCCCAGTTGCTTCCCTTCTTCCCCACCACCTTTCCTCCCTAAGATTGGAGAGTGTTAACGGGCCACTTCACCTTGAGATCCGTGTTCAATACTTACACTAAACAATCTATTCACCTTGTATTTAGCTGTGGCACTCTGAGTTAGTTTCTGAGACCTGAAGAAAAGCTCAGTGTAAGCTTGTCTTCCTCAACAACAGAAGCTGGTCCAAAAAAAGATCTCATCCACCTTGTCCCTCAAAATGGTGGCAGTTCCCATGTCTAGTATAAGAGGTAGGGAAAAAAGCCTCAGTACCTACTAAAACAAAGAATGAGAGAGTCAAACTTCCAGAGGTCAAAAGCATAAGTCATCCTCCAGTAGTTACTGTATGATTAAGAGTGACGTTGAACAGATTCATGGCAAGTTTTTCCCCTTTCATCAACTGGTGATTAGTTTTGACATTTAGATGCTTTTGTCGTGTCGTCCCGTTTCCCCCACCCCCCCCCCCCCCCCCCCGATCTCTGAATGGAACCATCTAAATCTTTCTTGATTAAAAAAAAAAAACATTTACTGTGTTAAACATAATTAATTGACTTTCTAGCCATTTTCATTTTCTTTTTATGAAAAGTTGTTTCTATTGCATCTGAAACTTACCTCAGAAAATTTCACTCAAAGAGAAAGGACCAGTGAACATCAAGGTATTAAATATTTAGTCTTTATTGTTTTTCTTAAAAAATAGTTTCTGTTGGTACATGTAATACCATAGAACATTACAACCTAGTTTCTACATAAACTGACTTTTCCCTGTAATCTCCTTTCAGAAATAACGTAACATAACAAATTAACAGCCATCCCTAGAACGAAATAGTGCTCTGACATTTCTAAATTCTGATTATGTAGATATGGAAACAACAGTTTGCCAGATGCATAGTAATGTTGCCAGTTAATCTGATGATACTACACAGCTGCATCTTCATAAAGTCCTTGACAGAGCTTGTCAAATAATTCCACAGGAATAATATTCATTGTGAATTTTAGTATGTTTACATTTAATAATTTCTCATTATCCAAACTACCCTATAGTACTGCCTTGAGGCCCCCATCAAAATCAGGACCTCACTGTACCCAAATGTGAGAGACAGTCCCTGCCCTGAAGAGTTTGCAATCTAATCAGGAAATAGCATCTGCATTTTACACATGGGAATGCGAGGCACAAAGAGAGTCTGTGTGATCTTAGAAAAGTCACTTAAAGCCTGTAGCTGGCCCAGGAATTTAACCAGACCTCCCGAGCCCTGTGCCTTAACCCTGAGACCATCCTCCTGCTCATACAATAATAAAAGAGAATTAAAGATAGATAAAGGAATATAGAATTACCTCTCGCTATAATCTGGGAACTACTGTATTGCTGCTAAAAGAATCCACAAATCTTCCTCTAAATCAGACCTCACATGATAATGTAACAGCTTTCCAGAGAGTGGGGTTACTAATAAAGTATACTCAATCTAAAGGCTCTGGTATAAAGGAATATTTATGAACTACTTAAGATACTTTGTTGAAAGTGAAGCACATAGGTCATAAGCATGTCATCATCTGCTTCATTAGACAGGCCATAGGAAACACCACTTTGTGTACTGTTCATTAAATTATTCCACAATTATCTTGAATTGAGTCTCTTTTATGATAGCTGAAATTAATGCATAACAAACTAAAATTCCATGTACGTTGCATTATTATTGGCCATCAGAGAAATGTTGATTTATATCTGCATGCCTCAGACTCTGTATGTGGAGTGGGGAGAAAAGAGAAAGGGGGTCGTTTCTTATGTACTCAAGGGGCTAAAAATCACCCTCATTTTCTACAACAGAAGAGGCATTTTCATAGCTGAGGGAATACAAGAATACATGAGGAACTCATTATACATTCTAATGGAGTCAGCACCTCCACAGAGTCTCATTTACCTGCTCTATTACAAAACACAAACTCTGCTTTTCTACTTCCCAGTGGAATGTATTTAAATACAGGAGTCATTTCCTAAACTCGGATCTTGTTTGTATTAAGTCACATTTATCTTGGCAATTTGCTGAAAATACTAAAAGGCTTACTTCAGTGTCATGTCTCACTGGCAGAACAGAAAACCCTCCACAGGCAAGAAGTTTGCCCACAAGGATGTTGAGAGTATGACGGAGCCCCATCTCAGACCAGGCCCTCTCACCGCACAATGTGGCCCTGGAGTGCTGGGCAAGGCTCTCCCAATAACTCATTCACAGACCAGAGTACTTACAGTAACATGCCACTGCTTGGGGTCCCATTTGTAAAGCCTTTATAAAATGGGGTCTCCCTTGGCCCTCGAGGCCCTACCTCGTCTCCTTTGGGGCTCCCAATTCACCCTGGTTCCAAAGCTTTGGGTGCCCTTTCCCTCCAGTTCCCTCTGATCCAGGAAACTCTCCTTGTCCCACTGTAGACCATGGCCTCTCTGGAAAGTCTTTCCCACAAGTCTCTTTAACCCAGATCCGCAAGGGTATTTAGGCACCTAAATCCCATTGAAATCCATAGGAATTAGGCACCTAAATACCTCTGAGGATTTGGGCCCTCCTGCCATGGTCTCAGAATGACTTCACCTTGATTAAGGGGTTTCACAGACCTCCCTCTTGGGGCCAGGCTGTGATTTGAGAAGGCTTCCCCAGTCCACCAGTAGCTGGGTTCCAGCTCTGCTCCACAGAGCCACTCTTAAACTTACACACTTCTTCCTCTTGGTTCAAGGACCCCACAGCCCTCCTTAGGGTTGTAGTGTGATTCAGGCAGGGTTCCCCAGCCCACCAGTCATGCTTCTGGCTCTGGATCCCATCCCAGGCAGCCTCTCTCTTACTTGATGGTCCCCTGCAATTCTCTTCTTCAAGCTGTCCACCCTCTCCCGCTTCTGGGAGTCACTTATGTTCAGAAGGTAGCTACCTAATTAACATCTGTCCCCCATTCCCCAGTTTGTCTGCTCCCTTGAACAGTTGTTTCCTTAAAAAGACCACGTCAAGGAACAAGGGTTGGCTGGCCCTGAGCCCCACTATTCCTTAAAGGGGACAGACTACCCTGTTACACAGGACATAAGGCACAACCTCCATTCCCTGCAGGGCATCTCTCATTTGGCCTCTACAAGATTAGAACTGAGCACTGTTGACTAAGAAGAGGACATAACCAAGGTACTGGAGCAGGCTAGCTGAGTAAGGCTTCTATGGAAACCTCTGTTGCCACTGTAACCACCCCAAGGTGTGGCTCAAGCCTCCCCCTTGGTGTCTGCTTCTCCCCTCTCCTGGCATAGGGTGTGTGCATGTGTGTGTGTGTGTGTGTGTGAGAGAGAGGGAGAGAGAGAGAGAGAGAGACACCTGGTGCCTTCACACAAGGTGACTCCTCACTGTGCCCAGGACACAAGGGGTGCTGGCCCTTCGGGAAATGAATAATGCTACCACTGCTGGCAAGGAGTATAAAACTCAGTACACAAGAAACAAAGGACACCAAAGCAATCCCCAGCAAAGATATGACACATCAAATATAACAATAGAACCAAGGGGCGCTTTACTGGGAGCAGGAAAAATAGGCTCTGAGGAAGGAAAGTGTTAGGGTGAACTCCTAAGTACTCAAGCCTCAACAAAAATTTCCCGCCTCCCAATACTCACAGCTCTTCCCAATCTCCTTCTCCCTCCCTGGCACCTTCCCAGGCAGATGATATACTGAGGATGAGTCTAGAGAGGAGTGCTGAAGCACTGTGAACATTGGCCACCTTAAACAAAAAAGTTGGGGAGAGCCTTGTACAGTGTGTCTTCACTCCTGCATGGGGCAGGATCCTCTCATGGCTACCTGGTCTGTAGTTCTATGGAAATCTCACTTGGCTCTTGGTAACCATTGCCAGATAGCATCTCTGCCACTCTAGACACTGGTCTCTGCAGGGCTGGAATTTCCTGACCCATGCACTTGATCCCAGAACAGTTTAAAAACTCCCTTCATGGGGAGTGGGAGTTAATCAGAAACTCCCTGAGCTGTTCTGCCTCCCTCACCTCCCTCTAAACCGAAAATAAACCTTATCTCTCAGTCAGATTGTACCCTCTCACTGAGAGGCTGAATATCCCCAGCTTATCATTGGTCCAGCAAATTGCTTGGCCATATCATCCATGCAGAAACCTCCCCGTTGGAGGAACAGGAGTTCCTAGTCCATTCTGTCGCCACCCCTAATTCCAATCATGCTGTGAAATGGTGTCAGAGGACCTTGGTAGCTATTATTGTTGAAGTCCCTAGTCTAGGACTTCCTGGAGGCTCATTCCAGAGTTCTAGGAGCTAGCAAACTCCAACTTGGGGGGTTACACAATTTTAAGCTGCTCTCCCCAAGAAAGTCCCAAAGGGAAGGTGATCACGTAGTTCCCCAGTCCCTATACATGCAGCAGTTCCACTAGCATCCAGGGATAAAAGCTGCATTTACATTCCCCTGAATTAGCAAGGGCAGATTGAGCCCTGGGCACATACAGTCTTACAACACTCAACTTTTAAAATCAGTTAAAAGTGATAAACTCAGGACAGACATCTGCAAGGGGGAGGGAGGTAGAAAACAGTCCCAGAAGATTAAAAGGCCCTCCTCCCTATCTACTGAGGAGGGGTAACTACAGGTCAATCAGGTTCAGCTGAGAAGGGGTTACCAGAGACTCAATTAGGCTCAGCTGAGAGGGAATTACACTGCTCTACAGCCAAAATGCTTCTGAAATAAATGTAGTCAAACTTTACTAATTCTGGGTCACTGAGAACGAAAATGATGCTTAAAATTGTTGTTTGGCTCTAGTTTTCAAAATATGCTATTGGGTCGGTATATACGACCCTTGACTTGGGAATGGCGGAGGATAAGTGAGTTATAAAGGGAAGGGATCTCAATATAAACCAGAAATTACTAAAATACATCTTTGACTGGATCTATGAATAAATTTATGACTGGGTTTGGACAGTACTTGCTTTTTAGGCAAAACAATGAATGATGCAATCTGAAGCTGGTATTGAGTCATACATGATATGAATTGCATCATGTTAGAAGTCATGGATGATGCAATCATAATGAAGCTTACATCACTCTGCTGAACAAATTGCCCTATATCAGCTCTAGAAATCATACAGTGTCATGCTCTCTTATTTGTCAGTGTTTGATTTTGCAAAGGGACACATTTCTGTTTAGCCAAAGTGAGCAGAGATGCCTCGTACTTGTGTGAACAGTGCAGATAACTTCTGCTATGTTTGTGGTGAAGTGACTTTTGCATCACAAAAGCGCAGTATAACCACTATGGTTAAGAAAGCCTATCACCTTTATTTTGGCTGCAAAATTGGAGATCAGGACAAGAGGTGGGCCCCACACATATGCTGCATCACTTGTGCAACAAATCTTCGCCAGTGGTTGAACAGGAAAAGGAAATCTATGCCTTTTGCGGTGCCAATGATTTGGAGAGAGCCAACAGATCATACCAGCAATTGTTACTTCTGCATGGTGCCTCCAGTTGGGAAAGGTGTGTCAAAGAAGAAAAAGTGGACTGTGCATTATCCAAACATTCCATCAGCTATGAGCCCAGTACCCCACGGAGAAGGACTGCCGGTTCCTGATGCACCAGAATCATTCTCACTTGAGTCAGATGAGGAAGAGGAAGAGGATGAGGATGAAACTTCTGGTCCTGAACCATCAATGTCACAGGACTCACATTTTCTCCAGTCCTCCTCCTCTGAACCACACCTCATAACACAAGGTGAACTGAATGACCTTGTCAGGGATTTGGAACTACCCAAGAGTAAGGCAGAGCTGTTGGGCTCCAGACTACAGCAGTGGAATCTCCTGGCAGGTGATGTTAGGGTTTCCATGTTCCATGACCGTCAAAAGGATCTTGTCCCATTCTTCTTCATGGAAGGTGATCGTGTAGCCTGCAACAACCTCGATGGTGTGATGGCAGCCCTCAACATCATTCATGATCCAGATGAGTGGAGACTGTTCATTGATTCATCAAAGACGAGTCTTAAAGCTGTTTTACTCCATAATGGCAATGTTTTGCCATCAATTCCAGTTGGTCATGCAGTCCATATGAAGGAAACCTATGACAACATGAAACAACTTTTGAGGTGCATAAACTATGACCAACATCAGTGGCAGCTTTGTGGCGATTTGAAGGTTGTTGCTCTCTTGCTTGGTCTGCAGACTGGATACACAAAGTACTGCTGTTTTCTCTGCGAATGGGATAGTCGTGCAAGAGATTCCCACTACATCAAGAAAGATTGGCCACTCCAACAGTCATTGGAGCCTGGGAGGAAAAGTGTTCAGCATCCACCACTTGTTGAATCAAGGAAGATTTTGTTACCACCCTTACACATCAAGCTGGGTCTGATGAAGAACTTTGTCAAGGCCATTGACAAAACACAAGCAGCTTTCAAGTACCTCTGTGGAAAATTTCCAAGGTTAAGTGAAGCTAAGATAAAGGAAGATGTCTTTGTTGGTCCTCAGATTCGTGAACTTCTTCGAGATGATGCATTTGACCATGCACTGCGTGGCAAGGAAAAGACGGCATGGAAAGCCTTCCAGTTAGTGGCAATAAATTTTCTCGGAAACAACAAGGCAGACAACTACAGGTTGTTGGTGGAAAACCTCCTCAAGGCATACAAAAGCCTTGGTTGCAACATGTCACTAAAGATACATTTTTTGCACTCTCATCTAGATTTTTTTCCACCGAACTGCGGAGCAGTGAGCGACAAGCCCGGCAAGCGATTTCACCAGGACATTGCAACAATGGAGAAACGCTACCAGGGCAAATGGAGCCCATCAATGCTTGCAGACTATTGCTGGACAGTGACAAGAGATGCTCCATTTAATTAATACAAGAGACAAGCCAAGAAGCGCCGAGTAGACACTGAATAGGATTAAACTATGTACAGAATAGTTTTTTGCCTTTTGTTTCATAATAAATTTTATTTATATAACCCTTTTGCTGATTTTTAAAGTGTTACATAAACAGGACAGGTGAAATATTATCATGTAAAGCAACCATAAACACATGAAAAGACCTAGGTTTACAATTTATGATTAAAACTCTACTATCTACACAATATACATAGACATAAAATGTAAAAACTTAAATATCTTAGAAACAGTAGCCAATCAGTTGTTTTAATTGTCATATTTGAATTCAGCACATCAAAATACATAATAAATAGCACATTTGATCTCTGAAGCAGACGACCTCTCAAAAATTGTAGACCAGTGTTACCTGAGCTCAATTAGGATCAGCTGATTCCAACTAAGGGCTTCCTGAGACCTTTTTAAACCCTCCCCTGTTGGGAGCAGGAGGGGAAGAGAGAGAGCGTGAAGGTATAATGTTACCAGTGGACTAGGAGTAATGAGACTCACCAGGAGGGGAGGCTGCATTCCCTTGCATAAGGGAATAAAACAAGCCCAGAAGACTGGTGGAGAGAAGGAACAGACTGCCCCTGTACAGCTAAAAGGGACTGTTTTACCCAAGTCTGTCTCACCAAGGCTAAAAGCAGTGGAGACTGGTGAGACTGAGAAGGTGCCTTGCCACATTGTTATAATCCAATCATAATATTACGGTGAAGAATGTGAGGTGCAACATGGGTGGCATATGAACTGCTGGTTGGGAGAGGCTAGTCCCCAGCCCTACCCCTTCTGCTGTCCTTCTCTTTCCAGCCCCCTCTTAGAGCCCCATGGCCACCCCAGGCTAGGCTACCCCAGCCCCAAAGGAGCACTGGGAGGGCAGGTGGCACTTGCAGCCTCCCCAGCCTAGGAGTCCCAGGAAAGTGGGTAGGGTGACCAGATCACCAAAGACAAATATCGGGACGCGGGGGGGGGGTGACGTGGGGGGGCGTGGCGGGGGGCTGGGCCAAAAAAAAAAAAAAAAAACCTTCCTCCGCAAGCGCTGGAGGGAGGCCCGGGAGACTCAGGGGAAGCGCGGGGCCGGGGTGAGTGACAGTCCAGCCTGGCCCCGAGCAGGCAGGACTCAGTTGGGCGGTAGGGAGAGGAGGGGGGCGGCCCGCGGGGCCAGGCGGTGGCTGTTCTCACCCCCGGCCAGCGGGACTCGGGAGCAGCCGCTGCTGTAGCTCCCACTGCTGCGGGGGAGGAAGCGGCCATGGCGCTCGGCGGCTGCGGCGCCTCCGAACCCCCCGAGCCGGGGCCTGCTGCGGGAACCCAGCAGCGCGCACGCTGCGCCCAGCCCCTGGCCAGTCGCGTCTGGGCTGCTGCCCAGCTGGTACTTCGCACGGCGGCCCCGGAATGGGGGCAGCAGGCCCCAGCCCCCCCGCCCCGCAGGGGAACGAACGGGGCGATAGCACCAGCTGGGCAGCAGCCCAGACGCGACTGGCCAGGGGCTGGGCACAGCGTACGCGCTGCTGGGTCCCCGCAGCAGGCCCCGGCTCGGGGGGTTCGGGGGCGCCAGAGCCGCAGCCGCCGAGCGCCATGGCCGCTTCCTCCCCCGCGGCAGTGGGAGCTGCAGCAGCAGCTGCTCCCGAGTCCCGCTGCCCGGGGGGAGAACAGCCGCCGCCTGGCCCCGCAGGCCACCCCCCTACTCTCCCTACCGCCCGACTGAGTCCTGCCTGCTTGGGGCCAGGCCGGACTCTCACTCACCCCAGCCCCGCGCTTCCCCTGCGTCTCCCGGGCCTCCCTCCAGCGCTTGCGGAGGGAGGGGGAATGGTGAGCCCGGGGAAGAGGCGGGGATTCGGGGAGGGAGCCAATCGGGGGAGGAGGGGGCGGAGTCGGGGCGGGGGGGGGGGCGAGCACTTCCGGGCTCCGGGGCATTTCCTTGTTTGTCCGGTTGTCCCGACCGCACGTCGGTCGGGACGCGGGACAAACAAGGAAATATCGGGACGGTCCCGATAAAATCGGGACGTCTGGTCACCCTAAAAGTGGGTAGCATGTGGCTGCAGCCTCCCCAGCTCTGGAGCACTGGGAAGGTGGGTGGCACGTGGCCCCAGACAGAGCACTGGGGGTAGGAGGACTAGAGCCACATGCAGGGAGTGGTGGTAAGTAGGGGGCCATGCCTGGCTGTTTGGGGAGGTACAGCTGCCCCCAGCCTATGTGACCAGCCGCCCATGGAGTACAGTGTCAGTCTCCAATCTTGTTGACCATGATGGGACCTAAAGACAAATGTGGTGCACTGTTTGTGGAAATATGGATTGTTTTGCTGGCTATCAGATTCCCGGGTGGGTGTTTGGGGCTCATGAGATGACTGACTTCCTGTACTCCACTGCTCCCTCACTTGCCTCTACAGCTACTCTGGTAGCTCCTCTTTCTTGGTTCAACTGTCTCATACTTCACAGACAGTGCCCTGCAGTTCCTTACAAGTACTACTGCTTGTCAAGCTATTCAAAATTCAGGTGGTTAGAGAGAGAGGCAGCCAAGGAAGAAAAGATGGACTGAAACTGGAAAATCACCCTTAGCCTTTGGGAAGAATATGGGGCCTGCATGAAGTCTGCATATAGGAGATCCTGCCTTTCCGAGCACGGGACTATACTGCAATAGCCATTCTACTGAGTGAGGGATTATACTCTATGGGCCAAATCCTACATCCTAAGTAAGGGTCATGGAAGGCGCTGAACTAGCTGAGCAGGATTTTACCAGGCCTTTTGTCTATGTATTAGGCCAAAGCAAACCCAGGCCTTTGTATCCTGGCACTTTGCAGGTATTCTTAATTTGGTTTCAAAATCTGCAGCTCAGACAGAAAACTAGACTAGGTGGAGACAAAAACCTTTTAGGGTCTCAAAAAAGATTCTTGTTTTATCTGAACCCATTTGCCAATTCCTAATTAATAGTGCTAAACATTTCCAGGTGAATTATACTCCCAGTACACGTAATTCTGAATAACTACATGCTGTGACAGACCAGGACCATATCCTCTATACACAAGGGTCTGGCCATGCACTGCACTTTCCTTCTGCTTTCAACACTGAATACTATACCTTCATGTAGCCTATGTTATCTTTGTCAGCAGGTCAGAGCTGGCTATCATACCTTTAAAAAAGTGCGCTGCCAAATCCAACCATCCAGAGGGTAGGAATTGGGATTTTACATGAGATTTCCTCCCAGGTTACCTCATCATTACTGTTGATGATTCAATGCTATAAGTCTGCCTGGCACTTTACAGGCATAGCTCCCTACCCCAAGGAACTTACAGCCTAGGTTACACAGGGAGAAGTGATACTAAGCAAAGAGCTGGAAGGATCTTTGTGGGGATTATATACCCTCCTTGCAAGGCCCTCCCACTCCATCCTGTAGTTTGTCTTTTCTCTCCTGTGGACTGCTACTGCCCATCTCTCTTGTGCTTCCTGTTGGCTGCTATGGAGACAGGACACGCTAGAGACCATGCTCAGGAATGCTTTGAAGAAACAGCTAGAGGGAAGGAGGGCATTATCTATCTGATTCAGGTGTTCTGGTATGTCAGACTACAGTTGAGTTTTACTCCCAACATGTGACAACTGGGTGGAATGATAGTAGCTGTTCTTGACACAGATCGAGATTGGTTGAGTGGCAAAATGAGTGACCTACTCACTATTCCCTGTTTATCTATAACATTATATTACATTAGCCCTTTTTTGCTATAGCATCACATTAGGAGCTCATTGTGAGCTTGTCCACTATGATCTCTCAATCTTCCAGGATATAGCCCCCCCCATTCTGTAGGTATGGCCATAGATGCTGGAACTAGGGGTGCTGTCACAACCCCTGGCTTGAAGTGGTTTCCATCATATGCAAGGTTTACTGTTTGGTTTAATGGTTCTCAGCACCCTCACTATACAAATTGTTCCAGCACCCCTAGGTATGGCCTGACTTTCTTGTTCCTAAATGTGTAACTCTGCATTTGGTTATGTTAAAATACATTTTGTTTGAATGGGCCCAGGTTACCAATCAATCTAGATAGCTCTATGCTCTGCCTTGTCCTCATCCCTACTTATCAAACTTTGTATCATCCACAAATTTTATCAGTAGTGATTTTATATTTACTTCCAAATCATTGATGAAATGTTGAATAGCATCCAGCCTAGTACTGATCCCCGCAGAACCCTCCTCATAACACCCCTATTCAATGATTATTCCCTATTGATGACTGCTTTTTGAGATCCGCCAGGAAGCCAGCCCTTAATCCATTTATCAGGGCTCTGCTGTTCTAGAATGAGTTAATACCGCACAACATTCTGACTGAAAAATTGGCAAACACCTTACAAAGTATATTAAATCTACGCAGTTACCTTTATCAACCAAACTTGTATTCTTATCAAAGGGCAAAATCAGATGTGGCATGACCTATTTTCCATACAACTATGTTGTTGACTGTCTGGCATCAATTATATTAGTACAGGGGTGGCCAGCCTGAGAAGGAGCCAGAATTTATCAATGTACGTTGCCAAAGAGCCACAGTAATACGTCAGCAGTGCCCCCATCAGCTCCCCGTGCCTCCCCCTACCTTTTGATCAGCTGTTTCATGGCATGCAGGAGGCTCAGGGGTGGGGAGGAGTAGCGAAGGCACAGCAGGCTCAGGGGAGGGGGCGGGAAGGGTGGAGGAGGGGCAGGGCCTTTGGCAGAGCCAGGGGTTGAGCAGTGAGCACCTCTGGCGCATAGGAAAGTTGGCGCCTGTAGCTCCAGCCCTGGAGTTGGTGCCTATATAAAGAGCTGCATATTAACTTCTGAAGAGCCGCATGTGGTTCCAGAGCCACAGGTTGGTCACTCCTGGATTAGTACCTTTAATTCTTCAACAATTGAATTCCTATCAGTTTTTTCATTAGTGCTTCCAGCACTGATGTCAGGCTATCCCAGGTCATCCCACTTGCCTTTTTTGATTATTGGCACAAGATTGGCACTTACCCAGTCATCTGGAATTTCCCTGGTATTCCAAGATGGCCTCAGAAAACTCTGAATGGTACTGACCTTCTGTGTTCTTCTGACAGCATGGGGAGGTCTGAAAAAGCAAATCAGAGACCTGATCCTCACCTGCATGTGTTTTTCATGAATCCACATTATTGCCAAGCTGACTGTGAACATAAACTTTCCAGGGAATTAGATACCGATGACCCACTGCACAGAATCTAGTGTGTAGTGCAACAAGAGCAGGGTTCCCATTCAGATTGTTTTTTAAAGTGAGACTAAGTGCCCAAGCTTTAACTTAGTAGAATGAAAGACTGATATACCCCACAGATGCAACTCCTCTGGCTCTAATTTTATAAAATCTTACGAGCTAAGCAGAGGCTATACCTGGATGGGAGAACCCCAAAGGATATCCAGCACTGCAGGAAGAGTTCTGATCCATTAAGTGACAACTCAGGCAGAGTAGGTACTCAAATATAAGATGCTGACAAGTTGGGTTTAAAAACACCATAGCACTTTTTTCTATATTGGTAGATGTTAATTTCAAATGGACACAGCACACATGACTTCCTGCCTTAGTTATTGTATAGTGTTACTGGGTGCTTCTCAACAGTTCGCAGGGTTCCGTGGTGAGAGAAATAATTGCTGCATGGACAGTTTGCAAAGCACTTTGGGATCCTTTAGAATGAAAAGGTGCTATATAAATCAAATGGATTTTATATGCAAGGTGAGAAATGATGGTATGAGTGGTAGATTTGCTTGCAAACACACTTTCTCAATACAGCTCTTATTGGATAAAACTTTCACATCTTCAATTCCTTGCTTAAGTTCTTTGGGACAGGACGCCTCCTTTTGTTCTGAGCTGGTACAACAGATAGTACCATGGGACCCTGGTCCATGATGGGGGCTCCTAGATGCTACCAAAAAAATCCAAATAAATAATACCTGTGATGTTTCACTCCATATTCTTTATGAATATAGGCTTACAATATGAATGACATAACAGATATACTTTATGCAAGATGGCTCATGTACAGTATCATTGGAAAGGTTATGATTTACTCAATGTGTTTATCCAATTTGTATGTATGTATCATTTTTGTATCTGAAGCTGGGAATATTGACTATGTCTCTGTATTTCAAATGTGCCATGTTGGATGAGGCCAAATAATGTTAGTGGCTTAATGAAGAAATGCATACAAGCATAAGGATTAACCCAGAAACTGTATGCAATAGAAACCTCTCAGAGATAGCACTACACAATGGGGAGCGTTTGACCCAGATCACAGCAAAAAAGCTTTCCAGCAAGTGTGGGGAAGATACAAAAGAGAGACAATGACAATATGAAGGGGCCTCACTGTCTCTACAGCAACACATCTGAAAACACCTGAGGAACAAAGACTGAACGGTGAGAAGTGATGGTTCCAGGCTAAGTTCTTTAGCCTGTGTAAGAAAACCTGGGAAAGCCAAAGCAACTGGTGCTTTAAGAATCTGCCAGCCTGTTTATCACCCTGGGTGAGAATTTGTATCTTACCTATCTAGCATGTTAAGCTCAGTCTGTGGCTTTTATTTACTGAGGGTACATCTACACTACAGGGGGGAGTCGATTTAAGATACGCAAATTCAGCTACGTGAATAGCGTAGCTGAATTCGACGTATTGCAGCCGACTTACCCCGTTGTGAGGACGGCGGCAAAATCGACTTCTGCCGCTTTTTGTCGGCGGCGCTTACTACCACCTCTGCTGGTGGAGTTAGAGCGCCGATTCGGGGATCGATTGTCGCGTCCCAACGGGACGCGATAAATCGATCCCCGAGAGGTCGATTTCTACCCGCCGATTCAGGCGGGTAGTATAGACCAGACCTAAGATAATCTGCTTTGTTCTATTTGCTATCCCCTTAGCCACTTAAGTTTATTAACTACAAAAGATGAATTTTATTCCTTGTTTATCATAAAACAGTTTGTAATTTCTGATGGGGCAAGAAGTCATGCATATCTCTCTTCACACTGAGGAAGAGGGTGGATTTTTATGAGCTTGCGCTGTGCAGATTTTTCTATACAGCGCAAGACAGTATTATTTTGGGTTTCTCTCTCAAAAGGGGTATACACCTGAGTGCTGGGGGAGTCCTCTCACACAGAGCTGACTTCAGTCTGTGGCTGCAGGTGTGGTGTGGTGTGGTGTGGTGTTGCAAGAGACCGGAAAGACTAATTCAACAAAACAGGGAGAGGGAACCCAGGTTGATTGAGTAAGAGAGGCTCAGTGAAATCCCAGTACATCAGGTGGTACCGCAGAAGGAGGGTCCGTCCAACCCATCACAATACCAGTAAAGATATTAAATATACATGATGTTAAGGGAAAGCATGGCCCAGTAGATAGAACATCAGATTCTGAATCAGGAGATTATTCCCATCTCTGGCATTGGCTAGCTGTGTGACCTCTGGCAAGTTACTCAACCATCACTTTTGTTCTCAGTTCCCTCTATAAACTGACACTGATAGTACTTACCCACCCTTCTGTATAGACATGGAGATGTGTAGATGAAAAGCACTAAAGTGCTATGTGTCATCGTCCCTAAAACAGGATGTCAAGCTATTCCACACTGCTTATTGGGCCTTCCATCCTCCTTTTAAAAACCATTTTTAGATATCATTGTGATTACCATTCTGTCATCACTCCTTATAATTGGTGTTTAGCGAGCAGAGCCATCTAAGAAAGAATGTTTCCAGTGAAGTTGAACATTTATTTTAATTCTTTAAATTGTTTAAAAGACCAATTGGGTTAACATTCCTGGGCTCTACCTTAATAACAAAATATGCATAGTGCTAACGGAACTTGAACTTGCTGCAGGTGTGATTTGAGACAGACAACACTGGTGGGTGTTTATATATATTTGACTTTCATGCTGCTTATGAAATAATTACTGAATAAAAATCTTCCCTTATGTATAAACAGTAGTCATTTTTCTTCCACTAAACATTTACTTTCCAGCATGCCTTCATACAAGCTGTCAGTAGTCTCCTTTGAAATCCCTTCCTACACCCATAATGAGCTTTTTAAAAGTCATTCACATAAATATTTTAAGTAATAACTGATCCATTTTTCCTGTTCTTACGCAGTCCTTACAGCACTCAAGATCCTAAAATAACCCGTTATTAAACATCCTACACCAGCTTGATAATCACACATTAACTTCCTTTCTGTGATCTCCCTGTTAAGTATACTGCAGACCAATGCTGCATTTACCTGTGGGCCAGATGAGCCAAGGAACAGGGTAACAGTAAATGAGTTTGCTGTCCCCATAAGTCAAGAAATAAAACAAATATTTTATTGATACTAGACAATCTCCTCTTCCACCACTGTATAATTAAAGTAATAACAGATTACTGAAACAGATAAAATAGCTAAGGATCAAAGTAAAAGAGGAGGAAGGGTCACAGATTAACATGGGAAATGCCTATGACAAGTGTTACAGACACAAGGTGGGTGAGGTAAGATCTTGTATTGGACAAACTTCTGGTGGTGAGAGAGACAAGCTTTCGAGCTCTTCTTCATATCTGTATGGCTGAAAAGCTTGTCTCTCTCACTGACAGAAGTTGGTCCAATACAAGATATTACCTCACCCACTTTGTCTCTCTAATACAGTGGTAACCAACAGGTCAATTGTGATCTCTGGCGGCACAGAGGGGCTGCCGCTAAGACAGGCAACTTGCCTGCCTGCCCCGGCCCCACACCGTTCCTGGAAGCGACTGGCATGGTTCCGCGGACGGGGGCCAGGGGTCTCCCTCCACGCGCTGCTCCTGCCTGCAAGTACTGCCCCCGCAGCTCCCATTGACTAGGAACAGGGAGCTGCGGCCAAGGGGAGCTATGGAGGTGGTGCTTTCAGAGATGGTCAGTGCGCGGAGCCACGTGCCACCTGCCCCCACCCCAAAGGGAGCATTGGCCCCTTCCGGGAGCGGTGTGGGGTCAGGGTAGGCAGGGAGCCTGCCTTAGCGTCAGCAATGCTGCATCACCAACCAGGAGCTGCCAATGGTAAGTGCTGCCTGGAGGGATGCCATACCCCAACCCCTAGCCCCCTCCTGGAGCTAGCACCCCAACCCCCCTCTTGCATTCCAATCCCTAGCCCTGTGCCCCCTCCTGGAGCCAGCACCCCATACCCCCTCCTGCACCCTGAACCCCCTCCAGCACCCCAAGCCCCAGCCCTGACCCCCCTCCCTGAGCCAGCACCCCATACTGCCTCTTGCACCCCAACCCCCTGCTCCAGCCCAGAGCCCTCTCCTGCACCCAAACTCCCTCCTAGAGCTTGCACCCCTCACCCCCTCCTGCACCCCAACCCCCTACTCCAGGCTCAGTTCCCACATTGCAAACACCTCAGCCCAAGCCCAGAGCCCGCATCCCCTCCCACACCTCAACCCTGTAACCCAGCCCGGTAAAAGTGAGTGAGGGTGAGCGAGTGCTTGGGGGGAGGGGGGGGAGATGGAGTGAGTTGGGTGGGGCTTTGCGGAAGGGGCGGAGTAGATCCTGGGTTGCCCTTAAATTCAAAATGTGATCTTGGGCATAAAAAGGTTGGAGACCATTGCTCTAATATCCTGGGACTAACACAGCTAAAACTACACTGCATCTGACAAGTGTTCCCAGCTGCTTTTCAAAAGCAGGCAGGCAGGGCACATGCTGCAGATGGCCCCCAGAGGAGGGTGTTCCAAACTCTGTGAGCCTCCATAGTAAATGTACAATCACACTTACCTAACCATCAAAGCAGAACTCAATGATGGTAGCTGGTATCAAATCAAGAATAATGTAAAGACAAGGCTCAAGGAAGTAATCTGTAACAGAGCCAAGGCTTACACTGGGCCAGATTTTTACAAAAACAGGGCCATCTCGAAAATCAAGTCTGCCATATTACATATAGGCAGCTAGTTTTCTGCGGGTGGTGCAGAAAATACACAGGATGGGTGGAATATTGTTGTAACTGCTCAATCCTGTGAGAATATCCATTGAATTCTACACTAGCGGCAAGTGGTGCCAAAGCCCTGAATGAGAGTTGCAGTATCAGACCTCCTGGGCACAAGTTGCAACTGCAGAACAGGTAAAACATAAGGGATATATAAATTTTTCATAACATATTTCTATTTTTGTCTTGATGGGACTGAGGCATGTGTTTTATGTCCCACTCTCTAAGCAGGTGGACATGGTGTCTTATGTATTCTCACAGATGGTTGAAATTTTGTCTCTCTACCAGGTGTAGCAACCAATGCCCTAGGCAACTTCAGGTAAGGGACATGTATATTATTTCCTAAATGTAGGCAGCTTGAAGCTAAGGCAATAATTCTATTTGATTGGCCTGGACCAAGACTAAATTAAGCCAGCACAGACCAAAACAAAACAGAAATAGTGGAGATGTTTATCCTTTCCCACCATTTGCACAACTAGCATTAGAATAGATTGTGATAAACTATAAAGGAAAATACAGCATTAATTTTTGAAGTGAGAACTATTTTTCCCCACAACCTTTAAACAGAAAAACATTATTGGATAACTCACTAAAATCAATTTTCCCCCACGCACTATTGAATTTGATTCAGTTGTAGACAAATGTGCTGATGCCCAATTCAAGAATAGTGGGCATGTGCTAAAAAAGACGGTTACTCACCGTTGTAACTGTTGTTCTTCGAGATGTGTTGCTCATATCCATTCCAATCAGGTGTGTGCGCGCGCCGAGTGTACGATCGTCGGAGAATTTTCTACCCTAGCAACACCCGGCGGGTCGGCTGTGGAGCCCCCTAGAGTGGCGCCTTCATGGCGCTGGATATATACCCCAGCCGACCCGGCGCCCCCTCAGTTCCTTCTTGCCGGCTACTCCGACAGTGGGGAAGGGGGGCGGGTTTGGAATGGATATGAGCAACACATCTCGAAGAACAACAGTTACAACGGTGAGTAACCGTCTTTTCTTCTTCGAGTGCTTACTCATATCGATTCCAATCAGGTGACTCCCAAGCCTTACCTAGGTGGAGGGGTCGGAGTGAGACATTGCTGTGTGCAAAACTGCTGATCCGAATGCAGCATCGTCCCTGGACTGCTGTACCAGTGCGTAGAGAGCTGCAAATGTGTGAACTGATGACCAAACTGCAGCTCTACAAATGTCCTGGATCGGAACTTGAGCCAGGAAGGCAGTCGAGGAAGCTTGGGCCCTCGTGGAGTGAGCAGTGAGGTGCGGTGTTGAGACACCTGCCAGGTCATAACAAGTCCGGATGCAAGACGTGATCCAGGAGGATAGGCGTTGTGAGGAGACCGGTAAGCCTTTCATCCGGTCGGCCACTGCAACGAAGAGTTGCGTTGTCTTTCTAAAGTGCTTTGTGCGGTCAATATAGAAAGCTAGGGCCCTGTGTACGTCCAAAGAATGCAAGCGCTGGTCTTGGCGAGTAGCATGTGGTTTAGGATGGAAGACTGGGAGAAATATATCCTGATTCATGTGAAACGGAGAGACCACCTTAAGAAGAAAGGCAGGATGTGGATGAAGCTGCACTTTATCCTTATGGAAAACTGTGTAAGGGGGCTCGGATGTAAGCGCCCTGATTTCAGAAACGTGCCTTGCTGAGGTGATGGCTACGAGGAAGGCTGTCTTCCAGGATAGGTACAGAAGTGAACAGGTGGCTAGTGGCTCGAATGGAGGCCCTGTGAGCTTAGAGAGAACCAGGTTGAGATCCCACGTCGGAACGGGCTGACGTTGTTGTGGGTACATCCGGTCTAAGCCCTTGAGGAATCTAACGACCATCGGGTTAGAGAATACCGAGGACGCGAGTTCCCCTGGGTGAAAAGCCGATATAGCGGCCAGGTGAACTCTAATTGAAGATATCGCCAAACCCTGCTGTTTTAGGGAGAGGAGATATTCTAATATGAGAGGAATAGGTGCCTGTAACGGGGACATGGCTTGTTATTCGCACCAACAGGAGAACCGCTTCCACTTGGCCAAGTACGTGGTCCGTGTTGAAGGCTTCCTACTGCTCAGCAGAATCTGTTGGACAGAGTGCGAGCATTGCCGCTCTGCCTGGGTGAACCATGGAGCAGCCATGCCGTGAGGTGGAGTGATTGTAGGTCGGGGTGACGTAGTCGGACGTGGTCCTGAGAGATGAGATCTGGACACAACGGAAGCGGGATCGATGTCTGAACCGAGAGCTCCAACAGTGTGGTGTACCAGTGTTGCCTCGGCCACGCTGGAGCGACTAGAATTACTCGAGCCTGGTCTCTGCGTAGTTTGAGCAGCACCTTGTGGACCAGTGGAAATGGAGGGAAGGTGTAAAACAGGTGGTCTTTCCAAGGAAGGAGAAACGCGTCCGATAGAGAGCCCGGAGCTCGCCCTTGTAGGGAGCAGAACACGTGGCACTTCCTGTTGGCTCGAGATGCAAACAGGTCTACCTGGGGAAATCCCCACCTCTGGAAAACGGAATAGATGATGTCCGGACGAATAGACCACTCGTGCGTCTGAAAGGACCTGCTGAGTCGGTCCGCTAAAGTGTTCTGGACTCCAGGGAGGAACGATGCCGTGAGATGGATTGAGTGGGCGATGCAGAAGTCCCACAGGCGAATGGCCTCTTGGCATAGAATCAACGAACGTGCTCCTCCTTGCTTGTTGATGTAAAACATGGCCGTGGTGTTGTCGATGAGAACTAACACACAACGGCCACGTAGGAGATTGAGAAATGCCTGGCACGCCAGGCGCACCGCCATCAGTTCCCGAACATTGATATGCAGGGCTAGCTGGGGTGCAGTCCACAGGCCCTGGGTATGGTGTTCGTTGAGATGGGCACCCCAACCCAGAGATGAAGCGTCTGTGACCAGGTGCAGAGAGGGTTGTGGGGCATGAAACGGCATCCCCTCGCAAACCACACTGTGATCTAGCCACCAGGTGAGGGAGGTCAAGACCGAGTTCGGAACCGTGATCACCATGTTCAGGCTGTCCCGATATGGGCGGTATACCGATAACACCCAGGTCTGGAGTGGGCGAAGCCGAAGTCTGGCATGCCTGGTTACGTATGTGCAAGAAGCCATGTGACCCAGCAGGGTGAGGCACGACCTCACCGTGGTAATTGGGAAGGTCCTGAGTCCTCGAATGAGGCTTGTGATGGTATGAAAACGATGGTCTGGTAGAATAGCTTGTGCACGTCCGGAGTCTAGGACTGCCCCAATAAATTCTATCCTCTGGGTAGGCTCTAGAGTGGATTTCTCTTCGTTGAGTAGAATGCCCAACTCGTGGAGTGTGTGTACTATTATGTGGACGTGAGCTCGAACTTGCTCTCTGGTGCGACAGCGTACCAGCCAGTCGTCTAAATATGGGAACACCTGTATCCCTTGCCGACGAAGGTATGCCGCCATGACGGCCATACATTTTGTGAACACTCTTGGGGCCGAGGATAGACCGAAGGGAAGGACTGCAAATTGGTAATGCACCTTGTTTACCACAAATCGCAGGAAGCGCCTGTGAGGCGGGTAGATTGCTATATGGAAGTATGCGTCCTTCATGTCGAGGGCGGCGAACCAGTCTCCAGAATCCAGGGAAGGGATAATGGTCCCCAATGAGACCAGGCGGAACTTCAACTTTACTATGAATTTGTTGAGTCTGCGTAAGTCTAAGATGGGTCACAGACCCCCTTTGGACTTGGGGATCAGGAAGTAGCGGGAATAAAATCCCTTGCCCCTTAACTCTAATGGAACCTCCTCTATGGCCCCCATAGATAGGAGCGTAGATACCTCCTGTATAAGAAGTTGCTCGTGAGAAGGGTCCCTGAAGAGGGACGGGGAGGTGGGGTGGGAGGGGGGGATGAAGAAAACTGGAGAGCGTATCCCCTCTCCACCGTGCGAAGGACCCAATGGTCAGAGGTTATAAGGGACCAAGCACGGTGGAAATGGGAGAGGCGATCCCGAAAGGAGGGGGCTGGATCCTGGGAGATGACTGGGGCGCCGTCCTCGACCGCACCTTCAAAAGTTCTGCCTAGGGCCTGAAGGTGGCCTAGGTGGCCCCTGGTTCTGACCGGGTTGAGGGCCGGTCAACCTTCTCCTACCACCTCGCCCCCGCCTTCTGGCAGAGTCCTGTCTCGGACGAGGTGGGGGGGGGGAATAGAACCGCTGAGGCTGGGGCCGAAATGGCCTGCGCTGGGGTCCCAGAACATGCATCCCCAGGGAGCGCATGAATGTTCTCGAGTCCTTGAGGCTCTGCAGACGAGAGTCCGTCTTGTCCGAGAACAATCCGTGTCCCTCAAATGGTAAATCCTGCAGGGTTTGCTGCAGTTCCGGAGGCAAGCCCGAGACCTGGAGCCAGGAGATTCTCCACATGGTGATACCTGAAGCCAGGGTTCTCGCAGCCGAGTCTGCTATGTCCAAGGAGGCCTGTAAGGAGGTCCGCGCTACCTTCTTACCCTCCTCCACTAAGGCCCCAAACTCTTCCCTGGAGTCTTGGGGGACCAATTCCTTGAACTTCCCCATAGAGTTCCAGGAATTAAAGTTATAGCGGCTCAGGAGCGCCTGTTGGTTAGCCGCTCTAAGTTGTAGCCCCCCCGGCTGAATAAACCTTACGCCCAAAGAAATCGAAGCGCTTAGCGTCCTTCGATTTGGGCGCTGCAGCCTGTTGACCGTGGCGCTCCCTTGCATTCACTGATGACACCACCAGTGAACACGGCTGGGGATGAGTATACAAGTACTCATAGTCCTTTGAGGGGACAAAGTACTTTCTCTCCACCCCTCTGGCTGTGGGTGGAATAGAGGCAGGAGTTTGCCATATCGTAGTGGCGTTAGCCTGGATCGTGCGGATCAGGGGCAACGCCACTCTGGATGGGGCATCCGCAGAGAGGATGTTCACAATGGGGTCCTGCACCTCCACTATCTCCTCTGCCTGTAGGTCCATATTACGTGCCACCCTACGTAATAGGTCCTGGTGTGCCCGGAGATCTATCGGGGGTGGACCTGTGCTCGTTGTGCCCGCCACTGCCTCATCTGGGGAAGATGAGGAAGATGCCTCAGGTGGCAAGGGATCCAAGGGCGGGTCCTGGTCCAATGAGCCCTGGAGCGGAGCATCACCTGCCCCTGGGTCCAGGACGTCAGGTGGTGCGGGCACGGAAGCCTCCATGCCCCCTGGAGGAGGGCGAGAGATGGTGGACTCTGGGGCCCTTCGCTCAGAGTGCACCGAGCGAGAGGCTGATGGTGGTGGAGCCCCTTGTGCTTGGTGGTACGCCCACGGGGTCCAGAACGACCAGTGCGAAGGTCCCTGAGCGGGATCCTCCGCTACCTCCTGCCAGTGGCCCATGTCCGGTTCATCGGCCTGCCCCTGAGGGGGGTATGCCGATCTCGATGCCCCATCGGAGGAGCGAGACACTGATCTCGATGGCCATGGCGGTGCCGACCGTGCCGAGATGAGCTCTGGAAGATACGGTGCCGTATGGTGCCGGTCTGGAGACGATCGGTCCCTATGCGGTGCCGGTGAGCGGTGCCGAGATCGGGATCGGTGCCGATGACCGCATCGGTGCCGAAAGTCCGACCTGGACCTGGAAGGCGATCTCCAGTAGGCCCGGTGCCGGGAGCAGCCCCTCGACGTCGAGCGTCGCTCGTATCGGTGCCGGGAACTACGTCTCGAGGTCGAACGGTACCGACGATCATAACGGTGCCGGGACGTAGAACGGTGCCACGACGATGATCTTAGCCGCGAGTACAACCAGTGCCGAGGTGATATTCGGCGCCGGGACTGCAAGCGGCAACGGGACCTGCTTTGGGACCTGGATCGGTGCCGTGGTTCCAGTCCTTGAGACGGTGGGCGCATCATGGCAAGTTTTCCCCTGGATTGCACCGGACGAGGAGCCAACGGTGCCAGTGGTTGGGGCGGTGCCGGCTCCGTGAGAGCAATCAAGTCTCTCGCCGTCGCAAAGGTCTCTGGGGTCGACAGGAGGCACGGCTCTACCATTGACCGCGGTGGTGATCCCGTCCGCACCGGACACAACGGCCTCGGAGCCGGAGTCGACGGTGCCGGAGGCACCTGCTTTTGGTACTCCACCGGTGGACGCGGCTCTACCCCCGGCACCAGGGGGGACGGCGTCTTCAGGACGACAGTCTCCTGCGCCTTACGGGATTTCTTATGTCCCGGTGATAACGATCGGCGCCGAGGCACTTGCGGCGGGTGCGGTACCGAAGGGGTCCGGTGCCGCGGAGGCTTGTCCGACTCCACCCGCGGTGCCGGGGCAGTCGGTGCCGCAGGGGCACTGTGCACTGAGGCGCTTGGCGCTGGGGCTTGACGCGCCGATGGAGTGTCCGGGCTAAGTGCCGCCTCCATGAGGAGTTGCCGAAGCCGAAAGTCCCGTTCCTTTTTGGTTCTCGGTCTGAAGGCCTTACAGATCTTACACTTATCTGTTTGATGGGACTCTCCCAGGCACTTCAGGCACGAGTCGTGCGGGTCACTTGTGGGCATAGGCTTAGCGCAGGACGCGCACTGCTTAAAGCCGGGAGCCTTGGGCATGAGCCCGGCTATGCGCCGGGGGAAAAAGGGGGAAAAACAACCCCCTTAATCCCTTTTAACTATCCACAACTATTAATAGGGTAAACTGAACAACTATCTAACTATATAACAACTACAACTATAACTATAACTATCTACAAAACGGAATAAGCTAGGGAGAGTGGAGAACAGTTATGCCGCGCTCCACAGTTCCAACGACCGTCAGGGGCGGTAAGGGGGTGCCGGGTCGGCTGGGGTATATATCCAGCGCCATGAAGGCGCCACTCTAGGGGGCTCCACAGCCGACCCGCCGGGTGTTGCTAGGGTAGAAAATTCTCTGACGATCGTGCACGCGGCACGCGCACACACCTGATTGGAATCGATATGAGCAAGCACTCGAAGAAGAACTCCAGCAATCAATGAACATGCTCATTGACCTTACTATTCATTTCAGTTAGTTACTGTTGCCATACAGAGAATCCAATCAATGCCTATTACATCTTTTTGTAATCTTTAGTTAAAATTATTTTTTTTTGTTTTTAGAATGAGTCACCATAGCATCATCCCCTGCAAGGGATGATGGGACATGAGACAAGCTTTAGGAATTGGCATTGTTCTGGGGCACTACCACAGAGCAGCGCCAAGGGTGAGGCAGGGGGAAATGCTCAAATAAGGGTTTTAAAATAAACCACCACCTTTAATGTTTCAAATCTGGCTACAGAAATCTCCTTGTGTCCCATCTATGGTGGTGACTATGAGCTGATTACAACAGAGTTCTATTTTGTGGCATAGCTTAGGACATTAATTGTGTTACTAAAGCCTTGGATAGTTCAAGGCTTCAGCGTATTAGTTTCTCCATCTGCACTACAAAATGAAGCCATGTTGTAAATAGGTCCCTTAGAGATGTAGACGGGGCTTAAGAAAGAGAATTATATGGGCGACAAGCAAACACGAACAGCTGCCACTGCCAGAAGTCGGTGTGAGTATTGCCAAACAAATAAAATGGTTATCACAGGTGGAGTTGCACTTCAATTTCGTCAACAAAACACATTATGAAGTAATGAATTCAACTATGTTCATTAAATGGACAACAACATTTTCACTTCTATATAGCCTCAAAGCACCGTACAAACATTTAATGAATGAATTCTCACAACACTGGAAATCAATATTCTAAGGAGCAAGGCTCACTTTTCAGAAATGGCCTCTGAAAAACAAACTCTTGGTGTCTAATTTGAGCACCCAAAATTTGAAACAGAAAATTCGAGGCCACTTTTGAAAATTCAGGCCAAGTGACACACGGAGTCACGGTGTGATGTTGGGTGTGCACCTAGAAGCTCTCGTCTTCTGAGCCTGTGTTCAACTCACTAGATTAAACTGTTTCTCCATAGCTAACTTGACCAAGATTATGCTACCGATGTAACAGAACCTGCAATACAAATGTGGTCTCCTGCAGCTAAAAGTTGTTGAACCAACCTATATAATGATTGGATAGACTACTGATGTTCTGTATTGTCGTCTGGCATAAGATTTTTCCAAAAAGTAATTTTGATCAACACTTAAGACTATTCACTGCCAGTGTGTGTGTGTGGATTTGGAAGTAAATGAACTCGTAATCCCACTGTCAGATCATGGTTTTTTTATTTTAGACCTTGTTTATGATTTTTAAAGTACATACAAATAAAATATTCATTACAAAATTCTGCTTGCTAAATTTTTTCAACTGGTCTACATCAAAGCGTGATTCCAGGACAGAGGTATAAGAGACTTTTACAGGATGTGATATATAGTGCAATAAATAAAGTAGCCTGTCTGTTTGCATGGGATCCTACATATGAAGATAGTTTTCTCCTCCTTAACCATATGCAGTATTTGTTGAATATTTTTCCTTTAATCAGCTGCATCTGACATTAAGGTCTAGAGGCACTAGCTCCTTTAAACTCCAAGCCCTGAAAAGAAAAGGCAAAGCAAATGTTTTTCAAGTTCACTAGTTCAGAGTAAGATCCCTGAGAACTGGAAAAGGGACACTAAGTCAAGTTTTCCTAGAGGGAAACACGTTTGTTAAGAGGTTACAGGCAAGCTGTTGAAAAGGATCAGACAGATAGATAGATAAAGCAAACAAGCTAGTCAGGGTTACTGCTTTTGAAAAACATAAGTGCTCTTACCACGAAAAACAAAACATTTACCAACATTGTCTGCTTATGTGCAAAAGAAAAAAAACACCCCGATATGAAGATAAAGGGGAGTAAATATATTCATGTGGCTGGAAAGTTAGCTAGAGATTAGAATACATTGTGTAAGCATCCCCTTTGTCAAAATGGAAAAGACTTTCATAGTAGGTATCAAAATTGTAACCCTCTTTGTTTATAAATGTTGCATAAATGACCAGGATAGTGAAACTGACAGCAAGATTTCAGAAAATACTACACTATTTTGAATGCTGCCACCACCAGAACATACCAAAAGATTTAAGTCATTTTCTACCTGAAGCTAGTAGGTGAAAAAAACAGCTCCATATAGACTTGGAATATAAAGTACTCAACCTCAAGGATGCCTGACGTGCTCTGGCATCCAATCTGCACTTCCAACTCATTCTCCTCTATCCCTGGGCTACAGGTTGTGGTGGATATTTATGTAGTGGCGTCCCTTGCTCACATTTCAAGTAAGGTCCCAGCATTTTCCTGCTCTCTCACTATGTAGCTAGCGGGCATAACGAGTGCCCTCGTCAAGCCTCTTTACTTAGGTCTGGTCTATACACAAAAGTGTCATGGATTTGCCTGAAGTGGTGATTTAACGAAACTGGTGCAACTCTAGGTGTAGATTGTATTTGAAAGGGAAAACTACAAAGATAAAGCCAGGCTTAAGCATGTTAAAATGTCCAAACAGTTTCAATTAGTGCAACTGTGCGTTTAGACAAGACATTAAGAGTGCTAGAGTGCATAACTGCAGTGCTTCTGTGACCTTGTGCCAAGCCCCCAAGTACTGGGATGCCCACTGTGCTTGAATGATACACAAATACCAAGCACTGCAGTAAGTTATGCTTTGGGCAGCACTCTCCTCCCTTCTTTCTTAGGGTACATCTACACTACAGCGGGGAGTCGATTTAAGATACGCAAATTCAGCTACGTGAATAGCGTAGCTGAATTCGACGTATTGCAGCCGACTTACCCCATTGTGAGGACGGCGGCAAAATCGACTTCTGCCGCTTTTTGTCGGCGGCGCTTACTACCACCTCCGCTGGTGGAGTTAGAGCGCCGATTCGGGGATCGATTGTCGCGTCCCAACGGGACGCGATAAATCGATCCCCGAGAGGTCGATTTCTACCCGCCGATTCAGGCGGGTAGTATAGACCAGACCTTAGTCATATTATCGGTCACGGTGGGATTCTGCAAAATGCCAAGACCCAGCCCTGAAAGCTGGAATAAAGTACAAAGGAGATCACACTTGGTCCATGGTCTTCCATTTGTGCGGATCTGAATGGACTGCATAGAAGATCCTTAAAGCCCTGAGCACAAAACCTGAATAAGCACTCAGATCGTCACCAAGCTTTAGACAAGTTAGCATTAAAGTGAGCAACTATCCACTTTGAAAATAAGAATCTGAATAATTTAATAGAAACCCCATGGGTTTATCTTCCACGAGTAGCTCTACTACCTATGCTATCCTTGTTCTGTGGAGTGAGGCCTTCATCATCCATTAGGGCCAGCCCCATACTTTCCACAAGCATTCACTTAAAAAAAAAAAGATATATATATATATATATATATATATATATCTCCCACAACTACATGGAATGTCTTCAGATTATTTATGGCACTTTTCATAAGAGGATAGTGGATAAGCCTTGGTGTCCTGGCCTCATTCCCTCCCTTGATAAGACAGCTGTGGGGTCTTTTGTTAAGTCCATAATGGATGTGCAGTTGTTAGAATGTACCAGTGTCAGAGTAATGAGTTATCTCAGAGCTTTACAGATGTGTGTACCACTGTGAGAGTGTGATTATAAAGGCCTTTGAAAACTGCTACAGAAAGGATACATAATAGCCATTTCTTACAAATACTTTCTACTATGCATTATCCTGTGCAGTTAAAGCAGTAGCTTATCTTCTGCTTTAATTTTAGTCTTTCAGATGAAACAGTCATTTACATTAGGATGACTGTTCTATGGAAAATACAGGGATGGACAGCTTGGTGGAAGGTCTGCTTTTGCGTATTTTATTTTGTAAATGGACATGCTAGACTTCAGGCGGTTTCCCCCCTAAATTTAGGTCACTAGTAATTGGACGTGTGTGGAAAATGCACAAGCTCAGCTCAGTGTTGCTTAATTTCTTAGTATGCTGATTTGGCAGTTGTCCTACAAAACAGAACAGTTGGATATTTAAAATGATAATAAAAAGGACAGCGCCACTATAATTAACTTCCACCCCCATAAACCAAGCTCTTTTCGTACAACTACACCTTCCACCCAAGGCCACTTTAAAATTAAATCCAGTGTCTCGTGACAGAAAGCATTTCCTTCACAGATTTTCAAAGTGGAATTTCTGAGTAACAAAAAAGGACACTACAGTTGAGTCACACTCAGTTTATCTATCATTATTCTACACAGCCAAAGTATGACACCCTCCTTCCCTCCCCCGCCCCCCAAAAATCACACTCCACTTCTTAGAAGATCTAAAATCCTTATTAACAACTTCCCAAATTGGAACACAGCCTTGACAGACTCCAGCTGCAGTTGCTCCATGACAGATGAAGCAGGACCTGCCAGATCACCCTTACAGTACCTGGGACAAGTTAAAAGTGTGCATGCTGAATTGGTCTATGCACCAACCCACAGGACCAGAGACCAAAAAAGGAGAGATCCAGGGCTCTCTATCCTGAGCATTTCCTGTTGGAGCAGCATTTCTACTAGCAACAGAAAGGCCCACCCTCTTGAATACTGTAAGACAGTAGAATTAAAATCCTTTCCCTTGCTCCTCCTGGAAAACTTCTGTCACAGCTCTTCATACCACCAGTTCCCTTAATTTCTTCTCTAACCTTCCTGAAGGACACTGCATGGCCCCACCAGGCTAACTGGCTAGCTCATGGGAATAGTGCCAAAGTTTATGCTGGAGCTTACTTTGCCATGTTCTGTTTACTTCATCACAGGTCCCATGTGCTTTGGGTGGTTTTGGCATAAATCTACATGGTGAGAGGAGGAAGAGACAACTGCCTCCCTCCACGGGCTTCTTCAACTGGTGACTCTGGAGGCTGAGCTGATGGGCTTTCAAAAGAGCTATCTGGGCTGAGCAAAAAGCTTCTGTTCAAAACAGCCTAACAAAATTCTATTCATCTACTCATTTGAGGAGAGTAATTTTTGTTTTGGACAGGAAAGTAAAAGATCATGTCTTCACCAAGAGAGTAGTCAAGCACATTTTGTGCTTGAGCATGTAATTTTTAATTATATTTCAAGGCTGACTTAAGATGCCTACCCCAAGATCTAAAATACAGTGGGACATACTGATTCCTTCTGCTCCAAAAGGCGCCCCTTCGACAACAAAAGGCCAAGAAGAATTGGTAACAGGCTGATTTTAGCATCACCAAAAGGAAACAGGTTTGCTCCATGACAGCCATATCAGTACACATGTATTTAAAAAAGATCCTGACTAAAAAATATCATCCCACAATGTTTTCCAAAACAGAGGAGTTTAGTAAACTACAAACTTTAGAGTCTGTTATCTCTAAGCAATAACTATAGAAAGCAACATATGTGACACGCCACCATAAAAGCTGAAAGTAAAGACAAACAGTACAAAGTGATACACATACCCTGGTTATTTTCTAAGTCTTCGTTTTGTGACTGTAAGGAACAAGGTTAATACTAGAGACCTGTAATGGGAAACTACGAGTCCGAGATGACATAGCAAATGGGGCTGGCCAATAAGGCACAAAGCCTTCCTTTGCACATTGGTGTCTTACAGGTTTGCAGCCAACAAACTCAACCAATGGTTGAAATGGAAAAAAATGTGCAGTCTTACTGTTTATATAGAAGGATGTTGTTTTCCCCTTTTACTGAAAAGTGATGGACAACAGGAAGGTGTTTGAGTGATAAAAAGCTTCTGACAAACATTCATTTACACACCAAGTTTTGTTTTGTAATGGGGTGAGTGAAATGAGCAGCTGATTTATACTCTGGCTAGATGCAGGCAGACACGGTCATATTTTTCTAGACAGCTAGGCCAATGCAATTTGATCATGACCTGCATTGCTCTTGTTATTACAGTCCTGGATCTCATTTGGGGCAGAGAGAGACTGCCAATTGTGGCAAGCGGTGTGTGGTATGCTGGCAATTTTAATAAGAGAGACTTTAGGAATTAGGATGAGACTAAACTCATTTTCACTTATAGCCAAAAGGGATTTGAACCCAGAAGTACAAAGCCAGTGGCATTAACCTACTATACCACCTAGGGAGTTTAATACCTTGGCTTGTAACGTTTATACGTCTACTTAAGAGCTGGCACTCACATTTCTTCTACTACTGTTTTCAAACCTAATTCTCCTCCTGACCTGGGCAATAGAAACAATTGAGAAAGTGTTGCAAACAACAAGAGACCCTGGCAAAGCCTCTTAATTCAGTGGAAGTTAAGATGAAAGGCAATCTAGGGACACATTTTATTTTACCTCTGTGAGAAACACAGTACGTTCCTTCTTACCAAACCTTCCTGTTAACTGAAGTACAGTTATGTCCCAAGGCTTGTATTCTCTAGATGAAGCTGTTAAGTGGCTTTCCAAAGTAAGTGGCTTCAAAGGGACTGTGCTTCAAATGCCATGACCCTTTTAAAGCCAGATGGTTTGTAAACCTGGCACTTTCTTCTGTGCTCCCTACTCATGGGCCACAGCAGTTTTTTGGCTCTCCCTGCACAATCATCCAAAACTGACCATCTGCAGATTTAGGTAAGTGGGATTGTGTAGTCTTGTAAAGTTAGTCTCTTTAAAGGGGACTTTCACTAATAATTGAAACTTATTGAAATGAAAGACTAATTTAATACAAAAATACCTCGATTTCTCATGAGATACAGATTTCTTATGAGAGGATGGTCTAGATAATACTTAGTCCTGCCATGAGTGAAGGGGACTAGATGACCTCTCGAGATCCCTTCTAGTGCTATGTTGGAATTCTGTTAAAAATCAGCAATTTTGTTTGAAAACTATGCAAATCACTAAATGCTGCTCCTAGAACTTTCCCTTCTGCCACTGTAACCCGGAGAATCTTATGCAGTTGCCAACTCCATAGCAGGTCTAATAGCTAAACAGCCTGAAGAGAACATGACCATTGTTCAGTTATTAGCAATGTGCTAGTTTAATAAAACCTCTCCACATTTTTAATCCTTTGCACTGGTGCCCAAGTTACAAATCTTGCCACAATTCAACATTTTAAAAACTGTACACATGAATCAGTTTCAATTATGCTGTCAATCCATTAATCCTCTAGGTTGACAAAAGTTGGCCAATCTATTATCATTTTAAACAACAAAGGAATAGGAAACATAAGAATAATATTCAGCATAAGATTTAACATTCTTATAGCTTCATTTGCTGATAGCATCACTGTTTAGGCTTTTTTACATTTCCTAAATCTGATTCCATTTTAAGGAGCAAGAACAATTCAAGCAAATACAAATGTAAACAAGAGTCATGTTACAGGCTGCAATAGTCAAGGACAAGAAGGCAATTGATTTGACAAATTTAAGGCCAGCTATTTATAGTTTGAAGTATACTGTACTTTTTCATGGCACTTAAAACACCAAAAGTTAGCAGTGAGAGTCAAAATTAAATAGGAGTATACATATTTATACTGTATGCTATATATACACATAAACTTGTTTCTAAAATAGAATGTTTGTCAAGTTTTTCCTGCCCAGCTAAAATTGGCTCTGAAAGTCCATTTGTGTTTGGCTTCCATGCACACATCTTAAAGTAATGTCACTGTTTTACTCACTCTAGAGCAAACTGTGACTTGTTAAATCCAAAACAGACCACTCCTTAATTGGTTAAGTCACTAAGGATCATTAAATGCCCCAATGTTTTTTTCTTAAATACCGCTAAATTCAATTATTTCTCAAGAGAACAGCAAACACTTTCGTTAACAATTAGCATGCTGTTCTATTCTACAGTAACAAAGCTCACTATTATACAAATCAGATTTTGGTCATGCAGCAATAGACCATCCTCACAATAATCTGTCTTGTATTTCAGTCAGTCTAGAAAAAAGAAGCACTGTTCAATGTTTCACTAACAGGTCATCCTTGCCACTCCATACTCCAAGCTGACAACAGCAGGCTCAGCTTTTGACAACTCCTCCATGTATTCACTGTAGCGATTGTCTGCTGTGTTGCTGCCCTCTATAGTCCGAATGGAGTCATTCATCGGTAACAGAGGCTGCTCCTTCTTAAAGCTTGGAGAAGTTTTAAGTGCTGGTGAAGCAGGATGGACAGACTGCAATGGTTCCTTAGTGAGGAGTTCTTCTGGTTGCCTGTTTCTTTGTTTCATTTTCTGAAATATAACAGGATCTATTAAAATTATTGTTCCTAGTACCCATCATTACCTGGGATAAAAATAAAAATTAAAAGCCAAGCTAATTAGACGACTTTCAACACACTTGTCCAAAGCCTCGTCCTGACTGGTTGGTTTGGCCTTTTGAGCAGTATCATAACAGTATACCAACTCCCAGCTACGCAGAGTGGAATTTTCAAAGTCGCTAGAGACACCGATTGTGTAAAAATCCTGCTAAATGTATAACAAAAACTATAACAAACCAACCATTTCTCAACCTTCAACCCAAGAATCTGGCCACATAAGGAAGCCAAAACTCTCCCTTTCAAAGCAGAGTATAATAAATTAAAATGAGTCAAGATTCAGTTGCGAATTTCCATGCAACTGTGGATAATTACTAAAAAAACAATCAAGATGTTAGGACATATAAAATATTTGAGATTATGTCTTAGAATATCAAGATTTTAGATTAAATTACAGGCTTTAAAGAGGAGGTTTTCAGATTACTTAATCTGGATCTGTGACATTATGACAGGATTATCCTAACAATCCTTATATTAAAAAGCTTTGCTTCCCAAAGTATCATACATAGGAGGAGAGAAACTTCAATTTGGCATTCCAAGATTTTTTGCTACAAATAGCAACACTGATTAGTTCCTTTGAGAACTTTGGATGGTTAATGACATTTTAATTTCAAGTTTTCAGCATCTTAATTGATCACTATAAAAAAGTTTAGTAAAATATAACTTAAGAATCAATCAACTCTAAATCCTGCTTCACAAGTTTGTACTAGAATAAGTGACAATACTTAGCTACAATAGACTTGCCAAATACCAATTTAAAGGGCTGCACAAAAAGCGCCTGGTGGTGGTCACACTGTGGGCATGTTGTGGCCTGTGGTAGGCTGACCCATTTCCAGTTGGATCTATTCTAGTCCTTACAAATCCCAGCCATATTTTGAAGAGACATCTTTCCAGAGACATCCTCCCCCCGCATCCCAACTCCCTGATCTTCAGGTTACTGTAATGGTGGAACTAAAGAAGAAAAGGACCAACAAAAGGCAGCAATTGAGCATGAGTTAGATTACCCAGTTGGAAGATCAGGAGAGAATGATGGAGAGAGGAGGGAGGAAAGGCACCTGTGTCATATTAACAATGACTCAGCTAATTAAAAAATGTCTGTCTCCTTGGTAGATATTATAGAGAAAGGATGCACAATTGTAAGGATGGGTGATTAGTCACACAGTATATATCTATCTGGGAGAGAATTTAACCAGTATTAAATGGACTGCTCTTCTGGTGTGAAGCTTTTCCTGCTAACAAAGGACAATGCATAGTACAACAGGACAGAATGATTTCAGTTTAAGAGCAAAATGTTTGGAGCCTATGTAATCTTGTATGACTACCCAATGCCAGACACAACAAAATCAATGCAAACTAAACTTTACTTTAAAAAGCTACACATAATAAGTGCTGTGTCATATAATAAGGCTATAAGTTTCATTGTTGTAAGATTATGAAAATGAACTTAGATCTCAGAGTAAGTTTATTTCATACTTTACAATACTCACAGCTTCCAGTTCTTTAAAGTCTTTCTCCAGTTGTTTATTTTGTTCACTCATGGTCATGATGAGATTAAATACAGATTGCCTGGGGTGCATAGTTCGGTCAAACTGATGGTACATATTTATCCAAAACCTGTGTGTACCAAAACATAAAACTGTTTTAACAAGCTAGTCTAACAATAGAAGCGAAGCAAAGATAATGTACTTAATGAAACTTACTTAAAATTGAAGGACGCTGTGTTAGGCTCCAAGAGGACAAGTTTCTGAGAAAAATCTCGATTGTATAGAGGATTAAGATACTTCTTTTGCTCATCCAGAAGGAATGGCCATAAGGAATAAGTTTTCTCTTTCAATCTTAAGGTAAGCAGAAATGAAAGTCAAGACACTGGGTGAAAAGTAGTAATACTAGCTCTCAGTCTTACAGTTCACCTCAGTCAAAACAACAAATCCAAACTAGACTGTTGCCTTTCATCTCCACAATTACCCGAAATGCAGTCATGAATTTAGAATGAGACAGACTACCCAGTTCTTCTATCTGTCCATCTCATGAATTTATAAAACTCCCTTTCACCCGGGTGGCCAAGCATGAAATATTCTTGGGATAATGGAATTTCTGAAACAGTTCTCACATCACCAACTACTTCAAGAACATTTAACTTATTGTATACAATATAGGTAATAAATCTGAGTGATTATTTTAGCCACCACCATATTCTTTATGAGATTTATAGTAAGAAGATGTATCATTACAGGGTGTAATCTTCCCCCCTTTTAAAAGAAGACTTAATATAAGACTCCTTGGACCTCTCTCCCGGCCTTTTGTCATACATCTTGAACTCAATAACACCTATACCTCAGTTTTAGTCATATCCCAGGAATAAACAAAAATACTAATTTTATTATTGGGTTTAGAGCTAAATAGTGCTTTAGGAAACAATGCTTTGCATAGTTGCAAGAAATGACTCTGAGGGGAAGAAAAACAAAAGAACTTGGGCACTTCAGATTACTGGACAAAATAGTACTAAATGTACAAGGAGGAATAATTCTGAAATAGAAGGAGAATGGGCTCTGACTTAAGTTTTTACCCCTCATTAACTTAAATCATTTTTGAAAAAAATGCTGGGGGTGGGAAGTCTAAAAAATGCCTTGATTTTTTTCCTTTATGAAATATGGGTATATGTTTTTTCCTTTCAAAATTAGAAAGAGGGTCTTTAGTATCAGACATGTGAGAATCATTGCTGCTTTCAAATGCAGTTCAGCTATTCTTTCCCCATTATAGATCATGTCGAGTTGCTTTTATTGAGAGTCCCAGCTGAAGATTTATACAAGTTCTTAGTTTACTGGAGTAAATGAAGAACATTTGCAATAAGTCAGCTTACTTTAGTTCTTCTCGTTCTTTTTGGCAGTTTCCAAGGAAGTTTCCAAATTGGCATGAATGGACGTGTTCATGAATCTGAAGGAGAAAAGCTTCATTGTATTCAAAGGCTTGTGGAAACTGCTCTGTGAGATGCCACACACCTTCTAAAAACTGAGTGAACACTGGAGAGATTTCCTTTGGGTCACCATCCAATTGACCACATCTACAAAAAATTCCACAAAGACATCAGGGAAATCCAGAAATTGTTTTAAAATGTGAATAAGCTTTAAAAAACAAACAAAAAACACTGACAAAATCTTCTGCATTTATTTTGACTGGACAATCAGGAAATACATTCATTTCAATAAGGTACATATTTAAGACCTGTAGGGCAACTCCACCCCAGATAAGTCATGATGTGGAAGGACACTCCAGGACAAAACACCATGTTTCATGGACTTACCTGGCTAGAATAGCAGAGCCACAAAAGAGACAATTTTGTTTTCAATTTTTAATTTAATTAACGGGCTCAGTTTACACAGCTCAAGAGTAAATGGCCTGGTTTTAAAGGAAAAATGGTGTCAAATTTGGCTTCTAAATCCATGTTGAGATAATACTTCCTTTTCATCCTGAGTTTTCAGCATCATATTATGGACATACAATTATATTTGTAGTGAATAATATACAACAGAAGGCTAGTTAAGTAGCTCTTTAACATCTGGTATTGTGATAGGTCTCAGTACTGCACATTCAGAATCTACCAACTTGAAATAATTGGTAGTCTCCCCACTGTCTTTGTCAGAGCAGATAGGGTATGCCTGCACTGCATCTAGGAGTGAGAATCCCAGTCCAGGTCCAGTGACTTCTGCAAGTGGGGCCTGTGCTAGTATGCTAAAAATAGCTATGTAGATGGTGCTCTGACATTGTGGCTTGGGCTCTGAAGCCTGGAGGTAGGTGGGGGGCTTCAGAGCATGGGCTTCAGCCCAAGCCACAACGTCAAAGCACCACCTATGCAGCTATATTTAGTGTGCTAGCACAGGCCCCGCTAGCACAAGTCAGTGGACCTCGGTTGGGAGGCTCACTCCCAGATGCAGTGTAGCCATACCACAGGTTTACTATGTGAACTACCACAGCTAGCAGGACTTTGCTCCAAAACACCAAGAATAAAAAAAGACCAAAAAGAATTGGGAATTTACAGAACCGATAATAAATTATTAAATGTATATGGAGCTTATCAACCGAACATCTGACAGTTAACAGCAATCATTTAAGTGGTATTTTCAAATTCATTAATGTATTTTTTTTTCTTGAAAAATACATTGTAACAAACTCATCAGCTTCCTTAGCCTACAGCACAACTCAGTTTCATATATTCTGAATGGCTGAAGAAAAGTGATGAATCAGTGCTGCAGTCTCTAAACACACACATGCAGCTCCAAGCCATCAAGCTCAATGAGTTAGATCCCCAATTACTGCAGGATTCACAGTTCTAGGGCAACAAAAGTGAGGCTCAGACACCACAGTGATGGACACCCATAGGAGCCTCACTTGCTAACTTTTATCGGTTTTCTCTATTATCAGCCAAATCTTGGTAGCCCTAAAGTTTATATTTGCGATATGGAAACAATTATCCCATGGCCATTTGAATAAGCAGCAGGTAACAAAACACACAGCCTGTTGCAGAGCTGGCTTACTCAGAATCACAGAATCCTAGCAACACTGCAGCAGTAGTTAATATAAGTATTAGAGGTTCCATAAAATATTGATGCAGAATACTGAGTCCTGTTTAGTAGCATATTTACAACTCAATTGACCGTGTGATACCTTTGCACTAACGGGCAAATCTGTAAAATTCTACTTTAGTTGAAAAATGTTGTCTACCTGTCAGAAAATTTGTGTCCAAAAGAGATCCAGTCCTTCTCTATCAAAACCTAGAAGAGAGAGGCATCAAATGTAAAGAAATTATGAACTTCTAGATCTGTGCATTTATCCTGATAGATGATCTATCTATAGGTTTTGTTTTGATTTACATTTATTCACTGTGTGTTACTGCACTTTACACCACTTTGCATTTCTTTTGGTTTCTTGGCATAGTCTTCAATACCTTCAAGGACCCTCTCAAAGGACAGCTGAACTAATACATTTGTAACAACTCTGAAAACTTTGTTTACATTTTTTAAAAAAAGTTTTATTGTTAATCGATTCAACTGTCTGCCTGATAATCATTATAATGGCTATGTTAAACCAACTGCACTTTTTAGAGTAAAAAAGAGCCTCATTAATTCACATAAATGACTGGGAAACAGATGGTTAATAGCTGATGTTTGCAAATTAGTGAGTAGGTGAACAAAAACGCAAGATGAATGTATTACCATATGTAATTCATCAACAGTAGTTTTAATTTATAATACATAACAGTATCAGAGTAAAATGTAATTTAATACATTTGTAATAATAAAATCTTGGTAACGTTAGGAATGTAGGGACTGCCCCATCAGATCAGACTGGCATCCTGCCTGCTAGTGGCCAATACCAAGTACTTCAGATAGTTCAATACATCATTACTTTAAATACACACTTTGCTGCTCACTGACTGTTTTGATTAAGGGTATAGAGCTCTCCTTTAGAAATACATTAAACTATATGGAAAAGAACTGCAAGATTTCTGTGCATCAATCTAGTTTTTTTGTTTGTTTGTTTGTTTTTTTTTTTTTTTTACAAAAGGCATTCGTTTATGCTGTTACACTGCATGCTTAGGACTCTTAGATTTAGCGTGTGAGAACAAAAAGAGCCATCTAGTTATCCGAGTAGATGCTTACCATGAAGCCTCTGATTGTTCTATAATGCGAATCCAACAAGAGAGATCCAGGGGAACAAACTTGGGAAGTCCTGTCCCAGCCATCAGAGCAATGAACTAGCACAGTCGCATTTTCAACTGCTACTGCCTGTAAAGTGGAAAACAAAGTCTAGTAATGTGTGTTCCAAAAAGAGGTAGGTTCCTAGCATAGCCCATATTTAATGGCAGCACTTGAAACTCATCTGGCAATACACACAGAAATTATTGTATGTGTGAAAATGTGCTGCAGTCAATTAAAGCTGGGATCTCCCCTTTGCAATGCTATAATGCTCCCCATAAAGATCACAAGATCCAGTTTCCTGCTTGCCCACTGAAGGGCAAGAACTACTAAGATGGCTTCTCATTTTATTTTCCACCTTCCATCACTTCCAAGAAGTTAAAGTACCCAGAAGCATCTACAGTCTCCATGGACTGCTAGGAAAAAGCCTGACTACACATCCCAGAAATCCAAAGCAAATAAGGACTGTACTTGGCTTTTTTTTTTTTTTTTTAAATCCTCAGTCTACTCCACCCCTCAAGAATATGGAAGCATGTAGAGCAAGTAGCTTGGACTCAGGGATTGACTACACTACAAGTTATGTCAGTATAACTTATGTTGCTCACCCCCCCTGAGTGATCTAAGTTACACTAACATAACTGCCAGTGTGGACAGTGCTATATCAATGGGAAACCTTCTCCTGTTGCCATAACTACCACGTCTCGCGGAGGTGGTTTTATTATGCCAACAGGAGAGCTCTCTCCCATTGGCATAGACTGTCTTCACCAAAGGCGCTACAGCTGCACCCCTGTAACACTTCTAGTGTAGTCTAGCCCTCAGTCAAATAGGAATTTATGCCTCATTCATCTAATCATTTGCAGGTCACATTTAAAAGATGTGCCAGCATTCTAACCTCTAAATCGCATCAAGGACTACTTCAGCTAGGAGAAAGTTTTGAGGCAAGAATTAGTGCTTCACAAAATACAAAGTATTTTCTACTTTTTATGAGCCTCATGTATATGTGATTGTGCCAGATTCACGTGCACTGAGACATGTTTTTCTACAGAGCTCTATCAGCAATATCCCACAGTATAAATATAGGTTTCCAACATGCCAAAAAAAGTACACACATAGTGAATTCATCCATAGATGAAGTCATGCATGTTAGATTTAGCAGATAAGAGACAAAACAGCATACGTAAAGAGTGCCTCAAGGTGACAAAGGTTGCAAGGCGTAAACACCTCAGAAAAGCACCAGGTACGTTAAGAGCCCCAACACACTGACATCCCTACTTACAGGTTGATACCCCTCTTAAAATGTGACCTGCAAATATTTAGATGCAAAGAGAGCGGCGTACATACAGATTTGTTCTAATGAACAAGGGCACTCAGTATACAACCACTTCAACCTAACCTTTCCCTGCCCACTAATTCAGGTCCCCTGAAGTCACAATCAGCTATCTACTTCAGTGTCACCCTAACACATGTTGTTCTGTGACAAAGTTATCACAGAACATCACTTGTAGCAGCCTATGAATGAGTCAGGGTTTTAATCAGGGTGGATAGAAATCAATTTTTTTTAATAAAAAAAATATCGGATTTTTTTTTATTTAAATCAATTTTTTTGATAAAATACTTTTTGAGGAAAACACCTATCTAAAGATAGTTTTAATTAAGAAACATTATAGATCAAAGATATGTCCTCATGGAATAGGGATTATAAATTCTATTTCTATAGTATGAGACAATATATTCATGTAATGTTTAAGAAATGTTTTGTAAATGAATTTCAATAGTTCATGGATTAGGGGCCCAATCTTATGGGGTTCCAGGGGCTTCTGTATAGATTATTTAGGTTAATCTTTCTATCTACCCAATGGGACTCAGTACTCAGTCTAGAAGATACCATCAGAGATGCTTAGTTTTGCAGTTCTCAAACTGTGGATTTGTGTCTCCAGAGAGAACATGCTTGTTATCAGCAAAAATGTTTTTAAATAAATAATATATAGAGGTGAAAAATAAAACATCAAGCCTATTGTCCCTCTGCAAATCTGTGTACACAGAGTCAATCCCTTACCTCTCTCTAAAAGTGCAAAGTTTCAAAAAGTTCAATGAATAGAAGATTGTTGGGGGCAGAATAGATCTGAACAAGGAAAAGAAGTCTGGAGATAAATGTGAGAAAGGAGGAACAGGCAGTAGAAACAAAAGTGAAACTGTTTGAGCAGCATATTCCAGAAGTCTTGAGGTCTTTCTGAGTGTAGCCTTCATAGATTTGAGATCTACCATACCATTCTCTCACTAGAAGGAAAAACCTATAATGGCAGCAGGCCGTAAGAGAGACCCACTTTGGGAATATTTTAATGAAGTTCCTCTACCTGTGGGTAAGACAGGCATGCGTGCAAAATGCAAACAGTGCAACAAAGAAATGCAAGGCCTGGTTGCCCGAATGAAATATCATGAGACGTGTTCCCTCTCAGGAGGAAGCTGCATTGAAGATGATGAAAGGAACATGTCTGAACATGCAGGATCTTCAGGTTGGTAAACTTTTTTATTTCATACTTCATTCTTAAGGACTGCCTGTCTTCCTTCTGGACTATTCTTGAATTCTCATGTTTGAGCAAAAAATATAGTTGTTACTCTATGGTACTATCATTTTAGATGCAGTTGTGATAAAAAATAAATAGCTGAAATAGGCAGATCTTCCTTTTACAATTTCACCTTTAAAGTAGTACTGAGTGTCAGTAAATGCAATGAGTAATACTAAATGAGCAGTATGCTAATCATAATTAAATAACTGCGTTGACTTATTTTGTTTAGGAGAATCCATCCTCAACATACAGGATTCTGAAGACTATCCACCTTCAAGCTCATCATCATTTTCTATAATTTCAGAGTTATCTGCCAATGATAGTGTTTCAGTCACATCATGTATGTCACATAACCACAGTATATCACCTGTAGCAAAAAGAAAAAAAATCTCCATCATCCAGAAACAACCATAGAGAAGTTTGTGGTAAGAACCAGCAGATTAGAGGTAACTGATGAAAAAATTACGTGGTTTGTTTATGCAACAAACTCTCCTTTCCGTATGATTGAGAACCCACACTTCATTAACATGGTTCAGTCATTAAGACCAGGATACAGTCCACCCAACAGAGCAGATGTCGCAAGCAAATTGCTGGATAAAGTGTATGAAAGAAATTGAGCAGTGTGCAAAACGTCTACAGCGTGAAATTGTTAACCTGAGTCTTGATGGGTGAAGCAATGTCCACAATGATCCTGTTGTATGTGCCTGTGTGACAACAGAGGAAGGGAATGTCTTCCTTACAGAAACAATTGATACATCAGGAAATGCACACGCAGCAGAATACTTACAATACTTATCCAAGATAAGAAGAAATTTAGAAGAGAGTCCCAAGCTAATAACGTACGGATGCAGCGTTCATGTGATGCACCTCCTAGCCAAAGACTTCAGTGTTCCAGAAAGAAAGGCTAATGTTGTTGAAATTGCAAAATACTTCCGTAACAATCACTTTGCAGCAGCTGCTCTGAAAGAAGTGGGAGGAACCAAGCTAACCCTACCACAAGACGTGCGATGGAACTCAGTAGGGGGCTGTTTTGAGCACTATATCAAGAACTGGCCAAATCTGATGACAGTTTGTGAACAAAATGTGAAAAAATAGATGGCACTGTCACAGCCAAAGTTCTCAACATTGGGCTTAAGAGAAATGTTGAACACTTATTGAGTACCCTGAAGCCTATTTCTGTAGCCTTGAACAAAATGCAGAGAAATAGCTGCTTTATTGCTGATGCTGTTGAAATTTGGAAGGAACTGAATGAGATCTTAAAAAAAGAAATACGCAATGACAGAGTTAACTTACAAGCATTAAAAAAAACAAATGGGACAAGCACTATCTCCAGCTTATTTTCTTGCAAATATTCTCAATACTTTGTATCAGGGTCAAACCTTAACTGCTGAAGAAGAGGAGTTGGCTATGACATGGACATCCAGCAATCATCTCTCCATAATGCCAACTATAATAAACTTCAGAGCTAAGGGTGAACCAGTCAAGAAATACGTTTGCTGATGATGTTTTAAAGAAAAGGCATACCAGTGAACTGGGGGAAGTCATTTAAGCACTTGGATTCAGAGACTGTTGAAGTGATAATCTCACTTTTAACAGCAGTCGCTTCTTCTGCCGGTGTAGAAAGAATATTTTCTTCCTTTGAACTAATTCATTCCAAATTGAGAAATCATTTGGGACCCAAAAAAGCAGGAAAGCTTGTTTTTCTTTTCCAGATTATGAACAGACAGGAAAATGAAGGTGAAGACGACTGAGTTAGCTGCAGAAGCGAATATCAAGTTTCTCATGTTGGCCTAGCTGACATAGTCGATTTTTTTTTCAAATATTTCATTTAACTATTTTAGTTAAAAACAATTTTAACAAAAACAAACCAGATTTTAAAAAATTTGAATGTTTAACTAAATGCAAAAATTCATATGCTTGTTTTGTTAAAATATTATATGTTTGCTGTTGAAGAAAAAAATCCAGAATACATAACGTTGTTGGTTTAGTTAAATAAAACAATTTAAATGTCTGTCTGGTGATGTTCTCCTCCTAATACAGCATGGCAAGAAAATCCACCAAATATTAATGATTAACCTGTTGAATTGGAGATATTTATGAAGTCATTGGGAGGTGAACTATCTGCTTCAATTACCTTTGGTAAATGAAATAACCAAACAATCATTCATTTTCTGATATAGCTATAAAACTAAATCTGAAAAGTTTTCAAAATAAATCACTTTAAAAATGTATAGTGTGTACCTTCTAAAAATGAAACCTATATCTATCCCTGAGTTGTGAAGAATATGTATTACGGTTATAACAACCAACAAGAATGCACTTTTATGTAGAAATCCATGATTAAATCGAGTCTTCCTGACTAGTGATTTAAATCAATTTGATTTAAACCAAATCCACCCTGATTTTAATTATTATATGATGTGGATTTGCAGAGATTTTATATCTCAAGAGATATAACAAAAATAGCTGTTTAAAAACTGCAAACCACACCATGTAATAAAAAAAAAATTGCTTACCCTATCCCTATAAGTCAGCGCCAGTGCAGTTCTTTGATAGCTGTGTATCAGAGTATGTTGGGGGGGACTCTGAGTAGGAATTGGCTGATTTGATTCTGAAAAGACTTGAACTAAAAGGAAAGAAAGAAGTAAAGTTAGAGTTGTGGAACTGGTCCGCTGCTCACTCCTGCTATGTGGAACACTCAGAACATTTAGCTTCCTCCATCCCCATATTCATATATTTACAGGTCAGGTGATCTCTAAACTACGGCTACGTAGCACAAAACTTGGGTAACCTAACGTCCTTTCTTCACACTGGTAGGTGGGCAGCCTTCAAAGAAACCTAAAATATTAGGAGGCACATCTGTTCTCTCTAAATATACAGAAACATGTTCTGTTTACATGCTCATGTACTTGGTGTGTAGTTATTTCTAACATAATTAAGATTAATAATGAAGCAAAACATCAACCACTGAGATTATAGCAGCAGCCATCCCCAGTTTACACCTGACAGAATGGTTCTGCCTGTCACCAATCACCATCCCTCCCCCAGAGAAAGAAGGAGCATATGAATTACTTTGGCTAAGAAGATAGCAGCATCCAATACAGCTTTGATATGACGCAGCCAGCCAGAGTTCTCCAAACCAGACAAGAAACTGTTGACAGACAAAGCTTTTGTACCACTGACTGAAATAGAAAGAAAAAAGGCGTTAGAACTTTCTATGGAGCTGTAGCTCTCTAGGTGGAGAAAAATAAAATAATTACAGGATAGGCTGATATTCCTCTGAGTTTAAAAATCTATTTGAATTGTTCTCCTCTTCTGGTAAAAGTGTCAGATTCCTAATGTTTCAGAAATGCAAACATGAGTAATAAATAAAATCCTTCAGCTAATACAGATCTTGCAGGTATCTGATCATGAGTTACAGAAGTGAAGAGATACAGTAACTCCTCACTTAACATTGTAATTATGTTCCTGAAAAATGCGACTAAGTGAAATGATGTTAAGCGAATCCAATTTCCCCATAAGAATGAATGTAAATGGGGGGGTTAGGTTCCAGGGGAAATTTTTTTGCCATACTGTACAGTACTATAGTTGGGAGGTGTCCTCGCCTTACCCCACACAGGCATAGCCCACTGGCACTGGAGACAATGAGGCAGGCATGGAGGCTGAAGGTGCTGTAGGCTAGGAGCAGCACGTTGCACAGCAGCAGCTTCCCCTACTCTGCAAGCACCGGGGTGGCAGGGGCTGAACCCTTGGCCCGCCCATGCCTCCCGTTCCCCTAAGCCCCCACCCTTAACCCACCTCTTCTTCCCCCCCCCCCCGCCTTTACTCCGCACATCGGTCCTCGCTCCTCCCCCTCCCTCCTCTGCCTCCTGCCCACAGCAATCAGCTGGCTTGCAGCATTCAGGAGGCAGGAGTGAGGACACAGTGCGCAGGCTCCCCCTCCCTCCTGAACACCGCAAGCCAGCTGATTGCCACAGGCAGGAGGCTGGGGAGGGAGGGGGGAGGAGCGAGGACGCGGCGCGCAGTCTCCTCCCTCCCCCCTGCCCACGGCAATCAGCTGGTTTGTGGTGTTCGGGGGTGGGGAGGAAGCCTGTGCACCAAGTCCTCTCTGCTCCCCGCTCCCTCCTGAACACCTCAAGCCAGCTGATTGCCACGGGCAGGAAGAGGAGGGGGAAGGCACTGATCTGCAGGGTCTGCTGGCGGGCGGGAGGCGCCGGGGTGGAGGGGCGTAAGGGAGCTGATAGGGGGGTTGCCAGCTGTGGACAAAGCATTATAGCGAAGCATTGCACAACTTTAAAAGGAGCATGTTCTGTAATTGAGCAGGGACATAAGATTGAAACAACGTTAAGCGAGAGGACGTTAAGTGGGGAGTTACTGTACTAAGTCACCAGTGTGGTCAAAATGTAAGGACAACATTCAAGGAAATGGGATTAGTGGTGCCCAGTAGGAAGATCTACCTAATTTAACAGAAGAAGGACAGCACAAGATAAACATGCCACAATCCCAACAGCCTATCAAAAATATTTACCTGGGGAGTAAATCATATAACCAGACAATGTTTACAGTTTTGAACAGTTATCAGTGATTACTCCAGTAAATCACTTTCTTTAAATAATAAAGTAAATGTAGTGCTTGTATATGCAATGAACTGACAACCTTGGACAGTGAGGCCCTCTGTGTATCTGCAGAACAGATGTGCTGCCGCTTCCTTACTGTAAGTTCCTCCATATTGCCTCACCAATGTACCTCAGATGCAATACAGTGGAGGAGGGAAATTAAGGGGAAATCATTAATAGGAGAGGGTAGTTCTCCCTCAATCATTCTAATTTCTCCCATCTTCTGAGAGTATCAATGTGGGTGCTTCATTGCTGTTGAACATGAAGGGCTATTTTTTTTTGTGATGTGCACAATTGTCAGTCCACAAAAAACAGGACTTCGGACATCAAGTAATCATAAGATGGTAATAGCTTTTTGCCTGTAATTCACTTTGAATCACACACATTACTCTGACTGCCAAGCAACCAGTCTGGCTTGAACCAGGTCAAGTAAATCAAAATAGTTTTGCACTATTGATCCTAGCTGATTGAGAGGTCTGGGCATCAAAATGAAACAGCTACCCACTTGGCTGCCACAAGATCACATGACCATGTGAGCAAAGAGAATTTTTAGTAGAGAGTGAGTGAAGATGTAGCAGTTAGTGCAAAATCAATCCTTTTAGAACTGGTCTCTGATTTCTGAGAGTGAAAGTAAGTGCAGGTACATTTTATAGCACTCAGATGTCAGAGTATTTTATCTGTGAGTGCAATCAAGCATTTCAACATTTAAGTGCTATTGAAAAATCAGGGGTAATACATGCATGTTATAAACCCCAATGTTTTTTTCCTGTAAACCATCTGACATGCTAACAGAATTTGCCTACCTCCACCCAAGATACATTACATGTTAAACTATTTTCCTTAAGACAAATGACTGACAATTCATGAGAGCTCACTGCCCCGGAATTGTGATTAACACTAGCACCTGCCCCTCAGAACTCCATAACAGACACTAAATTCACTGCTGTCAGTAACCAAGTTTGGAAGTTCCTTGGTGTTTTGCATAGACTAACATTAAAAGACCAATGACATGAGAAGGTCACTTATCCTATTTTTAATCATATTCTGTTACACCAGAATTAGAACAATAAAACATACCTTCTAAAAGTTTCTGCAGGCTGGATCTCATTACGTGAATGTTTTCAATTCCAACAAACTGGAATCTAATGTTAGCATAGTTGTCTTCATTTTCATAGCCTTTACCTGCTGCTCTGTTTGCCATTGCATTAAGCTTAGTGAAGGAAAATGCAAATATTTAAAATCAAGAGTTAAAAAGTAAATTGTAAAATCAAAATATAGATTAAGTAACCAAACATCTTCAGCAGGACACTCAGTTAAAAAACAAACTAACACATCCATAAGGATGTTTATGGTATGTGTATCAGATTTGTGGCAAGACTAATCTGAAAGGATTACTCCGACATGAGAATGACACAACATGTGGGGGGATGTGATATGTAGAAGACTATGAAAAGTAAAAACAATCAGATGTTGAGAGCTGACAAATCTGAATACTATATCCTAATTCTCCTTTTCCCAAATCATAATTGCTTATTTGAAAGATGCCACACAGTAATTAGCCTAAAAGAAAAAGTTAGTACTATGAAGTGTTAAGATACCTGAAGCGTGTAATTTGAAGGGAAAAAAAGATCAGTGTATCCTAAGTAATATGATATCTACAAAATTATGAGGTACCAAAAACAGATCCAGCTGGGCTGGTTCCATTTCACTCAACAAGCCAGCACTTTTTTCTGGAAGCTTCCTCTTGTGCTCCAGAATCTAATGTTTTACAATTAAAATTTAATCTTCTAGTCCTTATGATCAAATAAATTTTAAAATAAGAACTTTTGAGTGGAACCAACAAATATATCTGCCAAAGTCTGCAACTATGGTCCAATAAGTATCAGCTGCACCACTCTTCGCAGTGCAGTGCTAATGCTGAACTTTAACAGCTTATCAGATATGAACAATTAACTATTTTATTGCTGACCAAAACATGTAAAAAAGAGATCTACAGTCTACTTTAAATGACATCTCATTTTGATATCACATATGGATGGAACTTGGTTATAAGTAGAGTTTAGGAAATAATCATCACTTGATATGCCCACCCCTCAATCTGATCAGTGACCAAAGAAGTAAAGATGTAGTAATGTGAAATTGCTTATTAAAATGTGGTATCTAAACAAACTCTAGGGCTTGAACACTGTCCTGCAGATGCTCTCTCTAGGTTTTACAATTTCTGTCTCCTAATTTCTCCATGCTCCATTAAGGCATGCTCACTATAATTTTACAGCCCTCCAGCTCTGCATCCAATGCTATAATAAAGTCCAGATCAATGTTACACATTTCATCCCAGTTAGATAGTTAAAAGAAGTTTTAAAACTCAAGAGTCTAAAGAAATGGGTGCCCAAATTTGACTCCTAAATCTGTTTATGCACCTAAATAAGTGGCCTAATTTTCACAAGCGTTGAACACCTAACAGCTCTCATTAACTTCAATGGGAGCTACTGGGTGCTCAGCACCTTTTAAAATAACATTTATTGCTTGAATATGGAGTCTTGCACTGTAGGCACCCATTTTTAAAAAACTTCACTCAAGTTCAGAGGTGAAATGTGTGTTTCTTCTTATTCAGGTAGCTAACCAAAATGAGTTAGCTAAACTCATCTCACATAGACCATGATCATCGTATGAAACAGTAATACTTTTGGTCATTCCCCTGGGACAATTCTGAATCTAGAGCAGGGGTTCTCAACCTCTCTCTTTATGAGGCCCATCCAATAAAAACTGCATGGCCCACCTGTGCCACAACTGTTTTTCTGCATATCCAGCTGATTAAAAGCCAGTGTCGGCATTAGGGGGTAGCAAGCAGGGCAATTGCCTGGGCAAAATGCCACACGGGGCCCCGCGAAGCTAAGATGCTCAGGCTTTGGCTTCAGCCCCGCATGGCAGGGCTTGGGCTTTCTGCCCTGGGCCCCAGCAACTCTAATGCCAGCCCTACTTTCTGGTTTATTTTGGCAGACCCCCTGAAACCTGCTCGCAGATCCTCTAGGGACCTCGGACCCCTGGTTGAGAACCGATGCTGTAGAGATTAAACAGCATGATACAGTACACTCCCAGCACCTGAGCCACATAGTGCCCCCAGTAGCACTTCCATATGTATAAAGTGATCAAGTAAAGGAATTTAAGCTGAACCCTAAGCTGCAGCTCTGATAAAGGTACATACCTTAGGTCGAGTGTCCATGACATACATATAGTGATGAGCAGGGTTGGCTATACTGATCGCATGCAGCATATTTTCATCCTCCAGACACCTGGCACTGAAACCTGAGAGAGGTTGACTGCATCTGCAAATGGCAGCCTAGTACAGAAAACAAAGAATCAGGTAGCAACAATATATTAAGTAACACCTCTAAAAGAATGCTTCAGACATATGTATTCTATAGAGCTGAAACACAGTTAATTCTTTTATTCTGCAGACTATGAAGTGAAAGATAAGCTGAAGAACTAAAGCAAAGATGCTCTAACTTTTTAAATCAAAGTACAAACTTTTATAGTAGACCTTAAATTTAAGTCCCTGACTGCTGTTCATGGACTTGAAAGATCACGTGGCACTTTGATAGTGTAAAGGTTTACCAAATTTTGGAAATATGTCGGAAGATCTTAGACATCTCAGTTTACTTCCTAAAAAAAATTAAGTTTATAATACACAGCCATTTTTCTTACAATAAATGCCTGTCGTGTCTCTACACTCTCAGGATGTTTTCTATTGAATTATTATCTCCCTAAATACAAGACGAATCTACATTTATAATGAAGACAGTCATTTTGTGCTCTTCTACACATCACTTAGGGTATGTCTACACTACGAAATTAGGTTGATTTTATAGAAGTCGATTTTTAGAAATTGATTTTATACAGTCGATTGCGTATGTCCACACTAAGTGCATTAAGTCGGCAGAGTGCGTCCTTACTACCATGGCTAGCATCGACTTACAGAGTGGTGCACTGTGGGTAGCTATCCCATAGTTCCCGCAGTCTCCGCCGACCACTGGAATACTGGGTTGATCTCCCAATGCCTGATGAGGCAAAAACATTGTCGCGGGTGGTTTTGGGTACATGTCGTCACTCGCCCCTCCCTCCGTGAAAGCAACAGCAGACAATCGTTTTGCACCAGACAGGGCGATTAGAAGAGCACAGCAAGGTGCGCTGCACATCAGAGAGGCTTTGAAAACCAGTTTCATGACTGGCCAGGCTTCGGTGTGACAGTTGTGTGTGTTTCTCCTTGATGCAAACCCACCCCCATTTTTTATTTTAATTCCCTGTAAGCCAACCATCCTCCCCCTTCGAAATAAGGTAACTATTGTTTTGAAACCACGCATTCTTTCTTTATTAATTTAAAAAAAAGAGAGAACAGACAAGGTAACCCAGATGGGGTGGGGGAGGAGGGAAGGACAAGGCCACATTGCTTATTGGAGCCACACTAAAAATCAAACTGTTTGAATGACAGCTTTCTGTTGCTTGGGTCATCCTCTGGAGTGGAGTGGCTGGGTGCCGGGAGCCTCCCCCCCTGCGTTCTTGGGTGTCTGGGTGAGGAGGGTATGGAACATGGGGAGGAGGGGAGGCGGTTATACAGTGGATGCAGCGGGGGTCTGTGTTCGTTGGCTTTCCTGCAGCTCTAACAGACGCTTCATCATGTCCATTTGCTCCCCCAACAGACGCTTCATCATGTCCATTTGCTCCCCATTAGCCTAGCATCACGTCCTGCCTCAGTTCTTCGCATGCACTTAATTCTTTCCTGGCCTCTGCCACTGAATGCCTCCATGCAGTAAGCTGTGCCCTATCAGTGCGCGAGGACTGCATGAGCTTGGAAAACATGTCATCGCGAGTGCGTTTTTTTCGCCTTCTAATCTGAGATAACCTCAGGGACGGAGATGATAGGGGAGCATAGAAACATTCTACGCTCTATGATTCTGGGGGGACTGCATGGTCACCTGTGCTGCTGAGTTCGCCACGCTGACCAAACAGGAAATGAAATTCAAAAGTTCTCGGGGCTTTTCCTGTGTATCTGGCTAGTGCATCGGAGTTCAAAGTGAGGTCCAGAGCGGTCACAATGGAGCACTCTGGGATAGCTCCTGGAGGCCAATACCATTGATTTGCATCCACACTACCCCAAATTTGACCCAGCAAAGTCAATTTTAGCACTACTTCCCTCGCTGGGGAGGAGTACAGAAGTCGATTTTAAGAGTCCTTTAGGTTGACAGAACGGGGTTGGTTGTATGGACGCATTCATTTTTAAATCGACCTAACGCAGCTAAATTTGACCTAACCCCATAGTGTAGACCAGGCCTTAAACTCCAGCCTGGCCAATATAAAAACTGTAATTCTCTCCTTGACAGCAGTATTCTTTGAGGGGTGTAACGCACATTCCCTGACAGGTAACACTCACAAATACATCCACTCTGTGGATACAACTGGCAGTTGCCTATGTGTAGCTTTACAATACTGGCCCTTCAGAAACTGCTGAACTCACAGGAGCAGTTGATATAACTGCTATTCCCTCAGATATATATCAGGATTGAAATGGACTGCTGCTGCTCCATACAAACAACCCTCCTCTATGGAGTCCCACAGGGCTTGATTTTCTCTCTTCCTGCCCTCCTTCCCTCTTTAACAAATTATTTCCATGGTTCATAGCATTTTGGAACAAAAGGATTTTATTCTTGATATTCCAACAAGTACAAAAACACAGAGGATTTGATCATCAGCTGACCTTAAAGGCCCTATTTTTGGAAGTTTTAAGAGATTCAATTGACTAGTGAAGAATTTTACAGTTGGCTAAGCAGGACCTAAGCATCTCATTAGCCATCAGCAGTGTCAGAGATTAAGGAACTAGCATTGTTCTATGAACCTGGGTTATTATACTTACCTCCCTATCTTTCCTGGACCAGTGGCATCTGTTGAGAAATAGTTTTAGCCCACTTGTGCTGAAAAGAAATCAGACTGTACCTCTTTATCTCTGTGATAATATGATAACACTGGGAATCTTCCTTTGCTTCTAAATTTGGAGCTACCAACGATTACGGGCTTGCTTGCAGTTCTGGGAACATAAAGTTCTCTGGGATAGGAGTCACAAATCTGCAGGACAAAATAAATGTACAATGTAAGTGATTCATTTACAGACTATATCAAATCTGGTGCAAGATTTCTAACAGTGGACTGCTGTCCTTGCATGAATCATGACAGCTTTGTGGATAAGAAGGTGGTTATAGCAGGGCTAGATGACACAGGTAAAAACACTTGCACCTGACATACAGAAATATGCCCATAATCCTTCCTAATGTACACACACCAGAAGTGATACATGGATTAAAGGGTATGAAAGAATGATTAAATGAAAATCATACGCTGTGGAAGGGGACTGAGACACCAGTGTACAGTCTATCAAAATGAGACCACAGAGAATAATTCCACAGTAGTAGTATAGAAAGATCATACCCCTTGCACCTATCCCCAATGTCACTAATGCAAGGGTAGGCTTCTCCCTCACTGAAAGTTGTTCTGCTGCTCCTTTACAACAGGATTTCCATGGCTTACCCTCAAAATAGGACTGTCATTGAGGGAAAATGAGAAAGAAACCATGCTATCAAAGACAATCCCAACACCAAAAAACCAAACGGGGAGGGAGAGAGTCACAAGTAGGCTCTCCCATCTTCTGCATCCTTTCACTTTAGGCAGCAAACTCATGACTCAAAAGGGTATGTGGTTTGCAAGACATTGCAGATATTGTGTTGGACTGGAATCAGAGGTTATAAAATCAAACAGGCATAAAAATAAACATGTTTCCTCCACTGCAACAGGTTCTCTATTATCCTTTACCTCATAATCACGATTAGCATCGGACAACTGCCAGTTAGAGTTTGGCACGCCCATCCGCTTATATTCTTCTGCTAGGTCAATGAGCTGCCAGCCTTGCAGCCGCTTAGACTCATTTTGTTTTGGATTGTAAGAGAAGGCATACAGTTCATTGTAGCTTGCTAAAGGAAACAAGAAAATAAGATATTATGCATGGAGTCAGATCCCAGAGTCTTTTTTGTCAGAAAAAGGGCAGGAATAGTTGAATTCATCATCTGATTATCTTTGTAGTTCTGTAACTGGGCAAGATATTTTATAAGTATTCATGGTGGGTAAACTTTTCGAAAATGCCTACGTCACTTAGACTAAGCGACTTTGGTGCTTTTGAAATATTTTACTCAGTATGTAACTTCTGCCCCAAAGAGTTTACAATCTGAAGTCACACAGGTACCATACAGTTAACTGACAAAAAAAGATGAATGGACATCAGCACAGGTAAGTTTGGTGGAATGTAGGTTTCAGTATTTTCTGAAAAATAGGGTGGTTCCTAGCCATACGTCAACTGGAACATTTTCAAGGTTTAAGGGGCAACATTAAGAGTAGCACAAAGTTAGGAGTGGATTAGAGATAAAGCAGGGGTCTCAAACTCAATTTACCTTAGGGCCAGTGCCAATCCTCAAATCCTCCCAGCAGGCCAGTAATGTCACTCATACCACCCAGAACCCGCCCCCCCAAAACTCTGCGCTGCCCCCCCGCCTAAGGCTCTGGGAGGGAGTTTGGGTGGGGGAGGAGGTCTGGGGTAGGGGATTGGGTTGCAGGCTCTGGGAGGGAGTTTGGGTGCAGAAGGGGTGAGAGGTTGGGCTCTGGGGTAGGGGATTGGGTTGCAGGCTCTGGGCTCGAGTTTGGGTGCAGGCCCTGGAAGGGAGTTTGGGGGCAGGAGGAAGTATGTGGGGAGGAGGTGGGGTACAGGCTCTGGGAGGAGGTTGGGGGCTGCGGCACTTACCTGGGGCTCCAAGGCGGGGCGGGCTGGGGGGGGCCTCCGCGCGCAGCTGCCCCCAGGCACCGCCCCGCAGCTTCCCATTGGCCACAGGGGTGCTCGGGTGGGGGCAGCACACGGAGGCACAGCCCCGCCCCGGGGCCGCAGGGAGGGGCAGGCAGACATGTGGAGCAAGCAGGCAGATGCCACTCAGCTCTCCTGTGCTGCCGGGGACCCGGGCCATGTAAATCGTCCCAAGCACCGCCCCCGCAGCTCCCATTGGTGGGAACTGTGGCCACTGGGAGCTGCAGGGGCAGTGCCTGCGGACAGGGCAGTGCGCAGAGCTGTTTGGTCATGCAGAATCCAGAGGGGAGACATGCCACTGCTTCCAGGAGCTACTTGAGGTAAACACTGCACAGAGTCTGCACCCCTGAGCCCCTTCCACCCACCAACCCTCTGCCCTGATCCACTTTCCTGCTCTCCAAACCCCTCGATCCCAACCCAGAGCACCCTCCTGCACCCCAATCCCTCATCCCCAGCCCCACCCCAGAGCCTGCACCTCAACCCCCCACCCAACCCCCTGCCCCAGCCCGGAGCCCCCTCCCGCACGCTGAATTCCTCATTTCTGGCCCCACCCTAGAGCCCGCACCCCCAGCCAGAGCTCTCACCCCCTCCTGCACCCCAACCTGAATTTCATGAGCATTCATTGCCTGCCATATAAATTTCCATACCCACATGTAGCCCCTGGGCTAAAAAGTTTTCCCACCCCTGTTCTAGCAGCTGGAAGAATGTATAAAAGAGGGACAGTGACATCACCACTTGGCCTCTCTCCTGCCCTATCTTAACACCTAGAAGACTGTTTGGAAGACAAAAGACTGAGCTGGGGCGATTGGTCCCAGGCTGAGAAGGGAATTCAGCCTGTCTATTAAGAACTGTAAACTCCCATCCAGTGGGGTGAGAAAAAGTTGCTGGATTCAAATCTTGCTTAGTTTGTTAAAGTTTAGACTTTAGACTGCAATTTTATTTTTATGGCCTTACGTAACCTACTTTGACCTCTATGGCTAGCACTTATAATTTAAAACCTATCTTGCTTTAGTTAATAAACTTATTTTAATGTTTTATCCTTACCAGTGGGTTTATCTAAAGTGCTTGGGTAATCTGTTCAGATTACAAAGGCTGGTGCAAATCGTCTGTCCTTTGACAAAGTGACAAACTAATCAATGAGATTGCACTGTTCAAGAGAAGATCTTCAGCAGTGTAAGACAGTACATTTCTAAGGTACAAGGCTTGGGGGCTGGAGGAATTGGTTGGAGTCTCCCTCTGTATAATCCATGAATGGCTTAGAGAGCATTCATGCAACTCAGCTGGGCATGTCTCTCCACAAGTTGATAGCTGAGTGATCACAGCACTTGGAAGGGTTTGCTGCTTGTCACTGGCATAACATTGTGAGAGACAGCCCAGGCTGAAAAGTTTAAGGGGACTCAGTGGTCCCAGAGTCTAGGTTGTACCCGAAGGGATGTGACAACCAGCAGTGACTTTTATAAATGCGGTTTCACAATCGCTTAAGATCTCACCCTCTCCCATACCCGTACGTCAGCACACTCAAAACTACACAGAGTAACAGCTACCAAAACTACGCACAGTAGATCAATGGCTTTCCGTGTTTATGCCGCTCAATTTCAGAGACTTTACAGAAGCCTCACATTTAACAACAGAAATAGCACAAAGTCCAGAGTTGTTTTGCAGAATGGTGGCATAAACATACACTGCAAGGTCTTGTGCACTTGAAAGTCATACCTGGTTTTGACAGTTGCAGCAAAGAGTTGTAAATGTCATGACAATCCCTTTCTCTGGGAACAATAAAGTGAACTACCCTGAAGTTCTTGCACTGGATCACAAGAGGGCAGCCTGAAGTAGTCAAGGCAAGTTTCTCCACTGCAGCGATATGATGATGCAGTATCTATGGCACACAAGAATTCATCATTCAAGTCTTACTGTAAGATGTTAGTTAATAGCACTTTAAAATATACTTTTGAAAAGAGACACAAAGTATATTGTTAAACATAACTGAACAAGCTAGTCAAAAATCCTTATACAATAGGTTTAATTTGTTAAAGAAATTTCTGACACTGGCATTTTGGTCAACCTATCCCAGGGGTAGGCAACCTATGGCACATGTGCCGAAGGCGGCACGCGAGCTGATTTTCAGTGGCACTCACACTCCCTGGGTCCTGGCCACCGATCCAGGGGGCTCTGCATTTTAATTTAATTTTAAATGAAGCTTCTTAAACATTTTAAAACCCTTATTTACATTACATGCAACAATAGTTTAGTTATATATTATAGACTTGTAGAAAGAGACCTTCTAAAAATGTTAAAATGTATTACTGGCACTCGAAACCTTAAATCAGAGTGAATAAATGAAGACTCGGCACACCACTTCTGAAAGGTTGCCGACCCCTGACCTATCCTAACCATTTATTTGAAATTATGCTCCTTCTCTTCCGCTAAACTTCAAAGGATTACCAGTATGTCACAAACTTCAAGCGAATATCTTTCTTCACACATAATGCAAAGGTAAATCTTCAAAAAGGCAGGTCAATCACTTTCTATAAAGCTCCGTTGCCTGAAAAGCTGTATCCATTTAGGTGTTGGGAAGATATGTGGTTAGTTGCTTTCCATGTCTGGGAGAGCTCTTAAGTTCAAAGCATCAAAAATAGCAACCAAACAAAACAGCTAAAAGTACAGAAAAAGTTATTTTAGTTAACCTTTTAACTAGATTTAGTTGAACATTTTTCATCAAAATGATTTTCTGGAAGGAAAAAAAAAGTCTTTTTTGCAAAAGTGAAATTAAATTTTGCAAAAAAAAAAAAAAAAATTAATTCAATTTTCTGTCCTGAAAATCGAAAGGAGGGTTTCTCAGCTCCCTGTCTAGAAGGCTTTTGTCAATTTTGCTTTCCTTCTGTAGGCTGTGAAATTGACACAATTTTTTCCAGGAGGGCTGCTTAGGTTGAACACCTTAGCTTTCGGCCTCTCCAACACCAGAGCTGATGGTAGTGAGGGAAAGACAGGAAGGCTGAGCACCCTGCTCTTTGACAGCAGGCCTGAGAGGCTATTTTCAGAGTAGCAGCCGTGTTAGTCTATATCCGCAAAAAGAAGAACAGGAGTACTTGTGGCACCTTAGAGACTAACAAATTTATTAGAGCATAAGCTTTCGTGGACTACAGCCCACTTCTTCGGATGCATATATATATACACATCCGAAGAAGTGGGCTGTAGTCCACGAAAGCTTATGCTCTAATAAATTTGTTAGTCTCTAAGGTGCCACAAGTACTCCTGTTCTTCTTTTTGAGAGGCTATTGTCAATTTCATTTTCTGCCAGATCCTTCCATGCCAGCAGCTGAGAAAGCTAAAAAGTTTTGGTTCTCCAGAAACAATTTTTCTTGAAACCCCTTTTTGTGGAAAAAAAAATACAGCATTTCACCTCAGGTCAGGAGGAAAACATGGAATCTTTTGCAGGAAGGGATTTCCATTATCAGCCAGTTTTACTCTTAACACAAAACTCAGTTTTACTATCCTCAAACTTTAGTTTTAAGCAGTTGGACCAGTACTTGACATGCAGAAGATGGACTTTCTAATGAAGAATGTGAAGGTTACCTTACATTTATGCCTATAACTGTAGTTTATGTTAGTGCTCTTTACTTTTGACATCAATTCCTAGAATCAGCATCTCTTTACCCACACAGGTGTGAGCTAAGAGGCAGCATAATCTGTTCATGGGAACAGGATGAAAAGAGAGATGAGAAAGATCTACTATGAATTATTCTACAGCTACTCATCTGGATGATCTAGATGTTATACTCAGACTCCAAAGTCAGTTCCATACAACTTCTCTCCCACCAAACCACCACCTCAACCACAATACATATCCTTTGAGGGAAGAAAGAATTAACATAGGAATTTTACTAATTTTTTTTTTTTTTTTTTTTTTTACAGACGTGTAAACACAACAGATCAAATATGAAAAAAATGTATGTGTGATTTAACAGTTGTTTTCCTATGCAGGAAAGCCACAGATACAGTCTGCTTCATCTGAGACATTGAAAGGAACATATTGTTCAGCCCTCTTACTACCACAGTTGTTTTCTCCTCTTTAGACTCAAATAAAATTAGACAGGAGTTTAAGAAAGCATTTTGCAAGACATGTATTTGAGAGGAAGAGACTAGATTTCAACAACAGAATTTTATACAGTGGAACCCAGTTTATCCAATCTAATTGGGACTGGGGCCAAATCAGATAATCAAAAATCCAGGTAATATGGAGAATGGGCAAAGAGGTTCAACCCCTGGCAGCAAGGCCCAGGGCTGAGAGCAGGAGCTGAGCCCCGCCACCCGGAGGTTCAGTTAATACGGAGAGCCAGATAATGTAGGCTCAGATAAATGGGGGTCTACTATACTAACAATGATTAAAGATGCTCTTATATATACTCTGTCTATAAATTTACTTCAGTACAAGTTGTACTGTGGATACAACTGGACTGACTTCAAGGATATTAAAATGAAGTAAAGCACAATGGGAACAATCAGTGCTTTTGAACTTTTTTTTGTTAACATGTACAGCACCTTTCATTCTGAAGAATTCCAAAGCTTCTTCAAAACTATGTACTGTATCCACAGAAACACTGAAGTACAGATTCCACTGAGACAGCGGGCAGCAGCTAGCCAAGCAGGTAATCAGGATACAGGACTAAGGTCATAGCTGAGATGCTCATACCTTTTTTAAAAACCTACAAGATCTTCAGTGTTCATGCAGAACTGACACCCTTGGGTTTTGCGGTCTCATTTAAGGCTACAAGGATTTGAACCTCAAGTTCAAGGTAATCTAGATATGTTAAACCTGATGCTTAGAACACTAAACAATCTCTTCCCATCTGATTGCACAGAAAGTCAAAGTGGTAGAGATCTACACAAAGTCACCATACACAAATGAAGAACTAATTGGCATGACCATCTTTTAATAGACAAGAAATGGAAATTAGCTGCATAATGACGATTTTCAGAGATACCAAGCACCCACAGCTCCCACCTTTGAAAATCAGGCAGCTATTTAAGTGCTTAAATAATATGGATTTATTTTAGACTCCCAAGTTTTAAAATATTAGCTATAATGACAAGATGCAGCACTTAAGCCTGGTCACTGGCACAATAAGAGTATAGATTGTGAATCTATTGCTTATTGTTTGTGTGCATCATGAAGTAGGGGAAAATATTTGAGAAACTATATCCAGTTAATTATTTATCTTTAATTAGACATGCACAAGAAGAAAAAAAAGGAAAATATAACACATTTGGAGAAGCTATGCATTTTCAGGCTACAAGATAATGCATCTGATATCCTTACCCAAGTCTCCTTCTGGCTGGAGTCTATAAATAACAGATGTGTTGCTGTAAGGTACAGAGTTCCCATTAACGATTTGTTGCTGGTGCTGAAACGGTCTATTAATTTCACCTGCTCTACCTGCAGGAAGGGGGGGAAAAAAAACATTTTACAGGAAGTAAAAAATGACTGAACATTGCGGGGAAAACCTTCCCTGACAGTGAGATCTATCAGCCTGTGGAATAATCTTGAAAGTGGTAGAAACTCAAATACATTGCACATTTAAAACTACACCGGAAAAATACTAGGAAGCAAGCAATAGCAAACAAATCTGATTTGCCAGGAAGATTAACTAGGTAATCCCATTCAACACAATGCACAATAAATACACAAGGCTAGGATCATAAGTAGATTCAATTCTCATCTGTAAAGTTAAAATTTTTCAAATAAAGAATCACGTTCTGTTCTGCTACGTATTAGGGATTATTTTCCACTGGTGTTGATCGGTGCATTTAAGAACCATTTTGAAAGCAAGAGGTATAATTTGCTAAAGTAGAAAACATGTAGCATCCAAGTCTATCTGAAGTATAGCAGCAAATCCTCAAACAACAGTAAGTATATTATCCTGTTATGTAGAAGTCTCGAGTATTGAATTAACATTTTTTTTTCCTTCCGAGGTTTTCTGTATCCCTGTCAGAGCCCACGGACCAACCTGTCCTGACTTCATTTTCACTCCCACTTTGTACTGTTCCCACCCTCCAAAACCTAGGTCATGGTGTAATGACTTGCTCTCTGGTAGTGAACTGGATACTCCCAGTAAAATGGAAACAAGGGCTACTATCAGCAAAAAGACATTCTCCTAAAATAGCAGAGGACTTGTTTTTAGAATAGAGAGCCCCTGCGGGGAGAGATCTCTCATGCTGGCACCCAACCAAAAATCTTCCCATTCTTAACCCCAATAAAGGAATATTTCATAAAAAGGGGGTTTAGATAGCCCACAATTTAGCTGGCATGAACAAAGCCCTTTAAAAACTCCACACAGTTTGTTTTACAAGAAACAAACGTTACATGACCCTATATGTGAAACACCACAACACAAAAGCACAACAGTGAAAGGCTGGTCTGTGCAGTCCTCATTATTTCTTGGCAGGACTGTCTCATTAGTGCCAAGTTAGAGCTGTGTTACTAGGGGCCCAACGCTGTTCCCATTAAAGTCAATGGCACAACACCCAATCACTTCTATGGCAGCAGGATCAGCACCCAGGAGAGGTGGCTGTGACAGCATAGATAAAGCCCTGGATCAACAAAGCAGGCATCTGCATTTCCTAGATATTACCTCGATAATGCAGGCACAGATAATGGTATCATTCTAGATGACCGGAGTACTGCTTTACCGCGTTATATCCAAATTCATGTTATATCAGGTCGCGTTATATCGGGATAGAGGTGTAGTTTGGAAGCAATATTTTGACAAAAAATAACATTGTCTCTAAGAATTGTAGAGAGCTTTCAATAGCAGGATGGAAACCAGTCACCCCAACAATATATGAAATCTATTTACAGTGACCAGAGACACAGGAGAGGACTGAGTACTTGATTGGGACTGGTAGTGATGATCAAAGACTGCATAACAAAGGACATGTCTTGAATGTTCTCTAGTAAGATGGCTAGTATATCACAGAAGAAAAATACAACAATCTTAAGTCTTGCCTTGCAAGTGTTTAAAAAGCGATTAAACTCTGAGAAGTAACTAAATATTGTATTCTGTCATTCCAGGTTTACTGTCTTGCCATGACTCCATATCAAATTTGTTCAGGTTACAAACAGATTTCCTGCCCCCAAAACCCTTATTAAATACCATGCCTGCAAACTCATCCTGAGATCCAACAGCCAAGTTGTTCTCCTTCTGACAAAAATATTACTAGTAAAAGACCCTACAGTGGAATGGACTCAGAAGTACTGATGATTTTTGAAGCAGAAATTAATCCCATAGCTGTATTGTGCTCCAATAGTAAATAAGCTAAAAAGTACTACAATTGAATTCTTTCACTAAAAGAAGATTTTAATTGGAATACACATAAGAAACAAATGTGTGGTGCTCTTTTCTGAGCATAACCATACTATTTCTTTAGTCTAACCAAAAAAAAAAAAAAAAGATTGACAAACTGTCACTCCTGTACAATGTAAGCATCTAAGTACATTACAAAAGCTTGGCCAGACACTTGTAGAGTTCATTTCAGATTTGTTTAAAAAAGTAAAGAGCACCATAACTGGAAAGTCCGTCCACAGGCTGAACACAGTTATGTGTATGGCTTTATAGATCACAGAGTCAGTGGTAAGACGACTGGATGCATGTGTCAACAGTGCTCATTGGTAGAATACTGGGCCCAACAGTCGCTGCTCTTTAAATATTCTGTGACTGTGTGGGTTAGGCTCTAGTGCACCACTGCTAAGGTTCCACTGAGCACTAAAGTGGCACTACTAGAGGAACTGAGGCAGAAGCACAGGGACTGGGCTCTCCTAACCCCACTTCACATAGAATCCATCTCACTCACACCGCCCTTTATCTTTATTTTGCATGTTTAGTTCAAAGAGGAACAATGGATAAAATGTTGAAATGTATGTAAGGATTTAGGAGCTAAAGTCCCATTTTCAAATGCAATTTAAGCACTTCAAAGCGTAAATCTTATTGAAAGAGAATGGGATTTACGTTCCCAAGTCAATTAGGTGCTTTAGAAAATTTTACTCAGTATGTGCTGTAACAGCAATGAACACTAAGGGCAACTCCAAAGTTCCAAAGAGAATTTACAATTACAAACTCAATCCACAATAAAATAGCCTCATTACTGAGACTGGAAAGGAAAGGGAAGGAACTTCATGATTACCTCTTCAGATTAATGTTCTCACTGCCAGCCCATTGGTCTAGATCGGCGTGTCATTGCACTGTTGCCCCTAGACCCCCCTATAAGTTTTGCCTTCAAGCCAGGATTCCATTTGCAGCATTCATAGTTTGTTTAGCCATTTATTATACCATCCACGTGGAAAAACAAAATCTCCAAAGAGCAGTCAGATTAAAAAAGTAAATATGCCTCCCATAACAGTCAGAACAAAGTCCAGCCTAAACTATTATGCAGAAGGAATTTGCAAAATATTTATATTTGAATTGCCCCACTGCCCATGATAGATCTGCTTACATTTATTATCAACTGGTATGTGCCTGCTTGCCTGCCTTCCTCCACTCCCATGCACATTATATCCTCCAAAGTTTATTTGAAAAAAAATCCAAACAAACAAAGCAAGCACATTAGTAGACATGTTTCATAATTGAACAGAGTCCTTTCATAACCAACCTTGGTCATTCCTGACAATTCAATCCCACATTTTAATGTGAATTGTTTCTAGCAGGATTTAAAAATAATATTAGTCTCTGGCAGAGCACCCTCAAAAAATTCAGGGCATACCATTTAAATTTCCTTTTAAAAAAATTAAATTTCTCTCTCTTCATCTGATTATATTTACAGATAAAAGGATTTTTTTGACAAGAGAGAAACTTAGGCCCAATTCCTGCAATTAACTCTGCACAGTCAAATCCTGTACCCATCCTGAGCCTCATTGATTCCTATGGGATTGGGCCTACACAGAGCTAGGTGGAGGTTTGATGCCAAAATAACTACTTGGAAATCGGTGAACCTAGCTAACCCAGTTTCCTGTCAAATGTAAAGTTAAAAGTAAAACATACCTATATTCTGGATTGCTACTTTCATTTACAGGAGTTAAAATTTGCTGTAGTAAAAACAAAATTCTCAAACATTACTTTAAAAATGACAATGTTTCTTTCAGTCTATTCACTTGTCTCTAATATGTTAGTTTTGTGTAGCATAATAAGTCTTAATTTATGTAGCTTTGTTGGCAAGCAGCTGACTGATCAAACCCTCCCCAGCCATAATGAGTTTTATATTGATGCATAAAAAAAATTAAAAACCGATAACCTGCTCCCTTAATTAAATATTGGCTATAACTACAGTAGTTTAAAAACTGGAATGTGACATCATCCCCTTCCGCCATATGTCTATAAATCTTTATGGTCAGACTGTCTGATCATTAAATGAATAGCTTGTGAGGTGATGGCTTCTGGGGAACTGCAGATAATGCAGTCTTCAGCAGCCTTTGCAGACAGCAGCCTCCAGCAAGAAGAGAGGGAGTGCTGAACTGCAACTCATTCGGCATATCAAAAAAACACCAGACACCACAGAAACACAGACATCAAGTAGTTTCAACTAGGAACATTTTTGCTTCTGCCATTTGCTTCTTTATAACATATAAAGAGGGCCTGAACGTTTTGTTTATATTGAATTCCCCTTACTTCTTCTTTTCTTTACCATAGGAAAAATATCAGGAATGTCTACTCTGGCCTAAGTGGTTTTTCTGGAGATGTCTCAGAGAATGCATTCTATTAGCTCTCACACTAACTGAAGGGGCAAGGGTGATGAATCTTTAACAAAGGCATTCTTTCTCCACAGTATGACCTACCTACGTTAGAAAACAGATGCACACAAGTTTTAAACAGTTACTAAAAATCCTCTCGCTCATCCTTCACTCTCTTGATTCGTGATATCATTGGAGTAGTTTTGCAGACATCATCATCTACACTAGGGACATTCTCTAAATATTTCCCACCATAACAACAATTCATGTCAATTTGTGCTTACAATGTTAGAAAGAATTTTTTTCACATCAAGGTCCCAGAAGCAAAGACAAGGTTTTCATCTCGAGGCCAAAAGACCAAAAACATCAAGACACTTGATCACGGCCTTGGATAGACCAAGAGACTACCTATACTTGACCAGAGCTCAGAGAGTACTTGAATAGACTAGCAGTCAGCACTTCACTCATTGACTTTGCTCAGAACAAATCTAATTGACATGGTATTAAAGATGCTGGCAATCTGTCTATACTAGAGCCATGATCCAGCATGGGCAGTCCCTTATGCCCGTGCAGGGCTCTACTGAAGTCAACTGGGCTCTACACTGGCGGATAGATGGCCATGCATGAATCAGCTTGGACGATGACTGTTTACAGGCCCCATCAGTTGTGTTCTAGCTCTACCATAAAGAACTAAAAATTGGTTCAAATCCAGTTTTTTCCCTTTGCAGGTCATCTTTAAAGAGGAATCATCAATTTAAAAATCACATTTCTGTATGAATTTTCCCTACTATTCATATAAAAATAAATCATAAAACCAGAACGGGGAAGAGAGTTTCCATTTCTTTGCCTGTTTACTTTGTACACAAGATGTTGTCAGATGTACAACCACTTGCACCATTTCCTCTGCATGACTTCTGTTTGAGTCTTTCACCCAGCAAAAGGAAAATATTAAAAAAATTTTTTTTTTTATTGTAAAACCACAGGAACTGACAGAGAAACACACTCCAGGGGAACTTGGCAACTATTTTTAACCCCCTTTGAACATAATTATATTTCCAGCTGACATCTATAGTGTGTACACTGAATATTTTCCTTTGGTGGGGTTATATCCTGCTCTGGCTGGGGAAGACAGGAGATGACTTGATCTGGAAAGTCTGCTCTATCTCTACCTTCTGTGATCCGTGAGGCACAGGAGGAAAAATGCGTCCTGTGACCGCTCCCATCGCGGAAACCATGTCAGCGCGGAGTGGGGAGAACACAGGCAGGGAGGGGGAGGTGGCTTTGCAGAGAGACTTTCACCACTCCCAGTTTTGTCTGTATTTCACAAACCTGCTGCACCAAACCGGCCGCGACTCCAAAGAGGGACCGGGGGGGGGGGGGGGGGGGATGGGGGGGGGGGGAAGATCCTGCCAGCAGAGAGCGGCCCCGGCCCTGTCTGTACCCAATGTCCCTCACAGCTCCCCCAACGCAGCAGAGACTCACCTGCCATCCTCCCGGCAGCATCTCCCCAAAGGTCCCTCTCCTATGGCGCCGCCACGCCTCCCCCACAATACTACCACCCCTATGGCCCCCCACCGCCCTCCCGCACCCAGCTCCCTACTACCTGCAGCCCCCCCGTGACCACCGCACCCTCCATGGCCCCCCCACTTCCCCCAGGGACCCAACCACCCCTATGACCCCCGGCCCCCCACAGTGAGCCCCGCAGCGCCCTCCCGCACCCGGCCCCCGAGCGCGGGGGAGGGGGCGGCGGCGGGTACCTTGGTGGTGCGGATGTGCTCCATGGTAGCTCCCGCCGCCGCTCACAGCTGCCGCCGCCCCGCTACGCCCGGCGTCTCCCTGCCAGAGCCGCCGTCACCTGGAGACATTTCCGGGAAACGGGGGGAGTCGGCGAGGGAGCGGCCCAGAACTGCCTGGGAAGAATCCGCGCAGCGCCCCCTGCCGCCTGGGGGACTCATCGGGCTCTTACAGGGCCCCCGGCTTCGGGTGGGAGGCTGGATGTGGTGGGTGCTGAACTCGCCCCTGCGTTAAAGGCAGCAGCTCTGTGAGCCAGCCCCCAGTCCTGCCCAGCAGCATCTCGGTCACCATGGTGGGAACCACACAAAACTGTCACTCCTCCTTTGCCCAGCTAACACTAATGGAGAGATTAGCCCCTGTGCAGGGCAAGGCCTAGCAGGTACCAGTTAACCCCACTTCAGACTGGGGATTCTCCCCAAAACCTCAAATAAACCTGAACCCCTCCTCCCCCATGTTATCCACCCTAGATAAAATAACCCAGCCCTCAGGGGCTGACACCTTGGAGACAAGAGCCTTAGCCACCCCAACCCTAGGGTTACCCTACGTCCTCTTTTTCCAGGACATGTCCGGCTTTTCGGCACTCAAACCCCCATCCGGGGGGAATTGCCAAAAAGCCGAACATGTCCGGGAAAATGCCGGCCGGGCACTTCCCCTCCCGCGGCAGCTCTGCTCCTCCCCTGACTCTTCGGCTCTGTTTAAGAGCCGAGCTGTCCGAGCGCTATGGGCTTCAGGCAGCCCCCTTGCCTCCGGACCCCAGCCGCCGGCCGGGCACTTCCCCTCCCGGGCTCCGGCAGCGCAGGGTCCGGAGGCATGGGGGCTGCCTGAAGCCGGTAGCGCTGGGGCAGCTCAGCTCTTAAACAGAGCCGAAGAGTCAGGGGAGGAGCAGAGCCTCCGGCCGCGGCGGCTCTGCTCCTCCCCGACTCTTCGGCTCTGTTTAAGATCCGAGCACTACGGGCTTTGAGCAGCCCCCATGCCTCCGGACCCTGCGCCGCCGGAGCCCGGAAGAGGAAGTGCCCGGCTGGGGGCACAGGGTCCGGAGGCAAGGGGGCTGCCCGAAGCACAAGCGCTACCGGCTTCACGGTTTGCCGGGCAGCCTCCAGACCCTGCGCCCCCAGCTGGGCCTTCCCCTCCTGGGCTCCAGCTGCGCTGGGGAAGCACCGGCCGGGGGCGCAGGGTCTGGGGGCTGCCCGGCAAACCGTGAAGCCGGTAGCGCTCAGGCAGCCCTTTCCGCGTGGCTGGGAGTGGGAGGGAGGAGGGGGCGGAGTTAGGGTGGGGAAGGGGCGGAGTTGGGGCAGGGCTGGGGTGGGGAAATGGGCGGGGCCAGGGCCCGTGGAGGGTCCTCTTTTCTTATTTGTTAGATATGGTAACCCTACCCAACCCACCTTCTCCTTTAAGAGATGCCCCTGACCCACTTCTCCCTGTTTTGGCGCTTTACATGCCATATCACATAGCAAGTCAATATACAGATCACTTTATTTTATGTTGCTGAACATCACAACATAACTGTTTATTTGTTCATGGGAGGCATCTGGCGCATGAGACACATCTTGAAAATCTAAAGAAAGAATTAAGGCCCCAGTCCTACAACAAGCTCTGTGTGGATGCAGGGATCTATCCAGGTGGATCTCAGGGTAGGATCATGGCCCACATTCCCAATCCACCAGCCTACCTCTTCCCAAACAACTGAGGAAAGTGGGGAGCTTTGCAGTGTACAGGTCCAGGCTGTGGTGACTCGGGGAGCAAATTCCAAAGCTGATAATAATGATTATAATAATGCAGATCATGAAAGGCTGTAATACATAGATAGATAGATAGATAATATCATTTGGTCCACAAATAAAGCATGGTGTGTTGCTTCTTAAAAATAAGTTTTGGCCTTCATCTTCTATATACAGTTGTCCTTCACTCCCATGAAACACAGGTAAGACAACTCCCACCTGTTCACGCTCTCTGTATGTGTGTATATATATCTCCTCAATATATGTTTCACTCTATATGCATCCGAAGAAGTGGGTTGTAGCCCAAGAAAGCTTATGCTCTAATAAATTTGTTAGTCTCTAAGGTGCCACAAGTACTCCTGTTCTTTTTGAGGATACAGACTAACACGTCTGCTACCCTGAAACAGGTGACAGCCCTACCTTTAAATCTCCTCTTTGTGTCACACGATTAGTGTTATAGTCACTGATCTATTAAATTCACAAGTTTTAATGTTAAATTTCTCAGCCACAGACTCTAGTGTCGAAGGTCCCCTGGCGCATCCTCTGACCACCTGTTACCACGAGGCTTCTATGAAACATAAAGCTGTCCTCCACTGACAGAACCTCCCTGAGGAAGTCAACAGTGGAAACACTACCTCTCCCCTCCCCAATGAATCAGCCCATCTGGCACAGCAAGTCAGTACCTTCCTGCTTCCAAGAGTGAGTGAATTTGGACCAAAGTTTCTAAAGATTTTTGAGAATGAAAAGTGCAATAAAATTATTATTTTATTAGTTATTTAAACATAGTTATGCACACAGATATGACACAGGATTTCACAGCTGCAGACTGAAGCAAATACTACAGATGGATTTTAAACTAAGATTAGATCATTTTAAGTCCATCAATAACATTTGAAGCTCAGTAAGCGCAGGCATGTAATAAATGTTATCAAAACTCAGAAAGCATGTTTTCATACAGACCACTCCACCGGGATCTTGTGTGTGTGTGTGTGGGGGGGGGGGGTGTCATGAATCACCAACTTCCTGTAAGTCTCCTTCCTGTGTGATGCCTTTCCACCAAAAGGCCTTATGACTTCATATTTACTTGTAAAAGAAAGTTTAAAATAAAAAAATAACTATTCCGGAACCAAATAATACTCAAAATACCTGTTTGTATACTTCCCAATGGATTTTCAGGGGGCCACCTGAACAAGCACAATGTATGACCCTGCAAAAATCTAGATTTCTGAGTCAGGGGCTGGCAAAAGAGGCTGGGGTCTATAAGCAAAGAAGCTATTTCCTGTTTTTGGTTCCTCCTGTATTCAGAGAAGAAAGACTTTATACATTCCTTAAAAAGAACAGTACTTGTGGCACCTTAGAGACTAACAAATTTATTAGAGCATAAGCTTTCGTGGACTACAGCCCACTTCTTCAGTTGGTAAGACAACTCCCACCTGTTTATGCTCTCTGTATGTGTGTATATATATCTCCTCAATATTTATTCCACTCTATATGCATCCGAAGAAGTGGGCTGTAGTCCACGAAAGCTTATGCTCTAATAAATCTGTTAGTCTCTAAGGTGCCACAAGTACTCCTGTTCTTTTTGCGGATACAGACTAACACGGCTGCTACTCTGAAACCTGTCTTTATACATTCCTTGTAATTCATCAAGATTGTTTCAAAGAAAATACCTGACTCTATCATTAATTTCTACTCCCAACTGGAACAACCTCAGGTCCTAAAATTTTGACTAGCTGCTAAGATCGAAAAGGGGCAACACTATGTATACACGAAGTATATACTATACCCACATATATACAAACAATATATAAATATATATCCTTGATGCTCTGGAAGATGTGAGGGGAATAGCTACCAATGGGCTTCCCCAAAGATCTTCTTAAGCCAAAAGAGATGTATGGGCCATCAACAGCCTCCTTCTGAAGATCCCACTATCCCTGGAAAAGGATGTTGAACCTGCCAGTGACATCCCTCTTACAGATATTTTGTGCATAGAAAGGGAAGAGGGACACTGGACAAAAGGGACAGAACCATCTCTGATGATCCCAGTGCTTTGGAGGAAAGGCTGATCCACTGCTCTGCATTCTATAAAGATCCAGGTGTCCCCAAGGGGAAGTGAGCTGCCAGAAACCTCCTCCAAAGTTACTGCTTCAGGAGGGATCAGGCCACCAACTGTTGTCCACTGAAGAGCCTGCTGCTCTATTGGGGGGGTCAGAACACCAGGAACATCGCGAAGATGTACTTGTTTAGGGGTCTTCACCAGTTCACTAGCGGTCATCCAGCTACTGAACACAGCAGCTACCTAAGCTCTTTCCACACTATGTCTGAAACCATAATATCATCAAAGAACATAGGACACAGGACTGAAAGGGCCTCCTGGGTCATCAAGTCCAGTCCCCTGCTATTACAGGCAACCCCAACATAATCCCATTCACAAAAATTATCAAGCTACATTTTAAAACTAGTTAGGTTGTTTGCCCTCTCTCCCCTCCTCCTCACTCCAATTGGAATGCTGTCACAGAACATCACTCCTCTAGATGGTTAGAAACCTTCTAATTTCTGGCCTAAATTTATTCACGGCCAGTTTATATTTATTTGTCCTTGTGTTGACATTGTCCTTTAGGTTAATTAGCTCTTCTCCCACTCCCTGGTCCCTTCCTTCCCTCCTTTTCCTATTTAGGAACATCTTTTCCTATTTTATTACTATAATGACCACTCCCAACATGTTATGACTAGGTTTGTCTGGTTTTGTACTGTCTGATCTTGCAACTTCGATGAGTTGTAAAACTGCATAATTGCATAATTCTATTGGAGACCCTGTGAAGCGTGCTGTGTTCAGAAACATAAACAAACATACATTCCCACTCAGCCTTCATTTTGCTAGGCTAAACAAACCAAGCTCTTTTAGTTTTCTATTGTTTCTATTAGTTATTCCATTTCCATGATCATCCTACCATCCCTTCTGTGCAGCTTTCTAGATTGAATTCATCTTTATTGAACATGGGTGATCAGAATTGTACACAGTATTCCAGATGAAGTTGTTGGAATTATTAATATTTATGCAAAGTATTACCACAACCCTAATTTAACCATAAATTCCTTTATTAAATCTGAAGACCAAATGGTGTTTATACAATTGCTCTGAACAAGCCTAAATAATAAGCAATTTACTATACCCAATGCAGTAACAAAACATTTATCAACAATTGATCAAGAATCAGATACTTACAAATGAGCTAACCCCAGGGGTGTTTAAATCAGGGGTGGGCAAACATTTTGGCCCGAGGGCCACATTGGGTTTCCGAAATTGTATGGAGGACCAGTTAGGGGAGGCTGTGCCTCCCCAAACAGCCAGGCATGGCCCGGCCCCCGCCCCCTATTTGACTACCCCTGCTTCTCGCCCCCTGATGGCCCCCCCGGAACTCCTGCCCCATCCAACCCACCCGTTGCCTGTCCCCTGACAGCCTCCCCAGAACCCCTGCCCCAGCCATGCCCCCCTGCTCCCTGACCACCCCCAGACCCCTGTCCCCCACTGCCCCATCCAACCCCCCCCCCTCCTTTCTGACTGTCCCCCCGGGACCCCTGCCCCCATTCAACTGCCCTGTTCCCCACCTTCTGACTGCCCTGACCCCTATCCACACTCCGAACTCCCCTGCCCTCTATCCAACCCCCCCTGCGCCCTGCCCCCTATCCAACCTCCCCTGCTCCCTTCCCCTTTACCACACTGCCTGGAGCACTGATGGCTGGCGGCGCTACAGCCGCACCACCCAGAGCACCAGGACAGGCAGCCGTGCCGCCCAGCTGGAGCCAGCCACGCCACCGCACAGCACAGAGCACCAGGTCAGGCCGCGCGCAGCTCTGCAGCCTGGAGCATTGCGCCGGCAGTGCAGTGAGCTGAGGCTGTGGGGGAGGGGGAACAGCAGGGGCGGGGCCGGGGACTAGCCTCCCAGGCCAGGGGCTGGGCAGGACAGTCCTGCGAGCTGGATGTGGCCCACGGGCCATAGTTTGCCCACCTCTGATTTAGATCCACGTTGGTCAGCTCCAACATGGTCAGGCAGGTATTAGCAAGGAACCCTTTCAGAGTTTACTTTTTATATCCTTCAACAAACAAGTGATGTCATTGCCAAGTACTGACTTCACCTAAAAACCAATTGGAGACAGATCACCCTTATTTCCAGTTTTAATCCCGATAAGATTTACAACCTCCTTCCTTCCCTAGGCCTTTCCTCCCCACCTTCTTGCTAACCAGCAATTTTTCCATTGCACTTTGATTCACATAAGTGTTAACACCGGTGTGTGGGATGGGAAGGGTCATGTTGGCTCATTTTAGGACAGATTCTCGTTATTTAAAACCATCTGCAGTCATCCCTATCAGTCAGAGTCCTTCTTTTTAGAAACTTCCCCTTATCTCATTAGTTATTCTTTGAAACAGACATCCTCCCTACTTCATTCCTTCTGGCCTTATAATTAATTATTTTCAAGGCCTTTCCTTCTAATTGCTAGTCAGGGCCTTTCTTTACAACACATATTTATTTCCTTTACCAAACTTAAACTAACTCTAATTCTTAATTTTATATTTATCCTAGAGAGGTCTTACCAGTGCCTTGTACAATGGCATTTAATACTTCCCTATTTTTATTGGAAATACCCTGCCTGTTACATCCTCAGATCTTTGAGGAAATCCACTAGAATCTTCCCCCACACTTAATAGTTCTCTTTTCTGCACAACCCATTATCATCCACCAAATTAGCCAGTTCCTAACCCACCTTACAATTCTTGTGCTAATCCCCATTGTAACAAATAATTTTTCATGTGGCACCATATCAAATGCAGTTGATTAGATCAACTGCATTTTCCATGTCTAAAAAAATCAGTAACTTATCACAGAAAGATATCAGGTTAGTCTGACACAATCTACCTTCAGTAAACCCAAGTTTCTATTTATTCTATTTACCTCCATGTTTTTATTCTTTCTTTCAAAATTTGTTCAATGTCTTACATTGAGGTCAGACTGATGCGTCAGTAGTTGCCTGGATCAATCTTACCCTTTTAAAATATAGGTACAATGTTTGCTATTCTCCAGTTATACAGTACCATCCCTGATTTGACAGATTTATTAAAAATCAACAGAGGGTCCTGTGGCACTTTTAAGACTAACAGAAGTATTGGGAGCATAAGCTTTCGTGGGTAAGAACCTCACTTCTTCAGATGCAAGTAATGGAAATCTCCAGAGGCAGGTATAAATCAGTATGGAGTTAACAAGGTTAGTTCAATCAGGGAGGGTGAGGTGCTCTGCTAGCAGTTGAGGTGTGAACACCAAGGGAGGAGAAACTGCTTCTGTAGTTGGATAGCCAGTCACAGTCTTTGTTTAATCCAGATCTGATGGTGTCAAATTTGCAAATGAACTGGAGGTCAGCAGTTTCTCGTTGGAGTCTGGTCCTGAAGTTTTTTTGCTGTAAGATGGCTACCTTTACATCTGCTATTGTGTGGCCAGGGAGGTTGAAGTGTTCTCCTACAGGTTTTTGTATATTGCCATTCCTGATATTAAAAATCATTACTGCTGGACTTGCAGTTTCATGTGCCAGCTCTTTCCATATTCTGGGATGGAGACTGTCCAGCTCCCCTGACTTGAACACGGTAAGTTTTGCTTCTGTGCAGTTTTCCTGACCAGTGTGCACTGGGATTTTCCCTCTGAGGACCATCTTTATGAAATTATACTGCAGACTATTTGGGGCGCCTATGTTGGTGGTCTATAGAATACAGTAGTTCTAAAAAAAAAAAAATCTGTCCACACTGGTCATGAAAACTGTTCTAGATTACAGTCATGTCTGTCAAAGTCTGGGGATTGCTAGCAGAGTCAATCATAGTGCAGCTAGAACTTTAACATGAAGCTTCCCTGATGTTTGGATTTTGTGCTGATGTACTGCTTACTGACTGGTAAGTACAAATGCAACATTTGTGACATCATGATCCAGTTGGCAAGTCAAGATGTGAATTTCAAACAATGGAAATGCTCAGAGGCATCATCATGTTGCTGTCCTCTAGACCAAACTAGGAAAAAAGGAGTAAAGGTTAAAAAGCTGAAGGGACAGCACAGAACCTTTAAAAAATAGTTGACCTGGTCAAAATCCAGGCAGATAAAAACTGCAACTGCACTACTTGTGGGGGAGACTGGGTCACAGTCACTGCCATGTCAAGAAAGAAGGATCTCTTTTGTCTGGGGCTATGTTGTAAGGGTGTCCCTCAGACTGATTCCACAAGTAGGTAAGAAACATTACTTCAAACTCCATTGTCATCAAGAACCTAACAGGCAATGGCATTTTGCCTTCTTGTGTCATTGACCAGTCTTGTTCAGGCCTCTTCAATTAGCTGCCCTAATGGTGGGTCACTACAGGCCAGGAAGAAAACTCTGTTGAGCTTAGATGTTGGACAACATCTGTGTAAAAGAGGAGTCTATCTTCTTTGTCCATGGGTAGTCTTTTGGATTTCACAGGCTGTGGGGATACAGGCAGGGCCCCTGAAAGCTGTTGTCACAGGAACCATAAAAAGGCTATCCCTCAAGCGTCCAGGTGTAAATATAAGCACAGGCCAACCAAAACACAACCATCCAGTGCAACTACCTAGTACACTCTGCTTTGCAATAAAGACTTTGCAGCAGACAGGGAATCTTCAGTTGCTTGTTTGAGGCATGTTTAAGCCCCCTTTCCACAGGTATGCAGTAACGTTCTAGCCAAGATTCTGGCCTCTGCATTATATGAATATAGAATCTCAGCCCTAACATTGTATTAATATATTTTTTTGCACTGAATATCCTTTTTTTTTTTTTTAAAGGGCACATGGTTGTTGATTACACAGTACTTTTTTCAATGTTTAATTGTCGCAATACTTTGTATTATGGACCTATAGATATACATGATCATAAACTAAGATAGGTACATATGTTTATTTGGAACTCCATGTCTGTGAATTATAGAAAAAAGGATACCATCGTGGAAGTACGCATCTCTGTGTTTACAAGATTGGAATGATTGTTGAGGCTGCAATCTAATGCAGATTTCACTCCCACTGTAACTTAAAGTAATAAATAACTTCTTTAACATTTCAAAGTTTGATGTAAGGTGAATTTTCATATGTAGACTTTTTCATGGACTGCAAGATTATGAATAATTTTATATACTTTCCACCAAGTGGTTTAGACCAAGACCCCAATCCTGCAAACACTTATGCATGTGCAAAAAGAACAGGAGTACTTATGGCACCTTAGAGACTAACAAATTTATTTGAGCATAAGCTTTCATGGGCTACAGCCCACTTCTTCGAATGCATAGAATGGAACATATATTGAGGAGATATATATACACATACAGAGAGCATGAAAAGGTGGGAGTTGTCTTACCAACTCTGAGAGGCCAATTAAGTAAGAGAAAAAAACTTTTGAAGTGATAATCAAGCTAGCCCAGTACAGACAGTTTGATAAGAAGTGTGAGAATACTTACGTGGGGAGATAGATTCAATGTTTGTAATGGCTCAGCCATTCCCAGTCTCTATTCAAGCCTAAACTGATTGTATCTAGTTTGCATATCAATTCACTCAATGACAGACCTGCAGGTGGCAATTTTGCAACAGAAAAGCTTCAAAAACAGATTCCAATGAGAAACGGCTGAGCTTGAATTGATATGCAAACTAGATACAATCAACTCAGGATTGAATAGAGACTGGGAATGGCTGAGCCATTACAAACATTGAATCTATCTCCCCTTGTAAGTATTCTCACGCTTCTTATCAAACTGTCTGTACTGGGCTATCGTGATTATCACTTCAAAAGTTTTTTTCTCTTACTTAATTGGCCTCTCAGAGTTGGTAAGACAACTCCCACCTTTTCATGCTCTCTGTATGTGTATATATATCTCCTCAATATATGTTCCATTCTATGCATCCGAAGAAGTGGGCTGTAGCCCATGAAAGCTTATGCTCAAATAAATTTGTTAGTCTCTAAGGTGCCACAAGTACTCCTTTTTGCAGATACAGACTAACAGGGCTGCTAGTCTGAAACCTGTCATTATGCATGTGTGTAATTTTAAACTCGTGACTAGTCCAATTGATTTCAATAGAACTACTCATATGCTTAAAGTTGAGCAATTGTGGAAGACAGGGACTTGTCACCTCAGTCTGTGTTAGGGTGACTAGATGTCCAGATTTTATAGGGAGAGTGCCGATTTTGGGGTCTTTTTCTTATATAGGCTCCTATTACCCCCCCATCCCCGTCCTGATTTTTCACATTTGCTCTCTGGCCACCCTAGTCTGTGTCCCAGGACAGCATGGCAACACTGCTGTTATCAGTGATATTAAGATGTCAGAAATGGGACAAAAGAAACCAAGGTGACAGTTATATGCTGGGTGGGACATCGTCGCAGCAGTGCCCTGATTTTGGCATCGTGCTTGTCAGAAGCCATGGGGCAAATTAGGAGACGGGGGTGATATCGCACCGGGATGCTGCAAAATCTACGGGACGGGGGCGCAGCGATCCCCCGGCCTGTTACCTCAGCGCAGGATCCCGCTGGAATTTCACGCCCGGCCACGTGCCGGGGGCGCGGGGCGCGCTCGGGCCTGGTTGCTGCTGCTGCCCCGGCCCTAGGCGCCCCGCGCGGTGACCCGGGGAGCAGAGCCCCGGCCGCCCGGAGCGAAGGGCTCAGCTGGCTGCCTGCCGGCGTTACTGTCCCTTTAAGTAAAGTCCGCGCGCAGCCGGCTCCCCCACTATCCCTGGGTGCATTGCGGCGGGGGGGAGGGGATAGTGTCGCTGCGCTGCTGCGTGTGGGGCCGGGGAGTTCCTCGCCGCGCCTGCTGCCCCGGTTTGAAGTTGGCGCCCGGGAGCGATGCGGCGCTGAGGCGAGGGAGGCCGAGGAGACACAGGCCGCCGCCGCCATGTCTGCGGGATTCTCCTTCGGGGCCGGCACGCTGGGCTCCGCGGCCGCCGCCGCTGCTGGGGCGGGAGGCGGCGGCGGGGGAGGCTTCTCCTTCGGAGCCGTCCAGCCGAGGTAACCGCGGCCCGCCCGCCTGCTCCGGCCCGGGATGGGCCCTTCCCGCGTGGGGCGGCGAGCGCCCGATCGGGCCCTGCCCGCTGCGGCCCCACGTCTCTGAGCCTGGCCCCGCTTCCCCGCAGGCGGAGCTGGGCCCCGGGAGCGTCTCCCCGTCAGCGTCCGGGCCCGGCCCTCATCTGCGCTTCATGTGCCTCCCCTCCCGGCCGCCAGCGCCGCGCTGCTCCGCTCCGTGTGTCCCCGTCCCTGGGTGGGAGTCGTGGGTGACTCGGGGGCCTGGTGGGGTTTCTCCGCCCGCTTCTTCTGCAGCGGCGGCAGAGCGCTCCGGGGGAGACAGGCCCGTAGCGCGGGGCTTTGGGGGTTGATGAAACGCCCCTTTCTGCCCAGGCGCCCTCAGGCGCCGCTTGCGCAGGAGCAACTAACGGGCTTCATCGAAAGTGGCGTCCGCAAATGCAAGTGTGGGGTTGCATTTGGGGGCCGGGGGCGACGTCCCGTCCAGCCGTATGCTCCAAAGGGAAAAGTGGGAATCAGTAACCAAGTATTTGTATTCTGGAAATCCCCTTTCCGCTCTACTGTGTACCCTGCTACCGCAACAAACAAGTCCGCCCCCCAAAGGCCTAGGCTTGGCATTTAAAATCCCAGATCTGAATTCTGTGTTCATCCAGAGTGAAAATAAAAAATGCACGTTTCTAAGGAGAGTTGACTTATTGTCCCATAGGTCTCCACATGCAGTAGAAATGAGGGGCTTAATATGGAAAGGTGTAAACAATTTTGTTTACGAACTGGTGCAGCTCCAACCCCTTGCAGGTTAGAGTATATTACGGCTTATATTGCTGGGAATGCAGGTGGAGCTGGACTGAAATCTGCTTACAAACCATCCTAGTGTAGTTAAAGATTCAGTGAGAACATGGCAGTCAAATTTCATTTGACTGTATCTGCGCTTGTACACTTTTCCACAGTGTGTGGCGGCCTTCCCTCTTGCTAAGGATTACTGTGTATAGCCCATTGGAGAACCCAACAATGCTACTTCCTTACAGTTTCTTTGATGTCTCACACAATTTAAGCATATTAATGTCCTAACTAGCATGTAACATATTATATACTATTAATGATGTACTGAAATACCCTCTGCTTATTGGTGCTTTTGACATTTACTGCAGCTTATTGTTTTACATTAAGGATTTTTTTGCTCCTCACAATACACTTTCTAAAATGTAAATACCAAAAAACCTATATTATTTTGTAATGCTTATTAGGGCCTGATTTATAAACTGAGTTTTGACGACTCAGTGAATATGCCCACAAGTGGTGATGGACAGTAAGTTGTCAGGAAAAAAATATGAAGGAATTAGGGGCACAATTTGTTTCTGAATTGGACTTGCAAAAATTAGGGTTACCATTCGTCTGGATTCTGCCGGACATGTCCGGCTTTTTTGAGTTAAAAATAGCGTCCGGGGGGAATTTGTCAATGTCCGGCTTTCCCCCCATGCAGAGCGTGCAGGGCTTACAGGGCAGCCGGCCGGATCGTGCCACTCGCACGGGGCTCCGGCAGCCAGAGCCCTTCCTCCACTTCCCCCTCCTCTCCCCTGCAACTTGACACCACTTCCCCTCCTCTCTCTCCCTCCCCCTCCCTCCCTGCATTCACAGATCTCGGGCCAGGCCGGCTGTTCGCCTCGGGCCTCCGGCAGTCTGGAGCTCCGACCCTGCTCCCCTCCCCCGCTTCCGAGCGCGCTGCTCTGCAGCACAGTAAGGGGGCCGGGGGTCAGAGAAGCGGCAGGGAGGTTCTGGGGGGGTAGTCAAGAGACAGGGAGCAGGGGGAGGGTTGGATGGGTCAGGAGTTCGGGGGGGGCTGTCTGGGGGTTGGGGGTGTAAGGTTTTGGGCAGTCAGGGTACAGGTGGGGGGGGTCTCAGGAGGGGGCAGTTAGGGGACAAGGAACAGGGAGGCTTAGGTAGGGGGTGGGGTTCTGGAGGGCAGTTAGGAGCAGGGGTCCCAGGAGGGGGCAGTCAGGGGATAAGGAGCGGGGGGGGGGGTGGATAAGGTTTTGGGCAGTCAGGGTACAGGTAGGAGGTAGGGTCCTGGGGGGCAGTTAGGGAGAGGGGTCTTAAGAAGGGGCAGTTAGGGGATAAGGAACAGGGAGGCTTAGGTAGGGGGTGGGGTTCTGGAGGGCAGTTAGGAGGAGGGGGCAGTCAGGGGACAGGGAGCAGCGGGGTTTAGATGGGTCAGGAGTTCGGGGGGGGCTGTCAGGGGGTGGGGATGTGGATAAGGGTTGGGGCAGTCAGCGGACAGGTAGGGGGTAGGGTCCTAGGGGGCCAGTTAGGATGTGGGGAAGGTCTCAGGAGGGGGCAGTCAGGGGACAAGAGGCAGGGAGGCTTAGGGAGGGGGTGGAGTCCTGGGGGGCAGTTAGGGGCAGGGGTCCCAGGAGGGGGCAGTCAGGGGACAAGGAGTGAGGGGGAGGGTTGGGGGTTCTGAAGGGGCAGGAAGTGGGAGGGAGTGGAAGGGGCAGGGGCGGGGCTCCTCCCGTCCTCTTTTTTGATTGTTGAAATATGGTAACCCTACAAAAATGGAGGCTTAATTTGGAAGTGAGGATTTTAGAGTTTAAGAATCCGTGAGTGATCAACTGCAAGTAAATTCACCTTTGTGATGGCTTGGTTATTGGCAGTAAAGTTTGATAGCTATATCTTGACAAGCCAATTACTTTGGAACTTACTTTTAAAGAGGGCGTAGCATTTTAATGTCTGAGACCTGTTCGCTGTGCTTGGGGAAGAAACGGGGGTGAAATAATTGCAAATATGGACGTATGAAATGGGTTAGTTTGCAAAATAATTGATGCTAATAGTCAGTATTGTCTTGTAATAGCTCAACTGGAGGGCTTAATTTTGGAACCTTGGGTGCCTCGACTGCTGCAGCAACTACATCAGCTCCATCAGTGGGCTTTGGAAGTGGACTCTTTGGTTCAAAATCTACCACTGGGCTTGCTCTAGGAGGTACTAATACAGGTAGGAAATGCATGTGAATTTATTCCTTTAATGTAGCAGAAATTTGGGCTTTTGCATAATCTGTGTGTTTCATGAATTAGTAAATGAACAAACACAAAAAGGAAGACTAATGCACCACAAAGTGTGCTGAAATGTTTTTAACTATAGCTATATGCATTGTTAGTAAATCTGTTATCTTTTTTAAAAATAAGATCTTAATAATGCATTACAGCATTACTATTACAGAAAACCTTGATAACTGAACCTTTAATAGATGAATGTACTTGCCATCTGAAATTTTTATCTAGTCCTGTGTATGAATTTTGTATAGGAGTTGGAATTTTATACTATGAAACACTGATTTTTACAGAGGCTTTGGCCATTCCAACAAGACTTCCCTAAAATGTGGATCTGTCTGTATATTTCCTGGAAATTGGGAGAGGCCACCAAAATTTTGTGTGGATTATAGCTTGCAGTTGAATACAATATGGGGGTTCAGTGCAGTGTGGGTTTAAGGTTGTACTGTACTTTGTCTTTAAGGATATTCTGAAAATCATTGCTAAGATGCCATAAACACATTCATTTTCTATGTTGTCATTTACAATGCTATAGTTCTTATTGCTAATATGAAGCGCTTATAATAATTTGGCCAAAACTTCCTTTCTAAGTTTGGGCAGTTGTGTACTCTCTCAGGCTAAGAGAGACCTTTTCTTCAGTCTTGTACAAACTGTTCTGTGGGTTATTTAACAGGGGTACAGAAGAAAACTTGTACCATTTTAAAATCGGCCATCACACATGCACAATAGCTAGTATTAGTGAATTGTGTACATGCACAATAGCTAATATTAGTGAATTTTGTTGGTTTTTGAGAATGCTGTTTCTTTTATACACTCTAATGTGATTGTCTAAAGTTACCTCTTACAGGGAATATTTGTAACATTGTTACATCATTGGATATTATAAATAAATTGCCTGGGGAGATTGTAGAATCTCTGTCATTGGAGATTTTTAAGAGCAGGTTAGACAAACACCTCTCAGGAATGGTGTAGATGATACTTAGTCCTGCCAGGAGTGCAGGGGACTGGACTAGATGACCTCTTGAGGTCCCTTCCAGTTCTTTGATTCTATGATATGGGTTGCATTATCCCCTTAGCTTGCCTCTCTGTTTGAGTGATCCATTAGAATCATAGACTATCAGGGTTGGCAGGGACCTCAGGAGGTCATCTAGTCCAACCCCCTGCTCAAAGCAGGACCAATCCCCAGACAGATTTTTGCCCCAGATTCCTAAATGGCCCCCTCAAGGCTTGAACTCACAACCCTGGGTTTAGCAGGCCAATGCTCAAACCACTGAGCTATCCCTCCACCTTTTCCCCATTAGTTATTGTCCTCTAATTGCATTAGAAGTAAGTTTCTTAGAAGCTGAAATTGCATAACTGTAATGAGTGATCAATTATGATTTTAAATTTATATGGGGAAGAAACTAATCTGAGACCCAGTATTCTGCGTAGACCATGGACTCTATAATCCTTTCCACTATAATGCAAAGCCACGCTGTTGTGCATGTTGGCATTCCTGACAGCATGTAAATCTGGAGTTCAACCCATTTAAAAACTCTGGTGTTTTTAGTGGCTTTAATTTCATTTAAATTGTAGTGTACTGCTTAACTGGCATTTTAATTGCATAGTCACTATTTACCAATGGCTCTTCAACACAAATGAGTTCTGTACGTTGTTGACAAGTTAATTGTGCTTTCCCAGGAGGGTTTGTACTGTGAATACTTATTTGAAACCTATTCTTATTTTGTGTTTAAGATTCTAAACCAGATTAAATCTTTTATGTCCAAAAATACTTTATAAAACTTATTCCAGTTTATCTTGTGTCATTGTGGAGACTGCAACACAATATAATTGAGTATTTTACTGGTACTAATAAACCATAAACAACTACTAAATTGTGTGTATGAAGCTTGGTAAAATATGATATAAAGTTGATTATGGATTTTTATTTTATTTTTCTTGGCAGGAACAGCTACAACTATTGCTACAGGATTAACACTGGGTAAGAGCCACATATTTAGAAGCTATTAGTATTTGGAGACAAACAAATATGCTCTAGACCAGGGGTTCTCAAACTGAGGATTGGGACCCCTCAGGGGGTCATGAGCTTATTACATGGGGGGGTCACAAACTGTCAGCCTCCACCCCAAACTCCGCTTTGCCTCCAGCATTTATAATAGTGTTAAACTAAAAAGGTTTTTTTTATATATTTATAAGGGGTTCGCACTCAGAGGCTTGCTATGTGAAAGGGGTCACCAGTACAAAAGTTTGAGAACTACTATTCTAGACCAATTGTTCTCGTACTGTGAGCACTTGCTGAGGCAGAGACCTGGTAGCCGCATGACATGGGTTCTCCTCATATTAAAGACAGCTAAAAGTATATTACTATTTCTCCATGTAAGGAATTATTGTAGTTGCCACGGGTTTAATGCCGCCATTGATGGGAGATCAGGTACACATGGTTATGAGGAAACTTTTGGCTCTTTTTATGGCAGTGTGCTTAAACTGATTTTGAAGGATTGATATACTGTTGGCTGAGACTAATGAGGCCATGGGCTATATATGTGGTTTTGGAACAAAGTGCACTGAACTGAGGAACATGGGTGCTCTGTCTAGTTCACATTTGCTCATCCTTAAATTTCTGGGGCCTGCTGAGCTTTAGGAGCCATGTCAATGCTGTTTGAGATAGAGAGAGAGAGAGAGGGGTTTTTGCAGATTGAGGCTCTTCAGGGAAGCATTCATGTTTCTTCATAGATATTCTTTTAGCGATGGTTTCTTCCCATATCAAAGTTTATTGTACATCTATCAATCTTAGATATGGCAATATCCACTCTGGTGTTCTTCAGCAGAACTGCTGCCTCTACACAGTTGAGGGAGTACAGAATCCTTTCAAGACCTAAAATTGTTGACTTCCTGCATGGATAAACCACTTATTGTATAATGTTTATGTGAATGCATATTTCCTCTGTAGATCATGCACAAAGAGAGCACTGTCTCATTCAGTGTCAAGATCCATTTGGTTGTGGAAAGCTGTCTTTTGGCCTTCCATTCAGTATGACTGAAAGGTGTTAGCTTGTTCACCTCAAGTGATATTACTGTCTTTGGTGACGAACTTGCATTGGTAAACTGAAATCAACAAATATTATCATTCTAGTTAGGTTGGGGCCCATTGTTCTGGGCACAGTATATTTTCTGCCCCAAAGAGCTGACAGTCTAAATAGACAAGTTAGACAAAGGGTGTGAAAGGAAACAGGTGAAATAACGTTGGATTCAAAGTTTGTAGGTTCAGATCCCCATGGAGTCTCCAATAGAAAGACAAGTGATTTTGTTGTTAAAAAAGAAATTTGCTGCCTACCCTTCGCTTGAGTGAACCTGGCACAAACAGACTTGTTCTCTAACTCCTTTTGATGGACGGACAAAAAGTGTTGGGAAGGAGCCTTCGGAAGGTATTTCTACCTTCATTGTTTCTCTGATGCTTCTTTAAATATTCCATATTTCTCAGTCACTGTGATGGCAAGAAATACAGGTGTAAGGGTACCTATTCCTGAAAAGCAGATAGCAAAGCAAAATAGCTCCTCGCCCAAAGCAGCAGCTGAGTCCTAGGTGAAATTAAAGTAAGCTATACCACCATTCAGAGCAGCATGAAAGGGGATACAATCGTATTCTAGCATCAGACAGTTTTGATGCTGTTCTGTGAACAAGCTCAATGAAAGAGGCCCAGTGTAATAGAGGAAGATAGAACAAATCAAGGGAAAATCACCCCCAGAACAGACTGCATGACCCCTAGAACACATGTTTGGAAGTGGTGTCCTCTCCTGTACGGAGAAATAGTCCCTCATTTCATTGGGCAAACTGGCAGTTACCCTCCAGTTACTAAGTTTAGCTTCCTTAGTCCTGGCCAAAAGACCTTCTCGCCATTACTGTTTCTATCCAAAACAACACAGAATTAAGGAGAGGGCTGTAATGATTCTGGTGGCATCATACTGGCTGCAGAGAGTATGATTGTCAGACCTAATAACATGACACTAAAACCTGGTATGACAATGAGGTGTGCCCACTATAAGAACCTAGATAGAATCACAAATGTTCCTGCCCTTCAGAAAGGACCTATATACATATGGTCCCGTCATGTTACCTAATAAAGCTGTCTTCCTGGCATTTGAAAGGAAGCAACCGAAGGAATTCTATTTGGGCAGAAAATCTCTATGCTTATAGCTTCCAAATAAGTTCACTAACTTAGTGTGCTCCATAATCTGACTAAAACCTAAAAGCTGGTGTTCAGTAAATAGTTACAGCAAGTTTGACAAAAATAGAGAATCTACTAGAGTTCCATCAGGACTGTTTCACTATGAGTTTAAAGGTGCCCAAGTTAAGGCACACATTAAATGTATCCCATGTAGGGGTGTCCAGAGGGAAGAATCTCTCCATCTATATACTAAAACTTCTTCAATCAGCTTCTCAGATAAACTTCAACAGAACTCTAACCTGGTGCTGTATGCCCTGCACATGACCATACTTTGAACACTTGGTGGACCTTCTTACCAAGTCATTCTTTCAGCCAAGCAAATACTGGATTTGGGAGTTCTGTCTATAAAGGACAGGCACCGTGTTTTTTATTATAATTTTTTTGTATGATCTTGACATTCATCCTTAAAGTCTGCTCCATATATTACTCTACTACAATCACGGGTACAAGCTACATGAGTGATGGAAAAGCTATGGCACTCCTTTCCATTCTGTATGGATTTTTACATCCTGATGTCTGTGCAGCACTAAAATGTCTAGACAAAACTGAAGCATGTAGAGTACACCCTTGCTGTAACAAAGCCGTGGGGATCCAAGCCATTTTTTCAGTATATCCAGGGATTTGTTCTAGTGATGGGAGGGTGGGGGAAAGGAAGAGATTCCCCAGCCGTGTTTGGGGCAGAGTACTCCTTCGGCCCCGGGGCTGCTGCAGGAGCTGACAGTGTTCCTCCAGCAGCCTCGGGGCCAGAGGTGGGATCCAGCAACCACATTCACTGTAGCCCAAGTTTCACTATTGCGAAGGGCGTTCTAGCAAGGGTCTACTGTATTCTAACTAAGGGACAACAAATACAAGTCAAAGAATTTACCTTATCTGTGCTGAGCACACTTGAACAGGTGTAGCAGTTTTCTGGGTGGATCCATAATTTAAAGAAATCTGTAACATGGATTCCTGTCCCTCCCTGCATTCTGTATCAAAATGCATATCAGCTTTGAAGTAAGTCTCATTCAGTCCTGTATTTGGGATTATAATGTTGGAGGATATAATAAGTATGTCAGTAAATCAAAACAATCTGTGTGCATATTTGAGTTTGCTTATATGTTAAGTTAATTTCTCTTCATAGCTACACGCTGATGGATTACCATTGTGGGATTCTGAGGACCTTCCTTTTATGAAGAACAGTAAAACTTCCTTTCTTCAAGTAGTAATGACCACAGATCCAAACCATCCTGATTTAATAGAAGGATCACTACTCAAGAGATAAATGAATAACGTTTAACTCTCAATTTAAATGAGAAGGACACAATTTTCATTACATCTGACAGTTGTCAGCTAGTTCCCTCTTCAGCAGAAGGGGATTATCCCTCTGCCAATGACTGACAGGTCTCAGTTTTGACTGTACAGATACAAATAAACAAGGCCCATTGTAAGATCTGTGGACCTTCCTATTTGAAGAGAGGAAATGCTGTGATAAGCTTTTATACATAATCTTATTGCCTTCCTTATATAGAAAGGAACCAAACGAAAATGTGGGATTCCTTCAAGGTCTTTGTCATGGCATTTAATTGGTAAAATTCATTTTGAGGATGATAAGTTTACTTTAAAATTTTGGTGTTTAGAATGCATGACACCTGGTGACAAAAATGTTAACTTGAGCATTTGTGCCTCAACAAAATGTCTTAAGAATGATGTTCATTGTTGTAGGAGCTCCTGCCGCTACATCAGCCTCTACCACAGGTTTTAGTTTAGGGTTCAACAAACCTGCAGGATCGGCCACACCATTTGCTTTGCCTATTACTTCTACCTCAGCAGGTGGCCTCTCACTTTCTTCTGCTCTTACATCAACTCCTGCAGCAGGTAAGGAAATACTATTTTGCACTCCGTGCTGCATTTTGCATTCAGGAATATCAAAGTACTTTACAAGCAGTCTGAAATAGATGAGCATCCTTACAATTCGTATTGTCATTGCCTGCCTTTTACATGGGACAAATTCTGTGTTTCAGATTAAAGTGACTGGTTGAGCGTCACTGGTGTTTGTTAAGAATCCTAGCATAGATGGGTCAGCGAGTATTATCGTTGTTTTAAGCCCAATATTGATTAAATGCTCAGAGTTTCTTTTAAGCACCACATCATCTGGTAGTCTAGGTGATGTCTCATCTACACCAGAGTTTCTAATGTTGCCAATACCAGTGGAGCTAAATTGTGTTGGCAGTGGTGGGAAATCGTTTTAAAAAATGATCTCCCAAGTGTAGAAAGGGCATCATAATGTTGAAAATGGTTAATGTCTACTGTCAATGAGACCAATGGTTTTGGTACTGTTAAAGCATGATGGAGAATATGTACCTCTGGTAAGATGTCCCGTGCTTAACATACTAATATGCAGTTGGCACCTGCTCCATATATGCAGTTTACACAACCATATTTTCCATAATCAAGTGTTCATTGAAAAGCCAGCTACATCAGCTAACCGTATGTGTGTACACCAAAGCTGTTGACCACACTTTCCCACATTCTCGTTTGTCAAGATGCCACAATATTCCGCCTCTTATTCTCTGCCTGCTCCAAAAACTCAAATTATCCATTGAAGTAGAAGCTTTAAAGTCACAATTAGCTGTTGTTTTTAGCCTCTACTATGTGAGATACTTTGATGTTCAGCTGGATCTAGTCATGTTCACCTACATGCAAAACTAAGACCAAAATTCCACTTAATTTGCAGCAACCAGTACCTAAATTGTCAGATTCTGCAGCATTCCAGTGGAAATTCTTAAAAATTTTTGGTAGCTTCAGATAAACTTGAATAAAGGACGTTTTGATTGAATTACATTTTTAAATGAATATTACAGTCAGTACAGTTGCCCCCTGTTGGTGATGATTTGGGCCCTACCAAATTCACAGTCATTTCACAGCCAGCGGGTTTGTAAATTGGACAGTTTCAGATGTTTACATCTGGAATTTTACAGTGTTGTAACAGTGGGGGTCCCGACCCAAAATGGGATTATGGGGGGATTGCATAGTTGTTGGGGCAGCGGCAGGGGGGTGGGGTGGCAGTCCCAAGATTGCCACCCTCTCTTCTGTGCTGACTAGGCAGCAGCCTCAGAGCTTCCTGCAGTTAGAGGAGGTTCCGGGAGGTGGAGGTGGGTAGGATCTTCCCCCATACTGCTAGGAATGCCCGAGCCAGGGACTCCTAGCTGCTAGTCCAGGCCAGTGACCGATTAAGGCAGGGGCCCCCTGGAAAAATGGGTTCCCAGCCCCAGAAGAAGCCCCAGGGTGGTACCTCAAACCATGGCTGGGGGGCCGAAGCCCTGAGTCCAGGCTGCCCTGAGACTGGGCTGGAGCAGCAGGGGTGCTGCATCTGCTGAGGAGGGTAGAAGCCCCAAGCCCTGGCTGGAGTGGGGTGGAGAGTGCAGAAGCCTTGAGCCCGGGCTGCCCTGGCAGGGGCAGGGTGGAAGCCCCAAGCATGGGCTATCTCAGCTGCAGCCAGCAGGCGCGGAAGCTCCCAGCCCCGGCCAGCGTTGCTGCGGGAGGAAGCTCGGAGCTGTGGCAGGAGCCGCGGGGGTAAGGGGAGGAGGGGCAGAATTCCTGATTCCTGGCTGGGGCGACTGGGAGCAGAAGCTCAGAGCCTTGACTGCGGGGTGCCCCAATCCCTGACTGGACCAGGGGGAGGCTCCGAGCCCAGGCTGCTCCGGCTGCAGCTGCCAGGAGCAGAAGCCCCCAGCATGGCAGGAGATACTGGGGGAGGAAACCAAGAGCTCGGCGCTCAGAGCTGCGGCAGGAGCTGTGGGGAGGGAAGAGGGAGAATGGAAGCCCAGAGCACAGCGCCTGGGCTGCTGCAGTGCAGAAGTGAGGGTGTACCACCCTCATTTCTGTGCCGATTCTGGTAGCAGCCATGCAGGGGAAGGACAACTCCTGCCCCCCCCCCCGCCTCCCCAAGCGTGGCTGGACTAGCAGCTAGGAGCTCCAGGCTCCCAGCATCAGGGGAGATCAGATTTCATGGGGAAGGGCTGATTTCACGGTCTGTGACATGTCCGTGAAATTGGTAGGGCCCTAGTGATGATATTAAATTTAGTTTATTGCTGCAGATTTCATTCAGTGTTAACTCTCCTTTATGATGAATGAGGCAGTTCACACCTGTGAGCAATTATTTTAGGCTGTCTGCAGACTGTACAGTCCATGTATTAAGGATGGTTTCATTCTTTCTTTTAATTTCAGGTTCTACTGGCTTTACATTAAATTTGGGTGGGACAGCTGCCCCAACTACAAGTGCATCCACAGGCCTTTCACTGGGAGGAGCCTTAGCTGGTTTGGGAGGTACACTCTTCCAGAATGCAACCACAGCAGCAACAGGTGAAAATAGTTTTATTCTTTTCCCACTTCTATTTCAAAATGCTGAAACACAAGTAACACCATGTGGTTACTGTAAAATTTAAATAATTCCCTCTGAAACTTTTGCATTTTCCCTGAATGTTATTGGTTTTAGCAAGTCATAAAATACCAGACAATACAATTACCATCTAAATATTCTACTTCTTCCACCTTAAATTAATTTAACTTTAGCAGCTTTCTGCAAGAATGTAAGTATTCTTCCATTACTCCTGGGGGAATTCTGCAACAATGCACGTGTGCAGAATTCATGTCTCCCACAGATTTCTTTGCTTCCCTGCAGAGAAATGACTTTCTGATGGGGAAGCAAAGGGAAGCCACAAGAGTGGTCATGCGCCACTCCCCAGCAGTGCAGGTGTATTGTTTTGGATGCCCGGAGCAGCCAGCAGAGAGGTAAATCACTGGAGGGCTGGGGGTGCTCCAGCCAGTGGCTCCTACCCTGTGCCAGGCTAAGCTGCTCGTCCCAGCTGGGCTGGGGAGGACAGAACTTTCTCTTCCTCTGCAAGGAGCAGCCGGAGCTGGGTCAGACCCACCCCGAGAAAACTCACTGACTGCAGGAATCTCTGCATAATTCCCCCACTTGCTTCCCCCATCGCTCCTCAGCTGGGGGGGGGAGGGGGGAGAGAGGATGGGGACGGCTCCCACGTCTGACCAACCCCCGTGCATCTGGACCCACCTCATACCCAGATCACCTCACCACCTGCATCCAGAACCCCCTCACTGATTCCACACCCCCCCCGAAACTACACCCTAACAAGCCTCACTCTTTGCATCCAGAGCCCCCCTGCACCCAGACCCCCTTGTGAAGCCCCACTTCCCTGCAGCTGGACTCCACCCCTGCACTGAGACCACTCTCCACATTTGAACCCCCACCCCATCTGCACCTGGGTGACCCTGACTAGCCCCCTGCACTCAAATCCCTGCTCCACTGAATCCTACCAAGCCAGCACCTGGACGCCCCTGCTGAGCACTTCACACCCAGACCCCCGCCCTGCTGAGCCCCAACCACCTTCACCTGGACTCCCCTGCAGAGTCCCATTGTGTCTGCACCCCAGTTCATCCAGATCCGCCCCTGCACCCAGACCCCCCCCATCAAGCCACCCACACCCAGATTGCCCCACACAGAACCCTATTATCAAACACCTTGATCTCCTCACACTAAGCCCCTCCATACTTGGATCCGACTGGGATAAGCCTGCCTGCCTACATCTAGTGTGCTTGGCACGGAGGGCAGGGCCCCAGGGTGTTTCTGGGGCAGGCCTGATCCTTGGAATGTGTCAGGATTGGGTGCAGCTTTACCACCAAGTGCATGTTCCAGGCAGAGGGTGAGTGGGAGGGCAGGATTATCTCCCACCTCTGTGCAGTCAGTGGCTTGTGCTCCCTACTGCTATGGTGGAGCCTCCACATTTATTTATTGACAATGTGCAGAGTTTTGCAGGATTTTAAAATATGTGCAGAATTCTTAATTTTTTGGCACAGAATTCCCTCATGAGTATTCCATGAAGTAGTTACCATAGCTGCCATAGGGGTGTTACATGATCATAAATGGAAGGGGAGGTGTTCTATAAAATAATCTCTTCATTAATAATGTGGTTTGCACTATGAAATGCTTTGAGAACTCTTAGTATAAAATAGTCACTGGTCCCTTGTTTTAGCAGTGATTTTTGTGAGTGAATTTAGAAAACCTTTGAGCTACAGTAGTGTAACTTTAAATCCCTTTTGTTAGATCGGGACTCCCTCCAGCTCCGATGTCCAGGGACAACAGCTTGGAGAAAAATGTAGTATATACCCCTCTATCCTCTGCTGTTAAAAGGGAGGGTGCTGTTCCTGGATCCAGTGTGGGGTGGAGTGAGGAGCACTCCAATCTTTCATATTGGCCTTAGGTGTCTAATAAATATGGTATTTTTCCTCTTTTTATTATATTGCAGTAGCGCCCTGTGACCTTAGTCAGGCGTGAGCCTCCAGTGTGCAGGGGTTGTAAAAATACAGGAATTCATTTTCTCTATTCTGAAATACTTAGTGTAGTTGCTGTATGGAATGGAGAGCTTTACTTTCTTCCTTTGGCTGATGTGGGAAGGTGAGATCTTTTCATACCCTTTCCTAGCTACTTGGAGAAATGCCTCAAATCGTTACTTTCCCTAAAAACTTCTAGAAACGGGGATGAGAGATTCCCACTGTCACCCTCCTGTTCACACTTCCCCCAAAATAATCGTCCGCTGTAGGAAATGGCTAGCTGCTAAGTGATGTTTATAAGAATGTTGTTCACTGCTTCTCAGAGTGCTGGGGACAGCCTCTGTGAAACTAACAAGATCTTTTTGTAAACTCTGGTCAATTGCTGTCTGTTGGCCACTGGCCATAGGAAAGACTAATGGCTCAAATTTTCAATGCTGGCTGCTTTGCATTGCATTCAATGCAATCTTGCATATAAAATGCAATTAAGTGGATATTGCGCATTCCTTTCACTGTGTGGAAGTACTGTTGAAAAATAATGTATTAATCCTGAGTGAGGTAACATGACACAATATGCAGTGATGGTGCAAGTGATGAGGCAGGTAAAGATGTTAAAATTAGATATTTAGAACATTTAGTTCATAGAAGAAATTGTTTTTCTTCTTCTCTTTACATTATTTTCTTGAACTTCTTGACCCAAATATAGCTAAACAAATCCTGAAAACAAGATGACATACATAAATCTAATCACAATATATTGAAGCTAAAACACTAAATTATGTGTTACTGAAATACTTTTTGGGTTATTTGTAGGACTCGGACAGAATGCTCTGAGTTTGACTCTGGGGACGACTTCTGCTCCTTCAACTACTGTTAATGAAGGCCTTGGTGGCATAGATTTTAGTAGCTCTTCAGATAAAAAGAGTAAGTTGTTGATGCAATATTGTTTTTCTGTAATTTTTATGAAACCTTGCAAAATACTTACTATAAAAATTCTGTTTGAAAGCACTTAGTTGAAAGATGTAAGTGAGGAGGCATTGATGGCTTGGCTTTTCTAACTCTTAACGGACACCGTAAAAACAAAGTATTTTAAAAATGTCTTTAATAATCAAGGGTTGTTTTAAGATTGATAAAGTTAAAAAAGAAATTATGCAATGTAGTTGTTGCCATTTTGGTCTCAGGACATTCAAGAGACATGGTGAGTGAGGTAGTATGTTTTATTGCACCAACTTCTATTGGTGAGAGACACAGAGCTCTTCTTGAGGTCTGGGAAAGGTACTCCCAGCATCACAGCAAACTGCATGGTGGTACAGATTGTTTAGTATATGTAGTTAGTACATGTTGTAAGGAACCGTTCAAAAGATGAGCTGGAGGGCTTAAATTCATTACTCTGCTAGACATAGGCACTGATTCGGTGGGAGCTTTGGGCTGGAGAACCCACAGAAAAAAATAGTGGGTACTCAGTGCCCACTGTTGGGCCCCGCCAATCAGCTCCTCCCCCCAATGTCTCCTGTCCACCACAATCAGCTGTTCAGAGGTGTGCAGGAGGCGCTGGGGGGGGGAAGAGGTGGAGCAAGGGCATGCTCAGGGAAGGGGGGCGGGAAGGGGTAGGGTGGGGCCTTAAGGGAAGGGGTGGAGTGGGGGTTGGATCTTGGGGTGGAACGGGGGGTCAGGCACCCTCGGGCAAATTAGGAAGCCTGAGGAAGTGCTGCTAGATACTAAAAATCACAGGTTGAACAGAAATACTAGATTTATGGCTTATTACTACGATCTGAACCACCTAACCTCCTCTCTTTATTCTATAACTGCAGAGGTGTTAACAGGCCATAGTATCTTGAATAGTCCCTTATAATATGTGCTAACTACTTATGGTAAACAATCCCTTCCACCTTGCATTTTGCGGTGATGCTGGGAGTACCTTCCCAGACCTGAAGAAGAGCTCTGTGTGTCTCAAAAACCTCTCTCTCTCTCTCTCTCACCAACAGAAGTTGGTCCAATAAAATATATTACCTCACCCACCTTGTCTCTCTAAAAGAAAAATAGTAATTTACTCTTTGCACTTCTCTTGCTGTGGCAATTTGACTAAGTTTTCAACTATTTTAACTTGTAGATTCTTCTATATAAATACAGTGCAACAATATTTTGCTTGCAAACTTGGTGTAATGCAATGCAATGCCTCTGGGTGGATTGCTGGCAGCAAGGATCAAACTTGGGATCTCTGAGTCTTAAAGTATCAGGGGGTAGCCGTGTTAGTCTGTATCTACAAAAACAAAAACCGGACAGTCCCTCCGCAAAAGAGTAAATGGACACAAATCGGACATCAGGAATGGTAACATACACAAGCCAGTAAGTGAACACTTCAATCTCCCTGGTCATTCTATTACAGATTTAAAAGTCACTATCATTGAACAAAAAAACTTCAGAAACAGACTTCAAAGACAAACAGCAGAACTAAAATTCATTTGCAAATTCAACACCATTAATCTGGGCTTGAATAGGGACTGGGAGTGGCTGGCTCACTACAGAAGCAGCTTTTCCTCTCCTGGAATTGACACCTCCTCATCTATTATTGGGAGTGGACTACATCCACCCTGATTGAATTGGCCCTGTCAACACTGGTTCTCCACTTGTGAAGTAACTCCCTGCTCTCCATGTGTCAGTATATAATGCCTGCATCTGTAACTTTCACTCTATGCATCCGAAGAAGTGAGGTTTTTACTCATGAAAGCTTATGCCCAAATAAATCTGTTAGTCTTTAAGATGCCACCAGACTCCTTGTTGTTTGAGTCTTAAAGTATGAATCTCTACAGGTCTGTTGCCTCAAAGGCTGTATCAGGCTCGCACATGTCCACATCTACTCTGACCACTTGGGAGTGCGGGGGAAATAGCGCTAGACTATAAGTGTGTTACAAATGCAAAGAACCTGTTTGAAAGCAACTTTCTTTCATTACAATGAATTTTAAAAGTCATGGAAGCATTTCTAATCATTTGAGGTTTATGTAATTCTCCTTCAAAGTTGATTAAAATAGTCTGTAATCTTCTTATTGTCTTCCTAATAATTTACAGTAATATACTTTTTAAATAATTCCTTAATAAAATATTATATCAAAAGCAATTACAAAAAAGTACATTAGTGGTTACAGTACACTTTTTGCCAATTAGTAAGTAAGGTTTATGGTGTTGATATGAGCATACATTAAGGGGGTTTGGTCTTCCATTTCCCGTGTCAGACACTAGCTAAACTAGTTATTCCCAGAATCTTAAAGCAAAGATGATGCATTTTCTTCAGTGTTCACATTATAGTTGAGTAATCTCTTGTTTTTTTGGGGGAGAGGGTAGTTAAGAGCAGTTGTTATGGGTAGCTATTCCAAAGGCTGAAATAGTAGAATAGCAGGTTAGAAACCATATAAAATCCACCTTTGTGAATCTGACTTGAGCCAGCAGAAGTTTTATATTGTTGAAATATTGCTCTGTGACCCTGGTGGAGGGTATGTATTGCATGTTTTGTGAAAGAAGACTTTGCTAGAGGAGTGTACTGGTACAGTGGGAGATGTGGAGGAGGCCTATCACTTAAGAGCCATATAATTACCTATTACCATAATATCTGAGTGCCTCAGAATTATTAATGAGTTTAAAGTGACTCGCCTATGGTCACATAGGAGGTCTCTGGTGAAGCAAAGCATTGGACCATAGTTTCCAGAGTCTCAGGGTAGTGCCCTCTCTGCCGAACCATCGTTCCTGTTCAGGAGATCCTTGTCTGTAAAGTGCCATGCACCACAGTGATGCTGTCTAAATAAGATAGACTGTAAGTGCCGGGGGGCGGGGAATAGAAACCTGTAATGAAGGAGGAGGGGAAGAGTCAATTAAGTTTTCTTCCAACGGGGCTGACCTAATGCTCTGAGCCAACATGCACTGAGGTGAGTGATCGTCATCAGTCCTTCCCCGAAAAACTTCTTAAGGCTTATTTTGCTTGACAGTTGTTCAAGGTATCAATTCTTATATAAAATTATCTGTACCTTCTAGGTGATAAAACAGGAACAAGACCAGAGTAAGTATGTTTAGTATTCCTCTTTACATTCTATAGGTTCTTAGAAAATAGTGAAGCTTTAAAATGTTTCTCCTATTTTGTTCTTTGGCCTTTAAAAATGCCTATATACTGTGAAGATGCAATTATCACTGTTAAATTCGTTATGGGAGTTGACTGTTCTGATGAAATTTTGTAGGACTCAAATAGGTGGAAAGGGGGTCACTGTCCCACAAAATACAGATCCAATGTTTCTGGTTATTACTAATTAGTTTGGAATAGCACCAAAAGTGTGCTAGATGCTTTCCAGGTGCAGAGGGGGCATAGTCCCTGTCTAGAGGCATATGTAACCTTAAATTTGCTTAGTTTAGCTTCATGTAGAAGGTGGTATTTAGTAGCTGGAGTTCAGAACAGAGAGATAGGACTCCTATGGTCTCTCTGTTCCTGACTCTCTTGCAGACTCATTACGTGGTTTTTGGAAAATCTCATCATACTCATCTGTAAAATTAAACTCTCGCAAAATACTGAAATTGGTCTAATCAGATATTACTTCACCCATCTTATCTCAGTGAAGAATTAAGTAAGTTGGTGCAGTTCTTCACAATTGGTTTTATAAAAGGAAATTCAAATCATTATTACTTACTATAGCATTCATAAATTAGATACAAACTTGAAAAGCAGATATTTACAGCTCTTTGGCTGTTTAGTAATGGGGTAAAATTGTTTAGCAGTACTGTGTGTCTATGAATGCATATGTTATGTTTTGGCAGAGATAGTAAAGCACTGAAGGATGAAAATCTACCTCTACTAATCTGTCAAGATGTAGAAAATCTCCAGTAAGTATTTTCCTTATACTAGTTGGGGTAACCAAATAATTATGTTGTCATGCTTTAAAGTAACAAGTGGTTTAATCACACTTTTAAAAATTGTTTTAGAAAGTGAGGATACACTGCTTATCTTTTGAAGGTACAAGATAACCCCTCTAAATATCTTCTGTTGAAGTTCCAGTTTTAGAATGTTGGGGGGGATGGTGAAATTATAGTATACTGTAGTTCTATAAAAGAGGCAAACACTGAAATTATCACTCAGTATTGGTGGTTTTGGATTTTATCAAGCTTAATTTTATTTTTATTAAAACAATACTCAAGAGGTAGAACATTTGTGTGCTTTAAATGTAACAAATTAAACTTCTACTTCCAACTTTTTTCAGGAAATTTGTGAAAGAACAAAAACAAGTGCAGGAAGAAATTAGTAGAATGTCTTCCAAAGCAATGCTTAAAGTACAGGAGGATATTAAAGCTTTGAAACAGCTTTTGTCAGTAGCTGCTAGTGGACTACAGAGAAACACTCTTAATATTGACAAATTGAAAATGGAAACTGCCCAGGTATGTTAACAAACAAGTATGGTTTTATTAGCTCAAAGCAGTAAGCATATGATCTCACATAAGGTGAGAGGCATTCAGTGCTGTCAATCACTCTAATATTAGAAGCTCAAATTATTTGTATATTGACCAGAAAATAGAATCATAGACTTTCAGGTCAGAAGGGACCATTATGATCATCTAGTCTGACCTCCTGCACAACACAGGCCACAGAATCTCACCCACCCACTCCTGTATCAAGCCCCAACCTATGTCTGAGCTATTGAAGTCCTCAAATTGTGGTTTATAGACTTCCAGGTGCAGCTGATTGGCGTGGCAAGCCTGGGGGTGGGGGAAGAAGCTGGGGCGGGGAGCGGTAAAAGCAATTCCTCTCCCTACCCTGATGTAACGCGGTCTGACCTATAACACAGTGAGATTTTTTTGGCTCCCGAGGACCGCGTTATATCGGGGTAGAGGTGTACCCTGAGATTCCCAAGAGAAGAACACTTAAAATAGAAATCCTGTAATCACTTGTCTAGTCAGATGTAGGGATATTAATTACGGAGTCAGTAAAGCAGCAGTAAAAATTGAATTTTCTTTATTAAAAGCATGGCACTTAAGTCTGGATCTAGTTTATTTTGTCACCTTCTTATATTGCTCGCTTGGGAAATATTTCTGCAGGGCAGTCTGTGTTAGTATAGAAGCGGATTAGAGATCGTGCTTTGATTATCCTAAGTGGAAGCAAACAAAATGAATTGAATCTGCATTTTCTTTCATGTTTGACATTTCATAAAATCTAATTATCACTGTAAACATTAGACTTTATTAAATGTGGCCTTTTCAAATCAATCTGGAATGACACAGGAATACCTTATCTCCTGTTTATTAGCAGTTGTGAGAGCTAGAAATAACTTCCTTGCTGTCAGGCTAGTTTGTGGTCTGTTCAATCCCAGCTTACTAGTATCTATTTTTTTCAGTCACTGAAGGTTCTAGGTTGTAAGAAAACAATGAAATAAACAAACGCAAGGGTTTAGATAGTTTTCACTTTGTCTGGCAATTGGACATGGTTCTATACAACGTACACTTGGTATGTAGCTAACTTTAAGTGGGATGCTTGTCATTCTAAGTCTTCACCTGGGGAGGACTGTGACAAGGTAAACACTTCTAGCACTTTCTTAAATTCAGAGTTAAAGGACCTATAGCACTTTATTTTCGACTACACTCTTAAGGATTTTGCTTGCTTTGCTACTACTCACTGTGGTATGTAACCGATCACTTAAATCAGCCTCTGTACCAGATGACTGTAGGATAGCTAATGTAGTGTCAATTTAAAAAAAGTCACCAGAGGAAATGCTGGCTGTTACTGAAATTAGGCTTATTGGCCTGTATCTGGCAAATTGGTTGAAACTATAACAGAATTATCAGTTGCATAGGTGAACACAGTATGTTGTGGAGGAGTCAGTATGCCTTTTGTAAAGGGAAATGATGCCTGGCCAATCTATTAAAGATTTTTGAGGGTGTCAGCAAATATTTAGGAAGGAACAATCAGTTTCGCACATACAGAATGGGAAGAGACTGTCTAGGAAGGAGTATGGCAGAAAGGGATCTAGGGGTTCTAGTGGATCACAAGCTAAATATGAGTCAACAGTGTGATGCTGTTGCAAAAAAAGCAAACATGATTCTGGGATGTATTAACAGGTGTGTTGTGAGCAAGACACGAAAAGTCATTCTTCTGCTCTACTCTGCGCTGTTTAGGCCTCAGCTGGAGTATTGTGTCCAGTTCTGGGCACCGCACTTCAAGAAAGATGTGGAGAAATTGGAGAGGGTCCAGAGAAGAGCAACAAGAATGATTAAAGGTCTTGAGAACATGACCTATGAAGGAAGGCTGAAATAATTGGGTTTGTTCAGTCTTCTCTTTTCCAAACTGAGGGGGGACATGATAGCAGTTTTCAGGTATCTAAAAGGGTGTCATAAGGAGGTGGGAGAAAACTTGTTCCTCTTAGCCTCTAAGGATAGAACAAGAAGCAATGGGCTTAAACTGCAGCAAGGGAGGTTTAGGTTGGACATTAGGAAAAAGTTCCTAACTGTCAGGGTGGTTAAACATTGGAATAAACTGCCTAGGGAGGTTGTGGAATCTCCATCTCTGGAGATATTTAAGAGTAGGTTAGATAAATGTCTATCAGGGATGGTCTAGACCGTATTTGGTCCTGCCATGAGGGCAGGGGACTGGACTTGATGACCTCTCGAGGCCCCTTCCAGTCGTAGAGACTATGAATCTATGTGGACAAGGATGATGCACAGGATATATTTACTAGAACTTTCAGGAAGCTTTTAACAAGGTCCCTCACAAAAGGCTCTTAAGTAAAGTAAGCTGTCATGGGATCAGAGGGAAGATTGTCTTATGGATCAATAAGTGGTTAAAAGACAGGAAACAAAGGATAGGAATAAATTATCAGTTTTCAAACTGGAGAGAAGTTAATAGCAGAGTCATCCCCCCAGGATCTGTACTGAGACAGATGCTGTTCAATATATTCATAAATTATTTGAAAAAAAGGAGTAAACAACGAGGCGGCAAAATCTGCAGATGATACAAAATTACTCCAGATAATTAAGTTCAAAGCAGACTGTAAAGACTTGCAAAGGGATTTCACAAAACCGGGTGATGGAGCAACAAAATGGCAGATGAAATTCAGTGTGGATAAATGCAAAGTAATGTACATTGGGGAAAAAATCGCAACTGCACATATGAAATGATGGGATCTAAATTGGCTATTACCACACAAGAAAGATATGTTGGAGTTATTGTGGATAGTTCTTTGAAAACATCTGCTCAATGTGCAGCAGCAGTCGAAAAAGCAAACAATGTTAGGAACCATTAGGAAAGGGACAGATAATAAGACAGAAAATATCATAAATGCCACTATATAAATCCACGATACACCCATACCAGTTCTAGTTGCCTCATCTCAAAAAAGATAGTTTAGAATTGGAAAAAGTACAGAGAATGGCAACAAAAATGAGTAGGGATATGGAACTGCTTCCATATGAGAGATTAAAAAGACTGGGACTGTCCATCTTGGAAAAGAGATGATCATGGGGGGAGGGGAGGGGGGGAAATCTGATAGTCTATAAAATTGTGAAAGGTGTGGAGAAAGTGAATAGCGAAGTGTTAGTTACCCCTTCACATAACACAAGAAGAACCTGGGGTCACCCAATGAAATTAATAGGCGACAGTTTTAAAACAAAAGGAAAATACTTCTTCACACAATGCACAGTCAACCTGGGAAACTTGTTGCCATAGGACAGTGGTCCCCAACCTTTTTAGTCTGACGGACGCCAGACGACGAGCTACCACGGACTGTGGCCGGCGGACGAGCATCCGCCGAAATGCTGCCGAGAAGCAGCAACGTCAATAGGCGTCGCCACCAACAAGCAGCGTCATCCAGAGGCGTCGCTGCCGATTTTCGGTGGCAATAGCTCTGGATTAGGCTGCTTGTCGGCGGCATTTCGGCGGATGCTTGTTCGCTGGCCAGTACGCCGGCGTGCACAGATGTCCCAGCAGGCGCCATGGCACCTGCGGGCACTGCGTTGGGAACCACTGCCATAGGATGTTTAAAGGCTAAAAGTATAACTGTGTTCAAAAAAGAATTAGGATAAGTTCCTGTAGGATAGGTCCATCAATGACTATTAGCCAAGATGGTCAGGTTTCAGAGTAGCAGCCGTGTTAGTCTGTATCTGCAAAAAGAAGAACAGGAGTACTTGTGGCACCTTAGAGACTAACAAATTTATTAGAGCATAAGCTTTCGTGGACTACAGCCCACTTCTTCGGATGCATATAGAATGGAACATATATTGAGGAGATATATATATATATACACACATACAGAGAGCATAAACAGGTGGGAGTTGTCTTACCAACTCTGAGAGGCCAATTAATTAAAAGAGAAAAAAAAAAAACTTTTGAAGTGATAATCAAGCTAGCCCAGTACAGACAGTTTGATAAGAAGTGTGAGAATACTTACAAGGGGAGATAGATTCAATGTTTGTAATGGCTCAGCCATTCCCAGTCCTTATTCAAACCGGAGTTGATTGTGTCTAGTTTGCATATCAATTCTAGCTCAGCAGTCTCTCGTTAGAGTCTGTTTTTGAAGTTTTTCTGTTGTAATATAGCCACCCGCAGGTCTGTCACTCAACCCCCATACCCTGATGTCCTTAAGCCTCTAAGTGCCAGAAGCGGGGACTGGATGGTGGGATGGATCATTCTTTAATTGTCCTGCCTTGTTCATTCCCTCTTGTTGGCATCTGTTGGCCACTGTTTGAAGACTGGATACTGGGCTAGATGGACCAGTGGTCTGATGCAATGTGGCCGTTCTTATGAAACCAGTCTACATGTGATTTGTACTCTAAAGTGAAAATGATGCTAGTCCTATGTCTTGTAATAAAGTACTTTCTTCAACTAATAAAATAATAGTGGTTTCTAGAAGTTCAGTGGTATGTTCCCATAGAAGAACACAGTGAAGACCATTTTTTTTCTTCTGCTTCCACAGGGATGTGTTTTCAGATGTTGACTAGTCAAAACAGCTAAGAATAAACAAGTACAGAACTAGATAACGAGAAATTCTTATTACTTCAGTTATTAGAAGGTACTACAGTCAAATCACGGAAGTGTGTATCCTGTGATTATAATACTCTGGGAAGGCCGTAAGGAAGGCTTTAGTGGAAATGTTAAAAATAAAAAAATTGTAAACTATTGGCTATGCTCTTTTAAAAAATAGACAATTGGGTAATCTGTTCCCTTGTTTCTTCCTTTTAGGTGTGCTATTTCCTCCCATTCCTCTAATCTTCCCTATTGAAGTCTAGAAAAAAAATTAAAATTATTTTAGATGAAGTGGAAATTAAAGTTTAGTTGTGATAGTATAGTACAGCATTTCCTAAACTTTTGAAAACTGAATCCCCTTTCAGGAAAACTAAACCAATTGTTCCCTCTTCAGCATTGCTGTGTGTTGTGTTAAAGGCCTGCCCATCTTAAAATATATGTCTTTGGCAACCCTAGTCCCTGACATTCCAGGTTTTCTAAATGAGATATTTTCCAGATTTATGCATCCATGCCTGAAGGTTTAACATTAAACACTGCATGCCAAAAACACATCCAAGGAAAGAGCCCTCTGTGAAGAAGTTGTAGCGTTAGATTTTTTTTCTTCAGAATTCATCTTTCTTATAGAACTATAGCATGTGGTCCTTTTTTTATTCATTTCATTTGCTTATTTAGGAGCTGAAGAATGCAGAAATAGCATTAAGAACACAGAAAACTCCTCCTGGTCTTCAACATGAAAATTCAGCCCCAGCAGAGTAAGTTACTGTATCTAACAGAAACCTGTATTAACCATCAAAAATGCATTACTATCTGTCTTATAAATAGATTTGTACGTTGCAATGTGTAATCTATTGCTCCTTTGATAGAGGCATCTGATAACTATATTTAAGTATACCTATAAAAACATAACACATTAAATAATTAAAATCACAAATTGACCCAGCATCAGAGGATTGAAACATGGCATCCTATCCCCTACATTGGCCAGCAGTGGAGAGGAAACCATCTTCATTTAGTACTCGTTGTCTCCCTTTAAAATGTGAACACTTCTCTTTTATGGTAAACTGTTTTAACATTTTGTTCTATACCTTATTGCATTTACTGCATGTTTTACTGAACAAATGAAACAGTAAAAAAATCAATCTTAACAGATTCATACATCACCTTCAGGCAAAGGAAACACACTTTCTCTAGCATTGGAAGAAGAGTAATATAAAATAGGTTTACTGGAATATTGAGAACTGCTTAAAATGATTTTGATAAGTCCTGCAATTGGTGTAGACCTAAATAGTAAAAATGAAGTTGCAAAGGAGGGAAATTCAACAAGTGTGATCTGATTCTTCTATTCTAGCTACTTCAGGATCTTGGTTGAACAGTTTGAAGTACAGCTGCAGCACTACAGACAGCAAATTGAAGAACTCGAAAATCATCTTGCCACTCAAGCAAACAATTCACATATAACTCCACAAGGTAAAAAGTTCAATTTTTTAATGTTTTTACAGAAATCCTTTGTGTGTGTGTGTGAAATGCGTATTAGTTAGTTAAAGAGTAAAGTATCAGGATTCCTTAGTTAACTTTCAGAAATCATTGTTCATATGGATGTTGAAGTCACCCGATACAGTAAGTTTTAGGAACTTAAGCACCAGCTCAGACAACTTGACAGGAAGCCTGGGGCCTGAATTCCCACTTCAATTCTATCTTGGGACTTGCACCAAGTGGATACACTGAAAGCATTTCAGTTTTGTTCCGGAAGAGACCTGCATCTGAAATGTTATGCAAAAACACAGCTATCCTACTTATTTGACTTTTTGGCTGACTGAGAAGAGTGCCCCTGTGAACAGAGCTAGATTAACATTGGTCCAGTGGTTGTATCTAGTCATGTCTTGGAACTACATGCAGAATTGAGGGCCTCCTCTGTGGCTACATCATGGACAGTTAACTTTTTAGTGAACTTTGAATATTCAGTCATGAAATTTTGAGTTTTAAATAAGCATTCACAAATACAAGAAAATTTGGCTCCTTTTGATGTATCTTTTATTAGTATTGGCAAGACATACTGGTCCAATAGAGTTAAAATTTGGGCAGGTGAAATTCAAGTAAGAGGAGAAATAGGCAAAATTTTGTGAATATCATTCCGAAATTCTGTCGTCCGTTCACTTATTAACAAGTCCAGACTCCTCTTTAAATAGAAAATATTACTTTATTCCCACACAGCTCCATTTGTTTTACAGGAAATATAGTGCTTTTTTTTTTTTTGTTTTTTCTTCATAGGTTTGCAGCAAGTTACATCATAGAGCTGGTTGTTTTACCCTTGTTGCAGTATAAATTAATTATTTTGTCTCAATATTGCAGTAAGACTATGAATTTATTTGCTGATATACATGTTTTACAGATTTGTCTATGGCTATGCAGAAAATTTATCAAACATTTGTAGCTCTAGCTGCACAACTTCAATCAATACATGAAAATGTAAAGGTAGGTTATACTTCAAGAATAATATTTTCATATGTATTTCATAACCAAAAATGCTGCAAGCCATTATTCATGTCAACATTTTTATAACACTTATCCTTTGTTTTTAAACAGAGTTGATTTAAACTATTCATTTAAGCTTTTTAAAGTGATGTTGCTAAATAAAAAGTTCATTCTCTGATGTGAGAGCTGGAACATAGGATGTTCAAGCAGTGCGATAGGCTGGCTTAAACTATTATAAAAGTGGCAGAAGCTGTGACTACTGTATTTAAGGTTACATAATATTTTCCCTTTATTCCACTGTCTTTTCAATTGCTCGTAACTTTCTGAAATTTTGGAGGCTGACATTTTCTATACTTGCTGTTTGCCTAATGAGTGTGTGTTTTTATTTATTTTTTTGTTTGACAATTCAAGCAAAAAATGAGTTAGTCATTTGAATATGAGCAGAATCAGGGGAAGATACCGCTTTCCAGTTATGAAGTAATTTTGCAAAATAGCCCTTGGGTGTTATGTTGAGAACAGCATTCTGGGTTCATTGCTGATTGAGATTCAATGGCTTCTTTAAGGAGGGCTCTAGTACAGCCTCTCCACACACACAAAAAGTATGCAATATGGCCTATTCTCATTCTTACCCACAAAAAGATTTTTTTAGATCCGTAGAGAAGTCTGTAGTAAGACAATTCTCACATTGTGTAAATTCCTCAAATTTCACATATCCTTGTTGTGATTGGGGCTATGTCTGTACAACTTTTGAACTCGTGTGCCAGGCTGTAAATTTCATTTTGAGTGTGCAGCCTTTTACCTACTCTGTGATCTGCTTGCCTGAATGTTGGGTTGAGATTCCAGAGGTCGGTGGTAAAAGCATAACAAAATAGTCATTGTGCGGAAGTGCTCTTCATTGAAATAAGCAACAGAGGGTCCTGTGGCACCTTTGAGACTAACGGAAGTATTGGGAGCATAAGCTTTCGTGGGTAAGAACCTCACTTCTTCACTTGCATCTGAAGAAGTGAGGTTCTTACCCACGAAAGCTTATGCTCCCAATACTTCTGTTAGTCTCAAAGGTGCCACAGGGACCCTCTCTTGCTTTTTACAGATTCAGACTAACACGGCTACTCCTCTGATACTTCACTGAAATGTAATTGCTCAATAGGCTAGCTCCTCATACCCAGGAGAACTCCTTTGTCAAGGGAGATGATGCCATGGCAATGAAATCAGGTGGCAAGGGTTTGTGCTCAAGTTGGGAAGCTGGCAGGGATGTCACATGATAAAGGAGGGGCTAAAAGATTTAAAAGGGCAGAAGCTGGTCTGCTCAGGAGCCATTTTTCTCTGGTCCCTGAGGGAGAGACCAGCAGCTTAAGTGCTGATCACTAGAGCCCTGCAAATCCGCGGATATCCTCTTTGTATCCACAGATGCAGATACCCACAGACTTTTTTTTTTTCAGATCACAGCATGGCTGCAGATACAAATTTTGTATCCACACAGGGCTCTGCAGCACACGCTAACCTGAACAGAGAGGCTGTCACCCAGCCTGCAGGCTGTAGCTCAGTTCTCTGAATCACGCAACAGCGTGCTGGGCATTCTGGGAGTTGTTGTCCCCAGCTTGCTTGAAGGGAGGAAGTAAACTACAACTCCCTATTGGGAGTGAGCCAAGCACCATTTTGAGGATGGGGTTGTTCTTTAAATAAGCAGGCGGCAATGGCTGCGTGCATTAGAGGGTGCGGCATAGGGGTGTCCGAGTCCTCCACGGGGAGGGCGGCACTGCATAGAAGGCCCCAGAATTGTAGCCTCCCTGCCCAGAGTGGGGAAGGAGGTATGGTGGGGCAGAGTGGGTGGCAAGGCAGGAAGTCTGGGGAAAAGTGGGACTGGGGGCAAGGGGCAGTTGGGGGCTTGACACAGCCCTGCATCACTGCTGCGAAGTGACCTATGGAGCTGTTTAGAGTCCAGCAAATCCGTAGATACGTGATGCAGATACCTGCAGACCGTTTTTGCGGATTGCGGATACACCTTTTTGTATCCGTGCAAGGCTCTGTTGATTGCTTGAGCAGATGAAATGGGGTAGGGGTGGGAGTGAATCCCAACAGGACTGGGAAATGGGAGATGCTGTATTTCCTTCAGTACAGAAAGAAGGAAAAACATAGGGAAGAGGGGAAAAAAACAAAGAAAGCAAAGGGCAGCAATAGAGAATTCTGAAGTTCTCCATGTTTTCCCACTCGATGTTACTGAATGCCAAAATAAGATATTTAATACGTTTTGTTACTACATAAAGATTATATTCTACCTGGGACCAAATCCTGCCCTGATGTAAATCAAGTGCAACTATATGAATTTATACCAGTTGAGGATTTGGCCTCGATCTGTGTGGAAAGTCTTTTAGTTGACATCTGTGGTTAGCTCCAGATTGGTGGTAACTTGTAGTCAGAAAATTAATTCAATCTTCTCCAGATCATGAGTTTAACACCCCTAAACTAATATGAAAAATGTTTTTTTAATTATATTAAAATGTATTTAACTGTTAACTTGCCCCATGACTAAACTATTCAGTGCTTACCTCAGATGTACTGAACTAAAATGACTTCCCCCTCCTTCTCTTTCAGATGCTCAAAGACCAATACCTTGGCTATAGAAAAACGTTTCTGGGAGATGCTATGGATGTGTTTGAGGCAAGACGAGCAGAAGCTAAGAAATGGCAGAGTGCCCCACGTGTTATTACTGGACCAACCCCTTTCAGCAACATACCAAATGCAGCAGCCGTTGCCATGGCTGCCACTCTTTCTCAGCAGCAACAGCCTGCTACAGGTCTGAATGCATTCAAGTTATAGATTACTAGTGTTACAACAATAGTCAATTTGTGTAAATTTTTATATAAGGTCTTCCTTTGTGTTGGCTTAAAAATCAAAAAATTGTAAGTTATCAATACATAGCTAATAAAAAATGCAGGGTAGACTTAGCAATAATTATATACCAGATAGATATTTAATCTTGTGAATTTATTTGTATTAGTGATATTTACTGTATTCCTCTAATTACCCCTTGGAATGTGAGTCTTCATTCTTAAATGACATCTCTGAATATGAGTAATATAGCATCTTTCCAAAATTGTATAATTGTATAGTAAATGATTTTCAAATTTGGGGGGGAGAGGGAGGAATGAATCCAAATGCATATTACATTTTTCTTATGTAAAATGAATGATGCATTTTTATATAGCACTTTGAAATTGTAAATTAAAATATGCTACAAAACAGAGGATATTGGAGCTTAAGTATGTAGAGTAGAAGGAAAGAATGCTTGGCCCATTGTTTCTTGTTTTTCTAATTTCTTCGGAAGGATGGTACTAAAACAGTTGCTAACAGGCCATTTGCTATTGTGACTGAACAAGAACAGAAAAAGTGTGTGTGAAACACATCAAGGATGTGTGTTTTGGCCCAATGTACAGGTGAGGTGACTGGACAGGAAAGGAAGCCATTTAGGCTGTCTTAGTTGACATTGTCAAAATGCACTCCTAGTCATATTAACCAAAATTTTCAAAGCTGGGTGCCTGAAGATAGGCATTTTGATAGAAGTGGCCTGATTTTTTTTTTTTTTTTTGCAAAGGGACTGTGCACCTCACATGTCACCTTTGAAAAATCCAACCATGTTAATGGCAGACGCACAATCCTTTGAAAAAATCATGCACTTTTGTTAAGGAGCCTGAACATAGATTTAGGTGCCGAACTTCAGACACCCAGTTTGCAAATTTGGGATATACCTCTATTTTACCATTTGATTTCCTCCTGAAATGTTCTTTATCCTAGATGTGCTAATCACCTCAGGATCTTTTCCCCTTCTCTGCGCTCCACCTTTGCTTTCTTTGCCCACAATGCCTTCAGTACTGGCATCTGACCAACCAAAGGAATATATGGCTTTGCCCAGAGTCCTTCAAAAATCATCTGTAGGGATTGTTCTCAAGTAATGAGGCACTCCCTCCCTTTTCTATGTAGGTAGAAAGCTCTATATACTTCCAGCCCTGGCCCCTGTGAAGAGTGAGGAACCAGGTCCAATTACATGTAAACCAGAATACATGGATCACAACAAAAGGGAAATATAGATTATATCTAAATATTGACTGTAATCCACTAAGAGTGTTTCTATTGGTGGCTATAACTAAAAATTGTGGAATTCTTCTCTAGATGCATTGACATATATAGTATCCTTTTTTTAAGGATGTAACAATCTGAAATGCCTTCCAATTCTCATGGTTTTTTTTATATAGAGGGATGTGTGGATTGTGCAGCCCTAATAGTTACCAAAAACTGCACCTCTCCACTCACCTTTTTCTTGTCTTTTAAGATCCTTTCATTAGTCATTATAGGATTGATTGTCACACTACTTAAGATGTCCTAATCATGTGTACTCATTACCACTGAGGGGCTTGAAGTTCTTTTTTTGGCTCCAGAGACAAAAGAACTACCAGTTATCACATCAATAAAGTAATGTCATTGTTAGAACTTTTTCAGTATGAATGTCCTTTCAGCAGGATGGGTGAGAGAATTGAAAAGTTGAGCTATGCCAACCTCCGTAGGATAAGGCAGTTTATATCTTGAGGTACCCCCAATAACTTTTTTGCGGATAGTAATAAAGTCTCTGCTCATATTTTGTTGGGTATCTCAGAAGTGCCAACAAGTATGCCAACTATTAATGTGATCATGGTCTCTGATGCAGATGGACTCAGGCAATCAACCTTTATCACGTATGCCACCAAAAAAGAATAGGTGGCAATGACTTTAGGTTATCACTAATGGGGTCAGACTATTACCAGATGCACTCATTGTCTCCTCATAAAACACATATATAGGACTTGGCTGTAAGCAGCTGAGGCGAATAGATGTTTGGATCACTGTCTCTTTTAGCAGAGGAAAAGATGCCATTTGGCCTTCTACTGCAATAAGGTTCCAATCTTGCAAAGACTTAAAGCATTCACTTAACTTTACACACTGCGAGTAATCTCATTGACTTCAGTGACTACTCACAGTGCATAAAGTTAAGCAGGTGCTTAAATATTTGCAAGATCAGGGCCCAAAAGAGCAGGAATATAAGGGATGAGAGGAGGGCAGGACAAGTGTTTGACTGTATGTGTGTGTGAGAGAGAGAGATACCTGATCTACTGTTCTACCCCGTGATCTCTTCACAAAGACTTTTCTAAAACAAGAAAATTAATCTGGGCTTTTAAAGTTTGGCTAAAAAAAAAAAAGTAACAGTACTCTAAATGTCAAGAGTAAGGACTTTTGTTCTTGTGTCTAAAAATATATTGATGTTTACATGGTATAAGGCTATTCCTTAAAGTTAATTTAGATTTAGCAAGCTACTCATCTTTCTCTGAAGGAAGGCAGAGACCGTAATTTTTAGTTCACATTCAGAAGTCAAGGGTTTAGCGTTAATAAAACTACGCTTTAGCCATGTCTGCACTAAACTTTTCTCTTAATTTCACACTGTTACTCTTAATGCAGCATTACTGTTGGTGGAATGCTGGTTGTGCTAGTTAGATCAGCAGCAAGCGCTTTTACTACCCTCTCATTTAGACCTGCAATGACCAGTCTTTAACAACATGGTAGTTAAAATGCCAGGGGGGCAGTCTACTCTTAGTGCTACTGGTGGCAGTAGAAATTGTGAGAAACACTAAGGGAAAATAAAAAGCCTAGTGTCATTACAGCCTTACATGCAATAGGATGGAACCGATCTAACATTCTGCTGGTAAGGCTAAGTTCGCTTAACCAAAGGAATACTTTCCTTCATTTCCCCCAAAACATTTAATTATTCTTGATTTAGCTGGGGGGGAAACTAAAGTCAAAGCATGATTAAGATATTAGCTATGTTTTGACTTCTCAACATGAAATTTAAGTGAGAATGGGATACTTTAATAAAATCTTTACAGCACTTAGAACTTTATGTATAATTTGACCTTGACCTAGGTAAAATTTCAGTGTATTACTCTCAGAATGAAATTTGAATTGTGACACTAAATTTGGTCTTGTGTTTGAACCAATGATGTGATGAACTCTGTAAAATGTCACAAATTTAATCTATGGTATCACTGTAGGTAGGGAATCCTGTTGACCTATTGTCTAACTGGGTTCTTAGTAGTGAGTCTTTATTTATTAAACTAAAAATGCTCTACGGGGCAAAAAATAGCAGGTTTTAAAATATTGTTAAAATTATTGTTTTAAAGATTTGTCTCATAACTTATAATAGCCAAAGGTGACAATGTTTGCTGGTACTTTTGGCATGGAGGATCTTTATCACTAGTCTTTTGCTATTGAAAATTATGTATGTTTACCTAAGAGGTTTATAAATTATGGCAATGCCTTCAGAATTTTATGGTACAAAATGAACAAATATATCACAGGCCTGTTCAATGAAAAGCTTGTCAGCTTTTGGAATGAAATCCTGTTTTATATAACTTGAATATTATAGGTGTTTTAGAATAATACTGTTTTACTGATCTAAAAAGCATGTTACATTTAAAAACAAGCATGTCTTGGAGGACTCTGGTGTCTTCATTCTATTCTAAGGTCTTCCACCAACAGTGCCTCCTATTAAGGTAGAAAATTGATGCACTCTCTTTAAATGAGAAGGAACTGGACACATTTTTCTGTTAGGTTTTTTTAGTTTTAGAGGTCTAACTGACATGGTTTTTTGTTTTGTTTTGAATTTCCTTTGTACTGACAACATTTTTAAAGGAGCTGCTAAGTAGATATTTCCATATTTAAAATAAACTGGATGTAAACAAATTAGTTTGAGATTAATCCATCACTTTTATTGTAGCAAAATACTTTAAGGCCTTAGCTGGTATGAAATACAGTGCATACTTCTTACTTGGAACAATGATAGAACTTGAGTTCCTAAATAGCTACTTAATCGCAGACTGCAAATTCGCAGCTTTAGTTGCCCTTATAAATTTTAGTTTAACACTACTTTGAGTAGGCAGACCTCATTCTGCATTGGATCATTTAAGGGCTTTGTTGTGTTTCTTGCTAAAGTGTTACCACTTAATAAATACAGTGCCTTCTACTTAATTCAAACACTAGTTGATTCTCCATTTGACTTTCTCAATTTCAAGAACCAAATACTTTGTATTCAAAATACTACCACTAGCTTTTTTTATTTTAAATCACTTTAGATGAAAATTGTTGGTTATAGAAACTTTAACAAGTAAGGCAAAAATTCTGAATAAGAACCAAAAGATAACAAAAAAAAAAAAAAATAAAGGAACAAGTAAGATCTTGTAGTCCTAACATTGTTGGTAAAGACATTACCATGTACATTGCATTCTGTGCTATGTATGCTTGTGACCATATGGCTTACAGTATTGCCTTTTTAAATTATAAGAATGTACTTAACTTGGGTTAAGAGGTAGGCACTGTATTTTATCTTGACAACCCCTTCAACTTTCTAACTAATGCACTGATGACTATGTTTGAAAAAGACAGGAATATGAAGATTGTACTGTGAAAACTGTTGAATCATTTTCATAAATTATTTATCAGCGTTAATGACTTTTAGATTTTTGTAATGTTAGTAACAGGAGGGGCTAGCAAGGTGATTCTATTCTCCACAAGAAAAACAAACTAAGGCTATAAATTTAAGCTTGGCAGACTGAAAATGGGTTTTTGACAATCCTGCATTTTAGTGTGAACGTGCAGGGTAATTGCTGTCTCTAAAAATTTTTAAATGATGGGACAAACTTCTGAATTTGAAATTTTGAATGTATCTAATTAGTTAAGGTACACAAAATTGTGCCTTTGTAAATGTTTATTTAAACAGGTGGTTGGAATGGTGTAATGTAGCGAAGCTTAACAGAACTCAGTTATTATTTTTGTGTGGAAAAAGTTTGAATTGTCATGTTGTGTAATTGACTTGCTTTAAAATGAACAATAAATTTAATAAAATAAAGTCATTGTCTTGTTTTTTATCTACTTAATGTTTGTTTAAATTTGGAAAAATACTCAAATGAGTAGCTTTGAAGGTTTCTAGTTATTAAATATATTGGCTATTGGTAACACAATGGTTTTTAGTCATGTTAGTGTCAGTTCTCTTCTTTTGGAACTTGATACTAACTATTAAAGTTAGATTTTAAAAAAGATTCTCCTTCTGCTTTCAACAGAATGTGTGTCAAAATAGTGTCACATTTAAGTGTCGTTCTTAAAAGATTTTAATAAATTATTAAAATAGGTTTATACGGTTAGACTGAATTTGTAACAAAAATACTTCACCATATATTGTAACTAGCTAGTTTTAAGTAGCTTCACCTTACATTGTGTTCAGTATTTTCTTAGATTTACCAGGTGGACATAGAGGCAGTTTGGGGAAGAATTTTGAAGAGGTAAAGTTTGGGGGACTTTAATGGAATTTGTTAAAAGCAAATAATGTTCACTTTTATCAAATAATTACATAAAGGATCTCTTTATCATGAAAGAGTAAGGCAAGTTTGTTTTCATTTTTTTTATACCAGGGCCACAGCCATCTCTGGGAGTTAGTTTTGGAACGCCATTCGGCTCAGGTATTGGCACTGGCTTGCAATCAAGTGGCTTAGGTTCTTCAAACCTTGGAGGTACACTTTAACTTTTCTAATATTTCATTGAATTATTATACAATACATCTGAATTTATTACAAACTTTAAACTTCACTAAGAGGATGATCTGTTTCAGAAGTAAATCTTCAGTTTGGCAAAAGTAAGACACTTGAAGGGAAAAAGTCATCTGCATTGTAGAGCGAGAGTAAGATAAACCACAAAGGTTAAATCTAGTGTTGACATTTTTAGTGAACCCAAAGATGCAAGAGAGATGGGCATAAGATAAGCATGTTGGGGTTGCATTTTTTTTTTAAACCAGGAAAGTACCAATTATTTTGTAACTAGGACTTGAATTTATTTATAGTTTACTAAAGGCTTTAAAAGTAGGTACCCACAATTTTAAAGACAATCCCATTTTATTTGGATTTGAAATAGCAGCCAGAAGAATGTATGTTAACCTAATTAAGAAATTTCTCCTGTGTACAATTGAGTTCTAACTCTTAAAACACATTTCAGCTTGTTGATCAGTTCAAGGATTTAATAAGAAACTATACTGGAAAACTATCTAATTTGCACTTATTCAGGGAACCTGTTTGTCAAAGCATAATTATGTTCTGCTACATAGCTTTCTAGTACAGAATCCAGCTCTGTAAAATGTTTGCCTCTTAATGCTGAGATCCAAAATCCTTTTTGTCAAGCTATTCAACCTCACAACTTCTGAAAATGAGGAAAATTCTCTTTTGTTTAAATCAAATATTTTTTGACTGACTGGAGGGAGTAGGTAGGAGAACCTCCAGGAGAGGAGCTGTGCCTTAAAGAGCAGGTAGTGATGTAAAAAAGATAGTTTAAAATAATGAATATTGCTTTCTCACTTGAAACATAGGATTATTATCAACAGGTGAACTGTGAACTGAAAAGTGACTATCAACATGTAAATTTCACAGAACTATATAGATATTAAAATTCACTTGCTGTTAATGTTGTGTGGTGCAGTGTATTTACAGTAGTTTGAGATCTTTAAAATGAGTCATTTAATATGAACTACTTTACTTATCTTTGGAATTAGTTACAGTTTTTATAAATTCCAGAATGATCCTCATCAGCCAAAGTGTAAATTTGACTATCTATGGAAGTAGATTTTGTGTGTACTGATAACAGGAAAAATTACTAATCTTCATAGGTGGACTAAAAGAAGTATGTATTTACATTACTTGTTTTGAGTAGCCCTATAGCATGTTAGGTGCTGTACAAACACAAAGGGAAGGCCTGGTCCCTCCCTCAAACACGTTGTAAACTACAGTTTGTTCAGATACTCTTCTAGAAATTTTGCTGATGCAAGTTACACAAACTTGTCCTAGCAAGTAAATAGGAGCTAACTACTGGCTAGATCTTGAAGCCTTAATTTTAAACTTTCTTTAGTAGCCCTTTGCTTAAGAAGGCAATTTTTTAATAACTTTTTGCCGTAATTGTATATTATCTTGTAAAATCCTTAACTCCTTTTGTTTGGGTTTGTAATTTATTCTGCAACATACGGACTTACGACACGTGGTGAAGAATAATTTAACAAAGAGAACTTAGTACAGCAGGGGGAAGAAAAAAAAACATCGAGAAATGGGGTTCTTGGAAATAAATGGACAAAGTAAATACTTCAAGGTTTCAGAAAATTAAATACTTAAATCAAGTAGTGTAATCATAATGGGTTATTAGACACACATTCTCCAAATTACATTCTTCACTTGCAAAATTTCTTACTGGTCATATTCACAAGTTAGTCTTAACAGTTGCACGTATAGTTAGTATTCCTGGAGTGTAGATGCCTGCTCCTTCATTAATTAAAACAACATTCCTGTACTAATGGTACTAACACGTATCTGATAATCCATTTATAATTGGATTGGGCAAAAAATGGGAAATGTTGCTCCACTGACCAACCTTACACTCATACAATATGTGGCATTTGTTCACCTGTAAAATAGAGAGATTTCTCTGGCACAAAGGCAAAGTCCTCTTGTCTATAGAATCAATATTTTGGAACTTTACATGTCCTGAATTACTACAATTATAAACCTTAAAATTCATATTTGTAAATTAAGACCTGTAGATTTTACAGTTCTGCTAAAAATGTGAATATTTTTCATAGCTTTTTAACTAAAGCTTGAAAAGAAGGGTATCATTTAACAAGTTTGAATGCTGTTCTCTTTTAAAAAGGATCAGTTAAAGCTACTGAATGGATTTTTAATCTTTCCTATCCCATAGCCTCTTCCTCAAACATCAAATGTGTGCTTACTTTTCCTTGTATACGTTAATAGTGACCAGTATTTCAAAAATCTTACATTCTAAGCAAATTTTGAATGGTCTAGTCTCAAAATATAAACATCTCAGAACTACTAAATCAAATTGTTCCTTGAGATTACATAATTATAGAATAAAAGATGGTTGCCCTTTTTCTGCAAGGATGTAGTTGAGTAGTTCTGATGAAATCCTATTTCATACGAAGTTAGTAGTTATAAGGTTATCAGAGCCTGGTGACCAAACTAATTTCATGTATTTGTTTTCCTATTACAGTGATCTCTACCTCTAAGAGTGCCAAATACTTTATTATCTTAATTATTAGAGTTTTTTACCTCATACTTTTCATCTCAGCTAAAGTCTTGTCTACACAAGGAAGTTGCAATTGAAGTGTGGCTTATTTTGATTTATCTTAAACTGATCCCTAATTGATTTAAGCTGAATTGAAATAAGCAGGGTTTAAACCAAATTAAAGGTGTCCATGCAGCCTTTGGCACCCATTTAACTAAATTTGGTTTTAAATAACACCTTTAGTTAAAATGGGGCAATTTTTTATCATGTAGACAAGTCCTGAGGTTACTGGAGCTAGAATTCCTAGCCTTTTCATGTAATTTAAATCTGAATTTGCTTAGGTTTTTAACCTACTGGTGGTGGAGTGAAATTGAACTCATCCTCTTTGTATTTTAATAGCTATAGAATAATGTGACTGACCAGACATTTCCATTTAACTGCAGTCATTGTTTATAGCTTAATACTTACCATTCAGTATCTGATTTTTAAATAAAACTACTAATAGTTTTCTATGATTCTCAGATGCTTTTCTGTTTGAGCATTGCTGGGGGCAGGGTAGAGGGGTTGTTTTTTGCAGAATTCAGTTAGTGCTGCATTTACATCAGGACACTTTGAGTAGTGAAATAGATTTACTAAAAATAATTCTTAGCTTTTAAATTGGCTAAAAACTATAAATTGCAGTGTTCTATGTTACCTACATTTTATGTTGTTGCATGTTTTTACTACTCTTCCACTAGGATTTGGAAGTAGCTCTGCTTTTGGAAGCACTGCCACAGGCGCACCATCGTTCGGATTTGGAACTACAAATAAACCCTCAGGAAGTCTTAGTGCAGGTTTGCTTTTATCTGAATTCAAATTTGTCTTAAAAGTACAAATGTATAATCCAACTGCAGGTTTCACTTTAAAAAAACTAATTGAAACAATATCGTGTACATGCTTAAAGTTGCCTTTACAATAAAACTGTTGAAAAACGTTATTTTAACTAAAGAAATATTTGCTTTAAACTAAATTGATTATTTTAGAGGGGAAAAAAATCAACCCCTAAAATGCCCCTTTTTGGATGCTGTCTCCCTAGAAGGGAACTACTGATTTCAATAAATGATAGCTCCCGTTTTTCTAATAATTTACAGTTTAAAAAAAAAATCGCATCAGATGTAGTTTGAGGCACAGGAGACACGGCTTGCTATTTGAATACAAGGGAAAGATAGACTTTTTAAGGTTATTTTAAGTTTTGTTGTTTTCTAAAATGTATTCTGCTTAATTCACCAATAGTTAGATGCTCTTATTTTTTTTAGTCATAATTTACCTTACAATAACTAAACTTTAAGGATACCTTTGTAAAACTAAATGCCTACACTTTATATGCAGAAAGGCAAATTATGTATGCAATTGTCAGTTTGTACGTTCATAATTCCTATATATAAATTAAGGATTTTATTTTGAAAACTTGTCTCATTCTGAGGCCTCTCGTATAGTTCAACATCTGAATATATTTTTTATTTCATACCGCTGTCAGTTTGGCAACTTCCTACTTATTACTCATTTCATTCTTACACTTTTGTTAGTGATAAAATAGATGTAGAATATTGGACCCATTGCTCCCAAACTTTGGGTATTTGAAATCTGACTCTTTCATTTGGCACCCATGTCTAATTTTGTAATTCACTTTAGTTATTAGAACATATATTTATCATCGCTTTTGCTTTCTAGAAAACTAGAGTAGATGTCTGCCTTCCAGGATTGGTTTATCATAGTATTTTTTTGTTTTTACTTTTGTTTTTCTAATTACAACTGTTTCTAAAAAACAAGCGTTTTCAGTAACGCTGAAATAATATTGCCGATTTTTCCTGTGGACTCCTCTGGCTCATATTAATTTATGTATTACATCAAATAAGGACTGCATTAATTTTGACCTCTATTGTGTAGCATCCGTGCTTTTTCTTTCTTAGTTTAGGATGATTCTTCTTTCAAATGAGACCTAAAGAATGCTTTAGTTTAAGACAGCACATTACAAAATGGAAATAAATATTTGCTTGATTTGGGTGGCTAATGCTCATGAATGCATAACATCTTGGTAAAGTGCATGTCATTTCTGTTGGTAGAATCTGCATATTGCAAAACTGGAACGCTAGCATTCTTTGTATTTAGTAACAAATGCATATTTTTATATAATGCTCAAATCTTTTTACTTTTATAATTAAATTTTCTTAAATTCCTGCTGCTTGAACTACATTAAGCCAAAAATAAGTTATTTACTAATTTTTCATATATTAATGATAAAAATGTCAAGTTCTTCTTTGAATGATTGCACATGTGCATTCCACCCTAAGAATGTACATGCCCCAAGCACAGTTGCTGGAAATTTTTCCCTCAGTGGTACCCGTTGGGGTGGCTCAAGCATCCTCTGGTGCTGCATGCCTATAGCGCTGGTATAAAGTGCCCAGCCAGCCCCATGCCCTCTCAATTCCTTCTTAACACCTGTGATGGTCACTGGGACTGCTATCCTTGCTTTGGCAAGTTCTCTGTGGTCTTCTTTCTCTTATATTTATACATAGTTCATAGAATTGTAGGACTGGAAGGGACCTGTAGAGAGCTTCTAGTCCAGTCCCCTGCACTCAAGGCAGGACTAAGTATTATCTAGACCATCGCTGACATCCATTATCCCCTTCCTAGATCCCAGGGACTGGTATGCTGCCCTCAATTTAAGAGATGCCTTTTTACATATATCAATATACCAATATGTCATCAGGTTCCTCAGATTTGTAATGAACCCTCCTATTCGGCCTATCTGCAGCTACACGGATGTTTACAAAATGTCTGGCGGTAGTGACAGCCTTCCTGAAGAGGTTAGGGGTGCAGGTCTAACCTTAACTAGACCACTGGCTAGTCAAGGGCTGGTCCAGGGCTCCGGAAGTGTCCAGCGTTCAGCTTATGCAGTCGATGTTCAAAGCCCGAGACCTTCTGATAAATGTAGAGAAATCTACCCTCGCACCGGCGCAGAGGATAGAGTTTATTGGAGTGTGTTCGACTCTACTCAGGCCAGATCCTATCTCCCAGACAGTCGTTTCCAGACAATCGCATCCCTGATGACTCACCTCAAGAGTCGTCCAGTCACAACAGCCCAAAATTGTCTGAGACTTTTAGGTCACATGGCCTTGTGCACATATGTGGTACAATAGGCAAGACTGCACCTCACACCCCTCCAGACATGGGTGGCCTCAATGTACTCACCAAACCGCTACCATCTGGACTTCGCACTCATAGTACCTCCGTGGGTCCTCATCTCCCACAGTTGGTGGTTGGATCTGCTCACTGTTTGTTTGTGCGGGCGTTCCCTTTTTACGGCCTTTGGTCTCTGGAGGAACTTTCACTCCACATCAGTGTCAGGGAACTCAGAGCAGTTCACCTGGCCTGTCAGGCCTTCCTGCCACACATTATGGGCAGAAACTTGTTTGTTCTTATGGACAGCACTGCAGCCATGTTTTATCTTAACAGGCAAGGAGGAGCTTGCTCTTCCCTCCTATGTCAGGAAGCGATTCAGTTATGGGAATTTTGCACAGCCCACTCAATCAGTCTTGTGGCCTCGTACCTTCTGGCAACGCAAAAAGACCTGACAGATCACCTCACCAGGACTTTCTCCAGTCACCACGACTGGTCCTTTTGCCCAGATGTGGCAAGGGACGTTTTCCAGCAGTGGAGGACTCCCCAGATCTATTTGCAACCTGGTACAACAAAAAGTGTCACCAGTTCTGCTCCCAGCGAGGTCACAGTCCAAGTTTTATTATGGACGCCTTTTTGATATCATGGACAGGACATCTTTATTATGCTTTTAACCCTATCCTGCTCGTGCACAGAGTACTGCTAAAGATCACCCAGGACCAGGTCCGAGTTCTTCTGATGGCCCCAGCATGGCCCCATCAACACGGATTCTCCACTCTGCTAGGCCTCTCAGTGATGACTCCATCCCGCTTCCATTACACCTGGACCTGATCTCTAAGGATAACGATCAGCTGCTCCATCTGAACCTGAGCTCCCTTCACCTAACAGCCTGAAAGCTCCATGGCTAACTCCCAGAGAGCAGGCTTGTTCAGAGCAAGTTCATCAGGTCCTATTAGGTAGTAGAAAGAGCTCCACCAGGGATACTTACTTTTCAAAGTGGAAGCGGTTCTCTGTCTGGGCATCCCAATGCAGGGTTTCACCCACACAGTCATTCTTACAAGAAATTCTTGAGTATCGCTTATACCTGAAGCAGCAAGGCTTAGCTATTTCCTCTGTCAAGATTTACCTTGCAGCAAAATCAGCTTTCCACTCTTGGGTGGATAACCGGTCCATTTTTTCAAATGACATATCTGCTTGATTCCTCAAGGGCCTACAAAGGTTATACCCTCAAGTAAGAGAGCCTGTTCTTCCCTGAGACCTGAACTTGATCTATCAAAGCTTATGGGACCACAGTTTGAATCTTGGGCAACTTGCTGTTTGTTATACCTCTCCTGGAAAGTGGTTTTCTTAGTGGCCATCACTTCGGCCAGAAGGATCTCGGATCTCCATGCCCTCACATCAGAACCTCTGTACACAGTCTTCTTTAAAGATAAGGTGCATTTACGTCCTCACCTATTTCCTCCCAAAAGTGGTTTAGCAATTTCATAGCAGTCAGGCAATCTACCTACCCATCTGTCTTCTACCCGAAGCTGCATGTAAATAGGAAGGAACCACATCTTCACTCATTGGATGTTAGATGCACTATGTGGCTTTCTACATAGAAAGGACTAAACTGTTCCAATAATTTACCCAACTGTTGTAGCTGTATCTAATATGATGAAGAGTCTCCCAGTCTCTTCACAGACAGTTTCGTCCTGGATCACCTCATACATTCATACTTGTTATGACCAGGCAGGTGTTCTGCTATCAGCTAACCTGACTGCTCATTCCACAAGGTTGCAAGCATCAGCAACAGCATTCCAGTCACAGATCCCTACTCAGGATATTTGTAAAGCAGCAACCTGGTCATTGGTGCACACATTCTCCTCCCATTATATCATCACTCAACAGTCCAGGAATGATGCCAAATTTGGTCGAGCTGTCCTGCAGTCAGTATGTCCATGAATTCTGATCCCTCCACTGCTTTGGAGTCACCTAGAGTGGAATGCACATGTGCAATCACTCAAAGAAGGAAAAACCGTTACTAACCTTCTATAACTGTTGCTCTTCAACATGCATCGCACATGTCCATTCCACGACCCACCCTGCTGCCTTTCTGCATCAGAGTTTTCCAGAAACAACGAACTGAGAGGGTGCAGAGTTGGCTGGGCACTTTATAACGGCACTATAGGTGCATGGCACCAGAGGGCATTCGAGCTGCCCTGGTGGGTACCACTGAGGGAAAAATCTTCCAGTGAGTGTGCTTAGGACGTGCACACACATGGAATGGACATGTGCAACACATCTCACAAAAACAAAAGTTACAGAAGGTTAGTAACCTTTTTTTCCCATTGAATTACTACGAAGTGCAAAACTTGCTTAATCTTCTTCATAAGCAACTTCGTTACTATAGTATTAAACATTTTTAAATGAATGGTATAAAAGGTTTAAGGCATGCAGTACTTTAACGTTTTGTATTACAAAGCGGAAGTGTTCATTAAAACCCTGATTCGGCAAGGAACTGAAACATATGCCTAACTTTAAGCATGTGTTCAAAAGCTTTTCTGAACTGGAGATCGATAAAGAAATGTTATGAATCACTTAAACCATATTGCAAATCTAAACAATATCCTTTAAATTGAAGAGATTATGGAAATCAAATCTCCAGATAACTTTGATAGTGTATAAATACATTAATCTTTGTGTCAGATGGCCTCTGGATTGAATGTGATTTTACAGTATAGATTTACTTTATGGAGTAACTGGGCTTGGACACACTTATTTAAAAAAAAAAAAAAAATACAATCTGTCATTTAAGTCAGTCTTCTTCCCCAGGCACTGTTTGCAGTACTTCAGCACTGAGACCATTGTTTTGTAGAACCTTGTGATTGTCCTAGGTAATGAGAATTGTATTTTGTTTCTGCAGCTTTTTCTTTAATCAGAGTCAGTAGGGTGGTTTGGGTCTAGGGGAGCATGTATGTGTCATTATTGCAGCTCTTGAATTTAGATCTGACTCCTCTTCCCTAAGATATGTTACCATACATTTCTTTCTAATCTGCCCATGTCAGGGTATACCCCCTCCCCCCCCAAATCTGAACTCAGGGGTTCATGAGACCCCCTAAGCTTATCTTCTACCGGCTTAGGTTAAAACTCTTCCAAGGCACAGTCTTTTGCCTTGGACAGATATAGCTGCCACCATCAAGTGATTTTCACAAATATTCAGGGAAGGGTCACTTGGAATCCCTATTCTCTCCCCCCCCCCCCAAAAAAAAAAAAAAAAAACCAAGCCCCTTCACCCCCTTTCCTGGGGAGGCTTGAGAATAAAATACCAACCAGTTGTCTTAGCAATGTGAGCACAGACCAACCCCTTGTCTAAGGACTTTGGAATCAAAGGATTCTTTTAAAAAAAGGTAAAATTTATTAAGAGAAACATATCTGAAAACTTAAGCTTTAGGGATTAAACACCAAAAATAACTTTCTTGGGGTTCAGCTTTAAAGGTTACAAGCAAAACAAAAGCACCTGGGGTTAGCACAGAGGAATCCACAAACCAAAACAACCAAAAAGTTTCCTAATCACATCTGTCTTAACTTTTCCTATGCTACTTACATATCTGGAGTTCCAAATTAAGAGTTTTCTAGGTATGATGCTGATGATTTCCCATAAGTGGCTTAAAGCTTACAGCTTGTTGCTGCCTTCCCCTCTCTCCAGCCTGAGGGACCAAGAAAAAACCTCCCACACCCAGCAGTTTTTTCAATTTGAAAGGGTATAGCCTCCTTATTGGTTCCCCTGGTCAGGTGCCAACTGAGGTTAAGCTTCTCTTAACCCTTTACAGTTAAGGCAATTAGGGTACTGCGGCTAAGGAGGATTCTGTAGCTACTGACTATGGGTGCCCATAAAAGGGAGCTACCCCCCGTCATTTATTACAACCCATCTCTAGGATTCACAGATAATTCCCAACTTTTGATCTATCCCATGTCCAATTTAATTGTGTAGTTTACACTGTCTTAGAATGAAAAATGTAGTTCCCCAAGTTGATCCTTTCTGGGCCCCACTAGCAACCTTCCCTCACTTTAATACAATATATTAAATTTATATTATACAGTATATATATATATATATACACACACACACACGTTGTTTAATATTTACTCACTGCTTCCAATGGCAGCCAACTTTTTACCCATACAACAATATATCTAGTAATGCAGTATCTTTCTATCTTATTTATATTTTATGCAATATTGTATCAAGTTTTCTTCTTCGATTGTGTCCATGTCGGTCCTACTTCATGCATGTATGCACCGGATGTGCACGAGATCAGAGCTTTGGAATAGTGGTATCTGTTAGGCCACGCTGTACCATGCGTGTTTTCTTGTACCCATCTGAGAGCATAAAGGGCAGAGCAGCAGGAACCATTCCTCAGTTTCTTCTTAGTACCCCAGCAATAAGATGGAACAAGTAGTGACTACCCACTACCTCTTAGCAAAATTTGCTTCTTTTAGTTAGTCAGTCATGATTAATTCCCTTTAAATTCCCCCTCTTTTCTTTGTTTTACTGCACTGTTGCCAAAAGGGGGGGGGGGGGAAGTAACTAACTTTTTTCTCTCCACTTTTTGCTTAAAATGGCAGATTCAAAGCCCTCAGGCTTCAGAGCATGTCCATCTGTGAGGCTCATTCCATTTACAGATGGCCAGAGCCGCTGTCTTTTTTTTGTCTTGGTGGGAGCCATGTTCCAGGCTGCTGCATGGAATACACTTCCTTTTTGGCCAAGACAAGAAAATCCAGGGACAGTTGGATAAATGTATAGCTCCTTGAACAATCCATGAGAAGGACTTCAGGCCATGAGAAGAGACCAGTTCCATCTTGGGAAGGGATCTCAAACTCAAATCACCACGAGGGCCACATGAGGACTAGTACAATGGCCCGAGGGCTGCATCACTGACTCCTTTTCATATAAAGGTACAAAGCCCCGCTCCCACTCCACCCCTTCCATGAGGGTCCGCCCCTGCCCCGCCTCTTCCTACCTGTAAAGGGGCGGACTCACCCCTGCAGTGCCTCCTGCTGGTTGTCTCCGGGAATTAGCTCATTTCAGTGTTGGAGCGCCCCCTGCAGGCCAGTGATCTGTCTGTCCTCTGGCCTCCGAGTCCCTCCCCGTGCCCTTTTATCTGGGGTGCTGCCCCCTGGCAGTACGCCCCTTAGTATTAGGGTCTCCCCTCCCTGGGGAACCCCCACCCACTATCCCTACTTCACCTCAGAATAAGGCCACTGCCAGTCACCAACTAGCCCCCGTTCCCTGGGGCAGACTGCAGTATAGGCCACTCATCACAGGTAAGGTTGGGTTTGGACCTGCTGCCTTGGCCTACCCGTGGGCTGCCCTCTGCAACCCCCAGTACCCCTTGGCCTCCTAGTAGGCTGCGGCCTGGGGCTATCCAGGCTGGAGTTCCCCAGCTCCTCAGCCTTTCCCCAGCCCTGCTCCACTCAGGTACCCTGTGTCTAGCTCGCTGCAGCCAGGCCGTTCTCCCTCTGAAGGCAGAGAGAGACTGTTGAGCTCCTGGCTCCCAGCCTTTTTATACAGGCCAGCTGAGGCCTGATTGGGGCATGGCCCAGCTGCGGCTGCTTCCCCAATCAGCCTTGTAGCTTTTCCTTTGCCCCAGCCCTGCTCCCTGGCTGTTTTAAGCCCTTCAGGGCAGGAGCAGGGGACCACCCTGCTGCACCACCCCTTCCCCGCCTCCATTCCAACCCCTTCCCCAAAGTCCCCACCCCAACTCCAGCCCCTCCCTGCCCCTATTCCAACCCTTTCCCCAAATCCCCACTTCAGCCCTGCCTCTTCTCTGCCTCCTCACCTCAGTTTGTGGCTCCCCATTCCTCCCCCCTCCCTCCTGGAATGCGCTAAGTGCTGCCAAACAGCTGTTTGGTGGTAGGAAGCACCTGGAGGTAGGCAGAGGAGTGGGGAGCGGCATGCTGCGGGGGAGAGGGAGCCGGTGGAGGAGGGGAGCTTGTTACTAAGTCCCAGTCATCCAGTGTCCCTGCCAGCCAGCACACAGCACCCCAGGTCAGTACTAGCAAGAAGTCCACAGCACTGTCAGGCAAGAATATAGGACCATTGAAGACTACCTCAGTATTGGTTACCACCATGGCACTGAAGACTGTTATTGCCTTCTCTAGGGAATGAATATCTAAACAGACAAATGAATATTACTCCCAGCACCAATCCCCCTCTGTCCACAAGGAGACATTCAAAAACTCGTTCTCCTCTGGGACTGGAGGACTGGGCCCAAAGACAAATGACACCAACTTAATTTCTGGCTCAGTACTGAAAAGGCACAGGGCACCTTCTGTGCTTACTCATGACAATGCTGGAAGCTATCGACGTTGGCACTCCCAATAGAAGCCTTAATTAATGGTTAAAGGTAGAAGCTAAGTCTCTGGCACCACATTCCACATCAATGTCACTATGGTGGGCACTCGTACACACCTCTGGTCTCTTGGTACTGAGTCCTCCTCAAGATCAGTGCCACCTCTAGAGAAAGTTTTCTCTTTTTCTCCTTCACTGGGGAACACCTTCATTCTGCCGTCTAGCGGTTTCAGTCACAGAGATCAGGAGAAAGCCTTGCTCTACAAACCAGGGATGCTCACTTCAGAGCCTTGACTCATCCATCTCAGGCATGGCAATGGTCTGATCAGCGTTACCAGAGCCAGGTGGATCCCTGTTGGTCCTATTGGGCATACTGACGACCTCCATCTAGAGTATCCAGGAGCTGGTCTCCATCTTACCACTCACTAAAACACAGGCCATGGTCCCTTTCTGTACCACACCCCCATCTGTAGACAGGGAGGAGCAAGAATAGCATTCACAGGAGAAACAGTCAGGTCCCAAGCTTTCAGATATGCTGCATTCTTCTGCTCCTGCCAGAATAGCACTGTCAATTAATGAGGGCATCTTAGAACCAGCTAAAACTCTATCAGGTGTCAACAACTTTGCTTCAGACTGCTTAAGGAATGGAAAAGGAGTACCAGTTACCCCAAAAGGGACAATTTTGTAACCACCCAATTCCAGGTTCATTAATGGTCTCTCTTCTGCCCACAAGAAATCTAAACAGTCTAAAAACCCTCCAAAAGACCAAGAACCAAATAAGCCTTTCTTCCAAAAAGGTCTAGTTTATTTGTCGGCGTCACCTCAGCTACGAATACAAACCTATCAAGTCGTCTTTGCAAAACCCTGTCCCACATCAGATAACTCCTGACGGCTCCAGAGAAGAGTTGAAAACCATCAATGCTGAAGGTCACCAGTGATGCCTTACACTCCCTAAGGCCTCCAGGGCCACACTTTGCTCATTGAGCATCCTGTGCCTCAGCCCCAAATGACAGGCCCTTTGAGATACCAAGGGCAGTCTCAATAGAAGACCCTTACTTACCCTTAGCAACAGTCTTCTGAGTAACTGCCCAGAAAGAAACCAAGGTTCTCTCAGAGGAGCTAATCTTTCTTGGTCTTTGATCAGTCTTAGTCTGCTTCCAGACTGCAGGTATGACACAAGGTTTAAGAACCACAACAAAATCAGGCAAGAGTCATCCCCTTCGGATTCTGGTTTGCTTTCCTCCATCAGGCTTGTACTGCAATTACAGCTGAACCAATGGATGCTGGAAGTGGTCTCATATGGTGCTCCATCCAGTTTGTTTCCTTGCCCCATTACCCTTCCCCATCCCTCTTCATGAATCCTTACAAAAAGCTAAAAAAATGGCTTCCCTGCTTTGCTTGTGAGCCAAAGAGGAGGTACCTCTAGAGTACAAGGGAAGGGGTTTCTGCTCTTGATATTTTTGTTTCAAAACAAAAAGGGTGTCTTTGTCCTATCCTAGACTCGAGAGGACTAAACATATACACTGTCTCAGATTTAGGATAGGAATGCTCACCTTCTTCATCCCTTTCCTAGGCTCAGGACTGGTTTGTGGCTCTCAACCTCCAAGACTCCTACTTCCATACTGCAATTCAGGTAGCCTACAGGAAATATCTACAATTTGCAGTGAGTCTCAATCATTACCAATAGAATGTTCTACTGTTTGGTCTTTCCAGAGCAGCGACAGTTTTCACTAAGTGTCTGGGAATAGGGGCAGCACAGCTGAGGAGATGATGAGGCATTCACGTCTACTCATATTTAGATGATTGGTTGATCAAAGACAGGTCTCATCAGGAAGTCACCACAGCCTGGATCTATGTCCTTCACCTTTTCAGACAGCTGGAGCTCCATTGAGAATTTTTATGAGAAACTATCTCTGTTTATCACAGACAATAAAACTTACAGGTGCCTTAGTCAATTGCAAATCATTAAAGGCATATCTTCCAACAACAGAGTTCTGTCTATCCAAATGATCATTACCAGTATCAAAACAAATCCATCAACTGCAATAAGAAACTGCCTCAAACTTATTGGCCACATATCAGTTTGGCTTGTATGGGACACCACTAGCCAAACTTTACCTATGCCCATTACAGTGTTGGCTAAAGTCTGTGTATCACCCCAGGAGAAATAAAATGGGTATTTAAATTATGGTCCCTGCTCACATTTTATCAGCACTGACTGGAAGGTCAGACCTCAAGAGCATTCCACCCCTCCTCCTACAAAGATACTGATCACAGATGCATCAAGAACAGGTGGGGGCACATGTCTTGGCCAACTCCATATACAAGGAACTTGGTCCCTAAAAAGTGTGACTCCACCCATATACGTTTTAGAATTACAAGCAGTCGGATTAGCGTGCATTGCATTCATACCTATTTTACAGAATTCCACGATTCAGATTCTCAGAGACAGTACCATCAGCAAAGAGGTTCTTGCTTATCACTCCTGTGTCAGGAGGCAATGAAAGTTATGGACGTGGTGCCAACAGCGGATAACCCAAGTAATACTTCATCTTCTAGGAGTTGGCAATGATTTAGAAGACCTCCTAATCAGCCAATCCATTACCAGCCACAAATGATCTCTGAAGAACTCCATCATGTCAATATTTCACCAATGGGAATATCCCATTATAGACTTGTCATCAAACAGCACATAGTGTCCAGCCTTTTGCTCCAATGGAGACATGAGTCCAGGATTCTAAGACACTTTTTGTGTACCAGGGGATCAAAGACTCATGTTTTCACCCATTACTTTGATAACCAAAGTGATATGCAAAATTCATACTGATCCTGATAGCCTGAATTGTCTCAGCCAATAAGGAGCTAACAGATCTCCTCAAGACATTTATTCAGCATCTAATACCACTTTCAGACTGTCCAAACATAGTATCACAGAATCAAGGTCAAATACTAAATCCAGACCTGAAATTGTTACATCTGACAGCCTGGATATTGGCTGGTTGAGTGCTATTGATTTACTGTTCTCTACAAGTACAGAAGATCCTACTGCAAAGCAGAAAGCATTCCCCAAGAAAATATTATTCCTGTAAATGGAAAAGATTTTCAATTTGGGCAGCCCCACACAACCTTGACCTAATGGAGGCTCCTATACCTAAAGTCCTTGATTATACTTTGTATTTGAAACACTTTGGACTCTTAGTTCAGTTATGGTCCACCTTATAATGAGCTTAGCATGCCATTCTCCAGTACAGTCATGTTTATTTTCTCTCCCTTGCCTCCCTGTATCCAGCTTTTTAAAGCGGTTACTATATACTTACCTGCTAGCTACAAAACATCTTCTGGTATGGTATTTTACTATTGTTCCTACAAACCTCAGGGAGACCCTCTCTCTGAATGCACTCCACACTACCTTGCTGTCAAGATGGCCTTTTTTGGTTGCCATTGCATCAACCAGGAAGGTCAGCAAAATAAGACGTTTTCATGGCTAGCCCTACTTACACAACATTAAACAGAGGTTAGATGGTGTTGAGACTTCCTCCCAAATTTATTCTCAAAGTCGTGTCAGGCTTGCATTTGAATCAATCTGTTAATCTTTCCATTTTCTTTCCAAAAGCCATAGTCTTCCGTGGGGGGGAAGGGTTGAAGGAGGGAAGAAAATCAACAACTTGGATGTTTCAAGAGCATTGTTATATTATCTTGATAGGGCAGAGCCCTTTAGGCAGACTCCCTAGTATTGTTTCGTTGCAATAAGTAGCACTTTTAAGGGGCACACCACTTCTTCCAGGAGGATATCTAAATGGATTAACCAGTGTATTTCAGTCTCTCACATGACTGGTACACCTCTTCCTCTAAACATCACAGCTCATTTCACTAGCACACAGGCTGCCTCTTCTGCATGCTTCAGAAACATCCCTACATCTGAAATCTGCAAGACAGTTATTCGAGTGATCCCTTTCCTTTTGTTACACTATGCCCATGACCTGGCCACAAGATCAGATGACAGATCTGGCAGGAAAGTGTTACAATCACTTTTTAATCAGTGGTAGTCAGAACTCCTCTATCTCACCTTTCAGATGGGGCACCTAAAGGGAGATCCACACAGACACATACCTGAAGAAAGGCGGGTTACTTAATCTACTGTAACTGGAGTCTTTGGTGGTGGTGTCATCCGTGTGCATCCCAGGACCTGCCCTTCATTGCCACTTTTTAGAGTCCTTATTACCTGGGATTCTGAAGGAACTGAGGGATGGTTGTAGTTGCTTTGCCCATGATGCTCTTGGATGGGGGGCACAAGGACATTGCAACGTGGCTCAACAGACATTGCTATTCAGAGATTGCAATCTCATGCACAGGAATCATATGCTAGTCCTAGAGTGGGATCCACATGCATATCTCAAAGAACCACGGTTACTGCAAGGTATTCTTTTCTTAAAAGAAAGATCAGTTGTGTGCACAGTGAAGGTTTTTCCACCAAATCTGTAATTATAGCAAAAAGAGAGCTATCTGGTTAATCTGATAGGTTGTTTTTTTTAGTACATTTTGCATATGGCTTAATCCTTTTGGCAGAGTTAAATCAAACAAAAGTTTCACTGAATCCATTATTAAAGTCTATTCATATTCATGGCATTTCCTTGATCATATTTCTAATTTGATATGAAAAAGCAGTTGAATTAGGGATTAGTACTTCACTAATTCTTACTGTTCCATATATTCATAATTTTTAAGGCCAGAAGGGATCATTATGATCACCTAGTCTGACCTCCTGCATAACAATTTCTGCATCAAGAAGCAAGTACATAAAATATTTCAACATATGGAAATCTTCAAAATAAATCATGAGTCAAGAGTGGTATCCCAAGAGCGAGGATCTGCATAGGCAGTAACTGAATTATCATAATGGGTTACAATCAAGGTGTAGGATATAAGTTTTATTTGCCTCACTCTTGAAGAGGCCAGTATAGCATTTGTACCTATGTGTGTTTCTATTTGGCATGAAGCACCCAGGTGATGGACAAAGTTCCAAATTGAAGTGTTCACACAATTATTTATGCACAAGTCTTAAAGTGCTGTAGGATTTATTCCTTTAATGTAAATAACTTGAAACTGAGTTTCATTATTCTTTATTTCTGATACAAATAATTTTCAATAGAAGTGAGAGGACATCAAATTTGTGTGGAACATAGATAACTTTGCGACTCAAATGAGGCATATTTTGGAAGTAAATTAGGATGTGTTTTTCCAAACCTACAGAAATGTTTATAGCATTGTGGCAGTGATACTGAATATGAATATGGAGATGCTTTCATTTTATGACTTTTATACTTGTAACTAGTACTGGTTAAACTACTTGTTATAAATAATGCTCATTAAGGGTTTAGCTCCTTTTCTGCCTGTGAATAGCTTGTGAACCAATCCTAATTTCTGTTAATGTTTCAATTATTTGTGTTCAGTAAATGATTTTTATCCTTTTCATGATTGTTAAATAGATTAATTCACATATTCGTTAACGTGACCAATCACACGCAATCATCATCTCCCTGAAAGTTGTTAAACAGGAGAAGGATGAATACTTAACTTCTGCTGTGAATTGCAGTTATGAATCATGCTAATCTTTCAGAAAATCTTAAGATTCTTTAACACTTTCATAAATATCCAACTATTGTCCAAATACCTATGCATAACTAATATGACCTCACAAATCTGAGTGAACAGAACTTGGTGTTTTTACTTGCTTATTATTGCAAAACAGTTAGTATTTGACCAGTTCTATTTTGTAAATTCTTGAACAAAATTTCTCATGTTCACTTTCAGTCTAAAGGAAGATTGATGGATTTCATTTGTTTACTTTAGCAACATCTTCTGAGCTATTCTTTGTTTTTTCCAAAGCTTGCTGTCTTTTGTACACAAATTCAAAAGGGCTTTTTTAAATAGCTAAAACTTGGCATGGATGTTTAGTGTTTACTTATTTCCCTTTTAGGTTAGGACCTGTGTTGCGCATATTAGGAAGTCTATGTGGTCTTGTTAAGAGGGCACAAGACTGTTAGCTCTCTTCCAGATATGCCATTTATCTGCTGAGAGACCACAGGCCAGTCACTTCACCTGTTTGTGCCTCTACTTCTCCCACCCTTTGTCTGGCTTGTCTAGGTAGATTGTAATGCAGAGACATGGACAGACGTGCACAGTGCCTTGCAGAGTAGGGCTCCAATCTCAGTTGAAAACTCTAGATGCTACTGTAATACAGATAATAACGAAGTGAAATAACTATTATGCTATAGGGTATAATAACTTAGATGTTACAGTGCAAGCACTGTATGCCTCTGACTCAATGCAGCAAATCTAAAACTGTGTGTTAGGAATGTGACATAGTATTGTGGGTCCACTTTGATATCTTCAGAGTAGTGTAATTACTAGTAATTCAATAAGTAACTATCCCTGGTAAATTTGGAGTGAGGGCAAATCTGAAGTTATGATTTAACTGACTTCTGATTTTAAAATATTTTTCCTTCCCATACAAGGCTTTGGCAGCTCAACTACATCTGGGTTTAACTTCAGTAATCCTGGCATCACAGCATCGGCTGGCTTGACATTTGGGGTGTCTAATCCTGCATCTACAGGTTTTGGGACAGGAGGGCAACTTCTTCAGCTGAAGAAACCACCAGCTGGAAACAAGAGAGGGAAAAGATAGACACACTGTTGGGGAAAGGGGAAGTGAATCAGCTTTGTTCATCCTAAAAGTCTATTTTTCTAAATGAATGCAGTAATTAAATTGCATCCCAGGAGATTTATAAAATTTTGCTATGTTTCCCTATTCTGGAATATGAAATGTAATCATATTGAACAACTATTTTCCTGTGAATAGAAACCCATTTATGTATTTTTATTTTGGTTCTAGTTTTAGAAATGTTCTATACTGCATTATTAAAGAATCTTGTAAAACCATCTATTTAACCTAATGGTAGTAGCAGAATATTTTTTGTTAATAAGCTTTATACCTAATGGTAGTAGCAGAATATTTTTTGTTAATAAGCTTTATACCATATGAATATATGCATATTTGGGTTTTTTGTACAGATAAAATATATTCTAGTACAAATACTAGAGTTCATATCTTCTGTTCCTGGATATGGCCTTTAAATCTACTTCAGGGTGTTTCTTTGTGAATATAGATGTAAATATATATATATATATATATATCTATATATACACACAGTACAGTGCACACATTTGTGTGTATGTATTTGTATATATAATAAAAACACGTGAACTTTGCCCCATAGACAGAACTCTCCATCTTTCTTTGCTTTGTGTGTTCCCTTTTCCATGTTGTTTTAGGCTTCCACATCTTGATGCTCATAGGAATATCAAATAGTAGTCCCAGGCTGTAATATTTTTGTAGCTTGTTTTTTAAAGACAAGCTGAAATAATGTTCACTATTGTATAATTCTGGCAAATAGTGTTTAATTGCCTGTTTGTCCTCAACACTTTCCTTTCTTCAGCTAGCAATCACTCCAAAGAAGAATCTGGAGAGACTTTCAAACAAAGGTGTTGTCACAGCTGGTGTTGCCAAACAGATCTCTCCTGGGCTGGGCTTCATTTCTGAGGCTGCTAGGCTTCAGGAGATTGCTTGGGGGCAGTAGGGTGACCAGATGACAGAGGTCAAATATCAGGACGCAGGGGGGGAGGAACCGAGCCAAAAAAAAAAAAAAAACCTAGTGGGCGGCAGAGCAAAACAAAAAAACGAAAAACAATGCCGGAGCACAGGAAAAACTGAGAACCCACAGGCAGCTCCACACCCTGCCCCCCGCCAGCTTGCCCCCCACCAGCTTGCCTCCGCTCCATCTCCACCTTCCCCCTCGGGGAGGGAGGGAGTGAGCACGCAGAGGCCCTCCCCCCCCCATCAGAGGGACCTGCCAGGGGGCCAGGTGAGTCCCAGGCAGTGCTAGCCTTACCTGGAGCGGCTCCCAGGGAGCATCCAGCAGGCAGGTCCTGTCCCTCTGGCTCCTAAGGTCGCGCGGGGCGGGGACAGGGGCGGGGAGCTCGCTGCTGGCGCCTACAAGCCCCCCCGCCCCTGCAGCACACAGTGGGGAGACCTCCTCGCCGTCTCTGTGCGTGCCTGGGGAGTGGGGCTGCAGCACTCTGCAGGCTCCTGCCGGCGGGCAGGCAGGCGCTGGGAGTTCAGCTGAGCTGCCTCAGGGCCCAGGAAGAAGAGGTGAGCGGCGTCGGCAGTGCCGGCTTGAGTCTTCCACCAGACGGTCCCCCGATATCGGGACAAAGTGCGTCCCAACCAATGTAAGGTCGGGACGCGGGACAAGTCCCCTAAAATCAGGACGTCTGGTCACCCTAGGGAGCAGAGAGTTGTGAAGCCGATGGTCTCTTCTCTCTGTGGGTGGTGGATGCAGACTGTGCCACTCTAATGAAAATTGTAGCTAACCATTCCAAACAGAGTTGATTCACACAGGGCTACTGGCATTGACTCTAAAAAGAGTTGCTTACCTGCCCTTAACACCCGTCGCTGCTAAGAAATAAAGTAAAACAGTATACTTTGAGGGTAAGCTATTGTAACAATAGAAATAGTACCAGTCTTACAAGTGCAGCAAACTTCATGTCAAGCAAACTTGGCACATGGGCTGCATCTCCAGCTCAGAGTGCATTAAAACAGAAACAGCAGAAAAATCTCTTACAGAGTATATATGGAATTTTGGAGTTAAGTGTAGCTTTTAATATAGAGGTTGTTTTGTACATAATGTGCATCTAAGTGAATATTCACAGTCACTTTCACCAAGGCACCTTTTTTCTAAAACCGGTATTACGCATAATTTTCTAGTATGAAGTCAGTTGCTTTCAATTGTAAAAGTGTTGTCAAGTACTGTTTTGTATGTTCTGGAAGTAATGTCTGCATACAGCAATTACTGGCCTTTGACAAACATGGGGTTTTCTGTTGTTTGTGTTCAGAAATAAGCATATTAGTTTTGAACACAACTTTTCACTTTTGTACACTTGTATGTTACTGCATCTAAGAGATGAGCATTTTCTTTGGGAGGCAATTAATGATGTGTGCGTTTTTGTTTTTTAAGGCAGAATTAAAAGCTTAAAAGTCCATTTCAACTTAAACCTTTTTCAAAACTTGCATTGGGCTGCAATCAAAATCCTGATATTTGTATTTCTTTGTTACTGCTTTTTTTTTTAAAAAGTTAAATTTAAAATGTTGAACCACTGGACTTTCTTGTAATGTATTAATTTGTGAAACTAATTTTTTAAACTGTGTGCTGTCTTGTCCACATGTGCAACCTACCATTGTGTAAAACAATAAAAGAAATGAATGCTGTGATCCTAGTCATAATTATTTGTCTATTTGCAGAATCTGGTCCTGTCACCTTAGTTCTCTTGTATGTCATATTTTTAAAAAAACTGCTGCAAAATCATGTTGATTTCTTTTGGATAATGTAGACTTGCTCTTATTTAAAAATTGAGTTTTGATCTCTGAATTAAAATCTTAGGACTTTTGTCCATAATCCTTTATCTTCTCCCATATTATGTGAACCCAGATGATACCATACTGCAGCACAATGTGTGCTCTTGCCTTCTCATGAATGGGGGCTTTGCACTGTAAATTTAATTTCAAAATGAAGTGTTAATTTGCATTGGGTGCTATAGTCCATTGTCAGCAATAGTTTTGAAAGCTTTAGAATTTTGGACTGCACTATGCAAATAAGCTGCAGCACTGGCTAATTCGACAAATGCCATTAAGACATCACGCAATAAGCAGCTGTGCCTAAGTGTCTCTTTTAAAATGAAATAGTTTGAACATTTGGTCTAATCAATTTTTCTTTTAAAATAAGAAACCTACCAGAGGAAAGGAAAGTATACAACGTTAACAACTGATTGAGCTCTACATATATAGGGCCTGATTTGCATGTATCTTAAGGCCCCTTTACACCCATTTGCACTACCAGAGACCACCATTTTGTCCATGTAACTCTCACTACAGAATAGCTAACTGCCAGAGAGTAATAGAGCTACCACTAGACTGGCCATTTCCTTGGTGTCCTTGCAGTCCTTCCATATTCCTCAGTTTCTATCTCTTCCCTGTCCAGCTGGGGTCCCGCACCATGTGTGCCAAACTCTCCTGTTGTTGTTCACTTGTGCTCCTGCCAAGCTGGCTTTTTCAGCCCCCACCAGTTTTTGTGCTCCCTTGGAAATTGGGGTAGAGGAGGTGGGAGGGAGGTAGCTCTGCACATCTTCCTTCTCACAAGGCCCTCTAGAACCTAAGGCCAGCCCTTTACATATACATGTAAGTCAAATATTTGTTAAAATACTAAAGTTGTATTTTGAAACTAAATTACTTCCATATTACGTTTTTAAAATGTGGTTAAGGTTACGATTATTTTAGCTTTGCTTTTTTATGCTTTTGTCATCAGGGACAACTCTTGTACTGTTCATTTATCCCCAACCTTTCATCATACTGTATCAATATAAATAATCCAGCATCAGTAATGCCAGCTCTCCTATGATTAGTTCTAATATCTCTATAGTGAATGGCCAAATAGGAGCTTTGGGAGAGAAGCAGCTTCTCCTAGGAATTAACCTAGGAATTAAAGGCATTTACCTCCCCAGTGTATTTCTGCCTGTATTTGTAGAGTGGGAATCAGCATGACTTAGACCATGCATTGTATGCAGAGCCCCAACATAGCATAAGAGTCAGTCTAGTCTCCCTCTTCCAAAGCTCCTCTTCAAATTTAAAAGAACAAAGATTTCACCGTATGGAACCAGATTATTTGTCCATCCTGTCTAGTACCTGCTTCCAGCACAAAAGAATGGTGCTGCTGTTAATAAAATTATTCACCTTTTTTTCAAAAATTCAGCTTGGGATCACTAATGAGCTTGGGGCTGAATAAATGCTGTTTAGATGTTTAAATTTTCCTTATAGCACACAGGAGGTTCTTTGTCATCCAAAATCAAACTAATATGCAAGGTAAGTTTCAGTACTACATTAAGCACAAAATAAGGATTTTAGAAATTTTATCTTTAATGTAGGCTACAGAATGTATTATTTGTTGTTGTGAAAAAAAGTTAATCACATAGTTGGGGAACACAAAGTAAGTAATAGATATCCTTGTTCTGGGACCATTTTTTCTGTGAAGATCTTTCGTCTTGGCATCTCCCTTCAAGGTTTGCAGCAATTTTGCAATACAATACTTCTTTCGCCAGGTGGCAGGAGACTACTATTTTTCAGTTTGCCAAAGATGTCATTATAAAGCCCTGTATGGCATTATTGCTGCCACATAGTACACTAGCTTTTGTTTCCAGATCGTTTACACAAATAGTTTCTTTGATACAATGGAATTTTGAAAATTTCTACCAGTCACGGAGGGTCGGATCAAGCTGTCCCATGTGAATCCAGTACTTGGGTGCCTTTTAGTGAGAGCCCTCCCACCTACCTCTAGGAGTTCAACCCTTTTAGCCAATCACAATTACCATAAAAGGGGGCACAGAGAGAAACCGTTTGGATTTACAATTTAGATACCGAAGATAATCTATCCGAGAGCCTCTAGTGATTAACAAGCACAATTCCCACTGACTTTCAGTTGAACTTATGCTCCTATGTCACTTAGGTTTTTTTGAAAATTCTGCCTCTATCTGCCATTTGGAGGTAGTTTTAATCATTTTCCAAAGATCAAAACAAGGTGGGTATGTTTTTTCTGGGCTGGCTGTTATGATTTGTAGATTCCTGTTGGGCTCAAAGAATGCAGTATTTATGCAGAATTTCTAGGAAGGTTTTTGGTTGAGAAACTTACAGGCAAAGTCTGCAATGTGCTCTGATGTTGTGTCTACCTTTAACAGCTGATACTTTGTTCTCTGACCAGCCTCAAGAACTTTTTTCTGCGATGGTACTAAAATCTCACAATCTGAATTGTTTTCCTCTTTTTCTTTTCACCTCAGGCATCCATGTACAGCATTTACTGGGCCAGCACAAGTACAGTAACATCTTAGAAAGTAGTGAAATTGCATCCAAACTCCGGTTCTGATCAGGGACTAGTCTCTACCTGCTGTTCAAGAAACTCCCTGTTTCTCACATCTGTGTGTTTTTAATATGGCATTGTATTGTGACAGCAAGACGTGCCTCTGAATTGCTTATCTTTTATCATTGTTATGAAAGCAAGCGAGGGTGACTAGATTTTGATAACACATGGTATTAACCCGGAGTAAGCAGAGACGGAAACAAGGACTCAGCACTTTTTCAAGAATCCAGTAGCTATTAAAATAAACCTATTAACACACTGAAAAATTACATAGCCAGGAGATTATAAGTAATCTGGTAAATTCAAAATATTGTAAAACCACAGTTGGAATAATCCATAGTTGGATAGGACTCTTAAAAGAAAAAAGTATTGGCCAAAGGTAACAAACCTGAGTGCCCAAAGCTAATTCCATATTTAGATGCCTAAGTAAAAGCTGCCTGACTTTCAAAGATGCTGAGTGCTTCTAGCTATCTTTGACCTCAGTAGGATTTGTTGCGTGAAAATCTGTCCACCTTTATTTCAGTACCTAAATATGGATTTAGGAGTCAAATTTAGGCATTCAAGTTTGAAAGTTTTGGCTACAACTTTCAACTTCCAAATAAGGATACATTCTCTCTAGGGATCTTTGTTAAAGCCAATTTTTTTTTTTTTTTTTTCAAGCTTTGGTATTTATACTGTCCATTTCTGTCACTGTTGCAAATGTGGACCCTGGCCCTGCAGTTGGATCTGTATGGGCAGACCCTGGTGCCTGCATGGAACCTCAGTGAATGAATGTCAGTAGGTTCTGTGAGGGAAGAAGGGTCTATCCACACTGATCCAATTGCAGGGTCAGGGCCATAGGAGTTTCACTTAATGTTCTGTTTAAATTATCAAAGTAGTCGTCAATGGCTGTGTTTCATTTAGAACCGCAAGATTATCAGTTACCCTCATTGGAAGTGAAGCATCATACTGGAAAACACTTCTGAATAGAAATATAAGCCCCTACTAACTGTATAGGCTGTGGAAGCAGAGAAAGAACTGACAGGAAGGGGATGCAATGCATGACGGTTCGTTAGCAAGAGTCAGGCTAGCTGTACCCAAACAAAAAGTGAGAACTCTGTTATTCTCCGACAAGGCCAACATTTACAAATGAGCACTTAAAATTAGGCATGTGAGAGAGATTTTCCAAAGCGCCTAAGGAGTTTAGGAGCATTTGTCCTATTGATTTTCAGTGGTGCTTATGCTCCTAAATTCCTTGGGTGTTTTTGAAAGTCTCCTAATTCCTTACTAAGTAAGTGGCACTGGACACCTTTGAAAATCAGGCTACTTAGTGCCTAAATCCAGACTTAAAAGATAAATATTAGCTTAACTTTAGCTCTCCCTCCTCTCCCCACCCTGGTATTAAAATTCTGGCATGTACATCTGATAGCTTGTATATATTCAAAAGTCATTTTTAATTTTTATATATAACCTATGGAATATTCTCATTCCTAATCGCACCTTAACTGGAGATAGGTAGACCTTCCCCTGCTTTCAATGTTTTTTGATCAAGTACAGCAGAATTAAACAGGGAGAGAGACCAGGAGTGAAAATTTTGCAAGGTGATCACCTTGGAGAAGCAGAATTACAGGTTAGTAACTGTCCTTAATGGACACATTTATTCCTCAGTGTGATATTGGCTAATTTAATAATTGTAACTGGCAGGGAGCCTTTAAATTAGTTAAAGGAGAGGTAAATTTATGTGTTGTTAATTGCAAACATTTTAAGGCACAGTTCATATTAATTTTAAATTGCAGGCAGTTTTATATTAGTTTATTACCTCTTCTATATCTATGCTGTGGATAAATAGATTACTTTATTTTCCAGTGCTCTCAATTTGGCACTTTCCAGAAGTACTATGGTCACTTAAAACAAACCTTTTTTTTCTTCTCCCTGTTCCCAATCACATCTGCAATCCATGGTATAAAGATTGCCATTGAAAATTAATTAATTAATGCATTAAATGGTTAGAATTAGCGCTAACATGCCAGGTATTAACTTACCTGCAATAATAATAAAAAAAATAGACATTTCTAGGGGAACTAAAATTTTTTCTCCACAAAAATTGTTTTAAATGTATTAATACCTGCACTTTCTCAGTGGTGGTTTTTTTTTTTTTTTTTTAACCAGTTAATATTACTTCCCCACCTCACCTTTATCTCCATTTCACAGATGGGTCAATTTAGAGAGATTAAGGGCCAAAGGTGTGAGCCTGGCTTATTGAAGTCAATGGCAAAACTCCCATTGACTTCAATGGGTCCAGGATTTTGCCCTAAATTTGCAGAAGGACCTTTAACTTTGGATACCTCGCTTACTGGTTTTCTGACTTTAGACATCTTGTGCCTGATTTTCAGAAGTAATGAGCACCTGTTGCTTCCATTAACTTGGCAGTGGAGGGTTCTCAGCACATATGAAAATCAAACCATAGATGTGTGAAGTTGAGCTCTTCAGAACTGATGCATCCAAAATTAATTATCAGAGGGGTAGCTGTGTTAGTCTGAATCTGTAAAAAGCAACAGGGGGTCCTGTGGCACCTTTAAGACTAACAGAAGTACTGGGAGCATACGCTTTTGTGGGTAAGAACCTCACTTCTTCAGATGCATGCCACAGGACCCTCTGTTCCAAAATTAATTGCTGCTTTTGCAAATGTTGGCCTACAGTACTTGTTTATAGCAACATAGTAAGTCAGGAATAAAACCCAGGTGTTCTAATACAGAGTCCCCTTTTCTAACCACGAGATCAGAATCTTCCCAATTTAAATTCAAATTATTCTTAATTTATTCATAATGTTCAGAGCATGTTAAGCATATTGGACCAGCTTCTCAGCCACAACTGAGGTGTGCTCAGGAGAGGGAGTGTACTCCCCTATTCCTGGGCAGGATCTGCGCTTGGCTAGCTCTCCAACATAAATTAGGGCACTCTCAAAGCTGCTCTAAATTTTATGCCAGCTGCCGGAGGCTAAAGGGGCAATATTGTAGCTGAGGTGTTCAGCAAAAGATAGGCTTTTTCCAGCCATGCCTCCTATGCCAGCAACAGGAAGGTCATAGGGACTATGTTGCTCTTGTGTGCTGCAGGCTTCCCATTACACTGGGATGATTCTCTGTGGCCTGCTGCGCCAGCTTTCAGGCATCCACCAGCAGTGTGGCGCAAAGCGGCTGCACGCCGCATCAGAAGATGGACTGTAGGACGAAAGTCTGTATTCTAAGAAAGTAACTCCTTTGTTCTCTCTCAAAGCTTCTGCTTAGTAAAGCACAGTTCCCAGATGCGTTGCTTTCTCTTCACAATCAACACTAACACCTGAAGGTAGTTCTAAGTTAGCACTCACAGGGAACAGAACAAAATGCCAGGGATAAGAGAGAGCACCAGAAATGCCCAGTTTTATTGCGATGTAAATGAGTTTTAGCAGTATGTATTATTCAAATCCGTTTCAACTAAGAAAAGTCTAATTGACTGGTTGCATATTTACCTTTAGCAGTGGCTTCTGACTGAAACCATGGGCTGTCTGGAAGAAATAATCAAAACATAAGTATTTTAGAGAAACACTGACAACTATTATCATTATTTCTGCTGCTGCTAGTTCCTGTTGCTCCCATAGGAGCTGACTTTCCCTTTTTCATGTGGGTACTCGATCCCCTGTCTGCCCTGAGCCCTACCCAATTCCACCCCTTCAATGAGGCCCTGCCCCTGCCCTGCCTCTTCCCATCTTCTCTGCCCCCATTCTAACCCCTTCCACAAAGTCCCTGCCACAACTCCGCCCCCTCCCAGCCAATATTCCAATTCCTTCCCCAAATCCCTGTCCCAGCCCTGCCTCTTCCCCTGTGCGTGCCACGTTCCCGCTCCTCCCACTCCCTCCCAGAGTGTGCTAACGTTGCCAAACAGCTGTTTGGTGACAGCCAGGTGGGAAATGCTGGGAGGTAGGTGGAGGAGCAGGGATGCAGTGCGCTCAGAGGAGGAGGTGGTGGGGCGGGGGAGTGAGGGGAACTTGACTCCTGGTGGGTGCAGAGCACCCACTAAATTTTTCCCCATGGGTGCTCCAGCCCCAAAGCACCCACAGAGTCAGTGCCTATGGTTGTGTCTATTGTTGTGGCAGCCAGAGATTAAACCACCAGGAGAGAATTCAACAAAACAGGCTGTGCTCAGCACCCTTGGCAATCCAGTGAAGAGCAGACCTTGGCTACAATGGGAATGAGACCCGATTTCTGCCATGAGCACACAGCCTCCAATGCTAAAATTCCCATTGATTAGAGTGGGGGTAGAGTGAACGTGACAGGAGTGCTTTTGAAAATCCTATTCTTAGGGTAGACAGGGAAAGCCACAATTTGCACCAGTACCAGTTAGCCTGGTTTCAAGCAGGGATACTTTCTATCAGTGCAAATCACAGCTTTCCTTAGCTATATGTATGGTTTGCAACTAGTGGCTAAAATCATAGAGAAGGCCATAGGCTCTGATCATTAGCATCCTGCAGACAATCTTATTTGCCATAATGGGCTGCAGGATGAGGGCTAGTATTTGAGGGTATATCTACAGCACAAATGAAGGTCAGGTTGCCGGGCAGGTAGACATACCCCCTTGCCCCCAGCTTTAATCTAACTGCTGCCGGTAGCAATGTGAATGAGGACATACTAGTGTGAGCTGGCCACCCCATACAATCTGCAAGGGACTCGGGGTATGTTCTTGGGTTGCTAGCCTGTGCCAGGGTCTGTGCTGCCACATCTTTACTGCTATTGTTACCTGTCCTCGTTCAATTAGATGGGTATGCCTGCCTACCTATGTTGCAATCACACCTTTGACTGCAATATAAATGTATTCTCAGCTGGGGCTCAGCACGAGTGCCTTTTCTTAAAAAACAACTTTGTGCTTTTCCTTATTTGTATTAATGTCTGTTTGGAAGCTTTAAAATGTTTTCCCTACTCGTTTTGTACTTTTCAGTTTAAGAAATATCACTCTCTTCCCCACCCACCTTATTGCTAGTGCAACAGCAACCAACATAGTCATAGCTTCTTTCTTTGGGTACGTCCAGACTACCCGCCGTATTGGTGGGTAGCGATCGATTTATCGGGGATCAATATATCGCGTCTCATTAAGACGCGATATATTGATCCCCGAACGCGCTCAGCGTCGACTCCGGAACTCCACCGGAGCGAGTGGCGGTAGCGGAGTCGACGGGGGAGCCGTGGCCGTCCATCCCGCGCCGTGTGGACCCCAGGTAAATCGATCTAAGATACTTTGACTTCAGCTACGCTAATTGATTCGCCCCCCCCAGTGTAGACCAGCCCTTTGTGTACCTGCTTTACTCCAGTGTTTGTTAGCTAGATACTGCTTCAGAGCCAGCAGGGGGAGAGCAAGAGCAAAAAAAGTCTAGATAAATTCAGGGGATCATAGATAGCAATGGAATTCCAGCTCCAATTCAAATAGTGGTGTTAAAAAGCTCCATTATGGAATGGTGGATTTCTTCGTTTAAAGTCAACATTGAGAATGCAAGGAATATTCCTCTCCACATTATACCATTTTTAAGGTAAATCAAATTTGGAACTATACCATCAATGTTATGTAAAATAGCAGTGCTGAGAATGCAAGATTTTTTTTTGGTCTGTTTCAGCTAGTATTTTCCTCTATTAATGTTAGGTAGATGACCATACGTGTGCTATTTTTGTTTGCTTTCAAATAGGGCTATCAATTAATCACAGTTAACTCACACGATTAACTCAAAAAAACTAATTGTGATTACAAAAATTAATCGTGATTAATTGCAGTTTTAATTGTACTGTTAAATTTCAATTGGTATTCTATTTTTATTAAATATTTTTTGATGTTTTCTACATTTTCAAATATATTGATTTCAATTACAATGCAGAATACAAAGTGTACACTGCTCACTTTATTTTGTTTTTATTACAAATATTTTCACTGTAAAAATTATAAACAAAAGAAACAGTATTTTTCAATTCACCTCAGACAAGTACCGTAATGCAATCTCTTTATCGTGAAAGTGCAACTTACAAATGTAGATTTTTTTTGTTATGTAACTGCACTCAAAAACAAAACAATGTGAAACTTTAGAGCCTACAAGTCCACTCAGTCCTACTTCTTGTTCAGCCAATCACTAAGACAAATAAGTTTGTTTACATTTATGGGAGATAATGCTGCTGGTTTCTTATTTACAACGTCACTTGAAAGAGAGAACAGGCATTCTCACAGCACATTTGTAGCTGGCATTGCAAGGTATTTATGTGCCAGATATGCTAAACATTCGTATGCCCCTTCATGCTTCGGCCACCATTCCAGAGGACATGCTTCCATGCTGATGACACTCATTTAAAAATGTGTTCATTAAATTTGTGACTGAACTCCTTGGGGGGAGAATTGCATGTCTCCTGCTCTGTTTTACCTGCATTCTGCCATATATTTCATGTTATAGCAGTCTTGGATGATTACCTAGCACGTTTGTTTTAAGAACACTTTCACTGCAGATTTGACAAAACGCAAAGAAGATACAATGTGAGATTTCTAAGGATAGCTAGAGCACTTGACCCAAGATTTAAGAAGCTGAAGTGCCTTCCAAAATCTGAGCGGAACAGGGTGTGGAGCATGCTTTCAGAAGTCTTAAACGAGCAACACTCCGATGTGGAAACTACAGAACCCAAACCACCAAAAAAGAAAATCAGCCTTCTGCTGGTGCCATCTGACTCAGATGATGAAAGTGAATATGCGTCAGTCTGCACTGCTTTGGATTGTTATCAAGCAGAACCCATCATCAGCATGGACATGTGTCCTTTGGGATGGTGGTTGAAGCATGAAGGGACATATGAATCTTTAGCGCATCGGGCACGTAAATATCTTGCGACACTGGGTACAACAGTGCCATGTGAACGCATTCTCACTCTCAGGTGACATTGTAAACAAAAAGCGGGCAGCATTACCTCCTGCAAATGTAGACAAACTTGTTTGTCTGAGCGACTGGCTGAACATGAAATAGGACTGAGTGGACTTGTAGGCTCTAAAGTTTTCCATTGTTTTATTTTTGAATGCAGTTATTTTTTGTACGTAATTCTACATTTGTAAGTTCAACTTTCATGATAAAGAGATTGTACTACAGTTCTTGTATTAGGCGAATTGAAAAATACTATTTTTTATAGCACAAATATTTGTACTCAAAAACAAATATCAAGTGAGCACTGTATACACTGTGTTCTGTGTTGTTATTGAATCAATATATTTGAAAATGTAGAAAACATCCAAAACTATTTAAATAAATGGTATTCTGTTGCTTAACGGTGTGATTAATCACACAATTAATTGTGATTATTTTTTTTAATCGCTTGAAAGCCCTACTTTCAAACTAAAATAATGGAAATGATTTATCAGATAAATAAAAGCTGTGTGACTCAGTGGTACCCGGCCCTACACTGCTGAGGAGCTATTTTGCCTTCTAAGAGAGCTAATTGCAGCAGGAAGTTCTGATGTTGCATAGTGATATTTGCTCAAGATCTTATACTGTAGAGCCTCAACATCATTGTCTCATGTTGTAATGCTTCAATGTAAGCAAGGGCAAGACACTGGACTGCAATCATTTTTGTGGCCCCCCCACTCACTACATTCGATACAAAGGTATTGGTTGTGATCTCACGTCAGTATAAATTTGAATGAATATCTCTGCTTGAAACTAGAGAGGAAGGCTTGTCTAGTGGTTAGAGCATTAGCCTAGGCTTTGGGAGACCCAGATTCAGTTCCTTGCTCTGCCACAGACTTCCTCTGTGATTGAGCAAGTCACTTAGGGCTAGATCTACAGAGAGATTTAGGTGCCTAAGTCCAAAATTTAGATAGTCAAAAACCCCTGCTAACTTGCCATGTAACCCTCTAGGCATCTCAGTTTTGGCCAGTAAAGCCCCTATAATTTCCACCAGTGCACATAGAACCATAGAAATGTAGGGATAGAAGACACCTGCTGAGATCCTCTAGTCTATCCCTCCACCCATCGGCTGAGACAGGTGATTATCCCTGAGAGGTGTCTATCTAATCTGTTCTTAAAAACCTCCAGTGATGGGGATTCCACAATCTTCTCAAGTAACAAACACCTGTCAGGAATGGTCTAGATAATACTTAGTCCTGCCATGAGTGCAGGGGACTGGACTAGATGACCTCTCGAGGTCCCTTCCAGTCCTATGATTCTATGTTCCAGTGTTTAAATATGCTTATATTTAGAAAGTTTTTCCCAATATCTAATCTAAATCTCCCTTGCTGCAAACTAAGCTGATTACTACTTGTCCTGCCCTTGGTAGACATGAAAACAATTGATCATTGTCCCCTTTATAATAACAACATATTTGAAGATTGTTGTATCCCCTGCCAGTCTTCTCTTGACTAAACATGCCCAATTCTTTCAACTTTTCCTCATAGATCATGTATTCTAAACCTTTTATTTTTGTAGCTTTCCTCTGGACTCTCCAGTTTGTTTACATCTTTCTTGAAGTGCAGTGCCCCAACCTGGATGCAGACTCCAGCTGCGGTATCTCCTATGCTAAGTAAGGACTGGAACCTGGGTTTCCCAGGTTCCCAAGTGCAGTAGGCTACAGAGTCATTCTCACTCTTTCTCTGGTCCAATGAATATTTAAGTATTTCATGCAAAGTGGAACAGCTTCCCGGGTTTAAATTGCTGCTCTGAATTAGGCAGAGTGGGGATCTGAACTTGCCTCTTGCACATCCTGGGCAAATGCTCTAATAACCAGTGGGCTATTGGCTATAAGGGAGTGGCAGATGGTAGCACCTCATCCCCCTCTGAGTTTGGGGGGAAGAATTTCAAAAGAAGACTAACTTGGCTTAGGCACCGAACTCCAGAAGAGGAATTCCAAGCAGAGATGGCTGCAACCCTCTGACTCAGACATCTAATTCATCTTGAGGGTCAGGATTCTAGGCAGGAGTGCCAGAACAGAGGAGCCAAGGGGCTATGGCTTCCCACTTTTTACCAGCCATAAAGGTGAATGATGGGAGGGTGGGGGTCTTGGGAAGGGCAGCATGGGAACAAGGCCTTGGGGGGAAGAAGCGGCACTAGGATGGGGGCTCAGGGAGAAGGGGCAGTGCAAGGGCGGGGCCTCAAGGGGAATGGGAGGTGCAAGGGCAGGGTCTTGGGGGGGGCAGGGAGGCACAGAGAGGTGGGGCCATGGGTCGGGTGTCTGTGTTCCCCCCCCCCCACACACACACACTTTTAGGACACTTCCACTGCTCCTGGCTCTAGGCCACCCTTTTCTTCAGCATTTCCTCCTGGCTAGTTTAGGCAGCTCCTTCCTCAGCATTCTGGCCTCTGTGAATCCTATTCTTAGGCATCTAACTCTCCCCACATGTAGTCTAGGGAGGTAGGCACCTAACTCACGGCTGAAGATTCCACTAGGCAGCAAGGCACCTAACTTTAGTGCTGAGCCTAAGTCACCTGTGTGGATCTAGCCTCAGCTCCCCATTTGTAAAGTGGAGATAATTCCCTGCCTCACAGGGGTGTTGTGAGGATAAACGCATTAAATATTGTGAGGTGGTAATGGGGGCCATAGAAATACCTTAGGTAGATAGAAAGTGTAAAAATTAAACTTTACTTTTGTTAATGTGCTTTTTTATTGGCTGAGAAACAGCAACTTAATTGTCAGAGTCAAACGAAACATCTTTTGTATAATCATAGAATATCAGGATTGGAAGGGACCTCAGGAGGTCATCTAGTCCAACCCCCTGCTCAAAGCAGGACCAATTCCCAACTAAATCATCCCAGTCAGGGCTTTGTCAAGCCTGACCTTAAAAACTCTGAGGAAGGAGATTCCACCACCTCTCTAGATAACCCATTCCAGTCCTTCACCACCCTCCTACTGAAAAAGTTTTCCCAACATCCAACCTAAACTTCCCTCACTGCAACTTGAGACCATTACTCCTTGTTCTGTCATCTGCTAGCACTGAGAACAGTCTAGATCCATCCTCTTTGGAACCCCCTTTCAGGTAGTTGAAAGCAGCTATCAAATCCCCCCCTTATTTTCCTCTTCTACAGACTAAACAATCCCAGTTCCCTCAGCGGCTCCTCATAAGTCATGTGCTCCAGCCCCCTAATCATTTTTGTTGCCCTCCACTGACATCCTTCTTGTAGTGTGGGGTCCAAAACTAGACACAGTACTCCAGATGAGGCCTCACCAATGTTAAATAGAGGGGAATGATCACATAATGGTAGAGAACCTAATTGTGCAGTCCCTTTGGCCTGTAGGAATGGGCCCCTTCTGAGCAATTCTTCCTCTTCTCCACTGGAGCCTAAAAGATGGTCAGATCTCTCCCTATTTTACTGTTGTTTGGAATCATTTGATATAGCAGAAATAGTCATTGGATCAGGAAGATACAACTCTGCCACTTTGAAAACAAACATTTTAACTTTGTTTGCCTGCTCTTATGCTGTAGCAGGAGTCTTCTGTGTCCTCAGTTACGAAGAGCATTTTAAATAAATGCATGGAGACTCGCTAGTGAAGCCCATAACTATCAGCTTTATTGATTACCTCTGCACTGTCTGAGTAGTCACATCCCACTAGCAAACTCCTAGAGCCCTGTCCTAGCATGCAGTGGTCTCAGTGTAGAAATTGGAAAGGAGTCTCCGGGGGAGGAGGGAGTCCCTTCCTTAGTTGTTCCAAAGTCATTTTCCTGAATCTAGAGGCAGATGTCCCCAAGAGTTTATAGAGACCATTATCATTCTCTTTAACTTACATTTCTTAAGCCCCTTGTTTGACACAATGGTGCATTACCAGAGCCAAACTTTTGATATTGGAGATGGCTGCATTTACTGTGATAAGCAGGGAGTGCTGTACTGACTACGGGTGTCACTCTTCTATTGCCCATGTACACACAATGAGCTGTGATATTAGAAGCTGAGCATTAGTATGTTACTCTGGTCTGTGCCATTGTAGCCCCTGAAAATAGGCAAGCACCATTATGCTATCTCTGTGCTCACAATAACTTTGTCTCTCCATATTATTTTACAGCCTGTTGACTTTTTGTGGGATTTGTTTTGGATCATTTAGTTTTAAATCTTTTCCAGCCAATTTGAATCAATCAAAATGCCCCCCAATGCAAGAAAACATTCAGTTGTGAAGCAAAAAAGTATATATTTAAAATATACCTTAAGCAGAGAGATCCCATGCTCTGCTTATTAGAATAATGCTGCTCTAACCCCAATATGAACCCCCTAACAGAAGTTAGAAGGCTTATCTACACACACAAGTTGTCCCACTTTAAATATACTGGTAGAGTTAAAGCAGTACCACCCACTAGTGAGAATGCAGCTATGTCACTATAAAGGTACTTAATATCTATATAGTTAGGAAGGAGAATAAGCTATTCCAGTGTAAAACACCTTCATCCTGGCATAACTGAGTCCACACTAAGGATTATACTGGTACAACTATTTAAATAAAATGACACCCTTAACTGAAAGAGTTATCCATATGAAAACTCTATACCAGTCCTTAGTAACCTTACTGTTCCTACAAACTTCACATAGGGGGCAGCAACTCCTTGTGATGTCAGTGCTATAGTACAGTCCTATTTTGAAAAGTGACTTTGCAAAATGAATATTTGTTGCCTCAATGATTTTCACATCCAATCCACCCAGTTCATAAGTAAAAATAAAAATACTTTTTAAACTGACATCTCTGCAAACTCAACCTGCAATCTGAAAGCCAAGCTGGGTTCTTTCTGCCTCATGCATCACCAACGACAAATATTCAGCAAGAGGAATCTAGTTAATAATTGTGTTGATAATATCCAAACTGGAATAGAACCTAGCTGTTGTGTTAAACCCTGTCCTGAGTTTGTTTTAAATTGTCCACATAAAAATATGGCAATTAATAATACCTCTCTCCTGCAGCTAGTAGTGGGTGAAAGGTTTGGGGATGGTTGTTTTAACCTATGTACATGTTCTAAAGCCTAATATTGAAAGAAAGCAGAGGGCAGAGAATTATGCTGAGTTTGAACTAAAGATTTTCAAGGCTTCTGGTGAGGTTACAAATTTGTTTTAAGAACAGAATATACTCTGTAGAGGAGAGGAAGAGGCATATATGGACTGTAGGAAATTCATCTTGAATAGGTCAAATTTGATGGGTATGAAGTTGCCACCTATTTTGACATTTCTTTTCTATGGAGCACTTGGCAACTTACTGAGAGTGAGCTTTAAGTGTGGGAGAGAGAGCAGAGCATCATTAGCAGCAAAATGACATTGATCAGCATCAACTATGTACTGGGCTGTTGGGCTTTCCTTTTCCTGATCCCAAAAGACATTTTGGCCAAACCAGATGAGATTGAAGAACCAGATGACACTACCATCTGCATGGCTGTGTCCTGAGCAACTTCGAAGATGTAACCCAAAGGTTTTTGTTGTTCCCTTGTTATCTATTTCCAGCTTCATTTTATTCATCCTATCTTTCTAATTTTTGCTTTCTAATAAAAGTCTGGCTTATCCCACCAGAAAAATTGTATTTTTGTGATACTTCCCTCTCCCCCTTGTCTGTGTATGTATCAAGAGCACAAATACCATGGACTTTTAAAGGGAGTTTGTGCTCCTAAGTCACTTAGATACATTTGAAAATTCCACCTTTAAACAAGAGAACCTGATAGATATCATCTAAAATCAACTCCCTTTTTCTCAAGAAGGACATTTAATACTATTAGAAAGCACCCAAGCCAAGATATTCTTCTTGGAAGGATTCTCATTGACTTCAGTGGGCACTGGATCAGACCCAAAAGGAAGATTTACTTCATCTTGTGTGTCTTTAATGTTTTTACTAGTACAGTGTGTTTGGTACTCTTCATCTTCAAAATGCTTTTCTAGCCATTAACTAGTTTAATCCTCCCCACACTCCTGTCAGGTAAAAGGGTAGTTAGTATTTTCATGTTTACAGACAGAAGCTAATATAGACTTGGACTTGCAAGGTGGTGAGCACCCAATGAGATCAAACTGGAAGTGATTTGCCAAAGGACAGAACCAGTATATCAGCCAAGATTAGAACTCAGAAGCTCCTAGTACTTAATCATGTGTTTGGGTCACTAGATCGCCGCTGCAGGTGATTTGAAGCTGGAAGATATGTACTATTTTGATATGACTAAAGGTTTTCACCATGAATGTACAGGGACTTAATTACCTGATAACAAGTAGAATCTTGTGCAACAAAATTACATTACTGCTGTTTAAAGAGATGCAGCGTACTGACAATCAACATGACAAACTAGTTGGAGAATGAGCTGGAGAAATATTTTACTCACTAAAAATGTGAGAGTGAAGGCATTGCTATTCTTATTAAGAAGAGACTATAAATTCAAGTGGGATTAAAGACAATGGACATGCAGAGAGAAGTTAAATGAATTCAGGGGCATGACAGATGCTATTTTCTCACTCCCCGCTGTCAGGATGACATTGCCACCAGTTACTGATATGAACCCTCAGTTTAAGTCCCTCTCTAGACAGTTCACCTTCCCTTGCCGTGCCTCAAGGCTAGTTATCTTGCATTAGCTCCACTATAGTTTTTCACACACAGTTGGCTTGGGTAATGCTCACCCTGACTGATGTGGACTGCTTGTATAAAGAGAAAGCAGTGTCTCTCACTAGAGATTGCAAATGCTAAAGAATTTATTAAGAGCAACAGGGATGTACTGATCAGTCTAGAACTAACAACCCTCATAATTGAAATCCACACAAATTTCTTCTCTTTCAACTGTACAATTTTAATGCAGCTTAGTTACTATCGCTGGCCATAGAATCTGTCCTATAGGCACTGCAATTCTACCAAATAAACAGCAGCCCTTTGCAAATGTTTACTATGATTCATAATACCCTCATGAGGGAGGTTAGGGTTAGGGATAATTTCTTCACCCACCACTGCAGTGCAGCAACTTCTGGAGGGGAACATTGCTATTTTGCAGAAGACAACAATACTATTAAACTGTAAGGCAGCAAGTAAGGAAGAACACCGTAGACAACTGAAACATGGTAATGTGGGTAGATGGGATGTAATTACCTGAGTTGGAATTTGACTAGAACACTAGGACTAACACCCATCTGGGCGCATGTGTGAGAACTGCTGAAAGTGAGTGGAGAACTGAAGGATAAAGGGGTTGAAAATGGAGTGTATGAAGCTAGTATAGTATTTCCTTGGTAGTTAAAGAAAGATGATAACTAACAACTTCAAAAGTACTAAGAAAAGCAGAGAATTGAAAAATCTCAGAGATTTATAGAATTTTGCAATCAACTTTATTGCAGTCAGGTAGAACTCTGAAAGAATGGAAATTATCTCAGTTGCTTTCTTTCCTTCTAGTAAAGGACACATTTTTTTACTTTAACATCATCTCATAATCAAAATGCACACTGGTAATATCCATGCCAATTTTCTAAAAAATGAAAGAATTAACTTAATGGAACATTGTGTTTCCTGATATATTACCCACTATGTGATCCCAGTGGCTGATCTCCTGACTGCGGCTGGCTCTTGTTTAAACCTATAATGGATTTGTCAGTCACTCACACAGAGCCACTAACAACTTTCTTTGATTTCACAGCTGAAAGATAAAATAAATATGTGATTATATTATTTGCATCCATTTCATTTTGTTAAAAATGTTATTTGAGCTCTCTCCACTAAAACGCCAGTCACAGAAGCTGATGTACAGGAATGGACGTTTTACCACATGCTGAGCATCCAGCAGCACTGGGGCCTAACTACAATAGTCTTCATCACAATTCCTTTTTTTCAGGGATTACTTATTACTGTTTCAGAGTAGCAGCCGTGTTAGTCTGTATCCGCAAAAAGAACAGGAGTACTTGTGGCACCTTAGAGACTAACAAATTTATTAGAGCATAAGCTTTCATGGACTACTGGGCTGTAGTCCACGAAAGCTTATGCTCTAATACATTTATTACTGTTTGTCATGTATTCATTTAAAAACCAAAAGGACAAATAACATACAGAAGACTTTGACAAGTGTACTTGGGGTGGAGGGTAGGGGAGCTGTGGTAATATAAAGAAAAAGGAAAAAAACATCATAATATAGTCATACCCAGATAAAGATATAGATTCTTTGCCATAAAAAATTCCTTCCACTAGAAACTTGTTTTACAGTCTCACCAGAGGAACAAGTGTCTTTACAACTGAGTGTTAAATTATGAAGTGTAGAAACAACTGAATATGAGGGAAATTACCAATGTCAGGTGCTGTTTTGTATGATGGAGAAAAATCAGTCTTTTAATTAAATTAAATATAAATGTTGTAACTCTTTATGAACTGATAGAGCCTCTCAACTGCAAATTACACATGCTTTAAAGCTTGTCTAGGTATACTGCATCTCAAGTTGTCATCTGCTCAGTTTGTGTACAGGATAGGTGGTTTTGGATGGAAGACTTGAAGGAAAAAAGACTAAAACAAACAGATGCTTAGAAAATAGTATAAGTGGCTTGATACATGGCACGTCTCCTGAATCAGCACTGGAACAATGTCCCTGCATAGCATTATAGGGTATTGTACTGGTGTGCATCTTTCAAAGAAAACATAAAACTGGCACCCTGACTACTTTTGTTCATTAGAAATTCCATGTCACTTTTTGCAAGACTAGTAGTGTCAATCCCAGTATTCTAGCCAAATTCCAATGTAAAGTTCATTCTGCCTACTTAAATTCCACTGCAGTTTCAACCTGTTAATGGTTGTATTTTATGCAGTGTTGTATACTTGTCAACAGTTACCCTGTTGCACCACAGAGGTGGCTTCTTTTAAGATGTAAAGTTTGCAAAGTTTCAGAGTAGCAGCCGTGTTAGTCTGTATCCGCAAAAAGAAGAACAGGAGTACTTGTGGCACCTTAGAGACTAACAAATTTATTAGAGCATAAGCTTTCGTGGACTACAGCCCACTTCTTCGGATGCATATACATGATATATGCATCCGAAGAAGTGGGCTGTAGTCCACGAAAGCTTATGCTCTAATAAATTTGTTAGTCTCTAAAGTTTGCAAAGTATTTTCAAAAGGGATCATTCTCCTCACACACTTAGCAGTGGCCTGGTGAAGATATTACTGGTAATTGTGGAAATAACATGCAGGTTGAAATGTTAGGGCATTAGTGCTCATTCAGATTATACCGAATTTGTAATAAAAATAACAATTAAGGAAATAAAACTAAAAAAGGTTAAAAATACTTTAAAAATGCTGGTTTTCTTTGACTCCTGCCTATGGCAGGTAAGTATGAGAGGACAGGGCACTTGAGAATCGCTCTGCAGTAGGTAAACACAAAGGTTGGGTAAGTAACTCACTCTTTGAGTTTCGTACTGTCAGTTTCCCTCTTGTCAGACTTTGAAATTCACTGTAACTTTTTTTGGTGGCTTAACATAAATGCCATTTGCTTTAGTAGGCGATTCTCTTTTAACTGAACGAGCTAGTGTCTTCTTAAGCCAGAAGCTGCTAACTTCTTTTTCAGCTAGGTTGGGAGGCAGCTATGTATCCTCTCATGGACTTTGCTGCCTCATTTTTTAACCTTATTTTCGCTTGCTATTGGGTGGCCTGACACTTGAGCTGCTCTTTGATTTAGTAGACTCTGCCTTGCAAATTCAGCTCGGTTCCCCCAGCCGCTCGCTTTCCCCCATCAGACTGAGCATGTCTGGCTAGTGGAGTTGAACTACGACAATCAAACGCTGCTCCCCTGCCCCACTCCTGTCCCCTTGCGGGAGACTAAGGCGAGGGGGCTGGCTGGGATAAGACGCATGCGCGCCTAGAGGGTGTTGGGTGCCTATAATAACACTGAGAAAGCAAGTGCGAGACGCCCGAGCCCTAGTGGCTGCTTGTCTCGCCGGCAGAGAGCGACACAGCCCGGGCGCCAGCGGCTGCCGCCCGTGCTTCTGCCGCGCAGCCTGAGGAGCGAGGCCGAGTAGCCAGCGGCACAGCAAGGATCCGGGCGGAGGGCGCCGCAGGAGACACACGCCGGGAGGCAGCTCCGCGCCCCCTACCAGCCCCTCTCCCCCAGCCTGCAGCCAGGAGGGCGCCGCGCTGCCCCGGGGGGTGTCGCCCCGCAGCGGAGGGATGTAACTTGGCGGTGCCAGGCTGGCGGCTTCGGCGGGCGCGCCGAGGTGAAGGAGGGGTCGGGACAGGGGCTTTCCCCGCTGAGCAGCGCAGAGGGACTGAGCCCCGGCACCTCCAGCCCGGCGGTGCCCACTTCGGATGCGGCTTCGAATCATGAAAGGAAAGTTTGAGCGGGATGTCCGGGCCGACGGAGCGGAGTAACAGCAGCTGCCGGTGCCGAGTGGCTGCCCCTGCGGAGCTCGGCTCGGCTGCCAGGGGAGCCCGGGGCAGCCTCCCGCGCCCCCGCGGGCTCGGCCCTGCGACCCGGACGGGAGGTCGAGCTCTGCCGGCGCTGGGACAGTCCCGCCTCTGATGCTCCTGGAGTTTCCTGCCGCATCGCTGCCCCCGCCGGCGTGTGGATCTGCCGGCCGGGCACGGCGCCCCGGGCTGGGGGTGGCTGCCCCGGGCGAGCCGCGGCCAGCTCCCATTGCTCCCCCGCCGAGCTGGTAGCGATGGGGAGGGAAGTCCTGGCTCTGTGAAGCGCTTCGCCAGACCCGCTGCCCCGGCTGCGCGCTGGGTGGCTGGAGAGGGGCAGGCGCCAGCCGCGGAGACAGCCTCCTAGGGCTGCCCGTGGGTTTCCTTTGAGCTGACCAACGCCGGAGCACGGAGCGCCGGGCACTTCGGGAAGAGCCTCCGACTCCCCCTTCCTGGCGGGGCTGGCAGAAGAGCCCCGTGGTCTCCCCACTTCTGGCTCCCCTGCGATCAGATGCTTCACCCCCCTCCACGAAGAGCCGTGTTAGTAGGAGACCCCGCCACCTCCACAGCGGGGTGCTGTGTCCGCAACCCCCCCCCCGGCATAGCGGGATGCTGTCCCTGTCCTTAACCCCCCCGATATAGCGAGGTGCTGTGTCCGCAACCCGCCCCCCCCCGACATAGCGGGGTGCTGTGTCCGCAACCCGCCCCCCCCCGACATAGCGGGGTGCTGTCCCTGTCCTTAACCCCCCCCTGACATAGCGGGGTGCTGTGTCCGCAACCCGCCCCCCCCCGGCATAGCGGGGTGCTGTCCCTGTCCTTAACCCCCCCGACATAGCGGGGTGCGGTGTCCGCAACCCGCCCCCCCCCGACATAGCGGGGTGCTGTGTCCGCAACCCGCCGCCCCCCCCGGCATAGCGGGGTGCTGTGTCCCTGTCCTTAACCCCCCCCCGACATAGCGAGGTGCTGTGTCCGCAACCCGCCCCCCCCTGCATAGCGGGGTGCTGTGTCCCTGTCCTTAACCCCCCCGACATAGCGGGGTGCTGTGTCCGCAACCCGCCGCCCCCCCCGGCATAGCGGGGTGCTGTGTCCCTGTCCTTAACCCCCCCCCCCCGACATAGCGAGGTGCTGTGTCCACAACCAGCTCCCCCACACCCACACACCCGGGACAGCTGGGTGCTGTCTCCCCCCCCCCTTGCACAGGTGAGCAGAGGAGCCCCGTGCGTGCTGAGGACCCCCCCCCCCCCTTTTTCTGCCGGGCGCGCTGCTGCCCCGGACGCCGCCGGTGAGCGGTGCCATGTGGAGCGGGCGCTGCTGGCTGCTGCTGGCGGCGCTGGGCTGGCTGCTGCCGGCGGGGGCCGGGGCCAGCGGCGAGTACTGCCACGGCTGGCTGGACGCGCAGGGCGCCTGGCGGGACGGGTTCCAGTGCCCCGAGCGCTTTGACGGCGGGGACGCCACCATCTGCTGCGGCAGCTGCGCCCTGCGCTACTGCTGCTCCAGCGCCGAGGCCAGGCTGGACCAGGGCGTGTGCGACAACGACCGGCAGCAGGGGGCAGACGAGCAAGGCCGGCCGGACAAAGACGGCCAGGATGGCGCAGCAGGTACGCGGCTTCCTCCCACCGCCCTCCTTACCCCGTCCTGGCCCAGCGCAGCCCCCTCCACGAGCCCTGGCGGCTCTGCAGCGTGTCCAGCCCGCGCGGGGCAGCCAGGCGAGCAGGCAGTTCAGCCCCTCGTGGGAGGATGCTTATGGGACAGCCAAGCTTAGTCACTCCGAGCCCCCGGGCCAAAGGAGGCTGTAATCCAGAGTGCCCCCAGCCAGTCTGGCTGCCAGGTGTCATGGTGAGCCCAGGCTCTACCTTCACAGATACCCGAACATAGGTCTGAGATCAGCCGCTGCGAAAGGGCTAAGAAATGCCGATCTAGGGCACCTAGTGCCTGCCTCGGCCATGCAGGGTTAATGGCGTCAGCCTATTGGCTAGTGACCTGGGTACAAGCCCTGAGTGCAGAGACTTCTTGGGAGCAGGGGCTGACTGGCAAACATTCCTACATCTCTGACACATCTTTTAACGAGGGGAGCTGCAACCCCTCATTTTCAGCCCTGCCTATGACAGCTGAGCCTTTAACTGCTACCTGGGATGTTGTTAATAGACCTGTAGGGAGTTTTGCCATTGACTTCAGAGGAACCAAGATTTGGCTGGTCATGGTGAATCCACATGTAGTTATGGGTAATTCCCCTTAGTTTTACAGTACATATTTTTTATTACTAATACTTCTGGCAGTCGGATCAGTTGAAAAATGAGACAAAATAAGAGAATATGTTTCTGCCTTAAATGTAAATCAAACACTTTTTTTTTTTTATAACAACAACAGAAGGACATACACACACATATCCTCAGTTTGTTATCTGGGTAATGATAAAAGTAGGACAGAAATGCAAATGTCAAATCTTTGGATTCCAAATAAGAAACTTGTCAATTAGTCCATCATTTGCAACTATTAAAATCAGAAACATGGAAAAAGCTAAGTTACTGTCAAGGAGTTTGGATACTTTACGAATGACAAAACCTTTGATTGTTTTTTAAGTTCTGCATTTATTTAAATGACAACACCACTTGTCTCCAGAATGTCTTGGACAAGTTGTGTCAGATCAATATAGCAGCAGTATATTTAATCATTCCTTCAGCTTTGTTTGCACTTCCAATTAAAAAGAAAGGGAAAAAAAACTTTGAAAGGGAACAACTGTTTCAGGAAAAGTAACTTCTATTACACAGGATTTCAAAATGACTTCTAACCAATCACAATAGTCTAATTGTATAAATTCTTCAAGCCTAGATACCACCTTTTAAGACTGTATTTATGACTAAATGTCAAGGATAAACTAGAGTCTTTTTACTGCTGTTTGGGAAAAGTCTCAGTGGCTCTCTAGTACATTTGCTGGCCATACACTAATACTGAACACACTAGAACTAGCCTGAAGTGGTGTTATAATTAGGACAGACTTGGAAAACTTGTGTGTTGCAGACTGTAGCAAGTGCAGGCACCTGCTAAAGAGCTACAGGATTTGGCCAGTGCAGAAATAAACAATTATACTAGAAACTGTTTGTTAAAAGGTGTTAAAATTACAAAAAATGATAGGTTAAACAGTCTTTAGTTTAATAATTATGCCTATGTAAGTGACTCTAATGTTAGCCATTCCAGTTTCAATGAAGATAAGACTCTGTTAAAAACAAGTCATTTTTTCTAAAAATCACATATTAGATTTATTTGCTGCGCACCACGATCTGATAGCTGTCACTAGTCTTTGTGATTGTCTTGTCCTCTTGACCTTGTGTCCTGAACATCTCATTAGTAATCGTTCCAGTTGATGTGGTCAGGTAATGCCATCTCAAGGGTTAGTAATACTTAAGTCTTGGGGCTGACAGTCTTAAATGAAAAGGATGAGTCCCAGCCATGTTGGCTGTAAGAGAGATGTGATCCCCCTTTTTGTAGCATTTTGAGCATCTCATAGTCTTTAAGACAACCTGTGAGGAAGGGGAGTAGCTAAGTGGAACACAGAGAGACTGATGAATTTCCTAGTTTATTTCCAAAGATCGCACAAGGAGGCAGTGGTAGAACAAGGACTTAAACCAGGTCTTGGAAGTCCCAGCCTACCACCCTAACCGCTGGGCCATCCTTTCTCTGTGGGCAGAGCTCCAATTTAAGCACTTTGAAAATCCCAACCATTAGTTTTTGCAGCATCTATATTTTCTTTAGTCCTTTTATTAAAAGTAGCAAGTGGAATGTTTAGTTTCCAGAATCATTTCTCCCTGGAGGACTTGAGTATATTAATGCTGAGTGACTGAAAGAAATAAGCATTTCTCTTTGTATAACTTTGTTTTTTAGGTTTGGCCTTCGTAGCAACTCCTAATAACAGTGGCTTTGTTTCTCTTTGTAGTGCCCATTTATGTGCCATTCCTTATAGTTGGATCTGTTTTTGTTGCCTTTATCATCTTGGGGTCTCTAGTAGCAGCTTGTTGCTGCAGATGCCTGCGACCCAAGCAAGAGCCACAGCAAAGCCGAGCACCTGGAGGTAATCGGCTGATGGAGACTATTCCCATGATTCCAAGTGCCAGTACCTCCCGTGGTTCCTCTTCTCGTCAATCAAGTACTGCTGCCAGCTCCAGTTCCAGTGCCAATTCAGGTGCCAGAGCCCCCCCTACTAGGTCACAGACCAACTGCTGTTTGCCAGAAGGGACCATGAATAATGTCTATGTCAACATGCCTACTAATTTCTCAGTACTGAACTGCCAGCAGGCTACCCAGATTGTGCCACATCAAGGGCAGTACCTGCACCCACAGTATGTAGGTTATGCTGTTCAACATGACTCTATGCCTATGACCCCGGTGCCACCTTTCCTGGATGGTCTGCAAAGTGGATACAGGCAGATTCAGTCTCCCTATCCCCATGCCAATAGTGAACAGAAGATGTACCCAGCAGTGACTGTGTAACTAAAAAAAAAAATCACATATTTTAGCACCTAAGCGGAGGAGAAATACTTTTGGAATGAAGCTTGTAGAACCTCATTTGTAAATAATTTTGAAAGACTCATGCATGTCAGACAGTGTTTATAACCCATTTCTTTACATTGGATTCAGTTGCCCAAAACTGTGTAACGATATCTTTGAATTACCATTTCCAGATATGCTTCCATTCCAGTCCATGATTAACAGTGGCAATGGATTATGCTGAAGATGCATATGCATTTCAGATAACTGTGTGTGAGAGATAAATTCCTGAGCCATTAAGTGCCCTTCAGGTATGGCACGGTCAAAGCATTTGGCTACTTCATAAAAAGAGTTTTGTTACACTGTACAAGATCACAGTATTTAAGAAACCTCTCTTCTCCTCCTCTCTCCCAACTCCTTTACAACATTTCATATTGCTTTACAGACAATCACATTGTCACTGGAAGACTAAACCGTGCAATTATTGTAAGTTAGAAACCTGCTACCAAGTCCTATGATTTCTTACTCACCTTAGGTTCAAGGTGGAATGAGGTGTTATTCTTAGTTTTTCACAAGATTATTTTCTTTGTCCCTTATATTTATGTAGGAATTAGAAGTGTGTAAAACATTCAGCTCTAACTTCCAGTGCACTTGGAATCATTCTCGATTTGAGTTTGATTCATGTTCAGGAACCAATAGGGGTTTGCACAGTCTTTGTTTATCTCAGTGAACTGTAATAAAAAACAGATATGAAGTTCTTGCTTTGATCAAAATCTTTGATACTGCCGTTGTCCTGTGCATTTCAAGTTTGAACTGTGCTTGCAGAGAAAGGTCATGTAGTATCTTCAAATAGGGCTACTAATCCCACTTCCTGTGAAACATAAACCTGTGTGAATGTGCACAAACATGTCAAACCAAGATCTTACCCATGGGTTTGTAATGCAATTCAACCATGGGAAAATGGGATTCATTCTAACCCAAACCTTTCTGAACTCCAGGGGCTGCTGACCCGTTCTGATGCTAAAATATTGCCAATCCAAATTGAATTTGGAATGATTTGCACAGCTAGACTAGGAGTCAGTTTCTGGAAGAACTATTTTTTTGTTATTTGCATTGAAAATGAACAAAAGAACAACCAAAACACTCAAGTCCTAATAGCTTTTCATTTTGTATAATTGCTTTATAAATGAAATATTTCTGCACAATGTAGAAATCTTTAAGCCTTCAAGCAGATGGCATGTTGCAGAGGGTGACTTTGCACTAAAACCTTTGATTCCATTTGTGATAAAATAGCTAATCTCCTGAATTTAAAGAAGCAACCAATATACAGTAAAAGCTGTGTTATCCGGCCCTGTACCAACCGGAAAGCTCTATAAACCAGCATTTCTAATCTTCATAGAAAGTCCAGTTTATAGTCTGGTTGGCATGGCGCTGGCAGGTTCCCTACCTGGCTCCGTATGGCTCCCCGAAAGTGGCAACCTGTCCCTGCTGCTCTTAGGGGGAGGCGTGGCTAGACAACTTTGCGTGCTGCCTCCGCCCGCAGAGCCCCCCCTGCTCCCTCCAGCTCCCATTGGCTGCGGTTCCTGGCCAATGGGAGCTGCAGTGCCAGTGCTTGGGACAGGGCAGGGGCAGCGTACAGAGCCACCTAGCTGCGCCTCCACCTAGGAGCAGCAGGGACAGGTTGCTGCTGGTGGGGAGCTGCCCGAGGTGAGCGCCCCCTGGATCTGGCACCCTGCACCCTCCTGTGTCCCAACCTCCTGCCCCGAGCCCCTTCCCACACCCAAACTCCCTCCCAGGGCCCACTCCCCCTCCCGTGCTCCAACCTTCAGCCCTGCACCCAAACTCTCCCTCTTAGTTAACCAGAATTTTTCACTTACCGGCACCCCCCACACCACCAACATGCTGGATGAAAAAGCTTTTACTGTACAAGGAATAATCTGTTTGTGTTAATTGTAACATGCATTTCATACTTCTTTAAAACAAAACCCACAATGTCTTTAAGGCTGCTTTCATCGTTTTTAAATTAATCTGCATTTCAATCAATTTGTTCTTTATGTTTGGAATGACAGTATAGTATTGAGGGCATACTGAAAACATTAAATTGCTTTAACCAGACTAGAACTAATAAAATATTTTCTTATTGTCTGATACTGATTCCTTATGTTGCAATGAATCTGATACTAACAATTTTGTTACATGGACTGTATGTCAGATCTAATGGTTTATTTGTAAACATGCAACACAAAAAAGCAAAAGGAAGAGATGTTCTTTACCACTGAAATAAGAAAAGGAGTAGGTATTTTACATCAGGTCTGCTACTGTTGGCTGATACCATAACAATAGTACAGCATATATAACTTTTAAGAAAGAGGCATCCTTTGAGCCACTTTATTTCTTTTGACTAGAAAAGACTGGGGCTGATCTTGAGAAGTGCTGGGTACCTCCTACAAAGCATTGAAGCCCAAATTTTTAAAGGTATTTAGACATTGCTCTGCTCAGCATTTTAAGTCTTAAGACTATTAGGCACCTAGTGGGATTTTCAAAAGCACCTAAGCACCCAACTCCTATGGGAAGTAGGCATCTAAATAACTTTGAGGAACTAGGCCTTTCAGTGCTGTACAGAGCAACGCCTAAATACTTTTAGATCTAGGCCTAAATGCCCTCAACTTTTGTTGGCTTCAGGAGGAATTAAAGGTGCTCAGCATCTCACAGGATCATGTCCATTGTTTCTTTTCTGGAAGACAGTTTCCCAGAGCCTGATGTTAGCTTTTTCAACTGTGAATAAGTTAGCTCTCTATTTCTCTCTCTCCCAGAATGCACTGCATTCATTGCACATGCCCTGTTAAGGACACCTGCTCTGATTTATGAAATTCAGGTGAATCACTTTGTAAATTGTTTACTTGTTTAAAACTTTTAAGTTAAATTTAAGTATGTAGAAATTAATTTACAACTGTTGGGAAAAAAACAAACCCTGAGCTGTAATAAAAGGAAGTTTGTGAGATGTGGTGTTTTATATCTTGTGTATAATAATGTAAAATCAATGTTAACATTTGGTAAAGTTTTTAAATCTGTTACAGGGCACTTGACATAAAGTGTTTCTTACAAGTGAAGAAAAAACCCTTTGTTTAATAAATATTTTATGCTGTGATTTTTTTGTTGCTGTCAAACTAATAACATATTCTTCAGTTGTTGACTTAGTTTTCTTGACTAAGCACAACTCTCTAGCTCTCTAATGAATAGCGAAATGCATATTTTAGCAAACAATAAGGTTTGATCCTTTAAATTTGATTTAAAAGAATAAAAAATATTGGAAAATGCCATTCTTCCTCATGCTCACACCTTAAAGAAACTCAAAGTGTAACTGAATTAGTGTGGCAGAATCTGGTCCATAATACATGCATTCTGTTACAGAGCAGCTTTAAGTCTGAGAGAAACACCAACTGCAGGTAGTGTGCAGAAACTAAATCAAAGGAAGGACAGTTTTTGTGCCTTGAATTAATTTGAAAATAGTGCTCCCTTTCAAGGGATTCACCAAGGGACTTCATGTGAGTAGTCCCCTCTGGTTTCAGTTAGTCTGCTCAGGTACTTAAATTTAAGCACTTGCTTAAGTACCTTGTTGATTAGGGTCTGAGCTGTCTCATGGAAGGGTACTGTATTCTAGTTCCCAACTGCATCCAAGTCATCTAAAATCTTTCATGTTATAATCTACATCTGGCAATATCACACACTGGATCAATCCTGCCTCTATTGAATTCACTGAGCACTTTGCCATTAACTACATCTGTAGCAGAAACAGAGTCAGTACTTTCCTCTCTACAGGGGAAAAAAGTGTGATATATTCAGTTTAAGTTTTGACTATTTCTTAACCTCTAGTTTGCATGCCCAATTAGTGATGAAGAAACAATAGCTGTTGCTGGTGATATTAATCTCTATAATGGTAGACAATTGCTTCGAGATTAGTTAAATCTACAGATTTTCATTAAAATGACACTTAAAGTAATCATGTGAAAATGATGCAGATGTGTCCACAATTGCTTTCTGTTCCATAAATAACTTACTAGCTCCTCAGAGTTAAAGGGTGGAATTACAGAGCTACCTGTTTCTTGATGGTCTAAAAGTTACCAAAAGGTGGGATGAAAAAGCTTTAATTTTGGGTTATTACCGTGGGTTTTTTTTAAAGAGGAAATGTTTGTATTATGATCATATTTATCAGCTAAGAATTTATTTTTAATATTTCATGGTAAAATTTTATGCCTTCTCCCTTTCCTTCCTAAACTGAGATGAAGCTTTTCATTCAGGTCAGTAATCCTTTGCCAGTTAAAATATTTTTCCTAAATAAAACCAAAATTCCATTGTGGTAAAGTGGCACATTTCAGTACAGTGGCACTCCAATATCTGAGACTAGACCTAGGATTTTGAATTCCTGGTGCTTGCTATTTCATTCAGTTTCCAGATGTGGGTTAGACTGGCATAGAGATTATTGACATTTGTGATGAGAAGCAGGGCAGATGTTCTGCTGGAAGCAAAGGAGGAAAAAATTGTATTAATAGGAAATTGGACCCTGTCACTGATAAATGCTGTTGACTGAAAAATGGGAAAGAACAGTGTGGGAAAATTTACACAACCATGGTTGAGTGGGTTTAGTATACATATCTGAAATATAAAAGCATTCAGAACTCTTCAGAGATTATAGGCACAGGGTAGAAACATTCTACGTAGGGTGTTATAAAAAGCTAGCAGAGGAGGGAGTGGTGCATGGTTTGTAGAGACCATGTTAGCTTGATGGATGTTCAGAAGTAAGGCTGGCTGAAAATTTTCCATCATGACTTTTTCAATGGAAAATTGGGGTTCTGACTAAACAAAAATGTCAAAAAATATCTGCTTTCTGTGGAAAATTTTAATTCATTAAAAAAACAACATATTTCAGTTTTTGGCCAAAAAAAATTTGGTATTCAAATTACAGCTGAAAAAAATCAAAATGTTTCATGGAAATGTTAGACAAACATTATATTTTGTTTTGTTTTTATCACAATTTTCTCCAGGAAAAAAAAACCCTTATTTTTTACTGACTCTACCCAGAACAACAACATACAGACCGATCAATATTTCAATAATTTTTCTGATGTGTAAATTAGATCTTTTCTTGCAGTTAAGAAGTGAGAGCAGAGCAGATGTAAATTGCTTTCAGAATGAGGAGTGAGAGCACAAATTATTACACTTTTTACTGAAGTGGAAAGATAAGGGAGCCAACTGTTCTTTAGTGCTAAGCTGGGTTTGTTTACTTATTTAGAGAATATAAGATATTTATATAGTCAGAATTTGTGGGGTGTTTTTTAGTACAGCTCAGAAAGAAGAGCCCTATTTTCATTGTAACTTGAAAGAATTTAGAGGATTATAGTAGCTACCAGATATTGATGTGACAAATGTCCAAGAATTTGTGTGTGTGTGTGTGTGTGTGTGTGTGTATAATTCACAAACACACTACTGTATTTAGCTAACACCCCTATCGTTAAATATCTAAAAGGGATAAAATGTCTCAACTTTGTGTGTGGTTTTAGCCATGTTGCTCCCTTTACAGCTAAAAAGCCAAGCACCACATACAATATTCACACTGAAGAGTGTGACAAAACCCAACTGGGACTAACCTTCTGCCTTTCCCTCTTGTAGGCCTGCGAAGGGGTTGACAGACTCCACACTAAATCACAACAAGGTATTGAGCAGTTCTGGGCTAGCTGAGGTCCTGTGTCTCCCAATAGCTGCAGGGCATGGAGGGAAAGTTAGAAAGGGCTCTGGTAGCACAGATGCAGGAGATACAGGCTGCACCAGGAAGTGAGGCTAATACTTGGAGCTGTGGGGTAGGTGATTACAACATTACTAAGGGCCCTTGAGAAGCAGTGATCCATACCCCTGGCGAACAGGGAGTTTCGCAAGGGAGTTCTCCAGGTGAAGGAGGAGCAATACAGCACCCTTTTGGGGTAAGTGACTGTCTGTAGTGTGTGTTTGTTTGTGTTTGAGGGTTACTTGCTGTGAGCTGAGCTTGTGTTTGTCAGTCTGTTTGTTTGTTTTGGTTGTTTGAAGGACCGTGTGCTGTGGCTGGCAGTTGGAAGGTTTGAAAGCTAGAAGTCTCTGGTAAGTGGCTGAGCCTTCATCAGTGGGCGGGGCATTCATACAGGCCAGGGCTTTATAAAGCAGCGCACAAGCGACCAGGGGCTGCTAACAGGGAGTTTCGCAAGGGAGTTTGGAAGGGGAGCAGGAAGGGGGCGAGGGTCCCTTGCCAGTTCCATCTGTTTTCTCTTGATTCCCCTTAATACCTATAAAGCAACTACATTCATAACTTTTCGCTTAAACAACCCTTTCAGCTGACAGGGGGCTGCAGACGGGAGTTTGACAGAGGGAGGCTTACGATGGTTAGGAAGACCCGCAACACCTGTGCCAGCACTGCTACTGTCTCCTCCACCTGTGCCTGTAGCCAGACAGAGTGCCTAAGCATGGATGCCTCTACCCAGATCCTGGTGTGGTTTTGCAAAGACTGTAACTTGCAATTTCCACTTACTGATATCCAGGCTGGGGGGACCATCCAATGTGAGAGGTGCCTGCTGGTGGAATCTCTCAGGCAGCAGGTGGGAGAGCTACAGGAGGAGGTGGCTAGGTTGAGGAGCATCCGTATCCATGAGCAATTCCTCGACAGTGTCCATGTGGAGACAGCTGAGGTAGCTGTCCCAGTACACAGGACTGCTGATACACCACTGGTGGAGGAGGAGATGGCTCAGGGTGGACACTGGCAGCTGGTTACTTCTGGCAGCAGGCAGTGCTCCACCCTTGCTCCGAACCCTCCTGCCGTGGTTATAGGTAACCGTTATGCTCTTCTTGACACAGGAAAGAAGGAATCACTCCCTACAGTAAAGGAGGAGAAGCCTCGTACCCCTAAGACTGGAAAGTCTGCTGCCACCACTGCGAATAGGAAACGTAGGGTAGTAGTGGTCGGAGACTCTCTGCTGAGGGGGACGGAGGCGCCCATCTGTCGCCCTGACATTTCATCTCGGGAGGTATGCTGCCTGCCGGGGGCCCGTATCCGAGACGTTACAGAGGCATTGTCGAGGATTATCCAGCCCTCTGACTACTACCCCATGCTACTCATCCATGTGGGCACAAATGATACTGCGCGGTGTGACACTGAGCGGATCAAGAGTGACTACAGGGCTCTGGGAGTACGGGTGAAGGAGTTTGGAGCGCAGGTGGTATTCTCCTCAATTCTTCCTGTCAAAGGTAGGGGCCCGGGCAGAGACAGATGCATCATGGAGGTGAATGCCTGGCTGCGAAGATGGTGTCGCCAGGAGGGCTTTGGCTTCCTAGACCACGGGATGCTATTCGAGGAAGGACTGCTAGGCAGAGATGGCGTTCACCTTTCGAGGAGAGGAAAGACCCTATTCGGACACAGACTGGCTAACCTAGTGAGGAGGGCTTTAAACTAGGTTTGATGGGGACAGGTGAGCAAAGCCCACAGGTAAGTGGGGAACATGGAGACCGGGGAGATGGGTCGGAAACGAGAGGGAGTGTGGGCTATATTGGCAGAGAGAAAGGAGAGTCAGGACAAAACTGGGAGGAAAGATCAAACCAGTATCTTAAATGCCTATATACAAATGCGAGAAGTATGGGGAATAAGCAGGAAGAACTGGAAGTGCTAATAAATAAATACAACTATGACATTGTTGGCATCACTGAAACTTGGTGGGATAATACACATGATTGGAATGTTGGTGTGGATGGGTACAGCTTGCTCAGGAAGGATAGACAGGGGAAAAAGGGAGGAGGTGTTGCCTTATATATTAAAAATGTACACACTTGGACTGAGGTAGAGATGGACATAGGAGACGGAAGTGTTGAGAGTCTCTGGGTTAGGCTTAAAGGGGCAAAAAACAAGGGAGATGTCATGCTAGGAGTCTACTACAGGCCACCTAACCAGGTGGAAGAGGTGGATGAGGCTTTTTTCAAGCAACTAACAAAATCATCCAAAGCCCAAGATTTGGTGGTGATGGGGGACTTCAACTATCCGGATATATGTTGGGAAAATAACACAGCGGGGCACAGACTATCCAACAAATTTTTGGACTGCATTGGAGACAACTTTTTATTTCAGAAGGTTGAAAAAGCTACTAGGGGGGAAGCTGTTCTAGACTTGATTTTAACAAATAGGGAGGAACTCGTTGAGAATGTGAAAGTAGAAGGCAGCCTGGGTGAAAGTGATCATGAAATCATAGAGTTTGCAATTCTAAGGAAGGGTAGAAGGGAGAACAGCAAAATAGAGACAAGGCAGATTTTGGGAAGCTCAGAGAGCTGATAGGTAAGGTCCCATGGGAATCAAGACTGAGGGGAAAAACAACTGAGGAGAGTTGGCAGTTTTTCAAAGGGACACTATTAAGGGCCCAAAAGCAAGCTATTCCGCTGGTTAGGAAAGATAGAAAATGTGGCAAAAGACCACCTTGGCTTAACCACGAGATCTTGCACGATCTAAAAAATAAAAAGGAGTCATATAAAAAATGGAAACTAGGACAGATTACAAAGGATGAATATAGGCAAACAACACAGGAATGCAGGGGCAAGATTAGAAAGGCAAAGGCACAAAATGAGCTCAAACTAGCTACGGGAATAAAAGGAAACAAAGAAGACTTTTTATCAATACATTAGAAGCAAGAGGAAGACCAAAGACAGGGTAGGCCCACTGCTTAGTGAAGAGGGAGAAACAGTAACAGGAAACTTGGAAATGGCGGAGATGCTTAATGACTTCTTTGTTTCGGTCTTCACCGAGAAGTCTGAAGGAATGCCTAACATAGTGAATGCTAATGGGAAGGGGGTAGGTTTAGCGGATAAAATAAAAAAAGAACAAGTTAAAAATCACTTAGAAAAGTTAGATGCCTGCAAGTCACCCGGGCCTGATGAAATGCATCCTAGAATACTCAAGGAGCTAATAGAGGAGGTATCTGAGCCTCTAGCTATTATCTTTGGAAAGTCATGGGAGACGGGAGAGATTCCAGAAGACTGGAAAAGGGCAAATATAGTGCCCATCTATAAAAAGGGAAATAAAAACAACCCAGGTAACTACAGACCAGTTAGTTTAACTTCTGTGCCAGGGAAGATAATGGAGCAAGTAATTAAGGAAATCATCTGCAAACACTTGGAAGGTGGTAAGGTGATAGGGAACAGCCAGCATGGAATTGTGAAGAACAAATCATGTCAAACCAATCTGATAGCTTTCTTTGATAGGATAACGAGCCTTGTGGATAAGGGTGAAGCGGTGGATGTGGTATACCTAGACTTTAGTAAGGCATTTGATACGGTCTCGCATGATATTCTTATCGATAAACTAGGCAAATACAAATTAGATGGGGCTACTATAAGGTGGGTGCATAACTGGCTGGATAACCGTACTCAGAGAGTTGTTATTAATGGTTCCCAATCCTGCTGGAAAGGCGTAACGAGTGGGGTTCCGCAGGGGTCTGTTTTGGGACCGGCTCTGTTCAATATCTTCATCAACGACTTAGATATTGGCATAGAAAGTACGCTTATTAAGTTTGCGGATGATACCAAACTGGGAGGGATTGCAACTACTTTGGAGGACAGGGTCATAATTCAAAATGATCTGGACAAATTGGAGAAATGGTCTGAGTTAAACAGGATGAAGTTTAACAAAGACAAATGCAAAGTGCTCCACTTAGGAAGGAAAAATCAATTTCACACATACAGAATGGGAAGAGACTGTCTAGGAAGGAGTACGGCAGAAAGGGATCTAGGGGTTATAGTGGACCACAAGCTAAATATGAGTCAACAGTGTGATGCTGTTGCAAAAAAAGCAAACATGATTCTGGGATGCATTAACAGGTGTGTTGTGAGCAAGACACGAGAAGTCATTCTTCCGCTCTACTCTGCTCTGGTTAGGCCTCAGCTGGAGTATTGTGTCCAGTTCTGGGCGCCGCATTTTAAAAAAGATGTGGAGAAATTGGAAAGGGTCCAAAGAAGAGCAACAAGAATGATTAAAGGTCTTGAGAACATGACCTATGAAGGAAGGCTGAAAGAACTGGGTTTGTTTAGTTTGGAAAAGAGAAGACTGAGAGGGGACATGATAGCAGTTTTCAGGTATCTAAAAGGGTGTCATAAGGAGGAGGGAGAGAACTTGTTCACCTTAGCCTCTAAGGATAGAACCAGAAACAATGGGTTTAAACTGCAGCAAGGGAGGTCTAGGTTGGACATTAGGAAAAAGTTCCTAACTGTCAGGGTGGTTAAACACTGGAACAAATTGCCTAGGGAGGTTGTGGAATCTCCGTCTCTGGAGATATTTAAGAGTAGGTTAGATAAATGTCTATCAGGGATGGTCTAGACAGTATTTGGTCCTGCCATGCGGGCAGGGGACTGGACTCGATGACCTCTCGAGGTCCCTTCCAGTCCTATAATCTATGAATCTATGAAAACCCACTCTGGACCTTTTGGAGTTGGGAGCCATGAGAGGCCTTGGAGAATGGGACACTGTCTTCCTGGCAGATTAAACTGATATCTAATACTATGACCTTGCCCTAAATGGAGGAGCAGTAGACTGGTAGGAAGTGAACTGTGGGGATGTAAATTGGGGTGGACCAACAAATGGTCTGGACACTGCAACAACCCTTAAGGGCCTTGTGTCAGGTCCCTCTACCCTGATCCTCCTCCTCCTCCTCCAATGGGAGAAGAAGGGACACACAGGAGGGACTGAGGCCTGCCAATGACTCGTCAGGGCCACCCCCTCCAGAACAGACTGAAGAGAACTGTGGAGCCATTGCCTGACCAGTAGGCCAGCTGGATATTGTATTGACCTGCTACAAAGCCCCAGTCCAATTCCCACTGACGTCAGTGGAAAGACTTATTGGGTTGAATTGGGCCCATAGTAAAGATGAAGTGGGCCCAATGGCTTGACTTAAGGCTGAAACATCAGTCCTTAACTTCAAATGTTGCAGATTGATGTCTAGTTTTTCTTTTTTGTGTTGAGAAAGGATAAAGTATTAGGTTTTAAATACAACAGCTATTCTAGACCAACTGTATAGCATGTAAATACATAAGCAGCCACACAGAATCATAAAAAAAATCAAGAGATGGTAAAGACCATTAGGTCATCTCGTCCCTCCTGCCAGTGCAGGATTGCTCCCTACAGTGTATCCTGAAGCATTTGGTTTGGTCTAGTTTTAAATGCCATTCAGGAAATGTTGTCTGAAAGGCAGCCTGCATCTTCGTTTGCTCAGTTTGATCTCATTACTCAGTTTCACCTTTTCAGACTGCCCTAAATAATTCCTCTTTCTTTTATATTTACACCCTTTAGATTTATGTCTTTGCTTAGTCAGAGTTACCAGAGATACCACTGAAATAATTCTTTTACTCTTTTCTTTGTAAATAAATTGTTACTTGTTTATGTTGCTTTTCTATAAAATTCTCTGTGACATGGCCTCTTTCTGGGGGTGCAGAGATACCAGGTAGTGCAAACCGTATTCTAGATGTGGCCTCACCAGTGATACGCAGGAAGGAACTGTTGCTTGTTCCATGGCATAATGCCTCTTTATATGCATTCTAGACTCATTCTGGCTGTTTGAACTGCTATATACCATTAATATGCTATATACCACTATAAATCCATATAGTAGTACTTCGGCATTGCCTTTTGAAGAATCTTAAAGCATTTTGCAAGCATTAATGAAGTGATCCTATAATACCCAATGATACAGATAAAAACTATTAATACACACAAAGCTTAATTGTGAAGCAGTTAGGGTTTCGGCACATGCACCTGACACAAAGCCACAAACATAAAGAAATTAAGAGTTATGCCACCTAATACAACCCATTCTCTCCTCCAGCCCTTGACCATATCATAACTACTGTACACCAGACACACATCACAACCTTAACTCTGTCCCCCTTTTGCCTTTATGCACATACTGCTTCACTAGATTGTTTGCCAACCCTAGCAGTTGTGACTATTTGGTGTAGTGATTGTGTTGAGAGTGGGTACTTTGGTAAAGGGTGTGTGCAGGACAGTTAAACGGGGTACCAGGGAGCTGAGTTACAGCTGTGGTGTACGGCAGTTGTGGTAAGGTCAGGTGTGGGCCTGTGGTGGAGTGTATGTACTGTTAGGTGACTCAACTTTTAATTTCTTTGCTTTTGGGACCTGTGTCAGGTATGCGTGTGTACACCAACACTATCTGCTTCACAACAAAGGGTTAGTGTGTATGTGTGTGTTAATTTCCTAAAAGTTTTAAAGGTTTAATTATTGGTAGCATTTTCACTGAGAGTGGGAGGATGGGGCTAGGTATCATTTTATCCATCAACAGCTACACATAAATCCTTCCTGTTGGAATAAAATCTGACAGACAAATATAGCTCTTCACACATCAGTTGGACTGGCATGTGCCCAGTACCTCTGCCACCAGTCAACCAATCAGGCTTGCAAGCAAACAGCCTCGATTAATCAGATGTAGAGCATATAAACTTTCAGTTATAATGTGAATAACAGCTAAAAATTATCCTAAAATCCAATATAAAAGAGAACCTCCCCATTGGCCCAAATCTGGTTACCCCTCTATGAAGTTTTGCATAGATACAGAACACTTTTTAAGAGAGATCAGACAACAGTGAAAAGTGGGCCTGTCAAGAACAAATTTCAGCCAGAGCCCAACGCAGACTAGCTATTAAAAATAAATCCTGAGAAATCAAACAAACTACAGAGAAAATTCAAAAGACATAAAAACTAAACCTGTGTGAAATTTCACATTGATTAGCCACTCACTTTTGGAGAATAAGAATTTATGCCCCATTTTAAGCCTATATTATATACAGCTATGGCGTTTTTATGAGGCATCTCCACGTTTTATGGGAAACTGAGGCGCAAAGAGATTAGGTATGTTGCTTAAGGTTTCTGCAAGAAGCCTGTTTTAGAGTCAGGAATAAGCCAGATCTCAACTCCCAGCCATGTACTTTAACCACAGCACCACTGTACCTCTCAAAAATATCCAATTTGCTGTTCACTCTCAGGCCATGTCTACACTACGGAGACTATAGCTGCAGCACTGTAGCTATGCCAGCATAATCCCATAGTGTAGACACAGCCTGCACTGATAGAAGGGGGTTTTCTGTCTCTGTAAGAACCTCCCTGAGCGATGGTAGCTATGTTCATGGTAGCATTCTTTGTCAACTGCCAGGGGTTAGGTTGGCATAGTTATGTGGCTCAGGATGTGAATTTTTATGCTGTAGCTATGTTGACCTAAGTTTTAAGTGTCTTTAGTTCTTTTTCAGAATTCCTGCTTTCCAAGTATCTTCCTCCCACTGAATATTTGTTATTAAATATTACTTCCCATATGTATTCACTTGTATTTTTCCAAGCTGAATCTCATTATTTCTGGCTCGGATTTCTCACTTCTCTGTAGGTCCCTTTGTATTATTTCTCTGTCCTCAGTGGGAATTGCAACACTTCTCTGTTTAGTATCACTTGCCAATTGAATGAATGTGCTGTTTAACCCTTCCTCTAGATCACTACAGTTCCGTGCCTAATAAAACCAGGCCCACCACCTGTCACTGGGCTAACTGTCCACCCTCACACAATTTGGCATGGTGCTGCTGGTCAATGACTGCTGTTTGCAATTCTTCAGTCTGTTTTCAATCCATGTGACAGTGCTTCTGCCCAAGGCAAACGGAAATAATTATTCAAATACAATTGTGTGAGGCACTGTATCAAATGTCTGCCTATACTACAGCAGAGACTCATTAATGCACACTTTCAGGAGAGCCCCATTGCAGGCTAGTAAGGTCTGTGATTTGGCTCAAGGCTAGTGGAGGTAATGCCATTTGGGAGAATGCCATGTCATCCCTGATCCCAGGAATGGCTGCAGCCCTGACCCAGGCAACTTACTGTGCTCCTTCCTTTTCAGGCGGGAGCTGATTCTCCCTGAAGCTGTTGAGGGAGACAGCAACCACTGTGAAGCTATCAGGAGTGAGAGAGGCCATTAGAAAGGCAGCCTCCGTTGTCCCTCCTCCCCTTCAACAGCAGCTCTTAAGGGAGCCACCAGCATCTGGGACCCCCAGGGCTTTCAGACCAGCTGTGGGAGTCAGGTAAAACTAGCCACCACTTCCTCCATGCAAAAGGGAAAGGACATCCACAGTCCTGAGCCCTCCTAACCTTTGTTAAGAGAGGAAGAAGAGGTGGCACAAATGGGTTAAGTTCCTTCCCCTCGGTCAAGAGGTGGCAGCCATCTTTAAAATAGAGTTGTAGAATTTAAGGCCCGAAGGGGCCACCAGATCATCTAGTCCAGCGGTTCCCAAACTGATGTTCGGGAACCCCTAGGGGTTCACAAAATGTTACAGGGGGTTCTCAGGAAAAAAATCCCTAATGGCAGACAGAGTTGTCCCAGCAGCCCGGAGCCCCTGGACTTCCAAGAGTTAAGCAGATCAAAGCAAGCATATCTATCACACTGAGGAAATTTAAACTTCAAGACTCCTTATAAGAAGTGGAAAGGATGGTGGATATTTTTTGCTGGTTTTAAAATTAAATAGGCAGCTAGTATTGTTTTAAAAATTATTATGAAGAACAAGTTTAAGCTTTGTTGTAACGTGCGTTGTTTGCCTGGACTGCTTAAGACCTGAATGCTTGTGTAGGAGGAACTCTTTGAGTTGGCTTCTTAAATACCTTCATGCTGTTTCACATCTGATACTCCTTGATCAAACATAGGAGCCTTGTCTTATAACAGACTTATTCAAAGTGATATAAGCTATGAAAGTGAGATCTTGGAAGAGTGTTGCCATTTTCATAATGTAATAAAAATACTGTAATGATACATAATAATAATAAAGAGTGTGTAATAAGCATGTCATAAAAAACAAATTTTATATTTCCAAGATCACTGCTTTTATAATTTATACTCAGGTAAAGGAGAAAATCCCTGGAAATATTCATTTTTAGGAGGGGGTTCGTGAGACTTGACATTTTAGTGAAAGGGGTTCACAAGTTGTTAAAGTTTGGGAACCACTGATCTAGTCTGACCTCCTGTACATCACAGGCCACCAGCATCCACACACCAAACCCAGCAATCAAAACGAAACCAAAGTATTACAGCCCCCAGGAACCTAGACTGTTAGGAGGGACTGAGGGGCACCAGTGCCTGAGGCCCCCAGTATGGCAGAGAAATGATTGAGAAATACCCAGATAATCCAGTCATGTGACCTGTCCCCCACACAGTGCAGAGGATGCCAAACTTCCCCTCCCCCGCAAGGTCACTGCCAATCTGATCCGGGGGTGAGGGAGGAGAATTCCTTCCCGACCCTCACATATGGTGATCAGTTAGACCAGTGGTTCCCAAACTTTAACAACCTGTGAACCCCTTTCATTAAAATGTCAAGTCTCACGAACCCCCTCCTAAAAATGAATATTTCCAGGGATTTTCTCCTTTACCTGAGTATAAATTATAAAAGCAGTGAGCTTGGAAATATACAATTCGTTTTTATGACATGCTTATTACACACTATTTATTATTATTTATCATTACAGTATTTTTATTATATTATGAAAATGGCAACACTCTTCCAAGATCTCATAGCTTTTATTACTTTGAATAAGCCTGTTATAAGACAAGGCTCCTATGTTTCATCAAGGAGTATCAGATGTGAAACAGCATGAAGATATTTAAGAAGCCAAATCAAAAAGTTCCTCCTACACAAGCATTCAGGTCTTGAACAGTCCGGGCAAACAACACATTACAACAAAGCTTAAACTTTGTCTTCATAATAATTTTAAAAACAATACTAGCTGCCTATTTAATTTTAAAAACAGCAAAAAATATCCACCTCCCTTTCCATTTCTTATACGGAGTCTTGAAGTTTAAATCTCCTCAGTATGATAGTTATGCTTGCTTTGATCTGCTTAGCTCTTGGAAGTCCAGAACCCCCTGTAACATTTTGTGAACCCCCCAGGGGTTCACGAACCCCAGTTTGGGAACCACTGAGTTAGACCCTGAGCATGTGAGCAAGAACCAGCCAGCCACCTGAGAGAGAGACAGTTCAGTGTCACCTTAGAACCCTGTGCAGTGTCCCATCTCCAGCTGTGCACATCCCTGATACTTCAGAGGAAGGCAATAATTAATATAATATACACCCTCCATGGCTGGACAGAAAGGCAATGACTGCCTCCAAAGCAGCAGCTCTTAAGGAGACAAGTGAGACACCAGAGACGGCCTTTCTGAAGACCCTCTCTACCAGCTACTTTTCTATTCCTATAAAAAGCCTGATCCCGCCAGCTCAGCAGCAGTAACATAAGTAACCTCATCTCAGGGTTTTAACCCGTGCCAGGGCAGGGTTGGGGTGACATGTCACTCTTCCGTTGGCCTGCAGAGAGCATGGAGGCATGTGAACTGTCCCTGCTCCTAGACAAGCCATAGAACTCTGTTGACTGTGTTAAAGGAAAGTGCAAACCTGGAAATCTGCTTTCAGCACAGGTTTACCACAGCCTGGATTAGCGAGATGTTAATGTACATCCACTGCCTTTCCTGCACCCACAGATCTTGTAATTTGATCACAAAAAAGCTATCATGTTTGACTGGCTCAATTTGTTCTTTATATCCAGAAAAATCTCCCACACACTGATCCTGGGCTTTTTTTCATGTTGCTTTTTAGTGGTGCTCATCATGGGCATGCACCCCCTCATGTCCCTCTACCCCGCCTCCATACTGGGCATCGTTTATTTCCTTCTATGGCTCTTGTTTTCCTGTGTTACCCAACCACTCGGACGTTTGTCTGTTCTGCATTACATAAAACTTTCCAGATCGCCCTCCTCAGTAAGCAAGGGAGTTAGAGCTGGAAGCATTGCAGCTCAGCTGAGGGGAGCTGCTGCCATATGCATCCCCTTGTAGTTGCTCCATTAGCGAACCCTAAAATAAACAAATGGGGCAGAGGTATTGGTTGGTGGTGTTTTATTCAGGTTATCATAGCCAGTGAACCCTATCCTAAACAGCAATTCAAGTCACTGACAAATGCTTATAGCTTACTAGACGTGGCCTTTATATGTGACAGCAGCAATGTGTCCTGGTTTGGGGACATGAAGAAGCTGCCTAAAAAGGGTGGTGTCCTATACAGGTTACACTGCATTGTAAAAGTATGTGCAGACATTCAATACACTAACATTAGACTTTTTATTGTCAAGATTTTCCAACTAGTATTAGCCAAAAACTAACAGCTACAAGGCAAATGTTTCACTTGCAATGGCAGAAAACTTACTAGGGGTGTCGCAGGCTGTCTCTGGCTATGCCCTCATTTTCATTTACAAAAAAAATCCTGGCTGTACTAGCACACAGCTGGCAAATAGCCAAGAGACAATGCCTGCAGGATTGTGCTGGACTGGCCAGGGGCATTGGTTAGTTTTATTTACTTTTAGTATTTGCCCTCTCCCCTGGGACTTCTTGATTATGTTTTCCAATGTGCAGACAACATTGCTAACAGCAACTTTTAGGATGTTGCCTTCTAAAATTCATGATCCAGTGGTTAAAGGTGACCTTCAAAAGGAAAAGGGGTTGTGGTTCCCTCCCCTGCCCCCGCCCTTTTTTTGCTTCTTTAGGGTGTGTAATGAAGGAAGGTCTGTAAGCAAAGCTGTTTGTTTAAATAAAAATCTCATTTTTTTTACATCAAGTTTTTTCTACCTCATTTTTCACGAGTGCCTGGAATAATAGTAGGATTATGACATCAGAAGGCAAAGAAAGTGAAGCTTGGTTAAGTAAAATGGTTGGTTTATTTTATTCAGACTTAAAGCTCTGTTTTTTTTTTTTAATTCCTATTTAATCCAGATGCCCAACAAAGAGTGGGAATAAAAAGCCTCACTCCTTAAAATTCACTCCTTCGCTCTGGGCGCCAAGGAAATCTTCAGCAAACCTAAGGAAGTAAAGACTTGATATCTCTAAGGTAAAAATCAAGTAGAAGAATAAATAAATAAATAAATAACCAACCAACCAACCAACTTTTCAGCCTCTTCAGTATAATTAATGTAGAAACATGTAAGAGCACAACCCCAATTATTTTTCCTTTGTTAGACACCTTCAAAACACTGCAATGGGAATAAGGAAATATGTCTTCCATACCTGGCTCTGTGACTTTAGGCAAATCACTTCACCTCCCTGGACCTGTTCTTTCCCATCCATAAAATAGAGATGAAAATGCTTATCAGTCTCCCAAGATGTTAGAAGGCTTAATTCATTAAAGTTTGTCAAGTGCTTTGAGATCTGAGGGAAGGAGGTAGTGAAGTGTTTGAGACTGTTAGACATAGAGCCAAATTCAGCTGGGCAACCAACGCCACTGACATCAATGGAATTGTGCCCACTTATGCCTGGGTTGAGTCTGGCCGACAATTTACAGGATGTAATTGAGGATGCTGATTTATTTTGAAGTCACTAATAAGATTTATTACCCTAAAGGTAAATATTGTCTTAAGCAGCTGCTAATTCCCTCAATATTTACTCTAAGAGAATGACTCGTATTGATTCAAGACACTAGACAGTTTGTGTATTGTTCTGCACATTTGGTTCATCTCTCACTTGCACCAATGCAGTTCAGAAGCAACTCTGTTGAAGTCAATGGAGTTTTAAAGGTGTAAATGTAGTATAAAGTCAGAATTAGGCTCTACATTTTAAAGTAAAATAGCTACCTTCACTAGGTATATATAGTATTTTATATTCATTGTACACGATTTTTTAATGGCATATGTACAAGATAGTCAGAGAGATTAGGATTCAGGCCTAATGACCTGCAATGATGGTGCAGTTTGGTATCAAGCTGCCCTTCAGCTTGTCCTATCAGCTGCTTTCAGATATTGGTTTTTGTATCTAAATTCATAGAAAAGTAGGCTCACGTTAATTTTTTTCTGGCTAAAATACTAAATTAATTTGCTTAGAGGTAGCTCCCTTTCAAGATTAGCAAGGGTTTTTTTCAGCCCCAATTATAAATCCAATATATATTTTTTTTAAATTCCTTTTCCTCCAGTCGCCTTCCTCCCATAAAAAATGTGCAGGTGGCTGCTGTTATCCACACTGAGGGCTTGTCTACACTTGAAGTGCTACAGCAGCACAACTGCAGCACTGCCACTGTGCTGCCGTAGTACTTCAGCGTAGACCAGCGCAGGAAGCAGGTGCTTGGGGCGGCCAATGCAAAGGGGCGGCACGTCCTGGTCTTCGGCGGCAATTTGGCGGCAATTCGGCAGTGGGTCCCTCGGTCCCTCTCGGAGGGAAGGACTGGCCGCCAAATTGCCGCTGAAGAATGAATCGGCGCGGTAGAGCTGCCACCGAAGTGCCGCCGAGCACGGCTTTTTCTTTTCTTTTTTTTTTTCTTCTTTGCCGCTTTGGGCGGCAAAAAAGCTGGAGCCGGCCCTGGCATAGACGCTACCCAGGCAGGCGGGAGGGTCGGTGTAGTTAATCCATCTCCCACAGAGGTGGATAGCTAGGTTGCCAGAAGAATTTTTCCATCGATCTAGCGCTGTCTACACTGGGGGTTAGGTCAGCTTAACTATATTGCTCAGGGGGATGGATTTTTTACACCCCTGAGTGAAGTAGCTGGGTTGACATAACTTTTTAGTGTAACCCAGGCCTGAATAACAGAGGGAAGAATAGTTAGCTCAACAGCTTTGTTCGAGTCTAATGAACTGTTCCCATTCAAGTGACAGTGGGAAGCAACACCCACCATTCAAGATCCATTTGTAGATCAATTTCAGGACTGCGGTTTGCCAGTCAGTAGCACCACATGATGTATATGTTAACTTGTGGCAAAAGAACTTTTAATGCGATAAATAGCCTATTGTGCATAAATTAACTTTTTGGAACTTGGAGGAAAAAGCTGCTTGACATCTGGGGTAATCTGTCTATATAATAAAATGGAAACCTCAATCAATTGGATTGCAACTCAGCAGCACTCAGAAAAACCCCAACAGAAACCCACAGAGCAGACAACTTTATGGGGCTGATCATTCAAATACTACACACCACATTTCCAAAGGTGCCAAAGTTACTAGGAGCTTGTCTTCATATACAGTGGCGCAGCTGTATTGATATAGCCTTTAGTAAAGACGCTACTACACCGGCAGGAGAGCATCTCCCATCGGCGTAGTTAATCCACCTCCTCGAGAGGCAGTAGCTCTGTTAACAGGAAAAGCCCTCCTCCCTCAGCATAGCATTGTCTATTGGTATAACTACGTCGCTCAGAGTGGGGATTTTTCACACCCCTGAGCGATGTACCTATACGGATAAACATAGGTGCCAACTACATGAGTGCAAAAAAATAGTGGGTGCTCAGAACCCACTGGCAGCCCCGCTGATCAGCTCCTTCCCCTCCCTCCCAGTACCTCCCACCTGCCACCATCAGCTGTTTCGTGGCATGCAGGAGGTGCTGGGGTGGAAGGGGAGGAGCAGGGGCAAGAGGAGGTGGCGGGAGGGGCAGGAAGAAGCGAGGTTGGGTGGGGGCTTGGAGGAAGGGGTGGGTTGGGGGCAGGGGCCTGGGGCAGAGCAGGGGGTTGAGCACCCCCTGGGATCTGAGTAAGTTGGTGCCTATGCCGATATAGGTCTGTAGTGTAGACTTGGCCTTAGGCTGGGTCAGAACTATGCTGACAGTCCTCTTCTGTCAGCATAGCTGTGTCCTTGGACAGGTCTACATTACAGTGCTACGTCGGCTATGCCGATGGGCAAGCACTCTCACATCGGCATAATTACTTCACCTTGGTGAGAAGTGGAAGCTGTGGACCGCGCGAAACTTGCGTCGCTGGGGAAAGGCTTTTTCACACCTTTGACATAAGTTATATTGACTTAAGGTTGTAGTGTAGATCTGCTCTATGCTGGGGGGTTTGCTGCCATACCTATGTTACCAGGGGATGCACTTCTTTCACTGAGACAGCTATGTTGGTAGAAGTTTGAAATGTAGACCAGCCCTAAGGCACTTGTGCCCACATTTTTAGAGGTGTTTCCCATGTAGGCTCCTAAGTGCTTAAATCATTTTTGAAAATGAGCTTTGGGCTCCTAAATCAGTTCAGCATTGCAACACTGAGCGCAGAAATGCCTAAATAACTTTAAAAATCTGGGCCTTAGGGCTTAAGTCTAGGTGCCTAACTCCCCCTGAACGCAATGGAAACCTAGGTGCCTAGGCACTTCTTTGAAAAATCCCACTAGATGCCTGTTTGCATCTTTGGGTGCCGAAGTATCTTTAATAATCTGGCCCTAAATCCTGCTTACTTTCAATGACTCTCAAGCCTGGTATACCCTGGATTGACCTAGCTATGTCACTCAGGGCTGTCAAAAATGTAGTACACTGTGCAACATAATCAGGGCTACCTAACTCCTGGTGTAGACACAGGTAGCTTGACTGAAGACCTGGCTACCACCACTCGGAGAGGTAGATTGACTACATTGACGGACCAATCCCTTCCGTAAACAAAGGAAGCGTCTATGCTACAGTTCTGCAGTGGCGTATCTGTAACGCTATAGCATTGATCAAGGGTTCTTCTCACAACAAAATTTTTGGTGGCCTCAGTGTGTGGCCACCAATTCTTGCTGGTGGCTGCTCTGACAAAGTTTCCTAAAATACTTAATGAGCTTTAGAAAAAACAAATAAATATGCCCTTCTACATGTCCACATCACTGTCATTCATTTAGGTAGGGTTGTTTTTTTTCCTCCAGACTCATGAATAAAAATAATGTACAGTTGTATTTTGGTGCCCCTGGCCCCTGCTGCCTGCTCCCGGCCTCCCATTGCCCCCTGGGCCCTGCTGCTTTCCCCTTCCCCCCATTCCCCGAGTGCCCTTCCGTGGCCTTGCACTGCAGGCTCACCCTGCGCCTTGAGTCTGCCCCTGCAGCCCCTGGGCACTGCAGGAAGGGGCTGCTAATTTACCCCCTCACCCATCTCTGCTGAGGAGGCTGTCATGGTCACAGGAAAACCCCCTGGTAGCCGCATGCAGCCAAGGTGACTGCAATTGAGAAACGCTGGTGTAGATGTACCCGTAGGCTGCTATGTCACTTAGGTGCCCTTGGAAATTTTACCTGACGTTCTTGTGTTACATTCAGTTGTAACGCCTTTATTTCTGTCGACTGTGTAGCATTATGGAACCCAGCACCTCCTGGAAATCTTGTAGGTTTTCATTCAATACTCCCACCATTTTTTAGTGCAAAGAGGAGATAAGGGAGAAGATGGTATCTGGCTAAAAGTCTATGCGAAGACAAGGTTCTAGGATGATAAGATACAGTAGAAATGGATATCAGGGAACGGGATTTTTGTTTCTGAAATCTTAGCAGTCCGAAACTGGACCTTTCTAAGTTATACTACATACATCCGAAGAAGTGGGTATTCACCCACGAAAGCTCATGCTCCTATACGTCTGTTAGTCTATAAGGTGCCACAGGACTCTTTGCTGCTTTTACAGATCCAGACTAACACGACTACCCCTTTGATACTAAGTTATATTGTTTTCATGCTCCTGTCTGAGATTGAGCATGAAGCTGAGGGTGTAGACTTTGATTCCATTTTGGTCTGGTATGAGGCACTGAGAAACGACAGCCTTAACAGCTGCTCCAGCAAATATTTGGCTCCAGGATGTGAATATTTAACACCAACAGCCTTGCAGTAGAGCAGTTTGAGGACTGAAGGGCTTGGCAGTGAGCAGAGGGACTTAACTGATAGAGTTGATAGTTACATCACTTTTGAACATTTTTTTTTACCATTTTAGCTTAAATTTTTTTTTATTTAGTTTCTTAACAGTAGCACCTCTGGACTAACACCCTGTGTGAGAAATGGCAATGCAAGGACTAGGGTTCACTAAGGAGCGAGCGTTAACAGCAATTGTCTTCAAGTTTTACTATGAATACTGTTTATTATTAATAATAACTGAGATGGCACCCAAGTGCATGCCAGGCACTTTGTAGACAGTAAGCGAGGGGGTAAGGATGCTGCTTGGAAGAGTTTACAATCTAAGCAGACTACATGCAGGTGGGGGAGAGAGAGGTCATGTCCTAAAAAGCAGTGTGAATGAATCAGAGCGCTGCGCAAGTGACTTTAGTGCTGTGACTTCTGTTTAGTGTGTTGCCATATGTTTGTTTGTTCTTTGAGCAGGAAAGCAGGTGTTAGAGTATTTTGCTTCTTGCATAAAAGTATTTTAAAGCGGTGCGTCCCATATGGTTGGTCTTCCCACAACAGGGGGGCTGAGGGCTGGGTTTGGAGGGGAGTCCCCTGCTTGGGGGGTGGTTGGAGAATGAGCCTTCCCTGCACTCACCCCACAGCAGCAGTTCTTGTCCCACTGGGCTGGGCCCAGCTCCCCTCTCCAGGTGTTGCAACCTAGAACATGAGAGCCCAGCGCCATTCAGGTTTGGCCTGGCCACCCCTCCACAATGGAGGAGTTGGCAAACCAAATCTGAATGGCACTGCACTGCGACCCCTGTGCACCAAGTCACAATGCCCAGAGGAGAAGCTGGGTTCAGCCCTACAGGTCAGGAGCTACCACTATTGGGTGATGGCAGGGTGGGCTCGCTCGCCAGCTCCCCTCCCCAGGGACCTCCCTTCTGCACAAGGCTGGGGTTAGGGTTGCAAGGTGCTACTACGGGTGGTGGGTGTCCCTTGGTGGGGTGAGGAGGAAGAGGTGCCAGCAGCAGAGGAGACGGATGCTGGTCTATGAGTTTGGTGGGGGGCTGCCCCTATGAATTTGGATGTGAAGTGGGTCACCAAGAAGCCAAAATGTAATTGGTGGGTCACTTTAAAACAGTGGTTCCCAAAGTTTTTACTAAAGTGCTTTAAAAGGTGACTTGTTACTACAAAAAAGCGGGGTGGCGTGGGAATTGGGCTTGCAGCCTTTTTTGCTTCTTTACAAAGTCCAGAGAGATTGTTTGTAGGGAAGGCGGCTTGGGCTTTTTGTTCGTTTTTAAATTAAAAAATCAGGTTTTGCCAACCCTTGGAAAATCTGTAGTGACTAGAGCTCTAGTTAAATCATGACAGCATATGTGCCTGAACGCTGAGCAACTCAGAGGAGCAGGGATTTTTAGTCACACTCTTTCAAAAATTGTTTGTTTTGGTTTTGTTAACACCTATTTTCATTCTGCTGTCAAATTACAGTTGGGAGACAGGATAGCTTGTTACAAAGCAAACATCAGCCCCCTTCAAGGAAGTTGGAGAGCACACGATATGCACTCCTCGAGCCCTCTATTAAAACTTGGGAGGGCTAATCTTGACTGCAAAGTTCACTCATTGATTCTTGCTAATGCAAATTCCGTCCACACACACAAACCCTCAGCTGAAGTGTGGTGGTGCTTTGCACTCAAGCTGGCTGGCCTGCTGTGGGTCAGAGGGGGAGGAGAAGTTTACAGACTAAAGCAGAGGTCTCAAACACAAGTTATTTCCTGCAGCCTGCCATAGGCGCCGACTCCACCGGCAGCCAAGCTCCCCTCTCCTACTCGACGCTCCCTCCCCCCAGCGCGCCATGTCCTTGCTCTTCCGCCTACCTCCCAGTGCTTTCCACCGCCAAACAGCTGTTTGGTAGCACTTAGGACTTTCCAGGAGGGAGGGGGGGAGGAGCGGGGACATGGCGAGCTCAGAGGAGGAGGCGGAGAAGAGGCAAGGCTGGGGCGGGGATTTGGGGAAGAGGTTGGAATAGGGTCAGGGAGGGGGCAGAGTTGGGGCGGGGACTTTGGGGAAGGGGTTGGAATGGGGACGGGGAAAGGGTGGGAAGAGGCGGGGTAGTGGTGGGGCCGCATGTTTGAGACCCCTGTGATAGACAGTTAGGGGCACCGGGCACCATCCCCCATCACCCAGGGGTCTCTCTGTTGGGACAATGGAAAGTGACTGTGACGAAGTGGAAATTTTCTGTAACATTTTTATAATTCCTAGAGGAGCCTCAGTTTCCCTCTCAACTTTGTGCTGTGACTGGGGCGGTGGAAAGGGATACGCAGTGCAGGAGAGAGTCAGCGCCTATTGCAGGCCTCAGGAAACGGCCCGCATGCCGCATGTTTGAGATCCCTGGTGTATGTAGCTCATCATCAGTGTTACTGACCACACAAGGAATAGTTACAGGTGTTTATATTTTATTAAAACCCCTCTTCGCATTGCAGTTTTAAAAAAGTTATACATTGACTTTTAATAGCATACTATATTACTCTTCTTTTTTTTCATTTTTGACTATACTTTTGTATGGTTGTATGAAAAGGTGTCAGTGATGCGGCCCTCGGGCCAATGTACTAGTCCTCATGTGGCCCTGGTGGTGATTTGAGTTTGAGATTCCTGAGTGAGGCTAACTGGAGTGGAGACAACTTGAGTTAATGCTTCACTGAAGGCACACCCAGGGAAGAGCAGCCTTAATATTCCTGATCAGAAAAACCCAACAGACCGTTGTTAGAGAGAGACCCTCTTTGGCCTTCTTTCCACATCATTAAAAAAACCAAGGAAGGGCATAAGCCCAATGTTAAAAACCCTTTGCACCAGGGCCGGCTTTAGGAAGTGCGGGGCCCAATTCAAACATTTTTGGCTGGGCCCCGGCAGGAATGACTAAAAAAAAAAAAATGTAAAAAAAAGCCTTTCATTTCTTAGCAACCAGTTCCCTATAAAAAGTTCTGATTTAAGGGATGTGCCACGGTATGTATTTTTTTGTACCAATAGGGTTACCATACGTCCGTATTTTCCCGTATTTTAAAAATTCCTCCCGGACAGCAATTTAAGAACCAAAAAGCCTGACATGCCCGGGAAAATATGGATGTATGTTAACCCTACCTAAAGTTCTTTTTTAAAAAGATGGGCCGGAACTAGAAATGAGCTCTGTTTCACATGTGTGGGTCCCCACCACGCCCTGGGGGTGTGCTAGGGTAACCAGATGTCCCGATTTTATAGGGACAGTCCCGATTTTGGGGTCTTTTTCTTATATAGGATCCTATTACCCCACACCCCCTGTCCCAATTTTTCACACTTGCTGTCTGGTCACCCTAGGGTGTGCACATGTGTGGGTCCCAGCTGCTCCCTGCCCCCCTCATTGAAGCAGGTGTGCAGGGTTACTGCCCTGGGAACTGCAGGCCACCAGTGGCCCACCAGGGGCTGGCTGGAGGCAGGGCAGGGGCTCACTGGAGGTAGGGTCTGGCTGCAGGCAGGGCAAGGGGTGCAGGGCTGGCTGGAGACAGGGGGGTGTGGGGCGGCTGGCTGGCTTCAGGCATGGCCGCGGGGGGGTGCGGCATGGGTTGGCAGGGCTGGAGACAGAGGAGTGCAGGACTTGCTGGCTTCAGGCAGGGAGGTGCGGCAGGGGTTGGCTGGAGACAGGGCAGGGGGTGCGGCAGGGGCTGGCTGTGGGCAGGGGCAGGACAGGGGGTGCAGGGCTGGTGCGGGCAGGGGGTGTGGGGCTGACTGGAGACAGGGGCTGTCTGCGGGCAGGGCAGGAGGTGCGGGGCTGGTGCGGGCAGAGGGTGCGGGTACAGCGCACCCTGTACGGTAAGTGCCCCCTCCTCCTCCCTCCCACACTGGGGTAGCAGCAGCAGCAGCCCGGGGCCCGGGGGCTATTTAAAGAGCCTGGGGCTCCCCTGCTTCCACCGCCCCGGCCCTTTAAATAGCTGCGGGAGCCCTGGGGAAGCGGCGGGGCTCCAGCGGCTATTTAAAGGGCCGGGGTGGTAGAAGCAATGGGAGCCATGGACTTTTTAAATAGCCCCCAGAGCCCCACAGCCCTACCCCAGGGCTCCAGCAGTTGGGCTCTGGTGGCAATTTAAAGGGCCTGGGGCTCCAGCCCCTGCTGGGAGCCCCAGCCCTTTAAATTACCCCCTGGGGAAGCCAGGCCACCTGGGTACAGCACACCGGCTCTTCCCGATATGCTGTACCAGGGCTTGGGCGCAGGGCCCTCTTAAGGGTGGGGCCCGATTCAGGGGAATTGGTTGAATTGGCCTAAAGCCGGCCCTGCTTTGCACGTCCACTGTTCCCCGCACAGGCACATGTCTGTCATTCCAGCTTCCCCACGTGGGTTTGAATATGCTGATGGGTCAGTAAACTGCCTCATCCTCACAGACATCGCTGTCCTTTAGTCAAGGAACCCAAAGGTAGTGGTAAGAGAACACATCAGGCCGCCACCTAGTTTTGTAAAAAAGGCAGGTTTGCCCTCTGGCTACAATCAGAGGCCATTTGAATAACAGGAGCAAGCTGCAAAGCAAGTCAGTGCCATTCTTATTTTAATTAGCTAATGCTGACTTTGGGGGCCTGATCCCTTCAATCATTGATGGCAATGGGAGCCGGAGCAGCCCTTAAAAATCACCCAGTAAGGTAATGAATGAGAGAGACCATAGCAGATTTGCGGGCTAAAACTTGACTGCATTTAATATTGAACTTCTTTGCTGTAACACTCAGGGTGGTGAAGAAACAAAAAATAAAAATCCCCCCATCCTCCCATCCAGTAATAAAAGAAGTATTGTGGCCATACACCAATCAACAATATGGTTCAAAACTACACATTTACTAAGTTTGCCAAACCAGCTAACTGTACAAGTAAATGACCTTCATTTGTATTCACTTTGGGAGGGAAACAAACTCTACTGTAATGCACTGCTGCTGTGTGGAAACTACCAGAGGACATTAATAGAATGTGAAAATGGTAACACTTCTAGAAGGAAAAAACCCACACACCAGCGCAGCTCTTGTTTCTCTGCTGGGAGCCAATTAAACATTCCCCCACAGCATTGCTCCGCTCTGCATATCCAGATTAAAACCTGCCCATCTGAACCAATATTTAAGCAATTGGCACACAGATATGACAGCCAAGAGGGCACACGACTTTGCTCACTGATGAAAAAGATGCTGGTAAAGATCCTGTCACTCAAATGGCTGAATATTTGACCTCCAGGAACAATGGGCTACACTGCAGTTGTAGAGAGCCAGGTTATGGTTTCAAACAGAATGGAATATCTCCCATTCTTGCACACACACTCACACACACACCCCTGTCTCATGAGGCCTAACTGACTAATTGTTTTGCTTGCTCAAGCGCCCTGGTGTAAAAGGGATGAGGACAATGTCGAGCAGCTTTTCCAGTCTAATACCTGCTGCTGCTGAAAGCTGTCAGCATTCACATGCTTTTCCTGACCAAAGAGCCAGACCAGTGGGGGAAAGCAGAAGTGTACACAACAGCTGTTGAATTCTGTTTTCCAAACATCCCTGCAGATGTTTTGGAATCGCTTCATTAATGCCAAAATGATGTCTGGAACAGCTTCTCCCTGAAACCACCCAGCAAGGTAATCAGGCTTTAAAACACTCACAACCCAGTGCTCGTGTCGGCTTTCTTTCCTTTTGCTTCACCACTTTATAGCTGCAAGTTTGCTGATGTCATCAGCCAAGTAGAGGTGTACTTATGGCAGTCTCTCAGGCTAGCTTTGATCACTGGGTTTTTCACAGGGCATCTCCATACTCAGGCCTGGCCATATGGAGGCTGTCGCTTTTCTGCTTTTTAGTTCCAGCTTGTGCCCATAAAATCCCCTTTCCTGACATTATTGTCTGTCTAGAAAAAAGTGTGGCCGCTGTCACCCAGAAACAGGCCTATCTCCTGCAGTCCCTGCTGAGGTGAGCTGCAAGTGTCTCTCCTGGGCTTATGGCTTCATTGCTGAGTTAACTTGAGTGCTTGGTACGCCAGTGTGTCCGCTTGACTGAGTTCACACAGGGGCTGCACTGTCTCAGATGAGGTGCTAGGATTTCTGGGGGCACATCCCATGGTCCTTAGCGCAGCCATAAACTGAGCTGCTTCATGAACCTTTCCCAGAGTATTGTGAGAGAGCTTCTTGTTCGGCCTTCTATCTAGACCCATGGGGGAGAGGAAATGGTGGGTAGGTACTGGAGGATGTGCTTGGCCTGGTTTAGCCTGCATCCACACTGGCAAGAGGGTAGAGCCCAGCCCGCGTGAAAGCAACACTCAGTCTGTAGCCTCTGGACGGGCCGGCAAGCCGAGGTTGGCAGCACCACCACCCTTGTGACAGTTTTTGTGTGTGGCCGTATCTGTGTCCAGCTGAGAGCTAGGATAGAGGCCTGAGTAAGAGGCCAAGTTATTGCTGCAGTCATGAAGTCCTATCTCTCTTGTCTTCAGTATGACATAACTCCAGAGTTTTCATTCTTTTTGGGTCTACAATGCAAACACCGCCCAAGAAATTGGTCTGTTGCCTACTCTGTCCCAAAGAATTGTGGGTGTTGGCTCACAGGTAGAAACAAGGGGAAGATTTTGTGTGTTGTTGGGGGCAAGGGGAGGATAACTGGTTGAGGATACTGCTGCAGAGAGCGGGTGCTGGTGGGGCTCTGGCATGGTGCTCCTCTTCCTTTCCCCAGCCCATCTGCACAGTGCTCAGCTCTGGAGCAGCATTTGTTCACAAGACATTACAGCCAGCGCCACAGCCTCTGGAAGCAGCACATCGCCCATCCCAGAGTGAGCCCTGTGTGCTTGTGGAAAAGAGCAGATGGGGTGTGTTAGCCTTTTGTTTGGAAGCAGGAGGGAAGGAGTTGCTCCTCCCCTTGTGCCCAGCTGCAATATTCTGCCAATTTTTTAACATTCTTGACCAAGTGAGGTGTAACCCACTGGGCCCGCCAGGCAGCCATCTTGAGCACACATGCCATGGTCTGATAGACGCCGAGGCTGGAATGTGTTAACTGTGGAAGACGTGACCTCACTTGGGCATCACGTGTTGCCTGGCAACGGACTGCGCCATTCTGATTTTAATCTGGAAATAACAAGGGTTGGGGGAGCTTCCTTGACCCTACAGCACAGAATCTACTGAACTGGCTAGAGTCTGAGGGTACCATCGCCCGAACTGGATGGAACAGAACTAGTCATCTATGTGTCATAGGCCCCCTTTCTCAATGAGAATTTCCTCGAGCTCAGCTGGTAGATGGACTAGCCTTTTGAATCAGGAGTTTCTGAGTTCTGTTGCTGTTGTTCTAAGTGGCCCTAAGGAGCAGCATTGCTCCTAAGTCTATTAAGTGGCAGTAGCCGCTGGTGTGAGCAGCGGAGGGGCGGGGTTTGAACTCCTAGAAACCCCTGATGCTCAAGGACAAATTTTGTCTAACTATGGGTGTTTCTGAGCAACCGTGTTGGGCTTGATCTTGCAAGATGCAGCGTCCTCTGGGCCTGAGCCAGTGATGTACTTACAGACGTGCTTAATGTAAATATATTCCCACTGCAGACAATGGAACTGCTCCCATGCCTGAAAGTTAAGCTAGTGCAGTGGCTCTCAAACTTTTTTACTGGTGACCACTTTCACATACCAAGCCTCTGAGTGCGACCCCCCCCCCAATAAATTAAAAACACTTTTAAATATATTTAACACCATTATAAATGCTGGAGGCAAAGCAGGTTTGGGGTGGAGGTTGACAGCTTGCGCCCCCCCCCCCCCCATGTAATAACCTCGCGACCCCCCTGAGGGGTCCCGACCCTCAGTTTGAGAACCCCTGACCTAGTGCATTGCTGAATCTGAGCCAAAATGCTCTGCCCCCCCAGCCCTCAGGATTGAGCCCTACATGCACCATGCTCTCCATTCTGGATAGACTCAGATCTGCTTCATTGTATGTCAGGCCCTATTCTGCTAATGGCGCTTCTCAAGGAATTAGGCTCTGTGTTCCTGAAGCAGGATGTTCTAGCTCCACTGTTTCTGGGAATAGTCACGTGACCATGGTTTGCAGTATAAATAATAACCATAGTTTCTACGTGGCCGTAGACTTATTAGAACTCAGTATACCAAAGCCCAGCTACCTGATGGTTCACTGGCCCCACCTGACTCCTAAGAAGCTAAATATGGGGCTAGGTCTCCTGTAGAAAGGGCACTTGAGGGAAGTGAGTGAGGGAGGGAGGAGCATGCTATAGAACAGGCCTCTGCTCTTCGGTCATTCATTGGGCAAGTGCGTATACACTCTTGTATGATGAGCCTTTCACTACATAAGGGGGTCCAGACTGGTAGATAGACTGATAGAGCGCTGGTAAGAAACCCAGCTGTCATTTTCATAATTATCTGCCAGTCTTGTCCTATCTCCGACTTTGGCTTTGAAAAACATTGGTGTGCACAGCAGTAGTTGCTAGTTGTACTGGACACCCAATCATCTGGATTTCAATTCACAACCTCTCTTCCTTTGCACATCAGTGTGTCAGGTACTGCCCTGGTTACAATGCTCTTTTTCATCACTCTCTCGCTATATATATTTAGGGTCATCAGCAGATGAAGGCCTCATTACAACAGGTGACTGAGTTTTACACTACTGCCTCAACTACTTCAGGTCTGTGACCTCGCACAATGCGTCAGAACTAGGCTAAAACATTTTGCCATGTTTCAAAACTAGGCGAGAGCTCATCTAACTCCACAGGGTTTCTTGGGTGTGAGTCCCATTAAAGCAACTGTTTCCAGTTCAAATCCCTGAGTGCTAAGCATAAGGGCAAGAGCACACTCCCCAGAGTAGTTTAAAAATGAAATTAACATGACATCCATGCTAGTTATAAAGCCCTGGCTGCTTTCAGAACAGACACCAGAACTTCACTGATTCATGCTGAAGCATGGGAGAACCAGTGCAAATTACTACATTTTTGTGAATTAACCCGTAAGAGTGAAATTAACCCCTGTGACTAGGGTGGCACCAGGCTTATGCCCCACTTAAGTCTTGTGCTGGCCCTCTGTACAGGGCTGAATGTCACCCTAAGTGAACAAGCACAAAGCTGGCATCACAACATGGACTTTTCATGTATTTTGCCCATCTTAGTTTAGTTTTCGTTATTTATGATCATTGATATTCTCCTAGCAAACACAGTGTAATATGTGCTGTAAAAATTATGTAATCTCAGTAATAGGAGACTTCACTGCAGCATCTGCTATTAACTGTTAGCTGAGTAGTGGAGAGAGAATGCACATTTTTGGCAAACATTAAAAAGTGTGTGGTCTAGTGACTTGCAGATTAGTGAGGTTTGACTGTTATCTTAATTTACAGCCCATATAGTTTATGTTAACTCCACATACATTTTTAAATATATTAGCAACTTAGTTTGACTCAGATACTTTTATTAGTTATTCACTGTTCCTCCTTGACAAGTTATTACTGACTTCTTCTGCTTGCTCCCTACAGCAAGACCTGAAGCTCTTTCAAGGAAACAAAAATGTCAACAGACTTCTCAGCAGCGCTCGGCTCAAAGCCTAGTTCACCGGTTTTAATTTACTAGGCATTTTGTTAAAGAAACAGTCATTTCCATGCCCCCCTCCGCCTCGTGCATTGTATTGATCCGAAGGGACAAATAATGTCTGTTTTTCACAAAGGAGCCCAGGAAGAGACACATCAGCTGTTCCCCAGAACTGGCAGATTGGTCAATGCAGAGAGCTGCCAACGAGTCCATTTTCTGGTCAGCACTGAAGTGTTAATACAGACTGTCAAGCCGAAAGCTTTAGCTTATTCTGCTCTGCTCCCCTGTCTAGTTGATAACATTTTCACCGCGTTGTTTCAAAGACTGCTCCTGCTGCTATATGCAGCTCTGTGATGGCACATGGAATTTTGTTGATACAGAGCTGTTGTGCGTCTCTTTTTTGCTAATACGTGCTGGAATACACCTAATCACTGTTCACAAAGACAAGGAACTAAAACAGCCAGGATATAGCCTACTACAATAGATCAGTGCTTGTAATGACTCCGAAGGACAAGAAGAATGCCAGGTCTTGACCTGGGTGGGTGCTACAGGATTAACCCAGATCCACAGTAAGGTCCTACACTAATGATAAAATTTGACCTACCAGTCCCCATGTCACATACTGTATAGCTGTGTGATCAGGCCCAGGTGTAGTTTTCATTGAGCTGACATTAATGTATGTATCTCAGTTCAATCCACTAGTCACTTTAGTGAGGGTTTGTGTGTGACACTCTCTGACCTCCATGTAGAGCTAGGTCAAAAAGATACAGCCCATAGACAGTGCTAGTAAAATAAATCACAGCAGCTGACAGCTGCTCCTCCACAGCATCCCTCATTTTGCTGTACAAAAGTTTGTTGCATTAAAAAAATAACTGAAGCGAGTACGGGGTCTTTCTATGCTCCCCTCAGTGCGCAGGCTTAACTTGCATTACTGTTTGTACAATTTTTATGTACTTTTTCACATACCTTTAAAAAAACCCTCTGAAAGTACTTAAATATTAACATTTGCAGTGTAGTTTAGAGTACAAAGGCTTATTTTTGTCCATGTAGGAAGTTAATTTTACTCTGTGGTGTTGGAAAAGGAAGAAACAGCAGCTTTGTCCAAGTGCAGATTTACCTTGTGTAATTCTTAAGCAGGACTAGTTTCTGAATAAAAAGAAAATGTTTAATATGTTGGACTGCCACAAAAAGGTTCTAATATGCCTGAGATCAGGTTTTGTCTTTTGTTTATTTGCCCTCTCTGTACTCTCTCCTTTATGCCTCATCCATGTCTCTGTCTGTCTGTCTCTCACACACACACACGCGTGCACGCGCACACACACACACACAGAGCGAGAGCGAGCCCCTTGACATTCATGCCTGTGGCAAATTACTTGCAAGTTTCCCTCATTGCATAATTCCCTCATTAGCACTGTAACTAGAAGGTGGTGACTTTTCCCTCCAAATCATCACCCTAATCCAAGACCAATCCTGCATGGTGCTGTAGGACCAGAAAATTTACTGTTCAATGTGAGAGAAATCTAGACCTTAGAGGTGGCACTGGGAATTGAACTGTGGTGTTCAAGTGCTGGAGATCACTCAAGACCCTCAAGTCAGTGAGCCAAGCTAGTATTTTGCTCTTGCTTGCTGAGCATAAATATTCATATTTGAATTACTTTCAAATAGACTTAAATCAATAAACGTTCTGGATGATGGTCAGTAGGGCAAAAACAGTGTTGGCTTATTAAGTGCACATGTATAGCTTATGCAATAACTGAGAAAGTTGGCTGAACACAAACTGCGCAGCAATATTTACTTTATGCTATTCAAAAACATGGTTTGGTGACTAAAATTAATAGGCCTCGTCTGGAGGACAGTGTTAGCTTTCTAAGGGCTCTATTCAGTTCTTACTTCTGCCCCACTTCTTTCAGATTTTTGCATACTTCCAACACAGGCAATAGCAGGCCAATCCCATTCAGAAAGTAAGTCAGTACAACCAGGGCCGACAAGAGCGGGGGCGGGAAGCCGGTACAAATTACCAGGGCCCGGCGGTCTGGAAGGGGGCCCGGCTCCCCCCCCCCTCTTGTCGGCCCTGTTTAGCCGGTCCGCCCTTGCTGGGAGGCCCGAAAATTTTTTTTCACCGGGGCCCAAACCCGGCCCTGAGTACAACCAGCATTCCTTCCAGCTTGCTGGATTCAGAACATATCTCAGGAAATCTGGGGAGTACTCAGTTGTTGGATCAGATCTAGGAAGGGAACTGGCCCAGTTGAACCCACGAACAGCTGGCCTTCTCTTCCCATCATGGCTAGCAATGCTTTTATGTGACAACATGAACTGGTGCAATCATCCCTCACTTACTCTAAAGCAGCTGTGGCAGTGCTCGGGGGTGAGCTTTTCAAAAAGCTGAAATGTGCTCAAACAATGTCTCCAAAGCATTGGGCAGAAAGAGGCTTTTTTTCCCCATTTCAAAGTTGGGTTTTTTTGGATACGAGTTCCCTCCAGACTCCATGGCCACAGAGAATTTGGTAACGCGCACTGATCTTTTCCACAGCCGTTCCCTTCTTGCGCAGACATTATGCACATTTTGGCATGTGACAGTCCAAAATGTATTCTTGTCCCATGAGTTTACATAGAATTCACCAGCAGAGGATGTAAAGGCACCAGATTTTCAGACATTAGAAAGGAGAATGCGAACCTCAGCACTGGGAGGAAATGTTGAAGCAGTTTCTGTCCCTGCTCACTCCTATGAATCCCAATAATCCTTGCACTACCCAACTCTTTGCTGGAGGTTGCTTCCTTGCTGCAGAATAACATGGAAGATACACTGAGCATTTCAGTTCTTGATGTTTTGTTATATATTCCTCTACCCCAATATAACTCTGTCCTCGGGAGCCAAAAAATCTTACCGTGTTATAGGTGAAACTGTGTTATATTGAACTTGCTTTGATCCACCAGAGTGCGCACCCCCCCCCCCCCCCGGATCACTGCTTTACCGCGTTATATCCAAATTCGTGTTATATCAGGTCGCATTATATCGAGGTAGCGGTGTAGTTTAAAAAGAGATATCTCGTGCCCAGATTTGAAGTTCTCATCCAAGTACAATGCACAAAACTGTTGGAAAGGGGTTGTATATTTTTGGATATTCTCTGTGCAGAACGCATGCAATCACTGCACCTTTCCTGCCATGCGACATGGGGGAATCTATAGATACTTTCCATGTGACTACGTTTTTTAAAGAAAGCTAAGATAAAGAATCCTGTAAAAGGTCACGAAATATTTTATAGACTGAATTGCCATACTGTGTTAATTTGTCATGACTAGGTATGCAAAATAAGCACTTAACTTTTCCAGCCTACCATATACTGTGTTGTTTTGTTCAATCAAAAAGTTTATATCTAATTTGTCCATTTCAAAATTCAATCAGCTAAAGTAAACAGTGAATGTTATAGAGTAAGACTCACATGCAGCTCTGTGTACTTAATCTGTAAGTAACAAAACAGGAAATGTCAGTACCCCATTCCAATTAAGCAAAGGCCAATTTCTCATGGAACATAAATTCTTTACTTTTCTCCCAGAACAATTTATACTGCTGTTTTAAATAGTGGTAAAACATAATGTTTTTAATTTCACACCTCACATAGCACAGTCAAATGCTTCATAACAACATAAACAAAAGTTAGGCGGAGCACTGCGCTAGATTTAAAACAATGATTTCCCCACAATGTGTGCTCAAGGTCTGCAGGGGGAAAACATAATAAATGTGTTGGCTAAGGCCACAGAAATGAGTGTTCCGGTGTTTTGGCTGCTGCTGCCAACCTTAGTCAAGGATGCGTTAACAGTGGATGCATTGATCCAAATCTCATTACTCCCACCACCAATCCAGGAAAGAACTGTGTTATTCTACTCCAGCTCTCTGTTTGGTAGTGTCGTAGGATCGAACAACTTGAGACTGAGAAACAACTCCATGTTCTTCTTGAGAAAATGCATACCCATCTGAAAAAGTGAGAACAAAGGCACAATAGAACCAATTAGAGATGATAATCACAGTTAGACATTACTATATTACACTACTGGTGCGTTGGGGCAGAGCACGTTTGGTTTTACCAGCGAATTAGATTTCTGTGACGTGTCTCCCCTCTTCTGGAACATGGGCCGTGTCACCAATGTGATTAGGACAAGCTGCTGCTAAGTTTTTGTCACTCTTCCCTCCTCTCTAGAGCAGCCCACTCTAACCAGGCGATAACTCTCTTTCTATGGCAACCTAACTAATAATATACATCTGTAAAAGGAGGCAAATGATACTGATCTCTTTTGTCTGAAAAGCATTATGTCAGAGCTAGATATTAATTACTACTGAGAACAAGCCAATGGGTTGGTTTCTTGGTGGAGAATCTGTAAAGACGTCACAGAAACAGAATTCTCTGATAAGTACAAATTTGCCTTTCTGCTCAAGTCTCTCATTGTCTGTAATATCATACCTAGCAGAACTTGAGAAACCCAGACTGTGTGAGATGCTAAATCCGAGAGGAGACTATGATTAAGTACAATTTTTTCACGGCGGTTGTAAAAGTCACAGAATCCATGACTTCCAGCAACCTCCTCCCAGCTGCTGGGAGCTGCAGGGTCCCCACGCTGCCTGCAGCGGCCAGGCCCCTGCCTGGAAGGGGTCCCCGGAAATCCTGACTGCCGTGGGGGATCTCCAGAGCTTCCGGCCACCATGGGCGGCAGGGGTACCCCAGAGCTCCAAGTGGCTGCGGGCAGTGGGGGCCCATGTAGCTCCAAGCTCCTATGGGTGGTGGGGTCCCCAGAGCTTGGAGTGGCCCCCATAGCTGCCGAGCAGCTGCAGGCGGTGTGGGGCCCCGCAGCTGAGCTCCCCATTTTGTCACGGATATTTTTTAGTAAAAGTCAGGGACAGGTCACGGGCTTCCGTGAATTTTTCTTTATTGCCCGTGACCTGTCCGTGACTTTTACTAAAAATATCCGTGACAAAATCTTAGCCTTAACTCTGATTAGTGTTTCCAGAGGACTGCTCCCACTACATTACAGTTAGCTGCAACATCTGAAGACGCTTCTTTATCTACTCTAGAGAAATGGGTGATTGTGTAGATATACAGGTGACAGCCTGACAAACCTTATTGATTTTTCTCAGTCAAGAGGTTAACGTATCCCAAGTGGAGCAAGCTTTAATATTCTGGGGTAAGTCTCCGAGAGGCATATCCTTTTGGCCTGCACAAGACGGGAATCCTTCTGACAAACACATTTTGATTTTTTTTTAAACTCTCAAGTTCTGTTGAGAAAGAATTTCAGGTCTCTGACAACACCCAGGGGATGCCAAATTATTGATATAGTAAAAGGGAAGGCTCAAGAACTGACTCCTGTGAAGCTTGGAACTATTTTAAAATGAGGCTTGTCTGGAATATTAGGAATGAGAACGTGCGGCACAGGGCAACAATGTCTTTGACACCTAGTCAGCCCTGGGGCTAGGTGGGGGAGTCCCGCCCAGCTGTCAGTGCCCCAGACTTCGGCTGTCAATGCCCCACTTCAGTCAGTGCAAGGGCTCCTGGTGAGGGTACGCACCACCGGCGGAAGGGGGGGTACACCAACAGCCGATTTAATTACAACGGTGGTTGTAGGTCGACCTAACTTAAGTCAACCTTATTTTGTAGTGTTGACAAGCCCTAAGTAACCTCCATTTCTTCTTCGAGTGATAGTCCCCAAGTATATTCCATATGTGGGTGACTGGCAAATGGTGTTCTGACTGGAGGAGGGTGAGGGGAAGCTGGTAGCAGAGATGCTTGTAGTACTGTCATCCTTACAGCTGCATCCACAGTTGCAGCTTGAGTTAGAGCAGAGTGTGTCGTGAATGTGTGGAAAGAGCTCCAAGTTGCTGCCCTGCAAATGTCCTGCAGTGGAACATCCAATAAGGATGTTGTGGAGGCAGCTTGTGTTCGCGCTGAGTGAGCTGTAATACCCCCAGGCTAAGTTCCCTGAAAGCTGTGTGGCCGCACAGCAGCCTATTTAGCCCTGTGCAGGGTCTCAGAGAACCTGCCTAGGGGCCTGCCGGGGCGCTCCTCCCCCAGCCCCAACAGGGATGCGGCCCGGACCTACTGCAGCTGGGGCACTCGGATCTGCCGGGGCAGCACGGCCCAGCCCCAGGCGCAGCTGGAGCAGCCCAGCCCGGCCCCTGTCCCAGACCTGCTGTGGATGGGGGAGAGGCGTCTATCCTGCAGCCCCAGTCCCAGACACATCGCAGCGGCAAGAGGCGCCTCTCCCCTCCAGCCCAGGTGCTGCTGTGGGGAGAGAGAGCTGGGGGGAGTCCTCTCTCTCTGCTTAGCCCCAGAGCACCCTCCTGTACCCCAAACCCCCCATCCCTGGCCACACCCCAGAGCCCACACCCCCAGCCAGAGCCCTCACACACCTGCACCCCAACCCTCTGCTTCAGCCCTGAGCCCCCTCCCAAACTCCGAATCCCTCAGCCCCACCCCCACCACATGAATTTTGTTATGTGCACGGATATGAAGGTGACACATCACCTCCATATCGGTGCACATAACAAAATTCATTCCGCACATGGGTGAGAAAAATTAGAGGGAACACTGCCCCCAGGACAGAGAAAGTTTGTTGCCATGGTAGAAAGATCTTGGGATCAAGCCATATCCTCAGAGAGGATTTCTAAGTGAGTTTCAGGACGCTGAAGAAGTGGGCTGTAGTCCACGAAAGCTTATGCTCTAATAAATGTGTTAGTCTCTAAGGTGCCACAAGTACTCCTGTTCTCAAAACAGCAAAGAGTCTTAGCGATTGTGTGAGGGGTTTGGTTGTTTGCAGACAGAATGTCAGGGCACACCTGACAATGAGGGAGTAAAGTCTCTTGTCTTCAGCAGAGGCATGGGGTTTTGCGAAAAATACAGGTAAATGTATTGACGGGGATTGATGTGAAACTCAGCAGCAATTTTGGGGAGGAATTTGGGGTGTAACCTAAAGGAGACCTTCTCTTTGTGAAATACTTGTATGAGGAGGGTCTGCCATCATGGCTCCTAGCTCACTGACTCTTCTGGCCGAAGTGATGGCAACTAAGATCACCACCTTCATGGTCAGGTGGGTTATCATGGCGCATGCTGCCATAAGTTCGAAGAGTGGACTTGTGAGCATTGACCGAACAAGGTTACGGTCCCATTGAGACATAGGGTTAATGATCGGTGGGAAGGTCCTGCTCAAGCCCTTCATAAATCGCACAGTAGCCAGGTGCATACTGACAGATCATCCCTGCACTGGAGAGAGGAAGGCATCAATCGCTGATGGGTGTACCCAGCGCAAATTGAGGGCCAGATCTGAAGGCTTTAAGGAGAGGAGATAATCTAGGATAACTGGGATGCCCACAGTATCAAGCGAATGTTGGTGATGATGTGCCCAGGCCAAAAAGCGCCATCACTTAGCCAGGTAGCAGGTGCTAGTAGAATCTTTTCTACTTTGGTTAAGGATTTCCTGAACGGGGTGGAACCTGAACATTCGATTTCCGATGCACTTCCAAACACCAGGCCAGGAGGTGGAGTGAACCTGGGTTGGGATGCTTGATTTTCCCCCTATCCTGGGTTTGGAAATCCTGATAAATGGGCGTGCAGCCATCATTAGGAGTTCTGTGAAACGGAACTGTCTGGTCCAATAGCATGCTAGGATGATGGTGGCTCTGTTGCAATGGTTCTTCCAAACAACTTGTAGTAGTGGGGAGATGGGAGGAAAGGCGTATCTGAGGTTGTCCATTCGGGAGAGCGTCGCCTTGGAAATCGTAGCCTGTGGCTCCCATGGAGCAATACATAGGAAGTTTCCTGTTCGTTTGAGATGCAAAGAGGTCCCATAGTGGAGTGGCCCATTGTGTGAATGTGTTGGTTAGAACTGTGTCGTGGATCTCCCATTCAAGGTCTACAGAGAAGCTGCAGCTTAATTTGTCTGCCAGGGAGTTATGAACACCTGGGAGATATGCGGCCTGTATTCTAATGTGGTTTCTGATACACCAGTTCCAAAGTCTGACTGCTTTCAGGCAGGGGAGACGAGATCTCACTCCTCCCTGTTTGTTTATATAGACCACTGTGGTGATATTATCTCCACATGGAGCGAGCGTATGAGGAGAAGGAAGGTCTTGCACACAAGCTGGAACTCTCTCAGTTCCAGTAAGTTTATGGATAGCCTGGCCTCTCTTGGGGTCCAGGTATCCCAAGCAATGTGGTAGTCCAGGTGAGCACTCCCACCCAGTAAGGGAACTTCTGTCAAGATGGTGGCCCTTGGTATGGGAGGGCTGAAGGGAGTCCCTGCCATGACTTTGTTTGGGTTGGACCACCAAACGAAGGAGGTGAGAACTCTGGTGGGAACAGTCATGGGGGAGTCAATGCGATGCCTGTTTGGTTGGTAGGTGGAGTGGATCCAAGCTTGGAGGCACCACAAGTGAAGTCTGGTGAACGGCATGCAAGTGCATGCAGCCATGTGGCCTAATAGAGATAGACACCAGTGCACCGCAGTTCACTGCCTGCTCCACCAGCAACTTTTTTAGTCAGAGCTCTTGGACCTCTCTAGTTTTGGGAAAGAAGGATCGACAGATACTGCACTTTGCAGAGAGATGTGCCTCGCCCAGACAGTACAGGGACCATGGATGCTCATCTCTGATGGAGAAGGAGCAAGGGCAGAAGATGCAATTCTTGAACCCTGGGACTCTGGGCATAGTCCTGGGGCCAGGGAGGATTTCCCTTGACTTTGCGGGGGGTGGGGGGACGACAGACATGACTATTCTATACTAATTATATACTATACTAAGTATCAGAGGGGTAGCCGTGTTAGTCTGGATCTGTAAAAGCAGCAAAGAGTCCTATGGCACCTTATAGACTAACAGACATATTGGAGCATGAGCTTTCGTGGGTGCATCCGACGAAGTGGGTATTCACCCATGAAAGCTCATGCTCCAATACGTCTGTTAGTCTATAAGGTGCCACAGGACTCTTTGCTGCTCATACTATACTAACTATAACTACTACGCTAAGATATAAAACTATTTACAAGGATTTTACTTTACAGGTTATGCATGCATTGAAGAAGGACATGATTCTGACTCAGGCCATATGGCAACAAGAAGGAACTACAGAAGCATCAATCCGCACTGTCTCTTATATTCTCGGTCGGGAGCATGAGGGAGGCTACTGTGCATGTGCGGGTCAACGGACACGGTTCTGAAGAATTTCTGGACCCAGGTGCATGGCATGCATGCTCATTCACATGTGGGATACACATCGGGATCATCACTTGAAGAAGAATTTAATAGTCATACTCTAAGGAACAATGGGAGAAGGAGTTCCAAGTACTGTAATATGACCTGAAAGTTGATGGGCACTTGGACTTGAGGAGGGTCCCGTTTAATTTTCTCAGAGATCCTGAAACCTCTCAAAAAGAACAGGAGTACTTGTGGCACCTTAGAGACTAACAAATTTATTAGATGCATCCGAAGAAGTGGGCAGTAGCCCCACGAAAGCTTATGCTCTAATAAATTTGTTAGACTCTAAGGTGCCACAAGTACTCCTGTTCTTTTTGCGGATACAGATTAACACGGCTGCTACTCTGAAACCTCTCAGGGAGTCCTGTTCCTAAATCAGGCATTGAAGTGAAACTTGGCTGGAGAACAGTGTAGAATGGCCTCTGTGATAGATGACCAGGTGCTACTGGCATATCTGTTGAGAAGAAATATAGTCTCATTGTGCTGAGGAGAAAATTCTTTTCATTGTGAAGCTCCTTAAGAGCTTGATTCAGTGACTCGCTGGAGAGCTTCTTGCCAATGTGAGCTGCTTGGAAGCAGGAGACGGAAGCTGGCGGGAATAGTGGAGTTTGGAATGGGGGAAGAAAAGCTCATCCCCTGAATTAGCCTTTTTAAGGGCCCATCTCAACAATTAAATGAGTTCAGGGTTGAGACTGGAGGCTCAAGGTTCCTGGCTCTCATAAGAACAGCCATGCTGGGATAGATCAATGGTCCATCTAGCCCTGTATCCTCTCTCTGACAATGGCCAATGCTAGATACTTCTGAGGGAATGAACGTAGTGTGACCAGACAGCAAATGTGAAAAATTGGGACAGGGGGTGGGGGCAGCGTATATAAGAAAAAGACCCAAAAATTGGGACTGTCCCTATAAAATCAGGACATCTGATTACCCTAAATGAACGGATCAGGGCAATTCTGAGTGATCCACCCCTGTCATTCAGTCCCAGCTTCTGGTAGCTGGAGTTTATGGATGGCCCGAGGATGCGGCTACATTCCTGACCATTTTGGCTAATACCCATTGATGAACCTATCCTTCCTGACCCTATATAATTCTTTTTTTGAACCCTGTTATATTTTTGGCCTCATGACAACAAGTTCCACAGGTTTACTGTGCATTGTGTGAAAAAATATTTCCTCTTGTTTGTTTTAAACCTGCTGCCTATTAATTTCATCAGGTGCCCTTTATTTTTCATGTAAAGGCGTAAATAACACTTCCTTATTCATTTTCTCCATACTATTCATGATTTTATAGATCCCTGTCATATCTCACCTTTGTCGTCTCTTTTCTAAGATGAACAATCCCAGTCTTTTTAACCTCTCTTGGCATGGAAGCTCTTCCATACCCTTAATCATTTTTGTTGCCTTTCTTTGAACCTTTTCCAGTTCCACTATATTCTTTTTGAGATGAGGTGACCAGATGCTAGTAGAAATATTTATTCCAGAATTTGTTGGGTTTTTTTAGTTTGCATTACGTTTGAGAATAGACCTCTTCCCATTGGGGCACTTCCAGAATCCTATGCAACTCAGATCCAGTATGATAACATGGCTCACTGTGTTTTAACATAAGCACAGTTACATGCTAATAACATGGTAAACAGAAATACAGGGTGGACTTCCCTGTCTGTAACTGAAGGTGCACAGACTAATTTACAAAGTTTAAGACATCTTTTAGCAAAGAACACATTCATACTGGATGTTAGCAAAGGAAAGAAGATTTACAAAACATTCTTACATGGGTGGATTCACACTTGCAAACAAATGCTTTAAGTGGCCAGAATCCTGCAATCTTTAGGCAACAATCTAAAGGAAAGTTAGCTTGGATAAAGACTGCAAAATTGGCCTTAAATAACTCAAGGCAGCGGCCCATATCCTGCCCCAAATTAGGGCAGCTTTGCATTGCGCCCTGGAGCTATCTTCATTGACTGCAGGATTACCCCATATTGCAAGATCCTCAGGTGGTATCCAGCTGCCAAGCTCCTTCACACTCCAGGCAATTACCCACAGACAATTATCTGTCATTACCCTGGGACTATTTAAATGACACTGAACAGAGCGTCTAGTTACTTTTCAATACTTGACTTTTTAAGATGCATTTTAACAGTAACAAAGTCCTATCCTGCTGCAAAGTCAGACAAAGTACAACAAAAGAGATGCCTGCTTAAACTGTTTCATGCAAGGTTAATGCCTGTGGGACACACCTTGCCTTGGGAACTCCTTTTATTGTGTTTAAGAGAACCAAGGCAGCCATCATAGGGCCCTTGATCCACATAGGGATCACTCCTTGGCATGTCCTTTCTGTGGGCAGATCACGGGCAGGGCACGTCCCCCAGTGTCACTGATACAAACATATTGGTGACATCTACATTACTTTTGTCTACATTACACTTTTGGTACGAGTAGCTAGATGCCACAGTGGGAAGCAGGCTTCATTCACACTGTGGTGTGTAGCTACATGTCAGTGAAAAGCTCTGGCAGGGGGAGGCAGAGGGGAAAGGCTGAGCTGGGTCACAGAGCCTGGGCTCCAGCCTGAGCCCAAACATCCACACCGCAGTTAAATAGCCTCATAGCCTGAGTTCCATGAGTCCGAGACAGCTGACATGCGCCAGCCGCTGGTGTTTAGTTGTGAGCTGAGGGGTGAAAACATTATCTATTATGAACTGGAACCATAAACTCACTGAACGTTTAAACTCACCAAATGAGGGTCAATCCATCCTCATCATCTTATCCAATCATTATACTCTACACTGAACAACGTACCCTAATATCTCAATGTCTGTACTTTAATCCGTCAACCTTTTACCCCCAATCGGGGATATTGCAGATTATGTATTCCTTACGCCAGCCGATCTTAAACTGAACTTCACACCCGTGGATAATCTGTACGTTATTTCCTGATAAACCCAGAAACGTCTATGCTTAAACTCTGTAACATTCACTTTTTTAAAACATCACCTTAATACAATTTTTAAATATACCCTAGGAGGCATGGCTTGGGTGAATGGAGAGCCATGCAGGGTATGTACACACGCACACTCTTCAGGCGTGTCTTTACTCACCTAACCCATGCCGCACCAGCTGCACTGCTATTTCTAGCTGTGCTGAGGAGTAGTGGGGGGCTACAGGGATATGCACACCTCCGAAAGACGCGTGCAGTGAAGATGCACCTATTCTCTCCACTCAGCCTGGGCTCAACATTTGACAGTTTATTTTACTTTTACTGTTGATCTCAATAGGCGATGGTTATTTCACACTATGCAGTTCTTTAATCAACTTATTAAAGCTGTTCAGGCAGCTAATTATGCCTCTAGCAGAATCAGAATGTGATTAAATGCTGTTGATTCTCCTAGATCTGGCTAACTGGGTCTTTCCACTATTCCCAGACACCACCCAAAACAATGAAAGTTTCCATGGCCCAGTTACAATGGGACCGTTAGAAAGTCTGAACTTCTCCCAGCTCTGGCTTTTAAAACCACACCTCTCATTCTGCACTGGGAACAAGGCCCCCATTGTTCATATCTTTTCCAGCAGTCCTAGCAGAGAGAGTGCTTCTTTGGAATTTTCAGCGCAGAATCCAGTCTCTACGGTTTCAGAAGTGAGACCCATCGTATTCCGCATTCTGAGCCTTTCAATTATTTGAGACTTTAAGTCAGGAGGATTTTAAAATATCTGATGGCTTGGTTCATTTGCTGGGAAGAGGGGGTCACATTCTAATCAAATATAAGGTTTCACAGCTTCCAGATATTATCAGGCTACCTATTGAATTTTAAACGCATCCAGTTTGTTACCTTTCATGTTCTGCTGCGAGGAGATCTGAATCTCGTCTCCCATTACTAGGTTTCTAGTTGAACAGTACCTTTTTCAGTATACTCAGCTGATTATTTTGTTCTATACAGCGCTGTATTAGAGACATAAAGAACTGTAGACCACATATAGGCCCCAAACCTGCACACCTGGATGTAGGGGTCCACCCCCACACTGCAGCTTGCAGAATCCAAGCCTCAGAATGTCCTGAACAATCTGTTTATTTCAGGAAATCCGTTGCGGAAGTTCATGCATTGTTACGTATTTAAGGGATATTCTTTAGCGATCATCTCTCCTCACGCTCTCTTATTTGACAGTTGAGCTTAGTTGGGAAAGGATGTTTGTGCTGAGAGTTCATGGATTTGTTTGGCTGATGGCTGGGGGCAGAGCAGCTCTCAGCAGAAACTTATTAACTCTGGAACTTGCTTCCATGCCTTGGTCCGACATACCCCAATAGTGCAGACCTTCAGAGAATGTGGGAAAGTCTATCTCCAATTACCATTAAACACCAGTAATGTCTTGTCAATGGACAAACTTCACACAACTCTTTGGGTTTGTCTACACTGGGAAACTGAGTAGTGTTATATCATGTTAATTAATGCATTTTAATTAACACATGCTAAAAGACCACTCATTTGCCCAATGCTGACAAATAATATTTTAAAAAGGACCCAAGAGGAAAAAGTATGACGAACGTTCAGGTTTTGTTTGGTTTCTCTAGAAACCAAACTATTCACATTCAGGAAACATGAGACCAGTTCTAACATCATTAAGCCCATCTTCTTCTTGCTATTCCTTTTCTTTTTAAGTAAATGTTAAAAGATCCCAACATCTTCATATTCAACTAATATCACTACAGCTATATTTGCTGTATGGAATTTGGCCAGAAAAAAGTGCTGAAGCCTTAAAGAACAGGAGTACTTGTGGCACCTTAGAGACTAACAAATTTAGTCTGAAGCCTTGATACCCAAAGAAAGAAGGTAATGGATTAATAACAATAAAAGAATCCCACGAAGTAACCTGATAGTTTTTCAGATCAACATGCACCAAGAGGAAAGTAGCAGGAAGGCAGCCTCTCTTAGGACACAATAAATGGCAGGATTAGAGCCTTCAGCATGAACACATTATTATTATTTATTATTCTCCAACCCCCATGCTGTGAAACCAACTTGAAATGACAGGTGTTGTTTCTCTATTGATTAACAAGGTGTAAAATGTACTCTCTGTGTTAAGGCTTACCCAGTGCAGTTACCTTATACTGTCAAAGGAAGGGGTGATTTCCTCTGCCAGCATAGGAAATCTGGGCCAAATTCTATAATCCCTAGTCAGGCACAGCTCCTCTGGATTTCAGCGGGAGTTCTGTGGGGGGGATTAAGGAGCACAGGATTCAGCCTGCTGTTTTTAAGTACGTGCTAGCTAGGTCAAATGACAGCCCAATGCTGACAGGAGGCAGACGAGGAGTGTTTTGAATTATGTCAGCCACTATACTTGTGGGATCATATGGAATAATCCAGGTTGCGTCCAGGGGCTGAGGGGACAATTGTTCAGTGGATTCCCGGAGCATGTGGGGAATGCCATCTTGGTAACACTGTTCTCCTTTTTGTCTCTAGAAACCTTTTTCATGGGGATTCTGAGAGAGTTGGGGATCCAAGCCAGGGAGGGGAGTAGCCTGGAATTGGGGAGGAGAGCTGCTTTTTGCAGATATCAGGCCCCAATGAGTTCTTGAGTAACTGGCCAGGAGAGAAGTCCTCCACACTGTTGTCAAAGCAACAAGAGAGCTGTGCCATCATGGGATCAGAAGAGGGCAGAGGAGGCAGGGGCTAGAGTGGGTGGAGGTTCAGGAGCCTCATGGCAAAAGCCCTGTTACCAGCAGATTACCCGGTATCCATGAGTTTTAGGAGCCAAACTACTTCTCCTTCCATGGAAAAGCAAATCCCCCTACACACACTCGAGGGAATGATGATAAGCAACATCTGTGAGGGGAACCTTGCAGCATTTCCTGCTCTCTCTGAGAACTATTCCCACTTGTGGGCCAATCTCCCCTCTTAATTAGGGGGTCTTGATGCTTTTCCTATTGCTGGGATTTTAGAAAGCAGATGGGAATGGGAAATCTATCCGCAGACGTTATGCTGAGCTAACGAGCACTGATTTCATACAGTTGTCTCAGACAGGAACTGTACCAGCTCCTAGAGGCTAATGCTGTAATCACTGCACCATCTACTCATTTCCATTAAAACTTTTTGGGCTGCAGAATAGTTCAGCACGTGAGCTTGACAAAAGGCACAAAGCTCTTCTACTAAAAGCCACAGGATAAATGAAATCCTAACTGGCATTTGCATCAAAATCTGAAGGTCAGTGGAAAATCTTTGTTCATTTTCATAAATCTTTCAGAAAGCCACGTCAGTCAGAAAAGAACGATGTGAACCTTGAGAGCACAGTTAAACTATAGAACATCTCTGGCATTTCATCTGACGCCCTCAATTCATGAACACAAAACCATGGCCATAAACAAATTTAAATGGTTTTAGGGGTTAAAACTTCCAAGCTTCCTCCCCCGATCCCCGAAGCCATTAGAAGTAGCCCAAAATCCACTGTTCTTGTGTGTGTTGTCCTAGAACTAATGTCATTCCCATGTGCTTTGAGATCAAAGGTTTTTAATGCAATTTTATAGCAGCGAATCTTTGAACAGTTTTTGCGCTGCCCTTCCCCCCAAGCTACAGTATTGATTCTGGGTTATTTTACAACTTCTGATGGGAAACTGCCCTTATTCTCCCCCTCCCATTAACAGGGCAATGAGTTTGTCTCAGCCTTGTCAACCAGAACAAAATGAATGATCTTTGATGTGTTAAATTCAAGTGTCCCGGCCTGAACTGAAGTCACATGATCAAGTTTTGGGATAGGCTGAACTCTTTGGGTGGGAACTTGGAAGCCCAGTGGAATCACAATGACTAGAGAGCCAGTAGGGTGTGATTCAAAATACATATCTACCAAGACAAAACCACTGCCTTAGCCGCCAGCTGCTTGTTTTGACAATTTTCACTATTTATACAACAGTTGTACAATTTAGGTCTGTGAAACCAGCACACGTGTTCATATGGCCCTGCACATATAGCAGCTGTGCAATGTTTGAAAACAATGTTTGACAAGGGATGACAGAAGTTTTAGAGAATCATGGATCTGCTATAAAAGCCTCTTTTAGTCTTAACAACTTCACAATGAAAATTTACATTCATGTGAAAAACAGACATGTGATTGGAACTTGTCCTGACTGGACTGACTCATTTAGCACTTAATCATTTGTATTTATGGGGAGCCAGTTAACCGAATCAAAGTTTATTTTGATATCTTATTCTTGTTTCCCAAAGCTTATCAGCCAATTAAAAACACAAAGATGCATTCTACAAATTGTGAGCATGTGGTTCAGATCTGACGGGTAACACAAGCATGCTGGTTTTCTGCACCGTCTGCAGGCTGGTTCATAGGTTTCCCTGATTCTTTTTTACAGGCTTGTTCTGCCAGTCATCTCCTATGGAATTGCTTCAAAGTGTCTCCATAGATGCGTGAAAGAGAGATAAAACCAGCACCCTTTACCTCCGGACACAAAGGAACAAATCTTGGAAGCAGAGCACAGCCAAGCTGAGCTTCTCTGTGGGGGTGAAGGAGAAAATGGCCTTCTTTCCAGACCTTACAATGGCAGTGGAGCGGTCTGCAGAAGTTACTGCACTCTCGAGACTGCTCTAGCCCCTGGAGCCAGTGCACTCTCCCTTCTGTGGAGGAGAATGACCCAGTGGATCTGAACAGTAATGGATCTACCAGCCTTGCTCCTGTCCTGCTCTGAATGACCCCTGAGGATCTGCAGGGGATCTCTGCACCCCATGTATGAGATTCTTAAATCCTACCAAAAAGAAGAACAGGAGTACTTGTGGCACCTTAGAGACTAACAAATTTATTAGAGCATAAGCTTTCGTGGACTACAGCCCACTTCTTCGGATGCATCCGAAGAAGTGGGCTGTAGTCCACGAAAGCTTATGCTCTAATAAATTTGTTAGTCTCTAAGGTGCCACAAGTACTCCTGTTCTTCTTTTTAAATCCTACCCTATTTCTGCAGCAGAAAAGACGGTTACTCACCGTTGTAACTGTTGTTCTTCGAGATGTGTTGCTCATATCCATTCCATTAGGTGTGTGCGCGCCGCGTGCACGATCGTCGGAAGATTTTCTACCCTAGCAACACGGGCGGGTCGGCTGTGGAGCCCCCTAGAGTGGCGCCTTCATGGCGCTGAATATATACCCCAGCCGACCCGGCGCCCCCTCAGTTCCTTCTTGCCGGCTACTCCGACAGTGGGGACGGGGGGCGGGTTTGGAATGGATATGAGCAACACATCTCGAAGAACAACAGTTACAACGGTGAGTAACCGTCTTTTCTTCTTCGAGTGCTTGCTCATATCCATTCCATTAGGTGACTCCCAAGCCCAACTCAGGTGGTGGGGTCGGAGTGAGACATTGCTGTGTGCAAAACCGCTGATCCGAAAGCAGCATCGTCTCTGAACTGCTGCACTAGTGCATAGTGAGCTGTAAATGTGTGGACTGATGACCAAACCGCTGCTCTACAAATGTCCTGGATCGGAACTTGTGCCAGGAAAGCCGTCGAGGAAGCCTGGGCCCTCGTGGAGTGAGCGGTGAGGTGCGGTGCTGAGACACCTGCCAGGTCATAGCAAGTCCGGATGCAAGACGTAATCCAGGAGGATAGGCGTTGTGAGGAGACCGGTGAGCCTTTCATTCGGTCGGCCACTGCAACGAAGAGTTGCGTCGTCTTTCTAAAGTGCTTTGTGCGGTCAATATAGAAGGCCAGGGCCCTTCGTACGTCCAGGGAATGCAAACGTTGATCCTGGCGAGTGGCATGTGGTTTGGGATGAAAGACCGGGAGAAAGATGTCCTGGTTGATATGAAAAGGAGAAACCACCTTAGGGAGAAAGGCAGGATGTGGACGAAGCTGCACTTTATCCTTATGGAAAACTGTATAAGGGGGCTCGGATGTAAGCGCCCTGAGTTCAGAAATGCGCCTTGCTGAGGTGATGGCTACAAGGAAGGCTGTCTTCCAGGATAGGTACAAAAGTGAACAGGTGGCCAGTGGCTCGAATGGAGGACCTGTGAGCTTGGAGAGAACCAGGTTGAGGTCCCACGTCTGAACGGGCTGACGTTGTTGTGGGTACATCCGGTCTAAGCCCTTGAGGAATCTAACGACCATCGGGTTAGAGAATACCGAGGACGCGAGTTCCCCTGGGTGAAAGGCCGATATAGCGGCCAGGTGAACTCTAACTGAAGATATCGCCAACCCCTGCTGTTTTAGGGAGAGGAGATATTCCAAAATGAGAGGAATGGGTGCCTGCAACGGGGACATGGCTCGTTGTTCGCACCAACAGGAGAACCGCTTCCACTTGGCCAGGTACGTGGTGCGTGTTGAGGGCTTCCTACTGCTCAGCAGAATCTGTTGGACAGAGTGCGAGCATTGCTGCTCTGCCTGGGTGAACCATGGAGCAGCCACGCCGTGAGGTGGAGTGATTGCAGGTCGGGGTGACGCAGCCGGCCGTGGTCCTGAGAGATGAGATCCGGACACAACGGAAGCGGGATCGGTGTCTGAACCGAGAGTTCCAACAGTGTGGTGTACCAATGTTGTCTCGGCCACGCTGGAGCGACCAGAATTACCTGTGCCTGGTCTCTGCGCAATTTGAGCAGTACCTTGTGGACCAGAGGAAACGGAGGGAAGGCATAAAACAGGTGGTCTTTCCAGGGAAGGAGAAACGCATCCGAGAGGGAGCCCGGAGCTCGACCTTGTAGGGAGCAGAACACGTGGCACTTCCTGTTGTCTCGAGATGCAAACAGGTCTATCTGGGGAAACCCCCACTTTTGGAAGATGGAATGTATGATGTCCGGACGGATAGACCACTCGTGCGTCTGGAAGGACCTGCTGAGTCGGTCCGCTAGAGTGTTCTGGACTCCAGGGAGGAACGATGCCGTGAGATGGATTGAGTGGGCGATGCAGAAGTCCCACAGGCGAATGGCCTCTTGGCATAGAATTGACGAACGTGCTCCTCCTTGCTTGTTGATGTAAAACATGGCCGTGGTGTTGTCGATGAGAACTAACACACATCGGCCACGTAGGAGGTTGAGAAATGCCTGGCACGCCAGGCGCACCGCCATCAGTTCCCGAACATTGATGTGCAGGGCTAGCTGGGGTGCAGTCCACAGGCCCTGGGTATGGTGTTCGTTGAGATGGGCGCCCCAACCCAGAGATGAAGCGTCTGTGACCAGGTGCAGAGAGGGTTGTGGGGCGTGAAATGGCATCCCCTCGCAGACCACATTGTGATCTAGCCACCAGGTGAGGGAGGTCAGGACTGAGATCGGGACCGTGACCACCATGTTCAGGCTGTCCCGATGTGGTCGATATATTGACGACACCCAGGTCTGGAGTGGGCGAAGCCGAAGTCTGGCATGCCTGGTTACGTACGTGCAGGAAGCCATGTGACCCAGCAGGGTAAGGCACGACCTCACCGTGGTAGTTGGGAACGCCTGGAGCCCTTGAATGAGGCTCGTGATGGTGCCAAATCGGTTGTCTGGCAGGATGGCTTGTGCACGTCTGGAGTCTAGAACTGCGCCTATGAATTCTATTCTCTGGGTAGGTTCTAGAGTGGATTTGTCCTTGTTGAGTAGGATGCCCAACTCGTTGAATGTGTGCACTATTATGTGGACGTGAGCTTGAACTTGCTCCTTGGTGCGACCGCGTACCAGCCAGTCGTCTAGGTACGGGAACACCTGTATCCCTTGCCGACGAAGGTACGCTGCCACGACAGCCATACATTTCGTGAACACTCTTGGGGCCGAGGATAGGCCGAAGGGAAGGACTGCAAATTGGTAGTGCACCGCGTTTACCACGAATCGCAGGAAGCGTCTGTGAGGTGGGTAAATTGAGATGTGAAAGTATGCGTCTTTCATGTCGAGGGCGGCGAACCAGTCTCCAGGATCGAGGGAAGGGATAATGGCCCCCAAAGAGACCATGCGGAACTTCAACTTTACTACAAATTTGTTGAGTCCGCGCAAGTCCAAGATGGGCCGCCGACCTCCTTTGGACTTGGGGATCAGGAAGTAACGGGAATAAAATCCCCTGCCCCTTAACTCTATCGGAACCTCCTCTATGGCCCCCATGGCCAGGAGCGTAGAAACCTCCTGTATAAGAAGTTGCTCGTGAGAAGGGTCCCTGAAGAGGGACGGGGAAGGGGGGTGGGAGGGGGGGATAGAAGAAAACTGGATAGCGTATCCCCTCTCCACCGTGCGGAGGACCCAACAGTCCGAAGTTATAAGGGACCAAGCGCGGTGGAAGTGGGAGAGACGATCCTGAAAGGAGGGGGCTGGATCCTGGGGGATGACTGGGGCGCCGTCCTCGACCGCACCTTCAAAAGTTCTGTCTAGGACCTGAAGGTGGTCTTGGTGGCCCCTGGTTCTGACCGGGTTGAGGGCCAGCCCATCTTCTCCTACCACCTCGCCCTCGCCTCCGGGCCGAGTCTTGTCTCTGACGAGGCGGGGGGGGGGGGGGTAGAAGCGCTGAGGCTGCGGCCTAAATGGTCTGCGCTGAGGGCCCACAACATGCATCCCCAGGGAGCGCATGATTGTTCTCGAGTCCTTGAGGCTCTGCAGGCGAGAGTCCGTCTTGTCTGAGAACAATCCATGTCCCTCAAAGGGCAGATCCTGTAGGGTTTGCTGCAGCTCCGGAGGCAAACCCGAAACCTGAAGCCAGGAGATCCTGCGCATAGCGATACCCGACGCCAGGGTCCTCGCAGCTGAGTCTGCTATGTCCAAGGAGGCCTGCAAGGAGGTCCGAGCCACCTTCTTGCCCTCCTCTACCATGGCTCCAAACTCTTCCCTGGACTCCTGGGGAATCAACTCCTTAAACTTCCCCATAGAGTTCCAGGAGTTAAAATTGTAGCGGCTCAGTAGCGCCTGTTGGTTCGCCGCTCTAAGTTGCAGCCCTCCGGCTGAGTAAACCTTACGGCCAAACAAATCGAGCCGCTTAGCCTCTTTTGATTTAGGCGCTGTAGCCTGCTGGCCGTGGCGCTCTCGTGCGTTCACTGATTCCACCACCAGTGAACACGGTTGGGGGTGGGTATACAAGTACCCGTAGTCTTTAGACGGGACAAAGTATTTCCTTTCCACCCCTCTCGCTGTGGGTGGGATAGAGGCAGGAGTTTGCCATATCGTATCCGCATTCGTTTGAATCGTGCGGATCAGGGGTAACGCCACCCTCGATGGGGCATCCGCTCCAAGGATATTCACGATCGGGTCGTGCACCTCCACTATCTCCTCCGCCTGCAGGTCCATATTACGGGCTATCCTGCGCAGAAGATCCTGGTGAGCCCGAAGATCTATTGGAGGTGGGCCTGTGCACGATGTGCCCGCCACTGCCTCATCCGGAGAAGAAGAGGAAGATGCCTCCGGTGGAACAGGATCCAAGGGCTGGTCCTGGTCTCTCTGTTCCTGGGCTGGAGCATCACCTGCGCCTGGGTCCAGGGCGTCAGGTGGTGCGGACACAGAAGCCTCCATGCCCCCTGGCGGAGGCCGCGAAATGGTGGACTCCGGGGCCCCTCTGATGGAGTGACCGGAGCGAGAGGCCGAAGCAATTGGAGCCCCTTGCGCCTGATGGTACGCCCACGGGGTCCAAAACGACCAGTGAGATGGGCCATGAGAATGGTCCTCTGCCATCTCCTGCCAATGGCCCAAGTCCTGTTCCTCGGCTTGCCCCTGAGGGGGGTATGCCGATCTCGAGAGGTCCTCCGAGGAGTGGGACACCGATCTCGATGGCCACGGCGGTGCCGAGAGCGTCGAGACGATTCCCATTGGCTGCGGTGCCGCACGGTGCCGGTCCGGAGATGATCTATCTCTACGCGGTGCCGGCGATCGGTGCCGGGACCGCGACCGGTGCCGATGACCTCGTCGGTGCCGGGAGTCGGATCTGGACCTCGACGAGGACCTGGAGTATGCCTGGTGCCGGGAGCGGCCTCTCGACGTCGAGCGTCGACCGTAGCGGTGCCGAGAACTACGTCTCGACGTTGATCGGTGCCGACGATCATAGCGGTGCCGAGACGTAGAGCGGTGCCGCGAAGAAGATCTTGGCCGCGAGTACGACCGGTGCCGAGGCGATATTCGGTGCCGGGACTGCGAGCGGCGTGGGGACCTGCTTCGGGACCTGGATCGGTGCCGAGGTTCCAGCCCTTGCGATGGAGGGCGCATCAAGGCAGGTTTCCCCCTCGACTGGACCGGGCGAGTCAACGGTGCAGTCGGTGCCGGTGGTTGAGGCGGTGCCGGCTCCGTGAGAGCTATTAAGTCTCTCGCCGCCGCGAAGGTCTCTGGAGTCGACGGGAGGCACTGTATCACCGCCGGTCTCGGTGGAGACGCTATCTGCACCGGACTCAACGGCTTCGGCGCCGGAGTCGACGGTGCTGGAGGCACCTGTTTCCGGTGCTCCACCGGCGGACGCGGCTCTACCCCCGGCACTGGGGGAGCCGGCGTCTTCGGCACGGATGTCCCCGTCTTATGGGCTTTTTTATGCCCCGGGGATAATGACCGGCGCCGAGGCACTGCCTGCGGTGCCGACGAGGTCCGGTGCCGGGGAGGCTTGTCTGACGCCACTCGCGTGGTCGTCATAGCCGGTGCCGCCGGGGCACTGCGCACCGAGGTGCTAGGTGCCGGGGCCTGACTTGTAGATGGAGCGTCCGGACTAAGTGCCGCCTCCATCAGGAGTTGCCGGAGCCGAAAGTCCCGCTCCTTCTTGGTCCTTGGTCTGAAGGCCTTACAGATCTTGCACTTGTCTGTTTGATGGGACTCTCCCAGGCACTTCAGACAGGAGTCGTGCGGGTCGCTCGTGGGCATAGGCTTAGCGCAGGAGGCGCACTGCTTGAAGCCGGGAGCGTTGGGCATGAGCCCGGCCCCGCGGCCGGGGGAGAAAGGGGGAGACGACCCCCTTAATCCCCTGAACTACTTAGAACAACTAGAACAACTTTTAAACTATTTAACTTTTTAACTATAAACACTATAACTATAACTATAACTATAACTGTGATACAACAAACTAAGCTAGGGAGAGTGGAGAACAGCTAAGCAGCGCTCCACAGTTCCAACGACCGTCAGGGGCGGTAAGAAGGAACTGAGGAGGCGCCGGGTCGGCTGGGGTATATATTCAGCGCCATGAAGGCGCCACTCTAGGGGGCTCCACAGCCGACCCGCCGGTGTTGCTAGGGTAGAAAATCTTCCGACGATCGTGCACGTGGCGCGCACACACCTAATGGAATGGATATGAGCAAGCACTCGAAGAAGAAACACCCCAGTTCTTCTGGGTCAGGGCCTTCTGAGCAGTTATGATTCTGCTGAAGAAATGGTCACAGAGAAGAGATGAAATTTGGCTGTACCCCACCTGCTGAAATCCTGACATGATACCGATCTCACCTTCAAACACTCTCATGTTAAATGGATGATTTGGAGTCAAATGTGTTTGTCTTAGCGCTATCCTGCAACTAGCACCATTGCTGTTGATGGGGCTATTTCCCTTAGTAAGGTGAGAATGTTATTGGTCAAAAATCTGACTGCAAAAGACAATCCACCCCAGTAGCAAGTCAACATTTTTCTCTTAACTCTTATTGGCTCATGGCTCCCTGGGGGTTCTGGTCTGTGGAGTTCTATTTTAATGCTGGGGAAGCCCTGATGAAAATCCAGAACTAGCAAGTAGGGATGCCAAAGACACTGGGCCTGTCTCATGGACCTATGCCGTAGGATAAACTGATAAGCTCAGATGCAGTGTGAGAGATACTGTTCCTTTCCTTTAGCAGCAGCAGGCAGGTCTAGGGTTGCCCTTAACTTCCCCAGAAAAGGCCAAGAAGAGGAATACACAGATGGCAGCTACAGGGACCTCCACCTGCTTATTAAAAACATTTAGAACTTTTCTCAAAATGGCACCACTGAGCTATTTCTGTATTTTTAAAACCATAGTTAATAGCATCATTTGAAAACACAGTCACCATTTAAAGCAGAGCTCTATTGCAACATATATATATATATATTTTTTTTGGTCCTGTCAAATTTTACAAGATCTTGAGAATATCAGGATTTTAAAGTTATGGAATTTCTGCACTGGGATTTTGTCATTGGGACACTTGATTGGGTCCTAGGGAATTATCTACATGCAAGTTCTACAAGCCTGGGGCCAAATACACTAATTCCCCTTCCAAATTTCTGACTCTTGGTTGGCAGCTCAGCCTCTGTACCAGATTATCTCTATCTACAATTTAATTTAAAAAATAATCATCTTCCCCTTCATTCATCTGGGACTGACTGCTGAGAGACACACATCTGATCAGTTACTTACGTGGTACACCTTGCTGGACAGAATGAGCTCGGAAAAGGCTCGGAGGAGTTTTTCTGCCGAGCCTTTTTAACAAATGATCACGTTCGTTCAGGCTGGAAAAAAACCAAATAGACACAGTGAGTCCCTAGATAATTTCACTGCATCTCGAGTGTATTTAACTAAGTACTTTTGCTTTTAAAGGTACAGTGTGTAAAAAACAATTCTTTTAACTTTCTTTACAATGGACACCACCATCAGGGATCTATGATGACAGGACTCCTTCTTTTTAAGGCATAGTGGTATACATGTACATCTACGCTGTCTATCTCTGAGATGACCATCATTGTGGCATCTGGGTGCCTGATACCTTGGGCTTGGACATAACTGTACTGAACTTGGCATCCCATCTTACTTGAAATATATAATAAAAACTTCCTTTGTAGGTCATGCCCAATTCTTGGTTCCCAAAAACTGCCTTAGAGAGAAGGAGCAATGTGTTTTTATTTAGTGTATGGTAAAGGCTTCTATCACACCTGCAGCATGGCTTGAAATGAAATGACCAGAGAAGAAACCCACCATAATTCTTTCATGAATACAGCTCAGTTTTTTTCCCAATGGAAACTACAAATTATCTCCAGTTTTTGATAAAAAACAACAACAACAACAAAAATCTTCAGTTTCCACAATTTAATTTCTATGTGGATCTAAAATTAGCTTTTTAAAAGTTATTCAATTTTTACCACATGCAAATGCAAACTAGAGGAGAAAAACAAACACACTGACCAACCAAAAGAGGCAGAGACAAGTGAATAGCTATAAAGAATCTCTAGAAAGCTATACACGAGAATCAATAGCTACTATCTACCATGGATAGTTGCACAAAACTATTATTTCAGTGTTAGTTTTGTGCACAGAATAAAAGGATAATACTGACCCTGTGGCCCTGATCCTGAAGAGCACTTAAGCATGTGCATAATTTTAAGCCCATGATAGTCTCATTGACATCGGTGGGATTTCTTATAAATTTAATATGAAGAATGTTTATGTGTTTTGCTGGACTGGGCCTTAATGATAGGCCTATACATCATTACATAGTGTTCTTATTATGAAATTATATATTAGCATAATCTATTTTAGTTCAAAATGATAGGGGCCCTGTGTTTTCTCTCACACTCACGTAATTGTCCTGTTTGTAAAGTTATTCCTGATTTACACAAGTGCCAGTGAACAGAGAATCAGACTCATTTTTATTAACATGACTCCATTGGCATGGTCTCCTTCATACCAGCTTTATGCTGAATTTTCAGAATTCAGGGCCTGATTCTCTTCTCACTCCCTTTTTCCCAACCTCCACTGACTTCAGGGACTGACACTGGTTACACTGAGACCAGAATCAGGCCACGTATAACTGTGCAAACATATCTGGAGTGAGGACCTAGATATCTTTTCTTGCTGACACTTAGGATTTCACATCCATGAAGTATGTGAAATTTGGACTCCAAGGGGCACTACTGGTATTGCTGTAGACAAGTCGATTGCAGTTTTAACAGGACACTCTCTTTCACTGAAACAGTAAACTGCTTTAAACAAGAAGATGCCAGCCAGAATTTCTGTAATGTCTGTAATGTCTGTAATGTCCAATGCCTCTTTGTGGGCTTTCACGCCACCTACAATTTCATTAGATTCATCTCAAAGGTCAAATCCTCTCACAGCAGACTAAACAGTGGGGACATCCATGGAGGACAAAGGAAATAATCACCTGAAGTCACTTTGTGGCAACTGTTCCAGTCATGTGAAGTGGGGGTCAAATAGCCACTGGATCCTTTCCTAAATCCTTACAGTGCAAAGAGGGCTCAGACCCCACTATGCAGGACCTCAGACTCCTCCTCTTGCACAGTGAAACTACACTTGATGCATTACAAGGCAGTCCTCTGAATCCACAAAGGAGGAGGCAAGATTTGTCTCCAAGAACAGAAGTCTATGCAGCTTATGACTATTAGTCTTAGCCCTGTCTACACTGGGGGGTGGGGGAAGGGAGGAGGGGATCGATCTAAATTACGCAACTTCAGCTACGTGAATAACGTAGTTGAAGTCGATGTACTTAGATTGACTTTTCACCGTCGACTCTGCCTGTGCCTCTTGCCGAGCTGGAGTACAGGAGTCAACGGGAGAGCGCTCAGGGGGTCCATTTATCGCATCTAGACTAGACGCGATAAATCGATCCCCGCTGGATTGATTGCTGCCCGCTGATCCAGCGGGTAATGAAGATATACCAGACATGGGCAAACTATGACCTGTGGGCCACATCCGGCTCACGGGACCGTCCTGCCCGGCCCCTGAGTTCCTGGTCAGGGAGCCTAGTCCTCAGCCCCTCCCCCGCTGTCCCCTTTCCCCCACAGCCACGCCACTGTGCGGGCTGTGCTCTGGCCCGCCGCTCCCACTGGGCAGCGTGGGGAGTGCAGCTGGCTCTGGCCAGGTGTTGCGGCTGCAAGCTCCTGCTGTTGGTAAGGGGGCGGGGAGCGGGGCATCCTGGGGGGCAGTCAGGGAGGAGGGGGCGGTTGGATGTGATGGAGGTTCTGGCGGGGGCGGTCAGGGGATGGGGAAGAGGGAGGGTTGGGAATGGGAGTCCTGGGGGGGCCTGTGAGGGGGCAGGGCTATGGATAGGGGTTGGGATGCAGGAGTGGGGGGGGTTGGATAAGGGGGTGGGATCCCAGGGAGCAGTTCGGGGTGGGGGTCCCGGGAGGGAATGGCCAGGGGACGAGGAGCAGAGGGTGGTTGGATAGGGGGTGGGAGTCCCAGGGGGGCTGTCAGGGAGCGGGGGTGTGGATAGGGGTCAGGGCAGTCAGGGGACAGGGAGAAGGGGGTTGGATAGGGGGCAGGGGTCCTGGGAGGGGGTGGTCAGGGGACAAGGAGCAGAGAGGGTTGGATGGGTTGGGGGTATGACAGTATACCCCATAAGGCTTTATGGGGGGGTGCTTATAAATGAATGTATGACATAACTGGAATATGTTTTGTGCTGCCTGTGCCATGTAATATATCTCCGTAAAGGTTATGGTCTACTATATCTATTCATCCTATTTGTACATATATATCATTTTCTACTTGAGGTTAAGAATATGGGCTGTATGCTTGCTTGGTTTCTAAGTAAGCTTTGAGAGGCATTTGGTCAGCTTCTTTAGGAAGGAATTCGCTAGGTTAAGTACCTGATCAGGAAACACTTGGAGAACAATGGATCTTGGAATGCTCCAATCCACATAAGAAGTTTTCCTGGAGACATGCAAGATACCATGTGGACAATGGCTTCGGCCTGTAAAGACTGAGTCATGCAGGGACATGTGACTTGTCCAGGTGACTCCAGAACTCCATATTGGAGCTGGACTTTGCATAGGAGGGAGGAGGGGGGTCTCCACCCACAAGAGAGAGTCTATTTAAACCTGTGGGAGACCCCTCCATTTTGTCTTCAGCTGGCTAAAGAAGGAGCCTCTCCACCCCCGCAGGATACTTGAAGGAAACTGGAACAAAGGACAGTATCTACAGGGGTTGTGAGTGATTGCTGGACCCAGGTTAAAAGGAGATTAGCCTGTAAAAGGGAGCATTCTGGAACTGGTGAGATTATCTGTATTTAGTTTGATTAGGCATAGATTTGCGCATTTTATTTTATTTTGCTTGGTGACTTACTTTGTTCTGTCTGTTACTACTTTGAACCACTTAAATCCTATTTTCTGTATTTAATAAAATCACTTTTTATTTAATAATTTACTCAGAGTATGTATTAATACCTGGGGGAGCAAACAACTGTGCATATCTCTCTATCAGTGTTATAGAGGGGGAACAATTTATGAGTTTACTCTGCATAAGCTTTATGCAGGGTAAAACGGATTTATTTGGGTTTAGACCCCATTGGGAGTTGGGCATCTGAGTGCTAAAGACAAGCACACGTCTGTGAGCTGTTTTCAGGTAAACTTGCAGCTTTGGGACAAGTGATTCAGACCCTGGGTCTGTGTTGGAGTGGACTGGAGTGTCTGGCTCAGCAAGACAGGGTGCTGCAGTCCTGAGCTGGCAGGGAAAACAGGAGCAGGGGTAGTCTTTGCACATCGGGTGGCAGCTCCCAAAGGGGTTTCTGTGATCCAACCCATCACGGGGGTTCTGAGGGGGACAGTCAGGGGGTGGGAAGTGGGAGGGGGCGGATAGGGGGCAGGGGCAGGCTGTTTGGGGAGGCACAGCCTTCCCTACCCGGCCCTCCATACAGTTGTGCAACCCCGATGTGGCCCTCGGGCCAAAAAGTTTGCCCACCCCTGAGATATACCTTTGATCTCAAGTATCGGGAGGGGTAGCCGTGTTAGTCTGAATCTGTAAAAAGCAACAGAGGGTCCTGTGGCACTTTTAAGACTAACAGAAGTATTGGAAGCATAAGCTTTCGTGGATAAGAACCTCACTGCTTCAGATGCAAGTAATGGACAATCACTTGTCCATGCATTACTTGCATCTGAAGCAGTGAGGTTCTTACCCACGAAAGCTTATGCTCCCAATACTTCTGTTAGTCTTAAAGGTGCCACAGGACCCTCTGTTACCCTTGATCTCAGTTTCTTTTCCCGAGGGGGCAGGGATGGAGAATGCTAGAGGTAGGATGCTCAGCCTCTGTAGGAAAAGTGAGCCAAGTGGCTCCCTCACTGGTGTCCCTCTCTGGCAGATGAACGGAGTTTTGGCAATGGGCCAAAAAGTCAGGCACCTCCAGCCATTTTCTGTCAGATGGAAAGTTCCAGCATCGTGAGGCTTTGGAGGGTTGGAGGCAAAGAGGAAAAAGAGGAAATATAGTGGGAATTCTTGGGGCTGTCAGAAACACTTGAGATTACAGTTCCCCTGAGAAGTGCACTGTGTGAAGTACTTCGTCACACAATGCACAGTCAACCCCTGCAACCCATTGCCAGGGGATGTTGTGAAGGCCAAAACTATTACGGGGTTCAAAAAAGAATTAGCTAAGTTCATGGAGGATAGGGCCATCAATGGCTATTAGCCAAGATGGTCAGGGACAGAACCCCATACTCTGGGTGTCCCTCCTGTCTGATTGCCAGAAGCTGGGAGTGGACAAGAGAGGATGGATCACTCGATGATTGCCTGTTCTGTTCATTGTCTCTGAGGCACCTGGCATTGGCCACTGTCGGAAGACAGGATACTGGGCTAGCTGATTTGTCTGACCCAGCATGGCTGTTGTTATGTTCTTATTTAGCTTTTCCTACTGATCATAAGACTTCAGATTTATTTAAACTATGGGTTTTCTAATTATCTATCAGAGCCTCACCATTATCAAGTATAGCAACCACTGAGCAAAGCTGGCATGAGGCAAAATACTTTCTGCATTGCCCTTTGTTTGAATAAAAATATTTTTTATATCTTTTTGAAATGGCCAAATTACTTTGTTGTCGCTTTCGAAGAATTCCCACTGACCTACAGATAAAGGCAGATGAGTCATATACCTGTACGGAATAAACCTGCCTGTTCCCAAATGCAGTTATCAAGCCACAGCACCTTCCAGTTTATTATTTTGGTTTCAGAAAGTGGAAACCTTTGTAAATTCTCTCTCATCTCCTGGAAACAAATATAAGGAAAAAATAAAGAGATAATCCTAACAAAGTGCGCCAGGACACCCAGGACAGAGACCCCAGACAGTATGAATCGTGTTTTCAAACCATGTGTGTCCAGGAATCATTCTGGACTAGATCCATAGATTCCCACAAACCTAGGAAACTGGCATTTGTTATTCAAGGGAAGGTGGCTACGCCTTGCAGGATCCTTGTCTGTTTCTGTTCAGGTTCCAATGTTGTAGAAAGTCCCATAGTTTGGAAACCCTTTGGCTGCAGAAATATATTTAATTATTTCTGACACAGAATCTTCTCTACAGCATGCTCAGAGGTTTGTATTGTTTTTTTTACATGCTACTTGGAAGAGCTTTGGTTTGCATCATTTTGGAAAAGGCTTCCAAAGCTTGAAAAACAATTCTCACCGTATTATTAATTATTATTTATATTAGTGTAACACTCAAGGGCCCCAGGCAGGATCAGGTCCCATTGTGTTAGGTGCAGTATATAGACATAGGAAGAGCCAGTTCCTGCTTAAGGAGCCTACATTTTAAAAAAGACAAGTGACATATGGTGGGTGGGGATCGGAATATAATCAAGCACACATGTTTATATAAACACATGAGAATACCTGCTGCTTCTCTGCCTCTTTCTTTCTGTAGGTGCTGACACCAGAGTCTAGATGTGTCAGGAGCAGCAGAAAAAAGGCTTTTTTGCACTGCTTTCCATTTCTTCCTGCTGTGGGACTTCAACATACACTTACTGAAAGATCACCCTGGGCTTGTGTTGGCCAACTCACTGAGTACCTCTTGGTGTTAAAGGGCTAGATCCAAAGCCCAGTGAGGTCCAGGGAACCATCTACTAACTTACATGGGCTTTGGATCAGGCCCAGTCAAGTACTGAATCATGAACTTCTACATTTCGATCTAATTACCAGAAAGCTCTTTTGAGAGGAATGTGTATCTAATAACCATAACCAAAAACTTCATTTAAAACCAAGTAAGGCTGCTTAAGTGTGACATCACCTGACACAAACCCTTACAAGTAAGGAAATGCCAAATTAAGAGACACCTCTTTACTGTACTCTAATGCCCACATGCTATTGAAAGACTCTACACCTCCACAGGGAATTTCTTTCTGCCTCCACAGATAAAGAAAACACCTCACACCATAGCATAAAACCTTAACCACAGTCTCATGCCTGTCCCAGAGACATGCACTATGCCACACACTTAATTTGTGCATGACTGTCACCACTGAACATTTGCTGAGGTTGCTGGGGTCACAATTGCGGGTTTGTGGCTGTAAATACTGCTTCTGCTTTCAATGAGACTCTGTGCAGGTGTGTGAATTGACCCACATGGAACATGTGCAAGACTGGGCTACAGACTGCAATGGAAAGTGCATCAGGGGGCAGAGAGATGACAGGTCTATAAACATATCTGGTGAGACCACACCGGGAATACTTCCTACAGCTCCGGGCACCTCAATAACAGGACGACGTTACCAATCTGGAGGTAATCAAGAGAATGCTCCTATGGGGGCCAGAAGGGCAGATTTATGAGAAAGAATTAAAAGAATGAAACACAGAATCATAGGGTTAGAAGGGACAACACAGCTCAATGTGTTGCTTGTTTAAACAATGACTTTGTGAGAGTTGAGGGGGAAGAGATATAATAATTGTTTACCACTATGTGAAGGGTAAAAGTACAAAAGGTATAGAGGAACTGCTTAAAGTGATACAAAGGAGTTATGAAGTAAAACCAAAGCAATGATAATTTAGGATGAATAAGGAAAATGTCCTTAGAATGAAGATGAAGATTGTGGAACAGTCTTACGAGGAAGTGGTACAAAATTAATCATTTGAGTTATTTAAAACAAGACATTTAAAACAAGGGGTCCTTCAGGGATTGGTTCTTGGCCCTGTTCTATTTAACATATTTATCAATTACCTGGAAGAAAACACGAAATCATCACTGATAAAGTTTGCAGATGACATAAAAATTGGGGGAGTGGTAAATAAGGAGGCGCACAGGTCACTGATACTGAGTGATCTGGATCATCTGGTAAGCTGAGCACAGGCACACAATGTGTGTTTTAATATGGCTAAATGTAAATGTATACATCTAGGAACCAAGCATATAGGCCATACTAACAGGATGTGGGCCTCTATCCTGGGAGGCAGTGACTCTGAAAAAGATTTGGAGGTAATGGTAGATAATGAGCTGAACATCAGCTCCCAATTTGACGCTGTGTCTAAAAGGGCTAATGCTATCCTTGGATGAGTAAACAGGGGAATCTTGAATAGGAGTAGAGAGGTTATTTTACCTCTGTATTTGGCACTGATGCAACTGCTGCTGAAATACTATGATAGTTCTGGTGTCCACAGTTCAAGAGGGATGTTGATAAACTGGAGTGGGTTCAGAGAAGAGCCACAAGAATGATTAAAGGATTAGAAAACCTGCCTTTTAGTGATAGACTAAAGGAGCTCAATCTATTTACCACAACAAAGACAAAGTTAAGATCACAATCTGTAAGCACCTACTAGGGGAATAAAAATTTGTTAATGGGCTCTTCAATCTAGCAGACAAAGGTATACCATGATCCATTGGCTAGAAGCTCAAGCAAGACAAATTCAGACTGGAAACAAAGTGCAAATTTTTAAGTGTCAATAATTAGCCATTGGAACAATTTACCAAGGGCTGTGGTGGATTTTCCATCATTGGCAATTTTTAAATCAAGACTAAATGTCTTTCTAAAAGATCTGCTCTAGTTCAAACAGGAATTATTTTGGGAAAGTTCTATGACTGGTGTTATTCAGGAGGTCAGACACAATGGTCCCTTCTGGCCTTTGATTCTATGAATTAACAATAGAGAATATATTGAATAGGGAATTTCCCTGCACTGGCTGCCTGAGATGGTCAAGACAACCTACTAGGTCTTTACCATTTCCAATGTGTATGATTCTTTTTGGACTATATCAATAACATTGCACTTGTTTGTTATATCTGATAAGGAATTGAAGGGACATCTTAAGGTGATATGTTATCATTTCAAATGATGACTTTTTCTATCCCATGCACAAAGTCACTTTTGCATCCTGGGTCTTAATTGTTCTAAGGTGTCAGCTAAGATGCTTATTAACTGTGCTAAAAAAGTGTTTTTGTTCTTTTTTTGCTCCACAAAAGCAAACAGGCCCTAAGTATGGGCAACAAACATCTGGCTTTACACATTCAAATGAGGAGCATCAAAACAAACAGAATAATTCACAGCTGACCACAAGGTCCCGCTGGCTCATTTGTTTGAGTAATTAAAAAAAGATGAGCTTCACCACCAATTAACCTACTGAGCACTAATTAGCGTTAATGAGGATTTGAGGTACTTGGTATAGCTTGACCCAGAAAGTCCTCCAGAGTTCACTAATTGGCTGGTGGCAAAAGCAGGGCTCACAAAGAAGTGAAGGTTAAAGTGGCTGCAGATGTCTCACTTAAAACAGAGTCTCCCTGGAAAATACACGCACTGGTTGGGTTAAATTTTTTTTTCAGAATTGCATCAGAATGTCAGTGGTGATGTGCTAGCAGAGCTGCAGAATATAGGCAGGTTATTTATAATGGACCAGATGATTTAGGATTTTTTCTTAAACTAACGTGTTTGGATTATTTAAAATGTTTAGTCCAATACAAACACAAATATATGAGATGGTTTGTTTTTCCCTGCCCCTGCAGTATCCTGCAGGAAGAAATGTAATATTTGTAATTAAAGCCTTGACAGAGCCATAAAATCTGCAAACAAATTGTAAAAATTTAAAGATGTGTGTGTATTCTGGCTGCTATCCCTCTACCCTCTGAATACATAGTAAATATAAGGCTAAAGTATGACCCACAGACTCCTAAATATCATAAAATATAGAGGATTACACACAGAAGCTTGAGCCAACAGGACAGGAAAATGCACAGCTGTTTTTTCTGTGACTTGAATAACTATGAATCCCATTACCCTTCTATCTGCAGGTGCTGCATCACAATTTCTTCTATTCTGTGCAGTAGCAACATTTAAAACATGGGAAAGCTGTGATATAAACCAGAAAAACCTCATAGTTCAAGCTGAAATTCTGCCCCCTTTAAAGGGACTAGAAAGTGGGTCCTGATTTAATATGTTGCTTTCTGCTTGTGACACATCTTGTTACATATCTCCCTGTCTGAGGTCTCTTCCTCGGCTCCGGTCCTTCTCGCTCAGAAATAACTCCTCTGAAGCCAGGGGTGGTACACCAGTGCAAAGCAGGTGTGAGAGGAGAATCAGATCCCCTTAACTTCAGCTAACTGAAGCCTTTGTTGTGAGTCCGATAGTTTCCCTTTGTAGCTTTTCTAAAGTTCAGAAATAATTTAAAAAGTACCTCAACATTTCTGTTGCTAAGAACTTTTGCTATGGGTTGCATGATTTTTAAACCTAGTTATGGGTTTCATCTGCCCCTTCCAACCAATAGTTTAGCCTGGATTTTGCTGTTTCTGTGTTGACATCAGTTCTGTTGCTGAAAATAACATTTCAATACACTGTTAAGAGAAGGAGAAAAGAACAAAGCCTCATGTTGAAGAGGTTCAGGTTTTTCTTCCAGCTTTGGTCATCTCTAACAGTCACTACACCATTTACATGTGGATAATTGTTTTTCATAGGTCCCTTTGCTCCCCTGAATCAGCCCATTTTCTAACAGTAATTTCTACTAAAGGTTAATCAGAGGATTATACACAGTGAATTTTACAGCAGCATGACCATGGCACATGGGGTTGGTTAATAGAGTCCTACCCAGCTATTAGAGTGTACCAATTATTTTGGAGGATTCTTTCACTTCTTTACCACACTCATCCTCTCCGCCGCCCTAAGATCTATATAAGGTTTTTCTATGTCATCCAGCACCAGCGTAGTATCTAAGCGCTTATGGTGTCCTGGTCACTGTTGGATCATTCAGAGCCCATCAACATTGCTTCCTAACTGGCCATAGGAGACTGATTCACAGGAGGACCCCTCCCCCATATATCCCTGATGTCTGAGTGCATTCCCTCTACACTATCACTAGGCCACAAATGCCAATTTAATTTGTTTTCCTTTTAATAAAGATTTAAAAAAATTGCTGATTTAAAAAAAAAAACAAAAACTGTATTATGTGAGTTCCCAAAAGGGGAAAAGCGAAGATGGAGCTATGCAATAGCAAGAGAAGGCTGAAGAAGAGGGGCATGAGGTGGCTTCAGAATGAGTAGAATGGAAAGGAAGGTTCTCATGGACTGCGAACCTAGCTAGATTAAGCAAATCCTGTGAAATTAGTTTAATATGACATTTACCCTGGTACTGAGGACTCACCAAGACCCTGGGCATTACTTAAGTCCCACGTAAGCCCACAACACGGATCTTAAGAGGAGCTGTAAACTGTGCCCATTTATGAGAGAACCCTGTAAAGGTGTGAATTTCACTCTCAGTGAATAGGTGAGTGGGTATTTGAGTACTGATCAGCTGGGTTTTTGGCGTGTCAAGAAAAACAATGACCCTTACATGTCATGATGATACGCACAAGTAGCCAGGGGCTTGTGTTGGTTTGTCTCTCAGTCGCAGTTCATGAAGGGGAGGTGTTATTTTTGATTATCTTGCATCAGGTTGATGGAATGTTTTACTCTGTGAGATCAATCTGGGTAGGAGGTCTTTTTAATTTTAAAAGCAAACAGACTTTACTGATAATGAAGCTGCTATGTAATCAGCAGAGATCTCCAGAGAGGTTCTTGAGGAAGTCATTTATGGCAGGGGTGTTTGATACCAATATCTGAAGTGTATAATCGAAATCTTCAGCCTTTTCTTGGCAAAGTCAGTCTCTAGGCACATAATCAATAGGTCATCACTCAAGTAGGGAGACTGAAATAAAAACTAGCCAAGTGATTCTGTTTCTTCCTGTAAATATGCAATGAACCATCAACAAACACTAAGCACCAGAGTATGGCTGGGGCACAAAGTATAATTGGATAGTGCAGAGAAGTGCATAGTGTTGCCCTAGATCAGTAGGTGAGTGATCCAGGAGCTGGGCATTTTTTCTTCTTTACAATTCTAGTAGATTTTTCAAAATTCTCTGAGAATAGAATGACTAGTTATTTTAAACACAAAACAAAGACTTATCAGTAGCCGGAGAGTGTGAGTTTAACAACTGATTGTATTGTTGTCCTCTCCCTCTTTCTATGTACCTTAGAGACCAGGGGCGGCTCTATGTATTTTGCTGCCCCAAGCATGGCAGTCAGGCAGCCTTTGGCGGCGTGCCTGCGGGAGGTCTGCCGGTCCCACGGATTCAGCGTACCCGCCGCTGAATTGCCGCCGAAACTGCGGGACCGGTGGACCTCCCGCAGGCTTGCCGCCGACGGCTCCCTGACTGCTGCCCTCATGGCGATTGGCAGGCCGCCCCCCTCGGCTTGCCGCCCCAGGCATGCGCTTGGTGTGCTGGTGCCTGGAGCCGCCCGTTAGAGACGATGACAGTGTAGTAGTTAGGTTTCTAGAGGTTAAACATATGACACCTGGGTCAGCTTAGCTCCCATATAGCTTTACCATATGTTTATCCTCATTGGATGTTACGAAGGTTCAGAATATCACACAACGTACATGCAGGTGTTGCAGTAGCAGTGCGATTGTTATGGTTTATGAAATAGCTTGGGAGCACGAGGCCTTTGTTTTACTGTATTTCAAATGCTTGACAGTTCCTTTTAGCATTGTACATAACAGTTTACACAGAAACTGTATTATATGGATATTTGGGGCCAAATTCTTCTTTTTCTACCCAGGCAACCACACTCAGGAAAGTCAGCAAAAGGCTGCATGGGTAGAAGTGATTTTTAGGGTTAGGGTCCTTTTTTTTGTTTCAAATTATGTCTTGATGAAGATAATATTTTCCTACTCATAGCCTTGTAAAGACCACTAGGATCATCCTTCATTTTGCAGGTTGTTATAACTGGAATTGTATTGTAACCTTAACTATAAAGGTACTACCAGGCACCTGCTATAATAAATGTAAGTTACCCACCTAGGAAAAAGAAATAGACAGCACAGATACAAATAAAGCCATAAGCCTGAGATGGTCATAGCACCTTTCATTTCAAAGTGCTTCAAATATTTTATCTACTCATAGGTGTGTGTGTAGGTGGGCACGTGTGCATTACTATTAACTGTCCCAAAACGTCACCAACACAGAGTTAAGATTGCTCCGTGCTGCTTCAGCTAAATTTAAACCTTTGAAAACCAGGAAATGAAGAGTGATTTATTGCTTCCCAACCATCCTCACTTTAGTATCAGTGCCCGCATTTACTTCTTCTCCCTAAGTGCATCACTTGGCACTTACCATGGGTGCTGGTAGTATCCTCTATAGATAAGGTTGCAATACAGTTCCAATTATAACATGCTTTTCCTACACACTCCTATGTTTCGGACACAGTCACCTTTGAGGTTGAAATTTTCCATGCTTGGTCTCTGTCCAAAGGTGATTTGTTATTGGAAAGTATGAACAAGCGCCATTCAATCATTTTTAACTTTGGTAAGGGTAGGAAATATACTTTTCTTGTTAATTACTCACCAGGGCTGGCTCTACCATTTTTGCCGCCCAAAGCAAAAAAAAAAAAAAAAAAAAAGCTTGGACTACCAAAGCAAAAAAATAAAGCCGCTTGGACTGTGCTGCCCCAAGAATGGACAGAATGCCGCCCCTTAGCATGTGCAGCCCCAGACACGTGCTTCCTCTGCTGGTGCCTGGAGCCGGCCCTGCTACTCACCCTCCCCCCAACCCATCCCCAACAACCTCTTTTACCAGATTTTTTTTGAATGCCAGCTGTAAAAATGGCTGAATTTTGACACTTCTGGGCATAGTTCTCAGTGCAGGCTACGGCATTTGCTTGGTTTGAAAAAAAAATCTGGTTTGATTGAGTATTTGGTAACAGCCTACTGAGTATGTATACAGTGTAGTTGTAGCCATGTGGGGCTCAGGATATGAGAGAGAGACAAGGTGGGTTGAAAGCTTGTCTTTCTCATCAATAGAAGTTAGTTCAATAAAAGATATTACGTCACGCACCTTATCGCTCTACTGGGTATGGAGTATTTTCCATGTAGCCTTCCCTTGTTAAATGCAACCCTTAAAATAGCGCTTTTTGTTCTTGTCTACACCACACAGCTTTTAGCAACAAGGCTGTGTTCACACAGCCTTGTCGCTAAAAATCAGTGTGTGTGAACGCTCTCTGTCGGTATTTTGTCAGCACTTTTGCTGACAAAATACTTCCATCCCCGTGAGCGGCGTTGGCTTTGTTGGTAGGAGAGCGCTCCTGCCGACAAAGCCATGTTCACACTGCCACTTGCATCTGCAAAACTTCTGTCTTTTGCGGGGAGGGGGGGAGTGTGTTAAAGTACCCGTGAAAGAAAAAGTTTTGTCGACAACTTCGCAGTGTAGACATACCCTTTGTTACTAATGTATGTCATAATAAAACATACAGGCTGCAAATTCTCCTCCCTCTCCCCTGGGAGTGGGCAAAAGAGGAACTCAGGCCAAAGAGACTGCTCACGCCATTAGACTGGAGCTGTTGTTCATGGAGCAGTTCTCCTGCTGTGCAGCCTGGAGGGAGGATTCCTTCCCCTTCCCCCGTGGAGATCTCTAGAGCCTAACCCAGTAACTCAGGATTAAGCACTGGGGAGAAGACTAGCCCCTTAATCAGTACTCATTCTCCTTTTGTTCTGTCCCCACTGTTCCCACCTTTCCATTTCAATTTGCAGCTTAATTTTGTCCTGTGTGTTTGTACCACCTTCAGCTCTGAGGTAGTCAGCAAATTTGATCACAGCTTTAAGCCTCACGCTGGATCATTTTTTTTAAAACTTTATTTGCTATTTTTGAAGGATAATTATTTGATAGGAATTATCAACGTGATGTGATGTGAACCTACTGTACTGTAGAGGGATCAAGTATAATTCTGTTAGTTTGTTCTAAAAGGCTTAAGCTTGATCTAGCAAATTGTCACTTGGAAAAAAAATCAATCACTATGTTTATCTTTGCCAGGGCTATAGCTGATTTGCTGAGATGCTTCCCAACTGAAAGCAGGATCAAGCCCTGTGATTTTAAATGCCTTAGGCAGAGGGGTCGAAGCACCAGAAATTAACAATACATATGAAAATGAAGAAAAACACGTCATTTCTCTTTACCTATATCCAGATAAAATGAGATAGCATAAAATAAAACAATTATATATATATATGAGAGAGAGAGAGAGAGAGGGAGCATTGATCTCATTTTATATGCATTTTGCTAGTAAAAAGAGTCTAATATCTTTTTGGTAGAAAAACTGGGAGAAAAAAGCATAAATGACAGTCACTTTGTTGTGTACGTTGATGGAGAAATCTTTCCTTTCCTTTCCTGAAATGGTATGAAGAACATCTGGAAATTTTGCTAAGAAGCCCTAAACCTCAAAAAGAAAATATACCTCTCAATTGCAACCTAATTTTATGCTCAGCTGCACAAGATGGGCCAGATGCCGATCTCAGAGTTGTGTAAATCTTGAGTAAATCCACTGAAGTCAACATGTAAACAGGATCAGAATTTGGCACAGTGTATACAATGTAATTTACCAGCTTGCAACACCGAAGTGTATTTGTGTTTAATAAGATCAAGACCATTCTGTTGTTCCTGTTGATCTGAAGTGCTTTACTGAAACGGTCTCCCTCTCTCAATTGTATGCTGATTGAAATGCATCAATACAAAATGACAAAAGGCTAGTACTCGGAAATATAATGAGCTCAAACCTTGATGTTAATGGAAAAATTCCCATTGACTTCAATGGCAGCAGGATCAGGCCCTTAATTTACGCAGAGGCTTGTTTTAAAATATGTTTGAGCAATTCTATTTTTGCCTTTGTAAGACTGGGGGGTTTACAGCATTAGGCTACAATACACAGGAAGGGGGCTGAGTCAGATTTCCTTGACTCTACTCCTTCTTCTCTCAAGGGGCCTATTGAGTGAGCAAGCCTCCATAAGTTCCTGTGTCAGCTGGCTAAGCACTGATGGGGTCCTACAGCTATCGAAATGACTAGATAGGCATCTGCATTCATGGACTAAGTAAAGCAGAAAAGAAGATGAACAAGATAGCTTGCTCTAAGGAGGGAAGGCTAGTCATGCAGTTCCTTTTACCAAAGCAACACTGTAAGGCGGACTCAGCAAAAAGCACTTAAATGAAAGAGAATCTTAACCACAATGCAGCTGCTTGTTGGACAGAGACACTACAGAGTGAGGATCTGCTCTTTAAACTGCACTAAAAAACAGTGTTGGTTTCTTACCTGATGATAAAAATAGCTGTCTTTTAATGTGACTTTAAAGAGAGTTTAAATCGTAAGAGCCAACGTGTAATGAAAAATCCTGCATAGAAATACACTCAAAGAACAGGCCTGTGCCTGGTTGGCTCAGAAAACTATTTTGCCTATTCCCGTGTTATTTTACATAGGGCAAGGGTAATGTTGCATCACAGTTCTAAATGATTTGGGGGAATTCTTTCCCTTCTCTAAATGATTTGGGCACTTTGCGGTTATAACCCAGACAAGTCCTTCAGCGCCTTGTAAAGGGTCGAGTAAACTATTAAAGCATCAATATTATTCAGTATAAAATAAAAATCTCCTAACCCCCCAATAAATAAACCCTGAAGGAAGTTCTCTATGCAAGTCTGAGACATAGAAACCCTCTTGAATATCAAAATTCACTTTCACAAAGCAAAGTATTGCACTGCTTTATTTACTGCCTATTGGTTGGACACAGTGATAATAAACGGACATGGATTTTCAAGCTAAAAGTCATTTTGGTCCCTAAACAGTCTTTATTCAGGCTAAACTCGCACTGATTTCAATGAGACGTTAGACAGAGAACAAACTAAATATGACCCTCTAGATTTGGCCCTTTTTGAGCCATGATTTGGGTCTTAAAAAGTTTTAATTCAAAAATTTCTCCCCAGTTATTTTCAGTCACTTATGTATGTGGATTGGTAGAAAATGAGTTTGTTTTCTTCATGTAAATTTCACATAGCTCCTTTGGTCAGGTGTCCATGTTTGCTTTGGCATGTAAATTGCCCCCTCACCTCTCCAAACTCATGTAAATTTAGTGCTAAATCCTGCCTTTTGTTACATGAGTGTGCCAGAGACACTATTTCCTTCCTGGACCAAGGCACACTCACATTGCAGCTGCACTGGATTCCAGCCCAGCAGTCTCTTGAGTGTCAAATTAGGGAGTGGCTAATGAGCTTGCAGATCCTCCACAGGTAGCTTGCTGACTTGGGGGCATGGCAAAGCATCCACTCCCACTGCATGCACAGAGGATTGTGAAGGTTTAGGGTGCAGAGTGTGTTGTTCTACTTCCCTGCACAGGCAGGATGGCTCACTAAACCGAACATATGGCTGGCTCTGCTGTTTCCTTAACTCGCCTGCTGTTCACAAAACTGGTGAGTAAGAATTTTGCCCTTAGTATTTAGGTCATGAATAAAAATGATTTAGGTTCTAGAAACTAGTCAGATGGGGTTAAGATTAAGATGAGTTTAATGTAATCAATGAAGGGGAGCTGTTTAGTTTTCATTCATCGCAAACATTACAATGACAAGTCTGTTTCGTATAGATATTCTGATTTTGGATACGTGTGCAAGGCTCCCACTGAGAACCTACCCAAGGCCAGAGTGTGGTCCATGGTGCCATCCTACCCAGGTTTTAATAACCAAAACAAGCCCAACTGCAACCCAGAAGATAATTTGTGCCCCACTCCATAATGCCATGTGCACTCATGACTTCATGCGGTTATTGAATCACTTGCCATTAAGCTGAAAAGTTTGTAACATTCAGAATGTGCACCTCATACTTGCATAAGTGCTCATAAGTCCCTCTCTTATCTTTAATTGAGTGTGAAGTATTTTGTGATACTTTTCTGTGAAAGACACTATACAAAAATAGTGTACACCACCTGGGACAGGAAAGCAGATCCTGATGACAGCCAGCTTATCTCCCAGCACTGCCTGAACAAAGCATACATCTAGCGACTATGTTTTCAGAAACACTTCCAACAAGTGCTAACATTTACTTAGAACTGGCAGTCCTGCGCAGTTTTAATATAGCTTTACCCACCGCACTAGAAACAAGTGGATTCTAGTTACTCACTTCCCTTCCTAGGTAGTCCCAGGGTAAACAGAAATATCATGCCATCAGTGGGGGCACCCAGCAGGAGCAAGCAAAGGAGCACAAATCACAGCGCACCTGATTCCCAGCAGCCCTCAGGAAATTTAAAAAACCAAAACATATAGCCAAATGAGAGAGACTGCAGCTCAAGGAAATTCCCAGTACGCCACTTTCCCATCTCCCTCCTTTCCCAAAGGAACAGCACATGATTTCAAGCAGGTGTGAAAGAGCCAGCAGACAAACAAAGGAGATAAAAGACATAATTCCAAGGAGCACTCAGGAGGCCACATCATAAGCATGACACACCAACCTCTAGCAGACTGAGGCACTCCACCATTATCTACTTCACAGATGGACCACCCAGAAAATCTGGGAGCAATTAGGAGGGAGAAAAAAAATGCATGGGGTGGGGGGTTGGGGTTGGGAAGGAGGGCCAGGAGGATTCCTTACATCATCTCCATGCAAGCGTTTCGAGAATGAAGTGAATCTATATGGAGGAGGAATGCAGATTAAAGTGTTTGCAGTGAGAATGCAATAAAATAAAAGGCTATGAAAACATGCGACATCTGAATGAATTACAACACAGATGTTAAATTTACAAAAAGCCACAACAATGTGTAAACATAAACGGGGAAGCCGATCAAATTCTAGGAGACACATGTGCACATAAACTGCTTCTTGATGACTATTCATGGCATTTCCTCCTGGTTTCACAACCCAGAGAGGCATTATGCAAAGACAACAGTTTTACTTCCCCCCGCTCTAGTGGTGTCAATAACAGACAGTTAATATTGTCAGTAAAAAACAAACCAACATAACACAGAAATACAATTGCGTATTCTGTACAAATACATGAACCCCCTCACAGCAGATTCCCTAACAGTTTCACAGAACTGAATGCTTGGGGGCTAAAGACTGCTTGTTCTCAGAGGAGTCCTTTGGACCCAATTCATTTCCATTGGTCCAACAGGATTTGAGATTGTTGACTATTAGTTCACGGTGCAAAGCATATATCTGTAAACAAGTTTTTGCCTGATTCTGAACAGTGCTGAGCACTTTCAGCTCCCACTGAATCCAAGGTGGTTGCTCAGCACCACTAAAATTTAGCCCATTCTTACTTAAGCATCTAATTTTAGGTCCTCAAGTTTCAAAATTTTGGTTTGAGCCTTTTACTTTTGTTGACTTTGCTCACTGAAGTTGCTTATTCATTTTAAATGATTCTAGGCTCACCCTAGCACCTTTGCATGTGGCTGCGATTTATAAATAAAACCATACATTTGTAGTACTCAAAAGCAGTAAGACAGAAAGTAACTCACTGTTAATTAAAATGACCTCTACATATTTTTTTTTTTTTCTTTTTGTTTTGTACTATTTTTCCTTCGATCTTGATCCCTGAGACTGAGATCTGGGCACTAAGGGCATATTATACAAAAATATTAAAATTCATACTAGGGAATCTCTAAAGTTTTTCAGTGTATTAGTCATGGTGGCAAATTCACTTCTTGGCAACTTGTGACTTGGTAGGCACTATCTGTAGAGAAATGAAGCTGAACATTTATTATCCAGCTTGCCTCAGCAGCAGCTACAATACGGCAATTAGTTTACCTTAGAATAGACATCAAAGACTCAAAGGATGACCTTGCCCTGAAAGAATGAAATCTTTTTAAAACCCCCATTCCACTCAGTTTGCTAGTTTATAAGGTTTGCTAAAATCCAGTTTAATGATCATGTAGTTTCTTAGCAGGTCATGTGGTGCCATATTGTTTAAGGAACACAAGAATTAGTTATAAACCCTTTTTGAACTCAGAGAGCTTTCCGATTTGCTGAGGCAGAGCCACTTTCTAAAGACGTAAATGAAACTGTCTGAAGGAAAAGCCTCACTATGATTTTCTTTAGCTTCTTTCAAACCAGACAAAAGTTCCCACACAATATATACGCTCCCTTACAATGAAGCATTTAATAACAGCAATACGTTCTGTCCATATGGCGTGGCTAGAAGGGAGAAGCGCAAATGACCATGCTGAGAAGTCTGTACTCACAGCCCTGTAAATTACAGATGAAAAGTGAGAGCACAAAAGCTGCGAGGTCAGACAAACTGGGCCAGGTACCAGTGCAGACCTTATTTTCTGTTTTCCATTCCTCCTTTTAATGCTGGCCTAAAATTTTTCATGTCCGAAGTCATAGCCAACTTTTTTTCTTATCCAAACATTTGATCAAAACCCCTGGTACCATCCAATATAAACAAACTTAGTTTAATCTGCTCTGGTGACCAAGTGGTAGTGGTACATGCCATTATGAAGGAGATTTGAGTTGGAGTCTCAAATTTGGCTTTATGCAGCAATAATACAGGAGAAATGAAGTGGAAAAGATGGATTTAAAAAAAGAAATGTGTGGATAAAATTGAGGAGGATACTTAGGATCCCACCTAGAATTAGGTATGAATGAAAAAAAAAAACTTGGGGGTGGGGGTGAAGGAGGAGAAATATCTGTTCTTTAAATTAGGATAGAATTGCCCCACCTCTTTCCATTACTATCACGAAGCATGGCTTTTCCCAGTTCTTTGGATTTAGTTTCCAGCTCCTGAACCTGCTCCAGCAAAGTTTTATGGTAGGTATGCTTGGCCCTGTATCACAAGGAAAAGACAAAAAAACAAAAACAAAAAACACATGAACGTTCACATGGCTGTAAAAGACCAAATTTCCTTCTCAGACAAAAAAGGCACAGAGCCTTTGATTTGGGAAGATTTGGGAAATAGGGCAATGCAAGAGTGTACAAGCATGGCAATTAGTCCAGATTCATAATATCTGGGTAATGTTACATGAAAAGGGCAGAACTGAAAGACTATAAACTCAGTATAGTTCATCTTCTTTAACAGAACACTCTGTCTCTGTAAAACTGTGCAGAGCTGCTGGACTCCGGAGACTTGACACCACTGCCATGGGACTGCTCAAGACCCGGTCATCCAAACAAAAGAGCAGGGTTTCACTGAATATTCATTGAAGTAAAGCATGATTCCATTTTGTCCTTTGAGCCACACATTGCGGTGCACTGAAAACCTGATTACAGTCTCAGATAATCATTGCCATTCAAACCTTCTAATTTTCATTTATGAGTATTGTGACACTGCACCCCGTATTCTTCATAGTGATATGATTATGATATGATTATAGCATAATTATGATGTGTTTTACGCAAGATAAGTCATGTGAGATGTCATTGGAAAAGTTATGATTTGCTGAATATGATTATCCTATTTGTATGCATGTATCATTTTTGCATCTGAAGTTATGAATATTGACTATGTATCTGTATTTCAAATGTAGTTATACCTGGGTGACACCCACTAGGCAAGATGCTTTCTGTCTAGATAGCTGGTTGGGAAGGGCCTATTCAGGGCAATGAGCCATTAGGGAAAACAATAGGCCTTAGGAGAAGTTTATCAACCACCTGGTGAGCCTTCCTGGAACACTCCAAACAGCTTGTAAGTAATGGCTGCTATGACTCTACAAGGACATGTGACCAGACCACATGATCCTAGACTCCATCTTGGGATATCAGTATTTTTCCAAAACTGCTCTGGGAACCAAGTTTTGAAACAAAAGGTTTCCGCCATATGCTAAAGCTATATAAGGCAGGGAGTGACATCATCTGTGGTGCTTCACTCCCCACACTAGAGGACTCCTGAAACATCTGAGGAACAAAGTCTGAACTGGGGGAAGTGCTGGACCCAGGCTAAAGGGATTTCTAGCCTGTGTATGAAGATCTGAGAAACCCAAGCTTGTGCAGCTTGTGCCTTAAGAATCTATAAATCTGCCTGTACCATCAGTTATGCTGAGAATCTGCTAATTCATATCCAATCTATTTAGTATATTAAGCTTAGTCTGCGTTTTTTGTTTATTTGCTAGGTAAATCTGCTTTGATCTGTTTGCTATCCCTTATAATCACTTAAAATCTCTCTTTAGTAATTAATAAACGTATTTTATGTTTTAATCCAAACCAGTGAGCTTTGACAGGTGTGCTTGGGGAAATCTCTGCTTGGTTACCACAAGTGTGCATTGTCCTCTTCACATTGAGGGAGAGGCAGACCGGGTATTAAACCCATATACTGGCTAGATTTGACCAGGACAGGATGGTACTGCTCTGGGGTCTAGGCTGGGAAGCTGGTGGTTAGAGAGCCTGCGTGTAACTGCAGCTGGGTGTGTCCATACCTGTGTGAATGCTGGTGAAAGTGAGGCTGGAGGGCTTTGCAGCTTATCACAGCAGTACAATGTGAAAGGGAGCCCACGCTGGGGGGTCAGAGGGCTCAGTGGTACCTCAGTTTCAGGTGTCACCCCGGGGGGAACCAGTCATAAGTATTTCCAATTTTGCTAGACTTAAAAGATACTTCCCTCCCCAATCAGCTTCCAGAAATAAAGTAACAGGACTGGCTGTGTCCTATTTCCTTGGGTTTGGCATGCAAAGAACAATTTTTGTACCACAGGCATAACTAGAATTTATACATGCTTGGGTCTCTGGAGTAAAGAGACTTGGGCCTTGTTTCAGGTCTCACTTACATCATCATTCACTGGCATCACTCCTGAATTATGCTTGTGTAAGTGAGGGGAGAATCTAGTTCTCACAAAGTAATTAAAAAAAAATCAGGAATATCTTTCTCCAATGGACAGTTTCAGCCTCCTCTTCTATGTCACTTAATGGAGAAAGAGTATCCCAGGAGATAATATTGATTTATATATGACAGCAAAATACACTTGAAACAAAATGGAGTCAAGTTGCCTGAGACACCAGTATAGACTTGAAAAGATAAAGTATTTGCCTCTCAGTATTAAAATGGTATGTTCCAATTCCAGAGATGACAAAGATATCCTAGGCAGACAGAGAGATGTAATTTACACCCAATAATCCAAAACATAGTTTTAATCTGTTTGCATTATGGGGAGGTACTGATTGATGTACACATCATTAAAAGATAACCAAGATACATTCATATTATTAATTCCATGATTTTCATTATTCCTCCTGCTAAAAACCCTCACTACTGTGGACAAAAAGTCCTTGCTGATACTACAGGTACTGTTATTTATTTATTTACTTATTTTTAAGACAGCATTTTCAAAACTGACCTCTAATTTTGCATACCCAATTTTAGGCACCCACGGTTTGACTAAGCAGCCATAGCTCTCAGTAACATAAATGGTGCAGGATCAGGCCCCAAGTCTCAAAAGTGGAGGCACCCACAGTGAAAGGCCACTTTTGCAAATGTGGGCCTAAACATGCACCTGAACATAAAAGAAAAGGCAGCTAGAGATCGAAGGGTTAGAGAGGAGGAATATGAGAGGCTGTAAGGAAAAGGAGACTCACATAGTATTAAAGAATACAGTCCTACCAACATACATTAGCAGCATACTTGAAAATAGAAATAAATACACCCACATCAAGAGAGGGATAAAGCTTGAATGGTAGCATGGACATATACTGATAGGCAATGAAAATAGAGTAACAGGAACATTTTAAAAAAAGTTGTATAGTTTCAAGAATGTTATATTACTTAGAACTGCACAAAAATTAATTAGATTCAAGTTACTGTGGCTACTTAGACTAATAATTAGACTCATCCTCCTCTTTGAGAACTGAAACTTTAGACAGTTTTTAGGAGATAAAGCCTGCTTTAAGCTTTGGGCTATTAACTCTTATAATCTTTCCAATTGACTTTGCTTTCACATTCCTCTTAATTTGACTAAATATGTTAAAACATTGACCTTGAACTTATCTCCTGCCTTTAAAAGAGGCAATATCGAGTACTGTAGACTTGAGGAATTTTAAAGTCTATATAAATTTGGAACTTTACAAATCCTTCAGATTTACTTTCATATAGAGAGAAATCTGGAAAAGTACAAACTATCCAATCTCTTCGAAGACTCCATGTTCATCTTTTCAAGTTTCCATTCATCATAAGAGATTAGAGAGATGCTTTTCTTTTCTCTCCCCAGAGTGAATACTGAATCCAAAATGTAAACATAATGGGGCCTTAGCAACAGAGAGTCCAATTAGTGAAGTACAGTAAAAGCAAGCAATGCATTGAGAAATTTCACCATATGACAAAATATTGTTGCCTTAAAGTCTGAGAGCATCGAAGTTATTTTTAAGTAATACAAAATGATGGACTATGCGGGTACTGCATCCTGGCTGGGTATCTAGAAAGTACTGATACAAAGCCATGTTGTTGTCATATTATTGGATAATTTCTTGGAGTAAGGACCTCATTAAAACAGACAGTAATGGTGGGAATTTAGTATTTGTAAAACAGGCTAATGATAATCCATCCATGTATGTCTAAAGAATAGGGGCTACAAAATGAAACTCTTATTCTTCAGGGCATTACCCTGCTCCCATTGAATTCAACAGCAAACTTCCCATGGACTTCAGTGGGAGCAGGGAGAGGCACTTTGCCCGACTGCTTTTTTCAGAATGGCAGAAATTAACCTTTGAAACAGGAAAAGAAAGGGACAGGTCCCAGCTGTGCCTTGTACTTCACAAAATATCCTAGTGCTGGGATCATTTCTCATTACTATGAAATCCCCTGTTCCATATTATTGGTTACCAGGCAGTAGAAGTGCTGTAGAAAAACAGGTTTTCTTCAAGAATGTTAAGAGAGTAGAACAGAAAAGCATGCAGGGTTTAACTGAGCATTTTAGACACACCCCCATGTTCAGAGTGGTGTAGAGCCGCGCTACCCTAGGGGAAGAGCTGGAGGAATTTTGGAGGCGTATCTGCAGATGCCCCCTAGTGGTAGGTGTTCCATATTCCCTTCCTGAACTCCATGCCAGCTCTGCCGTGGCCACACCTTCCTCCCTCTGAGGTGTTTTGTGCCCAAGGGGCACATAGATGGAGCATTTTCTGTGCTCCAGGGATTTTATCTGTGCCCAGCTGCTGCTGCAGAGGGCTGCAAGGAAGGAGGATACAGAGAGGCTCTTTATGTTCTCCCCTCATCCGCTCCATTGTGCAGAGCAGATGGGCTCAATCTGGCCTTAAGAAGGCCTAGATCTTTTATGCATTTCAAGATTTATTAATTAATGGGTGACTCCTGGAAATTCTGACAATACAACTCAGTGATACATAGTTCAAGAACAATATTAATTACTTTTGTCCTCTTGTCCCAATTCACTGCAACAAATTATTTCATCTAAGGATTCCCATGTATCCTTAAATGCCCGATTCTGCAATCCTTACTGGTGCTGAGTAGCAGTTACTCACACAAGTAGTCCCAGTGACTGCAGTGGACCACTCAACTTAGTAAGTGCTTCTTATTGAAAGAGTTTACTCCTGGGGGAATTCTGCACCACTGTGCATGCACAGAGTTCATTTCCCCCGCAGATTTTTCTTCTCTTCAGAATATAGATTCTGCTGGAGAGGTGCTGCAATTACACATTTTGCCCACCAGGTGCCGGAAGAGAGGGCAGCTGGCCAAAGAAACTGCGTTCCTCACAGCAGGGCCTGGTGAGGAGGCACTGGACGGCCAGAATGGGGCACACAGGGCTGCTGGGGAGGTCACAGAATGGGGTTCAGAAGGGCTAGTGGGGGGACAGACTGGGGTGCAGGCTCAGGAGCTAGTGGGGTGACAGCATTGAACCAGCGGCTGAATGGGAGAGGGGCTGCAGGGCCACAAGGAGACAGGGGCTAGGGAGTGCAGGGACACACAGGGACGGGGCCAGATGTGCCTGACTGAATGGGAGAGGCATGGGGTCGGCCAATGTCTGCCTGGGGTAGGCTCCCCACCTCCCTAATAATCCCCTCCCCAAACCTCCCTGTTCCATACTTCTCCCACCCACACCCAACAACCCTCCAGGTTTGCTCCCAGGCTCCTTCCCTCAACTTCTCCGTTACCCTTGACTCCGCCAAGCCTTTTTACTGCTTCTGAGGGGTACAGGAAATATGCTTCTGTATTGTAGTTTAAATGAATTACTCAAAGTTCTGTATTAATATGCCTAGTAAGGAATCTATATGTCAAAAAAAATTCAGGAATTTTTTTTGTCTGTATTGTTACACACACAGTTGCTGACAGGTATTTTGAAATAAATTACCAAAATAATTGAAACTGACAGGATTATATTGTGTCATTTTGATAAATAAAATATGTAGAATTTTAAAATATTGGATGCAGAGTTTTTAAATTTTTGGTATAGAATTTTTAATATTTTGGTGCAGAATTCCCCAGGGAGTAAGAATTTGGACTTTTATAAGAAAGAAACAACCCCTATATATTTCCCCAAGCTGAAATTAGGAAATTGGGTCCAGAGTTAACAATGTGATATTAGAGCCAAGAACTTAATAGTAAGCTTCCTCCTCTTTCTGAAAAGAAAGGAAAATTTTCCAAATTTTCTTGATTCAGTAAAGAGGTTTCAGGCACAGAGCTGCAGGGAACATGGGAGATAAGAGGTATGTTGACAACTGTAGCCTACATAACAAAGGAAATATAAACCTAGCTGAAACTTGCCAACATTACAAATTTCTAGAATGGGATAGTGTCCCCGTTTAGAAATAAAAAGATTTGCATGGGTCTGGAAATATACTTGTTCTTGTCCCTTTCAGTATTCTACCAGATGTAAACTGTACTCTGCACTTACTCTGTTCTGGCAGCATTCCGTACTGAAATTTAGCATATGTCTTTTGGGTCACAGGAATGCCCTTTCTGTGGACATATGTTTCATGTCCAAAAGGAACTGAAAGGGGTAAACTCCATGACCATGAAAAGCCAGAGCTTCTGGAATTCTATGTCTGACAATGGATTCTGCTGAATTATAGACAGCAGCATGTAGTCCCTGCTGCAGAAAAAATCTGTCTAGTCCCTCTAATTTCCAGGGGCTTTGGTCATAGCTCAAGTTTTGCATGGCAAGCCTCTTGAAAAGGAAACAGACCTTTACTCCTTACATATGGCAGTGCTGATAGCTGTGTCATTTCATTTATCCTAGTTTAAATGTTAATGGTGTTAATTTTACAGCAACGTCTAAAAAAATCTTGTTTGGGAGAACAGATTCCTTGCTTAACAGTGATAGGGGCCTCCTGTTTAAAATCTGTTGACAATACCCAGTAAATCAATCTATATTTGTCTAGTGAGCTTCACAATCTATTTACATTCCTGATCTGAACTAGTGAAAAGACACTGTTGCTGAAATCTCACTAAAAAATATACAAAGAAGAATTATTCAGGCTAAGTCAGTAATAGACATTTAATGACTAATAGTTTCTGATGACTGGCCCTTTATAAGATTTTACAATGCTTTAGCCTGAGCACTGATAAGAAGAGAGGGCAACTTGAGGACACAAGTTTGATCTGCACTAACTGTCTAGACAAACATTTTCAAAACTCAGCTGGCTAATGTTAGACACCTAAATCCATATTTAAGACCGGTTCCTGCAAACAGTTACATACATACCTTTAATCATGAAAGTAGTCCCACTGACTTCCAAGTGAGTAAACTCAGTGCAGGATTGGGGCCTTAGTCACACTAATTAACTGACCAGATTTTCAGAGGTGAAATCAGACCACTTACATGCCTTACTTTAGATTCTCAAGTTGGACATTTTGGCCTCAGTAATTGTTGGACTTGTTCTACCATTTTCAACAGAGAAGTCTCATTGAATACAACAAAAACACTGCAGTACAATGCCCATATTAAATCATATCAGGCTCCAATGGAAATGTTATATTACTGACATTAACGCTAGGCATGGTAATGCAGCTCATGAAAGTTAATCCAATGAACTTTAATGGAGAGAAAGGAAATATTTTAAAAAAATTGTTATTGATTTTTGGTAGGCAAGTACAACAATTTAATTGCATTACTGTCGAGCCCACAGAAAAACACATTTACAGTATCTATACATGTAGCCTGATTTATCCTTTTATACTGACATTTGAGATGTGTGTGTGTGTGTTGGGGAAGTTGTCTTACTCTCTACTGTATTTTCTCGATTCCTTCTGTACCTTCTACTCTTCCTCCTAAAAAGGAGATTTCCTCAGCTGGCCAGGAGCTTGATCCAGGGTGTACAGATTACAGGTTACGAGGCTTTCACCTTATGGCTTTGTGACAAATCACATATTAACCTTGCTATCCTCCTATTCCACTCTAGTGAGGATCTGCAATTCTAGCCCCAAGCCTGGAAGAACCCTGAGCTTTCCTCTGTAGAACATAATGAAACATGGCAGTACCTTTAATAAGGAACATAATGATAATGCTTTCTTCAGATCATCATTCTTCTTCTTCAAACAGAAAGGAGCTGCTAATATAGTGATACAAACAGTACCTATATTCTGAGTCCAAGAGAATCACTTAATTTAGGCTGAATATCAAGAAAAAAAGCCTAACAGATCTTAACAGTCAGGAATATGACATTTTCCAAGGGAAGAAGTGGAAACCTGATAGCTTGAGACATTTAAAACTAGACTAGACAAAAACATCAGTAATTCTACAATAAAGAACAATCCTGCTTTGCAAGGAGATGGAGTAGATGATGAAATCAGTCTCTTTCATCTCTACATTCTTTGAGTCTGTTACTTTCCTCAATGCTTCCAACTCAGCTACACTTGATCTTTCTTGTGTGAGGGAAAGAGTCATTAGGACTTTTCTCCAACAGTCAAGTCCCAGGACTATTGTCCTCTGTCCCAACTATGTCCAGGAAGCCTCACTGTAGAAGGAGAGGCCTCAAAGTAGCTGACAAGCCAGTGGGTGTTTGCAAGACTAACAGACTTCAAATGAAACGGCCAGACAAAATACAAAATAATTATCTATACAGAGAGCCACTGTTTCTCTGCCTACAAATTAACGTACTGTTACGTTCCACTTTCTGGATACCTAGCCAAAATGAATAAAGTTTTGGTCCCCTTTAATGCAGACAGGACACCTTTGGGGCCTGAAGCCATTGGCTTGTTAGAAGTATACAGTGCAAATAATCACAACAAGAAAGAATTTTATTGACCACAGTGAAGCATGTATCCTTGGAAAGTACTTCATGGATATCTTGGCTATTAATCCACTTATATTGCTTGTGTTATTACAGATGATGAACTCACACAGCTTTTGAGTTAGATTCTATAAATATTCTTTTATGAATGTCACTATAATTTAGCATTTAGATAAAGTGTTAGTAATTGTGTGATTGAAAGAAACGGAACTGAATAAACAATAGATTAAGAATGATTTCTACAACAAATATAATTACTGTTGTATCCTTTAAACTTACGCTCTCCATGCCACATCTTTAACAAGGCACGCAGTGGGCACCAGAAATAAACCAAGCCAGAAGTATCCACATCTCAGCACCATTCCTGCCTATGAAGAAACAGAAATAATTAAGGGATGGATCAGCTTCATGTCATAGTGAGTAGGTGGTTGTTTGAAAAGAATAAGTAGGTGACAACATTATTAAATAGGCAGACAGGGCCTGATCCAAAGCCTATAGAAGTCAATGAAAATAATCTCATTGACTTCACTGGGATTTGGATCAGGCCTATAATAAATAAATGGTAATGATACTTTACATTGGTATCATCCCTTTCATTCCAAAGGATGTCAAAATGTTTTAGAAGTACACACACAAATCAAACCTTATTGCTAAGTCCACTATTGATATAAATCTGTGAATCCACCTATCCGCACAGATATATATCCACATACGTAAACCGCTGACCATCTTTCTTGCCCTTTGCCACCAAATCCTTCAGGACTCATTTGAACATTCCAGATCTCTGAGCAGCTTCAGATAGCTGTCATTTAAAAACGTCATCAATTGGCCACAGAAATGTTTCAGCCTTCTCCCACTTAAATATGGAATTTCCTCCCAAAATGTCTCCTACCTGAGACCCAGGATGGGCCAGATTCACACCTGTCCCCATGACAAGTTTTTCATACCTTCTAATATCTCACATCCTTGCAGGATTAGCAACAAAAGCATTATAGTTTGGACAGAGTTATTTCCAGAATTCCAATGGGGCCCAGCACTCCCGTCTAGCCCTGGAAGGCTCCAAGATAAATTTACTTAAAGTCATGGCAGTGCTATTTATAGACAATCTATTTTAGGTAATATTTAGAGTTTTTTTATGTCTCCCCTCTGAACCTTGTACATTTAGACTAATGGTAACTAGGAGACCTCACTACAGGTTGGAGGGATACAAAAAATAGTTGCTATAAAAATATTGAACTAAATGTGGTTTTTCTATAAATGTGACATATATAGGATATGTGATGGTGAGGTGTGGTGTAAGGGTTTTATCAGAACTTCTTTGGGAGGAGCTACAAAACTCATTTGTTCTCTCAGTATTCGTGAATGATGTTCCCATTCCATACTTAATCGTATAAACCTTTATCCCACATTATCTTGTATTCTATGCAAAATACCCACATACACACAAGCGCATGCACACATACAGACAGACAGACACACACACACTCCTCTTATTTATTTACATCTCTGCGGCATCCAATGGCACCTATCAGAGTAGGATCTTGGTGTGTATATACACAGACCCATACAAATGGAAGAGCAGGCCCACCACTGAAATGCAGGCATGTTTAATTTAACTATGCAACACCACTGCTCAACAATTTTGGGAAGAAGTGAAGAAGAACATTGTGTGTATCTGAAACATCAGGGGAATTTAGGTAGATGTAGAGAGTGAATTTAGATATGCATGGAGTGTAAAAAGAATATAGACTCTGGAATTTGGGCTTGTGATAAGTACTGTAGGATTTTCAGTTACACTTGGTGGTCAGGACCTTCATTTTACACTTCAGTAGAAAAACAGTCCTCAAACCACGCAGAGGCATTGGATCATTATTAAGAACATAAGAACAGCCATACTGGATCTATCTATGGACCAATGGTCCACCTAGCCCAGTATCCTGTCTTTCACAGCAGCTAATGCCAGGTGCTTCAGAGGGAATGCGCAGAACAGGTAAGCATCAAGTGATCCATCCCTGTCGCCTATTTCTAGCTTCTGGCAAACAGAGGCTAGGGACACCATCTCTGCCCATCCTGACTAATAGCCGCCATGAACTTATCTAGTTCTTTTTTGAATCCAGTATTGATTCTGATTCTGGAGGGAAAACAGACACATTTTCAACTGCTAGTGCAACTTCCTGTAGCACCTGGAGTTCTCCTTGGTCTCTCATTATTTGATTTGTTTATAGGTGGCCATATCACAGTGCAACCATAGTTAGCAATAACTTGTCCCTTATTAGCACTGGTTTTAGGTAGGCATTCCTGAATTCATTCATCAGTTGTTGGATGTTAAATCCTCCACACTATTTCTGGAGAGACAGATTAGTGGTAAACCTTTTACTGCAACAGAGACTAAAATATACTGAGTGCTAAAGAACTTATGGGTTTTATGGATACTTTGCCACCCACTAGAACAGGAAGTAAACAAATTCCAGTCTGAGAATCAGTTCTAGTCTATTTGTGATCTCTCATTCCTGCTTTCAGATTAGAAATGCTTTCATCATATGGCCAGTTTTGATGTGTGATGCTTATCTAAGGAGGGGAAATCTCTATAGCCTATTATAAACCCAAAGGCTGAAATGTAACGTAAACAAACAAAAAGTACTGGCAAAATACCCTCCTAATTACCTTGTTACTTTGCCTTGGGTTTGCTCTTTCAGTCCTTGCATGATCCTGCCATCCTTGCACATACTAGAATTCCTTACTTACGTGAATATTCCCAGGGCTGCCCAGAGGATTCAGGGGGCCTGGGGCAAAGCAATTTTGGGGGCCCTTTCCATAAAAAAAAGTTGCAATACTATAGAATACTATATTCTCGTGGGGGCCCCTGTGGGGCTCGGGGCAAATTGCCCCACTTGCCCCCCTTCCCCCCCCCCCCCCCCCCCCGGGCAGCCCTGAATATTCCCAGTGACCTCAGCTGGACTACTCACACAAGTAGGGCCTAGTGCAAGCATTGCAGGATGAGGACTCATATACATTTCCTAATATTTGTGCTTTTGATATTTTATGCTGTGTCTTTTGCCTTCAGTGTTGAATTTTGCCTTGGTGAAGTATTCTTAACATACAAAACAGTCTGAGAACAAATTAAATAGAAATTTAAATATAATTATTTTACAGTCTTGTCAATTTAATTAATGGTTATCATAGGCAGCAGGTATAATAGGCCAGGGAAGGCTTCGCAGCCGCTGCCACGGGATGCCAGATTGCGGGTTTTTACTTTTTACTTACTATTATGCGCTATTCAGGTTCTGGGGCAGCTGAGGAGGTGGTATCTGCTATTCAGCTTCCTGGGTTCATCAGTAATCTCTCTGGACTGCAGGAAGATTATTGAAGAACATGGGAAGCCGAGTAGCAGATACTGCCTCCTCCGCCTCCTTGGAACTTGCCTGGCGCATATAAAAAGCTCAGCGTTCTTCCACTGGGAGGCTGGGGGGTCAGGGAAGGGAGGCGCGCTGGCACAGCTGGGGTCTCAGGGCAGCTGGCATGGCTCGGGCTGGCCCGGGGCTGGCGCGGCTCAGGCCAGTGCAGCTGGGGCCAACCTGGAGCTCCTCCAGTGGCGGGAAGGAAGGAGCTTGGGCTGACCGGCTGGTGTGGCTGGGGCCAGCCCGTGACTCCTCCGGTGGCGGCGGGGGGCTCAGGGTTCCGACCGCCCCAAGGCTTCTCTGGGAGGGGAGGAGGGGGAGGATTCAGGGCTCTGGCTGCGGGGGGGCGGCAGGGCCTCCTGCGAAAGGGGCAGGGCTGGGGTGCTAGCCTCTCTGAATGAAGGGCCCACCCGCTGCCCGTGACATTGGTTATGATTCAGTCATCAACCTTATCATTTAAATTAAGGTGAATTCTCTGTATGTTCCCAAGATTCTCAAACTAAATGCTTTTGCTTGTGATTGTGCTCTTTATTTGTTCATTGTGAATAAATAAAATGTGCAATGACAATTGAGTATCAGAGGGGTAGCCGTGTTAGTCTGAATCTGTAAAAAGCAACAGCGGGTCCTGTGGCACCTTTAAGACTAACAGATGTATTGGAGCATAAGCTTTCGTGGGTGAATGCCCACTTCATCAGATGCGTCTCGTGTCTCGTCAGATGCGTGGGCATTCACCCACGAAAGCTTATACTCCAATACTTCTGTTAGTCTTAAAGGTGCCACAGGACCCTCAATGACAATTGAATTATTCAGTTCCTTTGCCCCCCTCACTTTGACACTGATCCTATCTGTCAGCCTCTCACACAATTGCCTGCAAGCCATACAGTCGCCTCAGCTTGGTACAACCTCTATGAACCTGTCTGTAAGACCCCTTCCTTGTCCACACTTGTTCCTCTCGGGTTACATCTACATTGCAATAAGAGACCCACAGCCCTGGCTGGCCCAGGTCAGCTGACTCAGGTCAGCTGACTCGGGCTCATGGTTTTTTTTATTGCAGTGTAGACATACCCTTAACTACCCATTTCTGCCATTCTGTTTACAGTGAACCAAGTTGACTTGTATATACATCACCTATTGTTGTTCCCCTCTATTTGTCTGTCTGTCGTTATGGACAACCATGAATGGAGGGGTGGAAAAACAAAATTCTGAGTTCCTGGGAGGAACATAACATTTCTTATCTGCTCTTTTACAAATTGGCGGTAGGATGGCAGGAGTTTGCCACACAGTCTTTGCTGGACCCAGTAGCACTTCACTAATGGGCAGTGCATTCTGGGTGGGTGATGATTGCACAATGTGCAGGAGATCATGATATGAGTTTTAACCTCCTCAAGATGCAACTGGGTGGAGTCCACCACCCTCTTCACAAGGTCCTGGAACTGATAAAAATCATCAGACATCGATGGAGGTGGAGGAATGACTACCTCATCCAGAGATGAAGACAAAATAGGGGTTTGAGGGATAGACTCCTTGTCTGCCCTAGCCTCCTGTTCTTCAAAGGCCTCCTTATGTTGGGGGTTTGGTGGAGGAGACTATGTGACTTTACTTTCATGGTGCAGTGGAGCTGAAGATCTGGCAAATTGCTGCCAATATGCTGCCCCCAAGGATCCTAGTATGGCCACTGCAGAGGCACATCTGGGGAGGGGGTGAGACCAGGACTGATTCCATCATCTCTGACTTGGGCAAGGGTCTTTGTCACAGTATGGGTTCCTGTAATCATAGAATTATAGATTAGGGTTGGAAGAGACCTCAGGTCATATAGTCCACCCCCTGCTCAAAGCAGGACAAACCCCAAATAAATCATCTCAGCCAGGGCTTTGTCAAGCCGGTCCTTAAAATCAAGGGCTTGAGAGGCCCATGTGCACTTAAAGAGGAGCACCCACAGAGACACTACTTGAAGAAGAAGTACATCCTTATGTTTGTTTTAAACCTGTTGCCTACTAATTTCATTAGGTGACCACTGGTTCTTGTGTTATGTGAAGGGGTAAATAATACTTATTCAATTGCTCCAACCTGTTCAAGATTTTATAGACTTCTATCATATTCGCTCTTAGTCATCCTTTTTTAAGATGAACCTCTTCTCATATGGAAGCTGTTCCATACCCCTAATCACTTTTGTTGCCCTTCTCTGTACTTTTTCAATTCTAATATATCTTTTTTGAGATGGGGCGGCCAGAACTGCACACAGAATTCAAGGTGAGGGAGTTCAATGGATGTATATAGTAGCATTATGATATTTTCTGTCTCATTGTTTATCCCTTTCCTAATGGTTCCTAACATTCCATTAGCTTCTTTGACTGCTGCTGCACATTGAGCAGATGTTTTCAGAGAAATCCATGATGATTCTAAGATCTCTTTGTTGACTGGTAACAGCTAATTTAGATCCCATCATTTTGTATGTATAGTAGGGATGATGTTTTCCAATGGGCGTTACTTTGCATTTATCAAACATTGAATTTCATCTGCCATTTTGTTGCCCAGTCACCCAATTTTGTGAGATCCCTTTGTAAGTCTTTGCAGTCAGCTTTGGATTTAACTATCTTGAGTAATTTGTATCATCTGCAAGATTTTACTCAAATCTTGAGTAATTTGTATCACCTCACTGTTTACTCCATTTTCCAGATCATTTATGAACATGTTGAACAGCACTGGTCCCAGTACAGATCCTTGAGGGACCCTGTTGTTTATCTCTCTCCACCGTGAAAACTGACCATTTATTCCCACCTCTGTTTCCTATTTTTTAACCAGTTACTGATACATGAGGGATCTTTCCTTTTAACCCCTAACTGCTTACTTTGCTTAAGAGCCTTTGGTGAGGGACCTTGTCAAAGGCTTTCTGAAAGTCCAAGTACACTAGAGCCATTTGTTTGTTGATCTTGTCCACATGTTTGTTGAACCCCTCAGAAAATACTAAAAGATTGATGAAGAATGATTCTTTCCCAGAAAATTGTGTTCATTTATGTGTCTGATAATTCTGTTCTTTCGTATAGTTTCAACCAGTTTGCCTGCTACTGAAATTATGCTTTTCAGCCTGTAATTGCCAGCATCATCTTTGGAGCATTTTTAAAAATCAGCATTGTATGACTCCAGTCATCTGGTAAAGAGGCTGATTTAAGTGATAGGTTACATACCACAGTTAGTAGTTCTGCAATTTCATATTTGAGTTCTTTCAGAACTTTGGGGTGAATACCATCTGGTCCTGGTGACTTATTACCGATTAATTTATCAACTTGTTACAAAGCCTTCTCTATTGACCCCTCAATCTGGAACAGTAGCGTAGCTAGCGGGGTGCAGGGGAATCAGCCGCTTCCCCCGCCTTTCCGAAAGTGGCCGGAGGAGTGTGGGGGTGCACGGCATATGGCCTGCAGCGCGGCCCGGCAGCCGCAGCCGGAGGAGCGAGGGGGGGCGCAGGCTGGCGGCCCGCAGCGTGGCCGGCAGCTGGGGGAAGGGGGGAGCGGCGGGCAGGGCTGGAGGAGCGGGGGAGGCACGGCCGGAAAGCGTGGGTCTAGTCAGCTCCTTCTCCTGCCCAGCGCTGCCTCCCTCATCTCCGCTGGGGAAAGACTCTCGGGTCAGACGCGGGCTCCTCTCCCCGACTGAGCGGCAGAGTCCGGAGCATGGTGGGTAACGAAGGGGAAAGCAAGAGAAGGTAAAAAGTCTCTGCGCGAGGCAGCTCGGCAGTGGGGACTCGCTGTCGCCTCCCCGCGCCCACCGGCTGCAACGGCGGCGGCTGGCAGCACCCCAGGGGGAGGGGGAGAATGGGACGGAGCCCTCCCTGCTCCCTCCTGCAGCTGCACACGGCGTGTGCGGAAGCAGCGGCGGTACGCGCCTAAAGAGCGGTTGGACTCTAACGGCCGCCGCACAGTAGCGGTGGTTGGCCTGACGGGCCAAGGAAACGGGAGCGTGCCCCGCCAGCTCTAATTCTGGCCACTCCAGGGCCGGGGTGTGCTCAAGAGCGCGAATCCCCGAGGGTGGGTTACAGCGCCCACCGGGCAGCGTCTGGCACCCCCTAACTAGAATAGTTCTGCGGACTCCCAGCTCGTTACTCCACTTTCCCCCTCTCAGTTGCCCCCCCTCCGCAGCGCGGCCGGCAGCCGTGGCTGGAGTAGCGAGGGGGGACGCAGGCTGGTGGCCCGCAGGGCGGCCGGCGGCAGCCATGGGGGGGCGGTGGGTGCGGCAAGAGGAGCGGGAGGGTGCAGCATGGCAGCCGGCAGCTGCGGCCGGAGGAACAGGGGGGGCCACGGGGGTGGCACAGCAGGGCTGGAGGAGCCATGGGGGGGAGGGGTGGTGCGGCTGGAGGAGGAGCCAAGGGGGGCACGTGGAGCGGCCGGAGGAGGAGCCAACGGGGTGTGGCCAGAGGAGCAGCCAAGGGGGGGTGCCTTTTTTATGTTTGCGCCCCCTCCTCTTAGAAGCTGGCTACGCCACTGATCTGGAACAGTTCCTCAGATGTGTCACTAAACAGTATGGCTCAAGTGTGGGAAACTCCCTCACATCCTCTACAGTGTAGACTGATGCAAAGAATTAATTTAGCTTTTCTGTAATGGCCTTGTCTTCCTTGAGTGCTCCTTTAGCATTTCGACTGTCCAGTGGCCCCATTGATTGTTTGGAAGACTTCTTGCTTCTGATGTACTAAAACAAAATGCTGTTAGTCATGGGATCAGAAAATGGAATAATAGTGTGATTTAATTCTCCCATCTCCCTCAAAAAGAATAAAAGGAAACTATCTCTTAGATTTTCAAGAATTCTGAACTCCTGACTGACAAAGAATTCAACATCTGTCCTAAGGGGCAAATCCCGGTTCCACTGGAGACAGTAGAAGTTTTGCCATTGACTTCAATGAGAGGAGTCTTAAAACTCAAATCCTGCCCAGTCCACCACAGGTGAGAGGAGAGCAGGACTGCTGTGCACTGCAGCTCCTTCGGGTTTCCACTTGTGTCTCCAAATCACCTGGAGTTCCCCAACACCTATCTCAGCTACTCGGGGTGGGCGGTAAAGGTAAGAGTTGGGGCTAACACAAATAAGAAAATAATATCACAGTCAGTTTTTGTCTTCAACCACAGCCAGCCAATTAATTTTTTGGGAAAGGACATGTTAAACCACCAGAACCATGTCATGATGTCCAATCTTTTCAGTTTTCTATTTCAAAAAGGGAAAGGGGCCACAGTCAATACTCAGCGGCAGATTTTCTGCTCTTTGCACCACATCCAACCAATACTGCTTTAACTTGTGCTGGAGCAGAGAATTAGGGAATCGTAACTGATGGGGAGTTCTCAGCTTTTCCTCTCATCCAGGCTGCCTGATACGTCTGTAGGGGAGGAAAGATATTCTTAGCTCATTGCTTCCCTAGGCTCAGGCAGAGCCAGATGTATCTTGCTCTCCTTGGGACTCCCACAGCCTGGAAGAGAAGCAGGAAATGGAGCAGCCAAGGTTATTCTCTCCCTCTTCCCAGCTGAAGCTCACTCTAGAGCTGCTCTTGGGACTGAGGAGAAGCAGTGCACCAGCTACTTCATAGCAACAGAGTAAGTCAGACACAGATTTACAATCTCAGGGCATGGCTTAGGCTTGGTCTACACTAGGAGGTTATGTCGAATTTAGCAGTGTTAAATCGAATTAACCATATACCCGTCCACACAACGAAGCTATTTAGTTCGACATAGAGGTCTCTTTAAGTCGATTTCTGTACTCCTCCCCGATGAGGGAAGTAGCGCTAAATTCGACATGGCCATGTTGAATGAGGGTAGGTGTGGATGGAATTCGACGCTAATAGCTCCGGGAGCTATAACACAGTGCACCACTCTGTTGACGCTCTGGACAGCAGTCTGAGCTCGGATGCTCTGACCAGCCACACAGGAAAAGCCCCGGAAAATTTTGAATTCCTTTTCCTGTCTGGCCAGTTTGAATCTCATTTCCTGTTTGGACATCGTGGCGAGCTCAGCAGCACTGGCAACGATGCAGAGCTCTCCAGCAGAGGTGACCATGCAATTGCAGAATAGAAAGAGGGCCCCAGCATGGACTGATCGGGAAGTCTTGGATCTGATCGCTGTGTGGGTCGAAGAGTCCGTGCTTTCGGAGCTGTGCTCCAAGAAACGGAATGCGAAGATCTACGAGAAGATCTCGAAAGCCATGACAGAGAGAGGATACAGCCGGGATGCAATGCAGTGCTGCGTGAAAATCAAGGAGCTGAGACCAGAAGACCAAAGAGTCAAACGGACGCTCCGGATCCCAGCCCCAGACATGCCGTTTCTACGAGGCACTGCATTCCATTCTAGGTGCAGCCGCCACCACTACCCCACCACTGACAGTGGACTCTGAGGATGGGATATTGTCGACGGCTGCTTCCTCGGAGATGTTAGCGGACGGGGAAGATGAGGAAGGAGATAAGGAGGACAAGGCAGTCGACAGTGCTTACAACGCTGATTTCCCCGACTGCCAGGATCTCTTCATCACCCTCACGGAGATGCCCTACCAACCCTCCCCAGGTGTTAACCCGGACCCTAAATCGGGGAAGGATCAGTCGGTAAGTGTTTTAAACATGTAAACATTTATTTTGAACAGAACAGGAATATTAACAATGGGTTTTTCATGATTAGTTTCCCCTAGGCGCTTAACGTTTTAGTGCTTGGCAGTGCAACTACTGCAAAAGAATCTAACAATGTCCGGTTTATCATGATTAGTTTGCCCTAGGTGCTCTACTTTTTAGTCCTTTCCAGTGCAGCTACTGGAAAATAAGGTCTATATGTCCAGGGATAGAGCTGAAATCCTCATGGGACATCTCCACAAAGTTCTCCTGGAGGTAATTGGAAAGCCTTTGCATGAGGTTCCTGGGGAGACCGGCCTTATTGCGTCCTCCGTGGTAGGAAACTTTTCCGCGCCAGGCTATCATCAAGTACTCTGGGATCATTGCCTCGCAGAGCATGGTGGCATATGGCCCAGGTTTTTGCTGGCTTTCACGCAGCATGCGGTCTTTCTCTGTGTCAGAAATCCTCATCAGAGTGATGTTGCTCATGGTGACCTGCTTTGAATTAGGGGAATGTTAGTATTGGGACTGATTGCCTGTTCCTTTAAATAACTGTAACCGGCGGTTTACAGCCACGCGGTGGAGGCAGGAGAGGGGCAGCGTACAGGGATCTTTCCCGGGGGCAGCCGCGAGGCGGTGGGACAGGGGCAGAGTTCATGCTTGCTGGATTGCTGGCAGCAGGAACTGGCCAACACTAGGAGCATTGCTTTGAACGTGAAAGGAGGGCACTGCGATAATTTAAGTTTTAAGCAGCCAAAAGTCTACGGCTTACCATGTCAGCCTGCTACCCAAATTCCGCTGTCCTGCCCCGCTTGTCTGATCTCCACTGCAAGACCCCAGGCACTGAATGCGAAGGCCGAAAATTCGACCTTGTCCTGAGTGCAGATGTGATAGGTGCTGTGCATGGTCTTGTTCACAGAGAAAGACTACGTTCATTGTTCACAAAAATGTATCTTTGTGAGGAATTCACTCCCTTTTTCCCATCCCACAGCTGCGACTGTCTCCTGACCTACGCCGGCATCCCCCTCCCAGAGGCTGGCGCAGATCAGGCGGAGAAAGAAAAGGACACGGGACGACATGTTCTCAGAACTTATGGGCTGCTCCCGAGCCGAGGCGGCCTAGCAGACCCAGTGGAGGGAGAACATGTCGCAATTCCAGCGATCACTCAGCGAACGGGAGGAGAGGTGGCGGCAGGAAGACCAGCAGGCGACTCAAACGCTGCTTGGACTAATGAGGGAGCAAACGGACACGCTCCGTTGCCTTGTGGATGTTCTGCAGGAACGGAGGCAGGAGGACAGAGCCCCGCTGCAGTCTATCTCTAACCGCCCTCCCCCGCCACAAAGTCCCATACCCCCCTCACCCAAAGTCCCAAGAAGGAGGGGCGGCAGGGGCCGTGAAAACTGTCACTCCACCCCTGCAGACTGCTCAAGTACCAGAAGGCTCTCATTCCTAAAAATTTGATAAGTCCTTTCCTTCCCGCCTCACCCAAGCCCCCATCCCAGTTTCATCCCCTAACTGTGTAGTTGCTAATAAAAAATACATTTCTGTTAATTACTGTTTCCGTCATGTTCTTTTAGAGGAGAGTGTGTTTGAAGGGGGGGTTGGTAATTGGAGAGGACAGTCACCTTTACCAGGGTACAGAAACGGGGGCAGGTTCAGCAGAAGGTCACACACACATTGCAGTCACTAGGCACCCTGGTCAGTCTGGGAGGTGGTTTTCATGTTCTGTGTGTGGGGGGGGCTATGTCACTTTGTGGGGAGGGAGGGCGGTTACAGATCTTATGCAGCGGTCCTTAGCCTGGATCACAGAGCCACGCAGCAGGGGATCTGCAACCGTCCTCCCCCACCACAAAGTCACATAGCCCCCACACACAGAGTCCCGAAAAGGAGGGGTGTCAGGCTCTGTTGAAACAACCAGTCCACCACTGCAGACCGCTCCAGGAGCAGGAGCCTGTCAGTCCTTGAGTTTAGAAGTGTTCTTTCCATCACTACGCCCGCTCCCCACCACAGTCTGCGTCCCAGTTTCAACACTTTACCGCAAAATCCGTAATAAAGAAAACTGTGTTAATTAACAAAGTTCCATTTCTTTTATTTTTAAACGTGTGTTGGAAGGGGAAGAACGGGGTGAACGGGGTATGTAACTGGAGAGGATAGTCAACAGTAACTGGGTAAAGAAACGGGGGCAGGTTCAGCTTCTCTTTAAACAAACGTAATAGTCACAGGTTACCCTGTTCACTGAGGAACCTAGCTTTCAAAGCCTCCCGGATGCACAGCGCATCCCGCTGGGCTCTTCTAATCGCCTGGCTGTCTGGCTGGGCGTAATCAGCAGCCAGGCGATTTGCCTCAACCTCCCACCCCGCCATAAACGTCTCCCCCTTGCTCTCACAGAGATTGTGGAGCACACAGCAAGCTGCAATAACAATGGGGATATTGGTTTCGCTGAGATCAGAGCGAGTCAGTAAGCTTCTCCATCTCCCCTTGAGACGTCCAAAAGCACACTCCTCCACCATTCTGCACTTGTTCGGATGGTAGTTGAAGAGTTCTTTTTCGCTGTCCAGGGCGCCTGTATAGGGCTTCATGAGCCAGGGCATTAGCGGGTAGGCTGGGTCCCCGAGGATGACTATAGGCATCTCCACATCCCCAACAGTTATTTTGTGGTCCGGGAAGTAAATGCCTTCCTGCAGCCGTCTAAACAGACCAGAGTTCCTGAAAACACGAGCGTCATGAACCTTGCCCAGCCATCCGACGTTGATGTTTGTAAAACGTCCCCTATGGTCCACCAGTGCGTGCAGCACCATTGAAAAGTAGCCCTTTCTGTTAATGTACTGGCTGGCCTGGTGGGCCGGTCCCAGGATAGGGATGTGAGTTCCATCTATAGCCCCACTGCAGTTTGGGAATCCCATCGTGGCGAAGCCATCTATGAGCACCTGCTCGTTTCCCAGGGTCACTATCTTTGACAGCAGTAGCTCAACGATTGGCTACTTGCATCACAACAACCCCCACGGTAGATTTGCCCACGCCAAAGTGGTTCGCGACTGGCGTTGCAAGCTTCCAGAGGGCTATGGCCACTCGCTTCTGGACAGTCAGGGCTGCTCGCATCCGGGTGTCCTTGCACTTCAGGACGGGGGACAGCAACTCACCAAGTTCCAGGAAAGTTCCCTTACGCATCCTAAAGTCTCGCAGCCACTGTGATTCATCCCAGACCTGTAGCACTATGCGGTCCCACCGGTCCGTGCTTGTTTCCCGAGCCCAGAATCGCCGTTCCACAGCATCAACATGACCCATTGCCACCATGATGTTCACGGCGCGGGGTCCAGTGCTTTGTGAGAGGTCTGTGCCCCTCTCAGACTTAACGTCCTCACCGCGCTGCCGTAGCCTCCTCGCCCGATTTCTCAGCATGTGACTCTGAAAAAGGTGGACGATAAGGTGCGAGGTGTTGACAACGGCCATAACTGCAGCGATGATTGCAGCGGGCTCCATGCTCGCAGTGCTGTGGCGTCCGCGGCTGTCACTCACCAGAAAAGTGCATGAACTGATTGCCCGCCGGCGCTTTCAGGGAGGGAGGGAGTGAGGGCGGGAGTGACGGTTGAATGATGACAGTTACCCAAAACCACCCTCGACACATTTTTGGCCCGACCAGGTATTGGGGGCTCAACCCAGAATTCCAATGGCCAGCGGGGACTGCGGGAACTGTGGGATAGCTGCCCACAGTGCATCGCTTCCAATGTCGACGCTTGCCCCGTTAGTGTGGACTCACAAAGTCGAATGACTGTCCTTAGTGTGAATACACATGTTCGACTTTGTAATATCAGTTCCACAAATTCGATTTAAGTAGAATCGAACTACTCTCGTAGTGTAGACATACCTTTAGAGAACACAGTCTCAGTTCATAATTAAATACACATTTTTTTTCATTACACAGTTGCCCCTGAAAGCCTCAAGTGATGGCCAGGCTACAGCTTGGACATCATTGCTATAGATTTCCATAGGCTTCCAGTTAACACTTTAGGCCTGACTTCAATGGGAGCAGGATCAGGTCCCTAAATTGAAAAATCAATCACAAGTGAGTGGAACAATATAGCTGCACAAACTCCTTGATAAGCAACTGATGGATCTACACATTTCTGTAAATCTTCTCGGAAAGGTCTTCTTCCTTTAGGAATTGAATATCTGCAATCAATGCAGCCACCCGATCACACTGCAGCAAGACTGAAAATTCTGGAGCATGAAGATAAAACAACTTCTGTTCAGAAATGTGTACTGAAAGGTTTGCCTTTAATGCCTGCAGGGGTGTTACAGCACTATCCTGATTCTGGTAGGCACACTCTGATTCGCCAAAGAATGTCATATGAGGTCTCAAAGGAAAGCTGGTGTCACAGTGATCATTAATATCATTGTGAAATATATGTAAAGCTACTATGTAAGGAGTTATGTGTGTGTGTACATGTAAAATATGTTTTTAAAGTCCATAACAAGGTATTAAACACAGCAAAGGTGAAAACCATGTTTTCCTTCAGACAGGAAATATGAAATGTTTATCTGTCAGGATGTAAATCAAGCATTGTAAACTAACACACAGGATGCCCATTTACATATGAAGTCAAATTTTAATGAAAAAATGTGAAGTCAACAGGAGAAAAAAGCCATTGGGGGAGTTATTCGGTCTATGGTACAGACAATGAACTTTAGGGGTATTTCTAGAAGGCAAAGGAGACACCCCATTATCCTGCATCTAAGAAGTAAACAGACAACTTGTTGACATTTATGAAAACAGGATCTCAGGCAACCTTGGTTGAAAACGCTGAAGAGGACTTTGGGTAAGAAACTTTTTTAGACAGGAGGGTAAGCTGTTAGTTAAGTTTAGTCTCTAGAAAGCATGTTATGATTTTGTATTACATGTAAACATTTGTTTCCAATGTCTTACTCAATATCTCCTGAATTTCTAGTCTTTGAAAATAAATATTGTTGTTTTCACTATAAAGATATCTCAGTGCTGTGGTGTTAAGCAAAGTGCTGCTGCTCCTGAGCTGAATCTTAAAAGCTAGTATGTGTACTGTTCTTTGGGGACAGCAGATCTGGCATTTTTGTGACTGTTCAGTGCACAAAGGAATGCTCGCAGAGGGCTCAGGGGTTGATGTGGGCCTGTCATTAACATGCCCAGAGGGAGCGAAGCCTGTGGGGGCCTGGAAGGTAGTGCTTGTGTTGCCAGAGGTTGGTGGATTTATGGAGCTGATTCACAGCAAGCACAGATAAGGTTAATTTATGTTAAGGGCAGGTGAGGTGCCACACAACCCCTGGCTACCCCAGGGAGCATCACACCAGTGCACACTGGAACACAAATAGTACTAGCCACAGTCACATTACAAATCAGCTCTCAAACATGACTGTATTTAGGATTTTTTTTCAACTGTTACTGTAGTTAGCTCCATGATGGACAGATTTACTAGCTTCAGTGCTGACAGGTCTGATGAGCAGATTTACTAGCTCCCCTCTCAAACAGATGTGTAAGCAGAAAACGTGCCTGTAGCCTCACTGGCTAGGGTTAGTAATGAAGTGATAAACAATTTGAGGCAGAGGACCTGATTTTCCTTCTCCTTACACCTATGTAAATCAAAAGTGACTCTAATGAAATCAATGGAGATATGGTGCACCAGAGTATTTCCGAGTCTGAAACAAATAAGTACAACTTTTTCAGTAGCGTAAGAGTTCCCATTCTAAAATGACTCGGGTTAAGAGAATGACCTCTGGCTGGCTGGTGGCTTTTACACTGCGACACACCAGTCAGTGCTACTTAGGGTATTGTCTACTCTTTGATCTGGAGGGGTAAATTCCAGCTCAAGGAGACATACCCACGCTAGTTGTGATCGAGCTAGCACATTAAATATAGAGTGTTGCTGGAGTGGCACGAGGAGTTAGCTGTCCTACCTACATACCTGTCCAAGATGCTAGGCATGTCTTTTGGATGGCTTGCCCCTGTTGCCACTTGTACCGCTGTGGCTATGCTCTATTTTTAGCACACTAGTTCAATCAAAGCTAGCACAGGTATGTCTCCTTGAGCTGGAATTGATCCCTCCAGCTCAAAGGGTAGACAATACCCTAAGTAGTACTGGTAGGGAAAAATATCGGTAAGATTTTTTTCTGCTATTTTTTCTTTTAATTTTGCCAATTACTACTAAAAAACCTTACAATAGGCTAAAACCAGTAGGATTTCCCAACCCCCCTCTCCCCCCATCTCTTTTCTTTATCCCCAATGCCTCCTTTCCTCACTGCTGTGGATTTTGTTTTCCATTTATAAAGCTACATAGGAGGCATGGAGCATGCCCCCATCTAGTTCTTGTGATTAAGAAGTAATGTTATAATTGGCCCACCTACAGGTGATTCTCATGAAAAACTGACAGTCACATCATGGTCACTGCAGGGAGATGGGTTCTGAACAGGAGGAGGAGAAGGCTAGAAAGTAGAACAATAATACTCGTATTATCAAGTCTCACGATTCTGTCACGAGTCTCATGATACTTGTGGTTTCGTAAAGCCCCAGCTTTAGGTGTTTAGGTGAGAATCTCGGCTTTCTTTAAAAAAAACTACGTTTCTAGCTCCCCTGGCTAGAGAAAAGCTTGAAAACATAACAAGTGCACCCTAGAGGCTCAAAAACCAGAAAGCAAATTAAAAACACCCATAATTATTATTTAATACAATTATCTCATGTCTTTTTGGACCTTCATGATTTTTGAATTCGAGTGGCTGGCAACAGTGCAATACAAAAAACAATTAAGAAATCTCAGATATCTTCAGGAAAAACACACAGACACAGGCCTCATTTACACTAGTGAAACTTCAATTAAACATTTACTTCTGATTTACACCAGGGTGACAGCAGAATGAGGCCCTTAGATCTTCTTCTCTTTTCTCTTATTCCTTTGTTATGACATTTTTCACAGTGCTAGGATATATTTTACTGACATAACATCATTTTTATTGTATTTTTAGTTGCAATTTAAATATCAAATATTAATTTTAAAATTGCAATATCTTGGGTATACATTACTGGGTAAATGTAGCTCTGTTTTGTGTTAACTAGACACACACACATGCATCATTACCCAAGAAAATACACATTGATATGTCTCACCTTTAAATTAATATAAAATACAGAAGCTTCTCTGTGTTACTTTCCTATTATTACTAAGAATGCAAATCAGATTGTGTTTCAATTTGATTTCCTGGTTCATTGACAGTGTACACTACAATGTCATTTGATGCAGAGAATACAATGTAGAAACAAAACAATTCATTTACAAAGTTATTTAGAGGACACTGCTAGGTTACAATCACTTTCTTCTTTTGCTCTACCTCATTAGCCAGGATCAGCAGTGCAGACCCATACAGCATGTGCGACTGGCACAACTTTCACAAAACAACTGGCCAGGTCTGACATTCTTGGTTTGAAATCAGAGTTTTCCTTCCCCTAAGTGGGCTGCTTGCCACAGCCAAAAGCCCCATCTGCCGGACAGAGGCCCAGAGAGATCAAGTTACTTGCCAAAGGTCACCCAGGAGATCAGTGGCAAAGCCAGGACAAAACTCAGCTCTCCTAAGTCTCTCCCACTCCTGTACCCATTCCGCTGCAACACACTGCCTCCCTTAGGAGACACCCACTCCTATAGTACAATCACATTTCATGTAAACTGGCACCAGTGACATCTTTCAAAGATTTCTTTGCAGCGCGTCTCTTGAGTATATTACGATATATAATATATTATATTTCTACCCTGGATGAGAATCCACCATGTTCCTAGGTAAGTTGGCCCAACCTCACTGTTAAAAATTGGCACCTTATTTCTAGTCCAAATTGTCTAGCTTCAGCTTCCAACAATTGAATCTCATTATGCCTTTTACAGCAAGACTAAACAACCCATCTATTATCAGAAATTCCTTCCTGATGTGTAGGTACTTGTAGACCGTGACCAAGTTACCTCTTAACCGTCTCTTGGATAAACTACATAGATTGTGTTTCCAGACCTTGACTCATTCTTGTAGCTCTTTTCTGAAACCTTTCCAATTTTTCAACCCTTTTCAGTTTTTTATCAAAACTAAAATTATAATAATGCAGACACTAATACAAAGAATGTATTGCAAATCAGAATACAACTGACAATGAGGCAGAGATATTTGTCTTGTTCACATTTTTGTTTGCACACTTAGGTGTGAACTGCTGCATTGCATATGATAGTTACACCATATACTGTGCATCTTCAGTTAGTAACTGTTCTTGTTTGGTATCCACACCTTTTTCGATGCAGTTTTTAATAGCCACTCTTACATAGTAGCTTCCCTTGTTTAATAGCTGGGTCTTTATCATGTAAGCTGCAGGGGGAAAATTAAATTTTACAGAACCCATCTTTGAATTAAAGGCTCAGAGGGAGTAATTATGTTTAGCAGAAACCATTGCTTTTCAATGAAGATATATCTACACAGCAATACAAAACACTATATATGCACAATTGGGCTGACTTATAGTTACAGAGGGAGCCCATAACCTTCACATTTCCTGATTTTTCTGTATTTAGAATTTCAAATGTATCGCTGCATTCGTATTTTTTGTGCAGAGCAAATCTGTGTTTCAGAATGTCGTTCCTCCCCTCCCTCTCCCCCACGCCAGATGAGTTAGGCTGTGTTACTGAGCGGTAATATGATTTATCGGGAAGAACATAAGGTTTGTAACCAGGAACTAAGTTACAGTCCCAGTTCTTCCATTGAGTGACTATGTGGCACTGGGCATGCTACCTAACCTCTTTGCCTCTGCACTCCTTCATCTGTGAAATGGAAGAGATAAATACTTATCAGTCTTACACAAAAGTGTTGTGAAGATGAACTTGCTAATATTTGCATAATGCTTTGAAAATTTAACTTGCTATATCAGTGCTAAGCAATATCATTTTCCTAGTTTCCTAAAACGAATTTTTTGGTTTTCTACCCATTTCTCTAATATCTTTAAGTCCATTTTTATTTCCCCCTATCCTCCAAAGTTTCTTCCATTCACTGCACCATTGTAGCATCACCACATTTAAATGTACAGTGAAACCTCAGAGTTATGAACACCTCGGTAATAGAGGTTGTTCGTAACTCTGAAATATTCATAACTCTGAACAAAACATTATGGTTGTTCTTTCAAAAGTTTACAACTGAACATTGACATAATACAGCTTTGACCCTTTACTATGCAGAAGAAAAATTCTGCTTTCCCCTTATTTTTTCAGTAATTTACGTTTAACACAGTACTCTATTGTATTTGCTTTTTTTTTTTTTTGTCTCTGCTGCTGCCTGATTGCGTACGTCCAGTTCCAAATGAGGTGTGTGGTTGATTGGTCAGTTCGTAACTCTGGTGTTCGTAACTCTGAGGTTCTACTGTATGTGTACTGCCTTTTCCAGATCACCGATTAAAATGTTTTTCACAGATTCATAGATTCCAAGAACAAAAGGGACCATTGTGATAATCTAATCTGATCTCCCGTATAGCACAGGCCATAGTACTTCCCCAAAATAATACCTAGAGCAGATCTTTTAGGAAAACATCCAATCTTGATTTTAAAATTGTCTGTGATGCAGAAGCCATCACGGCCCTTCATAAGTTCTTCCAATGGTTAATTATTCTCACTGTTAAAATATTATACCTTATTTCCAGTCTGAATTTGTCTAGCTTCAACTTCCAGCCACTGGATCTTGTTATACCTTTCTCTGCTAGATTGACGAGTTTATTATTAAATATTTGTTCCCCATGTAGATACTTATAGACTGTAATTAAATCATAACTTAACTTTCTCTTTCTTAAGCTAAAATGATTGAGCTCTTTGAGTCTATCACTATAAGGCATGTTTTCTAAGCCTTTAATCATTCTCATGGCTCTTCTCTGAACCCTCTCCAATTTATTAACATCCTTCTTGAATTGTGGGCATTAGAACTGGACACTGTATTCCAGCAGGCGTCGTATCAGTGCCAAAAACAGAGGTAAAATAATCTCTCTATTCCTACTTGAGAGTCCCCTATTTATGGATCCCAGGGTTGCATTAGACTTTTGGACCACAGCTCACATTGGGAGCTCACATTCCGCTGATTATCCATCACAACCCCCAAATCTTTTTCAGAGTCACTGCTTCCCAGAATAGAGTTTGTAAGCATGGCCTACATTCTTTGTTCCTAGAAATACATTGACATTTAGATATATTCAAATTAGGGCTGTCAAGCGATTAAAAAAATTATTCATGATTAATCATGTGATTAAAAAAATTAATCACGATTAATTTTGCAATTAATTGCACTGTTAAACAATACCAGAATACTGTTTATTTAAATATTTTTGATGTTTTCTATATTTTCAAATATACTGATTTCAATTACAACACAGAATACAAAATCTACAATACTCACTTTACATTTATTTTTGATTAGAAGTATTTGTACTGTAAAAAAAAAAGAAATAGTATTTTTCAATTCACCTAATACAAGTACTGTAGTGCAATCTCTTTATCATGAAAGTTGAACTTACAAAGGTTGAATTATGTACAAAAAACTGCATTCAAAAATAAAACAATGTAAAATTTTAGAGTCTGCAAGTCCAGTCAGTCCTACTTCTTGTTCAGCGACTCGCACAGACAAACAAATTTGTTTACATATGCAGGAGATAATGCTGCCCACTTCTTGTTTACAATATTACCTGAAAGTGAGAACAGGCATTCTCATGGCACTATTGTAGCCAACATCGCAAGATATTTATGTGCTAGATGCACTAAAGATTCATATGTCCCTCCATGCTTCAACCACCATTCCAGAGGACATGCGTCCATACTGATGACGGGCTCTGCTTAATAACAATCCACAGCAATGCGGATCGACACATGTTCATTTTCATTATCTGATTAACATGCCACCAAAAGAAGGTTGATTTTCTTTTTTGGTGATTCAGTTTCTGTGGTTTCCGCATTGGAGTGTTGCTCTTTTAAGACTTTTGAAAGCATGGTCCACGCCTCATCCCTCTCAGATTTTGGAAGGCACTTCAGATTCTTAAACCTTGGGTCCAGTACTGTGGCTATCTTTAGAAATCTCACATTGGTACTTTGCATTTTGTGAAATCTGCACTGAAAGTGTTCTTAAAATGAACAACACGTGCTGGGTCATCATCTGAGACTGCTATAATATAAATATATGTCAGAATGTAGGTAAAACAGAGCAGGAGACATACAATTCTCCCCCCAATGAGTTCAGTCACAAATTTAATTAACGTGTTTTTTTTTAACAAGCATCATCAGCATGGAAGCATGTCCTCTGGAATGACGGCCGAAGCATGAAAAGGCATACAAATGTTTAGCATATCTGGCACATAAATACCTTACAATGCCAGCTACAAAAATGCCATGCAAAAATGCCTGTTCTCACTTTCTGGTGACATTGTAAATAAGAAGAGGACAGCTTTATGTCCTGTAAATGTAAACAAACTTGTTTGTTTTAGCGATTGGCTGAACAAGAAGTAGGACTGGGTGGACTAGTAGGCTCTGAAGTTTTACATTGTTTTGTTTTTGAGTGCAGTTATGTAACAAACAAAAAAAACCTACATTTGTAAGCTTCACTTTCATGACAAAGAAATTGGACTACAGTACTTGTATGAGGTGAATTGAAAAATACTATTTGTTTTACCATTTTTACAGTGCAAATATTTGTAATAAAAATAATATACACTGATTTACAACACAGAATACAATATATATGAAAATGTAGAAAAATATCCAAAATATTTAAGACATTTCCATTGGGATTCTATTGTTTAACAGCGCGATTAAAACTGTGATTAATCGCAATTAATTTTTTAAATCACAATTAATTTTTTTGAGTTAATCACGAGTTAACTCCGATTAATCGACAGCCCTAATTAAAATGCATATTGTTTGCTTGTGCCCAGTTTACCAAGCGATCCAGGTTGCTCTGAACCAGTAACCTGTCTTCTTCATTATTTACCACTCCCCCTACTTTTATTTTGTGTCATCTGCAAAATTCATCAGTGATGATTTTATGTTTTCGTCCAGGTCATAGATAAAAATGTTAAAAAGTGTGGGGCCAAGATCCGATCCCAGAGGCACCCCACTGTAAACAAACCCACTTGATGACGATTCCCTCTTTACAATTACATTTTGAGATCTGTAGTTAGCCAGTTTTTAATCCATTTAATGTGTGCCATGTTAATTTTATATCATTCTAGTTTTTAATCAAAATGTTGTGCAGTACCAAATCAAAAGCCTTACAGAAGTCTAAGTATTTTACGTCAACATTATTACCTGAATCAATCAAACTTGTAATCTCATCATTAAAAGATATCACATTAATTGGACAGGATCTATTTTTCATAAATCCATGTTGATTTGCACTAATTACATTACCCTCCTTTAATTCTTTATTAATCGAGCCTTGTATCAGCTCTCCATTGTCTTGCCTGGGATTGATGTCAGGCTGACAGGCTATAATTACACAGATCATCCTGTTTATCCTTTCTACAACAGCACTACCTGTGCAACCTACTTGGACTGAATGTATCTATAAAAGTGGCACTGTATCTAGTACTTTACTGAAGTACAACTAGTGTCCAGGCACTCTTCCAGTGCAACATCGGCCTTTTATTTAGATTGAAAACTGTGATCTAGGATCCAATATTATAGTCCTTATACAGCAGAGACCTGGCATGAAATCCTGATTCTATTGAAGTCTATGGAAAAATTTCCATTGATTTCAATGGAGTCAGGATGTCATTCTTAAACCCTCAGTTTGCCCAGTATGAGCTATTTTTAATGATGCAGTTGTTCTCTAGGGTCTTGAACCTGTAATTGAGGCAGTGAGCGCAGATACCAGAGTTTGCACAGAGCCCCACTGAGGTCACAGACCTGCATGGAATGAGTTGCAGAATCAGGACCTAAGGCCCAGACCCACAAAGGTACTTAGGTGACCAAGTCCCAGTTTTAGGATCCACAAAATTCCCACCTAACCCCATAGGTGCCTAAACTCACTTGGCACATAAATTTTCACTGTAAAAGTTCCCTAAGTGGCAACATTTCAGCCCTGGTCATGCACACTACTGCCTCACTCTAGGTGTCTCACTGCCTATCTCCCACCTAAACCCCAGAGCAATTAATAAACTGGAGAAAATAGTTATTTACCTGTCTCTCTCTCATGCGGGGCCTGATCTGCTCAGAAGCTGCCTACCGGATCAGGTCCCATTCAAAATCTGTTAGGAGTGATGCCACACACCTTATAACTTCTAGTCCAGTGGCGAGAGCACTCATATGGGATGTGGGAGACTCACGTTAAATTCCTTTGAACAGGGTAAGTGCTCTAACCACTGAGCTATAGAATAGTCTGATGCAGGGCTCTCTCAATCTCTCCTGTTGAAGCTGTTCCACTTCGTATAAATATTTAAAGCGTCATTGGGCCACAGAAAGAGAGAGAGGAAGAACAATTCTATAGCTCAGTGTTTAGGGCACCCCACATGGGAGACGCCATCCCCTGATCGAATGATTCTTTAATTATTTACACAAAGTGGAACAGCTTCAACAGGAGAGACTGAGGGTACCCCACACCTCAATATCCCATAGCTCAGTTGTTACAGAGCTCTCTGGAGAGAGAAGATTTGAGTAGCAGTCTCCCTTCTCTTTCATTACTTTCTGACAGTGATTGGCAATGGCACAGCATACGTCTCTTCTAATATCCATAAGACCCTGAGATATACATTATTTTGACCTGTTAATTTGGGCCTCATTGCTGAGCAGCCTCAACTCTTACTGCAGCCAATGGGAGTTGACACAACTCTGCACTTCAGAGGAGGTGCTTAGCATCTTGCAGGGTTGGGTACTATATACTTAATTTTCTAAGCAGATCTTTACTGGTATTGATCACTGTGATCTAAATCTTCCTGAACATAATAGCTATTTCCCTGCACCATACATTTCTTTGATATAATATAGCTGTTCATTATTTGCCTACCCTTTCCATTTACCAGTGGATCTACAATGTCTCTACTATTTTACCTAATCTTTTCCTACTGCTGTTAACTGAGCAAAACCTTAATTTGTTCTGTTGGCTCCCTTCTCTCTCTCCTGAAGGCTTTAATTGACTCATTTTGCCAAATGCAGGCTGGTGTGAGTGCAACTCCACTGAAGTCAATGGAGGTTGTGCCAAAAGTGACTTTTTGCCCTGCGTATGGTCTTCCTGCTTGATTCCCTCCCCATAGGTTCATTTCCAGTGTAGTTTATTCTTTGCTTGAGCTGTCCCTAGCAAAGCCATCTTGGCTTTTTGCTTCTTGCATTTTTCATGGAAGACCATTATTTATACAGTAAATACACACAAGACTCTCCTTTCTTACAAGTTTTGTCACACGCTTTAGTTTTTTTCTAAAATTACAGTCCAATAACTTATGGTTTGCTGTGTATGTGTAAAAATAACTTATGATAGACATAGCTGAAGAGGGTCATCCTAAATCAATAAATAGGTAAATAAAATCGAAACAACTAAAAATCTACTTTCCTCCAAATCCAGCCCCTGGTGAGACCCATCACGCCTCATAGGTTTGCTGTGATATTGTGGCACGTGGTGTCTGTAAAGAATACCTGGTCCCGTGGCAAAACCCCTATGTTTCTCATGGGGTCATTGATCTGCTACCATCCCAACAGCTCCATGGTGTGCTGATTTCTGAGCTGCTCTGCTTCTTGCTGCATCTGATACCCAACAGAGGAGAGCCTGTTGGAGCAGCTGAGCAAAACATAGGCGCCAACTTCCAGTTTTTCCGGGGGTGCTCCACCCTCGCTCTGCCCCAATTCTGCCCTTTTCCCCAAGACCCCACCCTCGCTTTGCCTCTTCCTGCCCCCACTCCACTCCCTCCCCCAAGGCCCCATCCTTGCTCTGCCTCTTCCCACCCCTGCTCCATCCCCTCCCCGAAGCTCCCCTTGCCCTTCACTCATTGCTCTCTGCACTCCCCCAAGCCCCTCCCCAAGCCTGCTGAACAGTTGTGGCTGGTGGGTGCTGAGCACCCACTATTTTTTCTTCTGTGGGTGCTCCAGCCCTTCATATACCTATGAAGGTGTAGTTAGATAGATAGATAGATAGATAGATAGATAGATAGATAAAAGACTACTAGCCCTACTCAAAGATGAAGAAGCTCTCCTGGGTGTCCAATCCTCACTACCTGGAAATGTTCTTTGCTCTACCCTTTTTTTTTTTTTTTTTTAAACCCTACCTCCTTCCTAAAAAGGTGGAAGTCAGAAAACCTATGCTTCTGGAGGTTGAAAGTTTTTGTGGCTCTAAGTAATGAATATTTTCAGGCCTTAGTTAAGAAGAATGTTGCAGAAGTATGATAAGATTTTGCTGCACTTAGCTTTATTTTACTGTACTGATTTATGTTTTCCATTTAATTAAAGCTATCAGGAAAACATTTCTTTTACTTTCTGATATGCAACTCCACTGAGACCTATTTCACAGAACTCCTCCGTGAAGGTTCAACAGGCCCTGTCAGTGTCTCTACAATGAATTACTTCCGCAAACACACAGGCCTAAAGCCTCTCTCAATCCTTCCCCATAATCCCCAACATCTGTTCTGTCTCCAATCCAGGCCAACTGTGGGAATCTGCAAGTATCTGCTGTCAGCATTAGCACAGATGAGTAAACATACAAGCGCCTGTGTCAGACTGCCATGTGATTTCAGCTGAAAACTTGGGACAAAAAGCAAGTTTCCCATTTAAACCATTCGTAACGTAAAGGAAACACCTGTTAAGAAACTATCCAAAATAAATTTGCCATGAGTCTTAAAAAAAAAAAAAGGGTGATTGACAGCAGCAGTTCAAGATACAACAGTAGAAGTCAAAGCACTATTACAAACTCTGGGCTGTAAGTAATACAAAGGAAGTTATCTTCTATCCCAATGATAACAGTTGCTGTTTCATTTCTCATCTTTCATTTAAAGGGACACTCACAATTTTGGCAAGCCCAAATTTGACCTAGCATTTCCCCCTCCCCCTTAACTGTACGCAATATACATGTAATGCTCTCTATGCATGTGTAGGTTTTTGACTTCAAAACAAATGCTTCAGTGCCATTACTCTTTCAAGTAACCAATGCTGGCAGTCCAGCCTCCGTGAACAATTTTAAAATAATCAGCACTGGCAAAAAAGTGCACTATGAAGGAGTTCTGTTTCAAGCTTGCACAGTGTTGGCAGCAGCAAGAGCAAAGAGTATTTTCAGAATTATTTACAAAGCTGTCTCGTGGGAAATTTTTTGTAAATATACAAAGATTAAAGGGGCGGGACTTTCAAAACCATTTAAATGACTTAGGAGCACAAGTCCCCTTGACTTTCAGTGGGACTTGTTCTCCTAAGTCATTTGGGCCCAGACCTTTAATGGTGTTTAAGTGCCTAACACCTATTGGTTTCAATAGGAGTTGGGTGCTTAAATATCATTGAGGATCCGGGACTTGGTTCTTTTGAAAATCCCACCCTTAATCTCTATGTATTAATAATATTGTATTTTAAAAATATTATCCCCTTCAAGATTTCTAGACATCTAAGAGTATGTCCTCACTACCGGCCGGATCGGCGGGCAGCAATCGATCCTGCGGGGATCGATTTATCACGTCTACTCTAGACACGATAAATTGATCCCTGAGCACTCTCCCGTTGACTCCTGTACTCCAGCTCGGCGAGAGGTGCAGGCACAGTTGATGGGGGAGTGGCAGCAGTTGACTCACTGTAGTGAAGACACCGCGGTAAGTCGATCTAAGTATGTTGACTTCAGCTACGTTATTCACGTAGCTGAAGTTGCGTAACTTAGATCGATTCCCTCTCCCTCCTCCCCCAGTGTAGACAAGGCCTAAGGGAGGGACTGCATCTTGCTTTTCTATTCACTTCTCTTCAATGATCAAACTGCAGTTGCTAATGACACATTACAGTACAGTGAGGGTGGATTTTCAAATGGGCTTATGTGATTTAAGAGCACAAGTCCTAATGATTTTCAATTAGAAAACTGGTAACTAAAATATTAGTAATCGTTTGTATTTCTATAGCACTTTCCACCTGAGGATCTCAAAGCACTGTTCCACTATTCATTAACTTGTACATTGCACCAGGCCTGTGAGGTGGGCAAGTATTATTATTCCCATTTTACAGACGGAGAAGTTAATGTACAGAGCAGTTAATCAATTTGTCCAGGGTCACATAGTAGTTCTGGAACGAAGACAGGTACAGACATCAGATACCCAGGCTCTCAATCATTGATCATACCAATAACATCTGTTTCTCAAGACAATTTACAGTAAACTGCATCTAATCTGTGCACTCTTTCAAGGTGCTGTACATACACAAGGTCTTTTGGAATCTTGAGTGACATTATAACGAACACCCTTCATTAACTAAAAATGGTGACAGTGTGTATGATTTACTTGTTTTTCCCTGGCTTCTGCAGACTAGCAGAGACTACAAGGTATGTGCATGTCAGGAATGGGGATTTGACTTTCTTAACTCATTTTCACCAAGACTAGGCAGCTGCCTGTCTCAATGACACTTCAGTCAACATGAGGAACTCTTCAAAGCTTTTAGTTTTGCTTAATAGACAACTTAACTAAACAAAATTGATAGCAAGGCAAAATCCATTTCAATCAAGACCTAAAAGGGAGAGCATGTAGATCTCAATTTGGGCATTAACTACACTGCTGTTTAAAGGACGAAAGTAAGTGTCAAAGTGGCAAACTTCAGGATGAAACTCCCTCAAAATTCACCGTCTTTCAGCTCACAGAGTCACATGTTATGGCAATGCTGAATGCTCCCATTAGGAGAAGTGAAGCTTTAAAAAAAAAGATATATATCTCAGTGAGCTAATTCCATTTTACACAGCACAGAAGCCAGTGGAGCTGCAGAGCTATACCCTATGGTAATGTTCAAAAGGATATCAATGCATCTCCACTTTCTTGTGAGTATGCTTTTTCATGTTAGGGGCATGTCAGAGGAAGAGCGTGGACTGAGCCCAAGAAACAAAATCTAAAATCCTTTCCTTTCCTTCTTCAGAGTGGAGGGATGGGAGAGCAAGAGACTGCTCACAAAAGAAATCCCACAACCATACATAATTGAATAATCCAGATTTTGACTTATTCAGGTTTTATATGAACCAAAACAGTATTTTATATGCTTATTTTTGCTCTCCTTTAACTTTAATTAGAGTTGCCCTAGGCTCACAAGCCTATCGAATTCGGGAAACTTTTTTTTAAGTACGGTAGCTGCTAGCACTGGTGAGTTTTCCCACCTGGTTTATCCCTAAAGTTTGCCCCAAGCTTTATCATTTTTTTTGTTTACCACAAGCTTATAAGCAATATGGAAATAAATTAAACCAGGGAAAATTATTATTTTTTTACTTGCTGAAAAACTAACCACCAAATACATTAAGTCTCCTTCGTACATTTAAGGGGTTCTCCTAAGATGTTCAAAATTAACTGAGGTAAGACTTGGGTTTTTTTTTAGCCATATGTTGTGATATCCTGTTTCTTCCTCAGAACCTACACCAGTTTTTCTGGAGGACTCCTGGCTCACACACTAAGCCCATTTGCTACAGGCAGCCAAGGCATTATCAAAGATTTCATTACATTTGTCAAGTTGGAGCGATTCTACAACTGACAGGAAAAATGTGGGTTTACAATACCAGCAAATGTATCCAATAGCTTCCGCCAATCTTTAGAAAGGCTTGAGCTTCACCAGGAATGTTTATGTAAAAGATATAAAATCGTTAAGTCTTTAGGAAGTTTTGCTGAGGTGAAAAGATTGATAAAAATTGTATAGCAACAAGATAATACCAAATGAAGGGAGTCATTCTGGTATTGCACCAAAAGGAATACATATCAGTGCAAAGCTATTGATGAAGCAGAGAAAAGACAAATGATATAAATGTGACTCTGAATCAAACCAAACACCTCTAGCAGAGATGATTCCAAACTTGAACTTTTGCTTTCGTTACAAGAAAGAAAGAAAAAAAATGTATCTGAGGGCACTGCAGTATGGAAGAGAAGGGAATAACTCAAGGAAGATTTCAAGTGCCAATTCCCTATTAAAGGTTAAGATTCATTCAGATTGGATATGATCCTAAAGCTCTAGGGATTTACACATCCCTGCCTCAATTCAAGGAACTAATAACCAATCAGTAGTTTAGATAAGACTCTATAAATATTTAAAATTGTTAATCTTTTGAGTGCCAAGAATAACATTTCTCATCTTGTCCTCGCCTTTCCCACAGTGACAATGTGGGATTTCTCATCTGGCATTGCTGGCACCAGAAAGTTGTCAGAATGTTTTAATAGTGGGAGTCAGTTAATTTAGAAAGTTATTTCTAATTGATACATTTCCTGCTCAGATTAAAAATCCCTGTAAACAAATACTTTCCCTAAGAAGAAGGGCTTTGTTAAAAAAAAATTGAACAGGGAAAGAGATTGTCTGACTAATGCTAGTCATGACTATGTGAAGGGTTTTATAAATACTGGTGTTAGGGCCTTAAATGGACAATGTGAAATTAAATATAATAGGCTAAATCCATTACTGGTTTAGAACTTCAGTGGGATGAATTTGATCCATCGTATTTTTAAAGAATGAATTTACTTCCCTGCATAACTAACAGCACCTTACACAGTGGTAGTAAAGCTGCAATAATTTTAAAAATCTAATTCTTTTTGTCATCTATTCTGTTTTATTACTTTTTACATTTCATTGAGCCTTGGATCAGGAAGATAGATTAGCCTGTTTCATTTTTATTTCTAGTCAGTTTCAATATCTAGTTCTCATACACTAGAACAAAGCTGTGATGTTTGGGTTACAAACACTGCACAAAAATGAAAAAAAAATCCAAAACATTTTCATTTATTTCTTTTAAATTATGAAAATATTTCTATTAATATTAATCTTTGCAATCCTCAACTTCCTACACTTTAAAACACAAACAATTGACACATTAAACTCCATGACAAATATTCCTCACTGGCTGACACTGGATAAAGAGGCATTTAATATCAGCCTTTGTTTTAGGTAAGCAACAAAATAACATGGGAGATCTGGGTTCAAATCCCTATTCCAAATCAGGCAGAGCAGGAACTTAAATCACCAGACTATTGGCCATCCAGGGGCTCTAGTTCTGCATTTTTCATAAAAAAACCTCAAAAGCTTTCAGTTTTGTTCTTATGCAGAGAAATTACAAAAATGTTCACAAGATGGGAACACTGTTTCCTGCCCAGTTCTAATAGTCACATAATGCTTCAACAGATAAATCAAGTTATCTAAGAAAAAGAACATCAAGGGTTCTTTCTTACTGTCTGTTGCTATGGTTATTTTGACAGCTCCACATAACCATTTGCTCTGACAAATACAGTCATGTATAGTCTATTGCAACAAGTATCATGACAATACAGTTATTGAAAATGAGCCTATACTCATATACAGCTCAATTTTGCCTATTATGTTCTTTGTTCTTGTCCAGTCCAGGATGGGCATCCTAGACATATTTTATCTGACAATTTTAAATGTAGATATCAAGTTACTAGTCTGGATGTGAAAATGCAAATTAAACACATGATGTAGTGTTAGTATGGGATTGACTATGCTGTTAAACTTCTTGGCATGCTCAGATGAACTAAGTATTTTCTATAAACCCAAGAAGACTTACGTTTGCAGTTTGCGCTGAGTACCTGAACAGTTAACAAAAAGTGCTGAGACTTCTCTCCTGAGAAAACTGATTTTGAGAGCTTTACTAAACACTGCAATAAAATATACCAAAATATTAATGGCTATGATTGGCATTATCTGACAAATACAAAACCTTGGAGTGCCAAACAGCAGGCTCCAAACATTTTATTCACCGCAAGTCTGAACAAGAAATATTATAGCTGCTGATAAAACAAGAGGTTGGCTTAATTTTGCTCTCTGCAAAATGCGGTGTGGCAAGGTAAATGAAGAGGTAAGAAGATAAAAAGACCAAACCAGATCAAATCCAAGCCCTAAATATGACCAACCACCAGCAGAGAAAGCTTTTAAAGTATAAAAAGGAAAATGAAGACAGGAGGACAGCTGGCAGATCACAGGACCCATAGAGTAGCCAAGGGGTTAGAAAAATTAGCAATAAAATCCAGTGCCACCAGTCTGCAAAACAAGCTAAAAGTGGATCTGCAATTGGGGACATGATCCTTGCTGTCATGTAAAAGGACAATGAGTGAGTGGAGTGTGATATAAACTCTGTTTATAATTTATTAATGTGACTGGGGAAAGAAGGGTCACGACAACCATTTTGAGAAGGGACAGACAAACAGTGAGGAAGTGGGATGATGGCGAGTGAGGAAGGGGACTGGCGAGCAAGGAAGAAGTAACCCTAGAGCATTGAGGGACTAAAAGTAACAAAACCTAGATGTCTAGAAAAGAAAGAAAACCTTCCCACATAAAGATCTCTTCTCCCCCCAAAACGAAGACATCTCAACAAAAGAAGGATAACACCTCCTCCAGCAGACAAACTATGGAGGCAGGAAGAGAGGCACCAGTCACTACGGATAACCTGAAGGATCTCCAAGCAAAAATTAAGAAGATGAATGAAGAGATGATAGAAAAGCACCAGGCCAATATTAAAAACATCAACATGAAATTGAGAGATTAATAAGAAAATAACATAGGTGAAAACGGAATTAGATGAGCAATTAAACAATATTATCAATTTTATAAATATTTACATAATTGAACAGAGAGACTATTATAAGTGGAGGACATGGAGAACAGGGAATATGGAAATAATATCAAGATTAAAGGTATGCCAGAGGACATTGAAGAAAGAAGTCTTCTGGGAATGATGAATGATGTTTTCTAACTGGGCAGCAAGGCATACATTTGTACTGAAAGACCCATAGATTCTTTTTTTTCCCCCAAGCTCCCAGTAGGCTCCAGAGCAAGAGATGTGATTGTCCATCTCCAGTACTACCAAGACAGGAAAAAACACTGAGTGCAATAAGGAGAGATCTGAATCCCTAATGATTCTTCAATCTACCCATAAAAATCTTTCCAGATCTGGCAACTTCAATCTTTAGAAAGCAAAGAATACTGCACTCGGTGACTACAGTTCTTAGAAAATACAAATGGGGTTCTCACTTAGACTGTCCTTGAATGGAATTGCAGATATGTGTCTATTTCAGATCCAATGGCAGGGTAACAGATACTTATGGGTATGGGACTAGTCAAATCAGATCAGGAACAATAGACTGAATGGGAACAAAGACATCAGTCCTATCCCTTTCCAACAAACAACTGGGAATCACGGAGACCAAAGAGAGAGAGAACAATCCAAAAAGATACACCACTAAGACAACAGGACAAACCTGAGAGCAGAAGTAGTAGTCCAGAGACAAAAGAACAAGATCAGCATATGGGTTAAGCCATTATACTGAGTAATAGATATATTTCTGTAGGGTTATAGTGATAAACCAATACAATTAAGTGGAAGTTGGACTGTATAGCACCCAGGAAACTTCATATGTATACAGTATACTTAATGGGTATATAGTTACAGTTAATTTAATTATGTAGTTTATAGGATTCCCCCCCCCCCATCTGCAAATGTACACAGAATTGACTACATCCTGGGCTCATCATCTTTGGTAGCAGATATTACAGACTGTGATATCATACCCAAAGTATGGGCAGACTGTACAATGGTTGCAACCCGATGTAAAATCAACAATGATGATGATCCTATAGAAAAGACTTGGAAGCTAAATAACTCCCTAATAAAGCATTCAGTTACTCTGGATGCTATCAAAACAGAAACTAAGTTCTATTTTGATACTAATGATAAAGGTCAAACATCTAAAAACATTGTCTGAGATGCATATAAAATTGTAATAAGCGGGAAATTAATTAGCCTCACATCCCAGAGGGAAAAACAAAAGGGAAACAGAATAAGCAAAATTAACACAGGAGATTGGAAAACTGCAAGCTTTGCATGAAAGAGATGGTCTAGAAGTATATTTAAATGCCTCTGCTTTCTCAGAGAGCAACTAAATACTATACTTACAGAGAAAACTGAAAAAGTTCTTAGCTGGCTGAAACAGCAGTTTTATGGGAGGGGGATAAAGCTAATAAGCTCCTTATCTACAGAGAAGGAAAAGAGTCAAATACAGGTAATAAAAAATGCCAAAACAGAAGTAAAATTTAAGATTGTTCAAGAGTTCATGAGGTTTTATCCAGAAGTGGATATAGCAGAAAATACCGAGACCACAAAAAGACAAGCTGCTATCCAGGAGAATTTTGCTTATAATATAGATATCAAAATATTTTCAGAGACTCATGCCAGAAGAATAGAAGCAGTCCTTCCTCAGTTAACACACATTGATTAAACGGTTTCATGCTTAATACATAACTGACTGACATTAGGCGAATCATAGGAGTAATTTATAATATGAATAATAAACAAAAATAAAGATCCTTAGATCTTTAGATGATCTTCAGAGACCTTTGGACGCCAAGAATGCCTTTGATAAAGTAGTGTGGCCTTTCTTAAAAACACTGCTATTAGAGATGGGGTTTGGAGGTAATATGAACATTTGGATAAATGTAATTATATGACTGTCCCTCAGCTAGGATAAAGATTAATGGGGTACACGCCAGAGAACTTCAGTTACAAAGAGGAATCAGACATTGCTGTCTTTAATCCCCCTTCTTCTTCACCCTCGTTACTGAACCCCAGCACAGACACACACACAAAAAGGTCAGAATAACAGGAGTTACAATTAATAAAATGAAACATAAAATTGTGCTGTGTGCAGACAATGTGATACTAACAGTTACCAATCTAGTACAAACTATGACTTACATTCAGAAATAAATTAATGAGTTCAGTGATATATCAGGCTTAAAGTTAATTACTAAATCTGAAATATTAAACGTAGGGCTGGAGGAATCTCTGATTAACCAGCTGCAAGGTACAGTTGAGTGTGTGATCTAAACAAATAAAATACTGAGAGTCCATATTGCTTCCAACTTCAACTGGCTATATGAAATTAATTTTCTGCGTATTATTTCAAAACTGAAAAACGATTTGCTGGATTGGAAAAAGGCTACATTTGTCTTGGCTTGGCCGTATAGTAGGGGTTAAAGTGAACTGGTTGCCAAAAATTAATTTCCTATTTCAGGACCTATCAATATGGATATAAAAAAGAACTCAAGAAGAAATTCAAACAAGAATTATTACATTTGAATGGAACAATAAGTTCCCAAGAGTAAATAAGAAAACTCTTTACAGATCCACTCCAGAAGAGGGATTTGGTAGCACCAAATGTACTAAATTATTATTGGACAAGTCAGATAAGATCACTATCAACTTGGTAGCATGGTGACCCCAGTAAACACTGGGGGGAACTTGAACAACAGGATTTTAAATATAAATTTAATGCATTGATATTTTTACCTAAAAGACTTAGACCAACAAAAAAAAAGGAAAACAACAACGTAGGTTTTCATGCAACTAACAGGTAGCTCCTTTTCATCCCTGCTTACACCCATCAGAGACATTACAGGATTTCAACTGGGGTTATCCAATCCAATATATAATGCATGGGAGAGAAATGGTATACAACCATTGGGCAGATATTCTGTAATGATAAAAGTATGAAAACTAGCAATATCAAAGAACACATAAGGAATATTATTATACCTGTTTTGGCTTATTTGCAACAAAAGCATTCTATCAAATCCCATATAGCAAGACCAGGCTTCTGGAGACCATCAACGAGGTTAAAAACACTAGTTATGGGAAAGACCAAGACATGATTGATCTCCATGTGGTATAATGAATTGTTACGGACAGGTATAGAAGCTAAGACTATACTTATGGAAAAAATTGGAAAAGAATCTAAAAACAGGTATCACTTTTGACCAATGCAAAAATATCTGGAGGAAGCCCAAAACCTCATGCAATTTATTACAAAATAGTTTATCCATGGTACTTCACTCCAATTTAAGAAAAATACATAAAAAGGGAGTGTAGTTGTAGCTGTATCAGTACCAGGATATTAGAGAGGCCAGATGGGTGAGGTAATGTCTTTTATTGGACCAAATTCTGTTGGCAAGAGAGAATCCTGAGGGAAAGCTTGTCTCTCTCATCAACAGAAGATGGCCCAATAGAAGACATTACTTCACCCACCTTGTCTCTCTAATATAAACAAGGAATAATAAATGCTGGAGAGGACATGGAGAAATGGGGAGTCCTTCTGTATATATAACAGTAATGTCCTAAGATAATAGTGTTTTGGAGGAAAATAACAAATTGAATTTTCAAGATCACTGAAGTTAGGATACATTGTCCAACGTTTGTGGCGTGGAGAAATAAGGTATGGGAATTGCTTTCAATGGACAAAATGACAGACACCCTGACATCAGGATCAAATAGATTCTATAATGTACTTTTACGATTTTTGGAATTTGAATAAAATAAACAAACAGATAATGACTAGCGGATGACCAAGCACAAATGGGTCTTTAAAGGGAGCAAGTACAGGTTAGCAATAAAATATGTTAATATGTGTATGGAAAGTTCATATGTGTTAATAATGACACAATAAAAAGTTTAAATAATAATTATAGCTATTAACATCCTTGCTTAATGCCCAATGAATAGGCTCCATCTTTTAGCTACTGAGACTTAGTGGAGCAGGCAGCTGGTTAACAAGAAAACTAAATGCATTGCTACAGTGACTAGAAACACATGCTGCTGTCTGACAGCTTTTCAAAGGGCTGTAATCCCATAACAAGATGCTGTTGTCAACTTTGCGCTACTTTTGCCTAGACTTTAAATAGGCTGAATTTGTTGGTGTTCCTGGCATGCTGAAAGCCCACCTGTTTCCTTGGGCATTTGGAAAAGACAGGGGTATGAAGAGAGCAGTGTTCTGTGGTGGAGTGCAAGAAATATTGCTCTGATTGAATCTTTCGACTTTCTGGGGTGGGCTGGATGAGAGTGGCTGGTTACCTGAGGCATTTTACTTAATGTAAAGGTGCTTAGTGTTACTGATTAGGTTATTTTCTGTCATAGCTGAAATAAATAAAATTAATAAATCATTACCCTAAATACTTGCAGTTTACCATACAGTTTGAAAGAATGCCATCAAATTTGGCCAGCCACAAGTTTGCTTCTTATTCCTAATACAAGTTCTCAAAGACCATGTTGTCCTTATATGTGGCTTTCCCCTCAGAATACATTATGTATGCAATCTCTCACTCCTGAGTTACACTATAATCACAAAGCAATGGCTGTCTCAAAGGAGGAAAAGCAATTTGATTAAGAAATTTCAGTCAGGAGATCCCAAGAGGCTGTTATAAATAAGAGAACAATATGAGAGAGACAAATGGGTGAGGTGTTATCTTTTATTGGCCCAACTTCCGTTGGTGGAAAAGATACTGTCTCACTCACTGGTCTCTAATATCCTGGGACTAACAGCTACAACAACTCTGCAAAGAACAACGTGACTCAGACGCCATCCCCTGAGATACTGTGTTTGGTTCTGGTTACCCCAATCTCAAAAGGATATACCAGTAATAGAAAAGGGGGGCTAGAGAGGAGAATGATTGGAAGCCTGGTAAACTTCCATATGAAGAGAGACTGAAGCTTAGGACTGTTTACAGTAGAAATGGATAGGAGGGCACATGTTAGAGATACACAAAATAATGAATGGTAAAGAGAAGGTAAACTGGCCCTGCTATGAACTCTTTCTCATAATACAAGGACAATTGGACAGTCAGGGAAATAATTAAAGAGCAACAAAACACTGAAACAGAGACGTAACTAGGCATTTTGGAGCCCAGGTTGAATAAGCATATTTGCATCCCCTACCAGAGGCAATACATGGGGGAGGGAGGAGCATGCAGAGTCATGTCCCCCGCAGATTTTTTGGTTGCACCCTCCCCAACCCATACAATTCAGGAGGCCCGCTGAGGTGAGTCAGGGTGTGGAGGGGGTGCTCCCTTGTTGAACCCCTCCAGTTGGGGCTGGCGCCATAGGCGGAGTTTGACTTGTGTATTTGGGGGGCATAGGGCTTCATAAAAACATTTGTGGCTAGAAAATATGGAAATTAGACACACAAGTGTGTGTGTATGAAGTGGTTGCACATTTACCCAATCACAGAACAGAGACAATGTGGTATGACTTATCAGGCCATTCATTACTAAATAACACATCTTGATTTTTGAATTTTGGGCAATCCAGAATGCAGACATTATAATAAGGTATGTTGAGTTGAATAAATTTGAGGAAATTATAATCTACCTGTCTATATACCACAAACAGAAAAACGTGGCTCCACTTGCTGAATAAGTTATTCACTCAACTCTATTTAAAATCAGAATTCAGAAGTGGAATAGACATATCGAGTTATTGTGTTTATCCCCTATCAGACCAGGAGCATGACCTTGTTCCGGTGCATTCTTGTGTTCTTTATCTAGTCCAGTTTCATGCGGGGTGGTGGGGCTCTGATCATTGCCTTTTGGACACTATTCAGCAGTATAATAGACCTCTCCAGTCACCCCAAAGTTTCCTTTGCTGAGTTTCACCCCATAACTCTTTATTGTAGCCCACTAGCATTGCCCTCACCCAGCCAATCTCAAACCTTTTCCTGGTGGCCCTTAGAATGAAGCATTTGAGGAAGGACATACTGGGGGGATAGAGCTTTAGGAGCAGAGAGGGTCCCTGGAAGTATCTATTTTGTATGAAGTTGTCCACCTAAAGAAAGAGCTGGAAAACCACTGCTGTAAATTACACCTTGGGAGGGACAAACCTCAGATAGTTCAGAAGCTCAGTTCAGATATTAATCCAAACCTTTGTTCTGCAGAATCATACTAGAAATTTCATAACTACAAGATTTGTGGTGCTTCCTGCCTGGTCAGAAATATTGCAAGAACAGTCTTTCTCCCACTCTTATTTTATCATTTCTATTTCTGGTTCCAGCCACAGACTGGAACTCAGAGGAAAACAAAAATGGAAAACAGAGGGAAATAAATAGAAAATGTTAATCTATCATTTTCCAATGTCAAAAAGTTCTATAGCAGGAGAACTGGGAAAATAATTGGTTTTTTTTGGCTTGGTGGCCCAAACCAAAACAATTTTTTTTTCACGTCCACTGAAAGGAAACATTTTATTTCAATTTTGGGTGTTTTTTATTAATCTTTTTTGTGATTTTTGCAGTTTGTTAAATCTAGCTAAATTTCTAAACAGAACATCATTTTAGAAACAAAAAGCCAGGAGGCTTCCAGAGAATGAAGGAGGGGATTTCGTGGGCTTCCAGCAGGAACCGCAGCAGAGTCTGTTCTCCCTGCACCTGATCCTGCCCCCATATTGTCTTCCCACCCCCCCCAAGGGGTCTGGCTGAAGCTTATTGGCCCAGGGCTTCAGCTCCAGCTTCTGGGTGATGGTCTCCCTGCAGCCGCAAGGCTCCCATCCCGGGGCTGGCAGCCCGCCTGGGGCAGCCTGGGGCTGAGCATTCCCCTCGCTCCTGGTCCCAGGCTGCAGCAGCTGCTCCCCTGTGAGCTCCTGGGATCCTGCCCAGAGTTCCCAAGGAAGCTCTGGCCACCCGGCCCTAGTTGGGAAGTTTCACCCACCTTTTGACACCCCCTCCCCCTAGACCCCCAGGAGTTCACCCGGCCGCATTTCAATTGGTGCTTGGTGATCCAGCGGAGTGGGAGCATCCAGCTGGGGAAGGGAGCCCCTGGGACCCGGCTGCCCTTCCCTCCTGCCACATACTGAGGGGACTCAGCTGTGGCGAGCAGATGCTGTGCACATTGCTGCCGAGGGGGGAGTGACTCTGGCAGGCTCTGGAGCGCCAGGACCAGTATACAGTTGTAGAGAGCAATGCCCCTGCACGTCTCCCCAGTGGGCTGGCCCCACTGACCCTCTCCACACCCCATTTTTCCACCCTCCCCACGGCTTTGTGCCCTGGGTGGCTACTCCTCTCACCCCACCCTGGTTACAGCCCTGCACTGAAACACTTAAAAAAAATGTAATTAACCTGTGGAACTCATTGTCATAGACATCACAGAGGCTAAAAGCTTAGCAGGAATTCAAAAAAGAGTATTCATTATAGATCACTAGAACATCCACAGGTACATTAGAGAGAATAGGGGTTGTCAAACTTTTTAACAGAGAGGACTGTTTCAGTGGATCGACTGTCTCCTGGATGGCTCCATAGACATGGTTTTTCGATCCCATAATAGCCCTGCACAACTATGCAGTTGCTTTCAAGGCAATGTCAATATTAGGAAAGTATTTGATGTATTTTTAGCTGCGTTTATTGCAATTTAGCAGCTGAAAACAAGAAGACAAGCCAGCAGCATGCGACCAGATAGCCCTTTGCAGCCACCAGCAAGTGCTCCAGCAAGCATAGTTTGGGATCTGTAAAATAAGGAGGAGGGGGGATTTTTTTTTCAGAAGGATATAAACTCTCACATTTCAGGGCATAAGCCAACCTCTAACTGACAGGGTTTAGGAAGAATCTTCCCCTATGAGCAAGTTATTCCATAATTGTATGATACAATGTTTCTTGAATGTTTCTCTGACTCATCTGGGACTAGCCACTCTCAAAGATGGGAAAGGGATTTAGATGCATGACTGGTCTGATCTAGTATGGCAATTACTGTGACTTTCCCAGTGAGTGACAAAACTACCTGGACAGTGTCCTATCAATAATGAACTATCAGCTGTTTGGACATACAGAAACCATGGATTTTCCTGGCCTGTTGTGGTAACCAGAGAAAATCAACTATTCTGGACTATGTCTAACCCTTGCATACTTTAGAGACGTTACTGTAGCTTTGCTTTACAGGGCTGTGAAAGACACAGAAGAAAACAGCACTGCATTGCTTTTTGGTGGAAATTTAATCTGTGCTGGTGATGTTACCAAACTGTGGTAATATTTGATTTAAAGTTATGTGTTTCCATATATTAACATACTTTCTACACTTGCTGACATCTGACCAAATAATCTATGAAATAAATATTTTCCACACTGTAAATATAGTACATATTTCTCATTCTCAGAGATACATCACATAATCAATCACCAGTAGTGCGAGCCAGTTTCTGCGACTAAGCCTTTCATGGTACTGCTTGGCTTGTGGGCAAGTAAGCAAATGAAATAAATTTTGCAGACAGACAGTTTACTTTCCTTTCAGTTTATATTTCTCTTGTACACATAAAATTTGTTTAAACTATTTAAAAAAAATAACCAATATCTACAGCATAACAGTAACTAAAATGTCATTCTGCCGCCAAAGGAATGATTGAAACAAGAAAGGCTATTTCCTCCTTTTCATCTGCGTGCACTACTCTGTAAATATTGATAGCCAGTACAGTCCACAGGGGTTGGTGAGCTGGGTTAGTAATATAAAGGGTGACCTGCAAAATAATTTTTAAGAATTGGTTTGTTTCTTTATGTTGTATAAAGAAAGCCTGTATTTAAAAAAATAAATTTTTTACTTTAGAAATAACAGCAAGGTCATTGTCTGGTCTTCTCTAGTTTTAATAGATATTTGGGTGTCTAAAAGTTTATTGTAGTGAATCTTTAACAAAGACATCCTTTCTCCAAAGTGTTCATTAGGCAATGGAATTAAATAGGGGTTAACAAAAACAAACAGAAAAAGTTTTAAACCGTCTGATTAAAAATCCTTTCTACTCTTGTTTGCTCAGCTTTCTTTCTCTTGTTTTGCCATCATTTCATTAATTCTCCAGTCATCACAGAATCTACCAGTGTAGACAAGATATGTAGTTTTAATATTAAAAACAAACAGAAACCATTTTTAATACCAAAAAAAAAACCCTTTCAGGTCTTTTTTTTTAATCACAGAGAACCAAAAAAAAAAAAAAGAAAAAAAATTGAATGAGCTAATTTCCTTTTCCTTTGCAGGTTATCTTTAAAACGTAACAGAAGAAGTAAAGAATGCTGTAAGTTAATAACTATTTTAGGGGGAAAAAATTAGGTTTGTGTTATAATGTGTGCCAGTAGCCAATATTATAGTTAAGGCTGCAAAATAGTTTCAGTTCTAATTTCCTTTCTTATCATACTCATCATAACTTTACAAAATGTTTATTTTAGGTGCTGAAAATGTCTATCTGCCTTAAGGTGAACTAATTTTAGAAAGTTCAAGCAAAATCCCTTCAGACCTTCTTGAGTTATAGGGGAGTGAAAAAATACTCTTTCATTGTAAAATATATATAAATAAACTTGTAACCACACTATTTTGAAAGAGGCTATTACAAAAGTAGCTGAAGTTTGAAACGTTGCCTGGGCATTGTCCTTAGCGAGAACTAGATTATTTATGTGACTTGGGAAAAAAAGTTGTTGAGTTGATAACTGTTGGAAAATTGGCCAGGAGAGATTGTGTATTGATTGCCAGGGAGTGGGGAATTCCTGTGCCCCAGGTGGTTAAGCATAATCAAAAGACAGCAACACTTGAGGAGTGCTGTAAACCTTAAATGTAAAGCAACTGCAGCATACAACATTATGAAGTAATATCAGGACAAAGGGGTTATTCCTTTACCTGAGGTTATGAATTACACTTCTGTTGCCTTTCAGGGCAGAGCAAGTACCCAACCTATCTGGAATTCACATCCTGAGAAGTTGCCTCAGCCAGGGATAACAAATGCCCGAGTTTTACTGTGATAGTCCCAGTTTTATTGGAAACTGAAAGGCAGCATTATTAAATTCTCATGATCCACTCCCTAAAAAGCAATGAGGAAAATGTTTCCCCAGAGGAGAAATAATCATGATTGTAGAGTTATTGTGCATCATCTGTGCTGAAAAAGAAAATAAAAAAGGTAAAGGATCTGTGATTAAAATTCCTTAATAAAATTACTCTTAATTTTAGGAACTTGATTAGACCTTTGTGCCACGCCTCCTGGTATCTTGCCTCTCACAGTGGTCAATATTAGAGCTAGGTAAATTTTTTCAAATAGTTTATTTGCTGAAAAATGCTGTTTCGGTCTACCCAAATCTATTTGTGAATTTGACATGAATTCACTGAACAGTTTGGGCTAAAATATTTTTCTCAGGATTGATTTGCATGGGGCACACAGGGAGAAAGAGGAGGTGATGCCTGCGTCCGCCCAAATGTATAACCTTTATACCATTGGCTAGAGCACTCATGTGGGAGGGACATTGGAGCTCAGCTTCAAATCCCAGCCCTATTTCAGGGCTTTCGTCCCTTCCAGCTGAGTGTTCTAACCACAAGGCTACTCTGGGGTAGGTATCTGCTGAAACTGTTCCACTGTGTATAAATAATGAAACAATCATTGGAGTAGGGATTTGAACTTGGGTTTCCCCTTATCTCCAATGAGTACCTTAACCACCAGGCTATAAATTCATTCACACACATTGCCTCTCACCCAGTGACAATCCAAGTATTTTATGCAAAGTGGAACAGCTTCAAAAGGAGAGACTGAAAAAGCTCTATGCCAGAATACCCAATAGCTGTGAGGGTTAGGGCATTATCTAGGAGGGGAAAGACCTGGGTTCAATTACATGTTCCAGAGCAGGCACTTCCAGGTGAGTGTCCTAACTAATGGCTAAAGGGGGGTATGGCCCCTACTGCTCCAGGAATTTTGTGAATCTAGCCCCTTAAAAATGTCTGGAAACAAAACATTTCTGGTAGAAAGAAATGTTGAGTTAGACCCAAAACAGATGTTCTGTCAACTTTTTTGATTTGATGAAAATTTCAAAAAGGTTCAGATTCAGGTAGACACAAATCAATTTTTCGGTAATGCCAATGGACTGAAAAATCAGCTGTTTGCCCAGCTCTAGTCAACAGTGGTCCTGTAGTGGAAGGGAAGCCAACCCACAAACAAACACTGCAGTAAATGATGTGATAGCCTTTTGTACAAATGGGTGGGAGATAGGGGTGTAGGTGAATGTGGCCTCTGAAGACAATTTATGCCTTAAACCATGATATTTGATTACCCTTATCATCGTTTTAGTTTGCACAGCTACAAACACTAAGTGTGAACACGGAGTGGACAAAGGTATAACCACTAAATATCTGAGCAATTTGCCTTGATGGCCTCCTGCTGCAGAGAATCACTCAGGATGATTACACATGCTAAAGAAACAAGATTCTTCTATTAGATCTAAACTTACAACCCATTCATTTCACCATGTGGCCCCTCCTTCTTGCAGTATGGAACAGCATACAAAGACAGCACTAGTCAGTTTTCTCTGTGCTTTTCCACATTTTGAAATGTCTCAGGCAAGTCCCCTTTAACTTTTCTTCATTCCAGTCTAAATAATCCTTATCTCCAAAACAATCCTTCGATCCCGCAGACCCAGCTACCACTTTATGGTACAAGTCTACGTCTTCTCCACCTTGGGCCTGCTTGCTTCTGTCCAATCTCACATCTCTGCCTACCCGTCCAACACCTCATCCTGGAGGCCTCATTGCCAACTCTTCATGCTGCTTGTTTCCCACACACCTCTACCAGCCATGACATCACCACCATCCTCTCTGTCACACAGGTTCATAAACATTTTCCTCTGTTCTCTCCTTCATGTAAATCCAGTTTTCTCTCTATACCATTCTCAAAATCCATTTTGTCCTACCTGTTGCTATTCTTGTCCTTATTCAGGTAATTTCGCACTACTTTAGCCTCCAACTGCAAAAATATAAGAACATTTTCACTTCCTAGTGCCTATTAAGTGCTTAAAATGCAAGCGCTTCTAGGGGTTTTGCCCCCTGACTCCCTCTGGGGTACTTGGCCGTGTCTAGATCGCCAACCATGATGTGTCCCACAAGGTCTCTCTGAAAACTTCTAAGGTACATACGGTATTAGGTCAGAAACATGGGTCACATTGCACAAATCCGCAGGGCTTCACTGGGGCCTGGTGACATCTTAAAAGCAGGACTGAAATTTGATTCATAGGTAAGAAAATAACCACATGTGATCATGTGACAAAAAGTGCAATCAGCTCCCCATACCATGTGTGCTGCTGTGGTGAAAGCCTTTCTTCCTATGAATGGCTCCTCAGAGGGAAACAAAGAGAACTTAAAAAGAAAAGGCTTGGGCTAGTTACAGAGAATTCATCCTCAGACATGTTGAGCTCGAGCTCTCTGGAAACCTGACCAAATTCAGAATATTTCTGAGAGTGGCACCCGGGAACAGAGCGAATTTAAATGGAAAGAGTTTAAGACGATTTATGTGAAATTAATCTATAACATTTTCTCTCCATTCATGCCCAGCTTATCAGCAAATTACTCAAGTATTTCCCCTGCTATGCTAAATCTCTGTTGGATGGCCACAGTTCTTGTTAAAAACCATGCAAAATAGAAAATATCCACTTAAAATATCTGCCAATGTGCTACTCCCTTAGACAGAACAAGGACAAGTGTATTGTACAAAAGGCTGAGCAAAAATAATAATGTTAACATTCTTACAGCACACTGATGTATGGTATCTTTGCAATTAATGCCCTCATGACAGAGAATAATGGATGGAATGAAATGAAATTCAGTGCAAGAAAATAAATCCTTCAGGTCTTTCTGGTGACCTTATAAACAAGAGAGAAATTAATGTTATTCTTATTTCACCTAACCCACATCAATATTTTTTTTTCTTTGTGCATTTTTTTTTTGCAGGCCTGACTTTAGTGACCACGAAAATGAGGGACTAAAAGGCACTGATTAGATCCAAGAACAGCTTGGCAGGCGCTGCACAGGGTTCTCCACATCGCTCTGCCAACACACCTCAAGCCAAACCTGCAGGATCCTGACCTTCAGGGATGAGAGCTCTATTATAAATGAAACTGCAAACACATTTCCCCTGGGGATATGCTGTATGCATAGCTTGTTTGCATGATCAGGAGGGGGAGGGGAAGGGATTTTCCATGTCTGTATGTTTTCCATATATATCTGCCAATAGTCACTAGACTATTCCCAGGGTCTAGACTGAGTATTGGTATAACTACTCTGTTGTACACTATATTTTCTTTATAGATAGAGTAAAATGTGCAGGTTATGGGCCAAAGTCTGGTCCCCAAGAAACTCCACTGACATTAACTGAGTAACTAACACCAGTTTGGACAGCAGTGCACCTGAACAGAATTTACCTCTCATGCCTGCAACTTCTCTTGGGAAATGAGTCAAAAGAAAATGTAAATATTAGAATAGATAACATAAAATGGTTTGGGATTAGTTTCTTTAAACTGAGGTTAGTGGAAATTTTATTTATGTTAATGACTCAGAATTCCTACAATTAATAATTTACAGTAATAAAATGTGAGATCTCAGGAGGTCAGTGTAGGGAAGAGACAAATGTATATAAAGTGAAGCATGTCACCAGTAACACTCCCCACCCCTCCACACACACATTTTCACTTACAGAAATAAAAACTTTTAAAAAAAAATCTCCAGTACAACTAAACTAACAGCACTGTCTACTATACAAATGACAGAACCTCTATTTGTAAGCTGCCAAGCTACTAACTCAATCCCTTTTATTTCCTGCTTTATTTCTGTGGATAATTCTAAAAGCTTTCAGCGCATTTCCTCCCAGTTAAACTCAAATTAGTCCCCTTGACTGGACTCCTGCTGGGATGCCTTGGTACATCACAGAACCCTCACTGAGAAAATCTCTTTTCAGTCCAGCAAATCACCTCAGTACCTGCTACTCTGACAAGGCCTGTGCCATTATTTATTACATAATAAGCTTTTGCTGTTGAGGGTCAATTATTCCATTGACTGGGCATTACAATAATTCTTAGTAATTAAAAGAGGTACTTATGTGAATCTGGATGCATATTGAAAGAAACATTAGTCCTTTTGTTATCTTGGCAAGTCCATTGTTCCTAGCCAGGCCCAACCAATTAGCATCTTTTGCCAATCCCTGTCAGCTGGGGTTTGGAAAGAGTGAAAAGAGGGTCACTCAGATGCTAATTTAGATACAATTGTGACAGCACAGTTTAGAGGGAGTTGCTCCAAAGGCGCCATCAGGGTTTAATGAAGCAAACAGCTTGGGTCCCAGTGACCCTGCAGGGGTAATTAAAAAAGACTGCTCTGTGTTGCTGTGCCAAATAAGAGAGTGGCATCATGAAGCCCTTCCACAAAAACATTTTTAAAGGACATATAATCATCCATTTAATCTGCTCATTAAACAAGTCTCTCATGCGAACTTAACATGAATTAGCACTTTCTAAACGGCAAAATTTGACATAAAGCAGACGGTTCAAATGATTCTAAAGGTCATGATTCAAATCAGTTTTCCATTATTATTATACGCTCAATTAATGCTAATATATTAATATTTGGGGATATCAACATTTATGGTTGTCCATCACTTTAATACTGCTTTTATACAAAAATATGATCAGCCAGTTTTCAAAAATGAAGTGTCTGTGCTATTGTCAACAGCGTTGTTAACACACTGGGGCCCTGATTCTGTAGAGACCCTCACTCATGCACGATATGCATATCATCCCATTGATGTCAATGGGCCACATTCTGTCTGCTGTCTAGCATCTGTATTTCCCACGTGATTTTTATGGGAACTGAGGGGGCTCAGCACCTTTCAGGATTTGGCCCAACGAGATTCCTCTTATGAGCGTGTGCAGGATCAGTTTCTAAGGCTATGTCTACATAGCACTTTTGTCGACAAAACTTTTGTCAGTCAGGCATGTGGAAAAATACCCCCCTGACTGACCTGAGGCCTTGGCTACACTTGGGAATTCACAGCGTTGCCGCGGCAGCACTGTGAAGCGCGAGTTTAGTCGCAGCTCTCGCAGCGCTGTATGTACTCCACCTCTCCGAGGGGAGTAGCTTGCAGCTCTGCGAGCGAGCGTGCAGCGCTGATTACACTGGCGCTTTGCAGCGCTGCACTCGCTGCGCTCGGGGGGGGGGGCGTTTTCACACCCCTGAGCGCAGCAAGTTGCAGCGCTGTACAGCGCCAGTGTAGCCCAGGCCTGAGTTTCACTGACAGAAGCACTTGTATGGACCGCGCTATGTTGGTGGGAAACGCTTTCCCGCCGATATAGCTACCACCACTCATTGGGGGTGATTTAATTATGCTGACGGGAGAGCTTTCCCCCATCCGCATAGTGCGGCTACATGGAGACCATATAGTGGTGCAGCTGCAGCTGCACAGGTGTTCCACTGCAAGGTCTGTAGTGTAGACATAGCCTAAAACTTAAGCAATAATATAATTCTTCACATATATTCTACCTATCCATCTATACGCAGACCCCCACCCCCTCAGCACCTTCCCTGTTGCTGCCCTGCAGGAGGCCAGGCTTTAAGCAGCTGGAACCCCCTCCCCCCCACCAAGTCCCCACTCCTGGCACAGGCGGCAGCAAGGCACCTCCCACTGCTTCACAAGGGAGTGACAGAAATTAAAAAAATTCCTCCCCATTCGGGTCTGGGAACTGTCAAGAACAGAGGGAAGTTAAAGAGGTATAGCCTACAGGGCACTGGACAGGGAGTCAGGAGACCAGAGGGATTCCTGATTGTGCCACTGTCATACTGTGTCACCTTGGACAAGTCACGTCACCTCTCCGGGCTTCTGTTTCCCCGTCCACAATTTGTCTGTCTTGTCTATTTAGACTATAAGGAGGGACTGTCTCTAACTATGTTTGAACAGTGCCTATCACAACAGGGCCTGATCTCACTTGGGACTTGTAGACACTACTCTAATACAAATAAGCAAGAAGAATTAAAAAGAGGGGGAAGAAGAGGGAGTGAGGAAAGAAGAATGGGGGTGGGGGGAGAGAGGGAACGCCACCTGCTTTCCATCGTCGCCTTTTAATACTGAAAAGCTGACCTCCACCAGCTGCATCTTTTCCCAGAACTTGTATAAATAGTCCACAGACGGCAGCAATTATGCTGCTCCCTGGATATTTAGCACCCTGATACATTCCATGTAAAGCAGCCTCCCAGCATCAGTCACCCTCAATCCCAGTGTACTAACAAGAAGAATGAAACATCAGAAATGTCATCTTGGACCCAGAAAGAAAATCACAAGATAGCTACATCCACTCAGCATGCTCAGCCTATAACCTTCCATCACACAGCCCCTAACCTGATCCCAAACACCTGCTGTTCAATACTAGGTCCCTGGTCCACAAGCAATTCATCATCTGCAACCTGATGAGAAACCACAGGCCCATTGCTAGCCCACCTTTTCTTTCTAGGTATATTGCATACACCCCCCGCAGAATGCACAAAACTGATGATGGAGTAGCGATCTTACTCCCACCCAACCAGAGACAAAGAAGAGGTTCCCGTGGAAAAGCAGAATCCTTCAAGTGTATCCATCTTATCTGCTAATTCCTGCTACTCAGCAGTCCTCCAACAGCAAATGCTTCCCAGAAGAGCTGATAGACATGCTGACTGACATGGTGGTGGGTTCCCCAAAGCCTGAACTCTGACGAACTTCAACATCTATGCAGATAACATCGCTGACACCGAATCTCCTATCGACCATGGATCCTGCAAAAAAGATCTGCAGGCCGCCCTCTTAGCTGATTACATCCTGACAGGATCCTTGGCACAGAAGTGGATGCTAGTCTGTTTACTACCTCCTGCAAGATGATAGCAGAACCCAACTTCACAAGGACACAGCTGAATTCCAGAGCAATGTAAATCTTAACCAACCCACAGGCCAGGGAGAAGTAGTTGTGGTGAAACGTTACAATCACACATCTGGCCACTACTACTGACACTCTAGGTCCTAAATGTGCTCTTCCCTCCCCTCTCCATGCATCAGTCTCCCTGCCTCCCCTCCTCCTCCCCTCCCCCCCAGATGAAGTGGGAAGAAAGGAAACTGGAGTATCACTGGCAGAAAATACAAACAGATGCAGATAAACAAAGATTTTCTTAAATGTTACCCTGCAGCCACATTAGATGTTAAGAGATCCTCCTTCTCATTAGCTGTCAGAACAGTTAAATCCTATCCTACATAAATTTTCTGGACTATACATTGATTTGTTAACCCAAACTCCTCATCACTCAAGAAACCAGTTCTGCACCATGTTAGGGAACAGGTAACATATTTCTCAGAGAAGAATATCCACATATGGGAAGTCTCCTCTGGATAGCAGCAGTTTACACTAAGCCCATGAGGGAATACACCCCACCTCACAGATTCAGCATATGCGTGGTACAAGACACTCTGAAAGTTCTGAAAAACATTCAAGTCACCACCTGTGATCCAAACTCTTGTCCATTATGGCTGAGGAAAGATGCCTCCGAGCAGGGTGACCAGACAGCAAGTGTGAAAAATCGGGACGGGGGTGGGGGGTAATAGGAGCCTACATAAGAAAAAGACCCAAAAATCGGGACTGTCCTTATAAAATCGGTACATCTGGTCACCCTGCCTCTGAGCAACAAACACCCCTGCTGACACAGATTGTCAACCTAACCTTTGTGAAGGGGAACCTGCTGTTTCTATCTAAAGCACTACATAGTTCCACCAAAAACCCACCTAGGGATCTAGCAGACCTTTCAAACAACTGCCTAGTATCAAACCTCCCTCTTTCGAGCAAGTTCCTTGAGAAGCTAATGAAGAACTGCCCACACCTCACCACTGCCAATATCTGGAATCCCTCTCAGTTGGCTTTCAGGTCAGGTCAAGGAACAGACTCAGCATGGATAGCTTGGATAGATGGCTTTTTCTTGTCCATAAACAGGCAGGACTTCTATATACATCATCTGGGATCTATCAGGAGCATTTGATATGATGACCAGGGCAGGCATACTACTTTCTTGGCTAAATCCCTTCCTCAGGAACAATGAAGCTGTTGACTTCAAGGGTGAAATTCTTAATAGGAGACAAGGCTTTCTTGTCCAATGGACCACATCTTTGAAACTCATTGCTGGAGAAAATTAGAATGATCACAAATCTCACATCTTTCAGAGAGAAGTGTAAAATTAACTTCTTCAGATTACAGTTTCCACAGACACAACTAAAACAGAAGGAAAAAGAAGCACATGCAAGGAAAGAGAGAGAGAGCGAGAGAGAGAGACAGGGAAAACAGAAGGAACAGCAGGAGAAGAGAGAGGGAGAAGGAAGTAAATTATCATTAAAAATAATTATATCCCTAAACTGCCTCAGGAGGAAGTAGGGAGGAAAATTAGACAATTAAACCACTGGTCTCCTGTGAGTTTGCTTATTATCTCTTGGGAGGTGCTCAGATATTATGGTGATAGTCACCACTACATGAACGTATATATTCCTGTGTATATAAATAAAGTTAAAACATATGGTCTGTGTGTGTGTGTGTGTGTGTGTGTATTATACTAATGAACAGTATCCCACGGAACTTGGCAGTAAATGAGGAGTACTTTATAAATAAAATTCTGATTCTGATTATTCCTATTAAATTGTAGTTTGGTACCACTATTTGGAAATAGCTTTATTTAGCCCTAATTTTTCTAAGTATAGATTCCCACTATGCCCACACACCCAGTAAATTTCTTAACACAGTTGGGGCAGTAATTTAATAGCTGGGCTAGTTACAACTAAACCTTTAGCTCTATTTAAAACTGTAAAAACAATGTGTTCTTTCTCTTGGGAGGGCTACACTACCATTTGGTCATACAGCAACACATTTTGGACACACTTCTAAAGTTGCTGCCTGAATCACGAAGATTTATGATTGGAAGGGGGTTGGGGGTACAACTCCCTGAAAAACATGTCCATATGGGAAAAAAATTCACACGTTAACTTCCTAAACAACTCTATGGTTCAAGCAGAGGGTGACATTTTGTCATGTTACTTAGGTTTTTCTCAATTATAGTTATATGCTGCAAATGGTTCTGTAATTATAGTGTGATATACAATACTATTAGTAGTGTATACCTCCACTACTCCATCAGCATACGTGATAGTCATTCCAGACATTCCAACCCTTTCTTTTTGTTTTTTTGGGTAATGTTCAGAAGGCTTTTGTTTTATCCCTAGAAAACTTTATTTTTAAAAAATCCTCCGGCCTTAGAGGTATCAACCATACAAGAATTTCTATAAACAAATACAGCTGTATAATAAACAGTAAAAGATTACCATGAGAAAATGTTTTACTAGGTGTCATTCTAGTTTCTAAAGTCATATTAGCCTAACTCTGAATTTTAAGAGAGTTTTGGTACAAAATAAAGTGTACTTAATATCTGTTATACAATGAATAACTTTTAATCAGTGATCCATATTTCATTCAAAAATGAATTGTACTATTAAACATATGAATTACTAATTTGAACACATTAACTTATAGAAAGTATTCTTTGGGGAAAAAACCATTAAGTTTATTTTCTTATAATAATTAGAGAGTAGATTCAGGCTCATATGACTTTAGTAAATATATTTGCAAATGTTTCATTAAGGTGTATATCTCAATATGTTCCTAACAAATAGTGAATATTCATGACATTTCTGTCTAGTGAATTAAAGAGTTCTTTTGTTTTGTCGTTAAGGTGGTAAAAGGTCTAAAAAATTATTGGGTTCTTCATGTTTTCAAGCACATGATCTCACTAAAATGGTTAAATGAAATTTAAAAGCAAACTGAACAGGGATAAAACTAGTCTAAAAATTCACTCTCCGAATGTTTATTTCCCTTTAGCTAAACAACAGTGACAACTGGTATTTGAAATGTTTTCTTTATTTGGAGCTTGTAGCCTGAACAATAAGCCATGACAGCTCCAGCTCAGCCCTCTTGAGGCCTGTACCAAGTGAAGCCTAAACTCACCATTCAGCAACTGCATCAGCCATGGGATGTCTGGAATTTGTTGTGTGCACTCATCCTTAAAATGGAACAGCTGCTGTGAAAGGCCGTTACAAGACACCTATAGGGGCATAAGGCTCCAGTGACACCCTTATCTACAACTTGATATGAAGAGCATTTGCTGCAACACTGCTCCCATCCCCAGGTGTAAAGTTACAAGATACACAGTCCCAGAATACTTGGCTTAGTAAAGTGGAAATAAGTAAAGTTTCAGTGTTTCTTTTGGTGCCATTAACTTTGAAAGATTTCTGAATGAATTAAATTGTCTATAACAATTATTTAATGTAACACATCAATACACCCATTTTACAAACACACGCTTGTAAATATCCTGCATTGTTCCTACACACCCTTGTAAATGCCACAAAACAGCCATGCTCTTTGGGCCAAGTCCTGCTTGTCTTACTCACTGTCAGTCCTACTGACTAGAATGGGATTGCTCCCATGAGTGAAGCGAGCAGGATTTGGCAGAAAACAATAGCAATATAGTAAATAGCTCAGAGAGGAACATAATTTCCGGAAAATATATTTTTGTAAGAAACATGTTTGTAGAATTCTTATTAGCTAAACAAAAGAGGAGAAATGATCAGTGGTATAAAGACCCAATGGCCTGAGCTTTCTCCCACTGGAGACAATAGCAGATTTCCTACTGATTTTATTGGCTGCAGGATCGAGATCTAACGTCAAAAACTGACAAATTGTCAGAAGAGGAGGATCCTGTTTGCAAGCACACTGTGTATCTGCAAAATCTGCACCTACAATTGAATTGTGGGCATGAATAAGATTACTTATACCTCTAAATACCTGACAGTGGGTGCCTAACCTGGATTAAAATTAGAACCCTAAATGTCTGTTTGGCCCAACAAGTCCTCTTTTTACCCTTTCTACAGTATAACTTTTAACTAAGTTTGTAACCAATTAGTGACATGATTGACTCTTAACGTTTTTTGTATCTCCCCAACACATTACTAATACTCAGTTAATAACCATGGTAGCTAATCACCGTACCACTTTGTCCAAAGACTTGGCCTGGTATCTAGGTGTCTTCTTTTAACCAAGTCATAACACTGCTATTTTGATATGTGGATGAGACCCCAAATCGTGCCTGGGTACTGGGGCGGTTGTTCCTCTTTCCTTGGGTACAACATTCCCAGAGTGCACTGTCCCACATGCAGCTCCTGCTCTATGTACATGTTCTCAGTGACCCTATCCCCTGTTGAGGCATTATAGGATAGCTGCCCAAATTTTCCCAGAAGGCACTAATACATGCACATTTCGGAAGCATGGTAGGTTTGGATGCCCCACAAACATAGACAGCACCTGGAAAATGCTGTTAAGTGGACGTAACTCAACAGCATTTGTTGCAACTGGGTTAGATGAGAACATCACGACCAGGTTGCATAAAAACAATTGTACATATAGCATACATAGGGCCCACCTCTTTGCTTTATTGTTATATAATCTTCAAACTTCTCTGAAGTGCTTTATTGCAGGCAGTAAGTAGGGAAATTCCCACTATAAACTATCTGTTCGTTGTCTCTTGTGGTTTATAAAGCCATGGCCACAGTAGTCAGTTGGATGGGGCTCTACACCAGCTGCATCTTCTGGATTCATTCCAGTTGCTTCAATCTTGAGGGAGGCAGAATGTCTCCAAGAGTGCTGGGGGAGTGCAGAGGAGCAGGGTTTGCACCCTTTGAAAGGATGCAGCATGTGCTCTCCACTTCAGTCCAGCAGCTGATATAGAAGAGGGACAGAGCCAAGCCTTTACTCCAACCTATCTGGAAAGTCTAGTTATGCTTGTGAAGCTCTTACTTTCTAAGCCTCTTTTTTTTGGGCTCTGGGTGGGCAAGGATGCGGACTGTGGCTCTTTCTTGCATAGGTATGCAAGACTGTGGAAGCCTACTTGCACTCTCTCTCACCTTGCACACCCAGGCCAGGCCAGACACAGCATAGTCCTTAATAACTTTATATCTATCCAGGTACTGTAGTCTCCAAAGTATTTACAAAGAGACATAAAAATAACACTCTCTCTAATCATTAATGCACACTTTCTTCTTTCACAGATGTAGGAGACATAGCTTAGCTAGTTTATATTTATTTAGAGTGCGTGTGTATATGTGTGCGAGAGAACGTGAGGGTTTGGCTACACTTCCAGCTGGAGGTGTAAATTCCAGGTCGAGGAGACATATGTGCGCAAGCTCTAATCAAGCTAGTTTGCGCTAAAAGTAGTGCAGCTCTGGGGGTGTAAGTGGTGGGAGGAGCTAGTCGCCCTGAGTATGTCTGCCCAAAATGCATTGTCCAGGGAAAGGAATATTTCACGTCTTCCATATCTTGGTTCCTTCAGGATCCATGTAGTAACTCAGTTATATTATTACTTTGAGAAAGTCTCTGTCAGTATCCAGGCACTTCAGCCTCTAACTCTCAAAGGTCTCTTGAGGACTTCTCCATTGCTCACAGTTTCCTCAGTCACAAGCCTTTACGACTGCCTCAGCTCCATTCCCTTGTTAACAAAAATGGCTTACAAGTCCCCAGCTTCTCATTCAGCCCCAACATACTGAAAACGAAGGACTACACATCTCTCGCAACACAGAATTCTAGAGACAGCTCCCATTTTCAATCACTCACCACTGGCTACCCAGAATTTGTTGTTTCTGTAATCATAGTGGAATGAGTCCCTGGGAACCCCACTGTTATCTTCTTTCATCCAGTTCTACGATCCAGCAATGCATTGTTCAATAGTAACATCACTTCCTTTGATTTGTATTGGATTTTATCCCTCTGTTGAGGTTTCCTGGTATTATTTATTTATTTTTTAACTGCAGAGCTATACTGGGCTGATGGTTTCAAATGCATACAGTAACCCACAATCTTATTCCTGTTCAGTGAACTTCATGACTGCTCCATTTCTGTACTCTCCGTTTTTTCATGGTTGCCACTAGACTTATTGTTTTACATCTGTTTGCATTAAAGTACACTTTCGACTTAATAACCCAATCACTTAAAAACCCCCAAATCCCTCTGAATCTGACTGCATAAATTCTGAAGTATTTGCCATTCTGTACCTCCAGCCTTGGTATCATCAGCTAACAATGAACATGATCTTACATCTGATATTCTCATCCAAATTATGTATGTATGTATTATTAAAAAGTGTGTTCCCCTAGAGTATACCACTGGCAACCTATTTCCAGCAAAAGAAATGATCATTTGCAGATACTAGCTGCATCCCATTTTGAATTAGTTTTCAAGCCAACCAGCTTTTTTCGCTCATTGTACCATGACTCTTTGGCTTAACCAGCATGCTTGGTTGTGAAACCTTATCAGTTGTTTAACTGAAAATAAATGCCAGCAATACACCCCCTAAAATTCCCTTGTCTTCTGTGGCAGTACAAAGAGTATCTATTTACTCCATAACATAAAAAATAAAACACTAGCATAGTGCATCCTGGAAATCCTGAATTCCAGTTGCAAAGGCTTACCATGCAAAATATATTTGTTTTCACAAATAGTCCTGATTTTCTATTAAAAAGTCTTTGTTTTTCTCCTCATTGACTTAAACAGCAATAAAAAAATACTTAAAAACAACCGCCCTTCAAAGCTATTTTAAAAAATGATACAGACATTTAAATAATTCATTCTTATCCATTTTAGTCTCACTTGTCCTGCTTTTTGGTCCTTTGTCACTTTTTTTCTTTCAGAGTCATCTCTGGTTTCTATGTCAGACAGTTGAGAGGTAGAAAGGGAAATGTTTTTAAAGATCAAAATTAAACAAACCTGACTGCACACTTCAAATTTGCCACGGGATTCAATTATTTCTATTAGAAGCCCTTATTTTTCACAAGTAAGAAGTTATTTTCCTCAGCATCCCAATAATTATTTCTTATAATTTTGAAAATGTTGAGGCAGTTGTTTCCTGAGGGTTTACTAGTTAACTCTTTCACTGTCAGAAACAATGACATGGACACTCCAAGAATAGGATTCCAGGGAAATGGAGACCTGATGCTTTCCATTTTGCTTGGGCACAAACAGGGCATAAAGGACTTTGAAATCCACAGCTGGAAAGCACTATAGATGTGATAAGTATTGTTATTACAATCCATTCGTAATACTTCAGAATAGAATTACTTAAAGTGGACTCAATTCTCCCTTCTAGAACAAGTTCACTTATGGGTGAAATTCATCCATTTGCAGAGGGCTCCCACAGAGATGTGCAGTGCCAGTGTAACAGTTGTGCAGGCAGGGTCTCTGTATCCCTGTTTACACGTCTCTGCAACAGCCCTACATAGGCCAGTGTGGAGGGTGACAAGGGGGGTAAGCTGCGGTTAAAGCCACAGTATCTCTGCCTAGATAAATCCAGGACCCTAATACCACGGGCCCGATCCACGAAAGTGCTGCATGCTCTGAACTGCCATTGCACCACACAGGAGTTGCTCAGCACCTTTCAGAATTGGGCCAAGCCTGCATAAATGGGGCCCAAGTCTTCAAGGTGCTGAGCCTCCTCAACTCTCACTGACTTGCAGGATTGGGTCTATCGTGTGTAGGAAGTCTGGCTGCCATTACAGACCAAAGGCTAAAAGCAGTGCCTGGGGAGGCAGGCAGGTGGGGTGGAGAGGAAGGTTGTACTGGAGCCCTAGCCACTTCAGACACAAGTCCTGCATCTTGGCAGAGGGTTAGACTAGATGATCCTTGTGGTCCCTCCTAACCCTATGAATCATAGAAGATTAGGGTTGGGAAGAGACTTCAGGAGGTCATCTAGTGCAACCCCCTGCTCAAAGCAGGACCAACCCCAACTAGGAGTCTATGATTCTACTGCAGCAGAGTCATGTAATTAGACAAGTCATGGGTTGAAGGGTAGATTTCACTTTCCCAGTCCACCCTTGCCTCACTTAGGTAAAGCCTGATTATTTGGTCTTAATGCATAACAGGAGGTTAACACATTCATAGAATCATAGAAATGTAGGGCTGGAAGGGACCTCAAGAGGTCACCAAGTCCAGCAGTTTCATTGTATCAAAGTTCGCTATAAGCTGGTTTCATTTCACTTTGAAATGAACTTTGTACCCTGTAACTTAAAAGTCCCTTATTATGGATGAATCAGTAAAATACCTGTGCAGAAGCTTCCTTGCAATGGTAGAGACTCTCAGCTATTCCCTGACCTTAATGCACTAGATCTTAATTTTTTTAGTGCGTGGGTTTTGTTTTGTGCTTTGTTTTGATTTCTTTTCCATTTTGGAATGAGGTATGTATTAGACAATACAAAAGTTTCTGGAAAGTCACATAGTAGGAGATGGTATGGAGCTGAATGGGTTAGCTGCGAAGCAATCAATAGGTCTGTGTCCTTTTAAAATATACCAGTTAAATCTTTTCATTGTCAGTTCTTTGCATTTATACAGAGTATAGTTATAACAAGTGTCTTCAGATGACTTTAATTATATTTTGCCTGCAGTAGCATCAGGCAGAAATAAGGTTCTGGGATAATTTTTTTTAGTAGAAGCGTGATCATTTTCTAAGTACATATGAAAATATTCTCAGATTTTTCAAAGAAAGAATTATAAAACTAAGCATATGATGTTTTTTTCCGAGAAGATTCTTGTTGAAAGAGTAACACAAAATTAATGTAGACTAGGGTGTACTGATTTAAATCAAAGTGATTTAATCATGTTTTGCCTTTGAACTTTTTAGTTATTTTCCTAAAGGAAGGTTGATTCTTATTATGAAAACATTTTGATTTGCAATTAAATATAGCCTTTACACTAAATGTGGTGCTTCTTTCTGATAATGAAGAGGAGGCACTATCAACACGCATTTATTTAAACACTTATATAGCTTAACAGATATTTATTCATAATATTTACATTTTTATTATGTTTGAAAATGGTGAATGATGCATTTCTTCTGTACTAAATGATTAATTTTTTACTTAGCGAGAAAAGGTGGGTAAACTAATATTTTTATTAGACCAACTTTGTTGGTGAGAGAGACAGGGTTTTGAGCTATACACAGCTCCAACTCAGGTCTGGGAACGGGTACTCAGAGTGTCACAGCTAAATAGGTCAAACAGATAGTTGTTATGACATGTTTTAAGGGACCATACAAGATGAACTGACCCCTGTAGTCATAGGAAAGTGTTGGGCAGGCGTCCTTTGAGTATAAGGACTGATAGGTCAGAAATAGAGTGATCGCTTTGTGAAAAGTGTTCACTCACAAGTGATATGGTATTTTTATGTTTGATCATTTTCCTGTGTGAGTTCATTTGGGAGTGACTGTCTGGTTTCACCCACATAATTGTTATTGTGGCATTTAGAATATGTTACACAGCAGCTAGACACCCGTGTCTGTGCCAGCCAACTCGGGCTCACAGGGCTAGGGCCCTGGGGCTATTTCACTGCTGTGTAGACTTCTGGCTTCGGCTGGAGCCCAGGCTCTAGGACCCTGTGAGGTGGGAGGGTCCCAGAGCTAGGGTTGCAGCCCAAGACCAGAAGTCTACACAGCAATGAAACAGCCCTGGAGCCTGAGCCCTGTGAACCTGAGTCAGCTGACACAGGCCAGATGTGGGTGTCTAACTGCTGTGTAGACACACTCCTAGTGCACTGGCTGAGGTATACCACATGTTGTCATAGGCGTGTGTAGGACCCATGGATGTCGAAAGATGTGTGGTGGGGGGTACTGATCATTATAGCAGAGGAGATATGTCCGTAGGTTTTGCATCTGTTGTTCTGGCAGAGTCTGATGCCACTTTGAATTGGTGTATCCTGGTCTGTGGGGAACTAGCTTCTAATGATGAGCTTGAGAGGTTGGGGGATAGTTTGAAGGCCAGAAGAGAGGGTTCAGGAAATATTTCTTTCAGGATGAGGTCACCATCAAGTATGGGTTGTAGTTATTTGCAGATACCCCCTATGGGTTCCAGTATGGAGTGTTAGGTGACAGCTGGGGCTGTGGGGTGAGAGGGCGGGTTATTTCTGTATTGAAAAGTTGTTCAAGCTGATTGTGGTGTCCAGGAAGCTGATGCTAGTGTCAGAGTGTTCCGGAGAGAGTTGAATGGATGGGTGATGGTTGTTGAAGTTGTGGTAGAAATCTATGAGGGAGTTTAAGGCCAGGTGAGTGAAAAACCCGCACCCCTGAGCGAAGCAGTTATACCGACCTAACCCCCGGTGTAGACAGTGCTACGTCGACAGGAAGGCTTCTTCCATCGACATAGCTACTGCTTCTTGCAGAGGTGGATTAACTACGCTGATGGGAGAAGCTCTCCCGTCGGCATAGCAGTGTCTTCACTGAAGGGCTACAGCAGCACAGCTGCACTGGTACAAGCACGCTGCTGCAATGTTTTAAGTGTAGACCTGCCCTTAGTCATCTGTCTAGAGGATTCAAATGTTATTGATGTATCTCAGTTATATCATTGGATTTATGGTGCACTTTGTAACACTACACCCCATATTCATCATAGTAATATTATTATGGTATGATTATGGCACAATTATGATGCATTTTGTACAAGATGGGTCATGTAAGGTGTCTATGGAAAAGATATGATTTGCCAAATAGGATTAGCCTATCTGTATGCATGTATCATTTTTGTATCTGAAGTTATCAATATTCACTATGGAGCTGTATTTCAAATGGGCTTACTCTGGAAAACACCCACAGCTAGCCTTTCAGATACAATGCTGAAGAAGCCAGACAGTGCCTTTGACGGAAGTGTCTTAGGGAAAAATCTCAGCTTGGTTAATACAAGTGTATTGGGCATATCCTTCCCACATCGAGGGGAGGTCAAACTTTACATGGTACATGCAAGACGGTACAATTTTGAGTTTATACTCCAGCAAGGGTACAGGGTGAAGGAGCTGGGGAAATAACTGTGGTCTCCTGCCTGTCTTTGAGTAAGGCACTCAGGCAGCTCAGTTTGGGTGTGTGGAGCCACCTGCTGTCGTGTTGGGTGACCATAGGGCCTGAAGAGGCTGTGAGTCACCAACAGAGAAGTGTAGGAAAGGCCAGCCGAGATGGGAGGTTAAAGAGGCAGAGCAGTTCCCACGGCTCCCAAACTGCACCCCAGGGGTGACAACCTGGCACACACTTGTCCAGAAATTCTTCTTCACGGTGGCCCATGAAGAGGTTGGTGTATTGGGGAGCCATCCTAATCCCCATGGCTGTTTCCCTGGTTTGGACAAGGTGTTCGTTGTTGAATGTAACATTGTTATAGGTGAGGATGAAAGGATGAGTTTGGCAATGTGTTTGGAGTGGATATCTGAAGGTTGGCCATTGTCTTGTAAATATTTGAGGCAGGCAGCTATGTTGTCATCGTAAGGGATGTCGGTGTATAGGGAAGTGAAATCCATGGTGGCAAGGATGATGTTCTAAGGGAGGTTGTTAATATCATGGAGTTTGTGGAGGAAGTTGGTTGTGTTCTGGAGGAAGCTGACCCTTTGGGTGAGGAGTGGTTTGAGGATAGTATCAGGAGACTGGGTCGTAGGCGATCAGGCCTAGAGGTCGGAGCAGGAGTTAGGCCTAGTGGTTAGAGTCTGAATGCCAAAGCCAGGGTTGAGACAGGCCCAGAACCAGGAAGCAGGGCTGAAGGTCAGAACTGGAGTCAGAGTCTGAATGCCAGAGCCAAAGACAGGGAACTGGATTATTGAGACAGAAATGGAGTCAGAAATCAGTGCCAAGGCCGGGATCTGGATTACCAGGGCTGGTTCTGAGGCAGAAGAGCAGGAACAGGGCTTGGTGAGAGATGAGCACAGGAAGGCAGAGAGTCAGTAGGTGTTCGCGTTGAGCAGTCGACTAGCTGCTGCTGCTGCTGCGCTTAAGAACCGGCCTGCTAACTTCCTCAGCTAATCAGGCAGGGCTGACATCAGGCAGCCTAGCTGGCTTGTTAGGATGTCAGGAGTACTGAGCTGGCACAGCTGCAGGGCCTTACTCCTGATAGACAGTTTTTATGTGTCCCAATATTACTTCATTGAGAGTGCTGTGGCTAGATATGATGGGTGTGCCTGGGTTCCCTTGTTTGTATATCTTGGGAAGCACGCAGAAGGTCCTTGGGGTGGGCTCATGGGGGATGAGTTTGTAGAGTTTCTTTTAGAGCTGTTTGGGGAAGGATTTGATGATATTCTAAATTCCTGGGTAAGTTGTGGTGTGGGGTCTTTTTTGAGTTCTTTATAGTAGGTGATGTTGGAGAGTTGGCAGTTGGTCTTGTTAATATCATTATCACAGTTTAGGACTATGATGGCGCCCCCTTTGTTTACTGGATTTATGGTTTATTACAACAGTCTGTAACTCACGGATGTTAATGGGGCACTTCATCTTGAATGGTCCCTTGGAATATGTGCTAACTATTTATCTGTTTGACCTTGTATTTAGCTGTGACACTCTGAGTACCTTTCCCAGATCTGAGGAAGAGCTCTGTGTAGCTGGAAGACTTGTCTCTCTCACCAACAGAAGTTGGTTCAATAAAAGATATTACCTTGTGTACCTTGCCTCTCTAATATCCTGGGACCGAAACAGCTACGACTACACTGTACACAATTTTTTACTTGTGATTTGTGGTCAAGTGCTATTTGGCTGGAAATTCAAATTCAATTAAAATGCACAAAGCCAGCATTTTTAAAAAAAATTAAAAAAATCTTCCTTAAAAGTACATAAGAAAAGATAAAAGATACATAAGAAAAAAGTTGATCAAAAATTTACGAAAACAATAAAACTAACTGGTTTATTAAAAAGGAAGTATTATGTGTAATTCATGAATTCAACTGATTGCTTCTGGTCGTCATTTTCCGTCAAGATTTTAAAACTAGTAGATCTCACCCTCTCATATATAATTTTTATTCATAGATTGGAAGAAGAAAATGGGCTTTCTTGCTTTTTTCAACTCCCAATTGGTGTCTCAACTTTGAATGAACTAGTAATTGAACTGAACTAGTTGAATAAGCTGAAGTGAAGAAAATATTCTCTCTGCAACTGCACAAGAGGTTATTGCTGTCAGTAGCTGGTTTAGCACTTCAACAAACTCTGGTTCCAGGTGCTTAGCAGTGATTTCCACTAGTTCAAGGTTTGACTTTTTTTAAAACTTAGCAGCAAACATGAACTGCTTAATATTATTTTGTATATAATTTAAATGATGTTAATGGATTATGATAAGTTTAGGCATTAACAGTGGTTTTCAATTTCAATTTTAAATAGGTATATAAGCCTATATTTAATTTAATTAAAGATCTAATTTAAATGTTAAAAATCCTTTTTATTTTTTAAAAGGAAGACTATTGATTTTTATCAACTCTGATGTAGATTATTTTCAGAGTTAAATGATGCTGAAAAATATAGTTTCAGTAAGAGCAAAAGCTCTTGGAGGAAGATAAGATTATGTCTGACAATTGTAGATGAAAAATATACATTAAATCATAACTAATTACAATGTAAGAGTTAAAATTTTACAAGTAAAAACAAAAATTAACAGAAGTAGCAAAATACAGTACCATCTTGCAACCATTATCTGACAGAAAGCACATCTTAAAGGATTTGATGATGTGCTCATTGAAATCAATGGCAAACCTCCACTAGACTTAAGTGGTTCAGGAAAATGCTCAAAATGCAGCTTTGGTTGCAAATGTGAGTATGTACTTTGCCCCTATTAGCACTATAGTGCCAACACATCTATTAGAAAGTAAGCTGGATTCTGTTCTAATGCGTGCATCATCAGCAGAATTATTAGTTAAAGTCCTGTTGCAGAATCCATATTCGGAGATGCAGAGAGGTGAACTGCTCAAATGCACCTTAACTACATGTATGATACACCTCAGCTGAGTGAGGGCTATTGGAGATGATGCATGAGACAAAAAGAATCCAGTATGGCTAAAGATCTGAGGTTGAAGTTGTGGAACAAGCAATTAGACAAAACATTTTTACTTGTAAATAGAGCACATTTGATATGGAGTCACTGAGAAACAATAAACTAGGGCCCCATGAAGCTATTTTTAAAGTCCCTATTTAGAGAATCGCTACATTTTAAATCAGCAGCAAGGTAATTATTCAAGGAAATGTACATATACCTTTAAAATATACAAATTAATGGCCAGATGCAGTTCCTTGCTGCATGGGTGTGCTAATGAGGAAGTGCAGGGCACCTCTTCCCCACAGCACATTACCCTGATTCCTAATGTAGCATCCAATAGGGTTCTCAGAGGGGGATCTGGGTATCAGGCCTGCTAACATGCCACAGTTCCAAGGGGACAAGGTCTGCCAGCCAGGCCGGCTCTAACTTTTTTGCCACCCCAGGCGAAAAAGGGGGCGCCGCCCCCCCGCAAGCACCACGCCGCCGTACCCCCGCCCCAGCGCTGCCAAAATCCCCGCCCCCGAGCACCACGCTGCCCGAAGCCCCACCCCCAAGCGCCGAGCTGCCGAAGCCCCGCCCCCTCCAAGCGCCGCGCCGTCCGAAGACCCCGCTCCCTCTCCGAGTGCCGTGCCAAGCCCCCGCCCCCCTCCGAGCGCTATGCCGTGCCAGCCCCCGCCCCCGCTCCGAGTGCCGCGCCAAGCCCCTACCCCCTCCAAGTGCCGCGCCAGCCCCCGCTCCGTCAGCGCCGCACCAAGCCCCCGCCCCCGTCCGAGCGCCAAGCCCCCACCCCCTCCGAGCGCCGCGCTGCACCGTGCCAGCCCCCGCCCCCGCAGCGCCATGCTACCCAAAGCCCCACCACCCTGAGCGCCGCAACACTCCAGCGCTGCCCCAACCAATGAACCAACAAATAAATAAATAAATAAATAAAAACCTGAGAGCCGCCCTGCCCCAAGGTGCCGCCCCAAGCACGTGCTTGGTCGGCCGGTGCCAGCCCTGCTGCCAGCTAGTGAACACATGGTGGAATTTTCAAAAACACCTACACAACTTAGGAGCACAAGTCCCACTGAAAGTCAATAGAACATGTGCTTCCAAATCACTTAGGCTCTATTGAAAAATCAGAAATAAGGTTGGAACATTCAAAAGGAGTTGGGTGCCTAATCCCCTCAGGCACCTTTGAAAACCCCAGCCTAAACAGACGATGATAGCTATAGCAATAACAATACATGCTGAAATCAGTAGCACAGTCTAGCTGGGGTGGAAAAGAGCTCATTTTCAGAGACACAGTATTGTTTTCCTGGCAGATACCTACCCACCGTGAGCCACTCCTCTGCCCTCACACAGCTCCAACCAACAAGGGCAGGAGTTTGTGCCAAAGCATTAACACCAACAATTTTTACTTATACGGGATAGTGCCTTTTAAGCCAGGGTCTGTGTACTGAGTGGTAGGGAGGACAGGCTGCAGGGGGAGACTGGCTGTCATGGGATTCTTCCTGAGGCCAGGGCCGGCTTTAGGCCGATTCAGCCGATTCGGCTGAATTGGGCCCCGCGCCAAGAGGGCCCCGCGCTGCAGCTGTCCGCCCCGCCCCCAGCTCACTTCCCCCACCTCCCCTCCCCTGCACGCCCCGCCCCCTCCCCTGCTTTCCGCGAATCAGAGATTCGCAGGAAGTCTGAGAGGAAGCAGGGGCGGGCCAGCAGCACGAGGTAAGCTGGGTTGGCTGCGGGAGAAGGGCCCCGGGGAGGCGCGGCCCGTTCCCGCAGGCCCCAGTGGCTCTGGCCCGGCTTGGCTCCAGCCCGCGGCTTCCGCGGCGCGGCTCGGGTCCCCCCCGTCCCCCCCGCGGCGCGGCGGGGCTCGGGTCCCCCCGTTCCCCCCCCCGCGGCGCGGCTCGGGTCCCCCCGTCTCCCCCCCCGCGGCGCGGCTCGGGTCCTGGGGGCGGCTCGGGTCCCCCCCCGTCCCCCCGTGGCGCGGCTCGGCTGTCCCCGTCCCCCCGCGGCGCGCCTCGGATCCCCGTCCCCGTCCCCCCCGCGGCGCGGCTTGGCTCCCCATCCCCGTCCCCCCCGCGGCGCGGCGGGGCTCCCCGTCCCCGTCCCCCCCACGGCGCGGCTCAGGTCCCCTGTCCCCCCCCCCCCGCGGCGCATCTCGGCTCCCCGTCCCCCCCCGCGGCGCGGCTCGGATCCCCGTCCCCGTCCCCCCCGCGGCGCGGCTTGGCTCCCCATCCCCGTCCCCCCCGCGGCGCGGCGGGGCTCCCCGTCCCCGTCCCCCCCACGGCGCGGCTCAGGTCCCCTGTCCCCCCCCCCCCCGCGGCGCGGCTCAGGTCCTGGGGGCGGGGCTTGCAGCAAGCCCCGCCCCCAGGAATCGGGCCCCGCTCTTGCTAAAGCCGGCCCTGCCTGAGGCTCCAGGTGAAAACCTGCTGGAGTGGTAGCACTCTAAATGGGTGCAACGTGCATTCTTCTCATGGCTGCCTAACTCTGCTGGCCTCAGTGGGCGTGTCCCTGCCCTCACTTCCCCATTCAGGAAGCTGGTGTGGCTTGGAGCTATTGCATCGCTTCCTGGCTCTTTGAGCTGTGGTCAAGTGAAAAATTCTCTATGTTGTTGGCCTTACAGAGGGGCATCTGGGGGCAGGGCTGGTGCAAGGATATTTTGCGCCCCCTCTCCTTCCCCCTCCTTCTGGAGCATCGATTATTATAAACTTTCAAAAATGAATATTGCATAAATGGCATTGTTCGTTAGAATTAATACACGTTATTGGACTCCATATCTACTCTGGCAACACCATCAGAGGACACAACCACATGAGCCACACCATCAAGGGCTCATTCACCTGCACGTCTACTAATGTTATATGTGCCATCATGTGCCAGCAATGCCCCTCTGCCATGTACATTGGCCAAACCAGACAGTCCCTACGTAAAAGAATAAATGGACACAAATTGGACACCAGGAATGGTAACATACAAAAGCCAGTAGATGAACACTTTAACCTCCCTGGACATTCTATAACAGATTTAAAAGTCACTAACCTTGAACAAAAAAAATTCAGAGACAGACATCAAAGAGAAACAGTAGAACTAAAATTCATTTGCAAACTTAACACCATTAATTTGGGCTTGAATAGGGACTGGGAGTGGCTGGCTCTAACAGAAGCAGCTTTGCCTCTCCTGGAATTGACACCTCCTCATTTATTATTGGGAGTGGACTACATCCACCCTGATCGAATTGGCCCTGTCAACACTGGTTCTCCACTTGTAAGGTAACTCCCTTCTCTTCATGTGTCATTATATAATGTCTGCATATAATTTTCACTCCATGCATCTGAAGAAGTGGTTTTTTACCCACGAAAGCTTATGCCTAAATAAATCTGTTAGTCTTTAAGGTGCCACCAGACTCCTTGTTGTTTTTATAAAATTAGAATGGCGGATATTCCATCAGACTGGGGGATCGGGTTTGGTGGGGAAGGGAAGCAGACTGGGTTCGGTCAGTGGGGCTTAGGGTTTGGCTGAAGAGTGCAAGGGGAGCAGACTGGGTTTGGTCACTGGGAGGATTGGGTTTGACTGGGGAGGGGAAGAGAAGCAGACTGGGTTTGGGTGTGGAGGGGGGAGAGGGCACAATCTGGGTTTGGCCGGGGGCGGCGGGTGGGGTAGGATTCAAAGAGCCGCAAGGTGAAATGGGCACTCTCCTCTCCAGTCCCTGGCATGCAGCAGCAGGCCAAGTGCAATTGCAACAGGGCAATGAAAGTGTGTCGCCTGCTTTGCCCTCACGAGTCCATCCTGCGTCCGGGCTGGGGAGTTGAATGCTGGGTTCTCGCTCTGGCGGGGGGGGTAGGGCAGGCAGGACTGTGAGGCAGAGAGTGCGCGTCCCTCACGCCAAAGCAGGGTCGGGAGGGTAGAAAGCTGGGGCGCAGGGAGGTGGGTTAAAGCGGCTTAGCCGCCCCTCCACGCGAGAGAGCCCACAGAGCTGCCAGCCGCAGGGTCCCTCCCTTCTCTCCCCAGGGAGCAGGGCCTCTGCCTGGAAATCCTGCAGCCCGCTCTCCGAGCATGCCATGTGCAAGCCGGCCCCGGCCTGCACCGCACGGACAGCACAGCTCAGCCCCAGCGGGGGTCTTACACTTCCCACCGCAAGCTGCTCCACTCTCCTGGCTGCTGTGAAATCTACAAGACAGAGGAGCTATTACTGTAATATACCTACCAACACAGCAATATCTGTACAAATATCGATTCACAATCAAAGGACTTCGCTGGCTTTCTAAATGGCAGGAGAGCAATTCACTAGGAGTGTGGTTCTTATCATATACGTTCTCCCTACAGTCTGCGATCTGCAGCCAGCGTCTTGATTGGCGGCAGTGACCCCATATCGTGGCGCCCTAGGCGGCCGACTAGTTTGCCTAGGGGTTGCGCCGGCCCTGTCTGGGGGTGGGGAAAAGAGACAAAGGCTCCTTGCACTTGCTCTCTTTCTTTGTTCATCCACCCAGGACCAGGCATGACAAAATGAAGAAGAGGTTTTAAAACCTGGAATAAAAAGACAAATTCCACAATCTGTTGAGTGACAGAACACACAGCACGTCATAGAATGCAAGGGTCTTTCTCATTTCAAACTCCTATATTCTAGAGTTCATACTTCTGCTGTAAAATTTCCCTCCAGGCCGTGACTTGGCAAACGAACTTTTAACCTGGGAGCAATTTTTTAAACCTATTTTCAAGCCATCCGCTGGGTAGGTTTTATGTGACACAGAGTGCTGCATCTTCCGTTTCCACAGAACCCAAAAATGTCTCTGTTCTTGAATGTAATCATATAGGCCATTTGCCAGAAACAAGGACTGCACAGTGCTAACATTTCAAATAATTAATGGGTGCTAGAGCAGTCTCAGTGTGTCACCTAACCTTTTAACTCTTCAGATACAGGGCCTGGCCAAAATGTGCAGTATGTCAATCAGGGGGTGCAACAAAGGTTAATGAACATTCTGCTTTGCACTGTTGTGATTCTTGTGTTATTCTATGCATGGCTGAACACTCCCTCCCCTCCTCCCCCCAACCATGCACATGCACGCTCACACCTGATGGCTGCTCCAACTTACTCTGGCCTTCAACAGCTACAGGGGTTGAAAATGCTTTTCAGGGCCAGCATGATGTAGGGGCATCACGATCACACTCCCTTTTCTGCTCCTTCCTTGCCACTACACCAGCAGCAGGGAAGGTGTGTGAAGTAAGAGCCACATGAACTGTGTGTTAATAGGATCACACAGGGGGAGGGATAGCTCAGTGGTTTTTGAGCATTGGCCTGCTAAACCCAGGGTTGTGAGTTCAATCCTTGAGGGGGCCACTTAGGGATCTGGGGCAAAATCAGTACTTGGTCCTGCTAGTGAAGGCAGGGGGCTGGACTCGATGACCTTTCAAGGTCCCTTCCAGTTCTAGGAGATAGGATATCTCCATTAATTTAATTTAATCACCTTGATGCTGAGGTGATCCTCCCTGGGTTGGCTAAACTTGGTTTACAGCCAAACTACACTAGTAGCATTTCACTCAGTTACCTCTGTACTGAGCCCAAAAACTTGTATCTGGCTAAAGCACATCTTTCAGAAAGGCAACCAGTCTTGATTTGAAGACATCAAGAGAATCCACCACTTCCCCTGATAGTTTGTTAATCACCCTCACAGTTAAAGAGTTGTGTCAAATTTCAAACTGGAATTCGTCTGGGTTTATTAACTTTCAGCCATTGGTTCTTGTTATGCCTTTCTCTGCTAAAGAGCCCTTTAGCGGTATCTTCTCCCCTTGAAGGTACTTACTCACTATAATCAAGTCACCCATCAAATCTTCTTTCTGAGAAGTTAAACCGATCGGGCTCTTTAGGTCTCTCACTGTAGTGTAAAGCATTTTCTTACAGCCCTCAAATCACTTTTGTGGCTCTTTTCTGCACCCTCTCCAATTTTTCAAATGTTAAAATCCTTTTAAAAATGCAGACTCCAAAAGTGGATGCAGTATTCCAGTATCAATTTCATCAGTGCCATATAATGCAGGTAAAATCACCTCTCTACTCCTGCTCACTACTCCTATTTATACATCCAAGCATCACATTAGTCCTGTTATTGCCACACCATCACATTGGGCTCTTATGTTCAGTTGTTTATGTCGTAGGATATAGTCCCCAACTCTATTCGAATGGTCTGTATTCCTTTTTCCTAAATGTATGACATTGCACTTGTCCGTATTAAAATCCATTTTGTTTGAATGGGGCCTGCATATCAAGTCACCCAGATCATTGTGACTACCCCATCTTCATAATTTTTACCATTCTGCCAATTTTTGTTTCATCTGCAAATTTCAGCAATCATGTTGTTTAGTACCATATCATTGATGAAAATATTGCATAGCATCGGCCTAGTACTGACCCCTGTGGAGCCCAACCAGAAAAACCCTCATTCAATGATGATTCCGCATTGAGAACTATTTTTAAGGTCTCTTAGTCAGTTCTTAATCCATTTAATACATGCTTTATTGATATCGTATAGTTCTTATTGTATTGTTTAATCAGAATGTTCTTCAGTACTGTCAAACACCTTCTTGTTTCTATTCCTGCATCCAGGAGTAAAGCATAAACTAATGGTTACAATTAGCATAGCCAACTATAAACACAACATGTGTGGATCATTTGTGGGGGGGGAGGGGCGAATCTAAGACCTCTAGAAAAAGATGGAAAAAGCAAACCCTCAATGACTTGAGTTTCAGGTATGTTAGCATGGAAGCAGGAATACAGTCTTAACCCTGATGTGTTCGAGCCACTAGAGGTTGACACAGATCTATATGTGTTAGTGTGGGTTACACCAGCATTGTAATTTGGCACATTCCTTCTGAAAGGCAGTATGACAAAGAGCTGAAATCTGGGGCTGTTGTATTAGAAACCTGGTTTCTATTCCCAGCTTTGCTTAAAGTTATCTTGTGCAACCTCTCAGTTACCTTATGTGTAAAATGTGTTCCCTCTCCTATCAGTGGTTAATAAAAGCTGAGAAGAGCACAGAAATATTATTAGGAGTCAGTGGAAGAGATGGGGCTACAACTAACAGTGTTTTGGCGGCTTGCAGCTCAGTACAATTTTGCTTATGCTACAGGGCAATGTGTGGGCTCTCTCTTTTTCCAAATCATGAGAAGGCAGGATTTTATTGCAATTTCGCAAGAGCTTCTGCAACAGAGGCCAAATTCCCATTTCTTTCAGTACATTTGTGAAAGTTGGGAACATCGAACTGGATCCAGTGTGCAAGGAGAAGCTTATGGAGGGATCTGAAAAGAAGAGTTATCTGATCAATATAGGGTTACCATACGTCCGGATTTCCCCGGACATGTCCAGCTTTTTGGTGCTCAAATCCCCGTCCGGGGGGGATTGCCAAAAAAACGGACATGTCCGGGGAAATAGGGAGGCAGCATAAGCCAGGGTCTGCCCGGCCCCAGCAGGACCCGCCAGGTTCGCAGCGCAGCGCAGCCACCCGGCTACGTTGTAGCGAGCTCGGGTGAGGGAAGGGGGGGGCGCAGCCACGGAAGGCGGTGGAGGGGCCGCTGCTGCCCCCAGAGGCCGGGCGGACCGCGCGCCCCAGCCAAGCCCGCATGACCACAGGGAGGCCGGGCCCAGACAGCGGCTCGGGCTTCCCTCACGGGCCGGGACTCCCCGGCCACTGGGGGACCCTTCCTGCGGCCCCGTCACCCCGCGTGGCAGGAAGAAGGCTGCGGCGCCGGGCAAGAGTGCGGCGTGTGCCGGGGCTGCAGGGACCCACGCTGCCCTGGTCGCCGCTGAGCATCCGAAGCCCCTGCCAGGCAGAGGCTGCAGGATGAGGAGGAGCAGGGGAGGCTGGGGCATAGAGGCTGCAGGGGCAGGGGGGTGCAGGGGCAGGTGGGGGGCGCAGAGGCTGCAGGGACGGGAGGGGTGCAGGGGCTGCAGGGCCAGTGGGGAGCAGGGGGCACAGAGGCTGCAGGAGCGGGGGTGTGTGTGCAGGGGCTGCAGGGCGAGTGGGGAGCAGGGAAGCACTTAGCAACCCCCAACCAAGATCAGAGCGGGAGGGAGGAGGGGGAATGTGGGGTGCTCAGAGGATGGGGCAGGGACTTTGGGGAAGGGGTTGGAATGGGGGCAGGGAAGGGGTGGGGCGGGTGCGGGTAAGGAGCTGAGTTGGGGCGGGGCCGAGGTGGGGCTAGGGCCCCGTGGAGTGTCCTCTTTTTTAAATGTTTGAATATGGTAACCCTAATCAATAGGATGGGAAGATCATTTTATCTGCTGCATCTTGGGAAGATTGAAGGAGAATGATTTGAGAATTAGGGATACCAGAGAGGAGGAGGTTGGAGTAAATGAGGGGGAGATGATTAACACAGAATGAGCATATTTTTAAAGCAGCAACTGCTGGGTCATATGAAAAATGTTTTGCCCTGACATAGGACTACAGCCAGATTCCTAAAGGTATTTAGGCCCCTAGTGGGATTTTAAAAAGTACCTAACAAGGTTAGACACTTAACTCCCATTGAAAGTCGCTGTAAATTAGTGTGAGGGACCGTACCCTTGTATTCACCTCTTGCACACTATTGTAACAATCTTTGTTAAAATTATGCCTTGTGAGGTTTCATTTGAAAACTCATAATTTGCGGGTCAGTATTGTCTAGCTAAAATATGTGTGGCAACATTGTATGTTAAGTTATAAGATTCCACTGTATGGTGTTACTAACACATGTTCCAAGTCTGAGAAGTGGCCAAACCAGTTCCTCAGAGACAAAGTGCAAGCTGACACCTCAGCCAGGTGTAAACAAGGCCAATGGACCATTACCTGCTAAATGGCCATTCTTTGGCAGGAAACGGGGCACGGGTGAAAACATCTACATTTTAGCAAAGAAACAGCATGGAGATCCCATCCGCACAGACTGCCTGTCGCCATGCTGCCAGCTGGAAATGCTTCTCAAAGGGGGGAGAGGACTGTAAAAAGGGAGACACACCAAGAACATCTCTCTCATTCTCTCTGCCCACCGCATCCATGACACCTGAAGGACAAAGGACGCAGCGTTGGACTGGGGGAGGGGCCCAGACCTAAGTGTTCGGCCAGTAATCTGATAAAGCATGTGGTAAGAAAACCTTACTTTGAATTTAACAGAGTTTAAATTAGGCATGAGTTAAGTTTTATCTTTATTTTACTTGTAACTATTTTTGATTTCCTCATTACTTGTACTCACCTAAAATCTCTCTCTGTGTAGTTAATAAATTTGTTTTATTGTTGTATCTAATCCAGTGTGTTTGAACTGAAGCGTCTGGGAAACTCCATTTGGGGTAACAGGACATGTGCATATCATTTCTATTAATTAAATGAGGGGCTTTATATAAGCTTCAGCTTGTATTGCCCAGGAGAAGGTTGGATAGTACGGGATATATGTTTCTGGGGGGAAATCCAGGACTGGGGTGTGTATTGGGGTCACCCTGCAATATAAACAAGGCTGGTAATAGCCAATGTCTGTCTGTCTGTCTGCAGTTCACACACAGACATAGCTGGGAGTGACTTACGTGCTGGATGCTGTTTGTGAGCAATCCACGATTGGAGCTACAGCAGCAAGGGAGAGTAAAGGGCACCCCAGGTTAGAGGGCAAGTGGACACAGCTACTCACTAGTCTGGCCTGTACCCTGGGTATGTCACAGAGTTAGGTGCCTAACTCACTTAAGTGCTTTTGCAAATCCAGTAGGGGCCTCTCTGCATCTTTACATGCCTAACTACCTTTGTACATCTAGTCCAATATTACCACAAATCATTGGGCCTACGAGAGCGAGTTAAGGTCAGTCCCTGACTCTGAATCCATTTGCTTTTGTAGGCTTAAATCCTATTACTACCACTAAACACGGACAATATGTTTGGAACCGTGCAAGACCAATTACAGACAGTCCCTGCCCCAGAGAGTAAAAATCCAAACAATTACTATGACTGTAATGTAAGTGATACAAACACATTCTCGACTGCATACTTGTATGTTAGAAAGGTCCATCAGGTGACAGCTAGCTTGATTTTAAAACTGTTTGGGGAGTAAGCGGGGGCTAATGAGGCAAAGCCCCACCCCTAATATCACAACTGTGCTTTGTGGCTGATGCACTGTAGGGTGCAGTGGCACAATTGCCACTGGGGCCTCCTGGTGAGTATTATGAGGCTAAGTTCTGTAAAATCCACTGAGATTCTTAGCTAGAGGGGGCTATAGACGTGGAAAGTAATATTAATGTGTATATGCCCATTAATGTATTTCACATAAGCCACTGAATGGCTGCCAGACGGTCGTTGCTGTCCCCTGGATCTGGATTCCAACTTGTTACCCTAAAGCTGAAAGGCATATTGACAGATGCCCCTTATTTTTCTACCCACAGCAGTGTCTTCTTCACCTTCCGGCTACAGGCATTCATATGGGTGCACAAGGGGTACTGTATGCTGCTTGTCCTGCTACAGGGCTGAACTTAACACCCCGTCTATAAAAAGACATGATCTTAGACATGCAGTGGAGACATTACATGCAAACGGGTAGCCAATGAAATGGTACTAACAGGGATTAAAAATAAAATCCAAAAGAAGTGCTTAATCAGAGAAAAATGCTCTCCTCAAAAGGTATTCACTAGCTTCTGGACTGAAAGCTGATTCAGTACAAAAACCCACAACAGTATCTTTTCTTTTTGACTTTTTTGCTTGTGTGGTTAATAATCATTTGGAAAACTTTCTGGGCATTCCTGAGTGGTTACAGATGCGTAGGGATGCGCACTGCGGGCCACTTCATCAAGAGGATGACATAATACTGCATGCCAGTTTCAAAAGTAGCTCATTTAATACTGAACTTGCAGAGACGACTGTCTCAGTCCCACTGCGCACTTGTTTAAATTGATGGGATTAGAACAGCAGCTGGCAGCATTCGGTTCCAAGAAATCTCACAGCATTATCCAGTCTCGATTTTCCCCTTCCTCTTTGTAAGCATTTGATCCATAATCTCTTTTATGGATTCTTAACCCTTTTGATGTACTTTCCATTCCACTATATATATAAAATGTACTAAATAAATAAATAAAAGCTGATAAATTATATGGACGAGATTGTTAAAAAGTGAGACACCTGGGGTCATGTGCAGTTGCATGCCTATTTTATATATGTGACTGCAGTCAATGTAGTGTGCAAATCAAATATTTGCACCAAATATCCAACTCTGTATCATATGCAAATATGAAATTTGTATTTACATTTACTATTAAAAATAAATTAAAAGTTTCACAGTTAAACACTCAAATTCAAGAAATGACAAAGTTAAGGTTATACATCTTAACTCTGGCCCCTTGTGGATATGCATTATTGTTATTGTAATTACAGTATTACAGTAGTGCCCACAATGTGCTATATGCTTCCAAACAGAGTAAGACAGCTCCTGCCCCCAAACAGCTCATAATCTAAGAAGATAATCAACAGACTGGGAGGCAGTATTGTCTAGTGGACTGAGCACTGGACTGGGAATCAGAAGACCTCAGTTCTTTTTTCTGGTCTTCTACTGTCCTGCCTTGGGACCTTGGACAAATCACCTCAATTAGCTGTCACAGATTTAGGATCGCTGCACCTGTATTCTCCCGCTGTGGTCCCGTAAGAGCACCCACTTAAGGTTTTTGGATCCCATGTCTCTCCCGCTCCTGCCTGGGGTTTTAAGTTTGCACAGCTCCCTGCCTTATACTGCAATATCCCCAGCAAGCCAGTCAGTCTATGCTTCGCTTTCTCTCTGAGTGCTATGGACAGTGTATTACCAGTATCTACAAGTTACCACACAGCTCTTTCTATTCAAGTATGTTTATTCTTAAGGCAAAAGCATTTCAGAGAAAACAAAAAAAAAACCAATAACCAGATTTAAACATACGTTAAACATACCAGGAGTCACTCAACAGTCTCATGGGGCACTAGTAAGCCAAAGTCTTTTCAACCCTTCCGCTAGGGTTGGGGTCTCCTTGGACAGAAGGTCCTGTCTGTTCGCTGAATCAGAAAAAAAAGGCTCTGAAACAGTTTAAATGCACTCTTAAGCCGCAAACCCTTTCTTTGTTTTCCTAGTCTCTGGATATCAAGTTTGAACCAGGATATGTTAGCCTCCCCTGGGGATGGTACCTCTTTGGAGGTGTTTACATTTAGTGACTCACCCTGGTCAACCTCCCGCTGTTTTAGTTCCCAAAGGAGCTGTGGTAACTATCCCCCATGGAGTAGAACACAGTCCTACATACAGTACCTGGCCCACAGTGATACATACACTTCATACAGAATGTTCCCCCAAAGATACAGCATGCAGGTACGATATCTCTCACAGTAGTTACTTCAGCATCTCTTTGTTTCTGTCTTGTCTAATCAGAGTGTAAGATCCTCAAGGCAGGGAGTATGTCTCACTGTGTGTGCTGCCTCAGCTAGTATAATGGGGTTGTGTGCTCAGCTGGGGCCCCCAGGACCTACTGTAATATAAATAGTAAAGGTAATTGAGACTGGCATCCCTTGCAAAGCAGAAGGGGCATGGTATGAGACAAGTGAAGATAAGCAGAGAATGGCAGTTTTGTGAAGGGCCTTGAACTTGTTGCAGCTGAAAATTCAAAAGAGGGGGGTGGGCGGTGAACTTAACAGCCACATTTGTAATGACTGGAAGGGGAGATGTGAGCATCAAGAAGACCAAGCAGGAGGGCTACCACATTCCAGATGTGAGATAACAAAGGTTGTGGCTGTGTGTGTGGGGAGAGGTCAGATTTTAGAAAAGTTTAGGAGGAAAAAATGGCAAGATTTTGACACAGTCACAACATACAGGGCAAAGGAAAGGAAAGAGTCAATGACAAACTCCTGGTTACAAGCCTGCGTGACCTGCAGGACAGTGGTGTTGCCAATAGTGACATATGATAATGGGAGAGGAGTCAGCTCAAGAGCAGAGGTTATGAGTTCAGTTTGGGCCATGTTGAGTTCATGCTGACAGCGAGACATTCAGGAGGAAGCCTCAGAGAGGCAGGCCAAGAGGTGGGACTCAGGAATGGAGACCAGTCAGGAATGGAGTAGTAGATTTGTGAGTCATTGGCATAAAGATGGCAGTTGTAACCATGTGAGTGGATGAGATCATGCATGGAGATGATGTGAAGAGTGAAGAGGAGGAGCCGAATATAGGGGTTTGAGAGCCCCTTTATAGGAGTGGGAGAGGAAGAGGAGTGGGACCCACCAAAAGGACACTGTGTTGCTGACAGGAGAGAAGCAGTAAAAGGTGTTAAGAAGGGATGGAGGAAGCATCAGATCCTGTCACTCTTCTCATGAAAAGTTGGTAAGAACCTGCATTGCACTGTAAGGGTGTGGGAGTCAAAGGTGGCAGAGATGACTGAATTTGTGGGTAGGGGAATCAAAGAAGATGGGAAAGTAGTGCTGGTTGTCCAGGAATATGTCAGAACTGGAGAGAGAGAATATGCTAGCTCTGATTTTGCAATGAGGTCCATGGAGAGCAGTGCAGGACCAGGCCCTGAATTTGTGATAGAGGAAGTCTGCTGCCAGTATTCCCATGCCATCTTTTATTATGTGATCATACACCATTTCTCAGATGATACACCACACTATGCAGTTTTCTACAACCTGAGATTCACGTGTTGCCTCTTGTGACTTTTTTCATTCTTGTCTATTTACATTATTCTCATTGTCAGAATGGTCCAATATATCTTTATTGAGTTAGACTTCTTATATTAAATATTCTTTTCTCTCTAAGGTATGCATTTTAATAATTTAGGCAGCACATCTGTTACTGCATAATTTCTTTACATTCATGGGATGATGCAGTTAACTACAAAGCTAATTCAACTGCAAGTTTAGGTGGCCTTAAAATGACAGCAAATTTTCACCATTGTCCTATATTAATCTGTGGTATGTTGTATATTAATGTTACCATGTATTTTTCATGTATACAATGTCAAGGGATTCCTTGTCTGGCATATAGTGCATATAGTGCAGTGCAGCATTACTCTAAGGTATTACACTGCATCCAAGGTTGATTGTAGAAGAAATGGTATGACATTACAATTTATTTGAGAGGTAGTATGTGATCAAGTTACAGACTATATCATAAGGCATATACATAAAGGCAGAGTTAAGGTTGTGCATGCAAATTTATACCGGCCCGAGACCCAAATGGGTAATATTCAGTCTTGCACCCAGGACAGATTTAATACCTCCCCCAGTACAGGATCGCATATTACTCATTTGTGATCTCATGACCATGCAGAACTAGAAATTGGAGACTTAAACCATTAGAGTGGGGAGAGTCCTATCCTTCCAACAGGACACACAGCTCTGAAAGTTTTCCAGACATTAGACCTTAAAATCAGGCCATTATGATGTGTGGAAAAAGCTATTTTTGCTCATTTTTAGAGGTTTGTGAAACATATTAGTCACCTCCATCTCTCTCTGAGCCCTGTGCAGTTGGACTTCTGGTAACAAAGGCATCTGTCTTTACAGGCAGACAGCTACAAACCCCATGCCTAATAAAAATGTTTTTTTAAAAATTTTCTAAAAACTTCTGCACCATATGTGGCTCATACAGAACATCTGATGATTTGGGCTGGTTAAAGGTTGTATCCGCATAAGTGTGAGATCAGCTGCTGAATTTGAGAAGTCTCATTGCACTGCTGCTCAGAGGAAGGAACTCTCTCGCCAGTGAAGAACAGAGTAAAGAATTATTAAAATTCAAGTTCTCCGAGATTGGTAAAGCCAGCCAGAGGCTACTGACCCAGAGGCAGATATTGAAAGACAGCAGGAGTGCACAGACCTTGCAATTATTCTATTGCTAAATCTCCCATTAGGTGCTGTTAGTAGTGTGGAAGGGAAGCTGGGCTGAAAGGAGAAAAGAAACTGGATATAAACAATAGCTTAAAAAGGGAGAGTGAGAAATGAAATATCAGAACTCTAGGCAACTTGCTCTGAGTTTTGACCCATTCAGTCAGATCCCAGGAAAACAGAAACATATGACAAGTTTGTCACTGAAGTTTCTCAAGGACTAGTAAACTCTCTGTTGTGTACTGTATCAGGGGGTAGCCATTATAGTCTGTATCCACAAAAACAAGGAGTCTGGTGACACCTTAAAGACTAACAGATTTATTTGGCCATAAGCTTTCATGGGTAAAAAACCACTTCTTCAGATGCATGGAGTGAAAATTACAGATGCAGGCATTATATAATGACACATGAAGAGAAGGGAGTTACCTCACAAGTGGAGAACCAGTTTTGACAGGGCCAATTCGATCAGGGTGGATGTAGTCCACTCCCAATAATTGATGAGGAGGTGTCAATTCCAGGAGAGGCAAAGCTGCTTCTGTAATGAGCCAGCCACTCCCAGTCCCTATTCAAGCCCAAATTAATGATGTTAAATTTGCAAATGAATTTTAGTTCTGCTGTTTCTCTTTGAAGTCTGTTTCTGAAGGTTTTTTGTTCAAGTATGGCTACTTTTAAATCTGTTCTAGAATGTCCAGGAAGATTGAAGTGTTCTCCTACTGGCTTTTGTATGTTACCATTCCTGATGTCCGATTTGTGTCCATTTATTCTTTTACGTAGGGACTGTCTGGTTTGGCCAATGTACATGGCAGAGGGGCATTGCTGGCACATGATGGCACATATAACATTAGTAGACGTGCAGGTGAATGAGCCCCTGATGGTGTGGCTGATGTGGTTGGGTCCTCTGATGGCGTCACTAGGGTAGATATGGGGACAGAGTTGGCAACGAGGTTTGCTACAGGGATTGGTTCCTGGGTTAGTGTTTCTGTGGTGTGGTGTGTAGTTACTGGTGAGTATTTGCTTCAGATTGGGGGGCTGTCTGTAAACAAGGGCTGGCCTGTCTCCCAAGGTCTGTGAGCGTGAGGGATCATTTTCTAGGATAGGTTGTAGATCGTTGATAATGTGCTGGAGAGTTTTTAGCTGGGGGCAATATATGACACCATCAGAGGACATTGTTAAAAGATTATAGTTCGCGTACCATATAGCCGTTTGGAACTTGAACTATGCTTGTAATATAGGGGAAATCAGGTAAGCCCAATGTTTTTCAATAATTTAGTTCTAGTCCATTCTAATTTTGCCTCCAGTTCTACATGTTTGGCACTCAGCACAGTTTTCAAATCTGCTTAAAATGATTACATCTTTTCAGTAAATATCTCTGTGATTGTTTCTTCTCCTGGCTGCAAAGCCGTCTGCCTTCAATTTCTCAGAGAGAGCCAGGTTTTCATGTCCATTGGCCCCTGCATTCCTGCCAAAGCCCTGCAGAAATGGGAGCTGCTGCAGCTGCCATGGTTTATTTACACACATTCCTGCCTCAAATTGAATTAATGAGCATAATTTAACTCAGGCAATGTCCTCCCCGGCTCTTGTTTCTCTTTGCCCCATTTGACATTTCTTTCTCTCTCTCAACTGCTCGTGTAGTCTTAAGGAGAAGTCTAAAGTGACTCTGGTGTAACTCGTTGTAATTACAAATGCACTGCTGAGCCCACTTGAGTCACATAAAGTAAGTTCGCACAGCTCTGCTTAAGGCATGTTTTATGAAACGTCTAGGAGCTCCTTAATGAATACCCAAAGGGCTAACTAAAATTTACCTGCTCTATCTGATCAGTGTTTCTTGGTTTAAGGATTAGCGTCCCATTAGGCTAATCAATTAGATATAAAATATCAACTCCTGTCATCTCAGAAGCATCCTGGTCCAGAACAACACATCTATCAAATATGCTTCTGGTGCGCTTGATAAATCCTCTCCATGTACATCTCTCAGTCCATTTCCAATCTCTAAAGAAGCATTAGAAACCCTACATCCAGGATTCTATGACTCTTAACTTTGCATGAACAAACCAAGTGGATTCAGCAAGGATTTGGTTCTATGCATGAGGTCTGTTTATTGCACTGAACAGACCAATGAGGAATTTCCTGCATGGGATGTCAAAGGCAAAGTGCAAGACCATTTATCCGAATTCTTTACAATGAAATCAACAGATCTCCTGTGTATTATCACATTATATACCAGTTTGCTTGAAACCTTGGAACAAAGTCAGTGTGATTCTACCAAGGGAGGAAGGGAGAGGAAGAAAAGAAAGAAATTGTACTTAGAAAGAGCAGTGTACTAGCTGATGTCAACATTTAACAGACAATACTCCTCATGGATGAGAATGCTTCAGTAACACCCTTAAACCTTAGATCCAGAAAGAAAGAGATCACTCAGCACGTGGCATCTGAGCCCCCTGAGAAGAGAATTCCAAATGGGTGCAATCATGTTGAATCATGTAGAAGCTTTTCCTTCCCCCAAACCATATTAGCTAAGAACATTAAACATATTTCACAGAGATCTCCATACAATCAAACACTGCGTTTAACGCACAAAAAACACTGCGGGGGCCTGAGTCTGCAACCCAAATTCACAACAAATACCACTTACCCACTCAAGGGGTCCCAAAGTCGATGGGATTGCTTGCATGAGGAATTGCTGATCAGCATAACTAGGGGGTTGCAGACTCTGGGCCCTGTGAGCATATCTTCAGGACACTCTTGCAAGGCTTTGTTGGAAAACTTGGTTCCAGATGGAAATGAGGAGCAGTGTTTAAGATAGACTACAGTGCACTTTCCCCACTTCAATGCACACAGTGTTTAATAGCATTACCCCTTTTGAACTGAGTGGTTAGCCAAAATTTGAGGTCTTGCAGGTTGTTTCTGTTAGGAGGAGAAACTGATGAGAGAGTCACATACACCTCTACCGTGATATAACGCGACCCGATATAACACAAATTCGGATATAACGCGGTAAAGCAGTGCTCCGGGGGGGAGGGGATGGGGGCTGCACACTCCGAAGGATCAAAGCAAGTTCGATATAACGCGGTTTCACCTATAACGCGCTAAGATTTTTTGGCTCCCGAGGACAGCGTTATATCGAGGTAGAGGTGTATTTCTTTGATGCAATCCTGTTTATTTACATAAAGTTCTAGTTCTCTCAACACAGTAGGAACAAGCAACAGGAGACAGTTTCTTTATTTGCAGTTCCAAACCTCTTTCTAGGCAGCCCTTTCCCCAAAAGTCCTGTCTTCTCAGCTTTTTCTCAGGGTCATACTACAAGTCCTTCACTGGCCACCCTTGGCTTTCTTCTGCCTTCTCTGTAACTTTCTGTGGTGTTTCTCCCCCCCCCCCCTCTCACACACACATACACAGCTGTAATCCAATCAGTCCCCAGCCCCTTATGTTTTATCATCAGACCCTGGGGAATACCTCTCAGGCTAGGTCTACACTACCCGCCTGAATTGGCGGGTAGAAATCGACCTCTCGGGGACAATCGATCCCCTAATCGACGCTCTTACTCCACCAGCGGAGGTGGGAGTAAGCGCCGTCGACAGGAAGCCGCGGAGGTCGATTTTGCCGCGGTCCTCACAGCGGGGTAAGTCGGCTGCGATATGTCGAATTCAGCTACGCTATTCACGTAGCTGAATTTGCGTATCTTAAATCGACTCCCCCCTGTAGTGTAGATGTAGCCTATGACTACATGGCTCAACTCCTACTCCATCCTTGCATGTGGCCTGTGTTTTGGGCAGAGGCCCCTATTGTTTAGCTATCTATTCTAGAAAGCAGCTCAATTGTTTTTCTACATTTATCCTGAATGAAGGGTAGTTGTTTATCCACCAGCTTCAATGAGCTTTCGCCCAACCTCCCTCCCCCCCATCATAACAATAGCACTTCTCCCAAGTAGAAGAGGAACACAGCCTGAGAGAGCCATGCTGTAATTTTCTGTTATTCCACCAGATATGGCCTCGATACATTTTTATCTATCTGGAGTTTTACTCAGTCACATTGAAAATCCATATATATAAATATATGGATTTTCAATGTGACTATATATATGATCAAATACAGCTGCCAGTATCTTAAAGAGATTCATTAGTGTTTCATCTAACATTTATATCACTATATTGTTAAAAAACCTACCTAGAATTTGGACATATCTTTACTGAATGCAGCTTCTGTGCAAACAATGTTCAACATGGTTATTATTCATGTTCCACTGAAATCATGTGTAATGCACAAACTGAAAAATATTTTTCTTAGTTCATCCCTTTATTACAAAACAATCTCAAACCACCAGAGCAATGATGTTTCCTTCTTGTAACAAAATGACATATGTTTGGATACATCAGGTTGTTCAATTTTTATATACATCTCATCATAAAACATAACAGCATCAACAAATGAATCGGCCACTAGTGTTTATTTGTGCTACACATTTAAGGGATTTTATTGTTTGTTTGTAAAAATGAATGCTCACTCACTCAACTCACTCACTCACTGGTAATGTATATTTTGCCACTACAGCAAAACACATGATGTATTTCTCAAGAGACGTCCCTGCAAAGGTTACACTCACCTTTTGTACTACTAAGTGCTAGATTGTGGCTTCCCCTTTTCCAACCCATCAAACACAACCTTACTGTCCCTCTACACCCTGGCAGGCAAACTGTCAAATACCTATAATACACTGATGTGGAATGCAGACCTCCCTGAGCCTATCTACTGTACTCCATCTCCTCTCCCAACCTGAACTTCCCATTCACTCTGCATCCCAGCCACCAGACACAGGCCAGAGAGTCACATGTACCCCATGGACTATAAATATATAATACATATGTCTTCTATAGTGCTTTTCATAAGTAGATCTCAAAGCACTTCACAAAGTAATTATATTACAGATGGGGAAACTGGCAGAGCTGATAGTGCTGCCTATTAAGAGTACCCCAACACTTCCCTTTTTAAAGATCCTATTTTCAGTTGCTGGTAACTTTGCCAAACTTTAAAACGTTGGGCTGAGATTTTTTTCCATGCCAGTGTCTGCCATGGGCTGAATTTTTTTAGAATAATTCAGCCAAAACAGTGACATGGTTTTGGAGAGCAATGGTAGGGAAAAATACATTGTTTGAGCACATCAAAAAAATTCTTGAGTCCTTTTCTTTGAAAAGGTCTAGTGCCTCCATGCTTTCCAGAAGTGTCTTCAAATTTGGCACTGTGCTTTCTACTGTCCCAATGAAGTTTCACCCAAGTTTGGCCAACTTATAACCCTCTGAAAAATCTCAGTTCACACATGCTCAGCAGAGACTTGGGAGTTTCTCAGCTAAATTCCCCAAAGATTTGATGCTCACTGAGCATGCTCCAGCCCACAGCTGTAGAAGCCAAGCAGGACTTTCCCTTACTTGCATAGGTGTGCGCAGCACATTTCATTAGGGTGTGCACCCAGGAAGCCCTACCCTAGCCCCGCCCCCACCCTGCCCTAGCCCCACCCCCATCCACTCCCTCCTACTTCCCGCCCTCAACTTCCCCTCTCAGAACCCCCAACCCCCCCTGCTCCTTGTCCCCTGACTGCCCCCTCCTGAGACCCCCCCCACTGTAACTGCCTTCCTAGGACCCTACCCCCTACCTGTCCCCTGACTGCCCCGACCCTTAACCACACCCCCGCCCCAGACAGACCCCCAGGAGTCCCATGCCTATCCAACTGCTCCCCGTCCCCTGACTGCCCCCAAGACCCTCTGGCACATATCCAACCCGCCTGGCCCAGCCCCCTTACCACGCCGCAGCTCAGAACAGAGTACCGACCAAATCCCACCCCCTGGACATCCCCTTGACCAATGGCGTGATGGATCTTACAGGGCGGGCGCAGAGAGCGCCAACCAAGCTGGAGCGCAGTGGTGGAAGAGCGCTATGACTGATGTAAGTCAACAAAGGTCATGTGTAGCACCGAGGAGGCGGTGATTGGCTGGGCGGGGGTAAGAGGGTTCTGTGTGGGGCAGTCTGGGTGCAGGCAGCTCAGTGGGGGATCTGGATGTACAGGGAGATTCCAGGTGCAGGGATAATGGGAGTCTGCAGGGGGGACCAAGTGAAAGTGGTTGGAACTCAGCGGGGGAGGGGGGTCTGGGTGCAAGGGAGGTGGGGTTCATTTGGGTGGGGGTCTGGGTGTAGGTGGTTGGGGCTCAGTGGGGAGGGTGTCTGGGGGGGCTCATCAGGGTGGTACAGATCCAGGGGAGGTGGGGCTTGTCAGAGTGAGGGTTTGAGGGGCCTGCTTAACAGGGGAGCCCCAGCTGCTGCCAAGGGGATCTGCACGCTGGGCCCCCACTTCCCCATCCCCTTCTCTTCCCCATCCCATGCCCCTTCCCCACCGTTCCATCTCTTCCGCATCCCATCCCCTTCCTTCCCAAACTGCCTCTTTCCCCCTGCCCCTGCTTCCCCTATCCTCTTCTCTTCCCCATCCCATGCCTCTTTCCCACAGCTCCATCTCCTCCCCATCCCACCACCTTCCTTCCCCCCTGCCCCCACTTCCCCCATCCCCTTCTCTTTCCCATCACATGCCCCTTCCCCACCACTCCATCTCCTCTCCATCTGACCCCCTTCTTCCCCCCTGCCTCTTTTGCCCTGCCCTGCCCCACCCCACAACTCACTGTTGTACAAAATGAAGGATGGCTCCCAGCACACAGAACGGAGCTCAACCCGCACTAGGACCCAGAAGGTGGTGTCCAGCCGCAAAGACCAGAAAGCTGAGCAGCACCTTCTTTTTTCAGCGGGGCTGCAGCAACTCTGTGTTCACAGAAATGGGGTTGGGGTGGGGGAAGTGGCGTGACCTTGCATCCCATGTGGCCCCCCACCCCTCAACTCTATTTGGGGGGTAATGCCCACAAACTATGCCATGAACATTCCCAATCTCCTTCACTTTCTGCAGGGAAGCAAAGAACACTGCAGGAGGGGGACCTGGGCTGTTTTCATTCCCCCTGGGGCCCAGACCCCCACACAGACCCCCACTGCCCAGCGCCCCCGCCTGCCTGCCCCCCAGCCACACTCACCGGCCTGCTGGGCGGGGGCTATTTGCCTTGCCTGGGCTGAGCCAGCGTCACAGCTGGGGCTGGTGGGGGAATCAGAGTGGGGGGGGGGGGCTGCCCACCTCATAGCCCCCTTGCCTGGGGCCCAGACGAGCCCTCCCCCCCGTGCTGGCCGAGAAGGAGCCGGCCCCTGCACTGGTCCCAGGCGGCTCAGCCCCAGGAGGTGGGGCAGGCTGAGCAAGAGGAACTGGAGCAGCTTCCTCCCCCTCCCTGTTGGGGAGGCGCGGTCAGGGAGCTCTAGCACCGCCCCCCCCAGCTCCCATTGGCTGGGGTTCCTGGCCAATGGGCTGGGAACCGGGTCAGCGCTGGGAGGGAGGCAGCGGGCAGCGTTGCCTCTGCCGAGACTCTACCTGCAGGCAGGGACGTTGGGGAGGGGGGAACTGCCCCCGAGGTGAGAGCATCCCACCCCTCGGCCCAACCCACCCTGCTCCCTGTCCCCTGACTGGCCCCGCCCCTTGTCCAACCCTTCTCAGGCTCCTAGCGGCGTCTGGCTCAGCGCGGAGCCATACACACAGCCCCGCTCCCCAAGCTCTGACTGCCCTGCATTAGAGTGTGCACGGGCACACGTGGCACACCCCGTGCGCACGCCTATGCTTACTTGCAGATCCTAACTGCTGCAAGATGGGGTGGGGCCAGGCCCTGAAACAGAGAGCAGGGAAACTTTCTCTTGTGTGCTCTCAATGACCCCATTGCTGGAGCCCTGGCAGTGTGGAGAAGGGCCACCTGAACTGAATGTAGAAAGGACAAGTACTGGACAGAGGGAGCCTGGGACTGGAGGCTGATGGGCCGGGGTGAAAGACTGGGAACCTTGGGGAGGGAGAGACTTCAACTGGGCAAGGAGACTAACACTGGGAGCTGTGCAGGGGTGGGGAAATAGGGTTGCCAACTTTGTAATACAGAGGCCCCCCGATTTACGCAATTGTTCCATGTTGGAAAGCCTTGTGTAACTCGAATTTTGCGTAAGTCGGAAACATATGTTACGCAAAAATGTCCGCAACTCGAAAATCATATTTCTGGCTTATGGAACTTTTTCCATAATGGCGAATTTGCATAAGTTGGGTCTTGTGTAACCCGGGGAGCATCTGTATTTAAAAACCGGACAATCCAGCAGGAGTACTGAAACCTTCCCCGGCCCACCTCTTCCCCCGAGGCACCACCCCTGTCCAGCCTCTTCCCCCGAAGTCCCACCCCTTCCCCCGAAGGCCCTGCCCCTCGGTTGCTCCTCTCCCACCCCCCGCCTGGGTCAGGAGGGACTCGCCTGCAGAGCTGGGCCTGGGAGCTGAAGCCACCTGATGCAGGTAGTAGGCGGCCCTGGCTGAGTAGGGGGCTGACACGGGTGATAACCTGGCACCTCCCCCGCCTGCAGTAACTGCACTTTGGGTGTTCGGTCTGGTCAGTAGATCAGGCACAACATATTCGTAAAAAATGATACAGATATCACCCACGTTCTTCACAACCACATTGTTATTATGTGTGCACACAACATGGCAAACTGAAGGTTGTTTCAAGTGGTGAATGGTGGGGTGTGGAAATGGAGAGTCAGTGAGGGGAAAGAGGCCAGAGATAAAGTTGGTGTTGGGAACTTAAAGGTGAATTTTCTGACTTTTGAGGGTTCAATTCATTTGAACTGTAACACTCTATTAATGTTACACATTAAAAGGTCAATGTGTTCTCAGTCTGAACTCTAGCTAAAGCTTTTGTCTGGGGCCCAATGATGTTTTATCCTTTTGTCTTTCTTGTATGATGGGCAGCTGAGATGGGAGCACCTTATAAAGGTTCTAGATCCGGAAGAAAGCCCGCAAAACTCATGTAGCTTATTGAAACTTTATCAGACATCTCTCAGAACTGGTTTTGCCATCCCTACTTTGCACCTCCGAAGGGGCTCTTTTCCCTGAAGGCTTCTTTAAGCTAAAAATAATTAATAACTTATTTTAAAGTTTTAGAGATTGTGTCCCTTGGCCCCTTATCCTTTTTTCTCCAAAAAACAACTCAGACTCCTCTGATCAATAGGTTGAAAGTTATCTGGTATCACTAATGTCTATTTTAGATGTTTGTAGACTCCTATTTTAAAGTTCATTGCTAACAGAGTGAATTGGAGGAGGTATTCAGGTATTCTATATCTTCCCATAGGAACAGTATGCCCAAGGGACTATCGTTCATATCTCTCACCAGTTTTTCAAGAACAACAGCATCACCAAGCTACTATAAATCACAACTCTAGCCCTCTCTGTATTGACACTGATATGCTCTACAGTGAGAGGCAACTTTCCCCCAGTCATATAACAGGAAAAAGGGACAAAATAGAAACACTTTACAGTTCTCACATGGATGTGCCCACATCCATCAATTATCCATGGCTCTAGATGGAAGGGGGCGTCGTACAGGAAAGAAAAGGGTTGAGAAGCATGCTTAGATCTTGAGCTTGTCAGGGCTGCTTGTGTTTGTTTGTACAGTATCTAGCACAATGGTGCTCCTATCTGATTAGGTTTTCTTGGCATTGCTGGAATATAAATATCAAAATCAACAAAAATAGTCATGCAAATCTGGGCATCTTATGCCCACAGGCCAACTACACAAATACTGATCTCACACATGTGTGTAGACATGCTATGAGCTTAGGTTGTTCAGTGCACAGCATATTAAGATTACCTCCATTCCCAACATGCCCATCATTATGGGGAAGATGGGAGGCATGAGAGAAGCATCATCACCACAGCCAACTGGGTTAATCAAGAATCAGTGGAGAGACAGATGGGGCTGTCTGACTTACAGCACCATGTGGGATACTCAGGAGGGCTTGCTCTGCTGCCAAGCCCTCTGCTTCTGAAGCCCTTGCACCCATCTTAATGTCAGCCCATTATTATGGAGATTATTTCCACTCCTTGGGGCTTTGGGGTCAAATTTTGTCCTTCAAGTGCAGATTTTTAAAAGTAAAAAACCATCATAATAAATACCATAGGGACGTAAGGGAATAAAGGCATGCTTTTAAATTAATTTGGAAAAAAAAATTCCATCTAAAAAATGACTACAGCTGCCTGCCCACAGAGATCCAAAACATAACATCAGGGAAGGAATGATTAAACATGGTGGAAAGACAAGAAATCAGAAAAACAAAATTAATAAATAAATAACCCCTCCCCCAACAAAACCGTAACACCCTGTTCCCTCTCCCTCTCAGCTCCCAAGCAAAGGAATGAATAAGAAATGGCATCTAAACAAAAAATCAGCAGTATCTCCTAACTATTAGCCAGGATGGGCAGGGATGGTGTCCCTAGCCTCTGTTTGCTAGAAGCTGAGAATGGGCGACATGGGGTAGATCACTTGATGATTACCTTTTCTGTTCATTCCACCTGGAGCACCTGGCATTAACCACTGTCAGAAGACAGGATACTGGGCTAGATAGACCTTTGGTCTGACCCAGTGTGGCCGCTCTTATGTTCTAACTACCCTCTCCTGTTCAGCCACAATGCTGCACAGCCACATTCATAGGAGGACCTGAGGAGGACTCAAGTGTGACCCGAAAGAACCATTTAAATACTGATTGCAAAAGTCACAGCTGCCCTATTGTGTATTGCCCAGCCACAGCTGTAAAAGTGTTTCCAGTTTCCAGAGTGGCCACAACCCTCCTGCTCTGGACCCCAGATGCACCTTTGAAAGTCTCCCTACACAATGACTTGCCCAACAACACCACACCCTCAAAAATCATGGAACTATCATGATGTTTGCCCCCATCACATCGATCACTCTGTTATACCCCTTTTCCCTACCCTTTGTCTGGGTATGGATCATCTACTACTCTGTGTCTGTGCAGTGCCTGATGGGGCCCTGTTCTCAGATAATTCCCAAGCACTATCATAATAAACATAATATTGATAATGACACTCTTATGGCAAATCAGTGGCAGTGCCAGGAACAGAATCTAAACCCTTTCCGACTGTTGATCCTCTAATGGAATGGTTTTCAACTGTGGTCCATGGACCCCGTGGGGTGTGCAGACTACGTCTAAGGGTTCAGCAAAAGGTTGTCATTACCATAGTGGTTTTCAACCTGTGGTCTGCAGATTTCGAAAGGGGTCTGCACCTCCATTCAAAATTTTTTAGGTGTCCACAAATGAAAAAAGGTTGAAAACCACTGCTCTAGTGCAGTCTTCTCATCACTAGCCAACAGCCAGCCATTTATTGTTTAGAATCCTCCTTATATGTAGACTGATGAAAATAGATCATAATGGCTCCTCAGGAAAAATTCTAAGAAACTGAAAAGTGGCAAATTCAACACTGATAAAAGAAAATACTTTTTTACACAGTGCACAATTTTTCACAAACCACATATTAACCCATGGAATTTATTACCACAAGATGTCACTGAGCTTAGCAGTATTCATAAGAAAATGGACAGCTGATACCCAGCATTACACTATTAAATATTAAACAAACAAACAAACAAACAGACAAGAGTTTTGGAAAGGCTGTTTAAATCCTCTTGCTTCCGGGCATAAACCCCCCTCTGATAATTGGAGGGTTAGGTGGAAATTTCCCTGAGGACAAGTTATTACTGAACTGCCTACTGCAGGGGTATTTGCATCTTCTTCTGAAGCACTTGGATCTGGTCACTCTCTGACACAGGATGCTAGACTAGATGGACCACTGCTGGGCAATTCTTGTGTTCCTAGGTTCCTTTCCTGTCACTATAGCTCAAAATGCGGGCAGTTTTTCATAGAATTGTAGAACTGGAAGGGACCTTGAGAGGTCATCTAGTCCAGTCCCCTGTGGCAGGACTAAGTATTATCTAGACCGTCCCTGACAGGTGTTTTTGTCTAACCTGCTCTTAAAAATCTCCAGTGACGGATATCCCACAACCTCTCTGGCAATTCATTCCAGTGCTTAACCACCCTGACAGTTAGGAAGTTTTTCCTAATGTCCAACCTAAACCACCCTTGCTGCAATTTAAGTCCATTGCTTCTTGTTCTATCCTTAGAAGTTAAGGAGAACAATTTTTCTCCCCCCTCCTTGTAACAACCTTTTATGTACTTGAAAACTGGAATCATGTCCCCCCTCAGTCTTCTCTTCTACAGACTAAACAAACCCAATTTTTTTTCAGTCTTTCCTCATAGGTCATGTTTTCTAGGCCTTTAATCATTTTTGTTGCTCTTCTCCAATTTGTCCATATCTTTCTGAAATGTTGCACGCAGAACTGGGCACAATACTCAGCTGAAGCCTATGGAGTAGAGTGGAAGAATTACTTCTCATGTCTTGCTTACAACACTCCTGCTAATACATCCCAGAATTATGTTTGCTTTTTTTGCAATAGGGTTACACTGTTCACTCATATTTAGCTTGTGATCCACTATGACCCCAGATCTCTTTCCATAGTACTCCTTCCTAGGCAGCCATTTCCCATTTTGTATGTGTGCAACTGATTGTTCCTTCCTAAGTGGAGTACTTTGCATTTGTTCTTATTGAATTTCATCCTATTTACTTCAGATCATTTCTCCAGTCCAGTTTGTCCAGATCATTTCGAATTTTAATCTTATCCTCCAAAGCACTCGCAACCCCTCCTAGCTTAGTATCATCCACAAACTTTGTAAGTGTACTTTCTATGCCATTATCTAAATCATTGATGAAGATATTGAACAGAACTGGACTCAGAACCAATCCCTGCAGGACCGCACTCGATATGCCCTTCCAGCTTGACTGTGAACAACTAATAACTACTCTCTGAGAACTATTTTCCAACCAGTTATGCACCCACCTTATAGTAGCTCTATCTAGGTTGTATTTCCCTAATTTGCTTATGAGGAGGTCATGCGAGACAGTATCTAAAGTCAAGGTATACCACATCTATCGTTTCCCCCCATTCACAAGGCTTGTTACCCTGTCAAAGAAAGCTATTAGGTTGGTTTGACTCGATTTGTTCTTGACAAATCCATGCTGACTGTTACTTATCACCTTATTATCTTCTAGGTGTTTGCAAATTGATTACTTAATTATTTGCTTCATTATCTTTCTGGGTACTGGAGTTAAACTGACTGGCCTGTAATTCCCCGGGTTGTCCTTATTTCCCTTTTTTACAGATTGGCACTATATTTGCCATCTTCCAGTCCTCTGAAATCTCTCCCATCTTCAATGCCTTTTTGAAGATAATCGCTAATGGCTCAGATATCTCCTCAGTCAGCTCCTTAAGTATTCTAGGATGTATTTCTAATGTCAATGTACGTTGCCTTCAGTACAGTACAATACAGCGGCTACATCTCTAAGTTTAAAAAGTCAGTTGGTATGAATTAAGAAAACACTTAATAGGACACCTTCAAACCAACTCCGCAAGAACATGCAAAAAGCTTTGCTGCCCACAAAGAGAAACTTCTAAATACAAGAACAAATTATTTGGAGAAATCTATAAAGAACCTTAAGCATATAAGCACAGTCATATTCCAAACTGTGAATAATGATATGATTTTTGAGTATAACCCATTACCACAGGACTATAGTTTATTTCTGAGGGAAAGGGCTGGTTTCTCTGTTTTCATGAACAGAGCTATATACTATTTCCAAGGCAACAAATCTGGATATTTTGCCAATTATCTATAGGTGTAAAGGACCATTACATATGCTGTTTTTCAAATTAAGCTACAGGTATCTGGTTTCTAACCATAGTTTGACGAAACAGTGTGGACAAGGACCAGTCCATATTGGAACAATCTTACAAACCATGGTTAAAGCCCCATGCACACGACCTGCCAGACTCTGTTAGAAATTGATTTACCTGCAATCAAGTTACATTTTGTTAACTGACTGTATGTTTAATATGTTAATCCCGTAGCTAGAGTTCTTGCAAATAAGATACGAAGTCCCAAAGTAAGGATACTCAATCAAGGAAGCTCCTTTTCTTCCATATAATTTTTCATAGCTCCAATTAGCCATTTCCATAAAATATTCTAATGAGCTTAAACACATCAAAATAGGAGAAAGACTCTCTATATTCCTTGTATACTAGCAACTTATTGATTTACATAATTGGTCTGAAATCTTCCCTTCATGATCGTTTTCTAAGGTCCCTCTTTGTCATGATACCAACATTTGCAACCTTACATTTATCAAAAAAAAACAACAAAAAAAAAAAAACACCCAAATACCCCTAAACCATCTAACTTGCTGAACCTTTTCAAATTTTATTTTTAAGAAAAGTTTCTCCTAGTTGATCAAGTGAACCACATTTTCAGAAAGTAGCCTTTGATTTTGCATTTGAAAAACCAAGCAAGGAAAATTTGCAGAAGCAAAATTCAAAGTTAGGTTAAGGCTGGCTTAATATTTGGCTGTATATTGCCAATTCTGAGTCCAAGGTGATTTTTCATAGGCAAGGTTTAAACCTGTGAAAACGAGTTCATATGGGAAAAGCTGACACAACCTTAGGTACAGCTGCATGAATGTAACAGTTTTAAGATCTCCACAAGGATTAAAGTCATATGAGCAACAAATTTATTATACAACTTTAAGACATACCCAGGAGAGATTTGCTGATAAGTTGCCTGTAGGCAGAGAGGTGTTCTTGTTTATAGGAAGCCTCTTCATGGCGTACATGTTTATTCAGATAATTTTACATTCACAATATGCCCTTTAAAAAAGATATTCTGTTTCATTTTATTCATCTCTATTTTTTTGTTTTTGGCGCATCCTAAAGCATGACAACATCAGAGACCTATAATGGCAGATTCGCTTATGAAAGTCATTCATGGATCACAAAAATAACTAAACCATTTCCTAAACAGATGTGTATAAGAGGTATGCATACTTCATTACCCAACTTTAATTTATCTGTACAAAGCACAGGCCAAAGCTCCAGAAAAAGAATAAGTTCCAAAACCACATCAAGTGCAATGGAGACCCTTTCACATAATTATAAAAATAAACAAGATCAGAAGGCATGAGGACTTCAATCTGCAGGCAGAAGTCTGATTTCTGACTAACATTTGAATGAAGGGTTTCCACAGATTGAAACACTGACATCACAATGTAATGCGCGAGTGAGTGTAGACAAACAAACCACAGTCAGAACAGCCAATTTTCTAACCAGCACCAAACTCTGTGGAAATGAGATGCCAAAAGAACAACCGAAACCTCTGGAAAAAAATTTAAAACTGAGGAGAGGAAAGCAAAAAGACCCACGAAAATAGGAAAATATACACTGAGTTGTAGATGTTGTCAACAGTTGTGTGAAAAATGAAAAGAGTAGTAATGTGAAGCATATTTAACACGACCATGGAAATATTGCAGATTATGCTGCACTGAAAACAGGGTTGCTCTTTTGTGTGGGCTCCTCTTTTCACAATCCGTAACATGAATACAGACTCCCTCAAGTAGCCATGAGGTATACTCGGACTAGATTTTAGCCAAAGGACTGGTCACATGACCAGTGGGTTCTTCTAAAACTTTACAGTCCTGGCCAGCCAAACCATTTTTTTGAGGGGGACAAAAATTAAGAAGACTAATGGAAGAGCTGGGGGTAGGTACATCATGCTCAGAGAACATGAACAAGAAAGGAAAAGAAGCTGCCTAGGGCCCTGGGCCAGAATAAGTAGGGGGCCCCTCCCCACTCCTTCTGCCTGTGGCCCTGCCCCGTTCCACACCTTTTGCCTGCGGCTCTGCCCACAGACCCACCCCTTTCTGCCCCTTCCCCAGGGCCCACCCCTGTTCCACCCAGGGTCTGCCCCTATTTTTCCTCCCCCTACAACCCCTTTTGCTCCTTTCTGCCCCCACCCCACACTGTGGCCCCAAGACCAGAGAAGCTCTGTCCCCTCGCCATGGCCCTGGGGTGCAAAAGCTCCTCCAGTTCCAAGGCCGCAGCGGGAGTCTGGGTGCTGGGGCTTCCCCTGACCCACCCGCCCAGCACTTCTGTTGGAGACTGGGGTCGGGGGCTTCCCCTGCCGCCCCGCAGCTTCTCCTGGGGACAGACTCAGGCGGCACTGGGGAGCTGGGGGGGGCTTCTCCCACCCCTTGGCTTCTGCCAGAGTCAGGGGTCGTTCAGGGGGTTTCCCCCATGCCACAGATTCTGCTGGGGATGGGGTTTGGGACTGCTGGGGCTTTCCTCGCCTTGCCCACCTGGTGCTGCTGCCGGAGAGTGGGGTCGTGTGTGGGGGCTTCCCCCGCCCTGCCTGCCCAGTGGCTGGAGCTCAGGGCTTCCACTGCCCAACGGCAGATTTTTTCTGTTGGCTGGAATCACTGGGCGTGGGCCCCATTGGTCCAGTGGCTAATGCGCCACTGCCTAGAAAGCCAGGAAGCTGGTAACAGACAGGGACTGCTGCTGGAAAAGGGTAGTCACTCCCTGGGAAGAGGGAGGAGGGTTTGGAGCTGGTACCCCCTCCTCTAGGAAGGTACTAGAAGAGTAGGAAGCAGTCCAGGGAAGTAGCAGTGAGGCTGGAAGAGTAAAGTCCAGAACTGCTGGGTTGAGGTTCAATGGACTGGAACGCAGAGAAGAAGGTGGGCGCGGGTTCTCCTACCAGCCACTGAGGGAGTGGCACCTGAGGCAGTGAATAGGAAGACTGTCTGGAAGGGGGAAATGCTAAGTGACCTGGCCAGAGGACTGAGTCATGAAGAGGAGACTGCGGTTCCTGGACTGAGGAGGGGCTACAGACCAGAGAGATAGACCGAGTGATGATATGCAACTGGGGGACGGGGTATTGACCTGATGAGCTAATCCCCGGAATGGCCAGGGGGAGGCTCCAGACCAGCAGTGAATGGAGCACCCAGTATCAGACACTATCCTTAAACTCTTTCTGAAAGCACTACGTATGAACCAAGAAGCTATCTGATAGACATTTTTGACCTAGGACCGTACTCAACTCAGCCCAAGAAGTGTCCCACTGAAAGCAAAGTAGACAGTGTCAGGAAAGAAAATAAAGCTTGCCATTGGCTGTAAGAGCTAGAAATCATCTCTCAAAATTCACGCAGAAAGTTCACTGGAGTGGCCCAGATCTTTTGCTGTTTCCATTAACCAAATGTAGGGCTGATGGTTTAAAAAAAACAAAACATTTTGGTTAAGATATCAGTGATTCTCATCTTGACAAAAGAAAAGGTAAGAAGAAACTAAGAAGAGGCAAGAGAAGTATTAGAAGCTAGAAGCAGATTTACACAAAAAAACCTTGAAGGTACAGTGCCAACTCTGGCTCTTCCAACCATTGGGAGGGCAAAAAGCCTCAAATGTGGAAGACATTAGTAATGCTGATCTATAATCAAAATATTGTGACCAAAACAATACTTAAATCATAAGTCTGGAACATGACTGCATACAACATGTCACCCAGCAAAAAACCCAAAACAAAACCTCACCACCACTAAATGCCTAACACGTCAGACTAACCACAGCATAGGAATTTTTTATTTTATTTTATTTTATTTTTTAAAGAAAAAACAAGACTCAAAATGGACAATGAAGTTTATGTATGATACAAATCACCTTTGAGCCTTCGGAACAAAATTAATGAGGCAAAGACCAACATAAGATGCTTATATAGAGAGGGGGGAAAACAGGAACTGTCAAATTGGAAGAGATCAGTGGTATCCTGTCTCTACCAATGGCTAATTCCAGATGCTCCAGAGAAAAGCATAAACCTCCCATAAAGCATTTAACAATACAATATAACAATATGGGAAGAGAGGGTAGGGGGAATCTTCTTGAGCCCAGCTGGTATTCAGATTAAGACCTGAGGCTCAATATATTTTTATTCTAGTGAGTGCAACCACATATGTTATTCTAATTTAGATAGGGCTAAAGCCTGCCTTGACTTTGTGTCTGGCACTCAATGAGGAGAGGAGGACAAAAACAGTCCCCCAACCCCAGAAACCCCATTTATGTGGCCCAGGTAAGGGACAGGCAGAATTGTAGCCCATCCCTATTCCTTTTACAGTACCATGCACCCCAAAAGGGGTAGGAAATAGGCAAAACTATGGCCCTGCACCCTGATGCTCTGACCAATAGAGCTGGTGGGCCACACAGAGGGTAATTAGCTGCAGCTCAAAAAGGAGTTCATTAGAAAACAAGCAGCCTCTCACTGGGGTAGCAGTAACAGACATTTCCTAATTGCACCATCTCGTCCATATTAGGTACTTTATAATATACATAGTTATATATTGATGTACAAAGCTACTGGGTTCAATAATATCTTGAGGCAATGAGTTCCACATACTAACATGGAGAAGGGATCAGACTGGTGCCCAGTGTGTGCAGTATGCTCTGTTTGCAGAAATTTTTATTCAAAAAAGAGCTAGTCCAAACTGGCACATGTGAACAACTCAGACTATGCAGAGGCAAGGATAGTAGATTCCTTTCTTTCCTCAATACTACCCTCCTATGTGAAAAACAACCAAACAAAACACCCAAAGAGGCTCAAGAAACCAAGGGGACCAGGCTGAGGACACCCCGTCATAGATAATTTTAAAGCCTTCTGGAGGTGTAGACTTCAACTTCTACTTCTAGTACTGTTAGGGAACGAATGCATGGGTTTAAAAAAAGACCACCAAAAAGCTACCGAAGATTTTCTACTTAATTTCCAGTGTGTCAAATCTCTTTTATTATTGTAAAATTTCCATTAGGTTACACTGGGATTTTATCACTGCTTTGTCTTATTAGCACTATGTTTCATTTATTGTATTATGAAATGCATTAAGTGAAACAAAAGAAATATGTTGTCTCTGACAGTAGAGAATAACTCTTTAATTCAGTAGTTACTTCCCTTTTGCCCTGAAGGAAAAACCTGCATTTTTTCCCCATGTAAGAATGCTCCAAACGTAATGTACAAGAGAAAGAAATACTCACTCAATAGTTTAATAAACCCCAGCAGAAACAATACATCTTTTCAGACACTTAAATATCTGAGACTCTCCATGCAGAGATTTGGTGAATAGATGGAATAAAATGCTTTACACGTCATATTTTTGACTCATGATGGGATGTGCTGGTTGTTATAGACACTAACTAAGCATTATAGTCATAAGGAACTAGGTTGCTTTTAAGTGCTATAGTATTTTGTGTAGTAGAAGTGTTTAATACATTTTGAAAATTAATTTATTTAAACAATTAGAAACACTCTAATGAAAGAGAGATTTAAAAACAAACTATAAACTCTTCACTGTCCCCACTTCGCTTTTAACAAATCTTGATTACTTACAATTGCAAAAAGGAAAAGAGATGGAATAAAGGAATATTTTAAATAGCCTGGAAGAAGAGAGGCAATTCATTTTACAGACTGTAGCCTAGTATGGTCCCTGCTCATTTGACCATGGTTTGGTATTGTGCAGCAAATTATTTCTCGAGAGCCTCTGTGCAAGTTAATGGAAGTTCTACAGAAGCTTCCTCCATCTTAGGGATCTTCCATCATTTTCAAGAGGTAAAAAACTTCTCTTTTTCCCCCTCTCCTCCCCTCAAAGCATACAAACTAAGGAGCAAAAATATAACACTACAACACAGTGGTACTGTTTAAACTAATGTTTATGCTGAAACCATATATTATATTACATAAGACTCCCTTTCCCCCAAAGGCTCTTGTACTTTTGCTAAGATGATGAACAACTCCATAATGTCTTCAATAGTGATTACTGATCCAGGAACAGCTATGCAAGTATTGGACTACATAAATGATCTCACTCAATCACTCAGAACGTAAATGTTGTGCTCTCCACAAGAATAAGTATTGTTTTACCCTCAGCAAGATATTAATGTCATATCTCAAGACATCGTTTGTTCTGGAAAACCAAAGAGTATAAAATAACATGGCTTAAGGAGAAAAACATTTTCTAGAAAGTATTTAAGCAAAAATAAAATGCTATTTAACTTCAGTTACTTTGCTCTGGGACTTGTGGGTTACATTGTGGTTAACATCCACTCCAGTCATGGTGCTTTTTTTTTTTTTTGGGGGGGGGGGGTTATTGCAATAAAAAAAGTTCTAAAAAACACTACATTCTGGAACTGAACTTTATAGTCTGAGCCTTCTAATATGTGGAACTAGTTTACCTTGACACTTGTGCATTAAACATGCTGATACATTAATAGCAACATTAAGAGTCTGCTGTTATAGATTGCAAAACCGATTCATGGTTGGGTATGAGACTTAATCAAATTTCAGCCTAATTTATGGAAATGTGAATTAGAGTTGCTGATGCAAATGTGCACTGTGAAACACACTGAGGACATTATGAAATACTATCAAAGGAATTTGGTGTTTGTCTCTGCCAGTCATATGATGGCTGATCCCATCCTGTCAGTTGTCATTCTCTCTCCTTCCTTTAGAAAGCTGTCCATGATAATCTACTAAAATCTCCATTATCCTCTGCATTGTACCACAATCTAATGAAATATTTATTAGAGCAGAACCATGCTGAAGCAGAATGATGCCAGAATTACTACATCATAGGTTGCAATTCCCACCGTCTCTCACAGACGAAAGGATGCCAACAACTATATGAAATTATGTGAAAAGTAACCTTATAAATAATTAATTAAGTTCATGGATGCTTTGTGTTTCTAATGTGCAAAGATGACAATGTATAAAAATTAATTTGCTTAGGTCCACTATTATAACCATTCTCATTTTGCCTTTTCCTCTTCTCTATAAACAAAAGCATCTTTAAAGGTAACTCCAAACTTGCTGTAAGAGTATCTTTTCCAGTAACTTACTGCAACAACATTGGAGTTTGCTTGGAGTAGTATTTTATGGTATATTTGCTAGCCCCTCATTTCCGAGGACTCTCATTCAAAATACTCTCATTGAAGGAGTTTTGACAGGCTCATTATTCTCTCTGTGCACCACTGGTTGAAATAATGACAGGGTGAATTTCACCATCTGCAACAACTGACAATGAAGGAACAAATCCAGAACTCCACTAACATTGTCAGGGGACCTATAACGTATAAGCTTCCCTTCTATTTCTGACCATCCCATAAGTTGTTTTCAGGTACATTCTCTGTTTTCTTTTAACAAGTTAGGAGAAAGGAGTAGTAGAAAACTGAGTATACGAACAGAGGAAATACACAACCCAAAGTTTTAAAATATCAAATTTTTGTCTGGCATTTTGTCAAACCTTTGTTACCAAGAAAATCTCCCAAAGCCATTATTAATGAAGAGCCTAGGCCCATTCCCACCCAAATCAATGGGAAAACTCCATAGACTATCTACAGCACATACAGTGACTTACACTGTGAATAACTTTGAGAACCAAGCTAATTGGTTTTAATTACTATTGTAAAACTTTAACATGTGCAGGGTGTAGGAAGGTTTTAACTAAAGCTTAGGTGCACTCACTGAAGGCATTTCCTTTATAGGCACCATCCTGTTGCTGTATGAGCAATGCAGGTAGTATTACTTTCCCAAGGCACTGAAGACAAAGGGCTGCAGTCAGAAAGCACACTCACCAATCTTTCCCATATCCAAGCATGAAAACTAACCTGTCCAAGCATGTCTGGTGCAATGGGAATGGTGGGCCAGATGGCCGAGTAGACTCCGAAGAACACCAACCAGAGCAGCATGCTTCCCCAAACGGCCAGGTGGCTAAACTGTAGAGGTGACAAAAGAGAACACAGTACAGCTCTCTTTCCACTTAATAATGCCCACATTATTATTTTTCTCCTAGGAATCTTTTTCTGTCCAGATCTCTGTCAGTCTCAACTCACAGCTGTCTACTGCAGTTGGTTTTAGGCCAGTGGCACAGACTGGTTTAAACAGCACAGACAGCTCCCCTCTTTAATCTTTTCTCCATGACACAGACAGCCTTTTCAGCTAGTCTATCTTACTTGTAGCCTCAGAAACTCATCAGATTTTCCTTAGAACTCTGAGGTGCCCTCTGACTCCTGGTTCCCATTTTACTCATACTGGGTTAAGTGATGCACCAACGTGGACGTTTTCAAAGGTATGAGTTAGAGATCACACCCACAAAAAGTCCGATTATGCCATTGCATGTATGCATATACGCCACGTGCAACACTAACATAGCCATTACTGGAAGAAGCTAATAGTGTGTTATACACAACGACTTCAAGAATAATCACTATTATGTACTGATTATTTTTTAAATATGTGCTAGGTAATTTATGGATATGGAAGACAATCCATGCCCCGAAGAATCTACAGTCTAAACAACTAAAAGAAATGGATGAGGGAAAAGGAAGCAACATAATACCAAAGTGATCAAGGAGATGTACTGCATAAGTTGAATACAAACAGTGTAATGTCATAAATGACTGTACATATACACTGTTGCCAAAGGTGGGTTTTAGAGACTTAAGATGGAAAGCGGAGTTTATCTTTAGTACTGAAGAAGTGAATGCCATTTTATTTGGGCTCACACACACTGTCATGTGTTATTGCATTTCAAAAAAAGGAGAGAGTGTTATCTAGCAGATAGAGCAGGGGAACTATAAGCCAGGACGCCAAGATTCTGCGCCTGAAACTGTCACTGATTTTTCTAGGTGGCAAATCACTTCAACGTCCTGAGCTGCAATTTACTCATCTGTCAAACAAGTAAAATAATACCTGCTTTGCATGGGTACTGTAAGGCTTAATTAATGCTAGTAAAGTGCTTTGAGATCCTGGATGAAAAGCACGACAGATGCAGGGTATAGTTCTTAATAATAAATACATATTTTAAATGCTGATCACAGACATATATTGAACTTCCTGATTATGTGTTGAGAGAATCTTACTAATCCACATCTGAAAGGTGAATGCTGATGACCTTTCTGGAGAAAAATATGATGGACCATCAGGTCATTTAACAAGGTCCTATTGTACCAGTTTGCATTCTCATGCATATGTATTTTGACAGCTTGTAGATGGTTAAAAAAATAAGTAAAAAATATTTAGAATACATACCAGACCAGAATTTTTAAAGAAATAATTTTAATAGTAATAATCTTACTACTAACAACACTTAGCATTTACATAGTTAAGTGTGTTAAAGTTGCTTTATAAAATGAACTTATTAATCCTCAAAACAGCCTGATGGGGTGATCTGGAAATATTATGCCTTAATTTTATAGATGGCAAAATATGAGGCAGAAAGTTGGAATGATTTATTTGCTTAGACATACTGCCTCCTGAACAGGCTGCTTGTAAAAAACAACTCATTTTAGTTACTATTTTAAAAGTTTTTCTTACTGTTTATTTTATTTTAAATGAATGTAAATAATACAGGGGCAGCTTGTTTCTGTGCTCACTATGGGCTCAATCTCACAAGGTGTTAGTGTCATCATCTCTCACTGACTTTAGTTCTGATTGAGAAAAGCACTTAAAACACATGCTTAGGTCCTTTCCTAAACAGGGATGGACTTAAGCACATACTGGGGGGGGGGGGCAGAGGGATAGCTCAGTGGTTTGAGCATTGGTCTGCTAAACCCAAGGTTGTGAGTTCAATCCTTGAGGGGGCCACTTGGGAATCTGGGGCAAAATCAGTACTCCGTCCTGCTAGTGAAGGCAGGGGGCTGGACTTGATGACCTTTCAAGGTCCCTTCCAGTTCTAGGAGATGGGATATCTCCATTATTTAAGTGCTCTCCTGAATCAGAGACTTCTGTGGTAGCTGAGGGCACTGAACACCTCCCAGCATTCAGCTCTTGTGGCGCTGCGGCAGGAATACATATTTAAAGAAAAAATAGAATTACATGAGAAAAAACCCTGCAAAAAGTCATTTTCAGAGCAGATTATTGCTCCCTCTGAGCTGCCGCAATTTCAAGCAATAAGCCAGCAGACTCAGCACTGTTCAGGTTGAAGCTTTTGCTATAAGTTGTTAGAGTCATTAAGATTAAAAGTGACAAAAATAAGCGGAGGAAGATCTATAAGGGCTTTTTTTTGCCTTTTAACAGGTGTATTTATGGAGAATGAGGGTGAAAGCACATCTTCCTCTCCCCTTGCTCCAACCACATTGCCCCTCTCTTCAAACCCTTCACTAGATGCTTCTCTAATTCTACAACAGCTTTAAGCTCTTCAGCCTCACTTTCATCATGCTCTGATGCTTCCTCTACTTACATCTCTTCTCTCGTGTCCTCCCCATCTTTCTTCTTATGGTTACGTTAATGGCTTCTCCCAACACCTCATACGTGTCCTTTTCCAGCTTTCAGCCATGTGCCTTCTTTCATGATCCCTAGGCTTGGAACAGCCTCCTACTTCCTGTATGCCATGTGCCCTCCCTCTCCTGCTTGAAATTCCTCCTTAAACACTTAATTTGGGCTGTCTCACATTGTTGATTTCATACTAAAATGAACTGGCTGATTATTCTGATGTAATAGGTGTAAACCAGAAGTAACCGTTGAAGGTATAAAATCAATGTAAGTCAAAGGAAGATCAGGCCATAGTGTCTCCAGTTTTCTCTTGCTGGTCTGTGTACCCTAGTAATCTTAATTAATTTGTAAGCTCTTCTGAGGCAGGAAGCTGAGCTACTGTCAGTGTTAGTTGTGAAGAGCATGTTGCCGTGCTACATATAAACTATGTACAGCAGTAAGTCATTCTGAACTGTGCCACTCTAAAGTTTTAGCTGTACATCATGGAACAACCATTGGTCAGACCACTCCCTCCACCCTGCTTACTGGATAAGTCAGGATAGGATCTGCTGTGCATCTGTGTCAGATCTATATTTAGAGCTTTCAGTTATACCTATCACATTCTCTCATGTGGCCAAGTGTATCTCTCACTCTTGAGAATAAACCTGCATGTAACCAATCCATTCGATGATGGAGAAGAGGCTCTCAGTCATACATTTAATACTCTTCAAGTAATACGAATGTTCTCCATGCATTGATTCACTCACAGCTGAAACAATAAGTGTTACCAACACAAGGCCCCCAAGGAGAAGCAAATCACCACAGGGCCCAAGTCAGTGAGTGAGGAATTAGGAGGAACTTTTTTTTACATTATTTTTATATCAGAAAAACTCATGTGACTAATATATAAAAGAAAGGAGGGGAAAAAAAACATGTCCTGCTGACAGGGAAGATTTTTTGCACATGCTGACATTTTATTAATAAAATTCTAGTATCAAAAAACATAGGGATTTATTGACCAGTATAAGTGCCTTTTTGGCTAAATTCAGAAAGCAGCAGGGTCAGTAATTGGTGTCTTTTCAGTCACATGGGGATAATTATTCAGGGAAGAGGGATAAGAAACATCAAATTATTCTGAATGTTACAGGATTTGAAGAGGCCCCATATGTCTAGAAAGCAGATTTGGATGCATCCACTTAGAGTGTGTGTGGTGTTCATTTGTTTTTAATAAATGTTTTACATTTTAAAATGGCACTGAATTACACATTAAAAAAAATCTATGAACAAATAGCAACAAAAATAGCACTTATGTTCTTTTATATTTTTTAGATGAGGGAATGAGGCACCACATTCAAAATAATAAAGTCAAATAAAATGATCCACTTTTTCATCTTCAAAATGTTGTACAAACATTAACTAACTAATCCTCACGACTCCTCTGTGAGGTATCTAAGTAATTATTGTTACATTTTAAAGCTGGAGGAGCAGAGGCAGTGAGATTAAAGGACTTGGCCAAGTCCATTAAGGGAAGTTAGTGGGGTCCGATGGGATATGAACGCAAGAGCCCCTGGATCACATGCTTGTGCTCAGAACACCTCATTCCATTTATACTAGTAATACCACCGGGTTAAACCTTTATTGTTACTACGCAAATAAGAATAAATGATTTGTGAGGAACTTTACCGACACAATAGTCTCTGTTCCAAAGAATTTGGTATAGTTAACAGTTACAAAAAGAAAGTTATTTGCAGCTGAATCATATATAGCCTGCAGAGTACTCTGTGGCCTACATTTTTAAGTGATTAGTGATTTTGGATGCCTTGATTCTTATATGCCCCACTTAAGACACCTCAAACTCCTATAAGATGTCTCAAATTGGGTGCCTAAAAACTGAAGCACCCAAAAACCACTGGTCATTTTGGAAAATTTAGATGTTAATATTCCTGAAAAAATTCTGTTAAGGAGGCATCAAGACAGAAAATCATTGGATTTCTTGGATGCTATTACCCTAGATTCTGCCATCAATGGTATGCCTACCTATTGGACAGCAAGTAATAGCCAATCATTGCTGTGAAAGACTCATGAATCCGAGGGTCAGAGAATATGTACGGTTTTCAATTATCCCCACATCTAATCAATTCTGTGGTTCACAAAATGCAACAATATTTGAAAACACAAAGAGCACTAGTATATAAAAAACTCAGTGTACTTGAAAAATAAAGAATTGCCCAAAAAAAGGGTCTGGCACAAAGCCAACTGAAGTCAGTGGAGGTCAAGCCCTAATTACCTATTGGTTGCTGGACACCTTTTGTTTGGTACTGCATGTATTACTTCCAAAGTGGCTATGTAGTGAATCAGATAATGGAAAAGATGTAGATTACAGCCCAAATTCACTGACTTTAATGGAGTTACTCCAATGATGGCCATACCCAATACATTAATTTAGACTGTTTACAGGAGCCAGGCTAATAAAAATGTTTCTCTTTTCCCACTTCAAAGTTTTGATGCCACGTTCTTGTCATTATATTATGCTTAGGGCCCTACCAAATTCATGCTCCATTTTGGTCAATTTCACGGCTATAGGATTTTTGAAATAAAGCAGACCCTCGCTAGAACGCGTGTCTTTATAGCGCGAATTTGGTTATAGCATGGGACCGCACATGGATCCCAAATTTAATTACCTTCATTGGAATCCATGGTAACGCGGTCCCCACTATAACGAGGTCCCCGCATTAATGCGGGACCGCACATGGATCCAAAACCCCACATTCTAGCGGGGGTCTGGTATAGTAAATTTCATGATTTCAGCTATTTAAATCTGAAATTTCATGGTGCTGTAACTGTAGGGGTCCTGGCGCAAAACAGAGTTATGGAGGGGTCACAAGGTTATGGTGGGGGGTGGGAGGGTTGTGGTATTGCTACCTTTACTTCTGCGCTGCTGCTGGCGGGGTGCTGCCTTCAGAGCTGGATGCCCAGCCAACAGTCACCGCTCTCCGGCTGCCAAGCTCTGAAGGCAGTGCAGACGTAAAGGTGGCAATATCGCGACCCCGCCCTAAAATAACCTTGTGACCCCCCTGCAACTCCCTTTTGGGTGGACCCCCAATTTGAGAAACGCTGGTCTCCCCCATGAAATCTACTATACAGATTTCATGGGGGGAGACCAGATTTCACGGTCTGTGACACGTTTTTCACAGCCATGAATTTGGTAGGGCCCTAATTATGCTCTGTCATCTGCAGTTATCCCCTAATACAAACATACTCTATGAAGTGAAAAGCAAGGAAAACAGTGATGTAACTCCAGATGAGAGATAATTGTAACCCAGATGAAAATACAACTACACTACCTCCACTTCAAATCTAAATACAAAAAATTGTAAATTTCTATATTAAAATATAAAACATAAAATATGAAGAGAGATGTGGGCAAGAAAGATACCAAAAAAGATTGAGGACCACTTACTTTAGTCCATGCTGTGGTTTCTAAACCAGCTTTCAAACAAACAGTAACCACAACATACTGTGGAAAGAAAGAAACGGAGGAAATATATTATATTCAGCATGTATATCCCACACCTAACTGTTTAACTTTCCCCCTTCTAAAAATAACAATACTTTTATTTATATGCTGTCCATCCCCAAAGGCCTCTGGGCACCTAACAGAACTAAAACCATAATTTTTACACAATATTGTTCAGTAAATTTCTGAAAGAGGGAATGAAAAAGAAAAGACAAAACATTTATACACACACACACACACACACACACACGGTGTAATTCTAATCTCACTCATACACCTACTGATGTATACCAGTGTCTGATTGGAAGCAACTCTACTATTCAGCAAAATTGCTAAGATATAAATGCTAAGAACTTACGGTATAAACGATGTTTCCAACAAATAAATAGTCTGGTCCTTGGCCATTTGTGAACACTGCATCTGAAAGAGAGATAACAAAGCTTATCATCATATTTGATAATCAGTGTATCAATAGAATGGAATAAAAGGAGAGAATTTCAAAGACAAAGATTTTCAATAACGTGCTTGAAAAAATCTCTCCTGAATTTGTCTTTGTAGAGTGCCTTTCATACTCTATGCTTCTCAAAGCACTTTAAAAAAGCAATATGTTAGAAATTGGTAATGCAGTGTTGTGTTTATATGCTCAGAAATAGCACTTTATAGGCTCAGAAATAGCACAGTAACAACCTTAGTTGTTAAAAACTATTTTAGTGAGAGAATGAATGTTTGCCAGGCACTAACAAACAAATTGTCTAGAAGAGCTAAGGAATTTTCTGTGTCACTCTGTGCTGCATATTGACACCTCTAATATTTTTTTAAATTTGATATTCCTTCAAAGTCAATAGTTTTTAAACATAAAATGATTTGTAGCCAAATGAGGTTGGTAGTGGATACATGTAACACCTAAAACATCTTAATGGGTGTTAATGTATCAACTGACCAGCATTCAGTCTTAGACACCCTTTCTCCTGGCAGAAAGCGTGCAGAAGGGAGTGAGTACAGGTTGATCTATCACCTGAAAGTGCCAAGCTTAGCAATACTTCAAGTGTCCATTTAGTCATTCTTAGCACTTGCCAAGTTAAAATAGAGGTCTATGAAAGAACACATGACAGCCACATGAATGCCAAATGGACTCATAATTATTGGAACCTTCAAGCATTACCCAAGCATGAGCACCATTTATGTTTTCATAGGTTTCAAGATGTCTGCTAGAGAAGTATACAAGACTGGAGTTGGAACAGACCTATGATAAAACCTTGGGCCTGAGCCTATAAACGCTTATAATCTTGGCATAGTGCTTATGACCTTGAGTGGTTTCACTTTTTGAATTTATGTGCAGGACTGGACTTCATATTAGCAAACTGGGATCATTTACTGATATGGCTTGTAGTCTTACATTGAACATGGATCTTCATTCAAGCAGAAGCAGCAGCTTTTTTCAGCTTTCCGACAGAGTTCTGCTGATATAGCTCTGTCCTGCTCGTCAATACCCTCAATTTTCAAACCTTAACCCTCTCCTGAGTAGGAGCTGCCAATCATGCCTACTTTAATTATTCCAAATTGTAGTTAGGCGGAGAACTGTTCATTAAAGGCGAAGGCCTGCTTTCACCTGTGAACTAAACAGCATTTGAACTTAGATTTTTGTAGGTAAAAGTACATTTGCAATCACCTACTGTCCAACCAGTGTAGTTACACTGACCATCCAGTTTGGATTTGCTGCTCAATAATTATATTGAAGTGGTACTGGACATGGCTGCAAAATCCTACCTTAATGCCTCAAAGTGGCGCAGCAGTGACCCTGGCTTGTCTGACAGCGAGGACAGCGGAGTGTATTCTTCAGTAGGTTCAACCATGCTATTAAGGTGTCAGACTACCAACCCAGGGAGAGGACATCTGTCCTCCTTCTTGAGGTTGGGTGCTAGCTAAGTTGAGGAGGTAAACTCGCCACTGACAGCATAGCCAGTGGGTGGATGAAGAAATGGCTAAAACAACATGAATAAATGGGTCCCAGCTCCCCATGCGCGCCTTGATCCGTTCTATGACAGTAGTCAGGAGTTCAGTTGATGAGAGGCTGTTAAGAATCTTAGGAGCCAGAAAAAGGACTGCCCTTTCAGTGTGCACCTATTACTGCAGGACACTGATGAGAGGCAATTTGATCAACCATCTAATGGAGGAGAAGGCAAGGACAGCCTGAGGAAACCTTGGTCTCTGCGAAACACAATGAAGAAAGGAGATGGAAGTGAAGTGGAGAGAAAAAAGTACCATCAAGTTGGGAAAAGGAGAAGGCGCAAGAACCGTTGGAGGAATCGGCTTAATCACCAACAAGGAATGGTCTTCAAAAATCATCTCCAGCAAGTTCAAGTCATCACGCATTGGAGTGCCACACCTCCAACAGAACAAGAACAGCACCCTCAAGATTACTCAGAATTATGCTCCCACAAGCACAAGCGAAGATGCCGATGTGGAAGAATTCTACCAGGAGCTCGAGGAAACCCTCGCTCAAAAATCCACATATACTATTGCGAAGGGAGATTTCAGTGCCAAAGTTGGAAGAGGGAAAGAAGGTGAAAAATTAATTGGAAGGTATGGCACTAGTGAACAGAATCCACGAGGAGAGTGACTGGCAACTCTGGCGGATACTAAAGAAATGTTCATTGATAACACCTAGAAGAAGGCCAAGAAGGTGGACATGAATCGTGCCCAATGCGAAGAACAAGAACAAGATTGATTATATTCTGATCAATAAGCGATGCATTATACAAGACATCTCAGTAGTGCCATCATTTAACACCGGTAGTGACCATCACTTGCTCAGAGCACGGCTCAACTTCAACGAAAAGGTGGAGAAGAAAACACTACAGATGGCAAATCAGAGACAGCGGCCAAAAATATTTGACAAGGCAATCTTGAAAGCGAATATTTCTAAAGAAGACTGGAGTCTTATAGATAATGGTGATGAGGATTATAAAAACTTCACTGATAAGTTGAGGCAATGCATGAAATTAGCCAAGAAAGAAAGACTGAAAAGAGCGAAAGGAAGAATCTCAGAGGAAACACGGAACTTGCTAGAGAAGCAGAGGAATATGAAGCAAAATGATGTTGACAAACTTGATTACTCCCTCCTCTGCAAGTTGATAAGAAGAAGACTAAAGGAGGACTTTGAGAAGTACCAAAATGAAAGGCTCTTAAAGATGGCTGAAGATCACAGAAGCCTCAAAAAATGCAAAAGGGAACTGACACTGTACAGGTCAACAATAATGGCGTTGAAGAACAGGGACAGAAAACCAGTAATTGACAGAACAGGGATGGAAGTGGTCTGCAAAGATTTCTACACCGAACTGTTCACGTCTCAGATAAATGTCCCAGTAACCAACACTTCAACAGACCAATGAGCATGTACTCCCAGTTCTTGTCAGAGAAGTTCAACATGCAGTTCACAAAATGAAGGAAGGAAAAGCCCCAGGTAAAGATGGACTGACAATCGAAATAAGAGCTGGGGGCCAAGACCTCTGGGAAACCCTTGTTCAGAGGTTTAGCTGTTACTTGGAAATGCAGAAGATACCATCTAGCTGGAAGGAGGCCAACACCATTCTGCTGTACAAGAAGGGCGACCACGAAGATCTACACAACTATTGTTCAATATGCCTGCTCTCACATGTCTACAAGCTGTTCACCAAAATAATAACAAACCAACTCTCACAAAGTCTGGCCAAGCAGCAGCCAAGAGAGCAGGCAGGCTTTAGAAGGAATTTCAGCCCAATGGATCATATATCTTCACTATAAACCAGCTATTGGAACTCTCACGGGAATACAAATCCCCTTTATGCATTGTCTTCATCGACAGTATAGAGATCAATGCAATGTTGAAAGCACATTGACACAAACGATATCAAACTATTAAAGGAAGCAAATTCTGACTGCACAACAGATATAACCTTGTTTGATATTCCCCTTCGCATCCCAGTTAAGAAAGGTGTGAAACAAGGAGACAGTTTCACCGAAACTCTTCACAGCCTGCCTCAAAATGGTAATGAGGCAGATAAGGTGGAAGGGTGGAATCAACATCAACGGAGAGCAGTTAAACCATCTCAGATTCACGGATGATATTGTGTTGATCGCCGAAAATACTATCAAACTACAGAAAATGCCGCGAGAACTCAACCCAAAAAGCAGCCAAGTCGGACTGAAAATTAACTGCTCCAAAACGAAATTTATGTGGTCTGACACCTTACCAAAAGCCCAAATAACAAGCAAGGGAGAACAAATAGAAGAAGTTGAGCCATAAATCTATTTAGGCCAAGAAATTAACAAGCGGCATGATCAGGAAGGTGAACTCTCGCAAAGAAAGAAAGCAGGTTGGTGCACATTCAATTCTATCAAGGATGTCCTCCAAGGAAACATCAACAAGGCAACACGTGCCAACCTCTTCAACGCAACAGTACTGCCAGCAATGTTGTATGGCAGCGAAACACGGGTACTGACGAAGACAGAGGAGCAGCAACTATCTGTCATGGAGACGGTGATGGAAAGAAGAATTCTGGGAATTTCAATCTGTGACCGAGTTCCCAATGAAGTGATCAGACAGCAATGTGGAGTGTAGGACATTGTTGTTGAGAGCAGGCATCGTAAAATGCGATGGGCCGGGCATATAGCGAAGCTCACTGACAATCGATGGACTGCAGCTGTTCCCGTGGGTACCACTTGGCAACTAAAACGACCACTTGACTGACCTCCAAAGAGATAGGAAGATTTTATTGTGAAAAGACATGGCTGCACATGGAAAAGGAAGGCCAGGATACGAGAAGAATGGAAGACGTGTTGTGATCAGCACAATCTATACGAGGGCTGAAGGACCAATTGATTAAGGTGATCAAGGTGAAGGTACTGGACAAATGATGGGGGTCAGAACTGTAACTTACTTTTCCCCCTCGGAATCCTTTAGCCTAGGCCTTGCCGTTTGGCATCCCTGGCTGCTGAGAGAGATAAAAGGTATTTACTGAAAGTGTGGTGTGATTTAAAACTGCTTCCTAGCCAGTATGGATGGGAGCTTGTTTGGTTTCTTGTCATAGAAATCTGTAATCACCTTATCTCTTCTATTATCTCCAGTGCAACTTAACAATGCCAATAGAGGCTTACTTTAGTGTCTGCTGCTTAGGTTTGTGGTGAAATTTGTCTATGTTTGGCCATATTGGTTGTCATGGATCTAATGTAATCTGGCCTAGTTACTCTGTACTTATAGTACAGTGTCATGGGAAACACTTAAGTTCAGATATCTAAGTACTTTCTAGATTTTTTTAAATATTCTAACATTATACTGCATTCCATGACCTCATTCTTTGGGAAGTCAGTGGCCCTGCAAAGAAAGTCCTTTCTGTTAATAAGAAAGAATCTGAAGATCTGCAGGAAACAACTATCTTTAGGGATATGCATTCACTGTCTATATGCAGCCTTTAACCTAAGGAACTCAAGTGGGTAAAGAACATCCCAATGTGAATGAAACATTTTTGTCTGAAGCTTTAAAAACACTTTTTACTCCAACATAAAGAAAGTTGAAAACTTTATATTCGCCCCTCTTTGGAGAATAAAAGGAACTGTCTATACTCACATTTAGCATAATTTTTCAGAAATTAAATTATTAATATTGGAGAAGAATGAGCATCATAATCTATTTCATTTGTTGACACCTAAAAGGGCACTTTAAGAGAATATTTGTATTTAAGATAATAGTTAGGGACAGATCAAGAAGTTAAGGAAAAAAATATAAACAAACAAAAGTTTCTTAATTGTAATGTCTGGACAGATCAATCTAAAACAGAATTTAGAGAGGAGCTGTTTATTTTAACCCAATAATAGTACTGGTTGTTACGCATGATAAGATATGAGTAATCCTATTTCTTGAGTCAGGTAATAAGTAGACTGTAAGAGTTTGTCTTGTGCATGTATACTCCTGAGGGCATTCTGTGCCAAAAAATTAAAAATTCTGTGCACAATATTGCAAAATTCTGCAAAATGTACTTGTCAAATAAATGTGGAGGCTCCAGCATGGCATTGGGGAGCTTAGATCACTGGCTGCATAGAGGTGGGAGATCACTCTGCAGCTCCCCTCCCACCCCCCAGGACACGGACTCAGCGGTGAGGCTGCATCCAACCCTGACCCAGCGCAAAGACTGGGCCTGCCCCAGAAACACCCCAGGGCCCTGCCCCTCCGTGCCTGGTGCACCAGGTGTGGGCAGGCAGGCTCAGCAATGCATGATCCAAGTGTGGAGGGGCTTAGTGTGGGGGGATCCAGGTGTGAGTTGAGAGGGCTCTGTGTGGGGCAATCTGGATGCAATCTCAGTAGGGGATCTGAGTGCAGGTGGGATTTGGATGCACAGGGGCTTGTTGTGGGGTTCTGGGTGCCATGGTAATGAGACTCTGCAGGAGGGTCCAGATGAAGGTGGAGGCTCAGCGGGGAGGGGCAGTCTGGATGTGGGGAGGATAGAGCTCAGCAGGGGGATCTGGGGTGCTCAGTGGGGGGTTCCAGTTGCTGGTGAAGTGGAGCTCAGTGGAGTGGGGATCCATGTGAAGCTGGTTGGGGCTCGGTAGGGTGGCAATCTGGGTGCGGGTGGCTTGTCGGGGTGGTCCAGGTGCAGGGGGAGTGGGGCTCATCGGGGGGGTTCTGGGTGGGGGGGGGATGAGGCTCGGTGGGAGGGTCTGGGTATGAGGGGGTCTGGATGCATAGGGGTTGGGCAGATGGGGTATCAATTCACTGTACAGTGATCCCTCCCCCTGCAGCTGAGGAGCAATGGGTGCAGGAAGCGGGGGAGGAGTTTGCAGAGCTTCCTACAGCCGGGGGAGAAATCTGGGGGTGGGTCTGACATGGCCCCGGATGCTGTGCAGGGGGAGAGGAAGTCCTGTCCTCACCAGCCCAGCTGGGACTAGCTGCTGAACCCAGCACAGGGTAGGAGCCACCAGCCAGGTCTTCTCCAGTCCCGTCCCCTGCCCCACAGTGACCTACCTCTCTGCCGGCTGCCCTGAGCACCGGAAACATACTGCAGCGGAGGGTCATCTGACCACTCTTGTGGCTTCCTTTTGCTTCCCTGTCAGAAAGTCATTTTTCTGCGGGGAAGAAAAGAAATCTATGGGGGACATAAATTCTGTGCATGCGCAGTGGCACAGAATTCCCCCAGGAGTAATGTTTCTAACTCTGAACCTGACCCAGCTTCCACTTAAGTGAACAGAAGCCCTTCCATTGACTTCAGTGGGAGTTGGTTGGGTCACTCTTGGAATTACTCTGCATTTTGTAGGCAATTTGGGAAGAGTCTATTGTAGAATTTAAAAGGCCCAACAAATATAAAGCAAAAGGCTTCCCTATTGTAAAGATATAAAACTCACTATATGAACACTGTACAAGTATGTGACATGAGGAATGAAAATATTTGAAAAGGAAAGAAAACTGAAGATTTTGTGTGTGTGCCTGAACCCATGTTTTATTTCAGAACCTTCAGAAGACATAAGTGTGTGACTGAAAGAGGCTTACTAAAAATTACGTATGGAAGTCACTATATGGAAGATATCCATGTCAAATGCAAGAAGAGTGGCTTCCAAAGGTCAGCGTTGATAAATGGTCAAGGCTAGAAGCTATAACCGGTCCGACTGTCTATCATCATTAGTTTTCTTAGAACCAGTTGTGACCTCCAGCTCTGCAAACACATTGGCACTGGGAAGACTGAATGCTACTTGCTGACATTTGAAATAAAGAAGCAGTTACCATGTTCCAGCACTTTCAGTGGAAACCAGAAAAGAATGATGGAGTGGATCAAGGCGTTGATGCAGTGACCCCAGAAAACCTGAGGGAAAACAAACCAAGCAAGTCAGGAGTCCGCCAAAAATCTTGATCTCTCTCTAACTCCCAACAAATGCTTCATTGTGAAATTTACTGGCAGAGTGTAATGTTTCTCCTAAACTGCAATACTTGAACTTTTCTGAAATATATTTCCTCATCCACTTTTTACGTAATTTCTGTGCTATCACCAGACAACTCTGCTTCAATTGAAGGATTTTTTAAATACAGTATGTCAGATTATACTAGGGCAAAGATACTACCCCCAAAAATCTTCATCAGAATATGAGCAGGTGGATTCACCTTTGCTTAATCGCTCAAATTATCATGATGATAGACAGGACTATTAATGCAATGAAACAGTTACTTTATTTTCTTTTAATGGAGAAAAGTACTTTTTGTACCCCACAATGTTCCATTTAAAAGTCTTATGTTTCTCATATGTCAGAGGTTTGCATATTCTGCAATTTTGTTCTTTGAAATCTTAGAATCCCTCTGACAAAACAAACCTAGGACCTTGCTTTGTTTCAAGAGTATATTTAATTACTCATTAAAAAAACCCAGAACATCAAATGGTGAAATTTCTTAGCACAAAGAGGTCAGTAAATCAACGAAACAGAAAGTGTAGGATATTCTCCAAAATATTAAAAGAAAATACAAGAGTGTAACTTTATCTGCAAAATTCGTAACCCTCTGCAATGACAGGAAGAATAAAATCATCCTAACTTAAGAAAAACTTTAAAAAGAGATTTAGCAAGGCTGGCAGGTAGGATTATGGCAGCATTTCAATATGAAACTCAAAAACCAGGCACAGCTCATCCAGCTTCTCTGAAAGATGCAGACAGGCCATATACTGCTAGGTAGAGTCAGCTATGAGTTGCAAAATTCATATTCAGTTATGGGCCCGAATCTGAACATCCCCAAAATTTGGATGGACTTCAGGACTATCATTCTAGTTCAGGCCTCTCTTCTAGTCAGTACTCTTCTAGTCAGAAACAGCAAATTATTTTCAAAAGAACACAACATTTTAGGAAGCAAGGACAACCCTGATTTCAAGGGAGTTATGCTGGCATAAAACTGAATGAGGCCTTTAACACTGAAAAAAACAAGACTTAAAAATATAATGCTAATATTTTTCTTTTAATTTTTTTAAAAAATAAAACATTTCCTGTTACCCTCGTGTTGAACCCATCTGCATTTTGAGTAATTTTGTAGAGCTGGGGAAATCTAAGCATGCTGTCTTGAGTACATGATCGTTCAAAGATTCCCAGAGTGAAGGGTGGCAATGCTGTGAAAATCTACAAAGAAAACAAACAGTAATTAAAAAACACCTATTAACTTTATAAGTAGGTCCAAGATAATATTTGAGATCTAGGGTGAAATTCTGGTGCCACTGAAGTCAATGGCAAAACTCCCATTGAGTTCAGTTGGGACAGAACCTCATCCCTAGAGTGTAATTTGACATAATTTTCAATCAAACCAAAACCTGAAATGCAGTGATTCATAATTCTTATTATTGATTGTACTTAACCTAAGCACAAAAAGAAGCCAGAAAAGGTAGTTCTTACTCTTGCTGTTAACTAATAACCTGAGCATCAGTATTTCATGTCATATTATTAGACAACTAGCCTAGTTACATTAAAATGTATCTAAAGCCTGAAAAAGAAAGGCTGGCATGTACATTATGGAAAAGATTTGAGGTAAGTTGGTTCAAACATAGCTGCAACTGGAGCTGTGAAAGTATTTCATTTGTTTTACTAAAGCAAAGATTATAAAGACATTAGTGCAAGTAAATGTGGAAATCAGACAAAAACTTCTAAAAAATAAAGAACATTCTAGATTCTGTTATTTCTGGCCTTCTGTGGTGTCTAAGCGAGGCATGAACCTTGATAGGAGTATGCCAACTCAGACTGAATCCAGACAAAAAAGAAGTGATATTGCTAGGTCAGAGGAACATCTAGAGAAAGAAACAGAGACCAGCATTTTGTTTCTATTTTGTTTCTGCTTTTTCACATGAGTTTTTGGAGGAAAGATCTGTTTATGAGATATTTGGAGTTCAGAACTTTGTCTAGTAATTACTGTTCTGCACCTATATACTTTTTGATAGCAGCTACAGACAATGTTTACACTGAATGAAATAAATATGGACGTATTATTATTTGTATTGCATTAAAACCCAAGGGCCCCAGTCAGGATCAGGATCCTGTTTGTGCTACGAAGGGCACAGACTCATAGGATTCTCATCCACCACAGACATTTCTGTGTGATCTGGGGAAAGTCACTGAGGGTATGTCTACAGTGCATCTGTGGCTGGCCCAGGCCAGCTGACTTGGGCTAACGGGGATCAGGCTAAGGGGCTGTTTAATTGCAGTGCAGACATTTTGGCTTGGGGTGGAGCCTGGGTTCTGAGACCCCACGAGGTGGGAGGGTATCAGAACCCAGCCTCCAGCCCAAACCAGAACATCTACACCACAATTAAACAGTCCCATAGCCCGAGCTCAAGTCAGTCATGAGTGTTGAACTGCAGTGTAGACATAGGATCAGATTTAAAGGTATTTAGGCCAGGGAGGTCAGACTAGATGATCTGGTGGTCCTTCTGGTCTTAAACTCTATGAGTCTATGACCTAAAAATGTGGATAGGACTCAGTGGGGCTGTCAAAAATGCCTAGGGACTTGACTCCTACTGGGAGTTAGGCACCTAGTGGGATTTTTAAAAATGCTAAATTCCCGATAACGGGAGTTAGGTACCTAGGAGATTTTGAAAATCCACCACGGCATCTATCTGCACCTTTAGGCTCCTAAATACCTTTCCAAATCTCACCCTTCAGATTTCTGCACCTCAGTTCTCCAACTCTAAAACGGGACATGGTATGAGATGATGAGTCATCCCTGAACAAAAGCCTGATTAAGCCACATTAGAATGGCCACACTGGGACAGACCAATGATCCATCTAGCCCAGGATCCTGTCTTCCAACAGTGGCCGGTGCCAAGTGCTTCAGAGGATGTGAGCAGAACAAGGTAATTTATCACGTGATCCACCCCTTGTTGTCCAGTCCCAGCTTCTGGCAGTCAGAGGTTTGAGTCCCTGACCACCTTGACTAATGGAGACTAATGAACCCATCTTCCATTAACTTATCTAATTCTTTTCTGAACCCAGTTATACTCTCCTGCTTTACAACATCCCCTGGCAACAAGTTCCACCAGCTGACTGTGCGTTGTGTGAAGAAGTACTTCCTTATGTTTGTTTTAAACCTGCTGCCTACTAATTTCATTGGGTGACCCCTGGTTCTTGTGTTATGTGAAGGGATAAATAATTCCTTATTCACTTTCTCCATACCGTTCATGATTTTATAGGCCTCCATTATCTCCCCTGAGTCATTCCTGTGCTAGGCTTCAGCCACTCCACAAGCCAGGAGCTAGTCTGGTGATTCTCAGGGCAGATATATAAGCCTCATGGGAGAAACAGCAGCTCAGTCTGTCCAACATCAGTTCATGGCTTGGAACTCTCCCCTGCCTGAAAGTGGTGACTGACTGCACATGCCTTAGCCTGCTCTAGCCCTGCCCTTGCTCCGGCCTTGCTCCTAGCGCTACTTTTGCTTTGTTCTTAATCCACTCTTGACTCCTGAGTCTGGCTCTGACCTATGGTTCCGGTTCCTGGCCTGGCTGACACTGCACCAACCACTAGACCAGACTGCCTCTGCTCCAACCACTAGGCCTGACCCTCCACATCTCAGTTTCTGAGTTTGGGCAGACTGTGCTATCAGGCCCAGTGGCCAAAATGGTTTTTCTATGCCTATAAGTGCCCCCTTACAGTCAAAATGAAATCTGCAGGCACTTCTGCCATTGAGATGGCAGAGCTAGTTCAAACCACCAGAACCAGTGGCCCAGCTATAATGGGAAAATACCTTCCTGCACTCATGTCCCAGCAGTCCTGGGCCCCTCTCACCATTAGCCACGATAGCCCAGGACCTAGGCCTGAAGATCCACTAGCAGAGAGATCTGAATTCTGCTGGGACTTTCAGGAGTTTCTCAATCAATGTCACCTATTGTTCCTGTTTCGTCCAGTGATGTACCTGAATGACCAAACCGAATGACCAACTATATTGTTGAGGAGGATGAAAGTCTCGGGGAAGGAGAACATCAAGCGGGAGCAGAGGAAAGTAATTCCATAGTTGGGACCCTCCTTCCAGATGATGTCACGGTATCCTCTCACACTGAGGATACCTCTCTGGGGGAGTGGACCCCTGTTATTAGTAAGAGACAGGTAATAGTAATGGGGGATTCGATTATTAGACATGTAGATAGTTGGTTTGTGATGACTGGAAGATCTGCATGGTGAATTGTCTGCCAGGTGTGAAGGTTGCAGACCTCTCAAGACACCAAGATAGACTTATATGCTGTGCTGGGGAGGAGCCAATGATCATGGTACATGTAGGTTCCAGTAACATAGGGAAAAGTAGGAGAGAAGTCCTGGAGGTCGTATGTAGGCTGATAGGTAAGAAACTCAAGTCCAGGATGGGCTCCACCTAAACCAAAATGGAACCAGATTGCTGAAATGTTAAATTAAAAAGATCATAGAGGAGTTTTTCAACTAAGGGCTGGGAGAAAGCTGACAGGTGCAGAGGAGCACACAGTTCGGACAGCTACATCCCTTAGGGGAGGATTTATTAAAGGGGATATTCTATATCCTGGTAAAGAGGAGACGACAGAGGTTGATAAATTACAGGTAGGAACTGAAGAGAAACAGACAAACAAAAAAGAGTCCTGTTCAATTACATCATACAAAGGCAGACAACTAAATACTGACAAATTTTATAAGTGCTTGTCTACAAACACAAGAAGTCTAAATAGTAAGATGGGTAAACTTGAGTGCCTGGTATTAAGAGGATACCACCATTTTGGACGCTTAAACTATGCACACACACAAATTTGGCCAAAAAAAGTAAGAGGACTAAAAAAATGCCACCTTGACTAAGCAGAGTAAAAGAGGTGGTTAGAAACAAAAAGACATCCTTTGAAGTTAAACCCTAGTGAGGAAAATAGAAAGGAACAAACTCTGGCGAGTCAAGTGTAAAAGTATAATTAGGCAGGCCAAAAAAGAATTTGAAGAACAACTGGCAAAAGACACTAAAACTAATAGTAACATTTTTACAAGTACATCAGAAGCAGGAAGCCTGCCAAACATTCAGTGGGGGCACTCAAGGAATACAAGGCTGTTACAGAGAGGCTAAATTCATTCTTGGAACTCTCCCCTGTCTGATAGTGATGACAAACTCCATCCACAAGCCTTACCTTGCTCCAACCCTGTTCTTGCTCCAGCCTAGCTTCCAACCCTATTCTTGCCTTGTTCCAAACCCGCTCTTGAGTCCAGGTCCAACCTCAGACTTCGGATCCTGGCTCAGATGCCACCACGCCAAGCACTACACCAGACTGCCACTACTTCCACCATTAGGTCCCACCCTCCACATTTCGTTTTTGACAAATAGTACCTCACCAAGGTGTTGTGAGGAAAAATACATTAAAGATTGTGAAGTGCTCATACACTATGGTGATAGGGAGCATATAAATAGAAAGATTAGATATGGTCTCTTATGCACCAAAGGGTTTACAATCTAATTAAAGGCAAGGCTTAGGTGAGTGGAGGTAGGAATCAGGGAGGGAGAATGAATATAACAATAACATGGTCACATAATTCCCTAGGTTAACAATGTGCATCGCCTGATTCTTCTGAGGCATTTCAAGTATTGAGGTTTTTAAATGATCACATCTAAAAATTCCCTATTAAGCCACAGCCCCTTGTGCAGCTCCCTTAATATTTGCTTCTACCACCACTCTGGATGAAAAAGGTGACCCAGATTTTGCCTACTGTTTGATTTATTTATTTTGAAGGGCTTTATACAGTCTAACCAACTACTCCTCTATCTAGCATTATTAGTGCCTTTTAAAAACTACAAACTCTCCCCATTCTCCTTAGGACAACAGACCCCCTCTTTTTACATTTTCATTTTTTTATTTCAATTTCTAGAAATCATTAAAAAAACCTCCTATATAATTAATTTTTTTTTAATTAATGGAGATATCCTATCTCCTAGAACTGGAAGAGACCTTGAAAGGTCATTGAGTCCAGCCCCCTGCCTTCACTAGCAGGACCAAGTACTGATTTTGCCCCAGATCCCCAAGTGGCCCCCTCAAAGATTGAACTCACAACCCTAGGTTCAGCAGGCCAATGCTCAAACCACTGAGCTATCCCTCCCCCCAGCTGTAGGCACCTTTAACATACCAAAAAAATATCAAATAAATTTGACAACATGTGGGGCTCAGAGACCACTAAGCCCTCAAGGGTTATCCAACTCTCCCTGCTGCATCCAGGGGCAGGGATGGGTCCATGCAGCAGTAAACTACAAGAAGTGCGAAAATCCTGTTCCCCTGCTCAGTTAATTACCTACCCGCTTACCCACCCCTCTTGCACCCAACAGTCAATCTCCCAATGTCATGAAACAGCTCATAGTCCAGAATTGCTGACATTATGGGGTTCCTGATGCTGCTGGGAGGAGGGGTTTCTGGGGGGCATGTGCCCCCAAAGTTTTGGCTCTATGGGGCTGGGAGTAAAATGGGCTCAGCTAGCACCCACCCCCAACACCTTGTGCTACTGACAGCTGTGGCTGTGGGCACTGTTGCTAGGCCTCTCCTTTTTGAAGGATGCTCGGTCTTCTCAAAGGAACACTCAGCTCCAGAACTACTGTGGATGGCTCAACCCCACATTGTGGTCCTGAGAAGGGAGAGGGATTGCTAGGGCCATGTACCTTCAGATCCTGGCCTGTGTCAGAGGGAGACTCTGAAGCACCTTGGGCAGGTCAATTGGGCTTAATTCGGGCAAACCTTACTCACAATGAAAAGCACTCAGGCATGTGAATAGTTTTGTTGAAGTCAAAAGGATTACTCCCATGAGTAACGGCTATTCAATGTGGGTAAGTGTTGCAGAATTGGGCCCTTAATTTCTCTGTGCCTAAACCTCCTCCTCTGTACCATCGTGACAATCATACCTACTTTACACAGGTCCTCGGAGACTTAATTCATTTGCTGAGTGTGTTGAGAGCCTTGGATGGAAGATACTATAAATTCAAAGTTTTATTATAATATAGCCTAAAATTATACTCTCTCTCCTTCATCTTCACCCATTTTCTAAACTGTCAGTTTCATGCTAGGAAATTAATTTCTAATCCAATTTTCTACAGTTCAGCTAACAATCTCTGATTAGATGTAGTTTTATTTATTATCTTTACAAAATCTCTTGCTTGTATGCTGGATTGTGATTCCTGCCAGCAATGCATACTATGTCTGGAGAGTTTAGGTGAAGATTCAGTTCCACACAGGGCTGGATATTAGCGGGGATCAGTAATTGCAAGCACATTTTCTACATGAATGATGTAATCTTTTAAATTAGTCATAAAGCAACAGGCCAGATGGCTGCAATGGCAGCACTCTCATATGGGATATGAGAGCCAAAACTAAGGCCACTAGTCTAATGCGCTCCATGAAGATTCCACGCTATAGGATGGATTTAGGGTGTCTTCAGGGATTTTTGGTATTTCCCAAGTTTTCTGCAGTGTTTACGTTTTCACTTTAAAAAAAGATCTTTTAGCCCATCTGGTTATGGCTATGCAAGGCCTGAATTCTGGTTCTACCAACCTTTCCCACACTAAGTAACACTGTAATGGGACTACTTACATAGGGGCTGGAACTAGAGGGGGTGGGGGGTGCTGCCGCACCCCTGGCTTGAAGTGGTTTCCATTGTATACAGGGTTTACTGTTTGGTTCCATGGCTCTCAGCACCCCCACTATACAAATTGTTCCAGCAGCACCCCTGACTACTTATGAAGAAGTAAAGGATTATTCAGCATTGGTGAGAGTAGCAGAATAGTGCCCCACAGTGATATCCTAAAGCCTAATCCCTTTGAGTTATTGAGTGCCTCCAGCACTCTGCAGGATTCGGTCTTTAGTGACCCTGGAATATATAGACATAATGAAACAATAGCTTTAGGATTAGACTGAACTGCCATTCATCTGAAGAGAACTAACCAAAATGTTAATTCTGAGACCTAATAACAGTAATCAAAGGCAATATGGTTCACTACTTCTTCATTGCTTTCAGCAGCAGTAGCCAGTTAAAGTGCTTTAATTCAGGGTAGTTGGATTAATCTGAAAAGAGATCATGTTAAAAGATTTATAGATGCAAATATGTGAATTGAAGAGATGGAGTGGGGTGCTTTAGGAAAACTTCAAGATCTCTGAGTGAGGGTGATGCAAAGAACTGAGAGAATGTAAAATCTCTGGCCTAAAATCTCCTCTTATTTGACATTGGGTTGTGTGGGATTATAATTTTTAAATTTTGAAACAAGTCCTGGTCAAATAAAAAGTAAACTTTACGTAAAACTATTCATTAATGATATAAACCGTTTATTTGATGACTTTTGGTGTTTTCACATATTTGGAGTAAATTTGTTTTTAAAAATCCCAAAGATTTCCAAAAAAACTCAACACACAATGGGGAAATTTCACACGTGTTGGCAAAAGTTCCTGCAGTTTCCCAGTTGCCTTAGTCTAGCTTTGTGGATCCAGGCACCAGACTAGATGTAACTAATAATGTCACTAGTAGATGTCAGTGAATTGATAGACCAAGTTTCTATAAAACCAGGGAACAGAATAAATCTTTAATATTAATTGTGGAAGATAAATGCCTAAAAATGGCCTCCCATGGATGAAAACGATAAGGGGCTTTAGAAGCTACCATAATACAATAATGAATAAAGGACAAAATGTCCAAAAACATGATACAAGACAAATACATATTTATGTTGACTAAGAAAAAAGAAGAAAAATAAAAATGTTTAAATATAAAAAATAGTCTGAAATACTTTGAACAATTTGAATTGCATAAACATACAGAGATCTAATGAAAGCATATTATTAAGATAAAAGTGCTAATATTTTCAAGGCACTATTCCAAATACATTTGCTGTGATTAAAAATAAACATCCAGGATCTTTTGCATCTACAGTCTAGGGCAGATCAACAAAGGCCCTAAAAATGTGTTTGTACTTCATAATATGTATGCAGATGGATGGCTGAGATAAACTGCACAGACATAAACAACAATGGAATGTCACTGAGGTTCTGCATACCATCAAGCCGAGACATGGAATACTTACCACATTGTATAGGCCGATGCACCATCGCTCAAATAAAATCTGCCCAGAAAATCCATTAACAAATGCAAACCAAAGCTGAAACAGAAGAAAGTTACACAAAACTTTAGATCAATATTGCGCTGAATGAATATATTGAACAGGAGAGAAGGGTGTGGAATGTGGACCACCATCTGAAGACAGCTGCTTACTGTGCTCTAAAAATAATTATCAGCAGTGTCCCACAGTTGTTTCTTTTAAAGTCCTGCATTTTAAATAGTGCTACAGAACTGCTTATTTAAGTTAGGTCACTAAGTTGATGGAGCAATTTGTAGTATTTGCATCATTGCACTAAAAAAAAAGATCCCTAAAACTATTTATAGACTACCGACAAATTGTTAATGTGTGCAAAGTTAACAGCTATCCTGGTTTCCATGACAGCTTGGTAAACATGTTCTGAAGTCTGTAATGTCCCATTTGACACTATCTGGATAAAAACAGCACCACTGAAATTCTAGGAAAGTCTTAGAAACTACTGCAACCAGAATGCTATGTTGCCTTGCAAGTTCTGCTTAAAAATGGTGAGAAGCCAGCTTCCTTGACCTTACTTCTCACATTGCTCAACCAGCTTGTTGACATGTTTAAGTACATATCCCAGGTGCAATGCACAGAGCAGGTGAGGGGGGAAAAAAACATGAGAGATGAAGAAGCATTCAAATTCTCTAATTTCCATAAGCAACACCTCCATTCCATCAGGGCTTCCACTAGCCAATACTCTCCTGGCCTCACATTGAGAACCCACCATACACAAAACCAGCAGAAACCTGCCTCTCCAAGAGCATCCCAGCATCAGAACCCACCCACTGCTTTCATGACTAAAGGACTGTGGGTAGAATTGCAAAAAGATTGAGACTGTATTTCCAACAAGATATCATAGCTGATTCGGGCGACTCAGGTGGAGAAAGTCTGAGAACCTCTTCTCTTGAGATGAAACAAATACAGCTAATTTTCTGAAACATATTCCCAGATCTTTGGCAGTGGGGATCCAGGTTCCTTTTCTACAGTTCAAAGTTCAGAATACAGCAGTTCATCTGCCTCCTCAGCAACACAAGCATCCCAGTGCTCTGCTCAGTTCTCTGGAACCCCAATTAACAGAGTCAACTTCAAGGCTTTGGTAACAAGACTGGAAGCTCTCCATGACATTAGCCCAGGCTACTTAAGGAATCATCATGGTCTCTGAGACCATAACCTCCCATGACAACTACAGTCCTTTGGAAAAAATGGAAATGTCAGCCTCCTGTGCAAATGAGAGACAGGGCTTTCTCTGCAGCTGGCCCATGACTAAGGCACTCACTTCTTGCGGGGAAAAAATACATAGCTCATTTGTTTGATTTAGATTTCCCACAATAAAAAAATTCTTGCCAACAAGGGGAGGAAGGAAAACATAAAATCCTGTGAAATATTTAACTTACAAGATGCTACAATGCCATGAGGACCAATATAGGATAGATAGACAGACAGACAAACAAAAAGTAACAGATTTTCCATTTAGAAGACAAGCACCTGACCACTATTACTAACTGCTTCTTACCTAACAATACTGGTCCCTGCAAGATTTTTTAAATCCTCACTAGAAAGATTACGTAGTATCACTGATTAGTTAGACAACTTAGTAGAAAATTGATGTGACTCTTTCAAACCTCTTCCCCTTGAAAAGTTTGTCTCTGACTTTGCTATACAAATAACATTTGTAGCATTTTATTAAGTTTCTCGGACTAAATGTTATAAGTTACAGGCGCTAGACATTTTAGAGGAAAAATCAAAATCTTCTGAAACCTCAAGTATCTTTTATTGAAATAATCATATGTTGGATAATCAAATGCACTTGTTTCAAAGGAAATACTATTTAGATGGGCAAGAATGAACAAAAACACAGATTTAAAAAAAATATTTTGGTACTTTAAAATCCAAACTTGACAGTTTTCCTTTTAGCAGGATCCATACAGTAAAACTGAAGCAAAATGAGAACATGCTGTATTTTCAATGCTTACACAAGCTTACTTGCATTACACTCTTTCTACACATGAGATGGAGTTGTATGGCTATGACATACTATAAAATAATGGTTATGCTTGTCTTTTGCAGGGTTTCACACTAGCAAATGCCAATCAACACAACAAGAATCCACGGTCTATTTCCTTAATATCTTAATGTCAAGGAACACAAATCATGGAGTCTCAGTGTAAAATAATATACAAATATATTTATTATGAAGCTGACATAAGCCATAAATTGTCATGTGTAGTTTGTTAAATACTATTTGTTTTTACAGACTATGTATTACTTTTTGAGGTTATGGAAAAAAATCCTCTGTCTTAATGTTCTTATTAACAAGAAATACTAAATACAATTGAAGCTGTGCAAGCCACAAGTACCCATGCTTGACTCAGACTTGGTGAGTCGCTAGGAAAACTTGCCAAGTCTGCCTGGCTTGCCAAGCTCCTGGGGTTTGCACTGCTTGAGTATAGTCTTGCTAGGAGCAAATGGACCAAATGTTATTAAATGGCTTTTCTGGAAAAGAAACATTCTTTTCAATTTAACTATTGCCTGACTGCCAAAACGGTTGGAACACCTTATTTATAATTCAGCTATAAAAAAAAATATGTCCATGGAACATATGAAGTCTGACTTCAATGCAAGGAAATTCATGACTGAAAACTAAGACTGAAAATCCAGGCTGACACACTATTATTACCTTACTTTATTATGGTTAATACTGCAGAGATCTGAGATCTCTAGGTAATATTATGTACTATCTTTCGCAGTATCCAAAAATGGAGCACGTTTGGAAAAATGGAGCATGTTAAAGACAGAGACACAGTCCATAGTTTCGGCCTTTAAGCGTGGTTGCATTCTTTATATGTAATGACCCTCATTTTTGAAAAACTCAGTGCTAACTGTACGTGGGCACTTGCACACTACGAAGTCAGACAACCACCTCATTGTAGAGGTCACTGAATAGCTGACAGATGTAACAACTTTGCCGATACTGATTTGAGCTTGATGCAAGCTGGTAATCTAAAGGGGAAAAGCTCAATATTCCATTACCAATATCCTGAGCCACACAGTCTATCCACCTGGCTTTAGAATGTATTTTAAGAAAAGAGCAAGTGACATTTTCAGAAAATGTTCCCACTCCAGTAAGTTTGAAGGCAATTTTAATTGCATTTTATTGCTTTATGCATAATTATTACTTCAACATTAATGCTTGCAACAGTAGGAACTAATTTATTTAAGTGCTCTAAGGCAATGGGATAGCAAATCATCTATTCTAAATGTGTATATTTATGATGTCTTGATAATAGACAACTTAACGAGTACTAGAAATGTTTTCCCAATCCTGCTAAGGGGCATGGAAAGCTAATATAATCAGGGTATCAACAATTGCCACAGGCACCAATTACAGCCAGATGCCTTTACTAAATAGAGATGAGTTAAATTCTCAAAATATCCTCTCTTAACACACACATTTTGCATGCTCTTACCAAATAAGCTCATTTACAGTTTGCCTAATAAAGCAGGTTTATGTATCTCATATGCAATTCATTAATAATGTATCCTGATTAAAATCCTCTTTGTTCCAGATGTATCTCTCAATGCAAGGCTCTAATTCCTGCTCAAGCGCACATAGCCCTAATATAATCCCTTCATTAGAGTATATATGGCACCAATTTATAATATAGCTAGAGAAACTCTTTAATAAGATTTGACAGAGTAGGCCTGGCTTCCTGAAATTCACTTGACTTACCAAGGAATGTTTTTTTGCTATTTTTCTTTGCTTATTAACTGTTAAAAAGAGAAAGAAAATTGTTTTTCTTTCAGTAGTAGAAAAACAATTTTTTTCTAACCCAACCCACCCTAAGCAGATATCATTTAAAATTAAAGGCCTCTATAACCTTTTCTGCCAATTTCCCAATTATTCCAAGTTTTAATCTGATTTTTTCTTTTAAATTATTAAGAATTATACAGCAAGAGTTGGTCAGATAAATAGCTTATAAGGATATAGAAGCAATCTCAATAGTAGATGTTTCCTAAATTTTAACGCTAATATATTTAAAAAATCCTGAACAGATGTTATTCCTTCTATTGTTGTCTTAATTTGAAGGCTACAACAGTTGATATTTTAGTATACTGGAATTACAAAAATGTACCATTTTGGTCTTTCATTCCTCTCTAATTATACAGAAAGAGACACCCTGAAATTTATTTTTTCCCCTCGAACATATTGCTTCTATGCCTTCTCTTCAAAACATGAGCATTGAACAGTGTAAAGATCTGGGGCCTATCATCATGGAAGACGTGCACTCACCCCCAAAACCTCATAGAAGTCAATGGGAGTTATATGCCCACATGCAAGGAGATGATCAAGCCTCTGAAGACTCTGCTACTCACCTATGCTATTACGTCTCATTATTATCAAATTGTGATGGTGCCCAACAGCACAGTCAGGATCAGGGCCCCACTGTATGAGACATGACCCCTGCCCAAAAGAGTTCACAATGTAATTCAAGATGAGGTGCAAAAAGTCAGTGTAATAGCAGAAGGGAAGGAGGGAAGATGGACAAGGATAACAGAAATGAGATACCAGTTACATAAATTAGCTATTAGCACAGTCCCCACTGGTTTTCTACCCAGATGTTATCACTAGGTAGCACTCTGGCCTCTTGGTTAAAAGGCATCATGCCAGGGTACTGTACCCACTGTTGACAATAGAGTACTCAGGGATGTTATCTTGTTAGAGAGGCTAGCTAAGAGGAAGTATTAAACTAAAGTCCCTTCTGGTCATCTCTGGTAGCACTTTTTCAAAAACTGGATAACCCTCCAAGATCCTAATCAACATTCCTTCTCTTAATAAAAGCAGGTTATAACAAACAAAGGGGTGTTTGAGCTATGCAACTGAGTGCCCAATGACTCCATTTGCCTAAACTGAGCCAAATTTTCTAACTCGGGCATGTAAGCAAGATGTCCATATGATGCATTTAAGTGCTCAAATCAGCATTTAGGTACTCTGGATATGGCCTGAGCATAACCTTGTCCTGAAAGAATACGGGGGGATAGGAGGATTGTGTCATTAGGGCTGCTATTTCTCCTATTCTCCTAGCTGAGAACATAAGAACATAAGAAAGGCCGTACCGGGTCAGACCAAAGGTCCATCCAGCCCAGTATCCTGTCTACCGACAGTGGCCAATGCCAGGTGCCCCAGAGGGAGTGAACCTAACAGGCAATGATCAAGTGATCTCTCTCCTGCCATCCATCTCCATCCTCTGACAGACAGAGGCTAGGGACACCATTCCTTACCCGTCCTGGCTAATAGCCATTAATGGACTTAACCACCATGAATTTATCCAGCAACAGAGGGTCCTGTGGCACCTTTAAGACTAACAGAAGTATTGGGAGCATAACCTTTCGTGGGTAAGAACCTCACTTCTTCAGATGCAAGTGCATCTGAAGAAGTGAGGTTCTTATCCACGAAAGCTTATGCTCCCAATACTTCTGTTAGTCTTAAAGGTGCCACAGGACCCTCTGTTGCTTTTTACAGATTCAGACTAACACGGCTACCCCTCTGATACATGAATTTATCCAGTTCTCTTTTAAACTCTGTTATAGTCCTAGCCTTCACAACCTTCTCAGGTAAGGAGTTCCACAAGTTGACTGTGCGCTGCGTGAAGAAGAACTTCCTTTTATTTGTTTTAAACCTGCTGCCTATTAATTTCATTTGATGACCCCTAGTTCTTGTATTATGGGAATAAGTAAACAACTTTTCCTTATCCACTTTCTCCACATTACTCATGATTTTATATACCTCTATCATATCCCCCCTTAGTCTCCTCTTTTCCAAGCAGAAGAGTCCTAGCCTCTTTAATCTCTCCTCATATGGGACCCGTTCCAAACCCTTAATCATTTTAGTTGCCCTTTTCTGAACCTTTTCTAGTGCCAGTATATCTTTTTTCAGATGAGGAGACCACATCTGTACGCAGTATTCGAGATGAGGGCATACCATCGATTTATATAAGGGCAATAATATATTCTCAGTCTTATTCTCTATCCCCTTTTTAATGATTCCTATCAGGAAGGTCGTGGTGATTGCTATCAGGAAGGTCGTTTTCATTGAGAGGTATGTAAGTGAACAAGTGGCCATGGGTTCAAAGGGAGGTCTGGCCAGTCCTTTCAATACCAGGTTTAGGTCCCACATGGGGATAGGGAGTCACGGTTATGGGAAAATATTTACTACAGCCCGAGGAATCTTTTTGTGGTTGGGTGTGATAGCACTGAGTACCCCTCTACTGGCTGGTGGAAGGCTGCTATAGCTGCCAGGTGGACTCAGAGAGCTGAGAGAGAGTCCCAATCTTTTCAGGGTCAGTACATAGTCTAAGATCTGTGGGAGAGCCATACATATTGGGGAGATTTGTTTGGAAGTACATTAAATGTGGAACCGGGACCATTTTTTGCAGGTAAGTATGGCATGCTGAGGACTTGCTACTGTGTAGTAATACTCTTGTACCTCCTTCGAGCAGGAGTTCTCTATGTGTTGGAACCATGAAGTATCCATGCTTTGAGGCAAAGAATCCCCAGATTGGGATGTAGGGTGCATCCTCTGTTTTGCAAGAAGAGGTATGGAGTGGATTGGAGAGAGATCGGTGAGCATGTCACAACCTGTGACAGGTAAGGGTACCAGGTCTGTCTCGGCCAAGTGGGAGTGATCAGTATGATGTGTGCACCTTATTTTATTTTCAATAGGGCTTTCAACAGTAGGGGAAAGGGAGGAAAGGCATAGAGGATGTCCCTGTCCCGAGGAGGAGGAAAGTATCATCCAGGTAGTGTTGTCCTATCCCTGCTCTCGAGCAGTAGTGTGGACATTTTCTATTCAGGTGAGTGGCGAACAGGTCTGTGATCAGTGTCCCCCACCACTTGAATAGGTTGTGAAGTACTGCTGGGTCTATCTCCCACTCGTGGTCATGTGGGAATTTGTGACTGAGACTGTCTGAGTTTTGTGTGCCTGGGAGGTAAGCCGGGGATAGTGTGCTGTTGTGGAAGATACATCAGTTCCATAGTCTCATCACTTTCACACAGAGGGAGGACTCCCTCTTGTTGATTTATGTAGTACATACAGGCTATGTTATCTGTTAGGACTCTCGTGTGTGATCCTTTGAACAGCAGGACGAAATGGGTGCAGGCATTCCTGACCACCCTTAACTCAAGGAGGTAGATGTGAAGGAATGACCACCTGCCTCGTGTTGTGAGGCCATTTAGATGCGCACTCCACCCTATGAGCTGAACCACATCTGGAGGCATCACGTGTGAAGCCTGGCATGAGGTATTACTGCTGTGCCCGCTGCCATATGCCTCAAGAGTTGGAGGCAGTGTCTGGCTGATATTTGTGGGCTGTTTTGAATGGTCTCTATGAGTGTGGCCAAGAAGAGGAATTTGTGTTGAGGTAGGGGAGCTCTGGCTTGTAACGAGTCAAGGTCGGTGCCTATGAATTCCAGGTGCTGCACTGGAAGGAAGGTTGATTTCTGGGCATTGATCTGTAGGCCTAGTTCTGTGAACAATTCTACTGCAGCTTTGGTGACTTGGTGAGCCTCTTGGAGAGACCAGGCTCTGAGGAGGCAATGGTCCAGACAAGGTAAATCATGATCCCTTGGGAGCGTAAGTGCGCGGCCACTACTGAGAAAACCTGTACTGGTGGTGGTCTTGTCCCAGAGTGAATCTGAGAAATTGCCTGTGAGTCAGTAGGACTGAGATACGGAAGTAGGCATCCTGAAGGTCGAGGGCCAAAAACCAGTCTCCCTATTCCAACACTGAAATGATCATTGCTAGAATGACCATCTTGAATTTTTGAGCTCTGACAAACTTGTTGAGAGCTCTGAGGTCTAGTATGGGTCTCCATCCTCTTTTCTTCTTGGGTATTAGGAAATAGCAAGAGTAGAACTCTTTGCCTCGTAGATGGTGAGGTACTGGTTCTATGGCTCCTAACTGAAGGAGATGATCTACCTCTTATCATAATAAACTCTTGTGAGAAGGGTCCCTGAAGAGGGACGGGGAAGGGTGTTGTGGAGGGGGCAGGGAGGTAAAACGGATAGAGTGAACAATCTCTAAGCCCATCAGTCCAATGTTATGCATTCCCAGGTGCTCTGGAACGTTGCCAGATGGTAGCCAAATGGGTGGATAGTTGTGGTCAGTTGTAGCAGTTGGGAAAAGTGGTCTATCAACGTCTCAACCAACACATCAAAATTGGTGCTTGGAAGTGGATGGCTGGGACGTGGAGGATTGTGGGCCAAATGGTTTACATCTCGTGAACTTAGTTTTCTTTCTCTGTGGCTTGTAGTAGTGCTGAGTCGGGTATTGGGAAGTGCATGGTTTGTGCTGGGGCTGCAGACTAAATTTCCTCTTTTGTCCTGGCGTGTAGACGTCCAGTGAGTGGAGAATGACCCTAGAATCCTTCAGGGTGTGAAGAGAGGCATCCATCTTCTCTGTGAAGAGCTTAGTGCATTCAAAGGAAAGGTCTTCAACACTCTTTTGGAAAAACAACGAGGAGTCCTTGTGGCACCTTACAGACTAACAAATTTATTTGGGCATAAGCTTTCGTGGGCTAGAACCCACTTCATCGGATGCATGAAGTGAAAAATACAGGAGCAGGTATAAATACATGAAAGGATGGGGGTTGCTTTACCAAGTGTGAGGTCAGTCTAATGAGATAAATCAATTAACATCAGGATACCAAGGGAGGAAAAATAACTTTTGAAGCAGTAAGAGAGTGGCCCATTACAGACAGTTGACAAGAAGGTGTGACTGACCTCACACTTGGTAAAGCATCTCGTTAGACAAGGATTAATAGAGTATGTCAACGAGTTTGTGGTGGGTGTCCTTGACTTCTTCTAGCAGTATCTGAGGAGTATCCACCACTCTCTTCGCTAGGTCTTGGAAGAGAAAGTAATCAGCCAGAGATGGTGGGGGAAGGCATAAAGGCCTCATCTGGGGAGGAGGAGGATATGTTCCTCATAGTCACCTCCTCCTCAACACTGCCCTTCCCGTTCCTCCACAATTTTTTGGAGGTTCTGAAACTCTGGATGCTGCAGCCATGGGGGGGAGGGGGAGGAGGTTCTCGGGTGGGGTTAGAAGCTTGAGAGGCATGGGGATGATATGCAGCCCAAGGGCGGTGGTGGCATAGAGCCCAGTGGTGGTGCCCATGGTTGACCATACCAAGTTGTTGTTGGTGGGCCCATCTGAGAGTATGCTCAGGAGCCCTGTTGGTATTGGACACCATAGGGAGCCTGGGAGGAATATTGCGATACTGCCTTCTCTGGTTTGCTGTCCAAGTTCACACTAGAGAGCATGCTAGTGTTGTAGGGCAGCGGGGAAGACTCCTGTTTCAGAAAAGGACTCTGTGCGGAGGTCCTGGTACTGAGAAGCGGAGACTCCAGTATGTAGGATACACATAGGTCCCTTGAGTGCCGGTTGTGACACACGGGCACCCCTATATTCACCACTGTCATGTAATTAGGATATGTTTTGCAAAGACATGCTCTTAATCGGCTACTGCAGTATTGACACCAGTTCACCATATAAAATGCTCACATAATTCCTGCACTGAGAATCTGTTTGCTCAACTTTTTTCGCTAACAACTGTTGCCTATCAGAGTGCTACTGTGGTCCTCAAAAGAGTACAAATGACTTTCTCTGTTAATAGCTTGGTATATGTTCATGGGAATCTACTGTATCTCCACACTGTGTAATCACTCCAGACTGTGATTTTATGATACATCATACTCTGCTGTCGAACTGATCAGCATCTCACATAAAAAAGACAAAGCTATGCTTGAGTGTGGTTTTAAATGATCTGTTGGCCTTTTTAAAAGTAAGCAATATTTTTAGTGACATTTCCTAAGCAATGAAATGTTTAGCACAGATATGCTCTCTTGCTGAAATAAAGGACAATAGAGCATTAAGCATTTATTAAACAGAATTTAACAGTTTTGATATTAACTTCGTAGCTTTTTATCATCGAGGTTTGTATTTGGTACCTGATCAAGTTTTTAGCTAAGTACATAATATCAGATAATTTGAAAATGTGGATTTCTCACATTCCTAGTCACAGCAAGAGCAGTGATGTCTATAGTAGAGACCAAAGGAGTTATTTGAAAACAGAGCCCTTATCATTAATCTAAGAGCAGCTGCTGTGTGGGAAGGGGAATATAAGCATTGCCATGCCAGAGCAGACCAATGGGCCATCAAGTCTAGCATCCTGCCTCTGGTAAAGTCTAATACTTGATGTATCAGAAAAAACAAAAACACATTTGATAGCTCGCTAGTAGGACTGTATGTTTGGGGTCTATAGGAACCTGAATAAAGTGGAACAGCTCATTGTTCTGATAAACCCAAATATTTCATCTTATCCAGTAAGACCAGCAGATTTCGTGTTAGTGTGGTACCAGAAATTGCTCCTTAAAGGCATACAACAGGCGCTTATGAGAAACCAAAAACAATTATATAAACTTTAATACTATGACCTTACTAATTGTGAAAAATTATAGCACAGAGGAAATTCTTGCAAAATCCTGATCGTATATGGCAACCATCTTACACCATGAAGCACAGCAGGGCAGCACTTCTATCAGCTCCATCTGTATACACTGCTGCCCAAAGTGGTGAGACAGCACCTACTTTAACTTTCTAAGGGTACTACTAACTATATACATCTAGAAAAAATGCTCCACTAGTGAGAGAATGTGAAGCTAAGACCACACAGATCTCTGATTCCAGCCATGAGCAGGGAGAATGAACTGAGGGGGGCTCAGGGTGGCGCTGTCTAATATAGCCAGGGGAGGGGCTGTGACAGCAAAGCACGAGTACTGCTAGGCAAAATTCTCTGGTTCTGGTGTGCTGGGCGCGCGCGCACACACACACACACACACACTGAAGTGGAATACACGGCTGCATCTACTCAAAGAAGAGCTATTAGTGATCAGAGGCAGCAGTTAGTGGATGAGGAAGACAAAACAAATACAAATATTTTAAAAAGCCACTTTTCTACCAAAACACTCTGCATGTCCATATCCAGAGGAGGGCTGATTCAGGCCTTCATCCTTCTGTATCAGGTAAGCGGAATTCTGTGGAGTTTATTGTATGTGTGGTAACATGTCAGATAAGATATTAAAAACTAAGTCCTTTGTGCTCTGAATGGCTGTTAAAGACCCTAAGACATGTTTTGTAAAAGGATGGATTTGGTCCAGTGCCCTTGGGCAAAATTTTCCCTTTCCTGGACTGTTGGGAAGTGTGCCAGTTGGTGGCTGCCAGCCAGCATAGATGTAGCTGCAATTAGAGAGGGGCCAATAATTGATTTTTCAGTTTGCTGGCAGTTCTGAAAATAATGTAAAGAAATTGGTTCAAGTGGAACCGAATCAAAAAATCAGTTTCAGGTTGAACAAATCAATCAGAAAACAGGTTTTCTGACAGATTTTTCAGACTCCCTTAAAATTTTCAGCCCAGTGAATAGGGCATTCATTTGGAATACAGGAGAACTGGTTTCAATCCTCCTGCCACCAATGTGGAAAAGGGATTTGAACTTAGGTGTCCTACATGGTAGGACAGTTCCCTAGCCACTGGGCTATAGGCTATGCTAATAGAGGCAACTCATTTTCCCATGGAAGCTTTATCACCTAAATAAGTAAATAGTCACAACAGACACTTGAACATGGGTCTCCTATAGACAAGGAGGTCTAAGTGGTCCTAGCCACCAAATCATTCAGACATACTTTCCTTAGCCCAATGACTCTTGATTGGCATTCACAGTGGCAATATGTAGTCATTCATATTTGTAGTCAAATTCACAAATAGTTTCAGGTTGACGAAACTGCATTTTTTGGTGAATAAACTATTCAGCTGAAAAATTTCACTCTCTTCTAGCTGCAATTAGGTGGTGAGAGAATTACTTCTCATATGTATGCAAGCATATAACTGTATATACCTGTATACGTCCTAAAATGCTTTGGGATCTTTTGGGATGAAAAGTGATACATAAATACAAAATTAATATTAAATGTAATATGCCTAGACAAAAAAAATCAACAAAGATGATAAGCGATTGTATTTTTTGCATAACTTTAAACCTAGGCAATACATTATATTAATGGAGACTGATATTTAGTTTTTAACTTTATATATAGATACAAGTTACTGGCATTATTTCCCGCAACTCACTGAGGAATCTGATGACAAGCGAGTCCTTGACTGCTGCAATCCAGTCACCCATTTCATCTAAACAGAACTCTTCAACCATTTCTCCCCACCTTTATTTGCAGAAGTCCCTCATGTTACTATTATAAACCCAAGTTCACAGCATTCACTTTTCTTGTCATCACATAAAGGAATCCTTCTGTAAGGCTGCTGAATTAAGACTATAGGGGCAGTTCTGTAGCAAGGTCATTTTAGGTCTGGAACAGCTGTCCCCTAAGGATTCCAAAGTGCCAGTTCCCCCTTGAAAGTCTCAGCTTTTTTTTTTCATTTTTTTTTTCCTTTTAAATAAAGTAAAATTCAATTTGTGTAAGACCTTGGATTTAGGAGCTTTTACAGAAAGTTTATATAAAGTTTTTTGACAGCTTGGAACCAGTGAAAATAACAAAATTAGTAACAGATAAGCCAAACCACTCAAGTGAACCACAGCTAGGCTCTTCTGTCACACTTGACAATAATAAACCCTTACAGTGGTAATCTCAAGAACAGCCTATAATTCTCATTATCCACAGCTTTATTAACATCACAACACTGAAACTCAACAGTCTGGTTCTAAACCACAAGGATACACAGTCTGATTTAAAGGATCACTAGCAACTCTTTTATCTATGTACTGTAGTTTTGTTTCTGAATACAGTACAAGAATTTTCTTGGTAGCGGGAATGTATAGTATAGGCAAGTCTCTCTTTTGTAATAGTTGTTTAAGAACTGGCAATTTCCTCCCTACCAGCACCAAAGCTCATTAATGAAATGCTCCTCTCTCCTGCTCTCCCCACCATTCCTCCCCTGAAAAATATTCCAATGCAATGCTGGTAAAATACATTTATGTGTATTTCTATATACATTGGCAAAACCTAAAAGGATAGATCCCAAACAAATCTTTTGCCAAAATACACAGTGAACTGAAAGCCCACGTAGTCATTTCACTGGCAAAATATTTATTAATGTACTTTTCACTATAAAAAATTATCTGTTTGGACTTGTTTTTGGAAAATGATTAGCTTTCTTTTGCTGCAACATATAAAAGGAAATTCTTAGTGGCCGGAACATTCCTTTTTATGTGTGTGGTGTTTTCCAAAGGAGTTGAGTTAAAAAACAACAACAGAAATAAGATAAAATGCCTCAGACAAACAAAAGAAGAAATACTCTTGTACCTCCTCGATAAACACATTTACACACTGAACCCTTGTCGCATATCTGCCAGGTTTTGACATGTGGCTTTTGGAGCAGAATATTCAGGATAGTGTGCTCTAAGCAAAGAAAATAACACAGGTGCTGTTTGAAACTACAAAATGAATAAATTCCATCAAAAAGTCTGGGCTAATTATTAACTAATTGCGAAATGACATAACATTAATTTCCTATAGCCAATTGTCTTAGTCTCAGAGATATTTCAGGTAAGTTTTTACCAGATTTAGTTTACGTATGCAACAGCCTCTGCATATCTGCTGTGTGCAGAATCTGTCAGTCTCTCCATAGGGAGAAATACCTCACAGTAAATGACCAGCAAATTGCCTTAGATCTTAGGTCAGGAATATGCCCTCTGGTTTCCATAGCTTTTCACCAGGTTCTGTAGGAATACATTTGACTGAGTGATTATTCATAATGAAAATCTGAGATGGCATCTCAGTATATTTACAAGGAATGGGCTATACCAGGGGTTCTTAAACTGGGGGTTGGGACCCCTCAGGGGGTCCCAAAGTTACTACATGGGGGGTTGTGAGCTGTCAACCTCCACCCCAAACCCCGCTTTGTCTCCAGTATTTATAATGGTGTTAAATATATATAAAAAAGTGTTTTTAATTTATAAGGGGGTCGCACTCAGAGGCTTGCTATGTGAATGGGGTCACCAGTACAAAAGTTTGAGAACCAAAGATTAGGTATTACCTAATCTCAAGTCTCAGTAATTACTGTAACTGAGAATAAAGATGCATTTAATGTTCTTTTTTTTTAGGTGATACCACATGATATAAATAAAACTATGAAGCAAAAGTCAGCCAAGAAATGTGTACTTTTGATTTGATTTTTAATTTTGGCACGTGCACCTAGAACTAGATAGATGGGATGTGTAACTATTAAACCCCCACAGCTATATTCAACGAGTACATTCATATGAGACTTGTGCGCACTGGTGAATTTATGTACTGGATAGTGTTATACATACAGACTGGAACACGTACAAAGGGCTAGATTCTGGCCACCCTTTCCCAAAGTACGCAGTGGGGGAAAGGGAATAAGTAGCCTTACACCTACTCTCTGCCTTTGTGAGGCCTGTATAAATTTCCCCAGAATTGCATCCCTGCGGTCGAGGAAGATCAGAGCTGATTCAGAGATGGCCTCCATGGAGAGAACAGTCCCCCCTAAGGATGCAAGGATGGGTAGGTAACTATACCTCAGTTTTCCCACCTGCTAGCCAGCTGAGCTAAGCTGACAGTGCTGGAGAAACATGCGACATCTCTTAAAAGGTACTGCAGATTGTATTCACCTTGAACATGGGGGAGCTCTATGAGATACTCTGCTTTTCTGAAGAAGTGCTCCCTATAGTGTAGTGTGCTCCCATGGCATCCCCAATGCAAGGCTCTACCCTAAAAGTATTATCTAGCCCAAAATGTTCCCACAAATTTTAGCCCTTATTGGTGAAAAAAATATCATATCCATTTTTATTTTATAGTGTTAGGGAATAGTCAGATATTCATGTTACATTATCATCATGTTTCAGCTGGAGACTGGAGGTGAGTTCTGCCACTTAACTATTGCTAGAAATAATCACAATAAATTAGTTTTCATTGACGCTTCAATTCAAATAGAGTGAAATTCAGATTTACACAATGTTTCTACCTCTGCACTATTTTACCAGCACTCTGCAGTTCTGCCTACTTTGGAATCCCATTAAAACCTTATGTGCTATTGACGACATGTAAGCATACTTTGATCTCTTAGAAAACGTTCAGTCTGAGTGGAAACAATCATAGTATCAACCCCAACAACACTAATTATTAATATGTTTATCCAGAAAAAAAGAGACTCACGTTTCCCGTTAGTGGTGCTACCCACACTGTTATAACTTCTATAAGTACTAGGCAATTAATAATGCACTTGTAAGGATTCAATAAGCCCCTCCTGAACTTAAAATCAAAAGCCATTTTAATTTAAAATAAAATAATTACAGCTAAATTACAATTACATACCTTTACAATCAAACTTTACTTCCAGATGAATACTCAAATTAATCATTAATAATGTAAATATAACCATTGTAACATGAATAAATAATAACTGATATTATTTTGAAGTGCAATTTGATATTTTGCTGTAATTGATTGTACTCAGGCTTTCTTAAATTAAAATGTCCAATTTGTTAAGAAAACTGATCTAATTAATGCAGTTGCAGCCCCATACCAGTGCCAGGATATTAGCGAGACAAGGTGGGTGAGGTAATATCTTTAATTGAACCAACATCTGTTGGTGTGACAGAGAGGAGCTTTCGAGCCACACAGAGCTCTTAACGAAGAAGAGCTCTCTGTGGTGTGAAATCTTGTCGCTGTCTCACCAACAGAAATTGGTCCAATAAAAAGTATTACCTCACCCACTTGGTCTAATTAAAATTATGTATTTATACACAATCTGAATGATGTCTACAAACTGACATACATTGCATTATTGAGGCTGAAGATACTCCTTGAAAGCCTGTATTGGCACTCTGGATTTTGGAGGTCAGATCTAAGCCAACCTCAGTCACATCTTTAAACAAAGCAGCAATATAAGACATTTTTTCTTTGTACTATGTTTATGCTTACTAGCAAGATTTATTTCATATAGACTGACATCTGAATTTGGCCCTAAATCAGGCCAGTGATATTTTAGTTGATTTAACTTTCACTTTCTTGTAGCTCCCCTCCCTTCAGTGAGTATTTCACACCAATTTAGACTCCTTTTGACTTATATACAGTTAGGGATTAATTATGCCCTCAGAGATGCACAAACATTGCTCACTAGTTTCAACCAGAGTTATGCAGGTTTATGTGGGAGGAGGGGCTTGCTTGTGGGGAGGAAGAGATTCAGCTCTAAATTCTCAAATCATCATACCAATGTGAAATTTATTATTTAAAATTTATATTACAGAAGCATCCGGAGATCCCAATCAGGTTCAGGATGACAACACAAACTCTGCACCACAAAATGCATAATCTAAGAGTTTACAGCCTAAGGATTTACAGCCTTTACTCATTTGTACATCACTTCTGAACCTGGTTCACCTCATCTAACTCAGCAGCCAGAAGAAAGGAGTGTACTAAGCAAAAGCAATTAACTGCACCACCTTACACATCACCTTTTAACCTAGTTCACACTCTACAGTTACATCCTTGTGTTGTTCTTATTAAGGCACTGAGAGCTTGTATTTCACACTTACGTTTTGTATATGTTACATAACACAGCAACGTGTGCTTGCTGTAAGCTGTAGCCAGCACTGTCTGCACTCCCACCAGCAGCCAGAGCCCCACCTTCCAAAATGGCAGATGATTTTGGTCTCTGCAGGCTCCTCCCACATCCTTACATGACACTGACAGCTGCGCCACACAATCATGACACCCCATATATTTTATAATGTGGAAATCCAGATGAGATTAGAATTTGCATCCAGAAAACAATGACTATTAAAAAAAAAACATTTTGAATGGGAAATGGTGGCAACTTCCAAGATAACTACATTATCCTCTTGACTGAAGCTGAAGTGCTGAACAAAACAGAACATGCTTTTACAAAGCATCTTTCATACTCAAGGTATCACAAAATGTATTGCAACAATCAATAAGAAAACAATAGCAGATGAAAGGCCCTGCCTCAAGTCTGAAAAAACTATGTAAATTATAGGGTTTACAAAAATGGATTCCATCCCTGTACATTATTTGCTAGCAGACTGGCGAGGTAACTGACTTTTGGCTGCATTCCTCTTTGTGCAGACTGGATGGAGCTGGTTTTTGTTGATCAATGCTAATAAATAATAGTGCTGCAAGGCAATCATTTATATAATGTCATAGGCTTGCACAGTGCTTCATATACATAGAGATGTGTTGCCTTGAAATGAAGAAAGTACAGTCAGAAGCCAAACCATAGATAGCCATTCAGTGCTGAGATTCCTTGAGACCAGCATTGAACAAGACAAAGAAAAGTTCACACAAAGCAAGACACAGAGAAGGCAGAATCCAAAACACGGGTGAACCTCAAGTCCAGGGAAAGACTCCAGACTATGCTATTCCTGTGATAGAATCAGAAAAGGTGTTGCAGTCCAGGAAATCAATTCACTTACAAATTGCTTCTGAAACCTGCGAATACCCACTCAGAATTCCACTTCTCTAGGAGGAGGAGCAACAGTCGTAACTTAGACATCATGGACCCAATTCTGCCTTTTCTGTAGCTGAGCCATGTTTGGGATAGGAAATGGGTGCACTGCTGGAGAACATGTGCTTGGAGGCATTCTATTGTGAAAGCCTGTTGTGGGTGCCAGGAAGAGGGAAGTTATACGTGCTTCTTGCTACACTTTTAAAGACGTGTAGCAAGTGTTCCCCACAGCAGATCAGAAGAGTGAGGCCATGGTTCCACCTGAGTCTCAACCAGAAACATTCCCTCTGAGGCTGGTCAGCACCACAGGCAGCACTAGCCTGTAGGAATAGCATAGCTCTAACTTTTCTAAAGACTAAAATTCTGTTGACACAAAACATTTCAGGGAAATAATTTAATGTTAGAGCCAAAAAAACTACAGCAACAAAACCTAAGGCCTTTACTAACAAATAGAGGGGCAATGTACCATGTAGGAGGAACAGGAACAAATTAGCCAGACACTTGGGAAAACACTAGGAGGAAAAAGAAAGTTAAGTCTATCAGCTGAATTTGGGTAAGTGAAAAAACAAAAAACCAAGAGAGAAAGGAACTGCACTGGGAGAAGGCATGAGAATACATCAGATGGAACTAAACTACTGTGTGCTACAACAGTGATAGTTGAAGAAGCCCAGCAAAATTCTAGTTACATAATCAAGAGAGGAACTGGAAATGTTACTCCTAGTTCAGGTAGGATTGCTCTTACTAAACCAGCCTTTACACAGTGTAGAAAAATACTCTGGTCGTGCACAAACAGCCTTGGACTTTGGAGTTTATTTTGTTCTTGTGGTCAAATCCTCATTCCAATCTTTCAGTACCTGGATTGGCAGAAGTAAGGAAAGCTGTGAACAAACAGAACCTAATGAATCACTAGGGAGAGGCTGAGGGACTACCTTACATCCCCATTGTCATGACCCCTCTAGATGATGAACGAGCAGTGGCATGGGATTTCAAAAGGAGCTACATTAGCTGCATTTGGATAAGAATGTTGATGGTGCAACAAATGTAAGACAGTCAAGGTGGCACAACATATGATAGCCTACAAATATCTGACAGGAACCAACAGCAAGGAGGGAGAAGAATTACATAGAGTGGTACAAAAGATATAACTGGGAGATATTAGATGAAGTTAAAAAAGAAAATTTAGGCAAAACGTTAGGAAAATATCTCTGACAGGAGCTTTTAGGCTATGAAGTATCTCTCAAGGGAAGCAATGGAAGCCTGGGGACAACTGAAGCTAGGACATAAAACTGCATAGATAGGGGGATGGGTTGAATAAGCTAACTAACAGGTATTCTCTCTCTCTCTTATGACATCTATGACTCACTGACTCTTATGAATGGGGATATAAAAAGGACAAAACTGAGGCACTGTAAAAGACTTATAAATGGGATGTGGAGGACCAACTGGGCCTTGAAAAAGTAAATAAAGGACCTCTTTACTGCAAGATGGACAATTAGCCAACACACAGGAGTTTTTCTGCAATCATTTCAAATACTGCCAAGGAATCATTAGATTTCCAGACAGAACTGGTTTAATTTTTTATCTGATAAATGATGCCTTTAATACTTTAATACTTAATATTTTAAACTAATTTAGTGAAGCCAGTGGGAAAGACTGTATGGACTATTATTTCAATATAAAACAGGCTTATTTTCAACCAAAATAAGAGTGTTCACAAAGCTTTTTGAACCAGTTTCACTAAATCAGTTTAAAATTCTACCTTAAATTAAATCACTGCAACTTTCCCATGTAGACGAGCATCCAGTATGGCAGGCAAGTGACATCCGTTCACGTTTGTTCTGGACCAATACAGAAGGCAAAAAGAGGTCAGGAGGTGCCTTTGCTCTGCTGCTTGGGGATTTCAGACTAGAGATTGAAAAAGTGGGGAAAATACTTTATTATTTTTAATTATATACTCAATTTAAAATATTAGAAAGGATTTAAATCCTCTTCACCCTAATCTCTGCTCCAGCCACTCAATACAAACAACAGACAACACTGAACATGGAGGTTCCAATAATACCTTGGGGACAAATACAACTTGGTTTTCATGAAACTGAATCCAGTACTCACATGTGGGTTATTTCACCCTTTGTAATTTCCATCCAAACATTTGCAGAAAATTAAACTATCAAACACAATTAACACTTTTAATCTCTCTCATTTTTTGCTCCAGTCTATCTAAATTTCTCCTAATCCCTACAGGCTCTATCCAATTCACTTTTGCTGTCACTGTACTAACTACTCAGATAATTTAAAAAAGATGTCAAGTGTTTGTTTGCATTAGTCATCTTGTCAGTCAAATGTTTTTCTTTCTGCCACTGATGTAAATAACATGCACAGCATGACCTCTAGCCTTTGAATTGCCGTATATATGGTATAGCTAATCTCAGGACTTCAGTAGGCTGAAAGTTCACTGCAAGAAACTGACCCTAGAGAGTTGAATCCTTAGATCCTTCAGTTCATTCCCATGGAGCTATTCTCTACCTTATTTGTCTTATTAATGACAGGCTCTAAAATTCCACAAGTTTCTTTTGTTCAGATACTACAATGTCCTATTTGAGGACTACTGAATATTTTTATAGGAGGAAAGAATGATATAGATCATCCCTTTTCTGACAATTTAAGAAATATTTTCTAGAATGAGTTATAGTAGCTGTATTGGAATTGTTTCATTGATCATGGTCAGCTCTCCATTGTGGTTAAAATATTTTGCATCTTGTCAGTGCAAACAGCATGCATCTTTTAAAGACACATTTAAAATACTTCTGTCCATAGGAACTAAAATGCAAACATTTTACATGTTTCCAGACTTCGATACATAAGATGTAGTCTAATGCTTAAAAAATATAGGAACCTTATTACATTCTGTAAAAGTTTCAATCCTTTGTGCTATTAGTAAATTGCTATGGATGTTGACACCTAAAGAAACTGAGGTGGTTCCAAAACTACTCTTGGGTGACCTTTTTCATAAAACAGGACACCTCCCTATCTAGCTATCTTTTGTTTACCCTATGTTAAGTATCTTTAGAACAGACTAACTGCATGGCAAATAAAAGAGACAACTGAATTTCATTCCAGAAGCTCATTGTACAATACATATCTGAATTTTATGAAACCTTATATCAACTAGTGAGTATTCTCATGGGCAAATCTATAGTTTGAGTAGGTCAAATTGAGAACAACCTGTCATGCCAAAAACACTATTTTATGTTTGCCCCAAAATTACTGGAAGAACATGAAAAAAGGAATTTTATTAGTTGTAGTTTTAATCTGCATACTAAAAGAGGAAGTCAGTTGTTCTTCGAACATATAACATGAAGCCTACAAACAAGTTTCCTCTATTTCACTGTGGCCATTCAGACTTTTTAACGCAAAATTAAAAAAAAATATTTAAAGTTTCCACTGTAGCATGATGGCTTCTGCACTGAGTGCTAAATGAAGAGCAGCTAAAATAATTTCACTATTTTACAAGGATTAATCATATATCTTTGAGCAAAGCTGGACTATGTAAAATTACCAATATCTTGGGTAGTTTAAAACCAGAAGTATGTCAATCAGAAGAGAGCTTGCTACAAGCTATTTCTATGTGACTGACAATGTTCTTGTCATGCCTTCCTGCCAGTGGCCATTACAGAAATATTCCTTATTTAGATTGCTGTATGCCTTGCAATCAGCTTGTCAGAACCACAAATACTACAGTCAAGCCAGCTACATCCCAACATTCCAAGAAGCCACAAAAAACAAACTGCCAAAATGGAGCAAGAAATTCTTCTTTTCATGACCTTTCTTCTATTTTTACAGGAATCCTCCACATACGTGAGCCATTTTATTTTATTTTTTGCAGAAAAAGCTCAGGTATCGCTCTCTCTCAGAGTTGATAAATGATTTATTGGGTGGTAACAAGTCAGTTTATGCTTTCTTTGGTCCACAGTACGACAGTGATTGTTTTTCTTATATTTCTGGAATTCTTAAAATATACTGTGCCAACTGTTAAGGTAGTCGTAGCTATAAAAAGGCAAATTTAACTCACTTGAGAAAGCCCTAATCTAAGTCAGAAATAGTTTACCATCCTTGATAGCCAAAAACTATCATTTTACTTATTTAAAGTTACTACCAACACTGCCTCCATACAGGTTACTGTAATACAACAGATATCATGACACAATGGATAGGGCACCAGACTGGAGCCTTGTCTTCACTGCTAAAAAAGGTGTATTTTTTACCTCAGGGTAACTAACACACCTGAGTTGTCCTAAATAAGAACACAGTGAAGACAAAGCGCTCTAAGTTTTACTACAAAGTAAAGGTCAATAGTGGGATGGGGTGGGGTGGATATAGTGGTGATCTCACCTAGTCTACCTCACAGTAAAAACAAAGTGCCATGTTTTTACTGTGTATTTACCTTGGAAATACTCATGCATGTTAGTTAGGGTGACCAGATGTCCCGTTTTTATAGGGACAGTCCCCTTTTTTGGGACTTTTTCTTATATAGGCATCTATTACCCCCACCCCCTGTCCCATTTTTTCCACAGTTGCTATCTGATCACCCTAATGTTAGTCACCCCAATGTTTTAAAAAAAAAAATACACCTTTGTTAGCAGTGATGACAAGGCCCAGGACTCACTAATGGCTTCTACTGAATTATTATGGGACTTCGGGCAAGTCACCTTACTTCTCTGTATCTCCATTTTCGCATATGTAAAATGGGAGATAATCGTTCTTAACTCACAGTGATAGGGTGCCTGCCCCACACTGGGCTCTCAGGGGTTAACAGAGCCCTAGGGAGGCTGCGCAGGAGGCAGCCAATCACAGAAGGGCTTATAGGAGCAGCCAATCAGGGCCAGGCAGGCCTATATAAGAAGAGCTGCAGTACAGAGCAGCTTCAGTCACTCCCTGGAGTTTGAGGAGGGAGGAGGATTGGCTGCCTTGCAGATGGAGGGCAGCAAGCACCCTGGACATAGCAGTGTTGCAGGCAGAGACCCAGGGAGCTAAAGACAGCTCCTGGCAGGCTGCAGGGAGCTGCAGGTTAAGGCCCTGAGGCAAGGGTAAAGAGGGTGCTGGGGCCACGGGGAAGTGGCCCAGGGAGATCTACAGAGGAGTCAGAGGGGGCACAGCAAGTGGCGGCCATCTGCAGTGTCCCTGGGCCAGGACCCAGAGTAGTGGGTGGGCCCGGGTCCCCTCTGCCCTTACTTGCCACTGAGGAAGTGGCTGAACTGAGGGACTGAGATATTGTCCCCCAGAGGGGGGGAACATGGGATCTGGCATAAATGGAGGGCTGTCATGAAGAGGACGCTGTGGTCCTGGGAATGACGTGGGTCCCTGGAGAAGAAGTGACTTTGGCAAGATATCAGAAGAGGACTCACTGGCATACAAAGCTAATTCCCATCACAGCCAGCAGAAGGTGCCGCAGTAGTGAGTTGAACCCTGTCAGACTCATGTTTATAAAGTGCTTTGAGATCTATTGATGAAACTTCTATAAAGTGCTAAGTATTACTATTAGCTTTGCAAAGAGGTACAGTTTTCTAATCCAGTTAATTATATTATTGTATTAATTGCATGCATCATAGGTTATCATCGGAAAACTGAACAGAGGACCAGATGTCTGGTTTAATACCATTTCTGTTCCCTGCATTTTCAAAACATTGCATGGGGTTTCAGCTGCATGACTCCAATTGACTTTAATAGGAGTCATGCAGCTATATCTGTGGGTGCCACTTTGAAAATATAGAAGTACTGTATTTGTTTTTGTTTTACTGACACTCTTCATGGAGTGAGTTAAAGCCACTTTTTCCTCTGTCTTTTCTCTAAATAACTATACTTCAAATTATAGCCATGTTTGACATAGAAAAATAGCTGAAAGAACTTCAGTGGTTTTCAGTCCAGTCAGTTATATGTTCAAATGCCCCTGAGCATTCAACAAACTTCTTGTGATGCCATATTTTTTTTAAATGAGCAGAATTGAAATAAACAAACAGTCATTTACAGTTTTAGTAATGGGCGCATATGTGCTCAATTTAACAGTCTGCAGACCAGTACTAGATGGCTGGAACAGGTTTCTCCAAATCAGATTACTAAACTATTGTGCACGTTTATCTGGATTACAATGCTAAATCAGCGTATCATATTCATTATGACTGATTACCTCTTACTGTAAACCATTTTAATACCCAGATGTGATTACAAGGAGTATAGGTGATTCACGTCTGAATCAAAACTTCAGTATGTATAGTAAAGTGTACACCACACAGACAAAAGCTGTTTAGGAAAGCAATGTGACAGCTTCTGTAATTTGAGCAGGAGGCACATCTCACACACACACACACACACAAATACATATACTTCTGCCACATGCAACAGACAATTGGACAGTGTGGACTCTATTTAAAGACCTATTTAGCAGTTTCTGTATTGAAGTAACTACAGAAAAGTTTAAGAATACATTTTTAGCTTTCTCTCATCTTTAAAGGAAGGTGTTAAAAAGGTTTCTTCTCATTCTCTTAAAAAGGGAGGAGTAATCTTTCCCTTTAAAAATGTCTGTATCTCACATGGTCTGAATAGCTCCTATAGTCAGATGGTGATTAGCAACAATACCTTCAGCTCCAAGCAGCAGCTCAGAGTTTTAAAGAAAGAGCTTGGACTTGAATTTAGTCCTGAAATACTACAATAATTCTGTGGGGACAGCCAAAGAACCATTATGCTTGAAAAGGAATAAAGGGATAGAAAGTGCTTAGACACTACACTTATTTACTCTTAGTGCTTACATACTGTGATAAGTGCTATAGAAAAAACTTAAAATAGATTAGACAGAGAGAAAAAAGTGGGTGCTGCAAAGATCCAGGAGCCATTCATACAAGGTAACAGTGAAACACTGAAATGGCAACAAAATTTCCTTCCATGCCAGGTTCTATGAGTGAGTTTAGTAAAAAAAATTAAAAATCCCCATAAAGTGGTCCTTCCTTAGCAGTACAGCACAAAGACAAGATAGGTAGAGAATTATTTTGAATGGATGTGCATTGCTGCTGCTAACTATACAACTCATAATTATTATACAGTGATAATTAATGGATAATAAGCCACAAGTTTTATTAAAATGCCCTGCTGCAGTTTCTAAAGATTCTCATGATTCTGAGTAAGAAAAGCAGTAAGAGTTTGCCACTATCAAGAATGAGATATGCTGCATCCCTGTAGGGTTTAGCCATCACATCAGTTTCATCTCACATTTCCTGCATTTCTTAAGAACTCTGGGCTCAAAAGAGACTCGATTCTAACTAAAAATACACACACAACACATCCTGTGTCACTCTGCTGACAATCTGTCATCCTGAAGGCACTCCCCAGCTGTCAGTTTTGAATGGTATTGGAAAGGAACTGGCTAAATGCTCTGTGAATGGGCACATACAGCAGGATAAGATCTTCTCACATGCAAATACATTAGGTTTTGCACTCTTTGTTGTTAAAAAAAAGTTTCTTTAAAGGCAAATATTTAAAAATGGGGTAGAAACAGAAAAGTGCTCTACATTTTCTAGAGACTGTAAGCTTTTTGAGGCATTAACCATCTCTTACAGTGTGTACCTAGCATATTGAAGATGCTAGTGCAAAACAAACAAAGTCATAAAAACACTGTCTCCCAGAATGAGTTTGCACTGCATTTCAGTAGAGATTGTTCAGCAACATTTCCAGAATTGTTCTGCACCTGTTTGTTATTTTATGTCTAGAATAGAGATGGGCTTAAAAAAGAACCACATTTCTGAGCACTCTTGAAAGAGGGAGTTGCAACATTGGACTTTGTACTATCTTTACAGTGGGACCAGACCAGAACTAGGGCCAAGATTTTCAAAAGTGACTATAATTTTGTATGCATCAATTTGAGTCACCAACTTAAGACACCTTAAAGAGCCACGATTTTCAGAGGGAGGATGCTCTGTGTTTTCTGAAAATCAAGTCCCTTGAAGGTTCTCAAGTTGAAAACTTGAAAATGGAGTCATGTAAAGTCTCTAGTTACCGTTGAAAATCTGGGCTTAAGTACCTAAACATTCCTCACTTTGGAGAAAGTTTGTCTGAGTCTGAATTTCATGGCTCAGACCTATCTATCTCTCACCTGAAAGGAATCCCTCTATTTCTTCAAGGTATAAACCATACATTAAAATTATCTAATGTAACTATCCAGGCACTTATACAATGCTCATCACACATCTAAGCAATTATATTTGTGTAATGTACTCAGAATGGACTTGTAAATATCAGGGGCTGCATTTTGGAGCAAAGTGGTCATCCTTTCAGTATTGCATGGTGTGAATGGTGGGCATAGCCTGAGCATCCTATGCTGTGCCAGCTGTCATGAGCAGAATACTGTCAATTTTCAACATGCTGGAGATTCCTGGGTTGAGTACAAAGTCTAGGTATCCAATGCTTTCAGCAGGAAGTATTAAATAAAACTGTCAAGGAATCAGCTAGTGGGCATCTCATATTAACAGCTGGACTTCTTCAAGGGTGACAGTAGCATTAGCAGCATTTGCTTATAACTTATGATTCCAAGTTACAGAGAGTTACTCCTTTCAGTTACTTTATCTTGGCTGCCACAGATATGTCAGTGAGTGACACAGTGATGGCACTAGCTATCATTTTCAACATAAATTGATGGATCAGGAACACAGCTCTCAGAGACAGGGCCCCCGTAAAGAGGTTGACTTGTTCCTGATCTCCATCACTAGTTGTAAGAATGAAGATGAACACAAATAAACTCCCAGTACATGGGCAAACTAGCATTAGATGGCAAACTAAGAGTTTTGTTAATTGTGGACTCTAGTCTCTTAAGCAACACTTGACTAGATGATGCTCTCCTGGTTCCTATAGTGGCAGGGTATGAAACCCTGTTAATATGCATTTCACTGACTACTGAACAGCTTTCCCAATATCAGCTGCAGGCATTGTTAGGTCATTTAAATTTACCCACAGTATCTCCTGGCACAGCCATTTGCAGATGGTTGGCAGGGGACCATTGCTAACGTTAATAAGCCACATCATTCTGTAATTCTGTCATTTCAGCTCAAGGAAGACCTCAGGGTATGGAAGTGATTCCTGGATCATAATAATGGGGTCTGATTACAGCATCCTGACTGTGCACAGCCTTTTGATTTGTAAGTTTTTTCTGCTAATGTGTGTGGATGATTTTGTTATTTATTTTGAAGGCTCTTGATATCTAGCCTATCAGTCTGCCAGGGGTACAAATGGGTAGAATTTTGAAAATTGGGGTTGGCTTTTTTGTTTTGTTTTTAGAATTTATCACTTCATAGCAATTTCAGTTTGAGGGCATTAGCTAGTAAATAAACAGACTGTTTTACTCAAGCAAACAAACAAACATAACTAAGTTCACAAAGTCTCTAGTCACAAATGGAAGACTTCTGCATGCATACAAGGTATACAATGGACACACATATATGATGCATATGTGTATTTATTTCAAAAGATCCATGTGAGCTACTATAGTTACATGTGACTACTGCAAATTTTTCTGTTTCAGTATTTAAACAAAGAGTACATTCCAGGGTCACACTCTCCTTGTTCAGAAGCTCTTTATATGTGTGTGCAAGATTTAGAGAAGCCCTAGTGGAAGCAATCGCTGAGAGAAAAGAGCTTTTTATATGTTAAGGCTATAGGCTGGCACAGCAAGAATGTCTTTTAAGGCATTTTATTTGTTTGAAGGTTATAATATGTTATTACCTATAAGCCCTGTTACTAAAGTTAAAGCAATAACCTGTTTGTAATAAAACTGGAGTTGCAGTCAATTAACAGGTATCTTAATCTGCCTCATTTTGTCTTATATAAACTAGACAGAAGCCTGAATGGCTACAATCAGTCAATTAGACTTGGTAAAAAGCAGCTCGTCATCTTCAGGAGAAATGCCAAGAACAGAACTCCAACCTGTATATGACTTTCATTGACCTGACAAAAGCATTTGATACAGGCAGTCGGGAGGACCTCTGGAAGATCATGGCAAAATTTGGTTGCCCAGAGAAATTCATCACAATGGTTTAGGAATTCCATGATGATATGCTTGCTCAGGTTATGGATGACGGTGAGTCATCTGAACCATTCCTGGTCACCAATGGAGTCAAGCAGGGCTCTGTGTTGGCCTCAACTCTCTCCAGTATGATGTTTTCTGCCTTGTTTACAGATGCCTTTAGTGACTGTGACACCAGAATTGGCATCAGATATTGGATTGATGGCAATCTGAGGAGACTACAGGTAAACACAAAGGTACAGGAAGTGACTGTTTGTGATCTTCTGTTTTCGTGATGACTATTCCCTGAATGCCAAATCTGAGGTCTGACATGCAGCGGAGTATGGACTATTTCTCTTCAGCTTGAGACAATTTTGGTCTCACAATTAACATCAAGAAGACAGAAGTGCTGTACCACCCTGCACCAGGAAAGCCTTATGCAGAGCCTACTATCACAATGAATGGCCAAACTCTCCAGGCAATGGACAAGTTCACCTACCTCGGCAGTATACGGTCATGCACAGTTGACATTGATGATTAAACCAATGGCAGAATTGCCAAAGCAAGTGTGGCCTTTGGCAGACTACGTGCAAATGTGAGGGAATACAGAGGCATTAGTCAACAAACAAAACTGAAGGTCTACAAAGTCATCCTGTTGCCAACTGTGATGTATGCATACAAAACCTGGACACCATGCTGTGAAGCTGAATCACTTTCACAGGGATGGTCTGAGGAAATGGACTGTCTGAGGAAAAAGATGAGGATAAGATGGCTAGACAAGGTTCCAGATACTGAGGTTCTCATACGGGCAGGTATTCCAAGCATCCATACCCTGTTGATGAAATCAGAGAATGGGCAGGCCATGTCACCAGAATATCAGACGAGTGACTGCCAAAGAAAATCTTCTATGGTGAGCTAAAGGAGGGAAAGCGCTCTCAGGGAGGCCAGAAGGAATGTTTCAAGAACTCCCTCAAGTTATGCTTGAGACATTTCAACATTGTCCCAGAGTTTTGGGAAGCTCTCACGCATGATTGTTCTACCTGGCAAAGCCTCATCCTTACTGGAGCTACAGTCTATGAGCAGAGGAGAACTGTTGAGGCAGAGCAGAAGCATAAATCTCACAGCAGCATGTCTGCTGTTAATCAAGTAACCCATAACAGCATTGCTTGTTCAGTGTGCCATAGACAATTCAAAGCTCAAATTGGCCTGATCAGCCACTCGTGTTCACAGAAACCAAACCATGGCCTGCCCATCTCATTAGGGATATCATAGTCATCTTTGAACTCGAAGGACGAGTTCTTAATCTGCCTCATTTTCTCTTATATAAACTACTAGACCAGTGGTACCCAAACTGGGGTTCGTGAACCCCTGGGGGTTCGCAAAATGTTACAGGGGGTTCTCAGGAAAAAATTCCCTAATGGCGGACAGAGCTGTCCCTAGGGACCCCAAGCAGCACTTTGCCAGCAGCCCGGAGCCCCTGGACTTCCAAGAGCTAACCAGATCAAAGCAAGCATATCTATCACACTGAGGAGATTTAAACTTCAAGACTCCTTATAAGAAATGGAAAGGGAGGTGGATATTTTTTGCTGTTTTTAAAATTAAATAGGCAGCTAATATTGTTTTTCAAATTATTATCAAGAACAAGTTTAAGCTTTGTTGTAACGTGGGTTTTTGCGTGTACTGCTCAAGACCTGAATGCTTGTGTAAGAGGAACTCTGAGTTGGCTTCTTAAATACCTTCATGCTGTTTCACATCTGATACTTCTTGATGAAACATAGGAGCCTTGTCTTATAACAGGCTTATTCAAAGTGATACAAGCTACGAAAGTGAGATCTTGGAAGAGAGTTGCCATTTTCATAATGTAATACAAATACAGTAATGATAAATAATAATAAATAGCGTGTAATAAGCATGACATAAAAACCAATTTTATATTTCCAAGATCACTACTTTTATTATTTATACTCTGGTGAAGGAGAAAATCCCTGGAAATATTCATTTTTAGGAGGGGGTTCGCGAGACTTGACATTTTAGTGAAAGGGGTTGACAGGTTGTTAAAGTTTGGGAGCCACTGTACTAGACAGAAGCCTGATTGGCTATTATCAGTCAATTTGAGCCGATTAGACTGGATAAAAGCATACAGAACTTAATCAAGCTCACTAAAAGTTGCCTATTGCACAGATTCCTGCCAAGCATGTTCTATACACAGACTCTTAGGCTTAGATTTTTAAAGGCATCCAGCTGTTGCTGCAACACCTAACTGATTTAGGGACCTAAATGTCATTTTCAAAAGTCCTCAACTGGCAATGGGGTTTTGGCTCCCTAGTTAGGCCTGTAATGTATGATGTAATATATGATACCATTTACCTGAATGTAAACAGAGTTATTTTATCTGTCACTGCTGTGAAAATAATGATTGGCTAAGTTACTAACACTCTTCTGAGTGTTTCATTACAGCTTTAAGTGGTAATGTTATGTACCCAAAGCTACAGACATTTACTAACACTGTTGTGTCAGAGATTAGGCTTCCCACTCCTCTCATCATGGAGAAATCTCAACTGTCCCTATACAATGGATGGTATAGTCAGCTAATGTTATTCAAGAGCTGGTAAGAGATATATTTCCATTACCACTGACAAATACAAAGTCTTTAACACACTGTAACAAGGTAACAAAAAGCCAGGTTTGGTACAAGACTTAACATTGACCAATATAAATCTTTGAAAATTAATTTCAAAGTAAAATATTAGTACCATTATGTAGTGGGAAAATGGGTTTGCTGGAGCAAAAGAATTTTTGTCATTCTAGAAACAAAGGAAAAACAAAGCAAGTTGGTTAATCTTGATTCTTTATTTACATTGTGTGCCATTTATTTTCTTACATGTAGCTGCAAAGCCAGCTGAGCTGTAACCCTATGAACAGATTCTTAGAAATTCCTCTATCACAAAAGTCTAGAATTAGCTGTGAGATTAGATCCTGCCTTTTGTTTATGGGAAATAACGATCACAAACCCAAATACTGAGCACGTTATTAACTGTTTCCCCAGATCATATCCTTTTTAACTTTTTTAATAATGGTAAACTCTCCTAACTTATTTTAAGACGAGAGATACATTGCTGTAGCTGGTAAACCCCAAGTATGTAGCCTCTGCATTGTATACAAAAATACAAACACAATACAAATCTCAAAATTATTTGGGAAACAGGCTTAGCCAAGAGTATCACTGACACCAAAACACTTCCTGTGTGCAGAAATGTGTCAAGGACGTAGATGGATGAAAGGATATGAATGAATCAGCATGAAATTCTGCACAGGAAATACCTGAGCTCTTAAATGTTTTGGATAAAATTAATGCCCACTGACCATTGCTAGATATGTAATATGAGAATTAATAGCTTAACATAGCTGCCCTAAAATTGGAACTGTTTGGAATACTGCTGAGAAACCTATAAACCTCATTGCATTTTGGTGCTGGTACTATTTTTGTCTAGTCTCACCCCTACAAACCAGACAGAACTTTTTAAGAGAACTATAACTGGTAAAATGTTTACCACCTACTTGGAAACCAACTTCTATCCTTAGTATACTATAGACAGTTGTTTTACTGATGCCTGAAAATGCTAACAAAATATCTGAAATGAGGCAAATTCCAGCTTATGTATGCAGTGTTGTTGTAGCAGTGTTGGTACCAGGATATGAGAGAGAGAAGGTGGGTGAAGTAATATGTCACTGGACCAACTTCTGTTGGTGAGAGAGAGACAAGCTTTCGAGTAGAGTAGAGCTCTTCAGTCTAGGAAACTTACTCACTTTAGCAATGCTTAGATACTAGACAGACAGACTGATCTCTCGGTATATCTACACAGCAATGTAAGCCCAGGCTTGAGCCCAGATTCAGGCCTAACCCCCACCTGTGTCCACACACTAATTGTATTAACCTAGGGCTTGAACATAGGTCCCCAAACCCTGCAGGGCTGGAGGGTCCAAGCCAATTTTAAGCTGGAACCTAGGCTCAGAGCCCTATTGCTCTCCTGTGTGCACGCGGCCCTGGCTTGACTTGGGTCCCAGAAGTTCTCCATATGTATCCCAGAGCTCCTTGGGGCAACGTCCTTAGTCCTCTCTATGCCAACAATCTGTGGTGCAGTCTATTGCAAACGGAAGCCACACCTCTACTTGCAAAGGGCAGCCGCTCAGATCAGCATTAACCCATTGTCTGCTGAACACCGGTCTGCAAGCACACTATCAGACAGCTTGCAGGGTTTTCGATGCAGACTGATCAGAAGAAGTGTTTTGCAAAGACAGCTGCTTCCTGGTCACAAGAGCACAGCCAGATTTTGGTGAGCACACTGTCCAGGCACCCCTGCACACACAGCCCCAGAAGCAAGGGACTGAGAGCGGAAAGGGGACTAAGCGACTGCTTTGCAGGGAGGAGGAGTGGCAGAGCTCCTTGCTCAGCACAGCCAGTGGAGGATGGCCCCCAACACCTTGGCCGCTCCCCCTCCCTGTGGGGCAGCTGCTTTGTCCCTGCTCTGCTCTCTGGCCCCCCCGCCCTCCCTGGAGCTGTGTGTGCAAGGGTGCCTGGGCAGTGTGCACTGTCAGGGCCATGAGAGCCAGCCCCCAAACCTCCCTGCAGTCTCCGGCTACTCTTTGCTGCTGTGCAGAGCTTGCCCAGAGCAGGGAACAAAGCTAACAGGCAGGAGGCAGCTCCTGGCTGCAGAATGTTGGGGATCATTCCTCCTCCAGCCATGCTGAGCTGGGAGCTCTGCCACTCCCGCTCCCTACAGGGCAGCTGCTTAGTCCCACTCCATTCTCAGGCCCTTGCTCCCCCTGCCCTTCCCCGGGGCTGTGTGCGCAGAGACGCCCAGGCAGCATGCATTGAGAGGACGGTGAATGGGAACCAGTTCCAAAACTTCCCCAAAGCTAGGGTTACCATACGTCCGGTTTTTCCCGGACATGTCCGGCTTTTCGGCAATCAAAGCCCCGTCCGGGGGGAATTGCCAAAAAGCCGAACATGTCCGGGGAAAAATACCGGCCGGGCACTTCCTCTCCTGCGGCTGCTCTGCTCCTCCCCTGCCTCAGACTTCGGCTCTGTTTAAGAGCCAAGCTGCCCGAGCCAGCGCTACCGGCTTAGGGCAGCCCCCGTGCCTCCGGACCCCGAGCTGCCGGCCGGGCACTTCCCTTCCCGGGCTCCAGCTGCTCTGCTCCGGCGGCTGGGGTCCGGAGGCATGGGGGCTGCCCGAAGCCGGTAGCACTGGCTCGGGCAGCTTGGATCTTAAACAGAGTCGAAGTCTGAGTCAGGGGAGGAGCAGAGCAGCTGGAGCCGGGGAGGAGAAGTGCCTGGCCGGCGGCTGGGGTCCGGAGGCAAGGGGGCTGCCTGAAGCCGGAGCGCTCGGGCAGCTCGGCTCTTAAACAGAGCTGAAGAGTCAGGGGAGGAGCACAGCAGCTGGAGCCGGGGAGGGGAAGTGCCCGGCCGGGGCGCAGGGTCCGGAGGCATAGGGGCTGCCCGAAGCCCGAGCGCTACCGGCTTCACGGGTTTGCCGGGTAGCCTCCAGACCCTGCGCCCCCGGCTGGGCGCTTCCCCTCCCGGGCTCCAGCTGTGCTGGGGAAGCGCTGGCCGGGGGCGCAGGGTCTGAAGGCTGCCCGGCAAACCGTGAAGCCAGTAGCGCTTGGGCAGCCCTTTTCGCGTGGCTGGGAGGGAGGAGGGGGAGTTAGGGCGGGGACTTTGGGGAATGGGCAGAGTTGGGGCGGGGAAGGGGCGGAGTTGGGGCGGGGCCGGGGCCCCATGGAGTGTCCTCTTTTTTTATTTTTTAAATATGGTAACCCTACCAAAGCCTCCCAGGGATCCCTTACCTCTGCCTCCCAGGGTGTGGCAGAAGTAGGGAAAAGGGACCCCAGGGAGGTGCTGAAGCACTGCAAACCATGGGGATGCACCTCACTGCTCCATAGCCAGCAGCAGTCTGTGTGTGTGTGTGGGGGGGGGGGGGGGTTCCTCTGAAATCTACATTTTATGTGAAACCGCACACAAAAATAAATACAAAAACAAACCAAACAAAAACAGCTTTAAAAATTAAGAATTGCAAAGTTTTGCTGTAATAGTTAGACAGCCCTGGAGACTGATGTCCTAATTATCCTCAGAGCAGGTGCACATAGGCCAATGTGACTCAGCCTACAGGTGGAGAGCCCAATTTTCAGGTTAGATATTAGTTCAGTATAAAGCCTTCTCACATTCTGCTGAGACAGCCACCCAAGGAGCTAACTATGTAGTTTAGGTACTCGTGTGCTCCTTATAAGCAGCCGAGTCCCATCAATTGCACCATCACAATTAGGAAACAGGGTGGGCAGTAGAGTCTTCCAGCAGTGCAACATATTCACAGGGCTAGACTGTCAACACTGGGGAGGTGTGGTATGAACTAGGCATTCTGGTATAAGGTTACTTTGACTTGGGTCTGTGCACTGCAGTGTGGACACCAGAGCCCTAGGTTTGAGCATGGGTCAGAAAATCCTTAATCTAGGTTTAAAATGCAGTGTAGATGCTCAAGCTTAGGGTTTCCTGACATGGGCCCACTCACTTGAGTCTGATTAACCATACTCTTACATTGCTGTGTAGCTATACCCTCGGGGATCACTCTAGAATAGGGTGTTAGACTAGATGGATAGATTAATTTTTATGGGTACATTTTAGATAAATCTTGATTTTTTTTAAAGGATAGATTTATTTAGTAAGATAGGTGGTTGTTCTACCATTATATCTGATTAATGTATGTTATTTCAATTTTTGTTTTATTTCTGAAAAAAACAATAATTAAGGTTTACCAAACCTTGTGATCAGATGCATGTGCACAGCTCCCACTAACCTCCAGGTGTGATTGTAACTAGGTTTTATATGGGTGCTTATCATAGAATATCAGGGGCAGAAGGGACCTCAGGAAATCATCTAATCCAACCCCCTCCTCAAAGCAGGTCCAATCCCCAGACAGATATTTGCCCCAACTTTCTAAATGGCCCCTTCAAGGCTTGAATTCACAACCCTGGGGTTAGCAGGCCAATGCACAAACCCCTGAACTATCCCTCCCCCCAAGCTTAGGAGGAGCTGAGGGTGCCTACAACTAACCTGCACAGGGGCCAGCCACACTGTTGGTCCTTGCACTTAGGGATACCTCTGCTGTTGGAGCTAGCCCCTCTAGAAGCAGGGTGTGGGGGAAGGCGGGGGAGGAGCTTTGTTCATCATTTCTGCACCAGCCCCAACAGAGCTAGTTATGTACTGTGAGGAATGGACACTGCCCTTCATAAAATAGCACCTTAAAGATCAGATCCCTTGATACTTAATAAAGAAATATACTATTGATTCCTAACAGTGTTTTTGATTTGTGAATAAAACAGGGACTAGCTGAATGGAACAGAAGAGCATTTACTTTGACATTCTATAGCATATCATTCTTCATATACTGCTAAATGTAGGTAGGCAGGTACTGAAATCCATTTGGGGCTGGGATGAATAACTATATCAGAAATGGCCTGGGAACATCCCAAATGAACTGTGTTCATTTGTGCCAGGCAGGTAAAACTTTGCCTTGGTCTGTTCGCCAGAATTATTTAATAATTGCTTCTTTTCAACCTGTGACAGTAACAGCATAGATATATGCTGCTCCGCAGATTCCTGCCTACCACAATGGCTTCTAGCTATTTCTTGGAATGGGGGCGTATAGTAACTATTTAAAGTTACAGCTATCTTAATTATTTTAATGTGACAGCAGTAGGTGGACAGGAGATGCTGGTTTTGTATTATTAAAGCTACAATGGCACATATTTGCTTGGAAAAGGAAAATCTAATCAAATATCTGATCACAGACTCAAGATTAATTAATGTTATTTACTGTATAACAGTGATATATTTATTGTTGATGTGCTAGTATAATAGAAATCTGCAAATGCACTTCTTCATAGAGAAAAAGAGACAGCACTAAACTATGTACCTAATAGACTGTACATAGTCTAGTTGAAAAAAAAACTTTAATCCTTTGCTGGCAGACCAAGTTTTTACTTTGGCTACTCTCAGAAAAAATAAGCGCCATTCAAACAAATGTAAGGCAACATCACATTGTTCTTACTAAGGCTAAACTCCCATTAACTTCAGTGAAAGTTGTGAGTAAGGTTACGATTAGGTCACAGAATCTGTGACTTCCATTAACCTCTAGTCTGTGACATTTTTGCAGCACAGCTCCCAGCCCCCGCCCTGGTGGGGGGGACCCCGCAGCCATCCAGCTGCGGTAGGGGTCTGTCAGACCCTGCAGCCATCCAGCTGGGGAGGGTGGCGGGGGGACCCCCTGCAGCTGTCCAGCTGCCTGGGGGAAAGGGGACGCACTGCAGCAGTGGGGGACCCGGGAGCCCCAGCAGCAGTGGGTGCTAAACCCACGTACCCCTTTTGTCAGGGATATTTGTAGTGAAAGTCAGGGACAGGTCATGTGATTCTGTGAATTTTTGTTTATTGCCCAAAAAACCAACGAGGAGTCCGGTGGCACCTTAAAGACTAACAGATTTATTTGGGCATAAGCTTTCATGGGTAAAAAACCCACGATGCATCTGAAGAAGTGGATTTTTACCCACGAAAGCTTATGCCCAAATAAGTCTGTTAGTCTTTAAGGTGCCACCGGACTCCTCGTTGGTTTTGTGGATACAGACTAATCACTCCTTGCCCCTAAAACCTGCTTTAGGGAGACAAAAATGGTCATAAAACAAGAGAAATCTTACAGCATTTAGGTCAAATCAAAATCAAACAGTCAGGACATGAATACCTTCACATTTTTCTGTGGTTTTCTCACTCAGCATGAATGTGCTTCTGTAAGTAAGTGGAAGAAAACTAAATCATGGGACTGAACAACAATGCCATGAACTAGAGAGAGATTCCTGGGACCAGAACTTTTTGAGCCAGCTGGAGACTCCAGCTAGTAGAAATAGAAGCAGCCGAAGTGGGAACCTCCGGACATTCAAAGAACTTCCTAGAGTTTTAAGTGGACTTTATTTGTCCTATGCTGATTGGCTGTTTGCTCCAACAATTTGTTCCAGCCTCAGTAACTTCACTCCAGACCTGCCTCTTTTCCCTCTACCCTGTCCTCTTCACCCCCCCTTCCCTTTTCTTTCCATTTAGCTATTCCCTCCAAAAAGAAACTTTACACACACACACACACACACACACACACACACCCTAGAAATGGAACTAACGTGATGTTTGTTGCCACCACATTGTTTATTCTGTTTGTGTGTTATACCCTCATCATGTGTCTATCTTGTCTATTTCGATTGTAAACTTGTCAGGGTCATCTACGTGTCTGTTTGCACAGTGCCTAGCACAATGGGGCCCCAGTCTTGTTTGATCCTTGGATACTACCCTAATAAACGTGACTAATGAACTAGAGATGGTTCTGGTCCCAGGAATCTATTTAAGTTTCAGAAACTGGGACTTAAAGTTCCCTTAAGGTGAGTATTTGGTCAGTTTCTACATAATACACAGATGGGTAACAGAGAAAATATATTTTACTACAGTTCTGCAACTGAACCCCTATGGCATTACTCAGTCTGTGAAAAAACAAATGCCAATTCACCCCATTTCTTCTACTTCCAGACTTGTGGCCATTTCTGCAGATATGTGGGCAAAAGCCCACTCTAATAGTACAGTACTTGTCATACTGTACACAGTTTGGGGATTTGCCTTCATTTGGAACAGACCTCACATACAGATATTACAAAATTCACATGTGCACAAAAAAAGCAATTGCTCTCACAACCACAGCTTGGCGCATTCCCCCTAGATAATCTATGTTACTATCTAAGCTTCCTGTATTCAAATGTAGCTTAATTATGGTTGCTGTGGGAACCGCACCTTTCTGTTTCCCGATTTAGTGGATTTAAATGTTCAGCCATAACACTGCAGCAAAAAGAAAGAAAAAAACAGAGGAGCTCAAAAGGAAGACATTGGTTAATCAGGTGTCTAGTCTATCCACAGACCCACAGGTACTATCAGGCACACAAAGGTTTCTCAGTGGTGTAAGACCATATGTAGTTTTTGAATTTTTTTTAAATGAATGCCAGCTGAAGTAAAGCAGAGACTGTCCATCATGCTGACTAATCACACTAGATACCTGTCATTCTTTGGCAACTAAAGCCTGGTGACGTCATGACACTGTTAGCAAAATCCATCTCCTCTTTTAGTTTACTATCAAGATTGATCCCAAAAGGAACTGTCACCACCAATAGGGTGACCAGACAGCAAGTGTGAAAAAATGGGACAGGGAGTGGGGAGTAATAGGAGCTTATATAAGACACATCCCCAAATATTGGGACTGTCCCTATAAAATTGGGACATCTGGTCACCCTAACCACCAATAACAATAACAAATGACACTCTCAGCATTAATGACTTGTACTTTGACCGCTACTACACTAACTGTTTGTTCTGGTATTACTGACTTGGACTGTATTTGTCTGACTTGTTAACACTGATCCCCTGGCTGAGAAGTAGAGTCTCGGGTTTCTGGATGAGTAGATATAGTATCAGAATAACCAAAACAAACATAAACTAAACTGTTGCCGCTCCCCGAAAAGGCCGGAACCCAATGTCATTACTATGACAGACAAAATTAACACCAATTCATCCCTACTCCTGTTCTTCCAGACTATTGACAGTTTCTATGGGTATGTGGGAAAAAGTCAATGGGAATATACAGTACAGTACCCCCTCTCTGTAAGGCCCTTCATAATAACGGACCTTTGGCTATAATGAACCCAGTTCCTGGATCTCACCTCCAGCTCTGTCACTGCGGCGGGGGCTGGAGGAGCTGTCAGCCGCTTCCCCCTCAGGAGGCAGGGCTTTCGCTATAACGAACCCCTGGCTATAACAAACAAATGGCTTGGACCTCAACGGGTTCCTTACAGCGAGGGTGTACTGTATTGGAATAAAGAAGACAGAGTAAAATTTTCCATCACATTTCTGTTAGGGCCAGATCTGTCTCCTAATGATGTCAGTGGCAAAGCTCCCATTGAGTTTGATGTGCAGGACAGGTTTTTAAGTCAATAGACACTAAAAATAGGTCAAAACTACAAATTTGGATCTGAAACCAGATCCAAACTTTTCCAAAGTATAAATATGTATGGGGGTTTTGGCATGGTCATAGGATGACCAGACAGCAGATGTGAAAAATCAGGACGGGGGTGGGGGGTAATAGGAGCCTATATAAGAAAGAGACCCCAAAATCAGGACAGTCCCTATAAAATCGGGACATCTGGTCACCCTACATTGTCATATCTTTGGGGACTTCGTGGAAGTTATCTGTACTGTATTTACACAATATAAAGGCTGCATCTAACTTACATGTACATCTTGGGCCTGATTCTCCTCTCACTTACACTGGTTTTATACTGGTACAACTTCACTAAATTGTAGATTCTTGATCCCAAAATCTGAAGTGTTACTTCACAGTCAGTGAGTCCTTGATTGTAGTGAAGTCACTCCTTATTTTCACTGGTCAGAGAAGAATCAGGCTCATAATATGTACAGTAAATGATAAAGTGAAGATTATAACCAAATATACCAGTTACATTAATGAAAACAGAGCCAGGAGTATAAGAGGGCTATCAGAATTCCTAATATTTGGGGGAAGAGCTGGAGTGGTATCCTGGTTTATTGGCAATGTCTATTTTATAAATGTGTGTTGTGTGGTACTGTTTCCATATGCTGTCCCTACATTTTGTAATTTGCTACTTGTATTTGCATTTAATATTATCTTAAAATCTTTAATAAAGAGGGGTTTGTTGCTTTTCAAGATAATTAGATGACAACATGTTTATAGGCCCTGTAGTGAGTCGGTGTGGCTCCCCTCCTGCCCAGAAGAGGGAGCCCACGTGCCGGCACCAGAGTGGGTGGGACCACCACCGCCTGTCCCCGCCCCCCGGAAGTCAAGGGGCGGGACAGGAAGTATAAAGGCCGGCCGCCAGAGCTCAGTTGGCGGCCAGCCACCACAGGGAGCAGACGTGCGGCCGGGAGACCGTCGAAGACCCTAGCTGGCCTGAGCTACCCCGGGCCCGCTACGAGGAGGAGCCGCCGGAGCCCGTTCACGCCCGCCACTGGGAGAACCCCTGGGAACCGAACCCCGCTAACCCTGAGGGTGAGACTGGACCCGAACCCCTCAGCCCCTGCTGCTATCCAGAGGAGCCGCCTGAGGACCATTGGCCGGACTTCCCGGCAGAGCTACCAGACTTGCCGCCGAGCCCGGGCAGAGAGGAGCCCATGCAGGTGGACTGGCCCGATCCCGGCGCAACGACCGAGGTAGGCTGTGAGGGGGATCACGGAAGTAGCCCGGGGGTAGCCGACCCCGGTCCGGCTGCAACTGAGTGTGAGCCTATGTCAGTGTGTTGCGGTCTGGATACCCCACTGACCAGCAGCGGCAGCAACCGCTGTTAGGGCCCCGGGCTGGAACGCAGTGGAGTGGGTGGGCCTGCGTTCCCCCCTGCCACCCTCCGTACGGGTGGCAGGCTTCCCCCTCACCCAACGCTCGGCTACAGCAAGCCTAGGCGTACCTTTGAACTATTTGCTCGCTCAGCCCCTGCAACAAGGGCCTGAGCCTTACTGTGTTTGCCCCGCCCTGATCCAGGGCCTGGGCTTTGAACTATTTGCTCGCTCAGCCCCTGCAACAAGGGCCTGAGCCTAACTGTGTTTGCCCCGCCCTGCTCCAGGGCCTGGGCTCTGAACTATTTGCTCGCTCAGCCCCTGCAACAAGGGCCTGAGCCTAACTGTGTTTGCCCCGCCCTGCTCCAGGGCCTGGGCTCTGAACTATTTGCTCGCTCAGCCCCTGCAGTCAAGGGCCTGAGCTTTAACTGTGTTTGCCCCGCCCTGATCCAGGGCCTGGCCTCTGAACTATTTGCTCGCTCAGCTCCCTGCAACAAGGGCCTGAGCTTAACTGTGTTTGCCCCGCCCTGATCCAGGGCCTGGCCTCTGAACTATTTGCTCGCTCAGCCCCTGCAAACAAGGGCCTGAGCTTAACTGTGTTTGCCCCGCCCTGATCCAGGGCCTGGGCTTTGAACTGTTTGCTCGCTCAGCCCCTGCAACGAGGGCCTGAGCCTAACTGTGTTCGCCCCGCCCTGATCCAGGGCCTGGGCTTTGAACTATTTACCCGCTCAGCCCCTGCCATAAGGACCTGAGCCTAACTGTGTTTGCCCCGCCCTGATCCAGGGCCTGGGCTCCTGAGCTTTAACTGTGGTTGCTCCGACTCTGCACCAAAGAGCCGGAGTTTCAGGACTAACTGACTGCTTATTCCCAGAGTAGTGAGTCGGTGTGGCTCCCCTCCTGCCCGGAAGGGTCGAGCCCCGGCTAGGACCTACTACAGGCCCTGATGCTGAAAGGGGCTGAGCTCCACATGGGAGGTGCTGGACATCCTCAGCACACACTGAATGCAATGAGTGCTCAATGACTCACAAGATCAAGTGGCCTGTCTTTTCCAGACGCTCCTACAGTAGAACCTCAGAGTTACGAATTGCAAAGTTATGAACTGACCAGTCAACCACACTCCTCATTTGGAACCAGAAGTACACAATCAGGGTGTAGCAGAGACCAAAAAAGAAAATACAATACAGTACTGTGTTAAATGTAAACTACTAAAAAAAAGAAAGGTAAAGCAGTATTTTTCTTCTTCCTAGTAAAGTTTCAAAGCTGTATTAAGTCAATGTTCAGTTGTAAACTTTTGAAAGAACCACCATAATGTTTTATGTTTTATAAAGTTACGAACATTTCAGAGTTATGAACAACCTCCATTCCCGAGGGGTCTGTAACTCTGAGATTCTACTGTATCTTCAGAATGAATGGAGATTTGGGGCCAGATCCTTGGTCTCACTACAACTACTTTGCACTGTTCTGGCAGTATAAAGTGTTCATAATGACAGTTTAACTGGCCAGTGAAGGATTCCCCCAGATTGGAAACATCCCTTGAAGATCATAGAATCATAGAATATCAAGGTTGGAAGGGACCTCAGGAGGTCATCTAGTCCAACCTCCTGCTCAAAGCAGGACCAATCCCCAGACAGATTTTTGCCCCAGATCCCTAAGTGGCCTCCTCAAGGATTGAACTCACAATCCTGGGTTTAGCAGGCCAATGCTCAAACCACTGAGCTATCCCCCCTGCAGAATGGTCATTGCTCCCTACTCCCCTGCTCAACCTCAGTTCCTTGCATAGGTGTTCTTATGCTCCAGCACTCCCTGGCTGCTGAAGTAGCTGCTTAGGGCAACAGGCAGCCAGTTTAAAGCAACCCTAAGGCTGCTCAAACTTACACTGGGGATCTGCCTGGTACTCAGCCAGTCCCAATTTCAGAGAGGAGGATTATAAAGGTGGCATAAACCATCTCTCCCCCCCACCCACCACCCTTGTAAACTGCACCAAACACAGCTCAGCCCAAGGAACTAATACAAAAACAGTACACTGAATCTCAGACCCCAAATTCTGCCCTCTGTACATATATTATGTATTTTGTTCAAAACTCTGTACATGCAAGTAGAAACTGGGTTATAGATTCCTATTATAAATCCCCATATAAAATAAATCTCTCTGGTGGTTAATTAGTGAGACTGGGTAGAAGTGTTTTATTGTTGGTGTTCATTCAAGTGCATTGGAAAAACTATTTTTCAGTGGTACAGAAAACCTATCAGTGCCTGTATTTGCTCAGCAGATTAATTCACTGTCCTACCGACTTTGTGTCATGATCCTGTCAGGTCTCACAAACTAAGCTGGGCCTGCTAAATTCACTACTTGGATGGGAGATATACAAAGAAATCCTAGATGCAGTAAGTCTTGTCGGCAAGTTAAAGAGCTAGGTCTTTTGCCTCTGAGTCCTGATCACACCATTAAAAATCTATTGGCACTTTCTTTCTATTACAGACATTAAAGGTGTGGATGTGCCAACTACATTCCAACATTGGCAACTACAATTTGCTTTCCAACGTTTCCCCTGTGGTTTTTGAGTTGTTATCCATCAGCTTATGTTCCAACATTCTTGAGCCTGGGCCAGTATATGTCTATAAAATGAGCATAATACCTATTTATCATACTTTGCAGAGGTGTTGTAAGAATGCCTGTAAAGCACTTGGAGAACTTTCAATGAAAGGTACAATGCTCTAGGCTAGGAGTTCCAAGTTTAGTATTAGATTATCAGTATTCAAGTAACATCAAAGTGCCTGATCCTGCAATATCTTATTACAGGGCATGCAGTTCCAACCAGGAGCAGTCCCATTGACTTCAATTCAGACACCAATGAAATGCAACCACAGGTGGGTTGAAATACCACACAGTACTACTATATCACACAACCTCTTAGGGAATAAGTTAAGACTATTTTGTCAAAAGAAGCTCCTTAGTGAAGCAGAGTAGAGTTACTTAGTTTGCTGTATTCACTGGCTTCAATGAGGCCTGTCATGGCAGCAAGCATTAAACCCACGGGGGTATATGTTTCCAGGAGTGGACCCCAAGACACAATTCAGAATGTTGATTGGATTAAATCAAATTAAAGAAAGGTAGGAATACTTCATGAATAGTCACCTGCAACTAGGGATCTATATTGCTTCTGCACCAGCGTAAGCAGCTGACAAGACACAAAAGAAAATTGGGGCAATCCTTATTGACCTGACAACAGCCTATGACACTGTGTGGCATGCCAACCTGCTGCAAGTTATTCCTTGTAGACAGATGGTGCAGTTCATCCAAGAAATTATTAGTAACTGAAGCTTCATCCTGCAAGGCAGGGAGAAAAATGAGTTGCCTTAAACATCTACCCAGTGGCCTTCCACAAGGACCAGCCGACAAGTATGTGTATGCTGATGACATCTGTATTGCTGTCACTGACAACTTCCACAGAACTGAAGGGAATCTCAGCTAAGACAGAGATACTTTGACCACTTACTTCCAGCAATGATGACTAATTCTCGATGAAACCAATACAGAGGCAACTATTTTCCATCTAAATAATCATCTTGCCAATTAACCCATCCGTGTGTAAGGAAGGCCACTGCCATTCCATCCAGTTGTCACCTACTTGGGAGTAAAACTCGACTGTAACCTAACATCCAGGTCAGGCAGGTAACACCTGAAAATGAAAAGATCTTCCTGTACCAACTTTATACAAAACTATTGGGAACCTCCTGGGAAGCAGACCCTTCAATCATTCATACATCTGTACTGGCCCTGATGTTTGCTCCAGCTGAATACCAATCTAGTCTAAAGGTGCAGCCACCACACTCAGCTTGTCAACAATGAGTTGAATTCAGCCACTTTTATTATTAGTGCCTGTTTTAACTATATACCAACCTCCAGTCTATATGTGCTAGCACATATAGCTCTGCCAGATCTTCAACAATATACCACTACAGTTAAGTCTGCTAAGAGAACTGCAAACAGATGAAACCAACCTATTACATCTCTGGATGACTGATGCCCCATTCTCAGACGGGGAACAAACACTTCACCAACTCGAAGGTCTACTCCTACTCAGGGGACTCCTGTGGATGGGGTGATACCACAGCTGATCTCGACACCTCTTTGTGACAGCAGCCCATACACTCTGGGACAAGAGTGCTACTGGCCCTTTACCATGCACAAATGATCAGTGCCTCCAGGGAGCCGAATATTATGTCCTTACACAGTGGAAGCATCAATGGAGAAACAGTGTCTAGCATGCTAAGTAAATTCAGGAATCCATCACTGCACCTGACTTCTTGTCCTGGACAAGGATCTACAGGCTACTCCCTGATTTGACCAGAGTTGCCACAACCATGCGCCAGTTTGGCCTGGGTTCCTCCCCATGCTGGCTTACTGGTTTTCCCTCTGAGTGTGATGGGGTATCCACTCCCCACAAGGCTCCAAAGGGTTAACGTGGCTAGATGGGCCAATTTACTGCATAATCTGCACCTGGGAGGAGGAGCCAGGGAGCAATGAGGATTAATTAAAGAGGAAGCTCAGCTGGACAGGAGTAGGAGGGGCCCATATAAAGCCCAGTAGCTGAGAGCAGAAAGGGGCTGCAGAGAGAAAGAGGAAGGCTGGCCAACTGCAGTCACTGTTGGGCTGAGAGGAGGCCACGTAGGAAGTAGCCCAGGGTTACAGCAGTAAGATTTAGGATCATGCAGGCTTTGACTATTAGTTGTAGGGTCCCTGGGCTGGAACCCAGTGTAGAGGGTGGGCTTGGGTTCCCCTACCAGTCACCGTGGAAGTGGCACAGTTAAGAGGCAGTGAAAGGGAAGGCTGCCTGGGACAGTAAGTTCCCAGAGATCTGGATACATACCCAACCCCTAGAAAGGGAGAACTACAGTGAACTGGCCAGAGAGCTAAGCCACAAAGAGGGAGCAGGAGAGTCCCGAGAGAGCGAGACTGAGACAGTGATGAAATGCAACTGCAGGAAGGGGCATCAACCTGGCAGAGCTAATCCCCAGAAGTGGCCAGAAGGAGGTGTTCCAGAGATGAGTGAAGAGCAACCTGTGATGCTGGGTCTCTCCCCTCAGATCTTCCCCTGTACTCTCTAGCCACCAGGTGCTACTCCACCCTCTTAATTGGCAAAATGGGAGCACTTGTTCTGGCACAGGGGAGCTGGATCTATTTCATTTACTGGGGCCAGCCACCCTGTGACAGGGGCTAATTGTAAGAAAGCTATTTTAAAATCCAGCACTATGCATGGAAAGAGGTTATATTTGTAATAGGCTCTTTGGCCCAAATATTGGTTTCACTTACACCAGGTTTATATTGATGTAATTCCTATGACTGTAGTAGAGTTATTCCTGATTTACACTGGAGTAACAGAGCAGAACCAGGTCCTGTATGGCTCTTGTTCATTGAGGAAGTGTGTTTACATCAGTATTTTTCCTCCTTACCATAGGTTGAAACTATGAGATTGGCATTTAGAGGACAGAGCGGGACTTTTCACCCTATGATTCATTAGTTAGAATAGCTATTTTTAAAATGTATTTGTAAAGTAGCTTCCTTCCTTTTGAAAGTTGTAATATAAACCACTGTCAATGAACTTACTGTCTGACAGAGTATTTGGTGATAGACTCCTGCCAAAAGGATTCATTGGCATAGTGGATCCATTAGTGTGTGATTCTACTTGGGTTTAGAAGCTCTTTGTTGAATCCAAGATATTAGAAACTGCCATGCAAGCATATGCGTTTTAAAATAGGAAGATTTTAGCCTTTTAGTGTGAAACAAAGTCTAGCTATTTTCATGCCATTCATTAGCTGAATGAGTTGCATTAGCTGCCATTTACATGAGTGGGGAAGTTAAACATACAGAGCACAGGTAATATTTAAATACAAAACTAAGGTTAAACATGAGTTTTGAAGCACTTTTCTATGTTTGACTTTTTAATAAAGTGGTTTTTTTTAATAGAATGGTGATAAGGTGGTTTCTTGTGTGCAGACATCAGAACTAAATGTCCAGGCTCCATAACCTGAGGATGGCCTCTGAGGAGGCTAAGCATTGTAGACAGACCTCCAGATACCAGCTTGGGCACTCTTCCACCACGTGAGTTATTGTCTATGATGCTGCCTTGGCTTACCAGGTCTGGGTCTGTCAGGAGAAGAGGAGGCAGCCGGGAGACTGATTGTAGTTCTTGGGAGAAGGCTGAAGACAGAAGCGCAGCAAGAGGGATTTGTTGGCTGGTATCTCCAAGACAGAGAGTCACGGCCAGAGGGCTGAAGGCCAAGAAGCGGCAGAGGCAGTTGCCTGCTGGCTCTAAATTGGACAGTTGGAGCCAAGGGATGGAGAGCTGAAGGCAGGGAACAATGGAGGAGCTTGCTAGGGCTGGAGGGCCAAACCCAGATGAATAGTGAAAGGGCTGCTAGGGGGAGTGAGAGCTTATGTCCTGGTGGGGACGATCTCCTAGCAGAGAGGCTATGGGGGGTCCCATTTGGAAGAGCAGGGAAGGCCTGGAGTGGCTGTCCTGGCAGAGGGACAGAAGGGGACCAACAAGGAGGCTAGGTGGGGTGGAAGACACCAGAGTGTGATACAGGAGGACTCCCAGCAGAGAAGCTGGTGGAGGTGCCTGCTGGGAAGAGCAGGGTATTAATGACTATATACAGCGGGTGTGGGAAATAGACTCCATTTGTGACTTTTGTTAGAGACTATTTGAACTATGTTTTGGTAATAAACTCTGTTGATGGACTAGAGGACAAGTTTACATGCAGTGACTGGGGACTCTGAAAAGGGAAATTGAGGCAGGTGTGCCTATCGTGCCACTGCCTGCCACAGGAGGGCACTCCAGGCAGGGCCATCTTATGACAGTCCCTTTGGTGCAGTAGGATGTATACAGCTAAATTCAGCATGAACTCACTGAATACAGGTTATTCCCTGATCAGGGTTATTGACATGTTCTAATGTTGATATGAATTTACAGTTTGTAACTGATTCTCCTCTAAAACAGTTATAATTCCACTATAGTCACTGAATTGACACCACTGTAAGGGAAAGTAGACTCTCCCACCTTCCCCTTTGTTTTTACTGAAACAGGACAAGCAAAAATTACTGAATTGTTTAAAAAGAATTCTAAAGAATAAAAATAGATTCAAATTAACTAACTTGTAGTATCAGGAAACAAAATAGGGTTAGAGTCAGTTATAATATGTCCTGAAATTTTAAAAAATACTTTTGCTGCACACGCAAGGCGAGATTCTGATCTCCTTTTCACACATATCAGAACATTGTAATTTCAGATATATTTTTTTTAACAAAACAAAAACACCATTTCTACAACACTGGACTTCACTTAATCTCTCCAGGATGATTCTTCATGATCAGAGCTTATCTAGCCTCCATAATATATTCTGCCCTTCCAACATTAAAATGCATTTCCATTGGTGACAAGGATTAACAAGATACTGGAGATGTGTATTTATTTACTATATAGAATTCCTGCTTTGATAAAGCCACAGTTGAAAAGATTGATTACCAATATATTTCATACACAAGAAAAACACCAATTTAACAGGACAGCATCAACATTTTTCTCTTCTTATTAGCCTCCATGTGGGAATCGGAGCATTTCATACAGAATAGAGCAAAAACTTCACACAAAGAGACCCCTCTTTGTATTTGTCATATTCACCGTGTCCTACTAAGGTATAAAAATCTAAGGGATCTTTTAGCTCCAGGCATAATACCTCCCACAAATAAAATATCAAAAGAGATCCTTTCCCACACCAGAGTCTTTTGCAATACGCACTGCTACTTGCAGATGTTGCACTAGGCACTCAGAGATTTTGGGACCTAGCCATGGAGCCTAATTTGTCATTCATAATAATGGTACTTTGACTGTTGAAAAATTAACAACTATGCCATCTGTAGGATGTATTCCAGAGTATGTTTAGAAGAAACAAACAAGCAAGCAAGCAAAAAACGTATGTGTTTGATCATTTGTGGTTGAACATTTGAAAAATCTTAAATCTAGTGCTTGAGGCAAAACCTTTTAATAAAGATGGACTCTCCTCTAATGATTCATGTGCAGCATAAATTACTGCAAGGAAAGGAAAAATAGTATGGATTTATCTTTGTGACTGACTCCTTCAAAACTCGTGGGATTAACATACTAAATTAGGAATCCAAAAACAAGAAGTCAATCATGGATTAAAGTTGAAGAAGGGACTAACCTAAGAGCAATTCAAACAATTTCTTTACACAACGGGAGGTTGCAACATAGAATAAACTGTCAGCAGCAGTAATAGAGACTAGCATTTGTACATTGGTACAAGAGGAATTTGGATACATTTTCAAAGAAAAAAAATCAAAGGGTATAGTCACTTCCTAGACACTTTTGGATTAGGGTGATGTGATATGCATAAACCATATCTCATTTTATTTGAAACAACAATTTGGAATGCCATTTTAAGTATCTGCTTTACGGCCTCCATAATAATTAATTATAGTTTTACTGAATTTTTCTGGTTATTTGTTTGGCTGTATTTTATGCTGACCTAGATCTTCTAGCAAAAGTTTTCTGTTACTCCTGGGTATGAAGCTGATAAAAAGAGATTCCATACAGAAAACGACAACTCTGAAATAAGAACTTTTTTTTTAAAGTATAAAAATACAAACTGCTGAATTTTATCTACTTAGATTCTTATACTGAATTCATCACCATGGTATCTGAGCTTCTTATGAGGATATGATGCTCTAGTTAAAGTCTGATTCATATTATTTGGATGTTCACTAATATAGCCATGACACTGAGTTGTTCAGTGCAACTATCCATTGAGAATAACTTCTTTTCTACAGATGGACATTTACCTATATGAAGACATTTAAAGGCCAGATTTTCAAAAGCCCAAAGATGTATGCAAAAATGTGTGTGTGTGAGATTTATGCCTAATTAGTGGCACAACTGCTGCTACAAGTATACATGTAGATTGGGTATTTACACATAAAAACTTAAGTTTCCTAAGTGGTTATTTGTGTGGGTAAATAACAAATTTGTATGCCCAATCATGATAAGGAACTCAATTGTCTGCATACCTTTGTGTGTAGCTCTAGGTTTTTAAGCGATTTTGAAAGTTTGGCCCTATAATTGCATAGCCTGAATATATCTGTATTTTGGATACCTAATAAAATGATGTATTATTATTTAGAAAAATTTGTTACAAAACAACTTCCTATAACTTCAGTTATGACACCTATCACTTGAAAATGTCAGACCTGGGTATTTTGTAGTGTCTTAGGGGATAGGCTGAATCCTCTCCGCCATGTTAGATTCCAAGGATGAAATCCTTATGGCTGCTTCTGATAAAAATTAAGATTTTAAAGTGTTTTTACATCAAAAACAGCATTTTAAAAACAAAATGCTGCTTTAACTATTTCAAATGTGATTACAGGCTACGTGTTCTATTGGACAAGTCCAAAATGGTGGTCACAAGGAGGACTTCACAGGTTATGCATAACCCAATCTTGTGGGACTCCCAAATCCGACACATTTTTAAAAGTATGTTTATCTAAGCAGTAATAAGTTTAGACTTTTTTTGAGGGCTTAATTGAGTTCCAAATGGGAAAATTATGAGGCTGATGGCTTAGTGCCTTATTCTCCTCTAGCACATTTGTTCACTTTCTCCCTTGCTGCCCTTACATATAGGAAAAAAAACCTTATTAAAATATATAAAGCCACCATCGTCAAGTCTTGCCTTAAGATTTATATCTGTATTGACGACTAGAAAACTTGGCCATCTGACAATGGCTAGGCAGATGGTGAGCTGAGAAAAGTGCTATTTATAACTCATTCCTCTTGCTGACACCTCATCCTCTCCTCAGTACCCCCTTCTCAGTTTCTTCCACCTGTTAAGTCTTGTCACAGTCCTCGATTGTGAGACCTCTGATGCAAGCACTATCATTTTTATTTGTTGTACTGTACCTAGTACAAGGGGGCCTTGATCCTTAATTAGGGCAAGTAGGCTTTATTGTACTAACTTAACTAATTTGTTCCAATAAAGGAACCAGCACTCCTTTCCTGTGTAATTCTCTCCGACCTGGTCACTGCCTTCCTATACTGATCAAAGTATCACTCACAAATGGTTTGAACTTTTCCTTGGTATTTCTGATATCTTCTTTGATCTTGCCATGTTTCGGCTTCTAAGCATGACATGAAAGAGGTTCCGGTGTCTTTTTACATTTGAAATCAGCTATATATCTATCATAGCTCTGATATCATCAGAGAGATTTGATATCTTCTGTAGTGAAATATCTGTTTCACATCTGTTGGATAGATCTCTTATTTCACAAGCTGGTATAAAGCCAGGTAAATAAATAACTGAATGGGATGGAGACTTGTAATGATGCCCAGCTATTTGTCAGTGGAGTCTGTTTGCTGACTTCATGTTTCAGGGGTGATTCTGGGACAGAATAAAAGTGCAGTGTGAAGATTTAAGTAATCTTCTCCTGCAGACAGACAACAGGAATCTAAGAGTGCACCTGGCAAAAAGGCATTTTATTTGGGTTCTGCTCCTCTTACCATCTTGGTCACTTTACAAACAGAATTACTCTCTCACAGTTCAGTGCCTGGCAGAAATGGGAAACTTCACTGCTGATTTTGCTGAACCTGCTCTATGGATAAAGGGCCTGATTCTCACTTATAGAAAGGTCTCTTTGCACTGCACTGGCAGCATAACTGGGCCTTAAGCAAGCGAAAATTACATTTACATCTTCTTTAAGACACTGCCAGAATGGCACATAGGGGCCTTGGGGCAAAGGAGAATCAGACCCAAAAGACTTTAATTTCCAGGGCTGTCATTCTTGGAAGTTTCATAAGTTCTCTTCATTTAAAAACAAAAAGCACAAATATTAAATGGGCTCCAAATCTGCAGAGTACGAGGACTTAATTTTTTCTTGATGTTTTCCCACATTCTCTTTCATCTAAGGGCTCTATACTGCTCCAACATTTTAGACCTCTTGTCACAGGAGACAGCTTTAATATGCTGCTGGAATGTATGCCCAATGAATGCAGCTAAACAGCAAGCTTATGTATTTAGAGAATTTAATACAACCCCATCCCCATTCACCAAAATACCATCACACCCCCACTGAACAAAGAAGTGACCAGTGTCAGCTCAGCAGACTCTAGTACAAGTAACACCTACAGCACAAAAAAGGTGAGTGCACTGGATATTTAGACCCAGAATTTTGTTTTTTGAATACCTTTCCAAGAAGTTGGAGGAAATTAATCACAAAAGCGTGGAAAGTCACACTGTGAGATGATATGGCTAGATTCCTCCTTGTGCTCTCACTAGGTACATTTCTGGGACCAATTTTTAAATCTGCTACTGGTTTTGAGCTATATGATGATCCATGCACCCAGAGATGTTGGAGAAAGGGGGCAGAGGACAACAAGTTCTTCAGACAGTTCTTCATTCTTGGTTTAACCCATATTTGCTCCTCTCCTAACTGAAGCTCTGACTTTCATGCCTGGCTGTACTCAGGCTTCCTCACTGAGAACAATGTATTGTATGAGAGGAGGCAGGAACAAAAAGAATTACAATGAGACTCAGTATTGCAGACCTGTGAAATTCAGTTACATAAAGCTTACTTCAGATGTTAAACCTCCAGTGAAATAAAACACATAACAGTAGAAAAAGCACAACTAACAGCCCTGTCACTCTGACAGACATGCTCTTCAGTTCAACTCTAAAAATATTTACTCAGTAGAGTCTTTTGAAAATTAGCTTGGAATGTAATTCAGGTACAAACTCTGGTTTCACTGTGATGTCGAAGAAAAATCTCTCTGCACATGGCAAGTCAAAACAGACAGTGGGAGATAAAGCCCAAGCTTGTTCAGAGTGTCAGGGAACAAACAATAATACTGCAGCAGCTACTCAAGGGTGTGCACTGGAGGTGGGAATCTCACGAGCTGTGGGTTTTGTGTCACGGTGGAGCTTCTCTTTTCTGTGATCACCACCCCACATAAAGAGTGAATGGCACTCAAAGGCCTCATGCTAGAAATGCAAAACATCACAATCTTCCTTGTGGAAAGCAAAAAGTTTAATTCTGGTCTGGAAAGTGACTCCAAGGATAATAGCCTGGGGTTCCATATTTGTTGTATCTCAGTTTCCAGGTCAATTTTGCTAAGTTTATAAAAATAATTTTTTTCCAAAAGTGCCAGTGCTGAAAAGTCAACATGGCAGCTGAAAATAAAAAATGAGTGCTCTCAAGTATCAATTCTGTAGGTCAGTTCTTGCCCTCAGTTCAGGGCCGACTCCAGGGTTTTTGCCGCCCCAAGCAGCCAAAAAAAAAAAAGGTCGCGATCGCGATCTGCAGCACTTCTGCCGCCGCTCTACTGCCGCCGCTTCATTCTTCAGTGGCAATTTGGCGGCAGCACTTCCCGCTGAGAGGGACTGAGGGACCCGCTGCCGAATTGCCGCTGAAGAGCTGGATGTACCGCCCCCTTCCATGTGCCACCCCAAGCCCCAGCTTGCTATGCTGGTGCCTGGAGCCGGCCCTGCCTTAGTTACACAGGTGCAACCCCATGGGCTTCAAATTCTGCCTCCACTTATACCCCATTGCCAGCAGCAACTTTCTTGTGAGTGAATCTTACATATATGTAATGCAGATGTACAGGTGTAACTGGGGGCATAATATGGCCATCCAACAGAAACTACTCATTAACAATTCTGTTATGCAGATGCATTAGCCAGAATGGAATCCAGCTCATTCTTAGCTGTACTGGCTCTGCAGTGCCAACAGAACTAAAAAGGAGTAAAAGTTAATTTGTCAGTGAAGCAAGGAGACAGGACTCTGAATACCCAAAGGAAGCAGACGAGGATAGAAAGAAGAGGCCATCTTTACACAGGGTACTTTCAGAATAGACATGCATTTTAAGCATCATCTCAGGACATCTTATGGTTAACGCTGCGAGTCTGTCATGGAGGTCACAGAAATAATGGATTCTGTGACTTTCTGGGACTCAGTGACTTCTGTAGAGGCCAGTGCAGCTGACCCCAGGGCTGCCCAAGCAGCCCCAGCCTCCCTGCACCCTGGAGCACCAGCAGCACCCCAGGCTGCCTCCCAACCACTCCCCCCCCCAAGTACCAGTGGCACCCTGGGCTGCTGCCCCCTGGGCACCAGTGGCACCCCAGGCACCTGAGCACCAGCAATGCCTGGAGCCCCCCTCCCCAGCCCAGAAGACCAGCAGCACCCCTGAAGTCCCCCAGAGCTCCTAAGATTTAGTCAGGGGTATTTATAGAAGAAGTCATGGACAGGTCAGGGGTCATGAATTTTTTTTACTGCCCTGTGACCTGTCCATGACTTTTACTAAAAATACCCGTGATTAAATCTTAGCCTTACTTATGGTTAGGAAGACCCCTCCCTACAACAAGATGATTTAACAGAAACACCTCAGGTCACAAAGTTCACTACCAATCTTCAGCCGTTCCATGAGTGGATTTTTCAGCCTTTTCACATTGGGGTAGTTATAATTTAACCCTATAGTATTATACAATATTTTTATTAGCTGTAACAATTATTGAAGCAGAGTCATGTTATACAATAATCTATAAGAATCAGTATTTTTTTTTTAAAGTCTATGCAATGGAAATAGAACTCCTAGAGAAAAGTAATTGTGAAGCTGCTAAGGGTATTCCAAACTAAGAGAGGGGAAAAAATGCCTATTTTTAAAAAAATTCGCAATGCTCCATTAATTATTCAGTACTAATGAATACAATTATTCTCATCTCCAGCAACACTTAGATCCTCTTACTGAAAAAAGTTTTGTAAATATGAGCCAAAAAACTGGCTAGAAAAATATTCAATGAGTGAGATCAGGTCATGCTAGAACCCTCCCATCTCCTAAATGCCTTGTCTGAAAACTTTATGAAAATTTCTACACTATGATAAGACCATGCCTGTGAAATATCAGGTACATGGATTTTAGTTTTGGCAAAGACAGAGGACAATCAGAATCTATCTTATAATGAAGGAGAATTTATAACCTTAACCCAAATAAATTTGTTAGTCTCTAAGGCAGAGGTGGGCAAACTTTTTGGGCCGAGGGCCATATCTGGGTGGGGAAATTGTACGCAGGGCCGGGGCAGGGGGTTGGGGTGCGGGAGGGAGTGTGGGATGTGGGAGGGGGTGCGGTGTGCAGGAAGGGGCTCAGGGCAAGGGATTGGGACAGAGGAGGGCTGCGGACGTATGAGGGGGCTGAGGGAAGGGGGTTAGGATGCAGGAGGGGTACAGAGTGCAGGAGGGGGCTCAGGGCAGGAGGTTGGGGTGCAGGAGGGGTACGAGGTGCAGAAAGGGGGCTTCAGGCAGGGAGTTGGGGGCGGGGTGCAGGAGGGGTTCAAGCTCCAGTCCAGCGCCGCTTACCTAAAGCAGCTCCGGGGTGGCAGCGGCGCGCACCAGTGCCAGGGCAGGCTCCCTGCCTGCCTGTCCTGTCCCCGGACCCACGCCGCTCCAGGAAGCGCTGCAGCCCCTGGGGGAGCGGGTGAGGGGGCGGAGGGCTCCACGTGCACTGCCCTTAATGCACCTCCAGTTACCTCCCCCGAAGCTCCCATTGGCCGCGGTTCCCCATTCCTGGCCAATGGGAGCTGCAGGGGTTGGTGCCTGGAGGCAAGGGCAACTCACGCGGAGCCCTCTGCCCCCCTGCCCGGGGGCGGCTTCTGAGAGCGATGCTGGGCCCGCGGCGCCATGGGGGGCAATCCCGTGGGCTGGATCCAAAGCCCTGATGGGCTGGATCCGGCCTGCGCGCCGTAGTTTGCCCACCCCTGCTCTAAGGTGCAGTTGGAAATGATAGTTTGACTCTTCAATACTATGGCAGCTGACCACATGTAGTAAATAGACTTTGAACTGTATTGGAAATGATGAACTCCAAAAGTAGAGGTCATTCAGATACATATAAGAAAAAATGGAACATGTTTGCTGAGAACTTCTGTTCTCCATGAGAATAATACATGCATAAAAATTAGGGTGACCAGTCAGCAAATGTGAAAAATCGGGACAGGGGTGGGGGTGGTGGGAGTAATAGGAGCCTATATAAGAAAAAGACCCCAAAATCAGGACTGTCACTATAAAATCGGGACATCTGGTCACCCTAATAAAAGATTATCAGACCCTGAGGGAGTCAGATATGTACACAGACCACGGTATGATTTATTGAACTGTAAAACATTTCTGACCTACTGTCTCCTGTAATCTACTCTAAGTGGCTGGCTACTTATAAGGTTCTCATTTTGTTGTTTATTATCCCTCCCTCTTAGCATCTATTTATTGGAAAGAATGAAGAAAAACCTTCAACTATTTTTTTTAAATGATTTTGAGCACTGGTTCAGCAACACAGAATTTGCCATACCAGATCAGATGATTGATCCATCAAATCTAGTATCCTCATGATGTACAAGGCCATATGTGCAATAATGTGCATTAGGGAATGATTCTTCCTGACCATTGCTACAATCAGTTTACACCTGAAACATGATATTTGATTTCTCCCAAATCTTAACAGGCATAACTACACATAGTATTTAAAAGGTCAGAAATGTATCCAACCTCTTTTAAAATCCAGCTTCACTATGTGACATCTTTTGGCAGTGAACTCCACAAAATGAATACGTGTCATGCGAAGAGAGCATTTTTTTTTGTTTCAAAATTAAATGTTAATAATTTAATTTTAATTTACTAATTGCAATTGTTACTGTTTGCCAAAGTCCATCCTCTTGACTGTTCTTACCTCAATAATATACAAGACCACATTCTTGTAGAAGCAATACAATATGCATTTGGTCACTCGATTGTAACTCCAGGCTCCATGGACTAATAATAGTTTCTCCAAGTAAGAAAACTAGAAAAAGAAAAATGGACATAAGTAAAAATAGCCTCACATTTTGCAACTCTCTATACAAAGTAAATGAAATTTAGATCAGCTATTAAATCCATTCCAAGAACTTCCTTTCCATGAGAGTAATTTTGACAGATTATTACCCACAAACAAAACATTAAAAAATAATCACAGCAAAACATTCCTTTTTTGGAATAAATCTTTTAAACATGATTCCATAAATTTGGTCCTCATTTGCTTTAAACAGGAAGAAGCCTTCAATTATTATTACTATCCTGATAGAAAAATGAGGCAAGGTTAACATAATAGGGTCTACTGGATTAAATATAAATGTGAACTCTTATTTCATGGCAAGAGAAGATGACTGTGTTTGAGGGTTTAATGATAAGTATGTGGTACAAGGCTCTTCTCTGTGTTTTAAAAGGAGCAATGTGGTAATTAGAAATGTTCTGGGCTAAAATGGAGACTCAAGGTAAAGTGCTCAAAAGAAAAAAAGAACACTACCAGCTTTTGAAAGAAGATGGAAACAAATACATTTTTATTAACATTTACAGTTCACTCGATAATAAATGTGGTCATAATATGAGCTTCTAAAACAAGTAGTAGATTCCTTTTCCCCTTAAATAAACCCACTTAGTAAATGAATCTAATGTGTATGGAAATTGGTGCCTAATAATACTGGTTTGAACCACAAAGATGACTCAGTTCTATTCCTATTTAATTCAATGGGATTTTTCACATTGCCTTCAATGAGAGCAAAATCAAGCTCACAGTGAGTCTGTCACACAGGCTCTGTCAAGGAACCCACCTGTGACTGTAACATTCCTTTCAGTTCAGCCTCAGGCCTCCCATGAGAAGAGAATGAATTTCACCTTTGTGTGTGGTGGTTTTGGGGAACCAGAAGGATGCCAAACAACTCACTTCCACTTCTGGGCTAGTGATATGCCGCCTCAAAAGGTTTGGAGTTCAAGTTTCAAATTCTGGTTCAAATTTATTATTCATCCAAAGCCCATTTGAAACTCTGGGATCTCCAAACATGAGCTAGAAATTTCATGATATATAGCCTTTCTCCCAAGATCTCCAGGACTTAATGCATTTGCTGCAAATACCACAAGAACAGGCTCTCTGGTGGTATTTCAGCAAAATAGAAAACAAAGCAAGCCACATTATAATTCAGTTTGGGTTCAGTCTCTATCCAACCTACATCAGGATTGGAAAGTAGATAACCAAAAGTGAATGGCTAATAAATGTACTAACCCATTAACTACCTATCAACCTACTCTCTCTCTTCAGTCCTGCCACAACTTTAATGCTTCCCAAGATTCATCCTTTGACAGTGAGGCATATCGTGTAAACTCCAGCAAGGCTGGCATGTATTCTATCGATATACTGTAGAATAACCCAAAGAGGAAAACTGCACAAATGGTGTAGCCATAACTCATATGATTTTAACAATTTAGTTACTATAATGCTACTCACTGGGTTTGTAATCGCTCAAGAAAATGCAAAAGTGCTACCTAAAAGAGCTGAGGAAATGATGCCACTCAGAAAGAATAAGGTTCTGATACTTTAAATACATGTGAGTTGTCCCACTGAGCAGTGACAAGGAATTAAATAAAACGGCCATATTTTATTTTAACAGAGCTCAGTGGAGCTACTGACATGCATTGAGTTACTTACATGAGTAAGTGTTTGCAGGAGGGGGGGGTCTAATAATAAGTGAGATACAGAGTATATGTGGGTGCCAGGAGATTTATAAAAATTGTAAGGCCAAAAGGGACCATTATGATCCTCTACTTTGACCTCCTGCCTAACACAGACCATAGAACTTCTTCCAGCAATTTGTGCATCAAACCATAGCGTCTGTTTGAGCTATAACATCTTCTAGAAAGATAGCCAGTCTTGATCTAAAAATGAGAGATGCACTACCAAATAAAAAGGTGTTTTTAGAGTACCAGTACTCATTATTTAATACAACTGGGTGAAATTTAGGAAAAAGAAAATATCTAGAATACAACCCAGGCTTTCCTAGGAACAAAACTGAACCATGAACCCAACATTTATTTTAAAGGAAGAATTTTCCTGAGCACTTTTCCCCTTTAAAGTATTCAAAAAAGCAATGATCCCAAGACACTCCAGATTCCTCTGCTGCATATAAAGTATCTTCTCAATAAAAAGTTTTATTAAATTTTAGAACCATGTAAAGAACCTCAGTATTTTGGTTTAGGAATTCTTTGAAAATGAATCATGGGGACAAGAACATTTAAAAAAAAAAGAGGATTCAAACATGGTTTCTGTATGAGTGGAAGTTATTCTTTGGGCCCTGGGTCAGAGGCACACTTCCTTTTTATTTGTTTAGTTCATTATAGGATTCCTCGTGGAATCCTTAGTGAGTCTTTAAATAGAGCTATATTTTTCCACGTGTGCCCACTTCTGGAATCACTGGATTGGAATTATCATTTGGGTATAAGATACTACATTACAGTGGTCTACTTAAATTACTCAGAAGAACGTTCTCCCTTCAAGGCGTGCATATAATTTCCACTAAAGTTCTTCCTCAGTGCAGAAATATATGGTAACAATATACCATATGAAGCCTAAGTTTTCCTTTTGAAAACTATTTAGTGTTATTTTAGCCTAGTATTTCTCCTATTGCAAATAACTCTGTCTCATTTTACTAATCAGCACACAACAAAAAATTGATTCACGATAACACAGTAATATACTGTAATCTTTCAGGTAATAAAAACACTCTTCTCCCATCTAAGACAAACAGTTCCATGTGACTTTAAATTTTGTTTCCAAAATTAAAACTGCATATTATTGTTGCCCGCAACTTAAATAAAAGCATTAACTATAACTAGGGCTGTCAATTAATCACAGTTAACTCACGCGATTAACTCAAAAAAATTAATCGCACTTATAACAATAGAATACCAATTGAAATGTATTACCAAGTATACACGATCATAAGCTGGTTCATTTATAAGCTGACCCCTCCCCCCCCAAGATGGATAAGTAAAAATGGAAAATTTTTATAACCTGTTCATAAACCGACCCTATAATTCAGGGGTCAGCAAACTTTGGCTTCCGGGCCATCAGGATAAGCCGCTGGCAGGCCGAGATCATTTGTTTACCTCGAGCGTCCGCAGGCACGGAGGTAAATCTAAGTAAACAAAGTGTCCCGGCGCACCGGCTGCTTACCCTGACAGGCCAGGACAGCAACTGGTGGGGAAATTTTTTTGGGGAGGGAGAAGCTGGGAGTCAGGGGAGTAACCCCTGTGACCACCCCCCACATAACCCCACCCCTAGCCTGGGACCCCAACACTCTCCCCATCCCATCCCTTCCCACCTTATCTGGGGAGGGCCAGGGGAGGATGTCTCTGACCTGGCTGGAGCAGCTCCGGCAGGCTGGGCAGCGCGGCTGCAGCCTGCTCTGGTGGGCCAGACTGGGTGGTGCAGCCGCAGCATGTTCCAGCAGGCTGGGCCGGGTGGCACGGGTGCAGCGTGCTCTGGCGGTGTGGCCACAGTCTGCTCGGGGGGGGCGGGGCCGAGCGGCATAGCCACAGCCTGCCATTCCTGGAGCTGCAGCTGCTTCGGAGGCTGGGGGAGAGAGCAGCATGGCCAGAAGCGGAGAGACTCTGGCCCCGCCTCTTCCCTTCTGGCTGTGCTGCCACTCCTTGATCCCTCTGTTGAGGGGGAGGGGCTGTGTCCCACTTCTCATACATACATACATACGCCGACCCCCTTCTCTGGTGCTTCCCTTTTTTACTAAAAAAATTTGGCTTATGAACGAGTATATACGGTAAATATTTTTGGATGCTTTTCTACATTTTCAATATTGATCTCAATTACAACATAGAATACAAAGTGCACAGTGCTCACTTTATATTATTATTTCTGATTACAAATATATGCACTGTAAAAATGATAGTATTTTTCAATTCACCTCATACAAGTACTGAAGTGCAATCTCTTTAGCGTGAAAGTGTAACTTACAAATGCAGATTTTTTTGGTTACATAACTGCATTCAAAAACAAAACAGTTTAAAACTTTAGAACCTACAAGTCCACTCAGTCCTATTTCTTATTCTGCCAATTGCTAAGACAAACAAGTTTGTTTACATTGACTGGAGATACTGCTGCCAGCTTCTTATTTACAATGTCACCTGAAAGTGAGAACAGGCATTCGCATGGCACTGTTGTAGCCAGCGTTGCAAGGTATTTACATGCCAGATATGCTAAACATTTGTATGCCCCTTCATGCTTCGGCATTCCAGAGGACATGCTTCCATGCTGATGATGCTCATTAAAAAAAATAATGCATCAATTAAATTTGTGACTCTACTCCTTGGGGGGAGAATTGTATGTCTCCTGCTCTATTTTACCCGCATTCTGCATATATTTCATGTTATAGCAGTCTTGGATGATGACCCAGCACATGTTTCGTTTTAAGAACACTTTCACAGTAGATTTGACAAAACACAAAGAAGGTACCACTCTGAGATTTCTAAAAATAGCTACAGCACTTGACCCAAGATTTAAGAATCTGAAGTGCCTTTCAAAATCTGAGAGGGACGAGGCATGGAGCATGCTTTTAAAAGTCTTAAAAAAGCAACACTCTAATGCGGAAACTACAGAACCCAAACCACCCAAAAAGAAAAATCAACCTTCTGTTGATGGCATCTGACTCAAAGATGAAAATTAACATGCGTCAGTCCGCACTGCTTTGGATAGTTATCAAGCAGAACCCATCATCAGTATGGAAGCATGTCCCCTTGAATAGTGGTTGAAGCATGAAGGGACATATGAATCTTTAGCGCATCTGGCACATAAATATCTTGCAATGCCAGCTACAACAGTGCCATGTGAATGCCTGTTCTCACTTTCAGGTGACATTGTAAACAAGAAGCAGACAGCATTATCTCCTGCAAATTGTAACCAACCTTGTTTGTCTGAGTGATTGGCTGAAGTAGGACTGAGTGGACTTGTAGGCGCTAACGTTTTACATGGTTTTATTTTTGAATGCAGGTTTTTTTTGGTACATAATTCTACATTTGTAAGTTCAACTTTCATGAAACAGAGATTGCACTACAGTACTTGTATGAGGTGAATTGAAAAATACAATTTTTGTTTTTCTACAGTGCAAATATTTGTAATAAAAAATAAATATAAAGTGAGCACTGTACACTTTGTAGTCCGTGTTGTAATTGAAATTAATATATTTGAAAATGTAGTAAACATCCAAAAATATTTAAAATAAATGGTATTCTATTGTTGTTTAATCACATGATTAATCACAATTAATTTTTTTAATCGCTTGACAGCCCTAACTATAACATTATCTCTATTGCTATGGTCAATAATCCCCAAACCACAGTTAAACTGAGCACAACCCATTTTCACCATTCTTATATTCATCCAAAAGCCACTTGAAAGTGACACATGAATATCAAATGATTTCATCAGGTTTAAAGTTATTAGAATAAATGCCAAAAGTGTTAATAAAATGTGATAGGCCATCTATGGACAAAACTCTGACTACCTACTTATTCTTTTACACTGCCATTTTAATAAATAAATTGAATCTTATGAAGTCTTGTAAATATGGATTTTTTAAATGAATTGTGCCTCAAAAGTAATATATGATAGAAGGTTAGAAGATTAGTAATGTAGAGACCACTGCTAAACAGTGTAACCATTGTGATCAAGGCAGTTGAACGTTGTCCTGGTGTATTACACTTTTGGTGTCATACTGTGTAAGTGTTCTTGCAGTAAACTACTGTCTATTACTGAACTAATATTTGATGAGGTTTTTAACCTGACATTTTAAAAATGCATTTAGTGCTTGTGAAAATTCTCAGATGACCACCCCTAAATATAGAAGCCCTCTGCCTGACCACGGAACACATACACCATGGTAGCAGTACACCTTTCCTTTATTGCTCTGTCAATGGGTTAACCTGTTCAGGAACAACTGCCTCAAGGAGTAAAAGGGAAGTTTGCCTTTCTGCCCTTCCAATCCTTCAGCTCTCTGCTGAAATTTCCAATAAGGGTGCCAATTAGTATCAACTGTAAAGGAAGATTTCATAGTGAGTTCATCTGATAGCTGCCTATATGCTTGTGGCATGAAATCCCAACTCATTTCTCACAGGCTACCAAAGAGCCAGCAGACTAATGATTTTTGGTCATTACCCCGTTCTAGATTTGAATCTAACCTTCTTATACTATTACCAAATATTAAAGATTTTCTTATCACAAGTGATAAGTGAACATATATGATACCTTAACTGTAAATAAACAATATTCACATTACATGTACATCAGCAAAAGTCTCTTTTCTTTCTTGTGCTGCTTTTAATATGTTTATATTTTGATTTGTTCAATTAAACAAAGACCTTGCACAATTTGCATGGCTTCGTCCCACTGCCGCCTATAGATAAAGTAATCAGTGCTGAATTTGATGGGATAAGTTGGGAGCATGCACCCTAGTCACTGTCACTGCCTGAATTATCTCAAAATATTGACCAGCTCTTTAATATTTGAATAACTGATTCTTTAGTAGTTTAAGAAAAACGTGGTAAAGAGACTTCAAAATAAAAATGTCCCATCATCTGCCTCTTCTGGACATTAATATAGTTCACCAACAGGTGTCAGTGACAAGAGCACACTGAGGAAGATAAATTATAATTAGAAGGGCATTAAATGTAACTGTCATGAATGGCGCCTCTCCCTGCTTACTGAACAGTTTGAATGTTCCACAGCTGGCAAGAAGAAACCTAAGCCTTTAGGAAAGGGTTGATCATTGCCCCAAAGGGTACAAGATCAAAACTAAAATGATCCCTAATACATCCAAGGTATCAGTTTTAGATGGCAGTCTCAAAGAGGATATGAACAAAGATTCTCTCGGCTTGAAAGCCAGCAATGAAGCGCTTATGCTGCCACACAGCTGATACCTCCGTCAACAGAACATGGCAGCTGCTTTTTAGTGCCTCTGACCTGTGCTATGGAGTAATCAGAAGAGTTGGTTGCCTGCATGCCCTCATTCCCACTGATCCCGACTCCCACATGCGCGGTCTGGATCATTCCCACGTCATTGGCACCGTCTCCAATAGCTAATGTGATGGCATTTACATGTTTCTTTACCATGTCTACTATTTCAGACTTCTGCAGAGGAGACACTCTGAAAAGGAGAAGAGAAAATGTCAGTCAGTTTCCCACATGCTGAGTTATGTATGCCTTTCCAAAAGGACAGCTGTAATCTCGATTTAGATGTGCTGGAAGGGAGTTACTGGAAAGTTGCCTAATTCAACACTTAGAGTTTAGAACATGTGCCAAATGTTTTCAGAAAGAGAAAGAAGCATTTTCCATTTTTATAAGATAAAATGAATAGAGATCATAAACAAAAACATCAGATTGATTTTTATGTGTGAGAGAATTTAATGTTCATGAGAGATGCCAGATTTAAAGCCTCGGAGACTGAAATCTTTTCTTTATCTGCTACATCATATGCATCAACTGTGCAAGCTTCCCCACAGGACAGACCACCATTAGGTTGTGAGGATAAGTCAGTATCTATGATGCTTTCAATATTCAGCCTCTTTTCAGAGACTTCAACCAAGGGGGTCAACTGGTGCAAACTGTGGTGGCGGTTTTTGAGGTTGAAGGACAGGGTTGTAGTAGGACAAGCAAGTACCAGGAAGAAATAAGAATGTATAGGAAAAGCCCCTTCTTCCCACTTATCTTACACCTGCTTACTCCCTGCTGTGGGTTGCTTTTCCTCTGTTACAACCCCATCTTTTCACCTCTTCAGTCGGTAAGTTACACCACCTTAATGTTATCTTATGCTGGTTATCTGCATGTAATGTACATCAACATTGAGATCACCTCATAACTTGTCCTAATAGGTTACTCTTGGAACCGGACAGCTCATAGTTAACTGCTGTACCAATATGCTACTAAATCAAATACGAGTCTTCTCTGTGCAGGATGAAGACCCCAAAGCTTTAACTGCTCTGCCTGTAAAACAGCCATAGATGCCAATGGGATTTCTGCATGTGGGCCAGGTCCTTTAGCTTTGGCCATTTCAAAGTGTTGAATAAGGGCTTCACTCTGATATCACTTACTCCACTTAGACATTTGTATAACTTTGTTAACTTCAGTGGAGTTACTCTGCTTTCTACACCGTTATAACTGAGAGCAGAATGTGGCCCTATGGTTCCATAACGTAGTTATCCTCATGTACACTCATATCTATCTTATACGTAGATATTTTGAACCTGAATCTTCTCATTTACATCAGTTTTAACTTGACATGCCTCCACAAAATTCAATGGAGAGACTCCAGATTTATATCAGTGTAAGTCAGAGAAGACTCAGAACCTTTATGTATTACATTGAATCATCACACACTTGAACCAATTTGTATTCAGGTACAATACCCAGATTATTGAAGGGTATTTTGGCAATACCCACAAATAGCCAGTCTGAGTATTTTAATTCTAGGCCCATCTGTACAAACAACCTTAATTCCTTTCCACATCACTTTTAGTCAAATGAAGTCTCAAAACTACTCTACATACCTTTCCATAAAGCTTTAGACAAAGCTGTTTCACAGCTGAAGCAGGCACATTCACTCACAAACAAAATATAATTGATACCCAAAGGCTTTACTATTAACATAAGGATTTTTATACACTATTTTTTCAGACCTCTGCACTCAGTGGGAGTGACTTATATTTATCCCTTTTATACATCTGGCTGGATTATAGCTGATCAGGAAAAAGAGCATATGGCTTTTGGTCAGCCTTTCCCTTGAAGGGCTTGATCCTGCCTGGTGTTGAGCACCTCTTAGGGTCAGGCTTGACGAGTAGTTTGAACGTTATTTTTAAAGTTACTGTGGTTGATCTTCATATGTTAACAAAAACATTTAGAAGAGCTAGCAGCTGTTGAGTTTCAAAAAACTGAAAGAAGAGAAAAGTTGACTGGGCCATAAAAAACACTTAATCCCAATGACTTTGTGCATGAAATTCTCATTGGACAGATTTATTAAACCCTCAGTTGCACAGCAATGTAAAACGGTACTTTAGCACTTAAGGGACTCAACTGTACTGGAAACAGAAAATACAGACCATATTACTAATCTATCTTGTAAATGAGATGTTAGAGTATAATTATAAGGCATCTCTGAACTTAATTTGAGTCAAATTCTCACTTTTATAAATGTGAATGGTGTAAAATACTAATGAGAATATGCTCTATCTTCATCTCTTACAAGAGTGTGTCTGTGTATATGCACAGAACATCATTTACATGCCTCAGGTGCATTGGAGGCAAAATGCAAAGCCAAGGACATTTAGCCACATCAGAGGTGTAATTTCTCCATAACTGCACATCCTGCTGAAGCTCTTTTTGTTTACTTATAAAATGACTTCTGATTGTTTAATTTTTTTTAAAAACTGATGTTAATTTTTCTACTTACCAATTTATCTGAATTGCCTCAGAGTGTGAAAAATAGCTAAAAAGATGACTCAATTATTAAATATACTGTGTTTAAAAGTACTTAGAAAAAATATGTTTTCACATATGTAGACCCTATTGTGTATTGGAATTTACTAGAGCAAAGCCCTGTGTCCATATAGGGGGTCTTGCTAACATCAGTGGGACTCCAAACAGATGCAGAGATCCATGTTTGAGAATCCTGATAGAAGATCATGGCTATTAATGCATTCTTCTAAGGAGTCCAGACACTGCAACTATAACAAAGATTCTCTCAGGACTTCCCTGGCAACCCCATTTGAGGTGTTTATAACTTGCTGGTGTGTAATTTCACTCGGGGCTCAGAATTGGTATCCAAGTTTTTCTTCCAAAATTTCATCCCAATCACAGTAACTGTTTTTATGTCAGAGCAGGGCAATAAAAGAAGCAAAATCGTATGACAACTAATTTGAAAAATATGACTGAGGTTTGTATTCTTTGACAAGTAATATACACTTATATGCAAAATCAATATTAATTCAGTTCTCAGTTAACCTCTCAAAAGTCAGGAAAGACCAATTTTTTTCTAGATTGAACACACCGGCCCAGATTATCTGGTCAAACCAGGCAGTACAGGATAAGGGCTGTGGTTCACTTGATACTAGATAGCTGAGGGTAGGGCCAGCTTCATCATAAATTAGAGCAATCTGAAGGCTGCTATAACTCATACTTGGTCACCCATGGCCTCAAGGTGCCGTTCTCACATTTTCACTGGCCATGCCTTTTATTCCTTCCGCCACATTCCTGGGTTGAGAGGAGGAACCTTAACCCATCATCTTAACCCCTTAGAACTATGAAACAGGACTGAGTTTTTAATTGAAGCTAATGGGGCTACTCAGAAAAGTAAACTTACGTACATGAATAAATACTCACAGGATTGGGGTTAAGCTTCCACAAATGTTGATTTTGTATTTAATTATACATTATTTGTCAGTCAATAAAATATATCATAATACAAACTGGATTTTTTTAATTAAACCCTACATACTGTACACGTATTCTATGTACCAATGTTGTACTATTCAGTTAAGGTTGTCAATGAATAACTAATACCCAAAGGTGGAACAATTTTTTCTTATTATTATTTTATCTACCTCCCAATTCCAGAAAAGTGTTTTAATCACATTCTTAGTAATATATATCTATGGTAGATACAGATAAACTATAGTGCACTATAGTTTAATATGTTAGCTATGGGTATAGTCTAACACCCAAATAAGGCTCTCTTTATTGTAAGATAGATGTGTTCAATTTCAAATTAAGACCAATAATAAATGTATGCTTTTATAACATGCATCTGTTTCCCCCTGAAAAGTACATTTCCTGGCTCCAGAGAATATTTCTTGATGCATACAGTATATTAGTATAGAAGTTACAACTTGAGATGGTCACTGATTTCTTGAGGGATTTTGTATTTTTTTAAAAAACTTTTTTTCTTCTCAGCTTCCAAACAGTCTCTCATTCCTTTTAATCTACCTTGCCAGATTGTGCTGTGCTAGATGACATTAATTCCCTTTGATTTAGATGGCATTCATTCCCTTAGAATCAGAACTGAGATTCATTTCTGCACTTCTGATAAGCTATCTACATGAATAAGTAGAAGATTACAGCACAGACCACTCAACTAACCTGAAATTCAGGTGGTATCTTGATCATTTCCCCCCTTTTCCAGTTCACAAAATTTTCTGGATAAATGAGTAGCTCAAAGTGTACTGGAAAGGAACTGACTGCTTTGGAACAAAATTCTGCAATGACATGTAACAATCCATAACTGCCATCTGGCAAGATGTGTCTGCTTTCACTACTTGTCTTACCCTAAAAATAAAACTAGGAAGGAAACTATGCCCCGGGATACATCCATGCACATGGAGATTAAGAGAAGTAGTAGTAATACAGAATGGCATGTTCATCAAAACCCACCTGCTCCGGTGTTCTGAGACTGGCAAAACTGGAGTGCATCTATGAAGGTTCTCAGTGTGCCTGTCTGGAAGACTATAACCCCCAAATGGGACCGACCAAAAGTGAAATATTTTGCACTGGTTATTTATTAATAATAGGCTCCTACATGACCTCTGTGAATTTGTTTGGATGTAAGAGAAGGAAGAATTTGGAACAAACTCTTATGTTAAGGTACATCTCTGAGCAAGGGAAGAAGGGATAGGATTCCATTACACTTATTGCGCCAAATCTTCAAGTATTTTCTTATGTCCAAATCGTCCTGTCTGCTTCCATAAGTAAACCCAGACTTTGGGGCAGGACTGGGTCATCTTCTGTCTTTACAAAGCCTTTAGCACACTTTTAAGTGCTAATGCAATATACATACACCTCTACCTCAATATAACGCTGTCTTCGGGAGCCAAAAAAATCTTACCACGTTACAGATGAAACCACGTTATATCAAACTTGCTTTGATCTGCCAGAGTGAGCAGCCCTATCCTATCTTCTAGAACTGGAAGGGACCTTGAAAGGTCATCAAGTCCAGCCCCCTGCTTTCACTAGCAGGATCAAGTACTGATTTTGCCCCAGATCCCTAAGTGGCCCCCTCAAGGATTGAACTCACAACCCTGGCTTTAGCAGGCCAATGCTCAAACCACTGAGCTATCCCTCCCCCCTGCCCTGTCCCCCCGGAGCACTGCTTTACCGCGTTATATCCGAATTCGTGTTATATCAGGTCACGTTATATCGAGGTAGAGGTGTACTATAAATAATGACTATCCAAGTGTGTGTGTTTGCAGAAAGGTAAGTGCTACCAGGGAGAAGTTGCAACAGGATACCTGGGGAAGAAGTGGGAGCAAGGCTGCAGCTGTTCTGAGTCAGGCATCCTCGATGAAGCCAGATGGCTGATTATTCAAACCTCACTTATCTTAACCCCAATGGGGGACAGGATCCTTTGGCATAGAGGGGATTGGGGATAAGTGAGGTTCAGATGTTTTATTATATGCATATTATCACCATCTTGTGAATTTTCCACTTAGTATGAAAATTATAGGTAAATTGCACAGGGCACACTTGTTCATACCAAGCATTTTAAAATAGATTTCCATTGACTTATATTGCTCAGCACCTGCGACTGTCATAAAAGTCAATTGGAACTGTGGGTGATCAGCACCTTTCAGAATCAGGCCCTTAACTGGTAATGAATTTGATAGTTATCTCTCTTGACTAGAAACATCTTTAATTAAAATTATATTTTGCCTTTCCAGGAAAAAGTTGTAGGATTTATTTTTAAAAAATCTGAACCTTGGGGTAGTTCTGCTTAGGTTCAGCTAATCTTTCAGCTACAATTAACATCTAGGGCAATAGCAGCTGCTCTTATAAGCACTTCTAACTGTCCTAGAAGTCAATGGGAATTCTGGATGCTCAGCATTTTCAGGTTCCAGAGTAATGATGGCTGTACTGTGTGAGGCATTCAGTGTCTGAAAGTCAAACATAGAAATGCAATTACATAATGGAAGATTAGGCTATAATGCAATATAAACAAACAAAAAATTAGAGTCCCAACTAAGACGAGGGCCCCATTAGACAAGACACTTTAAGACAGTCCCTGCCTCAAAGAGTTAAATACACAAGACAAAGAGCAAGATAAATTAAGTATTATTAGACCCATTTTACAGATGGGCGAGCGAAACAGAGAGATTAAGTGACTTGCCCAAGTTTATGCAAGAAATCTGGGATAGAGTCAAGAATGGAACATAAATCTCCAGATTCTAAAGCCACTCACTGAACCACAAGGCTATCCTTTCTCACTAGATTTCACTACACAGACCACAGTCACACAAAGCCTTACGCACTTAAGGCTTTGCTGGCTCTGGTTCTAGCCGTGCACTCCTTTCCTTTCTTCATAAGTAGTATGTAAGAAAACAATAGAAAGAAATGTGACTCATTCTTTGAGATGCATATCCCTGTGGGTGCTCCACTTCCGGTGCGCATGAGCCTCTCAAGACCTTGATCAGAGATTTCTAGCAAGCAGTGCCTTTTCAACCAGTGCCCTGTTTAACCAGGGCCCTTTGCCTCCTTGTGGCCGACACCAAGTATATATAGGGATATGCAGGTGAACTGCACTAAGTTTCTTCTTTACTCGTCATTCTCTAGGCCACAACCGAAGCAGAGGGGAAGGGCGGGTAGTGGAGCACCCATAAGGACACACATATCAAAGACCACCACAGTTACTGCACAGGGTGAGTAACGTTTCCTTCTTCTTCAAGCAGTGTCCCTATGGCATCCCTAGAAGGAGGAGGGAGCCTGAGAACAGGATCCAGGACTGAAAATAGTACCAACGGCATGGAGCAGGGCATAATGCTTTGAAAATATATCGATTGAAGACCACATAGCGGCTCTATGTATCTTAAACATTGGAACAGTCTTCAAAAATGTAGTGCATGTCACTTGCAATCTGGTTGAATGCACTCTCCCCCTCCCTCGCCCCTGGGTACAGATACAACCCGATGTCCATTTCAAAAGTCTGTCAGCAGAGATGGGAACACCCTGAGATCTATCTGTGAAGGATATATAGGGTCTAGGTGATCTTCTAAAGTGCTTAGTTTTATCCAGGTAGAAGGCTAAGGCCATGCTAATGTCCAAGGAATGGAAATATGATTCCTGCTGGGAACTGTGAGGTTTCAGAAAAAAAAAATAGCAGTAGATGGACTCGTTGGTTAACATAAAAATCCAAAGTAACCTTGGGTAGGAACCTTGGATGTGGATGTAAAGAGAACTTATTGCAAAAAAATGTCGGGGGGGCGGGGGAGGGAGATTTGCCATCAAGGCTCCAATCTCCACAACCTTACAGGCAGACATGATGGCAACTAGGAAGGCCATCTTCATAGATAAATGAAGCAGGGAGTAGGTAGCCATTGGTTCAAATGGAGGTCTCATGAGGTGCTTGAGAACCAGATTGAGGTGCCAGGATGGAGTAGGAGGTCTAATATGGGGGAAAAGATTACTCAGACCCTTAATAAATCTGAACATTAGTGGGGGAGCAAAAAATGGAGAATTCCTCAATTGCAGATGAAAGGCTGACACAGCAACCCAATGTACCTTGACCAAACTGATGGATAACCCAGAAGTCTTTAGATCCAGCAAGTAATCTAGGATGAGGGAAAGGGGAACAAATTCAGACCATAGAATGCAACAGAGAGTCCTGTGGCACCTTTAAGACTAACAGATGTATTGGAGCGTAAGCTTTTGTGGGTGAATGCCCACTTTGTCGGACATTCACCCACAAAAGCTTATGCTCCAATACATCTGTTAGTCTTAAAGGTGCCACAGGACTCTTTGCTGCTTTTTACAGATCCAGACTAACACGGCTACCCCTCTGATACTTGAGACCATAGAATGTCAGGGTTGGAAGGGACCTTAGGAGATCATCTAGTCCAACCCCCTGCTCAAAACAGGACCAATCCCCAGACAGATTTTTGCCCCAGATCCCTAAGTGGCCCCCTCAAGGATTGAACTCACAACGCTGGGTTTAGCAGGCCACTGCTCAAACCACTGAGCTATCCCTCCCCTCAGATCAAGTGCCCAATATGGGGCATGAACCCACAACCCTGAAATTAATAGTCTCATGCTCTACCGACTGAGCTAGCCGGCCAGAGGAAGAGACAACCACACAGTGGGTAAATCTCTTCCATTTCTGCAAGTAATGGGGGTTGATGTTTTAACACCCACTACACCTTTGTAGAGCAGGAAACTTCTATTCCGGAGAACCAACCAGGAGCCAGGCTCTAAGATGTAGAACTGTCAGGTTGGGGTGAAAGACGCCAGCTACACCCAGAGACAGGAGATGAGCAATGGTGAGGAGCTTGATTAGCAGAAGGACACAGAACTGAAGCTGGTAAGGGTATCAAGCTTGTCTTGGCCAGGTAGCTAAGGTCCATTGGCTAGAATCTGGGTCTTCAGAGCCTTGGACAGCTGATGTTCCCACAGTGGCACCAGGAGGCTAAGCAGAGCTAACAGGGAACACTGTGGAGAGTAAGCACTTCAGGAAGTACCACCCAACAGAGTAGAGGTGCAGACTTTGTGATTTTCCTGGAGATGCTGGACCCCCGCTCTGCCCCAGACCACACCCCACTCCACCCCTTCCTCCAAATTCCAACCACGCCCCACCTCTTCCCACCTATGCCCACTCCACCTCTGCCCTGCCTCTTCTTGGTCCCTGCTCCACTCCCACCCCGTTCTGCCCCTTTCCCACCTCTTCCTGCCCCTCCCTCACCTCTTCCTGCCCCCACTCCTTCCCCTTCCCCCAGTGCCTCCTGCACACTGCTGAACAGCTGATTGCGGCGGGTGGGAGGGGCTGGGAGGGAGGGGGAGGGGCTGATCGGCGGGGCTGCCCATGAGTGCTGAGCATACACTTTCCCCCCCCCCAGGAGCACCCACAGAGTTGGTGCCTATGCAAGGGAGCCAGCATGACAATACCCTGTGGCCCTATAAATTGGCCAAGCACCCTATTTAACTCCAGGGGTTGCCCCAGGAAGCTGTGTGAGCAAACACAGAATTCGGCCTGCTGTGACTCCAGATTTCATCTTGTCTCCTGATCTCCAGTCTACGATCTCAGCCTGACTCTTGTCTCCTGACTCCGGCCTGGTACTATTTTGGTACAAGCACCTTAGCAAAGCCATGCTTACTCTCCTTGGAGCTCTGGGGCTTCACAAGCCTGCAGGTACTGGAGGAAGAATCCCTGGCCTCAACAGTACCCACTGAGACAGAGGACATTAACACGGACCTGGTCTTTTTTGGATCTGGCTCTTTAGATAAAGAGCCCATACTCCTGTTCTTGACAGTCTTCCCAATGTGCTCCAAAGACTTCCCTTTGTTGGGAGAAGCTGCTCTGAGGTGACAGGGCACTGATCTGTCCAGGGACAGATGTGTGTGTGGAGGAGGAGAGGGGGTGTCTCCTGACGTGGCTCAGAGGGTTGTTGCAGGGAACGTTCCATTGCCAACAGCCTGAGCTTTATCTCCCCGTTCTGCCCAGCCCTGGATTTAAGGGCTAAACAAAAAGGAGCACTTCTGGGAGATGTGGAACTCCCCCAGACAACGGACACACTTGGAGTGTCTGTTGCTCATTGGTATAGCCTCCCCGCAAGAGAGGCAGCATTTGAAGGCTGGTGAACCAGGCAAACCACATCAGGAGAAGACAAATCTCCTGTCAGTCCCCTCATCCAAAACCAACTATATTAACACTAACAACAACTCTAAGCTAAGTAATTTTGCTAGAAAAAAGGTGAAGAGAAAAAGGCCAAGTATGCTCTAGGGAGCAGACATATTAATGTTTCATCTGGGGCCAAGGCAGTAGAGGAGGCACAAGGCACATGCGTAGGTCAAATGGACAGTGCTAGCTAGAAATCTTTATCAGGGGACTCAAGAGGAGCATGTGCACCTGAAGTGGAGCACCAGAGGAAGACACTGCTCCAAGAAGAAAGAAGCATTTCTGTTATGATTTATGCAATTTCCCTCTTCACCGAAATCTACTTATTCTAGTATATTTTCACTCATGCTGTGTAGTCTTTAAAAGTTCTCTGTGAAAGGAAGGAGAAGGCAAGAACGGAAGCTGTGTTTTAAATAAGTGATATTATATCCTTGTTTCCATGCTTCAACAGGGATTGAAATAACACATTTAAATACCTTAATGTCTTTAACACGAAACAAGTTAATTTGATACTCTGCTTCCTTGAAATGTTTTGTTAATGCATGCAAACCTCTTAGAAGCCTACCTTTCTTGAAATTACCATAGATTTACCCTGTTCTACCACAAAGTACACTGGTGTTTCAAAATGCCATGCCTGACCTCATCTGCAGAGAAGGTAGGATGGGAAACAGCCCAGAAAGAAAGCTGAGACATATTAAGGTTACTGACATTTAAGAGCATGCAATGGCCCCTAGAGAACCATGCAACTAATATATCACTGAAATTCATGTTCAAAAACTTGTCAAATGGTGCTACCAAAACATCATACTTAACAGCTTTTTAATTTGAGTTAGGCCTCCCTTGATACATGCCCTGGAAATCAAAGCAACTAGCCATCTGACTACCAGTTCCAAATAAGAGCTAAACTGTTATTACAGTCAGTAATACAAAGGCTGCTCTAAGAGACATCTTATCACAGACCTACAGCCAAACAAAGGCCTCCACAGAAGACTAACTGACATGAGTAATTGGATAAAATATGGATGTGTCTCATTGAACCAAAGTATGCATTGTGTCCAATGTATTTTACAGAGTAAATCTCTTAATATTGAATCTTCTAACAACCACCCCCAATAAATATACACTGGACTCTGGTGCACTACTTTAAAAACTTTGCAAACAGCATTGACTCACCTGTTGATGATCTGTATAATATCTGCAATGGGTGCTGTGTTCTTTTAACAAATAAATAAACAGCCCCAGAGCAGAGCAGAAAAAGACAAAGCAGAGAATAAGAAAACTGTTTCTTTCTTATAAATTTTTGTTTATTAATAATAATTTGCCAAGTTGTGGTGGAATAACTACCTCTTCCTCTCTTCTCTGAGTGAACCCTTTTCCAGTCCTGTCCTTCAGGACAATGCTACCAATTATGTCTAGACTACATGTCCAAACCATACACAATTCTTGTTGCATCGTCCTCCATAACATTTTCAAGAGCCAGCCTCTTCTCTACACCCACACAGGCAAAACTCTTACCCAGGCCTTCACCATCTCTCATCCTGAGTACTGTAACCTCCTCTTCTCTGGCCACTCCAACACCTACCCAACTCTCCTAACACCCATCTTTGTCCTCATCTATCTGGCCCATCACTCAGGTCGTATCGCCCCTTGACAAGTCCCTCCACTAGGTCACACCCTTATTCACCACATAAAATACAAGTTTCTAGTCTTCATCTATGGCAGATTTGTTTTTTTAAGTTGTTCAGTGTCTCAGCCACTGTAGACTCACCATTCATTTAATCTCTTTTGTCATTTTATTAGTGGCCTCAATTTATCTCCCTGGCATAAATGTGAAGACCTCTCTTAACCCCTTTAAACTCTGACTAGTTGGTAACCTGTTCTGCTTTTCTGTATGATTTCTCTGCAAGCTTCAGCTCACCAGGTATAGTCTAATTGGATGCGCTGGGTTATCTTTATAATGGAAAACAAATAAATACAATAAAGTTGTTAATTACTTCCTGCCTCTTCCATTTCTAGTGCATGACAATACAAGTTTCTATTTCAACATTCCCTAACAAGAACTGCCAATTATGAACCCATACGACTGTACCCATTCTTCTGAACTGGAAACCATATATTGCAATTAGGTTTCAGAGTGGTAGCCATGTTAGTCTGTATCAGCAAAAAGAACAGGAGTACTTGTGGCACCTTACAGACTAACAAATTTATTAGAGCATAAGCTTTCGTGGGCTAAAACCCACTTTATCAGATGCATGGAGTGGAAAATGCAGTAGGAATACATACATACACACACACACACACACAACATGAAAAGATGGGGGTTGCCATACCAACTCTAACAAGACTGATCAATTAAGGTGGGCTATTAGCAGGAGAAAACTTTTGTAGTGATAATCAGGATGGCACATTTCAAACAGTTGACAAGAAGGTATGAGTAACAGTAGGGGAAAATTAGCCTGGGGAAATAGTTTTTAGTTTGTGTAATGACCCATCCACTCCCAGTCTTTATTCAAGCCTAATTTAATGGTGTCCAGTTTGCAAATTAATTCCAGTTCTGCAGTTTCTCATTGAAGTCTGTTTTTGAAGTTTTTTTTGTTGAAGAATTGCGACTGTATTTTCCACTCCATGCATCTGATGAAGTGGGTTTTAGCCCACGAAAGCTTATGCCCAAATAAATTTGTTAGTCTCTAAGGTGCCACAAGTACTCCTCGTTCATATTGCAATTAGTCATTTTTCATCACACAAATCAATGCAATTCTCTGTGAATTCAACTCCTTCTTCTGTACACCACTGGAGCACTCATCCTTTGGCTCTAGTATTGGGCTTTGGCTACACTGGCGCTGTACAGCGCTGCAACTTGCTGCGCTCAGGGGTGTGAAAACGCCCCCCCCCCCGAGCGCAGCGCTGTAAAGCACCAGTGTAATCAGAGCCTGGAGCGCTGCACGCTCTCTCGCAGCACTGCAAGCTACTCCCCTTGGGGAGGTGGAGTACATACAGCGCTGCGACGAGAGCTCTCTCGCAGCGCTGGCAACGCGACTACACTTGTGCTTCACACTTCCCGAGTGTAGCCAAGGCCTAAGTCAATCACTTCTCATCACTCTAGTTGGCACAGGAAGGATCTTCACAGGGCGTGAACTATGAACTATGAACTTCTTTTGCTTAGAGACTGTCCGGTTTGGCCAATGTACATGGCAGAGGGGCATTGCTGGCACATGATGGCATAGATCACATTGGTAGATGTGCAGGTGAACAAGCCCCTGATGGTATGGCTGATGTGATTAGGTCCTATGATGATGTCATTTGAATAGATATGTGGACAGAGTTGGCATCGGGGTTTGTTACAAGGATAGGTTCCTGGGTTAGTGGTTTTGTTCAGTGATGTGTGGTTGCTGGTGAGTATTTGCTTTAGGTTGGGGGGTTGTCTGTAAGCGAGGACAGGTCTGTCTCCCAAGATCTGTGAGAGTAAAGGGATCATCTTTCAGGATAGGTTGTAGATCTCTGATGATGCGCTGGAGAGGTTTTAGTTGGGGGCTGAAGGTGACAGCTAGTGGTGTTCTGTTATTTTCTTTGTTGGGCCTGTCTTGTAGGAGGTGACTTCTGGGTACTCGTCTGGCTCTGACATACTATCAGGGGCTCGTTCACCTGCACATCTACCAATGTGATATATGCCATCATGTGCCAGCAATGCCCCTCTGCCATGTACATTGGCCAAACCGGACAGTCTCTACGCAAAAGAATTAATGGACACAAATCTGACATCAGGAATCAAAATACTCAAAAACCAGTGGGAGAACACTTTAACCTGTCTGGTCATTCAGTGACAGACCTGCGGGTGGCTATATTACAACAGAAAAACTTCAAAAACAGTCTCCAACGAGAGACTGCTGAGCTAGAATTGATATGCAAACTAGACACAATCAACTCCGGTTTGAATAAGGACTGGGAATGGCTGAGCCATTACAAACATTGAATCTATCTCCCCTTGTAAGTATTCTCACACTTCTTAACTGTCTGTACTGGGCTAGCTTGATTATCACTTCAAAAGTTTTTTTTTTCTCTTAATTAATTGGCCTCTCAGAGTTGGTAAGACAACTCCCATCTGTCTATGCTCTCTGTATGTGTGTATATATATCTCCTCAATATATGTTCCATTCTATATGCATCCGAAGAAGTGGGCTGTAGTCCACGAAAGCTTATGCTCTAATAAATTTGTTAGTCTCTAAGGTGCCACAAGTACTCCTGTTCTTCTTTTTGCGGATACAGACTAACACGGCTGCTACTCTGAAAGAAATCGGAAAGGTGAATCTTTTGAAAAGCAATGAGCATGTGTAAATAGGGTGCTATACTGGAGCATATTTTGCATACTTATCAATAACGATTGCAAGTGGCAACTGCTAGAATACTGTTTTAAAAGTGAAATTAATGTATCAAGTTAATTTTGAGCTTTCCTCAACTCAAGATGATTAGCATGGAAACAAATGTGCATTAATCAGCCTGAGTGGTTTGCATGCAATACAGATGTCTGTCACTTTCAATGACTGAGCAAAAAATTTTACACTATCTGCACAATGTACAAATTAGTATCTTTACAGTATTAAACACAGTATGGCATATATGTGACTGTTTTATATAGCAAAATTGCTTATAGAATTTTGAAGAATATGGTAAAATTAAGTGACAACTGAAATTGTGTTCATTAACGAGTATTTTAACCCACTTAGAGTGGTTCTGCCCTGGGGTGAAGCTGAAGGCTAAAATAGGATAGCCATGATGAATACCTGCCTCTGGACTCTGAATAACAATACTATCACAGTGTCTATCAATTCATCTGAGTTGTGTTACCAGATAGCAAGCATTCTGCTCCTTCACACCAAAACACTGCCCAAAAATACTATACTGTAACATGTTAAGATTTTGCTGCTATTCCATGGAACATTCCTATTCAGCTCACACCACTCAACAAAAACAAAACAAAAATAGTGGGGGAGATATGCTTTTAATGTAATTAATAGATTTGAGATTTTATTTGCCCAAAGCAACTATCTTGTCATTACAGCAGTACTGTTATTTCTCTGTTCCATTTGAGCTCTAACAATACATTAACATTTTTCTGTCTCTTTCTGAAAAAAGGCCTCTTGTAGTTTAAATGAAGAAAACAAATGAATGAGCAAATTTTGATTACATTCTGCTATTAGAAAATGTAAATATTTGGTGTGACAGTCCATAAAGAGATGTACCTTAGCAGGGAAGTTAAGCATAAACCATAACTGCCATCAGAGGGCTGTACCATCTGCCAACATATCATATTGACTGTTCATGACACAAATTGACAGGAATGCCTGATTTAGAAGAAATTAAATTTTAAAGTTTTGGAATAGATTAAACAGTACAGCTTAATATAGGTTGATGTAGTGTCATTGGGATAAAATATTAAAATCTATTGCATTTTAGAGCTGATTTGAGCTAGCAGAACAGTTCTCACAAAAAAACAAACAAACAAACAAACAAACAAACAAACAAACAAAAAAACCACAAACACACACATAGAAGTCTCCAAAGTTTGGATCCTAATAGGAAGTGGTGTGAACTTTTAAAGCACACAACAGTTTCCGTAAGTCAAGGTGTGTGCCACACTTTTAAAAATCAGGCCACTTATATAGATGCTTTAATATGGAATTAAGGTGACCAGATATCCCGATTTTAGGGACAGTCCCGATATTCAGGGCTTTTTCTTATATAGGTGCCTATTACCCCCCACCCCCATCCCGATTTTTCACACTTGCTATCTGGTCACCCTATATGGAATTAGGAGTCTGACCTTGGGCAGACATTTTAAAAACTGTTGGCCAAACTGTCTAACTTGTGCCCAACTGATAACTGGCAGATTATTAAATTATATTATTAACACATATTCTATCAGCACCTACAGCATGCTGTGAACTTTACACAACAAATGGTAGAAGAAGGATACCCCTGAAGTGTTTGCACTCTAAATGTTCCGTATGATACAGATAGCAAGGGTAACACACAGTAGGGAGGGGATGGAGAGGAAAGGCAGAGGCCCCTAGTAACAACATCACAATAACTCAGTTTAGATACATAAATATCTAGAATCACTAACAAATTGTTTTGGGGTATGTTTTTGTTACATTCAATTATCACTTTTCCTGTGAGTAATTATATCTGAGGTAATAGATCTCATACATGATAACTTGTAAGGTACCTTTTGTGATTTTAGTGCAACATTAACAGCCCATATGGGAGTATTAAAATTCATTACCTGATAATATGCTTTGAAAAAAACTGGAAGCTGATAGATTGAATAGCCATAGCCTAGAAACATAACTTTTGTTAATTTGAAACTATTTCCCTTACTTAATCCATGGAATGCTATACCCAATTCTGTTTAGGCTTTGTCTACACTCAAAAGTTGCACAGCTTTAACCCCCAACCCCCATTGTGGACAGTTACATCAGCATAAAAGGACTAAACTAGAGCAGCATAAGCACTGAGTTCATTCCTGAACAGGAAGAGAAATAAGCACTTTAATACCAGTATAACTGCATCCATGCTAGGGGTTGTATCAGTATAACCATGTCGGGGGCGGGGGGGAAATAACATTATACTGGTACAAAATCTGTAAATTTGAACAAAAGCAGCTCCTGGAAGAAATGAAACGGTTACTCCCTTTACAATGGTAGTGATCGCTGAGCTATATTTGATGTGGCAGATACATTATAGTCAATAATAGTATTTTAATAGTTCAAGAAATATAAATAGCTAACAATTCAATCCTGCAGCTTGTTCTCCATGGCAGCTGGGACCCTCAACCTGTGTGAAGTCCCAGTGACTTGGATTTAGGAATTTGGGGCCAGATTTTTAAAGGTATTTAGATGCCTATGTGCAGATAGGTACCTAGTACGATTTTTTTAAAGTGCCTAAGAAGATTAGGCACCTAATCCCTGCACTTCTACTTCACTTAGGTGTTTTTGAAAATGTTACCCATAAATCTAGTTTGCCCTTTCCTATGTTTATCCTTTATCTCAACATCCATCTTCCCTTTGCACAAATACTTCTGTCATTTCAAGTTGCATAGTCACACCCATCTTTTTGTTTGTAGTAGCAGTATTTTACTGACTCTTGATCATGCAAAACTCTCATTAACTTCATGTGGAGCTGGAGGGTGTCCTTGATATATTAGTAGAATGAAAGTTGTAATGCTATGTTTATAAGAAACTCATCAGTGAAAAATATATTCTTAGAAATCCCTATGATGTTTTCAGATTTTTGTAAAATGTTCCAATTTTATGTGATTTACCAAACCCTATCAACGTGCTAACATTTGATAACTCTAAACAGGGATGTGCCTTTTAACTCCATTGAAATTATTTTAAAGAGCTTTTAAGTGGGAGAGCTGAAAAATCAAAATATTTTGCTAAAAAGCCAACCCATCATTATCCTTCCTAAATAGGGGTCATTAGGATGTACAGATCTAGGAGCCGATTCTTCACTCTCTCGCCCTTTGTGTAGTAGTTTACATTTGTACAAAGAGGCTGTAAAATGTTGCAATTCTGATTTGGTAACTTTTTGAACGCACTTTTCACAGATGTAAATAATTGTGCATGGCGCCAAGCAATGCAGAATCAGGCCACACAGTTTTCACCATTATTTAAAGAATGTTTTTTAAAGTGAAGATAAAACAAGATCTTGCAGACTTCTGAGACTTTTGCTGCAGCCCAATTAAGTCATATCAGTACTAATACAGTTATGTATTGGGATTTTCAGGATCAAAAGATGGTTGGGTATATTTTTAAAAAGTTAACCTTTTCCTAAAGGCAGACAGAAGGATATTGCCTGAAGGACCCTGTGTCCTGGAGAGAAACTGGCTTTGAAAAGTTTCAGCAGGCAGCATGATAATGAGCCCATTTCTATTGACTTGTTATCTTCAAAGGTGAACTCTTGGGCAGCAAAGAGGCAGCGTTCAGCACCAGGCTGTTACTGTGAAAAAAGTCCTCCTTATCCATTTTCATATCAGGGTGATTTATACTATCAGACAGTCAAGCCTATTACTGCCACAGTGATTTAAAACACCAGACGGTACAGACTGCTAGCATCACAGTGATTTAAAATTTCAGATAGTCCAGATTATTAGCACAAATACTAACAAATACATCCCACCTTGTTGATGTCAAGGTAATTTAAAATACCTATCAGCCTAGGCTACTGGCACACAGAGGTGAAAGAGCTAGACTGTATAAAACAGCTTTTTATAGAAGTGGAAACCACGGAAAATGAAAAAAAGGACTGCCAAAAGTTTTACTGCGTTCATTAATATTTTTCATGACTCGGGCAAGATTATAGGTAGCAACCCTGTGAGGAAAAGGATGACTTGTCCATTGCTGAAATATTCATTGACTTAGTGGGGATCAAGGTTTGGGCTTTTGGGGATTTTTAGATAAGGTACCTTAGGCATGTGCCAGGGCATGACCAAATAGGTTGTTGTTGGGGTTTTTTGTATCCAGTTATGAAAAAGAAAAAAAAAAGTCAGCTCACAGGATTCCATCTATCTATCTATCTAGGCACACACACACACACACACACACACACACACACACACACACACACTTACTTCCCAGGTTATTAAATGGCTATTGCAGCAACATATAGATTTCTATAAACCAGCATATTGAATGTTACCAAGAACTCAAGTTTGCTTTAAATGTACAGCTGAATTTTGTCAACGTGAGATAACTAATAAGCCAACATTTACAAAAGAATGTGTGCAGAGAAAAAAAAATCGGTGTGCATTCAGCCCAAGCTATCCCCAAAAGCATGGATCATTAGTGAGGTATAAAATATGAGCCCCACATTCAAATACCACCATCTCTTTGCCTTCCTGGCATACCACAAACTCCTTGGGATGATGTGTTGCAAAACATGCTCTGGAAAACTCCTTGGAATGATGTGTTTCAATGTTCAAAATGCTAAGTGACATGGCCAGTACTTCTCTTGAGGGGCTGTAAAAATTAATTTACAAGGCAAAACAAAAGCAGTATCCAGAACAGAGCTCAGCAACAAGGAGGGGCAGCTGTCTCAGACTATAGTTACTAGAATTGTACACCCACAAGCCAGACTGGTTCAGGCCCTGATTAATTCTGTCACATCTGCTGAATATATGGTTTCACAGCGAGATCCCTAAACTGGCACAGCTCATTCACTGAGGGAGATTCTCTTTCTGCCCAGAGATGTGGGCAGTCTGCAATACTGTCACTCTGGCATCTTTAAAAAACACTGAATTCTCTTAAAAATAAGAAATTAAAGCAAATGCCTTACTTTACCTCATCTCATACAGTCTCCTATAATCCGATTAAAAGAACAGGAGTACTTGTGGCACCTTAGAGACTAACAAATTTATTAGAGCATAAGCTTTCGTGGGCTACAACCCAGGGTTGTAGCCCACGAAAGCTTATGCTCTAATAAATTTGTTAGTCTCTAAGGTGCTACAGGTACTCCTGTTCTTTTTGAGGATACAGACTAACATGGCTGCTACCCTGAAACCTATAATCCGACTGGCAGCATTTTATTATTTCTCCAAACAGGATTAATAAAGAAGGCTCAAAAATGCTATAAGTTGCACTGGCAGTGACATGGAAAGTAATGGGTTTACAACTGCAGAGTTCCACTAGGGTTAGGAACTTCAACATAAAAAGTGGTCAAAAAACTGAATTCAAAGTCAGGGAACTATATGAGCAGCCCTTCCCCAAGCGCACTGGAAAACAACAAGATTACAGGCTACAAATAGCAGCTTTACACTTAGATTTTTGTTAATAATCAAATGCAAGCTAAAAACATTGCGGTCTCAAAAATTCAGTGAAAGACAGGCTGAAGGCATCCAAAAAAGTAAATTACCAAATCTTGTGTTTAAAAAAAAAAAAATCGAAACAAATGTATACAATACTAATATCTGTTTATTCTCGAAATGCCCTTGGGTCATAACATTGGTGCTTCACGGGATGGTCTTTCTTTTCAAGACTATGGATCTGATTCTCATTTGCACCCTTTTCACTGCCACAGTTTCCATGACCCCACATGACAAGCTGACATGCCACTGCAGTGTGACAGTCTTAGTGTACATGAAAATCAGGCTCTATACATTTATTTTTGGAGTCATGTAAACGCCTAATTTCTTTTAAATGCATATAGCACAAAATTCTTGCCAATTTTGGGTGAGAAGGCTAGAGGTTAAAAAAAGTACAGGGCGTCATCTCCCCTAATAGGGGCTGATCTAGACTCTGCAAGGGCGGCCATGTCAAGACATAGCTCTGCCGGCAAGCCCCTTAGTGCAGATGCAGCGTAAACTGGCAGGAGTATCTACCCCATTCCCCCAACTTCATTACTATGCTGACAGAAACAGTGTATCTACTCTGTGGGCTTTGCCAGCATAGCTAGGTAGGCTAGGGATATAATTCTTTCCACACTCCTAGATGACATAGCTATGGTGGCAAAACTGTAGTGTAAAACTAGGCCTCACTAGGCAATGGAACCATCTTGGGTCATCTATGCAAGGTCACGCTGGCTTGGATGGAGACTGCCCCTTCCCTAGTGTGGCGCCATACTCCACACTCACTGAGGCAGACCATGATTGGTCTGCTGTAGGAGAGAGGCCATGGCATAGATCCTTCCATCCCTCTCACCCTGTGTGTGGGTGATGTCTATACTTTGGACAACATAGCCACTGGACTCCATGGCTGCTCTGCAGATGGGGTGAGACGATTCTTTCTTCTAGTCTTGCCCTGCCAGCCCACTCCTCACGCATGATCTGTGCTCAGCGTCAGAATTGCTTCCCATAACTTTCACTTGTCATCATGTCCTTAGTGTGTAATGGTTGTTTTTATTATAGTGATGTATGTAATGATAGATCTCGATTGGAATAGCACTTGGTAACCTTAATGATAAGTTAACAATATGCTTGAGTGGGAATAATTATAAATTTCTCACTATTTTGCTTTTTAAAACAGTTGTAGGATAAAAAATAAGCATGATTTGTACCCAATCCATTACAACTGTACCCCACTTGGCTAAGTACCCCACCTGAGAGAAATCTAAAGTCAATGTAGACTCGACAGAAATAGAGTGGTCTGATCCTGCAGTCCATACACTGGCTAAACTCCCTCTCTAGGCAATAGTTTTGCCTATAAAGAGAATAAAAGATTAGTCCTATGTGTATATTTCTAATTTATTTTTTTAAAAGCACAACAATTATCACAGAACATTTCAAACCTATCAAAATTGCATATTTTAACGCTGTCACTAGTGCGTAAAGTCTGAACATCTCTCTTCTTAATTCAAGGGGAAATCAAAATTTGTTGAACCTGTTAACGCATTTTTAGCTTCCTTCCCTCACCTCTGCATGAGAATGGGAAATTGCGAGGTAAACCTACTTCTCCTAATTAAGGAAAATCAATCAGAAACAGCAGAAAACAGTTTCAGGAAATTGACCATTAGTCTCATTTCTACATCACAGCTGCTGAGAGAGAGAGATACAAATAGGAAAGTGGAATCTTTTAAAACTTAATTTCATGATCAGACTTTCTTAAAAGGCCCAAAACAAGACAAGATCGGATCAAAATGAGAAGATGAGGCACTAATAATAAATAAAAGTAAACCCAGTTTTAGGCATGTGCGATCATAAATATGATGAATTTCACTGAATTTTATAGCAGGGATCCTCAGAATTCCATAATGTGAACCACAGCTTGATACACAGATGGCTCCATGAACACCTCCCCTCAAATTCATGATCTTACAACATCTCTATGGCATCTACAGTGATGGCTTATATGGCAAAGTGATATTAGGAAAATATCTTTAATGCAATTTAGCAGCTGAAAAACAAAAAGCTACCAGCACATGCCTGACCCAAAGCCCACTGATATCACTGGGAGCACACTAACTTTAATGGGCTTGAATCAGGCCAATGTGACCAGCCAGTACAGACCATAGTTTGAGAACCCCTGTATAGATATATTATGTGTAAGAAACAGTTTCCAAGGCAAGTCATTTCTGAAGGTCATATGAGCACACTTTGCACACTTGCAATTAGCAACATAAAACTTTCTCATTACATTACTATTCCCAGCACACAATGTAGCAGCTGAGAAAGAAATCAACTCAATTATGTGTGTTGGGCAATGAATGAAACAAATCTATAGTCGCCTTTTTATAACAAAAAAGCCTGAATAATGAGATACTTGCCTGAACTATCAGTGAAAAAGGTAAAAGGGGAAATGACCTTCTGTTTCTTAAGCAACCTTCTAAGTGCTGCTCACTCAAGAGAAATCTAATGAACTCTGTTTAATTTTTTAAATCTTTACTTTCAGTAGCACATAAAAGGGCACAGGCACATCACATTTCACCCAAAAGGTAAGCTTTGTAACAAAACAAACAGTTTACCAGTATATTACCAAAGCCTACAACTACAGGAATGTTTCCATCATTTTTCTATTATTTTAGTATCTAATACACTTCCTTTAATCAAACAAACCTCCTTTTGCAGCATTTGCAGCCTAAACTGTGCTCCTTTGTGTTGGAGCATGAGACTCAAAGTGAAATTGACTAGCAAAATCTAATCTTGACCAATATTGAGAGAAATGTAAAAAACTAGTAACTCTGGCCCCAGCATACCCCACTCATTCCCTGCCTAACTAGAGTACTTGTATCATGCTCTTATTATAGTATCTGGGTGCCTCAATTTTTAATGTATTTATCCTCATAACACCCAAGTAGTAAGGAAGTACTGTTTATCCCTATTTTACAGATAGGGAATGGACTTCCAGAGAGGCTAAAATTGACTCATCCAAGGTCACAGAGGAAGTCTGTGGCAGGCACTTGAACCCAGGTCTTTCAAGTTCTAGGCTAATACCCTAATCACTGGAATATCCTCTTCCTTTTTCCTGAAGACTTCCTACAAGGGACTCTTCTGGCTACAGCTTGCTCCAAGTAAGGATCTCCATGGATAAAATAATACAGCCCTAGGATGTGCATCACCTCTGTTCTGCCTACTCCTTCCCCTGGTCTGTCCCATCACCAACCCTTAACTTAGAGCAAATTCCAGACACCGAGCGCCTTCTGGAGGGACTGAAAGAGAGAGAGAGAGAGAGAGAGAGAGTTCCACAGGAGAAATTTAGGCCAGCCTCTCATAGAAGGGGGAAATCTGAGCACTGCATAGATCTTAGGTGGGATGGGGAAGCAACATGAGCCTGTGGTGTTTAGAGGTTGGGGGCAGGTATAGCTCAGTGGTTTTAGCATTGGCCTGTTAAACCCAGGGTTGTGAATTAAATTCTTGAGGGGGCCATTGAGGGAGGGAGAAAAGTCAGGGACAGTACTTGGTCCTGCTAGTGAAGGCAGGGGACTGGACTCGATGACCTTTCAAAGTCCCTTCCAGTTCTATGAGATAGGTACATCTCCATACATTATATTAACTAAAAACCAAAGTAATCTATGATCAGCAATGTGTGTACTTGAGAGAACTTACAATGCAAATGAGCTTCATTAATCATGAGCTAACAGTCACAAGTTCCTTGGCAGCCAGTTTTAGGACCTTTCCATAAATGTATTTTAATTGGCTTTCTACATAGAGAGAGCAGTGCATTTTTTTTTTTTTTTTTTAATATTGTGGTCTGGCAGAGTCCATTCTCAAACCACACCTTGACCTCCTACATGGAGCTATAGGTAATTTCCAGTGGCAGGAATGAAACTGGTTAACTCAGGAAGCAATTACATTCTTTGCCGATTGTGGCAGTGGAGGATCCCTAGCTAATGACAGCACTTTTTAAAGGAAAAAGTCAATGTCCATCTTTTAGTTTTACTTGTAATCAGCCATCACCATGAAAGCTACAAAAATTTCTCTCTCGCCATCTATACTGCTCTCTTGGTTGCTGAAGATACTAAAGACACAGGATTAAAATAAAAAGGGGAGAAGAAAAAGACGTTCAGAACCATATAATCTAAATTAGAATAATTGCTAACACAGACAGGCTCATTGCCAAATGTACATGGGTCAGAAGTAACAGTCCACCTCAAAGCAGCTGCAGTCATACTACTTACTCTCTCTTTTTTTTTTGGCTGAATAGCATTTTCCTCTGAGCAGATCCTGAAGCAGAAACATCTAAATATATGCTAATGCCCAGCAGAGCAATATCTTCTTTTGATTGATTCAACAGTACTGAAAGATCAAACCACTTATACAAACAACCCAGTCTTCAATATGGTACATGTCTGCATGAAAGCTAGAAGGAAGTGAACAAGCTAGCTACTAATGGCTTACATGGATCTGAAAGTGACAACATTTTTAAATGCTTAGAGATAAAAGTGCATTTTTCTTAAATTGTCACATCAAGCCATAAAGTTCTGGAAAACATGTCATTCTACTGTTAAAGGAAAGAATTTGTAAGATTTATGAAGGGAAAGCACTTCTAGGAACTTCAGGAAAACCATGAGAGTTTAAAATAAACACAGGATAATTAGGTAATTTTCCAGTCAGTTACTCTCCTGAAATAGGGTTAAATCCATAATGTAATGTTACACAAATTCATAAGAAGTTAATGAGTGTCTGCTGCTGGAGCTCAGTGACTAACGCCCTTAGCTGATAGTTGTAGCAGACAAATAAGCCTCTTATATGGACTTGTCACTAGAGATTCACACTGGAGTCATGTGGGCTACATATGGAAACATCCTACTAAAATGACAATACTGAATATCCTAATAAGAAAAGGCTAAAATGTGGTTCATGTATTTGTCCTCTAGAATTCAGTAGACTCTATAGCTGTCTCCACAGTGGCACTGCAGGATCATGGAACATTGTGCAGCTAAGTGCTATGTAAGTGTCCTCCTAAATCTTTGCAAATTAATCTAAATCCTGACAGCAGTATTCTTGCTGTTTTACTCATGGGTCTCTCCTGGGCACAGACTGTCAATTGTCCTGAATTATAACACTTTATGATGTGGATAAAGTCCACCAAAGAATGAATGAAACCAAACACATTTTCATTTATGTTCTAATTATTTGAACCCTGAGTTCAGGTGGCAAATAGTGATTGTGTCTTTAATGCAATCACCCACATCCAATACTTTTTTGGGGGGGAAAATGCATGCTGGAATATTTTATTTTTCATCTAACAATACATTTGTTTGCTTTAAAATTGTGCAATAAGTGGGAAAAATCATATTGGATTATCTTCATGATTGTACATTCTTAGCTCACAGGTTTCACTAATTTCAACTCCCTCCAGGTGGTTCTTTTTTGGGCTTATCCCTATGAAGCAGCCCCTCAAAGTAAACTATCATGTGCTTATGGCTACATTCAAAGGCTCACTTCTGTTCCTATCCTTCTTGATTTATCAGCTGCATATAACAATGCAAATTTAACTCTTCAACTTTAGCATATAGTGCCATGTTTTTCCATCTCATTGCTTTCAGGATTCTCTTCCTACCTCTCTGATAGAAATCATCACCCCAAGAAAATCACTCTCCTTCTCTCATATCCTTCTCTTTCTATTATCCTCTCCTTTCTATGATCCTCTCCACAGCTCTGTTCTAGATCCCCTATTCCCCCACCCCTTTATATTTGCCTTCTTGTGATATATTTGATCATAGTTTATAATGCCATATGTACATTAAAGACACCAGATATATTTCTGCTTTTCTGTCATCTCCTTGCACATTCTTGACTCAGTCTTCTTTTCTGAGAGCCAGCTATCTTAAATAAAAGATGGTCAAGATAACATTTTTTTCTTCTCTCACAATTGAAGATATTTTTATTTTGCTAGTCTCTAATGTTAATATCTTAGCTATTACCTTTGGTCAGAGATTCTTTCTGCCACCCACATGTTCCAACGTCCTAATTCCTGTTCATATCACCTCTTGAACATCTTTCCCATCACACTTTATTCTTGATACAGATACTACTAGAAATGTAATCCTATGCTGGCCTTCTTGAATCTATCCTTTGGCATCTCCCATCTGCTAAAAAGCAATTGTATCACTTTTGAGTTTTGCTCTGTAACTCTCACAGCTTTCCCTCCCTCAAATGACTTCTTGATTAGCTGCATTGACATTTTAAAATTCTAATCCTTACAATGCTATTGCATTGCACAGGCCCTTCATTCTTCTTATTTAGCCAATGCTTACTCTATGTACTCTCTCTCCCACAGCTCCAACTCATGAAAACTCCCTCCATGCCTTTTCCCCTAAGTGCCAAATCATTAATCGTGAAAAGGATTGTAATGTACAAGACAATGTGTTTGTAAGCAGCATATGTGCAGGGAAGTTGTCTAAAAATGTTTAAGAGCAGACAGCCTCGTCTAGATAAAGATGATAAACAGGTCCATCCTAGACAAAGGCATATGGGTTTACGTCAATGTACATATTAGTTGTAAACAAAGCTATCAAGCTAAACCAGCAGGGGTTATCCTCAGCCTGAACTCAAGAGACAAAATTAACATAGCTCCTCCACCTGAGAGAGACACAAAGGAGACTGAATCCCCAGGAGGTCTTCCTGACTTGTAAGACAAAGACATCCCGTTGGGAACAAAGAATGGAGAGAGACTCTCTTTATCCTTCATCTTAAGGAGATAAAGAAACCAAGTGATTTGATCTCTGTGATGGGTCCCAGTCAGTAAGAAGCTGGAAAGGAGACAGAGAAAAACCCATCTTGAAATGCTAGATTATGTTTTAGACTTTTAGACGTGTTTTCACTTTTATTTCCTCGTAACTGTTGTTTACTTCTGTACCAGATATGGACTGGTCACAGCATGCTTATATACACCAGATGCGCTCATTGTAAGATCCTTTAATGCTCTGCCAGGTATGGCTGAGGTTAGCTCAAATAAAGGTATTTTATACCTAGTGCCACCTAGTGGTTCAACAGTCTAATACAGTTTAGCATTCCATTACAGTAACCATCTCTATTTCCATCTCTTTTACTTGATATCACTTAAGCCAGGGGTCCCCAATGCGGTTCCCGTGGGCACCATGGCGCCCACCGGGGCATCCACGTGTGCCGGCCTACTGGCCGACAGAGAAGCAGCCGCCAAAATACTGCCGTGAAGCAGCAAGGTCAAGAAGCGCTACCGCTGAAATGCCGCTGAATTTCGGCGGCATTTCAGCGGTGATGCCTCTTGATGACTCTGCTTCATGGCAGCATTTTGGCAGCTGCTTCTCCGGCGGCCACAGTCCTCAGCGGCTAGTCGTCCGGCGCCCGCCCCACGGAAAAGGTTGGGGACCACTGACTTAATCCATGGTCTTTGTTAATAAAGTTGTTCTACTTTTACTACAAACCAATTCAATGATGTTTTTGAAGGGAAGGATATATTTACCTCAGTTAAATTAAAATTAAAAAGATGTGATGGACTGACTCTAATAGAGAAGCACACTTGATATCTTCTGTGAATGCACAGTGGTAGGGGCTGTGCAGAAACATCTGAGGAGCTCAAGAGTTCACTGACTGTTACCTGGTAGGCGAGGTCCAAGCTTTGAAGAGTTTGCAGGTGAGGAAGACAGACTGGAATGGCAGGGAGCTGACTGAGTCTAATTGCCAGCAAAACTCACTGTGACAGAGAGCTACAAGGGCTCAAAGCTCTGGGTAACCCCAGCAGCCTGTTACACTAAGTGCAAGACATGGGAGGCTGTCCGGAAGCAGATCTGACTGCTCCTGAAGTCACAGGGGTCTATATTACTTGAGGTCTAGAACTACATTCACCATACATCTATTTGCTCTCAGAATCCATCGCCTACACCCAGGGTTCTCAAACTGGGGGTCATGACCCCTCAGTGTGTGGGGGGTTGCAAGGTTATTACATGGGGGGGAGGGTCCACAATGCCTCCAGCATTTATAATAGTGTTGAATATTTTAAAAAATATGTTTTTAATTTGGGGGGGGGTGTCACACTCAGAGGCTTGCTGTGTGAAAGGGGTCACCAATATAAAAGTTTCAGAACCAATGGCCTGCACCTAGAATCAGATCCATGGCGATGCTCTGCGCAGTGAATTTGTGATTCTGCTGTTCCTCGCCATCCTTTTACTATAGGGATGATCAGCCAGCCCCCATTTCCTCTGTGCAGGAGGGTAAACCCCATTCTCACAGTGGTATGACACCTTGGGATGATGTATGTCTTCAGACTTGGAGTTTTCTGAGTATCTTATTACTGACCACAGATTTTTCATTTGCAGGGAATAAGATGGGGTTTTTATTTATTTTAAATATCAGAGCTAATTCTCCCCCTCTCTTCTGTCCCCGAACTGCTATCCAGTGTAAACCACTCCTTCTTATCTCCATTTTGTAGTCAAGCACTGCATTTATAGTGAGGCTACCAATTGTTAGTCTGGTTCAATTTTTCAGTTTAAAGTACTTGGTACATTTGCCATGTTTGCTATATTTTCTTTGTCATCACTGCCCAAACTTTACATTATCAATGGAAAGTGTACTTCTCTTGTCACTTAATGGCCACTGAAATGCCCCTCATAAGGCATTATGAGCTGTATTTTGTCTTTTGCTGCACAAGTTTTCTAATGGGGCAGAGAGATTATAGGAAGTCTCTTTCTCTCTCAGTGCAGTGATGTGGAAGCCAGGTGGAATGCTGACCTAGTACTTCCTGATCAACACACCTGCTGATGCTCCATAGCTCCAATGGTCAATGGCACCGCGTGACCAGGCTCCCTCCAGCTCAAGCATACGTGCTGGCACCCCAAGGCAGGCAGTGTGAAAACACAAACTGCTGGTTCCTATACCTCGGCATTTGGCTGAGAATGCTCCCACCAAGACACAGTACGCCATTCTGCCTCTGTAGTCCGTGCTCAGGCAAATGGTTAGGGGTCCACCATAGCTCTTCCCCTGCTCTCTATACTGAAGGTAACAAGCTCTCTCCATTTTCTCTTGAGTTTAACGTTTATATAAGGTACAGATCCCCATGGATTTAATATTTTCAAAGAAAAACGTACAGTGAAATGCTCTTATGAGGATCAGGTTGTGCAAACCCTCTTTTAATCATTATTCTTGAGTAATCACTATATAGTTAGCAAGCTTCCTAAATCAAACGTGCACAGAAACCAAATCTCCATCTCAGAAGGACTCACCTCCTGCACATTGCAGAGCACAGAACCTCACCCACTCCTTTAATAGATCCATAACAATACAAGTTCCACATTACATTTAATGCCAAGGTCCAATTATACTTGGCTCTCATTTGGCAAAACCATGGGCCAATAAAATGCATCATCCCTCAATAACTCTCAATCAACTCTAGGTAAAGATTGTTCCTGCCTTTGAAAAGAGAGAAAATGATGAAAATAAAAGTTTTTCAGAGCAGCACAAGGTGAAACTACACCAGCACACATGGAGATGGACATTTGGAAAGTAAGATTTGATCCATATAGATGAAGGATAGCGAACAGCTATCAGCAGAGTTTTTGTGGGAGTTTGGGGGATGGGTTTCCCCCCCTCACCTCTAGGTACAGGGTCTAGGTAGAGAAGACAATGATGGTACTGAGGCACCACTAGAAGAGACCAGAGGAGGAGAGGAGAGAAAGAAGATAGATGCAGAAACTGCAGGATGTGCATTGTCCTTGAGGGGGCAACTGATTGTATTGTTATGGATCTATTACAGGAGTGAGTGAGGTTCTGTGTCCTGCAATGTGCAGGAGGTGAGTCCTTCTGAGATGGAGATTTGGTTTCTGTGCACGTTTGATTTAGGATGCTTGCTAACTATGGTCGACCCCTAACCATTTGCCTGAGCACGGAATACAGAGGCAGAATGGCGTACTGTGTCTTGGTGGGAGCATTCTCAGCCAAATGCCTAGGTGGATCCATCAGTCGAAGAAGAGTCTTCTTTCTATAAATTCCTCCTAATAGTTGATCATCCAAAATCTTCCTCACACCAATCCTTGACTCATGTGTTAATCTTCATTTATCTTGTCATTTGGAATACTGTTTACAATTCTGGTCATCCATGTCAAGAAAGATAATTTAAACTGGAACAGATGCAGAGAAGGGCTACTAGGATAATCAGGAGAATGGAGGGCTTATCTTATGAAAGGATACTGGAAGAGCTTGGCCCATTTAGTACAGCAAAAAGGCGGCTGTGGGAGGATATGATTGCACTCGATAAATAGATTGGGGGGCGGGAGGGTTAAATACCCAGGAGAGTGAAGACCTGTTTAAGCTAAAAGACAACGCTGGCAAAAGAACAAATGGAAATGAAGTGGCCATGAACAAATTCAGGCTGGAAATTAGAAAGTTTCAAATAATCAGAGGGGTGAGGTTCCAGAACAGTCTCCCAAAAGGAGTTATGGGGCAAACAACAAATCAGTTTTGAGAGAGAGCAGGACAACTTTGTAAGTGAAATTGTATGACGGGGATATTTGTGATGGTAGAGGGTGCCACAATGTATGCTTAAGCTGGAAGAAGCCTGGTCACGCTATTGACTATGTCCCTTTGGAGCTATGGAACATCAGCAGGTATGTTGATCAGAAAGTACTAGGTCAGGAAGGGATTCCCCCCTGCCAATGTATTCCGGGAGGGGTTATTTTTTAATCTCCTTCCTCTGAAGCATCAGAAGATGGCCCCATCTGGAGATGGGACATTGGGGAGGGGCCACAGTTCTGAGGCGGCACCGAGCAATCTCTCTCTCAGATGCTTGTCTGGATGGTTCTTGCTCAAGTGCTGAGGGTCTAACTGTCATTCATGGGGCTGGGAAGGAATTTCCTCCAGGCCAGATTGGCAGTAACTTTGAGGGGTTTTCACCTTCCTCTGGAACATGTGGGTGTGTGTCACTTGAAATGATTGAGATATATACAGATAATCCTGGCCCTGCCATTGTGGAGGCCTCAGGCACTGGGGCATCAGTCCCTCCTATTCTCATCCTGTGGCACATAACAGTCTAGGTTCCTGTGGGCTGTAATACTTTGGTTTCATTTTGGTTGTTGAGTTTAATGTGTGGACGCTGGGTGGTAGAGGTGGCCTGTGATATATAGGAGATCCGACTAGATGATCTAGTGATCTCTTCTGGCCTTAAACCCTATGACTCTTGGAAGTGATTATTCCACTACATACTATTTAACACCAGATTTCTGTCTAGCTTATGATAATGAATTCAAGTGACACTAACTATGACTACATCCATAAATAAATGTTGGAGTTCGGATTGCCCGTAATGGAGATTCGTCAAGAATTAAATAGTGTTTTACAATGGGTCACTGAGAAAGAATGAAAAGTTTTCTCCACCAGACAGTGAAATCTCACAAAGCTGCAGGGTTCGGTGAGAATGACCTAGACTGCAGGCACGTTAATACATAGTTAACTTCCTTCTCAGCATCCTGTCAAATACCACAAGGGTCTGATCTTATTTCATTTGCATATGCCATAAAAATCTTTCCCAAAGAAGAATATTGCATTACCGTATGCAGATTTTCAAACAGGAAACTGAACTCGAGGACAGCACTCAGGAGAATCAGCTCTAAGAAAACAAATCTTATAGGCAAGAAAAAAGAAAAGACGCAGTTAAGCTGGCATTAATTCTTCTACAGAATTTTCACTTGTTTGTTCATAAAGAACTAGCGAATATCTGCACTGAGGAGGGGAAAAAAACACTTAGAAATCTAGGACTGGCTTCTTTTTAGTTTGGTAAATGAATAAGCACAGTTAACACTAAAGTTCTTCACTGAATCATAGTCTTGTCATGCAGATAGCAGCCCTGCCGGTAATCTCAGCTCTGAGTCGATATGAAAGTTAAGCCAAATATCCTAGCTACTTCAGTCCTGGGTCCTGCCGAACAGAGCCTGCCAATTATGCCAAGTTTTGCTAAATTATATGCAGTGCTCCTCTGATGTGTCCCCTCAGCTAAGACTAATAGCTAGGGTTACCATATTTTGTGCCTCCTAATGGAGGACACTCCCGGGGGCCCCGGCCCCGCCCCCAACCCCGCCCACGCCCCCGCCCCAACTCCGCCCCCTCCCAAAGTCTCCGCCCCCTCCCCTGCTTGAAGCCTGAAGCAGGTAAGGGGGAGTGGGGGGGGGAGGAGGCGCGGCCCAGGCTGGCCCCTGGCGGCTCCAGCCTGGGTCGGCTCGGGCCCTGGCCGACCACCCCCGGCTCCCAGCCCCCCGACCCCGGCCCGGCTCCCAGCCCCCCGACCCCGGCCTGGCTCCCAGCGCCGCGGGCCGGCTCCCGGCTCCCAGCTCCCAGCGCCACGGGCCGGCTCCCAGCTCCCCGACCCCGGCCCGGCTCCCCGACCCCGACCCGGCTCCCAGCCCCGCGGGCCGGCGGCTCCCGGCTCCCAGCCCCGCGGGCCGGCGGCTCCCAGCTCCCAGCCCCGCGGGCCCGGCCCGGCTCCCGGCTCCCCGACCCGGCTCCCAGCCCCGCGGCTCCCGGCTCCCAGCCCCGCGGCTCCCGGCTCCCCGACCCCAGCCCGGCTCCCAGCCCCACGGGCCCGGCTCCCCGACCCCGGCCCAGCTCCCAGCCCCGCGGGCCGGCGGCTCCCGGCTCCCAGCCCCGCGGGCCCGGCCCGGCTCCCGGCTCCCCGACCCCGACCCGGCTCCCAGCCCCGCGGCTCCCGGCTCCCAGCCCCGCGGCTCCCGGCTCCCCGACCCCAGCCCGGCTCCCAGCCCCACGGGCCCGGCTCCCCGACCCCGGCCCAGCTCCCAGCCCCGCGGGCCGGCGGCTCCCGGCTCCCAGCCCCGCGGGCCCGGCCCGGCTCCCAGCTCCCCGACCCCGGACCGGCTCCCCGACCCGGCTCCCAGCCCCGCGGCTCCCGGCTCCCCGACCCCGGCCCGGCTCCCAGCCCCGCGGGCCCGGCCCGGCACCATGCCCCCGGCCCCGCACAAAGAGGCCCCGGCCAAGCCTCCCGATTTTCCCGGACATGCCCGGCTTTTGGGGATTTCCCCCCGGACGGGGATTTGAGCCCCCAAAAGCCGGACATGTCCGGGAAAATCCGGACGTATGGTAACCCTATAATAGCTCTCCAATACTTCTTGTTTGTCAGAACGCCAAATGAAACAATTGAAAAACCAAGACAGCAAGTAAGTGTCCCTCTATCCCTTCTGGAATAGATTCAACACTACTGAATAGAATTCCTTAAAGAAGAAATATGTGTTTCCCATTTCCTAATGTGCAATCTCTTTGGACACCAAGACTGCATATTTGGACAGCAGGATTAGCCTCCCATACACTGCTGCCGCTCAACTCAGTCTTCTGGAACAGTGACCTATACAGCAAGTGTCAGGAAGTTCATTATCCCAACAGATGAAGCAGAGAGAGTTATGCTTAATAGAGGCCTACCCTCAGGCTTGAGTGGATGCAAGAAAGAAGTTAAACAGAGATGGAAAATAAAACATGGTATGAAAGGGAAAGGCCAAAGAGATAGAAGCCCGTGCAAATACATACAAAGCAGAAACAGACATCTACAGCTCCAGTATTTCTAAACAACAGGAAAGAGACACTTCGGGGCCTATGTGAAAAGAAAAGTAACAAGATACTAAAAGGTCATGCCATGAGGCACTGCAGTGTTTAAACACAGACCAAAGCTATTTCCCATTTTAAAATGAAGATAAAGTATCAAATAGGAGCAAGATGACTGATTTATGATAACATATATAATCAAATTCTGTTTTCATGAGTTGAAATGCTGGGGTTGTTCCAGCATTTGTTACACTATTTTCAAGGATTTCACTGGTGTTAGTGTTTTAATAGTTTATTTACATATCTAGACTCAGGTGCCAGTCCTGCTCACCCAAACATAAATGCAAGCTCCAGATTTGCTCTGGTGTAATTGAAATTCTACTTTGCTGCTTTGAGAACTCTTAAACTTGCCGGTCTCCACTAGTTAATTTCCAGAATTTTGATAAGGCCACAAGGGGGTGCTGCGTCAGAAAGGAAGGTACGTCTGCGACCACCAGGAGACAGGACCAAGATTAGAAAATTAGGGTTGGAAGAGACTTCAGGAGGTCATCTAGTCCAACACCCTGCTCAAAGCAGGACCACCCCAACTAAATCATACAAAGTGATTATATTGGACCACTGCCTAAAATGGCCTGAGGAAATCTATGCGCCTTAGTCATTGTGGATGCTTTTCCAAAGAGGTATAAACAATCCCTATAAGGCACAATAAGGCAGCTGCTATGACTTGATCTGCTCAAGTAGAACCTTTTACCAGATGAGACTTCCACAGGTAACGGACTCAGACCAGAGGATGCATTTTCCTGGGGATGTAATGCGTAACACCATGATAATGCTGGGAATATAGCAGAAACATATAGCCTATCATCCACAGTCATCAGGACTGGTAGAAAGAAGTAATCAAACCTTAAAGGTGATATTACTAAATACCTTAAAGAAAACAAAATGAGACTGGAATATCAAATTACTCTTAATACAGATGGCACTTTGAGCTACTCAAGCAGAACAATGATGTAAAATAGTGTTGTGTGAACACCTGCTTGGTGCTGTGCCAGGCTTGGTACAACACACTGTGGTAAATAATCAGTTAAAGGAAGAGTTGAGAGAAGTTAATTGGCGGGCAGCCAAAACTACAAGTATGAGACAGAGACTGCTGATATTTTGATGCCACAACGAAGTTGCAAAAGTGGCAGATAAGAGATGGAGTAATGATAAAAACCTACAGCAAAAAAGGAAACCCTTGACAGCCTGGTTGGGATGGGCCATACTGCATCATAGAAAAAGCAAGTCCCAGTGTTTATTTGGTGCAAATTGATAAGGGCTAGCGAAAAAGGGACAAATGGTTTCATATTAATCAGATGAATTTTTTTAAAGGGGAAACCTGATTGCTTTATTTTGTCTTTATGCAAAATTACTCTATTATTTGGATATGTGCTGTTTAATGAACTATGGACTTGGACTTATCCTATGTATATGGAAACTGAACCGACTGAAATGCATAACTCATGAATGCCTCCTGATAAACTGTCTATGTGCCTCGTCTTACCTATGATAGGTCCATAGAACAATGCAGAAGACAACAGGAATTTCAGCATGTGCCATATATCAACTGGATAATTGGAGATTAGATGTGATCCAAAGGTTGTGCAGTAGAGATTCAAAATAATTATGCTAGAAATAGTGGAAGATTGGAAGTGAGAGTATTTTCCTCCAAATGTGAAAATGGGGTTGTAAAGTGTTATCTGTTAGGTTTGCGCGCACAAACACCATTCTCTGAATGCTGTAGAAGAAGACTAAAATTTATTTTTGACCAACTATAAGATCTAATACTAAGCAATTCCACATGTTAGCTGATGAAGAGGATCCAACAGTCAAATGTAGGAGAGTCCTATTTAAATGTAACACATGAAGGCAAGCAACTGAATACTGACAACATGTACAAGTGCTAACATACATATGCTAGAAGTCTAAATCCTAACATGCGTGAACTTGAGTGCCTGGCATTAAATGGATGATATTGATACAATAGGCATTGCAGAAACTTGGAGAAAGGATTATGACAATCAGTGGGACATGGTACAGAATATATAAGAATGCACTGGTGGGAGTGGCGCTATGTGAAAGAAAGAAAGAATAAATTAAAGTAAAGATCTGAAATGAATCAAGCTGTACCACAGAATCTCTATGGGATAGAAATTCAACAATAAGAATATATAGCAGTAAGACTATACTACCGACCAACTGACCAGGATGGTAATGGTGACTGAAATGCTCAAGGAGATTAGAGAGGCTACAAAGGTAGAAATGCAATAGAGGATTTCAACTATCTCCATATTAATTGGGCGTGTGAGGTATGGAATTCAGAGATAAAATTTCTGGACATCAGAGAATTTCTTTTTGAATTAGCTTCTTCTAGAACTCAAAAGGGAGCGGCTATTCTTGATTTAGTCCTAAGTGGAACACAGGATCTAATCCAAGAGGTGAATACAATTGAACCACTCAGTAATAGCAACCATAATTTAACATCCTTGAAAGGGGAAAATTGCCAAAGAAACCCAACACAGTAACATTTAACCTCAAATGGGGAACTACAATGAAGCTAGTTAAATAGAAATTAAATGGAACAATCACTAGAGTGAAATGCCTACAAACTGCATAAAGTCTAATTGAAAACACCATAATACAGGCTCAAACTAAATGCATACCCCAATATATACACATATTAAAACACACACACACACACACACACACACACACACCAAAAGCAGTAAGAGGACCAAAAAGAAAAAAAAAAAGCCACCATGGCTAAACAGTAGAGTGAAAGAGGCAGAAACAAAAAGGCATCCTTTAAAACCTGGAAGTCAAATCCCACTGAGGAAAATAGAAAGGAGCATAAACTCTGGCAAACATGTAAAAGTATAATTAGGTAGGCCAAAAAAAAAAAAATAATTGGAAGAGCAACTGGCAAAAGACACAAAAACTAACAGCAATTTTTTTTTTTAAAAACAACACCAGAAGCAGGAAGCATTCAAGACAAGGCCATTGCAGAGAAGCTAAATGAATTCTTTACATAGGTCTACACTGCAGAGGATGTGAGGGAGATTTCCACACCTGAGCCATTCTTTTTAGGTGACAAATCTGAGTAATTGTCCCAGATTGAGGTATCAAAAGAGAAGGTTCTGGAACAAACTGATACATTTAACAGTAGTCACCAGGACCAGATGGTATTCACCCAAGAGTTCTGAAGGAACTCAAATGTGAAATTGCAGAACTTCTAACTGAGGTACGTAACCTATAGCTTAAAATCAGCCTCTGTACTAGATGACTACAGGACAACTAGTGTGACACTAATTTTTAAAAGAGGTTCCACAGGCAATTACTTGCCGGTAAGATCAACTTCAGTACCAGGCAAACTGGTTGTAAACTATAGTAAAGAAACAGAATGATCAGACGCAGATGAATACAATAGCTGGGGAAGAGTCAACAGGGCTTTTATAAAGGGAAATCATGCCTCACCGATCTATTAGAATTCTTTGGGGGGGGGTCAACAAACCTGTGGACAAGTGTGACCCAGTAGATATAGTGTACCTGGACTTTCAGAAAGCCTTTGACAGGTCCCACACCAAAGACTTAAGCAAAGTAAGGAGTCACGGGATAAGAGGGAAGGTCCTCTCGTGGATCAGTAACAGGTTAAAAGGTAGGAAACAAAGGGTAGAAATAAATCAGTTTTCACAATGGAGAGATATAAATACCAGGGTTTCCCAAAGGATCTGTACTGGGACCTGTGCTGTTCAGCCTATTTATAAATGATCTGGAAAGAGGGGTGAACAGAGAGGTGGCAAAATTTGCAGATGATACAAAATTACTCAAAGTAGTTAAATCCAAAGAGGACTGTGAATAGTTACAAAGGGATCTCACTAAACTGGCTGACTAGGTAACAAGATGGCAGATAAAATTCAAAGTAATGTGCACTGGAAAAAAATAAATAATCCCAGCTATACATACAATATGATGGGGTCTAAATTGACTTACCACTCAGGAAAGATCTGGGAGTCATTGTGGATAGTTCTCTGAAAATATCTGCTCAACATGCAGCGGTAATCAAAAAGTATGTTGGGAACCATTAGGAAAGGGATAGACAATAGAATAGAAAATAGCATAACGACACTACATAAATCCAAGGAAAACCCATACCAGTTCTGGGTGTCCCACCTCAAAAAAAAAAAAAAAAAAAAAGATATTAGAATTGGAAAAGGTGCAGAGAAAAGAAACAAAATGATTAAAGGTATGGGACAGCTTCCATATGAGGAAAGATTAATAAGACTGGGACTGTTCAGCTTAGAAGAGAGATGGCTAAGTGGGGGGACTATGATAGAGGTCTATAAAATCATGAATTGTATGGAGTAAGTGAATAGGGTAGTGTTGTTTACTCCTTCACGTAACACAAGAACCAGGAGTCACCTGATGAAATTAAATAGCCAGCAGGTTTAAAACAAACAAAAGAAAGTACTTCTTCAAACAGTGTACAGTCAACCTGTGGAACTTGTTGCCATGGGATGGTGTAAAGGCCAAAAGTATAACCAGGTTCAAAAAAGAATAAGATAAGTCCCTGGAAAATAGGTCCATCAATGGCTATTAGCAAAGATGGTCAGGGATGCAAACCCATATTCCAGCAGTCCCTAAACCTCTAACTGCCAGAAGCTGGGACTGGATAATGGGATGGATCACTTGAAATTGCCTTGTTCTCTTCATTTCTTCTGAAGCATCTGGCACTGGCTACTGTCAGAGACAGCACATTGGGCTAGAGGGACCATTGGCCTGACCCAGTAGGGTCAATCTCATGTTCTTATTAAAAGGGGACAATACCAATAACAACACAAGCATTAAAATGCAAAAGGAGAAACTGGGGAACATACATCATGAAGAAATATTGAGAGAAAGTGTAGAAGGGATTAACCAATACTTATGATAGTACCTATGATAGTCCTAATCACTCGAACAATATAGTTTTAGAATCTGAAGGGCACAATATAACTCTGCACTCTATTTTGAAAGGAAAGGCAAAATCTGAGTTCACTCCTTGTAACAAGGAACTTCATTTCAAATGGTGTAAAAGTGGAAATGTTAACATTCATGTATTCAGGAGAGAAAAAGTATGGGCCATGCTCTAATGAAGAGAGAATGTGTTTATGGAAAAGATCACGAGCACAGCAAAGAACAATTCGTAAACAAGGATGTAACAGGGAGATGTTTCTACGGTAATTCAAGATGTTCAGATCATTGATACTGGAACATATCAATGTACATATCGATTTATTGATTTATTATTTATTTTTATTTTTATTTACAGTAAGAGAAAACTTCCAGAAATGGGAAAAGTAGAGGTAGAATTAGTAGTTACAGACCAACAAACTAAACCAACTATCGCCCCCCCCCCCATTATCACAAGCACAAAAACATATCTGAACTGAACCTCTGACGTTTCCTCCATGTTCAGTAATAACACCAGGACCAGAAAATGAATTAAGGTTTTCCCTTATTAGAAGCAAAACCAGTGTCTTATATAATAAGGTATGCTGGTTCCTTCAATTATTCTGAATATCACCCAGTGGGATTTCACAATAATTAAGTTTATCAAGGTAGTCAAGTAGGGGGATTATACAGAGAATTTATGAAACAACTTTGGGATAACCTGAGAAGCAAAGGAACAGATATTAGAGGGAAGAGAGATAGGAGCCATTAATGGGTTGTTGGGGACAGGGATGTCCATAGTAACTCAAGGAGATATAGATGTACTGCAAAAACAGTTGAACAAATTAAAACAAAGTATGAGAAATAAAATACTCCATCCCCTTGCTAACATAGAGGGTGGATTAAGTGAGGCAGAATTACTTACAAATAATAAATGTGCATGTTGCTGCTCAGGCAGTAAGGGAAACCCAGGAAAGTGCTAATCAGTTAATTAACCCCAATAATGATGTGAAATCATACTACAGGTAAAGAAATAATATGCATTGCAATGGGTACATACATATTCATAAACATTCAAGAAGCTTTGTGTCATTATCAACTAATATTTTCTGGATTGGTACAGGAATGAAACAACTAGTCAGAGGTTGATATCCTCCAGAATCTAGCTGTGGTAAAAACATTACCTCTTGATTACAGTTAATTTACAGAAGACATGCAAGTCTATTTTTCACTTTCCCCACCAATAATTGAAAAGAAGGATGTTTATGAGACAACACTACATGTTAATTAAGTAGGGGGTCCTTGAAGACTCCATTTTAAGGAATGTGTCCAGGTCTCTCGGATACTGGTAAGACACTCACATGGATGGTGGCAGGTACCCCTTCTGGGCTGCGGCACAGAGGTGCACAGATGGATGTGCCAGTGAGAGGCCACAAGGGCCATGTAAACCCTCTGTGCCATAGATAGATGGAAACCCAAGAAAGGACTGTGACCCTAACAACTGCCCAATGCCAGATAGCAAAAGGCCCCCTGTTATGTAACCGTAAATCCTAGCAGGCCTGGCCAGCTCACTACACCTCACACACTGTTGTCAGGGTATTTATTCAATAGCTGTCCGTAATATATCATTTGGAAACTTGTTAGACATTGGCCATAACACCACTGGATTCCGGTGATACCGAGGGGGTTGGAGATCTTGCTGGCACTCATCGCTCCGGGGGCATTGATGACGGTGCCGATGGTACAGTGAGTACCGGCGGAGTCTTCTTAGTGGTGTGCTGGCTCCTGTCTTTGTCCTTCGGTACCGCTGACTCTGTGCCTATGCTCATCAGGTCCTTAGGTGCGTCGATGGCACTTGCCAATCCAGATTTTCTTGAGCTCTGGGTACTGGGCTGGGACTGTCTTGGTGCCAACAGTACCAAGGATACCAAGAGTACCGGAGATCTTTTACGGCTGGCTCGGGACTCACCCGGGGGACTTCCCGTTCTCTCTTTTTTTGATGACTTACGAGAGGGGTCTGTGGCTGATTTCTTCAACCCACAGTCCTTGAATGGTGAAGGCTGTGGGGAAGACTCACGTCTGCCAAGAAACTCTCAGTTCAGTTCCGGGGAGGGTCAGAGGGATGCCTCCATGAAGATGATCTTCTGGCTCAACTCCCTATCTTTTTGGAACATGGGTCTGAGTTGCTGGCAGAGAACACTTCTGTGGGGTGTGGCCTTCCCTGAGGATGTGTATTCAGCGAGTGCGTTTGTCTGCCACAGGGATGGCCCTTTTGCAAGAGAGGCACTTCTTGAAGCCCGGTGAACCCAACATATCAAGTTGGAGGGAAAAACAGGGGAGTGTGTGTGGAAGAAAATAAAGCCTTTGTTTTTGTTTGGGAAGAACATAAAAGAAGAAGAAAACTACAACTAAGGCTGGGGAGACTAACTATAGAAATCAAGTATCAGAGGGGTAGCCATGTTAGTCTGATCTGTAAAAAGCAACAGAGAGTCCTGTGGCACCTTTAAGACTAACAGATGTATTGGAGCATAAGATTTCGTGGGTGAATACCCACTTTGTCAGACGCATGCTCCAATACATTTGTTAGTCTTAAAGGTGCCACGGGACTCTGTTGCTTTTAACTATAGAAATGCTAATGAAGATAATAGTCGCAAACGGACTGCTAATAGGTCCATCTCTAGATGGGGCGCTTGAGAAGGGGATTAGCCCATGCACTGCTGGCCTTGTGGCGAGGCACTAGGAGAGACAGCGTATGCGCAGGCCTAAAGGACACCGCTACCGAAGTTCTCTGATCAGCGGTGCAGGGATGCAAGCACACCTACAGTGGAGCACCCATAGAGACACTACTCAAAGAAGAAAATGTTATTGCGGACACAAATAAGGTAAAATGTTGTGCTGGAAGATTTTAGATAAGAAGTACACAAGCCTGTCATGACAAGAAGTGCCTTTACTGGGAAAACCCAGGAGCAAGGTGACACATACAAAATGAAACAGCAAGAAATATGTAAACTGAAGCTTGTGCATGCACTCTGTATGGGTTACCTAAAACAAATGCTTAATGTGCTTAATGCTGATTGGAGAAAGGTTAAAAAATATGCAATAAGGAAATGTATAGAAATGTATATAAAAAGACTCAAGTGGACAAGGAACAATTGGAGAAACACCAGACCAAAAACGGAAGGAATAGGACAGAAGGACCCGACCAGAGGTGGTGATAACCATCATGAAGTGAAGGAGAACTTCCTGGTGTCCCGGAATGCGATAACTTGGGCCCCCTACATATTCCATCTTATCTGTTAGTGGTCTGTCATAAATAACTGTTCAGACACTAAGTGAAAATAATGGTCTGAAATTGTATAAAAGGCAAAAATTGATTAAGCCTAAAAATTGTGTAGACTTGTGATTCAGTTTCCTACCTTACACTCACAGCACTACAATGCAACTATGCTTCCATTTATATTGTCAAAGTTATCTTTGCAAGCAGAAGGGGGGGGCGGGATCTTTATTTGTTTTTAAATGAAAGCTTAGATTCTGGAGAATAGGACAAAATCCATCTGTATGCCCTAATTCCATGAGTCTATCCATGTTTCCATGAACACAGAGAATCTGTGTCCCTGATTATCATGTACATTTTTTATCAGTTTTCTAGGCAAGAATATTAAGTGTTGCTTAAAAAAATATTCTAGACTGTAGTCAATTGAAGATGTTATTCATGCTTAAGGAAGACAACCGTATAAAATATTGCATCATGTCTGAACAGCACAATAGGTAGATTGGCTTAAAGATCTCAATATAAAGTAAGCGCAAGTTCAAATACTGTATGACAACTAGATTTGCAGAATAGTATTGGATGCCTCCACAACTCAGAAATGTAACTGGTAATGTAGTTATCTAATTATCGTAGCATAGAGCAAAACACCAAGGGTTTGTTTCTCCTTCTAACCCCCAACCCAAGAAAAATATGTAAAGTTATTCTAAAGAGCTTGAGCAACTCGAAAGGAGAGAACCCGGTTGATTCCTGGGGCACTTCCTGGTACGCAAACAGCAGGTGGGGTAAATACTTGTCCCAGTCCTGTGGGTGCTTGTTCATAAAGATTTTCAGCATCATCTTTAGTGTTCCATTGAACCTCTCCATCAGCCCGCTGGACTGGTCTCAAAACCGCTTTCCCCTTGTCCCAGGCCTTCCCCACCCTCTGGCAGGGGTTGCAGGACCTGCAGTATTGCTGGACGTCAGCAAAGACCCCGGGCCAGTAAAAGTTCTGTAGCGGACTCTGCCTGGTGCATGGGGTTCCCTGGTGTCCCGAAAGGGGGACATCGTGGGCCAGGTACAGTAGCCTGCGGCGGTACTTCTGGGGGACCACAAGCTGTCTCCTGATTCCCTAGAGTTCTAATTCCCTTTGGGGAGCCCATTCCCGGAACAGGAATCCCTTCTCCCACAGGAATCTTTCCCAGCAGCCTTCCCCCAGGGGTTTTGCCATGCCGTGGCCAGCAAGTTCCCTCAGCTTCTCTACGTAGGGGTCCTTCCACAGCTCGGCCTGGAATTCAGTGGCTGGGGAAGGGATGGGGACCTGCTCCCTCTCAGTGACTGGGTCAGAGGCCGCAGCCCCGTCAAGTCCTGTCCCGAGCAGGGCACCGCTCCCAGTGTCAGGGAAGAGTGCCCTTCGCTGGCTCTGGCTATGGGTGACGACTAGGGCGCTCTGGGGGCTGCCTGGCCAATCCACCAGGTCACCCCCCATAAGCACCTCTGTCGGCAACGGATGGTGCACCCCCACATCTTTGGGGCCCTCCTTGGCCCCCCATTTCAGATGCACCCTCACCACGGGTACCTTAAACAGGGGCCCGCACATGCCCAGCAGGGTCAGATAGGTGTTGGACACCACCCGATCTGGGGCCACCACCTCAGGCCGGGCCAGCGTCACCTCAGCACCCATGTTCCAGTACCCAGTGACCTGCTTCCCATCCACCTCCAGGAGAATAAGGCACTCGCTCCTCAGGGGCCGCCCCACCCCCACTCTGTAGACCGGGATAGGCAACCTATGGCATGTCTGCCGAAGGCCGCACGTGAGCTGATTTTCAGTGGCCCTCACACTGCCGGGGTCCTGGCCCCGGTCCAGGGGCCTCTGCATTTTAATTTAATTTTAAATGAAGCTTCTTAAACATTTTAAAAACCTTAATTTACTTTACATACAACAACAGTTTAATGATATATTATAGACTTATAGAAAGAGACCTTCTAAAAACATTAAAACGTATTACTGGCACGCGAAACCTTAAATCAATCAGAGTGAATAAATGAAGACTCGGCACACCACTTCTGAAAGGTTGTTGACCCCTGCTGTAGACTGAGAACTTTGAATCCCGAGCATCAAGCCTCCCGGAGGAACTGGCCTGAGAGGCTCCTCCCTCTTGGGCCATTGCTAAACTGCCAGCCCCTCCTGCCTGGGGAGCCCACGCTTCCTATGGCTGGGCTCCCACCCAGTTAACCCTGTGAGGGCTTGGTTTGCTCATCCTGTCCCTGAGATTTTGGCACCAAGCCCATCTGTGGCCCCTCTGTCTGCAGTAATTACACCTCAGGTCCTGTTGGTCCCATGGGGCTGGTCGGTCAGCTCTGGTATTGGCTGTGCCTCTTGGGAGGGATTTATCCAAGACTCCCTTCAGGGAAGCCCCTGGGTGACCCCCCTTCTGCACTGATGTGGGCCTGTCCCCCTGGGACTCCATTCCATATCCTGACCTGCTGTCTACAAACTCGTCAGCCAGCAGCCCGCACGGCACAGGTCCTTCAGCCTCTTGTCCGCCAGCCAAATCCTCAGTTCAGGGGGACAGAGTTCATATAGTCGCTCCAGCCCCACCAGTTCAATCATGTCCTCCTTGGCCTGGGCCCCGGCCCCATTCACCCACTTCTGGGTGTATTCTCCCATCAGCGTGACCAGGACCAGATAGGTCATCCCCTGGGTCTTCTGCATATTCCGGAACCTTTTCCTGTATGCCTCGCGGGTCAGCTCAAACTTGCACAGCAGGGCTTGTTTGAACAGTTCATAGTGCCCTGCTTCCATCTCATCCATCTGGCTGAACATCTCTATGGCTTTGGGACCCAGTAAGGGGGTGAGATGCCGAAGCCTGTCTGCAGGGTCAACCTGGTGCACATTGCAGGCCTTCTCAAAGGCAGTGAGGAAGGCATCTATGTTAGCCCCTTCCTTAAACTGAGGCAGCACTTTTATATCAGAGTTCCTTGTGGGCTTAGCTGCCCTGGGCCCATCCCCACTCACCACGGTAGGGGTCTCTCTGCTTCTCAGCGCCGCCATCGCCAATTCATGCTACCTCTGTCTCTCACGGTCCTCCTGTTCCTTCTCACAGTTCTCCAGCTTTCAGTTTTAGTTCCATTTCCAACTCCAACTGTCTCAGCTCCACCAACGGGGAACTCGGTCGGGAACACCCCCTGCTGGTCAGGTAGGTGGGTCCTGGGTCTGCCTGGCTGCTTTCAGCCTCTCTCGCGACCTCAGCTGGGTCAGGAACTGACTCCTTAGAGCGATCATTCTCTTCCAACTGGACAATCAGCTGTGCCTTGGTAAATCATCCAATGCAAAGCCCTCTCTCTCTGCACAGCTCTACAACATCCTCCTTAAGGAGATGTTATAGGCCATCTCCACGCTGTTCCCAAATGGTCACAGACTCACAGGCCTGTGCTCTCTCCGCTTCCCATGGTCCTTGGGAGGAATCCCTTCAGTGCAACAGCCCTTCTCAGGGGTCCACTCTCTCAGGGTTAAGCTGTAGGCTCCTCTGCCTCCTGGAACTGCATCTCTGAGCCTCCAGCAAGCCTGTATCTCTGGCTAATTCCCCTTCGTTTTACTGCTCCCCAGTCACTTACTGCTGGATGTGCTGTCCACGGGATGCAGTAGATCCCACCACTGCCACCAGTTGTCAGAGTCACCGGGAGATGCTCTGGAACTACTCCATATGAAGCCAGTCAAGATTCTGGGGTAGCATGCCTCCTCTCTCTGAGCATACTGTCTCCAGGGCAAGAAGCTTACACAGACAGGACGCTTATTCGTAGACAGGACCAGAGCTTGTTATTACAGACATCAGTGACTTTCAGCCAAGTCCATCTTGGATATCCTGGACCAGACACCCTGGATTCCCTCTCTTCCAGTTCCCCCGAGCAGACTGCTAGCTTCCAGCCACCTGACCTCTGACATCCCCTTCATGCCCCTCCTCCTTCTCTTTGTCTCACTTCCCAGACTAAAGGTGTCACCTGGTCGCACTCCCCTCCTGGGCCTCAGGTTACATAGCTGTAAATAGCTGGGCAGTCTCACCTGCCCCGAGGGCCTCAGCAAAAATCACACACCCAACTCCCAAGTATTGGTGCAGTACACAGGGAAAACTAAGGTACACACAGTATTAGTATAGGACAGTAAGACTCATATGCAACATAGCAAGATGAATAGCCCCCCTCCCCCCTTAATCACACAGGTCTACACTACTGCTTAAGTCGATCTAACTTATGTCGCTCAGGGGCGTAAAAAGCCCCCACTGAGCGACATAACCTTCATGCTGTCCACACTGGCACTATGCTGGTGGAAGATGCTATCCTACAAACATAGCTCCCACTTCTCACGAAGGTGGAATAATTATGCCAACAGGAGAGTATTGCTCTCCTATCGGCATAGTGCATCTTCACCAGAAGCACTACAGCGGCACAGATGCATCAATACAGCTCTGCCAATGTAGCACTGTAGTGCAGACTTGCCCTAAGCTTTCCATAGCATTTATTAGAAATAGGGCAGTAGCTGGCCTAGCAAACAAACAAATCTGGAAGAGACCATTTTACACCTACTTTCTTTGCATTATGTTGACTTAAATGTGGGGTTTTTTGGTTTTCAACATTGTTATCCACATTTGTCACTAGCCACTACTATGCCATAATATTCCCTTTGCTAAATCCCACAGAACCTTGCTGTGGGTGTCAATGTGTTTGAAGATAATGGTCTTAGACAGATGTCGGTTCTCACATTTCTCAAAATTTGCAGCTGGCACTGAGCACCTCTCCCCCCGAATCTCTGCTGTGTTTCTCCACACCAGTGGCTGACTGAAAAAAGCCTAGACAGAACCTCCCATGTCTGAGAACTTGAATGTCAGAACCAGGGCAGAAGACAGACTTTAGGTTGCTTTGTGGCAAATTGATCAAATTAGTAAGTACAAAATTTCTGCTGGGGATTGTTTCCCTAAAGGTAACAGCACAACTTCCACATTCCAAAAATAGTTTTAATCTCTCTTGACCACATCTAAAACAGACAGATACAGTTCCATTGTTATAAACTCAAACTGAAATACTTGTTTTCTTGGATTAAAAGAGAAGAACTGTCTAGTATTTCAGAGTCTGGTGTACACTCTGAATTGCAACTAAGAAAAAGCAAAAGTATTCCCTCCCATCGAAGTCACTACTGCAAGAAAATTCAAGTGAGAGCTCTACATTTCATTAGGGAGTTCAGCATTCAGCTGTCCCTACTGCATATAAATGGAATTCAATGTCTTCCTTCCCACAGAATCCAGACATGTTTTAAGAATGACAGATATTCTCAGTATACAGTGTTGTGGAAGAAGTGCTCTGTGTAAGCTCAAAAGCTTGTCTCTCTCACCAACAGAAGTTGGTCCAATAAAAGATATTATCTCACCCACCTTGTTTCTCAGATATGAAATATTACTACAACAGACCTACAATATGTGAATTTACTGAAGAGCCCTGATCTTTTTCTTTATAGAGAGAAGATGGGATATGTTTGCTCTGTTCTTAAGAGAGAGATGGGCTTTCCAGGCAGGATTCATTTACACTATATTACAGGGGTAGGCAACCTATGGCACACGTGCTGAAGGCAGCACGCGAGCTGATTTTCAATGGCACTCACACTGCCGGGGTCCTGGCCACAGGTCCAGGGGCCTCTGCATTTTAATTTAATTTTAAATGACACTTCTTAAACATTTTAAAAACCTTATTTACTTTACATACAACAATAGTTTAGTTATATGCTATAGACTTATAGAAAGAGACCTTCTAAAAACGTTAAAATGTATTACTGGCACGCGAAACCTTAAATTAGAGTGAATAAATGAAGACTCGGCACATCACTTCTGAAAGGTTGCCGACCCCTGGTATATTATAAAACACTGCAAAAACTTTTTGTAATTTGATGCAATACAATTTAGCCAATGCCAACAATGAATAAATCAACTATTAAAAATGAAGTATGAATCCCACAATACCACACTCCACCTCATTAGTTAATACAGGTTTTCATAACTAGTTAACATTGTTATTGGTAAAAAAGTCAAACAGGTGAAACTGATCAATCCATTACTGAAAACTGCCGAGCAAAATCATTTTGAGTGGGCCGGTGATCGTTCTCAAGTCATTTATGCACAACATTTCTCTCATCACCTCAGTCAAGCCAAGCACATTCTGTGCTACAATTTATGAACATTTACGAAACGTGATGAAAAGCATAAGTATTAGAGGCCATTTACAAAAAAAAAAAAAAAAAAAAACCCCACACAACCATTAATTAGATCGATTTGCTTCAATTTGTAGGTATTACTTCAACATTATAATAATAGTAAATCTGGGGAATTAACTGATGCAAATAATTTTCGGATGAACAACAATTGTGGTATATCATGGGGGATATTTCCTATCATGTATGCTTTTACAGTGGTGACCACAATGGAGCTCTGGAGTGCTTGCCTCTAGCTGCTAAGACCATCTAAATGTTAAACAAATAAATAAATAATGAAGCTTTTGCAGTGTGTTGAAAGTAGAGGAAAGTCAGTCCTGCTGTGGCTATAAATTAAACTTTTATATCAAGCTTTATCCAGGAATTTCTTATATCCCAGAACTGAATCTAACCTATTTTCAATTATACCATACAGAACCTTTTTCCAACCAAGTTAGACTGCTGGATCTCTTTATTTAAAAATAACTGTAAGATTGTTTCTGACTGGGACAATTTCTTTGATGTGACTTTAGAATTGTAACTGTTGACAGAATATACGCTTCCTCATTGTCTGTCAATCCCGTCCCATTCATTTCCAAAATACACAGGTCTATTTTCATGTATAAATTCCATTTAAAAGCAGTCAGACATTCAAAGCAGCGCCTCTCATGGAGATTACTACACTTGGGTGGTTGCAGTTACTTGGCCTTTGGCCTAGTCTCTTATAACACCTGGGGCATGCTATAATTGTGCAGAAATGCTATGCCGATCACACTTGTATACTTACTTGCGCAGTAAGTAAAAACAACCTGTACTTTTATTGATGGGTTGCTTTCAGTTAGGCTGAAGCACACAAGAAGCCTGTTCTTTAGGCCAATTAAAATGAAGATATTCAATAATGGCAAAGTGAGGAACTATCACTCCATTTTTCAGACAAAATGACTACAGCTGTACCAACCCTTTGATTGAGAAACAACGGGTCCAATCCTGCAAGGTGCTAAGCTGCCTCACCTCCCACTGAGGTCAGTGGACATTGAGCATGCTCCAGTCCTTTCAAAGGGTACTCAGCACCAGGCCTGGTCAGGCCCAATGTCACTAGACTAGAATGCTGTCATACATAGCAGCAAAGTCTCAGGCATTTTCTAAATACACTTCTGGGATTTCTTTCAATATTGTGTTTTTGATACAAACCTTCGCTTTTCTCGAGAGGACCATTATTTTGAGACAGTCCATTTGCTCTTATTTTAAATCATACTGTAAACCAACTCTCAGCCAATCAGATTACTCACTACTATTCTGATTTCCTGATAATTTAATTACAACTCAATGTGTGAACAACATATTACGTGGCTTCATACAATTAGGGCCAGATTCTGATCTCACTTTCATCAACATAACCCCAAAGAAATTACTCCTGAATTACATCAGTATAAGTGGAATCAAATCAGACCCTTATCGGATATCTATATAGTACTTTGAAAAATGTAGAGCACTGGATAGGTGCTAACTTATTAATTGCTAGTACTATTAGTGGTGGCATCACAGCAACCTAAAAATTCATGTATGTAAATTTCACTTAAGAGCCTAATCTCAGAAGCTGCTAAGCACTTAGCATCTAGTAGCAGCCACCCCAGCACCTTGCAGAATCAGGCCATACTCTAATTAAACTGCTTAAAAAAAATCTTCCTATTTGTTAAACCACACTTATAGCCCAACTGTGCTCTCAAGTTGCGTTTGGGTAACTCATATTGACCTCAACAAGAGTAGCACCAAAGTGTCGAAAGCCACAACTTGGCTCTTAAATTTTGGTTTCTTGCTGTTAACATGGGTTAAATCAAACAACTGAAACCTATGGAAAAGTGCGAGCCAACCAAACTTATTATAGGTGTGATGCTCGTTTCAGTAATTTACAATAGCTTCCAAATGTCTTCTTTCCCCGGTTTCTAATCATACCTCAAATATAATAGGGGCAGGCAACAGAAAGGATGTGTTCTATGTCTCAGCACTAGTCCAGTTCCCTTGCTGGGATTAAGTACTAAGGCTTTGTCCCAACACTTTATCCACTTGGGGACTAGATTATTGCCCCAAACAAAGAGTCTAATCTAATCACATAGGTTTAAATCATGCTATTTGCATGAGTCCCAGTGGGAGCACCTGAAAGCCTCAGAGATGTAGCACTTGGAGCAATAAGTAATTTGCAAAACCCCTTATGGGGTACAACATACTTCTTGTCTGTGCAGCCATCCTTCTCTGCTTGCTAGCATGGGGTGGGGGAAAGCTGAAGCAACAGCTCTGCCTACTCTTCATTCTTCCATGCCTTATTGGTCTCAGTGGGGGAGCATCTGGTGCAAGGCCCACATGCTCCCCTGAGCTCCTGGAGTTGTGGTATGAGTAGCAATGTACACAGGACATCATCCCTTCCCCCTCCTACATACTTTCAAGGAGGCATAGAAGCTAGGCACAGTCCAGCCCTTAATAAGAGCTGCAACAACTGCCCACTACCTATGGTAAATACACCTCTACCCTGATATAACGCGACCCGATATAACACGGTAAAGCAGCGCTCTGGCGGGGGAAGCAGAGCGCACTCCGGCGGATCAAAGCAAATTCAATATAACGCGGTTTCACCTATAACGCGGTAAGATTTTTTGGCTCCCGAGGACAGCATTATATCGGGGTAGAGGTGTATTTAAAAGCATGTATGCGTCCAAATAAATAAAATGCTTGCATCTTAATGTAGCAAATAGTTCCCCTGGGGACCTTTCAAATCACTACATGTAAACTACAGCATTTTGATATGCAACCTCTTGGGAAAGTACTGAAATTTAGTTTTATGAGACTCTACTAAGATAAATAAGAAAATTATATTGGTTCAGGAGCACATCAGCCATTGATCACATGTCTAGAAAATGGAGTTTAATTGCCATTGTTAGCAGCCATTCCAGTTACACACCAATATTTTTGTTTAAGTGATTGTTCATTAGGGATCACTTCAAAGTAGCCATGTATTAGGATACACTCTTTAGAGGAAACGTACCAGGTTAATATACTGAAGGATATATACAGTGCCAACAAATCTGTAGGGTTTTAGTTTATATTGCAGAGACACTGATCATCATGAACATAAGCCACAGTACAGAAAAAATGTTCCTTATTTGTAAATTTCTTTTATGTGAAACTGGATACCTGGCAATTCTGTACAAATTAATAGGTTGCCATCGTCAGGGGAATTGGAAGTAGTTGCAGCTGACTTCCAGAAAGAGGCTCTAGAACTTGACACCCACTCTATAGCTACTCTGAATGACTTACACAAAAAAGCTATAAAAACATAAGAACTGACTAATAGCTAGACACTGAGGGTATGTCTATGATGCACTATGCCACAAAGTGGCACCCTGCAACCCCCATATTCATCATTCATATATGGTTGTGATATTTCATACAGAGCATGTAAGATATAGGAAAGGCAGACTGGGTAATAAACTTACACTGGTCAGGCTTCTGACCAGGGCAAGATGGTATATTTCTGAGGTGCAAGACTGGGGGCTTGGGAGATTTGCTGGTGCCTCTCTCCTGTGTGATTCATGAGTGGCTCAGGGAGCATTCATGCAATCTAGTTGGGTGTGGGGCTCCACATGCTGTTGTGCTAAGTAATATCAATGCCTAGATGGGCTTGCTGCTTGTCACTAGCAAAGCATTGTGAGAGAGCCGAGGCTGGAAAGTTAAGGGGACACAGTGGTACCCCAGTTCCAGATTGTACCCCAGGGATTCCATCACATTGTCTATAAAGGGATAAAAGCCCCCCCGCCGCCCCCCCACACACACACACATGATCTGGCCATGGTTGGCCTTGGTCAGCTGACTCAGTTTTGTGGGGCTCAGGCTCGGGGCTGAACAATTTCTGTGTTGATGTTTGGCCTAGGGCTGGGACCATCCACCCAGAGCCCAAATGTCTATACAGCAATTTTTCAGCCCCAGACCTGAAGTCCCATGAGCCTGAGTCAGCCAACCCAGACGAGCCGGAGGTTTTTTATCCCCAGAGAGACACCCTATGAGCCCTTAAAATGTTTTCAAACTTAATCATATCCATTCCCTTTTCAGAGCCATTATTCTAAACCTGAATTCCAGGGTGAGGCAGGACTGCCAAACACACCGCTTCAGAAAAAGGAAGCATACATATAAAAGTAGTAAGAAACAAATTTTCTTCTGGTAAAATTACGTCCGACAACTCTATACATGTGCAACTTAACTATTAGTGAGTTCAGGAAGAAGGGGAGAAATCAATTTTTTTTAAATGAAATTTATTTTAACTATTACAAACTGTAAAATTCTTCTAATAAAAGTTGTAGCTGTAGAGTTTAAGTAGAACTTAATGTCTGGAAAACACTTGGCACAAGCAATATTTACTTTGTCCTCCTTCTCCACAAGTGCTTCTTCCATATATGCACATTGTCATATATCAAGCTTGTAATTTCTTTGGGAGCAGGGCTTGTCTTTTTACAGAAGTACATCATGTCTGTCCCGCACCTAACACAATGTGGCCCTAATCCTTCATCATACTGCAATGCAAATAAAAATAGATAATCAACAGTATTTCTGCTTTTAAATTATGAGGGTAAACTAGAATGCCTGACAGACTCCTATGTCATTTGTTATTTTATACACAACTGACATGTTCTCTACTATTAGTTTTCTTTCTAAATTAAATAGTCCTAACCTAATATTTTTGCTTTATTCTCATATTGAAGATTGTCCTGCCTCTAATAATTTTTGGATGTCCACCTGTGCATTGAAATAGAAAAGATTCTGAGAAGGATATGTCCTAATGCCACCTTGGAAAGTCAACCCTTTCGACCCTGAAAAGGGAGAAGTGCGAGAGACTCCAGGGAGTTCTTTACGGACTTTGCTGTTGCTATTTATGTTATGTGGAACACACTCAGATATTACAGAAAAGGATAGCAGTACAAAACCCTGAATTAGAACAGAATAGATGCACCCATATATATAGGAATGCCAGACATGTTTTCAGAAGTAATGGGTATTCCAAGTTGTAAAATTGTAGACAAAAAAAGTGTTCATTCATTAGAATGTATGTGTGCAGTGTAAATAAAACTTAGGGAAAAAAATTCAGCATTGGCCAGCAACAGCAAACTAACCAAATGCCAAAATGGGTTTATGGTAAATAGGCCTTGTCAAATGAATCTGATACTGTCTTTTTGATGAGATGACAAGTTTGAATAATAAAAGTTAGTATGATGGTAAAACAGATTTCTGTAAAGTGTTTAGTTTAGAACCATACCACATTCTGATTAAAAACTGGGAGTAGACAAATCAATGCATCACATATTAAATTGATTAAAACCCAGCCAACTGATAGATCTCAAAGTATAATTTTTTTTAAATGAGGAATCATCACTGAATGAGGGTTCTTTAATGGGGTCCTGCAGGAACCTGTTCTTGGGCCAGTGTTGTCCATTATCTTTATCTATGGTACAGGAAGAAAATATAAAAACGCTGCTGATCACATTTTCAGACAACACATTCAGTGGATTGTGTTTTAACGAAGCTAAACACAAGATCATATGTTTAGAGGGAAAGAGTGAAGTTCTGGCCCCACTGGAGTAAGTGGCAGTTTTTCCATTGACTTCCATGGGGCCAGGGATTCACTCAAAGAATACAATTCATACTTACAAAGTGGGGGACTATATCCTGGAAAGCAGTGATTCTGAAAAGACTCAGGGGTCATGGTGGATAATTAACTGAACATAAACTCCCAATGCAAGGCTGGGAACAAGAGGGCTAACATGATGTATAAACAGAGGACTACCCAGTATGAGTACAGAAATGGTATTTGTGACAGGTTAGATCACAGAACCCCTCTTGGGAGCTGCCAACCAATGTGCCAAGACTACTTCTGCTCCTGCTTTCCAGTCCCGTCAGCTTAGGACTTCAGTGCCCTACTTGGTTTGAGCCAGACTCGCTAGCCTGCTGAAACCCGGACCCAGGTCTGAATCACATCCCCTAACAGCTGCAGACTTAACTGAAAGCAGCTAACAGAAGTGTTCTTGTTTTTAACACTCAGATGCCCAACTCCCAATGGGGTCTAAACCCAAATAAATCTGTTTTACCCGGTATAAAGCTTATACAGGGTAAACTCATGAATTGTTCGTCCTCTATAACACTGATAGAGAGATATGCACAGCTGTTTGCCCACCCAGGTATTAACACATATTCTGAGTTAATTAATAAGTAAAAAGTGATTTTATTAAATATAGAAAGTAGGATTTAAGTGGTTCTAAGTAGTAAGAGACAGAACAAAGTGAATTACCAAGCAAAATAAAATAAAACATGCAAGTCTGAGTCTAATACAGTAATACAACTGAGTACAGGTAAAAATCTCACCCTGAGAGATGTTTCAATAAGTCTCTTTCACAGACTGGACACCTTCCTAGTCTGGGCACAATCCTTTCCCCTGGTACAGTCTTTGTTCTAGCTCAGGTGGTAGCCAGGGGATTCCTCATAATGGCTGCTTCCCTTTGTTCTGTTCCACCCATTTATATATCTTTTGAATAAGGCAGGAATCCTTTATCCCTCTCTGGGTTCCCACCTGCTCCTTCTCAATTGAAAGACACCAGGTTAAAGATGGATTCCAGTTCAGGTGACATGATCACGTCACTGTCAGACTTCATTACCCACTTGCCAGCACACACGTATACAGGAAGTCAGAGCCATCTACAGACAATTGTCCTGGTTAATGGGAGTCATCAAGGTTCCAAACCACCATTAATGGCCCACACTTTGCATAATTACAATAGGCCCTCAGAGTTATATTTCATATTTCTAGTTTCAGATACAAGAGTGACACATTTATACAAATAGGATGACCACACTCAGTAGATTATAAGCTTTGTAATGATACCTTACAAGAGACCTTTTGTATGAAGCATATTCCAGTTATATTAGCATATTTTTATAAAATCATATAGAGTGCAACGTCACAGTATTAGTTCTGCAAACTGCATTGGTGAGACCATTACTGGAATACTGTGTCCAATTCGGTTGTTCATAAATGTAAAAAGGATCTTGAAAAATTGCAGAGGGTTAAGAAAACAGCTATAGGAATAACCTGAGATCTGAAAAACCTGCCTTTCAGTCAGAAACTTAACAACCTCAGTCACCTCAGAGAGAAGGATATGACTTGATCATATATAAGTACCTACATGGGAAAAAACATTTCTAACAGAAAAGAGGGCTTTTTAATCTAGCAAAGGCATAACAAAATCCAATGGCTGGAAGCTGAAGCTAGATATTCCTAGTATGAAAGTAAGGCACTTTTTTTTAAAACAGTGAGGATAATTAACCGATGAAACAACTTACCAAAGGATAAGGTGGTTTCCCGGTAACTTGGGTCTTTAAATCAGATTGTGTATCCTTTAAAAGATATACTGCAGCTCAGCCAGATTTATAAACTGGATGTAGGAATTACTGGATGAAATTCTTCGGCCTGTTATGCAGATCAGACTAGATGATGATAATAGTCCCTTCTGCCCATGAAATCTATGGGTGAAATCCTGGCCCTACTTTTATCAAAATCAACAAGATTTTTGCCATTTTTTAGTAGGGCCAACATTTTATCCCATGACTCAGTGAAGCCACACTGACTTTCGTCCTTAGGGCTAGGAACAGAAACAACATCTAATACAAAGTTTATGCCTGTATGCTCTTGCGGTTGGCTCCTGGAATAGCACGTCCTAGGAACAGTGGCATGGTATATTCCTCAGAGGTCCCTAGCTTGTGGAAACTGCTACCTCTGATGACTTGCCAGAGCCAGAATCTGCAATTCTTCAGGCAATGGTGGGAAACTCATCTGGCTCTAAAAAACCACTATAACAAGGTATGGGTTACACACAGTATTGTGTAGCCCCAATTGGGAAATTAATATCTATTGATTGTAGACGATTAAAGCAGGAAGGTAAGAGGTTCTTGCACTACTGAGCTTTTTCTAAAACTGGATGTTGGAAACTAAGTGAACCATGGAAACAAGGAGCAAGTGAAAGAAGATCCTGTCCTGCTACCAATCAGGACCAGAGATAAGAGGGAGCGCCCACTCTGTGATGTTTGAGGGTATTGTTTCTTCAGATAAAGGAATCAAGCAGAGTTGCTCAGCAATTAATTACGTTTATTCAGAAAGATCCAATTCTCTGTAACTTAAAGCTCTACAATCCTCAGAGTCAAACTTTTCAAGCAAATGCAGACAACAATTAAGAGGACACAGATAAAGACTGTGAGCTGAAGGCTCAGATAGAATTCATCATGAAAAGACAAGATATTAGAGTCATGACAGTCACAGGTGAGAAGCATACAAAGCCAATTAATTTTTCCTCGGGGGGAGTAATTGAGGGAGCATCTTGTCTAGCACCTGTGCAAACTTTGGCCAATTTATAAAAATTGGGGTGACGAAAGATAGACACTTAAATTCATGGCCTGATTTTCAGAAGTGCTGGGAATCCACAACTCCCACTAGGGGTCAGTAAGCTCTTCAAAGCAGGAACGGGTCCTTTTTTAGGTGTGTTCATTTTGGGTTTGGGCCTCTAGGCAGTACTATAATACAAATAAATAAAACAAACCTGTTAGCTATCAGCTTAAGCGAAACAGATCTCTTAATCTTAAAGATTCTGTCCGGCCCTTGAACACACACGGAAAACACAATTTAGTAGAACAAAGCAGCGTCCTCTGACCTGTGTAACCTCCCTCAACGGACGTGTGAGGTCACGCCACATGGAGGATGACATTTTGTGGAACAATCGATAAAAAGGCATGCAAATCTAGAACTGAATACACAAGGTCTGAATGGGGACTTGCCATTATGCAAGTATAGAAGGGAACATCTCTTTGCACTACTCAGTGATTCAATAATTGTTAACCAGACATCATGCCTTTGTACATTTCTGGCAGATGAGTACATTAAGTGCATTACAGAAGTTTAACATCTCTTTGAGGTTTGCATTTGGATACCAAAACTTTAGCAGATAAGGTCAGATTATAGCTATAGGGAAACATGAAGTTCTTGAGGTGAATCTATTCAGTGCATTTCTGCACAGAGGACTAAAAAGGCATGCAAGTGTAGAACTGAATAGTTCGTGACGGAGCAGAGCTAGCAGCACAAACACTTCATCGGGAAGGTAATTTAGTGCAAAATTGATTAATTAATTCATTTAGTGAAAGAATATTTTTGATGTATTAATTGCTACGTGCATGTTATTTAAAAAAAAATAAATAAACCACACACTTTATCTCCAACAGCTAAAAAGTTTTTGTGTGCCTTAGGCTCAGGGGTGAAAGTAAGGCAGTACGGGCCGGTACGGTGTACTGGTAAAAAGTGGCCACCTGTACTGGCCCGTACTGCAGACTTTAAAGTGTGGCAGCACTTCAACGTCCCTGCCCCTTTTGTCCCCCTCCCCTCCCCCCGGCTGCCGATGAGGAGAGGGGGCACAAAAGGAGCAGCTACCCCGGTGCTGGTGATTTAAAAAGGCCTGGGGCTCTGGTCACTGCTGCTACCACAGCAGTGTCCGGAGTCCTCGGCCCTTTAAATTGCCTCTGGAGCCCCGGGCAGAGTGAACGGGCTGGCTGGCTGGCTGGGGGACGCTGAACTCCCAGCCCCACCCCTTCCGCCTGAGGCCCCATCCCTTCCAGGGGGACGGTGGTGGGGCAAAGCTGCCCCCCCCCCGTACTGGTAAGAGAAGTTTTACTTTCATCCCTGCTTAGGCTTTGTCTACACTACAGAGTTTTGTTAACAAAAGTCAGCTTTCATCAACAAAGCAGTGGAGGTGTACATAGTACAGTGTGAGTTTTGCTGACAAAATAAAAACCACTTTAATGAGAGGTGCAGAGCTTTTTGCGGTAAAGTTAAATTGACAAAGTGTCAGTGTAGACACTGCACTTGGTTTTGTTGCTGTAAATGTCCTCCACGAGGTGTACCACAATGCCCATACTGACTGCTCTGGTCAGCAGTTCAAACTCTGCTGCCCTGCACCCCGGTAATCTGCCCCTCCCCCTTTAAAGGCCCAAGAATTTTTGAAATTCCACTTCCTGTTTGCTCGGTCTGCAGAGCTCACATTGCATCTTCTCTGCTGACCATGCCAACTCCACGCAGCAAACGCTCTCCCGCTTGGAGCACACCTGAGCTGTTGAATCTGCTGAGTATTGGGAAGAGAAAGCTGTCCAGTCCCAGCTGTGGTCCAGTCATAGGAACTTTGATACCTGTGGGGATATTTCTTGTGGCTTGTGTGATAAGGACTACGAATGGGACACAGTGCAGTGTCAAGTGAAGATAAAGGAGCTGAGGCAGGCATAACAGAAGGCAAGGGAGGCAAACCATTGCTATGGTGCTGCTACCAAAAACCTGCTACTTCTATAAGGAGCTGGACGCCATCCCTGGCAACCCCACCTCCACTGCTAAGAGCCCAGTGGATACTTCAGCGGGGCTGGAGGCGGCGGACAGTGGACCTAAGCCCAAGGATGAAGATGTGGATGAGGAGGTCAAGCTGGAGGATGATGTGGAGAACACAGCAGGATCATCCGGTGGCATACCAAGTCAGGACTACTTTTCCACTCTGGAGGGATGTCCCAGCAGTCTGTCTCTGGCATGCTGCATCATGCAGAGGAGAGTCCTGGTAAGTGATCTTTTTTAGTTGATGCTGCTCAGTTATGAGGTACAGCTTTCCTTTGCTCTGTATATTGTAGAAGTGGGTGAAGGGATAGAAATGTGCAGGCTGTGTCTGAGTGTGCTCCACATTCCCTAGTGCACCTAAGCTGTGCAGCAGAACAGTGTGTTAATGCACACCAATGCACTTTTAAGGCCCTTCATGACCTATCCCCATGCTACTTTTCTCACCCATTTTCAAGACATCAACTTCCACCTGCCAATGATGCCAACTTTTATCTTCCACTTGGCAAACTGTCCAACAGGAAACTTTTGCACTTTCACATTACTTAACCTCACTTGCTATGCAGGGACTAGGGATGCCAAATCCCAGTGAAAGAGTGAAGGGGTGGGCCTGGTGTACCTACCTGGAGGTGTAGACTCTGCTTAACAAGAACCCTAGACACCATTTGATCCAGATTACCAGCTGAGGGCTCAAACCCAGCTCTGTTTTATATTGAACCCAGCCCTTGGTGCTGCTGACACCACCTAGCAGAAGGGTTACATACGCATGGAAGGAGTTCTCTGTAAACATCCACAAAGACATTCCATTGTCTCTTAAAACTTAGGTCTGCTATGATACCTACAAAAATCTTGACAATAGTTAAGCTTATAATGATGTCCATAAACATCTCATTGCTACCTTGTGCTTCCCATAGCTGTTCATCGTATCCAGCAGTTTTGTCTCTTCTTATAACTAGATAATGAGCTATTTGGATCAGGGACTTTTTTGTTATAGGACTGTACAATGCTTATCACAAGGGGTCCCAATATGGAACCCCTTGGCATTATCCTCAATTCAATTAATAAATATTGGAACAACTCACATTTTCTCCATCTGCAAAATTAGAGCAATATTTCCCTTTCTAAAAAGAGTTTAATGGGGTTTACTCACCTCTCATTGGTGCCCACTTGGTCAAGTGTGCACACCTGCATCCTCTCTTTGATTGTGCCTCCTCTGGCATTAGGGTGACCAGAGGTCCCGATTTTATAGGGACAGTCCCAATATTTGGGGCTTTTTCTTATATAGGCTCCTATTATCCCCCACTCCCTGTCCCAGTTTTTCACACTTGCTATCTGGTCACCCTATCTGGGATAGAGCAGCACCCCAGGGCTCCCTCCCTGGAGACAATGTATTTACCCTCTTGGGGCTTCCTGGCTATAGCTCTACAAATGCACCACTATAGTTCTGTTCCCCCTCTGGGGTGCCTCAGTGTCCAGGCCACTTCCTCCAGTGACTAATGATGGGAGGGGGGGGGGACCTGAGCCCACTCACTACTCCAGGTCCCAGCCCAGGGGCCCCATAACTCACAGCCATCTGCTGTGTCCCTTTAACTATGTCACATGGCTTCTCTAATTCCCTGGACCACTTCCCTGCAGCCCCATGCCATCTTCACCCTTACCTCAGAGCCTTGTTCTAATGGAGTCTCAGCAACCAGCTCAGGGCTCCTTTTCACTCTCCCCGGCTTCACTCTCCCGCTGTCCTGTCCAGGGTTCTGTAGCTCTATCAGCCATCCACACTCCTACAGCTCCAGCAGGGAACTGAACGCCCTCTGGCCCTGCAGCTCATCTTATACTAGGCTGCTGGGCCCTGACTGGTTGTGTCCCATAGAGCCCTCTAGGCGGATTGGAGGACCCTCTCCACTGCCCTTTATTTTTGGGTCGGGGTGTGGCAGGGCCACGAGGCCTCCAGCAGGGGGCCTCAGAGGGTCTGGTATACCCCATCACAGGAGTGTTGTGAAGATTAGATAGTTTGCAAAGTGTTAATATTTATGTATTATTAGTGGATAGACATTCTATGTAAAACTGCTAGAGGCACTTGCATCAGCAACAAAGAGGTTAAGAACTACCTCAAATAAGATATGTATTTTTGAAAAAGTTTGACAGGAATGCACAGTACAGTAAACTCATTAGCTTAGTTACTTGACGTGACAGTTGGAAGGTTTGAAAAATTCCTTGAAAAAATCTTTCAAGGAAGAAAGAAATGGAAAATTTTGCGCATCTCTGTTACACATTGCATAAAAAAAAAAAAAAAAAAAGTAATGTTAAAATTCAAGCCAAAAACATCAGTGGAGAATTTGGATAAAACTTGGTGTCTGAGATTTTCCATTAGAAAACTTCAGAGTAATCGGTTTTCTTTACAATGCACACAACTGATATTTAACATTTCTTAAAGTAAGATCCCTTCGTCGTTACATATGTTATTAATGTAATTTGTAAAACAATATGTTTTCCCCAAATTGTAATAATATCAAGCACTAGTTACAGCAAAATCTAGTAAAACCGTTTTTGGCAGTGATTTTGAATATAGCACTTTCAGACCCAGAATGGCTCTGCTCCCTGCAAACTAATGAAGTTTTGAATATAATATATCTATTCAAAGAATATCATAGCTGTGAGCTTTACTCAAAGCAGTGTTATAGCAGAAAGGATGTTGATGTCAGCTACTTCTTGCCTACAAAGCTTAAAAAAAATGTTTTAATGTAAAAATACACTGGCAGTCATTCACTTGCTTCTCCCCGAAATACGTCATGGGCAGCAGCACGTCTGGGGAGAAGTTGAGGGGATATAGCTGAAGTCTCAATCTGTCCCAGTGAGTGCTCTACATACTGAGTTGGAGAAGCTTTTCTCATTGACAGTGTTACTATGGAACATTTTGAGAGACAGTACTTTGTATACACACCATTTACCAATAGTTTGTGCTATAGTATAGCTCAGGGCATTGAAGCTGTGTGATAGTTGTACGTCTTTACTGGGAGAACTTTTTAAAAACAGTTGGTTTGATCTTCTGAAGTGCTGTGTGCCCTCATTTCCCATATGCCCTGGGAGTTGAGGCCCCTCAGGAGCTAACAGAATCAGACACATTATTTGTGGGGCAGGGGAAAGAAGTCTTCTTCTTTGTTTCTGGACTTGCCATGCACTAATTTGAATACTTACCCATGGTCTTTATTAAGAATAAAAATTCAGCAGTAACTCTGGCTCCAAAAACATGCCCGCTAATACACCTCTACCCCGATATAACGCTGTCCTTGGGAGCCAAAAAATCTTACTGTGTTATAGGTGAAACCGCGTTATATCGAACTTGCTTTGATCCACCGGACTGCGCAGCCCCGCCCCTCCAGAGCATGGCTTTACCACGTTATATCTGAATTCGTGTTATATCGGGTCGCTTTATATCAGGGTAGAGGTGTATTACACAGTACCACGCAAGCAATGCAGTCAGTGAAGGGAGCCACCATCCCCATTTGCAGACTATGTCTGTCAGACCTCATTGCTGGGAAATATTTTCTTATACTTAAAAATATTTTTGCTCAGCTTCATTCCATTACTTCTGCTTAAGCCCTTTCTTGGGTCACCCTAAACAATTCTTCTCCGTTGAACCTTATTTTGATATTCCCTCCCTATACCTCTAACCTCTTTGAATGATTTCGCTCTTCAGTTGCATTTGCAGCACCTCTCTATTTAGAATTATTTGTAAATTTAATTGATGGCCATTTCCCTCCTCTTTCAGATAATTTATCATAGAATAGTAGAACTATTAGGGACATCGAGAGGTCTTCTAGTCCAGTCCCCTGCACTCAAGGCAGGACTAAGTATTATCTAGTGATGACAGGTATAATGAAGACGTGTTAGGTCTGGTTCTATTGCACATAACTGTTTCCTCACCATTGAGTCGCAATTCAAAATAATATCATTTACCATTACTTCAGAACATTTTCATCCCATGTGACATCTAAGCCAATACAAATTGATTTTTCAAGTAAAATTTCATGTGCCGCTTTTTTGAATAGCTTTCTAAGGTCTAACTGTAGTGTATTTACAATATTCCCTTCATCTACTAACACTGTAAATTGATTACAAAAAAGGAAATGGTTATTTTCGCTGATTTATTCTTTACAAATCCATGTTTACTACTTATGGTTCCATTATCTTCTAGACCAGTGTTTCCCAAACTTGTTCTGCCGCTTGTGTAGGGAAAGCCCCTGGCAGGCTGGGCTGGTTTGTTTACCTGCCGCGTCTGCAGGTCCGGCTGATTGCGGCTCCCTCTGGCCGCGGTTTGCTGCTCCAGGCCAATGGGAGCTGCTGGAAGCGGCACGGGCCGAGGGAAACACTGGTCTAGACAATTACCAATATTTTTCTAGTTTTTTTGTTGAAGAATTGCCACTTTGAGGTCTGTTATTGAGTGACCAGAGAGATTGAAAAACTTCAAAAACAGACTCCAATGTGAAGCTGCAGAACTGGAATTAATTTGCAAACTGGATCCCATCAGATTAGGCCTGAATAAATTGGGAGTGGTTGGGTCATTACAAAATCTAAACTTAATTTCCTCAATACTAATTTCTCCCTACTGTTACTCACACCTTCTTGTCAACTGTCTGTACCGGGCCTCTCTCTTACCACTTCAAAAGTTACTTTTCCTCCTGCTGTTAATTGATTTATCTTGTTAGACTGACCTAAGACTTGGTAAAGCACCCCCATCCTTTCATGTATTTATATCTGCTCCTGTATTTTTTACTTCATACATCTGATGAAGTGGGTTCTAGCCCACGAAAGCTTATGTCCAAATAAATTTGTTAGTCTCTAAGGTGCCACAAGGACTCCTCTTTTTTCTTTTTTGCTGATACAGACTAACACGGCTACCACTGAAACCTGAGGGCAATATGTGGTCCCCATTTGGGTACACCCATTAGCAATCAGAAATACAAATTCCTGTTTTAATTGTCTATATGCAGAGTTAAGTGCCAAAATAAAAGATTTAAAGGCCTAGTTTAAGAAGGCTAGTTTGAAAACAGAAGTCTCCTGATTAAATTCCTGATGGGAACTCATACTGCCCATATTTAGAGCAGAGTACTGAGAATCAGTGTTTAACTCACAATATGGAGTTTGCTATAGCTACTAGCTATTGGAGACACCCCTGAAACTCAAGTGTTATAGACCCCTACTTAGTAAAGAACATACAGGTTCAAACCCCACTGAATACCTCAGTCCAGGGCTGTTATAAATGCAGTAAAATATGAGGCCTTTCTGATTTCTGATCTCAATTAAATTAGCATCGATACAGAGTAACTCCATTTTCTTCCAGGGTATTACACTACATTTATGCCTGTGTAACTGAGATCAGACTCTAGCCATCATCAGTAAGATGAATCACATTGTTTGTAACCTCCTTTTACTTGAATATTCTTCACCTTTTGTTTGTTTTTATGGCTCAGGGGAGAATATAATTACCCATTAGTAAACAAAGCCTAGATTTTATTCTTGGATTCACACTAGAATATAAAGATGGATCCAGGGGAGATCTAAATCTTAACTAAGCATGTTTGTTAAGGACCAGAGAAATTGATCTTTATGTGATGCTATCTAAGCTGTAATTCAAAGAGACTGAGAAAGTCAGAAGTCTCATTTATTTTAACCACTAAAATGTACAGTAACTGAAGTCCTCTTTTGTTGTGCAGCTTTCCATTCAATAAGATTCCTCATTTGTCTCCCCTCTCCTCACTCCCGCCCCGGACTCCTTTTCCCTTGCTAATCAGTGGCAGCCGCCAATTAGGACTGACAATAGAAGAAAGTCTTATGAGCTTCAGTCATCACGATATAAAACAAAGACTACACAGTTCTTTCCAGTCGTTTTTTTAACAGCACCTTAAAATATTTTGCTGGTGTTTTCATCTTATTGTTGGGCCCCAAAAAATTCTTTATCATTTCTCCCATTCTGGGCTCAGTCTCTGAACACTGAGCATGTACATTTGTCTAGCTGGCTGCAGCCTCTGCTAAATTGCTGCTGCTGCTGTTATTCCTATTCTCTACCACCTGGTAAAATATTGATTTCTACAGCACACATTAGAAAAAAAAATCAATATTTCCCTAGACACAGCAGATTGGCAACAACATAACAGAGATCAGCCTGGTGTGCAAGACTAGCATCCAAAAATGAAGTGTAGTAGCAAAATGCGGGGGGGGGGGGGGAGTTTGGGAGGAGAAAGGGGTGAAAACAGAAAATGCAAGCAATGTGGTAACGTGGGAAGAGAGGCCATGGGGGATGGAGACAAGGAGTAAAATAGGGATTGTGAAAGGGAGCCTAAATGCAGGGTTTGTTGTGCTTTTTAAAATCATTGTTACAGAGCTTCTTATTGCACCTCCATAGTCCATCACCATTTCCCTACAATACTCAACTGTCAAGTCTATATAATTCTGCCACACAAGTCTGCTGTGAGCACACAAGGCCTCTGCCCTGTGTATTCTTGTTGTTGTTTTTTCAAAATGCTGCTCTATATGTGTCTTTCACTTGTATTGGTGAAAAGCAAAAAGAAAGCTAACGTCAGAGGTTTGGATCCGTTTTACTCTTAGAAATGTCTTTGATTGAAAAAACCTTAAGTGTGTCAAGAAATGAGTGTGTAATGCGAGTATCTGTATAAAATGGCAGGAGGACTGCAGTATGTGGCAATGTGCATCAGCTACTCAAAGATTCCTACCAGAAATCCATAAAATGCAGACTACTGTTCAAAAAACAAACATTTGTCTACAAGCACATGCTGTGGGCAAGATTGGCTTGATAACCACTGCCATGTGAAGGAGGGATGCTGAGATGCCCGATGCTAGCAACAGTGGCTTAAAGCATTAGTTGTGTGAAAGACAAAAGAGTAAAAAGGAGCAGCAACTGTCCACGGGGCCAGATGCGCTGCATCCGAGGGTGCAGAGGGAATTGGCGGATGTGATTGCAGAACCATTGGCCATTACTTTTGAAAACTCATGGCGATCGGGGGAGGTCCCAGATGATTGGAAAAAGGCAAATATTGTGCCCATGTTTAAAAGAGGGAAGAAGGAGAACCTGGAGAACTATAGATCGGTCAGTCTCACCTCAGTCCCTGGAAAAATCATGGAGCAGGTCCTCAAGGAAACTATTTTGACGCACTTGGAGGAGAGGAAGGTGATCAGGAACAGTCAACATGGATGCACCAAGGGCAAGTCATGCCTGACCAACCTGATTGCCTTCCATGATGAGATAACCGGCTCTGTGGATATGGGGAAAGCAGTGGACGTGATATATCTTGACTTTAGCTTTTGATATGGTCTCCCACAGTATTCTTCCCAGCAAGTTAAAAAAGTATGGACTGAATGAATGGACTATAAGGTGGATAGAAAGCTGGCTAAATGGGGGGAGGGATAGCTCAGTGGTTTGAGCATTGGCCTGCTAGACACAGGGCTGTGAATTCAATCCTTAAGGGAACAATTCGGGGATTTAGTTGGAGATTGGTTCTGCTTTGAGCAGGGGTTGGACTAGATAACCTCCTGAGGTCCCTTCCAACCTTCATATTCTAGATTGTCAGGCTCAACGGGTAGTGATCAATGGCTCCATGTCTAGTTGGCAGCTGGTATTAAGTGGAGTGCCTCAGGGCTTGATCCTGGGGCTGGTTTTGTTCAACATCTTTATTAATGATCTGGATGATGGGATGAATTGCACCCTGAGCAAGTTCGCAGATGACACTAAGCTGGGGGGAGAGGTAAATATGCTGGAGGGTAGGGATAGGGTCCAGAGTGACCTAGACAAATTGGAGGATTGGGCTAAAAGAAATCTGATGAGGTTCAACAAGGACAAGTGCAGAGTCCTGCACTTAGGATGGAAGAATCCTATGCACCGTTACAAGCTAGAGACCGACTGGCTAAGCAGCAGTTCTGCAGAAAAGGACCTGGGGATTACAGTGGATGAGAAGCTGGATATGAGTCAGCAGCCACATCTGGAGTACTGCGTCCAGTTTTGGACCCCCAGTACAGAAAGGATGTGGACAAATTGGAGAGAGTCCAGTAGAGGGCAACGAAAATGATTAGGGGGCTGGGGCACATGACTTACGAGGAGAGGCTGAGGGAACTGTGCTTGTTTAGTCTGCAAAAGAGAAGAATGAGGGGGGATTTGATAGCAGCCTTCAACTACCTGAAGGGGGGTTCCAAACAGGATGGAGCTCGGCTGTTCTCAGTGGTGGCAGATGACAGAACAAGGAGTAATGGTCTCAAGTTGCAGCGGGGGAGGTCTAGGTTGTATATTAGGAAACACTATTTCACTAGGAGAGTGGTGAAGCACTGGAAGGGGTTACCTAGGGAGGTGGCAGAATCTCCATCCTTGGAGGTTTTTAAGGCCCGGCTTGACAAAGCCCTGGCTGGGATGATTTAGTTGGTGTTGGTCCTGTTCTGAGCAGGGGGTTGGACTAGATGACCTCCTGAGGTCTCTTCCAACTCTAATCTTCTATGATTCATATACCCTTTAAAACAGTGGTCCCCAAACTGTGGGGCATGCCCTCTAGGGAGGCATGAAGGAACATCCAGGGGGGCACTGCAGAGCCTGGCACAACCCACACGAGGAGCGGAGAGGGAGCGCCACCCAGCCCTGCTCTTCCCCCAGCTCTTCTCCGGCCCTGCTTATAGCCACAGCTCCGCTTCCAACCCCACCCCCAGCTGCAGTCCTGGCCTCAGCCTCTGGCTCCCAGCCTAGCCCCACTCCTATCTGCAGCCCCAGCCCTGACCATGGTCCCGCTCCCAACTGCGGCCCCAGCCTCAACCACGGTCCCATTCCCGGCCTCCAACCATGGCTTGGAGCGGGGGAGGGGTGTGTGTGCAAGGTAAAATGTTTGGGGACCACTGTTTTAAAAGATTCTTTGCTTTTTCTAGACTGCCAGCCATTGAAGAGGAGGCAGGGACCTTGCCCCTGTCCCAATTGGGAGGTCTAGGATTACTAATCCCCTTGAACTGAGTGAAAAAATGATTATTTATTGCTTCCTATAAAAGGGCATGTGGCAGGAATAGCTTCCTGAATGCTCTTCCCTTTGCAAACCCCAGAACCGGCAGCCGGAATCTGACCCTTTGATGATCACACGTCAGCTAGCATGAATGTGTGTTAACAATTTGGTTCCAAACCAGTGGGCCTTTGCACAGATTGTAACTGGCCCCAACTGTATAAAAATATAGCATACTACTGAGCTCCCAGTGCTCAGTAGTACTGCGGATATCCAAAGGATACGGTACTGGGTCCAGAATACATATTTTTAAAAGGCCCCTAAATACACATTCATATAATAAGCCACAGATGCTCCAAAAAGCTGTTACCATCTGTTCTGTTGACTTTCAGACACTTCCGTAAGACTCTCCCCCTCACCCATATCCACTTTCTTTTTCCTAAAATACTATCATACAAGGGAAGGGGAGAGGAAAAGAAAAGGAAATAAAAATGCAAGAGCTGAGCCCTTAAATCACAACACTGTGCCTGGGTATTGTAGGGACTTCTAAAGAGTGAATAACCTTTTGTGTCATAAGTCCAGCAATAAAAATGTGGGTTGTGGACAGAATTTCATCCCTAACTCAAAATTTCCTTGCTTTTCCCATATAAGTCAGACCCATAACTTTTTTTTGTATGCAGCTATTTTGTGGTTATACATTCATTTATTACTTCTAATTTGAAACAGACTTTATATTCCCTTGTTTTAAAACTAAGGTGTTTTTAAAAAAGTGTGTCTGGCTAAATTTTCCTTTAAACTTTTCCTCAGCTCTTCAATTAACAGACACAGCAATGGTGTACAGTAACCCTGCTCACCCTGTGTGTATCTCCCCCCCCCCCCCCCGATTCTAAAACATCACAATATCACATACAATTCCAAACTCAGGTTTAAATTATATCTATTCTGTACTAGCAGGAAAAAGTACACACAGTGCAGCTTAATATAATTGACAGTAACTGTGAGAATACATTATTAGAATGAAATAGTTTTCAAGGAGCTTCCCTGAACTCCAGAAAACATTTGGATTCACTCTTTAGTACTAAAATCTGAAAGCAAAGAGTGGGGGTGGGTGGGAACAGGTGAGACAGTTTCAACTTTTCACCCTCTCTAAAGAAATTGAGATGTTAAGTGGATGCTTTACAAGCTCAATTCTGAGGTACTCACTCAATGTATATTCAGAGCCAGACTGTGGCTGGCCCTTATGTAGCTGCACTGTGTGTGAGGAGGGAGAAAGAAAGGCTTCTTCCTCCCACAGGGCTTGCTTAATGGCCAGCTGAGTTCAAGAAATACAGAGACTACTAGTAAACTGCAATTTCATGCATATCCTCAAAACATCGTGCTCAAAAGGGGGCAGAGAGAAGCAGAGCGATGGCTCTTCTTCTATGCACAGAGTGGGCAGCTGTGGGGGGGGGGGCGGGGGAGAGAATGTTACCTCTTGATGTTCCCAGGGTAGAAAAGCTCCACACTGCCTCTAACTATAAGCTGTGACTAAAAATGCCAAATCCAGCCCTCTGTGCTTACATAGGCAAACTCCTGTATAAGTTAAATAGAGTTTGTCTGAGTAAGCACTGAGTGATTTAATCCTGTTCTGAAAATCTTAGATTGGCCCCGTCCATGCTGACTGCCCAAACAATGTTTAAAGAGAACTTGGAAACTGTTCTAACCTATGTTTTAAATTAGGCCATTAAATCTACTTCCTGGCCCACTGCAGATGGGATCTAAGTCAATCAAATCAAGTTACACAACCCAACCTATATAACATTTTTTCTTTTCTGTGGCTTTACATTCCAGGAGACAAGTGGCTACACTGGAATTTTGAGCAAGGAGTCTCTGCTCTGTTCTTTTGACTGGGACAACATATATTTGAAAGTAGGGGACTGGCTGATGGAAACTTGAGGAGCCAGGAGCTGCCTTCTAATGTGCTATGGCCCAATAAAATGACTGTATTTTCTTGGAGTAAGAAATAATGAGATAGACCAACAAACTCTGAATTGTGCTCACCAACTTTGAAAAGAAGGCACAAGACAATTTTAAACAAACAGAAAGTTTGTACCAGTTTTTAACAGGGGAAATGAGGAATCCCCCATTCAGCATAGGTAGATATTTTGATACTTACATTACATTTAGGGATAATTTTTGAAAAAGCTAGGTGAGCAAAATGCACAAATAATTGTGCACAGTTAACATAAACATGCATACAAATCAGGTAACTGTATGCAAATGAATATAATTAGCCCACAGTTTGCAGTCACACAAAGTAGGCATGTAATTTTGGTGGACAAATATATCCCTATTTTTTTTAAATTGACATTAAATGTAGTAAGCAAAAGTATAAAAACATTCACCCTACAATGCATGGGAAGCTCTCAACCCAACTCTACAAATGTGTGTGCAATTACACACCAAACCTTTCTGAAAATCTGACCCTTACTGTGCTGCAGTTTGAGCCTTGATAGCAGCTCCTCTGAAATAAACTTTACAATGTCTGTAGTATACAGTATCTGCAACAATAAGGTGCTGCTTATTATCCTTCTGGTATTGCACCAGAATCTGGTGGTGGTACTTCTGGAAAAGACATTAGCTAGCAAGCACGTGCTCTTCAGAGGCCTGTGGTTATATGTGGGTATTGACTAATCTAATACCTACCTCTGTTGTTTAATTATTTTGCTAGAAGTCAAAAAGCTGTTTTTATAAATAGGATGCTAATTGAACAAGTGTGACAGCCAGGCTTCTGAAGATGTTTTTGCCTTCTTAAACTGATACATCATTAAGTGGGCTAAAACAGCAACTAATTTTCCTTTTATCATCCCCTTCTACTCCGATATTCCTATCCATCTATCTATCCAGAAAGAAACCTGACAGGTTTGGAGGATATGTTAAGATCCCCAAAGATAGTGATTGTTGTCAAAATGTTTACTGAATTCTTATACTTAGCCAGGAGAAAATTCAGTTCTCCGTCTCCTTTTTAAGGAGAAGGACTCTTCCCTTTCTCCTTCAAACACACAATAGTCCAGCCAACACTGAAGAAACTCACCCAGGACATCAGTTCTAGCTAACAGCCAAGTGTCAAATTTCCAATACCTGAACAATCTCAGACAGAGAAGCTACAAACTCATCTAATTTAAGCTAATTATTTTAGACCTGGCACAATCTGGATTCAAGCCAGATCATGAAACTGAAACTACTTTTGTGACACTGATAGATAATCTCCTGCTGTCACTGGATAGAGGACAGACATCCATTTTCATTCTCCTAGACCTCTCTGCAGCATTCAACAATGTTAACCATGAGGTATTTTTGTCCAGCCTAAGAGTGGTGGCAGGGGTCCCGGGGAATAAGCTAACATGGTTTGAATCTTTCCTAGAGGGACACACTCAATAAGTAGTGATGGGAAACTGCATCTTGACTATTAAACCCCTGACTTGTGGAGTCCCACAAGGAACAATTCTCTCTCCAGTGCTATTGATCATATACATGCAAGCATCAGGAAAACTGATCAGACAACACGGACTCAAGTGTAAACTACATGCAAACAATTCACAGCGCTGCCTATCCACCAGTGTATACGATTGTACCATTACCACCAACGTGGCCCGGTGCTCAGATGAGATCAGCTCATGAATGAACAGCAGGTTGAAGTTGATCCTCAGCAAGATGGAGATTATGCTGGTGCGGAGTGGTGTGGCGGTGGGCATTTTGAAGAGTTTACCATCAAACAAAGAAGACAGCACCGTGACTGCATACGCCCACAACTGGTCAGTTCAGGACGTAATTTAGGAGTGCTCCTGGAGTCCTTGCTGATGCTAAGCTCTCACATAGCAGCATCCACAAATAACACTTTCCATCATTTCCACTTGACTGGGAGACTCTGTCCCATCCTGGTGAACAATGACCCCAGGCCTCAGTTATTCGTTCCTTTGTCACCTCTCAGTTGGGCTACAGCAATGCAATATGCCTGAGCACGAAACCTTCAGCACTTAAGAAATGCCAATGAGTAAAGAATGCTGCAGTTTTTCCTTTCAGCAATGCAGACCACCACCAAGACATCATACCTGCTTTCCATTCCTTACGCTGGTTTCCCATAGAACACTGAATCAAGTTCAAGGTCTCAGTCCTTATCTTGAGGGTACTCAATGGTCTGGGCTCCCAAATTGTTTAAAAGACATGAATGCCGGCTTCACTCCTCTGGCACAATGGAACTCTCTACAATAAGGGTAAAGTTCATAGTGCGGGGGAGATAGCTTCCTCAGGGCCAGCCCCAGACCATGGAATGAGCTCCTAAAGGAAATAAGGACCATCACAAACCTCACCTCTGCTCCAAGTGCATGGGTGAATTTCTTTGACTTTGCCTCCTTCTCTAACACATAAAACTACACTTCTACCCCGATATAATGCGATCCGATATAACACAAATTCAGAAATAACACGGTAAAGCAGTGCTCCGGTGGGCGGGGCTGCGCACTCCGGCAGATCAAAGCAAGTTCAATATAATGCGGTTTCGCCTATAATGCGGTAAGATTTTTTTGCTCCCGAGGACAGAGTTATATTGGGGTAGAGGTGTACCTATCTTACATAAAACCTACCAAAACAATACACTCCACTGCACACACTTCTCCCCCACAGGGAGAGGATGAGAGAACTAACAACATATGATAGATGTTAGTCACATCACTTAGGACTTGTCTACACTCGCACTTTACAGCATTGCAACTTTCTCACTCAGGGGAGTGAACCCCCCAGAGCACAGCAAGTTTCAGCGCTGTAAAGCACCAGTGTAAACAGTGCACCAGCACTGGGAGTCGCACTCCCAGTGCTGGTAGCTATGCCTCTCTTGGAGGTGGGGTTTTTTAAGAGCACTGGGAGAGCTCTCAACCAGTGACTACACAAGCCATGCTTTAGCGTTGCCAGTGTAGACTAGCCCTTAATGAACTACAGGAAGGTGACCATTAGGGTGAGGAGCATGGTATAGGAATCCTACCTAGAACTGAATTGCACTCTTTCCTCAGGGCTGAGGCTATAGCTCTCAACCAGTATGCACAGCATTCAGGACAGGTGGTGCCTTACTGCAGGCCACGCTCAGTTTGCAGCTATCCCTCACAAGTTCATACAGGTGGTTAGCTGTCTAAATTCTATTTAGCCCCCTTTTTTATTTGTATCCATAGTTGATTGTTCTTGCAAAACTGTATAAACAGGTAAATAATTTCTGATGAAATTTTAGTGCTGTTTAAAGGAGATTTTTGAAAACTTCCCAGTAGGGACTTTTGCACTGTATACGTTGTATGTAAATGACTATACAGCACATTATAAATATATGCGTGCGTACACACACACGCTTACTGGATTTTATAATGTGAGTCACCTCTCAGGAGACCTGTGAGATGGAAGTGTCTGCAATCTGGGCACAATGAGAGTGAGAAAGAAACACTAGGGAAGGGAAGGAAAGCACAGAAAGACTAGGGTGGCAGCATTATAATCACATAGTTATTCAGTACAGTCATGTACAAGTTGGTAGAGCATCAGGTTTTATCAGAAAAATAAACATCTGAATTAGGGACCACACTGAATCATTTAATGTAGGCATCACAGGAGAAGTGAGTTTCCAAGAGGGCTTTAAATTAGAGGATAATGACTTACATGAGGTCTCTTTGCTTAATAACTTTAAATATTCTATCATGTTCATTATAATTTTTAGCACTCAAGAAAATCTCTTATTCTTATAATTAAAAGTAGAAACCTAAGGCATGCAGGCAGTGAAAAGTTACAATATAAGATCAGCTTCTCTGGGCCATGCCATAGCTAGGAGGGGGTGCTAAAACTGAATTTTAAGACAAGGCACCAGAAAGGCCTAAGGCCAACACTGAAACTAACTAGCTGCCACCAATTCATAAATTCTGTTTTTACCCTAATGGCTTTTTGACAGATATTTCCTTAGAAAGCTGCCCTGTCTTCAGCTGAATGATAGCTTGATTTAGAATGCACAGTGAACACCATAACTCTTCTGGTATATCCCAGAATGCACCTCTTCAGGAGAGATTTGAAAAGACACTTGTTGCCAAATGTGTCTCCTGAAGAAGGAAGAGTGGTATGTTTTTGTGGGCAGAAGTGCCTCAGTATCATCAGCAAAAGGGTGCTTTTCAGTGGAGGGCCTGAGTGTTACTCTTCAAGAACATGGGAGTAGGCACTGCCTATTGAGTGCCGTCAGCTGTTGCCAGACTTTGGATAGTCCAGAACCCTGCTTGCACATGAAGAATGTCACACTCCCACTCCCTTAGCAAGTATGGAACAGCCAAGAAAAGGAATCAGCTTTCTAACAAAGTTACCACCAGTGGTGCAAGTAAAATTCATTTCTTACCGGTATGCTGCACCAGCTAAAGGGGGGAGGGGAGGCACGTGACCTCCCACGTGACTCCTCACGTGACCTCACCCCGCCCCCAGCTCAGGGCCCTCGCTCTCCCCCACTTCTCCCCATGATCCATCCCACGTTACCTGGAGAGGTGGGTCTGTCCTCCTCCCGCTGGGCCAGACACTTCTGAACTGTAGCGGCGAAAGGAGCAGAACGTGGAGCCACCTGAGAGCTCAGATCTCAGTGATCCAGTGGATGGACATGGCACAGCTGCTGTGTGGGCTGCTCAGAGAAGAGGAGGGCTTGCTCTTTGGAACAGTAGCCAGTTCACTGTCACATCTGCTTTGGGAATTGCCAGCAGAAGAGCTTCAAACCAGCTCCCTCTGACAGCAAAGAATATTTTTTTCAGACACGCTGGCAACTGAGCCCCACACCAGCAGCTCCTCCGTCACGGCTGTACCACCCCCGATTCCACCCCCAGCCCTCCCACGGAGCTGCATCTCCTGAGTCCTGTCTGGGGTCTGTACAGCAGTCCCACCGGAGGACAGGGCTGGGGGAGTGAGGCTGGGAGCAATACAGCCGTGCCGGAGAAGCTGCTGGCGTGGGGTTCTGCTCCTTTTGCTGCTGCAGTTCCCAGGATAGCCCTGAACCACAGGGCTCTCCCAGGAAGCACAGCAGTGAAAGGAGCAGAACGTGGGACTGCTGGGTGGCCCCACACCAGCAGCTCCTCTGGCACGGCTGTACTCCCCCCCCAGCCCTGTCCTCCGGGGTCTATACAGCCCCGCCGGAGAGTAGACGCAGGCAAGCAGCTGCGTGGAAGGGCTGGAGGCAGTTCAGCCATGCTGGAGGAGCTGCTGGGGTGAACTGGTCAGATAACATGGACTCAAGTGCCATCAATAAGCAGATGATACACAGATGTACCTACCCTTTATCACCTTTGACCACACCACTCCCACCAAGACAGCCCAGCGCTTGGATGAGATCAGTTCTTGGATGAAGAACAGCTGGCTGAAGCTGAACCCAAGCAAGACAGAGGAGATGCTGGTTGGCAGAGGAAATTATTTTGAAGAGCTTGCAGCCACAGTGCAGTTTCTGTTGGTTGAAGATACACACCCAGAGCTGGTCAGTTCCCTCCTTATTCCAGGAATACTCTTGGATTCTTCGATGACGCTGAGCTCCCACAAAGGAGACTCTGTGAGTAACGTCTTCTACCATCTCCACCTGACTAGGAAACTCCATCCCATTCTGGTAGACAAAGACCTGACCTCAGTTAGACATGTCTTCTCCAGATCTCAGCTTGATTACAGCAGTGCAATGGATATGAAGCCTTCAACGCTTCAGAAATTGCAACTATTTCAGAATGCTGTAGCATGCATGTCTCTTAAGCAATGCAGGCTACCACAAACAAATCCAACCTGTCCTCCGCTCTCTACATTGGCTTCCCATAGAATTTCCAATCAAGTTCAAGATTTCATTCCTCATCTTCAAAGTGCTCCATGGCCTAGGCTTAGGGTTTCTGAAAGACTGTCTAAAAGTCTGGGACAAAGATGGTGGCAGATGACTACACTCCTCTGGCACAATGGAGCTCACATCAATTTGAGTAACATTCACCTATGCAAGAGACAGAACTTTCTCCAGGAGCTGTCTAAGACTGTGCAATGAACTCCCTGTGACAGTGTACCCCATAAGGCTTTATGGGGAGGGGGTGCTTATAAATGTATGTATGACATAACTGGAATATGTTTTGTGCTGCCTATGCCATGTAACATATCTCCGTAAAGGTTACGGTCTACTATATCTATTCATCCTATTTGTACATATATATCATTTTCTACTTGAGGTTAAGAATATAGGCTGTATGCTTGCTTGGTTTCTAAGTAAGCTTTGTGAGGCATTTGGTCAGCTTCTTTAGGAAGGAATTCGCCAGGTTAAGTACCTGATCAGGAAACACTTGGGGAACAATGCATCTTGGAATGCTTCCTGGAGACATGCAAGATACCATGTGGACAATGGCGTCGGCCTGTAAAGACTGAGTCATGCAGGGGCATGTGACTTGCCCAGGTGACTCCAGAACTCCATCTTGGAGCTGGACTTTGCATAGGAGGGAGGAGGGGGGTCTCCACCCACAAGAGTCTATTTAAACCCGTGGGAGACCCCTCCATTTTGTCTTCAGCTGGCTAAAGAAGGAGCCTCTCCACCCCACCCCACCCCGGCCAGGATACTTGAAGGAGACTGAAACAAAGGACAGTAACTACAGGGGGTGTGAGTGATTGCTGGACCCAGGCTAAAAGGAGATTAGCTTGTAAAAGGGAGCATTCTGGAACTGGTGAGGAACTTATCTGTATTTAGTTTGATTAGACATAGATTTGCGCGTTTTGTTTTATTTTGCTTAGTGACTTACTTTGTTTTGTCTATTACTACTTGGAACCACTTAAATCCTATTTTCTGTGTTTAATAAAATCACTTTTTATTTAGTAATTTACTCAGAGTATATATTAATACCTGGGGGAGCAAACAACTGTGCATATCTCTCTATCAGTGTTATAGAGGGGGAACAATTTATGAGTTTACTCTGCATAAAATTTATACAGGGTAAAACAGATTTATTTGGGTTTAGACCCCATTGGGAGTTGGGCATCTGAGTGCTAAAGACAAGCAAACTACTGTGAGCTGTTTTCAGGTAAACTTGCAGCTTTGGGACAAGTGATTCAGACCCTGGGTCTGTGTTGGAGCAGACGGGAGTGTCTGGCTCAGCAAGACAGGGTGCTGGAGTCCTGAGCTGGCAGGGAAAACAGGAGCAGAGGTAGTCTTTTGCACATCTGGTGGCAGCTCCCAAGGGGGTTTCTGTGATCCAACCCGTCATACTCCCCTAGGAACTAAGGACCATAACAAACCTCATCACTGTCTGCTAGGGTGACCAGACGTCCCAATTTTATCGGGACTGTCCCGATATTTACTTGTTTGTCCTGCGTCCCAACCGACATTTGGTCAGGATGCGAATTGTCCAGATATTTTGCCTCCGCTCCGCTCCGGCGCACAGGCGGAGCCCGGAGAGGACTCGTGCCCCCCTCGCCCCGACTCCGCCCCCTCCTTCCCCCATTGGATCCCTCCCCAAATCCCCACCCTGGCCCCGCCTCTTCCGCAAGCGCTGGAGGGAGGGGGGAGGTGGAGACGGAGCAGAGGCAAGCTGGGCGGGCCGTGGAGCTTCTGGTGGGTTCTCAGCCCCGTGGAGGGTGGTGGGAAGCTCGCTCTGCGTGGTGGGGATGGAGAGTGGGAGGGGGTTAGCTATACAGGGGCGGGAGGCCTCAATGAAGTTGGCATACAGAGGGGGGGCTGGAGAGTTGGGCGGCAGCAGGCTGGCTGTGCCTCAGGGCTGGGTTTAGGTGGAGCTGGATGCACAAGGAGTGGGACGGGCACGAGACGTGCTGCACGAGCGACCCTGGCCTCCCCTGCTCAGCCCCTTCTGTGCGCACGGGCCAGAGCGAGCCCCACTGCCTCCCGCACTGGCCGCTCAGACGCGCGCATGTCCAACGGCCGCTTCCGTTGGTTCCAGCACCGCCCTGCGGCAAAGGTTGCCACAGCAGCATGGTCCCGCACCCCCACGCACCATGGTGGAGGTGAACACTGGCTACCCCCACTCCCTGCCGGACGCGCTGAAAATCGCTCACCTGGTATGAGGACAGGCTGGCCGGGCCGGGGGCGGGCTGTGTCTGCGCTGGGCCAGGTGGGCTGAGAGGTCCGCAGCGCCCCACTGGTCGGAGCGCCGTCTGCTAAAACCCACTGAAGTAAATGAAGTGTCCTAAGGGCTTTAGGTCAGTCCTTGAACGGGCAGAGACGGGGCCAATGTGGCCACGGGAAGTTTTGCAGAAGTACATTTTGGCATGGAGAACATAGCAACATGTTTAGGGTTACCATATTTCCACAATCTAAAAAGAGGACACTGGGGGGAGGGGGGAGGAGCCCACTCTAGCCCCGCCCCTGCGCTGCCCCGCCCCCATCCACTCCCTCCCACTTCCCACCCCCTGACTGCCCCCCTCAGAACCCCCAACCCCCCCCCACTCCTTGTCCCCTGACTGCCCCTTCCTGGGATCCCTGCCACTAACTGCCCCCTAGATCCCCACCCCCTATCTAAGCCTCTCTGCTTCTTGTCCCCTGACTGCCCTCTCCTGAGAACCCCCCACCCTAACTGCCCCCCTAGGACCCTACCTATCCCCTGACTGCCCCGACCCTTATCCATACCCCCACCCCATATTCACACCCCCGCCCCCTGACAGGACCCCCAGAACTCCCGCCTCATCCAACCCCCTCTGCTCCCTGCCTGTCTCGACCCCTCTCCACACCCCCAGGATTCCCACGCCCTATCCAACCACTCCCCGCCCCCTGACAGGACCCCCAGAACATCCGACTGATCCAACCCCTTCTGCTCCCTGCCTGCCTCGACCCCTCTCCACACTCCTGCCCCCCAGACAGACCCCTCACAACTCCCGATCCATCTAACCCCCCCTGCTCCTTGTCCCTGACTGTCCCAACCCCTCTCCACACCCCTGCCCCCCTGACGGCCCCCCCCTGAACTCCCAAACCATCCAGCCCCCCCTCTCTGTCCCCTGACCAGGGCCGGCTTTAGCAAGAGCCCAGGAATTGGGCTGCGCTCTGGCCAGAGCTCCAGCCAGGGTCGCGGGGCTTGGGGCCGGGCCGCCGCCCTGGGGCCCGAGCCGAGCCGGGCTGGGCCGGAGCCGCTGGGGCCGGAGCCGCTGGGGCCAGGGCCAGGGGTGCTCGGCCGGCGCCGCTCAGCCAGAACCAGGGCCAGTGCCCCGGGGCCCAAGCCAAGCTGGGCCGGAGCCACTGGGGCCAGGGCCAGAGCCGCTTGGCCGGGGCCGGAGGGAGCCACTCGGCCAGGGCCAGACTGGGCCGCGCCTCCCCGGAGCCCTCCTCCTTGCATTCCCCCCCTGCCCCAGCTTACCTGCTGCTGCCCACCTGCCCCTGCTTGTTTTCAGACTTCCCACGAACATCTGATTCGCGGGAAGCAGGGGAGGGGGAGGAGCAGGAGGGCGGAGCATTCAAGGGGAGGGTGGAGGGGAAAGTGAGCTGGGGGAGGGGTGGACAGCTGCGGGGCCGGGCGGTGTGCTAAAGCTGCAGGGGATGGGGGAGCCGGGAAAGGGCTTTGGCTGCCAAGCGGCACTTGGCTGCCGCTTTTCGGTCTATAAATAGATGACTCGGGGGAAATCCCGGACATTTTTAGATTTTTAGAAATCCCCCCCGGACGGCTATTTTTTAAAGAATGAAAAGCCGGACATGTCTGGGGAAATCCGGATGTATGGTAGCCCTAAACATGTTGACCACATGCTAAAATGACAATGGCGCCCCACCAATTTTTCCTATGCTCCGGCGGCTTTTTTTTTTTTTTGCTCCGCTGCCAGCTGTTTTTTTCTGTTTTTTTTTTTGCTCCCCACCACGTCCCGATATTTCACCTCTGTGATCTGGTCACCCTACTGTCTGCTCCAAGTGCAGGGCACATATCTTTGACCTTGTCATCTCTAACTTAACCAGATAGCAATAGGTATGGTTATATTTTTTAAAGTAAGACACACTAGCAAAACAAGATACCCCATGGCAAACCATTCTCTCTTTGGGGACGGGATGAGAAAATACATGACAGACAGTCACACTGCTTAACCCACTACTGGAAGGAACTCAGATACTACATTGATGAGTGTGGTATGAAAATCTGAATAGAACAGAAGTGTCATGGGGGCAGTTTATGAAGCCACCTCCATGATCCTGGTTTCTTTCTGTCTGAGGAAGTTCCTTTTAAAATCTTAAACCTTGTCCTGCATGCTAAATATTACGTGCATTGAGGTGCTTTCCATGGGGACACAAGTCTTGAGATGCAGTAAAGGAGCTGACCAACCAAAGGCAGGGTTATTAGTACATACATAGAGCCCTTCATTTTCGGTTTTTATTTTAATTGTTCCCAGGAATTTATTGGTTTTTATTACTACAACAACAAAAACAGGTAAAATTCAGTGGAAAAAATTAAGAATTTTTCTGGGTAAATATCGGGGTTTATTTTGGTGGACAAAAGGACAGGAGGAAAAAAGTATTGAGTAGATTAATGCTTTGATGAACGGAATTCAATGCGATTTGCTGCAGAACTAAAACTGAACTCAAAACACAATGCCAGCTCTGTGTTTAAGTAAATAATACATCTCTAATCCCCAAATAAAACTTTTCATTTGAAAAAACAGTTTACTTTTGTAGACTTGGAACTATTCATCTATAAATGTTTACATTTAATAATTGGGCCTCATTATTTGCAGAGCATACACTCAACTTCATCCCTTTTCCTGTTTTGTTGTAAACTTTCAAATCCTTCCTTGTGTTCTGAAACGTATTCTGATACAGATTTTTGTTTTCTTCCAATTTTAGTGTGTCAAGTCTTTAAACTGTTATCAGCTTGAAATATGTACATGGTAGGTGTGAGATTCATCAGTATGTTCAGATGTGCACGCAGTGCCTGTTTATTGTGTGCATCTTCTAAACTAATACATAACCTCCAAGAGGCAGCTTTGCATGTATATACAGACTAATATATTATCATAATACGTATCCTATGCAATGTATTGTATTTTCCTAACAAAACAAGTTATTTTTATATATTTGAATGATACAAAAGTAGGGTGAAAATCAGAAAAAAATAACAACACTTTTTGTAAAACCTGGGATTTTTTTTTTTTTTTTTGGTAAAAACAGGTTTAAACTGAAAACAAAGGGACTTACACATACAGAATATTTATATCAGACTCACCACACATCTAGGAGAATCTGGTCACTAAAACAGCACAAACTACCTTACACTTATACTTCCACAAATACCCTGGTAACCATCCACATAATCTTTTTCTCTACACAGGGTCCCTATTCTCACCCTCAGACATTGATTTATGCTGCAACCGCATATTAATGAGAAATTTCTCCATCTGTTTTCCCTCCCTGTTGTATATTAGTGTCCTAATCTCCTAGAATATTAAGTTATCTAGTCAAGAAGACATTATTAAATACATAGATTTTCAAAATGGATGGGACCATTATAAGCATCCACTTTAACACAGGCTATAGAATTTCACCCAGTGATGCCGGCAGGTAGCCCAGTGACCTGTGGTTCAACTGCAGAAAATTACTTACAGGTAGGTGTTCTGATTTTTGGTAGTAACCAATAATCCCTCCCCATATGGAAGTTATTTATCCAGTAAACACCAGAAAAACACCAGAATGATTACTTGGATATAAGGGCTTGTTTACAGGGAGCAGTAATGTGAATTACAGAGGGTGTGATTTCTAAAAAACATTAAAGTGTAGAGTACTAACTGGTCTGTGTAGACCAGGCTGGTGCACACTAGAGATTCCCTAGTGCACTTCAAATAACACTAAGTTAAAACAGAACTATGTGAAAGGGCATTTGGGAACATTACAAAGAGATTACTCACTATAGTATATACTACTGTAATGATTATATATAACGTACATTACACATTACAGTATATAGAAACAGAAAGCCCCAGAAAACTTCATTTTGGATATCTACACAAAACTCAAAACATTGCTAAAAATTAACCCCCCTCCCCAAATTAAATTAATAAATCCAGAAAACCTATCTATAGATTGCTTTTGTGTAAACCTAGGAGCTTCTGCTAACATTTTATATATGAGCTTTTCATTTCACCCATCACTTCTGATAAACACACAGTGAGTCTTGTTTTGGTATAGCTCTTAGCACAATGGTGCCTTGACCCTGGTTTGATTCACCATAATAAAATATTAACACTTCTATAGTATCTTCCATTGGAAGGTCTCACAGCACTTTTATAAACACAATAAATTAAGCCTCACAATACTCCTTTGAGGCTCTCTCCTTCTGTAAACAAAAGCAAAGAGAATTTAAGTGTCTTGCCCAAGGTCACATAGCAAGCTTAAACTAGACTCAAGAATAAACCTTGGATGTCTTATTTTCATGCCTGTGACTTAATTGTTAGATATTATTTTTATTTCGAGATGTTTTGTAGTTTCCTGGTAAAAAGTAATAAAATGCTGAAAGGAAATTTGAAAAAAAAAATGAACATTTGAACTGAATACATCCAGTTGGTCTGCTTTAGCAAATACAGAATGTGCAAAGGAATGAAAAACCAATATATAACCTTTCCGTGAGCCATGAGCTTGGATAAGCAGAAAGCAGGCTTTACACAATTATTTGATTTACATTTAGATTGTTTGCATTCAACATCTGCTTGCCTATTTACATCATAAGTCTTTGAAGCCATTGTCTGGCCAGGTACTTAAAGTGTTTGACACACAAACCATATAAAAATGTAGTTGAAGTTATATTCGTGTAATTTACAGACCCAAACCAGCATATGAAAAATAAGATTCTCGGCTTCAAGGCACAAAAGATTCTGTAGCTGAAACAACAAACTGCATCACTCTTCAAGGCTGAATCATGCAAGGAGGACACTGACAACCAAGAAGAGTTGGTTGGTAAGATCTTTTAACTTGCCCTGAAGTATCACAAAGCCAGATATAAGTGATTTTGTTTGAGGGACCTCTAGGCAGTAGGGGACATGGAGAGAACATCAATTGCTGCTTCAAAACACCTGAAAAAGGGTGGCACCTGATGCATTGTTTTCCTTTGTCCACTTAAGAGTGTGATAGCCAGAAGCAGAACACATTATCTCATATATTACCCTCAAAGCATACAGGACACAGAGACAGAAAAGCAGTAAATGAATGGTGTTTGAGAAGTAACTCTAAATCACAGTTACCTTAGGAGCAGGCCAGCTGAAAATAATCTTTTGCCTCTATATAGCACTTTATATTATCAGAGTGCTGCAAACAGTCCAGTTGTAACTGCATGTAAGCATATAAATACCATATAACATACATTCTCAGGCAAAGTTCAGAATATCTGCCTACCACATACATAAGTTAAAGAAATAAAAAAGTTAAGAGAAAGCGAAAGACCTTTTTTATTATATCGGGGGAAATGGTTACTCACACTGATGTGTTGTATCAGATGACAATCCACTGGATTTTAAGAAATGTATTTCAGGTTAGAGTAACTTCCTTGTTATCAGGTTTTCTGTCTGTTACACCAGCCAGTCAGAGAATAAATAACTCTCAGCTACCAGTGCTTCACCTCCATTTTTCTGCCCTCCTCCCGTCATCACACACATAAACTCAAAGTCCTATTCAGTATCAGGGCAGAATATTGCTCAAATACGAGTCAAGCGTAGTTCAGGCATTGTATTTTTTTAAATGACCATGATTTGAAAAAGATAAACAGTAGGAAAAACATTTAAACAACCAGCTTCTGAAATATGTAGAGTGGGATTTTTAAAAGTGCTAAGTGTGGGCCTCTGTTTCCACTGAAGTCAAAGGTAGAGCTCCCATTGGCTTCAATGTTAGGGTTACCATATATGCGGGTTTCCCCAGACACAGCCACTTTTTTGAGACTCTTCTCTGTCCGGGGAGATTTTTGAAATAACAGGAAATGTCTTGGGTTTTTGCAGAACAGACAAGCTGCAGCTCAGAAAGTGCCCGGATTGGTCCGTTTCCCGATTGGACCCTTCCCTGCATCCGCAGCTGATTGGTCCATTCCCCTGCAAGCTACAGCCCCTTTCAGCATTTTATTGCCGAATCCCGCCCACCCAGGCCCCAGCTCCCAGCCCTGAGAAGAGGGTTCCGGAGGAAGATACTGACTGACAGCTGTCGCTGCATCCTGGGCAGCGTCCTCTTTTTGGAAACCTGAAATATGGTAACCCTATTCAATGTAAGCAGAACCAACTCTTCAGTCGAATGCCTTACATACTATTATTATTAAGGTTAAGATTTTGTCATGGTTATTTTTAATAAAATCCATGAACAGGTCATGGGCAATAAACAAAAATTAAAAGAAACCCACAACCTGTCCATGGAAGGGAACTGACAGCCCAGAGTCCCACCATGCAGCTGAAGAAGAAGAAGTCACAGAGGTCCGCTAAAGTCACAGAATCCATGATGAAATCGTATCCTTAATTATTATTAGTTAGTTGTATTGCACTAGTGCCCAGAGGCCCCATTGGGATCAGGGACTAGGAGTCATGCTAACACATGGGATTACGTTGCTCCTGCCCCAAGGAGTTTACTCTCTGGGCTTCTGGATTTAAGTACAGTAGTGAGAAATACAATACTTTAAAGCTGGCAATGTGAGACAGTGCAGGATTTGCTGGGTCCTGCCAAAGAAATGAAATCTCAGCTGTTTTGAATGTATTGCCTCTGAATATATGCATATGCATCCGAAGAAGTGGGCTGTAGTCCACGAAAGCTTATGCTCTAATAAATTTGTTAGTCTCTAAGGTGCCACAAGTACTCCTGTTCTTCTTTTTGCAGATACAGACTAACACGGCTGCTACTCTGAAACTTGCCTCTGAATGAAACTCAGCAGCCACTGTTAAATCTTTGAAAGCCCCTTTTCTCTACAATGGCACATTGAAACATAGGTAATTTTAAAATAGATTTTTGAAAGCAAAAACAAATCTTGAAATCTTAAAAGAGAGTTATGGGTGTTATCTTAGTTGGATTCACACCTCTGAAGGAAAGTTGTAAAAGTCTTCTTAAGAGCTTTCTTGTCAGAAGAGGCAAATTCAAAATACTACCTGCAAGCTGGGCTGCAAAGATTTTTCTACTTTCTTTACACCACATAACAGTCATTAGAACTCAAAGAAGAGGGAAAGAACATAGGGATGAATATTGGTGAGCAGATTATTAAAATCCTTCTCTGTGTAGCCAGAAGCCCCTATAGCCAGTACCAGGATAGTAGAGAGTAGGAATCACTCCATACTTGGACTCACTCCAGCCTAAGTGAACAACAGGGAGTTCAATGAGGGAAATGCTGAAGAGTCCAGCTGGCAGCCTACACTTGTTCCTAAAGCTTGTGGGGAGTTTGGATGGGATATAAACAAATGGCAGGGAAAAAGCCAAAGGGAGATAGGAATAGCAGGCTGGAGGAAAGCACTTGTGTATTAAGGGTCTGGTTGTACTGTCACTGAAGAGAATGTTAATACTCCCATTAACTTCAACAGTGCAGCATCAGGCCCTAAAGCTGTTTGGCAGAGAAATGCTTCATCTTTACTTTAACTCTTGGCTGAGACACAGGACAGAGTGCACTTCTTTAATGCTTAAACTACAGTGAAAATCATTAGAACGCAACCTTATAGCCACCCACACATGGCCGGAGTAGAACTCCCAGCTTACCTGATTTATCTGGCATGTTTGGAAATAACTTGTGATCGTACCAGCCACTGATATATAGTATGTACATGAGGTGATGCTTTAATTTTTTTCCTGTCAATGATTATATCATGTTAAATATATATAGCATAATTCATCTTAAAGGAACTCAAAGCACTTTATTGATATACAAAGTACATCATGTACAGTTTAGGGGTAACTGCACCTGTATTTCCCCCTCCCTGGTCACTCACAGGCACTCACTTAAAGGCTTCCAGCTCCCAACCATCACCTCTGCTGGGCAGAGACCTGAATCTCACTCACTCCTGATGAGAGGGGTTTAAGACCACTCAGCTCCCTGGATTACACTGAGAGATCCCCAGCAAGCCAGACTGCCTAAAAAGGCCAGTGCCTCTGCTTAGCTTTCTCTCTGAGGGCTATGACTAACCTAATTAGCAGCAGTTACAAGGTATCGCATAGCCCTTGTAAGCAAGCATTTATTCTTCAGGTGAAAGCATTACAGAGAAAACATAAAAACCATTGTGTTCCTATGCACATGCTAACAGCTTACCAGAGGTCACCCATCAGTCTTCTGGGACCATAGTAGGCCACAGTCTTCCACCCCTTTCACAAGGGGCAGGGTACCCCTTGGACCACAGGTCCTGTCCCTTTGCTGGATCAGACAGAAGACTCTGAGACAGTTTAAACTCAGGCTATTTATCCAAATGTCCCTTCTTTGTCTGTTGGTCTCTGGAGAATCCAGTTTGACCTAGTATATGTGAGCTTCTCTAGGTGGTGGTACTTCTCCGGAGGTTACACCCTGAATTAACACCCCCTTCACCCCCCGCATTGTTAGTTTCTGGGAGCTATGCTTACCCTCCCCTGTGGAATTACATACTGTCCCTGCCCCACAATGATATCTAAACCCAATACAGCAAAATCTCCCAAAGATATAGCAGGAAATTGCCAGATCAGTCACACACTATTCAGAGAAGTTAATTCTTCCATCTCATTAATGAGCTGAAGCGGACTCATGTAAACCCTTTGATAACAGATATGACCTTTGGGCACCTGTAACGGGATGGTCACCCCGCTCATGCCCTGAAAGGCTTAAAACAGCCCTGGGAGAGGGCTGGGGTGGGGGAGGGAAAGCTAGGCTGATTGGGGGAAAGCAGCCACAGGTGGGGCCATGCCCCAATCAGGCCACAGCTGGCCCTATAAGAGGGCTGAGGGCCAGAGACTGGGAGAGATACTCGCTCTAGCTTCAGAAAGAGAAGGAGCTGGCTGCCTGGGAAGCTGAGAAGGGTATCTAGGGTAGAGCAGTGCTGGGGAAGGGCAGAGGGAGCTGAGGAGCTCCAGCCTAGCAAAGCCCCAGGCTGCAGGCCTAGTTAAGGGCCCACAAAAGGGTACTAGGGCTGCAGAGGGGCAGCCCAGATATAGGCAGAGGCAGCTAGTCCAACCCCCCTTGCAGCTGATGAGTGGTTTACAAACTGCCGTCTGCCCCAGGGAGCAGGGGCTAGGTGATGACTGGCAGTAGCCACGGAGGCAAGGTGGGGATAGGGGGTCGGGAGGGGAAACCCAGAGTGAGGGGGTACTGCGGTGGGCAGAACCTCTGGGCAAAGGGGGCCAGTGGCAGGTGAGACATCAGACAGCAGAGGGCGTTCTGGAGCTGGAAAAGAGCTAATTCCCTGAACAACCAGCAGGAGGCGCTGTGCCAGTGAGTCTCACCCCGCCGCAGCACCAGGAAGGAGTAATTTTCATTTAAAATATAAACTATGTTTCCACCCTTTTTACTTGCAACGATAACCTTGAAAACGTAAAGCTGAAAGGAACAAGGAGCTGGGTTTCACTTCTGCAGCCGGTGTGTGTGTGTGTGTGTCATACCTAAAAGCCCACATCCAAACACACTGTTTGGGTAAAAGGAGTCAGTCAAGCTGGTGGTGTCCCAAAGAACCATCTGATAACCCCACCCAAATCCCTAGCCAGGCTTGTTTACTGTGATACGAGAACAACGAACAAGAAATGAATATGTTGTACAGGAAAACCAGCACTGGAGGGGAAGGGTTCAGAGATGGTGATAGGCCTACATATACCATACCTCTTCCACAGACTGGTCTGAGACCTGTTGTTAAAGACCAGGCTGTGGATTGTCTCGCCTATTGGTCAGTGAAGGAGGATTGCCTAGCGGCTGGAACAGAGGTGACCAGGCCTAGCAGCTAGAGCCCTAATCAGGAGCCGAGTTACCAAGTCCAGGGAGCGAGCCAGCACCAGGAATCAGGAGTCAAGGCTCAGAGTCATAGTCAGAAGCTGAATACCAAATCAAGGAGCAATCCAGAACCAATGGCCATAAGCCAGAGGTCAGAGCCAGAGCCAGGAACAGGAGTGAGATCAGAAACAGCTATAAGCATGGAGCACTAATGACGAGCCAGAGATGCAGGCCTGCTGCAGGTTTTCAGAATGTGCCTGTTGGAAGCTTTAGCCATCGGGGGGCCAGGTTCATTAGATGAATCAGGTGAGGGTAACAAGCCGTATCTGGGTTCAGCTATGGTGGGTCCCTGACACTTTGCTTATAAACAGCAGCATGTACTTTATTTACAATGTCTTAACCTCTCCACCACTACTTATCAGTGCAGCCACACCTTTGCACTATTTTCCAACTTTCTGGCCCCTTCTCCCAGGGAAGCAGGGGCTGAAGTGTCAAATCGGAGAACTCCTCGGATCAGGTAAACACTCATTCCTGCCTCCCCCAGGCACTTCCCTCCTGTGCTCTTTATAAATCACTTGCCTGTTAATGGCCTAATTAGCTCATTAATTCCTAGACCCATGGCCAATTAGCCCTTCTCCAGGGGAAGCTAATTAGTGTGAATAGTGACCAGAGTGCTGACTCAAGATCCATCTCTCAGCACTATCACAGAGGCCTACACCAAAATATTGAGGCTGGCTCAGCTTGTTCACATTTTCAGCCCCACTGCGTCTGGGACTGAGCTGGCTGCAGTTTAAGCCATCACCATGCTGCAGCACCCTCTCCACTCAGGGAGGGCCTGCACCCCGTTGGCAATCTGGGGGATAGGAGCATATTTTAACCGGAAACGTTACCTGTATTGGCAACATAGGTAGAATTTTTTTGAAGGACTTCATTGTTGAAATATTGGCAGCACATTACTGAATTACCTTTGGACTGAAACCTGGCAACTGTTGGAGTTCAGACTGACTACGCAACAGTTTCAAGCAGGAAGTGAAGAAGAAGACCATATCCAATTGACAAGGCAAGGGGAATTCAGGTGGGAAGAATGTAATTCTCAAAACTAGAATCTGGCCAGCACACTGAGAATAACACATTTCTTCTTGTGACACTACCCCACTCAGCACCAGGGGGTTTTCAGTCATCAGAGAGGGTTCCAAACCACTGTTTTATATCTCTTCTGAAAAACAGCACAAGACAACTAACATCATATTTGAGAAGACAATAGTTTTAGTTTAGATACAACCTGGGAAATATAATCCTAAAGGTAGATATTCAGTGCAAGGTAAATTGATGCTGAAAAACAGGTAAGGGTGATTGCGGACAACAAATTGGATATGAAATAAGAAGAATAAAAACTAAACACTATTTTAAACTGCACATGCAGAGGTAGCGCATAATTGCCAAAGGAGGTGACAGACCCATTATATAAAGCACTAATGTGAACATACCTAAAATATTGCTCATGATTTTGAGCACCTCTGTACCAGAAAGATGACGACAAATTGAACGGAATTCAAAGAGAGCAACAAAATAACTAAGTGGCTGAATGATGTGACAAAGAAAGATTTTAAAAAATAGCATAGCTTGCTTAGATTATACATAAGGGGGAAAGTGATAACTATCTACAGAGATTTGAAGCACATACCTTCAACATTTTTCCTATGAACACTGCTTCAAATTTAAAAAAATTAATATGCTTTGGCTATGTTAGCATCACTTTTCCAAAAATATTCTAGTTACTGGCAAGAATGTTCACAGAAACAAGGAATTTTAAATGAATATTTGAGGAAAGTAAGTGTTTAATTCAGAACCACATATTTGCATGAAAAATCAGGTTCTAAGAGCTAGCTCATCCAGTAAGGAAACAATGCTATGCATTCTGTGTGTACAATCAAGACTGAACAACACATTGGGACTTTCAAATGTGTGCAATAAACAACCTGTGTCCAAACTACAGATTTATTAATTTATTCAAAAATTATTCATTAAAAAGTACATAGTGAATAATTTCAAAAGCATATAAATTCTGCAAATTGTAACCAGTTTTGTGACCATGAAAAGTGGCTGAATTCATCATAAAAATTGTTACAATTTTTTTTTTTTTTTTTTTTAAGAATATCAGGGTTGGAAGGGACCTCAGGAGGTCATCTAGTCCAACCCCCTGCTCAAAGCAGGACCAATCCCCTAACAGATTTTTGCCCCAGATCCCTAAATGGCATCCTCAAGGATTGAGTTCACAACCCTGGGTTTAGCAGGCCAGTGCTCAAACCACTGAGCTATCCCTCAGCTTTCAGGTAAACACTAAGCAAGGGGAGGAATTATTAAAAGTATATTTAGGGCTATAATAATGGGATGAAATTAAGCAAAGGAAACATTCAACAAAATATCAGGAAATATTTCCTGTCTGTGTGGTTCATAAGGCTATGTCTACACGACCACTTACGCTGGCAAAACTTATGTCGCTCAGCAGTGTGAATATTCCACCCCTCCAAGAGACATAAATTATGCCACTCGTTGGGGGGTGGATTAATGATGTTGACAGGAAAGCTCTCTCCCATCTGCATAGAGTGGCTACCCTAGAGCTCTTACAGCGGCGCACTTGCGTCGGTACAGCTGTGCTGCTGTAAGCTCTCTAGTGTAGACATGGCCTTAGACTGTAGAATAGTTATTCAAGGGAAGTAGTGAAAGCCTCTTCACTTGAGTAATTAAAAAACTAAAATAGACAAATCACTTGAGAATATGCTGTCCTGAACAATTACTTCACAGAGAGATGGACAATATCACCAAATAGGTATTTTCTCTAATTTCTTTTAACTCCTAGGAATGTGAGGATCTGGTGTGTGCCATACTGAATATAAAGCCTGATTATTGATCTATTGTTTTGGTTGCATAGTACTGTTCTCAGGTTAATATGGATAAGACACTCTGAGAATATTTACTTCTTGTAATATGTAAGAGATAATGAATTAACACTATTTAACTCTTCTAGATTTACAAAGACTTTATGGGTCCTAACCTTACTTTTATAGCCATCTCAGACTCTTCCATTTAAATATAAGAAGTGTTCAACTCCATTCGGTAAGGTAGTCAAGTTGTATGTCCCATTCCCATTAGTTTTAGTAGGAGATGCACAAGCACACCCAGAAGTGAGTACTGCTATTATTTGATGGAAAGATAGCAGTTGTAAAGTACATTATTAAAAATATTGTAGTACTCAATTGCATAAGAATTGTGTGTAAATGCCCTTTAGTGTCTTTAAACAGTTTTTTTTCCAGTAAAACTGTGAAAATAAATGCTAGAAAAGTGAACAAATGGTTCACAGATGTTTTTGACCCGATAAGCATGGATTTCTTTATAAGAGGATTATTCTAAAACTGGGATGTTTACTTTGGCCTTCAGTGGTTAACATATCCAAATGATACAGCAAAATCATTGAGAACCATTAATACCACTTACTATGAGAATAAATGTTCACGCACTGGGTTCTCAGATAACTCGTATAGGTGACTGGAATTCATGGTAATTTTTTTCTTTAAACACTAGCTATTGTGGTAGAATGAGCTAAACCACCTGAGACAGTGAGGCTCTGGAACTCTGTCATAGCTCCGGAAGCTGATTAACAAGAATGAACACAAGCCAGATCATTCAGCAGAAACTCACTCTTTCTGCTGACCCTGCAAAGCTTTGCAGATGACAAGGATAATAAAGCTTAGAAATCACCAGTCATAAAACTCAAACACAAACCCAGCTTTTTCCTAAAGATTACGTATTTGGGATTCAAACAATATTATCTGTTTTGCAACTTTACCTATATCTCTGAAAAGCAGTCAATAGAGCTTCTAAAAACTGGACTGTAAAATATAAATTGCTGGAATGGTCACACACACACATACTATCTCTCTCTCTCTCTTTCTCTCTCTCATATACACTCATTTTGGACAGATCTGTTTGGATGCCTATTTCCAATGATGTGTGCCCACATTGTATACATGCACACAAGCATGAGTACACGGATGTGCCAAGTCTGACTGCAACTCCAAACCTTCCTCCCACTTCAATTATCTGCAAACATTAAAGCTGCCAGAATGATTCTTCCCTTATGGTTTTCAAAGTCATGAGATGAGTGTTGAGCTGTCATGAGTTGTCAGAGGTAGAACAAGAGAATATGCATTGATAATTCAGTAGGTGATAGATGAAGGAAAATGTCAGATGTGTATACAGGAAAATGGAGCACATACATAATTTTCTTTGGGACCAATTAATGTTAGAACTGGTTTGCATATTCTTAATAAAAAAAGGGTTGTAATTTTCTTGTCATGGGAATGGGGATCTTTTCTAATGAAAGTCAACAAGACACTTTTTTGTTTTAATAAATAAATACATTCTGAACTATACCACAGTACAATCACTTTGTCAAGTACTAACACCAGCAACAATGACTTATGACTTAAAGGCATAAATATTTAAGATCTGTTCCAGATGTTCATTTTGTGCGCTATATTATTGATGTTTCTTCTGTGTGGTGACGGAAGACTAGAAGCATCAAACTGTGGTCCAGTACCTTGGCACTCTGGGCTACTTCTCCCCCCCACCCCACACACATCTACACTTCTATTATTTAGCTGAAAAATCATACCACAGATTACCCAGCAGAAGGCAGGAAGTGGGGGAAGGGCAGAAAAAAAGCAATTTCTTCAGTGGTGTTGCTAACACTCTCCTCTCGACACTGCAACACACCAACCTGAGTACCTGTCTGTATTACAACATTCAATACCTGTTTTCTAGGAACAGTGTCAATACAGTTTAGGCATTTTTATCACCCTACCATGAATACCTCACTTGAAGTTGCAACACGGCTTAACTTTCCAATGAAACATTGATGGGGCACTGGTGATAACAGCTGTTCTCTCGACCTGTTCTGAACAGAGGATTCAGATGATTCAACGACTGGTCTACATTAGTACTCCCACCATTGGTACTGCTGGTGGAGCTGCACTGGTAGTAACAACAGTGGCTTGTTTTACATAAAAAAATAGCATAGGTATTCCACTGAGAACAGCAGAATGATTGGGAGTGCCTGGATTTATTCACCTTCTGTTCACGCTGCAATGCCCACATTTTTTACGGGCCTCTTGCGGAAGAAGAAGGTTGATGGGATGGGGATATGGTGGGTATGTTGATGGGTTTACTGTTAATGAGGAGGCAGTTTCATTGTTATTTCTATGACAGTCAATTAAGTGTGCTATACAGCAGTGGTTCTCAACCAGGGGTACGTGTACCCCTGGGGGTACACAGAGGTCTTCCAGAGAGTACATCAACTCATCTAGATATTTGCTTAGTTTTACAACAAGCTACATAAAAAGCACTAGCAAATTTCATACAATGAAATGTTTATACTGCTGTCTATACTATACATTGAAATGTAAGTACAATATTTATATTCCAGCCTATTTATTTTATAATTATATGGTAAAAATGAGAAAGTAGGAAATTTTCCAGTAATAGTGTGCTGTGATCCTTTTGTATTTTTATGTCTGATTTTGTAAGCAGGTAGTTTATAAGTGATGTGTAACTTAGGGGTACAGAAGACAAATCAGACTCCTGAAAGGGGTACAGTAGTCTGGAAAGGTTGAGAGCCACTGCACACAGTTGTTTTTTGTTTTTTTTGTAAACAGCCCAGAAACTAGGATGGCACTAATACAACAAAATAAAAATAAAATAAAGAAATTGGTTGCAATAGAGATGTTTTATGAATTTAAAAACAAAAGATTATGGGGCAGATCTTCTGCAGGTATAAATCACCATAACTCCATTTACTCGAAGAGCACATCTACACTATGGGCGCGACAGTAGGAGAGATACAGCACTCTAGTTTTGCTGCTGTAGCGCTGTAGTATATACACTTCCTACATCGCTGGAATGCAGTTTTTGGTCAATGTAGCTAACCCACCTCCACCTTCCATGGACCTAGCTGTGAGTACACTGGGGATTAGGTTGGCTTAACTATGTCACTCAATTAGGTCTATCTAAATTTGAAGTGTAGACCACAGCTAATAAATTTATACTTATTTACATCAGGTGAGGATCTGGCCCAGTGTCTTCAAGTTCAGAATAAGCAGCAGGAACTGCTAAATTCTTAAGTAACAAAAATCTTGTTTTCACACATAAGAATGGCCATATTGGGTCAGACTAATGGTCCACCTAGCCAGGTTTCCTGTCCTCCAACAGTGGCTTCAGAGGGAATGAACAGAACAGGGCAATTTATCAAGTGATCCATCCCTGTAGCCCAGTTCCAGCTTCTGGCAATCAGTGGTTTATGGACTCCAGAGCATGGGGCTGTGTCCCTGACCATCTTGGAGAATGGGTCCATGAATGGCTATCTTTTTTTAACACAGTTGTAATTTTGGCCTTCACAACATCTCCTGGCACCAGGTTCCACAGGTGGACTGTGTGTTGTGGGAAGAAGTACTTCTTTATTTTTTTCTAATACCTATTCCTTATTAATTCCACTGGGTGATCCCCGGTTCTTGTGTTATGTGAAGCGGTAAATAACAGTTCCTTATTCACTTTCTCTACACCATTCCTGATGTTATAGACTCCCCCTTCGTAATCTCTTTTCTAAGATGCACAGTCCCAGTCTTTTTAATCCCTCCTTATATGGAAGCTGTTCCATACCCCTAATCATTTTTGTTGCCCTTCTCTGTACTTTTTCCAATTCTAATACTTTTTTTAGAGATGGGGCAACCACAACTGTACGCAGTATTCAAGGTATGGGCATACCATGGATTTATATAGTGATATTATGATATTTACTATCTTATTATCTATCCTTTTCCTAATGCTGCCTAACATTCTATTAGCTTTTTTGACTGTAGCTGCACATTGAGGGATGTTTTCAGAGAGCTATCCACAATAACTGCAAGATCTCTTTCTTGAATGGTAACAGCTGATTTAGACCCATCATTTTGTATGTATAGTTGGGTTATGTTTTCCAGTGTGCATTACTTTGATCAGCCATTTTCTTGCCGACTCGTCCAGTTTTGTGAGATCCCTTTATAACTCTTGGTAGTCTGCTTTGGACTTAACAATCTTGAGTAATTTTATATAGTCTACAAACATAAGAATGGCCCTACTGGGTCAGACCAAAGGTCCATCTAGTCCAGTATCCTGTCTTCTGATAGTGGCCAGTGCCAGGTGCCCCAGAGGGAATGAACAGAACAGGTAATCATCAAGTGATCCGTCTCCTGTCGCCCATTCCCAACTTCTGGCAAACAGAGGCTAGGGACACCATTCCTGTCCATCCTGGCTAATAGCCATTGATGGACCTATCCTCCATGAATTTATCTAGTTCTTTTTTGAACCCTGTAATAGTCTTGGCCTTCACAACATCCTCTGGCAAGGAGTTCCACAGGTTGACTGTGTGTTTTGTGAAGAAATACTTCCTTTTATTTCAGAGTAGCAGCCGTGTTAGTCTGTATCCGCAAAAAGAACAGGAGTACTTGTGGCACCTTAGAGACTAACAAATTTATTAGAGCATAAGCTTTCGTGGGCTACTGCCCACTTCTTCGGCCGAAGAAGTGGGCAGTAGCCCACGAAAGCTTATGCTCTAATAAATTTGTTAGTCTCTAAGGTGCCACAAGTACTCCTGTTCCTTTTCCTTTTATTTGTTTTAAACCTGCTGCCTATTAATTTCATTAGGTGACCCCTAGTTCTTGTGTTATGAGAAGTAGTAAACAACACTTCCTTATCTACTTTCTCTACACCAGTCATGATTTTATAGACCTCAATTATATCCCTCCTTAGTTGTCTCTTTTCCAGGCTGAAAAGTCCCAGTCCTATCAATCTCTCCTCATACGGAAGCCGTTCCATACCCCTAATCGTTTTTGTTGCCCATTTCTGAACCTTTTCCAATTCCAATACATCTTTTTTGAGATGGGGTGACACTGTGTAGCAGTGTTGAGAGGAGTTTTTAGTTGGGATTATGCTTTCCAGTGTGCATTACTTTGCATTTATCAACCTTGTCACCTCACTATTTAACCATTTTTGCAGATCATTTATGAATATGTGAATGAATATTGCTTTGCGACCAGGGGCTGCTAACAGGGAGTTTCGCAAGGGAGTTCTCCAGGTGAAGGAGGAGCAATACAGCAACCTTTTGGGGTAAGTGACTGTCTGTAGTGTGTGTTTGTTTGTGTTTGAGGGTTACTTGCTGTGTGCTGAGCTTGTGTTTGTCAGTCTGTTTGTTTGTTTTGGTTGTTTGAAGGACCGTGTGCTGTGGCTGGCAGTTGGAAGCTGTGAGCTTCAAAGGAAGGTTTGAAAGCTAGAAGCCTCTGGTAAGTGGCTGAGCCTTAATCAGTGGGCGGGGCATTCATACAGGCCAGGGCTTTATAAAGCAGCGCACAAGCGACCAGGGAGCTTTGCGAACAGGGCTGCTAACAGGGAGTTTCGCAAGGGAGTTCTCCAGGTGAAGGAGGAGCAATACAGCAACCTTTTGGGGTAAGTGACTGTCTGTAGTGTGTGTTTGTTTGTGTTTGAGGGTTACTTGCTGTGTGCTGAGCTTGTGTTTGTCAGTCTGTTTGTTTGTTTTGGTTGTTTGAAGGACCGTGTGCTGTGGCTGGCAGTTGGAAGCTGTGAGCTTCAAAGGAAGGTTTGAAAGCTAGAAGCCTCTGGTAAGTGGCTGAGCCTTAATCAGTGGGCGGGGCATTCATACAGGCCAGGGCTTTATAAAGCAGCGCACAAGCGACCAGGGAGCTTTGCGAACAGGGGCTGCTAACAGGGAGTTTCGCAAGGGAGTTCTCCAGGTGAAGGAGGAGCAATACAGCAACCTTTTGGGGTAAGTGACTGTCTGTAGTGTGTGTTTGTTTGTGTTTGAGGGTTACTTGCTGTGTGCTGAGCTTGTGTTTGTCAGTCTGTTTGTTTGTTTTGGTTGTTTGAAGGACCGTGTGCTGTGGCTGGCAGTTGGAAGCTGTGAGCTTCAAAGGAAGGTTTGAAAGCTAGAAGCCTCTGGTAAGTGGCTGAGCCTTAATCAGTGGGCGGGGCATTCATACAGGCCAGGGCTTTATAAAGCAGCGCACAAGCGACCAGGGAGCTTTGCGAACAGGGGCTGCTAACAGGGAGTTTCGCAAGGGAGTTCTCCAGGTGAAGGAGGAGCAATACAGCAACCTTTTGGGGTAAGTGACTGTCTGTAGTGTGTGTTTGTTTGTGTTTGAGGGTTACTTGCTGTGTGCTGAGCTTGTGTTTGTCAGTCTGTTTGTTTGTTTTGGTTGTTTGAAGGACCGTGTGCTGTGGCTGGCAGTTGGAAGCTGTGAGCTTCAAAGGAAGGTTTGAAAGCTAGAAGCCTCTGGTAAGTGGCTGAGCCTTAATCAGTGGGCGGGGCATTCATACAGGCCAGGGCTTTATAAAGCAGCGCACAAGCGACCAGGGAGCTTTGCGACCAGGGGCTGCTAACAGGGAGTTTCGCAAGGGAGTTTGGAAGGGAGCAGGAAGGGGGCGAGGGTCCCTTGCCAGTTCCATCTGTTTTCTCTTGATTCCCCTTAATACCTATAAAGCAACTACATTCTAACTGTTTGCTTAAACAACCCTTTCAGCTGACAGGGGGCTGCAGACGGGAGTTTGACAGAGGGAGGCTTACGATGGTTAGGAAGACCCGCAACACCTGTGCCAGCACTGCTACTGTCTCCTCCACCTGTGCCTGTAGCCAGACAGAGTGCCTAAGCATGGATGCCTCTACCCAGATCCTGGTGTGGTTTTGCAAAGACTGTAACTTGCAATTTCCACTTACGGATATCCAGGCTGGGGGGACCATCCAATGTGAAAGGTGCCTGCTGGTGGAATCTCTCAGGCAGCAGGTGAGAGAGCTACAGGAGGAGGTGGCTAGGTTGAGGAGCATCTGTATCCACGAGCAATTCCTCGACAGTGTCCATGTGGAGACAGCTGAGGTAGCTGTCCCAGTACACAGGACTGCTGATACACCACTGGTGGAGGAGGAGATGGCTCAGGGTGGACGCTGGCAGCTGGTTACTTCTGGCAGCAGGCAGTGCTCCACCCTTGCTCCGAACCCTCCTGCCGTGGTTATAGGTAACCGTTATGCTCTTCTTGATACAGGAAAGAAGGAATCACTCCCTACAGTAAAGGAGGAGAAGCCTCGTACCCCTAAGGCTGGAGAGTCTGCTGCCACCACTGCGAATAGGAAACGTAGGGTAGTGGTGGTCGGAGACTCTCTGCTGAGGGGGACGGAGGCGCCCATCTGTCGCCCTGACATTTCATCTCGAGAGGTATGCTGCCTGCCGGGGGCCCGTATCCGAGACGTTACGGAGGCATTGTCGAGGATTATCCGGCCCTCTGACTACTACCCCATGCTACTCATCCATGTGGGCACAAATGATACTGCGCGGTGTGACACTGAGCGGATCAAGAGTGACTACAGGGCTCTGGGAGCACGGGTGAAGGAGTTTGGAGCACAGGTGGTATTCTCTTCAATTCTTCCTGTTAAAGGTAGGGGCCCGGGCAGAGACAGATGCATCATGGAGGTGAATGCCTGGCTGCGAAGATGGTGTCACCAGGAGGGCTTTGGCTTCCTAGACCACGGGATGCTATTCGAGGAAGGACTGCTAGGCAGAGATGGCGTTCACCTTTCGAGGAGAGGGAAGACCCTATTCGGACACAGACTGGCTAACCTAGTGAGGAGGGCTTTAAACTAGGTTCGACGGGGACAGGTGAGCAAAGCCCACAGGTAAGTGGGGAACATGGAGACCGGGGAAATGAGTCGGAAACAAGAGGGAGTGTGGGCTATATTGGCAGAGAGAAAGGAGAGTCAGGAAAAAACTGGGAGGAAAGATCAAACCAGTATTTTAGATGCCTATATACAAATGCGAGAAGTATGGGGAATAAGCAGGAAGAACTGGAAGTGCTAATAAATAAATACAACTATGACATTGTTGGCATCACTGAAACTTGGTGGGATAATACACATGATTGGAATGTTGGTGTGGATGGGTACAGCTTGCTCAGGAAGGATAGACAGGGGAAAAAGGGAGGAGGTGTTGCCTTATATATTAAAAATGTACACACTTGGACAGAGGTAGAGATGGACATAGGAGACGGAAGTGTTGAGAGTCTCTGGGTTAGGCTTAAAGGGGCAAAAAACAAGGGAGATGTCATGCTAGGCGTCTACTACAGGCCACCTAACCAGGTGGAAGAGGTGGATGAGGCTTTTTTCAAGCAACTAACAAAATCATCCAAAGCCCAAGACTTGGTGGTGATGGGGGACTTCAACTATCCGGATATATGTTGGGAAAATAACACAGCGGGGAACAGACTATCCAACAAATTCTTGGACTGCATTGGAGACAACTTTTTATTTCAGAAGGTTGAAAAAGCTACTAGGGGGGAAGCTGTTCTAGACTTGATTTTAACAAATAGGGAGGAACTCGTTGAGAATGTGAAAGTAGAAGGCAGCCTGGGTGAAAGTGATCATGAAATCATAGACTTTGCAATTCTAAGGAAGGGTAGAAGGGAGAACAGCAAAATAGAGACAATGGATTTCAGGAAGGCAGATTTTGGGAAGCTCAGAGAGCTGATAGGTAAGGTCCCATGGGAATCAAGACTGAGGGGAAAAACAACTGAGGAGAGTTGGCAGTTTTTCAAAGGGACACTATTAAGGGCCCAAAAGCAAGCTATTCCGCTGGTTAGGAAAGATAGAAAATGTGGCAAAAGACCACCTTGGCTTAACCACGAGATCTTGCACGATCTAAAAAATAAAAAGGAGTCATATAAAAAATGGAAACTAGGACAGATTACAAAGGATGAATATAGGCAAACAACACAGGAATGCAGGGGCAAGATTAGAAAGGCAAAGGCACAAAATGAGCTCAAACTAGCTACGGGAATAAAAGGAAACAAGAAGACTTTTTATCAATACATTAGAAGCAAGAGGAAGACCAAAGACAGGGTAGGCCCACTGCTTAGTGAAGAGGGAGAAACAGTAACAGGAAACTTGGAAATGGCAGAGATGCTTAATGACTTCTTTGTTTCGGTCTTCACCGAGAAGTCTGAAGGAATGCCTAACATAGTGAATGCTAATGGGAAGGGGGTAGGTTTAGTGGATAAAATAAAAAAAGAACAAGTTAAAAATCACTTAGAAAAGTTAGATGCCTGCAAGTCACCCGGGCCTGATGAAATGCATCCTAGAATACTCAAGGAGCTAATAGAGGAGGTATCTGAGCCTCTAGCTATTATCTTTGGAAAGTCATGGGAGACGGGAGAGATTCCAGAAGACTGGAAAAGGGCAAATATAGTGCCCATCTATAAAAAGGGAACTAAAAACAACCCAGGTAACTACAGACCAGTTAGTTTAACTTCTGTGCCAGGGAAGATAATGGAGCAAGTAATTAAGGAAATCATCTGCCAACACTTGGAAGGTGGTAAGGTGATAGGGAATAGCCAGCATGGATTTGTGAAGAACAAATCATGTCAAACCAATCTGATAGCTTTCTTTGATAGGATAACGAGCCTTGTGGATAAGGGTGAAGCGGTGGATGTGGTATACCTAGACTTTAGTAAGGCATTTGATACGGTCTCGCATGATATTCTTATCGATAAACTAGGCAAATACAAATTAGATGGGGCTACTATAAGGTGGGTGCATAACTGGCTGGATAATCGTACTCAGAGAGTTGTTATTAATGGTTCCCAATCCTGCTGGAAAGGCGTAACGAGTGGGGTACCGCAGGGGTCTGTTTTGGGACCGGCTCTGTTCAATATCTTCATCAACGACTTAGATATTGGCATAGAAAGTACGCTTATTAAGTTTGCGGATGATACCAAACTGGGAGGGATTGCAACTACTTTGGAGGACAGGGTCATAATTCAAAATGATCTGGACAAATTGGAGAAATGGTCTGAGTTAAACAGGATGAAGTTTAACAAAGACAAATGCAAAGTGCTCCACTTAGGAAGGAAAAATCAATTTCACACATACAGAATGGGAAAAGACTGTCTAGGAAGGAGTACGGCAGAAAGGGATCTAGGGGTTATAGTGGACCACAAGCTAAATATGAGTCAACAGTGTGATGCTGTTGCAAAAAAAGCAAACATGATTCTGGGATGCATTAACAGGTGTGTTGTGAGCAAGACACGAGAAGTCATTCTTCCGCTCTACTCTGCTCTGGTTAGGCCTCAGCTGGAGTATTGTGTCCAGTTCTGGGCGCCGCATTTTAAAAAAGATGTGGAGAAACTGGAAAGGGTCCAAAGAAGAGCAACAAGAATGATTAAAGGTCTTGAGAACATGACCTATGAAGGAAGGCTGAAAGAATTGGGTTTGTTTAGTTTGGAAAAGAGAAGACTGAGAGGGGACATGATAGCAGTTTTCAGGTATATAAAAGGGTGTCATAAGGAGGAGGGAGAGAACTTGTTCACCTTAGCCTCTAAGGATAGAACCAGAAACAATGGGTTTAAACTGCAGCAAGGGAGGTCTAGATTGGACATTAGGAAAAAGTTCCTAACTGTCAGGGTGGTTAAACACTGGAACAAATTGCCTAGGGAGGTTGTGGAATCTCCGTCTCTGGAGATATTTAAGGGTAGGTTAGATAAATGTCTACTAGGGATGGTCTAGGCAGTATTTGGTCCTGCCATGCGGGCAGGGGACTGGACTCGATGACCTCTCGAGGTCCCTTCCAGTCCTAGAATCTATGAATCTATGAATCTATGAATCTATGAATATGCACTGGTCCCAGTACAGACCCCAGGAAAAACGGGTAAACAGTGAGGTGGCAACAATTACTCAAGACAATTAAGTCCACAGCAGACTGCAAAAAGTTGGGATCTCACAAAAGTGGGAGACTGGGCAACAAAATGGCAGATGAACTTCAATGTTGATAAACGCAAAGTAATGCACATTGGAAAGCATAATCCCAACTATACATATAAAATGATGGGATCTAAATTAACTGTTACCACTCAAGAAAGAGATCTTGGAGTCACTGTGGATAGTTCTCTGAAAACATCCACTCAATGTGCAGCAGCAGTCAAAAAAGCGAACAGAATGCTGGGAATCATTAGGAAAGGGATAGATAATACGACAGAAGATATCATATTGCCTCTATATAAATCCATGGTACGCCCACATCTTGAATATTGCGTGCATATCTGGTTGTCCCATCTCAAAAAAGATATATTGGAATTGGAAAAGGTACAGAAAAGGGCAACAAAAATGATTAGTGTTCCAATTTTGAAGTTTAAGAGGATTGTGGTTCCACATCCCAAAATGTACTGGGCTCCAATACGTCTGCAGAGCCAGAGCTTTCCTGGCTAGAGGAAGGAGGTGCACTGCCCAATGTTCCGAGCACCGCTGTCTCCTATTATGGTGTAAGAACGCACTGGACAGGGATGCTTTCTACATCTGTACCACAAAGCATAGTCAGCGCTCCACCCAGCACAACCCAGCAGGCATTGATGGGGGGCGGGTGGCTCATTGCCCCCACCCTCAACATGCCCCTCCAGAGACACTTGTGCTGCCAGCACCTGTAGCCAAATTACACATTTAACATGGGAAAGTTCACAGGAAGGGCTCATTATGTTCTCTAACACCACCCCTCTCCCAGGCACCTATGGTACAGCACCAACAAGTTACTCAGAAAATGACTTATTTTTAAAAATTCTACAAAAGTTGCTTTCTTTCTATGAGCTTCTCTCTACCCTAAATGCTGCTAGGTTGGCTCCAGCTCAAAGACTAGTGGAAGCAGCTTCAGTGTAAACCTGAATAGAAGTTCTGCTAAACAGACAACAACCAAGAACCTCTCTCACTGCACAGGCCTGATTTCAAACCCATGAAATATGATGCCTGTGCATCATGATGTCTTTGTATACAAATATCTTTGTACTTGTTAGCACTGCAGTGTGTTTAATGGCTTTCACCAAGTACTTCACAGCATTCCATTTGCAATTTTCATATTCAAAGCATGCCACACGTTCAGCTTTCCTGCAGATTAGTTTGCAATCATAGGTATAGCAGGAGACTAGTAAGCCAAACATTACAGTACAAACCCTGACAAAAAAATGTGTCTGTAGGAAGAACCACTTCTAAAAACTTGCTTCTTCTGCCAAACCCAGAAATGCTAACCCATGATAATAGTCAATATTGTCACTTACTCACCCTCCCCGCCCCCCCACAAAAAATACAATGTTCTTCTGGCAAAATTTAGCCCATAGTTAAAAATAACCAAGTGAAATAAATATAATAAAATTCTTGGAAATATAGTCCACTCAATAGTGAATTTCTGTTGGATATCTCTCCAACTCATTTTTGAACAAATCTTACCCCATTGAATAGCACTTTACTCCATGAGTAACCCCATTTACTTCAATGGACTACTTGTAGAGCAACGTGCTATTCAGTGTGAGTAAGGGTATCAGGTTTTGACCTAAGTCTGAGGAATGGTATTTCTTACCAAGCCTATTCTTTAAGCTTAGAGTTGCTAACTCTCTGGTTTTGCAAGTTTATCCAGTCTGGAGGGGTGTATTTTACAACTAATCCTCTTTTTGGAAACACCAATAGTGCAAAATTTAGCTTGTCAGACGATACCATCTTCCTCTTTCTTACTACAAAATGGGGGCAAATTTACTATAGTTTCATTTTAAAAGATTATTCCTGAGAGCCAAGTTCAACTACAGTTTATGTCTAAAGCCTAGCAAGTGATTATACACTATATCTTAAATATGTTTTAAAAATGTCATTGAATGGGAAATGCATCTGAAATGCCCCAGTGGGGAAGAAAAGCTTGTACTGAATTTATGTTATATTAAGTCCCATGAATTTATGCTATGTTAAGTTGAGAAAAGCAATGTAGCTCTTTCTAGAGTGTACCATCAAATTAAAAAAAAAAACACCCAAAAAACCAGATCCCCTCCCAATTAATGTTTTTGTTTGAAGGCTGTAACTCTATTTAATTTGAAATTTCCTCTTGCAGTGCCAATTATATTTTAAACTTCTTCCTGTGAAGTTTTAAAGTGCACTGTCTTATTTGACACACAGAGTACTATTAAAATGGCCCAGAGCGGGATAAAAATGTTTTTCTTTCTTTAGTATCAAGCACCTGGCAAATAAATGGAACATTTCTGTAAAGCCTTAAAGGCTATTAAAGGCATTCCTCTTTTTCCCTGGGGATTCAAAACCCACTTATTTTTATTTCCTGTTTTAAACCTATGAAATTACATCACTTTTTTCCTTTGATTTAACATTTTGCAGTATTTTTCCACATTGTTCCTTAGTTTTTTAACCCACTAATAATTAAAACTGCTGTTCTGCTAGACCACCAGAGATAGTGGGAGAGGAGATGACTAATATTAAATTAGTCTTGGCAATGGGGGAAGAGCATTGACTATTTGCAGTAAGTCATATGACTTAGGGTAATTTAAATTAAGGTTTTGCTGATGTGAATTGCTTTGGCTATATAGGCCTTTGGGCTAGCCCTCTCAAACCCTGGCGGAGGGGGTGAGGGGGAGTGGAGCAATCAGGGCTGAATTCTGGGTTTATAGGATCCATGTATTCAAAATAATGTGGCAAGTATCTAAAACTAATAACTTTATTGAAATAAATTATAATGTGGGAACCCAACAAAGGGGTTAACAGGTACTGCACATATACTTAATTCTGAAGTGAGATGAGTATTTAGGGGGAATAACATATGTCATCAAAATGGATGGATAGGCTGTAAACACCCAGCAGACACATGAGACCTTGGGTCAAATTCATCCCTGGTGTAACTCCACTGGCTGCATGATGAATTTGGTCCATTGTGTTTAGGAGGCAGGATCATTGCATTTGAGTGGTTTTTCTATTGTATTGCAAAACAGCTACAAACAAAGAGGGCAACCCACTTCCCAGGCTCCCAGAACCATATGGCCAAAGCATGCTCAGCATTTAGAAGAACTAGAGAAAACATCATATGCTGCAGAAGGGATGGTTTAAGATTAAAAGCTTCTACAATTGAGAACCATTTGGAATAGCCTTTGGGAGAAGCACAAAGAGAATACTGTCTGGCTGGAAAACTGAGAAAGTTCTGATGTCTGCAGTACTATGAGTAGCTGCACTTGGAATAAGTATCAAATCACAGATGGAAAAGACCTACAAGAAGCATCTTGCTCCAACGCAGGACTGCTATTGCTTTTGCCATCTAATACCTCTACACAGGTGTGCACGTATTGGTCGATAAATTAGACTAAAATATATTATTCTGGTGTATGAGAGCATTCATTTCTCTTACCAAGCAAATCTCCTCCTGGAGTCCGAATACATTTTCTTGTCCAATCAGAAACTGTCACAATACCTTTTGAGCCCTCACCTTCCCCCATTGGCCAAACTATACACACACAAAAATATAAAAAAAATATATGCCCTTGAGGCTACACAATCTTTTTGAAAGTCTAAGAATGATGCAGCCTTACTGCTGTGCAAAGCAAACCCGACTGGTCTTTATATTTTACTTTACTGGGGCTCCTATTTCTTTCCTTCTTGAGAAGTCATGACATGGGAACATGTTTGTAAGGCTAGATACACACATGGACCAAATTCTGCTGTGAAGTAATGAGATAAATAGTGGTGTAAGTTATATATCTGATGGGATGATCACAAAATGGGTACAAGTGATAAAGCAGTATGATTTGTGCTGATTTGGTTGTAGAGGTACAAAAGAGGAGGTTACTGTAACTGGAAGTTCTTCGAGATGTGTGGTCCTTATGTGTATTCCAAACATGTGTGTGCATGCGCACCATGCACTGGAGCCGGAAGATCTCTGTAGCAGTATCTGTCATATCGCATGTGCACCGCACATTGCATCATGTTGCCAGTGAGGTTATATGAGGCTGTGCAGGATGACGCCCCCTCTTTCACCCTCTCACCACCAAGCAGTGGACTACAGCAGAGGAGATGGAGTAGTGGGTGGTGAGGGTATGCACGGAACACCATGTGGCTGCCTGGAAGATGTCATGCCAGTATACATCTACAAGGAAGATGGAGATGGCCATCTGCGCCCATGTTGAGTGTGCCATAATCTGGTCAGACGGCGGGATGTTAGCACGTAGCACGCTTGGATGCAGGCAGAGACCCACTTTGAGATACACTGGAAAGAGGGGGCTTGAACCCAGGATCTGTCCACAATGGCCAGAAGTGGCATAGGCTCTGTCGAGGTAGAATGCAAGTGCAAGGCGGACACCAAGCGAGCGTAGGGTTCTGTCCACAGAAACAGCATGTGGCTTAGGATGGAAGATCAGGAGGTGAATAGACTGGTTGAGGTGGAAGTCTGAGACCACCTTTGGGAGAAATTTGGGGTGAAGGCATAAGGAAACCTTGTCCCTGTGGAAGACCGTATAAGGGGAACTGGCCATCATGGCGGCCAGTTCGCTGACCTGCTGAACAGAAGTGATAGCCACAAGGAAAATGACCTTCATGGAAAGGTGGGAGAGGGAGCACATGGACAAGGCTTCAAAGGGGGGTCTGGTGAGAGTGGAAAGCATAAGATTGAAGTTCCAGGAGGGTGTGGGCACAAGCATTGGCAGGAAGGTTTTCAGCAGCTCCTTCAGGAAGCAGGTAGTGGTGGGATGAGGCAAGTGCTGGTAGTAGCGAAAGGCGATGATGCCAAGTCCAGGAAGTGAAATGCGTCCATTTTGCTGTGTAGCATGCTCTGGTGGAGGTGCATCTACTGCATGTAAGGATGAGTCCCACCAGTGTCAAACAGGCATTGTCTGCACGCAGGCCCCATCCAAAAACCAGGCAGTGAGGCGAAGGGGGCTGGGATTTGGGGGGTGGATTTTGCCCCGGCCCTGGGTGAGGAGATCCAGGAGCAGGCGGAGGTGGAGCGGGGGGCAGGTGGCGAGCCAGAGGGTGGCCCTTGAGTCCTTCAGCCTGTGAAGCCTTGTGCCTGTCTGCTCCGAGAACTGTGAGGAGCCTTCAAAAGGGAAATCCTGGATAGACTGCTGGACCTCATGAGGAAGTCCTGAGAACTGGAGCCAAGAGCAATGCCTCATGGTGACAGCTGAGGCCATTGTCCTGGCTGCCATGTTGGCTGCATCCAGAGCCACCTGGAGATTGGTCCTGGCCACATTCTCACCCTTCTCCAAAAGGGCAGTGAATTCCTGCCTTGAATCTTGAGGCAGAGAGTCTTTAAACTTGGCCATGGAGTCCCACTGATTGTAATTGTATCTCCCCAGCAAAGCTTGCTGGTTAGAGACACGCAGTTGAAGGCTACCCATTCAATAAACCTCTCTCCCAAACAGGTTCAGTTTTTTTGCGTCTCTTTGTTTAGGGGTAGCACTCGTCTGGCCTTGCCTATCCCTCTTGTTGGCTGCTAACGCAACCAGGGAACCCGGGTGTGTGTGCGAGTACAGGTACTCAAACCCGCTTGCTGGCAAATAATATTTCTTCTCTGTCCTCTGAGGGGGAGGGGGACAGAGAAGAAGGAGTTTGCCAGAGGGCCTTGACCAGACCCATTGCAGACTCGTTAATGGTAAGGCCACTGTGGAGGGAGCTGCCACAGCCAGAATGTCAATAAGGCTGTGGGATATTTCCTTAAGCTCCTCAATCTCCAGCCCCAGGTTCGGTGCTATCCTCTTCAAAAGGTCCTGTTGGGCGCTGAAGTCAACAGATACAACCTATGGAAGCAAGCTACTGGACCTTGAGACAGCCTTGTCTTTAACACTGTGGAACTCCTTGACAGAGGATGTTGTGAAGGCCAAGACTATAACAGGGTTCAAAAAAGAACTAGATAAGTTCCTGGAGGATAGGTCCATCAATGGCTATTAGCCAGGATGGACAGGAATGGTGTCCCTAGCCTTTGTATGCCAGAAGTTGGGAAAGGGCAACAGGGGATGGATCACTTGATGATTCCCTGTTCTGTTCATTCCCTCTGGGGCACCTGGCATTGGCCACTGTCAGAAGACAGGATACTGGGCTAGATGGACCTTTGGTCTGACCCAGTATGGCCGTTCTTATGTTCCTATGAGGAGGAGGAGGAGGCTTGCACCGAAGGAGGGGCTCCTTCCTCTTTCTCAGCCTCAATGCCGTCCATGGGAACCACATCTTGGATGTTGGTACTGGGGTCAGTACCAGAGTCGAGGTCCAGTGCCGAATGGGAAGGGATGTAGCCCACCTCTCTGAAACCACCGAGTATGATCGATGGGAGGGAGAACATAAGAACGGCCGTACTGGGTCAGACCAAAGGTCCATCTAGCCCAGTATCCGGTCTACCGACAGTGGCCAATGCCAGGTGCCCCAGAGGGAGTGGACCAACAGATAATGATCAAGTGATCTCTCTCCTGCCATCCATCTCCATCCTCTGACAAACAGAGACTAAGGACATCCTGTTTGCTTTTTTGACCACCTCTGCACACTGCGCGGACATCTTCAGAGAACTATCCACGATGACTCCAAGATCTTTTTCCTGACTTGTTGTAGCTAAATTAGCCCCCATCATATTGTATGTATAGTTGAGGTTATTTTTTCCAATGTGCATTACTTTACATTTATCCACATTAAATTTCATTTGCCATTTTGTTGCCCAATCACTTAGTTTTGTGAGATCTTTTTGAAGTTCATCACAGTCTGCTTTGGTCTTAACTATCTTGAGCAGTTTAGTATCATCTGCAAACTTTGCCACCTCACTGTTTACCCCTTTCTCCAGATCATTTATAAATAAGTTGAATAGGATTGGTCCGAGGACTGACCCTTGGGGAACACCACAGTTACCCCTCTCCATTCTGAGAATGTGCCATTAATTCCTACCCTTTGTTCCCGGTCTTTTAACCAGTTCTCAATCCATGAAAAGACCTTCCCTTTTATCCCATAACAACTTAATTTACGTAAGAGCCTTTGGTGAGGGACCTTGTCAAAGGCTTTCTGGAAATCTAAGTACACTATGTCCACTGGATCCCCCTTGTCCACATGTTTGGTGACCCCTTCAAAGAACTCTAATAGATTAGTAAGACACGATTTCCCTTTACAGAAACCATGTTGACTATTGCTCAACAGTTTATGTTTTTCTATGCGTCTGACAATTTTATTCTTAACTATTGTTTCGACTAATTTGCCCAGTACTGACGTTAGACTTACCGGTCTGTAATTGCCGGGATCACCTCTAGAGCCCTTTTTAAATATTGGCGTTACATTAGCTAACTTCCAGTCATTGGGTACAGAAGCCGATTTAAAGGGCAGGTTAGTTAGTTAATAGTTCCGCAACTTCGCATTTGAGTTCTTTCAGAACTCTTGGGTGAATGCCATCTGGTCCTGGTGACTTGTTAATGTTAAGTTTATCAATTAATTCCAAAACCTCCTCTAGTGACACTTCAATCTGTGACAGTTCCTCAGATTTGTCACCTACAAAAGCTGGAGGACCTGTTACTGGGGGAAACCCACAAGGGTTCCAGTATGGCCACTGCATAGGCCACTGAGTCATTGGCCAGGTGCCTGCTGAGGTCTCGTGGCGCATAGGCTGGGTACCAGTAGTGACTTATAGGCTGCACATAGGTTTCCCCTTCGGATTTTGATGAAGAGTCCTCCCTTGGTGACCACATTGGAGTGATACCCCTCTCTGCCTCCATACAGTGCCGAGGATCTGGGGACTGGCGGTGGACTGGAGATAGCCGTGATGACAGGATTGGTCTCAGTTTGCTCCTAGAGGGTGCCGGGGGTGCCTAGTACCAGGAAGGAGTTTGATGCTTCCTGATCCTTCCTGCTCCTAGTCATCGGAGCCAGCAGCTATCCCATTGGAGTCAGGGAGACCAGGAATGATAGTAAATCCCCATGCGTCTGACGAAGTGGGCATTCACCCACAAAAGCTTATGCTCCAATATATCTGTTAGTCTTAAAGGTGCCACAGGACTCTCTGTTGCTTTTTACAGATCCAGACTAACATGGCTACCCCTCTGATAGTAAATCCCTGGCCACTGCAAAGGCCTCCAGGGTCGATGGAACAGTCAGACCGCTGGTACCACGGTGGCTTCTGGGTGTTGGCAGAGGGTCCTGCACCAGACTCAACACTCTGGGCAGAGTTGATAGTGCCACCATGGGATCGGGGGTGGAGGAATGGAGGGTGGAGGCACTGTGCTGCCTTCCCCAGGCTTGTCCTTTTTCTGCACCATCGAGCGCCCTCTGTCAGTGCGCTGCTTTTTGTGCTTCTCCTTGACACTGGAGATGGTGAATAGTGCCAGGAAAAGCGTGGTGCCAGAGGAGGGCTTCGTATCGAAGCCAAAGTGCTTGGTGCACAATTGGAGCGACTTGGCTCTGAGGCTGGTCTGAGAGCGGCTTCCATTAGGATAGCCTTCAGCCTTATTTCTCTGTCCTTTTTGGTGTAGGGTCTAAAGTCCCAACAAATCTGGCACTTGACCCTCACATGAGTTTCCCCCAAGCACTTCAAAGCAGCTGGAGTGCAGGTCACTCATGGGCATACATTTTCCACAGGAGGCACAAGGTTTGAAGCCAGGGACAGGGGCATGCCGGGCCTCTCGGGTGAAAGGAGTCCCTCAACGATAGGGACTATCTATCTACGCTGACTATTTACACTAACACTAATTACAAAATCTAAGTACACTAAAAATTATTTATAATGGGAGTAATACTGTGCTACCTCCTAGGAGTGTTCTGAAGATAAAATATTACAATGATGAGCAACATAAAATATCCCATGAGGAACCTGATTTTTGTGTTCAGTGCAAGGTTTGGATGGTGTGCAGTAAATAAGGCTTAAGACTAGACACTGAATGATGAGCATACAAAGAAATATTGAATAATGACCCTTTCAGTGAGGAACATCCAACCTGTGCACTGAATGAGGGGTTCTGTGATAGCATGTAATCATGTAATTAAAAACTATATCATATAATGCGCACACACACACAAGAGGGGTGTGATGGGGTCCCCAGGGTGCAACCTGGACTGTGGAACTGATGAGCCCTCCAAAACCAACCCGACTGAGTATTCCTCACACTGCGATGCTGATGTCAAGCTACAAACCTCTGATAGGCACTGCACTTACACAGACATCCACAGGCAGGGACACTCCCAACAGTGTTACATGAATGATCTCCCAGCCACTCGTGAACCATCAATAGGGAGGCTCCAATCAATTCCCCCCCAGCTCCCTCGTCTTGCACCAGTCAGAAGCTGGGCCAGTGTCAGTTCATTACCTAGTTCGCCACTCCAACAGAAAGGTAGTGGACGTGCAACAGCTCTTGTTAACCTGAGCTGAGATTTCCCAAGCTCTTCAAACAAAACACACTGTTTTAGGTAAAATATAAAACAGATTTATTAACTACAGAAAGACAGATGTTAAGTGATTATAGGTGGTAGGCATAAAGGTCAGAGATAATTACCTTAAGAAAATAAAAAGTAAAGATGCTTTCTAAATCCTAAGCTTTTAGTCTGAGCAAGAGTTGAATCAAACAGCTTTTCTCACCCTGACAGATGGTAGAAGCAGGTTACAGTTCCTCAATACACAGACTGGACCCTTTTCCAGCCTGGGACCAAACTCCCGCAGTTCAAAGTCTTTGTCCTCCAGGTGTTGATTTGGAGGAGGGGGGAAGGGAGGAGAGGCCAAATGATGATGTCACTTCCCCTCTTTTATACTTTGTTCCAACTTGTTGCAAAGATCTTTGATGTGATGTGGGGATCAGGCCGTCCCCACTGGTCTGATCCTTCCTTGAATCTTTCCTTTTCCCACTGCTTCCCCTCTTCCAGAGCCTCTCACTGCTCCATGCGCTACCCCCCGCCCCGAGCACCCTGCCCCAGCCCTGAGCTCCCTCCCGCACCCAAACTCCCTCCCTGGAGCCTGCATCCCACACCTCCTTCTGCACCCCAACCCCCTGCCCCAGCCCTGATCCCTCTCTCACTCTTTGAACCCCTTGGCCCCAGACCGGAGCCCCCTCATTCCCCCAAGCCCTTCATTCCCAGCCCCACCCCAGAGCCCACACCCCCAGCTGGAGCCCTCACCTGCTCCCACACCCCAACCCCCTGTTCCAGCCCAGAGCCCCCTCCTGCACCCTGAACCCCTCATTTCTGGCCCCATCCCAGAGCCAGCACCTCCAGCCAGAGCCCTCACCCCCTCCTGCACCCTAGCCCCCTTCCCCAGCCCAGTGAAAATCAATCAGGGTGGGGGAGAGCAAGCGACAGAGGAAGGGGGTGGGGCCTCAGAAAAGGGGCGGAGCAGGGGGAGGGGCAAGGGTGTTCGATTTTGTGCCATTAGAAAGTTGGCAACCCTACCTTGAACCCTGGTCTCTCATGTGAGTGGCCGAACCACTGGGCTATTCTGGAGCAGGTCTCTCTCAATGTCTCTTGTTTAAGCTGTTCCACTTTGTATAAAAACACTTACATAGGCATTGGGCTAGAGATACAATGACTAGTCTATAGTCTAGTGGCTAGCACACTCTCCTGGGAGACCTAGGTTCCAGTTCCTGCTTCAATTAATATTTAAGTGTTTTATACAAAGTGGAATAGTTTCAGCAGGAGAGAGTGGGCTCCACTTGAGAATATTCATAGCCCAGCAGTTAGGGCATCTCACCTGTGAGGTAGGAGACCTGGGTTCAAGTCCCTGCTCAAGTCAGGCAGAGTAGGTATTTGAAATGGGACCTTCCACATTGCAGGTGAGTGCTCTAACCCCTGGGCTAGCGATTGGGTAGAAGGGAAGCATAGGCACCTCTCTCCACTCAACGTGAGTAGGGCCTGATCCAGTAATTATACGCTAAGGGGGCCTCTGAAAATGCCATTAGATTGGGCACTGCAGGCGAGATAGGTGGGAGAATGCCCAGGTTGAGGATCCCACTGGCTTAGGCATGAGGTAGGTGCTACAAAGCTGAATGGCTTCAGGACTTAGGTGATGGTATGCATGTACACCAGCAGAAATCCAGGTGCCTGGGGGACTTTACCAGTGGAAACAGGTGCCTACAGGGTTAGGCAAAAACAAAGCAGGGGTTCTGAGGATCTAAATTTTGAACTTAGGTCCTTAAATCCCTTTGTGGATCTAGCCCTGTGTGTCTAAGGTTAGCCACTCAGAAATCAAAGCACCCCAAATTAGAAGCCAATTCTGAAAATACAGGTCTTAATTTTGCTGTTTCTTTCTGTCTCCATCTATAAAATGGGGAAATATTTTCCCAATTACCAACAGTATTGTGGGAATTAATTAGCTAATATTTGTAGGTTGCTTTGAATACATATGTGAAAAACTTTGCACAACAACTCCGACCATGCAATCAGGCTCTTCCCCCCACTTACAATGAAAATATTATCAAATATTACCATTACTACTTCTACAAGAGAAATTTCTTTCATTACTCAGTCTTCTGAGTTCCCTTTTTCTTCCAAAAAAGACCCAATGAAAACAGCCTAGTAGTACAAACACTCATTGCCTCAACTCTTCTGTTTTCATCAAAAGATTTAAACTCAGCAATGTAATTTTCACAGTGTTCTGTGATTACAACACAGACAAATGCTGAACACTAAACCCTGTCAGAGCTCAAAGCCATCGCAGGAGACTACTCAGCAGCAGAACATCATAGATGGCTACCCTCTAGGGAAGGCCACGCAAATGAATTCCAATCTAATAACATATACTATTGGGGTTTCTGTACCTGCTAAGATATTTAATATTGTTTCCTTGCCTCTCTGTGCAGCTCTGCTTAATGAAGAGCTGCCGTACCAAGTGGAGGCAACCTCTGGCTATTTAATTCCCACTGCTTAAGCATGATCACAGGTGTAACATCACAGCTCCTATTCTTCAGTGTCTCCTATAATCAAGGGGTCAGGGAGGCCTGTTTCCTCATTATCTCCTATCACTTTATAAAAAGCTATCAGGCTCAATTTGGGGGGAAATCTGCATAATTAAAAAGCATTTCTATTTTTAAATAGGGGAGAATCCTGCCTGTTCGTCTGCAGCCATGACATTTTCTATCTATCTTTTAAATACCATGCTCATCACTATAGTACAGATTTTGAGAACCAAGATAGTTCCATTGCTGGGGGGCATTCAAGACACGGAGAGTCCATGAAAAGGGTATGCATCCCTGGGGCACTGAACAGGGGCTCTTTCTGTCTTCTGACTGCAGGATTTGGGGTTCGTAGAGGGGAGAAGTAAAATCCAAGACTACACTGATCCGCCAGTCACTCACACAGTCCTGCAGAGTGTGGGAGGAGCAGGGCATAGCTAGGGTAGCTTCAACAGCTGCAGCAACCACAGAGAAGCCATTAGAGGGGAAATACTCCTTGCACTCAGCCCTTGTGGGATATTCCCAGTATGCAGCCCTGCTTCCCAATAATTGCTCCATAACAGATAACTCACAACTGTGTTTGAATAAACAAGCGACTTACAGCAGACAGCTCAGCTCCTCTTAAATATTAACCTGTAAGTTTCCTTCTTTTACATTTCCTGCATGTGCTGTAAGCCTGAAGGGGATAAATGGCAGGAGAAGATGAAGAGTTACACCAGCTGCACACCAACTTCTCACTGGAGAAAATCCTGATATTTCTTACCTGCAACAGATGACTGCCTTACAGGACAGTGCTAGGTCCAGGAAGCACTGCCGGACTTCAAACGAGAGAGCATACTTCAGAGTCTGGCCATCAATAATGAGAGCTATATCATTTTCTTTCCCCAGTGAATCTCCCAGGTTTGTACAGTGATGGGTCAGGGTTGCCCTTGTTGCCTAACGTACAAACACACAGACAAAAAAGAAAGAAATGTTTCTTTCCACTGTACTCCAACCATCTCTCTAAACTGGCGTTAGCATCCTTGACACATTCTCAGTTTCAAAGGTGGGTTAGAATAAAGGGGCCTGGTGCTTCCATGGCTTTTGCCACTGCTTCCCCCTCAAAATATTATGGATTTTTTGAATTTCCTTCCCAGTGCCTACTCCAAAAACACTTACATTTGGAAAATGCTTTGAGATCTACTGTTGAAAAGAGCTACATATTATTATTATTTCACCATCCTCCCAAATGACTCAATCTTCAGCTCTCAACCTTTTCCTCAGACTCTTAAGGTAGGAATCGCAAAAGTGCTTACACTGGCCTCTCTTCCCATTCAAGTCAGAGTTTTACCATTGACTTCAATGGAAGCAGAGTTAGGCCAGTACTGAACATTTCTGAAAATGTTAGTTTCTCAGGACCAAATTTTCAAATATGTGCATGTAAGTTGTGTGTATTCTTTTGTGTGTGCAAAAGTGCACGCATAGTTTTAAAAATGAGGCCCTCACTGACTCACTCCTGGTTCAGGCTCTCTCAGGCCATCAGACTTGGATAACAAAGACTTTAATTAATCCCTACTCAAGCATGGTACTTTGATAAAGAAGATGCTCAGTAACTGACTGCTTATTAATCTACTACTAGATTCACAGTTCTCTTATGGTTTTTTTTGAAAATCGATGGGGTTATGAATTGAAATTCAGAGCATGTTGTTTCACCAGATTTACTCTAACAAAACAGCTCTCCAAAAGTGTGTCTACATTATCTACTGGTTTGTTCAAGTTTTGGGGAGGGGCTTTTCTTACATATTTGTAAAGTAAAGGAACAAAAATTGCCCATGGATCCTGGAAATCTGTGGGGGAAGGACTCTTCAGAGGCTGAGGCAGTCCCCTGGAATGGTGCTTGCCTACATGCTTCTCCTTTAGAAGCAAAGCTGATTTACCCCCTGCTTCCTGGTAGAATGGCTCAGCATATATTTGGTCTATCCAAGTTCCCAGCTGAGAACACAGATGGCAAAGCTGAGTGCCTGACTATGCAGCATGGACTACATTGTTATTGCTTTTTTTGAGGATAGGATGGGGCTTCCCTTGCAGCCTGTAACCTAGAAGGAAGGACTCAGAGTTGCCAACTCTCATGATTTTGTCGTGAATCTCATGATAATTATTCTTTTCCTTAAAGCCCCAGCTCCTGGAGTCAAGTGAATATGTGAAGATTTCAGTCTTCATTGTTCAAGAAAAAGTAAGTTTCTAGCCTTTGTGTCTGTGGAGAAAGCTTCCAAATGTGATCCCAGAGCACCCTAAAGGCTCAAAAAGCATAAGGCAAATAAAAAGAAAACCAAATCTATTATCTGTACATAATCTCATGATTTTAAAGTTAATCTCATTATTTTTGGTGAGCCTGACTCATTATTTTTGAACATTTGGGGTTGGCAGTACTGATGGTTTGCTGCCTCTATTGCCTCCAGGGGGATTTCTAGCACCAACTGCATCTCACATTTTCTGAGCAGTGTCCATTCTGGTATGATCTCCAATACACAGTGTTGCAAAACATAGTATCCTTTTTTGCTCATCCCAGAGCTATGAAACTTTAAAAACTGGTGCCAACTTAACTGTCAAATATGTGTCTCAGTGCTTAGATGTGCTTCCTTTCTTTGTATGCTGGTCTACAGTAAAAGGTACCGTTTCTCTCTATCTAATATGAACAATACTGGAGCAGGATTACATCTGTCAAATGAAAATACTATATTTATGTCTCATTGTAATCCATTCATTGTTTTATGAACCCACATTTCTCCAGGGAGAGCTACAAATCCACAAGCAGTTGCTGAGTGCTGCATTTTCAATTTGCATCTCTGATTTAACAGACAGATGTAAAAAAATAAATGTAGCCAAACTGCTCCCTACAGACTACACATCTGTTGATACTGAAGAACACAAATTACTCCAGTTAAGTTCAGCATTAACATACAGTCAGGATTTCCCCTACACATTCACCTTATGGGATAATATGGCTTTGTGGTTGGGGTTAATCAAAACATATGGAGACCAGAACATCCACACCTTTTGGAAGATGGAGACATACCAGCAGACCAATTTTCTACAATAGGAGGTAAAATCAGTAAGACTCCATCTACGCTACAAATTCAACTGAGGGTATGTCTACACTGCAATCAGATGTGTGACTGTAGCACATGTAGACATATGCAAGCTAGCTTTGGTCTAGCTACCTCAGATAACAATAGCAGAGAAGCCACAGCAGCACGGGCATCAGCATTGGCTGGACACTTGAGTACCTACCCAGGTTCCTGGGCTGGCTTGCATAAACTGTACTACTGCCTATGCAGTGTGCTGCCACAGCTTCACTGTTATTATTATTCAAGCTAGCTAGATCGAAGCAGCTCGGGTATGTCTACATGTGCTAGAATTACACCTCTGATTGTAGCGTGAACATACTCTGAGTTAGGGGCCCAGGTACACCATAGAACACCATTGAAATCAATGACTGCTTAAGTGTAAATGAGGGTAGAATTGTCTTCTATCCCTATTATATATGCCCCAATGTTTTCTCATGCATGTTGCCACCAAATAAATAAAAAAACATTGACACAAGTATGAGGGGGTTTTATGTATTACGGATTCTTCACTTCCTGTCCTAAACTGTTGCTAAGCTTCTGTGCACCGTGAAAACAGTTGACAAGCTTCACCCTAGAGGCTGGTGTGTTTTAGAGATGAATTAAGAGATTCATGTGTATAATTTATACATCAGTTCGTTGTAGAATGCTGAGAGATCCTCTTGGATGAAAGGTGAAGAATAAATGTAAGACAGTCATCATTACATGCATACAGTATACACATATTGGCAACCACTATGATTTTCTGTGGGATTGCTGAGATTTGCAAGTTCCCAGCTAGACAAAGAGATTGCAAATGTAAATTTCTTCAATATTCTGAAATATCATATAAATCATTTTCTATAGAGATTTCACTTTCCAACTGAAAGCCATTCTGTATATATGTAAACACATTCATTCCCACACAGTTTGTCAGACTAACAATCCTGCAGAAGAGGAAAATGCCTGCACTGCACTTTAGAATAGTTTGATGCAAAATTGGGACATCTTCTATTTCACGGATCTTGCCATAGAATCAAATATGCTTGTAATATAGGGTTTTTTTCTTTTAGGGTTAGTGTAGGATTCACATATTTCACTCCTGAGATGCTTAACTGAACAGGACAAAAGTTATTTCCACAGCAATCTAAAACAGAAACAGCCATGCTACCATTACTAATGAAAATCTATTCTGGGGTTTTGTTTTTTGGTTTTGTTTTTTAGTTTTGTTGCAACACTAATTTTCAGGACTTTGGCTTTGCCACAATTTACGGCTAAAGCCTGAACCATTTTCCAGGCATGTCTACATATGCTAGAATTACATCTCTGATCATCGGAGCCCTGGGTGCATAGGACCCCAGTAATGAGCGAGTGTTGAGAGAATATGGAATCGGTCAATGCTATACTCGGCTGATGCGGCAACTCATGGTGTCGGACGCCATCACATGGTTGAGGGACCTCTACCTAGAACACATCATCGGACATCGACAATACCAGGAGGGATGAGCTGGAGTGCCGATGAGAAGCGCAGTCAGGAAAGTAACTGAAATACTTCCCTGATGGATTGTATTTTCTAATTGGACAACCTACCCTAAATTCTCAATTACTGAGGGACAATCTTCACTCATTGATATATGTGCTTTCCACAACGAACTCTCTGTATAACTTTTCATGAGTGATGTACCCAAATACTTGGATGCTAATATCTAAACTGTATTGTTAAATTTATTCATCTAAATTTGGGTTACTGGTGATTATGCACTATATGTATCTTACGATTTTTAAAACAAACCTTGTATTTGTGGATAATCTAAGCACTATACTCAGATGTACAGACACTCTTTTCTTAACCTGTGTATTGTATAATTTTTTAACATTAGCTTTAATAAAATATTTACACTAAAAAGATTAAATGTAATAGCAATGGGAAAAGTGAGCATTTTGTTTATTTACCTGTGGATCTATTTATAATTTACAATCTGTTATTTTGAGTTAAAAATGTTTACAAATTAATAGTTTCCATTACAGCACCTTTTGTTCAAAGGTTTCTAAGTACTTTTAAGAATCCATCTGTTACTTCAGAACAGAAAAACATGCTGTTCATTCCATCTTAAATAAGGTTGGCCTTTTTTAGTCAGAAGAAAATACACCAAGGTTTCAAGTTCTGTACTTTCACCAACTGATTATTTTCATTCACAACACTGAGTGACCTTGATATGACCTTCCATGGAGACAGATAGCAAATACACTATACTTAGTAGCAAGAGAGATATGGATGCTACATACTGTTGCTTGCCGGATGAGTAATGAGAACTGCCTGAAAATTAAGGCAGTATTTTGAGTCATCTCAAGTTCACAAAGTGCCTGCTTAGTTAGCTCCTAAATGTCAGTGATTAGGTCAACAATTTATACAAATAAAAATGACCTGAAGCGTAAACATTTCCAGAAGTCTTGCCAAACTGTACCAGCCAATTTGCTGAGGTAATACTACCAAGGGACAGAGACATCTATCTCAAATGGTTTCTGAATCTTAACTTAAAGCAATCTGAACCATAATAAAAATTGCGGAGTAATTGCAGTATTAGCACATTTATATTTCTTTTTGTGTACACCTTTAATCAAGTCTGAAAAGTGATGGAGAACAGCATTTCACAGTTCAAGGGCCAAATACATCCCTGCTGTAATGCCAATGAAGTCAGTGGAGTTACACTAAGGGTGAATTTGGTCTTATGTCTTGAATGAACTTCTTGAAGATTGTTAAAACAGATAGGTAAACACAGTCTGTTACTGCTTGTAACATACAGGCCCTAGCCTGGTATGTGTTATAAATTCTGTTTAATCATACCATGTAGGATGGACTAGCTTCCCCTACTTCGGTTTATTATTATTATTATGCACCACGATTAAAAGATGTGATCAACTGGGTTAACAATAGACCATCCACACACTCAGTAAAACTCAAACAGCACTGGAGCCTAAATATAGCTATTTATAGTAATTGTTACGTTAAAAAGAAATTTAGGTAATCAAAAAATAAATCACTCATTCATCCAGACCACTTTAGCAGTTCTGGACAAATTTTTCAAATTCCTGCTACCTAGCCCTTCTCCCTTAGCCACTGTCTTTAATAATCAGGAATTTATCTCTAGGAAATATCAACATGACTATTCATTGTGAGTAAGAGCTGTGACTACTCAGTTTGGACAGCTATTCCTGGGTCCTGATTTGAAATCATATCAAGAGATATGTACTAATGTAAATAATTTAAAGCTCCCATATTTTCAGTATTTACAAGTCAAACATTTTATGGTGAAATCTGGATCGCCTATCTAGACCTTTAGCCACGTTTGAGGAGCTGACCCAGGAGCAAGCTAGATCAAAGGGTTTAATTTCTAAAACATATGCAATTTTGACTGAAAAGATGTTGATAAGAAAACTCAGATGAAAAGATGGGAGAGAGATTTGGATAAAGAAACTGATAAGAACAGTGGGTCTCTATCTGGGAAAGGGAATAAACATCTTTAATTTGCGTCACTCATGAAGAATATTCTTATACGTTACTGTATAGATGGCATAGAATACCAGTAAATATCCATCATATTTTTGCTACTAGAGAGGTGCTCTGTTGGAGGGTTTGTGGGGGAAAAGGAACATACTTGCACATGTGGTGGTTGTAACCAGGAATTAGATAGCTTGAGGAAGAAATTATCAAAGCAATTCATCTTATAACAAAATGTCGGCTTCCTAGAGATACCCTGACTTGCTTACTTAATGCTTCAGTAAAGGATCTACATTTTAAACAGAATGACAAATTAATTTCTTTTTACTGTTAGGAGCAAGATTTTGCATTGCATATAATTGGAAAAATGTGACTCTTCCTCCTTGGAATTGTAATATAGTAAAATATGGACTGTCCTTGTAACCAAAAAGCTTTCATACTAAGTATGTACACAACAGAAGTGCCAAAATGAGAATAAAATTCAGAAATGTGGTCACCCTTTTTAGTGTACTCAGAGGAGGAGGGCTCCCCAGCCAGCAAGCCATTATCTTTAGTCAGATTCTTTGAATATTAACCGGATCCTGAATAAGTAATAAGAAATGTATGATAAGAACATAACATAAGAACATGATGCAGTATGTTACAGTTTTATTGTAACTTAGACTTAATAAAAAGTTTAAAAATAAAATACAAGAAAGAAAGATAATTTCTCCTCTCTCTCCTCCCATCCCGTCTCTTCCCCCACCTCCCTCTAAGCTTTCTCTTGCTCCCAAATACAGAATAGGACCTCTTCCACCCACTTGACCTACCTGAAGGGCTGAAACTGATTTCTACTCCCCTAAATGGATGGAGACAACCTCCTGTCCCTGCCCATTGCCTAGTTCTCTGCCAAGAAGTCCTCTCTTCCTGCCCTCTGCTGTCTATTGATGCCACCAGTATCATAGGCGCTGACTCCGTGCTGACAGATGCTGTGACTCCTCCTTTATCTCCTTTCCTCTGCTAGCTGGTCAGTGCTCCCTCCCATTTGCTCTTTTCTTCCTCTCCCCCTCTGTGTTCTTAGGAAAGGAGGACCTGAGTACATGGCGGGTATTGACTGGCTAGTAAGTGAAGATGAGGAGACAGACTCAGCCACTAAGCTTAGTCAAACATGGAGAAAACAACAGGGAGTCCAGGGAGTCAAATAAGATGCCTGAAAAGTGGAGCCTCATGTCAAAAGCAACAAATCAGCCAGGCCTAGTAACAGCCACTGAGAGACAGCACCAGGAGTCCTACCCAACATTTCAATCCCTGGCCACAGAGCCTCTTTCCTCCCTTTGTGCAGCAATCCCTGGGGCAAATGTTCAATGAGCCAGTGTCCTATATCACAAGAGGCCATAAATCAGAGACATCTTCTCACCTAAAGAATGCTTCAGGAAACATTTTATGTGGCACATTCTCCAACATCTATGATAATCCTTAACCCAGCAATTTACACAGCGAAGTGGCACTAATTCTCACAGCAGATAAACACACACCCTGGAAAGTGGTATACTCCTTTGTACACAATTTGTCACTGATGTTTAAAAAAGTACAGGTGATTCCGCTCACATATCCTGTTTTTCTTCTACACTCATCAACCGGAGACCAGTCTTCTACTTTTGCTTAATGCTTTAAAAGGGCCAATTTTACAAAGCTGAAAACAATTATGAGTCAAATCAGTTGGGAAGAAGAATTTAAACAGCAAAACACGAATGATAATTGGGAATTGTTTAAGTACATTTTACTAGATGCCCAAAATGCTATAATCCTACAACTGAGAAAGAAGGCTGTGCTGTTAAAAATCTCTGATGCGGTTGGAAAGTCACAATCCTTTGCTAGAATTAACTCACTATTGTTAACATGAGGGAGCAGCAAGCAAGAGGAATTGCAAGAAGACATTTGACCTGAAAAAATGAACCTGAACATCCTGAAAGATTTCAGTGCTATCTTTACAGTTCATCCACAAATAGGGATTGGGGGTAAGGGTGGATCTGAAGAGGGAATATATTCAGAGCTCTCCAGCTATCAGTCACTAACATAGTTTTTCTCCTTCATGAAATTGCCTGCACAGATCCCCACTCTTGGAGATTACCTATGAACCTATCCTAGGAGAACTGAAGATGGGATGCTATAATAAAATGTCCCTGAAATGGGCGCCAGACCTAACATTTAAATTAAGACCTTGATCCACAAAAGAATTTGTGCAGTTTCATTCTAAAGACTGGTCTACACAAATGCTGTAAGTCGACCTAAGTTATGCTACTTCAGTTACATAAGTGATATAACTAAAGTCGATGTAATTTAGGACTTACAGCAGTGTCTACACCATGCTTTGTCAACAGGAGATGCTCTCCTGCTGACTTACCTTCTGCCTCTTGGGGAGGTGGAGTACAGATGTCAGGAGAGCGCTCTGCCATCGACTTAGCTTGTCTTCACCAGAGCTGCTAATCGACATCGCTGCATAGATCGCAGCAGTGCTGATTTAGCCAGAAGTATGGACAAGCCCATAGACTCCTACTGAAGTCGATGGAACAGCACACAAAAGTAAGTGTTCCCTCCCCCTACAAGGTCCCGATTCAGCAAAGCACTTAAGCACCTGATTTCAATGGGACATAACGAAATTCTTAAGTGTTTTGTTAAATCAGGGCTAAAGTTTCATTGTTTTAAATGTGAGCATAAGAATCCTTTCATGCAGCTCCCTTTGCAGGATCAGGGCCCGAGAGTGTAAAGTTAGTAAAGATGTATCTTAAGCTACAAGGAGTACATCTGCAAGTCTCACACATAGACAAGTTATACATATATGGCTGCGGAAGCGAACTTTGGTGGCATGATCACATAGAAAAGAAGCTTTAAAAATCAAAATCAATCAGACAGAAACAATACCTAAGTTTCAGGTTTTAGTTTCACTGCTGGGAACCTATGTATGTGATTTCAATAATTTCTCCTGTGGACTATTCCCTTCCATAACAAGTCTACCCAGCAGACATTTTTCCACAGTTTTAATTTTCCTACTCCTATTTCTCATTTTAACAAGTGACTTGCTCAAACTCTTGGTAGACCATTTAGTTGCAATATTGCTCTTAACATTTTATTTACCAAGAAGAAACTTCCTGAGTTTTGTACACTGTTGAAATGTAGTTTCATTCTGCAGATCACCATATGTTGAGGAACACTAGGGCACTGTTATAAATCTTAGCAGCAGAGTATAATTTGTTGACAGGCAGAGAATTAGAATATCCTGAAGCAGAGTTCATGTGTGGTCTTCACTCTAGACCACATCCTGCCGTTCTGTATGAAACCTTGTAATGGCTTGTTTGTATTTTGTCACTTTCTAAAGACTCACAGAAGGACCCTGCCTTACCAGGGTCACTCAGTATCTGAAGGATAAAGCAGACACATTAACAACCCATAGGGTTCTACACAGATTATTAAAAAGAAAACGGCATTCCATTTTGGAATTTAGCACTGAAAGGAATGTTATATAAAATTTCACACACAACTCCTCCATGGACCAAATTCAGACTTGATGTAAGTGAGTACAACTCCACTGATTTCAATGGAGTTATACATACTTACACCAAATCTGAAGTTGGCTCATTACCTATAATTTTAAAAAGTCAAATAATAAAAACGTTAGAAAAAACAATAAAAGTTTAAAAAAAGAAATGATATGGACTTTGTGGCTTGGGAATTTTTAGCAGCATCATTTTGTGTAGCATGAATGACAGTAGAAAAACCTGGTCCTATCTTCACAGAGACTATATTCACATTTCACACGCAGTTTAAGGCTCAGTATTGCCCCAGGTGAAGCAAAAGATCTGGAGAGAAAACCAATATTGAAATAGACTGGTTATGGTGGGTATCAGACAACAAATATTCTTTTTCTAGTTAAGATGGACAAAGAAAACACTGACTGTTGGGATCTGTGGCATACATCAAGCACATTGCTTACTAAAGTTGAGAGACAATTCGCTCCCAGAACTACTGTCATATTTTGTATGATCATATAAATCACACAGAATCTGCTAGCTCATTGTTCCAAAGGACACTAAACTGCCAATTGGACATATTTTACCAATATGAGGTATTTATTTTTTACTGCATTTGATGTTTCCTTCCTACATCTGGATAGTGTGAACAGTTAAATGTGATACAATTGTTTGAATTTATTGGAAAAGTGAAGTTTATTGGGTTTGTTTTTGTAAGTGAAATGAGTCTTCCACAGAGTGCTGTGAAGAACAGAGGACTTAACTGAAGAACCATATTCAGGGAGACACTTTGCGGCGAGGTTTGAAACTCTTTCCACTGTACCTTAACCATGGTTTAAAGGGTTCACCATCTGTTTAGTGAAGAGCATTTCACTTGAAGCTGTCTAGTTCCTGAGCCCATGGGACCTGTGGACATCTGGCATAACGCAGTGTACAGTAGAGAAGGGATAATGAAAATAACAAAGGAAAGACTAAATAATGTTTAAACCAAAGCTAGCTGAAACAGAATATAAGTATTCAGGGCAGCACCTGTTGAACTGAGGATACAGGGGAAATATTTCTTGCAATAAACAGCACATGTTCCAATTTCAGCCCAGAAATAACACCTCCACAAAACTGAAGTACAGTTAACTGCAGGCACAAATGACCCTACCTGATCTGCAAGAATAACCAAACCGTCAGATGTCTAAATTCTATAATTCCTGCCTGGCACCTAGAATTTGTTTGTGAAAGCAAAATTGCAAATTCAAAATTGCAGGCAAATTTCTAAAGTGTAGTCTTAATTTTTGATAAATAAAGGGTGGAATTCACATCTCTGCAAAAGCTGAATAATTGCAGGGATTGCAAAGAATAGGCCTCTCCCTCATACCTGAACACACGCCACAAGGTCCATTGGCCAGGCTCTTTTGCTCCCCTTCCAAAGTGTCTTATTACAATCTTCTTGTGATCTCTCGCAGAGTAAGCCACCTCAGAGCTTGATTCTCCAAGTGATGGTTCTTGTGCATTTTAGTCTTTCTGCCAAACTCAGGTTCCCTAAAGTCTGTGAGACCCTGTGTAATATGTATGTAACATGTTCTACTGCACTAGTCTTATGTAAGCATTCCTGTTATCTTTCTACTTGATCTGTAAGGTAAGGAAATCCTGTGGCCTTATTTTAACTTTAGAAGTCTGTCTGGACCTGTAAATGAGTTTTAAAACTCTGGTGCTTGAACGTAAAATTATTACCCAACAAACAATACTATCTTTTAAAATATGCAATTTATTATGTTACGTAACATTGAACTTAAAGTGGTGGTTTGCGTCACACTAAATGCAAGCTCTCAACAGATAGCAAATTCTACTGATATATTTGCTAGATACCAGGAATGGTGAATCTACCTGTTATTCTATATGCATCACTATGGTATCCAAGATACACCCCCATCTCCCTTTCACCTCGAGGTTCATTTACACACCGTTCACAATTACTCTCCGAAGTTCCTCTCTCCAGTTCCATCCATTTCTTTTCCCTCTGGCTTCCATCCCTTGCACTCCCCTGAAACCACACTTGCCAAAATCTTTAATGGCCTCTTCGTAGCCAAAGCTCAGAACAGTGATCCATTCTCATTCTGTCAGCCACTGTCCACGCAGTTGGCCATGCTCTTCTTGAAATCTTCTCCTCGCTTGGCTTCCGTGACTCTGACCCCTCCTGGTTCTCCTCCTACCTCTCTAAGTGTTCCATCAGTGTCTCTTTCGGAGGCTCCTCCTGGTCTCCTTTCTGTGGTGGTCCCTCGGAGCTCTGTCCTCGGTCCCCTTCTCTTCTCCCTCTGTGCCTTGCCTCTGGGTCATCTCATCCACAAACATTAATTCAACAACCATCACTATACAAATGATTCACAGATCTACACTCCAGACCCATCTTCTTCTGTCCAAACTAGAATCTTGGCCTGTCTGACAACTCCTCAGATGTCAAATTCAACATGGCTAAATAAAGCTCAGTCTTCCCCCACAAGTCTTCCCCTTTACCTCTTTTCTTTATCACAGTGGAGAATTCCACCATCTCAGGCCGATAATGAGGTCCCATTTTCATCTCTGACTTCTCTCTAGGTCCTCATATCCAGACTGTCTAAATCTTGCTGATTCTTTCAGCCTAACATCTCTGAATATTGTCTTTCCCATATGTCCAAACAGCAAAAACTCTCTTTCAGGCTCACATCATCGTGCGTCTTGATTACTGCAACATCCTTTTCTCTGGTCTTGCAATCATTTTCATTCAGAATGCTGATACAATGATCATTTTCCTAGTCCATCTCTGACTATGGCACGCCTCTCTTTCCTTCCCTCCACTTCTCTACCACATCAAACATAAGCTACTTGTCTTCACTTTCAAGACTCTTCACAGCCAGTCTCTCACTATTAAGATGTCAAACTCTGCCTCCAATCAGCCCATGATGCTAGCCGCCATTGTACATTTGTTAAATTTTCAAACAATCATCTTCATGCTTTCTTTCATGCTGCCTCTCATGCTTAGGAAGAGCTCCCCTAATCATCCGCAAAGCTACCTCATTAGCCTCCTTCAAAACCATTCTTAAAATTCTCCTTTTCATTGATGCCTACGAAAAACTTGACAATGGTAAGACTGCAGCTGTGCCGAGACCACTCCCTGTCATGCTGCCCAGTACTCATTGTTTCTTTGTAATCAGTTCTCAGCCCATATGTATCCATCTGTTCTCTTTTTTTTAATACTTAGATTGTGAGCTCTCTGGGGCAGGAACTGTCTTTTTGTTCTGTGTCTATACAGCACCTAACACATTGGGGTCCTGGTCCCTGACGAGGGCTCCTAGGTGCTACAGTAATACAAATAATAACAAATAAAATAAGTATATCTGAATGCCAGTTTATATACAAACCGTACACAAAGGATCTCTATTTCTTTCCCCCTCCATCATCAAGTTAGCTGGAATTTTCCCAGCCATATAAGATACAATCATCGCTGTAAATTATTACTGATAATTAGTGTGTATTACACTAGCATCCAGAAGCACAAATCAGGATCAGAGCCTCCATTGTGATGGACTCTCTACGAACATGGAACAAAAGACAGTCCCTGCCTCGAAGAGATTAAAGTGGAAAACTTCAGTCCTGGAAAGATTTATGTTGACTAGAGAGAAGTCAGAGATGAATAACCCATTGACTTTAGTGTTCACACGAGATCCTTAAAGTAAAAAAGGTCCAGTTTTCAGATTTTTCTTTCACAAGCAGGGCTTTCAAACTGTGACCATTTAAATAGGTGAGTGAGAAGAATTTGGAGTCAGATTTTAAATGTCTCAGTGAAACATAATGCAAGACCCTTTAGCACGAGAGAGAGAGAGAGAATGGAAAATTTCTAACCAATAATTTCCTTTCTGCTAGCAGCATCTCCTACAATTCTTGACATCTGGGCTGTTCGCCTCACTCTGCAGCTTCATGGAGGCAGATTAGTGTTTTTGTGCCATCTCTTTGGCAGGGACAAAGTAGCTTCTCTTTGCCCTCTTAGCTGTGGTGGTGCAGAGGCAGTAGTGTGCCAGACCACTCTGGCTGTCTCCATGGTGTCCTCATTAACCAGGAGTGCCACCTTCCTCAGACTAGTAGTCTGCAGAGAAGGGGCTACTAGGATGATTTGAGGAATGGAAATTCTGCTTTATGAGTGGAGACTCAAAGAACTTGGCTTGTTTAGCCTAACCAAAAAAAGGCTGAGGGGAGACATAATTGTTTTGTATAACTATATCAGAGGGATAAATACCAGGGAGGGAGAGGATTTATTTAAGTTAAGTGCCAATGTGGACACAAGAACAAATGGATATAAACTGGCCATCAACAAGTTTAGGCTCGAAATTAGGTGAAGGTTTCTAACCATCAGAAGAGTGAAGTTCTGGAACACCCTTCCAAGGAGAGCAGTTGGGGCAAAAAGCCTAATTGGCTTCAACACTGAGCTTGATAAGTTTATGGAGGGGATGGAATGATGGGCAACTGCCTGTAGCAAGAAACCCCAACGGCTGGAGATGGGAGATGGGGAGGCTCTGAGTTACTACAGAGAATTATTTCCCCGGTATCTGCCTGGTGGGTCTTACCCACATGTTTGGGGTATAACTGATTGCCATATTTGGGGTCAGGAAGGAATTTCCCCCCCAGGTCAGATTGGCAGAGACCCTGGGATTTTTTGCCTTCCTCTGCAGCATGGGGCACGGGTCTCCTGCAGGTTTAAACTAGTGTAAATGGTGAATTCACTGTAATTTGAAGCTTTAAACCATGATTTGAGGACTTCAGTAACTCAGTCAGAGGTTAGGGGTCTATTTCAGGAATGGGGGGGGGTGAGGTTCTGTGGCTTACAATGTGCAGGAGGTGAGACTACATGATCACGATGGTTCCTTCTGACCTTTAAGTCTATGAGTCTATGAGACTATCCAGGAGCCAATGTTCGGACCTCCTCCAGTGGTATTGGAGGTCTCTGGCAATTCTCTAAAGCAGCTCCTGGTACTCCCTATAGTCGTCCGATGGAGATGGTGAGGATGGAGTGCCTGCTTCATCCAGATGCAAGGATGAGATACCTACCGGTACCTGTGGATACAGGCCACGTCCTCCTCCTCATACTCTGTTGGATCTGGTGAGTGCTGAGTAGAAGAGGTGTGGTAAGATTCATGGATGAATCTGGGGCATCTCCCATAGGGGTAACAGGGGCTCCAATAAGGCCAAAAGGAGGGACTGACCAGATAATGATAGTAATCTGGAGAATGAAGTGAACTACTGCACATGCATGGGCCAATGATCACTGCTTGTTAGAATTTCCAAGCTCAAGCATGTGGCATGCATACACACATAGAGCACTCAAAGAGGGACCAGCGATGGCATGGTCTGATTGGTATGTGGAGGTATTTGCCAGATCCACTGAAGTCAGAAAGTACCCTTGGGACAGGGATGAAACTGTAGAGATTAGGGTCTCCATCCAGAACATAGTTTTCTTCACTTGTTGAGCCTTTTGAGATCTAGAAAGGCTCAGATTCCCACTGTATACTTCTGAATGATAAAGAAGATGGAGCAGAACCCTAAGAATCTTTCTTCTGAGGGAACACTCTCTATTAGTCCCAATGAAGTTGTTTGAGATAGGGGACTGGATGAAAAAAATGGATGGCATGGGGTCCATAACTCAAGGGAGTATCCCTGATTCACTATCTCCCTGACCCACTAATCTGTGGTCAAAGCAACCCATTCCTCCGGGAAATGGGAAATTCTACCCCCAAGCTTCAGCTCCAGGTGGAGATCTATATAGTGTTTGTCATAAAGAGTTCTCTCGGGACTTTCTTTCCAAGCCCTGGTTCCATGCATTCCTCTGGAGCAGGGTTCTCAACCTTTTTCTTTCTGAGGCCCCCCGACATGCTATAAAAACTCCACAACCCACCTGTGCCACAACAACTGTTTTTCTGCATATAAAAACCAGGGCTGGCATTAGGGAGAGCAAGCAGGGCAACTGCCCAGGGCCCCACACCACAGGGGACCCCATGAAGCTAAGTTGCTCAGGTTGCAGCTTCAGCCCCGAGTAGCAGGGCCTAGGGCAGCGGGGCTTCGGCTTTCTGCCTTGGGCCCCAGTGAGACTAATGCTAGCCCTGCTTGACGGACCCCCTGAAATCTGCGTGTGTGTCCCCCAGGGGGCCTCAGACCCCTGATTGAGAACTGCTGTTCTGAAGAACCTGTTGGCCCTTTGCTGGTCTTTCTGTAAGAATGAGGGCCGAAAGGAACATCTTTGTCTAAAGGCCAGCCTGTACTCTCTCTTAAAGGCATGGTGTGCCATCGGAAGGGATTGTTTAGCTTTTGCAGCACCCTAAACCACTACCACGTTTAGCTTCTCTCCGAAAAGCAGGACTTCTGTGAATTTGGCAGAGTACAGCACCTGCTTTGAGTGGCTATCCACCTTCCAGGGACAGACCCATAGGAGGCGCCTGGTCACTAAGCAGGAGGCCATGGCTTTGGCTGAGAACCTTATCACTTGGGCCCTCTACCAAATTCACGGCCGTGAAAAACACGTCACAAAAAGTGAAATCTGGTCTGTTGTGTGCTTTTACCCTGTACTATACAGATTTCATGGGAGAGACAAGCGTTTCTCAAACTGGGGGTCCTGACCCAAAAAAGGGCTGTGGGAGGGGGGGAACCACAGGGTTATTGTAGGAAGGTCATGGTATTGCCACCCTTACTTCTGTGCTGCTGCCTTCAGAGCTGGGCCCTCGGCTAGCAGCCGCAACTCTCCAGCGAGCCAGCTCTGAAGGCAGCGCAGAAGTAAGGGTGGCAATACTGCGACCCCCTTACAATAACCTTGTGATCCCCCCACCACCTCCTTTTGGATCAGGACCCCTACAGTTACAACAGTATGAAATTTCAGATTTAAATATGTGAAATCATGAAATTTATGACTTTTTAAATCCGATGACCATGAAATTGACCAAAATGGACCGTGAATTTGGTAGAGCCCTACTTATCACACCCACTGAGGTATCAGCAATGAATGCTGCTGCCAGGAAAATTTTCTTTAAATTAAATCAGGATAATCTCTATTCTTCAGGGATCTGAGATCTTCAAGTAAGCAGTTCTGAGGGTTGCCCTAGGAGAGGCTGTGGAGGCCTCAACGTCTTTTTTGAGAGTAGCCTCCATTTTTCTATTTGTAGGGTCCTTTGGATAGAACTCTCCTTTCTCAGAGGATAACCACATCTTTAGCCAGGGGCACTACAGCAGAATCAACCTTTGGTATCTCCGTAATCAGAACCTCTGGTTCCTGTATCCTATAGAACCTGAGATCATTTCTGTTAATGTGCTTGCTCTTGTCTGGTTGGTTCATCCCTGGTTATGTCTTTGAAGGAGGAGTATCGGGTAATCACAGCATCGGGGAGGATTTTGAGGAAAGACATTTGCTCAGAGGCTAACTCTCAGTGTTCTGTTTGGGTGGAGTCTGAAAAGGGGATACAACCTTGTTGCACATGGTCTTAAATTTCTCAGATCTTTGATGAGTCTTTCCCTGCACCTGATCGGAGTCAGAGCCCGACAATTCACCATCCTCTGTGGAACAGGAAGAGGAGTTAGAGCAGGGAGTACTCAGAGGTCTTCCAGGGGGTACATCAACTCATCTAGATGAATGTTTCTCAACCTGGGGGTTGCAGCCCCCAGGGGGGTCATGGGATAGGTTTGGGGGGATGCAAGTGCAGGGCCAGCATTAGGGGGTGGCAAGCAGGGCAACTGCCTGGGGCCCAACAAAGCTAAATTACGTGCTTCAGCCCCAGGCAGCAGGGCTTTGGCTTCAGACAAGGCTCCTAAGTGAAAAACAGGGTCAAGTATAACACTGAAATGTAAATACACTACTTATATTCCAGACTATTTATTTTATAATTGTATGGTAAAAATGAGAAAGTAAGCAACTGTTCGGTAATAGTGTGCTGTGACACTTTTGTATTTTTATGTCTGATTCTGTAAGCAAGCAGTTTTCAACTGAGGTGAAACTTGGGATACACAAGACAAATCAGACTCCTGAAAGGGGTACAGTAGTCTGGAAAGGTTGAGAACCACTGAGTTAGAGGACTCAGACCTCCTACAAATGTTTTTGCATTTTCGCTTTCTTTGATTTTTGAGGGGTTTTTTGCTTGCTTAGAGCGTGTACGAATTCTGTCATGGATCTGGTGAGGGCTTTTGCAGCTAGCTTTGCTGAGCGCCTGAAATCCTCTTACAAGATCTCTTTCTGAGTCCTCGCCTGCTGGGTTCTACTTCCCCATGGACTGGTGGGGGGATGCTTTCAGTGCCCTCCTGATTAAATTGGGAAGGAGGGAGGTGATTATGAACTCTGTTTCTTTTCCCATTTTAGGACTTGGAAGGGATGTGTGACCCTGCCAGTCTGCCCCCTGTTTTCCAGGGGCCCTTGGGACTTACTCGACTGACCGACATTCTCCTGGTCCTTGGAGCCTCTCTCTGCTCCACCCATAGACTCCTGGTTCATTGTTCCCACGTCAGAGTCATGGCTGCTCTGGTGGGTAGAGGATCCCGCGTGCCTATCTGACTTATAGCCCTGGCACCTAACAGTGAGGGATGAAGACTGGGTGAAGGCTGGGCACAACTCACTGTCCGCTGAACCTGGGAGGGCAGTCTCCTGGATGGAGCACTTTTTGGATTTCGCACTTTTAGACTGCTCTGCCATACCTGGAAGATGCAGAGGTGCAAATGGGGAGGCACTGCAGCTGAGGCTCCAGGGATTCCAACAACCAGTTAACGCTGGCACAGGAGGAAGAGGAGCTGGGAGGAAAATGACTGCTTACCACTTGCCCCAAATTTGAACAAAAAAACAACAACCCTTAGGCAGATGAAGGCAGGAGCCTTTAAACTACTGTCCTCACGCTGACATGCAGGCAGACAAAACTGGCTGCAAGCAGAAGCAGAGAGGGTGTGGCCAGAGCAGAGGCCCCAAAACACTGATCTGCCTCAGAGAAGCCACAGATTGAGGAGAGCAGCCCAGCCTTCAAGAATTGTAGGAGACACTGAGCTACAGAAAGAAAGAGAGAAAGCGACTTTAACAATGTCTTAAAATTAATACTAAATGTGTACGTTTCATATTCCATACGTGGAACTTAGCAGATCTGAAATGGGGATACATTTTTTTAAATTCTCCTTTCCAGCTGAAAACATTTTCCAAAATAGTTTAATGGTTTTATTCATACAACTCTTCCTATTAAACTATCCAAGGTGTCTAACAATAAAGTTGAAGTTGCGGTAAATGAATACAAAGGTGCAAGAACAAAACAATTAATCACAGGCCACAAATGAAGTTCATAGTGCTGTGTAAAGGCTTTGGGAAATAAAATGGTTTTGAAACCTGATTTTAAAAAAAGATTAGTACTGTTGTCATCCTTAAGCAAAATAAATAAATAAATAAAGACAGTACATTCCCCAGCTCCAACACTATAGCAACGGTACAAGGAGCTCCCTTGCCTCTGAAAGCTGCAAACAAACTCTTTGGGCTTTAGAGAACTCCCATAGATGGTACACAGAGAGAAGCTCAGAAAGGCATTCAGAACCCTGTCTCTTAAGGGTGTTGTAAGATAAAAATCAATATGTTATATTCACTCCATATGCACAAAGGCAGGCAGTGAAGGGAACACAGTAGTAGGAAGGTACTGCCCCTTTGTCCATCCTCAACAGTATTCAAGCTGTGACATTCTGTACTACCTGCAGGCAGTAAATCAGCCTTTTAGGTAGCCCCATGGTAGACAGCATTACAATAGTCAACTTGTGTGTCACATCTTGTCAGATGAACATGTGAGCAATATGGGAGCACTCTGGAGACATTTTTAAGATGACCACTCCTGATACTTGATCATCAGCCCCAATCAAGAGCTACTCCTAAACTTTGATCATCAGCCCTTTGAAGTGATTCACCATCAAAGGTTGGAAGGCCTATCAAAATGTCTCCTTCTCTCTTTAATGCAATCAGCAAGATTTTAGTCTCACTTCAATCTCATCCAGTTTTCAACCATCCAGTCTCAGATTTCTATGACAGAAGTGCCAAGACAATTTAAGGTCTTTGGAACATGGTGAGATCATAAATTTGTACATCTGATAGCTGGGGATACCCTAACCCAAATCTTTCACAAAGTTCTCCTAGAGGAAGCATATAAGAATCTTAGAACATCTGAGCCAACACTGGCCAATACAAAACTCTTCACATAGTCCCATCAAGACCCAATGAGAATTCATCCAGTGACATAAGCTTAATTAATAGATTTTGAGGCCAGAATTATGTTCATCTAGTCTGATCTCGTGCATAACGCACCCCACAGAACCTCGCCCAGTAGTGTCTGCATTTGCATCAGGTAAAAATAACACAAATTCAAATATTCCCAGTCTCAAACAACCAATCCAATAAATCATCCTGTGGTCCAAACTAACTCAGTTACAAGGGCAGTCTCACTACTGTGTTCATCTGAAACAGACTGAAATGGATAATCTGTGCTATGTAAGTGTTACCTTAACTGTATTGCTAGGACCTTCTCCAGAGCTTTAGCTAAAAATGGCAGGCTAGAAATCAGTAGGTAATTCCTAAACACATATGCATTGAGCAAAGAGGACTTTGTGACAGAGGCTTCATTGCCAGCTTTTCAAAACAATATGAATATGTATATCTAATAACATCTCAATTATGCCTGAAAAGACAGACATCCAACTTCCCAGACCTCCAAGATGGACATTATGACATAAGGACATACGGATACTAGATGAGCCTACTCGCACTATTTTCACAGTTTTGAATCTGAAACTATCCAGAAATTCCTTCCCAGAAAGGCAAGTAATCTGAGACCTCAAGATGTAGCAAAAACTCCTTAACCTGAGACATGCTATGCAGATTTTCACATATGGACTAAATCTTGCTTTCAAAAAATTAGATAAATAGATCATATTTTTATCCTGTTGTCATCTGCAGTGGCTGCTGAAAGTCCAGATTAATTAGACCATCAAAAAACATAACGAGAGCTGTGGACAATTATTCAAGGATGCTTTATCAGTCCTGAAACATAAGCTCATTATGCAGAGGTCATAGTATCCTGCTGATAGGAAAAATATACCCTCAAGGCAACTCTGCCCTGTATGCAATGTATTTATCTGCACCTAATCCAGTTCAGGCTAAAATAAACTACAGAAAAATATACCTCTAGTAAAATTACCTAAAAACCTATGGAAACACATATTTTCTTTTATTACAATATTTGAAATATCATCTGAAAAAATACCAGTCAAGATATCCACACTGATCTCTGGCAGATAGTTTGTAAAGTCATAGAGGTAACTATAAAGAACTGCTTTTGATACCTGAAATTTCAACCAAAAAAGAGATGGTTACTTACCTGTAAATGGAGGTTCTTTAAGATGGGTGTCCCTATCTGTATTCCACGGTTATGCATGTGCACCATGCACCTGGAGTCAAAGAATTTGAAAGTAGTGTCTGTTGGTTTGTGCCTCCACCCTGACTGGCCTAGTGTTTCCATCTGAGGCAATAAAAAGTGGGGCAGACCGACCTCGTCTCCAGTTCCTTCTCAAATGTGGATCTAACAGATCTGAAGCAGAGGGGAATGAGGGCAGGGAGTAGAATACACATAGGGATCATATGTCTCAAAGAACCTTCAGTTACAGGTAAGTAACCCCCTCTTCTTCTTTGAGAGATGGTCCTTGTTGTATTCCAATGTGGATGCTTGACAAGCAGTACCTCAGTAGGAGGAGGTGAGGAGGAGGATGGAAGGGTTTTGCGGAGAACCGCCGTGCCAAAGGAGGCACCCACCATTGGGTCCTGCACCAGGGCATATTGTGTTGTAAATGTGTGGACAGAACTCCACACACTTGCTCTACATATGTCTTGAAGACACACATCTTGAAGATATACTGTGGTCACTGCTTGAACTCTATGGGAGTGAGCCTGCATCCCAGTGCCGGGAGGTAAGTTCAACAGCAGGTAGTAGAGTTTAATGCAGCTGGAAATCCATTTGAAATTATCCAGGTGGAAATTGCATGTCCTCTGATTCTCTCTGCTACCACAATCAACAGTCTAGGGGACTTCCTGATTGTTTTGTTCTCTGTAGGTAAAAGGCCAAGACTCACTGAACATCGAGGGAATGGCGTCTGTGTTCTTCTGCAGAGGCGTGTGGTTTCCGGAAGAAAACAGGTAAGTGAATGGATTGGCTAAGATGAAACTGAGACCACCTTTGGTAAAAATTTTGGGCATAAAGAAACCTTATCCTTGTGGAATACCATAAATGGTGGATCTGCCATCATAGCACCAAGTTCACCATCCCTTCTTGCTGAAGGGCTGGCTACAAGAAAGGCAACCTTCATGGAGAGAGGAAGAGAACAGGTCACCAATGGTTTGAATGGGGGAGGTTGTTAGTATTGAGAGTATCAGATTCAGATCCCATTGGGGCATGATCTTTTGGAGAGGTGGGAAGTTTCTTAGGAGGCCTTTCCAAAATCTAGCAGTTAACGGGTGTGTAAAATGGAGGAGGGAACATGCTAATTGCCATGAGGTGGATCCGCAAAGAGCTGAGAGTGAGACCTCATGTCGTCAAAGATAGAATTTGGTCCCTGATGAGAGGAACTTCTGTAGTTTCCGGTATAACACCTCTTTGTTGGGCCCAAGATGAAAAGCATTTCCATTTAGCCCGGTAACATTACCTAGTGGAGTCTTTCCTTCTGTTAGAGAGACTGTCCTATACAACTGAGGAATGTGCCCATTGTAAGCTTGATGCCCATCCAAATACCATAGTTTGAGGTGGAGCGGTCCTGGATTGGGATGTTTGATTCTGCCATTGCACTGGGTCAGAAGACTGGGGAAGTTCGGGATGGTACATCAGTGGACGGGATGACGTGCAGTAGGTTGGGGAACAAGAACTGTCTGGGACAGAGGGGGGTGATCAGGATGACCGTCACTTTGTCTCATTGGATCTTGTGTAGCTCTCGAGGTAGGCGCGGTAGTGGGGGTGGGGAAAGCACAGTTGAGCTGATCTGACCAGGAGAGAAGAAGACCATCGCCCTGAGAGCAGTAACTGAGGGTTCCCGCTCCCCAGGAGCAACATCCATTTGTTGTTGGCCTGAGAAGTGAATAGGTCTCTGGTTGGAGTTCCCCACTGCATGAAGAGGTCCTGTAGTACTCCGTCATGAAGTTCCCACTCGCAGTCGATTGCAAAGTGCCTACTGAGTGAGTCTGTGAGCACAGTCTGAGTCCCGAGAAGCTAGGCTGCAGCTAGCATCTGATTGCTGATGCACCAGTTCTAAAGATTGACCACTAATGTGCCTGGGGCAGTGTGTTCGCTCCCCCGCGTTTGTTGATGTAGAAAACAGTGGTCATGGTGTCTGACATAATCAGGACATGATGGGAGCAAATGAGTGGAAGAAAGAACTCACATGCCTTCCTTAGTGCTCCAAGTTCCAGAATATTGATGTACATCCTGGATTCTTGAGGTGGCCATGTCCCTTGTGTTGTGCAGTTGTCAGTAGTGCCTCCACCTGTGGTGAATTAGAGCACACCAACAGACGCTATTTTCAAAATGTCCGACTCCACAAGGAGCATGGTGCACATGTATAAACACAGTGGAAAACAATGGAGCCATCACTCAAAGAAGAATGTACATGTTTAAGGGCTTGTTTAAAACTGATGGCATGAGTCACGGTTATTTTGGGAAAATTTAATATGTCTGGCACATAATTGTAAAGGGCCCAATGCAGCACTTCTTTCAAACCCAAAATTCACACTGAAGTTGTCAGCTGGCTTTTTGGGAACGTAAAGAATGTAGGATTGCCTCCAAAGCAAGGGGTTCTTTTTTCCTCCTTCAATTTTTCTGGAAATGCTAATTTGTCCAATTTTTCATTAACCAATCCTCATTCCATTTAGCAATACTGAACCCAGCGGTGATGTAATTGCCAGAAACTGTTCACTCATTATAAAGCTATTTAGGGTACAGTACGTGAAGTATAGATACAAAATTAGTTTGACAGTACCTCTGTTTTACAAGAACTAAAGAAAACAAATTAAAAGAGTAAAAGACAGGAGTCCACCACTCAATTTAAAAGAGCCACTCTCCATTGTGAGAGTGTAATTCTTCAGACTGGGGCTAACCTCAGTGCTTACTGCTCCAGACTACCAAACCAAACCTGGCAACTTTGAATGCGCATTAGAAGTTTGACCGCAGAACAGTTTATGATGCATACCATGGAATATTTTACAATATATACCAAGGAATGAGCATTAAAAAAACACTTGTTCTGGAAACATTAACATGTCTATGTAATTATAGAAAGCAATGGTACTGCAGCCAAGAGGAAATGGTCCACATTAGTTTTGCTAATGAGCTGGAATGCCTCGACATATTTAGATTTGATTATATAAATAAAATGGGTTTTGGTTTGGTTTTTACTTCTCCCTGCTTTTGTCAAAAACAAAAATTCAAAATGCGGTTCATTTCTTTCCAATACTGTAGTTTGACTTCATTCAACACTGTATTATTGACATGGTATACCAGCCTGCCTGCAGTGGAAGCAAATCATTGCTTAGAACTCCATGGTGGTTTTACATCTCTGCCAATTAATTTCTCCAACTAAAGATAAAAATAACATTTCAGCCATCTGACTGGAATGTTGGCAGAGTATCCTCTGTGTGAGGCCAGGAATAACATCAGGGCTCCTTACTACTCTAGCTCATGGAGATTTAGGTTCCTGCTCATCAATATTTTATTTACTCATATGTATCTTTTAGTTAGGAAATTTAGCACATCCAGATGGCCATGTAGTCTGGATGATAGGAAAAAAGAAATGCTGCATGTGGTCACCACTGTCTTACTCAGATCCTAAATTCTCTGAAGCAGGAATTATCTCTTATTATGCATTTATATGGTGCTTTTGGGATCCTGATCTTGGTTAGGGCCCCCATAATACAAGTGATTGCCCAGATTCAGGAAAACACTTAAACACATGCTTTAATTTAAGCATATACTTAAATCTGATTTACTTTAATTCAAGTTATTCACATGCTTAAGTGATTTACTAGGGAAGGGTACTTTTCTGAATAGGAATCAATAACAAAAACAGCCAATAACAACAACATAGGCAATTGCATATTTGCAGGAGTTCATCAATACTAACAGGTAAACACATTTCTTTGGTTTAATAAAATAACTGCATAAGAAGTTAACACTAATCACTGTGATTAGTGCAGTCTAAATTAGTCAGTACATCATTTCTCAAAATAAAAGAACTGCACATGGGAAACATGTACCGGTTAGTTCAATGCCACAGAGCAACAGGACTGCCTCATGCAGCAGTACTCTAATACTACAGTGATGAGCACTTCAGAAATTCAAAACTGAAAACGTTTGAAAAAAGAAGCTAAGGTTGCTAAGTGAAAACAGTGTAATCACCTAATTGCACCATTTGTAAAATGTAGGCACTCAAAAGGAAGGAAATGGATAGTTAGGGACACTGTAATGGGATTTATAAACCCAATACTGAGCACAGGCAGAAGCGGGAGGACAGTCTGCCCTGCCTACAGGCAATCAAGCTGACCACGCCCCAGCATAACCACCAGGACTGCCAATCATGGAGACATATCCACAGCTGAGACCAACAAGGAAAACAAGCCCAACTAGAAAGGAAGGAGAACAGCGAGAGAAGGAGGTACAAAGGCTGGGGACAGCAAAGGGGAAACACCCCTGCGCCTGATTGCCTCTAAGACACTGACAGGGAGACAAAGGGAGACGGCAAGCCCTGGAGTTTAAGGGCTGTGTGATGAAGCAGAGCACCAGCCAACAAACACATCAGGAGTTAAAGACAGCCTCTGGGCCCAGCTAGCCCCGCCCTGTTATACCTGCAGCCAAGGCCATGCCTGGAGGGAGGAGAAAAGGAAAAAGCCTGGCTCAGTTTGAGGCTGGCTGGTGAAGGGGCAGGAGCTAGCTGCCTCTCTAAAAGGGGAAGGAACACTAACCTGCCCACCAAGGCAGCTACCTGGGAGTAAGCACTGGCTCTGCAGCCAAGGGGGAGTGTGGGAGGAGACCTAGGAGCCTCCAGCTCTTTAGAGGCAACTGAGTAGGTGAAGCCCTGGGACATTGTGGGCTCACCCCCCCCCCCAATTTGCAGCTGCCACCCAAAGGAGCTTGGGACCAAGATGAGATGCTGCTCAAGACCCATGAGAAGGACCCAATGGGAAGCAGGTTGCCCAACTAAGCAGACTAGAGGGGCCATGCCACAAACCGAACCTACTGGTAGGAAGTAGCCTAGGGCAGTGAATTTAGCCTGCCGGTAAGGCTTCCCCTGTTCAGGGGTTCACAAACACAGGGCCCTGGTCTGGGATGCAATAAAAAGTGAGGGCCTGGGTCCCTCTACCTCCTCCCCATAGGCCCCACAACCAAGCAGGGGGCTGGGAGTCACACTCTCTAACCACAAGACTGTCTGGCCGTCTAGGCGGCCCATTACAGGCTGATTGACTCATTTTAGGTGAGTTAACTAGGCTAACTGGAAAGGACTAGAGGGAGACCTGTTAGGAGAAAGCTGGGATCTCTAGAGAGACTGCCCCAAGAACAGTTGACAGACACCATAACTCTTAGAGTGCCCATATGATGAATGCATTCATTTTATCTTTATATAGTCTTACAAATATTAAGGGTTAAGGGTTGAAGTTAAGGTTAGATAAACAGGATTTTCCCCTTTATGAACATATATATTTTGAATGGATACTTACAGATCAACTTTGGTCCAAAAACAATAAAAATTATTCAGTTTATATTTTTTCATAATTTTCATGAAGAATCATTTTGCCCAAAACAATAAACACTCTCCTGCTAGCGTTTTCTACTCAAAAATTACAGCAAGTATGCTAATGTAACAAAGTGGAGTGGCGTGAACAGGCATTGAAGTCGTTAGCAAGGAATTAAACCCAGGATCTTCATAGCCAAAAAGACAGATTCTACTACTTGAGAAAAAGAAACTGCTTTTAAGTAATGAGCTAATAGCAGGTTAAATTCCCACTGGGGTGGGAGACACAATCACTTACACTAAGCCGGTGTTTTGTTCTAGTGCATGAGAATCTGAGTGTGAAACTAACAAGTCTTACCTGAGAATTGCAGAGAGTAGCTTAGTAGTGAAAAGTAAATTATATTTTCAAATTATTTCAACATTCATATTAGAAGGTGTTATTAATCCCCTACTGTATATAAGGAAAGTGGCTTTTTAAAGTGTGTGATGTTTGATTAATCAGTTTTGCTTAAAAAGTGTGGCTCTGGATGCATAATACAGCTACTGTAGAGCAATACTGAACAGCTTGCAGTTCCTGGAATTCTCCTTGAGATTTTTCTTTTTAAAGTAAGATATGAACACCAAGAGCTACTCTTGCTCCTTAGACTTTTTTTCCCCCCACACCCAGTGCAGAATGAAATACTAAAGTTAAATGCTAAAGTATGTTTTCAGGAGGATGTTATGTCTGAGTTGTTTTTGCATAGTCTTATCTTCATTTTCAAAAGGCATCGTGGGAATACAGGTGATGTACTTGCCAAATGCCCTGGTCCAGCTAGAACTGTTCTCTGTGTTTATCCTGTCTCCCAGGAGCTCACAGACTCAGCTAAAATCCCAGGCAGCTGACGTGTTTCATTTAAAAAAAAAAAAAAAAAAGCTTCTTCTGGCACTCGTAGCTTCTACAGAGAAGAAACAGGATGCCAGAGGCTACCCAAATTGTTTTCTACCCACCTCATCGACATCTCTGCACTCCGCCCAGCCCCTTGGGTGAATGATGAGAAAGTGTGGCTCAATTCTGATGCCACTTTTTTTTTAAATGATCCAGTATCATAGTAATCTAACTGGGGACAGTAATGTGTAATTACTAAATGTGTAATCTAACTGGGGACAGTAATGTGTAATTACTAAATGTGTAATCTAACTGGGAACAGTAAGGAAGACACAAAGCACTTTGGGAGACATGGGTGGAGAGAAAGTGGGGCATGCACACACACTAAGAAATAGACACAGACACATGCATGAAGGTGGAACACTTCCAGACACTGAGGGATAATGAGGGACACAGAGAGGAGGAACATGAGGGAACACACAGTGGGTGCAGGGAAACCTGGGGGGATTAGAAAAGTCCCAAATCTTCCCAATTACCAGAAGGGATAATGAAAGCTATAGGTATCAATGAAAAAAAAATCAATAGCCACAAAGAATAAATGTCTTAAATACACCAGGAATAAAAGGAATCCTAGCCATTGCCCATTAATAGATGGAGATGATAAAATGGTCAATAATGATGCAGAAAGGGCAGAAGAGCTCAATAAATATTTCTGTTCTCTGCATTTAGAAAAACTGGGTGATGTATTCATATTCTTACAGTCATAACGAAATACTTTATATTCCAACAGTAACTAGGAAGGTATTAAATAGTATTCTACTAAAATTGGACATTTTTACATCTGCAGGACTAGATAACTTGCATTCAAAATTTTCAAAAGAATAAGTGCTCTATGAACCACTGATGTTGATTATTAATAAATCTTGTAATAATGGGGAAGTCCAGAGGCCTGGGGGAAAAAGCTAATATTGTGTAAATGTAAAGTGAGTAAAAGGGGTGATCTAGTCCAATTAGCCTGACAATGATCCTGGGCAAAATTATTTATGGGGGATTCAATCAATAAAGAATTAAAGGATGACAGTATAATCAATGCCAATCAACATGGTTTTTATGGAAAATAGATCTGTCAAATGAACTTGATATAATTTTTTTGATGAGATGACAAGTTTGGTCCATAAAGGTAACTGTGTTGACATAATATACTTAGACTTCTGTAGGGCATTTGACTTTGAACCATATGATATTCTGGTTTAAAAATTAGCACTATGCAAAATTAATGTAGATGGATTAAAAACTGTCTCATTGATCTCAAAATGCAGTTGTTAATGAAAAGTCATTATCAAAAGGTGATGTTTCTAGTGCAATGCCATAGGGATCTGTTCTGGACCCAAAGTTATTCAATAGCTTTACAAATTATCTGGAAGAAAATATAAAATCGTTGCTGGTAGTTTGCAAATGATGCAAAGATTGGTTAATAATGATAAGCACAGGTCAATTATACAGAGTGATCTGGATTCCTGGGTAAACTGGGCTCATTCAAACAATGTGCATTTTAATACAACCAATTGCAAGGTCATTCATCTAGGAGCAAAGAATGTAGGTCACATTTACAGGAAATGGGCCAGTATTCTGAAGAGAAGTGACTCTGAAAAGGACTTAGAGGTCACGGTGGATAACCAACTATAAACAAACTAGGGTGACCAGATGTCCCGATTTTATAGGGACGGTCCCGATATTTGGGGCTTTTTCTTACATGGGTGCCTATTACCCCCCACCCTCTGTCCCGATTTTTCACACTTGCTGTCTGGTCACCCTAAAACAAACTCCTACTGAGATGCTGTAATTAAGAGAGCTAATACAATCCTAGGCTGTATAAACAGAGGACAATCCAATCCAGTATGTGTCAGGAGGGGGTATTACCTTTGTATTCAGCATTGGGGAGACCTTTACTGCAATACTGTATCTAGCGGCCAGGTTTTAAAAAAGATGTTAGAAATTTTAAAGCGGTTTAGAAAAAAAGAGACAAGAATGACTCAAGGTCTAGAAACTCAATCTATTTAGTTTTTCAAAAAGAAGGTTAAGAGGCGAGTTGATCATAGTCTATTAGTAGCTAGACAATAAGAAGGTTTTTTGATAGTAGAGAGCTCTGCAGTCTAGAAGACAAAAGCATAACAAGATCCAATGGCTGGAAGTTGACGTTAGATAAAGTCAAACTGGAAATAAGGCACAAATTTTTAACAGTCAAGATAATTAACCACTGGAGCAACTTACCTATGTATGCGGTGGATTTTCCATCACTTGAACTCTTTAAATGTCCTGCCAAGGAAGGACTAGATATGCTCTAGTTCAACCAGAAGTTATGAGCTAGATCCAGACATTATTGGGTGAAGACCTATGGCCTGTGTTATGCAGATAGCCAGACTAGATTATCATAATGGTCCCTTCTAGCCTTAAAGTCTATGGTCTGGGGGAAAACAGATGAGAAACATGGAGATCCACCATCCTCCAGCAGAGAGTGAGAGCACAATGGCCCCTGAATCTGTCTGAGGAGAAAGAGACTCTACTGTTCTCCCCAACAGATGTGAAAAGCGACATTTCAAGTCATTGGGCCTGCTTCCCCCATGAAGGAAATTACACGATCTTGATGAGGGAGAGTTTGGGGACAGAGGATCAAAGAGACCCTATAGGTTCAGATCAATATATACATTTCTGGATGCTGATATGAGGCATTAATAATTATAAGACAGTTGTATTAAAAATCATGTAAATCCCACGACAGCCCTTAACTTTATAGAGAATAGTTCCTGGACAATCTTTTAAAAACTGCTGCTGTTGTCTGCTAAGACACTATCATCGCACACGCTTATACCTCCATGTATATAACCAGGCACTATGGGCTTGACTACTCTTCTGGCTAAATCAGCACTGCTGCGATCGATGCAGAGGTGTCAATTTAGCAGGTCTGGTGAAGACACACTAAGTCAATGGCAGAGCACTCTCCCGTCAACATCTGTACTCCATGTCCCTGAGAGGCAGAAGGTAAGTTGGCGGGAGAGAATCTCTCGTCAACATAGCGCAGGGTAGAAACGACTGTAAGTCAATCTAAGTTACATTGACTTCAGTTATGTACCTGACTTCAGTTATGTAAGGTCAATCTACAGAGTTAGTGTAGACTAGCCCTGAGACACACAAACTGAACACATACAACAGTTCAGTTTTCTGGTATCTGGAAAATTTCAGTGCTTGCTTCAGAAGACATGCTGGTTAAACATACTGCATAGCCCTCAAGACGTATGTACTGCTCATCCAGGGGACCACATGTCCACAAGTCACAAACAAACCTGTTATCTTTGCTTAAACTGGGTTCTACGCAGCAAACATCAACATTGCTTCTGCTCTGCTTGGTGCTATTGAAAAAGATCATTTGCCAGTGTGCACATACAGTTTGAAATTTAAATGTAGTTTAACTTCTTCAAGTATCAAAATACCCAACAAGTCTTAAGGTTCTCCAAAAACTAAGTGTGAACTTCTGAGGTGACTAATGTTGTGCCAGTTTGCAAGGGGAAAAGAGAGACTGAGCTTCCTGTCCTCTCTTCCCTTTGTACAGGCAATCAAAAGTACAACAATAGTGCCAATCCAGCATCACCTGCAGCTATGGCCATGCCTCCTTGCCACTGCTCAACAGAGCCAAGTCAGCAGGGGGGTGGGTGGGGTGCTCACTGTATCCTTTCAAAGGGTTTAATCAGGAGCTGAGCTGGCCCACACTCCCAGAGAAGACATGTCAGGCACAATGCCTCTAAGGAGCCCCTGCTAGGGCAATAAACCTCTGCACCTACTCTACCTTTGGGCAGAGGCCAAAATGCCACAATTTAGCCTTAAGTGGCTTAATAATATACAATATGTAAGAGAACAGGGGGGGGGAGGGAGGGAGGAAACAAATCTTTCAGCCTTTGGCTTATGCAGGAGTGGGTACTAAGCTGGGAGCAGAATGAACTGGTACCTATCTGTACAATGTACCAGCACCATTCACTGCCCATCTGCCCACACATACACATTCCCCAGCTGGATGCAGAGATGTGAACATGACACAGAAGTCCATTGGTGCCAATGGGCAAAGGGTTCACTATTCTGTGTCAGCAACTCCTGATAGGCCTGACAAACTCACTAAACCCAACACATTGCTTTCATAATATGTATCCAAAGATGGTCAGGCTTATGTCATACTGATTTTCATAGCTGTTGTGAGATATATGTACAGCTGTGTATATGTACTGAAAATACGTTTTTAAAGTCTTCAACAAGGCAGTCTTTCCTGCCAGACCAGAGATGTTTATCCATCTCTCTGTCAAATGTAAATGTAAGCCAGCACAATGGAACCCCCATCTACATACCAAATCAGAGACATGTGAAGTCAACACGAAAGGAGCACACAGGAAAAACAAGCAACAGGGGAGAAGTGTCTTATCTGGGGTGGGGGCACATCACAGATTTACTGGACTGTAACTGCGGGACAAGTAAGGCACCCTGTTATCCATTAACTGAGGAAACCTCTTGAATAGTAGGGGGCATTCATGAATGATTAGATCCTGAAAACTAGCTAGCTCTGCAAAAGACTGACTCCTTGGGGGAGGGGAGGGAAATCTACTGTATTCAATAGGAAAGGTAACCATTGAAAAGTGTAGACCCAGGTTTGCATTTGCATTTTATGTTTTTGTTTTATATGTAACCATTCCCCTTGTTAACTATCTCTTAAAGCTCAGCCTTTGATAATAAACTCATGATTGTTTTCATTATAAATGTATCTTAGTGCTGTGGTGATATATTGGAGCTGAGCCAAACAAGCTGAGCCAAACAAGCACTGTTCCTTTGGGGACAGCTTGCCTGGTATTTTCTGTGTCCAGTAATTTAGGGCTAGACAATGCAATGAGTTCTCTGAGGACTCAGATACTAGTGTATGCCTATTACTAGCCTGTATAGACAGAGCAAGGCCTGCGGAGACCTGGAAAGCAGAACTTGTTTGGCCAGAGGCCGTTGGTTTCAGGGAGCTGAGCTTCAGAACGCACTGCAAAACTGCTTCATGCTAAGGGCAGGTAGTGGTGAGGTACCTAACAACCTTGCATACCTCTGGGGAATGTCAGAGTGAAAGAAACTAACAACCCTGAAACACCTTCGTGCTACCATTTCAGAGGAAGTTTAATGACTCCCTTGCTTGCTCTACTCCTCCCCATTCCACAGCTCCCTTCTGCCAAGGGAGAAACTGAGAAGGTGGAGGAAGGGGCAGGGAGCTGTTGCTTATCTTCATTTAACACACGAGCATTCAAATCCCACTAGGTTGTGGAACAATGGGAGCCAAAGAGAGACAGGAGCAGCAGCGTGAGCTGACAGGAGAAGGCACAGGAAAGCAATCAGGTGGAAGATGCGGAGCAACAACAAAAGTAGACAAGTGAGAAATACAGAATAAAGACAAAAATAGAAAGAGGGAGGAAAGCTATGATAGAGAAGAAGGACCAAGTGTGCATCTCGGGGAGTAGGAGGAAGAGTGGCATCTGCAAGGGGGTTAAAGTGACAAAATAAAACTATATTTTTCATATAATAATGATGTTATACATTTTAAATGATCTGACATAGAACCATATTTGTAATGAACATAAATAACCTCAAAAATTCAACATTTTATAAATGAAAAAATTACAATATGTTCCTGCTGAAGTCAACAACAGCTTTGTCACAGACTTCAATGGCAGTCTTAAATATGAAACAATTATGTCCAAATATTAAATTTGTAATGGTGAATTTTGTAGCTGTGTGTGCGGTGCATTGAGAATTTTGTAATTGTGGGGTGCTTGACTGGAATATCTCTACTTTCCCTATCCCCAGCTGTACTAAGTATCTCTTACTGCTTAATCATCTGCCCATTCTACTGGAAGATTATCAAGTACTTAAAAATCTATAAGAATCCACAGTTTTAAAAAGCAGCACCCTAAAGATTTGCAGAGCTTCTCTCATCAGTATTGAGTAATACACAACTAAGGAAAGCCATGCATCACAAGTCCAAGAATAAATTATTAATCGTTAAATCATATAGGCTGCCTGTTCTTACCATGTGAACTGAAATCCCATCAGCTGGGAGTTAGGGATTCAACCATGCACTGAACATGGAAATTAGCTATTGCAGAACATTGACTTTTAGAAGTTCCTGACCTGGCAGGGCTGAGTAGCAGAGCTCCTGGCCTTACATGAAATGTAACAGCCACATAATCAGTGGTTTGGCCAGTGGTCCTCATTTCTGCAGTGACTGCATCTGTACTTTTCTGCCCTGAGTCTCCTTCAGGCCCTAGTTAACCTTTGCTCATAAAACATCATGTGTTCCAGAACTGTTTAATGGGAAAGAATCTTGTAGCCAGTACTTGGTACATGGGAACCCAAACTGCAGGAGGTTACTGAATTTATTAGGCAGTAGATAGCTTAAAACCACACTTCAGAGTAACAGCCGTGTTAGTCTGTATCCGCAAAAAGAAGAACAGGAGTACTTGTGGCACCTTAGAGACTAACAAATTTATTAGAGCATAAGCTTTCGTGGACTACAGCCCACTTCTTCGGATGCATATAGAATGGAACATATAATGAGGAGATATATATACACACATACAGAGAGCATAAACAGGTGGGAGTTGTCTTACCAACTCTGAGAGGCCAATTAATTAAGAGAAAAAAAACTTTTGAAGTGATAATCAAGCTAGCCGAGTAGACTGCAGAGCTAGAATTGATATGCAAACTAGACACAATCAACTCCGGTTTGAATAAGGACTGGGAATGGCTGAGCCATTACAAACATTGACTCTATCTCCCCTTGTAAGTACTCTCACACTTCTTATCACACTGTCTGTACTCGGCTAGCTTGATTATCACGTCAAAAGTTTTTTTTCTCTTAATTAATTGGCCTCTCAGAGTTGGTAAGACAACTCCCACCTGTTTATGCTCTCTGTATGTGTGTATATATATCTCCTCATTATATGTTCCATTCTATATGCATCCGAAGAAGTGGGCTGTAGTCCACGAAAGCTTATGCTCTAATAAATTTGTTAGTCTCTAAGGTGCCACAAGTACTCCTGTTCTTCTTAAAACCACACTGTCAGCTTTTCAGCAACAGTTTTTGTTTCCCCCTTTTAAGGCAATTGATACTGTAGCTAAACTGATTATATTAGTCTATTTCCTTTTAACTCTGGTCTTCTGAAATACAAGTTTATGTGTCAAAGTTCCCACTAACTTAAACGGCTACAGTAATACAAGTAGGGACATATGTTATTATTTATTACTAATATTAGAGTAGCATTCAGATGCCCAATTAGGATTAGGCCCCTCTGTGCTAGGCACTGTACAAACTCAGAAATAGACAGTCCCTTATAAGTCCACTGGTTAACTAAAAATCAGGAACTATTCATGTCATTGCATTATTGTTTATACAAATGTCACAGCTGAATATTTATCATCCCTTACACTTCAATATTAAGGTATTTAGAATTCTTCTGAAATCAAATTTTAATTCCAGTTTCAGCTGCATTGTGAAATAAGTAAAATACCTTATAAGTGAGCACCATGAAAATGAACTCTGTCATGATACAGAGAGCTTTATGGAACCTAATAATAAAGAAACATCTTCTGCGTGATGCAGCCTTTGCTCCTGGTGAGCCCATCTCACTATGATGCTGCACTGGTTACAGCAACAGCAACTCTACTTGAATTCCTTGAGCTCAGCTCTCTCATGACACAATACAAAATAACTGCTACTCACTTAAAGTAGAATTACTCATATTCTTGGAAGACAAGGGCCCCTAATGTTTTCCCCAGAATTAGCCCTCAGTTTTGCAGGCTCGTTTGCATTTTCACTCCCTCTCTTTTTGGCCCAATGATTCTTTTGTTATTTTATCCACAGTGGAACAGCTTCAACAGGAGAGTCTGAGATAGCTCCACATCATAAGGTGTTATAGCCCAGTGATTTTGGCACTCACCTCAGAGGTGGTACAGCCCTGTGCAAAATCCTTCTCCCCTCAGGCGGAGGGGGGAATTGAACTTGGGAGGAGGAGGGGTATCTCCTACATCCCAGGTGACTTCACTAACCATTGGGCTAAAATAGATGTGAGAGAGAATTTCCTTCATCTTGCTTCCCTTGCCAGCCATTTTGTGTAAACTCATCAACAGAGGCCTGATCTGGTAGGAGACCTCTGAGTATGGCTACTGGATTAGGCCCCGCAGGTGAGTTATGGGAAGGAATTCCTATCCTTCCCTGGTTCATGAATTGCACTGGGGTTTAGTCTTCCAGACACCTGACATGAGGCAGCAGTGCACATGTTCAGAGGCAGAAGCATATTCATCTAGCAACTTTTACTGCAAAAACTTATGCACTCAGCGAGTTTAGGCACCCACAGGGTTGGGTGGCAGCTGAGCAGGGGTTTCATGAATTCCAGTCGCCTAAAGTGGCAGTTAGGCACCTAAATCCCTTTGTGAATCTAGCCCACTGGCTCTTCCCCTTCTCTGTTCCTCACATGTCCCCCACAAGTCTCTGTCTCCTCCTCCATATATTCTACTCCCCCAAGGCTCTAGGTCTTTAATCTTCCATCCCCTCCCCCTGCAGTAGATTTCTTCACCCCATCCTTCCTGGACACAGGCTCATTCCAAAAAAAGTACAAGGATAAACAAAATATTACAATAAATATACCAATTGTTTAGAGCCACTCATTGATGACCTGCCAGTAATGACAAGCTAGTTTGTATAATACCAACAATGGTATAATGGAAGAAGTAACTAACAGTTATTGTTCTCTAGTTAGGATTGATTATTTCACATTAAAAGGATTACAAGTGAGTTTACAAAGATGGGGTTGGAATGTTGCAGGAGCTGGGATAAAGCAGCACAGAGCCTCTTCTTAATGCTAAGCCTAACAATTTAGAATGGTTTTCATGTGTCACCAGGTACAGCAGATACAAGCTGGCATTTAAGCCTAATACCTTTGAGGGACTAGGGAAGCAGTGTTGAACCTTTGGACTGATAGCTCTGTACTGTGGGTTTATTTGTTTGTTGAATGTGTTTGCCTCTGTTAAAATGTTTTTAGTAGAACCCTTCAGACAACTTTAGACAATTAGTTAGACAACAAAACCATTTAGACAACTATTCTGGATTTTCAGAGAGAACTTTTTTACAACATTTTCATAGCAGAAACACTGAGTATCCATGTTAACACAAGGAGATGGACTCACTTGCTCCTCTTCCATCCTTACAATTTCCTGTATTTTTTGGCCAAGAATTATGGAGTATTTATGTTAGATTTTCAGGTCATACTGTTTCAAAAGCTAACTTCCCTTTTCCAGTCAAGTATGTACATTACTTGACAAGGTCCCTAGCTTTTAGAAAGTCTTTTACTGTAGAAGAAAACAGAAACATTCAGTTTCATATCAATTTACTTAAATGTGCCCATCTTTCTAGAATGTTTTTATTAAAGTTTATCTAATAAATGTGATACCCACATCAATTACTGACAAATAATTTTAATAAGAAAAAACAAAACCATCAAGATCAAATTTAATTTTAAAATTGAACTACTGAAGTCATTTCCCTAAAGACCACAGCTTTACAATAGCTTTCTTTTATTAATATTTACTAAACCTATTAACTCCATCCACTGAACTATGAAGTACTATAATTTCTCCATCAATAGCATGACCACATAACTCCTTGGAACTTGATAATATTACCGTTCTTGGGTGTAGTAAATCTAATAGACCTGGCAATTAAATTCTAATAACTTTAAAAGCTCAGTGAAAGTTTTCCAAAACCAACCTCCTATACCTTTGACCCAAGTCTCCCTTCCTTATTATATTAATGGATATTTCCCAATTTATCTGTGAAATAATCATTACATCATAATATTTTTCATTACAGTACAAACCTGATTTACTAAAAAACCCACTTAACCAATTTCTTTTATCCACCCAAGTTGCACAGGAGAGACCTTTGCTCCTACAAAACTACTAAGCTCCACAGGAGAATTTAAATGCCCTGATGACCCCCTCTTCCACTGAGACAGGTGGATTGTTGAAGTCAAACAATTTTGGTCACAATTAGCTAGTAATATGAATGGTCCCTTTTATTATTGCGAAATTGGATCGTTTGGGTTTCTACAAAAGGTGAAGTTTTATAACTCCACGTCAACTAAGACACCCTAATTAATAACAAGGGCCAAATTCTGCCATCCTGAATCCTATAAAATTCCTTGTGACTCAAATGAGAGTTCTGCTTAATTATGGGCCACAGAAATGACCTTTGTATTTACTTCAGTCAGAGAAGTACACATCACAACAATAGAAGCCTTCCAGTATTTGCAGGCATTGAAGTTGGTTTTCTAATTATTATCTCATTACCACTCCTTCTGAAATGATGCCCAAGCATTATTTTCTAAGCAAAACATGGACTGTAAAAGAAACTTATTGACATAGAATCATGGAAATGTAGGGCTGGAAGGGTTCTTGATAGGTCATCAAGTAAACCTAAACCTTCCCTGACAAATGGTTGTCCAACCTATTCTTAAAAACCTCCAGGGCTAAGTATTACACAATCTCCCTTGGAAGCCTATTCCAGTACTTACCTAGCCTTCTAGTTAGAAAGTTTTTCCTAATATCTAACCTAATTCTTCATTGCTGCAGATTAAACCTATCACTTCTTTTCCTACCTTCAGTAGGCCTGGAGCACAATTGATCACTATCCTCTTTATAACAACCCTTAACATATTAGAAGACCGTTATCAGGTTTCTCCCCACCCCATCTTCTTTTCTTAAGTCTAAGCATGTCTAGTTTTTTAACCTTTCTTCATAGGCTATGAACCTTTTGTCATTTTACTGCTCTCCTCTGGACTCTCATCAATTTATCCACATCTTTCCCAAAGTATGGAGCCCAGAATTGGCACAGTACTCCAGCTGGGACCTGACCAGTGCGAAGTAGAACAGGACAGTGTCTTACATATGACACTCCCATTTAATACACCTCAGAATGATATTAGGCTTTTCCCCCAACTACAGCACATTGGTAACTCATTCAATTTGTGATCCATTATAACCCCCCAGGTCCCTTTCAGCAGTACTATCACCTAGGCCATTTTATAGTTATGCATTTGATTTTTTTTCCTTCCTAAGTGAAGTACTTTGGATTTGTCTTTATTGAATTTCATTTTATAGGTTTCAGACCAATTCTCTAATCTGTCAAGGTAGCTTGGAGGACAGGATTAGAGTTCAAAAGTGTTTGCAACCCCTACCAGCTTGGCGTCATCCACAAATTTTATAAGCATACATTCCACTCCGTTATGCAAGTCATTAATGAAAACATTGACTAGTACCAGATGGAGAGCTGACCCTTATGGGATCTTACTAGATATGCCCTCCTAGTTTGACATTGATAACTACTCTAAATATACTCTTTCAACCAGTTGTGCACCCGCCTTATATTAAATTTAAATTTATTTTAGACCACATTTCCCTGGTGGAAATGATTCCATCCTGCCCGACAATATCACCAAAATCCACTAAAACACATTTTATAATTACAGCACATCTTGAAAGTTCTATTAAACTATACACTTTACACCAATAACACAATGTATCTATCATTTTCTACCTACTTTATGCACTTATGTGGTCTCCATTAAGATAGTAACCAAGTACTTCACACTCTTTAACATATTTACCCTCTCAACACCTCAGTACAGTAGGGAAGTGCTATTATCCCCCAATCTTATAGATGGAAACTGTGGCACAGAAAGGTTAAGTAGTGCCCAGGTCACACAGGAAATTTGTGGCAGAGTAGCATGAGCAGCAAGTATCATAAGCAGGTGGAGGCTGCACCTTCCCAAATAGCCTGGTGTGGCCCCGCCCACACTCCGCACCCAGGTCCCCTCCTGCAGTTCCCAGCGCTCTTCCATGGCCCAAGCTGGTTGGGGTGGACAGGCCTGCCACCGGGACTCGGGAGGGCTGATGCTGGGGCCTGGGCAACGCTGCACGCCCGGCGCTCAGACTGCACCACACGGCCACCTGGTACTCCAGGCTGGGGACACTGGGACTGCGCTACCCAGCCAGCCACCCACCGCTCCGGGGCTGGGGGCGCTCGGGTAGCCCGGGGCTGGGGCAAGGGCTGCGATGGGGGTGCTCTGGGTTCCTGTAGGGGAGGGGGGCAGATGGGGAGGTGGAGGGGCGGGGCCTTGGACAGAAGGGGAGGCCTCTGACCTCCTGGTATTCTGATCCAGCGTGACTCTGGTTACTGACTTGTGGTTCTGACCTCCAGTTTGTCTCCTGCTTTTGACCTCCCAGTATCCCAACCCAACTGACTCCTGACTGAGGATTCCAGCTCTGACCACTAGGTCTGCCTGCCCCCAACACAGCCCTGACAGCTTGTTCAGACCACAATAACCCTATGAGACTGAGCCCAGTACGAGAAGGATGGATCAAGCCACACTGCCACCCCCACCACAAGCATTGGATTCACCCAATTGGGCCCTCTGCCTGCAGGTGGATAATCAAGCTCTGCAGGCCCAAGTTGTGCAGCTGATTGGGAAAAGCAAGTGAGGCAGTTCATTGCTGAGAACGCCATACCTGAGCACTGCTTGCAGTGCCTTTCCCCAAACAGGGTCCTGCGATACCCATGCCTGAAAGGTTCAGTGGGAACTACCGGTGGTTCTGGGACTTCATGAACCAATCCAGGCTTCTGTTCCTGATGCACCCCCAGAATGTATGCCTCTGATCAGTCCAAGGTGGCTTTCGTAATCAGCCTGCTGACAGGAGATACATTAGACGGGGCCTCCCCACTGCTGGAAGGCCATAGTCCGGTGCTGTCAAACTGGGAGGCCTTCGTCTGGTCAATATCAACCATCTTCGATGACCCGCACCAAGCTTGAACAGCCGACGCTATCATGAGGAGACTCAGGCAGGAGTCAGGTACAGTTGCCTCCTATGCAGCTAAGTTCCACTGCTTCATAGTAGATACTGAGTAGAATGAAGCAGCACAACTATACCAGTTCCAGTGGGGCATGCAGGAAGAGAGCAAAGATGAACTGGCCCACGTAGAGAGACCTGTGGCCCTGGATGCCCTTGTGGACCTTGCCATCTGCATCAATGATTGGCTATAAGAACAAAGAGAGGAGAAAAGAGGTTCCCTGCAATCCTGCTACCCGTGTACTGGAACCTCGCCTCCTGCATCACCCACCAAACCCACACAAGCCAAACTGCCTCATCAGTGGCTCACCCCGAAGAAAAATAATGGCGCTGTCAGCTCCACCTGTGCTTCTACTGTGGCCAACCTGGACACGCCATCTCGAACATCAAGGAGCTTGGGGAACCAAGACAGTTCAAACATGGTGGGGGAAACTAATGTGGTCTTTGAGGAAAATGAGTTTCCTTATACTCCAGTCCTCGCTGAGATACACAGAGCCCCATCTGGGGGCTTTCCATTTACTGGTGCCTGTCCAGCTGCACATCCCAGGGGACCCCCAGTAGATCCCCCTACAACAGGCACTCATCGATTCAGGAACAACGGATAATTTTATGCTATCACTCAGGCCCTACAGATTCCCCTGCAACACCGGAAATTGTTGAAACTATTGATGGCTCTCCACTATCTTCAGGTGCAGTTGTGGAGGAGACTGTCCCCCTGGAGGTCATTATTCAGGGACACAGAGAGATAATTCAGTTTGGCATATCCATTCCTTATATTTTCCCCTGATCCTTGACAACTCCCGATTAGCCTTTCACAACCCCATCATTCAGTGGCGAGAACAGAAGTTCACTTTCCCACTGGAATTCTGTCAATGGCATGACCAGGGGCCAGTGAAGGTTGCACCAAGGCCCAAGAAGGGCCAAGTAGGTCTAGTCACCCACATCAAAACCCCTACCAAGGGGACTATCGAACTCCTCCCCCCCCACGTCACAAGTACTGTGACTATGTGGACATCTTAGAAAAGAAGACTGCAGAGAGGCTCCCCGCAGATCAGGACTATGACTGCCCCATAAAACTCCAGCCAGAGGTGAAGATACCATTTGGGCAGATCTATGCAATTTCAGAGCCTGAACTGGCAGTGTTGCAGGAATAACTTCAGGAGAACCAGGCCCAGAAGTTCATCCACAGGTTCACCTCACCAGTCGGTGTCCCAGCTCTTTTCATAAAAATGAAAACCTTCCATCTCTGCGTCGATTACCAAGCCATAAACCAGGTAATAATCTGCAACCGTTGCCCACTGTCCCTAATCCCCAAGTTTTTGGATCCACATATTCATTAAACTGGACCTCTGGGGAGCTTACAATCTCATCCATATCCGAGAGGGGGGATGAGGGCAAGGCTGCCTTCCAAACCTGCTATGCCATTTTGAATATTTAGTCATGCCATTTGGATTGACCAATGCCCCAGCAACATTCCAGCACTTTACTAATGCCGTGTTATGAGACCTGTTTGGATCATATATTGATTTTCTCAGATGACTTGGACCAACACACCATTTACGTCTGCACAGTTCTGGAGAAACTATGGCAACACGGTCTCTATGCTAAACTGGAAAAGTGTGTATTCAATCAGACCACAACTGAGTTCCTGGGTTTCATCTGCGGAAGGAATCAGGATGGACCCATGCAAGGTAGCCAGGCAGCCCCTCACAATGTGTGGAACCTACAAAGTTTTCTAGGCTTTGCAAATTTTTAATTGGAGGTTCATCTCAAAATTTTCAAAACAAATAGAGCCACTCATTGCCCTACTCTGGAAGAATGCCCAATTCCACTGGTCGCCCGAGGCCCAGCACACATTCCAACAGCTAAAACTTGCCTTCACTACTGCTCAAGTATTGGCCCACATAGGTGGTGGGTATCACAGACCAGGGGACTGAGGCTCCCCAAACAGCCCGGCATGGCCCCACCCATGTTCTGCCCCCAGGACCCCTCCTACCTGCTTCCAGTTCCCACTCTTCTGCTGGCGCTCAGACTGGGGTGGGCTGGTCAGCAGCTGGAATTCGGGGCGGCTGGGGCCGGAGCACGTGCCAGTCTGTGGCTGGGACTCAAGGTAGCTGGGGCCGCGCTGCCTGCCCGGCACTCCAGGGCTGGATGCACTGGGGCCACACTGCCCACCCAGTGCTCAGGGGCTGGAGGCAGTCCTCTCCCAGAGTAACGGACCCAAGCAAGTACTGCACCTCATCATCTATTACTTGAGAAAGCTTACCCCTGCCAATGAAAACTATGAAATCCTGAGCAAAGAGCTCTTAGCAATCAAGACTGTCTTTGAAGAATGGCGACATTACTTGGAAGGGGCCCATCAACCAGTCCAAATGTTTACGCATCACAAGAATCTGGAGTACCTGTTGGGCTAAGGCCCTAAACCAATGACAGCTTCAGTGGGCCCTGTTCTTCTGGTTTCACTTTACCTTGACCTTCCACCCTGGAACTACAAATGGCAAGGCTCTGCCTTGTCCTGAAGGTATTGCCGTGATCTACAAGGCCCCAGTCCGGAACCAGCCCACATTCTCAAGTCCCATAACTTTCTCAATGTGACTCACCACCACGACCTGCTCACACTCATCTGCTCTGCCTCTGTCATTCCACCCAACAAGATGGCCATTATCAGCCAAGACACCCATGATACTCGGGAGGGGATCATGTTCATAGGGGACCACATCTATGTTCCCCCCAGATCTGTGAGAGTGGCAGTTCTTCAACTGTGCCACGACTCCATCCTGGTTGGACACTTGGGGCAACATAAAATCTGACAACTAACATTCGTACTTCTGGTGACCCTGTATGAGCCCCACAATGAAGACCTTTGTTGCTTCCTGCCAGGTGTGTGCTTGCACCAAGATCCCATGCCAGAAACACTGTGGCCTCCTCCAACCCCTGGACACCCTATCTCGGCCCTGGGAGGCCATTTCCTTGGACTTTGTGATGGAACTACCAGAATTGAGTGACTTCATGACCATCCTGACAGCGGTGTATTGCTTTTCAAAGATGGTCCATTTCATTCCCTACAGGGGTCTACCCTCTGAAGGGGAAACCGCCCAGCTCTGGATAAACAATATAGTCCATTTTCATGGCTCCCAGATCACATCACCTCCGAATGGGGGCCCCAGTTCTCTGCCCACTTCTGGCATGGAGCCCTACTCTTGTTAGGAATCTCTGTGTACCTGTCCTCTGCCTACCATTCTCAGTCAAATGGCCAAATGGAAAGAATCAACTAGTTCCTAGAGCAATACGTATGATCCTACACCAACCATCACTAGGACGAATGGTAATAGTCCCACCTTATATTTAGCTTGGACACACTATTTACCTTCCCCAGACCTGAGGAAGCGCTATGTGAAGTTTGAAAGCTCATCCCTTCCACTAACAGAAATTGGCCTAATAAAAGAGATTACCTCACCTACCTTGTCTCTCTGTGGACATTTGCAAGGCAGCATTCATTTGGCCTTAAGAAGTCACACAGTATGCCCTTGGGGTGTCCTGAATTTAATTCTGACACATTAAAATTGCTTAGTCAAAGGGTGAGAACAACTGCAAATTCAGGTACTCAAGAAGTTAATTCAGTTAGAATAATTTATTGAAAAAAATCTTAAATCCAAGACTCAAGATCCCAATTCCTAGATTCTGGCTATGTTTATAAGATCTAGACCTGTGTTGTGTTGAATGCCTTCATCTCCCTCTGAAGTCTGTGGAAGCTGAAAGTGTTCATCACCTTTGAAAATCAGGACATTATTGGACAACTGAAGCAAGTTCCTCTACTCAACTTGTTGGCATCTCTCTGTTTGTCTGTAACACAATAACTTCTTAATCCCTTCCAAAATTTCAGGATGTTCCAGGCATCAGTGGGCAGACCCCTATTGATTTTGGTGAAATTCAGAAAACTGGAAAGGTGAAATGGGAGACACAGATCCCTTGGCCTGGGCAAGAAGGGAAGACCGGGATATGAAGGACACAGACTTAGTCAAGTGATGGAATTGGGGGCACACAGAGTCCCTGCATGAGGGAGAGGTGAGGGTTGGTGGAAGTCCCTGAAGAAGAGGATGTGAGGACGCTACACAGGGAGCTTGTGAGGGGAATTGGAGGACTTCAAGGAGCTCTTGTGTGTGCAATGAGTTCAGCCTACAGAAGCTATTAAGTGCGCAACCCCCTAGTTTAAGTATCTAAACATGGATTTCGGTGCCTCACAAATTACACAAGTTTTGAAATTTTGGCCTAAGTATTTAGGGCTCACAACCTACCATCTTGACCTGCTACATACAAATTCCAGTCATTTAGATGATAGTTGTATGAGTCTATCAGGGCAGAATTGGCCCATATTGTTATATATTATAGGCCAAATTCTACTTTACACCTGGCTTTATCTGCAAAATTTCCATTCATTCCAGTGGAGTTACTCTGGATTACTGTGAGAAGAATTTGGGTCAGTGTCTTAACCCTTGAAGTGAGGAATTGTTGTCCACCTTTAATAAAAGAAACTGATATTTTTGTGTAGTTCTGATGCGTTACACTAAGCAGTTGTCCTCTCAACTATCAAAAGGTACTAATGGATTAGCATGAATCTATCATCCAGAAGAGATCAAAACTATCTAAATGTAGCAGCACCATTACCGGTATTTCACATTTTTAGGCTTACGTGTCTTGTTATAAATAGTAAAAAATTAACCACAATGGACAAAAAAAAAAAATCAAGAACGCTCCAGATTCATCCCTGGCTTAACTCCCCCGCCAAGCTGACCCATTATATCCACCTACCATCCAGTCTGAATTACTACCTGCACAATTTACCACAGCACCTTTTTCTTGTGCAGTAAAACCTGCTTTAGAGACCACCTCTGAAGAGAAACCACCTGTTACAAGTGACTATTTGCAGAGGCCCCGGAACATCCCACTTTCGGGTGTGCAAACCTTTCAAGAGAGTCCACCCCTTACAAGTGACGACTTTTGCTAACTCCCAAGAATGGTCGCTCTTGGCAGGTTTTACTGTACATTATTCATATTCCATGTTTTATGAGCCCTGTGCTGCTCCCACTGAAGTTAACAGCAAAATACTTATTCTTAGAGACTTTTAAAGTTTATCCTCTGAAGACAGCTCTTATTGTGGTTTACTACCAGTTGTCTACAATTGACAAATAGTTGAGCTATTAAATATATTCAATAAAATATGTACTTATGCATATATTCAAATTAATCACTTTTTAAAATAATCAAAGAAATTAACTTTCCTGTCCCCTGATCAATATTTCTTAAAAGGACAATTTTGTACCACCCAGCAACAAGAAACAACATTACATGTGTACATAATGCTGAAGTTTTCATTGGGAAAGCGCCAGAAGTCCAATAAGGGGCCTGGATGAATCATCTTCTGATGCATTTCACCTCTAGCTGTAAATATTTCTTCCTAGAAATTAACAAAAATGCCTGTGTTTCAATACCACTCATTGTATGTGTCTGAGAAGCTACCAGCAGCCTCCAATCAGTAGATGTATTGGCATTCTGCTACCCTCCAAAAGGTCCATTGTGGCATGGTCTGCATGTACTGTACAGTTGTTTGCATGAAAAGGGTGGGGTGGGGGTTAAAAATAGAAAGTTTTAGCCCTATACCCCAATTATTTCCCTAATCCTGCCTGAAACTAGAACATCTGGGTCACATGCCAAGAGCTTGTACTTGCTCGAATAAACAACATACATGAGCAGCCTCCAAAATACAGTGTGCCTACATGTGATTTTTACCGTTCCTTCAAAAAAATGCAAAATCCAGAACTCCCAGACATCACATGGATTTGTGTTATTTTTGGAGTACCACAAGTTCATAAAATAATGAATGGATTACACTCTTCCACACAGGTAGTCTTCCACCTATGGTTTTGAGAAATATAACATGAAGAATAGTTTTTATTTATAACAAATAACCCCAAGATAATTCATCACAAGTTGCCAAAATACATTAGCACAGTTCTTCATTTTATTCAACTGTTTCACAACACCATGATTGGGAGAACACAAATAAATGAAAATTAACCATACAAGATGTGGGGCAGAGGCTGACCCATTTGGAACACTGTGCATGTCTCACAGCAAAGTGAAAAGCCTGAAACATGACACGCTGGCTTTGCGACTGTAGTATGCTGCCCGGGCTGTAGTATGTCAGGTTCAAAAATCCATTTTATAATGTGCCTTTCACTTCACTGGGAGGCATGTGACGAAATGCTGACACCCTCACAGCAATATATCTGCAGTACACATTAGTGAGGTATATAGCATTGCTTGATTATAAGAGTTTACAGTATATTCTTTCCTCATGAAAAAACGCAGGAAATGAAAAGGTAGTCAGGAATATTCCAGGGCATTTGAGCCACAGAAAACCTGGCAGATTCTCTCTTCCGGGAGGAGAGGTTAGCAACGGCACAGTGGGGATAAGGGCGTGGCTCTCTAATTTCGCATTCTTCTAAACAGATTATACCAGTCCCAAAGCTCTGGTGAGGAAAACTGTCTGTTTTAAGATTAGGAAGATGGTACTCCCTCACTACTTCACCAAGGTAGCGTGGAGCCCCCCAAAAAGAGGAATGAAGGACAGAGAGTAGGTGGCTTCACCCCAATGAATTGGCTAGCAAAGCTGGCTGGCTGCACAGAGAAGAGAATTTGACAAGCGGTGCAGCAGCACACATTTATTTCCCCTGTACTGTGGGGAAGCTTCAGAAGGCCTTTGGTCTCCCTGATTTCCTATGTGACACTCCTGAGGCAGGGTTGTGGTTAAAAAGCACAACTGAGGCCTTATGTAGGTCTGCAGAATATGCCCCTTTTTTAGAAGGCTGAAGTATTGTTTAATCATATTTTATGACAACATCAACTCCAACAGGCTAAGAAGCCTCTGGAAATTTCCTGGGACACTTTTGTAATTTCTGAGCAGGATTAAAATGCCAGTTTGTTCTTCTAAATTCCTGTGTGTGTGAAGAAAATGAATTCCTTCCCTGGCTGGTGGGCAAGGAAGCTTGAAGCTGTAATCAGCTTTTAGCTAAGGCAGAAAGGTGATCCCACTCTAAGATTTGAGAAATTCCTTCTCAAAGAGGAAAATAAGGGGCCAATCTGCCAGAAAGAGAGAGCACACTTAGAAATGCAGATCTGTATTTTTGTCTTTCTGAAGGTCCAGTCACGCTCAAATCCTGCAAGACCTTGTGGCTCCAAATCACATGCTAAATCCCAAAAGATCTCAAGCCTACCCCCTAGGGTTACCATTCGTCCGGATTCCCCCGGACATGTCTGGCTTTTTAAGCTAAAAATAGCGTCCGGGGGGAATTTGTAAATGTCTGGACTTCCCCCCCCATGCAGAGCACGCGCGGCTAACAGTGCAGCTGGTTGGATGTTGCCACTTACATGGGGCTCCGACACTCAGCCAGAGAGAGCACGTCCTCCTCCTCCCCCCTGCAGCAGAAATCACTCCCTCCCTCCCTCCCTGCATCGCAGATCGGCTCCGGCAGTCTGGAGCTCCTCCCCCACTGCTGCCCAGCGTCCCACGAGCGGCTCATGCAGTTCCTGAGCAAGTTCACCGAGACATTAGGAGAAGAAAGGCCAACAACAAGGGGGCAAGGGGGCCGGAGAAGGGGCAGGGAGGTTTTGGAGGGGGCAGTCAAGAGACGGGGGGGTCAGGAGTTCGGGGGGGCTTTCTGGGGGGACGTGTGGATAAGGTTTGGGGCAGTCAGGGTACAGGTAGGGGGTAGGGTCCTGGGGGGCATTTGGGGGGGGTCTTAGGAGGGGGCAGTTAGGGGACAAGGAACAGGGAGGCTTAGGTAGGGGGTGGGGTTCTGGAGGGCAGTTAGGAGCAGGGGTCCCAGGAGGGGGCAGTCAGGGGACAAGGAGCGGGGGGGGGTGTTTGGGAGTTCTGGGGGGGGCTGTCAGGTGGCAGCGGTGGGGAGAGGGATCAGAGCAGTCAGGGGACAGGGAGCAGAGGGGTTTAGATGGGTCGGGAGTTTTGGGGGGTCTGTCAGGGGGTGGAGAGTGGTTGGATGGGGCGTGGGAGTCCCAGGGGTCTGTCTGGGGGTGGGGGTGGGGGTGTGGATAAGGGTTGGGGTAGTCAGGGTACAGGTAGGGGGTAGAGTCCTAGTGGGCCAGTTAGGATGGGGGGAGGGTCTCAGGAGGGGGCAGTCAGGGGACAAGAGGCAGGGAGGCTTAGGTAGGGGGTGGAGTCCTGGGGGGCAGTTAGGGGCAGGGGTCCCAGGAGGGGGCAATCAGGGGACAAGGAGCGGGGGGAGGGTTGCGGGTTCTGAGGGGGGGAGTGGGAGGGGCAGGGCGGGGCTAGGGCAGGATGGGGCGGGGCTAGGACAGGACAGGGGCGGGGCTCCTCCCGTCCTCTTTTTTGCTTGCTGGATTATGGTAACCCTACTACCCCCGAAGTACTGTGGGAGTGGGATATCTTGCAGGACCTGGCCCGTCTTGTCCTTTTTGCCCTCTCCAATTGTGAGAGCCACCTCAATTCTTACAAAGTTACACCAGTTTTTTGCTGACTAAAGCACTCTACCCTAGCAGAGCAAATGAATCACAGTAGCTTAGCTTCTGTTTGGCCTGGCTAGGCCTGAAGCTAGGGAACATTGTGAAATTCAAGCCAAAGCCCCAGCAAAGCTCAATTCTCAAACAGGCTTTTATACAATTTAGAGAAAAAACTCTAATGAATGCAAAGGAATCGGGTATCAGAATAAAGCTATCCTGATATAATGAAAAGTCATTAGTCAGTGTGTTTTGTGGTTTCTTCCCTTCCCTGTAAAACAAATATTTGAGTTGTTACACATCAGCTGTAAAAACAATTAAGCTACAACCAAAAGGCACTGTACCCAAAATTCAGTAGGTACTCTGATCATAGAGGCAAACAGATATTCTTTTCCAAAAACAGCATTTAACAGCATGCATTTCTGGGGTGCCATTCTTACTGAAGGAGAACCTACTTTAACTTAGTTATATGTCCCAAGTATCTTTTCCATGTGCCTATTGAGATTCTTTGTGACAGTGAAACTAATACATTACTTGTCACCTAGTAGTAGTGCAAAAAGGCACTTTCTTCTTTGCCCAATTAGAGACCTTTTTATTTTTGTTAGTTATGCAAAGTAAAACAAACCTGTACCAAACCCAAGGTGATCTATTAAAGGTAAGCATTCATGTACGTAAGTGTCTGATACTTCTGAGAAAACAAACAAAATTTGGTTTCTATAAGAAAACAGAACCAATTTTTGTTTGTTTTCTCAGAAGAATCAATGAATTATTCTACTTTTGCATATCAGATTTCTTACAAAACTATAGTAGATTTCAAATGGAATTTAAACAAAGCAAACCATTCATTTCTCTTTCTTTGATATGATTAATTCAGTAATACGAATTGGTGAAAGATGAAAATGGGGTTCATCCTCCTGATGTTTTAGTCAAATGAGATAGAAATCTATGGCATAAACCTGAAAAAATCTTTCAGTCAATGGGTGGCCTTTTCCTAAATTTGATCACTAACGTTAAAGCTAAAGCAATAAAGGCAACAAAACAACTCATAATACTGTCTTTGTATCCATGTATATGTTACTATTTTTATTTTGCTGTATTCTCCTGCGATAGAACTCTAAATTCTTTGCAGAGATAACTTTTGAACTGTTAGAGGTCTTTGTTTTCAGAGGCCCATTGGCCCCCTTCTCTACCCAAACAAATGTTGAAATCTATATTGCCATCTTGCAATAAAAGTACAGGAGCTACAGAACACTGAGGTACAAAAGCACGAATGAGATAAACAAAAAAGCCCAACCAAAAACCAACCCGCCCACAGTTCACAGCTCAAATCTATTACTATTACTTTCTCAAAGAAATGGTAACTTAACTATTCGAATTATCCAATCCAGTGTACATTTAAACCTGGAGCCTCAATTAGCAGCTGGAATTCAATAACTATACCCTTGCTCATGTAATTTCATAGATTCATAGATTCTAGGACTGGAAGGGACCTCGAGAGGTCATCGAGTCCAGTCCCCTGCCCGCATGGCAGGACCAAATAATGTCTAGACCATCCCTGATAGACATTTATCTAACCTACTCTTAAATATCTCCAGAGATGGAGATTCCACAACCTCCCTAGGTAATTTATTCCAGTGTTTAACCACCCTGACAGTTAGGAACTTTTTCCTAATGTCCAACCTAGACATTTAGACAATGGTTTCAGACTGAGAAGAAACTTCTTGAGGTAGAGAGCTGTATATTTCATTTCAAATTTGTACTACTACTTTCCTATACATATTATTGAGTAGCTAACTAATGCTTTGAAAGGGTACAGCTGTTCCACAAAAAGAGAGTAACAAAAGAAAGGATTTCTCTCTATTTAACAACACTTCTTGAGTTTTACCTGATTATTGGACACAGCTCCTTTTGCAACTACTCATTAGCCTGATGTCTTTGAGTCTCTATATGATTATGAAAACTAAAATCCTAGAGCAATAAAAACTGACAGTGAATTTGACCTCAAATGTATTCTCTCTCCCCCAATTTTCCTAATTAGTTTCCATTGCTAACTCCCACTACTGGGTACAATAATGGATCTCAATTCCTGCCTGGCTGGTTATTAAGATAACTACTCAGCCACAAGATACTGTCTGGCTGCATGGCTGCCTCGCTCAAGGAGAGAGTTGAAGGCTTTTAAAAGCCAAGTCTATACCCTGCTTTTCTCATGTATTTATATCACCACTTTCCAAATCACTGTCTTTGTATGTTAAAATGTTTGTGCAGATTATGGAAGGTGGGGGAAAATCACATCATTTGCCTCCTACATGCAAAGTACATGATATCAGCACTAACATATCCATAACGAGTCACTAAGCTGGTAAGTGGCTACAGTTTGCAAGGCTGAAAAGCAAAAGAAGACTAGAGGGGGAAAAAAGAGCAGCACTAGCATAATTGCACAAACCACAGTTCATGAATAAAACAAACTAACGCATTTTCTGAAAAGTTGGCTGCATAAGCCAGACTAGCCCCCGGGCAAATCTAACTTAAACAACCAGAAATCGCTCAACAGATATACAAACCTCTCACTAATTTTATAAACAGATCTATGCATAGAATGGAATGCCCAGACATTTCTATGACAGAGAATACAGCTAAAATAAACACCTTTATTGTGGTCAATGCAAGGAAATAGCCTTTCTCCACTTGTGGTTGAATTTCTCCTGGCCCATTTACTTTATAATATCACAGGGCATTACAGTAATACAGGATTTTTTCCCCTTCTGCCAATCCATTGCTGTGCCTTTTAAGCCTGACTTCAAAGCTCAACTGACACCAGCAGTTCATAGTTGTATGCAGTGTTGTAGTCCTGTTAGTCCCAGGATATCAGAGAGACAAGGTGGGTGAGGTAATATCTTTTACTGGACCAACTTCTGTTGATGAGAGAGGCAAGCTTTCAAGCTGCACAGAGCTCTTCTTTAGGTCTGGGAAATGTAGTCGATGTCACAGGGCAAGTTTATACTACAAACTTGTATTGGTATAACTACGTTGCTCAGGGGTATGAAAAATCCACATCCCTGAGCGATGTAGTTATACCAACCTAACCCCCAGTGTAGACAGCACTATGTCGAAGGGAGAGCTTCTGCCGTGAACATAGCTACTGCCTCCTGGGGAGATGGATTAACTACGCCAACTGGAGAAGCTCTCCTGTGGGCGTAGCACCGTCTTCACTAAAGCGCTGCACCAGTGCAGCTGCACTGCTGCAGCAGTGTACATGAAGATAAGCCCTCAGCTAAACACAAGGTCGAACAGATCATTGAACATAAGTAGTTAATTTATTTCAAGGGACCATTTGAAGTGAAGTGGTCCATTAACACCTCTCCAGTCATAGGGAGGAAAGGAAAAAAAACAACCACTGCACGACACCCACACATCATCAATTTATCAAGACTACCCCTACCTGGAGCTCAATTATCGGTGCTTTCCAAGAGACTCAACTTCTGCCTCACCATAGCACCTAACACCATACTAACATGGAGAACTAGAAAAATTCTTCTGCCGACTCCACCTCAGAGAATTCTTTCACAATAATGACACCACCACCCACAATTACCAAGTCCCCACCGACAGTCATAAGAAAAAAAAGAATCACAGTGGAGAAACTAAACTCTGGATCATTACATTGATGCGTCAGGACAAAAAACTGTGAAATCCGTAGCAAACATCACATCCACCACAATCTCTCCACCACCAAGAGGATAGTTATACATTCCCTGAAATCCAACCACCAAAGTGATCAAACCAACAGACAAAGGGGGGACCATCATAGTCCTCAACAGTGATGACTATGTTAACGAGGCCAACTGACAACTCTCCAACATCACCTACTATAAAGAATTCAAAGAAGACCCCACACCACAATTTGCTCGGGAATTTAAGGATATCATCAAATCCTTCCACAAACAGCTCCAAGAGAAACTCTACAACCCCATGCCCCACAAAACCAGCCCAGGGACCTTCAATATACTTCAAGATACATGAACAAGAGAACCCAGGCAGACCCATCATATCAAGCCAAGGCACTTTTATTGAAGGAATATCAGGACTCTTTGAAACCATCCACAAACCACTTGTCACACAATGGGCCAGCTTCCTCCAGGAAACAACACACTTGCTCCAGAAATTCTGCAAACATTAACAACCTACCTCAGAACACCATCCTTGCTACAATGGTTTTCACCTTCCTATACACCAACATCCCTCACAATGATGGCATAGCTGCCTGTCTCAAATGTTAACAACTTAATGGAAAACCCTCACATATCCACCCCAAACATATCATTTTACATTCAACACCAAACATTTTTTCCAAACCATGGGAACACCCATGGGTACTAGAAAGGCTACCCAATACGCTGACCTCTTCATGGGCCACCTTGAAGAAGAATTTCTGAACAAAAATGCACCACAAAACCAACGACATACCTGAGATACATGGATGATATTTTCATCCTCCGGACAGACAACTTAAACTCCCTCATAGATTTCAACCATAACTTCAACAACCACCACCCATCCATTAAACTCTCTCTAGAACACTCCCACACTAACATTAACTTCCTGGTCACCACAATCAGCTTCAACAACAGAACCCTACAGACAACAATATACAAGAAGCCCATGGATTTTTTTTCATAGATTCATAGATTCTAGGACTGGAAGGGACCTCGAGAGGTCATCGAGTCCAGTCCCCTGCCCGCATGGCAGGACCAAATACTGCCTAGACCATCGCTAGTAGACATTTATCTAACCTACCCTTAAATATCTCCAGAGACGGAGATTCCACAACCTCCCTAGGCAATTTGTTCCAGTGTTTAACCACCCTGACAGTTAGGAACTTTTTCCTAATGTCCAATCTAGACCTCCCTTGCTGCAGTTTAAACCCATTGTTTCTGGTTCTATCCTTAGAGGCTAAGGTGAACAAGTTCTCTCCCTCCTCCTTATGACACCCTTTTATATACCTGAAAACTGCTATCATGTCCCCTCTCAGTCTTCTCTTTTCCAAACTAAACAAACCCAATTCTTTCAGCCTTCCTTCATAGGTCATGTTCTCAAGACCTTTAATCATTCTTGTTGCTCTTCTTTGGACCCTTTCCAGTTTCTCCACATCTTTTTTAAAATGCGGCGCCCAGAACTGGACACAATACTCCAGCTGAGGCCTAACCAGAGCAGAGTAGAGCGGAAGAATGACTTCTCGTGTCTTGCTCACAACACACCTGTTAATGCATCCCAGAATCATGTTTGCTTTGTTTGCAACAGCATCACACTGTTGACTCATATTTAGCTTGTGGTCCACTATAACCCCTAGATCCCTTTCTGCCGTACTCCTTCCTAGACAGTCTTTTCCCATTCTGTATGTGTGAAATTGATTTTTCCTTCCTAAGTGGAGCACTTTGCATTTGTCTTTGTTAAACTTCATCCTGTTTAACTCAGACCATTTCTCCAATTTGTCCAGATCATTTTGAATTATGACCCTGTCCTCCAAAGTGGTTGCAATCCCTCCCAGTTTGGTATCATCCGCAAACTTAATAAGCGTACTTTCTATGCCAATATCTAAGTCGTTGATGAAGATATTGAACAGCGCCGGTCCCAAAACAGACCCCTGCGGTACCCCACTCGTTACGCCTTTGGATCACAACACCTATCTTCACAGATGCAGTAACTACTCCGAACACACCAAGAAATCTGTTATCTACAGCCAGGCACTCAGATACAATAGATTATGCTCCAAGGAGAAAGTTCAGGATATACACCCTTAGCACGGTCAAAACTGCCTTCACCAAACAAGGACACTATACCAGAGAAGCAGATCGCATCATGGAATGGGCTACCCAAATATCCCAATAGAATTTGCTTCAATACAGAAATAAAACCCCCTCTGACCGCACACCTATCACCCCACACTGGAACCTATACAGAGTATCATCAACCAGTTACATCCCATATACAATGGGGACAACATTGTGAAAGAAATATTTCCCAACCCTCTTCTTCTGGCCTCTCAAGCAACCGCCCAAGCTCACCAAGCTCATCGTCAGAAACAAACTCCTCACAGACCAGGACAAACCAACTCAAAGTGGCATCAGAGATTGCCAGAACAACAGATGCAAAATCTGTAGACATACCTCTACTAGTACACACCTTTCAACATCCAGGGGTCCTTCACATGCCTATCACAACATGTGGTAGACCTCAGCCAGTGCACTAAATGCCCCAATAATAATGATGTGGGTGAAACCGGACAATCACCACGGTTTTAAATGAATTCATACAGAAAAAGGATAAGACAAAAAACACCCCATCACCTGTGGGTGAACATTTTTCACAAAGTGATCACTCTATATCAGACCTCTCAGTCCTCATCCTTAAAGGAAACCTACACAATACCTTCAAAAGGTGAGCCTGGGAGCTTAAATTAATAACTTTGATACCAAACTAGACTAGATTCATAACTAGATACTAAAAATCATGGACTGAATAGGGGCACTGGATTTATAGCTTATTAAAACAATCTATAACCCAATTAATGCACCCTCAGATGCCCCTCCCTTTCCCCGCCATGACTGGAGAAGTGTTAACAGGCCACTTCACCTTGAACAGTCCCTTGAAATATATGTTAGCTACTTATGCTAAACAATCTGTTCCACCTTTCATTTAGCTGTGATACTCTGAATATATTTTCCAGACCTGAAGAGTTTTGTGTAAGCTCAAAAGCTTGTCTCTTTCACCAACATAAGTTGGTCCAATAAAAGAGCAGCAGTTCATAATTTATTAACCCATATTGGACAGGGTATTTTTAGCTTATGAAAAACCAGAAGGTGCTTTCCACCTATTTCTCATGTCTGTGAAGTGATGCCAACAAAAAATGGAAGCCTCATTTTTTTCCGCCCCAACAGTAGAAGTTGGACAGCAGAAGTATCAGTTTAGTAAAGCAACTTACCCAATGTTCCCTCAGGACTTCGATGGTATTATGTACAGCACCTAGTATATTCAGAGTGCAGTACTGTATTTGAAATGCATACTTAAATGAAGACACTTAAATACCATGCTGACGAGTGCCAAAGAAATGACTATAGTAAACCTAATATATACCTTTTGGAAACCTTAAGCAGATAAGTATGTAGCACATAATTCAGATTCTGTGCTATCAGAACAGTATCCTTGGATGGAGGAGCTCTACAGAACTGAGAAGAAATAAAATTTGTTTAGTTTTTAAATTGACTCGTTTTGCAATTTTCATCCTTTCTGCAACTCCACTTAGTTTCTCCAGTAGTCATTAGCACAAAAGGCTTCAGCCTCCAATCCAGAAAAGCATGTGCTCAGTTTTCAACAGGTGACTTCAGTGGGAATACTGGATTAGAGCCTTAAAACCTATTTTGATTTTTTTTAAAATAGAGGCATGGCCACCTGATATGGATCTTCAAATAATTTAGTGGTTAAGTAAAACAGTGTTGTTGATGTTAAAATATGGCTTAGTAACACCTATTCTTCTACTCAAAAGGCTGGGGAATTAAGGCTGGGGTCTGCAATCTGAACCAGAGGCATAATCAACAGTAGTTATATTTGATAGTAATGTCATTCTTCTTTCAAAGTTCCAGCCATAGGTTAGATGACCTCCCTGATATGACATTACAGAATAAATGAACAAAAACAATAGAGAAGGCCAGGCAACAAAGTTTTCCAACTTCTCATTCATTACTGAAATGTGGAAATAAAATAAACGAATAATCCCTTTTTAATATTTTCCTGTAGAATAATGTAAGCAAGTTTAGGATAGCAACACACTAATTATGAGCTCAGAATGCACCTTTTTAAAACTTGGCTTTTTACAATCTTGATGCTGCCAATAACCAGCAAAGTTCATTTGAAGGACACATTGGCGATGTAAACAAACAAATAGGTTATCACGACTAGTACTAATGCACAGCATGTCCAAGCTGCAGCTGAAATAGAGACATGATACCACAGTTCATTCAAACTGCAGAACACAAGCAAAACAGGCCAATAAATGGAGCAAGAACAGTAAAATGAAGCATGTCAATCCCTATTTGCATTCCTTCAAAGACGGACTATAAACAAGGATTGGAGTGAACACTGATGTACTTATTTGTTTAAAAAATGGTTGCCAGTTTGTTGTTTATACATGCATATATATTGCACATATTAATATATGTACCTATAAAACACACATACATATATATACACTCGCCTGTGGACATGGTATATTACTGGTACCAATGATGTAGGGATGTGTAAAAGAGGGATCCTGGAAACTCAGTTTAGATAACTAGGGGAATAAGACAGATAACAAAGTGGGGAAACTGACTGCAACATGCAAGCAAAGTGCTCACTGTGACGACAACTGTTATGAGTTTGATTGTTCTATATACTTTTTAAAAATCCTTAGTGCAATCTGTACCATTTTTGCACAGTAGTTTGGCATAAACAAGCTAAGTGTTTCAGCAGATTTTTATAACAAAAATGCAACTATTAGTGGTGAAGACTGGTGCCCAAAATAACCATAGAGCAGTTTCCTCTACATACATCTCTACCCCTGCAGACAACCACTTAGGGTCAAATCCTGACCAACTAACCTGTGTCCAAAGGTGTTAAACAGTATCTATCTTAGGTCCTAAGTGGTGTTTAAAATGGGAGTAGCGCAACTAACACAATAATTATGGTGTCACATACTCACTTCCTGCACAACCAACCAGCCATCTCTGCTATGTCTCCACCCACTCTCTGCACTTCCCTACCAGCTAGGGTGACCAGACAGCAAGTGTGAAAAATCAGGACAGGGGGAAGGGGGTAGTAGGAGCCTATATATGAAAAAGACCCAAAAATCAGGACTGTCCCTATAAAAATTGGGACATCTGGTCACCCTACTACCAGCTGTAGAGCTCAGTTCAGCCCCAGGAAAATATGGAGATAGGAGTCTCTTGCTTCTTCTTTAAACACATACTGCAAGGATTAGGATCAGATTTCCTCACAAAATTTTGAGATTTATGCCAGATTCACAATAAATAAATCAGTAGCAGGACTATCCTCTAAAAATACCTCTTGAAAGGGAAGTGGGAGGTAGACTTGTTTTTCACTGTTTAGCGGCCTGAGAAGCCTCTCTATACTTTTCATCAGTCTGCCATTCTTAATTACAATGGAATATGTTGTGCCGATTAGAAGACCTAAAGGCTTATCATAATAAAAATACTGAGAAATTTAAAATCAGTCAAGATGTCAAAACATTCAACTTCTAAAAACAACAAATCTAATATCCTGTTTCATTCAAAGTCATTTGACTAACTTAATGAAAATACACAAGAAAAATTAAACAAATGATTATAAAGAAATTGTATACAGCCACTATACAAACAAACTAGTATAAAAATGACTGTACTAGCTTTGAGCATTCACCTTGGCATAAAGGAGCTAGTTGCTTTAACAAGAAAACAACTAATCTTTCTGTCATACAATAATTGAGCCTAGCATTTTAGAACTTTACCTTATTGGTTTAACATCATTTGTCTTTTGTTAAAACTACAATTAAAATATTCCATAAGCCAGATTTACATTCACAGTCATTTCTGATTAGGTATCCCCTTCCCTTAGCTTTGTTTTGAAAAATCATGATCATAAATTTATTTAAATTTTACATCATGTTTTGACTTACAAGCATAGGCACCGACTCCATGGGCGCTCCAGGAAAAAAAAAAATAGTGGGTGCTCAGCACCCACCGCCAGCCCCACCGATCAGCTTCTCCCTCTCTCCCCCAGCACCTGCCACCCGCCATGGATCAGCTGTTCAGCAGCATGCAGGACGTGCTGGGGGAGGGGGTGGAGCGAGGGCAGGGCGCACTTCGGGGAGGAGGTGGAATGGGACGGGATGAGGTGTGGTGGGGATGGAATGGGGGCAGGAAGAGGTGGAGCAGGGGCAGAGCAGGGTAGGAAGAGAGGGTCCAGCCCTTGGGGGGAAGGGGTGGAGTGGTGGCAGGGCCTAGGGCTGAGCGGGAGTCAAGCATCCCCGGGGGAAATTAGAAAGTTGGCATCTGTGTTTACAAGCATAAAACAGGAGCGCTCTGATTCTTCACAGGCTTCCTTTTGGAGAAAGCAATCTGCAGACACAAAATTTGTAAACACATTTTGTAACTGCAAATAAGGAATTACGGGTGCTTATCAGAGTACTTGCACCTGAAGCCAGGTGGTTGAAGGCTAAAGTACTTGGATTTGTACCTACAATTAGTGTGCAGGAGTAAATTTTAAAAATGTGGCCCAAATGTGCACAATCTATTGACATCAATGAGAATTGTAAATATGTATCACAGACATATCTTGGGGTTCATATTATATCCACAAATCAAAAAGGAAAGTAGTAGATATTGAATGACTGGCCAAAAAACTAAAATGCCAGCCCAAATTTTGAAACAAACAAACCAAATTATTAGATTCATAAACTTTTAGTCTAGTCCCCTATTTTTGATTAAATCCATCTAAGGGTGTCAAATCTGACAAACTGTTCTCTTCAAATCTAGAGTGCTCTAGGGTTAAATGGTATTTAACTCCACCAAACTGGAATTATATACAGAAAAACACCATAGAGGGGCTGACATAGCACATGCCAGTCCTTTATGGTGGGTTCGAGGTCCAGCTCTGCCATGTTTCCAGTTTCCATCCAGAATTGAGGGATTCTAAGCCATAATCCTGAGGAACCATCGGAGTTTCATAGAGTTTAAGCCCAGAAGGGGCCCTTAGATCATCTAATCTGTCTTCCTGTAACACAGAGGTCATTAAATTTCATCCAGATACCTCTATATTGAGCCCAATAACTTGTCCTCTGGAAACTAAATTGTTGTGTGCCACAGGAGAGACTGAGTTGCCACCAATGCCTGAGGCCCCTAAAATGGATTAGGTGAGATATACTTACATGAGCCTAACAGATTATCCACATGCCATGCTGAGAAGGAAGGTGAAAAAAAACCTCAAGTTTTTCCTGGTGGAAAATTCCTTCTTAACCCCAAATCTGGTGATCAGGTTGATCCTGAGCATTTAAGCAGCCATGCTTCTAGGAAAGAGGATTCGCTGTACCACCTCAGAGGACTGGTCCACCCTTTTTGGTGTCCCGTCTCCAGTTATGGCCAATCCCTGATGTTTCGGAGGAACATGAAAAACAAGAATACTCCTGACTAATTGAGTTTGGGGGAAAGAAAAAATCTTCCTTGGCTTCTTCAGGTGACCATCTGAAGCATAAGATTTAATTATAGTTATTGTCATAATGAAGAGCTGCAAGTGTTATGAGCATGCTGAGGGCAAGAGAGAGCTTCCTATTCTCCCCATGGAGGAAGAGGAAGAACAAGGGAATTCATAAATTCAGACTTCAAAGCCAGAAGGGACCAGCATGACCATCCAGCCCAACATACACATACAAACAGGCTGCAGATTTTCTCCCAGAAGCTGGATTAAAGCCTATCTTTTGAAAGATATCTAATCTCACTTTAAAGACTCCAAGCAGTGGTGAGTTCACGGCCTCCCCTGGTCAGCTGCTCCAATGTTTAATTACTGCTAGGAAACTGCATCTTATTTGAAGGTTAGATTTGTCAAACATCCAGCCACTGGATCTTGTTAGGCCTTTGCCAGCAAGGTTGAAACCCACCACCCCAACCCCGCAAGAGATATCTTTTCCATGTGTATGTACCTACACACAGTGATTAAGTAAAAAAGAGACTTACAGGCTGGCAAGGGATGCTGGGGTGAGGGAGGCTGTATATAAGTAATTCCCACTGCCACAGTAAAATGAGTTTGGAAGGGAACTGGTTGTGGGTCTCTCATGCTCTTCGTTAGAGAGCTGAGTGGCTGTTGAAGAAAAAAGCTGGCCAAACAAAGAAGGAAAGCTAAGTTTTGTATCTACATAGGGAATAAATATTTAAAATGGGCTCTTCAATTTAGCAGAGAAAGGTGTAACACAATCCAATGGCTGGACATTGAAGGCAGACAAATTCAGACTGGAAATAAGGTGTAAATTTCTAACGATGAGAGTAATTAACCATTTGAATAATTTACCAAGAGTTGTGGTGAATCCTCCATCAAGACTGGATCTTTTTCTAAAATACTTTCTCCAAGAATTACTTCGGGCAAGTTCTATGGCCTGTGTTATACAGGAGGTCAGACTGGATGATCACAATGGCTCCTTCTGGCACCAGAAACTATGAATTGCCCCTCAAGATTTTGCCTTAGTCCTTTTGTCCAGAAGTTCCCACTCTTTACAACACTTCTTTCAGGGGTTCACAGCCGAGCTAAGGCTCCTCCCCATCTGGTTACTGCTCTCTGGAGATGTGTCCCTCTCTGGCCTAACAGGTGCAGAGAGTAGGGTTACCATATTTTGTGCCTCCAAATGGAGGACACTCCACGGGGCCCCGGCCCCGCCCCCAGCCCCGCCCACGCCCCAACTCCGCCCCCTCCCCAAAGTCTCCTCCCCCTCCCCTGCTTCCCACGAACATTTGATTCGGGGGAAGCCTGAAGCAGGTAAGGGGGAGTGTGGGGGGAGGAGGCGCGGCCCAGGCTGGCCCCCCGGCGGCTCCAGCCTGGGTCGGCTCGGGCCCTGGGGTGCCGGCCCCGACCCCCGGCCGACCACCCCCGGCCCGCCCAGCACTGCCGGCCCCCTGCGGCCCGGCGCACCCCTTGGCTCCCGGCCCTGCGACCCCGGCCCAGCTCCCAGCCCCGCGACCCCGGACCGGCTCCCGGCCCCTGGACCGGCTCCCGGCCCCGCCCCCCCCGCGGGCCCGGACCAGCTCCCGGCCCCGCGACCCCAGCTCCCGGCCCCGCGGGCCCGGCCCCCCGGCTCCCAGCCCGGACCCCGGCCCGGCACCGCGCCCCCGGCTCCCCGCCTGGCCCGGCACTGCGCCCCCGGCTCCTGGCCCGGCACTGCGCCCCCGGTTCCCGGCCCAGCACCGCGCGCCCGGCTCCTGGACCCCGGCCCGGCCCCGCCGACCCCAGCCAAAAAGGCCCCGGCCGAGCACCACCGAGCCCGCCCTCCCTCCCTCCCGATTTTCCCGGACATGCCCGGCTTTTGGGGATTTCCCCCCGGACGGGGATTTGAGCCCCCAAAAGCCGGACATGTCCGGGAAAATCCGGACGTATGGTAACCCTAGCAGAGAGCCCCCTCCAGGTCCTTCCCTGCCTCTGGGTTTCTCCAGGCTCCTTCCCTTGCCTAAGCAGCAGGACACAATTTCTTATAAAGCACATGAGTAGGAGCAGACCTGTGACCTACAACTACAGATCCCAGTTTTAAAAGGCCCCAAAACCATAACAGGTGCAATGGGACATGCATTTGCACCACAAGGCCTAAGGCTTGCGAGACATATTGCCCAGTATGCTACCAATTAATCCCAGATACAGAGCCACAACACTTACTAACTAAAAAATGAACACTGATGAGCACCAATCTGAAAACAAACAAGTTTTAGAAGATTCACTCATCGTATTAAATTCAGCCACTCCACAAATATACAGCATGTGCCAGTGGTCCCTCATATGTGTGAGAATATAAGCATTTACTGCTGCCCAGGCCAACCTAAAGGGGCTTGCTCTTTACTCACATGTAAATATCATCATGAGCCTAGAAAACTTTATACATGTGATTAATCTTTACTTGCATGAGTAGCCCCACTCAGGCTACTGGAACTAATGGCATGAGAAAGGACTACTCATGTGAGTAACGCTTGCAGGAATGGGTTATCCAAGATTGTTCCTCCAATGATTGTCCCTTCCTTTCTTTAACTCTCATTTTTTTAATATATTACCTCAAATTAATATGTAACCTCCTATCCCATACTCCTCAAACAGGCAAAGCTATTCAAATCAAGGGGAATTCTGCCTGAATAATGAGTGTAAAACTGGGCCCCGAATACCTTTATACTGACAAAAGAAAATATTACTTCATTCATACCTAATTATGTTCTCTAACCCAAGAACTGATAAATGTTATTCCAGCTCTCCCTTCTGCAGCTTTTAAAAGTAGAAAACTATGCTGTATTTCTTACCCATAACCTTATGTGCCCATATTATGGGTTTTTCACATCTTTACTTTGGTTATCCAATAGATTTCTTTTACCTTTTTCCCTATTCTCCCACACAATTCAGGGTCTACACTGAGGCATCGACAAAAGCGATTTTTCCAGGTCAAAAGCAGCAAAATAAGATTATTTACAGTGAATTTTCAACCTAGTTAAAAAAAGAGAAATGGAATCTAAGAGAGACTCTCAGTGATTTCAGTGCCTGAAGTATTTCAGGCTGAAAAACTCCATTAGGAAAGTGTGAGCGAAAGTGAGCGAGTACAAGTACATATGTGTGTGTGTAGTCTTAAATCTATAAGGCATCATAAACATTTGCAGATTAGTATGGTAAATTTCTGGAATTCAGTTCAATTAAGAACAGGATTATTCTTTTCAGAGAGCTACCGGGAATGGAAAAGAACAGAAGTGACTGGGGTTTTTTTCCCCCTCAACTGTATGATTTTAAAAAAATGCACCCACTCAACAAGTAAAGACAGTTGTTCAATCACATCTCATCTACTGTCACATGCCAAGGAATAAAACAGAAAGTCACACAAGGGAAAGTATATCCATTTTTAAAAGCTCAACAAGGGTCTTGTAAGGATTCCGTTTTAGATTAATGATTTTGAAGGTAGAATACATGAAATGTACTTCCAATTCATAGGATTTCAATTTAAGATAAAATGTATTGATACTAGATTCCAAACAGCTAAACTACAATAGTATCCATGTGTTTAAACCATTTCTACTACTGATACAATACACACAAATTAAATAATTAATATTATTTCTGTTAAGAAACCATTAAATTTAAAAGAAAATTAGGAATAAACTGTTCGCCAGTCAAGAAGAATAGGACTTACTTTCAAAATAAAGGAAGTGATGATAATCATTATTAGTCAAGTACACATAAAGTTTTTGTATTGGATGCATTTTAGTAGCCCTGCTTGATTAAAAATAGAACCAGGTCATTGGAAAAGTTTAATGTATAATGAACCTAACTCACTGATAGCTGCCCTTAGAAACTTGACCACAGAATAAACCTTATTGATGAAGAAATTCAACTGACTTAAGCCTCTGATGTAATGATAACTTCTTTGATATACTGCTTCAGTAGCTCTGCAACAATAAACTTGCTAGCTTGTTATGATGGAGAAGCTTGTTATCGGAGTTCAAGCACCACAACCACCAAAGATATTAGATATTTCTCATGGCATACATTCATGACGTACCATGTAATCACCAATTTTCTTCACTTAGGAGGCCAGCAGTTATAAATCAACAAGTTCTTTGGTTGTCTGACAAGCTATGGATCTTTCTAAGTTTATCTCACTGTATGCCCTTAATGTTTTCAGGGTTCCCATTAGTTCTGGTGTTTATGAAAGATGTCTGATGCTCCTGTATCACTTTTTCCTCTATGCATCACTACATAGCTGGATTTCATAACCATCCAAAATCTGCTATATATAAAATCAGGACTGTCAAGTGATTAAAAAAATTAAGCACGATTAATCGCGCTGTTAAACAATAATAGAGTACTATTTATATAAATATTTGTGGATGTTTTCCATATTTTCAAATATATTGATTTCAATTATAACACAGAATACAAAGTGTACAGTACTTACTTTATATTTATTTTTTATTATAAATACTTGCACTGTAAAAATAAGATAGTATTTTTCAATTCACTTAATACAAGTACTCTTTATCATGAAAGTTGAACTTACAAATGTAGAATTATATACAAAAAATAGCTGCATTCAAAAATAAAACAATGTAAAACTTTAGAGCCTACAAGTCCGCTCAGTCCTACTTCTTGTTCAGCCAGACAAACAAGCTTGTTTACATTTGCAGGAGATAATGCTGCTCACTTCTTAATTACAATGTCACCTGAAAGAGAGAACAGGCATTCTCATGGCCCTGTTGTAGCCGACGTTGCAAGTTATTTACGTGTCAGAGGCACTAAAGATTCATATGTCCCTTCATGCTCCATTCCAGAGGTCATGCGTCCATTCGGATGACAGGTTCTGCTCGATAACAATCCAAAAGCAGTGCAGACCAACGCATGTTCATTTTCATCATCTGAGTCAGATGCCACCAGCAGAAGGTTGATTTTCTTTTTTGGTGGTTCAGGTTCTGTAGTTTCCGCATTGGAGTGTTGCTCTTTTAAGACTTCTGACAGCATGCTTCACAATCCGTCCTGATCAAATTTTGGAAGGCACTTCAGATTCTTAAATCTTGGGTCAAGTTCTGTAGCTATCTTTAGAAATCTCACATTGGTACCTTCTTTGTGTTTTGTCAAATCTGCAGTGAAAATGTTATTAAAACGAACAACATGCTGGGTCATCAGCAGAGACAGCTATGACATGAAATATATGGCAGAATGTGGGTAAAACACAGAGCAGGAGACATACAATTGTCCCTAACGGAGTTCAGTCACAAATTTAATTAACGCTTTTTTTTTAAACAAGTGTCATCATCCTGGAAGTATGTCCTCTGGAATGGTGGCCAAAGCATGAAGGGGCATACAAATGTTCAGCTTATCTGGCACATAAATACCTTGCAATGCCAGCTACAAAAGTGCCATGTGAATGCCTGTTCACTGTAAATAAGAAGAGGGCGGCATTATCTCCTTTAAATGTAAACAAACTTGGTTGGATTAGCAATTGGGTGAACAAGAAGTAAGACTGAGTGGACTTGTAGGCTCTAAAGTTTTACATTGTTTTGTTTTGAGTGAAGTTATGTAACAAAAAACCCCTACTTTTCTAAGTTGCGCTTTCATGATTAAGAGATTGCACTATGGTACTTGTATGAGGTGAATTGAAAAATATTATTTCTTTTGATTTTCATTTTTACAGTGCAAATATTTGTAATAAAAATAATATAAAGTGAGTACTGTACACTTTGTTTTCTGTGTTGTAATTGAAATCAATATATTTGAAAATGTAGAAAAACATCCAAAATATTTCATAAATTTCAGTCGGTATTCTTTTTTTTAACAATGTGATTAAAACTGTGATTAATTGCGATTAATTTTTTTAATCGTGATTAATTTTTTTGAGTTAATCGCATGAGTTAACTGCGATTAATCGACAGCCCTACATAAAATCCATTGAATATGAAGCACCTGTTTATTATATGTGACATCTGAGGACAACAGTGGAAAACTGAACCCTGTATCCTGTCTCTTTGCAAAAGCATTTTTGCATTTACAAGAAATTCTAAGCAAGCAAAATAGGAATAATATAAAATATTAGATTAACATACTGTTTTAGCTGAAGATTTCAAGCTGGTTAGTAGAAAATGCCTGCTCTCATTAAGCAGATTCTTACTGAGGAATATTCCTTGCTTTAAAAGTGTCAACAGGGGGGTACATTTTGTGGTTTCTTCGAAGTATAAAACTAGCACTTAATGCTTAAATACTCTGAGAATACTAATGAGTAGGGTCTCTGAACAAAATTCTTCACTAATCATAGTGAATGTTTGACAGAAGTGACTATCATCCTCCATACTTTAATCACTTGGAGAGCTATTACAACCCCATTCTTAGGATCTAGACTGAAGACATCTATGGCTGAAGATTTAGTTTGTCATTTCTAAGTCTGATTTATCTAAAGTTACAGGCCAGGAAAAGGTAGAGGTTAATCACATCAGCTAAAATTTGTAATTATAAAGAACTATTTTAAAGCAGCAAGTCTAGGGGAAAGAAAAGCACAAAGGATGAAGGCACTGACCTTTCACACCTTTAAAATCATAGTAGTCTCTTTGTCCATGTACATTTTTAAAGCTCGTGACAGTGTGCACTTGCATAACTGGCTGAAACCAGCAGAAGATACGCAGGCTCTCTGAAATCATCTTGCTGTGAATTTAACCTCTCCAAGTGATTTTTTTTTTTCCCTAGGCTTAATCACCTAGGACTGGATTCTGCAAAGTGTTTACCTTATGCGAGTCCTCAAATTCAATGGGTCATTCAGCATTTTGCAAGATCAAGTTCTTAACCAAGATCACAGCTACCAGGGCAATCTACTGTATGTCGAGAGCCAAAAACTCACAGCTTCTTTCAATGGGCTGAAGTCAGACACTGTGGTTTTCCAAACTTCCGCTGGCATCTGAGATAACTGGGTGGGCTACGGGAACATCAGTGCACCGTACAATGGTTTATCTTTTATCTTCTAATATTTTAATTCATCACAAACTAATGATCAAGAGTAATATAAATAGAGGATTTACGATAGCCAAAAAACTGGCATAAACACTGACATTTATGGTGATCTTCTCTAATTTTATTTCCAGATTTATTTCCGTATAATTTACAAAACAATAGCGCTCCCCAGACACCTTCCCCAAAATACTCAATAACCTTTAAGCAAAACAGCCACCGCAGGTCGTATGTAAGGTCAACAAACTCATGTCATGACAGATCAGTGGAAGGGGGGATGACAGTATGTCTGGGTACTTGTACAGTACAATACTCATCACCAGTATCTTTGCACCCTACAGAATGATACCATTTAAATTGCAATTGCACTAACTACAGTTTCCAAGTAGTTTTCAGGTATAGAGTGCATTATAGCACTCCAATCTCCAGGTGATAGAGGCAAGAATACCACTGTGGATATCTACAACTGAAAAAAGGTTGCAAACTCCTTTCAGGGGTGCTGGAACAATTTGTATAGTGGGGGTGCAGAGCCATTGAACCAAACTGTAAACCCTGTATATAATGGAAACCACTTCAAGCCAGTGGGTACAGCAGCACCCCCAGCACCGTAGTTCCAGCACTTAAGTCTCCTTCCCAAATGTAGATGGAATAAAAAGCAGCAGAGGATCCAATATGACCTCAAGATTGCCCAAATTTTTTAATTGATAAATTTATATCAATTGATATTTATAAATGGATAAAATTAGGGGGGAAATTGCTTCTTTTCCCTGGGGCAAAGGAAAACACACCTAGGTAAGACAAACCCCACAAAGGTTCTATTAAATAAAACAAAAAAGTGATAAAATCTGAAAGCATGTTTCTCTTTCTCAAACACAGAAAGACGCACGTTGTGCAAATGAAATGCTTCCAAATTCTGTATGTAAAACAAGAACACAATCATCAAGTCCCTGGTCTATTAACTAGTTAGGCCTACAGTGCTTGTTTTTGCCCTTAAACAGCAATACAGATTTATCAATTTAGCTTTTCAGCGCAGACTGTTATGAAGTTCTGAACAAACCAATCCACTACCATCAAGTCGTATTGTCAGTGACCTGGCTAGAAAGGAGTGCAGAACTTATACAACGTGACAAATTCTGAATTAAATTATCTTGCTTTTTGTGATTTTAATGCTAGGATTTACTACTATTTTAAAGTAACAAACTGTGATGTAACCTCCTTGACAAACACAGATTTGGGATACAGGTCTGTATCTTTAGTTTTACAGGGTAAAAGAGATGGAGGGGAACTCAACACATCTCATCAGCTAGATTTCAGACTCTTCTTTTCTACTGTGGGCCAGACTCATGACCTTTGTATTTGGCATCAGTCATGTTGGTTAAGTAACAGGAAAGTTCCATAGCTTTTCTGAATACTTTTTTTTTTAAATGTTGTCCTTGTGTGGCTCCAGTTCATGTTGTTAATTACATCAACCCAGCATTCCACAGAGACTGCTGTAGCAGTGGCATCAGCCTGTAATCTGTCAAATTCCTTTGAAATCTCCTTCAACTGCTTTTGTAATTTTTGTGCCTTTCCAAAAGTCTCTATTTGTGTAAAATGTGTGCAATGTTTTGATCAAAATTCTCCTTGTGCATAGCGTAAATGTAACATTTTATGGGTAGTGGGATGCAAATGAAGATTCACAATTTTCCTGAGAGTGCCCTTGATTGTTTCAAGAAGATGGGATATCAATCCTCCTTTTTCAGAAATTTCTTTCAGCTTCCAAAATTGGTGTTACAACTGTTAGTTGATACTCCTTTTTCATGGCTTAAATAAATAGTGCTCAACACCCATATCAGGGGTGAAATCCTGGCTCCACTGAAGTCCATGGCACAAGTCCCACTGACTTCAATGGAGCCAAGATTTCATCCCAGAAATTTACAAATATTTGTGTCCAAGAAGTTCCCACCCTTTTTTATTTTATTTTCCATTGTCCAAGCAAATGGGGAAAACCTCTTTGCCATACCTTTCTCTGCATGCTTGAATCACATTTTCAACAACTTGGACACAAAAGAGTCTGCATTTTTCTTTTCAGACACAGAATAAATATCAATAAGAAGGAATGCAACATTCCCTATACAGATTCCTATAGCCATTATTTGGTAACAGTCTCATGCCTGACCAACTATTCTGCATGAATGTTGATTCTTTTAATTCTTCCTCCTCCCCCACATTTCTTCACTTGCAGCACTCAGCAGTGGGCCCATAAGTTTAAATTGGTCTATCCTTCCAGGATGAAGTGTTTCAGCCATTCCTTTAAATTGCTGGTTTTGTGACACATTACAGGCTACATTAAAAGAAGTCTGAAGCTTTCTCAACAAGCTCAAGTCTTTCAAGTTGTTTATAGCATTGCCACAGCCATTTTTTAAAAATGAACAGAGACTGCTCTTCAATAAAGCTGCTGATGAAGAGTTGCTAGAAGACTTGGGACAGAGGCCTTTAATTATCATTACGTTTATGTTTCACTGAGGACAACAGCATTGAAAATGGTTAATTTTCAGAACAAGGTAGGTGAGGTAATATCTTTTTATTGGACCAACTTCTGTTGGTGAAAGAGACACGCTTTTGAGCTTACACAGAGCTCTTCAAGTCTGGGAAAGGTACTCAAAGTGTCACAGCTAAATACAAGGCAGGATAGATAAGGAGTTCACACATGTTGCAAGAGACCATTGAAGGTGAAGTGGGCAGTTAAGACCTTGACTGTCATAGGACAAAGGAGGGTTATAGTGGGTTATAGATTGTTGTAATGAGCCATAAATCCAGTGTCTTTATTAAGTCCATGATTTTTGGTGTCTAGCAGAGTTATGAATTTAAGCTCCAGGCTCATCTTTTGGAAGGGTTGTGCAGATTTCCTTTGAGGACAAGGACAGAAAGATCAGATAAGGAGTGATCAGTTTGTGAAAACGTTCGCCCATGGGTGAGATGGTGTTTTTGTCTTTTATCATTTTTCTGTGTGAGTTCATTCAAGAGCATAGTAATTGTCTGGTTTCACCCACATAGTTATTGGGACAGTTAGTGCACTGGATGAGGTACAACCCATGTTGTGATAGGTCAGTGAAGGAGCCATTGATCTTGAAAGCTGTGTTTTGGGGGGTATAGATAATCATAGCAGTGGAGATATGTCTGCAGGTTTCACATCTGTTGTCATGGCAAGGGCTGGTGCTGCTTTGAGTTGGTGTGTCCTGCAGTGTTCCCTCTAATTTTTTACATCCATGTGCAGAATAAATTTTGTTATTGGGGTGTGGGTTGGATGCAGGAGGGGGTTCAGGGGTGGGGCAGAGGGTTGGGGTGCAGGGGGGTGAGGGCTCTAGCTGGGGGTGAAGGCTCTGGGGTGGGGCCGAGGATGAGGGGTTTGGGGTGCAGGCTGCCCAGGAGCTGTGGCAGGAAGAGACAACTCCCCCCAGCCCTCTCTCGCCACAGCAGCTCGGGGCTAGGAGAGTCGTCTCTCCCCGGCTGCAGCAGCTCCAGCAGGGCTGGGCTAGGCCGGGTGCACCTCTCCCTTGATAGCCTCTCCCTTGATAGCCTGTTGCGCGGCTGCACAGTTTAGAAGGAACTTAGGTGTCCTGGTCTATTGTCTGTGCTTCTGATGATGACCTTGGCAAGGTTGGGGGTTGTCTGAAGGCCAGAAGAAGGGGTTCAGGAAAGATTTCTTGCAGGATGTGGTCCCCACTGAGTATGGGTTGTAACCAGTGATTTCCCTACACCCCCTCAAATTTCCCCAACACCCCCCCCCAGTTCTGTGAACTTTGCGACTTTGTCCTCACCCACAACTATTTCACATTTGGGGACAATATATACCTTCAAGTCAGCGGCACTGCTATGGGTACCCGCATGGCCCCATAGTATGCCAACATTTTTATGGCTGACTTAGAGCAACGCTTCCTTAGCTCTCATCCCCTAATGCCCCTACTCTACTTGCGCTACATTGATGACATCTTCATCATCTGGACCCATGGAAAAGAAGCCCTTGAGTAATTCCACCATGATTTCAACAATTTCCATTCCACCATCAACCTCAGCCTAGACCAATCCACACAAGCGGTCCATTTCCTTGACACTACTGTGCTAATAAGCGATGGTCACATAAACACCACCCTATACCGGAAACCTACTGACTGCTATACTTACCTACATGCCTCCAGCTTCCATCCAGGACACACCACACGATCCATTGTCTACAGCCAAGCTCTAAGATACAACCGCATTTGCTCCAATCCCTCAGACAGAGACAAACACCTACAAGATCTCTATGAAGCATTCTTAAAACTACAATACCCACCTGCTGAAGTGAAAAAACAGATTGACGGAGCCAGAAGAGTACCCAGAAGTCACCTACTACAAGACAGGCCCAACATAGAAAATAACAGAATGCCACTAGCCGTTACCTTCAGCCCCCAACTAAATCCTCTCCAGCGCATCATCAGAGATCTACAACCTATCCTGAAAGATGATCCCTCACTCTCCCAGATCTTGGGAGACAGGCCTGTCCTCGCTTACAGACAGCCCTCCAACCTGAAGCAAATACTCACCAGCAACCACACACCGCAGAACAAAAACACTAACCCAGGAACCTATCCTTGCAACAAAGCCCGATGCCAACTCTGTCCACATATCTATTCAAGTGACACCATAATAGAACCCAATCACACCAGCCATGCCATCAGGGGCTCGTTCACCTGTACATCTACCAATGTGATATATGCCATCATGTGCAAGTAATGCCCCTCTGCCATGTACATTGGCCAAACCGGACAGTCTCTACGCAAAAGAATAAATGTACACAAATCTGACATCAGGAATCATAACATTCAAAAACCAGTAGGAGAACACTTCAACCTCTCTGGCCATTCAGTAACAGATTTAAAGGTGGCAATTTTGCAACAGAAAAGCTTCGAAAATAGACTCCAACTAGAAACTGCTGAACTTGAATTAATATGCAAACTAGATACAATCAACTTAGGCTTAAATAGATACTGGGAATGGCTGAGTCATTACACACATTGAATCTATTTCCCCATGTTAAGTAACCTCACAGCTTCTTGTTAAACGGTCTTAAATGGGCTATCTTGATTATCACTAAAAATTTTTTTTTCTCCTGCTGACAATAGCGCATCTTAATTAATTAGCCTCTTAGAATTGGTTGGGCAACGCCCACTTTTCATGTTTTCTGTATGTATATATATCCTCACTATATGCATCTGATGAAGTGGGCCCACGAAAGCTTATGCTCAAATACATTTGTTAGTCTCTAAAGTGCCAAAAGTACTCCTGTTCTTTTTGCGCATACAGACTAACACGGCTGCTACTCTGAAACATGCCAATTTAGTGACTGTTTGGAAATTTGAATTGAAATTGAAACATTAATACACACTTTAAAAGCATATACAGTGTATGATAAAATATGTGTATCTGAAAGTTTTTTTCTCTTACTTAATTGGCCTCTCAGAGTTGGTAAGATAACTCCCACCTTTTCATGCTCTCTGTATGTGGCTACATCTACACTACAGGGGGGGGGTCAATTTAAGATACGCAAATTCAGCTACGTGAATAGCATAGCTGAATTCGACGTATCGCAGCCGACTTACCCCGCTGTGAGGACGGCGGCAAAATCGACCTCTGCGGCTTCCCGTCGACGGCGCTTACTCCCACCTCCGCTGGTGGAGTAAGAGCGTCGATTCGGGGATCGATTGTCGCGTCCCGATGGGACGCGATAAATCGATCCCCGAGAGGTCGATTTCTACCCGCCGATTCAGGCGGGTAGTGTAGAGCTAGCCTGTGTATATATATATCTCCTCAACATATGTTCCATTCTATGCATCCGAAGAAGTGGGCTGTAGCCCACAAAAGCTTATGCTCAAATAAATTTGTTAGTCTCTAAGGTGCCACAAGTACTCCTGTTCTTTTTGCGGATACAGACTAACACGGCTGCTACTCTGAAACCTGAAAGTAGAATAGATTTGAAAAGTATGAACATAGACTAGCTTCCTTATACGGGTGTTGTTTTTGATGACAATGTCAGTGCATTCATTTCGGTGATGTTGGCCAACCTAATAATTTCAAATGATGATTTGTAAGCAAAGTCTAAATGAGCTCTCCCTGACAGCTGATGATGAGCTGGGGGGAAAGGCTTCAGGACCAGATTGTATTTACATTCACACCTAATCTACCTAGGTATCCAGCAAACAGAGCTGTGTTGCCCAAGTGATAGATTTTGGCTGGGGTTGGGTTACAAATCACTTGAATGCGGGGTGGGGGGGGAATGAAATGTTGTTGTTCTTATTGTATGAGTAAAGGGCAATAGAACTATACTTAGCCTGTGCTGATTGATGGCATCAAGAGAGAGGGTGGCGACCTGTCCCTCTCCACTGTTTAAAGACAGAGCTGATTAGGCTCCATAGATAGTCTTTTGTTCTGTTAAGTGACCACTGCAGCTGAAATCACTGATAATCAGGTCTAAGTGCTTAGTCCTGCTGTGGGGACAGTGTTCCTGTGGGGACAGTGTTTTTGTGTAAAAGACAGCCCAGACTGCACTAGCAGTGAGGTTCCCCCACTGAGAGCTCAGCTGAAATCACTGAGAGCTGGGTGGAACCTCAAGAGACCAACTAGCAGAGGTCACAGTGGCAGGTGGCAGCAGAAGATGACTGCGCAGGGCCATTGGCAAACAGAGTGGTGGAGTGAACGGTGGCACAACGAACAGCCGTGGCCAGAGCGAACAGTGAGCAGCTGGAGGAACGAGCCAGGTGCCTTCTTGCCCCCCACCTGGGAGGTATACTCACATGACAGCACCTCTGAACTCTGAGTCTCCACTGACCAAGGACAACCTCGGTGAGTGGGGTGCAGTGGAGGGAAAAAGTGAGGGGCATGTTAAAAAAACATTTGTTTTTTGGACTATATTTTAGTGACTTTGCTCCAATATGCTAGATTTGTGACTGGGAATGGAAACTTATATAAATATGTTTCCTAGTAGGCCAAGATTTTTAAAATGCATTATTTGCCAAGGTTGTTATCTCACATTTTTGCTATCTTGAGAGGTCATTATGTTGGGGAGTTTCTGTACTAAACATTTTTATTATTATAATTAATTTTCACATAAGAATGGTCATACTGGGTCAGACCAATCGTCCATATAGCCCAGTATCCTGTCTTCCAACAGCGGTCAAGGCCAGGTGCTTCAGAGGGAATGAACAGAACAGGTAATCATCAAGTGATCCATCCCCTGTTGCTCATTCCCAGCTTCTGGCAAACAGGCTAGGGACACTCAGAGCATGGTGTTGTATCCCTCCCCATCCTGACTAATAGCCACTGATGGACCTATTCTCCAGGAATTTATCTAGTTCTTTTTTTAATCCTGTTATAGTTTTGGTCTTCACAGCATCTCCTGGCAAAGAGTTCCACGAGTTGACTTTATGTTGTGTGAAGACGTACTTCCTTTTTTTAAAAAAAACCCTGCTGCCTATTAATTTCATTGGGTGACAGCTAGTTCTTGTGTTATGTGAAGGATTAAATAACATTTCCTTATTCACTTTCTTCACACCAGTCAAGATTTTATAGACCTCTATCATATCCCCCCTTAGTCGTCTCTTTTCTAAGCTGAAAATTCCCAGTCATTTTAATTTTTCCTCCTGTTTCATACCCCTAATCATTTTAGTTGCCCATCTCTGTACTGTTTCCATTTCCAATATATCTTTTTTGGGATGGGGTGACCAGATCTGCACACAGTATTCAAGGTGTACACGTACCATGGATTTATATAGAGGCAATATGATATTTTCTGTCTTATTATCGATCCCTTTCTTAAAAAAGCAAAGGTTTCAGAGTAGCAGCCGTGTTAATCTGTATCCGCAAAAAGAACAGGAATACTTGTAGCACCTTAGAGACTAACAAATTTATTTGAGCATAAGCTTTCGTGGGCTACATCCAATGAAGTGGGCTGTAGCCCACAAAAGCTTATGCTCTAATAAATTTGTTAGTCTCTAAGGTGCCACAGTACTCCTGTTCTTTTTAAAAAAGCAAACAGAATGTTGAGAATCATTGATGGCCGCTGCACATTGAGGGGATGTTTTCAGAGAACTATCCACAATGACTCCAAGATCTCTTTCTTGAGTGTTAACAGCTAATTCAGACTCCTTCATTTTGTATGTATAGTTGAGATTGTTTTCCAATGTGCATTACTTTGCATTTATCAACATTGAATTTCATCTACCATTTTTGTTGCCCAGTCACCCAGTTTTGTGAGATCCCTTTGTAACTCTTTGCAGTCTGCCTGGGACTTAACTATCTTGAATAGTTTTGTATCATCTGCAAATTTTGCCACCTCACTGTTTACCCATTTTTCCAGATCATTTATGAGTATGTTGAACAGTAATGGTTCCAGTACCAACCCCTCAGGGATACCACTATTTATCTCGCTCCATTCTGAAAACTGATAATTTATTCCTACCCTTTGTTTCCCATCTTTTAACCAGTTACTGATCCATGAGAGGACTTCCCTCTTATCTCATGATGGCTTACTTTTCAAAAGTCAATTTAAATTAAATACATTTTTTTTAATTTATATTTTTTTAGCAATCTAGACCTGTTATGTGTTTTGGTGTAATTTGCATTATCCTTATGTTAAATTTGCATTATCCTAACAAAACATTTACTTTATTCATATCTCTTTTATATATCTCATCGGTCCTGACACACACACCCCTGTAAATTTGGACACCTCCCCTAATTTCAATTCCTGGGGAAACCACTTTTTAATGAGACCCTCATGGGTTCTGGCGTGGGGTGTCAAGTGACAACCAGGGGTGTGTGGTCGGAGGATTTATTTTTCCGGTATTGAAGCAGGTTTTCTGGAGGTATCTGGATAGCCTGTTCCATGATGCAATCTACTTCTCTGGTGGAGTGTCCTTGTTTGATGAAGGTGGTTTTAAATGTGTTATGGTTTGTATCCTGGACTTTCTCCTGGGACCATATTGTGTTGTAATTTGCAGGATCATCCAGCTTATCACAGTTCTGTGCTTCCACTTGAATAAACTGTTTTATTCAATGGCATATTTGATCTTGATGAATCCAAAGGGATCTGTTTTCTGCACTTTTTGAGATGAGCACAAATCCTCTCTCTTTCGTGCTACTTACCAACTCTTGATAAAATTTATATTTTACTTCAGAAGAATTATCTACTTTCATTACTTCAGTCTATTCAGTTACTTGTTTCCTACATTTCGTTCAGCTGTAGACAGGCTGAGTCATACTAATGCATATACTAAACCATACTAATCACTTCTTGGCATTATTGTTCAGTAGCTTTCAGATTTACAGCAGTTAGAATGAGAAACAGCCACCTAGTGAATTCAACACTGTGAAAGAGTTGTTTGCCAATCTTATCAAGAACCATATTATCAGATACCCTGTCTACCTTCCAGAAGTCTCTAGGTGCTAGCAAGCCAACTTCCGTGATAGTTAAGAACTCCACTCACTGCCCTCTTCAAATCCAGTGACAGTTGATTCTAAACATGCATCTCTCTCCAGTCATCAGTGACTCCTCCCATTTCTCCTTCAGGCTTGTAGAGAGAGCTATGAACATTCTTACTACTTTCAAAAGACATGACAAAAACTTTAATGGTCTTATCACTTTTAGCATACAGAATACTTAAAAAGCTTGAAATTAGAGACTCATGTTTCTAAGATAAACAACTTCCAAATTTCTGTATTGTTCATGTAACTACTTCAGAGTAACACAGAAGTTTAAAAAAAAAAAAAATGAAAAAAGCCAAACCTCTTTTATCTCACCAGGGTTAAAGATTTTTTCAGAAACAAAAGTTAAAACGTTGAAGACTTTCTCGCAACCCTGGATTGTACAGTTTACTATCAAATCTGGCGAAACACCCTATATCAAGGAGGCATACAACTGTTATTTCTTCCAGATGTGTCCCCCTCCCTTCTCTGGACTGAACCCCAGCTGTCAATCCCTCTACAGTCATCATTTTCAGTTAGTCAATGGAAAAGCCAAGACAGTGAACCATTTATTTCCAATGAAAAAGAAACAGAGTACTCAAAGGGCCTAGGAGTTTTGTCTGTAATTTTGATGGGTTGGGAGTCTTATAGGTTGACACTGTGCTGATTTGAATCTTTTTGTCTCTACATAAATAATTAATTGTATATGTACATTGAGTCTAGAATGGGCACATTCTATGGATTTAATAAAGAAATAAAATCAAAACAATGTAAATTCTTTTTTCTTGTATAGACAGGATGATTCAAACATTACACCCCCTAATTTTGCGGTCAGACAGGGCACAATGCTCCCCACTAGAGATATTTTACCAGAAAAGATAATGTAACCAGAAGACATGATAAAAACATATGTGATCTTTATACCTGTAACCCATATATTAGTGATGACAAGGTAATATAATGCACTCTGATATCAACAGAAGCAACTGCAGAATTCAGACAAAGCCTTTTCTCCATCAGGGGCCTCATCCTTTGTCAGCAATGGGAATTATTTGTACCCTATAAGGCAGCATTGGGCCACAGGTTGGCACAGCTGTATAAAAGGATTTACCGAGTCTGACCTGAATACAATGCAGTCACATGGATGGAGGAGGATTATAACATAAACCACATAGCAACAGCCCTTGCGACAGATAAGATGACCTTTTTGCTACAAGTCTCCCCCTTCTAATCACCTTACCCTACCTGCCAATCCCTCAGAAATCAAATAATTATTCTGGTACACGCAAGCAAATGCAAGCTTCACATCTCTGCCATGCAGTCAGACAGGATGAATTACCCATTCCCAAAGTTACAAAGCAATAAAAGTGTAGGAGGGAATGAGACCATCTCTCTGGCTTTGTCTACCCTGGTAGCATGTAGGACATGGGCGGCGTGTAATGGGGAGGATGGGGAGCTGTGGCAGATTACTACATAGGCCTAATGGGCCCATGCCCAGGGGCTCTGGTCAATTTGGGGGGCCCCCAGAAAAATCTCCCTCTACAACGGCCCCACGGATGGGGGGAGCCCTTGCTCCCTGCCAGGGCCGAGGCAGGGGCACAGAGCTTTCCTGGGCTCGGGGCCACAGCTGGGGCAGGAGGGGGGTGGAAAGGAGTGAGGGGGCGGGGCTTCAGGGGGAAGAGGTGGAGTGGGAGTGGAACAGGAGTGAAACCACAGGGGAAGGAGCAGAATAGGGGAGGGGCTCCAGGCTTGGAGCTCCAACACTGCACCGCCCAGCTGGGAGGGGATGGGGGAAGATGCTCTGTGCTCAGAGCTCTGGCCAGGGCCGAGAGCTCCGTCATGGTCCCAGCTGGGGCTGAGAGCTCAACCCCGGCCAGGGCTGAGCTCTCAGCCTCCCACTTGTGGCCCAGACTGAACTCTCAACCCCTCCTTGCCCCGGCAGGGGCTGTGGAGGGGGCTGAGAGCAGTGGGCATGGGCGGGGCCTTGGCCAGAAAAGGCACAGCAAGGGGCTAGCCTCCCCAAGGGGAAGCTTCACCCGTTGCCCATGATGTAGGATACATGTAGCTATACACCACAATGAAAAACAGGTTCCATCCACCCTGCAGTGTAGCAACATGCAGCAGTGAAAGGCTTGGGCAGGGGGGAGGCAGCAGGGAAAGACTTTCGCTGCCGGCAGGACATTAAACTGCTAAAAATAGCAGAGTAGACATAGGCTGCACTGCTTCGTTGTGTAGAGAGCCATGTAGGGTACATACCCTAAGGCTCTGTCATGTCTTTACTCACCTAAACAGTGCCTCTCCATCTACACTGTTATTCACACTCAAGCTGGGGGGCATGCAGTGTACGTACTCTTCATGCCACCATAAGTGTAGACATAGTCTCTATTAGAGATCTGTACATCTCTCCCAGCTGGCTCCTTTTGGAGGTGCTCTCATGAGCTGTGTGGCAATAGCAAGAACCAATGCTGATGTTCAAGCCACACGTGAGCTGCTTTTGGAATTGGCGAGAAAGCACAGGCATCATCATTTCATAAGAAGACAAGATCTGTGGATCACCTCAGCACATAACAAATTATTCGGGTACTACTGGAGGAAAATTCCATTCACTATGCATGGGCCAAGTACTGACGACATGAACAACTACAATGCTCTTTTAATGTTGCTTACATCTCAAAATTATATACACCACACAGTGAATTTACATATGTGTATTTGCCCCATCTATTTCCAACCATCTTAGATGTTGCCCAAAACATCTAACGTCAGATACAGCTTTAAGAGAACAAGAAACATTTTGATTAACTTGTTTTCCCTTAGCAGGAAGGCTACTCCTAGTGGAATTGAGGTGTGCACAATAAATGTTATTTAAAGCCCAGCCCTGTTCCTACTGATCTGTTGAATCATAGAATCTCAGAAGATTAGGGTTGGAAGGGACCTCAGGAGGTCACCTAGTCCAACCCCCTGCTCAAAGCAGGACCAATCCCAACTAAATCATCCCAGCCAGGACTTTCTCAAGCCAGGCCCTACAAACTTCTAAGGATGGAGATTCCACCACCTCCCTAGGTAACCCATTCCAGTGCTTCACTACCCTCCTAGTGAAATAGTTTTTCCTAATATCAACCTAGATCAATGCAGTCAGTATCTAAGTAAAAAGCAAAACTACTGACATAATGAGCCAATGATCATGATCTCCATGTTTTGATAGTTTAGTGAAATAATTCTACAGCTCTATGATGAAAGACCACAGACACACAGCTTAGTACACCCCAGCCTTTTTTCACATAGCTGAAAGTTGCTGACTGGCAGCTTTCTAAAATGAGCTCTGATTTTAAACTATTCCTGAAGCAGAATGAGGAAATAAAACAAATGCAACCCAAATAAAGGACTGAACCAAGAACTTCCATGGAAAAAATTACTTACATCCAACGAATCTTCATTCACTAGGATGAGAGACATATTCTGAGAAATAAGCCTGCAGGAGTACCCTGTAAAAGATAAAAACAAGGGTTTCCTTGTAAAAATTACAAATATTTTGATTTCACTTTTGATATAGCACCTTTCATTTGAGGAGCTCTAAGGACCAGATTATGAGCTCCATGGTGAACAGTTATTTACAGGTTTAGTCCATTGTGAGTAACTGATCAGCAATATGAATAATGAATGGAGTGTTTTTTTGTTTGTTTTTGTAAGGGTGGCATAGAGAGACACACATTAACAGCAACGTAAGTCATTTAGTCAGACTACAAGATTTTTCATTGCGCTAGTATATTTTATAGGAGTTATTGAAGACTGACATATGAAAGAATCACTTTAACCAACAACTGAAATGCAACCTCCTCTTGAGTGGAAAATAGCAGCTGTTTAGCAGCATACGGCTGTAATGCACCACATTTAGGTCAGGAAGTAAAGAAGAATTTTGAAAATTGTGATTATTATTATCAAGGATGTTTCTGCCTGATGCTCTTAATAACTTACGTTAAGTATAATTATGGCCCATGATAATATGGCTTTGCAATAATATTTTGGGCAATATTTTACAATGAATACATTTGTGTTGACTAGATAAGGATTACTTTCTACAAATAAAAGAGGTTGGGGGCCAGCAGTGAGACTGTATGCCTCTGTTGAGAAAATTATGAAGCATAGCTAGTAAAACAGAGTTCACAATAGGAAAGCTGCATAGTCCAGGACTTTCTGTGCTATTCCACCCAAAGAGACTCACTATCAGAGAGAGTAATTAAACCTTTTAGTGGGTAATGACAAACAAAAAACAGACTTCATAAGAAAAAACACATAAGGATTATTTCGGCTCCAGTGTAATTCCAGCCTACTACTTCCATTAAGGGGGGAAAAAAGTCCCACATGCTGAATTTAAGGGGGAAAAAATTGGAATTCTTAAATTAGCTCCAGACTGAAGAGCTACATTTTTTATTTTCACTGAAAAAAATGGGATATTACAACTTTAATAATTTCCCTCCATGTCAGACTTATTCTTTCCCCAGGGAACGGCTGCAGCTTTATGCAGTAGACTGTTACAAATTCAGTATAACTAATTCAAAAGGATTTTCTAGTAGTTTTTGATTGGAACAACAGCTGCAACAGTGAGCAGTAATTTTGAAACTGCTGCTCGCTGTTTTATTTTACATCTTTCAAATCAAGCAAGACGCCATTTGACAGCTGGAGCAGGATGAAGAAGTTCTGGAGAAAACGTTAAGCAGTTCTGCTATATGTCTTGGCAATTATGAAGTCAAGAGGGCCCAATCCTGCAACCAGTGAAGTCAATTGAAGTTTCATCATTGAGTTAAATAGGAATAGGATAGGGCTCAGAAACAGGGCACAAAACACAAACCAATCACCATTTTATAAGATTCTTATATATTATGCACAATTTTGGACCTCTAACATCTTAAAATATAACATCAGTGTGTTAAAAGTATAGTAATTTGCACTTAAAGTTGCCAAATGACGTTTATAACTATATATTCTATACAAATGGTTAATATAGTTACTTCTGGCAGTTCTAATATGGCAAATTAAAACTAAAAGTTCAGACACTCCAGTTTGGTAAAATGAGATCAACTTCTGGATCAAAGCTAGGTATAAAATGTCAATCCACACTTGTAAATTGGGGTCTAGATCCTTAATCCAAAAATGTAACTAAGTCCATAAAATGGCTGAGACAGGCACCTCCGGGACTTTTATTTACCTGAAATTAACCATTAAATTAAAGCTAGAAGGGTGCCAGAAGATATGCACAGTAGTTGTAAACCTTTTTACTTACAAGGGAACTTTAAAATGTAATTTAAAACAAGCTTTACAAACATGATTCAAACTGTACACAAAATGTTACTGCTGAACATTAGACTGACTATAGTGATCATTTAAAGGCACAGTTTTAAAAAGGTATCCCTCTGCATCCCAATATTTGCTTTATTTTGAGCATGTGTACAAATTTCAAAAAGATATGAATTAGTGGAAAACAATGCCAGATAAGATTCAGTCAGTCACAGAACAAGCCTATGTAAATCATATGACTTCACTAATTAACATAGACACTATTCTGAAAGGTCTATACTTACATCTGTTGTTGCATTTTACCAGCTATGGCAAATAAAAAGAAAGTGCTTTTGTGGTTGTTGACTATTGTCCTTTGAGGAGCAAGCTGAGATCAACAAACTGATTTTACAGAAGATTCACACCAGATGCAGTGGTAAATGACTCTTAAAAATATTTAGATATTAAGCCATCCACCCTATTTCTACTAGAAATACTACCACCTCAGAAAATTCTGTTTAATCCATTTTAGTACCTTTGAATTCTACAGGTACATTGAGACCTTACACAAGTCCAGTAAGCAAACAATAACTATATGAGTCATGCAGACTGCATCTGAAATTTCACTTACACTAACTGAAGCCAATTTTAAAGCTAAATAATGAAAATTACCGAGTGTCTGAAACTTTGCTAAAGTAATGCAAGTTCGGTCACAGAGTTCCAGAATTTTGGCAAAAGGCCACTCAGAAAATTACTAACAGTCTACCTGCAGATCTGTGTACATAATGGCTCATAGGTCACTTTTGTTCAAACAGCTAAAGGCCTTAAAGTCAGAGCTAATTTGAGGATGCTAAGAAAGTATCTGCTTCAACAAGAAAACAGCACATGTTACTAAGATAGGTAATTCCTAAAGGAAAAAAGCTAATGGCTGTTAGTAAAGATTTGTAAACCCGCAAAGAAAGAAAGGCAAGTGTGAATGGTGCTTTATACAGGCTAACTCTAGCTTTCTTTGAGGACTTTTTGGTAAGGATGATGGTTGCAGACTTTGGCAACAAGATAACACCGGGACTATGTATGTATATACGTGCATGACAGCCTGTCCATTCACAAGACCAGACTGAGTGAAGCTCTGCTTCTCTTCGTCTGATAAGAAGGGCTGAAGGACTTTAGGATTAAGTAGATAGGCTCTTATGTAGTTGCTTGTCCTATATGATATGGTGGCACATCCGTAAGCATGAGAGACAAGTAAACATGTGGGCACAAGTTCCATAAAACAACAGACATTTGCTATGGGATAGAAATCCAAATTAGGAAACTTGGTTCCAATTCCGTTCTGTCTTCCACCGAACTTCCTAAAATTGTTTGGTACTTCAGGATCAGGATTGAGATGCGTGCATTGCTCATCAGCCTTACCAAGAAAATAATTCAAGATCTGGAGAGATGCTGTTCCATTTGTTTCAAACTCATAGGCTGTGTTTTCAAAGAGGCCTCTAAAAATACACGTAAAATATATATTCTTTAAAAATCCATATTTGCAATGCAAACCAGACAGAGAATCAGAAGAACAGCTGCTCCTTTTGTTATATTATTACTATTTATTATTTGTATTGTAGTAGCACCTAGGGCTCTACTCTGGACCAGGACCCCACTGGGTTAGGTGCTGTACAAGCACAATAGGCACGCATGCCTGCTTGCTCAGATAACTGAAGGGTTTTTCATAAGCAAGTTCTTGCACTTGCATACAGTGCAGGCACTTTTTCTAGATGGTCATGGAAAAGCTGGCCTCCTCTACCATGGCACTGGGAATGAGACGGGCTTTTTAAATTTCTTACTAATAACTAGTTGTTTATTTTTGCTGTAGGCTTTCCCTTCTTGTATCTCATTAGAGGGCAGTGCCACATCAGAATAGTCTGTCACAGCATGAAGAGCGGTGAAGTAGAAGCTGGCACCCAGAAAGTTTCTGTAACATCCATTGATGGGTCTCAATGGCATGAAGCAAGACCAACTCTTGCTCCCTCTTATGGGCACGAAGCTGTGAAGCGGTCAATCTACCACAAAAGCACTTTCTTTTTATTTGCCATAGCTAGTAAAATGCAACAACGAATGTCAGTACAGACCTTTCAGAATAGTGTCTATGTTAATTATTGAAGTCATATGATTTACATAGGCTTGTTCTGTGACTGACTGAATCTTATCTGGCATTGTTTTCCACTAATTCATATCTTTTTGAAATTTGTACACATGCTCAAAATAAAGCAAATATTGGGATGCAGAGGGATACCTTTTTAAAACTGTGCCTTTAAATGATCACTATAGTTAGTCTAACGTTCAGCAGTAACATTTTGTGTACAGTTTGAATCATGTTTGTAAAGCTTGATTATACACCTGTAGGTGAAGACAAGTTTGTCACACAGCACAAAAACTATCATTTTCACATAGATGAAGCTGTAGAGGGGTGAGCTGGATAGGTCCTTCCTGAGGACTGTGTTGGTGCAGTCAGTTTGACTCTGCTGGCATGGTGGCAAGGGCTAAGGAAGAAGTGACTCAAGAGATGTGACATTTTCAACATCAATCTCCAGAGTCATCTGAATTCCAGCCAAAAAGGTCATGTGACCATTTATAGACAGATGGAAAAGAACATCCATAGCCCATCCCCCCACCTATTCTGTATTGTCCTTACGGTGGTATTTTAGCGTCTCTGAAAGTTCTCAAGGAAAGGGCCACCACCACTTTCCTGAGGCTCGGTCTACACTAGGAATTTATGTCGGTATAACTACGTCACTCAGGGCTGTGAAAAATCCATACCCTTGAGTGCTGTAGTTATACCAACCTAATCCCTGGTGTAGACAGTGCTATGTCAACGGGAGGGCTTCTCTCGTTGACGTAGCTACCACCTCTTGGGGAGAAGAAGCACCTGCGCCGTCGAGAGAAGCTCTCCCATCAGCATAGATAGGACTTCTTCACTAAGTGCTACAGAAGCACAGCCGCACTGGCATAGCTGCACTGCTGTAAGTGTAGACAAGCCCTTAGAGTATTTACTCCACTATCTAATATGTCTCACTGCAGGACGGTTCTCCTGATATTTCTCCAACATTCTTCTTTCTCTAACTTCATACCATTACTTCAAGTAGTTCCCCTTTGTATCATGCTGAAAAATTCCTCTCCCTCCTTAGTGTACACACTCTGGTAGTCATGACTTAGCCAAGATTCAGAGATTTAGGGTGAAATCCTGGCTTCATTGAAGTCAATGGCAAAATTCCCACTGACTTCAATGGGGCCAGGATTTAACTCATAGTTCCTTTAATCTTTCCTCATATGTCAATCCCTCAGACAATTAATCTTTTTTTTTTTTTGTGCTCTTCTCTGAACTCTCTCCAGTTTGTCCATATCTTTCTGGAAATAAGATACACAGGACTGAATGATATATTCCACAGAAGTCTTTCCCCAGTAGAAATCAATATGATATTTATATATATACACTACACAGGAAAAACTACAATAAAAGAACATTAAGGTTGAAAAGCCAAGCATTCAGATGTTAAGAAATGCCAGAATAAAGGTTCCCTGTGCAACTTTATTTCAGCCCCAATTGTTCATATGCATTATCAAACAGTCTTCAGTCACATCTCATATTTTCCACAGGACCCCTGCCTCAAGATGGACAGTGCTCACTTAATGAGCAGCTATTTCCCCCCCACACACACACACATTGTTCAATGTGTAGCTCTATCCCTTAGTTACTGCAAACTATTCAAACCCTGCTCTGAAGACAAATGAATTTCCTCATGGGCTTTTCTATGGTGCTCATCATTATAGTATATGAGTGTTTCACAATTTATTTTCAGAACACCTCTGAGACGAGGAGGTATTTATTTGCTCTGTTTTGCAGATGGAGAACTGAGGCAGAGAGAGAGATTCAGGTCAAAAGTATTCACTAATTTTGGGTGCGATACCTAGGATCTGATTTTTCAGAGTACTTAGCATCATATAGCACTTTATATGCACAAGCACAGCTCCCGCTGCCTCCAATTGCAGCTCTGTGTAATCAGCACTTCTGCCAATCAGACCCCAGGATCTCAAGTCAGGTACCTAGAAAATGAGAAACACACAATTAGGGTTTGCCTACACAACCCTCAGCAGTGAGCCTATAAGCCTGGGTCAAAAGACTTCCTAAAAATAGTCACCACGCTACAAATAGCTGTGTAGGCATTGCAATTCAGGCTGGAGCTTGGGCTCTGAAGCCTAAAGCGTGAGCCGCAAGTTAAAAGCACTGTTTATACAGCTCTTTTTAGCATGGTCGTGTGAGTCCCGCAAGCCTGAGTCTGTCAACTCAGATTTGGAGGTTTGCTGCCATGGGCTGCTGCCGGCTGTGCAGACATACCCTCATTGACTACTCTGAAAAATTTGGTTTAAGTGACTTGATTAGCATCACATAGGAACTAGAATCCAATGTACCAGGGCAGCATTCAACTGCCTTCTCTTTCTGTAATCCCCTGGCTCATTCACTACACATCTCCCAACTGGTGCAAAAAATTAAGCAATGGCCCTACAACAGACTCCTTCAGTACACAATCGATTCATCCTCAGAGCAGGTCTGTCCTATGCACTGAATGAGGCAGATATTCTGTGGAAGAAATTGTATATGATCATGTAATTGAAGACAGTATCATAATGCATACGCACCTGGGTCTGAATTAAGGTTTCACAGGCAACCTTAATTGTGGTATTTTCTAAGTTTTAAGTGCTTGACTTTGCAACTTTGATAATGTTCTTTTAACGGATTTTTGTGTATACTTTTCTATACTGAAAAAAACAGCTGAAAAAAAACCAAACTTCATCATATGCATCATATTGACACCCACATGGGTCACCAGCAGGGTTGAAACCTTTACAACCATAGCACAGCTCTCTGCCACTTGTGCTAATGGAGTAGGTGACAGCAGAAGTTGTCATTCTCTGTGTGGACAAGCACTAACTAGAGGTGATACACACACACTTTGCAGAGGGTTTCACAGATATTTGCTGCAGCAGAGGAATGGTGAGACTCAGGAACGTTGGGTTGCATTCCAGGCTCTGGAGGGGAGTGAGCTCTAGCTCTAGCCCCCAAGCTTGACCCTTTCTGTCACATCCCTTCCAAACTGGCCCTGTCCCAACCTTGTCTTCCCCACTTTAGCTCCTCATCCCAGTCCCAATCTCCCTGATTACCCAGCCCCAGTCTCCATTCCTCAAGCTCCTCATCCCAAACCAAGTCTCCTTTGCCCAGTAAATCCTTGCCTCACCCCCTGGATTTTAAAATCTGAGTCTTCTTGTACAGCTATTCCCAGTCCCTATCCCCATCCTCTAGCTCCTGAACCCTAGTCTCTTTGCCTAGCCAGTCTCTCCTTCCCTCCCACTTCCTCATCTGCTCTGTCTCTCTTCCCTCCAATCTCCAGATACACTCCACATCCCCATGTTCCCTATCCCTCCTGACTCCCATTCCCAATCTCCATCCCTAGACTCCTTGTCCAATCTCAGTTCCCCTCTTTCCCATCCAAGCTCCTTGTCGAAGTCTTTGCCCAGCCAATCACAGTTCTTCCCCCTCACCTCAACCACTCAACAGATCAGTTGTTGCTCCTTCTCCCAACTTCTTCCCACAACGCCACTTGTTCCCAGTCCAGTCTCCCATGGCAGGTTCCTTGTCTCGACCTATTTGCCCCCAGAACCAATTCTTGCCCCTTTGCCTTCCAATCAGGCAGCTTCCTCCTCCACACTGCCTGGGCTCAGAAGTGGGGCATTAGGAAAACAAGAGAGCAGCTTCCCACCCTCAGTTCATGTGCCTGCCTGACCCTGGCCCAGCCACAGGTGCCCAAAGCTGCAACTGCAGGTAAAGTCCTGCTTAGCCCTGGGCTGTAGCATGGCCAGTGTGGATGGAATCTTTGGAGAATTAGCTCCAAAGCTCTAGCAAGTCTCTGGACATATGCAAACGGACTTTTCAAAGGCTTAGGGCTGGTCTACACTAGAAACTTACATCAGCATGAATTCAAGAGCTCTGAAGGACCTCAAGAATTAGGTGGCAGACCAGCTCTCAAAAAATATGGGAAAGCTCATTAAAACGAGCTATGGTGTCCACCCTTCTCCCATTACTACCCATCTGTGATGGGGTGCACCGACCCCATGCTAGGCTTGAAGGGATTAAAGGACAATACTAGGTCCAGGTAACCCCGCCCCTCCACACCTGCAGAGAATGCCCCAACTGGAGAAGGGATCAACTCAGCTCGGAAGGCTGGGGAGGAAGACAGACCTACTGGAAGGGCTCCTGGACAAGAGCACCGGAGAAGTCTGCTGAGAGGAAGAAGACTGTATGTTGAGCGCAGTTGGGGCTGAATATTTACTTATCTTTTCTTTTTACCTTATATTGGACTTTGAGCTGGGGGAGAGAAGCAGATGGTAGGAAGTGACCAAGGGAGAGTAACTCAGGGGGACTCAGGGTCAACAGTGTCTGGCATCCTAATTAGGGCCCTGGGTCAGAGCCCTGTGGAGTGGGAGACCCCAGGCTCCCCTACCAACTAGCCCCAGTGCAGGAGGGGCTTAAGTCTCATGCCCACTTCATTCCCCATCTGGTAAGAAGAGAGACTGGACTGAAAGACTTTCCCACTGGGAAGTGGCACTAGGTGTCAAGAACTTTTTCATACAAACTGATTTCCCCCTACTGCTGGAATGCTACTTTCACCTTCAAATATACAAACTAGACTGCACCTTAAACTCTAATTAACATTTTTCATTCAATGGAGGTTACAATGGCTTCTTAGTCACTAACACCAGTTACCTTTAACGCACACATTTGCTACATATCTTCATAGTTCTGTATCAGGTGAATTCAAAGCAAAATAAAATATGAAGGTTGCTGTTGCTACCTATGTTGAGAGCTGTTTCCTGTTTGTCCCCTGTCAGGATCCATATCTTGATTTCTGCTTTCATTAGTGTTGCTATAGTTTCTGGAACACCTGCTTGAAGGCGGTCCTCAATGGCTGTAGCTCCAAGAAGCAGTAAATCCTAAAACAAACATAAGAATTTGAGGGGTTGTTTTCTTTAGGCAAATATCAGCTTAGACCACACTTAAAAGGGAATTAATGCCTGCATGCTGCACCTCATCACTAATACAGTGTTTTGACAAGAGATGAAGAAGTTACTCACCGTGTGCAGAAACAATGGTTCTTCAAGATGTGCCCCCCTATGGGTACTCCACTGTAGGTGTGCCTGCGTCCTTCTGCTGCTGATCAGAGAACTTCAATAGCAGTGTCCAGTAAGCCCACACATCCCCTGTCTCTCCTCGTGCTGTGCCCGAGGCTAGTCAGTGCGTGTGGACTAACCCCTCTAAGTTCCTTCTCTAGCACAGAGTCATTGACAAGAACTCCAAAGTAGAGGGAAGAGGGTGGGTTGTGGAGGGACACACATCTTGAAGAACCATTGTTACTGCAGAAGGTGAGTAACTTCTTCTTTGAGTAGTATCCCTATGGGTGCTCCACTGTAGGTGACTCCCAAGCAGTATCGTTTCTGGAGGGCCGGGACTTCAGAATCTGGTCCATTACAGATGGCAGTACTGTGGAGCCAAAGATGGCGGTGGAGTCTCTGGTGATCACATAGTGTTCTGTGAAGGTGTGGGCTGACACACATGTCGCCGCTCTACAGATCTCCGAGATAGGAACATTCTTGAAGAAGGCAATGGATGAGGAAATCAACCTTGTGGAGTGTGTACAAACAGTCTGGAGGGGTCATACTGCAAACTTGGTAACACTGTCTGATGCAAGTTGAGACCCATTTGGAAACCCTTTGGGCTGATACTGCTGAGCACTTGGATCTTTTCAAAACAAAGAGGAAAAGCTTAGGGGACTTCCTGAAAGCCTTAGTCCTGTCCAGGTAGCAGGCCAGGGCTCTCCTGACATCGAGGGTATGCAATATAGCCTCCCTGCTGTCTCGGTGAAGCTTGGGGTAAAAGATTGGAAGGTGAATCAACTGATTCATGTGAAACGGGGAAGTAACCTTAGGGATGAATTCTGGATGTGGCCTAAGAGTAACCTTGTCAGTGAAGAATATATAGGGGGGATGCACCATCAGAGCAGTTCTCTATCCTATTCTCATGCACAAGGAAATCACTATCAGAAAGGCCATTTTCATGGAAAGGTATGTCAGTGAATAGGTGGCCATAGGTTCAAAAGGAGGCCTAGTCAAAGCTTTCAGTACCAAGCTTAGGTCCCACATGGGAGTCAGAAGTTGAGGTTGTGGGAAAAGGTTTATTATACCCTTGAGGAACCTGGATGTGACAGCACTGAGTACCTCTCAACAGGGTGGTGGAAAACTGTTATAGTTGCTAAGTGAACCCTGAGACAGCTTAGAGATAGACCCTATTTCATTAGGGTCAATTCATAGTCTAGGTAGGATATGTGGAAGAGTCACAGATGTTGGGGAGATTTGTTAAGAAGAGCACCAAATCATGTTTGCCAGTAAGTATGTCAAGTCAAGGACTTTCTGCTGTGCAACAGAACCTCTTGTACCTCCCTTAACAGGAGCTTTCTAGATGTTGGACCCAAGCAGAAGCCATGCCTTGAGGTGGAGAATCCCCAAGTCGGGATGTAGGGTACGTCCTCTGTTCTTTGAGAGGAGGTTCAGAATGGCTGGGAGAGGGATTGGTGGGCACGTTGTGAGCTGTGACAAGTAAGGGTACCAGGTCTGCTTTGGCCAAGTAGGAGGAATCAGAATGACGTGGGCTCCGTCTTTATGTTCTACGGGACCTTCAATAGTAGGGGAAATGAAGGGAAGGTGTTATTATACTGACAGATGAAGAGAAGGGAGTTACCGTACAAGTGGAGAACCAGTGTTGACAGGGCCAATTCAATCAGGGTGGATGTAGTCCACTCCCAATAATTGATGAGGAGGTGTCAATACCAGGAGAGGGAAAGTTGCTTTTTGTAGTGAGCCAGACACTTCCAGTCCCTATTCAAGCCCAAATTAATGGTGTTAAATTTGCATATGAATTTTGGTTCTGCAGTTTCTCTTTGAAGTCTGTTTTTGAGGTTTTTTTGTTCAAGTATGGCTACTTTTAAATCTTTTAAATCTGTTATAATGCCTGCATCTGTAATTTTCACTCCATGCATCTGAAGAAGTGGGTTCTTTACCCATGAAAGCTTATGCCCAAATAAATCTGTTAGTCTTTAAGGTGCCACCGGACTCCTTGTTGTTTTTGTGGATACAGACTAACAAGGCTACCCCCTGATACTTGACATCAGGCCTGAGAGCCATCTTCATGAAGATGGTCATCTGTCAGAGCTCTCTGTGCTTACGAGATCGTGGAGTGAGTTGTTGGCAAAGACCACACTTTTGCTGGATGTGGCCTTCCCTGAGACAGTGAATGCACTGGGAGTGCTTGTCTGCAATCGGGATCGCCTCTTTGTAAGTAAGGCACTTCTTGAAGCCTGGGAAACCAAGCACACCCCATTGGTGGGGTAGGGTCCCCAGTGGGGGAGAAAAGAGAGGGGAAAAATAAAGTATTTTTTAATTATTATTTTCAAGGGTAAAATAAGAAAGGAGAAAAAAACTATAACTATAACTAGGAGACTAACTAGTTATAGATATATAAAATAAAGCAATAGTCTTATAATAGCTCTGTCTCTAGCCATGGGCAGTTGAGAAGGAACTGAGGAGGGTTCGCCCGTGCGTGCTGACTAGCCTCATAGCGCAGCACGAGGAGAGACAGCACATGTGCAGGCCTAGTGGACACTGCTACTGAAGTTCTCCAATCAGCAGCGCAGGGACACGAGCACACCTACAGTAGAGCACCCATAGGGTCACTACTCAAAGGAGAAATACAGTACGGTAATTTTTTGTGTGGTTCTTCTATTTCCTCTGCGTACAATCCACATTTTAGAGGTGTATAATGGAGCCAAATGTTTCTGGTGCATTCATTAATCACCATAGCAATATGCTTGAATGGTCACAATCTGTATTTCTTAAGCTCACAAAACAGAAATCACCTAGCGTCACATCATTTAAACTATTTCCCCTCCCATAAAATGTACACACAGCCTGCATACAATCACTCAAGGCTAAAATTAGTGCAATTATTTACGGACATAATCACATCATATGTAACACAAATGGAATGAATATTGAACAATCCAAGTATCTGTACTGTATATACATATACCATATTCCTGGAAAGAAAAAGAATGTCTCATACAACTAGTTAGTGCTACAGAGCTTTGCATATTTTTCTGAAATTTTAGGGCCACTGCAGGAAAAGATTTGGCCATGTTACAAAAAATATGGCAGACAAAATGCTGCAGAAGTAAAAGCAGCAAACTCTGCCAAATAAAGCCGCAGTCCTATCTGCCAGTTTTAACCCTGAAAGCATTTAAGTAATTCATCAGCCAAAGGAGAGGAGATTTTTTATACATTTTGTAATCATTTAACTTAGTTATTTGTAACTTTACAGATATTGTACAGGAAAAATTTCAGCAGCATAGACTGAAAAAAGTGTCTTTTGGATTGAGAATTAGAAAAATAAATATGAAAACTGGAGTGGATACAACAGTAGAAAAGTGAGAAAGAGCAAGAGTGTGCATACGTGTGTGTAATATATACATATATTCCAGCAGCTGTATTTATTAATTCAACATGTGATACATTTAGCAAAATAATTCTGCTTGAAGACTATGAAACTAGTCACATGCATAAGGTAAGCAGGATTTAGCCCTCAGCAGCATAAACGTCTGCAGTTGTTACCTTTTCAATGATCTCATAGCACTCCTCCAGCTTTTGAGTTCTGTCTTTCAAAATTGTGCTGGTTTCATTATAAACATTTAACCACTCTCGATAAGAATTTTCTGACAGGTCTGCATATGCAATGCACAGAGTCCTCAAACCTACAAAACAGAATATAGATGTTGCACACATTAACCTACTGATGGGGAGGATCGCATCATTAAAATCCTTCTATTGAATGAACCAGCTGATGCTAAACACCTGGTCCCTTCACTGGAGTCAATGAAAGTTTTGCACACACAAGTGCAACATCGAGCTCTAGAAAGGCAAGACAATCTCCCAGTAAAGTTTGGAAACATTTGGATTTTTCCACCAACTTCACCCAAATGGGGCAGATTATGAATTTACTGACACTGGCATAAATCTAACCAATTACATTGACTACCCTGGATTTACACCAGTATAATCAAGATCAGTAGCTGGCCTAACATGCACAAACCTCTCCCCAATTTTCAGTAATCTAGTAATACTGGAGCAACAACAGTGTCATCTTTCATCTAATTTTCCATTTGAGGCTGAAAGTGATTTGTTTTAAATGTTAATTACTATAAGTTACACAACCCCAATGAGGTTGGTAAATATGATCATTATTATATTTTAACAGCAGGTATTTCACATATGCAATGCTACTCATCCCAAATTATTGCTCATCCCAATACTTCCTTTCAGAGAAGAGAATGTATTCTCCCCCTCCATGCATGCATATAACTCATAGCTATATGAACGGGAGTTACACCTACACAATACATAGAGAATAGGCCCCTTGGAGTATGAAAGAGATCGTTTTATTAGACGGCTGATCAAGTTTAACATATATGAGACTACAAAATAAGTTAACCTAATGTACACTGGCATACAGCTATTGCAGTTATTAAATTGCTTGTGTGTGTGTGTGCACACGTGGCACCTTGTGTCAGCACGTGGCACCTTGTATTGATTGTACTGTCAGTGTGGGGCATTGTGGCATGGCTCCTGAAAGCCAGCAACAGTTGATGTAAGCGTCAACCTAATTATAGAAACTGTGACTCTACGCTGCTCAGGGAGGTGGTGTTACTGAATTGGCATAGAGAAGCACTTACGTCAGCGGGAACCAAATTTAAATGAAGACTCTTCCACAGCTAGGTCAACACAAGGCATCTTACATCAACCTAACGGTGTAGTGTAGACCAGGCCTAAGTAATGATTTTTATTCTGGCATGGGTCAATCAGCAAAAGGAGGAAGCATGCCATATAAAATAGAAAGGCTTTATTATTTGGGGTTAGGGGAGTTCAAAGAACAAACTGGAAAAAATAGGACTTAGGAAAAAATAACCATCAATTCATGTTTTTACAGTAATAAAGTAAAAGGTATATAAAATGAACAAAGCCCATATCCCTTTTAGCGCTTCCTTGTGAATGAATGTGTCATGGATTTGTTACCAGTAAAATAAAAAGTTGGCATGTTTGATTTTAGATTGTAAGCTCCTAGGGGCAATGCCAGTGAGCCAGATTCAGACATGAATCTACATGAGTTGAAGTTGTAATGCACATCTTTTTCTCGGCTCTTTCAGCTTGTATGTTACACTAGTTGAGACACTTAGGGCCTAATTCTCATCTCTTCTGATTTTACACTGCTGTAATTCCATTGATTTCAGTGTAGTTACTCCTGATTTACACGTGTAAAAGTGAGATCAGAATCAAGTCCCTACTCTCCCTTATTCTTATGCAAGACTCAGTACTGCTCCCACTGAAATCAGTTTCACCATGATTTCAACAGAAGCAGGATCAGCTTGTAAACTCCTTTTTTAGACTTACACATGGGTAAGTGAGTTTACCTTACATATATGACACATCACCCTATGAATTTGTCTCGGTGTCTTTATTTTTGTCTTGTTCAGCACTGAACAATTTGTTGGCATTTAAAAATTAATACATAAAGTACTAATAATAATTCAAAAAATTGATTCATACTTGCATGTTGTTTCACTTACCTTCTGTGGCAAAGTATTCAAGATGCAATAGTGTTTGCTCCATATACTGGGAATCTTTTGAAAGTCTCTCAAAAATAACATTATCCTATCAAAACCAAATTAAATATAAAGAGTAAATTCACATGTAAACTCTTCACTCCTGTACCTACAATGCACAAGTGTTCAGCCCCTCTATATCTAACTGATGTGAGGTGCCTAAAGTGGACTTGATAATATCTGAAAATGAAAATACATACCATAATGAATTTTGGTTTACCTATGAAATGGATCTAGCTGCTTAGGAAACCAAAGCTGGAATGTTACAGTTTCTACCACCATATATGAACTCCAAGCAGAAGTGAAAAGGGGTGGGATACTGTAATTGCTTTGCAAATACAAAAACACACATTGTTTCTTTAGATTTTTCTTCCCTTACCCCAAACGTGTTACACTGTTATTTAAATTTAGAATACAGTGACAGCAAAGATGGAATGCTCCATTTTGAATTACTGAAGTGAGACTGGGTTTTCCAAGAACAGAAGAGTCCTGAACAATAAAAAACACAGTTCCAACACAGATCCATACTTAAGAGTTTATCTTGTAATTCTTACTCAGGCAAAACTCCCATTTATGTCAACAACAGTTCTGCCTAATTAAGAAGTCAGAACAATAAGCAACATAGGTTGGATTCCGTTGCTGAGAATTGCCTTAGAAGCACCATCCACCACTGCCTGTGGTTATTTCTGGGACTGATAAAGGTCTGGGGTGGAGGGGAAATGCAGAGAGAAAAGTTGCCTGAGAAATCAGGAACAGAAAAAAGGTGTAAAAGACATAAAAGAAAAGGAACTTCATTTTTAATATCTAGATGAACTTCAAATATAGTTGTACATAAATAAATAATTTATAATATCACTTTCATTATTTTATGAGACAAAGACAGGAATATATTCAGGGTTCTGCCCAATAAATGCAAACTCACTTTCAAAAGTTATGGCAACTATTTTTCTTAAAACAAAACAAGTTGATTTTTGGTGTCATTCTTGCCTCCCCTGATCTTGCGATTGTTGCGGCCCCTTTGCTGCTGCTAGAGGGTATTCTCCTGTTCCCACTGAAGTCAAGGCAAAACTTCCACTAACATCTATGGAGCAAGATCAGACCCACAATATCTCTCCTCTTTCTTCTTCCCAATGCTAGTTCTGTGATGGGTAACAGCTGTAACATTCAGCAACACAAAACTGACAGAAAGAGGAAGAAGGAGCACAGCAGTGTGAAAATGCAGATGTCAGACATGGTCAGTTCTGTTGGGTCCAGATTTGTGTGTGACTTTCAAAAGTTTTAAGCAATGTATAATTACAGTGGCCTTGATTCACCTCTGTTATTCCACTTTCGTGTTGGCATAACTCCACTGAAATCAGTGGAGCTACGCTGGAGTATAGTAGAGATGCATCCAGCCCTGTATTTCAAATGATTTTTTAAAAGTGTGTTTAAAAAAGCACACACACACTGTAGTAAATTAGAGCCTTACGGTAAAACGTCACAAAAGTAGCACTGTTAAAATAAACAGAGATTTAATTCCACATGATAAAACTGAGCCACCCTCCATCACTTTCCACTGAATTTAAAGCCATACCCTGCTGAGGTTGTTGATGCCTCTCATTTTTTACAGTCGTTTCATTTTGATACATTATCCCTCCTGTTGGTGAAAGTAGAAGCACAGCATATTATGAGCAGGGACAACTAGCAGCAGCAGAAGTTCATGAGACAGGCAGGGCTAAATGCTTGAGAACAGACTCCAGTTTTGAAGGTTCAGACCACAGTGTTTAGATGTCTAACTTCCTGACTGTACCTGCACATCAGGGGAGACATCCTGCCTGCACTGAAGTCAATGGCAAGACTCCCATTGACTTTAACGCAGGCAGGATTTCACTTCAGGCACTGAGAGTCCTAAATACTATGTGTGCCTGCAAACAAAATCAGAGAACAGGTTAAGGATCCTTAAAAATTTGGCCCCTAATATGTGCAGCTAACAGATATTCATTAAAGGGACAACATTTCAACATTCTAAAAACCATGTGACTGCTGCAGCAGCTCGCAGTATTTCCACTATTCTCTGTTAGTAGTGGCGGATTACTTACAGCCCCTTTGCAGTACAGACGTAGTCGCCCCGTTGGAGTTCGAACTATTACAGACATTCTCTTTCTGTTACTATGAGAAAACAAACAGTCATTTTGAATTATTTTAATAATAATATAATATATGGAGATATACTGATCTCATAGAACTGGAAGGGGCCTTGAGTCCAGTCCCCTGCTTTCACTAGCAGGACCAAGTACCGTCCCTAATAGTTTCCTCCCCCCCTCCTCCCCGATCCCTAAATGGCCCCCTCAAGGATTAAACTCACAACCATGGGTTTAGCAGGCCAGTGCTCAAACCACTGAGCTATCCCTCCCCACAATTTTCTAATCAGATCTATGGTTCTAGGAGTAAAAGCACAGTCTGATCCACAAGTTTTCTTCCATACGCTTGGCACATTATAAACCAGGTCATACAAAAACACTCGTAAGTGTACAATACATAACAATCTTACACATGCCGTTTCCATCTTCCGATCCTATGCTTCTTTAATCAATATGAACATAAATGGCCTGATTTATAGTAGTTTATGGCATACAGATGCACACCCGCAATTACTGGGACTGCCTAAACTAATCTGGTATTTCTGAAATTGGTAATCTGCATGCACAGATATTGGCTCATGCAATTAATGTAATTACACACACACAAATTAGGCATGAATTGCAAGTGAGAGTTTCTATGCCTAAAACTTTTGAAAATCATGCCCCAAATAATTTACCATAACTTTTCAAAAACAAAGATAAACTCACTGAACACTCCAGTTCAAAAATACAACTGATTATCATATAGAAACATGTATTTTGTTGAACCTGATACCTTGCTCCCAGTGCTGACACACTTCAAGATTGCAAGGGTAGAGTGCTCATCCTCTGAGAAAGAGGGAATGCTTTGCACTGCTTAACTTAGAGAATTTTTTCACTTGACCAGAGCTCAAAGAGCCGGTACTACCACTCCTCTACATTTCTTAAGGAATAAAACTAATGGGCTCCCATCAGGGTCCCACCTAATACAGAAGGATGGTGGCTAAGAAGTGTGTCCTGGAAGTTCAAGGAGGGAGAAGATTTTGTGGAGTGTTGTGTCCAGTTCTGAGTTCCACATTTCAGGAAAGATGTTGGCAAATTGGAGAGAGTCCAGGGAACAGCAACAAAAATGATTAAAGGTCTAGAAAACATGACCTATGAGGAAAGATTGAAAAAATTGGGTTTGTTTAGTCTGGAAAAGAGAAGACTGAGAGGGGCATGATAGCAGTTTTCAAGTACATAAAAGGTTGTTACAAGGAGGAGGGAGAAAAAATGTTTTTCTTAAGTCTGAGGATACAACAAGAAGCAATGGGCTTAAATTGCAGCAAGGGAGGTTTAGGTTGGACCTACCTAAAACTTCCTAACTGTCAGAGTGGTTAAGCACTGGAATAAATTTCTAAGGAAGTTGTGGAATCTCCATCTGTCATAATTATAAAGGGAAGGGTAACAGCTCTCCTGGGTACAGTACTATAAAATCCCTCCTGGCCACAGACTCCAAAATCCTTTTACCTGTAAAGGATTAAGAAGCTCAGGTAACCTGGCTGACACCTGACCCAAAGGACCAATAAGGGGACAAGATACTTTCAAATCTTGGGGGTGGGGGGGGAGGGAGGCTTTTGTTTGTGCTCTTTGTTTGGGAAGTTGTTTGCTCTTGGGACTATGAGGGACCAGACATCAATCCAGGCTCTCCACATCTTTCTGAACAAGTCTCTCATATTTCAAACTTGTAAGTAAACAGCCAGGCAAGGCATGTTAGTTTACCTTTGTTTTCTCAACTTGTAAATGTACCTTTTACTAGGGTGTTTACCTCTGTTTGCTGTAACTTTGAACCTAAGGCTAGAGGGGGGTCCTCTGGGCTCTTTAAGTTTGATTACCCTGTAAAGTTATTTTCCATCCTGATTTTACAGAGATGATTTTTACCTTTTCTTTCATTAAAAGCCTTCTTTTTAAGAATCTGATTGATTTTCCTTGTTTTTAGATCCAAGGGGGTTGGATCTTGATCCACCAGGAATTGGTGGAAGGTAGGAGGGGGAATGGTTAATTTCTCCTTGTTTTAAGATCCAAGGGGTTTGGATCTGTATTCACCAGGGAATTGGTGAAGAGTCTCTCAAGGCTACCCAGGGAAGGGAATTAGCATCGAGAGTGGTGGCAGTGGACCAGATCTAAGCTGGTAGTTAAGCTTAGAAGTTTCATGCAGGCCCCCACATTTGTACCCTAAAGTTCAAAGTGGGGAAGCAGCCTTGACACCATCATTGGAGATTTTTAAGTGCAGGTTAGGCAAACACCTGTCAGGGATGGTCTAGATAATACTTAGTCCTGCCATGAGTGCAGGGAACTGGACTAGATGATCTCTCAAGGTCCCTTCCAGTCTTATGATTTTATGTCTATGTGTGTGTGTGTGTGTGTGTGTAACAAGGCTGAAGGTAATATCACTGTTGTATATGGAAGGCAACACCTTTAACTCTGGACAGCAAAAGATACTAGAAAAACATCAACAGTTTGGAGGGAATTCAGAGAAGAGCAACAAAAATTATTTTAAAGATTTACTTGCAAAAAAAGAATAAAAGCGTATGAGGAAAGAGTTAAATTACCATGGATATGCTAACACTCTATCTTATGCATTTTTGACCCCAAGAAGAATTGGTAGAATTGTTTAAGCAGGTATAACTAGGAGTAATGGGATAAAAATGAAAAAAAAATTAGGCTGAATGTTAGGAAAACTACGTTTGGGGTATATTAGATGGCAGAACAGTCTCCCATAGGAAGTGGTGGTAATCACTTGAATCATTTCTAACTGGACACTCAAGAATATACTGTAGGGAACAATCCTGCGCTGGCAGGGGTATCAATTAGATGACTTAATGGGTGTTTTTCACTTCTAAGTTTTATGTATGTTATTAAGGGACCTAGGCACTGTTCCCACAGATGAAGCAAGAGGGCTGATTTCATGAACCCTGGCAACATGCCAATAAAAAGAATACTATCAGCACACTATAAACTATGCAAACAAACCTCCTGCTTTAGGAGAAATTATTCAACAAATGAATGCAGGGTTCTTCAAAACATACAAAGGGGTGAACAATGGGGACTTTCATGTTCCTCTTAATTTTGCCTTACTAGTAAATTGCATTTTGTGAGTTTCCCCCCAATTTCTAAAACATGGATTGGTTCATCTGACATGCTACAAAGCTAGGCAGAATCTCTCACCACATGGAGTTTTGTGCCTCTTACCAGTAGCAATCTGTGCACTAAAGATTCAGAAAAAATTTCCTAGCAAATAATTAGCTTTATTCGTACATTCAAAACAAAACAAACTACATAAAAAGAACAGTAGGATTTCACAGTAGAGCATACACAAGTCAGGAAATGTCAAAGTTAAGATTGGTCACACAACCTTAACTCTCTCTGCAACTTTAACTCTGCCCCTTGTGCACACACATTCAGTACCGAGTTTGAGTCTCCACTTCTCTACAAGACTTTTACATCAGTCTAAACCCAATGAAATCAAACAAGTTAGACTGGCATAAAACAGAGCGTAGAATTGGATCCTGTGAATGAAGCAGGAGTACATAACAAATAGGGCCCTACCAAATTCACAGTCCATTTTGGTCAACTTCACAGTCATAGGATTTAAAAAATCATAAATTTCATGATTTCAGCTATTTAAATTTAAAATTTCACAGTATTGTAATTGTAGGGGTCCTGACCCAAAAACGAGTTGGGAGGAGGGGAGGTCACGGTATTGCTGCCCTTACTTCTGTGCTGCTGCTAGTGGCGGCGCTGCCTTCAGAGCTGGGCAGCTTGAGAGTGGCGGCTGCTGGCCAGGAGCCCCACTCTGAAGGCAGAGTTGCTGCCAGCAGCAGCACAGAAGTAAGGATGGCATGGTATGGTATTGCCCTTACTTCTGCACTGCTGCCTGCAGAGCTGGGCCCTCAGTCAGCAGCTGCCACTGTTCGGCTGCCCAGCTCTGAAGGTATCAGCACAGAAGTAAGGGTAGCAATACCGCGACCCCCCTAAAATAATCTTGTGATCCCCCTGCAACTCCCTTTTGGGTCAGGACCCCCAGTTTGAGAAACGCTGGTCTCCGCTGTGAAATCATTATAGTATACGGTAAAAGCACACAAAAGACCAGATTTCTCAGGAGGACACCAGATTTCACGGTCCATGACATATTTTTCATAGCCATGAATTTAGTAGGCCCCTAATAATGAATGAGACATGGCTTAGTTCAGAGCCTCAGTTTGGTTGAAATTCTGAGGATATTTTGGAAATAACAGAATGCAATGGTAGAATTAAAGTATATTGTAAATACACAGGCACAATCTTTTGAGCAATCTTAGAATTGGCATGTCCTGACTTTTCAGTACTTCACTTTACAACCTTTTAAAAACAAAAACAAACCAAAAAAACCCCAGTTTTTTGTAGAACTTTGGTTCCTTCTGTGCGCACCTTCAGTCACCATATAGAATGAAGCAGGACTCCGGGTAAGTCCGATAAGATAAAGTACATGGAAGAGCATTTGTCTTCCTTGTCTCTTGGACTGAACTTTCTCCTGACAGGCTCTGCCCTGTTGAGTCTCCTACTCATAGCAGATATGTAGGACACTCTTTTATCAAAAAGAGTCCAGAAGCTCTGCAGCAAACTAATGAGCCAGGGGAGCTTCCACCCTCTCCTGGGTCCTGGAACTGTGTAAGCAACCTCATCCTCTTTGCTAGAGTAAGATGCTACTATGGATGAGGGAGGGACAGGATAACAACAAGAGAGACTTCTATCTGTGGGCCCAAAGAGAATCCATGAAGGGCCAAAAAAGATCCCTGTTGTCAAAAGATGCAGGGAATTTCTGTGACCAGAAACCCTTCTACTCCCAGTGCTTGGGTTCCTGGATGATGACTCCACTCCCTTTATGGAGGTTGCAAAGCAAGCCCAGACATCCACAAGACCCAGTGAGAGCCATGGGGGCACATCTGAGGAACATTCAGAGAAGGCAAGGAAGAGGGAAACACAACCTAGACAAACCTTCCCCCTCACCATCCTCTTCCTCTTCAGCAGGCCAAGTCAGCTTGCCACAGAAATAGGCAACAAAGAAGGCCCAAGCAACAGCTGAGTCAAACCTGGCCTTGGTAGACAGAACTGAGGGGGGCCAGGCATTAGAAGTGGCAGAAAAGCCCAGTCTGACTGGTACAACCCAAACCCAGGTGCAAAGCATAAAACATCTCCATCTTCTCAGCAGAGGGAGACTCTATGGGCCTTACCCTGTTATGCTAAGGTTCTCTTACACAGCCAGAGTGGTGCAAAGGATCCTTACTGTAAATGAGAATTAGGCCTGAAGTGGTCTCCTGCTGGGAAGCAGAATGGACACTGGAATTTGGGTGGTCAGGCTGCTCCCAAAAAAGGGCATGACATTTCCCTCAAGTGGGAGATTCCCTCTACTTGTGTGGAAATCATGAATTATATTTTGCACTTATACAGTGCTTTTCATCTGACATTCTCGAAGCATTTTATTAAGGCAAGGTGAGAATCATTAGCCCCATTTTACAGGTGAGGAAATTTAGGCGCAGAGAAGTGAAGTGATCTCCCTAAAGTCACACTGAAAGTCTCCGACAGAGCTAGAACTAGAAAAGATGTCTCTTGACCCCCAGTTCCACGTCTGACCACTAGACCTCTAATTCCCATTTGTAAGAAGGAGCAATTTATTCACCCCAGATTGAGGGAAATGGCAAATCTAAAGGAAAATGGATGATTTAACTAGCCAACCAACTATAATTTCTTTAGATTTCAGTGAACCTTTTTTTGTGACCAGGGGCTGCTAACAGGGAGTTTCGCAAGGGAGTTGGGAAGGGGAGTGGGAAGGGGGTGAAGGTCCCTTGCCGGTTCTATCTGTTTTCCCTTTATTTCCCTTAAAACCTATAAACCAACTGCATTCAAAACTTCTTGCTTAAACAACCCTTTCAGCGGACAGCGGGCTGCAGACGGGAGTTTGAGAGGGAGTTTGACAGGGGGAGGCTTACGATGGTTAGGAAGACCCGCAACACCTGTGCCAGCACTGCTTCTGTTTCCTCCTCCTGCGCCTGTAGCCAGACAGAGCACCTGAGCATGGATGCTTCTACCCAGATCCTGGTGTGGTTTTGCAGAGACTGTAACTTGCAATTTCCACTTACTGATATCCAGGCTGGGGGGACCATCCAATGTGAGAGGTGCCTGCTGGTGGAATCTCTCAGGCAGCAGGTGGGGGAGCTGCAGGAGGAGGTGGCTAGATTAAGGAGCATCAGGATCCACGAGCAATTCCTGGACAGTTTCCATGTGGAAACAGCTGAGGTAGATGTCCCAGTACACAGGACTGCTGACACACCACTGGTGGAGGAGGAGATGGCTCAGGGTGGACACTGGCAGCTGGTTACTTCTGGCAGCAGGCAGTGCTCCACCCCTGCTCCGAACCCTCCCGCCATGGTAACAGGTAACCATTATGCTCTTCTTGATACAGGAAAGAAGGAATCACCCCCTACAGTAAAGGAGGAGAAGCCTCGTACCCCTAAGGCTGGGAGGTCTGCTGCCACCACTGCGAGTAGGAAACATAGGGTAGTGGTGGTCGGAGACTCTCTGTTGAGGGGGATGGAGGCGCCCATCTGTTGCCCTGACATTTCATCTTGGGAGGTATGCTGCCTGCCGGGAGCCCGTATCCGAAATGTTACAGAGGCATTGTAGAGGATTATCCAGCCCTCTGACTACTACCCCATGCTACTCATCCATGTGGGCACAAATGATACTGCACAGTGTGACACTGAGCAGATCAAGAGTGACTACAGGGCTCTGGGAGTACAGGTGAAGGAGTTTGGAGCGCAGGTGGTATTCTCTTCGATTCTTACTCTCAAAGGTAGTGGCCCAGGCAGAGACAGATGCATCCTGGAGGTGAATGCCTGGCTGTGAAGATGGTGTCGCCAGGAGGGCTTTGGCTTCCTCGACCACGGGATGCTATTCCAGGAAGGACTGCTCGGCAGAGATGACGTTCACCTTTCGAGGAGGGGAAAGACCCTATTTGGACACAGACTGGCTAACCTAGTGAGGAGGGCTTTAAACTAGGTTCGACGTGGACAGGTGAGCAAAGCCCACAGGTAAGTGGGGAACATGGAGACCTGGGAGATGGGTCGGAAATGAGAGGGAGTGTGGGCTATATTGGCAGAGAGAAAGGAGGGTCAGGACAAAACTGGGAGGAAAGATCAAACCAGTATCTTAGATGCCTATATACAAATGCGAGAAGTATGGGGAATAAGCAGGAAGAACTGGAAGTGCTAATAAATAAATACAACTATGACATTGTTGGCATCACTGAAACTTGGTGGGATAATACACATGATTAGAATATTGGTGTGGATGGGTACAGCTTGCTCAGGAACAATAGACAGGGGGAAAAGGGAGGAGGTGTTGCCTTATATATTAAAAATGTATACACTTGGACTGAGGTAGAGATGGACATAGGAGACGGAAGTGTTGAGAGTCTCTGGGTTAGGCTAAAAGGGGTAAAAAACAAGGGTGATGTCATGCTAGGAGTCTACTACAGGCCACCTAACCAGGTGGAAGAAGTGGATGAGGCTTTTTAAACAACTAACAAAATCATCCAAAGCCCAAGATTTGGTGGTGATGAGGGACTTCAACTATCTAAATATATGTTGGGAAAATAACACAGCGGGGCACAGACTATCCAACAAATTCTTGGACTGCATTGCAGACAACTTTTTATTTCAGAAGGTTGAAAAAGCTACTAGGGGGGAAGCTGTTCTAGACTTGATTTTAACAAATAGGGAGGAACTCATTGAGAATTTGAAAGTAGAAGGCAGCTTGGGTGAAAGTGATCATGAAATCATAGAGTTTGCAATTCTAAGGAAGGGTAGAAGGGAGAACAGCAAAATAGAGACAATGGATTTCAGGAAGACGGATTTTGGTAAGCTCGGAGAGCTGATAGGTAAGGTCCCATGGGAATCAAGACTGAGGGGAAAAACAACTGAGGAGAGTTGGCAGTTTTTCAAAGGGACACTATTAAGGGCCCAAAAGCAAGCTATTCTGCTGGTTAGGAAAGATAGAAAATGTGGCAAAAGACCACCTTGGCTTAACCACGAGATCTTGCATGATCTAAAAAATAAAAAGGAGTCATATAAAAAATGGAAACTAGGACAGATTACAAAGGATGAATATAGGCAAACAACACAGGAATGCAGGGGCAAGATTAGAAAGGCAAAGGCACAAAATGACCTCAAACTAGCTACAGGAATAAAGGGAAACAAGAAGACTTTTTATCAATACATTAGAAGCAAGAGGAAGACCAAAGACAGGGTAGGCCCACTGCTCAGTGAAGAGGGAGAAACAGTAACAGGAAACTTGGAAATGGCAGAGATGCTTAATGACTTCTTTGTTTCGGTCTTCACCGAGAAGTCTGAAGGAATGCCTAACATAGTGAATGCTAATGGGAAGGAGGTAGGTTTAGCAGATAAAGTAAAAAAAGAACAAGTTAAAAATCACTTAGAAAAGTTAGATGCCTGCAAGTCACCAGGGCCTGATGAAATGCATCCTAGAATACTCAAGGAGCTAATAGAGGAGGTATCTGACCCTCTAGCTATTATCTTTGGAAAATCATGGGAGATGGGAGAGATTCCAGAAGACTGGAAAAGGGCAAATATAGTGCCCATCTATAAAAAGGGAAATAAAAACAGGAAACTACAGACCAGTTAGTTTAACTTCTGTGCCAGGGAAGATAATGGAGCAAGCAAATAAATAAATAAATAAATAAATAAATGGAGATATCCCATCTCCCAGAACTGGAAGGAACCTTGAAAGGTCATCAAGTCCAGCCCCCTGCCTTCACTAGCAGGACCAAGTACTGATTTTTGCCCCAGATCCCCAAGTGGCCCCCTCAAGGATTGAGCTCACAACCCTGGGTTTAGCAGGCCAATGCTCAAACCACTGAGCTATCCCTCCCCCAAAATTTACAGCCTTTGCAGAGATGTTTACCCCAGATTCCTAACTGGTCCCATCAAGGATTGAACTCACAACCCTGGGTTTAGCAGGCCAATGCTCAAACCACTGAGCTATCCTTCCTGTGATGCAGAAAGGAAATCATCTGCAAACACTTGGAAGGTGGTAAGGTGATAGGGAACAGCCAGCATGGATTTGTAAAGAACAAATTGTGTCAAACCAATCTGATAGCTTTCTTTGATAGGATAACGAGTCTTGTGAATAAGGGAGAAGCTGTGGATGTGGTATACCTAGACTTTAGTAAGGCATTTGATACGGTCTTGCATGATATTCTTATCGATAAACTAGGCAAATACAATTTAGATGGGGCTACTATAAGGTGGGTGCATAACTGGCTGGATAACCGTACTCAGAGAGTTGTTATTAATGGTTCCCAATCCTGCTGGAAAGGCATAACGAGTAGGGTTCCGCAGGGGTCTGTTTTAGGACCGGCTCTGTTCAATATCTTCATTAACGACTTAGATATTGGCATAGAAAGTACGCTTATTAAGTTTGCAGATGATACCAAACTGGGAGAGATTGCAACTGCTTTGGAGGACAGGGTCATAATTCAAAATGATCTGGACAAATTGGAGAAATAGTCTGAGGTAAACAGGATGAAGTTTAACAAAGACAAATGCAAAGTGCTCCACTTAAGAAGAAAAAATCAGTTTCACACATACAGAATGGGAAAAGACTGTCTAGGAAGGAGTACGGCAGAAAGGGATCTAGGGGTTATAGTGGACCACAAGGTAAATATGAGTCAACAGTGTGATGCTGTTGCAAAAAAAGCAAACATGATTCTGGGATGTATTAATAGGTGTGTTGTGAGCAAGACACGAGAAGTCATTCTTCCGCTCTACTCTGCTCTGGTTAGGCCTCAGCTGGAGTATTGTGTCCAGTTCTGGGCACCGCATTTCAAGGAAGATGTGGAGAAATTGGAGAGGGTCCAGAGAAGAGCAGCAAGAATGATTAAAGGTCTTGAGAACATGACCTATGAAGGAAGGCTGAAAGAATTGGGTTTGTTTAGTTTGGAAAAGAGAAGACTGAGAGGGGACATGATAGCAGTTTTCAGGTATCTAAAAGGGTGTCAGAAGGAGGAGGGAGAAAACGTGTTCACCTTAGCCTCTAAGGATAGAACAAGAAGCAATGGGCTTAAACTGCAGCAAGGGAGGTCTAGGTTGGACATTAGAAAAAAGTTCCTAACTGTCAGGGTGGTTAAACACTGGAATAAACTGCCTAGGGAGGTTGTGGAATCTCCATCTCTGGAGATATTTAAGAGTAGGTTAGATAAATGTCTATCAGGGATGGTCTAGACAGTATTTGGTCCTGCCATGCGGGCAGGGGCCTGGACTCGATGACCTCTCGAGGTCCCTGCCAGTCCTAGAATCTATGAATCTATTAGTAATGTTACTAGCACATTTTCTCTCTTATTTGCTACCTTGCATTTATTTAATATCTGCAGAAGTAACTTACCTAGAAAATTCCAGCACATTAAGAATTTCAAAGGCTTCCTCTTTCCCCAGCTGCAGAAAAATACATTGTACAGAAAATTAAGATGATGTGAACGATGCATATATGTATAGAAGCATCATGATTTCAAATGTGATGTGATGATAGTGCCCTCTCCTGGTTAAAGAGGTATACTGTCCTATTTCAGTCTAACTGTGAAGTGGCAAATTCAGCCCTCATTTGCACTTGTACAACTCCAGTGACTTTCAATTTCTCTATTACCTTACGAGCCTGCAGTCACTGATTTTAGTGGGGATGCATCTATATAACAGAGGAAATTCTAGCTCCCAAGCTTTGCAAGCACATAAGTATGCTTTAAAAAAGACTAAACATTTAAACCTGCTAAGTAAAGGCCGTTGACATAAGGAAAGGGTTCAAATATGGTCGTAGACATAATAGATAAACAGTGCACCACCTGAATAAAAATCTTCCAGCAGAAGCAGAGACATTATTGTGATAACAAATCCTAACAGGCCTAATAAGCAGGATTCCCCCAAAAGTGTGGGCATTTATTTCATGTGTCAGACAGCAATGTACGGGACCAATATGCAAAAGAGACTAAGATTTTCTGTTGAAAATTGCCGCATTTAGGAGCAAACCCTGGTATTACCAACAACCCTCCCCTCCACAAGCACAACGTTTCAGAGATGCAGTGAAACCTGTTTGATTCTACTGCACTGGAAGCAAGTGCTGAGGGATCCAATGAAGGGACTGGTGGAGTTGAGTGTGGGTGGGCTGAGGAAAGAGAAATGAAGGGTTTATGGATCTACAACCAATCCTGTAGCAGAGCAGAGGTCCAGGACCTGACTGTAGCCTCAGAGCTGCACTGGCAGCTGCAGAGCTTGGCCTAGGGAGGGAGGATTCCTTACCCATAGAAGTGGCATCACATAGCCCAGATACAGTACTCAAGCTGTGTGCTGGAGGCAGGATTTGTCTTGTGGTGCTCAAATGGGCTTAGCTATTTTAGCGATAATACCAGGTGCAGAGTAGGTGGGAAGGCCCTGGGCAGGTCCAGACAACACTGAACATCCAGGACCTCCAACACGCTTTTTAAACCAAGTAACAGTGTTTTGAAGTGAAGAATAGAGATTCAGCTCTAGCACATGCCAGGACTTAGAAGTTAAAGGGACAGTTACATATGGAATTACACTAAAGTATATATTCGTTCCAATCTATGTATTTTGTTTTCTCTTTGGGGGAAATCTTCTCCCCATTGCCCATCTCAAATTAATGTGCTTCCCAGAGCATCCCATAGGGGCAGCTTCAATTTACTGCCTCGATTAAAGAAGAACAGGAGTACTTGTGGCACCTTAGAGACTAGTATCTTTGCTCTTTGCCTGTTCCACTGAGGAAGGACCCCGGGATTCACCTCTAGCCAGATCCTTGGCTCTGCCCATCCCACTCTGCCAAAACCTGTCTGCACATGGCCTCAGAGGGAGCCCTGTAGAGCTGCCCGTGGACCCATACAAAGGGGATGTATCCCATGCACATATCCTTGAAAGCTACTGTACACTACACATGCTCTACTTACCGCATCAATGATAACTGAATGTGGAGTTCTTCCTGTGAAGATATAGCCAAGCTTTTTTGCTCCTTTTACTAACGCCCCTTCATCTGTCAATACAAGGAGCTTTGCTTTATTGGGGACTAATCAGAAATATAATCAGATGACCATGGAAAAAAACTACTCCCATGAGCATTGCATTGGCAGGATACAGGCAATGGGCAGCCACTGAAACAGAGATGTCTAAAACCTGCTACCGAGAGGAGCTAATCAGCAGCAATTAAAAAGTTTCCATCATAACCCTTAGATAAAGCATGCTTGCACTGGCATTCCTCCTACAAAACTGCATACAGGTTAACAGGGCTGCACACATGTACTTTAGACTTGGCATTCTGTATATAATGCATTGTATTTGTTGAAGCATTAACCTATCCTAAAGGCTCAATTACTGAGGGACAAGTTATACTCATTGCTATATTTGCTTTCCATGACCAACTCTTAGTATAAACTTTCATGAGTGATGTACCCAAATATTTGGATGCTAATATCTAAACTGTATCATTGAATGTATTAACCTAAATTTGGGTTATTGCAGATTATGTACTATATGAATGTTATGACTTTTAAACCAAACTTTGTACTTTTGGATAATCTAAGCACTATACCCAGTAGGGATGTAAATAGCAGTTAAAAAAAGGAATCGTGTAACTGATTAAAACTGTATCGGTTACATGGTTAAATGTTTTATGCAGTGCTCTGCTGCCGGCCCCTGCACCCAGGGCTCCTGGCCACAGACCGCGGCTGGGGATTCCGCCACCCACGGCTGAGGACTTCACGGCCAGCTGCCAGCCTGCCCCCAGGGTGGCAGTGGAGTCCTGGGCAGTGGAGTTTAATCATTAACTGTTAACTGAAACCAATAAGATTGATGCAAATCAGTTAACTGGTTAAACATTTACATCCCTAACACCCAGATGTACAGACACTCCTTCCTTAACCTGTGTATTATATAATTGTAACATTTGCTTTAATACAAAATTTTAAATCTGTTCCTATTGAAGAGCCATAGTTTGTCTGTTCGTGTGCTGTAAAGTTTTCTTTAAACTTGTCTGGAAAATTAGGACGATCAAAGCTACTTACGTCAATATTTATACAACATGCATTTAATCCAACTTCTGCTGAAATGACTCAACAAACTTTTTTCCACACAAAAATTCACCATATTCTATTGGAGACTGGGGAAAGTAATGAAGAGCTCAAATAATTCTGCACGTTAGAACTCAGAGGCAATGCCTCAGGCAGTGGGATGTACCACATACTTAGAGAGAGACAAGTGGCAAGGTCTGAATTCCCCTGTATCGGTGGGGTTTGCAATGTCCAATTCCATTGATCCTGGTATATCCATGAGGAAAGCCTTCCCACATCCTGAGAGCAGAGCTCACAGCTGAGCCTTCCTGTTTGCTCTTCACCCCACTCCTGTACCCAACCCTCCCTGAAGAGAGGTAAGAGGCACAGAGAAGAATTCATGCTCCTTGGACCACATTAAGCACTGAACAAATCTCCACATGGTAGGATAAAAAAAAATCAAGTTATATACAAAAAAAAAACAAAAACAGTCATTGAGGGGAGTTTGCCACAGAGCTACTGCCCCACCCCAATCTGCGGGGCATGTCTGTTCCTTCTGGTCTCCTTTGTTCCCCTCAACAGCACAGAATGGAGGGGAACATGGGCCCCAATAAATTCTGGACCCAATTCTTCATTGTCTCATGTCCTGTGTAGTCGTTTACACCTTCATAAAGTGGGTGCAGGATGCTGCCAAAGTAGAACAGTGGCAGTGTTTGCACTCATTTCACACAGGCATAAAGGACGACACAAAGGGCAAAGCAGTGGACAATCGGGTACTGCTAGCTCGTTGACGGGGCTAGTTTGTGATTGGTTGCTGCAAGGATACAAAAAGGGGATAAGGGAGTCAAAAATGGAGTCTCACCTTGCTAGTTGCCTCAAAGGGGTGGCAAAAGTCTTGGGTTGTGGGCCCACCCCACCCCTCTACATAATCCAGCAGAAGCAGCTGGTAGCAGCGGGGATCACCTCTGAAGGATGAAGCAGTGGCTGTGCTCCCTCTGTACAGTGGGGAGCGCCAGAAGATAGTGTACCCTCTGTGCACGCTGGTGTCTTGAAGGCACCATAGAGCCCATTATTAGTCATACATGAAAGGAGATTTTGTTTGCTTTTAAATGTGTTTTTTAAATTAAAAGCATTTTTTAAAAAGCTCTTGGCTTCTCTCTCCCACCCCACAAAAGAAGGAGAAAATGACCAACCTGGTGAGGAGGCCTGGTAGATTATTGTATTTCCATCTCTCTCAGGAACAACAGTGTGACACACGGCCAGCAGAGTGAGGAACTCCTGTATGTGAGCAGCTGTGGGCTACATAGAACATCACCAAGTTAGTCTGGTACTTTCATTACAAGGAGACTCAATGTATAAGACATAGGCACGTTCTGGATTTTAAAACAGAACTCAATCCATTTAGATGTGCAACACCCACTTCTCTAACTCAGTGTATTGCCTCTCACCTCTCAGCCATGTAGAATATTGGAGATATCAAGAGCCAGTGCTAATGAACTCTCATTCTGTGTGCAGCACTCGATCTACAGGTAAATTATTTACACACACACACAGTTGGAAAGCCAGAACCATTGTCCTTCCACTCAAAAAAACAAAAGGGGCTTGATTTTGTACATCCCTGCACCTTGTGTAGTCATTTACATCTTTGCAAGGTAAAAGCAAAGGAATTAGTATAAAATGCTACCATTGGTATAGTGACTGGAAAAATTGAGATTTGGTAGCATTTATACCAGATTTACACAGGTGCAAATGACCACATAAGGAGCAATGTAGTATAAGATTAGGCCCAGGTGCTCTGCTAAAAAGACTTGTGGAGACAAACAGCTTAATTAGTTTTAAGAGAGCTCTTCAAATTTATGAGTGGGATTATATGACAGGGTTGCTTGTGATGGTTGGGAGCAGGGCTCGGCAGCCAGCCGTGGGGCTCACTACTGAGGTCATGCCGAGCATTTTCTCTCTCTCTCTCTCGTGCCTGGTTGGCTAGTTCTTACTCACATGCTCAGGGTCTAACTTATTGCCACATGTGGGATTAGGAAGGAATTTCCCCCCAGTCAGACTGGCAGTGACTTCAGGGGGGTTATGCTTTCCTCTTCAGTGTGTAAGTGCAGGTTACTTGCTGAGATCATCTGTGTATCTCTCTCAATCAATTTCCTGCCATTGCTGGGGCCTTGAGCATTGGTGCACCTTGGTCTCTCCTATTCTCTGCCTGTGGCACACAATTGTTTAGTCTCCTGTGGGCTGTAATACTTTGGTATAATTTCAGTTGTTGGGATTAGTGTGTGGATGCTGGTGGCCTATAATATACAGGAGGTCAGACTAGATGATCTCATGGTCCCTTCTGGCCTTAGACTCTATGACTATGACTTGAGCTAAAGGTGAAATCATGAAGCTGACAGCAGTAGAAAGTTCCTTATCCTCTCTATGGGCTGGCCAGTAGAGGACAACAACACTCACTCATCTTGTAAACCTCAGCATGAACTTTACACAGCCAAAAATGCACAATCAGCTACTATACTGTCCTGCTAGTATAACCCACACAGCTTCTGGGTGTGGTGTTCAGTCCCATCTAGTAGCACCGAGACCACTTAGAGAGAGAGAGATTAATGAGTTTGCTCTACAGCCTTAGCTAACAGGCAGCTGGCTTTTAGCTCATGTGGTAGAGGTTCATGCCCTAAGCGCCAGAGGTCCCCGGTTTGATCCCGACGACCGGGGTCTGTCGGTATTACAATAGCACTGTAGCTGGTCTTGTTGAATAAGAGATGGTCATATAAAAATGATCTGAGATTTTATTAAAAAAACGATTCCAAGATTTCCAGTACTCACTCATAGATTCAAAGTTTAAAAGGGACCATTGTGACCATCTAGCCTGACCTTCTGTATAGCACAGGCCACAGAACTTCCTCAAAATAATTCCTAAAACAGATCTTTAGAAAAAGATCCAGTCTGGATTTACAAATTGTCAGTGATGGAGAATCCTCCATGACCCATGGTAAATTTTTCCAATGGTCAATTACCCTCACAGTAAAAAATTTACACCTTAGTTCCAGTCTAAATTTATCTAGCTTCAACTTCCCGCCATAGGATCGGGTGATATCTTCGCCACCAGATTGAAAAGCCCATTATCAAATATTTGTTCCACAGGTGGGTACTTATAGAGGGTAATCAAGTCACCCCTTAACCATCTCTTTGTTAAGCTAAACAGATTGAGCTCCTTGATTCTAATCACTATTAGGGTTACCATATTTTAATAAAAAAAAGGAGGACACTCCATGGGGCCCCGGCCCCACCCCCGCGGCAAGCCTGAAACAGGGAGGCAGCAGGTAAGCTGGTGCTGGGGCGGGGGGGGGGGGGGGGGAGCGCGAGGAGGTGCGGCCCAGTCCGGCCCCCCCGGCCAAGAGGCTCTGGCCCTGGCGTCTCTGGCCTGGCTCGGCTGGGGCCCCGGGGCGCCGGCCCTAGTTCCAGCCGAGCACGCCGGCCCCGGCCGAGCATCCCCAGCCCTAGCAACTCCAGCTCGGCTCAGGCCCCGGGGCACCAGCCCCGGCCCAGCACCCCCAGCACCAGTCCCAGCGGCTCTGGCCAAGCAGCTCGGGCCCGGGCCCGGTCCCGGCCCGGCACCAGCCCTGGTCGAGCGGCGCCAGCCCCAGCAGCTCCGGCTCTGACCCCAGCGGCTCCAGCCCGGACCCAAGCCCCAAGACCCCTCCCTATTTTCCCGGACATGTCTGGCTTTTTGGCAATTCCCCCTGGACGGGGATTTGAGGACCAAAAAGCCGGACATGTCCGGGAAAATCCAGATGTATGGTAACCTAATCACTATAAAGCATGTTTTCTAATCTGTAAATCATTTTCATGGCTCTTCTCTGAACTCTCTCCAATTTATCAACATCCTTCTTGAATTCTGGGCACCAGAACTGGATACAGTATTCCAGCAGCAGTTGCTCCAGTGCCAAATACAGAGGTAAAATAACCTCTCTACTCCTACTTGAGATTCCCGTTTATGCATCCAAGGATCACATTAGTTCTTTTGGCCACAACGTCACACAATGAGCTCATGTTCAGCAGATTATCCATCATGACACCCAAATCTTTTTCAGAGTCACTACTTCCCAGGATAGATTCCTCCATCATGTAAGTATGGCCTACTTTCTTTGTTGCCAGATGTATACATTTACATTTAGCCATATTAAAATGCATATTATTTGCTTGTGCCCAGTTTGCCAAGTGTTCCAGGTTGTTCTGAATCAGTGACCTGTCCTCTTCCTTATTTACCACTCCCCCAATTTTTGTGTCTCTGCAAACTTTATCAGTTATAGTTTTATGTCTTCTGTCAGGTCATTGCTAAAAATGTTAAATAGCATAGGGCCAAGAACCAATCCCTGCGGGACCCCACTGGATGACGATTCACCATTTACAGGTACATGTTGAGGCCTACCAGTTAGCCAGTTTTTAATCCAATTTATGTGTGCCATGTTAATTTTACATCATTCTAATTTTTTAATCAAAATATTGTGAGGTACAAAGTCAAACACCTTTCAGAAGTCTCAGTATATTATATCAATACTATTGCCTTTATCAACCAAACTTGTAATCTCATCAAAAAAGATTACCAGTTGGTTTGGAAGGCTCTATTTTCCATAAATCCATGTTGATTCACATTAATGACTCTACCCTTCATTAGTTCTTTATTAACAGAGTCTCATATCAGCCACTCCATTATCTTGTTTGGAACTGATGTCAGGCTGACTGGCCTATATGTATCAGGTCATCCGGTTGATCCTTTAAAAAACCTGGTACAAAATTAGCTTTCTTCAAGTGTTCTGGAACGTCCACAGTGCTCCAAAACTTATTGAAAATTAACACTGACTGTCCAGTGAGCTCCTCAGACAGCTCTTTTAAAACTCTTGGACACAAGTTATCTGGGTCTGCTGATTTTAAAATGTCTAACTTTATACCTTCTATTTAACATCGTCCCGAGACACTAGTGGAATGGAAAGAGCATTGTCACTCTACATCATCTGTTTTTCCCCCAAATACAGGACAGAAGTATTTATTGAATATTTCTGACTTTTTTGCATTATTATTGATATTTCTACCATTTCCAGCTAGTAATGGACCAATTCCATTGTTAGCATTCTTTTTGTTCCTAATACATTTTAACAACTCCTTCTTATTGTCCTTAACTCTGCTAGTCAGAGTTCTACTTGTGTCCCTTGGCTTCCCTTATCAATTTTCTACAATTCTTAACTTTTGATTTATAGTCATTACTATCAACTTGCCCTTTCTTCCATTTGTTATATTTTTTCACTTCCCCTCTAATCTAGGTTGGTTTTTAACCAGCACAGCCTTCTTCCTCAATTGTAGGATTGTGGCTTTTTGGGCATCTAGTAAGGTGTTCTTAAAACAATTATCAATTATTCACCTTTTTTGATTAAATTCTTCCTGCCCAGCTGATCTGGCTCATAATTGTTTTCAGCTTTGTGAAATTGGTCCTATTAATTGCCGTATGTGTGTGTGTACGTGTGTATATATATACAGAAAGAGAGAGAGAGAGAGAGAGAGAGATATGGACTTTATTCTGCTTACACATTATAAATGTGATCAAGTCATGATCACTTGTACCTAAGCTACCATTAACTTTTAGTTCTGTGATCAGTTCCTCTTTATCTGCCAGATTCTGTGAGCAGGTCCTGCCTCATACCAGCCCTCTAATACAAGGGCTTATGTCTCAGGCTCTCTTCCTACTACAAGTGACAGAGTCAAAATTAAAACTCTGGAATTCCTGTCTCCTAGTCCTGTAATTCAACTACTATAATTTCCCTTCACCTTGCCCCTTTTTTACCATTAAAAAAATAAGTTTTGTGCAGCTTCAGAGGTAAGGTTAAAAACAATTCTGCTTCAAACTGCAGTTCTACAGTAAGGACAACCTATATAATAAAATTCTAGGACTGTCAGTCTTTGAAGCCTAGAATGTCTGCTGAGTCAGCGTGAAGCAACAGTAACAGCTACAAACATTGTTGAGTGCTCTTTTTGTTTAGAATATCACCAGGTTGAATAATCCCAGAATTCACTGAGAACAATTTTTAAGTTCTCAGCCATTTTGACTTTACAAATTACAAATCATGCAACAGCAAGACACATATTTATGCCAAGCCTAGAGTCCTAGATAGCATAGATAACTCACTCAATTACCATCCCTACTCTACAGCTAATTTGCATGCAATAATTTCATTGGTTGTATGAGGGAGACTGCAAAGATGGTGGCATACTTGGCCCAGCTGCCACAGTTCTTCAAAACCACCCACACAGCACCAAACCAGTACACGCAATAACCCCAAATACATAGAGCCCCTGACGGCAGCATGCATCACTCATTCCCCACCCACACAATTCAACACAATCTCCCAGCACAACACAGTCAACACACAAATCAACACAACCATCCACTCAACAATACAACCAGCAGACACAATAACCCCAAACTTCTCTGAAGCCTAGAATGCCCTGAGTCAGTGTGAAGTGATGGAAACAACTACAAGTATGGTTGAGAGCTCTTTTTGTTTAGAATCTGAGCAAGTTCACTCCTCCGTGGGATTCACAGTCTGTTACTGCCCAACTTTTAAGTTCTCAGTCATTTTCAGATTTTATTTTAAAAGCCACACATGATTTTACTAATTATACCCATGCAAAAGCAAGGGCTCGCAGCTACTAGTAATGCGTAACAGCCCACATTACACTTCAACTGTAAAATCCACTGCCATTGGCAGGGTTTCTGATTAACTCTTTTTTCACAATACTAAGGCCACAACATCTTGCAACAGCTACTGCATGACACTTCAATTAAAAACTAAGTAAGCTCAAAAATTGTTGGGAAGCAGATCTCTTAAGATGTCTTTGAAAAAGAAAACAATACACCTAGTACATATATGGTTAGTTTACTTTGTATATTTGTTTTATACTGTGAATATTTTAATAGTTAAGAATGGAATTTGGCTCCCATCATTAGACCCCTATGGGATTGCATGGGTACATCTTAGAGCAGAATTTGGATCCATCCTGAGCAAATACCAGTAATCATCTAATTTATTATTACACCGGAGAGCAGAGACTACATTCAAGGACATGAACAGATGGTGTATCATCAAAAAGAAATGTGAGAAATGGAAATTTTATTGTCCAGGAGGTTACATGCAGTTGCTGTGTTATTTCTAATGAAAGCGGTGAAACTTATACCCCCATCTCCACAAAATATGCAGCCTGCTGGATTCTCATTTCAGCATCTGTTGCTGCAAGCCTTTGATGTCCACATAACAAATATATTACCTAGCCTATTATACACTTTCACAATTTCTTTCCATCTGAACCTGCCTTCCCCCGCATCATAAGTTTTAAGTGCCACCTACTCCTCTATTTGGCTTGTATGAAGCCAATTTAATTTGTTGCTGTCTTTATGTTTTCACAGTTTACAATGGATTACATGGCAACCTCCCAATTCTATAGCAACAGATCACCAAACAGTGAGGCCTATCGCTTCAGCTCTTTCACACAGCTGCCATTTGTTTTCTTGCTATATTGTTCCAGCACTGACACAATATTTATTGTGTCAATGAAGACTGAGACAGAATCAAAATACTACCTCAGAATTATGTGCAAAGATCCTCATGTTCATTAACAACTTCTGTGGTTATAATTCTGATTCTCTGTTTGAAGTGTACCCCCTGCCCACACAGACTATCAGATTCTGCATTATTCGTTATGGTTTTCATTTAATAGAGGAGAACCCAACCATTCTGTTGCTGAAATTCTAACAGCCCCTTGAAATTCCTTGTTTAGCCCTTGGGCCATGCCCCAGCACAGATGCCACCACTGCTTTAACTCTTGATTCCCCCCCGCCCTCACCTTCTTTTAGTCCCATTTTTCTTTTTTATATATCTGGACATTTTTCTACTTTTTTATTTTGCCCTTTATCTTGTTTTGCTCCCCATCTGCCCACTAGTAGCTCCCACTCTTACCAGCACCATTGCTTCCAACCTTCTTTCTCCCAGGCACCAGTTATTCCTATCCAATCATGTTAACCCTAATTTTAATGTTTGTGCTTAGAAGTAGAAATCTATTTCTTTTCAAGTTTCACCCTAAAAAGAGACACCCCCCCCCCCATGGTATATGCAATCCTTACCAAAGCACGCCCTGGCCCAGATCCTCAACCCATATACATTGCATCCAATGCACACATGCAAGTCTGGATTTTAAAACACATGTAGAAAACATGCTCACAAAAATCCAAATTTGCAAGTATGGTGATGCCTTCATTGGGTTATGTGTGGGGAACTGAACCCAGGACCACCTGATCTAAAAGCATGACCCTTTACTGCTTGAGATAAAGGGCAGGGTCTGTTAAATTAGGAGGCAGCGGCAGACTTACAAAACCTCATTATGTTGTCTGGCCACTAGAGGGGGAACAAAGACTCAGGCTTTGTTAATACTGGGTCCTCTCTGCCAGCAGAGTGGGTGCTGCGTACACAATTTAATTGTTGTGGATTTGGAAATCTGCACCTGTATGCCACAGCGGGTAGAGCACCATTATTTCTATCCCCAAGAATCTCCAGACAGATACAATGACAAAAAAATGTAACAGAAAAAAGACTTTAAAATGCATCTCTAACTTGGTAGTGACATTTAATGTTAGATCAACTCCACGGTTCATAACATTTCCAGAAAGGAAGTAGACTGACTTATTTTTCAGTCAGTTTGTTCATAAGACTTACAAAACATTTTGCAGGGTCACATGATATGTATTTACTACCCACAAGATAACAGTTCTACCACCAGCACAGCTAGCAAAATAATTACCCATTTTAGTCCCATGTGGGCTTGGGTCTCACCATTGCTAAATGCCTTTGAATCAGTGGTTTTCAACCTTTTTTTCATTTGCAAACCCCTACAAAATTTCAAATGGAAGTGCGGACCCCTTTGGAAATCTTAAACAGTCTGCAGACTTCCAGGGGTCCATGGACTAGAGGTTGAAAACTACTGTTCTAAATGCAATATGACAAGAACAAGTATTACTTCTCCTGTCTACCACACCTCTTTGAGGCTCAGTCCTGTAAAATGCTGGGCACCCCTGAAACATAAAATCACTAGGAGTTGAAGGTATTCAGCACCCTTCAAGCACAGACATAGAAAGAATTCATATCTGACCTTTCTCAACATCCAAACAAAACTCATTTTCCTCTAACTGTCATGGTCTGAAGGTCCCACAAACATGGGAGAAGATGGTTTGTTTGTTTAACAAATTGCCAGCCGTTACCGAATATCTGGGTTTTTTTTAAATTGCACATATCAATGAGAAGGAAGTGGAGCAGGCGTGCGGACAACCAGCTTTTTTGAAAATTATTCTTTTTCCTCCCAAACCATGGCAATTTCTTATTGTGTGCTGATGAGTGGGTAAAGTTTGGGCTGAAGCAGTTATTTCTTGAAAAGTGTCTCAGTCCCCTGAAGCCTCCTACAGACTCTTAAAAACTGCAGTATATCCGCACCTGTGTGTTTTATTGAGATGAAAGTCTAGAAGTGTAGAAAACGATGCAGTATTTTTTTATGCCTGTGATAAAACAGAACAGAGTCAGGGCATGGGGGCTAGTTCTCAGCTCAGCGTTGTGGGTATTTACTGTGCATGTGTAACGCCGACAGACCCCAGTCATGGGCGGGTGGGATGGGACCTCTGGAGCTTAGTGCATGAGCCTCTACCGCATGAGCTAAAAGCCAACTGGCTGTTAGCTGAGGCTGTAGAGCAGTCATTTTATCTCTCTCTCTCTCTCTCTCAGTGGTCTCACTGCCATTAGGTGAGACAGAACAGCACACCCAGAAGGTTTGTGGGTTACACATACACAACTTTGAAGTTCCATCAATCGATTTTACCCAGTTTATAAACAGTTTAACATACTCAGCAAACATTATTTTAAGTCCTTGAAAAGTCAGCTACTTCCATTCTAATAAGAATTTAGGGCTTTCTTCCTAAGGATACAGCCTGTATAATCTCCTTGATGCTGTGGCAAAAAACATCCAATGGAAGCAGCTGTGAAAGGCAAATATGGGCATTCTTCCCCCAAAACCTAATGAAGAGGTCATGCGAATCCTTCCATATATGTCAAGTGACAGTGAATTTTTTCTCCCAGAAAACTTTCTACAGAATAATCTTTCTACAGAATAATCAATCTCCTTGATTGACAGTCAAAATTGGATTTGTCCATCAGTCAATATTCAGAGTTAGCAATGGACCAAAAGAGCTAAGAAATTGAAAGAAGATGCACGTGGACAGCAATGTCCCCAGATGATGGAGAACATTCTCCTGGGATATAAGATAGACTTGCAACCTTGGACTGGGAAGTCTGTGTGAAATCAAGGGCTATGCTAATGAGTGAGCACATGTGTATATAGTGTTTGTGAAAAGCGATCACAGATTGCTGTAGAGACCAAGGTCCACAAGTTATGCACAAAACACATACAGCACAGGCAGACAATACAAGCTTCCCCATAATGCTCCATCAGTGTTGCTCAATCCTTAGTTTAAGGGACCACTTCTAAGGTTGAGAGAGTAATTCAGTCTCCCCAATCCATTTGAATTGGCCTTTCCTCAAGGACTACTAATGAAGGCACCAATTAGTGTAAATTGTGGCATCCACCGAACGATACATTTCTCATAGACCATTGAGCTGCCATCAGATGTTAACTTACACTCATTCCAGACTGACACCATGTCTACAATACAAAATTAAGTTGATCTAACTTATATCAGCGTACAGCTGCTGCAGTAATTACATCACCTGTGCGTGTCTACACATTGCTCCCTGTGTCAGCAGTGTGTCCCCTCACCAGGAGCACTTGTATTGACTGTACTGTCACTGTGAGGCCCTGTGGAACAGCAGGGGCGGGGCCATGGGGAAGAGCCAGGGAGCCCCCCCGCAGCAGCTCCCCACCTCCCCTCCGCCCAGGGAGCCCCCCCGCGGCAGCTCCCCGCTCCGCCCTGCGGCGCCCCTGCGGCAGCTCCCCGCCCCCCCTCCGCCCAGGCAGGCCCCCCTGCGGCAGCCCCCTGCCCCAGCTCACTTCCACTCCGCCTTCTCCCCTGAGCACGCTGGCGCCACTCCACTTCTTCCGCCTCCCAGGCTTGCAGCACCAATCAGCTGTTTGGCGCGGCAAGCCTGGGAGGGGAGGAGAATTAGACCAGGGGCGGCGTGCTCAGGGGAGAAGGCGGAGCAGAGGTGAGCTGGGGCAGGGAGCGGTTCCCCTGCATGCCCCCCCCCCCATTACTTGCTGCGGGCTCCCCTGCCCCAGCTCACCTACACTCCAGTCCACTGCCTCCTCTGAGCGCGCTTTTTGGCACCTCCAACCACTTGGTGCCCTAGGCAGCCACCTAGTTCACCTAGTGGTTGCACCGGCCCTGGATGCAGCGTGAAAAGGGCACTAAACTGTGGGCTTCTATGGTAACAACACTTCTGGGTTTTGACCTGTAGGTGGAGGTATTCACATACTTTTGCTTGATCAGAAAAACTGAATGCCTTTTGTGGGATCTGAAACTTAAATTTGTATAGTCGTCTTTTGCGGACCCCTTAGACATAGTCTGCAAACCCCAGGGAACAAGAGACCACAGGTTGAAAACCACTGATCTAATGAATACAAATCAGAAGAATGTAAAGATACCTAAACTGGGCTGTGGTGATGTGCATGGGACAGGAGCTTTTCTTGATGCAGTTTACTGCAATGCAGGGTCAAGTAAAAGAATAAAATATATTCTGCTGGCTGGATAACCTCTCTGATGAATAGATGGAAACTGAAATCCACAAACATCTGCAGACTCCATGATAATACATTATGCCATTGATCATTATTAAGTCATTAAACCTTCAGGCATTCATATTATGTTGTAATTATAGTTCTGAAGTATTAGAAGGTGTAAACAGAAGAGAAAGTCATGCAGTTGTGCACAATGTCTCCTTAAAGCGTCTTTTAATAAAAAGATTCCTCACCAAATAATACTTTAAATACTGTACTTTAAATATTGTATAATTACTAATACTAATCTGACCATTTTTATTTTTTTAAGCTTAGCGCCCATTAGTTTACAAAACCAAAACCTAGTTAGAGTGGTAGCAGTCTCTGAGATACTAAAGAGAAAGGCAAGGGCCAACATTTTCAAAAATGAATTTGGGTAACTCAATGTTTAGATTTCAGAAAGTGCTGAGTTCCCACCTGAGGAAAAAAGGCCCTTTCAAGACACCTCCAGTTGGGCACCCAAACCTGGGCCACCTAAATCAATAGTCACTTTTAAAAGAAGTCTTAGCCTAAGTTCATTTTGTTATTAAACTTCCTCTCACACAGGTCCATATAAGTTAATTCCAGAGTCTGCCTTTGGGATAGTGCAGTATTTAGTGAGACCTGCAGAAAGCACCATGCTGCCAGTATCAAGGACCAATATTACAAGAATCAATACTTCTTTCAATGGAAGTAAATTGTTTCTGATAGCACAATATCTATGGAACCTCTCTGAAAAATCTAGTATTACTGAACCTATAAAATCTCTCTCAATGGTTAGGATTCTTACCATCCCATATTATATAACTACATCTGTTAACAGAAACTAGCTGGTACCCATATAAAAGTCACCATTTGGTCAGAGTTCAACATCAGAGGTAGCACTCCCTCCTCTTTTTTACTCTTCCCCTTTAGTTCTCCATTTCTTCTCCCTTCTCATCTCTACTCAACTACTTTTCTCCCCCACCTTCCTTTCTTTAAGTGCTTCTATCCTCGGTAGAATGCACCAGTAGTAGGTGACATGATCATACACACTTGATCAAATCTGCCAGTGACCTTCCATCCCAGGGAGAGCAGACAGAAAGACCTAGCATATTTTTGAGACATAAGTTAAGTAATATTTGAGAACTAGACTTACATGGTCACTTTCAATATTCTGCAACAGCCGTGGGTCATCAAATTCGCATGATTCACTGGTAGAAGGAGGTAACTGGCTGTGGAGCAAGAAAAGGGATTATTACATTTAACACTACAATGGCAACATTTGCTTTTCCATTATTAATATAGATCTCATCAGAAATATTAAAGGGACAGCATCAACTAAAAAAAGAAAATCACATTACTGTCTAAAAACATATTATCTACTATTATTACAAGTAGCACCTAATATTGTTGTAAGTGAAAGGGAGAAGCAGGGAGAAATACTTGTCTTTATTTTCAGTTTATTTTGTTCATTTTACAGCAATTTGCCTATCAGCATTTTCACTCTTTCTCCTGTATAGTCAGTGCTCCCTGTTTGTGGGTCTTTCACTCATCAACAGAAGAAAGAAAAATGTTTTAAAAAATGTGGCTGTAAAACCTCAGAAATTAGTAGGAGACACAGGGCAGATGTAGTATCAAATGTTACTTTTAAATATGTGTGACAGACCCAGACCAGTGGGGTACAGGAGTCTGGTAGAGGGCAAATATACTGGTCACTGGATGAGAAGTTTTCTGTTCCCTGAGTGACCAGACCAGGGGCTGTACTAGAGTAATCGGGAACCTGCTAGAACCAGTTAAGGCAGGCAGGCTAATTAGGACACCTGGAGCAAATTAAGAAGAATTAATTAAGGCAGGCTAATCAGGGCACCTGGGTTTTAAAAGGAGCTCACTTCAGTTTGTGGTGCAAGTGTGAGGAACTGGGAGCAAGAGGTGCAAGGAACTGAGTGGGGGTGCTGCTGGAGGACTGAGGAGTACAAGCATTATCAGACACCAGGAGGAAGGTCCTGTGGTGAGAATAAGGAAGGTGTTTGGAGGAGGCCATGGGGAAGTAGCCCAGGGAGTTGTAGCTGTCATGTGGCTGTTACAGGAGGCACTATAGACAGCTGCAGTCCACAGGGCCCTGGGCTGGAACCCGGAGTAGAGGGTGGGCCTGGGTTCCCCCCAAACCTCCCAATTGACCTGGACAGTGGGTTCTCCCAGAGGGGAAGGTCTCTGGGTTGTTCCCCAACCCACATGGTGAATCTCTGAGGTAAGAAAATCTGCCAATAACTATAAGTGCAGGACCCGCCAAGATAGAGGAGGAACTTTGTCACACATGTTTGAGATTACTAGATTTTGTTTGAAATGGACTAGATTTAAAGTTGACTGTGTTCCTTTGAATTAGGTTGCTTTGTTTAATTTAAAAGTTTTGATTTTAACCATCTCAACATTTATCATTTCTCTCTCTCAGTCTCTACTCCTCTCCATCTATCTTTACTACAGTCTCTTTTGGGATGTTTCATATCAATAAAACCTGCCTGAACTTTTCGAGTTGTCCTGTAGGCTCATGCTTATGCAGTTGAATGATGCTAACACAGTATAGCACTGCCCAGCTCACTTTCAGTAAAGAATCCTCTGTGGTGCTGTAAAGCAGAGGCTGGAAAGCACTATGTTGATTCAAGAAGCAGCATTCCCTCCTCTCTTGTAGGTAACACTGTGTCATGTGTACTACAGTAGCAGCAAGAGAGGGCACATCAGAGAGATGGAAGGGAGCAATTGCAAGGGGGAGTGGAGAAAAGTGTAAAAAGGTGGTGGAGGGGAAAAAACTTGTAGAGAAAGGGGGGGAAGAGGAAAAAATGCAAGAGGAAGGTAAGAAGGAAGAGCAGAGGAAAAGGAGACCCTGGGGGATGGGGAAAGAAACAACAAGGAAAGAAATAGGATGTGGGCAAAGAAGAGAAAGATGGTGGAATATTGATGGCAAAGAAATGAACAGAGGAGGGAATGGAAGGAAAAACAGAAGGAGAGGCGGAGACAGAAAATCCACCCCACCAAAAGTAGCACCTCATGTCAGTTAGACAGGAAGTGCTTCTTCCTTCCTTAGAGGCCACTTCAGGACCTGGAAAGAGGCAGGATCAATAGGGAAACCCAACTCGGCCAAAGGTAAGAAAAATTATTTCAAAATGAAACAAAAACACCGGTGAGGGAAGAGGCTCAACATTTTGGGAAGAAAGGGAATTGCATCCCGTTTTCAACTGTTTCCTCGGACAGAAACTCCAATGTACACCTTCCTCATCACTAACCTGTATTTGTCATTAACAGTTCACACCCTTCCTCTGGCATCTCTTCTTTCCTGCCTCATTTCAATCTGAATCAGTTACAGTGGCAGTGACAGTTCTTGCCTAAAGCTCCCTGCCAGGGTTTCCCCATGAGATCACTCTGGAGGCCTACACAGACTCCTGCTTCCTATTTTTTTTTATTTTTCTATTAAAAAAACCTCTATTTTAAACAAAAGACATCCTCATGTCATCTGCCTAGATATTTCCATTCAGACAGTTCTTGATCAAATTGCAAGTTAACATAAGAACATAACAGCCATACTGGGTCAGACCAAAGACCCATCTAGCCCAGTATCCTTTCGACAGTGGCCAATGCCAGGTGCCCCAGAAGGGACTGAACAGAACAGGTAATCAACACGTGATCCATCCCCTGTCGCACATTCCCAGCCTCTGGCGAACAGAGGCTAGGGACACTATCCCTGCCCATCCTGACTAATAGCCATTGGTGGACCTATCCTCCATGAACTTATCTAGGTTTTTTTAACACTGTTATAGACTTGGCCTTCACAACATCCTCTGACAAAGAGTTCCACAGGTTGACTATGTGTTGTGTGAAGAAATACTTCCTTTTGTTTGTTTTAAACCTACTGCCTATTTTCATTTGGTGACCCCTAGTTTTTGTGTTATGAGAAGGAGTAAATAACACTTCCTTATTTACTTTCTCCACACCAGTCATGATTTTATAGACCTCTATCATATCCCCCCTTAGTCATCTCTTTTCCAAGCTGAAAAGTCCCAGTCTTTTTAATCTCTCCTCATACGGCAGCTATTCCATACCCCTAATCATTTTTGTCACGCCTTGGGCTTTTCCATTCTGGCTCTAAACTTTGGACAAACAAGCTTTCATTTATATGTGTTAGCTGTCTTCCTTTGTATAGTCCCAAACTAGTTCCAGTCAATGATTATTACCTAAAGTCTTCTGATGAACGTTCTCTTTCCAACTCCGGAAAGTGACTAAAAGAAGGAAAAAATGTATAGTTATTGGCTAGTTTGATAAAAGAAAGGGAGTACATGACAACATAGAGCTAAGTGGTTAAAAAAAATCAGGTTTGAAACACCAATACCCTGGAAACACGTTCATCAACTTGTAGCAGAGATTTAACCTTCCTCCTTCCAAAGATTGCAATTAAATACCATGTAACGTACCCTGAAAGGCTATTTTGGATGGGACCTTAAATACTGAAGACACTTCCTGCTTTCCATCGACATTAAAAGATAGATTTTTAAGGAATCAGAATGCTAGGGACATGCCCCAAAATACACTAGTAATGGTAGATCTAATTTGTACAAGCAATTACCATGACAACATGTACAAATGGCCAGATAAGCAACTGATTTCAAATGGGGCAATTCATATACCTTCACAAGAGCTTTACAAACTGGCAGACCACATAAAGTATAACCAGTTTTTTAGGAGAGGCAAAATAGAAGAAATTAAAGACATAATATACTTTGTTATAAAAACGTGGCCACAGAAGATTCCATACTGGGGATTATGCACCCCTGCACAGGTTCCCAGGAGCTAGAAACCAAATTGATTCTTTGTATTAAAAATAAACAAACCCAACAATTTAAAGCAGACAGCACAAAAATGAGAAATAGTTGCCCTTTCTGGGGGAGTGTTACCAGACAAAAGAATGAAGAATTGGTCGTCAAATATGAACTATGGGCTAAATCCTAGTTCAGCTGAAGTCAATGATTTTTAGTTGGATAAGGTCTTGACCCAACATTTGGTTCCCCTAAGGAAAACCCTATGATGAAAGGCCTGAAACTCATTTAGCACCACTTGTTTCATTCTAACCAGTTAGGTAAGAGGAAGAAGAGAACACCTTATTCAAACAAACCTTTCCACCATCACATTTAAATTATTTCAACCTCTGCATTCCATAATTCACGCTGCAGGAGAAACTAACAATTTATTTTATGGACACAAAAATGAATTTCTATTAATACAACCAAACAGTTAAATTTAATTTTGTTACAGAACAGAATACCAATTTGCAGAATTAATAAAATTAATTATTAAGCTATGGAGTTTATAGAAATAGTACCTACCCGTATGTCACTCCAGCAATACTACATTTCTTGAAGTTCATAATATTGCATGTTAGAGTGCCTGTTTTATCAGAAAACAGGTATTTTACCTAGAATACAAATGAAACAATTGTAGCAAGTTCACAAGATTAACTTGCATAGAAGCTCAGTCCAAACAAAAGGAAAATATACATTAAATCAGGAAAAAAAAAACCACAAGAAAGTATGCATGTTTAGGAAATACAGCAGTACAGGCCAATGCAAACTTGTTGCAGTTTGTCAGAGATGATTAGTTCTATCTTACAAAAGCTACAGGCAAATTCCCAGGAAAAAAATTTAAAATAAGAGTTACTATTGGTAATATAGTTCCTCTAAAAACAAGTAAGGACCAGATCCTGAGTGGGTATAAATTGTCAGAGCTTCACTATAATCAGTGGAGCTATGCTCATTTACAGTAGCTGAAGATATACTGCTAAAAGTTTAAATGAACAAAATGCTAAAAAAAAGTGTCTATAAATTCTCAGTTAAGGATCCAACACCAATTTTAATTCAAAAAAATTCTGCATGAGGTCCTGTGAACTGCAAATCCATCCATCACTTACAGGCTGGAGACCAGTACGTCCTCACATTCCTGGTTTGAATCAGAAACCACACTGTCCCACTGCTCATTTTCCACATATCTGACAGATATTTACCCAAGTCTTGTTTGTCACTTGGCTATGAAAGGCTCCACTGACACCCATCCACACCTTCAATACTACCTGGAGATCCCACTGTACTCCACCAGCCCTCCAGATGTGTGTTAACCTCCCTAACTTCCAGACACAAGCCAGGCATTCACCTCTACACCTTTATAATAAGGGTATTAATTCCCCTGTACCCAGGGGCGACTCTAGCTTTTTTGCTGCCCCAAGCATGGCAGGCATGCCTGCGGGAGGTCCCCAGTCACGCGGATTCAGCGTACCCGCTTGGAGCACTGGTGCCTGGAGATGCCGCTGCCTGTACCAGATATAACCTGAAAGGGTCGTACCTTCATACAACAAAAGTCTTATGCTGTTGTGACTCACACGTTCAACAGGGCAAACTTAAGTTTCTTTCACAGGACCTTGGCCCTGGATCCTTAACACAATTTCCAGATTTTTGAACACTTCCTTATTTTGTTATTTTAATTTTCCTATGAATCTTGTTTTAAGAAAGATCTATTCTCAGCCTTAACTCTATTTTAGCAATGCTTTTGTTCTAGGATTTCCTTTAGGTTTATTTAAAAGTAATGTACCAATCCTTTTATACTTATCTTCATGAAGCCTCAAAAGGGGCCTCTAGAACAGACCTGGGCTAATAATGAAAATATATTCATTGTATTAATAACATTTCATATAATTTACATTTCTTGACTATTCAAGAATTATCATGAAATACATAAAATTATTCCATGGATATTACCTGATCAGCCCTAGTTATATGCTCACCAATTACAACTTGTACCTTATGTAACCCTTTTTGGCTTTGAACAACTTAACTGGTAAAGTAAACATTAGAAAGTAGAGACAGTCCATTTGCACAAGTTTTTATGGAGTCCTAGTATGGAAGTCACATTTGTAGATAAGTCAAACTGTTGATTTAAACAAATTATAAAAATGTCCCTAAGAAGAAAAAGCATTCATAGAAATGGAGGGCTGGAAGAGACCACAACAAGTCAGCTAGTCCATCCTCCCACACTGAGGCAGGATTAAGTAACCCTAGACTATCCCTGACAGGTTTTTGTCTAACCTGTTAAAAATCTCCAGTGACTGCATTTCCACAACCTACCTACATAACCTGGTCATTTTTCAAAGATCCACAACTCAAAATTTACTTGTTCATTCAGCTAAACGTGAAACTCTACATTTTCAAACATGACTAGTGATTTTGGGTGCCTCAATTTTGAGTGCCCAACTTGAGTCAGCTAATGTGGGCTTAAATTTGAAGAACAGACATTCAAAACCTTCTGTAAACTGGTGTCTCAAATTCATATATCTCAGAGTGGGTAGCCAAAAGCTGAGACACTCAAAGTTTTATGTCGGAAAGGTTGCCTAAAACTGGGCTTCAAATGGAAACTGTCTTCCAACCCAGTGTGACTCCTAATATATTCAGCACTGATAATCATTTTAGACAGAGGGACATTTATGATCCAGCTATCAAATTGAAAATATAAAAAAAACAAGGCAAGTTATCTAGTTATCTCAAGCAAATGATGATAAAGTCAATGACTGATGGATACATTAAGATATATGTAAATTAGATGCATGCTAGCCTAATTACACTGTATATTTCATTAAGAGATATGAAAGCCTTGATGATCCAAAGGATTCCAGATTAAAATCAGAATTTCCATTATTCAAATTCTTGGCCTGGGGGAAAGACCAGTCTTACTCTAAGAAGGAAAAACAGTGTCAACCAATCTGTTTAAAAACTGTGCTTTCAGTAAATCTGTTATGCACAAGCCTAGGACTCTGCTGGGAAAGGGCTTTAGAAAAAAAGGTCCATTATAAATTTTCAATGTAAAGATTTGGCATGTTAAGTAGATAATGAATATACATATCTAACAGTGATGATAATTTTCGAATGCTACAATAGAAATTCTGCCTGTAAGGTCTCCACATTTTCTGGAATTTTAGTTTGGGAAAGTTGACTGGGAAGTTCCTCAAGTCTGAAAAATATTCTATTTGTTATTCAGAATTGTACAGAAAAGTTCTGAGCAACCACACATTTTATACTTTAATTAGAACAGGTTGAGACATTATTAATTATTATTATTACTAATTATTTGTACTATCATTGCACTGAGGAGCCCTAGTCATGGACCAGGACCCCAGTGTACTAGCTCCTGTACAAACACAACAAAACAGATGGTCCCTGCCCTGAAGGACTTACAATAAATGCTCTTGCAAGAATGCAAGTGTAATGACTCCACAGGTTTCAAACCTGGGCCAGCGAGGTTCATGGAAGCAGCTTCATACCAGCTCTTCACTTGGCAGTTACTGGCAATAGCTTACCTGAGATCCAGGAAGCCCAGCCCCAGTGGGAGGCGCTATCCCTGAGGCTGGATTGGTGGAGTCCTAGAGCCGCTGATTGGCCTACTGACCCTACTTAAGCCAACAGCAGGACCAAGAAGCCATCTGAACAAGTGGGCTCTGCCCTGCTTTAGACTATGACCTTGTGCTTCCTGCTACCAGCTCCTACTACCTGCTCATGCTTCCCTGGCTTGATCCCTTGGCATTCTGACCTGTCTTTACTCGGGGCATCTGACTTGTGATTTCTGACTTTCAGTTTGTTGCCTACCTCTGACCCATTGGTATCCTGACTTGACCTGTCTCTTGTTCTGATTGCCAGTTTGTCTCCTGCTTCTGACTTCCCAGTATTCCAAACCAATTGATTCTTGACTCCTGTCTCGTGACCCTGGACTCTGGCTCCTACTATTCGGTTCGGCTGCCCACGACCCAACCGTGACAGTGACTTGCTCTCCACCCAGTTCAGGAATGACTGAATTGGATGAAGAGAGATTCACTATTGTCTTTCTATTTTCCTTGTTGCAGAATAAAGAGTACAACATTTGCACTTGGTGGTATAGGGAGTTAGAAGGTACAGCTAGGATTTAATGAACAATTTAATTAGAGATCCAGAATGCTGAATTAGAATGAAAGCTTTGGGATAAAATCACGCATCTACTGACCTGAGAGAAAAAATCACCATCGTTCTAAAAACATATGCTGTTGTTCAACTGCAAGTTATGGTGCTTGATGCAGGAATTACTGGGTGAAATTCTATGGTCTGCATTACACAAGAGGTGGAACTAAGATGAGCATAATGGGTCCTTCTGGCATTAAATCTATGAATCTCATCTCTAGCAAATACTCTGCACGGAGGTCAGTGAGGGAAGAAACAGCCCCCCCCCAACCTGGTTTCCAAAATTGAGAGCTGTTAACCACATTCACCAGTGTTCAATATCTCAATAGACTGCATGCAATAGGTGTGTCGGTAGGACAATGGAGGCACATGTACAAGCCTGCAGACTCAGAGTAGGTTTATGATGTTCTAAAACAGACCTTAATAAAAACTGAGGCAACACTTTAAACCAAACTGTGCCCTCAAATACACTCCAGCAGCTCCTACAGAAATTAACGGGAAGAACACTGAATGCACCCCTGTATTAAAACCCTTCACACTACTGTAACAATCTTTGTACAAAATATGCTTTGAGAGATATCATTTTAAAGCTAATAACTCACTGGTCAGTAATACCGTGGTGAAATGTGGGTAGCAACATTATATGTAAAGTTATGAAGATAAGCTAAGATGATGATGCAACTGTGTTTATCAGACACGTCTGGGGAAGGGGTAAGCCTGTTTATCAAAGACAAAGGACAAGCTGACACCTCTAGCCAGGTGTCAGCAAAGTTAACCAGTCAAGTGGCCATTCTTTGACAACAAAGGCAGGCAGGGACAGATCGATCTGCGTTTTAACAAACAAAAACATGGAACCTCTTTCACCACCAGACTCCATGTCTTCATCCTCAGAGTGGGAAGGAACTTTATCTAGGGGTAGCCATCAGGAAAATGCATTTCAAAGACAGACTGGACTATAAAAGTGAGGGCCAAAACCACCCCAGATATTATTTCTTTCTATCTCTTTCACCCAAGATGACAAAAGCATCAGCTTTTTGGGGAGGGATCCTAACATGAAAATTTGGCAAGCAATGTTGCTGGGAACATGTGGTACAGATTTTACCTAGAACCAAGTCTAGCTGGGAAAGTTTTAGTTACTAGAAAGCGTTTTATCTTTATTTCTCTGGTAACCATTTCTGACTTTACTGCTTTGTACTTGTACTCACTTAAAACCTATCTCTTTGTAGTTAAATAAACTTGTTTTAATCAAAACTATTCCAATGTTGTTTAAACTGAATGATTTGGGTAACTCCAGTTAAAAAGCAAACTGTTGAATATTGACCCCTTGCAAGGGCAACAGACCTCTAATATCTATACTGTCCAGGAGTGGGTTGGACAGTGCAGAACACACATTTTTGGGAAAATTCAGGGTAGGGTGTGTTGGGGGGTCACCCTGCAAGTGGTAACCAAGGCTAGTGGGAGCTAGGGTGTGAATGGAGTTTTGCTAGTAGGCTGCAGCTATACACAGATACTCAGGGGGTGCCCTGCATGCTCTTTGGCTGGTTGTGAAGGGCCCAGGTTGGGAGTTAAATCAGCAAAGAATTGGGAGCATCCAAGCTTGTAGGGCAAGTGGGGACACAGCCCCTAACTGGTCTGAACTACACCCCAGAAGGTGACAAACATACACATTCCAGGGCAGAATTTGGCCCCTTAGAGGAGGAAAGATGGTCTTCTGGTTCAGGCACTGAACTGGAACGTAGGAGATTTGGGTTCAAATAGTCTAAGTCAGAGTCAGGAATTAAGTGACTTTGGACAAGTCACTTAATCTTGCTGTGCAGCACAATTATCTACCTGTAAAATAGAGCTTCCCTATCTCAGGGTAAGAGGTGGACCAGAGAAAAGCCTGTAACTATTATAAGAAAATCGTTGCCTTTGTATAGTACCTTTTCATGTGTTTCTCCTAAGTTATATGACAAGTACGATATTCCCAATGAGGTTCTCTCACCTGCCCAAGCTCCTCATTAAGGTTTGAAGTTCTGGCCATTGCAGGTGTATCTGTTTCTTGATAATACATATCTATGTCCTGAAAGAAAAGTGAAAACAGACCTAAGATATACAGTTTAATCAACAGTTTAAGTCTCCTCAAGCAACATACTGCATTTGCTGCCTACATGACTTCCAGCCACGCCAATGGGAGTGCTGCTGCAGAGCAAAGGCAGAATATGGTCCTTTGGAGAACAAGTTTGTCTCTCAAATGTATCGGTGTAGTAGACATCTTGAAAATGACACCTATTAAAAAAACACTGGCATTTCCTTTGCTGCATGTTCAGCTCAATGCACAAAATGGGTCAGGAGTCTTAACACAGGGAAAATTCTTTTACAGGATATCAATAATTCTACCCAGAAGACAAATAGTTAAAAGTCACTAAACTACTGTAGTCCAGACCTCACTTCTAAACAGAACTGCTCACTTATACTACAACCAGTTCTGTTTATATCATTGCATTTAATTGGAATACATTGCAAAAATAGCTACTGCATGTGCTAGTAATCCGAGAAGCAATTTTCCAGATGACTCAGCTTGGAAATGATTCAGTTATACTCACATAAATATCTCATAGGCAAAATAAATGAGACTTCATCTGGGGTTATCTTTTTTTAGGGGTCTTCTTCTACAGCCACGTTGAAGCCCTGAGGTTGTACACATGCACATATCCAGACAGATGCACATGATACATTTTCCCCAACTATACACCCTCCAGGCACATCACAGCCATCATCCTTATGCCCAAGGGGACTGAACGGAAATCCATATGAAAACTACCACTTCAGTTCCTTACCTGACCAGAGAAGTCACTATTTAGTGACATGAGCCACTCCCAACCTGCACTCTGTGGACAAACATTGCAGCTCAAGTATCACCAGAGTGAAAGTGACCTGACCATGTTTTACTTTCAGTGGCCCCCAGGGTTCTGAATAGGATAACTGAAAAAATGACAAGATACTGGTCATTTTTCACTCTGCTGAATCTTAGTAAACCTATGAGTTGCAGAAGAGTCACTACAGCTGTTTGCCAAAAGGCTCAGGAAGATGACACTACCTGTTCACACTCATTTCGTGTTCAGAAGGCTTTCCTAGCAACCGAAAGCGCTAAAAGCTATTTTTTTTCTAATGGAAGCTTAGAAACTGCAGAAGTGGATGGCACTCATGTACGGAACCTTTCTACAGGCAAGTGGTGTTTTCAAGCCCTGGAAACATGGACCAGTAAACTAGCATTGAACAGATTCACTGAACTATTAATTGGTCTTGCCAAAGGCAATAACTAAAGAGACACTGACAAAAAGGTGACAAATTTAATTTTAAGGGTTTTACACCAATGTGACATTCAAAACCACAATTTATTAACCAACTTTTTGTTCTTGCAACTTACCCAGTTTATAAAAAGAGCCTGAGTAAACTTGACGACTTCCAGGGTCACCAGCAGACTGATGGGAATGAGGTTGTTGTACAAGATTATGAATGTCAGCAGATTGTATCCAAAATTGACATAGAGCTCTTCTGTGGACCGAAAGGTATAGGATAAGGTCACTAACAAGGCATGTGTTTGTATTCAATCATCCATGCATTTTTACAGTGTTAACACTGTGGAGAGTTCCCATTTTAAACCAATGGCATACATCGATGAACATCTATTTTCTCTCCACAAAACAGACCTTTTCAATTTATTGACTTTATTCAATTTATTGAAAAGGGCTAGATTGTGTCTACCCTCATGTGGATAGGTGAGGGCTCAAGGCATTTTCCTTCTACCTTGAGCCCCTACACAGGAGACAAACAAAATCTTGCTTCTTGCTTTCATGGCACACAAGATTCCAGTGCAGAAAGCAATGCTAGCAATAGGTAGGGCAAAACTAAATCCAGGTCATGGCCCTACCCCACTCCTCTCCTGCCAGCATGCTTCATTCTTTTGAAGGTTGTAGACAATGCTGTTTGTGTGCACTCCTGGACACCATGGTCCTTATCCTGATCTCACTTACACCAGTACAAATTCAGGACAAACTCCAGTTAACTTTCTGCAAAACAATGTAAAAAATGGTTCAACGGAGATCAGAATCAAGCCCATTATGACTGCCTCAGACACAATGCCCCCAGGAGCTCTCATGGAGCACAGAACTTCTTTATCCCAGTTCCCCTGCCATAACAAGTGCTCAGATAGCATGGTGTAAGAACCTGAATAGAATAAAATAGAAGTGAAAAGTGAAAATCTCACCCAATGTGTTGTTTTAAAAGATGATAAAAGAAGACTTTTTACCTAAAATGTCTAAATATGGGACAGAAGTTATTTTCTACACCAATCAAAGATCAGAGCTGGTTTGAAATTCTCCCAATATTGTAACGAAGTATTCATATATGACGGGGCTGCTGGCAGGGCATCTGCTGTAAGACCTCCTGAATTTGCTCCCCCTACTTGATCCAAAACAGCCTGAATCTGGTGACCTTCCAGGCACATTGCAAAACACTTCTGTTTGAGGGCATTTGGGGGAAGGGCTGAGGATAGTCTTCCCAGAGTGACAAAGAGGTGAAAAGGTGGCTGACTGGCAAAGTTCCTTGTTGAATGATTATTCTAATGCTGCTTGGGTTTTACTGTAATATTAATTACACATTAGGGTGCCTAGAACTTGTAGAGGTGTTTTTTAAAATTGATATATACATGCACATATTTAGGGTCTTACCAAATTCACGGCCATGAAAAACACGTCACGGACCGTGAAATCTGGTGTCCCCGCTGTGAAATTTGGTCTTTTGTGTGCTTTTACCCTATACTATACTTCATGGGGGAGACCAGTGTTTCTCAAATTGGGGGTCCTGACCCAAAAGGGAGTTGGAGGGGGTTACTTTGGGGGGGGGTCACGATATTGCCACCCTTACTTCTGCGCTGCCTTCAGAACTGGGTGGCTGGAGAGTGACGACTGTTGGCCGGGCATCCGGCTCTGAAGGCAGCGCCCCACCAGCAGCAGCGCCAAACTAAGGGTGGCAACAGCATTTCATGCCACGCTTACTTCTGCGCTGGTGCCTTCAGAGCTGGGCGGCCGAAGAGTGGTGGCTGCTGACTGAAGGCCCAGTTCTGCAGGCAGCAGCACAGAAGTAAAGGTGGCAATACCAAATCCAGATGCCCAGCTCTGAGGGCAGCGCTGCCACCAGCAGCAGCGCCGAAGTAAGAGGAGCAGTACCGCAACCCCCCCCCCCACAATAACCTTGTGACTCCCCACACACACACACACAGCTCCTTTTTGGGTCAGGACCCCTACAATGACAACACTATGAAATTTCAGATTTAAATAGCTGAAATCATGAAATTTACAATTTTTAAAATCCTATGGCTGTGAAATTGACCAAAATGGACTGTGAATTTGGCAGGGCCCTACACATATTACATCAGCTTCAGAAAAGGGGAAAGGCTAGCTGTGATATGTGCACACTGTGTGAAACAGGAGATTTAGATTTGTGAGTAACTGAGTTTATTCTCAGTTCTGTAAGCAGGTTACTAGAAGTGCAATATTCCATATTACACTCCAAAGGGATCTGGTAATCCTGTATACATGCCATCTGTCCCCACTGAAGAACTACAGGTATTATTTCTAGCAGCACATTTTCACTCTGACTCTCCAAAAAGCTGGTTTTGTTCCACATATTTCAATAGAGTGAGAAGGTGTGTCCCAATTATTTTCACCAAACATCTGTATTTATAGCTTCCAGTGTTGGCAAGTTTGGTAAACTATTCACTCCGGTGAGAATTGAAAAAAGATCACAATCAAAGAGATGTGTAATTAAAACTAAATAAGGTATCTAAATAAAATGGTTTTACCAGCAGTGAATATGCTAGATAAGTTGCCCAAATAAATGCAAAGAAGTAACAAGTACAAATGAGCTTAAGAAAAACAGTCATTTAAGAGTATGGGAACTGAAGAATCCAGGCAAATGAATCTGAGAAAAAACTGAAGAGGCAGAGATGAGAGCCAGAGATGAACACTCCTGAATTCTCAGAAGCTTTGAAACCTAGTTTAAATCTAAATTTGTAAATGGCTCAATATTTATGCCAGGCTGAACCAAAATCTGGGTCCAAATGCTTCTGAACTTGGGAGTGTTTAAAATCCAGATATGGAGAAGAATTTTCTGCAGCTTGGATCAGTCTCTAAGGAAAACCAAGAGGCAAGTTGAATGGGCAAAGAAACTTTTTTCTACCCAGACATTTGTGAGAATTAGGCACTCTGGTTAGGCACCCAGGTTTGAAGTTTTGATTCTGAAAGAATAAAGTATACTCCCCTTTTCTGACAATAAGAAAGAATGACTGGTTCTGTGTGTAACTCATGAGACTGCTTTGAAAATGCATCTCCCTAGGTGAGACAATACTTGTGGGCGATATCTTGACTTCAGGAATGATACTACATTGATTTCAGCAAAGTTATTCTCAATTTACACCAGTTTGTGAGATCAGTCCCTATAACTTCTGAGTACTCTCCATTACAAATCATATTCCGTTTGTTTCTCTTCATCACTGCTTCTTCCAGTCATTTACATACCTTGTGTTTCATATTTTTCCTGTGTAGAATTTTTATTAAATCTGGCAACACTATTTTTTTAAAAAAACAATCTCTAGTAGCAGTAACAGTGATTAAAATGGAAAGAACATGATTGACATAAACTGAAGTCAAAGCTAGTCCAATGAAGAATGGGTCTCGAGATCTATATAGCCTGCTATCAGTGCCACTCCACTCCTCCTCAGAGATTGGATCTTTTTCAGTAAAGGTACCATAATTGCAGTTCATCTGAAACAGATGACAGCTCAGCCATTGCCAGCGGTTTTACCACTACCAGTAAAAGATTTACACAATTCCAGTGACATTTATTTATTTAGGTCTGCATCCCAAGATAGTGTCAGTAACACAATGGCCAATGTCTGACACATTTTCTAGGTGATTGTAATATAAATGGAAATGCCAAAAATCTCTCTCCTGCAGAATGACTTATATTCTATCTTGATGTGTTTTCACAATATCCGTATCTTTGTGTTACTATTTAATCTCATAAGTAAATACAGGTAGCAAAAAGGAAGTAAAATGGAGTCCTTAAATAAAACACCCACACGATACAGGATCAGAGTTTTGCAATTGCAAAATTACCCCTCTCTGTTGTAAGCTAGAACAGCCTGGTCCAGCAAATACAAAGACAGCAATAATACTTAATGTGTGAACATGAATCTTCAGGATATCCATATGGGGAGCTCATCAGCTCCAATTTATAGATGGGCTAACTAAAACACAGAGAGACAGATCCTCAGCGGACATAAATCAGCATTAAATTAAAGTCAGTGGAGTTGTGACATTTTACACCAGCCTAGGATCTGGTGAAAAGAGGTTGTGGCTGAAGTATGTAGACGAAAGGATTGAGCGACAGAAAGGAGGCTGATACCACAAATCCTGTACCCAATTCAGTAAGTTACAGTGCCCCAAACAGTTTTTCATAACTGAAATAAGGAGCCTTTCGGTCATCTTTGAGTGGCATTTTGCACCACTGTATGAGGCACCTGGTATTTAACTCTCCATCAGTGGTTTCAGCATTGGCCTGCTAAACCCAGGGTTGTGAGTTCAATCCTTGAGGGGGCCATTTAGAGATCTGGGGCAAAAATCTGTCTGGGGATTGGTCCTGCTTTGAGCAGGGGGTTGGACTAGATGATCTCCTGAGGTCCCTTCCAACCCTGATATTCTATGATCCCACTTTATTTTTGGACAGCTGCCTAGCAGCATTCTCAGACCTTGGGAGGGGGGAACATCTTGCATCCCTCAACAGCACATTCGCAGGCAAGCTGGGCTCCATAGTTACTGCAGTCTCTTTCTAGAATACATTGTCAAATAAAGTTAGCTGCTGGCTTTGATTTTTATTTATGGGCCTCCTTTCTGCATTTATTTGGCAAAGATAAATAGCCTGGCATGCTCTGTAGAATCCTCGAACTTTATGAGCTCTCACTGTTTTAACACACAGACAATGGACCACCTGCAATCAAACTCTCACCATTTGAGCCAAGGTACCAGATGACTTCACCGTGTGTTCTGTTCCATAGTAAGGCACCCACAGAACTCACAAGGGCCATGACCAGAAGGATGCAGAATAAAACCAGAATCTGCATGTTGGTCACCTTCTCCACATTTGATCTCTTCAAAGGGGCTTTGGTTGAATTCTGAACAAAAGCAGAAACAGCCTTGAGAACTGATTTAAGTATGGTGATAACAATAGCAAATGGTGAGAAAAACTGCTAAATAATACTACAATAACTACAAAGGTGGGACTGTTCTCCTCAGTTCTTCTGTGCACAGTTAATTTTCAGAGTCTTAAAACTGTGGATTTAGCTACTTTGTTCTCAAACTCCATCCCCAGCCAGTTAAATATATTATTTATACAAAGTCTATGACTAGGGCCCCTAGCCACTATGGTGGTATTATACACATACAAACAGAGACTAACAGACTACTTCTCGGCTCCTTAGAGCTAAGATGAAAGTGTAGACTACTGTTGTGAGTCAGACTTAGGGGACATGTACTATACTCAATCTCTTCTGGGAGCTGAGCATACTCCCTCCAGCCTATTCATCCCACTCTGATGGCCAAGGCAGGTAAAGAACAAGGCCATGTCCCTGCCTCTGAGGGTCTAGCTCAGGGGTGGGCAAACTTTTTGGCCCGAGGGCCACATCTGGGTATGGAAATTTTATGGCAGGCCATGAGTGCTCACAAAATTGGGAGCTGGGGTGCAGGAGCGGGTGAGGGCTCTGGCTGGGGGTGCGGGCTCTGGGGTGGCACCAGGAATGAGGAGTTCAGGGTGAAGGAGGGTGCTCCGGGCTGGGACCAAGGGGTTCAGAGGGCGGGAGGGGGATCAGGACTGGGGCAGGGGGTTGGGGCACGGAGGGGGTCAGGGGTGCAGGCTCCGGATGGTGCTTACCTCAAGCAGCAGAGGCACGGCCAGGCAGCTCTGTGTGCTGCCCTGTCTGCAGGCGCCACCCCTGCAGCTCCTATTGGCCACGGTTCCCATCCAATGGGAGCTGTGGGGGCAGCACTTGGGATGGGAGCAGTGTGCGGAGCCCCCTGGCTGCCCCTACGTGTCGGAGCCAGAGGGGGGACTTGCCGCTGCTTCTGGGAGCTGTGCAGAGTGGGACAAGCCCCTGACCCCGCTTCCAAGCTGGAGCGTGGCAAGCCCTGGACCCGGCTCCACGGCTGGAGCACCAGAGCAGGCAAGCCCCAGACCCCGCTCCCAAGCGGGGACTCAAGGGACAGATTAAAACGCCTGGAGGGCCAGATGCAGCCCCCGGGCCAGAGTTTGCCCACCCCTGGTCTAGCTCCCAGGGGAACACTAGCAGAGACCAGCAGTTACTGCCCTCAAAAGATTGCAAGGATTGCAATTTTCTCTAGTTTCTGCACAGGGCTCTAAGGGGGAAAATGCTCCCTAAATCCTCCCCTCAGCTCTTGTGTACTGCAAGTTTTTAGACACAGTTCAACAGCAGCCAAGTATAGTTCTCTTTTACAGCCTTAAAACTTAAAAGAGCCAAACTAAAGTCTGATGGAACCTGGCTGAATAGAACTACTTGCAGGATCAGGGCACATATTAATGCATGGAAAGATTTTAACTGGATTTATTGTTCTAGAAGTAGATAATTTCTTCCAGGATTACAGCCCACAGAAGATTGCTTGTTTCAGAAAGTGAACAGGGGTGTAGTGCAGAGTTACAGTTGACATTACTTCTCCTCGTTACTTTACTTCTCTATTCTGCGTGAGTCGTGGAAAAGCTTGCGTTACCATGGTGCTCAGGGAAGGCTGCAATGGCACTTACTTTATACATTTAGATTTTAAAGTTAGTTCTATATATGATGTATAAGGATACGAGTCTGTCACGGAGGTCATGGGTTCCATGATTTTTGGTGATCTCCGCGATTTCAGCCCCAGGCAATGGGACTTCGGCTGTCAGCTCCATGCGGCAGGGCCATCAGCCCTTTGCGGCACGGTGAGCCCTGGGCAGCGGGGCTCAAGCTGTCACCCCCCGCCCCCATTTGGGCGGCAGGGCTCAGGCTTCCATGAATTATTGTTTATTGATGCGACCTGTCTGTGACTTTTACTAAAAATAACTATGACAAATCTTAACCTTCATCATGTAAAAAATGTATGTTGTAAGCTCTTCCTAGCAGGTACTACGAGCACATATTGCACCCAGCACTGTGGAGTCCCAATCTCACTCGAGGCTTCTGGATGCTACTGCATTACAAATATAATGACCAACACTTTATTTTGCATAATCAACTCATAAGGACAGGCAGAATACAGAAATAGAGACTACCGATTTCCATCAAAACACACACGAGATATTATTTTCAATCCATTTTACCTGCATGAGCTTTGTGTCATGTCCTGTGTATACAACAATTCCTAGGACCCATTGGGTGTTTCTAAGCTGTGCACCTCTCAGCAAGATCTGGTCAGGCCCAATGGGAACCGGACTAGAAGCCAAGAATAAAGAAAAAATAAGTACAGATATTTTAAATGACTCTGAAGATATTCTAACCATTCAAGGAAGTTATTTTTCATTATATGAACACATGCTTCTTTTCTTGGATACTCCCCTTTCATATCATTTACAAAACCCAGCACTTTGAAGGAAATTAATACTTACGGACCTCCAGCATAAATCTGCCACTGCCCACCCATAAATAAATACATTGAGTTCACTCCTCAATTGCATTCCAGTCTCTGCACAGTGCAGCAAGGTGGAAGAAGCTGCAAAGGAGCTGGCTACAGTTCCCAGTTTGGCATCCAGCATGTTATAGAACAGCCTCAAGACTGCCCTAAATAACACCCCAGCTAATGTGATTTCTGTTGAGCAAACAGAGGGACATAAACAGCACGAGACAATTGGCAAACTTTTAAAAAATGAGCCACTAAAAAGACTTTTAATCTCAAAAAGTACTTAGTCATTAAGTAATCAACATTTTCAGAAAGCAGCAGGATCCAGTGGACTGTCGGAGGGGAGTCAGGTGCTATTCTCAACTCTGCCATTAGACTGCTGTGTTACCTGGGGCAAGGCATTTCATCTCTCTGCGCCTGAGGGCGTCTACACTTGAAATGCTACAGTGGCACAGCTGAATCGCTGCGCTTCAGTGTAGACACTATCTGTGCCGATGGGAGGGGTTCTCCCATCGCTGTAGGTAATCCACCTCCCCGACAGGCGGGTAGCTTGGTCAATGGAATAATTCTTCCTACACTGTCTACACTGGGGCTTAGGTCAACTTAACTACACTGGTCAGAGGTGTGGATTTTTCACACCTCTGAGCGATGTAGTTAAACTGACTTAATTTTCTAGTGTAGACCAGGCCTTAGTTTCCCCACCTATAAAATGAGCATTATGACACTTCCCCTTCTTTTTAAAACACTTTAATTTCTATGGATTATAATACTTGAATTTATACGACTGAAGCAGGAAACTTTTTCTTTTAAGAGTTACAAGAGGGATCTAAATTACTCTTAAAAAGGAACTGTGGTTGCAAGCTCAACTATGAAGGGGCTATTACTTCTCCCATAATAAACAATCATCATTTGCAAAGGTGGGACTGGATTCCTGGCTAAATTCCCTGTAAGCTGCACGGCTGAGCAGCAGCCTATTTAGTGCGGCGCAGGTGCTCAGGGAACCCGTCTGGGGGGAGGGACCTGCTGTGGCTGGGGGAGGAGCGCCCCACCCGCCCCAACCTAGCCCAGCCCAGCCCCCAACCTGCCACGGCCAGGACGGCCCCCCCCCCAACCCCAACTATGCCGCAGCCCAGACCTGCCACAGTTGGGGCACCCCTGCCCTGGGCCAAACCCAAGCAGCCCTGCCCAGCCCTGAACCCGGGCAGCCCTACCTGAACCCAGCCACAGCCTGGACCTGTCACGGGGCACCCCTCCCCGAACCCAGCCCTGGCCCGGACCTGTGGGGGCCGGGGGAGGGGCGCCTATCCTGCAGCCCCAGCCCCAGAGCTGCTGCATCAGGGAGAGTTGCCTCTCCCCCGCCAGCCCAGGTGCTGCCACGGGGAGAGAGAGCTGGGGGGAGTCCTCTCTCCCTACCGTAGCCCCGGAGCCCCTCCTGCACCCCTAACCCCTCATTGACAGCCCCACTCCAGAACCCGCACCCCTAGCCGGAGTCCTCACACCCCTGCACCCCAACCCTCTGCCCCAGCCCTGAGCCCCCTCCCACACTCTGAACCCCTCGGCCCCACCCCCACCACATTAATTTTGTTATGTGCACCGATATGAAGGTGATGTGTCACACATCACCTCCATATTGGTGCACATAACAAAATTAATTCCGCACATGGGTGTGAAGAATTAGAGGGAACACTGAACCCAGGTCCTCTAGTTCCAGAACTCACAGGCCTCTACCACTTAAGGTAAAGACTGTCCATTGAAGTCAATAGAGCTACACCATTTTACACTAGCTGATGATCAGTTCATGCACCAGTTAGTAGTCACCCACAGAAATACCTTTATGTTCTTTCTAGGTTGCCAGAGAAGCCACGGTGCACACATACACATAAGACATATTTCTTAACAGAAGACAACTATCGTTTTTCAGTAAAGTTGATACCTTTGGCCATCTAAGCGCAAGTTTCCAATGAAGTCATAGAGGTGACGGTTGGGTCCTTCACATTCTATCTTCCCAGACACTTTCATCAAGTCTTCTCTCGACTGCAGACTAGCAGTTTGAGTCAATCCCTGCAAGAGACCAAGCCAGAGGAGATGCCTGTCAAATCAACTTTTCTTGTTAGTTTAATTTTCCACATGTGGTTCTATAATGTATCCCAACAAATGAGAGACAGAGGCATAGCTGAGTACATTGATTTAGGACTCGAGCTTCTTCTGCTGCTTATGGGATTCAGGGGCTCTGTAAGCCCCACAGACATTGTTTACTTAATAAGGACCAGATTTTGCCCTAGCTTGCATGAGCACCCAAGGCAGTAAAGTGGCATAAGGCACCTCCTTAGTAGCTTGTGCCAGCTGCCTCTACAACCATTCATAGCGCTGGATGGAAAACGGGCTTCACAGAACTGTTACGCTCCCCCACTCAGCACAAGCGGGCAGGAGGGAGCAGGAAGAAACAAGGAATGAGAGCAGCTTTGGTTCTGCCCTCCTCCCACATGGGGCAATGTAGCTTATTGACACGTATATGCTAAGTCACTCTCCCTCCTGGGCCGCTCCTGGGGCAGTGCAACCATGCTCTGCCCTTGCTCAGGGTTGATTGCTAACTCACCACAGATTAATAGATTCCAAGGCCAGAAGGGATCATTGTTATCTAGTCTGCCCCCCTGTATAGCACAAGCTGTAGAACTTCCCCAAAATAATTCCTAGAGCATCTCTTTCATGAACACATCCAATCTTGATTTAAACTATGCTGGGTGCCAAACTGGTCCTCTCTTGCCCCCAGGATTGAGGAACTGCATCCAGCTCCTTTGCAACTCCCCCATCCTATTGCACTCAGTGCAGACTGCACACGCAGCCAAGAATTTAACCCAATGTATTAATTTATTGGGAGGGCAGTGTAAGATTTATCATATGTATCACTAGCCATACTCAAACATGCAATTTTCTGAAATTTAGAAACCACATGCCTGATTCTTCACTGCTTTTTACCTAGTGTCATAAGTTACCCTTGAGCGAAGGGAGTGGAAAGGGAGTGTAAATTACTGCCATATACCCATTTTCCATCTTGTTTGCTCAAGTGAGACTCCATGTTGTAAGGCAGTTGGAGAATCAGGTCCACATTTTTTAAATGCAGTGACCCATATATAAATAAAATCTGCAGAGGATTCCGCCCCAGACTACTGTCCTTGGTATCAGACCTACAGATACAATCACATTTCCTCAAACAAAATTAAAATGGAGGCAAATATAAATGTTTTCAAATATGAATTGTAAGTTACAATGGCATTATTCTGATGCATTTTGTACAAGATGGGACATATGAGCGGTCATTGGAAAAGTTATGATTTGCTAAATATTTGTATGCATGTATCATTTTTGTATCGGAAGTTATGAATATTGACTGCGTATCTGTATTTCACATGTAATCACACCTGGGTGATACCCACTAGACAAAATGCTTCCAGATAGCTAGTCGGCCATGAAGGGCCTATTCGAGCTAATGGGCCATTAGGAAAAACAATAGTCTTTAGGAGAAGCTTATGCTCCACCTGGTGAGCCTTCCTGAGAATGTTCCAGACAGCCTGTAAGTAATGGTTGCTATGACTCAGCAACCTATGCAAGGGCATGTGACCAGGCCACATGACACGGAATTTCATCTTGGATACCAGTGTTTTTCCACAAACTGAGTTTGGGACAAAGGGTTCCTGCCATATGCTAAAGCTATATAAGTCAGGGAGTGTTCTTCAGTCCCCCACAGCTGAACACCTAAGAGAAGCTCCTAAGGAAAAGGACTTGGAACTGGAGTGAGGATCCAAAGCAAGTGCAGCATGTGCCTTGAGAATCTGCAAGCCCTGCTTGTACCATCAGTCAGGGTCAGAGATTGTTAATTCAAATCCTATCCTTCTAGTACAGGGATAGGTAACCTATGGCATGCGTGCCAAAGGCGGCACGTGAGCTGATTTTCAGTGACACTCACACGGCCCGGGTTCTGGCCACTGGTCCGGGGGGCTCTGCATTTTAATTGAATTTTAAATGAAGCTTCTTAAACATTTTAAAACCCTTATTTACTTTACATGCAACAATAGTTTAGTTATATATTATAGACTTATAGAAAGAAACCTTCTAAAAAGGTTAAAATATATTACTGGCATGTGAAACCTTAAATTAAAGTGAATAAATGAAGACTCGGCACACCACTTCTAAAAGGTTGCTGACCCCTGTTCTAGTATGTTAAGTTTAGTTTGAGTTTTTGTTTATTTACTAGGTAAGCTGCTTTGATCTGTTTGCTATCACTTAAAATCTACCTTTTGTAGTTAATAAACTTGTCTTTGCTTTATCTAAACCAGTGACTTTGAATGAAGTGCTTCAAAATCTTAGCTCAAGGGGCAAAGGTTGTTGCCAAACTGGAAATTAAATTCATACTGGTCGGGGTTTTGACCAGAGCAGGACGGTACAGCCCTGGGGTCCTAGGTTGGGAAGCTGGTGGTTATTTTGGCTGTAGCCTCTCTATTGTTGGTTCATGCAGTGGGTGGCCAGTCTCCATGTAACTGCAGCTGGGTGCATCCCTGCCTGTGTGAATGCTGGTGGAAGTGTAGGACCAGTAGCGGGTCTGCAGCTTGTCACGGCAGCACAGTGTGAGAGAGAGCCCAGGCTGGTGAGTCAGAGGGCTCAGTGGTACCCCAGTTCCAGGTGGCACCCCAGGAGGAACACATTACATCCTGCACCTCTTGTAAATGAAGAGGAGTGTCAACAAAACTGGGTCTCTACTTTGGGCAGCTAAATTCCAACTCTGACCACAAGCATAGTGTGTAATAATCAAATCATGGCATTTCAAATACACTTCTCATGGCTTATTGTGCTTGAAACCCAGCACTTTCCTACCTTTGATAGTTCCTTTAGTAAACCATAATGGTTTCTTTGATTTGTTAAGCATCTGGCAGTGAAGTACACAGGTTTCCAAGTGCTGCTTTGATACTATCAGGGGTATGCTGCAATCACATGCAATTGCATCTTAATGTGCTCAATGCCCTGATTCTCCTCGCACACTAGTTTTAGATTTGAGCAGCTGCAGTGACTAAATGGAGTTACTCCCAATTGATACCGGGGTAAGTAAGAGGAGAATCTCTAACTCCCCTTCTTTGATAACTTTACATTTCCCAAACATTTAAAATACAAACTTATTTTCTCACCTCTAAACTTCTTATATTTTACAGATATATTTTCATAACATAAAATGTGTCCTTCTGGGTGAAGTTTATCATGGGCACAACATGACTGACACCTTCGGTACAGAACAGCCACCATATCCAGGCTGTACAAGCTATGGAGAGGGCATGGAAAGGGACGCCACGCTCCAAGGGTTCTGCATCAGCTCTGATAAACCACTGCACGGGATGTTGGGGATGGGCAGGAGGATGGTGGGAGCTTGGCCTCTGGCTCTGTGATTACGGGGATCCCCTTAAGTAGGATGTACATAAGAGTCTCAGTTAATTCTTTTTACTCACACAAAAGTACCAATCTCAGCGCCACGCTGCTCCCCACCCAAAGACTGAGGTACTCACACTTAGGAGTCGGAGAAAGCATGGGTAAATACACAGACCCTGATTCACCTTTACACCTCTCTGGCAGTGTAAAGAGGCCTTGAAGTGGATACGTCTAATTCACACTCTTTAAAGGTCTATTTACGCTGCCAGGGTGGTATAAGGCAGCTTCAGTGTAAATGAGAATCAGGCCCATATGCTTTGCAACATGACCAGAAGGTCATCAAATGCAGGTTCTGTCAGATCAAGAGAGAGTAAATTCATGTTTAAAGCACTTAACAAGCATGTAATTACAGCAGCCCTAGGAATAATACTGCTGTTATTAGAGAGGGGGAAAGTGAGGCAGAGAAGTTAAATATTTGTTTGAAAGCCACACTAGACATAAGCTTCATAGCCAGGATCTTCCTGCTGTCCATTCCCATGTTTGAATCCATAGGAACATGCCTCTCTTTAATTTAGTCTCTCAACAAATCTGTACAGCAATTATTATCACCTCCATTCAACAGATGCAGAAACTGGCAGCGAGAGCGTAAGTAACTAGTCAAGAGTAATACAGCTGCATTTAGAATCCAGATCTCCTCACATCCAAGTCCCTTTCCTAACTGCTAAACAGGACTTCCTAGTTAACATTATACACTAACAAAATAAATGTAATTTTACCTGTCGTATTTTAAGATTAGTCTCCCCATCAAGATTAGATGTTTCAATATAGCACATTGCCTGAGGTTCACTGCAGAAAGCACAGTAAAATTTTCATGATTAAACATTTTATAAAACAATTACATTGAGCCTTACTTGTGCTTTGAAAGTACCCAACTATAACTATTCTCAGTACATTATATGGCAAAAAGTTAATTTCTGAGGGTGAATGACAGAGTGCCATTTTTTAAAAATCCCTTTTAAAATTACTTCCCTTAAAAATGACTTAAATGATTTCTTAAAAGAACACTTCTATCTGAATCAGTACAGATGCTATCCAGAAAAAACAAGGAGCTTTAACATAAGTACACATCACTTCTAGAAAATATTAAAGAACCTCTGCTTCAATTCTTCACATTATTTAATAACTCAACTGTTTCACTTTTGACAGGTTCTCCTTCTAGAATTTTTCTTCCCCAAATTTGTTGAGCAAGAATGCTGGAAAATCATAGCAACATTAAAACAGGGGAGATTTTCAAAGTACTAAGGACAGTTAGGCACCAGCTCCCTTCATACCTTTGTACATTTTTTCCCCATAGAGCCAAATCTGGCTATAGGTTGCTCATACAAACCACCAAAAAGCCATGGCTGTAAGGGCAGCAGAAGATGTTAATGTTCCACCTCCCTGATTCTAGTTCCCCCCAAACTTGCAGAAGCAACTCTGCAGGTGTCCTGTGGTTGGAGCCACAGAGAAGCATTCTGGAACCAGGGTTAGACTCAAGGGGTGTGCTCTACTAGAGTGTTTGTGCTCTTACACATCCCCACACAACCCTGTCTTACAGAAATTACTCCTCTTCCTGGCTGGAATAGTCTGTCCGAGGGTGGGAGAGAGCTAAGTATGGGTCAAATTCAGGTGCACAATGATGCTGCTTTCACAGAGTGCCTACTCTCAGGGCACACCTGAGGAGTATTAGAATCTTGCCCAGGGTTTGTACCCATTTATCATGCTCTGTAGTTCATAAATTCATAGATTTCAAGGCCTGAAGGGACCACTATGACCATCTGATCTCCTTTATAACACAAGCCATAGAACTCTCCCAAAATAATTCTTAGAGCGTATCTTTTAAAAAGACATCCTCACTTATGGCTATGCATCACAATGAAGGAATTCACTGCCTACTTGGACCCAGATACGCATTTCATCTTCCAGATTTTGCAGACTACTTTCTATAAATTGAGATGCTGTTAGAATCCAGATCTCCTCACACCCAAGTCCTGAACCAATCAGATTTAAATTAACCCTTGTATTGCTGCCATTTTCCTGACTGCCAGACACCTGAATGCCAGACAGATGCAGGTATGCAGATCTAGCCATATACACAGATATACATGTGGTCTCCAGAGAAATACATTTTCTTTCAGAAGTCAGACAGCAATGGGAGCTGGCACACAGGTTCCCAGCTTCCCACATATGGGCAAAGTAACAGATCAAATCCAATGGACACTACAGACTCTAATACATAAACCACAACGGTCCATATTTTTGGTTGTATTATGAACAGCAAATTCACTGTAATCTAGATGGTGGATCAGAAGCAGCACTTGTATCACAGGCCAAGGAAGTTTTACACACAGTCCTTCACATCTGTATATATACCTGAAAATGTCTCTTATACCCAGTGCAAATGAGATCCAAATATGATCTTTAATTGCTTTTGGTCTTTTTTTCTGCCTTAAGAATTTCTGCTGTCTGTGAGATCCCTTGAATGTCAACTTTATGTGAATAATCAAAATAATAGACAATGACGCCTTAATTTATTTTTATCAGTCAAAACAATATACCTGTACACACATACACACAATACCTTAACACAGCACATACCATATACAAATCAAACAATCCATCCTTGCAGAGCATGCAAAGCTTTCTGGTGAACTGAGGGCTATTTTATTAGTATTACCATTTCAAAGAAGCGTTATGTACATAACAAAGCTACCATGGTAAAAGCAAAACCACAACAGAAATGGCCAATACTAAAAGCAAAGCATTTTGTAAATTAAACAGCATACGCAGGGCCAAATTATGCCCTTAATTATACCAGTGTAACCTCACTGACATCAGTGGCGTTATTGGGGTGGTACTGACAGAATAATTTGGCCCATGTAGTTTAAGAACTAAATACTAATGAAGCAGGTAAGTGGGAAAGAAAGTTTAAATATAAAATGTTGGGGGAGAAATCCCAAAATGGAATGAGTATCCCTCAAAACTGGAAATTGCCATTCTGATTAGAGTGTGGTTATATCCTCTACCTGCACTTAAATTTGGGAGTCACCTGGCTAGTAATAAATAATCAATAATAATTTTGGGCTTTTATTTAAATAAATCTTATTTTTAAATTTTTACCTAAATCCTAGAACCAACTAGGTATTTGAGGTACCTCAGTTTTTGGGTGCTCAACCTGAGTCATGATTAAAGGGACAATATTTTTCAGACTTACTGAGCACCCTCAGGACACCTTATGGAATTTCAATTGGGCACCCTAAAACTGCAGCACCCCCAAACTCTAGTCAATTTTGAAATTTCAGATCTTCATTTTTACCTTTTACTATCTCCACTGCTTCTCTTGGATACACAAGAATGAGACAGGAAGTGAGGGCAGGGTAGGAAATGTAGGCCAATAGCTCAGAAAAGACATTTCTCAGAAGGTTAGTCATCTGTTTCCCTCTCCAGGAGGGAATTTCAGGGCCTGGGGAGCAGGGTGACCTGTGGCCATTGGTAGTTAGAGAGAAGAACACCCACAAGATCCCTTGCTTGATGTTTGGGTGGTGAAGAGAAGACCTGCAGTCTTAGGGTTTGTCTTCACTGCAAATTTAACTCAAATTATAACTCAAATGTTGCTCCTAACTCAAGTGTGGTGGTGCTTTTAAACACAAGTTGGCTGGCCCATCAGGGGGTACAGGCTAAAACTTCAGAGAGCGCAACTCAGCAGATGCTAGCATGACCACTCTAGAGTGTGCCCACAAGCTAGTTCCACTCGAGTGCTCACAGTCCTCCAATGCCTTCTCACAATTCCCTCCCATGCACCCAGAGAGGACAGACAAGTTCTCCCATAATTTACTAAGAAAGAATTTACAGAGCAGCTCATCTAACTGCAGTGCAAAGACCCATGAGATATGCCCCCAGAAGTCCCAGGGCTTGTCTACACATACAGTGCTGTGGCACTTAGTGAAGATGTTACCGGTACCAAAAGAAGAGCTACTCCCATCAGCGTAGGAGCTCCACCTCTCCGAGAGGTGGTAGCTATGTCAACAAGAGAAGCCCTCGCACTGTCTACACCATGGGTTAAATTGGCATAACTAGGATGCCCGGGGTGTGGATAAGTTTGTAGTGTAGACTAAACTTTAGTGACACACAAGAATAAGTGAAGCACCAGAGCAGTGGACACAGCAGCTCAAATGTTATTCTGCGGTGTGACTGCTTTCTCTCAAGCGAGGCTAACTCAAGAGAAGTAACTTGAGCATACATAACTCCAGTTAACTCTGCAGTGGAAGAAGGCGACACAAGTACTTGGGGGCGGGGCACCAAGTGGGGGGGGGGAACTTGCTGGAATTTTTTTCAATTGAATTAATACAAGGAAACAAAACTAAAGATAAGTTCTTTTGATCACCACCAAAAATCACTTAGCTGCAAAATCCTCTGAAGGCTTGTCTTCACTGTTAAAAAGGGTGTGTTTTATACCTTGGGGTGAGTAACATACAGGAGCAGTCCTGAGGTAAAAAACACAGTGAGGACAAGTTACATCATGAGCTGAACAGCTCTACACCCCCCTTGTCCTCAGTGAATTTACCTCACAATAAAACTAAAGTCTTCACTGTGTTTTTACCTCAGGACAGCTCGTGCTTCCCAGTTATACTGAGGTAAAAAAATTGCACCTTTTTTTTTTTTTAGCAATGAAGACCTTTTAGAAATGAGAGGCCTTTCAAAAATCACTGAGCAATTTGACTGCACTCACCTTTTGTCATACCAAATCCCCTCCCTACAAATCTGCCAGAGTCAATTTCCCAAAATGCTACAGTGAGCTCAGTTTCAAGCACCACCAATTTGAACACCATCTTACCTGGCTGTTCTTGAGAAGTTATTCACAATGCAAATGAAATGAGAGTGCGACTGGATAGGATCATTTCTTTCCCTGATAAGGCAAATATATCTTTTTGATGTAGAAATGTTGTTATCCAGTTCACACTGCGAGGAAGAGAGGGGATTGGCATCTAAGATCTTTAAGTTTACACTTCCTAATGATACAAATAATTTCTTTAAAACCTCAGTTCAGCAGAAGCATCATGTCACACCCACTCAGTATATCTGACCTGGAAGATACAATGATCATGTCTGCTGGAAGATGCTGCCCATTGGTGACCTTCACAATGTCTCCTACTGCCACCTATTGATACAGGGGCAGGAGTGCAGCAGCAGGGAAGAAGAGAAAATGAACACAAGTTGTTCATCCGGATTATTAATTTGTTAACTATTCCCTTCACAAAGAGAAGAAGAGTTCTGTATCTTACAAAGAACATCTACAGTGATTCTTTAAATTCAGTCTGGTTATATACCATTGAGAAGGTAAAAGTTCAACGTCAGGGCTCATTTCACACATTTAATGAAGGGAAACACTGTCCACCACAGACAAAAAATACATAACTTCAGAAGTAAGTTCCAAGTCTCAGTTTTTCCTTACTTTAAATAAGGTAATCAAGCCCCTCCCTTCCACTGCCTGAACTAGCTTGTCTGTAGGCAGTGGCTCTTCTTGACAGCTGATAAGAAATGCTTTCCCAGGTGACATAAGTTTTCTTATCTTTGCTTTTGTCTCTACTCATCTGTTTAATGTATCGTCTGTTTTACTCTTCCTCTGACCTCTTCTCCTCCCTTTTCTTTCTCGGTTCCATGTTTTCTCACTACTCACCAGCTTGCTACTCTCCTTTTACTTGAACTCTTCCCACATTAGATGCTTTTCATCTTAAGCACTTGTAGCATTAAACATCAGCAGGTGCTCTAGTAATTAGCGACACAAACTAGTGGTAGATGCTGTGAACACAACCAGCAACTGTGTTTCACTTCTCACATCTTACCTGATTAGATGCTCAGTGGCCTGTTCCTAGAGATGCTGAGCACCCACAACTCCCATTACCTTCAGTGGGAGTTGAAGGTGCTCACCAGCTCTCATGCCTAGACACAATGGAATCATTTAGGGACCCGCACGTCATCTGTCTTTGTTCATACAAATTATGAACTGCTGGATTGAGATTGAACATCAAGACATAATCCTAATGTCAGAATGGACCCTGAAAAGTCAAGCAGTTTCCAAAAGTAGGTGGCAAGTTTGTTTGACATAACCGTAAACTTCATTGGAGAAGACAAGCCTGACTGACCCTGCTCCCACTGAAGTAAAATTCCCAGGGACCTCAATGGTAGCAAGATCAGGTCTAATAACTTCTAATAAACCAGCTCTGATATTTTAAACAGGTGATATGCTAAACACAGCTGAGTAATTATGACAAAATAATGGATAAACTGGAATCCTCGTGACTCAAAATGAAACACATATAGTAAGGATCTTTGTTTAAATGTGAAGACTAACACAATGTGAAAACATTCCATATTCAGCCTTATGTGACATCTCTAATTCACAATCTGGTAGAAAAATTAAGAGATAGTGGCATGTCTCAGCATCAGCTTTACATTTCCTGGGATTCATTGGTTTTCATCAGAGCCTTACTGTTGTTTAAATATAATTTTAAGGGTTTAATTTCCTGATTTGGTTTTCAAAGTCCTTCTCAGAAAGTTACAAGGGATGTACATTATTTATCACTGACCAAAATGAAGCTCAAAGAGCTATTTTGGACTTTCTGGTAAATATAGATTTATAATAAATTTTCTAAGAGCCACAGGCCTGACCTGAAAAATCTGTACTCACATGAGTAACCTCATTAAATACAATCAGAGTATTCACCTGGGGTTAAATTCACAATTGTGCACAGGGTAAGAACCAGGCTTATGCACCACTGAAGTCGTGCATAGGCCTTGTGCTGGCTCTCTCTTCACAAGGGTTCATTATACCTGTACAGATTATCCTTGTGATTGAGAGTTTGTAGAACCTGGTCTCAAAAAATCTGAACTTCTTATAGGGAAAAGTTCTCATTGATTGGGCCCCAGAAATTACCAAAGTTAAATAAGTCTTTAACTAAGGCCCAGATCCTTGAAGGTATTTAGACTCCTAACTTCCAAAGCCTAAACACCTTTGAAGATCTGGGCCTAAGACTTCGGAGAAAAAATTCCCATAGATCTGCGGGGAACATATAAAGTTGTTATAAACAATATTAATATAGCTGTGCCATTGCAGTGAAACTAATTTAACTTTTATTGGAATAAAAGCAATGTGCTACAGAGAAGCAAACAGCACAGGGTTCTAGTCTCTATGGTAATATCAATAATATTTAATTGTTATTATAAAAGTTACCAATGGACAACTGATATTCGAAAAACAGATGAATTGGACACAATCGTGAGGCCCAGATCTGAGAGCTCTGCATTGCTACCACAGGGCAAAGCAGCCACAAAAAGCTGCCCTAAACAGGCAGCCAAAGATCCCCCCAACACAGGGGACTGTAAATCCAGTGTCGTTGGCTCTGCGCCATCCTAGAATCATTCCATCAAAAGTAATTCTTTTCAAAACATTTTTAAAATTGTTTTTTTACCTCTTTCCACATAATGGTCTGCCACATTCCATTTCTTAAAACTGAAATAAAAATCATCAACTTTAATTAATTTTTATTTATTACAATGCATATCAAAGATCAAGATGACTTATACTATCCAAACAACTTAAAATACAGGAAGTATATATGCCAAGGTCCAAATTAACTCATGTGCAGGGATACAATCCTAAATATTTTTCAGAAGTTGGGATCAAATTTCATCCTCAGATGTGTGTGAGTGCACACATGAATCAGAGTCAGGCACACACGTCCCAGGGCAGAATCTGGCCCTCAGTACATACTATTTCTATGAAATCACCCCAACATTCTGATGTTGGTTACACAACCAGAAACACTGCTGTTACAAAGAACAGTAGGTGGCCCACTATCATTCAATTTCTATTATTTTAAACTATAACATAGTCTTATCTCCCATTTGAGATATGAAAATGATCATTCCTGAAATACACTATGTTGGGGGGGGGATTGTACATTACTGGGTAATGGCAAAGAAGTTTACAATGACTTAATCACACCAAATGATTTATCTAGAATATTTTCATTCTTTTTCTTTGTACTTCACTCCATGGGAGGAGGCGGGGGGGGGAGGGGGAAGGTTAGGTTAAAAAGGAACATACTGTATTAGTAGGTTTAAAAAAAAAAATTTAATTCATGTCACTTCTATCCCAAAACCAGCCTCAATATAGCGCAACCTGATTTTCCTAAATTCATTTTGCTGAAAATCCCAGTTAACCAAAAGTCACTTCTGTCATCGGAGGTTACACTAGCTAAAGGTCCACTCCTGCAGATCTCTATGGAGGTGGTGATTCAGTTTTACAGAGTTTTAAGTTCCACAGGGCTGAAGCTAAACCCTTGTGCAGCTACTAAACCCCACAGGACTAGGTAGCTTAGCTTCAGGCTTCCTTGTCAGGGCATTCCTAAATTCTCAGTGCTGATGTTAAGTTCCTATAGCACTGAAGACCTCTGGTAGGCTTGATGGTACTGATTATCTGAAGCCCCACTTTTAGGTAAATTTTGAGTGTCCTCTATGATCTTAAAAAAAAAAAAAAGATCAGGGTTCTATTGTGTTGAGGAACAGACGTCAACAGTGATGCAAACATGGTTATTAATAATTTTATTATAATTGTATGTCAGTTTAGGTTATTACATACTTGCCTTCACCTTTAGTGAAGATAAGGAAATATTTCCATTAATTTCATACACATGATGAGTGAAGAATGATCATTTGCGTACTTATTAAAAATTGATCTGGTTGCTAACTAAAATGTTCGCACTAATTAAAGAAATTCCTAGGAAAGCAGAGAATCATCACCAAAAGCGTCAAAGAGGGTGACATCTGTTTAGCCATGAAACCATATTTGTTGCTTCTAAATGTGTTTACACAGATTCTTTATCTCATGAAAACATTCTTAGGATATTTAGTACGTAGCGACACGTACTAAAGAAAGAGACCTGATTATGTAAAAGGACATGAGGATGTTCTTTATACAGGATATAATAACGTTCCAGGCTAATGTACCCCTTTCAGTAGTCTAATTTGTCTTGTGTACCTCCAAGTTTCACCTCACTTAAAAACTATTTCTTTACAAAATCAGACATGAAAATACAAAAGTGTCACAGCACACTATTACTGAAATATTGCTTACTTTCTCATTTTTAAAATAAATCAATTGGAATATAAATATTGTGCTTACATTTCAGCATATAGTGTATAGAGCTGTGTAAACAGGTCTTTGTATGAAAGTTTAATTTGTACTGACTTCACTATTGCTTTTTATGTAGCCTGTTCTAAAACTAGGCAAATACCTATATGACTTGATGTAACCCCTGGAAGACCTCTGAGAACCACTGTGATACCAAGGATGTGTTATCAGAGCTCTAAACTAAGTCATAGAAGTGGACGTCTTTACTCCTCCTCTTTGCAAAGAGATAACCCTTAGTTTAAACCCACAAAAAGAATTATGAAAATATTCTTATTGAAAAAACAGATTTCTTTTACAGGCACTTTGAAGTTTCATTCTTCAAACTTCAAGGGTGGGAAGATTATGGTTTGGAAATATTTTCCAGATGATATTGATTACTTGTATCTAACTTGGGGTTTGTCTTAAAGGTTCTCCCTCAAATGTTTAAGATGGTATAAGCTTCCTTTGAGATGTTTATTTCCAAATATTTTCTATTGAAATGTAAATACTTCATATAATAACAACAGCCAGATACCATTGTTATGTGAATAGTCAGATGTTTTATATATAAATATAGCAAGGTCTTTTAATGCTATAACTGATGACTAACACAAGAAGCTATTTAAGTATAAAATAGTTATATTAATTGAGGAAATAATTAGTTATCTGATAATGAATCAGCAACTCCTTATTCAGAAACCCCCTCATGGGAATTTGTGCTGACAAAGTTAGCATTAACTCCTGCCAAGTCCCTTTTCCATGACGTTGACCTCCCCATGAAGTTTTGGAGGGAGGAGGATGCAGGTACAAGGAAGACACTTCCAGTTTGGCTGCTGCAGGGGGGAAGAGTTGGGAAACAGTAGGGAGAAGCTGTCCAACATACGAATATCCTGAAATCCATTGGATTTCCCTGTAGATCCTGGAACATTCATGCTATTTAAGGAGGAGAACTCCTCCTAACCTGCAGGGCAGCAAACCCATCCTCCCACCCTCCCAAACAGGATTCTTGGATGTCTTTGCAATTGTCAACTCTTGGAGTTTTCCATGAAACTTTTCTATTATTATTTTTTTTATTTTTCCAAAAAACACTAACAATTTATAGTCTACAGAAACAAGAAATGATAGGCCAAATCTTAACTGCCTCTCTTAATGCTAATTCAGGGATGTGACCACCACTATTTTAGTCAGACGGGGTTCTTACTGTGCCCTAGGGGACACCACAAGACAAGCATAATACTTATTTTATTAATTGAATAATTTATATCATTTAATTATTTATCAACTAAAGAAAGGAAAATAAAACAAAAACAGAGCACTAGCTAGTAGTGACTAATGGTTACTTCAGTTATAATCTCTTCTGTGTGTCTTTCTATGGAGAGCTTTCAACAGATTATACCTTAGAGGGGGATCACTCTTCTCTAGGTAAAATAAGACCAAAGTACATTAATCCTAAAATAAGTAGTAAATCCTGCTTCTGTGCATCTGAGGTGAAATCTTCACTGCAGAGTTAACTAAAGTGTAGATAACTCAAGTTAACTTCTCTCAAATTAGCCTAGATTGAGTGAGAGTAGTCACACTGCAAAATAACTCTTGAACTACACAGTAACTGTATTAGCAACACAGAGTGATTGTGTTTGCAGCTGACAAGTTGTGCTCACTCATGTTGCAGACTATGCCCTTTGACTGGTAAACACACCACCATTCTCGAGTTAAGGGTTTGTGTGTATGGATGGGACTTGAGTTGGGGCAACACTTGAATTACAACTCAAGTTAACTTCGCCGTGAAGGCAAGCCCTGAGATGTCTCTTCCCCAGTATTTTCGGGCTCACTATGACAGGATTCTCACTAATCACATCTTTGCTGCCCCACATGGATGAAGGGATGATATTGCCCTTTATTTCTAAAGACTACATTAACCAATACATTCTCATGAACTAAATGCACTTGAGAGCCACACAGAAGTTGCAATGAGTAAAAAGACTATTCTGTATTTGAAAGCCACAGCAAGGAATGCCCTTGGTCAAAATGTGGATGTAAAGAACCAAAAGTCAAACTCTGCCTTTGGATTCACATAATAAATTCCCCTTGAAATCAGTAGGCTGTACGTGCAAGTATATGAGAGAATATTTTGGTCCTACAGAATGTCAAAAGTATGGAATAATAGCAGACCATATGTGGTTTGGTAACACATTGCTTAGAGATCAAAACCCCAATGTGCAACCAACCAACAGTGCTATATTAAAGTGCACTTAGGTCATGCAAACACCTGCAAAGATCACACACGAGTAGATCTTCAAAATTTTAGCAATTTGCTCTCCAAAGTGTTTTTCTGGAGGCTAAGCTATTTTTTTTTTTTTAGAGTGATGAAACTATACCTAAAAACACAGTGATTTCACTTAAAGCATTTCTTCCATTTGAAAGATTCTAAGTGCAGCCAAAGTACTAATCATATTTTTTTCATTTTTTAAAGAAGTTATGGATGAACTGATATAGCAACAGTAAGACTTGCATTAACAAAGAGCAATGCCTCCACGCAGTTATTCAGTAAGACTGGTGTCCTAGGGTTCAAGAGAAGCAGAGGTCTCTATATCCCAGGACAACAGACCCCTTATCCCACCAAGTTCTTCATATCATCATTCATAATGAGACAAAAAATTTCAAATGACTAATTATCAGCACCTGGCATTCAAACAGTCATGCATGTACATCTTCCTCTAGTTCTTTAGAATTTATAGAATCAGAAGATAATACATGATTAGTTTTAAAATAATTATTCATCTTCACAATACATTTGCATCTGGCCATTCCTACTGCATAATATTTAGTTTAAAAAAATGAAACTACATTAGGATCTTACCTATTGTTTTCTTTTTGTTTACTGTACTGTCTGCCTTATGTCGTTTCTGTCATGAAACAAAAAAAATAAAAAACATTTAATTACACTCAGGAAGATTCCACATTAGTAACCCATGTGCTGAATGAACAACGCAAAAACTGGAGGAGCAAAGAACAAGGCAGAGATCTCTCTTTTGTCAATTAAATTAGATTGTCTATGCTGTTTTATGCACCTTTTTGCTTAGAATTACAAAAGACCGATATCGACTTTTTGCATCTAAATTAGGAGGTGGTATTCACTATGCTGAAAATGTACCACTTATACTTTGCTCAGTAACAACAGATAACAAGGCAAGGTAAAAGCTGCCTCCAAAAATGCAATGAGAGCAAGTGAATAATTCTACATGATGTGTGTTGCCTACACATATTCTATGTGTAATTTGTGCTAGCATTATGTATTCAAAGCTTCTTAAAATACAGTAAAAAAACTGACATAATTAATTCAAGAGCTGACAGGAGACAGACCTTTTGAATACAATAACCCTACTTTCCTGGAATCCGGTAATACTTATTTTACAAAACAGACTGCTCACCTGAGCAGGAATTTTTCTTCCCCCTTGTATTTGTTAATATTTCATCTACACTTGCCAAGTGTCAGAATTTGTCTGAAAGGCTTTGTCTTAAGTTACTTTACAATCGTAGGGTGCTGAGTACACTTATACCTAACTAAGAAAGCAAATGAGGGTGCCTTTCTAGGTAGGGAGTGTGGATGAGAATGCTAGGAAATACCATTGAGAAAGGATGGGAGAAAATCCTCTACTTCCATTTTTAATATTTTCCATATCCCTTCCTTGTTTACCATATATCTGGAATGGAAACTTTTTCTAACTTAGCTCACTTAGCCGCAGGACCTCAATTTGAGTCAGCAGCTTGTCAATTAAAATAGTTGGTATTGTTTTGACTGATGTGAGAATATACAGCCTGTGCAGTGACAGCACCTATTAAATGACCAGAATGAGATGCACAGCTTTTGTTAGGTCTTCAATTCTTTTTATCACCCTGGGTCATTGTCACAAGGTAGCTGGTCCCTGCGGATAGACTGAGCCCAGCTCCCCTTGGACTGGAGCAGATGAGCCCAATCCAGTTCATTAAAGAAAACTTGAGCTACACCTGGGCCTATAAAGGGCTGCTAGTAGGCAACTGAGGGAAGGTAGGACTGAGACAGCTGAGCAAAACCATGCTAACTCCGGTGGTGGGTCCCTGGAGCAAGGGGGCCAGGGGCTGAAGGAAGCAACCCGGCGGCTGCGGCTTCAACGGGTCCATCTACACAGCAAAGAAAAACCCTCAGCTGGCCCATGCTAGCCGACTCAGGCTTGTGGGAGTCAGGCTGTGGAGTTGTTTTATTGCTATCTAGATCCCCAGGCCCATGCTCTAGGACCCTGTGGGGTGGGAGGGTCCCATTGTTCAGGCTTGCGACCGCGCAGAAGTCAACACAGCAATGAAACAGCCCTGCAAGCCTGAGTCCACTCGTATGGGCCAGCCATGGGTTTTTCTTTGTTGTGTAGGCATTCCCAAAAGGGGAGCAGAGCTGTTGAAGGAGGAAACTGCCAGGAACTTGAGTGCCAGAGACCCCTGGGATGGGTGGCTTAGAAGCCAGAGGGCCAGGTATTGATTTAAGATGGTCTTCTGTTTGTTTGGTAACCTTTGTTATAATAGAATTATAAACCTCCTTGACAGAGACTGGGCGTGGCAGTACACGCTTGGAGCTGGGGAGCAATAGTGTCCCCCGGTGACAATCATCCTTTACATTGTCTTCCAATCTGCTTGTCAGGAAAAGTCTCTTGGCTACTGAATTTACCTACATTTCAAAGACAAAGGATTAGATTATGCTGGCTTACTACAAAAGAAAGTTAGTTCTGATTAGGGATGTCTTTTTATTTGTCAGATGAAAAGGGGATGTTGCTTTCAGTTTTCCTTTCTTTTTGGCAGAGATTTATTGCTAAGCAAAATGCTGTTTTCCTGAAGTGGAATCTAAATTCCACTGAGGGGCCAGCTTCAAAAGATTCAAAGGTTCTGTTCAGAGAAAAATCCAAAATTTGGATGTGTAACCAAAGTTTATCCAAACACTGGAAGGTTCCCTAGCGATCCATCTCAGTCATGTGCCAACGGCCCTCAATATCTTCCTTCTGATATTCATCCACCAGTGACATTATTGCTAAACAAATTGGGCATTTTAGTCTCTTTGATAATAAAATGTACAACTATACTTTCTCCTTTTCTTAAAGAAAGGGCAGAATTAAAGGCTCTAGAGACCAGACCTAAGATACTGTTCAGGATGGCAAAATCTAACTTTTGACTACTTAAAGAGAACATACTACACTTGAGTTTAGAGGAAAAGAAAACAGAGAAACAGCTTTTTTCCCCCTTTTTTTGCTACCATATGTAATTAAAGATTCAATTTCTTGGCCACAAATAAGCAATTTTGTTTCTACTCAGAGAAGCCTTTGGGCCAAATTTTACAAAGCAGCAGCTAAATTAGCACAAACAGAACTGCACTTAGTTCTTTTTACACATGTAATTTTAGGCAAAGATTTTTTGCACGCTGATCCTGCTGGATACAAATGTGCAAACTGGGATACTAAATAGTTAATTGCTCTACTTGTGCAAGAAATATGGAGCTTTGAAGTGTGCAAAACAAAACACTGCAAGCTAAAATTTGGGTATGCAAATTCACATTCTCTGTGGAAGCCAATTTGAAAGTTTGCCCCTTTATGTGCAATTATTGTGCTACACCTATTAAAAAGTGAAAAGAGATGAGATTTAGTGAGTGTGATTATTCTTGCAAGCACTGAAAGATATTTACATTTCTCACGCTTCCAATTAAAAATATATGTATAGCCTCTTCAAAATTTGCTTTTCTCAATATGTTTTAAACTTTGGAATTCTCTTTATAAAATAAATTCAAATATTTTTATTATGGGGCAGATTCTCCGCTGATATAAACAGATGAAGCTCCATTTGTTTTAATATTGTGTTTTTGTAACCCAGTTCAAAGTTCATCTGCATTTCCTACTGTACATACACTTTCACATTAACACACCAGCCCAGATCCATTCAATTATTCAAAACAGACAGCACACCTAGTGAGACATACATATGTTTAATAAAGTACTATTAAATAATGATAATGAGCCGACTCCTGAGGTCCTGTCTCAGGCAAACTCCTCTTAAAGTCAATGGACTATTTACCTGACTAAGGGCTGAGTAACAACTAAGCAAAGATCTCAGGATTTGATCCAACAACGGTTACTGCGTCACTCTTGAAGATGCATTTACTAAAGCTGTATGTGTTTCATTGGTGGGAAGCCTACCTGTCTCCCAAATTAAATAAATTATACTCACATAGTCTTCTATAATCTCTTTGATGCCAGCAACGGTTAGAATAAATAGCAATGGCACCAAGGTGGTATATCTTCCTGTTGGAGAGACATCTGGAATTTGCTGTAAAGGACAAAATAAAACAGTTTTATGCAGCAAATCTATGATTTATATAAGGTAAAGTTTAGAATTTTATGAATGTATCAAGTGAGAAGTGGAACTAGAGCAGCAGCCATAAGGGATGGAACCTTAATCGTCTCAGCTGCACTCTGCCCTCTACCCCACGTATACTGGGGCTTATTCTGACATCATAAACTTTGAGACTATTCAAACAGATCCATTTTCATACCAATTAAAAACAACATGTCAGAGAAATGTTTCCTTCTTCCCCTCCCACCCAAGTGTACAAGTTTCCCCTAAAAATGTATTGGTCAGAGGTGCAGGATGGATCATAGTAAGTCCTGTATCACTGAGATATTTAAGATTCAGGACCAGAAAGGGAAGCTTTATAAACAGTAGAAAGCGGAGATTCCCAGCTTCTCAATGGTTTATACGCACTTGCTTACAGCTCTGAAAGGCCCTGAGATACCAGACCTTTAAATCATAGCATTATTTCGCAAAGGAAAGCTATCATAGGCCAATTTCAAATTTCTACAGTTCTTTTACTTATACATTTCTCTCTCCCTCCCAGGCCTAGACAGTTGAACTCATTCAGGTGGTGTAAATCAGCAAACCTGCATTTTCTTTATTTACACCAGATGAGTATCTGGCCCATAGTAACTAAGACAACCTGGCTTTACAAGCACATGTATGCAAAAAAGGAAGCTTTTTTAGGCTCTTTGGTTAGTTTAAAAGTAATTTATGGTGAAATTAGCAACAAGACTTCTTATTAAATTGGAATTTACTTTGCAAACAACTTTCAAAATCTCCAACTACCCTTTAATTTCCTGTTTAAAGTTATGTACTTCACATTGTGATAATGGTGACTACTTTATCAATTAATCTATTGAGACACACTTGATTTGTTTTTCTTTTAGTTACTTTGTAATTACATTTGAATTTCTTTTGAATCAAAGGTAAAACAATAAAACCGTACCTGCAGTAAGGCAATGAAGAGGAAGAAAGCATTGGCAGCTTTTCTAATCTGCTCATAGAGGAATCGAGGTAGAAATGTCACCACACTGTACTTGGCTGTACTGTAGATTAAAAAAAAAACTTGGTTAAAGTACAGTACTGTAAAAAAAAAACAAAAAAAACCTGCAGAAAAATGATGGTGCCTCAAGAGCTAGCAATGACTTCATTGTTCAAAGTTAATATAGGAAGTGGTGGGTAAACATTAAGGAGATGTATAATGTATAGAAATATATTGTACTTCTCCCTTCTGAGGGAGCGCATATTGGACCCTGAAGGCTCGCAGAAAGGCAGGATCTCTGATCATTACAACAAATATCATCTGATGATACAGTCAGAAGACAAAAATTATCTATTTAAAATATCTGTCCAAACTCCAATATTATGGGCAGTTCTCTCTAACACTTACATTTGTACTTCATTAGGAACCCAGTTCAGAAAACCACTTAAGCACATGCTTAAGTCCAATTAATACTACATTTGTTATTGTTATAGCCTAGAACTGTTATAACCAGGCTATAGGCTGGAAACTCCACAATGCCATTTTTTACAGTGTGATTTTTCCAAGTACAGCCACACTTTAAAGAATTAACAGCTATTGTAATTATGGAAATGGGTCACACAATTTACAATCTGCCTTTTATTTCGTAATCTGAGTCACTTCTTGGCTCAGAACTGACCTAGTATACTGAACTCAAAGCCCTCGTTGTGAGCACTAAGCTACCAAAAAAAAAAAAAAAAAAAGATAATTTCAGAATTAGCCTTGCTGATCATTCTGTGTAGTGATATCTTGAGGTAATTGCACCACAGGAAGAGTAATGCAAAAGGTGATATACATCTAGCCGTACAGACAGATTAGGAAGAAAACTCATTTCTCAGATAATTTGTGTCGTTTTCTCTACTAGCTGTATAATGGACAGCACAAGTAACAATAGATGTTGTGATACAAATGAAAACATGGTCAATTTCAGGAGAAAAGTCTATAAAGCTCAAGACATTATATTGTTCAGTTTTGTAATGAGCCATGTCCCCGTGACAACACAAACCTGGCTGATAGGTGACCAGTGCAAGCATAAACATGAGTACCAAATAGAATTCCTAGGTTCATGAACCTCTACAATGTATAGAGAACTGGAATGGAAATATGTTGGGCCAGATCCTGCAGTATGATGCTTTCACTTTGTGCTGCTCGGGCAGTGGAGGCTGGTTGTGTTCTGCCCATAAGTGGCCAGTGAAGATTTATCCTTTGAGAAGCGATTTCTCTGTTGGCATAAAGCTAATGAAATAGGTAGAGCTGGCTCCCATACCAGCCACCCCTTCACTCTACCTTAGCAGAGCTCTACTACACTCCACTGGAAGAAGATATCTAGTGGCATAAGCTAGAGTAGCACCTGGGCTACTCTAAGGAATGTCAGGGCCAGATTGGTGCTGAATGAGGGAGCTAGCTGTATCTGGCTCCCTAATGGCCACCTCCTTCCCCTCACAACAAGAAGACCCCGGATGCAGGGGAGAATTCAGCTCTTTGTTTTTAAGTAATAAATTGAGGTAGAGACCTCAATATTAATGCAAAAATTATATTAATACACTATTTTAATATTATGCAATTAAGCTTCCCTGTGCCTTTACTGAAGATTAGTATATATTTATCATTACTCTCATATATATGGTACTTGGAGAAAAGTACCTCACATATATATGTTTTTGTTTATTCAACTGGAGAAAACATTCAAGCTAAGGAGAGGAATTCCAAGGGCTTCTGCTTTCTGTCACCACAGAGACAAACAGACCAGAACACCTCCCTTTGTATAAAATACCAGTTTGGTACAAATGTAATCCTTGTCTCAAGAAAACACATCATACAAAAAACATTCACCTTTTAGGAAAAGACCTGATTTGTGAAAAGGAATGTAGGATTACGTTATCAAAGAATAAATCTAGGTGTAAAGTGGGCTTTTTCACCCTCCCAAGAAAAATTTCAGAGTAAACCCACACAAATAATTCTAGAAATATCCTTGTTGAATTTTATAATTACTCTAAAAACTTCATTCAAAAGCATCTAGGAAAAACATGTGTAGTTGGAAATGTTTTAAACCTTTGTTTATTTCTTCAGTTGTGAAACGGCAAATCATTTTGAATGGCATATTTGCAAGTATTTTAACTAAATGCAAAGCACTAAATTAATTTCCTAATATCATTGCTATGTAAATAGTAAAGTGCTCATGTACTAACAGACTCTAATGATCTTGCTAAACTAATTATTGATGTAAAAAGCTATTTAAGTATAGAATATTTATATTAGTGTAGGATTAATTAAATTGGCATGCTTAAATAGCTCCCTCACTCAACTCAAGATGACAAGAAAAATCATAAACTTAAACAACAAAAAACTTAAATAATTACTCAAGGAGGAGGTTTTTTTTTTTTAAATGGAGATATCCCATCTCCTAGAACTGGAAGGGACCTTGATAGGTCATCAAGTCCAGCCCCCTGCCTTCACTAGCAGGACCAAGTACTGATTTTGCCCCAGATCCCTAACTGGCACCCTCAAGGATTAAACTCACAACCCTGGGTTTAGCAGGCCAATGCTCAAACCACTGAGCTATCCCTCTATCAAGAATGATGGATTCTTAAACTAAAGAAGTTCTAAGAATTATTTAATTTTAAACTACTATTTTAAAAACTAAAAAGATTTGTAAAAAGAACAGGATTGTTTGGACTTTTTTCTTTAAAAAAATTCATTTCCTGTTGAACTCTAAATAAACTTAAAGACTATGTCAGACAATGGATTGAATAAAAATAAAATGTTAAACTCTAACTTTAAAAGGTTATCTGGAATTTTCCCAACACAAGAACACAGGCAGTTAGAAAGTGCAGCATATTCATTTAATGAAGAAGCTCCTACAGAAAACCCATAACCGTACTGAGCCCAGTGAAAGGATGATAGCAACCAACTTGGAATCTACACAAGCCTGAAAGAGGTATGTTTTCCTAAATCTTCATGAAAATAGAAAGAAGAAGGGTATAAAACTCCAAATGGAGCACCCTTCACACACACACACATCTCTGCTACCTTGCTTAAACAGCAAGCACTCCACAACTCATCCTGTCCATCTCTACAAGCAAGCTGCCACAGTCAGATAAGAAAAACAGAGAAGCCTCAAAAGGAAAGCAACCCAAGGAAAGCCTCCCCAGGACTTCAACACGTATTGGTGAGAGGAAGTTAACTAAGACACTGCCAACTGATTAAATTAAAACTCTTCTGAATATTTATTGGGATAAGGAAATGCTTTTGTAACTTAAAAATATTAACAGTTTCTCCTGTTAATCAGCAAATGGTTAGACCAAATACTCTTGAAGAGGTAACAGGGGCTAAACATTGGTAAACAAAAAAATAGTGGGATTTAATTGTATGTAAGTTTCTTAATATTCATAATTGTCCCATCTCAAAACTGTTCCTTAAATGGCTCCTTTTAAGTAACTGGTTTAAATATTTTCTTTGATTTCACAGGACTTAGTTAATATTACTTACTGTACTTTGCCCAATGATCAACTGTTTAGGTTATCAATGATATACCAAACAGGCCCCACCTGCTCTTAAATTCTTTTGTCCAATTATAAACAGTTTAAATATCTATGAGATACTAAGATGGGCTCACAATAAATTTGGAAAACAGTGAACTTTGGTCTTAACTTACCAAATGAAGAACACCCTTCAGACGCAGTCCACTGGCAAAGGCTTAATCTCTCCTAAAAGCTCTCCGCAGGGAAGCATACAGAAGAGATTGTAACTAAAGTAACCAGTTAATCACTTGTTTGTTTCAGAGTAGCAGCCGTGTTAGTCTGTATCCGCAAAAAGAACAGGAGTACTTGTGGCACCTTAGAGACTAACAAATTTATTAGAGCATAAGCTTTCATGGACTACAGCCCACTTCTTCGGATGCATACAGAGTGAAACATATATTGAGGAGATATATATACACACATACAGAGAGCATGAACAGGTGGGAGTTGTCTTACCAACTCTGAGAGGCCAATTAAGTAAGAGAAAAAAACTTTTGAAGTGATAATCAAGCTAGCCCAGTACAGACAGTTTGATAAGAAGTGTGAGCATACTTACAAGGGGAGATAGAGTCAATGTTTGTAATGGCTCAGCCATTCCCAGTCCTTATTCAAACCGGAGTTGATTGTATCTAGTTTGTATATCGATTCAGGCTGGTGTCTCTCCCTGCTCAGGGCTTTGGGGTCAACCCGCGAGTGGCCTGTGCAGCTCTGGTCTCCAAGTCCCGGCCTGATGGGGATTCCCTGATCCTTTGTTCCCACCTTCGGGACAGGAAGAAAACACCACACAGCTGATCTAGAAACCCCCCTCCGATCTGGCTGGGGGGGAGTCTCTCCAGTACCAGCCGCGTTTCGGCTCCGTTCCCCCCCCGGCCCTGCGAACATTTCCCCAGGCAGCGATATACTGCCTTGGCGTCTCTCCGGCACCCCCACTCACCGCCCGGCCGGCAGCAGCGCTCCGGACGCCTGGGTTCCGAGCCTGGCTCGCAGCGCCGTGAGGGGCGAGTCCCAGTCTGCAGCCAGCGGACCCAGGAAGGGCTCGCCCCGGCCGGCCGGGCGGTGAGTGGGGGCGCCGGAGAGACGCCGAGGCAGTATATCACTGCCTGGGGAAATGTTCGCAGGGCCGGGGGGGGAACGGAGCCGAAACGCGGCTGGTACTGGAGAGACTCCCCCCCAGCCAGATCGGAGGGGGGTTTCTAGATCAGCTGTGTGGTGTTTTCTTCCTGTCCCGAAGGTGGGAACAAAGGATCAGGGAATCCCCATCAGGCCGGGACTTGGAGACCAGAGCTGCACAGGCCACTCGCGGGTTGACCCCAAAGCCCTGAGCAGGGAGAGACACCAGCTTGAATCGATATACAAACTAGATACAATCAACTCCGGTTTGAATAAGGACTGGGAATGGCTGAGCCATTACAAACATTGAATCTTTCTCACACTTATCAAACTGTCTGTACTGGGCTAGCTTGATTATCACTTCAAAAGTTTTTTTTCTCTTACTTAATTGGCCTCTCAGAGTTGGTAAGACAACTCCCACCTGTTCATGCTCTCTGTATGTGTGTATATATATCTCCTCAATATATGTTTCATTCTATATGCATCCGAAGAAGTGGGCTGTAGCCCACGAAAGCTTATGCTCTAATAAATTTGTTAGTCTCTAAGGTGCCACAAGTACTCCTGTTCTTTTTTCACTTGTTTGTGTCATTTGTGGTTTTTTGTTTAATGTTTTCTTTTCCTTTCTTTAATAATAAAATAGCCCTGGTTAATAACTATGATTACTTTGCTTGGTTTTAATCCTGGCATCCCTGAAGGTATGTAAAAGAACCCCTGTTACTAACATAGTGGGAGTCACATCACCTGAAATAGTCTAATGAATAGCCTGTATCAATAATTCCATCTTTTTACTTTGGTTTTCCCTGATTTGGCAGCAAGAGAAACAAGTAGTAAGAGCTGGCCAGCCATTTCTTGTTTCTCTGGACTAAATATTTCTAGTAATTTTTACCATAAAATTACTTGGCATCCAACAATTTAAAATTACTCCCTTCTGCCCCACAAAATGTGTGTGTGTGTGTGTGTTCTCTTCCATACCAGCAGCTTTCACCATGACACAATTTCAGCTCTTTCCAGAGATGCTAGTATCATTCTTTGGGACAGTCTGCCCACAGCTGTACTAGTAATGCAGTACTCATAATGCAGCTGCCATCCCCTGGCCCCCTGAAGACTGAGACTATAATCTGTACAAGAGCCAACAGAGTATCTGGGACAAACAGATTATTTTTAACCAGGGGCAGCTCTATGTATTTTGCTGCCCCAAGCAGAGCAGTCAGACAGCCTTCGACGGCATGCCTGCGGGAGGTCTGCCGGTCCCGCGCCTTCAGCATACCCGTCGCCAAATTGCCGCCGAAACCGGCGGACCTCCCGCAGGTATGCCACCGAAGGCAGCCTGACTGCCGCCCTCACGGCAACCGGCAGGCCGCCCCCTGCGGCTTGCCGCCCCAGGCACGCACTTGGTGCGCTGTTGCCTGGAGCCGCCCCTGTTTTTAACTAGCTGTTTTCCCAGGGAACCAGCCTCTATAGCACTCTTAATCTAGAGGGGTTAGATTGTTTTCTCCAATCTCCTGCCTTAGTATCCACATCACAGGACCCAAGATACCACCACACCCGAGCTCCCCCACACACATAAGGAAGGTGCAGACTGTACCATGACAGTAAGCCCAGCCTTCTCTGTGGGATGCACCAAGTGAGCATTTCCAATCCTCCCCAAGAAGTCTTTTGGCCAATTTCACTGCACGACAGCACTGATATCCAAACTAACAACAAGGTTCAGAGTAAGACTGAGACATACACAATCAAATGTTCTTTTAAAATCCAAACACATTACACCTACCATGTGCCTTTGATTCACTAGTCTATGTCGCCATATTAAAACAGGTATTCACAAAAAAGTCTGCTTTTTCCATTTAATTAATTGCCATGCATAATGATTAACTAATAAAATATAAGTCTCATTACATACCCGATTCTGCAAATGCTTATGAACATGTTAACTTGACTTACAGAGTAAATGGGACTTCACATGTGAGAAAACTTAAGCATGATTAGCAATCTGTTATCCTTCTACTTTAACTGTCTTTTTTCCCAACTGTTAATGGGATTTTGCTGTATCTAAGTATGAATAACAAAATTATGAGAGGTACCAGCATATTTTGGTGCTTGGAGCCGATTCTATCCCACTGATGAAGATCTGCCATTCACTACAATGGCAGCAGGATCAGATCTTTAGTGAGGCACATAAAATTAGAACAAAGTTAAATAAAAAGTTAATTTTAAAATTGTGGCCTGTACACAATTATTAACACTGATATGGTGTAATTAATTTGTCATTTCATTTTTACAGCTCCATTTAACTTACTTTGTTTGTTTACTTTGTGTAACCAGAGCTTCTTGGTGTCGGGGTGTGTAGCCTACCTCACCCTCTCTCTAGAGAAGAGAACATTCTTTACAGTCATACCCAGCATTTAGATGTTATACTGCATACAGAGAGTCAGGGGGAAACCACACATTGTGTACTAAATGTGACACTTCAACACAATCACAAGCGATCACAAAATGTCATTGTATTTAATGAATCATGACAATTAACAGTATTTAGATTATTTTAATATATTCATGCTTTCAATATAATGAAGACATCCCTGACGATGTGGAATTTTCAATAAATTATTTCCCCCTAAGTTAATGTTACTTTAGTTGCCATCAACTGTGATTACTTGAAAGGATTCTCATCTAGTTTTCATTCACATTTCTATAGTCCCAAGTGTAGCACGATACTCTTGTAATGCAGACTGTAATTAAACACACAGATCTCTCTATGGTTTTCACATACTTTAAAACAGTGGGGAAAAATTAATTGTTTAACCAAGTTAACATTTTAGACCATTGCAGTCACTTCTGTAACAAAGAGATTCCCCAACCCCAAGTACTGTTTTATTTATAAGTACAGTAGAACCTCAGATTTACAGACACCGCAGGAATGGAGGTTGTCCGTAACTCTGAAATGTTCGTAACTCTGAATAAAGCACAGTTCAGGCTCCAGATCCAGTAGCTAATACTCCATGCCAGGTTTGAAGAGCAGTTGGGCTCTTTACTGAGTGCCCGACATGAGTTTGCAAGCTAATCCCCCTCCGGGCAGGTGGGGTGTGTGGATGTGTGTGAGAGAGAGAGAGCGCGCTGGCAGCCCCAGCGTCTTGTTGTAAGTGGCTGCCCAATGCGCAATGGTGGAGAGGTGGGGACAGGCAGCCCCGATGTCCCTCCCTTTAAGATATAATTCAGGTACAAGTATCAGGCGCTAGCAGTGTTAGTCTGTATCCACAAAAACAACGAGGAGTCCGGTGGCACCTTGAAGACTAACAGATTTATTTGGGCATAAGCTTTCATGGGTAAAGTGAGGAATACAGGCACAGTACATTATTTGTTTGTTTGTTTATTGGTTTGTTTATGGTCTGATTGGTTATTTCCGGTTTCACATGGTGTCTGGTTGACCCGCCAATCCGTAATTCTGGTGTCTGTATCTTTGATGTTCTATTGTATATTGTGATAAACCCAGGACAAACAGCTACCGGGGGGGTGTAGTAATTAGTCCCGGGGGTTAAAAGGCCTCTCCCTATCCACTGAGGAGAGAGAACCACGGGAAAATAAGGTTCAGCTGGAAAAGGGGTTACCAGGGAATTAATTAGGTTCAGCTGACTCCAACTGCTTGAGACCTTTTTAAACCCTCCCCTGCATGGAAGGAAGGTGTGTGAGAGAAGCAGGGAAGCTGCCAGTAGACTAGGTGCAGCAAGACACTGAACCCTTCCAGGAAGGCTGCACTCCCTCCCCAGAAGGGAAGGAAAACAAGCACAAGGGACTGACTAAGGAAAGGACTAACTGGACCCTGTGCTACCTATAAGGATTTGCCTTGCCCAAGCCTGTGTCTCCAAGGCTAAAAACGACTGAGCCTACTGAGAAGAAGGTACTTTGCCACAATATGTATGCATTGACAAATGACTGTTTTCTAAATATGCCTCAGGATCTTCAGAGAATGCTGGTACAAAATCATCTTGAATTCCATGTTTCTTTGTGCTCAAATAATACAAAGCATCTCACATACACACTTTCATAACACATGAACTCTAGGTGAAGAGGCATAACTAAAAAGGAAAAGCAAAGTTTTACTGTCATATTATTAATGGCTTGTATTAATCGTAGCATCTAGGGGCCCATTGTACAAACACAAAACCAAAAGACAATCCCTGGTCCCACAGACTCACAATCTAAGCATAAGACACGAGACCACAGATGGATACAGACAAGCTGAAGGGGGAGTACAAGGAAGCAATGGGACAATACTGGTCAGCATGATAGGCAGTAGTGTCACACACCAGCAGACTAGCCTAGCTAGTCAATTCATTAGGATTAAATCATTGAACAACAATATCATCACATAAAAAACTGCATTAAAACTCTGAAATATGCACAAGGTAACCACCACCACAACCCTGAAATATATTCCGCTGCCCCACTGTTTCTGAGCTCCAGCAGGCTTGAAATACAGTAGTCTTTTTCCAATTATTGTACAGTACTATGCCTCGTACAAAGATCATGCCATAAAGCTTCTCCCGAACGAACTTTCCACATTCCAAATCCCACTGGTTAAGCATCTTATTTCCCCCAATACCATATGATGTGTATCTAAGCTGACAGCAGAATGGTTCTATGCACAGAGGGGCAAATCCAACCTCCTACCCCTGCAGCCATGGAGGTCTCTCTGGAAGTAGGAACCATGGGGTTATGAGGAATAAGGAAGTATGTTGGATTTCAGAGGGGAGGGTTCTCATTTAAGGGGTTGCATACTGCCTGTATAGAGTGGGACCCAGCTCAGTGGTAACTCCCTGAACGGCAACCCTCAGGACGGAAGCTGTAATATAGGCAGGTCTCCCCCAAACAGAGGAGGAGGAGGAGGGAAGATTCTTCCTCTTTCCCCTGTGCAGCTATTTGGGCTTGGCATTCAGGATTTAATGTCTTTAAATCCAAGTTCATGGCATTTAGGACTCAGTTCTGCCACTCTTACCCATGCTATATAGGATTTTCTCACCCAATACTATTAATTTTTGGTATCTGGGAAAAGTTTAGAAAAAAAATCAGTGCAGAGTTATGTCTTCCCTTTGTAAGTGGCAAATCCTTGACTTCAATGGGACTACTTGGGTGAGTAAGACTGGCAGAATCCCAGTGTCACCAATTTGGTGACACTAAGGGGCAACCATTACGTTATTTAATACTACTTTTTGACCAGTAAACCCTCATACAGTGAAAATGAGGAATGCTGAGTATCCACATGACCCATTTCCCTAGATACTGCTCTGTCAGGGCCAGAGAGCCATATTCTGGGGTAATTTCATCAAATGGCATTAGTTCAGATTTACCCTGGGCCCATGATGTTATGAGAGAACACCAAAATTCATTTTTCTCCCCCACCCATCCTGATGTTTTCTGAATCTCAAGGTTTTTAAGTAGCTGCTGGGGAAACCTGTTGAAATTATGTCAGTAAAGCACAAGAAAGTAGACAGGAATTTTGTGGTTGAGGTTTTGCCATAAACACGCTGTTTAAATAATACAGATTCACATTTGCAAGGGCTAAGCTCTACCCTGACTTCAACCTGTGCAATTCCATTATCTTCAATGAAGTGCCCTGACATGTAAGTCAGAGCGGAATTTAAGAGTTGCAGTTCAACAGGGAAAAATCAAAGACCGTTTAAAAAAATACTAGCAGTAAGTCAGTGCCTGTACAAGATAAATTACTGTGTGGATCAGTGGTCAACAGCATTTAAACAGGTAGGTGTTCAAATATTCCACTGGAAGAGATCTGCCTCAACATCTGCTACATAATTTAGGACCAATTATGCTCTGAGCTATTCCACTGGAATTACTTTGGATATACTTCAGTGCAGCTGAAAACAGAGTATGGCCCATTGTCTCCACAACAATGCACTAAGATTTTCTAAAAGCAACTCCTATATAATTTCAACAAATTACTTTCATTCATTTAGTTCCACTCATTACCATGCTACTCTTAAGCACTAATGATGAGTCATCATTGTGATAATATTCATATAGATACTAGCAAACATTGTAACCTTTTTTTTTCCACGCAAGAATGATTCTTCATTTTCCAACCTCAGTATATTTTTTGTATAATTAAACAAATTTCTATTCCAGTATTTCCCACTACCTCTTCCCTCCCCACAAAATAAACATCCTGTGCTATGGTATTGCAAAACTTGGCTGCACTGAATTATCCTGCAAATGGCCAGGAAAGTTCCCAACAACAAAATAAGTGCATGGAGATTGCTCCTCACATTTCAGGCAGGTGGATCTGGAGGTAAAGAGGGTTTGTTTTTTAAAAACTAAACAATCATATTTACAATGGCAGGGACATCTGGGATCCATCTTTCTTCCTCACTGGTTAGAAGATTTTCATTTAAAATATGGGCTATTTGGAAATTCTGGACCTGAATGTTCTTTAAATTTGTCTCCTACAGTCTTCAGTGAGAGAAAATTAAATAAGAGCTATACTGGGACACTTGTGTTCATACCTACCCAGTGCTGATTAGCAGTCACATATCGACCTCTTGTCACATTCACCCCACTGCTGTCTATTCGATATTTCAGGATCCATTCTTGTATCTGAACATACTATTTGTATATTTTAAATATAATACTTTGTGCCCGTAAATTAAATCAGTACTGTGCTGCAGCAGTGGCAGGTCTCAGCACTGTCATTCAGAAGATCCGGATTTGATTCATGTTGGCCTCCCTCCAGTGTAAAATTAGAAGATCCAGTTTGTAGCCTCCAGGCTCAGTCCCCTTTGTTTCTAAAGTTAGGGTTACCATATCTAACAAATAAAAAAAGAGGACCCTCCACGGGCCCTGGCCCTGCCCATTTCCCCACCCCCAGCCCCAACTCCGCTCCCTCCTCCCTCCCACTCCCAGCCATGCGAAAAGGGCTGCCCGAGCGCTACCGGCTTCACGGTTTGCCGGGCAGCCCCCAGACCCTGCGCCCCCGGCCGGCGCTTCCCCAGCGCAGCTGGAGCCCGGGAGGGGAAGTGCCCGGCCGGCGGCTGGGGTCCGGAGGTAAGGGGGCTGCCTGAAGCCCATAGCGCTCGGGCAGCTCGGCTCTTAAACAGAGCCGAAGAGTCAGGGGAGGAGCAGAGCGCCGCGGGAGGGGAAGTGCCAGCCGGCATTTTCCCGGACATGTTCGGCTTTTTGGCAATTCCCCCCAGACGGGGGTTTGATTGCTGAAAAACCGGACGTATGGTAACCCTACTAAAGTCCAGTGTCAGAACAGCAGCTCCTGCACCATGGTACACAACCAGAAGCACTGGCAACATGCTTAATACTGGGCTTCCTCTCTCGTTAGGGGTTCTATTCTGAAAGGAGAACTTGGTACAAGTTCTTTATTCACTGAAGACTATGTAGAACAGACTTCCCCACTCTGCTCAACCAATACGCCTGTGTAGAACTGGAGAGACAGCTTCTAAGGCTGAGAGGATAATTCAGTCTCCATGCTCATTTAATCATTAGCCTCTTTGCTGAAATTTGGAATTGGACTGAGCCTGTCAACACATTCACACAGACCTACAGCTAGTCATGAGATAATGATATTAAGTAGCTACTAATTAGGGCTGGGTATAAACAAGTGACCCAGAGATGGGAAGCTTTGTATTCCATTAGCAGGCCTAAGGCACAGTCTTGGCAGGCACAAAATCTATGATTGTTTTGTTTTTTCAAATTGCGTCACAGATGGCTACCTCTGCTCCATGCTATTCCCCTAATGCCTTGTCTGACAATATGGTTATCATCTGAATTATGGTAGTTGCTTCTACAGGCCTAACAGATCAGGTCCTGGCTGTGCTAGATGCTGTACAAACACACAGTAAGAAAGAGCTCCTCCTCCAAAGAACTTACAGTCTAAACAGGCAATATAGGCATAGGATGGGAGGGGAAAGAGGCACAGAGAGGTGAAGTGACTTGCCCAACATCATACAACAGCTCCATGGCAGAGTTGGGAATAGAATGCAGGTCTGCTGAGCCCCCATCAAGTACTCTATCCACTGACCTGCACTGCCTCCCTGATTTGCAAACAAGGCAAGTCACATCGGGCTCTCATACATCCCTGTGCCAAAGAGAACAATGAGGCCATGCCAGAAACAGCAGCCCCTCATCCCTTCCCATTTCACCCCTTGTAACTACGGAGGAAAACTCCGTGGCAAAGCCTCAGCCTTGCCTATTACCAATCCCTTGAGCTCACTACTCCTATTCGCTGCTTTAGAATTCAAGCTATTTTTTAAGGGAGGAGAAAAGCGGAGGTTGCGGAATCACTAGAAAAACGAGTTCCTATTTTACTGATGGTAGCAAGGAATGATAAAGTAGCAAAAGTAATGAATCTAAAATGCTGGCTCCATATTTGAAATGTACTTTACTAAATGATGCCTCCACTATATATACAGTAAGAGCTTTAAAGAGCATACAAAGCAACTTGGGTGGGGGGAAAATCAATCAAATAGAATTTATAGTTAGGAGAGTACTTAGTATTACTGTTTTATCCTTAAATGGAACACAAACCTAAGCATGAAAGGTTTCATTTTAAGGCCATTTACGTGCATTGCCCAAATCATTATTTGGGGCAATGCTTATTTTGCATTTTCTTTATACCTGTCATGTTATTTTGCATTTGATATAGAGATTGGCCAAGGTAGCAATGAAGAAGGCATTGAAGTAAGAAGCACTCCAGAAACCAATCTTTGTTTGAAACGTCTGCATTCACATCAAGTCAGTCAGTTGCTAGTTGGTATTTTGGGGATGAGGACAAATTTAGTGGCCACAATTTGGAGAGACTAGTGGTAGGGAAAGGAGAGGAATGTGGGCTGGATTAGGAGGCTACAGTAACCAAGATGAGCAACGAGGGCTTAGACAATTTTTGTTGTTGTTGTTGTTGTGCATGCCAGACAAGCTTTTTTACAATTGGAACAGACAGGAACAGTCAGATTTTCAAAATGTTGTGGAGAAAGTATCAGCAAGATTCAGGGAACCTTCCTCTTCCAAGAAACGTTGAGAAAATTGTGGCTTGGCAGCTCTGGCATTATCTGGGGTCCTGGGATACTTTTGTAACCCACACACCTCCTGCGTGTGATGTTCTGTCCCATCTAGTGGCACCGAGACCACTTAGAAAGAGATTTATGAGTTTGCTCTACAGCCATAGCTAAATGCATGAGCATCTATTGCATGAACTAAAGGTCACATGGCCTTTAACTAAGGCTGTAGAGCAAACTCATTAGTCTCTGTCTCTCCCTAAGTGGTCTTGGTGTCACTAGATGGGACAGAGCACCATACCCAGGAGGTGTGTGGGTTACACTTTATTTCAGCTTCCCCATTTATATCAGCTGCTTAGAACCAGCACATTCTTCACAATCATTTCCCCTAAACAGCACTACTTCTGAACAGGAACCTCTACTACCCCGTTTCCTTACAACGGTTGACCCCTCATTTGAGAACCTCTCTCTCTGCTCTGGACACCGCTCCTGCATTTCTCTTTGTGGCCCAACCATCCCGAGTTTCATTCCCGGTGTTAACCTACTGAACTCAGTGGAGTTATTTATATCAGGTAATGAACTTATAACTGACAAGGTGTTAGAAGAAGAGACAGTGGAGAGCCTGATAGGAATGATTTGATCATAGGGAGAATTGCCTTTTGCAATATCTTGTACTATGATGACTCTGTGTTGTGATTTTCAGGGCTTGGCCCTATGAACCTAATTCAGGGGTGGGCAAACTACGGCCCAGGGGCTGCATCTGGCCCTTCAGACATTTTAATCCAGCCCTTGAGTCCCCACCGGGAGAGTGGGGTGTTCCGGGACTTGCCCGGCTCTGGCACTCCAGCCGGGGAGCGGGGTTGGGGGCTTGCCCTGGTCCGTGCGTGCCATGGCTCTGCACGGCTCCCGGAAGCAGCAGCATGTCCCCTCGCCGGCTCCTATGTGTAGGGGCAGTCAGGGGGCTCCGCTCCACAGGCTGCCACAGCCCCAAGCACCACCCCTGCAGCTCCCATTGGCTGGGAGCCACGGCCAATGGGAGCTGCAGGGGCAGTGCCTGCAGACGGGGCAGCGTGCAGAGCTGCCTGGCTGCACCTCCACCTAGGAGCCGGAGGGTGGACATGCCTCTGCTTCTGGGAGCTGCTTGAAGTATGCACCACCCAGAGCCTGCACCCCAACCGCCTCCCGTGTTCGAACCCCTGCCCCAGCCCTGATCCTCCTCCTGCCCTCCGAACCTCTTGGTCCCAGACTGGAGCACCCTCCTGCACCCCCAACCCCTCATCCCCAGCCCCACCCCAGAGCCCGCACCCTCAGCTGGTACCCTCACCTCGTCCTGCACCGCAGCCCCCAATTTCATGAGCATTCATGGCCTGCCATACAATTTCCATACCCAGATTTGGCCCTCGGGCCAAAAAGTTTGCCCACCCCTGGCCTAATCCCATACTCCTCATGCAAGAAAAATTCCCACTGAAATCAATAGGGGTTTTCTTCTGTAGGGAGTATGTAGTTAGGCTCCTTGTCCTAAGGATGCACAAGAACAAAGATATCTCAATTGTAGAATGAGCTAAACACACATTTTTTAAAGTAGCTCAGCGATAGGACAAGATCATTTTACAGAGTGCCCTCCCAAATATTCTGAAGCAACAGTCCAGAAAAGCCCAGAGCATGGTGCTGTCCATTTTCATGGAATTATAACTAAATATCATTAGTTACCAACAAAAAAATTATAGAGAGCTATGGTTAAAGGTGTGTTTCAATGGAATTCATCTAAAAACAACACTACACTTCAACAAAAATTTTACACCTTTAATAAACAAAACAAACATAAGCAAGTCTTGAAGTGAACAGATAAAGGATCCAGCTAGTTCCCTGCTACAATATGCTAATTTCCATCACTTACTACTATCCCACCCAACTTGCACCATTTGTCCCCTTTCATTGGTCCTTCAATAGAAATGTGCTGTTGAATGTATACTACTGATTTTATACATAGCTTATAAATAATATATTGTTTATTATATGTGTAGTAAAGATTTCAAAAATAATACAGTCCCAAAGCACACTAAGTTATGTCAGTTTTCCCTAAATTCTCATAGCATGATACAGATCATGAAGTGTGTTGACTATTCTGTCATAATCAAGTGTCAGCATACACAAACCTCACAGGTTTGGGTATTTAACTCTGAATATTATTTAGCAATCAGTATTTTGGTAGTTATATCATGTAGATAATATTCTAGTATTTGGGAACTAGAACCTTGAATAAGAAATGGGATTTTATAAAATCAGTAATTTATTGTGTGTTCATTTTTCAGATTTCAATGGGAAATTTAAGGGTAGGTGAGTAGCATAAATCAGGTGGAGTGAGAGAAGGATGAAGGACTACAGGGCAGTGGGAAAAGTCTGGAACTCTTAACTGTTCCCTTCATAACATTTGGGTTTTACAAAACATGTAGAATAATTTTAAATAGGGTTGGTATTTAAGTTTCCTACGAGGGAAGCTCTGCTCTGACAATTCTTATGAGGCCCATCAGAGCAGGCTTCTCCGCCTCCAGACTTCAGCAAGTCCACAGGAGGTGGGTGGTGGAGGGGAGTTATACCTATGTGGGGTATTGGGGTAGTGGAGAAGAATGGAAAGGAAGCTTTTATCCATATTGAAAACTAATTGCTTTAATTAAGTTTAACATAGATAAAAGCCTCTGCTTTTCCATGCCTCACTCTGTTCTCCTGTCCCCCTGCCCAGGATGTGTACACACATCCTCCAGACCTTCCCCAGTTTCATGTATTTCCCCACTACATCCCCTTCCTATTCTGCCACTCTCCCACTTCCTGTACCTGTTACTCCCCAGATTCCTGCATTCCCAGGCTCCAAGCTACCAAGTCTCCTAGTCCCAGTCCTCCTTGCCCCCCATGTCCACCTGGACATCCCCTTCACATTTCTCACCCCACTCACCAGTTCGTGCTTGGATTCAATTAGCAGGTCAATTTTAAACATTTCTCTGTATACAACCAAAAACACTCTTGTGCAAGGGTAGCCCTGGTCATTGTCACAGGCAACAAAAGCAGAAGAGAGTCCAATGGGGGAATAAAGAAACATAATACTGGATCCTGCCACTTGATGGGACACGGAACTCTGTGCAATTTCAAAGATTGGCTTCTTTTTGGGGTAGTTGTGGGTGAAATTGGGACTTGGAAAAAAAAATCAGGCTTATCAGGGACATTAGCCTTTGTTCCATAATGCAATCCTGGCCAGATCCTAATTATCTAGGCCTGATCTTGCAACACCTATACATTTATTTAATGTTATTGACTGCAGTGAGACTACTCACGTTTAAAATGTCTATCTAATCGGGGCCGCAGCACGCAAACCCATGCCATTTATTTCAAAACCAAAACTCCCATTTAACTTCAATGGCTAAAGATTAGGTCCTCAGAGAGCAGAGCCAACACAAACTTATGCTACTGTCAGATAAATACTGTTAGAGTGGGGAGACACAGCAGGCATCTCTCAAATGACATTTAACTACATCTTACAAGCGTAAGGCAGCAAGAGATATTAAAGCACTCGGAGAAGGCTCTGAAGGTGCCCCCTTTACAACAATGCCTCACTAATGAATATCAGGAATGCTCCACATTCCAGGATTACATATCTTCAGGTCTACAAATTATTTTGTACAGAACAAACTTTTTGGCAGTCGGTGTTTCATATTTATTCATATGTAGACAGCATTTGTCGTTAGCTAGCTCGTGTAACTCTTTTTGCATAAGCAGCAAAGATGACATTTTGGGCTTTTTTGTGACACTTCTTTTTGTCTCACATAGAGATTGGTTACATAAACAAATTCAATCATCCAGGGCAATAAACATTCTGGAAACTTACAAAAAAGAGAAGGCTCTGCTTGTATCACATAGCATAATATTTTCATATCAATCATTAAGGTATTATATTTCAATTTTACATAATTATGGTAGATGTAAGTAGCACTTAATGTCATTAATGTTGAACCCCATTTTTCAGCTGATTCTGACTTTCTCAGATAAATCCCTTTTGGAGTGAACTATTCCATGCATTCCCAATGGTTATTTTTAAAAGGAGAAAATGAGTAAAATCAGTTCTGCTACTTCTGAATTATTCAAATATGCAAAAAGATACACTTTTCCATATGCTTTGAAAATAATTTTAATGCTGTAACTCAAAATGGCTATAGGTACGAACTTCAAACTTGTCATTTTGTAGATCTAAGAGGTAAAGAGAAAAATAGGCTAGGCCAGAAGAAAATCAGTTATGTATTTTTATGGTTTGAAGTGTTTTTAAGTTGTGAATTCAAATGACCATTAAAACAAGATTTCTCGCTGAACTTTTTAACTAGAGCAGTTTCTAAAGCTGTACGCATACACAAGTTAAGGATACCACGGTTAAGAATGTAGTTGTTAAACTCTGTTCCTGCAGAGCTCCTAAACTGTGCAAGACTGCAGTTCTGGTCCAGACCAAGGCAATGCAGGAAAAGTTTGAAAATTTCCCAAGCTGAAAAGCTCCAGATTTATTTTTTCATTTTTCTTAACACCCTCTAATCCCACACCTCTTCCTTCCCCATAGCTTCCCAGGAAATTAAATGCAAACAGGAAAATACAAAGTTATATCAATGCAACAATAAGGACTGAAAAAAATCTCACACTCAAAAGACAGGAAACTCCAAACACTTACATTGCTCCTGAAACTCTAATTTAACCATGTTGCATCTATTCGTATTTTCTATTCTTCCTTCCCATGTTCAATTTAATGTGTAATGTATTGCATGTATTATAAATGTGCATACCATAACAAATATAAGACATATAATGTGGCAATGTTAACTTTGCTAGACCTAGAATTAACCTGCGGGTATTTCTGACATATCAGTTTTACATTTCCCATTCTTAATTATGCATAAACCATAGTTATTTGTGAATACGGTAACTATCTTTTGCTTTCCTAAACCATCTTTTTATCTAAGGATCTCAAAGTACTTTAAAAAACTGAACTTCATTTACACCCTCAGGTGCAGCATGGTGCAATATGCAGTGGGGGCCAACGTGCCTTGGAGCAATTCATGGACAAAAGTTTAAAGCTGACTTGGTGGTGCAAAGGGAAAGAACATAAACTCTTCCTCAGTTCAAAGCTCCTCCATAGAGCACCACCTGCCACATCTCTCCCCTGAGTAGTGCCCCTCTTTTGAAGCCAGCTCCATGCTCCCCAGCAGAGCAAGTGTTTTAGGTGCCATGCCCCACTGCAATTCCCTTCAAATGGGCTTACCACCAAGGGAGCCTGCTATCCTGAACAGAAACAGTCACAGCCCAGGGCTGAATTTAGTCCATTAATAAATTAAGCCTCACCATGCCGCTATGATACCCATTTCCTATGAGTTAAAATGAGGCACAGAAGTTACGGTCATACAGGTAATTAGGAATGGAATTGGGAATAGAATCCAGGAGTCCCAGACTCTTACTGTAAATCACCAAAGTCAGTGAGGCTGATTCTCTTTTCCAGCTGCAGGAATAGGGGGGCCCCTATCCTCATGTTATCCAGACCCCAGTTCTGTCTGCTTAAGCTGCCTTTTTGCTTCCCCTATCCTCATGTTAGCTGGACCCCATTTTAATCTGCTCTAACTTATGTCTGGCTGCTCATAGCCCTCTGGCTCTGAATAGCAGAGTGCAGCAGCACTCCATGATGGGGTGGCAGGCCCAGGACTTCCTGATGCTTCCACTGAGAAGATTCAGCCCCCTACCTCGCTCAATGCAAGGATGTGCTTTTACAGGTGTGTTCATTCCCTAAATGAAGGCAGACTCCAACTCAAAGCCCAAAATATGAAACTACCAAAGATGCTTCATGATGTAAGGCCCTATCCAGCAAATCCTTTTATTCAAGTGAGGTGTCCTACTGAAGGCAATGAAAATAAAAACCAAGGTGAAAGAAAATCAAAAGTCCTATACAAACATATCGGCCAATTCTCAGATCAAACCTATTGGCCAAATTCCACTCTCATACAGTGGCGTTGGAACAATTTTTTATAGTGGAAGTGCTGAAAGCCCTTAAACAAAACTGTAAACCCTGTATATTATGGAAAGCACTTCCAGCCAGAGGGTGCTACTGTACCCCCGGCATCCCTAGTTCCAGCACCCCGGCTCTCAGATAGCCTGGAATAAGTCTAGGGTACTGAAAACTCCACTGATTTCATTATTGAACTGTAACATATTTCCCTTCCCACTCCACATACTTTACTTTTAACAATAGTCCTCATGCTGACAGGGATGAATTGAGCTTCCTGGGAAGTGCACCTAATGATAATAAATTAGCAGGTATCACTGCAGAATATCCCAAGGCTAATCCCTCTACTACCCCATAAATGGAGCATGCCATTTTCACAGCACTCAAAGCTCCCTTTCTATGTCAGTTTAAGAACAGAAAAAATGGAATGCATAATTCTTACATCATGATAGCATCAAACAGAAGAAACTGGGAGTTACACTTGGGATGAATCTGGCCAAAGATGGTTATGTTTGTTGAGATTTTTTATGACAAATTTTAGTGTAGAGAATTTTTTTTGGAGGGGGGGTTGGGGGGTGAGAGGTAACATTTTCTTCCAATTAACATTTTAAAACAGATAAATGGGCAGTTGCCACTGTAATATATACACACAAGAGTTAATGTTTATCCCACTTAAGCACAGCATTTCATACAGAGAAATGTAATGTAGAGTGTGATAAATTAATACTAATAAGATCAAAAGAACTATTTCCTTCATATTACAAAGGTAATGCACCTATTAAATATTAATACAAACTTCATGAAATCCCATTAGACTGTGAAAATGAAGAGGCAATTACTACCTCATTTACTGATTACCTTTTAATTTTTATTGAAGTATATTATTTGTCAAATAAATAGATAACAAGCTTAATTTCACAAATAGGACACAATAAAGTTTATAAGCCGAATTCATGCCTGGTCTATGTCCATATCTCAGTGGAGTTATGCCAGGAATTAATTCAGTGTTCTTGCATCTTTTTATTGTTACAGCTTAATCAACTTTTTTTACTATTAAATGTTATCTGCCAGTTGCTAAGATAATGGTATGAAAGTGTCACATGCAAAAATGTGCTTATATGGGCTATCATCCACTGAAAACTTGAAAAAAACTTCAAAAACAGACTCCAACAAGAAACTGCAGAATTGGAATTAATTTGCCAACTGGACACCATTAAATTAGGCTTGAATAAAGATTGGGAGTGGATGGGTCATTACACAAAGTAAAAACTATTTCCCCATGCTAATTTTTCCCCTACAGTTACTCACACCTTCTTGTCAACTGTTGGAAATGGGCCATCCTGATTATCACTACAAAAGTTTTTTTTCTCCTGCTGATAATAGTCCACCTTAATTGATTAGTCTCATTATAGTTAGTATAGCAACACCCATTTTTTCATGTTCTCTGTGTATATATATCTTCCGACTGTATTTTCCACTACATGCATCCGATGAAGTAGGTAGCCCACGAAAGCTTATGCCCAAATAAATTTGTTAGTCTCTAAGATGCCACAAGTACTCCTCATTCTTTTTGGAGATACAGACTAACACGGCTACCACTCTGAAACCTGAAAACACACGCTAATCCTATAAATAATCCATACATTAACAGGAAAATTAATCCCTTTAACAAATAACAGCTCCCTCTACAGGGCCTAATCCTGCAGTCTTTACTTCAAGCAAAACTCCTATTGACTTCAATGGGAGTTTTGCCTAAATGTGGATTGCAGCGTTTTGCCCATATTTAGGAATAAATTATAGAATTAAGAGACTGTAACATTACTACAGAAATAAAAAGTCTATCACATGAAAATAATTTCAAAGCTTCCTCTGGTAGTGTCCAAGAAGACAGTTACAAAATAAAAAGGGTTGTACTGAATATATACTCCAGACTAGTGTATAGCTAGGTATTATGGGTATCAGGTTTTTGAGAAAGAAATGACAGTATTTTTTACTCCTAACTTTGCGCATTTTGGCTATTTGGTTAAACATTCTGCCATCCAAACAACAGGAGAGTCCTTGCTGTTTGTTCTCTTTATTTACACAAACCCTCTACAAAAAACAGATGTATAGTTGATTAGTATTTTCAATTCTGAAAATATTGGCAGCTAAGATGGTTTATGAACCAGAACGACCAGGAAAAGCTGCACAAACTGCACAGAAACATGGTATTGTTTATAACTCAGCCCCATGTTAGCAATGTTTCACTGAAAAATGTCATTGCCACAGTAACACAAACATCTCGCTTCCAACAGAAGTAGTGACGATGTACCTAATCCTACAGTCAGCTGGAAATTTTTAATAAGAAAATCAAATATAATAATTGGTTGTGGTCATTAACTGGAAAATACTAACTGTCCAACAAAGGAAGGGTAGCAGTAACTGAGGTCAATGGATATACCCTGCTCACCTACCTGTGTGCTAGAAATAAACTGTCAGTTTCTTGCCAACACTCGTGTGTCAGACCCTTATTACAATAAAGGTAAAGGAGCCACAATAGGACTAGTTAATGCAAAATAGCTAACTACATACAGTATTATAGACTTCTAGAAAGAGATCTTCTAAAAATGTTAAAATGTATTACTGGCACACGAAACCTTAAATTACAGTGAATAAATGAAGACTCGGCACACCACTTCTGAAAGGTTGCCGACCCCTGAGCTAGAGTGATGTCATATAGCTTTCTGCAGGCTCTCTTTCATCATGGATGAAATTCACCCATAATAAGAGAGATCATTTCACCCACCACTGAAATGCTTCCACCTCTAGAGTGAAACATAGCAAGTGTTTAACAATAATAATACATAAGGAAAAAACCTTGAGGAATATTTCTTCTTTGAGGAATGTCAATATCTGCAAACCACTCTGAAATAGATTAAAGACCTCCGCATAGTTTTTTGTAGTGCAGGGGTCGGCAACCTCTGGCAGGCAGAGGCCCAGGAGCCGGGCCAGTTTGTTTACCTGACGCGTCAGCAGGTTCGGCCAATTGCGGCTCCCACTGGCCGCGGTTCACCATCCCAGGCCAATGGGGGCGGCGGGAAGCGGTGCGGGCAAGGAATGTGCTGGCCGCAGCTTCCCGCCGCCCCCATTGGCCTGGGACGGCAAACCGCGGCCAGTGGGAGCCGCAATCGGCCGAACCTGCCAATGCCGCAGGTAAACAAACTGGCCCAGCCAGAGCTGCATGCCAGAGGTTGCCGACCTCTGTTGTAGTGTATTAATTTTTTATCACAAGTGCCTTTCAGAACCTGTGATCAAAAAAGCAGCACTATAATATAACAGTAACAGGAAACTTGGAAATGGCAGAGATGCTTAATGACTTCTTTGTTTCGGTCTTCACCGAGAAGTCTGAAGGAATGCCTAACATAGTGAATGCTAATGGGAAGGGGGTAGGTTTAGCGGATAAAATAAAAAAAGAACAAGTTAAAAATCACTTAGAAAAGTTAGATGCCTGCAAGTCACCCGGGCCTGATGAAATGCATCCTAGAATACTCAAGGAGCTAATAGAGGAGGTATCTGAGCCTCTAGCTATTATCTTTGGAAAGTCATGGGAGACGGGAGAGATTCCAGAAGACTGGAAAAGGGCAAATATAGTGCCCATCTATAAAAAGGGAAATAAAAACAACCCAGGTAACTACAGACCAGTTAGTTTAACTTCTGTGCCAGGGAAGATAATGGAGCAAGTAATTAAGGAAATCATCTGCAAACACTTGGAAGGTGGTAAGGTGATAGGGAACAGCCAGCATGGATTTGTGAAGAACAAATCATGTCAAACCAATCTGATAGCTTTCTTTGATAGGATAACGAGCCTTGTGGATAAGGGTGAAGCGGTGGATGTGGTATACCTAGACTTTAGTAAGGCATTTGATATGGTCTCGCATGATATTCTTATCGATAAACTAGGCAAATACAAATTAGATGGGGCTACTATAAGGTGGGTGCATAACTGGCTGGATAACCGTACTCAGAGAGTTGTTATTAATGGTTCCCAATCCTGCTGGAAAGGCGTAACGAGTGGGGTTCCGCAGGGGTCTGTTTTGGGACCAGCTCTGTTCAATATCTTCATCAACGACTTAGATATTGGCATAGAAAGTACGCTTATTAAGTTTGCGGATGATACCAAACTGGAAGGGATTGCAACTACTTTGGAGGACAGGGTCATAATTCAAAATGATCTGGACAAATTGGAGAAATGGTCTGAGTTAAACAGGATGAAGTTTAACAAAGACAAATGCAAAGTGCTCCACTTAGGAAGGAAAAATCAATTTCACACATACAGAATGGGAAAAGACTGTCTAGGAAGGAGTACGGCAGAAAGGGATCTAGGGGTTATAGTGGACCACAAGCTAAATATGAGTCAACAGTGTGATGCTGTTGCAAAAAAAGCAAACATGATTCTGGGATGTATTAACAGGTGTGTTGTGAGCAAGACACGAGAAGTCATTCTTCCGCTCTACTCTGCTCTGGTTAGGCCTCAGCTGGAGTATTGTGTCCAGTTCTGGGCGCCGCATTTTAAAAAAGATGTGGAGAAATTGGAAAGGGTCCAAAGAAGAGCAACAAGAATGATTAAAGGTCTTGAGAACATGACCTATGAAGGAAGGCTGAAAGAACTGGGTTTGTTTAGTTTGGAAAAGAGAAGACTGAGAGGGGACATGATAGCAGTTTTCAGGTATCTAAAAGGGTGTCATAAGGAGGAGGGAGAGAACTTGTTCACCTTAGCCTCTAAGGATAGAACCAGAAACAATGGGTTTAAACTGCAGCAAGGGAGGTCTAGGTTGGACATTAGGAAAAAGTTCCTAACTGTCAGGGTGGTTAAACACTGGAACAAATTGCCTAGGGAGGTTGTGGAATCTCCGTCTCTGGAGATATTTAAGAGTAGGTTAGATAAATGTCTATCAGGGATGGTCTAGACAGTATTTGGTCCTGCCATGTGGGCAGGGGACTGGACTCGATGACCTCTCGAGGTCCCTTCCAGTCCTATAATCTATGAATATTTCAAAATGTAATGTTGTTCTGAACCCCAATAAGTGCTCTATTCTCATATACTTGCTTGGCTTTATTCTGTTCTCAGCAGTACACAAACAATACAACTAGATATTGTTTCTAACAATAACTAAGAATATTATTCATTTATTGGAAGCTTAATAACAAAGTCACACATACAAGCACAGAGCTGTTTATTGATGCAGCATTGCACTTTAAGAGGTGTGTTGATCAACAGTACATGGAGTACTGCACATATTGACTTTTTAATCACATTTTCAACCACAAATCCAGAGCTCTTTGCTACATCAGCATTGGTACAAGTAACATGGAAAATACATAAAGCTACGGACTCAAGATTTTCAAACATTTTGAGAGTATGGACCACATTTTAATACACAGTTTGTCTTCATGACCATCTTCCCCCCATTCACAATCACATAGACCACCTCCTCCCATTTGCAAGTGCATAACATCCCTGTGGCACTTACAGCTCTTGTTTATATGGCAAAAATATACTATGAGTATTTAATATATATTTTATTTCTTTTACTGCAGTTTAGGAGCTGGAAATAAGGAGTCAGCACCATGTGATCAACCTGCTCTCTGTCCATCACCAGCAAGTGCTCTGTACACCACAGCTTGAGAACCTCTCTAAGACAGCATTTTTCAAAGTTCGGGTCATGACCCAGTACTAGGTTGTGGCATGTCAGGCACTGGGTCGCTCTGGTCAGCGCTGCCAACCGGGACGTTAAAAGTCCCATTGGCGGTGCTGCCCAGCTAAGGCAGGCTAGTGCCTACCTGCTCTGACACCATGCTGGGCCCCGGAAGCAGCCAGCAGTAGGTCAGGCTTCTAAGCAGGGGGGCCATGGCAGGGCTGGCTCTAGGGTTTTTGCCGCCCCAAGCAAAAAAATTTTTGGCTGCCCCCCACCCCAGCCCTGGGCTCCCCCCGCACCTCCCTGCTGCCTCAGAGCTGGGCTCCCCCCCCCCGCACTCCCTGCTGCCCCAGTGCCGGGCTTCCCCCCATCAGTGCTGACTCCACCCACTCCCCCCTCGCCTCCAGCCAGTCTGGCACTAGCAGGGTCGGGGTAAGCAGCGGGGCTCCCGGGCCGCGCCTCAGCCCAGGGTCCCTCCAGCCGGGGCTCCCGCCTCCAGGACCGGCCGGGACCCGGGAGGGCAGAGCCGGGGGTCTGCCCGGCAAAGGGCTGAGGAGCCAGGGCAAGGCAGCCCCAGAGGGAGCGGAGCCCCGGAGAGCAGGACGCGGGCCCCGCATGGCAGCGCCCCGGGCACCAATACCCACTATGGCCCCGCTGCTGCTGCTGCTCCTGGCTGCCCTGCCGCAGTCCCTGGGTGGCTCGGGCCGCTCCGCCCAGCCCCGGCTGTGGCGCTGGAGGGTGGCTGCAGGCGGCTCTGTGCTCCCCATGGGGTGGGCCCCAGCCCAAGTGTCCCGCTCTCAGAGCCCACCCAGCCATAAGGTGCGGGTGCTGCTCCCCGATGCGAACCGCAGCGTCCCCAGGGCGCCCCCCCATGCAGAACACGCTGCTGCACCAGGCCCGGCTCTAGGCTTTTGCCGCCCCAGCACAAAAAAAAAAAAAAGTGGCTGTAATGCCGCCCCTGAAAATCTGCCGCCCCAAGCATGTGCTTGGTTTGCTGGTGCCTGGAGCCGGCCATGGCCATGGGTCTCTACGCACTCTCCCCACTCCAAGCACCGGCTTCCTGGCCAATGGGAGCTGGTAGGGGTGCTGCCTGAGGGCGAGAGCCAGATCTGCTGCTGGCTGCTTCAGGTGCAGTGCGGTCTGCGGTGCTAGGACAGGCAGGAAGCCTGCCTTAGCACCCCCGCTGCACCGCTGACCTGGCATCACCCGAGGTACGTCCACACCCCAATCCCACGCACCAATCCACTGCCCCAGCTCTGATCCCCCCCGAACCTGGAACACCTTCCTGCACCCCAAGTTCCTCATCCCCGGCCCCATCCCAGAGCCCTGACCCCCTCCTGCACCCCAACCTTCTGCCCCATCCCAGAGCTCACTCCCACACCCTGAACCCCTCATTCCCAGCCCCACCCCGTAGCCCTCACCCACACACCCCAACCCTCTGCCCCAAGCCTGAGCCCCTCCCAAACCCCAAACCCGTCATCCCCAGCTCCGTTGGGTCATAGGCATCAACAATTTTCTTCAACTGGGTCCCCAGAAAAAAAGTGTGAAAACCACTGCTCTAAGACATATGGATGGCCTTTTTGCTGAAGCACAGAACTTGTAATAACAAGATCCCTAGCTCTGTCTGTGCCAGAGCCTTCCTGTGTGAAAGTTACTTCACCTCTCTGGACGCTAGTGTGCACACCTGCAAAATGGGAATACTTCCCTGTCTCACAGGGCCCCTTGAGGCTTAAGCCATTGTTTGCAAAGCACATTTTTAAGGTAAAACTGAAGGCTCCTGGTCTATTATCTTCTTTCCTGGGATGATTTATCTTTTGTCTGTTCAGAAGATGACCATTAATCTCAGTACATAAGAAAAATCTCATCTGCAGAATACCAAAGAAGTTCCACAAGATTCATGTTCCAAGACTGTAAGCCCAAAATTCTGCTTTCAGGGTTGTTGATGGGAGATTTTTACAGGCAGAATGAGCAAAATACTGGAATCAAGATCCACCATATGTAGTAGAGAGCAGAATTCTGCCCTTACGGATTATGCATTTTTTATACAACTATTTGCAGAGGCTGAACCTGACACAGGCAAAATCATGGAACTGTGTCCAGGCTGCAGGATCAGGCCTACAGTTTGTAAGTATCAATTTAAACAAAGACCGCACCAGTTATAATAGCTGTTGTAATCAGAATTTAGTACTAAAACTTGCAATCAGATCCAAAAATAGGGCTTTGATCATCTGTTATTTAATTATCTGGTTGCATCATGGCATTGTTACCTAATCTCTGCAAGAAGTACTACTAATTGCAAACCATTAAAAATTGCATTATCTAAAGAACTGGGAACTCAGCATAACTGCTTATTATATTTATTTGTTCTCACTTCAGAGACAGTGGATTTATAGCACTACTTCTTCCTTTTGCTGCTCCCAAGACACACTTGGAAATGCGATGTTTCATCTCTAGGGGTTTGTCCTGGTAAAATACTCATATAAATCATTAAAACAGTCAAAGTGGTTTTGATTTTATTTTTGTAGGAACAAAAGAGCATGCCCTTCCTGAGATTTCACTTAGTCCCTACTCAAACTCTCACTGATGTTAGCCCATAGACCGGCCATCATCTAGGACAGTAGTTCTCAACCAGGGATCTTGGGGCCACATGGGAGGCCGTGAGCAGGTTTCAGGAGGTCCGCCAAGCCTGGCTGGTGTTCAACTCTCTAGGGCCCATGGCAGAAAGCCGAAGCCCTGCCGCAAGGAACTGCAGCTCAAGGCCCTGAACGCCTCCACCCGGGGCTGAAGCCGAAGCCTGGGCAACTTAGCTTGGCAGTGCCCCCTATGGCGTGGGGCCCTGGGCAATTGCCCTGCTTGCTACTCCCTAGCACTGGCCTTGGCTTTTATATGCCGAATAACAGTTGTGGCACAGGTGGGCCATGGAGTTTTTATAGCATGTTGAGGAGACCTCAGAAAGAAAAAGGTTGAGAACCCCTGCTCTAGGACAGTGGTTTTCAACCTTTTTTCATTTGCAGACCCCTACAAAATTTCAAATGGAGGTGCGGACTTCTTTGGAAATCTTAGACATGGTCTGCAGACCCCCGCCTGGGGTCCACAGATCACAGGTTGAAAACCACTGCTCTATAGAGCCCAACTGGACTGTGGTATGATACAGAGCGACACTTCCTCAAAGGGAGCTCCTAGGTGACCAAGGGAAATGGGACTGTGCACCCCCCTTAGGATGGTGCAGCGGGCTCTTCTGCCTGTGTATTTTGCCAGCTCTGCCCTTGTGCTCCTGTGCAAGGGACAGCCACAATCTGAGGCACAATTTCTCCTTACGCTTCCCCCAAAGTCCTTTTTCAACTGGAGGAGAAGGCATCAAACCCAGAAGGCAACAAGGAATGTGACTGCACTTGGTGTGTTTGTAGAGGAGGTAATGAACAGTGGCTGTAGGCATCCTCCTAAACAGGGGAAAGAACCTACAACATGCCTCAGCCAGGTCTGTAATAAAGAGGGGTATAATCTGAACCCAGGTGGCTCAAGTTATCACAGCAGAATTCCAGTCAGTCAATGTGTGGCAGACACCTCATGGAAAGGGAGCATGAGCTGTGAACACCAAGCTAGCATTTTGACTTATTCCTGGTGCGGTAGTGCACCTATGGCAGTGGTTTTCAAACTGTGGGTCGTGATCCAGTACTGGGTCGTGGAATGTAAGGCACTGGGTCACAGTGGCTCTGGTCAGCACTGCCGACCGGGCCTTCAAAAGTCCCATCGGCGGTGCTGCCTGGCTAAGGCAGACTAGTCCCTACCTGTTCTGACACCGTGCTGCGCCCCAGAAGCAGCCAGCAGCAGGTCCGGCTCCTAGGCGGGTCGGTCATGGGGCTCCACGCACTGCCCCCGCCCCAAGTTCCTGGCCAATGGGAACTGAGGGGGCAGTGCCTCCTGGCAAGAGCCGCATGGAGCTGCTTGTGCGCCTCCACCTAGGAGCCACGCCTGCTGCTGACTGCTTCTGGGGTGCAGCACGGTCCACAGTGCCAGGACAGGAAGGAAGCCTGCCTTAGTAGCCCCGCTGCAGCGTTGACTGGGAGCCGCCCGAGTGAAGCCCGTGCCCCAATCCCCTGCCCCAGCCCTGAGCCCCCCCATACCCAGAGCCCCTTCCTGCACCCCAAACCCCTCATTCCCAGCCCCACCCTACAGCCCTCACCCCAACCCTCTGCCCCAGCCCTGAGCCCCTCCCACACCTCAAACCCCCCATCCCCAGCTCCGTTGGGTCACGGGCATCAACAATTTTCTTCACCTGGGTTGCCAGAAAAAAAGATTGAAAACCACTGCCATATAGCCCGGGAACTCCGTGTCTGAAGCAAATAAAGAAACAGACTGGAGAACTGCTAAATCAAAATCTCCCTGGGCAGTACTGTGCCTGAACAACCGTTTCAACATGTACTGGATGGCTCTCAAAAAGCAACTATGGGTGTGCAACAGTTCCCCAACTACCAGTAACATTGTAACAGGAGCTGATATCTTATTGTTTATTTTAACCAACCCTCTCCCCTCTCCTCCCCACTCCAGGGTATTTCCTTTTTGCACGCAATTTAAGACAGCCTAGGACAACAGAATCTGCCTCTCAAAAACCTGCACACTTTGGTCAATGTTCACTTTCTGCCCTTCACCCTGCAATGGTCTAAGGGAGAGAGAAAGGAGCACAAGTGCTCTCGAAAACTAAAAACAACATTCTCTCAGCCCACAAACAGGCATTTAGCAAGAAGGAAACAGTGAAGTGGAGAAAGTTACAGAAAAGCTAAAGATCTGCAGCATTCTACACTAGTTCATCAGAAAGCTTATAGGAAAAAATATCCATTGGAAATATTCCAAAAGGAGGGATTTCAAGCAGGGGAAAATTGTAACCAAGCTGTTCAACCCATATAAGATCCTTTCAGGATACAATGTACAATATCCAAGCTGTGGATAAGTCCAATATAAGCATAGTGCTGCCCTGTTCAGAACACCAACATTCTCAAAACAATTACCATTGGTAACAGACATACTAGAACAGCAAATAGAAAGTGCCATTCTAGGTATGCTTTGAAATTCCTTATTCTTCAGGAAGACATTAATAAATTATTGTATAACAAACTAATCTCTGACCAATGAACCAAACATCAAGATTAAAACAGCAGAAACCCCGCTAGACAAGAAGCTTCCTTAAATTATTGAGCACCTGTCTCTGATATTCAGCACCATTCCTACTATCCCCCCAAGTAACCACTCTGAAACTAGCCCATGTCTCATAACTTCACATGCACTATTTCACACATAGTATTTAGGTTGCCAAACTCAATAGCCTGGTAGGTATTAATCTTTTCCACGGAAGATTTTTAAAATACAGAAAGCGTTTTAAGCAATTACTGTAACAAATTCCTACTGATCTCCTTCAAAGATGCACACTAACTCATTGGCCATGATCTTTTAATTATTTGGGCTTATGTCCCACACAAACATATATATAACTGGCTAGCCCGGTTAAACTTGTATTACTTCCTATTACTATTATGTCATATTTTTAAAAAATCTAGTATGTCTTTGAAAACAGTAACAAAATGCAAAGATGTAGACTCTGCGAGGCCTCTTCCAAACAGTGGGTCTAATTCTGACCTCTCTTGCACCAGTTTTGCCCCTGAGTAACTCCACCAGAGTTACTTCTAATTTACATCAGTAGAAGTGAGATCTGATTTAGACCTACTATCTCTACATCTCACCCGCTATTGCCTTTCATCATTGGAGCTGCAAACAAGAACCTTGGGTATAAATATCACCTGTGATTAGCTCTCACAATCCTGCTCCAAAGAGTCTTGTAATTATTTCTCACTACTGTGGGACTAAGAGTTTATCACCTGTAACTGACTCTCTCATTTTTGTGCCACAAAAGTGATTCCATTGTACATGACCTGCGAGTGACCTGCCTTTCACTCGTCTCTCCCTCTGCTTGCAACTCCCTTCCGGGGCTGCAGCCACCTCGAGTCCGCACGCCAGCTACTGACATGACAACACTGCGACACATGGGTGTCCAAGAGGCAGAACTTCACCAGCAGAGAGCCGGCTGAGGTATTGCCTCGGCCCCAGGCTGCAAAACATAAACACTCTCCCCAGAGGCGCCGGCGGCAGCAGCAGTAACACAGGGACTCGCAGCGTGCAGGGTTTTCGCGGGCTGGGGATTAGCGCGGAGCAGCAGGTGCTAGGGCAGGGTGGAGGAGGCGGGCGGCACCTGCCCTAGGCGGCCGCGCGCTCTTACCTGACCCGGTTGTCGCGGAACTTGCTCTGCTGGGGCTGGTTCAGGTAAATGGTGCGGGCTGCTGCCTCCGCCTGATCCGCTGAGGACGTGGCTCCGGACATCTCATCATCCGCCTTCTTATAGCCCGAGGGGGAACAAACGGGTCCTGCAGGGAACAGCAGCAGAGAGAGCCCGAGTCAGCGAGCAGCGCAGGAGAGACTCAGAGCAGCGGCAGGGAGATGCTGCACTGGGCACGGAGCCCCCCCATGCAGCTCTCTGGCCCCGCTGGGCTGCAGCCGCTGCCTCTGGCGGCCGCGAGCTCCTGGCTCCGGAGTAGCTGCAGCAGCCCGGGTGTTGCACTCCCCCGTGTCCCAGCCCTGTGTGTGCAGAGCCGCAGCACAGCGAGGGAAGCTGCTGCCTGAGCGAGGGAGGCGCAGACCCTGCCCTGCTCTCGCCGAGGCCGCTAATCATAAACACAGTAACAGCAACAAAAGGAGACACCCCTCCCTGCCCATCACAGCCGGTTAAACCCACCCACCTGTCCGCAGCAGCCTTTGCCGGTCCCCAGAGCCCCTGCACATGATGGTGCCTTACGGGGTGGGGTATTTGGGGGGCGGGGCGGGGTTATTTTAATGAGTACGCGGATAGATGTGAGTGAAAGTACATGAGCTGGGATTGTCCCTGGCAACGGGAACCTCTGTAAAACAAAACACCCTGGGGATTAAAGGGGTGAGGGGATGATAGACTGAAGCGATCTTGTCTTTAGGAGTTTCCTCCCTGGTGTTTAGCCAAAGCAATGGCTGATGATGAATAATGCAAGCGCCAGTGGAAAAGCGCTCACAAGCACCAGTGGAAAGGAGGATAACCTAAGGCGATGTCCTGGGAAGAGGTTGCAGCAGCGTGTTTCTTGTCAGAGAGGGCTTCCCAAGTATATGCTTCCTGGTGCCGTTCATTCGCTTTAGATAGGGTGACCATATCTCCCGTTCTGGCCAGGCCATCCCTTTTTAAGCTCTGTCCCGGCCGTCCTACCTTTTTTGGGGGGCAAAAGTGAGCATCTGTCCGGTTTGTCTTGCAGACTTGATCAGTTTTGTCAAAAAAAAAGTGGGGTGCGGTGCAGAGGGACGTGCGTGGGGACGAGCGGCGATACCAGCCCCGCACGGGCTGGGGAGAGTTCGGGCCAGCCCCACAGGGTGTCCCGTTTTCCCTTTGGGAAATATGGTCATTCTAGTTTTAGGAAGAACACAAATATGAGGGGAAGGAGGGTCCTGGGTCTGGATCAAAGGAGTGAGTGTCAGAACACCTGGGTTCTGTGCTCATCTCTTGCTACCGATTTCCTCTGATGTCAGAAAGTAACTGACCCTCAGGTGCCACTGTTCCCCCCTTTCTTACAAAAAAAAATGATGTCACCATACCCATCTCTCTGGCAGGAAGGTTGTGAGGTTTAATGTTTGCAATGTGCTTTGGGATCCTTAGGTGGAAAGTGATACAAGTGTACAAAGTATTTTATATCACATATTACCATCCAAATAACTTTTCACCTATATAGTGCCTGAAGCACCAGAATCTGAAAGCATTTTCACAAAGGTGGGGTTTACTATCCCCATTTTACAAATTTCATTCAGTCTGCACTGAGCTGTTTTTTCCCCCCATTTCTCTGATTACAACTGTGTCAGTTCAACCTGGTTCTCCAAAGGGTCCCATAGCCTTATATAGACTAGCACTCATGCAGCTAAACTGTTGGAAGCTTAAATTCACGAAGAGAGGCGAGGTCACTGACTTCAATAAGAGCAAGTTCAGCTCTCATAAAAGAGAAAGGTTTCCAAGCACACAACGATAGAAAAATTACAGGTAAGGTACAAACAGTCACAATGTCAGCGGCACTATGTAGCTCTGTCAGTCAAACCAGCCATTCTAGATAAAAGATTCTTTGCCAGACAGTGAGAAGTTATTTCTGAGACATCTTGGCTTCCTGGTGAAGAGTCTATGCCTTTCAACACATGCTATCTTGAGCACTGTGAGCCTGACCAACGCCCACTTAAGTCAATGGAAAGATACTCACTGACTTCAATGAATTTTGGTAAGGCCCCATTTATGCCTTGATCCTGCAAAAACTTCCCCACAATTTGCTTTAGATATGTGAGTAGTCCATCCAGTGATATGTTGTTCTGTCAACGGGACTATTCATGAGGCATGAAATGAAGCATGCCCATAAGTTTTCAGAGGATCATGGCTGAATTGTAAAGATGAGGATTCTGTAAACTGGGCTGATGAATATGAATAAGGTTAAGATTCAAACTCAAATCAGATTCAAAACAAAAATGAACCACCACCCGCTTTATGCTCTGAGCTTCATAATCAACATCCGTAGCCCTTAGCTTAATTTTACAATTTTGAAACTTGAAAAAGGTTTTACCATCTTGACCTGTAATTACAGAAACATTTCACATGATAGCTGTATTTCCGAAAGAATTCTTGTGAATCTCTGTGTATTAACTACAGATAAGACAAAAAAATATATGTATGGCAAAAATTCATTCATTTGTTCTGTCACACCTCAAACCTGATTTATAGCAAAACTAAGGGATGTATAGATGTCTGTGTGTCTTAAGTTGTTACACACACTCGTAGCCAACAGCCCTCCACCCCACCCCCCACCCCTACCCACACATGCAATTATAGCCAACAGCCCAGTGGTTAGAGATGTAGTAGACCCAGATTCAAATTCCTGCTCTGCCTGATTTATAGAAGGGACTTGAATCCAGGTCTCTCACTAGTCAGAAGAATGCCCTAACAGGCTATTGGATATTCTGATGCTGGTGGGGAGGTCTCTCAATCTCGCCTGATGAAGTTCTTTCACTTTGTATACACAATTTCATTATTTGTTGGAGGAGCAACTTGAATGGGACACTCCCCTAGTCAAGGTGAGTGCCATAACCACTCACCCATACAGTTATTCTCTGTCTGGCCCAATACCTATTTCATACACAGTGGAACAGCTCCAGCAGGAGGGACTGAGAGAGACCAATCCCAGAATACCCAAGTGGTTAGGGCAGTTTCCTGTGACATGGGAAATCTGCTCCAAATCAGACAGAACAGAGATTTGAATCTGGGTTTCCCACTTTCCAGGTGAGTGCCCTAGCCCCTGGGTATTCTGGCCACACATACACCCCAAAATTCCCAACCTGCCTGCCCCCGAATGCTTTGAGTGGGAGGTCTAATCTGGTAGGCATGCTCTGAAAACACCTACCAGATCTCCCCAGATCAGAGAAGAAAGACACAGGAATGCCTAATTTGACAATGCTGCCAGTTTTGTGAGATCCCTTTGTAATTCTTTTCAGGTAGCTTTGAACCTAACTGCCTTGAGTAATTTTGTATCAGCTACAAATCTGGCCACCTCGTTGCTTACCCATTTCTGCAGATCATTTATGAATATGTTGAACAGCACTGGTCCCCATGCAGATCCTTGGGGGACCCCACTATTTACCCCTCTTCCACTGGGAAAACTGACCATTTTGTTTCCTATCTTTTAACCAGTTATTGATCCATGAGAGGACCTTCACGCTTATCCCATGACTGCTTACTTTGCTTAAGAGCCTTTGGTAAGGGACCGTGTCACACAGGCCTTCTGAAAGTCCAAGGTCTAGATCCACTAGATCACCCTCATCCACGTTTGTTGACATTCTCTAGATTGCAAAGGGAAATCATGCCTCACCAAAAGCTATGTTGGCACTTTCCCAAACATGTTATGTTCATGTATGTTTCTGATAATTCTGTTCTTTACTATAGTTTCAACTAATTTGCCTGGTACTGAAGTTAGGGTTACTGGCCTGTAATTGCCAGGATCGCCTCTGGAGCTATTTTTAAAAATCATTGTTGCATTAGCTATCCACCAGTCATCTGGTACAGAGGCTGATTTAAGCAGTAGGTTACATACCACAGTTAGCAGGTCTGCAATTTCATAATTGAGCTCTTTCAGAACTCTTGGGTGAATATCATTTGGTCCAGGTGACTTATTACTGTTTAGTTTATCGACTTGTTCCAAAATCTCCTCTATTCAGTTGCCCAGCTTTGTCATATAAAATAATTGCTCAGGATTGGGAATCTCCCTCACATCCTCTGCAGTGAAACCAATGCAAAGAATTCATTTTGCTTCTCAGCAACAGCTTTGACTTCCTTGAGTGCTCCTTTAGCACCTTCCTCATCCAGTAGTCCCACTAAAACAAGAAGGAGTCCAGTGGCACCTTAAAGACTAACAGATTTATTTGGGCATAAGCTTTTGTGGGTAAGAAAAAGCTTATGCCCAAATAAATCTGTTAGTCTTTAAGATGCCACCGGACTCCTTGTTGTTTTTGTGGATACAGACTAACACGGCTACCCCCTGATACGTGACAGAGTAGTCCCACTAAGGCTACGTCCTCACTACGGGGGGGTTCGATTTCAGATACGCAAATTCAGAGACGCGAATAGCGTAGCTGAATTCGACATATCCGAGCCGACTTACCCCGCTGTGAGGACAGCGGCAAATCGACCTCCGCGGCTACCCCGTCGATGGCGCTCACAAGTACCTGCGCTGGTGGAGTACAAGCAGACATCAATGGAGAAGCGGTCTAAGAATTTTATCTCTGCACTACCCATACAGATGCTACAGAACACTGGGAATACAGCATATGAGCTGCGTAGGAAAAAGGCTCATAACTTCTCTTTGCCTAAGGTGAAACTCAGGTTTAAGTCAGGCATAACAAAAAGGAGCTAACTACACTGACCTACATTCAACTGTGGAGCCTATCCCCACAAATCACCCCAGACTTGCTCAAAATCACTTCCCCTTCAACCTGGCCTAGAAGATGCCTTCTGAGACATTGCTTTCATTTACTCCTCACTAAACCGCAAGACCACAGTCATGTACACCAGTAAACTGACAATCTCCACGGCAAAAGGATGCAGAGTCCAGGTGCAGGGGTGGCGTGTACCTTAACACTGTATTTCTTGGTTTTCAGAGATTTAAGCTTAGCCATTCTCGACATTCGGGAGTGCCACTGGACACCCCTGGGCAACATTAACTCTGTGTTAATCAAATTTTGGGGCATCATAAGCTCTTTGTGGATAGGGACTTTTTTTGTTCTTTTTACAGCCCTAGCACAATGGAGTCTTGCTCCATGACTGAGGTGCCTAGGCACTATGATAATATAAATAAATAATAAATTAGACTAAACGTTCAGCATGTTTTTTCACTTGCAGATTCTGGGCCATTTTTGGACAGAAAAGAAGCTGTACATACCTGACCTGTGGGGGGAAAGTCTTCTGAAAATTCTGATGATTGGGATCCTGTATTTTCAGGCTGTCACACTTGAAATAGTTCATTTAATTTCAAACAGTATCATTTTACTCCCTTTTTCTTTATAAATATCAGTGCCATAAAGCAGTTGGGGAGAGGGATAGCTCAGTGGTTTGAGCATTGGCCTGCTAAACCCAGGGTTGTGAGTTTAATCCTTGAGGGGGCCACTTAGGGATCTGGGGCAAAATCAGTACTTGGTCCTGCTAGTGAAGGCACGGGGCTGGACTCAATGACCTTTCAAGGTTCCTTCCAGTTCTAGGAGATAGGATATCTCCATAAATAAAAAGCTGTGTATGAATAATTAAGTAGATTATTTCCAGGATAGTCACATTTTACAAATACTACAAAGTGCTGTAATGAGCCAGAAGGCCAGTGTCTCTTAGACCATGGTTTTTAGTATCTAGCAGAGGTATGAATTTAAGTTCCCAAGCTCATCTTATGAAGGTGTTATGCAGGTTTCCTTTGAGGACGATGACTGATAGGTCAGATGCAGAGTAACTGCTTTGTGAAAAGTGTTCGCCCATGGCTCATAGGGTGTTTTTGTCTTTTATCATTTTCTCAACAGAGACACTATTTTTTTGGCTCATTACAATTTGTAACCTACTAACCCTCCTTTCATCCTATCACTGCAGAGATGTTAATTTCCCCCTTCATTTTAAGTGGTTTCTTGCAACATATGTGAACCTCTTATGCTTAACCATCTCTCCCACCTTGTATTGCCTGTGATACTCTGGTTACCCTTTCCAGACCTGATGAAGAGCTCTGTGAAGCTTTAAAATTTGTCTCTTTCAACCAACAGAAGTTGGCCCATCTCACCCACCTTGTCTCTCTCATATCCTGGAACCAGCACGGCTACAACAACACTGCAAATTACAAATGGAACTGGACATCCAGTACTGTCTCCAATGATGTGCTAGAGAAGGCTCCTAGTAATCTGCTTTGTTCTGTTTGTTACCTCATTTACCACTTAAAATCTGCCTTTTATAGGTAATAAAATTTGTTTTGTTTATTAAACCCAGTTTCTGTAATTTCTAACAGGGGAGGAGGGGAAGAGCCTCTTGTTAACTTTTCCACAGCAAATTCAAAGAAAGGTTGGGCTGATTTCCTTGCCTGTGATGGAATTTACCCTTGGCTCAAAGGTGCTCTTGAGGAATATTTTTAGGATTTTGGAATGGAGCAAGCTGCATCCAACGGCAGTTATTTTCAGCAAAAGCCTAGGGAAGTATACTCCACTGGTCCCCTCTAGTTTTTGGGTTTTTAAAAAAAAAAATACCTCAAACCCATTTCAAATTATACATGTATAGATTTTTCTGATTTGGTTTCAGGGCAATTAAAACTCCTTAAAGAGAAAAAAAGTAAGAATATTAAGGGCTAGTTGATCCACTCAGGAGGCCAAATGCAGGTAGCTGAAGCCTACCTCTGGAAGATTGGAATGCTAACAACCTAATGCATCTCAGTAGAAGCTAATATTGAGGTCCTGGTGAAAGACCCCAACACTGGTATTAATTTTAGTGCAAAAAGATGTTAATTTATTAACTTGAATAGTTGAGATAATCAATACTCAAACAAAATTCGTAGTAATGAAATTGCAGTCATTAAGCACATGTATGCATCTGAGGCTGCTTACAGCACACACTAATAAATAATCAGAAAAGAGCTGAGAAGCATTTTTGCTAAAAATACAGTTCAGTATATGTCAGTGATTAAATATTCAGTCTTTCTTGAAGTCATCTTCATTCCCATTCAGAGCACATTCCTCAAACTATTAATTAGAGGAGTAGGGCTGCCAAGCAATTAAAAATATTAATCGCAATTGTCACGGGTTGGACCCCTTGGGATGTCACCTAGTGTGCTGGGACGCCACTGAGTCAGCCTAGTCTGCCAGCCTGGGCCCCCTTTTACCTGGTCTTGCTGGGCTGGGCTCCCCAGCCTTTTCCAGCCAAGCACACAGGTGGGGCCACACCCAGCTCCACAGAGAGACAGAGATCCGCTCTGAGAAGGCTCATCTTAAGGGGCCTGCCACAGCACCCAGCTATCCAATTCCATTTGGGGTACAAACCCAAAATTATATGAAATTCACCCCCTCCCTCAATGTGGAGAGAGGTGTGCACATTTCTCCCCCCCCCCCCCCCCGCTAGAAATTACAGAAACTGGGTTTAATAAACAAAACAAATGTTATTACCTATAAAAGGCAAATTTTAAGTGGTAAAAGGGGTAACAAACAGAACAAAGCAGATTACTAATCAGATGAAATCAAACACACAAACTACGCTTAATATACTAAAGAAACTGGTTACATGTAAGTTCTCGCTCTAAATGTGGTTTTAATAATCTTCTTCACGGGCCAGACACCATTCCAGCCTGTGTCCAGTTCTTTCCCCCAGTTCAGTCTTAGTTGTTTCTAGCAGTCATCTTGGGTGGAGTAGCAGGGGAGAACTCACAACCAGGATTACCTCACTCCCCACCCTTAAATAGGATTTGCATAAAACGAGAGTCCTTTGTTTCCTAGTTTGACACACACATCCCTCAGCTTCTCATGGAAAAGTACAGAATTTAAGATGGGTTCCAGTATCAGGTGACATGGTCACATGCCTCTGAAGGGTCCCTAGAGACATTCTTCACAGGCTGACCCACATGTTCACAGGAAGACTAAGCTCTTTTGCAGTCCATTGTCTCTTGCTGATGGGCCATCAGCACTGTCTGGCTTTTTCATTGTTGTATCTGAAGTGTTAGCAGGGGGCGTCACCCAAAGTAACATAGTTGAACTATAGATACATAGTCAATACTCCTAATTTCAGATACACAAGGATACATGCATACAAATAGGATAATCATATTCAGTAAATTATAACCTTTCCAATGATACCTTACAAGAGTTATCTTGCATAAAACATACCTTAGTTATGTCATATTCCTACCACAAGCATCTTTTCAAAAGAATATGGAGTATAATGTCACAGCAATTAATCACACTGTTAAACAATAATAGAATACCATTTATTTAAATATTTTTGGATGTTTTCTACATTTTCAAATATGTTGATTTCAATTACAGTACAGAATACAAAGTGTACAATGTTCACTTTATATTTATTTTTTATTACAAGTGCTTGCACTGTAAAAAAAACAAAAGGAATAGGATTTTTCAATTTACCTAATACAAGTACTGTAGTTCAATCTCTTTACCATGAAAGTAGAACTTCAAAATGTAGAATTATGTAAAAAAATACTGCATTTAAAAATAAAACCATGTAGAGCATGCAAGTCCACTCAGCCCTACTTCTTGTTCAGCCAATCACTCAGACAAACAAGTTGGTTTACATTTCCAGGAGATAATGCTGCCCGCTTCTTGTTTACACTATCACCTGAAAGTGAGAACAGGCGTTCTCATGGCACAGTTGTAGCCGGTGTCGCAAGATATGTACATGCCAGATGCGCTAAAGATTCATATGTCCCTTCATGCTTCAACCACTATTCCAGGGAACATGTGTCTATCCTGATGACAGGTTCTGCTCGACAACAATCCAAAGCAGAGCAAACTGATGCAAGCTCATTTTCATCATCAGCAGAAGGTTGATTTTCTTTTTTGGTGGTTCAGTTTCTGTAGTTTCTGCAACGGAGTGTTGCTCTTTTAAGACTTCTGAAAGCATGCTCCACACCTTGTCCCGCTCAGATTTTGGAAGGCACTTCAGATTCTTAAACCTTGGGTCGAGTGCTGTAGCTATGTTTAGAAATCTCACATTGGTAACTTCTTTGTGTTTTGTCAAATCTGCAATGAAAGTGTTCTTAAAATGAAAAACATGTGCTGGGTCATCATCCAAGACTGCTGTAACATGAAATACATGGCAAAATGCGGGTAAAACAGAGCAGGGGACATACGATTCTCCCCCAAGGAGTTCAGTCACAAATTTAATTAACACGTTTTTTTTAACAAGCATCATCAGCATGGAAACATGTCCTCTGGAATGGTGGCCAAAGCATGAAGGGGCATACATATGTTTAGCATATCTGGCACGAAAATACCTTGCAGTGCTGGCTACAAAAGTGCCATGCAAATGCCTGTTCTCACTTTCTGGTGACATTGTAAACAAGAAGCAGGCAGCATTATCTCCTGTAAATGTAAACAAACTTGTTTGTCTTAGAGATTGGCTGAACAAGAAGTAGGACTGAGTGGACTTGTAGGCTCTGATGTTTTACATTGGTTTTGGTTTTGAGTGCAGTTATATAACAAAAAAAAAATCTACAAAAAGATTGCACTACAGTACTTGTATGAGGTGATTTGAAAAATACTATTTCTTTTATAATTTTTACGGTGCAAATATTTGTAATAAAAATAATATACACTTTGATTTTAATTACAGCACAGAATACAATATATATGAAAATGTAGAAAAACATCATAGAATCATAGAAGATTAGGGTTGGAAGAGACCTCAGGAGGTCATCTAGTCCAACCCCCTGCTCAAAGTAAGACCAACCCCGTTAAATCATCCCAGTCAGGGCTTTGTCAAGCTGGGCCCTAAAAACCTCTAAGAATGGAGATTCCACCACCTCCCGAGGTAACCCATTCCAGTGCTTCACCACCAGTGAAATAGTTTTTCCTAATATCCAAACTAGACCGCCCGCACTGCAACTTGAAACCATTACTCCTTGTTCTGTCATCTGCCACCACTGAGAGCAGCCTAGCTCCATCCTCTTTGGAACCCCCCTTCAGGCAGTTGAAGGTTGCTATCAAATTCCCCGCTCACTCTTCTCTTCTGCAGACTAAACAAGCCCGTTCCCTCAACCTCTCCTCATAAATCATGTGCCCCAGCCCCCTAATCATTTTTCGTTGTCCTTCGCAGGACTTTTTCCAATTTCATCCACATCCTTTCTGTAGTGGGGGGCCCCAAACTGGAAGCAATACTCCAGATGTGGCCTCACCAGTGCCGAATAGAAGGGAATAATCATTTCCCTCAATCTGCTGGCAATGCTCCTACTAATGCAGCCCAATATGCCGTTAGCCTTCTTGGCAACAAGGGCACACTGTTGACTCATATCCAACTTCTCATCCACTGTAATCCCCAGGTCCTTTTCTGCAGAACAGCCGCTTAGCCAGTCGGTCCCCAGCCTGTAGCAGTGCATGGGATTCTTCCGTCCTAAGTGCAGGACTCTGCACTTGTCCTTCTTGAACCTCATCAGATTTCTTTTGGCGCAATCCCACAATTTGTCTAGGTCACTCTGGACCCTATCCCTACCCTCCAGCGTATCTACCTCTCCCCCCAGCTTAGTGTCATCTGCGAACTTGCTCAGGGTGCAATCCATCCCATCATCCAGATCATTAATAAAGATGTTGAACAAAACCGGCCCTAGGACCGACCCCTGGGGCACTCCACTTGATACCGGCTGCCAACTAGACATCGAGCCGTTGATCACTACCCGTTGAGCCCGACGATCTAGCCAGCTTTCTATCCACCTTATATTTAATCTAAAATATTTAATAAATTTTAATTGGCATTCTATTAACAGTGTGATTAAAACTGCAATTAATCGTGATTAATTTTTTTAATTGCGATTAATTTTTTTAGTTAATCGTGTGAGTTAACTGCAATTAATCGACAGCCCTAGAAAGAGGAAAGTGTCCACAAATCCAGTAACACTACGATGCAACATATACAACACTTCTTGTGCTCTATTGCACAGGCTACTAATGTCCCATTTTTAGTTTTATTACTTTATAAATCCAACACATACCAAAAATAGAGCTTATATATTTTTAAAAATATTTCACGCGTTTAACTGCATAATTCTCCCTCACCTATTTTGCATGAGTCTTCACTGTGAGGGGAGGAACTCCATAATTTAAGTAAAAAAATATTTATTAGAGAGAAGAGTAACTACTGTCTGGTTTACAGCTCAGGCTGAGCCAGAGTACTATTAGCACTGTTTTTAAAAAGTTCAAAGCAACAAAACATAGCAACCAAATTAGCATCATGTCCACCAAAGACGTCCACACCAGTGCCTCTGTAGGATGCCCCAACTGTTGTTACTAATTTTATTTCAGTAAGATTCAAAAATCATTTTTTCTGTCAGCAGAAAACTGACATAACAGAGGACAATCTAAGATCTTATTTATATAAACAGAAAACACAGAAGTTCAAGTCCCACTTCCCCATAAACTGATTTAAAATAACATTGTGCTATTGCAACTGTGAAGATACCAAAACAGCACAGTTATAAATGAAAGCTCAAAGCTGCAATTTCTATTGTCAGACATGCACTCTCAGATTCCTGTAAAATAAGTGAACTTAATAAAAGTTAAATTATTCATATAAATGTGCTCACTTCTTTGGACAGAATTACAATATTACCGGATGAAGGAAACATAATGTAGTTGGGGGGAAATTAGATGAAGTTTTTCATGAAATCTTTGTTTACAAATTAATCCAAATTGGTTTGGCTATGATCCCTATTACATGGGATGCAAAATGCCTGAAAGGCAACACAGACAACAATGATAAGGGTCAATATTTCAAATTATGGTAAGGTGTCCATTAGGCTGCCACCTGGATATGTGATCAGCCTAAAATTCTTAACCATTTAATTACTGATCTAGAAGAGATGAGTACCATGGTAAATAATGTGGGTCCACCCGCATTGAGTCAGTTGCTGGAGCAAGGCTTAAAATAGATGTCATTTTCAACACAAGGTAAGACCAGAGAAACATTACAGATGGACTTAAAATGGAAAGTTGCCAAATAAGATTTAACCTAGATGGTAATGTATATGAGGGGAAAAAACCAAAACCATAGATTTAATGAGGGAAAGTAATGCTAACAGGTCTAGTGGTGGTAGTATAAGAGATACAATGCAATATAGTGGCCAAAATACCAATGCAATTTTGAGCTGTATACACCGTGTTATGCCTTCATGTAACAGGGAAGTTTTAGCTTTTCTCTACATGGCTCCAATGATACAATTAGAATAGTCTTTAACTCTGAACAACTCCCCAGAAAAAAGAAATTACTGGGAATTCAAAGAGCAACCAAAATCATTAAGCAGTTTCAGGGATTCATTAAAATAACTAAAGAAATAGCTTAACCAAAAATATTATTCATTTGGAAGGTGCTTATGACAACTGTCAACAAGTACTTAAGTCTGAAAGATTGCAGATTTTCTGAGGCAGGGGTTTATCTATCTAGGGCTAATGGGGAATCAATCAAAAATTAGGCTAAATATTAGGGAAAAAATGTGTAAATGATGAAATCGAATAGGTTTGGAACAGTCTCCTAAAGGAGGGGGCAGAAGATCTATCACTTGAGCAGGCGCCAGGATTTTTGCCGCCTGAGGCGGCAGCACTCCTCCTCTGAGCATTCGGCAGGGGGGTCCTTTCGCTCCGCGTCTTCGGGGCACTTCAGCGGCGGGTCCCAGAGCGAGTGAAGGACCCGCCGCTGAATTTCCGCCAAAGACCCGGAGCGGAAGGACCCCCCCCGGCCGCCGAATTTCCACCGAGGGCGGCAAAATGCCGCCCCCCCCAATCCTGCCGCCCTAGGCAACTGCCTAGGGTCACTAGTGGAAGCGCCGGCCCTGCACTTGAGACATCTAAAACTAGACTGGAGAAAAGAGTATAGACTATGCTGAAGCAAGAAGTCCTGCACTGGTTTGTGAGGAATGGATGAATGAGTTAAGACTGCTATTTTCCATCCCAGGCAAATTCTCCCCATCTGGTGTCCCATCACTGGCCGTCGGGGATATTTGCTGCTAGCAGTCGCAGATTGGCTACATGCAGTCATAGGCAGTCCCATCATACCACCCCCTCCATAAACTTATCAAGCTCAGACTTGAGGTCAGTTAGGTTTTTTTTCCTCCCACTGCTCCCTTGGAAGGCTGTTCCAGAACTTCACTCCTACGATGGTTAGAAACTTTGCCTAATTTCAAGCCTAAACTTGGTGATGGCCAGTTTATATCCATTAATTCTTGTGCCAGCATTGGCACTTAACTTAAATAACTCCTTCCTCTCCTTAGTATTTATCCCTTTGATGTATTTATAGAGAGCAATCATGTCTCCCCTCAGCTTTCTTTTGGTTAGGCTAAACAAGCCAAGCTCTTTGAGTTTCCTCTCATAAGATAGGTTTTCCATTCCTCTGATCATCCTAGTAGCCCTCCTCTGCACCTGTTCCAGCTTGAATTCATCCTTCTTAAACATGGAAGACCAGAACTGCACACAGTATTCCAGATGATATCTCACCTGATATATCCTAGGACTGCATTTGCCTTTTTCACAGTCACATCACACTGGCAGCTCATAGTCATCCTGTGAACAAACAATACACCCAGGTCTTTTTTGTCCTCTGTCACTTCCAAATGATAAGTCCTCCGCTTATCACAAAAATTGTTGTTAGTCCCACCTTCCCACCTCGCAGGGTCCTAGAGCCTGGGCTCCAGCCTGAGCCCGTACCTCTACACCTCAATTAAACAGCTCCTTAGCCAAGTGAGCCCAAGTCAGCTGGCATGGCATGTAACACATGGCATGGCATGTAACACAAGTTACAGTAAGAAAATACCCAAATTCAGCATCACTGATTTCTCCTCCAACATGAAACCAACCTGCAAGGCCCTGAAATCTACTGCCACTTAGCAGAGGGGTGACAGAATTTAGAAACTAGCTACTTTACCAGAATATATCAGAAACAGAAGAGATCCACAAAATGTAAACAAAAGCATTTTTGTAACAGAATGTATTCAGAGTTGATCTAAATGTCAGCTGATTAACAGCCAGAATCTTCCCCTTTATGTTCTATCCCCAGTGTTTTGAAACACCACCTGTGTTTCAGCAATGTTTAGGAACTGCACTAATCAACTAGAAAGAATCAATTCAGCGATGATCAACATAGATTACAGTCACAGGTGCCATATAAGAACCTAGGTAGCTAGAGTGGCTGGATTTATAGTGCAGTTATATTCTGAACAGTAACATTTTGGGGGTCCATGTTTAATCTTCCTTACCAATTGTTACAATCTGGCCCAATCCCTCTCTAGAGGGCCACCAGTCTGTTGTAAATAGATTCAAACACTGGATCAGACATGCTTTCAAGTCAACTAGATTGGTGTCTAGTCACTATTTCTAACTTTGGGTTTCTAGGGAACACCTCCAAATTCAGACTTCTTGTCTGAGCCCTTCTTTGGGTCCTGGGACTCTGCAGTTCAGCTGACCTAGTCCCCAAAACCAGCACCTCAGACCTCCCAAACCCCCTATTTGCTACCAATGGTCCCTCAGAGTTTCACCTGTGGACACAGCTGTGGACACACTGGCTTCTAGCTTAACCCCTTCGGAGGCAACATGGTGGAACACAGGTTTAGTATGGAATTTCTTAACTACAGTCACTTCACTCTTAAAAATCAACAGAAATGTACAAATCTTTGCAAAATAAAAGCCTTGGGATGTACCCTTCCCTAGTCTGATCTCACCATCTCTGGAGATATTTAAGAGTAGGTTAGATAAATGTCTATCAGGGATGGTCTAGACAGTATTTGGTCCTGCCATGAGGGCAGGGGACTGGACTCGATGACCTCTCAAGGTCCCTTCCAGTCCTAGAATCTATGAATCTATGAATCACCACGTCTAGGAGACTGAGGTTTGTCAGCATTACAGGCTAGGAAGAGTCTCTCCTCCAGGCTCTCTCTCAAGCCTGTCCTTCTTACATGAGGCCATGTGCAGTCGCCCCTGCTCAGAAAAGCACCCTCTTAAATACAGTTTGTCTCTTTTTGCCACATGACGTGGCTGAAAAGCTGCAGATCCACCAGCCACCCTGAGGCCCCTGTGTAGAAAAAACATTGTTCCGTGGGGTTGAGCCAGCAGTTGAGAAAATCAAAGGTGATGGCTCCAGATTGTTCTGTGATGGCTTCTCAGTGTTAGTCCTTCAAGGAGTCTTTCCTAGGCAGGGGAGCTGGCTGGACTACATTACAATAGGAAAACAACAAGGAGTCCGGTGGCACCTTAAAGACTAACAGATTTATTTGGGCATAAGCTTTCGTGGGTAAAAAACCCACTTCTTCAGATGCATGGAGTGAAAATCACAGATGCAGGCATTATATAATGACACAACCTATATATAATTATATATCATTATATAATGCCTGCATCTGTGATTTTCACTCCATGCATCTGAAGAAGTGGGTTTTTTACCCACGAAAGCTTATGCCCAAATAAATCTGTTAGTCTTTAAGGTGCCACCGGACTCCTTGTTGTTTTCCTATTGTAATGTAGTCCAGCCAGCTTCCCTGCCTAGGAAAGACTCCTTGAAGGACTAACACTGAGAAGCCATCACAGAACAATCTGGAGCCATCACCTTTGATTTTCTCAACTGCTGGCTCAACCCCACGGAACAATGTGAGGTATTTTACCCACAAAAGCTTATGCCCAAATAAATCTGTTAGTCTTTAAGGTGCCACCGGACTCCTTGTTTTTGTGGATATAGACTAACACGGCTATCCCTGATACTTGATCACAATAGGCTTGCTTTGGGAAAGGTTAGACATGTGTTCAATATATAATACAAAATGGTGGTCCTAATAAAAAATACAGTTTACAATTTCATATAAATATATCCCACTCTGTCACAGATTCCATATCCAATTTGCTCCGTTTGCACCAGAAGATTATTTTTCCAACTGCTCAACATGCAAATTCAACCTGGGATCTGGAAATCAAGTTATGTTCTTTCCTAGATCATCATTAGTAACAAAGATTCCTCAATCAAAACCTGGCAATTTTGTTGATGAGGCACAAGGAATAGAATCCAGCTTATTCCTCCATAACTGTATTGGCTCTCCATTGCTAAAACAGCGGTAAAAACTTCCCTGTGTCAGTAAAGTGAGCAGCTATGGCTCAGAGATACACAGGCTAGGTCTACACTACAGGGGGCGGGGGGAGGTCAACCTAAGATACGCAACTTCAGCTACGTGAATAGCGTAGCTGAAGTTGCATATTTTAGGTCGACTTACCTGGCTGTGAGGACGGCGGTGAGTCGACCGCTGCCGCGCCGCCGTCAACTCCGCTTCCGCCTCTTGCCGCGGTGATTTCCGGAGTCGACAGCAGAGCCATCGGGGATCGATTTTATCACGTCTAGTGAAGACGCGATAAGTCGATCCCCAATAGATCGATTGCTACCCGCCGATCCAGCGGGTAGTGAAGACATGCCCACAGAGAGCCAATCTGGTGAATAAAGTGTTGCCATTTTTACAGTCACTTTTCTGGCTATATCATACTTTAAAAGAAAAAAAAAAAGAGGTCATATCCTTGTTACTCCCACATACCTCATGATATATCATGTCATGTCACACACTCAATTTAGGGCCTGAACCTGCTCCCATTCAAGTCAACAGTAAAACTCCCACTGATATCAACAATGCTATGTCAGGTCCTAAGTGCACTCTGATTTAGAACTGCAATTCTATTATTTTGCAGATTCCATGAATACAGTGGTGCTATCAAGTGACACATCAGGATACCTAGACTTAAAGGAAACATACAAAGGGGAAAAAATTGAATTTGTGCCCTTTTGTGTTTCTTTATAATATTTTTTCTACTTTGCTTTTTACATTAGAAATATCATGAACGTTAAATCTCATCTTCCCTGGTTTTGTTGGAGGATTTCTTGGAGGTCTGAGCTGTGGATTGTGTTCAAAACTGAAAAAGTGTTGTGGGGGAGAGGAATCTTTAATAAAGTAATATTATTGCCCAAGTGTTTATAGGCATTTGAGTTCAACAGACATTGACAAAAAAAATCACACACAAAAACAAGTTTTAAACAATCTTGAGTAACAAATACTTATTGTGGCAGAGAATCTGACCCATAGAGCCTAACTGTGAAAATTGTGTAGCACCTTCTGGGAGTTCTGTGGGCCCTCAGTTCCCACTGACTTAGTAAATGCTTTAATGGCCCATGATTATACGGTGTCCTATAATGCCCAAGACTGTAGGATGTCCTATAAGGCCCAATCAAAAACTGCCTTGAAATATTTTCTTTGAATACCACACAAACAAATAAAAGGCACATTGGAAAGAGAACAGGTAGGGTGGCTTTCAGGATACATAGGACATTGTTTCTGAAAAGACCATAAAAATGCACTGGGCTACAACACTGATTAATATTTCCACCCATAGTATAGCTCAACTGTCTCTTACAGAACTGCTATTATTGTATGTCCCCACCTAACCTCAAACCGCTTGAAGTTCCCACAGTATTTACAATTCTTTGGAGTGAGTGCTTTTCTTGACTTTGCTTCTCCCCTAACTCATTCCTAGTTTTCATCTTTCCTAGTTTTCGTCTTTTAAAATATTTTAAATTATCTTTGCTCGTTACTCAGTTCATGTATTTTTAATTACTTTGGCCTGCCAATTTTAGGTTTGAGACATAAGTCATGTTGCGTAAAGATTAGAATAAAGTTGCATACAGAAAATGTTCAATATTTCTCTGAAATTCAAATTTAACAAAAGATATACTCTGATCCTTCATATCTTCACACACATACATAGAGCACCTATATGACAACTAAACATGTGACAGATGAAGACTGTGTTGCTAAAGCAAAATAAAAAGCAAGCTGTGTACCCCTCACACCCACCCGAGCCTTATCCTAGACGGTAGTGGCTTTTGTCCATAGGAGATCATTGTGCTCTAAATTTTACGCTCTAGGCATCCTCCCATTCACAGTATACTCACTAATTTATAACAGCAACTATATACTTTTCAAACTCCATGCTTTAAAGTCTTTCTTCCTTCCCTTTTACTAGTTGTAGTTTCAGAGTTTTATTAGATTGATCAAAAACATGTAAATAAATTACGGCTGCCAAACTATTAAAAAAAATCTCAATTAATTGCGAGATTAAAAAAACAGTCATGATTAATCACAGTTTTAATTGCACTGTTAACCAATAATAGAATACCAATTTAAATGTATTGTAAATATTTTTGGATGTTTTTCTACATTTTCAGATATGTTGATTTCAATTACAACACAAAATACAAAGTGTACAGTGCTCACTTTATATTATTATTTTTTATTAAAATATTTGCACTGTATAAAAGATAAAAAAAATTATATTTTTCAATTCACCTCATACAAGTATTGTAGTGCAATCTCTTTAGAATAAAAGTGCAACTTACAAATGTAGAATTTTTTTTTCACATAACTGCACTCAAAAAAAAAAAGTAAAAATTGAGCCTACAAGTCCACTCAGTACTATTTCATGTTCAACCAATCACTAAGACAAATTTACAGATGCTGCTACCCACTTCTTATTTACAATGTCACCTGAAAGTGAGAACAAGCATTCAGATGGCACAATTGTAGCCGGCGTTTCAAGGTATTTACGTGCCAGATATGCTAAATATTATTATGCCCCTTCATGCTTCAACTTGTAGATTGCACTTTCACAAAAATAATAATATTAAGTGAGCCCTGTACACTTTGTATTCTGTGTTGTAATTGAAATCAATATATTTGAAAGTATAGACAAATATTCAAAATATTTATAATATAGCTCAGTGGTTTGAGCATTGGCCTGCTAAACCTAGGGTTGTGAGTTCAATCCTTAAGGGGGCCACCTAGGGATCTGAAGTAAAATCACTACTTGGTCCTGCTAGTGAAGGCAGGGGGCTGGACTCGATGACCTTTCAGAGTCCCTTCCAGTTCTATTAGATAGGTATAATAAATTTAAAACTGGTATTCTATTATTGTTTAACAGTGGATTAAAACTGTGATTAATCATGACTATTTTTCTAATCTAGTTAATTTGTTTTGTGTTAATTGCTTGAGTTAACTGCAATTAATTGACAGCCCTAAAATAAATCCATACCTCTTATGTCATCACATTTCAAATCATTAAGAGCCAGGATTCTGAAGCCCTTATTCATAGAGTATTTCGAGTAGTTCCACTGATTTCAAATAAGATACTGTTCTAGGTGAGTGAGGGTATCAGAATCTGTCTCTAAATAATATCACAGATCAATAATGCCTATTACAGTTAGCTAGTTAGTTATTCCTGTCATTTATGAGCCATGGAGGTAAAATTAATAAATAACATGCACAGAATAGATCTAATAGGCTGAATAAAGAGAAATATTTGAAAACATACTTGTCAGACATTTCCCCAAAACAACGCCAGAAAGAACTAATCTTTAAAAGAGATGAGCAATAATGTTTCTTTCTGTGCCTTGTTTCGCTTTATTAATATTGGCTGAGGCTAAAAATATCCTTGGCTCATACTATCTCTCTATTAATATTCCAGCACACAACTGCTATTTTTTTCTTACTGCAATGTATCCATTCCTGTGGAATTCATTAACTGCTATCATATTTGTCAGACTAAGGTACAAGAAGCTATGATCTTGCTTTCTAAAAAGCTAACACTTTAAACAGAAAATGAAAAACAAAAACAAAAACCAACGCTATCATTTTGTATATCTAAAATTTAAAACTATCTGTATTCTGGTGCCTAGTAAAAGATGAGGCCTACAACCTACAGCTTATAGCTAGTAGCGGATTAAAGATTTACTGAATACCAACTGACTTTCTGCTCCAAAACATTCATCTTATTATTTCTGTGTTCACCCACACTTACATTACAAGCACAACAAAAGCAGCTGACAACTGTACATTTACCTACTGAGACGAATCTCTTCCAGCGCTGGACTATCAGAAGCATGGTGTTCAGTCTGGCTTTTGCATTGGCTGCATGAAGATGAAAACAGCAGCAGTGCTTGAAAGGTTTCTTCAGCATTAGTGGGCTCAAAGCTGATTAAAATGATCCCTCTGGTAAATCTGTGAAATATATGATTTGCACTTTCAAACTGCTCTGTGTTTGATTTACAGAAGGAAGGTATAGAGTATGTGTGTACATAGAGAGAGGGCTGTAGCTCTGACTGGAACATTCTGATAGATTTCAGCTTTAAAAAACATTACAGGCACAGTTCTTCACTTCAGTTTTTAAAATAACAATCTGAACCATTTACTCCCTCTCCCCCCACCCTCTCCGTTGAGTTTTAGAGCAGCATAATTCTTAAACAAAAGGAAATCCAAACAGAATTTAAGCCCAGACCTTTTAAGAGTGCTGACATTTGTTTAACTGGGGGTGGGGTAGGGTTACCACGTGGCTGGTATTTGACCAGCCTGGATGTTTTTTTTTAATGGATTTTTAATGGATTTGCCAGTTGCCAGAAAAATAATTTAATCTGCCATTTTTTTCTTGGGTCTAAAGATTTGCACTGTTATCACAATACACTAGGACAGGGATTCCCAAACTTGGTTCACAGCTTGTTCAGGGTAAGCCCCGGGAGGGGGCCAGGCCACCGCTTCCCGCAGCTCCCATTGGCCAGGAACAGCAAACCGCAGCCACTGGGAGCTGCAAGCGGCCATATTTGCAGATGCTCAGGTAAACAAAGAGTCTCGCGGCCTGCCGGGGCTTACCCTGAACAAGCCGCGAACCAAGTTTGGGAACCCCTGCATTAGGATATCTAATGTTAAAAGTTTGTGTCCCACTAAAGATGCTGCAGTGTTCCTATTTCCAGAGTTTAAGTAAGAAAATAATGTTATCAATCTTATCTATATGTGTTATCTCTCTAGATACTATAAGTAGCTGTTGAAGAGGAGAGGGATTGCGGAGTTCCCTTGTGGTTGGGATTGCTGAGAGCTTGCCTTGTGGGAGGGTGTAACGGGATGGTCACCCGCTCTGGCTCAGAAAGGGTTAAAGCCAGCCCTGGGAGAGGGCTGGGGCTGTGAGTTAAAGGCTTGCTGATTGGGGAAACAGCTGCAGCTGGGCCATGCCCCAATCAGGCCACAGCTGGCCCTATAAAAGGCCAGTGAGCCAGGAGCTGGTAAAAACAACAAAGAGTCTGGTGGCACCTTAAAGACTAACAGATTTATTTGGGCATAAGCTTTCGTGAGTAAAAACCTCACTTCTTCGGAGCTGGTAGTCTCTCTCTCTTGATGTTGAGAGGGATGGGCCTGGCTGCTGGGAGCCGAGCAGGGTATCTAAAGTGCAGCAAGCTGGGGAGCTCTGACCTGGAAAACCCCCAGGCTGCAGGCCTTGCTCAAGGCTGGAGAAGGTACTGGGGTTACAGAGGGGTGGCCCAAGGGGAGGCAGAAGGTCCAAACCTTCCTTGCTGATAATGAGTGGCAATTATACTGCAGTCTGCCCCAGTGAGTGGGGGCTAGATGGTGACTGGTAGTAGCCAGAGACTGAGGCAAGGTGGGGATAGGAGTTTGGGGGGTTCCCTTGGGAGGGGAGACCCAGTGAGACTGTGGGGTACTGCAGGGGGCAGAACCCTGAGAAAAGAGGTTTGGGAGGGACATGGGGTGCCAGCAGCAAGGTAAGACACTGGCCTGCAGAGGGTGCTCTGGAGGCTGGTGAGCTAATTCCCTGGATGACCAGTAGGAGGCACTGTGGTAGTGAGTTGTCACCCCTTTACAGAGGAGTGCCAGTTTTTTTGCTTTCAAAGGTGGTAACTCTAGAGTGGGGTAGAGATTTTTAAGTGCTTTTATTTCTTTTTTTACCTAGCTTTTTTCCTCATTTAGCTTTTGAAAGCTTAATTGATACTACACAGCAGATATATGTTTGGGATCTCGAGTGAATAAACAAACCAACCAGCTGAAAAAGCTGAAATATTCAGCTGAGACAAAGTGGGTGAGGTAATATCTATAATTGGACCAACTTCTGTTGGTAAGAGAAACAGAAGTTGATCCAATAAAAGATATTACCTCACCCACTTTGTCTCTCTCATATCCTAGGACCAACATGGCTACAACACTGCATGAAACATTCAGCAATCATTTGAACTGAACCAAATCTTTTCTTCTGAGTTCAGAATGGCTGGGAGAAGGTCCTGCCCTTATTCCTTGCTTCCTTCCTCCCCAAGACCTGTGATAGCTGCCTGCTCCATTGTGGGCCCCATTACTATCATAGCTGAACACCTCACATATTTTTCAATATATTTATTCCCTCAGAAGTGTGTATTATCCTCCTTTTATAGATCAGAAACTGAGGTAAAGAACAGTTAAGTAACTTGCCCAAGGTCCTATAGAAAGTCTCTAGAAGATAGTGACTCAAACTCTGATCTTCTGTCTCTGAGGCTACCACTCTAACCACTGGAGCATCCTTCCTCAGTACATACTTGCCAAAGGATTCCTTTTGGAATCTGTGGTAGCCAAGCCCAACATAGTGGCTGCAATACAGCTAGGCCTCAGTGGCATATTTGGGGTTGGAAGAGGTTGATTGCAGGACTGTTGTGCAGGAAGCAGTGCTTAATTTGTGCCAAAGTGAGCCCGGCACCTTTGGGCTTGCTGCATCAGTAATGAATGTTAAAAAATTGTTTGAGCCCCAGCACCTCTTTCATTACCAATTAAGCACTGGCAGGAAGGTAAGGCTGTAGAATCTATAAACCAGGAGTGGGTACCGAGAAAGACAACTGGAGATTGTGAACTACTTGAACTTGCACCAACTTCCTTAGTGGCTTTTCCTGCGATAACTGCCCTCCCCTTCTGCACCCTGAGGTTATAGACCGAGGGAGGTGGAAGGAGCTCCCAAAAGTTTCAACAAGCATCTGAACTTTCAGATGCTTATCCAAACCATATCTATAGATCTTTTCAGATTTTCCCTTTGGCAGGATGGATTAAAGCAGGATCCAGTCCCCATGGTCAGAGGGAGACTGGATGGAACAGTGAGTCAAAGGTATAGTAGTAGATATAGCAGACTGGCTGATTGCTAAGGTGGAGTGAGTAGGATTGTCTCACCTGAGAGTAAGATCAAAGTTCCAGGAGTGAGAAGATAGAAGTCGGATGGTGGTGGGGGGAGATGTTGAGGAACAACCTGCTGGGGGTGGGCAATAAAAGGTGTCCCTTGGAGGGAAGAAGCCTGAGATTTTAAATGCACCAGCTCCCATTTAGCCTTAATTCACCTCTGCCCATCACTAAAACATTACTATTGCATAACGCATGAGCGAGATCCTAGTACAAATAGGAGGAATCCTCAAATTCTCAGGAGCATTATCCATCCTCTACAGATGAATCCATAAGCACAATAAAATATAGCCATTTGTGTGTGCTTTCAGTAATGCTGCTGTCAACTATCATCACATTAAAGCCAGCAAGAGCCAGCCTGTCCAGTGGTCTGGTTGTAGTATCCTGCTGTATGTCATGTGGGAGACCTGGTTTTGATTCAGAGATTACAATCCCAGATGGGATTATTATGCCCATGTAGTCTATGGCCTGTGCAATACAGGAGGTCAGACTTCCCCAAAATAATTCCTAGAGCAGATCTTTTAGAAAAAATCCAATTTTGCAGTGGCATTGGAACAATTTTTATAGTAGGGGGTGCTGAATGCCATTTTACAAAGCTGTAAACCCTATATATGTTGGAAACCACTTTAAGACAGGGAGTGCTCCCGCAACCCCAGCCCCCCTACTTCCAACACCCCTGCAGTCTTGATTTAAAAATTCTCAGCGATTGAGAATTCATCACCACCCTGGATAAATTGCTCCAACGGTTAATTACTCTCTCCATTAAAAAGGTTATGCCTTATTTCCCATCTGAATTTGTCTAGCTCCAGCTTCCAGCCACTAGTTCACACTGGCTTTCTCTGCTAGACTGAAGAATCCATTATTAAATGTTTGTTCCCCACATAGATACCTGTAGACTGTAATCAAGTCACACCTTAACCTTCTCCCTGTCTCTCACTTGCCATGCCAGCAGCACCTGAGATGACTGTTTGTGGTGGCAACATCTGTCACACCTGGAAAGGTGTAAGTCGGTGAGTTAACTCACCAGCCTCTGCACCAAAGAACACATTGCACCCACCTCATTTCAGTCCCTTTCTCTTAAGGCCTTCAGCTTTATTTCTTCAAAATAACACACATTCATCATATCAATCAAGTACCTTCCCCGAAACAGAGGCCCCTGCAGTGGCCTATCTACGCCCCACAGGATTACGCTCTGCAGATCATCTTCCTAGAAGCCAGGAAAATCTCTTTGCTCCCTTCTACTTCATAATATGCTCCCTGCATGATCATGCTCAGCACGCCATCTGCTTGAGAATCACATATAAACTGGAACCCAGATCCACAAAGGGACTTAGGTTTAGGCAGATTTAGGCACCACTGCAATCCACAAAACCCTTGCTCGGCTGCTGCCTAACCCTGTAGGAACCCAAGATCCGGCCTCTGGACATGTGTACTGCAGTCTCATTTTCAGATCCTGGACATCTAAGCCCCAACATGATCCTCAAACCAAGGGAAGACAGGCACATACCTCCCAACAGTCCTGGGTTTTGTGCAACTGTCCTGCTTTGACCCCATAAACCATGTGTCCCAGCTGAAGCAGCTCCTGTCCCACGGGGCAGGCTGGATGGCTGGCCTTGGCTCCCTGCATTACAACCTAGTCCCTGACACAGGAGGTTGCAGAGCCACTCACTCAAATTTGGCTCAGCTACCTCCTCACTCTGCAAATCTAGGGAACCAGGCTAAACCTGAGTCTTTTAAAAGGGAAGAGGCCAGTGCACCTGTGACTAATCAGTTCACTTCAACTGGGCTGACAAGGGAGCAGGCAAGAGCTGCCTGAGAGGTCCCTGGAGGAAGACAGGAAGGGGCAGGTAAGAGCTGTTTGAGCACATGAAATACACCTCTACCCTGATATAACGCTGTCCTCAGGAGCCAAAAAATCTTACCGCGTTATATCGAACTTGCTTTGATCCACCGGAGTGCGCAGCGCCCCCTCCCCCGCCCCGGAGCACTGCTTTACCGCATTATAGCCGAATTCGTGTTATATTGGGTCGCGTTATATCGGGGTAGAGGTGTAGTTAGGAAAGGGGCAGAGAGAGCAGACGTGGTGCTGTCACTGCCTGAGAGAGGACTCTAGAGCAAGAGGAAGGCCCAGGGGAGTGCCCTGTGGCCTCTGTCCTGTACAAGGGCCTGGGAGCTGGGAAAAGCCCAGGATGATGTGAGATTTTTATTAAGCCCAGGATGGGTGGACATTGTATTATTGTTTCATTTGAGCTTTTGACTTTAGTAGGGAGCTCTGGGGGTAAGTCTCAAGGATAATTGAGACTGATGAAGATCCTGGTGTCACAGAAGGTGGCAGAGCCAGAACCCTTTGAGTTCTGGTATATTGAACTTTATTTTGTGATTTGAGGCATCCATATTAATAAATTAAGCTGTTGCACACTGCAGTCTGTGTTGGAGAAGTATTCTTGAGACGGGAAATAGGGTGGGGCACCTGCCGAGCCACCCCATGCCAGAAGAGAACACTCCCAAGATGGTGACCCTTTAACAATGGAGTAGAGACTGAATGACAGCTTTTATGATTACTAGGTTTTGTTGGCATATTGTCAGAATCTTTTTATTGAATGTATCTGTTATGAAGTTCTGGAAGTTTTGTGTATTTTTCTTACATCTTTCCTGCTTTAATGGGGAGTTCTTCCATGTCATTGGCTCTCTGACAGCCCATAATTCAGATTAATTTCTGGGTGCTTACGATCAGGGTGCCTTTCCCAAACTACTCTAAAATAAAATCCATACTTAGTCAAATCTCATAGCTCCCCACTCCCATCCCGGGGTGTGGTTTTCTTACGAAACTAGCTGTAAGGCCCAGATCCACAAAGAGCCTTAGGCATTGTGACATGGAGCTCTACAATACCTATCTTTTAGGTCCCTAGAAAATCACAGGAACAACACTGTGATCCACAAAGCCTGGGCTAGGCACCTAGGTTCCCTGTACAATGCACAGAGAGCGGCGCCTAAGAATGCAATCCACAAAAGCCAGTATGGTAGTCAGGGAGCTGCCTAAACTAGCCAATGGGAGATGCTGGCGAGAGGAGTGTGTGCTAAGCCCCACCCCCTCACAAAGATAGGCGCCTAAATCCAGGCTGCAGGGAGCCGCCTAGCTCGGTTTACGATCCACAAACCAGGGGAAGATGGTGGGGAAGAGGAAGATGAGAAGCTCCCTTATAACCTTTAGCCCAGTAGTTAGGGTTCCCACCTGGGATGTGGGAGACTCCAGTTCAAGTTCCTTCTCTGTCTGATGAGACAGGAGTTGAACAGGGATCTGCCACCTCCCAGCTGAGTGATCTAACCACTAGGCTTTAAAGTGATTCTCACTCTCTCTGGCCTATGTAATTCAAGTGAAACAACTTATTTGGATAGACTGGGGAACCCCACTTCAGGATATCCTATAGTCCAGAGCACTCACGTGAGTGGTGGCAGATCCCTGTTCAAATCCCTTCTCCTCATCCGCATCCCAGCTGAGTACCTTAACCACTGGGCTAAAGAGAGGGCTTTTCTCCTCCCCATACCCCAGCTGTTTTGTGTGGAACTAGGGGGCCCCTAAGCATGCCTACTGGATCAGGCCCCACACGCAAGTTAGGCAGAGGAATGCCTGTCTTCCCTATTTTGTAGATCACTCTGGGGCTTACATGGGAGATAGGTGCCCCAGTGCCTAGACTGAGGCAGGAGTGCACATGCTCTGAGGCAGGAGCATAGGCACTGTGATGGGACAGCTTCCCCTCACTACAGAAAAAGGGTTAAAAGCAGCCCTAGGGAGGCTGCGCCAGAGGCAGCCAAGCAGGCCCATATAAAAAGGGAGCTGCAGGGCAGATGAAGGCAGTCCTCTGCTGGGAGCCCAGGGAGGAAGGATGGACTGACGGACTGTGTTTCTGGAGGGGCTGCGAGAACTGCCAGCACCCTGGACAGAGCAGTGCTGCTAGTGAGGATTGAGGGAGCAAGAGACAGTTCCTGGCTGGCTGCTGGGGTTTACAGGCTGAGGCCCTGAGGCAAGGGCAAAGAGGATGTTGGGGCTATGAGGAAGTGGCTAGACAATTCTCAGCAACCACTAAGGGAGGTGGCTGAGCAGTGGACTGCAGGTCCCCAGGAAGGGGCGAGCACAGTGTGTGGCATTGCCGGAGGGCTGTTGCTGAAGAGGATGTTGTGGTCCTTGGAGAGACGTGGGTCCTAGAGCAGGAGTGACAACGGCGGGGCACCACCCAAAGAGGGTTCACTAATATGCAGAGCTAATTCCCAAGACAGCCAGCAGGAGATGCCAGAGTAGTGTGTGAACCCCATTACAGGCACCTAGAGAACTTTTGCTACCGAAACTTACCCACTGAGTGAGTTGGGCAGCAGCCGAGTGGAACTTTTGTGGATCGCAATCGTGCCTAAAAACAGGACTTCGGCATCTAAATCTGGGGGTTAGGCACCAAAGTACTTTTGTGGATCCAGGCCTCAGATGACAAAATTCAGCACAAGCCTTTGCCCAACTTGACTGGTTCTAGGGTTTCTCTCTTCAGCCTGCCACACTTTTATGGAACTTTTTTCTAGCCCTCATGGTTATGGAGAAAAGCCTGAAAACATGGCCTTGAGTGTACTTTAAAGGCTCAGAAACCACAAGACAAATAAAAAGAATCTAGAGTCTTTTTTGTTTGTTTTAAATCTCATGATTTTTAAGCTAGTCACATAATTTTGAGATCAGACTCATGATTTTTGAACACTGGAAGCTGGCAATAGTGAATTCCTAATAACCAGCACTGAAAAACATTCAGTCTGCAATCATCAAAACTATATTAATAACAAAGAACATAAACAATGCCACTGTAACAGGCTGGCAAGTGTTTGTCTGAAACACCCCCTTCTGTGAACAGGTGTTCATCCTTGTGGGAATGGCTTACATGGGTTCTGCTGATTCTGAGACAGACGGCTCAGGGATGGGGCAGGGGGTTGGGGTGCAGGAGGGGATTTGGGGTGTGGGCTCTGGGCGATGCTCACCTCAGGTGGCTCCCGGAAGCAGCAACATGTCCCTCCACCTCCTAGGCACAGGAGCGGGCAGGTTGCTCAGTGCACTGTCCCCACACGCAACTCAGGGCAGCATGCAGCGCTCCCTGGTACCCTGGCATCCGCTTAGGAGCCAGAAGAACATGTCACCAGTCTGAGAGCTGTGTGGAGCCAGGCAGAGAGCCTGTGAGCCCCGCTGCACCGCAACTGGACTTTTAACAGTCCGGTCAGCGGTGCTGACTGTAGTTGCAAGGGTCCCTTTTCTACCAGGTATTCTGGTCGAAAACCAGACACCTGGCAACCGGAGCCCCCTCCTGCACTCCAAACCCCTCATCCCTGGCCCCACCCCAGAGCCTGTACCCCCAGTGAGAGTGAATGCTGGAAGGAGGGGGGATGAAGTGAGCAGGGGGTGGGACCTCAGAGAAAGGGTGGGGCAGGGGCGGGGCCTTGGGGAAGGGTGCAGGGAAGGGTGTTCGGTTTTCTGCAAATAGAAAGTTAGAAACCCTAGCAAATAGGGAGAGGACAATTTTTTTCTGCAGATCCAAAAGAATGAAGGGTTCTCTCAACCAATTTCTAATTTCCGTAACTGGGCAGTTATGCCACACAGCCTATGGAATGGCTTACTGGTATGTCTACCTCTCTACTTTCATGTCTGACCAATGTAATGTAAATTAGCTGTGGTGTGCCCTGACTACAATTAACACTGATTGACGCAGTCACAATGGCTAACTGATCTGGGCCAAAGTCCTGAAAAAAGCTGATATTTACTCATTCTTCTTTTTATGTCTCTCACCCACTATGATTTATTAAGATCCAACTGTGCTAGAAGTCTCATTGCAAGCTTAGACATGCAAAACATTAAGTTGCAGCTCTCAAGCAGTTATTTTTGTATATACCAGATATTAAACACAAAAAATTGTGTTTGCAAATTTGGCACCTGGCACAAATGGCAGACAGGATTTTGTTTTTTATATCTATGCAATCACAAAGTGTTGTGTGTTGGGACAAACTGAAAACCAAGGATGCATAGTGAACCAACACTTGCTTAGTGGATCTCTTGTTTCACTAATATGACTAATAAATGCATATTTATTCTTATGCTGCACTTTTTATCTGGGAATCTTAAACCGCTTGGTTTACAAACATTAATGAATTAAGCCTATAAAACCCCTATCAGACAGATATTGTTACCTCATTTTGCTGATGCAGATCAAAGGCACAGATAGGGTTAAGTAATTTGTCCAAAGTTATAGCAGTTCAGTGGAATAGGTTGGAATAGGGCTCGTGTGTCCTCCAGATTTCCAGACCCCTTCCTCTACTCTCTAGACTCCACTCCCTCTCTTTCATATCTGAAAGCCTAATAGAAAGAGGTGGGTATCAGGATATTCCAACTTGACAGAGTTTTGTCAGAGATAATTTAAAAATGCTCTGTATACAACTTAGTAGGGAATCACTAAACACATCAGAATTTGACCAACTGTGACCAACACAGCATTGTGGTGCATTTCTACTGTTCCTTTCCCAGAATACAGGAGTTCTGGGAAAGCGTCCAAGAATTTATTAGAGGAATCATTGGCCTTTCCCTGGCCTTAATTCCTTTTGGTAGCTATCCATATGCCATATTCCCCTGAGTAATAATTACTGTGAGCTGTGTTCCCTTTTGTTAAAAGATGCCAAGAAGCTAATTGCCTGAAAGAGGAAACTTCAAGAAGATATAAATATGCAGATTATGTAGATCCTGTTTCACATGTAAGACAGCAAAGTCTAGAAAGGAAAAGCAAAGTATCTTTCTCCAAGGTATATACAATATGTTCTTTTGGTCCATTGTTCCCTATTCTCTAGCCATATTTAACTACTAATGCACACTTGCAAAAATATAACAACATTTATGAGCCCACACACAAATTGTACTAGCCCATTCTTTACAATTATGATGATAATGAAAAAACACAAACGATTTACTCATCCTCCAAAAAAAAAAAAAAAAGTTGTCCCAGGACAAATGGGTGAGAAGAATTTTGTAAGGCTGCATTAATAAGTGTTGGTGAAACCAAAGGTCATTCTGAGCCCCAAAGTTCCACAAAGCAGGTTATCTAAGCTCAGTCTTATGTTGTGATTATTTTCTCTTCTCCACTGACTCCATAGACCATACAGAAAGTGTACTTGGCACATTATAAAAGAAAATCCCCATGTATTGCACTGTAAATGCAGCTGTCATATTCAAGACACTTAGGCCTTCAGTTAGACTTGCTCCTCTGTGCCACTGTACTCCTAATGAATGTAGTTTACTCTCTTGTGTGCCCAACATTTGAACCTATACAAAGGTACAGGATATATGATGTTCAATATACCAACAAAATAAAGAGAAAAATAAAACTATTACCAGATCAGTATACTCCCTGGAGAGGTTAACTTGGCCTCACTTCCCCAAAATCCCCTAGGGAAGAGTCAAACATACATATCACTGAGTAATAGATGTTTTTGTATGTGCTGTAGATCCCTGAAATCGATGAAAGGTGTTTAAACACCCGCATAGTAGACAGTTTATTGTTTCCTGAAGATTGTAAGGCTGCTCAAAAGGTTAAGGTGAGCATGAGTGGGTTGAAAACTTCTCAAGAAATAGAGAAGCAGAGGAAGAACTTACGTTCTTTGCTAAATCTGCCAATTTTGGAAGAGATTCACCAAATGCAGAAGGAGTGTGGCTCTGGAGAGCTATGAATTTCAGAGAAGATAGAATATCAGTGAATGTTAATTTAAGATGCTAATGCAAAGCCAACCAAAGTCAGTCTTCAATGGGCTTTGGATCCGGCCCTGACTTTGGTTGGCTTTGCATTAGCATCTTAAATTAACATTCACTGATATTCTATCTTCCCTGAAATTCATAACTCTCCAGAGCCACACTCCTTCTGCATTTGGTGAATCTCTTCCAAAATCGGCAGATTTAGCAAAGAACGTAAGTTCTTCCTCTGCTTCTCTATTTCTTAATCAGTATGTTTATTTCAATGTAATAAAAACACTTATCTAAACTCAAGCCACTGTACAGAATTCTAACTATACAGAAAACTTAGCTGGAACAAATAGCCACAAAAAGTCACCCCATCTACCAGATTCTCCTCCCTCTCCAGCTCCTATTAAGCCCACCTCCTTCAGAAAAACTGGAGAAAATATACACATCTTGCAGCATTCCCTGAAGGTTAACCAAGCCAAGGCAGTTTGTGTGTTCCAGAGTTAAGTATGTTCTCTTAAATAAAGCTACAGAACCATTACCCCCTTATGTTTAAACTAGGGTTACCATATTTCAGCAAGCAAAAAAGAGGACAGGAGGAGCCCCGCCCCTGTCCTGCCTGGCCCCGTCCCTGCCCCACCCACTTCCCGCCCCCCTCATAACCCCCAACCCTCCTCCCCACTCCTTGTCCCCTGACTGCCCCCTCCTGGGACCCCTGCCCCTAACTGCCCCCCCCTAAGACTTCACCCCCTACCTAAGCCTCCCTGCCTCTTGTCCCCTGACTGCCCCCTCCTGAGACCCTCCCCCCATCCTAACTGGCCACCTAGGACCCTACCCCCTACCTATGCCCTGACTGCTCCAACCCTTATCCACACCCCCACCCCCAGACAGACCCCTGGGACTCCCACGCCTCATCCAACCACTCCCCACCCCCTGACAGCCCCCCCCCAGAACTCCCGACCCATCTAAACCCCTCTGCTCCCTGTCCCATTGACTGCTCCGATCCCTCTCCCCACTCCCCCCCCAGAACTCCCAAACACCCCCTCGCTCCTTGTCCCCTGACTGCCCCCTCCTGGGACCCCTGCTCCTAACTGCCCTCCAGAACCCCACCCCCTACCTAAGCCTCCCTGTTCCTTGTCCCCTAACTGCCCCCTCCTAAGACCCCCCCCAAACTGCCCCCCAGGACCCTACCCCCTACCTGTACCCTGACTGCCCAAAACCTTATCCACACCCCCCAGAAAGCCCCCCCCGAACTCCCGACCCCCCCGTCTCTTGACTGCCCCCTCCAGAACCTCCCTGCCCCTTCTCCGACCCCCTGGCCCCCTTGTCGTTGGCCTTCGGTTCGCCTAAGGTCTCTGGGAGCTTGCTGAGTCTGAGCTGTTCTCCCAGCAGGCTGGGCAGCAGCGGGGGAGGAGCTCCAGACTGCCGGAGGCGAATGCAGGGAGGGAGAGACTCTGCTGCAGGGGGAGGAGGGACTCTCTCTCCCTGTCGGAGCCACATGTAAGTGGCACCATCCGGCTGCCCTGTTAGCCGCGCGTGCTCTGCAGGGGGGGGGAAGTCCGGACATTAACAAATTCCCCCCAGACGCTATTTTTAGTTCAAAAATCCGGACATGTCCGGGGTAATCCGGACGAATGGTAACCCTAGTTTAAACTGGAGAGGCTCAGGAGACTACTAGCTTGAGCCCCTTCCCTTGGTGGATCTCATACTATTTAGCCTTAGGCCCCACTGTCATCAAAGCTAAATAAGCCCAGACCCCACCGTTGCAAGGGCTAATGTTCTTCTGATCAACTCTAATACATCATCGAGCCATCAACCCCCACTTCTTTTCTGGCCATGATACCAGCTTTCATCGCCCAGTAGTCCAATTTTCTCTCAAGGACCTCCCCTGGCAGCCTCTAAATCTGTGCAGAGCTCACTGTAAAAATCTGCAAAGCTATTGTATTGTCCTCTTTCAATCTCTGTTTCAAACTCACCTCTGCACTGATGCCAGCAAGACTCTGGACACAAGATAGGCAGTTGGTGCAGTGATTATTATACCAAAATCAGTTCACTGACACCTTGTCCCCCTCTCTCTTCACCAACTTGTCTGTTTGTTTTTCTCTGCCTGTTGTCTCTACTCAGATACAGAGAGAAACTCTTTTGGGGCAGAATATATGATCTCTGTGCACTACACCAGAACACTGACCTTGATCCCTGTGATGATTCTTCCTTTATATGAGGGGCTGCTGTGTCACCACCTTTGTGCTCAGGTGGACCCTCATCTTTCTTTTCCACTTGGTGCTCTTCTGGTGGTGCCAAGCAGGGAGATGAGAGGAACAGGCTGGGTGGACAGAAATGGGGTAAAAGGAGCTCAAGGGGAGGCAGGCCAGGGCAGTAGGGGGTCCCTCTGAGCCCCTGTTCTAGCCTTCAGCCCTTTTGTCCCCCCAGGTGCTCTCCCCCTTGAGCTCTTGTTCCCCTGGGGACATTCTCCAGTGTCAGTTTGGCATGAGCTTTCCATGCAGTGAGATGAGCTCTGTGCATGGAAACCAGCTCTTGCATCCCATTGAAACATGCCACGGCCAAGCTATTAGAATTGCATACATGTTTGTATTCCAGGATTGCATTAACAGGTTATAGCATTATTTATTTCTTTATTTGTATTGTGGTAATGCCTATAGGTGTGTATTAAGATGTTATTGTATCAGGGTATAACAGGATTATACTGGAAAAACTGTTTTGTAACTGCAAATTAGTTCAAATTAAGATTTCTGGAATGCTCTCCAAGGTTTCTCATTTTAGACCCAAATTTACCTCCATCTCTCCCTTTTCAATTCATACACTCAGACCATTCCCCCACTTTATATTATTTACATTAGAAATGCCTCAAAATGAGGTTAGAAAAACAGTGTTTATGTTAGAGAGAAGAATCCCAAATCATATTAAGACTTTTTAATCTAATCTGACTCTGTTGCATTACTGCAGAGTCTAGGTGCCATATACAAAACAAAGATTTGCATTGCATTTATCTATTATGGATCAAGTATGTTTCATGTGTCTCTCCTTTTGGATCCTTGTAGCACCCAAATTACTTTCCACATTTAAGCAAGTTGACTGTTCTGTTTCTAGCAAGGAGTGATGTCAATTCTTTAATTTTTGGAGACTTCAACCAGCAAAGAAGTGTTACCTAGACATAGGTCCAGATCTTGCACCACTGAAGTCAATTGGAGTTTGGTCATGCTTTTCATTTATGCTCTGATAGTATACAGTTGGTATTGTGACCACGTTAACATTTACAGAGGATTCTAAAAATTATTTGTTAAAACTCCATTCTGTGGACAATGTTACAAGCAAATAGCACTATGAGACCAATGTGTGATGTTACATTATACATAGGCTTGGAAGGATTCAATTTTTATTGGTAAATGTCAGTAAATACCAATTTCACCATACACACAAACTGTTGAAAAAATATCTCCACCAAAAATAACTGAAATTTACAGACAGGTAAAGTAAGGGAAAGGTTGCTTGAATACTTATTAGTATTTAAGAATATTATCTTGTATATTTTACTATTGATGTTGACAATTTGTGTTTAGCCAGTATAAAGCTTGTACTTTTTGAATCACGTCTGCTGTCATTAAATGTCTGACCCCCCCCTTAATTTGCAATTGTTAAAATGAAAATAGATAAAATTTTAAAATGCTTTAAAATAAACATCAATATTATCCAATCATGATAAGAATAAAAATCAAATTCTGCCACACCTAATTATATATAAGCTATAAATTCTAAGCACAATGGAGCAAATTAAATGTGGAATATAATTTAAGGGACAAATTCTGCCCTCACTTACATTGGTGTAACACTGTCAAAGACCATGAGGCAGAGACTGCAAATATGACTGCAGAGGAAAGAATTCATTCCGCTGTCCGGACACTTAGCATTTTAGAACAGCTCACTGAAACTATATCTGGTAAAGTCAACATTCTGTCAGCATGCATTCTTCCACCTAGCTAATCATTAGCTCCTTCCATCCAGTCATGCTGTGAACTCAATTTGCAGTACATGTCTGGAAAGGGCTGGGAACAATATTCAGAACACAGGTGTGACAGATCCCACATCAGAATGGAAATTGCTTATACAAAATCGTACAGTACAGTGAATAAGACCAGGTGTATCGTATTGGGATATGTATTCTGGGATTGTAAGTCACAGAGCTGGATCATGACTTGGACTGTTCCCCACAACAGGGAATAAGAGGAAACAAAATTCCCCTTACTCCCCCTACATAGGTTATATGAACCTTATGTCTAAGCTTGCATGGATAAGTGGATACAGTACATCCACTACTCCCCTCCAATAGAAGGCAGGTGGAACCTTCGTTTTACTTCCAATGTACAACCAACACAGTTTGGCATACAAAAGGGGTAGGAACTTGCTGCTGGTATAAGTCAATAGGGAATTACCACCACCCTGGAGCCAGGTGGGAGCAGGGAGGAAATTGTGGTGTCCTGTGTCACTTTCCTTCCCTGGAATGCTCCTGGTTGACATGGCAATGTGGCACCCCTTACAATGGGCTGTGTCCTTGTGACAAAATCTACCCCTTAATCAGGCTAGAGAGGTAACAGACAGCTCCAACTCCCTACTTTTGTCACTTCCCCTTCCGCCTTCAATGTTTTTACACTGTCTATCTACATTTTAGTCTCTGGAACCAGTCTCCATTGGCATCTGCAAACCATCTAGCAACTTACTAATTAATTGTAACAAATATCACAGGTCAGATTCTGCCAATCATACTCATGAAGAAGTAGCTTATTACTTGAGTAGTTCTGTAGGTTCTACATGAAGACTGGTACATGAGTAAAGGTGTTAGAATCTGGCCCATAAAACTGTGGTTTGTTTTACGTCTGAATCCTCTCTGGTTCAAAATGGATTTACTTACGGAATTTTTTTTCTTAGTTTTCTTCCTTTCTTTAAGAATGATCTTTTATCTGTTTCACAGTCCGGATAGCTTTCTATCTCCCCTCAGCCTTGTCAGCACACCAGTACCCCTCCTACTCAGCCCTGCCTCTCCCATCGCAGTTTATTACATCAGTTCCAAAACTTTCCATAATGCTCTATAAACATGTTCTGAACTGCAAAAACTTTCCAGACTTATTTTCAGGTTTCCAATCTGCCTCCATTTACCAGCCTCTACAGTGTGTCTCTTTAGTAATTTGGGAGGAAACTAAGCTCAAGAGCCTGCCCATAGGCTTATTTCATAATTGTTTATGTGCATGATCCTGTTCCCACTGAAGTCAACAGAGCCCTAAATCTGGTTTGCAAGACTTCCGCTCTAACTCTGCTCTCCAGTTCTCCAATTTGCACACAAGAAATCAGTCAATAATTACTATTACAAATAACAAAATAACCAAACATCTACTTTTTACCCTTGCTATACAAAATCCCCAAAATTCTACAACATATAGACAAATGGATTAAGGACACAAAATTATAAAGAGGCAAAATGACTTTGAAAAGATTAGAAGGGGAGAAGAACAGCCATGCATTCAGGAAGGCTTTTAAGTAACTGAAATAGAAGAGCTTGCAGACACTAAGGGTGAGGTAGAACCATCCTGGCTCAAAATTAGAAGCAATACATAAGCAAATTGGTGCTAAAAAAAGTCTGTTGACCACTTATCAGAAGGAACATGTTGAAAAATCATTAAATGTTGTTTGAAAACAAATCAGCTCTCAGGAAATCAAAATCAGCCTGTCACTTATACAACAGTCCCTTAAAAATCATTCCTAACCGCAGTAAGTGCAAGTTCTTTGTGGGATTATGTATCCTTGGTTTGGCTTCCATTTATAAAAAAACAAGTAATTTACTGTGCATCAAGAACACTTTTTCTTGTCTCCTTCTTTAGCAGATTACAGTATAAGAATCACACATCTTTGTAGTGCAGCCCCTTTTGAGGTAGCAAGTGGCAATTGTTTAGCAGCACACACAACACTGCTTGATAGTTTAGGTCAGGAAGTGATGAAGAATCGTAAATCCAAATTAAACCATAAATGGAGCTTAGGAGACAGAACATAATTACACAAACTGGATCTGGCCAATATCACTACAGTTAGCACCTCTTTTTTTTGCAAAAATGCACTGGGATCTCTGACAATTACAGATACTCAGGAGTCATGGTTTAACTCTCATCCAATGACTGCACACACCTTCAACAATATAGTGCCTCCATCACCAGACTGGGACAATGTGCCTGTACTGACTCAAAGGGAATTGTAACCTACTGAATCACCAGTAACACCACATAGGCTTTTCTAGGAGATCTCCCATCAATTACCAGCAAGGCTTTGACCCTGCTTAGTAAGGATGTTCTGAGCACCCCATATAGGGGTATGGCTGCAGACACAGACATGTTCAATGCACTTGCACAGGTCTTTGGATATTTTTAAATTACTTTCATATTTTCTAATTGCTGTAGCTGGATGATATGTTGATTTATGCTTCAGTGCAGCTGGATTTTACTGATGACCAAAACGATTTTCTTACTGAATATTTATTTTGCATCACATTCATGCTTAGAACAGCAGCTTGGCCTATTATCAGGTTTTCCATTTGTAAGAAAGTCACTAAAAATGTTAGCAGAGATCTCTCCAGTAAATGCTCTATTACGAATGTATCCTTTTTTGCAAATCATTTTCCAGTTTTTTTATGCTGTATAGGACCAGATTTTTAGAATTGATCAGCATTCATAATCAGTTGCAGATTTTCAAAAGAGCTCAACACACTCGGTGCTGAGAATTTCTGAAAACCAATAGCATGTACTGAGCATTTGAAAATCTGGCCCTGTACTCCTGATCATCAGCTTCGCCAATATGTAATCGACAAGAAGAAATACAGAGTATTGTTGCAGAGCAGCATAAAGCTTATGGAGTACAGAGCTTTGTTTGAACTGTATGAAATTTTAATTTTCAAAATATCAGCTAGTCAAAATATTATCTCAATTTCAGGAAGGCTTTACTAAACTAATACAAAATAATAGCAGGCATTTTTAACACTTTACACTTAGCTCAAAATATTCTGAAGCTAGGAGTCAGTCTAGTGATATAAAGCAGAAATTAATGAAGAACTGCCTGCAGGGCCAGCGCAACCCATTAGGCGACCTAGGCAGTCGCCTAGGGCGCTACAATTTGGGGGATGGCGACCGCGGCGGTATTTCGGCAGCGGGACCTTCCGCCACCTCTGTGGGGGGCGGCATTTTGGGGCAGGACCTTCCGCTGCCTAGGGTGGCAGAAAAGCTGGCGGTGCTCCTGACTGCCCCTAAGAAAAAGAAAAGCAATTGCACATAGTGTGGGCATTTACTTCTTCTCTGGGTCTTGATTTAATTTGAAGAGACCACAAACCTTACCCTGTATTTTTAGCAGGATTACTCCAAGGGACCATGTGGTTTGGAATAAAGTTCATTGTTTTGCATAATGTAACAATGGAGACTTTTACAATAATAAATTAATTCATAAAAAAGATGAATGATTTATATATTATAGGTTATTATTATTATTATCAGTTATTTTATAGGAAGATAATGTGCATTTACATCCTAACTTAGGGGTGGATCCTGCACCAGTGAAGTCAATGGGAGTTTTACCACTTATTTCAATGGAAGCAGAACCATCCCTCTGATAAATTCTATTTAGCTGTTTATAAAACAAATACAAATATACAGTTTCAATAAAGGAGTCTACTTTCTAATGCTTGCTTTATCTGCATATATTTAGAGTTCTGGGTTGGCTTGGGGTATTTTTTCCCCTTCCCTATTTTCACCTCCATTATCAATATTATTTCCTTTTTTCTTCTTTGTCTTCTTTCTATCAACAAGAAGAGAGAAATAACAAGTATCTGCCTAGTCTGAGACTTTATTACACAAAAGTCAAATCAATTATTACAGCCTAGTGTATTGAAGGGACAGTTGCATAGTAAGAACAAGGCCCCATGTCATGTGTGGCAAGCTGGGCCCATATTCTGGAGCACAGTCCCTGGGTTCTGCAGGCTCTGGTAGAAATTCTGGAGATTGTGTGGCAGTTTCAGATAAATTTAAACAATTGAGATTTTTTAATTAATTAAAAATAAATAATAGGAACATAGGAATCGCCAGAGTGGATTAGCCTCAAGATCCATCTAGTCTAGTATCCTGTCTGAGAGGAAGATGTATGAACCTCACAGAAGCAGATGTGGGATAATCGGCCCCCCACATCTGGTCTCATCCCACTCTTTAACAGGGATTGGCTTAAACCCTGATGTCTGAGGTACAGTGTACCTTCCAGAATTTGCATTATGATAACTCTGGGTACTCATGTTATTCATATACATGTTCAATCCCTTTTTTAAATCTTGCTAATTTCTTGAATTATACAGCTGTTAGAGTAGCCCTTCTGTTACTTATTTTGATTCAACTTATTTTATGCTGTCCTCACATTTTATGTTTTCAACATGCCACAGATTTTTGCATTGACAATGCCTAAGTGTACCATAGAAGTTTTTAGGAGGAAGCGGGAGACTTCTGACACTTGGGAAGCATGGTGGACAGTTTGAGATTATGAGATAAATAGACTGGCAGGATATGTCTGCTAAAAGGATGAGCCATGAAATCATGAACAGTTGGGATTCACCATGCCATCTTTAGGTTTCAGAGTGAACAACTTGTATCAGTGAATGGGGCCACTCACATCTCTCAGAGCCATTGTTTCACACTGTTTGAAGATTACTTTTTCATGATTATCTTCACAATCATGAGGGCTATGAAATAAATTCATAATCTGAACCACAAAACTGCATCCAGGGTTAAATCTATAGCAAATTCTGCAGTCCTGGAATCCACAGGGGCCCTGATTAAGAGCCTGGCAATCTTGGTTGCATCCTGCTCAAAAAACTTTTAAATAAAAGTTTATTGATGTTAATAACTTAATTCCAACTAGAAACCATCAATGGCCACTAAAACTGATTCTCTGAATCTACTCGATGTGTTTTAAATAAGAAAAAAAAATATTACTGTGCTTTTATGTTATTTGTTGAAGGTAAAGGCAATAATTAAAAACAGTCAAAGACTCTCTGTTTATGGAAAGATTATGTATAATTAACAACAACTGTGGACCAAAACCATATTGCCACAACATCTAAACAGAGGACTTAGCAGCTGCTGAACATATAATCATGTTATTATATGTTTCTAAGATCAACAGAACATGCTGAATCTTTTATAAGGGAGGCCTTACCTTCACTCACACTTTCATCCCTCATATGACCCTTCATAGGTCATTTTCCTTCAGCATTACTGGTTTTCTTCTTTACAAAAGACTAGTTACAGCAACTCCTGTTAGATCCTGCAAGTTAAGCAGTGTCAGTGCTAGGTTGGGAGACCACCCAAGAACACCTAGGTGCTGCTCGAAGAGGTGTTGGTGGTTCAGTTGGTAGCGCTCCTTGCAAACTTTCCTTTTGTGTCAGTATTGAGCCATCTAGCCCTGCACATTGTTAGCAGGCCCTGTGCTTTTGGAGCGTTATTGAAAAGGAAGCAATGCATAATTTAAAAACATTTCTCCCTACCTTAGAGGATTGATTTCCTCCACAATCAGGACCATAATTTCACTCTAGAAAATGACACTCAAAAATAAAACCTGGGATCTTAGAACTGAGCTAGTCAAATAGTGATGTAATCTTGAATGTAAAATTAATTTGCTGCAGGTACTTTTCTCCAATCTTTTATTTTAATTTTACTTTCACTAAAATTAGCTATTTGGAAACAAGCCATGTGACTGTCGAAATTTCTTCTCTTTTTCAGTGCTACCCTGTAGTGCCACATCTAAATCTTAGACCTTTCTACACAAAAACTCCTTTGATTACTAGCATTTAAAAGGCTAGATAAATTAAGACTAAGAAAGGAGTTGTGTTCTCCTGAACCCAACCTTGCCAAGTTTCAGCTCCAGGGAGATTTGCATGTTGCTGAGGGAGACTGGGAGTTTGTCTCACCCTTCACTTCTCCCCTCTTGGTGTCTCCTGCTTTGCTCTCCCCATGTTTTTGTCTCTTACCATTTAATCTCCCTCCCTCCTGCCCTACATCTTCCCCTTCTTCAGGCTGTAAGTTGATTTCTCCTTCAGCCATTGATCATCAGCTCTCCCTGACTGCCTCAATGAAGTGGGCAGACTCGGCATCTGAGTGCTGACCAGAGGAGCCGTAGCAGGTGTTTTCCTCAGGTATATAAGAGCTAAGTGTTGTTATGTCTCAGAATAATATATTTCATACAGTATTATACATACCTATTCACACTCCATTACAAACCTGATTTCCTGGCAGGAGTGCAACCTATCTACAAAACTATAAACCTCAAAATAGGTACATGAAATGTGCAAAGATTGGGAAGGTTTGTTAACCCATATGTGGTGGCTTGATTGAGGTCATAGCTACCTGCTATAAGGTAAACACCCCACTTCCTGAAAAATGTCTTATTCAGATTTACCAGGTAATTGGTTTCAAATGTACCAAATTAATCATAATGGTTGCAGACAATAGGGCACAATCTATCAACTCAATCCTGCAACCCTGACTCACATGAGCAGCCCCTTTGACTTCTATGGATTGCAGGACCTGGACTGGTGGGATTAGCAATACCCATACCAAAACACCCCGCTCATGAGATAAATGATAATGTTTTGAATAATATTTCAAAGCATAATTATTCAATCCTGGTATATCTTTGTATTCACACTAACACACCCCGATAAAACACTGGGTGCTTTTAAAAGCTTTTTAAATAACAATCTGTCTTTGACACAAACCAGTAAGAGCAAAGGAATTCAGAGCTGGCAGAAATGACATCTTTTACCTGTCCCGTTGTGCCTAGGAGATCCAGCAAATATGATATGTGAGGTCAACTGATGCTCGGAGGTGCCTGCAAGATCTTGGCAAAACAGACTGGATTAAGGATGGCTTTCAGCCCAAACTCTGAATTTCCTTGCTTTCCTCAGTATATTTTTCCCCACAAATGTTTCCCCTCTTGACTAATTTTTTTCATGTATTTATTCATCACAAGATAAAATACCTGAGAATATATCCTTGTAAAAACACTGGGGAAATTAAATTGGGACTATATCATGCACAATGGTTTGCATCACTCATGAAGCTTGTGTGTGTGGATTTAGTACTTGTGAAAGCTGCCCGAATGGGGAGGGAAGCACTTTGTTTATAAGATCAAGTATACTCTGAATAGCAACAGTGCAAACTTTTCTCACTGACGTGCCAACATGGCTCAAACCTTAATAAAGGTAGGAAACCTGACTTGGTAGGAAAACCTCTAGATGTGTTCAGTCTAGAGTTGCCAACTTTCTAATCGAACAAAACCAAACACCCTTGTCCCGCTCCTTCCCTGAGGCCCCACCCCTTCTCTGAGGCCCCATCCCTCGCACACTCCATCCCCCACTCCCTCCATCGCTCGCTCTCCCCCATCCTCATTCACTTTCACCAGGCTGGAGCAGGAGGTTGGGGTGCGGGAGGGGGTGAGGGCTCCAGCTTGGGGAGCAGACTCTGGTATGGGGCCAGAAATGAGGGGTTCAGGGTGCAGGAGGGGGCTCCGGGCTGGGGCAGAGGGTTGGGGTGTAGGAGAGGGTGAGGGCTCCAGCTAGGGGTGAGGGCTCTGGGATGGGGGACTTGGGGTGCAGGAGGAGGCTCAGGGCTGGGGCAGGGGGTTGGGATGCAGGCTCTGGGAGGGAGCTCAGGCCTGGGGCAGGGAGTTGGGGTGGGAGGGGGCTTTGGGAGGGAATTTGGGTGCAGAAGGGGCCTCAGGGCTGGAGCAGGGGGTTGGGGCATTGGGTGTGGGCTCCAGGAGGGAGTTAGGGTGCGGGAAGGGGTTCTGACCTTGGGAAAGGGGTTGGGGTGAGGGAGGGGGGTGCAGGCTCTGTCCAGGCGGTTCCTGGAAGCAACCAGCATGTCCAGCTCCTAGGCAGAGGGGGCAGGGGGCTCTGCGGGCTGCCTGCGCCCACAGGCACCACCCCCACAGCTCCCATTGGCCGCAGTTCCCGGCCAATGGGAGCTGTGAAGCCAGCACTCGGGACAGGTGCAGCATGCAGAATCCCCTGGCCCCTGCGCCTAGGGACCGAAGGGAGATATTGGCTGCTTCTGGGAGCCATGCGGAGCCAGGGCAGGAAGGAAGCCTGCCTTAGCCCCGCTGAGCCACTGACTGGATTTTTAGCGGCCTGGTCAACAGTGCTGACCGGTGCCGCCAGGGTCCCTTTTCAAACGGGCATTCCGGTCAAAAACTAAACACCTGGCAACCCTAGTTCAGTCTCCAGGTCCTTTCAGTTCTTGCCCTCTGTGCTGAACAGCTAATAAGTATGCAGACAGTGCCAACTGGGGTGGGCTTTGTGATGTGGCTGCCTCTTCAATGGGGATTAGACTGCACCTTCCGTTGTTGTATACAGTGTTGCTGTGGCCATGTTGGTCCCAGGATATTAGAGAGACAAGGTGGGTGAAGTAATGCCTTTTATTGGACCAACTTTTGTTCGTGAGCGAGACAAGCTTTCAAGCTTACACAGAACTCTTCTTCAGGTCTGGGGAAACTACCATCTCATTCATGAGACTCATAACTTTACTTCTCAGGAGTTATCTGGGAAGGAATTTTTCCCTGGTCAGATGGGCAGGGACCGTGCAATCTTTCACCTTCCTCTGTGGCATGAGGCACAGGTCACTTGCTAGGATTATCTGAGTATATCTCACTAAAATAATTCCCTGCCACTGCTGTACCTCAATCCCTCCTGTTCTCTGCCTGTGGCACAAAATAGTCTTCTGAGGGCTGTAATACTTTGATCTAATTCTGAATGCTGAGGGTGGTTGCGGGGCCTAGTATGGGGGTGGCTGGGTGGTGTTTCGTGGCCTGTGATATAAAGGAGGTCCTACTTGATGATCTGGTGGTCCCTTTGGACCTTGAATTCTGACTCTATGGCCTACCTGTGATGATAAAAGTCAGAAGTACGCTGCTGCTTATTGTATGTATGGGTGGAATTCAGAGGTCCTGCAAAGAATGCGGTAGAACTGCCAGCGTTTTGCTCATGAGGGGCTGTGCAGCAGGTTCTCCACACTACTTCTGTAGGAGGGCTCCACATCCGCCTCACATAAGCTGGCATGGAGGGTAATGTTTGGGGGTGGGTCAAAAGATTGCTCATGGGATCCATGATTATGCAAACCTGGTGGTCCCAGAATCCTGGCCAAGCAGCACAAGCCTGGGAGGTCTCTGGTACTGCCCCCACAGGCTTAAGTAGTGGGTGTAAGTGGTCTAAAGGCAAGCCTGTGATTTGGCCCTATGTAGGAGATCCACACGCATGCACACACACACTTCATCCAGCTAAAGTTCAATCATTCAGCCTAAACAAAAGTAAAATGAACTTCACTTTCAACAACTTTCCATGTTTTAAGAGCTCGATGAGGCCTCTGGCCCCAATCCAGCAAGGCACTTAAGAAGGCAATTAGCTTCAAGCAGGTGAGCAGTCCCACTGTCATCCAGGCTTGACGCCAATCTGAAGCTTATGTGAATGTATCCTGTCTTTATATCCTGGAAATCTTATGAGAACAGACTTTGCCATGACATTGTCAGTACATCTTAGTTTAAGTTAGGCAGAGTATACCTAAAGAATAGCATTTTTATAGTATTATAGTTCTGCTTCTGGTCTCTGATAGAATTAGCTGCGTCAAGATGGGGGGGAAATCAAAGCAATAAAGTAAATATTTAAAATTCAAAGACTTCCTTTGCCAAAGGCAGTTACACTCCAGAGCAAATATCCCAGAGAGGTAACTGGAGGTAGAAGTAGTTTGCTTTGTTTTTGGAAGCTGGCACCATAGTTCGACATCTGAGAAAAAAATACTTGTTAAACACAATAAAAAAGGTGTGTCACGGTATGAAAAGCTTTCCCCCATAGAGCACACTATTCATGTTTAAGCAATTCGGTGTTACTACCCCAGTCATTCTATGCTATTGAAAGATCAAGAATTCAGCGTGTTGTCTCTTGTCTTATACTTGGTTGTAAGCTCTTTGGGCAGGGACCATCCTTTTGCTCTGTGTTTGTACAGCACCTTGCACATTGGAATGATGGTCGGTGACTGGGAGCTACAGTATTACAATATAATACAAAAATAATAAATAAAAACAATTAATAATTAAGAAATTTGAAGCAAAAAAAATCACAAACATCAATTTGATGTTAAAAACACCTGTCTGGGGCTTTGATCTGTGTTTTTTTAACCTGTCTTACAGAAGAGAAAAACCATGTCCACAATCCTTGGTGACAAGACCAAACTTGTCAACAAGTCAGTCATATCATGGAACCCAATCCTGCATTCTTCACAGCCTTCAATGGGAATTTTGTCTGTCAAAGAAATGTAAAATCAGCCCATTGTTTGTATTTTTAACAGTGAGATTCAGGACAGGTCTACACTACGGGGTAAGTCGACCTAAGTTATGCAACTCCAGCTATGTGAATAATGTAGCTGGAGTCGACATAGCTTAGGTCAACTTACTGCGGTGTCTACACTGCGCTGGGTCAAAGGGAGAAACTCTCCCATCGACTTACCTTATGCATCTTGTTCCGGAGGAGTAGGAGTTGACCGGAGAGTGATTGGCAGTCGCAAGACCTGCTAAATCGACCCCCGATGGATCGATTGCCACGTGTCGATTCCCCGGTAAGTGGAGACAAGCCCTCAGATGTTTGTAGGACTTGACTATCATGGCAAAAGGTATCTGAATACCTTGTCCTCATCCCCAACTAACCTGGCCCCCATCTGCACAATTTAGAACACATGGGGCAATTCTGGCCTCACTTATGTCCAAGAGACTCTATTGATTTTTAGCCCTGTATTTTCATTGTCTGGGGGTTGCATGGGTATAAGGGAGAGTGGAATTTGGACCCAAGCATAGCACTACATTGCCAACTCTCACAACTTTATCATGAATCTCAAGATATTTGGTGTTTTATTTAAAACTCCAACTGCAGAGTCCCTCACTGAGAAGAAGAAAAGCTTAAAAATGTGAACTCTAAATGCTTCAAAACCTGGAAGCAAACAAAGTCCAAAACTTTAAATCTCATGATTTTTAAGCCAATCTTATTTTTGGGACTTGACTCGTGATTTTTGAGTGCTTGGGGATGGCAGTATTAGGTACATTTGTGCTCCAGTTTCCTGCACCACCCTTATGGGCCAAAGTCTATCTTCAGCTGCATCGCTGCAACTCCAGTCAGTTCTCAGGAGTTGCAGGGGTAAAAGAGAGAGGAGAATTGGGCCCTTAAATAGGAATTCTGGGTGCAGTTCACTTATAAATGCTTTCGTGTCCTAAAATGAGGTAATTGATTATTTTAATGTGGAAAAAACTTTTCATTTTCATCTACATCAATATATTAGTCTTTTAAAAGGAGGAAGTCTCCACAAAAGATGAAAAATTACCAATAAATAAATTCTCTTTACTCCCTGAGACACTAAAAGGAAAGGAAAGGAGACACAATGTAGACAACTCATAAATATTAATTATGTTAAAATCCCTCTGGTTGGGTTATTTTAAGTGGTCTGTGGCCATTACAGCATTTTGTGTTTTTACTGATGTATTGTATTAGCCTAATAGTGACAGTACTAGTACAAAGCTAATGTTTCCAAGAGGATTTGGTTGATTATTTCATTTTAAAGACAAAGATCTTAAGGTTTCTGTAAAGAAAATGAACATTTAAGATAGCAGAATCTCTGCAGGATCAATGACATGCCATGTAAGTTTGCTATCTAATGGACAATATAGCACCTGTGGCACCAGCACTTAACTGGTCTCCAAGGCCAACAGGAGGAGGTCATTAGCCAATACAGGACTTTTATCCAATAGGTGAGAAATACATTTTAGCATAGGCTGTCTACTAATTCTGGACAACCCCCTAAAAAGAATTAGTATTGTACCACTTAGCGATAGTTCTCCTGCCTAACAATGCTATGTTGCAATGTTGAGCTATCCCTCCCCGGGGGGGGATAGCTCAGTGGTTTGAGCATTGGCCTGCTAAACCCAGGGTTGTGAGTTCAATCCTTGAGGGGGGATCATCTCAGGCAAAATAAGTACTTGGTCCTGCTAGTGAAAGGGCTGGACTCAATGACCTTTCAAGGTCCCTTCCAGTTCTAGGAGATGGGATATCTCCATTAATTATTATAATGTTTCTATTCTTTATTATAAAGCCTGCATACTAGACTAAGGTTCACAAATACAGTAATTCCTGAAGAATACACATACACAAGGCCTGATCCTGTATTCTTCACAAGTTTCCAAACTGTGGAGATTCGGTGTATACACACACACACCTAACTTCAAATGGAGTTTTGTGTATTCAAGAAATACAGTATCAGGCGCCACACAAAAACATGACAGATACACAGAGAAAGGGCTGAACTGGGCAAAAATCATAGACACTATTAAATCTGTCACAGCTACATTGTGGTGATTGTGAATTATCAGTGTTCCCACAGACTGAGGGCCAGACCCTAACCTCAGTTACAGCAGTGTAAATCTGGAGTAATTTGGCTGAAGTCCAGATTCTCATCTGAGTGAGATAATAAAACGTGGCTTTATGCATCCTTCAACATTTCACTAAAGCTGCAGAAGGAATCTTCTCATCTGCTACTAGTTAAGCATATGAGAAATACACGTGCCCTGCTGATTAATTATTTACAGAGCACACCTGCTCTACATGACCTTACTCTGTCAGGACCTGACATTATCAGGCATATTCACAATGTAATGAACATATGAACTGACAAAAGAAGGAAATGGAGAAAGATCAAATGCAGCAAGAAAAACAAATGTAATACTAACATTATGCTGTTAACTAACCAAATTGGGCTGCCTTGTTATTTATTACTTCACTGGTTTTGTTACAAAGTCAGATTAAACCAGCCATTTGTTCAGTAGGTAATCTTGGAGAAAAAAAAAACACAATTTTACTAATGAAACTCCTAGATAGAATTGCTTCTGCCTTTGGGGCACTGTAGCACAGGCTACCTATGATGAGCATGATCTATAAAAAGTCACTACCTCCCCACCAGCCAATGAGAATCTAGGATTCTGCAAATCAAAGCATCATTCCAAGAAGCTCTCAGAAAGCTGGGGAACCCTGACTGGTTGGCAAGGTCAGTTTTCCTCATGAAGGAACAGTCCATTATTAGAGGAGTGTTTTCTCCTCAACAAAATGTCTTATTCATGATATGGATAGCAGGACCTTGCATCTTTACTTTCATACACACTGCTCGGGAGAGGTCACTCCTATATCATAAGAGGCATTAACTTCAGGTTGCAGGTATGCGCATCGTAGTCCAAAATAATACACACAACAGAAGGCATTGGTTCATAATAACTGCATTTTAGCAAGCAACATTGCTGCTTTCCAGGGCCCTGTCCCACTGGGAGCAGAGCAGCACTCACAGCTGAATTAAGTCAATTTGGGGCCCTAAGCACACCTAACATGGTACCCACATAGGCTCCCCCACAAGCCATGGCCTCATCCCTCCTCGAAGTTGCAGCAAATTTCAGAGTTAAGATAGGTGGGTCACTTCAGTCCTCTTGAAGCTATTGTTTCAGGCTGTTGGTAGACTCAAAGAGGCATCACTTATGCCTGAGTCTTGTTTTCAAGCTTTTCTTTGCATCCATGAAGGACAGAAATGTATTGAGAGTAGGGCTGTTGATTAATCGTAGTTAACTCCTGCGATTAACTCAAAAAAATTAATCATGATTAATCACAGTTTTAATTGCACTGTTAAATAATTGAAATTGAAATTTATTACATACTTTGGATGTTTGTCTACATTTTCATATATATTGTATTCTGTGTTGTAATTGAAATCAAAGTGTATATTATTTTTGCTTACAAATATTTGCACTGTAAAAATGATAATGAAAAGAAATAGTATTTTTCAATTCACCTCATACAAGAACTTTAGGGCAATCTCTTTGTCATGAAAGTGCAACTTACAAATGTAGATTTTTTTTTTTTTTGTTACATGACTGCACTCAAAAACAAAACTGTGTAAAATTTCAGAGCCTACAAGTCCACTCAGTCCTGCTTCACTAAGACAAACAAGTTTGTTTAAATTTAATGGAGATAATGCTGCCAGCTTCTTATTTACAATGTCACCTGAAAGTGGGAACAGGCATTTGCATGGCACTTTTGTAGCTGGCATTGCAAGGTATTTATGTGCCAGATATGCCAAACATATGTATGCCCCTTCATGCTTCGGCCACCATTCCAGAAGACATGCTTCCATGCTGAAAACGCTCATTAAAAAAATAAGCTTTAATTAAATTTCTGATTGAACTCCTTGGGGCAGAATTGTATGTCCCCTGCTGTTTTACCCGCATTCTGCCATATATTTCCTGTTATAGCAGTCTTGGATGATGACCCAGCACATGTTGTTCATTTTAAGAACACTTTCACAGCAGATTTGACAAAACGCAAAGAAGGTACCAATGTGAGATTTCTAAAGATAGCTACAGCACTCGACTCAAGGTTTAAGACTGAAGTGCCTTCCAAAATCTGAGAGGGACGAGTTGTGGAGCTTGCTTTCAGAAGTCTTAAAAGAGCAACACTCCGATGCAGAAACTACAGAACTTGAACCACCAAAAAAGAAAATCATCCTTCTGCTGGTGGCATCTGACTCAGATAATGAAAAAGAACATGCGTTGGTCCGCACTGCTTTGGATTGTTATTGAGCAGAACCCGTCATCAGCATGGACGCATGTCTTCTGGAATGTTGGTTGAAGCATGAAGGGACATATGAATCTTTAGCGCATCTGGCATGTAAATATCTTGCAACACCAGCTACATCAGTGCCATGAGAATGCCTGTTCTCACTTTCTGGTGACATTGTAAACAAGAAGCAGGAGTATTATCTCCTGCAAATGTAAACAAACTTGTTTGTCTGAGAAATGGGCTGAACAAGAAGTAGGACTGAGTGGACTTGCAGGCTCTAAAATTTTACATTGTTTTATTTTTGAATGCAGGTTTTTTGTACATAATTCTAAATTTGTAAGTTCAATTTTTATGATAAAGAGATTGCATTACAGTACTTAGGTGAGTTGAAAAAATACTATTTCTCTTCTTTTTCTACAGTGCAAATACTTGTAATCAAAAATAAATATAAAGTGAGCACTCTACACTTTGTATTTTGTGTTGTAATTGAAATCAACATATTTGAAAATGTAGAAAACATCCAAAAATATTTAAACAAATGGTATTCTATTATTGTTTAACATTGTGATTAATCGCGTGGTTAATCGCAATAAATTTTTTTAAATTGCGCAATTAATCGTGATTCATTTTTTTAATCACTTGACTACTCTAATTGAGAGGATTTTTTTTTTAAATGAAAACTAAGATTCTGATGTCACACGACTCCAGGAGCAGGAACCTAGCTACAATTTTTTAAGATGCAGATTGACCCTGAAAAGATCTGTCAGGTGGCAGTCCTAGCTTCATTGTCACCATCTGATACTTCTCCTAGCAATCTGCTACACAGTAAATGTAGTATATTTTAGCCAAATCAATTGGGAAGAATGGAAGTGTCTCAAGCAAGTCTCTCTAGAGTGGCCAAGAAAAGAAAACATTTAAAATGTTCAAAAATTCCCTAATCCTGTCAGCCTGGCTCTTCCTCACCCCACAAACTGCCCCCTCCTTGTCATCCTCTCAAAGGTCCACAGATTTAATGACATCTTCCCCATCTTTGTTATAGTTTCTGTATGCCCATTCTCATACCAGAGAAAACACTAGATGACTCTTGCAGTCCCTCAAGTTTTAACCCTATGATTCTATCGTGTGATCAACAGGGCCAATCGTGTGACCAAGGTGGGTCAATTTCACAAAGCTGAAAACAATTATGAACCAACTTAGCTGGGAGGAAGAATTTAATCAGAAAAATGTGAATTATAATTGGGAATTATTTAAGAATTCTTTACTAGATGCCCAAAAAGCCACGATCGAGGAAGATGAACATATTGGTTATAAAACAATTTGGTTTAGAGGGGAAGTGAAGGCAGCGCAAAAAAAGAAGAAGAAAAATAATAAATAACAAATGGAAGAAAGGGGAAGTTGATAGTCATGAATATAAATCAGAAGCTAGGAATTTTAGAAAATTGATAAGGGAAATGAAGGGACACAAGTAGAAATCTATGACTAGCAGAGTTAAGGGCAATAAGAAAGAGGGTTTTTAGGATATTAGGAACAAAAAGAATCCTGACAATGATATTGGACCATTACTAGATGGAAATGGTAGAATTGTTAATAATAATGCCGAAAAAACAGAAGTATTCAATAAATATTTCTGTTCTGAATTTGGGGGGAGGGGAAACAGGTGATAAAGTCATATCCTATGATGATGATGATGGTAACACTCTTTTCACTCCACTAGTATCTTAAATTAGCAGCTTAGCAACTACTGAAGTTAGACATTTTAAATCAGCAAGTCCAGATAGCAAATCCTAGAGTTTTAAAAGAGCTGGATGAGGAGCTCGCTGAACCAATAAGTCTTGTAACATCAGGGAAGTTCCAGAAGGCTGGAAGAAAGCTAATGTTGTGCCAATATTAATAAAATGTAAATAGGTTAAGCCAGGTAATTATAGGCCTGACAACTTGACATCAATCCCAGGCAAGATAATGGAGCAGCTAATACAGGACTTTATTAAAGAATTAAAGGAGGGTAATATAATTAATGCCAATAATAGAAACATAGGACTGGAAGTGAGCTCGAGAGGTCATCAGGTCCAGTCCCCTGCACTCATGGCAGGACTAAGTATTATCTAGACCAGGGGTTCTCAAACTGGGGGTCAGGACCCCTGAGGGGGTCACGAGGTTATTACATGGGAGGGTCGCGAGCTGTAAGCCTCCACCCCAAAGCCCGCTTTGCCGCCAGCATTTTTAATAGTGTTAAATATATAAAAAGTGTTTTTAATTTATAAGGGGGGGTTGCACTCAGAGGCTTACTATGTGAAAGGGGTCACCAGTACAAAAGTTTGAGAACCACTGAACTAGACCATTCCTGACAGGTGTTTCTCTAACCTGCTCTTAAAAATCTCCAATGATGGAGATTCTACAACCTCCCTAGGCAATTTATTCCAATGCTTAACCACCCTGACAGTTAGGAAGTTTTTCCTAATGTCCAACCTAAACCTCCCTTGCTGCAATTTAATCCCAATTGCTTCTTGTTCTAGCCTCCTTGTAACAACCTTTTATGTACTTGAAAACTGTTATCATGTCCCCTCACAGTCTTCTCTTTTTCAGACTAAACAAACTCAGTTTTTTCAATCTTCCCTCATAGGTCATGTTTTCTAGACCTTTAGTCATTTTTGTTGCTCTTCTCTGGATTTTCTCCACTTTGTCCACATCTTTCCTGAAAAGCAGCGCCCAGAACTCGACACAATATTCCAATCGAGGCCTAATCAGCATGGAGTAGAGCGGAAGAATTACTTCTCGTGTCTTGCTTACAACACTCCTGCTAATACATCCACTGTTGACTCATATTTAGCTTGTGGTCCACTAAGACCCCCAGATCCGTTTCCTCAGTACTCCTTCCCAGGCAGTCATTTCCCATTTTGTATGTGTACAACTGATTGTTCCTTCCTAAATGGAGTATTTTGCATTTGTCCTTACTGAATTTCATCCTATTTACTTTAGACCATTTCTCCAGTTTATCCAGATCATTTTGAATTTTAATCCTATTCTCCAAAGTACTTGCAACTCCTCCCAGCTTGGTATCATCCACAAATTTTATAAGTGTACTCTCTTTGCCATTATCTAAATAATTGATGAAGATACTGAACAGAACCGGACCAAGAAATGAGCCCTGCGGGACCCCACTCATTATGCCCTTCCAGCATGACTGTGAACCACTGATAACTACTCTCTGGGAACGGTTTTACAGCCAGTTTTGCACCCACCTTATAGTAGCTCCAGCTAGGTTGCATTTCCCTAGTTTGTTTATGAGAAGGTCATGTGAGACAGTATCAAAAGCTGTACTAAAGTGAAGATCTACCACGTCTACCGCTTCCCCCCATCCACAAAGCTTGTTACCCTGTAAAAGAAAGCTACCAGGTTGGTTTGACACAATTTGTTCTTGACAAATCCATGCTGGCTTTTACTTATCACCTTATTTTCTTCTAGATGTTTGCAAATTTGCTTGCTTAATTATTTGCTCCATTATCTTTCCAGGTACAGAAGTTAAACTGACTGGTCTGAAATTCCCCGGGTTGTCCTTATTTCCCATTTTTACAGATGGGCACTATATTTGCCCTTTTCCAGTCTTCTGGAATCTCTCCCGTCTTCCATGACTTTTTAAAGATAATTACTAATGGCTCAGATATCTCCTCAGTCAGCTCCTTGATTATTCCAGGACGCATTTAATCAGGCCCTGGTAACTTGAAGACATCTAATTTGTCTAAGTAATTTTTAATTTGTTCTTTTCCTATTTTAGCCTCTGATCCTATCTCATTTTCACTGGCATCCACTATGTTAGGCGTCCAATTGCCACCAACCTTCTTTCCTACACAGTGAGATACTTTGCTCTTGTGCCCTTAATAATGTCTTTGAAAAACTGCCAACTGTCTTCAATTGTTTTTCCCCTTAGACTTGCTTCCCATGGGATCTTACCTACCAACTCCATGAGTTTGCTAAAGTCTGCCTTCTTGAAATCCATTGTCTTTATTTTACTGTTCTCCCTCCTATCAGGTTTGCAGATGAAACAGAACTAGGGGAGTGGTAAATAATGAAGAGGACAGGTCACTGAAACAGAGTGGTCTGGATCACTTGGTAAACTGAGTGCAGGTAAAAATATTCATTTTAGTACAGCTAAATGTAAATGTATACATCTAGGAACAAAGAATATAGGCCACAAATACAGGATGGTGAGACTCTCCTATGAAGCAGTGACTCTGAAAAAGATTTGGGGGTCATGGTAGATGAGCTCCCACTGCAACACTGTGGCCAAAAGGGCTAATGCGATCCTTGGATGTATAAACTGGAATACTGAGTAGGAGTAAAGAAGTTATTTTACCTCTGTACTTGGCACTGGTGGAATCACTCCTGGAATACTGTTTCCAGTTCTAGTGTCAATAATTCAAGAAGGATGTTGAAAAATTAGAGAAGGTTCAGACAAGAGCCATGAGAACAATTAAAGGATTAGAAAACAGTGATAGCCCAAGGAGTTCAATCTATTTAGTTTAAGAAAGATAAGGTTAAGGGGTGACACAAATATTTGATAATGGGCTCTTTAACGCAGCAGAGCATAACTCGATCCAATGGCTGAAAATTGAAGATAGACAAATTCAGACTGGAAATAAGGCATACATTTTTAAGAGTAAGGGTAATCAATCCCTGGAACAGTTTGACAAGGGTTGTGGTGGATTCTCCATCACTGCCAACTTTTAAGTCAAAATTGGATATTTATCTAAAAGATCTGCTCTTTGAATTATTTTGGAGAAGTTCTATGATCTCTGTTTTATGGGAGATCAGACTAGATGATCACAATGGTCCCTTCTGGCCTTAGAATCTATGAATCATACAGTGATTATAATGAAAGGCAAAGTTTGCAAACAACCCATACCATTAATTTGTTTATATAGTTTGTTTGTCAAACAAGAACTAATATTTAACAGCTGGCAGATTGTGACCCTAATGCCAGTGTAACTGGTCACTGGAGGATTTCCTCCATATAGGGGGATCAACTGATCACATAGACTCAGCATAGTGTCGCTCATCACACCAGCTCTACCTGCTCTCTGCAGAAAGGGCTTGGCCAGCATGAAGAAAATATGGCTGGGGCGTCTCTGCATCCCACTGATCCCCTGCTGCCATATCAGCTCGTTGGGGCCACTGGTAGCCAAGACAGTCTAGGTCAGCTTTCAGGATGCTGTTTTATGTCACACCGATGGACTGGTCCCGCACAGAGTACGCTCATTGGCCCTAGCTGAGGATCTAGGCCCGGAAGGAACTAATACAATAGACAGAACAGATATGGCAGCAGAGTATTTTGCTAGTCTGCACCGAGACTTGTTAATTTCCAAAAATTAGTATGTGAGGGAAAAGAGGGCTTGAGAGTAAAGATGTAAATAAAGTGCAAAAACAATAACCGTGTAATTGATTAAAATTCTATCAGTTACATGGTTAAACGTTTAACCAGGGAACTAGGAGTGCGGGGGGTGCTGCAGAACCCCCATGTTTTAGGTGGGGCTCCCCACTACCAGATCCGTGCCTGGGGCTCCCTGCTGCTGGTCCCGCGCCCACCATCCCAGCGCATTCCAGCTGCCAGCCCCAAGGCCAGGGTCCTGGCTGCCAGCCCTGCGCCACAGGTCCTGGCTGTCAGCCCGCCCCCAGGGCTCTGCGCGGGGCAGCAGCAGATCCCTGGGCACCCAGTGGCAGCCGGGACCCTGAGTGCACTGGGATGCCAGGCGCGGGCAGCAGAAGAGCCCTGGGCGCAGTGGCAGCTAGGGCCCAGGGCCGGCAGCCGGGACCCCAGGAGGACTTTGTTAACAAAAACTGATAAGCATCAAGTTTATTGGTTAACCAATTCAACTTTTACATCCCTACTTGAGAGGAAGCAACATGGGAAGGCAAGGAGAAAAAGCACTAAGATATCGTGAGCAGAGGAGGGAAAGAGAAGATGAAATGAGAAAATACAAAGAGACTAGAAAAAAGGAGAAAGATCTGTAGAGAAGAACGTCAACGAAAGACAAACTATGTGGGGCTTTGAAGAAAATTTGAAGACACCAAAAGTTACGGATTATGCAATTAAAGAAACCAGACCACAAAAACACGTCTAGTTTTCTAAAGATGGCACCAAAAAGAAATCAAAACAAAATGGGCTCCAATAACTTTGGCCCCTGATTCTTAGCTGTGACTGGGCTGAGCTGAGCTTAAAGATGAGATAAACTAAGATCTAGTGAAATGGAGGTGTGCACCATCCTTGGGGGCTCCGCTCCCATATTTTGGAGCCAGCCAGAGATCTTAGGGTGCTCTAATTTATGCTCCATGGCAAGAAGTTGCTTTGGCAGCTGAGAATAGCTGAAGCACAGGGGCATTCCATCCATTCTCCTACACTAGTGTTCAGCCAGCTCTATACCACTCTTGGCTGTACAATCTTTTTATGCCAATGAGCCGTTGTAAAGAGGCCATAGCAGAGGCCAGAACTGAGGCTCTTGTCCTCTCCCCTTCCCTCCACATAGTGGCAGCCTTAAATGTATGCAGTTGCTTAGGGCCCTGGACTGCGGCTGAAGACAGCTAACAGGTGGCTCTAGAAACAAGCCACAGAGACTGTCTGCTTTCTGAGTGCCCAGACACTTCTCCTTGCTGTCCAGATTCTGTTTCCTTCTCAATCACCTTCAATCCACTGCCAGAGACTAGCACAGGTCTTTCCTACAAATGTCCCTCCCCACTTCTCCTGTGCTCCTGATTAGCCTTTATATGCCCCAGCAGCCTTTGTGGTGCTTAACAACCATGGCATGCATATTACTACTCCTGGGGGAATTCTGTATCACTGCAATGCAGAATTTTGCAGAAATGAACCTTGTGCGCACAGAATTTCCCTTCCCCCACAGAAATGGGCTGCAGTGCTGCTAGGCGCCACTAGGGGCCGCTGGACCCGACAGAGCCCAGCTTGCACATAGAAGACGCTGCTGGGGGGAGGGAGCTAGAGGGTTCCTGGCAGCTGCAGTTCCCAGCATGCCCTGAGGGAAGGAGAGGGCGGCGTGCAGGAAACTGTGCAAGCCTGGGGCCGAGTATCAGGCTGTTTCTCCCTCTGGATCCCTGGGCTCGGGGTAGGGTGGGAGGGGAGTGAGGGGCAGAGGGCGGGTGTCTGGGCTGGGGGGCCCCATGACTGGGCTCTGGGGGGGAGGGCGTACGGGGGTCTGGGCAAGAGGGGCCCTGCGGCTGGGCTCGGGGGGGGGGGGGGGAGGGAGAAGCAGGAACTGGGTTGTCATAGGGGTTTCTTTAACTCTGTACTCCTGGGGGGATTTTTGTGTGTGTCCATATTGTTATGGACATACTTGCTGACAGGTATTTTGAAATAAATTACCAAAATAATTGAAACCGGCGCAATTATGTAGTGTTATTTTGACAAATAAAATTTGCATAATTTTAAAATATTGTGCACAGAATTTTTAATTTGTTGGCGCATAATTTTTAATTTTTTGGCACAGAATGCCCCCAGGAGTAGAGTATGCAGAGGATGTTGACATGGAGCAATCACAGGGGTGGCAAGAGATGAATGGGACTCTGGACATCTTACATTGGATAGGCCTTTGCAAAAACCAGGGCTGTCTCTACTGCCATGAAATCTTGCTACAGTGGGTATAAGTGCCACAGGATCTACTGTCTGGACCAGCCTTCCTGGATCTCTTCACGTAATCACTTTAGAGGTGTGCTATGAACATGGGTCTGGCAGGCAGGAACTCCCACCTTCCAATCCTGGTTGAGATGCTGACAAGCTCCATGGCCTTGGGCAAGCCGCTTAGGCTCTGTTTCCTGATCTGTAAAACAGGAACAACACTTGCCTTGCTCATAGGTGAGTTCTGGAGAACGTGCAAAGCACTCTGAGGATGAAGTGCACTATTATTCAGTTCCAATCTTATCTGAAAACGGTTCATTCCTCCCCTACCTATACCACTTAATTTTGCTTTCCCTGTGTGCTTATTCATTAGTTAATTCCATTTCTATATAAATTAACTCTCTAAAATGTTTTAGGATACAGCATATATGAAAGTTGCTACACAAAACAAAGTGGAGTTCTATACAATATTTACACATGCTCCTAATATCCTCTCACCCTTTTTTAGAAACAAATTCTTTGATCTCATCAGTGACTGGGAGAAATGGCATATAAATAGATTAAATAATGTACTGTATGGCACCTCTACAATAAATGCCATGCACTGAGTTATACATGCTCGTGCAGAATGAACCTTGGCTAGCTCGTAGCAAGTCCAGATGCAGGACGTGATCCACGATGAGATGAGACCGGGAGCCCTTTCATCCAGTCCGCAACCGCCACAAACAGCTGTTTTGACTTCCGTATCGGCTTTGTGCGCTCAATGTAAAAGGCTAGTGCCCACCAAACATCCAGTGAGTGGAGCCTCTGTTCTCGGATATTAGCATGAGGCTTAGGGAAAAAGACAGGCAGAAAAATGTCCTGGTTGGTGTGAAAATGTGATGCCACCTGTGGAAGGAAGGCCAGGTGAGGTCTCAGTTGTACCTTGTCCTTATGGAAAATCGTATAAGGGGGTCGGAATTAAGACCTTTAACTCTGACACTCTCCTTGTTGAGGTAATGGCGACCAGAAAGGTAACCTTCCACGACTGGTAGAGAAGGGAGCAAGTCGCCAGTGGTTCGAAAGGGGGCCCCATTAGCCTGGAGAGGACCAGGTTAAGGTTCCACGCAGGGAGTGGTTGTCTAATTTGTGGGTATAACTGCTCCAGGCCCTTGAGGAAATGGGCAACCATAGGGTTGGCAAAGATTGAACGTCCAGCCATTCCCAGGTGGAAGGCCAAAATGGCTGCAAAGTTCACCTTAATGGATGACGCTGCGAGACCGTGCTGTTTCAGGTGCAGCAGGTACTCCAGAATAAGAGATAATGGCACCTGGAGTGGAGGTGTGTGATGCTGAGCACACCAACATGTGAACCTTTTCCACTTTGCTAGGTATGTGGCCCTAGTGGAGAGTTTTCTGATACCGAGTAGGACTTCTCTTACTGGTTCCGAGCACAGAAATTCTATGGGGTTTAGCCATGAAGCTTCCAGGCTGTGAGATGGAGAGACTGGAGGTCAGGGTGATGAAGATGACCATGGTCCTGAGTGATCAGGTTGGGGAGGAGTGGCAACGTGATCGGGGCGTCCACTGACAGCTCCAGGAGCATGGTGTACCAATGTTGGCAAGGCCATGCTGGTGCCAGAATTAACTCCGCCTTGTCTCTGCAGACCTTGAGTAGTACCTTGTGCATGAGAAGGATTGGGGTAAAGGCATACAACAGGTGGCCTCCCCAGGGTAGTAGGGACGTGTCTGTGATTGAACCTGGGCTGTGTTTCTGGAAGGAGCAGAACATTGGGCACTTTCTGTTGCTCAAGGTGGCGAATAGGTCAACCTGGGGACACCCCCACCTTTGGATGATGGAGTGTATGATATCTGGATGGATGGACCCCACTCGTGATTGCAGAAGGATCTGCTGAGGTAGTCTGACAGTTTGTTCTGAACTCCTGGGAGATAGGATGCCTCCAGGTGAAAGGAGTGGGCTATGCAGAACTCCAACAGCCAGAGGGCTTCCCGGCATAGGGAAGAGGAATGGGCTCCACCCTGCTTGTTGATGTAAAACATGGCAGTGGTGTTGTCGGTCATAACTGCCATGCACTGTCCTTGTAGTTGGGCCTGAAAGGACATGCTAGCTGCACCACCCTCAGCTCAAAGAATTGTTTTGGTCTGAAAGCAATCTTTATTCCATTAATTGAAAGCAAACAGAGCCCTCCAAAGCAACAGGCAATTTTCATACACCTTCATAGTGCATCGTCTGCACCAATCACAGTCACCTCCTAGCATTACAAGCACTGCACTCCTGAGCATAGCAACAAATATTAGTGGCTTTCAGCTTCAAATTCCGGCCTCAAGACCTCCCTGAGCCTTATGGCCCTGTGCTACGCCCTTCTAATAGCTCTAATAACAAATTCAAATTCAGCCTCCAGACACTGAGCTTCAGCAGTCCAGTCCTGAGTGAAGCTTTCACCCTTCCCTTCACAAATATTATGGAATGTACAGCACGTGGCTATAAGCATAGGAATATTGTCATCGACCAGGTCCAGCCTCACATACAGACATTGCCAGCGGGCCTTTAAACGCCCAAAAGCACACTCAACAGTCATTCTGCATTTGCTCAGCCTGTTGTTGAACCACTTCTTGCTGCTGTCAAGGTGCCCCGTGTATGGCTTCATAAACCACGGCATTAAGGGGTAGGTGGGGGTCTTCCAGGATCACAATGGGCATTTCAACTTCCCCTATGGTGATCTTCTGGTCTGGGAAGAAAGTCCCTGCTTGCAGCTTCCTGAACAGGCCAGTGTTCCAAAAGATGCGTGCATCTCGCACCTTTCCACACCAGCCTGCGTTAATGTCCGTGAAACAATGTTGTGATCCACAAGCGCCTGGAGAACCTTAGAGAAATACCCCTTGCAATTAATGTACTCAGTGGCTAGGTGGTCTGGTGCCAGAATTGGAATATGCGTGCCATCTATCGCCCCTCCGCAGTTAGGGAAGGCCATTTGTGCAAAGCCATCCACAATGTCACGCACTTTGCCCAGAGTTACCGTCTTTCGGAGCAGGATGTTATTAATGGCCTTGCACACTTCCGTCAACACGAGTCCAACAGTCAAATTTCCCACTACGAACTGGTTAGCGACTGATTGGTAGCAGTCTGGAGTAGCCAGCTTCCACAGTGCAATCGCTATGCTCTTCTCCAACAGCAGGGCAGCTCTCATTCTCGTGTCCTTGTGCTGCAGGGCTGGGGCGAGCTCATCACACAGTCCCATGAATGTGGGTTTCCTCATCCAAAAGTTCTGCAACCAGTACTCATCCCAGACGTGCATGACGATGTGATCCCACCACTCAGTGCTTGTTTCCCAAGCCCAAAAGCGGCATTCCACTGTGGTCAGCACCTCCGTGAATGCCACAAGTAATCTCTTGTTGTAGCTACTACATATGGCAAGATCAATGTCACATTCCTCTTGACTTTGTAGTTTAAGGAGTAACTCCACTGCCACTAGTGACATGTTAGTCAGAGCGAGCAGCATATTGGTCAACAATGCAGGATCCGTTCCTGCAGACCGAAGAGACAGTGCGCACAGTACACAAACCATTGAAAGATGGTGCCAAATGCGGACAGAAGCACAGGGATTGCACTACTCCAAATACCGCTTCAAGTGCCGCAGGCAACCGACAGTGTCATTCAAAGCTTCTGTATTCAAATGTATGTAACTTTGTGGGTGCAACTTTTTAGGCTGACATATTTCATGATGATTCTCTATAGAAAGGTGAAATTTTCCTGTTTTATCTTTTCCTCATCTTGTAGCTGCTGTCTAGCTACCAAATTACTCACTGGCATTTAAATACTCTTTTCTTTAAAACAACTATTTGTTCCTCCCCCTCCCCCCATGAAATTATCATAGCAGAGAACAAAACTGTAGGTATCAACATTTTGAGACTATGACCTAAAACATCCCTTAACTTGTTATTTCAATGCTCTTTCTGGTCTTGAAAGCTTGTGGGCCAGATCCTCAGCAAGTGTAAATTGGCAAAGCTCCACTGAGTTAATGGAGCTACGCTGACTTAAACCAGCTAGGGATTTGGCCCTGTAGGTCTAGTGTGAGCATTAATGTAATGTTTATCTTCTTTGTAAGAGTGTTGTGTGCCTGCCATTTTGTTTTAAAATTCTATCATCTTAAATATCAAGCAAATGACTTCATCCACCATCACTGAGAATTAAATACATCCACACTGTCTCAGTCTGAGTTTAATCATATTATCACTCCCCCTCCATAATAGCAACATTGGTCTAGTGGACCTACTCCCAGTCTTAGCTTGTTCTGGTACAACAAGGGCTCTTTAATACAGTGTTATCTGCCACTGCACAGGCTACAGAGGATTAGATGAAATGCCACTTTTCTACTTCAGTGCTGCCGTAGGAATCGGTCCATCAATGCAAGCAAGCACAGAACAATGGGAAATTATTTCTTGAAATTACAGTGTCCTCACCTATCTACCCCATCTGCTCTGGCCATATTATATCGTATGTGTTCATTCAATTGTGGGGTCTACTGCTGTTACATTTCATAGAAATAATTGTCTGATTCTGTTTTCAATCTTCTTTTCTTGAATACTAGAGACAGGTCTGGATTGCAACGTTTAACTTTCCCAATTTTGATGGATGGTCAGGCACTGCGGGGAGGAGTGAGTTGGGCTAATCTCCACTGGATACAGCCACACTCCCACACAAAATGTGTATTGCTCTACTCTAAAGGACGGCAATATGCAGCCCTTTGTGAAAGGAATAATTTGAGGAGTGCACCTGTGCCAAATGAGATCCTTTCATTCAAAGCAAACAGGAATATTGTCATTGGTACCTTTGTTTGCAGGTTTTATTTCTGTCTCAATGGCTACAGACATGTCTATTTTCTTTATTTATGAGAACACCTAGATGAATCAACCAACATTTAAAACCTCTATTAAGGATACTACCCAGCAGTCATTTTAAGCAACCATTTTAAAGATTTTAGTACAACTCTGTTCAATCTTTAAATAAAGGCTAGGTATTAGGCAACCCGTTCTTCATGGTCTCTTGGGTAATTGTTTATGGCAGGTTTCCCTGTAGTAATGACTCTGCACCCTTGAAAGCCCAGCTAGTTGTCTTTATTATTATTATTCTCAGTCCACTATGATAGTTTCCTATTGTCACAGTCGCTGGGTGGGCTGCCCCACTGAGACCCTTTTCCAGTCCGTCCCCCCAAATGCACTCACTTCAAGTGACTGGCCTGTGTCTCCACTTCTCTTTGGGGTGGGATCAAGCAATCCAACCACTCCCCTTGTTGCCAACTGTGTCACTTAGCAAGATTTGGGACCTGCAAGAGTTTCCCTCCAGGAGCCAGTGGACAGTAACAGTTTCCAGTGATACAGAAGCAGCTTCTCCAAAACAAAGTAGGATTTATTTTGCCAAAAGTTGCACAACACTATGAAAAATTGATTAAAAGAGCAAAGAGTTCTAAACATATTCTGTCTTACCCACACTTGGCATTTCCCGTGAGCTCCCAGGGGTACATCTACACACTGCAAAAAAAACCAAAACCAAATCTGCGGCAGAGCCCGGGTCAGCTGACTCGGACTCATGGGACTCAGGCTACCGAGCTAAAAAAAGCAGTGTAGATGTTTCTGCTTGGGCTCTGATACCCAGCAACGGGGAAGGGTCTCAAAGCCCAAGCTCCAGCCCTCGCAGAAACATCTACACTGCTATTTGTAGCCCAGGAGCATGAGCCTCACAAGTCTGAGCGGTTGATCTGGGCCCTGAGACTTACTGCTGCATGGTTGGTTGGTTTTTGCAGTGTAGACATACCATAGGTGACGATTCAGCCTTGGAGCCTCTCCATTCTCTCTGAGCACCAAGCTACAGCTTGCTTGCTGCAGACTCTCAGACTGCCTGTATGTCAGGTCCACAGCATGCTGACCACTTCCCCCCACCCTCTCTGTAAGTCAGGGTCTTTTGATCTTGCAATTCTCATCCTAGGCAAATAGTCATCCTCCAGACTGGGGCTGAATAGTCCCTCTTCATAGCTACATACCCATCGTGCCTGAGGGAATGCTCCTTATCTAGGCCATTGTTTTACCTTTCCTGCCTGATTTATTTTGATAACCCCATTTGATCCAATGATGCATTCAGGCAGGGGAGTATCACAGAAATATGCTATGGGGTACCTGATATTAATAAAAAAACAAAACAAATATTTCCCAGTTCTCTCACATTATCTCCTCACGTACACACAAGTCTCCATATATAATTCTTAACTTCAATTTTCCATCTACTACAAGCCCAGAGAATTTCAGTTACTCCTTTCCGCCCCTTTCCTACATAAGTCTTCCACTCCCTTCTCACTAAGACTGTGCGATAAAGATATTAATTCCAAATATCACTCCAGTTGTGCAGTTTCTAGATATTTCTTTATAAAACAGGAAGTTAAAACCCCTAGCCCCCGGTCTAAGTATCACCTTTCCCAACCATCCCTTAGCAACTCTACTGCTAACTTGGAAAGAAAAGCACAGGAGTAACCATGTACCTCATAGTTTTTTCCCGTACACTTAACTTGTTGCTTCCACCCATATGAATATGTAACTGCCTTTCTTCTTTGCCAAAATACTTGTATACACTCCTTGATGTGCTACACAATGAAGGGATGCACACGCTCATAAGATGGGATCTGTCACTTTTATAGCATCCTCCTTTTAATAAGAAATAGAATTATACAACCTCATGTACATGTTTCCCATAGCCCCAAACCATTCCCCTTCACTCCATATTGACAGAATATTTTCCTAGACTTAATTAATTAATGGAGATATCCCATCTCCTAGAACTGGAAGGGACCTTGAAAGGTCACTGAGTCCAGCCCCCTGTCTTCTCTAGCAGGACCAAGTACTAATTTTGCCCCAGATCCCTAAGTGGCCCCCTTAAGGGCTGAACTCACAACGCTGGGTTTAGCAGACCAGTGCTCAAACCACTGAGCTATCCCTCCCCCAAACTGCTTATTGTGCTCTTTCTAGGAAGTGTCCAGTCATAGGTAGATGGATGCTCTTTTGGTTAAGGTACTGCACAGGAAGTCAGGATGCCTGGCATTTATTCCTGGCTCTGCCACCAACTCCCTGGGTGACCTTCAACAAGTCACTTCACTTTTTTCTGCCTCACTTTCTCCCTCTCTAAAATGGGGCTAATGATGGATGCCTGATGGGTTGTGAGCTATGACAACTTACATCAGCAGAGGATTTGCCCCCATTTTTCTAGACACATCTTCTGCCAAACAGTTGAAACATGACATGTTCAGCTCCAATGATACCTATGTTCTCTGGGCTGTTCTCTTAAACAGGTCACTCATCTTTTATTTATTTTCTTTTTACTCTCATTGTTCCTAATTTTAGTGTATTTTGCTCTCATGCTTCCCCCCCCCCACTAGCCCCACCCCAATAATTTCTTTGTATCTCTCTCTAATCCTTCTGAGCTGCCTATAATTATCTCTCATATTTCAGAGCTTGGTCCTTGATCCCTTAATTGGCTTTTTGCTCTTCGATCCCTTTGTAGCTTCCTCTGTGTCAATCCATTTTCCATTTCAGAAGTAGACAATAAACAAACTCTTTCAATCTACAGCTTCACCTATTTTATTCCTTTTTTACTTTTTGCCCATTAGACCTTTCCAGATTGTCTCCCCCACCCACTGCCTCTCCTTTGACTTTATTCCTGATTATTTACTTCCCATGTTCTGTTCTCTCCTACTAATCCAATTCTATTTTTGGCTCATGGCTGAAGCATCACCAATCTTCTTAATGAAGTCTCCTCGCAGTTAATTTATTAACAAATACAAGGATGAAAAGAAAGGTCACTTCTGCTCACCTCACCACTCCAAAATAACCACAATGGGCCTGAGTCACCTCTCACTTAACACTGATACAAATTGGGTGTAGAGACACAGAAGTCAATGGAGTTACAGTAGTGTCATAGAGAGAAACATTAGGCTTAAGAGCTTTCCATAGCCACACCACTGAACAGGCATTAACTAACTAATCCTCACAGCACCCTTGTGAAGCCTGTAACTATGTATTATTATTCCCATATTACAGAGGGGAAACTGAGGCAGGGAAGTGAAGTGCCCTGCCTAGAGCCAAACTGCAAACCAGTACCAAAATCGTGATAACAATTAAACAGCTCATTTTTTGCAGCCCATACTGCCTATAAAAAAAGGTCACAGAAACTAGCCTGTAGCCATCTTCTTTGCTTTCTGTGATTCAACAGTTATTGTGGCCCGTGGCTTAGAGCATTAACCTTTTATCACTGTGAGCCCTGGTACATGCACCAATTCTGGTCACAACTGAAAATAAGTTAACTGCTCTCACTCTGGTCTCCATTTGGCACAGGTCCTGGCAGAAACTGCACCAAGGAAGGTTATGATGGTTCAAAATGAAAGCAACATCCTTTCTATTGGGCCCCACAGGGGCCAGCGTTGTCCTAAAGAGTGGCAATACTGGCTGGGTATGGGTGAAGTTGGGGCAGCTTGGAGGTTTGTTAATTCGGGGCATCCCCCTCCATCAAGAAGGTTCCTCCTATCATAACTTAAAGCTGCTCCTCCTCAAGGAAATCAGTGGGAGCGTGGGCTCCAGAACACCCCCTCCCCCAGGTTGAATTTGCCCAGGAGATGTAACTTGCACCTCTCAGTGCCATGTAGGGCAAAACTACACCCATGAGCTACACAGCACAAGAATGTAAGTATATGAAAGTTCTTCTGGACCTTTCATAGATTCATAGATTCTAGGACTGGAAGGGACCTCGAGAGGTCATCGAGTTTAGTCCCCTGCCCTCATGGCAGGACCAAATGTTGTCTAGACCATCCCGGATAGACATTTATCTAACCTACTCTTAAATATCTCCAGAGATCGAGATTCCACAACCTCCCTAGGCAGTTTATTCCAGTGTTTAACCACCCTGACAGTTAGGAACTTTTTCCTAATGTCCAACCTAAACCTCCCTTGCTGCAGTTTAAGCCCATTGTTTCTTGTTCTATCCTTAGAGGCTAAGGTGAACAAGTTTTCTCTCTCCTCCTTATGACACCCTTTTAGATACCTGAAAACTGCTATCATGTCCCCTCTCAGTCTTCTCTTTTCCAAACTAAACAAACCCAGTTCTTTCAGCCTTCCTTCATAGGTCAAGTTCTCAAGACCTTTAATCATTCTTGTTGCTCTTCTCTGGACCCTCTCCAATTTCTCCACATCTTTCTTGAAATGCGGTGCCCAGAACTGGACACAATACTCCAGTTGAGGCCTAACCAGCACAGAGTGGAGCGGAAGAATGACTTCTCGTGTCTTGCTCACAACGCACCTGTTAATGCATCCCAGAATCATGTTTGCTTTTTTTGCAACAGCATCACACTGTTGACTTATATTTAGCTTGTGGTCCACTACAACCCCTAGATCCCTTTCTGCTGTACTTCTTCCTAGACAGTCTCTTCCCATTCTGTGAAACTGATTGTTCCTTCCTAAGTGGAGCATTTGTCTTTGTTAAACGTCATCCTGTTTACCTCAGACCATTTCTCCAATTTGTCCAGATCATTTTGAATTATGACCCTATCCTCCAAAGCAGTTGCAATCCCTCCCAGTTTGGTATCATCTGCAAACTTAATAAGCGTACTTTCTATGCCAATATCTAAGTCGTTGATTAAGATATTGAACAGAGCCGGTCTCAAAACAGACCCCTGCGGAATCCCACTTGTTATACCTTTCCAGCAGGATTGGGAACCATTAATAACTACTCTCTGAGTACGGTTATCCAGCCAGTTATGCACCCACCTTATAGTAGCCCCGTCTAAGTTGTATTTGCCTAGTTTATTGATAAGAATATCATGCAAGACCGTATCAAATGCCTTACTAAAGTTTACGTACACCACATCCACCGCTTCTCCCTTTTCCACAAGACTCGTTATCCTATCAAAGAAAGCTATCGGCTTGGTTTGATATGATTTGTTCTTTACAAATCCATGCTGGCTATTCCCTATCACCTTACCATCTTCCAAGTGTTTGCAGATGATTTCCTTAATTACTTGCTCCATTATCTTCCCTGGCACAGAAGTTTAAACTAACTGGTCTGTAGTTTCCTGGGTTGTTTTTATTTCCCTTTTTATAGATGGGCACTATATTTGCCCTTTTCCGGTCTTCTGGAATCTCTCCTGTCTCCCATGATTTTCCAAAGATAATAGCTAGAGACTCAGATACCTCCTCTATTAACTCCTTGAGTATTCTAGGATGCATTTCATCAGGCCCTGGTGACTTACAGACATCTAACTTTTCTAAGTGATTTTTAACTTGTTCTTTTTTTATTTTATCTTATAAACCTACCCCCTTCCCATTAGCATTCACTATGTTAGTCATTCCTTCAGACTTCTCAGTGAAGACTGAAACAAAGAAGTCATTAAGCATCTCTGCCATTTCCAAGTTTCCTGTTACTGTATCTCCCTCCTCACTGAGAAGTGGGCCTACCCTGTCCTTGGTCTTCCTCTTGCTTCTAATGTATTGATAAAAAGTCTTCTTGTTTCCCTTTATTCCTGGAGCCAGTTTGAGCTCATTTTGTGCCTTTGCCTTTCTAATCTTGCCCCTGCATCCTTTGTAATCTGTCCTAGTTTCCATTTTTTATATGACTCCTTTTTATTTTTTAGATCATGCAAGATCTAGTGGTTAAGCCAAGGAGGTCTTTTGCCACATTTCCTATCTTTCCTATTCAGCGGAATAGCTTTCTTTTGGGCCCTTAATAGTGTCCCTTTGAAAAACTGCCAACTCTCCTCAGTTGTTTTTCCCCTCAGTTTTGATTCTCATGGGACCTTACCTATCAGCTCTCTGAGCTTACCAAAATCGGCCTTCCTGAAATCCATTGTCTCTATTTTGCTGTACTCCCCTCTACCCTTCCTTAGAATTGTGAACTCTATGATTTCATGATCACTTTCACCCAAGCTGGCTTCTACTTTCAAATTCTCAACAAGTTCCTCCCTATTTGTTAAAATCAAGTCTAGAACAGCTTCCCCCCTAGTAGCTTTTTCAACCTTCTGAAATAATAAGTTGTCTGCAACGCAGTCCAAGAACTTATTGGATGGTCTGTGCCCCGCTGTGTTATTTTCCCAACATATATCTGGATAGTTGAAGTCTCCCATCACCACCAAATCTTGGGCTTTGGATGATTTTGTTAGTTGTTTTAAAAAAGCCTCATCCACCTCTTCCACCTGGTTAGGTGGCCTGTAGTAGACTCCTAGCATGACATCACCCTTGTTCTTTACCCCTTTTAGCCTAACCCAGAGACGCTCAACACTTCCGTCTCCTATGTCCATCTCCACCTCAGTCCAAGTGTGTACATTTTTAATATATAAGGCAACACCTCCTCCCTTTTTCCCCTGTCTATCCTTCCTGAGCAAGCTGTACCCATCCACACCAACATTCCAATCATGTGTATTATCCCACCAAGTTTCGGTGATGCCAATAATGTCATAGTTGTATTTATTTATTAGCACTTCCAGTTCTTCCTGCTTATTACCCATACTTCTCGCATTTGTATATAGGCATCTAAGATACTGTTTTGATCTTGCCTCCCAGTTTTGCCCTGACCCTCCTTTCTCTCTGCCATTATGGCCCACGCTCCCTACTATTTCCAACCCATCTGCCAGGTCTCCATGTTCCCCACTTACCTATGGGTTTTGCTCACCTGTCCCCGTCGAACCTAGTTTAAAGCCCTCCTCACTAGGTTAGCCAGTCTGTGTCCAAATAGGGTCTTTCCCCTCCTCGAAAAGTGAACATCATCTCTGCCTAGCAGTCCTTCCTGGAATAGCATCCTGTGGTCGAGGAAGCCAAAGCCCTCCTGGCGACACCATCTTCGCAGCCAGGCATTCATCTCCACGATGCACCTGTCTCTGCCCGGGCCCCTACCTTTGAGAGGAAGAATCGAAGAGAATACCACCTGCGCTCCAAACTCCTTCACCCGTACTCCAGAGCCCTGTAGTCACTTTTGATCTGCTCAGTGTCACACCTCGCAGTATCATTTGTGCCCACATGGATGAGTAGCATGGGGTAGTAGTCAGAGGGCTGGATAATCCTCAACAATGCCTCTGTAACGTCTCAGATATGGACCCCCGGCAGGCAGCATACCTCCCGAGATGAAATGTCAGGGCGACTGATGGGCGCCTCCATCCCCCTCAGAAGAGAGTCTCCGACCACCACTACCCTACGTTTCCTATTCGCAGTGGTGGCAGCAGACCTCCCAGCCTTAGGGGTACGAGGCTTCTCCTCCTCTACTGTAGGGGGTGATTCCTTTTCTCCTGTATCAAGAAGAGCATAACGGTTACCTATTACCATGGCGGGAGGGTTCGGGGCAGGGGTGGTGCACTGCCTGCTGCCAGAAGTAACCAGCTGCCAGTGTCCACCCTGAGCCATCTCCTCCTCCACCAGTGGTGTGTCAGCAGTCCTGTGTACTGGGACAGCTACCTCAGCTGTCTCCACATGGACACTGTCCAGGAATTGCTCATGGATCCAGATGCTCCTCAACCTAGCCACCTCCTCCTGTAGCTCCCCCATCTGCTGCCTGAGAGATTTCACCAGCAGGCACCTTTCATATTGGATGTCAGTACGTGGGAATTGCAAATCACAGTCTCTGCAAAACCCACCAGGATCTGGGTAGACGCATCCATGCTCAGGTGCTCTGTCTGGCTACAGGCGCAGGTGGAGGAGACAGAAGCAGTGCTGGCACAGGTGTTGCGGATCTTCCTAACCATCGTAGGCCTCCCTCTGTCAAACTCCCTCTGTCAAAATCCCGTCTGCAGCCCCCTGTCCGCTTTCAGAAGAGTGAAGTAGAGATCTGGCAAAGTGCTGAAGGGAATGGGAGTGGGGGGTATTTGACACCTCTCAAAATAGGCTCAGAGGAGCAAGCCATGTATGTCTCCAGGTTCAACAGTAGAGTAGCCATTCATTGGGTATATACTGTATCCAAGAGGATAATTAATGTACTTCTGTGTGAGATGTGAGAATATTAAATGGGTTGTAGGAATTTAAAGACACTGGACCACATTCTATTCCCAAAAACAGTGGTGTAAATCAAAGTAAACCCACTGGCTTCAGTGGAGAAACTCAGGATTTACATCAGTGAAAGTGAGATTTCAATCTGGCCCACATTCTTCAGTTAGAACAATCAGTCAGAAATCAGCCATAATGCATAAGGTGTGACAGAAGGATTTATCCCATCCACATGTCTGAGAAAATCTGGAAGGGGACAACATGAGATCATATGCAGTGCTGCTTTCTGACCTCAGAGCTGCTCTAACCCATGTCGGTGTGGACAGCCCCTAGAAGCTGTTCTGTGGGCCAGGGATTACCAGAGCGAAGTACACTCTGGCCACACTCCCTCCAACCCCTTCCATGCCCCCTCCTGGCCCCCAAGACCCTCTATACCAGTGCCACGTAAGAAGGAAGTATAGACCTGGCTATTCCAACTCTTCACCTATCAGGGTTCCCCTACATAAGGAAATGCATTGCTTTCTGGCCCCTTTGCACCACAGAAATCAGGGCACTAAGAGGCCAGAGAGGGAGTGAGGATCTGGCCGACTAACTGCTAGGGCAGCAGTACAAGGAGTGTGCAGTTGTTTCTTGGGGGCGAGTTAATCCATGTGCTGTCTTCTACCCAGCACAAAGTTGCATTGTATTTGCCAAATCTTCCTCATGTAAGATTTATCGTTGCTGCTATTCTAATTCTATTCCATTTTAATTGTAATTCTTTTTGCTATCCTTCCAGAAAATACTTTAAGTAAACAGCCAGGCCAAATGCCACATAAACCCTGCCCAGTGCTCAAGACGGCAGAATTGTATTCTCCTAGGAGCTTACGTTTGTTCTTTTTTGATAGTGGAAGTTGTTTAGCACTGTTGAGATCATGATCTAAAATATAAGTCCAATATGTTCATTGCTTTATCCTGCTATGGATCCAAATCTGGGTCCTTACTCAAACTCCCACCAAACCAGTTTTACCTGAGTAAATCTGATTAAGATCTCATGCTGAGGGACCACTGTGGAGGCTGAGAATATGGACACTTCAATATTTTTGGAATATAAGATGTTTTAGCTTTTCCATTTCCCCCTCTCTTTATAAAACTGACTGGCACTAAACTGAATGGACTTCATGAGATATACATGTAACCCCTTTGGGGTTTAGAGAGCATGGCCCCTTTAAATCTTTTTCCTAAGGGGGGAGGGGGAGCAGTAAGAGAATGGAAGGAAACTCCAGGGTGTGGCTCTGGAGCTCCACAGAGAGAAGGGCTGCAGCCCGCAGGCCCTCACAAAGTGAAGCAGCAGAGAACCTGCCGGAAGCCTGGGAAGGACAGGGCGGCCGATCAGGGACTCCCCAGGACAGGAGCCAGGAGGAGTACTATGCCAGGGAGGAATTGCCCGAGAAGGACAGACTGGAGCTGGACCCAGTATCCCTGCTGCCCAGAGCTGCATGGGGCTGTGAGTACTGGGACTTGTGACTCTGAATTGGGAATAAGGAGGGAGGCTGCTAGCTAGTGAAGTGGGGAGGTAGTTGTGATGGTGCTTCATGGAAATATGCTTCTGAATGTATATATATGACATAACTGGAATATGTTTTATGCTACATATGCCATGTAACATATCTCTGTAAAGGTTATGTTCTACTGAATACATTCCTCCAATCTGTACGCATGTATCATTTTTGTACTTGAAGTTAGGAATATTGGCTGTATATTTGCTTGATCTCTAAGTAGCCTTAGTAAAGCATTTGGTCAGTTTCTTGAGAAAGGAATGTGCAAATTAAGTGCCCAATCAAGAACCACTTAAGCCAACAATGAACTTGAAGACGCCAATCCACATCAGAGCTTTCCCAGGAATGTGGCTTGGCTGCTAAGAAACTCAGTCATGCATGGACATGTGACTTGCCCATGTGACTCCAAAATTCCATCTTGGAGCTGGACTTTGCATAGGAGAGAGGAGGGGGGTCTCCACCCACAAGACAAAATCTATTTAAGCCTGTGGGAGACCCTTCCATTTTGTCTTCAGCTGGCTAAAGAGATAGCCTCTCCAACTCAAGGATACCTGAAAGAAACTGGAACAAAGGACAGTAACTACAGGGTTGATTGCTGGACCCAGACTAGAAGGAGACTAGCCTGTAAAAGGAAGCTTACTGGAATTTCTCTGAGGGTGAAATTTTATCTGTATTCAGTTTTATTATTGTATTAGGTTAGACTTCAGTGTTTTATTTTATTTTGCTTAGTAATTCAGTTTGTTCTGTCTGTTACTACTTGGAACCACATAAATCCTACTTTCTGTATTTAATAAAATCACTTTTTACTTATTAATTAACCCAGAGTATGTATTAATACCTGTGGGGGGGGGGCAAACAGCTGTGCCTATCAGTGTTATAGAGGGTGAACAATTTATGAGTTTACCCTGTATAAGCTTTATACAGGGTAAAACGGATTTATTTGGGGTTTGGACCCCATTGGGAGTTGGGCATCTGAGTGTTAAAGACAGGAACACTTCTTAAATTGCTTTCAATTAAGTCTGCAGCTTTGGGGCACGTGGTTCAGACCCTGGGTCTGTGTTGGAGCAGATGGGCGTGTCTGGCTCAACAAGACAGGGTGCTGGAGTCCCAAGCTGGCAGGGAAAGCAGGGGCAGAAGTAGTCTTGGCACATCAGTTGGCAGCCCCAGAGGGGGTTCTGTGATCCAACCCGTCACAGTAGTCGCTCTGTGTGGCTTCGCAAAGAGCGGCAGAAGAGGGTCATCGGAGGGGTTTGTTTGGGAAAGTTTACTGGCGCTGAAGACTACCAGGAGCACCCAAGACTCACCACTGGACTGGAACTTTGCTCAGGACTCCTGAACTCTGTGTGCAAACACATTGCTCAGTGTCTGCCCTTTCAGACTGCGCTACCGCTGGGCCTGTGGGGCCTTGGTTTGAATGCAACCCTGTTTTACCCTCCCTTATATTTCCTCCCTTGTTTTTCTCCTCTCATCCCTCTGTAAATAAATATTTCCCTTTCTTATATTCATTGTACTTTTCCTGTGGGTGTGTGTATTCACTCTGAGGGGGTTGGAACAGGTGCCCCTGGGGTGGAAGGGATTTTTCCTGCTGCATTCCTGCACGCGCTTTCTCTTGGCCAGAGCTGTCTGCAGAGCAGACTCCATCTTGGCTACGAGGGCGCTAAAGTTACATACAAATACTGGCCCAGTGCACCTCCTCCCAGAGAAGCACGAGGGAGGAAGAATCCTCCATGGGGATCTCTATATGGGCTTCAGGACCTCCAGTAAGTCCCCTCAGCTTCCTAATAGTTCTGCTCTAAGGAATCTGTGTTACATGGGTCTCCCCTGGCCATGAATCCCAGCAGGATCCCCCCACTTACAAGGTGTAGGCAGTTCACAGCACTGGGATGTCTATGAGGAGAATAATCCAGCCTGAACAGTACCTTTTCCTCTGTAGGGCAAGTGGGAGGGACAATACAGGGTGACCTCAGAGACTCCCACACTCCCTGTGGAGATCTTGAAACTGAAAAGCCCTCCTGTTCTTCTATAGGGTGTCAGGAAGAAGATATGGTGCCAGAGAGGCAACTGGCACCACTTCCATACAGGGCAGGGGAGATCTATGTACTGAGAACCTCCTCTGCACATAGCTGTTGAATGCATTAGCTAGAGAATTAGGTGGGCAATGTGTTGTGACAGACCCAGACCTGGAGAAGGTGGAGGCAGTCCTCGATACCTTCAGGCGAGCTGGCCTTACAGCAAACCCTGCCAAGTGCGCTGTAGGGTTTACAGAGGCCAAATATCTTGGCTACATTGTGGGAAAAGGTCTGGTAAAACCCCAAGTGAACAAGTTAGAGGCCATCCAAAATTGGCTCCGACCAAGTCGCAAGAAACAAGTCCGGGCGTTCCTAGGTGTGGTGAGGTATTACCGACGATTTATCCCACACTTTGCCACAAGGACAAGCCCCCTGACAGACCTAGTGAAAGCCCGTGGACCTGATCTGGTGAGATGGTCTGACGCAGCAGAGGAAGCATTCACAGACCTACGGACTGCCCTCTGCTGATACTGCTGATACCCCGTACTGATAGCCCGATTTCACCAAGGAGTTTATCCTGCAGACGTATGCATCGGAAGTAGGGTTGGGGGCCATTCTATCACAGATGGTTGGGAAGGAGGAACACCCAATTCTATACCTCAGTTGGAAACTCCTTCCAAGGGAACAAAAATATGCAGTGGTGGAGAGAGAATGCCTCGCTGTAAAATGGGCCATGGAAACATTGCGCTACTATCTGCTCAGGTGCAGATTTGTCCTCGTGACCAACCATGCCCCTCTTCAATGGATGCAGAGGAACAAGGAGAAGAACACAAGGGTGACCAGATGGTTCTTATCCCTCCAACCTTTCCAGTTCCGTGTGCAACACAGAGCAGGGAGCCGTCATGGCAACGCCGATGGCTTGTCACGTGTGCACTGTCTGGCGTCCCAATCTGCCCAGCCCCTTGGCGTTGAGCAGGGGGAGGGAAATGTGACAGATCCAGACCAATGGGATACAGGAGTCTGGTAGGGGCAAATATACTGGTCACTGGATGAGTAGTTTTCTGTTCCCTGAGTGACCAGAGCAGGGGCTGCACTAGAGTAATCAGGAACCTGCTAGAACCAGTTAAGTCAGGCAGACTAATTAGGACACCTGGAGCCAATTAAGAAGAAGCTGCTAGAATCAATTAAGGCAGGCTAATCAGGGCATCTGGGTTTTAAAAAGGAGCTCACTTCAGTTTCTGGTGCGAGTGTGAGGAGCTGGGAGCAAGAGGCACAAGGAGCTGAGAGTGAGAGGGTGTGCTGCTGGAGGACTGAGGAGCACAAGCGTTATCAGACACCAGGAGGAAGGTCCTGTGGTGAGACTAAGGAAGGTGTTTGGAGGAGGCCATGGGGAAGTAGCCCATGGGGAAGTAGCCCAGGGAGTTGTAGCTGTCATGCAGCTGTTACAGGAGGCATTATAGACAGCTGCAGTCCACAGGGCCCTGGGCTGGAACCCAGAGTAGAGGGTGGGCCTGGGTTCCCCCCAAACCTCCCAATTGACCTGGACTGTGGGTTCTTCCAGAGGGGAAGGGCTCTGGGCTGTTCCCCAACCCACATAGTGAATCTCTGAGGCAAGAAAATCCACCAATAAGTGCAGGACCCACCAAGATAGAGGAGGAACTTTGTCACAGTGTACTAAGAATTATGGCAGCGGAGCTCTCAATAATAATCAGATAGACATTAGCAGGATTGCAGGGCTTGACGAAGCGTAAGACACTCTCCCATTTCTGGTCACTGATCATCAGCTATATCATAAAATTTAGACACCTGCCTACACCCCAAACACCAGTGAATAGCCTGCTTGTGTTTCAGAGTGTCAGCTGGAGCATTGCAGACAGCAGCATATTATGCTTTCTTCTGCGCACACTGTCATTATCACAAACAGAAAAGACGTGGACTCCCCGTTTGCTCTTGGACTGAGTGAAGTACACCCGGCAGGGATGTACAAATGTTCTTTTGTCAGCCTGGACCAGTTCTTCAGATACACTAAATTATAGCTGCCTTCCATAGTCTTCAAGAAGAAAATGTGTTGCTCTTTTCTAGGACATATGCCAGCCAGGGGCTGTGATTATACAAGACAACAATCTTCACCTTCTTACAACTTTTGGAATAAGACCTAATTTACACCTATGTAATCATGCATAAGGCACTACATCTGCACTTCAGAACTATGATGATTACTGTATTTCGTATTCTTTTTCTTCTTTGTTACTCCTCCTAAATAATAATACTAAACTGCTTGTATTTTACAGTTATCACAAGGTGGCATTGATTCTGGGTGTAGTCTTTGAACACAAACACAATACCACTATAGCTTTTGTTTCAAATGCTCTTTGTAAATCAAATCCAGGCCTGAACCATTAGAGGGGTCAGTTGCACACTATATAAGATTTATGTGCCTCCAGAGGGTTTGAGGTGAATGAGTAGATGAACACTGGGTTAGGAGATAAAACCTGAACCCTCCTACCATCTGAGGCAAAGTGAATGCGTGAGGCCATTATTCTCTAACAAGCTGCATTCGATAGATTAGGAATTTAAAAGCAGAGTTGCACAGGTTAATTTTCTCTACAGAGTTACAGGGCCTTATTCTCTTCTCCCTTACACCAGTTTTACACTGACTTCAGTGGAGTTAATCCTGATTTACACGAATGTAAACGAGAGCCAGATCCACTGGGGCAGATCCTCAGCTAGTATAAATCAGCACAGGATCACTGAAATCAATGGAGCTATGCTCAATTAGCACCAGCCAAGGATCTGACCCAGTGTCTTGAACATCATGGCTAAATCCCCACTCTGCTTTGGGAGGTAAGGTCCCATTCACCTCTACTTCAGAGTGACATCCTGATCCAATGGTTTCCATGCTCTTAAAACTGGACTTTAAAAAAAAAAAACTTTTGAAAACATAGTACATGAAGGGGGGGGGGGGGGGAGAGGAATGGAAATATAAAAATAATTAACAAACCTTTTTGCTGTTGAACCAATCGTAATTTGATGGTGTTCAGACTGTTCTCAGTAGCAGTCCAAGCAATCCGCCATAGGATATATGGAAACCGATTTTACTTCTACTTTCTTTTCTTATTTCTTCTGGCTGTAGCTGTTATTATTGCTGAAGGCAGGCGCTACTACACTTCAACACCAAGGGCTACCTAGGAAATTTTCTAGGCACCAGAGGCCTCATCTAAGTAGCATACATATGTACAGTGAATTTTAAATAGATACACTCAGTTGTATGATTGTTTCCTTCTTCCCTGAGAAATTAACAGTAATATATTGTTGTTTGAGTTCCTCAACAATAAAAGCTGTATTTGATCAGCTTTGTCTTCAACCTATAGTTGCAACCCCAAGCCACATTTTAGGACAGGGTGGGCTGCATTTGGCAGTTCTGCCACTGACTTCAATAGAACACTTGCTTCCTGTCTTCTACTTCCCTGAACTAAACACTATATCTCCTTATTTAAAAAAAAAAAATCTGGCTCGGCAACATTTACTGGTTCAAATAAAGTCTGGGTTCTCAACCTGGGGGGGTCACAATGCCCTGGGTTTTTCACAGAAGTCCAGGGGATGGGGATGACCCTCCCTTTGTTGATGGCTGAGTAAGAGGGGATGTCCTGAAATATTTTTCTGTAGTGACTTGGGGGACACAGTATGGAGAAGGCTGAGAACAGGACTGGCTGAAAACTCCAAAAATAATTTTACCAAAAAAAAAGTGGACATGTTTAACTTGTTTTTGATTGAAGTGTTTAACGCTGAAATATTATATTTTTTCTGTGAATTTTTTTTTTGCAATTTCTAACTAAAACCTTATCCAAATCACTAGACAATATTTTATTTACAGAAAAGCAAAAAAAGTTAACCATTTTGATATTTTCAATGATTTTTCTTAAACTATTGAAAAAAGGCACAACACTTCAAATCAGCAATTTTTCACAGAAAATTATCTTGGGGAAAAAAGGCCATTTTTCAATAAAACAAACCAAAAAGTTTCAACAAGCTCTAGTTGAGAACCGCTGATCTAAAGCTTTCAGCGGTCTCATGCTCTCACATAAATTATCATCTGCAATCACTCTGAAAGGCTCAGCCAAGTAAGAAATAGATTATGCAGTAATTGTAAACTGAAAGGAAAACACTTTATATATGTTGATCAAAAGGACAGGTCAGATCTAATTAATGACTGATCCTGGAGAAGAAAAGCTATTGCTGCTGCAGAGATGCCCAACTGACTTTTCAATGCCTTTTTTAGATCAGTCACTCAACTTTATCAGCAACATTTATAGTGCTGCTGAGAAGGGCAGTGATTAACCATTCATTCACAGAGGTCAGGCACTACAGCAGCTGTTCAAGTTCTGCAGATAATTGTCAGTAATTGGTATTCTAGCATTTGCATTACCACATATTAGTGAAAATTAATTCAAATATGCCACAGTGCAACATGATACAGGAAAAAACGAAACATCAAATACAAATTTCTGTGACAATGCAGCTGTCCTAAGAGCTTAAGACATTACTGAAAATTAGTAGGTTGGCAGCAATAAAAATTCTCTGGAGAGAGCCATTTGGAATGTAGTTCACAGGAGAAAGGTCAAAGGGAAAACAGACTTGGCTAAGAGTGCCGACTTCTGTAGGCTGCACAGAGTACAGTTTTAGCTAAACTCTTCAGCTTATCAGATACACAGGAAGAGGATTCTCATCTTCAATGGACTGAAAATGGCTGCTATGCTGGTACAGTGGACCATATGTCTCAGCAAATTTTCACTACAGTGCAAAGATCTTGTGTAAAAGCTGAAATTTCAGACATGGTTACTAATTCTGGGTGCTGCAGTTTCTGGGTGCTCAACTTGAGACACATTCGGGACAATTTTCAGAAGTACTGAGTACCCAAAACTCCAATTGAAGCCAGTGGAAGTTGCAGGAGCTCTGCAAACCCAAAATGTCTCGGGTTGGACATCCAAAAAAATTAGGCACACTGGCTTTTTTTAAACTTTGGGCCTTTACATATAAAATCCTCACTCTATTGACAGCCAGGGTGAATACAACTTCTTTCAAACCTGCTTACAATGAAAAACCTTACAACAGTTCTACAATGAAAACTTCCTTAATACAGTTTCCTATTCTCCTAAGATCTTTCTATAGGAAAGAATGTTTTCCATTACAGAAAATGAATTGTTATTTGGCAGTTTTAAATGGCTGACATTCTAGGTACTTATACGGAGATGCAGGGCTCCTTGGAACCATCCTACTGTCAGGTGCTTGAACCCTTCATGAAGATAAACTCCAAAGGCCTACTAGCAGGTGGGCCTTGCTAGCTCTAACCAAAATATAAAGGCATTGAATTATCAAGCTTGACATAAGGAACTAGGGCCTGGGACAGAGAGGTCCTGCAGGAAAAACAATTCCTAGGAACAGCCAGTCTTAGGGGAAAAGCTTATGCTGTGGTACATCTATCTGGCTGTTTATATTTGAATTACTAATAAAGCCAAAACAGAGGAAGGACTATATAAGGTGTCTGAATATTCTATTCAGAGTTGTGTGGAAATTATACGCACTTATCTATCTATGGTACTTATATAGCCCCCATCACCGCAGTATCTGAGGACCTCATAGTCTTGAATGTACTTAACCACACAACACCCCTGTGAAGTAGGGAAGTACTACTATCCCAATTTTATAGGTGGGGAACTGAAGTACAGAAAAACTAACCCACGGTCACACAAGAAGACTGTGGTGGAACTATGAATTGAATCCAACTCTCCTAAGTTTTAGGCTGGTGCCTTAATCACTAGACCAGTGGTAGGCAACCTATGGCACGTGTGCCAAAGGCGGCACACGAGCTGATTTTCAGTGGCACTCACACTGCCCAGGTCCTGGCCACCAGTCCGGGGGGCTCTGCATTTTAATTTAATTTTAAATGAAGCTTCTTAAACATTTTAAAAACCTTATTTACTTTACATGCAACAATAGTTTAGTTATATATTATAGACTTATACAAAGAGACCTTCTAAAAACGTTAAAATATATTACCGGCACACAAAACCTTAAATTAAAGTGAATAAATGAAGACTCGGCACACCACTTCTAAGGTTGCCGACCCCTGCACTAGACCAACCTTTCTCTCCTTATAGTTACAATTGTGTTAACTCACATGTTGCATGAGAATGGACTTCATTGTGTTACCCTTTGTGATATTATAAAACAAGACACTAGTGTGCACCATTACAACACCCTAAGCAACATATCATATGTTAATTTACCATCAGTTATTACTGAAAGTAGGCAAGACTCTCATTGATCTTAATGGAATAGGGGTCAGGCCTTTGATGTAGATTGAATAAGCTGCTCATCATATTAAATAATGTGCCAGTTAAACATGAATAAAAAGAAGAAGAGTTCAATAACACTTATATAATTGCCACCAGACAGCTCAAGCATATGTGTGTTCACGTGTATGTGTGTTCTTCCATTTGGGGGCGTTATTTGTCTTGAATTTTCTTGCCAAATTATGTGTCATCCCTAATTATTTCTACTCGACCTATCAGTGTGATAGGTAAGCAAAGTGGATACAACAAATTCTTCTCTGGATGTGCACCTGTAACTCTTATCAATGCTAAGGAAAACCTACACCTCTAAATTTGGACCCAGCAGTCACAAAAACTGGCTGTTAACGTTCAATCACAAATTAAAGCAGTGCCTTTGGTTAGGAGTTTAAAATGCTAACCATTTTAGGAGCCTGTTCCTGCAGTCAGTCCATACGTGAAATTCCCATTGAGCTGTTCACTTGAATAGCAGTGAAGTTCACACTCCCATTGGTGCTCCTGCAGACCCACTTTGTAAGGATTTGTCTATGCTGCAGCTAACTTAAGTTATAACCTGAGTCCCATCCACACACAAAAATCCTTACTTCAAGCATGCTGGTGCATTTCACTCCAGCTGGCTAGCCCCACCAAGGGATACAGGCTGCAGCTCAAGAGAGCACAACCTATCAGCTGCTAACACAATCATTCCGGGCTGCTACAGCAGTGGCTCTCAACCTTTCCAAATTAGTGTACCCCTTTCAGGAGTCTGATTTGTCTGCGTACCCCCAAGTTTCACCTCACTTAAAAACTACTTGCTTACAAAATCAGACATAAAAATACAAGTGTCACAGCCACACTATTACTGAAAAATTGCTTACTTCCTCATTTTACCATATAATTATAAAAGTAATCAACTGGAATATAAATATTGTACTTACATTTCAGTGTGTGGTATATAGAGGAGTATAAACAAGTCATTGTCTGTATGAAATTTTAGTTTTTACTGACTTGACTAGTACTTTTTATGTAGCCTGTTCTAAAATTAGGCAAATAGCTAGATGAGTTGATGTATCCCCTGGAAGACCTCTGCGTACCCCCAGGAGTACACATACCCCTGGTTGAGAATTACTGTGCTAGAGTGTTATTTCACACTGGATATGTCTACACTGCATAGTTAACTTGGGTGATTGGCACCAGGGCTAGTCTAGCCTAGGTGTGAGTGTTCCCACAGCAAAGCCCTACCCACATTACTGTGTCCTCACCATTTCTGCACTTGCCTGTGTGCATCTGGGGTGGGGAGAGGCATATCCCATGGTTCTTTGTGCCAGATTCCTCCAGGAATCTTGTATCAATTGCAAGAGAACTTGTCCTTCCTTCAGGAGGAATTTTGGGAAGGACATTAGAGGACTAACAGCAAGTAATTTCATCTGTGTCCTCACTGCAAAGTGGATAGTTTCCAGTTCACATTAAAGTGGAGTCTGGGATCTACCCACACCTCCAGCTGGATAAACTAGCCCAGGCTTAAAGCAACTTCAAGCCCAGGGTTAACTGAGCAGTACAGACATACCTAATGTGGCTGCTCTCATTCATCGTGCTTATTTCTGAAGCTTATTTCTTCACAATAAAAAGAGCTAGTGAGGTCATTTCCTAAAAGGGACAACATCAACCTAAATATCATACTCCTATTTGAAAATATTTTACTTACTAGAATTACAAGTAACTTGTATGATGACCATAAATGAAAGCAATTAGAGGAACAAAGTTTCTCTATTTCAGCCTTTTACTATGTGCATTTAGCAGAACTTTGTGCATAATTAGACTTAATTATTTGTATTATGGCAGTGCCAGGACCCCACTGTGCTAAGTGCTGTACAAACACAGAACAAAAAGATAGTCGCCAGCCCAAAAGAGATTACAATCTAAGTATAATCAGTCTCAGCATTTCTCTTGTGAAATAAAGAGCAGCAACCTTTCCCAACCAGAATGTAGTAGGTTTCTGGGCCACTGTATTAAGAAAGACCAAATTCTTCACATGAACAAATGAAATAAATATTTAGAAAAGAAATCTAGGAAGAGGGGGGGAAAGTATTTTCAGTAAGTATGATGGTTTTGTGCTACAGAGCCAAGATTTATAGTTCGGTTCTCAAAGTCTTAAGAAGAGATACTGTAATTACCTCTCTATCAGAGTATATTCCAACTTTGGTTATACCCACTGAAGATTGTGGGGCTAGACCACAGAGGATGATAACAGGATATATATTTTTAATCCATTTTATCTCTACATTTTACTGACCTAAAAATAAAAATCCAAAACCCTATTTTGCAACCATCTAGTGCATTATTGACAATGGCTTATTTTTAGTGAACTTAAGGAGCCAGGAAGGAAAGGAAGAGGTACATCTTTTGATGTCTGTGACTCCAAAAGCAAAGAGAAGGAGGCTTCTTAGAGAATAATTTAAATCTAATCAATCTGATCTAACTGGTACAGCATCATTGCAATTAGGGTTTAGATATGCAAAGTAAAAAAAATAAAAAAATCAATGAAGAAATGCATATAACTGGCCAACAGGACTAATTGCTTGTGGCAGGAGGGGCTATGCACTCATGGGCCCTGACCCTTCACTGCCTGGCACTGTGTAGTTATTTGAATCTGTGCTACTACTGCTACCAAATAGATTGGTTGTGCTTTACACCCACTTAGCACAGGTGCAAATGACTATACACAATACAAAGCAATAGTGAATCAAGATCAAGTTGTTTCAATTTAGAGTAGTATGGGCACCTTCTATTAATTCAAAGTACATGTACTTGATTCACACTGTCCAGCTACAAGTCACTGAAACACTCAAAAAAAAGAGAGAAATACTTTACGATCTGTAAGAATCAAAATAAGAGTATTCTAGACTAAAAGTTAACTCCTTAAAATAAGTAAAGTCCCCTTAAAAATAAATGGGGCTAGATTTTTACCACCAGGCAAATAAAAATCAGTGCTTTTTAGGTTGGAAAATTCTGTTATCAAAGCTGAACTGTGAGAGGGAAAAGGTCTGAAATGTGATAACTAAGGAAAGTGTGACTAGCAATGGATCAAGACAGGGTTACCAGATCCAGACCATATATTCAAAAAGACACACCCACACAAACATCCCATCGCTTCTGAAAGGGTCCCCGGATTTGCAATGCCATCACACAAACAAATTTGAAATTCACTTAATCCTGACTGTGTGTAAACTCAGACAGTTCCTGACTGTGAAAACGCGTAGCTGGTTCCATTCAGCAGAGTTAACTTTTCCTGGGCAAATTGTCTAGTCCATTTAGTGAAAAAGAGATGCACGTGGCTTCTCAAAGTTTTCTGTCATCCTCCAGATAAATATTCAAAATAAAAAGTCATTGACCCGTTCACCAAGCAGTTATGATAGTAATGCTTTGTAATTCTTCAGCAAGCAACCTTTGTGTCACTTTTCTAAATAGCATCTAAGGTCTTGTCTACACTACAGAGTTACACCAACAATCAAAAACTGGCATAATTAAATCACTTATTCATGTTCACAGAACGCTGCTTCTGTCGGTGGAGCGCGTCCACAGTTGGTGCTCTAGCATCAACAGTGAGAGTAGTGCATTGTTAGTAGCTATCCCACTGTGCAAATCACTACCTTCTGCAGCTAGGAGCTGTGGGAAGGCAGAGTGGATCGCAGTGCATCACGGGTGTGGGCTCAATGTCCCATGATGCAGTATTTTCTGTCTCATCATTCCATGGGCTTCGGACTACGTTTCATGTCACTTTTCAGCGACCCGTTCACTGTGCGCCCTCTCTGCCTGAAAGGATGGATCCTGCACTGCTCTCTACTGTTGTGGTCACTGTTAGGAACACAAAGTGGCTGATCATACAGTATGATGATCAGGTAGGGTAGGGTAGGGATGGGGTCCAGCGTGACCTAGACAAATTGGAGGATTGCCCAAAAGAAATCTGATCAGGTTCAACAAGAACAAGTGCAGAATCGCATGCACTGCTACAGGCTGGGGACCGACTAGCTAAGCTGCAGTTCTGCAGAAAAAGGACCTGGGGATTACTGTGGACGAGAAGTTGGATATGAGTCAACAGTGCATCCTTGTTACCAACAAGGCTAACAGCATATTGGGCTGCATTAGTAGGAGCATTGCCAGCAGATCGAGGGAAGTGATTATTCCCCTCTATTTGGCACTGGTGAGGCCACATCTGGAGTATTGGATCCAGTTTTGGGCCTCCCACTATAGAAAGTATGTTGACAAATTGGGGGGAGTACAGCAGAGGGCAATGAAAATTCTTAGGAGGCTGGGGTACATGACTTATGAGGAGAGGCTGAGGGAACTGGGCTTATTTAGTCTGTAGAAAAGAAGAGTGAGGGGGGATTTGATAGCAGCCTTCAACTACCTGAAGGGGGGTTCCAAAGAGGATGGAGCTCGGCTGTTCTCAGTGGTGACAGATTGGGGGAGGTTTAGGTTGGATATTAAGAAACACTATTTTACTAGGAGGGTGGTGAAGCACTGGAATGGGTTACCTCAGGAGGTAGTGGAATCTCCATCCTTAGAGGCTTTTAAGGCCCGGCTTGACAAATCCCTGGCTGGGATGATTTAGTTACGGTTGGTCCTGCTTTGAGCAGGGGGTTGGACTAAATGACCTCCTGAGGTCACTTCCAACCCTAATCTTCTATGATTCTATGATATCATGGGCTCCCAATCTGAACAGGAATCCAAGGTGCCTGACCTACTGTGTGCCATGGAAAGAAACAAAACCAGATTACTTTTGGCATTCACGGAGCAGCTGCACACAATGGACCGTCGCTTTTGGGGCCAGGAAACAAGCACTGAGTGGTGGGATCGGACCGTTACACAGGTCTGGGATGACATGAAGTGGCTGCAGAACTTTCAGATGCAGAAAGGTACCTTCCTGAAACTGTGTGTGGAGCTCGCCCCAGCACTGCAGCACAAGGACACCAAAATCAGAGCTGCCCTCTCAGTGGAGAAGTACGTGGCAATCACTGTGTGGAAGCTGGTGACTCCAGACTGCTACTCGTCAGTCACAAATCAGTTTGGAATTGGGAAGTTGACTGTTGGGATTGCGTTAATGTAAGTATGCTGGGCCATTAATTGCACCTACTACGAAGAACTCTTGGAAATGTGCATGAAATAGTGGATGGCTTTGCAGCAATGGGATTCCCTAAATGCGGTGGAGTGATAGATGGCACACATATCCCAATTTTGGCCCCAGACCATCTTGCAACGGAGCACATCAATAGAAAGGAGTACTTCTCTATGTTATTGCAGGCACTTGTGGATTGCCGTGGTCGTTTCACTGATATCAATGTGAGGTGGTCAGGGAAGGTGCATGACGCAGGCATCTTCAGGACCACTGGCCTGTACAGAAAGCTGCAAACAGGGAATTTCTTTTCAGAACAGAAGATTCCAGTGGGGGATGTTGAAATGCCCATAGTGATCCTGGGAGATCCAGCGTACCCCTTATTCCTATGGCTTATGAAACCTTACATGGGAAACCTGGACAGCAGCAAGGAGCACTTCAACAATAGGCTGAGCAGGTGCAGCATGACCATTGAACGAGTATTTGGCAGTTGAAAGGCATGCTGGCGCTGCCTTTATGGCAGGTTAGACCTAAGTGAGGAAAATATTTCTATGGTCATAGCAGCCTGCTGTGTGCTGCATAATATTTGTGAGGCTAACGGCGAAAAGTTTCCCCCAGAGTGGAGTGTGGAGGCAGATCAATGGCAGCTGATTTTGAGCAGCCAGACACCAAGGCTATTTGAGCGGCACAATAGGGGGCTATTTGAATCAGGGAGGCTTTGAGGCACCATTTTGACAATGAGCTCCAGTAATGTGTCTTCCTATAAAGCCTTCTGCTATGCTTTGTTAACTTGCTGCCTTGCATGAAAATTCTGATGATTGCTTCCTGCAATTTGTAGTCTGCAAATCTACCAATTGCCACTGTGTATTAATTCCAGTAGCAACCACCGTGTGTAGGAGACAAATAAAGATTGATTATCTTTCAGAGAGTATTTTTTTATTAAATACCAATTAACAACACACAGAAAATGCTTGCTGGAAAAGGAGATAACAGTGAAGGGCACTCTCCTGCTGGAGTCTCTCATAGCTGTGTGTAACTCCAGCTAGCATTTTGGAAGCTGTCCGAAGGGGTGGAGTGAACAGGGTACGGGGACAGGATGGGAAGCTGCAAGGAATGTGTGGGACAAGTTTGGGGAGGGCATGTCAAGCAGTTCTGGATGGGCTGTGGGGGTGAGAACTCACGTATTCTGCCTGCAGCGCGATTAGGGCCTTCAACATCTCTGTTTTCTCCTCCATCACTTTCATCATCTGCTCCTGGCCCACTAAAATTTGCTTCTGGCCCTCCTTCCTCTCCTGCCTATCTATTTTAAAATTTTCATTAACTGTCTCTCTCATACCCTGTGTTCTTCTTTTGCATCATCAGAGGATTGGAGCACCTTCTGAAATAATGTCCTCCTTGTTCCACCTCGGTCACTTCCTTATGTGGCAGAAGAGCTCCACCGGTGTGTAGGGGGTTTCCCTGAAGGCAGCATCTGCAGAAGCACAAGAAACAATAAATAGAAGCATGACTGTTACTGCACTCACAGCATCGAATGATAATAGTAAAATACACCTCTTTCTCACTGTCCTTTGGCAAGCACACAGCTCAGCAAACGCCCTACATATGGTGAGTTCGGCCGGGGGTGGAGGAGGGCCTCAAGATGGGGAAAAGGGTCTTGGTGTTTTTTTAATAGGATCACTGCATGCGACTAGGGACAAAATTGTAAATTCTGCCACCATTTTCCATGGGCAAGGGTCCTTGAAGCCAAAATGTCAAGCCTGAGGATAAGCAAGGATGCAAGGGTGCATCTCTTGCATGCATGCGGCTTCAGACCGGGTCGCTATGCTGTTTGCCTTTGTGCCACTCTGGGCCCTGCACAAGTGATTGCCAATTGGTGCAGGAAAGTTTCCTGCAACAGGGACAGGAACAAAGCAGCTCTGCCAAGAACCTTCGGCAGAGGATTGGTGAGTACCTCCAAGAAAGTTTCCTACAGCAGCGGTTCTCAAAAATACATCGTCACCCCCTTCTGACAACAAAAATTACTACACGATCCCAGGAGGGGGGACCGAAGGCCGAGCCTGCCCGAGCCTCGCCACCCCGGTTGGGGGGCCCAAAGCTGAAGCCCAATGACTTCTGCCCTGGGCAGGGGGCATGTAACCTTAGCCCTAGGTGGTGGAGCTTGGGCTTCAGCCCAGGGCAGTGGGGTTGGGCTTCAGACTTGCTGGGGCCCAGGGTCAACACCAGCCTTGGTGACCCCATTAAAATGGGGTCATGACCCACTTGGGGTCCCGACCCACAGTTTGAGATCCACTGTCCTAGAGAGCTCTCTGGAGGATTCCCATTAAATCTTGTTGTGCATTAACACATTGTTCTGCCCCACTGCGTAGCTGCACAGGGGAATGTGAAGCACAGGCAAACACAGCTAGTCTTGTACATTTCTATCCCTTAACCCACTTCTAGCATAAAACAAAGGACAGCTCTACCTCATATAATCAAGCAGCATCAACTCAAAAAGATAACTTACCAGAGCTCCCCTCTCCTGCATCACGCACACCAGAAACAGACTGTTGGGACTGGCTCGAACCCTCCAGGGTCAAGAAGACGTCCTGGCTCGTCTCAGTACTGGACGACCCTGTCACCTGTCCCATCTTGTCCTCCAACTCCACTTCCTCATCCACCACTTTGTCCTTGGAGTTGAGACTGCTGTCCACTGTCTCCAGCCCTCCTGAAGTATCCCTGGGGTTCTTGACAGTGGAGGTGGGGTTGCCACCAACTCCATCCAGCTCCTTATAGAAGCAGCAGGTCTTTGATGTAGCACCAGAGCTACGGTTTGACTCCCTTGAGTCTCCTTTATCTTCGCACGGCACTGATGCGTGTCCCGTCTGTAGCCCTTATCCAACATGCCACAAGAAATCCGACCATCGGTATTGTTCCTACAGCTGGAGCAGAGCTGGGATTGCATAGCCTCCTCTCCCCACAGAGCGAGCAGCTCCAACAACTCAGGTGAGCTCCAAGTGGGAGAGCGTTTGCTGTGTGGACCCGCCATGGTCAGCTGGGAAGATGTGATATGAGCTCTCCACGCCGAGCAAACAGAAAGTGGAATTTCAAAAATTTCTTGCCTTTTAAAAGGGATGGGGCGGATGCCTGTGACCTGGGTGCAGTGCAGCGGAGTTCAAACTGCTGACCAGAACGGTCAGGATAGGCATTGTGGGACACCTCCTGGGGGTCATTTACAGCAACATAATCAAGTGCCTTGTCTACATTAACACTTTGTCTATCTAACTTTGCCGCAAAAAGCTCTATACCTCTCATCGAGGTGGTTTTATTTTATCCGCAAAGGAACAGACTTTTGTCAACAGAGAAAGCATTGTAGTGTGTCCACCTCCACTGTTTTGTCGATGAAAGCTGACTTTTGTGAACAAAACTCTCTAGTGCAGACAAGGCCTAATTCTGCTCTCACACCAGTGTAAAGCCTTCTCCTGACATAAAATTTGCAGCAGTTTAAACCTGGGTGTAGACAAGGATTAAATCAGAAGTACTTCCACTGAGGCTATTGAAGTTATATAATACAGTAAGACTGGCATAAGTGAGATCAGAATGGGAATCTTTTCATTGGATTCCGTTGAGCCAGGATTTGCCCCAAATTATTCAAGTTTCTCTACTTTCTTATGAAGCAGATTGAAGGAATTCACCTACATGGACATTTTAGAAAACTTTATAATCCACCCTGAAGCAATCCTAGAGTCATATAAAATGGCATATTGCAATAAAGTTGACTTCCATCATATGCAAGTGAATTGCTAGACCAGGGGTGGCCAACCTGTGGCTCCAGAGTCACATGCAGCTCTTTAGAAATTAATATGCGGCTCCTTGTATAGGCACCGACTCCGGGGGTGGAGCTACAGGAGCCAAATTTCCAATGTACCGGGGGGTGCTCACTGCTCAGCCCCTGGCTCTGCCACAGGCCCTGCACCCACTCCACACCTTCCCGCCCCCTCCCCTGAGCTTGCCATGCCCTCGGTCCTCCTCCCTCTCCCGCCCCCAGCCTCCTGGACATCACAAAACAGCTGATTGGGAAGTGCGGGGAGGGAGGGACAGGGAGGTGCTGATTGGCGGAGATGCCTGTGGGTGGGAGGCACTGGGAGCCGGGGGGTGGTGGGGAAGGGGAGATGTGGGCTACAGACGTATTACTGTGGCTCTTTGGCAATGTACATTGGTAAATTCTGGTTCCTTCTCAGGCTCAGGTTGGCCACCCCCTGTGCTAGACTAAGGCACAAGTGAAGTTCCCGTAACTGCTGTCCCTTCCCTTTATTGACCAATGCCTGCATTAAGATTTCTCCAATCATGATCAGAGTTTCAATGCAAGCACATTCAATCCTGCTCCAGACTCCAGGAAATAAAACAATTTTATAGGTGCATAAGGAATTCCTCTGCCTAAAACAAACCATCAAAAACAAAGGAGGGCACTGATTACACAGCTTCTGAACCTCGAGAACATGGAGACCCTAGAGAGCAGCACCCTTTCTAAGAGCCCCAGATTGTCTACACTCACTGCTTAACTCAGGTTTCATAGTGTATACGGGGAGGGATCATCGTTATGGAAGACAATTCTTGTTACCAAAGCTCATATGCATCATGCGTACGTTTGCGTAGACTTTGTGTGGTGTGCAGATGTGTTGTTGGTGTGATTTTGTGTTCGTATGTACGATTTACGCGTTCTCGGTATGCGAGCGCCAGTGTATTGTTTTGTGTTGCGTGTGTATTCGTGTGTTGTGCAGATCTGTCGGAGTGTGTGTGTGTGTGACGTGTGTGTGTTCATACTGTGTGCAGCGGGGAAGCTATTACACACCCGAACCTGCAGCGCAGTGACCTGCTCGTAGCTCTGCAGACTGCAGCAAGCCCTTGCACAAATCCCAACAACAACACGGCATAAGACCAAACAAAGGCACCCAGCCGGGAGATGGCATTAAAAGCAAACCACGAAATCGCTGCTCCGGGGAGAACTGTGGCTTCTCCCATCCTTTCCCCCAACAAAAGGGGAGATGACTGTACCCCGAATCAATGCCCCCATTGGCTGCCGGGGGATGTAGAAGGGGGTTGTCTAAGCCTGAACAGGATTCCCGCTGCTGCTGTGTGTCATTAAATTTGCAACCGCTATACATTAGCTTGACAGCTTGCGTCAAGCAGCAGAATATTAAAAACAAACCAACCCCCCATCGGCCAAGAGAAGGAGGACAAGGCAGCTGCTGCGCGATGGGCGGGGAGGCGTTAGGTAACATGGGCAGGTTCCCCCTCATCCGCCAGACCTGGCCCCCCAGGCTACTGGGCATCCTCCCGCCTCCGCCCCCGTCCCTCCTCCCTTACCAGCCGCGGAATGGATCCTGGACTTCCTCTGCAGAGACATCCTCAGCGCCTTGCCCAGGCCAGCCCTGCTCGGCATGCTGCCGCCGGGCGCGCACAGCGGCGCGGGCGCAGCGCGGGGGGACACGCGCCGCCGGTCGGGGGCGAAGCCCGCAGGCCCTGGCGAAGGCAGCGGCCGGGGCAACACGCGCGCCGCGCTGCTGCTGCTCCCGCCACCTCTGGCCTCGCTGCACGGGAGGGGAGCTCGGGCGGGGGAGCTGAGCTGGAGACGCGAGCCCGCCGCAGGGCGCAGGGCGAGAGATGCCTTTGCGTGGGGGCGGTTACTGCCGGGGGTTGCTGCCTAGTGGCAGCGGGTGGCAGGGGCTGGCCGTGCTCTGGTCAGGGCTGGAGCCCCCAGTGACAGGCATTTGGCAACGTGGGCCTGATCCTGACCCCATGCACTTCAGTGGGGACAAGACCAGGCCAGCAACATGGGGGAAAGGCTCTTGTCCACACATAATGTGGCTGGGCACTGTGGTGTTAGCAGCCCCCGGGGGATGCCGGCCTGGAGAGAGGCCTGCTCCTGGCAGTGAGATAAAACTATCAAGTGCCTGGGTGAACCTCCCGCCTTGGCTGGGCATGATTCACACTGCTAATGCAACAAAGGCATTTGCCTTTTTTTTTTTAAAGAATTATTTTTCGAAATATAAGCGCTGCATTATCACAAGCAACATCACACTGTTCACCAAGGTCAGGCGCCCAAGGCAACAGGAGCTTTGTGGAAAAATCGAAGGCAGGATATGGAGCCAATTCTTTACAACCCACGCTATTGCTATTAATAAAAATAATGTATAGCACCTGTCACAAGAAGCTCAGGATGCTTTGTAAAAATACCCAGTTACTGTGCTCATCACCATGGTAGAAGAATCTAATGCTTCACAGCAATATAGGGAGGTATGTATACATTATTGGCCCATTTCATAGTACACAGGAATCTGAGTCTGATTCTCTACTGCCTTGCACCTCAAGTAGCCATTTGTGCTTGAGCAAAGTACTACTGTTGTGATCTCATATCAACTTACAAGTTAATTTGCACAAGGTTCAATTCAGTGGAGAATTATCCCCACATAGAAGTAAGTGATTGGCCCTAGATTGTACAGGAAAGTCTATAGAAAGCCAGGCCTAGGACCCAGATCTCCAGACTCCTAAGAATGTACCTTCAGTCATTAGACCATCCATCTCCTGTGCAGCAAACTGCACACCGCCTTCCAGTTTATAAACAGAGTTTATCCAAAATATGTAGTTCTTACATAGATTTAACCACTAAGTAAATCAAGGATAAATAAGAAATTAAGAAAAATATTAATCCTAATATTGCTTACCTTTTACAGTACATAACATTTTATTTCTTCAGTATGCTGTGCAAATGTTTACAGCAAAGAGGTACCAAAGATAACCAAGGCTAGAAGGAAAATAAAAAACAATGATAAATCAGAAAGAAGCACACCAATCTTTACACATGCTACCCTTGATCAGCATAAGTCAGGAATGGTTGTTACCCACAGGTGCTGGAACTAGGAGTCTGAGGGGTGCTGAAATGGCCTCCATTATATATAGGGTTTACAGTTTGGTTCAATGTCTCTCAGCACCCTTGTTGTTACCTCTCACAGAACCTGGCTTGCCTAGTAGGTGAGCTTTTACAAGGGTCATATATACTTCCAGTTCTGGTAACCCAGATTTAAAAGAAAGGAAAACATATTTTAGGTAAGAAGAGATTGTGTTTGAGGGGGAGCTCCTGCATAAGCATTAGGATTCATTTGAATACCTGAGCATCCCTGAGAATCTGTTATGAGACTAAATCAGTAAATCTCTCTGTTCCTCAGTTTCCTCTTCTGTACTATGGAGATAATGATAGGTTCACAACAGGCTATAACTAATGAGTAAGTTCATTAATGTTTGTAAATCTCTCTGAGCTCCACAAATGCAAGGTGCTGTAGAAGTGAAATGTGTTCTATTGGCGTCACAGGTTTAATCCATCTGGAAAAACGAACTCTTAGTCCAATACTTCTGATATAAATTCTTAGCCTGTAAGAAGCATTTTCTTTTACTGAATTTAACACTCCTGCGAATTAACTCTGAGAGTTAAGCCAGGCTGAGCTCTCAGGAGAATGAAATCATGTGATTATCTCCAGAAGAGGTACAGAACAAGCAGTGGCAGTGCAAGCTTCCCCACATGACCCCCACCAGTGTCCTCAGTCCTGACCTGAGGAACTGCTTTAAAGAGTTAGAGGGCAGTTTACTCTCATTGCCTTCTCTTTTTGGCTTTCTGCAGATAGTGTCAGTTATTTTCCTTTGAGACAGGCTTTTCTATATCCACTAGAAACTATATTGAGGACACAAAACCATTTCACATAGGCCACCCGACAGCTAGAAAATGGATTTAAAATTGGGCCATTTAGGATTTGAGCTGGAAACATAGAGGTATGTAAAGTTTAGTCTCCCATTCCCAGTCCCTGAATTGTAATCTTTCCACTGCAGTTGTAGTCTGAAAAGCAACAAAGTAAAAATGGCACCAATAGGTTCCATGTTTATTTTGTTTCAATTAAAAAATGTTCTGCATTTACAAGTAAAAGCATGGCCTTTCAAACCACCAGCCTTGTAAGCTGATCCCAGAATCTGAGAGTTAAGCTGGATTCTTTCCTTCTACTGTACCATCATCAGTAGAAAAAGTTCTGCAGGCCAAATTGTAACCTCAGTGACCCCTGTACAACTCCATTGTCTTCAAATTATGCCCTCAATAACATCTGTGCAACCCCAGGGCCTTCAGCTAATTTGAACAGGTGTGTAACTACTCTGACCATAATGAGCAATTCTTTTGCTGGTGCCCAAAGAGGAATATACAGTAGAAATCTCAGAGTTACAAACACCAGAGTTACGAACTGATTAGTCAAACACACACTTCATTTAGAACCGGAAATACGCAATCAAGCAGTGGGGGGGGGGGGAAAGAAGCAAATACAGTACAGTACTGTGTTAAACATAAACTACTAAAAATAAAGGGAAAGCAGCATTTTTCTTCATCATAGTACAATGTTCAGATGTAAACTTTTGAAAGAACCACCATAACGTTTTGTTCAGAGTTATGAACATTTCCGAGTTACGAACAACCTCCATTCCTGAGGTGTTCATAATTCAGAAGTTCTAATGTAAAACAGCTCCTTCATCTTGTCTCTGCAGCACTAACTAGAGTAAGAAGTTATTTAATAACTGTTTTCTGCTTCATTAACTACTAACTTTATGAGAAAATATGATCCCCTTTTTAGTCTTTTTGTGTATGACTCCAGTGCTGTAAATTTCTGGGGACTAATTCTAAAGTGAGTGTTTAATTAATACAAAAACAAACACACTGTAGTGTCAGAAGGTGCAAGAATATGGCATAATAAAAACAATAGTTTCTGCATTGCAATTGTTTTTTAAAAGGGTAGACTTTCAGCAAGACTTTTTGATCTCTGCATGTCTCCATTCACTGCTGTGCTCCCCTCTGAAAGAGACTAGAAGTCTGAAGCAGAGGACAATCTCTCTTTGAGGTAATTGCAAATTAATATCTGTGCAGCATAGCTTACTTTGTGGAAACATTAAGGAAATACCTATATATAAACAGTAGGGCTGTCGATTAATCACAGTTAGCTCACGCAATTAACTAAAAAAAGTTAATCGTGATTTAAAAATTAATCGCAATTAATCGCAGTTTTAAGCGCACTGTTAAACAATAGAATATATATATTGTATTCTGTGTTGTAACTGAAATCAAAGTGTATATTTTTATTATAAATATTTGCACTGTAAAAATGATAAAATAAATAATAATTTTCAATTCACCTCATACAAATACTGTAGTGCAATCTCTATCATGAAAATGGAACTTATAAATGTAGATTTTTTGTTACATAACTGTACTCAAAAACAAAACAATGTAAAAGTTCAGAGCCTACAAGTCCAATCAGTCCTACTTCTTTTTCAGCCAATCATTAAGAGACAAACAAGTTTGTTTACATTTACAGGAGCTAATGCTGCCCTCTTCTTATTTACAGTGTCACCAGAAAGTGAGAACAGGCATTTGCTTGGCACTTTTGTAGCCGGCATTGCAAGGTATTTATGTGCCAATTATGCTAATCAGAAGTCTTAAAAGTGCAACACTCTGATCCGGAAACTACAGAACCCGAACCATCAAAAAAGAAAAACAACCTTCTGCTGGTGTCATCTGACTCAGATAATGAAATTGAACATGCGTCGGACCGTAATGCTTTGGATTGTTATCGAGCAGAACCCATCATCAGCATGGATCCATGTCCCCTGGAATGGTGGTTGAAACATGAAGGGACATATGAATCTTTAGTGCATCTGGAACGTAAATACCTTGCGATGCCGGCTACAACAGTGCCAAGTGAACTCCTGTTCTCACTTTCAGGTGACATTGTAAACAAGAAGCGGACAGCATTATCTCCTGCAAATGTAAACAAACTTGTTTGTCTGAATGATTGGCTGAACAAGAAATAGGTCTGAGTGGACTTACAGCCTCTAAAATTTTACATTGTTTTATTTTTGTACATAATTCTACATTTGTAAGTTCAACTTTCATGATAAAGCAATTGCACTACAGTACTTGTATTAGGTGAACTGAAAAATACTTTTTATTTTTTTTTTTACACTGCAAATACTTGTAATAAAAATAAATATAAAGTGAGCACTGTACACTTTGTATTCTGTGTTGTAATTGAAATCAATATATTTGAAAATGTAGAAAACATCCAAAAAATATTTAAACAAATGGTATTATATTATTGTTTAACAGTGCAATTAATTGTGATTAATTTTTTAATCACTCAATTAATTACGATTAATTTTTTTAATCGCTTGACAGCCCTAATAAACAGTAATAAAAATCAATGAATTTTGTTCCCTTAAAAAGAAAGGAACAGTTTTCATTATAGCTGGGAATAAGCCTCAAAAATTAGATTCAATTTCAAACATTCCCAAACTTGAGAGAGGGGAATTTAAATCTGAAGTTTTGTTTTAATTAATAAAGATAAGAGCCAATCGTAAAATTCAGATCCAGGTTTGGATTTCAAATACCCCAGAAATTCAGGCAGTGTTTAGATTAGGTGTTTTGGTTTAGGCCCATCAGTGGTCAAAAAGCACAAGCGCTCCTCCCTTCAAGTGGCATATTTGACAACTGCATCTGAAGTAGGGCCCTAGTGATTCTATTGCATAATGATGTCGTTTACAGCATTCTATGCTCTTAACATTCAGCACCTCAATTCACTTTCATAATACGGAATTGTACAACAAGATCACTACAGCAGCATTACTGAAATGTTTCCAAAACTCTGACCTCCATATAGGACCATTCACTTCAGTGAGGAGTCATGGCCAGAAAGGAAAAGCAGTATTCATGTCCCTTCTAAGAGAGCAAAACTATTTTTTCCCTTACATGACTACATTTAATGAATACATAACAGTGATGAATTGAGCCAAATATCAGTACTGCAACTATTTATTTATGTTGGTTGAAATTCAGCCCCACGCAAAGGTCCCCAGCTAAGGATTGGATGGGAAGTTAAGTGTACAGGCCTCTGCTTGAGGTGAATTTCAGATGAGTTACAGAGTGTTGTGATTCTGAAGACTCGTTCCCATGTTCATTAGTTAGGAACTACATTGGAAGGGAAGCGGAGCTCTAACATGTTACGTTGCTTTTTATCATGATAAAATAGGTAGCAGCTTATCTGAAAATAAAAGCAATGTATCATTCTCTTATACGGTGTCATGTCTGTGTCATTCTGCTGACGTATGCTAAACTGTATTGCATATTATGGAACCATGAGTCATGACAATATTAATTTCTGAGGCCCGTCATAATGGCTCCATGGTATTAATTATGTATTACAAAAAACCCATTAAGAAAGTAGTTTTCTTTTTACAGTCTACCCACTTTTCTAACAATTATAGCAGAATACTTTCAAACAGAGAGCTCAGTATACATTGTGGGCTGCTTGCAGTATTTCCAAGGACAGGAAGGATGGCCTTGTGATCAAAGCACAAGACTGGGAGTCAGAATCTTAGTTTTATTCTTGGCTCTGCCACATATGTCCTCTGTGCCCATGGGCAAGTCACTTAAGCCCAAATTTTCAAACTAGGCACCTCAATCCATATTTAGTCACCTAATCACTAGCCTGATTTTGAGGGGCTCTGAGCCCACATAACTCCCATTGGCGTGACCTCACTCTCCTCAACACTAAGAGATAGTGACTGTCAGTAGCAGTTTTCAACAGAATCTACGTTGTAGGGCCAAAATTCACTCTCAGTTACAAGCTGAGCTCAAAAACAGCATGTTGTAAAGAATATGTAGGAGTAAACAAGAGGTACCTGTCAAATCATTCATCACCCACTTTAAAGAGATCAAAAAGGCATCATTTACTAGTTGTAGCATCCTAGAGAAAACTACTTGGAGATTATTTACTGGCGGTATATTTTGTTAAACTTAAACAAATGTATAAAATAGCTATGGTCTCATTTGGAGGAACATAGAATCTTTATACACTGATGGTGGACCTGCTCAAAGGTATGCAATTTCTGGGCATCAGTAAAATGTTAGAGCCATACACAAACACTGATAGATACATACACCAAATGCAGTTTCTCAGATGATCCAGTAGATGCCTCATAGATTTGTCTATGCCTATGGAGGTCTTTGATTCCACAATAAATCAGTCTCACAGTTATTTGTAGCTGTGAGACTGATCTTGTCTTGAAGCTTGAAATAAAGAAGGTATGTACTATGGTAGTATGCGAGTTGGAAAAACAAAAATACCATATTGAACTAAATGATGGAGACACAAAAAAAGAGACAAATATTTGGAAACTTAGGTGTCTTTTTAATTTTTTATTTAGGGCCTGTTCAAAGCCCATTGAAATCAATGCAACTTTTTCAATGGACTCAAGCATTCATCAGCAGTCGAACCAAGACATTTCAGATAATTTTTGAATAATGAAGAATAGGCATGTGGAGGAAAGTATTGTGAGTATAATAAAGGTGAAACAGTGAAAGAATAGGAATCTATGCCTGGGAAACCTGAAAGAAAATAAGGACAATGCTTATGAACATGGTTAAATTTAATAGGTAGAAATTATTAATTACATGTATAAATAAGGGGAAACACAAGATGGGAGCTACATGAATTGAGTTATATGGTTGCTGGATTGTATGCTGCAATTCACTGAATTTTGTGAAATACACAGTGTGATGCTGGCAGACCTCGTGTCAACTCTTGCCAAGGCTTTAGGCCTCAGCTAATACTGACAAATTCATTGCTGGAAACCAGTCCAGGTCACCTGTGTGTTAGTATGGTTAAAACAGGTATTGAACTTATAACATGTTTAGAATATGAAATAAGTTGATGCATGCATTAGTCTCACTTATAACATCTTTATCACAAGCTATAAGATAACATTTAATTTTTTTTGCTTTATGACTTTAAAAAAATGTTTGCTCTGAACCTGTGAACCCAGTCAGAAGGGATCATCTAACCATCAAGAAGGCCTATCAAAACTAAATGGGCCATTGTGGGACACGACTATGCTAAATATTAAGTATAGTAAAACTTTGCTAATTGCCCCACACGCCATAAAGAGGCTATGTGCAAAAGGGCTCATCCCATCAGCCTGAATTCTGGAAGAAGGAAATAAAGATAAGGGACAAGAAAATTTTCATCTCTTTTGCTGTTTGGTCTCTCACCGGGCTGGGGCTGTGAAACAGAAGCAGAGATCCCCAGAGTCAACCTTGGTTAGCCTTAAAAGACATTCAGTGCTGACAGATTGTTACAATTCTATCACCTTTTGGATGGTAACTCATTTGTGTATATATGTTTGCCTGCTTTAACCTGTAAATAACTTTCATTTCTTTTTCCTAGTTAATAAATCCTTAGTTAGTTTACTAACTATATATCTATATCTATATCTATATCTATATCAGATATAGATCTGAGGTACAAATTGACCTGGGGTAAGTGACTAGTCCCTTGGGACTGGAAGCAACCTGAATCCTTTATGATCTTTGGTGTATAGCAACCAAGTATCACTAAGTTCAGCCTGCCTGGGTGGAAAGATAGACTGGAGTGCCCATGGGACTGTCTGTAACTCCATGGTAAGACTGGTACAGTGCTTCAGGGGTTCACATTTGTTAGTGGGTTAGTGAAATCTAATTATTGGACATACCATGAGTTTGGAGTGTCTGCCCGGCTTTTTGACAGTCTGCCCTGGGGTTGGCTTTCATGGTCATAAATCACTCCAGACAGTGTGACACACAGTTATACTAGTTATTTATTCAATAAGAAAGATGTAAAACATGAGTTAAATTTAAATGTAATAACCTCAAAATATGTCTGCTCATGTAAAAAAGCTAAGTAAATGTAATGAATGGCTCACTAGGCTTTCCTTTTTATTGATGTCAGCAGTAACAAAGAAATGCTTTGCAAAAATCACTTTTAATGGAAAGATTATATGATGCATTTTCCAAGGCAGAGCAACAAATAACATCCATATCCATATATAATTAGGCTTGGAAGGGTTAGATTATTGTCAGTAAATGTCGATTTCACCATACACACACAAACTGATGAAAAAATATTTCCATTGATAACAGTTGGAATTTAAAGATAGAAAGAGAATGAAAAATGCTGCTTGAAAACTTAGTTTGATTTAAGGATATTTACTGTGTACATTTTGATGTGTGGTGTTGACAATTTGTGTTGTACCAATTATAAAGTTTAATTTTTTGAATCTCAACATCTGTCATTAAATATTTGTCTAGTATCAGGGGGTAGCTGTGTTAGTCTTTATCCACAAAAACAATGAGTTCGGTGGCACCTTAAAGGCTAACAGATTTATTTGGGCATAAACTTTCATGGGTAAAAAACCCACTTCTTCAGATGGATGGACAAATATTTGTTTGACGCCCCATAATTTCCTGCAAATATGACATTTAAATTGATAAAAAATAAGGAAAATGCTTAAAACCCATAATTTTGCAAATGTGAAAAATTAAATAAATAAAAAGCGGGGAAATGCTTAACAATACATTATTGAAAAACAGTTGAACTGCAAGTTTTCATGACATGATGAAAAAACCCCACCAAAACTCTGACCTCTTTCTACTCTAGCACTTGAACAGTGCAACCACACCACTGTTGAATAACAGGTACAATTTTTTCTAGTGTAGTCAGGGCCTCAGATACTGTGGTGGTGACTCTATCAGGGATTGTGTACACAAGAAGGTTAATTTGGATTAAGATGGGAGATGAATTTAAAGCACACTAGTTACTCTTAAATAACTCCATGTGTAGACAAGCCCTTAGAAATGGTTTAGGCAGAGAGCTATATATAATACTGAATAAGAACTGCAGGAAATGCCTTCTAGGTCGCAGGATTCTGAATTGTGCATATAATTTTATTGGTTAAATGTTTATGTTCTGAAGGGTGTTAATAGCTTGTTTTAAAATCTGTTTTATAAGTAATATGAGATATAAACTTGGAATGTTGAAAAGCGTAAGAACTGAGTAGTACTGAAGAAAAAAATGAATTACCTGGAAAAAAAAATAAAAGGTCTAAATAATTGAAGAATTTAAATAAAATCATAAGTTTCAAAGTAGATTTGGATTTTGTTAGATAATTATGGGGTATTAGATGTATTTTCACCATTTCCAGTCATTTTCTTAGACCTCTATTAAAATGCAAGAAATACAAGTGTGAGACTGCCTTGTATGTTGTGTTGTCATCAACACCAATGCAAAGGGAGTGCAAAGCAGATGTAAAATACAACCATTCTAATTGGTTAGATATTGTTGTAGAGGACTATACAATAACAAGGCAAAGGAAAAGTTAGGGCCTTCATATATTACATGCTTAAGAGTGACTATAAAGCAAGTAATACTAGAAATGCAAGTGTCACTGTATTCGATTTTTATATAATCAGACATTCAAAACATGTTTTAGTGAGTGTAGCGGGGTGGTCACCCGCTCTGGCCCAGAAAGTGTTAAAACCAACCCTGGGAGAGGGCTGAGGCTGGGAAGGAAAGCCGGGGCTGATTGGGGAAGGCAGTAACAGCTGGGGCCATGCCTCAATCAGGCCCAGCTGGCCCCTATAAGAGGCTGTGGGCCAGAAGCCCAAGCAGTCTCTCTCTGCCTTTAGAGGGAGAAGGCCCTGGCTGCTAGGGAGCGTATGTGGGTACCTAAGGTGGAGCAGGGCTGGGGGAAGGCAAGAGGAGCTGGGGAGCTCCAGCCTGGAAATCCCCCAGGCTGCAGCCTAGGATAAGGCCAACTGGGTACTAGGGATGCAAAGGGGCAGCCCACAGGTAGGCAGAGGCAGCAGGTCCAAACTCCTTTGCCTGTGATGAGTGGCTGATACACTGCAGTTGGTCCCAGTGAACGGGGGCTAAGTGATGACTGCCAGTAGCCAAGACTGAGGCGAAGTGAGGATAGTGGGTGGGGGGTTCCCCTGGGTGGGGAGACCCTGAGACTGAGATTGAGGGGTTTTGCAAGGGGGGCAGAAACCCAGTGAAGAGGCACTGAGTCCTGGGAGGGGCACGGGGGCCAGAGCAGCAGTAAGGCGGTTCAACGGCCTGCAGAGGGCGCTCCGGAACTGGGACGAGCTAATTCCCACAGACAACCAGCAGGAGGCGCTGCAGGGGTGAGTCTGCACGCTTACAGTGAGTGACTAACTTTTAAATACAGACATATTCAGGGGAAACTACATACTGCAATAAAAGTAATTGCTCTTCTCTAACTGTATGTTCAGAATTGTTCAGAGCTGTCAGGTTGTTGGCACTAGAGGTCAGTGTAAGTTAAGAGTAAAACAATTAGTTGCCATTATTTTAAGAATGTATGCACATAAGAAAATTAAAAATGTAGTGTTTCACATAAGTTGGTTCATTGAAAAGTATTTTATAAACCACTAGGCTAATACATGGTTTTAATACAACTGAGAGGTTCCCCCCCATATTCTACCAAGCCCAGTTCATTGAACTGCCTTTTTTCAGTGTTTTGGATTACTTGGGAACACTGTATAGTGATCCCCCTCATCACTGCTATATGGAAAACTGTTACGAAGTGACTCTAGTATATGACAGTGAAATTATTTTCATGCCTGAGAATATCTACTGCATGACAGGGGTTTGTTAGACTTAGCAAGACTACTACTCTCAGGCTCAAAGTGTTTACAAAGGAGGTAGGTATCATTGCTTCCCTTTTTGCAGTTGGAGGGGGGAAGCATACAGAGAGAAAGTGGCTTGCCCTTGGTTGCCCAGAGGGCCAGTGACAGAGCTGAAAATAGAACCCAGATGTCCTGAATCCCAGTCCAGTGCTTTATCTCCTGAGTTACCTGAATCCCATATAGTATACATTATTGCTTTTATGAGTGATATCAGGATGAATGTATTATGCCCATACAGTCCATAGGTACGAAGGCCTGGTCTACACTTCGAATTCAGGTCAACATAGCTGTGATGCTCAGGGGTGTGAAAAATCCATAACCCTGCATGACATAGCTATGCCAGCCTACCCCCTATATAGACACTGATAGGTAGATTGAAGAGTACTTCTATCGACTTAGCTACTGTCACTCAGGGAGGTGGTGTTCTTACACCAACAGAAAAATTGCTTCCAAGGCTGTAGTCTGCATCTGTGCTACAGGCCTATGCTGCTATAGTCCCCATAGTGTAGACATGGAAGAAAATAGAAACACGAGTCTATATGGCATCTACATGTCTTCTGTATGAAAACCAAGAGAAACTGCAGCACCATGGATAGTTCCACAGTGTATGTACCCACATACTCTCTCCCTCTGTATCCCCCACTACCAGCTGCTGGCCTGATTATGCAGCCATAGCACTTCAGTGCTTCCTAAGTAAAGTACAAGTGAATCCAAATCAGGATTTTGAGATTTGGTCCAATTTGTTGTCTAGCATGAAGAGTACAAAGCTTTTGGAACAAATCAATATATTGTGCACATCTGAACATTTCACAATTCTGATAATGCGAAGGATAAGGGAGTGAAAAAGGAATATATGGTCAGTTTTATTTGCACTTACAATCTTTATATAGCTTACAGCAGCAGTTCTCAAACTGCGGGTTGGGACCCCCAAAGTGGGTCATAGACCCCATTTTAATGGGTTTGCCAGGGCTGTCTTAGACTTGCTACAGTTGCTGGGGCTTGGGGCTGAAGCCTGAGCCCCACTGCCTGGGGGCGAAGCCAAAGCCTGAGGGCTTCAGTCCTGTGTGGCAGGGCTCAAGTTACAGGCCCCCTGCCGGGGCTGAAGCCCTTGGGCTTCAACTTTGACCCCTTCCCCGCCCAGTGCAGTGGGACTCGGATTTTGACTTTGGCTCCCCCACCCCCATGGGGCAGTGGGAATTAGGTGGACTCAGGCTTCAGTCCCCCCTCCTGGGGTCATGTAGTAATTTTTGTTGTCAGAAGGGGGTCATGATGCAATGACATTTGAGAACCCCTGGCTTAGAGAATCATTTGATTTTCCATCTGATTGATTTTAATGTTCACTTCTATAAAGAAATGGAGAGGGGAGGAGAATCCAGTTGGCTAAATCCTGAAATTCTTACTCCATCTTCACTCAGGAATCCCTCATAAGTTTCAATAGAAGCATTTGCTTGAGGATGGTGTGATGTTGCACTCCATATTCTGTATGAAAACATGCTTATGATATGAATATGATATACCTGAGATGTATTTTATGCTAGATGGGTCTTGTAAGAGATCATTGGAAAGGTTATAATTTACTGAATGTGATTATCCAATCTGTATGCCTGTATCATTTCTGTATCTGAAGATAGGAATATTGACTATGTATCTGTATATCAACTATGATACTTTGGGTGACACCCACTGCTAACACTTCAGGTACAACAATGGAAAAGCCAGACAGGGCTGATGGCCCATCAGTGAGGGCAATGAACTGTGAAAAGGTTTGGCCGCCTTGTGGACTCTCCATACTGCCACTGACTCATGGCCGCTGTGATACTACAGAGTCAGGTGACCTGGTCACCTGATACTAAACCCCATCTTGGACTGCTGAACTGGGAGATGGAGAAATCCGATATAAGGCGGGGGAGAAAACAATCAAAGTCTTCAGTTCATTACTCCTCTGCCTCTCCACCCAAAGAGATACTTAAAAACACCTGGAAACAAAGGGACTAGAACTGAGGGGAAGGGGAAGAACTGCTTGACCCAGGTGGAAAGATATCTGGCCTGTGAAGGAATCTACCTAAGACAATATCTAGGATGAAGAATTACTATTTGTAACCAATTTCTGTAGTGAATCAAGCTTAGTTTCTGTGCTTTGTTTTATTTGCTTGGTAATCTGTTTTGTTCTGTTTGCTACCTCTTTACCACTTAAAATTCACCTTTTGTAGTTAATAAACTTAAACTGGATTATATTATAAACAAGAAATATTTAATTTCTAATGGGAGGGAGTTGTGCATATCTCCCTCCACATTGAGGGAGTGGGTGAATTTCATAAAACCTTTGGGTTTGTACCCCTTAAATGGAGTGGGCACCAGAGTGCTGGGGAATGCCCTAAGGCTGAATCTTTCCAGAGCGGATCTCTGTCTCTCTGTGCAGCTGGGCATGCCCCTGCCTGTGTGCTTGGCTGGAAGAGGCTTGGGAGCTCAGCCCAGCAAGGCCAGAAAAAGGGGACCCAGGCTGACAGAATAGGCTGACTCAATGGCATTCAGCACATCTGGTGGCATTCTGGGGGGGCAAACTGTCACAGATGGGGTAAGAAAAATATTACTAAAGGCTTCAGCTTTGGCCCACTGACTTAACTGGAGAGGCAAGTGCTTAGCATCTGGTAGGATTTAGCCCATTTATTTCATGTGAGTTTTGCCTAAATAAGGAAATCAGGATTTAGCTCTGAGTTAGTACAATAAAAAAACAGTGCAGTGAGGGACACAAATCCGGAAATACAAAAGTTAGGGCTGAACAAGCACCATTAATCCTTGCACTATGATACTATTCTTGTAATCACATACCTTTCACTACATAATTCAAAGCAATAAAATGCTATTTTTCAACAATATTAGATACTCAATTCATACAATGAAATCCTGTAATTAAAGACTGTACCATAGTACATACACCCAAGTTAAAGTTGATTGCTCAAATGCAGTGTTTGCATTTTCTGTCCCTTGAATGCTTCTATCTGCAGCCTTAGTGTTGCCCTAACACATGAACTTGCAAGCAAAATTGGTTTTGTGGGGTTTTTTTTCTTTTTTTTTTTTTTTTTTATTAAGGCAACCAAGCTGTCCTATCTGTGGATCAATTGTCAGGGTAAGGGCAGGATTCCCACACTGAAATAGCAGCACCGGACACTTTCCTGAGCATCTATGCCTAAGGTTAAAGGGATGAGCCACCATTAATCTAGCTCAGAGCTGGATTAAATTCAAAAATATCTCACATGGCTGCATACGGTGCGTTTTGGGGGTGTTTAGCAACGTAGAACTAATGTTGCATAGGGAGAGAGAGATTATATTGAGGATTATCATGGACAAAAGTTTAATAGAGATGGGGAGCAAGCTAGAGCTGAGAAGGGAGGATATTATGATAAAAATTAATGGGCTTTTTGCAGAGCCTTTAGTAGTAACAAATGTACCATTTCTATCCCAATCTACCAAGAACACACACCGGCTGTTTGTTGTAAAGCCCAAGATTCTACATGCTTAAAAATAATAGGCCAGATTAATCCCATTCATCCCATTGTTAAAGATGTAGAAGAAAATTCATTTTTTTTTTGAATGATACACATGCTTCGTACTTGCCTTTCAACCCCGTGACGTGGGCTAAATTCAGTGGAAAAGCAAGTGGTGGTGTAAACTACTCAGAGAATGGGTGTAAACGGCAAAACAGTGTTACTTACACAGATCTGGAACACAATGAGTCTCATTCACACTCGTCTAAATCAGGAATAAGTCCAGTGAAGTCAATGGAATTATACTGGTAAAACCAGTTCAACTGAGATTTGAATCAGACCTGAGCTATTCTTGGCACAAGACCCAAGAGGCTGGTGGAAAACTGGCTTTAAGCCAAATTTGTGTTCCCCTGATCCTGGGGCCAGCGCCAATCCTTTGGAAATTAGACCAGCCTGCAGGAGCTTCAGTAGTTGCAGGGGGAGATCACAGCAATGTAGCCATCATGTAATGCATTTCCCTTCGTGTCAGTTACCTTATGCTAGTTGGGAATGCAATCTGAAGCCTGAGCAGCAGAATGGTGTATGGGGAAGAGCTTTGCTAAGGAAATGAAGTGAAGTGTTATGTATTAAATGTAACGGGCGCAAATGAGTCTTCTTTCACTTACACTCATGTGAATCCACTGAAGCCAATAGAGCAGCTCTGGTGTTCTTATGGTGCACTCAAGAGGGGAATCAGACCCAATGTCCTCATCCTACAAACCCTGTGGGCACAACCTAATCTCATTAATGCCAGTGACTTCGCCCCCTCCCTCCCCCCAATGGCAGATGTCTGAAAGAAATAATATCTTTGAGTCTTGGATTGCTGTTACTCCCAGAGATTTCTGAGACCTCTCTGGATCAATAGTTCATTTCCAAGGACACTAGACTTGAAGAATAGTTCTTATCATAGAAGGGAAGTAGGAGGTTATGACCTACAGCAGAAATAAGGGAGATAATGATGCTAAGTCACTCGGAGGCACTGAGTGTCCTGTGCTCCCACTAAGTCTCTCTGCATTTGAGGGTGCTCAGCAGCTTGCAGGATCAAGCTCATGATTCGTAATCTCTCACCTCCCCCCCCCCCGCTCCCCCCGGCTATGCATATATGTGAAGTCAAAGCAGAAATCACACTGCAAACACTGTTATGTTACAATACAGTATCATTATGGTGCGATACAACATAGCCTTGTCACAACATAAAACATTCAATGCCATTATATTGGTCCAAAAAAGATTTTGGGACACTTTCAGTGATTAACAACCCTTGAGACTAGGACTGAGCTCTGAAGATGGGGATATGTGACTATCATAGTTCCTGAGGTAACTGCAACTCTGATTCCTTTATGACCTCTTTAAGAGCACCCCCACCTAGGTTTCAGGCCTCCAGCAGTCACCTTTCTTGGGGTGGGATCGCATGATTCACTCCCTCCAGACCAGGGATTTAGGCAGCTGACTCCTGCAATTCATTGTGATCACCTCACCAAGTCTGACTTTAATTCAGCACCAGCAGTCCTGTTCTCTCAGGGGCAATGACAAGGTTAACCAGTCACCAGCTGGCCTTCATAAAGCACACTATTTCTTAACTGGAACAAAAGCATGCCAGTGGAAACATATTTTGAAAACAATAAACAGTCTATATTCATTCCTAGCTTGCCAGGCATGACCTGTCTTCCAACTGGAAACCCTCGAAGGTTTCAAAGTACTTCAGGTCCTCTCACGGGGCCTGTCCCTCTTGGTTACAGTGGCAAACCTCTTCTTCCCTTCATACACTCAACTGATGCCAGTTCACCTGGAGTTCTTTGGCAGTGCCAGAGGAAGGCACTTTTTGGAACACAGTATGCTTCTAGGATGAAGGAGTGAATGCTGCTGTTAGAAGCATGACAAGGCTTAGAACAATAGCAGGAATGGAAACTTGGTGGCTTAGAAACAGGGAGGAGCAAAGAGGCCATGGAGCTGAAACAAGCTGTCCAAGATTTCGGTCCAAGTTGTGGTTATATGACTTTATATCAGACAGCAGGAATCTATTTCTGGGTTCATGAGACATCAAGAAACCATTAGAAAGAAATATAGAACAAGTAAACCACTTAGAAAGTCAGTCATAGAGATTAGAGATGGAAAGGGCCTATTAGATCATCTAGTCTGTCTCATTGAGATTGTTCTATATGTTTCCTAGAGCTCTGAAAATCTAGTTTTCTAGGTCAGTTTCAGCATTACAGCTTCCCAAGTTTGTCCCTTTCTTTGCATACATTAGTTTGGATTAGTTTTCCCCAGATGACTTAGCTTGCATTTTCCAACTAGAATCTCATTTTATTATTTTCTGCCCATACTTCTAACCTCTAGGCTCTTTTATGTTATATGTTTGTTTTGAATAGTGCTCACAGCTCCTTAATGTAACATTTCTGCAAATGTAATGAACATCCTATTTACCCCTTCTTCCAGATCACTAATTAAGATGTCAAGGCTGATAGCAATACCAATCCCTGCACCACCCTACTAGATGCTATCTCCAACTTGATGGTATATTGTAATTTATCATTAACATTTATTATATAGCAGAGCTTAAATTCTTATAGAGTATTTCCTGGAGTCCTGGGGCTTCTGCCCCACACGGCGTAGCAGGGCTCAGGGCTTCTGCCCTGCAGGTTTGAAAATATTTACCAGAGCTCTGCTCTGGACAGCTCTGGCTGAATTTAAGACCTGTTATTTAGCCAATTTTCAATCCACACAGTTGTGTTTATGGTTTACACTTATGTAAGCCAATTTGAATTAGTTGTTTAAGTAGAAGGTATCATATCACAATGCCACTACATAAATCCATGATATGCCCACATCTGGAATATTGCATGCAGTTCTGGTCACTCCATCTAAAAAAACCCAACAAAACAAAAACAAAAAAAAAGCCTCTTAGAATTGGAAAAAGTACAGAGAAAGGCAATAAAAATGATTAGGGGTATGGAACAGCTTCCATGTAAGGAGAGATTAAAAAGACTGGGACTGTTCATCTTAGAAAAGAGATGACTGGGGGCCGGGGGGTATGACAGAAGTCTATAAAATCATGAATAGTGCAGAGAAAGTGAATAGGGAAGTGTTATTTACTCCTTCACATACCACAAGAACCATGAGTCACCCAATGAAATTCATAGGCAGCAGGTTTAAAACAAACATAAAAAAGTACTTCTTCATACAACATACATTTAACCTGTGGAACTCATTGCCAGAGGATATTGTGAAGGCGAAAAATATAACTTGGTTCAAAAAATAATTAGATAAGTTCATAGAGAATACATCTATCAACAGCTATTAGCCAAGATGATCAGGCATGCACCCCATGCTCTGGAGGTCCCCAAACCTCTTACTGACAGAAGATGGGATTGGACAATGGGATGGACCATTCAATAATTGCTCTGTTCTGTTCATTTCCTCTGAAACCTCTTGCACCAACCATTGTCAGAAGACAGAATACTGGGCTAGATGGACTATTGGTCGGACCCAGTGTGGCCATTCTTATGTTCTTAAGGTGCTCAGATACTGTGAGGATAAACACTGGTATAAAACCCCTAGATAGATAAATAATATTTCTAAACTTTCATTAAATCTCAAAAATATGAAAGCAACTGCCTTTTAGTTTAATATCAGATATTTAATTTCTCTCTCAGTATTTGTTCTTTCATCATATTAGCAAAATAAGTTAGATTTATTATATAATTGCCAGAACTGCTTTGCTTTCTCTGTTTAAAAATTAGGACAATATTTGCTTTCTCCATATTTTCAGAACCTTGCTCCCTTAGCCATGAGTTTTAAAAATAATTGTCAGTAATAACCCTAAGGCCTTGTCTACACTGGCAGCTTCAGGGAAATCTCACACTAATGTAATGCACCAAGGCAACTCCATCAGTGGGCTAATTTAAGTCTGCCACTAATGTTTTCACCACTGCTCTGTACAGACTGGCTGTCAGTATTGTGTCAGTTTTTATAGCTTCTTCCTTTGCTCTATTGGATCCTCCCAAGGATTTACTGCTGTTCAAGCCTCTTGTACCTTTTCATCCTCAAAGGAAACCATACATCGTTAATTCAAATGTACCCCATCAATTGAGGAAAATTAACTTTAAACAACATCAGCACCCGAAGGGTCCTGTCAGGATCTGGGTCTAGCCGTGCTAAGTGCAACACAAACATACATGGACCCTGCCCTGAAATACTTCCAACCTCAGGGCCAGCTCTCACAAAGAGGAGTGCAAGGGGGACGCAGGGCTAGATTCACAAACGGGACTTAAGCTCAACATTGCAATGACTTAATTTAGGCATTGTGACACTTAATGGCATCCTCAACTATGGGTGGGGGGTATAATAGGCATGGGGAGGCTCTGCCTTCTCCAGTGCTGCTGCAGCCACCAAGCCCCCAGTTGCGGGGTTTGGCAGAGAAGTTTTTGCTTATTATACCCCATGCAGGTTCTGGGGCAGCTGAGGAAGCACATAGAATCATAGATTATTAGGGTTGGAAGGGACCTCAGGAGATCATCTAGTCCAACCCCCTGCTCAAAGCAGGATCAATCCCCAACTAAATCCCCAAATGGCTCCCTCAAGGATTGAACTCACAACCCTGGGTTTAGTAGGTCAATGCTCAAACCACTGAGCTATCCCTCCCCTCATAGCTATTCAGTGGGATGTGGGCGGAGATACACATACCACACATACCACCTCCTCAGCTGCCCCAGAACAGAACCTGCATGGGGCATATCAAAAGTGTCTTCTAACAAATGCTTTTCCCCTGGGCGGGTTGGGTCCAGGGAGAGGAGGTGTGGCACGGCTGTCATCAGCCCCAGGCTCCTCTGTGGGAGGGGTTATGGGGGTGGCTCAGGGTTTCAGCGGGCTCAAGGCTCCTTCAGGCGGTGCGGGGGGGGGGGGGGGCGGGAGGCTTGGTGCTTTGGCCAGCCCGGGGCTCCTCTGGCCGAGGGCAGGGGGTGCGCTTAGGGCTTCAGCTGGCTGGGGCTCCTGCAGCCGGGTGATGGGGATGCTCAGGGCTTCAGCCTGCCCGGGGCTCCTGCAGCCAAGGGGGGTGCTCTGGGCAGGAGGTGGTGGAGGGACAGCAGGGAGTCTCAGGCTCTGGCCATGGGGAGAGCGTGGACAGAAGGGGCGGAGCCAGGGGCTAGCCTCCCCAAAGGGGGGCTTCACCTGCCGCCCATGTCCTCAACTCTACATTAGTTACCCAGGCTCCCTATACAAGGCATGGGGAGTTAGGCCCTTAAGAATGGGAACCACAAAAGACAGCATGCTGAGTTGGGAGCTACCTGAGATCACCAATAGTCCACATCTCTGACCTTAGCATTTCCTAAGCATCTCTTCTCCAGGGGACCTAAGTTTTTAAATCCCGATCAGAGGTGATGGTGCCATCTCTCCTTAGAGCACTCACTCAACATTTGGAGACCCCCGCCGCTGCCTGATGTAGAGCAGGGATTTAAACCTATGTCTCCCACCCCTCAGGAGAGTGCTCTAAGCCATGGGGTATTCTGGAGGGGGTCTCACTCTCTCCTGTTGAAGCCTTCCACTTTATATAAAAAGACATTGGAATAAGGATTTGAATGTGTGTCTCCTCCCACATCCCGCTGAATGGCCTAACCATCAGCTTATATAGTCAATCTCGCTCTGCCTGGCCCATTCACTAAGTACTTATGCAAAGTGGAACGGCTTCAAAAGGAGAGATTGAGACCCCCACCCCATAACAGCCTGCAGGTTAAGGCAGTTTCTGGAAAAGTGAGAGATGTGAGTCTAAATCCCTGCTCCACATCAGGCAGAGAGGGGAACTGAATCTGGGTCTCCAATATCCTGTGTGAATGCTGTAACCACTGGGCCACAGATTACAAGAAAGGGCCAGGGGTGTACCAGCATCAGTGTTTGGGGTGGGGTTAGGGTCCTCTAAGGCCATCTGGGTCCTTCAGTTGCAGATGGTTTTGGGTTCTGAACCATGGCTCCTTATCCCTGCCCTTGGCTAATCCATGTCCTTCCTTCCTAAACTTCCTGAGAGTCCATCTCTCTCTTCTACCCTGTGAATCTTTATTGAAGCCGCTAATTGGACTCACCTGGCTTCCTTTGTTCTGCTCCTGGTAAATTCCTCTCTCTACTTCCTGCCTCCCCTGAGAGAGAGGGTAACTGTTTTTTCCTAGGCCTAAATTCACACATTGTTCCAAGATGTTATCACCTGAATAGGGTCATTGAGTTCTAATGATTTTCCATTGTATGTGGTCTAGTGACATAGCCCATAGCTGGAGGAGCATTCATGCTACAGCAATTTTCATAATAACTTCATTATCATCACCCAGAACTCATAACTTGTACAGGCAGAACCCCCAAGTCATCCCAGAATATACTTTATAATTTCCCATACACCAGACCCAAGAAGTTCCTTGGTTTTTCTCTCCCACCCTTTTTCATTGATCCACTTTCTTACAGCGACAATTCAGTTCCTTTGCCCCTATTTGTGCAACAGTCTCTAGAGATGCAACCAAAACTGTTTAAAAAATGCCTGAGCATTTTAATGACGCTAATAACTAAATCTGTTGGGAAACCCTAGACTAATTTATGTTCATCCTTTCTGTACAGTAACTAAATGTTAAAGGTCTGTTAATTACTGGTTGACAATTTAAATTCAGCAATTCAGCACACTGTGTTACTGATGTGATAAAATTTAGGCGCAGCTACAGCCTGAACTAATTTATGAGGTTACTTCTTTCTAGGTGTACTTCGTCTGGCCTCAGCAGAGGGGATGGACTTGATGAGCTCTCACAGCCCTTTCCAGCCCTACATTTCTGGGATTCTGGGTTAATGATGGAACTGCCTAGATTCCTAGAATTAATTTTAGTACAATATGGAAGTGTAGTGATAAGTCTTCAGGGAAGAGTGGTTATATTTAGCTGTCCATTTACTTATTTTATGCACTGCAGGCACTTCCGGCACCAGTGGAGTTCTGATATTTCTAGGTCTCGCCGCTTGTTTGGAAGTCATATTTTATACCAGCCTGACAACAGCAGCATATTTAACTGCCTGTAACTGACTGGCAGCTATTGTATTTGATTTCCTGCCTTACTGTGTCTCCAATATGTGTCAAGGGTTAAGCCTTACTCATTACATTCCTGTGTAAGACCCTCCCCTATGCTTTAACCTTTACAATGAGATGGGTTAAGCAGGCTGCATGTAGGGCTTGAAAAACCTTGGTCACCAGGTTTTGGTTTTATGGAACTGGATATGAACCATCCCTTGGTTTCTGTTATATGCACACAACCAAAATATAAGTTGGAGTAGAATTGGGGGTTGGATAAAAAGTTACAGGCTTAGCACATTATATGCTTAGGATTCCTCATAACAAGTATATTCATTCTCCACAAATTGTACTGATGTCAAGTAGAATCATCCTGACTAGCTTGGCACCCCTTTGGCTGCCAATGCAAGGCCTCTTCTGCACAGCTCCTTCGCTTCAAAATGAACACACCCATCTTCCCACATCTACTTCTGTAACTGCCAAAAAGCTTCACTCTTCCCAGCTGGCTGTACTCACTAAGTGGAATGGCCCATTGAGCGCTGCAGACTTTGAATCCACAGACCCTGTTCATAAAAGCAAGGATCATCAGGGGCTCTCAAACTTCATTGCACTGTGATCCCTTTCTGACAACAAAAATTACTACACAACCCCAGGAGGGAGCACTGAACCCTGAGTGAGGCCGCCTGAGCCCTGCTGCTTCAGGCAGGGGTGTGTGTCAGAAATGAAGCCTGAGCTCCATCACACCAGGTCGGGGGGAGGCAAAGCCGAAGTCCAAGGGCTTCAGCCTTGGGCAGGGGGCCTGTAGTCTGAGTCCTGCACCCAGGGTTGAAGCCGAAGCCCGAGCCCTGCCACCCAGGGCTGCACCCAGGGTTTCAGCCCTAGGCCCCAGCCAGGGCCGGCTCCAGGTTTTCTGCTGCCCAAAGCGGTGGGAAAAAAAAAGCGCCGATTGGCGGCATTTCGACAGCAGCTCAATCGCGCCGCTCCATTCTTCGGCAGCAGTTCGGCGGCGGGTCCTTCACTCCCTCTCTTTCTCGGCACTTCGGCGGCAGCTCAAGGAGGAAGAGAGGGACTGAGGGACCTGCTGCCGAATTCCCGCTGAAGACCCGAACGTGCTGCCCCAATAATGGACGGAGTGCCGCCCCTTTGTATTGGCCACCCGAAGCACCTGCTTCCTTTGCTGGTGCCTGGAGCCGGCCCTGGTCCCAGCAAGTCTAACACCAGCCCTGGATCCCGACCCAGTTTGAGAACTGCTGGATTAAGTGGTGTAAATCTCAACCTCACAAGGGCCCTTGCACTCTCCATATTTTAGTATTTACAGAAGGCCTCGTGGGAGCGTGCATTGGATCAGAATAGGGTCATAGTAACCGAGCACTTATACAAGTTAAAGCTGAGGAATGTTGCTTAGAAGTGATTGCATGGAGCAATATAATCTGTAAATTACATTTTTAACATCAATCACATTTATTAAAACCAGTAATGTACCTACGTAAGTCCATATATATTTTTAAAAGCACCCCCCCCAATTCATACCCAGGGCCTGGTCCCCGAACTTAACACACAGATGATCCAGGGGTACATCGTATATTTCATCTCTCAAACCCTAGTTCAGAAAGCATTCCAAAGAAAAAGAGTCATTGCTAGGAGGTCTCTGTTCCTGGTGATCTCCAGCTGCTGGAAGAGGCCCTTGGAACCACAAGGAGCCAAGGGTGAATAAGAGCAGACTGCTCTAGCTTAAACCAGGAACACACTAGTGGCCAGCCCCAGCTCCCCCCTGACCCTCACGATTGGGAAAAGTTTAAAGGTAACTTAAAGCCCTCCATCTCCTAGTCTTGTACCAAACACAACTCAGGTAGAGTAGAGAAACGTTAGCCATCAATTCCACCCAAGATCAAAAATCAAAATTGTTAAATGAAGTTTCAATCAATCTTCCAGAAATCTTCCACCTGCATTTTGGCATGTGCCTGAAGAGCGGCTCAGTCATAGACAGACATTTGTGTTCTAAGGTTGCATAACAATTTTTGCTCCCTCACCGTGGCAAAATCCTGCATGGGAAAAAGGCCCAGTGAATCTCTCTTCGCTCTTACTGCATCCATGCACAGCAGCTGGCCAGGATTCCAACCTAGTGCTCGAGCAGTAAGTGGAGCAGCAAACATGATTGCTAGTGTCACCATGACCTGAGGGGCAGCATGTAGCTAGGCCTCTCCCTCTTCCTACTACACCCAGACATATATCATTTTTGGCAACACAAATGGGGTTGTGAGGGTGAGCAGTACAGTATGCTAGTGTGTTCTGCGAACTCCCCAAACCATAAGTCACCCTGCCCTGTGCTGACAGGATGGCTGTGGAAACCTCCATGTGATCTGGTCTGCTCTCTTATATGCCCCCATACAGTAAGAACTCTAGTTAAGAACTAAATTTGAAAGCATCCTGATTACCAACAAAGCACTGATAGGCTTTGCCAGGTCAGATCTCCTCTCCAAATGTGCCACTTGGCTCATTAGTGAGGCTGCTTTCAATTTTAAACTCTTAAACTAAAGTTCTTATTGCACAGGGGACTTATGAGTAGACTGGGGAGAGGTATTAGGCACACATATTTAGCTGCTGAAGTTGATAGCCATTTAACAGAAATAAGGGAAAGGAAATATAATCCAGTGCTGACAGTCACATTTAAATCCCACACATTTTAGTAGGACTAGGATGGCATCAAGGAAAAAGAGGAAGGACTTCTTTCAATAATTAGTGTCCAAAACCACATTATGGCAGATTATATCAAATTCTTATGTGGCTAAAACACCTCTATATTTCATCAGGATTCTACAAAAGAACTATTTATGGGAATAAAATAGAATAGCTTAAGTTTAATTTGTGAAAGCCAACTCTCCAGTTCTTAGCAATTATTAGAAATTTCATCTCTTGCAAAATTATAGCAGTTATATTACAGCTCTTAACACACAGTATTCAATGGTAACTATCTCGAAAGACGATGGTGTAAGCACGAAAGCAGTTCAGTTACTATGTGTCGGACAGCAGCACAATGAGTGGCTAAAAGGTCTAATTCTTGAGAAACAGTTCTGGGCACAAACAATGCAGGCATAAAGCGCAGAGTCAGAAGATGGAACCAGTGCACTATTAGTGGTTTAGACCTGCTGTGCTTTCCTCTTCACTTTTCTCTCTGTCAACCACCTCTCATCAGCCTCTGGCTCCTTGGTGCAGACCAGCCCTCCAGTCCAGTGTAACGTGTTGCTAGCTACATCTTCCCAGCTTGTGGTGTCAATATTGAAAGTTTTCAAGAATCTCTTGCAATCTAGACAAATGTCATAATTAGACCGATCGTTACTCCAAATACATCACAATATAGCAATCTAGCTATAGCCAAGCTGATGCTGCTCTTCACTATGTGCGACAAGCACTTTGTCATCAGTGAAAAGAAATTCTGTTATCTGCAAGTGATTGACTTTGCTTTTTGCTTGTAGATGTGTAATATTGAATAGTTTTTCATCTGATCTTGTATGGAGATGTACACCCTGGGTGCTTGATGAGAAAACATGAGAAAGCCTCAAAGAGGAGAATATACTGAAGAGTGCCAAAACCACAGCCATTTGACACCAGAGGTTTAGAAACCTGTCAGACTGAGCATTGTTATACTGGACTGTAGCCTTCATTCAATCCTTCAGTGATGATGACATCAGATTGAGGAGAACTGGGGAGCAACCTCTTCGCTCTAGCAACTGGAAAAAGCCCTTTCCACTGACCAGGTCAAACACCTTTTTAAGATCTATGAAGGCTATGTAGAGATGTTTTCCTTGTTCTTGACATTCTTCATGCGGTTGCATTAGTGAGAAAACCATGTTGATAACTGATCTATCCTCATGAAAGCCATACTGTCTGTCTAGATATACATGTTCTGTAAGAACTTGCAGTCTTTTGAGAATAACCCGTGCAAATGCCTTGCCGGCAAAGCTAAGGAGAGAGATTCCTCTGCAGTGGTTGCAATCACTTCTATCTCCTTTGTTTTTATACAACCTTATGAAGTTGGCATCCTTCACATCTTGTGGTACCCTTTCATTCATCCAGCAGGTAAGCAGACATTGTGCTGATGGTTAAGCATAACCTGTCCTTGGGGCTGTCCCTAGCTATTCTGGGGCCATACGCAGTCTCCTCGTGGGGGGGCTGTGTGGGGCCCCAGGCCTCCATGGGGGAGGGTGTGTGTGAAGAGGCTGGCCCCAGGCCTCCGTGGGGGATGCGGGGGGGGGGGGGGCAGGGCTGGCTTGGGAGACAGGGGAGAACCACCCCCCAGCACTCACCAGTGGCGCGGCTTGGGCCAGACCGCTGCACTTCCCACCGCCAGTAACTGCAGGCCCAGCCCTGCTGCACTCCGCAGGGGAGTGAGGGCGGGGCTGGGGCAGAGCAGGGGCAGGAAGAGGCAGGGCCGGGGCGGGACAGGAAGAGGGGGGGCGGAGCAGGGGCAGGGGGCTTTGGGGAAGGGGTGGAGTGGGGCAGGGCTGGGGCGGAGCAGGGGCAGGAAGAGGTGGAGCAGGGGCTGGAGCAGCATGCAGCTGCGCAGGGACTCTGGTGCCCTACACAGCTGCGTACTTTGCATATGGGTAAGGACTGCCTTGCCTGTCCTCTCTGTTTCAGTACTTCAGCTGAAATTCCATCTTTACCGGTAGCCTTTCCTGGTGCTAGGGAGATGATTGCCTTTTCAGGTTCATTTATAGATGGTGCTATATCAAGCTTTAGACAGTCTGGAGCCTGGAGGGTTACATGTAGTGCTACTTCAGAAACAGTGGTTTCAGATGAACAGAGTTTGAGGTAGCATTCCCCCCAGTGTTGCATCAGTTTGCTTTTGTCAGTGGTGATGTTTCCTATTAAGAGAGATTTCAGTGGGGTAGTCTTCTTGGCTGAAGGACCGGTAGCTTTCTTGATGCCATCATACATACTTCTTAGATGTCCATTCTCAAATATGTTTGTACATTCTTGCACTCATTGAGCAAGCATAGACTCATAGACTTTCAGGTCAGAAGGGACCATTATGATCATCTAGTCTGACCCCCTGCATGATGCAGGCCACAAAAGCTGACCCAACCCCTTTCCCTTGACTCTGCTGTTGAAGTCCCCAAATTCTGACTGAGCTCATTGCCTTGCTGTTCATCGCAATGCATTTTCGGACAATGTGAGGTTATCGCGTCTCAGGAGTGAAGTTCATGTTATGGCAGAGACATGCTATTCATTTTCATAATTAGAAGCATTTCTTCAGTGTATGCTGCAAACTCCTCTTTATCTTGTACAATCTTTTGGTAAAAAGCTACGGTTGCAGCTACATGTATCAACATTCAAGGAAGCCTTATTTTGAAGCATAGAAGTGCATGGTCTGTGCCTCCATCTGCACTGTGAAAATGCCAAGTATGGAGAACATCTTGTAGGTGAGTATCAGGGGGTAGCCGTGTTAGTCTGTATCTACAGAAACAACAAAGAGTCTGGTGGCACCTTAAAGACTAATAGGTGTTTTCTATGGAGGACAGTTAAATCCAGTTGGTGCCAATGTTCAGATCTGGGGTGTCTCCAGGAGACCTTTCGGCAGTGACCACCCTGGAAGTAGGTGTTGCTAATGCACACTCCTCCTTGGGTGCAGAGCTCCAGTATCTTTGCCCATTGTCATTCATTGGCCACCATGGAGTGGGAAAAATGCATAGTGGCCACATCTCATGATCTGAGCCAACTCTAGAGTAGATAGAGTATCCCAATAAAGAGTCACTTAGCTGGTAGTAGCTTACTGATGATACTGTTGAGTTGCTGATGGAACAAGTCCTTCTCTCAGAGATGGAGGGAAGTGTTGGGACACATGTACTGAGGATGTTGGCAAAGCCACCTGTGGTTAATATTCTTAGTGATGTATGTTCTAATGTTGCAATGGGACATTTGACTATGGGTGCGAATGTTTTTGACAGCAAAACCCATCCTGTGTTTATGGTGGTAGTGTTGTTTTTTTCTATGCCAGAAAAAAGCATAATGCATCTTGTGTAGAGAGCTTGTACACACAGTATATAGTTTAATTTACAAGATTTCTTTGAAAGTTGTGCTAAGGTAAAGTGCATGAGATTTTAAAGACTTTCTGGAAGCAGAGAAGAGATTAGTGTAACTCTCCTCACTTTAAATATGTCTAAAACTATATATAAATGTTGTTATACCACCTTTCCCTAAGTTATCTTCTTGTTCAGACTCAGAAATAGATTTAGGCCATGTCTACACCTAAAACTTAGGTTGACCTAAGTCGATTAAGGATATGAATAATTCACACCTGAGAGACGTAGTTAAGCCAACCTAAGCCCCAACATGCACAGTGCTAGGTCGATGGAATAATTCTTCTATCAATCTAGCTACGGCCTCTCAGGGTATGTCTACACTACGGGATTAATCCGAATTTAGATAATTCGGATTTGAAAAACAGGTTGTATAAAGTCGAAATGGATGCGGCCACACTAAGCACATTACTTCGGTGGTGTGCGTCCAAGTACCGGGGCTAGCGTCGATTTCTGCACCGTTGCACTGTGGGTAGCAATTCCATAGCTATCCCATAGTTCCCACAGTCTCCTGCGCCCATTGGGATTGTGGGTTAAGATCCCAGTGCCTGATGGGACAAAAAACATCGTCGCAGGTGGTTCTGGGTACAGCCTCACCTCCTCCCTCCCTCCCTCCCTGCATGAAAGCAACGGACGGCAGACAACCATTTTCGCGCCTTTTTTCCTGGGTGGGTGAACACTGCAGACTCCATACCATGGCAAGCATGGAGCCCGCTGAGCTCAAGACAGCAGTCATGAATATTGTAAACACCTCGCGCGTTCTCGTGGAGTTTATGCTCAGCCAGGACCAGAGAAACGAGGCGAGGAGGCAGCGGCGGCGGCAGCGCAGCGACAAGCATGATGAGGACATGGACACAGACACGGATACAGAATTCAGTGAAACCACAGGCCCCGGTGCTTTGGAGATCATGTTGTTAATGGGGCAGATTCTATCCATGGAACGCCGATTCTGGGCAAGGGAAACAAGCACAGACTGGTGGGACCGCATAGTGTTGCAGGTCTGGGACGATTCCCAGTGGCTGCGGAACTTTCGCATGCGTAAGGGCACTTTCATGGAACTTTGTGACTTGCTGTCCCCTGCCCTGAAACGCCAGAATACCAAGATGAGAGCAGCCCTCACAGTTGAGAAGCGCGTGGCGATAGCCCTGTGGAAGCTTGCAACGCCAGACAGCTACCGGTCAGTCGGGAATCAATTTGGAGTGGGCAAATCTACTGTGGGGGCTGCTGTGATGCAAGTAGCCAAAGCAATCACTCAGGTGCTGCTACGAAAGTTTGTGACTCTGGGAAATGTGCAGGCTATAGTGGATGGTTTTGCTGCAATGGGATTCCCTAACTGTGGTGGGGCAATAGACGGAACCCATATCCCTATCTTGGCACCGGAGCACCAAGCCACCGAGTACATAAACCGCAAGGGGTACTTTTCAATGGTGCTGCAAGCACTTGTGGATCACAAGGGACGTTTCACCAACATCAACGCGGGCTGGGCGGGAAGGGTTCATGACGCTCGTGTCTTCAGGAACACTACTCTGTTTAAAGGGCTGCAGCAAGGGACTTACTTTCCGGACCAGAAAATAACCGTTGGGGATGTTGAAATGCCCATAGTTATTCTTGGGGACCCAGCCTACCCCTTAATGCCATGGCTTATGAAGCCATACACAGGCAGCCTGGACAGGAGTCAGGAGCTGTTTAACTACAGGCTAAGCAAGTGCAGAATGGTGGTAGAATGTGCATTTGGCCGTTTAAAAGGTCGCTGGAGATCATTATTGACTCGCTCTGACCTCAGCCAAAGAAATCTCCCCATTGTTATTTCTGCTTGCTGTGTGCTCCACAATCTCTGTGAAAGTAAGGGGGAGACCTTTATGGCAGGGTGGGAGGCTGAGGCAAATCGCCTGGCTGCTGATTACGCGCAGCCAGACACCAGGGCGATTAGAAGATCACACCATGAAGCGCTGTGCATCAGAGAAGCTTTGAAAACCAGTTTCATGGCTGGCCAGGCTACCGTGTGAAATATCTGTTTGTTTCTCCTTCATGAAAACCCTCCCCCTTTACTGACTGATTTTCTGTAAGGAACCCACCCTGCCCCTTCCCCCAGCTTTCTTTCAAACCAAATAAAGTCACTATCATTTAAAAATCATTTATTCTTTATTAATAGATTAGAAAAAGAGGGAGGGAACCCGGGTGGTATTTGGGAGGAGGATTGCTGGGAAGGAAAAAGCCACAAAGAAAAGGTTAAAAAAATGACAGCCTTTTGCTTGGGCTGTCTACTGGGGTGGAATGGGAAGGTATACGGAGCCTCCCCCCCCACGTTCTTACACGTCTGGGTGAGGAGGATACGGAACATGGGGAGGGGGGAGGGTGGAACAGGGGCTGAAGCGGCAGTCTGTTTTCCAGCAGCCGTTCCTGAACCTCCACCAGACGCCGGAGCAGCCCCAGCGTTGCATCCTTCATCCTCTGGTCTTCCTGCCGCCACCTCTCATCTCGAGCGTCTCTCCTCTCCTCACGTTGGTCCCTCCTCTCCTCACGTTGGTCCCTCCTCTCCTCACGTTCACTGACTTCTTTCCTATACTTTGAAACTGTTTCCTTCCACTCATTCACATGAGCTCTGTCACTGCGGCTGGATTCCATAATTTCAGAAAACATGTCCTCTCGCGTTCTCTTCTTACGACGCCTTATCTATGATAACCTTCGGGATGGAGGAGGGAGGCTTGAGGAATTTGCAGCTGCTGTAGGGAGGGGAAAAAAGAGAGAATTGTTTTAAAAGCTACATTTTGCAGAACAATGCTTATACTCTTTCACGGTGACCAACACTGTTCACATTACATAGCACATGTGATTTCTGTGCAAGGTCGCATTTTGCCTCTTAATGCTGAGTGCCTGTGGCTTTGCTGCTAGAGATCACAGGTCTGGGCAACAGAATTCGGCTTGCATGCGGCCATGGTAAGCTTCTGCGCCCTCCTTTCCCACATACCAAGCATAGCTTGTAGAGTGCTGCAGAATTGGGAAATGAAGTGGCAGCACTCCACACGAGCTGTGTCCAATCTCAGCCAGTTTGGGGGGGGGGGGGGCGGGACAGTGGGGGGGGCTTGTCTGGGCCCCTTCAGGCAAGTAGAGTGCTGCGGTTTTTCTGTTAACATTCAGCAGCACCAGAAAACAAACTAACCACCCCCCCCCTCGCCATGAATTCTCTGGGATGATCGCTGTACTCCTCCCCCCCACCGCGTGGCTGGTATCAGGGAAGATCCCTGCAGGCACCAAACTAACCCCCCCCCCCGCCGCCGCCCCCCTCCCGCCATGAATTCTCTGGGATGATCACGGTACCCCTCCCCCCACCGCGTGGCTGGTAACAGGGAAGATCCCTGCTAGCCAAACGCGAAAAACTCAGGGCCAATTTCCCATCTGCGCTTGGCTAACTGCAGGGAAGGATTTATTTTCCGCCACAGGCAAACATCCCAGTAGGAACGGCCACCTCTGTCCCCTTAATTAAGTTCTCGTATTTCAACCAGGTTACCAGGAGCGATATCACTCTCCTGAGGATTACACAACAAGATAAAGAACGGATGTTGCTTGAATGCCAGCAAACACCGGGACCATACGCTGCCAGACTTTGTCAGGCAATGATACCAGATTACTTGCTGCAAGCATGGCGTGGTCAAGTGTCCTACCATGGAGGAGGGAATAAAGATGCACTGCCCAGAAACCTTCTGGCAAGGCTTTCGGAGTATCTCCAGGAGAGCTTCATGGAGATGTCCCTGGAGGATTTCCGCTCCATCCCCATACACGTTAACAGACTTTTCCAGTAGCTACAGACTTTTCCAGTAGCTGAACTGACCGCGAATGCAAAGTCAGGCAAAGTAATCATTAAAAACCGTTTGCTTTTAAAACAAGTTTTATATTTTAAAAGGTAAACTCACCTGAGGTCCCTTCCATGGGGTCAGAGTCTTGGGTACTGGCTTGGGAGGCTTGGGAGGGTACTTCAGTCAGGGTGATAAAAAGATCCTGGCTGTTGGGGAGAATGGAGTGCTGTGTGCTCTCTGCAAGCTCATCCTCCTCCTCCTCTACCCCATCGGCAGAATCCTCAGGCGTCGCTGATGAGACTATCCCCGACCCAGAATCCACGAACACAGGTGGGGTAGTGGTGGCAGCCCCCCCTAGAATTGCATGCAGCTCGGCGTAGAAGCGGCATGTCCGCGGCTCTGACCCGGAGCGACCGTTTGCCTCCTTTGTTTTTTGATAGGCTTGTCTGAGCTCCTTGACTTTCACGCGGCACTGATCTGAGTCCCTATTGTGGCCTCTCTCCATCATGCCCTTGGAGATTTTTTCAAAAGTTTTTGCATTTCGTCTTTTAGAACGAAGTTCTGCAAGCACTGAATCCTCTCCCCATACAGCGATCAGATCCAGTACCTCCCTCACTGTCCATGCTGGTGCTCTTTTTCGATTATCAGCCTGCATGGTTACCTGTGCTGATGAGCTATCTGTGGTCACCTGTGCTCTCCACGCTGGGCAAACAGGAAATGGAATTCAAATCTTCGCGGGGCTTTTCCTGTCTACTTGGCCAGTGCATCCGAGTTTAGATTGCTGTCCAGAGCGGTCACAATGATGCACGGTGGGATAGCTCCCGGAGGCCAATACCATCGAATTGCGGCCACACTAACCCTAATTCGAATTGCTAAAATCGATTTTGGCACTACTCCGCTCGTCGGGGTGGAGTACAGAAATCGATTTAAAGGGCCCTTTACATCGAAATAAATAGCGTCGTTGTGTGGACGGTTGCAGGGTTAATTCGAATTAAAGCTGATAAATCCGAATTAAAGTCGTAGTGTAGACCAGGCCTCAGAGATGGATCTACTACAGGAATTTAAGAATCCCGTCCATCACTGTAGTAAGTGTCTACATTACAGCACTGCAACTGTGCTGTTATGGTATTTCTAGTGTAGACGTGCCCTAAAATTCCAGTGCTTCATACAGACTTGAAAGAATTTCGAAAATAAGCCAGACCTGCTCTTAAATGCACATTAAAGCTTCCATTAAAGTCAATGTACACATATGCCTATTCTGTTACAGTTGTGTATGTCTACAGAGACCTGGAACAAAGGGAGGTAGGCTTAACTTCAGTGTAACGGTCATACATTAGGAATGACATCTTTCTCCCAGCCTATAGAACAGTGGTTCTCAAACTTTTGTACTGGTGACCCCTTTCACATAGCAAGCCTTTGAGTGCTTATAAATTAAAAACACTTTTTTATATATATTTAACACCATTATAAATATCGGAAGCAAAGCGGGGTTTGGGGTGGAGGTTGACAACTCGCAACCCCCCACGTAGTAACATCGGGAACCCCTGAGGGGTCCCGACCCCGAGTTTGAGAACCCCTGCTATAGAATATGATGTAACAGTGATTCACATGAAGCCTTCATTTTGTTTGTTTGCTGCAATTTTATAACTATATAAATTACTGGTATAAATTTTAAGGTCCAATTATACAGGATTTTTGGGAGGAAGCTTAGATTTCTTTTTACTCTTAGTGTCTTGCCATTTGGTCATCAGTGAGAGTTAACTTTAAGAGGACTAATATTGTAAATCTTTGTGTTTTTCTACAAAAACACAATAAATCTGTATTTTCAAGTAGGATCTAGAAATCGTGCCTGTTATATAAAGTACGATGTTCAAGGAGTTTTTTCCATCTTCAAATTCAAATGTCTTAAAAAGAAACATGAGCTAGGTGTGACGCTGCACCCCATATTCTTCATAGTGACATTATGATATGATTATAGCATAATTATAAGGTATTTTATGCAAGATGGATCATGTGAGATGTCATTGGAAAAGTTATGATTTGCGGAATATGATTATCCTATTTGTATGCATGTATCATTTTTGTATCTAAAGTTAGGAATATTAACTACGTATCTGTATTTCAATCGTGCTTACTCTGGGGGATACCCACAACTAGCCTTTCTAGTACAACAATGAAGAAGCCAGACCATGCTGATGGCCCATCAACAAAGACAATGGACCTCAGAAGGACTTAACCTTCCTGTAAACATTCTAGACAGCCTGTAAGTAATGGCTGCTATAACTCAGCAAGGTATGCAAGGTCATGTGACAGACCACATGTCTCTGGACTCCACCTTGGGATATCAGTATTTTTGCACAAACCAAGTTTTGAAACAAAGGGTTCCCGCCACATGCTAAAGGTATATAAGGCAGGGAGTGACATCGTCTGGTGTTCTTCACTCCCCACACAAGAAGACTCCTGGAAATACCTGAGGAACAAAGACTGAACTGGGGGAAATGCCGGACCCAGGCTAAAGGGATGTCTAGCCTGTGTATGAAGATCTGAGAAACCCAAGTTGTAAAGCTAATATAGCTTGCGCCTTAAGAATCTACAAGTCTGCCTATACCATCAGTTAGGGTGAGAATCTGCTATTCATATTCAATCTATCTAGTATTAAGCTTAGGTTGCGTTTTTGTTTATTTGCTAAGTAATCTGCTTTGATCTGTTTGCTATCACTCATAATCACTTAAAAGCTATTTTTTGTAATTAATAAAGTTTATGTTTTAATCTAAATCAGAGATTTTGGAGTAAAGTGCCTGGGAATCTTAGCTCAGAGATGCTGTTGCATATTCCTCTCCACATTGAGGGGGGGAGGGGGCAAATTCTATGAGCTTACGCTATACAGTTCCCTGTGCAGCGCAAGACAGTATAATATTGGGTTTATGCTCCAGAGGGAGCACTTGCCTGGAGAGCTGAGAGTTACCTTGGCTTTAGCCTTTCTACTGCTGATTTGTGCAATGGCTAGTCAGAGAGCCTGCATGTAACTGGAGTTGGGTGTGTCCCTACATGTGTGTATGCTGGTGGAAGTGTAAAACCAGGAGCGTGTCTGCAGCTTATCACAGCAGCACAGTGTGAGAGGGAGCCCAGGCTGGTGGGTCAGAGGGCTAAGTGGTACCCCACTTCCAGGTGGCACCCCAGGAGAAACCCGTCACACTAGGATTAAATAATTTTGAGTTGCATAAAACCTCTTAAAATGTTTATTTTTTCAACAAGTGTTTATGTTCAAATGAGGCAGGCATTCTTAGAATTGTCATTTTGACTGATCTGACTGCCGTCTATTGAAAGACAGCGACTGTCAGAGACACTGCATAGAATTATGTACATTTCAAAATGTTACTAATCCAATCCACTTTCAAATAAGAACTTGTGAACATTAAGCATTGTGTAAAACCACATGCAAAAACTGCTATAAAGAAGCTTAAATAGAACCAAACTTGCAGGTTTTCAGAAAGGATATTTCAATATTAAAAAAATATACTGTGTATTAAATTGAGCATTTCAAGTAACTTAAATATCTTTAGCAAACAAAGAAATTGTTCTTAGAACAAAAAGCTAATGAATGGCTATTTAGACACCAATTTCTCAACACAGTAGTTAGCCTGTGTGAAACCATGTGTAATCTAAATAAAGTGAGTACACCATTAAAAACAAACATACATTTAGCAGGACTGATTAACTATTACATTTCTATATTTACAAAAGTGCTTAGCATAAAAATATTACCTAAAAAAATATAAATTTTATTAGTATCATTTGGCTTTAACACATACTACTAGATCTGCACTTTGGAAGGAGAAACGTAGTATTTACACTAAGTTTAGGCAACTTTCCTATATCTTTAAACAAGTCTAACAAATCTCCACGCAAATGTACCCTTATCCAAATTATAATTTATCCTATTTGGCTCACCATAAATATAGCAATTCATTAAATACTAAACAATATAAATAACTTTATCCATTGTCTGCTGCGTTAGTCCCTAATACAGGCTGCCGACAAATGGGGCAAGTAGAATTTTCAGAAAGCCAGCGATCAATACAATGAATATGAAACTCATGCATGCATGGTAACTGCCTTAGCTTGTTCCCTGTTACATATTCATTGATACAAACACTACATGTTTTACTTATTTCACTCTCTGTGTGGCTGTCCCCATAGTTCCGGGTAGACAGATTGTCAATCTGCTCTTTGGTTAAACCTCTCAAGTGCTCGTCGTCGTCATCTTCATTTAGCAAGAAGAAATGTGCAAGACGAAGAATAGGCAGTGTTCCATTTTCAACCAAGTTGTTTGCCTCTTGAGACTGTCTGCTCTCCCGATTGTCATTATTGAGACTATAATGTTGAGTCCCATCATTCTCTCCATTTGATTCACTACTGCCTTCTTCAACATATCTATGCCTAATTGAAGTCTCACTTAATTCACTATTATCATTTCCTGTGTGAGAGTTATTCAGCTCTGATTGCATATCTGATAAGTGCTGACTGCCCCTCTGAATTTCTGAATTCGATTCAGTCTCCATTAAGGAGCTTAGTTCTCCAAAACCAGTCATAATTTGCCTTAGAATTGACCGAAGAGCCACTGATGAAGGTTCACCAACCCCAGTTTCTGAAATCCTACGAAGAGGTATCCGTATAGTGCTAACGTAGGTTCGTATACCTGCACGTTCTGATCGGGAAATTGTACGGCGAAATCCACCACTATCACTTTCGAAAGTAACTGTGTTTTCTGCCATTCCCACTCTAGAGCGCGTTCTACTAGCAATACTATCCCGATCTCTATTTTCCCCAGGACGAATTCTTCTCACCTGAAGATCTAGTGTAATAGTTGGATGTCTTCTAACGGCAGCTGTTGATCTACTAGATTCATCCTCTTCCAATGTTATGCCCAATGTTGGGGCTGAATTAAAAAATTGTGGCGTCTGTGTACTACCTACTGTTTGTTCATCTGGCTCAGAGGGTGGCTGAGCTGTATATCTCCTAGTAGACCTTCTAGAGATTTGCTGTAAATTCCTACTTTGCCTCAGACCAAGCTCCTCAGAATCAGTAGAGCCATCTTGTCTTTGCAATGGAGAACGGCTTCGACTACTCAAAGTAGATCTTAACCTTAGAATTCCTAGTCTTTGTCTTGTATTCATCTGAACATTAGCTCTAGCTCTACCTCTCTGGAGACCAGTGGATGTAACTGTTTCTTGCATTTCCCTTCGCCTAACAACATTGTGTTCACCAGTGTCTGAAGAAATATTACGTGCAGTGCTTCTTGTTCTGTAAAGGCCTGATGACTCCCTAGTTCTGCTTCTGAGCCTTCCCAAGACAGGAGAAGAGGTTTCTTCAGCGCTTTGTACCACTGAATTTCTCACAGTTCTGGTCCTTGCAGTGTTAGAAGTTTCACCATTAGAATCTCTTGAGGTCCTGCTCCTAGTTCGTGTAGCTACTGGACTGACTGCTCTTTGATGTCGATTGTCCATATGCATTGTGCTAGTACCCAAGTGTGAAATGTCCATATATTCATCACCAGAAGCTTCAAAACTAGTATGTTCATGATTTATGTTGATTTCAAGACTAAACCGGAATTCCCCACTATTTGGATTTGTCCGACTCACAGCTCTCCAAGTTTGGTTCCCACTCTGTCCACTGCGAGTAGCATTTCCTGTGCGACGAAAGGTGTTCAGCCACTCTAGCAGAGAGTCACCATTTGAATTTTCCCCAAGAACCTCTGAATCTGTAAGCAGATAAAGAACTCTATTATTTTTCTAATGTTTAAAAGCTTACACATTTTGCATACCATGATGCACTCTAAACCATGTATTACCTATAAGCCTTTTTTAAAGCTCTCTTCCTGTTTCAGTAGTATGTGAGATATATGGCTATATTGATGCTGTTTTGCTGAAGATAAACCTTTGCCTTTAGTGTAATAGATTCCAAAGGTCAGAAGGGACCATTATCATCATCTAGTGTGACCACCTGTTTAACACAAGCCATAGAATTCCCCCAAAATAATTTTTAGAGTATATATTTTAGAAAAAATCCAGTTTTGATTTTAAAATTGCCAGTGATTGAGAATCCACCACAATCCTTTGTAAATTGTACCAATGACTAACTACCCTCACTGTTAAAAAATTATGCCTTATTTACAGTCTGAATTTATCCAGCTTCAACTTCCAGCCACTAGGTCACCTTATATCTTTCTCTACCAGACTGAAAAGCCCATTATCAAATATTTGTTCCCCGTGTAGGTACTTATAGACTGTAAATCAAGTTGTCCCTTAGCTTTCTCACTGGTAAGATAAATAGACTGAGCAATTTGAAGGGCATGTTTTCTAATCCTTTAATCATTCTCATGACTCTTCTCTGAACCTTCCCCAATTGATCAACTTCCAAGCTGAAAAAAGGTAATTAAAGGAGACTAGGATTTTACTGATTTACAAAAGGTGTAGTCATTATTAGATGTCACAAAATAGATTCTAATTCCATTCATATGATGCTGAAAATGCAATGTAATCATGGTTTTCAACAGCCTCTGAAGATTTAAATGAGATCCATATAGATGCTCCACATTGGATTTATTTGTAACATTTTTTAAGTCCAAGTTGTAATTATGGGTAAGGAGAAAAAGGCACTGTGTTTTCTGCTTTACAGGTGTTTCCATTTGCTAGATTTTAGTATATATGCAGTACTATAAAGAAGAGTTCCCGACGCACCCATACCCATTGATTAAACAAGTGGTCCCCAAACTGTGGGGCACGCCCTCCTAGGGGGCATGGAGGAATGTCTGGGGGGTACGGCGGGGCCCGGGCCTGATCCCAAGGGGGGTGGGGGTGGGGAGGGACCACCACCCAGCCCTACTCTGCACCAGCTCCGCCCTGGCCCTGCCCCCACTCCTGGATGCTGGTCCTCTGCCTCCACTCCTGGCTGCAGCCCCTGGCCCAGCTGTGACTCCACACATGGCACGGGGGGCACAGGCACATTCCATTACTTCTGGTGGGTGGGTGGATGCAAGAGGAAAAGTTTCCTCTGGTACCACTGGATTAAATTGTTTAAAAAAATGGGGGAAGAAGTCACATGGAATCATCAAGCCCACACATGTGCACTGGGGATTATATACAGATAATCAAATGTGATTAACTGATTTTTAGTTTTATAAGATCAAGGCTATAAATATAAACAAAACAATTCATTGCAAATAGTTTAATTAGATTATAAGATATCACTTAGTTGTTGATTAAGTCATCACATCCAGTCATAATACAGGATGAAAATTTATGGAGTATAAACCCTCATGCGTCAAGGCACAGGCCAGCCACTAACTGCCTGGGGTTAGGAAAAAAAGTTTCCATTTGGACAGGTTACTTAATAACTTGGTATTATCAATTTTCTTGCACCTTTCTCTGAGGTATTGAACACTGGCCACTGTCAGAAACAAAAACTTTGGATTACAAGGACTAATGGCTCTCAAGTATATGAAAAGCATACATGAAAGATATATGCACCACAACATCTATGATTTTGCTTTCCCAATCAGTTACACACAATGACTTAATCAAGGTATTTCTCCTACAAGCTGGGATGGAATAATGACACTTATTTTTAGTTTAATTTGGAAAGCATTCATATGCTATGGGGATGGAATCAATACAAGCATTTGTTTTCTGATTATGTGAATTTATTCTACTTGATAGCTGCTAGGTAGCTGGTATGCTGAAATGACTGCCTATTATGTATTATATACTATTCTCTCTTTATGCTTCCTCACTTGTCTGTATCTACCTGTTGTCTTGTCTTACCTTTAGATTGTTTATTGTTTTATTGTGCATTTGTACAGTGCCTAGCACAATGGGATTCTAAGTCCATGAGTGGGGCTCCTGGCTGCTACAACACTAGAAATATTACTACAACTTATAGTCTTCATAAAAAAAAAACTGGCTAATCATTTGGCGTTCTCTCAATGGTTAATGAGAACACAGACAAGATATTTCAATTTTAAAGTGCCACATTTTTACTGACTACTAAGAATTATCCCTTGGACTCTGGAAAATTAAGTCTGTTTCCCTGCCCAACTCTTTTCTTCCACCCATTTATATGTACAGGTTTCCTTCCTGCCCACAGAGAGGAATATTAAGTTTTGGCAGAACTGTTTACAGAAAAAAAAAAAAAACCCGACTCCCACGCCGAAAAATAAAAACCCCTCGTCCCTATTCACATAGAGCAAGATTTTGGCCCACTCAGATTCATGAAGGGAAGAAGTTAATCAAATGTTGGGACATTAATTTGGGAATATCCACTTAACTACTGATAGTCTTTTTTTAACCTAAACATCTATCTAGAGAGATAATATTAATTTCAACATAGAATTTACCTTGTTTTAAAGAAGGGAAAGTTTTTTTTTTTTTTTTTTTTTTAAAAAGATTAACTTTAGTTTTTCAGATGGATATCACTTCTCTCCTTACGTTAGCTGTTTTGACAACTTCTATAATAAATAAGAAAATAGCTTAATCTATCCTTATTTTTAAAAGGCAGAAACAAATAAGTAAATTATTTCTGTGCAAATATTGCGTTTTGGAGGGGAAGGGTCAGGGTAAGTAATTTGTTGCAAATCTAAATCAGTTATTGTGAAGTACTATACGTTAATTTACTTTCACATCATTAGGATACATTCTATTCATTTTGCTACTTGGACAAAAGAGCTACATAGAACAAAGAAACAACAGACTTAGCATGGATGTCACTTGAACAGGCCAGTATTTTAATATACCAAATAAATAAATAAATAAATTCTTTATGCATAGAAGTAAATGAAGAAAGCTTACCTCCAGCAGTTTCTCCTTCACCTTCCCTATTTTCTACATCAGTTTGGGATGCTAGATGCTCCTTTGCCCCCTCTAAACGTTGCTGTAGCTCTTCTGCTGTTATTTCTCCTGAAATAGTTCACATATTTAGGTAATATATGCCCTCAGCCTTTCAGTAAGATATTTTGATTGTCTCAAAAACGTTTGCATATTACTTGTTTATACAAGCATAACAATGAAACTGTTTCCTATATTTTTTTTTTTGTTACTGACAATTTTCAGAAATAAAGTAAAAACAGTAAGACATAGGAGAGACACCAACATGATTATAAAATTACAATCAATACAAATACAGACAATAGAATAAAAAAGTAGGCACCAGAAACAAAGAGGCTACATGAATCTAAGCAGAAGACTGCATGTCATTATAACCTGCCAACCTATTAGCATCAGTATGTTCTAAGAATTCAGATGCTGAAGAAATTCTCTTCTATACGAGGTGTACTTTAAGTATGATATTTGTAAATGAATATTTTAATTATTGTATGTGTGCCCAGAGATTGTAACTTAGATGTGTATTATAAATCTAAACATTATGCTGTGAGGATGAATTTTTGTTTCACAAGCTTTAATACCCATTTAAAATTGTTCATTTTTAAAGAGCGATGCCATCAACTTTAAAAGAAAAAAAATCTCACTTTTCAGTCATTCCCCAGACACACAGACCAAATTGTACTTTCAGTTACGGCTGGCATAACACCACTCCAGATTTATACTGGTGTACTGTCTCATCTGCTGTAACCATCCATATCTTACCAGGAGTGCCAAGAAGATTGTGGTCTCTCATTAACCTGTAGTCTTCATCACTGAGTTCATTAATGAATTGGTAATAGGCCTCCTCTCTGCTAAGGCGCTCCTGCTGCCACTGTCTCTCATCTTCACCATGTCTGTGTTCTAGGGGAGAGGCTTGTTCATCACCTCCCCCCAAACGAGACCTAGATCGATCCATGCTGAGATAAACAGGCTGTTCTGAACAAAACCAAAGATCAGTACAGTGAAGTATAACTCCGAGTTATCAGTTGCTCAGTTTCTCATTTAACCTAGTTTACCTATTAATATGAATTTGACATGAACTAGGTTGTATGTCCCTATTTGTCAGGTCAATTCACCAACAAAGAGTTTACTGGGCAAATATCTTGCTTCTTGGCTGTTTAAAACAATAATGAAAGTCACCCTCTCGGTGAAAAGACAAATAAGTTGACATACCAACTTCTTAAAGATAAATCAAACAATTACTGTTTTATTCTTAGCCTTATAAGAATACCTTAAAAATATAAAGAAATAAACACAAAAGTTTGTTTCCTTCCTCTCACTGCAATAGAGCCACTCTGAGGTGAATCACAGCAGTGGTTTAGGAGTAAGGTGAAATAGCATGGGAAATGTTGGTAAATCAAATGTAATTAGCCAGCATAGAATTCTGATGAGATAACAGAGTTATTACTATAGAGAAGAGCACTAGACACTGGATATTTAATGACAAATAGTTAGGACTGCAGTTTTACCTCACATGTAAGGGATACCACTTCCAGCAATATAAGCCCTATAGCACCATGCTGGGGAATTGCTTCACTTCTGATAGTGTTTTTAGGTTTTTCTTGCAAGTCTGTAATCCAAACTGCAGACTGACAAAAGGATGCATAACTATGTCAAGCTCAGAATCAGAGAGGAAAGACTGGACTCTCACACCCACTCTTTGTTCCTTCTGCTGCCAAGAAAGACAGGAAATCGAGGATACATTGATTGCAAACCTTATTAACAAAACATGAGCAAGCCCCCTTGTACTGACAGATCAGCATTTTAATAGTCTGCTTTTACTGGTTACAGGTTAATTAATATCCCCTTCTCACACTCTCTGGTTGATAGTCCCTTATTGTCCCATCCTTGGTCTCCTCACTTTACACTCTTTTCTTGGGTAATTTTATTTGCCCCCAGGGCTTCAGCTAACTATCTTTCCAATCACTTCCAAATCTACCTTCTCACTGACCTGTCTCTCTTTATTCAATCCTGCATCTCAACTTGTCTCTCTAACATCCCCTCCTGGATGTCTCATCAACTTAAACTAAAAATGGTCAAAATGGAATTTCTTTCTCCCCCAATCAAACATTGCCCATTGAGCCCCTATTAGCTGTCTCTTTTGACTGAAATACCATCCCTTCTATCACTCACACCCAAAAGCTTGGAGTCATCGCCGACTTCTCTTTCTTTCATCCAGGCTGTGGCCAAATTTTGTTGCTTCTTTCTCCACAATATTTTTATGATTAAACACCTTATTTATATCCACAACCAAAATTTTAGTCCAGGCCCTTATCTTCCCCACCTTGTTTATTGCATCCTCTTGAACAATACACATTGCCCCTTTCAATCCGTTCAAAACATAGCTGCTAAGTCAATCTTCCTGACCATATCACCACTTCTAAGAGCCTGATCTAACTTCCTCTAAGAAAGGTCTCCCCCACTGACTCTAACAGGAGCTGGCTTGGGCTGTAAATTCCTCCACTGGCTCCCTTTTGTCCACAACATTAAGTTCAAACTTCTTGTTATCAAGGTCCTTCAGAGCATTGCCCCCCTCTCTACTTATCTTATTTCTTGTCACATTCACCCAAGTTTCCACACTTGCACTGATGCTAGCTTTCACTAGCCCATCATGTCTGCTTCTGCCACAATTGTCTTTGCACCTTCTTCCACGCTAATTATTGTCTGGCAAGTAGTGCTATACAAAGGCTTAATCAGACCCAAAAGGTTTGTAATCGAAAACAACAAACAAACAACATATATAGCAGAGTCACTGAGTCCAGTTCCCTACTATCACAGGCAATCCAGTCAGACAATTCCATACTTTAAATTTATCAAGCTCCACCTTAAAACTAGGTAGCTTGTTTGCCCCCACTACACCTACCGGAAAGCTGTTCCAGAACCTCACTCCTCTGATCGTTAGAAACCTCCTTGTAATATCCAGCTTAAATTTATTCATGGCTAGTTTATACCCTTCTGTTCTTGTGCCTACATTGTCCTTTGCCTTAAATAGCTCTTCTCCCTCCATGGTGATTGCCACCTTGATGTATTTACAGTTAACAATCATATTCCCTCTCAGTCTAAATTTTGCTACACTAAACAACCCAAGCTCTTTTGGTCTCCTCTAGTAAAATAGGCTCTCCATTTCCTGGATTATCTTAGTAGTCTTCCTCTGCACCTTTTCCAGTTTGAAATCATTTTTCTTCAACATGGGTGACCAGAACTGTACACAGTATTCCAGCTGAGATCTTGCCAATGCCTTGCACAATAGCATTAGTACTTTACCTATCTCTATTGGAAATAGCTCACAAGTTATTGTAGGATCGTATTTGACTTTTTCACAGCCACATTATACTGGTAGTTCATACTCATCTTGTGATCAACTAATGCATATGGGTCTTTCTCCTCTGTTGTTTCCAACTGCTGAGCCCCAAGTTTAAAGCAGAAATTCTTGTTATTCCCTAAGTACATGAGCTTGCACTTTGTATTATTAAATTTCATCCAATTTCTATTAGTTCAATCCTCTAGATCACCCAATTCCTCATATATAATAGTCCAGTCCTCCTCTGTACAGAAGATGCCTCCCAACTTTTTGTCAACAGCAAATTTCATTAGCATACTTCTACTTTTTCTGCCACCGTCACTAATGAATATTAAAGATTGGTCCCCAAATAGATCCTCAAGGAACTTCACTAGTAATCTCCCTCCAGATGGATAGCTCTCCTTTCAGCATAACCCTGTCTCCCTGTGATGGGGTGTACCAGGACCTCTGAGGCCCCCTGTTGGAGGCCTGGCAGTCCTACCACACTCCACCCCAGAAAGGGAGCAGTGAAGGTGGGTCCTCCACGCTTGCGTAGAGAGGCTGTGGTAAAGTGGCCAATCAGCACACAGCAGACCCAATTAAAAGGAGCTGCAGGGCCTACACAGTTGCTTGTTGTGACCAGGGAAGTGAGGAAGGTGCTCTTTGCTGGATGTGAGATCTTCAGCCCTGAGGTCAGGGTGGAGTGAAGTGTGTGGAAAGTGGCCCAGCATCTACTACAGAAAGCAGTAAGTGGTTGCTTTTTATAGGCTCCCTGGGTCTGGATCTGGAGTAGTGGGTGGGCCCAGGTCTGGCCACTGGCAGAGTGGCCAAAGCCTTGAGAAGGGGGACAAGTGTTGCTTAGAGGCCCCAGTGAAGGCCAGGACTCCATCTCCAGAGAGAAGGCCATGGGAGCACTACTCTAACAGGCAGGGATAGATTTTAGGCTAGCCCAGAAGTGGCTGAAAACTGAGCCCAGAGACATGGCTCAATACATTCCGAAGGCATGGTGACTGGCCCTGTTGGATTTTTTGTTTACGTGTTCAGATGTGTAGACTATGTATAGCTTAGCTGGAGTGATGAGCCCCTGAAGACCTGCCTGTCAAGGTTAACTGTAAACAGGGACACTATAAGCAGAAAGCACAGATCTGCACCCACCTGATGGAGATGTGCATTAGAGGTGGGTGGTCCCATCACTCTCTAATAGTCAGTTCTTTACCCAGTTACAGATCTTGTACTAATCCCCATTGTCTGCATTTTAACTAATTTCATGTGTGGGACTATATCAAATGCTTTACTGAAGCCCAGGCAGATTAGGTCTTCTGCATTTCCCTTGTCTAAACATATCAGTTATCTAATCAAAGATATCAGGTTAGTCTGGCAATATCTACCTTGGCAAACCCATGTTACATTTTATTCCTTTTTCTATTTACCTCCATGTAAGTCTCTTCTTCTCCGCCCTCCCCCCCCCCCATGCAAATTCCACATGGAATTTCTTAAAGCAAAAACTAAGCTTCTTCCACATTTAAGTCCCTGAGCTCTTCAGTCCAGATGACTATTAATTAGTTCCCTTATTTTCCCCAAATCTGCCCTTTTGAAATCCAAAAATCTTATAGTTACAACCTGGTTTTGACTATTCTCCCAATAATTTACACTGAGTCAACTATGGGTCACCTGATGCAAGGTTTTTTTTTATGACCAGCTCTTCTATAATGTCTTCTCTACTCACTAAATCAAGTCCAAAACAGCATCACCTCTTGTTGTGTAAGTGACTATTTGCTGAAGAAATCTGGTCTGTTATACCCACAAATAACTAGGCCTGACTATTAACCGCATTCGTTCTCCAATCTATTAACTGGGAAGTTAAAATCTCTCTCAAAGACAATTTCTGGTAGTATTTTTCTCTCTCTAATATTAGAGATCTCTATGCACCTACAAATCTGAACCTGTCTACAGCAAAAGGGGAGATAAAAACAAATTGTGAATTTATATGAAAAACTAGATATTTAAAATGAGAATAACTATTCCTGCCTCCCCCTCAACTTTGTCAGCTAATTGAAGTCTCATAATGCCCAGGAAGATGCATATATAAATCCTTATTCATTAAGGATGAAAACTGTCATGTCAGCTAATCTTTCTTCATTCAATTTAAGCTCTCAAAGAGAACTCTCCTTTTCCCCACTCCCTTTATCATGCACAACAACAACATATGAGCCCTTTTCCTTCTTTAAAGCATGTATGTGGTAGAAGAAAACAATTAAATGGCCCTTTTGAGTCTTCTGGTAGGATGGTTAAAAACCGGCTCTAAATGACTCCCTTAAGAGCATGCAATGTTGTGTTGATCCCAGGGTATTAGAGACAAGGTGGATGAGGTAATATCTTTTATTGAACCAACTTCTATTTGAAAGAGGAGCTTACAGAGACCTGAAGAACTGTTTAAACTCAAAAGATTGTCTCTCTCATGAATAGAAGTTGGTTCAATAACATTCTCACCCACTTGTCTCTCACATGGGAACAATAAGAAGTGTTTATATGTGTTAAATATTTAGTAACCCAGTCTGTTTAAAATAACAGTAAATGGCACCCATGCAATCTCCTATTTAACATTATTGACCACCATCAAAACTAAGGGCTGGTCCACACTTGAAAATAAGATGGACCCAGCTATGTCGCACACAGGGTGTGAATTCGCACCCCTGAGCGATGTAGTTAAACTAATCCAACCTAAGCACTTGTGTGGGTTAGAAGAATTCTTCTGTTGGCCTACCTACAGCCTCTCAGAGGTGAATTACCAATGCTGATGGGAGAACCCTTCCCATTGATGTATTGTAGATAGTCTCCATACTAAAGCGCTACAGTTGTACAGCATCAGCCCTAAATGTAGACAAGCCCCTAAATTAAGGGGGTTTATTAACTATTAAATAGAACAATGGCAAGAATAATCCAGGCATAACTCAGAATTCTTCATTTGCAATTTTCCCCAGAGTTTGAGAAATTACACATGATTTTATTCTATACATTTCTAAATCCAGAACCAATACAATAACCCTCTCATATCAAAGAATGTGCACTCACTTTAATCAAAGCGCTATATAGATTATTTTTCCTCTTGGCCTCTTTCCATTAATTTGTATCTAGGATTCAAATAAGTGATCATTTTCTGAAAGGCCCTCCCGTGGCTGCCAGGAGGGTGAGGGCTGAGTTTAGCAGAGGAGGCCTCCCTTGCAGACAGGCACACACGACATTGCTGTCAAATCTGACCCTCCAGGCGAGACGAGGTCCCCGGGCTTTGAAGAAAACCTGAAACCAACGGAAATATCCAAGTAACTAAAGACGCAGCGCCAAGAGCTAGGCCCGCTGGCCTGGCCCCACACCAGCCCCAGGGAAGCCCACGCAGACACTACGACCAGGGACTACTGACCCTTCCCCCCCAGCCTCGGGGCCCGACCAGGCGGGGAGGCTCAAGGCTGCTGCCCTTCCCCCGCACTCCCGGGGGCCGGGGATCGTTCCACTCAGCCCGGGCTGCGGCTCTGACGCCCGTGGGGCGGGCTCCCCGCGCCCCCTGGCCGGCGCCTGTTAGCAGACCCAGCGCTGCGGGTGACTGACACCGCTCCTCTCCAATCACCTGTCACAGCCGCGGCCAGACACCAATTACGGCAGGGCGAGGTGGGCCCTGTCTCTACTTCCCAGCCCCAGTTGGGACCCTGCTCACCGCGGGCGCCGCCCCCTCCCCGCTGCGCGGAGCCGCCCTCTGAGCCGAGGGGAAGAGCCCGGCGGGAGGGCCGGGGGCCCAGCATGGGGGGAGGGGGGGCGGCACGCACCGGCCCTACTCACCCCTCACCTCCGAGCAGCCAGCGCCGGAAAGAAGCGGATTCCCCAGCCCCGCGCGCTGGAGGCGGAGCGGTGATTCCCGTCCGGGTGGCCGCACTGAGCAGCGAACAAATGTTCCGCAGTCAGACGGAGCCGCCGTGGGCATGCGCACAGGTGGATCTCTTCTCCCGCTGCGCATAGCCTGCGGCTGGCCCGTCTAGCACGTGAGGGAGTCTGAGGGGCGGGGGCTGCAGCCGGGAGGGAGGCGAGGGTAGCATGGGAGCAGGGCGGAGGGACGCGCCTGAGCGCCAGTAGCTTCCTTCCTTTGGTCATTGCAGTATTAGCAAGCTCAATAGGTAGAGTTGCCAACTGTCTAATCACACAAATCCAAACACCCTTGCCCTGCATCCTGCCCCTTTCCTGAGTCCCCGCCCCTTCTCTGATGCCTCGCCCTGCTCATGCCAGCCCCCCATTCCCTTTGTCGCTCACTCTTCCCCACCCTCACTCTCCCTGGGCGGGGGTTGGGGGCTCTGTGCTGGGGCTGAGGGGGTTGGAGTGTGGGAGAGGGCTCCAGGCAGGGCATGGGGTGTGGGCTCGAAGGGAGTTGGGTGTGGGAATGGGCTTAGGGCTGGGGCAGGGGGTTGGGGTCCAGGAGGGTGTAAAGGGTGCTGGCTCTGAGATGGGGGCTCAGGGCTGGGGCAGATGGTTGGTGAGGGGTGTGGGCTTTGGCTGGGCGGTGCTCACCTCGGGCAGCTCCTGGGCTGCAGCGCAGCGGGGCTGAGGCAGGCTTCCTGCCTACCCTGGCCCCATGCCACTCCTGGAAGAGGCTGGCAGATCCCTGTGGCCCCTGGGCGGGGCAGAGGGCTCTGTGTGCTGCCCTGCCTGCAGGCACTGCCCCTGCAGCTCCTGTTGGCCACAGTTCTTGGCCAATGGGAGCTGCAGAATCAGCACTCAGGGCAGAGGCAGCATACGGAGACCCCTGCTCTCACTCAGGGGCTGCAGGGACATGCTGGGCCCGGCCACTTCTGGGAGTGGATACCAGACCAGATCAGACCAGATTACCTGCATGTTAGTATTGTTCAAGATAGGTATTGTACTTATTAGAGTGTGTTTAGCATTTAGACTCTCTGGAATGTTTGTAAGTTGCTGCATGAATTAATTTCACTTGTAATGTCTGTATCATATGCTGAAGGTGATATGTAAGTTTTGCTTTATAACTATAAAAATGCTTGTGAACCCAGTCAGGAGGAATGGTCCTCTGCCCATCAAAAAGGACTCCCTAATTAAATGGGCCATTGTGGAACATAACCAAGTCTTTGTTTAGTGAACAGCCCTCTCACACCCATGAAGGTGCTACTTGCAAGAAAACTCACCCCATCAGCTTGAATGCTGGAAAAAGGGGATAAATCAGGGACAAAAGAAAATTCTTTGCTGTGAAACAGAAGCAGAGATCCCTAGGGTCAACCTGGATTAGCCCTAATAGATATTCAGTGCTGACAGATTACTATAATTCTGTCACCTTTTAAAACCATAGACTGTAACTAATTTGTGTATACATGTTGCCTGCTTTAACCTGTAAATAACACTAAATTCTTCTTCCTAGTTTACTAAACTAAGGATTATTATAGGATTGGCTACAAGTGATGTCTTTGGTGTGAGATCTGAGGTAGAAATTGAGCTGGTCTCCCGGGACTGGAAGCAACCTGAATCTTTAATGTATAGCATCAACTATCACTAGGTCCAGCTTGCCTGGGTGGAAAAATAGTCTGGAATGCCCAAGGGGACTATCTGACTCCATGGTAAGACTGGTACAGTGCTTCAGGAATTCACATTTGATAGTGGGTTAGTGAAATCTAGTTATAGAACATACCATGTGTTTGGGGTGTGTGCCCTGCTATTTGACAGTCTGCCCTAACGTAGAAGTGAGGTTCTTACCCACGAAAGCTTATGCTCCCAGTACTTCTGTTAGTCTCAAAGGTGCCATAGGACCCTCTGTTGCTTTTTGCCCTAACGTAGGCATTCACAATCACAAAGCAGTCCAGACAGTACGACACATTTCCCCTCCCACCCAGGGAATCTACTGGCAGCAGATGGGATGTGGCACTTCATAAACCATATTTATTTTCTTCACCACATTCAGTAGCAATTTGCCACCCTCTCTCAATTTCCTGCACCTGTCGACATACCAAAATGTATCATTCATGAGAATCAATTTTCCATCCAGAATAAAAATCAATGTACCTGCCTCAACATACATAATCAGTCCATTTTCTCCCAGTGTGAATCAATTCTACTTGAAATTCATTACCATCAGTTTTTTCCACACATCAATTTCCCTTGGTCAAATCAAAATGTCTCCTTCCCTCAAACTCACCCTGGGGGTTGCTCCTCCAGAAGATGGAAGAGGTATGTTAGAAGGGTACAGTGAGGAAGTGTAAAGTGTTCCTGGATCTGTCCTGCTTCCTCTCCTTACGCAAAACTCACATTGAAGTAGAAAAGAAAAAGCTACTAAGAAAATTAGTTAAATTATCATAGTTCTATCCCCAGATTTACTGCAAAATTTTCAATTAATTTCTTAATCAGACTGATCTCTCCAACAATACAGGAAAATTTACAGTATTCTCTTCCAATATGCATATGTAGTTTTAGTTATTAACAGAGTTGTTGTAGCTATGCTGGTCCCAGGGTATTAGAGACAAAGTGGGTGAGGTAGTGTCTTTTATTGGGCCAGTTTCTGTTGATGAGAGAAACAAGATTTTTGGGCTTACTCAAAACTCTTTTTCAGAGCCTGAAAGTTCTTCAGTGACCTGAAGAGCTCTGTGTAAGCACAAAAGCTTGTCTCCTTCCCCAACATAAACTAAGCCAATAAGACACTACCTCACCCACTGTCTCTCTAATACATCCATACTCTTTCCCCAGATATTGACTGCAGTGATATTTTCCACAATACAGTACTTTATAGTAGGAGCCTTGATTTTTTTTTAATTTATTATTATGAACAACAAGTTACACTAACCATTTTTCCTGATTGGAAAAAAGTCACCTAATGAAAGTTGATGGAAAAACAGACATTCACTTCCCATTTCAATGCCTTCAGTGCATTGGAGATCACTGAAGTTCCAGAAAGTGATAGAGCAGTATACTGCAATTTATATGCCATGCCTATTGTAATTTTGAGATGTTCAATTTTATGAATTTCTCAATCCCCAATTAGTTTGTAAAATAGGGGTTCTACTGCACTTGGAAAAATAAGTAGTCTATAGAGGGCAGCAAAACTCAGATAATTATGGAGTTGCTGTAGTAACTGTAGATAAACACTGTAAGCACATCTTGATTTTCCCCCCATTCCTCAGAAGGGTGGGGCATGGGCAGGGCAAGGGTGCTTGGTTTTCTGGGAGTAGAAAGTTGTTAACTCTACGCGTAATGTGGAGCAGTTGACGAAGACCAGAATCAAAAACATCAATCTGGTTTTCTTCAGCTTTTGTCAGTACCCAGGTTTCATTGCTATTCATTAGACTTGTAACCGTGGTTCTATAGATCTGCAGCTTTATAGTAAGCTTGATGTCATAATGTCCTCCCAGAATGCTAAGATCAAGTCCATCAATAGTCCCATCGACATCAGTGAGACTACTTATGTGTAAAGTGAAGCACATGCATATGGGCTTGCAGGGTCTGGACCTAAGGCTTTGTCAATAGCATTGTTAAATGTTGTTCGTATTCAATTCTAGTATTTCTAGATGTCTGTTACAGCTGTCCCCCTGCTGGATTCCTTTGTTGAGTGGCTCCCTCCTCCCTCTCTGCTCCACCACAGTGCTCCTCTTCCCCTATCCCCCAACCTCACTCCTCTACCACTGCCTCTCTCTCTCTCTCTCTCTCTCTCTCTCTCTCTCTCAATCCCTTCCCCCACGTGCTCACCCCGCTCCTGCTGCTGCCAAACCTCAATTGTATTACTGAAGTCTAGCATAAAACCCCGCTGGTCACCCTTTTTCTCTGTAACACACCTCACATTTTACATTTAACCACTGACACATTTTTACCTAGAGTTGTTGGTTATTTAACACATTTTACCCATAACTGTTAGTTGGTTATACGCTGCTGTAACACACCCTTTACATAGAAACTGTTAGCTACCTGTTACATTTATACTTCAGTGTTAATTGGTTACCAACTGTATTGTACCCCACTATTGAAACCCCCTATCCTATTTACTAAAAGAAACCTCTCCCCAATTGTCTACCTTAACAAACCCCATACCCCTCACTATTGAATTTTCCCTGTTTTTGCATTTTCTTAATAAAGTTTATTTTACACCCCACCAGTGCAGCAATTGTCCCCCAAGATCCCCTACCTGCTGGCAGGGACACCAGAAAGATGCTAAATATATGCAAGTATCAGTCTGATATGAAGTGCAATATTTTTTTCTGTACACCAAAAAATAAGGAGTGAATGATCGACTGAGGGCCCTCAACTTCCACTGATGTCAGTAGGAGTGGAGCATGTGCAGCACCTTGTAGGATTGGTGTTTAATCACTTAAGGCCAGATTGTGCATTTACTCACATGAGTAGTCCCACTGACTTCAATAGGACTACTTTTATGAGTAGCTGCTTATCAATGTAAGGAGCTCCCAATTTAGTCCAGGGATAGTCGTAGTGAATCATGGGCTAAATCCAGACTGCCAGCAGCTTTCAAACAGACCTTGAAATCTTTTTATTTTTTTTATTTTCTCTGGAGTCTAAACCTTGACCAAGAAATCTGGACTTTGACAAAAACTAATTGACTACCTGTGATCTAGTCCTTTTGTATTTATCACTACAAAGTCATCAGAACACTCCAGTAAAGGAAGTAGAGAGCATTGGAAGAGACACTGGATACAGCATAGGGTTCACTGTGCTGTTAAAGTTTAATTATTTAATAAGTTTAAAAAATGCTTAATGAGAGGAAGGATACTCTGGTTTAGGCACAGCAGCAGATGTGGATTATATTCCCTGTCCTGCCACTGGCTTGCCATTTGACTTGATTTACTTTGCACCCAGGTAATTAGTATGGTAAATATTTGACAAGCCAGAGAGATAGGCAGATGGGCAAATTGTGTGCCAGAGGTGGCCTTAAAGCAGGGGTGGGCAAACTTTTTGGCCTGAGGGCCACATCTAGGAATAGAAATTGTATGGTGGGCCATGACTGCTCACAAAATTGGGGTTGGGATGTGGGAGGGGGTGCAGGCTCCAGGTTGGGGCCAGATATGAGGAGTTCAGGGTGTGGGAGGGGGCTCTAGACTGGAGCAGGGGGAGTAGGGTGTGGGCTCTGGGGTTGGTCTGGGGATGAGGAGTTTGGGGTGCTGGAGGGTGCTCTGGGCTGGGACCAAGGGGTTTGGTGGGTGGGAGGGGGCTCAGGGTACGGGGGTTGGGGTGCAGGGAGAGGCTCAGGGGTACAGGCTCCAGGCAGCACTTATCTCAAGCTGCTCCCAGAAGCAGCAGCCATGTCCCCACTCCAACTCCTACGTGGAGCCACAGCCAGGCAGCTCTGTGAGCTGCCCTGTCTGCAGGCGCCACCCCTGCAGCTCCCATTGGCCGCAGTTCCTAGCCAGTGGGAGCTGCGGGGGTGTCGCTAGGGGCAGCCTGCAGACCAGAGCCCTTGACTGTCCCTACACATAGGAGCAGCAGCAGTGCCATGCTGCTGCTTCTGGAAGCAGCGTGGACTGGGCCCCCAACCCTGCTGGAGTGGGGCAAGCTCCAGACCCCGCTCCCTAGTGGGAGCTCAAGGGCCAGCTTAAAACAGCTGGCAGGCTGGATCAGGCCTGCAGCCCGTCGCTTGCCCACCCCTGCCTTAAAGTCTATGGGAAGCAGGGCTTTGTCGATGCAATGTCACAGGGTGTACCTGCCTTATCACACCTCTTCTTGCCAAGTGTGTGGCACTGCAGTTGCTTCCTGCTTCAGTACTTCTGACTTACTGCAGTAGTGTAGACATAGCTGGAGTTGCATAGCATAAGTTGACTTAGGCTATGTGAATAATGTAGCTGGAGTTGACGTACCTTAAGTCGAGTTACCACAGTGTCTACACTGTGGGGGTCAACAGGAGAAACTCTCCCATCAACTCACCATACTCTTCTCGTCAGGGGTAGAGTACAGGGGTCGACTGGAGAGCGATCTGCTGTCGATTTGGCGGGTCTTCACCAGATGCACTAAATTGACCGCTGGTAGATTGATCTCAGAGCCTTGATCCCAGCTGTAGTGTAGATGTAGCCTGAGTTAACTCACCACAGTCCAAAAGTGAGACAAGTCCCCATCTGCGATATACTTTAGTTGAGTCTAAAACTGTTTCTCCTCTCTCATTTTCTCCATCTGTAATGACTGCAAAATATAGAGGAAATAACTCATAAAGCTAAATGTTGGGTTGTGGTTGGTTGTCCGAGTTATTTGCTCTATACTTAAGCACATTTAACATCCTACTGTCTTTCAAAATGTGTGTCTAGTACTGCTACAATTCAGATCCTCCTTTGTTTAGTGTCCTACTCCAACAGTTAGCATGTATAGGCTGCTAGAGCTCAGCCAGGCTTGTACGCTTCAGGACTTGTGCTTGTAATAAAATTCCCTACATTCAGAAGTCGTTAATGATAATTCCCTGTGACCTCCCTGCTCTGTTCTTAGAACAGAAACTGTTCACTTTGGTACCTGTCTCCACTGATGCACTTAATTCCATGATCAATGCTAAGATTAGTCACTTCTATTTGATAACTAGCTTTATTTAGAGGTGTTGGCCTTTCAAGGAAGGTAATAGGAAGAGGTTTACAAAAAATGTGGGGATGAAAAACACAGTACAAGCCTGGAGTAAAAAGATCATGGGAAGGAGGTTATGAAGAATGGCAAAGGATGGGAGTAGAAGAGGTATGAAGCCCTATATTGAGCAAGACAATTAAGCACTGTCTTTAATACTTTGCTGAATCCATGTATGAATGACAGCAGGGAGGAGAAGACAAAAACAGAAGTGGTAGAGACAAAATAAAAAAAACCTTGTAAATCAAGGGAAGCAGCAATGTCCTCAGAAAAAACATTTTAGACATTGAGTTTCGGGAGCATAGTCATCTCTCCTTAAAAATGGGGCCAAAAACTCCTTTCCCCCCCCCCTTTTTTTTTGGTCATTGGTAGAACTCTGTTGCACTTTACACTTTTCTATGGTTTATTTCAGAAATTTCTTTTCCATGAACTACATGTACTCAAATAAAACTGAAAGGTGACCCTGAAATGTCAGCAGCAATTTTTTGTTGTTAAAAAGATTAAGATATTCTTTCCAATTTAGCTCTCTACTGATAGGAAACTGAAGCACAGAGATGAAGGAGCTAGCCCATGGTCCTCCAGCAGGCCTGGGAACAGAGCCCAGGTCTTCTGAGTCCCAGACTGGTGCTCTGTTCATTGAGCTTTCGGTTAACACATTATGTGTAATCCATTATGAACATCTGGAAACCAGAGCAAAGAGCCCAAAGGTTATAGTGATGATTGGGCAATTTGGATACAAATATTCCAATTACTATGACACTCATGCAAGAGAAACATTTGTAGGAAGACAATATTCTAAACATTCTTTTGGATTTTAATCCTTTGTCAGAACATAACCACATTAAAAACAGAAAGCTTTGACTCCTGCGATGATTGGCTCATGAAAGCGTTTCCAGCTTTAGTGTAAATAAGTAGAACATAGTGCAGATCCCCAGAACTCTATTCTTGATTCTATATCTGTGTTCATATCCTTCTGTACTAAGCATTTTTAGTCAAGGTCTATACTACAAACTTACATCGGTATAAATACATCGCTCAGGGGTATGAAAAATCCACTAAGCAATGTAGTTATACCAACCTAACCCCTGATATAGATAGTGCTCTGTCAGCTTCTCCCATTAACATAGCTATCGCTTCTTGCAAAGGTGGATTAACTGTGCTGATGTGAACTCTCCTGTTGATGTAGTAGCATCTTCAGTAAAGTGCTACACCAGCATAGCTGTGCTGCTGCAGCTTTAAGTGTAGAGCTGCCCTAACTCTTGTCTCCTTTCACAGCTCCTTAGTTTTCAGAAACCCATCTTTATGCCTGGATAACTTAAAAATGAAGGGTTTCAGAAGGTTCCAGAAAATCTAGTGAGTTTTTTTTTTTAAAGGATAGACTCCAGTGTTGTCTAATGGATTTTTTTTTTTTTTGAACTCTTGAGTTATACTTCAAAATGCATTATAACCAACGCGTATACTAAACATAAAATGTGGGGGGACAGTATTATATACATGACCAGTAGAAATGCCAGAAGAGTGGCTAGACTGGACATAGTGCCTATTTGCCACATTCTGATATTACTGAATTTACATAATCTCATCAAAGCCAGTAGAATGAGAGGCTATCTGTGAAGTAAATTTCTATTCAGCATGAGTAAAGGAATCGGGAAATGACCCTTCATTGGCCGAAAAGGCACAGATTTGTGATTACGCATACTCAGGGCCGTCCTTACCCATATATGCAAAGTACATAGCTGTGTAGGGCACCAAATTTCCTGGTGCTCTGCACAGCTGTATGCTGCTCCAGCCCCTGTTCCGGCTCTTCCCTCTGGCCTCTGCCCCTGCCCCACCCCCCTTCCACTCCTTCCCCAAAGCCCATGCCCTGCTCTGCCCCAGCCCCGCCTCTTCCCACCCCTGAGGACTGCAGCAGGGCTGGGCCTGCACTCACTGGCAGCGGGAAGTGCAGCGGCCTGGCCCCAGCTGTGCTGTCGGTGAGCGATGGGAGGTGGTTTTCCCCCCTGCCTCCCAAGCCAGCCCTGCCCCCCTACAGAGGCCTGCCCCCACCCCCCATGGGGTACTGTGTAGGGCCCCAGAATAGCTAGGGATGGCCCTGAGCATACTGCTGCATTTTTTTGGTTGAAATCAGAGACTGTGGTCCAAATTTACCTATACATTTACACATAGGGGTTGTCTTCACTAAAAAATTTAGGTTGTGTTAGAATACAACCTTGAGGAATTGTATGAATGAAAATGTTAAATGTGACTTTATGATTAATATAGACAGGAACTGTCATATTTGACATCTTCCCAGCTGGTGTGGGGTAGATGCTACTGAAACCCTAGTTAACCATAACTAAGCTGACAGTGTTAAATATGATGCCCGCCCCCCACCCTGTCTATGCTGACTGCAAAATCAAATTTAACATCATGCTAGTTAACATGACTCCTCAAAATTGTGCTCTAACCCCATCTAATTTTGCAGTGAAGACAAGTCCCTAGAGCCCAATCCTGCACATAACATAATTCATGGGCTGTCCTATTGTCCCTAGCCTGCAGCACTCCTCCAATTCCTTGCTGACCCTTCCCCAAACCTTAAGGGGAGGCAAACTAGGAAAGGCCCCACCCACATAATCCCAGAGTATCCACAAACCTGAATCTGCAGACCTTCTTCCCCATATCTGAGGCCCCCATAGACTGCCTTGCAGATCACAGCTCCGAGTAAAAATGGGGTGGACATTACTGCCCAGCCCACTCCTCACTGGCCTGGGCTCTGCCAGAGGAGTGCTCTGTGCCCCCTATGCCACTGCATAAGCAGCAAGCCCAGTGAGCCACAACAGGCAGCCAGGCCAGTAAGGACCTGCTGACTATGACTCCTACACTCCAATACTTGATTACACTCTCAAGACTTCAGCGCACTGCCTACATGTCTGAGACACTTTGAGCTTGGCTCTTAGACTACAGGCTTAAGCGTGCAGCACCTCACTGTGACCTGCCTTCCAAACTGAAGCCTCTGGCATGCACACCTGGCCATGATCCCTTTCCCCCTGTAAACTACAGTCCCCACCCCCTCAGCCTGCAGGGCCCCACCTTGACCCCACCCTCCAAACTACAGTCACCAGTGTACAGCACCCCACTGCAACCCCCCTTACAATCATAGACAATTAAGGTTGGACAAGAACTCAGGAGGTCATCTAGTCCAACCTTCTGCTCAAAGCAGGACCAACACCATCTAAATCATCTCAGCCAGGGCTTTGTCAAGTTGGGCCTTAAAAACCTTTAAGGAGGGAGATTCTACCACCTCCCTAAGTAACCCATTCCAGTGCTCCACCACCCTCCTAGTAAACTAGTGTTTCTTAATATCCACCCTAGACCTCCCCCACTGCAACTTGAAACCATTGCTCCTTGCTTTGTCATCTACACCAATGAGAACAGCCTAGCTCCATCCTCTTTGGAACCCCCTTTCAGGTAATTGAAGGCTTCTATCAAATCCCCCCTCACTCAGTCTCTAGACTGAAAAAGCCCAGTTCCCTCAGCCTCTCCTTATAAGTCACGTGCCCCAGGCCCCTAATCATTCTCATTGCGCTCCCCTGGACTCTCCAATTTGTCCACATCCTTTCTGTAGTGGCGGGGGGGGGGGGGAGGAACTGGATGCAATACTCCAAATGTGTCCTTACCTGTGCCCTTCCAAACTGCAGCCCTAGCAGGCAGTGCTCCACTGCGACCACTCTCCTAAATAAACCCCCAGTACTACACCTTGATCTGCCCTAGCTCCTTCCCACTCCAATTACATCTCCTGGTATAACTCACCCCCAGACTACAACTCCCAGCATGCAAAGCGGGGCTTTTAACAAATTCTGTACTATATCTCCCAGCATGCAAACCCCCTCCCCCGCCCCGCGGTGGCGCAATGCATGCCGGCCCCGGAGTTGGACTGGGCGCTCTCAGCCGGCTAGATTCCACGTGGTGCGTTAATCGCGGCTGCTGGGGAGGCGTCGCTGTGAGAGCGGCTTGCGACGCTTTTTCAACAGTGCGGTGAAGCGGAGCTGCCGTATTCCGGGTGAAATACCGGCTGTTGTGCCGTTGCCTGGCTGAGGCGGGGAGGGAGCGGCAGGAGACGGGGCGAGAGAGGGGAGGGAGTTGCCCTCACGCCCGCCGGCTTCCCCCTGGATGGTCCGTATCGCTGGTGCGGGGCCTCCTCCTCCCTGGTCCCTGCGGTGTCCGGCGGCGCGGCGGGCTGTGAGGCGGCCGGAGGCGGCGGGTCCCGGCGGTGGGCGCTGAAGATGGACTATGACTTCAAGGTGAAGCTGACCGGGGAGCGGGAGCGGGTTGAGGACCTGTTCGAGTACGAGGGCTGCAAGGTGGGGAGAGGCACCTACGGGCACGTCTACAAAGCCAAGCGGAAAGACGGGTGAGTGAGGCGGGGGCTCCCCGTGGGTCAGCCCCGGCCCCCTGGTTCTTGTCATCCCCGGGCCGTGCCTGCCGCCCCCCTCCTGCCCCGGCCCTGCTGCCTCATTAACTCCCGGCCTTTCGCCCTGTGTCTGCGTCCTGCCCCGTCCTTGCGGCTGTATTACCCCCCTCCCCGCACCCGCCACCCTGTGTCTGCGTCCCTGCTGCCTCATTGACTCCCCGCCACATCGTCTGCGTCCTGCCCCGTCCCTGCTGCCGTGTTACCCCCCCTCGCCACCCTGCGTCTTCATCCTACCCCGTCCCCGCTGCCGTATTACACCCCCCCCCGCGTCTCTGTCCTGCCCCGTCCCTGCTGCCTCATTGACCCCCGCCACATTCTGTGCCCTGTCCCGTCCCTGCTGCCATATTATCCCCCCACTGCCACCTCCCAGTGTGTGTGCCCTGCCTCGTTCCTGCTGCTGTATTATTCCCTGCCACCTCTCCTGTGTCTGGAGTCTGCCCCCATCCTTCCTGCCTCATTGCCCCCCTTGTCATCCCATGTGTCTGCACCCTGCCTCGTCCCCTGTCTCTGTACTGGCTACCTCATTTTCTCTCCCCCCCCCCCCCCCCCATCACCTTCCCCTGGCTATGTCTGTGCCCTGCTTCATTGCCTCTCCCCCCACCATGTGTCTGTGTCCTGTCCCAGTCCCATGTTGCCTTTCTGCCTCCAGTTCATTGGACTCCAGTCCAGCTCCCTGAGCTGTGCCCTTCCATACGCTGTCCTATCACATCTTGCTTCTCTATACCCTTTCCTCCACTGGCTCCATCCCATGCTGCCTCACTGTCCCCCTCCTATTGTCCCCCCACACCGATATTCCCCCATGACTTCCATATCCCAATAGCCCTCTGTTTGTGTGCCCTATCCCCTCTTCTCTGCCTTGCACCCTTAATATTGTTTCCCCTCCTTCTGTGGCTGTATCTCTTTCTTTTGGCCTTAACCATCTCCTTGTTCCTTACTCTGTCTCCATCTGTCATTGTTAGGAACAGTCACAGATGAAAATACACTTTCTCCTAACCTTAATGCTGGTGTCTCATATTAGTACTAGCAGCTTTTGAGTGGAAAATTTTCTTTGGATGAAAAAAAATCCATATAACTTTAAGGTCTTTACTTCAGGGTAAATGGCTGTACATTAGAAAAGCCTTAGTCTGCCACCATCTCTATTGCGGGATTGGATTTAATTTTCATGGTGGGTTTGTCTCTGATTTATTATTGCTAGTCACCATTTTGAGTGTTCTTGCTGGTTGCTCCTATGATTGAAATCTTAGTCTTTGAAGGGTTTTAAAACATTTTTGAAGATCTATTTTTATGACTGATTCATAGTACAGTTTTTGGGAGATGGAGGTACAGGAAAATGGAGTGATCTGTAAAAAATTGTTGAAAGAATACATATGGCAAACTCATTTAGATTTATTAATCCATAGCAAAGCATCACTTTTTCAATAGCACAGCAGTAGGAAGTGGAGAGCAGGAGATATGGGAAATGCAGAGCTCAGTATTCTCGCTGTTCCCCTAAATTTTAGCAATGTTTGGGTTGTTCCCTTTATCTTAATTCTCATCTCTGATTTTCTCTTTCTCTTCCTCCACCCCCTTGGGATAACTTTATTAGTCTGTCATTGGTAATTTTCCCATGAATGTTATGATGGTGCATTTTAACCATTTAAAGTGACAATGTTTTTATATTCAATAAACTAACTGATAAAAAAACTTGCTTGCCAGTTATGGGTGAAAACTTATTAGGCTTGGTTTTATGTACTTGTACCCTCATCTGAATGCTAATGTCATTTAGGGTGACCAGAGAGCAAGTGCGAAAAATCGGGACGGGGTGGAGGGTAATTGGCACCTATATAAGGAAAAAGTCCCAAATATCGGGACGGTCCCGATTTTATAGGGACAGTCCATCTGGTCACCCTACTGTCATTATTACATAGAGACCTTTATGTAAGGGAAACTGCTCACTCTCTAATATTTAATTTTAAAGAGAATTTTAAGCATGCTTAAAACAACCTTGGCATAATCATTACAGTATCTGTTTTGTTTTCTGGTGTGGACCACCTAATAAGTTGGTTATTTATTTTTTAAATTAAAAGTCTGATCCTGCAACTCCATATTACTCTCAAAAACAATCCTTTCTTGTGGCATTAGTCTTACTGGACTTTGGAAATAAGGGTCCGGAGGATCAGACTCTATGTTCCTAGTCCTCTAAATGTGCACTTGCTTAATGTTACTAAGATGAGTAACTGTTGACTTCAGTAAAGTTAACCTTTAAAGCCTAGGAATATGTGGTGAAAATTTTACTATGAAGATGATTTGAAAATATTCAAATCTAGAAACAATGCAAAATCTTGACAGCTGTAGTGGAAATATAGGTGAAAATTATTTAACAAAGTTTTAATCAAGTGCTGTTCCACTGTTTTGGATATGTATTGTTTAGCAAACATTTCTCAAGTTGGTGGTGTGTTCTTTTCATGGATATTTTTAAAAGGAATGCCAGTCTGTAGCCTCAAGAACAGAGCCTCAGGTGTTGAAGGGTAATTGTAACTAGTTTCTGTGTTTACTTTGGAATTTTTTTTGTAGTCTTTAAGCATATTGGAATTCTGCAGTGATAGGAAATTTAAAATTTGATACTACTTGTGATGCATGTTTTAAAAGTAGTATTTTCAGCAGAATCATCAGTCAGTGTGATGACATTTAAGAGATTACTGTCTGGAGTTACTGCTGGCTGTAATATCATTTGTCTAATTACATTTGTCCTGAAATATGACTCAGAATAAATGTGCATTTAAAAAAAAGTCTAGCTAATTTTATTCAAACATGGTCTTTAAAACAGGATTTTCTTCATGACTGTTTATACTTGTATACACTTTGAAATTCCCAGTCCTCAGAAGAAAAATTATAAAGGTATTTGACTTATTGCTTTATACACTTTTCTAGCTTGTTCTATTGCTGCCTTTTTTCCTTTCTTTCCTCCCTTCTCCCTCAAAAGAAAAAAAAGCCTTTGAAGTGGCTCATTGATTTGCTTTAGTTGCTTATCACATGGTAGAATTATAAATATTCAAACCAATGTGTAATCAGTGTTCTTCTTTGCTGGGATTTGGGAGAGGCAGGGATTAATTTAAATATGAAATATGACTTTTGTTGTATTAATTTAATAAAAGGAACATTGTTTTACTGGCATAAATGTGCAATTGTACGAATCTCAGTATTTTTAATTCTGGGCATTTTCTGAAACTAAGAAAACTAAATATTTGGGAACTTATATATATATTTTTAAAGATGTCTAAGTTCTCTGCATATGGATGCCCAGTATTTTCATGAGTAAGTACGTTATAAAAACAGCATGAACACATTAAACAGAACTAATTTTAATAAGCCAACGTATAATACTATACATTTGAAGGCTCTGGCTTGAGTTTTTGACATCAATCTAGTAGTAGCAAAAATGATCTGTTATATTTAGGGCACCTTTCTTCTAAAATGCTATGACAGTTGCTTCACCAATCATTCTTACTGACCGCTTTCACAGTCACTTCTGAGGTGAAAAATACAGTTTAAACAGCAATATATCACAGCCATAGGAAAGGAATTATAAAATAAAAATCTAGTCGGATCTAGGATCTGGATCAAGATAATATTTTTAGGTAAGCAGAATGTAATAACCTTGGTGTCCTAACCAAATGCTGAACTTCTCTACACTCTGAAAAGTGTCATGGGCTCTCTAGTGAACTTTATGAGGTCAAGTTAGGTTTTATGCCACATCCCAGAGACAGCTACTCTGGCTGTGCTGTGCCCTCTGGTATAATGTGTGAGGGCTTTTGTTCAGGACTGAGTCAGTCAAGAGATTATCATTTACTGAATCACCAGCATCTAGTTCCATGGAGGTTTCTTACATAAGTACTGACACAACCTGAACCTGCTTAGTTTGAGATCATCCAAATAACAATCTATGGTGGTACAGCCAGAATTCCAGATATGCTGTGGAATCCATTGTCTGCTGCAAAATTTGTATTCAGAACTGAAATTTTCATATTTAAAAAATAAGTTTGCAGCTTTCATGGCTGCAAGGAATCTTCTGAATATAAACCAAAACAGGGTTGTTTTCCTGAATTTTCGAAGCTACAAACGGTTATGTTTTTGTTAACTCTGAAATCCAATGATAGCAATTCAAATGTAAATATTAATTGTTTCTCTGCTAATGTCTTAGCAGAAATAACAAAATAACATGTTCATTTGTAACTATTTAAATTACAAATATTGGGATGGGGGGCATTGGATTGCTAAATTGGGGATCAAACTTCAAGACACCAAAATTTTAAACTTCATAAATTAGGTATAATCTGGTATGAAGTACATAGAAAGCTATGCAGGCTCCTTCTTTTCCAAAAATGTCCCCAGTTCCTAATAAACCTAAATCCCTCCTCCAAACACCGTCATCTCATCCACACATTGAGAGAGGCAGAACTGCAGGGTATGTGGCTCTGTGTGTGTAACTGGAAGTATTTCAGAGAATGCTACCATGGAGGTCCTGGACTTTAAGCCCTTTCCTAACAGCTTGAATTTGGTCTCTGGACCCTCTCTTCTGCCTTTCCCCATGTCACTGTTACCTGTGTTTATCATGACCACCAATCCTCCCCAGCACTGCATATCTTTCTAGATGTTTCAAAAGGTCCACCATCTTTGCACCTGGTAGGCAATTCACCATGCAGTTCTCCTGGTCATCACAAACCCAACTATCTATATTTCTAATAATCAAATCCCCCATTACTACTGCCTGTCTCTTCCTAATAACTGGGGTTCCCTCCCTCGGAAAGATATTTTCAGCGTGGGAGGATACCCTGACATCATCTGGAAAGAAGGTTCCAGCTATGGAATTGCTTTTCTCTGCGCCAGCTTGATGTTCTTCCTTAAGGCTTTCATCCTCCTTAGCTCCTGCAATTCAGCCACTCTGGTCTCAAGAGCCCGTACTCAGACTCTGAGGGTCATGAGCTACTTGCCCCAAATGAACTCACATGTCCACAAGGCAGAAAATCATACATTCTGCATTTAGAGCAATAAACTGGTTAGCCCTCATTCTGCTGCTGGAATTCTGCCTGCTTGAATTAAACTCTGTTTTTCCCCTCCTTTTCCTCAATTTTTTTAGGCTCCTATAGTATATGTATGTCTCTCTCAGGACCCTGAAAATTTCTGAAAGCCTATTCTGTGTGGCAAGGCACAATTATGTTTATGTAGCACTTAATGAAAATGTTTCTAAATAATCAATTTACAAAGAGAAAATTTGTTTATGATTAGAGTAAGAACTATGAAATATAGCCATTAGGCTACATGTAGTAATTACCTATTTAAGTGTAACAGCAATGAAATCCATTGAAGGCAGTCTTGAAATAAAGCAAAATCTGGTGTTTTTATTAACTGCTTTCTTTAGTCCTCTCTTTTTGGGGAAAGAGATATATATTGTGAGTGGAGTTAAGCAACCTAACATTTTCTTAATCATTGTTCTAATTTAGGACTTGCAGTGCTACTCCTCCCCCCTCCCCCCCCAATGGAGGCAGCACAGCAACATTTTTGTTGTTGTTTTGTAATAGTTTCAGCAGCTGTAACTTCCAGCGTGTATTAGATGTCATTTATCTTAGGAGTGTTAACTTAACTAAAGTTAAAAAGAGAGTATCTCATCTGGGTATATCAAACTTTGAAAATATTACCAATTATTTCCTGTCACCCAATCAAATCCAATATAAAACTTCTTCATGAAGGTCTGTAGGAATTGCATAAGGAATGAGATGGTGAATAATAGGAGGTATTTCTTATTGTTTGTATAAATCAGTGGTTTGGCCTCATTGTAATACTGTGTGCAGTAATAGCCATCCCATCTCAAAAAGGATATTGGGGAATTAGAGGGAGTGCAGAGAAGAGCAGGAATGTTGGAAAGCACGGAAAAAACTCTTGTATAAAAGAGTGAAAAGATTGAGATTGTTTACCTTAGAAAAGTGATGAATGAGGGGACATAATAAAAATGAATGAATGGTGTAGAGAAGGTTACTTGCCCTTACTGACACAAATTTACTCCTTATTTCCAGTCTGAATTTGTTTAGCTTCATCTTTCAGCTGTACCGGGAAGGTGAAGATTTATTTTGAAGTATAATTGTTGATGACAATGAACAAGTATTCTTACACAACCTGGTAGAAAAGAGGTTGAATTTTCAGTTAAATGCTTCACGTACAGCATCTGTAATTGCTGAACTAGAGCAGTTGAGACTGCAAATTACAGATTGCAAGCAACGCATGGAAGTTATAAAGTCAGCAGGCAAACCTGCAGCATTTATAACTCCTGTGAACCAGAGTATAGAATTTACAAATTCCACTTGTTTTGCCTGCTATATATGTAAAATGTGCATCTCTTCTAATTAAAATTAGAATATTTGTCATGGGTTTTTCTGTAATTTCTGTTACCATAATAGCTAAACACTTCCCAGTTAAACTAGCTTTGCATAATGAGGATCCTAGTATATTTCATGGAGCTGTCTGCTCTCCTGTAAGAGGTTGTGCTCATAATATACTTCTTTCTTCTTCCTCACATCCTCTCACCCCACTTATTCTGTTTTACAGAGTTTTTCTCAAGGAGGGTGTCATAACTATAAAGGGAAGGGTAACAGCTGTCCTGTGTACAGTACTATAAAATCCCTCCTGGCCAGAGACTCCAAAATCCTTTTCCCTGTAAAGGGTTAAGAAGCTCAGGTAACCTGGCTGGCATCTGACCTAAAGGACCAATAAGGGGACAAGATACTTTCAAATCTTGGGGGGGAGGGAAGGCTTTTGTTTGTGTTCTTTGTTTGGGAGTGTGTTCGTTCTCGGGACTGAGAGGGACCAGACATCAATGCAGGTTCTCCACATCTTTCTAAACAAGTCTCTCCTATTTCAAACTTGTAAGTAAATAGCCAGGCAAGGCGTGTTAGTTTTACTTTGTTTTCTCAACTTGTAAATGTACCTTTTACTAGAGTGTTTATCTTTGTTTGCTGTACTTTGAACCTGAGGCTAGAGGGGAGTCCTCTGAGCTCTTTAAGTTTGATTACCCTGTAAGGTTAATTTCCATACTGATTTTACAGAGATGATTTTTACTTGTTTTCTTTAATTAAAAGCCTTCTTTTTAAGAACCTGATTGATTTTTCCTTGTTTTAAGATCCAAGGGGTTTGGATCTTGATTCACCAGAAGTTGGTGAGAGGAAGGAGGGGAATGGTTAATTTCTCCTTGTTTTAGATCCAAGGGGTTTGGATCTGTATTCACCAGGGAATTGGTGAAGGTTTTTCAAGGCTTCCCAGGGAGGGAAAAATTGAAATGGTGGCAGCGGAACCAGAGCTAAGCTGGTAGTTAAGCTTAGAAGTTTTCATGCAGGCCCCTACATTTGTACCCTAAAGTTCAAAGTGGGGATCCAGCCTTGACAGAGGGTCCAAAGGCACTCACTCTGGATCAATCTGATCTTCTCTAGAAACTTGCCTACAGCCTTGCTTCCTTACCAAAAATTTGTATCTTGGTTCCTTGTGTGGTTCATTTTGGCTTTTTTGGTTTGTTGTCCCAGAGGAGTACAGCTGTACATTTGAATATTACTTCTGGACTAGGGAGTTTTTTTTTAAAACTAGAGTTTAGTAAAACTGGGTATCAAAAAAACACAGCTTTTTCAGTCCCTGTTGTTGTTGAGTCCTTGTGGAACATCCCAAACTCTGCTGCTGCAGTCATACCCCCCTCTCTGGGGCTGTTTCCTTTGACCTCCTCAGACGACCTTCAGCCCTTAAGGGACGGGGGACACAAACATAATCCTGTCATTCACTTATGAGTGCCTCGTGTATAGATGAAGAGACTTTTGATGCAGCTTGTTCCTGGTTTGAAGTTCATGATCAAGGACTTCATCTGGTAATGGAAGCCAGCATAGAGAGAGGAGTATGGGGATGATGTGTTGAACAAGAGCCTCAAGTACCCATTTCTACTTTATGTTCCAGATGCATTAAGTTGAGTAATTCAGTCTGGAAGTTACAGATGCATTGACCACAGCGACCAGATTCTCCTGTGGGAAATAATAGACAAAGTTTGCTAGGAAGAAGTCAACAATCCCCTTGTTGTTGCCTGGTATTCTAGGTCAAGTTTCATTAACAGGGGTTTGGTGTATTCAAAATCTACTAAAGGTTGCTCTCTAAACTTTCATTTAATAATTTAGGGTTTTGTTGATTGGATGGTAGGAATATTGTAACTGATGCAGTTCTTGAACATTGGCTTTTGTTTCATATGATTTTTTTAAATCACGATCCTGATTGTGTATAAAACAACTTTTTGGGGCACAATGATGTGATTTATTTGTCAAGGCCAAAGTGCACAACTGTAACCGTGGTTAAGCCGTTTAGTGCTTCTACAGCTTATTAGCAGAGAAGGTAGCGACCACCAAACTCCAGCATGTGTTGTGACATCCACTGACATCTTGGATACCTCACATTTGGGGCAGGACACAGCACAGAGACAGCTCTATTGGCAAGAAAAAGAACTCCTTATGACTGTGGACACTTGCAGGATCTCCATTCTTGTACTGCTTAAACTTCTCTGCAGCTTTTGTCACAGTAGACCACAAGATGCTGCTAACCCACCTATATGATTTAGCAGGAGTAGATGGTCCAGTACTACAGTGGATGCAATTGGCTCTTTCCAGAAGAACTCAAAGTAGTGATGGGTAGCAGCTCCTCTCTGAAGGCTCTCATCGGTGGGATCCTGTAGGGATCTTACTATCCCTATTTCTCTTCAATAGCTAGATGAAACCACTGCGAAAGATAGTGAGACTCCATAAACAGTGCTGCCAACAGTATGCTGATGATTCTCGACTGATGCAACCACAGCCACTATTAAAATGTCAGAATGCTTATAAGAAATCAAGCCGAATTTGGGCAAGACTGAAGTGATGCTGATTGGAAAGAGGAAATGTCTCCAACTTCTACTGAAGGCATACAGCTCCCAATTGTCAAAGTGGTATGAAGCCTCAAGGTCCTGTTTGACACTCCTTACTAAGTGTAAGTGACCAGGTAGCATATCTATCTATTTAAAAAATGCCTTTTTTCCATCACCAGGTTGCTAGGAAACCTTGTTCCTTCCTCTCAGTGAGGAGCGAGCCTCAGTGATCCGTGTGTTCATCACCTATGTAAATTTAGTGTATCTGAAGCTGAATGTAAGGACGAAGCACAGGCTTCAGCTGATACAGGATGCAAATGCCCACCTTCTCCATGGTTTATGCCGCTGAGAGCATATGAGGCCTATGCTCAAGTTCCTCCACTGGCTCCCAGTCAGCTTTTGTTACTAGTTTAAGGCTTTGGTTCTAGTTGTCAGAGCAATTAATAGATCAAACCCCAGCTACATCAAAGATGGAGTTTTGATTTATGAACCTCTGCAACAGCTGTGCTCCTCTAGGATGATGCAAATTTTAAAGCCCAGGACAAAACTCCTGAGAGCTGAGGATAAAACTTTCTCAGGTGATGGAACTGTGGCTTTGGAAGAAACTTCCAGAGGAGTTCAGGTGAATCCAGTGTCTGACAATCTTCAGGAAATGCTGCAAAATCTCTTTGAAAAAGCCTTTCTACAATAAGAATGACATTCAACACTGACACTCCCTTCTACCCAATAAATCCCTACCAACCTTCACCCCCCCACCCCATCAGCTAAAAAAGTAAAATCCAGCCCTACCCCAAACAGATTCTTCTCCCTTGTAAGGGTAAAGTGACAGACTCCAGGAAATCTGTTGGGAACTTGATTCTTGTTGTTGATTTTATGTGGAAGTTGCTCAACCACTGCAATAAGTGGCAATATAAAATGCAAAGATAGATAATTGTTGAGGTAGAGAAGATCTTCTGGAAAGACCAGGTGTATCAAAAAATGAGGTAGGAGACTAGCTATAACTCTCTAGCAGGCTCAGGGCTTGCCATCCCTAATCCTTCTATTCTGTATAATCAAAAGAGCAGTACGTATTTATGGTACTTTGGAAAACAAAGTTAGCTTCCAAATTCTTGGCTCCAGAATCAGAGCACTAAATTAGATTTTGATGAGCACTGAAAAGCAGGATCATGAGTATCAAGTATCTTGTCTAATGCAAATATTGGAGAGTCAATAACTGGTTTGAAAACCATCTAAGTTAAATATGAATTAGGCTAATGTGCCAGCATTCGGGTGATATTACATTAGCAATACAAAGTATAACTTAAGTTCTGTGCCTAGAAGATGGGACCTCACTTGTACAAACCCCAGGCAAAGAAACTTCCAGACCCCGTTAAGTCATGTAATCTTGCACTCTAGCAATGTCTGACAAAGAAAAGTGCAAAAAACTGGTGCTTAAGTGTTGTATGTGAGCCATGTGCACAGTAGGAAAATGAACCACTGCGGGCAATATTTTTTTAGCAGTAGTTTCCTCGTTTTTGTTTTTCAAAAGAAGTAAATGCTAATGTTAGTTGGACAAAATGGTCTTAAATAGTTTAAAAAAAAATTTACTTTGATATTCTCAATAGCTGTCAGATACTTTATAAGCCTTCATCTGATGATGATGATGATGACTTTAATCTGCTGACTTTTGTTATGAAGGTCAGATTATTTTGATGAGCATCCATGAGCTTTGCCTATGATCATGCTCAGCCTTTAAAGGTTCAACACCGTGTCAGAGTGGATAGTGACATGCAGGTCAAGTTGGCAACTCACAACCTGGATACATTTCTATTTTCAGCAAGGGTTGACTCAGAAGATACAGGTGTATTAGATGGTAGGTTAGGAGTGCTAGCAAAAGAAAATGGAAAAATGGAGCTCATGCCTTACTATGCTGTCTTATCTGGAAGACTGAGTTAGATACAGAGATGGGTGTATCTACTCTCCGCTAATATACTGGCAGGATTGTGGCAGTTGGCTAGGACAGCTGGGGAATCTGAGAAGGCTACTTTGCATGAAATGTCTTTAATTTGACATACCTGGTGGTGTCCTTGGGATGCGTGTTTTGCACTTTGCTGTCAGCTACTTCCTTGGGCATGACCAGATCTAATTTTTTTTTTTTTAAACACTCAGTATAAGGTGGGCAGAATTTGAGACTTGGCGTTGGGAGCTAGCAAGGAGTCCATTCAGACACAGCTAGGCTTCTGTAACCTTGGTTCTTGACTGTTTAATTTTTTTCTCTTACTTCTGGGGGCATTCTGTACCAAAAAATTAAATTCCGCTAGTTTTATTTGTCAAAATAACACTACATAAATCACGCCAGTTTAAATTTATTTTGGTAATTTATTTCAAAATACCTGTCAGCAAGTATGTCTGTAACAATACAGAAACACACACAAATTTCCCCAGGAGTAGAGAGTTAAAGAAACCCCTATGACAACCCAGTTCCTGTTTCTCTGTCCCCTTTGGGTGTATTGGCTCGGGGGGGAGGCAGACACCCACAACCCTCTCCCCCACAGTGCACCTGCAGGGTCCCCCGAGCTAGTACACCTGAACCACCCTCCTCCTCAGAGCCCAGCTGCAGAGCCCCCCCCCTTGCTCAGTCACCTGTCCCCCCTCCACCGCCCAGGGATCTAGAGGGAGAAAGAGCCTGATACTTGGTCCCAGACTCACACAGTTTCTTGTGCGTGCTACCCTCTCCTTCCCTCAGGGCATGCTGGGAACTGCAGTTGCCAGGAACCCTCTAGCTCCCTCTCCCTCCCCCCAGCAGTGTCTTCTGTGGGCAAGCTGGGGTTTGCTGAGTCCAGTGGCCCCTAGTGGTTGCTAGCAGCACTGAAGCCCATTTCTGTGGGGGAAGGGAAATTCTGCACAGACAACATTCATTTCTGCAAAATTTTGCATTGTGCAGAATTCCCCCAGGAGTATTCTTTCTACTTGGTGCAAAGCTGTTAGCACCATAAACATCTAGGTATTTTGTGGGGTGTTGAGGAATTTACTCTCCTCCAACTGGAGGGCAGGTGTGAACTCTCTCAGAATTTGACCTAGTTCTGTATTGGAGACCACAATCTATGGTGTCATGGGTATGCTGTGGGCAGGCATTATATGCTATTTTGGGTCATTTATTGAGCAGTGTGCTTTGCAGGAGGTTATACTGGGCTACCGGAACCCTAATAGCAGGTTTTAGTTAGGGCTTTGGGAAGTGTGGTCTCAGTCAGGGCTGTTTAAGAGGTTAGCGAAGTAGGATTTCGATCGGGATTTTGAGGTTAGGGATCTGCTGTGGAGGGGTGGGAGATGGGTAGAGGATGGAGATTAGTCTCACTTAGACTAAGTGTCAAAAAACAAAAATCACTATTAAGGTATGGCAAAGTGAGTCCTAGTATTACAAGAGTGTGGGGAGAGTGGGATTTGCCCAGTCAATTTATCTGTTTGCTTAGCGCAGAGGTCTGCTGATGTGAGGCCACTCTTTCTTCATGGGGAAGAGAGTTACTTCTGAAAAAGAAACTTCAGTTCATGGTGATGTTGAAGAACATGTATTGAGGTTCCTATAGTGAATTGGGATCTCATTTATTCAGGACTGGAATGGCTACATCCACAGCAGAGCTTGGAAAAGGAGCTGTGATAAATGAAGGGAGGGGAGAGAACTCTCTTTTATGGATGCTCAGCCAACCAGTAGCTATAAAATCCCTCTTAGTAGCTGTTCTCTAATTGATCTATCTGTAAAAGGTTAAAAAGTCTCACTGCTATGCATAGGTAAAAGGAAGTGAGTGGGCACCTGTTCAAAAGAGCCAATTGGAAGGCTTGAACTTTTAAAAATTGAAACATTTTGTCTGTCTGTGGTTGTTCTACCGGAGAGAGGGGACACGGCAGAGCTCTGCTGTGAGAAGCTTGGGGCCAGGTATGAAAAATCCTCAGTATCATACCTAGAAACTACTCATTTAAACCCCATTTATGTAAGTAGATCAGGAAATGTCTAGGAAGATGCGATTAGGTTTATCTCTTTATTTCTTTATGGCTTGTGGCCTCCTCTGTGCTAACCCCAAGTGCTTTTGTTTTGCTTGTAACCTTTAAGTTGGACCTCAAGAAAGCTATTCTTGATGCTTAATCCTTGTAGTTTTTTTTTTAAATCTAGCAAAAGCCTAAGTTCCCAGATGTATTTTCTTTTTTTATTAATAAAATTTACCTTTTTAAGAACCGAATTGTTTGTTTGTGTCTTAAGAGGTTTGTGCACATGTTATTTAATTAGCTGGTGGCAACAGCTGATTTTTTTTTTTTTTCTCAGCTCTTCCCTGGAGGGAGGGTGAAAGGGTTTGAGGGTACCCCACAGGAAGGAATTCCCAAGTGCGCCTTCCTGGGCTCTCAAAGGGTTTCTGCATTTGGGTAGTGGCAGCGTCTACCAATCCAAGGTCAGAAAGAAGCTGTAATCTTGGGAGTTTAATACAAGTCTGGAGTGGCAAGTATTCATTTTTAGAGTCCTTGTGGGCCCCCACCTTCGTCACTCGTAGTGCCAGAGTGGGGAATCAGCCTTGACAGGAACTAACTGGATTCTATCAGTAGTGGCATCTGAATGCATACAAGGGTATGGAGACCACTGTTTGGGATGATGATTCAGTGGTATAAGTGTGCTAAACTTTTCCTGTTTGTGCCTCCATTCAGGTTCAAGAGGATGGGATACAGGCATTGGCATCTGGATGTACGGGCATAGTATTGTGTATTTGGCTCAGTCAGCCAGCCACTTACCCTGGGTTGTTCACAGCTAGGCCTTAGTGGTGAGGCAGCTCTAAATTGGCATGGATGGAGGGGCACGCTTGGGAGGATTAGTGGATGCCCTTTTATATTTGGCCAGGCAGTGCTCACATGAATGGATCATTGTACCCAGGGGGGCAAACTATTTTGCAGATTTAGTAAAAGGGTGGAGTAAAGGAGTAGGTCAAAGATTAGAGGTAGAATCAGGTCCTTCTTTGCGGGGGTAACTGTAACCTGGTTTTTTGGTTTGGCGGGGAAACTGCTTGATCTTTGTGCATGGACAAGGCCAACAGAGAGGTAAAGCAGCTGGTGGCTAAATTATGTGAGCAGGAAACATTGCTTGTTGATCATGAAATTGCATACCCTGTACCTGAGTAATTCAGGGAAGAGGTGGTACACTTCTATGACAGGGGAGTGGATATGACTTCTAACCCTTAATAGGGAAGGAAGAATTCATCTGGGAGGGTGAGGAGAGGCAGCCAAGCAAATTGTTGGTGTCACCTGACGGCAGGTGCCCAGTGAAGGTAATTGTTCAATGGGGTGTTCAGTTCCCAGATAAATCGGAAGTGGAGAAAGCATTGGGGAAAGGCATGTTCTGAAGAAGGTGGAGCATGGAGGCATTGGAATGCCTAATGTCTGGTACAGTGGGGAGACAACTCCCTCTTCCCCACCACCTTTACCTAATATGAGGGGAGGGTAGTGGGGTCCCAGCAATAGTGTTGGTACCAGGTGGAATGGAGACTTGGGGGTTGGTCGTGGGGGCTGAGACAGCCCTCTACCAGTTGGAACAGATTATAAAGGAAAGGCCACCTGCAATGGACAAGTTATTGCTGGCTATTTCCCACATGTTAGAGTTGTGGCCTAGTTAAAACACATTCCTGGCATTTTGTCTTCCTGCAGTGCAATAACTGTTCTGTGAAATGGGTATTTAGTGATATTCCTACGAAAAAACAACTGATCTTTAGGTAAAAGATATCCAGTCTAGCATAGGTAAAGAGAATAGATGAGTTCTAAAGCTCAGAATAAAAGTGAAAATGTTGTTTTTAACAATTTATGGACTACATAATTTGCTGCTGTATAGAGAGCTCAAGCTGAGAGATTTGCAGAGTAAAATTATTCTAGAGGCTTGAAATTGCAGCTCTGTGATCAGAAATTGTTGCTCAAAAGAACTATTAGGCTGAAGGCTCCTACCCACATGCGTCTTCTGAACAATCTCATAAATTGGTGGCCATTTGCCAAAATTAATTGAAAGGTAGAAATAAATCTTGTCATTCTAGAGCACATTAGTTAGAACTTGGTATACAGTGGCTAAGGGAGGAAGTTACTTTTCAGCAGAGTTTACATGTTGCAAATATAATGTGCTATATTGCACAACACTGCCAATCTAACTCTGTTTTAAAAGTGAACTTCTTATGGTAGTTTTAGCAGATTTATTTGGAAACTAATAAAATTAAAGCCACAACTAGTCCTGTTTTGTTCTTATATTTTATAGATATCTAATTTTGCATGCACTGACTTGTCTTTATATACACAGCCACTAATAAAATGACCAAATGCTACCCTCTTTGCCAATTTAATTTGCAGTTTTATAATGGCTCTAGATAAAACACTTCAGCTATGAATTTGTTCCCCTTGAGAAATGTTGAAGAGTTTGAATGGTGAGGCCATTATGGGACAGTCATTAAATATAAACTACAGGAAGAAATACAGTAACATCTATTTATGCAAATATATTAAATGGTCCATTGATCCACAACATTGAATATTCTTGACTATGTTCTGTCCATTTAGTTTGTGTGTTGGCAAAGGCATTTAGTTTTCTTTTTTTATCGAAATTTTCCCTTATGTCTTTTAAGATGTTGAAACCTGAACTTTGCCAAATTGCTGTCTTAATGTTAAGTACTTTGCACTTCCAAGCAAGTGACTAATTGTTAGGTTTCCATTCTTAGGGTATGTCCACATAGGGGTAAAAGAGCTGTGGCTGGCCTAAGTCAGCTGACTCAGGCTTGCATGGCTAAAAATTGCTGTGAGGATCTTTCCAGCCTGAGCTTTGGAGCCTCCACCCTCGCAAGGTCCCAGCTGAACCCATACACAACATTTTTTGAGCTCTGGAGCCCAAACCCCACAAGTCTGGTCAGCTGACCTTGGCCAGACATGTTTTTTTTTTTTTTTTTTTTTTTATCCCCATGTAGATATAGCCTTACACACACACACACACTCTCAGCTAGCAGACTGTCATGGGGTGCTCCACTCACTGATAGTTTGGCATTTCCTTTTGTCTGGTCTGGGGATTAGATTTTGCATGCCACCACTCTGTCTGTCTGTGTCTCTGGTCTGGTCCCCCCTCATTCCAAGAACTGCAGTGTCCTTTTCATGACTCAGACCAGGTCACACAGCGTTCCCCCTTTCTGGGATTTATCAAAAGCTTTCCTTCAGCCATCCCATTCACTGCCTCAGGTGCCACTCTTTCAATGGCTGGTCGGGGAATGCAGGCCCACCCTCTACTCTGGGTTCCAGTCCAGGGACCCTCAGCCCAGCAATTCTGGGCTTTGCTCTTCCAGCCCTCACTGCTCCTTCCCTGGACTGCTTCCTACTCTTCTGGTACTCCTCCCGCCCCGGAGTACCAGCTCCAAACCCTCCTCCCTCTTCCCAGGGAGTGACTGCTGCCCCAGTCTGTTGCCAGCTTCCTGGCTTTATAGGCCCCGTCTCTTCCTTCCCAACTGAGCCTGCTTGCAATCATTCCTTGCTCCCTGGCTTTTTCTCCAGTTGCAGTCTGTAGAGTTAATAGGTCTACCTGGCCACCTTAACCCCTTCCAGCCCTGTGTGGGATAGACACTCATCACACAGGCATACTAGGAATCTTCAGAGGTGATATGTAATATTTAGCGCACAGGCTTATTCTGAGTCAGCAATCTCCATCAAATTGCGTCTTAAGCAGCTTGGTCACCAAGTGCTAGTATAGCAAAACTACATAGCTTCTCAACTCTGGTACCCAAGGAAAAAATGTTAAGCCACAGTTAAGGCTGCTAATATTAGTTATTGAAAGGGTAAAATCCTTAAGAGAACATAGTAATTCTATCAAACAACAAGTGAAAGACTAAGTATTCAAAGCTAAGGTTTGAAAAAACCACATGCACCCATTGAAGAATGTGGAAATGCATAGTTAAGGTCACCCAAACAAATGTAATCTCTCTTCCAAAAACATTCCACCCTGTCTACCCTTCACACCTCATGTGCAAAACAGTGATATTAGAATAAAGTAGTGAAAAGAATGAGTTAACTTAGGGCTTGTCTACACTAGGAATTTACAGCGCTGCAACTTTCTCGCTCAGGCGTGTGAAAAAACACCCCCCTGAGTGCAGCAAGTTTCAGCGCTGTAAAATGCCAGTGTAGACAGTGCACCAGCGCTGTTAGCTACACCCCTTGTGGAGGTGATTTAAAAAAAAAAAAAGAGTGCTGGGAGATCTCTAACCCAGCGCTGTGCTGCGACCACACAAGCCATGTTAAAGCGCTGCCAGTGTAGACTAGCCCCTTAGTTAAGTTGATTTCTATAACTTATAGAATTAAGGAAGTCCAGAGTCCAAAAATGTCTGATAATCAGTGATATCACTTGGCACCACCTTTTGCCCCCTGGTGTGTAGCTACCTTTTTTTCTCTTTCAGGGTTTTGCAGCCCTAGAAAGAGCCACTTACGTCTAAGCTAAGGCTCAGTCTGACAGCATTCTTACACGTTTGAAACCGTATATGCTTTTGAAAAAATTGTGCTGACTGTACCAGAAGTATGAGCGAAGTAAACTATGCCCTCAGTGATACCTTTGCAACCTCATTGTCTTTGATGTCTTTGCACAGGTGTAATTAGCTCTAATTCCAACTTTACAAACAACTGTGATACATAAGAAGGTACAGAATATGTTAGTGATGTAAAAGTCTGACGTTTTGACGGTTTGGGAGTTGTCTTAAAGTGTGGTTGTACTCTGAAAAATAGCATAATCTTTACACAGAGAACTGTCTATTGGTTATCTGGCCATATCTGCTTACATTAGTGAATAAAGTAAGACTTCTACTTTTTTTTTTTTTTAACTGCAGTTTGCTGTGTCATCTGTGCAATATGAGACTGAGCCAGATTCTGTTCCTTCTTATGTATCACGGTTGTTTACCAATGACCAGTTAGAACTAGTTATACTTGTGCAGACTCATTGGATACAAAGAGATTGCAGAGGTATTACCAAGGGCAAAATTGTAACACGCTGGGGTGGCAAAAAGTATGAGGATAGAATTTGGCTTACAGAACCTGTTTGTGATATCTAGTAAGGAAGGTAGCTTAATTCTGAGCTTATAGAACGTTTGCTGTGCTAGCACATACGCCAAAAGCCAGCCAGACTATTTATTTATTTATTTTATTTTCCCATTTCAAGACATTTGGGATGAATCGCTTTTCCTGCAAGTACCCTAGGTGGTTATTAAGACTTGGCTTGGCCACATCCCTTGGTCATTGCCAAATTCAGTATCTGGCAGAGTGAGATGGATAAGGCCAGGGTGATAAACTGTTGTTCCAGTTCACCACTTTTTTTTTTTTTTAAGGTGGTGGGTGCGGTGCAGTGGGGAGACATATAGCCTCAAACAATCATTCCCCTACTTTCTCACCAGAGCGTTATCTCCAGGAATATTCCATAAAGTAATCTAGAACTACAATGTGTGTGGAAGTGACTAATTGGAGAAAAGATGCATTGGAAATCTTCCCCCACCCCAATAGTAATAGTACTGAATTCAGGGTAAGAAGGTGATATCCCCTTTTATGTATGTCCTCTGGTGAAGCAGGGCTAACACTTTCACAAGCTGAATGTAAGATCTATACTGGGGTCAGCAAGTGATGTGCCGAGTCTTCATTTATTCACTCCAATTTAAGGTTTCGCGTGCCAGGAACACATTTTAACGTTTTTAGAAGGTCTCTTTCTATAAGTCTATAATATATAACTAAACTATTGTTGTAGGTAAAGTAAATAAGGTTTTTAAAATGTTTAAGAAGCTTCATTTAAAATTAAATTAAAATGCAGAGCCTCCTGCACCGGTGGCCAGGACCCGGACAGTGTGAGTGCCACTGAAAATTAGCTCGCGTGCCGCCTTTGGCACACCTGCCATAGGTTGCCTACCCCAGTCTATACAGAGAAGAGTAGAATTGTCACTTCAGACAAAGTGATTATTTTTTAAATAGCTGGAATGTTAGAGAAAACTTGCCTCTTTTATTTTTCACTGTGCAGCTCTAACTCCTCCAACTCCCCCCATCCCATCCCCCATTCTGAAGGATATCTAATTACTGGCAAAAGTTCACTGTATCCCTTCCATCCCTGCGCCCCATATAATCTTCCTTTCTTTCTCACCTGAGCTAAGAGGAGTGAGAAATTATTTCCTTCCTTGGGTTTCTGGTAATACTAACCAGGCAGGAGTTCTAACGTGAAAATAGTTGACTTTTTATATTTTTAATTAGTGCGTCTAGTGTTTGGTTTTCTAACTCATTGCTCTCAAAATTTCTTCACATTATCAGGTGTTCATTCATCTAACAACATCTTAAGATACTCTTTTCGCTAAATCTTAGACAAACTTCAAAGGGCTTAGTGTTCCGAGAGTGGTGGTGAGGGTTGTATATATGTTGCTGTTATATTTGAGTGCACTTCATGCACGCTTACTCGCAAATATAACTTTTACATCCCTTTTGGGGAAAGAGAGACCATGTGGGTCCCCTGCCCTTGGGAGCAGCAGTGAGGTTCCCTGACCCTGACCTGCTGGGGATGGAAGTGGTTGGGAGCACAGTTTTGGCAGGCTTTTTAAAAATCTTCTACAGCCAGAGTGAGGCTGAGTTGGGTGCAAAATGGGAGGACAGTTGGGGGTAAATCAGGGCTATGAAGTAGATTGACAGAAGGGCAGAGGAGAATGGAGGAGGGGGTAGTTATGAGGGTGGTAAGTATGGAGAAATTGTACAGTACTTGACTGGTTGCTTATGTTAGTCTCTTTAAATTGCAAGCCCTTTAGCACAGGAATGCCTAATGCTTTGTTAGTATAGTGTCTGGCACAACGGGAGTCCATTCTTGATTGAGCGTTATTGTAATAAACATTACTAAAAGTGAACCACACTTAAAATTATGCAGTATTAGCTTTCTGAGTCTGCATATAACTTGAAGCAATAACTTTGAGGATATTGTCCCAGTCTTTTTTTTTTTTTTTTTTTTAATCTCCAATTGTTAATTCTGAAGTCTAATTATATTTGAAATGTCATATTGACTGCTTCAAGTCTAATCATGTTAGCAGAAACATCCAGCAAATGTGCTTATCCCATAACTCCAGTCTTCCACACCTTCCTGGGTCCTAAGAATTCAAACTGTCCCATACTTGGCTGGTAAGACCTCCAGTTTACCCCTTTCCTAACTTCTCCAGTGAACATTGGGCACTGTCCAAATAAATAATCTGTGACGCAATCTGCATGTTTAGGGGCAGAGTAAAAAAATTGTTTTAATACTGAAATAAATGCACAAGTGATCTTTACAGATTGTATTCTTCACTCTTATGTTAACTTTACTGAAGCAGATTCAGGTAAACTTTTAAAACTAAAGTATCACAAAAACCAGCAGGATCAAGCATAGCAATCCATCATTACAATACTACCTATTCCTGTGGGTTATATAAAGTAAGGAGGAGAGGAAAATTACTCTGTACATTCAGTTCCCATTGGTATCAAGTGGAAGTTCCTCTGTATATCAAGTGTATATGGAATTAAGACTGCAGCTACACTTGCAAGTCTCATGATTTAAAAAAAAAAAAAAAAGAAAAGAAAAAGGGACACCACTTTGTCAAATAACTGAGCCAAACTTCTCCTTTAGAAGAGCACTAAACCTAACAGTAGCATGTTGGCAGAGTAACATTTTAAAACTTCTGATTTTTAAATTCACTAATGAGAGCCCTTTTTTTAAAGCATAAACTTGCGGTTTTCTCCAATATGAGTAAAACACAGGATAAATAAAATGGGTTTGGAAATTACTAGTGGGGAGTGCATTTAAATACAAATAACCCGATAAATGTTTCTAAATCTTTTTACTAGCTTGGCTTTCTTTCAGAGTTTTTGAGCTTCGTGCAATCCTTATGCAACTTTATTTATATTCTCCTCCAAGTTTCTGGAGTGACTGCTATAAACATGTAACATTTTTGCAATTTATAAGCTCCTTGAGGAAGGAAAACTGAAACCACTAATTAAATGCAGCAATATTTTCTCCTTATGAAAGACATATGGTTATGTAAGATAGTTATGTATTACTTTTGAATGAAAATAGTGCTAAAACTGTTGTGTGATTTAATAAAGCAACCTGGAGCTTGTTTTAGCTAGTAATCTGCAAAGTACTCAAATAACTTAATACCCTATTGGGAAAATACACCTCTACCCTGATATAACGCTGCCCTCGGGAGCCAAAAAATCTTACCGCGTTATAGATGAAACTGCGTTATTTCGAACTTGCTTTGATCCGCCGGAGTGTGCAGCCCCGCCCCCCTGGAGCACTGCTTTACCACGTTATGTCCGAATTTGTGTTCTATCGGGTCGCGTTATATCGGGGTAGAGGTGTATTTTCAATTGTTGCTACGCTTCTAGTGAAAACAACTCTAAGTTGGCTGTTTCAAAAATCAAAGTATTTTTGAATCTGAATCTTTATGCTATGCTTTAAAAAAAATAGTAACTAAGAGTGCAGGTGAAATATCAAAATGCTTTGATAAGAAGTGTCATCGTAGTCCCAGAATGTTAGAAACACAAAGTTGGTGAGGTAGTGTCTTTTACTGGACCAACTTCTGTTAGTTTGAGAGAGAGAGAGAGAGAAACTTTCGAGCTTAGACTTGAAGAGCTCCATGTAAGCTCAAAAGCTTCTCTCTCACCAACAGAAGTTGGTCCAATAAAAGGTATTATCTCACCCACCTGGTCTCTTGATAAGAAGCTTAATTCAGCTACAAGGAGATGATGTGGAATGTTTTGGCATATTCCAGAACTTCGTTTCGTGCAGTGGTGCTGGGGAGTTTTCCCTAGTGGTACCAAGAGGGCCTTTATGTGCTCTGGCTTCCTTATGCTCTCAGCTGAGGGTGTAATGGGTGGAACAGCCCCACCCATCTATCAGTTCCTTCTTACAGTTATCTGTCAGTAGTTGTAGCGTTTGTCTTTTACAGTCCTGTTCCTCTGAACAAAGTTGCTTATAGTTAGCTTTTTTCCTAGTGAAATTTTTGTCTTCTGGACATTTTTTTTTCTTATTTTCCCTGGATCTGGCAGACCTCCAGGGAAAGTACCTTGCCTGGTACTGAGGAACCTTGGCATAGGTTCCCCTGGTTTTAAGCTCTGCTGTCATAAGCTGATGCCTGCTTGTGATCCTGACTCTTGCTGTTTAATGTGACCTTCATCCATATGCTTTAGAGACAAGTATTTGATCGGCTGGGGTTTCAAATTTAGAATGAAGAAGCAGAGACGAGCACCTTAGATATATTTTCATGGAGGCTATTATTCAACTGGTTCTCCTTTGTTGGTAAAAGGGAGTTCATCAACCACTCCTAGCAGTGCTCCCGACTATGCCAGCCTACAGAGGCTGTGGGAAATCCCCCCTCCCTGGGACCATCCTCTTTGAGGTATAAGAACTCGATCCATTCTTGTCCTTTTGAAACTTATAAAAAGAAGAAGGCATTGACTCTTTTGAGGCCTTCGGTACAGGACTCCTCTGCAATGACAGGCCACTTCGGCTTGCAGCTCATTGGTCCTGGCTCATAGTAGCTTTCAAAGGGTGAGCCGTTGACTCCAATTCCCACTCCAGGACCATTGAGGCTAGCTACCTCATCGGAGATGGCAGTCATTGCTGCTTACAGAGGGACATCTTCCACTTCAGTGCCAACAATGCCAGAGGCCTATGTGGCTACAAGAGCTCTATTGTGCCTTTCATTATTGCCATTGCTGCAGATTCAGGGTGAAGGCCCTCTACCAGAACTGTTGCATGTGCCTTGGTCATCGGCACCAGCTTCTGGGTCTGTTGTGGCCCATTAGTCTTAGGACCGGTACAGCACTCATCAGCCTCTTCAGTAACTGTCTTGGCTCCCAATACTAGTTCAAACTCATTGCATGTTGCCAATAGCTAGAAGCCTTTGATGCTGCTGGCACTGCAGTCTTGACATAGGTTCAGGTGCCAGTCTCTGAGTATTTGTCCTGTTACTGCACCACTCTGGCCTCTGGAATACTTTTTTTTTCCTTGTCAGAACCTGAAGTGGGTTCCTGAGTCTCCCACTTCAGAGTCCATGGCTGCCTTCCAAAATCCATTTCCATACTTTCAGAAGATGCTCTGTCAAGAACAAATCCAGGAATTCATACAACTGGGCTCCGGTACCATATTGGCCTGCTCACTGGCTGTATTGGATGCCTTAGGGGATGCCTCCGGCTTTGAGATTCACATCTCTGCTTCCTCATAGAAGCAGGTAGCCAAGAAGGGAGGCTTTCCTGCCCAGTTAGAGACCACAAGTGTTTGGTACCAAACAGTCTCCAGACACAGATTTGCTGGACCTTCCCTTATGTGCCTTGGAACTACTGTCTACCTCTGCAGTGCATGATCAGCCTCCACTGAATAGCATCCTCATCACTGGATGAGGCTTTCATATCGGAAGCTTCCTCCCTGGTACAAAGTCTATCAAGAGCTCCTGAAAAGGATGGCTATATCTCTTGGTATTCAGATGGAGCCAGGGGAGGAGAATCCTTATGTATGTTTATGGATGTTCTGCACGCAGCTACTGCAGCGTAGGTTGCCCTTCCTATAAGCGAGGTGATCATGCAGCCCACCAGTCACTGTGGCAAACCCCCTCCTCTGACCCACCAATTACAGAACACAAACCCCAGGTTCCTTCCCAGGAGTTTGGGCAATTGTATTGCCACCCTGCACCAGGATCACTGGTAGTGACTGCAGTGAATGAAAGGCACTGTAAAGGCTGAGCAAAGGCTATCCTCAAAGAAAGGGTTGCAAAAAAGCTAGATTTTTTGGGGGGAGGGTGAAGAAGGATTTAATCAGCTGCAGGATTGCCAACAACCAGACTGTCTTGGCCAGGTACTACTATTCGAATTGGGATACAATGTCTCAGTTCACGAATACATTTCCTGAAAGTTCTAGGGAACAGTTCCAGTCTGTCTTGGAGGAAGGTCATCTGATTTCACAGTCAGCTCTGCAGTCTGCCTTGGATGCAGCAGATTCTGCAGCAGGAGTCGTTATTATGGCAGTAACTGAGTCGTCCCTCATAGTTGCAGTCATTGGGGATTCCCGTAGAAGTACAGCAGATGATTGAAGGCCTTCCTTTTGAGAGCTGTTTTATTTTCCTCCAAGATTGACAAGGCTTAACACACATTAAAGGACCTGAGTGCGGCCTTAAAGTCCCTAGGGTTGTTAACACTGGCCATAAAGCGGATCCTCTTCCCAGTCTTTTAGGGACCCATCTTAAGACAAGAAGGGCAGATTCTACATTATTTGGGAGCTGCTGATAAAGTGCCTCCTCAGTGTTGGGGTGGAGGTTTCTACTCCAAATATTTCCTAATATCCAAAGCCAGAGGAGGGTCTCAGACCCATTCTAGACCCATGGAACATAAACTAACATATAAAAAAGTTAAAGTTCTGTATAGTTTTCCTTGCTTCTATTATCCCTTTTCTAGATTTGGGAGACTGGTTTGCTGCCCTCAGTTTACAGGATGCTTGCTTCCATGCGGCAGTTCTGGCCACAGCAAGTTCCTAAGAAGGAAGTCCCTACCAGTTTACCCTTCACCTCTTTGGATTATCATTGGCACCAAGAGTGTTTGTTTACCAAGTGCTTGGTGGTTGTGGCAGTCTCTCACTGACCTGTGGATATCCCCATGCAACTCTACCTTGATGATTGGTTGGTATGGGCTGATTCCAGTTACCCATCAGGTGGAGACCAGTATCCATCTGTTGAGCAGCTTGGGTCTGAAAATAAACAGAAGTCAGTCTTGTCACCTCTTCAAAGACCAGAGGTCATTGCTTTGGTCCTGGATTTGACTTTGCAGGGGGGCACCAGTTCAGAGAGCCTATATTAAGAGGCAGGCAGGTTGTGGAATTTTTGCATACACAACTCGGTAACTTTGAACCTGCCAGGAGTTCAGAATGTTTTGGCAGACTGTCTGAGCAGATCCTTTCAATATAGCCACTTTAGGATTAGATTTTGAATAGGAGGATTTCTACAGTGGATTTGCTCACAGCATGGAAGAACAGGATATGTCCCCAATTCTGTTCAAAAGCAAGTCGATCCTTGGTCTGTTTAGGACATTGTCCTGTTCCCACAGGACAACAAGGCCTTCTGTGTGCATAACCACCTCTGCCACTCATTCCCAGAGTTATCATCAAGTTAAAGCAAGAACAAGGCAGAATGATCCTCGGAGCTGTAGGCCAAACAAATAGTCCAAGGTGGTTAGGGAATTTTCAACAGAGAAGAGGTCTGGCTAATTTTCCTCTACCTCAAAGTCCTTTTTGGAAAAGCAATACAGTTACTAATTGACTTTGCCACCAAGTAATCAACTGTGTATGGATGTATGTCTGAACTATTTATTTTGCTGGATAATTTTCTTATTTGCCCATCAGAAACATAAGTGTCTCAATGTGATTGGGTGAACAGATTTCTCAAGGCTTGATTTAATAGTAAAATACTGAGGGAGAGGGGTGGGGTGGTTGGAACGATACACTGATTCTGTGATCCTGTTGATTAAGGCTAGTAATATGTAATGTTCATGATAATGAAAACTACAAAATATGTAATTAGGGAATATATTTTTCTTGTCTGAGAAGTTGCCCATCTAGACACAGGGAATAGTTTAGAAAGTAAGAATTTCCTGTAATTTCTTTTGTTCTTAGAGTGCTTGCTCCTGTCCATTCCATGCTAGGTGTGTGTGTGTGCAATGTGCACAGTTGCCAGAGATTTTTCCCTCAGTGGTATCTGTTGGGCCAACTCTAGCACCCTCTGGAGTCGCACGCATATGTGCCGGTATAAAGGGCCCCACCTGCCTCGTGCCTTCTCAATTCCTTCTTGCTTCCCATGACGGTTGCTGGAATAACACCCTCTTGCTGTAGCAAGGCTTCTTTCCCAGTGGTTTGGACTGTTTCTGTTCATCTGTGTCTTCCGCGGTCACAGAAGATTTCTTAGGTTTGTAGTGAGTCAGTGCCACTGCCAATTCACCGCTCTTCCCTTTGGCTTATCGGGTCTTCAAGAAGTGTATGGTGGTGGTGATAGCCTTCCTCAGGCGTTGAGGCATGCAAGTCTACCCGTACCTTGATGACTGACAGATCAATGGGCTGGTTGCAGGGTCTGGTGCAGCACAACATCAGTACAGTATGGGTTACCTTGCAGGCACTGGGTCTGTTGATAAATGAGTAGAAGTCAACCCTGGTTTTGGCTCAGAGAATAGAGTTCATCGGAGCAGTGCTCGATTTGACCTAGACCAAAGCCTCCCTACCGGAAGCTTGATTCCAAGTTATGTCAGACCTGATTTCCAAGGTTATGATCCACCCAATAATGACCGTTTGGGGTCTGCGTCAAACTATTGGATCACATAGTGGCATGTACCTACATGGTGCAGCATGCAAGGCTACACCTCAGACCTCTTCAGTTGTGGCTGGTATCAGTCTACTCCCCGAACAGACACCACCTGGACTTGATACTCATGATTCCACCTCCAGTCCTTGCTTTGCTGACCTGGTGGAGAGACTCAGGATCCATAATGGAGGGGGTAACATTTGTTGCCCCTCAACCATTGATAACACTAGTCTCGGGCGTGTCAGAGCTGGGGTGGGGAACCCACCTCAACAGACTTAGGACTCAGGGCCTCTGGTCCCAGGAAGAGCTCTCTGCTTGGCTCGCCAGGTGTTCCTTCCCAAGATTTCAGGCAAAGTGATGCAGGTCCCATCGGATAACATTGCATCAATGTTCTATATCAGCAAGCAGGGAGGGGCTCAGTCGTCAGCCCTGGCCAGGAGGCCTCCAGCTGTGGGACTTCTGCACGAAACACACCATTCACCTGGAGGCATCATGTCTCCCAGGAACCCAAAACAGACTGTTGGATCTCCTCAGCACATTCTTTTCCTCTCACCATGAGTGGTCTTTTCACCTGGAGGTTGTCAGTGTCATCTTCCAGAGGTGGGGGCCTCCCCAGGTGAACCTATTCATTGCGCAGGCACAGCATGGGCTGCCTCTCCACTGCCTTCCTGCTCTCTTGGGGAGATGATCTAATGTACGCCTTCCCACCGATCCCCTTAGTTTACAAGGTCCTCCTAAAAATCAAACTGGACAAGGCGAAGTTTATCCTGATAGCATCAGAGTGGCCACACCAGCATTGGTTTGGTATGCTTCTGGACTTCTGTGGCAGCTCTACTCATGCTCCCACTCTGCCCGGACTTTATTTTACAAGACCATGGCTGGTTGCTTCACCTGAACATTGCCTCCCTGTACCTGACTGCATGGCTGAACCCCGAAGAGCAGGCCTGCTTGGAGCTGGTTCGAGAGGTCTTGCTTGGTAGTAGAAAGCCTTCCGCCTTCTACCTGGCCAAATGGAAATGGAATCTCTCTCCATGCTGATCTTCTCTGCAGTCTGTCTTGGACTGTCTGCTCCACCTAAAGCATCAATATCTGGCTCTCATATCTATTAAGGTACACTTGGCAGCTATTTCAGCTCTGCACTCTCTAATGCATGGCAGATCAGTGTACTTCCAGGAGATGACAGTCAGGTTTCTCAAGGGGCTGGGAAGAATCTACTCAGGTTTAAACTTAGTCTTGTTGAGGTTCACAGGGTGTCCCTTCAAGCTGTTAGCATTGTGCTCCCTATTTCTTCTCTCTTGGAAGGTCGCCATCCTGGTTGCAATCACCTCGGCCAGAAGGGTTAGAACTTAACCTCTGTCTGGATTTCCACTAAGCAGTGTTTCCCAAACTTTTTTCGCCACGGAACACTTTTTAGCCTATTATGGAACACTTACAATATTATTTTGTAGTCGTTTGGTTTTCAAATAAAAAATTGCGTTATCTATGCTCAAATATATTTTATTTTATAAAACAAAGCAAAAAATACAAATTTAAAATAACTTGAACTAACAATTTCTATCTGGAAAGCATGTATAAAGTAGTGCAAGAGTCAAAACTAAACCGTGTTCTACTTAAAAATATCTGTTTTTATATACACACAAACACCAAACAAATTAGATTTTTACTAGGAAAATCTATTTTTATAAACAAATACAAATTTGGATTTAATGGAATTGGTGTTTCTGCATTTTTCTATCACAGATTCACTTAATATTAGGTATAATGCTGGAAAGTTGAATCCTCATGCCAGGCACAGCATTAAGTCTATTCCTATATTTGGTTTTTGTTGCAGTATAATACGAAAATACCGTCTCTCACAAATAAGTTGTAGCAAAAGGAAGTAGCACTCGAACTGCACGTTTAGCCATATTAGGGTACTCTTCTGTTAGGCTGCTCCAAAAACTATTCAGCGGAAGATCCTTAAACTTTTGTTTCAAATCAGAGTCAGAAATTAAGTCAATTAGGCTTTCATAATCGTGAGCAGTAAACCCGACTGGTTTGGCTGTAATTACAAACGGATTTCGATCCCAAGCATTATCATCAGTAGTTGTAGGAAAATATTCTAATAAAGAGGCCTGCAAGTCACGTAAGTGCTGTAAAATGGTGCTGGAAACTTCTTCGTGGACTGTAGAATTTATTTCAGTCAGAAATTCATGTACTGTAGGGCAGCAGTCGAAGTTATTCTGTTCTACAGAAGATGCCCAGAATTCCAGTTTCTTTTTTAATGACTCATTTTATCCATTTTAGTAAAAATGGTCATTCTTTCCTTGCAGTGACAGATTAATTTCATTTAATTTTGCAAAAATATCTGCAAGATACGCAAGTCTCATTAGCCACGAGGAACGTCCTGAATTATCTGAAGTGAAGAATACCAGTAGTTCACTACGAAGCTCAAAAAGCCTCACAAGCACTTTTCCTCTGGATAGCCACCTCACTGCCGTATGTAAAAGAAGTGCTTTGTGCTGACTACCCATTTCCTCTCACAAAATTTTAAATAACCTGGATTGAAGTGGTCGAGATTTGACAAAATTGATGATTTGTACTGCTTCATCAAGCACAATTTTGATGTACAGATATGCTGGTATTTTTTTTAACTGCAAGTGCTTGTCTGTGTAGAACACAATGGCTCTTAGTGTTTTCTGGTGCCACACTTATGATTTGCGTTACAGTTCCCTTCATCTTCCCGATCATTGCCCGAGTACCGTCAGTACATACATCAATACATTTTCCCCAACTAATTTCATGCTTTCTGATAAAATTGTTGATGCAGTTGAATATTTCTTCTCCAGTTGTGCTGCTTTGCAGAGATTCACATAAAAGTAGGTCCTCTTCAGTAATATTAGTAAATCTATATCGGACAAATACTAGTAGCACAGCAAGTCCTGAAACGTCAGTGGACTCATCTAGCTGCAATAAATACTTATGGCAAATTTTCAGTCGGCAAACTAGCTCTTTTTCTGTGTCATCGGCAAGATCTTTAATACAGCGTGCAACAGTAATATTTGACAACTGTACAGCATCAATTTTTTACCAGATTGCTCGCTCAACATGCACGTTACAATATCTTTCGTGCAAGGCTTGATAAGCGTTTCTCCAATAGTGTGAGCTTCTCCAGCAAGCGCTATATGGTAACTTACTCGATAAGATGCCTCTGTTGCACTTTTGTTGTCTGTTTTAGCAATTTTAATCATCGAAAGTTTACAATTTCCAAGTGAGTCACGCTTCCTCTTGAAAAAAACTTACATCTTGGTCTTTGTATTCAGCATGCTTGGTTTACAAATGCCTACGAAGTTTAGCAGTAGCCAATGAACTGTTTGCTAGTATATTGTTGCACACAACACACTGCATCAGGAACATCTTTATTTCCAACACACGTAAAACTGAAAGACAAATAACTTTTTCATCATACTTTCGTTTTGGTTTTTTAACACCTGCTTCTTCTTGTTTTTTGGTATACTTTGGTGGAAATTCTTTCACCTGGGATAACTCACTAGTGCTAACTGATTTTTTGGCAACAAAAGACTGCGATTGTTCATTCTCACTTTGAAGTGTCACAATATTTTGCTAATTTATTTCGGCCACAGTTGGAGTACCAGAAGAACATGCTTTTTGTTTCAAAGTTCCTTCTTTTAGCCACAAATCCATAGTGATTAGATTTAGTAACAATATTTAGAAATACTGATTTTTGTCAAATTTTGTTTGTCACAAATATTTATATTGTTTCGAGTGAAGCTAGTTTGGTTGTGCTTATTGCACACCCGGTAAAGACCCACAGGTTTGAACGTGTTGAGTGAATGTTATATTCAACATGGCGTAAAGAGAATGGTGTGTGCATACCACTGCAGTTCGCGCAGCCTCGAGCGGAAGAGGTACGACGTCACTAACTGAAATGTGCCCGAAAGGGATTGACATCAACATGCTTGCGTGCCATGTTCTCTTATGCCATGATATTCAATACGAGATCTATCAATATCCGGAAAAAGAGTTTGTTAAATTTTAGTCATTCAAAAAGAGTTGTAAACTACGCATCAAATATGTCAAATTTAAAATTAAAGACCCTTTCTTAAAATTATGACTCTTTCACGGAACACCTATACACATCATGCGGAACACAGTGTTCTGCGGAACACAGTTTGGGAAACACTGCACTAAAGGCTTGGGTACACTGGCACTTTACAATGTTGCAACTTTCTCGCTCAGGGGTGTGAAAAAATAGCGTTGGTAGCTATTCCACTCGCGGCGGTGGGTTTTTGTTGTTGGGTTTTTTTAACAGCGCTGGAGCTGCAACTACACAAGACGCATTAAAGCCTTTTAATGTTGCCAGTGAAGACGTGCCCTTATTAGTCATTCCTTTTAAAGATGTTCTGGGAATATTCAGAAGTAGGGGCAGTAGGTGTAAGAATAGCACCTGCTTTCTCTTCCTGTTTTGTACTGTAATATTATATAGGTATACAAACCAGTTATTTCAGCTGATCCTGGGCTCCATGCCTTGATACATTTTTCAATACACTTTAATGCTCCTTTTGATTGTGGTTTATTTTCTAAAGTTCTTTAAATCCAGGTGGACAAAGTCTGTGTGTGAAGTAATTTGAGGGGAGAAAGCAGGCAGTATCATTTTCTGTACTTTAAAACTGAAGAACTATTGAGAGAGCCAGTTCCATGAAATTTTCCCTGGGGAGTGAGCAGAGCTTTATAGCTTCAGGAGCTCCACTAGCCTTGTCTGCTCTGTTTAAAAACTACCCAGTGCTGCACCTAAATGGGTGCCAAATGCCATTTAATGGCAACTGTAGGCAAAGTAAACGGTGTTCACTGCCATTTCAGAAAGTGAGTTTATTCTTGTCTACATAGGTCGTTAAACGTATGGCACTGGTTCATCTTCACTTGTTGCTGACAGGCTTTCAGCAACAAGAAATTACTTTCATAGAATAGACATAGCTTACAATTAGAGCTGAGTGAATAATTTACTTTTTGATCTGGAGGCCAAACAGGAAAAAATATTTATTTAATTTTGAACCAAAACTGATTTGCTTTTGATTTTCACAAGAAAGCACAAAAAAACTGAATAAATTTTGTTGGGTCAAAACAAAATATTTTCAATGCCCAATTGAATCAACATTTCTAACTTTTTTTTGTCTTCAATTTTGTTGGCCAAAACTATTGATCACATTTGTCCCAAATTTGTGAATAGTTTTGTGCTGAAAAATTCACTTTTCAGGGCAAACTTACTGTTTATTGAAAATTTTTTAACCCACTTTACATATGATGCTAGCACTCTCAGATTAAGCTTTTTTGGTGAGGCTATGAGGTTAAGTAGGGAAACAAGCAGTTTTCCTTAAAATGGAAACTTTCCCTAGTTTTTTCTGTTAATTTGTCTTATCTGACTTTTCGTCACTATTCGTTATAAATAATTTGTTTTATTAGCACATCAGTTTTGAGAGCAGGTTTCCTTGTGAATGACCCTTGTTTTCATGGGTGTTTTGTTTGAAGAGAACAAACTAATAATATATGGAGATGTACCTATCTCCTAGAACTGGAAGGGACCCTGAAAGGTCATTGAGTCCAGCCCCCTGCCTTCACTAGCAGGACTAAGTACTGATTTTGCCCCAGATCTCTAGGTGGCCCCCTCAAGGATTGAACTCACAGCCCTGGGTTTAGCAGGCCTATGTTCAAACCACTGAGCTATCCCTCCCCCCTTATGACATAGCTCTAACTCGATTTTTAATACAATCAAATACTATGGCCATGTATAATATGACATTTGAATTAGTTACCCTGTTAGCAACTTGGGTGACACAGTTACGAAAAATCTTCCTTTAAAATCAAACCCATATATTTTGTTTGATAATACATAAATAAAATTTGCAGAAGTTAATCAGTTTCTTCAACACATTTGTGGAAAGACTTGAATAAAAACTGATAATTGGACTATGCCATTTTAAGATTGTTATATAGGTCTCAGTTAAACTGACAGGAATCAGGAGTTTTAGCTAATGCTGTTGTGATATGCTAATCTAAACAGGAATATAATATAAAAGGAACTCCAAAGCGGAAAGAATTTTATATACCTCATTCAAATGGGATAAATGTGTTTGTGTATATGACACCTAAATACTAAAACAATGGTCATTAAACATGCTGAAGAGGTAAAAGGGGGGGTTCCAGGGTTAGCTGTTTTCATGCATACTATATCTTATAACCAATACAACACACATTGTGGGTTTCCCCACATAAGTGTAAATGCAGTGTCTCAGCCAACTTGACTTGGAGGAGAGCACCTCTAGCAATGAGAATAGCAGTCCTTTGTTCACTTTTAACTCTAATTTTATGATAAATCTAAGTGGGCTGTAGCCCACGAAAGCTTATGCTCTAATAAATTTGTTAGTCTCTAAAGTGCCACAAGTACTCCTGTTCTTTTTGCGGATACAGACTAACATGGCTGCTACTCTGAAACATACTATATTATTGTAGCCTACCCTGCAAACAATTAATTGTAGTAATATGGGATGTCACTGGAGCATTTGTACCATTTCTTTGTTTGATTATAAAGTGAATGGTTTAGCAAAGTTTTACTCTAACTTACACCACAGTAGAAAGTTTGATCTATTTCAAATCTTCCTGAAACTACAGGTTCAAAAATAGTTAGGATTGGTTCAGCTATTGTCATGAAGATAGATAGGAGTTCCGTGAAGCTGGCTTCATTCATTTTTGTGCTAAAACATTCACACAGAGGCAGTTTCAAGTTTTAAAGTTAGTGCTTATTATAATGCCTTTTGTAAGACTTGCAATTTGTACCAGTGTCCCTCTATTAAAATTTCCTCTCCCTACTCATGGACAGCATTTATGGCTGTTACACTCTATCCTGTAGACCTGTTACAGCTACCTGTATTCCAAGGAGGGGGAGGGATAGCTCAGTGGCCTGCTAAACCCAGGGTTGAGAGTTCAATCCTTCAAGGGACCTCTTAGAGATCTGGGGCAAAATCAGTACTTGGTCCTGCTAGTGAAGGCCGGGGGCTGGACTCAATGACCTTTCAGGGTCCCTTCCAGTTCTAGGAGATAGATATATAATATATTATTATTAAGGAAATGTTTATTTTTTAGGTACGTGCTGCATAGCTATCAAGATTTGTACAACTCCATGTGCTACTTTTTGCAAATTATTTAATGAACTTATTTGGAGATTCAGCTAACTTGTATCTAACCATAAACACCACTTTTGTGTGTGTGTGTCTTCAGTGCATGTGCAGCCCTGTTGATCTACAGGGCAGCAAAGGAGCAAGCTTCCCACACACTGCAGTGCCAGCAGGCAGCAATTTTGATCCGGGGGGCAACTACTTTTAGGGCTAATAAGGGGTCAAGGCTGAATCCCCACTCTGTGACTCCAAGTGCAGAAAGTGGGGGCCTGCAAGGATTCTAAAAATCAGTGCTTGCCACTCTAGGCTTGTATTAAACTCCCAAGGTTACAGCTTTTCTCTGACCTTGGCTTGGTAAACACTGCCACCACCCAAATGGGGAAAAAAAAACCCTTTTAACCCAGCAAGGAGCACTTGAGAATTCCTCCATGTGGGGTACCCTCAAGCCCTGCCCTACCCCCCCCCCCCCCCCAGGAAGAGCTGAGAAAGAAACAAAGGAAATTAGCTGTGGCTACCAGCTAATCAAACAACATGCACAAACCTCTTAGGACATCAATAATCCAATCCTGTTCTTAAAAAAGGTAAATTTGATTAAAAACAAAAAGGAAAAAATTCATTTGGAACTTAGGCTTTTGCTAGATTTTTAAAAGCGCAATTTCAAAAACTAAGCACTCAAAATAGCTTTCTTGGGGGTTCAGCTTAAAGGTTACAAGCAAACAAAAGCATCTGGGGTTAGCACAGAAGAGATCCACAAGCATTAAAAAGAAACGGAAATAAACCTGATTGCGTCTAGCTAAACGTTCTGATCTACTTACACCTTTGGGTTGTTCAAAGTAGTTCTAGATATGATCTGATTATTTTCATACCTGGTTCAAATTTTATACAGCATTCCTGCTGCTCTGTCTCTTCAGCCCAGAGAGCAACAGACAAAGGGTATGTCTATACTTACGCGCTGGTTCGGCGGCAGGCAATCGAACTTCTGGGTTCGATTTATCGCGTCTTGTCTGGACGCAATAAATCGAACCCGGAAGTGCTCGCCGTCGACTCCGGTAATCCTGCTCGGCGAGAGGAGTACGCGGAGTCGACGGGGGAGCCTGCCTGCCGCGTTTGGACCACAGTAAGTTCGAACTAAGGTATGTCTACTTCAGCTACGTTATTCACGTAGCTGAAGTTGCGTACCTTAGTTCGAATTGGGGGGTTAGTGTAGACCAGGCCAAAGGGAAAGTTTCTTTCCCATTTAAAAAAGTTGTAGCCTTCCAATTGGCTCTCTTGGTCAGGTACCCACTTCTTTTTTCTTGTGGGCTTGTTAACCCTTTACAGGTAAAGCAAGCAGAGAACAGCTCTCGCTGGGTGTCCATCAAAGGGAGCTACTACCCCCCCCCCCCCAATTTATCACACAAGGGTTGTTCATTCTCCATGGCCTATGAAGTTCTTGGCCTCTCTTCTGAGTCTGCCAATTAAGACAAAGCCTGGTGTTGGATTTGTGATGTGGGAGCTGGACCTGACATCCACCAAACTCATTTCCTATAGGGACCACCAAATATCCATTAGATGGGAACAGCTTTTAATCCCTATTGAGTTGGGCTGGATCCATACAGGTGACCTACAGGCAAAAGGCTCTGAAGCTTATCAGTAATGCCCTGAGATATTCAAGTTTCCTAAAATGCTAATGTTACGAGTGAAGCTTATTTTCTGGAAAAATAAACTTCTTTATATCAAGTTCTGACCTTTTGGGAGTTTACATAGGCAAAGTCTTTTCTTTGTATTTACAAGCAATATCTCCTGCACATTGCTGTGGCTCTTGCAAACAAAATATATAATGTGCTTTGTTTTGTTCTTAAAGGGACAGCTCCCATTAACTAAATAACAATAAAAATACAATTTACCTCTAAACATCACAATTTAAGACATAAAATGGCTTCAGTGTTTCAACAGTTATTCTAGGGTTCTCACACTAACATGCATATATTTTTATCTCGCCCATGGGTCACCTGTCAGATTTGAACTCGCACCTTTTAGCTGCACAGCACAGACTTTTGCCACTTCAGCAGTTGAAGTAATTGGTTGGAGAGGCATGCTGTTATCTCCTATAAGGAACAGATCATAAAGGGTGAGACACTATCATTGGGTTATTCAACTCTTTGTGAATTAGCTCAGAGAATATTGGAGTTGTTGAATTCTATTCCTCACTCTGGGAAGAGTATGGTACAGGATGTAGGGAATGTTTCTGTTGTCTGCAGGCTCTGAACCTGAGATCTCTGGATGCAAAAGCACAAGCTTCTACCACTTGAGCTAAAAGACAATGCATATTAGTATAACGGACTAAAATACCTCCGCAGTCTAGCAGCTAGAGAGGGACAAAAATCCACACTGTTATGAGCTAGACAAGACCATAATTCGGCCCACTTCTTTTAAAGGCAAAGTGTGTGCAGCTTGCATCTGACATATTATCAACCTGGGTTCTAGTCCCAGCTCTGTCTGCAAAGATCTTGTGCATCTATTACCTTATCTGTAAAGTAGCTGAATGATAGTTGCCTCCCCTAAGGTAGGGGCATTAGGTCTTCATTAATTTCTATACCCTTCAAAACCCTTACTAAGTCAGAGTTGGGGTTAGAATTCATGGGTTTTTGACTTGAAGTTCAGTGTGCCTTCTCCCAGGCTACAAGGCATTGTGTGTGGAGCACATGATCATGCTTCTCCCAATAGGAGACCTCTTAAAAGGGTCTGATTTCCCCCCCCCCCAGAATTTGGGTACTTGGCACTCTTGAAAATTGGGCCCCTTTAAGATGGCTCAAATTGAAAGACCAAAAATGGAGACACTCAAAATTGCTAGTCACTTCTGAAAAGTTGAATCTTTAGTTTTATGTTTGCATACTATTTTTCTGCAGGACTTCTGTGTCAGTCAGTGTACGGGATGGTTGATGCTCAGTGAATGCAGCAATGTTTTAAATATTTTTTTGTTCATGGTGTGGCGCATCCCTCATCTAGTTCACAGTATCCAACCACTGTACTGAATACAAAGTAAAATTCCGTAAGCTTTTTTGTGAGGCTTATTAGCACACATGAGCTTCTCATCTAGGTTAACTTCTCCTCCTCACATATTCCTTATTTTACAGAAGTAAAACTGAGGCACAGACCTTAAATAACTTGCCCAGTGTTGCAGAGGAATTCTGCTGCAGGGTGGAGAACAGAGCCTAGCTCTTTTGGGACCAGTCCAGTGCCTTAACCACAATACCATTTTTCCTGTTTCAGCATCCATTAGCTTAATCCTGATGCACCATAGAATTATAGGAAATGAAGTAGGAGAAATCTGTTTACTATGCAACTCTGCCTCATTTATTGTTCAACTTTTATTATGAAACAGGAATCCTATGCAAAAAATTAGATTATTGTAATGCATGCACATAAAGGGGCAGAGCCAAAGTTAGTGCTACTACTCCACAAAGAACTCCATCATAGTCTACATCACTTGGTGTGCCTGCTACTTTCCTCCTGTCTACTGGAGGAGGGGGTGTTGGAGCCTTCTCTGCCTCCAATAATCAAAGATTTCGGGAGTGCCCTTCACTCCTACTCCCTGCCGTGTTCTCCCTGTCCCCACAGCTCCAGCAGCTGATTTGCCTTATGCTGTGAGTTCTCAACCTGGGGTTTGTGACCCACATAGGTGTGGCAAATTGGTTTTGAGGGTCAGGACCATCTTGTCTTTCCCTTAGTGTAAAATGGGTGGAAGGGTCCTGGTGTGGGGAAACCCTGAGAACCTTATACAGCTCAGCCCTGCTGTTTTCCCTCCTCTTAAAATTCTGCATTTCCATGCTTTCTGATTTTGGGTCTCAATTTGGCTTAATTTACTGATACTTATCTACCTACTGGCCTTGTCTAACTCATGAGTAGTATCCTGTTCATTCCATCACAATAGAGGAAGTTTAGGCTACCTCACTTCTCCTTTTGAAATCAGACTTGGTTTTTCTGCAGCACCATATTGTGACCCCAATCTGCTCTGCCTCTATCCAAAAGAGCAGGTTTTGGTGAGAATATGAACCTCGACAGTTTTAAGAGTGTGAAAGTTTCCTCCTATGTGCTTCTCGGAACTTTAAATTAATTTGATTTTTAGAAACTAGAACCTGTTGGACTTTGCTTTTACAGTAACTGACAGACAGTGTTTGTTGAATCTGCCTTCCTACAGGCTTCTTCAGTGTGGCTTAGTCCAACCTGTCACTTTACCATTCCTTTAATAGCTTCTATGTTATGCAACCAAGTGGTCTAGCTTTCGGTGTCTGTCAGTGGATATCTGTATTCTTGACAGCTCTCAAAATGTGTCATGGTGGCCAACCTGGCTATTTCTCCATACCTCAAAAAAGAGAGGGTCCAAAAAAAGCCAAAGCTGTTTTGTTTTGGAATGAGTATGTCTAATCTAGTGGGTGCTCTCCATTTGTGTCTGTCTAAATATAATTATGGCTAAAGAAACTTACTCTAATTCACTTCAAACATCAGTATTAAAATACAACAGTGCTGTTTTTTATAGTAGTGCTTAGGGGATACCAGCAGATTTGGGGACACCATTATGGTAGGTGCTGTTCAGACATACTGTCCCTGCCCCATAGCGCTTATAATTTTAATTTAACTAGATGTACCAGATGGGGTAATAGTAATACATGCATGTTTTAAGATAAGGACTGCCATATTGGTAAGACTAGTGGTCCATATAGCCCAGTATCTTGTCTTCTGATAATAGTTGGTGCCAGGTGCTTTAGAGGGAATGAACAGGACAGGGCAGTTTATCAAGTGATCTATATGCCTTCCAGTCTTTGCTTCTGGCAGTCAGAGGTTTTGGGATACCCAGAGCATGGGGTTGTATCCCTGACCATCTTTGCTAATAACCATTGATGGACCTGTCCTCCATGAACTTATCTAATTCTTTTTTGAAATCAGTTATATTTTTGGCCTTTACAGCACCCGTTGGCAACAAGTTCCACAGATTTGACTGACTGCATTGTGTGAAGAAGTACTTTCTTATATTACAGTAGAACCTCAGACTTACAAACACTAGCGTTATGAACTGATGGGTCAGACATACACACCTCGTTTGGAACTGGAAGTATTCAATCAGGCAGCAGAGACAAAAACAAATACTGTACAATTTAGTCAAGGTGGATGTTGTCCACTCCCAATAAGTGATGAGGAGGTGTAGTCAGGGTGGATGTTATCCACTCCCAATAATTGAGGAGGAGGTGTACTCCTCATCAATTATTGGGAGTGGACAACATCCACCCTGACTAAATTGGCCTTCAACATTGGTTCTCCACTTGTAAGGTAACTCCCTTCTCTTCATGTGCCAATATATATTTATGACAGTATCTGTAATTTTCACTCCATGCATCTGAAGAAGTGGGGTTTTTGCCCACGAAAGCTTATGCTCAAATATGTCTTAGTCTTTAAGGTGCCATTGGATGCCTCATTGTTTTTGTAAAATATTTGGTTGCTTCTGAGCAAGCATGCTGTTCTGATCTAGGTGTTTTGTTTTCCTGAATGGGGTTTGAATGTTTTAGCTGTCTATCTTCACTGATTTTCTACTTCTGCATTCCATGTTTCCATTTGTTATGGGATTTGAGGTTTGCAAAGTGTTTCCAAAGGAGGTTTGGTATGTGCCTAGCCTGCTTTGGGAGAAGTGTGATTGTAGCATTGAGTAACATTTTTTCTCCCTGCAGCATTTAGACTGTTGTGTGTGTTTCTTTACAGAAATAAGCCATTTTTGTAGCAGTTACCAATTGGTATCGTAAAGTGTGTGTGTGTGATTAATGTTTTAAGCTTCTGTGTTTTTTTTGTTCAGACTTTTAGGTTGGTACATGCATGATCAATTCAAGAAATTCATGACTTGCAACTGGAATGTGAACTGTTCTTTACTGCGAGTACAGTATTTCTATGGCATTTATTACTGAAAATGGATTCTCAAAACAGTCTTAACAAATTATATTTAATATAAAAATGATTAAGTAATGTAAAAGGCCTAACCTCAACTCACAAAAAGCAGGGTAACTCAGCATTAAAGATATCACCATGTCCTTAATTCACCCTGTTGCTTATAGGCATTGCAGCGAACTTAAACATCTTGGATAATCCTATATATTTAAAGGATGGAGTGACGGACTCAGGTCTGAATGCCTTTACTCATATAGATTTATTAGCTCATTCACTTTAAGAACCAAAATGTCTGTCAGGCAAATATGATCTATACAAATGCACTAAGGGAAAATAAGACCACAGCCCCCACATAAGTGAAATACAACTAGATAAGCAAAATAGCACACTTAGAAATATGAATGAAAATAATCAGCTTTCATCACTCCCCCTCCCCCCCCCTTCCACCCTTAAAGCATTGTAGATTAAAATGGGCTTGTTTTATTCTGAGCTGCCAGTCTTCCCATTGCCCAATCTTATTTTATCCATTGTTCATACCAGCAGGCATAATGCTTGCATTTACTATGGGGAGAAAAAACGGGACAGCAACTGTACTTGTAGTACATCACTTGTTCCCAGGATGTGCAGCAATGCATAATCACAATATCCCATCTCTTTTCAGCCAAATTCAAGAAATGTGGCTGAGACTTCCAAAGTAGTATAAGGAATTTAGCAGTAGTAGTTCTCCTACTCGCTTAGAAAATCTCAGGCCAACCCTGTAATGCATTCCAATACCAGATCAACCACCAGTTGTACATTACAGTTATTCTTTGGGTTAACATTTAATAAAATTAAACCGTTCTATTTTGTAACTAAACCATCTCAAATACATTTTTTTATCTCGTTTGAGTTTTCCTTATATCAAGCCATGTAGTGCAACACATTTACTAGAAAGAAGAAATTCCATTGTGCTTTTTTGCTGAATGGTATTCAAGTGGTGAACAAACTTGGATACTGAATTGCAATAGCGTTTCCATGTTCTCTAAGAAAGCTGCTATGTCTAAGTCTAATATTTATTTTATTAGGTTTTTCAAATGTGCAGTACACCATGTAATATTTTTGTTTATATCAGCATGAAGTGTTACTTTAGCACTACAGGAGTTAAGAATCTGCTGTCTATAGTTGAATCTCTTTACGCACGTTTGAAATGTGTAATTGCTGTACCTGGCCTCTGGAACATATAAAATGCCATACCGGTTCAGACTGATGTCCATCTAGTCCAGTATCTTGTCTCTGACAATGGCTGGCAACAGATTGCTTCAGAGGAAGGTATAAGAATCCCACAACAGGTAGATGTGGGATAATCTGTCCTGCACATTAGGTCTCACCCTGCTCTCTATTATTCAGATATTGGCTTAAGCCCTGAAGCATGAGGTTTAATCTTTTTCAAAATTTGTTACCATTAATATCTTTGGATATTATTGTATCCATATGTTTCCAATCCCTTTTTGAATCTCGTTAAGTTCTTGGCCTCAATAACTTTGACAGTGAGGTCTAGAGTTTAGTTCTATACTGTGTGGAAAAAATATTTCCTTCGATCAGTTTTGACTTTGCCACCTTCTAAATTTCACTGACTGTCGTCGTCTTCTTGCATTATGAGACGGGGGAAGAGAAGCTTCCAATTGACCTTTTCTACCATTGTTTATTTTACATACTTTTATTGTGTGTCTGTTTTCTAAGGTGAACAGTTCCAGTCTTTTCAGTCTCTCTTCTTATGAGTTCCCCCCCCCCCATGTCCTTATTTCATTTTTGTCTCTAACCCCCCCTCTAATTCCTTTGAGTGTGGGATGAGGAGGCAACACTACTCAGTATATTACAGATGAGGCCACACCATTTAAGTACCGAATGGCATATTTTCTATATTATCCATCCCATTCCTTATGCATCCTAACATCGTGCTGGCCTTTTTTGGACCACTACTTGCACCATGAGCAGAGGTCTTTATTGAGCTGTCCACACTGATGCTAAAGTCCCTTTCTTGAGTTGATACACTTCATTTAGAATAGATCCTTGTGAGGTGTATGAGTAGCTGAAATTTTCCACAATGTGCACTACTTTGGATTTATTAACATTGTATCTCTGGAATTCCTCACAGTCTTCCTTGGTCTTGACTAACCTAAATTACATGGTAATCTGCCAATTTCGCTACCTCACTACTTTGCAATCCACTTTCCAGAACACTTGTGCTTTATCAAGCTACCTCCCTTTCTCTGCTGTGTCTGTCTTTTAGGCTTTGATCTTGAAAACTGATTCATATGAGCAGATCTCTGCATTCAGTGATGCTCTGTAGGTATACATTTCTGCTTGTACAGGTCAGATTTCAGGATTTGGGGCCTTGGATTATAAAATGTTTGAGGCAGGAAAGGTTTTTTGTTTTGTACAATGCTGAATAGAAGAGTTTGTGGTATCCTTGGTTGGTTTGGGTTTTTTTCAGTTTAGAACTTTTAAAATTACTAAAGCAGTTCGTTTAAATTTTCTTTTGGGCTTAATTTGTTCCAGTTTTTTCTTTCAAGGATTTAATTACTTCTATACGGTTGCTTCGCCCCCTCCCCTTTGCAATTGTATCCAAAGAATTTAGTAAAAGATGTACTGTTGCCATCATAACCGTGGACACTTCAAGTGTTGGATTTAGCTTTAAAAATATAAGTATAATGCAATTTAGTTGTAGAGCTGTTTGTATACACATGTAAAAGTTTAGGTTTAAAGTAAACAGTGTGGTACTAAAACTAATTCCATTTATACTTAACTCAGTATAACAAATTAAAGCTAAGAGTTATTCAGAACCTATTGCATCAGTGTTTTTCTTGGTTTTTCTCTCACCAGTGAGCCAGTTCAGTAAGCTCTGTTCCATTGTGGATTGTTGCTGGTTTGATCACATATTTTTCCCACTCACTTCTGCCCTCAATCTTGTAATAATTGACTCTCCGTCACATACTGCATCATGTTTAAACTTCTTATCCTTTGAGGCCACACAGAACTCTGCTGCAGCCTGTATCTGGACTGTATCAAATCATTCTGTGTTTTTCTGAGCTACGCCCCATTTGATCCTTCTATTCCAGTCTTCGTGCCTTCTTCTATGCTGCCCCCTGTGGATGATACAACTTTTCATCCCAATTCACCACACTGCCGCTTTCTTCTTATAGTTTATTAAAAACTTTCTGCTTCTGCAATGCCCACAAGAAATGAGTTTGAGGTTTAAAAAAAAAAAAAAAAGTTCCATATTCTTCCCATTCTAGAGTTCCCACTGAATCCTATTTCAGTATGTCCCTCTTAAACTGAAAGCCCTTAGGTTTGTGTTCTGTGTGCTGTATAATACTAAAGACCACCAGTGATTAACAAGGGAATATGTGGTTCTACCACTTTGTACGTATAAGAGTGAACAGTGGCATTCCGTACATGATAGAATCTAGAGAGTTGGAATTTGGAAGTTATGGAAGAGGAAGTTGCAATGGTTAGGACTACAGAAGATGAAGGTATGAATTAAGACTTCAGCAGTAGACAATATTGGCATATACAGGAAATTCTGCAAAGTAGGTTTGTTGCAAAATAAATGGGATGAAGAGGCAAGAATGAGTTCATGGTTCTGTACTGTGAAGGCACATAGAAGGTCTGAATCAACGGAGTTGGAGGGTATGGATATGTGTCTGAGTGAAGAATGTGGCAAGAGAAGAAATTCTCATAGACATAGCTAAAGGAAACCACAAGTTACTTGGTTACTGAAGATGATTGTTAAATTTCCTCTTTATAGCCATTTTCATTGATATAGTTTTGATGTATTTATATAATGGGTGACAATGAGATATTAATTTTATATCTGCCAGTGTATCAATGAGGATCATAGATTTATACTTTCATGAACTAGGTCTTCCTTTCAATAGTGAACTAGAGAAGCTAAATTTTTCTCCTGTTACATGTTAAGTGATAGAATAAAATTACACCACTACTAAAATAAAAACAACTTGTCAATAACACTTAGTATTTTATTATTTAACTCAAAAATGCTTTCATTTTTTTTTCTTCCACTTCCTCCTTTTGATTTAAATGTCATAGTTACTCTGAAACAAATATAGGTGTGATTGGATTAAACACTGGGTTGTGAGTATGGTTTCAGCTGTGTGTAGTGAGAGGTGTAGTAAAGGTCAAACTTACTTCCTTCTTACAAATAAAAATACCTCAATGTTGAGTCCATGGCAGATTGTTTAAGAATGACTGTTAAGGAAGGAAAAAGAGCAGCTCTGTTCAGCAAGTGGTCTTAAATTCATACTGCTGTTTGTAAATGAAATGCCTCTTTAGAAAGCTAAGAGAACACTTTTTATCTAATGGTGTATTTTGCAGTGATGGAAAAAATACGTATATCAACAAGCACTGTTGGATAGAAGTGATTATGCAATGTTTAATCTCTTGAGAGGTAGAGCCCAAGATGAGTGCATTGCATGCACACACAAATCAGGCTGAATTGCTAACCATTTCTACTCCATTTTCTTTGGGGTATATTTAATGCACATACTGAAAATAACTAATAGAATATAAGAACATAAGAATGGCCATACTGGGTCAGACCAAAGGTCCATCCAGCCCAGTATTCTGTCTACCGACAGTGGCCAATGCCAGGTGCCCCAGAGGAAGTGAACCTAACAGATAATGATCAAGTGATCTCTCTCCTGCCATGCATCTCAGCCCTCTGACAAACAGAGGCTAGGGACAACATTCCTTACCCATCCTGGCTAATAGCCATTAATGGACTTAACCTCCATTAATTTATCTAGTTCTCTTTTAAACCCTGTTATAGTCCTAGCCTTCACAACCACCTCAGGCCAGGAGTTCCACAGGTTGACTGTGCGCTGTGTGGTACACACATTCCAGCCCTCAGTGCAAGCCTTTTTCTCCAAAGGTCTAGGAAAGAGAATGGCTTTGCAGCATGCTCTGAATCTTGATTGAATATTGGCTGCTTTTGGACTGGGTAGGATTCCAAAGTTAAGGGAGAATGCCCTGTCATTACTTCAGATCCTTTTAAACAAAAGGGACTATGGTGTGAGCTCCTCTGTGGACTGCAATTATGGCAGTATTACTAGGGGAGAAAGACAGTCCCTCAAATAGGCAGGTCTCTTTAAAATAATTAGCTCAATAGTTGTCTGGACCACTGATAATGAAAACTGGAGAAGTTCCAGAGGACGGGAAGAAAAGCTGGTGTTTGGTCAATGGTGATTTGGAGAATCTGTACAACTTAAGAATTCTGTTTGATATTGAAGTATGTGTATGCAGTGTTGGTAGCCATGTTAGTCCCTGGATAATAGAGAAGGTGGATGAAATAAAATCTTTTATTGGACCAACTTATGTTGGTGAGAGAAACAAGCGGTGGCACTTACACAGAACTCCTCAGGTCTTGAAAACTTCCTGTCACTTCTAAATACATAGGGAACAGATTGTTTGTTTAGCATAGGTAGTTAACACACATTTCAAGAGAGCATTCAAGGTGAGGTGGCCCATTAGCACCCCACAACTGGAGGGGGTTGTAAATGGGTTATAGATTGTAATTCGCCATAAATGCAGTGCCCTTATTCAGTCCATGATTTTTAGTGTCTAACAAAGTTATGAATTTACACTCCCAGACTCATGTTTTGAAGGTGTTGTGCAGGTTTCCTTTGAGGATGACGACTGATTGGGTCAGATATAGAGTGATCGAAAATCACCTTCACCAAACAAGGATGCTCCATCAAAGAAGTAGATTGCATCATGGAACAGGCCACCCAAACATCCTGAGAGAACTTGCTTCAACACCGAAATAAACCCCCATACACATCCTCAGTGGGATGGTAAATGACAACATTGGAACCCATATGGGATAGCATCAAACAATTACAACCCATATTCAATGGGGACCACATCCTGAAAAATCTTTCCTGAACCCCCCTATCTAGCAGCCCCTCCCCACTCTAAACTCCTCATCATCAGAAGCGAGCTCCCCACAGATGAAGACACCAACGCTATTTTGGCTGGAGAACTTCTCCTCTTGCTGCTCATTGGGGGTGGTTTAATTATGTCGACAGGCGAGCTCTCTCCCATTGGCATAGAGTGCTACACAAGATCTTAGTGGCACAGCTGCATCAGTACAGTCATGCTGCTATAAGCTCTCCAGTGTAGACATAGTCTTAGTTTCCCAGACCTAAAGAAGAGCTCTATGGAACCTTGACAGCTTGTCTCTCTCACCAACAGAAGTTGGTCCAATAAAAGATACATACAGATAGGTGAGGTATGGGGTTCTTTACCTTGTCGGTTACTTCTTATCTCCATGTTGGACTGCTATTCCAACAGGATAGGGCTGATAGAAGGGGGTTGTGAAATTTGGATAGCTTATCATTTCAAATACAAATGGCATGGTCAATAGAGTGGGATACTGCTTTGGAGAGCTGGTTTGTCAGGGGAAAGGTTGCCTGACAGTAGTGTCATCTGATAGGACTCTGGTCACCTGTTAAGACTGACCACAGACTGACCTAATAAAGAAGACTGGAAGGTTATAAAGGACAGGATCAGCTTTACTTGTGCAATCTTCAATCATTTTTCATGCAGGAGCTTGATGCAGTGGAGAGTGAGGGGAGGGGCAAAACCCTGCCTGCCTGCCTCAACACAAGATTCCTGAAGTAAGGGTGGTGAACTAGCATGAGGGGGATTGTGTTCATGATGTATGTTTTCTATATGATTTGTACTTCCTGTATTTAAGTAAAGAACAATAGTGTGTTAGACTTCATTGTAAAATATCTGTTACATGCATCACTTACCACTTGTAGAGGTAAATCAGAAGGCTGGTGCTATGATGGAATTCTTGCAGATGTGTGGTGTTGAAGCTCTGAGAGAGTCTGAAAGGTCAACACTAATAAAGCACTGTCTATACTGGCACTTTTCAGCACTAAAACATTTGTCATTCAGGGGTGTTTTTTTTTTTTTCACACCCCTGAACAATTAAAGTTTTAGTGCTGAAAGTGGCAGTGTAGACACAGCCTAATTCCAGGGACTGGGCATACAGCCATGTGGTCTAAACTCTCAGTATCTGCACCCTGAGAGTGTGCCTAGGGCTCCCAAGACAAGAACTGGGACTACACTCTTTTCAGACTCCGTGGGACTCAAAACACTGAGGGATAGGGTTACTATACATCTGTGTTTTCCCAGACAGAGAATCAAAAAATAGGCAATGTCTGTGTGGATATTTCAAATAAGAGGCAATGTCCGGGGTTTTTGCCGAGCAGGTGTTGCAGCTCAGAAAGAGTCTTATTTGGTCCATTTCCCAATTGGTGCCTCCCCTATATCTGCATCTGATTGGTCCCTCACAGTTGCCAGATTCCGCACACCCAGCTCCCAGCCCTGAGGAGGGAAAAGCCGCATAAGGAGGTGCTGATGGACATCTGTCTCTGCTGCCCTGATCTGCGCCAGCTGCCCTGCCACCATGATGGGAGCAACACTGGCCACCCACCTCAGGAGTGAGTCAGCAGGTACCTCTTCCTGTACACACACAACCTCTCCAAATATCCTTCCTCCCCCTCCAGCAGTGTCCTCTTTTTGGGAACCTGAAAAATGGTAAACCTACCCAGGTATCCCGTGGTTAAGCAATGTGGTGGGCCTTCAGGAAGGGGTACTCCTGTGGGCATTCTGTGCCAAAAAATTAAAAATTCTGCACACATTATTATAAAATTCTGCAAATCTTATTTAACACTACATAATCACGCCAGTTTCAATTATTTTGGTAATTTATTTCAAAATACCTGTCAGCAAGTATGTCTGTAACAATACGGACGGACACACACAAGCGCGCACACACACACACACACACACACACACACACACACCCCAATCCCCCCCCCAGAAGTAGAGTTAAAGAAACCCCTATGACAACCCAGTTCCTGTTTCTGTGCGCACCTCCCTCCCTCCCCCCCCCCCCCCCCCCACAGCCAATACACCCAAACCTGTTCCCCTCCAAAGCCCAGCCATGGTGCCCCCCTTGCCCAGATACCTGCACCCTCTTTCCCCCTGAGCCTAGCCACGCCCACGGTCATGAAATGGGGATGTTTCTAGGTAGTCATGCAGGGATCTGTTGTTTGCTTAATGTTAGTGGCTTTTAAGGTTGAAAATGGAATGTGTATCTTTATTCAGGCTGACTTGCTGTTTATTCCTCTCCTCCTCCTGCTGTAAATGCAAGGCATGTTTCTTTGACCGTGCCTTCTCTAACATAAACATACAGCAGTAAAACACTCCATGTCCACTGCATGCATTTCTCCCCCTGGGAAGAGGATGATAGAACAAACACTTGACGTTATTACCGTAGTCATATTGCTTAATGCGCTACTGGAATGTGGAATGGACATTCCAGTAGTGCAGGGAATGGAGCGGGTGATCTGCCGGTCCTGCGCCTTCGCCGTACCCACCGGTCCTGCGGCTTCGGCAGCAATTCAGCGGCGGGTACGACAAAGGCGCAGGACCAGCAGATCACCCGCTCAGATACTACAGTGATGAGCATGACAGAAGAACCTATAGAGAATAGAATAGAGTTTATAAGATCAGAGTTCACCTCCAGGGAAGTCTTGTAGGCTTGTTGTTCATGTCAGGAAGGGTTTCTCTGAGCATGGCTCTTCAGGGAGTGCCGGTGTCCGTTTTAGGTGCCTGGTCTACATATATGGTGTGCTAGGCTAAGACTTTGAAAAGCCTAACTAGCCTGTTTTGGTTACTTTTAAGCATAATGAAGATATTGGCCCTGGCCTGTGGTTAGCACAAAATAGAAGTGCCAAAAATTGACCGTAAGTGTTCCTATTTATGATTTACAGAAATCTTTTTTTTTTTTTTTCTTTTCAAATCTGCAGCCACTTTCTGACACCTCCCCCTCCCCCACCACCTGTTCTTTGTAGGTGCTTTATTTCAATACATTACTTTGGGGAGTACCAGTAGGCAGGGGCGGCTCCAGGCACCAGCGCAGCAAGTGCATGCCTGGGGTGGCGAGCCATTGGGGGGCGGCGTGCCGGTCGTCATGAGGGCGGCAGTGAGGCCGCCTTCGGTGGTATGCCTGAGGGAGGTCCGCCGGTCCCGCGGCTTCGGCAGCGGTACGGCGAAGGCGCGGGACCGGCAGATCACCCGCAGAAACACCGCCAAATCCGTGTGAGCAGTGGACCGCCCGCAGGCATGCCGCTGAAGGCCGCCTGACTGTCGTGCTTGGGGTGGCAAAAAACATAGAGCCTCCCCTGCCAGTAGGAATGCTGTAGTTTAATTCTGTATTAATTTCTCCATCATCGTATTGAAGATTTGATCTTTAGAACTTGATGTATTGTGATTAATGCGTATAAATAAAATATAATAAAAATAAACAAAATATTTGTTTCCAGTTTCATTATTCAAAGTTTTGTGCTTTTCAGTGTTGAGGGGAATCATGGCTATTAATTGTTTTTCCCTTATCTGGTTTCCCAGTGTTACTGAAAATTGAAATACCTCATAATTACTAATTTACCCCTAGTACTTGGTGTTTTAGTATTTCATTGTTAATAACTAAACTGCTATTGATTATACAGTTTTTGGGGAGGTGGGTGTACTGCACTAGTCTGAGTTAATCATGCAAAGATAAAATAGCTTATAGCAGAGATTCATTTCTAATTGAATGAGTAAAATCCAAATTTGACAGTAGCTTAGAAGGAAGCTAGATAAAGAGAATTTTAAATTAGTACTGCTGAGACTAAATTACTTTGTCATTAATAATTGTATCTGCTCTTTAGGATGTTTTCATTCTAATACTGTTGATGTTAATGGTGTACTTGAGTAGAATTTAACATACATACATACATTTTTATTTTTATATATTTATTTATTTATATATATATATTTATTAATATTCCAATACACTCTCTTTTTATATATATAATCTTTTAATTATCAAGATTTCTCTGTTCTTTAGGGGAGTGAGCATCTTAGATAATTAAACACTTCATTAGAGTTGTTATAGTGTAGACACTTCAGAGGGAAATGAGAATGAAGTCCCTTTGATAGGTTTAAGACAGAGTATTCGTCTATCAGATATGTAGTTGAAAACATGTGGCTCTGTTTTAAGGTGTCCTTAAAATGTGACAAATTTAATTTAAATTCCAAGAGAACTTTTTACTGTAACTTAATATGTTTTAGTTGGAATAACCACACATGATTTTGATGCTTTTAAAGCTTCAGCACAATATTTTGTGTCTAGCTATTTTTCGACTTTACTTAATTTGACATAGATGATCAAATTAATTTAAATAAAGGCCACGTAGTAATACAGTGTCCCGGGTCCCAGCCAGGATTGAGGCCCCATGTGCTGGGCATTGTACATACATATAGAAGACCAGTCTATTCACAAGGAACCTAATGTACAAAAGGTGAGATCCTACAAAGTTCTAAGCAATTCCTAGAGGTGCTTAGTACTCCATTTCTGTTGACTGGAATAGACTTTGGGGGGTGCTTAGCACCATGTTAAGTGGGTACTCAGCACCACCTGACAAGGCAGAATCGTCCCTACAAGATGAACATCTGGGTGTAAGAAAACACTTTGGGAACTGGTAAGAATCAGTTTTGTAGATTACCTACATGTACAACTTTCAGCTTTGTATGCTTTTAAGTAAGTGGATAGTAACTTTAATGGATCTCTTAACAGGCTAACGTAACAGCAATATGTATGTTGGTACATTTGAACTCACTTTTCTTTTTCTTTTCCAGTGTTTGGCAACTATTTTGGTTACGTAACATTCTTTAGAAATATAGCTTATGCTCTTATGCCTGTGGTAAAATATTTACACAATAGTATAATACACAATACAAAATTACATTAAAATAGAGAAAAATGGATGTGCTGTCAATACTGTAGGATATTTCTTTAACTAGTTCACCAGTCACTAAATTTTTTGTTCTATCTACAGTCTCTGCTAGCACTGTCATTACTTAAGTCTTTATATGGGTGGACCTGGTAGCACTGCCTGTACTTAAGTTTGCCTGACATTTTTGATTTCAAGACCCTATTTGGTTTATGTGCTGTGTGAAGTTATTTTTCAGCAATTTTGAATTTGTCACATTTTAATTTCATCGAATGCCCCTTTTTTTCTGTTGAGATGGGAATAACAGAAGCTGTTTATCTACCTTCTCTAAACCAGTCATTATTTTACATACTTGTATCCTATCCCCTCTGTATTCACCACCTTCCTAAGGTAAACAATCCCAATCTTTTCTCTATCTCTTCATATGAGTGCTTCCATTATACTAATTTTTGTTGCCATTTTCTGAACCCCTGCTAATCCTAAAATCTTGTTTTTAGACAGATAACCAGTAATACACACACAGTATTCTAGATGAGACCTTTGGGTATGTAGTGGACCAGTGTTAACTAACATGGAGATCTTGATGATAGAGTTGTTTACATTAAGTATCAAAAATATAAAACGGAGAAGGTCTGCAAAAAAAAAAAGTGTATGATTGATAACCAAATGATGTTAATTAAATTGCTAACCTTACAGTTTTAGAGAAGGAAAGCTTATTGCTATTACTTTACAAACATCTCTACGTTTCAAGTATGCCTTTAAATTACAACCCTGTGAAAACCAGGCTTTTAACTTTTTTTTTTTATCTTCAGGGATCTATTCCTGCTCCCTTTATATAGATATAGATATATAAAAAAAATATTTCTGTGGATAGACTGAATAATCTGTTCCATTTAATGCTGTGCTAAAGTTCTAATTAATTTTGGTTTTCCAAACAGTTAATATTTGTCACTGTTGCTTGATGGTTTTTTTTTTTACTTACTGAATCAAGATGTAAAGACAACAAAATTAGAGTTTAATATTCAGTTACAGTGGTTTTGCAAGTAGACTTACTTGCTCTATATGGTAATATATGCGTTAGTAGTAGTTTCATAGCAAGTGAAAATGAATATTTAAAAAAAAAAAAAATTCCCCCTAATGTGCTAGCTTATTTACTTCATACCATTATAACTGTAGTAAACACTTAATACTCCCAAGACCAACATGGTAAGTGAACTTCCGTTATTCACATCAGAGTCTACCAACTGCCCATCACCAGCGAGGACATTTCTTACAGTTGTGTTGAAAATGCAAATCTATGAAATATTAAAGAAGTCATGGTTAGTTTTGTGATTTGTGGATTACAAAGCTATTGGTAAGAGTGAAAGAAAATTAGGTCACAAATTACCTCCTTTGATAGTCCTGCTACTGGATGGAGGATTGGTGTGGGGAGGGAGAGAGGGAGGGGAGGGGGAGAGAGGGGGAAAAAAAAAAGAGTTGACGTACCTCAGAGCCCCACTGCTACAAGGGGGAAATGTAGTTGACAACATTTGTGAGCCTGCCAAGAACCCAGGGTTTGGGTTGCCAAGCAATCACTTGTACTGCTTCTGCTTATACTTGGCTGTAAAAGTGAGTTATAAACTGATTTCCAATGACTTTGATTGTTAATCTTTTATATAGCTCAATTTCTGTAAAATATTGTTTTTCTGCTTTTTCCTGCCCATTAAAGGGTGGCTACCTTTCCTCTTATTTTAAAGGCTGTGTCTTACTTTGTGTCAGATAGCCCAGGCCCTGAGCAAGCCGGTATATAAGGTACTTTGGCCCATATTTCAACAAGGTTTATACATTGTGATAAAAACTTACCCTGAGTAAAACATTGTTGGGTGCTGTTCTTTAACCTAAGATTGGTAATTTTTCACGATTGTCCCTAATTTCCTTCTCACGTAGGGACCTGCATTTGAAATTTACAATCTAAATTAGACCTTGCACAACAAGGAAAGCGGATCAAAAAAAGGGAGGGGGGAGGAGGAGGGATTATAGAACAAGTGTTATCACATTGAAAAATTGAGGTAAACTCCTTTTTATGAATCTCTCTTGATACAGGTACTTTAAAAAATGTATCAAAATTTGAGGAAATGTATTGAAATACATGGTGGCAGCCAGAGATGACCATTATTATTTCTTCTTATATTTAGACACTCACAAAAAGCTACATTACAAGAAAATTACATTTGCAAAGTTAGGCTTTCAAATTGTGTAATATGTGAATTAAGATTGCTCGTGTAATCGTAAGACCCCTGGTGCATGTACATTATGATAGTCTTTAATTACATGATCATATATTATTTTAGAACTCTTGTCTCATTCACCGAACGGGATGCACAGTGCTCAGAGTGGGTAGCTATTCAGTATTGCTTTTTCTTGATTGAATGTGTGGCCCCAGGACATGTTTGTTGCACACCAGTCAAATCCTGCACTCAATACAGTTTTTTCTTATCTTTTCCATGGCAGTATTACAGTCACTGGGCTAACTGTGCCTCTAACTCCTCATCCAGTCTTTGAGTGCACTAACTCTGATGCCTCAAGCTGTCACCTCTCAGAGTGGAATCAGGTGAATCTCCCACTCAGACTGGGCTTTGGGATGCAGTCCCTAGGTACTAAATGAGATTACCTCATCAGGCCCAACTTACATTTAATACCTGCAGTTCTGCTCCTCTGGAACTATGCACAGTGGCATCCAGTGACCAGACATCCTTTGAAAGCAAAATATTGTTTAGAACCAAAGCATTCAGAACTAAAATAAAAATAATAAACTGTCTGTACACATGCTTGCCTTCCCTAAGGCTTAATATCCTCTGCAAGCTTGGGAAGTCCCCAACTGTTCGAACTGTCCCACAGAACCTGTCTCTGTGCATGTCAGTCTGTTTCCCCAGAGAACAGTTCACTGACAGTTCTCCCTTCCCCCTTTCAGAAAGTCTGTTTAACCATTTAGTGTTCCTTTGACCTCTTGGCTCCTAGCCTTGGCAAAACAGCTATAAAACTTTGGATGGGTGTGGAAAGTAGCGTTTTCATTAACAGCCTGGCAGTTGTCTTGTTTATTGGGAGACTGCTTTTCTAGAGCTATGGTGTCGTCTTCCTGCTTGTTTTCCCATTAGTTCCCATTAAACTAAACCAATTCTACTTTGGGTAATGGTCCCTGTTGTATTCCACTGAGGCTTACGTAAGCCTCAGGAGTTGGAGAATTTGAAAGTAGTGTCCATTGGTTTGCTCAGGCGCCCTGGCTCGCCTCGTGTGACTGTCTGAGGCAATAAAGGGCAGGGCAGACTGACCACATCTCCAGTTCCTTCTCATCGCTGCGTGGTCCGGATTGGAACTTTGTCATTGTTTCTGATGCGCTTCTGATGCAAAATGGTAGTTGTACAGAGTTTTATAGTAGTTTTACCAGTTTTATTTTTCTTAGTTTTAACAGTTTCATAAAATCATTATATAGCAACAACATGTCTGCCACAGACACAACATTAAGGTATCTGAGTGTTTCACAAACAATTTTTTTTTCTTTACAGCATCTCTATGAAATAAGAACAGCATTTCCCCCCATTTTACAGGGAACTGAAGCACAGGAAAATTGTCCACTAATTTTAAGAGTCCAACTTGAGATGCCTTGGGCTTTATTTTTATTTCAGAATATTTAGCATTTGTGTAGCATTTTATATGTTCAGAACATAGCTCCTAGTGACTTTATTTGCAATTGTGAGTGCTCAGTACTTCTGCAGATCAAGCCCCAGGTGTCTCAGGGCATGCAGAAAATGAGGAACATACTGTGACCACCTGTGGAAAGTTTGGAGTCGGTGACTTGCCCAGGACCACCTACAGATTCAATCACCTACAGATTCTGTTGCAGAGGCAGGAATAAAATCTGGTTCTCCGGGGTGGATTTGACTGGCATAACCAGCAGACCATCCTTTTTCTTCCTGCAGTCCTCTGCCTCATTCATTACATACTTTCCAACTTTTGTAATACAGTAGAACCTCAGAGTTACGAACACCAGAGTTGCAACAAGCTGACCACAGTCCTCGTTTGGAACTGGAAGTACGTAATCAGACAGCAGCAGAGACCAGAAAAAGCGAATGCAGTACAGTTCTGTGATAAATGTAAACTACTAAAAAATAAAGGGAAAACAGTTTTTTTTCTTCTGCATAGTAAAGTTTCAAACTTGTATTAAGTCAATGTTCAGCTCTAAACTTTTGAAAGAACAATCATAATGTTTTATTCAGAGTTACAAACAACCTCCATTCCTGAGGTGTTTGTAACTCTGAGGTTCTGCTGTATAGAAGTAACTGTATCACTCACTCTGCAGTCTTGACTAATTGCTTGAGTATCGTCCCTCCTATGCACTGAATAAGGTACGGGTCCTGTGGAAACGGTATAAGCTAATTTAATTAAAGACTGTCCTAATATTTATGAGCAAGGGGGCAAATTAAGGCTTCACAACTGCTGCAAATAACTGAGGGATGTTGAGAGTCATGAATTCTGGATTCTATTCCAGGTTTGAGAGGGGAGCGTTCTGTAGTGGTGTCTTCCTTCCTTCAGCATGTCCTGCTTTTGCCTTTATCCCCTAGCTGTCGCTCTTTAGCCTGTTCTCCTCTGCTGCTTTCCCTCCTCCTCTGTCCTGCCTTAGCTTGCTGCTATCTACCCCAGCCTGCCTTTGTCATTGTCTTTTTTTGAACAAGTCAGGTTACTCTCACCTTCTCTGTATTACTTGGGAGCATTGATAGCACAGGAGAGACAGTCTGTTTGTTGTCGGTTCCAATTCCCCGGGCCATAGTGGCCCTGGCTGTTGGAAGGAGTGGTTGAACAAAAAGTCCTACTCAGCTCTGGATTGGAGCATGCTTACTAGCTGGGTGCAGGTGGAGCATACTTGGGGTAGACAGAATCTTCAGAGAATAATTCTCTAGCCTGTTACAAACCCTTATGAAGCATGTGCAAACAGATTGGAAACATTGTTTTACTTAGTGTCCTGAGTTCCACCTCATAGTGCTCCTGGGACAGGAAAGACTCTGGTGGTGTGTGTGCGGCTAAAGACCTGGCTTCCCAGAGGTCCAGGACAGGTAGCCCTTTCCTGCCATTGCTCCTTGTAGCTGCAGCTATTAACAGGCTTCAACACCAAATGTATTAATAAAATAAATACACCCCCCCCCCCCCCCGATATTCCCACAACTTCTAGTTTCAGGTATTTCACATTTATTAATGGTGAACTAGAAGAATCTTCAGTTTGCAGGGCTGAACAAAACGCTGAAGTTACTGCTGGGTAACAGGTGTTTCAGTATGAAATTTTAGTTTTTGAGGTTTGGAGGAAAGGGAAGATAAGTTTCCTTTACATACAAGTTTTAATGAATTTAATGTACCTCTTGGGATATACAAGTATGCATGATTGTTCAAAATCTGTACTGTGAGTGTTCCAGAGTAATACATTTTATTTCTATGTAAGCTGATGTGCTTGTAATTTTATCATCTTACGAATTGTTTATACCCCAGATTTCTTCACTGAAAGACTAACTTCTCATATGTGATAAATGTAAAATTATGTATTCTTGAAGTCATTGTATTGAATAGGACCGAAAAATGTTTTCTAATATACTGACTACTTGTATTTGAGGTTATCAATCCAGGTGCTGGTAGTTAATACAGCTTAGCTCTTATTTCTAAGGTAGCAAGCAGGGCATTAAAAACTATCAAAAGAACATGATTTACAGAACTTAAATTGATTGGAAGCTGTTATCTGAGTAGTGCATAAGTTTGCCTTAATGCACATAGCAGTGTTTTAAAAACTTCTTTTCTTCTTTCACAGGAAAGATGATAAAGATTATGCTTTAAAACAAATAGAAGGTACTGGAATTTCTATGTCTGCATGCAGAGAAATAGCAGTAAGTAACAGTCTTTTTTTATTATCAGTAAGATTTTAATAAATTATCTTTTAAGTGAATACATCTTAATTTAATGTTTTAGATTCAATAAATCTACCTTTCTAAATACAGAAGAAAATCTTCAATTTGAGGTTTAAAGTAAACCTAATTCCCTTATATAAGAGTTTAACTTTTCGCAGAAGAATGATGCAGTTCCTAAATTACATTTTATTATTGCATATTTAAGCATACATCATAATTATCTATACCTCTGAATGCATATTGATTAGTACTGGAAATAAATGTATGATTTTCTCTTTATTAAAATAGTGACTGTCTAAACTCTGTTATATTTGTCAGCACTGTTCATTACAGTAAGTTTGGGTATAATGGTTTAATTTTAGTTTACAATTAATTTCCTTTCCCATTCAAAGACTTGTACCCTTAAAAGTAATATAGCCATATCTGATTGCAAGGGGAGAGCTCAAAACAAATTTCCAATATCTTCAGTTAGCAGATATCAAATGCAATATTGTGTTTGGATATTATCTCTGTTCTGTTGTTTGTTTGTTTGTTTTTGTTCCGGTCTAATATTTAAAGAGGAAAATCATAGAAATACATTTTAATGCAAATAGTTAATATAAAACTTCAGTGTAAGACAGAATAGTTACAGGCTGTATACATTCTATTATTCATATAGAACATTGATTATTAATTTTTTAGATTTGCCAGTGCAACAGATCCACTTGGTGATATTAAGACCCTTAATTATTTAAATGTCAAGAATTTGATGATTCACTAATCTTAAATATTTTTTTTCTTTTGGTTAAATGAGTTGTCACTTCTTCGTAAAACACAAACTCATGAATCTTTAAATATATGTTTGTTCAGGATCATACTTGTGTGGATCCTTTGAATTCTTATTTTGTTCCCAAATGATTGCTTAATGGTGCAGAAACATTCTGTTTGTGGATGCAGATAATTGACAGTTCCGGTAGAAGCATCTTCCTGAAATTAATACTTAGATTTTTTTTATGAAACGTTGATACGAGAGGGGTGAGGTGCGATGCTTTAGATTTTGATAATTTTATTACTTTATTACCAATGAAATAGATAATATAAGATTAGAATTGTATTTTAAAGACCTAAGCCAAGACTTTGAGACATGACTAGTGATTTTTGGGTGCCTAGCCTAAGACATCTTAAAGGGTACAGACTCAAAAGCAATTCCCGAAAATCGGTCCACTCTACTGTACCTTAAGTTAGGCACCAACACTGAAGGTCTCCCTCCCTCCTCCCAAAAAAAATCTCCAGTCACTTTTGGAAAACTTGACCTTTTCTTAAAAGTGGAAAATCCTAGGTGTGTGTGTGTGTGTGTTGTGGATATGATAGTGTGACATAGAACTGTGTAAGACTGTGAAGGTCCATGAAAGTTTTGGTGAGAGAAATAACATTTTATGAAATAACATTCTGTACATACTTAGAATGCTGCTATTTAAGGTTTCTTGACACTTCCCGTTATAAGACCCTGTCCTTAGTTGCTTATAACTTTGCTAAACTCTAGCCATTTGGGCTGAAATTTCCCATACTGGGTATCTGCCTCAGGCTGAAGTTGTTTTGGAAAGTTTCAGCTAAAACAGTTCAGATGTTTCAAAGAAAGATTAGGTGAAAATAACTTTTTTTTTTTTTTTTGCCAATGTTAAACAATGCTCATAACAGTTGCACCAAGAAGCTATAGTGTGTCCCTGATTTGGAGTAGGGTCTTCACATTTGGTAGAGGGAGTCACCCTTGTGATAGGAATGTGCCTTTTGCTGTGCCCATGAAAAGCCATCTAAATTTGGCCAAGTTATGAGCCTCTGAAAATGTCAGTTTGCACAATAGACTTGTTTGGCTACCAAATTCTCCTAAAATTCTAGTTTTGAACATGCTCCATCCCAGGGCTGCAGGGACTGAACCAGACTTTTCCTGGAATTGCTCTTGGACACCAGGGGCCACTGTAGTGCCAGCTGTTTGAAACTGAGAGTGGGGAGATGCTCACAGTGCTCTTGCTGACTGGATCCAGGAACGAAGGAGAAAGTACTGCAGAGGGGTCCGGGAAAGGGGTGGGAGGGTGAATGGATTGTAGGAGCCAAAGGGTCAGGAGGAGCAGAAGGGGTAGGCAACAGGAGCTAGGTGGGTGGGAGACAGGCAGTCAGTAGAAGGGAAGAAAGATCTTTGCTCCTTCCTTACAGAACTTGGAATTGAACCTCAAAGTCATCAGTTGCTGTATTCCTTTGATGTCAGCAAATAGCTGTGAAACCTACTGGCAAAGTGTCTCATCCTTCTTCCAGGGATTGGGTCACATAGAGAATAACAGCCAGTTGGGGCTTCCAGTAACTCCGTTTAAATCAAATGAATTAGAAGATTACTGTTAGCAGTGCCTACGATATGCTAGGCACTGTCTAAACACACAGGAAGAACAGTCCCTGCCACTTTCTCAGCCCCTCCACCCCACCCCTTCGCCCTCCCAAATGCTATCTTGGGGTATCCTGTTTGGTTTTGTGCACTGTTTGTTTAATTATCCAGCTGTGGATCTAAAGTTTCTAACTCTTCTTATGATCCAAGCTGAGGAAGTATGGTTCCACAGTTTGGAACTTCTGTTTTTCAATTAAAAAAAAAAAAAGGAAATTTCCTTAAAATTACCTTTTAAAAAAAATATCCAGAGAATCCAATTCTCCAGGGTAGCAATCAGCTGCCTTAAGTGTGAGACCGTTCCTTCCTGCAATCCACTGCCTCATTCACTACATTCCGTCCAGCATTTGCAGCAAGTGAGACGGGGTCCTGTAGACAAGTCTCCTTCAATACACAACCGTTATTCATCCCCAGAGCGTCAACCATTGCATGCATTGATTGGGTCTGGGTTCCTGAGAGGGGAAAAATAGTATGTGACCATATAATTAAAGACTGTGCTGATACATGCACACAAGGCCAGTGAATTCGGGCCTTAATTCTGGCATTTCTTAACTTTTGAGTTCTTGACCTTGCAACTGAATGCTCTTTTATTGTAGTATTTTTTGAAATAATATTATAGATTGTCCTGAAAACTGGATTATTTTTATTGTTTTAAAAGTAATAATAATAAAAAAAAGCCTGATATTTCACAATGGAGTGGCGAGACAGTTATAGAATGAAAGAAGGCCTGTAAGATGTACTGGGCCAGAGTGGGATCTGTGGTTCCTCTCCAGCTTGTCTATTTATATTGTTTGTATCTGGGGTGTGTGTGTGTGTGTGTGTGTGTGTGTGTGTAGACAAAGAAAAAAAAGATGCCAGCAGCTTTATACTTAACAGCAATGTTATATTGTAAATAAACTTCCATCTGTACATCTAATTAATACAACTGTTTGATATAATCATGTAATGAATTTTCAAGGCAAAATTAATAAATGCCAGTCTTGTTAATTTAAGAGATCTTCTAGAGTGTAATGTTTCATTACATGCATTTGAGTGCTGGAGTAGTCAGAGGAAGTAGGAAAGCTAGACTTGCATGTGTAATGAATTTCCATTTCAAAACATAGTTTCCTCAGCAATTGAAACTCCTGTATTTCATCCATCTGGGTAGCTCTTTACCTGGAAAGAATACGTTTTGAAGTAAATCTTCATTATTTGTGAGCCAAGCATCTCTGTTTTGACAACTCTGCAATAACACCTGTGTTTGTGTATGACAGATTAAATTCCAGTTTCAAGCTTCCAAAGAGTTGTATCTCAATAACTTATTTTCAGTACTCTCAGGACTCCCTTCATCTAGCACCTATTGTATCCAGATATCTGAGCTAAAGACTGGATTGATAGGAACTGCCTGAAGAAAAAAAATTGCTATTGTGCCCTGGATACAAGAAAGAGCTATGAAGTGAGGTGGGGTCTGGAGCTGGAATGTAGGCTGTCACTTGCTGTGTGCGCACTCAAGTTATTTGTTTTTCAGGCTTGCATGTGAGCATTCTTATATTTTGTTATAATTCTTATTCAACTTGAGTACCTTGACTGAACAAGTCTGTTTTGATCAAACCAACTTCCCCATTTATTTTGGTAGAATAGTTTCAGTACTTATGTAAAATTGAATTCTGTTATATCATGTTAATTGAAATACTTACCCTAGTAAGAGATACTATTGAAACATTCTCCTCTTTGCCTTTCACTGTCTCTTTCACTCCTTCCCCTGACCACCCCTATACTTCTCCAACATGATAAACGTTTGTGAAGCCTGCCTCTTATAACATTCAGCCAAAATTATGTACTGTATTGATCCTTTAGTTGAACATTGTTCTGTATAATTATCCAGTGATGTACACTGCCTTGCTTTTTCTTATTTTTTTTCCTGTTGAATTTACTTAATGATAGAGCTAGAGAAGAAGCATGAAAAAACTGTGGTTCACTTACAGTAAGATTTCATGCACTGAAATATCAGTTTGTAATATTTTGCATTTATATAGAACTTTACCTCTGAGGCTTCAAAGTATATAACAGACATGAAAAAACTGAACCTTTCCTCAGCCCTATGAGACAGGTAAGTTTCAGATGGGAAAACTGAGGTACAGAGAAGTGAAGTGTCTTGTCTAAGTTACACAGGAAATCAACCCAAAACTCCTGACTCCCAGTCCTGTAACTTAAATACAAGAAAATCCTTCCTCCCTTTTTAGATGGGGTATTGCAGGAAACTATACCAGGTAACTGTTCTGAGTACTTGAGGAATAAAGGAACTTTAGGGAGGAAATAGGGGGCTAGTACCTGCCCTTCAGTTAATTCCTCTTTTTAAAAGTGCATTGGATTGAGTGTGTTTCAGTTTAGGGAAGGTTTTGTGTATGAGTCCTATCAACTGGTTTAAAAAAAACCCAAACAAACCTATATTACATTGACTTTATTAGCTTGGAGCCAGCTGATGCAATGAGTTAAAGGATCATTGCACCACTATGCTAAACACTGTCCAAAAACATAGGAAGACAATTTCTCCCCCCCTACCCTCCCAGTCTGTATTAGGGCAGTGTGTTTTAGTGCATTGCCATTTGATTTATTCACTTTGTTGCCTAACATTTTTTCTTTTTTACTTTATCAATTAGCTTTGTCATTAGATCGTCTCTTGGCTTTGTACGTACTTTGTAATATTTTCCAGCACTTCAGTAGTAAATTGCGCTTTATTAATGTAACATAGCCTAATTCCTTCTGGAATTTTATGTGCACTATAACCACCACAGTTTGCTATGGGTAGTAGGCTGTGGAAAATCCTTGTTCTCTAAATATGCACAGTCTATCCACGTTTTAGGATGAGATCATATTAGGAATGTTCCATAGATGAAATTCAGAGTCATTAAAGTACCACCTTGCTACAAGAGACACAAACCTACCCATTGAAGTATAATGGTCAGTAAGTGTTTTAACTGTCAGCACTTTTGCTTTGGCTGCTGAGGAATATTTTACTATCAGGAAAATTTCTGTTCAGTTTAACTTTGTAGTGAAATGGGGTCTACTGTGAATTGGCATGGTCGTTTTATGTCTGCTCAGGACTAAGGTGGATGGGCGAAAATGTGTGGGGAAAGCTTGTTTTGAATCTGGGTGTTCTATTTGTATATTACAACTAGTTTTTGTGCAGTTCCTTTTCTTTTGGGGTTTGGCTCTGGGATAGGGTGGAATGATATAAGCTAGTGATTAAATCACTGACGTAATTCATTATTTAAATCAGTAAGCAGGAAACCTTGATTTAAGTCATCTATGTTAATTGTTTTGCATTTATACTTATTTTCCTAAAGAGCGGTTCATTCCCATTGTTTGGTGTAACCATTAACGCAGGTTGCTTAGCAACTAAATATAGCCTCTACACTAAATTTGGTATTTCTTTTTACTAACCAGGAAGATACACTATATCTATACACACTTAAGCAGTTTTATAATTGAACATACCTTTATTCAGATTCTTAACTTTTACTTTTTCATGTTAGACAATGGTGACTGACACGTTTCTTGGTGTGTTTTTTTTTTTAAACTTGATTTGTGTCAAACTGCATTTGAATGGAAATTGGAATTCAATTAAATGCGCAACAGCATTTAAAAAAATTGTATTTGTTAAATAAAACTAAGTTGAATGTGCTAGATACATAAAGAAAAAAGTTGATCAAAAGATATTTTGCATTTAAAACTGAATTGTTAAAGGAAGTATTATCTGTAGTTTGAATTTTAACTGATACCTTCTGGTCACAAAATCCTTCAGGTTTTGAAAACTCATAGGTCTCATCCTCTCCCACATTGTTTGTATTCATAGATTGGAAGAGGAAAACAAGCTTTTATTCTTTCAACTCCCATGTGGTGTCTTAATTTGGAATGAACTAATCCAAATTAAGAAAATATCTCGGCACCTGCAAAAAAGGCTACTGCTGCCAAAAGCTATTTAGTGCGTCTTCAACAAATGTTGGTTCTAGGGCTTAGCCCGTGATTTCCACCAATTCAGTAGTTTGCCTTTCTTAAAAACTTTGGCAGCAAACTTATACTGCTTGCATGGTTCACCTTCAGCCTTGAAATTCATTGCAGTTGGCATGATTATTAGATGTCAATGCTATAGCAGCATATTTTTTTCAACTGTTAAACATCTACCCTGGTACATTGTTGAGAATATTGTCATGAAAATGAAGCAGAGTAATTGCTTCTTCATTGCCTATAATTTAGATTTGTTGAGTTTTTTTTTCTACAGTTTTTTGAAGTTCTTTCAAATTTCAACAATATCAGCAGTAGACCTGCTATCCTTTTGTAATTTATCCAATGCTATCAGTATGTTCAGCATATTTTCCGCATTTCTCTTCAGTCCAATGTTGATTGGTGTGACATATTATTTTATTTATTTAAATGGTTTCAATAGATTATAATAAATTTAGACCTTAACGTAGATTGTCATAATTTCACATTTAATTTTAAATAGGTTTATTTTGAAATTAAATAGATGTTTTTGATTAAAAAAAACCACACCACAATCTTTTTTTAATATATATATTTTTTAATCTATTGTCCTGTTGGGAGGAGTCGCTCAAGATGGTGGTAGTGAAAGTAATAAGTTCTTTTCCATATGTAAGATAACTTCCTGGGAACTCCTTCTCTTAAGGATGATTGATCAGTCAAGCCAAAGGATAGTTCAAGTCTGGAAGGGTATTTCGTTAACCCTGTTGGTTGCGTGAAGGAAACATTTTCCACAGTAATGAATTCTTGTCTGGGTGGTTAGGGAAACCATGTTAGCACCACTCTTATAACCTTAGTGGTTCTTGTCAGAAGATACTGATATTTTCTTAACAAAGGTAGTCAGAAACCTTTTGAACGAGAGTCAGATTCTGTCCTGCTAGAGAGTACAGAGTAGTAGTGTCTGACTTTTTTTTCAGCTTGGGTGTTGAGCATGCTTTATAAAAATCTGGGGGGCCATAATCATAATAAATTGGGGCAGCGGTTCTCAAAGTATGGGGCACGCCTCCCAAGGGAGATGCGGGAATGTGTAAAGGGAGGCCTTTACTCTGTGCCTGAAAGCACCCTAGAACCCCCATATTTACCACTGTCATATAATTATATTATTTGTACAAAGTATGCCTTCTGAGGTATCATTTTAAAAGTCTTGATCTGTTGAACATTAATATCCTGTTGGATTGTATGTGCTATCATTGTGTTTGAAGTTATGAAGTTTTGCTATATATGTGTTATTGAACTATGTTGGAAGTTGGAAACACCCACAGGCACCCTTTCAGGTACAACAGTGGAGGAGCCAGATGTGCTAACGGCCCGTTAAAGGGAATACACACTCACAAGGACTGTCCCAGGAACCGTATGCAATGGAGACTTCTCAGAAATAGCACGTAGACAGTGGAGACTGATTGATTGAGCCAGGAAACAAGCATAGATGTTTCCAGCAAACTGAAAGAAGCTATAAAAGGGGGAAGTGACGTCATCATTTGGCCTCACTCCCCCCCACAACTCAACACCTGGACGCACATCTGGAAGACAAAGATTTTGAACAGGGGAGGTGGTCCCAGGCTGGAAAGGAGAGTCCCAACTTGTGTATTAAGGAACTATACCATCAGGGTGATAAACTGCTTGATTTAAATCCAGTCTAGTTTATAGAATTAAGACTGCAGATTTATTTTATTTCTTAAGTAAACAACTTTGAGCTGTATGCTTATTACTTATAATCACTTAAAATCTATCTTTCTGTAGTCAATAAATCTGTTTTATATTTTACCTTAAACAGGGTGTTTTGGTTGTAGTGATTGGGAAATCTGCTCAGTGTACAAAAGCTGATGCATGTGCTCTCCACACTGAGGGAGGGGCAGACTGGATAATAAACTTACACTGGTCAGACTTCTGACCAGAGCAGGACAGTACAGTCCTGGGGTCCTAGGCTGGAGAGTTGGGGGAATTGGTTGGAACCTCTCTATTGTTAGTTCATAAGTGGCTAGGAGAAGCATTCATGTAACTCAGCTGGGTGTGTCCCTGCCTGTGGGTGGCTGTGTAAGTGCAGTACCTGGAGAGGCTTGCAGCTTGTCACAGCATCACTGTGTGAGAGGGAACCCAGGTTGGTATGCCAGAGGGTTCAGCAGTACCCCAGTTCCAGGTTGCAACCCAGGGAACCTGTCACAGAGGCGTGAGCGCTGTGTGTGTGTGGTGTTGTTGTTTTTTTTTTTTTTTTTTTAATAACTTTGGCTGTCAGCCCTGGGCAGCTGAGGCTCATTCAGAAGGGCCATGCAAACCCGGGGTTAGAGATTAAAGGGGACAGCTGGAGCCCAAGCTGCCCTGTTCAGAGAGCCAGAGCCTGCCCTGCTCTGACAGTGGGAGCCTGGGCTGAGAGCTTAAGCCACAGCCTGTCCCGCTCTACAGCAGGAGCCGCAGGCGCTGCAAAGCTCTTCACTAGCAACTGTGACAGGTCAGACCTCATTGCGTGGTTCCCCGCCCAAGAAATTAAAAATGTTAGCAGCAGCGCGCAACAGGTGACAAACAGATAATATGAGAAATGGATTGTTTTTGTGACAAACGGAGAAAAGCAAATAACACAAGCTGAAGCCAAAAATATGATGAAGCTTATTTCAAACTGCGCTTTACATGGAGCGGGTCAGGCGATGCACCAAGGTCTCAATGTGTTGTGTGTGGCGAAGTACTGGCAAATGACAATATGAGGCTCTGCAGGCTATACTGGCATCTTAAAATAACTACTTTAGTATCTAAACCCATAGTGTGTTTTTTTTTTGTTTTGTTTTTTTGTTTTTTTTTCCCCCAAGAGGAAGGTCAATGAGTTAACAGGACAAAAGAAAGTTGTTGAAGAATACAGCACTGTTAACATGAAGGCTACTGAGGCTTCTTACCATGTGGCTTTGCGCATTGCCAAAGGTGGTAAGCTGCACAACATATGTGAGAAACTACCACTTCCAGCTGCAAAGGATATGTTTGCGGTGATGAATGGAGAGAAATCAGCATCATAGCTAGATGTGATCCCACTTTCTAATGACCGTTTTACACCACATTGCAGAGATGGTCACTGATATAAAAGAGCAGCTCCTAGAAAGTGTTTGTCAGAGCCCATATTAAATTCAGATAGATGAGTCTACTAATATATCAAATGCTGCACAGCTACTGGTATATATTTGTTTTGCTACAGCAACAAAATTAAGAGGAATTTCTGTTTTGCCATAGACTTCCAACAGAGGAACTGGTGAAGAGCTTTTTAAACTATTAAATAATTTTGTCCAAGACAGAGGCCTTGATTGGGGACATTGTTTTGGAATTTGTAGCGATGGAGCACAGTCTATGACAGGACAGGGTTGTGAGAAGGGTACAAAAAGTGGCCCCTACAGCAACCTGGAATCATTGTATTATCCACAGAGAGGCAATGGCTGCTAAGTAGATGCCAGAGGAACTCAGCAATGTTCTTTCAGATGCAGTAAAAATTATAAACTTTATAAAGTTGCACCCGGTTAATTCAAGGGTTTTTGCCATTTTCTGCAAAGTGTTGGGGGGCAATCTTCATACAGTTGTTACATGCAGATGTTTGTTGGCTGTCCTGGGCATGGTGCTGACAAGATTATGTGAACTGCGTGAGGAAGTCCATATTTTTCTTGCTGATAGTAACTCATACAGCATTTCAGTGACACTCAGATATCCTTGTCATATCTGGCAGATCTATTTGAGCGAATGAATTCCTTGAATGTGTCACTTGAGGGACGAGATACAAATGTTTACATTGATAATGATCGGATAGCTGCATTCCCTAACAAACTTGAATTGTGGTCTTCACATGTGCAGCAGGGATCTATTTCCATATTTTCAACAGTGGAGAGTGTTATGCAACAGTGCGGTGATCTGTCAGTTGACAGTATCCAGGATGTAATTGTTGAGCACTTAGGCGGGTTGCAGGAACAGTTTTGTGAATACTTTCCTGAAGTGGGTAAAGACAAATGTAGTCAATGGGATCAGGAACCCATTCAGCTTTAAGCCGAACACAACAAATATGCTGTCCTCAGAAGAAGAGGAAAGCCTTATGGACCTGTTAAGCAACAAGGAACTGCAGCACAAATTTTCACAAATGCCAGTTGCAGACTTTTGGTTATCAGTGGGATCTGAGTTTCATGTGATAACACACCAGGCTCTTACAGCCCTCATTCCTTTTTCATCCACCTACCTGTGTGAATGAGCCTTCTCAGCATTAACCACAAAGTATCTCTCCCAGCTTGCTGTTGAAGATGACTTGCATCTCTTCCTTTCTACGCTGCAATTCCAAATTCCGCTACTTTGGACAGTGAGGAAATAAACACACCTCTCTCACTGACAAGATAGGATAGATGGCTATTGTACTGAATATATCATTGTTTAGTGTCATGTTTTCTAAAATGTTTGTGGAGTTTTATTTTAGCTGCTTCCATTTGTACATTCATTTTTGCAACATATAGGATTTTTGTTTGTTATATTGTGTTAGTAAACTATGGGGAGGTGCAGTAATTTTTTTTTCATAGCTCAGGGAGGCTCACTATGACAAAGTTTGAGAACTTCTGCTTTGAGGCATATTCTCTGTACTGTTGCATTCAGTAGCGTAGCTGGGGGGGGGGGGGGGGGGAAGTGGGGCAGCAGCCGCTCCCCCACCGAGTATCTTGGCACCTTTTTCATTATTACTCGCCCAGCGGCACTCCGGGTCTTTGGCAGCACTTCGGCTGCGGGCCCTCTCTCCCTCTGGGTGTCTTCGGCAGCACTGAAGGAAATGCCGCCGAAGACCTGCGGAGTGAGTGAGGGTCCCGCTACCGCAGACCCGGAACGCTGCCAGGTGAGTAAAAGCACCGCTCCATCAGTAAAAGCGCCGCAGCAGGTGGCACCTTTTTTTGATGCTTCCCCTGTTCCCTCCAACTGGCTATGCCACTTGAGCAGCACATAAGAGGCAGAAACCACATACCCAGAGCAAGACTAGCTAATTAAGAGATGATGTATCTGGCTCCTATGCATCCTTCCCCATTGCGTCACATGAGGTGAGGAGGGAAGTGGCTGGGAGCATGATGAACAGTGGTTGTCTTCATTGGTGTAGGGTTCCTTGGGGGCCATAGTCAGCTTCTGTGAGCAAGACTGCTCTGACTGGGTAGGGACTGGAACAAGAAATCAGGGAGCCATAACTGGGTGACTTCTTCTCATTTTCCACTCTGTTGGGCTGCCCTAGCTGGAGGGGAGATGTCCTTTGCTAGGCACTCTCCTAGGCTGAGACAGAGCCAACTGAGATCCTATCCTGCTCCCCTTAGGGCTTCCACAGCCTGCCAGAGAGAATAAGCAATGAAGTTTCTACTTTGCTTCCTTCCATGTGGTGTAGCAGGCAGCAGTAGGGGAGCTGCTGCAGTGCTATTCAGAGCACTCCAGTCCATGTTAGAATTGACTGCAAAAGATAGTGGGAAGCAGCTGAGAAGGCGATGCCTCCTATCTTCATAACAGTGGGCTGATTCAAACACTTCTGTTTAAAAATTGCGATGTTGATAAGTATACATTTTCTTAGCAGTCATGCGGAAGGACCACAAAACATAGGCATGGGCATTGACAACTTTTTTTTATTTGGTGGGGACTAGAGTTGGAGGAAAAAAGAAGGTATCTGAAGCCAGGCATGCTGTCTTTTTTGTTCTTTCCTCGTCAGAGTTTCTGGATGAAGTAGAAACCCAAGGCGGATACATAAGCAAGTAATAAAAGCAATTGTTTTCTAGTGTAATCAACAAATCAAGTGTTGCCTTTCTTCATCTTGCTACAATAGAGTGTTCTACAAAGAACTCAGTGACTTTAAGCCATTACCTGTAACAGGAATTAAATGTCAGTTGTCTGATACCGTTAGCATTTCTGTGACACCTGATCAACCATTACTTTAGTCTTTCCCTGTGTGTAAGTTTGTGGAATAAGGCTGTTTTTTCTGCTTATCCAGTTTTGATGATTTTCAGTGGCTGTTATTCTGAAGCTAGTGACAGCATACTTGTTTCTACCATTGTACAGCTTTTAGGCACAAACTACTTTTGACTAAGTACTGTGGCAGAGCTCTGACCTTGTCCCTGTGGGTCCCGTGCTTCTAGGCAGTATATGCTAGCCTCATTGGCTCACTGCGACCCTCCACGTAGCCCTTCTCTCTCTAGGGCCAGGGTTACAGTCTGAGCCCTTTTCATCATAAGCCAGCAAGGAGGTTAGTGAGAGAACTCCCACAGTCTCTGTTGTCCCTAGGGGCTTGTTTCAGAACAGTTTAGCCTCCTGTCCTGACAGGGGCCTGACTTCCCCTCCTAGGAGGTGTTCCTGTAGTGGTGGGTTGGGGGGAACTCGGGCCCACCCTCTACTCCGGGTTCCAGTCCAGGGACCCTAATGGTAGCAGCTGTTGGCAGCCAACCTTTCACTGCCAGAGTTGCTACATTTCCCTGGTCCACTTCCCCACAGCTCTCCTGCTTCTCCCTTCTTCACCCTTACCTTAGGGCTCCCTTACCAATGACTTGAGGGTGTCTTCATTAACCAGCCCTTCAGCTGCACTTCCCCTCCTCTGGCTCCCCGGCTCTCCTCTGCCTGACTGGAGTGAGTCCTTTTATAGTATCAGAGGGGCCTTAATTAGTCAGGTGGTCATATTAGCTTAATGGCCTCACCTGACTCTTTGCAGGTTAATTGGAATCAGGTGTTCTCATTAGCCTGGAGCAGTCCCTGCTCTGGTCAGTCAGGGAACAGAAAACTGTAATCCAGTGGCCAGTATATCTGCCTTCTGCTACTCTGCTGTACCCAACTGGCCTGGGACTATCACAGTACACTGATGAAGCTTTCAGACCATCTAGACTTTCTTAATATGAAAAAGATGAGAAAAATTTAAGAGGCAACAAGCTTCTTCATGTCACCACAAAGCAATTGTGTTTTTCAAAAGACCACAAAGAACTTACATGTCACCAACATTTTCAGTACTCTTGGAAGAAAAAAGAAAATAGATAATTTATACTATTTTCATTAGGATCTATCTTGCCAGACAAAGACTTATTTGCGAGGCAGTTATACTGAACAAGCTGAAAATATGCCCGTATGTGGCGAGGTTGACTGCAACTTTATTCAGCTGCTTTGTTTGCAGGCAGAATATGATCTTGATATTTCAGGGTATCTGAAAGAGTCAAAACAAATTCACAAGTCCAATTATTCAGAAGGAGGTAATCGAAATCATGGCTCTTAAAATCTTGAGTGATATTTCTGAGAACATTTCTGGAGAGGGAATTATGCTTGAGGAAACCGACTTCTCCAACAAAGAGCAAGTGTTATATTGCAGGCAAAACGTGGATGATAACATGAAAGTTCATGAAGAGTTCATTGAGTTGCACAATATTGCCTGTACATCAGTGGAGGAAATCGTATCAGTAATTAAGATATATATTATTGCATATAAATCTGAGAATCAAAAATTGCAGACAATGCTATGATGGTGCTGCTGATGTGGCAGGCTTAGCATTAAACGTAGCAGTGTTTCTCAACCTTTTTGTGCTGGTGACCCCCTTTGGACTTATGACCTCCCCCGCCCCCCCCCCCCCCCCGCCCACACTAAGACTGGAAAAAATTGTGACTTCCTACCTTAAATATCATTAAGCAAATTATGAATAATACTGGCCCACCAGCGTTAATAAGCTAATGTTTCAAATCTACACAAATATATTGAGTAATTTCAGTTCCTATACTTTTTTTATTTTAGCAAAGAGATTTCTTACCCCCCAAAATATGCTGTCATTAATAGTAACAGGCTTCACACAACCATGTGATTTCACTGCTGCTTCCTGTCTAGACAGTGGTGGTGTTCTTCCCGGCTAGCAAATAGTGTGTGCACACTTTTCAGCGAGGTCATCTTGTGCAGTGGATAAACTAAGAAGAGCTCAACCAAGTACTTCACAGAATGAATGTGTGAAGATGGTAAAGTGCAGAAAATAAGATTGCAACTGTTTAATGTATGGCTTTACAGCGATCGAAAATAAAGCTCATTGTATTGTGTATGGTCAACTGCAGAATGCTGATAGCATGAAATCTTCAAAATTAATTTGGCATTTGGAAAGTAAATATTCACAGTTAAAGAACTCAAGAGACTTGTTCTTTAAGGGAAAATTGAACAGTTTGAATAGCCAGCAAACACTGATGTTGAATATAAGTAATGTCAGTAAGAATGCTCTTGAAGCTTCATATCTTGTGTCACTTCGTATTGCCCAAAGATGTAAGGCACATACAATAACTGAGAATCTCATAATTCCTGTGGCATTAGATATGGTTACAAGTGTGCTTGGCCATGAAGAGGCAAATAAGCTTAAAGCTATTCCTTTATCAAATGATAGAGTTTTGAGGTATATTAATGAAATGGTTGACATTTGTGAGCAGTTGGGGAATTTTTTTTTTAAATGGTGTGAATTTTCTGGCTGTTCAGTTTGATGAATCAACAGATATTTCAGGCTCAGGGCAGTTCTTAGCTTTTGTTCAATGTAGTTCATATACTACTGCTGAGGAAAATATGCTCTTCTGTAAAGTGCTGCCTAGCCACACAACTGGTGAATGTCTATTTAACATGTTTGAAGCTACCGAATATTTTGAAATTGATTGGGGACAAATCTGTTGCTATATGCAGTGACAGTGCCAATACAATGGACTGGCAAGAACAATGGGCTTGTTGGACGATTAAAAACAATTATGCCACATGCAATTTGGATCCATTGCTTCTTACATCAGCAAGGACTTGTTGCAAAAGGAGGAATGCCTTCTGAGTTGCATCAGGTGTGTGAGGTGTCTGTAAAAGTTGTGAATTTCATAAAAAGTCGGCCTCCATCAGCTCACCTGTTTGCAGCTTTATGTGATTAAATGGGCACACGTCATAAAAGTCTTCCCTTGTATGTTGAAGTGAGGTGGCTCTCACGGGGAAAAGTGTTAGGCAGCCTTTTGAATTGCAAGCTGAAGTACTTGTGTTTCTACAGGATCAGGGTTCTTCTTTTACTAAATAGTTCAGCAACCCATCACAACTTCTTCAGTTGGATTACTTAGCCAGACGTCTTCAGTCATCTGAATGAGTTTTTAAGGATGACACAAAAACATAATTGTGTTGGGAGACAAAGTGAGAGCCTTTGGAAAGAAACTTGGAGCCTGGTCTGCTCAGCTTCAGAGTGGAAACTTTGAGTCATTTCCTCCGAGTTGCGAGTTTATGAAATTGATTGCCGATGCCGAGTGTGAAACAATTAAACATTATGATTGAACATATTCTTGAACTTAAAAAGCAGCTGCAGGATTACTTCCCACCTGACAATGAACTTGGCGGTAGGTGGATAATTAATCTGCTCAACAAAAGAGTAGTTGAGTCTGCTGAATTTACAGGAAAATTACAAGATAAACTTATTGAGCTTTTATCTGATAAAACACTTCAGTGTTTGTTTTCTTCAGAAGACATGTGCATGTTTTGGATGGCACAGAAGCATGAGTATCCCGAACTTGTAACTGAAGCTTTGAAAGTTTTTAATTCCATTCACAATGTCCTATTTATCTGAATTGGGATTCACATTGATGGTTGCGATTAAAAACAAAGCAATGAAATAAATTATCTGTGGAGAAACACCTGCTGCTGAGCGTTTATTCAGTTCAACCCAAAGTAAAAAAGAAAAATTAGCTGGTACAGAATGAGCACAAGTGCCTGATTGAAGGACTGTATAAAACTTGCAATTTGTAAAAAGTGAATTTACAGTTTTTTCTGTGTAAAAATGGACTTTGATCTGGCGCACACAGGTTTTTTACTTACCTTCGATTATGACCCCCGCCCCACCAACCTGTCCCTCAAACCCCCCTCCCTTTTCCAGGGATTATGACTCCCAGGTTGAGAAACACTTGATATGTAGCAACAGATTGCAGCAGGAGGAACCATGAGTTATATTTACTTATTGCTATAGGCATGCCTTGAAGTTGGTATGCCCAGGATGTGTTAAAAATAATACTAACCTAAGAGATATTGGTGCAACTGTTTATAAAATCACAGAATTAATGAAAACCTCACCCAGATGAGATGCTGTGTTTCGGGACATTAAACCTGAAGTGTTAAGTACATTAACAGGCATCTGTGTCCTCTGTCCAACAAGATGCACTCTGTGCAGTAGCATTGGATTCAGTTTCTGAGAACTACCTTGCACTGTTTGCAGCTTGGGAGGCTACAAAGGATGCAATGAATCCTTAAAGGAGAGTACAAATTGGTGGCATTGCACCTAAAATGGAAAAGTTTTTAATGTCCTCGTTATTGTGCTAAGCTGAAAAATCCTACCTATGATAGACAATCTGTTCAGCCTCTACAGGGTCAGACATCTCTTCAACAGAAGGTGAATTTCTTACGAAAACTATGTTCACTTCAGTCCATCCGATCAGATGAAAGCCGCCACTTATTCTGGGAGAAGAGTTTAAAGATAGTTGACATGTCTGAGCTTCCAAGGAAGAGAAATTCTCAAGGAAATATAAATAGGGACAGGTGACCTCAGCTATCCAAATACAGCAAATGTATTTTTTAGAAGAACATCTGCTTTACCGTAATTGACTTTTTACAGTGTCCAGCATTCAATCAAGATTTGAACAGAGACTACAAAATTATTCAGCCTTGAAACTCTCTGCTCGAAACATGAAAAACACAGGTGCAAGATGTGGTTGTTTGGTTCTGATTTCAAGTAGGATCAGCTGATTACTCAGATTTATCTATTGCAAACCAACTGTCAGCTTACAGAAAGATAGTTTGAAGTCAGTTCAAAAATATGTTTGCTCAGCCGGATTGAATGTCAGCTGTTTTCCAAGGTGATGAAGTTGATAACAATATTTTGATGGTATTGGCAGCCAATGCTATACGTGAGTGTAGTTTCAGTGCTCATCATTTTAAAACATGGTTTCGATCTATAATGGACAATCCATGTCTCAACTGGCATATGATTTTATATGTACACAAGAACATAACTCACTCACAGCTTATAGGTGTTGCCAAAGAGGTAATTTAATGAAAACTAGGGTGAAGCTTGTTGTCTGAAACTGTCAACTTTGTAAATAATTTTTTTTTAAATTGTGTTTTAAAAATAAGGCTTTGGATGAGTAGTTTTGTGCCCGAACTGAATTTGTCCACCTTTTAATAAAGATAAATGAACTTTTTGTTTCAAACTCACGGTTTCCTTTATTAATGCAAACTCTACATATTTTGGGGGGTCAGGAGGAAGCTATAGCTCCCCTCCCACCGCCCTCATTATCTATTCCTGAGGTTCGTCTAGAGTAAGTCCGTGGGTAGGTAGGATAGTTAGTTTTTTTGTTTTTGTCAAAGCAAGCAGAGTTTCTAACTTCAAGTGGGATTTTTTTAAAGAGACTTAAAAATCATGAGACTTTTTAAAATAAAAAAGACCCAGAATGTTTGGGGAGGGTTTGGTCTTCTGGTTCGAATGTTTAGTTTTCATGTTTTTAGCTCTCTTCCCTCCTCCTCCCCCCCCACCCCCCAATATTAGGGCTAGAAATTTCCTCTTCTAAAAAATGAAAGCTGAGATTCTCATAATTACCCAACTCCAGGAACTGGGGCTTTAGGAAATATACCGAATACTATAAGGCTTGCAATAAAATCATTAGAGTTGGCAATATTGAATAATCTTTCCTTATATATTGGCTTTTCTGTTGCAAGCTTCCTTGTAGAACACTTTCAAATAATAAAGCAGCGCTTTGTTTTCATCATATCTTTGCATTTTGGTCTCCACTTTTAGTGTTGTGGAGCTGAATATTTGGTTCATAAGAATACACAACTTTATTAAAGTATATCTACATAAAACCAAACTTGGAATGGAAAATCTGATATGAAACTCAGAAAATTTGAGGATTGAGAACCTGCGTATTAAAATGCTTCTGTTTTTGTCATATTTGCACTATTCTTAAAATCAACTTTCAGTTTTAAAAAAAAAAGTCATACCAGTGTTTTTGGATGGAGCAATAAGTGATAATTTGCAAGGTGGTTTGAAAATTTCTTTTACTTTATGAAGCATCTGTTATCAGACCATGTGTGTAGTATGTTTTTTTTTTTTTTTAAGATAGTACACCAAATGTATTCAAATATCCATTCTTCTATCACCATTTCAATCAGAGCTAGAATTGTCATTGTACTTGATTAATAAAGGACTGATAAAGTGGAATGGAGCTGGCTGGCGTAAGCTATAATTTTCCTTTTGTTAGTTCAGCAGTATATTTCCAGTTACATCAGAATCTTTCCTTTGAACTCCCACTTGCAGGGAAAACAGTTTTAGAAGCAGGTTTAATTTTAGAAATAGAAAATGGTAATCTGTTTATTTCTTCAACATTTTATATTCAAATACTATTTTCATTAACTGTGCTTATGTTTGTAAACTAGCCAGATGCTGGGTGGGTGTGGGTGTGGGTGTGGGTGTGTGTGTGTGTGTGTGTGTGTGTGTGTGAGAGATCGATCTTCTCTGGCAGACTTAATGTATTATCTTGTAATGAGACCTCTTAAATACACGTTGAAAATTAAATCTAAAGTTAGCCATGGCTTGTCTTAATAAATGTTCCATTTGCAGCCCACAAGTTGACAAAATATCCATCTGTTCTACTTTCTTAATAAGTAGGGATGCAATTTGGTCATGGATTCCATGGCTGTGTCTTCCTCCCTTCCCCTCCTCTCCTCCTTTCCCCCCTCCCCCCCCACACCACCGCCCCCAGTGGCTGCAGCCAGAGCCAGGGCTGTGTGCCCGTTGCTTTGGCCAGAATCGGGGCTGCGACAGGGGCTGAAGCCAGTGCTGTGTCCCCCTCCATGGTGGTGGCCTGTCCATGACTTTTACTAAAAATAACCATGACAAAATCTTAACATTAATAATAAGCAACACTTGTTAAAGAAACATTGGAGCAAAATATTTTAAAGTAACATCTTTACAAACCATATGATTTTTGAATGTGCCTTAATTGCAGAGTTGTTGACGTGAACAATAGAACCCCAACAGGCTTGTTCTGCCTACTGTCCTGGTCCTGTAGACTTAGGTCTCATACTTTTTTCACCTAAACTCATCAGGTAGTTGCTTACTCCTTCCAGTTGTATGTTATTGACCACCTCTAAAGGAGTCCCATCCTTAAATGACTGTAAGGCTTTGAACGACACAACTTCTGTTGTTCAGGGGTACCATGAACGACAAAAGTGTTGCCGATGAAAAGCGCCGATCTGAACAGCACTTTGTCTGCAGGAGTGCTATCCACCGCTTGTTGGGGGTGGAATTTTTTTTGTTGGCGGGAGAGCTGTGTCCCATGGGCTCACTTGCTGCCCCTTCACCGCCCCGGAGCCTACAGCTGATGCTGACTCCACTCCGCTGGCTTCCAGCATCACCTGCTGCCGCAGGGTCCTAGTGCCCCCCTCCACTATGGCCAGGGCAGGCTGCCCTTCCCCTGCCCTTCTGCCCTACTCCTGAGCCTCTCCAATGCCCCGAACCCCTCATCCCCAGCCCACAGCCCTCACCCCTGCACCCACTCCTCTCCCCAAACTCCATCCCAGAGCCTGCACCCCCATCCCTGCCCCAGCCCGGAGCCAGCACCCAAACTCCATCCCAGAGTCTGCACCCCAGACCCCCTCCCCCAACCAAACTCCCTCCCAGAGCCTTAGGCAGGTGGGGGTGGAATTTGGGGGGGGGGCAGGTTCTGGGCACCACCAAAATTTCTACAAACCTGCCACCCCTGGAAGAGGCAGAGCAGGGATGGAGTAGTGATGCAGCCCAGTGCAGTGGGGGCGGCTTTAACAGAAGTAAATCTAACTAAGTGCGTGTTTTGTCCTTTGAGTGAGGTGCATTACTGTTGGTGGCGCTTAGCACTTTCCAGGAGGGAGGAGCAGGGAGCCACACGCTCATGGGAGGAGGTGGAGAAGAGACGGAGCAGGGGCGGGGCCTCATGGAAGGGGTGGAGTGGGGGTGGGGCTGGGGGCAGTGAGGGGGCTGTCAGTGATGCGGCCCTCGGGCCAATGCACTAGTCCTCATGTGACCCTCTTGGTCATTTGAGTTTGAGACCTCTTGAGCTACACCTTTTAGCGGCATAGCCATGTTGCTAAAAGGTACATCGTGTAGACAAAGCCTTAGAGTAGTTATCAGGATGTAGGGCTTTGAGGTGGTTACGAGCTGGTGAGGAAGGAATTGGGGAATCACAAAGGCTTTTATCAAGTATGGGAACTGATGAGGAGGGAAAATTTGATATGAAAACTCACAGTTCGCATATATTTGTAGAGAACTGTGCTGATCCTATGAAAAAAGTTATAAAATTTTAATTAAGTAACTTCACTGTTTAATTGAGGTAAATGCTCAAAAAATGTATACTTAAGATATAGATGGCCCTATTTTAAGGGAGATGTGTGACCCAGTTTAAATCTATTTTCAAGTTCACACCTAATTCCTTCAGTAGAAAAAACAAATAAAATGAAACATATGCTGTTTTTCTGTGGATTAAAGGCCTCAAAGATTAATTTTTTTAAAAAAATAGGCTTCTTTACAAGGTCTTAAATTACAAACATATTATTTGGCCAATCCCACCCCATCCTATTGCAGACTCTGGTGGCATAGATGTTTCTGTAATGGATTTTCTTTGTTTTGCAGCTGCTGCGAGAGCTCAAGCATCCAAACGTCATTTCTTTGCAAAAGGTGTTTTTGTCTCATGCTGACAGGAAAGTGTGGCTTCTCTTTGACTATGCTGAACATGACCTCTGGGTAAGATGAATTGCTTGTAGATAATGGGTTTTGGGTTTCAGTCAGGAACAGATAAACTGATAAATGATAAGTGTACCACAACTGAAAAACAATGTGTGTGGGGAAAAAGATGTCTCATACTTGTATAGTGTTTGCTACATTGTTAATCTTTATTTTCAGAAATAGTATTTAGACCTGCATTCTGCAGTGATATTTACAAAATTAATTACTGTAATATTTGTTCAGCTATAGTGTATACCTTTCTAATCATTATTTTATTAATAAGAGCTTTTGTATTTTAGTTGGATTGCTGTATTTTTGTCTGAAAATACCGTTTGACATCCTTTGGAATGTAAGGAAAGACTCTGGGACACACAGCATGCATCACAAACTGAGATCAGTGGTGAAGTGCACTGGAACATGCCTCATGCTAACTTACACTGTATCTGACCTGTGAATAAACCAAATAGGCTCAATCAAAATGTACAGACATAAAAAGTTCATTGACTTACTTCAGAGTTGGGGTCTTCCCGCTGATCTCATGTTCTCCCTCTACGGCTTCATCTTTTTTAAAATAACTAACCTTTTTAGTTGTGAATTAGTTTTTTTTTTAAAATATAAATGTACAGCATCCAGAGAAAATAAAATAGTAATGCCAACAGAAGTGCCAGGCTCCCCTGTTAATTTCTTGTCATTAACTGGAAAATTTAGCTGTAATGTTGGTAAACAAGTACCCAAACCACCATCATTCAGCTTGATTTCACGGAAGTTTAATTTAAAGGGACACAATCTATTTTGTTTTGGATTCTGAGCATAGCTGTCAAATCCTTTGACCTCCTGTGACAATAATAATAATAATAATTAATAATAATAAAGTGTTACGAGGTTTCAAAAAGAGGGACACAATGAAAATATCAAAGTTTGATGTGAGATGGGATTTACTTATGTACATATATAAAGATTTCTATAACCCCTTCCATGATTTAGCATTTCTGCTCTCTGTAACTTATAATAATGGACAGTGAGATAAGAACAGGTATCTCTTGGATGGAAATAAATTTGAATCTAAAATGTGTTGTGCCTTATAATTAGGTATAGTTTAGTAGGATATGACTAAGGACTAGTGCAAAGAGAAACCATCCTCAACTATAATTTGACACAGGTGTTCTCTTCCAGTTTTAGTACTTGTTATATTGCTGGTATTAAAATTTAAAACTTTTAGGCTTACCTTTTACATTGGTATAAAAGTGGCTGTAATCATGGTATTTATCTTGCAGACTGCTAAGTTCTGGAATGTAGAGAGCACAAGGCTAATGTGGCCCCTTTTTCATGTTTTGCCCATGTTCATGAAATGATAAAGTACAGATGTTTAGGAACACTTGAGTAATGTTTTATTATTATTTTGAAGATAGAAAGTTCTGAATTAGCTCCGAACATTGTGGTGGACAGTTATACCTAGGAGACAATGACCCAAATATCAGCAGCACATGAGCAACACCCAGCTTGAGGTCCTTGCATTTTATGTAAACACCTGAATTCCATAGCTGTTTTGTCTTCTGGATGATGATAGTACCTGCATGAAAACAGTCTGGCTGTGTTATGGTAGTGCCTAGAGGAGACTCCGACATGGATCAGGCTCTACCATGCTAGGCACTATGCAAACACATAACAATCCCCTGACGCCAAGGAACTTGTAGAAAGGAGGAAATACTTGAAGTGGTAGCTAACACCATGACACAGCCTCTTCTGTTGAAGGTGGTAGCATCGGACCTTTAGGCATCACAGTTTACAGTCTAGAAGTCCTCTTGGACTTCATTTGTTCTGGGTATGCAAATAAGCATAGCAATAATAAAAACTTTCTACCTATGACTTACCAGATGATTATTAACTTTGGATGGATGGTGAACCTGACAATGTTCATGATTTCTTCCAACAATTACTTCTTAATTTTAGGGTTTCCTTTTTCAGAAGGGTGGAAGCAAACAGCTGCACACACATGCATTTCCTCGTCAAGCTACTGTAAAAGAGAGTTTTTAAAATTCCAAAGGAAAAAGTTTGATGCAAATATTCCCTTGCAGTGATTGCAACCCAAATATTGCATTGTGCTAGTGCAAGAGAACCTGAAAGTGATACGGACTATAAACTGACTGATTTATTATTATTGTGCTGAGATGCAAAAAATAAATTGCATGTCTAATGAGAATAGATTAGAGTTGTATTCTTTTCGTTTTAATAAGCTACCACGTTAATGAGGGGTTGAGGAAATTGTTTTGAAAACTGACTTTTAAACTGGTGGTAACTTTAAAAAAAATTTTTTTTTTTAAATTTTGGTAATTTATATAAAAAACTTCCTTGGGATGATATCTTTCATTTTAATTTTCTTTAGTTTTTACCTGTAAATGAGTGTTTTGTATCATAATACTTTAGATGCTATTATTCTTGTAATAACTTTTAAATTACATGGTTTTAAAAATGTATAGCAATAAAAAAAGATTAAAAAAGCAACTGACAGGGCTACATAAGGAATCACTGGAGATTTCTCTTTTTTGTAAAACATTATAGATCAAAACATTACATTTTTTTTCTTGTTACTATTGATATTTTTCTCTTCCAGCACATAATCAAGTTTCACAGAGCTTCTAAAGCAAACAAGAAACCAGTTCAGTTACCTCGGGGAATGGTGAAGTCATTATTGTATCAGATCCTAGATGGTATTCACTACCTGCATGCTAACTGGGTGTTACACAGGGATTTGGTAAGTTGACCTGCAGTGGGGATTAACACGGGGTAGAAGATTTGAGAGCAAAGATTATTGTCTTTACCAGTAGTCATTAGCAAATAGACCTTTATGTGCTAAGAATGTAAAACATATGTGTAAAGCCTGCTATTATTTGACACGCATTTGATGATTCCATTCTTATAAAAATGACGCATGTCTGATTGGTTTTTATTTTGTTAAGTCATTAGAAGTTGCATGTGTATGTAATTGGGGGTGGATATTTGGCTGTCAGCAACTTTTAAAGTAAAAAGGCATGCACACAATTAAAAAAAAAATTATCTGTTAAAAATGTCAGAGGAGATACTAATATATATACTTTAATACACTGGAATAAAAACATGAGAGGTCTTTCAAAAGCTACCAACGTTATTGCTCTGTAGATTTCTTTGAAGGCCTTTTGCGAATAGCCCTTGTTTATTATAAATACATTACAAGCAAAACTTTGACTGCCTGAGCAAGTGTTTATTAAAAATCCAAGTAAATTGCAGTTAACATGTAAACTTGATAAACACTTTTTCCAATTCACTATACATTTAGTTGCCTCTGGAACATATGCTCATGACTTTTTGCATAGAATAATAATAGATGGTGTGTCTGACTGTTCCATCTTCAGAGTTAAATCCTAAATTGCCCTTTCTTACTGCACAATTATCTGTAGCTTTTATTCTTTTCTTCTAAAAGCCAGTAAATATAATGAGGTTTTTAATAGCACATTCTTTTCAAACTATCTCTGAACATAATGCTGTAAATGATAATTTAGCTCCTAATCACTGAAATTTCAGTAATGCATATAAGTAGCGTATATAGCTTCTGATGTAGAGCTAGTTTGACCCTTCACATGCGCATGCCTGCAGTGCTAGTGTTGATTTATACTTAATGCATTAAAGCCCATATTAGCTACTGCAGTGTCAGTTTTTAGGCCTTTCATCTAGTTTAATGATCCTCCTTGAAATGTAGTTAATGATGGTTATTTTATCTTTCATGTTCATTTCTAGCAAATGTTAAAATAGTGCCCATAGTACTGTGTAAATGGATGAAACAGTTTTATCCTCTCTGTAAAATTGAATTTTCAGAGAACTGAAAATGTAAGGAAACTTTGTTCATGAAAATAAATAATTGTACTGCGTGGCTATTACTTATAATTCTCTGACAGTGTTATAAACTTGAAAAAAGAAGCCTCAACCACTCAATGGAAAAGATTTCTTTTGTAAAATTTGTGGTTAATATTTTTTCATTACTTTATGAGCTAGAAGAGTTAACTTCAAAAGTATGTAGAAATACATAGGACATACGTTCTTGTAATTGTTTAGAAACATCTTGTTTCAAACCAAAATACGCTGTTGAGTGGTTTTTTGCAACTTTATGCCTGCTTCTTTATCTTTCAGTATATTTGTTAGAGTGGTAAAGAAAGCAAGAGAACTGTCCTCAAGAAGCTAAATGTTGCTACTGTTTGACTTCCTACAGTTTCAGAAAATTTATGAACACCTTTAAAAAAAAAAAAAAGTGATCTAATCAGAGTGCAAAAATTAATCATACATTGTGTACTGGATGGCTCGGGAGATGGGTAATTTATGACAGAGCCTTTCACATCTAGGTCTGTGAGTTGAATATGATCTTAAGTTGGTAGTTGCCAAAAGTTGTTGCCAAAATCATGGCTACTTGGTGACGTATGTGAAATGAGTTGGTGGGTCTCAGTCCAGCATGCAGGTTTGCCCAGTGCAAATTGGCAGCCGCCTTTTAGTAGTTTGAGCAAAGAGCCAAGAATCGGCGTGGAGACTGAGCTGCCTTTTCATCCTAAGAAGCTGTCCTTGCAGAACACTGATGAGGTTTGTTGGCCAGAAAGTTTATTATTTAATATGTTTATTACAGTGGTACCTAAGGACCTGATGAGTCTTGGGTGATATTGTGCTAGGCACTATACAGATAAAGAGCAGTAGACTGTCCCTGCTGAGCTGAGAAGCTTATAATCTAGACAGAGACCAGGTGAGGGAAGGGATATAGCACACAAGCAGAGTGAACAATGTGGTGGCAGCAAATGTCATATTAGGGGCCACAATTTTTGTGTGTGGGGATTTAGTTCAGAGGGTATAAGTTAAATGAAAATAAAAAGGGAGGGGAATGGGATTGATGGGGACAATACAGGGAGAAGAGGGTAAGAGGAGAGGGTGTGGAATGAAGCTGAGGTGAAGAGACACTGAGGGAATGAGAGCAGCAGCAGGACAGTTGGAGCAAACAGCTGATCAGCACAGGGCACAGAATGTCCAGTTAAAATTGTAGAAAGTTGTTCACATGCCTAAAGGATCAAAGGCCCTTGCTTTGACTGCATCTGTCCCTGCTGGCTGGAGTCTCTGCTGGCTCCTCTCTGCAGTTTTCTCCCAAGCTCACTTGATGGGGAAAGGGGAAGCATCACCTGGGTGCAGGTGCTCCCAGAGTTCAAGGGTCTCCCCTGCTCAGTTTTTGGACCAAAAGGGTGCTGGGGGGGGGGGAGTAGTAGCTGTAGTTGGACCCCATTTTACCCTCTCCCCTCCAGTACAGAAGCTTGTTCTGTGGCTGACCATGCTATATATGTTCACACGCAACTTCTATTTCTGGGTTGTCCATCAGAAACATTCACCAGCAGAGAAAATCACTCAATTTAAAATGTATTTAAGTTACACTTTAGGGGATAATAGTGTATATATTAGAGGTGTTTTCTTTAGTTATTCCAGGGCCATTGGAAAATTGTTTCTCTTCTGTGGAGATTGTCTGTCTGTAAAATACTTGCTTGGTTCCTTTTTTGAATCAATATTTCTGGCGTTTAATGAGGCAGTACCATACTAGAGCAAAATGAGTTTGCAAAACAGAACCTGGGTGGGCCTGTATCTCTAGCTATCAAAGGCAGGGTAGTAGAAGTTCATGCTTAATTTGGGAGTAGAAAATTGAATCCAAATGTAATCTATTAAAAAAATGTCTTTTGCCAGGATATCTGAGTGTGCAGGGCTAAAATACCAGCCTTATAACTCTCCAGCAATCCATTAACTGAGTAAAATGTTGCTACTCTGTTTCCTTAAAAACTCTCCTTGTCATTGTAAGTCAAAATGCGTTCTCTCTTTATCGCAATTGTAGGTATGTATAACATGTACAGTAATGTGCAACAATAGCTTAATACATTTATCTTCATTTTAAAACTATGTAGGAGAGATGGGAGAAATTACAGGAGAGAATTCCAAGGATAGAATCATAGGACTGGAAGGGACATCAAGAGGTCACCTAGTCCAGTCTCCTGCACTCATGGCAGGACTAAATATTATCTAGACCATCCCTGACAGGTGTTTGTCTAACTTGGTCTTAAAAATCTCCAATGATGGAGATTCCACAACCTCCCTAGGCAATTTATTCAAGTGCTTAACTGCCTTGACAGGAAGTTTTTCCTAGTGTCCAACCTAAACCTCCCTTGTTGCAATTTAAGCCCATTGCTTCATGTCCTGTCCTCAGAGGTTAAGGAGAACAATTTTTCTCCCTCCTCCTTGTAACAGTCTTTTATGTACTTGGAAAACTGTTATGTCCCCCCTCAGTCTTCTCTTCTCCAAACTAAACAAACCCAGTTTTTTCAATTTTCCCTCATAGGGTCATTTTCCTATAATAGACCTATAATCATTTTTGTTGCTCTTCTCTGGACTTTCTCCAATTTGTCCACATGTTTCCTGAAATGTAGTGCCCAGAACTGGACACAATACTCCAGTTGAGGCCTAATCAGTGTGGAGTAGAGTGGAAAAATTACTTCATGTGTCTTGCTTACAAGACTCCTGCTAATACGTTCCAGAATATTTGCGTATTTGTGTGTGTGTGTGTGTGTGCGCGCAACAGTGTTACACTGTTGACTCTTTCTTAGCTTGTGATCCACTATGACTCCCAGATCCCTTTCAGCAGTACTCCTTCATAGGCAGTCATTTCCCATTTTGTGTGTGCGCAACTGATTGTTCCTTCCTAAGTGGAGTACTTTGCATTTGTCCTTATTTAATTTTATATTGTTTACTTCAGGCCATTTCTCCAGTTTGTCCAGATCATTTTGAATTACTCCTATCCTCCAAAGCACTTGCAACCCCTTGCAGCTTGATATCGTCCACAAACTTTATAAGTGTACTCTCTATGCCATTATCTAAATCATTGATGAAAAAAGTGAACAGAACCCAACCCAGAATTGATTGATATGCCCTTCCAGCATGACTGTGAACCACTGATGATTACTCTCTGAGAACAGTTTTCCAACCAGTTATGCATCCGCATTATAGTCTCTCAATCTAGGTTGTATATCCCTAGTTTTGTTTATGAGGTGGTCATGCGAGACAGTATCAAAAGCCTTACTGAAGTCAAGATATACCACATCTATCATTTTTTACCCATTCACAAGGCTTGTTACCCTGTCAAAAAAAGCTCTTAGGTTGGTTTAACACGTTTGTTCTTGACAAATCCATGCTGACTGTTACTTATCACCTTATTATCTTCTAGTTGTTTACAAATGGATTGCTTAATAATTTGCTCCATTATCTTTTCAGATACTGAAGTTAAGATGACTGGTCTGTAATTCCCCAGGTTGTCCTTATTTCCCTTTTTATAGATGGGCACTATATTTGCTCTCTTCCAGTCCTCTGGAATCTCTCCGGTCTTCCATGACTTTTCAAAGATAATCACTAATGGCTGAAACAAAAAAGTCATTTAGCACTTCTGCCATTTCCACATTTTCTTTTATTGTTTTTTCCCCACTCATTGAGTAATGGGCCTACCCTGTCCTTGGTCTTCCTCTTGCTTCTAATGTATTTGAGAATGCTTTCTTGTTACTCTTTATATCTCTAGCTAGTTTAATCTTGTTTTGTGCCTTAGCCTTTCTGATTTTGTCCCTATATACACCGCTACCTTGACATAACTCGACCCGATACAACACGAATTCGGATATAACATGGTAAACCACTGCTCCAGGGGGGCGGGGCGGGGCGGCGCAATCCCATGGATCAAAGCAAGTTCAATATAACGCCGTTTCACCTATAATGCGGTAAGATTTTTTGGCTCCCGAGGACAGCGTTATATCGAGGTAGAGGTGTACTTGTTTGTTTATATTCATCCTTTGCAATTTGACCTAGTTTCTACTTTTTAAAAGACTCTTTTTGGGGTTTAAAATCATTGAAGATCTCTTGATTAAGCTTGGGTGGTCTCTTGCCATACTTTCTATCTTTCCTACGCAGTGGGATAGTTTATTCTTGTGCCCTTATTAATGTCTCTCTAAAAAAACTACCAAATCTGTTGAACTGTTTTTCCCCTTAGACTTGTGTCCCATGGGATCTGATCTAACAACTCCCTGAGTTCGCTAAAGTGCATTCTTGAAATCCATTATTTTTATTGTGCTGTTTTCCCTCCCACCATTCCTGAGAATTATGAACTCTATCATTTCATGACCATTTTCACCTATGCTGCCTTCCGCCTTTCAAATTCTCAACCAGTTTCTCCCTATTTGTCAAAATCAAATCTAGAACAGCTCTCCTGTAGTACTTTCTCTATCTTCTGGACTAAAAAATTGTCTCCAGTACATTCCAAAAACTTGTTGGATAATCTGTGCCCTGCTATGTTATTTTCCCAGTAGATGTCTGGGGAGTTAAAATCCCCCATTACCGCCAAGTCCTTTGCTTTACATGATTTTGTTGGTTGCTCAAAAAAAGGCTCACCCCTCTCTTCTTCCTGGTTAGGTGGTCTGTAGTAAACCCCTACCATGACATCACCCTTGTTTTTCCCTCTTTATCCTTATCCAGAGTATTTCAACAAGTCTGTCTCCTATTTCGAGCTCAACCTCAGTCAGTGTGTATACATTTTTAATATATAAGGCAATATCCCCTCCCTTTTTTCCTGTGTGAACTTCCTGAGCAAGCTGTACCTTTCTATGCCAATATTCCAGTCATGTATTATCCCACCAAGTCTCTGATGCCAACTTTGTCATAGTTTATTTATTAACTAGCATTTCAAGTTCTTCCTGCTTATTCCCCATATTTATCGCATTAGTATACAGACACCTAAGAAAATAATTTGATTCCTCCCTGCCCCCCTCCCCCATGTTTTCTCTTCTCTCCCTTGTCCCTGCTACAACAGCCCATGCTTTCCCCAGATTCTGACCCTTCTCCCAGGTCTCCATGTTCTTGACTTACCGGTGGGCTTTTGTTACCTGCCCCATCGAACCTAGTTTAAAGCCCTCTTCTGTAGGTTAGCTAGTCTATATCCAAGTATATTTTTTTTCCTTCCTCGATAGGTGGACCCCATCTCTGCTTAGCAATCCTTCTTCTTGGAACAACATCCTCTGGTCAAGGAAGCTAAAGCGCTCCTGGTGACAACATCCTTGGAGCCAGGCATTCATTTTCAGGATGCATCTGTTTCTGCCTGGGCCCCTACCCTTGACTAGAAGGATCAAAGGGAACACCACTTGTGCCCCCAGCTCCTTCACCCTTACTCCCAGAGCCTTGAAGTCACTTCTGATCTGCTCACAGTCATACCTCGCAGTATCATTACCTGCCCCCATCGAACCTAGTTTAAAGCCCTCCTCACTAGGTCAGCCAACCTGTTCCTAGACAAAGAATCTATATTTTTTTTTTTTTAAGTCGACGGTAGAGTGGCAGGTCAATTCTGCTTTGAAGAAGAAAGAACTCCATGTCTCTGAAAAGTATTTTGTCTCCACCTGAGACAATTTAGTAAACTTTCTTAAAGTTAGTATTTAAATGGTACTAGTTAGGCATTGAATTTGAAGCTGGTGTTTTGCTGGAGAGTTAGCAGTCAACAGTACATCAGTTTATATTGTGAAAGCTGTCTTCATAATGAAAGAAGCTAAAATCTAGCTTTTAGAAGTAGGTGTGTATGGTGATGGAAGGATATTCTGTATGAAACAGTAAAAACTGCAGAAAGACTATAATTGCTGAATCTGTAGTTTTCTTGCACCTGCAGTTTTTGCAAGTCCTGAATCTTTCTTTAGAAGGATAATACCTAGGGTTTGGGCAATAACCTAACTCCTGTTTATGCAGTAATGTGCTGAGAAAATCACCTTTTATTTTTGTAAAAGCAGCAAAGAGTCCTGTGGCACTTTATAGACTAACAGACGTATAGGAGCATGAGCTTTCGTGGGTGAATACATGAGACATGCAACCGACAAAGTGGGTATTCACCCACAAAAGCTCATGCTCCTATACGTCTGTTAGTCTATAAAGTGCCACAGGACTCTTTGCTGCTTTTACAGATCCAGACTAACACAGCTACCCCTTTGATACTTTTATTTTTGCGGATTGCCAAACTAGCCAATCCACAAAAATCACTGGGAGTCCTAAAATGGCTATTTCCCTCGGAAATCATGCAAGAATGGGAATTTGCATTTAGAATATAATCAAAACTGTATGTGTATACACCCACATATAAACAGGAGTATTTTATTATAATATGTTTGCCAAATCTGTGAAATTATAAAAGCCTTTTTTTGTTCCTTTTCTTTCCTTCACTTCTATTGTATAGCTTCTTAAGGTTTTATCTTAACCGTTCAATGTCTGTTTTATCTAATTCTTTTCTTTAAATACTACTAGTTTTGTTTTTGACTGTCCTTTTATATCTCATCTCAAACACTTCTCTGATTTTCCCTTGTTCTTAATTTTCCTTCTGCTGTCTCTTCCCAGGTTACTACTTTCTCTTCATTGCATTCCCCCTCTCCCCTTATTTTCTTCATTTTTGTCTTCACTTCTTTCTCAGCATTCTTTTCTGCTGTCCCTCCTCTCTTTCCCATTGTTACTGTAACCCCGTTGTTGTCTCTTCTTTCCCCTTCTTCCACAGTACAATGGAGGGGTGTGTGTGTGTGTGTGTGTGTGTGTGTGTGTGTGTGTAAAAAAAAAAAAAAAAAAAAAAAAAAAAAAAAAAAAAAAAAAAAAAAAAAATACAGGAACAGCAGGTTTTTCTTCCTTCTTGTGGAGGTGGGTGAGAAGCAGGCAAAGCAAATAGCGGATCAAAGGATGCCAATTCTTCACACTAACAGTATGAGCCAACTGTCCCTTCTCTGAACTGAGAACCTGAGCACTGAACCCAGCAGCATAGTAAAGAGACCAACAATGAGCTGCTGCTGCTCCTGTACTGTGGTTTGGCTGGGCTACTAAATCCTGAGGAGGACATCCTTGGAGCTCATGGTTCCCTATCTTCTCTGTTCAGGGGTACTCCAGAATTTTGATGCTTTATCCTGTTACAAGGATGCATCACTAATTTTCTCCTCAGATTAAAATGAAAAAATTCTTTTCATAGAACTCTACTGAAGAAGAGAAATTAGTGATCTATCTCTGATTTGTAAGCAGCTGCTTAAATACACATTAGTAAAAGAAAACTACATTTTCTTCAAACCTATATACTTGTGTATGATGGTTCCTGTATAAAATACAATGTATAAAAATATTTTGATTCTTGAGTAGTCTGAAGTTTAAAAAAAAAAAAAGAAAAATTTTTTTTGTGTTCAAAGATTGGGATCAACTTTTAGTAATCCGCACACTGAAAATACAGTACACTCACTTAGGCCTTGTCTACACTAAAAGGAAAAGTCGATCTAATCTACGCAATTTGAGTTGTGAATAGCGTAACTCAAATTGACATAGCTTAGATCTACTTACCATGAGGTCCACACTACGCGATGTTGACGGGAGACACTCTCCTGTCGACTCCCCTTACTCTTCTCGATCAGGTGGAGTACAGGAGTCAATGGGAGAGCGATCGGCCATCGCTTTAGCCGGTCTTCACTAGACCAGTTAAATTGACCGCTGATGCATAGATTGCGGCAGCGTCAATCCTCCGGTAAGTGTAGATAAGCCCTTACAATTGGCTAGGGATTAAACTTGGAGTAAGGTATTTCAGTGAATCTAAGCAATGTCTAGGGTGTTTAAATGGCATGCTTGGTGTTGCCTGCAACCTATTCATAGTAGACCTCAGGTAGTTCACAAAAGTAAAACTTAGTAGCATTAAACTTAAGTACAATTAGGTATGTAAGCGCACCAGAATAAGGAGAGTGGACTTCAAAAAAGTAGACTTGAACAAACTTGTAAGGTCCAGTGAAAAGAAGATCTAAGGGACGAAGGAGCTCAGTGAGCTTGTATTAGTGTTGTAGCCATGGTGGTCCCAGAGTATTAGACGGGGTCTGACCTGAAGAAGAGCTCTGTGTAAGCTCAATAGCTTCTCTCTCACCAACAGAACTTGGTCCAATAAGAGATCGTACCTTACCCTCCTTGTCTCTCAGGAGAGCTGGAAGTTTCACAGACACAATATTGAAGGCACAGTAGCAAACTATTCTGATATGAATGCAAGATATGAAGACTAGTAAGAGGCCAATCTAGCTCCATCAGGAGCTCTTTAATGACCTGAAAGTCAAAAAGGAATCCCACAAAAAAGTGCAAATATGAACAAATTGCTAAGTATAAGTGCAAGAGAACAGCACAAGCATGTAGGGACAAATCAGAAAGGCTAAGGCACAAAATGAGTTACACCTAGCAAGGGACATAAAAGGCAATAGGAAGAAGTTTTATAAATATATTAGGAGCAAGAGAAAGACAAAGAAAAAGGTAGGGCCACTACTTAGTAGGGGAGGAGAGTTAATGATGGATGACATCAAGAAGGCTGAGGTTTGTCTGTTTTTTGCCTCTGTTTTCACTAAAAAGGTTTATTGTGACCAGATGATTAACACAGTTAATATTATCAAGCGGAAAGGAACACAAAACAAAATAGGGAAAAAACAGGTTAAAGAATATTTAGATAATATGGGTGTATTCAAGTTAGTACCCCGGGGTGCTTAAAGAACTAGCTGAAGCAGTTTCAGAAACATTAGCAATTTATTTTCAAGAACTCCCAGAGAGTGGGTGAGATCCCAGACGACTGGAGAAGAGCAAACACAATGCATACCTTTAAAAAGGGAAGCGAAGAGGACCCATGAAATTATAGATCAGTCAGCCTACCTTTGATACATGGAAAGAAATTGGAACAAATTATTAAACAATCAATTTGCAGGCACCTACAGGATAATAGGAGAAGTAATAGCCAACATGGATTTGTCAAGAACAAATCATGCAAACTAACCTAATTAACTTTAACATGATTATTGGCCTACTGAGTAGCGTGGAAGCAGTAGATGTGATATATCTTTTAATAAGGCTTAAGTAACCTGTGACATTCTCATAAGCAAACCAGGGAAGTATGGTATAGTTGAAATTACTAAAAGGTGGTGAACAATTGATTGAAAAAACTGTACATAGGCTGCCTCTATACTACGAGCTAAAGTTGTGATTCTCCTGCTTGTGTACACATCTAGTGGAGTCCCACAGGGGTCAGTTCTGGGTCTGGTATTTAGTCAACATTTTCATTAATGACTGGGATAATAGAGTGGAGAATATAAAATTTGGGGATGGAGACAAGCTGGGGAAGGGTTGCTAGCACTTTGGAGGACAGGATTGGATTTCAAAACAACCTTGATAAATTAGAGAGTTGGTCTGAAACAAATATAAAATTCAGAAAAGACAAGTGCCAAGTACTATTGTTAGGAAGAATAGTCAGTAGTACTGCAGTAAAGAATCTGTGGGTTATAATGGTTCACAAATTGAATAGGCGCCAACAGTATGGTGCAGTTGTGAAAAACTAATATTCTGAGGTGTATTAACAGGGGTATTGTATGTAAGACACAGGAGAATATTAGCCCATTCTATTTGGCACTGTTGAGGGCTCAGCTGGAGTATTGTGTCCAGTTTTGGGTGCCACACTTTAAGAAGGATATGGACAAATTGGAGAGGGTCCAGAAGAGAACAAAAATGATGATAGGTTTGGAAATCATGACCTATGAGGAAAGGTTGAAAAACTTGGCATGTTTGTTCTTGAGAAAAGAAGACTGGGGAACGGGGATCTGATAACAGTCTGTAATAGCCCTTAACATATTTGTAGAGACAACTGTAGCTAATTTTTCTCCATGTCCACTGAAATTGGGACAAGCAGGAATGGGCTTAGTCTGCAGCAAGAGATATTTAGGTTAGATGTTAGGAAAAACTTCCTAACTCTAAGGGTAGTTAAGTTCTGGAATTGGCTACCAAAGTATGTTGTGGAATCCCTGTTGTTGGAGGTTGTTAAGATAACTGTCAGGTTAGACAGATAACTGTCAGGGATGGTCTAGGTATACTGGGTACTGCCCTCTCGAGGTCCCTTCCAGCTCTACATTTCTGTTTTTCTCTGTGCAAGTATATTATAAATGATGTAGTGTTGGTTTTTTTTCTAGGACACTAGTGACATAAATTCAAAAAGTCAAAGCATATTTTGGTAATGGTATTCTTTAATTCTCTCTGTAGTATGGAATCCGTGGAAGGGGTAATTGGAAGAAGCAAGCTAATGTGAGGGAGATGCCTACTACCTGAAGAACAATATTTTTGATAGAACATCAATGTAGTGTCACCTTTTTGTAAACTTTTATTATGCGTACCTTTAAATTACTTCAGCAAATAAATGCCAAAGTTCACTTAGAGGTCAAATCAATATATAAACATTTTACACTCTGCTTTTGATGTCATGACTGACAGCAATTCAAAGTCATTTGGTTTACTATTGCTCGGTCTGTAGTTCTCAGTGAGCTTGCCTTAAAGTACCTCTTATCATTTTAATACCATATTGCACTTAAATTTGATGATTAAGAGCACATTTATTATAACAATGCAATTAGGTGGCATAAAATGTCTAACATAATTATAGGTGCCAGTCCTGTATCAAAGAGCTAATCTCACACTTTAAAGTCACAAAGTAAGAAAAGGACTGACCATAGATATACACTAGAATCTGAGTTACGAACCCCTCGGGAATGGTGGTTGTTTGTGTCATAACTATAAAGGGAAGGGTAACAACTCTCCTGTGTACAGTATTCTAAAATCCCTCCTGGCCAGAGACTCCAAAATCCTTTTACCTGTAAAGGGTTAAGAAGCTCAGGTAACCTGGCTGACACCTGACCCAAAGGACCAATAAGGGGACAAGATACTTTCAAATCTTGGGGGGTGGGAGTGGGGCTTTTGTTTGTGCTCTTTGTTTGGGAGTTTGTTCGCTCTTGGGACTGAGAGGGATCAGACATCAATCCAGGTTCTCCACATCTTTCTAAACAAGTCTCTCCTATTTCAAACTTGTAAGTAAACAGCCAGGCAAGGCGTGTTAGTTTTACTTTGTTTTCTCAACTTGTAAATGTACCTTTTACTAGAGTGTTTATCTCTGTTTGCTATACTTTGAACCTGAGGCTAGAGGGGGGTCCTCTGAGCTCTTTAAGTTTGATTACCCTGTAAAGTTATTTTCCATACTGATTTTACAGAGATGATTTTTACCTTTTTTCTTTTAATTAAAAGCCTTTTTTTTAAGAACCTGATTGATTTTTCCTTGTTTTTAGATCCAAGGGGGTTGGATCTTGATCCACCAGGAGTTGGTGGGAGGAAGAAGGGGGGATGGTTAATTTCTCCTTGCTTTAAGATCCAAGGGGTTTGGATCTGTATTCACCAGGGAATTGGTGAAGAGTTTCTCAAGGCTTCCCAGGGAAGGGAACTAGCTTTGGGAATGGTGGCAGCGGACCAGATCTAAGCTGGTAGTTAAGCTTAGAAGTTTTCATGCAGGCCCCCACATTTGTACCCTAAAGTTCAGAGTGGGGAAGCAGCCTTGACAGTTTGTAACTCTGAAATGTTCATAACTCTGAACAAAGCGTTATGGCTGTTCTTTCAAAAGTTTATGACTGAACATAGACTTACTGGAGCTTTGAAACTTTACTGCAGAAGAAAAATACTGCTTTTAATCATTTTAATTTAAATTAAACAAGCACAGAAATCATTTCTTTACCTTGTAAAGTCTTTTTTTATTAAACTTGCCCTTTATTTTTTTAGTAGTTTGTTTAACACAGTAATATACTGTACATTTTGCTTTTTTTCGTCTCTGCTGCCTGATTGTGTACTTCTGGTTCCAAATGAGGTGTGTGGTTGACTCGTCAGTTTGTAACTCTGGTGTTCTACTATACCTATTCCAGGCTATACTCTCCTTAACAGCCTTAGAGAAGAGAGACAAAAAATGGGCTTTGCAGCATGCCTGGAAGACTAATGTTCTGGACTCTGGTAGACCACAAGAGGTGGAAGTGAGTTCCAAAGCAGGAGACCCGCACACAGAGAATGCTCTGCCAGCATCTCTCTCTTACTTTATTAAGGGAGCTTGAGCTCAAGTGCCCCCTGCTGATCTCAACTGTAACTAATATATTATGGAAAGAGATGAATTCTCAGGTAACCTGGTCGCAAACAATGGTTTAAAAGCAGCCCCTTGAATTCTACCCAGAAACTTATTGGAAATCCGTGTAGGTCACAGTACACTGGTCTGATGTGTATCTCAGATTAAACAGGCTGTAACATCCTGCACTGTATTCAGTTTCTGAATGATCATAAGGTGTATCTCCTGTAGAATGTATCACAGCAATCTAATCTCAAGGTGACAAAAGTATGGCTATTTGTGAGAAGGTCTCCTTGCAAGGCACGGATGGAGAAAAACACTCTTGGACACAGCTGCTACCTGGGCATTGAGGAGCAGCCCCAGATCAAATGCCAAGTATGCTCTTCTCTTCCCAAATAGTAGCCATACTTACTCAATAGGGGCTGCTGACATAACTCTTATAGCTGCTTCCCCAAGGCCATCCATATTGAGTCACATCCAGCTAGTGATAGTCTAGACACTGGGTAGTTTGTTACTACTACAGCTCGGTCAGCGATGACAAAGATGTAGGACTGGGTGTTAGCAGCACACTAAATGCATTGTAGCCCTTATCTTCTCACTGGTTCTCTGAGGCCTCATGAACACATTGAACAAGAGCAATGACAACATAGACCATTGTGATGCCTGACCAGAGAGAACCCTTGAGTAAGGGAAACAATTCTCCACACCTACCCGTAGGTTTATCTCAAAATGACAGGAACAGAGCCACTCAGCAGCTCCATCCATTTCTATTCGTGTCCACTAACTAGACAACCTTTTTTTCATTGTCAGTGATACCAAAGGTTTCAAACAGACTTAAATGAATCTACAGAGACACTTTATTTTTGCTCATTTCAAGGAAGAAATCAACATACACAAACCATTTAGTTTCTATCCCATATTAAAACATATAACCGGATTGATAGGGGGTTCAAAGAAATCTGAGGAAGCAAGAAACTGCCCAAGTTGTCTTGCCATAATCTACAAGTGCACAGTTCGTAAAGAAAGCTGGAGGAAGCATGTGTATTTTTAGTTTGTTGTGAAACTACAAATAGAAGTGTTACCTTGGAATCTAGTACAGTACTTGACAATTAAATCTATTTGAATGATGTAAACAGTTACCTTCCTATCTGTCCTTGTAGGAGTTCATGCATGTGTTTACTAAAGGGTTGTTTTCTTGTTTGGTCTGTTAGAACCTTTGTTTCTCTTTGTGTTAGAATTAATTCTAATTTTTAAACACTATTGTCAAATTAATATCTAGTGAATGGCTTTTTAAACGTTTGTTATTGTCTTCAGCGAGCAGAGCCTTGTTCGTTGCCTGTCTTGCCATTCTGGAATGCTGTCTCACTTTTTCTTTTTTGAATGAATTTAATGCTCATAAGATCAGTGTTCTTCTACACTGAAAAATAACTGTAAAAATGACTTGATAGGGTTCCATGTTTGTATCAGTTATTCTTTATAAAAAATATTGCTTTTGCAAGTAAACACTTCCCCCTCCCCCAACTTCCAGCCATATAGCTCAATCAAAGATTTAAGTCAAACTATTTCATTTCTTCTTGCACATCCCCATTTTGTAGGCCAAACCCTGTTCTCAATAATACCCATGGAACTCTGTTTGAACTGGAGCTGATTAGAATCTAATAACACATTCTGTTGATGAACAGGAAAAAATATGTAGCTCAGTAATCTCTGTAATGTGAATAGGAGCAAAGGTCTATGGGGGGGTTGCATCTATACAAATTCTCCTGAAGTAATAAATATACTACAGTAGAACCCTTACTTTATGAACTAATGTGGGATTCAGTTAATAAAATTGAACAACTCAATTACATGAGTTGTAGTGTAAAATTTGTAGTGTAGTGCACTACGTCACTTGTCCTTCAAACCACTACAAAGCAATTTCCAATACATTGAATGCATCAGAATGTTAGGGGATGTTGACTTGTTCTTCACAGACATCGCTTTATGTGATTTTTATGTTTTTCCCTCATCAGGAAAAATTGTTTGTATAACTGATTGTAAGATTGGTGTCTGTAAAATCAAGGTTCTACTGTATTGCAATACTACCAGCCTTCAGATAAGCAATGCTTAAAAATATCAGAGGTAATAATTATCATTTTTATATATAAGAGGTGATTTCAACTAGATACATGTAAACCGGTTAAGTGCCTGAGAAAGTTAATTGACAATTTAATCTCTGTTCTAAGAAGCAAATCATTTTAACAGACTCAGAGGAGACTTTTCAGAAATTGGAAATCCAGCCCAAGATAAGCTGATAGACAACTTCTTTGCTTCTATCTTCTCCCCAGGATCATTCTTTCTAAGTGATAAAGGCAGGCCACCCCAAGAGGCTGTTAAGGAAGCTAAGTGGTCATGGGGTGAGATAAATTACTCTTTTGGATTATGAAGTAGGACAGTTAAATGAAGTAGGGTAAGTACTTTCTGAGAATGAAAGAGTTCCCCTTCTGAATCAGTTCTACTTCCTGCAGTGTCTGGGGGTTCCTTTAAGGTCTGCTATTTAAACTTTGACTCAGCCTGGCCGTACTTAACTGCAGATGGTGGCTCGTAGCACAGAGTTGAAGTGCTGGAGTCCAGAGCTCTGATTAACAGCATGTAGAAACAATCCCTATGTCATCCCCTTTAGGACACCAAGTGTATTTAGTACAGGCGTCAGAATAGTTTAATTCTCGATGATTTTGATTAACTCTCAATACAGAAACATTCCATCTTTCTGTAGCTACTTATCTCTGTATTTTTTTTCTCACCTTTGGAGATGGGGCACTTCCATAACCACAGTACATCTGAAAGGAGGTGTATTTGAGCTTGCAGTATTGAAAATGAGCTAATCCTATATTGCCTGAAATGTTACCTCTCACATACCCCCTTGGATTAGGACTGTTCAGCACCATGGTCAATCGATTTCATTAGCTAAAATACTGGGAAGTGATATTTTCCAGTTGTGATGTCATTATAGACCGACTTTAGCTCTCTGAAAATATAAATTAAAAACTATTAATCTGATATACTTCTCCAGACATAATATAGCTTTACAGTATTTTATTTCATAGCCTTCTGATGACTTGCATGTTAACTTAATCTTAAAAAAATAAATAGTATGCTAGGTATCTCTAAACCTGCAACTGCTGGAAGTTGGGACTGGACAATGGGGTGGATCACTCAAAATAGCCTTGTTCTGTTCATTCCCTCTGAAGCATCTGGCACTGGCCACTGGGAAGACAGGATACTGACCCAATATGGCCATTCTTACGTTCTTATTTAGCTGACAAGAGAAACGCTAATATCTGAAAAGCTTATTTTAAGTCTTCACTGGTCATAGTTACAAATCTTTAATAAAATGTTTGCATTTTATCGCCTTAACTCTGAATTTCCTCTACCCAAATGAAAAGTGTGTGTGTGTCAGGGGCGAGGGGTGGCAAGCACAGGTTTTATGAGTAAATAGGTGACTATAGGCAATGGCAGAATAAAAATTCTCATATAGACACATTGAACAAGTGAGGCAAGCAGGCCTACCAGGGAGTCTTGAATAGAGAGGACTTTGCAACCACAGGAAACAAATCCAAGAAGCTCAATAAATGCAATATTTTTTACAATATAATGCTGTTTAATAAATGATTGACCTTCGTGAGTAGGTAATGTTAGGAAAAGGAACTTGAGCCAGTTCAGGAGTAATCTCTATTGATTGAATCTTTCCTGAATGAGTAAAGTTTAAGCAGTACTGCAGAGGAAAATAAATAAATTGAATCTTTCTAAGAATAATTGCCATACTGGCGTCTCAGTAGTATGGACTCTTTTGTTCCAACTCACACTTTTAAGGTCCCAGCCTTATGCAGGTGACTTAGGGGAGGACAAATCAGACTACTTATCCTCATGTCGGCTTTTAAAGAAATTCCTAAAAGCAACAGAACTGATCAGTCTTCCTCCGACTTCTAATTTGGAACCTAAGTTCATCAGTAGCTTGCCTCTTAACTGCTCAGACAATAACACTATTTCCTTTCCATAAATGTGGGTAGTCTCAAAACAGTTACATCCTTGAAGTATTTCTGAACTAGGAACAATGTCTGTCAAGCCCTAATACTGTGTTTTACAATGACAAGTTGGTGCAGAGGACAAATTTTCCTTCATTCACAAAGATGCCTTTTTGACAGATTGCAAGACAATAGCTTTACTATTTCTGCCTGAAGCCTGAAAGAGTGAGAGCAGCACAATCTAGATGACAAAAGAACATTACAAATTTACTTAGCAAGAATGTAACTAGTCAGAAAATCAAGCTTCCTGTTCATTCTTTACTGTTTAACAGCACAAGAAGGGAAGGCTTCTAAACTTGGCGCAACCAAGTAAATCAAATTTTCCAGAGGCCTATGGAGTGAAAGGCAAGAGTTTTTGAAAAATGTTAGAGGTCACTTTGCTAAATGGGTAGAAAAAATTATTCTGAGGGGAAGCTGAAGTGAAGTAGCTAGTTCATCCATTTTCAAACCACTACAAGTGAGGCTTGCAAATCTCATTTGATGTACTCTGAGTGAAGAGTGGTGTGTGTACTGCCTTGATTATTATTAAATCACTTCCCAAAGTGAGACCTGTGACCTGCACTTCTGTATGTACTTACTGTAGTACTGGCAGAAGTAAGAACTAGAGAAGAAATGATCCAGTCAACAATATTTTCTCCTGACAATTTGTGCATCCATATAATCCTTTTATATGGTTAAGAAACACACTGCTGCAAAGGAACTGTGTTTTGCCTTTTCACTTTCTTGTATCAGCAGAAGACTTAAATATTATAGTGTATGTCTCAGAAATGACCTTGATAGAGACTTGTGGCCTCTGTCATCTTGCAGTGAGGCACTCAAAGTATGCTTCTGTGGTGTTTTTCTTTAAGAATAAAGTAACTTGCCTGGATTAGCTTTAAAGCATTTTAGCTTTTACCCCTATACAGTGAAACCTGTCTGAAGTAACTGTGCAAGGGATAACTGACCATTTGTTTTCTATTAATGGCTGATCTTTAAAAGGACAACAAAATTGTACAGAAATGTTAGTTATTACATCAGTGATATCTTAGAAGGTGACCTGCAAAGGAAACAAAATTTGGCTTGAATTTTTTTGCTACTTTATGATAAAAAGCCAGAAAAATGTTCTGTTTTGCATTTGGTTTTTAAACTCTGCTTATTTTTTTCCCATTAGAGATTCAGGGCCTGTATAGTCTGAAAGGTTCTACAATAACTGGAGAATAAGTGACCCGGTGACATCACTGAGAGTGAAAGTTGAATTAAGAGGTTTTTTTAAAGTCACTGTTTAAAATATTCTTGGGTTTTTTTTTGTTACTACCTGTTCAAATTAAATGACTACCATTTTGGATAAAGGAAGCCTTTAATAAAGGTTCCATATCTTTGCCCTTCGGTTAAGGTGCTATGAACTCACAAATGTCTCTTTGACCTTCTGCAGATCTTCCAAACAAACCAGAACAGACCAGCTTTACATTCCTAATATTTCTAAGATTAAAAAAAAAAAAAGAACCTTTAAAAGCCTTCTAGAACTTCTTTATTAATCATAAAAGGCGCAAGCCCCATTTTAAAAAAAAAAGTTTTGCAGGCCATCTTTAAGAAGGGAAAGTATTGCCTATTGAAGGTGCCCCTTAGTGCAGGTTCACTATATTTAGCATGTTTTGCATCTGGAACATTCCACAAATTAGATACAGACTGAATAGTTTCTGTATTAATAAAGTGATTGTAGAAGTGTCAGAGCCTTGTTGATTAAGCATGGTTTCCTAGATGTTATCACATTTCTCCCTTAATTTACAAAGAAAACATGAAGAGTTCTTCTGGTATACATATTTTTAAAGGCCACGCATAAGAGAGATGGGAGGGGTAAAATAGGGGAAGTGTTGGGTTTTTTCCTGTCATTGCTTGCAACAGCAAACTTCCTTCCAGGGTATTTCATTGTAAATGGTAATGCCTATTGCTAAGTCCTTGTGTAAGAAAAGTATAATTAAAAGGTTGGAAGGTTGCAGGGGTTTGCTTGCATCTCCCTTGGAAGAAATTGGAGCTTCCTTTGAAAGTTGGCCTCATTGTTTGCCTAGCAGGAATATATGCAGATTGTGTTAATAGTTACTTATTAAAAGGTTTACACTTCAAAAACTATTTCCAAAGTGTATAGATGTTAGTCTTAAATCAATTACATATAATTGCCTGATACATTAATGGGATCTCATTATCAGTTTTTACTATTGTAAAATAAATAGATGAGTAGTTTTTAGTGTATTTGAACTACATTGAATAATTTTATACTTAAAAAATTATATATAACCCATTCAAATATGTATAGTACTAGTCTTGTATTGCAGCCATCTCTATTGCTGTTGTGAAGATTTCATGGATAATTTGGGGGGAAATATTAGATTGTTTGTAAAGGGTAATACAGTAAATCTTCAGTGTTAAGTTAGGAGAAATTTGGTTTGGAAAAGTACTGCTATCTGCTTGTCAGTGAGATTTAAAAAAAAAAAAAAACTTGGTCTAGCATTCTCAGAAATTGAGGTATCTGCAGAATGATAGTTTGATGCCAATACTTTTTCTCCAGCTGCAATCCTTTTTTCTGAGGTTACTAAATATGGCAGAAAGCATATGATTTTAAAATGTCCTGCTCAAAAAATGAAGATTTGAACAAGGAAAAGCTGACTTTCACAAAGAGTGTAAATTTTTGCTGAAATATTTGGGGTAAGTGCGGTGCTAGAACATTTTGTTCTTTTTCTAGTCACAGTAGTTGATGCTATTTTAATTTTGCTAAGAGAGAGCCTAGTTTAAGCAAGAATGGTTCCTCATTCTGTTCAGAGTCACTGTACTTTCTGGGGAAAAATGTAAAATAATCAGTTTGACTTTTTCTTGTTTGTGTCTGTGAGAAGTTTAGTACTTTGAGGTGCAGAATCTGTATCCCTAGAGCAGGGGTGGCCAACCTGAGCCTGAGAAGGAGCCAGAATTTACCAATGTATGTTGCCAAAGAGCCACAGTAATACGCCAGCAGCCCCACATCAGCTCCTCCTGCTCCCTGCGCCTCCCACCCACCAGCAGCCCTGCCAATCAGCGCCTCTCCTTCCCTCCCAATCAGCTGTTTTGTGGAGTGCAGGAGGCTCTGCGAAGTGTGGGGGGGGGCAGGGAGGGAGGAGCGAGGGCGCAGCAGGCTGAGGAGAGGGGATGGGAAGGGGTGGCGTAGGATCAGAGCCAGGGGTTGAGCAGTGAGCATCCCCAGCACATTGGAAAGTTGGTGACTGTAGCTCTAGTCCCAGAGTCGGTGCCTATGCAAGGACCTGCATGTTAACTTCTGAAGAGCCGTATGTGGCTCCGTAGCCACAGGTTGGCCACCTCTGCCCTAGAGAGTGATGCCTTCTATATAAGAGGGAACATTGTCAGGTCAAATTTGGGTTTTGTAAAAATAAACCTTCAAGAAACCTACAACAAATAGAAATATTTTAAACTCCAGTAATTCCAAATGAAAGGTTGTTTAAAGTAAAATGACCCTAACATTGTTTAAATAATTTAAGGTGTTTAAAACATAGATTTAAAAAAAGGAAAGTTTTAGAATTATTTTTAAATCTTAGTTATCTTAGCAACAAAACAAGGTAGTGTAGGATGCGTTGCCTGTTTTTCCTCAAATCTGATCCAAAAGGACCACCTTGAGGGGAGTTAGCTGATAAGCTCCATGCCCATTCAGTCCTTGGTCTCTTTGCTCAAAGCACAAGGATGCCAGCTACTGGGTTTTTTTTATTCTGTTTGAACACCTGCCCAGTGGGAGTTACTGGAATGAGATCATTATGTTTAAGTCACTGAACTGTTGTCAAGTAACTTCTTAACTGGGCTGGATTAGAATTCATGGTATACAGTTAGTGGTAACCAGTTTTAATTGAAAGAGCCAAAATGTATTTGAAAAATTATTTGCTTTTATTTTAGCTGAGCTGTTCTAGAGTTTTATTCTCTAGGTCCTCTTCACACATACTATCTCCCAAAATTGTTAAATGGACTTTAAATTTATTTTCATACTTCAAAAAGAGTAAAATACCAGGCTTAGACTTTCTAAAAATATATCAAATGTAGTTTATTTTGGTAAATGGACTACTCTGATCTCAAACAGGGAAAGGGAAACAAAAAGAGACACTAAACTTTCACTTTAGCTGAAGCTTTCATTTAAAATAAACAAAGTTTGTTAATTTAAAAAACGAATGAAGTAGTTTTGGGTACTGTACCAACCCCTGACTATCTGCCTATTTGGGGAGTTTACAACCACATTTTCCTATTCCTTAATGTTGTTCTGTCCCTTGTTGCTATATGAAAGATTTGCATGTAGACTGCACATGTAGCTGTGACTAGAGCCACAGGTTCTCCCATGGCAGCAAGTCTGTATAATTCCCTAGTGAAAGAGAATACATTGCCTTTCTTGTTTGTAGCTTCTACATTGTTCCTTCACCTGTCTGTCCATTCCTTGATGTTAGGGATTTTGTACTGAGCATGTTTTTTCTTCCTACAATAAAACTTAATTTTTCTGTATTGCATTAAAGCTTTGACTACTTTGGTTACATTTGTTAAGCATTTTCAAATCTTCTGGGTACTTATTTGCTAATAACACTGCTCTACAGCCAAAATGCTTCTGAAATAAATGTAGTCAAATTTTACTAATTCTGGGTCACTGAGAACGAAAATGATGCTTAAAATTGTTGATTGGCTCTAGTTTTCAAGATATGCTATTGGGCCAGTATATACGACCCTTGACTTGGGAATGGCGGAGGATAAGTGAGTTATAAAGGGAAGGGATCTCAATTTAAACCAGAAATGACTAAAATACATCTTTGACTGGATCTATGAATAAATCTATGACTGGGTTTGGACAGTACTTGCTTTTTAGGTAAAATAATGAATGATGCAATCTGAAGCTGGTATTGCATCATACATGATATGAATTGCATCATGTTATTCCTAGAAGTCATGGATGATGCAATCATAACGAAGCTTACATCACTCTGCTGAACAAATTGCCCTATATCAGCTCTAGAAATCATAGTGTCGTGCTATCTTATTTGTCAGTGTTTGATTTTTGCAAAGGGACACATTTCTGTTTAGCCGAAGTGAGCAGAGATGCCTCGTACTTGTGTGAACAGTGCAGATAACTTCTGCTATGTTTGTGATGAAGTGACTTTTGTGTCACAAAAGCGCAGTATAACCACTATGGTTAAGAAAGCCTATCACCTTTATTTTGGCTGCAAAATTGGAGATCAGGACAAGAGGTGGGCCCCACACACATGCTGCAACACTTGTGCAACAAATCTTCGCCAGTGGTTGAACAGGAAAAGGAAATCTATGCCTTTTGCGGTGCCAATGATTTGGAGAGAGCCAACAGATCATACCAGCAATTGTTACTTCTGCATGGTGCCTCCAGTTGGGAAAGGTGTGTCAAAGAAGAAAAAGTGGACTGTGCATTATCCAAACATTCCATCAGCTATTCGCCCAGTACCCCACGGAGAAGGACTGCTGGTTCCTGATGCACCAGAATCATTCTCACTTGAGTCAGATGAGGAAGAGGATGAAACTTCTGGTCCTGAACCATCAATGTCACAGGACCCACATTTTCTCCCATCCTCCTCCTCTGAACCACACCTCATAACACAAGGTTCACCTTGTCAGGGATTTGGAACTACCCAAGAGTAAGGCAGAGCTGTTGGGCTCCAGACTACAGCAGTGGAATCTCCTGGCAGGTGATGTTAGGGTTTCCATGTTCCGTGACCGTCAAAAGGATCTTGTCCCATTCTTCTTCATGGAAGGTGATCTTGTAGCCTGCAACAACATCGATGGTGTGATGGCAGCCCTCAACATCGTTCACGATCCAGATGAGTGGAGACTGTTCATAGATTCATCGAAGAAGAGTCTTAAAGCTGTTTTACTGCATAATGGCAATGTTTTGCCATCAATTCCAGTTGGTCATGCAGTCCATATCAAGGAAACCTATGACAACATGAAACAACTTTTGAGGTGCATAAACTATGACCAACATCAGTGGCAGCTTTGTGGCGATTTTGAAGGTTGTTGCTCTCTTGCTTGGTCTGCAGACTGGATACACAAAGTACTGCTGTTTTCTCTGCGAATGGGATAGTCGTGCAAGAGATTCCCAATACATCAAGAAAGATTAGCCACTCCAACAGTCATTGGAGCCTGGGAGCAAAAGTGTTCAGTATCCACCACTTGTTGAATCAAGGAAAATTTTGTTAGCACCCTTACACATCAAGCTGGGTCTGATGAAGAACTTCGTCAAGGCCATTGACAAAACACAAGCAGCTTTCAAGTACCTCTGTGGAAAATTTCCAAGGTTAAGTGAAGCTAAGGTAAAGGAAGGTGTCTTTGTTGGTCCTCAGATTCGTGAACTTCTTTAAGATGATGCATTTGACCATGCACTGCGTGGCAAGGAAAAGACGGCATGGAAAGCCTTCCAGTTAGTGGCAATAAATTTTCTCGGAAACAACAAGGCAGACAACTACAGGTTGTTGGTGGAAAACCTCCTCAAGGCATACAAAAGCCTTGGTTGCAACATGTCACTAAAGATACATTTTTTGCACTCCTATCTAGATTTTTTTCCACCGAACTGCGGAGCAGTGAGCGAGGAGCACGGCGAGCAATTTCATCAGGACATTGCAACAATGGAGAAACGCTATCAGGGCAAATGGAGCCCATCAATGCTTGCAGACTATTGCTGGACAGTGACAAGAGATGCTCCATTTAATGAATACAAGAGATAAGCCAAGAAGCGTTGAGTAAACACTGAATAGGACTAAACTATGTACATAATAGTTTTTTGCTTTTTGTTTCATAATACATTTTATTTATATAACCCTTTTGCTGATTTTTAAAGTGTTACATAAACAGGGCAGGTGAAATATCATGTAAAGCAACCATAAACATGAAAAGTCCTAGGTTTACAATTTATGATTAAAACTCTACTATCTACACAATATACATAGACATAAAATGTAAAAACTTAAATATCTTAGAAACAGTAGCCAATCAGTTGTTTTAATTGTCGTATTTGAATTCAGCACATCAAAATACATAATAAATAGCACATTTTATCTCTGAAGCAGACGACTTCTCAAAAACTGTAGACCAGTGTAATCCAGTGAGTTGTGGATAGACCATATAGGAGTTAGTCGAGAGAAGGGACATCTGACTGTGCATCTCAAAGGGGAAGGTGATTTGTGAAACTCAAGCTCAACATTAGGACACAGGAGAACAAGCCTCCGTGACAGACACATTGAGCACAGATGGGGACTGGTCAGAGGTATGACTTCTAGGTATGATAAAGTGCATGTATTTTGCAGCACAGCTAAACATGTGACAGTCAGAAGAGGTAGCATATTTTTAAATAAAAAAGGCAGTGGGAAGGCAAGAGGAAGTATAGTATAGTTGTGGCAAGGACAAGAAACTATTGAGCTAAACTTTCAGAAAAATGGAAATTCAGCTCCAATGAATCAAAAATGTAGGCAACTCAATCATAAGTAAATAGTCAAATACACCAAAAAATAAAAATCTTTAAGCATATTAGAGGCAAGTAGCCTGTCCGGGAACTGATGGGTCTCCTGGACAGCTAGTGGGTAAAGAGAGAAATTAATGAGGGTAAACAGAGCAGAGAAAACAATCTTTCATCTGTCTTCACCCCTGATAATGTTGGTAGGATACATATCATTTTGAGTAATAAAATTACCAAGTGGCAAATCGTGGTGCTGGAACAAAGCGATACAGTAAAGCAAGAAAGCTTCAACAAAACTGAAGAAATAAGAATGAAGTGGCTAAGATGCAGGTCATTAAAATAATCTTCTATACTAGAAAACTAAACGTTAGTACATATACACTTAAAGAGCTAATGGGTTGATCCCGGATATTAAACTAGCGTGCTTCAGTTCAGTGCCAGGTAAACTGGTTGAAACAATTATTTATGAAATACCTAAATGAGCATGAGATGAGGACAAATAAGCACATTCTCACTTCTGCCTCTGAACAGAGTAAGAGACCATAAGAACTGGAGCTGCATCAGTTAGAACAATTGATGTCTGGAAAATTCCTAAGCCTCTAAGCTATCTGTGGTGGAGCATGGTCAGTAAAACTTAGCCCTAGACTAGAGAATGCCTTCAGATTCCTCTGTGGATAAAAATCTTAAGTGGTAGCATAGTTTCATACAGAACTGTCATTGGAGTTCTGAGATCCAGGAGTGAGGATCCTACATGAAGATAATGAGTGTACTCAATTTTTCTTTGAATCTTCTAGAACTGTTTCAACAAAATAATGGACTTGGTAGATGATGATAAAAATACTTTTCAAATTACAAAGAGGCCTTTGACAAGGCTCTTAAGGAAGCTAAAAAGTCACTGGGTAAGAAGTAAAGTATTATCCTGGAGCAGAAATCAAGAAACAGAGTTGGAGTAAATGGTCAGTTTTCATCCTTTCAAAGGATTAACGATGGGGTGCCCAAGAGATTTGTATCAGAGCTGCTGTTCATGATCTGGAGAAGGGAGTGAAGAATGGGGTAGCAAAATGTGCAGATGACATAATTTTTTAGGGATTTGGGGTCTGTGGTTGCTTTATCTTACAGTAGTGCAGTTTGATTCCTCACACCACCTCAGGTGGTGTAAAGCCACCTTTGTGCCGCTGACTTTTAGGATGAACAGCTTAGAACCTAGCATCTGCGGTATCATTGTGAACAGGTCATGTGTCCTCTGCTCAGTGCATAGTGGTGGTCCAAAAAGCAAACAAAAGTTGACATATAAAGAACAATGTAGAAACTACTGAAAATATTATAGAGGCATTATAAAATTGGATGAATTACTCTCACCGTGAACATTTTTCAGTTCTAGTCATCCAATCTGGGGAAAAGATTCTTATGTCTCACAAGTTAAATGACCCAGAGATGAGCAGTGAAGATGACAAGTGGAGGCATAGAACGATGTCCATATGATGAAGGAGAAAGACATGAGCAGTATATAGGGTGACCAGATGTCCCGATTTTATAGGGACAGTCCTGATTTTTGGGTCTTTTTTCTTACATAGGCTCCTATTACCCACCACCCCCGTCCCGATTTTTCACACTTGCTGTCTGGTCACCCTAGCAGTATATAAAATGAATGGTAATTTGGGCAGTCCTATTTTCCCTTGTTTGTAATACAAGAGTAGTTGATGAAACTGAGTGGTAACAAATTTAAAGTTGGTAAAAGAAAATGTTAGACTCTCTTTTGTGGAAATCACTGTCACAAAAACCAGCAAGTCCAGAAATCTGGCATTCAAAGCTAATATTAGTTATTTTAATGGATAATAAATAGCCACAGTTCCATTAAGTAAAATGATAAATATAGAAGGGATAATAAGCCCTTCTGCTTCAGGACATAAACCAAGCCAACCATCAACTGCCCAGAGTTAGGAAGAAACTTCCTTTTTAGGCCAGCTATTCCATTTGAGTTTCTTGCACGTGCATCTGAAGCCTCTGGTACTGGCCATTGGCAAAGTCCAGGTACTAAATTACATGGACAGTTGGTCTGATTCAATATGGCTATTACTATATTTTTATGATTTATAGACATTAAAGAGGGTAGTTCTGTTGGGTGCAGTCTGCATCAAGGCAGATGTTGAGTCCTATTGGTGGAAAAGGGTACAATGATTGGGACCTTGGAATCATTGACCCTTGAAATCTTGCCAAAAGGTCTATAAATGATCTCCAAACAGTGTCTAGGCTACCTGGACTACCTCCTTATTTTCTGTATAGAGTTATAGTTTAATCATGCAGTGACTACTAAAACTACAGCCTTCTCTTTTCCTCTTTAACATTCTGTCCGCATTCTAGCATGTCCACAGTAGTAAGGATTAGCTTCCTCTGAACCGAGGTCTAGAAAAACCTATAGCAAAATATGCAGAAAATATTTGAGCAAGACGAGAAGCCCAAATTGTTGCATTTAAAAAGCTTGTATCTTTTTAGATGCTGTATTTGTCTACATATGTAGTCACTACAGTGAAAAGCTCCAAGCTGTTGTATGTTTCAAGATTCACTCCAAAATGTTTATCAACTATTGAATTTAACAATCACTTTTCAGATGTAATAAATTTAATTTTCATCATATTTTTAGAACTTTTGAAGATCTTCTATTCCCATACGTTTAAATTTGAAATGTATTAACTAGTTCTAGAACTTTTGCCCCTGTTCATTTCATACTGCTCCAGCTTTTTTGTTTAAAAGTTAATTTATTAACCATATACTTTCTGACACTATTGTGTGGGATCAAAGGGGGTAATTTTTAAATTGTTGGATGCCAGGTCATAGACTCATAGACTTTAAGGTCAGAAGGGACCATTATGATCATCTGGTCTGAACCCCTGGATGTTGCAGGCCACAAAGCCGTCCCTACCCTTTCCCTTGACTCTGCTGTTGAAGTCCCCAAATCCTGTGGCTTAGTGACTTCAATTGGCAGAGAACCCTCCTGCTAGCGATCCCTGCCCCATGCTGCGGAGGAAGGCGAAAAACCTCCAGGGCCTCTGCCAATCTACCCTGGAGGAAAATTCCTTCCCGACCCCAAATATGGCGATCCGTAAAACCCCGAGCATGTAGGCAAGAGTCTCCAGCCTGACCCTCATTGGCCATTATACTATTTACCTACCAAGGCACGGTATTCATTTGGCTAAAATAATGTTTTTCCATTAAACCATTCCCTCCATAAACTTATCTAACTTAATCTTGAAACCAGACAGGTCCTTCGCCCCCACCGTTTCCCTCGGAAGGCTGTTCCAATATTTCACCCCTCTGACCGTCAGAAATCTTCGTCTTATTTCAAGCCTAAACTTCCCCACAGCCAGTTTATATCCGTTCGTTCTCGTGTCCACATTAGTACTGAGCTGGAACAGTTCCTCTCCCTCCCTGGTCATTTTATTTTAAAAAATACCCCTCAAAATATTTAGAAATGGTAGGCCAGCTCTTGTTAATTGTTTCTCTTACTGCCAACTCAGGAGTGGCTCCCACTGTTTAATCACAGGGGCAAAATAATGGCAAGTAAAGCCTGTCTAGTTATTAATAGCTTAAACAGTTTATAATTAGGCAAAGTAAGCAATCTTATCTAAATCCTATGAAATCAAGGAAAATATTTAAACTAGTTAATTAGAAGAAGCCATTTCAGGAGCTATCTTAAATTTGAACATTAAGAATCTTAAATCCAGTTAAGTTTCAAATAAGTGACTCTGTTTGCCAGTGGTTAGCCTGTCTCCTCTCCAGGAATATATGGTTTAACCATCTGGTGATTAACTGGAAAAATGGTTATTTTGTGTTACAACAACATTTTCATATCCCAATAAAATCATTATAAGAGTTTAATATCTTGGCATTATCTTAATGTCCTCTTGCCAATCCATGTTGAACTTTTTGGGGTGGCTTTTCTTGACTCAAGAAAAACAGAATAGTTCATTTCTTCTTATCTATGACAGCTTTCCTGTGAAGATGGAGAGGATGAGTTGTGGAATGACTGCTGTCTAAACAGAGTAGGTGTGGGAATAGAGGGGCAAAAGGGTATCAGTCTTTAATATCTTCTCCTTCCTATTTTCATGAAATTCTAGGGGGAAAAAAAGCTTTCAGACTTGTTTAGATTCAAGTGAGTTGCTCTTTCATTGGCTCCATGGCTTCGTAGGTAGTCCTTAGGAGCCTCTTCATCTTATGAATATGTAATTTATTAACGTATATGCAACACTTATTTAATTGCCTTTGCCCTTGTGGCAGGAAAGCAAGAGAGTTAAAACTAGTTTTTAAAGTTTTTATTCAGTACATTCTCTGAGACATTCGTTCCATCATATTACAGTTTGACAAGAAATGAAATTCTGTTTACAAAAAGTCCAAACATTCCTGTTCTTTTATATTAAAAAATTCAAAACACTTTCTTTTAAAATTAAATTACTTTTAGGAAGTCTTTAGCTTAAGTTTCATTGGTAGGCCAGGTCACCCAATGAAATGAATAGGCTTCAGGTTTATAAGTAAAACAGGAAAGTACTTCACATAACACACAGTCAACTTGTGGAACTCATTGCCAGGGGATGCTGTAAAGGCTAAAAGTAAAACTGGGTTCAGAAAAGAATTAGGTGAATTCCTGGAGGACAGGTCCATCAATGGCTATTAGCTGAGATGGCCAGGGATGCAACCCCATGCGCTGGGTGTCTCTAAACCTCTGACTGCTATAAGCTGGGACTGGATGACATGGGATGGAGCACTTGAAAAATTGCCCTATTCTGCCCTGTGAGGTGAGAGAGTCCCAAAATTCGGGCTGCAGCTAGAGCTTGAATGTCTACATTGCAGTTAAACAGCCCCTCAGCCTGAGCCCCAGGCACGGGCCAGCCGCGGGAGTCTAATTGAAATATAGACATACCCTCTGAAGCATCTGGTGCTGCCCATTGTCAGAAGACAAGATACTGAGTTAAATGGACCTGGTCTGACCCAGTGTGGGTGTTCTTATGTAAGTTGTTGATTCTTCATGGCAATTTTTGGAAATAAGATTTTTCTTGTCTTCCTGACATGGGTGAGGGTTTGCCAATAATTAATTAATTCCCCATTAATATGAATGTTTCCATATTTAAATGGCTTCTTATCATAGTTTAGCAAAGTTGTTACATTCCACATAGGTACATTAAAGAATTTTACCACTTACATAGCAATGTGCTAAAGGAGTTGGCGGGTGAGATTGCAGAGCCATTAGCCATTATTTTTGAAAACTCATGGCGATCGGGGGAGGTCCCAGATGACTGGAAAAAGGCTAATGTAGTGCCCATCTTTAAAAAAGGGAAGGAGGAGGATCCGGGGAACTACAGGCCAGTCAGCCTCACCTCAGTCCCTGGAAAAATCATGGAGCAGGTCCTCAAGGAACCAATTATGAAACATTTAGAGGAGAGGAAAGTGATCAGGAACAGTCAGCATGGATTCACGAAGGGGAAGTCGTGCCTGACTAACCTAATTGCCTTCTATGATGAGATAACTGGCTCTGTGGATGAGGGGAAAGCAGTGGATGTGTTATTCCTTGACTTTAGCAAAGCTTTTAATACGGTCTCCCACAGTATTCTTGCCGCCAAGTTAAAGAAGTACGGGCTGGATGAATGGACTGTAAGGTGGATAGAAAGCTGGCTAGATCGTCGGGCTCAACGGGTAGTGATCAATGGCTCCATGTCTAGTTGGCAGCCGGTTTCAAGTGGAGTGCCCCAAGGGTCGGTCCTGGGGCCGTTTTTTTTTTTTAATATCTTTATTAATGATCTGGAGGATGGTGTGGACTGCACTCTCAGCAAGTTTGCAAATGACACTAAACTAGGAGGCGTGGTAGATACACTAGAGGGTAGGGATCAGATACAGAGGGACCTAGACAAATTAGAGGATTGGGCCAAAAAAAACCTGATGAGGTTCAACAAGGACAAGTGCAGAGTCCTGCACTTAGGACGGAAGAATCCCATGCACTGCTACAGACTAGGGACCGAATGGCTAGGTAGCAGTTCTGCAGAAAAGGACCTAGGGGTCACAGTGGACGAGAAGCTGGATATGAGTCAACAGTGTGCTCTTGTTGCCAAGAAGGCTAACGGCATTTTGGGCTGTATAAGTAGGGGCATTGCCAGCAGATCGAGGAACGTGATCGTTCCCCTTTATTAGACATTGGTGAGGCCTCATCTGGAATACTGTGTCCAGTTTTGGGCCCCACACTACAAGAAGGATGTGGAAAAATTGGAAAGAGTCCAGCGGAGGGCAACAAAAATGATTAGGGGTCTGGAGCACATGACTTATGAGGAGAGGCTGAGGGAACTGGGATTGTTTTGTCTCCAGAAGAGAAGAATGAGGGGGGATTTGATAGCAGCCTTCAACTACCTGAAGGGGGGTTCCAAAGAGGATGGAGCTCGGCTGTTCTCAGTGGTGGCAGATGACAGAACAAGGAGCAATGGTCTCAAGTTGCAGTGGGGGAGGTCCAGGTTGGATATCAGGAAAAACTATTTCTCTAGGAGGGTGGTGAAACACTGGAATGCGTTACCTAGGGAGGTGGTGGAGTCTCCTTCCTTGGAGGTTTTTAAGGCCCGGCTTGACAAAGCCCTGGCTGGGATGATTTAGCTGGGAATTGGTCCTGCTTTGAGCAGGGGGTTGGACTAGATGACCTCTTGAGGTCCCTTCCAACTATGAGATTCTATTCTATTCTATTCTATCCTATTCTATGATATTAGGAGCAATATTAGGAGCTTTGCATTTAGATAACATATTTGCAGGTCTCCAGTTCACAAAGTTTTTTGCCACTTCAGCATTTAAGAAATAAACATTTCCAAGTTCACATTTTCCTCTAAAGTTTTTAAGAATGAAAGCAGGTTTTCTTGCAAGAAGGTGGGAATTGGTAGAGCCCTTTATCTAGATTTATTGCTCTGATAACACACCCTGCATTCCTTTCACAGACAGACCTCTTCTTAAAACATGAATGTTTTACATGGTTTGTCATCTTGATGTTTGCTTGCCTTGGGAGATGGAAGCAGAAACCTAGAATTTCTTTGATTAGCTTTAATATTTTGTAACATACCTAGTTAGATATGTAGAAATCCAGTCTGTTGTTTCGACCGTTTTTTTATGTAGAAATCCAGTCTGTTGTTACTCTGAAACTAGTTAGACATGTGTATTATTTCCAAACATACTGGCTATAACATACTTGTAGCTACATCTTAACATTCAGCAAAGGTGAAAAACAAGTTTGCAACAACCTAATAAGTTACAATAATTTTATCAATTATTTTTGAATAAATATGGAGGTCTCCCCTACAATTATATGATGGTAGTCTTTTCCTTGAAACTGATAATGTAAAGATGTATTTATGCTTATTGAAATCAATTCCTTGTCTCCTTACATATATTTAATGTAGAAAAGCAATTTTTCTAGCTTAGGTCTTGATTTCTTTTTTTTTTTTTTTTTTCAGGCCTGAAATGTTTTAATTACCTAGTGTAGTCATGTTTTGACCTATTTCCTTTCAACTGTAATCCAGCCCAGATCAAAGTGACAGGAAGCCCTAGTTTTAATACTTTATATTGCCCCAAGTTGTCAGTAATTGAGTGACAGTAGCGCAAAGAAGCTATAGGACTGTGTTCAGTGCATAAAAATGTAAGAATGAAGCCAAAAGCTTCTGTCTGGCTGAAGCAGAGATGCAATAGGCTGATGTTAACTAGCAGAAAGCTGTCCTGAATGGCAGAGATGTGACATTCTTGCGCCTCCTTTCTTTCCTGAAATCAAAATACTTTGAAAACATTAACAAACTTAACTTGTTATATACTTGGATAATGACTTAGTATTTTGGTTTTGATAGACTTTAAAGATTGTTTTAACAATCCTTGTTTTAAATAGGACCCCCGCAGTGCCAGAGCCACCAGCTCCCGTGGGCAGCAGGAGCTGGAGCGTTCCCCTCTTCCCACCACAACAGGGCTTGAGCTCTCATCCCCCGGGTGGGGCTCAGGCTTCAGTTGCCCTCCTTTCCCCCATCATTTTTAGTAAATGTCACAGGCAGGTTACTAGCTTCTGTGAATTTTTGCTTATTGCCCACGACCATCCATGACTTTTACTAAAAATAATTATGACAAAATGTTAACATTACTCATCAGGAAAATCTTCCCAGTAATCAGTGGTGAGTACTTTTTTCAAATCATGGTATAAGGAGTAAAAGCTTTCTTTATAACTAACCTTTTAACCATAACCATGATGTCTAAAAATATGATTTGATTTAATTTATAAATAACTTCATACACAAGCAGGTAAACATTTTTTTTTAAATAATCTCTGTGTTTGGCATCTAGGGGTTCCTCTTAACAATATAAAACAGAACCAGCTCAAGCCCCTACCCAGTAATCTAGGAAAATTAACCACCATCACTAGGCTCTTCTAAGAGCCAATATTTCAGCCTTGCAATCATTGAGTCTGTGTATAACAAAGGAGAACTTTTAATAAAAGGGAAAGGGAGCCAAGAATTAGTTTGAGAAAACACAACCACATTCATAAGCAAAACCTGACCCCACAGTGCTTTGGGCAGTGTCCTTTGCCTTAGTTTCCCACTTGTGGTGGGGAAAGTCCAATGAATGAATGTCCATTTAACACATCACTCCTTTTCCCATTCACTGCACCCCACTCAGTTGGTTCTCCTTGATTAACGAAGACCCAGAGTTGAGGTGTATTCACAGGGGTTCACCTCCCACCTCAGAAAGGTGGGGAACATGTTGAGCAATGACACTGTGGTTGCTGTGCAACTCTGCAGCTGGCTGTTTGGTGCTGCCTCCGCTGCTTTTCTCTATTGCTGCTGATCGCTCGCTGCCATTGCTTTACTCTGCTGCTGTTGGAGCTCACGGCTGCTTCTGCACTGGCACGTTCTGAGGTTCCACTGCTTAACCCAGGTCTTTAGTGATTTCACTGGGTAGCAGGGAAGCTCACTGTCAGTATAGCCTCTGCACTGTCTTTCCTTTCACCACTGTCCCTACACCAGGTCTAAGGTGTAGCCATTAGGCCTGCTTATCAGTGATTCAGCCCTGGTAGTCACCTGGACAGAAACAGTGACTCTCAATTGAGTTTAATTAGCTTTGTCTTTTAAATACTGGAGAGGGAAAGGTCAAATGGTGTCTGCCTCTTTTTAGGCAGAGTCCACACCAGCAGGTAGAAACACCTGTCCACACTCCCTCTCTTTCACTGGGATTTGGTATCCCTCCCTGCTTAGTGAGTAAGGTTGTTTAGGGTGATTCCCTCAATCAAGGAAGGGTAAGTGCAGTTCTGCTGCCCTTTACTTATACAATAAGGATAACAATATTTCATCACCTTTGCATTCAATATTTAAAGGGATTTGTTACCCAACACCAGCCAAACGAGAGCATTTTGGCAAAGTAGGTCCATCCTGTTGCGTGTCTAGGAGAGTAGGCGTGTCTAGGCAAACATGGTCTGTCCCTGAAGTCTTTTTCCCCCAGCTCATCACCAGATGTCAGAGGAGAGCTCATTCAGACTCTGCTTACATGTATATACTCAGACAAAAAGGCTGAAAGTATATAACACTAACTGAGAGCAAAAACATCCCAGGGATGTTTTAACTATCCCAGAAACAAGCATTATAAACCCAGGAAAATTCTAAGTTAAAGTTATTGTTAAATCCAAACACATTAACATATAGGAATCAGAATAGGTAAAATATTTTTAAATAAAATAAAGTGGATTGTTTTTAAATTGTATTTAATTTTCTTTTTCAAAATACACCTATTTTAAAATTATGAACAACCATTGTTAGGTCTAACCTTACTATAGTCTATTAATCATTTAAATTTAAATAAAAAAAAAAATCAAGCAATACTTGTTTATTTCTGGACTTTTAAAGATGGCCAAACTGCTGTAGTAGTGGATGTCACTGGTTAAGTTCCTGGAACTGGAGTTTGTTGAAGTGCTTAAGCAGCTTTTGACAGCAGTAGCCTCTTCTGCAGGGGCAAAGAATATTTTCTTCATTTCAATTTAATTAGTTCAGCTCAATGACTAGTTCATTCAAAGTTGAAAAATCAACTGGGAGTCAAAAAAGCAGGAAAGCTTGTTTTTCCTTTTACCAGCTTCTGAATAAAAATGAGGTCCAAGAGAATGAGATCATCTACTTTAAAATCTTGAAGGACACTGTGACCATAAACAATTCGCTAATTACAGATAATACTTTTGTTTAATTAATTAGTTACCTTTAAATGCAAATCGTATTTTGAAAAGGAAATTTTATGTATCAAGCACATTTAAGGTAGTTTTATTTAATAAATCATTTTGAAAAGTTTCTGTGCTTTTTAATTGAATTCCAATCTCCATCCAAATGCAGTTTGACACCTTGCTAGTAAAAAATAATCATAATCTAGTAAATAAGAGATGTCATTAACTATCTTATAACATAAAGTAAAAATCAGGAATGTGAATATAAGTATGTTAAGCTACGTAATTGTTTAAATAAATGCATATAGATATAACGTATCCTCCTTCTGAGCAAAAACCCCCACATTTGATTTAAGTCAATCTACCCTCATGGAAATCCTCAGTTCAGGCACCCAAACAACCTTATATCAGCTATGTAGAGATGTCATACAATAACCGTACAATTGTGATAGCATATTAATGCTGATGGGCCCAGATTAGGTTAAGCTGATTTTTAAAGACATTAGATTCTTTTGGGTGTCTTAATTGTGCATTTCCATACCTAATACATTCGGATATCTTTTTAAGTGTAACCATAGTTCTGAATTTTCCTGGATATTTAATGTTTGTGGAATAATTAAAACATTCATATTTTCCCTTGTGTCTGCTAACTTTTCCCTCCTCCACATCCCATTACACATATGCAAACAAAAACCAGTTCATCTCTCCAGTCCTTCACGCTACCATGTGCCTGCATTTACAAACCGGTTCTCTTCCCCTTGCCCTCTGTGTTTAGTAGATCAGGTGCAATGGGGAGTTTATGAAAATAAATATTTAGGATTAATGGTGTTTTTCTGTTCATGACTGAAAGTTTCTCTGTCAGCAGAGGCTAGCACATAAAATCTTCTCCTTCAAAGAAATCCACAAAGAATTGCCCTTTTTGAGTGTCCATCTGCCATTGTTCTCAATGGGACTGAAGCTGCAGGCTGAAAGATGGCAACTACTTCACATTGTTCCCAATCGGGGGAAACAAAACTGTCATTGGAGAAGATGCCCCTTGTGTACTAGGTAGCAGAGATGAGCATTATGAGCAGTTACTGAATGGAGGCAGTGGCCATCTTTACTTAAAGGCAGTTCATGGTCTGAGTTCCGTTGAGAACAACGAAAGATGCTAGTCATTTTGAAAGAGGGGTAATTCCTTATGAGTTTCTTTGAAGGCCTATCTTTACCTTTTGCTGAAGGAGAAACTTTCACTTGTGATGAACTATGGAAAAATTGATCATTAAATTGAAAAATTAACCATAATCTTAAAATTATATTAAAAACTGCCCATTGTACCAAATTTACTGAAGTTTCACCTCTTTGCCAGTTTTTGTGCAAATACTTTACCTGGGATTATTTGTGGGTGGGTGGGGAAAGGGGAAAATGGTCTGACATCTGGTGTTCAATTTCTTAAGTGATCCATTCTAAAATCATTCACTCAGACTTATTAATGTACTCGTAAATTCTGAAAAAAAAATCATATACTCACTAAGTGTTAAAACTTTGGGAAGGATAGATGCTGTATTCTTTATACATAAAAGTGGCTAAATCCTAGCTTTAATGCAAAACTGAACTCAACATTAACTATTCAGCTGTGATTGGATGCTCCTTAATATTCTGGAGATATGGTCAAATTTAGATGTGGAAGATGAAGACCAGAGATCTACCACTATCCACTCCCTGCAATCCTTGGTATTCAGTCCTGTGAATTTAACTGTCTTGCACATCTGGATGATGGAGGGCCCCTACCATAAACTCTCCAATACCAAACAGATTGCCCACCAATTGATAACAATCTGGGGTTGCAAGTTTACAGGTGGTGATTGACACCCATTTCTCCATTGTAAAAGCAGCTTTCATCTTGGTGTCTGTGCACTGCATGGCTGGGGTGAATTTGGCACACAACTCCAGAAAAGTAGCCGTCTGCATCCGAAAGTTCTAAAGCCACTACTGATGTTCCCAAATTTGCATTGTGATGTACTCTTACCACTTGGTTCGTGTTGTACAGACCCAAAACTGCTGCTCCACCATGTACGGTTTCTCCCTGATTTCCTGCAGCAGTTGGTCAGCTTCATTTGTTATCTATCATCCACTCATCCTCAGTATATCCCTGCTATATGTCTGGCTGTTACGATTTTGCACAAGAATGATTTGTCCTGCCCTTTAAATGCACAAGAGAACTGCAGTGATCTGTGCATTCATGTGATGAGATGGAAAATGGCATGAAAGAGTAGTGTATGGGATGGAACTGAGAGATTTATGGGAATTTTGATCCCAAAGTTCTACAGTTCCCTGATAGGAGTGATGATATCTCACAATACAGTACAAACATTTCTTACAAGGTCATGTGCTAGATGGTGGCATAGAGGACATCAGGATGCCTTCCTACAGTGTCACATATCTTCTGCTGATACAACCTGATGCTGTAAGGACATGCTACATGGCAAAGGCAACCAAATATAAATGCACTCCACTGAAATAGCTATGGTGATAACAGTGTGCAGACAGAACTTTTGACAGTAAAACTTTCAGGTGCAGACATGGCTTTACGCTTACCCAGTCTTAACACACAAGCTCTGATCAATGATCCACAGAAATGCATGATGCGATGATTTTAAAAGTTCCAGGACTATAGTTTGGAAAAAAAATTCAGCAGTGTTTACAGTAATGTAACCCACATACCTTCGCCTTATACAAGTTTTTCTGCATATTATTATACTAGTATAGCACTAGGTGATTTATAGTGTAAAAGTTTCTCTTGCTGTTAGAAAGGTAATGGAACATACCTCACCTCATTGAAAATTTACAGCTTTATTACACTCCTCAAAGAACCTCTTCTTTTTTAATTTGTCCACAGAAAAAAAGATGTAATCACTCATTCCTGCAGTATGCTGATACCTTGCATGCATGATTACTATGCAGTTACACTAATAAAGCCTGTTGGAGCCTTTTATAGGAAATAATTATTTCTCGTGCAAATAAATAGCCTTGAGGTACTTATATTTTTAATGTGCCTTATTTTATATTATCCTAATATTTTATGAACTGCTGCTAAAAAATCATTTAAAAATCATAAATATGTTTTTACACAATAGTGTGATAGCTCCAATATTCTCAATAATGAAAATTTTAAAATGTGCCTAAAAGTATGTTTATGTGATAAATTGTAGTCCCTTCAGAGCTATTGGGAACAACCATATTAATTTTTATACAGCTAAGATTTCCTTTTTGGTGTAGGTGGGGGGAAAAGTAGCAAAATAACTAATAATTGTCCTCTTTGCAGTGGCTTAAATCAGGAAATTCAAAGCGAGAGCTCTAACTGTTATATTTACCACCTTTTGGCTAAGTATTGCAGTTTAAGTGCTTATATAAAATCACCCACTATTAAGGGACCTCATTAAGTCTTTGTTTTTGGGATTTTTCTCAAATCATGTAACATGTTTTTTATTTTAATGCAGCTTTGATTCACTCACAAAAAATGTTAGCATTTGAGGAATCTGTGCCCATCTGATTGCAAGGCAGAGGCTAGTTTATAAAACATATTGTTCGTATGAAGACCTGAGAAAATGGTGGCAGAGACAGGGAAAAACTACCAAGATTAAGAATTGAAGAGTCATCATGATGAGCAGCCCAATTCTGTGGCTACATCTAGTACTCCTGGGGGAATTAATTGACAGCTCTAGTAATAATTCATTTAAACTACAATACGGAAACTTATTTCCCAGCACCCTTCAGGAGCACTGCAAGACTTGAGGGAGTCAGGGGTAACGGAGGAGCTCAGCGTGAGGGAAGCTATTATTGGGAAGGAGCCTGTGAGTGAACCTGGAGGGTTATTGGTTGTGGGTGGGAGAAGAATGGAACAGGTTTTTTGGGGGCAGGGGAATTGTTAGAGTTTGGGAGCCTCCCCTATGCAGACCGGGGCAGACTCCTAGCCTTTCGCATTCAGTAAGACACATCTGCTCCTCTCCCAGTGTGTCCTTGCAGCCCCTCCTCCCCCATCCCCATATGCCTCTGCAGCGCCCCCCCCCATTCAGCACTTGAGCCCGCACCCCAGTCTGTCCGTCCCCCCCGCACTAGCCCTTTTGAATCCCGGTCTATGATCCCCAGTAGCCCAGTGTTCCCCTCTCTGTCTGTCCCATGCTGCCTCCATCTGGCCCTTCTGTGAGGGATGCATCCTCTCTGTGAGCTGGCTGTTCTCTTTTCTGCTGTCACAGCAGCCCCTGGTGGGCAAAAAATGTAACTGCAGTTCCAGCTCTGGAGAGAGAAAAAATATCTATAGGGGACATGAATTCTGCGCGGGCGCAGTGGTACAGAATTCCCCCGGGAGTAATCTAACTTCACACCATTGGTGGCAGCATATAGGGTATGTGTAACTACACACCATAGTGAATAGCAGGCTGCTTCTACAGTGTGGTGTGTAGCTACACACATCAGTGAAAGGCTGTGGAAGGGACCTGGCTGTGTGGAGCTGCTGGAGTCTTTCCCTGTTAAAAATAGCAGTCTAGATGGGATAGCACTGCTTGAGCATGTAGGGTTCATACCCACTTTGTTTAGGTGTATCTTTACTCACCTAAGCAGTTCCTCACCACCTACACTGCTGCTTATACCCATGCAAGGGCTGTGTGCAGAGTATGTACTCTACATGCCACCAGAAGGAGAGTGAAGTGTAGATGTCCCTATAGGTCTGTTATCAGTGGTATAAAAAAAAACAAAACAGTGAGTAAACTAACCTAAACTTAACTCTCTATTTCCCAAATTAGAAATCAGGTACACTGAGTTTACGCTCGACTACGCTACTTTTGTAGTATAATGTTTTAATTCATTTCCTTAGTATAGAGAAAAGGAAGAGAAGAGGCCTACTTCTTAATATTTGGTAGCCATTATAGCAGTGAGAGAAGAATTTAGCAATAGTTTTAAGGATATGCTTTTATTTTAAGTCTTAAAGCTGGCTGAATTAGTGTACCATATCAATCTGGGATAGTAAATTTAGATGGGTTATGTAGATTTTATATGGAATATATATTTATATAGTGACTGATATTCAACCTGTATCTTGAGATTTTTCTTGTTAATGTAAAATGTATGTCTGAAGATGTGCCTAATGACCCTTGGCCAAACATATGTTGCAGAGATGACATCTTACACCCGGGTTCTTTGTTGTTTTTTAAGTGGGATGGGGAACAGGCAGTGAAGTACCAGATGTGCACCCTGGTGAGCTGACCAGTTCATAGAGTGATGTTGCTGGAAGTCTTGAAGGCGCTTGCTTGCTTGCTTGCTGTTACGGGTGGAAGAAAGACACCACAATGGCAGTTAGTCTGGGGAGCATAATTTAAAAGGCCCTGGAAAAAAGAGATTGTGAGGGGAAAACCTGAGAGGCAGAGGTAGCAAAGGAAAGCCTGTGTTTTGGATACTTCCACAGCTTTATCACAAAGTAAACATCTATGACGTTATCATGCTGCATTTGGTTTAAAACTGGTGAAACAAAGCTAATGTATTGTTTCAGAGACAAATGTTATTTAGGTTTATCTTGGTATATGTATTGTATATTTATTTTTTTTCCACAGAAACCTGCTAATATTTTAGTTATGGGTGAAGGTCCTGAGCGAGGAAGAGTAAAAATTGGTATGTTATATCTTTGATAAGTCCCAGTGTAGCATTTAAGTTAGAATGTTCTGAAGGTGCAGTTGCATCACTTAAGATAGTTACTTAAAATAATATTAGTATATGTCTGGAAACTTTATCAAAAGCTATTTTGAGTGACTGGCTTTTTGATATCAGACCTGTGCACCAATTACCAATGGTGCACAGCTACAGCCTCATCAATGAAAAGGGGGGAAAAAATCCCTATGCCATTATATTATATGGGTGCGTGCTGGGAGGGGGATTAATCTGGGACAAAGATAATGGTCAGCTTGGAAGAGTGAAGGAAAATAAGTGAGATTTTAAATGACCTATTTTTACCACCAAAGTGCCAAGACACTAACTTGCTCCGTATTATAAAATCTAAATAGGGAACTGTTCATTATTCCGAATATTAAATTTTATAATAAAAGTGAGAGTGACTGTTGATTTACGAACTGCCCTTGAAAGGGTAGCCAGATTTCTGGGAGACACAGGAATCAAAAGGAGACTTAAAAAGTGCAGAAAATCTTGATTAAGAGAGAGACATTTAGTAAGAACTAACACTAAATATATTCAAAATGGTGAGGGGCAAGTAGGGTGGGGGGAAGAAACTGAAACTTTCCCACTATTTTATCTTCCGGTGTGAACCACTTTTCTCAGTGAAAGGATAATTTGCAGAATCTCCAAATCGTTCTATAAAGTCTATTTTAAAAAGTAACTAAAAATAATCTAACCATAGTCTAACAATAATGAGCCACACCGTGGCATGCACTAGTTCATCATTGATGCACCAATAGCTTTCTAATGCACACCCTGTATTGTTATACTAATCTAGTCAGGCAGTCCAGTTTGGCAGAATTTTTTTTTAATCAGATTGTTTTTCATTTCCCTCTGACTTTTTCTTTTATGAGATGATTCTTCCACAATGTCACTCTGTATTCTTTGGTGTTTTTGTTTATCTGAAACACCAACTGTTAATCACTAATTTGCTAATCAAGGGTGGAATTTTCCTGAGGTGTTCGGCACTGCCCTAACTCTGCTCCCATTGAGGTCAATGGGAATTGACTTCAGAAGGAGTAGAATTAGATCAGTGCTGATCATGTCAGAAAATCCCACCCTTTAAAATTTTAGCACCCTTTAGAGGTGTAAGATTGATGATAGAGACCAAGGTCTTCTATCTGCAAAACAGCATGGACAGCAGAAGTGAACATTTCTTCCCATTACCTTAATCTTCATGGAGCATGCACTTCCAAGAGTGAGTGTGTAGGTCAGACTCCAGGCACATTCAGTGTCAATTGTGTTGGTGATTTTTGTGATGTAGACAATTATCCATTAGTATTTGTTCACAGACCACCAACTTATTTCGCAAGTCATTTGGTAATAACTTGAGATTTCTACTAAATTTGGTCAGACATTGCTGATGGACAGGTGAAAGATTCTGCATCCGCCCACCAGTCCTCTGAGCCATCCAGTCCCAACAGTAGAAAAGCCTTTATTTCTAGGTGTGTTATCAGTTTGAAAAAAATTGCAATTTTTAACATGTTTTTGCAACAGTAGGAAAAGAATGCTTACGTATCCCCATACCAAGGGCTTCCACTCTTCTAGTATTAATACTTTTTAAAAAAACACATAACTGGTATATTTAACATAAAATAAGCTTTATAGGCTTTTTATGCTATTTTGACTCCACTTTTTACTGGGTATTTTTCCACATTTTTTTCATAGATATCTATGAATTCTTCATATCATGGGTTATCTTGATTTTTAATATAGAAAATTATAAAATGTCTCTTTTTAAATGCAATAAAATAATTTAAAGTAGGGAGGCACATAGAGGCAAATAGTTACTTTAGATTGTGGAGCAAAATTAGATACGAGTATTTACTCTGCAAGTTTTCCTCATTAGCTGAGTTATTACATGTGGCATGGGTTTAACCCCTTCTCTCTCAAAACTGCTATAGGCCTCACACTCCTCCCCAGTCCTACTCAGTATATATAGGCTCCCACTCCACCATACCAAATTCTTCGGTGTTTGGGACTTCGAAAACCTGTTTTAGTGGGAATACCCACTTCTCAATCCTCTGTCCATCTTGTCCTATACCATCTAAATTCTGGTCAGTTCAGATAGCTCTGTGAGAAACTGTAGATTACAAATCCCAACAAGCAGTTTAGACAGAATATTTTTCTTAAATGGAAGACATTTTAAAAGCATAGCTTAAATGGTTTCATCTTGGTACTGGTGATACTTTGTGACCAATTTAAATTGAGAGGAGGCTTTCAGGGAAGAAGATACCCTCATGATTGGAATCACCTCTTGTTTGGGGCGTGAAGGAAACCCTGCTTCAATTGCAACCAGCTTTTCATAGGTAGTTCTTGTGTCATACGTGTATGTATTATAAATCATTCTAACCTTTACAGAATTACTATTTCACCCATTTTCCCCCCTTTAATGTTTCCTGAACAAACAGCCCTGTGATAATAGAATATTCCACCAGACAGAAAACTGACCCCCTGGCTAGCCAATAAGGACTTACCCAGTGTTCTGAGAGCTACACGAGTTGACATACTTTTTTCAGAACAGTGGTAAATTCTTGATTCTAAATGGCTTTCTTTAGTAATGATTTATAATGATATACTTCATAGGTGATGATGCTGAATAATTGCAACATAAACTATAAGGAAATGGTAAAGTTAGACTATCAGGATTCATATTTACTACAGTGTGTTTGCTTTTTAGCACAATTTTGGTAGATTTAACAAATGAGCTCAATCATTTCATTTGATCAATGTGAAGTTTCCTTAACTTTTTAAAGCATTTTTTTTTTTTTAATTTTGCAGCTGATATGGGCTTTGCCAGATTATTTAATTCACCTCTGAAGCCTTTAGCAGACTTGGATCCAGTCGTTGTAACATTCTGGTATCGAGCTCCAGAATTACTTCTTGGAGCAAGGCATTATACCAAAGCTATTGGTAAGTAAAATTAAGTACCAATTTATTAATGTGTTACTTAGGCAAAATATACCTGAATTACTGAAATGTTGGCATGTGAATACAAGTATGGGAGAAACACAGGTGGAAAAGTACACCATTGAATTACTTGAAGAAACATTAATCACTGACATTTTATTTAGTTTAAATACTATTTTAAAACTCTTTCCTCTGACTAGTAAACATAATAAACTCAGATGTCCTTGATGTATAATTTTATATAGTTTCTTATCACTAGAAATTTCAAAAAGAATATTACTACTTGCAATAGAATGAAATATTGACACACCTCTTAAAATTGTCAAAATCCAGAAAATGACAGCATGGAACAGAATACTTTAGTTTTATTACTTTGGGTTTTTACTACTTAGATTTTTAACAAAGACATAAAGCAATATTTCAGTTTATGAAATGTATAGACTGGAGACAGTATTAGCTGCACTGAAACTATGCTGCAGCTGTCAAGACTGATGTGGCTGTGACACACCTTTCATTTACTATTTTTTGTTTTCTTTTCCCTGAAGAAACCTTTGCATTTTCTTGTGAAAAATGAGACTAGTTTAAACCTGCTATTCAATGGGAGGGTTGTCACCCAGAAGTTTTAACTCAATGCAATTAAAGATAAGTTATTAGCAATAAAAAGATAGGTTCTTCCTCCATTCAAGTCTATCTAGAAGAAGCACCTAAGTTGGGGGAAGTCACTTTCCTCCTAGTATTGCCCCTGCCGGTATTGATCTGCTTTGAACAGCTCCAGCATGGCACTGCTGAATCTACTCTGCCACAGTCAGCACTTGCTGTCAGTCCGTGAAAAATGCCAAACGTAAGAGAGAGGAGACTGTGTGTGGCAGTGGTACAAACTATCACAGAGCAGGCTTGACAGCAGTATGAAGTTCTCTTTAGTGCTTTTAAATAGCTTTTAAAAAGAGTGATAGAGGCATAGAAGAAAAAAAAGGGGGGGTGGGACTGGAATTCTCCATTCCATGCTGTCTTTGACTACTTGGCTTGCTAAAGGAAGTTACCAAAGGTTGCAACCCTCTTAAGAAGGACTTCTTCAAGTAGTGTCCCGAGAGGTGTTCAACTCTAGATGCGTTTGTGCCCCACATGTTTCAGATTGGAGATTTTAGGTAGCAATGTCCATTTGGCTCATGCATGCAACCCCTGCAGCCTCGTGCCCTGCACTGTGGCTATATAGAGCTGCGTGGGCAAACTGCCCTCAAGTCTTTCTCAGCTGCCTCGACCTGAGGTGGAGTCTCAGCAGTATCTGAGTTCCCCGTGCCTCTTCAGGGACCCCTCTCACAAGCACTTTTTGCAACATGAAATTGACACTCTCCTAAATCTGGGTGCTATAGAACCAGTTCCCATGCAACACAGAGGGAAAAGATTTTATTCCAGGTACTTCGTGGCTCCAAAAAAGAAAGGTGGTTGAGACCTATTCTAGATCTAAGATTTCTCAACAGATTGTAAAGATTCAGAGGTTCAAAATGGTAACTCTTGCAGCAATAATTCCGTCATTGATTGGTGATTGGTTCTTGGCTTTCGACCTTGAAGATGCTTACTTCCATATAGCGATCCACCACAGCGCAGAAGTTTCCTACACTTCACTCTGGATTAAGAGCACTTTCAATACATGGTGCTCCTGTTCGGTCTCTGGTCTGCACCCAGAGTGTTCTCAAAAGTTCTTTCGGAGGTAGCGGCTCATCTTCACAGATGAGGAACTGTGATTCCCCATCTCCCCCCACCTTGACGATCGCCTGTTCAAAGAGCGGTTTTTTAACAGTGCTTCAACAGCCACTCAGAGGGCCATAGACCTGTTTCTCAGACTGGGACTACAATTAAACATCCGATATTCCACCCTAACTCTGGTGCAAACTCTGGAGTTCATAGGAGCTTGCTTTGATGCTGTAACGGCCAATGCATTCCTCCCTTCACACAGGTCCATAACCAATTTAGGCACTATAGTCCAAGTCAGCCCTGAAATATCAACCAAAAATTATCTCCAGTTATTCGGACATATGGCAGCTGGCACCTTCGTAATAAATCATGCAAGTCTTCACATGCACTGCCTCCAAGGGCTGGCTCAGAAGTGTTGATTCATCAAGCAAACAACTCTCCATGCCTTTGGCAGGAGAAAAAAAAATCCCTCAACTAGTGGAAGAACCCACATAATGTTTGTTCATGGATCCCCTTTGCTCAGCCATCTCCAACATCAGAAATAATAATGGATGCACTCCTACTGGGATGGGGAGCTCACCTAGATTCTGCTCACACTATTCAAGGCAGGTGGTCTCCTCTCGAGTCCACCCTTCACCTCAACTTGCTGGAACTCAAAGCCATCAGAAATGCCTGTATCCATTTCCTCCCGCTGACGGGGCAAATGCCCACAGATCATGATGGACAATATGTCATGCATGTTTTACAGAAACTGTCAAGGGGAGCAAGATTGTCTTCCTTTTGCACTGAATTGGTGCATATGAAACTAAATCAACATTTCAGCAGCTTACCTTCTGGGCCTACAAAACAATGCAGTGGATGCTCTCAGCAGACACCTCTCATAAGATCATGAATGGGAGATAGATCCCACTATACTCCACCGCATATTTTAGTGTTGGGGCATCCCACAGATAGACCTGTTCTCCCCAGCCAAGGACAAGAAGCTCTTGAGGAAGTCTGGATCACCGCTCCCTGGGAGATGCCTTTCTCCTTCGTTAGAGTCAAGCCTTCTGTATGCATTTTCCCCGACTTCCTTCATATCCAAAGTGCTGTTCAAGATAAGGAAAGCTAAAGCCAAAGTTATTCTCTTTGTTCAGACATGGTCAAGACAAACATGGTTTCCTTACCTGTATCAGCTCACTGCTTGTCAATTGATCACTCTCCAGACTGTCCTCCATCTTCTCTCTCAGGATGCTGGTCAAATCCATCACCCCAACCTTGGGGTTCTTTTGATCAAGGCATGGCTGCTAGATCAGGGGAGGGCAAACTACGGCCCGCAGAATTGCCAGCCCCATGGTGCAGCAAGGCTAAGGCAGGATCCCTGCCTGCCCTGGCCCCACGCTGCTCCCGGCACCAATGGGAGCTTCGGGGGTGGTACCCACAGGTGAGAGCAGCGCAAAAACGAGCCACCTGCCCTGCCCCACCCCACCCCCAGGAGCCACTGCCGGACATGTTGCCGCTTCTGGGAGCGGCATGGGGCCAGAGCAGGCAGGGAGCCTGCCTTAACCCAGCTGCGCACCACTGCCACCCTGGAGCCACTTGAGGTAAGCAGTCCCAGGTCGGAGCCCGCACCCCGAACTCCTCCTGCGCCCTGCATCCCAACCCCTGCCGCATCCCTCCTGCACCCCGCACCCCCTGCTCTAAGCCCCATACCCCCTCCCTTGAGCCCCTTGCCGCACCCCTCCTGCACCCCTGAACCCCCTAACCTTCTCCCTTGAGCCCCTTGCTGTACCTTTCCTGCACCCCAATGCCCTGCCCTGAACCCCCTCCTTCACCCCAACCCTCTGCCCCAGCCCTACATTCATGGCCCTGCATACAATTTCCCCACCCAGATGTGGCCCTTGAGCCAAAAAGTTTGCCCACCTCTGTGCTAGATGGTTTGCAGGGTTAGAAACAACCCGTTCTGAGGATGTAAAGAGAGTGCTGTTACATAGCAGGAAACTATCTACTTGTGACGCATATACTCAAAAGTGGATGAGATTCAAACACTGGTGTGACATAAAAACATCTTTCACCTCCATCTTCTCTCTTATCATCTGTACTAGATTACATTTTAGAGCTAAAAATGAGAGGATTATCTTTAAACTCCATAAACATGCGTTTGGCCGCTATTATGGCCTTCCATCATATGGTAGAGGGTTTTTCCATTTTTGTTCATTCTACAATGAGGAAGTTTCTCAAGGGACTGGACAACATCATCCCACTAATCAGATGCCCTCCACTGGCATGGTACCTCAACTTGGTACTCAGATGTCTTACAAGGCCTCCCTTTGAACCTATGGCCACCTGCTCCCTTCTACGCTGTCACTCCATGAGATCTCTCTCTACAGGCTTTCTTAAGAACGTTCCCAGTCACAGAAATATGTACAGCTGCGACTTGAACATTCATTCATTCGTTCATTTGCTGACCCCCATGCAGTCGCACATGCCTCAGTTTCTCATGCCATATTTGGTTCTACTGTTCTATCTTCAATCTTTGACTTGACTCTGAAGCCCCACCCCTCCGTAGATTGTACTGCTCGATAGTCACCTAGAGTGGAGCACACAAAGGGACACTACTCAAAGAAGGAGACTCACCCTGTGCAATAACTCTGGTTCTTTGAGATGTATCCCCCTATGGGTGCTCCACTACTTGCCCTCCTCCTCTCTGCTTCAGAGTTCAACAGGCTTTGCGGTAGAGAAGGCAATGAGGGAGGTTTGCCTATGCAACTCTACATAGACTCGTGCAGGGCACAAGACTGCAGGGGGTGTGTGCATGGGCTGAACAGACACTGCTACCTACCCATTGGGCGAAAGCTCACCTAGAGTGGGGGCACCCATAGGGAGGACACATTTCAAAGAGCTATAGTTACCGCACGTGGTGAGTGATCTTCTCTTCTTTCACTAGTGCATTTTAATCATTCTGTGAACCACATGGATATTGTTCTGTACTGCAGTAAAACACCCATTGTTGGCCCAGCCGCTGGCCCAGCCTCTGACCCTCCCCACTTGCGGGGTCCAGTCTAAGCCCAAACATCTACACTGCAATTTTATAGCACTGCAGCCCATGACCCGTGAACCAGGCCAGTCACATGTTTTATTGTAGTGTAGACATACTTTAAGACACTTGTGCATAAATTATTGCTCCTGTAAAGCATTCTCTTATACCTCACCCTTGTGTAATTCCAATGGAAAATGTTAATTATTTTACTGCCTTTTTAGGTTGAACACCTTTAAAAAAAAAAAAAAAAAAAAAAAAAAAAAAAAAAAAAATTCCACCAACTATTACTGCCAACTTTTTTACCAAGAATATTCTCATCATTAAATACATTTTTTAACCTATTAACCTCTTCTCTTTTTCTCTAAACCTTTGCTTGTCCTCCTATTGTTTTCTCCTTCTACAGCAATGTATCAGCTATTTATTTTCTGCTTGCAGCACATGGAGCTGCAGAGAAACTCATGGGCTTTAGCTCATAACTTTTTTCAGTATAGATAAAAACTCACTTTATGTGAAAATTGAATGGTGAAATTACGCTGTGTACATCATTTGGTTCTGTCCTTGTTCATGACCTTCTATTACTCATTCAAGATGCTGCTGACCACAATGGTACATTAGTTAGATATCTTATAAATGCACACTATAGCAAATGTGATCTAGAAAATGCAATGTGTCTACTGAATTTACAAACTAAGGCATAACAGGAAGATTAAAAGTTTTTCCTAAGCATGTCCTGATTTTGGAAAGTATCTTAAATATGTATATAAGCAGTACATATATGTATATACTCTTAATTTTAATGCTCTTGAAAGGGGCAATGTGACATGACATTCTAATAGTGGTAAAAAAGGGGGATTGGTCCTTATTTCTGTCACATTTTTCAGTTTGGGAGATGAAGTGAGTATGAGGTGGGTGCATAACTGGCTGGATAACCGTACTCAGAGAGTTGTTATTAATGGTTCCCAATCCTGCTGGAAAGGCGTAACGAGTGGGGTTCCGCAGGGGTCTGTTTTGGGACCGGCTCTGTTCAATATCTTCATCAACGACTTAGATATTGGCATAGAAAGTACGCTTATTAAGTTTGCGGATGATACCAAACTGGGAGGGATTGCATCTGCTTTGGAGGACAGGGTCATAATTCAAAATGATCTGGACAAATTGGAGAAATGGGCTGAGGTAAACAGGATGAAGTTTAACAAAGACAAATGCAAAGTGCTCCACTTAGGAAGGAAAAATCAATTTCACACATACAGAATGGGAAAAGACTGTCTAGGAAGGAGTACGGCAGAAAGGGATCTAGGGGTTATAGTGGACCACAAGCTAAATATGAGTCAACAGTGTGATGCTGTTGCAAAAAAAGCAAACATGATTCTGGGATGCATTAACAGGTGTGTTGTGAGCAAGACACGAGAAGTCATTCTTCCGCTCTACTCTGCTCTGGTTAGGCCTCAGCTGGAGTATTGTGTCCAGTTCTGGGCGCCGCATTTTAAAAAAGATGTGGAGAAATTGGAAAGGGTCCAAAGAAGAGCAACAAGAATGATTAAAGGTCTTGAGAACATGACCTATGAAGGAAGGCTGAAAGAACTGGGTTTGTTTAGTTTGGAAAAGAGAAGACTGAGAGGGGACATGATAGCAGTTTTCAGGTATCTAATAGGGTGTCATAAGGAGGAGGGAGAGAACTTGTTCACCTTAGCCTCTAAGGATAGAACCAGAAACAATGGGTTTAAACTGCAGCAAGGGAGGTCTAGGTTGGACATTAGGAAAAAGTTCCTAACTGTCAGGGTGGTTAAACACTGGAACAAATTGCCTAGGGAGGTTGTGGAATCTCCGTCTCCGGAGATATTTAAGAGTAGGTTAGATAAATGTCTATCCGGGATGGTCTAGACAGTATTTGGTCCTGCCATGCGGGCAGGGGACTGGACTCGATGACCTCTCGAGGTCCCTTCCAGTCCTATAATCTATGAATCTGAGCTTTTGTAGAGAAAAGTCAACATTTTTTCCTTATAAAAAATTCTTTTGAACACCTACCTTTTTAGGAATTTATTTGTATATAGGAGCACCTATGGGCCTCTGAAGTTTTGAAATGTAAAAAAGGCAAAGGGCAGGGGAAAGGGGTACAACATAAAAGTGAAATGGCGAAGGTGAAAAGTGCTTAAAATCAAGATTTGATTTGTTTATTTAGTTAAGTTTTATAGACAGTTCCCCAATTGGTCAACTAACGTCTAGTCCCAGTGACTAGTAGTTGCAAACTTAAAATATTGCATGCTTTCTCAGCTCTCATCATATAAAATTACTGTGCATTCTGCAAAATGAATTACTTACTGTGCTGTACACAGATGATTGCAGCCTAAAGGTAAAATTTGAAGTGTTGCAATCTTGTAATAGAAATCTCTAGTTCCACATGAATACTTGACATCCAGGAGCCTTATTTCTTAGAATTTATAAGATATTTAAGAATTATACTTCTACCTGACAAAGATCTGTGTTTTCTTTTGGAAAAATCCATTTGATTTTATTTCTTTTCTCCTTTTTTAAAAAGATATTTGGGCGATAGGATGTATATTTGCAGAGCTGCTAACATCAGAGCCAATATTCCACTGTCGACAAGAGGACATCAAAACTAGTAATCCTTATCACCATGACCAGCTGGACAGAATATTCAATGTAATGGGATTTCCTGCAGGTACATATTGTGTGTTTTTGTTGGTTTGAATAGGAGTAATTAAAAAAAAAAACAAGATACATGTATTTGAAATTGTTGCTGTCTTTGCATATGAAGGTTGCAGCTGATCAAAGCAATAAAGCTGTTCAAATATAATCTTTGTTTCATGAATTGCAAAATCGAGTGTGAGTCTAAACATAGTGCTGCTACCAAGTGGAATTTTATATTACTACTACTAATAGGATTGACTTTGTAACATCTGTATGTATATTCAATATTTTACCATATTTAAAAGGACCGAATTTTCTTACCCAGAAATACTGCTAATGTTTTTATTTCCCTGTATCTCCTCAGTGTTGTTTCTTATATACTTTAAACTTTACAGAGGACTGGCAGATCTGGGCAAAAAGTATTGCACCTACTGGTAAATCTTTTGCAAATGTTTAATTCTTGCAAAAATAAACTATTTTGCATTTTCATTTTCAGTTTTCTGTTGTGGCAGAAAATATACTAGTGTGTCTTGATTTGGAAAAACTGCTTTTGTCTAACCAGAAAACTGAGGGTCAGGCCTAAGCCCAGACCCAAAGCAAATTCCGAACAGCGAGCCTTTTGCTACGCCTTTCCCTCAACCCTTGGTAGTACCTTGTTTAGATACCCCGAACATCTGTTGGGTTAGTGGGATGTCTTCTGGTGTTTATGTGGCTACTGGTGTGTTGTCAAAATGATAGAGGCCTTATTTTAATATTTGATCCCTCTCTCCTCCATTGTGTTTATTCCCTTCATCATGCAGAGTCCATTCAACAGGCTTCTACAAATAGTCTTGTTCTTCCATCACCTTGTTAGAATCTCATTGGCTTCCTGCCTCTTATCACAAGAAGTTCAAACTCTTTTCCCCAGCTTCATATTCACCCCCTAGTCACTCTTCTGGTTTTTTCTGAACACTTAATTTCCATTTCCCACTTTTGGCTTCATGCCTTCTATCATGCTTCTCCCAACTTGTGGAACAATCTTCCTTTCCCTATCTATCTAGTGCTTTCTCTTTCCTCCTTCAAAAAATCTCCTTAAAGCGGATTTCTTTAAGCAGTCCATTCTTCTCTCACTGCTAAACTTTTTTGTGTGTGTCTTTAGAGTCTAAATAAAGCAAGATAAACTTTTTTGGGGCAGAGATTGTCTTTGTGAAGTTCTATGTAAATATATAGTACTGTGTTAATGTTTTGTAAAAAGTTTGGATTGCTTTGTGTGAACAGTTGATCTTGGTGTGAAGGTCCCCACTTCTTACCCAAGAATATAATTGTTTACCATTTTATTACTTTAAAACCTTTTCTTGTATCATTTGCCATTATAAAACCATTAATCTGGTGCAAAAACAGACAAATATGAGAGGGAGGAAAAGGAAATAAAGATAACATGCAAAGCAGGAAACAATTAGATAAATTTCTTCCGTAGTTGGTTCTAGATTTTTGACCTCATCTTCTATCTAGATGGACCAGCAAAGTCCTCAGTTTTTCAGGTCGATGTCTATTCTCTGTCATTAATGCTATGCAATTATAAACAGTTGTAAAGTTCTGCAGCTCATAAAGTTCCGGGAGTACAAACCTAAATTATACAGATGGCTAGATTTTTCAAATCCACAGGTACAGGAGAATGTCATATAGTCTCTACGCCAGAAACATGGTACTTTTGTCTGCAGGAAAATGGTAAATGCCATCCCAGAGAATAGGAAAAGAATTTAGAAGAAAAAGAGGCTACTGACATGGAGCTTTGGGATTGACTATATGCTTAAAAATTACTTACAAAGTGAAAGATACATCACAAACTTCAGGGTCACATTAAAATAGTTTTAACAGTTATTTGATTTTTTTTTGCCTTGTATATTAATAAATTGAGAAATAGGTTCCTTATCCATAGTCTGCACTTGATGATATACCTTAATCATTGCTGACATACATCCTTTAATTACAGCATGTGTCTGGGGTAGAATTGGCTAAAACTTTTATATTTGTTGAGCGTGGCTGCAGCTACAATGGCTGCTGCAAATGATGGGTAATGCCATCCCAAGCACCCTAATGGCAAAACAGATCACGCAGAACCACTCCACTAAGCCATTAGGAACTTGGGGTAGTTAGAACAGGAAAGGCTGAGAGGAAGAAATGATACCGCCACTGATTTCCTTTTGGGTTCTCTGATATGGTGGTTGAGCTTGATCATGGTAGGTTTGACTTGGTGTGAATCACTTGTCCAAGGCAACTTTTTAGGAGGAGTGGAGTATACTGCATCGTTGGGCCTCATTATCCATCTTAGTGAGCAATGAAGGTAATTCCTGTGGGTTGGGATTGACTCAAGCTGGCTTGTCAGTTTGTGATTTCCTGTTGAACAAATTGTCACCCTGATACAAACGCCTTAAAAAGGCATATGAGAAAGTACTAATGCATGTTGATCTTGCAGATAAAGATTGGGAGGACATAAAAAAGATGCCTGAACATTCAACATTAATGAAAGATTTCAGAAGAAACACGTAAGTTAAAGTTTTGCTGAGCTTTTTTGAGAGATTAGTTGTCTATTTTATCTTAATTATAATTTACCTTATTAAAAAATACTTTGCTATAGTAGGCACCATCTTATAGTCATATGGTAAAGGATTAATATGCAATTATTATGGCTTAGATGATGGAGGAAATAAGGATACCAGGATGCTTAAAACTCAGTGTACTGTGGCTGTTCAAGTGTAGAAAATGTTAGAAGCCAGATACTGGTTATGTTAGAAGCCAGATACTGGTTATCCAGAAAGTACTGTATAGTGAAATGAGAAGTAAAGTGGCAGATGTGAGATTGATGATGTACGTGAATGGAACTGGATGACTCTTGAAGTTGCTAATCGCAGCCTTTCATAGATGTTACAACTTCAGATTTGTGCCAAGTCTACGGTAATGGAAAATTGTTCCTTTGTGATAAATATGTGAATAGAGTTGGTGGCCTGACTCTACTTCCACACAAACTGTCAGCATAATTGGCAGTCTCAGGCTTGGTGTACACTAACGAGGTAAGTTGCATAAATGATGCAACTGAAGTTGAAGTAGCTTAGATGGACTTACAGCGGTATCTGCACCACACATGCTCTCCCGTCGACATAGCTTCCGCCTCTCGGAGAGGTGGAGTAGGGAAGTTGACGGGAGAATACTCTGCCATCAACTTATCATGTCTTCACTAGACTCATTAAATCGATGCCTGCTGGATCGATCGCAGCAGTGCCGATTTACCAGTAGTGAAGACAAACCCTCAGTACATGGGGCAAAGCTAAATGGGGAGGTGAAGGCAATGGGGTCTCTTAGAAGTGCGTTTAGTCACCTTGACAGAGTAGTTTGGCTTTGTCTGCAGTAGAGAACTGAACTGTTCCTACTTGAACCTGTTGGATAGAAACAATTTAATACAAATGGCTTATTATGTCCACACTCACCGGGCAGATTGGTGTTCTGACCTGTTGCAGTTTAGCCTTGCGACTAAACTACTGTGTTTTAAACAATAGCAGTTGCATTGCCTCTGGGCGCCTATCCCAAAAGCAGTGAATTTTTGGGAGATTCTGAAAGGCAACCAGTGTATTGTTAGGACAGTGTTGAAAGGGCTGACTAAATATTTAAGTTCCATGCACGCTGGCACTAAAACAGTACAGACTGATAAAATGATATTTAAACTTGCTGAAAAGGAAGTCTAATCCAAATGGTACTTGAGACACATGTAAATCATTCAGAGAACTTTTGTTTGTGGTCGTTTTGTATGTTTTACAAGCATGCTAGGAGGACAAAAGTGTTATTTCTCTAATGTCAACAAGGAAGCATCTGGTGCTGGTGCCTGTGCCTTAGCTATTCAATGGACAAAAATGGAGCTTTAGACTTAGAGCTGTCAGTCAGTATCTTTCATAAGCACTAGGTTAACTTTCTCTAAAAATGCCCAGTACTGATATTGATGTATATAATACTTTTTTTTTCAGGTATACCAACTGCAGCCTTATCAAATATATGGAAAAACATAAAGTTAAACCAGATAGTAAGGCATTCCACTTGGTAAGCTTCTGGTAGTTATATCAATTGAAAAAGCCACATATATGTTAGCAGTGGTCAAATTGGGGGCTGGGCTGGTGCCAAGTGCTCTTTCACTGAATTTATTTGCAGTGCTCCAAACTATTAACGTATAGTTTCCGAACTGGAAACACTGCAGAGTACTTCTCATTTATTGCTCCTGACTAATAGAATGATTACATGAAGAATTTAACTGGATTGGCGTTTGAATACAGTACATCACAGGTTTTCTACTTTTAATAATCATGGTAAATTTGTGATTTTATTTTTGATACTGCAGCTCTGTTTTTAATGCACTTTACTGCTTTTACATTTGTGTGTATTTTAAAAAATCAAATTAAAATCTATTTTTGATAAATACAAAAATCATTAATTCTAGAGGATGCATATTTGATTTGAACATTTTCCTTATTTAATGTATCAAATATGTACTCTGGGAAATATTGTATTGAACTTTGAAAGTTTAGTTTATAAAATTTAGAGCCTGCTTCCTAGATGCACAACTCTTTTTTTTAATGGCTTATTTATAGATGCTTCCTAGTAAAAGGTTCTTCTCATAAGTTATGATAGCTGCATACCAAAATGTTTCCTTGCTAAAACTCTGATTCAGCAACGTACTTACATTTTGGTATAACTATAAGGACATAAGTAGTCATATTGCTTAAATAACTTGCTGAATTAGGAACTGATTTTTGTGTGTGTTATGTTAGCAAACTGATATATTGTAGAATTGTTGATACATTGCTTATTTTTAAAGAGCATTTAGGCAAATTTAAAAACCTAGATATAAAGTACTGCTGACCTCTGTCAGCAGGTTTAAAGAGAAACAAGTCTATCAATTTAACTTGGAGAATTCCAGGATCTTCTTTCCAATGTAAAGATATATAGAAACAAGAGGTTTCATGACCTTGGAAGGAAGAGGAGAACTTGAGATGGATGAGAGAGGAAGGAAATGAGTCAAGGGGGCCTGATTGTCTCATAGGTTGCTTGAAACTCCCATTGAAGTGGCGCTTACAACTGATGGGATAATCAAGCCCAAGCATTTTTACTCTTTTTGTTTTTAAACCAACACACTTTGGGCAATTTCAGAGCCCCGCTTTCCTTGCTCTTTGGTTTTTTTGTTTGTTTGTTTATTTTTTACTTTCATGATAACTGTGGAATTTATTTGCTTCAGCCAAAGGTTGAGTGAATCCAGGCAGCATTTTAGTTGATGATAAACAGCATAAAATTGTGAGAACAGGAGTTAATTGCAGCAGATGGATTACAGTAGCCAATCTGAGTAGAGATGTTCATAAGCACAGTACAGTTAGTTGTTTTTTAAATACAGTGACTATGCAAATCAAACATCTAATTAAAGTGCAAAGAACTACATAATTGAGACCTCTGTCATTATGCATTATTAACTGTGAAGTATTCCTACATTCTGCCATTTGATATAATACCTGATAACTGTTCACTGTCAGGTTTGTTATCCTCTTTGAATTGGAAATCCACTTTTGAAGAAATGAGTCAAACACACCTCTAGGTGGCTTGTGTAGTGCAGACATTTGTACCCAATACATACAAAGTCTGTAGTGTTATGCAAAACACTAGGGAATCTTTGTACATAAGCAAAGCAGCCAGTGCCTTTTCCCACTTTGCTCATAATAAAATTAACCCAACTTTTATCATATCAGGAATGAGAACAGAGCATCATAAAATGTGGTTCTTGTATTAATTAGACAGTTTACATAGTGTTTTATTGCAAAAGTATACATTATTTAAATTAAATACATATTTGGCATTCCATGTAAATAAAATATTGTATATTTTTTGATACAAAATATCTGTAATTTTTGTGAGGATGATACCAGTAAGTGATTCTATAAGTAAGGCTACGTTTTAGTCACAGATATTTTTAGTAAAAGTCACGGACAGTAAACAAAAATTCACAGCCCGTGACCTGTCGATTACTTTTACTAAAAATACCAGTGAATAAAACTTGGGGGAGGGCAGCCTGAGGCAGGGGGAGGGGGCAGTGGCGCATGGCATGGTACCCCTGCTGGTGCTGGAAAGGGAGGTGGGGGGATTGGCAGGTCCAGCAGGCTCCGTACCTGGCTCTGCCTCCCTTCTCCCCCCCCCCCCTCCCCCCCCCCCCCCCCCAAAAAGCAGCAGCAGAGTTTGGGTGCGGGAGGGGGCAGGGGGTTGGAGCACGCATCGGGGTGAGGCGGGCTCTGGGCGGCGCTTACCTGCGGGACTTGCCGGAAGCGGCAACATCCCCCTCGCTCAGCTGGTAGGCGGTGGCGTAGCCAGGCAGCTCTGCGTGCTGCCTCTGCCTGCAGGCACCACCCCTGCAACTCCCATTGGCCGTGGTTCCGGGGAGCCCTCCAGGTGAGTGCCACCCAGAGCCTGCCACACCCCGTCACGTGCCCTAACCCCCAGCCTGCTCCTACACCCGAACTCTGCTGCTGCTGGTGGGGGACAGGCATGGAGCCAGGTAGGGAGCCTCCCGACCCCACCAATCTCCACACCTCCGCCTAGGAGTTGAGGGAGGGGGATGTTGCCACTTCGGTGGAGTCCCCTAGGTAAGCGCTGCCCAGAACCTGTCTCACCCCATCCGGTGTGCCTGCCACCTCCCACACCCAAACTCTGCTGCGGGGGGGCGGCCACAGGAGCCCAAGACTATCCCAGCAGCGGCCAGTGCGCCTGGCTGCTACGGAGGTCATGGAAAGTCATGGAATCTGTGACTAACTTTTGCAGCCTTATCTATAAGTGAATAATACACCTTTGACAAGTGCTGTTGGACATGAAGTTTTAAATGGTGATACAGACAATACAACATCACTTTTGTACTTGTCTCTCATTATTGTGATTTGAAATGGGGTAAATTGTAGTTTATAGAATTTGGAGGCCTAAGATGCTTCCAATAATTCCAACTGCCTTTTTCTTCCTTTAAATCAGTGGTTCTCAAACTTTTGTGCTGGTGACCCCTTTCACATAGCAAGCCTCTGAGCGCAACCCCCCCACCCCCAATAAAGTAAAACACTTTTTATATATTTAATACCATTATAAATGCTGGAGGCAAAGCAGGGCTTGGGGTGGAGGCTGACAGCTCGTGACCCCCCAGGTATAACCTTGCGACTCCCTGAGGGGTCCCGACCCTCAGTTTGAGAACCCCTGCTTTAGTACAGATGTGCTGCCTTTTGCCTGCAAGTTTGACTACATTTGACACTATTGTAGGCCAAAGATTTCACTGCTAGCTCCGCATGATAATACAAAATCTTAGAGTAGCACACAATTGCTAGTTAAGAGTTACTGAAAAATTTCTCCTCCCCTCCCGCCCCATACACCATTTTATCCTAATTCTACAGTACGTAAAAGAGGTCACTTTATCATGTTTTCAAATCTCAATTAGGCAATCTAATAGCAAATCCGATTATGCAAATTTTAGTGTCAATCCTGGTAACTGATTTATTACTGATCACTTCAGCATTAGGTAATGCGCTTATCATATAAACCCAAACTGCTTTTCATTCCTTGCCAGGAGCCAAAAATCCCTACTTTTCCCTACCTAACTGCCAAAATCTCTAGTTTCCTCCTAATAGCTTCTATAGTACAGTTAGGCATTTCCAATACAAAATTCTGGAACACTTTGAAAATTAAGATTAAAAATGTATGGGCAGCATAACATAAATTTAATATCAAATTAAATATCACTGGGAATACTGTAGTGATTCTATTATTCATTTTCATATTTAATTCAATAACCTCAATTTTTTAATTTATCTGAAGCTGCTGCATTTCCAGTCTGCTGCAGGGGTCTTGCTACAAAATGTAGGTCAAGCTTGCCATGTAGTATAGGTCTTGATAATAAGCACTTTTAGTATCCCACACAATAAGACAATGGATCACTTTGGTTCAGAGCAAATTAGCTTCATTGAAGATGGGTGAATGGTCTGGCCAATTTGGTCTGAAAACTTCTCCTTTGTTTTCCAAATCTTGAAGGCCTGGAGATTCATTTTTTTGTTCAGTGGAGACAGCCAGTCACAAAGTAATCATGGATAGGATGTGCTAACAAAATGTTTTATATTTGTCCTCCCTCTCCTCCCCCCCATGGTATCACTACAGGGCAGCAGTTGTTTGGATACCTTAACTGTGTATTTCTTACCTCTAATGTTTTCGGATTTCCACCCCAAAAGAAGGGGTTAAATCAGGGTACAAGATCAGGGATATCCATATTAATTCCACCAGAGCTTTTGGGACAAGCCCCAGGGGGAAGATGGAGTCTGAAAATGTTCATGAAATTGCACATTGATTTTTCCCTCTTGAAGTTGGCAGAACCCAGATTCTTCTTCGAGTAGTGTCCCTATGGGTGCTTGCGTTCCTGCACTGCTGATCGGGGAACTTTGGTAGCAGTGTCCGCTAGGACCCGCACATGCGCTGTCTCTCCTCATGCCTCGCCACAAGGCTAGTCAGCATGCGTGGGCTAACCCCACTCAGCAGTCCATTAACGACTATTATCTCAGCCTTACTTTTGTAGCTTAGAGCTTAGTTTTTAGTAGGAGTTATTGCAGTGTGTCTTCTTTTCTCAAAAATAAATAAATAAATCTATACATATAAAGAGATTTTTTGTTTTTCTTCCTGCCCTTTCTTGTTGGGGGCCCTTCCCCCCAACAGGGTATGCCCAGGTCTCTTGGCTTCAAGAAGTGCCTCTCATGCAACAAGGCTATCCCTGTCGCAGACACCTATTCATGGTGCTTTCATTGCCTCAGGAAGGACATGTCCCTCAAAAGTGTGCTCTTTATCAGTAGCTTAGACCTCGGTCTTGCAAGGACAGAGCTCAGGCAGAAGATTATATTCATGGAGGCAGCCCTCACACCCTTTCTGGACCCGCAACAAGAGTCACCAAGCAGGTGTGAGTCTTCCCCACACCCTCAACATCCAAGGGCTATGGGGTGATGACATCAGCTGCTGATGTCTCTCATAAATCAAAAAAGAGATCTGGAAGTCCCCAGAGTGAGCCACAAGCTAGCCACAAACAATCCCCAGCATGGTTGGTATCCTTGGCACCAGGACAGATCAAGCGCGGTACCCATGGCTCAAGACAGTCTACAACGGCAGGTACCATTGACACATCTCCAGATCCAATGGGCATGGGCACCGAGTCAACAGCGCCGAGGGAGAAGGACAGAAGCAAGCACTTGAAAGCGCTATTGGTACTGACACCCCCATCTGGCACATGAACATCTGGTGTGGGCAAGATGTCCATCCTCCCTGGCACCACCAGTGGCACTGAGCCAGTCAACACTGCTGCAATTCCAGCAATCAAGGGACCTCCGTATAACCGGCGTGCCAGAGTCTCCTCTCCTCAGTACGGGGACCTGTGCACCAAGTCTTTGTCCAGCACAAGAGTCTTCCCTGCTGCCTTGCCACTCTCCCCTGCTCTCTAGTGCAGACTCAGATAGCGAACCAGAGGATGGAGTATCTCAATACTCCTCCCACATTCCCTGCAGTGCCAGATATTAACAGGGCCCCAGGGCATATCCTCATATGGCCCCACCACTGTTATCCTGGTACGGTCAACCATGGGCACCATCACCAGGCTCTATGCCACCACCAGTGGCCCATACTGGGACCCCTGGGCTCTACATACTGTCCCCATGCCTCTCGGGCTTCTAGCCACCTGAGAACCCTGAGACATGCTCCGTCGGCCACGGTGTCCAGGGCTTCAGAACCTCCAGGAGAAATCCTGGAGGAGCATAAGAGCAATGTCGAGGAAGAGGCGACCCCAAAGACCATATCCTTTTCAGTCTCAATGAGGCTGTCATGCCTCCCCCACCATCCCTGGCTGATTATTTTTGCTTCTTCCAGGATCTCGCAAGGAGAGTTGCAGACTCTCTCCAGATACTGCTGGAAAAAGTCAAGGACACACACCACAAGCTCCTTGACATCCTCCATTCATCTTCCTTCTCAACAGTTGCCCTTCCTATTAATGAAGCTCTCCTCAATCCTGCGAAAACAAGATGGTGTACCCCCAGTTTTGGTCACACTGACATGCAAGCAGGCGAACAAAGAGTATTATGTCCCGGCAAGAGAGAGAGAATTCTTCTCCCACCCAACTCATTGTGGTGGATGCTATAAATTCATTGTTTTAATGTAATTTAGATGGAATGTGAAGATGTGACTTCACGCTTCTTAGCTAATGGTTGCTGATAAAGGCCTTACGATATGGCTAAAGGAAAAGGCCTTATCCTTACAACATGTTGGTTGAGGTGCCGCTAGATCACTTCCCGAAACTGCTACAAACAACCACCGCTTCCCACCCATTTGGCCACCGTCTGGCAGCATTCTGCAGCATCTGGGAGCACACAACATCGGACCGATGGGTCTTAGAGATTGTTTGTTTGCAAAGGGTACTCTACCCGTTTTACCTCCCTGCCCCCTCCACAACACCCTTCCCTGACCCTCTTCAGAAACCCTTCTCACAAGAGTTCTCTACAAGAGGTAGATAGTCTCCTCATTAGGAGCCATAGAACCAGAACCTCAACAGCTATGAAGCATAGGGTTCTACTCTTGCTATTTCCTAATATTGAAGAGGAGGGGAGGTTGGAGACCCATATGAGACCTCACAGCTCTCAACAAGTTTGTAAAAGCTCAGAATTCAAGATGGTCATCTCAGCAATGATCATTACAGCTTTGGAACAGGGAGACTGGTTTTCGGCCCTCGATCTTTAGGATACCTACTTCCGTATCTCAGTTCTACTGACTCTCAGATGATTTCTCAGATTCACTCTTGGACAAGACAACTACCAATCCAGGGTGTTCCACATCTGGCTATCGTTGGCCCCAAGAATAATTTCCAAGGTTCTCTCTGGTGGCCGCCCACTTACACTCCCAAGGGGTCATGATCTATCCTTATCTGGACTATTGCCTCCTCAGAACCCGGTCTCTCCAAGAGGCTCACCAGGTCACCAAAGCTGCAATGTATTTGCTTTTAGAACTGGGCCTACAGATCAATGCCCAGAAATCACCCCTCGCTCCAGTACAGCACCTGGAATTCATAGGCTCCGACCTTGACTCTTTACAGGCCAGAGCTCTCCTACCTCAACACAGATTCCTCTCTCTGGCTACAGTCACAGAGACCATTCAAAAGAGCCCACAAATATCAGTCAGAAACAGCCTACAACTCTTGGGGCACATGGCAGCAGGCACAATGGTAATACCTCATACCAGGTATGAAGGTGGATAGTCTTCAGAATCCTGTATGTTGAGGATGCATTCTCCTAAACAAAATAAGTCAATGCAGTTTAATTATGATTAACATACTGCTCATTTAGTATTACTCATTGCATTCACTGACACTCAGTACTACTTTAAAGGTGAAATTGTAAAAGGAAGATCTGCCTATTTCAGCTATTTATTTTTTATCACAACTGCATCTAAAATGATAGTACCATAGACTAACTATATTTTTTGCTCAAACATGAGAATTCAAGAATAGTCCAGAAGGAAGACAATAGAATTCAAGAATAGTCCAGAAGTCCTTAAGAAAGAAGTATGAAATAAAGTTTACCAACCCAAAGATCCTGTATGTTCAGACATGTTTGTTTCATCATCTTCAACACAGCTTCTTCCTGAGAAGGAACACTTCTCATGATGTTGTTTCATTCGGGCAACCAGGCCTTGCATTTCTTTGTTGCACTGTTTGCATTTTGCACACATGCCTGTTTTATCCAGAGTTAGGGGAACTTAATGAAAATATTCCCAAACTGGGTTTCTTTTACGGCCTGCTGCCATTAATGGTTTTCCCTTCTAGTGAGAGAATGGTATGGTAGATCTCAAATCAATGAAGGCTACACTCAGAAAAACCTCAAGACTTCTGGAATATGCTGCTCAAACAATTTCACTTTTGTTTCTACTGCCTGTCCCTCCCTTCTCACATTTATCTCCAGACTTCTTCTCCTTGTCCAGATCTATTCCGCCCCCAACAATCTTCTATTCATTGAACTTTCTGAAACTTTGCACTTTTAGCGAGAGGTAAGGAATTGACTGTATGTACACAAATTTGCAGAGGGACAATAGGGTTGAGGTCTGTTATTTCTCACGTCTATATATTAATTTAAAGCATTTTTGCTGTTAACAAGCATGTTATCTCTGGAGACACAAATCCACAGTTTGAGAACTGCAAAACTAAGCATCTCGGGTGGTATCTTCTAGACTGAGTACTGAGTCCCATTGGGTAGATAGAAAGATTAACCTAAATAATCTATACAGAAGCCCATGGAACCCCATAAGATTGGGCCCCTAATCCATGAACTATTGGAACTAATTTACAAAAACTTTTTCTTAAACATTACATGAATATATTGTCTCATACTACAGAATTTGAATTTATAATCCCTATTCCATGATGAGATATCTTTGAACTATAATATATCTTAATTAAAACTATCTTTAGATAGGTTTTTCCTCAAAAAGCATTTTATCAAAAAAAATCCGATTTAAATAAAAAAAAAATCTGTTTTTATTTTTTAAATCATGAATTTTTATCCACCCTGCTCAGCAGTGTGTCCTCCATGCTGCCTGACAGCAATTCGAAAATAGCACTGACAAAATTAATGGATGCCAGCAGAGAAATACAGGGAGTTTGTTAATTTGACCCATCCCCAAATTTCCTGCATTTTCCAGTAGGCATCCACCTACTGAAAAATCATCCTGCTGAAGAGGCATCCACAACAAGAAAAATCATATAGCATGGATCTTTGTGGTGGAACAGTGCACCATGGGATATCTACCCAGAATACTGAGCAAATAGTGCAGAGCTGTGTGGATATAATGAATAACAGATAGAGGCACCTTAGGCTGACATGACAAAGTGGTGGGGATGCACTTCAGTTTGATGTAGTTAAATTGTTGCATTCACAGTGAACAAACTAATGCAATGTAACATCCCTGTGTCAACAGGGCCCTAATGTGTTCACTTCCAAATTTGAAATGGGCTGAGGATGCCATAGTGATGAATGCAGTATTAATGCCCAGACAGCTTCTGCAACATTACTGTGTTCCTCTCATAAAATCAAGCTGATTGAGTTTAAGAGCAGTACCACACTTGGATATTTTAAGGGTTAGATCAGTTATTCCAATTTGGATTGAATTTACACCTAAAGAGTTTCTGTATCTCTTCCTATATATTTGAGATTATGTAACAGTCATCTTTAAGATCAGTTTCTGCCTGCTGGCTAATCATTCCCACAGAGCACATAACTTTTTCACTGTGATTAGGACAGTCTTGTTTTTCCCCTCCCCTCAATATATACTGTTTAGGATTTTGTACTGCTACCCATTATGTAAGTATCTGAATGCCTTCTACGTAAAATAGATTGACAATAGCAAAATCCGTAGAGGACTTCTTGGAGACACTTGCTCTACTATCTTTTCTGGTTATAGAAAGCTCTGCTTGGGTTAGTGCTGTTTTGACTGGGGGGAAAGAGAAGGAGAGAAGTGGGTTAGTTTTTAAAGTTATTCTGGTTATGATGGAAAAACTAATAAAAGGGGAAGGTTTTGTAGTATTTCCTGAAAGTGGTCAGGTTAAATTTCTCTGATTTCCTCTGGAAATATTCTTATACTTTGCTTTGTCTTGGTGCTCTCATGCTTTGTGATCTGCATTGTCCCAGAGGAGCATCACTTTCTTGGTGGCATTGGATGAAATATGAAATATGGTCTGTAATGCAGCTGATACCCGATCTGTTAGTTAGTATGAAGATTAAGACAGTGACCTTCAACTGGCTATGGAAGTGGACTCACACCCAGCGGAGGGACTAGAGCACAGGCTTGATGTGCTCATGGAGGAGGCAGACAGTGCATTTTGTACCTGCTGGAGCCTTTCCATTGATTTCACTTATGGTTTGAGATCAATAAATAAAGTAAGATCTAAGATTTTGCTCATCTCCCTCCTCTGAATGCCATTCAGACATTTAAAATACAGTGAGTCTACTATCCTCATAATTAGTACATGCACATTGGATCCCACTATTTGTGAGTTACTTGGGCAGGGGGCGTTTCCTATCCAATCTAGACATGCATTACATTATGATTGCCACTTTCTGTGGTGGGTATTCAATGGTGCTATATAAATAGTACTGATAATGAGGCTATAGTAAATGTGGGGTCTTGTTCAGAATATTGGTTGTCTATAAATCAAATGAAAATTCCTGAAAGATAATTTCTTCCAAGTAAATGTGCATGTCAGTGTGACATAAAAACTCAGTTAATGTGTGTGAATCAATTTTAAAATAAAGCTTCTTCACAAAGAAAGCACAGACCAGCAAAACTACAGTATATTGATTTATTGGGGCAGGGGGAAGTTTCGAGGATTTTGTTGGTAGAGCACTTATGGCAAAGCTAATTATTTGAGTGAGTTTTAAGTTTTATAGGTAGAAACAAGTGGTTATTCAATAACAAATTCAATTAATATTTAAAACATGAGGGGAAAATATGGTTCATAATTGCCATTAGTGATTGGGGGTCTAGAAATTACATCATATGGGTGGCAATTTGTCATGTCAGAATACAGTGGGACAAAGGCTTTCAGTAATAGTTTTCATAATACTGAACTTTTTTTTAAAACTCTGCTTAGCTTCAGAAATTGCTTACTATGGACCCAATAAAGAGAATTACCTCAGAACAGGCTATGCAGGATCCTTATTTCTTAGAAGATCCACTTCCCACATCTGAGTAAGTGGTCAGTTTATTAATCCATTCGCATATTCATATATTTTTTAATGTATGCTCTGTTTACTTCTTACTATAAATACATACCTGTGTGTGTGTGAATAATGAATTAAATACTTACTGTCTGACAAGTAAAGAAAAAGGTATTCTAACTAAAATGCCATTTGAGGTTTTTAAAATTAAGTAGCATTCCTATTAATCTCTTGCTTTATGAAACTTTGATCCTGTTAGTCACAGCACTAATCCTGTTATTCACTGACAGGTTGATTATGCATGCTACAGATCTTTGTGGACAACTGCTAAGTGCCTGCAGGTCCAGTTCTCTGTTCTAGAATGCTGATGACATTTACTAATTAGTTTACATTTTTCCATCTTACCCTTTGTTGTAAATTCAGGGGATGGGGGGGGAGGGAAATAGTACAGGTCTCTGTACTTTCATACTTCACAGCCTAAATCCATTTTCCGTAGACACACTTTCTTTTCAACTGCACAGGGAGATTCTAAACATAAGAAAGCTTACAGACAAAAAGTGTGAACAGTCTATGATAAAGCATCCTAAGATGGCCTGCCAGTGCTTGAGTGGCCTTGTTTTAGAAAGGCCCAGTTCACATGCTGCATATCATTCCTTTTTTTCATTATTAAGGGAAGAATTTATAAAATGTGTTATGTATATTTATAACAGTTAATTAAAATGAAATTAATTCAACTCAGCTTAGTGAAATATTTATAACAGTTCCTGACCTGTCTTTATATTCTAGTGCTGTCATGCAAGTGGTTTGGTTTTGCAGAAACTGCTCTTAGGTCAATATTCTTTTCCCTCAACCTTACATTGGCAGCATTTTAATACAAAATTAATAGCATGTTCGCAGGTACAGAGGCTAGTTATAAATAAAGGTATATCCATATGATTACGAGTGGAGAAATCTTAGCTTGGGTTAGCAGTAACAAATTCATTCATGTATGTCCATAAGTCTAAGGTGAGAGACCACATACCTCCAAAAGCTTCCAGGTCTTGTCACAGTTAATGTTTTTTTATTTGGTAATGGAGTTTTTAACCATCTGGACCATAATTATTGATGCCCTTTATTTAGTTCAACATTTTATGAATTTCTGTATAACTGGATGAAGAGATCTACATGGTGCACTTACAGAGGAATTGACTCTGGTATCTAACAGGACTCTTCCATCTCTCCAACTCCAGTCTGGTCACCATATTACCCATAAACACTGACAGATTGGTGGGAGTTGGGAGGAGAAGAATAGAAATGACCAAAAGGTTAAAACAAATACATGTGAATACCTAGGCTAACTAAATGATGTTATTAAGAAGGGGTAAACTACTTGACAGATATATTAGGCTGTGGCTCAGGAAATTTGAAACTAGACTGGACAAAATACTAATCTTCATCTACGACTAACCTCTCTGATTCTAGGCAGATAAACCAAGACTGCTAACTTGTTTTTGCAGTGTTTTTGCAGGTTGTCAGATCCCTTACCCAAAACGAGAATTTTTAACAGAAGAAGAACCCGATGATAAAGGAGACAAAGTAAGTATTAAAATAGTGTCGTCTTGTCTCATTGAGCTTTACCTCAGTATTTCACATTTGCTACTCTTGTACTGCTTCTGAGTTGAAATTTTTCTTTGTGTTTAACCAATTGAGAAGAACCAGCAGCAGCAGCAGGGCAATAACCATACTAATGGAACTGGTCATCCAGGGAACCAAGACAACAGTCATACACAGGGACCCCCATTGAAAAAAGTGAGAGTTGTTCCTCCTACCACTACCTCAGGTGGACTTATTATGACCTCAGACTATCAGGTATCTCAACTTCAATTTTCCATATATTCTATATTTGACTCTTGTGTATTGTAACTTAGAAGAAACTACTTATAGTGCAACTCTACTCTAAAAATGATTTTGTATAATGGCATGGTGGGGTTCCGTATTTATTGTATCTCAGCTTCTTTCAGATCAAGTGCGCTCAGTTTAAAAAAAATAAGATTTTTTTTTTTTTCTAGCTATCAATCCTGCAACTTTAACTTCTGAGGCGAGTCAAGTTAGGAGTGGCAAGGAAACAATAACTTGTGATTATTATTATTATTATTATTATTTAGTTATTATTTATTAGTATTACCTTAATACCTAGAAGCCCTAGTCACGGAGCAGGACCCCATTGTGGTAGGCATGGTGCAAACTCAGAACAAAAGGATGGCCCCTGGTTCAGAGAGCCAATTATAAAACTAGAGACAACAGATGGATACAGACAGATCAGGGAATATAAGAAAATGAGACAATATTGGTCAGCATGATAATAGGGAGTGGTCTCTGGACAAGAGCGTCCTAACTCTTGTCAAGTAGGAAAAGAAGAGTTTCAAGGAGGGTTTGAAGAAGGATAGTATGGGGCAGCATGGGAGGAAGTATGAAGGTGCTTGTTTTAAAATTTAACAAGCGGGCTAGGGAGGCAGGAGCTGACATTTCAGTAGTGAACAACAGATGATAGCTAGGGTGGGATGGGCAGTGAAGAGCCTTGAAAGTAAAGAAAAGCAGTTTGTTTTGTGATAGAGAAGAGGGAGCCAGTGGAGGGATGCTAAGCAGGGTGGGATGAGGTGGTCAAAGTGACAGGCTAGGAAAATAATTTGAAGCAACATTCTGGATACGACTTGGGCAAAGTTGCATTTGCTGGGGAAAAGGACATTGCAGTAGTTGAGATGCGAGATGAGAGCCTGGAAGTGAGTTTTAGCTGTGTGGATGGATTAAAAAAAGGCCATACTTTAGAGAAGTGATGCAGAAAAATTGGCTAGATTTAGACATAGGTGAGGACCTAGAGAGAGGTCATAGTCAAAGCTGATGCCTTGATTATGGGTCTGAGTCATAGGATGGATGGTGGTGTTGTCCTCAGTGATTGAGAAATGAGGTAACAGGCAGGGCTTGCAGGGGAAGATTAAGAGCTCTGTTTTAGCCATGTTGAGCTGAGCTGAAGTCCAGCAATAGACAGATTTTGATTTGGACAAAAGTAGACCTTTCTGAAGTAGAGAGGTAGATCTGTAAGTCATCAGTGTAAAGATGGTGGTTGGATTTGTGTTTGTGGATGAGATTACCCAGAGATAAGACATAGGGAGAAGAGAAAGGGACCAAGGTGAGAGTCTTTGGAGTAGTGGAACAGCTACAGAAAGTTGGAGGGAAGATGTAGAGGATTTTCCAAAGGACATGCTGAAGGAGCGATTAGAGAAGTAGGAGAGGACAGAGTCATGGATGCCAAGTGAGGACAAGTTTTCAAGAAGAAGAGCATGCTCAACAGTGTCACAGGTGGCTGACCAGGATGGAGTGCTGATTTTGAGTTTTGCCTACAGAATAGGTCATTAGAGACTTCGAGAATCTAGTTTCAGTGGACTGCAAGAGGCAGAAGCTGGATTGGAAGGGGTTTAAGATGGAACAGGTGCAGAGGAACTCCAGACAGTGACTGTAGACAGGGAAAGGGAGATGGGTGGTTAGTTGGAGAGGCCAGTGGGGTCAGTGGTGGGTTTTTCAAAATGAGGGACTAAAGCATGTTTATATTGTGAAAGATATAACAACACTTTCCTCAAGTGAGAAGTTAGATCCTCTGTCTCTATAAGATAGCTGCTGTCAGTTTGCTTGCCATACCCCCTGTGTACTACTTCATAAAACAAGAATGAAAGTCCAATAACTTTGAAATAATTGACTTTTAAAACTGGTTCTTGGGATCATTGACTAGTTGCACTCAGGTAGCCCAGTGGGTATGGCCCTGATCCTCATAAAGCCTATAGTTTTTCCTCTGGCTCTGCACACATAAAGGTATAAGAACCTAAAAACATAAAGGCAGGTCATTTTGCAGGAGCTGAATGTCATGAGCTCCATAGCCAAATGACCCCAAATTTTCTTCACTAACTCTACCCCAGGACTTCAGCTAGTGTATCGATTTTCAGGTCCATTTCACTATGCATGTGGGTTTTAAAGCACTTTGAATAATCAGTTCTAAACAGAAAGCTCTGTTCAACCTTAACCACTGTGCAGCAAGGGCTGTCTCAGAATGTAACTGTAATAGTCTCTCCCTCAGTGGAGTGTGCATTCACAAAATATTTTCCAACACGAGGGTTGATCCCTCTTAAACCTGCAGGCAGCTAAGTCAGTTGCTGTCCAGAGTTTGTTTTGGCATCATTTCTGCTAACTCCTTTCTGCCTGAGCCTCTGAAGAAGGCAGATGCAGCAGAACCTCTTGTCTCTCTCCCATGCTGACTGACATAGCTAAGGAAAAGAGGTGTAGGGCTTGTGTGTTGGGGCAGAGGATCTCCACTTGCTTGCACTATTCAGTTGCTATTCACCCCACTTCAGTGGCAGCTGACCTGAGAGCATGGGAATCAGAGCAAACCCAAGCTACCTCTCCTGTGAGCATGGATTGAAGTCTACAAGCTGGGAAATCAGGGGGCTCTGAATCACCCTCCGTGTACACAGGGATTGCTTAGGGAGTCCACCTGTCACCTTCATCTGGGTTGAGGAAAGCTGTGCTCCTTCCTCAGCTTTCTCACTCCACTAACATCCCTCCCAGGCTTACTGCCTGAGGGGGCAGTGTTTTTCAACAAGGGCCATGTAGGGCTATTTTTGCATGGAGTAGTGGTAACTGCCCCTTCACTGTCTCAGCAGCTCTTGCAAGTGCTTTGGCTTCTCCTGACTGCTCACCTTTTTGCCATGCCTTTGAAAGGCATCATGTTTTACTTTAAGAAATTCAGTCTATTTTCCCCAGACTTTTAAGAAGGCAAGGATGATATTGCACTCATGAGTTTACATATAGTAAATAAGGCAGATGGAAGGAACCCACATGAGCATGACAGCACTGAGGCCAAAGCAATTAAATGCCACCTACTGATTGGGGCACATCTCTCTGAATCTCCCCCTAAGATTCTTCAACCCAAGGCGGAAGGAGAAAAATTTAAAATACACCATTGTTTTGACCAAACACCTGTCCCTTGATTCTCTCATACTGTTACATCTGAGTCCTCTGAGGGAAATAACCATCCCTTGAGGAGCTTTACTAAGACATCCCCTCAGTAGCTAGATCCTTTGTTTAATCTCTCTGAAGCAAGCTGGCCTATAAATTCTCCCCCCCTACACAACCTTTTCTGTCATGCATAAAAGCAATTAGGTAAGGATTTTTACAGGTATATAGATTTCCATGTCCCTTGGCTTCAGAGGTTTCAACTTGCACATTTAATGTGACAACACTGAAATGAATTGGAGCAGTCCTGTCCCCGGAGGATGTAACAAGCTTTTGTCTTTTGAGGAGCGGGTTAGTGGTGTTTGGAGGTAGAACAGGCTGGTTGTTTGGGATTTTAACTTTTGTTTTTAAAAGTCACTTGTTGCTCTACATGATGTGACTGCACTGAGTCATCTTGTAATTGGCCACATGAAATAAATAAGCAACATTTTTCAGTAGTCAGGTTGTGGAAGCCTATTAAGTATATTACAAATAAAACATTAATGGCTAATTTTAAACTTCAATTTTTTTTTTCAGTTTCCTGCATACTTGAGGCACGTTTTACCAAAAAGTACACCCAGAGATTTTTGCACTATTAAATATACCCTTTATTTATTATACAGAACTGGATCATATGATGGCTGATCTGTTACTCTGACACTTCTCATTAAGTGCGTAGTGTCTCTCAAGAGTGAAGGTAAATGTCATAACAGCTCAGCCATCATGTGAGCTGTGATGTACAGCAATGCTAATTTATTCCTGCTGGCTGGAAGTCCTGTTATAACTATTTCTTTTCCCCTCCACATCACACACCTAGAGAGTGATTCAGTCCCTTAAATGCATGTGTGGAGAGTATCCACCTACCTTGCTTTATAAAGGTCATCCCTTTATTTTTATTTCCCCAATATGTAGCCATCTCAACACATTTATTGAATCTAACTTAACTTCTGATCTAAATGAAGACTCATGAAAAGGAAAGTTTAAGTGTTTAAGCTAAAGAAATAAATCCCACATCAATTACAGCTTTTTAAACTATAACAATTAAACAAATATGTCTTTATTTTTATTTATTTATTTATTTTTGTATCCCACATTTGGTCCTGGCCAGGTTATACGGATACAAGATTTTGGCTTCTTAGTCCCTGCCCCAAAGAGCTCACAATCTCTTCTTGACTGTCTAGAAAATGCCTACCTTATAGTGAATGCTCCAATAAACCAAAATTAATCTCATATGCATAGGTCTCCCAGAGAAATTTCCTTGAATTATCATTGATATTAAATACACAACAAACCTTCCAAATATGTGCTCTTGGAGGGGGAAGAAAACCCCAACGGAGAGCACCTAGGATATTTTTGGCTGGAAGTTTTTTTTAACACACTGATGTACCACAGTGGTAAGCATAAGATGTCTGGATAGTTGAAGTGGCATTGGTGACATGACAGATATGAATTCAGAATGGGTAACAAACAGCATTACTTGTTACTAGCTCTCAATCAAATATTCCTGGTGCTCATATGCTTAGTTACGGTAATCAAAATAAGTAGAACACTGTAAATACAAGTGATTGATATACTGTGCTGTAGTACCTGTTAATTATTGCCCCACACAGCACAGAGACCTCAAAAAATTAATGGGTATTGTAATTGTATTATAAATGCATCCACTGTAGGAATCAATTCTCTTCTCCTTCATGGTTTCCAGCGTTCCAATCCCCATGCTGCGTATCCCAACCCTGGACCAAGCACATCGCAGCCACAGAGCAGCATGGGATATTCAACTACCTCCCAGCAGCCTCCACAGTACTCACATCAGACACACCGGTACTGAGCTGCACCTGAATAACGTCAATGCACTGTTGCTAATGCTGTAGGACTGGTCATGCAGCTGTCTGCCTGGAACCTGGCTTGGGCCACAAGAATGTACTGTACAACCACACCTTCAAAATGTCTGATAGCCAAGTTCCACCACTTTTCACAGAATGGAGTAGTGGCTCCCAAATTGTACCTGTTTTGGGGTTAGACTTGAAAAGAAAGTGCTAGCACAGTTTGTGTTGTGGATATGCTACTTCCATAGTTTACTTGACATGGTTCAGACTGACCAATGCATTTTTTTCAGTGACAGTCTGTAGCAGTTGAAGCTGTGAAATGTGCTAGGGGCAAGCATTTTTTTATTGTATGTGGTGAATTCTCTTGATGTAACAACATTATCTGACCAATAGTACACAAAATCCTTTAACTGGTACTTGAAGCATACAGTATATGTTAACATGGCAAAAAAGCAAAATAACCATGACTCTAATTGAGATAATTTTGATATACATTTATTTTTAGTGACTTTTGTGCGTTGGTTCATTTTCCACATTGATCAATGTTTTATGACCAACAAAATTGCTACAATAAGATTTTTTAAGAAAATGAAAACATTTGCATTTTTCCAGCAGATTACAAGCCTCCCAAAGATTAATTTCCAACATATAGATTTGTTTTTGTTTTTAAATCTATGACTTGACTGGTATTAAAGCTGCTATTCGATAGTAAAATAAGTATGTTGTCATTGATATAAACATGTTTGGTTCAGCAAACAAACTGAAATGATTGTCATAGACAGTGTTTTATTTTTCCTATTAGTGTTGCTGATTTGTGAGCATGCTTTGGGATTAAAAAAGCATGAATGATATTTCCTTAAAAGGTGCGGCATCCATTCAGATATTTCGTCATGATTTTTGAGAGATGGATTGGTGTAGTGGATTTTAAATTTTGTTCAGTTAATTATTTTTAAAATATTTTCGCACGTTATTAGGGATGCCCTTATTACAGCAAAGGATGAGGTGTTAGGAGAGCCTTAGAATTTGAGGAAAAACTATAACATACAATGTACTGTATCAAACTATTTTACATGAATGACGCAAGTATTCTGAATAAAAAACTGAACATTGTTAAAAACAAGGTGTTATGTAATAAATTTATTTTTCATAAATCTGCATATGAACTTTGCTTGTATTCCTTTTTATCAACAGACATGAAATACATTAATGCACTAACATCCATATAGGCACTGTCTGAATAATCAGTTCAGTTTCTTAATTCAACAGTAATTTCTATTGCAAGTAGGGAGGTTCCTCTTAACTGCTGCATGTCATCTATAAGTACTACAAGAACTACTATAACCCTCTTACTGATTACCCTTTTATAACAGTGTGCAGATAATCAGCTATGCTGTACTGAGTTAAAAAATATTAATTATATTTTATAGATGATGCAACCGGTCGTACACAGAATCTAGAGATACTAGTATCTATAAAACCACATCTAAGGTTTTCCTTAATCATTTGTCATGTTGGTATCTAATCCCACAATGCTATTTCATGAGGCCAGCATCCCCCTCTGCATACACCACTTTTTTCTACGGGTTAAAGCATTCAATATTATTACAATGTGATGATGCCATTACATTACATGAAGGCTTATTCATTGAGATGCCTATGGTAGGGCAGAGGAAAGTTTAAACCACAGGTAAGGTGAGGAATGGACCAAGTATCAAATTGGAATAAAGGATATGAGTAAACAAGACAAAATGGATGTGTTCAAAATATTTAATGTGTTTAGATGTTAATGTTGATTTTTCAGTAAGTCTTGGTGTTCTGGGGAAGTTCAGAAGACTGGAAGAAAGCTAATGTTGTGCCAATATTTAGAAACGGTAAACAGAATGACCCAGGTAATTATAGGTCTGACAGTCTGACTTTGATCCTGAACAAGATAAGGGAGTGGTTGATATGTGACTTGATTAATTAAAAAAATTAATGGAAGGTAATGTAATTTATGCCAGTCAACATGAATTTAGGGAAATAGATCCTGTCAAACTAACATAATATCTTTTTTTTTTTTTTACATGAGATTACAAGTTTGATTGACGAAGGTAATAGTGTTGATATAATATACTTAGACTTCTGTAAGGTGTTTGACTTGGTACCTTGACATTTTGATTAAAAAACTAAAATGATATAAAATCAATATGGCACACATCAAATGGATTAAAAGCTGGCTAACTGATAGATCTCAAAATGTAGCTGTAATGAGGAATCATTGAAAGGGTGTGGTTTCTAGTGGGGTCCTGCAGGGATTTGTTCTTGGCCTTATGCTATTCAACATTTTGTCAATGACCTGAAAGAGAACATTTTTAGATGACAGAAAAATTGTGTGAATGGTTTAAAAAAAAAAAAAAAAAATCTGGATCACTTAAGCTGGGTGCAAGCAAACAATGTGTTTTAATATGTCTAAGTTTAAATGTACACAGTTGGAATAAAGAAAGTAGGCCATGCTTAGAGGATGGGGAACTCTATCTTGAAAAACAGTGACTCTGAAAAAGATTTGGGGGTCATGATGGCTAATCAGCCAAACAGGAGGTCTCAGTGCCAAGCTGTGGCCAAAAGGGCTAATACAATCCTTGGATGCATAAACAGGTTATTATAAAATAGCATTAGAGAAGTTATTTTGACATTGTTGCGACCGCTGCTGGAATACTGTGTCTAGTTCTGGTGTCCATCATTTAAGAAGCATGTTGATAAACTGGAGAAGGTTCAGAGAAGAGCTACAACAATGATTAAAGAATTAGAAACCATACTTTCTTCTTCAAGTGCTTGCTCATGTCTGTTCCATATTAGGTGTGTGTGCTCACCACATGCACATGCACCAGTGGTGGAAGTTTTTCCCTTAGCAGTATTCGTAGGGGACCAGCTCAGATCAGCTCATGGCATGGTATAAGGGGTGCTGCCAGCTCCTCCCCCCGCCCTCAGTTCCTTCTTTCCGCCAGTGATGGTGCTGGAACTTCTGCTGCTTCAGCTAGCTTTCGCTTAATTCAGTGTGTCTCTCAAACGTTTTTTTGTAAAATAGTTGTATATAGTTTAGTATTTACCCTTAGTATTAGTTCTAGTTAGTTGGTCCCAGATGGGACTCAGCCTAGGGATGGGGCATGCCCCAATCCCCAGGCTTTAAACCATGTGATCATTGTAAGCGGCCCATGCCCATCAGCGACCCACACGTTAGCTGCTTAAGGTATGTAGGAGAAGGACACACAAGCGACAAGTGTCCCATCTGTAAGTTCAAACCCAGAATGAAAAAGGAGAGACCTCCATCTCAGGGCACTCCTGATGGAGTCGGCACTGACCCTGGCACCGGAGCAGAGGTCCAACTCAGCCCCGAGCACAGCAGTGTTGGTACAGAGCGCCCCACTGGTGCCGTCTACGAGCTGGCACTGATCCCCAGCCCTGGCCAAGAAGCCCAAGAAGTCCACAATGGGAACATCTCCCACTTCCCGTAGGGAAAGGAAGGGGCCAGAGGAGAGCCAAGACCTGTGCTGGGCAGCTCAACACCTCTGTCAGGGAGTGGGGCCCCAGCTCATGTCGAGCAGTTAAGCCCCTCCTGTACTATGCCTGCCACACTGGACAGTGATGAAGGCCTCTGTCAATTTGAAGTCCCATCGATGCCCAAACCCTGCAGGCAGTGCAGGAGATCCTGATGCTACCGGTGCTGCCCACGCTGGCTCTGGTGATACCCAAGCCCAGGGGTTAACCCATCTTGGGACCATTCCGAATGTCCCCACCTCAGCACTGCCTCTCCCCAGTGTGGGGGACATCCCGTCCGCGCTCGGCTGCATGGAGCTGTCATGCCTCGGACTTTGGGAGGCAAGCTCAGAGAAGCCCTCATTGGTCTCCGGACCCTGGGCACTGACAGCGGGATTTGAGGCGCGGCTCGCCGGTAACTTAGCACAGGCCTGCGGAGGCACACGCCCCCCAGCATGAGCATCGAGACCGACCCATTGGGTCTCCAACGTCTCGGCACTGGTCCTGCGACCGATCGACGGAATGGGGTCACCAGTCACATGCCCAACGGCACCCGTCGCCGAGATGCGAATCCCCTCAATCAGAGCGATTCTGTCAATGACCAGCCCGCTCCAACTCCCAGTCCCACTCTAGATCCCGGTACAGGTCAAGCAGTCTGAGGCATAGATCTCCAGTCTACCGATGCAGATCCGCCAAACGCCGAAGATCCCCGGGTCCCGCGGGAGGAACTTATCCCCATTGGACAGGTTGGTGTCGAGGCACAGTGGCCAGCACCGCTGTGAGGAGGGCTGCCCGGCCAGCCGGTCATGGTCACTCTGCAGCATCCGTTCCGCTTATGACTCTGGTGCTGACCAGGAGTCCCTGGTAGCATGATAGGCCCCGGCACCAGTGGTACCGTCGACCTCATCAGCACCACAACCGACCCCGTGGCCGCCGGGCCAATGGCCGGCAGCTTGGTACCCCTGGAATCCATGGAGGTTCACCCAGCCTTCCCAGGCTGCCCAATTGGTGGCAGGGGCCTCAGACCATCAGCCGCAGCATCCCACTCTCCTCCGAAGGTGGAGGCCGCACAGGGGAAGGACCTCCCAGGCCCATGAGGAACTAGGAGAGCAGCCAGTTGGACTATCAGGGGATGACTTCCTCGGCGCTGGCTTCCTCCTCCTCATCGCTGGACAAAGCGATTACGAGTCCCCCTCATCCAGTTCTGCAAGATGACACCAAGGCTCATCAGGAGCTTTTTGAAGAGGGTCGCCTCTTACCTGGGGCTCCAGGCAGAGGAACTCGAGGAGCTGTTGGACTCACTGTTTGAGTTCTTTGCTCCATGGTACTCGCTAGAGTGTCTTTACCCCTACACAGCGGGATATCTAAAATAATGAATGCCCTATGGCAAACCCCCTCCTCCCTGCCACCCATGTCAAAAAGGGCTGAGTGCAAATATTTTGGACCAGCTAAAGGCCATGAGTATCTCTATACTCACCCAGCCCCAAACTCCCTCATAGTTGAGGCCGTTAACCAGAGGGAGAGACGGGGTCAACCCAGGGCTATGCCCGAAAATAATGACACAAAGAGACTGGATCTGTTTGGGCAAAAAACCTTCCAGCCTTCAGTTGAGTGGCCAACCACCAAGCCCTCCTTGGCCACTATGACTACACTACGTGGCAGTCTATGACCAAATTCCAGGTCTTGCTGCCCAAAGGGTCCAGGAAGGAATTCCGGGCGATCCTCGAAGAGGGCACAGCTGCAGCGAGAGTGGCCCTCCAGGCCACCTCGGACACAGGAGACTCTGCAGCTCACACCATGGCCTCAGCCATCTCCATGCGAAGGGTGTCCTGGCTGCTCCTTTCAGGTCTGTCAACTGAAGCTCAGCAATCGATGCAAGACCTCCCCTTCGACGGCCAGGCCCTGTTTGCAGAGCAGATGGACAGTAAACTGCCTGGCCTAAAGGACTCCCGCATTAGCCTGAAAACTCAGGGCTGTACGTTACCAGTCCAGCCCGTAAGTGGTTCAAGCCACAGCAATCTCAGGGCCAAGAGAATCAAACCCTCCAGGAGCCCCCCTATAAGAAGAGTAGGGGCTACAAGTGCTGCCGAGCCACCCACCTCCTCCCTCTGCCCAGTTGGGCTCAACCTAAGCGGGGGGGGGGGGGCAAGCAAGCGTTTTGAGGGTGCGCTCAAGGGCTTTACCCTGGATCCATCTGTCCCGCTGTTCTCCAACTGCCTTTCTTTTTTCCTCTCCGCATGGACAGCTATAATTTCAGACTGCTGAGTCCTCAATACTGTGGTGGAGGGTTATACCCTACAGTTTACTTACTCCCACGCCCTTTCCCCATCCCTCTTCAGGGACCCTTCTCATGAGTCTCCTCATGCAGGATCATAGAATATCAGGATTGGAAGGGACCTCAGGAGGTCACCTAGTCCAACCCCCTGCTCAAAGCAGGACCAATCCCCAGACAGATTTTTGCCCCAGATCCCTAAATGGCTCCCTCAAGGATTGAACTCACAACCCTGAGTTTAGCAGGCCAATGCTCAAACCACTGAGCTATCCCTCCCCCTTCCCCCTTGGAGGTAAAAGGGTTGCTACAATTGGGTTTGGTGGAAGAAGTTCCTCTCGAGTACAGGAACAAGGGGTTCTGTTCCCAGTACTACTTAATCCCAAGGGCAGTCTGCAGCCCATCCTGGAACCTGAGGGACCCCAACAAGTATCTAAAGAAGCTAAAGTTCCTCATGGTCTCCTTGGCTTCTATCATCCCCTCCCTGGATCTGGGAGACTGGTATGCCACCTTTGACTTGAAGGATGCATACTTCCACATAGCAATCCTTCAAGGTCACAGACGCTTCCTCCGGTTTACGGTGGGGCCCCACCACTACAAGTTTGTGGTCCTCGCGTTTGGCCTGTCAACAGCACCCAGAGTGTTTACCAAGTGCATGTCAATGGTGGCTGCTTACCTCCGGTGTCAGGGTATCCAGATCTACCCATACCTCAATGAGTGGCTAGTCAAAGGCAACTCCAGGTCTCAGGTCCAAGAGGATGTCGCGGTGCTGCAAGCCATGTGCCACTCGCGGGGCCTACTGGTGAATGACAAAAAGTCTGTTAGTTCCGGTGCAAAGGATAGAGTTCATTGGAGCGGTGCTCGACTTGACCTGCACCAGAGCGTTCCTGCCACTGAAAAAGTTCCAGACGTTGATGGACCTCATCGCGGAAGTCTCCGCATTCCCACTGACTACGGCCAGGGTTTGTCTGCGCCTGCTGGGTCACATGGCAGCATGCACATACGTTGTTCGCCATGCCAGGCTCTGGATGCAGCCCCTGCAGCAATGGCTGGCAACGGTCTATTCCCAGTCCAGAGATCACCTGGACAAGATTGTTATAATTTTCCTGGATGGTACTCGCCTTGCTGCAACGGTAGACTGATTGCACAACGGTCCTAGAGCAGGTGCCGTTCAACACCCCCTCCCCCCCCATCACTCCATCGAGTTGGTATCAGACTTCGACTGGGGCGTGCACCTCGGCAACCTCTACACCCAGGGTATGTGGTCCCCAGAGGAGATGATGTTACACATAAATGTCAAAGAACTCAGGATCGTCCACTTGGCATGCGGAGTCTTCCTACCTCACCTGTCGGGCAAGGTGGTGAGAGTCCTGACGGACAACACAGTCTCAATGTTCTACATCAACAGGCAAGGGGGAGCACATTCGTCAGCTCGCGATCAAGAGGCACTCTGTCTCTGGGACTTCTGCATCAGCCACGAAATCCATCTGGAAGCTTGTCACCTCCCTGGCATCAAGAACACTCTAGCGGATCACCACAGCACGGACTTCTTTCACAATGAGTGGCTCCACCCGGAAGTAGCCTGCATGATCTTCCAGAGGTGGGGAATTCCCCAAGTGGACCTGTTCGCCACCAGGCTAAATAGGAAATGCCACTGGGTTTGTTCATGACCAGGTCTGGGCAAGGACTCCCTCTCCAATGCCTTCCTCCTGTCGTGGTCAGGGAGCCTGATGTGCTCGTTCTCTCTGATTCCTCTCATCAGCAGGGTCCTAGCAAAGATCAAGAGAGACAAGGCGCAGGTTATCATGATTGCCCCGGCGTGGCCTTGCCAGCACTGGTTCAGAATACTCATGAACCTGGCAGCGGGCCCCTCCTTGGCCCCTGCCCAAACGACTGGACCTGCTGTCACAGGACCATGGTCGGCTCCTGAACCCCAACCTCATGTCCCTCCACCTCTCTGCGTGGATGCTGCGTGCCTGAACCGGAGGAGCGGACCTGCTCAGATGAGGTCCAACAGGTCCTCCTGGGAAGCAGGAAGCCCTCAACCAGACTGACTTACTTGGCCAAGTGGACAAGATTTTCCTGCTGGGCGTCCAAGCGTGGCATCTCTCCCTCACGCTCTTCTGTACAGTCTATCTTAGACTACCTGCTTCATCTGAGGAACTAGGGCCTGGCCCACTCTTCCATTAGAATGCACCTTGCACACATCTCTGCTTTTCACCCACCAATCCAGGGCCAGGCGGTGTTTTCTCATGGCATGACAGTCAGATTCTTGAGAGGCCTTGACAGACTCTTCCCACAGGTACGGACTCCTGTCCTGCAATGGGATCTTAACTTGGTCCTCTCTAGGCTCACTGGCCCACCCTTTGAGCCTCTGGGTTCCTGCTCCCTTTCCTACCTATCATGAAAGGTCGCGTTCCTGGTGGCGGTGACATCGGCAAGATGGGTCTCTGAAATTAAAGCCTTGACCTCAGAACCGCCGTACACGGTCTTCTACAAAGATAAGGTTCAGTTGCGTCCCCACCCTGCCTTACCAAAGGTGGTCTCCACCTTCCATATGAACCAAGCCTTTCCAAAAATGGACTCAACTCTTCATCACTACAGTGGAGAGGATGAAGGGTCACCCAGTGTCCTCTCAGAGGATTTCTAATTGGATCACCTCATGCATAAGGACCTGTTATGACCTGGTGCGGGTCCCGCCACCACTGATTGTCAGAGCCCACTCGACGAGAGCGCAGGTGTCTTTGGTGGCCTTCCTGGCGCAGATCCCTATCCAGGACATCTGTAGAGCCGCAATGTGGTCCTCTGTCCACATGTTCACCGCTCATTATGCCATCACTCAGCACGCCAGGGGTGACTCTGGGTTTGGCAGAGCTGTGTTGCAATCTGCATGTCTGTGAACTCCTGCCCACCTCCAGGAGTACTGCTTTGGAGTCACCTAATATGGAATGGACATGAGCAAGCAATTGAAGAAGAAAAGACCGCTACCTTTTCCATAACTGGTGTTCTTCAAGATGTGTTGCTCATGTTCATTCCACAACCAGCCCTCCTTCCCCACTGTTGGCATTTCCGTCAAGAAGGAACTGAGGATGGGACGAGCTGGCGGCACCCCTTATACAGTGCCATGCGGGTGCCACTCCAGAGGGTGCCAGAGCCAGTCCCCTACGGATACTGCTAAGGGAAAAACTTCCGGCATTGGTGCATGTGGCGAGCGCACACACATAATACGGGAATGGACATGAGCAACACAGCTTGAAGAACACTAGTTACAGAAAAGATAACTCTCTCTCTTTTATAGTGAGCTCAGTCTATTTAGCTCAGAAGAGAGATGGTTAAGGGGAGACTTGCTTCAGTCTATAAGTACCTACGTAGGGAACAAATCTTTAATCATGGTATAACAGGATTGAATGGCTGGAAGTTGAAGCTAGACAAATTCAGACTGGAAATAAGGCACGAACTTTAACAATGAGGATAATTAACCATTGGAACAATATGCCCAGAGCCAAGATGGATTCTCTGACACTGGCAATTTTAAAATCAAGATTGGATGTTTTTCTGAAAGATATGCTATATGGGTATTATTTTGGTGAAGTTCTCTGGCCTGTGTTATACGGGAGGTCAGACTAGATGGTCACAGTGGTCCATTCTGGTCTTGGAGTCTGAGACTCTAGAATTTGTTTAAATATAGTTTCTTTACGTTGAATTTAGATCTAATGCCCAGTCCTCTTCTTTGTAGGGGAGTTTAGATAAGTAAAGTAAGTAGATTTTCCTGATATTTGGAATAAAAGCAGATATAGTTTATAGAATACCCTACACATAGCTAGTATTTTTCTTTTCATTCCTATATATTCATATATTTGAGGCGATTATACTTTTTTCATGTCTCTAGACCTCTAGCCTGGATAGAAACTGCAAATAAGATAATTAATTTCAACAGAAGTTTTATATTACCCAGAATATTGCTTTCCTAGCTTTTTGGTTTATTTAGCAGTTTTTTAAACACTAATGCAGGTTATATTTGATGTCAATATATTGTGGAAATTTCCCAAACTTCAAACATTTGAAGTAGTGGTTTTGACTAAAACTAATAAGTTCTCTAAAGAGAAATACTTTTTTTCCCAACTAACAAAAAAAATTGCTGTTAATTTGCACTTGAATTCAATTTTCTTATTAACAAACATGTCTGAGATGAAGAATTTCAGCTGATAACATCATTTAGCTTTATATTATAAGTAGGGCTGTCAAGCGATTAAAAAAATTAATCGCGATTAATCGCACTGTTAATAATAGAATACTATTTAAATATTTTTAGATGTTTTCTACATTTTAAATATATTGATTTCCATTAGAACATAGAATACAAAGTGTATAGTGCTCATTTTATATTTTTTTTATTATAACCTAATACAAGTACTGTAGTGCAACCTCTTTATAATGAAAGTTGAATTTACAAATGGAAAATTATGTACAAAAAATAACTTCATTCAAAAATAAAACAATGTAAAACTTTAGAACCTACAAGCCCATTCAGTCCTACTTCAGCCAATCACTCAGACAAACAAGTTTGGTTACAATTTGCAGGAGATAATGCTGCTCACATCTTGTTTACAATGTCACCTGAAAGTGAGAACAGGCTTTCGCATGGCACTGTTGTAGCCTGCATTGCAAGATGTTTACATGCCAGATGCGCTAAAACTTCATATGTCCCTTCATGCTTCAGCCACCGTTCCAGAAGACGTGTCAATGCTGATGACTGGTTCTGCTCGATAACGATAGAAAGCAGAGCGGACCAACGCATGTTAATTTTCATCAGCTGAGTCAGATGCCCCCAGCACAAGGTTGATTTTCTTTTTTGGTGGTTGAGTTCTTAGTTTCCGCATCAGAGTGTTACTCTTTTAAGACATCTGAAAGCATGGTACACACCTCATCCCTCTCAGATTTTGGAAGGCACTTCAGATTCTTCTTCGAGTGATTGTTCACGTCCATTACACATTAGGTGTACGCGCGCCGCGTGCACGGATGTCGGAAACTTTTTCCCTTAGCGGCTCCCATCGGGCTGGCAGGGCCCCCTCCTTCCTGCCAGAGCGGTGCCCCGCTCCAGGGTATATATATCCCTGCTGACCCGACCCCTCCAGTTCCTTCTTACCGTCCGTGGCGGCGTTGGAACAACTCTGTCTCTCGTCTGAGAGTGTCCCTTAGCATAGTCATAAGTGTTATTTAGCAAACAGTTAGCAGTTATTTAGTAGTAGTGTTGAGCTTAGTAGTTAACAGCTCATTAGGTACTTAAAGTTCCTGCTGTGGTTGCTTGGTCAACCCCGGCACCGGCCCTGGGCGGCGGGGCATGCCGCACGCCCAAGGCTTCAAGGATTGTGCCACGTGCCGCAAGCCTATGCAATTGAGCAACCCCCACGACTCGTGTCTCCGCTGCCTGGGGGAAGCTCACCAGAAAGAGCGCTGCAAGATCTGCAAGGCCTTTAAGCCCAGAACTAAGAAAGAAAGAGACTTTCGCCTTAAGCAGCTGCTCATGGAGACGGCGTTGCAGCCCTCCACTTCGGTGGCACCGTCTGCCTCAGTGCGAAGCGCCCCGGCATCAGTGCAGGAACCGGCGCCGGCGGGTCACCCGAAGCCCACGGCACCGACCCAACGGGGGCATGTACGACACTGGTCGTCTTCGCCGGCAAAATCGAAGGGCCAACCCAAGGCCCGAGGACGCTCCCCGCATAAGAGGGCGGCACCGGTGAAGACCTCGAGTGCGCCTAAGGCCGGCACGGCCCCGGCACAGACCCCGGTAGTGGCTCCGGCGCCGAAAGGCCCGTCGAGCCCCAGGATAGGCGCGTCGAGTGAGGATGAAGGGCTGGAGGAGCTCTTGGAACAGCCCTCCACTCCGGACACATTTGAGGCAGCTAAGGACCTCATTGCATTGTCCGTTGAGGCCCCTACACGTACTGAGGACGCTCCGCCGAAGCTGCCACACAGAGGCAAGCCGGCGATGGTGCGCCCATCACAGTCGCCGTCTCGGCACCGTTCAGGGCACCGGTCCCAGTCGAGCTCCGCCTCGGTGGACTTCCGGTTGCCCTCGGCGCAGAAAGCACCGCAGCAGTCGGGCTTCAACAAGCGGTCGGCACCAACTCAGCAACCAAGCATGAGTCGGCACCGCGAGGTGTCGGTGGTACGTTACCCGAGGCCGACCAGCCGTAGTCGTTCCCGGTCCTGCGATCACCGGTACCAATCCAGGTCCAGGTTGGTGAGACGCTGCTCCAGGTCCTGGTCGCGGAGGCGCTACTCCCCAAACCCGGACCGGCACCGTCCTACGGCTCCGCCGTAGCCTTCCAGGTCACCGTCCATGGTCTCGGAGACTGACTCGGGCCGGTACGGCGGGTATGCCCATAGGGCGCAGGCTAGCAGGGACTACGAAGCCTGTGGCCATCCCCAGTGGGGCCAACCGAGCCAATGGCCATTCTGGACACCCTGAGCCTACCACCAGCAAGGGCCCCCATCTAGGACCTCGAGATCCGGGCCATCAGGGTACCGATCCCGCTCCCCGCGGTACCGCCCGCCATCGCATAAGGAGGCAACGGTCTCTAGACCGCAGGAGCGGGAGGGAGTGGACTCGGCACCGAGCACGGTACCGTCCCAGTCCCATACTGTGGGTCAGGCCCCAGAGGAGCAACCGGTCGATGCCGGGTTGCAGGAAGATGAGGATGGGCAGAAGGCCCCGACCTCTTCCTCCTCGCCGGACGAGGCAGTAGCGGGCATGACTGTGTCTGGCCCTCCCCCGATTGACCATCGGGCGCACCAAGACCTGCTTCGTCGGGTAGCCTTCAATCTGGGCTTGCAAGCGGAGGAGACTGTAGAACAGGAGGACCCCATGGTCGATATCCTGAGCCCGGAGGGGCCCTCCAGAGTCGCTCTCCCGATTATACGGACAGTCCAGTCCAACTATAAGACGGTGTGGCAAACGCTGGCCTCCAGTGCACCAACTACAAGAGGCGTGGAGAGGAAATACTTCGCCCCATCTAGAGGATTTGGCTTCCTCTTTTTACACCCGTCTCCTTGTTCGCTGGTGGTCTCGGCGGTCAACGAGCGAGAGCGTCATGGCCAGCAAGCTCCTGCGCCCAAGGGCAAGGAAGCTAAGCGATTAGACTTGTTCGGGAGGAAAGTCTATTCATCTGGGGGCCTTCAGCTGAGGATCGCTAATCAGCAGGCGATTCTAAATAGACACAATTTTAACTCTTGGGCATCAGTCTCCAAGTTTAAGGACTCCCTACCACCTGACGCGCATCCTGAGTTCACGGCCCTGGTGGACGAGGGGATGGCGGTGGCCAAGACCTCATTGCAGGCCTCCCTCGACTCAGCCGACGCAGCGGCTAGAACAATCGCGTCAGGGGTAGTGATGAGGCGTTCGGCATGGTTACAGGCTTCAGGCCTTCCGCCAGAGGTGCAGACCACACTGCAGGACCTCCCGTTTGAAGGTTCGGGCTTGTTCTCCGACCAAATGGACGCCAGGCTACATAGCCTTAAGGACTCGCGAGCAACCCTTAAGTCGTTGGGTATGCATACCCCGGTGACACAGCGCAAGCCCTTTAAACCTCAGCCACCACAGAGGCAGTACCACCCTCGCCCTCGGCACGAACCATACCGCCGTCGTGGCAGGGATAACAGGCGGAGACGTAACAATACGCCTAACCAGGGCCAAGGTCACGGCCAGGGCAAGCCGCAGCCAGGGAACAAACCAGGCTTTTGAAGCTACGCCCGAGGACAGCGTACCACGTTCCATACCGGATCCTCCTCCAAGTTGCAAGGACCGCCTGTCCCATTTCTACCAGGCATTGTTGCGCATAACATCGGACCGCTGGGTCCTGCGCACAGTGAAGGCGGGCTATACCCTCCAGTTTTTCTCGCCCCCTCCCTGCCATCCCCCTTCCCCGTCCCTCTTCAGGGACCCCTCTCACGAGCAACTTCTCATGCAGGAGGTACAGACCCTTCTCGCAGCAGGAGCAGTGGAAGAGGTCCCACTGGACCTAAGGGGAAAAGGATTCTACTCCAGATACTTCCTGATTCCCAAGGCAAAAGGGGGCCTCCGTCCTATCTTGGACCTGCGCGACCTAAACAAGTTTCTGATCAGAGCGCGCTTCCGTATGGTCTCCCTTGGAACTATTATCCCATCCCTGGATCCAGGGGATTGGTACGCTGCCCTCGATATGAAAGATGCCTACTTTCACATCGCTATCAATCCGGCCCACAGGCGGTTCCTGCGCTTCATTATCAACCAGCGCCATTTCCAATTTACGGTCCTGCCTTTTGGCCTGGCATCAGCACCACGAGTATTCATGAAATGCATGTCCGTGGTAGCAGCCTTCCTTCAGAAGAGAAGGATGCGTGTGTTCCCGTACTTGGATGACTGGCTTCTCGCGGGCAGGTCGGAGGCCGAGGTCCGATCTCACGTGACGCTGGCCTTGCAGATGTTCGACAGACTCGGCCTCCAGGTCAATGTGCCCAAGTCCACGTTAGTCCCCACACAGAGACTGGACTTCATAGGTGCGACCCTGGACTCGGTGACCATGCGGGCAAGCCTCCCAGAGTCACGGTTCCTAACAATTCAGAGGGCCGTAAGCTCAGTCCAAAAATTCCCCACGACAACGGCAAGGTGTTGCATGCAGCTCCTGGGACACATGGCAGCTTGCACACATGTGGTCAGACATGCCCGCCTAAGGCTCCGGCCTTTGCAGTTGTGGTTTGCCCAAATGTACCGCCCCAACAGAGACCCATTGGATCGAGTGGTGACGATCCCAGATCAGGTGTTGGGCTCGCTCCGCTGGTGGCTCGATCAACAGCAGGTCTGCGAAGGGATCCCCTTCGCTGCCCCACAGCCCACTCTGACGTTAGTAACGGATGCATCGGACCTGGGTTGGGGGGCGCATCTGGGGGAACTACGGACCCAAGGGCTGTGGTTCAAAGAAGACAAACTGCTTCACATCAATCTAAAGGAGCTAAGGGCGGTTCGCCTCACCTGTCAGACCTTCCACGCCACCATAGAAGGTCACAGCGTGGCAGTCCTGACAGACAACACTACCGCCATGTTCTATATAAACAAGCAGGGCGGGTCCCGGTCTTCTCCCCTCTGTCGCGAGGCACTCCAATTATGGGACTTTTGTATAGCCCATGCGATCCACCTCATTGCAACGTATCTTCCGGGGATCCAAAACGGCTTAGCGGATCGCCTCAGCCGATCCTACCGAATGCACGAATGGACGTTGAGGCGAGACGTCCTGCATTCAATCTTCCGGAGGTGGGGCTTCCCCGGGTGGATCTGTTCGCCACCAAGGACAACAGTCAATGCCCTCAGTTCTGCTCATTCCAGAACCTCAGCCCGGGATCATTAGCAGATGCCTTCACGATCCCATGGGGAGGGAGCCTGAGGTATGCCTTCCCTCCGTTCCCACTCATACACAAGGTCCTCCTCAAGACCCGCAGGGACAGGGCGACAGTTACTGGTTCACGACCCTGCTGGAATTGTCCATAGCCGACCCGATCACCCTCTCCCTCCATCGCGACCTAGTCACACAAGACAAGGGTCGCCTGCTCCACCCGAACCTGTCTTCGCTACATCTCACGGCGTGGTATCTCTCTGGCTGAACGATGCAGAATACAGGTGCTCTCACCAGGTTCAACAAATCCTCCTTAGTAGTAGGAAGCCCTCTACAAGAGCGACCTACCTGGCCAAATGGAAAAGGTTCTCCCACTGGTGTGAGCCTCAGCACATACAGCCTTTACAGGCCTCAGTTCCGTCGATCCTGGACTACTTACTGCACCTCAAGCATCAAGGGCTTGCGCCCGCCTTGATTAGAGTGCATTTAGCCGCCATTTCAGCTTTCCATCTGGGAGAGTTGGGAGTGTCAGTGTTCTCCAACCCCACAGTGGCCCGATTCCTCAAGGGGCTGGAGAGGGTGTTTCCCTACTCGCGCCCGCCTGTCCCTGCATGGAGTCTGAACCTAGTCCTAACAAAGCTCATGGGACCCCCCTTTGAACCCCTAGCCACTTGCTACCTCATGCACCTCTCGTGGAAGGTGGCGTTTCTCGTGGCCATCACATCGGCCAGGAGGGTATCGGAATTGAGGGCCCTCACTTCAGAACCCCCTTATACAGTTTTTCATAAGGATAAGGTGCAACTGAGGCCGCACCCCAAATTCCTTCCGAAAGTGGTATCGCAGTTTCACATGGGACAGGACATTTGTCTACCGGTGTTCTTCCCTAAACCCCATACAGACCCTCATCACCGCAGCCTGCATACCCTTGATGTTCGAAGGGCATTGGCATTCTACCTGGACCGGACCAGGTTGTTCCGCAGAACACCTCAGCTGTTCATTGCCATTGCGGAACGTATGAAAGGCTTGCCTATCTCGACACAGCGCTTGTCGGCATGGATTGTGCATTGTATACGCACGTGTTATGAGCTCGCCAATGTTCCGGCCCCAGAGATCCGGGCCCACTCGACTAGGGCCCAAGCATCCTCAACGGCCTTCTTGGCGCAGGTCCCTATCCAGGAGATCTGTAAGGCGGCCACCTGGTCGTCCGTGCATACGTTCACAGCCCACTACGCGATCCATCATCAGACCAGAGAGGACGCGATGGTCGGACGGGCTGTGCTACAGTCAGTTGTACCTTGACTCCTACCCACCTCCAATGGTAAGCTTGGGAATCACCTAATGTGTAATGGACGTCAACAATCACTCGAAGAAGAAAGAACGGTTACTTACCTTCTGTAACTGTTGTTCTTCGAGATGTGGTGTTCACGTCCATTACACTTCCCACCCTCCTTCCCCTCTGTCGGAGTCTCCGGCAAGAAGGAACCGGAGGGGTCGGGTCGGCAGGGATATATATACCCTGGAGCGGGGCGCCGCTCTGGCGGGAAGGAGGGGGCCCTGCCGGCCCGACGGGAGCCGCTAAGGGAAAAAGTTTCCGACGTCCGTGCACGCGGCGCGCGTACACCTAATGTGTAATGGACGTGAACAACACATCTCGAAGAACAACAGTTACAGAAGGTAAGTAACCGTTCTTTCTGAAACTCTGGGTCGAGTGCTGTATCTATCTTTTGAAATTTCACATTAGTACCTCCTTTGCATTTTGTCAAATCTGCTGTGAAAGTGTTTTTAAAACTAACACGTGCCATCATCTGAGACTGCTATAATATGAAGTACATGGCAGAATGTGGGTAAAACAGAACAGGAGACATACAATTCTCCTCCAAGGAGTTCAGTCACAAACCTAATTAACACATTTTTTTTAACGAGCATCATCGGCATGAAAGCATGTCCTCTGGAATGGTGGCCGAAGCTTGAAGGGGCATATGAATATTTAGCATAATTGGCACATAAATAATTGCAACGCCGGCTACAAAAGTGCCATGGAAACGCCTGTTCTCACTTTCAGGTGACATTGTAAATAAGAAGCAGTCAGCAGTATCTCCTATAAAAGTAAACAAACTTGTTTGTCTTAGCAATTGGCTAAACAAGAAGTAGGACTGAGTGGACTTGTAGGCGCTAAAATTTTACATTGTTTTGTTATTGAGTGTAGTTATGTAACAAAAAATCTACATTTGTAAATTACACTTTCATGATAGACTGCACTACGGTACTTGTATGAGGTGAATTGAAAAATAGTATTTCTTTTTATCATGTTTACAGTGCAAATATTTTTAATAAAAATAATAATATAAAGTGAGCACTGTACACTTTGTATTCTGTGTTGGAATAGAAATCAATATATTTGAAAATGTAGAAAACCATCCAAAAATACTTAATAAATTTCAATTGCTATTTAACTTCATAGTGGTTTCATGATTGCCCTCTACTTTTAGTAGATATATTGCAATTTACATCAACAAACAGGATCCTACAGAGGAATATCTTAATAGCTTAACTTGTCTTGATGTTTTATTCAGTTTTTTGGGGGTAAGGGTTTGCACTAGGTCTTTTCTTGCAATTTGAGGAAAACAATAATGTTTTTAAGTGCTTTATGTAACCTCTGATATCCAGTAATATTGAGTTTGGTCAAACTAATTTTAATCTTATCCCTGACAGTCATAAATGATATACAAATATGAGGATCTTATTTTCACTTTTAAAATATTGAGGCTTTGAAGTATTCATTCCAAATTATAAAATTGTTCACTGCTTTTGTCAGACCTTGAAATATAGAAAAATCTTTGTTTAGACACATTTTTGGTTGGGGGAAAAAAAAATTTAGTCAAAATACTCTGCTATATAATGACCCACTTTTCTAGAAATGACCCAAATTCACTGCGTCATAAGACTCCAGAAGTCAGTGGAGTAGTGCGTGCTCCCTGGGACCAGGATTTTACCATATCAGTTGTTTTGGCATGTTTCTATCCCTAATGAACATCCTTTTCTGTTTGTTTGTTTATTTTCCAGCTGTCCAATACATACCTCAGGCAGATAACCTGATAAATAGCTATGAATTGATCAGTCTTGTTTCCTTATTTTTCAGCCAGGTTTGTGTTACATATTTTAAAAAAATAGCTTTCAGCATGCTGGCTAGAACACTTAAGAAATATTATTAATGTATTTTTGAGAGAAATTGTGTTGATTTGGAAGATAAACTAACAAATTGCACCCCCACAAAGTATCTTTCTTTGTAATTTAGAGCTTTGGCATGAGGGATGGGCATTTCAAAGCTGTTTACTTTTCAACAGCTAATCTGGGCCAGTTTGAGCTTATTCCTAAAAGCAAACAACTTCATGGAGGTTTTGTTTAGTTTAGTCTTATTATTCTAGAAATTATTCTTGCTTTAATGTCATGCTGAAAATGGACCATAAGCTTATAGCACTGATCACCAGTTTAAATATACTATTTGCACTTTAACCTTGATGGGGGGAGTGGGGGTATACTCTACGGCAAGGTGACAACATTTTCATAGCAGAGACAGTGCTATGTCTGAAGGTACCAGACACGGCAAGGAGCAACTAGTAAGCCACTTTTTAAAGAAACTGTCAGCATGAAGCATGTGGAGGGACCAATCTGTTGTAAGAAGGAAGATTGGACTCCAATATTCTGCCCTTTATTGGTTTCATTTTTGCTCGGTGTGTGATGTAATTATAGATTCACACTCATTTGGGAAATGGAAAATCAAATTAACTTACTACTCTCGTGCCAGAGCAATGGCCTATCATGCAGGAGATCAGAGTTTAGGTCATGGTCACTCTCTCTCTTCCTGGATGGGTCTGAGCCACTTACAGGGGGAATCCATTTAGTTCACAGGGTTGTCGGCACCTACATTCAGCCCTACTCAGCAGGAGGAATAGTCGATCAAATGGGGTTTTTGAGGAGTACAGTGAAAAACTGAAGCGAAATTGGGAATATTGAGATACAAGTACAGGGGCTACTTAAGTGCCTTCTATCCTTCATATACAAATGAAGTAACTTGTGTTTTTCTATGATATTTGAACCTTTGGAAATACAACTATACCTTTCCTTCCCCGAGAAGATGCTTAATGGCAAATGTGTATTTGATGTCAGCATTATCTATTTAAATCATGTGGAAGAGCACTACCCCCACTTACTTGTTCCAGGTCCCTTGGCAACATGTAAATATGGGTCCCCTGCATCTCACCAGAACTCTTTGACTGCATTGCATAAGCAGTCAATAATTTTCCTGTTCCCTACAACAGATCATACAGAACAGGATTCCCTCTGCCAAGGAGTTAGAAACACAGTGAGCAAGGCAGGCTCACAGAGAACAGAGTGCTACTATTTCTATCTGTATTTTATAGAAGAATAAGTATAAAGCCTAATAGCTAAATTGTGCTCTTCTTACTGGAGAGAGAAATCCCGTGAAAACTACTCTTGTGAAAAGACATGAAGATTTGGCCCTGTATTGTTTCACAAAAAGCCGGTTAAACAGAGCACTGTTATAGCTATGGTATCTAAGTGCTAAGTGTAATATAAAAATCTTAAATAACCAGCACTATAAAGTCAAGTTCCCTCTCACTTTCTCTCCATCTATGTCTCTTACCTGTTCAGCTCCCTCTGGGTCCAAGCACAAACTGCACATATCGGTGAGAATAAAGACTCTATCAGAAACTATTCTGAGTGTGGTTCTACTTGGAAAAATTACGCTGGTAAAAATGTCTCAGTGGAGTTCCATGGGCTTATGTTACTGATTCTTATCAGATCTGCCTAGCTAACCAAAAAAAGATGTTCTCTTTCTCTCCACCCTGGCTTCTCTGAACATTGAGCTATGGTTTTTCCTTCTCATGCATGACCATATAGTTCCATACCATTCAATAGGGTAATTGAGGGCAGGGGACCTGCAGGATCTTTATTTATTATTGATGATCAATACCAAATTCACGGCCATGAAAAATGCATCTCGTATGATGAAATCTGGTCTCTCCTGTGAAATCTGGTCTTTTGTGTGCTTTTACCCTATACTATACAGATTTCATGGGGCAGACCAGCGTTTCTCAAATTGGGGGTCCTGACTCAAAAGAGAGTTGCAGAGGGGTCACAAGGTTATTTTAGGGGGGTCACAATATTGCCACCCTTACTTCTGTGCTGCCTTTAGAACTGGGTGGCTGGAGAGTGGCGGCTATTGGCCAGGCACCTAGCTCTGAAGGCAGCGCCCCGCCAGCAGCAGCACAGAAGTAAGGGTGGCAATACCAGACCAGAACACCTTTACTTCTGTGTTGCTGCTTTCAGAGCTGGGCAGCCAGAGAGGGGTGGCTGCTGACTGAGGGCTCAGTCTAAAGGCAGCAGTGCAGAAGTAAAGGTAGCAGTACCATATCATGCCATCCTTCTGTGCTGCTGTTGGTGGCGCTCTGCCTTCAGAGCTCCCCACCAGCAGCTGCTGTTCTCCAGCTGCCCAGCCCTGAAGGTAGCACCGCCACCAGCAGCAATGCAGAAGTGAGACAGCAGTACCCCAACACTCCTACAATAACTCCTTTTTGGGTCAGGACCCCTACACTTACAACACTGAAATTTCAGATTTAAATAGCTGAAATCATGACATTTATGATTTTTAAAATCCTATGATCGGGAAATTGACCAAAATGGACTGTGAATTTGGTAGGGCCCTAATCATGTGTGAGAAGGGAAGAACCCAGATCGATTCTCAGAGCCTCAGGTAAATTTGCAGGGCTGTCAGTTTTGTGTTTTAAATTGACAATGTAAAGTGAGCAAATTGTACATAGGATCAAGCAGCATGGGAATCACATGATGCAATTTTTAGTCAGTTTTTAGGGGGGAAACAGACTTTTTTCCCCAGCTAAGTGGTAGAACCATCTCAGCAACAGCACCACCTTACAGTTGGGCCAGACAGAAACCTGTAGGAGGCTAGTTTAGAAATCAATGAAATAGATTAAGTGATCTAGTATCAAGCCAAGTAATATTGAAGGATAGCTTGATTCAACACAATTTGCCTGACATACCAGCCCCCTGATGCACAAATACACTGCGAGCTAGGGTGATGAAAGGCTGAATAATGGGAAGGAACACACTGTACCCATGTAATATGATATACAAAGGGTTATTCTGGTACACACAACATACATTGATTAAACAAAACAGAACAAGCAAAAGATCCATAGACCAAAGCAACTCTCTTCTATCAGGATTTCAGTGCTACGCTCCTCTTTGCACCATTTTTCATTCTAGCCTTGTCACAAACCTTTACTTTGCCAGGTGGTTTATTTAGAGAGCAGCCCTATCTCCAGCAGGGATCCCGTGAGGCTGCCTTTGGTTAAAATCACTTCATTTTAATGGTGAGACCTTGGCTCTAGCATACTACTAGTGAAGTCTAGAAGAACCAGGAGGAATTCCCCATTGACCATAAAGAGGTGGCCAGTCAATGAAAAGAAAGGAAAGAGGAGGTTTGATACCAACCCCATTCCTTTTAGTTAGCACCAACGGAGGACATGAAGGTGGAGGAACACCAATGTATACCACACAGCTTTTAGCAACAAGGCTGTGTTGACATAGCCTTGTCGCTAAATGTCGGTGTGTGTAAACACACTCTGTTGGCACTTTTGCTGACAAAATACTTCCAGCCCTGCGAGCAGCGTTCGCTTTGTCAGTAGGAGAGTGCTCCAGCCGACAAAGCTGCATTCACACTGCCACTTGCCGTGGCAAAACTTTTGTCTTTTTTGGGAGGGAGGGAGGGGCTGTGAAAGACAAAAGTTTTGTCGACAACTTGGCAGTGTAGACAAGCCCAAAGTCCAAGCTACTCAGCTCAAGGGTCCATTCTTTCTTGGGACTTACTGTGCTAATAATTGACTATTCCCTTTCAATATGAACAAGCTGGTCACCCTGAGTAGCTAGCAGCTAGAGTCTTCTCAAGAGATGCTTGGAACCTGTGGGTGGAATGAATTTTGTTTTCTGATTTCTGTTTCCTGAAGCTCTTCTAGTATGTTTCAGGAGTTCTTGAATTTACACGAAAGGGGTCTTTAAGCATGTGTCCTCACCTCAACACCCCCTTGCACCTGGATTTCAGTGTTGCAGGTGTAACGCCGCCAGACCCCGGTTGTCAGCGGATGGGATCGAACTTCTGGAGCTTAGTGCATGAGCCTCTATCACATGAGCTAAAAGCCAACTGGCTGTTAGCTAAGGCTGTACAGCAGACTCATTTTTACCTTTCTCTCTAAGTGCTCTTGGTGCCACTAGATGGGACAGAGCACCACACCCAGGAGGTGTGTGGGTTACACAGGGGCTTTTATCTCTTTCCCCTCCCCCCCACAGGCCTGCAATGGCCTTTCTCAGTTGTCTCCTGATTCCCCCTCTGGGTACTCCATGGCTTGCCCTCTGCTCAGGTCAGATAAAAGTCTAAACCCCTTCCAGGATACACAAACAATTCCAAATACAGATTCAAACAAGTCTTCAAATGTATAGCCCGGCCATCCCTCCCAGGCTTCGCTATAGTTCCCTTATTGTATCCTGCCTGTTAAGCCCTAGTCCAGGACTTCTCTCCATCAGAAAGACCTGTCTCCTCTGCAGTCTCTCTCCTCAGCTGAGCATCCTTGTCTACTTTCTCGACTTAGCTCTGCCTCCTCCAGTTAGTCCCCCCCGCTTCAGAGCATGACTAATTGGGTCCGTTTCCTTGCCTCGCAGGTGATGGAGGTTAAGCCCCATCTATACTCCTCTTGCTGCAAACTCCAGGTAGCATTAACAAGACTTCCATATACATGCTGAGGAAAAGTTATACTCATTGCCCATAACATTTAAACCTTGTGACGACCATGTGACACCTAGTGACTTTAATGGGAATCATGTGACTAAGACTTCTCGTGAGCTTTTGAGAACATAGGTCACTAGGGCTAAATTCTGCATTTGGATGCCCAAGCAAGGCTGCTATTGTTGCAATGGGAGGGGTGTGCATCTAAGGGTAAAGTTCATCTCAGTGCAGAGAGCTAGCATGAAATCTGTCCATTACTTACATCCCACTGAAAATGAAACTTAATGTGTGCCCAGACCTTGTCCTGGCCCTCGGCATAGGGGTTAATGTCTTGGCACAAGAACAAAAAATGTAACCAGAATGTAACGCTGCAGCGTAGAACCTAAAAATGTTTTCACCTTTTATATTGCACCAGCATCTTTTCCTTCCTATATATTTTTTAAAAACATAAATTTACAAAATAGCAATTTTAAAGTGTGTGTGTGTGTGTGTGTGTGTGTATAAAATACATAATGTGTTTTAAAACCTCCTCGGGTGTGCTGTGGACTTAAGATCAGAATTTCCTTTCTTGAAGAGCAGTATGTGTCTCTGAATAATAGGTGGACAGAAGCCATCCTACATTTAGAGCCTGATGGCTGATTAGCAGCTACTTTTCTTTGTCAGATCTCAACAAGCCTCTGCCACATCAATAATTCTGCTTGAGCAATGATGCTGTCATTTACAATCATGTGCTTTTCCAGTTCACAAGGAAGCATACAAATTGTTGATCCGCTCAGATGACAGGAAGCGAAAAACCACCTAAAATGAAGAGATGCTAATCAACCGACCAGCTGAGTCTTCATACCAGCCTCATTGCTGCTACTGCAATGGTGGCCATGAAGAAAATAGTTTTTAACACTTCATGAGTCAAGTGTCATACAAACCTATTTGCAAAGGAACCTGTTCCATCCTGCTTTGAAAAACTGGATAGTCAGATAATAAAAGATTCAGAGCACTTGTGAGGGTGACACCTGGCAACGGTTTGCCTAACCTGAGATGAGAGAGGGAGGCAGATGTATGTAGCACATATGCCTGATATAGGACACAATCCTCTATCTCGCTGCATCCCAAATACTTGCTGGGTGGAGTAGACGTGTTCTCAACCCTCTAGGGGTTTGTTGTTGCGCTTTTGCCCTGGGGATTTTGAAGAGTACAACGCTACAAATGTATAGTATAGTGAAATGAAACGAGGTCACTAAGCACCTGATATGATTCACTTCAAGGATTACTTGGTGGAATGTATTCCAAACCACTGGCTGGACTTAATGCCTTTGTTTATTTATACTTATGGGGGTACAGCTTTGAGCATCAGATCACAGAGCTGTGTATGGCCTTTACTCTGTCTATAATATCAATTTAGTATGAGCTCAGTACATGACCCTAATAGTTTGTGAAGTGTAATTTCATTCTCCAAAATAAAAGAAAAAAATATATTCTGAAAACAAATTTGAAAATCAGTTCTCTGTCTCCTGATACCTTTTCTAGCTAGGAAAGACACTGGTAACAATAGGTTATAATACATTGTGAAGAGCTACTCTAAACAAAATCTCCTTCCAGTTATAAAGATCAAGCACTCTCATTCTTTCTCTAGTATCAGAGGGGTAGCCGTGTTAGTCTGAATCTGTAAAAAGCAACAGAGGGTCCTGTGGCACCTTTAAGACTAACAGAAGTATTGGGAGCATAAGCTTTCGTGGGTAAGAACCTCACTTCTTCAGATGCAAGTCCCTCTGTTACTCTTTCTCTAGTTAGCCTGTTTTTTCTAAATGTTTTTTCTGAATGGTTTACTAATATTTATGGTAGCACCTGGGCTCAGATTGTAGTCTACATGGAGTCAGGCTATGAAGGTGTAGGGAAAGAAGAGGTAAGTCTCTTTTGCTTGATAAAAACAATCTACTTTCCAGCTTGCCACTGAAAATGGTGGCAAAGGTGGATGGTAAGCAAAGAACATTTATGCAGAGATTTCTCGCTGTGAAATACCTGATGATCTAAAACCAACACTGCTTCTCTTACAATTGCAGGGTCAGGATCACAGGACATTGATACTCACCGTAAGTTACATACTCAGAAGAGGCAAACAAAAATGGATGGATTTTGCAAAAATGTGATGCATATTTTTCACCTTAAAAATAACGCCTGCAAGAGACTCGTTTTAACAAAGCCACAAGGGGAGCGAAATTAGGCCTTTACCTCACAGATCTTAGGCTTAATGCTCTGTCATGCAACTATGGTGAGCTTACAACATCAATGATTCAGAATCCAACACTCGTTGGAGTTAGGCTTCCAAAATATTTAAAAAAAATAAAAAAAAATCAGCCTCTCAAGCATAATGATGCAATAGCAAAAATTGTCAAAGAATCATTGATGTCTAAACAGGTGTTGCAGAACTAGTTGATGAAAATGGCAGGGATGAAATAGGAGCTAAGAGAAATACTAGAACAAAAGGTAATTAAGGAGAAAAGCAAATCATTGGACAGTAAATGGTCTTGAACCAAATCTATTCCTGGTGTGACTCCATTTCATGTAGTCAGAGGAGTATCCTAATGATCCTTTGAGACTGTTTCAAATCCGGGAGTATGCGAGACTGGAGTTTCCAGCTGCTCAAGTTCCATTGTTGATGTCTAAATGGGAGGTGAGCAGGCCAGGATCACATCGGGCCCAGCAGAGAGGCTGGCCCCTCATCCATGGTTAAGACAGAAATAGATGGAAAGACAAGTGACCAATGGGATGGGAGGTCAGGAGGGTTGGAGCCCTCCCCCTTTGTTCCCTAGAAGCCACCTACATTTTCATATCAGTTGCTCCTCTACCATGGCAAGTCTGTTGTGCGGGATGGCTCAGAGCTGTATTTAGTCACTCTTGCTGAATGTGCATGTGAGAGGACTTGGAAAAGGGAGTCACTTTGGCTGCCATGGCACCAGGCACACAGATGATACATAGCCCTACATCTCATGTCACTGGACACTGATAGAAAGGTATCCTTGTGTTTCCAGCATCCAGACGAGACAGCAGCGTGGATGAGAGAGTGTTGGCTGAAGCCACACCTGAACACATACTGAGATGATGCTGCTGGACTTAGGGAGCCATGTACAGGACACGGTGTGTGTACTTTTTCTCCTCTCCTAGAAGGCATTGTCCACCTCTTCTTAATTAGTATCACAATGTATCTTGGCATCGTTATTCATGCCCCTGTTACTTCCACACTGCTTTGCACTGCAGTGTGCTCTGCTCCAAGTTACCTGGGAAGACCAATGTGCAGAATTCAATGGCCTGCTCGCTTAGTGGTGTTCCACCTACACAGAACACATTACACCTGGACAGGCTACTAATTTGTTCCTAGGTGCAATTCAAGGTGTTTATTTGGTTCAATGAAGCCTTGTACAGTTTGGGTCCCACCTATCTTAGAGATCCTCTCTCTCTATGAAACACCCAGGCAGTTGAGTTCATCTTGGATACTCTGGCTAATTGGCCCAAGATTTGAACTACAGAGGACTGGATACAGGGCATCCTCAATGGGATGAGGAGATGGAAAGGGGATGAGGCAATCCTAGATTCTGGAATTTGCATCCCCTACTGCCCCAGCAAAGCTGGACCGTACAGCCATCCAGGGCACATTAGACCGGGGGTTCTCAAACTGCGGGTCAGGACCCCTGGGGATCGTGAGCCCTCAGGGGTTTGTTAGATTATTACATGTGGGGCTCGCAAGCTGTCAGCCTCCACCCTAAACCCCGCTTTGCCTCCAGCATTTATAATAGTGTTAAATATATAAAAAAGTGCTTTAAATTTATAAGGGGGGGGTCGCACTCAGAGACTTGCTATGTGAAAGGGGTCACCAGTAAAAAAGTTTGAGAACCATTGCATTAGATGTTATGTAGTCACATCAGGTATTGCTGAAGTGAGTGGAGTGAATGAGGGGAGCTGCCTCTGTGGCTGGGAAGTTCTATTTTAAGTTGATTTTTGTCAGTCTGCCTAATTCTATTGTAAGATGTTAATGAGTGTTTGTGTCCTCAGAGGTTAACAAGGTCATAGAAACAACAAATACTATGAGAATAATCAATACACTTTAAAGTTCTCATCTTGGTTTTCATTTCTCTTTTTTCTCTCTCTCCCTTTTAATTATTTTTGTTTTGCTTGTACTATCCTCAGTCCTCTGCCCTGGTGTGTATCTGGGCTGGACATTGTGTGCGGATGCCAGACTCTTGCCTCCCAAAACAAGTCCTCTACTCTCAGCTCACCCCTCGTCAGAGATCCCGTGGTATCAGAGGAAATGCTACAAAAACACACTAAAAACGTATCTCAAGAAAACTGATGTGGACATCACAAGCTGGGTGGAGCAAGCCACCAACCAACCCCAATGGCGCCACATCCTCAATCAGGCAGTGGGCCAAGAAGCGCCTTGCTCTTGAAGCTGAAAAGAGAGAGAGAAGGAAGGAAAAAGAGAGAACTTTCTCCCAGCAGGCAGATGGCCCACCAGGAAATGTCTGTACCTACTGCAGGTGGATCTGTGGTTCCAGGATCAGACTCCTGAGTCATCTCAGGACCAATATGTAAATCCGTGGTAGAGATCATCCTCGAATCGAGGGATTGCCAGTGATGATTTGCTGTCATTCCCCCAGCTATTGGATCAGTCAAATCCTACTGAGGAAAATAGAGAGAAGCATAAACTGTGGCAAGTCAAGTGTAAAAGTATATTTAGACAGGCCAAAAAAGAATTTGAAGAACACCTAACAAAAGACACACAAACTACCAGCAAACATTTTTTTAATGTACTTCAGAAGCAGGAACCTTGCCAATCAATCAGTGGGGCCACTGGCTGATTGAGCACTCAAGGAAGACAAGGTTATGCAGAGAAGCTAAATGAATACTTTGCATGTGTGTACACTGCAGAGGATGTGAGGGAGATTCCAACACCCGAGTCATTCTTTTTAGGTGACAAATCAGAGGAACTGTCCCAGATTAAGGTGTCAATAGAGGAAGTTTTGGAATAAATTGATAAACAGTCAAAAGTCCCCAGGACCAGATGGTATTCACCCAAGAGTTCTGAAAGAACTTGAATATGAAATTGCAGAACTAATAACTGTGGTATGTAACCTACAGCTTAAATCAGCCTCTGTACCAGATGACTGGTGGATAGCTAATGTGACAGCAATTATTTTAAAAGGCTGCAGAGGTGATCCTGGCACTTACAGACCAGTAAACTAAACTCAGTACCAGACAAATTGAACTATAGTAAATAATAAAATTCAAACACACAGATGAACATGATATGTTGGTGAAGAGTCAACACAGTGTTTGTAAAGGTGAAATCATGGCTCACCAATCTACTAGAGTTCTTTGAGGGGTTCAACAAACGTGCACAAGGGTGATCCAGTGGATATAGTGTACATGGATTTTCAGAAAGCTTTTGACAAGGTTCCTCACCAAAGGCTCTTAAGCAAAGTAAGGAGTCATGGGATAAGAAGGAAGGTCCTCTCATGGATCAGTAACTGGTTAAAAGACAAGAAACAAAGGTAGGAATAAATGATCAGTTTTCAGAATGGAGAGAGGTAAATAGCAGGACTCCCCCAAGAATCTGCACTGGGACCAATTCTCTTCCACATATTCATAAATTATCTGGAAAGGGGGGTAAACAGTGAGGTGGCAAAGTTTGGAGCTGATACAAAATTTCTCAAGATAAGTCTAAAGCAGATTTTGAAAAGTTACATAGGAATCTCACAAAACTGGGTGACTGGGCAACAAAATGGCAGATGAAATTTAACGTTGATAAATGCAAAGTAATGCACATTGGAAAACATAATCCCAAGTATTCATACAAAACATAGAGGCCAAGCAAGCCAGAGCCCCTTCTCCCCCCGCCATGCTTCCGGCTCACTCACCCAGTGTCCCTGGCAGCTGGGGCCTGGTGGGAAGCAGGCAGGACGGGGCGCGCCACCGCCCCAGCCAGGCTCGCTCTCAGGCAACTGCTGCATTGCACAGAGCAGTGACCTGGAGCAGCCAGTGTGAGAAGTGGCTGGTCCGGCCCCTTCCACTCCCCACCTGTGCCGGGCTGCCAGGGACAGGGGCTGAGTGGGCCAAGGAGCGGATGCAGCTGGAGAAGGAAGCCCCTCTCTCTCCCACCCTGGCAGGCCAGGCATTTGAGCCCACATGCTAGGGTTACCATACGTCCGGATTTTCCCGGACATGTCCGGCTTTTGGGGGCTCAAATCCCCGTCCGGGGGGAAATCCCCAAAAGCCGGGCATGTCCGGGAAAATCGGGAGGGCTGGGTGGTGCTCGGCCGGGGCCGGCGGTGCGGGGCCGGGGGCATGGTGCCGGGCCGGGGTCCGGGCTGGGAGCCGGGCCGGCCGGGCCCGCGGGGGGCCGGGCCGGCGGGGAGCCGGGTCGGCCGGGCCGGGCCGGCGGGGAGCCGGGCCCGCGGGGAGCCGGGCCGGCCGGGTCGGTGGGGAGCCGGGTCGGCCGGGCCGGCGGGGAGCCGGGCCGGCCGGGCCCGCGGGGAGCCGGGCCGGCGGGGAGCCGGGTCGGCCGGGCCCGCGGGGGGCCGGGCCGGCGGGCAGCCGTGCCGGCCGGGCCCGCGGGGAGCCGGGCCGGCGGGGAGCCGGGCCGCTGGGGAGCCGGGGTCCGGCAGTGCTGGGCGGGCCGGGGGTGGTGGGCCAGGGCCGGCACCCCAGGGCCCAAGCCGACCCAGGCTGGAGCCCCCGGGGGGGGCTAGCCTGGGCTGCGCCTCCTCCCCCCCACACCCTCCTTACCTGCTTCAGGCTTCCCGCGAATCAAATGTTCGCGGGAAGCAGGGGAGGGGGCGGAGACTTTGGGGAGGGGGCGGGGTTGGGGAGGGGGTATGGGCGGGGCTGGGGGCGGGGGCGGGGGCCGTGGAGTGTCCTCCATTTGGAGGTACAGAATATGGTAACCCTACCACATGCCCTCCCTATGCACCACCTATGGTGATGACCTGGTGGACTCCTGCAGAGTCCCATATCCCCAGGAACTGGAACCTGTAGGCAAACCCCACATGCTTAGTGTAATATCCTGGGGAGTTCCCTGCTGATTCTTAAGCAAGACTTTGTGGCAGCCATAGAAGAGACTGCCCCACTGACCCCAGTGTGTGCTGGGACAGGACGCAGGGTAGGGCAAGCAGCCTGCATGTGCTGTGCAGATACAGTCAGTAAAGCTCATTCTTATGCACTTCACTACTGGGGCTCAGTTTTGATTTGATTCACCAGTAATCTGGGACAAACATGCAAGTTCCCTTGTTCCCGAGCCACAACTGCTCCAAACGGTCCATGCAAAGGGAAATTAAGCTGTAGCATTCAGGAATGTGAATTTTCCTGTAAAATTTGGAAACAACGAAAACATCAGCTCACTTTCCCCTCTCACAGTTACCTTCTTTCCCCAACAGTAAACATAGAAAGCATATTTTGCATGAGAGAAGGACCCCTAGTGCCACGATACATTTCAGCTCTATTCAAAGTACAAGTTGGCCATGTAATGTTGCGTTGCATGAAAAAGAATCTGCTATGCTAAAATGTATCTGAAAACCTGTCTTGGGCTTTTAACTTCGAAAACTCACATAGAGAATCTCAGGACTAATAAATCTTTTAGACAATTGCACTCCAGAGATGGTTGCTGTACTGCTGTGCAGTGTTTTCTAGCTGTAAGAAAGCAGCTTGGATATCCAAACACTTGATATATAGTATCTGTCACAAGGAAAAATGCCTCAGGATGAAATGTCTTTAACAGAGGGAGGTTAATGTGTTAGTGATTTATCTCATTTTGGTAAGATCATGCTTGTAACTCAGTAATCCCAGGAGCTGCATTTAACATTATTCAGTGAAGATGAGCTAAAGGAGTCTTTCGTGCCGGTGAAAACTGGAGAAGAGAATCTATAAATGAGGTAACGCTGAGTAAACAGGGACCTCAGAGAGAACCCATTTCTGCAGAGGGTGATAAACACATTGAATCTGTTACTCGAGCAGTCATTAAAGTAGAGTATTATCTAGCTTTGTGAGATGCCCAGATTTATTTCTAGGAAAGGAAGGGATTGTGAGATTTCTTTTATTAAAAAAACCCCTACATTATGTTACAGTAATAACCTGCAGCAATGCTGTTGTAAGCTGCATCTCTGGGAGCATTCCTGGGGAACAGTATAGTATAATAATAAAATAAGAATATTTCATAAAGGGAAAGAGGAAGGTTAGTTTGAAAGCAGCCAGAATGCCTAGGCATGATAGGCCCAATGGCTTTTCCCTGTGCCTGATTTGGAAATGCGTTAGGCATGCAGTTACACTTGCAAAATGCCTGTCTGATTTGCACAAGCAACTGCACATGCAAATTGTATAATTACAGCTAAGTTGAACATTGAACTGGCCAGTTGCATCTGCAATTACCTGATCTGTAATTACTGACCGGTAATTGCAGTGACAAATTAGGCATACAACTGCAGGCTTTCAAGTGCTCCAAAATTGGGCTCCAACTGACTTTATGTCCTAAGAAGTTCTTTCCCGTATTTAAAAAACAGACCAAACCCTTCCATTGTTGACAACAGTTGTCCAAAACATAGCAGCTTACCATAGTGTGACTACAGCGCTCTTGCCCACATGCTCAGGATTTAACTGATCGCCATATTTGGGGTCAAGATGGAATTTTCCTCCAGGGCAGGTTGGCAGAGGCCTTGGGGGGTTTTCACCTTCCTCTGCAGCGTGGGGCACAGGTCACTTGCTGGAGGATTCTCTGCACCTTGAAGTCTTTAAACCACGGTTTGAGGACTTCAATAGCTTAGACATAGGTTAGGGGTTTGATACAGGAGTGGGTGGGAGAGATTCTGTGGCCTGCGTTTTTCAGGAGGTCAGACTAGACAATCATAATGGTCCCTTCTGACCTTAAAGTCTATGATTCTATGCTTGCAGAGTTCTGTCATACTTCCTTTTTTAAAATAAGGGTCTATATGCAGGGGAAAGGCATTGGACTCAGATCCTCAGCCAGTGTAAACTGGAGTATTATTACTTGGTGTTTGTATTGTGGTAGTGCCCAGAGACCCTAACCAAGATCAGGGTCCTCTACAATGCTGTGCAAACATGTAGTAAATGACAGTGCCTGGCCTGTAGGTCCATTGAGCTCAATGGAACTGCACCAATTTAAACCCATCATGTCGTATCATTGTGTCATTGTTTTCATACGACTAGACAAACGAGCAGTTCTCAGCAAGGATGAGGGTTAAGAATGTATTTCAAAGTCCATGGAGAAGCCTGTTCATTAGAAGTTAAAGGACTAAGTTGCAGCAGTCAGGCCTGTGGAAATGAGACTGTAGAAACACTTCCTGAAAGTGGAACGCAAACGCTGGTACTCTTCTGGGCAACCTCCAGCAAATTTACCAGGGAGTGGAGACATTTAAGATTCCTCAGGCATGAGTGAGCCTTGGATTACTCTCCAGGTAGATCAGCTCCATGCAGAGGTGAGCACAGCCAGCCAATGCTTTCCAGATTGCAGAAGGTGCAATTCCTAAATAAATGATACTGATCTGTTTGCTAGTGGCATGATCCAAAGCACATAGAAATCATTTCAAAGCTTCCCTTTGGCTACAGTGGGCTTTGGAGCAGGGCTTCCTCCAGGAAATAGGAGGTTTTTATTTAATTTGTTTGGGTCAGCTTCATGCAGAACACCTGATGACCCATAATCACTGTGGAGCTCCCAAGGGTGCCCGTTCCTTCAAAAGAGGGGCACTTGGGGGTGTCCGTCTAACCCTTCATTCTTGGGTCACCTTCATCCCTCTTCTCCCATAAATAACCCAACTGTTTCCCTTGCAGAAGGCCTGATCTAACTCCCACCAAAGTCTTTACACTGACTATCAGCGGAGTTGAATGAGGCCTAAAGGCAGTTGTGATCACTGCATTTGCCCAGGGGCTTTGAAAACATGCAATCTATTCTAAGGCAGGCAGCAGAATTGCTCTGTAATCAAGCTACCCAAAGGTGCTAGAGCTTGAGATATGCTCCCCCTTCCCACAGAGGAGCAGAGAATTGCTTTAGGATGTGCCCAGCTCAGCAAATGAACTGGCCGATGTCCCCTGCCCAGTATTTAATTTTGTGTGTTTGTTTAAGGTGCCTCTTTAGTCACTAAAGTGTCCATCACTGTAGTACTTGAGTACATTTTACATTTATAAGAGCAAACATTTCCCCCAAAACAAGGAGTCTGGTGCTTTGCACAGCACAGTATACTCAATATGGAGTCATTCTGCTTAAGACAGGGTGTGGGCATTGAAGTCTTGACCAATGCTAACATCCACTACTCCTGAAGTAGCTTGTGAGGAAGTAAAGCTGAACGTGAGGCAATATGAATGACGTGAGGAAAATGGCAAGTCTCTCTCCAGCTTGGAGAAAACCAGCCCTTATAAATATGCAGGGTAATAAAACTGTTAATGCAGCATGATTAAATAGTAATGGTTCCCCCAGCAACCAGAACTCTCTGCATTTCACATGTGTAAGATGGGCTATTACTGAATACGCTGTTCAGTTCATGCCCTCGTATGTAGCGGTACGATGTGGCTGAGTGAGGGTTGCCATGGGAATCAGAGGTCAGATTTTTCTCTGTTACACTGGTGTGAATGTGGCGTAACTCCACTGACTTCCCTCGGCACCATAATTTAGCATTTTAGTGCTGTCACTCTCCATTGCCTTGGCTGCTATTAACTTCCTCTGCTCCAGCCTCCCTACTCCCCCTTTGCCCCTCTGTTCAAAATGCTGCAGCTAAATTAATCAACCCTCCCTTTGCTCCAGTTGTGGCTCCCCTCCCCTCCCCAGAGCCCTGGCTTCCCTTCACCTTCCACATCAGTTTCAAGTTTCTGATCTTCAGCTTTAGGAGTGAAATTGTAGCCCCATCCATGTCAATGGCACAACATCCATTGATTTCAGAGCCACCAGGATTTCACTCTTAGTCTTTACATAGCGTGACCTTCCCATGGCTCAGTCCTCATTTTCTGGGTTGCTCCTCTCACAGCCTGTGCTTTGTTCAATCCTGTCCTTAAAGTATCCCTGGTCCCTTCCCCTCTCTCTGCTTTGTGCCTTCTTTTACTCTGCTTCCTTCACGCGATCCAGCACCCTTCACCTGGGAGGTAAGCATCCTCTCGCTCTCGCCTTTATATTAGAGCTGAGCTAATAATTGGCAACAAAATTATTTATCCAATATATTTCATCATTATTTCTCTTGGTGAATTCTGCTCCCACAGATGGGAATATTTTCCTGTTTATTATTCAGAATTATTTGTGAGTATCTTCAGCAAATAATTTTTGTTGTGCTCTAGCTGCAAGTTATTGGATTTGATTCTGGAATTACTGGGTGAAATGGTATGGCTTGTGTTATGCAAGAGGTCAGGCTAGATCAGTGGTTACCAACCGGGGAACGTGTACCCTGGGGGTACACAGAGGTCTTGTAGGTGATACATCAGCTCAGCTCGATATTTGCCTAGTTTTACAACAGGCTACATAAAAAGCCCTAGTGAAGTCAATGCAAACTAAAATTTCATACAGACCATGATTTGTTTATAGTGCTCTATATACTATACACAGAACTGTAAGTACCATATTTATATTCCAATTGATTTATTTTATACACCTCTACCCCGATATAACGCGACCCGATATAACACGAATTTGAATATGACGTGGTAAAGCAGCGCTCCAGGGGGCGGGGCTGCGCACTCCGGCAGATCAAAGCAAGTTCAATATAACGCGGTTTCACCTATAAGGCGGTAAGATTTTTTGGCTCCCGAGGACAGCGTTATATCGGAGTAGAGATGTAATTATACAGTAAAAATGAGAAAGTAAGCAATTTTTCAATAATATTGTGCTGTGACACTTTTGTATTTTTATGTCTGATGTTATAAGCAAATAGTTTTTAAGTGAAGTGAAACTTGGGGGTACGCAAGACAAATCAGACTCCTGAAAGGGGTACAATAGTCTGGAAAGGTTGAGAGCCACTGGACTAGATGATCATAATAATCCTTGTTGGCCTTAAAATCTAAGAATTTCAAACTGTACATTTAATTGTAATTTTGTAATTTGTTCTGTGTTGATAAATTACATGTGTCATCCAATCAGTGATCAGATATGATGCCATGTGACTTATATAACTAATCAACAAAACAGGACTTTTAAACTTTGAATTTTGCCATCAAATATATAACCCATAATTTTCTTTAAGCACCACAGAGACTCATAGACTTTAAGGCCAGAAGGGACCATTGTGATCATCTAGTCTGACCTCCTGCACATTGCAAGCCACAGAACCTCACTCACCCACTCCTAGACTCACAACCTCTGTCTGAGTTACTGAAGTCCTCAAATCATGATTTAATGATTTCAAGTTACAGAGAATCCACCCTTTACTCCAGTTTAAACCTGCAAGTGACCTATGTCCCACGCTGCAGAGGAAGGCGAAAAGCCCCCAGGGTCTCTGCCAATCTGACCTGGGGGAAAATACGTTTCTGACCCCAAATATGGTGATCAGTTGGACCCTGAGTATGTTGGCAAGACCCACACCTGGGAAAGAATTTACTGTAGTAACTCAGAGCCCTCCCCTTCTAGAGTCCCATCACCAGCTGTTGGAGAGATTTGCTACTAGCAGTCACAGATAGGCCACATGCTATTGTAGGCAATCTCATTATACCATCCCCTCCATAAACTTATCAAGCTCAGTCCTGAAGCCAGTTAGGTTTTTGGCCCCACTGCTCCCCACGGAAGGGTGTCCCAGAACTTCACTCCTCTGATGGTTCGAAAACTTCATCTAGTTACTGTTTCATCATTACATTTAAAAATCCACATTTAATGATTAATTCACACAGGGAAATCTTGAAGGTTCCAATGGTATTTGACAAGGAACACACAATGGTCTCTGCCACAGTTAACCTGAAATTCACTTTCAGATCTGAATGAATATTTGTGGACATTTTTTCCCCTTAGCTCTCCTTAAAAACCAACTTGTCATGTCCCTTTCCATTGCTGATCTCTTTTGGCTTCATCCATCTGTCATGCCTCTCTCTCTCTAATTTTGTTTTGTATCTTTCCAAATGAGATTATAAACTCCGTAGAGCAGGGATTATAGACAATTCCATTTGCAAAGTGCGACCTATGATGCAATAAGAGCAATTATTAATACAGCTACAATAACAAATGTGTTGCATAAAAACACTTGCAAGAACATTAGGAACTAGAGAAGCAAAACCCAGCATTCAAACAACCCCCAACTTTGGGAGAGTTTGGATCAGAATTTTGCAACACGGGCTCATTACAAGAACGTTTTCAACAGTCCCTCTTGCCCATTTAAATGCTCAGATTCTGAACAAAGCTTTTGAAATATCTCTTTGGCAAAATACCTTATTTTTAAAATCTGTACTTATCTAGGTAACCATTTGCCAGGAACTCTTACTTCACTCAGTTTTTGCCCACCAAATTCCTTCCATTGTTACTCTTAGAATTACTCTCTTTTTATCCTGTATCTTGAATGTGACCTATTGGTGTTTTATGATAGCAGAAAACAAATTAATTGGATCTGTTTAAATTTCATCAAAAAGTCTGGAAAACATGCTGCTATGAATGGTGAAATTCTGTTGATCTGAATATGAAGTCTTGAGATTTCTTTACAGATGAGGAACTCAGGGATTGACAAATAATTATCTTACATTTCTAAAAAGGGAAATAAGGACAACCTAGGAAATTACAGACAAGTCAGCTTAACTTCTGTACCCAGAAAGATAATGGAGCAAAAATTAAGCAATCAATCTGCAAACAACTAGAAGATAATACGGTGATAAGTAACAGTCAGCATGAATTTGTCAAGAACAAATCATGTCAAACCAACCTGATAGCTTTCTTTGAGAGGGTAACAAGCCTGGTGGATGCAGGGGAGCGGTAGATGTGGTATATCTTTAGTAAGGTTTTTGATACTGTCTTGCATGACCTTCTCATAAACAAACTAAGGAAATGCAACCTAGATGGAGCTACTATAATGTCGGTGCATAACTGGTTGGAAAATTGTTCCCAAAGAGTAGTTATTGGTGGTTCACAGTCATGCTGGAAGGGCATAACGAGGGGGGTCCCACAGGGATTAGTTCTGGGTCCGGTTCTGTTCAATATCTTTATCAATGATTTAGATAATGGCAGAGAGAGTACACTTATAAAGTTTGTGGACGATACCAAGCTGGGAGGGGTTGCAAGTGCTTTGGAGGATAGGATTAAAATTCAAAATGATCTGGACAAACTGGAGAATAAATAGGATGAAATTCAATAAGGACAAATGCAAAGTACTCCACTTAGGAAGGAACAATCAGTTGCACATATACAAAATGGGAAATGACTGCCTAGGAAGGAGTACTATGGAAAGAGATCTGGGGTCATAGTGGATCACAAGCCAAATATGAGTCAACAGCGTAACACTGTTGCAAAAAAAGCAAACATCATTCTGGGATGTATTAGCAGGAGTATTGTAAGCAAGACACGAGAAGTAATTCTTCCGCTCCACTCAACGCTGATTAGGCCTCAACTGGAGTGTTGTGTCCAGTTCTGAGCACCACATTTCAGGCAAGATGTGGACAAATTGGACAAAGTCCAGCGAAGAGCAACAAAAATGATTAAAGGTCTAAAAAACATGACCTATGAGGGAAGATTGAAAACATTGGGTTTGTTTAGTCTGCAGAAGAGAGGACTGAAAGGGGACATAACAGTTTTAAAGTACATAAATGGTTGTTAGAAGGAGGAGGGAGAAAAATTGTTCTTCTTAACCTCTGAGGATAGGACAAGAAGCAATGGGCTTAAACTGCAGCAAGGGTTGGCTATTAGAAAAAACTTCCTAACTGTCAGGGTGGTTAACCACTGAAATAAATTGCCTAGGGAGGTTGTGAAATCTCCATCATTGGGGATTTTTAAGAGCAGGTTGGACAAACACCTGTCAGGGATGGTCTAGATAATATAATCCTGCCATGAGTGCAGGGGACTGGACTAGATGATCTCTCGAGGTTCTTTCCAGTTCTATGAGTCTATGATTCTTCTACCTTGCTTTCTAGTGGAAAATGTGCCTGTGTGATCAGATATTTCACATACCAGGTAAGAAGGATGCTGCCGTCCTGTTAACTTTTTTACAAGCACAAATCCAGCAAGTCATCTGCAATTTCTTCTGAAACCACTAGAGGGCGAATGGTAGGACAGTTTTTAAAATGAATCTGTCAACATCTTTATCTTTTTTTAATGGAAGTTTTAGGAAGTTGACCCCTGACTTTAATACCGAAGAGTAGATAGTTGAGACCCATTAATATTCATGGAAGCTCACTATTTTTGAGGTGGTGGTTGCAGTTGCTCCTTTGTGAACTCTGAACAGAATTGACTTCAGTGTCAGTAAAATGCATAATGGTTTACATTAGAGTTATTTATTATTTGTGTTGCAGTGGCACCTACAGACCCTGTCTCTGTAGAGAATGCAGATATATGCACCAACTGATATTTTCCATTCAGATTTCTGTTTCTGTTTTCTAAAGTTTCTGTTTCCTAGGATCTCACTTAAAAATCAGATGACAATGAAGAATTTTAGGTACAGGGCATCTGAACTACATACAGCATATCTGACTTTGCTCATTCAACATATACAAACACATTGATATAGAGCTGTTGTAATTAGCTACATATTAAAAATAGTTACACTGTAACCAAACCAAGTCAGCTATCCCCCAAAACATTATGAATTTAACATAGTGCATCTGAGGAAAAGTGGAGAAGTTCAAATGTGAGTTATGATTTCACCACATAGGCTTATTTTGTTGGTACACGTGATGATTCACAAAAAACAAATCCTCTATTCAGCTCTAGATTTGATCCATTTAACCATGACTGCTTCCTACAGTCCAGCACTCAACATCAGCACTGATAGGCTGCAGCATGAATTAGAAGTGACATCCTACTTCTGATCAGTTAAGGGAAAACTTACGGCAATTAAAGGAATTGATAGCACGGTGTTCAGTGAATCTGAGTAACCAATGAATCTACATAGACTAATGGAATTTGTAAAACAAAGACTCCTATTGTGTCAAAGTGCTGAATAAAGACAACCACTAGCAACACTATCCTCAGGACTATAGTGGAAATTCATTTGAGTTTTCTCTATGTGCCCATGTGCGCGGCTGTTGGAGACTTTTGTCTTAGCGGTACCCCTAGGGCCGGCTGGAGTGCCACGCTTACGGCGCAGTATATCAGGCGCCACCAGTACTGAGCTCTCTCAGTTCCTTCTTACCACCCGTGGTGGTCAGTTGGAGCGCCTCTGTCCTTTGCTTCGCAAGTGGTCAGCGTCTTCCTTGGCTGTTTAGCCTTGTGCTTCTCTGTAAATAGTTTGTGTTGTTACTTATTAGTAAATACCCGTTAAGTGTTAGTTAGATAGTGTCACAGTGGGGACTTAGCCCCTGGGGGCCATGCCCCGATCTCCAGGTTTCATGCCCTGCTCATTGTGTAACAGGCCTATGCACAAGAGCTGTTTACAGTGCCTCGGGGAAACCCATATAAAGGAGCGCTACCGAATTTGTCAGAACTTTTGTCCTTGGACTCAGAGGGAGTGCGACATCTGCCTCAGGGCCCTCCTGATGCAGGCGGCCCAGCGTCCAGTTTTGGCGCCAGCGCGGCCCAAACTGGCACCCAGCGCTTCACCCTTCACCGCTACACCCTTCGTGCGTAGTGAGCCTCTGGCGCCAGGGTCCTCCCAATACCGATCCCTGTCACCGGTGCCAAAAAAGAAGCCTAAGAAGATGGCACCGGTCAAGCCCGACCAAGGGGCTCCGGGCAAGGGACCCTGTTCAGGCCTTATGCCCACTGCAGACCCATCAAAGGGCTCAGCCACGGGGGGTTCCTCCCCCAGAAAGGACCTGCCACCGGCTGGTCAAGGAGCAGAAAAGAGACTAAACAAATGGCGCAACAGGCACCCTTCAAGGGACCGGCGCCAGGAGAGTCCACAGGGCAAGGGACCTGGCTATGGCTCCCTGCAAGGGCAAGCTCACCGGAAAGGCCTCCCATAAGTCAGGCAAGAGCCGCCAGTCCCCAGAGCCAAGACAGAGCCAAGGGTCGCCATGTTCTTGGTCTCCGCATCGGCCCAGGTCTCCAGCTTGTTGCCGCAAGTCACTGGCACCGCACTCTCGATACCCATCGTCGTGCAGAAGTATACCCAGGTGGCATTGCTCATGCTAGTACCGGTCTTCGTCTCGCCATTGAGCACCATCACGGAGACCTCGGTCCTGGTACCATTCTCCGGTGGTGACTGTGAGCCACCAGAGCCTCCACAGCCCCGCACTGGTCGCCGGAGGGAGATGACTTCTCGGGCTTGGAGGCACAATTCAGTCCCTCGCCCAGACAGCGTGAGCGGACTCCGGAAGGCGCATCACTGGCATTGGTGCCGACCTGGCACCAGACTCAGTGGCCGACCCAATGGCCTTACTGGAACACTTGAGGTGTTCCAGTCATGCCGGTACTCCACTCCCACCAGCCCTCAGTTGCCATATCAGACAGACCACAGGCTGTGCCCTCGGCACCTGCAGTGCCGGGCCTGGTGCAGGATGCACCGGCGACTGCTTCAGGTGAGGAGTCGGTACCCACCCAGTCATCATCCTCCTCACCAGACAAGGTGGTAGCGGGACCATCAGAGCTAGCCCACCGGACGATTTCCACAAGCATCAGGCTCTCCTCTGTACGGTGGTGGATAATGTGGGCTTCAAAGTAGAGGAGATGGAGGAGCAGATGGATATGCTTTTTAATGTTCTGTTTGCGTCTGGCCCGGCCAGGGTTGTGCTCCTGGTCCGTGAAGGGGTCCAGAATACCACCAAGGCTATCTGGCAGACCCCTGTCCTCCATCTTGGCCACCTCGAAAAGGGCAGAAAAGAAGTACTTAGTCCCCGCAAAGGGGTTCGAGTACCTATATACCCATCCGCCACCAGGTTCATTGGCTGTGTCAGCGACCAACGAACGGGACAAACAGGGGCCCACCAGTTCCACCCCTAAGTATAAAGAGGTGAAAAGACTCAATCTATTTGGTCGAAAGATTTATTCTACGGGTAGCCTACAGTTTCGGGTGGCGAATCACCAGGCCCTCTTGGGCTGCTACAATTTCAGCTTATGGGACTCTCTCCTCAAGTTCAAGGACTCCATGTCCCAGGAAGTGACCCAAGAGTTTACCACCCTAATGGAGGAAGGGACCGCAGCTGCCCGGTCCTCTCTCCAGATGGCCTGGGATGCTGCTGATTCAGCTACCCGAGTGGTTGCCTCGGTGGTGGTCATGCAGCGCAACTCCTGGCTCCAGACCGCCAGCCTGTCCCAGGAGATGCAGGCCTCGATCCAGGACCTTCCGTTTGATGGTGTTGGCCTGATTTCCAATCAGACGGATGCGTGTCTGCACGGCCTGAAGGACACAAAGGCGACCCTCTGCTCCCTGGGGCTGCCCCAGCCTCAGTTGTTCTTCCGGCCTCCCCCACCTCCTGGGCAGTGGCAACCTTGGCAGGGGCCTGCGAGGAGAAAGGACACAGGATTTAGCCATCACCACCCTTCATCATCAAGGTCTCTGGTGCAGCCTGGCCCAGCGAAACAGCAAGGGGGCCAGAAGTCCTCATTTTGAGGGTGCGCCCTGGAGCAACGCAACAGCCAATTACCCGGATCCTGCCTGCCAGTTCCTCAACTGCCTTTTCCCTTTCCGTTTGGCCTGGTCACAGGTCACCTCGGACCGTTGGGTCCTGGACATAGTGGCTCAGGTTCTACCCTTCAATTTTGGGCCGCCTCTCCTTCCTGCCCCCACTCCCTTCCTAGTCCCTCTTCAGGGACCCATCTCATGAGCAGCTCCTCGTTCAGGAGGTAGAAAACCTCCTTTTCATGGGGACTGTGGAGGAGGTCCCTCAAGATATATTCAAGGAAGAGGGTCTACTCCTGCTACTTCCTAATCCCAAAGGCAAAAGCGGGGCTCAGGCCTATCCTAGACCTGTGGGGCTTCAACAAATCTCTCAAGAAGTTGAAGTTCCACATGGTTTCCTTGGCTTCCATCATCTCCTCCCTGGATCCAGGGGACTGGTACGCCGTTCTCGACTTGAAGGACATTTACTTCCATTTGTCCATATTCCCGGGGCACAGGCATTTCCTGCATTTTTTGGTGTCAGAGCGCCATTTCCAGTTTACAGCGCTGCCTTTTGGCCTGTCTTCAGCCCACACGGTGTTCACAATGTGCATAGCTCCAGTGGAAGCTGACCTGAGGCATTGAGGAGTCCAGAACTTCCTGTATCTTTGACAATTGTCTCATCAAGGGCAGGTCTCCGGAGGAGGTCCAGAGGAGCCTCAATCTGGTGCGCTCCACCTGCTGAGACCTGGGCCTCCCAGTAAACATAGAAAAATCCATGCTAGCACCGGTTCAACGCATAGAGTTCATTGGTGTGGTTCTCGACTCTAGGTGGGCTGGGACATTTTCAAGCCATGTTGGACCTGATCGCCCATATACAGAGCTAACCGCTCACCACGGCCCACAAATGTCTGCAACTGATGGGCCACATGACAGCATGCACCTACATGGTAAGCCACATGCGGCTTCATCTGAGGCCCCTACAAATGTGGCTGGCCTTGGTCTACATTCCCAGCAGGCAACCCCTGGACTGAGTAGTCACGGTGCCGAGCCACGTCCTTCATCACTCGACTGGTGGCGGGATCCCAGGATGGTGCTGCAGGATGTCCCTTTCGCATCACCCTCACTCACCCTGGTGTCGGACACGTCGGACCTGGGCTGGGGGGCCCATCTGGGGCCTGGTCTACACTACGGGTTTAGGTCGACTTTAGCAGCGTTAAATCGAATTAAGCCTGGACACGTCCACACGACGAAGCCCTTTCTTTTGACTTAAAGGGTCCTTTAAACCGGTTTCTTTACACCACCTCCGACGAGGGGATTAGCGATAAAACCGGCCTTTGCGGGTCGGAATTGGGGTAGTGTGGACGGAATTCGACGTTATTGGCCTCCGGGAGCTATCCCACAGTGCTTCATTGTGACCGCTCTGGACAGCACTCTCAACTCAGATGCACTGACCAGGTAGACAGGAAAAGACCCGCGAATGTTTGAATTTCATTTCCTGTTTGCTCAGCGTGGAGAGCACAGGTGACCACGCAGAGCTCATCAGCACAGGTAACCATGATGGAGTCCCAGGATCGCAAAAGAGCTCCAGCATGGACCGAACGGGAGGTACGGGATCTGCTCGCCATATGGGGAGATGAATCAGTGCTAGCTGAACTCCGTAGCAGTAAAAGAAATGGCAAAGTATTAGAAAAGGTCTCCAAGGCCATGAAGGACCGAGGCCAGAACAGGGACACACAGCAGTACCCCGTGAAAATTAAGGAGCTACGGCAAGCTTACCAGAAAGCCAGAGAAGCAAACGGAAGGTCCGGGGCAGAGCCGCAAACTTGCCGCTTCTACGCGGAGCTGCATGCCATTCTAGGGGGTGCAGCCACCACTACCCCAACCGTGTGCTATGACTCCGTCAATGGAGAAACACACAGGGAAGACGGTTCGGGGAACGAGGAAGATGAGGATGGAGGTACTGTAGGTAGCTCACAGCAGCAAGGAAGCGGAGAAACCGGTTTCCCCAACAGCCAGGATATGTTTGTTACCCTGGACCTGGAACCAGTAACCCCCGAACTCACCCAAGACCCTCAGGGCACACAGGAGACCTCTGGTGAGTGTACCTTTGTAAATATTTGTAAACATTACAGATGGTTTAAAAGCAAGCGTGTTTAATGATTAATTTGCCCTGGCAATCGCGGCCAGTACATCTACTGGAAAAGTCTGTTAACGTGTATGGGGATGGAGCGGAAATCCTCCAGGGACATCTCCAGAAATCTCTCCTTTATGTACTCCCAAAGCCTTTGCAAAAGGTTTCTGGGGAGGGCTGCCTTATCCCGTCCGCCATGGTAGGACACTTTACCACGCCAGGCCAGTAGCACGTAGTCTGGAATCATTGCATAACAAAGCACGGCAGCGTATGGTCCCGGTGTTTGCTGGCATGCAGACAATATCCATTCCTTATCTCTCTTTGTTATCCTCAGGAGAGTGATATCATTCACGGTCACCTGGTTGAAATGGGGTGATTTTATTATGGGGACATTCAGAGGCGCCCATTCCTGCTCTTCTGAACAGAAATGTTCCCCGCTGTTAACCACACGGTGAGGGGGAGGGGTGAAGTGATCATCCCAGAGAATCGTGTGTGTGTGTGTGTGGGGGGTGGTTTACCTGGGTTTGTGCCGCATGTTAACCGGGAAACCGCAGCCCCTCCTTTTACATTGAAAACCCATTTTAAATGGACAACCCAATTCATCCTTGATATGGGAAATGCGCTGCTGTTTGAAACCTTTCCCGCATGTTAAGAAGGTTAAAAAAGCCAAAACACTGTGGCCTACCATGGCTGCCTGCAAGCCGAAATATGCGACCTTGTAATGAAAGAGTGTACCCATTGTTCTCTAAAATGTGTCTTTTTTAACCACCTCTCCCTTCTCCTCCACCAGCTGCAAATGTTTCTCCTTCGCAGAGGCTAGTGAACATTAGAAAGAGAAAACGTAGGACGAGGGACGATATGTTAACGGAGCTGCAGATGTCCTCCCACGCTGATAGAGCACAGCAGAATGCGTGGAGGCAGTCAATGTCGGACATGAGAAAAGCACAATATGAACGAGAGGACAGGTGGCGGGCTGAATGGCGGGATGAAAAGAGCAAGTGGCGGGCTGAAGACGATAGGTGGCGTCAGCTTGCAGGCAGATGGCAAGAGTCAATGCTCCGTCTGCTGGAGCATCAAACTGATATGCTCGAGCGTATGGTTGAGCTGCAGGAAAGGCAGCAGGAGCAGAGACCGCCGCTACAGCCCCTGTTTAACCAACAGCCCTCCTCCCCAAGTTCCATAGCCTCTTCACCCAGACGCCCAAGAACACGGTGGGGGGGCCTCCGTCCACCCAGTCACTCCACCCCAGATGATCGCCCAAGCATCAGAAGGCTGGCCTTCAATAAGACTTAAAGTTTTAAAATGCAGTGTGTCCTTTTCCATCCCTCCTCCCCCACCCATCCCAGGCTACCTTGGCAATTATCCCCCTACTTCTGTGAGGAACTAATAAAGAATGCATGAATGTGAAAAAACAATGACTTTATTGCCTCTGCAAGCGGTGCTCGAATTGGGGAGTGGAGGGTGGGGTGGGGTGGTTGGTTTACAGGGAAGTAGAGTGAACCGGGTCGGGGGGGGGGGGGTTTGGAGGGTTCATCAAGGAGAAACAAACAGAAGTTTCACACAGTAGCCTGGCCAGTCACAAAACTCATTTTCAAAGCTTCTCTGATGCGCACCGCGCCCTGCTGTGCTCCTCTAACCGCCCTGGTGTCTGGCTGCGCGTAATCAGCGGCCAGGCGAGTTGCCTCAACCTCCCACCCCGCCATAAAGGTCTCCCCCTTACTCTCACAGATATTGTGGAGCGCACAGCAAGCAGCAATAACAATGGGGATATTCTTTTCGCTGAGGTCTGAGCGAGTCAGTAAGCTGCGCCAGCGCGCTTTTAAACGTCCAAATGCACATTCCACCACCATTCGGCACTTGCTCAGCCTGTAGTTGAACAGGTCCTGACTCCTGTCCAGGCTGCCTGTGTACGGCTTCATGAGCCATGGCATTAAGGAGTAGGCTGGGTCCCCAAGGATCACGATAGGCATTTCAACATCCCCAACGGTTACTTTCTGGTCCGGGAAGAAAGTCCCTTCCTCCAGCTTTCGAAACAGAGCAGAGTTCCTGAAGACGTGAGCATCATGTACCTTTCCCGGCCATCCCATGTTGGTGAAACGTCCCTTGTGATCCACCAGGGCTTGCAGCAGCATTGAAAAGTACCCCTTGCAGTTTACGTAGTCGGTGGCTTGGTTCTCCGGTGACAAGATAGGGATATGGGTTCCGTCTATGGCCCCACCACAGTTTGGGAATCCCATTTCAGCAAAACCATCCACTATTGACTGCACGTTGCCCAGAGTCACTACCCTTGATATCACCAGTTCTTTCATTGCCCTGGCAAATTGGATCACAGCAGCCCCCACTGTAGATTTGCCCACTCCAAATTGATTCCCGACTGACCGGTAGCTGTCTGGCGTTGCAAGTTCCACAGGGCTATTGCCACTCGCTTCTCAACTGTGAGGGCTGCTCTCATCTTGGTATCCTGGCGTTTCAGGGCAGGGGAAAGCAAGTCACAAAGTTCCATGAAAGTGGCCTTACGCATGCGAAAGTTTCGCAGCCACTGGGAATCGTCCCATACCTGCAGCACGATGCGGTCCCACCAGTCTGTGCTTGTTTCCCGGGCCCAGAATCGGCGTTCCACGGCATGAACCTGCCCCAGTGACACCATGATTTCCACATTGCTGGGGCCTGTGCCTTGTGAGAGGTCTATGTCCATGTCAATTTCCTCATCACTCTCTTCGCCGCGCTGCAATCGCCTCCTCGGCTGGTCCGGGTTTCGCCTTGGCATGTCCTGGCTCTGCATATATTCCAGGACAATGCGCGTGGTGTTCATAGTGCTCATAATTGCCGCGGTGATCTGAGCGGGCTCCATGATCCCAGTGCTAGCTATGGCGCCTGGTCAGAAAAAAGGCGCGAAACTAGTATCTGATGGACCAGGAGAAGGAGGGAGGGCGGGAGGGAGGGAGGGCCGAGTGACGACATGGCGTACAGGTACAGGAACAGGGAATTAAAATCAAGAAAGGTGGCTGTGCATCAGGGAGAAACACAAACAATTGTCACACAGAATGGTCCCCCCAAAGATTAAACTGAAAACCCTGGGCTTAGCAGGCCGTTGATTTCACGGAGGAAGGGGAAGCAAATGAATACAGAACTAATCTATTTTTTACATCTTAAGCTGGCAGCCGACGGTGCAGCATGAGTGATAGCCTCTGCAGTACGATGACGACGGTTACCAATCGTAATATACCATCGTCTACCAAAAGGCAAGAGGCTGCTGCTGTGTAGCAATGCAGCCCCACGTCTGCCAGCCCCACGTCCGCCAGCACCCAGATTGCCCTCGGCCTCTTCTGGGTGCTTAGCAGACAATACTGGGCAATTGGCAGAAAATAGTATACTACGACTGGTAGCCATCATCATCGAGACAGTAGCATGTCTGCCCAGGTGCCCATGATTGACAGCCACTACAGTACGACGACGACGGATACCAGTCATAATATACCATCGCCTACCAAAGGGCAAGGGGCTGGTGCAATGCAGCCCTACGGCTGCCAGCCCCACGGCTATTACTCATGCTACACTGTCTACCGCCAAAAGGCAGTTAGCAGCTGCTGCTGTGTAGCAATGCAGTCCCACGTCTGCCGGCACCCAGAGGACATATGGTGACGGTGAGCTCAGCTGAGCTGAGCGGGCTCCATGCTTGCCGTGGTATGTTGTCTGCACAGGTAACCCAGGTAAAAAGGCGCGAATCTATTGTCTGCTGTTGCTGTGACGGGGGGGGGGGGGGGGGGCTGACGACATGTACCCAGAACCTCCCGCAACACTGTTTTGCATCATCCGGGCATTGGGATCTCAACCCAGAATTCCAAGGGGCGGCGGAGACTGTGGGAACTGTGGGATAGCTGTGAGATAGCTACCCATAGTGCAATGCTCCGGAAGTCGACGCTAGCCTCGTACTGTGGACGTGGTCCGCCGACTAGAGCACTTAGAGCATTTTATGTGGGGACACACACAATCGGCTGTATACAACCGATTTCTATAAAACCGGCTTCTATAAATTCGAACTAATTTCGTAGTGTAGACATACCCTGGGTGACCTCAGCACCCAGGGCCGTTGGCTGCTGTACAACCTGGCCCTTCACATCTATGTCAGGGAACTCAGAGCAGTTTACCTGGCATGCCAGGCTTCCCCGCCCCACCTGGAAGGCAAGGTGGTGCAGGTCCTGATGGACAATATGGCTGCAATGTACTACATCAACAAACAGGGCAGCGCCAGGTTTTTGGCCCTCTGTCAGGAAGTGCTCAGCCTCTGGAACCTTTGTGTGTGGCACGACATTCACTTGGTGGCTGCCCACTTGTCCGGAGCCAAGAACGTCCTGGCGGATCACCTCAGCAGGGCCTTCTCATCTCGTCACGAGTGGTTGCTTCACCTGGAGGTGGTCAGCCTAGTTTTCCGCAAGTGGGGGACTCCCCAGGTGGGCCTGTTTGCATCCAGACAGAACAGGAAGTGCCACGTGTTCTGTTCTCTGCTAGGCAGGGACAAGAGCTCCCTGTCAGATGCCTTCCTGATCCCGCTGTCTGGAGCGCTCATGAGATAGCAGATAGTCCAGGATGATCCACAGAGTCCTGCTCAAAGTGAAGCAAGACAAAGCTTCGGTCATCCTCATAGCCCTGGCCTGGCCTTGTCAGCACCGGTTCGCCATTCTCCTGAGTCTGTCGGCAGCCACCTCATTACAGCTGCTGCTTTGGCTGGATCTTCTGTCCCAGGACCACCAGAACCTGCTGCATCCAAGCCTGGAGGCACTGCACCTCATGGCCTGGTTTCTGTGTGGCTGAGCAGGGAGGAGCAGCAGTGTTCTGCCAGTGTCCAGCAGGTCCTGCCTGGCAGCAGGAAACCCTCCACCAGGGCTACCTACGTAGCAAAATGGAAGTGGTTCACGTGTTGGGCCTTGGCTTACCGCGTCCGGGCAGAGGAGGCCTCCCTGCAAGTCATCCTGGACTATCTGCTATCTCTGAAGCTCCAGGGCCTGTCGCTGTCCTCGGTTAAGGTGCACCTAGTGTCCATCTTGGCCTTCCATCCCCTGTTTCACAGCAGGTCGGTCTTCGCCTGTCCATAACGGCGCATTTCCTGGAAGGTCTGGAGCACCTTTACCCTCAGGTCCTTGGGATCTGAACCTTGTGCTGACCAGGCTCATGGGACCCCCGCCTTTGAGCCCCTGGCATCCTACTCCCTTCTCCTTCTCTCCTGGAAGGTCTCCTTTTTGGTCGCTATAACCTCTGCCTGTAGGATGTCCAAGATCAGGGCGCTCATGTCTGAGCCCCCTTATACGGTCTTCTATAAGGACAAGATCCAGCTGCACCCGCACCCGGCCTTTCTGCCCAAGGTCGTTTCCCAGTTCCATACTGGTCAGGACATATATCTTCCGGTCTTCTGCCCGAAGCCTCATGCAACGAATGAGGAATGCAGGCTGCATTCCCTGGACATCAGGTGGGCACTAGCCTTCTACATAGAAGGAACGAAGCCATTCCACAAGTCGACACAACTGTTTGTCACTGTCTCGGACGGGATGAAAGGTTGCCCGGTGTCCACCCAGAGAATCTCGTCTTGGATCACAGCCTGCATCCGCTACTGCTATGAGCTGGTGAAGATGCCCCTGCCAGCGATTGTGACGGCCCACTCAACTTGGGCACAGGTGTCATCAGCTGCTTTCCTCACTCAGGTGCCGATCCAGGAAATTTGCTGAGCTACCACCTGGTTGTCTGTCCACGTGTTTGGGTTGCACTGTGCGCTGACCCAGCAGGCTCAGGGTGAAACTGGTTTCGGCAGAGCAGTACTCTAATCTGCAAGACTGGGAACTCCGAGCCCACCACTGTGGATTCTGCTTGTGAGTCACCTACAATGGAATTGACATGAGCAAGCACTCGAAGAAGAAAAAACGGTTACCCACCTTTTGTAACTGTTGTTCTTCGAGATGTGTTGCTCATGTCCATTCCAATACCCGCCTGCCTGCCCCTCTGTTGGAGTTGTTGGCAAGAAGGAACCGAGAGGGCACAGGGCCAGCAGCGCCTGATATACTGCGCCGTGAGTGCAGTGCTCCAGGGGGTGCCACTGCTGGCCCTATAGGTACCGCTAAGGCAAAAGTCTCCGACGGTTGCACGGAGAACAGCAGAGGCTAACAGCGGGAGTTTGCCTGGGAGCTGTCCGAGAGGAGGTACGCTAAGTGCTGCATTAGGGGGGCTGTGTTGGTGAGTATCTGAGTGTCTGCTGCTGGGACAGTTGGTCAGTTTGACCGTGTGCTTGATTGCTTGCTTGTTTGTTTGAAAAGTGTGAATTGGGAGTGCTTTGTTCCAGGTGGGCCTTGAGTGGGCCTGACTGGTATATAAGGGCAGTCAGCAGCGAACCAGCTGAGCGGCGAACAGCAGAGGCTAACAGCGGGAGTTTGCCTGGGAGCTCGCCTAGGGAGAGCGCACTGAGGCTTTCATCTGCAGGTTTCTCCGAGTAGTTCCTGCAACAGTTGAGGAAGCTCTTAAGAGGACGGTGATATGGAAGGTGAGCCATCAGCTGTTGTAACCTGCACAGGTTGTGCCATGTTTGTCTTTCTTCCACAGGACAGAAGCGACTTTGTCTGTACAAAGTGCAAGCTGGTCTCCATATTGGAAGAGATGGTTTGAGGGCTGGAGAAACGAGTATCGACTCTGCGTTGCATACGGGGAAAATGAAGGTTTCCTGGACAGACGTCAGGAGATGCTTCTACGGCCACAATGTTCTGAAGATTCAGAGCAGGCGCAGCAGGGACAGAAGGATTGTGAAGAGGTTTGGCAGCATGTGACCTTCAGAAAGAGAAAGAGGAGCGTCCATGCACCAGCAATGGAGATACAGGTGAGCAATCATTTCCATGTTCTCTCTACAGGTACTAATGCGGAGAGTGGACTAGATGACCCATCTGAGGGAAGGGAGCAGAAGGAGACTCCACCGATTGGAAGGCAAAAGATGCACTGTCCTAGGGATGGGGGTTCCACGACCACCACTCCCAAGAGGAGGAGGAGGGTGGTGGTGGTCGGGGACTCCCTCCTCAGGGGGACAGAGTCATCTATCTGCCGCCCCGACCGGGAAAACCAAGAGGTCTGCTGCTTGCCAGGAGCCAGGATACACGATGTGACGGAGAGACTGCCGAGACTCATCAAGCCCTCGGATCGCTACCCCTTCCTGCTTCTCCACGTGGGCACCAATGATACTGCCAAGAATGACCTTGAGCGGATCACTGCAGACTACGTGGCTCTGGGAAGAAGGATAAAGGAGTTTGAGGCGCAAGTGGTGTTCTCGTCCATCCTCCCTGTTCAAGGAAAAGGCCGGGGTAGAGACCGTCGAATTGTGGAAGTCAACGAATGGCTACACAGGTGGTGTCAGAGAGAAGGCTTTGGATTCTTCGACCATGGGATGGTGTTCCAAGAAGGAGGAGTGCTAGGCAGAGACTGGCTCCACCTAACGAAGAGAGGGAAGAGCATCTTCGCCAGCAGGCTGGCTAACCTAGTGAGGAGGGCTTTAAACTAGGTTCACCGGGGGAAGGAGACCAAAGCCCTGAGGTAAGTGGGGAAATGGGATCCTGGGAGGAAGCACAAGCAGGAGAGCGCAAGAGGGGAGGACTCCTGGCTCATGCTGAGACAGAGGGACGATCGATGCGTTATCTTAAGTGCCTATACACAAATGCAACAAGGGTGATGTCGTGGTTGGAGTCTGCTATAGACCACCAGACCAGGAGGATGAGGTGGACGAGGCTTTCTTCTGGCAACTAGCAGAAGTTGCTAGATCGCAGGCCCTGGTTCTCATGGGAGACTTTAATCACCCTGATATCTGCTGGAAGAGCAATACAGTGGTGCACAGACAATCCAGGAAGTTTTTGGAAAGTGTAGGGGACAATTTCCTGGTGCAAGTGCTGGAGGAACCAACTAGGGGCAGAGCTCTTCTAGACCTGCTGCTCACAAACAGGGAAGAATTAGTAGGGGAAGCAAAAGTGGATGGGAACCTGGGAGGCAGTGACCATGAGATGGTCGAGTTCAGGATCCTGACACAAGGAAGAAAGGAGAGCAGCAGAATACAGACCCTGGACTTCAGAAAAGCAGACTTCGACTCCCTCAGGGAACAGATGGGCAGGATCCCCTGGGAGAATAACATGAAGGGCAAAGGGGTCCAGGAGAGCTGGCTGTATTTTAAAGAATCCTTATTGCGGTTGCAGGAACAAACCATCCCGATGTGTAGAAAGAATAGTAAATATGGCAGGCGACCAGCTTGGCTAAACAGTGAAATCCTTGCTGATCTTAAACGCAAAAAAGAAGCTTACAAGAAGTGGAAGATTGGACAAATGACCAGGGAGGAGTATAAAAATATTGCTCAGGCATGCAGGAGTGAAATCAGGAAGGCCAAATCACACTTGGAGTTGCAGTTAGCAAGAGATGTTAAGAGTAACAAGAAGGGTTTCTTCAGGTATGTTAGCAACAAGAAGAAAATCAAGGAAAGTGTGGGCCCCTTACTGAATGAGGGAGGCAACCTAGTGACCGAGGATGTGGAAAAAGCTAATGTACTCAATGATTTTTTTGCCTCTGTCTTCACGAACAAGGTAAGCTCCCAGAGTGCTGCACTGGGCAGTACAGTATGGGGAGAAGGTGACCAACCCTCTGTGGAGAAAGAAGTGGTTCGGGACTATTTAGAAAAACTGGACGTGCACAAGTCCATGGGGCCGGATGCGCTGCATCCGAGGGTGCTAAAGGAGTTGGCGGGTGAGATTGCAGAGCCATTAGCCATTATTTTTGAAAACTCATGGCGATTGGGGGAGGTCCCAGATGACTGGAAAAAGGCTAATGTAGTGCCCATCTTTAAAAAAGGGAAGAAGGAGGATCCGGGGAACTACAGGCCAGTCAGCCTCACCTCAGTCCCTGGAAAAATCATGGAGCAGGTCCTCAAGGAATCAATTATGAAACATTTAGAGGAGAGGAAAGTGATCAGGAACAGTCAGCATGGATTCACGAAGGGGAAGTCGTGCCTGACTAACCTAATTGCCTTCTATGATGAGATAACTGGCTCTGTGGATGAGGGGAAAGCAGTGGATGTGTTATTCCTTGACTTTAGCAAAGCTTTTGATACGGTCTCCCACAGTATTCTTGCCGCCAAGTTAAAGAAGTATGAGCTGGATGAATGGACTGTAAGGTGGATAGAACTCTGGCTAGAACGTCGGGCTCAACGGGTAGTGATCAATGGCTCCATGTCTAGTTGGCAGCCAGTTTCAAGCGGAGTGCCCCAAGGGTTGGTCCTGGGGCCGGTTTTGTTTAATATCTTTATTAATGATCTGGAGGATGGTGTGGACTGCACTCTCAGCAAGTTTGCAGATGACACTAAACTAGGAGGCGTGGTAGATACACTAGAGGGTAGGGATCGGATACAGAGGGACCTAGACAAATTAGAGGATTGGGCCAAAAGAAACCTGATGAGGTTCAACAAGGACAAGTGCAGAGTCCTGCACTTAGGACGGAAGAATCCCATGCACTGCTACAGACTAGGGACTGAATGGCTAGGTAGCAGTTCTGCAGAAAAGGACCTAGGGGTCACAGTGGATGAGAAGCTGGATATGAGTCAACAGTGTCCTCTTGTTGCCAAGAAGGCTAACGGCATTTTGGGCTGTATAAGTAGGGGCATTGCCAGCAGATCGAGGAACGTGATCGTTCCCCTTTATTCAACATTGGTGAGGCCTCATCTGGAATACTGTGTCCAGTTTTGGGCCCCACACTACAAGAAGGATGTGGAAAAATTGGAAAGAGTCCAGCGGAGGGGAACAAAAATGATTAGGGGTCTGGAGCACATGACTTATGAGGAGAGGCTGAGGGAACTGGGATTGTTTAGTCTCCAGAAGAGAAGAATGAGGGGGGATTTGATAGCAGCCTTCAACTACCTGAAGGGGGGTTCCAAAGAGGATGGAGCTCGGCTGTTCTCAGTGGTGGTAGATGACAGAACAAGGAGCAATGGTCTCAAGTTGCAGTGCGGGAGGTCCAGGTTGGATATTAGGAAACACTATTTCACTAGGAGGGTGGTGAAACACTGGAATGCGTTACCTAGGGAGGTGGTGGAATCTCCTTCCTTGGAGGTTTTTAAGGCCCGGCTTTAAATGATTGGCTGGGATGATTTAGTTGGGAATTGGTCCTGCTTTGAGCAGGAGGTTGGACTGGATGACCTCTTGAGGTCCCTTCCAACCCTGATATTCTATGATTCTATGATTCTATGTGGGCACGCGCACACCTACAGTGGAATGGACATGAGCAACACATCTTGAAGAACAACAGCTACAAAAGGTGTGTAACTGTTTTTTTTTTTTTTGTGAAGCTCCAGCTCCTGGAGTCAGGTGGTTATGTGAGAATCTCAGCTTTAATTTTTTAAAAATAGCTCTCATGGCTGCAGAGAAAAGCCTGAAGATGTTTTAACTCTAAAGGCTCAAAAGCACAGGCCCAACACTTTTTTTTTTTAAATCTCACGATTTTTTGAGGGCCTGGCTTATGATTTTTGAATGTTTGGGGTTAGCAATACAATGGCCTTCTGCAGTCCAGTTAGCATTTTGGGCATCAAACCAGCAGTTACGGTAACATGTCGAATTTGCTATCCTTAATGTATAGGGCTTTGTTGGGGGCAGGAAAATGAGGATTCTCCAGGATGCTCTCAAAAGACTCAGCATCAGGTATATGCAAAGGCTTCCAACACAAGTTAGAACAATCTAAGGGCTGCTCTATCTTGCCCTGGCAGTATCACCTCCCTGGGGCTTTGAGCCTTCTTAAATGCCCCCAGCACATCACCTATGCTGGCCAACCCAGGAACAGCTATTAACTCCCCTCTGTGCTTCTGGGATAGCGCAGGGGGACTGGGAATAGAGCAGGATCTGATCCAGGAACATTAGAACCAATATAATAACTAGCCATTCACCATCATTACCAGATCTGGTCAAATAGTGTAAGAACCTGTTCACAAACCCTGAGTCTTGCAGTTTGGTTTAGAATTTGGTGAACAGTCTCTTCCCCTTCCTTATTACTGTTCACGGACATTGCATAATGGCAGTCATGTTGGCCTGGATGTTGTCGGAAAGCTGACATCAGGGCAGGAACAGATGCATTTAATCAAGGGGCAAAATTCAGTTAATTTTGGATGGAAGTGGGTGCAGTTTAGTAGGTTATGTTGTCCAGTCAGGGAACAGAAACAACACCCAGAAGACATACAGGACCAGGAACAAAGGAAGAGAACTTAATTGCCAATAATGTATTTTAATAGGCTTCCCCTCTCTCAAAAGCTGGGTTGCAGGGGTGGGGGTCTGAGAGAGGCTGGGGGAATTCTTTTTAGAGGTTGGAGCTGTCACCTGTGCTGGAGGAGACAGGTGCTGCTGTGGGTTTGAGGGCTCTGACTGCATTAAAGTTGGTTGGATTTTTTCAATGGTGTGGTCTCACCTCATTGTTTTTTGGATACCCCTAATGCCACAGTACAATTGACTAAATATTCAGCACCGACAGTCTATCTCCAATGTGTTAATATAAACACATTACTCAACCAGCTCGAAGATTGGTAAAAGCCATGAACTTTTCGTGAGTTGCAAAGAGAAAAAGAGGCTAACCTTGTCAAATAAATTAGTTTGATCAATTCCAAATAGGATCATCCCAGATTAGGATCATACTGGGAACTCAGTTACTAGCCTGACATAAACAATGTAATAGAAAGCACTAAAAATATCTTCTCAAAACTTGTCTATTTCTTACAGGTGGATATGGCTTGGCTTTGGAAAAGATGATAATACAAAAAAAATTCTCCCTGAATCTAGGGTGGATTTTACAAGAACATTAGAACGGCCATGCTGGGTCAGACCAATGCTCCACCAGCCCAGTATCCTGTCTTCCGACAGTGGCCAATGCCAGGTGCTTCAGAGGGAATGAACAGAACAGGGCAATTTCAAGCAATCCATCCTCTATCATCCAGTCCTGGCTTCTGGCAGTTGGTCTGAGGCAAACCCGCAGCCACACCAAGGTTGCTCACTCAGCTGCCATGACTCACCCCTTCAACAGAGCCTGCAGGGACTCATCGCTCAGGTATGCTTCAGCAACTCAGCTGCACTGACTTGTTCCATAAGTAGAGTTTGCAGTTGTAAGCAGAGTCAGAATGAGCTCTACTCTGACATCTGGTGGTGAGCTGTGGAAAAGGACTTCAGGGGCTGATTTCGTTTGCATGGGCACACCCCCTGCCTAGCATGATGGGACTGCTTGCGCAAATGGTCACTTTGGCTGCTGTGGGATCCCCAGTCTCTTTGTTATTAGGGCAGGAGTAATAAAGGGTTGTTATCCTGGTTATGTGAATCAAGGACAGTAGAATTTTACTTGGCATTTTATGACAAAGGGACTTGCCCTCAACTAAGTAGCACTTGCTAGGCAAGGCACATGGGTTCCAAAGCCCAGTGAATTGAGAGAGCCTGGGACAGGTATTTGTACCTGATAGAGTGGGCCCCTTCTGACTTTGACCCCTTCTCTCTCCATGGTGTAATAATAGAGCTAATTTTGATTCAGGAGTCTTGTTAGGTGCTGCAGAGCTGAAATCACTGATTCCTAGGTCTAAGCATTAGACCTACTTTGAGCTAGTGGTTCTGAGTGTGCCAGCTCTGAGCCCCCCTGCCCCCCCCCCCAACAGCTGAAATCACTGAGAGCTGAAATCACTAAAGAGCTGAAGTTACTAAGTGCTGGGGGGGGGGGGGGTTGAAGACAAGTTGGTGAGTGGCTAGCAAGACGGCTAGTGGAGAGGAGGGGATAGCAGGGCAGCTGGTTGAGAGGCGCAGCTGGCGGGGAAGACTGCAGCAGAATTCTGCAGAGAGGCATGGCAATCAGCCATCAACCCGAGCAACAGAGCATGTAAGATGCCCCCCATACCTTCCCCTGCTCCCCCCACCCCCGCAGATGAACTTCTGAATTCCGGGGGCTGCACTGACCAAGGACAGAAACTGTGGGTGGGGTGACTTTTGGGTTGCTGGACTCAAGAACCACTCTGGGGCTGCACTGACCAAGGTCAGAAACTGTGGGTGGGGTAACTATTGGGTTGCTGGATTTAAGACCCTGAGAGGAAAAGGACACTGCCAAACTTACTTGGGGGTGGGTCTTTTGCTCATGGTTTGTGTTATGAATCCTGTTTGTGGTGTTTCCCCAACATAATGCTGCATTGTTTCCCTCCTTTATTAAAAGGCTTTTGCTACACTCAGACTTTGTGCATGGGAGAGGGGAAGTATTGCCTCTTAGAGGCGCCCAGGGGGTGGTATGTAATTGTCCCAGGTCACTGGGTGGGGGCTCAAGCCGGTTTTGCATTGCATTATTGAAACGGAGCCCCTAGATACTGAACCCGGCCCTTGTTGTTGCCAACTCTGATGGGCAGAAGGGTTACACAGTGATTCCAGCTTGCTGCGGCAGCCTATCCTTGAGCAAGGCCTGGATACAGCCATTTCTCTGACCTTGCTAGAGCTACAAGTTAGTCTGATTCCAGCCCCCTTTGGCCTGCTTTCTGAATTTGACTATGATCCTGCTTTGGCTTGTCCACAGCCTCTGACCTCTGTTCCATGGCCTGTTCCCTGACCCTGGTTTCTGTTGTAGGAGCAGCAGTGATCTGTATGCTCTGTATAACTATGCTATGTATAACCTGTATGCTCAAAAGGTCTGTTATACTTTCCCCCACCCTTTTGTCTCCTCTCCCTCTCTGAATACCTGTGAAGTGGCTTTCCCCCTCCCACTCCCTCCTGGAATGCTTGTGGGATGAATGGGCTGGTTGAACAGCTGGAAGATCAGAAAAGCTCCCTGGTAGACAAGATGTCTGGGAGTCTAATTAGGCAGCTCTCACACACCCAATTCATGGATACTGTCCAAGGTGGAGTGTGACCAACCAGACACGGCCAAGTCATCTCTAGTCGCAGGCCATGACACTCCGATTAGGCAGTGATCCCACACCAGTGCATGGACACTGCCCGAGGTGGTGTGTGACCAACCAGATGCGTCCAAGTCATCTCTAGTCGCAGGCCACGAGGAGCAGGTCCTTAAAAGGGGAAGGAGCCATGTGCTCAAAAGGGCACTCACAAGCTTGTACCTCCCATGAAGGCTCTTCGCCCAGACCGCCTGGCCAGTGGTTTGCCATGTTGCATTCCATCGTGCCTCGGGAAGACTTACCTTCATCGCACCATCCATCGCTGTGCTGTGGGACACTTACCTTGAAGGATCCTGTCATCTCCAGTGCTGTGCCTGTCCTAGCAGCGTGAGTATGTAAGTGTGAGTGTGACCCCCCACCTCTTTTGAGCTTAGTTATCAGTATAATAAACGTGCTGCTTTCTGCCAAACTCTGGTGGGTCATTAGTCCTCCCTAAGCTTACTAGCGGGCCCAATTTCAGATAACAAGAATGACGTATACTATGCTAGGGATTTACGTCATGTGAAAGCTTTGTAAATGAGAGCTGCTTGGGATTGTTGGGATGGTGTGTGCACGTGTGTGTCTGTCATGTATCAGGAAAAGTGGTGCAGCTACCCAGTCTTTTGTATGTGTTGTACTTCTTTCTTTCCTTTTCCATAGTGTTTGTTTTATGATCAGTTTGTCAGTCTCTTAAAATCGATGAAGACATAACATTAAAGAAGGAGACAAATGTTGGCCAATGTTCAAGCAGCACAATTTCAGGCACGTCTTGTCTCCAAAGCGTTGTCCATAGTACAGAGTTCTGATAATATGCAATGGTATGTGCAGCCAGCAACCGAGGGTTTACTAGCTTCCAAATTCAGCAACAACGTGTGTGGGGTCATTGGGTTCTAAAGCCCAGTCAGTCCCCTTAGTAGTAAGTGCCAGGAGCCAGAGAAGTCTGGTCCTGTGAAGCTTTTTTTCAGGCGCTGAGTCTGGATCCCTTTATGCAGGGCTAAGATTATTTTGCCAACTACATAAACAAACTAGGAGAATTACAACATAGTAAAAGCATTCTGATTGGTTAATAATTAAATCACACATTGTTTTAATATCATTCTGCAAAGAGCCGCAGGAGAAACATTAAAGAGGCACTTGTGGCTCACGAGCCTCAGTCCAAGTGTCACTGGCCTAGATAATACTTAGCCCTGCCTTGTGTGCAGGGGACTGAACTAGAAGACCTCAAGAGGTCTCTTCCAGTCTTACACTTATCTGATTCATTTTGCTAACCTGTTGTTCCACCAGCAGACACCAGATGGTGATATAGAGAAAATAAATGTTGTTGCCTCTCCCTAGGCAGATACCATGACATTACGGAGACATACACGCTGTGCCTGGAGCTCAATAGCAGGGATAAACTGTGAATGATCTGGGGACAGAGTTTAGCAGAGTGATGATCGGGCAGGACATGGGCAGCTGTTACCCCTCTTGTCCACAAAGTGAAATCTTTCTGGCTGTGAGAGCTGTGACTAGAAGACAGAGAGAATCTTGTGCTGACAAGGTGCAGGGGATGCCAAACCTCCTTACCGTAAAGGACTTGGCAGAATTTAAAAAAACTTGGTGCTGTAGGAGATGCATCCAACTGTAGTGCTAATGCCCATCTTGCATCCATACACATGATTATATTGCACATAGTGCAGAGAAACCCCAGCTGCCAGGCTGCCTTGCTGCTCACTTCCCCCAGAATCCACTTCCAGGGTGTGGAAGCACATCAGAGAGGAGGAACCATGTGCACTAACGTTGCCACAGTCAGCATGAACTTGGGGAAAAAGCATGTCTGGGGAAACAAGCCAACAAAGACTGTGGCTTCCCTTTTCCAGCCAAGTCCTTCCATGCCTGGCCAGCCCTGCTCTCCATCTGTGCACTGGGTTAAAAAATGAACTGGATAAGTTCATAGAGGACAGTTCCATCATGGTCAGGGATGTAACCCCAGGTTGCAGAGACCCTAAACCTCTGACTGCCAGAAGTTGGGAGGGCAAGACAGGCATGGATCACTCCAAAATTGCCCTGTTCTGTACACTCCCCCTGAAGCTCTGGCACTGGCCACTGTCAGAGACAGGATAGTGGGCTGGAGGGACCATTGGTCTGCCCCAGTATAGCCGTTGTTATTTTCTCACCCTGAGTCCCATTGACACCCCCAGGGGTTTCTGTGGGATCAAGGACAGAGGAAAGATAATGCTGCAAAAGTGGCCCTTTTCCTCCTCCAATTGGTTTTTGCAGAGGTTGGGGGATGGTTTGTTCTGTCCTCCCTATTAGGTGCTGCTTCACGGGTGTTATTGTTTAGTGACCACGTAATGGGTGTTTATTACATTTTCTATGAGAGACGTGCTACAATGAAGGAGCTAGCAAGCACAATCACCTTCTTGGATTTAAGTTATAATCACCTAGGTTAGAATCATAATGGCACTATAGTTGTTTAAAGGATTGTTTAACTTAAGCATGAGTGAATTCAGGAGCATTTTCTGTGGAGATTGAAAGTGGAAGAAAACAGTGGGAGCTCAGTGAGAAGAGTAGGGGGAGAATTTGAAAGGAGCTTTATAAAAGCCAATGAGAATTGCCAGCTGAGGTTCTCTTATTTGCTTTTAGATACTATATAACATCCATGTCTTGGGGCGGAAAGGTTGATTTTGAGGCTTCTGCATGGAATGCCCTAAGTTTGTATTCTCAGTACTGGTGTTTCTGGAGCTGGAGAAGTATTACTAGTGACATTATACATTTAATATGCTTTATAATAAATTTTAGAATAAAGAAAATAAAGATGACATGGTAGGTGGAGTCCCAAATTGCATCATTAGCTGTTCTATTGTGGTTTCTCTGACATGGTTGCAGCTCTAGCCTGGCCAGTGGGTGTCAGTGATAAGAAGGTAGAAATCCGAGTGCATGTGTTGTAAGGTCTGAGGCTTTTTTCAGCAGGACAGGAGCAGCCATGAACTAAGAAGCAGAGAGCCACATCCTCACATTCCATCTAAACTGCATCAAAACCATGTAATATCGGGCTATTAAGAAGGCGCTTCTGTCCTAATAGTAGCCAGCATCACCAGATAAAGATACAGCTCTTAAGATGTTTAAAGAAAACTTTGTCTGATGGCATTCTGTCTGGCAAGGAATCACTTATCAGTTGTGATTGTGAAATCTATACTTCTCTATTGTTTTACCTTTATGGTCCCTACTTCTCTATTGTTTATCTGTATGGTCTCCGATTCTTCGTTTCTGTTTGTTGCATAACTAATTTTGCAAGATTTAAATCAACTAAGGTGGATATGATTGATTAAGGAATTCTTTTGTAATGGGCTAGTACTGGCGAAAAATACTGTTTTGTAGTACTTTGGTTTTACGATGGGTTAAGGTAGAGTGAAGAAGGATCCGAGTTTTAACTGTATAAATTGAAGTCCAAAAGGAAGTTCTTTGGAATCTAACTCTGGGATACAGCCCAAGATCAAAGCTGCCAGACCTCAACACTCTGCCAATCATACTGTGCAGAAGCTGGAGCCCCGGACGATCTAATTTTGACTGGCCACCAAGAAAAGTTTATCTGACTTATTGGGAGTGGTGAGCATTGTATGCTTAGTATGTACATCCTGTTTTGGTAACTGTTAATAAATAGAGGTTACGGATATTACTGTGTAAGGCTCTTTCACTGGTAAAAGGCCCTGTGGACCGGCAGAAGATTATGCCCTGAGCTCTAGGAACTGGGTATGGGTAGATGCCTTTCGCCTCAAGCCCTAGGAATTGGGTAAGGGTGGAGTGCCCTGGCATGTGCGGGTAACAGTTTCAACAGAGAACCTTAAAGGCAGGGAGCAGACCTAGCAGTATGGGAGCATGTCCTAGATGACCCTCAGGATATCAGGGTCTCTCCACTGGGAAAAACTTTCACTATGTGAAAAGACAGATGTGTTTCATAAGATGCCATCAATTTCATTTTTTATATCTGTAAGAATTGTATATGGGCAGGTCCACTTTCACATCAGTTCTCACAAGCCTCTACCTTTCATATTATGTTGAAGGGATTTGGAGTGAGCTGGGGTCCTAAAGAGATGTGGGAAATCAGTGGTCATGAAAGGCACATGAAAATGCAGCCAGTAGCCCCTTTGAGAAGTATAGGGGTGGGGATAGGAAGCCACAAACTACTGTATGAAGACAAGGGATTGTATTCTGTTTAATTCCTCCTGTATTACAGTCCAGTTCAGTTCTGCAAGGAACTGTTTTTGTGCCTACATGTTCCTTTCCCTCCCTCTGTTTAAGAATGCTACAAAGACACAGACTGACTGAATGTGAGAACTGTAAAAGGAATTCTGAAGAGAACTGGGAGCTGAGGAGACTGCTAAAAAGCTGGGAATTGGAACAAGAGGGACCTGTGTATGTCCTGATTTGACTTCAGGGAATTAAGAGCTTATCCTTTCCTGAATCTCAGGGGCTGGAGCTGGAGCTGGAGCTGCATGTGTGTCAGGAGGAAGGTGAAGATATTTATTATGTATTATCCCAGGAAAGCTGTTATACCTAAAAAAAAGACTTTGTGTGCCCTAAGGGAAAGGCCCCTTCATCTAGAACAGCGCAAAGTTCTTCCTTTCAGCAGTTAAAAATTCAGTTTTAAAACAGTACCTTCCTTGTCCTATCCTTTGCTTTTAAATAACAATAAATAGACCTATGCTAGCAGAAGATACAGCAGAACCTGACAGAAATAGATAATATAAATAAGAATGAATTGTGTAATACTGAACCCTGCTGGGTGACTCCGCCCTGTTTTATTCTTCCTTCCATGGGTTTCTAGTATGCTGGATTCTAGTCACTGTTCCACTGTGACCTCCCCCATGCACAGACCTGCTGAAGTGGCATGAAGTGCTTTGTATCAGCACTCCACACCACCATGAATTTCCTCCAGAAATACAGTAGAAATGTACACCGTTCTGGTGCCAGGAAATTTTAAACCTTGAGGCCAAATTTTTAAAACATAGGAGCCTGAAGTTAGGAAGCCTGGGCTCCATTCACCATTTGCCTGCACCTTTTAGAGTCATTCACCCCACAGCACAGTGGGTGTGAAGAGACATGCTTCTGATTCTGTAGTAAGAAGAAGAACAGGAGTACTTGTGGCACCTTAGAGCTTATGCTCTAATAAATTTGTTAGTCTCTAAGGTGCCACAAGTACTCCTGTTCTTCTTTTTGCGAATACAGACTAACACGGCTGCTACTCTGAAACCTGATTCAGTAGTGTGAGACGTCTTCTTTGCACTGGTGTAAACAACTACCTGAAGTGCAGGGCCATGGTGACTTTGGTCCCCTTAAGACCTTATTTAGGTAAAGGCTGCAACTACTTATTTAAAGTGTAGAAACAACAACAAATTGAAATGAGCTGTTAAGTTATCCCATTCTCTGGGCTCCATGAAGTAACAACATTGTCATCAATAAGACTGTATAGATTTACTGTGAGGGCTCTGGAAGCTGTCTGCTAAACAAGCAACTCTTGGTATCCCAAAGTGTCTTGCACAGCAGGGCAGTTGTGCTTTGGTTTAGAGAAGCTCTTATCTTTGGTAACAGTTTAAGGTAATTCTGTGTGTTAATAGAAGTCCTTCTTGGACTAGTTGCAGACATGTATTCCCCTCTGGCTTTGGTGCTCTGGGCACATTAGAGCCAGAGAAAATTAATTAGCAGTTCTCGTCAAGGCAGTACTTACACCCTCTGCCCTCATATTAGGGGCAGCACTGCCTCACCCGTCCTCATTTCCTTCTGTCATCGCCCACAGCCTGAGTCAGACCTTCCTGTGTGGGTTTTACCGCACGGCTGAGCTTTTGTAAATAGTTCATTTAGTTAGTAGTACCCTTGTAATTATGTAGTTAGTTAATTTAGTAGTTAGTTACTAATTTTTAGTATTTACCTGGTGTTATGCCTGCACCATTTTAAACACTGTCCTTCATGTGGAGTAGCTATTCTGAATAACGACCCCCACACTTGGTGGGTAAAAGAGGGGCATATTAAAGATGTGCTCCATTTGCCACTCCTTTAAGAAGATGACACAGCTTCAGCCGGGGAAGTTTTTGCTTATTTATTATGCCCCATGGAGGTTCCAGGGTGGCTGTGGAGGCAGTATCTGCTACTCAGCTTCCTGGGTTCATCAGTAATATCTCTGGAGTCCAGGGAGATTACTGATGAACCCAGGAAGCTGAGTAGCAGATACCACCTCCTCAGCCACCTGGGAACCTGCATGGTGCATATTAAAGCTCAGTGGCAGCGTTCTCCGTCCCGTCCACTGCTGCCTGGCAAGCTGCAGGCTCGAATGGCAGGGCCTCCATAGATTTAGTCTTTCAAAGCCAGAGAGGCCCTAAGTCCATATCCAAATTTTTTGTCTAAAGTGGTTTCACAGTTTCATCTTAACCGAACAACGTACTTACCTATATTCTTCCCCTTCTCCCCCCCCCCCCCCACTCAAATGCAGATGAACAGTGCCTTCATACATTGCATGCGAGACAATGCTTGGCGTTGTGTCTGGAAAGGAATAAATCATTTTGTTCATCGCCTCAACTTTTTGTCTCCTACACAGATTGGATGAAGGATCAGGGTTGTTTTCACACAGACAACTTCCAGATGGATCGCGTCCTGCATTATGGTGGTGTACCGGATAGCTCAGATTGCACCTCCACAGAGATGGGTAGCTCATTCAACAATGGCCCAGCAGTTTCTGTTGTGTTTCTCAGTGACGTTTCTACACTGGATATTTGCAGGGCAGTTACCTGGTCTACTGAGTATATGTTTACCAGACACGATGCTATTATGACTTCATCAAGGTCAGATGCAGACTTTGGAAAGGCAGTTCTACAGCCCTGTTTAAATAGACTCTGAGCCCCACCTCGTACGAGTATTGCTTGCGAGTCACCTGAGTAGAATTCATGTCTGCCACCACTCGAAGAATTAAAACCAGTTACTTACCTGTACTAAAACTGTTGTGGTTCGAGATGTGGGTGCAGATGTGTATTCCATGACCCGCTTTCTGTCCCCTCTGCTTTGGAGTCTCCAGTTTTGACTTCTGGTGTGAAGGAACGGAGCGTGGTTGGGGCAGCACGGTCCTTAAAACGTCAGGGGGGGGGGGCTATGAGGATTGGAAGGTGTGAACCTCGCCCTGACAGATACTGCTAAGCAAAGTTCTGTGGCTATGGTGCGCTGTGCACACATGCACCTGAGTGGAATCCACATCTGCATCTACATCTCAAAGAACAACAGTTACAGTGCAGGTAAGTAACTGGTTTTTGTGTTCACCGACAGTGCTGTGGGTTTTAGTTCTTCATTCCCTGGTCTGTCTGAAAGTTTGTGTGACTGAAGTCTAAGGGAATTAGAGGCTTTCCGGTGCAATATGAAGGTGTTAGAAGGGCAGAAGTATCTTAGCAAGAGGACTGGTGAGAGAACTTGAAGGACCAGAACAGGCGCCAGTCAGAATCAGCAGCTGAACATCCTTTCATGTTGTAAAGGTGCGGGACTCACCGCTGCAGCGCCTCCTGCTGGTCATCTCGGGAATTAGTTCTCCAGCCGTTGGAGCGCCCTCTGCAGGCCAGTGTCCTGCTACCACTTGGCCCCTGTGTCCCTCCCGGACCCGGTGCCCTGTTGTCTGGAGTGCTGCCCCCTGGCAGTAACCCCTCACAGCCCTGGGTCTCACCCTCCCAGGGGAACCCCCACCCACTATCCCCACTTCGCCTCAGTCTTGGCTACTGCCAGTCCTCATCTAGCTCCCATTCACTGGGGCAGACTGCAGCGTATAAGCCACTCATCACAGGCAAAGGGGTTTGGACCTGCTACCTCTCTCTATAGCTGGGCTGCCCCTTTGTAGCCCTGGTACTCGTCTTAGGCCCTCAGCTAGGCCCGCAGCCTGGGGGTTTTCCAGGCTGGAGCTCCCCAGCTCCTCTAGCCTTCCCCCCAGCCCTGCTCCACTCCCAGTACCCTGCTCAGCTCCCTAGCAGCCAGGCCCTTCTCTCTCTATAAGTAGAGAGAGACTGACCATGCTTCTGGCCCCAGCCCTCTTATAAGGGCCAGCTGGGCCCTGATTGCACCGGCTACAGCTGTGGCTGCTTTCCCCATCAGCCCAGCTTTTCTTTGCCACCGCCCTCTCCCAGGCTGCTTTAACCCCTTCTGGGCAGGAGCGGGTGACCACCCCGCTACAATGTCCATGTTTCTAAAATTGCAGGAATTGCACTAGAGTGAGACCTGATGTAGAGAGAAATCTGAGGACACAAAAGGAAACACTTAGGAAGCTAGGAAATGAAACTACAGGCATGGCATTGTGTACTGCTGTGGCTTTAGAGAATTAAGAGCTGATCTCTTTCCTGACACTCAGAGACTGGAGTTTTTGGAACTGTACTGTACTTGAATTAACCAGGGGAATTTACACTCATCTGTACTGTGTGTGTGTTGGCCAGGGAATTTATTATACCTGAACAAAAATGGGTTTATTCCAAGATAAAAAGATTAAACACAATGTATTCTAGATCTCTGTAAGTGCCATTGATTAATGTTCACACTTCTTTTGCAGTCATTTAAGTTCATTTTCAGGTGGTTCATTCCTTGTCTGGACATTTGCATTTAATTAGCAAAGAACAGATGGGTGCTACAAGCTGCTAAATTTCAAACAGAGCAGAAACTGGTTACAAACTGGTTCCAGCTAATAAGCTGTGTTGCAGGAGCCTTTAAAAAAAAAAAAGGCAAATGATGGCAAATAATACAGCTCATCCTGTATGGAAGTAAGTTTTCAGTACCTATTCCCAATATGATCACTCTGACCACAATTAGTTCTCTGAAATGTTTAAGTTCTGTGAATGGTTTTGAGGATTAGGGCAGATCTACACTACACATTTACATCAGTGCAGCTGCAGCACTTCTGCTGAAGATGCAATAAGCCCACAGGAGTAAGCCCTCCTGTTGGCTTAATAACTCCACCTCCACGAGAGGCGGTAGCTTTGTCAAGGGGAGAAGCCCTCCCACCGACATAGTGCTGTCCACACTAGGGGTTAGGGTCGGTATAACGACGTCACTTGGGGTGTGGATTTTTCACACCTCTGAGCGATGTAGTTGTTCCGCGGTAAGTATGTCCTGTAGACCTGGGCTCAGTGTCCTGAATTTTAGGATTCTGGATTTCTGAGAGTGCCAGTCCACAAACCCACTGGATATGTCTCATAATAACTCACAAATGACCACTCTCCAACAGTGAGAAAGATCAGGCAGAAAAAATTCTTGTCCCATTATGTTTACTTCCTAATAAATATCACAATATAACAAATGCAACAACATCTTTCCTTGAGGCATAAATCTTTAGAGGAAATACTATGACCCTAAAATATTGAAAAACTTCATAGGCAAATCAAATTTTTAAATAGCAAGTATTTTAAATGATCATGCACTTGAAACAAGAGGCATCTATGTGTAGAGAAAAACAGATGGTATGTGTGTATATGTGCATTGCTTTCCCAGATTAACTGGGCCGACACAACCATTTACTGCACTCTACAGTGCCAGATTGTTTGTGCTTAATAAGAACCTGAACCAACTCTCATTATATTCAACAGAAATACTCTCACTGACTTCAGTAGTTCTTGGATCAAGTCCCTAAATAAACACTAATCATAAATTGACATCAAGTAGCTAGCTTTTGTGTCAAGAGGCCACCTTCCACCTCATCTCTCCATGGCTTTCCTCTGGCTGGTCTGGCAGTCAGCTAGTGTAGAAGACTGCACATCCAATCTCTTGCTTTCCAGTCTGGATTTCATAATCCACTGTTCAATTTATGAACCCTGTGGCTCATATCCTGTTCCAGATCTGTTTCCAGCTCCAGCTGATTTTATTATGTTTCATGAACAGATGGATGATGTGGTGTTTATGAGAGTCATGGTCATATAGGGCCATGTCATGATCTTATTCTGCCCATACATCTTCCATTGAAATCAACAGCAGTTGCCTGTGTGGCTCATGTGCATGATATGGGCCTCTATTTTTTCAGTTTACCCAGGAACCTGGCATGCACCACTTCATTCTGTTTGTGGTCATTGTGTTCACAAAAACCCTGAAAGGAATGAACATGCTGCCATAGATTTGTCTAACCAAGATTGCACCTGAAAGCTGGGTTGGCATCAAAGGCAGCGGTATTGGCAATCGCCACTAGAATATTCTGCTGCACAGGTAAGGCCCTGTGTATTATGTGGCAGGCTGGACCTATATTCCGCAGGACGGTCCCCTGGTTTCTATAGCACCTAGGTTCTGACTTCTGCAGAAAACCGGGAACTATTCTAAAGGAGCCAGATATTACAGTGATGGGGACCACATACACACCTAGCGAGATAAACAGAAATTCAGTGGTAGATTCATATAAAACCCAAATGGAGATTTTTATTGAGTGAAATGTTAAAAGGCATGACACAATAGTACAGTATTCCTGGTATGCCAATTTTGCTATTCACTATATTTAATGCAGCTCACAAATTTTCAATGTGCCTATAGCTTTTTGTGATGACACTAAAAAGAACAGGAGTACTTCTGGCACCTTAGAGACTAACAAATTTATTAGAGCATAAGCTTTCGTGGACTACAGCCCACTTCTTTGGATGCATCCGAAGAAGTGGGCTGTAGTCCACGAAAGCTTATGCTCTAATAAATTTGTTAGTCTCTAAGGTGCCACAAGTACTCCTGTTCTTTTTGCGGCTACAGACTAACACGGCTGCTACTCTGAAACCTGTGATGACACTGTGTATCTGCATTGTGAAAGCTGTCAGCAGGGGAGATGGAGGTTTTGGCAAAGTGGAGAGTGGAACATTTGGCTTTAGGAAGATGTGCAAGGAGGTTTGGGGGTTTGGCATTCAGAAGTCAGTGTGCACAGTCACATAGCACACCTGGGCTTAGGCGAGGGACACCTGATTGCATTTAAAATTCTCTTTAAGACTTTCTTATGCTTAAAAACATATCCAAGATTTTGTACTGAATCAATTGTAAGATGGAGCCAGGAGATCACAGACTATAAAGAAATCTAAAATGTGTTCCACCAGAAACTGTATGTTAGCTAGTTCCTAAATTGCTTTCCAAAGTATTGCACAACCATTTGCTAAAATTGGGTTTTATGAATCATTAAGCTATTCCTATCAGACTACTGGGAAGTAGCTGTAATTATGCACTTTATGGAAGCCCATTCCTTTAGCTATAAGGAAGATGTATGGATGGCACCTTTGGAGAATGACAAGATGTATCTTATAAGTGCCCTTAACATATTTTAAGATTATTATCAGGTTTCCACTTCCAACTTTTCTCAAGACTAAACATGTCCAGTTTTTTTAACCTTTCCTCATAACTCAGATTTTCAAAACCTTTTATCATTTTTGTTGTGCTCCCCTGGACACTCTCCAATTTGTCCACATCTCTGCTCAAGTGTGGCACACAGAATTGGACACAATACGTCAGCTGAGGCCTCACCAGTACTGAGTAGAACGGGACAGTCACCTACCATCTCTTACATACAAAACTCCTTTCAATACACCCCAGAATGACATTAGCCTTTTTTTGCAACTGCATCACATTCATGACTCATATTTCAATTTGTGATCCATTATAACCCCCAGATTCTTTTCAGCAGTACTACTGCCTAGACCAGGGATCGGCAACCTTTGGCATATGGCCTGTCAGAGAAATCCGCTGGTGGGACGGGATGGTTTGTTTACCTACAGCGTCCGCAGGTTCGGCTGATCACAGCTCCCACTGGCGTGGTTCACTGTTCCAGGCCAATGGGAGCTGTGGGAAGCGGCGTGGGCTGAGGTGCCCCTTCCTGCAGCTCCCAAATACACCCCTTAAGTTCTGTAAGCTAAATTCTGGAATGCCACATTAGCAGGGACACATACAAAAGCAATACTCTTTGTTTCCCTGTAATATATAACATTCATTTCTCTAACATTGTTTAGGATATATAATTTGACTAACACAATTGATTACACAGTTTTCCGGCAGAGGCACAGCATGCTGGCAGATCCAGTGAGAGAGGTAACATTGCAATGGCTGCTACAGAGCTTATGCAACTGCACATAACTCCCACACCTGCCCTAAGAATCAGAGGAAATGCCGCATATCCCCGGAAAAGGTTCAAACAGCAATTTTAACTGTATATATAAAAGCCACAGGAGCAAATAAACTGGAGGATGAATGAAAGATTGTGCTCTGCTTTTAGCAGAGGCAGGTACAGAAACCCTTAAGGTACACAATGTGTTCCATAGACGGGGAGGGAGGGAGGGAAGAGAGGAAAGCTTTGCAGAAAAAAATGGAAGTGGTTAAGGATCACTGCGTTCTTAGGGGGAAAAAATGTTACTGATGGAAGTGATATGTTCAGGATGTCAAGTATCAGAGGGGTAGTCGTGTTAGTCTGAATCTGTAAAAAGCGACAGAGGGTCCTGTGGCACCTTTAAGACTAACAGAAGTATTGGGAGCATAAGCTTTCGTGGGTAAGAACCTCACTTCTTCAGATGCAAGTAATGGAAATCTCCAGAGGCAGGTATAAATCAGTGTGGAGATAACGAAGTTAGTTCAATCAGGGAGGGTGAGGTGCTCTGCTAGCAGCTGAGGTGTGAACACCAAGGGAGGAGAAACTGCTTCTGTAGTTGGATAGCCATTCACAGTCTTTGTTTAATCCTGATCTGATGGTGTCAAATTTGCACCACACACACCCCTACCCCCACACAGACAGGGAGAGGTGACACACACACGCTCCCATACACCTCTCTCACACGGCGGGGATGGGGGGGCGACTGACCCTCCCTGCCCAGTGCTCTCTGCTCTCCCGGCCTGGCTGGGCCCCTGGGACAGACCCACCTCTCCTGGCACCTGGCACCATGTCTTCCCAAGGCAACACATGGTGGGAGGCACGCAGGGTTGCATGCCCTTCTTCCCCAGATTTCTGTCACACTAGAATGTGGCCAGCAGCCGCCTGTGCGGGAGGGAAGGGACGGAAACTGCTTCCAGCTGCAGGGGAGGGAGGTGGGGGGGAAAAGGATGACCTAGCCCATGTCTTTGCTGAGCTCATCTCTTCCCCTCTTTCCCACCTTGGCTGGAAGCAGCTTGTCCCTTGCTGCCCACACAGTGTGGAAAGGCAGCTAACACCTCCAGGCTGCTGTTGGCCACTGACATAACCCAGCTGTCTCCGGCTACAGTGCGGGCAGGAAGGGATTAAGCCCTAAGGATGCATTGTGCACCAGAGCTCACTGACTTCCGGAGCTTCAGCAAACCTGGCCAGAGAGGTGGCTCAGCAGGGGACGGAGCAGCCCCATGCTGGGGGGTGGGTGGGTGAAGAGAGTACTAAGCCCCTGCCTGGGGGGGCTGCTTTGGAGCTGCAGGGTTGGGGCGCAAACAGGCTGGAAATCACTTCCCCCGACCCCGCCACTCCAGAGCTTAGCTGAGGCATGGAGAGGCTGCCCTGTGCCAGCGCTGTGGGGGGCTTTGGTACATGCAGGGCTCAGCTACTCCTGGCCAGTGTCCCAGGCTGGAAGGTCTTGGGCTTTCCCGGGTGGAGGTGGGGGAAGGAAGGAACCTGCCGGCCAGGCTGTTGGTGAGCTGAGTGCTCCGACCAGGGACTGATTCTCCGCACGGTGCTGCTGGGTGTGTGTGTGAAGGGGCAAAGCAGGGAGAGGACAGTGAGAGGGGGAGCATGTAAAGGGCCGATGGGTGGGCAGCAGAAGCGACACATAACAGGCTGGCACCTGCCCACACTCATCAGCCACTGCAGCTCACAATGTGCAGTCAGTGCTGTCCGGAAATGGAATGGGGCCCGGCTAGGGCAGCAGGGGCTGCACTGACAGACCAGCAAGGGGAGCGGCCAGCCCCACACGCTGCAGCTTCACCCTGCCACCAGCCTTGCACACCCACCTCCATCGTTGGCAACTGGACCATCCACTCACCACTGGTGATAGGGCGGCTGGTGAGCAGGGATCCAGCCAGCAGCAGGACCTGCCAGTATTGATGTGGGGGGAGACAGAAAATACAGGACAATTTGCCTGTTTTTAAGAAAAAGTCGGGACACCTGCAGGAGGGCTTAAATATGGGACTGTCCCTTTACAAATAGGACATCTGGTCACCCTATCATTAAGAGAACAGAGAGACAGAAAGACAACATAGACCCAGAAATAAAAATATTAATAGCATCATAGGAAGATGTATTCACAAGAAATGGGTGCCTCCTAGTAACATACAAGATACGGTAAAGAGAAGATGCAGAACCTGTGGTACATGCAACATGGAAAATTCCACAAGTCTTAAGAAAAAGGCTAGAAGAAGAACTGCAGAACATGACAGCAAGTGGTGTCATTCAGAGCACAGCAGAACCAACAGATTGGGTTCACTCCACAGTAATTGTAGAGAGAAAAGGAGGGGGACGACAGCTGTGCAAGGACCTTCAGGAGTTGCATAAAAACATAAAAAGAGAAGATTTCCACTTGCCTGCAAGAAGTGAACTATTGTCTGAGATGGCAGAACCACATTTTTCAGCAAATTAGATGCATCAGCAGGATTTTGGCAGGTCCCTGTGGACATGAGAGCTCCAAGATCTTCACAACAGTTGCTAAAATCCAGATGTGTTATGTCCACCGCACTCCCCCATCCACCAAACCAGTTAGCGTCTCAAAGTAGTAATTCAACCTGGCTTGGCATGATTTGTTCTTAGTAAATCCATGCTGGCTGCTAGTGATCACCCCTTCATCTGCCAGGTATTTGCAAATTGAATGTGTTATTGCTGTAGTCGCTTCCCAGGTATCAAGGTTGGGCTGACTGGTCTAATTGGTGGACAAAATAATGAGAGAGATGAACTGTGACAGCCACTTTTTCTCTTTTTGGATTCCTTAAAAAGCGACTTTGAAAAAAGCCATGATGAGTTCAGTTCAGGTCTCCCTCTCGTCTCCTGTCCCACCTTGCATCCCAGCTCATCCCTTGAACTGCCAGCACTGCAACTCGTTTCAGCTCATCCCAACTCATCTAAAGGACTTATTTCCTGAGAGGAAGGCTGGCTGGTCTTAATGTTATGGAAGTAAATTTGTTTTCACCTGTGAATGCTGAAAGTCGTCATATTATGATAACATCCAATCCTCAGCCCATTAGTGTGGATATCTAATTGCCAGTACAGAGGCATGTAAGGATCCTACATTGTTTTCTCTTCCCTTGTTGTGTTATTTTCTGCCCCTGTTTCTTTCCTTCTATCCTATCTCTCAGTCTCTTGGTTTTTCATCAAATTCTGAAGTCAACTATGCTGCATTTATCCAAATCTTTGTCTAAGAAGAAAAGATCCAATCAGAGGATGTCCCTGACCAGATTGTTAACCAGGATCCAACCTATCAAAATCACAGGAACCTGCCTAAAGGGAGAAGCCACTAAAACCAGGGTTCAAGTAAAAGTGGGGGGCAACAAATGATTAAATGGGAATAGGAGTGAGAGTCACAGGGTCAAAAGCAAGGAGCCAGAGGGGGACACTGAGCAGAGAACCCCAGACAGTGCCCACTGCTCCTCAAAGGTGTCCAGAGAGCCAGGGGAAATGGCTCAGAGGAACTCTGCCTGGATACATGAGCGAAGGGAGGATGAATTGTGCCAAGTACATGCCCAGGCTCACAGATCTATGAAGGAGCCACCAACTAATATCCCCAGTGGGCCACTGGACCAAGGTGGAGTACAGACTGGCCCATGAGGGCGCCTCACCGTCCACAGGTGGTAGGAGGACCCACCACTTGGTGTCAGCTCAGGATCACGAGGGTGAGGAAATGAAAAGTATGGCGCACAAGCATGTACAGCTGTGTCCTACAGTTCGGACTAACCAGGATCCAAGCAGCAGGTGTGGTGGTTGACTTGCCAGCCAAAAGCAGCCACTTATAACTAATCAGTGGTGCAGTATTCCAGAAACATCAACAAAAGCTGCATTACACCCATCTTTTCTACCTGCCCCTCAAAATTAACCCTTTCCTCTTCATTAAAGAAAGGTTGTTCTGTAAATAAGAGACTAATATTTTGATTACAAATGGAGAAAGGCTTTAAAGGTTTTGACTAAGTTTGTTTTTCATGATCTCTCAGGAACAATTTCAGTATAAATGCCTGTTTTAATTTCTTGTTTTTTCTTGTGTTTAATCAATAACTTTTAATTTGAATGAATGCTTTTGGGTGTTTGCCAAGTAACTGAGTAAAAGCAAGACCTCTGTTTAAAATAACCCAGAACCTACTTACCACTGTTTAATGTTGGAGAGTGAAAGAGTTTATAAACACTTTTAGCTCTTCGGGCCTTTGCGATCAATAGCTATATAACAGCCCTGTTATTGACCATGAAACCGAACAATCCGTTACAGACAAAGACTTGTCTAAAGAGGGTTTTCAATACGTTAGATTGAGAAGATTGCTTTGAGAGACTGATCAAGACATGCTAGGGTTGTGTTTAAGCAACATGAAGGGTTGTTAATAGGGCTGTCGATTAATCACAGTTAACTCATGCGAGTAACTAAAAAAAATGAATTGCGATTAAAAAAAATTAAATGTGATTAATCACACTATTAACAGAATACCAGTTTAAATCGTATTAAATATTTGTGGATTTTTTTTGACATTTTCAAATATATCGATTTCAGTTACAACACAGAATACAAAGTGTACAGTGCTCACTTTGTTTATTTTTTATTACAAATATTTGCACTGTAAAAAACAAAAGAAATAGTATTTTTCAATTCACCTCATACAAGAACTGTAGTGCAATCTTTATCATGAAAGTGCAGCTTACAAATGTAGTTTTTTTTGTTACATAACTGCCCTCCAAAACAAAACAATGTAAAACTTTAGAGCCTATAAGTCCATTCAGCCCTACTTCTTGTTCAGCCAATCGCTAAGAGAAACAAGTTTGTTTACATTTACAGGAGATAATGGTGCCCACTTTTTAATTACAGTGTCACCTGAAAGTGAGAACAGGCATTCGCATGGCACTGTTGTAGCTGGTGTTGCAAGATATTTACGTGCCAGATGCACTAAAGATTCATATGTCCCTTCATGCTTCGGCCATCGTTCCAGAGGACGTGCTTCCATGCTGATGACACCTGTTTAAAAAAATAATGCGTTAATTCAATTTGTGACTGAACTCCTTGGGGGTGAATTGTATGTCTCCTGCTCTGTTTACCTGCATTCTGCCACATATTTCATGTTATAGCCGTCTTGGATGATGACCAGCACATGTTCATTTTAAGAACACTTTCACTGAAAATTTAACAAAATGCAACGAAGATACCAATGTGAAAGTTTTAAAGATAGCTACAGCACTCGACCCAAGGTTTAAGAATCTGAAGTGCCTTCCAAAATCTGAGAGGGATGAGGTGTGGAGCATGCTTTCAGAAGTCTTAAAAGACCAACACTCCAATGCGGAAACTACAGAACCCGAACCACCAAAAAAGAAAATCAACCTTCTGCTGGTGGCATCTGACTCAGCAGATGAAAATGAACATGCGTTGGTCTGCTGTGCTTTGGAAGCAGCGCAAGGGAGGAGGAATAGGAATAGGGTCTTAATCAATTTATGTAACACTCTAGACCATGTGCTGTGTTCTGGTTGGTTCAATCCTAAAATGCCAGGAACAATCAAGGAATCAAGTAGAATATCACAGAGCCTGAGCAATTGTCTGGTATCTTTGTGTTTCATAGCTCTGTACTGTAGCTGCATGCTCCTTCTTTCCCAAGGGGCTCTTGACAATTCAAAATGATGCTTGTAACAGGATTCACTGATGGCAAACTCAGCAGAATCCTTTCCACAAGCCACAATCCAAAGGAGCCTTGGATCTAGCAATTCCAAATCCTCCCTTGATTTGTCCAGTTCTGTAATTAAACAGGTGCACCCCTCAGCCTCTAGCCCTAAACAAACAGCAAAGCACTCTGCTTTAAACTCTTCCACTAGAGCTGTGTAGAGCAATTCCCTTTAGCCAACCCCCCATTCTCCTGGGGATAAGCAAAGGTAAATTTCTTGACAGAGCAGGAAAGAGTGAATTCTTTAGCTGAGACTGAGCTAATGCCTATCTCAGACTTGATCACATGTGATAAATGCCTGGTGTTGTGAGAGACTATATTTTCCAGGTTCATTCAGTGGTGGCATGGATTATACCAGGGGTCGGCAACCTTTCAGAACTATGTGCCGAGTCTTCGTTTATTCACTCTAATTTAAGGTTTTGCGTGCCAGTCATACATTTTAACGTTTTTAGAACGTCTCTTTCTATAAGTCTATAATATATAACTAAACTATTGTTGTATGTAAAGTAAATAAGGTTTTTAAAATGTTTAAGAAGCTTAATTTAAAATTAAATTAAAATCCAGAGTCCCTCGGACCGGTGGCCAGGTCCCGGGCAGTGTGAGTGCCACTGAAAATCATCTTGCGTGCCACCTTTGGCATGCATGCCATAGGTTGCCTATCCCTGGATTATACCCTGGTATCTGAGGTGTAAACTGTGTTGTGCCAAGACCACCCATTTAATCCAAATTATCTTCAGATGGTTTTATTTGCACAATGCCCTGAAACCTGGAAGGAATGGTGCATTCTGAGATAGTGAATTGCTGGTCTCTCCTATGGTCTAAACAGTCCCCCCCCCCCAAACCATTCCCCATGGTTATTTGAAAGATAGCACACAGCAAATATCAATCACTGCTAGTCAATGGAACTAGAAAATGACTAAACTAAGGGACTATCTGTCTGATGTTTATTATTAATAGTTTGCATTATAGATTCATAGATTATAGGACTGGAAGGGACCTCGAGAGGTCATCGAGTCCAGTCCCCTGCCCGCATGGCAGGACCAAATACTGTCTAGACCATCCCTGATAGACATTTATCTAACCTACTCTTAAATATCTCCAGAGACGGAGATTCCACAACCTCCCTAGGCAATTTGTTCCAGTGTTTAACCACCCTGACAGTTAGGAACTTTTTCCTAATGTCCAACCTAGACCTCCCTTGCTGCAGTTTAAACCCATTGTTTCTGGTTCTATCCTTAGAGGCTAAGGTGAACAAGTTCTCTCCCTCCTCCTTATGACACCCTTTTAGATACCTGAAAACTGCTATCATGTCCCCACTCAGTCTTCTCTTTTCCAAACTAAACAAACCCAATTCTTTCAGCCTTCCTTCATAGGTCATGTTCTCAAGACCTTTAATCATTCTTGTTGCTCTTCTCTGGACCCTTTCTAATTTCTCCACATCTTTTTTAAAATGCGGCGCCCAGAACTGGACACAATACTCCAGCTGAGGCCTAACCAGAGCAGAGTAGAGCGGAAGAATGACTTCTCGTGTCTTGCTCACAACACACCTGTTAATACATCCCAGAATCATGTTTGCTTTTTTTGCAACAGCATCACACTGTTGACTCATATTTAGCTTGTGGTCCACTATAACCCCTAGATCCCTTTCTGCCGTACTCCTTCCTAGACAGTCTTTTCCCATTCTGTATGTGTGAAATTGATTTTTCCTTCCTAAGTGGAGCACTTTGCATTTGTCTTTGTTAAACTTCATCCTGTTTAACTCAGACCATTTCTCCAATTTGTCCAGATCATTTTGAATTATGACCCTGTCCTCCAAAGTAGTTGCAATCCCTCCCAGTTTGGTATCATCCGCAAACTTAATAAGCGTACTTTCTATGCCAATATCTAAGTCGTTGATGAAGATATTGAACAGAGCCGGTCCCAAAACAGACCCCTGCGGTACCCCACTCGTTACGCCTTTCCAGCAGGATTGGGAACCATTAATAACAACTCTCTGAGTACGGTTATCCAGCCAGTTATGCACCCACCTTATAGTAGCCCCATCTAATTTGTATTTGCCTAGTTTATCAATAAGAATATCATGTGAGACCGTATCAAATGCCTTACTAAAGTCTAGGTATACCACATCCACCGCTTCACCCTTATCCACAAGGCTCGTTATCCTATCAAAGAAAGCTACCAGATTGGTCTGACATGATTTGTTCTTCACAAATCCATGCTGGCTGTTCCCTATCACCTTACCACCTTCCAAGTGTTTGCAGATGATTTCCTTAATTACTTGCTCCATTATCTTCCCTGGCACAGAAGTTAAACTAACTGGTCTGTAGTTTCCTGGGTTGTTTTTATTTCCCTTTTTATAGATGGGCACTATATTTGCCCTTTTCCAGTCTTCTGGAATCTCTCCTGTCTCCCATGACTTTCCAAAGATAATAGCTAGAGGCTCAGATACCTCCTCTATTAGCTCCTTGAGTATTCTAGGATGCATTTCATCAGGCCCGGGTGACTTGCAGGCATCTAACTTTTCTAAGTGATTTTTAACTTGTTCTTTTTTTATTTTATCCGCTAAACCTACCCCCTTCCCATTAGTATTCACTATGTTAGGCATTCCTTCAGACTTCTCGGTGAAGACCGAAACAAAGAAGTCATTAAGCATCTCTGCCATTTCCAAGTTTCCTGTTACTGTTTCTCCCTCTTCACTAAGCAGTGGGCCTACCCTGTCTTTGGTCTTCCTCTTGCTTCTAATGTATTGATAAAAAGTCTTCTTGTTTCCTTTTATTCCCGTAGCTAGTTTGAGCTCATTTTGTGCCTTTGCCTTTCTAATCTTGCCCCTGCATTCCTGTGTTGTTTGCCTATATTCATCCTTTGTAATCTGTCCTAGTTTCCATTTTTTATATGACTCCTTTTTATTTTTTAGATCGTGCAAGATCTCGTGGTTAAGCCAAGGTGGTCTTTTGCCACATTTTCTATCTTTCCTAACCAGCGGAATAGCTTGCTTTTGGGCCCTTAATAGTGTCCCTTTGAAAAACTGCCAACTCTCCTCAAGTTTCAGAGTAACAGCCGTGTTAGTCTGTATCCGCAAAAAGAAGAACAGGAGTACTTGTGGCACCTTAGAGACTAACAAATTTATTAGAGCATAAGCTTTCGTGGACTGCATCCGAAGAAGTGGGCTGTAGTCCACGAAAGCTTATGCTCTAATAAATTTGTTAGTCTCTAAGGTGCCACAAGTACTCCTGTTCAACTCTCCTCAGTTGTTTTTCCCCTCAGTCTTGATTCCCATGGGACCTTACCTATCAGCTCTCTGAGCTTCCCAAAATCTGCCTTCCTGAAATCCATTGTCTCTATTTTGCTGTTCTCCCTTCTACCCTTCCTTAGAATTGCAAACTCTATGATTTCATGATCACTTTCACCCAGGCTGCCTTCTACTTTCACATTCTCAACGAGTTCCTCCCTATTTGTTAAAATCAAGTCTAGAACAGCTTCCCCCCTAGTAGCTTTTTCAACCTTCTGAAATAAAAAGTTGTCTCCAATGCAGTCCAAGAATTTATTGGATAGTCTGTGCCCCGCTGTGTTATTTTCCCAACATATATCCGGATAGTTGAAGTCCCCCATCACCACCAAATCTTGGGCTTTGGATGATTTTGTTAGTTGCTTGAAAAAAGCCTCATCCACCTCTTCCACCTGGTTAGGTGGCCTGTAGTAGACTCCTAGCATGACATCTCCCTTGTTTTTTGCCCCTTTTAGCCTAACCCAGAGACTCTCAACACTTCCGTCTCCTATGTCCATCTCTACCTCAGTCCAAGTGTGTACATTTTTAATATATAAAGCAACACCTCCTCCCTTTTTCCCCTGTCTATCCTTCCTGAGCAAGCTGTACCCATCCACACCAACATTCCAATCATGTGTATTATCCCACCAAGTTTCAGTGATGCCAACAATGTCATAGTTGTATTTATTTATTAGCACTTCCAGTTCTTCCTGTTTATTCCCCATACTTCTCGCATTTGTATATAGGCATCTAAGATACTGGTTTGATCTTTCCTCCCAGTTTTGTCCTGACTCTCCTTTCTCTCTGCCAGTATAGCCCACACTCCCTCTTGTTTCCGACCCATCTCCCCGGTCTCCATGTTCCCCACTTACCTGTGGGCTTTGCTCACCTGTCCCCGTCGAACCTAGTTTAAAGCCCTCCTCACTAGGTTAGCCAGTCTGTGCCCGAATAGGGTCTTTCCTCTCCTCGAAAGGTGAACGCCATCTCTGCCTAGCAGTCCTTCCTCGAATAACATCCCGTGGTCTAGGAAGCCAAAGCCCTCCTGGCGACACCATCTTCGCAGCCAGGCATTCACCTCCATGATGCATCTGTCTCTGCCCGGGCCCCTACCTTTTGACAGGAAGAATTGAAGAGAATACCACCTGCGCTCCAAACTCCTTCACCCGTACTCCCAGAGCCCTGTAGTCACTCTTGATATGCTCAGTGTCACACCGCGCAGTATCATTTGTGCCCACATGGATGAGTAGCATGGGGTAGTAGTCAGAGGGCTGGATAATCCTCGACAATGCCTCCGTAACGTCTCGGATAGGGGCCCCCGGCAGGCAGCATACCTCCCGAGATGAAAAGTCAGGGCGACAGATGGGCGCCTCCGTCCTCCCCCGCAGAGAGTCTCCGACCACCACTACCCTACGTTTCCTATTCGCAGTGGTGGCAGCAGACTTTCCAGCCTTAGGGGTACGAGGCTTCTCCTCCTTTACTGTAGGGAGTGATTCCTTCTTTCCTGTATCAAGAAGAGCATAACGGTGCTCTTAGAAGCCGTGCATTTTATTTTTAGCCTCATATAGGTGAAGATGATCTTTTTTAGCATTACCCACTTATACCTTGAATTCACTGCAGCTGGGGACTTAAAAATAGCTACAGTAATATTCTTATTGTAATCTCTTGCTTGAGGGGCTAATGCTGCTAAACATGGAAAGCTTTGTAGAGCATTATGTTTAATGAAGGATGATGTACAAGAAAAGAATCAGAGTAACAATACCATTATCACAAATTACAAACCGCTTCAGAATCATGTTTGACAGTAAATTATAGACTGCAACTTCCTTACTGCAGCTGTGAGTTGTTTGCTGTTTGAATGTGCAACCCTAAATTACTGGGCAGTGAGAAAGATGGGAAATGCAAGTTGAATGCACGCCCTATATCGGGGGGGTTTATCTTGCTTGCCAATTGACCATCCTCCCCTCGTTCAAATTTCTCTTTAATTCACGTCTTCCACACAGGCTTTCATTGCTAATCTAGCATTGAAAGATATTTTATTATAAAATAAAAAATTAAAAGGTTTCAAAAGTAAAATGAAATCTATGAAGCAAACAGCTTTTACATTCTGTTCTCCATGGGAACCTGCAACCCCAAAGGGAATTATCCCCTCGTTTCATATATCATTATCCTCCCCACTCATGCTCAGCCTCGGTCGTTGTTATCTTTTCACGGCTTGATTTGCAGAGGTACTCAGCTTCCACAGCTCCCATTGAGCCAATGAAAAGAAGTGGCAGCTGCAGGAATTACCTCTAGAAATCCGGCCACTTACTAAAGTAGCTAGAGAGGTGGATGCCTAGCTTTTGGCACCCAAGTTTGCAAATTTCAGCCAAGGATTTTACTTTTCTGCAGGGCAGATTTTGGAAGCACTAAGGGAGTGCCTGAACAATGCGGGGTAGGGGATAGGCAACAAAGTGGAATTGTATCAGAGGGGTAGCCGTGTTAGTCTGGATCTGTAAAAAGCAACAGAGAGTCCTGTGGCACCTTTAAGACTAACAGATGTATTGGAGCATAAGCTTTCATGGGTGAATACCCACTTCGTCAGACGCATGAGTGGAATTATAAATCGTGCAAGGAACAATGGCCAGAATTTTTCAAAGAGTGTAGGGGTGAAATCTTCGTACTATTGAAATTAATAGAAAAAACTCCCATTTACTTCAATAAGGCCAGGATTTCATCTTAGATGCCCAAATCCCGTTGAAATCCAGTGGATGTTTGGCACTTAACTCCATTTGAAAATCCCAGCCACTGGCCTCAGTCCTTGACTGTGCTGTACCTGCTTCAAATCACTTTGCTGGTGCAAAGCAACCCTAAAACTGGCACTGTCAGCCACAGGGCAATAATTGCCGTGGAAGGGGATCCACCATTTCATAGACTTGGTGTAATGGCTCCTACACATTGAAGTGTGGCTGGGACTTCTTTGCATTCCCTGAGTCTTGGCTGAAGATTTCTTGAATTTACACTGGGGCTGAACCTGTATGCGTCTGGCCCAGGATCTGGGGAGTACAAAAGTTGGGCCTAAAAGCTACTTGACTTCCGCCCTCCTAAGTTGTGCTCTGCACTCCTGGGCAACAGCTAAAGATCAGGGCCGCAGAGCACACCCCTGGCTTTTTGTCACATTGAACTAAATATAGCAGCATAATAACAACGAAGATAATAAGGAAGGATACAGCAAAGAAATAATGAAGAACCACTACTAATACAAGGAAGAAAGAGGGAAACACTTCTGAAATGAATCAGTGAGTTAAAATTTTATAAGAAAAACTGAAGAAGAAATGAGAAATTATTCAGTTCTTCAAGCATTGAAGGAGTCATACAGACAGAAGGAGTAGGATAAAGGGCAGATTTAATGACAGGCCAGGCAGGAAAGGCACACAATGGTGTTGGGTTTTTTTTTGGCCTATTGATTACCATTTCTAAAGCACACAGCACCATAATATGTGGGTGCTCCGACTTTAGAAGTGAGAATGGCAGATATACCACAGACAAGTTGATGATTTCTAGGAAGGGAAACAGAAGTGCTCAAGGGACTCAGAATCACAACAGAATAGTTGATGAAGAAATAAGGGTTCCTATGAAATCCTCAGAGAACCCAGGTCAGACCAGTTCTTCTGCTGAGTGCTGAAAATAGTCGCAAAGGAGGAGAGGAAATTCTGATTGAAGTACAGCATCTAACAACTTATTGAGTCTCAGCATGGGAAGGCAGTGAATGTTACATTCAGATTTAAGAAAGGATTTATGGAAAATCTAGGATCTAGTGTGACATTTTGGTGGGAAATTGTTTGCAAGAGCCTGTCTCATTTATTAAAATATACTGATTTATAACCTACCATTGCTTGTGGCTCAGGTGTCTTGCCTGGTCCCTCTTTCTTTCGTTGGCAGTTAAACTGGTCATATCTAGTATCTCAGCTAACAGAACATGATAAATTTCATGAAAATGCAGAAGGTAATGCAGGCATTAAAATCTGGTGGGGTTAGTGCAAGGCTCAGTCCTTAGCATTCAGCACTGCCACACACGAGTGCTGGACTTGGTCTCTAACTCCTCGGACTGGGGATGCTGGCAGCATTGTCAGTCTTGGTTGGGTCAGAGCACCTTGTGTCACTCTGCAGTGAGCTCTGTGACTGATGTCGGAGCAGTACTGATGAGACTGACGGGGGGAGTCCCATCCAGTCCTTGATCAAGGGTGATGAAATTAACAGAGGGCCTTGAGGGAGGGAGGAGTTCTCTGTTGAGGACAAAAATAGGTATTGAAGGGGAAAGGTAATTAGGTAGCTAAGCTGGCAGGAATAAATTGGGTCTGTGTAGAGCTTTCTTGGAAAACTTTCAAAGGCTTTTAAAGCAATTACTATGAACCATCCTGCTGGCTGTGAGAATCCCCTTTGGAACTCATCTCCCACTTGTGCTTTTATAAATATAATTTATCTTTCTAATGTGAGTTTTGAAATCATGAAAGGTGCTGGCTTGACAGCTCTGGAGAATGAGGTTTTCTTTTTGGAACAGATGCACCCGAGGCAACAGCAGTACTGGCGTCCCCTCACTGCCCTGCATGTTTGCTCAACCCTGGCTTGAAGAGACCACAGCTAGGGGTGAAAGGGCAATTCCTTTCCAGGGCTTGCCTAGTCCTTGGTCTCTCTGCTTAGAATCATAGACTTAAGGTCAGAAGGGATCATTATGATCGTCTAGTCTGACCTCCTGCACAGCGCAGGCCACAGAATCTCACCCACCCACTCCTGTATCAAACCCCTAACCTATGTCTGAGCTATTGAAGTCCTCAAATCATGGTTTAAAGACTTCAAGGTGCAGAGAATCCTCCAGCAAGTGACTCGTGCCCCACACTGCAGAGGAAGGCGAAAACCCCCCAGGGCCTCTGCCAACCTGCCCTGGAGGAATATTCCTTCCCGACCCCAAATATGGTGATCAGCTAAACCCTGAGCATGTGAGCAAGACTCACCAGCCAGACACCCAGGAAAGAATTTGCTGTAGTAACTCAGATTCCCCCCCCCCCCCCAACATCCCATCACAGGCCATTGGCATATTTACCGCTAATCGTCAAAGATCAATTAATTGCCAATTAACTGCTGATACGGCTAACATAGTTTAAATAGTGTCAGTTGTCATGGTGTTTTCTGATGCTGATACCTGTCCACAAGGAACCACACTGAGACCTAAGGTTAAGTTTTCAGAGACAGCAAGGAAAGATAATAAGTGGGAACAGGAATGGTTATACATATAAAACACAATCCTAGTTCTACACTTATTAATGGTTACCTTTCCTATTTAATAAAGTAGATTTTCTCCCAGAGAATCAGTCTTTGACAGAGCTGCTGGTTTTCAGTCCAAACCAGGATCCAAGTTTTCATAAATACCCCATGCTTATCAAGGGGTTTCCTCAGTCAATGGCTACCAAAATGGCTTTTTTTACTTCTCTTTATAGTTCCCCAAAATTGTTTTGTCCCCAAAGTCAGGATGACCCCCTCCCCTCTTGGTTCCCTTCATGGTGTGGTAGCTTCAAATTGACTTCATAGCCTCACGTTGATTTGGACTATAAATGTAGCTCCCGTTGTGTTTGGTTTACAATGCTTATTTTACATTGGAGACAGTGATAGATGAGCACATATGCTTTGTTTGGCAAAAAAAGCTGTTTGGCAATACTGGCTTGTTACATTGTTTAAAACATCTTTTTAGCGGTACCCACATTTCTTTAAATATCATTGGTGCATACATTTCACAATTATATCAATGACCAGAATGATAGCAGCTTTCATTTGATATCTTACAAGACAATATTTATGGATAAATACCACGAACGCAGTGTGTTAGCTGAGTTTGTCAGGCCTGTTAGGAGTTGCTGACACAGAGTAGTGAACCCTTTGCCATCTGGCAGCAGTGGACCCTAGGGTATAACCAGCAATTCAGATCCGAATTCAGGAAGCACCCCTATTTAGGACAGCATTTACATACGTGCTTAGCTGTAACTCCAGGCAGTGCTGCGTGAGATGGAAGAAGCAATCTCTTGAGCTCCAGAGCCATCTGCTATTATCCATTTCCATCAGGAGCCCAGGGCCCCGACCAGACCCTTCCAGTAAAGGAAGAGGTACCCCAAACCTCTGAAATGTCAGCAGGCAAAGATTTGTCAACTGGGAGCTTTACTCCCAAAGTAGCTGAAAACAAAGGAAAATGGAGGCACCCCAACCCTCTGAACAAGATGGCTGCTGCAGAAAGCACTGCGTCTATGATGGCCCTGCTGGAGAAAACTGCTGCAGATACAGTAGATATCCAGGCCACAATACAAATGACTTTTAACTTCTCTTGGCAAGCACTTACATGTTCTCTGCAGAAGGGAGAATATCATCAGTGAAATATCAAGTACAAGGGCTCTTTGCCCAGGTGCAGAGAAGCTGCATAGATGTATCTTCTCTTAAATCTAAAGTGGCAGACCTTGAGGGAAGGTCTTGCTGAAATTTGAGAATTATGGGAGTAACTGAAGGAACAGAAAAAGGTGATCCCCAGCGCCTTTCAGAATTGCTCAGCCTGATAGATGATTTGAAATTTGAGTTAGAGAGAGCTCATTTGTCCCTGGCTCCTAAGTTGGTCTCAAATGCCAAACCTTGTGCTTTGGTTGTCAAATTGCTCAGATTTACTGTAAAAGAAAAAAAATTATGCAGCTAGCTTGTAGGGAAAAAAGAACTGTTTTGGGGTAAAATAAGATAATGATTTTTCAAAATGTTGCAAAAGCGGAGGTTGAATGGTGATCAGCCTTATAAGAGCAAGGGAATTTACCATGCAGGGGGCTGGAACAATTTGTAAAGTGGGGGTATTGAGAGCCATTGAACCAAACTGTAAACCCTGTATATGATGGAAACCAGAGGGTGTGGCAGCATCCCCAGCCCCCCTAGTTCCAGCACTTATGTTACCAAGGGCTCGACTATTTTTTATAAAATTTCCAACTCAGTCAAGGTTGGTGAGGAAGAACAGCTGTACCAAAAGTCACAAGAAGCAGAATGTTTTTTAAATAGCCTACAGCAGCGGTTCTCACGCCGCCCAAGGGAGGGGTGGGAATGTATCAAGGGAGGTGCGAGTGTGTGCTTTTTTTAAATTAAGAGTTCTGGCTCTCAGCCCTGGGTGGCTGGGGCTCGTGCAGAAAGGCTGTGCGCACCCAGGAGATGGGGCTAAAGGGAGCAGCCAGAGCTCTGCCTCTCTGAGGCTGACAGCTGGAGCCTCGCTGCCCAGGCTCGGGCTTTCCTTCTGCCCCCCAATCCCTTACCGGGGCAGCAGGGCTCCCGGTGTCAGCCCCAGGGTGGCAAGGCTCAGAAGTCAGGGTGGCAATGGGGTACGAGGTCTGCTGTGAACAGTGATATTGACAAATATCACTTTTCACATTGCCACCCTTACTTCGGTGCTGCTGCTGGTGTGATGCTGCCTTCAGAGCTGGGCACCTGGCCAGCAGCCACTGCTCTCTGCTCTGCCTTCAGAGCCGGGTAGCAGCATATGTACTTGGGGTGTGGACGTAGACTACTACAGACACAAAAAATGGGGGCTCAATGAAATAAGTTTCAGAACCACTGGCCTACCGTGAATTGAGTAGCTGCTCTTGTTTTATACCAAGCTTACTTCCTAGTTGTTATGTCTCTCCTACCAGCACTTATGAACTTATCATATGCTGCATTTAACTCTACTAGAAAGAATTTGGTTCTTGAGGGCTGCAATGATTACTAAGTGCATGATTTTATGAAAATGGAGGAGTAGGCTCATGACCAGGCTAGCGCAGTGACATTCACACCTGTCTGAGTTAGCAGTGAAACCTATTGAGGTAGAGAGCAATTATGTGAATTCAGAGAACTTTGGACCCAGTGTCTTTTTATGTGTCCATAAAGAAAGCTGAGATAGTTCAAATAATGAACTAATGCCAGACTTCCATTCCATCAGACCTCTCTGCTTTTTCCCTCCCTCTTCCCCACCCACCCCTGAGTCCCTCCTGCTCCTTCCCTGGTTTGCCGATTTGTGTGTAGTTTGTTTTTGTTACTCCACCTTAACAAGTAATGGCTGTATAATGTTGTCTGATTTTGTATTGTCTGGTCTTGCAGCTTTGAGAAGTTGTGAAGTTGTGTAACTGCATAATGTTATTGGATATCCTGTGAAATGTGTGATATTTGATAATGTATGCAAGCTGTAAGTCATTTACCTTTTTGTGTTTGTTTCTTTATCAAAATTAATAAAAAAAGTAATCACAAAAAAGTATATGCTTAACTTTAAGCACAATGGGTTACATCCCATTGAAGCAAATGGGACTTAAGCCTATGTTTAGGCTGTCCTGAATAAGGATGGATTTAAATGGGTACATAAGTGTTTTCCTGGATCGGAATCCTAGGCATGAAAGTTTCTAAGCAGGATCCCTCTGCTGAGAAAGGAAAGCAGCTGGAAAGCTGGCTTAACCAGCCATATGAAGAGTGCTTTCCCTAAAGCCTAGGTCCTATGAAGCAAGTCTTACACCAATGTTCTGCAGGCACCCTGGCACAGAGAGTGTCACCAGGGTGTATCTAAACCTAGCAATCTATTGTGCCAGATTAATATCTTGGGCCATAGGCAGCTGAGTATAAATTAGAGCAGTCCTGAGGCTGCTCTGACATGCTGAGGGCTGAGCTGGCCCCAGGATAAGTGGGAAAATATATGTGCCTTAAAGCAATCTATGTGTCCACCTCTGATCTTGTGCAAACACAGCTTGGCTGGATCAGAGAATCTGAGCTTTTATATCCCATTATCAGTCCTTTGAGTTCTTCAGTCCTCTCTTTCTCATGTATAATTTGATGCATTTTTGCAGGGGTGGAGAATCAGTGCAAATGGCAAGTAAATCTATAATAGTTTAGCATATCATTATTCATTGTTGTGATGCCATTAAGCATTTATATCCACACCTCGGAGACAAACGCCCCCCCCCAAACATTATATATGTACAGTATAATTTAATTCGAGAAGCAGAATTTGCACCTGAATTCTACAAATGCTGTTAAAGTTTAGGGCTGCTTTAGTCTAATATGATTTTGCATTCCCAAGCTGTTTGTTTCCAAGCAACGCTACGGATTCTATTATGTGTTTACTTATTTCTAGTTAGCTGCTGTACCACAAGAGCTTTCAAAAATAGCCATGCAACTGATAATATCAGGCTTTACACACAAATCAAAATTATGACTTTGATTTAAAAGATGTAATATTTGTCCCCTTTCTGGATTCTGTTTAAAGCAATGGTGCCCAAACTTTTCCTCTCATGTCCCCCCCTTACCAGTTATGGAATGTGTCCTCCTCTACCCCCTATGCCAGGAGTGGAGTCGCGTCTGGGCCCAGGGGCCATGGCTGGGGGCCAAGTCAGGGATGGGGGCCGGGGGCTACGGGCCAGGGGCTGAGCTGCAGCTGGGAGCAGAGCCATGGCTGGGGGCCAGAGGTACAGCCTGGGATGAGCTGAGACCAGCAGTGGGGGCCAAGCTGTGGCTGGGAGTGGGGCCCAGGAGCTGTGGCCGGGAGCCAGGAGTGGAGTTGGGGCTGCAGCTGGGGCCGTGGGCGTGGCCAGAGTGGATGTGGGAGAAGAATGGGGCTGGGTGGCACTCCCTCCCACCCCCCCCGTGAGGGCTAGCCCAGGTCCCACTGCGACCCCGGATGTTTTTCTGCACCACCGTAGGGGGAGCACCCCAGAGTTTGGGGATCACTGGTTTAAAGAGTGGTTTGGTGGATGTGCACGGTTACTGAGGGGTGATTTAAGAAGAGAAGTGGCCTATGATGCAAGTCAGTAACAACATGCAATGCTTCAACGGGGCCGGCTTTAGGCTGATTCCCCCTGATTCCCCGGAATCGGGCCCCGCGCCTAAGAGGGCCCTGCGCCTTAGGCGCCTTTTTAATTTTTAATTTTTTTTTACTCACCCGGCGGTGGTCCGCTCCAGGTCTTTGGCAGCACTTCAGTGGCCGGGGGTCCGCTCCGGGTCTTCGGCGGCATTTCAGCGGCGGGGGGGTCCTTCAGTGCCGCTGAAGACCCGGAGCCAAGTGAAGGACCCCCCGCCACCGAAGTGCCACCGAAGACCGCCGCCGGGTATTCGAATCGGGTCCCACAGGTCCTAAAGCCGGCCCTGTGCTTCAATATGCCCTTTTAATTGAACATGGAGCTTTGAAAGCTTTAATGTAAAATGCTGGCACTCTACTAAAGAATGGCTATACAAAGGGCCAAATGCCGCTTATGTTACTAATGTAAAACTCCCCTAGTGTGTTGTGATGGAATGCGAGATTATATAACCATGTATATCATCTAACTTTCTGTAAACGAATTAGTATTTTTTTATAAAACTCTCAAAAGTCTTACAGTTAAGGACACTAAGGAAAATATAGATGACATCTACTTGCTATTTTGCTTATATACAAAACTACCCAGATATTGAGGAGCTGATGAAACTTCTACTAAGAACAGAAAATTCTGGAGCAGGTGGTTGGTCCTTTTGATAACATAATAGGAGAAATACAATTTAGAATCCAATGCTTATCCATTTTGTGTTTCAGGATATGGCTACACTGCAACATAAGCCCACGCTTGAAACCTAACCCTCCTTGCATCTATACTGCAATTGTGCCAACCCAGGGCTCGGATCCAGGGTCCCAGGACCCTGGAGGGTATGAGTTGGAGTCAAGCCAGGACCCAGGGCCTGATCCCTATTGCTTTGCAGTAGACACAGTCCCACTTGACTCGGGTCTTAGGTGTCATCCAGAAATATCCCACAATTCCATAGGACACCTTCTTTAGTCCTCTTTAGCCCAACAATCTGAAATTCACTCTATTGAAAACGGAGGCCACTGCCCATGCTCCTTGGTGAATGGCAGCAGCTCAGGTCAGTGTTAACCCATTCTCTTCTGATCACTTGTCTGCTACCCTGTTTCCCCGAAAATAAGACAGTGTCTTATATTAATTTTTGCTCCCAAAGATGCGCTAGGTCTTATTTTCAGGGGATGTCTTATTTTTCAGAAATGAAAAATGCCTTATTATCGGTGGATGCCTTATTATCGGGGAGGTCTTATTATCGGGGGGATGCCTTATATTACAACGAGAGGCAAAACTGTAAGTAGGCCTTATTTTTGGAGGATGTCTTATTTTCGGGGAAACAGGGTAGCACACTATCAGTGAGCCTCCTGGGTTGCAAAGGAAAGCAAACCGAGCAAGCCTTTTGCAAAGCGAGCTGCTTCCTGGTCACGGGAGCACAGCCAGATTTTGGTGAATCTCTGGTGCAAGGCCAGCAAAACTGTGGACTTCAGCAAAAGCACCAGGAATGACCACACGTACCAGCAGATAGCTAGAAAGCTGGCAGCTCTGCAGATTTTCCTGACAGGTGATCAGTGCAGGGAGTGCATTAAGAGGCTGAAGAGTGAGTACCAGAAGACCAGGGACAAGAACTGCACATCAGGCAACTCACTAAGGACATGTCCATTTTATGATGACTTTGACTGGGTCCTGGGCACTGTGCCCAGCTCTGAGCCAATCATGCTTCATGATGACCTGGTCAGCCGGGATGGTGCCTTGTTGGCCCCTAAATCCAGCCTGGGGACTGATGGGAGCCAGCAGCAGGCTGCCAGTGAGGAGCATGAAGTGACTCTTTTAATGAAACCAATCCTAGAGCAGGCAGTGGATCAGAATCAACAGCGTATTCTTGGTCCCTACTCAGAAGATCTGTTTGATCTCCTGCCCTGCTGAGGAACAGTCCACTGCCAAATCTGCAGAGAACCCGGTGGAGACAAGCTGCCCCAGAGCCTGGTAAGTATATGACTCAAATTAAAACTTCAGAATTACAGTAATGGGAGGGACTTCTGCTATAAAAAACAATGCAAAAATGATAAGCCCCAGCTACCAGCGTTTGGGCACTAATGGCGGATTGTATCACAGCGCCTGGGTGCCCATCCCTCCCCCCACCCCCACCCTTGTACTTTGTGGAGTTCAACATAACGACTTGGGATTTCAAACTTTCATAAACAGCTTCAAAGGTTATTTTAACTGTTAAGTCACAGAAGTTTGCCAGGGTCATTCATGTTTTCCTTTCAGTATTAAGAAATTTGCCACTCTGTAAATCACTCCTCCTGGGTCTACGGTGCCATCTGTAAACAGTGAACTGAGTGTTTGTGTCCATTTCAGCTAGGGTGAGTCACCAAATCATTTCTCCAAAGTAAAAGGGCGGTGTCAGTTATTTCCCAGAATGGTGCTGGGTGCAGGGTGGAGTGAAACTTCAGATTTCAGCATGTTTGCATGCAGCAATAACAGGATAAGCCATGTGTGAGCTAACACAGCATCATGCTAATTCTCTCATGGATTCCAACTCAGTCCTGGCTGCTGATAGCTGCAAACTTTTCCTGAAGCTGGAACACCAGATAATCAGTCACATTGTGGAGACAGGCCTGTTTTCTGGACCCCTCTGTATAGCTGGCTATTCACTCCACTCACAAATGTGCTGTTCGGTCACTATACTTTTGAATACTTCAGCTGCATATACTACAGGTTTCCCTCCAGCAGCTTGGAATAACATCCCCTCTGCCAATAGGCCAGCACAAGAAGAGTTATTTCTTCCAAAAAAATGAAAGGCCAGAAATGACAGAAAAAGCCTGTTACAGTGAGGGCACCATACACACTCCCTCATCCACATGGTAATTAGTTATGAAATTTTAATGAAACAGAATAAAGGTTATAATTTTAAATTTACCATCATCTCTGCATGTCTGTAACTGACTACCAAGACTGTGTTGAGAGACAGTGTGAGGACTGAAGCATCCCCTTCACAATATGTGTAGGTTAACTTTAGAATTGTTATAATTTATGCCTTTGATGTTCCACAGTTATTAATTCTGTGCTCCTCCATAGAGCTACTTTAAACAATAACCCTCTGTTTCTTGTGCTATTTCAGGACCCTCATCCTATACTATTTGCTGTTCTTCAGGAACTCCATCCCTGGCTCAGCATACCCTCAGGACCATTCCAAAAGGAAGCTTTTCCATGAAGAACACATGGTCGATGTTCTTGAGAGGGCAAAGCAGCAGTTCCAGTACCAGAAGAAGAGGGATGAAAGACTGGAACAATGGCAGGCTGACAGGCAGGAGGCAGGGTTGAGGCTCGCTGCCCAGGTGGAGGCGAGTGTTTCAGCAAGGGAGCAAACACTTGCACAGCAGTTCCTGGAACAGAAACAGTGGCTAAGGGAGGAGGACAGAGTCTAACAAAGACAACTTTTCCAGCAACTCTTATCTTAATGGCTGTAAGATCACTGGCTCCTGTTGCCTCTCCCATAGCATCGCATGATGCCCCAGCAACGTACCTAAACCCAGCAGTAGCTTGCACAACTCCATGTTGGAGGAGCGCATGAATTCAGGACTGGTGAGCAGCTGGGCTGGGCAACAAAACCCTGTACAGCCTTCCTTCTTTCACTCCTCTTTGGTGGAAACTTCCACCCTTCACCAAGTGAGGAGAAAACATGTAAAGAAGGGAAAGGAGAATGTGGGTCAGGGGACACGTGGCGGTAGGGGGATTGTGTTGGGTATTAACTATTTCCTGCCCTTTTTTGGGGGTGTGTGATATTGGGTGTGTGAATGGCAGCTGGCCTGCCTAAGACTGTGTGAGTGGTTTACTGTTTTCAGACCCGTTTACAAATAAAGCATGTCATATTTTCAAAAAAGTTTATTGCTATCACTGTATCACATCAAACAATCATAATTTGAGATATTAAAACATAGAATAATAGAACTGGAAGGGACCTCGAGAGGTCATCTAGTCCAGTCCCCTGAACTCAAGACAGGACTAAGTATTATCTGGACCATCCCTGACAGGTGTTTGTCCAACCTGCTCTTAAAAATCCCCAATGATGGAGATTCCACAACCTCCCTAGGCAATTTATTCCAGTGTTTAACACCCTGACAGTTAGGAAGTTTTTCTTAATGTCTAACCTAAACCACCCTTGCTGCAATTTAAGCCCATTCTTGTTCTATCCTCAGAGGTTAAGAAGAACAATTTTTCTACCTCCTCCTTCTAACAACCTTTTATGTACTTGAAAACTGTTATCATGTCCCCTTTCGGTCTTCTCTTCTCCAGACAAAACAAACCCAATTTTTTCAATCTCATAGGTCATGTTTTCTAGACCTTTAATCATTTTTGTTGCTTTTCTCTGGACTTTGTCCAATTTGTCCACATCTTGCCTGAAATGTGGAGCTCAGAACTGGACACAATACTCCAGGTGAGGCCTAATCAGCATGGAGTAGAGCGGAAGAATTACTTCTCGTGTCTTGCTTACAATACTCCTGCTAATACATCCCAGAATGATGTTTGCTTTTTTTGCAGCAGTGTTACACTGTTGACTCATACTTAGCTTGTGATCCACTATGACCCCAGATCCCTTTCTGCAGTACTCCTTCCTAGGCAGTCATTTCCCATTTTTGTATGTGTGCAACTGATTGTTCCTTCCTAAGTGGAGTACTTTGCATTTGTCCTTATTGAATTTCATCCTATTTATTTCATCCTATTTATTCTCCAGTTTGTCCAGATCATTTTGAATTTTAATCCTATCCTCCAAAGCACTTGCAACCCCTCCCAGCTTGGTATTGTCCGCAAACTTCATAAGTGTACTCTCTATGCCATTATGTAAATAATTGATGAAGATATTGAACAGAACCGGACCCAGAATCGTTTCCTGTGGGACCTCCCTCTTTATGCCCTTCCAGCATGACTGTGAACTACTGATAACTACTCCCTGGGAATGATTTTCCAATCAGTTATGCACCAATCTTATAGTAGCTCCATCTAGGTTGTATTTCCCTAGTTTGTTTATGTGAAGTTCATGCGAGACAGTATCAAAAGCTTTACTAAAGTCAAGATATACCACATCTACCACTTCCCCCCCTATCCACAAGGCTTGTTACCCTGTCAAAGAAAGCTATCAGGTTGGTTTGACACAATTTGTTCTTGACAAATCCATGCTGACTGTTACTTATCACCTCATTATGTTCTAGGTGTTTGCAAATTGATTTCTTAATTATTTGCTCCATTATCTTTCCAGGTATCGAAGTTAAGCTGACTGGTCTGTAATTCCCTGGGTGGTCCTTATTTCCCTTTTTATAGATGGGCACTATATTTGCCCTTTTCCTGTCTTCTGGAATGTCTCCCATCTTCCATGACTTTTCAAAGATAATTGCTAATGGCTCAGATATCTCCTCAGTCAGCTCCTTGAGTATTCAGGACCAATTAAGCATTAGTAAGCAAACTGTATTCTGCTATTTAGCTAGATACAGCAATTCACATTTCAATTAATTCTGTCTGTACAGCCATTGTGCCCTCCCTTCCAACCAAGGCATTATTCATCATGCCATTCAGACTTACATTGCCTGGCAATCAATCCCACACCCCTTCCAAACACCATCCCATCCCCCCAAAAATTAATGAACCAGCTTTCCCCCCACCAAGCACATTCATATAGGTACTATTCCCCTTCTTCCATGGGCCATGCAAGTCCATAATGTGCTCACACAAAGTGTCTCTGATTTCTGCTGTCCACATGCAACCAGCTCCAACAGTGGTAGCTGCACTTGCTGGCTGAGGGTGCTGATCCAGCGTTCCCTCGCTGTCATTCAGGGGGAAATGACTCACTTCTGGTTTCATGAAGATTGTGAAGAGCACAGCAAGTCACAGTAATGTGGACAGCATTGATGCCACTGGCATCAAAATAGGTTTGTAAACATCTCTAACATGATTTTAATCTGTCAAAAGCACATTCAACAACCACTCTACAGCTGCTGAGAGTGAAATTAAACACTTTTTTTTGCCAGGTCCTCTGAAATCAGGGTATGGTTTTATAAGCCAAGGCAAAAGGTGGTTCATGGGGTCCCCCAGAATAACAGGGGGGATAGTAACATCATTTATGTCAACGTCATTTGGTGGAAATAGTCTTCCAGCCTGTCCATGAATGTAGACTCCCAAGTGGCTAAAACCTCTGGCATCATGAATTTTTCCTGTATTGCCCAGATTGACTTTCATAAATCTGCCTCTGTAGTCCACTAGTGCCCACATAACAATGGAATGGTAGCCTATATAGCAGGGGTAGGCAACCTGTGGCACGCGTGCTGAAGGCGGCACACAAGCTGATTTTCAGTGGCACTCACACTGCCTGGGTCCTGGCCACCGGTCCGGGGGGCTCTGCATTTTAATTTAATTTTAAATGAAGCTTCTTAAACATTTTAAAAACCTTATTTACTTTACATACAACAATAGTTTAGTTATATATTATAGACTTATAGAAAGAGACCTTCTAAAAATGTTAAAATGTATTACTGGCACGCGAAACCTTAAATTAGAGTGAATAAATGAAGACTCGGCACACCACTTCTGAAAGGTTGCTGACCCCTGCTATATAGTGTATGTATATCCTGGCCTCCACCCAGTGGTTCCTAAAACTGGTGGGCTGAGAAGATACTAGGGCTCTAGACCCAGCCAAGGCACCACTCATGAGAGCTCTGACTGGAGGATCGCCTGGCTCCACTGATTAGTCCAATTATGCTATTTAAGACAGGAGGAGGTACAGGAAGTTTGTCTGAGCAACAAGGTGATTTCTGTGGTGGCTGTATTGGACCCTGCTTGTGCCTGCATCCAACCTGGTTCCTGCCTTACCCCCACCTTTCCTCCTGATCTATGCTTGATCTTTGCCTTTCCTCCTGCCCTTACACATCACCAGTGACCAGTTCTGGCTCTGGCCTCCAACGTCTGACCCAGACTCTGGCTTGACCCTTGACTCTGACCCTCAGTTCCTGATTCTGACTCTGGCTTGATCCCTGGCAGCCTGCTCTGTGCACTAGACCTGACTACTAGGCGAGACCGCCTACATTTCAGTCCCTAACAGACATGCCCCTCAGAGGGGCTGCCAGAAGAACACAATTGTTAAATGTCATTAATGCATTTTCTTTAGAGTAAGAAGAGTCTTGCATTTATATGTAGTACTTTTCATACAACAGATCCAAAAGTGCTTTATAAACTTTACTGACTATTGTAGGCTTAGCTGAACATGAATAATTAAACTTGGGGAGGCCTCATTTCTTGGGAGACAGGATTAGGGAGGTAAATAGATCAGCAGGCTGAAAATAGGATGTTTGTGCTAAGTAAGGATAGGTAAATAGGTCGTTAAGCTAAACGACAGCTAGCTAAGAACCAGCTAAGATAAGGGGAGGAACACCCAGGAAACCATTTACAAAAATAAGATAACAATGGACAAGCTAAGTCAGGAATGTAAAGATGAGGTAAAGAGTAGGTCAAACATGGATAGTGCATGGACAAAGCATGCTGTACAGGGATTGATTCCTACAAAGTAACCAAGGCAATCCCAAAATGTGTAATGAAATGTATAGTAAATGCAATATGATGTGTAACTATGGATCTGTGATTACCCTGCATCCATGGCCTACATTTGATTCTGATTACCTCAGCAGAGCATTGCTGTATGCCAAATAAAGATACTTGAGTGACCAAGTCTGGAGTAAAACTTGGGAAGTGTGGGGGGGCAGCTGCCCCACCCCCATGAGAGAGGGGGCTAGAGTAGGCCAGAGCGGCTGCGCAGGCCAGTAGCCAATTAGGGAAGGGCCTACTGAGAGCCAATCAGGGCCGAGATTAGAGCCAGCCAATCAGGGCTAGGCTAGGCCCTATATAAGGCGTCCCAGGAAGGTAGCAGGGAGTCTGTTCCAGACCTTCATGGGGGAAGGTCTATCTCCAGAGCAGGAGACCAGCACCTTGGACAGAGCAGTGTTGGGCAGGCTTGGGGGGAGCATACTAGGGCTCTGGCCCAATACTTGCCAGACTGCGGACCCTGGAAGGGCCTAGAGGGTGTGAGGGGCCAGAGGGAAGTGGCTCAGAGACAGTTGGACAAGGGGAGAGAAAGAGGCAGGGAGGTTGCCACTAGAGGGCCCTGGGTCGGGACCCAGAGTAGTGGGTGGGCCTGGGTCCCCCCCTTGTACTGCACCTGGTGGTGGAGAAGCAGTCTGAGCAGACTGCAACCAGCCTTGGAGCCAGGGGCTAGACTGAGGTTGTGGGTGGCCACTGTTGTTAACCCTCCCCCCCCGGAAGGGGGTGAGGTGGACTAAGGGGCACGGCCAGAGGTCAGTGTTGTGAAGAGGATGCCGCCGATTGGGGAGCAACGTGGGTCCGGATGCCAATGGAGGACAAGAGATGGATGGAACACTGCCAGCAGAGGGCACACCAGGACTATTAAGAGCTAATTCCTGGACTGAAGAGAAGGAGGCGCTGCGGTGGTGAGTCCCAACGCCGTCACAGGAAGCCAAGTGGAAAGACGTCTCAGAGGGAATTCTAACATTGTGGTGCTGTGACTTAACCCAGATTCTATTTGTCTGGAGCAGATCACATATAGCTCATTATATGTGAAGCTTTCCTGTCAAATATCACAACCCAGCAGCTTAGCAATGCTCCTTCTCTTTTCTAAGATGCCAAAACAGAACTTATGGTCGTTTGTGTTCCTAAATTATGTAATGTCACTTTATGTACATACCTGAAAGTCACCCCTGGGAAAAAAAATCAGTTGTTTAATCCTGCATAGGAAAGTTGCACAAAGTTTAGGACTGGAAGTGAAAAATACTACAGCTCATTGAAATATCAGGAGGAATTTACGATGGCAGAATGTAATTACTCAAATAGTTAGGATGCTGTGATTTTTTTTTTATACCTCTACTAATAAGAAAAGGGCCAAGGGAATATTAATTACCATGTCTTACCTACATGACAGCACTTACAGCAGTGTATAGTCTGTCCCTGTCAAGTCACCTTATTACAGCAATGGGAGAACACCCAAATGGTTAGAAGTTCAGCTAGTGATGGAGTTAGTAGGGTATGGAGCAGACTGATGCAGCTCATTATTATTTATACTCTAGTATTGCCTAGAGGCCTCCGTCTGGGATCAGGGCCCCATTGTGCTAGACACTGTCCACCCATGTAATGAAAAGAGCCCCTGTTCAAAGAGTTTATAATCAAAGTATATGATGGAAGACAATAGATGGATATAATGGAGTGGCAGAAGTACAATGTAACAGTGAGATGATGATTCATATAGTAAGTACTATATCACAATCCATCCACCTAGATCTTTAATAAAGATCACAGCTTAATTTAAAAATAGAGGAATTACAAATACTATTTATAACATCTTGGGGCCAACTGAGATTGTACTGTACAAACAGAGCAGTAGACACTCTCTGTTCTAAAGACCTTACAATCTGAGTAGACAAGAGACACAAAGGGTCAGAGAAAGGACTATACCATACAAGCACTGTGAACAATGTGATAGTTTTCAGATGTCTTGTTAGTTTACTTCCCTGGGTATTTATGGGGTGCGGGAGGAAATTGTGAGTTTAATTTTTTTAGATTCCTTGGATGGGGTTTAATTAGGAGGGGACTAGCTGAATGGAAAGACAAAGGAAGAGAAAGAGGACATAGAAGGAAGGAGAGCAAAGGGAAGATGGCAGAAGGGAGCATGCTGGGCAGGTGGAGTGAGCCTGAAATGAAGAGACTGAGTGAGGAGGTTGGAGGGAGCTACAGGGCAATAATGGTCAGAGTAAAAGCAGCAAGCAGTCTAATGACATCTTCAGTGTCTGGTGGTCCCTGGAAGCTGTATCTTGTGTTTTTCTGGCCCCGGAAGCTGGCTCCTCCCAATCTAAATAATGGGATATCACAACCATATGCCAAATTATCTTTTAACATGAATCAATATTTTCTTATTGATTTTCACCATTTTAAAGAGACTAATTTTCTTTTTCATGTACAGAAATATCAGGGTGGATTACCTGTGATGCAAGTTTTTTTATCTTAAAATGTAAATGACAGAACAGTAAAATCATCAGCCCATAATCTGCTCTCAGTTACACTAATGTAAATCTAGAGTAGCTCCATTGACATTAATAGAATTACTCTGGATTTACATCAGTGTAATTTAGAACAGAATTTGGCTCTCAGGGTTTCTGGCAATATGAATACGAGATATACCTCTCAGTACAGTGATAATGAGGTTTTGATTAGCTGAGTGGTAGGAGTAGAGGAGTCTGTATGACTAGACCCCCTGAGTCAGCCTCAATTTGTGCATCACATTGGTTGGTCTGTGTTTTCTTTTCAGAGGACTTGGCTAAATGTGCATTATTTGGTTTCCTTTTGGTGCCTTCCTCATATCCTCCTTAAAATTGCCAGCCTCCAAAATATCCATCTTACAAAAACATTTCACAATGCCCTTTTCAAAGGGCATGACAGCTGCAGCAAATATAATGGAACCTTGGCTGTAAATCTTATGCAGTAAATAAAGATACAAGCCATAAAGTCTGCTGACCTTCATGGCACACTACAAGACCTATCTGTTTCCCCAGGCTCGTGAGAAGGGAGGATTAGGAAAGTGCTTAAGGGGGATGGTTATTCATAGTATTGATGGGTCAATTGGATGAGGAAGTTTTCCTTTTTCACTGGTTTATTTGGCAAGATTAGTAAAAATCAACAGAGTCCTGTGGCACCTTATAGACTAACTGTTAGTCTATAAGGTGCCACAGGACTCTGTTGCTTTTTACAGATCCAGACTAACACAGCTACCCCTCTGATACTTGGCAAGATTAGTAATTGCTTTCCCTGTACATGTCCCTAGTGCAAATAGATGGGCCCTAAATGAATACATAAAAATAAAAAAGTGTTGAAACAGGCCTTGTGGTGAAGCATTCATATAACAGAACATTAATAATCTAACAGCAGAACTCCTAGGGACTGACTACTGCCGGTCAGGTCAAGAGCCAATTGTAGATGTTTAGTATTGATTTGCATACATGTTAATGAGGGATTATGATTCTTTTTGTTTACATGCTATGAGGATGGGGGGGGGGAGGGAACCAAAGGAAAGGAACAAGCTCCCCTGCATTTAAAATTGGTAATGATGCAAACTAACACCAAAGAAACCCTGACAGCAATATAACTTCACTCTCCCACTGCAGTCTGAAAGCATCCCCATGGTGCCATCAGATATCTCTGTCCTTGGCCAACCGTAAGCAGCCAGGGTCAGAGACACCCCGTGCATGTAGTTTCCAAGCCTGTGTTCCTGTGGGAGCAGCTGTGTTAGAGGGTGATTCACCCATAAGGAGGACTGTGACCCTGCCCCCGAGCATGGCTTCACAGGAACTCCACAGTAAGGCTGTCTGTGGGTGCCTGGGTGGTGTTGAATCAGGGCTTCTCAACCAAGGTGGCACCACCTTCCACCAGGTTCACCCTTCTCATTAGTGGGGTATCTCTGCCTGGCTCTGGGACTCCCCGTGCAGCACCGCTCTGCCCCCACTCCTGGAAGATTTACTCCAGTTGGAGGACTGCAACCTGTCTTGCGCCAGCTTCTGCCAGTGCAACCCGGGGAGTGAATTGAGCCCACAAGCTATTTGTTTTGTTTAAATCTCCTTTAACTGATGTCACTAGTTACATACTGATCTGAGACTCTTTTGTAACATGAGAAACAATATTTGCTTTCATATCACCAGCCATAATGCTAAGTGGTATTATGATAGTGAGGTGAGTAAACAATAGAACAGCAGCATTATCTTTAAACTTATCTGGGTTCCTGTCATAACAATATCATGATGTACATACCATCTACTAATGTATGTGAGTGTGCTTTGTAAACATTAAAAAAATCAGAAAGATTGGCTTTAGAAAACAGCTATCTCAATTTGTACTGCAATATATAGTTAAGGGAGGCGTGAACTGTCCAGGGTGCTGACTAGAGGTTAACAAAGAAATGAATAATCAGCTGTTTAATAAAGGATTAGAGAGCACTATAATCAAAGAATCAGCTATAAAAGCTATTCTCTGCACCCTTTAAGTAACTGACCTTAGTGCTGTGTCTTCTTTAATCCTTTACAGATCACCATGTTCCTGTAAATTGGTGATTGCTCAGCCTCTCTCTTGTTTTGGTCATGGAGACAGTACTTTTTAATTCCCTTTAAAAAGGAGCTGGATTAATATTCTGCCTCATTTTCTAGCCTTTTACCTTGAATTACTATTCTAACAACTGCCCAACAGATGTTTTTCAATCTGGATTTTCCTATCTTAGTCCTGCTAAGAATCAAATGAGATTAATTAAATCAGTGTCCTCATCAGTGAAAGACTACATGTTTACAGTGCCTATTTCACTTTTCTGACTTATCCTATCTATCTACCTATCTAATATTCTGTTTCCAACATAGCTGACAAACACTGAAACACTACTTCCCTTTAGTTTTTGGATCAAATTTTTAAATCCTTAAGGTAACTGCAAAAATAATGATAATCAGCAGGGAGCATGAGACTGATTGAGAGAGGCTCATGTTGTACATTTTGCTTGTGGTGACCTTTATGAGAGACATGAATTTTATTTTTACTGATGTTTTAAAGGCACAGGCAAAGTCTTGACCTTTCTGATCCACGGTGACCATTATGAGCATCCTACTGTGAATTAATTAGAGACTGGAGCTGCTCCAAGATGCATTTATTGGACTACCAGAAAAATGATAAAAGCATTCAGTATGCCCACTAGAAGAATGCTATTATAGAAACTTTCCTTGGTGGCTGATGTGATGTCTCAGGAAGTCTAGTTTGTTTTTAACTTTGCCTATTCATTAATGAAATGATAGTGCAATAATTGATACAAGGATAAATAAGCTGATACAAAATGTGGATACTAGTATTATGTTTTCCATACAAACAGTTGTGTCTTTCAATCTAAATTACTTATGTTTTAGAAGAGCAGACAAAGAACAAAACTAGAAAGAACAAAAGTTTCCATTAGAAAAAGCACTGTCTCTCTTCTGTGATAGGTTGTTCCTGCTCCTTCATGCAGTCTCCTAGAAATTTAGAGGTCCAGTACACAGAAAAAAAAATAAGAACAGTTACTTAACTCCAGCTACCACAGTAAATTATTTTTTAAAAAGAACAAGGGATATTATCATTTTACTATACTTACAGCACCAGGATGCTGGATGCAATTCAGACACACAGGAAGACAAGCCCCTACCCCAAAGAAGAATTGATGGGCAATGAGAAGTAAACAAGGAAATTAGGTGAAACTCTTTTATACAATGACTTTATGAAATAAAATACCAAGAGGGAGGCAATTGAAGGAGAAGGTATGAATAAAATAAAACAAACCTAGATTTGACTTTAGAGAAGGATTTAATTGAGAATTGTAATAAAAAAAATCAGACATTTGGATTAACCTAAACAGAAAAGAGCAGACAAGTTACAGAAGATTACCTTTTTATTCTGTTCTTAAAATGCCTTTAAATAAATAAATAAAAGTAATGTAATGACAGTTGTTTCTAAACAGGATGTGTTTTTTTCTGTAATGTTTCCCATGAGGTATCAGTTGAAAGGAGAAACAAAAAAGACACATAAAAGCAGACAGTCTGTATTGAACTGTCTTTTTTCTTGAATCCCAGAAATCAGTTTGATGTATGGCAAAAAAACCATCTAGCTCAGATTCCAGTTAAAACTAAACAAGCAAATTAGTCTTTTATTTCCCCCTTCAGTGCTTCCTTCTCTCTCTCTCTTAGAAATTTCCAATCTCCCTTTCTGAAGGTCCTCTAATATTTCTCTGTTTCTTTTTCCTGTTATGGGTTTTTGCTCTGCCTTGGTACACATCAACTCATTCACTCCTTTATCAATTCTTGTGATTATTTTATTAGCTAAATGACAGATCTTCCTACAGCTGAAAATCTGCACCTACCTAGGACTTGTTTAAATCTTTCCTTTACTCAGTTTGTACATTTTTTTTCCATAACAGAAATGGAGAGAGGAGAAACAGCATTTTCTATACAATGTAGGCTCAATTTTTCAGCAAGTTTTAATTGCGTTTGCAAGTTCTGCATTTGTGTTTGTTATATACACATAACTCCTGGATATCTGAGCACAAAGCTTCTTACACAGTCCATTTTGCATGCACATATGTAGGATTTGCTTGTGCAACTAGGAATTTGAAAATGAGGAATATGTACTCAGACATCTTGCACATATAATTACCTTAAATCAATGGTCCCCCAAATTTTTCTCTCATGCCCCGCCTTACCTGTAGTGGAATCTGCGCACCCACCCCCCGGGAGCTGCGGTTGGGAGCTGGGGCCAGGAGTGGAACCACAGCTGGGCTGGAGCTGAGAGCAAAGCTGAGACTGGGAGTGGGGCCATGGTCAGATATGGGAACCAGGGGTTGAGGCTGAGGACGGAGTGGAGCAGGGGGCAAAGCAAAGCTGGGTGGTGCTCCCTCCCTGCCCCTAGTAGGGGCTGGCCCAGGCTCCACTGTGCCCTCCCTGAATGTTCCTCTGTGGGATGCACCCCACAGTTTGGGGACCACTGCCTTAAATGTTCATTTAATTCAGGGCTCAATCCTGCAAGGTGCCAAGCACTCTGATTCAATCCAGCAAAGCACATTCTTAACTTTAAGCATTCTAATATACATGCTGCAATCAATAGGATTACTCTGGTGCTTGGAGTTTAGAACATGCTTAAATGCTTTTGTATAAAACAATTAAAGCAGGGATTCTCAAACTTCACTGCACTGTGACCCCCTTCTGACAACAAAAATTACTACACAACCCCAAGAGGGGGGACTGAAGCCTGAGCCCACCTGACCCCCACAGCCCAGAATGGGGGGGCCAAAGCCTGAACCCCATCACCCCATGTGAGGGGGGCCAAAACTGATGCCCAAGGGGGCCTGTAACCTAAGCCCCACCACCCAAGGCTGAAGCCCCCAGGCTTCAGCCCAAGTGGTTGGGCTCGGGCTTCAGCTTCGACCCTGGGCCCCAGCAAGTCCAAACCAGCTCTGGCAACCCTACTAAAACAAGGTTGCAACCCATAGTTTGAGAACCGCTGAATTAAAGAATATGTTTAAAACCAAAAATCCATGCAATGTGATATTCTCAAACTGTTATGAAACGGGATTCTGGTTTTTAAGCTTAAATGTATGTGTATATATATTGGTGAAAAATCCCATTTCCACCCCACCCCCATGTATTCTTAATCTATGAAGTGTGAACTTCATCTCACGCTTAGCTAATTTCACAGTGAGAAGCAGTGCAAGAATACTGGTGAGGGATATCTTATTGGAAGAAGCAATAATAAGTTGCTAACATATGCTTTAATAGTTAAAAAGCTTCGCTTTATGTTTATTTGCTGAAAATTGTCCCCAGTTGGCTTTGACATATTAATTATATATTAAGTTTTGCATTTTCAAAAATGTACTTGTTTTTCAAACAAGCTTACCCTATTAATATTATTCTCAATAAGATGTTCCTCCCAGTTCAGGAGTATTTAAAATATTTTTATGATATTATGAAGATGTGTATTTTCTGCTTATTTTTAAAAAGTAAAATCTGGTGTTTGAGGTCAAAAACTGATCACTGGTGTTTCTAAAATATGAACCTTCACTATTAATTATGGCCTATATTCAATTCTGGGTTACTCAGCCAGTTTAGCCCTGTAGGCAGAACCTGCTCAGGACTGCAGCAGGCTATTTGGGTATCTAAAGCCTATTGTGAAATTATAAAATATCAACTTTAACTATTTCACTGCTGATATCTTAACAGAAATTTCCAGTGAACCTACCTGTGCATTACTGCTGGATACTGGCAAATAGCGGTGCTGGGGTGTGACACTAAGGGTTCCAGTCTCCCTAAAATGTAAAGTAACCTTCAGCCCTATTCAAGTGATGGAGGGAAAGAGTAATTGTACCCCCAACTCAATGCCCAAAACCTCAAGTGCCTTCCGAGTGTCAAATATCCAAACTGCCTCCCCTGTACCAAAATCCCATCTTTGCCTTCTCCTTGTCAAACCCTCCAACACCCCTCTGACAATGCTACCATGTAGTTTTATGTTGCCAGTATAAATTCATGTGGCCTGGTTTATGTTTGGGGGCAGCATAAAATTAAACAAATTTAATATAAAAATAAATAATATAAGGGTAGTGTACTGATCATACAAATAATTTCCTGCTTTAGTTTAATAGAAACCTCTCCTTACCTAGGATTTATGTTGTGGTTAGTTTATATGGTGATAGCACCCCAGGGCCCCAATCAGGATCAGATCCTGTTGTGCTAGGTCCTGTTCAAACACCAGGGCTGGCTCCAGGCACCAGCTAAGAAAGCAGGTGCTTGGGGTGGCCAATGGAAAGGGGCAGCACGTCTGGGTCTTCGGCAGCAGGTCCCTCAGTCTCTCTCTTCCTCTTTGAGCTGCCGCTGAAGTACCGTCAAAGAGGAAGAGAGGGAGTGAAGGACTCGCCACCGAGGAAGAAAGAAGTGCTGCCAATCGGCTTTATCTTTTTTTTTTTTTTGGTTCACTGCTTGGGGCAGCAAAAAAGCTGGAGCCGGTCCTGTCAAACACATAGATAGACCTGATGCCAGTTCTGAAAAGGTTACAATCTAATGGCATGCTCCTGAGAATGCTTAGTCATATCAGCAGCAAAGTAGGACAATGTGGTCCAGATTAAATCACTATAAGGTGGGTGCTCAATGGGTTGAAAGACTACTCAAAGAGTAGTTACCAATGCTTTGCTGTCAGACTGGGAGAGCATATCTAGTGGAGTCCCTTAGGGATCTGCCCTGGATCTGGTACTATTCAATATTTTCATTAATGATTTGGATAATGGAGTAGAGAGTATGCTTATAAAATTTGTGGATGCCATGAAACTGGGAGGGGTCATATGCACTTTAAAGGACAGGATTAAGATTCAAAATTACCTTGAAAAATTGGGGTATTGGTCTGAAATCAACAATATGAAATTCAGTAAAGACAAGTGCAAAGTACTCAGCTCTAGGAAGGAAAAATCAAATACACAACTACAAAATGGGGAATAACTGGCTAGGCAGTAGTACTATTGAAAAGCATCTGGGGGTTATAGTGGATCACAAATTGAACATGAGCCTGCAATGTGATGCAGTTGCAGACAAGGCTAATATTATTCTGGGATGAATTAACAAGTGTTGTATGTAAGACACAAGAGGTAATTGTCCTGCTCTACACAGTACTGGCGAGGCCTCTGCTGGAGTATTGTATCCAGTTTTGGGTATCACACTTTAAGAAATATGTGGACAAACTGTAGAGACTCCAGAGGAGAGCAACAAAAATGATAAAATGTTTAGAAAACCAGACCTAGGAGGAAAGGGAAAAAACCTGGGTATGTATAGTCTTGAGAAAAGAATACTGAGGAGAGAAAAGAATACTGAGGAGAGACCTTATAACATATCTGTTGTATGGGGACAGTATTCAAGTGTCTCCATGCACACACAAGATAGAACAAGAAGTAATGGGCTTAATTTGCAGCAAGAAAGATTTAGGTTAGATATTAGGGAAAACAAGATTAAACAAAATAAGGTTCTTATCTTGAAACTTTCTAACTATAAGGAGAGTTAAGTGCTGGAATAGGAGTAGTATACAGCTCGATAGCATTCATCACCATGTATTTTTGACAGGTTTCCACATCCCATTTAAGGCTTATGTCCCGCCCTCCATCCTCGTTTCTGTTGGCGCTGAAGTTTGGCGCTGTCGGCCATTTTGGGGAAAAAATAAGTTTGAATGGGGGAGTGTTGTGTGCTTGTGCTTTGATACATTTAGAGAAAAAGGTTGAAAGAGAAGAGTGAGAGTTTAAAGATAAAAAAAAGTTTGGGTAAGGTTTAGAGGGAAAAAAGGAAACAACTGCTTTATTCTTATCTAAAAAAACAGACCCCAAGCATTTCCCCGCCATGTAGCCCTTTTACATAGGGGTTTTAATAAAAGTTAAAACCATAAGCATTTAGTAAACAATTTTAAAAGTTTTCCCCTATGTTTTAGACTAACAGGGGCTATTTTTTAGTAAGCACAACCTGAAGCTGCAGCAAAGTCCCCGTTGGCAAAAACAGCCTCTGTGCGTCAGTGGATTAGAGATAAGAATGCTGCTTCTTTCCCAAACTTTTTAACAAATGCAAGTAAAGGTTACATTAAGTTTTCTAAAGGAATAAAACTCTGCTTTATAATTACCTGAAAAGACAAGCCTATATGAAAACACATCCCTTTATTTACAGGAGTGTTTCAATAAAAAAAGAGCATGCAGAAGCACCCCAGGTTTAAAACCACAGGTTCTTAGTAACAGATAGTTTATATTCCCCTTATTTTGTAAACCAGTGGATTAGAAAGAAGAAGTTTGTTTCTTCCTCCCACTTTTTAACAAATAGAGGTGAAAGTTATATTAAGTCTTTTAAAGGAATAAACACTTGAAAAGACAAGCCTATATGAAGACACATCCCTTCATGTAGCACTTCTGCATATGTTTTAATAAAAAAAACCCAGTTTAGGACTACCCCAGTCCTAAACCCTGACTAAGAAAAAGTTTTTAAAAGCTTATTCCTATGTTTTTAGTGAGGACAATTTGAAGGAGCCTTTTTAAGTTAGTGGATTAGAAAAGAAGACCACTTTGAAAAAGAAGTCTATTTGAAGACACAATTTTTCATTTAGCCCCTTTTGCATAGGTTTTTCAATAAAAAGCAAGCATGCAGAAAAAACCCCGGGTTATAAAAGTAATGTATAGTGATAAATTTCCCCCTATGTTTTAAACTAACATGGGTTATTTTTTTGTAAGAACAATTTGAAACAGCATGCTTTTTCAGCAAAGCCATTGTCAGCAAAAACAGCATCTGAGAGTCACCGGATCAGAGATAAGAAGGCTGCTTCTTCCCCAAACCTTTTAACAAATGCAAGTAAAAGTTATATGAAGTCTTGTAAAGGGATAAACTTTAAAAGACAAACCTATATGAAGTCACATCCATTTACAGGTGTGTTTCAATAAAATAGAGCATGCAGAAACACCCTAGGTTTAAAACCATAGATCCTTAGTAACAGCCAGTTTATATCCCCCTTATTCTGTAAACCAGAGGATTAGAGAGAAGTTTGTTTCTTCCCCCACTTTTTAACAAACACAAGTGAAAGTTATATTAAGCCTTGTAAAGGAATAAATACTTTAAAAAGACAAGCCTATCTGAAGATAAATTTCTTTATTTAGCCCTTTTGCATATGTGTTTCAATAAAAAGCTAGCATGTAGAATCATCATATGGTTAAAAACCACAGAGAACATGTTTATAAAAGTAACGTATAGTTATAAAAAAAGTTTCCCCCTATGTTTTAGACTAACATGGGTCATTTTTTAGTAGGAACAATGTAAAGCAGCATTCTTTTTCAACAAAAACAGCATCTCTGAGTCAGTGGATCGGAGATAAGAAGGCCAGAACATAACAAGAAAGCCCTAGGCTTGCTTTTAAAACAAAATTATACCAAATACTTGTTGAAATGAACATTTCCTTTTTCCAGGCTGGAGCTCCCCAGCCCTACTCCACTAGCTCCCAGGTCTAGCTCCCTGCAGCCAGGCCCTTCTTTCCCTGAACACAGAAAGAGACTCCTGAGTTCCTGGCTCCCAGTCTCTTTATACCGGCCATCTGGGCTCTGATTAGGGTGTGGCCCAGCTGCAGCCACTTCTCCCAATTAGCCAGGGTTTTACCTTGCCCAGCCCCAGCCCTCTGCAGGGCTTTTCCAACCTCTCAGGGCAGGAGTGGGTGTCTACCCCGCTACACAGCCATTCTGTGTTAGTTGTTATGCTTTAGCAGGGGGAAGTGTTTCTCATTCAGAAGCACTTTCCCACTTTATGAGGTATTATCTCCCCCATCCTATGGTCTATCAGAAATATTAACAAAAACAAACTTAAAGATACTTTGTAGCAATGCCTGCAAAGCAACAATTACAATTTGGTTGATCATTAACTTGTCTGAGTCCCTAGAAAATATATTTTTGTTTTGTTTTTATAAAACACTTTAATGCAAACTGTAACCCTAGATGCTGTACAACGTTAAATAATTTGAAACAGTAGACGAGAGAGCTGAGACATTGTTGAAATCAGAGGGGTTGTGATTAAGTCCTAATGCAAAGGGCCTGGGGCGGAAAATGAAAAGGTACAACTGATTTAAGAGGGTTCTGGGGCTACGTTGAAATGATGCCCCAACAGCTTACATCCCTCATGCACAAGCACCGGGACTAGGTAGGCCTTTGTTAGAGGAACAGGCCGCTCATATACCTCTTGTTGTTGTTGACAAACTGTGACCTAACTGCACGTATACTATGGGGGCAACCTACTACCCTTTTGACAAACCCCACACCCCTTGAACTCCATAATAACATGCTTCACACAGTTATTTTCAACTGACATTTTATTTTACAACATGGCTTGTTTTGTTCCCAAAACACACTCTAACAGTTAGTGTTTTTTCTTAGCAAGATTTTGTAATTTGCTGAACGAAGAAGACATTCAACATTTTGCATTAAACATTTATTTGTTGGTTTGATGATTTCATCTAAAACGCTGTTTGGGTCCTCAGCCTCTGTCACTTTGTCCACTAATTCTGCCTCTAGAGCTAAATGTTCCTGGGTTAAACAGAGGCACTGCAGTGCATATCCCAACGTGGTGATGATATTTAACACATTCTCCATACACAAACTACCGCTAATTTCTTTAATTTTACAGTTCACATCATCTAAAGACCAGTACATGCAGTTGTGATGCCTCTGACCGGCATCAAGGCACACCCAGGACAATCCTCATTTTGTTTCTCTCTCAGGCAGTGCTTGATGGTGGGTAAAATGCTTGCAGTCTGTTTTTCTTTATAAGAATAAGGCAGTTAAGGGGGGAAAGGGGAGAGAAGGGAGTTGGCTCTTGTTTAAAATCTTGGGACTCTAAGATTGGTTCAGGAAAATAAATTCTATGACACTGCTGTAGAACAACATCTGATTGGTCCCATCCAAAGATGGTGATAACAAGTCTGAGGGGGAGTAAACCTGGGAAGTTGGTTCATTCAGCAAAAAGATTTGGAATGGTAAGAACTATCTCTCTCTCTCTGATTCAACCATGTACTGTCTATCTTTGCCCTTTGCAAAGGGGCTTTCTTTTCCCTTTTCTTGCCCTGTTCTCTCTTTTAACCTCTCTTTATATGTTTCTCTTTCATTTAACTCTTTTTAAATGCTTTTTTCTTAACCTACCCTTGTATTTAATAGTTTAAATGCTTTTCTATTAACTTTTTTACCATCTGCTTACTAAACAGGCTCTGCCTTAGTAAATTCCCTCTTTAAACCTAGCTTTTAATATTATTTAATGTTTTAAAATGCTCTTTTCTTAACCTACCCTGGTATTTAATAGTTTAATTGTGTTTTTCTTAACCTGCCTTTATAGTTTTTAACATGTGTTTACTAAACAGGCTTTGCCTTAGTAAATTCCCTTTTTTGGCCATGTGTGTTCTTTTAAAACCTAGTTTTCTCTTTTATTTAATGTTTTAAATGTTTTTTTCTTAATCTACCCTATATTTAATACACCTTTTACATTTATCTCAAATTTTCTATTCTTTACATGCCAAACTAGGCCTTTAAAAGCATCTCTCCCTACTCAACCTCCCCAAATAACCTTTCTTTCCTTTTTTCCTCTCAACCTTACCCAGACTTTCTTTTTTTAATCTTTATACTTTCTCACTCTATTCTTTCAATCTTTTTTTCTAAATGTATCAAAGCACAAGCACACAACATTCCTTCTATTCAAACCTAAACATTTTTTTTCCAAAATAGCCGACAGCACCAAACTTCAGCGCTAACGGAAATGAGGATGGAGGGCGGGACATAAGCCCTAAATGGGACGTGGAAATCTGTCAAAAATACATGGTGATGAATGCCATCGAGCTGTATACTACTCCTATTCCAGTACTTAACTCTCCTTATAGTTAAAAAGTTTCAAGATAAGAACCTTATTTTGTTTAATCTTGTTTTTCCTAATATCTAACCTAAATCTTCCTTGCTGCAAATTAAGCCAGACAGTCTCTATGCAAAAGAATAAATGGACACAAATCAGACATCAAGAAGTATAACATTCAAAAACCAGTCGGAGAACACTTCAATCTCCCTGGTCACTCCATTACAGATCTCAAAGTCACAATACTCCAACAAAAAATCTTCAAAAACAGACTTCAACGAGAAACTTCAGAATTGGAATTAATTTGCAAACTAGACACCATTAAATTAGGCTTGAATAAAGACTGGAAGTGGATGGGTCATTATACAAAGTAAAAACTGTTTCCCCATGCTAATTTTCCACCCCCTACTGTTACTCACACCTTCTTGTCAACTATTGGAAATGGGCCATCCTGATTATCACTACAAAAGTTTTTTTTTAACTCCTGCAGATAATAGCTCACCTTAATTAATTACTCACGTTACAGTTGGTATGGCAACATCCATTTTTCATGTTCTCTGTGTATATATATCTTCCTACTGTATTTTCCACTGCATGCATCTGATGAAGTGGGTTTTAGCCCATGAAAGCTTATGCTCAAATAAATTTGTTAGTCTCTAAGGTGCCACAAGTACTCCTCCTTCTTTTTTCTTTAAGTAAGTTATTTCACACTTGTTCTCTGTGGAATTTCTTTTACCTTCCTCTGTAGCATCTGGTACTATCTGCTATGCAAGATGGTTACTGGACTAATTGGACCATAGGTGTTTCATGGTTTGGTGCTTCCTATATTGCACAAGGTTTATTTTTGTTCTTGAAGATCTCTTGATTGACCATGAGCTTGGAAGGGTGGTTTTGCATATTTATTTTTAAAAAAGAAGTCTGGTTTTGTAGCCCTATGTTTGTTCCTTCTGCAGATCATTGGTTTCCATTTCTTATGATATCCTAACACAGAACACTGATGAACCCTGGAGCCAGCCTGCAGAAATAACGTAAGTGCTTTAAATGGCAAATACTTAGTATGAGTTTAAACTTAATGGGCCTTACTCATTACTTGTGTAATTACAGATCTTGTGCAGTTGATGAAAGCAAGTGCTTTGAAAAATTGTTGGTCTTACCTTTTGTTCTTGCTTTTCTGCATTTTTTCACAAGATCAGTTACAAAAGAGATTAAATAATGCCACTTCACGTTTATATCTTTCTACTAAGGATCTAGTTGAATCTCATCTTAATATAATTTACTAGTTTCTCCATATTCCAGTAATTTGAGTGCATTAATGTGGAGAAGTAGTGAAAAAAAAATTGCAAATAAAATTACAGAATAGTCAGTGATCTCATAAAAATTTGCCTTTTGCTTTCTTTAATATGGATATACTTATGAAAACTAAGGAAAACCAGCCTTGAAAACTAAATTCCTCTAATGCATATGTAGTAGTCCATAATGTAGTATGCATCTTATATTGTGTATTGCAAGTATCTTCTAGTTGTACTAAATCAATTACCCCAGTTAAGACATGGAGGCCTTTTTGTAGGGTGTGGCTGAAGGAAAAAGCAATTTATTTCAAATGCTGATTCAACACTGAACACTTCTGAGACATAATGATGTTCTATTAATAATAAGAGGCACTGTAATCATTATCAGGGGATTGTATCATTTGTGGTAAGATTGTTTGTTTAATTTAACATTACTCAGCAATGTTATACTTTCATGATACTGAAAATTGTTATCTATAAAAACTGTTTTTATGCCACCTTCATAAGCTACAGCAGAGAATAGACTTCAGAAATGTTATTTAATATTATATTTTTGTGTGAAATACACAATTCAAGAAAGTGAGGGCCTCATAAGGCTGAGCTGAGTCAGTTATATTGCAAACAGCTTACTATGCACACTTCCACAAATAGCTCTGTTAATATATCTCAATCCTGAGGTCTAATATTCCTGCATTAGCAGTTCCAATTGAAGCCTGATCCTGCACCCACTGAGGCCAGGGGGAGTTTTACTATTGCTTTAATGAGATGGAGGGTCAAGCCCCTAGTCCTGGACATCTCTTTATAGCCCAGTCTGGCAGACATTAGTTCCAGAGGGTTTTCCTGAATCTAGGACTGAAGGATTTCACCCCAAAATAACAATACCTATAACTAGAACTGGTTGAATGATTCATTGCGAATAATTTATCCAGCAATTTTTGTCCCTTAATATAAAGCAAGTTATAAATGTAGGACAGATTAAATATAAGTGGCTTGGCAGCTTGCATTATTAGCAAATTCCAAGACCAGGTCAATGTTAAATGTTAAAACTGCTTCTGATTTCCACTTCTACAAACATTTAGAAATTATTGTAAAAAAACAAGTATTGATGTAACAGTGTCACTAAAGTATGAAAAGAAGAATGTGAGCAGAGAAGAAATCCAGGAGACTGGAAAGTGGATGGAATAAATATGCATTAATTTCTTGCTTCATGCAGAATACTTACAGTTTCTATTGCTGTAGCAGAGAAAAATTACTGGTAGTAATAGGTCCATTTAAAATTAATGTTTCTTAAACCCTAGAATCTCAATGCCACTATAAAATGTTACTGAACCAGTGTTAATGTACTAGTGTTTTAACAATGCTGAGTAATTTTCCAGCTGTCTTGTGATACTGTCTCTGAATAATTTTCTCTTTTGCTGTATGTGTGTTAGGGAAAGAAATCACCTTTTGAGCAAAACGATTTCTTCTCAAAACCTTTTTTTTTGTCCCATAACCTTGGAGAGTTAGATCAATGGTTTCCAACTGCTGGTTTCTAATACTATTGGTACTTCCAACTTTTCTGACCCTAGGTTGAACTTCCATATCTTAAGGCCCAATTCTGCTGTCTTTACACTGAGTAGAATCTTAGTATCCAAGCCATCCTTCCAAAATTAATGGAAGCAGTTGCATAAGATATTATTTCATAATAAATATGGAAGAATCAAGGTCTTAGTGGTTTATATGGGGCCCAGTCCCTCTGCTGCCTGCTTCTCATGGTGTTGTGTGTGCTTTATCCTATATTGGAGAATGATGTGCTCCAAAGTTCAGTTTTGTACTCTATTCCACTATGGAGCGAAGTATGTATAACTGAATGGGGAGCTGGTGGACTCTAGATCAGAGGTTCTCAAACAGTGGTCCGTGAGCTCCATTCAGGTGTTCCGTGGATAGTTCCCTCTAAGGTGCGTGCCTGGGCGGCCACACACAAGAGAATGAAGGGTCACCCTCCTAATTAATGGAGCCACGAAGGTGTGGCTCCACTAATTAGGTGCCTGGACTCTGAAGAAGACGCACATGTAAGGAGAGGTGGTGGCCTTGGGAGGAATAAGGGGGCAGTGGGGTGAGGTGGGGGAAATAGGAGGTAGGTGTGGGGGCAGTGGGGTGAGAAGTGGGGGTGGGGAAATTTGGGATGTGCAGGGCTGCAGCGGCCAGAGAAAGAGGTGACTTTCCCCAGCTCCAGAGCTGTGGCTGCCGGGGAGAGACCCCCCTCCTTCCCAGCCCAGGGGCTGCTGCGGTGGAGGAGAGAGGGAAAGACCCCCCTCCTTCCCAGCCTGAGCTCGGGGGCTGCCACGGCGGGGGAGAGAGAGCACATCCATTGCATTAGAAAGGTAAGACCACTGATATTAAAATATGTTATGTGCTTTTATTTGTAGAACAAAAAACCTGTTAATTATTTTTTTAATATAACGCTTTTATCCAAAGAGCTTTAGAATAGTTAGCTAACAGTACAAACAACATTTGGAAAGATCATTAAGTATTCCACTGAGACCCTCAGCAATTTTCAAGTGGTCCGCGAAAAAAAAAGTTTGAGAACCACTGCTCTAGATGGTCCAGATGAGGTTTCAGCTGAGTAAACTTGCAGTTGCCCGAAAAGATTGGGTACCTATTGACTTAAGATGTCTTTCATTAATCCTGGTTTCAGGGTAGCAGCCGTGTTAGTCTGTATCCGCAAAAAGAACAGGAGTACTTGTGGCACCTTAGAGACTAACAAATTTATTATAGCATAAGCTTTCGTGGGCTACCGCCCACTTCTTCGGATGCATATAGAATGGAACATATATTGAAGAGATATAAATATACACATACAGAGAGCATGAACAGGTGGGAGTTGTCTTATCAACTCTGAGAGGCCAATTAAGTAAGAGGAGAAAAAACTTTTGAAGTGATAATCAAGATAGCCCAGTACAGACAGTTTGATAAGAAGAATGAGAATACTTACAAAGGAAGATAGATTCAATGTTTGTAATGGCTCAGCCATTCCCAGTCCTTATTCAATCCTAAATTGATTGTATTTTCAGTGGTGATTATTTAATAAAGTGCCCTGAGCCATTAAAGTTCATTTGGCAGTTGCTTTTCCCCCTCTCCAAAATCTTACTCACATGATAGAGTCTTACTTAATTTTTTATAAAGGACTTTGCACTGGGAAACAAAAGACCCAGTTACGGGACTAATTACAAAGGACAAAACCCCAGAAAAGAAGGAAATATTGTTCAAACTGTGTCAGCAGCTGCAGCTCTCACAATGCAACCAGCTGGCAGGGGAAGGGCCACAGGTCCTATGGACCCCCTGCAACTGTTCAAGGGGCCTTCCCAGCTCATTGGCTAGGGAATTGAGGGGGAGAGTATCTGCATGTGGAACCCTGATAACTAGGAGGTTTTAGTAACTGGGATGGGATGCGGGATTCCAGGACTGGGTCTGTGGGGGAGACCTTGGAAATGGAGAGGAGGAGACCTTGGAAATGGAGGGGGGGGGGCCTGATAAAGGGTGGGATTGGGGATCCCTAGAAGGGATTGTGCTGGAGGTACTGATGGGGGGTGGAGGGGAACAAGTGGTGGTATTTAAACGGGGGTTGCAGGACAAAGGGCCCCGGTAACTGTGTGTATGGAGAGGAGGGGAGAGCAGGTAGGGTTACCATACGTCCGGATTTTCCCGGACATGTCCGGCTTTTGGGGGCTCAAATCCCCGTCCAGGGGGAAATCCCCAAAAGCCGGGCATGTCTGGGAAAATCGGGAGGGCTGGGTGGTGCTTGGCCGGGGCCGGCGGTGCGGGGCCGGGGGCATGGTGCCGGGCCGGGAACCAGGGGCGCAGTGCCGGGCCGGGCGCAGGGCCGGACGGGGAGCCGGGGGCGCGGTGCCGGGCCGGGGTCCGGGTCAGCCGGAGCCGGGCCAGCCGGGCCCGCGGGGAGCCGGGCCGGCGGGGAGCCGGGTCAGCCGGGCCCGGGGTGCGCTGGGCCGCCGGGGGCCGGCAGTGCTGGGCGGGCCGGGGGTGGTGGGCCGGGGCCGGCACCCCAGGGCCCGAGCCGACCCAGGCTGGAGCCGCCGGGGGGCTAGCCTGGGCTGCGCCTCCTCCCCCCCACACCCCCCCTTACCTGCTTCAGGCTTCCCGCGAATCAAATGTTCGTGGGAAGCAGGGGAGGGGGCGGAGACTTTGGAGAGGGGGCGGGGTTGGGGAGGGGGTATGGGCGGGGCCGTGGGCCGTGGAGTGTCCTCCATTTGGAGGTACAGAATATGGTAACCCTAGAGCAGGTAGCCCCTGGTAGAGGTGTGTAGTGTGTTTGTAGAGGAGGTAGGGGCCCTGGTAACTGGGGCGGGGGAGCCCTTAAAACTGTGTGTGGGGGAAAGTGGAAGTGGCCCTGGTAGCTGTGTGTGTGAGAGAGCTGGTAACGGTGGAGGTAGCCCCAGTAACGGGGGGGGGGGGGGGAGAGAAGCGGGGGGGAAGGGGAGAGGGAAGCACTGGTAACTGTGTGTGTGTGTGGGCAAATAGTCCTGGCAACCTGGGGTGGGGGGCTGGTAACTTTGTGTGTGAGTGGGAGGAGCTCTGGCCACTGGGGGAGCAAGTAACTGTGTGTGTGGGGTGACTCTGGCCACTGGGGGGCTGCTGTGTGTGTGGTGGTGAGAGGTCCTGGTAATGGTGCGGGGGGGGGGGGGGGTTGGGGTGTGTGTGTGTGTGTGTGGTGGTGAGAGGTCCTGGTAACTGTGCGGGGGGGGTGGTTGGGGTGTGTGTGTGTGTGTGGTGGTGAGAGGTCCTGGTAATGGTGCGGGGGGGCTGCTAACTGTGTGCGTGGGGAGAAGAACGGACTGTGCTGGGATTCCTTAGGGCCTCCCGCCTTTGTGCACAGTGGGGGGAAACGAGTCCTCCTCCCCCTTCCCACGGGGTCCACTCCCCACGCAGGTCACTCAGGGCTCCCTGCTGAGGCCAGTTGAGTGACAGGCCGCCTCTCTCCCCCCGCCTCCGGCTTCCCCATTGGCCATCCGCGCACGCCAATCATTTTGTGCGCGCGCGAATTCTGAGTCCTATTGGTGGACCTTGCCCCGCCCCCTCGGCTTGCGGGTGAGTGGGCGTGTCTTGGGGCGGGTCGCCAGTGGTGGGGGTCTCGGACACGGGGCAAGCCGAGAGTAGTCGTACGCACGGCCGCTGCCTACGGAGGCGGATGAGGGGCGGCGCGAGGTGAGTGCGGGTGGCGCGCGCCCCAGCCGGGGGTGGGGGCCCGGCGACCCAGAACGCGCATCTTTCGCGGCGGGTACTGGGGGTTGTCCCGATCCCCCTCTTCCCCCCCGCGTGAGTGACCAGCTGCCGCCGAGGTAGACTCCGCAAGGGGCGGCGGTTTGGTCCCGCCCCGCCTGCCCGGGGAGATAATCCCCCTCATCCCCCCGCCGGCCCCACACCCCTCCCTCCCTCCCGGAGCGGGTGGGGCTGTGAGGGGCGCCCCCCGCCTCCCCCGAGGCCGGTGCTGCGGGTGCCCCGCCCGCTGAGGGGCGAGAGCTGTGGGGGGAGCGGAGCTGGATCCCGGGCTCCGGCTGAGGGAAAGGGGGACCCCGGCCAAACGCTTCGCTGCGCCCCGCGGTTCCAGAGTGCCCGTGAGCCCGCCCTGCGGACACCCCGCCAGGGGGGAAGGGCGGGGGGGGATAATAATGTAACCCCCCCATCCCCCTCCGTCCCCGTCCCGGCCACTCTCGCGCGCTGAACGCCGCCCAGGCATCTGCCACACGCCGAGCCGGTGCCCCTCACTGCGGCCAGCGCTCGTGACTCTGCCCCCCGGGAGGTGCTGCCCATTGCCCGCTGGCTCCCCTCACACTCGTTATTTCTGAGTTCTGAAATAGGTTTTGTTTCCTAAAATGCGCATTTGAGATGTCCCTAAACTGCCTCTCCAGACTTCTCAAAAGCGACCTGTGGCTTTATCTGAGCAGTTGGTTTTTAGAAATCTGTTTCTTTTTTGTGTGGGAGGAAGTGTGGTTTAGTGGCTAGAGTACAAAAGGCTAGTTTGGCTTCTGATTTCTATCTCTACCACCAGCTTATTATATGTCTTTGGCTTATTTACTTAGCTCCTTTGAAGTTAGTGGCAATACTTAACAGGAATCTAATTTGTCCCTTAAAGGCACACGGATGTCTCTAAATCTAGGCAATTTAAAAAAAGTTTAAATATTCCTTCTGTCAGCTTTTGTGGTTTTGCAGTTGCATTTCCTTTTAAAAAATACTTTTCTCTTTGTGCCTTGCTGTGTGAAAGATCTATTCAAAAATCTAGGAGACAAATAGACCATGCAGGAGAGCTGTGAACTCAATATACCCAGTGTTGTCAAATGCAGAAGATAAACTGAAAAAATGGAGGAATACTTTTTCCTCTCATTTTTCACATGTAGTAGTAGTAGGTGTTACTTGTAACAAAAGTAGTTTAAAAACTTTCACAGAAGTTGTGATTTAAAAAAAAAAAGTTGAATGTTTCTTTCTAAAAATAGCAGTGTGGACCTTGCAGCTGGCTCCTACTGAGACTTGGGGCTGGTCTATGCTACCGTGTAAGTAGACTCTATGCATCCGAAGAAGTGAGGTTTTTACTCACGAAAGCTTATGCCCAAATAAATCTGTTAGTCTTTAAGGTGCCACCAGACTCCTTGTTGTTTGTGTAAGTAGATATGATTTACATCACTTATGGGCGTGAAAGAGTCACCCCGCCCCGAGTGCTGCAAGTTACAACGACTTAAGCGCTGTCCATACTGTTGCTATGTAGGTGGGAGGTGCTCTCCCACCAAGATGCTCTCCTGCTGACATAGCTTCCGCCTCTGCAGAGATGGAGTAATTATGCTGATAGGAGAGGACTGTCCTGTCAGCATAGCTAGTCTTCACCAGATGTGCTGCAGCTGAGCAGTTGCATCGGTGCAGTTGGGCTGATGTAGCATCGTAGTGTAGACTTGCCCTTAGACTAGCTACCTGAGCGCAGACCTCTGGGGTCGGACCACTGGAGCCAGAACATCCATGCTGCTATTTTTAGCATGGTATCTCAAGCCCTATTAGTGCAAGTTTGTCTACTGCACTGGGCAGCTTGATCCCACTGTAGTATAGACATATTCTCCGTGCCTCAGTTTTTTCATCTGTGAAATGTGGCTAATACTTAACTACAACAATGTTGGACATAGCGATAAGATTTCTGGGTAGAAGTGTTGTGTAAGTTTTTCAGTTCCACACTGAAAAATTATAGTTGATTTAATAAAATAGCCTTTTGATTACATTTTTCTTGTTCGTATGTTGCATAAGGTTGGCTTCCAAATTATTGCATTGTGATTCCTCTGATTTTATTTTTTTTAAACAATTTCATGATCCTGCAAGCTCTGATGCACATGCATGAGATACTATGGATAAGGTCTGCTGTCAACAGCCCTGCTTCTCAGGCACAATAGGATTGTCTACCCCAAAGATAGACTTTTCTGTGCAGGACGTGGCTTTCTTGTAGGGTGGTTCCAGAACTGCAGAATGAAATCATCCAGCATCTGAGACCCACCGCAAACTTCATTTACCACCTTCTGCTCCAAGTGCAAAGCACTCTTGCTCAACCTTGTCTTTATTAATATAAACACATGATACATGTAAGCATGGTGTTCATTTATTAAATAATACAGAATCCTCACACAATTTTCCATTATGGGGAGAAAGAAGGAAGAACTGCATGTGACAGATGCTAGTCATGTTGCTTAATACATTTCTGGATGACACTCATGCTATGTTTAGGAGGACAGTGTAAGTACCTCAGTAGAATAGACTCTTTTAAGGAGATTTTTGAAGGCGCTAATGGTAGTTAGGCACCTAATTGCCATTGACAGTGAGAGTTAGGTGCCTAACTGTTGCCTGTGTCCTTGAAAATCTTCCCTTTGACGTTTAGGGCTTCTGCTCTGAGACTTGATCTTGCTCCAATTTAAGTTAATGGGTGTAGGATAGTGTGTGTCCTGATTCCCTGAGCTACTGGTAGGGATTTAAAAAAAAGTTGTGTAGTGCATGCAGTCAGATCTCTGTGTTGGTTCTAAATCCTCCCACAGTATGCTTTCCCAAATCTCCCTCTCCAGCTTGTGGGAAGGGGTGGGCAAGAAGTGTTTTTGCAGTTCTGCTGGCTAGTACTCTGCTCTTGCAGTAGTGTCTCTGCTTGGTGTCTACATACCACTGTGCTGTATGTTGAAACAGGTTGCATAGTACTTCAGTTTTTTGTTTTTTAACAGGCTACATTAATCCATATTTCACAATATAGTGCCCGTCAAGTTTTTGAAAATGGTAGCACCGCTGGTATGAACAGTGTGAACATAGTTCAATATCCTGTGCAGCCAATTCACAGCTATTGTAAGTGGTGAGTTATGCCACTTATGCCAGTAATATATTATATTTTGGGTGTTCAGCATGCTTTGGTACAATGATGTTGATCCTCTCAATGCCAGCAGGACATTCTTCATGAGAAGTAGGAAATCTGGGGCTCATTGTTTTAATTGATATTTCTGACATCTAGTAAGTAGTCTTAAGTTTAGGGATCTGGATACGTTCTCTGTGTTTAGAGAGATCAGTACACCTCTACCCCGATATAACACTGTCTTCAGGAGCCAAAAAATCTTGCTGTGTTATAGGTGAAACCGCATTATATCGAATTTGCTTTGATCCGCTGGAGTACGCAGCACCGCCCCCCCCTCCCCCCGAGCGCTGCTTTATCGCGTTATATCTGAATTCATGTTATATCGGGCCATGTTATATTGGGGTAGAAGTGTATATGAATGTGCATTTTCCAGACAATTGCTTTTGTTTATTGTTATATGGATTGTGGTGGTGCTTGGAGGGCCCCATTGTGTGAGGAACTGGTCAAACACAGAGCAAGAGACAGTCCCAAAGCTTGTCAATAAATCCTTAAACTGACACACCATACTTAATTTTACCCATTTCACAAATCAGACTGGCTCTAAAATAAATTTAATGTTACTTGAACTTAGTATTTTTTATGTAGTCATACCTGGTAAAGGTCTAGATCAGGGATCGGCAACTTTTGACACGTGGCCTGCCAGAGTAAGCACCCTGGCTGGCCGTGGCGTGCCGGTTTGTTTACCTGCCGCGTCCGCAGGTTTGGCCGATCGCGGCTCCCACTGGCCGTGGTCCGCCACTCCAGGCCAATGGGGGCGGCGGGAAGTGGCGGCCAGCACGTCCCTCGGCCCATGCTGCTTTCTGCAGCCCCCATTGCAGCCAGCGGGAACCACAATCGGCTGAACCTGTGGATGCGGCAGGTAAACAAACGGGCCCGGCCTGCCAGGGTGCTTACCCTGGTGGGCCGTGTGCCAGAGGTTGCCGATCCCTGTTCTAGATTCAGCTTTTTTCAAAAATCTTTAATTTCTACTTCATGGAAGTTTTTAGTTTTCTCAATACTTCAGGGATTCGTCTTTACTGATATCTATATCTATCTATCTATATAATCAGCTCCCACTCATTGTAATAGATGTGTGCAGTATCAGAATAAGGGTCTTGGAATAATTTGAATGTTTATATAGGGTTAAGAATAGCTGTGTTAAGTCCAGCAGCACTTCTAGGCAACACATATTGAAAACAATTTTCTTTCTGCATATTAATGATGGATTTTTATTGGACTTATTTGACTAGGCATAACTTGGAAAAGTAACAACTTTTGATGTTTTAAATTTATATATTTTAAGGTGGCAAGATATTAAGGATTGCTTACTAAGTAACTATTTTAGGTCAAATCATTTAAGTTTTAGCACAATGACACACGTGAACTATTAAGCCTAAAACACAAGATATGTCATTTACATATTGCCAAAGTAATTGTTTTAAAAATTTAGTGGCTTTTTTGTGAGTACTGATAGTCTGTCATATGTAGGGGAACAACTTCCTTTACAAGCCTGTGGAGGTTTTTGAGTTTGCTAGGATCTTAGTTCTACATTGAACTATCTGAAAGAACTTCAACAGAATGCTGATGCTTCAGAATGGGCTTTTTATGAAATGGGCTAAGCATTAGCTTCACATTTTGTCTTGGAGTTGAGCAGCATACAAATAGTTTCTTTAAAGTTTGTAGATTAATACTGATTCTTCAGATATTTGGGCATTTTTTTTTAACTTTTTAAATATGAGGTGACATCTGAAACAAATGCTGGTAATTGGGAGAGAGAGTGTATGTACAGATGCAGAAAGTATCATTGACATCTGTTCTGAGTTCATACTCTGCAGACATCACTGTTGATTTAAAAAAAAGTAAGGGCTAGTGGGGGTGGACAGGCTGGGGCAGGGTTGAATGGGAGTGGAGGCACAGGGCCATGGGGGAGGTAGTGCAGGGCCACATGGTGATGGGGGTGTGTGTGTGTGTGTGTGTGTGCAGAGCTACATAGGAACGGGGTGACTGGGTGGGGGCACAGACACATGGGGGAAGGGGGTACAGGGAAAGATAGGGACAGGGGAGTGGCTGGGTGGGGTCACAGACACATGGGGTTGGAGGAGGGGGTGGTGGAGGGACACATGGACGGGGGTGCAAGGACACATGAGCACAGGGGCAGATGTGCCTGACTGAATGGGAAAGGCTAGGGGTCAGCCAGGGTCTGTGTGGGTGTAGCTCCCTAACAATCGCTTCTACTACCCCCCCCCCCCCAAAAAATGTTCCATACTTTTCTCACCCATACCCAACAACCTTCCAAGTTCACACCCAGGCTCCTTCCCAGCAATTTACTTCCCTCTCCCTCAGCTCCTCCGTTACCCCTGATTCCCCCAAGCCTTTGTACTGCTTCTGAAGGGTACGGGAAATATGGTTCTGAATTGTAGTTTAAATGAATTATTATTCAGAGTTCTGTATTATTACGCCTAGTAAGGAATCTAAAAAGTGTCAAATGTCAAAAAACATTTCCTGAATCTTTTTTGTTGTCTGTATTGTTTCAAAATACCTGTCAGCAACTATGTCTGTAATAAATGACCAAAAATAATTGAAACTGGTGTTATTTTAACAAATAAAATATGCAGAATTTTGCAGAATTTTAAGTGTGCAGAATTTTTAATTTTTTTGTTTCAGAACTTTTAATTTTTTGGTGCAGAATTCCCTCAGGAGTAGATTATGTTAGCAAATGAGTGGTGACTTGGTGATATTCTCTAGTTGGTGTGGATGCATCAACTAGCAGGCAAAAATTCAAAAACAGTCTGGGTTATGCTACTACAATAACTACATCAGTAATGAAAAAGCAACCAGTGTAGTAAGGCCAACTTTTTGTGATCTGTGTTACAGATCGAGTTGTGTATCTGACTTGAGGGCTGCTTCTTTTGTTTTGTTTTGTTCCACCTTACTGGTTACTTTATATAATGTTGCAAAACTTATTTCTCCTTTAGATATTATAGGTTCCTGCTCTTTCCTGGAATGCATAAATGACACAAAACCCCATGTATCAAATCTGGATTTGTCAAAGTAATTTTTCCTCTCTGTCCACATCCAGATAGACACTTTGACATTATTTGGCAGTGACTGAAATATATAGAGAGAGTGCATACAACACGTGCCTAATGTTTCACTTATTTTTATTTTTTTTTGTATAAAGAATGAGTGTAAGAATTTCAAAAATGTTTACTTTCAGTTTATTGCCTTTAAAGAGAGATTATCAATTGAAAATGTAATTAATATTACGGAGGCACACTCTCAGCTCTATAGTTAAGGTTCAGTTGAGTTTTGCACTCAAAGTAGGAGTTCAGCCACTTTGTGTGGAAAAATAGTTTGCTCCCCAAAATTGCAGCAACTTACTCTTTGAATATAGAATGAGTTTTCTCAGAATGTAGAAGTAAACCTGTATAAGTTGCAGTTACTTTTTCAAAATTAAATCCTTTAAGAAATATAGCATCCTGAATCAGCCTTTTTTTTTTTTGGTTGTTTTCTCCTGAGTGATCCCAGCTTAGGTGATGTTTACACACAAATTGGCAGAACTAAATCTGCAATTGTGATTTATGTATATCAATGTTTGTGATCTCACAGCTTATGAAACTGATTTTTAAAGATAGCTACATATTTTTCCCCCTTCATGGTATCATTATAGGGCAAAGTTGAGAATAGTTAGGTCAACCAAACAATCATTTCTAATATGTTTTGTGTGTGGACATATGCTTTTTTTTTTTTTTTTTTTTTTTTAAAAGAGTAAAAACAATATTTTCAGTTGAGTCGTCTGTCAGTTCTTGTTTTACAATTGCATTTTTTTTTTGTTTTTTAAAATGTTTTCTCTCCTCTGCTTGCTTACCGAAAGGATCCACATAAATGGGGGACTCCATGGGAGTGTGCATGGAAAACAGTGGAAGTGATATCAAATGCACAACGTAAAGAAACTGAAAAATAGCTTTTCTCTAATCTTATTCACCTTGTATTCTTCTGTTACTTGTGGCTTCAGTGGGTAAAATATTTCAGACAATTGTAACTTATAATTTAATGGACTGCTAAACTTAAAGTTGTGTAAAGTAAAATGTTTCTATATTCTTTACAATATCTAGTTTTTTACTTTTCTACCTTGCAACTGTCTTCTTCAATATGTTCTTCCTTGTATCTAGAAGTTATGAGTCATTGTTTGACAGCATTGTCATGTGTCTCTTGCCTGGCTCAGCTATGAGCACATGCAATACTCAGATTGCTCTTGGACCATATACATTTCAAAATCATTTCATGTGGTTGTGTCACATTTTCATTTTCAGCTATTTAAACAAACTGCCCCACCCCTAAAAATTTCTGTTGACAAAGAAAGCAAGAAGAGGAGACTTGATGGATTGGATTTTTATTAATGGGATATAGGGCTTTACTTCACTGCATTGTTAGCCTGAGTTTGTATACTCGACTAGCTCGAGTGGAGTATTTCTAGTTTGAGTAAGCGCAGCCACATTGGAAAGGGTAACTCGAGCCATCCTGGAGTTACTGAATGCACACTGTCCCGGTACTGACTTGAGTGGAGGTGCTTCCTTCCTGGGACCATATCTCTTGGTTTTGAAACATTGCACTGTTCCAAGCTGCTCCTTCCAGACTTCAGCAGTGTATTTAGGGGAAACTTTTTTTTTTTTTTTTTTTGGTCCATTCTGGGCACATGGGTGGACGTGGTATTTGCCTGGCAACTTATTAAAGTCCACTTCTTCTGCTTGTGTTTGTGGTCTGCATTCTGGTTGGAAGCCACTGGAGACAAGTAATGCAGGCTTTTAGAGCTGTGCCATGTCCCTATTCCAGTGGTCCCCAAACTTTTCAGGGTCACACCCCTCCCCCTGGAGCCGGGGCTGGGAGTAGGATTGTGGCTCCAGAAGGGGCTGGGGGACGTGGACATGAGTAAGGGGGCTGAGGCTGGGGCCACAGCCGCCTGGAGGTGGGGCCAATGGCAGGGCCCCAGCTGGGAGCGGGGTGGCACTCCTTTCCCGCCCCTTATGGGGGCTGGCTCAGGCCCTGCTGTGCCCCCCGAACTTTCCATTTGGTGGACCTCTGCCCTATTCAGACTCTTAGTTTTGGACTAAGAACAGCAGTGGACCCAGAATTTCCACGTGAGGAAAGGCACCTTCTTGGAACTGTGCAATGAGCTTTTCCCAGCCATTTGGTGCCAGGACATGCAGGTCAGTTCAGAAGCTTTTCCCATCTGGAAGTTGACTACCTCAGACAGTTACAAGTCAATGACTAATCACTTTGGTACTGGCAAGTAAACAGTCTGTGCTGTGGTGATAGAGAGGTCTGCAAGACAGAAATAATTGGTTCACCAATGGGTAGTTAAGATTACTAATATCCTTGACATATAGTAGCAGGCTTTGAATGCATGGACTTTCTGACCTGTGCTGGAGCCATTGATGGCGCATGCCCATTATTTGCCCTCCATCCCCTCTGACTTTCCTCTCCTTCCCCTTCCCCCCCAAGGGTGCCTATGATTGTCAACTGCAAAGGGTACTACTCCATTGTTTTGCAGGTTTTGATGGACTACAGAGGGCTATTCAGTATAATTTTGTGGGGTTCATGGCAAAGTGCATGATACCAGGGTATTCTGAAGATCAGGCCTTTTTTGAATTGGGACAAACGGGAATTTACAATTAAAATGGATGTCAGTCTGTGCCCACTGTTTTTTGAGAGACCCAGTCTACTCTCTACTGCCTTGGCTCATTAAGCTGTACCTTGACATGAGAGCACCTGACAGAAGAAGGTTCAGTCACACCCTGTGCAGTATGATTGTAGCCAACTGAATGCCAGATGGTGCTGACTACAGAACTGGTTGACTGCAGTGGCGTCTATAATGCCATTCATGTCAATGGGAGTATGTTGTGTTCTGGGCGGGCTTACTTTGGAGGGGATACGTTGGCCCAGTCTGGGGAGATAATTGTGCTTCTTTACAGTCTTCCTGCAAGCAGCCAGACTGTGCTCTAACTGGTGTTAGATGTAGGCTTGGAGGGAGAAATGGAGGAATGGGAAAATTAGATGGATATGGAGCAGTAATCTGCTCAGTGTACCTATATAGGAAAACAACCTGTGCATGTATTGTGAAGATGATTGTGCAATAAAGTATCTGTTGTGAAGTTCCTCTCCCTCTTTGTTGCTGTCCAAGTAGTCTTTCAAAGGGATTGAACAAAGAGAATGTAATCAAAGTGAATAATATTAGCAGTCCAGCTGTCTTAACAAGGTGCTGTGCACATAAACGTGGTAGCTGCAAGGCGTACAGTATAGTGTCACATGCATGGGAAGTGCATATGGTTAGGGTACCTATCATCACTCCACTGTGCCTGCAAGAGGTGGAGTGTGTTGGGTAAAGCTGCTCCTGGTCATTTCCATCTAGGGGCTGGTTAACCACCTCACCCAGAAGTAACTGGCTGCAGGTCATGATAGCCTGGAGGGGAGTTCATAACTGCAGGTGGTATGTTGTTATGGTACTTACTGATCATGATGCCCAGCATGCACCTCACGCTGATGCAGACAGTCCTGCTGTCTCATGGCACAGTCATGGGCAATGTACTTGGCCACCCTCCCACCCTCTGCAGCATCCTCTCAGCTTCAGCCAGGGATTGCCATTCCTGGTCCAGCATGTCTTTCAGAAGCTTGAGCTTTGTGCCAAAGTGCCTGGATTTTTATTAATGGAATATAGGGCTTTACTACACTGCTCCTTCCAGACTTCAGCGGTGTATTTAGGAGAAACTTTTTTTTGTCCATTCTGAGCACATGGGAGGATGTGGTATTCACCTGGCAACTTATTAAAGTCCCTTTCCTGCTGCTTCTGATGTTCTGGACTGTGGACTGATGGTCCAGTGGCTTTCTGGGGGCTGGGTTGCACTTGGGCAATATGTGCCTATAAAGCACACCGATAGGCAGAAAAGTTATGTACTAAGGTTAAAAAAAAAAAAAAAAAAAGGAAAAATTTCTTCTCTTTAACTTTTTTCTGCATCAGAGCAATGCAAAAGTTGCAACTTCTGTCTCAAGGGCATGTAATTCCTTCCATAACTGAAATTCTCCACTTTGTAGCTGGTGGATTCCAAGGTTCCTGTCCATCCTAACAAAGGCAAGTGTTTTACATTTATTAACCTAGCCCCCCCATTCCTTACCAAAAAAGGGCTTAAAGAGCATGAGTGAGTAGTGAGGGAGGCCTGGAATACCAGAACAATACTAGTGATGCTCCTAACGTTATTTCATGCTGTGATGGCATTGGAAGATATTTATTTGCTTGAGTTTCTTCTGTGGAAATAAGGGGAGGAGAGAAGTTTCCCTCCTGAGGCCTGGAATAACCATCCACCTGTGTCCTGGACCTGCTCTGTCATCTCTTGTCTGAGGAGCAAATTAATGACTGGCAGGGAATGGTGAGCTACAAGGGAGGATGTGGAAAATTTACTGTGCCTAGAAACTTCAAAGACCATTTGGAAACCCTTTTCATAGATTGATAGATTCTAAGCCCAGAAGGGACCATTGTTATCATCCAGTCTGACCTGTATAGCACAGGACATAGGACTTCACCCAAATAATTCCTAGAGTACATATTTTAGAAAAAATATGCAATCTTGATTTAAAATTGTTAATGATGGAGAATCTGCCACAGTAAATTATTCCAATGGCTAATTATTCATTGTTAAATTCAGTCTGGAAATAAGGTGTAAATGTATCTAGCTTAAATTGTCAGCCTTTGGTCATGTTATACCTTTTCTCTGTTAGATTGAAGAGCCCGTTATCAAATATTTATTCCCCATGTAGATATTTATAGACTGTAATCAAGTCAACCCTTAAACTTCTCTTTGTTAAGCTAAACAAATTGTGCTCCTTGAGTCTCATTATCATGTTTTCTGACCCTTTAATCATTCCTGTGGCTCCTCTCTGAACCCTCTTCAACTTACCAACATCTGTCTTGAATTGTGGGCTCCAGAACTGGATGTGGTATTCCAGCACCAGTGCCAAATACAGAGGTAAAATAACCTCTCTACTCCTACTCGAGGTTCCCCTGTTGATGCATCCAAGGATTGCAGTAGCCCTTTTGGTCACAGTAGGAGCTCATGTTCAGCTGTTTATCCACCACAACCACCAAATCTTTTTCAGTGTCAGTGCTTGCCAGGATAGAGTCCCCCCACCCCCCAATGTACGTATGGCCTATGTTCTTTGTTCCCAGAAGCATACATTTACACTTGGCTGCATTGAAATGCATATTTTTTGCTTGCACCCAGTTTACCAGTCTAGATCACTCTGAATCAGTTCTTTTCATCCAGCTCTTTTAAAACTCTCTTGGATGCAAGTTATCTGATCTGCTGATTTTAAAAATTTCTAACTTTAGTAGCTTCTGTTTAACTTCTACTCCTGAGGGAATTCTGTGCCAAAAAAAACACCCCTCCCACCGAATCTGCACACAATATTTTAAAATTTTACATATTTTACTTGTCGATTAAATGCGGAGGCTCCAGCATGGCAGTGGGGAGCACAGGCTACTGGCTACATGGAGGTGGAGAGATCACCCTGCAGCCCTCCTCTCCCCCTGGAACACGGACCCTAATGCAGCACAAGGTCTGGGTTTGCTCAGAAACATGTGGGGCCCTGCCCCTCCACACCAAGTGCACCAAGATAGTAAGCAAGAGGGACAGTCTTACCTGTATGCCCAGCTCTGGCTACCAATCCATGTGTGGGGCAAGCAGGCTCAGCCTGGCAGGATCCAAGTGGGGAGGAGCTTAGCGTGGGTGTGTGGGGGGGTATCCGGGTGTGTGGGGGGGTATCCGGGTGTGGGGTCAGAGGGTTCTGAGTGGGGAAATCTGGGTGCAGATGGCTCTGTGGGGTGTCTGGGTGCAGGACGGTTGAGGCTCTGTGGGGAGCATCTGGGTATGGCGGGGGGGGGTCTGGATGCATAGTGGTTGGGCAGATGAGGGAGCAGCTCTCCATACAGTGACCCCCTCCCCTGCGGCAGAGGAAAAATGGGGGCAGGAAGCTGGGAGAGATTGGAGCTTCCTGCCGCCGGGAGGTTTCTGGGGGTGGGAATGGGTCTGATTTGGCTCCAGCCACTCCTTGCAGTCCTGTTCTGTCCTCCCCAAGCCGGGACTAGCAGCTGAGCCTAGCACAGGGTAGAAACCATTGGCAGGGACATCCCCAGCCTCCCTGCATTGATTTACCTCTCCACCGGCTGCTCCGGGCTCCTGAAATGACACATCTGTGCTGCTGGGGAGGGGTGCGTGAACGCTCTTGCGACTTCCCTGTTGTTTTCTGCGGGGAAGCAAAGAAATCTGCAGGGGACATGAATTCTGCACATACACAGTGGCGTAGAATTCCCCCAGGAGTGATCTTCCAGAGATACTAGTGGAATGGAAAGAGTGTGATCACCATATGATGAGACTATATCATCTGTTTTTGTTTCCCCAAATACAGAACAGAAATATTTATTGAACACTTCTGCCTTTCCTGCATCGTTGTTGATAATTCTGCCATTTCCTGCTAGTAGTAGACCAATACTGTTGTCAGGATTCTTTTTGTTCCTAATATATGGAAAAAAACCCTCCTTATTGTCTTTAACTCTGCTGGCTGTAGAGTTCTCCTTGTGTTCCGTGGCTCCTCTTTTTATTTTCTACAATTCCTAACTTCTGATTTATGTTCATTACTTGCAACTTCCTTTTTCTTCCATGTGTTTTTTATATACACTTCTACCCCGATATAATGCTGTCCTCAGGAGCCAAAAAATCTTACCGCGTGAAACTGGGTGAAACTGCGTTATATTGAACTTGCTTTGATCCGCTGGAGTGCTCAGCCCCGCCCCCACCAGAGCGCTGCTTTACCGCGTTCTATCCAAATTCGTGTTATATCTGGTTGAGTTATATCGTGGTAGAGGTGTATATATAAAAAATAAAAAAACCCACACATGTATGTATATATAATTTGGTTTTTAGAGCTGCCTTCATGTCCCCTCCAAACCAAGTTGTCAGTCAAACCAGCATATGTCAGTCAAATTGAAGTACCCCATGATCATGCATTCCTCCTCCCCCCTCTTACACATTGTAGACAGGTGTGTGAGGAAGACGTCATCCTGTTCTGCTCCATCATTCCACTTATGTGGAGTAAAGCTTGCGCCAGCATAAACAGGCTGCTAAACTAAATACAGGATCATCCATCCAGTAGAGGTATGCCAACTAACAGCACAAAACCAGCTATCATATTTAGCAACCTAATTGACAGTTTTGTCAGAGAATCCAGTATTGCTCTTGCTTATTTAGTTGCATCTGAAATACTATTATAAAATCTTTGGGGCAGGAACTTCAGTTTTATTTTATTTTACTTTTTTAAATTATCTAAAATATCTTGCATGTTGTAGTAATACCCATGAAAAAGAGGATTTTAAAAAAAATAAAATTATTACTTCATTCATTTCCATCCTAAAGACTTCACTGAGTGTACTTAGGGTCTGTATCTCCTGCACAAGTCTGCCTTCAAGGAGTCTTGTGGTCCTTTCTCAGCAGTCTGGCCTTTCTGCTCAATAAGCTGGCCTGCTGCCATAGCAGGATCTGCAATCTTCAGGAGGTTTTGTGACAGAGATGGTAATGGGCATGTTTTGCTGTTTTGGATTTATAATTCTATCCTCTTGTATGGCATAGAGAAATCTTAACTAAAATTCCATATTTGGGTTAATATAAATGTTTCATGGTATTACTACTTATGCAAAAAAGCTTCAAATTAACCAGGTATTTTGTCTTTTATTACTAAGGATACCTAGTTCTTATATAGTGCTTTGCAGCAGTAGTTCTCAAAGCACTTTAGTTAACTAATCTGTCTATAGTTTTTGAGCAGTGAATTTGTTGCAAGAAATATTTGTGGATGAAGTGGAGTGTTTTGAAATGTTGACTTCTTTACTTTGTGGTGATTTTACTTAAAAAATGCACAGAAATTAAAAGTTTGATGGGCTTATTTCAATTTTTATTGGGATTACTACCCCACCTTGCTGAAAACAGATGGTGGTGATGGTGAATTAAAAACGTCTTACGGTGGTGGTGGTTTTTGTTTATGTTGCTTTTGGCAGTTGAAAAGTTCTGATACAATCCCTTCTCTCCCTGTGTCCTACAACTTAAAATGAAGCTGTTAATTTCTCTTCGTGTGTGTGTGGTATCTGTCTCTTCTTTTCACGTGGGTTTTGTGGGGTGTTGGTTTTTTTTTTTTTTTTTGGTTCCTCACACCTCAGTCTTTCTCTTTCTTTCCCTAGTTTTTCTGAACTGTTTTACTTCACTTTTCAACCTACTTCTTTCTCCCCTATGCCCCAATGCTGTGCAAAAAGCCATCATGACACCCTTCTGTTTTATGTGGTTTCCTCTAGACTATTTGACACACTGTGGGGATTTTTGGTCTGCTGGAAATGCTTACTGGAGAGCAATGCAAGGTATGTTCTTACCCCTCCTCCCCCAATTGATCCCGAAAGATGCTCGATGCAAATCTTAAAAATGAGGGAAAGGGGTGTAAAACATGGGATACTATGCCAAATGCAACTGCCCTCCTCCTCATTACTCTCTGACTTTAGTAAGCTGCCTGCTGTCATATTTCACAAAACCATAGAATGTTATTTTTGGCAAGAACCTCAGAAAGAGTGTTCGTCCTTAACAGTTGTTGTTTTGAAAACAAGCATATGTCTGGCATCACCATGTATTTGTAAAAGGGGAAAAAAGTGATCTATTTTCAAAACATCTAGTATAATCGTGTTTTCTGCGGAATCAAGTGTTAAATGTTTTGGAAGCTTAATCTTAATGATGTCGTCATGCTGGTTGTCAAGGTTGAAATGACGAACATGGTTACCTGTTACCCTTGTAAATGCTCATCTGTATCTGTCAAGAGTTGTCTTACATGGAGTTATTGTGTGTGCCTGTCCCGAGGACAATCAGCCTGTAGTAATTTTCAAAGCTAAATTTAAATGTTAAGGCTCTAACTTAAGTCAAGCTTTACTTGTCTATGTGATTATTGGAATTGTGATGTTGCATTGAAAACTTTTTTTTAAGTACACTATAAATTTAGGGCTTGTCTACACTGTCCCACAGTTGAGACTATGGTGGTGTGAATAGTAGTATGCACCAAAGTGCTGCATTAACTCCCCCCGCATGGATGCTGAGGGCATAAACTAAAAGATTCCTACTTCGTTACATAATCCTGTTTGAAGAGGTTCACCCAGTAGAGTTACAGCTCGGCACTTTGGTACGCACCACTATTCTTGCATCCTATAGTCTGAACTGTGGGGTAGTGTGAACATAGCCTTGGGGTCTGATTCTCTCCCCGCCTTCCTCCGTCCCTCCCCGTCCCCCCCCCGAGATTTTGAGTATCCACAAATCCTGTTACTTTAATTGGAGCTGTGGTTGCTTAACACCTCTGAAATTTAGACCCATACTGAATTTTATTGATAATATTTAGAAATAATACAATAATGGAACCAATAGTGAGTGCATGCCTGAAGGATAATGACACTATTAGCAATGAACAGCTTGGGTTTCTAATGTCAATCAGTTATTTTTCTTGTCTAATTACTAAATCAATAGATGAATGGAGCATATTAATAAAGCACTGAGTAATGACTCAAAAATCCAAGGAAATGAATTAAATTTGCATTGAATATGGGTATTGTCACATGGATTGAAAATTACCTGGAGAACTGTAAATTGAAAGCTATTGTAAACTGAAATGTATCAAGTCTGAGGAATTTATTTAAGATGCCTATCATGCTGGTATTTAAATGGTGCTCCAGTGATTTAGAAGCCTTATCAAATGGGAGGAATTTGGAATGGTCTTGTGACGAAAAAAAATTGACATAGTTGGCATTTCTGAAACCTGATGGGAGAATGCCTGTGCTTTTAACATCCTGACCTACTTAGCAAGGATAGAGTTGGTAAAAAGACAGTGGATGGTGATCTGTTTGAAAGCTACCATAATCTGTTAGTTATCAATAACTTGGAAGCACAGGATCTTATGGCTCAGTATTCTAACTGATAAAGCCAAGGTGGGGTACTAGCGGGGATCTCTTTTAGGCCACTAAAATCAGAATGGACAACAGGGCAAATGGCTCCTTAAGTATCAGTCTGTAACACACAGAAAGAAAAATTGTGTTTATCATGTGGGACTTCAACTTGAGTGACTAATAAAGGTGAGCTGAGCACTAATCTAAAATTAGTGGTTGCCTAGGAGCTAGCGATCATGCTGTGATTATATTTTTCTTTCAAACAGAATACAGTCCCAAACAGTAATTTTTATATATATATATATATATATATATATATATATATATACTGGGTGCTGTAAAAAGCCAATGTAAATCAAGTCTTCAAATCTAGGTTGGATTAATTTCTTAGGACACAGTTACTGTGATCAATGCATGAATCACTTCATGTAGTTCTAAGCTTGTGTTTTGCAGGAGGTCAGACTAGATGGTCATAATGGTCCCTTCAGGTTTTAAAAAAGTTAAATCTATGAATCTTCTGTACACCGCTTATCCACGCTGTGCTATGGAGGGGAATTTGTGATCAACAGACAATGAAAACTATCATTGAAAGCTTAACATACAAGAGTTGCATGGCAACATTAAATGGAAAGGTCACGTCTACTAGAAAGTAGCGAAGTTCTGCTGAAGCATGGATTTTTGAGGCTAGCAGGGCTTCCCTCACATGCTAACATTTTTACAAAATCAAATTTGCTGTGACTGATGTACACGTAAAGACTCAACGCAGTCTATATGAGTGGTGTACAGAGTAGCTTTAGTTTTTCAAATGAGAAAAACGCTATGGCATTTCTTACAGTGTTTTAGGAACCATCAATTACTATCTCAAAATATGATTTGAAACTTGTTTTCCAGATGCCAGGCTATTCTGAATCAAAGGTTAAATGCGGACATTCATCACCTATGTTGCAGTTCTTCAGCTGCAACAGCACATCCTTATAAAAATTTCTCCATAAATCCCTGCTGTAGAAATCCAAATAATCTAGACATTGTAAAGTTGTCAGGCTACACAAATATTTTTCAGATTTACATGGATTATATTCTAATACAGTTCTAGCCTAAAAAGTCCTTTAAAATTGATATCTTGGGCTTCCATATTTTTTCTCATTTTTTTGTTTTTGTTTCAAATGTGCTTACTTGACAATTTTTTTTTTTTTTTTTTTTTTTTACACTGCAAGTCCTGCAGTCTCGTCCTGGGTTCTGGGGATATTTCTGCACTGGAATAAAAGACCTGCAACATGGCTGCAGCTGGGCTGAGTAAACTGACTTGGGCTTAATTGCTGTGTAGATGTTTAGGCTTGGGCTGAAGCCCAGGCTCTGGGACCCTACTGCCTTGCTAGGTCCCAGAGCTCAGGCTCCAGCCTGTGCCCAAATGTCTACACAATGGTTTTACAGCCCCACAGCCCGACCCTTGTGTGCCGGAGTCAGCTGACCTGGGCCAGCTGCAGGTGTTTATCATGTAGACATACCCTGAGAGTCAAGCTAGATAGGTTCTTTCCTGTGCTTCATCACTGGTAACAAAGAGTCGGTATTCCAAATCCCTAAATACTTGTGTAACCCAGTTGCCCAGAGGAAACAGCGAGCTTTTACAGGTGAGAGCTTTTATTTAATGAAAGCAAACCTCCGCACCCAAAAAACCCCAACAAAAACCCCACTATTCCCTCTTGTTGCAAAGAAAACGTTCCAAATGTGAACTGAGTGTAACTGATGAATTGCTGTCTTTGTCAGTCTGTAGGTAGCTTCAGAGCCTCAGCAGTTACTTGGAGCTTTCCCATACAACAGCAGAGTAAAAATTAACCAGTGTATGTCAGTGTTCACTCATGCTCTTCAAAAGCATGTGGATAGTACTGAACGTGAAAAAGATGGTCTACTTTACTTTGTGGCTGGTTGGCTAAACTATAAACAGCAGAGGCAAACACTGGGAAAAGGACTTGAAAATGGAGGTTGAGTGGAAGGGTAGCTAACAGATAATTTTGCAGCAGTCAGAAAGCTGAGGGAGGGGCAGAATAATGGAGATATATCTCTATCACCGCAGCCAGGAGGTTGGGAGAGGGGCATAATAGCACCTGTACAGTTGCAGAACCAGGAGATTCTGGTTGAGTTGTGGTGGGAACCAAGATCTGGAAAAACTGAATTGTAACATACTTGTTAAGGAAGTTGGGTTTTTTCTTCTCTCATGAAGAAATAAACTTGATCAGCAGACTAAATTTTTTTCTAAAATATTGATCTCCTACTTAGTCATTGCCTGGAAAATTAATTTGTAAAATGCTACATTTAGAAGTACTTAGTTGCTATAGGATGGGTATTTTGAGCACTTAAAAATACTGGTAATGTAATGAAACATGCTGAAGTAGCAAAAACAAAATGATGAAAAATTTATAATGGAGTTGCTCCTGCCAAAATGGGACAAGCGGGGCTGGAGGTAACACCATGATGAAATCTTGTTTGATATTTGTGCTTTGCCCTTTATATTTTGTCTGAATTTCAAATGTCCCCAGTTTGCCATCGGCATATGTTGAATGTAAATTTCAGATGTCAGATGGTCCCAGCCTGGGGCTGGGGTGGGATGGGGGGTAGGTTTACACTGCCAATTAGTGTGTTAATTTAAAATGTTTCCCGCTTAAAATCAGGACAGCTCAATCTTTCTATGGGACACAGAACACTGGCTAATAAAACAGGCTTCTCCTGGTGAGACCAGGGTAAGTAACAATATTATTTAGTAGCATTTTTCTCCTGAGTTAGTAAATACTGCATGGAAACTGATATGTGACTGAGTGAGTGCTTCTCAGGATGATCAGTGTCCTAGAAATAGGGAATAAGCACCCCAAACGAACTTTTCAGCAATGCTGAATATATACAGTATTTAAATAATGGCTGTAAATAAAATATATTAATACAAAATATAGTTTATTCACTTTCAAAATAAATCACAAAACAAAAACTAAAGAATAAAAACCTGGCAGTACTGCAACATCAGGGTTAAGGAATCAATCAGAAGTGAGGAAATTCAGAAATAAGATTGAAAGTCTGACCTTAAATTTTCCCTTTTCTGCTTCTGCTGCAAGCTATAGTGATTATATCATATATTAGCATTTATCAAACAGGGTGAAAAACTTGCAGATGACACAGTTTTTAGGGTAATCAAATTTAGAGAGTATTGTGAGGAATTTAAGAAACTAATAAAACTGAGTGATTGGGCGGCAGACTACAGTGAATTAATTTTATCTATGAAGTACAAGATAATGCAATGAATAATCTGAGCTACTTATACACACTGGGTTCCAAATTAACTTTGACACCAAAGTCTTTTCCATGAGTAGGTAACGTGGATAGCAGAAAAACCTTTGCTCAATTCACATTATTTATACAGGAATATTTTGTATCACCAATGAAAGAAAATATTGAAAATTATATTAGTGTGACATCTGCAAGCCTGAAGAGTATGCCTATTTGCCATGGTGAAAAATACCTGTGGTGCAAGGTGCTTTCTGTCCTCCAAGACGGTCTGTGTAACTTATTTCAATAAAACAGTTTTGTGTACAGTATTAAATTGCAGCATTTTTCTAATACTGTTCTTATACCATCCCTATTTAGGCTTAGTGTTCAACTACATCTTTACACATTAGATATTCATGGTCCTTACAACCGTTGCACATGTTAAAAAAGTAAAACTGTTCAGATAACTACTTTTGGAGAGAGGAAATGACCTCACTTGTGTTAACACCATACACTGTTATAACAAAGTTTGGAAGTAAAATTTAGTTTTCTCTAATTGCCCTGCTTATTTACTTTTGCATTTGATTCTGCTGGATAATGAAACAGGATTTATAGTTTTCTATTAGAAATCAGTTAGTTCTGAAAATGTGTATAGCTCTTTTACAGTACACAAACAGTCCTTGTCCTGAAGAGCTTATGGTCTAATATATAGACCCATGGATGGTGGGACATACTAGGGAATCAAAGCTCAGGATATGACATAGTTTGTGTTTCTGTTTAAATGATAATTCAGTTCTTGTGGGCCTCATGGACTAAGTGGATTTTTAAGAGAGAGTGAGATGTTGATGAATTGACTAACTGAGATAGTGAAGGTGTTCAGTGCATAGGACCCAATGGGGAAAATTACATGCAGAAGAGAGTGGGAGGAGAAAACTAACAGGTGTTGAGACTGAAGTTATTGTTAGAGCAGCAGAGGCTGGAGAGTGACATATGATTATCAGATAAACAGAATGTAACTGGTTACGACCTCTTCTTTTGGTTCTCATTAACTAGTACAATGCCATTTAGTTTTCCAACTCTGAAACGGAATATTTATTTACATTTTTTTCATGAAAATATTTCTCTTTGTAACAGCCCATATTTTTGGCCGTACACCTCTTGAACCTTTTTACTGAAAGGAAAAATTGACTTCCCTTGCTCAGCTACTACTGACTTTCTGTGCCTTGCTTGATCTCCCTAAACTGCTGAACTCTTTTTTTATATTGAATTAGGATTATGATGTCATAGATCCATGGAAAACTGCTTTAGTTTAACTGGTTTATGTTTATTAAGGAAAAATCTGGCTCTGTCAACTGACCCTGTAAAAACGATAATATGAAGAAAAATCCTGAACGGGGTGAATTTGAGCTTCATAGCTAATTGCTATGAAATGTGATCTCTTGATTGACTAAACTTCAGGATATACTTCAGAAGTGCATACTTAAGAAGGATATACTTAAGGTGCATGTTTTTATCAAGAACCTTAGATTTTCACCTTTTTCCTAATTTAACACCTTGACAAGCAGTGCCCTTAGAATGGATTGTTAGTATAGAATGGCTATCGTGTTCTAAATGGAGGCTCAGGGCAGGTTACGCTACAGCTGTAGCACTTTGAAGACACTCTAAGCCCGTGGTTCTCAAACTGTTGTACTGGTGACCCCTTTCGCATAGCCAGCCTCTGAGTACGACCCCCCCCTTATACATTAAAAACACTTGTTTATATAATTAACACCGTTATAAATGCTGGAGGCAAAGTGGCGTTTGGGGTGGAGGCTGACAACTTGCGACCCCCCCCCATGTAATAACCTCACAACCCGCTGAGGGGTCCCGACCCCCAGTTTGAGAACCCCTGCTCTAAGCCGACAAGGGAGAGCTGTCCCGTCTGCTTAGTTACTCCACCTCCGTGAGAGGTGGTAGCTATGTTGACTGGAGAAGCTCTCCTGCCAACCTAGTGCTGTCTACACAGGAGTGTAAGGTCAGTATAACTGTGTTGCTTAGGGGGTTGATTTTTTTTCCACACCCTATAGCGATTTAGCTATACCGAAGTTAAGGGCATTGTGTAGACCTGGCCTCTGGCAATTGATTAATCAACGCAATATTTAAATGTCTCTTTACAATAATGTTCTTTTTTTGTATTAAAGGTTTCAAACATGCAAAAGTAATACCCCACCAACTTTTCACAAATGGTTTCCAATTTATTTCCTAATGTGTCCATATCATAAATAACAAACAATGCAAACTGTTTCTAGGATTATAGACTAAATTGAAGCACAGTGATGTTTTTTCTTCATAAAAAGATCTTTGGAAATATCACTTTTGGGAGAAAGAGGGGGACACGACATACAGAGGAATAATGAATGGTGGAATTTTTACGACATTATCAGTTTTTAGTAAAGAGATGTTTTTGTACTCGCTTATGCACTCATTAATTTTGTATATAAATAATTTATGTTAAAAAGTATATAGTTCTTATAAAATTTATTTTGCTAGATGTAGGTGTGCTTGTGTTTCAGCCACCAAACAATTATATACTTAGAATATGTTAGAGGGACATTTCAAAAATTATTTGTTGGGAAGATATCACTTCAGTAGAACATTACATGTTAATTTCTGGCAGTGGGTTGAATATTGAAATATTGCATATCACCGTGCCATAAAACTATTAAGCTTTAATACAGGTCACTTGTTCCAGAAGGGACTGTTCTAATGACATCAATAGAATCTTGTCTTCATTGGATGCGTTTTGCTGTGCTAAAAGAACTTTCTGTTCCCTTTATGCTGGATACAGAAACCACTAAGGAAGTACAGTCCATGTTTTCTCTCTTGCTTAGAATGCTTTAAATCCTTTCCATATATTGGATTTTCATTTATATTTTAGATATAGTTGTAGAATCAAATTCCAAAAATACTTCAGAATCAGGACTTTGTTTCTTGGAGCCACCCTCAGAATACAAGTTTTCTTAGTTGTTCTAGATTGGGTTTCTGAAGGTTCTGTTCATCAGACAGACCATTCTTACTGAAACCAGACTGATTTATTAACAGAATGGCAGCCGTTTTCTTGTGATTGTGTCTTCTCTTTGTGGTCTAAACACTGTTTAGTTTTGTTGGCATGGCCTCCATTGGAAGATAGATCTCCAAATTGTCTTTCTCCATAATGTTGACAGTAGTCTATACACTAGGGAAAAAGCTTTGGAAGAGTGTGCACAGGGTGACTGATATAACAACTGATGTTTCTGATTTATGCAACCACAACCATCATAACTATTACTTTGTATCTTTCTCCACTCCCGTTTTATGTGTTTAGCTACCAGTTGCATCTTGTCATAATCTGCAGGGCTGTACTCCCTGATTGGGGGTATTGGGTGCTACTACAATTAAAAAGTGTAATGTGTTAGAGGGGTGGGTGAACCTGCAGGAGTTTGTTATGCTGTTGCTAAAGCATTAGTGTCTTTCCTGTCATCTCCTGTTTGTTCTATGTGACTAAAATTATCTAGAGGATTGGCTGCTGATAGCATTTCCAGTTCATGTGAATTATTTATATTAAAAAAATAAAGTTCAATAATCTGAAAGTTTATTTCAAGTTATTACTTGGATTGGTGGATAAATTCTTCATCTCTCACTTCAAGGTCCTTTATAATTGATCTTCCCAACCAGTTGTTTGCTCAGTCTTGTTGCTTGTCTCTCTAACGAATGAAAAATATACCCTAACTTCCTGTATTTACTCTACCTTTGACTGCTACGGCTATGTCTGTATTGCACTGTAGTGCAGACTACAGAGATTGGTACGCTCTGCAGTTCACAAGCATTGTGCTATAACTGCTCTATGTGGACGCTGCTGGCATCAACTAAAAGTTACTTAATTCGTGTTAATTTAATCCTCTTTCATCTAGGATTGTTAATACAAACTAGGTACCTTTTAGTTCATGCCAGCAGTATCCACCGGGGCTATTACAGTGCAACGCTTTGGCATGGCATACACTTCGCACACCCATAGTCTGCACTGCAGTGCGGTATGGATAAGCCCTAACTCTTGTATTGACTACTTTAACTTCCTCTGCTTTAGTGCGCTCTGCCTTCTATTTCTTTTCTCTATTGCACTCAACATCTGCAGCATAAAATTATCTTCCTTGCCTTCTGTTCTGCTCTTTACAAGTCTCCCCACTGCCTTTCTCATTTTACTTGTGAGAGACTGGATTTTTCCTTGACTAACAGTGTTAGTTGGGGCCACGTATGCACTCTGTGCCTCTGTGTGTTCTTGCATGAGGGCGTAAAGGTGGTGTCCCCGCAACCCTTCCATAGCTTCTCCTCTTACCACCCGTGACAGCAAGCTAGAACCTGGTGAGTGTCCAGCCTTCTACTTCTTAGCTCAGGCTAAAGGTACTTCAAAACCGCTTCTGATCATCTATTTTGCATGAACTGATCAGCAACCGTTGGACTGAGATTCTCTGATCAGAATCCTATATAGGCCTTTCTATATAGGGTATTTATAGTGGCAGAGTTAAAACTTCCAGGCTTCAAGTCATTTCCATCCTGCGATGGACTAATTCCTCTTAAACACCCTAATGACACAGCTATGCCAACAAACCGCCCCCCGTGTAGACAAATCTATGCTGACGGAGGAGGGTTTCTATTGGCATAACTAACTTCATTTGGAGAGGTGGTTACTGTACTGGCAGAACTCCTCCTTCTGTAGGTTTACACTGCATCACACTAAGGCACTATGCTGTCATAGACTCTAGAATAGACATAGCCCTATACATTGGCATCACCCCTAAAAGATGTCTACTCTTTGCTTTCACCAAGGCACCAATTTTCCTGTCATTAAGCAGGGAGCCTTCCCCTCTGAGGTCTTTGAGCTGTGCCACCAAGAGGGCAACAGACTTCTGCTGCAGACACCAGCCGGGACTGTTATTGGTCAAGTCAACAGCCTGTATCAAATGTAAGCATACCAGGTGCCATCAGGGTAGGGCCGGTTCCAGGCACCAGCTTACCAAGTAGGTGCTTGGGGCGGCCACTTCGGAGAGGGGCGGCATGTCGCTGTTCAGCGGCAATTTGGCAGACGGTCCCTCACTCCTGCTCGGAGCGAAGGCCCTCCCGCCAAATTGCCGCAGCAGATTGCAATCGCAGCTTTTTTTGTTTGTTTGGCTGCTTGGGGCGGCCAAAACCCTGGAGCTGGCCCTGCATCAGGGTCCTTTTGGGGGTATTGGGCCTACATTCACAGACATCAAGAAGCTAGTCTCCTCAAGGAAAAGGTCCGCCTCTCCAGCACTCTCCCTGGCTGACTGTGTGATGCTGGAATATTGGGAGGAATGGGGTCCAGGGGCAAAACAACATCAGTACTCTGTCTTGCCTCCTAAACATCTTTTCCTCATTGTTGCCAGATGAAGTCATATCCTTAGCACTGGTTTCTGCACCAGATGACTTAAACGCATTCCAGGAGCAACTTGTGCAGATTGCTGAGACTCTGGAGATCAAGACTTCAGTTATCTCAGAGAAGTCCTGTTGCCGGCCCAGAGGGCCCAAGGGGGCAACAGGGTTCGTTGCCTGGTGTGCGTCGCACCAATAGACACACCAGGGTGAAGAAGCAAACCAAATTTATTCGAGAGCTCTGAATAGGCACTAGGAGACCAGCATATCTCAAATAAAGCGCAGCAAATACTAGCAAGTTTCCCATTTTATATTCCACGCTGTTTGTGTGTAAGCATTTGTTCTGTTCTCCCCTTACCCCTCCCTCGGTTACAGCAGGCATTACATTGTGGCATGTTAGAAAAGTTCTCGTCCGCATGCTTATTTTCGACCTTGCAAGTTCTAGTAGTAGGCCTTTCCCCTTTTCCCCTCGTTATCACTAAAAGTTCTGCTAGTGTGAGTGAAACTGCAGCTGTCTGCTAAAAAGCTGACCATTACATATTCTGCTTTTAGGCTGTCAGCATGTAGGTAGGTTAAGGTTCACCAGATGGAGTTACTGTGGCTCACTTAGACCCAGAGCAGGGGGGTTTCATCAGCACTTATGGCCTTCCATCCCCCGAGTTACCTGATAGCTGTGCCTAGTGATGCCAACAGTCCCACAAGTGGTTCGACATCCTGTAAGCTTTTGGTCCTGCCAGGATTACCTTCCTCATTAACAAGGGACTAGTAAACCCAGTAAAAGCTCAGTGTCAGACTCCATCCACTATAACACCAACAGCAAATTGTGTCGAAGACGTACCAGGTACCCCATTCTGTAGTTCTACATCCACCCCAACCCCTTAGTTGTCTCAGTCAGACTGCTTGCCAGACTTTGCCTGTGGCTGAGATACGTGTACTTCCCATCCAGACGTCATATAAGCAGATGGGTCACAGTCCTACCTCAAGTCCTGTGGCAGTTCACTTGCTGACTAGATAAGTGAAATTTTCAGTCCTGTCACCAACAGTCATGCTTATTAGGGACAGACTGGATGCCCATCTGAACCACCTTCAAAAGCAAAGCATGTGGTCTCAGGAAGATTTTAAATTGCATATTAATATCCTGGAACTGAGAGCTATCACACTGGCTTGTATAAGATGCCAGCCTGTTCTGTGGAACTGCATGGTGCAAATCTTGACAGACATTACACTGGAGGTGCACTCTATAAACAAACAAGGAGTGCTCGATCATCCCCTCTGTCTGGAAGCCACCAAGTTCTGAAGTGACCTCACTAGCTCTACACCTCCCTTGGGTCAGCAAAGTCCTAGTGGATTTTCTGAGCGGAAACATGGTAACCAATCATGAGTGGTCACTGCAGAAATCCATCCAACGTGGAGCATTCTATCAGTGGGGACTTCCACCAGAGACTTGGGTGGTTTCTTTGGTGATAAGCAAGTGCTGGAACGTCTACTCCAGAGGAAGCATGAGCCCAAGATCCCTGTTAGATGCTTTCTTCCTTCAGTGGTCTCAAGGGCTTTCCCACAGATTCCCAGGATCAGATGGGACATGGACTTAATCATCGTGATAGCTCATTATTAGCCAAGACGTATTGATGATCAGATCTGCTGCAGATGTCCCAGTGGCCACATGCACATTCTGATCTGCCAAGTCTTAATATCCCAGAACCATGTCAGATAATGCATGTGGACTAATGTTGCATCTGACACCCTGGATGTTGGCTGGCTGAGCAACAGTGACAGAGATTGCTCCCTACAGATTCAGCAAATTCTTATACAGAGCAGGAAACTTTCCACCAGGTAAACATCCTCCTCAAAATGGAAAAGATTCTCCATTTGGGTAACTCAAAATAATATTGACCCCGTGGAAGCCTCGTTACCAAACATCTTAGACCATATCCTGCTCTGAAAACATACAGGACTAATGTTGAGCTCCCTGAAAGCCCACCTCACCACAATATCTGTGTTTCACCCTCCAGGGCAGTCGTATGGGTATTTCTCACCCCCTACGATATCAAAATTCCTCAGTGGTCTTCATGTTTGCCCTCCAGTGAGAGACTGACTCCAATGTGGGAATTCAGTGTCATCCTTCTAAAGTATATGTAGTGTCCTTTTGAACTGTTATCATAGTGCTCAATATATCATCTCACCTTTAAATTTTTTTTTCTCATCGCCATTGCATCAGCATGGAGAGTCAGTGAGCTCCAAGCTCTTCTTCTGATCAAGACCACCTTCCATGTCCTTTCACAGGGACAAGGCGATGATGAAACCAGACCCCAACTTTCACCCTCATGTGCTTTTGGAATTCCACCTGAACCAATCCATTACCTTGTCAGTCTTCTTTCTGAAGCCACACTTGAAACTAGGAGACAAGAAGCTCTGTACTCTGGTCATCTACAGAGCTTTGCTGTCTGTTTCCTCAACAAGATTAAGCCTTCTAGGCTCTCTCCTCATCTCCATTTCAGCTATATCCAGCTCATCAAAAGGCCAAGCTAGCTTGTCTCAAAAAACTGCAAAATCGGTCATAGCATGTTTCCACCTGCCATCAGCTGACCAGCGAGCCTCTCCCTCTGAACATCAATACACATGCCATCAGGGCACAGGAAGCATCTGCCACCCTGCTTCAGAGGTGTCAGTCTGAGGTCTGCAAGGCACCTATGTGGTGCAATCAACTAACTTCTGTTAAACATTATGCATTTGACGTGGTGTGATTTGGGGAAACTATATACAACTTATGAATGGTAGTTGAAGACATTAAGTTTTTACTTCATAGAAAATTGCTTTATCACTGCCCCTATGTAAATGTGGAATCCAACATGGACTGGTGGGCCTGGGTCATTGTCTCTGCTCTGGCAGAGAGCATGGTGGGTCATGAAAATTCAACAACCATCTATTCAGGGTGAAGCATCTTCGGACAATGGGTTTGCTTGAGCTTGGAGAAGATACTTCCTCCACTTGTCTGAAGGGAGGGGGGAAAGTGGAGAGAGTGGACAAAGAGAGACGATAGAGCTAGAGTTTAAAGAGAATGAACTGGCTAACATTGGAATAGGTGAGCTGGGAGGAGAAGGCTCCATGTTTCAGCATACAAACTCTGCACTGCAGCAGAAGAATTCTGAATGGTCCCAAAGGAGATGATCCCAGCTCATAGAATGCTCCAGAGTGGTGATGAAACTGAGGCAAGGAAATGCATGTATGGTTTAGATCTGTGTATTTCTATGCTACTAAAGAGAGAGCAATGCTGTGTCTGAATGCTATGTGAAGTCTGTGTATGTTCAGGTGTAGCACATATTGCTTGGCCCTTGAAAAGGTAACACAGAAGACTTACATTTATGAATGGGGGATGGTGTATTTAAGCTACAGGGGGAAATCTGAGGGGCCAGCACTCATTCCAGGGATTGGGCAGTGGGCAGCATGGGCTGAACTCTCAGGGGTACTAGCTAGAGGATCTACACCTAGGCCCTAAGACAGAGGCAATGCTTAAGCTCTGTTTAGACTCTCCAGAGGCTTAAAACACAGAATCACAGCAGCATGGTCGGGGCCAATAGGGACTGGTTGACTGGACCTGACGCACTGGCAGCCAGGTCAGATGCCAAGTCTGGGAGAATAATATTTCATTCTGTTTTCTAAGACAGCTTAAAAACTACTCACTCCCACCATCCTGGGAGGATTCTACTTGCCAGTCTTACAGTGGGATCCACACTGACACACATTCAAAGAAGAAAGAACAGTTACTTTGTCCTACAATAACTGTGGTTCTTTGAGATGTTGTAGTCTGCACGGATCCCGTAATTTGGCCTCCATCTTGCTTTTCAGAGTCCTCAGCTATGTGGGCTTTGCATTGTGAGGGAACTGAGAAAGGGATCTTCATTATCACTCTGCCTTTTATACCCTCATATGGGAGCACAAGGAGGGTGCATGCATGACCCTGACCAGCAATTCTAGAAAAATTCATTCTTGTGCATGTGCACCTACAGTGGGATCTACACTGATATCACAAAGAACCACAGTTAATTTTTCTAAGTGATAATTTTTACTACTTAGTGCATAAGGGAGTGTTGTATTATGCTCTGCCAGCTACTTATGTTTTACTGATCCCTTAGCCCCTTCACTCATGTCACCTTGTCATCCTTTAATCTTATTCATGTTGCAATATATCACTTAATTTAAAAACAGAGAGGAGCATAAATATGCCATCTTGTTAGTTCCAAGGATCTATTATATGTGTGAAATACAGCCGTCACATCTTTTAATGTTCTATTTCTTCCCTTTAGACCTTTGTATTAATTTTAATTTCGGTTATAAGATCTGTGGTAGGAACCTTGTAGTCTTAAATCTCTGTAAAGCACCTGCTGCGCTCTACATTGTAATAGGAGAAACTGAGCACAATTGACTACCTGAAGTTTTAAAATTGTAAGTATATTACTGTAAAGTAATGTATATTGGAGGGAAAAATCTGAACTACTCATACCCTTTACAAGGGTTCTAAATTAACCGTATCAGCTCAAGGAGAAGACCTGGGCATTACTGTAGGCAGCTTAGTGAAGACCTCTGGTCACTGTGCTGCTGCAGTGAGAAAAGAAAACAAAATAAGTTGCATGAGGAATAGAATGGTGAACAATCCTTTCTGTAAACCGATGGTGCGGACTCATCTTGAGTCCTGTGTGTGGTAGTGGTCATCCCATATAAAAAATATTATTATTGAACCAGAGGGTGTTCAGAGAAGAGTGACAGATGATCAAGGTGTGACGTTATTGACATAAACTGGGACCGTATAGATCATTGTTGCAACCAAGGTCCTGTAGTGGCACCCAAATCTTGTATAAAGGGGGTCAAATGGGGTGTCTAGGACAAGGTTATGGTTTACTGGTTATGATTATGCTGTCTATATGTGTGTATCAGTTTTGTAGTTGAAGTTATGAATATTGGCTCTATACTGTCTGTATGGCGAATATTGGCTCTATACTGTCTGTATGGCAAACTTATGCTATGCTTCTGGGTGACATCCCAGACAAGCTGAGATTAGCTCTGCCTAGCCTGCTTGATGGCCCATTAAGGACCATCAGCTATACAATGGACCCATTGAGAGAAGGCAGATAAGCCTTGTAACTCAGCAAAGTATGCAGGGACTGGCCCATGTGACTCCAGACTCCGTTTTGCTGTAATTTTCCACAGTAAGAACAAAGAGGTGTTCTTACACCTGGAAAAGACTATATAAGGCTGATGCCTCATCTCCATCTTGTCTTCAATCCTGCTTCATACCTCTGGAGGAACTTTGCTACAAGCTGAAGCTTTGAACAAAGGACTGAGGACCCATCCCAGTGGGGGATGTATTCCAGAGACTTGATTTGAACCTGCAGTTTATTCCATCGCTGCTGCAAGCCTGAACCAAGAACTTTGCCATTACTGTATGTAATTGATTCTATTTAACCAATTCTAACTCTCATCTCTATCTTTTTCCTTTTATGAATAAACCTTTAGATTTTAGATTCTAAAGGATTGGCAGCAGCGTGATTTGTGGGTAAGACCTGATTTGTATATTGACCTGGGTCTGGGGCTTGGTCCTTTGGGATCAGGAGAACCTTTTTCTTTTACTGGGGTATTGGTTTTCATAACCATTTGTCCCCATAACGAGTGGCACTGGTGGGAGTACTGGGAAACTGGAGTGTCTAAGGAGATTGCTTGTGAGACTTGCGGTTAGCCAGTGGGGTGAGACCGAAGTCCTCCTAGTCTGGCTGGTTTGGTTTGCCTTAGAGGTGGAAAAAACCCCAGCCTTGGGCTGTAACTGCCCTATTTGAGCAATTTGTCCTGAGTTGGCACTCTCAGTTGGGTTCCGCCAGAACCGCATTGTCACACAAGGGCATGGAAATATTTGTATGAAGAGATAGTGAAAAGAATGACTTTTTTTCCCCTTAGAAAGGAGAATAAGAGGGGACATGGTAAAAGTATCATAACTCAAGAACAAGAGGACCTTGAGTAAAATCAGTCAAAAGGTGGGAAATTCAAAATGATAAAAGGAAATACCTCACCCACCCTGTGTCTCTAGTAGTATCTTTTATTGAACCAACTTCTGCTAGTGAGAGAGACAAGCTTTCGAGCTTACAGAAAACTCATCCTCAGGATTCAAGATGAGGCTTGTGTTTAGTTTCTCCTGTTACAACATAGAGCGCAGGTCTGAAGAAGAGCTTTGTTTATGCTTGAAAGCTTGGTCTGATAAGAGATTACCTTGCCCACCTTGTATCTCTAATATCCTGGGACCAACATTGCTACAAGACTGCATACAAGGAAATACTTTTACACAACATTGGAATATTTGAGGCCAAGAACAAGAACTATAAGATTCAAAAAGGGATAGGATATGTTGCACAGTTGTAGAGCTAGCTGCACTTCTGCCCTCTTTTTGATCCCTCTGAGTGCATCCAGTGTAGGTTTTGGGCCTCTCTTAGACCAGGATCTGGCTACAGTATCCTGTGTATGCTACCCACTTATCACCCTGCAGATCTGACTGGGCTTTAGCACCTGTTTTCTCTCTTTGGGAACCTGTGACCATTGATATATTGACAAAAGCCTTCTTAAAACAGTTAGTTATTTTTATTTAGCAGTTGGAACAAAGCATCAGAGGGGAAAAAAGGATTTTAAACAACCTACATGCATGTTTAATCTCATCTGAATTTATGCTGCACAACTAGCTAAGTTAGGAAGGTTTCCTCTTAAATAGCAGGAACAGAACAAAATCAACGTACATTGTTTTAAGGATGCCCAGGGGTTCTTGGGAGCCAACCTGGCCTCAATTTAAGTCTGAGACTCTCCTCTTTCAGGGAAGTTCATGTATTTTTTTTTTAAATACCCTGTGTGAATCAGCCCAGTTACCATATTGCCTCCTACTGGTTTTGTTGCAAGTCTAAGATACAAAGTCATCGTCCTTTTGCCTCAGTGGTTTTTCCTGGTTTGTTAGCTAGTTTGTCTAGGAGCACGTGCCTGTCGTGGTTTGGGTAGATAGACCTTTTTAGCCTTAATGAGTTATAAGATATAGTCACAAGACCAGCAATATCTGTGGGATGGTGTGCTGAATCCATCCACTCCCCTTTGGTTGTCTAGTATATGATCTTAGAATACAAATACCTAAATCAGATTTTGAGTTACCTGATCAATTATCCATTCTGAACACCCCGCATTTGTCTCATCCATTTATATGGGTCTTAAGAATATCCAGAGATGTCATAAATAATAACAATGTTGATATTAATTGATATTAACCCTTGTGCCTCAGGGCAAGTACTAGAGATCAGGATGAGATCTAATGTGCTGGGCAGACTACCCCAAATGTACCTAATGTGGAATTCTTACATTTCCTCTGAAGCATTTGGCACTGGGCACTATTGGAGACAGGACACTGGTTTAGATGGACCTCTGGTCTGATTCAGTATGGCAGTTCATATGATCATATGTATATTATTTCTTCACTCTTTTGTCCCCCCAAGCCAAAACAGTGGGAAAATATAAAAGTTAGACTGTTCTCAGATTGGGTGGATATTTGATGTATGCTTTAGAAGTGTGCCCTTTATTTCTCGTGCTAGAAAATGTAAATATGAAAATTTTCTAGTCTAAGAATTCATTATAACATATGAAGCAAATTTATTTTTTAGGAGTGAATTACTACAGAATTGTAATTTGGCAAGTCTGAATTCAGAAAAATGAGCATTTAACGTTTCAGAAGAAATGAACTTTGATAATATAGCAGTTGGCTATTGTGTAAAAAAAAAAAAAAAAAAAAAAAAAAATTAACATATTAAAATGAGTACATGAAGAAACCAGGAAGCTGTTCCGTGGTAGTGAAAATAAGTTTAGTTCTTATTGCAATATGTAAAAATCAGCTTCCTCACTCTTTAAAGCTGGCTTTTATAATAGGGATTATTATCTTTATCTCATGTACATATAGTGCCTTTTATTAATAGATCTCAGTAGTTTACAAATGAGGTAAGTATCTTAAGAATGGCCATACTGGGTCTTCTGACAGTGGCCAGTGCCAGATGTTTCTGAGGGAATGAACAGAACAATTACTAAGTAATCCATCCGCTTGTCATCCAGTCCTAGCTTTTGACGGTCAGAGGGAGATTGAGAGTATGGGGTTGCATCCCTGACCATCTTGGCTGATGGCCATTGATGGGCCTATCCTCTATGAACTTATCTAGTTCTTTTTTGAACCCAGTGATACTTTGGTTCTTCAAAACCTCCCCTGGGAAAGAGTTCCACAGGTTGACTGTGCATTGCGTGCAATAGTACTTCCTTTTGTTTGGTTTTTAAACCTGCTGCCTATAATTTAATTGGGTGACTCCTAGTTCTTGTTACCTGAAGGGGTAAATAGCACTTCCTTATTCACTTTCTCTAAATCATTCATGATTTTATAGACCTCTATCATATCCCCCTTAGTCGTCTCTTTTCCAAGTTGAACAGTCCCAATCTGTTTAATCCCTCCTTGTACCAAAGCTGTTCTCTGTACCTTTTCCAATTCTAATCTTTTTTGAGAGGGATGACCAGAAACTGTATGCAGTATTCAAGGTATGGGTGTACCATTGATTTATATACTGGCTTTGTGATACTTACTATCTTATTATCTATTGCTTTCTTAAGCTACTGATTCATGAGAAAAGCAACAGAGAGTCCTGTGGCACCTTTAAGACTAACAGATGTACTGGAGCATAAGCTTTTGTGGGTGAATACCCACTTCGTCAGACGCATACACCCACAAAAGCTTATGCTCCAATACATCTGTTAGTCTTAAAGGTGCCACAGGACTGTTGCTTTTTACAGATCCAGACTAACACGGCTACCCCTCTGATACTTGATTCATGAGAGGATCCCTTATGCTATGACTGCTTAGTTTGCTTAAGAGCTTCTGGTGAGGGACCTTCTCAAAGGCTTTCTGAAATTTTAAGTACACTATATCGACTGGATAATCCTTGTTCACGTATTTGTTAACCTCCTCAAAGAATTCTAATAGATTGAGGCATGGTTTCTCTTCACAGAAGCTGTTTTGATTTTTCCCTAACATATCATGTTCATCAGTGTGTCTGAATTTTATTATTTACTATAGTTTCAACCAATTTGCCTGGTACTGAAGTTAGGCTTACTGGTCATATGATAGTACAACATAGCTTTTTTTCCATCTGCAGCTAAAAGAACAACATAGTTTTGAAAGAAACAGGAAGAAGTAGTCCAAATGAAAGTCTATTTTCTTTGTCAGCACCCTCCTGATGAAGAGTTTTGTCATTCTGAAACCATATTGCTAGCTGCCTTAGATGGCAGTCTTGACAATAAACTCACTTTGAAGAAGATTAAAGACCTTGAAATTTTAAATTTGTACTCTTAGTTTTAACTGATACAAGGTTTTGTTTTTGTTTATGCTGCATCATGAAAGCAGCACCCAGAAAGGTCCTACTTGAACTAGGAAATTGGAAGAGGGACCTATGGATGCTAAAATGATCTAGAATTTGAATTAAAAAATATTTTACCTCTGTTAAGGTTTTAAGGGTCTGTGTCTTCAGTATTCTGCACAGTGTTGATCATTTAAAATATGGCTATGTTCACACTAAGAATATTCTTAAATTAAAAACGGCACCTTCAGTACCCTTGTCCCAGGGCACTAACAAGGAAGGGTGGCATTTACTGAGCATCATCATCATCCTCACACCAGTACTGCTTTTCTTGGAATCCTGGGTTTTCCATGATGGTTCCTGTTCCAAGTACTGATCAGAGCAGGGGCCTACTTGGCTTTTGTGAGTGAAGAGTCTCCGCTCGGGCCTACGCTACACAATTAAGTTGACATAAGCAGCTTATGTTGACCTAACTATGCCAGTGTACACCAGCCTTGCTCCTGCCGATGTAAGTGCCATACTACACTGACATAATAACTCCACCTCCACGAGAGACATAGGGCTTCTGTCTGTGTAGATAGGGTGACACAGTGTCTGTATAGACTCTGAGTTACTTACATAGGCTGTTGGCTGTGGTGTGGTGTGTTTTTTTTTTTTTTTTTTTTTTTGGGTCAATTTCACAGCTCCCTGCTGGAGCCTTGAAATTGACAAAGTCCTCCCTGCTCCCAGCCGGGCTGCTCCCTGCTCCCAGCCATGCTGATGCCCAGGCTCCCCACTCAGAGCTGGGCTGCTCCTGGGGTCCTGGCTCCCTGCTGGGAGCCTGGGTGCTGCCTGGACTCCAAGCTCCTCATTCCCTGCTGGGAGCCCTGCTGAACCAAGGCTCCAGGCTCCCTGCTGGGGAGGTGAGAGCCCTGGTGGGGTGGAAAGGCAAGAGCCTGGGCGGCTGTCCCACTCCGGTGGGAAGTGTGGAGCTGAGAGCCCCAGGGGCTGCCATGCTCCCAGAGGAGAGTGGGGGGGTGGGGTGGGAGAGCCGGGAGCCCATGAGGCAGCCAGGATCCCGGCAGGGAGCTGTAAGTGGAGCGGAGAGCCTGGGCTTTCAGGTCCCCACATTGCCCCTCTTAGGTTGGTGGAATTGCTCCTGGTGAGGACACGTACCACAATGGAGGGGAGTGTGGATATGAACGACCGCAGTAATTACTGCAGTGGTTGTAAGTTGACCACATATAGGTTGACTTAAGTTTTTAGTGTAGACGCCCTCAGAAATCTGAAATGGTAAAGGTTCAGGGAGGTAAAAATGCAGGTTAGCACTACAGATCTAAAATGTTTGTCCTCGTTTCCTTAACTGGTAACACATCTAGTGTCTTATTCAATCCAGGATGCTGTGTCATGCATTCCATAGGCACCTGGAAACAATTTTTTAAAAAAGGAAATCTAAGTTCTTTCTCACTATTATTGTGATGAAGATCAACAATTCAGATACTTTTAATCCTCAATCTATCTAAAATGTTGTCTTGCTTTAAATCCTTTGTTCCTTTCTGAAGGAATTCTCTCTTGGACAGACAGCTTGTTCTTTAAATCATATACATACCATAGCTCCCATTTCTGGTGAGCCTTGTTTTTGTTTCACAACATTTATTTTTGCCCAATGCTCACATGGTACAATGTACTATATGCACTCATCTTTTAAAACCTCATTTCTTGTTCAGATTGTCTTTAGCACTTTTTATAGTGTATTCAGTCTAGATGAGCCCAAGGGGGCAATCAGATGGCAAAGAAGTCAGGATGCATTTGATAACAAATGGAAAAATTGCTTTAGTCAAGACTCCATTGTTAGGATTTTGGAGGTGAGGTGGGGTTCCTGTCACAGATTTGCTGGGGAAATAAGGACTTCATTCAGAAAGGAAAAGCTGAGATCACACTCTGCCAATATATAGACTGCACTCACCTGTGAATAGTGAATTCAGTTATGTCCTGTAGCCTGCATCTGTGAAATATTATTAATCACAAACATATGTCCTAAATCCAGAGGGGAGGACAGGGAGGGAGAAGAGAGATGCTTAAGTATATCTTCTTGCTTGTTTGGAGATGTTATTTAACCTTTAATTCTTAATAAGTTACTTCTGCAGTGTTTTTAAAAAAATGCCAAGAGATCTAAAAGTCAGATATTTGATATTCTGCAATTCCGTTTATTCATAGTAAATAAGTAAATCCATTTATTCATGTCTGAATACCAGGGACATCAAAGCAGAATTTTTGAAAGCCTTCACGATCCATTGCTTATTTCAGGCACTCAGCAGCTGACCTTCCAGGGGAAATGCCGCACACAATCCATCCATCTTTCTGGTCGTCCACTATTATGATAACCTTCCACCATTCCTTCCATAATAACTTCCTCAAGGTTATTTCCATCTTTGTGCCTAATGTGACTAAAATACAAGTTTCTCTGTTGATTTCTGACATCAGGGTCTGCTTCTCTCCAATAATATTTCTAACATAGGTATTTGTCTTTTTTTCCATTCAGGAGATACACAAGAGTCCTTTGCAGCACCTCGTTTCAAATGCTTCAGTTTTCTTCTTGTCAGCAGCATTAACTTCCCATGATTCACATCCATAAATCTCCATGGATAAAAAAGGCTTTTAACCAGCGTCATCTTTGTACATTTTGAGAGGCCACTGTTTTTCCACGCTTTCTTAAAGGAGGCCATAGCTGAGTGAGCAATCCTTAGTCATCTTCCAATTTCTTTGGAACATCCTGCTTGAATATATATGATGCCAAATAATTATATTCATATACTGCTGTGACACTTTCTTGGCAAGCCCAGAATTATGGGGCACCTTGTTACACCTTTGCCCTAGCCAGAGAGATTTGCTGGTGCTAACCTGGGTGACCGCTCCCTATGACCCCAGTTTGTTAGCGACCCCTGATAAACTTCTGAGGAGTCTGCCAGCCCTTACTTTTGCCTTGCAGGTAATTCTTGGTGCCTTCCAGTTCCCAAGCCCTAGGGAAGAGTGTTTCCCTGGAGCATCCATCCTCTGTCACTGGATGCTCTCAGAAATTACCTAGTTCAGAATCTCCAAAGAGCTAGTGTACACACAATGCAATCAACTAAGAATTCACACTTAATATTATAGCACTGAGATCTGCTTATTATAAAACTCTGTTAATAAACGTATTTGTTTTAAGTGGTACTGAGTAAGGATAGTGGAAACAGAATTGGTTATAAATAAAAGTAAAGTATAACATACTTCTTACTAAACATAACTGCTGCAAGCCACAGTCCTTTGACTAAAGCAGTTTTCCCACCCTCAAAGTTTTTCTGTAGAGCTTGCTTATTTTCAGTCAAATCAGGATCTAGATCCAAATTCTTGCATAACGCCCAGATATACATCTTGCAGTGCTTATAATCAGTATATGTGCTTTTATTTGATACCTTACACAACATTCTTTATTGACATTCTATATCAATGTGATTTGCTGTAGTCAGTTTGTCAGGCTTGATAGCAGTTGCTGTTTTATGACAGCAAACCCTTTGCCAGTTGGGACTGAAGGGCTTTTAGGGTCACAGCTGCCTCTGAAGCTTGTCTGTTAATTGTGACATCCACTTATATCTTGTTTTATGTTGGACGTATCAGCGTACATGAATTGTGTTTTTATCATGTTCAGGAATAGTCCATATTTCTCATTAACTGACTCCGTTTATTGCCTTGCATCAGTCGTAGCAAAGAGTGTCATGCCTTCAGCATATCTAAGGTTGGTTACCACTACAAATTTAGTTAAGTGCCATGATCTCCAATTGCTTTTAACAGTTATCTACACCTGCTTCTTTCCAAGGCTTTGTGTTCAAGATAGCACCCACTACTTCCTCTTGCAGGACTGATGGCCTGTAATTTCTTTTGTTGTCCTGTATTATGAGCGACTCTGGTTAGGCATACAGATTAGCACATTATCCTCTCCATCTACATTTAATATCACTCTTATTGAGGACTCTGGCTTCATTGTCTTTTATTATGATCATGACAGGGAAAACCTTTAGGTAAGAAGCCTGACTTCTTCTGACTGAACGTATTATTATTATTTATAATTCTCAAGTTACATACATCTTATCCTTAAATATTTTCTCAACTCATCTAGTCAGGCTTTGTATCTGTCCTGCTCAGTTCCTCATATTCTCTCCTGTGTATTTTGTCTTTCATTCTGTCACTTTTTTCCACCAGCTCAAACACCTTCTCAGTTAACCCCTGGTGCAATCTGACACTGACTTTTTGACTTTGGTAGTTTCAAGCATAATAGTTTGTTTTATTCCAAACTTAACTGCGATTGTTCTCCTCTTCCACCTGTGCCAATGCTTCGTACCCATCCTGGACAGAAGTTATATAACTTTCATTGATTCTGGAAAAGTCCAAAGGCAGTGGACTTGTAAAACTTTGTAACCTTTTAAGTTTTAATTTTATGTTTGAGGCTAACAGCTGATGGTCTGACCCACAGTCTGAACTCAGGAAAGTCTTCGTCTATTGGACGCTAGAGTTCCATAATCAGAGGTTTCTGTCTAAATACATTGACTTTGTTTTGACGCCAAGATAAAATAACATTTAATGCTGTATAATATGATCTTGCAGAAAAGTTAAAATACTATCCTATTGGTCTTTTATTAAAAAAAGGAAATAAATTGGAAATAATTTAATGGGGAACTAATCCTTGCAGATCTATATTTGTTCATAGCCGAATATAGGCCGCTGGTGGTGGTAAGCGAGCCTACCTTGGATCAACATGACCACATACTCTTTTAATTTTTTTTTTTTAATCATCAAATTCCTCACCTTAATTCTTAACATCTCTCTTGCTTACCCCTTTCTTTTATCCTCCGTGTTCTTTTTTTGTTTAATATGTATAATTAGTTTAATAAATAAAATTAATGTACACATTTTCCCAATAAGTCTAGTGATGCATGTGTATGGTTTTAATAAAATAGTTCTTAAAAATGAAAGTTAAAGAAAATATTTCCTTAACTCTCACATCTCCCCTGAAGAAATAACTGCACACCTCCAGGCAATGGCCAGAATATTAAAAAATAGGCTTTTCTGGTCTCTTAAGACATGGTGCAAACTTGGGCTCTCTTATACTAGTTAAGAAAGCGAATTTTTGTGTGATGTGCTTTCTGCAGAGAAAACCTGGCCACTCTGTTATAACCACATATTTAAATTACCTTTAGCATCCCTGCTAATATCGGCTCTTTTCATGGTATTCAGATTTTATAGAGTTTAATGCCAGAAGGCACCATTAGATCATCTAATCTGACCTCTTTTATATCACAGGCCATTAAATTTCATCCAGTTGTCCCTGTATTGAGCCCAGTAACTTGCGTTAGACTGAAGTACACTTTCCAGAAAGACATCTGGTCTCAAGCTGATGACATTAAGAAATAGGGAATCCACCATTTCCCTTGGTAGCTTATTCCCATGGTTAATCTTCCTTTATTGTTAATAATGTGTGCCTTATTTCTAATTTGAATTTGTCTGACTTAAGCTTCCAGCTGTTGATGGTTGTTATATCTTTATCTGCTAGATTAAAGAGCCCTCTAGTACCTGGTATTTTCTCCCTGTGAGAAGGTACTATAATATGCTGTAATCAAATTTCTTCTCTATCTTCTTTTTGATAGAGCTCAATCTGTTTAGTTTAAGTCCCTCATTGTAAAGCATTTTCTCCAGGCTTCAATCTTTTTGTGTGGCTCTTTCCTATATTTTCTCCTCCAATTTTTCAATATCCTTCTTAAAATGTGGATACCAGTATGCAGTATTCCACTATCAGTCTCACCAGTGCCATATACCACCTCCCTACTCCTCCTCACTACTCCCCTATTTACACCTACAAGGATTGCAGCCCTTTTTGCTTTGGGAACTCATTTTGAGTTTTGTCCACTGTGATCCCTGAATCCTTTTAAAAATCAATTTTCCACAACACATTCTGTATATATAGTTTCCCTATTTTGTATATATTTTCTGCATTCCTTATTCCTAGATGTATAACTTTGCATTTGGTTGTACTAAAACTCATGTTGTGTTAATGGGCTCAAATTACCAACCAATCAAGAATGTTCTGTTTGAAGGCTCTGTCCTCTTCATTATTTACCACTCTGCCAATATTTGTCATCCACAAATTTTATCACCAATGATTTTATATTTATTTCTAAATTATTGATAAAAATGATAACTAGTGTCTGCTTCCTCACTGGTTTCTGAGGAACCCCACTAAAAACATTACCACTTGATGGTGATGATTCCCAGTTGACAACTACTTTTTGTCAGTTAGGCAGTTAGCTATTTAACATGTGCATTACTGATATTGAAGAGTACAAATTTTTTAAATCAACGTCATACACTATTAAGTCAAATGTCCTACAAAAGTCTAAGTATGTTACATCTATGCTGTTCTTCGAGTGCTGTCCCTGTGGGTGTTCCACTTCAGGTGTCGGTGTGTCCCAGTGCCATTGAGCAGAGATTTTCAGTAGCAGTATCTGGTCAGGGTGCACAGTAGCAGTCTTGCCACGCCGTTGGTGCCTCATCGCCCCCAACCCCTTCAGTTCCTTCTCAACCGTCATCCTCTTGAGACAGAGTCCAGTAGCGGTGTCATTAAAAACCTTCAAAACAATGAGATTGTTAGCCTAGTTATTACCTCTGTTTGTTAGTAATTTGTTACTTTAAGGTTAACTAACGCTAACTATAACTATGATGCACCTTTGATGCACCAAGCACCTCCGGCACTGTCCGCTCTGGGACTTCTGGGAAAGGTATCGAGTAGCAGGCACAAAGCGACCTCCTCCTCCACAGCACCAACTACCCACACGAAGAGCACGGTACCGCAACCTCAGTCACCTGTGATGGCTCCCCCTCTGGCACCGAGCTCATCAGTGCTGTCATCGGTGCTGACTGTGGAACTGCTAAGACTGGCACCCATGGCACTGAAAAAGGCTACACACAAAGGGTTGACACTGGCCTCACTTCCATCTAAGGCAGCAGCATAGAAGAATTCAGCACTGCATACAACGGCACCGATCATCCTTATGCCCTCATCAGATATGGAAGTGTTCTCTGCTAAGCACCACCTGCTTGCTGGTACTAACAGCACCAGACCAGCCAGAATCTCCCAATGCTCCACCTTTTTCGAGTGATGAGGATGACTATATGGAGGAGGCAGTTTTCTCATCTGCACACTCCTCCCCAGCAGGCACGGAACCTCATTACAGACCCAGGGAACAGAGCATCAGGGACCTGCCCCCATGGCTCGGTAACCCATGGATGTGCCCTCTTATGCTATTTTCCATTCAATGGCCACAATGGGACTCGTGGGCAGCCTACAGGTCTCAATTCCTCAGACCTCCCACTTCTCCCAGGAAACCTATACGCTCTGTGACAAAATCAGTACCCGAACCCTCTGAAGTGACAGAGGAGGTGGAGGAAGATGGGGATGAGACCCCAAAACATCCCCTGATCACAACTCTTCTTCCTCTGATTGAGGCAGTAATGCCCCTGCCTCCCACTACTACTGAGGACTTCAAACACTTTCAGGAGTTACTCTGGCGGGTGGCACAGAGAAGAATATTCCTCTTGAGGAGGTACAAGAGACCCAACATGAACTCCTCAAGATCCTACACACTTCGTCCACAACAAAAATAGCTTTGCCTATAAATGACGCTCTGATGGAACCTGCAGAAACGGTGTGGCAAACACCTGCCACCATCCCTCCAACCAATAAGTGTATGGACAGGAAAAACTATGTGCCAAATAAAGGTATGGCCTTCCTTTTTTCACACCCACAACTTAACTCCTTAATGGTGGATGCGGTCAACCAATGGGGCAAACATCCTCAATTCAAATCCACGCCGCAAGAGAAGGAATGGAAGAGACTAGACCTCTTGGGGTGAAAAGTTTACTCTTCTGCGACTCTTCAATTCCGCATGGCCAATTACACAGCATTTCTTGCTAACCTCGATCATGACAATTTATGCAAAAATGAATGATTTCGTCCAGGAAATTCCAGAGGAAAAAGAGTCTAATTTGTGCACCATTGTCAACAAGGGACAACTTGTTGCTAGAACAGCGCTCCCAGACAGACGTCCCTCGATGTAGCAGACACAGTGGCATGCACGACAGTGACAGCCATCGTCATGCGCAGAACATCCTGGTTACACATATCTGGTATCCCAAGGGAACTCCAGACCCAACGTAGAGGATCTTCCCTTGGACAGGACAAGCTCTTCTCTACTAAAATGGATTAGGTCCTCCATTCCATGAAGGACTCTAGAGCCACACTGAGGACCCTCGGGATCTACACACCCTCTTAACAGGAGATACAGATACCAGCCTTACAATTGTAACAGAGACAGCACATCGCAATGCCAGCAGAGACCATACAACAATCAGAGACAAAGGCACAGACCTCAGAGACATGGCCCTACCCAATCCCAGGCTCCGACGTCCCAAGCACCACCAAACAAGACGCAATTTTGAACCATTGGTCGAGGGTCTGACCGACCACCAGTGCCAATGGAACAAAAAACCCAAATCTTTGGCTGTCGGCTTTGACCATTTTACCATATGTAGGCCTCTATCACAACGGAACACTGGGTTTTAGAGATCATTAGAATGGGTTATGCCATCCCACCTACCCAGCCCCCTTCTCCATCCCTCTTCAGGGACCCTTCTCACGAGTACCTGTTGAGACAAGAAGTACATCACCTTCTGTAATTGGGCTGTGGAACAAGTTCCAACACAACACAGAAGGAAGGGATTTTATTCCCATTATTTCCTGACTCGAAAGAAAAACGGAGGTTGAAGAACCATACTAGATCTCAGAAAACTCAATAAATTTGTCCCTACCCACAAATTCAAAATGGTCACACTGAACTCTATCATCCCTGTGCTGGAAGAGAGGGACTGGTTCTCAGCCTTGGCCTACAAGATGCGTATTTCCACATTACCATCCATCCTGTTCACAGATGATTCCAACGATTCATGGTGAGACAAGATCACTTCCAATATAGAGTATTACCATTCAGACTGTCAACAGCTCCACAAGTCTTTTACCAAAACCCTACCGATGGTAGCTGCTCATTTGCACAGATAGGGATTATTGATATTCCCATAATTAGATGATTGCCTGCTAAAAGGCCCTACCCTGACAGAAACATTACGCATTACTCGACAAACCATCTCTCTCTTTTTCACTCCCTAGGGCTACAAATCAACAACAACAAAAAAATCTACCCTAACTCCAGTACAACCATTGGACTTCATAGGAGCTCACCTAGACTCAGTGAAGGCCAAAGCATCGCTGCCAATGCCCCGATTCACAGCAATGACCTCCCTCATATTAGTGGTCTCAGATAGCCCATGGGTGTCCGAATGCACCTGCCTACAACTCTTGGGACATGTGGTGGCCATGGCTTTCATTGTAAAATACGCCAGACTACACATGTGCTGCCTTCAAGGCTGTCTGAGCTCGGTAATATTCCATGAAAGCACAGCCTAAAGAAAAGACTCTCACACTGACCCCAGAGGTTCCACATTCACTATGATGGTGGACAAACCCAGTAAACGTTTGCTCAGGCATCCCATTTCAACAGGATCCACCATCCATACAAATCATAACAGATGCCTCACTGATTGGATGGGGAGCCTCCCCTAAACCAGCATATAATCTGAGGCAAGTGGTCCCCCACGGAAACACACTTACACATCAATCTGCTCGGATTATGGGCAGTCTGCAGCGTGTGCCTACATTTCTTCCCTCTTATATGAGGCAAAACGATAAGGGTCCTGACGGACAACACTGTGTGTGTGTATATTCTATATAAACTGACAGGGTGGAGCACATTCCCACTTCTCATGCACAGAGGCCTTAAAACTATGGAACTGGTGCATAAAACACATCATCACTATTACAGCAGCATACCCCTGGGTCGACTGAACATGATGGCAGACTCATTAAACAGACAGCTTTCCCAAGAGGACAAACAGGAACTGAATGACAAAATAACACAACACATTTTTCACATGTGGGGATCCCCACACATAGACTTGTTTGCCATCAGTAAACGAGAAATGGCCAGAGTTTGCTCACGAGCAGGACTAGAAGCATGATCCCTAAGGGACGCTTTTCTCATCCAATGGAACGCGCCTCTCGTATACGCATTCCCACTTATACCCCTAATTTCCAGAGTAATACACAAAATATGAACCGACAGGGCCAAAATAATACGCATAGTACCAACATGACCCAGACAGACATGGTTCCCAAACCTGACACGCATGGCGATCTGCACACCGTTCACTCTCCCTCACCTGTGGAATCTTCTCTGTCAGGACAACAGTCAAGTCCTCCATCTGGACCCGGAGAAACTTCACCTAAAGGTGCGACTCCGTCATGGCTCTACCGTGACTGATTAACCTGCTCAGAACAAGTAAAACAAGTGTTAATAAATAGCAGGAAACACAACACGCGTATTACTTACCTCCAAAACTGGAGCAAATAAATATCTGCAAGCCTGGCACCACTTCCACTAATCCTGCAATGTTTGTTATCCCCAAAGAACTGAGGGCTTGCTACGAGTTCGCTTAGAGTTCATCTCGCTGCCATCACGGCCTTCCATCAATAGGTAGGCAGGACTTTAGATATTCGCTCACCTGATTACTAAGTGATTTCTCACGGGTATACAGACATCTGAGAACCCACGCCAGCATGGGACTTAAATCTTGTGCTCCGAAGTCTAACCAGAGCCCCATCTGAACCTTTAGCCACATGCTCATTACTTTACTTATCTATGAAAGTGGCATTTCTGGTCACCATTACATCCGCACAAAGAGTTAGCAAGATGGGGTTCCCGTGGCTCACCCCCAATACACATTATTCTTCAAGGATAAAGTGACACGTAGAACACATCTTAAGTTTATGCCCAAAATATCATCCTCATTCCACCTCAACCAACTGATTCACTTATCTACATTTCATCCAAAACACACGCTCAAGATGCGGTCCTGCACACATTGGATATGCTCCATGTCTGAGCATTTTATCTGGACAGAATAAAGCCCTTCCAAAAATCACCTTGACTTTTTGTGTCAACAGAACGATTGAAGGGCTCTGCCATATCTACGCAAAGATTATCTAAATGGATATCCAGCTATATCCATATGTGCTATTCACTGCACAACACTGAAGGCCCTTCCAGGCATCAGAAACCACTCAACAAGAGCTTTATCTACCTCCATAGCATTCCTATACAATGTGCCCATTCTAGACAGGCATTCTGTAGGGCAGCCACCTGGGCCTCTGAACACACGTTCATGAACCACTATGCAATTACTCTCTGTTCAAGCTCAGACACAAGACTAGGCCTCACTGTACTAGCCTCAGCAATGAACTCAACTCCAAAGCCCCTTTTATCCTCATGAAAGCACTGCTCCACATTCACCTGAAGAGGAGCACCCACAGGGATAGCACTCGAAGAAGAGGTTACTCACCTTGTGCAGTAAGTGAAGTTGTTCGAGATGTGTGTCCCTGTGGGTGCTCCACTATCCATCCTCCTCCCCTTTACTTCTGAGTACGAGCTTAAACACTCCATGGCAGAAAAAGAACTGAAGAGGTCGGGGCATGCTTGTGCTAGATGAGGCATCAGCGGCACCACGAGACTGCTACTACGCACACGCACCCCGACCAGACACTGCTACTGAAAATCTCCAATTGATGGTGCTGGAATCCATTGACACCTGAAGTGGAGCGCCCACAGGGGCACACATCTCGAAGAACTTCAGTTACTGCACAAGGTGAGTAACCTTCTCTTTTTCTTCGAGTGCTGTCCCTGTGGGGGCTCCCCTTCAGGTGAACGCGGAACAGTGCTTTCATGAGGATAAAAGGGGCTTTGGAGTTGAGTTCATTGCTGAGGCTAGTACCTTTATCAACCAAATTTGTAATCTCAAAGAATGAAATCAGGTTTGTTTGACAAGTCCTGTTTTCCATAAAATCATGTAGACTTGCGTTTATTATATCCTGTTCTTTAACAATTGAATCTTTAACAGTTGAATCATGTATCGGCTTTTCCATTATTTTGTGTGCAATTGATGCCTGGATAACTGACCTATAGTTACCAGGTCATGTTGCTTGCCCTATGTGAATATTGGCACAGCATTAGCACACTTCCATTCGTCTGGATTTTTCCTGATATTCTAAGTTTTATTAAAATTAACATCAGCAGGCCAGAGATCTCTTCAGCTAGCTCTTTTAGGATTCTTGGGTGCATACTACTTGGGTCTGTCGATTTCAAAGTGTTCATCCCTAGTAGATGTTCTTTAACCTCCTCCGTTGCTAGTGGATGGGAAACTCTCATGTGGTACCAGTACATCATCCTGCTTCTTTCCAAATATAGAACAGAAATATTTATTCTACACTTCTGCCTTTTTTGTATCATTAAATATTTTACCACCTCAATATAGTAATGGACCTATACCACTGCTATGATTTATATTGTTCCTAATATACTCGAAAAACTCATTGTCCTTAGCCCTGCCAACCATGGATTTTTTTTCCTGATGCCTTTAGCTTCCCGTATCAATTTTCTACACTTCATAACGTCCAATTTATCTTAATTGCTATCTATTTTCCATTCGTGTTCTATTGCTTTTTCATTTTTTAATTGCTGCCTTCTAGGGCTATCAATCACAATTAACTCACGTGATTAACTAAAAAAAAATTAATCGTGATTGTTTTTTTAATCGTGATTAATCACACTGTTAAACAATAGAATACCAAATGAAATTTATTAAATATTTTTGGATGTTTTTCTACATTTTCAAATGTATTGATTTCTATTGCAATACAGCATACAAAGTGCACAGTGCTCACTTTATATTATTTGTGATTACAAATACTTGCAGTGTAAAAATGATAAAGAAAAGAAATGGTATTTTTCAGTTCACCTCAGACAAGTACTGTAGTGCGATCTCTTTACTGTGAAAGTGTAACTTACAAATGTAGATTTTTTTGTTTGTCACATAACTGCACTCAAAAACAAAACAATTTAAAACTTTATAGCCTACAATTCCACTCAGTCCTACTTCTTGTTCAGCCAATTGCTAGGACAAACAAGTTTATTTACATTTATGGGAGATATTGCTGTCTGGTTCTTATTTACAAAGTCACCTGAAAGTGAGAACAGGCATTTGCATGGCACTTTTGTAGCCAGTGTTGCAAGGTATTTACATGCCAGATATGCTGAACATTCATATGCCCCTTAATGCGTCGGCCACCATTCCAGAGGACATGCTTCTGTGCTGCTGAGGCCCGTTTTAAAAAAAAAAAAAAAAAAAAAAAAAAAAAAGCCTTAATTAAATTTGTGATTGAACTCTTTGCGGGAGAATTGTATGTCTCCTGTTCTGTTTTACCCACATTCTGCCATATATTTCATGTTATAGCAGTCTCAGATGATGACCCAGCAAAAGTTTGTTTTAAGAACACTTTCACTGCAGATTTGACAAAATGCAAAGAAGGTACCAATGTGAGATTTCTAAAAATAGCTACAGCACTTGACCCAAGGTTTAAGAATCTGAAGTGCCTTCCAAAATCTGAGAGGGATGAGGTGTGGAGCACGCTTTCAGAAGTCTTAAAAGAGCACTCCAATGTGGAAACGACAGAACTCAAACCACCGAAAAAGAAAATCAACCTTCTGCTGGTGGCATCTGACTCAGATGATGAAAATGAACATGCATCGGTCAGCTCTGCTTTGGATCTTTATCAAGCAGAACTTGTCATCAGCATAGACGCATGTCCTCTGGAATGGTGGTTGAAGCATGAAGGGGCATATGAATATCTCGAGACACTGACTAGAACTGTGCCATGCGAATGCCTGTTCTCTCTTTCAGGTGACATTGTAAACAAGAAGTGGGCAGCATTATCTCCTGCAAATTGTATCCAAACTTGTTTGAGCGATTTACTGAAGTAGGACTGAGTGGACTTGTAGGCTACAAAGTATTACATTTTTATTTTTGAATGCAGTATTTTGTACATAATTCTACATTTGTAAGTTTAACTTTCGTGATAGAGATTGCACTGCAGTACTTGTACTAGGTGAATTGAAAAATACTATCTTTTTTTACAGTGCAAATATTTGTAATAAAAAATAAATATAAAGTGAGCACTGTACACTTTGTATTCTGTGTTGCAATTGAAATCTATATTTGAAAATGTAGAAAATATCCAAAAATATTTAAATAAATGGTATTCTATTATTGTTTAACAGCGCAATTAATTACGATTAATTTTTTTAATCGCTTGACAGCCCTGTTGCCTTCTCTTCACCACTGAACCAGCATGTGGAGAGAGAAACTAGTTCTCAAATAGCTAGGATCCCAGTTATATATTATTTGTTATTGTAGTGCCCAAGGCCCTGTTGTGCTAGGTGCTGTACAAACAGAGACTAAAGACAATCTGAGCTCAAGGGGGCTTAAAGTCTAAGTATAATCCAACAGATGGAGATAGACAAACAGGGGAATATGAGTAAACAATTAGACAATTTTGCTCAGCATAATAGGCAGTAGTCTCTGGACACTAGTAGCTTAACTGATATGTTTCGTAGGCATTCTGTCAAAGAGTTTTGAGGAGGGATTTGAAGGTGGATAATGAGAGAGCTTTGAGGATGTTTATGGGGAGCACCTCCCAGGTATGTGGGGCAGCATGAGAGAAAGCATGTAGGTATTTGAAAATGGTAACAAGTGGGCAGTGGAGGTTGGCATAATGATCAACCGCTAGGAATACAGCTGGATGGATCCTTTTAACCTTTTTTGTGACATCATGAGCTCACTGATACTGTTGAGTTAGTCTTCAAGATGTCCTTTATCTAGTGTATCACTCTCTTTTTCCTTGCATTATCCAACATAATGTATCTTTCTAAGCTTCACTATCTAACTTTGTTTTTACTCCTGTCTTACTGATGGAACTCAGTAGTAAATCATTGCCTAGCTTGAAAATTTGCATGCAATCTAACCAAATCTGTGTGAATAATTAGCAGATAGGAGTATGATTTAAAAAAAGTAATTTATAAGGACTGAAAAGAGTATTGATATAAATGACTGGGAAAGCTATTTTAACTTAAAATTTCTAGATCTACCATGCAGAGTTAAAATATTGAATAAACTAGTAAGAATTGCTGTAAATATATTTTTTGCTGTATTTGCACTTTTTTTAGTGGGGATATATATTTTACAGCAATCAGAATAAGTCCTTACAAATTGTTTGGGTAAGCTAGTGCAAAAATATAATTTGGAGGCAGCAGTGTATAATGGTTAGATCAAGTCATTGGGAGCCAGGACACCAGGATTCCATTTTCAGATTGTTGTGTGACTGTATGGGCAAGGCACTTAATATTTCTCTACATCAGTTTTTTCTATATGAATAAAGTGGACGATATTCACCTCTGACTTCTTGTAAAAGGACTTTAATTGGTTGGAGGCAATGGAAATCTGAAATAAATATACATAACAAAAATACTGTAAATGTGAATCTCACGTAAGACTTCTAATTTTTTATGGAGAACAGGAAAGAGGAAGTTTAATAAGAGTGGTGACAGCTAAAGACCGGTCACTGTATAGGATATTGCTATGGTTATTTAGTAATTAGTGTGTGTGCAATATCTTTTGTCCTATAAGATACCTAGTAATGATGGTTGACTGTCTTGTTTCTTGTATATGTGTTGAGGGTATTGCTTTAATCAATTATTTTTATTTTTTTTCAAACATCGGTATTCTTGCAGGAGCGGAGTATTTTCTGGCATCTCATCTAATTTCATAATTTAATCGATAGTAGACTTCAATCATGGATCCTTAAGATCCATAAAATAGCAGAACCTTTAAAAATATGCCTCTACTGTCAATCTCTTATGGGCAAACAAGCTCCCAGTGGAGAGTATCTTTATGGAAATCACTTGTTATAGACGTTTCTACTGCACTTACATCACTTTCCATATTATAAATAATGTTAAGATTTTTGTCATAGTTACTTTTAGTAAAAGTTATAGATGGGTCACAGAAAATAAACAAATATTCATGGAAACCTGTGACCTGTCTGTGACTTTTACTAAAAATAATGGTGGGGCGGGGAATGACTGAAGCCTGAGCCTGATAGGGGATGAGAGCCAGAGCCCCATAGGAGGGTGAGGGAGGGCCTCCAGGACCCATGGCAGCTCGGAGTGCCGGGATACCCACCGCCTGAGGTGGTTCAAGGCTGAAGTGGAAAATGTCACAGTTATCTCTGAAAGTCACAAAAACCGTGACTTCTGTGACCTCCGCGACAAAATCTTATCCTTAATTATAAATGAAGCCTTCATGGTGGGTTTAATGGGAAAACTTCAGTATGCTTAAGGTCTGCCTCCAATACTTCATTCATACACAGATAAATGCTACTGATTATTTTGTGTTGAGTAGTATTTGATCTATCTTAGGGAAGATTTCAGTATAACTTTTTAAATAAGATAAACCTGGTGAACTTTTTTTTTTATATATATACCATGAGCATTATGCAATGGCTCTCCCACTAAGATTGAGCCCTTTTAAGAAGGTGAGTGCATCTGACCTTTACTGAAACAATTAGAGGTGGAAGCAGAGATTTTAATAATGCACTGGTATAACCACAGTAACTACAACTGAGATGAGCCATTACACCAGGAGTCTCAAACTCATTTTACCTTCGGGCCAGTGCCAGTCCTCAAATCCTCCCAGCAAGCCAAAGTTACTCATGCCGCCCAGAACCTGCCTCCCAAAAAACTCCACCCCCCACCTGCCTAAGGCTCTGGGACAGAGTTTGGGTCGGGGAGGAGGTCTGGGGTAGGGGATTGGGGTGCAGGCTCTGGGAGGAAGTTTGGGAGTGGGAGGGGGTGTGTAGGAAGGAGAAAGGGTGCAGGCTCTGGGAGGGAGTTTGGGGGCAGGAGGAGGTTTGTGTGAAGGGGGCGCAAGCTGTGGGAGGGAGTTTGGGGGCAGGAGGGAGTATGTGGGAAGGGGGTGGGGGTGCAGGCTTTGGGAGGGGGGTTGGGGTGTGCGGTGCTTACCTGGGACTCCAAGGTGGAGTGGGCCAGGCTGGGGGGGGCCTCCGCGCGCTTCCGCCCCCTGGTGCGTCCCATTGGCCGCAGGGGACATTCGGGGTGGGGGCAGGCACCAATGGAGTGAGCAGGCAGATGCCGCTCAGCTCCTCTGCGCTGCCAGGGCCCCTGAGGGGGTGGGGCCCAGGGAGAGCCCCAGCCTCAAAACTGCTGGAGCCCCACGTGGCACATTGGGGAGTTTGAGACCCCTGCATTACACTGTTTATAATACTTCAACATTTTGAGGGATTGTCTACATGGGGGATTTAATCTGCATCTTTTCAAGTTAATCCACTTTGAAAATGCTTGTTTACATGACACAGTTCACTGTAGTGTTCTGACTCTGCATTTATTGCAAACTATGGAGTCCTCTTTCGAAGGGAACTAACTTTTTTGCTGTGAAGCTAATTTGTCCTGTCTGTTTGTGTGTAAACAATGCTTCTGTGAACTACTTTGGCAGATGCCCAGTAGCTATCCCATACTGCTTTGCTGGTGACCATTACTGACTTGTCTGTTTTACCTGTGTGCCCTCCCATGCTCTGAGGCCAAGTTGACTTGTTGTGCCCACCCCTGTTTATAAATTGGTGCACAGCCTAATTTTGTTCATTTGCTCCTGGATTCCAGTTTATCATAATATCTGCGACAATACCCCAGGAACACACCTCAAGTAGCTGCTTGAAGCAGTGCCCAGACCCTGGATCTCATCACCATCTGGGGAGAAGATGCGTCAGTGCAGCCACTTCAATAAAGATCTTTTTGTGGCATTACAAGGCAGGTTCTTACGAGGGTCCATGACCGGGATGCCAAACAGTGCTTGATAAAAACAAACAGCTCAGAAGCACCTATATTAAAATGAGGGACATCAAGAAAAAATCCAGCAGTGTACATGTAGCCTGTGAATTTTTTTTTTTTTGATAAGCTGGACAACATATTACACAACTACATGACCACCCAACCCGGGAAGCTTGTGGAGCCTGCTGTTACCCCCTCCAATGATGACCAGCAAGCCTCATCAGAAGATGAGCATGAGGTGTCCACAAGGAAGAGATTTCCCTGGAAAGCCAGGATCTGGGACTCAGGTTCCTGATGTTGGCCAGGTAGAATAAAAGCCTGATTCCTGACCTGTAGCAGCCAACCCCCATTCCCAGGCAGCAGCCCACACCGTGACCAAAGAGGCTGCTCCTATGGAGTGGATGTTGGCATGTTGTTTTTATATGTTTAATAATTTACTATAAGTTTTAATTATGCTACACTGCCATACTAGCTTCTCTTCTGGGTGCCCCATGGCTGCAGCTGTAGTAGGAAGTGAGCTAAAAGCCTTTCCAAGTCTGAGGTCCCCACCTCCCTCCCTCTATTAGTCTACTCTATTGGTTTGCACCCTGTCCCCCCTCCCCACGCTGGTACACTACACATTAACTATGTCCCCCTTCCCTCCAAAATAAACAAAAAATAGAAAAATGCATAGAGGGCAAGACAAGATTTGAGGACAGAGAGGGAATCCAGTAAGGAGCTTTCCAGGGAAATTGTTGCAGTGCCAAAGGACTGACAGTTGCCAGGGAAAGTGTTGCTATGGCCAAAGACAGCATGGAGAAAGACAGGGCAATGTAGAAGTGAATCTTGGAGGCAATACAAAGCTAAAATGCACTGTTGCAGCATGTTACTATTAGGGCAGCAGGCAATGCAGTACTGTGTACCAGCACCTAGCGATGTTATTGCTCCCAGCAGCCTGTATTGTTCAGGGGCTGTATAACTCTTCCTCCCTGCTGCACCTCCGCACCATTACTCCAGAGGCCATTCCCCTCCCAGGCCCCAGCTCAGGACACTGAGAACAGTAGCACCAGTAGCCCCAGCTCTTTTGAGCCCTCTGTTGCCCCAGCCAAATTTGATCCTTGACATTCCATGCCAAAAGTACCAAAAGTGGCAGAGCAAAGATGTATACTTGCCTGTGATTTTGAGCCCTCCCCCCCCCTGCCCTTTGTGCCCTGCCCTTTGTGCCCTGCCCTGTTTTGTTTCACTGTTGTTTTTTTTAACATATTGTTTCATAATTAAGTCATTTTTGTTTCAGTTGAAGGTCCATTTGTTTGTTACATAATAGACTGTTTATGAAAGAAATTTTAAAGGATTTTATTAATGAGTTGACTTCATTTCACACAGAAAATAAGTTTTGCAGTAATTCATAAGATTTTTACAAACACATAGGCAAAGATACAAGGTATAACAAAGACTGCCACAACATTGCACTTCTACCACCCGTTAACAGTGAACTGCAAAAAATAATCCACTTCCCTCCATGGATTAACAGTTGAATGTACAGCTGCACAATTTCAGGCCAGAGACTCAAAATAAGAGCAATAGACATCTCTGACAATATTGCCCCATCTGTTTGCATTTCGTATTGGACTCCTTGCTGACTGCTCCAACCACTGAATGAATCTCTGCAACTCAAGCTCCCACCTATTGCTAAGGCTTTCTCCCTTACTTCCCAAATACCGCACAAAATGCAACCTACTTCTAAAATCTTTGGGATTTTTTTTCCTGCTGCTTCCAACCTATTCCACAAACAGCAACATCTCCCTTTCAGGCAGCCAAATGCACACTCCACTGTAATTCTGCAACTACTGAGGTGGTAGTTACAGTTCCTTTCTTCTGTCTGAGTAGTGCGTGAATCACTTCATTAACCAGGGAAGCAGAGGGTAAGCCAGGTGTCCCAGGATAACTCGGAGCAGTGTCCACACCATTAATATCCATAGTGTTCCTGGGAGCAAACATTCCTTTCTTCATTAATTTAAATAGAGCTGAGTTCTGAAAGATCTTGGCATCTTGTACCCTTCCAGACCATTGAGCACTTATTTCTGTAAATCTGCCACAGTGATTGACAAGCCTTGGAGCACCATGGAGAAATACCAATTCCTGCTTATGAATTCTGAGCCTGGAGAAGAAGGGGGCAGGAGCACAAATAATAGGCACATGGGTCGCATCAGTTGTCCCATTACAGTTTAGGAACTCCATGCATGCAAAGCCATCAACATCCTGAGCATGACTAAACTGGTGCAACATACCTTTTGCATGGGATCACACACCTGCATGATGATGGCCCTATGGTTGATCTTCCCACACTGAATTGGTGTGCTATGTACCGATAACATTCGGGGGTACCTAGCTTCCAGACTGCAATTGTGACCCACTTGGTATTGGGCACTGCATGTTGGTTTGCTGCTGCTGTATGTCTGAGGTTAATTCAGCACATGTCTTCAAAAAGCTTGCCTTCCCTATCCTGAAATTCTCTCACCATTGCTGGCCATTGTAGGTCTGCAGAACAGTCCCTTTCCACCAGTCCATGCTGGTTTTCTGAGCCCAGAAACAGCACTGCATGCTGTGAACTGCTCCAGGAACAAGTCCTCTGTCAGTTGCTCAGTCTCTTCCTCATCTGTGCCCCGGTTTTGACAGTGCTGGAGAAGCTGCTGTCACTACCACATCATTTGCTTGGTCATGTGGCAGTTGAAGTCCAAAGCTGAATTCATACAGCTTTGAATGCTGAAATACAGTTCAAGCAGCCTTTGTATAGTGGAGGTTGCTAGCATAGTGGTGCAGCATTGTTGGGTACTTGCTGGTTGACAGCAATTTGAAAATGGTGCTAACCTGCCCACAAAGGAAGTATGGGGTGGAGACAGATGAATCATAGGATATTGCGCAGTGAGAGAAATTCTAGAATGCACACCGCTCAGCAACGAAGTAAAGGAGCATGGACTACCCTATGTGAATTCCACGTCCTCAGTTCATAGCAAGCCACTCTCGGGTGTAAAATCAATGATGCACATTGACAGAGCACACCATCCTCTGTTGCACATGCTAATACTGTGACTCTTGTGATGTATATTACCTAATATGCCACAAAAAGCTGTGGACTAAACTCCCTGTGTAGACAAGCATTTAATCTGTTTTAATTCAAAGCAGTGTTAGGTCTTGGCTACACTGGCACTGTACAGCGCTGCAACTTGCTGCGCTCAGGGGTGTGAAAACGTCCCCTCCCCCCCCCGAGCGCAGCGAGTGCAGCGCTGTAAAGTGCCAGTGTAATCAGCGCCTGCAGCGCTGCACGCTCTCTCGCAGTGCTGCAAGCTATTCCTCTCGGATAGGTGGAGTACTTGCAGCGCTGCGAGAAAGCTCTCGCAGCGCTGGCGGCGCGACTACACTCGCACTTCACAGCTCTGCCTCGGCAGCGCTGTGAATCCCCAAGTGTAGCCAGGGCCTCAGTGTTCCTTTCAAGAGTTTTAAATCAGTCTGTGTACCTAATTTCAATGCTTTTAGTTTGGCTTCCTGTTTGTAGTTGAAGGGCTATATACAAATTTGTGTATTGATTCTTTTTTTTTTTTAAATTTTTTACTTTATTTACAGATAAAACAATCTGAGGCTTGCTAGCCAGTTACAGAACAGCTTTTTTCTCATTTTGAGACCAGAAAGAATGTTTGCTCATTATAACTTCCTTTAAAAGGTAAGTAGTTAATGGGAGCTATTGTTCCCTTTATTGAGCATGCTTTCATTTCGCTCACTCTTGTGATTGAAAGGTTGTGTGATAAATTACAAGTGGCTTTTTAAATTACAATACTGTATGTTAGGGTGCCTTCAACTATAGAATATCAGAGGGGTAGCTGTGTTAGTCTGAATCTGTAAAAAAGCAACAGAGGGTCCTGTGGCACCCACGAAAGCTTATGCTCCCAATACTTCTTTTAGTCTTAAAGGTGCCACAGGACCCTCTGTTGCCTTCAACTATAGAACAATTTATGAAGATTTAAAACATTTTGAGTTGTAATTATGAGGAATTGAGTGGTGAAAATAACACTTCCGAGGACAAAGACTTGCTATATTAAGGCCTGTAAAAATGGCAGAAATATTGCTAATCAGGAGATTTTTGACCATTTAGGATCGTGTTTTGTAAAATATCGGGAATAAAAATAACACACATTTTTGGTCTTAATAGTTTGAGATATCAGATGTTCAGAACACATTCTGATTCCCATTACATTTCTGCCCACATAATTGGGGAGCCTCTCGGTGAAGTTAAAGGGAGGAAAAGCAGGGTGACATCAAGGTAGGGGTCTTCTATTGACCCTCAAATCAGGAGGATGAGGTGGATGAGGCATTTCTAGAACAAATAACAAATATCCAAAACACAAGACCTGGTAGTAAGGCGGGGGAGTGGGGGGTGGGACTTTAACTATCCAAACATTTTGTTGGAAAAATAATTTGGCTAAACACAAAGTTCTTGTAATGTGTCGGAGAGAACTTTTTTTTGTTTCAGAAGGTGAAGGAAGTAACTGCGTGGGCAGCTATTTTAGACTTGATTCTGACCAACAGGGATGAATTGATTGTGAATCTGAGGGTGGAAGGCAGTTTTGATGAAGGTGCTCATGAAATGATGATTTCATGATTCTAAGGAAGGGAAGGGAAGGAGTGAGAGTAGCAGAATAAGGAAAATGGACTTCAAAAAAGCAGACTTTAACAAACTCAAAACTCATAGGGTAGTGTCCCATGGGAAGAGAATTGAAGGGAAAAAATATTCAGGAGAGCTGGCAGTTTCTCGGACAATATTTAAAGCACAACAGCAACCTATCCTGATGCAAAGATAAATAAAAGAACAAGTTAAAGAATATTTACATGTTAGATATATTCAAGTTGACAGGACTTGATTTAATTCACCGTAGGGTATTTAAGGAACTAACTGAAGCAATCGTGGAACCATTGGTGATTACCTTTGAGAACTCATGAATGATGGGTGCAGTCCCAGAAGATTGGAGAAGGGCAAATATAGTACCTACCTTTAAAAAAGGGAACAAAACAGACCTGGGGAACTATAGACCAGTCAGCCTAACTTTGATATCTGGAAAGGTACTGGAACAAATTATTAAACCATCAGTTTTAAGCCCCTCAGTATTATAGCGTGATAAGTAGTAGCCAACTTGATTTGTTGAATAAATCGTGCCAAACCAATCTAATTTCCTTTTTTGACAGGGTTTCTGGCCTAGTGGACAGGGGGAAGCAGTAAATGTGATATGTCTTGATTTTAGTAAGGCTTTTGACACAGTCTCGCATGACGTTCTCGTAAGCAAACTAGGGAAATGTCTAGATTAAATTACTATAAGATTGGTGTGCTTAAGCCTTCGATGACCTAGTGGCTGGGTTGTTGGCCCAGAGTGGAGGGGAGCTGAACCTGGCCCCTTCCTCTCCACCAAATCCTGGCCCAAGGTCCTGTGTTGCTTAACCCTCTAAACAGGGGAGGTGGGTCTCTTGCCTGGCTCTGTATGTGTGTTCAGGACTTGTTTTCCTGGCCTGCTTCCTATGAAAGTTATTTTAGTTTGGGGTGTGGCCCTTCTGATCCAGTTTCCCCACAGTTGGGGTGTACTCGCAGGTTCTCTTTGGCAGGGGAAGGCTTACTTGCCTCCAGTGGCTGTTAGCTGGCAGGTTGCTGGTCCGTTCGTTCATGCAGGCAGACAGATCCTGCCTCCTCGCCAGTCAGCCCCTAACTGAGCCAGGCTCCCTTCTCTCCCCCCCCTACCCCCAACTGTCCTGTCTTTATAATACATATCTTTGTTGGGTTATAACAATTTATAAGTAATTTTGCATTGATTTCCATAAGATAGCATGTTATGGGACCAACAGTATTTTCCCACCTCTAGTCAGATGCTTTCTAGTTGAATGTTTAAATGCCTTTTCTCATGTGTATATATTTCAAAGGACCTCAGACATCATATCTTACATATTACAGTGGTAAGCACCTTGACGTTATCTGTGCATTTTTAAACAATGCCCTATGGCAAAAATTGAGAAATTAAAAGAGAGAGGGAAGTGGATGAGACACAACAAAAGTTAACTGAAATGACAAAAACCACAATAGAACTGATTTAAACAAAAATACCTCACCACACTACAGGAACAGACCAAAGTAATCATTTTCATTTTATATTATGAATTGTTTGTGTAAAATGCTACAAATCTAACTGGAACTGTTGTAGATTCGATTACATTTCTGTGTAGCATAGTAAATGAGAGTTTGAATATAGACTCAATTGATCATGCAGTGTTTCCAAACTGTGTGTCAAATTAGGATATTTGTTATACATGAATGGTTAATATTGAACTTTTCTGAGTTGCAATTTAATATGTTTACTAAATTAGTTTTAGATGAAAAGGATCAAAGAGACAACTCAATATAAATAATTTTTAGCTTTCTTCACATCAAAGATCTGCTATTTGTAAATTCAAGTACTGACTGAAATGTATTCAGGCACAGAACACAACATAGTATAAAACAAAATTAAGTCCAACTTATGAAAGAGAAAATTATATTAAACTAAATGAAGCCTGTGGTTGTGTAAAACAATGTAACAGAACTAAGAAGTAATCACCACCCCCGCCCCCCCCAAACATTGTTCAACTCTGGATGTGGCTAAATCACAATAAATATTTATAAACATTAAGTATTATATTTAATATATAAATGCTTATGAAGTGTATAAATTATGTTCCTCAGCAGAGGCTCATACTCCTTTAATGGTCTCCTTCAAGAGCCTGGCATGAGTAAAATAAAGGACAATTTAGAGGGGTTTGTCTGTAGTGATGAATAAAAATGTTTTCTATATTAAGCCTAAAGCATAACTGGTTAATAAATTCCAACTGTTTGAGGAAATTAAAGTATCTGAAGTAAAAATAGAGTCCTTATTCCCAAAAGGACCAGTGGTTTTAAACAGACACAGAAAAGCAGGGTAGATAGCCAAGGACTCCAATCCAAAACACAAATATACTTTTCACATAAACACACACTTTAAACATTTTTTTACATTAAAGACTTTGGAATGTTAGGGTATTTCCCCCCCATTTAACTTGTACTCTAAAATTATTAAGTAAGTTAGCTTATGAAAAAGAGCCAGCATGTTCACTTTCTAAGGTCTACTGCAGAGCTGGTGAGTATTTTTGTTTTCTAAATAGTCAGACCAATCATTTAATGCTACATTTAAGATGGGGGTTTCCTAACTTATTTACAGCTTCACTTTTTCAGGTTTGCATAAAGAAATAATGGCTTTGGCCTTTAAAAAAAATAAGCTAGATCTTTGGCCCCACTAAAGGAGCAGCGCAAAAGGGAATTTAAGCTGCTCCCTATCTTCCAGTGTAGGGGACTCCTAGGAGGCCTTCACTTGTGGGCACACCTTAAACCTCCGATCAGGAAGGTGTAAATGTTGTGGAACGCCTCATTTGCCTCCTCAGATGGGAGGAGCATCATTCTGGTGTACTTAAAGATTCAATCCATAATGTAATCTATTGGTATCCTTTCTAGCAAAAATCTTGGCTTGTTAAACTGTTCAAATCCCATTTTAGTACCTTAAGATTTATATTTCTGTACCAAATATCTGCCAATAAGAACAGTTAGAATGTTAGCATGCAAATATGCAAACTGTTACACAGATGTCTATTTTCATCAGGCAATTCTACATAATATATTAGAATAAAAAGTACAGTTCGCAATATTCTCCCTGAGACTATTTTAAAGATTTTTCACAACATTGTTAGTTATTATTTGTATTACAGTCTCAGTATGTTATTGTTTAGACCCATGATATTTGGAGAGTCAAGTTTTGTCAAGTTTTCAGGTACAAAGAACTGTAGAATACAGTACACCCATCTTTTAATACTCAGACTGCTTCACAGAATAAATGTTATGCTAATCTAGAGCTAGTCTGATTCAGAAATATATAGCACTGTAGACCTTCTCAGACCTCACTGAGGACTTCAATATGGGATTTTTTTGTTCATTTCTTATATTCTGCAAAGAACTGAATTTACTCTTCATGATCCTTCCTTATTTTGTCTTTGAGACTGGCAGATTTATAAAGGGTTACAGATCTTCCAAAGGATTTCAGTTTCAGCTATACAGATATAAAAATAGAAGAAAAGCCACAAGGAAATGTCAGACAAAATGAAACATACAATAAAACGGTGGAAGTTTGAATGACTATCTATAACATTTCAAACTATGGTTTCTTTTCCATATTGAATCAGACTAGCGTAGTATGAAGTGTTATCTGATCTGAGACAGCAGTAAGTTACTTAACTATGCGATAAATTATGCTGGTGTCTTATTTATCCCCTATTCCCACTCTACTTCGATGCCTTTTTCCACACTGCTCTTTGTGTATCAGATGCCTGTAACTACCATGTTCTGCCAAGCTACTATCCTTTCCTTTAAGTAACCCAAGAAAATTCAGTTCCACCACATGCCTACAAGAAGCTAATTATTATGAAATAGACATACATACATAAAAAATGTTTCATTTACATGCTAACTCCCTCCTCTGGGTTTCCCAACAAGTCATGTCTTTTCTTTCTTTTAGACTAAGCTTTCCAGGGCAAGTGTTTTCATTTTTGGCATCTGGTATATTGCCAAGTACACACTCAGACTTCTCAAATAGTTAAACATAATAATTAGACCATTTAATCCTTAAGAGACAGAGAAGCATGATTTTCACACAGTTTAAAAAAAACAGCAATCAATACACATTCACAGACATACAAAGTTTCTTACTGATCTCTTGTTTAGTATCAGTGAATATAAAAGTTTATTAATCCTGAAAGGATTTGTACTGACCTGTCAAAATGTTTCTAAGCCTGGTAGATTTAGGTTAAATCTATCCCTGAGAACACGTCAGTACAGAAGTACTGGGTACAGAACCATAGATATTCAGGGCTGAAAGGGAGCTCGAGAGGATATCTAGTCCAGCCTCCTGCACAGAGGCAGGGTTAATTATACTAGATCATCCCTGACAGGTGTGCACCTAACCTGCGCTTAAAAATGACTATCCTTATAATTAGAAAAGATTTATTAGCAAAAATATCTAAATCTCGCTTGCTGCAAATCAAGCCGACTACTTCTTGCCCTACCTTCAGGATACATGAAGAAAAATTGATCACCATCCTCTTTATAACAGCCCTAAACATATTTGAAGACTTAAAGTCCCGCCTCAGTCTTTTTATCCTTTCCTGATGTCTCAGGTTTTCTAAACCTTTTTATCATTTTTGTTGCTGTCTTCTGGACTCTTTCTAATTTGTCCATATCTTTAAGTGTGACTCCCAAAGCTGGACACCGTACTCCATCTGAGACCTCACCAGTGCTGAAAAGAGAAGGATAATTACCCCCCTTGTCTTGCGTACAACACTCCTATTAATACACCCCAGAATGTTACTCACCTTTTTTGCAACTACATCACACTGGTGACTCAATCAATTTGTGATCCGCTGTAACCCCCAAGATCCCTTTCTGCAGTATGACTGTCTAGCCAGCTATTCCCTATTTCATATTTATGCATTTTATTTTTCCTTCCTAAAGGCAATTCTTTGCACTGGTCTTTACTGAATTTCATATGGTTGATTTCAGAGCAAAATTCTCCAATTTATCAAGGTCATGGTGCTTGCAACTCTCCAAGCTCAGTGTCATCCACAAATTTTATAAGCATACTCTCCACTCCATTTCCCAAATCATTAATGAAAATATTGACTAGTACAGGACTCAGGACAGACCCTATGGGATCCCTTTCACACATCCTCTCAGCTGGACAGTAAAGCATTGTTAAGTACAGTTTTTCAACCAGCTGGGCAACCAACTGTGAAGGAGCAGAGAAACTGCTGCCTGGCAGGCGTTAAAGAAAACTTGTGGGTTCAGCTAACCCCACCCCGCTATAACTGTAGCCATCATCCATCAGTGGGGTTTGAATTTTTTTCTGACCTGTGCCATTTGACCTGATGGAGTAACTGATAGCAGTAATAATGCATCTGAAGAAGTGAGTTTTTTTTACCCAGGAAAGCTTATGCCCAAATAAATCGGTTAGTCTTTAAGATGCCACTGGACTCTTTGTTGTTTTGATAGCAGTAATAGGTTGTCATCTTTTATGTACCATTACAAGAGGGGGTTGGGACACTTTGCCAGAAAAATTCAAAGCTGTTTGCTGATAGCAAAAGAATGGTGAGGCTCAAATCTAGGGGATTTGCTCTATTGTAGGGGTTTGGTACATGAGCTTGTTGGAAGTGGTACACTGTAATAGACTGGTCTGTTCCCTTCATACCGCAGGGGTCTGTTTTGGGACCGGCTTTGTTCAATATCTTCATCAATGACTTAAATATTGGCATAGAAAGTACGCTTATTAAGTTTGTGGATGATACCAAACTGGGAGGGATTGCATCTGCTTTGGAGGACTGGGTCATAATTCAAAATGATCTGGACAAATTGGAGAAATGGTCTGAGGTAAACAGGATGAAGTTTAACAAAGACAAATGCAAAGTGCTCCACTTAAGAAGAAAAAATCAGTTTCACACATACAGAATGAGAAGAGACTGTCTAGGAAGGAGTACGGCAGAAAGGGATCTAGGGGTTGTAGTGCACCACAAGCTAAATATGAGTCAACAGTGGGATGCTGTTGCAAAAAAAGCAAACATGATTCTGGGATGTATTAACAGGTGTGTTGTGAGCAAGACACGAGAAGTCATTCTTCCGCTCTATTCTGCTCTGGTTAGGCCTCAGCTGGAGTATTGTGTCCAGTTCTGGGCACCGCATTTCAAGAAAGATGTGGAGAAATTGGAGAGGGTCCAGAGAAAAGCAACAAGAATGATTAAAGGTCTTGAGAACTTGACCTATGAAGGAAGGCTGAAAGAACTGGGTTTGTTTAGTTTGGAAAAGAGAAGACTGAGAGGGGACATGATAGCAGTTTTCAGGTATTTAAAAGGGTGTCATAAGGAGGAGGGAGAAAACTTGTTCACCTTAGCCTCTAAAGATAGAACAAGAAGCAATGGGTTTAAACTGCAGCAAGGGAGGTCTAGGTTGGACATTAGGAAAAAGTTCCTAACTGTCAGGGTGATTAAACACTGGAATAAATTGCCTAGGGAGGTTGTGGAATCTCCATCTCTGGAGATATTTAAGAGTAGGTTAGATAAATGTCTATCAGGGATGGTCTAGACAGTATTTGGTCCTGCCATGCAGGCAGGGGACTGGACTCGATGACCTCTCGAGGTCCCTTCCAGTCCTAGAATCTATGAATCTATGGGGTAGCCTACCTCTGTTAGAGAACATGACCCCTTCAACTAGTGTTCCAGGAAGCAGTAGACTAGCTTGGAAATAGTGCCAGGTGTTAATCAGGTAGCTCATGCTTTTACGTGATAAAACCCAGTTGCTAGGTGACTCCCTGAAGTAGGGAGTTGCAGACAGTTAAGAACATAAGAACGTCCATTCTGAGTCCGAACAAAGGTCCATCTAGCCCAGTATCCTGTCTTCTGACAGTGGCCAATGCCAGGTGCTCCCAGAGGGAATGAACAGAACAGGTAATCATCAAGCAATCCATCCCCTGTCACCAATTCCCAGCTTCTGGCAAACAAAGGCTAGGGACACCATCCCTGAAGAGGACAATTGTAGGGGAGCATCAAGTCGAGAGAGAGGCTCCTTGTGATGTAACCATAACAGAGACTGGTGGGCTGGGGAAACCTGCCTGCCTCAGAAGTGTCCAAGGACCAAGGGAAGCTTTGTGGAACAGGGTAGGAAGCAAGATACTAATGGAAGGCTGTCGAATCCCTTAACCAAGAGGAAGGAGTTGTGGGTCCAGGGATCAGGGTAGGAGGACACCTGTCAGAAAGACTCTCCAAAGTGGCTGGGGTCTGCAATAGGATTTGCAGAGCTCCTTGTTTGAGTGGGAAATGAGGGGAACCAGGAGTCTCAAACCTTGGAACAAGGGTGAATTTGAGATGAAACTGCCTGGTGCCCAAGTAAATGCCCCACTTCCAACCAAGACTAACTCACTTCTCTACCTTCCCCTCTAAGCCGCTCCACGTTCCAGCCAGAACCCTTGTCCCTAGTCTAACCTCATTAGAGCTGAGCGGGAAATGGTTTTTCCATCTTTAAAATCTTTTTGTCATTTCAAAAATTTCCCGTTCTGCATGAGGACAAAGTTTTGAGACCTTTTGAATTTTTTTATGGAAAAAAAAGGACGTGCACCACTTCCAGAAGAGCCAGTTGCCTGGTGGTTAGGGCACTCAGCTGGGATGTGGGAGCCCCAGGCTCAATCCTCGGTTTCCCACAACCCACAGAGTGTCCTGGCCACCAGGGTATTCTGGGATAGGTAGGACTGTCTCCCTGGGTTTGACCAGAAGTTCCATCCTGGACATGAGAAACACTTACCAACAAAAGATTAGTTGAAACTGGAACGTCCTTCCAAAAATTTTCTGTTTTGACAAATTGGTATTTTCTGAACAAAACTGTTTTGTTAGAAATTTCCCAACCAGCTCTAAACCTTGTGTCCTCTAACCCTCCCGCCCAACAGCCAACCATCCTTCTCTTCTAATTTCCATCAGTCAAATAAAAAAATTATTTTACTATGAGTCCATAAATACTTAAGCCTATTAAGTCTTAAAATAAATGTACACAAAGGGGAGAAATTTGCATATGATACTTAAAACATTCGCTTATAATGAAGTTGGTACGTGAACCAATAACATTTGGGAACCACTGCACTAGTGGGCACAGACTCTTTTGCCAGTTCCCCTGAATTATGACCCTGTCGAAATGAAAGTTCTTAATGCAACCTGAACTATAGTGCAGCTACTGAAACACCGTAATAAATAGCATTGGTGCTTGGACCACTTTCCTCTTTTCTCTACCACCTTCATTTTAGTGGAGCAGTGGCCCTTGGTTGTTCCGCTCTTCAGCTTGTTCTTTTTCCTTATAGGCATGAGCTAGCACCACCTCCCATCCTGGTGAGAGAGCAGTGGTATCTGGGCTACTCTGCTACCCTTTCTGAAAAGTATAGCACGGTGCCTGAACTCTCAGGTTTTGACCTCCTCCATCAGAGGAAGGAGCCAGCAACTCCAACTGTGTTGCTGCTGGGCTCTAGTCAGCTTACTAGTCCACTGCAAATTCCTTCTTGTCTTATGTGAGTAGACAAATGGATTTTTCAAGGTACTGCCCAAAGCTAAAAATATTTTAGTATAAAATTAATTTAGTGATTATAGCTAAATCAACATGTAAAATTGTACAGTTAACTTGTTTTTAAAAATCCGGTATGTATTATCAGAGTGCATACCAGGGAAATGCTCATTCCTAAGAGCCTGGAAGTGCCCTCTGTGACCTGTTTTCAATAATTGCATGTAAATGAAAAGGTGAGATTTGAATATGTTTTGAAAGTATAGTCACCTCTCTATACTGCCTCTGAACATCTGCTCATTCTGCTAAGACACTGATGTCAGCACAGTTTTTGTAACTATCCCTGATGAGGTCCATTTCCTCACCTGATAACTAAAGGTTATTCTTTAACTTGTGCTTTGATGTTATGTCATTTAAACTGACATGTTCTCTTTTTAGGTTTTAGCACACATTTGTTAATGCCAGAATGGAATCTAAATAGTCAGAAGTTTAAAAGGAAACTGATCAAATTTTGGCAGCTGTAAGATGCAGTTTAAGTACACAAACCTGTTTTTCACTCACTCTTTACTTGATGCATGTTTAATGTACAGTTCATTAATACCAACAAAGTATTTACATCATCTTCTTAGCACACACAATAATTTGCTGCTGGATGTGTATAAAACTTGTTTAAAAAAAAAAAAAAAAAAAAAAAAAAAGGCTTAACATGACCAGCGTTTGGAAGATGAACATACGCATGAGTTGTACTCCTCAGTAGTGGAATATTGCAAGGAAAAGGTAACTTCCTTGTTTCTACAAATGTTGTGGGAAAACTTTAGGTAACCTTTCCATTTATGTAGAACATAAGGGTGTAGGGCGGGGGGTGTTATGAGGGAGAAGAGTGTGTCACATTTTTAACTACAAACAAAACCCAAGACAAAAACCAGTGAGCTTTTTGGGTTGAGGAAAGGCAAACCATTCCTGCAATGAAGTCCCAGTCTACAGAACTGATGCTTGTTGTAGACAGCCTAATACATTTATACTGCTTGAGGCAGAATTGAATTTCTCTGAGGCATTTTCTGCTCACTTTGGGGCTAACATTTGAATCAGATTGTCTGCTTCCAGGGTGGTGAGAAATATTTCAGGATGGAAAACCCATAATACCTTATCTGATTAAATATGAGTCAGTTTCATTCACTTAAGTTTTCAAGTGTTCTAGTACTGACATAAGAATTAAACCTGTGTCCCTTATGGCCAGCAAATTCTGGAAAGGCAAAGTTTGGGCCTTTGTTGGAGATTGTGAATGAATCATTGTGCCAAATTCAGGTTTCTAGTGTCTCTCACCTGGGTCAGTTGTTAGATCCTTACTCAAGGAAACATCTTGATGACGAGAATCTTGTCAACTATTGACACTTTTTTGGGGGGTGAAGTTAAGAAAGTTGCATCAAAGCATTTGTGATACAAGACAGGAGCAACCCACCTTCCGACAAGGTGACTAAAGTGCAGGTGTTCTGGATGATTTTTCTAGATTGATCAGCAACTTTCCATAGTTTACTATTAATTGTTTTTGACTCACTTGTGGACCATAGCTGCTGATATGCAGGATGTGACGACCTGGGAAACTTGTGTATGTAAAACTTTTGAACTCCAATTTGATTTTTTGAACTGCTTATGTCCTTATGTCTTGTGGCTGTCTTGTATTGTGTTCTTCCCTCAGACTCCTTGTTTTACAGGGCAGGTGGGTGGCACTGGGATATTGGTCTATTAATAGGTTGTTTTTTAAAGACTATCAGCACCTGAATGATCTTGCCCAGACAGAACACAGGAGTACTGCATTCTAGATAAAACCAGTTTTCTCCAAGTTCTGTGCAGAGGGCTAGGAGAATGGAATTTCCCCAAGAGAGGGAACAAAAAGATGAGGTACAGCCCTTTAAAATGCCAGACTGGGTGGGTCAGGGAGACCAAGGAAGCTTGGGGCAGGTAAGAGGAACAAAGGTTGACTGGCTTTTGAAGGGAGAGAGAATCTGTTTGACTTCTGGACCAGCCAGGAGCAGATACTGACTGCAGGGATCAGACACTCTATATTTTGGAAAGAAGCCATGTGCTGAAGGGAAGGGGGAGAGGAAGGGACATGTACTTCTTAGACTTTGACCAAATCCCAAAGAATACTCAAGAGTGAGGAAACTGAAGCAGGGAATGATTTACACCTTTCTTTTGCTTAGGTCTGTATGTCTGTTGTGCTATCTAATGTAAAAGGTAATTGTTTTAGAAACACCATGGAAAGCCTGAGTCTCTTTACTTCAACTGTCACCAGTCTTGGAAAGGTAAACTGTAAATGAGTGTGTCTACAAGGTTGGAGCTCTGGGAAAGAGTGTGCTTAAGCAACTGGGGAGCTGGCGGTAGTCTTGGGGCCTACACAATTGGCAGACCATGTGGACTGAGAAGGGGGTGCTAGGAAGCAGATTTGCATCTGGAGGGTGTGCCTAGAAACTCAGAAACAGAAACAAGTGCTTAGACTCAGCTCAGACTGAGGAAAGCTTTAAAAACATAGGTCCAGTGTGTGGGACCTAAACACAGCAGTCTGGTGAGTGTCCGGATGGGAGAGCTCGACCAAGGCTGTGACAAAGAGAATTCCTCAGAAGTGGTTCTCTTTTCTGACAGGGAGCAGTAAGAGATAAAGACTTCCTTTAAAAAGTGGAAGTCAAATCCTAGCGAGGTAAATAGAAAGGAGCATAAACACTGCCAAATTAAGTGTAAAAATGTAATAAGAAAAGCCAAAGAGGAGTTTGAAGAATGGCTAGCCAAAAACTCAAAAGGTAATAACAAAATATTTTTTAAGTACATCAGAAGCAGGAAGCCTGCTAAACAGCCAGTGGGGCCCCTCAATGATAGAGATAGAAAAGGAGCGCTTAAAGACGATAAAGTCATTGCGGAGAAACTAAACGAATTCTTTGCTTCAGTCTTCACGGCTGAGGATGTTAGGGAGATTCCCAAACCTGAGCCGGCTTTTGTAGGTGACAAATCTAAGGAACTGTCACGGATTGAAGTGTCACGAGAGGAGGTTTTGGAATTAATTGATAAACTTAACATTAACAAGTCACCAGGACCAGATGGCATTCACCCAAGAGTTCTGAAAGAACTCAAATGTGAAATTGCGGAACTATTAACTAGGGTTCGTAACCTGTCCTTTAAATTGGCTTCCGTACCCCATGACTGGAAGATAGCTAATGTAACGCCAATATTTAAAAAGGGCTCTAGAGGTGATCCCGGCAATTACAGACCGGTAAGTCTAACGTCGGTACCGGGCAAATTAGTCGAAACAATAGTAAAGAATAAAATTGTCAGACACCTAGAAGAACCTAAATTGTTGGGCAAAAGTCAACATGGTTTCTCTAAAGGGAAATTGTGTCTTACTAATCTATTAGAGTTCTTTGAAGGGCTCACCAAACATGTGGACAAGGGGGATCCAGTGGACATAGTGTACTTAGATTTCCAGAAAGCCTTTGACAAGGTCCCTCACCAAAGGCTCTTACGTAAATTAAGTTGTCATGGGATAAAAGGGAAGGTCCTTTCATGGATCAAGAACTGGTTAAAAGACAGGGAACAAAGGGTAGGAATTAATGGTAAATTCTCAGAATGGAGAGGGGTAACTAGTGGTGTTCCCCAATGGTCAGTCGTAGGACCAGTCCTATTCAACTTATTCATAAATGATCTGGAGAAAGGAGTAAAAAGTGAGGTGGCAAAGTTTGCAGATGATACTAAACTGCTCAAGATAGTTAAGATCGAAGCAGATTGTGAAGAACTTCAAAAAGATCTCACAAAACGAAGTGATTGGGCAACAAAATGGCAAATGAAATTTAATGTGGATAAATGTAAAGTAATGCACATTGGAAAAAATAACCCCAACTATACATACAATATGATGGGGGCTAATTTAGCTACAACAAATCAGGAAAAAGATCTTGGAGTCATTGTGGATAGTTCTCTGAAGATGTCCACGCAGTGTGCAGAGGCAGTCAAAAAAGCAAACAGGATGTTAGGAATCATTAAAAAGGGGATAAAGAATAAGACGGAGAATATATTATTGCCCTTATATAAATCCATGGTATGCCCACATCTTGAATACTGCATACAGATGTGGTCTCCTCATCTCAAAAAAGATATACTGGCACTAGACAAGGTTCAGAGAAGGGCAACTAAAATGATTAGGCGTTTGGAGAGGGTCCTATATGAGGAGAAATTAAAGAGGCTAGGACTTTTCAGCTTGGAAAAGAGTAGACTAAGCGGGGATATGATAGAGGTATATAAAATTATGAGTGATGTGGAGAAAGTAGATAAGGAAAAGTTATTTACTTATTCCCATAATACAAGAACTAGGGGTCACCAAATGAAACTAATAGGCAGCAGGTTTAAAACAAATAAAAGGTAGTTCTTCTTGACACAGCGCACAGTCAACTTATGGAACTCCTTACCTGAGGAGGTGGTGAAGGCTAGGACTATAACAGACTATAACGTTTAAAAGAGAACTGGATAAATTCATGGAGGTTAAGTCCATTAATGGCTAATTAATTGAAGTTTAACCCAGGCAAATCAGAAATAATACTTGTAGAAGGAGAAGGAAATTGGAAAAGGTGTTACTGGTGGAATTTGTTCATCCATTTTAACGTGCAGTTTTGTTGTAGCTGTGTTAGTCCCAGGATATTAGAGAGACAAGGTGGGTGAGGTAATAACTTTTATTGGACCAACTTCTGTTGATGAGATAGACAAGCTTTTACACAGAGCTTTTCTTTAGGTCTGGGAAATGTACTCAGAAACCAGATTGTTTAGCATAAGTAGTTAATACATATTTCAAGGGACCATTCAAGTGAAGTGGCCTGTTAACACCCCTACAGGGTAAGGAAAAGGGGTGGGGGAAAGCTGGAGGGAGGTGGGGGCAGGGTTTAAGAAGGTTACAGATTGTTGTAGTAAACCATAAATCCAGTGTATTTGTTCAGTCCATCATTTTTAGTATCTAGCAAAGTTATGAACTTAAGCTCTCTGACTCATCTTTTGAAGGTGTTGTGCAGGTTTCCTTTGAGTATGAGGATTGATAGGTTGGCTATAGAGTGATTGCTTGGTGAAAATGTACCATACCACTTGGGTATGGTACATTTCGCAGATGTGAAGAAGAGCTTTGTGTAAGCTCGAAAACTTATCTCTCATCAACATAAGTTGGTCCAATAAAAGATATTCCCCCATCCTCCTTGTCTCTTGCATCCATTTTTATGGTAGTTTGCAGTATGGGAGTGGTACTTTATTGCTCTTGAAGTCATAAGTGTCAGTGATGATGAAATGCATCGCCATATGTGTTTACACAGATAATGGCAGTCATTTCTTGCCAGTGTTGACCCTTGCCATAGTCATCTATGCCACTGTTGCTTCCCTACAGAATAAATGTGACTTGTGGTACATGGGAATCCTCTGGAAGATAATTTAAAACCTTCAGTAGTACTGAATCTGGACACCCTTCCTGCTTAGGCCTTATCTGTCTATATGCAGTTTGAGCAACGATTTAACTAAATCAGTTTCTAAATTGATACAATGAAATTGTTTGAACTGTGTGTGGACCAGCTGTTAGAAATTTGAACTATAAGGCACATATATTACTTGGTCTCCACACTTCTCTGGCTTTCTTTGCACTTTTTCAAGGGGTAATTTAAACCACTGATTGAGTTATAAAGCTCAATGTAACTTACTTTAAAGCAAGATGAACATTCAGAAGGGTGGACCAATTGTTTGATTTTGTTTTCAGTGGTTTTCATGGGCTTAGAAGAGAGTGACAAAATCTCAAGGGTTGATTTTTTTTTTCCACACATCATGTAAAGATTGTGTTCAGAAGATTTTATAGTATATGGAAACTTTCAGTGGGGTCAGAGTGAACTATGTGACTTTCAACTCATGGGCAAAAAAAGTAGAGTCCTTACTATATAATCCCATCTCGTTGCTGAGTTCTCTAATACAGTATTAGTTGTTTCAGTAATGTTGGCAATTTTTACTCAATGAAGAGCAAATCCCATTGTGTTTCTCCATTAACTTCCTTTTGGTAGATTGAAGGAAACCTACTTGTCTAGGTTTAGTATAGAACAAAGTACTTCGAAAAAACAAAAAAAGAGAAAACACATAAACAGGTAAGAAATGGCTAACCTTTAATATGTGGCAAAGGATCAGTTGGCTTCAAATGGTCCTTTTGCTGGAAAATATAGAAGCTTTCTAGAAAGAAGGGCATGTACAGTAAGGAGTCTTTCTAGCAGGAGGAGCTAAAATAAGGCTGTTAAATGTGTGACATATACATTATTAGATTGGCTTATTAAATTTTCAAAACCTATAATAATAATCAGACACAGGTTTGTTTGTGGTTAAATGTCTAACCTTGCTGCCTGAAGTCTGATGCTCATGTTTTACATCTTTTCCTGCGTTAGTTTTTAATTTCTTCCAAAAGTAATATGGGCTGAAAGTTAAGACTTTAAGGGAGGGAAGATTTGTCTTTTTATTGCCTTTTTAACTGAAAGAATCTTGTGACCTTGATTCTATTTATAGAAAAAATGTGAGAGACACTTACTTGAAATTTATTTCTACATTTGATGTGATTACTTCCCTAAACCAAAAATATCAGTATTTGGATTGTTTTGGTATTTCTATATTAAAGTAGTATCACTACAGTATTTAACAGTATTTGAGTCAAAATATTGAAGAGTGCAGTGTATAAGACATGATTTTTGCTCTTTTTGAAAGTAAAACCTTTCTGATATGCTGCACAGCCTAGAAAATACAGGTGCATCATATATTTACCATATGTTCTTTTACTCAGTGCATCTTCCAATCTGGAGGTAACTACTACTACTGGTCTGGATCCTACCCATTTGTGACATGGGGCAACTCAACAGATTTTTTTTTTTTTTTTAAATTCCCAGTTTGCACATGCTGTTGCATATTCTGACTTTCTACCGTTAAAGGTTTTCTCCTTTTCATCTTTTACAATTCCCTTCTCCAAGTAATCTTAGTCCGCCCTCTATAGGGGCCCCTTTTTCTTCAGAAGAAGGAATTTGAGATGTTTCTCTTCCACAGGGCAATGTGCTGCCAAACCAAAGTTGTCTGCCTCTTTATGCGCTGAAAAGAATGTTATTGAATCAGTGTCATCAGTATCTGTTTCACAGCAGCTTCTGACATATCAAAATAAAAGTAAGGGCTTGTCTACACTGGCAATTTACAGCACTGCAACTTTCTCGCTCGGGTGTGTGAAAAAACACCCCCCCGGAGCACAGCAAGTTTCAGCGCTATAAAGTGCCAGTGTAGACAGGGCACCAGTGTTGGGAGCTACGCCTCTCGTGGAGGTGAGTGGTTTTTTTTTTTTTTTTTTTTTTTAAGAGTGCTGGGAGAGCTCTCTCCCAGTGCTGCACTGCGACCACACAAGGCACGCGGCAGTGCTTTAGCATTGCCAGTGTAGACTAGCCCTAAGAGTTATGTGAGACCTGGGCTCCCCCAACCCAGTCTGGCATGATGCCTTTCCTCTCACTCCCACCATGAAACGTTAATTCATTGTCTGATTTGTTTTTTTTTTTTTAAACAAGTCCTAATTTCACCAGAGACTTCTGAACAGATTCCACAGGGTGTAGAGTCTACAGACGTGGAAAGTAATCCTTATATGTATATTGACCCCTGTGGCTTTTAGTTATTTGAATCATCTCTTCTCTTCAGCACATTACCACAACAGGTCCTACATGTAGTCTGATTTCTAAATCACGCCACAGAAGAACCTGCTGTCACTGTCCCAGATCATTCAAATATCTCAATTACCTGTTAACCCCCCCAAAGCAAAACACTAAATCTGACCTTAAGAGAAGTTTCAGTAAAGCTTGTGTCATGTTGAGAAAAGAAGCATTAGTAAAATACTCCTGGGGGAATTCTGCGCCACTGTGCATGCGCAGTATTTGTCCCCCACCAGATTTCTTTGCTTCCCCGTAGAAAAATGACTTTCTGATGGGGAAGGAAAGGGAAGCCACAAAAGCGGTGATATGATTCTTCCCAGCAATATGTTTCAGGTGTCAGGGGAGCTGGCAGAGAGGTAAATCACTGTGGGGCAAGTGGCGGAACTGGGAAAGTCCTGGATGGTGCCTCCTACCCTGCATCGGGCTCAGCTGCTAGTCCTGGCTGGGCTGGGGAGGACAGGAATTCCTATTCCCTTGCACGACATCTGGGGCTGTCAGACCCATCCCCAGATTTCTCCCCCGGCTGTAGGAAGCTCTGCAAATTGCCTCCCCCGCACTTCCTGCACCCAGCTGCAGGGGGAGGGATCACTGTATGAGGAGCTGCTCCCCCATCCACCCAACCCCTGTGCATCCAGACCCCCTCATACCCAGACCCTCCCGCTGAGCCTTACCCCCTGCACCCAGAAGTCCCACTGAGCTCCCCATATCCAGACCTTCCTGCTGAGTTCTATCCCTCCTACACCCAGACCCACCCCTGCTGAGCCCCAACCACCTTCACCTGGACACCCCTGCAGAGTCCCATTACCATTTCATCCAGATCCCCCCCCTGCATCTGAATACCTCACTGAGCCAGCCACACCCAGATTGCCCCACACAGAACCCTCTGAACCCACACTTGGATCCTGCCTTGCTGAGCCTGCCTGCCTGCCCACACCTGGTGCACCTGGCAAGGAGGGGCAGGGCCCTGAGGTGTTTCTGGGGCAGGCCCGGTCCTTGCACTGTGTCAGGGTTGGGTGAAACCTCACCGCTGAGTCCGTGTCCCAGAGGTGAACTGCACAGTGATCTCCCACCTCTGTGCAGCCAGGGGCCTGTGCTCCCCAGTATCATGCTGGAGCCTCCATATTCATTTGACAAAATTTGCAGAATTTTTAATTTTTTGGCACAGAGTGCCCTCAGGAGTAGTAGAAAGGGGACAGGGTATGAGAGTAGACAGGCCAGGCTCATGATCACTCTGGCAGCTGCAAGAAAAAAGGTGAAGGCGAGGCCACAGTGATCAGTGGATAGGAAACAAAAGGGAGGTAAGAGCAGAAAAGATCATGCTGTCCATGACAGTGGCTGGTAATTTAGTAACAATGATGGTGGAAGGAGGGGGAAGCATCAACAACTGCCACATCAATGATGGCTGATGAAGTAAGAGCCTCCAAATCTTTTAGACCTTGGATAGAGTGGATATGAGGCTGCTTCCACCTATTGCTTAGTGCATCTCCTTCTAGGCAGCACTAATGAAGTTCCCAGCCAATCCCAGGTCCGAACAGGTAGTTAAGACAGATCACTGGGCAATCCTTTGTTAATTGAGTAATGCTGGCTATGGACTGATCTGCAGGAACACCTGGTCCTCAAGCCACTAACCCTTCCATGAGATTGTAGTGATACAGTTAAAGCTAGACTAAGCATCTATTCCTCCTTCAGGGGTTAGGGCAGTGGTTCTCAACCAGGGATATGCACACCTTGGGGGGCACGCAGAGATCTTTCAGGGGGTACATCAACTCATCTATGTATTTGCCTAGTTTTACAAAGGGCTACATAAAAAGCCCTAGCGAAGTCAGTATAAATTAAAATTTCATACAGACAATGACTTGTTTGTACTGCTCTATATACTATACACTGAGATGTAAGTACAATATTTATATTCCAATTGATTTACTTTATAATTTTGTGGTAAAAATAAGGAAGTCAGCAATGGCTCAGTAATAGAGTGCTGGGACACTTTTGAATTTTTATGTCTGATGTTGTAAGCAAGTAGTTTTTAAGTGAGGTGAAACTTAGAGGTATGCAAGACAAAACAGACTCCTGAAAGGGGTACAATAATCTGGAAAGTTTGAGAGCCACTGTGTTAGGGAACTGGATGCTTCCTCTTCTCAACTTCTGTAATGTAGTCCAAGTCTGAGGACTATCTTTGAGGACGATAATTATCTTTTGTTACTCTTTACTTTTTAGCATTGGACTTAGAATATTAAGATTTGAGCCATGTAGATACTTTTCCTTGAAATCCCCTTTAGTTTTTTTTTCCATTGTAGAGAAGTTACTTCAGAAATGTAGCCTTTTCGTTGTCTCTCACCACTTATAGAAGGTCTTAAAAGGACAAAGTCGGTACATTTCCCAAAGTGGTTGATTGATGGATTCTGGCCAATGCTTCCTCTTTTAAATGTTTCTGTTAAGACAACATGCTTCATGATGTAGAGCCTCACATTTTCACATTAAAGGTTTCAGTCAAGGATTTTTTTCTGTTCAAGTAATTTGAAAAGAGGCCTATTTCATCTCCGCCTTTGTAAAGTCCATGCCTACCTTTGATTCCTTTTGGATTACTTGCACTCGGAGAGGCTTCTTCAAATACCTCATTATAGTAGTAGTTTTCTTTTGCCTGGAAGTTACCCATGTTCTCTCCCATTTGTATGATCTGCTCATAAAAGCTTTTTGAACGAATGAAGCCTTGACTATCCTGCAATTCAGATGCAGACTTTTCAGTGCGCTTTTAAGCAACTTGTGCTCTTTGATTATAGTTCTCAACAGCCAAAGAATTCATTTTTTATTTTTTTTGTATATATCAGACCTTATTACCATTAGCAACTTTCACATAGATCAGATTTGTACGTAAATCCATTTTGCCACATATTTCAGAGTTTTTTCTTATTGATGCAGAGGGACAAAGTTGTTTCATTTTTGTGAACTTTTTACTAAGACAAAGTTACAATAAAACATTACTATACTACATCATACATTACTTATTACTGATTCAGGATCATGTTACTATTCAGAGAACATGGCTAAAGATTTTGGCTTGCTGGCTAGGGAGCTCTCCTCTTCTGAGTACGCTAAAAATTTTTCTAAATACCTGTCCTCGTTTTGGCGCTTCTCTTGTGTACATACTTCTGGGCACTCTACAAGTAGAGCAGCAATAATGGAAGTCAGCAGGATTTTATGATTAGAATATGGGTCTGGGTGATCCTGGATAAGTTACTTAACAGTGTTGAACTTCCATTTTCCCCATTGGTAAAAAGGAGATACTATATCTACTTGTTGCATGAGGAGGCTTGTTAGTTTGTGAAAGTTTGAGATTCTGTGATGGAAATTACTGTATTAGAGCTTAGTAGTGTCTTACATCATTGTGCATTCTGTATATTTGTAACAAATTGTATTGGAACTAGTTTGGGATCACCATATTTCTGACAAGTGGCAAAACAACATGAGATCTACTAAAATATTTTATCATACAACAAAGTCTTGTATTCAGTATATGGCTCACATTTTACGGAAAAGATGTTGGAGACTTTAATTTTATAATGGATAATGGTTTTCATCTCTCTGTCTGTAAAGCCAGGCAGCCTTAGTACCAGGAGTCAAACTGAATAGGCTTGATTGGGATGTGTATGTAAAAATTATAACACGTTGAAACCTATATATGACCTAAAACCTAAAAATGTGGTTTTAAGATTCTATACCATATGATTTACAAGGGGTAGGCACAAAACCCATCTCCCTTTGTGACACTAAGCACCCTGTATTCACACCCTACACCAGTGGTTCTCAGACTTTTGTACTGGTGACCCCTTTCACATAGCAAGCCACTGAGTGCAACCCCTCTTATAAATTAAAAAACACTTTTTAATATATTTAACACTATTATAAATGCTGGAGGCAAAGCAAGGTTTGGGGTGGAGGCTGACAGCTTGCAATCCCCATGTAATAACCTTTGCGACCCTCTCAGGGGTCCCGACCCCCAGTTTGAGACCCCCTGCCCTACACACTATTGTAATAATCGTTGATCATTAATATTCTTGCATGAAGTATGTACATGATGTGTATTAAGTATTATAAAAGTGTATAGCATGTGGTCTTTTCTGGAAGCTAACAACACACTGATAATTTAATATTGTGAAATGTATGTATTAACACTGTATCAGGAAATATGGATACTTAATTATATTATGCTTTAAAGTCTGTGGCCAAACCGATAAGAAACAGGTTCCCTCCCAGAAAGGAGAAGGCAGCTATTTATCTGTCTCCTATGTAAATTAAGCACAGTGGAATCAAAACTGTGGACGCTCCATTTACATACAGGGGGCTGGGAAGCCCACAAAATGGGGAAAAGCAGCATGAGGTTATCCTGCCTCTTGAAACCAAGTAATTGAACCTTGGAATATATAAGCACAGACAGAAACCCTCTTTGGCATCTATCATTAGACAGACACAAAGGAGAAGAGCTCTTGCAAGCTGAGAAAGCTGGTCCTTCCATCAAGTGGGGAGGATTTGAAGTTTCTGGGAACAGAATATAGGTGAGAAACCATCTTGAATAAAGCCTGTACTTTGTTAGATTAGATTAATTTAAATGCGTTTGTTTTCACTTTTATTTGCTTGTAACTTTGACTTTATTCATTTTACCTGGCATCACTTAACCTATGTCCTGTTCTTAATACATTTGTTTTATTTACTATAAACTAATACAGTGCTGTGTTTAAATGGAAGTGTACATTTACCCCAGTTCAATTAATAAGATGTGATAGGTTTTTTTGTGTCTTTAGGGAAGCAAATGAACCTTATTCTTTCTCTGAACAGTCCAGGAGAGAGCTGGACTTTGCAGAACACACAGTTTTGGGAAAATTTGGGACTAGGAGTGTGTTGGGATCATCTTGCTGGTTGTTAACCAAGCCTGGTGGAAGCCAGGGTAGAGCAGTGGGGCTGTAGACAGGCTGCTAGAGTCAGAGTGCTGAGCCAGAGCTCTCTAGCATACCAGGGCTTCAGGGTGTGACCTGCATACTTGTAAACTGGTTGTGAGCGTCCCAGACTGGCAGCTAGAGCAGGAAAGCATTGAAAGGCATCCAGACTTGCAGGGCAAGTGATGACACAACTCCTCATTGCACTCCTAACTCTGTGACACTCATCTGAAAGCAAGCCTGCCTGGCTTTCTATAGCCAGCATGTTGTTTTTATAGTGTTGATGGATTGAGAAAATGGATTTTAAATTCAATACTTGTCTAGGACTGAATATTGTCCATTCTGGACTTGAGCTTGTGTTATTTTGGTGAAGGTCTATATGTGGAGGTTTAGATAGAAATACTTCCCTACTGGACTGGCTTAAAAAAACAAAACAAAACAAAAAAAACCCAATGCAGTGACTGATGGGAGTTGTTTAGAGATATGGAGTATCGGCAATAGTCCTGGATGAGATGGATTAGAGAATAAGGTAGAGGGGAAGTGGGCAAAGGTGCATGTAAATGGAGTTTATCACAAGGTCCTCTATTTATCAAATATGTCACTGGCCATGTATGTATGAAGGGAGAAGGGACCCAATAATGGTCCAACTAGGACATTTTTTGGGGCCAATTTTTAAAATGTTAAAAAGGGATGTTTTTAAATAGAATGTATTTCAGCACCTTAAAACCTACCACAGAAAAGGTATGACAACCCAGTAACCTAAGACACAATGGGATCTCAAAGTATCACTGGTCTACAATTTTTGAGAAGTCGTCTGCTTCAGAGATAAAATGTGCTATTTATTATGTATTTTGATGTGCTGAATTCAAATATGACAATTAAAACAACTGGCTACTGTTTCTAAGATATTTAAGTTTTTACATTTTATGTCTATGTATATTGTGTAGATAGTAGAGTTTTAATCATAAATTGTAAACCTAGGTCTTTTCATGTGTTTATGGTTGCTTTACATGATGATATTTCACCTGTCCTGTTTATGTAACACTTTAAAAATCAGCAAAAGGGTTATATAAATAAAATTGATTATGAAACAAAAGGCAAAAAACTATTCTGTACATAGTTTAGTCCTATTCAGTGTCTAGTCGGTGCTTCTTGGCTTGTTTCTTGTATTCATTAAATGGAGCATCTCTTGTCACTGTCCAGTAATAGTCTGCAAGCATTGATGGGCTCCATTTGCCCTGATAGCGTTTCTCCATTGTTGCAATGTCCTGGTGAAATCGCTCGCCGTGCTCGTCACTCACTGCTCTGCAGTTCGGTGGAAAAAAATCTAGATAGGAGTGCAAAAAATGTATCTTTAGTGACATGTTGCAACCAAGGCTTTTGTATGCCTTGAGGAGGTTTTCCACCAACAACCTGTAGTTGTCTGCCTTGTTGTTTCCGAGAAAATTTATTGCCACTACCTGGAAGGCTTTCCATACTGTCTTTTCCTTGCCACGCAGTGCATGGTCAAATGCATCATCTCGAAGAAGTTCACGAATCTGACCAACAACAAAGACACCTTCCTTTACCTTAGCTTCACTTAACCTTGGAAATTTTCCACGGAGGTACTTGAAAGCTGCTTGTGTTTTGTCAATGGCCTTGACAAAGTTCTTCATCAGACCCAGCTTGATTTGTAAGGGTGGTAACAAAATCTTCCTTGAGTCAACAAGTGGTGGATGCCGAACACTTTTCCTCCCAGGCTCCAATGACTGTCGGAGTGGCCAATCTTTCTTGATGTAGTGGGAATCTCTTGCACGACTATCCCATTCGCAGAGAAAACAGCGGTACTTTGTGTATCCAGTCTGCAGACCAAGCAAGAGAGCAACAACCTTCAAATTGCCACAAAGCTGCCACTGATGTTGGTCATAGTTTATGCACCTCAAAAGTTGTTTCATGTTGTCATAGGTTTCCTTCATATGGACTGCATGACCAACTGGAATTGATGATGGCAAAACATTGCCATTATGCAGTAAAACAGCTTTAAGACTCGTCTTTGATGAATCAGTGAACAGTCTCCACTCATCTGGATCGTGAACGATGTTGAGGGCTGCCATCACACCGTCGATGTTGTTGCAGGCTACAAGATCACCTTCCATGAAGAAGAATGGGACAAGATCCTTTTGACGGTCACGGAACATGGAAACCCTAACATCACCTGCCAGGAGATTCCACTGCTGTAATCTGGAGCCCTACAGCTCTGCCTTACTCTTGGGTAGTTCCAAATCCCTGACAAGGTCATTCAGTTCACCTTGTGTTATGAGGTGTGGTTCAGAGGAGGAGGATGGGAGAAAATGTGGGTCCTGTGACATTGATGGTTCAGGACCAGAAGTTTCATCCTCTTCCTCTTCCTCATCTGACTCAAGTGAGAATGATTCTGGTGCATCAGGAACCGGCAGTCCTTCTCCGTGGGGTACTGGGCGTATAGCCGATGAATGTTTGGATAATGCACAGTCCACTTTTTTTTCTTTGACACACCTTTCCCAACTGGAGGCACCATGCAGAAGTAATAATTGCTGGTATGATCTGTTGGCTCTCTCCAAATTATTGGCACTGCAAAAGGCATAGATTTCCTTTTCCTGTTCAACCACTGGCGAAGATTTGTTGCACAAGTGTTGCAGCATATGTGTGGGGCCCACCTCTTGTCCTGATCTCCAATTTTGCAGCCAAAATAAAGGTGATAGGCTTTCTTAACCAGAGTGGTTATACTTCGCTTTTGTGATGCAAAAGTCACTTCACCACAAACATAGCAGTAGTTATCTGCACTGTTCACACAAGTATGAGGCATCTCTGCTCACTTTGGCTAAACAGAAATGTGTCCCTTTGCAAAATCAAACACTGACAAATAAGAGAGCATGACACTGTATGCTTTCTAGAGCTGATACAGAGCAATTTGTTCAGCAGAGTGATGTAAGCTTCGTTATGTTTGCATCATCCATGACTTCTAGGGATAACATGATGCAATTCATATCATGTATGATGCAATATCAGCTTCAGATTGCATCATTCATTGTTTTGCATAAAAAGCAAGTATTGTCCAAACCCAGTCATAGATTTATTCATAGATCCAGTCAGATGTATTTTAGTCATTTCTCGTTTAAATTGAGATCCCTTCCCTTTATAACTCACTTATCCTCCGCCATTCCCAAGTCAATGGTCGTATATACTGACCCAATAGCATATCTTAAAAACTAGAGCCAATCAACAATTTTAAGCATCATTTTCGTTCTCAGTGACCCAGAATTAGTAAAGTTTGACAACATTTATTTCAGAAGCATTTTGGCTGTAGAGCAGTGATTTTCTTTTTAGCATCCTAGAGAACTTCTTGGTTGCAGTAGTCAAATATAGAAAATTATGACCATCTGCGTGTGCTAATCAAACTAGATACCTGGTAAATGTCTCAGCTATGGGAAGGATCCAAAAGGGTGGCAAGAATTCAAACTGGAACAGGTGTAGAGAAGGGCTACTTGGAAGATCAGGAGAATAGAGAGCCTGCTTTATGAGAGGCGACTGAAGAGATTGGCTTGTTTAGCCAGTGAAATGAAAGCTCAGAGGAGATATGATTGTTATCCATAAATACATCTGGGGGATAAACACCATGGAGGGAGAAGATCTATTTAAGATAAAGGACAATGTTGTCACAAGAGCAAATGGGTATAAACTGGCCATGAGTAAATTTTGTCTGGATATTAGAAGACACTTTCTAACCACTGGAGAAGTGAGGTTCTGAACTAGCCTTCCAATAGGAGTAGTGGGGGCAAACAACATAACTGGTTTCAGGATAAAGCTTAAGTTTATGAATGGGGTTGTATGATAGAATTACCTGCAATAACAGGGGACTGGACTTGATGACCCAGGAGGTTCCAGTCCTATATTCTTGTCTTCTTAAGAAGACTAAACTTTTGTGGCACAGTAATGGAATATACGACTAAATTTGCATATTTTCTCTCTCAAATCAGGTTTCTCATGATTGACTGTCAGGTGCAAATTACACTTGATTTTTTTATTGTTCACTGAGAAATTAATGCAGATTATTCACAGCATAAAAATCTTACTGTTACAAATGGATGTAAATGGAAATTACTTCATATTTGGCTGGTTGCAGTTAACTAGTTTACAGATATTTGGCCAATTTTCAGGTGTTTTGTGATTATTAGAAGTAGAAAATTTTGTCAGGGATTTTAAACATAAAATTATTGATCTTTTAAACCTATGTTAAATGTGTAGGAGATACAAAACTGAAATACATAAGTATTTGCATGATCTCTCTAAGCTTACAAAAATACAAAATATGGATATTGTTGGTGAAGTTTGAAATGGAATTTTTAAGCGGTTAAACAGTGAAATTGTAACATTTTAAGAGATTTTTCTAGGCAGTGAAGATTTTTAATAATGAAAAGAGAACAAATTTTAGAGATGCAGATTGACGTGAAGAATGTTCTAAAGTTCTGTGATCTAAAGAAGAAATATTCATGACCAAATATCATTTTGGATATAGTCGTGCTGATGTACTGTGCATATACTCTAGGTAGGACTTGTGGTGTTACTTTAGTTTTTCATTTTTCTTTTCAGCAGAGTTCATAGAATCATAGAACATCAGGGTTGGAAGGGACCTCAGGAGGTCCAGCCCTCTGCTCAAAGCAGGACCAATCCCCAACTAAATCATCCCAGCCAGGGCTTTGTCAAGTCTGATCTTAAAAACCTCTAAGGAAGGCGATTCCACCATCTCTACAGATAACCCATTCCAGTGCTTCATCACCCTCCTAGTGAAAAAGATTTTCCTAATATTCAACCTAAACCTCCCCCATTGCAACTTGAGACCATTACTCCTTGTTCTGTCATCTGGTACCACTGAGAACAGTCTAGATCCATCCTCTTTTGAACCCCCTTTCAGGTAGTTGAAAGCAGCTATCAAATCCCCCCTCATTCTTCTCTTCTGGAGACTTAAACAATCCCAGTTCCCTCAGCCTCTCCTCATAAGTTATGTGCTCCAGATCCCTAATAATTTTTGTTGCCCTCCGCTGGACTCCAATTTTTCCACATCCTTCTTGTAGTGTGGGGTCCAAAACTGGACACACTACTCCAGATGAGGCCTCACCAATGTCGAATAGAGGGGAATGATCATGTCCCTCGATTTGCTGGCAATGCCCCTACTTATACAGCCCCAGATGCCGTGAGCCTTCTTGGCAACAAGGGCACACTGTTGACTCATATCCAGCTTCTCATCCACTGTAACCCCTAGGTCCTTTTCTGCAGAACTGCTGCCCAGCCATTCGGTCCCTGGTCTGTAGCAGTGCTCCGTCCTAAGTGCAGGATTCTGCAGTTGTCCTTGTTGAACCTCATCAGATTTCTTTTGGCCCAATCCTCTAATTTGTCTAGGTCCCTCTGTATCCGATCCCTACCCTCCAGTGTATCTACCACTCCTCCCAGTTTCGTGTCATCTGCAAACTTGCTGAGTGTGTAGTCCATGCCATCCTCCAGATCATTAATGAAGATATTGAACAAAACCGGCTCCAGGACTGACCCTTGGGGCACTCCACTTGATACCGGCTGCCAAGTAGACATGGAGCCATTGATCACTACCCGTTGAGCCCGACAATCTAGCCAGCTTTGTGTCTACCTTATAGTCCATTCATCCAGCCCATGCTTCTTTAACTTGCTGGGAAGAATACTGTGGGAGACCGTATCGAAAGCTTTGCTAAAGTCAAGGAATAACACATCCACTGCTTTCCCCTCATCCACAGAGCCAGTTATCTCATCATAGAAGGCAATTAGGTTACTCAGGCATGACTTGCCCTTAGTGAATCCATGCTGACTGTTCCTGATCACTTTCCTCTAAGTGCATCAGAATTGATTCCTTGAGGACCTGTTCCATGATTTTTCCAGGGACTGAGGTGAGGCTGACTGGCCTGTAGTTCCCAGGATCCTCCTCCTTCACTTTTTTAAAGATGTGCATTACATTAGCCTTTTTCCAGTCATCCGGGATCTCCCCCGATCGCCATGCGTTTTCAAAGATAATGGCCAATAGCTCTGCACTCACATCCACCAACTCCTTTAGCACCCTCGGATTCAGCGCATCCGGCTCCATGGACTTGTGCTTGTCCAGTTTTTCTAAATAGTCCTGAACCATTTCTTTCTCCACAGAGGGCTGGTCACCACCTCTCCATGCTGTGCTTCCCAGTGCAGTAGTCTGGGAGTTGACCTTGTTTGTGAAGACAGAGGCAAAAAAAGCATTGAGTACATTAGCCTTTCCCACATCCTCTGTCACTAGATTGCCTCCCTTATTCAGTAAGGGGGCCCACGCTTTCCTTGACTTTCTTCTTGTTGCTAACATACCTGAAGAAACTCAAGTGTGATTTGGCCGTCCTGATTTCACTCCTGCATGCCTGAGCAATATTTTTATACTCCTTCCTGGTCATTTGTCCAATCTTCCACTTCTTGTAAGCTTCTTTTTTTGTGTTTAAGATCAGCAAGGATTTCACTGTTAAGCCAAGCTGGTCGCCTGCCATATTTACTATTCTTTCTACACATCGGGATGGTTTGTTCCTGCAACCTCAATAAGGATTCTTTAAATTACAGCCAGCTCTCCTGGAGCTGTCAGAGTTGTCAGATTCATTGTTACCACATTATCAGAATTAATTTACAGATAGTTTTCTAAAGACCTGTCTGTCCATGTATTCATGTTGATGGAGTGGGTTTATAGAACTGCTCTTCTGAGCAAAACTTTTAGTATGAAATCACTATCAAGAAAATGTTTTGGTCCAATCCAAAAGAAGATACTGAAGCAAACTTCTCATGGTTTGGCACAAGTTAAGATTAAACAGTATGGCGTTGGGCTGGGAAAAGGAGTAAAATTCAGGGGTTTAAAATTCTTTCTGGCAAAGATTAATTCAGTTAAAACTAATTTAAAACTGTTTTCTTCTACTGAATTTCTGGTAATATTAAAATGCTTGTAACATCCAAGTGATTAGTATTCCTATTTCCTTTTAAAGCTGCACACACAAGAGTGTAAACTTAAAGCATATATTGTAAAAAATATTCACAGTACCAGCCATCTGACTTTTGTACATTGTTAATGTTTAAGCCACAACTTCCTCTTTTTTCTGTGTAGTTTGTTAGTTGGTGTATTTATAAGATAAAGCTGACTGCGCAGCTTGTCCTAAAGTTGCTGTTTAGCTGGTTGGAACTGCAGTCTTCGTCTGCACAGTAAAGGCTGCCTCTTAAATAGGCATTAATAATAATGAATTATTGTAACTCAGAGGGATGAGTTGATGTTGGATTGAGACTCGTTCCAGGAAATTGCTTAATCTGAAGCCTGTGAATATCCTATAGTTTACTGTGTAGATAAACTAGGGCTGGCAAGCGATTGAAAATATAAATTGTGATTAATCGCACTGTTAATAATCGAATACCATTTATTTAAATATTTTGGGATGTTTTCTACATTTTCAAATATATTGATTTCAATTACAACACAGAATACAATGTTTACATTGTTCACTTTATATTTATTTTTGATTAAAAGTATTTGCACTGTAAAAAAAACAAAAGAAATAGTATTTTTCCACGTATCTGATACAAGTACTGTAGTGCAGTCTGTTTATAATAGAAGTTGAACTTACAAATGTAGAATTATGCACAAAAAAACTGCATTAAAAAATAAAACAATATAAAATTTTAGAGCCTGCAAGTCCACTCAGTCCTACTTCTTCTTCAATCACTCAGACAAACAAGTTTATTTACATTTGCAGGAGATAATGCTGCCTGCTTCTTGTTTACAATGTCACCTGAAAGTGACAATAGGCATTCTCATGGCACTGTTGTAATTGGTGTTGCAAGATATTTACGTGCCAAATGCGATATAGATTAACCCAGATAATTAGAGCAATCATAGGAGAAAATGCACCCCTCCTTATAAGCCAATTATTTAAAAAATAATTCACTCCCCACCAACCAATCATGGATTCCTTCCAGTGATCTTCAAGGAATGATATAATAAAAATAAGTTTCAGAGTAACAGCCGTGTTAGTCTGTATCCGCAAAAAGAAGAACAGGAGTACTTGTGGCACCAATTTGTTAGTCTCTAAGGTGCCACAAGTACTCCTGTTCTTCTTTTTATAATAAAAATACTAACCAACTCTTAAAACCCTTAAAAAATACCAATGTATATGCCTAAAAAAAAAAAAAGTGGGACTGAAGGTTCACCTTATAAACACCACAAAAATACCAAACCACTGGGGAATAGGGGTTGAAATAGAGGGTCCCTATGGGAATACCACCTGGAGTTCCAACTACCCACAATTAACATATCAGTGGAATGAGCCTGTTAAGACAGGAATAGTACTAACTGTTATTGTGGGATACTGTTCAATACCCCGTAGTGAGTTGAACCTATCATTCCCGAACACATGCACCAAAACCTGGACCAAAAACTATGCATTCTAAAAAGGTACCCCAATTAAAATAAAAAAAAACAAAGTTGTTTGTAACTCAAGGTAATCCAGTAAAAGTTTTGTTAAATCTACTATTAGTAAAAATAAAAATTAGTATGTATTGGACTCAGTTGAACAGGTCTGAATTGGAACCCAAATGTTCACCCTACTCCCTTCCTATTATAACAGCCTAAATAAAAACATATCAGCACTCCGGTAACCAAGCAAAACAAAATGTAGTAGACACCATATTAAAAAAAGTTGGCTTTAAACCAAAAATTATAATTACCGTAGACTTGAAGGTAATTAAAAATAAGTTGTTTCTTGTCACAACTGCAAAATAGTCTCATTCACAAGTAGGCAAATACTGTTGATTTGATACAAGTAGGTCTGGTAACCTAAAAGCAACATAAAATATGTGGCGGTGGCTAAACACCACCTCCTGGTTGCTGTATAAACAACAAACAAAAATAAAAAATAAAACTGCCTTGGCCATGAAATGTACTAAAATGCAAATTCTTAGTTTAGCATCACTTGAACACAAAATGTTTTGGGTAATATCTGGGAATGTTCGGGTATTAACACATATTTTAAAGCAAGAAAAAACGTCCTTGTTTAACACCTACAAATATTAAAAAAATGCAATGTTTCCAGCATGGTTAAACCTCATTTATTATTAGGTAAAATTTATTGTTAAAATTGCTCACCAACAGTCTGTAAAAAATAAAAATATAAAAAGTGAGCCCACACCCAAAAATTAACCATGGAATCCTTTTAGCTACCCTGGTTATAGGTCAGTAAGCTTAAAAAAAAAATTATTAAATACCCAAGGGTATACATAATGGAGCCCTCAAAAATGGGTGTTCTTGTCCCTACCTGTCACCACAGAACCATGCAGCAAAAACACATCACTGGGAACATATGTATAAAATAAACTAAAAAAGATAACTCAGTTTTTACAACAAACAAAAGAAGATAGGGAAGCGTGTCATTCAAATATTACATGCCAATGGAAACATGCTAAAAATTGCTAAGTCTAAAAAAGAACTGATAGCATATCATTGGTACAATGTTTTTACAGGCTGGTCCCTCGACCTCTAAGGGCACATTGTCTATTTTGTTTCACCAATTACTAGTTGTGTTAATATTGTCCTGTGTTTGCTTGATAGAAATCTGTTGTATGTGCTGTTAAACAAAAAAAAAGTTTGTTAAATTACAACCACAAGCTCAAATTGTCTCTCAGTATATTGCAATGAAACAATTGTATAAAATATGATCCACTCAAGAATTGTTCTTGAGGGGTCAAAAGGGAGACATAGTAATAAAATTTTGTTTGTATTAATATAATTTAAAATGAAAAATAAAAAATAATGTAGCATGTATTAAATGTATTAGTGTATGATTTGATCATATCTTGCCAGCTACCCTTTTTAAATAACAGAAAGGAATGGCCTAATGGGCCATTGGTAAAAATAGATCTGCGAGAATCTGTGTCTTGGCTGATTTCAAGGCAGTAACAAACGTTTGAGGGTCACGAATTTGTTGTAGGTTTAGCATTTTAAAATAAGTAAAAGAATGCAATAATTGTTTTTCTTTTGCATTGCAATTTGATGTTCCTGTTCAAAATGTTCTGTGTAAATTAATTCTGTTTTATGTGTAAATAAGAAATATATGTGTTAAAACAAGTGTAAAGGCCATCGCTGAACCAAATGTACAAGGAAGGAACCAAAGACTGATGCAAGGGCACCAGGAGGCTGCAACATGCTCCTATTGAAATGTCAAAAAAGGGCAAATTAACAACTCTAAAAATAAAACAAGCACCTATCAATAAAAACAAAATAGCTGTAATAAAAAATATTTTTAAAAAAGTACTCGTCAAACAACAATTAATTACAGCATAACAAAGTAAAACTCATTCGTCATTTAAACTCATTTAAAAAAAAATCACTATATAAACAGGCTGCTTTGCCATGAAACTTTGGATTCATCCTGCCAAGACTTCCCCAAAGCATTGTGTCGTGACCTACGGAACCCGGCTCCTCCCTACCGGTGATTAACCTAGCTGGCCAGTAGGTTGATCCGGACTGGTAACTATAACATCGACTGGTGGAACAGTGTGAATGGTATGTGTATATGTAACTAAAAAGCATATGCTAACTGCTGTATTCTCAATAAATGTGACATGTTGCCTTCTCCCCTATAAAAAAAAAATCTCATGTGCTTTGTATAAGAATAACACTTTCATGCTCCAACCACCATTCCAGGGGACATGCTGATGACTGGTTCTGCTAAATAACAATCCAAAGCAGAGCAGACCAACACATGTTCATTTTCATTATCTAAGTCAGATGCCACCAACAGAAGGTTGATTTTCTTTTTTGGTGGTTTGGATTCTGTAATGGCTGAGCCATTACAAACATTGAATCTATCTCCCCTTGTAAGTATTCTCACACTTCTTATCAAACTGTCTGTACTGGGCTATCTTGATTATCACTTCAAAAGTTTTTTTCTCTTACTTAATTGGTCTGTCAGAGTTGGTAAGATAACTCCCACCTATTCATGCTCTCTGTATGTGTGTGTATATATATCTCCTCAATATATGTTTCACTCTATATGCATCCGAAGAAGTGGGCTGTAGTCCACGAAAGCTTATGCTCTAATAAATTTGTTAGTCTCTAAGGTGCCACAAGTACTCCTGTTCTTTTTGCGGATTCTGTAGTTTCCGCATAGGAGTGTTGCTCTTTGAAGACTTGAAGCATGCTCCACACCTCGTCCCTCTCTTACTTTGGATGGCACTTCAGATTCTTAAGGCTTGGGTGGAGTGCTGTAGGTATCTTTAGAAATCTCACATTGGTACTGTGACATTGCACTCTATATGATTTTATGAAAATATGCTAATGAGTTTGAATATAATGTAACTGAAATATGCTTCATGCAAAAGGTCTCTTGTAAGGTATCATTACAAAGTGTATAATCTACTGAGTGTGGTCATCCTATTTGTATAAATGTACCACTCTTTTATCTGAAACTAGAAATATGAAATATAACTGAGGGCCTATTGTAATTATGCAAAGTGTGGGCCATTAATGGTGGTTTGGTATCTTGATGACTCCCATTAACTAGGACAATTGTCTGTAGATGGCTCTGTTTTACTGGTAAGTCTTCCTGTATACATGTATGCTGGCAAGTGGATAATGAAGTCTTACAGTGACATGTGATCATGTCACCTGAACTGGAATCCATCTTTAATCTGGTGCTTTTCCATTGAGAAGGGGGGTGGGTGGGAACCCAGAGGGACAAAGGACACCCGCCTTATGCAAAAGATATATAAATGGGTGGAAGAAAACAAAGAGGGGCAGCCCTCATGAGGAATCCCCTAGCTACCACCTGAGCTGGAACAAGGGCTGTACCAGGGGAAAGGATTGTGCCCAGACTAAGAAGGTGTCCAGTCTGTGAAAAAAGCACATTGAAACATGTCTGAGGGTGAGATTTTATCTGTATTCAGTCTTATTACTGTATTAGACTTAGATTTGCGTGTTTTATTTTATTTTACTTGGTAATTCACTTTGTTCTGTCTGTTACTACTTGAAACCACTTAAATCCTACTTTCTGTATTTAATAAAATAACTTTTTACTTATTAATTAACCCAGAGTATGCATTAATATCTGGGAGGGGCGGCTCTAGCTTTTTTGCCTCCCCAAGCACGGCAGGCAGGCTGCCTTCGGTGGCATGCCTGCGGGAGGTCCCCGGTGCCGTGGATTCGACGGCATGCCTGCGGGAGCTCCGCCGGTCCCGTGGCTTCTGCGTACCTGCCGCCGAATCCACGGGACCAGTGGACCTCCCGCAGGCATGCCGCCAAAGGCACGCGCTTGGAGCGCTGGTGCCTGGAGCCGCCACTGATACCTGGTGGGGGGGGGAGGGGGAAACAGCTGTGCATAGCTCTCTATCAGTGTTATAGAGGGCGAACAATTTATGAGTTTATCCTATATAAGTTTTATGCAGGCTAAAACGGATTTATTTGGGGTTTGGACCCCATTGGGAGTTGGGCATCTGAGTATTAAAGATGGGAACTCTTCTGTAAGTTGCTTTCAGTTAACTCTGCAGCTTTGGGGCACGTGGTTCAGACCCTTGGTCTGTGTTGGAGCAGACGGGCGTGTCTGGCTCAGCAAGACAGGGTGCTGGAGACCCAAGCTGGCAGGGAAAGCAGGGGCAGAAGTAGTCTTGGCATATCAGTTGGCAGTTCTCAAGGGGGTTTCTGTGATCCAACCCATCACAGGTACCTTCTTTGCGTTTTGTCAAATTTGCAGTGAAAGTGTTTTTAAAATGAGCAACATGTGCTGGGTCATCCGAGAATGCTATAACATGAAATATGTGACAGGATGCAGGTAAAACAGAGCAGGGGACATACAATTGTCCCCCATGGAGTTCAGTCACAAATTTAATTAACACATTTTTTTTTAATAAGCATCATCAGCATGGAAGCATGTCCTATGGAATGGTGGCTGAAGCATGAAGGGGCATACAAATGTTTAGCATATCTGGCACGTAAATACCGCTACAAAAGTGACATGCAAATGTCTGTTCTCACTTTCAGGTGATGTAAATAAAAGTGGGCAGCACTATCGCCTGTAAATGTAAACAAACTTGTTTGCCTTAGCGATTGGCTGAACAAGAAGTAGGACTGAGTGGAGTTGTAGGCTCGGAAGTTTTTACATTGTTTTGTTTTAGAGTGCAGTCATGTAACAAAAAATAAACCCTTCATTTGTAAGTTGCACTTTCACGACAGAGATTGCACTACAGTACTTGTATGAAGTGAATTGAAAAATACTATTTCTTTTGTTTATCATTTTTACAGTGCAAATATTTATAATATAAAATAATATATACTTTGATTTCAATTACAACACAGAATACAATATATATGAAAATGTAGAAAAACCTCCAAAATATTTAATACATTTCAATTGGTATTCTATTGTTTAACAGTACAATTAAAACTGCGATTAATTGTGATTAATTTTTTTCAGTTAATTGCGTGAGTTAACTGCAATTAATTGAAAGCCCTAGGATAAACGTGTTCACACTCTTGGGGTGAATAGTAGGTGCTCTGTTTGTTTAATAAGAACTTCTCCAAACATCCTCACCTGACAACACTCAAAACCAAATACTTCATCTCAGTAGTCTTGTTTCTGGATTTTGAATTTGTCATTCTGCAGTATACTTATCTGAAAAGAATGAACACGCACACACACACAATCTATATAGTGTTGGTTTTTAAGAGTGTGTGTAAAGATTTTTGATACTAGAAACAGGCTTTAAATTCAGTCTGTGATTGTTATTAAAAAGGAAGTGAAAAGAACAAGGTTCTTGTTCCTATTTTGGCTCTTCTGTACAATAAGAAAATTACAGAGAAAAGAATAGGAGGGAAGGGAAATGGGTGGAGTCAAAAGAGATCAGAAAAAGAGGCATGTTAACTGTCGGATATTGGAAAGGAGCGGGCAGAGTTGTTAAATGTTAGTGAGGACTTAGTTTGCTAGATTCTAGAAGCTTCTGGAATGCAGGCAGGGCATCTGATAACATGGTTCTATATAATGCTGATTAGCTCATCTTGTTTTTAAGTCTTTATTTGTTGAATTCATTGGGTGGTGGTTTCTCATTCTAACTGTAGTAAATGTGAAATTTGGTGATCAGTCCTCCCTCTCGGTGATTACCAACATCAGTACATGAATGTATCCAATTTAATTTGTCTGTAGTTTAAGCAATAGGAAACAAGTACTGAAGTAATTAAAACCAATATTTCTTATGTAAAATGTAAACATTGTCTTAAGTATCAAGCAAGATGATTTGTAGTCATCTCAAAAAGTTCAGAAAATGGATGCCTTTGGATTCTTCATGGTAAAGTGTGCTATTGAGTTAGTCTTAGTCTGTTGAAGAGGAACATCAGAATATTGATGAGTTTGATCATGCAGTAGAGACAGTCTGGATGCTATTGTCATGTATGAAATTTAGCCACAATTATAATTTAAGTTCCTATTCTTGCCCTTCCAGCAGCTCTGTAGCAATATCTCCATTTGGAAGTAATCGATTTCTTTCATGCCCCAGAAGTTTCAAAGAGAACTAAAATTCAAAGACATTAATGTATAGTATGAATGAGGAATATATACCAATGATTGATGTGCTTAGCCCTGGATATACTTGTCCAGATAGATATAAACTAGAAGAATCAACATTGAGGTTTAATGCAAGATGATTGGTTGAAATGACCTGATAATTGCCGTTAGAATCCACGTATGGAAAACGGTGTTCCTACTTAATGTTGATTCTGTGACTGAAAAGAAAACCACAGAATATTGAATCCAATTTTTTGAATATGCTGTTAAAGAATGCACAGAAAAGTATCTTTGCCATTTCTCTGATAACAAAAATAAAACGAGAAAGAATAGAGAACTTATGTGCAATCATCCTAAACTACTTATGTATGGTTGTTTACATGCTACTTAAAATTTTGTTGTGAAAGAAGTAACATAATGCAATCTCAAAGCACAGTGTATGCCTTCGTATGTTTAAGGAATAAATATGCTTAAGAAGTAAATTACATTGTTTGTGCTTTTTGTTCCATGAAACCTTTATAGAGTTTTTTCTGGGTCTTTTGCTGTGATTTCTAGAGGGATTAAAAATTTTTGAGTGGGGAGGGCAGAGAATTTGAGAAAATCACAGCTCTGGATTGTGCTTTACCTTAGTTCTACCTCCTACCAGCTTCCAGTGATAATCAGGATGGGTTAGAACTTGGGGCTAGCCTCTTCTTCCAAGAGTATGGGGTCATGCACATACTGCATGTGTATGAATTTGTGACTTTAAACCCTAAATCTCTTTCTGATGGGATTGATGCTCTTTCCGAATAGGGCTTACACTGTCCCTATGAAGGTTGTGCGCAGTGTTGTAGCTGTGTCGGTCCCAGGATATTAGACACACAAAGCAGGTGAGGTAATATCTTTTACTGGACCAACTTCTTTGGTGAGAGACAAGCTTTTGAGCCTAGCTAGAGCTCTTCTTCAGGCCTCACCCACCTTATCTTCCTACGAAGGTTAACTTTTTCATCCCTAGATCTTAAGTGCCACCTTAGTTATTTTGCCTTTTGAAATGCATCAGTTTACATTAAATTGCAAGTGTTTAAAAAAAACAGTAGCTGGCTGGGGGGACTGGTCTCCTCTAACTCCCATACATTGGCTTTAGTCTTCCCCCTAATTAATTACTCCGTTGTGTCAGATCTTCAAAGGAGACTATGCGGGCCACTTTTACATCTGCTACTGTCCTGAAAATAGTTCAGACAGCACCTAAACCTCCATAGCAGAGTCTACAATGTTGAAGGCTTGGGGAGGCAGGCGGAGAGCAGAATTACTGCTCGTTACATGGGAATGTTGGGTTTAAAGCTGCCCTCCCTCCTCAGATATTCAGTGGCTGAGGAGGAGTATGTGTTTTGGGAAGAGAGGTGAAGCTGTAGCCCTGGTTCTTTCAGTCTCTTTTTAGCTGCTCCCTCCATGTAGAGCCATTGCTCACAGCTGCATGAGATCCTTTCCATAACTCCATCTGACCAGCTGATTGGCTGAAAAGCTAAGTGGAACTGAGCCCTACCCCCAGCCCTCCCAACATGCACATTTAGCACTGATTCTGGTGGAGCAGAATTTCAGGGTCAGCTGTAAACCCGTACATTATTCACTGATGCGCCGCTAATTTAAAGTTTTGCTATTTCATGTGTTTTCATGAGGGGTTTTCATTTCCGAAACTGCTTTTAAAAAATTAGAAGTTCTGATTGTGTTTAAAAAAAACATAAGTTTCCAAAAAATATTTTAATTAGATTTTTTAAATAAAATAAAAGTTGATTTTAATATTTTTCTGATTTTTCAGTGTTATCCGTGGTAATCTCCAGGATCTGCAGGAACATAAACTAAGATTTTGATGACCCTAGCTGTTGAAAGTTGCTGAAGCCTCACTTTAGTAAGTGATTATTTGGAAACACAGTTTGCCTTTGTTTCTAAGTTAATTTCTGGAACATTTCTATCCTGCCAGCTCAGTGGAGATCCATTGACACAATATCTGATTTCATGGAGCACAGCTTTTCAGCCTTGAAGTCTTGAAAAAGTGTTTCTTCCTAAAAATCCCAACTGAATTATTCAGTCTGAGGTTTCTGTTGGGTTTATAATGGCTTATTTATCTCATAATGGGAGTTAGTGTATATGTAGCTACAAAAGCATTTGAAAATGCAGCATATCTGTCTCTGTTTTACTATAGTCATATTGGCTCACGTGTTACTTTCAATGGTGCTTCACCTGTGCCTGGCCTTGCCTTACATTTTCGTTTTCTTTGAATTTTGAGACAGGAATCATTAAAATAAATGATTAGTGAGCTGCTTGTGTGCAGAACCTGTTGAAATCAGAACTTGAGATATTGGGAAGGAGGAAGATTTGTGGCAAACAAGCCAGAGATACCAAGGGAAATTAACATGGCATCTACTTCACCCAACTATTGACTTTAACCTTTTACACCTTCTGTGTACTTGCATTGATTGTAAAATAGAAGAAAGCTCTAAGGAAGCCTGATTTCTCCCCCTCCCCCCGCAACTTCGTATCCATCTGTTTTAGGCTGCTATTCCTGCTGAAAGATCTGCATGACTATCCTAATTTCATTTAAAAAGCCATTTTGAATACTGATGCGGGGGTTGGGGAAGGGAATGATTCAGCTGGATTGCTAATAAGCACTATGCATGTTCATTGTTAGGTTATAATTCACTTCTGAGGGTGTTTATGGGGCTTGTTTACACTCAATATTTGACATCTTGTCATGTTGTCCTTAATTATTGTCATTTTATTTAACTGAATTGATGTAAATTGCATTTTAAATTATTGGATATATACAAAGGGATTTGAGAGAAGAGCTTGTGTATCAAACCTCCTTTCCACACGGTTACTTAGCTTTGACTAGTCTTTCTTCCCTCCCCCTTTTTTCGAATAACCTAAACTCTCTCAAATGTACTGTAGTTAGATTCCACAGATTTGCACTGGAATAGTCAAAACAGCTATTTTTATCTTTTAATAATGTATTTAAAATATTTTTACTAATGTCTCTTTACATGTATTTTTCTTTATGGATTATTGTTCTTTGGAGGTAGATTCCCTTTGTAGCAAAATATTGAACTTTTTTTTTTCACTGTTATTGTCAATGATTTTGTCATATGTAAACTGGTCTGTGCTCTATTCCACAGCTTGTATGAGTGTAGTGAAACTGGGATATATGCTTAGTTGGAAAATATATTTTAAAACCACTTCAAATGAAGATTTTTTGCTAATACTAAAATGGCATGTAATGAGTGGGGGGAAAAAATCTAATCTTTTGAGGAAATGTACAACTGTTTCCCTAAAGTAAACACTACAATATTTTACTTTTTAAAAATGTTAAAGCTCAGCAAAAGCTAGGCATTTCTGTCCTGTGGAAAATTCAAGTACTTTGAAATAGTTTTGTACTGAATGGGGATGAAAGGCTGAAATATCAGAACTTCCTCTTCAAGTAGCATCCCTATAAGTTCTGTATTTCAGGTGCGCATGCCCCTCTGGAGACCTTCATTGGAGATTTTCCATTAGCAGTGTCCATTCAGCCTGCGCATGTGCTCTATGCAACCTCGTGCCGCATACCAAGGATATATAGAGCTGCCTAGGTGAACTGCCCTTAGGTTCTTCTCTTTCTCCTTGGCCTGCGACAGAGCTGTAGCCCGTCCAGTGTGCACACCTCAGCATGTTACAAATGCTATCTCTCTTGTCGGGAGGCTATCCTGGTCAGTGACGGCCACTAAGTATATCCATTGCTTGGGAGAGTCCCATGTCTACCAAAAGTGTAACTTCTGTCTACCTCTCAAATCTAGAGCATGGAAGAATCAAGAGATTAAATTGAGATTTCTGATGATGGAGTGTTCCCTTTGACCTGCTTCTGAGTCAGGTCAGAAGACCTCCACCTCCTGTACCTCTGTCTCTGGACTGACCCAGTGCCCCTTTGACCTTGGCCAAGGTGTCCCTTCAGAAGGGGAGACTTTGGAGGACTCAGGGAAAGCTCCAAAGAAGAGGAACTCGGTTTCCATAAGGGGCTGGCTCCCAAAAGGCCATGGTTTCCCGCTAAGTCTGTGGCGTTAGAGACTTTGACCTCTCAACTCAGTACCATGGAGGTGAAGAATTTTTCCTCCAGAGTTGTCAGGGCCAGGATCCTGGAGCACTAGGAGAAGTGCAGCTCCAGCAAGCCAAGCCTCTCCTTTCCCCCCAGACCATCATAACTAATATATTGATATATACCTATCTCCTAGAACTGGAAGGGACTTGAAAGGTCATGAAGTCCAGTCCCCTGCCTTCACTAGCAGGACCAAGTACTGTCCCTGACTGGTGTGTGTGTGTGTGTGTGTGTGTACGTGCCCCAGATCCCTAAATGGCCCCCTCAAGGATTTAACTTACAACCCTGGGTTTAGCAGGCCAATGCTCAAACCACTGAGCTATCCCTCCCCCCCACCATCTGTAAAGGACAGGGAGGCCCAGGACATACACTCCTCTAGAATGTCCCTGTCTCCATCAGACTTACCATCAGTACCTGCAAAATTGAATCGCCAGACACCTTCGGCCCTGGCACCTACATGCTCCAGGTCAGTGGTACCATCCACCTCAACTGCTACATCATTGACCTGGTGAACCTTGGAACAGATACAGTGATGGAGATCCAGGAGTACCTCAGATCACAGCTGGATGATCAGCCTGAACCACAGGCAGAAACCTACCCTGTGGAGTGGAAACCATCCTGGAGGAACCATCTTGACAAACAGCAGCAAGCATATCTTCCCGTTTTGCCCAATACCTTTTTGAACAGGATCCTTCTGTATTTTGGGGATATGCCTCAGGATAACATTCTCCCAAATAAGGTCAGCCTACAGAAGTGCACATGCAATTACTAGCTAGCCATTGTTGCACCCACTTTAACTAGCCCACAGCCTACCTGGAATTTATCATCCTATTCCCAACTTGGCAGAACAGACACCCTCCACCTGCTCCCATCATATCACAGGCCCAGGGGATCCTACGCATTGGGGAAAAACTAAGTAAACATCTTACCATCTCCAAGCCCACAAAGACTGGAAATAGCCAATGGAAATGGAATTCCAAAACTGATGGAAAAGTAACACTTTATCAGTGTTGGCATGGAGACTACAACTTGGACAATAACTTGTTCTTTTCCCACAATAGTATTGGCATGAGAGAGAGGAAAGGGCATGGAAATGGCTAGCACATCACAGACACAACTGTCGTGGATGATAGAGAGGCAAACAACACTCCTGGAGCACAGGGCCTTTGAAGCCTTCCAGCTTTGAGCAACTTTGAAAATTGAATAGTTTTTGTTGTGTTTTTTGTTTTGCATTTTTTCTGTTCACAAGCTTATCACATTCGACTTGGTGTATTCATTGCTACTGAAAATGTGTTTACATTCATGGTTCTGAATCTTGCACCATTCCTTGAAATATGCATCATCACGGTCATAACAGTCACACATGCACAAAAAGGCTCCTGTTTACAAGCATTATATGACATTCACATATGCACTAAAAACTCAACAAGAAATGTGATATAACATACACACCAAGTCTGATTAACTCCTTTTACGAGGAAGTACACAAGAAAATGTGCACAGTCAGTAATGCTGATAAATGCCCTCTACAAAAGCATGTACGCTCTTCACAGGTGGCACCAATACTTGAACTATGAGCGTAATTTGGCTCTCACTCTGTGCCCTTGAGTAGTTGCATCATTTCATAGAGGCCTCCAATCAGGCCACTCAAAACATTTGCCAGATCTGCCCACCACCATCCATTTGCAATGTTTTCTCCATTGCCTTCACAATAGTTGCACAAAACACAGCGAACAGCTGTCATAACGAAGATGTTTCTTATCAGGATGCTCCATCTAGTTTTCAGGTTTCCAAATGCATGTTCCAGTCATTCTGCAATTACTCAGAGCCTAGTTACAGTTCCTTTCTCCTATCCAGCTGTTCCATTAGAAGTTTCATAAGCTAAGGCATTAGAGGCTAAACTTAGTCTCCTGGAATAGGTGATGGAATGGCAATGCCACCAATGTTCAGTGATACAATAGGAGCAAAATTGACATTTGTCATTGGAGAAAACAGTCCAGATTTTCCAAAGAACCTGGTATCATGGTCACGCACTTCTCTATGCTGAGGGTAGCTCTCGTGTAGGTATCTGTTCTGCTGTTGTAGTTCTTTTGCCACTGCTGGTCATTCCCATGTCTGCCACACTGTTCTGTCCCACCAGTCAATGCTAATTAGCTGAGCCCAAAAGTGGCACTCCACTAAGTGAAGCTGCTGCAGGAAAAGATGGAAAAGTGTCTGGTTTGCTTCAGACACCACCTTCTCAGATTATTTTAATGCCCTGGTTCTGAATTTATTGTATAGTTCAGATATGCGAACAGCAGCCTGTCATCACTGTGAAGACCACAGCAATCGCAAATGTTTCCTCTATGTGGCTTGACAGTGCTTTGAAAACGTGGCTGGATGATGGGATAAAATAAGAGGTATCATGGAAATTATTTAGTGCTGATCCCCAAGCCCCAGAATTCCATTGCCTTCCAGTGGGTATGCCACAATGTCCACAGTATGTGTAGCAGAGTGGTAGAGTAATGTCCCAGGGGATATCTGACAAGAATACTGAGTGCTGATGTTGAAACACTGCAGTGTTGTGTGGCCTCAGTGATAAGAGGCAAAGGTACCTTAATCACGGGAAAACAGTGCAGTGTGTGTGCTCAAGCAATTCTTGTTGCAGATTGCTTAACACAGGTGCACAAAATCCTCAGCAAGTTTCAAATGTAGAAATGCCCTCATTTCCAGAAGTTGAAATTATTAAAAATTGCTTTTGGGTCCTGTTAAGGCTGTATCCCCACTTTGAACTTTAGGGTACAAATGTAGGGGCCTGCATGAAAGCTTCTAAGCTTAACTACCAGCTTAGCTCTGGTTCCGCTGCCACCATTTCCCAATTGGATCCCCTCCCTGGGAAGCCTTGAGAAACCTTTCACCAATTCCCTGGTGAAAACAGATCCAAATCCCTTGGATCGTAAAACAAGGAGAAATTAACCATCCCCCCTCCTTCCTCCCACCAACTCCTGGTGAATACAGATCCAACCCCCGTGGATCTAAAACAAGGAGAAATTAACCATTCCCCTCCTTCCTCCCACCAACTCCTGGTGAATACAGATCCAACCCCCATGGATCTAAAACAAGGAGAAATTAATCAGGTTCTTAAAAAGAAGGCTTTTAATTAAAGAAAAAGGTAAAAATCATCTCTGTAAAATCAGTATGGAAATTAACCTTACAGGGTAATCAAACTTAAAGAGCTCAGAGGACTCCCCTCTAGTCTTAGGTTTAAAGTACAGCAAACAAAGATAAACACTCTAGTAAAAGATACATTTACAAGTTGAGAAAACAAAGGAAAACTAACACGCCTTGCCTGGCTATTTACTTACAAGTTTGAAAGTATCTTGTCCCCTTATTGGTCCTTTAGGTCAGATGCCAGCCAGGTTACCTGAGCTTCTTAACCCTTTACAGGGAAAAGGATTTTGGAGTCGCTGGCCAGGAGGGATTTTATAGTACTGTACACAGGACAGCTGTTACCCTTCCCTTTATAGTTATTACAGGTCCCATTCTCAACTTGGTAGAAATATCAGGTTGATGGAGAAAGTGGCAATATGTGACACAGACTTTCCTGCCCACCCCCAAAAAGAGAAATAAAAGAAACAGTAACTAGAAGGGGTATGGAGTAGAGCTTAGCAAAAATAAGAATTTCTAATTTATGTGAAACTTCAGTATTTTGACATTTTGTTTTCATCATGAATCAGGAAGAAAAACCTAAATAGTTTTTTTGTGGAATGCAAAGTTTGAGGTAAAATCCTTTGAAATGTTGAAACATTTTGTTTTGGACAATTTAACATTAAACTGTGTTCACATGTCTTGTAATTTATGCCCCCTTTCTTCCCTGTGGGCCAGGGTCCCTGGCCAGACTTACCTCACCTTGTGATGCACAACAGTCACGGAACTCCCATGAAGCACTGTGTGGGTGCAGCCAGAATGGAGACTGCGGTGCATCATGACATGTAGTCTAGCCAGGGAACCTGGCCCGTTGCGGGAGGCAGGCAGAAAGGGGCACAAGGCATTGCAGCAGCTCAAGCAGACACAGTTGAATTGACCCAAAACCATGGGTGGCGAGTCCTATGGGCCCATGGTGCCTGGGCACCAGGAATATTCCTGGCCTGGGGCCCAGCTCCAGCAATGTCTGAGGCCGGGTCTCTCCCTCGGTCCTGCCTTCCACCCCGCGTGTCCCCCGGGCCATTTAAAACAGCCTGGGGCCCCCACTCACCACTGGCAGTGCAGCAGAGCTGAGCGGCTTCCTGCCTGCTCGCTCCATTTGGCTGCCAGCCCCTCCCTGCAGCCCCTGGGTGGGGTGGGTCTGTGTCCCACCCCAAGTGCCCCTGCGGTCAGTGGGAAGTTGCGGGGGCAGTGCCTGGCGGTAGCAGCACATGGAGACTACTGGCCTGGCCTGCCCTGTCTAGGAGCCCCAGGTAAGTACCACCCCCTCCCAGAGCCTGCACCCCCCCTTCAGCCCTCAAACTCCCTCCCAGAGCCTACACCCCCTCCCTCCACCCCCATCCCTAAACTCCCTCCCAGAGCTTGCATCTTCTCCCTCCGTACCCCCTCTGGCCCCCAAGCTCCCTCCCAGAACCTGCATCCCTCACCCCCTCCTGCACACCCCAGTCCCGTCCTAGCCTCCGGAGCCTACACCCAGCACCCAAACTCCCTCCCAGAGCCTGCACCCCAGACCTCATCCCCCAACCCAAACTCCCTCCCAGAGCCTTAGGCAGGTGGCGGGGTGGAGTTTGGGGGGGGGGGGGGGGAGTTTCTGGGCACCACCAAAATTTCTACAAACCTGCCACCCCTGCCCAAAACAAAATGTTCAAATGTGGTTCAACAAACTGAAGTATTTCAAATCAGGTTGACCGAAACCAGAACAAAATACTTAGTTTTGCTTTTCCCAATAGAAAATTGAGAAACATCAGCAAAATTGACACTTTCCCATTGAACATTTCAGTTTTGCAGTAGCCGCATTTGCTGTTGAAAAAATGTTAAGAAAAATTCCTCAACATCTCTAGTGCTGAATTTAAAAGGGAAGACATTTTACAATTTTTTAAAAAGATGCTAAATCAGAATGAGGATAAGTCGTAAGTGTTAGTTTGAGCAGCTAGTGAAGACAGAAAACATAAATCAAATTAAAGACAGAGGTGACCAAAGGATCGTCAGCTCTAGATCTTTTTTATTTTTGTTTTGTCTAACTTCACTTTTTACCCAGGCTTTTACATAAGAATGGCCATATTGGGTCAAACCAAAGGTCCATCTAGCCCAGTATCCTGTCTTCCAACAGTGGCCAATGCCAGGTGCCCCAGAGGGAATGAACAGAACAGGTAATCATCAAGTGATCCCATCCCCAGTTGCCCATTCCCAGCTTCTGACAAACAGAGGCTAGGGACACCATCCCTGCCCATTCTGGCTAATAGCCATTGATAGATCTATCGTCCTTTTAAGTTTAAGTAGCAAGGAAATAAAAATAGAAAACACGGGTGTATCTACAGATCACTTTCAAAAGACAAAGGGAATTTATCAGGGGAAAAAAAAACCCTTCATTTTCCTGCAGATGTTTTAAGTTAGGGTTAATTGCAATGCTGAGAATCAAAAGGAAGCTTCCATTGATTTTACTGCTGGTTAGTTTAAGGTCTTCTGAGGATTTAAACTGCACATTTTCATTGCAGTGTAGATCTTAAAGACCTTAACATTCTGTGGTTGTCACAATAGTCTTGACCCAGACAGATATTCTAAGCACTTGAAATCCAATAAGACAGTGTTAAATAGGATCAATATAAGTCAACTCTGCAGTTTACATCTGTTAAAACATTCTGACATCTTTAGCTTCTGGAGTACTCTTATTTTTCCAGCATAGACAACAGCTTTAGGTAAATTCTAAACTATCTTTGAAATATGTATGGACTTCAGTCTGTATTGCACTATAAATAATAGTAGTATTACAGGCTCATACATGCAATTCGTTGGCATGTGTTAAATTCTCCATCACAAGATTTGTTATCAGTAAATTCCCCAACATAACATTAAAAATACATAGTAAACAGTAGATGAGTTGCTTAGATTTATTGCATTACACAATTGCAAGAACACTGTAATTTAGATAAGAAAAATGATCCCTCCCTTAGTTCAATGAAATTGAAATGCAAGAATTTATATTTCATTATTTTGATTTTTGTTATGGGTTCTTAAGATGTGCAATTTGTATCCTTCAAAGGAGCACACTTTTTTTTTTAAACATCCACAGCTATACTCTAACATTTTTTTTAAGAAGTTGAGCATTATCCAAACTCCCTCTTAATGATCCTGTGCTCTTTCTGTCTTTCGTTGCTCATCATTTCAGATTATAATGGTGTTTGTGTGCCTGCAGCCATAGCACCCTGAATTGTATTCTTGTCAGATCTAATGAAATAAGGAGGGTCGAGCTAGGACAATACTTATATAGGAAAGGAACTTTTTCCAGGAAAAAGTCACTATGCTGTGTTGAGTATTTGTGACACTTTCCCTTTATGTCAGTATTTGACCAGTGCCCCTCGAATAGTATGAGGGGAACGCTGTATGCTGCCAGAGTTAGTTCTTTTGGTGAGATGGAAAAAGTAGGTGTTCATTACAAATCTTACAGTTCTTTTTAATGGAAAAGGGTGTGCTAGGTTAAATCCAATTTGGATAATTATATTTTGCATTCCTCAAATGAGGTTTCAGTTGGATACTTTGGTTTTCTTACCTGAAATATGTATGTAGTATTGTTGTGTGCTGTGAAATAGTTATGATGTTTCAACCCAATAATAGCTAAAATTCAATGTTGGGCAAAAGGATCCTTTGAGAAATTGAGCAGGTATGGTAATGGGACAGGATTTCTTAATATCTCAGTGCACAAGGGCATTGGAACCACAGATTATTTTAGGGCTAGATGCAGCTGACATGTTTCCACAATGCTGCTGCTGATAGATACAAATGGGAACAGGGAGAACGAATGGTAGGAAGGCAGAAGAACCATCCACTCCCCTAAAGATGCAGCCAGTAGCATTTGTTAACAGGAGCGGACTGACTGTTGGCCCGCTGAAGAAGCAAAATGTGGGAGTAGGGCCAGCAGGTCCCCTCCTAAGGCTTCAGCATGAAGAAGGAATAAAAGACTTCTGAGTTGCCACCCAGAAGTTGAGAATCAAGGTAAAGGAAAGATGTCATGGGGAGAGGGAAAGAGTTTTGTGAGGAGGGGGTGAAGCCAATGCTGGCTGAAATCATACATAACATAAGAACGGCCATACTGGGTCAGACCAAAGGTCCATCTAGCCCAGTATCCTGTCTTCCAACAGTGGCCAATGCCAGGTGCCTCAGAGGGGATGAACAGAACAGGTAATCATCAAGTGATCCATCCCATCTCCCATTCCCAGCTTCTGACAAACAGAGGCTAGGGACACCATCTTCAACCCCACCAGCAATTCACTTCTTTGCTACCCTTTCTAGAGACTAAGGAAAAGAAGCCATGGTGGATTTGGGATCTGCACTCTCTCTTTTCATGGAGGGGGGAGTCTTCATAGTTGGAGAGAGGGGGGGGGACCAGGCTGCTTACTGAAATGAAGTGTGGGGGAAGAGACACCAGCAAACTGGGGAAAAGAAACCCTGTTAGCCCCTAAATGCCTCCTCAGAATCCCGATAGTTGCAAATTTTGTGAACCGACCCCCATCATGAGAGAGAACCATCTAAATATTGTCTGCTCTAATTTTCCTTATTGGCAAAAACAAACAAAATCCTCCCACTATTCTAAATACTAGTACCATCTGGTATGTACCACCAGTAAAACCTCCAGTAATAAAACTGAATTATTTATCCCTTTAAAGGAGAATTACATTTTTTTTAAAATTCATAATTGTCTCTGTTGCATCTATATCAAGTAAAGACTTTTTCCTACTTATTTCCAGCTTGACCTATACAAGTAAACTGTAGTAGGTAACACACATCATGTGAACCACTTATGTTGTGTAACTTGTACCCTAATAAGCAGGAGATATGTGGAATAGCAAGACTCCTTTCCTCAGGTTGGGGAGGGCTCTGTGGCCAAGGGAAGGTGTTTTACTATCCTGCCAGCCCTCTATTGCAGTAAGTTACTGACTGCACAGCCAGTAGATTATGCACAGTGTTGCAACAGTATAGGCTACCTACTGCATTCACATAGTGGGTGAATTCTTACATTTCATTTTAACTGCGTTTTACCTTAAAAATTACCAAACCAGTTTTGTTCAGAATTAATCAAAGGAGATGTCCAGAGACATGCAAAGTTTGCAATTATAAACTTCAGTCATTTTTGCGTAATTAGAGTTTATAGTCAAAGGGGGAAACTTTTTTCATGCTTGTCTAACTCAAAGAGCAAAATCACTTCACCCATTTATCTTTCCAGAATTATTTGTCTTTGATCTGAGACGAAGCGTGGAAAATTGCATCCCAAAAGGATCCTGAATGCACCTTCCTTTAAGCTCCCTCCCAAATAAATCAGAAGACTGTTAGCTTGAATACCTAATCTGAGCTCAGTTGCAGTTGCCTGCCTGCCTGCCAGAATGAGTCTCTCAGACATTCAGGAGAAAGACTGGGTATGGAGGGGGATATTGAAGGATGTGTCTACACCCCTTCCCCCATTCTGTGTCTGATATATTTAGATTTTAAGCTCTTTGGGGCAGGGATGGACTGTCTTACTGCTCTGTTTGTATAGTGTCTAGCACAATGGGGTCCTGCTTCATGACTAGGACTCCTAGGTACTATGATAATACAGATATATTAGAAGTAAGTGGAAGACCAAGAACAGAGTAGGCATGAGTTAAAGGCAATAATAGAAAATATGGAAATGGCAAAAGTGCTAAATGACTTTTGTTGTTGTTGTTTTGTTTTCACCAAAAAGATTAGTAGCAATTGGATGTATAACATAGTGAATGCCAGTGAAAATGAGGTCGGATCTGAAGCTAAAATAGGAAAGGAACAAGTTAAAAATTACTTAGACAAGCTAAAAGCGACAGAGTCCCATTTATAGACTAACAGACGAGGAGGAATGGAAGGGTTGCGGAAGAGAATTAAGGTCTCCAGTCTCTTCTCCACTGCTTTATATTGTTTCATTCAGTCTGACCCCACCCAGTGTACGGTTGCCCAGTGTTGCAAAAATATATGTAATGTTCAAAATACATTTAAGAGATTGTCAAAATTCCATTTTTCATTCAAGAGTTTGGTTTCCAATAATCTTAGTAACTCTTTATTACCTTTACATATGCTTTTGCCAGTTCTTAAAAAAGAAATGTACAACAATAGTATTTTATTTTTACAAGGTCCATTCCACCTGTATCTCAGGAGGCTGCTGAACAGCAGTTACTAAAATTATATACAGTGTAGTTATAGCCCTGTCGGTCCCAAGATATTAGAGACAAAGTGAGTGAGGTAATATCTTTTATTCGACCAACTTCTGTCTCTCTCACCAACAGATGTCAGTCCAATAAAAGATAATACTTCACCCATCTTGTTTTGCTACTAAAATTAGACATTTTAAAATCAGCAGGTCCAGATAACTTGCATCACAGTTTTAGGAGCTCCTTGGATCGTTAATTTTGATTTTCAATAAGTCTTGGAATACGGGGGTTGTTCCAGAAGACTGGAAGAAAGCTAATGTTGTGCCAATATTTTAAAAAGGGTAAACGAGGAATCCTAGTAATTATAAGTCTGTCAGTCTAATATTGATCCCGGGCAAAATAGTGGAGTGGCTGATATGGGACTTGATTAATAAAGAATTAAAGGAGGGTAAAATAACTAATGCCAATCAACGTAGGTTTATGGAAAATAGAATCTGTCAGACTAACTTGATTTTTTGTGTGAGATTACAACTTTGGTTGATAAAGTTAATAGTGCTGATGTAATATACTTACACTTCTGTTTGACTAGGTACTGTGTGGCATTTTAATTAAAAAATAGAACATAATAAAATTAATATGGTTTCTCTCTAATCTGGTCACACAGGGTTCAGTTCTTGGCCCAACCCTATTTAACATTTTTATTAATGACCTGAAGAAAACATAAAATCATCACTGAAAAGTTTGCAGATGACAGCATAATTAGGACAGTGGTAAATAATGATGAGCACAGTTCATTGATTTAGAGCCAGGGTCTCAAACATGCGGCCCTGGGGCCGCATGCGGCCCGCGGGGTTGTTTTCTGCGGCCTGCAAGCTCCTTGTGGCCCCCCCCCCAACGTTTACCTAGAGCGGCTCCAGCCCGACGTGTACCGGGGGCAGGGCAGGCTCCCTGCCTGTCCTGCCCCCGCGCCGCTCCAGGAAGCGGCCGGAACGTGGGGAAGGGGGGCACAGGGGTCTGTGTGTTGCTCTTGTTTCAGGCAGCGCCCCCAGCAGCTCCCATTGGCCACGGTTCCCCATTCCTGGCCAATGGGAGCTGCTGGGGGTGGTGCCTGAAGAAACAGCAACACACAGACCCCTGTGTCCCTCTTCCCCCAGGTTCCAGCCACTTCCTGGAGCAGCATGGGGACAGGCAGGCAGGGAGCCTGCCCTGCCCCCAGTGTGCGTCGGGCTGGAGCCCGCCCCCCGAACCTCTCCTGCAGCCAAACCCCCTGCCCTGAGCCCCCACCACACCCCACACCTTTCCTGCACCCCCTGGGAACAGGAAGGGGGCTGAGTTGGGGTGGGGATTTCGGGGAAGGGGTTGGAATGGGGGTGGGGCCTCATGGAAGGGGTGGAGTGGGGGCGGAGCCGAGGGCAGCATGGGGGAGGTGTCAGTAATGCGGCCCTCGGGCCAATGTACTAGTCCTCATTTGGCCCTTGTGGTCGTTTGAGTTTGAGACCCCTGATTTAGAGCACTCCAGATGGCTTGGTTAAACTGGATGCAAGCAAACAATATGTGTTTTAATATGGCTAAATGTGTACATGTGGGAACAAAGAATGTAGGCCATACTTGGGATGGGAGACTGTATCCTGGGAAGCAGTGACTCTGAAAAAGATTGGGGGGTGGTATGGAATAATCAGCTAAAAATGAGCTCCCAGTGTGATCCTGTGCCAAAGGGGCTAATGTAATTCTTGAATGCATAAAAGGGGATAACTCCAGTAGGAGTAGAGAGAGTATTTTCATTCTGTAAATTTATGCCTGGTACAACTGCTGCTGGAATACTCTGCCCACAATTTGAGAAGGATGTTGAAAAATTGGACAGGGTTCAGAGAAGAGCCATAAAACTATTTAAAAAGGGGATGAGAAAACCTGCCTTTGTATAGTGGTAGACTCAAGGATTTCTATTGATTTAGCTTAACAGAGAGAAGTTTAAGGGGTGACTTGATTACTGTGTATATACTTATTTTGGGGACAAATATATGGTCTCTTCAAACTAGGAGGGAAAGGTATAACAGGGCCTAACGGCTGGAAGTTGAAGCTAAAAAAATTCAGACTGGAAATCAGGTGTAAAATTTTACGTGTTGTGGATGTGAAGAGGGTATTCAAAGATCAGAGGCTTAAAACACCAAACAAACTGATACTGTAAATGATAATGCAATGAGTTGGGGGAGAATGAGGTAACAAAAAAGACTACTTTAGTCAAAGAGAGCTTGTAGGGGAAAGATAAGTGCAGCCAAAAAAAAAAAAAAGGGGGGGGGGGGGGAGAGAGAAATAAGTTAATGTTAGCTGAGGGGCATTCACTAATGGACCAGGAAAAGTAGGACTGAGGGAAAATGTCTCTTAATAAATGAGTAGAGGAATGAAATTAATGACTCAGAAATGGCAAGGAAACAGAATTCCTTTTTAAAAAACCTTTTCTTCAACAAGAAAATCAAAATACTTGCATTGTAATATTAGAAAAGAAATCATTTTAGAAAGTATAGCGATTTAAGCCACAAAAAAGAAAAACCTTGCTCTTTTGTTTTCAGTTTGCTTATATAAACACTCCTAGTAAAATTTTTTAACTGTGGAGTGAAATGCAGAAATACTACCAATTTAAAAATCCATTAATATTGCAATAGACCAAAACAGAACAAGAAATAAAATGTTCTATAACTACATCCCAGCATTGTCTGAAAACAAGTACGCTATCAGAGTATTCAGGAAATCAAGGCAAACACTGTAGTCATCCTAGTCATATTACTATTTACCCATCTGTTTACTTAATTGTACCTGGAAAGAAATAGATTATTTTATTAATTGCATTTGCTTTACTTTACTTTTGATTGATGTTGCCAGTTGATCAGAATCAGATGTTCCTATTTGTTTGATAACTTACAACACTTACAGTTACACTTACAAAAGGGAGAAATTTTCACCACAATCTGTTTATAAAACCACTAATGACATTTAGGCTAGTCTTCCTGGGAATTCCTGGGAACACAACCTTGCTCCTTTACAACGTTTTATGTCAAGATTGCCCAAACCACTGTATCATCTAATCTCTATTTGAAGAGAAAACAAAAATAATAATAAAAAAATAAACTTCCCCTTAATCATCCTGATTCAGAGGGGTACCAAAGAACATAATAAACTTTTAAGCACAAGTAATTCCACTGAAGTAATTCCACTATTTTTTTTATTTATTTATTTAAGTCAAAGGCACTCTTTATATACTTTTAATTAGGCTTGTGCTTAGGTGATTTGTGGACCCATGTAGGTTGGTTGAGAACACCTGAGGTGAAAGCCTTGAGGCCTACACACATTGCAGCTAGAGCCTGTTTCCCCCCATGTCATTTACTGTTTTGACCTCCTTTATGATATAATGGACCGTCAAATCTGACCCAAAGAAGTGAGCAAAAAAAAAACTGAGCTTGTGAAGCTGCAGATAAGAAAAATTCCTTTCAATAGAAGAGCAAAAAAAAAGAAGAAAAGCTTTTAACAAAGAAACAAAATTGCTTTAGGGATATCTGAACCAGTTTCACGGCTGTCTAGTATGCAGACAGATGTAGCATGAGAAATCAAAAATGAAAGCCAGATGCTAAGAGTAACAAACTATTTTGATCAAACCCTACTATCATGCACTCCTTTCCCAGCTAGAAGGTTGTAGAGTTAGTAAGAAAGGAAGACTTACAGAAATAATTTGATAAAGAGCAGGTAAGGTACTACTTGGAAAATTTCATAAAATTGTAGGACTGGAAGGGACCTTCAGAGGTGGTCTAGTTCAGTTCACTCAAGGCAGGATTAAGTATTATCTAGACCATGCCCATGTCTAACCTGCTCTTAAAAATCTCCTATGACGGAGATTCCGCAACCTCCCTAGGCAATTTATTCCAGTGCTTAACCACCCTGACAGGAAGTTTTTCCTAATGTCCAACCTAAACTGCCCTTGCTGCAGTTAAAGCCCGTTGCTTGTCCTATCCTCAGAGGTCTCCCTCCTCCTTGTAACAACCTATTATGTACCTGAAACCTGTTATGTCCCCTCTGCCTTCTCTGCTCCATATTAAACCAACTCAGTTTTTAAATCGTCCCTCATAGGTCATGTTTTCTAGACCTTTAGTTATTTTTGTTGCTCTTCTCTGGATTTTCTCCAATTCACCCACATCTCTCCTGAAATGTGGCGCCCAGAACTGAACACAATACTCCAGTTAAGGCCTTATCAGCGTGGAATAGAGCGGAAGAATTACTTCTCATGTCTTGCTTACAACAGTCCTGCAAATACATTCCAGAATGATGTTTGCTTTTTTGGCAACAATTTTACATATGCTTTGGAAGATGTGACTTCGCTAGGGTATTATGAACACATTTACCATACCACTGAAAATCCATGGCTCACTGGAGACATCTCAGAACAGCAGCACCAAGGCAGCTAGTCTGCTCTCAGAGGGATAGGAGGAGGATCAGAGAAAAGGTGACTGCTTTCCTCCAGGCTGCTGTGGACGGTGGAGAATCTTACTCTCAGCAGGTGGGGCGGAGGAAGAAGGCTGTTCCTTGAAAAGATACTGGGGAGAGGATTGGTGGTAGGAAATATGAGGTGGGGGACCAGGAGGAACTTGAGGGGGAAGATGAGAACCAGATTGAGGTGGGGGGAACTCCAGCAGAGAAGCAGGCAGACAGAGAGAGCATGGGGGGGAAGAGGGATAAGGGGACCTCAAAAGGACACCCGGAAAGAGTGTGGGGCTGGAGGATTTGCTAGGTTTGGAAGGAAGGAGGAAGGGAATTGATGGAAAAGGGCAGAAAAATATGCAGAATTGATGGGGCCTTGATGATTTATATTCCTACCTTCTCACTTCATTCCCCCCCACCAATTTTGGAGTCAAATTACTCCAGTGCAAAGAGACCTAGAGAAATAGGAAAGACATAACTGTCCAGAGGCACCAACTTTCTAATATGCCAGGGGGGTACTCGACCCCCACTCCGCCCCAGGGCTGACCCCCCCACACTCCATCCCTTCCTCCAAGCCCCTTCCCCACCTCCTCCTGCCCCTGCTCAGCCACATTCTGCCCCCTTTCCCAAGCACCCTGCCCTCACTTCTCCCCCTCCCCCGCATATGCCGCTAAACAGCTGATACGCAGTGGGCGGGAGGGAGGGGGAAGAGCTGATGGGTGGAGCTGGCGGGAGGCGCTGGGGGGAGGGGGAGGCACTGATCCACAGGGCTGTAAGTGGGTGCTGAGCACCTAACATTTTTTTTCCATGGAGTTGGTGCCTATGTAACTGTCTCCAATTATCTAAAAGTTGTAAATATCAAAGATGGAGAGCCATCACTAGAGGAAGTACTGTAGTCCAGTGGGTAGGTTAGGGAACTAGAAGTAAGGAGACCTACATTATTTTCCTGGCTCTGCTATTAACCTACTGTGTGACCATTGGGTGATCACTTAATCTATATGTCCTTTTATTTTCTTTTTCCATAAAGTGAGGATTTTGGCAGTTACTCTCCTTTGTAAAAACAACAAGGAGTCTGGTGGCACCTTAAAGACTAACAGATTTATTTGGGCATAAGCTTTCGTGAGTTAAAACCTCACTTCTTCTCCTTTGTAAGATGCTTTGCAATCTAGGAATGAAGAGCTCTGTATAACACCTAACTGATAGTGATGAAACTTACAAAGGGAAAATAACACTTAGGCTATTTACCACGTATGTTGGTATAATTTGTGTCCCTCAAGGGTCTGAAAAAACCACACCCCTGAGCGACATAAGTTACACCAACATAAGCAGCTGTGTGGACAGAGTTGTCGGTGGGAGAGCTTCTCCTGCTGGCATAGTTACTGCTGCTTGTTGGGGGTGGTTTAACTATACCGCCGGGAGAGCTCTCTCATATCAGCATAGAGATGTCATGTCAGCTACATGAGAGATCTTACAGCGGCACAGTTGCATCGGTACAGCTGTAAGCTCTCTATTTAGACATACTTTATTTAGGCTATCATAGGAAACAATCCTTCATTTGCAGGGAGATGAATTGGATGATTGAATAGGCTTTTTTCCAAACTCTAACTTCTATGAATGTATGAAAAAAAATATTTCACCTTTTAATGAGCACAAAATCTGTCTAGATTCCTGAAACTCCAGTTGCATTTATTTGTTTTTAAAGTACAATGTATTCTCATTCTTAGAGAGAGTGCGAGGGACAAGGATGTTGGTTTTAGTAACAGCTGTTGGTTTGAGTTCTTGCCAGTTGTCGAAAGACCTCTAAACTGTTTAGAATTAGAAGCTTCAAATCGTCTCTTAGCATAGCCACACTCTGGTGTTATTCAGAAGGATTGTGCATTGTGTTTGGAGTCTTTCATGCCTGTTACTTTCCATCTGCTTTCTGGATAAATTTTAAGTCTGTCTTGCTATGGCAGCATAGTAGTCCTTTTACATGCAGTAACCGTTCCTTGTAATTTGTAATTATCCTCTTTACTACAGGGACATGTTCTTGAACTGAGTTGAAACAACACAGTGCTGAAACAGCTGGAAAAGCATTGGGAAAAAATTACCAGTTACCTCTTGTTCTTCTGTGCTACAGAAATAACTGGTGAATAACTAAGCTGTAATTTAAAACAAGTTGTGCAGGTGGTATTACTACACATTTTAAAGATACATTATTAAAAGGACACTACAGCAGGGGTGGGCAAACTTTTTGGCCCAAGGGCCACATCTGGGTATGGAAATTGTATGGCGGGTCATGAATGCTCATGAAATTGGGGGTTGGGGTGTGGGCTCTGGGTTGGGGGTGCAGGAGGGTGCTCTGGGCTGGGACCAAGGGGTTCGGAGGGCGGGAGGGAGATCAGGCCTGAGGCAGGGGGTTGGGGCACGGGAGGAGGTCAGGGGTGCAGGCTCCAGGTGGTGCTTACCTCAAGCAAATCCCAGAAGCAGCAGCATGTCCCTCCTCTGGCTCCTACGCGGAGGCACGGTCAGGCAACTCTATGCGGTGCCCTGTCCGCAGGTGCCGCCCCTGTTGCTCCCATTGGCTGCGGTTCCCGGCCAATGGGAGATGTGGGGACAGCGCTTGGGGCGGGGGGGCAGTGTGCGGAGCCCCCTGGCTGCCCCTACGCATAGGAGCTGGAGTGAAGACATGCCGCTGCTTTTCGGGAGCTCAAGGGCCAGATTAAAACATCTGGAGGCCCGGATGCGGCCCCCGGACCATAGTTTGCTCACCCCTGCACTATAGCGTCTTTTTAAAACAGACTACTCTAAAGTAATCCATGTTTGAGAGTACCCTTTAAATGGTATTCCCATAAAAGATTTTTTTTACTGTTTTTAAATTTCTCTGCTCTCCTGCTGATGTCATCACTATAGGGCACCAATATAAAATATGCTCAGAACCAAGCTTTGAACTCTAAGGGCTCAATCCTGAAAGGTGCTAAGCATTTTGGCCCTGATCTAGCAGAGCACATAAGCACAGTCTAAACATTAAGCATGTGAGTAGACCTGTTCACTTCAGTGGGATTAATCTTGTGCAGGGGGGGAGGGATAGCTCAGTGGTTTGAGTATTGGCCTGTTAAACCCAGGGTTGTGAGTTCAATCCTTGAGGGGGCCACTTAGGGATCTGGGGCAAAAACAGTACTTGGTCCTGCTAGTGAAGGCAGGGGGCTGGACTCAATGACCTTTCAAGGTCCCTTCCAGTTCTAGGAGATAGGATATCTCCATTAATTTTATTTATTTATTTAAAATTAAGACGTGATTTCCTAGATCATGGCCAGTATGATGAGAACCTTGAAGATTCCCTCCTTTCTTTCGCTCCCTTTATCATAAGACTCTGTGTCCTGCATCATCTTCAGTTGTATCCAAATTCTAGAGTATGTAGAATGAATGATATGTAAGTCAGTGGCTGGTATAACTGATGGTCATACTTTGATAAACTGGTTAGTTACCTGAAAAAATTACAACTCGTTGCATTACTTGCTTTGTCCTTTGTTTCTGCTTGTTTCTGAAAAATTTCAATATATTAAAAAAGTATTCTCCTTCCTTCTCTGTCACAAAATGTTTGCTAAAAATACTGTAATTAACAATGAAGCAGTTTGCTTTGTGTTGTGCCAGAATGCAGTATGCTTCATTCTGCACAACTTCACTTGTTCTGGCATAACAACTCTCTAGGGCCACAGAGAGTGACTTGTAACAGCAGAAAGAGCAATGTAGAGGGAAAAATGAAGATAGAACATGGAAGTTCATAGATTTTTAAGGCCAGAAGGGACCATTTCTGGTCACCTTCTCTGACCTCCTGCAAAAGAACCTCTTTTTTTTAATAACTGCCTAAGAAGTTCTTTTTACCAAGTTCCTCTATACATTTTCAGTTCTCTTGAAAATACAGCATCTCATCTTCTCTAATGTATCCTAACACAGTAGTCACTGTGGAATAACCACCAGTATATTAGTCTGGTTCCATGGACTAATTCAATAAAATAGTAAAAATACAGCAAGCTTTAGTTTTCATACAAATCTTGCAGCATCTGGTCATACAATAGGATAGAGCTATAGAAAAATGATCTCTTTTCTTTGAGCCTTAGTCTCCTCTCAGATGGTTCCATTTGAGAGTGAGGATGGTTGTGTGTTATACTAAAAACATATTTATAAAAGGACTTAGCATTTTCTAGAGAATGTAATTCGTCAAAAGATCACTTGAAGCACTCTTTCTGTTTTGTGAAAAACATCTGCACATTGGGTATTTCTGTTACTGTATACAATTTTTTCTGTGGTGGCCAAGCTTACAAGTATCTGAATGATCCTATTAAATGCATGGCCCTTTCTGACCTCCCACTCTTCTCTACTCACTTCCTTTCCTTCCAATCTCTATTCCTCTCCTCTGAATTTTGCTTCTATTCTTTCTAACGTTAATAATTTTTCTTTTAACTGGTTGGATTTTTATAAGCAAATTGCTTTATATTTTAACCACTCATGTTATATATAATTAAATGTTTAAAGTATTGCTAAGGTTAGGTAGCAAATGGTTAATATATTATGAGAAGTTTATGTATATGAGAATTTATGTATTATGAAACGTTAATGTATATTTTGTTTTTTTGTGTATATATCTTTTTAAAAAAAAAAAGTTAATGTAAAAAAAATCTGCACCTGGCGATGCTTTTGCTCAGTCTGAATTGTGCCCTAGTAATGCAGAGACATATTTCATCTCCTACTCCTACTTGCTGTTAACATCTATTGAAAAAGAATTTAGCCACGTTGCTGCTGTGAACCCATAAGATTTTTCTAACTTGTTTACTTAGCTTGGAAAGTGTGTGTGAGATGCAGAGTAGTGATAAGAAAATGATAGAAGGGTTATATATTCACAAAGAAATACATGTTACATTTGTTAAAACATGTATGGTAGTGAATAAAATGGGGTGAAGAATAGAAATATATTTTACTAGCTGTATACAAAAGTTTGTAGCACTGGAAAGTTCTAGGATAATTAGTAAAGCAAGAGACATTTAATTGAAAAGATCCTTATGTTAATGAATTGATACCAGATCAAGCAGAAAATTGTTCCTTTAAAAAGTGCTGTCTTAATTTTTAATCAGAGCTGAATGAAGTATGGTATTAGAATTTATGCTTATGTATTGACTTTAATTAAGAAAAGCCTGTAAATTATTTTAAAAATCTGGTCTCTGTGCCTCCATATTGTTGGTGTCATATTTGATTGAATCAAATAGATGAAATATAATTTTCTGAGGAAATTATACATTCAAGTGAGTATCTTTTTCTGATCCTCCTCTGGTTAAGAAATGTATCTTCAGTGCTCATCTTAAATGAGCCCTATTGCATAAATAAAACAAGCAATTACTAGTATATTCTTTTAACATAGTGCATAGTTTTAATGATTATTGTTGAGCATACATATTGGAATTTAACTTCCAATTGAAACATATTAAATAAATGTTAAATAAGCTACAAAGAAAATACACCCAAAAGCACAACTTACAGCTGGAACTAGTGTGTCTTCTTTACTGAACTGCAGAACATTTAAGAAAGCCCATCTGAAAGAAGGAAAGCTGTGCACAATTATATATAAAACACAAATTCCACTATATTTACCTGGTTAAAAAAATACTCACACTTATCAAGTAGAGGACATTACTGCTAAATTGCAAATCACAATGACTAATTCTAAGAAAATATATTTTTGTGAAATGTTCGTTAATCATGCACTAGAATTTCAGAAACTTTGCTCGTATATGACATGGAGAGTGCTTAAATCTGTACTAACTGGTATTTTGCCTACGAATAGGTTATAGGTAACTATATGATGTATTTTATGTATTGAAGTAATTTTAAGATTTGGGATCTGCAGTTATACTAATGATGGCCTATTAATTTACTTCCTACTAGCTTCAGTTTTATCCCTTTCTTACACAGTTAAATAATTTCTTATAAGTAGTTTCATGTTCTACACAAATAGTATGCTGTACCCTGTATAAAGTGTGCATATGCTTTAGCAGTTCTAAACGTCCAGAAGTCTTTTGTTAGGCCAACATCATAAAACTGAGTAATCTTACATGTTAAATAGTGCTTTAAAAACTAATAATCCAGTCCTCGAGGAGTACAAAAACATCAAACAGGAACCAAAAATCATCATGTGGGTCTTGTATTAAATAAAAAATGAGTTTCCTGTATCCGTTCTGAAACATCAGATTTAAAACAAAATATCACCAGACTGAACTGGCTTTAAGACATGAAATATTTAAAAACACTTCCTGTCTCTGGAGGACTAAGATATTGAAATTCAAGTCTATGTGTTTTTAAAAAATTTTTATTAAGATGTTGTTTTGAAAACCTCTTGAAATTAAATAAGTTGTGTGTTTAATATTCAGTTAAAAGAACTCTTTTTGCAAAATACTCAATGGACTGCTCTAAAATATTTTATATTCTTCCCAGCTTGCTACAAGTGAATTCTAAAGATTTATTTCAAAAACAGTGGTTGTTAAAAGTGTTGTATTGTTTTGTCTCAGAAGCAGAAAGACTTTTTCTATTTTACCAATATGATTTCAATATACTCCTGGGGGAATTCTGTGCCTTAAAAATTCTGCATATTTTATCTGTCAAAATAACACAATATAATCACAGCAGTTGCAAATATTTTGGTAATTTATTTCAAAATACCTGTCAGTGAGTATGTCTGTAACAATAGAGATAATAAAAAGATTCAGGAAATGTCACTTGGCTGGGGCTCCCAATGTATGCACCGAGACAGGTTCACTTACCGGCTCCGGTTCCATATGTCTCTGCCGTTGACTCCAGGAAGGCTCAGATGTGCTCCTGGACCTCATGAACTGTTTGCCTTGGAAGGGATGAGGTCTCTGCTTGCTAAGAGGGCCTCCCTCCTACGTCAGATCCGCTGCCTTCTGGTCATGTTCCTATAATGCACCCCATTTTGTCGGCACTTCCACTTGTACTGGACTCCAGTTTCTCTGAATCAGTGGACTCTGATGATATGCATGGTCTGCTGCTTCTGTTCTGAAGGCATGACTACCTGAAGGTTCTGACAGCGCTGTGGCAATACCTTCCATTGTCTCAGCTCAGGAGCCTCTGGTATCTGACTCCATGGGCACTGATACCACAATATCAGGATCAACCAGGTTGGCCATATTGGAGCTTGTGGCACCAGTATCTGCCTTTGGAACTGTCCCAATCCATCCAGGAGGAGTCCCCAATTTCACTGACCCATCCTTTGTTGAGTAGACATTTGGAATCTGGGCCAGACGATACACCAGTTAGCCCAGCTCCATCAGTAACTCTGGGTCTGGACAGGCTTCCCTCATCGTCCCCAGATGCAGCTGTTGTTGACACCTTCCTCTCCTCCTGATGACTATCATCAGTTTCAGGAACTGCTAAGAACAACAGCTAATGCTGTTCAGATCCTGTTGGAAGGGGTGCAGGACAGTCAGCACCAACTGTTAGATATTTTGCATGCAGGGCCAGCTCCAGGGTTTTGACCGCCCCAAGCAGCCAAAAAAAAAACAAAAAAACCAACAACCCGCAATCGCGATCTGCGGCGGCAATTCGGTGGGAGGTCCTTCGCTCCGAGCAGGAGTGAGGGACCGTCCGCCGAATTGCCGCCAAATAACTGGACGTGCCGCCCCTCTCCGCGGTGGCCGCCCCAAGCACCTGCTTGCCAGGCTGGTGCCTGAAGCCGGCCCTGTTTGCATGCATTGGTACCATCCAGAGTGGCTCTACTGATCAACAATGTCATTCTCCAATCGGCAGGTACTGTGTGACATACCCAGACCACATATACCTCCACCCGAAAGGGTGACTACACAAAAATGAGGAGGTTAGTGAAACAGAAGTTAAAAGTACAACACCAAAAGTGAAATCCCTGCAAGCGGCATTGAAACTTTTTAAAGACTCCATAATAGAGGCTCAACTTAAATGTATACCCCAAATTAAAAAATATAGTAAGAGAACCAAAAAGTGCCACTGTGGCTAAACAACAAAGTAAAAGAAGCAGTGAGAGGCTGTCACTGTGCCTCCATGGGTCACAACTGAGAATACCAAATTCAGGACAAACTGGTGAGAAATAGGGCAGACACCACCCCCCCCCCCCCCCCCAAACCAGTGGTTATTCTCCCATAAGATCTACCAAACCAGCAACAAAAGTAAACTTCCATTTTACCACACTGGCTAATAAGAAGTCCAGAAAAAGCAGTTTCCTTAGGCCTCCCCCCACTGCCATGTGCTGCTCCTGCCCTCTGCCTTGGAGCTGCTCCCAGAGACTACTGCTTGCTGTACGGGGGAAGAGGAGGGCTATTGTCAGGGTGTCTCCCCCTCCCCCCTGCTCCTGCACCCCGGTTACCCCATCTTCCATAGAGCTGCGGGGGAGAGACACATTACAGAGGGAGCTTCTAGGCAGTAGCTGCTGTCTCAGGAGGTCTCAGCAAGCTGATTTAATTAACAGGGCAATGTACTTAAGCCTGAGGTCAGCTACTTAAAGGGGAAATGTGCATTTTTTTCTCTCACACACAGGGTGTGTCTGTCTGCCCTCCCTCCTTTCCTGCTGCCTCCTAGAGTGTGAGAGTTAACCCTTGAGGGCTCAGTCAATTGCTAGTTCATTTAGCAGTGAGGCATTCCCTGGAAAATATCCCACCCTCTAACTCCTCCATCTCAACCAAGCTTCACAATCATCATCACTGTGTACCAGTATTAAATTATTTGTTTAAAACTTATACTGTGTGTGTGTGTGTGTATGTGTGTATGTATATATAATATAGTCTTTTGTGTGGTGAAAAAAATTTCCCTGGAACCAAACCCCTCCATTTACATTAATTCTTATGGGGAAATTGGATTCGCTTAACATTGTTTTGCTTAAAGTTGCATTTTTCAGGAACATAACTACAACGGTAAGTGAGGAGTTCCTGTATACATATGAAATGATGGTGTCTAAATTAGTTGATACCACTCAAGAAAGAAATCTTAGTCATTGTGGCTAGTTCTCTGAAAACATCCACTCAATGTGCAGCGGCAGTCAAAAAAGCGAACAGAATGTTGGCAATCATTAAGAAAGGGATAGATAATAAGACAGAAAATGTCATATTGCCTCTATATAAATCCATGGTACACCCACGTCTTGAATACTGCGTGCAAATGTGGTCGCCCCATTTCAAAAAAGATGTATTGGAATTGAAAAAGGTTCAGAAAAGGGCAGCAATAGTGATTAGGTGTATGGAATGGCTTCCATATGAGAAGAGATTAATAAGACTGGGACTTTTCAGCTTGGAAAAGAGATGACTAAGGGGGTATATCATAGAGGTCTATAAAATCATGACTGGTGTGGAAAAAATAAATAAGGAAGTGTTGTTTACTCCTTTTTGTAACACAAGAACTAGGGGTCACCAAATGAAATTAATAGGGAGCAGTTTTAAAACAAACAAAAGGAAGTATTTTTTCCACACAACACACAGTCAGTCTGTGGAAGTCTTTGCCAGAGGATGTTGTGAAGGCCAAGATTATAACAGGGTTCAAAAAAGAACTAGATAAGTTCAAGGAGGATAGGTCCATCAATGGCTATTAGCTAGGAAGGGCAGGGATGGTGTCCCTATCCTCTGTTTGCCAGAAGCTGGGAATGGGCGACGGGATGGATCACTTGAGGATTGTCTGTTCTGTTCATTCCCTCTGGAGCACCTGGCATTGGCCACTGTTGGAAGACAGGCTACTAGGCTAGATGGACCTTTGGTCTGACCCAGTATGGCGGCTTTTTTATTCTTTCGCTCTTTTACCTACAAAGGATGAGGCCATTCCAGAAGTCTCCTAGGCTATTTGTTGCCATAGTAGGCAGATTTCAGGGGCAGGCCATTTCCACCCAGAGAATCTCGAAGTGGGTCTCAGAGTGCATTATGCTTTATCAGTTGTTGGGGCAGTCCCCACCAGGTGGCATTCAGGCCCATTCCGCAAGAGCACAAGCATCAACTACGGCCGCTCTCCACAATATGTCCCTTATGGACGTATGTAAGGTGGCCATGTGGAGTTTGGTACGCAACTTTTCTTCTCACTATGCCATCGTGCAAGACTCTGACAGATGCCTCATTTGATGCAGTGGTCTCCATTCTATGGTGCAGTCATCTTCCTTGCGCCCTTCTCTTATCTAGATACTGCTTGTTAATCATCTTCAATGGAATACAATAGGGACCGTCACTCGAAGAAGAAGACGGGGAGGTTACTTATGTGTAACTAGAGGCTCTTTGTGATGTGTGGTCTCTATTTGTATTCCAATCCCGCCCTCCTTTCCCTCTGCTGCAGATTTGTTAGATTTGTGGTAGAGAAGGAACTGAAGGTGCAGTCAGTCCGCCCTGCCCTTTATTGTCTTGGGCGAAACCATGAGGCAGTACAAGGGCGTATGCGTGGACTGATGGACATTCCTACTTTGAAAAGTTCCAAGCACACAGCGCATGTGCATAACTCTCAGTGGAATACAGATAGGGACCACACATCTCAAAGAGCCTCCAGTAACATGTAAGTAATCTCCCCTTCTGCACAAATTCTGCATTGCACAGTGGCGTAGAATTCTCTCAGGAGTAAATTAAAGGTGAAAGGTTACTAATTTATTACTGCTCCAGTGCAGCAAAAAGGAAGTATTCAATATTTGCCTCCAAATAAACTCTTGCCACTTAGTTTTCCTAAGGTTGATCCAGATTTCTGTACAAAATATGCCCTTCTGGAATGTATCTGTGATCCTACAAAGCTAAACATTTATTGTTGTCATCAGACATTTAAAAAAAAAGAAAATACCTGAGCTTTCAATCTCTGCAGAAAAATCATTGGTTCACTTGCTGACCATTACCTTGCTTGACTACTGCAACTTCCTCCTCTCTAATCTTCTTTGCCTCATTCCCTTGGTTCGTTCCAAAATGCCCATCTCAAAATCATCTTTCTTGCCTTTCAGTTGCTAATTTACAAAGATTTATTAACTGATAATTTTTTTTAATAACTTGTTACCTTTACTTCCACCTTCGAGTCACTTCACTGTATCCCCATGGAACGTTGCATCAAGTTCAAACTTTTTGTCTTCACTTTCTTACGGACCTGTATTATGCAGCAACCAGGCCCATGTCTCCTTTCACAATCCCGTCAGTCTGTTCTGTTTGCCTTTCTCCATCCTCAACCCCTACAGGGACACAAGCCTTGATGTCCCTTTTGTTTTCTCCAACAAATGTCTTTGCAGATTCGATATTGCCTTTTATACTTGAAATGGTCTTCCAAAATCTGTTTGTCAAGTCTGCATCATTACCTCATTCAGATCATCCCTAAAGGCATATTTCTGCAACATTACCTAGAAAAACAAGTATATTTAGTTACAAAATATCAAACGTTGTAACAGCCACACAACCAACAGCTATACGACCAATAAGACCTTAACTGAGGAATCTTATTTCTGTAACTTGTGTCCTCTCCCGCAGCACATTACTTTTGGATGTTAGATCTTAATTTGTCTGTTAAGTCCACTTAGGGTACATCTACACTACAGGGGGGAGTCGATTTAAGATACACAAATTCAGCTACGTGAATAGCGTAGCTGAATTCGACATCGCAGCCAACTTACCCCGCTGTGAGGACGGCGGCAAAATCGACTTCTGCGGCTTTCTGTCGGCGGCGCTTACTCCCACCTCCGCTGGTGGAGTAAGAGCGCCGATTTGGGGATCGATTGTCGCGTCCCAACGATCCCCAAGAGGTCGATTTCTACCCGCCGATTCAGGCGGGTAGTGTAGACCTAGCCTGAGACTATAAACTCTTCAGGGCAGGGACTTGTCATTCTCGTGTTTTCTGCAGGGCCGGCTCCAGGCACCAGCTTGTCAAGCAGGTGCTTGGGGCGGCCGCTCCGGAGAGGGGCGGCACGTCCAGGTATTCGGCGGCAATTCGGCGGACTGTCCCTCGCTCCGCCTGGGAGCAAAGGACCTCCCGCCGAATTGCCGCCGCAGATCGCGATCGCGGCTTTTTTTTGTTTGTTTTGGTTTGGTTTGGCTGCTTGGGGCAAAACCCTAGAGCGGCCCTGATTTTCTGGACAGTGCCTAGAACACTTGAGGGTGATCTAAAATGAGCAATAAAGGGAAACACTTATTTAAGGTATATTAGGGAAATGTCCAGTGTACATTGTAACTTCCTATTTTGCTTGAACTATAACACTTTTTTTTTCTGTAAATTGCAGATTGTGAGCCATGCCTTTAGTAAAGAGGAACATTGAACCTAGGCACCTCTGTCGAGGAGCTCTTCCTGAAGGAATAACTAGTGAACTGGAATGTGTCACCAACAGTACCCTTGCTGCTATTATACGGCAACTAAGCAGTCTGAGTAAGTCTCTATAGTTTTGTACTTTTGTTTATTAATGAAAAATTGAGTAGCACAAAGGCTTTGTTTGCTTGTTTTAAATGGACAAATTAAAGTTTAAGACTTTGTCATTTGCAAAGTGTATCGTAATAATACTTCTGCTCTTATATACTGCTTTACATCTTCAAAGGTCTGTGCAAACAATACCTTCCTGAGGTATCTGGAGTTTAGATGTGGAAAGTGTGGCACAGAGAGACTAAGTGAACTTGCCTCAGATAATTACAATATTTACGTTAGCTATAGATTAAATATGTGTAATTTTAGACTCTTTTCTGCCAGAAACAGAACAGAAAATGGTTTCATGAAGTAATTTATACAGGTAAAGCTCTTAATTAAAATGTCTGTTATGTGACTTCATTAGGTTTCCAACTCCGTAAGATAATGGCACTAGATATTATTCTTTTGAGCTTACATTTATTAGGAAAGTTTGAGTCTACTGAACTTGTTTAGAGAGCAGTGAGCTCTGACTAATCCACCCTGTACTAAACTGTGTCCAAGAAAAGTATCATGTTTAAATATCTGACTGCAGTTCTAAATGTTGTTTAATGTGAGTGAATCTCATGGGGAATGTCCTCAGGATTCTATTTCTATATATATTATGGCAGCTATTGTGATGCTGATGTTAAGATGGTGTCCTGTTCTGTTTTGCACTCAAAGCAGGCGCTCTATATTGAGGGCCTCTGTGCATTTCCACTTACAGGATTTGGCACCTGTGGTATCAAGCTATGGAACTGCATCAAAAACTTGTCTGTTGGGAGGGGTACAGGAGTGCTCTTATGCTGGTGCTTGTCATTGGCTTCATCTGTACAAGAGAGTGCATGTCACTGCTGCTGAGAGCTAACAGAACTGCCTCTCTTATCCATAAGCTTGTTTTTCCTCCAGTGTTCTATTACAACTATATTGTTCAGGAAAGTGTAGTTGGGAGCCATTCGGCCTCAAGTTAACCCCAAGGTTGTCAAGTCCCGAACCCTGCTGGGGTTCAAATATGTGCATCTTGCTCAGTTGTATTTCCCGAAACAGATGCCTCTCAGTTTATTAGGATCATATCTGAATCCTTATGTGCAAGGGTTGGCTAGTAGAGAACATCAACATGTTTATTCTCAAAAGAAAGCATAAAGCTTAATTTATTCAAAATTTTGAATGTTATTTCTGAACACTTCAGGAAGTAGAACCATACTGGCTTTTATCCCATACACCAAGAATGTATCCTCCATCCAAAAGAGGGCCCTGAGTCCAGTGAGGGGCATGTTTTGGTGGCTCCTGCAATGGAAGAGGGTAAAAAGGACAAGATGGGCCAGGTCTTGAGAGAGTTCCAGCCTCGAGAGGACTTCTGGGCTGGGCTTGAGGTCTTGTGAGATTTGGCTTGTGATTTGGAGCCATAAGGTCTCGCAGGATTTGGCACAAGATTTGGAGCCATGATGAGAGCAGTGTGCTCAGAGTCACTTCCTGTTTGCTGGTTACCAGCAGTGAACCCACCCTCCCTTCCTGTGCTAGGTTGCTGTGGGCTGTGCTAGTTGCCACTGCGGAGCTGAGAAGGAATTTTTCCCCAAGCCACCAGATAGGCTGAGACTGCTTGGGGTTTTTTTTGCCCTCCTCACAGAAAAACCTAGGGATTTGGTTTTGGACAACCTGAGACACGAATTCACCCTTGCCCAGAGGTAACAGTTTGGACTTATGTCAGAGTCATGTAGTTGTTGCGACTTCTGACAAGTGCCCATTGCAGGACCTCATTCATATAAGCTGTTTTTCCAAAAGAGATGCTCTAGGATTTACTTTGGGGAAGTTCTGTGCCCTGTGTTCTACAGGAGGTCAGATTAGATTATCACAATGGTCCCTTTGGGCCTTGGAGTCTATGAATCTGTGACAGACCCTTGGAAAGGAAGGTACTGAACCAAGAAGAGTTTAGAGACCGACTGAGCCTGCTTCCCTTAAAAGACTCAAACTTCGGGTTCCCAAAAGGAATAAAAGATTGTAACTGTACTTGAGAATCATGGAGCATGTAGACCTTAAAGATATTTGGAACTGAAAGTAGAATGGGTGTAAAACTCTGTTAAAATAAATATGATATCCCTTTGTTTTAAGTATTGCTACGTTGTCCATTTTCTTTCTCACTCCCCCCGCTTCCTTAGTTTCTATGGTGGTGGTATCATCCTGGCCCAGTAGGCAATAATAAATTAGTGACACGGGGGTCCTGTAGAAAAGCAGTATGTGATTAGGTAACTATGTGATTATGTAACTAAAAACTGTTTCATAATATATATGCAGAAGTGGGCAGAATTAAAGTTTCACAGGCAACCATGCTACATGGCCCCGATATTTTTTAATCTATGCACCGTGGATATACCAGTGACAGAGTCGAGGAAATTCATGTATGCAGATATCATTGCCCTAACTGTTCAGCACACAAGCCTCCATGCTGTCAACTGCACCCCGACCCAAGATTTTAGCACAGTGACAAATTATTTCCAACATGGGAAATTTAGGCCTAACCCGAAAAAAAACTATGGTGACCATTTTCCATCTGAACAATAAAATGTCTAATACCAAACTCGATATGCAGTTCTACGGTAAGAACGTCAGCCATGAGGTTAACCCAAAATATCTTGGTGTTACACTGGACCGGAGTTTGACTTTCGACAACACCTCAAGAACACTTGTGATAAGGTCAGGTCTTGTGTCATGCTTATCAGAAAACTGGCCAGAACATCATGGGGCTTCAGTCCATGGACCCTATGAACTGCAACAATTGCCTGGGTATATTCTGCAGCCGAATGCTATGCGCCAGTGTCGTCTCACAGCAGTCACACTAAACTCCTTGATACACAACTCAATAACGCCATGCCCATAGTGTCAGGGACACTCAAATTGATTCCAGTTGACTGGCTCCTGGTCCTGTTGCATATCCAGCCTCCCCAGATTAGAAGAGCTGCTGAGACTTCCTGCTATCTCAATCATGTCAATGCAAACACAAGGATCCATTGCATGATGACCTGCAGAACCCACCAAAGACAAGATGAAAATCCCACAATCCTCTTTGGAACTGCATCAAGACCCTTACACTCAACTTCGATGCTGAGGCTCAGTGGAGAGCCACATGGAGCATTTTGATGGCTCAGAGCAAACAGCTCGTCATTGACCCTACCGAGGAACCACCAGGTTTTGATTTATGTTGGAAAGACTGGTGCTGATTGAATCGCATCATGACATCTCATCAGAGATGTGGACAAACCCTCTTTAAATGGAAAATGAGGCAAATACCTGTATGCAACTGTGGTCACCAGCACAAACGATGGAGCACATCATATCTGAGTATCCCCTTCATTCTTTTGCCAGGGGCCTGAAGGACATTCACCTACTCAATGCTGCGGCAATGTGCTAGCTATCAAATCTAGCTATAGATTTGTAATCATTGCTAGCTACCCAAGCCATACTGAAGAAGAAGAAGGTAGGGAACCATAAGTCTGCCTGTCACGTGCTTGATTATACAACCTGAATAATATTCTTAATGTAGGTTTTTGTAAGTAACTTCCTAGTTTTTTAAAAAAGAAAATGGTAAAAAAACCATTATATTATGTTCAACTGTAACAACTTCCTCCCATCATGTATTATCGGTCAGGTGTGAGTCCTGAACCTTTAGCACCACAGCACAGACTCTTACCACCTGAGCGTCAGGATTTAAGAGAGAGCTGTTATCCCGGAATGGGGCATAGACTGCTAGGCTCAGGGGTGGCTAGTGGAAGACTAACCTAGCTTGTGTGCGCGCTGTCTCTCTCCCATCTATTCTCCATCCCTGGGAGGTCAAAGGAGCTTCTGCCCCATGTGGTGCCCCCAGAGGGGTATTGGGGAAGGGCTACTGGTGCCGTTTGCTGGGTCTGGGGAGGAATGGGGTTAATGGTGGTGTGGCCTGATCCAGCTCTATCCCCTCTCCCTGTGCTCTGACAGCTCTCAGGCTTTCTCAGTGCAGTGTGCATAGGAAGCGTCTTCACTGAAGCGCTACAGTGGCACAGCTGCTTTTTAAGTGTAGACAAGACCCCAGTAAGATTCAGACCTCTTCCTTGAGCTTTGTGCATACAAAATGCTGGCTGCTAACTCTCCATCTTGAATACTTTTATATAGGCTTGGAAGGATTAGATTTTGATTGGTAAATGTTGATTTCAGGGCCAGCCTTAGGGAAAATGGCGGCACACTGGGCAAACTTGCATTTTTGGTGCCCCTGGTCCCCATGGGCTCCCCAGGCTTCCCACCCTCCCTTCACCCCAAAGGCCTGCTCCCCTTCCTGCACCCCTAATCCCATAACCCCCTTCAATCCTAACCCCTGCATCCCCCCTCCTGCACCCATGTGGGGAAGCTGACCTGGATGCACGAACCAGCTGGCATTGCTGCTCGCTCCCCTCGGGACTGTTGCTCCTCTGTCCTGCACACCCCTAGGGGGATGGGGGAGGGGAGGAGAGTGAGGAGCAACATCAGGGCTCTCTGCATCCAGGTCATTTTCCCTGCCTGGGCTGCGTAAGGAGAGGGAACGAGAGCAGTAGCTGCTGAGGCCTCACAGCACAGGTGGGGAAAGTGACCTGGATGCAGGGAGCTCTGGTGTGTGTTGGAGGGGAGGGACAGTGTGAGGAAGAAGGGGGGTGTGGGGGTGTGGGTAAAAACAGCTAATAAAAGCCAAAGCTGGCCAAAACACCAGCCATGTGCTGCTCCCACTAAAAGAGAACCATCACACTATTTCATCCTTCACATTTCTCATATGAACTACCAGGGCTTGAATTACATTTTTGCATGAAATTGGGGCAGCCAGAAACCCTGACCCTGGCCTGTCACTGAGTGTCTCCCCTCCCCCGCCTGCTCGCACCACCCTCCTGGGGGAGGAGGTGGGGCCAGAGCAGAGCCGCAGCGGCTGAGGGCTCCTCTCCATCCGGCGCCAGCAGAGAGAAGTCGGGGTTTGGGGCTGGGCCGGGTGGAGAGGAACCAGCGGTGCAGCCCCTTGGCCGCAGCACGCACAAGTACACCTCTACCTTGATAGAACGCTGTCCTCGGGAGCCAAAAAATCTTACCGCGTTATAGGTGAAACCGTGTTATATCGAACTTGCTTTGATCCACTGGAGTGTGCAGCCCCACTCCCCGGGAGCACTGTGAAAATTTAAATAGATACAAATGTTTATTTTTAAGCATTTTTTTATCAGTCAAAACTATAAAAAAAATCAAATTCTGCCAACCCTACTTTTATAATAGTAGTATTAATATATTGCAAGTCTCTTTTCACTTTCTCAGATTGCTGCCCTGTGAACTCTTCTATCCTATCCTGTGCCATCATTCTTGCTTTTACATTACTTCTCAACTGAGGTTAATGTTGTGCTAATTGTAGCTACTTAAACATTGTAGTGTCATTTTTTCATCCTTGTGACGGACACCTCAATAGTTGCAAATGCCATCTTAATTTAGTATTCATTACAAATTCAAAATAAAACCAATGTTTAGTCAAAAAGAAAATATATATTTGCCAGTAGTTCTAATTTGCAGCTCTGTTAGCAGTCATGACATATGTAGGCATTCCTGTATTTTCCATGGTTTCAGGGTGTTTCCCAGATTCCCACATTGGAGTCACCAGTCAAGTGTTCCCTAATATGGCTTGACAGGGGAATCAGTCAACTAATGTTTAGATAATTCTGCCTGGCTGAGAAGCAGAGGTGCTCACAAGGGAGATGAGAAAGCAGAGAAATATAGGTTGGTAGTAACACTAGTGGAACTTGGAGAGGAAAAACAAAATCCTGTCAGACTGAAAGGTTGGGAGAGGGCTTGCCAAGTTGAAGAAAGGGATTATTTAGGCACAACTGCAACAACGTGGGCAAACGTGTGGAGAAAGTGGAGCAAATAAATAAGATCACACAGAAAATAAAATTGGAAAAGTGTAACAGAAATAATCTTAAGCAAAAAGTACAATTGCATGAAAATTACAATGGCTATGAAAGATATAACAGGGATGAAATAAACAAAACAAGATTTTTAAAACAACTTCATGAAATATTAAAAACACATGATAATACTTGGCTCTTTATAAAGCACTATTATGGAAGTGCTTTACAAAATAAAGTAACATCCATCCCTATTTGAATATTGGGAAACTAGCAATTAAATGACTTGTGGATGGGTACACAGAATCCAGATTTTTCAACTCCCAGTTGAAGAAGGTTAACATTGGCGCACTTCTCTGCATGCCAGGTTTAGGTAACAGGTTTTATATCGACATCAGCAATAGATTTTTGTCTCTAGCTGATGGCCAGATGAGGTTGAGGGCACTTGGTCTCTGTTCGTCTCCATCCTCCACCAATAAGCTATAGATGTCCAGCTCTTCAACTGTGGCTAACAGAGGAGGCCTTTCTGACAATTAAATTGAAAGCCACAGCCCACCAGCAAGGCGATAGGTACGGTCATAATTAGCTGAAGCGAAAGTTCAATGCCCTGGCACTTCACAGTCGCAAGGCATATTCTAACCAAATGGCAGATGAAGTTGAACTCTGCTTAGCCAGGAGAGACTTAAAGCTGACATTCCGTGTGATCTGCAACCTCAGCGGTCAAGAGGTAGTCGCTACAAATGGCATCCTGAATGATAGCCAAGGCCATCCATGTAAATCAGATGATGACATCCTCTCATGCTGGGTGGAACATTATCACAGTGCTCTGAAACACCCTCCAGCCACTGCTTGCCCGGAGCTGAATCATTTGGCAGTCACTGTGATTTCGGACCCAGATGCTTGTACAGATGCACTAACTTTGGATGAAGTGAAGCGTGCCATTTGCAAACTGAAAAAGAGATGTGCATCTGGCACTGATGGCATCTCCTTATAGCTGCTAAAATGTTCTTTTGACCCTGTAGCGGAATCGCTTCTGGTCATTTTTTGCCTGGCGTGAAGAACTGGAACCTTGCCAACCACCTGGAGGGACAGTATTGTGAACTGACTTTATAAGGGCAAGGGACCACACAGTGAATGTAAGGGCTACAGACTGATCACCTTGTTGCCCATGCCAGGGAATGTGTTTGCATATATTCTGCTGGTGCGTTTGGAGTCCTTGCTACATCGGAAGCGTCACCCCCAACAGTCAGGCTTTACGACTAACAAGTCCATATTAAACACCATTTGGGCCCTTCGCTTGTTATTGGAGATACACCACGAGCTCAAGAAGCCTCTGTATGTAGTGTATGTCGATCTGAAGACTGCATTTGATTCAGTTGACCAAGTCATGTTGGGGAAGGCTTTAAAGATACATGTGGGGATCTTAAAGATCAACAGTTAACAAAGGCTTGATGATATTGAAAAAACTTCAGTGTTGGCCATAGGTCTTCAACATCTTGTTTCTAGTATGTCTGTCTTACTCACAAGCTGCATCTTCAAAAAAGACATTTTGATGAAGCTCTCGAGATCTTGGAATGAATCCTTCCGCCCTTCTGCATCCTTCTTCTCACCTGTTTGATAATTATCTAATTTCTTAGAGAGATGGAAATTCATTACCTCAGATTAGTGGAGTTCAGTGTGATAGCAGGACTTCAGCCAGTAGGAAAGTCGAAGTCTGGGGCAGATGACTCTTTGCTTATTCACTGGATCATACTGTTTTCCTTTAATAATACTGTTGTTACTTACACAATATAGTTAAGGACTCTTCTTTTAGCCCATAACCTGTCAGCCTCTCAATAGTTTTGGCTATGCAAGACGAAAACTTTCAGCTACATTCATGTTCATGGCCCTTTTGTATAGTGGGCAAATGCTTCTTTGGGGGATCCACTTAGTTGAAGTGTTGAACGAGACCACCAAGAATTAAGTGAGGTTCATTGATTGATTATGAAAATTCTCTTCCACCTGTCTCTATAACACAGCTGATAAGGAGTTTAAATATATTTTTCTACTGTATATGCCAGAAAAGAGTCATTATGGGGAACAGATTATTTTGTTCTCTGATTTTATCCATGTTTGTACAAAGAGAAGGGAGAATAGTTGCTGTCCACTGCTGATTATATCTGAAATGTAAATATAAAAAGCCCTTGGTAATCTTTGCATTAGATACTTCATAAGTTGAATTTAGTTTATAAATTCATTAATGTACTAAACTAAATTGCTAGTTCTTCTACATTCATTTTTCCTTTTTATCATTTTTTAAAATGTTGTGTGTTCTCATATGTTTAGATTCCTTTGCTGCCCTTCCCCCATTGCTTACCACCTATCTTTAGTAATAGGCTTTCACAGTTAGCTAAATAGTTGTTCAGTTAATGCTTTGAAACCCTCTTACTTTGAAGTCACCTTACATCAGGGGTGGGCATACTTTTTGGCCTGAGGGCCACATCTCGGTATGGAAATTGTATGGCGGGCTATGAATGCTCACGAAATTGGCGGTTGGGGTGTGGAAGGAGGTGAGGGCTGTGCCTGAGGGTGCGGGCTCTGGGGTTGGGCTGGGAATGAGGGGTTTGGGCTGCAGGAGGGTGCTACGGGCTGGGATCAAAGGGTTTGGAGGGGGATCAGGGCTTGGGGCGCTCAGGGGTGCAGGCTCCAGGCGGCGCTTAACTCAAGCAGTTCCCGGAAGCATGCCCCATCCGCAGGCACTGCCCCCGCAGCTCCCATTGGCTGTGGTTGCTGGCCAATGGGAGCTGCAGAGCCAGTACTTGGGGCAGGGGCAGCATGCGGAGCCCCCTAGCTGCCCCTGCTTCCAGAGCCACGGCACACACGGAATGGGGAAAGCCCCAGACCCCATCCCCCGGCTGAAGCCCCCACTCTTGCTCCCTGGTGGGAGCTTGAGGGGTGGAGTAAAAGGTCTGACAGGCTGGATGTGGCCCGCAGGCCGTAGTTTGCCCACCCTGCCTTACATACTAGAAGCATATTAGCAGCCTCAAGCACAAGAAATAAGCTTAAAAGAAGATAGTCTCTGTAATTAACACTGATAGGTTTTTGCTTCTCAGGCTCATCTGCATCATTGATTTGTTTCTTTCTGTAACCAGCACTAATCATTTTCATTTCTTTCAGAAGGTAACTTCAGAGACATCTTATTCAATATGTTACTACAGATTTTTGTAGGGGATTAATTGCAATTGATTTTTGCAGAGATTGCTACCAGAGATCAACTACAGATGCATGAAAATTTTGTAGACAAATGTCCCACAAGTTATTTACTGCAGACGTTGGAGAGAAATATCATGATGCATATTATTTGATGAAAAGTAGTAGTGAGCTTCTCAAAAGACTTAAGTATATTTTGCAAGCCACTTTATCAAGAAGAGGCTAATATGGAGTAATACGAGGATGATACTTGGAACTGCAGGGAGGAACTGCCTTGTGCTGTCAGATATTACAGTAACTATAAGGAAACAGTAGAGATTGAAAGGGGTTTTTTTGCGTGAAGTGGAGAAGACTTTCAATTTGTTTATCTACTTGGGGTGGCTGGGGAGGAGCTTTTAAAATTAAGGATTAACAGATCACCTCTGCTTGTAAAAACACTGATCCAGAAATAGTAGTGGGTGATTGCAGTTTGACTTTTGGAATGTCTTATGCATAGATTTCTGGCTGTTTTTGAAAGTGAAGTAACTATTTTTTTTCTTTTTTGCAAATTAATAATTAGCTTTTCCAGAAGCTATGTAATCCTGTTTTTAAATGGTTGGGTTTTATAGCACAATCAGTTTTTAATATGGAAGCTATGATCCTCCTAACTTTAGACAGCTTTCAAGTTCTCAGCTTTCCAATTTATCAACTACATGTATTATTAAAAAATCTAATTTAAAAAGTAATGTTCTGAGCAGCTAGAAAAGCTAAGTGTGTCTAAGAAATGGTTTGCGACCATGTTCATTTGAGTTATCTGTTACACTGTTGTTTTACCAGATTGTTGTTGTTGTCAGCAGGAAGTTAGTGTTCCATTCACCATTCATTTTTATAGCAGTGAGTACAGTTGAAAAACATTTTTCAATGTTCAAAAGAGAAAATTATTCACAAGCAGATCTTTAATAATCTCTTTTACCTCCTTTAAGGTAACTGACACTTATATATTGTTTTTCCTTTTTTAAAGCACTTTGTAAACTTTAGCTTTTGATTTAGCCACATCAGAGGAAATCGGTGAAAGCCAGTAAAGGGCCTGGGGAAGGGTAGTGGAGCAGTTTCTCCCATATAGATAGCTTCTGCAAAATGCAGACTTTTTAACATGTTTTTCCCTAGCTCTTCTGGTTGTAAAGATAATCTTCTGAATGTGAACAGATGCAGTGTTATCTTATTAAATCTACAAGTACACTGAAACAATAACTCTGCGCTGCAAGCAGACCATTCATTTTAATGGAAAGTTAATTCTGAAGCCTGAAGATGAACATTTAAATAGAGGCATTGCTAAAAGTTTGCTTCCCTTTTTTTTCTGGTCCTTATGACTGTTTGTCAGCTGTCCGCTAGACTTTTTTGGGGGCGGGAGGTGGAGGCAGAAAGGTGGCACAATGCCATGTATATCTCCCCACTAGGTGCACTAAGCAGAGCTTGGGCGCACCTCAGGATCTAGCTCATCATGTTAGCTACAGATTTTGATACCACATTTAGTGGAGGTTCTACTCCCCCACTCAGAAAAGAGAGAAAATAAAATCAGAATATTGTACATTTTCCTTCATCACTATTCTGTGAGCATCACTTGTCACTGTTAAATTGATAGACTATCTTTTCCAAATAAAGGATCCAGGAAAGGGGAGGCTCCTCCAGGGTTCTAGAATGTGGGCATTTTTCACTCTCCAGCAATAGATTCCGAAACAGCCAAAAGGATTTCATTGAACAACCCAGCAGTCAATACACAGTGCTGAAGGGCATTTTTAGAATGTCCTTAATTAACCATGTGTACAGTGAAGCCTGGTTATAGGGCACAACTTAAAACTTTAACATAATTCTGCCACTTCGTGCTGCTCACTCTTGTTTAGATGATTAATAAATATATTAAATTACACCTGACTTACTGTGGCTCACTACTATTCCCAGGATTGACTCTGGAACCTTTTAAAAGATAGCAATAACATTGGCTACCATGGAGTTTTCGGCACAGAAGTGGATTTTAATGATTACATGTTTTTGTTAGCAGCTTAGCTACTTAAGGAGATGGTTTAAGTTTATTTTGATCTGTCTGACCATTTGCATTGTATTTAACTGTTCTGGATATAATACTGCATTGCTAAAGTGCATAGTACGTCTGTGTATTGTAATTTTATTATGAGTGTTTAACTGTAATATCATGCTGTTGAAGCAGTGTTTCCTGTGTTTTATAAGTCTTTAACAGATGGCATTCTCTATTTTTCTCTACAGGCAAGCATGCTGAAGACATATTTGGTGAGTTGTTTAATGAGGCCAACAACTTCTACATCAGAGCAAATTCTCTTCAAGACAGAATTGATCGCCTTGCTGTCAAAGTTACCCAGCTGGATTCAACAGTGGAAGAGGGTAGGTAATTGCATAAAAGCACTGAACCAGAAGTGATGTTGACAAGGTCACAGTAATTAATTACACAACAATCACTGCTTTTCCTTTGGAATAATGCTGAACTGATAGTTCATCATGTTTACTAGGAGGGCTTGCTGGAAAAAATCAGATTAGGTTAATTGGAGAAAAATATTTTGAACCTCTTGAGGACTTTGTGATACAATCCTTGCCTTTCAGGACAGGAGACATAGCTCTTACACTCATGATCTAGGTCATCTTAATAAATCAGAAGTTATTTAATTAAGTCATCAGTGAAATTTTTCCAAATCGTAAAACCATTAAAAGGTTTAGGGCATTTGGCCCTCTCATTTTAAAAGGGGGTGTTGCAGCTTAGCATTGACATTCATTATCAATGTGTCTCTAGTATGACTGGCTCTAATCAATGCTGTTATAATCTTCTTTCCCTAAGGAAAATGGAGATTTATGTAATATCAGCTAGCTAATATGATACAAAGTTCGAATCACCAGAGACTACACCTCCTTGGATCAACACCAAAATTACAGCATCACTTGTTTATGTATATAATTACAAATGAATGACCACATTAATAATATGCATTAGAAACTTGAGGAAATTGCATTAAATAATTTTAAAAACATATTCCTATGTCCTACCTTTAAAAAAAAAAAAAAAAAAAAAAAAAAAAAAAAAAAAAAAGCTGAAATGTGCAAACTTGCTTGCAAGTTCAATTTCCTAACATTGAAAAGCTTGTTTTTTTTTAAAATGAAACAATTCAAAGGCTCTGTATAATTTGATGCTGGTTTTTACTAGAATCGTAATGCCAACTGTGTACGTATAAAAATGGATCTCTTTAAAGAAGCTGCTGACTTCAGTGATTAAAAAAATTAGGGCTATATTAGGATTTATGTTTCACTTGTACACCAGAAATGGCGTTCAGGTACAAAGGATACCTTCAAGTTGAATTAAAGGAACTCACACACTGTGGATATGCAACTGTAATCACATGCTTGCTTTCAGGAATTGTACTGTTCCTCATATCTTGCAACTGGATTTTCCAGAAGAATCTAGTGTGAAATATAAATCAGTCTTTTGCGAGTCTTCAGTGAGGGTGTTACTGAGGCAGACCATGTCTGAGGCAGCCTAGTCAGGGCCAGCCCTAGGTATTTTGCCTCCTAACCCCAGCAAAACAAAACAGAAGAATTTGGCCCCTCTCTTCACAGATGTGTTAATATGGCGCTCAAGGCAATCGCCCTGATTGCTCGCCTCTAATGCCGGCACTGAGTGGAGTCAACTGGAGCCCATCAAGCTGGCAGGACAAATTGCCAACTCCTCATTCAGGCCACAAAGCACATGAGAGTTTGAAGCAGCTGCTGAACATGCTCCCTTTACTGGAAGAGTATGGCAATGTACTATGGAAGTCCTATCGATATCTCCCTGTAAATTACGGTTCCCTAAAAGCAGCAAATAATTTTGCAAACTTTTAGATGGCTCAGGAGATTGGAAAAATATGAAGCTTTTCACATCTAGATTGCTAGTGACTCAAAGTTCTTATATGGGATGGCTGTTTTGCCTGCTGTATGTAAAGAGTTGCTTATCTCAGTCCAGTTGCTAGTTAACAGATACCTGCTTTGCAAAATCCCAGAATTGGCCTTAACACTTTTTGGCCATCTCAGGAGAGAGGTCAAGAACTAAGTAGTCTGAGAAACTGAGCTATCTTCAGGTGCCTCCTGCATCTTAGGTTTGAGGCACCAATCATTGCTATGGTAAAATGTGAGGAAACTAGCACTACTCATGTCTATACTGAACCTGTTCTTTGATAAATTGGAGGACCTCAATCTTCAGGTCTTTCAATCTGGTACATTGCAGGAGCACTAAATTCACTTAACTAGTTTTAATTTTTTTTAAAAAACATCAGCCCATTTATTCCATTATAGATAGTTTCTGGTCAGCCTATGAAGCTGTAAAGAGACACTCAGAGCAGCTTTTGTTTTGATGTTCATGATTGACTAGATCTGAGGGTCACAGAAGACTCCACTCAAAAGTACTTTCTGTAGTTACCCCGATGCTGCTAATGATCTTTCAAATTAATGAGCCACACACAAACTATTTTAATTCCTAAAATTCACTTTGGTAAAATCAGTTATTAATCAGACACAGTTTTGAAAGCACCATAATACTCCCAATTGCTTTAATATCAGTAGAAAAATGTTTTTTAGGAAGATTTCATCCTAATTTCGTTGTTGGAAACACCATAGTGAATGGGTTAGCTAATTGCTGAGGATAATATTTTGATTGAAAAAGCTGCCTATAATTCTGATCATATCATTTCACATTCAAATAGGTTTAAAAAAGAATTGAGTGTCAAAAACAAATGTTTGCATACCCACATGTGCTGGCCAGGTGAAAGAGGGACTTGAAGTTTCAAGGTTTTATTCCTAAATCCTCCATCTGCTTAGAAGTTACCAAAGAAGCTAGGTAGTCATGGAGTGAGAGGCTAAATATTGCTCAAAAATTAGGTGGGAGACGGAGCAAAGATTTGGATTAGGTGGTCAATTCTTATCATGGCAAAGGGCTTAGGACTTTCTGGGAGGGAGCGGGAGGAGTGGGGAAGCGCCGTGTTTGGCAGTGCTTAGGACTTTCGGGGTGGGGGTGGGGAGAATGGGGATGTGGCATGCTCCGGAGAGGAGGTGGAGTGGGGGTGGGAAGCGGTGGGTCTGGAGTGGAGCGGGGACAGGAAGAGGCGGGCCTGCGCATCCCCCGGCAAAATCGGCGCCTGTTCTTCCCGGGGAAGCTGTTGCTGCTGCTGGCGAAGGTGCTTCCTAGTGTCCTTGCCTGCAGCGGGCTGTGCCTGTGTGAGGTAAGCCGGGGCACTTCCCAACCACAGTACAGTACAGTACTGTACAGTATATAATACCTTTTGTCTGCCCCCCAAAAATTTCCTTGGAACCTAACCCCCCGCATTTACATTAAATTTTATGGGAAAATTGGATTAGTTTAACATCGTTTCACTTAAAGTTGCATTTTTCAGGAACATAACTACAATGTTAAGTGAGCAGTTACTGTACATTGATCTTTGGTCCAATTCAGTATGGTAATTCCGATGTTCTCACGTGATACATTGACATGATTTACTATACAAATTAAATATATAAATATTACTTCAGTTTTGCTACTACATATGAGTACTGAAAAGTTTCTTGAAATATTTTCAAATAAAGAACTCTTTTTAATGTTGCAAAAATTAGATCTGATTTTTGGTCTGTAGTAATATTAGAAAATATCCACAATTAAATATCTTCTTTTCCTCTCTAATAGTATCATTACAGGATATCAACATGAAAAAAGCATTCAAAAGTTCAACCATACAGGACCAGCAAGTTGTTTCAAAGAACAGCATTCCTAATCCAGTAGCTGACATCTACAATCAGAGTGACAAACCACCTCCATTGAATATTCTTACACCGTATAGGTATGGATACAGTCAGTGCCTAAATTCTTGTACGGTGCTATTCATCTCATTTAATGCTAGATACATTCTGAGCAGTATAGAGGAGAATGGGTAGGTAACTATACAGTACAGATGCATTTCTGAACACAGGGTTTCAGGTGTATCCTCAGGTTTTACGAGGTAATAGTTTGTCACCCTTTGCCCATTGCAAGATGATACAGTGTTAACAAACGGAATAAATATAAATAATGCAAGGCCTCGTCAGACTGAACGGTAACAATTTATTAATTTCTAGATGTTAATATTTTTGGTATTTGAAAAGTAAACCATCTTATTAGTTTCATAGAAAGCCAATCTATGAATGTGGAAAATAGCTCATTGGATATAATGTAACATAATTTGGTTTTGCAGTGCTTTGTATATGGAAGCAGCGATAGAAATTATTATATTAAAGATACACAGTCTGAGCACAGAACTGTGAGCCAGACGCACCCAATTTCTAAACCTCAGTTTTAGACTAATTTCCTCTATAGCTTTAGATAAGTCACTTAATTTCTATTTTAATTTATCCATGTGCAAAGGAGTGTTGTAAGTTATTGCCATACCAGATGACTTTCAACCAATGAATGTGGTGGCATAAATACCTAGATAGAGAGCAGCAGCCCCGCCTTGGTGCAGTGGAAAAGGGACACTTTATGCATACCTGTCGAGTGCAGATAGTTTCTTCTCTCAAAAAATTAATATCTGGAAGTGAACTTAAGAAGTGGAGATGGGTAATTTTTTTCATGGACATACAATATGGTGAGTTTTGTGGATTGTGCTGAATGGACAACTGGATTTTCATACTGTAAAATAACCGTACGGTAGCTTACAATTATGATGAATAATTGTACTCCATTCCTGCACTCTGGTTGAAATCATCCCATTTCAGAATATTGTAAATCTGAACCTGATTGGTACCACGAAATTGAGGTTGTCATTGAGTATATAAATACTGTAAAGATAAGGAAGAATATAGTAATTGCCATTTTATTCTGTTTATCTTGAGTTTTGGGTGCTGTTGCTGTTTGTTTGCATTACCTGACTTTTTCCTGGCAAATAGACAGGTACAGTAAGCAGTAGTAAACAGGACTTCATTCTCTAGTTTCCATTAGATTTATAATAGTCTGTTTAAAGAATCTCATTTTTAAGTCTTTTTCTAGGTATTCTGGGTAATAAGTTATCATTTCTTTCCTTAAAATTGTCTTGGGTATTAGATTGCTTAAATATGAGTGATTGTTAAATATAACTAGTGCTTATAACAGGATGCCTTGTGATTTCTGATTGTACAACATTTCTGCAAAAAGTACACGCTTGTGCTTCAGTAACTTATCTGAAAAAGCTCTATATAAATAACATATATCAGAGTGATTGCAGCATATTTTTAGTATCATTACCTTGAAGGTATAATTGTAGATAATTTTAATGGCTGAATATTTAAAAATTAAATTAAAATTTTATTAATCCAGTGCTCATAAATAGCTGAATAATGAAGTATTTTGCGTATCTGTTTGTGCTGCATAATTATACGTTGGTGACAGTGTACTGTATAGAAGTGTAACTGAGAGATTTTGCTTTACTGTACTCATACACCTTAAGGCCAGAAAGGCAGGCCACAGAACTTCATCCATCCACTCCTGTAATAGATCCATAACATCTGTCTGAGTTACTCAAGTCCTCAAATAATGATTCAAAGACTTCTTTTAATTCTGTTAGATATGTTTTCATTTCAGAGTGGTAGTGTAGTTCATTTACACAGATGACATTGCTCCAGATATCTTTTATAGACGTTGAACTAAAATTACGTGCACTGTACTTTATTTAGCTTACTACAGTTAAACGATAGACCGGGACTAAGCTTAAACCAACAAACCTCAAAACTGAGCCTCTTGAATTTTAAATAACGTATTATTAACATTTGCTAAGCTTTTCTTCCATTGTGTTTACAGAGATGATAAGAAAGATGGTTTGAAGTTCTACACTGATCCCTCCTATTTTTTTGATCTTTGGAAAGAAAAAATGTTACAAGATACAGAAGACAAACGAAAAGAGAAGAGGAGACAAAAGGTAAATAGCGGAATAATAAATGTGTAGAATATATGTACAGAGTTTATGCATGTTCACTTGTCCAGGCTTGGTTGTGCTTAGCTTATGTATATATCTAAAGTCTTTTGCTACTTAGATATGACTGAAATAGTAGGTTTCGCATTAGAATTTTGATTACAGTTTCCTCTTTTTGCTTTAAGAGGCTTGGAAATGGAATGAAACAGAGCTATAGTTTTCTTTAAATCCTTACTATTATCTGCTTTTTAGTATACAGGAAATCAACCGTCTTTGCTTCATTGGGAACAGTATATGCCTTGATAGTAATGAAGTTTAAATTGTAATGTTTTATAATGTTTTTTTATCTTTATATTCATTATTAGGGGTTCTTTATCCAGCTACCCCACACCCACAGGAAAACACAAATTTCAGATAATTACCCTATTACTTTATATTCTTTAATTGTGACTCTTCACTTTTCTGCTTTTATTGGAAGACTTGGTGAGTAAGGTAGCACAGATATTTCATGGATCAGCAACTAGAGTGGATGTGTATTAGGAATGATACTCCTGCTCCCCCTCAAAGCCATGCTGTCAGCCTCCACCCCCAAACCCCACTTTGTTAAATACAAAAAAAAAGTGTTTTTAATGTATAAGTGGCACTCATAGGTTTGCTATGTGAAAGGGGTCACCAATACAAAAGTTTGAGAGAAACTGTCCTAGACCCTTAGAATGTTGTTGGAAAGAAGATGACAAGATTTTGTTTTGTTAGCTGAAGAATTGTATTTTGTGTCTTGAATTCCACTAGAGGAATATTTCTTAAATTTGTTACTTATATCCCTTTTTATATATGATTTCCTTTCAGGTCTTAGTGCTTTACATGCCATATGTATTTAAGACAAATTATCCATCCCTATTGCATACCCATGCACTTTAAGAATGATGCTGTCTTCTTAAACTAATTTGTTGATCAAAAATAGACCCTATGTAGACTAAGAAAAAAAAATTGTAATTCAGATTACAGATTAAATATTTTTTGTTTATCTTAAATACTGTATGTTGAATAAAAACAAAGTTTGGGAATATTGAGATCTCTGTTACCAATCTTATTAACATAGCACTTGCCGTTTTAAAGACAGCGTGAGCGTACTTAACTACTTCACAGATTGGCAACTTTTTAGATGTATTTGAATGTATTTAGTCAAGCGGCAATGACAACAATTTACATTTTTATAGCTGAAATGCACCATAGAATTCAGTACAAGAGAATTCCACAAATGACTTGTATCTTATCAGAGTAAAATCTCTACAAGTCTTCTAAATGAGAACTATGTGTAGTACTGTGTAGTCTGCTAAAAACCAGACATTCAAATAGAATGCTAATCTAGGGTCTAATCCTGTGAAGTTCTTTGCCTCAATTTCCATTGCAATCAGAGAGAGATAAAAAGTGATCATCAAGCACACATTCAGGTTTTCAGAGTATCTGTGGGACAGTTGCCTTAAGTGGTTGAGGTATTGGCCATAGGAAGTTCTTGATACCTATTATTCATTGTTGACCCTATTTTTACAGGATTAGGAAACTCATGGAGGAATGCATGAACATTTAATATGATGGTTCTTTCAAATGACAGTGTTCTCTCCGAACAAAAGTGTAATTTTTTAAAAATCCTCCATGCGTTTAAAAACTACTATGAGGTCTCCGATTCTGCACTGTTATGCTTTGCACACAAAGTAGGGTAATGAACTAGAGGTTAGTGTACTTGAATTTGTCAAAATGTTTGCTTTACCATTTTTAAACCTACAATCAAAAACGTGAATCAAGTGAATTTTGATGAGCATTTATTAGTGGTCATTAACAGGTTTTTGAGGAAAAAATTATGTGATCTTTTCCCCCCCACTTTCTGTTTTTTCCTCTGTATTCCCCCGAAGAATGATGTACCTCATTTTAACTAATAATTTTAAGACTATAAAGTGTTTCAGTGATTTTTCTACAGTTGTATTTAAGAAGTCAGTCAGTGATCTCTGATGTGATATTATGCTGTCAATTGGTAAACTCAAGTTAATATATTAACTATTGGTGAACTTTTTAAATTTCTTCAAAGTACTGCAGATACATGCTGAAGCTATTTCCTTATATCACCCCTATCACTTCATTGCAGCTGCTTTTTGTGCATAATTTTTGCTAACCTTTTTAATGCAAGTGTTATGCTGAAGTTAATTATTTCCGGTCTCTAACAATACGTTTGCCATGTTTGTTGAAGCACTTATTTTCTGAAAGTCAGACTATACACTCCTTCCCTATCTTTAATCTATAGCACCTACTTGTTTACATGGCTTCTACTACATTTTTAGAGCCCTGCAAATCCACGGAAATCTGCTTTTTATCCACGGACCGTTTTTGCGGATTGGATGCGTATACAAATGTTGTATCTACGCAGGGCTCTATACATTTTATTTAAAGAGAGAGAGAGAGAGACACCACTCTCTTTGAAAGTAGTAATATCCTCTAGAATTCTGAATTCATCACCCACATACTCATCATCAGAGCTGCAGTGGAATTATTTGCTGGGTATTTGCATGCTAATAAAAAGAAATGTCACTATTGATGTAGGATAAAAATAAAACTGCCCTATATGCAGATATAGTTCTGTTTTGTAACAAGCCTTCCCAATCCTTTTGACTGAATTAAATGTTTTGGAAAAGTCTCTAGATTTAAAGTGAACCAGTAAATCAAGAAAGTTAGAGGTAAATGTTATCCAAGTCTAGATTCCAGTGCTCATTCAATAAAGGTTCTTAAATCTTAAATAATCTGGAACAACTAGACAACCTGAACTTGACCCTCTAATAAATCTGTTTGGTTTATTTAATTTCTAAGTTTTTTTTTTTTAAATGTATTCATCATGTTGGTTGGGCAGGATAGCTACCATTGGGGTTGTGGATGTTTGTGAAAGCACTAAAATAGCACTGGAAAGAGAGGAAGAAAGAAAGAATTCACTGAAAGTACTTGGAGTTTTACACCAAAATCTCAAGTACACCACTACCTCAATATAACGCACCTGATATAACACGAATTCGGATATAATGCGGTAAAGCAGTGCTCCGGGGGGGGCAGAGCTGCGCACTCCGGTGGATCAAAGCAAGTTCAATATAACGCGGTTTCACCTATAACGTGGTAAGATTTTTTTGGCTCCCGAGGACAGCGTTGTATCGAAGTAGAGGTGTATATGAAACAGTCTAATAGCTTTGTGATAAAATAAATTACTGAACTGAATATAGGAAATGTGATTAATGTGACTCATTTCCTATAAGATCATATGAAATGAGAGTGAGGAGAGAGCGGGAGGAATTTTGTTCTTTTTCTTACTTGTTATTCAGACATGAAAAGACAAACAAGTTACAAAGGAAATCTCAAATTGTGGCATCTAATAGCAGCTGGAAAGAGTTACCACTTTTCCATATTTCTTTCAAAACTCTAGGTGCTTTATAGGCATGCAAAACCATTGGTGTTTATATGCAATTCATCCTGATTATATTTTACACACGCATTTATATTATTTGTAGGTCTAAGAAGTGTTATCAGATGCATTTCAGAATTGTCTGAATACATCATTACCATGTATTGTGAGGAAATATTTAAAAAAATGTATCTTTTTAACAATGACAATTATTCTGTTTACTGGGGGTGGGGAAATAGGTGAAGATCATTACTTAAATTAAAATTTTCTACAAAAGTATGTCAAAGAAACAGTAATAGTACAGTAATGAATAACATTACCTTCTGTCAGGTCCATAGTATAAAGAGATATTTAACTCTTTCATTGTCGTTGTTACTGCAGAGGAATTTTATGTAGACTTGGCTTTATCTGTAATTCTAGTCTTATTTCTGTGCACGCTAACTGCATTTTAACCTGCTCTTTTCCTTTCCTTTTCTCTCTCTTTTGCATGCTTGCTTTCTCTCCTTTGAACATAAGGAGCAAAAGCGTATAGATGGCACAACCCGTGAGGTGAAAAAGGTTAGAAAAGCCAGGAACAGGCGCCAGGAGTGGAATATGATGGCATATGACAAAGAGCTTAGACCTGACAACAGGTTGTCTCAAAATGTGTACCATGGAGCATCTTCAGAGGGATCACTGTCCCCAGATACTAGGTCTGTTTACAACAAGCCCTTTGCTATATCACAATTACATGTTCAGAAATTCTGAATAGCCTTAGATTGAGAATGTAGCAGTTAGTATAGAAAAGACACCATAAACATTTTAAACTTGTTCTCAAAAATGCTTGTAAAGTACTGTGAAATTTAAGAAATATGTACTAATTACTTGAAATTTCTGTACATCCACTCCATATGTTTTTGTTGGCTGAACTTCAGTCATTGTATTTAACTCGCGTGATGGTGTTTGCTTCATATTTTATTTTTGCATTTTGAACAGGTATAATTGAAGAAAGATTTAGATCTGTATATAATTATTAGTTCCAGTGTCTCTTCCTTCATTTTGACCTTGATGCATTTTATGGCTATTGACAGTAATGTTGTTTTTCTGTGCAAGCTGACTGTTAATCATTTCAGGATCTAGTCATCTGGGAGCTCTTCAAGTGTTTTTCTATTTAAGTGAGAAATATTTTAAATACCTGGTGATGTATATAATTTTGCCTTTAGTGGGATGCTATAATTGGGGAACAGTTCTTTATTGTCATTCTGCTTTTTTACAAAAGCAAGCTACAAAACCAGCTGCATCGTTATGGCTTAAAACAAGTCACTTTGAACAAAAATCTTCTCTCAGGTGCACGCAACAGAGCTCATCTTCAGTATTCTGCTCCCACTGTGTGTATGAAACTCCCTTTGAGCTCAGTAGGAGATCTGTATGCAAAGGGTGAGCCAGACATCTGAGGCTGTTCATCAAGTGGGTCTAGGTAGAGAATTTTTCCCTAAACGTTTGTTCTATGTGTCGTATTTAATTGATAGGCAGAAAAAACATAGGAAATAATTGGAATCTAGTGGAAAGCCAGACTATTTCACAATTCCAGTAAGTGTTTAGGTTGTTTACTTGCTGTGGCCATTGGGCAACAGCCACTGAGCAGGAGTGGGATTGATGTTTTCAGTTCACTGGATAGTTGTGATTAATGAAGGGGAATCTGCTCAGAGCTTTGTTTCTTCAACATTGAATTTTTTTGTCTGCTGTAGTCTTCTGCCAGATGACGACTCTTTGGAAACCAGCCAGAGTTTTATTTTGTTTCTTCTCTTTCCATCAATGTTAAGGTTCAAGAGTTTGTGTTCAGACTTTTTCCCTTGTCTATTTTTTTTACCAGTTTATTTTAGTTTACCATAATTTCTACTGCCAAAAATGTGTCCTGCTAATCACTCTAATTTTTCTTTTTATGCAAAGTTCTTTTAAGTTAGTATTTTCAAAATGTTGATCTGAATCTTGCTTAAATTTAGTGCCAGATAAAAGAATTTTGGTGCCTTGTGCACTATGGCAATGGGGGGGCTCCCACTATGGCAATGGGGGGGCTTCCTGGGTGGGAGGCCCCAGGACAGGGAGGGTATTCTAGAGTGAGCTTGTCCTGCATTCACCTTGCAGCAGCTCCTGTGCCATGGGGCTGATCTGACTCCCAGCTTTGGGTCGTTGGCTCTTGCCACAGTATGCAGACAGGGCCCTCACCCCACTCCACCTTCTTCCCGGCGCTGGGGTGTGTGTGTGTGTGTGTGTGTGTGTGTAGCTTTTCACACCCCATAGTGTTTGTGGAGGGAGGAGGGGGGCCCAAGATGGGGACCCTGTGCAAGTTTACCAAGGGCACATTGGTTAATCCAGGCCTGATTGAATTGATGGGATGAGATCAGTGCCCATTACTCAACTGCAAGATGTAGATTTATTGCATCTCTATGTTTTTTTCCCTTCAACGCACCTATCACTTGGCTTCCAGGGACCTTGAGATTAAAGAGTCACATTTAATTTACCCTTTTTTCCCCTTTATTTCCCTGTTACGTCAAAACATGCGTTCATCATGTTTTGTGTTCAGATTTTTATAATGTGAAGAAAGCAAGCTCTGGGAAATAGTTGCAATATGTAGCTTTCCCCAAGGAGGAACTGTAAAGACCCTCCACTAGGATCTGGGGTATTTTGGTGTGGGTGGAGGAAGGAGGATTATTTGTGGTATCACGTTGGTTATGACATTGTACTATCCCTTTCTTATTACAGATTTTGAAATGCTTATAGCAATGTGAATTATGAATTTTGCATGAATGAAATACCTGCCTCTATTGCGAAGTCTAGAGAGACAAGGTGGGTGAGGTAATATCTTTTATTGGACCAACTTCTGTTGGTGAGAGAGACAAGCTTTCAAGCTACACAGAGTTCTTCTTCAGGCCTGGGAAAGGTACCAAGTGTGTCACAGGTAAATACAAAGCAACAAACGGTCCTGTGGCCACCTTTAAGACTAACAGAAGTATTGGGAGCATAAGCTTTGGTGGGTAAGAACCTCACTTCTTCAGATGCAAGTAATGGAAGTTTCCAGAGGCAGGTATAAATCAGTATGGAGATAACGAGGTTAGTTCAATCAGGGAAGGTGAGGTGCTCTGCTAGCAGTTGAGGTGTGAACACCAAGGGAGGAGAAACTGCTTCTGTAGTTGGATAGCCATTCACAGTCTTTGTTTAATCCTGATCTGATGGTGTCAAATTTGCAAATGAACTGGAGCTCAGCAGTTTCTCTTTGGAGTCTGGTCCTGAAGATTTTTTGCTGTAAGATGGCTACCTTTACATCTGTTATTGTGTGGCCAGGGAGGTTGAAGTGTTCTCCTCCAGGTTTTTGTATATTGCCATTCCTGATATCCGACTTGTGTCCATTTATCCTTTTACGTAGTGACTGTCCGGTTTGGCCAATGTACATAGCAGAGGGGCATTGCTGGCACATGATAGCATATATAACATTGGTGAACATGCAGGTGAATGAGCGGTGATATTGTAGCTGATCTGGTTAGGTCCTGTGATGGTGTTGCTGGTGTAGATATGTGGGCAGAGTTGGCATCGAGGTTTGTTGCATGGGTTGGTTCCTGAGTTGGAGTTGTTATGGTGCGGTGTGTGGTTGCTGGTGAGAATATGCTTAAGGTTGGTGGGTTGTCTGTGAGCGAGGACTGGCCTGCCTCCCAAGGTCTGTGAAAGTGAGGGATCATTGTCCAGGATGGGTTGTAGATCACTGATGATGCGTTGGAGAGGTTTAAGCTGAGGACTGTAGGTGATGGCCAGTGGAGTTCTGTTGGTTTCTTTTTTGGGCCTGTCTTGTAGCAGGAGGTTTCTGGGTACACATCTGGCTCTGTTCATTTGTTTCTTTATTTCCTTGTGTGGGTATCGTAGTTTTGAGAATGCTTGGTGAAGATCTTGTAGGTGTTGGTCTCTGTCTGAGGGGTTGGAGCAGATGCAGTTGTACCTCAGCGCTTGGCTGTAGACGATGGATCGTGTGGTGTGTCCGGGGTGGAAGCTGGAGGCATGAAGATAGGCATAGCAGTCAGTGGGTTTTCGGTAAGTTAGTTTAGCATAAGTAGTTAGCGCACATTCTATCTGTTTGATCTTGTATTTAGCTGTGACACTCTTAGTACCTTCCCCAGACCCGAAGAAGAGCTCTTTGTAGCTTGAAAGCTTGTCTCTCTCACCAAAAGAAATTGATCCAATAAAAGATATTACCTCACCCACCTTGTCTCTAATATCCTGGAACTGAACATGGCTTCAACAATGCTGCATTGCAGAAATCTCCACTTCAACTGTGGGTTAGTTTTGGGACTGTGGTAGGGTGAGGAAGAGATTTAGTAATTTGTATAATGCACCCTTTTATCCTTGATCTTGCGAACTTTGTGGGAATGAAGTTATAAAAGTAAATGTAAAAGAGAGTCCAGTTCTCACAAAAGTTGTCTTATGGTGATAAGTGCAAATAGAAATGCCTATAAATAGAGTGCCTATATATAAACTAACTCATACAAAGATGTGGTTGTATTCATAGTATCTTGTTATATTTTAATACAGAGCTTAGGTGATTTAAAAGCCTTTGTTTTTATGCTGTCCCAGTCAAATCCATAAAGTTTGAAATCCAAGTTTCCAGACTGTCTACTTATGACAATGCATTTATGTTACACCTGTTGTGCTTCAGAGAGAGAGACACAAGCTGAATCCAAATAGAAACCAGCAAATAAATGTGAGAAAAGTAAGAACAAGAAAAGAAGAGTGGGAAAGAAGGAAAATGGGCATTGAGTTCATGAGTGACGCAAAGAAACTGGAGCAGGCAGGAAGTATGAAAAAGGACAAAATGCCCAAAGGGTGTGTCATTTTGTTTTACTCAAACCCCTGGCTTTTTGTTGCTTGCCTTGTTTCCAGTCTTAGAGATGACGTGCATCATTTTACTGACTATCTGTTTTAACCAAGTGACAGGCCGCACGACTGTTACTAATGCAGTACAGCTCTGTGCAGTTATGGGATGAAGAGATCCTTTTGCTCCCTCTCTTGGGCTTATTTGACAAAGCATCATAGACTTTGCATCTTTATGAACTCTCTGCTCAACTAATAATATTTGCATATCTCTCAGCCTTTCCAACCAAACTACTTATGCAAAGAAAGCAAGAAAGCCTTTAAAGATTAAGCTTTTGAAATTAGTTCTCTCTGCTTTGGTAAAATATGTTTTTCTGTATAACTGACTGCTTCCATTCTTGCTTTCTCTTTCTGCTTTCATTGTTAATACTTAGCTGGTTGCCCACAGTTATTAATTGTGTGTTGTCAAAAAAAAAAAAATCAGTGTTTCCTTGCAACTAGGAGAGGACTGAAAAAAAAAAAAAGCTGTTATTGGTTTTGCTTTTTTAATTTAATTTGATTTATTCTACAGTATTCTGTCACAGAGTTAATATGCCAAAATATTGAAAAGATGCAGGCCCTGCAGATTAAGATTTAGTCTCTGTGTACTCTGGTTTGTCAGATTAATTCATTTTGAAGTTACATGAATCTGAACAGGGGCTGGCTGTTGCCTTAATAATTATATTGCTGCTGTTGTAGTTTCCATGGTCTGACAAATGCTTGATAATGAAAATAGGGAAACCCCTCACAAGTCATTCCCAATGCAGTCATTAGCCTTACTGCTTAGCAGTGGAGACAGTGTTCTGCTGCACTCATGTGTTCTGTTCCACCCTATCCCATTTACTTTAATTTTAGGTCCCATGCATCCGATGTTACCGATTATTCTTATCCTGCTACTCCGAATCATTCCCTCCATCAGCAGCCAGTAATGTCTTCATATGGAACAGGAGATGGACCACAGTATATGGGTGTAAACCAGGGACTTGAACATGAATATAGACCATCTGCTACCACAGTGCGGCATGCTACCTTAAGCAGACCTCAACAACCACCTCCACCTCCACCCCAGGCCTCAGATGGCCCACACAGCTCTGTACCTTTGGTACCAGCAGACTATGGGTAAAACTTCTGATTTACTGGGCTCTTGGAAAGACCAATAGGATGTGGATTTTTCATCATCATAATACAATACTTAGGACTTGTTTTACATGTTCAGAACTCTGTACAAACTTAACTAATCCTGTTAACAGTTCAGGTAGGTAGGTAGGAAATTTGCTAATTTACAAAGTATATTTAACAGTGTGAACTAAATGGAGGTGGGGAAATGTCAAAAACTGAAATACTGAACAATGTATTTAATAACATTGATGTGACGGGTTGGACTCCCCTTCTGGGATGCCACCTGACATACTGGGATTTCACTGAGCCTGCCTGCTCCACTAGCCTGGGCTCCCTCTCCCCGTTATGCTGAATTAGGCTCTCCAGCCTCTGGCAGCACACACACACAGGAAGGGATGCATCGGCTGTAGAATCATACAGTCTGCAAACAGCTCTCTATGAGAAGACTCAGCTAGGAAATTGCCCAGCACTCAAGTTCAGCTCCCCTCTGGAAAGTAATAATAATAAAAGCCAAAATAATATTGTCTTGTGTAGAGAAATGTATACAATGTAAACTCATAAATTCGCCCCCTCCCTCAATATGAAGGAAGATATGCACAACTTCTTGCCCCCCCCACAGTTATAAATTGCACAAACTAGGTTTAATAATAAACAAAAACAAGTTTATTAACTATAAAAGGCAGATTTTAAGTGATTATAAGAGGTAGTCAACAGAACAAAGCAGATTACCAAGCAAATAAAACAAAACACATGTACTAAGTTTAAAATCTTAGAGACTGGCTTCAAGAAATAATTTCTCACCCTAAATGTTGTTTTAGGCAAGTTGCAGAGTTTCTGTAGCTTAGAATTCCAGTTATCTCTCTTTACAGACTAGACTCCTGTCTTAGACTGGACTCAGCCCTTGCCTTTCCCACCGCTCAGTTCCTTTGTCTCTTCAGGTACTTTCAGCAGTCTTCCTTCTTGGGGAGGAAGGCAATGGAGAAGAGTCCTGTTTGCCTTAATCCCCAGCCTTAAATAAGATTTACATAAGGTGGGAACCTTTTGTTTCCCAGTCTTGACCTCCTCCTCCTTTTAATGGAAAATTACTAGAAGTCCAAGATGGTGTTTAGTACGAGGTGACAGAACCACCTGACCTAGTAGTGTCACAGCTATGTCCCAGGATGCCTCTCAGGAAGGAGAAAGATTAGTATCTTCACAGTCTTATTGTTTCTTCCTAATAGCCCATCAAGCCTGATGGCCTGTTGTCTGGTGGGTGTCTTCCAAATACACACAGTTGTAATTGTTACATAGTCAATATTCCTAACTTTAGATACAGAAACGATACATGCATACAAATTGGATACTCACATTCAGTAAATTATAACCTTTCTGAAGATACCTTACAAAACCCATCTTGCATAAAATATATTTGTTATGCCATATCCATATCATAAGCATATTTCCATAAAGAATATGGGGTATAACATGACAATTGATATGTCTGTAAAATGTGAAAAGCTTTCAATGCATTGCCGAAAAAAGGGATAGTGGCAAGATTTTCTTGTACACGAGGAACAATAGCCGCAGGGTAGTGCGCCAAAAAATATTGAAAACTGCAAGAAAACAATAGAAGTAGATGCATATATTGAAATTTCCCACATTACATATGTGAGAGGTTAAAATGATTCTTTAGAAACAAATACATCTATCTGTCTATCTCACAGACATATTGAGAATTAAGGTAGATTCAGACAGTGTTTGTAAAAGCACTTTGAATATGAAAAGCCCTATATACTGCTTGCCCTTAAAAATTTTAACAGCCTTGGATAACAATATAACACTACCCCTCAGTATTTGCAATATTCCTATATGAAAATCTAAGGAATTGGCTGGGGAAAGCTGCAAAGAGTGAGTTAATGGTACCTGAGGCAAAATGAGCACATTTTAAAGGGTGACCACTGTGTAAGTGCTAAGTGTTTAAATATTTCAGTCATTTCAGAAAAGCACTCTTCTTACTGACAAATATTTCAGTTCTTTAAAGTTATTTTTGTTCTTTTTTTATGTAGGATGCTCCCAACTCAGATGGTGGATTATTATAATCCTTCTGGACCTCCCCCCACTCCTCTTCCCCCTATGATTCCTTCAGCACAAACTGCTTTTGTTAGTCCTCTTCAACTTCCTGTGCCACCTTCCCATTCTGGACTAGTGACTGGATCTATTTATGCTGCTGCTGCTGCTCCTTCTCCTCCTCCTCCTTCTGGGCTTGTTGTTACAGCCTCCCCTCCCCCTGGCCCACCTCCTCCCCCACCAGGTCCTCCTGCTGCAGGTTCATCTCTCACGTCCTCCCCGATGCATGCTTTTACAGTTCCTGAGGCAAAACGACATGAATCCACACAGCCGCCGATCAGTGATGCTCGAAGTGATCTTCTTGCTGCTATTCGAATGGGTAAGTGAACACAGAGTTTATGAGCTATTCCTTTTACACAGTGAGACTACAGTGTCTCCTATGATTTGTGTTCATGGCTGCTGTTAACCACAAGCCACAATTTCATCTTCATAATTTGCTGAGAGAGATACTTCACTACAACTGGCCCAGCCTAGGTATCTTGACAGTCCCTGCTCTTTGGACATGCGTTTTTGGTATACCTTGACAGAGGGCTGGTCTCCACTACGGGGAGATCGATGCCGCTGCAATCGATTCAGCAGGAATCAATTTAGCGGGTCTAGTGAAGACCCGGTAAATCGATGGCAGAGCGCTCTCCGGTTGACCCCAGTACTCCAGCTCTCTGAGAATAGTAAGGGAAGTCAACCAGAGAGCATCGCCTGTCAACTCAGTGCAGTGAAGACCTAAGCTCTGTCGACTCCAGCTATGTTATTCGTGTAGCTGGAGTAGCGTAACTTAGGTCAACTTACCCTGGTAGTGAAGACAAGCCCTCAGGGTGTTAACCTCCGTGCAAGGCTTGTGGTGGGGTCTGTATACCAAGTCATACGTTCCAAGGCTTACAGCTGATTTAAGATGAATTCAGGTGCTTGTTTGAATGAAGTCAAATGAAAACTTTTACTCATCTTCAGTATATGAAGTATCCGTTTAAAAAGTGTGCAGGTTCCATGGGGTCCCTTGCAACAGCTGTGAAATCCAAACATTGACTCCAGTGCATTTGATTTGGCTTTTTTTAAACAGTTGAAAATATTTTGTAATCAGGTCCTGCAGCCTTCATTCAGTTATGCTTGCTTTAAAAAGCATAACCATTTAAAATGCTTCCAGACAGAATTTTGACATCACTCCTACTGAAAGTGTCCTATAGTCATTTAGAACTTTAATTTAAACCATAGCAGGCTATTTTGAGAAAGTTACGGGCACGTGCTCTTGGAAAGACTGATGTCAGTCCACTTTGTGTGTCTGTCTGTCTTTCTTGATCAAGAAAGTTTTCATGACTTCCAATCTGTCTTTTTTCCTTCACCTGTTGGAAATGCCTCTCAACTTTAGTTAAAGTATAAAATGCAGCAACAACCGTAAATTATATTTTAGGTGCAAAGAACTGTTTGTGAATAGACTTGTCTACCTGTCTATAGGAATTCAGCTGAAAAAGGTACAAGAGCAACGTGAACAAGAAGCAAAGCGAGAACCTGTTGGAAATGATGTGGCAACTATTCTTTCAAGGCGCATTGCTGTGGAGTACAGCGATTCTGATGATGATTCAGAATTTGATGAAAATGATTGGTCAGACTGAGACCTGGTCCAAGTGTAGAAGCAGAATTCATGAAATGCTTTGCTCCAATAATTACACCATTAGCAGGACAGAAGGCAGGGTGTTGAAATGTATTAAAACTAGCGATCTAAGTACTAAAAATGAATTGGTGGTATTCAGAATGCTGTAGCTTAGCAACTCTTGTAATAATAATGTGATTATGCTGATGCAGATCCAAAAATTCAGTCTTATTTTCAATATTTACTGCATAATACATAAGTGCCACTAAATGTAGCAAATCGTATGCTGCATGCAAAGTAAGCTGCAGTTGTTGCACTGTTACAAAACCAGCATTTTGTTTTACTTTCTTGATCATGAAGGTATAACTATACTTTTACTTTGCAACATTATAAAGAATAAGATGTAATCTAGATACTCGTGAAACTGTCTGGCTGCTAGTCATGTAGGTCTTTGAGGAGAGTCAATGATACATGACTGGGCAATGTCTTCAGGTCCTTAAATGTCATCTTTTTAGCATTTTTCAGAAATTAATCATGTAACCTTAAAATATAACAGACAGCAACTAAATGTCTTCTTACGACACTATTTTAAGTAATTTCTTAATTTAGTTACTTATATTATTTTAATCTCCTTTACACATTCTGGCCATTGAAAAATCACAAATGAAATGTAAGTTTGAAGAGTCAGTTCAGAGGATTTACTAGTTATTTTTGAGAGGACTGGATGACTCAGTCAGTAACAGGAGGTTGCTGGCTGGTGGTTTGACAGTAAAATAACAGGATGGTCTCAGTTCAGTATGTAGTAGACACATGTTCATATTACAGAAACCACAATTGGAATTGACACTCTTTTTGGCAGTCTCTGGACATGGATTGACTATATTTGAAGTTTGAAATGCCCTGTCACACTCAGGAATAGTTTTTAGATACCTGAGTGGAGCCACTTTGTCAGTACAGAGTGGGACGCTTACTCGACTACTGGTAATACTATGTCTGTTATGTGGATGAATGGAATGGCATCAGTTCAGTGCTAGCAATTGGATACATTTCACAAGTACTAAACTTAGTTTTTTATTCATGTAGATACAAATATATGTGGATAGACTTTTGCTTATATGGAATGTGTGTAGTCATGAATGTCATTTCAGTTTCTTATAACTCACTCATTAAAGGCCCTTGATTTTTGAATGTATTTCTATCCCAGTATATCTCATTTACATAACACTGACAATTAAAATGGCTTAATTGGTGTTTAGTTACCATGCTGTATATATTTTCAGCTTCTTCTAGAAAAGAAGGCTACCATACAGTCTGCTTTTGCTCTTTCTCTATTCCCTTTAAAAATAATTCATACTTTATTCAATACAATATTGAAATTTGCATATATATTTTTCTTTTGTACACTGCGACTCAGACTGCTTCTTTGCCTAATAAAGCTTTTTTTTATGGTGTGTAAGAGAGTGGGAAGGGTTGGTCTTTTTTTTTCCTTCCCAGATTACAATTTTAATCTTTGTAACAGAAGAGATCTGTATAATTCCAGGACAAATATTTGGTAAAGCTCTTTTGTTCTGCAAGGCCCTTCTGTTCTTAAGAAGGAAGGGAAGAACATGCATCTAGCCTTTATCCTCATTCACTCTGAACTTCCCTTCCTGTCCAATCACAGCAGTTTGTATTTTTGTCCAAAGAAAATAATATTCAGCCTGTCACAATATTCACTTATTACATTATTGGCTACTTTATTACTGTTTAATCTGCATGCGAGTTTCTGATTCGACTATGATTTATAGTAGTGTGGCAAAAATGCCTTTGCCTCCCTGTTTGTGTTTTACTGCCCATTAAGGGCCTTATCCTGTGAGGTGCTGAACGATGGTTAGCCAATGGGAAAGGAGAGCACTCGGCACCTTATAGGATTGTTTTTGCCTTAAAACACGGGGCTAAATTCTACTTCTGGTCTGGTGGTTCCTCATTAACATGAGAGAGACATTGTTTGTGTTGGTCATAAGGATATAAGTGTTATACAGTAGTTTGCAGAATGCACCAAAATGATTCTGTGGGTGAGCAAATAAAATGGATAAAAGTCCAGCTAATACTGCAGTATTATCCAGTGTCACTATATGGGTGAGAGAGGTACTTTAAATATTCTTTTGATTTGTGTTGAGGTGAAATATTCTGACATCACAAATAATTCTTTCCATTGTAATGAAATTTGATATGACTAAAATATATTTTATGAGCACAGAGACTGAGTGTACCATGGGAATTTTGTAATATGCATCAGTTAGTTTTAAATGATAAATATAAAACAAGTGATAATTTGTGATCAGTTAAAGATAACTGGAATTTTTCAGCCATAGTAGCCAATCTGTTTTTCTGAACTTGGAGTATTTTGTCATCTCCGTTCAGTATTTTATCAATGCAAATTTAAATTGAATTTAGTGATGTGTAAACTAACTCACTCTTAGGTCATTTTTATCTGTTTGTATATCTTACTCTGGGTTATGTAAAAGTAACAAATATGAATAAAGTATCACTTTTGCGCCTTTGTGTTTCTTTTCGTGGAATACATTGCATGAGTTTTGCTGCTAATTTATTTTTAGCTTGATTAGTTTTTTGGTTTGCTAAATAATAGCATCACTGATCAAAAGTATCAGGTTAACTACTATGTAATAGTTATGCTCCTATAATACCCCTTTAATTTTTCCTCCTGCCTCACTTTCTTGTAAAGATGGACTAATCGGGATATTTTTTCATCCGTTTTATAGTATTTTTGTTTCCACCAACTTGTCCTATACAAATAGCTACTCAGTTGTGTTTTCCAGTTGCCAGAAAAGTATAATTTAATTAATAACAAATACTAAAGAAAGCAACTGGCTTGGGGTATCTTTATTGCAGAGGAAAATTGCTTTCTAACTGAGTTAATAATTAGCATAGTAAGAAAGATGCCCTTTGACATTAGTTTCAAAGAAGACGTTCAAAAATTTGTGCACGCACACAATGTAGATAGTCTGCTAAATCATTTTGACTTGTAATTTTAATCAGTGGTCATATTGGGTGAGGGAAGCAATAGGTATATTGTACTGTTACAAGCTTCTTCCACAGCCCAGAAAACACCACTGTCAGGAGTTGGGTGTACTGATTGGGGGAGGGGTCTCTCTGTAATGAGTGCCATTCCTCCTGTGAAACCAGACTCTTGTTGGGACAACTGCTTCTACTAGCCTGCAGGGGGCATTCCCGGGCTGTTGTTTCTCTTGCCACTGTGATTCAAGCAGCAGCAGGAACAAGTTGTCTGTTTACACACCAGCCAATGTTGTCTTCCTTGGTGGCACTTCTGCCTCACTTCCCAAACTTTCATTTCAAATAATAGGAACTTGATTTTCAGAATACCCCTTCTTTACAGAGCTTTCCTTTAGCCACCTGCTGCCAGGCTACAATATATATCTGGACTTCAGGTTGTCCACATGAGAAAATACCTTCCTTACTCTACTGCCTTACGTAATGACTTGTGGATACTAGAATGTTTAGAGACAAACATACGGAGCTCTTGAATACATATCTACTAAAGATTATGCATTATTGGATAAATTGCAACATAGAAACACCTGCTGCTGCTTAGGGAGATTTCAAAACATTTCAGGTGGCACATAAGTAATTTACAAAAGGGTAAGTTAATGTACCAAAACATTCTGTTCCGGGACAGGTTAGCCAAACTCTCATTGGATGGGAAATTAATATTTGTCATCTAAGAGTATGTCCACACTGGCAAGTTTCTGTGCAACAAGTTATACTACTTTTATTAAAGTGTTGGAATTAAACCACTCTTGCGTGTTCACACTGTGCTCCTTGTGACAGTGGAGCACATCCACATTAGCAGCTCTTGCAATGGCAAAGAGAGCAGTGCACTGTGGTAGATATCCCACTGTGCAACTAGCCACAGGTGCTTTGGGAAGGGTTTGCAGTGCCTCATGGGGCAGGCACAGTGTCACATGATGCAGGTTTCTCAATCCCATAGTTCCATGGGTATCCTACTACATCGCCAGCTCCTTTTCAACTGAAGTGGGGGGAGGGGGACAGAGTGTGTGACAGGGAGTGTGTGTGTGTGTGTGTGTGTATGGATGGAGCGGGGAAAGACGCGTTTTGGGGGGCAGTGTGTGTCAGCATGCTGTCTTGTAAATTCAGACAGCGGCAGGAAGCAACCAGTCCTGAGGCCAGACATCAGCTCCCTGCTCCCTCCCCAGCTCTGCACAGCAATCTCACACACACACACACACACACACACTCACACACACCTGCCTGTGTGTTCAACAGCACGAGCATTCCACATTAATGGTTTGCTTTGTGTCCCAGAGCAGATCAGCCCAGCACGCAAAGGCTGGCAGAAACAGAGCTTTGAAAGGGGAGGGGCGCGTGTTTTCAGGGCAGCGGAGTCCAAAACAATGAGCAGAGCGGCCACTTGAGGGATTATGGGACACTTCCGGAGGCCAATTGATTGCTTTCTGCGCTGTAATGTGTTTACACTGCCAATACAGCGCTGGAGCCTCTGCGCTTTAAGGGTTACAACTCTCGTTGAGGTGGTGTTTTTGCAACGCGGCAACTGCAGAGTTTCTGCACACTAAGTGGCTTGGCAGTGTGTACACCTTGGGAGTTACACCACAGAAAGCTGCTTTACTGAGCAGTAACTTGCCAGTGTAGACAAGACCTAAGAGTTCAATTGTCCAAAGTTTTTGGGTTTTTCAGAACGTGGTTAAACCTAACAAACTTCCAGTAGTTCAGGTTTGAAACTTAGAGCTTAGAATATAGATTCATAGGTTTTTAAGACCATTATGATCTAGTTTGGCTTCCTCCATAACCCCAGGCCCTAGAACCTCATCCAGTAACTTGTACATCAGGCCCATAATGTCTGAGCTATAGTGTATCTTTCTGAAGACTTCAAGTGATGGAGAATCCACCACATCCCTAGGTAACTTGTTCCAATGAACTCACCGCACATTGAATGGTGGGGACCGTCTGGCTTATAGGAAAAGGTGTGTGGTCCCTTTAAGGACTAGAGAGCCAGAGTGACTCAGTGTGGTAGCATCAGCAGGGACACTGACCCATCCCCCTGCCCATGACTGGAAGAGAAGGGGGGCTATTTAAGGCCATGCTGGTGCAGGAAAAGCCCACTTTTACCTGCGCCTGGCAGAGCAATAGGAACAGGAAGCTTTGCTCTCCCATGGCACCAGTTGGTAGCAGACCAGAGAGAGAGCCCTCCCCCCTTCTTCCTTTCTGGCATTTGGTAGCAGAAGGCGAGGGAGTTTCAAACTCATCAGGGGTGGGGCTGTAGCAGGCTGGTGAAAACAGGAGGTGGGAGGTGTCCCCGCCCACCCCCCTGCCAGCTGGTCATACCAGTTGTGGGAAAGCAGATCTGGCTGGGAATTCCAAACCCAGCTCAGGGTGGATGGAGTGGGGCTTGAGGGGCCATGGGAGATAAAGGGCTGGGATCCTAGCCACACAGGCAAGGGGTTGGACCCAGGACTGGGATGGGCAGATCCCAGTATCATCTGCCTCTCTACCAAATGGATTCCCCCCCTACTGGGAAGTAGCACGGATCCTGAGGAAGCAAATGCTCCCAATGGTGAACTAGCTGCATTTGGGGGTGGGGGAGAGCCAACAGAGAATTGATTCAAGTAGCCTGAGTAGGGTTGCTAACCCTTCAGGATTGTCCTGGGGTCTCCAGGAATTAAAGATTGTCATGTGAGGAAACCTCCAGGAATGCATCCAATCAAAACTGGTAACCCTAAGTCTGGGAAGATGCTTCCAAAATTGTTCCCACAACACTACAAGGCTTACAAAGTGTAGTGGGTAGCCCAGAGCCAGGACGTTTGAACAAACAGGTTGAAGAAGAGGAGAGCAACATGGCTGGCCAGGGTGAGTGTGACCAGTGTCAGATGGAGGTTGCATGGACGGGGTGAAAGTGTGTCCCTTCCATCCAGTGCTGCAATGGATGTTTGTAGGGGGCGTTCTTGGTGGGGTTCAGGTAACTTGCTCACTTTAGTTCTCGGGGGACTTAAGTGGGGGAGGAAGAGGTGGTCACTTACCCTCCCCCGGGCCTGGAGGGGAGGAGACATCAAACCTCTTGCAATAGCAGAACTAGCATATAGGCTATGGAGGGCTCTGGTGTCCTAGGGGCTGCGTCAGGGATGTCTGGGTTACCCATGCCTAGAGAAGTTAATAGCTTGCAACAGCTGTGTAATGTCAACCTTTAGTTGTTGCAGCAGCTAGGATCTTCCAGGAGTGTGGGGGTCAGGAAGTGGAAATAATGGAAACCCAGCATAGGCTCAAGTTTGGGAGACAGGTGCTAAGCAAGGCAGACCCCTTGTCTGGGGGCGGGAACCCTTAATGGAGGTGGGGGTGATTTATGAGCATGCTGCACCTCACCAACTGATGGGTAATGTGAATTCATGGGCTAGAATTTGTGGTCTGGTAGTAGCTGGGAGCAACAGGGCCCTGAGGGTGCCCCAGTGGTCAGTCACTCTGGGGTGGCTGACCCGATGGGACTTCACCTGTTCAATACTACTAAAGATATAATATTGAGAGATGACTATATAGATGTTCTCATTGCTGCACAGGGGAGGTGCTGACAGAGAGTAATCTGGGGCAGAACCAGCTGGACAATGAAATGCCCAAGTGGCTATGGGTGGCTGGAACATGGGAAAACTGGGAAGCCACTTTCCTGATCTATGCAGGCATTATTGCAGAGTCTTACCCAGAGAGAAGCCCAGCATGGTTCAGATGTATGGTTATACTCAGGTAGCATATACTTTAGGTGGGGACTGTTTCAGGTTTTTAGTTTGAGGTTTCTAGCTGGGTGGTCTCAAAGCACCATATGGAAGATGCACGTCATCCCACTGATGTTAATACGCTTATGGATCAGATGTGGATCCTAGAGACCATATGTCATTGTGACAAGGGTGGCCTTGTTAAGGGCAGCATTTCTGGAAGCGTTTTTTGGAGGTTTTAGGATAGGCAGACTAATACCTGGGTCCTGTAGGGACTCTTCTGGACAGGCTTTGGAATTAAGGGATACACACTGGGAGGGGCGATCGGTGACATCAATCTTGAGTAGGTCAAAACGAATCAGAGGCCAGGGTGAATCCATTATTCTACTGGCGGGTGGCGAGCCCAGGAGCTGTCCTGTGGAGGCTGTGAGGGCATACATGGCAATAAGGCCAGGGAGGGATGGGTTCCTCTGGATTGATAGTGACAGGAGTCCCCTCACAACATAGCAGTTTGTTACCATTTTAAGACTGGGACCGATGAGGTTGGGGCTTTCAGCACATGAATTTGGTTCCCACTCATTCAGGATCGGGGGGCAAAAGGTGCGGCCCAGCTGGGTCTGAGGCCTAGCACAATTCAGGCAGTTGGCATTCTGGAGCACACAGAACGTACGGGAGAACCCTGCTGGAGAATCCGTGTTTGTGTTTGCATTCCAGATGCTGGCAGACAGGCTGGCAGAAGATGGTGTGGATCTTCAGGCGCAGTATTGTTTACTGGGCACATAGGCAGGCTTCCAGTTTGTCTGGAGTTTTGCCACTGGGCCTTAGTCATGAAGCAGTCCTGAGCTGGCATGAGAGGAGGGGCATATTATGGGACTAACAGATGTTCCTTCTGTACACCGTGGTGGCCCATGAGAAGGCACCAGATATGATTATGGTTCACCTTGGGGGAAATGATTTGGGAACGTGTAAAGGGTGGAATTAATGATCAGAGCGTGTATTGGGCAGGGTGTGGCAGAGAGCTGTGAAGATCCCTTGGGTTGACAATGGTAGGAGACATATGAATAGGGAGGTGGCCAAATTCATAGGTGGCATAGCGGGGTTGGTAATTTCTCCTCTGGACATAGCATATGGGGCACCAGAATTATTCATAGGATGGGGTCCACCTGTCAGACACGGGAACTGACACTTTTTTGGCCAATATTAAAGAGGGCATTAGTAGATGTCTGGGAATCTGGCTAGGTGTGGCAGGGAGGCAGCCAAGCTATTTGTTGGTGTCTCCTTGTCCAGTGCAGGTACTTCCAAGGGCAGGAATACGGTGATCAGATAAAATGGATTGGTAAAGAATTTAAAGGAGGTATTCTTTAAAGGCATGGAAACAATGTGTCCGGGGCTTCTATGACTGGTACAGCAGGGAGCCAATCCACCCCTCCCCATGAAGCCTCATTCAAGGGGGGTCTCCCAGCTGTGGGTTGGCTGGGGACCAAAATGGGTAAAGGGGGAGGACTGACAATACCCTCTCCCCCCGGATATATGTAAATGATTGTGGAATTACCTGCAATGTACACTTTTATCTGCTGGGTCCTCCCCACCCCCAGATATTTAGGCATAAAGTTGTGGCCTAATTACACCACATCCAGTGTTTTATGTCCTTATTCTGGCATAGCCAGCCAATGCTTTAATTACCCTTGTTGTCAAAACTTTGTGTCCTATTTATAATCTGACTTGTGTCTAGTTTCAGCTTCCAACCATTGCATCTTGTTATGCCTATTTCTGCTAGATTAAAGATCAGTCTCTACTATCCGAAATCTTCCCCAGGTAGGTCCTTGCAGACTGTGATTAAGTCAGCTCTTACCCTTCTGTCGGACAAACAACATCAATGAGATACTTAAGTCTCCCACTAAAAGGCGTTTTACAGCCCTTGAATCATTCTGGTAGCTCTTTTCAGAGCCCTTTCTGATCTTTCAGCCAAAGATTCCTTAATATTTAAATAAACTAAACAAAAAAAGTGGCTTTCTGCAGCCAACATTTGTATAAAGGGGATGAAATTACTAGCTGCAAAAGCCTTTTTTTCTAGGGAAGGGTGTGGTTATTAATGGCAGCCAGAAACAGCTTCCCAGATCATGAACCCCGCATGCCTAGCTGCATTAGCAAAACTCATGTTTAAATAAACATGGTCGTAAAGCATGGCGGAGCTCCAAGCCCTAGGCTAAAACCTTATTCCCTGATATGGTAAGAGGTCTTTTGTTTTTTTCTGGAAAGAAGAATGCATCTCATAAAACAGTCTGTGAAAAGTGATTGTGGCCCAACTGTGATTAAGTGGGATTATTTATGTAGTGTAGACAAGGCTTTATAACATACTGGGAAAATTAATTCATCTCAGGTCTGTTCCGCTGACAATTCCTGCCCTTCTGGCATGCAGCTCTGGTTTTACTTTCATTCGGTTAACCCTCTCCATGCCTGATTTAAACTGAATTCAAATAATTTAGGACAAAGACACCTATTCTAAATGCAAACTTACCTAATAAACTAGGCTTTTCTGGGCACTTAAAGGCTGTTTTAATACAATGGGGCTGGTGTCCTCTCAGCAATAACATAAGCGTGTATTGTAAATCAGCTGTGGTTTGGAGTTAGGACAGCTGATTAGTACGGATGCCCACGTCTACATGCCATGTTGTTTCCTCCATTTTCAGTGTTAGCCTCTAGTTTTTTTGAATATTTGGGGATCCACTCCAACATGATTATGTTGACATGTCTGTCTGTTTTAACAGGCATCAAACGACTCCAGCGGTTCTCATCTGAACTGGATAAACAAAGGGATCGAATCTGACTTTCTTAGGAGGAGATGTGAATTCTCTTTTAAAAAAATAACAAGCCCTCAAAGTGAAATAAATTTGCAACATGCAAATGAATTAAGGAAGATGGGAACTCTGCCTTAGCTACGGGCTCTGCTGCTTCTCCCTCCAGCTCTTGGCCAGTGTGACTCCACTGGCATCAGAGTATCAGAAATTCCTCTGCCAAAAGCCATCCTTTCAGAGGAGGGAGGGTTCCTCAACGCAGAGGGGCTCCAGAGGCAACTCAAGACAGCCTCAGACAGATGTGTGCAGCTTGTCGAGATCTCTCCTGTCGATAGTACTGTGAAGATTCTTGATTTCTTGTTTTCTGTGTCAAGAATAGATCTGAGCATGAAGGGTCCCTTATGTTGGTCTCTTTGGAAAAAAACAGATACCCCAAAGGGAAGCTATTTCAGGGAATCAATTTTGTGTCCTAAGGGGGGGAAATGAGGCCTTATCTAGCCATGAAAGCAGTAACATGGCCTGTCCAAAGAACCATGAGAGAATTTGCCAGGCACCTGAGAAAATACCAGAAAAAAAGAAAAGTCAGAGCCAGGCAGGTTTACTGGATGGTTCTTATTTATTTAATCCAGATGTATGCATTCTGAATCATTTAGGGTCCTGCTAAACAGGCCTCAAAGAAATGTATGGGACAAGTATTGGCACTAGCAAGAACATGCATAATGAGTTAGTGGACAAAGGACATTTCCCTCAATGTCAGACTGGATTAAGGGTATGAATGCACGCATCACGTTAGAACAAATTACTAATCAATGCCCAGGTCATCCACCTGAAGAAGAGCTCTGTGTAAGCGCAAAAGTTTGTCTCTGTCACCAACAGCAGTTGGTCCCCCAGAAGCTACTACCTCACCCCCTTTGCCTCTCTAGGGTCATCCAGAGACATTTAAGACTATGTGGGACCTACATTTGAGTTTAGTTGTTCTTTCTTTTGTTTCTAATAATGTTTGTAGTGTAGCTCTTGATAGTTTTACTTGATTCATCTAATGTATGGTTCTTGGGTTATTGGTAAGTGCATTCTTATGTTGTTTGTTTTCTGTTTTTTAAGAAAATAAAATATATATCTATCAGGAAAGCTGATGTGCATGAGGAAGGAGCTGCACTGGGACACGTCATGGGGACCCATTGTGATGGTCTGCACAACCCAGATCACAATATTGTAGGTCACAAGCCACTTCTGTCACAAGGTATGTAAAGATTCCAAATAGCATTGGCAATCCCCAGCCAAACTGCAGCGAGTAACAGAAAAGCCTGCAAAGGACACTCAAACAGTCTTCATTTGTTCCTCAACTAATACGTGCTAGAGAATTTGTGACCCTGAACATTATTATTCATACTAGTGATACTGTAATAGTGCCTCGAGACCACAGTCTGGGATCAGGGCCCCATTCTACTATGCCCTGTACACAGGTACAACAGAGACAGTCCCTGCACCAGAGAGCTTACGCTCTGAGCGCATGATGAGAGTCTCTAACATCACTTTAGATTCCTCTGACAGAGCAGGAATGGAAACAGCTTTTTCTGGGATATTGGTTACAAACACCAAACAGTTTGAATCCTTGGATTTGTGCAAGACTTGGAATTTGTTTATTATTTGTTTAGCACAGATGATGTACAGTACACAAAAATAGGGGCAGTCCCTGCCTGAAGACCTTAGAGGAGCACAGAAGATGGGAAGCACTGGGAATTCAAGGATGTGATGACTTTAGAGGTTTGTTTAAGGATAACTCAGCTCTTGTGGGCCTTGTGGAAGATGTGAGGTCTTTTGAAGGACTTGAATGAAGAGATAACGGTGGCTTGGAGAACTGGGATGAATGGAAGGGGTGTTCCATGCATGGGCAGCAGTGTGGGGAAATGTACCATGGAGAAAGGAATTGGAGAAGGGAATCCACGAGTGTTCATGATCTAAAAGGGGTGTTTTAATAACCTTGCTTGAGTAGGAGAGGATTGCTGTTGTCTTTACTGAGGAAAGCCCATGTGTTCTGTAACAATGAAAGAGTAGTGGAGAAATGAGTGTGCCTGTCTATGGATAACATTTGTGATTATTGTACACATAAAGGGAATTCTCACATATTCACATTGCATTGGATTTTTTGTTCAGTTACCTAAGAAAGCAAGTAGCCTTTACGGGATTCTTAGTTAAATACAGAAAAGTCTCTTGGAAGATTAATTCTTTGTTATAGTTAAATACAGAAATACTTATCTGATTAGCTGTGATCTGGAATACGTTTGTACTTGGATCTTGAGTCAGAGGCCATATAAAAAGTATGCTGGAGAGTTGAAATTGGAAGCTGAGGATCTGAGAGCTTGGGCCGGTTACTGAGATAAAAATACCTCGTGTGCCAGAGTGCTTGGTAATGGTCAAAAACAAGTGACTTGAACTCAGAGGGCAACCCATTGCCATGTTTTTCTGACCCCTTCAGCGGTCACAGTTGCCTTTCATCTTAGATGCTAAATGGGATCGTGGGAAAATGGGAACACATCAGCCTAATGGTAACAAATATTAACCAGTCTATGAACCCCAACATTATCCCAGGAGCAGCTGATCTCTAGGTGATCTTTGGATTTATTTTCCAAGAGAACTGAGGGAAGAATCATTGCTTGAGACATTTATAGCTACGCTAGGGTAAGTAAAGCATGAAAAAATAGATAGTAAGGATTAATCCTACACTACTCCCAGTAGCTATATGGGAAAATGGCTGAAAAGATTTAACTGGGTCTTTTCAATCTCTTGCCTGTGATTTGAAAGTCTCTGAATGCCAACCACAGTCCTGACAACTCTTTAACATTCAATCACATTTTTGAATGTTTCCATTTCTGCCAGTACATTTAACTTCCCAGCAATCTCCTTACCACCACCACCACCGCTGCCATCATCATCTTGGTCCCTTTTATAATGTGGTGGACTGGCTGGGTCCAAGTCCTACTTCTAAGCTTTCAGGTATTTTGGCCAGCTCCTTATCTGGTATAAAGTGGAGTAATACTGTTGAAGTCAATGGAACTATGTGATTTATACCAGCTGGCCCATGCCAGTTGACTCAGGCACACCAGGCTTGGGCTAAGGGGCTGTTTAATTGCAGTGTAGACGTTTGGGCTCTAGGACCCTGTGAGATGGGAGGATCCCAGAGCTCAGGCTGCAGCCCAAGCCCAAACATCTACACCGTAATGAAACCCCTCTTAGCCCTACAAGCCTGAGCAGCTGGCACAGACCAGCTGCGGGTGTCTAATTGCAGTGTAGACAGACCCTTAGCCCTCCAAGGGCCTCAGTTTCCATGTTACCTGCCAAAGATTTTTCCTTTCTATGAGCAGCACTTTAGCAGGATTTTCAATTGAATTTGTTTTCTTGAATCAATTCTTGTCACCTGTCCATGTTGACACAGTGGGTCCCTGGTTTGTCCTGGTTGCTGAAATCTCCTGTTCTCACTAGTATTTTTTCCACTTTTTTTTTTAATGTTACTCCAATTGTCTCGTATCTCTTCTAACTGGATTGTGTAAGGAAAATTCATAGTACTGACTTTTTCTCTTCTTGTAATCCATTTTGAGCCACAGTACTTCTAGCCTATCTCGATTCCCTTCAAAGACTCCTGTTTGAGTTTTATTCCAAACCATCCCTTTACCATCTGCTCACTTTCCATTTTTCAGTTTATTTAAATAGTCTGTCTCAGAGACTGATTTTGGCTCCCACAGCAGCGTGCTTTTTAAACAAAGGAAAAGATCGCCCGGGTGCTTCTAGTCGCTCCATATTCTTTGCTACGCTTCTGGAATTCATATTCATTATTCACACGGCACCAGAGATGTGCTTGGTGCTCTGCAGAAAAATAGGAGAATGCCCCTAGCCTTGGGGAGCTTCAGATCCAGGTACAATATAGAGAACTATCAGGCACCTGTGAAGTATTGGAATGAACACACACACACACACACAGAGGATATAAGGGGGTCTACTTAGAATTTTGCTTCTGACTCACTCGGTGACTTTAGACAAGTCATTTAGCCACTCAGTGTCTCATCCATAAGATTGGTAGAATAATGCTTACCCAGCTTTGCTGAGCAATTTGATGAAAGGACTATGTAGGTTTTAGTCAGTTTAATAAATAAGTGTGAGAGAGGAAAACATATTAGGCAGAGATTAAAGGAGTGAGGCAGGGAATAAGAGAATGACCAGGCTTCATGCTATGCTAAGGACCGTAAGGACATCAGAGTGAACAGCGTATTCATACATTTTCGTTTTATTTCATGTATATTTTATTACATGCTGAGAAACTCTGCCCTTTAAGTGATAACCTTAATTTGTTAAACCTTCTTTCTTGAAGATCACCTTCCCCTTTTTATTCTGTCTGCTTGATCTGTTTCAGTACTTAATGATTTTTTCCTCCCTGTTCACCCATCTGCCTCTTTCAGCTGTTATTTCCCTCATCAATCAGCTGAGATGTATGAGAGGGCAAATAGCATTGGCAGTAACTGCTGGCCTTGCTACCCCATTGGGACAGGCAGTTTTAAAGATGACATTAAAAAGAAATACCTCATCAATTTTTTTAAGTCATGAATTTTAAAGAGGAGAGTGTAGTAATCTGGGCAGATTCTCTCATGGAAAAATTGTCAGAATATGGGTGTCCAGGAATGTCTGTCATTTCAGGAACAGAGGGGAAAATGCTCTGAATTCATAAAGGAAAGCTATTTTTAAAGCTTCCAAGGGTGAGTTTTACTGCAGTTGCTCTATCTCCCAACCTTACATTGGCATTCTTCCCCCTCTTATTCTGAGACACTATTTATCCTTCTCCATCTATTATTTATTTGTCAAGTGCTGACAATAAATTCCCTGGTGTACAGGACACAAAATGAAGTCATTCACTGCCTCAAAGAACTTCTCATGTAATAGAGAAGATGGCATGTACTGGGAAGCCATGAGGCAAGCTAACCCCAGAACCGATCTGTTTGGCAGGACAGCACTAAAGTTACTGCCAACAACATGAATCTGTTAGTGCAGGGGCCAAGGAAAGTCCGCTTGGAATGCTAGATCTCCAGACACCTAGAACTGGAGTCTGGATCTTCCTCCTAATTGTGGTTGTGCCATGTTGCAGTGCACTAACGCCAGGCCAAATCTCCACAATAACTCCGAATAAAGACTTCTCTTCTTTTGCTTCGGAACTATAGCAATGTTTAAAAAATGGAGCTCCTTTGTGTGATGTGATATAGAGCATGTGGCTGCATTAAGAAAAAATCATGTAGATTGGAGAATAAGACAAAAATATTAAGCACTTTCTTTATGGAGAGGGGATTTTATAGACATGAAGTTGACATCAGGCCAGCCATCTCCTATGTGCTCTCTCATGGCCTAGGGTCACACTACAGGCAGCCTGCCTCGGTTTCCCCTCTTGAACTCTTCAAATAAAATTTCACCATGCCATCAGGGGCTCATTCACCTGCACATCTACCAATGTGATATATGCCATCATGTGCCAGCAATGCCCCTCAGCCATGTACATTGGCCAAACTGGATAGTCTCTACGCAAAAGAATAAATGGACCAAATCTGACATCAGGAATCATAACATTCAAAAACCAGTAGGAGAACACTTCAACCTCTCTGGCCATTCAGTAACAGATTTAAAGGTGGCAATTTTGCAACAGAAAAGCTTCAAAAACAGACTCCAACGAGAAACTGTTGAACTTGATTTAATATGCAAACTAGATACCATTAACTTAGGCTTGAATAGAGACTGGGAATGGCTGAGTCATTACACACATTGAATCTATTTCCCCATGTTAAGTTCCTCACACCTCTTGTCAACTGTCTAAAATGGGCCATCTTGATTATCACTACAAAAGTTTTGTTTCTCCTGCTGATCATAGCTCATCTTAATTAATTAGCCTCTTAGAGTTGGTATGGCTACTTCCCCCTTTTCATGTTCTGTATGTATATATATCTCCTTATTATACGTTCCATTCTATGCATCCGAAGAAGTGGGCTGTAGTCCACGAAAGCTTGTGCTCAAATAAATTTGTTAGTCTCTAAGGTGCCACAAGTACTCCTGTTCTTTTTGCAGATACAGACTAACACGGCTGCTATTCTGAAACCTGTCTTTTTAAAAGATGTGCTAGCTCAACCAGGAGTTATGGATCTGATGCAGGAATGTCTGGTTGAATTTCTGTGGCATCTGTTATGCAAGAAGTCTGATGAGATGCTCATAATTGTCCCTTCTGGCCTCAAATCAATGCATCTATGTTGAGTAAATCTCAGCTTACATCAGTGTAGGTCAGAACAGAATTAGGCAAATTACCTTCAATTTTTTAATCAGGGATGAGAAGGAAAGAAAGTCCCAGGTTGTTTTGTCAATACGTTGTCAAACAATGCAGGACAGAGTTAAGAGGGTAACACAAATAAAGGCTAAAAACCGTTCAAAACTAAGTATCAACTATATACAATTTGGGAGTATACAAAATCTGAGTTAGGTTCTAAGCTTGATGTGTTGGGGTTTGAGTTTGTTTTGAAAGGTACTGTAAATATAGCATGTAACTGGGCCTGGGTTAAATCAGAAAATAGACTGGAGATTTAAATACTAGGATACCAAAAGTAAATGAAATATAAAATAGGAGTGTGGTTGCCATATGATACAGTGGATGGTACACTGGGCTGCGGCTTGGGAAATCTGGCTTCTGTTCCAGGTTCTGCCACTAACCCACTGGTTGACATTGGGCAAATTACGTCAGTGGTCTGTGCCTCGGTTTCCCCATCTGTAAAATAGAGGTAATGATGCTTGCCCTCCGATCCCAATTGATTTGAGATCTTGAGATGAAAAGTGTTATTGTAGAGCTAAGCATAAGTTCTGTGCCAGTAATGGTGAGGTCTGGTGGTAATTTAAAATAATGATTCAACCTTACTGTCCACTTGGCTTTGCTGAGTAACTGTGTAATCTTGCTGTTGTATTACTGTTCCTCCTGCCCCACCTTTTATTTTGTCTCCCCATTGCATCATTTAAACTGTAAGCTGTTTGGGGCATGGACCGTGTCTTTGCATGTTCTTAGCACACTTTTGACACTCAGTGAGTAAACAACAGTAATATTAAAAAGTGTTTCTAGAAGTGGAGCAATACAGAATTGCTGTCGTATACATCTTGTGTAGCCACCTAAGCAGGCAGCTTCTCAGCAGCTAATCCTAGAAAATGAGCCAAGCAGGATTAATTAGACTGAAGCTGGGAAGCATCAAGGATCCAGTAATTACAACATTATTTGACTGAAAATACTCATGAGGATAAGTATTACAGGGAGCATGAAAAACATTTGTGAACATATGTTCACCATGCCATGGAATCCTCTGCCACACTAGATGTCACGTCTCAAGAGACACGGGGGGGATGGCGGGGTGAGGTTGGGTTGGGATGACATTTTGAAACGTTAAAAAATAGAAATAAAACTAGGAAAGCGTGGGGTGGGGGATGGGGAACGACACAGCTGCCTGTGGAATTCTGATTGGAAGTTTCTGTTTATTATGGGACAGCTGGGGGAATAGGACAAATGTGGGGCCCAATTCTGCAGCTCTTACTCACGTGAGTACTGAGTCGCACTGAATGATACTGCTCAGATGAGTCCAGTCTGCAAGTACAGGTCCTTAAACTGAAGGAGAAAGATTGCAGCTGGAATCCATCCCACTGCAGTCCCTGTAGTGCAACAGAGGCCATCTCCAAAAACTGCTGTCTGCTGTCTTCACTGCATTGAGATTGCAGCCTTAAAAAGTTCCACTACCAGAAAATCTGAGCGCTGGCCTGACAGGATTAAAGACTTGCCTGCAAACACAACAGGTAAAAGGAGCTGTGTTTCGATGGAAAGACACTGACCTCCAGTGGCCAGATGGGGCAATTATAGGGGTTTATTCAGAATCGAAATTTAGCTGTTTGTTAGGCCCAGAGTAGAGCAGCAGTGCATGGCAGAGATGAGGCCATGGTAATACATGCAACCAACAGCTCAGGCACTACCAATTTCTTCTTCCATGACACAAGACACACCATCTAATTGGAAATATTTGTTCCTACACAACTTAATATGACTCCAATGTGCTTAAAATCTTTAAATGTTCTTGTGAAATAATATCTATATAGCATCTTTTGTCCTGAAGGATTATCCCTGGAAACAAATAGCTCTGAATGCACAAACAGCTCTGAAGTAGGAAACCTTCAACTATTAAAGTGTGATTGAGCGGGGAGCATTCCCAACAGCCCCTCCAAGAGGACAAAGAGGGAGAAACTGGGAATTGCCATCTAGAGACAGATTTTTATGGTGTGTTTTTTCTGTCAGTAAGAGGAGAAGAGCGAGCAGGTAGAGATGGCAGAAACTCAGCATGCAGACTCTTGGCCTCAGTTCCAGAGATTCATAAAAATAGGAGAAAAAGGTCATGTCTGACTGGCCTGTCTACATGCAAGTTGTACTGCTTTATCTCTACTGATAACATTTCCCCCCACCCCCATTGAGAATTGAGCTTGTACATGTGTATGCAAACTGGGAATCACACCTGGGCTCATAATGCAGATGTAGCCATAGTGTTGGTTTTGCTAACTTGGGAGATTCTTTTCTAACCCTGACCAACACTCTATTGGGATACATTTTTAGGTGCCCAAGTTCAGCCTGGCAGGAACGTTTTTCAAGGAGAAGGGAAGGGGCTTCAGGTTATCTTGTAGGAGAAGGCCTGTATGGGGGTGAGGGGCAGAGAGAGGCTCTGGTAGGTCGAAGAGCTTTCCTCTCCTTTCCTGACCAGGAATAGGGTTTGGTGGAGAGGCAACGGGGACCAATCTCCCCAAGCTGGGTAGGAACGACATTCAAAGGCAATAGGAGCCAGAGCTCTCCCTTCCCCATGAGCAGTGGTCTGTCTGGGTGGGATGAATCAGAGGGTGATACTTACATCTGCCCTCCCTTCACTCCTGAGCCAGTGGTTAAATTTCCCCTCCCAAAGTGCAAGAGGTAATTGTTTGCTGGTGCTACGGGTCTTTTCTGCTGCCTGCATCTGCCTCCTCCCACATCAGTGGGATGGAAAGCAAAGCTTTCTAAGCAAAACCCTAATTAATACACCTACCCATTGTAGGCAATGGAAGAGCATTTAAGTAATTTGGGGGCAAGATTGGAAATTGCAATTTTATTTTGCAACTTTCCCTGCTTCCTGGGCCTATGGAAGTGCCTTTGATTTAATTCAGGTGGACAATTGTGAAGAAAAAACAAAAGCCAAAGTTTGTCTCCTTACCTAGAACCATAGAGTGTAAGGCCAGAAGGGACCATCAGGTTACCTTGTCTGACCTCCTATATAGCACAGGCCACCAACCCCTCCCAGCACCCACACACTAAACCCAGCAGGTGAAATGAGACCTAAGAATTACAGCACACAGGAGACTAGACTATGATGTGTCCCTGCTCCCTTATGATGAATGCAGACAGCGTTAATGACTATTTTTAGAGTTTGTGTGCTTGTTATTTTGTATTAAAGAAATCTCAGGTCAGCATTCCTGTTTTGAAGAGGTGGGTTTGACCCAAGCGTTTGTAGGACCAGAATGGTGATACCACACCCAGGTCGAACCACCCCTTACAGTGCACCTCACGCTGTCCCCCAACTGATGAGAGGAAAGAGAAGCTCAGTCTTAGTCTGGGGGACCAGGACACCTTTGTGCTGGGAGCTGTACGAACACAGACACTGAATTCATGTTTTTGCAGTGTATATATTGAAGACATTCTTCGTTTCTTTGGAGGAATCTATCCCAAATTTTTCATAGCAAATATGCCGTCAATCCAGAGATGTTTTATGTAAGGCATAAAGATTCTTTATTTAGCTTAGTTCCATATAGATTTCATTAGGTGTGTTATTGCCTATTTAAAATGGAACTTGCCAGTAGGTCAGCCTGTCTTCATAACAATAGAACAACACTTGAATGACAACTAATCCATAGCTGGAATATATATAACCTTTAATTTAAGTAGATATGAAGCCAGCTCTCAGAGAGAATGGAAATCAATAGAGGCTTCTGTGGCATTCTCTGGATGGAATATTAAGTCCAGAGTGCCATAATAACTAAAGTTTATAGAGAGATTATAAACCAATCGTGCTAATAATATAAAAGGATCCATTTTCCTCGCCTAGTAAACTTGAGATGAATGCAGATGATTATCAGGCAGCTTTTGGAGAGATTTTTTATTCACAGCAATGACACCTGGAGTGGGCACCATTATTTCTTTCTTTCTAATGAGGCAGTGCTTCGGAGTCCCGGTCATGGACCAGAGCCCCTTTATGCTAGGTATTGTACAAACACAGAACTAAAAGGTCCCTGCCCCAGAGAGATTATGGTCTATTTATCACACTTGTAGTGATTGCAAGAAGGATAGGTTCTCTACAGAAACCTGGGGCTTACCATAAACCTATAGGTATGCTGTCAGCCAGCTCTCCACCAGAAAGATTTGCCAGTCTAGCAATATAGGCTAAAGGGGTGGGACTTTTTTTGCATCATTTCTATACCAGTGAAAGTCCTCCTGTCAACACAGTTATACTGGCATAAAAGTGCTTTTCCTAGCGCAGACCTGGCTGCAGGTAATTACGGCATCGTTCTATTACTGTGTATTGGAAGCAGATTGACATATCTTGACAGTGTTGCTGTTCTTTTTGCAGTTGATTTTAGCTAGCCGTATAATAAGCTGCTTCAACTGCTGCTGTTTTTTAGGCTCCCATGTTCAGTAGTTTGCTTTGATCCCGAGTAGAGGGGGGGAAAGTGCCACTGCAATACAACATTTCCATCAAAATAAGCACTTTTGTACAAGAACTTGTCACAACATGAAATAAAATTAAAACGGAGTGAACACCCACGGTTGCTGCATAACATTTTATGCAGTGAGGTTTATTGTGATTCATGCTAGTGGAAGAGACAAGGTTGTGTTTTTAGAACACTGAGACTCTGTTACTGAACAAATGTACATTTTGCAAGTCAAAACTTCATTGTCACTTTAAGATCAATCCTTGAATAGAATTATGGATCCCAGATTGGGCTGTGTCTGAGCAATGCAGCATTTACTGCTTGCTCTAATCTGGGGCTGGTCTGCTCTTCAGTATAAAGTGGAGCTGTGTCTAAGCCGCTGTGCTTTATATCAGCTGCTGAAAGCCCCACAAAGGCTTTCCACAGAGGTGGAGATCACAGAAATGCACTGGTCATGCTTCAGTTTTTTGCAGCTACTCCTCCTACTTTAGGGGCTGGGAGGTGGTGGAGTGGGAGTGTCACGGAGCACGTCACTCACCACTGGACTGGCACCTCCAGTCCTTCGCTCCGGGGATTAGCTTGAGGTCGACACCCCTGTCCGCAGTCTGCACACTTGTCAGTCCTTCTCCACTGTTGGCCTGCAGCCCCTCTCACAGCATCAGGAACTGCGGAGTCGTCTTCATGACTCAGCCCTCTGGCCGTGTCACTATCTCTGTTCCCGCTTCTGGGGGAGTTTAGTTACTAATTCAGCCACTTCCCCAGTGGCAACTGCAGTCAATTGTGCTGCTACTTCCTCAGTGGCAAGTGGAGGGGAGACCCGGGCCCGACCACTACTCTGGGTTCCAGTCCAGGGACCCTCCAAACCTCAATCACTTACTGCATTCCTTTGCCTCTATTACCGCTACATTTCCCTGGGCCACTTCCCCGTGGCCACAACACCCTCCTCAGTCTCAGCAGCCCCTCTGGAGTTCCCTCTCTTCTCCCTGGGTTCCTGCCTGCACTGAGCTGTCCAAGGTGCTACAGGGTTGCAGCCTACTCCACAATCCTCCCTCTCAAGCTCCAGGCAGCTACTGACCCTGCTCTGCCCTGAGGCTCTTTTTATATGGACCTCCTGGGCCCCAATTGGCCACTCCTCACAGCCCCTCTCCTATGAGCTGCTTTTTGCACAGCCTTCCTAGGGCTCTGTTAACCCCATCCCAGGGAGCCCCTGTTACAATCCTTCACATCTGAAGGATTCCCCTTGGCAGCAGGTGAAGGGGGGCGGGTGGATCCTCTACTAGCCGGATCCATTAGGTTTATGGTCATTTCGCACCAGTTATTCAAATTTCAAAATATGGAATGAAAAAAGGTGAGGTTTAAAAACAATATTTTCCCCTTTTTTGCCACCTCTGCTAAATATATTTAATTTAGAAAGAAGGCAGACAGAGCAGCCAACCTACAATTATAGGTTTTGCCATACTCTAGCATGAAAACTGAACATTCTCTATATGGGTAATTGAAAAAAAATTCTTTTTAAGCGTAAATACCAAAACTGACAGAGTCAAATCTGAAAATTGTGAATTTGAAAACTCTGATGATATGTGGCTGTGCCAAGGAAAACTTCACTATAGGGCTCACAGCTATAGTATTCTAAATGGAACATAATACCGTGTGGCTTGTTGCATATGTCAAGGATACAGGAGAATATTGATATGTTTTCAATGAGTTTCCAAATAGCTGCAGCAAGGGACAGATTTGTGTTGTTTACTATCCCTTTAAAATATTTGATAGAAAAACAATGCTGAGTTGTTGGTATGGACCAACTCAGCATAGTGAATGGCAGCAACCACCGCAGTGCTGGATTGATTTAGCAAACAATGTGGTCTGAAAACACTGTAGATTTTATTGTAATAGGTTTCAATTAGAGCATAGAATGAAGTAGTCTCTTTGTTGTTAGCAGTGGGGCATTTGGTACTGTCATATTAGTCAGGCTGGAGGAATCCATGTGTTAGGTGCTGTACAAATATATACAAAGATACCATCCCTGCTCCAAAATTATTACAGTCTAAGACGAGACACAACGGGTGAAGGTAACAATCAATAGACAGACAAGGATAACTGATAAGAACATACAGTTGCGTTGACTGTGTGTTCAGCTTGATGCTTCTGAGTCATTTGACTTTTTTTTTTCTTACAAGGCATAAATAAACAAGTAGCATAAACATCAGCAGCCCCTGCTGGCCATTTCTTTACTCATTATCAGCTGGTAATTTCCTGTAGGCCGGAATAGAAATTGCTCTGGGGGAGGAATTTGAAGGAGGTTTTTTTTGAAGCGTGCGTAAAGCAGAACGAGTGAAGGCAGTCGTGTGAGAAGTGGCCAAACAGCCTGCCAAGGCTGGCAGCTTGGCAGAGTGAAGAGAACGAGGGTGGGGAACTTCAATAAAATACAATCGTAGCTATGAAGGGAGGGGCAGAATTTTGAAGGACCTAAAAGTGAGGTCAAGACTCTTGAATTTGATGTGCCTAAGTGATGTAAGAATTCAGGTCCCATTGACTTTTAATGGCATTATTGTTCCTAAATCACTTTGCTGCTTTTGAAAATCCTACTCATAGTCTAGAAAGTGATAATTTGCAATGTTCTTTGTATGTGGGTTGATCAGATACATTTCTTGGCTGTCCAAGACTCTCCAGCTAAAGAACAATGGATGTTGTTAAAATGAAAGCCTTACTTAGTACAATACATTTCAAATGTTTTCACTGGTTTTCCTTCTTTTTGGTATCTTTAATAAAAGGTTCCAAGGAAGTTTAATGGTGCGTTTGCCATGGTACTAAGCAGGAAGAGGTCTCTGCATAACAAATCCTGAAGTTTGTTTAAAACTGTTTAATGTTGGACAGTTTCAAGGTCAACTTAACTTCAGTACCCAGAAAGATAATGGATAATCAAGGGGCGTGCAGAGACATGCCAGCAGCAGCTGGCCGCTTCTGGGAGCGGCGTGGGGTCATGGCAGGCAGGCAGCCTGCCTGAGCGCCCCGCTGCGCCGTGGGTCTTTTAGTAGCCCGTAGATCACTAGGGGGCAGGCAAAGAGCATGGCGGGCCGGACAGAAATGTTAGATGGGCTGGATCCGGCCCTCAGGCCATATTTTGTCCATCCCTGATTTAGAGTGACACATTGTGCGCCTGCCCAGAGGAAGAAACCTATGTGTTTAGGGGACTTCTATAGAAAAAAGGTGGGCGTCAAGGGGCATTGAGTGCCTCCAGAGTTCAGCAGCTGAGCAAGTGTTATGAGGATCTCAGCGGTACCTAAATTTTGGATTTAGGGACCTACAGTGGGAATTTAAGAGTCCCATCGTTAATATGTCACGGTGAGAGAATGCTTAGCTGCACATGTGTATATCATGATGCCTTCTATATTTTTATACTTTGTATAAACACACCTACTACAACGATACACTGAAATGCTCAGCTGCTAAAGTGGCTTGACTGAACATCCCTCCTCCTGTCTGACAGTGAGAGAAATGTTCTATTTAATTCAGCCACGGAGTTGAATCCCTTCAGGAGGCACAGCTTTCAGCTGAGCCATGTCAGCATCAGTCAGCACATCAGCAGGCCAGGCAGGGAGGTAAAAGAGATAATGGGGATAGGGACCAAGTGGTGTGTAACCATGGTGAGGGGAGAGAGACATTTGAGAGAAATGAACAGGCCTATGCTTGTGCACTCCGAGCGGCAGCCATGCTGGCTAGGGTTGGGTCACTTGAGACTCAGATTTGTAAGTTATTTTGTACAAATCAAATGCCAACAGTTTTTATTTTGAAGACGCTTTAGGAAAGGTGTCATCATGGATCTCTCCATCTCTCGTTAAAGAAATCACCTGTCTGGGCCTTGCAAGATTGGCCCAGTCCCTTAATCAGTTAATGCAAAGAAAGTCTCCTTTCTCTTGAAAGATGGATAAGGGTAGATAGAAGTGTGGCTTGTAATTAATAAATGAATGCATTATAAGAGCTGGATATAAGAGACTAATAACTGATAGGTAACAGATAAGCGATCGCTTAATGTTTAAAGCTGAAATGCAAGAAACCTACAGGTTTAGGTCTGTAAGATATTTAGCTTAGTCAAATTAGGCCTTAGGATAAGTTAGCTGTATTATAAAGATCGGTTAACATAAGTGAGTTAATAATAAACATGCTGAGCTTGTGTCTGTTTGTGCTATGCTGATGTTTTGAAAATAACTGCTGAATTTGGATAATAATGTCTAAGAGAGATCAGTAGACATCATAAGATGACCATAGGTGGCTGGGGGGAAATGTTGGAGACTTCCTTATAGTAACCACATGTTACTATGGTGATAAGGCGATGTAAATGCTAATGAGTTGAAAGGAGGACTATCCAATTGGCCTATCAAGTGACAAGCCTCCCAATAATATTGGGGTAACATCCTCAAAGATGGACATGAAGGGGTTCAATCCTCATGCGTATTAAATAAGCTTTGGTGGTCCTATGCGTAACTTACTATAAATGGGGCCTGGTTGATGGCTGGGGTAGTCACTTCATGGGGGTCATCGTTCCTGACCCTCAACAGGAGCCAAACACCTCCACTCTTCTTCAGGATTCTATCTGGCTATAGGAGGATGAAAGAATTAGAAAAACTGGTGCTGGACACTTTGTACTTTCAAACCATTGCAATCTCCATGGCAGTTATATTTACTGGGTTCTTGCTTTTAATAAAGGTACATCTAATTAGATGCGATTGTGACTGTTGTTTCTTGCATGCTCCTGCAATTGTGATTGTTGTTATTTGCATGCTCCTCAAGTCTCCACCCCAAACAGTGATGCTAGCCGACGTGGTGGTGTTAGCCTGGATGTTTTGAATACTGTTGTAGCCATAGAGATTGGACCTTCGTCTAATACTAGAGTTTAAAGGGTTACCAATATTACTCAATACAATAATCAATAAAGGCTACAGGAGCATCTGCCTGATCCTCACTCCCATTCATTATTGTAGATATTTCTGTCATATCTTCTCTTACTTTTCTCCTTTCCAGGCTAAATAATGAGAGTATTTTTAATCTCTCAATCTTTGGAAACCCTTTCCCAGTAGATCTTTAGAGTAAAATCTAATCATCTTTGCTGCCCTTCTCTGAATTTTTCTGTTTCTGCTATATTCTTTTTGTGATGAGATGAATGATACAATAAGATATTCAATCTACTGTAATTTTTTTCTTTTTGCTTGAATGAGATATTAAATTTTAAATCAGTTAGCTTGTGCTCCCGGATGGAAATTTCACTGGGTGGAAGTTTCTGCCTGACTCACGTAGGCTGTTGGTCTGACTGGATGACAACGGTGTTTCCAAACCTGGGGGTGGGTGGAAGAGGAGAACTGGTCTAGGGGACACAGAGGAGTAGGGCAGTGTGATCCCAGATCAACATCCCTCCTCAAAGCAGATTCACAGATTCCATGGCCAGAAGGGACCATTGTGATCATCTAGTTTGACAGCCTGTAGAACATAGGCTATAGAATTTCCCCAAAATAATTCCTAGAAGTATATCTTTTAGCAAAACATCCAATCATGATTTAAAAATTGTCAGTGAGGGAGAATCCCCCATGATCCTTGGTACAGTAAATTGTTCCAATGTTTAATTACCCTTACTATCAAAATTGTACACCTTTATTTCCAATCTGAATTTGTCTAGCTTCAACTTCCAACCATTGTATCATGTTACACCTTTCTCTGCAAAACAGAAGAGCCCATTATTAAATATTTGTTCTTCATGTAGATACTTATAGACTGTTGTGACCCTTAGTGCCCATTGACAGAGGGCCTACCACAGTGTAACAGGTCTGACACACTTATTATCCCCAACACACTGTTATCAGAATATGTATCTAAAAGATGTCATGTAAGGTATCATATATAAACTGGTGACAGCTGGTCCTGAAAATCATTGTGTGATATACGTACAGATTGTGTATGAAGAGTTGTATGTGTGTGCTGGAAATATGTTCTTTAAATGTGTTTGGGAGGCAGTGTATAAACCAGGTCGGCCCTAGACAAAGGAATGTGGATTCATCTGTCTGACTGGCTTGATTACAGGCAGAGGACAATGAAAGTACATTTACAGATAAGGTAAAACAACTGAGCTAACAAACAATGGAGGAAACCATTTAGTGAGCACACCAGGGGTCCAAAAAAGTCTTCCTGGCTCCTAAGACAAAGACAATGGACTTTGTCTTTTTGCTCCCTCTTATATTTTCCATTCTTGTTAGCTATCAATTAGGGGGTATAGGGAACAGCACCCTCTGAATCTGAGAAAATTGAATTCCTCTTTGCCTGAAGAGGAGGAGCTGCTGATAGCTTGATGTAAGTGAAAAAAAGTCTCAGATAAAGATTGTAACTTGTTATAATTACGTTTTAGTCACTAGAAAGCGTGTTTTGTTTTCTTTTGTTAGTAACCATGCCTGTCTCTTTTTCTCTTGCTTAGTATCACTTAACTTTATTAACGAAGAACAGAGATTTATTCATAGTTTTACTATAAGCCATCTCAGTGCTGTCATATTTAAGTAAAGTGTGCATCTTCAGCTAGACTAACAGGCTGATGTATACTCTGTCTCTTTGGAGGCAGCAAACTTGATAATTTCTGTGAGCGTCCAGTAAGAGGTACTGGACACTTCAGAAAGATGTGTCTGGGGGGAACTCTGGAACTAGAGTTCACTGTCTGTTACCTGCAGGGCAAGGTTTAGCCTGGCAGAGTCTCGAGGAATTTGCTGGTGTAGTGGACAGCCTGGTGTGGCAGGGAGCTGACGCACAATCTAATCTCCAGGAAAGTTCATTCTTGCTAAGACAGTTCTGGGTCACCTGAGCAGAATGTCACAACTATAATCAAGTCACCCCTTAATCTTCTCTTTGTTAACTAAATAGATCGCGCTCCTTGAGCCTATCACTAGAAGGCATGTTTTCTAATTGGTTAATTGTTCTCATGGCTCTTCTCTGAACCCTCTAAAGTTTATCAAGAAGTTTCTTGAATTGTGGGCACAAGAACTGGACATGGTATTCCAGCAGTGGTCACATTCATGCCAAATATAGAGGTAAAATTACCTCTCTACACCTAATTGAGATTCTTCTGTTTATGTATCCAAGGATTGCATTAGTTCTTTTGGCAACAGCATCACACTGGGAGCTATTATTCATCTGATTATCCATCATGACCCCCAAATCTTTTTCAGAGTTACTGTTTCCCATGATAGGGTCCCCACTGCACAAGTGTGGCCTACACTCTCTGTTCCTAGATGTATGCATTTATCTTTATCCATGTTAAAATGCATATTGTTTGCTTGCACCCCAGTTTACCAAGTGATCCATATCACTATGTATTAGTGATATGTCCTCTTCATTATTTACCACACCCCCAGTTTTTGTGTCATCTGCACACTTTTTCAGTGATGATTTTATGTTTTCTTCCAGGTCATTGATAAAAATGTTAAATAACATAGGGCCAAGAACCAATCCCTATGGGACTTCACTGGAAACAGAGCTGCTCGATGATGATTCCTCCATTCTCAATTACATTTTGGACCTATCAGTTAGCCAATTTTTAATCCATTTAATGTGTGTCATATTAATTTTATATTCTAGCTTTTTAATCAAAATGTTGTGTAGGTATCAAATCAAACACCTTATATAAGTCTATTACATTAACACTATTACTTTTATCAACCAAACTTGTAATCTCATCAAAAAATATCAAGTTAGTATGACAGGATAGATTCCGTAAACCCATTTGATTTGCATTAATTACATTACCCTTCTTTAATTCTTTACTAATCAAGTCCCGTATCAGTTGTTTCATTATGTTGCCCAGGATTGATATCAGGCTGACATGCCTATAATTACCTGAATTATCCTGTTTACCCTTTTTAAAAATGGGCACAACATTAGCTTGTTTCCTATCTTCTAGAACATCCCCAGTGCTCCAAGACTTATTGAAAATCAACATTAATGGTCCAGGGAGCTTCTCAGCCAATTCTTTAAAAACTCTTGGATGCAAGTTACCGGGACCTGCTGATTTAAAAATGTCTAACTTTAGTAGACTTCTGTTTAATATTCTCTAGAGATACTATTGGAAAAATGTGATCCTACAGCTGGGTGTAAAAGAGCAAGTGACTCCTTCAAAGCCATCTTCCTTCCAATGGCTCCTAAAAAGGTTGGCCACAAAAGCAACTCGCAGGGAAGCCATGCTCGTGGTTGCTTCCACTGCTTTGTATGGATTGAAGGAATTAATGCTACTAAGATAACCTTTGTATTAGTTAACTAGACTGGAACACTGAGGGTATAGGATGAGAGAGAGACAGGAGGAGGCATAGAGAGAAAGAATTGCTCTCAAGAGAGTTGTAGTGAAGCAGATACACCTGACTTGGGTGTTTGTCTGCACTAGTTTGCCTGTTATACTTATCCATGTGTCTTAGTATTATTAATTATTATTATTATTTATTGTTGTTACTATTACTGCAGCACCTAGGGATCCCAACTGACGACACGACCCCATTGTCTTAGGCATGGCACAAACAGAATAAGAGACAGTCCCTGCCCTGAGGAGCTTACAATCTAAATAGACAAGACAGACAAAGAGAGATAAGGTGGGTGAGGTAATATCTTTTTTTGGACCAATTTCTTTTGGTGAAAGAGACAAGCTTTTGAGCTCCTTAGACCTCCTCTTCTTGTTTTGTCTCTCATATCCTGGGACCGACATGGCTACAACTACACTGCAAAAGACAGACAGAAGACAGAGAGAACTATGTGATGATTTGCGAATGTCACATTTATTCTACAGATATTTGTTGTTTGTTGCTCCATCCCTTCTCTAATGAACTCTCTCAGACAGTGGTGCTTCACTTCCATTACCTTGAGGCAGATATATCTCCATAATTCTCATGATCCACGCAGGTAGAAGAGAAAGACAATCCTGGTGGTCTAAACACAAACTGGTAGACAAGCACTCTTAGGTTTTCATCTCAGCTCTGGCACTCCCTCTGACGCTTTAGGCAAAACTCCTAATTTCTCCTTGTGTCAGTTTCCCAATCTTTAAAATGAGATTAATAGTATTTACTTACTTCAGATAGATGATGTGAAGATTAGATAATAGCTATAAAGCACTTCCAGTATGGAAAGCACATTCTAAGTGCTAAGTATTATTTACCAGTAACTTCTCTATAATCATTGTATCTGCTCTGATTTTCCTACTCGCATCCTCGTGGGCAAGTGGACTCTTAAACACATCCACATGGTTCTTATTTCTGAGGCACTTCCATAATCTTGTACTATTTATCTTGATATCGGCAGCTCTTCAGATTTTCTCTGTCCTCAATGTCTGTCGTGTGCATTCCCTGCCAGAGTTTGTTCCATTCTATTCGTATAGTTAGGCTAGATTTCATATTTTAAAGGATAGTTTGGGAGGCTTCAGTAAACTCATCTACTATGCCATTTAGCCGCATTGTACTTCACTTTTACCTCTTATTTATGTCAGGTGTGTGCACACTCTCTGGAACTCTAACAACATATTTTTTTTAGTGGCCCCCATGCTGATTTTGGGCAAAATCTTATTTGTTTAATTCCTATCAGTAGTCCAAACAAATCCAGTGGGATTGCTAACATGATAAAGAGGAGAAGAATTTTTCCACTGTTATTTCCTAACTTTACCCATAGAAACTGTTTCTGTCTTCTGCATTTTTAAGAAGTCTCTCTTCTTGAAATTTGACATAAGTTGCTAGTTCTAATTCCATCTTCTCTTCCCTGTATAAGGATAAAAAAATCATATCTACATTTTATTCATTGTTCCCACAGTTAGTGGTTTGACCATATTCACTTCTTGGAACAAACTCCTATATGTGTTACCCAGGATTAAGTTAAATGAAGACTATACTCTTTTATGCTCCAAATGAGTTGTTCTGTGCTTTAGGATCTGCAGGAAGGGCACAAAGCTTGCAAACCACTGAGGTGTCCAATGATTTTCTGGAAACTAGCACATTAGTGATTGAATATGTCTCTTCTAATCAAGTGTAGAATGAGGCAGATGCATGAGCAGGTATTGCTCAGATACCATGGTGATGGTCATGCTCTAATCCCTTAGATTTTCAGTGGACTTTTGTTAAGTGTTAAATACTGTTTTTTAAAGAGTGTTTATGGCGCACGTGTTGGTTGAAATTCTTGATTGGTGTTTCAGGGCTTTCAGCCAAACTAGGACTATCGATTAGCAAAGCTCTCTATAAACAGGCACATTTAGAAGGTAATTTATAGTGTAGCTTTGTCTCCAATTAATAAGCTGTTACTTTTTTTATTGTTTCATTGAGAAAGGTCTCAAATTATATGGATATTTTGACCCACTCTCAAACTAACAAAAGGAATTTCTATGAAATGCACAGGTGTAGCACTTAATTCTACTGGTTTATCAAAATTATGTTGCACTTGGATGTCAATGAGACGTATGGACATGACTCCATGAAAAAGCAATGTTAGTGATGGATAGTACGATAAGATACTGGGTACTGAAGAAAAGAATTTGTTAATAAATGGATTCTTAATATTTATTGTTAGTACTAGGATTGGCATTTTCCTTTCTTCTCTGTGAATTCAGGGCTCCCAAACATGCCATTCGGACAGCCCTGGAGAGCTAAGTCTTCACTTTATCTATATTAGCTACTGGACTGGATGAAATATCTTTGAAGTTATTTGCTTTGTCTTTCTCCTTTCAGTCCTGCTGATACTATGAATAAAGGGGCCCACAGTGAAGGAAATTTTAGGTTGGACCACTATGAACTAGAGTGAAACCACCAACTCATTTCACAGAGACCAACGAACAGTGGGTAGATGGTAGCAGCTTTCAGTCATTTGTATTATTTATTTGTATTGCCACAGTGCTTAGGATCTCTAGTCATGGACCCAGGACCACACTGTGCTAGGTGCTGTACAAACACAGAACAAAAGATGGTCTTTGCCCCAAATAACTTAGTCTAAGTAATTAGTATCATGAGACAGACTATTAATATTAATCTTTTCTCCTTAATGAAATCATTCATCATCATGGTGGATTTCGGTCACTGGTACAGTATATAAAACATAGGGAACCAAGGAAAACCTGGATCTAATAATAATTTCAAGTAATTTTATTTCTGAAGGTCATACCTCACTAAGGAGCTCAGTGCAAGGCCCTGTTTAAAATTCAGTCCAGTTACAAACATAATAAAATTAACAGTACAAGAAAACTCACAGGGAAAATATTTTTAGAAACAAAAAAGGGCATAATTTTTTAAAATAAAGTGGTGAGGGGTCCTAAGAAAGTAGACGGTGAAGCCATTTGTTTAATTTTGTTTACAAAGGCATTTGGAGCTAATATTTAATGAGAAGTGGTACAATATTTAACTTAGGCTGGGTCTACACTACCTGCCTGAATCGGCGGGTAGAAATCGACCTCTCGGAGGTGGGAGTAAGCGCCGTCGACGGGAAGCCGCAGAGGTCGATTTTGCCGCCGTCCCTACAGCGGGGTAAGTCGGCTGCGATATGTCGAATTCAGCTACGCTATTCGCGTAGCTGAATTTGCGTATCTTAAATCAATCCCCCCCCCCGTAGTGTAGATGTAGCCTTAGAGACTGAACAATATGGGCTTTATTCTGCAGCTACTGTGGATCATAGTTTCATAGATTTAAACCTTATGGGTGGAAAGGACCATTAGATCTTCTTGTCTGATTTCCTGTATATCATAAGCCATTAAATTTCATGCAGTCAATCCTGTGTTGAGCCTAATGACTTGTGGGTGGCTAGGGCGTGTCTTCCAGAATGGCATCCAGTGTTGATTTGAAGACATCCAGAAATGGAAAACCCACCACTTCCCTTGCTTCCCTTGGTAGTTTGTTCCAATGGTTACTCACCTTCACGGTTAAACATTTGTGCCTAATTTCTAACCTGAATTTGTCTGTCTTCAGCTTCCAGCCACTGGTTCTTGCTATGCCTTTTTCTGTTAGAGTAAAGAGCACTTCAGTCCCCAGTATGATCTCCCCTTGAAAGTACTTACACAGTGTAATCAAGTCACTTCTCAGTCTGTTTTTTTTCCAGAAGCTAAACAGATCAAACTCTTTCAGTCTGTCACTGTGCAGCATTTTCTCCAATCCTCAAAACAGTTTTGTGGCTCTTTTCTGCATCCTCTCCAATTTTTCAACATCATTTTAAAATTGTGCATACAAGAACTGGACACAATATTCCAATATCAGTCTCACCAATGCCATATACAACGATAAAATCACTTCCCTACTCCTACTCAGTGCTCTTCTGTGTATACTTCCAAGGATTGCATTGATCCTTTTCCCCATGGCATCACATTGGGAGCTCATTTTGCGTTGTCTATTATAACTCCTCAGTCCACTTTCCAGTGTACTGTCCCCCGTTCTGTACATCTGGCCTGCATTCCTCGTTCCTAGATGTATAGCTTTGTATCTGGCTGTATTAAAACACATTTTGTTTGAATGGGCCCAGGTGATCCTGATCAGTCTGAATGACTGGCCTGTCCTCCTCATTATTTACCACTCCACCAATCTTTGCACCATCTTCACATTTTATCAGCAGTAATTTTATATTTACTTCCAGATCATTGATTGGCCTTGTACAGATCCTTGCAGAAGCCCACTAGAAACACCCCCATTCTGTGATGATTTGCTATTGACAACTACTTTTTGAGATCTGTCAGCAAGCCAGTTCTCAGTCTATTTAACGTGTGCTCTGTTGATATTGTATAGTGCTAAGTGTTTAATCAGAATGTCACGTGGCACTAAATCAAAGGGCTTATAAAAGTCTAAATGAACTACATCTATAGTTACCTTGATCAAACTTGTAATCTGATCAAAGAATGAAATCAGGTGTGTTTAAACCATATTTTCCATAAAACCAAATTGACTGGGATTAATTATATTCCTAACCTTTAATTCTTTATTAACTGAATCCCATCTCAGCTTTTTCCATTATTTTGCTTGGGATTGATGTTAGGCTAACTGGCCTATAGTTACCCAGTGAGATGCATGGGGGAATCTATATATGACATGAATTCCAGTTGATGATATGAAGTTGGTGCTATGAAGTTGCTGTATCTTGAATGACCCTCTCTGTTAATATGTATCCAACATTGCTGGCAAGGACTGTGTCACATTACCCCAGAACAGAGACAATCTTAAGGACTGTACTCTGAACGCACAATAGTTAGGCTAAGGAGGGTGCTCGAGCTGGGAAAACACTTCAGCTAAGTTGGTCTGCAGGAAAGAGATTTGGAGCAATGGAAAGTTACCAAAGGCAGAACAAATAAGCCAGCTGCTAGAAAGTGTGTGTGTGTGGGGGGGGGGGGGGTGGGAGGGGGGAGGATATGGACCTGGGAAGACTCTCAGAGACCCACACACTGGAAGTTTGGGCAGGAGAGGGGAAGGAGATGGACTGGTCAAGGTGAGTTGAGATGAGCTGGGGAGACAAGGTTTCATGTTTCAGCACACAAACCATGCAATACAATGGAAGTCCCAGGACAACCCCGGATGACCATGATTCCAGTCCAGAGTATTCTTTGGAGTGGTGAAGAAACGTGTGTATGGTTTATTATTTTTGCATAGCTCTGTGTATTTCTCGTGCTATTAAAGAAAGAGCAATGGTAGTTTAGAATCTTGTGCAAAGTCTGCCTGTGTGTGTTAAACCTGCCATGTGCCCCCTTGAAAGCTCAACCCTTTGAGTAGAGTTCTGAAAGAGGGTGTGTTTTAAGCTACAGGGGGAGTCTGGAGATCAGCACTGGTTCCAGGGACTGGGCAGTGAGCGGCATGGTTTAACCTCTCAGGAAGGGGCACCAGAAGATCTGCACTGCAAGAGTGTCCTTAGGGATCCAAAGCCAGGGCAGTGACTGGACTCTGTTCGGACTCCAGAGGCTTAAAATAAGCAGGATCCAGCAGCTGGATCTCCTCACAGCAATCCGGATCTCCAGACAGCAGTATGGTGAGTGGCCATGAGGGGGCATTTGACTGGACTTTTGACCCAGGTAATTGCCTTCTTTGAATATTGGCACATTTACACTCTTCCAGTTGTCTGGAATTTCCCAGGTGTTCCAAGATTTATTAAAAATTAACACCAGTGGGTCATAGATTTCCCAGTCAACATTTTTAGCACTCTTGGGTGCAAGTTATCCAGGCCTGCTGATTGAAAAGGGGTTATTCATAGTAAATAGTGATCAGAAATGACTACCAGGCTCTGGGAGTACGGGTGAAGGAGCTGGGGGCACAGGTGGTGTTTTCGTCAATTCTTTTGGTCAAGGGTAGGAGACAGATGCATCCTGGAGGTGAGTGCCTGGCTGTGCTGATAGTGTCACCAGGAAGGTTTCGGCTTCCCTGGCCATGGGATGCTGTTCCAAGGACTGCTGAACAAAGGAAGGGGAAGAGTATTTTTGGATACAGACTGGCTAGCCTAGTGAGGCAGGTTTCAAGCTAGGTTTGATGGAGGCAGGAAACAAAAGCCCAAAGGTAAGTCAAAACATAAATTAAATTTAAATTAATGGAGATATCCTATCTCCTAGAACTGGAAGGGACCTTGAAAGGTCATCGAGTCCAGCCCCCTGCCTTCACTAGGACCAAGTATTGATTTTGCCCCAGATCCCCAAGTGGCCCCCTCAAGGACTGAACTCTCAACCCTGGGTTTAGCAGGCCAATGCTCAAACCACTGAGTTATCCCTCCCCCCTAAACCTGGGTGAAGGGTCAGAATCTGGGGGGACCACAGGCAATTATAGCAGGGACAAAGGAGCGACAAAAGGGAAGGGGAAATCAAATCAGTATTTTAGGTGTCTGTATACTAATGCAAGAAGTATGGGGAAAAAGAATATAAGAACGGCCATATTGGGATTAGGAAAATGGACAAATGGGGATACGATAGAGATCTATAAAATCATGACTTGTGTGAAGAAAGTAAATAAGGAGGTGTTATTTACTCCTTCTCATAACACAAGAACTAGGGGTCACCAAGTGAAATTAATAGGTAGAAGGTTTAAAACAAACAAAAGTAGTATTTTTTCACACAACGCACAGTTGACCTGTGTAATACCTTGCCAGATGATGTTGTGAAGGCCAAGACTATAACAGGGTTCAAAAAAGAACTAGACATAAGTTCTCGGAGGATAGGTCCATCAATGGCTATTAGCCAGGATGGACAGGGGTGGTGGATAATCAACTGAACTTGAGCTCCCAGTGTGATGCTATAGCTAAAAGAGCTAATGTGATCTTGGGATTCATAAACAGGGGTATCTCATGTAGGAGAGGAGAAGTTATTTTACTTCTATATTTGGCACAGATGTGACCACTGCTGGAATAGTGTGTCCAGTTCTTGGGTCCACAATTCAAGAAGGATGTTGATAAATTGTGGAAGGTTCAGAGAAGAATGTCGAGAATGATTAAAGGGTTAGAAAACATGCTTTATAGTTAGTTCATTCTATTTCGCTTAATAAAGAGGAGGTTCAGGGGTGACTTGATTACAGTCTAAAAGTACCTATGTGGAGAACAAATAGAATCATAGAATATCAGGGTTGGAAGGGACCTCAGGAGGTCATCTAGTCCAACCCCCTGCTCAAAGCAGGACCAATCCCCAGACAGATTTTTGCCCCAGATCCCTAAATGGCCCCCTCAAGGATTAGACTCTCAACCCTGGGTTTAGCAGGCCAATGCTCAAACCACTGAGCTATCCCTCCCACCCTGATTTATTTAATAATGGGCTCTTGAATCTAGCAGAGAAAGGCATAATCCGATCCAATAGCTAGAAATTGAAGCTAGACAAATTCAGACTGGAAATAAGGCATGCATTTTTAATAGTGAAAGTAATTAACCACTGGAACAATTTACCAAGGGTTGTGGCAGATTCTCCATCACTCACAATTTTTAAATCAAGATTGGATGTTTTTCTAAAACATATGCTCTAGGAATTATTTTGGGGGAGTTCTATGGCTTGTATTCTACAGTCAGACTAGATGATCACAGTGGTTCCTTCTGACCTTGAAATCTATTACATGGATTTATAATTATTTGGCTTACATGAATAGTAATGAAAATCTGAGCTACTGCTCCTGTGCCTAAACTGGCATAGAATCTGAGCAGGTGACAAAGAACCTTAGAACCAGGTCGCATAGTCCCCGGCATGGAGTTTTTTAAAAAATGTTGCACTGCTGAACGTGAACAAAATTTGTGTAATGAATTGTTTAAAATATTTTAATGTTTTTAGGTTTATCCAGAAGTCTGTAAGCCTTGGGTACACCTGCACTGTTTTTAAAATTATATTTTTTATGATAATGATGGAGTTTACCATTTAGTTTTGCTCTTTTCCTCTATATCCCTAACACTATATACTGTTAATTCTCCTGTCTTGAGCACTATATAACTCCTTTGCTCTGGTCTCTCCTCCCTCAACTTCTCTGTCTTCCATCCTATTCAAAACACTGGACCAAGATCATCTTTCCTTTCCCACAAATTTGGCCAAGTTTTCAATCACAGCTTCTATTCACTTCTTACTCCTTATTTAATGACTTCTTCTGTGCCCTTATGCATGGGACAGCCTTCCAATTAACATATGTCTCCCCTTTCATCCTTGAAATTACTTCTGAAAATCAGCACCCCACAAAGCCTAGCAGCAACAGTGTCTACATGTTGCTGTTTGGGCCAGATCCTGATTTCACACTTATGTAAATCTCACTCTGTTGAGGCCAGTGAGGTTCCCCTGGGTTTATAACAGTTTGAGTTCAGAATCTGGTTCTCTGTTTTCACCCAGTCATACCTGACGGCTCGCTCTTCAGGCAGGATTCTGATTTCTGGTTTTGGTTTCCATATTTAACTGTTGCAAAGCACATTGTACAACTATAGCATTATACAGGGTGATCCATGCAAGCTGCCTGTTGGTTTCTGGATGGAGTTTTAGGTGTTGATTTTTGACTTATAAAGCCCTAAATGGACTGGGACCTTCTTACCTGAGAGACCACCTCTCTCCACGTGATACTGCTGCAGGTAGTACTGAAGCTGGGTGGCTGCATCTTCTTGGGCCTTGTCTTCACTAGGACAAAAAAGTGTTCTAATCTTAACTCAAGTGAACTAGCATGAGGTAAAATCCCAGTAGAGACATGGTGATTTGTAGTTTTCACAAGTGTCAGCAGGTCAAGGTAAACCCTAGACTCCCCTATAGTCTTTCACTTGGTCTACAAACTGCCTTGTGTTCACTAGGATTTTACCTTGTGCTAGTTAAGAAAACACCTTTTTTTCCTAGTGAAGATGCACCATTGGTGTAAAAGAGATGGGACTGCTGGAAAGGTGTTCTCCATGAAAGCCCTTCACTTTGGAACTCATTCCCCACACCTGAAGTAATCCTGTACTATTGACTTCGGGCATGCTTGGCTAGAAAATAAAATGTGTTAGCTAATACATTCCCAGAATGGCCTGTTCCCTTGTCTAGACAGGGTCTTTCTGGGCACATTGCAAAGCTCATCTATCTGGGTGGAGTTGGGGCTGTCCGCTCGCTGCACTGCTTCCTGTCCAGCAGCTTGGGCCCCTCGGGCAGTGCCAACATCCCCACCATGGCCCGGCCCAGCAGCACGGGCTGCACCCCCGGGCCTGACCCGCTGGCTCCTGGGCAGCAGGGCCTACCCCGACCACAGGGATTGGAGCAGGCGGGGCCTTGACGCCCCATCCCTCCACCCCCCCCCCATGTGCTGTTGCTCGCGAAACCCCGGGAGCACAAACAATGCAATGACCCTTCCTCCCAGACCCCCCCATACCACCCCTTCTTCTCAAAACCCCACCCCCGCACTGCTCCTTATCCCCAGTCCTGACTCTCGCACTGCCTCTTCCCTACAAGACACCCCCCGGCTCCCTTCCTGCCCCCGCCCGTCACTCGCCCTTGTGAGACGGCTTGCTGCTACGGGTGCGGATACAGGTAAAAGATGGCTATCGGATCGTGGATTAATTCTGGTGGATGTGGATCCACATTTGTGAATATGCACCGGGCTCTAGGTACATGCCTAGTGTCTTGGAAGGGATTGTGCTGAGGGTGGCTGCCCTTCCCACTACCCATGGTGCCATGGCTACTCTTCTATTTTTAGTGCACTAGTTCAATCGGAACTAGCGGGGGTATGTCTCCTCGAGCTGGAATATATGCCTTTGGGTCCTGGGGTTGGTTTTTTATAAATCATTGTTTAAACTGAAAGAAAATAAGTAAATAGAAATAAGTATAAATATTTTCTCTTGTTCACTTCTCAAGCACATGCAGTTGTAGATGCGGGATTCAGATTTGTGATGTTCTTATTTGGATTCAGCAAGCACATTGCCAATATACTCACTGGAGCTCTTAAAATGTTCCAGGTAGCTGAAATAAATATTAAAGGTTTTGTTTATCAAAAAGCATATTTTTACTACTCAACAATACTCTAGAGTCTGTTAGATAAAACTGATACTAGCTTTTTCTCTCCTTTTGTTATGTACTCTGAAACAGACTCAATAAGATAGACATTCAGATAGACAATCTAAGTAGTGTTTGAATTTTTGATCCCTATTTTTTTGCCACTAACTAAATTAATGCAAACTGATCAGACAGTGGAATAACAAACTCCAGTGTGCTGGTAGGTCTAGCATGTCTTTAACAGAGACTACTTCTGAATAACCTGCTCTGCTGACTGGCCCTTTCATGTCCTCAGTTTTGGGAATACTCCATAGTTGAATGTTGTTGTTTTATGCTTTCTGAATACTGCACATTTATACCAACAGTGTTATCCAAAGAAAACATAAACAACTGACTGGTAGTCATGATAACATTCTGAAACCCTTACCTTGTTGACAGACTTGCATCACTATCTAGAATAGAAATTATTCAAAATGTTTAAATACATTTTTCTAACTTAAACATGAGACACGATCTTAGACGCTTACCCACCAAGTCCATAGTTACTGAAACATGCAAGTCATTCATGTTGCAGTCTTAACATTATTTTTTTTCTAGCAAATAAGCAAGAATAGTCAACATTTTAGTAGGCTTTGGTTTTTGTTATGGCTTGATGGAACCTGCTTCCAGATCACCATAGTCCCAGTGACCATCAATGCTCAGATGACATTGTCAGGTCTCACAACTATTTTTAAGATAAAATTCAAATTATAGCATAAATTTCCTGAATTAGCTTAATTATGGTCTAACGTGTATAGCGTGTCTTGTTAAAGGGCTTTTCAGAGGGTATATACTATTCATGATGATACAATAGTAGCATACAAACGATTCCTGGAGGTAACTTCACCCACCCTTGCAAAGCAGCTGCTTCTACTGTTAAATATGGAAACCTCAAATATTTTGCAGGATAGACTAGACATGTGTCTGGAAAAGATGCCTTCTGATTAAACTGTAATTTAAAAGGTGTCAAAAATAACTTCTAAAGTTTAGAGCAGAAGAAGCTCTATTTCTCTAATCACCATTAAAGCTAAAATGATGGAAAGAGAAACAGCCATGTTTTCTTTCATTTTAACCTTATTAGAATGAAGCACGGTTTCCTTTTGAGGTAAGGAAGTTGTGGAAATGATGTACCACATTGGAGAGATTGAAATACATCTCTCTATGGAGAGATTGAAATACATCTAAGTTTAATGAGCACTCATCAAACCAGGTTATAATGGAATCAAGTGGAATCAGACAAATGCTAAGCAGAAAAGGAAAATTATGAGCCCTGAGTAACACCTCATTTTATCTCTGCAGAAGAATTGACACGTCTTAGACAAATTTTCTAAATGTTGAAAAAATATTTAATGTGATGAGACATCAAAGCCTGAAAGCCTTGTATGGGTCTACTGTATGGGTGTGCCAGAAGTGCTCCCTGGCCTCCATTGCAAAATCAACCATGGAAAGATACAACACAATCAGCTGAGACCAAGTGCATCTGGTTTTGATAATTAAGTGATCCCTATAAACACAAAGCACTGCTGGGACCAAATTGAAGGCACTCTAGTTTTTTTTTTTTTTTTTGGAAAATGTTAATGTCAAAGAATTATGACACTTTCCAGTATTTTTTCCCCAAAACATAAAGATTATTAGACAGTTACAATTATTAAAGACCCACAAAAAGTGATAAAAATTTTAGAAAACATGATCTATGAGGAAAGGAGAAAAAATCTGTCCATGATTATTCTTGAGAAAAGAAGCAGGGGGTGGGGGGACCTGATGAGTCTTCAAATATGTTGAGGGCTGTTATAAAGAAAGCAGTGATCATTTGTTCTCCAGACCCATTGAAGATAGGACAAGAAGTAATGGGCTTAATCTACAGCAAGGGGGATTTAGGTGAGAAATTAGAAGAAAAAACTTTCTAACTATAAGGAAAGTTAAGTACTGGAATAGGTTATCAAGGGAGATTGTAGCATCCCTGTGGGGGTTCTCCACCCTCCTTTGGAATATTCCAGGAAGCATCTCTTTACACAAAAGGGAGAAATAAGGCAGGGTTGGCTCTTCCTGGAGCAGCTCTTAATTATGCACTACTTTTAATAGCAGAGGAGTTGGGCAAGGGAGAATCTTCAAACCTCTTCCGTAGCCAAATTCCTTTCTCTGACCCACCCCCTCAGAGGTTGGGGCCAGAGGATCTCTTTGACCTAACCTCAGCTTCTCTGAGGGAGAAAGGGAAAAGCACTGATCCTCCACCCCTCTGGGGTGACCTTTTGACTCACATACTGAGTCAAGGTGTGCAGCCATTCTTCCTCCAGGGTCCTTTACATTTTCACAGACCATCAGGCAGTCATAGATTGGAAGATGTTCCCCTTTCTTCCTGGCTGTTGTTACCTCCATCCTCTCTCAAAGCAGCTGTCATACACCTTACTTGGGCATGTCCCACCATTGAGTGGGTGTCAGATTTGGCAGTGTACTGCAGCTGCCTCAGTGCCCCCACTTTTGGCTGGAGATACTGCCATCACCATGCTCTCTACTGCCTTTGGTTCCTGGGCTACAGGACTCAGAGAATTTCCCTTCAGGTCAGTATGGCTCCTTACTCCCATGGAGTAGGAAACTGTCTCATCCCCCTTCCCTCAGTCTCAGGTATTTGGTTGCATACGCTGGGAAGGTAACTTGATCATGATCATCTCCACAGCTTCTCCTCTTGTGTTCTGGCAGCAGGGATACAACCCCATCATCCCTCCTCCCAGTCAGCTACTCCATTTGCACTTTGGCTACAAGTCCCATGCAAGTTTGGAGCTAACTTTTAAGAGGGTCTGATTCACCCTTTTGGCTTTTAAAGCCATAATATCATTCCCCAAAAGCACAAAAGAAAAATGTCTTCCTATACAAGTACAACCAACACATCTGACCCTTGGGTCTGTATAGGAATCTGTGCTGTATGCAGAGCGAAGGCTTTTACATCAGGAACTTTAATCCAGACTTCACATCCTGGTAGCATGTGATGGGGTTTCATGACATGGGTCTTAACTGTAGTCTTACTTAGCAGTCCCAGTATCTCTCCATTCAGTGAATATCTCCCTATTAACTTCCACCTTCCGTTCCCACAGGAGCAGATCCAATGGATCTGCACCCAGGAGGGTGCTGCTGGACATGTGGGCAGTAGTTTGGGGTGTGAATGCCTCGGCATGAAAATTGTACGCCATTGGTGGAGTAGCTGTGTAACTCCCTCCCTCTGAAGGTTCAGTCACACAGTTAACTCTGTGAGTTCGGGGTGCAGCTGGCCTTTCTGGCACCACATTGGGCCTCCATGGGCAGAGAGGGCAACCTTGGGCAAAGTGACCCAGCTGGTCACATATGGCATACCACTTTTCCCCACCCATCCCAGAGGTTCTTGGAGATGGTGTCCTTACCCTGCAGGTGCAGGTCTTGGCTTGGAATGAATCCCTGTCCTCTGATCCCATTCCATCCCTACTAGGTCTCTATCAAACCCAGGCTTCCTAGCCACATAATGGTCTGCCTATTTCCCAGCTGTGGTTGCATCTCTAGGATCTTTGTCAATTAACCATGGTTTTAGGACGGGGTGGCAGAGTGATTAGAATTGTTCTAAACCCATTAATCCATAGGCCGCACTGACTATGGTAACCCCTCAGCTAGTTCCCCATTTCCTTATGTAATCCCTAATTTGGGTGGACCCCTGATCATAGGTCATATTCCCTTTTTCCCCCTGAACTCCCTGAAACTTCCTCCTGTACACTTCGGGGGTCAATTTAAACGTTTGCAACAAATCTTGTTTGTATAGCCCATAATCTTTATAGTTTCAATGTCTATGTGGGCAAAAATGTCTAAAGTCTTTGTCCCTGATGGTGGTAGAGCCAGATACTGACCAGGTCCGCCCGCTTCACCTGGTTCAATTCGCATCCCATTTCAAAAGCATTTAGAAACACATCCCCTTCTTTAAAGCAAGGAAATAATTTGGAGTCCATGTCACCTGCTGGGACAGGTACATGGGGTCTGGTGCCAGATTAGGGTTTTCCTGTCACAGTCTCTCCATCTTGAGCTGATGTTACTGATCTTTGTCCTCTTCTTGCTCATGCTGATGCTGCTTCTCCCGTTTGGCAAGCAGCTGTGTTTCCAGGCACATTCTGGTCTTGTCTAGCTGCAGTCTCTCTTGCTCTAACTGTTGATCTGTCCATGATCCCTGTTGCAAGGGTGCATTCAATCTGGATGGAGCATGGTTGCTGCCTCTGTCAGCGTCTTCCCGGCTTCCCTTCAGGAAGTTGGCTCCAAGATTTCTCCCACCTGCTGGTCTCTCTGCCAGTGGGCTGGATGCTTCATGCAATCCTGGACCATCATTCCTTTTCTGGTCCTCAAAGTATATCAGGTCAATTAGTTGTGCCGTTGTCCATTCCTCAGATTTGAGCTGCCTTTTTCTCAACCAGCTCCTTTTTGCAGCTGTTCATTGCTCCCCACCCACCCACCCACCCTTTTTTTTGGGCTATTCCTTTCCTGAAAAGACTAGGAGATTCTTCTGTCTGCTTTTTCTGTCTACAGTACCTGCTTTCACTGTGGCTGTAACTATACTGGCAATTCCCCACTGTCATAGATCCCATACATGCTACCACCATATTGTCACAGTTTCAGGGTAACTACACCTGTACTTCAGCCCCTGTACCCACCTCTGTCCCACTCCAAGAGTTCCCAATCAGGTCTTGGGTCTACAGATGTTGCCTGTCTCTGCACAGGGACCCTTGTTTCATTCCTTTCAAACCGTGAGGTGGAGGTGGGGGCAGGGGTTAAGGCCGCATAACTCCCTGCCTTAAACTTTGATATCCCCAGCAAGCCAGCCTGCCTAAAGACCAGTGCTTACGCTTTGCTTTCTTTCCACGGGCTGTGAAGAGTGTACTGCCAGCAGTTGAAAATTACACATAGCTCTCTCCAAGCAAGCACATGTATTATTAAAGTAAAAGCATTAGAGAAAACATAAAAAAACAATAAAAGTTCCTATACACACGCTGAAAGCTTACCAATGGTCACCATCAATCTTATGGGGGCCCTAGTAGGCCAAAGTCCGTCTAACCCTTTACGGGTTCGGGCTACCACCTTGGACATAAGTTCCTGTCTTTTTGCTGGATCAGAATGAAGGCCCTGAGACTGTTCAAATGCAGCCTTTTAAAGCCGCAAGCCCTTTGTTTTCCTTGTCTCTAGAAACCCAGTTTGAACCAGCACACGTGAGCCTCCCTTGCGGATGGTACCTCTTTGGAGGTGTTTACAAAGTCAGAGATTCACCGTAATCACCGCCTCCCCACTCTTTTAGTTCCTGAAGGAGGTGTGGTAACTCTCCTCCATGAAGTAGAACACAATCATACATATGATTCTGGCCCGCAGTGATACATACACTTCATACAGTATGTTCTCCCAAGATACCGCACACATTTGCAACATCTGTCACAGTAGGCTAGGGAGAAATGAAGATGTATCACTTACCACAAGCCTCAATGGCTTGCTTGTCTATTTAACTCTCTGGCACCTGCATGCTTTATCCCATATGCTGTCCTCTGTGCATGGGAAAAACTGCCTGTCAAAATTCATTAAGCTGCCACCTTATCCTCTTTTAATTCCTCCTTAAAACCCACCTCAGCACAATGCTTAGAAGTCACTCCCAGCTGGCACTGACCTCTAAGCTGAGACCCCCTCTGATAAACGCTTTTATTGTAACCAAAGCCTTCCAAACCACCCTGCCCCATTTACCTGTTTCATCCTACTGTTGCATCCTCTCTGGCATGAGCTCTCTGGTGCAAGGACTATCTTCTTTGTTACTTGACTTGACAATGCCTAGCACAATGGGCTTGATTGGCACTAGCATCAACAATAATAAATAATGCCCAAAAATGATGGTAATTAAAAAAATCTGTTCTATCAATACTATTTTGGGAGGGGGAAACAATCATAAAAATGTATTTTATAAAAAGTAAATAAGGTATTTCATAATAAGTACAACTATCAATGGTCTTTAGTTTCACAGGTCATTTATTCATTGACTTAAGGTACTAAATGTACTATTTTGGTTTGGATCCTTGCCTCTTCCCAACAACTCATGCGCCTAGAAAAGAAACTGAATACTAAATAGAATCATTTAAATTATACAAAAATCAAGACACATGGTGGATGCACAATTTCAGAATTTAATTTGAAAAGCTGGTTGTTTAGCCTTATCTTTTTATTGTCTCTATTAGTAAATTCAACATAAGAGTCAAATTTAGAGCCAAATTCAAATCTGAATCTAGGGCTCTGATCCTGTAACTGACTTTGCATAGAGTTAATTACAGGATCATGGCCTAAATAAATTCAGAAGGAATCCAAGTTAATGCAACTGATAACTTCTTCTGACCTCCCCCCCCCCCGCCCCCGCACTTTGTATGTTATACCAACTCAGGGTCCTTTGCGCTCCTTTGTGGAACAATTGATGATCAAGGTCCTAAAATAAAAGCACCCCTCAAAATGAAATAGGCAAAATTACTGACAAGGCCTTTTAAAAATGTACAAGTGTGATGCTAGAACTTTGAGTAAATATCAGCTGAAAACCCATGTTTGGAGAAGATAAGAAATATTGACTTTAAAGGTATAGTGTAGACAGCAAAAGCTGTGTGCATACAAGCTTACATGTGTATTGTGTGGGTTATGTCAGACACAATGCTTAACACTGATTGGAAGAAAGCTAATGAATATGTAATATGAAAAGATAAGAAACCAAGTGAACAATGGCCCAAGTCAGAAATACCAGACTGGAAACTGAAGGAATGAGACTGAAGAATCGGACCATAGAATCATAGAATATCAGAGTTGGAAGGGACCTCAAGAGGTCATCTAGTCCAACCCCCTGCTCAAAGCAGGACCAATTCCCAGCTAAATCATCCCAGCCAGGGCTTTGTCAAGCCGGGCCTTAAAAACCTCCAAGGAAGGAGACTCCACCACCTCCCTAGGTAACGCATTCCAGTGTTTCACCACCCCCCTAGTGAAATAGTTTTTCCTGATATCCAACCTGGACCTCCCCCACTGCAACTTGAGACCATTGCTCCTTGTTCTGTCGTCTGCCACCACTGAGAACAGCCGAGCTCCATCCTCTTTGGAACCCCCCTTCAGGTAGTTGAAGGCTGCTATCAAATCCCCCCTCATTCTTCTCTTCTGGAGACTAAACAATCCCAGTTCTCTCAGCCTCTCCTCATAAGTCATGTGCTCCAGACCCCTAATCATTTTTGTTGCCCTCCGCTGGACTCTTTCCAATTTTTCCACATCCTTCTTGTAGTGTGGGGCCCAAAACTGGACACAGTATTCCAGATGAGGCCTCACCAATGTCGAATAAAGGGGAACGATCACGTCCCTCGATCTGCTGGCAATGCCCCTACTTATACAGCCCAAAATGCCGTTAGCCTTCTTGGCAACAAGAGCACACTGTTGACTCATATCCAGCTTCTCGTCCACTGTGACCCCTAGGTCCTTTTCTGCAGAACTGCTACCTAGCCATTCGGTCCCTAGTCTGTAGCAGTGCATGGGATTCTTCCGTCCTAAGTGCAGGACTCTGCACTTGTCCTTGTTGAACCTCATCAGGTTTTTTTCGGCCCAATCTTCTAATTTGTCTAGGTCCCTCTGTATCCGATCCCTACCCTCTAGTGTATCTACCACGCCTCCTAGTTTAGTGTCATCTGCAAACTTGCTGAGAGTGCAGTCCACACCATCCTCCAGATCATTAATAAAGATATTAAACAAAACCGGCCCCAGGACCGACCCTTGGGGCACTCCGCTTGAAACCGGCTGCCAACTAGACATGGAGCCATTGATCTTTACCCGTTGAGCCCGATGATCTAGCCAGCTTTCTATCCACCTTACAGTCCATTCATCCAGCCCATACTTCTTTAACTTGGCGGCAAGAATACTGTGGGAGACCGTATCAAAAGCTTTGCTAAAGTCAAGGAATAACACATCCACTGCTTTCCCCTCATCCACAGAGCCGGTTATCTCATCATAGAAGGCAATTAGGTTAGTCAGGCACGACTTCCCCTTCGTGAATCCATGCTGACTGTTCCTGATCACTTTCCTCTCCTCTAAATTGATTCCTTGAGGACCTGCTCCATGACCAGAAGCCAAGAAGTACAGAAAAGCCTTCTGGTACCCCAGAACATGGCAACTTGGAACTCTACCTGTTCCACCTTATCTGTTTATTCTCTGTCATAAATATATTATCAGAAACTGTACATGACAATCATTCTGTCTGAAAATTTACAAATAAAAGTAAAAATAGATTTTTAAATTGGGTGGACTCATAACAGTTTCCCATCTTATTCAACCTTACAACTCATTTATTAAGACTCTCCTACACTTACCAAGATATAACTTATACCCAAGTACCTATTACATCTTACATACCCTCTGAATTTGGCTCACAGTGTATGAGTGTAATTTGATGATACATACCAAGGTGTTAGAAGAGAGGTGAAGCGGAGCAAGAAAAGCAGCAAAACTAGTAGGTGGAAGAAAGTGCAAGTTAGAATCGCATCCTGACTTTACCTTCTTCTGGCTCACCGGTGTAAAATGACACTAACTTAGATTTTTGAACACAGGTTGTCAGTAGTTCTATGGGCATCAACTGGGTCTTCTCCATTTTTATTTGATCCTTAGAATTTTGGAAAAATACAAACACCTTTTGATAACCCTGTGTATCTGCTGTGTATGTATTAACTAATTTTTTTAAAAAAGCACGACTATTTTTCTGTGGGGAAAAAGAATGAAGACAGATAAAATCCATTCAGTATGATGACATACACAACATTTTTACAAAGGAAAATTTATTTGTTACATGTACCACATATAAAATTAACATTAACTGAAACAGACCTAATTGTTTCAATCATTTATGAATAAGCAGTTACACTGTAGACTACAAAACTGTACAATTTTAAATTTAGTAACTGATTCTTATAGCATAGTGCAATTGTAACATTTTATAAATAGAGAATTGTGCCATTTTTATTTAAATAAAGTGCATTAAATCATTTTCATGTATACAACAAGAAGAGCTGTAGTTGCAGTCCAAAGCTTTACCTTGGAGGAAACACATAAAATTTTAAAATTTGTAAATTTCTTTACACACTAGTAACCTATGGTTCAAATTTCAACCACAATTTAAAAAATTAGGCAGTCTAAGTAACCACAGGTCTTTGTATACTAAGCCAATAATTGGAATTAATATCAAAAGCAATTCATGCAAAAATTCAAACTACTGGGATTAAAGCTGTTTGGCTCCTAGTGATATGTGTATTTCAGAAAGCATCTCCATGCAGCTGCTGTTGCTAAAACATTTCACAATACAGTATGTAATGCTCATATTGAAGTCACCAATATTATGTCTTTTGGTGAATTATATTCAGTTTCTTAAGGAATGCTGTCCTATTGAATGTATGTAAGAGGACAAGCACAGTAAATTATACATAATATTTTTTTACTGCATATGGTAGTGAAAAGAAATGTTCCCTGGGATCTGGTTAGTGAGCATGTATATAACTCTAGAAAATTGTAAAATGATTCTATTAGCCCAGGGGTTTCTAAACTGATGGGCTAGCGTTAAACTTGATGTCATAGATACGGTCTTAATATTTATGTGCTGTGAAATTTCTGTTTGTAAACCCATTTACTATCAACTTTCATAGTTTTTTTTGCAAGTACCGTAAAGCTGAGAGAAAACAAAAGGAGGAACTACTGTAGGCTTTAACCCCAAACTGCTTCAGAAAGAAGGGGTACAGAATAAAAGGTGGACAGAGGTCTACTGTACATACTCCTAAAAGTAACAAGCAAAATAAAAAGCCCATTGACTTCAATGGGATTTGGATCAGGCCCAATACGCACAAAGCCAAATTCTGCCCCCCAATGCACGTGCAGGGCTTTCACAGGCTTTGTGTGAGCACTGGGGAATAGGCCCCATAGGCCTGTTATTGCACTCTGATTTATACTATAGAGCTTAGTAAAATTATCTGCAATTGTATTCCTATCCTATATTTTGGCAAACACCATTAAATTATTTCTGCTTTCTCCTCAACCCATTTCCTACTTCTCTAGGAACACCCAGAATAAATGAAAGTAGATAACTGTATGTTTAAGGCGCTACCCACGTTGGAAGAGCTGTTGTGTAGAAAGCCACACATCTGAACATGTCTACTGTCGCACTGAGCACCATAGGTCTGATGTAGCTCTCTGTTTGCAGTGGCAGGAAGCACAAAATGGGGCGGAGGGGGTGGGAAACAGAAGAAAGGAGCAGGAATTCATGGAAAGTCAAGTGAAGTATGATCCCCTATTCCTATCAGGTCTGCAGAAACATCTCTGCACTCATTCCATGTGATTTTATAGATCCATATAAGCACTACTGTAACAATGGTTGCGCAGATCTGAAATGGGCAAACCAAGCTGCAGGACGGAGTCAGGGAGCAGCACAAATGGGACTGATTCAACATACTGATTCCCCACATTCCAATGCCACAAAATAGTATGTTCCTGGCAGATCTTAGGGTATCTTCCTATTGAGAAGGCCAGGTCCCTGCCCCCTTCCTATAGCCACTTCCCTGAAAGGAGCGTTGTCTGAGTTTTTTGTGGCTTTAATGGGCCTGATCCTAGGAGGTGCTGAGAATCATCTAAGAGGAGACTTCAGTGGGAACTGAGGACAATTGATGACTCTCAGGATTGGGCCCAAGATGCAGAGATTTAAGATTTACTCCTTTCTGTGGGTTTTTCCCTGAAAACTCTCTGTGTATGTATGTGTATAATATATATATGTGTGTGTGTGTGTGTGTGTGTGTGTGTGTGTGTATAAAAAAATTGTTGTTACTTCTATTTTTAAAGGCTAGGCTCAGATGCTGTAGTGATGGCGGCTATCTAAGTTCCTAGTGAGAGACAGAGATGTGATGATGGAAGGCTGCATGCAGGAACACAGAAACTACATATACTGGTCCATCTACTCTAGTATTCTGTCTCCAACAGTGAGCAGTACTAACTGTGTCTGAAACCACATAGCAGGCAGTTATGGGGAAAATTTCTTCCCAACCCTCTTGAAGCAAGAGGGTTCATATCCCTTCCAGACTCTTGGCTGTGTGTTTTTTTTTTTTTTTTTTTTTTAAACCGTTGCCACTGTAACTCTGGATGTTCTCATTAGTCATACATTTCCAATCTTTTTTTGAATCCCATTAGACTGTTGGTCTCAGTGTCCACTGATCACACCTCAGCTACCCATGACATGGAAGGGATATGTTGAAACTAGGGCTGTCAAGCGATTAAAAAGTTAATCGAGTTTAATCACTCGATTAAAAAAATTAATTATAATTAATAGCATGATTAATCATGCTGTTAATAAAAGAATACCATTTATTTAAATATTTTTGGATGTTTTCTACATTTTCAAGTATAATGATTCCAATTACAACACAGAATACAGAGTGTACAGTGCTCACTTTATTATTTTTATTACATATATTTGCACTGTAAAAACCAAAAGAAATAGTATCTTTCTATTCACCTAATACAAGTACTATAGTGCAGTCTCTTTATCATGAAAGTTGAACTTACAAATGTAGAATTATGTACAAAAAAACCCTGCATTCAAAAATAAAACAGTGTAAAACTTTAGAACCTACAAGTCAATTCAGTCCTACTTCTTGTTCAGCTAATCGCTCAGACAAACAAGTTTCTTTATATGTGCAGGAGATAATGCTGCCTGCTTATTGTTTACAATGTCACCTAAAAGTGAGAACAGGCATTCACATGGCACTGTGGTATCCAGAGTTGCAAGATATTTACATGCCAGATACACTAAAGATTCATATGTCCCCTCATGCTTCAATCACCATTCTAGAGGACATGCATCTATGCTGATGACCGGTTCTGCTTGATAATGATCCAAAGCAGAGCGGACTGACACATGTTCATTTTCATAATCTGAGTCAGACGCCACCAGCAGAAGGTTGTTTTTCTTTTTTGGTGGTTCAGGTTCTGTAGTTTCTGGATCAGAATGTTGTTCTTTTAAGACTTCTGAAAGTGTGCTCCACACTTCATCCCTCCCAGATTTTGGACGGCACTTCAGATTCTTAAACCTTGGGTCGAGTGCTGTAGCTATCTTTAGAAATTTCACATTGGTACCTTTTTTGTATTTTGTCAAATCTGCAGTGAAAGTGTTCTTAAAACAAACAACATGTGCTGGGTCATCATCCGAGACAGCTATAACATGAAAGATATGGCAGAACAAGGGTAAAACAGAGCAGGAGACATACACTTCTCCCCTAAGGAGTTCAGTTACCAATTTAATTAACACATTATTTTTATAACAAGCGTCATCAGCATGGAAGCATGTCCTATGGAATGGTGAAGGGACATACAAATGTTTGGCGTATCTGGCACATAAATACCTTGCAATGCCAGCTACAAAAGTGCCATGCAAACGCCTGTTCTCACTTTCAGGTGACATTGTAAATAAGAAGCAGGCAGTAATATCTCCCCTAAATGTAAATAAAATTGTTTCTCTTAGCAATTGATTGAACAATAAGTAGGACTAAGTGCACTTGTAGGCTCTAACATTTTACATTGTTTTGTTTTTGAGTGCAGTTATGTAACCAAAAAAATCTACATTTGTAAGTTGCACTTTCAAGATAAAGAGATTTCACTACAGTACTTGTATGAGGTGAATTGAAAATACTATTTCTTTTGTTTATCATTTTTACGCTGCAAATATTTGTAATAAAAATACCAAGTGAGCACTGTACACTTTGTATTCTGTGTTGTAATTGGAATCAATATATATGAAAATGTAGAATAACATCCATAACTATATTCTAAATTTCAATAGGTATTCTACTTTTTAGCAGTGCAATTAAAACTGTGATTAATCAACAGATCTAGTTTAAACTGATGGGATACCAAAATGTGCTAGAACACAGTTTTTCTGTCCTTTCAAGAAAGCAGACTATATATAATTGTTTTACTGCCTGAGCAATTAAAATGAAGAGTGGATTTAGGGTTTTTTTTAGGTCAGTTTGTATATGTAAAAGATTTATTAAAGCTTTACTTTTTTTGAATTTCTGAAAATATAATTAGTGTTGCATTCCAATCCTAAAAGGTGCTGCACACCTCCAATTCCAGGATGAGCAGCACTCTGCACCTTGCAGGGTGGAGTCCTTAGAATTTTGTGTTTAATATACAATTGCAGTTTTCCTTGAGTAAGGACTCCAGAATCAGGCCCTTACCGAGACATCCTTGCAGTTTTAAATAGTTGTAGGATACCTTGCAGTTTAGGATTAAATAGGATGAGAACATACTACCAATGTAAATATAAACAATACAGCAGCAATTCACTTGAACTTTTCCCTGCAATTAAAACAGATATCTCCTGCAAGAAAAACATCCACTGATACAGATTTTTTTCACTGTAAATTTGCTACAGACATATAGGAAAGTGTTATAGCAAACTGCAGAAGCAATAGTCAATCATAAATATACAGGCAATTATCTAAATTCCCATTTGTCTTTGGGAAATTTGAAAATGAGTGAATTAATTTTTAAAGTATTTTATTTTGTTAAAAAAAGTTTCTGGATGTACTTATACAAGTACTACCATTTGGCTTTCAAATGTAAGAATGTAGATCCCTTACTTATGTAGGATTATGATACCTCTGAATTATAAAAAGGCAGATCCTTGGAGCTAAAGATATGAGGCCAGATTTTGATCTCTCACTGCTGTAAATAAAAAGTAACTCCATTGCAGTCATTAAAATTGCAGTGCACCGGCATAAAGCTGATGTAAGTGAGAGGAGACTCAAACACATAATATGTAGCTGTCATTATAGTACTATGCAGTTTTATATTTTATTTTGTTTATACGATGAATTATTTTGTTTAGAAATTACATTAAACAAGACTAAACAGCTCTTGCAGATATTGTCCTTGTTGGCTTTTTTCAATCTGAGCACTGTTGAAAATGAACTTTAAAATTAATTAAAATAATTTGATATTGATAAACCTGATATTATGTTTGATTAAATATACACTGATACAATTACTATTTTTAATATTTGCATAAAAACTAGTTAGTTTACAAAATAGGCAATTCAGAGGGGAGAATTTCAAAAGTACCTAAGGAATTGAGGATTGCAAATTCCATTAATTTTCAATGAGACTTGTGCTCCTTGGGACCCTAGATACTGCTGAATATTACACTGAAAAACTTCAATAACATTGAAAGGGTTTGTTTCACGTAAGTATTATAATACTTATTTGTAACAAGATTTTTTGGAGGGTCAGTTACCTTCTCTTTTGAGTCTCATCAGGCTGAATGTAATGTCTAATTGGCTATGTTCAGGTTTTTTTCTCCCTTATTACTGAAGGTTTTGTACTCAGAGCCGGCTCCGGGGTTTTGGCCGCCCCAAGCAGCCAAAAAAAAAAAAAAAAAGCCGTGATTGTGATCACAATCTGCGGCGGCAATTCGGCGGGAGGTCCTTCGCTACGAGCAGGAGTGAGGGACTCTGCCGAATACCTGGACATGCTGCACCTCTCTGGAGCGGCCCTTTACTTTACGACATATTTACTTCATGGTGCCTTGTGCCTGAAGCTGGCCCTTTACTTTACGATATATTTACTTCATCTCATCTAGAAGGCTAGGGCTAATTAAGCCTACAAGATCAGCAAGAATTGAAATAATAGGCATTTATTATGTAATATGTTTGGTAGCACATTTAAAATCACTTTCAAGGAAACAACTACAATAAAGTTAAGGGCTCATCTCTTCTTCAGAAGAAATAGGAATGTATTATAATGCACCCTAAAAAATAATCTGCTGTTGTGCCTGTTCTTAAATTGGCAGAAAACTCGCACTGACTTTAACTGAAGTTATGCATGTCAGGATTGCAGGATCAAGGCTATTCATAATTAAAATACAACCCACCATGTCAAATTTTCAGAAAAGTGGCAGCTCATTTGCAATCGCATTTGTGCATTTTGCAGCTATACATTTATGCAGCTATGGTGGTCATTGTTAAAAGTCATATTCACCAGTAGGTACTATACTGACTTACATAAGAACAAAGTAACATAGAAATTGCTGTACTAGATCAAACCAGTAGTCCATCTAGTTCAGTATCCTATTTCCAACAACTCCATATGCGTTAGGGGAAGGTGTGAGTCCACACAATGGACAGTTGCAGAATAGCTTGCTAATGGGAAATGCTTTTACCCTAATTTCAGGCAGTTAGTAGTTGCATAATTATCTGAACTATAAAGACTTATATACCTTGATATTTTTTATTTCATCTTATGTAAATATGAAGGTCCTTGTCCATACAATTGCTAATCCTTTTAAAAATAATGATAAACTCTTGGGCCTAAGTGATATACTGTGGCAGTCAGTTCCACAGGTTACTATTAGGTTACTTTCACCTACTTTTACTTTGGACAAGTATTTCCAAATGTATTGCCTTTCAATTTCATTGGAAGTCCCCTTGTTCTTGTATTATGAGAAAGGGAAAATAAGCATGCCTGATTAATCTTCCCTCTAGCACTCATTATTTAGTATGCCTTTATTATGTCTCTGTTAGGTTCCTCTCTATAATAAATAGCCCTAATCTTTTCAATCTCTAATGATTTTCATTGAACATCTCTGAACTGCTAGTGACCAAAACTGAACACAGCATTACAAGTTTTGACTGTTGGAGCATTAAACCAACATTTGTACTGAGCTGTTGACAAAAATTCCCCCTTACCCATAGTTCTTTTTTTTATGAGGGGTTGCAAGTCATTTAGAACCCAGGAATGACGGTGATTAGTTCAAATTATTCCTTCTGATGTATTCCAATGTATTATTCCTTCCTATCAGTAACTTGTATGTATCAACACTGAATTTCACTTGCCATCTTGGTGCCCAATTGTCTAGGGCAACAAACACACTCGAAATAGCCTGGATCTGCTCCACTATTGTTGAAAGAAACTCTTAAGATCACTATAGCTGAAAAAGATTAATGATTTTTTAACTTGGCTCTATATTTTCAATCTGTTTACTGTGTGCATTTGACTGTATTTTGTGTCCCACTCTTTTGTGGATGGTCACTTTATGGCCCTGTTTCATGTACTGGCCTAATGACACCACCCTCATATATTGCTCTGGAGAGACCTTGTATATTCTCTTCCTTTAGGGTGTTTAACACTGACAGCAACAATAAAGCTTAGACTGAAGAGGAAGCAAGTGGACATGTACACACAGATGAACAAGAAAGGAAAATGGAAGGAGTTTAGACACTATGGGTAATTTATATATTAGCTCAATTTTAGTTACTCCTTGTATTTCCTGTACAGTGCTCAGAACTATTTCAAGAATAGCCTTTTATGTGCTCTAGAACTGGCTGTTCTAAGAAGACGATCAATTAAGTTGACAAGAAATTGATTCTCTACACTAGGGGTTCTCAACCTTTTTCTTTCTGAGGCCTCCTCAGTCATGCTATAAAACTCCATGGCTCACTTGTGCCACAATAACTGGTTTTCTGCATCTAAAAGCCAGGGCCGGCGTTAAGGGGTAGCAAGCGGGCCAATTGCCCAGAGCTCCATGCCACAAGGGGCACTGTAAAGCTAAGTTGCTCAGGCTTCTGCTTCAGCCCCAGGTGGCAGAGCTCAGAGCCCCACGCTTCAGCCCCATGCAGTGGGACTTCAGCTTTCTGCCCTAGGCCCCAGCAAGTCTAACACTGGTCCTGTTTGGCGGACCCCCTGAAACCTGCTTGCGGCCCCGGGTCCCTGTTTGAGAACCACTGCTCTAAACCTCTTTCCAATGTGACATCTAACCAGTCTATATGAGGATAGGTGACGTCACCCATTACTACTCTTTTGTTATATTTAATTGCATCTTTGATTCTTCTCAAAAGTGTGCTCTCAATATCTTTCTCCTGATCAGGAGGCCAGTGGTACCCTAACAGTGTACTTTTATTCTTACACTTAAGATTTGCATCCAGTAAGATACTCTGTATGGCCAGAAATGTGATCTCATGAGATGCTGTTCAGCCTTTCTGGCACAGTGATAATCCTCTGCCTCTGTTACTTAGTCTGTCCATTTCTATATAGTATACAGCCAGGTATATCATTCCTTTCTCCATTGCACCTAAATGCCCATAATGTTAAAATCTCTTTCCATTGCCAGACATTCTAGTTCTCCTATTTTTGCTTTCAAGCTTTTCACATTGTTATGTATGCAATTACTTTTTTTATTTTTGGATGGTACCTGAGCTATCAGCATTATCTTCTATTCTAAACACAGGGAAACAATTGGTGTCTTGGATATCACTATGTGAAATATTTAGTAACTATAGTAGGGAGGAAAAGGAGGTAATGAGAAAAGAATGAGCTGGGGGTGAAATTCAACCTGAGTCTGATCGAAAACCCAATGAAGACAATGGGAGACTATCCACTGACTTCAGTAAGTTTTAGATTAGGCCCCTCCGTGATGAGGGATGGGACAAGGCCCTTTACACCACTTAACTTCTATTACAGAGATATGGGAAGCAGGCAATGATGGGGTGCCAGCATCCCCTGCACACTGTAAAGTAGAGCTTTTTGCTTGCTTTAAACAGGGCTGGGCATGGGGGAGGTGGAGGATGTGTTCTTCAATTATACCAAAATCATGTGCCTTTCATACTCCAAAATTGGGGTTCAGCGGCCAATGAGCATGGATAATCTGATCTCTATGGTCCTCTGGAAGCTCCACTATTTTCAACATTGCAAACATTGTAAATTTGGGGTACTTTCAGTGTAGGTCTTGTGAAAACCTATGATTTTTTATTTAGATTAACCTAAAACTTGAAACTCTGCATATAATTAAAATTATACTAACACTGTTCTATAAACTAAATTTTAAATGATATAAAAGAATACATTCCATAGAAATACCTATTACATTAACATAATGCTGTCTTGGAAATATTAAGAATTCAGGATATGAAAATTGAGATAAACAGTTATCCACAAAAATTTCAACACAATAACTTCAATGATCATAATGCAACCAGCCTGAAACAATGTCCCATGTAATACTGTAATCAGTGCCTAACAGTAAAGTATGAATTCTACTTACATAAAGTCCTTGCACAGGTGAGATTTGCTTATTGAAACACACTATTTTATCTAATGATTTTATTGCTTCCTCACTATTGCTTTGACTCTACAGCTTATATAAACTGTATTTTATTGGGACTTTATTGCTCTTATAACAAAAGCATTTTTTTTTTTGCATTATTGCTAAAATGTTAAATGCTAGGAAAAATAAAAAAAATAGCAAAAGCTTTTAGGTTGGGTACACAAACCACGGGCTGCAAAAGGTTTCAACATTAAAGATACAACTTATTACTAACAATAGATCTAGCATTTTAATAATTTAAAACAAAGTAAACATTCTTTTAATTAAATTATGCATGTGCATTTTAAAAACACTTGAATTGATGACTGAGCTGTGAAGAATCCCAATATTGCTAAGAATGGTCAATTTAACCCCTCTGGCACTAGTATTGTTCAATATTACATGTTCCTTCAGGTTATCCAGTGGGGGCAGGTCCCTGTGTCTGTCTGGAGTTCCACTAACTTCAGGGGGATTCCATGTTGTGCTGAGCTCTGCCCACATGGAACAATTTGCAGAACTGTGGCCTAAGACAGAACTGTCTAGATACAGAAACTAGAAAAGAATGTTGAACAGAACCATCTATTTCTGTGGAGTCAACTGGCTTTTAAGAAGCGTTTCTTCTTGTTGAACTACTGAATCTGGTGAGGCAAGTGTTTAATACGCAGATCTGAACACAAGGTCATTCAGTTGTATATTATGCAGTATTTACCTCAGGACTGTTAGTTTTACAGTTACATAATTTTGGGCTCAACCCTGTAGTCCTAAATAGGCCAAACTTACTGACTTCAAGCAGAGTTTTGGCCTCTATCAGGACTAATACTGAAGAGCCTTTTGAGTTTAAGAACATCTTTATAAGAGAGAGTCCAGATCATTCAAGCTATTAAAGTGACCAGAGTAACATCAAGTCAAGGTAATGGCTCTGAAGTCACAATTTGATTGCTGGCCTGTTTCTGAAGCAGTGCACCTACAGGCACTGCCCCTCACTTAGGGCTAGATTGTAGAAACACTATTTGCCCCATCTAAACATTACTCTGTAATTTTAATCCATCTCTATCCTAAATTCAGCCCAGATGGTGTCCTGAGATCTGCATGTGAAGAGGACCCTCTTGGTACAAATCTCTCTGATCCTGGATGGAAGAAGAGTGTAGTTTCTTCCCTGGCTGATCTACAGGTCTAAGTTCCACATTGAGTGAGGAGGTGAACATCAGATAAGCCAGGAGCAGAGGAGAGGATATGGTTATGGTGGGGGATCCACATTGTCCCCCTCTGGCATCCTTGGATATTTTCTGCTGAACCCTCCTACCAGACCAGAGCCAGTGCAGAGGCATACAGCCTCCATGTGGTCAACTGTGGCCTCCTACAGATCTCTGGAGATCTGCCAGATTTGTTGGTAAGTACAACGGGCTACTTGGGCAACGGGGTGGGAATCTCTCTGATGGAACAACCACTGAAATCACAGATTTCTTCTCCAGAGCCCCATGCTATGGGTTTTGCCACAGGAAGGCATGATCCAGACTGGAAGAGAAGGGGGGCAAGAGAAGAGGAAGGATGGTCCAGTGGTTAGGGAACTAGATTGCTACACAGGAGACTGAGGTTCAATTCTATGCTCTGCCATGGATTTCCTGTGTGACCTTGGGCAAGTCAGTGGGTGTCACTGAGTGTCTGTTCCCCAGCTGTAAACGGGGGATGATAGTCCCTCCCTACCTCACAGACCTGTTGTGAGGATAAAGACAAAAATAATTGTGAGGTGCTCAGATACTCTGGTAATGGAGGGGCATATTAGTACCTAGATAGAAGTGGACCAAACTCTTGGGACAGAATTACTCTTGGGACAGAATTTTAGTCACAACTGTAGGTGTTTGTCCTGATCAGTTATTGGCACTTTGATGCAACTGACCAAACTCAAGGAAAGGATAGAGGAAGAGAGGGGTAGGTTTTGTTTGTATAGTTTTAACAAGTCTTATCTGTGTCTGTTAACAAGCAAATAGCATTTGTGACCCTTATGCATAATTCATTTCAAAATGTTAACAAATGATCCTAGCAATAATTTCCAATATTTGATACTTTGAGTGTGTGTGTATGTATGTATGTATGTGTGTATAGATATATATAAAAAAATCAGGTATATATACATCATATGTATTTATGAAGTGATGATTTCTTATAAACAATAGAAAACTGGTAACTACTAGAACTTCATTAATATTCAGAGATAGATTAAGAACACAAATATCCTATATAGTTTGAGGGGAGATTTCAGTGGGTGTTGAACTCCTAACACCTGAAGCCAACGGGAGTTGCAAGAGCACAGTCCTGTCAAGATAAGGTCGCCACCATACAATATTAAATTTGATTAGATTAATGCAAAGTAATAGCCAGATATCATGAACCAAGTAAATAATGGAATTTGAATCTGGCATTGAAACCAAAATAAATTATTGCTAATATACAAGTGACTCACATTTGAAATTTAGTTCTGGGTATAGCATATGGATTATTAATGTCACAGAAGTTTGCCACAAAAGCTACAGTGTTCCAAAAGTTTAAACGAAAGGAAAGATACCATTTGAAAAGATTGAGTGGCAGCAGTATAGTAGTGTATACTCTCTATACTGTATAGGTATATTTTTCATCAAAATTTGAGATTTTTTTTAAACTATAATGGAAGATACTAAAGCAACAATATAGTATATTTACTTTGATATTCAGGGGACTACACCCTCATATTGGTGCCTAGGCATTTATACATGTAACTTCCATCAGCACTAATGGAAGTTTTACTATAAATTCCCATTCACTGATATGAGAATATACCTCAAGTTTAACAAAGAAATCCAAAATCAGGTGTGTTTTTTTCCAGTAAGCTTTTTCTTCTATCAATACAACCTTGTTATTAGAAAACAACATTTTTGTTCTAATAATTCTAATGTGGCTTCAGGGAAAAGATCAGAAGCAGCTTAAATTAAACCATTCATGAAAGGAAGCTTTGCCTTTTACACAAGGAGTATTATCTTAGAATGAAGTGAAATGATATGCATATAGTACTGAGCATCATAATATGTGATGGACTCAAAGATTAAATTATTAGAATAGCAGAAAATATGTTCCGTAGGCATTTTTGCTACATACAATTATGCACCTGACATGCTCAAAGAATTTTCAAACTTCAGAATCTGAAACCATAGCAGAACAATGAGAACATGAAATAACACTTGTGTATCAATAGCAACCTTTAGGGAACCATTTACTGTAGGTACTAAAAATATACTATTTTAAGCAAGTTATTTTATTAAATATTTCCTTATACACTTCTGAAAATATTAATCTGTCAAAGAAACTTAAAATGCTGCACCTATTACAATGCATAATTCCTAGAGGCCATATTGTGCCATAGATTTCTGAGTAGAAATCTCCATCATTTAAATGAGGAATTCTGCTTAAAAATCAATGTTACAATAGGCCCTGATGTCCTATATTTTAAAAAATGTATAGTTGATTTTTGAAAAGAAACAAAGCAGTAGTAAAGACGAAACGTATATTCTATTCTAGCATCTATCTAGAACTCATGAGAAAATAGGTAACATTTTAAAATACTGATCAATTTATACTGAGATATAAAACAGTAAACCTGCACAAGTACTTCCTCATTTTAGCAAATTAATGGTCCAGAAAGTCTTACAATAAATACCAAATGAAACAATAGTTATTGGGTCATTATTTTAAATTGATGATATACATTTTAGTTTATGTTAACAGAACCAATGACATAGTCTTCTTTACTGTTTCACTAAGGCTAAGAAGAGAGAGAATTTCTGACAACAGAAAAATCATGTAGTATAACTGAGCTCAAACACATAAACTATTTTAAAAAGGCTATAATTCATCAGTCTACCTTTTGTAATTAATAAAGTTAACTTAGAATCATAATGAATGTGAATGACCGGTTTAGTCTATTCATAGAACCTGAGCAACAATATAATTTGAAAGAACACTAATCATTTTGATTTTGGAAATCTTCCTTAAACCACTGAGTTCATTTCGGTTAATGGGCTTTCTCTTTACAAAAGGGTCAGTGCATCCTGTGGCTTGAATATGATTTAGATATGTACAATCTAAGGAATATATCTAACCAAAGATTGTTGCAGGAATTTCTGAAAAACAAAATGCTAAATAAAGTCCTCATAGCTGTTAATCAAACATCACTAGGTGATCTTGCTCTTTGAGACAGGCTAGAAGGGATACAGCCACAGCAGATGAGCCAAAATGCTTTTTGTATTTCCTGGTTTCTAAAAGCATATATTACAGGATTGATGATGGAATTGTAGGTGGCTGGCAGGAGAGTGGCATAGGTATATATTGAAGGATACGTGTAATCTGCTATTAAAGAATAGAGTGTAAAAGGCATCCAACAAGCAGCAAAGGTCCCCAAAATAATGGCCAAAGTAGACACTCCTTTTCGGGTGGTCACATAATGGGATGTGGCCAGGAAATGGTGTTGCAAGGCAATCTGATGGGCATGGCGCATCACAATTTTACAAATTTGAATGTAGAGCTGCAGCATGAGAGCAAACATGAGCAAGAAAGAGACTGAAAGGATAGCTGCATTATTTTTAGTGAGCGGTCTGATAACACTGCAGGTGGATTCATCTTTGAGGCAGTTCCAGCCCATTATAGGCAGCAGTCCAATACAGATAGATGCTCCCCAGAGCAAAATAAGCATGATATAAGTAAAAGTGACAGTCCTTTCTGAATTATAAGTCAAAGCATAATACAATGAGAGGTAACGATCAACAGTAATAGCCAGCAAGCTGCAGACAGATGCAGAGAAAGAGGCAACAATCAGTCCAATAGTGATCAGTTTTGTAGCTTCTGATTGTAGAAGATAGGCAAAAATAAAATTGATGATCAATCCAATTCCTGCTAAGAGGTCTGCAAGTGCCAGGCTGCCTATCAGAAGGAACATGGGGGCACGAAGATTAGGATTTTGGAAAATGATAAGGACCACAATGGCATTTTCACAGGAGATAAGGGTTCCTGAAGTACACAAAACAATGTCCCAGGGGTTTACTATGAGCTCTGGTTCTGGGTCTACGACAGGAATCAGGGAGGAGACTGCAGTTGAGATATTCTCTGGAGAGCTGGCTTCTAAGTGATCTTGAGGCAGCCAGCTTAAATTAACCTTCAGATCTTCATTCATTTTAACCCCTGTCTTCTTCAATGAAAAGACATTTTTTAATGTTCAGATACAGTACTAGTGAATTCAAGAACATGCAATACCTTAGCTATTTCTATGAATCTCATATGCAGGCAGGCACATGTTACATAAACGTGACAGCACAAATGGTGAAGAAAAATACTTAATTTAAAATTGCCTAAAATTATTTAAAGAAAACAAAAAAACAGGACATGAAGTAACTAGAGAGATTTTCTTCATTAAATGGAAGAGGAAAACAAGTGAAATGTGGTATGGACACATAGTACTGAACTAAGAAATAAAACCCCGTTAACATAGCGAGAACTGTTTGAAAGGTGTTTTGGTTTAACAAGATAAACAAAACCCACAGCACATGAGTTTAAATACAGAAAAAGAGCAATTGTTGCATGATGCATGAAATAAAATCACAAGTCACCAGCTGAGTTTGCAATTAAACATCAGGGTTTTTAACCGTTTTGTTAAGAATGCTCAAGATTCAAACCTGGAGCAGACAATACAGCAAAATTCTTTTAACCCCGAGGGCCACCGTCCTATCTACCTCAGTTGGAGATTCGGGCTGGGGGATATTTACCCTGCAGAGCATCCTTGGTCCTGAATTAATAGCAATGGAGGTGATGAGGTGGGGGAGACAGAGCAATGCCATGCAAGCATCTGTGCGAGGGTAACACAATCTCATACAGACGGATGGAAACAGACAGTGACAGACAGACAGCGGGACTAGCCCTCTATGGTGGTCACCTTGGCTTCTCCCCTGCTGGAGGAGGAGGGTCTCCAGGTCCTTTCTATGCAGCAGGGCAGGCTGCTCCCGGCAGGCTCATTGTTTGCACTGCACAGACACGGGGAGGGGGCGGCAGTACCAGCTCCTGGCTGTGCAGTAGGGAGCGCAGGTGCAATCCCCTCTGCGCTGGCCCCTGAACGCGGTGCCTGGTGCATGGGGCTGAGGCAGAGAGAGGCGCAGGCACGCGCGCACAACAGAGGAACAGAGGCGGGGGCGCGCGCCGTGCGGCGCTGCCAGTCCGCGGGAAGAGAAGCCGAAGGCACGTGGGCAGCAGAGGAAAGGGGTCGCGTGAGCGGCGCGCGCACGGACCCAAGTTGGTGGGGAGGAGCTGAGGCACGCGCTGACAGGGAGACACCTGCTGCTCTCTGGTGCGCAGGCGCAGAAGCACCAGTCCCTGCCCCCAGACGACCTTCTGGGGGGAGGGCTCTAATGAGGGGATGTCTGCGCGCCCCGCGAGGCACGAGCGCCGGGTGCTCCGCTCCGAGTCCCCATCCCCCCGCTCCCGGAGCATCCCCGCTACAGCCCCCGCCTCCCTGTTCTCCCACCCCAGCTACAGCCCCCGCCTCCCTGAGCATCCCCCAGCTACAGCCCCCCGCCTCCCTTAGCACCCCCATCCCCGCTACAGCCCCCGCCTCCCTGTTCTCCCACCCCAGCTACAGCCCCGCCTCCCTGTTCTTCCACCCCAGCTACAGCCCCCGCCTCCCTGAGCATCCCCCATCTACAGCCCCCCGCCTCCCTTAGCACCCCCATCCCAGCTACAGCCCCCCGCCTCCCTGTTCTCCCATCCCAGCTACAGGCCCCCGCCTCCCTGAGCATCCCCCATCTACAGCCCCCCGCCTCCCTTAGCACCCCCATCCCAGCTACAGGCCCCCGCCTCCCTGAGCATCCCCCATCTACAGCCCCCCGCCTCCCTTAGCACCCCCACCCCAGCTACAGCCCCCCACCTCCCTGAGCATCCCCCATCTACAGCCCCCCGCCTCCCTTAGCACCCCCACCCCAGCTACAGCTCCCGCCTCCCTGAGCATCCCCCATCTACAGCCCCCCACCTCCCTGAGCACCCCCACCCCAGCTACAGCCCCCCGCCTCCGGCCTCCCTGAGCATCCCCACGCCAGTTACAGCTCCCGCCTCCCTGTTCTCCCACCCCAGCTACAGCTCCCGCCTCCCTGAGCATCCCCCATCTACAGCCCCCCACCTCCCTGAGCACCCCCACCCCAGCTACAGCCCCCCGCCTCCGGCCTGCCTGAGCATCCCCACGCCAGTTACAGCCCCCCGCCTCCGTGAGCATCCCCCATCTACAGCCCCCCGCCTTCCTGAGCATCCCCACCCCAGCTATAGCCTCCGGCCTCCCTGAGCATCCCCCATCTACAACCCCCCGCCTGCCTAAGCATCCCCCAGCTACATCCCCTGCTGGCACCTGAGCCCCCCGCCTCCCTGAGCATCCCACAGCTACAACCCCCCGTTGCCCTGAGCAACCCCCAGCTTCAGCGCCCCGCCTCCCTGAGCCCTCCCTGCTACAGTTCTCTGCCATATTAAGTCTCCCCTGCTACAGCCTCCTTGAGCCCCTCCCCTGCCACCCTGAGCCTCACTGAGCATTCCCCTGCTACATTGCCCCCAACCACCCTGAGCCTGGGGCTCCAATCCCCACCTACTGCTGCTGAGCATCCCCCGCTATAGCTCCCTCCAACCACCCACTGCCCCAGCCCTAGTCCCTGGGGTGCCAAGAGGCTCCTGCCCCTAGGCACTGGAACTTGGCAACCCTAGGGGCACCTGATCTGAAAGTGAGCACCCAATTATCTGGGCAGGCCCTGCCTTATTTTCCCCACATGGGGGCATATTCCATCTGGTCATAAATGTCACACATGACACCATTAGAATGATTGTGTTGGTAGCATAGCCGAGACATGCCATGCACTCATATGAGGAAGTATGAATTCTGGTGCTTAGCCGACTGGCCATATCTCTCTTCATTGTCTGCCCCAAACCTGCAAGAAGTAGAATCATGCGGGTGCTTTCCTGCTCTTATTCAAAATGTTAGTGCCTCAGTTTAAGACGCCCAAATACCACAGTGGCACCTTATAAATGTGTGCAATAATAATACAAATCTTCCTTGACTTATAATTAATCCCCTGAGCACCTATGCCACAGCCCCCCACCTCCCTGAGCATCCCCTTATACTGAATACTAAAGGTCAAATTCAGGCCTGGAATAAGTGGAAGCAACCCTGTTATTATTTACTATTTTTTGTTGTTTAGTGCTGACAGTATTTTTGGCGGTGTGCTAGGCAAAAAGATAAAGATAAACCCTGCCCTAAAAGGGATTGCAACCTCAGCGTCATTTACATCTTTTTCTAAAACAGGCTGATTTTGACCCTGTGACTCTGCCTTTACTGCTGCTGGCAAATACTGAGCCTCACCCTGGGCCAGATTTAGGGGCAGGTGATCACCGCCTGGGGTGCCAGGCTTGGGGGGAACCAAGCTCAGAGTGCTAGTTTTGATGTTAGCGACAAAAGGGAAAATAGGCTGTTTGAAGTCACATGTTTCAGGTATTCTGTATGTATTCTTTTTAAGATGATTCAGTTGTATTCCAATGACCTATTGCATCCTATCTCATACCATGGATTCAAAAAGGATATCACAATAGAACTGATGCCTGTCCTCTTAATTTAGCCACCAGCTTCTCATGTGATAGTGTAAAGAATGCTTTATTGCAATTTAGATTGAATGTGTCTGGTGCTTTTCATCATTTGTTAGCTCTATCACCATCTCATTTGTAATAGTTGTTACAATTGCAAAATACAGTTTTCATTACCTTTTAAAACTTGTATAACAATTGGGGGAAACCTAATATTTTAACAAAGTGGTTAATGTTAAACTTTGAAGATCCTTTATTTATTTTAATTATTGCTTAATTGGAATGGAAAATTGTAAATGACCTATCATTCGGTACTGGCCATTAGGACAGGTGGCTAGTGGCACAGATTTCACTCTGCTGAAATACATCACAACGATCTTTTGGAGCGGCATCCCAGATATCCCCGTCATAGGCGTGCTGCTGGAATTAGTGCAGCTGTCATAGTTACAGAACTAGCTGCACCGTTGTCTCCTCCCTGGTCTCTCTGAGTGCACCCTCTCACATGTCAGGCCTCATGCTTTGCCTATCCCAGGGTGGAATTCTGCAGTTCTTCCACTCTGAGACTGGGCCCTCAGCTACTGTACCCGGTGTGTCAACTGTTATTACCCAGCAGGTCCAACTGTGTTCAGGCACCTGCAGTTCTGCCTTTCAGGAGTTTGTGATCAGTGGTATACAGTGATCAGATAGCCTTTTAAAAATCAAAGTAACATTTATTTTAGTAGTAGGAACAAAGCTTAAAGAGGAAAACAGGATTTTAAAACAACACTCTACCTGCATGTCTCTCTTCCTAACATCGTGCCAGAGGGGTACTATACTATATCTCAATCTTGTTCCCATGGACAACTGACACCTTCTCTTGAGAGAGGGTCCCTTTTAAACCTTGCTCTAGTTCTTCTGTGTTCCTGGGCTGTGCCTGCAATCCTTCAGTCCTGTAGGTTTACCAGGGGAGAGTCCTCAGAGCCAGTGGTTCTGGCATTGTTCCTTAGTAACTCTCAAGTGTTTGCTGATCGGTGGCTTGCCTTGAACCATCTTTTCTTTCCTGACTGTTTTTCCACTATTGAGCTAAACAAGTAAATTCATACAGTAACAGGGCCGGCTCTAGGATTTTTGCTGCCCCAAGCAAAAACAATTTTGGCTGCCCCTCCCCACTCCCCCCGTTTTTTTTTTACCCCAGCCCCGGCCCCGCCTCAACTCGGCCCCTTCCCCAAATCCCCAGCCCTGCCTCCTCCCCCCCAGGCTCTCAAGCCTAGGAGGGAGGGAGGGAGAGGGAGAAGCAGCCTGTGCGCTGCGGCCACTCGGGGTCTCTCCCTCCCTCCCAGGCTCTCAAACCTGGGAGGGAGAGGGAGATCCCGAGCGGCCGCGGCACGCAAAACAGCTGATTCGCGCGCCGCTGCTCCCCCTCCCTCCCAGGCTCTCAAACCTGGGAGGGAGAGGGAGATCCCGAGCGGCCGCGGCACGCGAAACAGCTGATTCGCGTGCCGCTGCTCCCCCTCCCTCCCAGGCTCTCAAACCCGGGAGGGAGGGGGAGATCCTGAGCGGCCGTGGCGCGCGAATCAGCTGTTTTGCGCGCCGCGGCCGCTCGGGATCTCCCCCCCCTCCCGGGTTTGAGAGCCTGGGAGGGAGGGCGAGCAGCGGCGCGCGAGGGGCAGCAGCGGAGGTGAGTTAGGGCGGCCAGGGCACATTTTTAGGGGCGGCATGGCCCGCACCAGAATGCCGCCCCTAAAAATGTGCTGCCCCAAGCACCAGCCTGTTTTGTTGGTGCCTAGAGCCGACCCTGTACAGTAAACATCTCAATAACCAAGCTAATTAATAAATTATTACAGGGCAGCTTCAAATCTGTCACAGCAACCCACATGTGCCTTTTTGACTTGACTCTTGGCATCAATATGCACTCTTTGGCAATTGACTCTTCTCTACAAATGGGAGTATCTGAAGTAGTTTTAAGTATATGTTTATAATTCCAGAGAGGTACAGAAAACTTTAATGAAAGGTGAACCTCAGAGATGTAAAATATTTTGAACCACAAAAGTCATGTAATGGAGTAAAATAACATCTAGTCAACATATACAGTAGCACCTCAGAGTTACGAAGACCTCAGGAATGGAGGTTATTTGTAACTCTGAAATGTTCATAACTCTGAACAAAATGTTATGGTTGTTCTTTCAAAAGTTTGCAACTGAACATTGACTTAATACAGCTTTGAAACTTTGCTATGCAGAAGAAAAATGTTGCTTTCCTTTTTTTTAGTAGTTTACATTTAACACAGTACTATACTGTATTTGCTTTTTTTTTATTTTTTTTTTTTGGTCTCTGCTGCTGCCTGATTGTGTACTTCCAGTTCTAAATGTTTGACTGGTCAGTTCGTAACTCTGGTGTTTGTAACTCTGAGGTTCTATTGTATATATAATATGCAAGATATTATTAATGTACATGTATGCATGCAGTGTTACTCTTAATCTTTGTAGCTTATGACCTTGCAGGTCAGAGTATTTTTAGCTTTTTTTTAAATTGCTTAGCTTGTGTGGTTAGGAAAAAGTAGAATGGTAGTGGGGTATAAGACTGACAGGAGAATTAGCCTACCGTAGGGATAAGATAGATTAAGGTCGGAATGCAAGGCCTATAGGCTTCATGCCTATAAGATATTTAGTGTAGTCAAATAAGGCTTCCAGCCTAGAAACAGGTTGATTTGAGGAGTTGACTGATGAATAACCTTGAACCATAAAATATTTTGTTACAATAAACACATGTAAGTGCTGATGTTTGTGAAAATTGTATTGCAGTGTATCAAAGAGCACAAGAGATCAGTTAAAGCCGTTTGTAACATTTAAAAAAAAATGTTTTTGTAGGAATAGGGTGTTGGTCAACAATGTATTGACTGCAAGTTGCTATGATGATTAGTTGACATAAGTATTAATGAGCATAAGAGGAATTAATAATTTAGCCTATGAAAAACAGGACACCCCAAAGTTAATGGGGTGTAGAAGTACAAACAAGGGAATGAGGTGGAAACCTGTAAGCATATATATGAGCTTCTGTGGGCATTAGGTGTCACTTGGCCCGGTACTGTGGGGGACGCATCAGAAGATGCCCAGTTGATGCCCATCTGATAATTATCCATACTCTGGGATTCCCCACATGGAGGCTTGAGTACTGCAAGTATTAATGCTGGTCTTTCTGTATTATCTCACTTTCTTCTATTATGGTACCATGTTTGTAGCATTGTTTATCTGCTTAGTGAAATTATTAAGAAACAGATGTAATTACTTGTGAGTGTTTTGCCCAGACAGTCCCAGGCATTTTTGTATGCAAAATGTTCTTGGACTCAAAATGGTGGGACAGTGAGGTGACGGGCATTACAATTACAGGGTATTTACCGTTTGTTAAAAAAAACAAAAAATCAAATTCAAAGGTGAGTCTAGATGGAGTTTGACTTGGTATAACTACATCTTGCTCTGGTTCCCCAATGTAAGTAAAAACCTGAAATGGAAGCCGGACCGGGCAAGACGTTCGATGTGATGTGCAAGTGGGGTGCCAGCAACTACTTCCTCCCTGGGAGCAGCTTCACCCAATTTGCCAACTAAAGGTTCATCCATAGGGCCTGGCTCAACTGCGTCCCACTGAACGGAGCCATTCGCCACGAGAATTGGGACAAGCGATGCAGGAAATGCGGCTACGCCAATGAGATGCTACCCCACGTCCTGTGTAGCTTCAAGCCCCATTCAAGAGCTTGACAGCTGTAACACAATGCCATCCAAGATCGCCTGGCCAGAGCCATCCCGCCACCTGTGGGGAAGGTTGTCATAAACTCCGCCATCCCCGGAACCGACAGCCAACTGCGACCGGACATTGTCATCACCAACGAGGACTGGAAGATCATCATGGTGGACGTCACAGTGCCCTTTGAAAACAGGACCTCGGCCTTCCACAATGCCCGACCTAGAAAGGTAGAGAAATGTGCCCCTCTGGCCAAAACCTTGAGAGCTAAGGGTTACCAGGTCCAGACACACGCACTGATTGTCGGAGCCTTAGGTGCATGGGACCCCGGTAACGAGCAAGTGCTGAGAGAATGCGGAATCGGTCAATGCTACGCTTGACTGATGTGGCAACTCATGGTGTCGGATGCCATCACGTGGTCGAGGGACATCTACATAGAATACATCACTGGACATTGACAACACCAGGAGGGATGAGCTGGAGTGCCGATGAGAAGCGCAGTCAGAAAGATAACAAATACTTTCCTCATGGATTGTATTTTCTAAATGGACAACCAACCTAATTCTCAATTACTGAGAGACAATCTCCACTCATTGATATATTTTGTTTTCCACAAACAAATCTCTGTACAACTTTTCATGAGTGATGTACCCGAGTATTCGGATTCTAATATCTAATCTGTATTGTTAAATCTATTCACCTAAATTAGGGTTATTGCTGATTATGTACTCTATGTATCATATGACTTTTTAAAAACAAACTTTGTATTTGTGAATAATCTAAGCACTATACCCAGATGTACAGACTCTCTTTTTTCAACCTATGTATTATATAATTTTTTTAACATTAGCTTTAATAAATTTTTTAACTTTGAGTCACCCCTCACAGGCCAGACTATGGGGTTGTGAACCGAAGAGTGCTCTTACGTGTTGTGCTCTAATGGGCCCATATAGACCCTACTAGTGCAAACTAAAAGATACCTACTTCGTAATAATGTAGGCCTGAGATTATGTTAATACCACATAGTGCCTTTTAGTTCATGCAGCCAGGGTCTATATGGGACAATTAGAGCGCAACACATTGGAGTGCTCTACAATGCATAAATTACCCATATTCTGAACTGTGGCTTTGGGTAGACAATCCCTTAGACTTGTTTAACTAGACTCATATTTAACTTACATCCCTAAGTGAAGTAGACCTTAGTTCTGAATTTGGCTCACTGAGTATTAGTATGAGGTAGTCTAAATTGTTGCAACTACTATGCCCAGGAGTCAGAAGAGAAGAGCATAGCAAGAAAACCAAGTAGCAAAGGGATGTAAGAAAGCACACATTGAAGTAGATCATTGACACACATATTACATCATCTTAGAATCCCCTACACTGAGTTACATTCAATGAGAGGTGTCAACTGTGTGTAAGTTAAAAATGTATGAACTAGATTTTCCGCTGGTGTAAATCAGCATAGCTCTGTTAGAGTCAATGGAACTATGCTAATTTATACCAGCTGTGAGTTGAAGGGAGAATAAGATAATGTCACATGATTATATATTATTCATATTACAGCAGTGCCTACAGACCTCAGCCAAGGGTCTGTCTGATCCAAAGTCCACTGAAGTCATTTAGAATCTTTCCATTGATTTCAATGGGCTTTGGATCAAGCCCAAAGACTGGGGTCCCATTATGTTCAGCACTGTACAAAAGGGAATCCCTGCCACCCAAACTTACTCTAAATAGACAAGACAGACAAACAATAAGAGAACAAGCAGAGGCACAGAGAGCTGAAGGGTTTTATTCCGGATCATACAGTACGTCAGGGGCATAGGCTGGAACGGCATCTGGGTCTCCTTAGTTTCAGTCTAATGCTCTATGCTGCTTTTCTTACAAGCCAAACATCAACAGATGTAAGTTACAGGGTGTAGGAGTCTAACTTACATCACTTTCCACATCCCTTCTGGGTTTGTCCCACTGCTTTTAAACTCTAACTGAGAACATTTACTTGAATAAAAGTATTTCCCCTCACATAGCACCTGGTCATGCGAGGGGCTGAATGCTTTCAGCTCACATGGACTCGTAGGAGGATCCCAGCACCTCATAGGATTGGGCTCAATGTTGTATACAGTTTACCGTGCCCACTTCTGACCTGCCAGTCCTCACCATCTATGATTCACTTTCTATTTCTTATTCTTAAAACACCGATTTTTGTTTACATGCTGATACCTCCTTCTCTCCCCCGCCCCGTTCATTCATTTATTTTTGGGCCTGATCCTGCATTCTCTGCATAATCAAAACTCCCATTGAGTTTAGTAGGAGTTTGGGTGCACAAGGGTCAAAGATTTTAGTATAACTTGTGTTATTCTTTTGAAGCTTAGTAATTAAGTTATGCTGAATTTCCAAGTAATTGCAGCAATAATGTAATTTTAACAGCTGTCATTTCCTATCTTTAATTTAGTGGCGTCCATCATGAATTCTTAACAAATTATCGTTCAAAGATTTTCTAATTCATGTAAAAATTGTAATCAAATAATTAAACTAAACATTTTCACTCTACACTAAGTCTCTAAAGTAATTTCAGTTTTAGGAGCAGAAAGCAAATAACCTTAATATCTGTAGTGCTAACTAAAGTTCTCTGATGAATTATAAACTAGGTCATAGACTTCTAATATTTTAATATCCAGACAAGGCCTAGCGCAACCTTTTTCTGTGGTCATAAAAGTGATTCATTTGCTTGGCTCACTCATCCATGGAAATGTTTTCAGTTGAGATGTCCAGCTGCTGTGCTATGTGAATGATTCCGAGTTATAGATTTCTGGGAAGTTCACAGAGAGCATACCCCCCCCACAAATCAATTATTTGTGACCTGTCCGTTTGTACTAAGGAATCTGTATATGCACATGCTAGTGTCTATTCACTCTGTAGATTTTTGTTTAGGCAGAATGTTGATAATCAATCTCGAAACTACCAACATTTAATTTTCAAATGTTTTAAACTGGTGATTTTAAAATTATACATTTTAGAAATGGGTGTAATATAAATTAATGCTTGATAATTACATGGTTAATAGTATATAGTATCTTAAATGCAGTCTATTATCACAGCACTATGCAGTTGTAAAGGTGTTGGTCTTTTTCCAACTGTAAAATGTTTTATAAACCTGAAGTTTAGAAATTGTGAAGGAAGGAAGATTGCTAAAAAGATGACACTTGAGCTGATAATTGAGAAAATTCTTGCTAAGTCACATCTACAGTGTTGTTGCTGCTGTCATTGATACAATATGTATAGAGGGCCCTACCAAATTCATGGTCCATTTTGGTCAATTTCACAGTCATAAGATTTAAAAAATCGTAAATTTCATGATTTTAGCTCTTTAAATCTGAAATTTCATGGTGTTGTAATTGTAGAGGTCCTGACCCAAAAAGGAGTTGGGGGGGGTTATTGGAGGGGGGTTGTGGTACTGCTACCCTTATTTCTGTGCTGCTGCTGGCGGCAGTGCTGCCTTCAGTGCTGGGCAGCTGGAGAGTGGTGGCTGCTGGCCAGGAGCCCAGCTCTGAAGGCAGAGCCGCCACCAGCAGCAGCACAGAAGGATGGCATGGTCTGGTATTGCCACCCAGCCAACAGCCGCCGCTCTGAAGGCAGCAAAGAAGTAAGGGTGGCACTACCACGACCCCCCTAAAATAATCTTGTTACCCCCCCCTGCAACTCCCTTTTGGGTCAGGATCCCCAATTTGAGAAACGCTGGTTCACCCCCCCCCCCATGAAATCTGTATAGTATAGGGTAAAAACTCACAAAAGACCAGATTTCATGGGGGGGGGGACGGACCAGATTTCATGGTCCGTGATGGATTTTTCATGGTCTTAAATTTGGTAAGGCCCTAAATATGTATGTTATTAAGCCCCTGATCCTGCAAAGTGTTATGTGAGCTATCGTTATTCACGTGAGTCAAGTGAGTAAGAAACAATCACGTAAGTAAGGCTTCCCGGATCAGATGAAAAAGGGTGGTGAGTAGAGTCAGAGGGCCATCATAATCTCATTTACACCACTTTAAATCCATAGTAACTCCATTTACTATAATGAAGGTACACTGGCATAAGTGAGATCAGAGTCTGACCCAAGTATTTATTTAGCCACAAATTCTGATGGTAGCACTTGCAGTAAATGTATTTATTATAATAAGCTCAGCATAGAGTTCTTCAGCATAGTGGTTAAATTGTGTATTTAGCACACTTCAAAAATATTTGTCTCTTGTCTTTAAGAGGAATTCCTGAGATTAAGTAGTAATGAGATCTATGCTTGATGATATTGAAGGCTGTAGACCTCACTTTCCTGTGCTGTTGTATAATTTCATCTGCTTGTTATGTTAAAAATGGCCCATATGGGAAATCACAACCATCATAGAAAGAGTGCTTGGGGATTTCAAGCATGGTAAAAAGGATATTTTTTTTCATGCTGGTTTTCTTTGGAAAGAGCTGAAATAGAGTGCTCCCACTCCGGGGTGCAGTGGGACCAGAGCAATCTGAAGTGGCACCCTGGGGAACTTTTCCCAGGTAGAACACTGCATCCAATAAAACCAACCAAAATGATGTGGTTCCAATTTCTTTGTGTAAAATCAATACACTTTGTGCCTGGCAGTGCTTAATCATCTGTTACAAACTGTTATTCACAATGCTGAACACGTTCTGTCCTGCCTGTTTATTTGTTTATTTGCATATATATATATGCATACAAGACGGGAAGCCTCCTGATTCATACTGAGACAGTAGGGCAATCAGCTAGTTATCTTAGGTGTATGTACACGAATGCAAGAAGCCTGGGAAATGAGCAGGAAGAATTGGAAGTCCTGACACAATCAAGGAACTATGATGTGATTGGAATAACAGAAACTTGGTGGGGCAGTTCACATGACTGGAGCACTGTCATGGGTGGGTATAAACTGTTCAGGAAGGACAGGTATGGGAGGAAAGGTGGAGGAGTTGCATTGTATGTAAGAGAGCAGTATGATTGCTCAGAGCTCCAGTATGAAACTGGAGAAAAACCTGTTGAGAGTCTTTGGGTTAAGTTTAGAGGCGAGAGCAACAAGGGTGATGTCGTCGTGGGTGTGTGCTATAGACCACCGAATCAGAAGGATGAGGTAGACGAGGCTTTCTTCGGACAACTAACAGAAGTTTCCAGATCACAGACCCTGGTTCTAATGAGGAACTTCAATCACCCTGACATCTGCTGGGAGAGCAATACAGCAGTGCACAGACAATCCAGGACATTTTTGGAGAGTGTTGGGGACAACTTCCTGGTGCAAGTGCCAGAGGAACCAACTAGGGGCCGTGTTCCTCTTGACCTGCTGCTCACAAACAGGGAAGAATTCGTAGGGGAAAGAAGTGGGTGGCAACCTAGGCAGCAGTGACCATGAGATGGTTGAGTTCAGGATCCTGACAAAAGGAAGAAAGGAGAGTAGTAAAATACGGACCCTGGACTTCAGAAAAGCAGACTTAGACACCCTTAGGGAACTGATGGACAGGATCACCTGGGAGGCTAATATGAGGGGGAGGGAATCCAGGAAAGCTGGCTGTATTTTAAAGAAGCCTTATTGAGGCTGCAGGAACAAACCATCCCGATGTGTAGAAAGAATAGCAAATATGGCAGGAGACCAGCTTGGCTTAACAGTGAAAACTTTGGTGAGCTTAAACTCAAAAAGGAAGCTTACAAGAAGTGGAAATTTGGACAGATGACTAGGGAGGAGTATGAAAATATTGCTAGAGCATGCCGGGGTGTAATCAGGAAGGCCAAAACACAATTGGAGTTGCAGATAGCAAGGGATGTGAAGGGTAACAAGAAGGGTTTCTACAGGTATGTTAGCAACAAGAAGAAGGTCAGGGAAACTGTTGGACCCTTACTGAATGGGGGAGGCAACCTAGTCACAGATGATGTGGAAAAAGCTGAAGTACTCAACCCTTTTTTTGCCTCGGTCTTCACAGACAAGGTCAGCTCCCACACTGCTGCACTGGGCAACACAGTATGGGCAACACAGTATCCAGCCTGTCTGACTCATGAAAGACACCCCCCCAACCTCTGCGTGAACCAAAACCGATCAGAGAAAAGACTTGCAAAGAGCAATGAAGGGCAGATTGGAGACACACCTAGACGCCTCCTGACAAGGGTGAGAAGAACAAAGGCAACTCCCCTAGCCTCATCTGCATCAAAGATGGGACAGGGAGGCATCTCCTTTAGCGTACAGAATGGAGAACAGAGAACCGCACTGAACTCTGGGACCAGAAAAGCAGGGAAGCACTGCATCCTGGGGATCTTTGCTCCAGATGTTAATGAACCTATGTCTGCACACACCCAGCTCAGCAGTTATCAGACCAATTCTAGTAATGAATCCTTGATTGATATCCAAAAATACTGAAGCAGTCTAATTGCATTGTGAGCTCCCTGCAAAAACATCAGCCATAGCTAGGAGTGATCAGCTCCTATTGTCTAGCCTAAAGAAAACCCTTGAGTCATCAGTTTATCCATAAACAAATCTAGTGTTCTCCTTTGAACCATTGTATTTTCCCTACAAAAAAACCCTACTCACACTCCAGTAAGTAGGGTTACCATTCGTCCGGATTTACCCAGACATGTCCTCCTTTTTGTGCTAAAAATAGCGTCCGGGGGGAATTTGTAAAGCACTCACAATGTCCGGGATTTCCCCCCGGCAGAGCAGAGCGAGCGGCTGGGAGGGCTGCAGGGAAGTCCCGGGCTGGACTCAGGAGCAGCTGTAGAGGAGCCGGATCCGCCCTGCATTCTGAGCCGGCAGCTCTCCCCTGCAGCCCAGTCCGGCAGCACTGTGCAGGGCCAGGGACCGGGTTTTGTTGTGCAGGGCCAGGGACCGGGTTTTGTTGTGCAGGGCCAGGGACCGGGTTTTGTTGTGCTGGGGAGCTCAGCCACGTGTCCGGCTCGGCTGCACAGAGCCCAACACCCTGTTCTGAGCAGCAGGGTAAGGAGGTCAGGGGGCAGGAAGGTTCTGGAGGTGGCAGTCAAGAAACGGGGGGGGGGGCTTTTTGGGGGGAGTGGAGAAAGTTTTGGGCAGTCAGGGTACAGGTAGGGGGTAGGGTCCTGGGGGGCAGTTGGGGGGGGTCCCAGGAGGGGGCAGTCAGGGGACAAGGAGCAGGGGGGGAGTGTTTGGGAGTTCTGGGGGGGGCTGTCAGGTGGCAGGGGTGGGGAGATGGATCGGAGCAGTCAGGGGACAGGGAGCAGAGGGGTTTAGATGGGTCGGGAGTTCTGGGGGGGGCTGTCGGGGTGGGGAGTGGTTGGATGGGGTGTGGGAGTCCCAGGGGTCTGTCTGGGGGTGGGGGTGTGGATAAGGGTTGGGGCAGTCAGGGGACAAGAGGCAGGGAGGCTTAGATAGGGAGTGGAGTCCTGGGGGGCAGTTAGGGGCAGGGGTCCCAGGAGGGGGCAGTCAGGGGACAAGGAACGGGGGGAGGGTTGGGGGTTCTGGGGGGGCGGGAAGTGGGAGGGGCAGGGGCGGGGCTAGGGTGGGGCTCCTCCCGTCCTCTTTTTTTCTTGCTGAAATATGGTAACCCTACAGTAAGTGTTCTGATACATGGACCCAAACTCTGCATCAGTTCCACTGGGATTTCATCGTCTCCTGACTGATTGTGCTGGGGGCTCTGCCTGTCTCCAGCATTCAGGACCCTGAACTACCACCATCACCTGGAAACCCTGACCAGTTCAAGCTTCTCTCTCTCTCTCTCTCTCTGTTTTCCTTTCTACCTCCAGTATTAAGCTTTAATAAGGTAATTGTTATGTTGGTTTAGGCTCTCCTTGTGTAGTTATCATTATTATTCAATAAATAACTTTTATGGTTAAGCTGGTTGCTTGTCTCTCTCTCTCTCTCTCTGAACTTTACTCTTTGGTGTTTTTAGCTTCCCCATTTACTCTGCAGCAACGCTTCTTTTACCTAAGCTAAAGATCCCTGTAGCGCCCCAAAATACGGTGGGGTTTTCTCATCAAGTGGGTTACTACCAGTACAATTGTGATGTGAAAGTGGGATTAGGGACATGCTGAACCTGTGACATATGAAGGTGGCAGCTCGGAAGTGCTGCTCGACCCAGACTACTGAGTCCAGGGGCATATAAGGGGTCAGCTTGAAAGTGCTGATTGATCTGGTCCACTCAGACTTGCTCTATTAATGTGTGTGTGTGTGTTCTGGGGCTGGAGGAACCCAGCCCTAGGGAACCTAGGACCTGCAGGATAGCTCCATTGGGAGGGGACTTGCAGAAGGGAAAAGTAGAGCTCCATATGAAAACACATTTGACACAAGCAGTACATTGATAGAATTACAGAACCCACCCCTCTTCCCCCCAGAAGAGTAACCCTAATAAATTAATGGGCAAATCTGGTAACAGTGACCAGCCCTCAGTGGTGAAAGAACAGGTTAAGGACTACAGTATTTAGAAAAGCTCGACATGCACAAGTCCATGGATCCCGATCTAATGCATCCAAGGGTGCTGAGGGAGTTGGCTGATGTGATTGCAGACCCGTTGGCCATTATCTTTGAAAATTTGTGGCGATTCACGGAGGTCCTGGACGATTGGAAAAAGGCAAATATAGTGCCCATATTTAAAAAAGGGAAGAAAGAGAACCGGGGGAACTACAGACCAGTCAGCCTCACTTCAGTCCCTGGCAAAATCATGGAGCAGGTCCTCAAAGAATCCATTTTGAAGCACTTGGAGGAGAGGACGGTGATCAGGAACAGTCAACATGGATTCACCAAGGGCAAGCCATGCATGACCAACCTGATTGACCTCTATGATGAGATAACTGGCTCTGTGGATATGGGGAAAGCAGTGGATGTGATATATCTTTACTTTAGCAAAGCTTTTGATACGGTCTCCCACAGTATTCTTGCCAGCAAGTTAAAGAAGTATGGATTGGATGAATGGACTATAAGGTGGATAGAAATCTGGCTAGATCGTTGGGCTCAACAGGGTAGTGATCAATGGCTCGATGTCTAGTTGGCAGCCGGTATCAAGTGGAGTGCCCCAGGGGTCAGTACTGGGGCCGGTTTTGTTCAACATCTTTATTAATGATCTGGATGATGGGATTAATTGCACTCTCAGCAAGTTCGCAGATGATACTGAGCTAGGGGGAGAGATAGATACACTGGATGGTAGGGAAGGTCCAGAGTGACCTAGACAAATTGGAGGATTGGGCCAAAAGAAATCTGATGAGGTTCAACAAGGACAAGTGCAGAGTCCTGCACTTAGGAAGGAAGGCTCTCATGCACCACTACAGGCTGGGGACTGACTGGCTAAGCAGCAGTTCTGGGGATTACAGTGGACGAGACGCTGGATATGAGTCAGCAGTGTGCCCTCTTTGCCAAGAAGACCAACGGCATATTGGGCTGTATTAGTAGGAGCATTGCCAGCAGATCAGGGGAAGTAATTATTCCCTTCTATTCGGCACTGGTGAGGCCACATCTGGTGTGTTGCATCCACTTTTGGGCCCCTCACTACAGAAGGGATGTGGACAAATTGGAGAGAGTCCAGTGGAGGGCAACAAAAATGATTAGGGCGCTGGGGCACATGAGTTATGAGGAGAGGCTGAGGGAACTGGGGTTATTTAGTCTGCAGAAGAGAAGAATTAGTGGGGATTTGATAGCAGCCTTCAATTACCTGAAGGGGGGTTCCAAAGAGGATGGAGCTCGGCTGTTTTCAGTGGTGGCAGAAGACAGAACAAGGAGCAATGGTCTCAAGTTGCAGTGCGGGAAGTCTAGATTGGATATTAGGAAACACTATGTCCCTAGGAGGGTGGTGAAGCACTGGAATGGGTTACCTAGGGAGGTGGTGGAATCTCCATCCTTAGAGGTTTTTAAGGCCCAGCTTGGCAAAGCTCTGGCTGGGATGATTTAGTTGGTGTGGGTCCTGTTTTGAACAGGAGATTGGACTAGATGACCTCCTGAGGTCCCTTCCAACCCTGATAGTCTCTGATTCTATTGCCTCCTTGGATGTGAGTGTGATGGAATATACCCCTCTGTTCACACCCTATGCACTACTGTAATAATGTTTGTACAAGGTATGCCTTGGGAAGTATGATTTAAAAACTCATAACTTACTGATCAATAATATCATGGCAAAATACAAATAACAACATTATATGTAAAGTTATGAACATAAGCTGAAATCATGACTGAAGCTTGTTTCTTAAATAAGTCTGGGGAATGGCTAAACCAGTTCCTCAGAGACAAAGGGCAAGTTGACACCTCAGCCAGTGGCTGACGGACCATTCCCTGCTAAGTAGCCATCCTTTGGCAAGGAAGGGGGCAGGGATATATATCTACATCTTAGCAAAGAAACAGCGTGGAGTTTCTATTCTTTAACAGGGTGCATGTTGCCTTGCTCACAGCTGGAAATGCTCCTTAAACAGGAGACATGGCTATAATAAGAAGGGGCAGATACCCCCAAGAGACCCTCCTCTCTGTTCATGTCTGTCTTTGGCATCACACCTAAGAAGGCAAAGGAAAACAGCCATTGTACTATGAGGTGGGGGGAGAGGAGAGTGGTACTGACCTGAGCATTTGGTCTCTAATCTGCTGGAGCATGTGATGAGAAACTTTGTTTGACTGTAATATAGTTTGTTAAGTTAATGTTTTATCTTTATTTTTCTTGTAACCATTTCTGACATTTATGCCTCATTACTTATACTCACTTAAAATCTATCTCTTTGTAGTTAATAGACTTGTTTTAATGTTTTATCTAATCCAGTGTGTCTAAGTTAAAGTGTCTGGGTAACTATTTAAAATAATAAGCTGTAATATGATTACCTTAAAGAAATAAAGGACTTAATATATTTATACTGTCCAGAAGAGGGCTGGACAGTACAGGACATACATTTCTGGGGGAAGATCCGGGACTGGGGATGCATTGGGGTCACTCTGTAGCATAACTAAGGCTGGTAAGAGCCAAGGTGTGTCTGGCTGAATGCAGCACACACACAGACATAGCTGGAGTGACTTACATGTTGGAGGCTGTTTGTCAGCAGATCGGGTTGGAGACTACAGCAGCAAGACATTGTAAAAGGCACCCTAGGTTACAGGGCAGGGATGACGTAGCTACTTATTAGTCTGGATTGTGTCCAGGTATGTCACAATGAGGTTGGGGTACAACTTTCCTGGCAGATCACTGGGCCAGTTTTAATGATCTTTGCACAAAATTGCGTAGATCGATACTTCAAGCTGAGGTATGACTTCCAACTTGAGGAGACATACCCACACTAGTTCTGATTGAGCTAGCATGCTAAAAATAGAGTGTAAACAGGGTGGTGCCTATGGTGGGAGGAGCTAGCCACGCTGAGTGCAGTCCCATTTAATAGGCTAGTCACATTCTCTGGACAGCTAGCTTCTTGCACCATGGCAGCTACACTCTATTTATAGCACACTAGCTCAATCAGAAATAGTGTGGGTATGTTTTCTTAATCGGGGAATCATACCTCCAGCTCAAAGTATAGATGTACCCCAAGACAGATTCTGGGGAAGGCTATTGTGTATGCCATTACAACTTTACCAATGGCTTGGAAGGACATTATAATAATCTTTTGTCCTTGACTAGGGTACAATGACTGATAAATATTTTGTGCTCATGTTTTGTCCTCATAGGTCACCACAGCATGGTAATGGCTTGTGACAGCTGAAGCAGGAGGGTATGTGGCTAGATGGCCAATGATAGAAATCAAATGCTGAGTGACTGCAACATGAAAAGTTTCTGAATTCCTATGCCGTGGCTGTGTATGAAGCAAGTATATGTTTCTTTGCTTCCACCATAGCACTCTTACCTATCAGTTCTGTGCTCTTAGGGAACCAGGGCGCAGTGTCCAGCCTGTCTGACTCACAAAAAGACCTTCCCCTCCAGCCTCTGCTTGAACCAAAGCTGATCAAAAGACAGACTTACAAAAAGCAATGAAAAGGCCGTGGGAGACACACCTGAACCTCTCCAGACAAGGGTGACAGGATTAAGGAAACTCCCCTAGCCTCATTTGCATCAAAGATGGGACACAGAGGCATCTCTATTAGCAAACAGAATAGAGAACAGAGATTCCATGGCAAGAACCGCACTGAACTCTGGGACCAGAAAAGCAGGAAAGCACTGCATGATGGGGAATCTCTGCTCCAGATGTTAATGAACCCACGCCTGCGCACACCCAGCTCAGTAGTTATCAGACCAATTCTAGTAATAAATCCTTTATTGGTATCCAAAATACTGAAGCTGTCTAATTGCATTGTGAGCTCTCTCGAAGGAACACCGCCCATAGCTAGAAATGATCAGTTCCTATTGTCTAGCCTGAATAAAACAACTTTGGTTTACTCTCTTGAGCCATCAGTTTACCCATAAACAAATCTAGTGTTCTCCCTTGAACCATCCTGGCTGGGATGATTTAGTTGGGAATTGGTCCTGCTTTGAGCAGGGGGTTGGACTAGATGACCTCTTGAGGTCCCTTCCAACCCTGATATTCTATGATTCTATGATTCATTGTCCTTTCCCTACAAAAACCCCTACCCATGCTCAAGTAAGTGTTCTGATGCCTGTATCCAACATCTGCATCAGTTCCACTGGGATTTCATCTTCTCCCGATTGATCATGCTGGGGGTTCTGCCTGTCTCCAGCACTCCAGACCCTCAGCTACCACCACCACCTGGGAACCCCGATCGATTCAAACTTCACAGAGTGGTGAGAACCCATCTCTCTCTCTCTCTCTCTCTCTCTCTCTCTCTCTCGGTATAGCCCTCTGACCCTGACTTGTGTGATAAGTTATAGTTTTCTAAACCTGACTTTTATAATCAAATTTAAGTTAGATTTAATATTATAACTATTTTGTTTGTTTGTCTCTCCTTGTATGGTTATTACTTGGCAATAAAGAACTTTCATGTTTAAGGTGGTTGCATCTCTCTCTCTTTCTCTGCAGCAACGCTCCTCGTACCTATGTTAAAGATCCTTGTAGCGCCCAAAAATCCTGTGGGGTTTACTCATCAAGTGGGTTACTACCAGAAAATTTTTAATGTGAAAGTGGGGATAGGGATGTGCTGAACCTGGGGCATATAAGGGTGGCAACTTGAAAGTGCTGCTCGACCCGCACACTCTGTTCTGGTGCGGTGCCCATGGCATATGAGAGTGACAGCATGGAGGTGCTGTTTGACCCAGCCTACTGAGTCCAGGAACATATAAGGGGTCAGCTTGGAATGCTGATTAACCCAGTCCTCTCAGACACGCTCTGTTAATGTGTGTGTGTGTGTGTTCATCTGATTCTGGGGCTGGAAGAACCCAGCCCTGGGGAACCTAGGTCCTTCAGCATAGCTCCATTGGGAGAAGACTTGCAGAAGGGAGAAGTAGAGCTCCATAAGAGAACATAAGTGACACAAGCAGTATATTGATAGAATTACAGAACTCCCCCAAGAAGAGTAACCCTAATAAATGAGCGTACCCCAAAGTAACAGGCAAATCTTGTAACAGCACTTATAAAGTTTCCATTAGTGTAATGGCTACACAGATTCCAAGGCAGAAGGGATCATTGTGATCTAGTCTATCCTCTTCTGTAACACAGCCCATAGAACTTCCCTGAAACAATTCCTAGAGCAGATCTTTTAGACAAATATTCAGTCTTCATTTAAAAATTGTGAGCGATGGAGAATCCACCACAATGCTGTTAAATTGTTCCAATGGAGATTACCTTCACTGTCAAAAAATTATGCCTTATTGCCAATCTGAATTTGTCTAGCTTCAACTTCCAGTCACTGGGTCATGTTATACCTTTTTTTACTAGATTGAAGGGCTCATAATTAAATATTTGTTTCTCATGTAGATACTTACATAAGAACAGCCGTACTGGGTCAGACCAATGGTCCATCTAGCCCAGTATCCTGTCTACCGACAGTGGCCAATGCCAGGTGCCCCAGAGGGAGTGAACCTAACAGGTAATGATCAAGTGATCTCTCTCCTGCCATTCATCCCCACCCTCTGACAAACAGAGGCTAGGGACACCATTCCTTACCCATCCTGGCTAATAGCCATTAATGGACTTAACCTCCATGAATTTATCCAGTTCTCTTTTAAATGCTGTTATAGTCCTAGCCTTCACAACTTCCTCAGGCAAGGAGTTCCACAAGTTGACTGTGCGCTGTGTGAAGAACTTCCTTTTATTTGTTTTAAACCTGCTGCCCATTAATTTCATTTGGTGGCCCCTACTTCTTGTATTATGGGAATAAGTAAATAACTTTTCCTTATCTACTTTCTCCACATCACTCATGATTTTATATACCTCTATCATATCCCCCCTTAGTCTCCTCTTTTCCAAGCTGAAAAGTCCTAGCCTCTTTAATCTCTCCTCATATGGGACCTGTTCCAAACCCCTAATCATTTTAGTTGCCCTTCTCTGAACCTTTTCTAGTGCCAGTATATCTTTTTTGAGATGAGGAGACCACATCTGTATGCAGTATTCAAGATGTGGACGTATCATCGATTTATATAAGGGCAATAATATATTCTCCATCTTATTCTCTATCCCCTTTTTAATGATTCCTAACATCCTGTTTGCTTTTTTGACCGCCTCTGCACATTGCGTGGACGTCTTCAGAGAACTATCCACGATGACTCCAAGATCTTTTTCCTGATTTGTTGTAGCTAAATTAGCCCCCAACATATTGTATGTATAGTTGGGGATATTTTATCCAATGTGCATTACTTTACATTTATCCACATTAAATTTCATTTGCCATTTTGTTGCCCAAAGTTTTGTGAGAACTTTTTGAAGTTCCTAACTATCTTGAGTAGTTTAGTATCATCTGCAAACTTTGCCACCTCACTTTTTGCCCCTTTCTCCAGATCATTTATGAATAAGTTGAATAGGATTGGTCCTAGGACAGACCCTTGGGGAACACCACTAGTTACCTCTCTCCATTCTGAGAATTTACCATTTATTCCTACCCTTTGTTCCCTGTCTTTTAACCAGTTCTGAATCCATGAAAGGACCTTCCCTTTTATCCCATGACAGCTTAATTTACGTAAGAGCCTTTGGTGAGGGACTTTGTCAAAGGGTTTCTGGAAATCTAAGTACACTATGACCACTGGATCCCCCTTGTCCACATGTTTGTTGACCCCTTCAAAGAACTCTAATAGAGTAGTAAGACACGATTTCCCTTTACAGAAACCATGTTGACTTTTGCCCAACAATTTATGTTCTTCTAGGTGTCTGAAACGATACTTCTAGACTGTAATCAAGTCACCCCTTAACCTTCTCTTTGTTATGCTGAATAGATTGAGCTTCTTGAGTTTATCACTATAAGGCATGTTTTCTAATCCTTGAATCATTCTCAAGGCTCTTCTCTGAACCCTCTCCAATTTATCATGATCATTCTTGAATTGTGGGTATGGGGTGGGGAATACAAACCTCACACCGGATAACAAAGGGTTAAGGAGCTGCTCTGGGCTCAGCTAGCTCTGTCCCGTCATACCTGCAAGTCATGCACAGGGTGAAGGAGGAGTTAAAAGGGAAGAATAGCTCACTTGTGGGCAGACCAGAGAAGAGTACAGACCTTCAATCCTCAGCTCCTGAGGAAAGGACTAAAGGAAGGCAGGAGCTTCCCGGACAACCACTGTGCGTCCCTGACTGAGAGAACCTCCCTGAGGGAAGGAGGGCCTAATCCTGATACACCACAAGGGGTAGTCATACCCCTCTATCTCTTATTAACTCAGTTTATTTGTGTTAACACCCCTTGCTTTTTGTTTACAGCCCCAGAAGGAGAGACTTTGCAGTGACCTGACTGAAGAGCCACGCTGCAGGAAGAGGCAAGGCAGGGCAGAGGTGGAGCAACTAGCAGCAGCAGACTCCAATGGAGAGAGAGCTGCCATGCCATCCCCAGCCATGAGGGGGTGTTAGCAGTGAGCTGCCCCCCTCACAGGGCACCAGACCTGGATGCATTATTCCAACTGTGGTTGTGCCAGTGCCAAATATAGAGATAAAATAACCTTTCGACTTCTACATGAGATTCCCTTGTTTATGTATCCTAGAATTGAATTAACTCTAGCTCATGTTCAGCTGATTATCCACCATTTCACCAAAATCTTTTTTTCAGAGTCACTGCTTCCCAGGATAAAGGTCCCCATCCTGTAAATATGGCTTACATTCTTTGTTCCTAGGTGTATACATTTACATTTAGTTTCATTAAAACAGATCTTGTTAGTTTGCACCCAGCTAGATTAACCAAGCGATCTAGATTGCTCTGTATCAGTGAAGTGTCCTCTTCATTATTTACCAGTCTTCCAATTTTTGTGTCATCTGCAAACTTTATCAGTGATGATTTTATATGTTCTTCCAGGTCATTGATAACAATGTTAAATAGGGCCAAGAAATGATCCCTGCAGGACCCCACTAGGAACAGACTCTGCTTGATGATGGTTACCCATTTACAGTTACATTTTAAATTTAAGACCCTATCAGTTAGCCTGCTTTCAATCCATTTAATGTGTGCCATGTTAATTTTATAACATTCTAGTTTTTTAATCAAAATGTATGGTATCAAGTCAAATGCTTTACAGAAGTTTAAGTATATTACATCAACACTATTATCTCTATCAACCAAATTTGTAATCTTATAAAATAATGTCAAGTTAGTTTGACAGGATCTATTTTTCCATAAAACCATTTGATATTCATTAATCACATAATCCTCCTTTACTTCTTTATTCATCGAGTCCAGTATCAGCTGCTCCATTATCTTGCTCAGGATCGATGTCAGGCTAACAGGCCTATATTTACCCAGGTCATCCCATTTATCCTTTTTAAAAATTGGCACAATATTAGCTTTCTTCCACTCTTCTGGAAGAGTAAGGTAAGTCGACAGGAGATTTTCTCCCGTAGACCTTGCGGTAACTTGACCTAAGGTATGTCGACTCCAGCTACGCTATTCACGTAGCTGGAGTTGTGTAGTGTAGGTCAACTTAGACATAGCCCAAGTATTACACTCATGTCTTCTGGAAAAATTATTATGGGAAAATTACAACATAACCAGCCAAACTAATGGAAAATTTACAGGATGATTGTAATGTAATTAAAAACAATGTCTCTCTTCAGGCTGCTGGCTCATTCTCTCCTGTCTCTCTGGATGCTGGCTTGTTCTCTTCCTGGGCTTATCATGGTGATATTTGAGAGCTGCCAAATTTCACTCAGAAGCAGCAGGGGAGATTTGTGGCAGTCTGGGAGAGGAATATTTTAAGAATCAGAGAAAGAAGTAAAATGATATTCAAAAAAATTGGCCAGATGGTAACTTAAATATGAAATATTACAGATGCAGTCATTTTAGTTCAAAAATACAAGCTGTTTACTTCATTTCCAAGCAGATTCAACTGAAAAGAAGTCAGGTGATCAAAACAGGATGGTATTCTCACATGCAAGTATATAATAGCATCCGGTATACATTTTTAAAAAGTATTTGCAGGAAAGTATCTATTAAAATGAATTGTCATCAGTGTTACTGTGCTGATATTGAACGGATTTCCTGATACTTTACAGTACTTACCAATCACTTCCAGACCAGGCAATTGGTTCTGGATCTGTAATAAATGACGGTATCATAGAATTAGTGTGGAAAAGACCTCTGAGATGACTTTTAGGTGGCATCTTACCCATGTTTTTTGCCTTTTGCATATCTTTTACTGTTTTGTCCAGCCTTGTTTTAAATGTTCGACAAAGAAGGATGGTCCAGTAGTTAGGATGATAGCTGGGGACCTGGGTTCAATTCCTGGCTTTGCTACAGACTTCCGGAGTGACCTTGGGTAAGTCACTTGATCTCTCTTTCCCTTAGTTTCCCCCATCTATAAAATGGGGATAGTAGCATTTCCCTACTACATATGGATATTGTGAGGGTAAATATATTAAAGATTGTGAAATACTCAGCTACTATGGTGAAAGGAGGCATATAAGTACCTAAGATAGACTGGGGCTTCAAACACTTCCTTTGTGTTACATTATTACAGCCTAACATTGGAGCATATGTTTTCCAGGATCTTGCAAACAGAAATTTTTTACAAATTAATGTAAGGAATAATTTCATATAGTGTGACCAGATAGCAAGTGTGAAAACATTGGGATGGGGATGGGGGTGGGGGGATAATAGGTGCCTATATAAGACAAAGCCCTGAATATAGGGACTGTTCCTCAAAATCAGGACATCTGGTCACCCCTAGTTTCATAGTATATAGGACACTGAGCATTTTAAGAATAGCACTTGCCCTTGAATTCCACTCTAGTAGCCCATAATGTAGAAATTTTAAAAATCCTGTTTAATGTCATCCCTGGCATTCAGTATGAGGAGTCACAACAAAATGGATTCTGAGACCTGTTAAATGTTTTGAATGAAATTGGTTCTTGACCCTGTACTTACGAGTACATCCCTGTTGTGAAATCACAGTGGTGTGTAAATGTGGTGAAGTGAAAATAGGCAGTTTGATTTCAACTATGTTCATGAAGAGTTTAGCTGTTTCCTACAGGATTGTTACGCCTACATGTCACCTTGTGATAAATTTAGGGTACCATATCATCAGAAGACTGAACATCACAAAACGTGTTCAGTTGCTGTGAGCGCCTCAAAGAATCTTTCCAGGACTGTTCTAAAGTTGTTTTTGTTATAGACTGCATGGAAGCTGAATAGACATGTCTGGTTATGAATCATCATAGCTAAAGAAACTAAGGTGCACAATGACAAAACTGATGATAACCTAGAAGTGCTCTCTAATGTACTGAACAGTTATTCCATGTTATCTTCTCTCTCTCTCTCTCCTTGCATGTGGGAGTATATGTGTAGATCTCTGCTGTCTGAATGAGTCTCCCTCAGTTGTTTCTTCCATATGTTCCTCTGAGTGAATATCAAGGGTAGCATTGGAGTAGGTGAGTTTTTATATAGCATCCGTAATGGGTAAGTGCACTCCTGCATATGGTGTGGTGTGCTCTGTATTATGTCATAAATCATTATGTCAGTTGGTGCTCTTTTTGTCTTACTACAGCTGAAAGACTGATATGTTTATGATTAACATGAAGCATTGGCTCTCAACAAAGAAGACATTTAAGGACAATATTTCAGTATCAAAATCTCACATGCATAAATTAACACCAATCTGCGTTGTTACTGAGATAGGGAATTGCAGCTGTTTTTCCCATTAGTGGCCCGGCATTGTTTCCTGGAATGTTGGTATTGCTATAGCTCAATAATTAATGTGATGTAATTAAAAGAAAATACCAGGGGCCAAATCATTCCTATTATAACTTCAGGGAAGCCAGTCACGGTTGGCTTTGATCCAAGGTGTGTGTTTCTTTGGGATACCGATATAGAGTAGTTGTTAGCATATGTCAATACAGTGGTTCCTATGATAAGTTACTTCACTTTTGTCTGCTAATATTTGTTTTATGCATCCCTTGGCACTCCAATATGCATTTAGCTATTTTTCCTTGGAACAAATAGTCTCTGTGGTTCAGGGAAACTAGAGATTTGTGTGTGTGTGACATTATGCCCCATATTCCTCATAGAGATATTGTTATGGTATGAATATGGCATAACTAAGATATGTTTTATGCAAGATGGGTCATGTGAGATATCATTGGAAAGGTTATGATTTACTGAATGTGATTATCCTAGTTGTATGCATGTATCATTTCTGTATCTGAAGTTAGGAATATGGCCTATGTGTCAATTACAAAAGTGCTTCCAGCGGGGGAACGCCCACCAGACAGTAGGCAATCAGCCTGGATGAGCCATTAGGAAGGACAATAGGACTTTGAAAATGCTAATCTCCCTCCTTCCTGAGAAGTTTCCTGGGATGCTGCTTTAACACTGCAGGGTCAGGTGATCATGTCACCTGGTACTAGACATCACTTTGAACTTCTGGTATTTTTCTACTGGAAGGGGGTGGGGGTGAAACTGGGAAACAAAGGATTCCTGCCATATGCAAATCCTATTTAAGGCTGGGGAGTGAGTTAATCTGGGCTCTTCTCCAGTGCCTCCCCACCCAAGAAGGAAGACTGCTGAAAACACCTGAAGAAACAAAGGAACTAAGGTGGGGGGAGGGGCTGAGCCCAGGCAAGAAAGGTCTAGCCTGTGAAAGAAATCCCTGGAGATTTAAACTGCAAGCAGTGCAGTTTACCTTCAAGAAACTCTGCAACTGCTTGAAACAACATTTAGAATGAGAAATTATTATTTGTAGCCAGTATTCCTTAGTCTATTAAGCTTAGTTTGCGTGTTTTGTTTTATTTGCTCAGTAATCTGCTTTGATCTGTTTGCTATCCCTTATAATCACTTAAAATTTATCTTTTGTGGTTAATAAATTTGTTTTTTGTTTATTCCAAAACCCAGTTTGTGCAATTCATGTGGAGGGTGGGAGGACAAAAAGTTGTGCATATCTTCCTCCACATTGAGGGTGTGTGTGTGAATTTTATGAGTTTATGCTGTATAGCTCTCTATACAGTGCAAGACAATAGAATTTTGGGTTTACAGTCCAGAGTGTGTGCACCAGAATGTTGGGCAATTCCCTGAACTGAGTCTTCCCACACAGAGCTGATTGCAGACTGTGATTCTACATCTGTGTGTGTGTGCGCGTGCATGCACAGCAGGGCAGGGTGAGGGAGCCCAGCCTGGTGGAACAAGTGGGCTCAGTGGGACCCCAGCATCCCAGAAGGGAGGATCCAACCCATCACAGTGTCTATTTGTGTGTGTTATGTTAAAGGAAAATGTGCTTTTTTATCTTTTTGTTGAGAATTAGGGAAGTTCAGAAAAAGTCCCATGCAAATGTTTATTGGACGGAGTTCCTAACTGAGGCATGTTAAAACTGGACAATAACATATAATGATTGAAGAGAAAACCATAAAAATGTTGTGTGTCCCTACAGTCCCACTCCCTGTAAACTTCTGTAAAGCTACCTCATTACTGACCTTCAAATTCCTCCTCAAAACTCTCCTTTGCTGTGATGCCTACAAAAAACTCGACAATGGTTAGGCTGCTGCTTTGCGGGACTAGGAGCAGGGCAGGGGCAGGGGCAAGGCTGGAGCAGGCTAAGGCTTGTGGAGTCTGTTGCCACTGTCAGGCAAGGGTGAGTTCCAACCCCTGGAGTGATATTGAGCAGACTGAGTTACTTGTCCTCCTGTGAGGCTTATATACCTGGTCTGGGAATCACAAGACCAGTTCCTGGCCTGTGGATTGGCTGGAGTCTAGCACAGGAGTGATTCATCACCTTACAGTAATGGGTTGAGAATCCTGTGCAGTCTGTCTGTGTGGCTGTTGCCTTGCACTGTCACGTGCCCCTGAAGTGCTAAGCTGTAAACCCAGAGCACTCACATGGCGAAGTTCTGGGTGCGGTGTGTTTACACTTTGGTGGAGTCTGAGTGGTCAGCACTAGTCCCAGGGGCTGAGCAACTGGCCTGCAGGATTTCAGCCCTCAGAAGGGGAGCTAGACAGAAGATCTGACCCCATGAGTGTGCCCAGAGACCTCAGCCAGGAGCAGTGTCTGGACTCTGCTCAGTCAGGGGGCTTAGAGCACGTGGGGCCAAAGGAGGTGGCCCCCAAACACAGAAGCCAGGTGAGTGTCCAGCCAGGGGGAGTTTTACCAGTGTGACAAGTTCATTGTGAAAAATATTATAAATATCTGTTGATTGTTGCAGTATATTGAAAATCACATTTTTTTGGTCAACTCCAAAAAAAAAAAAAAAAAAAAAAAAAAATTAGGACCATTTTCAAGAAGACAGCACTTACTAGATTAAAACAGCAAAAATTTATTGCCAAGTAAAATACAGTGTTTTACCACTGTAAAAAAAATCCCCCAAATGCACAATTGCTTTTTTACATTTACATTACTCTGTAGAACAGAAATGTAGTTAATTTTTCTATGCAGATATGCCATGCCTTAAACTCCCTAATGTATACAAAACTGGGGTCAGATTTGACTTTGATACTCTTACATGAATCCCATTGACTCAAACAGAAATCTGTTGAATCTGACTCATATTATTATTTTATTGTTAATGTATTAATTACCACAGTGCTTTGAGGCCCCATTCAATGATCAACAGAGGCAAGGTACAAACGTGTAGTAAAGAGCTTACAAAGTAGGTCAATGACAAGACATAACAGAGGGATGGAAAAAAAACATGGGGAGAAGGACACTAGCAGCAGGTTTTCATGTAACTTAGGTGTGCACACACTGTTGCTTCTCATCTGACTAGATGTTCTCAACTACGCATGATAGCAGAGGTGAGCCTTAAGGAAGAAGGATAAGGTAGGAATGGGCTTTCTGAGTTTGTGCCGCTTATGAAGGGCAGCGTCACAGAAAGCATTTAAAGCCAAATTACCATTTGGGCAAAGTGATTCTGCCCAGTGTATTCAATAGTGGCTGGGGGAGATCATGAAGTCTTTGCCTTCAGGCTGTAGCCTGACCCACAGCCACTACTGCAGCCTCAGCAAAGAAATAGCACTGTAGCAACTGCACTTTCCCTATGCAGAGGGGTTTGGCCAATAAGTCAGCACAGATGCCATTGATTGACCACAATCCCTGCTTTCCAAACCTTTGCCATGGTTGTGTGTGAACTCCACATGCACCCTGAGCACAGTCCCAGACCATCCCACACCATTCTCTCCCTATCCTGTCCCTAGTCAGTGAAATTGAATCCTCCGGTATTTGGCTTTGAACCTTTAGAGTACAATGATGTTTTTGGTATTTTAAATGTTTGCTTTTTGTACCACGTGTATCCTCAGAAACACATTATGAGATGAAGAGAATAATGTTTAATTAACTTAATTGCTTTTGGCATTTCCAGCTGTTTGGAGCCATGTTGCACAGTTCAGTTCTATCTTTGAATTTCCTTGCTTTGTAGATTTCTCAAGCAGCCAGTGTCTCTGTGGCTGATTGGCTCTGGAGAAAATTGTGTCCAGTTCTTCTAGGGCCAGAGAGAATTTCAGTGGCGTGATAGCACTGATGGAAGGGTAAGGGGGATAAAGTGGGTGGTGGAGGGTGCTGAGTGGGGGAAATGAAGCAATCCCAAAAGAAATCATAGGAATGTGTTCTTTTTAAATTTCAGTCAATATATGAAAACTTTTTGCTCAGCTAAACAAGCTGAAAGTCCCCAAGAGGTAAGAAACACTTCCCACTATAAATGAACTGGGAAACATGTTTGAAAATAGTTTGTAATTACAGTTGGCAGATCTGAGCCCCCGGCTGGTGGGAGCCCAATACAAGGGACTGTAAACCTGTATCCAGCCTGCCACGACCGATAGCTTGTTGTCTAGTGTTTGAAGTTTTGAATAGTAGCACATTGTTTATCTTCTCAAATAGTAATAAGAAAAGAAAAAGCAGCTAAGAAGAAGCTTTACTGATTAATATTTTTAAAAAGTTAATTACGATTAATCACGCTGTTAAACAATAATAGAATACCATTTATTTAAATGTTTTTGGGTGTTTTCTACATTTTCAAATATATTGGTTTCCATTACAACACAGAATACAAAGTGTACAGGGCTCACTTTATAGTTATTTAGTACAAATATTTGCACTTTAAAAAACAAAAGAAATGTCTAATTTCTTCCTTCCTCTGCGGCACCATCCTTGCCCCTGTCTCAGTGATGGGCACTGTTACTCGTTTTCTTCCGATCCTAGCCCCACCCTGGAGGCACTGAACCACAGTCAGCATTTCCTAGCCAGCTCTGTGGGAGTAAGAATGGGCTTTACCGAGCTCTACGGATCCTGTCTTAATCCACTCCTGGGGCCAAGCTGTGCTTCAGACATGAGAAAAATTAAAAATGAAGACAGTTCCAGCCACCTACTAATCATGGTCCCACGGTGCCTGTAACATCAGCAAACCACAGGTAGAGGGCAGTGCTAACACTTCTGCTGTTGCAGTTTATCTACATCCAAGGCCATCAAGGGATACCTCTGGAAGTGCAGCACTGTTATCTGTGCTTAATTATTAACTTGAAAACACAGTCACCTCTACTGATAAGGTCCTGGGCCATCAACTCACTGTTCTGTTTCCCCTTTTAGTACCCTAGTGAGGGAATGGGGGAAATCCGTCCCCCTGTAAGACACTCAGGAGTGAATGGACAAGAAGAAGCATTCATTTGTGTGCTGCAGCAGCAGCTGCAATGCTGTACACTGATGTACAGGAGATTTAGGTCAAGGAAAAGAAAAGAGAAACCCGTGCCTGGCCTCTGCCAGTTGACTCGGGCTTGTGGGGCTTGGGCTGTGGCGCTGTTTCATTGCTGTGTAAACTTCCAGGCTTGGGCTGGAGCCCAGGCTGTAGGACCCTGGGAGGTGGGAGGGTCTGAGAGCTCAGGCTCCAACCCGAGCCTGGAATGAAATAACCCTGCAGCCCGAGCCCTGCAAGCCCAAATCAGCTGAAACAGGCCAGTTGTGGGTGTCCAGTTGCTGTGTAGACATACCCCAAGTTGCCAGCCGCAGCCTGTAACTAGGGGAGAATGGGAGTGAGAAATACTGCAGAGGCAACACTGTTAGCCCCTCTGGGTATAGAAGTATAAGTGGCTAACAGTAACCTTGCATTACTTACTCTCCTGAGTGGTTGAACATGAAAATATTGCAGAAATAGAACTTTCTGCTCCAGTGTGTGGAACTGTAAGTAGCTAAGACAGCCACATTGGGGCTAATCAACCCGATTGCAAAGGGAAGAATTTTGATTTGTTGGGAGTGCAACTTTGGTTTGTTTGGGACCCTTTGCTTCCATTGAATCCAGTCCCCAGACAGCCTTATCTCCTCACTGTCACTTTTACTCCTTTCCTCTTGTCCTCTCTCTCTTTCTCTCTGCAATACAGTCCTGGGCATTCTCAATCTGGCTTTAAATTTGTCTTCCTTATACCAAGTTTAAATCCTGAAAACCACCCTACAAAAAAAATCCTCATTCCCTTTTCACATTCCAGATGAGACTATGAGGAACAGATTTTGCTATAAATGTGATCAAATAATGATAGAAATGTAGGGCTGGAAGGGACTTCGAAGTCATCAAGTCCAGTGCTCAGCACTGAGGCATAACCAAGTAAACCTAGACCATCCCTGACAGGTGTTTGTCTGACCTGTTCTTTCAAACCTCCAATAATGGAGATTCAACAACTTCCTTTGGAAGCCTAGACTGGAGCTATACTACCCTTTTAGGAAAAATTTTCTATCAGTATCTTCCTTGCTGTAGATTAAATCTATTACTACTTGTCCTACCTTCAGTGCACATGGAGAACAATTGATCACTGTCCTCTTTATAACAGCCCTTAACATATTTGAAGACTGTTATTGGGTCCCCCTTCAGTCTTCTTTTCTCAAGAGTAAACATGTCCAGTTTTTTTAATGTTTCCTCATAAGTCAGATTTTTTTAAACCTTTTATCATTTTTGTTGCTCTCTTCTGGCCTCTCTACAATTTGTCCACATCTTTCTTAAAGTGTGATGCCCAAACTTGGACACAGTAGTTCAGGTGAGGCATCACCTGACATATTTACATATGGCACTCCTGTTAATACAGGCCAGAACGATATTAGCTTTTAAACAACTGCAGCACATTGTTGACTCTCGTTTGTGATCCACTAATGCCCAGATCCTTTTCAGCAGTACCACCACCTAGCTAGTTATTCCCCATTTTGTATTTGTGCATCTGATTTTTCATTCCTAAATGTAGTACTTTGCACTTGTCTTTATTAAATTTCATCTTGTTGATTTCAAACGAACTCTCCAATTTGTCAGGGTGATTTTGAATTCTAAGCCTGTCCTTCAAAGTGCTTGCAACTCCTCCCAGCCTGGTGTCATTTGCAAATTTTATAAGCATGCTTTCCACTCCATTATCTAAGTCATTAATGAAAACGTTGACTAGTACCTGACCCAGGACTGACTCCTGTTTAACAGAGAAACATCGGCGACTACACTGAGTATGGTCTTTTAACCAGTTGTGCACCCAACTTATAGTCATTTCATCTAGACCACATTTCCCTAGTTTGCTTATGAGAATGTTATGTGGGTCCAGGGCTGGCTCTGGCTTTTTTGCCACCCAAGGCAAAAAAGCCTCCCGCCGGCCCCCTCAGCCCCAGTGCGGCAGGGGAGGGCGCTGAGCCGAGCCGTGGGCCGCTCTCCCCGACTGGCCAGAGCGCCGGGGGGAGGGCGGCGAGCCCGCTGCGGCTCCGCTGTCCCCGGCGGCGAGCTGGCCAGGGCTCCGCTCTCCCCAGCGGAGAGCCCGGCTGGGGCTCCGCTCTCCCGGACCGGCTGGAGCGCAGGGTGGAGGGCGGCGAGCCCGCTGCGGCTCCGCTCTCCCCGGTGGCCGGAGCGCTCGGGGGAGGGCGGCGAGCCCGCCGCGGCTCCGCTCTCCCCGGCGGCCTGAGCCAGAGCACCGCGCCGCCCCCCTCCAGGTGCCGCCCCAAGCACAAGCTTGATGGGCTGGTGCCTGGAGCCGGCCCTCTGTGGGACTATGTCAAAAGCCTTACTAAAATCAAGATGTCACATTTACTGCTTCCCCTCTATCCACTAACTCCATCAAAGAAGGAAATTAGGGTTGGTTTGGCAAGATTTGTACTTGACACCTCCATGCTGGTTATTATTTATTATCCTCAAGTTGATTTTTTTTTTAAATTTGTTCTAGTATCTTTCCAGGTATTGAAATTAAACTGACTGGTTTATAATTCCCCAGGGTCTTCTTTGTTCCCTTTTTTGAAAGATAGGTACTATGTTTGTCCTTCTTTAGTCCTCTGGGACCTCATCTGTCCTCCATGAGTTATCGAAGATAATTGCTAATAGTTCCAAGATTCCTTCAGCTAATTTCTTAAGCACCCTCGGATGAATTTCATCAGGCCCTTCCAACTTGAATACACCTATCTAAATATTCTTTATTCTGTTCTTTTCCTCCTTTGGCTGCCATTTCTTCCCCTTTGTCGTTAATATTAATTGTGTTGAGTATCTGGTCACCATTAAACTTTTATTGAAGACTGAAGCAAATAGGCATTAAAAACCTCAGCTTTCTTGATGTCATCAGTTATTAGCTCTCCTTCCCTGGTAAGTCGATGATGTTTCATTGCAGCAGATCCACTAAAGCCTGAGTATGTGAAAAACTTTAAACATGCTGCAAACTCTAAGGCTGCATTGTCTATATTTATTTCAAAGGTCCCACTCTGTAAGTCAGGCCTGATACAGTGAGGATCCTGCAAAGAGTGAGACTTGCTGACTCCTTTCAGAAAGTTTCTGAGCGTTTAAGAACCTATTAGAGTGATTTCTTGTGAGCTTGACAGTGAAGAAAGGCATTCACTGCAGCTTTACTACTTTCTGCCTTGGCCTTTATGTTAGGTTACTGGTTTTGAAGGAAGGGAAGGCGCAGGTGTGAGATTTATGTCCACACCTCATAGTGATCCAAGCTCCAACAGCAAATGTGTTGACTTGGATCCTTTTGGACCCCATCAACACATTGAGCTGGCTAGAGGATATACTAAATAACAATGTGAGGCATTCAGGGGCTGATCCAAAGCCCACTGAAGTCAATGAAGTCTTTCTCCTGCAGGACTTAGCTTGCAGTCTTTGCTGCTCTTCTTGTCTTTTTTTCTTGTTGTAGTTTTTTGTTGATGAATTTCTTCTTCTTTTCTGCTTCCTCTTTGGTCCTGTTTTTGTCCATAGACAGCAACTTCATACCCAAGAAATGTCACTGATCTCGCTTATCTAGAAGTTGTGAGCAAATTCTAATGTCCGACTGTGCAGTTTTAGTAAAGCTGCTTCTACGGCTTCTACGTTCTATCCTGGGTGACTACATTTCAATAATGGGTGAAACAAAGTGATCCTTTTATCTACCTAAGTCAACATTTTCAAATGAAAGTAAGGCACCTACATCAATATTTAGGCCACTTGTCATAGGGTGATTGGCCCTTTAAGAGGAGATGGGACTCAGCCTCACCTTGACACGATTAACTCACCTCCCCAGGTGATGAGAAGCAGTAAGGTCATGCTGCTTGCAGGTCATTTGACTTAACTGGCCTTTGTAGGGAAATATAAGAGGGCCCAGAGAGAGGCAGAGATCCTTTCAGGGTGAGAAAGTCCTCTCCCAGGGAGAGTGGGGAGAAGGGAGTCCACAGGAAAGAAGCCCTGGGAGTGGCTGCTCAGCATTTCATCTTTCATCTCCATATTATCTGTACTGATATTATTTTGGCGTCTTCTTGACGTAACTTAGTTTCTTTTGACGCACATTGACATCATTGTCCTCCTGAAACCATAAGGTGTTTGCCACAGATTTCAATTAATGTTGCTTTGCTATTGTGTTAACATTATGACACAGTCTTCGTAAACGTCTTACTCAAATGTCAAGCATTAGCAAACCACAGCATTAGATATCCCCTTTTGCACTATATAAATAGGTACTAATGATAAAAAATTATGTGGCTCTCATAACTCTCAGGAGATGGACTAACTCCTCAATTAACAGGAGGCTGAGTAAATGAAATTGCTGGATTCATTTTCATCATCTGGTTTTGTGAGGGTGGAAACAGTCATTTTGGCACCTGCTCATTCAGGTTGGTGGTAAATATTCAGGCATCCCCTGGCTTTATCTGATTTCATTAAAATTAATGTGATAGACTGATGTGCATTTGTAAATGTCCCTCACCATCCTTCCTTTATTTTAAAATATCTGGCTGCTCTAAGCAGATTCTTAAAACCAGATACTAGAATGGTTGCTGTAAACAATGGAGCCTGCAATGCTTTGGCTACCGAAATTATCTCTGATTTTTTATCATTGTAGCAAATTACTTTAGTTTATCGATGTTCCAATGCTACCCTCCTATGATATCTCGTTATCACTGCTTTTTGCTTTTGAATATTCCATGGAGTTGCATTTATTACAGGAGGAATTCGATTAAAAAGATTTGCATGAAATTAAAAAATGATTTTTGTTTATGGACAGCTTGGATAATATAACATTAGCATTCAGTATTCTCTGCTAATTCCTTCTTGTTCATTGTAATGAAAATAGAACACTGCACAAGTTATAGTAATAAGAACAGGGCTTGCTACTGAACAAATGATTTAGGGCAAGAGTCTCCCTCCCTTACTCAGAGTTGGTAATATCCATTCATAGATTATAGATTAGAGTAAACATTTTAGACCAGAAGAGGCCATTATGGTCATCTAGTCTGACCTCCTTTGTAACCCAGAGACCATAGAATTTCATCCAGTGACTCCTGCAAGGAATTAGTCTTTCCTATTACATGAGTGAATAGTATCAAGGTCAGTAAGTTGAAATAAATGATGTCCGCTATTCATGGAGTAACATACATGTAATGCTGCCTGGAGTGACTCAAGACCACGAGTGCCAAACTCAGGGCAGACAGCTAGGAACCAAGGCAGAAACCCCAAATTGGTTGTGAGCTCTATAGTTAAATTTCACCAAGTGGAAACTCCTCCGGCACTAAAACTACCTTAACATGGAGTCACAGACAGCCCCCTTGGGTATTCTGATTTGTCCTGCCACCCAGGTAACCTTACCTTTGTAATAGATGGTCCTTCACACCAAGAATCACAGCAATAGTCATCTTACTCCCAGTCCCCGAGGACTAGTCACTTACCCCAGGCTAATTGCACTTTAGATCTCACACCAAAGACAATGCTTCTAGCCAATCCTATCTTAAACTATCCAAAGATTTACTAGATAGAAAAAGGAAACAAGAGTTATTTACAACGTTAAAGCAAGTAAACATGGATACACAAATGAGTTACAACCTTACGTTTCAAAAGGTAAAAGAGGCTTCTATAATCAGAAAGCTCTGTATGTTAGGGTTAACCGAGGCTAATCAGCTGGTGATCTCTTGCTTATGCCTAGAAACACATTGCCACCAAAGTCCAAGCAGTACAGAGATCCCTAGTTCCTTTTGTTTGGTTTTTTTAGCTCCCTTCTGTCATGTGCTCTGAGCTGCAAGCTCAGCTGATGGGAGGAATCCACTTGCATGATTTTTCTTCATGGGAAGGAGTGCAGAAAACAAAAGTATTTTTCCTCTTGCTGAGGGTACGTAGGGAAATTCCAGTTACAATGTCCCACAACAGTCCATCTGATATTGATGGACCTTTCCTTTTGGGGTGGGTGTAACATCTTCTGCACACTAATCAATGTCTCTCCTGTCTGGTAATTTACAGAGTCACAGGGACTCACATATTACCTTACAATATGGGATACAGATGTTATAAGTGAGATGAGTGCATGCAGCAACTCTCATGCATTCAATAAAGTGTAAACACTAAATACGTTCTTATAATTCTAATACCCATTGTAACAATACTAACACACCAGTGAGCCAGACTGGTTCCAGCTATGTATCTGTAGTTTTCAACTGAGACATGGGGACCTTTGCATGAACTGGCACCTGGTCTGCTAGTGTCACAGTACTACTCAGTGTGAGTAAGTGTGGCAGAATTTGGCACTTACTCACTTACAATGGATATATTATTTTGTTTGGAGAGTTTGCCTATATTTAAAAAGGGGCATGCTAGCGAGGCAGTTTAAGGTTCTGATCCAGAAAAGCACTTAAGCACGTACTTAACTTGAAACTTGTGAACTTTTGTGCTTAAAGTTAAGCATGTGCTTAAGTGCTTTGCTGAATCAGGGCCATGGTGAGCAGTGGGAGGCCCTTGCTTTCTTTAGGCATGGCTATTTTTCTATTATATTTAGCATCTTTGCCTCAGCCGTTTGGTGACATTTTGCATCGAGAACAGCATGCTCCTCCCAGTCGGTAACGGACAGGAGCCTCTTAATGCTAGAACGGCACCTGCTTAGTGGAGCAAACTAAGGCTGCAAGCCAATAAAGCACTTAAGCATATGCATAGCTTTAAGCATGAGTAGTCCCAATAGACCACCATTGAAAAAGGCAGGCACTACTCATGCTTAAAATTAAGCATGTGCTTTGCTGGCTTGGGGGACTCAGTAGCCAACTGGATTAGTTTATAAAATAGCCTTTAAACTTAAAGTTCACTCCATTAAAATCTCAGTATTTGCCAGTAAGTACCTCACAGTCGTATTTGAGAAATAGCTTTTTCTTATGGATAGAATAGGGAATAATTGTGGTATCTGTTGTCGAAATGCTGTTTTAAATTATGACCACTGTACATGGCAACGTTTCATAATTCCCAGCCATGCCATTTCCCCCTCACCTATTCCCAGTTTCTAAATCACATTAAAAGAAGTTGCACTAAATACCTCCCTAATGTTACCTTCCATAGTAAATAATTGCTGTAGTAACAGCAGGGATGTTTTATCACCAGTGAGAGGGGAGGTGGTCTACACAATTGCAAGTGGGAGGGGGTGGCATCCTTGAGACAACCTCTTTACTAAGAAATGGGCACATTATGAAAAGGTTTACGCACTCTAGTATGAAACACACTACAGCAGACTGAGAGGCGATGTAGTGTTGGTGTAAGCTATGTGCAAGTAGGTTAAATTTGCATTACCAAGAGGGTGGAAGAATGGGGTTGTCACAGGAAAAGCATCTTAAAGGAGGGCATGAGATTATTCTTTCACTCTCTCAGCTCCTCCCTTCAGCAACTCAGCATGCAAATTACATCCACTGGCACTCCCTTCCTGCCAGTGCTACATATACTACCATGTAGGTCACCTCCGAATTTGGCTCAGCAGAGGCCTGATCCAAACCTTACTGAAGTCAATGGGAGTCTTTCCATTGACATCAGTGAGGTCTGGATCAGAGCCCAGGAACCACAGTTATGGGCACGCACTGAAGCAATAGCTCCACTATCCTTGGAGCTAGTGCAGCATGTGCTCTTCTCCTTGCCTAGGCAGTGCTGCTGGATGGGATGGGGTGCCATGGCTCCACCTTTGCCCTACCCCATTCAGACAGTGAGTGACCATGGGAGAGCTAGGAGGGGCTTCAATCCCAAGTACGGGCTGTTCAGAATCTGACCCTAAATCCGATGGATTCTGTACAAAAAATTAAAGGGGAGGGGGAGTGGAAGGGTGGTAGTATGCATTACTGTAGTCGTTCAGCAATGGAAAGTGCTGACAAAGCAGTTAATCTTAAGGGGAGACTGGAAGGAGCAGGAGAGTGTTCCTAGTATAGGGGTCAGTATGAAAAAAGATGGGTTGACGCTCATAAAATAATCTCATCTTTGCATTTTACTATACAGGACAGGGCAATATTTACTTCTCTATGTGATATATATTTTATGTGCATCAATTTCTTTGCTTTATTACTATTCCCCAGGGATGATCATTATCTTTTCATTTGAGTGGATAGACAGGCAATGTTCACTGGCACCTGAAGCATTAAGTGGTTGACCAAGGATGTGGCCAACAGTTGGACTTCTGTCTTAACTAAAGAATGCCAAACCACAGCAGTCACTGCTCTGGGGATTGGGAGCCCCAACATGCTCTGGAAATACAAAACTGTAAAATGTTGCTTTTTTTATTGTACTGTGTGTCAAACCATGAGACTTCTGCCATCTCAAGTTTGTTACCAGGTGACTGTCACAAGATTTTGGCTGCATCCAAACTGGAATTGGAAAATAGACCTTTTCTGGTTTGGGGGTCTAACCTAGAAACAAAGCCCTATGGCTTGGATCATGTGGCGATTCAAATAGGGTCTCTCCCACTATCTTAACTAGGTGACTTCACATCTGAAGTTCTGATTTTGTCCTGGCTCTAATTACTCTGTAGTATAAAGATGCATTCCTAATTTTGTCCTCAAAGATCCCTTTTGAATGGTGGCAGGTACATGTGTGAGGCTGCTTAATGGGGCTCCCAGTTCCCATTGCACCTGGTAGCTGGAGCAATGACCATGCCATGCAAACTTCACTTGAGTCTGATACATAGAAATTCTAGCACATCAGTTGCACACTCTGTGCTCCTAGTGTGTTGCTCTGAAGGCTCTGCATTCAGGTTAAATTTTCCCAGACTGCTTGCACATCATGTTGCAGGGGATGTGGTGAAAGCCAGTCAGTATTAGTGGTAGGAATACATGCTGGACAACACTGGTGGCAGGAGAGATGGGACAGCTTGCTCAGGGAGAAAAAAGGCAGAGCATAGCTGAAGCAAATGCAACTATGGGTCAGGTAGGAGGATTTGAGATGACATCCGTGTTTCTATGACTGTACCATGGATAGCTACATGGATTGTTAGCAGTATTTACTATTGGAATTCCCTTTCTCCCCTTATTAAGTGCAGTTAATATTGAAAGGTTTGGCTGTTCACTAGTCCCATTGCATTCCTGATATGGTTGGTAAGTGGAGAAATCCATCTTTGAGTGCAATATGTTCTCTAGCTGTGTCTTCTTCCTCCTCTCTTTATGAATGTGTAGTTTCCACTGCTGTCAATGAGTATTAGGAGTGTGTAGGCAAAGGAAATTAGCCCCCTAGAACTAAATACACAATAGAATGTACAACCACAGGTACTCACGAAAATGTCAGTGGCTGAAAAATACTTTCCTCTTATACTGAGGTTTTAAAAATACATTGCCAAAGCTGTCTTCTCTCAGTCATACATTGTCTTTTCTCTCAGTGATTAGGTGACGCTTCCCTACGAAAATAAACATTGAAAAGGCTATATCACCTGGGTGTTTAGATTAAAAGATAGCTATAGGGGGCATTTCTGTGGGATGTGATCTTCAGTATTGTATTTGTGTATTTTCTTGTGCTGTGATTCTTCTACTGGGAAGTAATTGGCCTATGTCCCAGAAAAAGCTATCAATAACATAATTGCCAGGAGAGCAGGCTGTCACTAAAGCAACAGGCTCTTACAGAACCTTTCCTTTTATGTGGGTTAGTGCCAGCATAATAACAAAGCTGTGTGTTTCAATTATACAGAGAAGGTTAATGAGTTTTCTCCTTGTCAAGAGAGCAGTCCAAGGTTAAAGAATGACGTGCTTCAGAAACTGGAGGGGGGAAAACTCAGTTTTAAAAATATGAAACCTGCTAAAATGAAATAATGTTTTAAAATGCAAAATATTATAGGATTTCCTTTGTTATGGAAACAAGGTAGAGCATTACAAGAAGCAAGATAATGTACTAATTATGATTGCAATGCTAGAACTAGAAAATCTTTAGTACATTATTATATTATCAATGAAAATATTGTAATGAATTCCATTAGGATTTCTAAAAGCTGAAAATGTTCTCAGAGTAGCTGATCTGATCTGTCACTCTAAAATATATTCATACTAGTTTTGTATGAACTGGCATGTGGTGATTTATCAGTTTGACAGGCCAATGTCTGGTGTGATTTCAATATTTCAAAATAGGTCTTGTCAAATGAACATGATTTTTTTTAATGAGATTATAACTTTGTTTGATAATGCTAACTGCATATATGTAATATATTTAGGCATTTGTAAAGCATTGGAATTAGTACCTCATGCCATTCTGGCTAAAAAAGTTGCACTATATAATATCAATAAAGCATGTGTTCAATGGATTAAGAATTGGCTAACTATGTCAAAAAGTTGTCATCAATGGGAAATTGTCATTGAATGGGGGTGTTTCTAGCATTCTAGAGGAACAAGGCCTGATTTTATTAAATATTTCTATCAATGATCTGGAAGTAAATATAAAATCACTTCTGATAAAATTTGCAGATGACACAAAGATTGGCGGAGTGGTAAATAACGATGAGGACATGGCAGTCATACAGAGTGATCTGGATAATTTGGTGAGGGGGTCCCATTAAAATAGGTTTTAAAGCAATCACAGATGTGAGGGCATGTATCTAAGTACAGAAGATGTAAGTCATATCTATCGAATGGGTGGGACTATCCTGGGAAGCAGTGACTCTGAAAGGGATTTATGGTCATAGTGGACAAGAAACTCAACATATGCTTGCTCTGCTGTGGCAAAAAGGGCCGATGTAATTCTTGGATGTATAAACAGCAGAGTAGTGGGTAGGAATAGGGAGGTGATTTTATCTCCGTATACAGCTTTGGTGAGACCAATACTAGAATAGCGTGTCCAGTTCTGGTGTCAAATTTAAAAAGAATGCTGAAAAATTGGAGAGGGTACAGAAAAAAGCCACAAACATTATTTGAGGGGCTTAAAAAGCTGAATCTGTTTAGCTTATCAAGAAGAAGATTAAGAGGTGACTTGATCAGAGCATATAAGTATCTTCAGGCAAGGAAAACACTAGGTACTAAAGAGGTGGATATAATCCATCAAATGGAGGGACAGATATCACCTCTGACATCTCCTCCAGTTGTTTCTCCCTTACCTACTATCATCATCATCTCTGTATTATCCATACCCAGCTTCAGACATCTAGCTGTCACCCAAACTGAATCTGTCAGACACTGGAAAACCACAAGTTGAGTTATTGCTATGTCCCCATATTGGCATCACACACACACACACACACACACACCAGGAGGGGTAACAATTTTTTTTTATTATATTATTAATGATTGTATTACCAGAGTGCCTAGGAACCCTAGCCATGGACCAGGACCCATCGTGCCTGGTGCCGAACAAAAAGATTATTCCATTTTACCCTGTATAAAGCTTATACAGAGTAAACTCATAAATTGTTCGCCCTCTATAACACTGAGAGAGAGAGATGCACAGCTGTTTGCTCCCCCAGGTATTAATACATACTCTGAGTAAATTAATAAGGAAAAAAGTGGTTTTATTAAATACAGAAAGTAGGATTTAAGTGGTTCCAAGTAGTAACAGACAGAACAAAGTAAGTCACCAAGCAAAATAAAATAAAATGCGCAAATCTATGTCTAATTAAACTGAATACAGGTAAGATACTCACCAGTTCCAGAATGCTCCCTTTTACAGGCTAATCTCCTTTTAGACTGGGTCCAGCAATCACTCACACCCCCTGTAGTTACTGTCATTTGTTCCAGTTTCCTTCCAGTATTCTGGGGGGCGGAGAGGCTCCTTCTTTAGCCAGCTGAAGACAAAATGGAGGGGTCTCCCATGGGTTTAAATAGACTTTCTCTTGTGGGTGGAGACCCCCCCCTCCTCACTCCTATGCAAAGTCCAGCTCCAAGATGGAGTTCTGGAGTCACCTGGGCAAGTCACATGTCCCTGCATGACTCAGTCTTTACAGGCTGAAGCCATTGTCCACATGGTATCTTGTATGTCTCCAGGAAGACGTCTTATGTGGACTGGAGCATTCTAAGATGCATTGTTCCCCAAGTGCTTCCTGATCAGGTACTTAACCTTATGAATTCCTTCCTAAAGAAATTGACCAAATGCCTCACAAAGCTTACTTAGAAACCAAGCAAGTATACAGCTTATATTCTTAACCTCAAGTAGAAAATGATATATGTGTATGTAGTAGGGTGGACACCAGCTCCTGCATGAGAGGGCTTGAAACAGCCCTGTGAGAAGGCTGGGGCAGGGAGAAGCAGCTACTGGGCTGATTGGGGAAGTAGCTGCACCTGGGCCACGCCCCAATCTGAGCCCAGCTGGCCTGTATAAAGAGGCTGGGAGCCAGGAGCTCAAGAGAGTCTCTCTCTGCATTCAGGGAGAGAAGGGCCTGGCTGCAGGGAGCTAGACACAGAGTACCTCTGTGGAGCAGGGCTGGGGAAAGGCTGAGGAACTGGGGAGCTTCAGCCTGGAAAGCCCCAGGCTGCGGCCTAGGAGGAGGCCAAGGGGTACTGGGGGTTGTAGAGGGTGGCCCAGGGCTAGTCCAAGACACCAGGTCCAAACCAACCTTGCCGGTGATGAGTGGCCAATACTGCAGTCTGCCCTGGGGAGCGGGGGCTAGTTGGTGACTGGCAGTGGCCTAGTGCTGAGGCAAGGTGGGGATAGAGGGTGGGGGTTCCCCAGGGAGGGGAGACCCAGATCTGTGGAGTACTGCCAGGGGGCAGCATCCCAGTAATAGGGGCACTGGGTCCTGGGAGGGACACGGGTGCCAGAAGACGACAAGGCAGATCACCGGCCTGCAGAGGGCACTCCAGAGGCTGGTAAGCTAATTCCCTGGATGACCAGCAGGAGACGCCACAGAGGTGAGTCCGGACCTTCTACAGTGTACAAATAGGATGAATAGATATAGTAGACCATAACCTTTACGGAGATATATTACATGGCACAGGCAGCACAAAACATATTCCAGTTATGTCATACATACATTTATAAGCACCCCCCATAAAGCCTTATGGGGTACACTGTCACAGCATCTCTCTCTCACACACATGCGCACACACACATAGCAGGAGGGGTAACAATTTTTTTTATTATTAATAATTGTATTACCAGAGTGCCTAAGAACCCTAGCCATGGACCAGGACCCATCATGCTAGGTGCCGAACTAAAAGATTATTCCTGCCCCCAAGAGCTTACAATTTAAGAATAGGACAAAAGACAAAGGTGGATACAGCCTGATGGGGGAAACAATGAGACAATATTGGTCAGCATGATAGGCAGTGGTCTCAGCACACCAGCAACCTAGCTTTTACTTTTTTGTAGGCATCATGGCAAAGGAGAGTTTTAAGGAGGGATTGGAAGGTCAGGTTTCAGAGTAGCAGCCGTGTTAGTCTGTATCCACAAAAAGAAGAACAGGAGTACTTGTGGCACCTTAGAGACTAACAAATTTATTAGAGCATAAGCTTTCGTGGACTACAGCCCACTTCTTCGGATGCATATAGAATGGAACATATATTGAGGAGATATATATACACACATACAGAGAGCATAAACAGGTGGGAGTTGTCTTACCAACTCTGAGAGGCCAATTAATTAAGAGAAAAAAAACTTTTGAAGTGATAATCAAGCTAGCCCAGTACAGACAGTTTGATAAGAAGTGTGAGAATACTTACAAGGGGAGATAGATTCAATGTTTGTAATGGCTCAGCCATTCCCAGTCCTTATTCAAACCGGAGTTGATTGTGTCAGAAACAAGGAAGCTTTACCGGAAGGCAGGAGGAGAATCGGGAGAGGACAGAGTCACGGGAGCAAATAGAGGACAAGATTTCAAGAAGAGGAGCATGGTCAACTGTGTCAAAGGTAGCTGACAGGTCAAGGAGGATGAGGAAGGAATACTGGTTCTGAGGTTGGCCAGGAAGAGGTCATTAGAGACTTTAGTGAGAGTGGTTTCATTGGAGTGTAAGGGGCAGAAGGTGGATTGGAGAGGGTCTAGGGTGGAATTGGAGGAGAGGAACTCCAGACAGAGACTGTAAACTGTGTGTTCAATGAGCTGAATGCATTCAACAAGATGAAAGGGAGAAGGGGTGGTAGTTGGAGAGGCTAGTGAGCTCAAAGGTGGGTTTTTTAGGATAGGATAGACTCACAAGACAAGCATGCTTTAGAGGAAGGAACCAGAGGTTAAGAAGAAGAGGGACGGAGAGATGAGAGTTGATGTAAGGGAGATCAGGAGATGAGATGGGGTCACTGGGACAAGTGGAAGAGTTAAGAGGAAGAGAGCAGCTGAGAAACTTGTGTGTGTGACCAGGGAGGGAAGGAGGAGGGGAAGGCAAGCCAAGGGGAGGGGGAAGGTCATATCATATTTTGTTAATTTTCTTGTGGAAGAAATTGTTGAGCTCCTGTGCAGAGAGAAGTAGAGGCAAGAGGAGGGGAGGGTTTGAGGAGTGAGTCAAGGTGGCAAAAAGGCAGCTAGGATTGCTGGCATGGGATTCGATTAAACTGGAGCAGTAGAGTTGATTAGCTACAAAGTTGGCAGAAGTGAAGGAGGATTGAATGAATCTGTACTGGAGGAAGTCATGCTGGTCACAGGATTCCCCTCAAGACACTAATCCATGTAAGAGCAGGAGCATAGGAAGGGGTTGGAGGTGAGCCAGGGCTGCAGGTTGGAGGGGTGGACCTTGTGATGGGAGAGAAGAGCAAAAGATTCAAAGGTGGGAAGGAGTGAAGCATGAAGGGAATCAACAATGGTATCAACAGAAGAAAAGGAAGAGTGAGGGTAGGAAGGAGACCAGATGAGGAGTCATCAGCACTGATTGAACTGGAAGTCACAGAAAGGCCAAGTGACAGGGCTTAGGGGTGGGATAATGGGCAATGCTGAGAGAGAGCAGATGATAGAGAGGGGAACTCAGCAACACAGAGGGAGCCATGCTTGATGAAGACAAAGTCAAGTGAACAGCCCGTTTGGTGATGGGAGAATTAAACCAGGTTGCAGGTCAAATGAAGAGTGAGGAAATGGGCAGCAAAGGGGTTGGACGGGTCATCAACGTGGAGGTTGAAGCCACTGAGGGTGCATGTGGGAGATTGTGAGGAGAGGCAAAGAGCAAGCTAGGAGTCAAAATCAGAGAGGAAGGCGGATGGGGAGGAGTTGGCTGGACCATAGATGATATAACATGGAGGGGGAAAGGAGGGAGAGTTGGATACAGTGCTGTTTAAAAGAGGAGAAAGAGTGGGAAGTGGGCTGAGTTGGAAGCAGCAGGAAGAGGAGAGGAAAAGGCCAACACTTCCTCCGAAGTCTGATCAGGATGAGGAGTGTGAGAGAAGGAGAGACCCCTGGAAGACAGGGCAGCTGCAGAGGCAGTGTTAGAGGATTCAGGTTTCTGTGAGAGGAAGGAGCTGGTGGAGTGAGATATGAAGAGGTCATGAAAGGCTGATCTGTTTAGAGATTGAGTGGATGTTCCAGTGACAGGAAGAGAAGGGGAAGGAGTGTTAGGTTAGAATGGTGGCACGAGAGTGGCAGAGGTGGTGGAGGGAGGGCTAGAATTGGTATAAGTATTACCAGAGGCGAGGAGGAGGACTTAGAATTGTATTGGTGAAGGGTTAGGGTAACCAGGGAGGGGAGGTGGTGCCAGAGGGGGGGAAGGGATTAGGATGGATGCTACAATGCAGAAGAGGGCTTGGTGAGAGTCATGAGTGAGTGGCAGATAGACAAGATTGAAAAAATAAAACCCCAAACATGGAGGGCCTGAAGGTATGCTCCCGGCCTGGCACCGAGACCTGGCTATCACACTCCCTGTTGCTGGTGAGGGGGCAAGTCCAGGCTGTGAGGTAGCAGTGGTGGCAGCTCCCAGCCCTGTTGTTGAGTCCTTGCTGTCCGAGAAGGTTCCTGTGTTAGAGACAGAACCCTCTAATCACAGCCCCGTTGGTGGTAAGGGGCGGGGCCAGGCTCTAATGTAGTGGTGGTGGTGGCAAACTGCAGTACCCGACACAAGAGTCTTTAGATCAGAATCTCAGGGGAAGAACAGTCACTCATGCACAGCTTCTTCCATCCTTGCCTATCTGTCAGGCTCTCTTCCATTCCTTCTCTTCAGCCTCATTGGTCTTAGTTGGCTTTCTCATATTACTTCTGTCTGTCTTTGTTCATAATCTGGTCTTCAGCTGGCCTTTAGACTATCAACCTATGTTGGGATCAAATACCAATTTTTAGCTAGATTACGGGGTGAATTTGACCCTGGTGTAAACAGATATTTCCATTGACATCAATGAAGTTTCACATACTTACACTTGAGATGCATTAGGCCTTATAAGTCTTCATGGTGAGATAATTGGATCATAAACAGAAAATTAAATGGAAAAATCTGCTTGTTGCAATATCTTGATTGCTTATTTTTTATTATTTCACTCCACTTTTGTGTCTAAGTCAATATTTGATGATGGTGCTTAATGATCTAGTTATCCGTGGCTACTGGGCTATAAATTTTGGAGTAAAGATCAGATGGTATTGCATCCTTTAATTTTGACAGTGTTCTAGATTAATCATTTAATAAAGCCACTATCCCATTGGTCTTTTGCAATAAATCTTTGCAGCTCAGAGCATATTTAGACTAACTCATTTACTCCATTGTCATCAGTCTTTTGCAGCTGGGTCTCTGTATTTACCAAATAATTATGCACAAAGACATGATCATTAATGTCCACCTTTTAGACTTAGAAGTCAAGTGAGCTGTCAAAGGAATAGAGTTAAATGAGTTATGATCTGTTACAGATGCATTAATTTCTCCTGTTTTAGGCATATTGCCCATGTCTCATGAACAGCTATAATAATTCATTCATCCCTCTAGTGTACAGTCCAGAAATAGATTAGATATATTGTATCCAATGGGCAGCATTTTCACTAACAGGGATCCAGAGGGCTTTTTTCTGGGTTTTCAGATTATTCATTAGACAAAAGTGTCCAATAAACCTGCATCATTTGCCAAATGTCAATAGGGCAAGAAAAAAATTGAGTCATCCGAATGATTGCTGGAGTATATAATCATTTAAAATAGACACTTTTTTTGGAGTATAGGGAGGCAATGTGGCCTCTCTCCAACCCAGAGGGGGAGGAACCACTCCCTGTGTTCAGGTGGGCAGAGCCAGACCAGACTTGTCCCTTCTGCCAGAAGTAGGAAGGTGGGACAGGAAGTATGAAAGGCAGAACCTCCAGCTCATCTGGGGCTGAGACAGCGAGAGAAACAGATGCATCCTGCTTGCTGAAGGCTGCTGACTTTGCTGCCGAGCCCAGGGGTGCCTTACTCCTGGAGGAGCCTGTGCCTGCAGGAGAGCTACTGGGATATCTGAAGAGGCTCTTAGAAGGAAGACGTTATGGATAGTGAGCAATCAGCTGTTGTGACCTGCACAGGATGTGCCATGTTTGTCTTTTTCTCCCAGAGGATATAAGCGACTTCGTCTGTACAACATGCAAGCTGATCTCCATATTGGAAGAGAAGGTTAAAGGACTAGAGACCCAAGTATCAACTCTGCGTTGCATCAGAGAAAAAGAAGATTTTCTGGATAGAAGTCAGCATTTGGTACTGCAGGCACATGCTGAAGAATCAGAGAGGACAGTGCAAAATGGGGAAGAAAATTGGCAGCATTTGACCTCTAGAAGAAGAAAGAGGAGAACCCATGTACCCCCAATGCTGCTAGAGGTAAGAGATCTTTTTCAGGCTCTCTGCACAGGAATTACAGTGGAGAATGGTTTGGAAGAGTCATCTGAGGGAAGGGATCAGAAGACCCCATTGACAAGAAGGCCTGGGATGCATTGTCTTAGGGATGGGGTTTCCATGACCATCACTCCCAAGAGGAGGAGACAGCTGGTGGTGGTGGTCGGGGACTCCTTCCTCAGGGGGACAATCATACATCTGCCATCCAGACCGGGAAACTTGAAGTGTGCCGTTTGCCTGGAGCTAGAATTCAGGATGTAACTGAGCGTCTGCAGAGACTGATCAAGCCCTCGGTCTGCTACCCCTTCCTACTTCTCCACATGGGCACCAATGATACTGCAAAGAATGACCTTGAGTGGGTCACTGCAGACTACGTGGCTCTGGGAAGAAGGATAAAGGAGTTTGAGGTGCAAGTCGTGTTCTCGTCCATCCTCCCTGTTGAAGGAAAAGGCCCAGGTAGGGACCATCGAATTGTGGAGGTAAATGCATTATTATGCAGATGGTGATGGAGAGAGGGCTTTGGATTCTTCAACCATGGGATGTTGTTCCAGGAAGAAGGATTGCTAGAAACAGATGGAATCCACCTAATGAAGAGAGGGAAGAGCATCTTTGCAGGCAGGCTTGTTAACCTAGTGAGGAGGGCTTTAAACTAGGTTTGCTGGGGGATGGTGACCTAAGCCCAGAGATAACACTGGTCTACAATTTTTGAGAAGTCGTCTGCTTCAGAGATAAAATGTGCTATTTATTGTGTATTTTGATGTGCTGAATTCAAATATGACAATTAGAAACAGTAGCCAGTTGTTTTAAGATATTTAAGTTTTTACATTTTATGTCTATGTATATTGCGTAGATAGTAGAGCTTTAATCATAAATTGTAAACCTAGGTCTTTTCATGTGTTTATGGTTGCTTTACATGATGATATTTCACCTGTCCTGTTTATGTAACACTTTAAAAATCAGCAAAAGGGTTATATAAATAAAATGTATTATGAAACAAAAGGCAAAAAACTATTATGTACATAGTTTAGTCCTATTCAGTGTCTACTTGGTGCTTCTTGGCTTGTCTCTTGTATTCATTAAATGGAGCATCTCTTGTCACTGTCCAGCAATAGTCTGCAAGCATTGAGGGGCTCCATTTGCCCTGATAGCGTTTCTCCATTGTTGCAATGTCCTGATGAAATTGCTCGCCGTGCTCGTCGCTCACTGCTCCGCAGTTTGGTGGAAAAAAATCTAGATGACAGTGCAAAAAATGTATCTTTAGTGACATGTTGAAACCAAGGCTTTTGTATGCCTTGAGGAGGTTTTCCACCAACAACCTGTAGTTGTCTGCCTTGTTGTTTCCGAGAAAATTTATTGCCACTAACTGGAAGGCTTTCCATGCCGTCTTTTCCTTGCCATGCAGTGCATGGTCAAATGCATCATCTCGAAGAAGTTCACAAATCTGAGGACCAACAAAGACATCTTCCTTTATCTTAGCTTCACTTAACTTTGGAAATTTTCCATGGAGGTACTTGAAAGCTGCTTGTGTTTTGTCAATGGCCTTGACAAAGTTCTTCATCAGACCCAGCTTGATGTGTAAGGGTGTTTCATGTTGTCATAGGTTTCCTTCATATGGACTGCATGACCAACTGGAATTGATGGCAAAACATTGCCATTATGCAGTAAAACAGCTTTAAGACTCGTCTTCGATGAATCAATGAACAGTCTCCACTCATCTGGATCGTGAACGATGTTGAGGGCTGCCATCACACCATCGATGTTGTTGCAGGCTACAAGATCACCTTCCATGAAGAAGAATGGGACAAGATCCTTTTGACGGTCACGGAACATGGAAACCCTAACATCACCTGCCAGGAGATTCCACTGCTGTAGTTTGGAGCCCAACAGCTCTGCTTTACTCTTGGGTAGTTCCAAATCCCTGACAAGCTCATTCAGTTCACCTTGTGTTATGAGGTGTGGTTCAGAGGAGGAGGATGGGAGAAAATGTGGGTCCTGTGACATTGATGGTTCAGGACCAGAAGTTTCATCTTCTTCCTCTTCCTCATCTGGCTCAAGTGAGAATGATTCTGGTGCATCAGGAACCGTCAGTCCTTCTCCGTGGGGTACTGGGCGTATAGCTGATGGAATGTTTGGATAATGCACAGTCCACTTTTTCTTCTTTGACACACCTTTCCCAACTGGAGGCACCATGCAGAAGTAACAATTGCTGGTATGATCTGTTGGCTCTCTCCAAATCATTGGCACTGCAAAAGGCATAGATTTCCTTTTCCTGTTCAACCACTGGCGAAGATTTGTTGCACAAGTATTGCAGCATATGTGTGGGGCCCACCTCTTGTCCTGATCTCCAATTTTGCAGCCAAAATAAAGATGATAGGCTTTCTTAACCAGAGTGGTTATACTGCGCTTTTGTGATGCAAAAGTCACTTCACCACAAACATAGCAGAAGTTATCTGCACTGTTCACACAAGTACGAGGCATCTCTGCTCATTTTGGCTAAACAGAAATGTGTCCCTTTGCAAAATCAGACACTGACAAATAAGAGAGCACGACACTGTATGATTTCTAGAGCTGATATAGGGCAATTTGTTCAGCAGAGTGATGTAAGGTTCGTTATGTTTGTATCATCCATGACTTCTAGGAAAAATATGATGCAATTCATATCATGTATGATGCAATACCAGCTTCAGATTGCATCAGTCATTGTTTTACCTAAAAAGCAAGTACTGTCCAAACCCAGTCATAGATTTATTCATAGATCCAGTCAAGGATGTATTTTAGTCATTTCTCGTTTCAATTGAGATCCCTTCCCTTTATAACTCACTTATCCTCCGCCATTCCCAAGTCAAGGGTCGTATATACTGACCCAATAGCATATCTTGAAAACTAGAGCCAATCAACCATTTTAAGCATCGTTTTCATTCTCAGTGACCCAGAATTAGTAAAGTTTAACTACATTTATTTCAGAAGCATTTTGGCTGTAGAGCAGTGTAAGTGGGGAAGTGGGACACCGGGAGGAAAGACAAGTAGGAGGGTGCAACAGGGGAGGCCTCCTAATCCCTACTGCAAAAGTAGGGTAATCAGCTAGTTATCTTAGGTGTATGTACACGAATGCAAGAAGCCTGGGAAACAAGCAGGAAGAATTGGAAGTCCTGGCACAATCAAGGAACTATGATGTGATTTGGAATAACAGAGACTTGGTGGGGTAACTCACATGACATGGATTCCTGTCATGGATGGGTATAAACTGTTCAGGAAGGACAGGTGGGGGAGAAAAGGTGGAGTTGCACTGTATGTAAGGGAGCAGTATGATTGCTCAGAGAAAAGTTTAGAGGTGAGAGCAACAAGGGTGATGTCATGGTGGGCGTCTGCTACAGACCACGAGGATGAGGTAGACGAGGCTTTCTTCAGACAACTAACAGAAGATTCCAGATTACAGGTCCTGGTTCTCATGGGGGACTTCAATCACCCTGACATCTGCTGGGAGAGCAATACATCAGTGTACAGACAATCCAGGAAGTTTTTGGAGAGTGTTGGGGACAACTTCCTGGTGCAAGTGCTGGAGGAACCAACTGGGGGGAGAGGGGTGCTCCTCTTGACCTGCTGCTCACAAACAGGGAAGAATTGGTAGGGGAAGTAGAAGTGGGTGGCAACCTGGGCAGCAGTGACAATGAGATGGTCGAGTTCAGGATCTTGACAAAAGGAAGAAAGGTGAGCGGCAGAATACAGACCCTGGACTTCAGAAAAGCAGACTTTGACTTCCTCAGGGAACTGATGGGTAGATCACCTGGGAGGCTAATATGAGGGGGAAAGGAATCCAGGAGAGCTGGCTGTAATTTTAAAGAAGCCTTATTGAGGGTGCAGGAACAAACTATCTTGATGTGCAGAAAGAATAGCAGATATGGCAGGCGACCAGGTTGGCTTAACAGAGAAATCTTCAGTGAGCTTAAACACAAAAAGGAAGCTTACAAGAAGTGGAAATTTGGACGGATGACTAGGGTGGAGTATAAAATTATTGCTCAAGCATGCAGGGGTGTAATCAGGAAGACCAAAGCACAACTGGAGTTGCAGATAGCAAGGGATGTGAAGGATAACCAGAAGTGTTTTTACAAGTATGTTAGCAACAAGAAGAAGGTCAGGGAAAGTGTGGGAGCCTTACTGAATGGGGGAGGCAACATAGTGACAGATGATGTGGAAAAACTGAAGTACCTAATGCGTGTTTTTTTTTTTTTCCCCTCAGTCTTCCCAAACAAGGTCAGCTCCCAGACTGCTGCACTGGGGAGGAAGTGAGCAGCCCTCAGTGGTGAAAGAACAGGTTAAGGACTACTTAGAAAAGATGGACATGCTTAAGTCCATGGGGCCAGATCTAATGCATCCAAGGGTGCCATTGGCCATTATCTTTGAAAACTCGTGGCGATCGGGGGGAAGTCCTGGACAATTGGAAAAAGAGAAGAAGGAGAATCTGGGGAACTACAGACCAGTCAGCCTCATCCCCCAGTCCCTGGAAAAATCATGGATCAGATCCTCAAGGAATCCATTTTGAAGCACTTGGAGCAGAGGAAGGTAATCAGGAACAGTCGACATGGATTCACCGAGGGCAAGTCATGCCTGACCAACCTGATTGCCTTCTATGACAAGATAAAAGGGTCTGTGGATATGGGGAAAGTGCTGGATGTGATACATCTTGACTTTAGCAAAGCTCCCACATTATTCTTGCCAGCAAGTTAAAGTATGGATTGGATAAATGGACTATAAGGTGGATAGAAATCTGGCTAGATCATCGGGCTCAATGGGGTAGTGATCAGTGGCTCGATGTCTAGTTGGCAGCCAGTATCAAGCAGGGTGCCCCAGGGGTTGGTCCTGGGGCCGGTTTTGTTCAATATCTTCATTAACAATCTGGATGTTGGGATGGATTGCACCCTCAGCAAGTTTGCAGATGACACTAAGCTGGGAGGAGAGGTAGATACACTGTAGGGATAGGGTCCAGAGTTACCTGGCCAAAAGAAATTAGAGGATTGGGCCAAAAGAAATCTGATGAGGTTCAACAAGGACAAGTGCAGAGTCCTGCACTTAGGATGGAAGAATCCCATGCACTGCTACAGGCTGGGGTCCGACTGGCTAAGTGGCAGTTCTGCAGAAAAGGACCTGGGGATTACAGTGGATGAGAAGCTGGATATGAGTCAATAGTGTGCCCTTGTTGCGAAGAAGGCTAAAGGCTAACAGCACATTGGGCTGCATTAGTAGGAGCATTGCCAGCAGATCGAGGGAAGTGATTATTCCCTTCTATTTGACATTGGTGAGGCCACATCTGGTGTGTTGCATCCGCTTTTGGGCCCCCCACTATGGAAAGGATGTGGACAAATTGGAGTCCAGCGGAGGGCAATGAAAATGATTAGGGGGCTGGGACACATGACTTACGAGACAAGGCTGAGAGAACTGGGCTTATTTAGTCTTCAGAAGAGAAGAGTGAGTGGGGATTTGATAGCAGCCTTCAACTACCTGAATAAGATGGAGCTAGGCTGTTCTCAGTGATGACAGAACAAGGAGCAATGGTCTCAAGTTGCAGTGGCAGAGGTTTAGGTTAGATATTAGGAAACACTATTTCACTAGGAGGGTGGTGAAGCACTGGAATGGGTTACCTAGGGAGGTGGTGGAATCTCCTTCCTTAGAGGTTTTTGAGGCTCGGCTCGACAAAGCCCTGGCTGGGATGATTTAGTTGGGGATTGGTCCTGCTTTGAGCAGGAGGTTGAACTAGATGACCTCCTGAGGTCTCTTCCAACCCTAATCTTCTATGAATCTATGACCGCCCCTGCCTACCTACCGAGGATGCCCAGGACACCTACGAAGCTGAGGTACTGAATGTAGGGGTAATAGGAAGTATCCCAGGGGCATCCGACTGTAGTCCAGCTGTGTTGCTGATCCTGAATCTAGGTCAGTGTGTTGTGGCTGGATTCCCCACTGACCCAGTTAGGGCCTGCGACCGGTGCTGAGTTGAGTCTGGTGGGTCCAGGTCCCCCTACTTTCCTACAGCCAACCCCACCCCTGGAGTGGCAGCCTCCCCAACATAAGCCAACAGCCTCTGATGTCTGCCGTTCACCAGAGCTATGACGATGGACTTTTACCCTCCCTGGACCCTTTATCCAGGTTTCCCTGCACAGGAGCTTTTCCTTGTCATTGTCTGCATGAAATAAACTGTATGTCTGTAGTTTATACTGACTTTGCTAGTGCTTTTTATGTAGCCTGTTGTAAAACTATGCAAATATCTAGATAAGTTGATATACCCCCAGTTGAGAATCACTGGACTAGATGGTCACAATGGTCCCTTCTGACCTTAAAGTGTATGAGTCTATGTACCAGTCATCTGTGTTTTAAGGGCTGACACTTCTGCTATTCCAACCCTGCTCCCCCACAACCCTGCTTCCACCTCTATCTCTTTGAACTACAAGAGTCAAAATTCAGTTTCATATCTACAATGTTTACGTAGTAAATTTTAAAAAATGACCCTGTGTCCCAGATAACTAAATCAACTGCAAATTAAGGGCCAGATTAATCAGTACACGCTTGCGGCTTTGCATTGTTCTGGTGATGCAAAGCAACTGCAAGCTATGATTTAACTAGACAGCACCTTCTAGTTGCTTTTTGCTGCTCCAGAGTGGGCTAAAGCAGCCAGGGTACTAAAAACTAAAATTTAAAAAATCATGTTGCTACTACCTATCTTCAGATCATTAGAAATGTTGTAGCACGCTCTTTGAATGTCTTGTGTATGAAATTTTTAATAATTAACAAATAAAGAAATTCCCAGACCAAAACCACATTAAGATGGAGTTAAGAGTTCATGCACATATCAATAACTTAAAGGTTTAAAAAAAAAGGGGGGGGAGGTTGTAATTGTCCCCAAAAACAAACATTTTAAACCCAGAAAATTCAGAGTTAAGGTTAAACTTAAAAGAGATCCAAAACATTTATGCATTCCCATGCACTGTTATGGCACCCAAACAACCTTATTTCTGTCCTGTAGAGAAATCATGAGGGGGGAAAATAGGAGGAAAAAACCTAATGTTTCAATTTAATATAATCTGTGATCATAGTATTTAGGATGCTATGAATAACTCAGAATTTATTGTAGATTCATAGATTCTAATGCAAGAAGAAACCACTGTGATCATCTAGTCTGACCTCCTGCAGAGCACAGGCCATACAACTCCCTAAAAATAATTGCTGGAGCAGAGTTTTTAGAAAAACATCCCTGCTTGATTTAAAAATTGTCTGTGATGGAGAATCCACCACAACCCTTGGTAAATTGTTCCAATGGTTAATTACTCCCTGTTTAAAAAAAACATGTGCTTTGTTTGCTATCCGAATTTGTCTACACTTCCAGCCATTGGATCATGTTATACTTTTCTCTGATAGACTGAAGAGCCCATTATTAAATATTTGTTCCCCATATAGGTACTTGTAGATTGTAATCAAGTAAATCCCTTAACTTTTTCTTTGTTAAGATAAACAGATTGAGCTCTTTGAGTCAATCACCATAAGCTGTTTTCTAATCCTTTAATCATTCTTATGGCTCTTCTCTGAACTGTCTCCAATTTACTAACATCTTTCTTGAATTGGGGGCAACAGAACTGAACATAGTATTCCAGCAGTGCTTGCACCACTGCCAAATACAGAGGTAAAATAACCTCTATTCCTACTTGAGCGTGTCTCCTATTTATGCTTCCCAGGATCACATTAGCTCTTTTTCCCACAGTGTCACATTTGGAGCTCATGTTCAGCTAATTATCCACCACAACCCTCCAATCCTTTCAGAGAGTCACTCCTTCCCAGGATAGAGTTCCCCCATCCTATAAGTATACTACATACGTTGTTCCCAGATGTATACATTTACAGTTAGTTGCATTAAAAAGCCTATTGTCTACTTGCACCCAGTTTACCAAGCGATCTATATCACTCTGTATCAGTGACCTGTCCTCTTCATTATTTACTACTCCCCCAGTTCTGTGTCATCTGCAAACTTTCAGTGATGATTTTGTTTTCTTCCAAGTCATTGATAATGTTAAATAGCACAGGGCCAAGAAGCGATCTTTGAGGGATCCCATTAGAAATACACCCACTCGATGGTGATTCCCCATTTACAGTTACATTTTGAGACCTATCTGTTGGCACACATTAAATGGATTAAAAACTGGCTATATCCATTTTATATTGTTCTAGTTTTTTAATCAAAATGTCACGTGGCACAAAGTCAAACACCTAACAGAATTCTAAGTATATTACATCAGCACTATTACCTTTATCAGCCAAATTTGTAATCTCATAAAAAAAAAAAAGTATCACCCTTAATTCACCAAGATCTATGCCTTAGCCCTGGGCCCCCACTGTGCCACTGACTGGACTTTTAATGGCCCGGTTGGCGGTGCCAACTGGAGCCACCAGTGTCCCTTTTCGACCGTGCATTCCAGTCGAAAACTGGATGCCTGACAACCCTAATGAGAAAACAAGTTATTCTGGTTCCTGCAGCCCTCTTTTTGACTGCACCCTTCCTGAATTGGCAGGATTAGAAATTGACCTGTGGCATATAAACTCTTGTTGACATTGTGGCTAATGGAGAAATAAAATCCAAGAATAACCTTCAGCAAGATTTTAATCTTCTTGAGAGAATACTTACAATAGCTGTTAAATTAGTCCCTTAGGAAAAATACAATAAAACTTAGCCCTGAATGTACAGCTGGACTATTCTCATGCCAAGTTTCATGTTCCAAAGTTCAGCCATTTTTGATTTACCCATGTGGATGAAAGAAGAGTGATGAGAGAACATTTTATTCATGCAGTCACATTTACAAAATGGCCTAAATCATCAAACTGTATAAAAAATAAAGTATTTTAAAAATCACCCTTAGTTAGAGACCAATCATGGCAGATTTCAGTATAAAGTTAAATTTCTTAAGGTGTTAGTGAGTAAAAACAAGGGATTACAATGAACAATATTTCAAACCATAAGTATAGATTCCTTACAATAGCAGAGCTGGGCAGACAATTTATTCAGTGATTCTACCCTATTTTCTCTTTGCAAATTATCCACAAGAAAGCGATGGAAGAATAAAACAAAGGTTTTATTTGTATAATTTTAATGGCTTAAGATGAAAATGTTACACTAAAATAATGGGCCTGATCTTGCAAATCCGTCGATTGCAGTAGGAGTACTCCTGTGAGCACATACTGCAAAACTGGGCCCTTGATGTGTATTGCTTCCTGGTATTTACCTGCATTGTAGTAATAGCAATATTCCCTGTACTTATAATGGGGAGTAGCACAAATGCAGCAGTAAATTTAACTGTTTCTGGTGGCAAATGTCAAGATTAGAACTGGTTGAAAAATCAGCAAAATTTCAAAAGTTAATTGTTTTTTTTTAAACACTAGATTTTCAAAAGTTTTCACTTCTATAAGCCAAAGTTTTGATGAAACTTCTCCATGAAAAATGTTCAGTATTTTTCAGTCAGCTCAAGGCAAGATTTTAATTGGGTCCTGCGCATGCCGTATTTCTCTCTTTTTTTTTTTCTTTATAGATATGTGTATTAATGATGATCTGACATATAGATATGTGTATTCAAGATGATCAGACTTGAGTCTGATGAAGTGGGCATTCACCCATGAAAGCTTATGCTCCAATACTTCTGTTAGTCTTAAAGGTGCCACAGGACCCTCTGTTGCTTTTTACAGATTCAGACTAACACGGCTACCCCTCTGTTAATTGAAAATGTGGGGGTTTTACACTTCAATCTGAAGATGGTGAGCTCTAATCACTTCTGAGGCTGAGTTTCAGTCTTGGTCCGGTATCAGGGTTTAGCCGTGTTAGTCTGTATCTACAAAAACAACAAGGAGTCTGGTGGCACCTTAAAGACTAACAGATTTATTTGGGCAAAAGCTTTTGTGAGTAAAAACCTCACTTCTTCAGATGCATAGAGTGAAAGTTACAGATGCAGGCATTACATACTGACACGTGGAGAGCAGGGAGTTACTTCGCAAGTGGAGAACCAGTGTTGACAGGGCCAATTCAATCAGGGTGGATGTAGTCCACTCCCAATAATAGATGAGGAGGTGTCAATTCCAGGAGAGGAAAAGCTGCTTCTGTAATGAGCCAGCCACTCCCAGTCCCTATTCAAGCCCAGATTAATGGTGTTAAATTTGCAAATGAATTTTAGTTCTGCTGTTTCTCTTTGAAGTCTGTTTCTGATGGTTTTTTGTTCAATGATATTGACTTTTAAATCTGTAATAGAATGACCAGGGAGATTGAAGTGTTCACTTACTGGCTTATGTATGTTACCATTCCTGATGTCCGATTTGTATCCATTTATTCTTTTGCGGAGGGACTGTCCGGTTTGGCCAATGTACATGGCAGAGGAGCATTGCTGGCACATGATGGCATATATAACGTTAGTGGATGTGCAGGTGAATGAGCCCTTGATGGTGTGGCTGATGTGGTTGGGTCCTCTGATGGTGTCGCCAGAGTAGATATGGGGACAGAGTAGGCAACGAGGTTTGCTACAGGGATTGGTTCCTTGATCCGGAAAGTTTTGTCACCTGTGCACATAACTCTCATTACTGAGGTTGATTTCAAGTAGAACACAGCTGCTGTAGATGGTCATGTAGAGGTAGAAGATGGATCTTTCGGATATCTTGGGCCAATCCACTAGAGAATTTTGAAGATCTGGACCAAAATGTTGAGCTTGACTTTCTTCAGTGGGGAACCAGTGCAAAGAGAGGATATTATGCAGATAATGGTATGCAAGTCTGTTCTGCTGCTGCTTTAGCTAGTGGCTTGGTGAAGAGGCTTTGCTTCAGTCCAAAAGTGCTGATCTGCATATCTATCTATATTTGCATATCTACTTATAGGCATTGATCCAGTAGTGGACATACTATTTATGGAAAAACTATTGGAATCAATGGTGATTTAGCCAGGTCTGACATTGATAGTATGTAGTGATGGCACAATCCTGGAGGGTTGGTATAATAGTGCAAAGTTAGAGAATTGCAGTGACAGTTTCAGAGTACCCTAACTTTGAACATCTTCGCTGTGTCCTTATGTTACCCCTTGGCTCAGTAAAATGTGAGAACCGGCTCAACAATGCCAGCACATCAGAACTTATCTGAGAATGACAATGAACGAGTCAAGAAGATTTTGAGCACTGTCAATCCTACATGTTTGGTCAATGTCTCCCCCCAAAAAATGTTCCTGAGAATGTTTGTACAGCACAGAGACTCAAGTGGAGCATTCTACAGTATAGAAAAGGTGAATCAAACTCTCTTACCTTGTCCAGAAGAGACACAGAGAATCTTCTTGGACCATAGTCTTGATTCTGACTATGAATAGCGGCAGATGAATTTGTATTACAGTTGCCTTATTTATCATTCCTTGATATGATTGTTATTATTTTTTTGAATTATTATAGCACCTATGAGCTTTAATCATGGACCAGAACCCCATTGTGCTAGGCACTGTAGAAAAACAGACCCTCTGTAGCATCCCTCTATGCAAAAATGCTCCTGAGGTGAACAAAGCATTAAGTGGTTTGCAGAGATAATCAGAGACTATATGTCAGTTTGGATGAGGTAACTGGGAGGATTTATGAGTCTCACATCTGCTCTTTCTTGCAGTTTTCACATCTGCTAAAAATAAATAAATTTCTAATACAGCTCAACTCATCTATTTTCCATTTTGCCTAACCAAGCCTGATCTCTCAAACAGGAATAGTTGTCTTTCATAGTCAATAACATCACCAGGAGGAGTTTAAGTACCAAATGCTAAAATTAGGAATATTGAAATGGACTAGCCAGATGAATAGTTGAGACCGATACAGTATAGAATATAAAACAGCAATGCCATAAACAGATATTGTGCCTTGAATAATGAAGATGTTCACTGTCCAGTATACAGCCTCTGATTGAAAATCTCTCCTCTTAATTTCATTTGTGCAACCCTGTTTAACTCAAAATGGTTGCACTGGTGTAACTGTTAAACATGCGGACTTCTTTTCTTCCCCTCTCAGTGGCAGTATATAATGAAAACCACTACTTGCATAATAGAGAGATTCTAGCCTATAAAATACTACTTGGTAGAAAATGATCATTTTATATAGTCACATACAGTTGTCATGTTTAATGTATATACATGTACATACCTACCTATGTACTTATTTAGCCTTCATCACTGTCCTCTTTGGGCATCTCTCAATCTTTTGTGGACTTGATCTTTACAGCAACTTTATGAAGTACAGAAGTTTGATTTCCCTTTTATAGCTGGATAACTTAGGTAGAGTGGGGGTTACGTACTTGCCCCAAATCACACAGACAGAGGCAGGAATTGAATTTAGCCACTGTTCTGTGGCAGGCATGCATGTAAAGGCAGAATTTGGCCTTTAGGTCACAGGGCTATTGGCATCTTGAAAGTCTGAATGTTGTCTAAGCTAAATTCCACACTGAGTTATACCTTGGGAAAACCACGGTGAAAACAAGGGGAGTTGCCCGACACATTTGCCGTATTTGCTGATATATACTCATGGAAACTTAACTCTACTCCTTATGTTACAGTCTTTTAAGTACATGACCACACACTACTTTACTTTTCAAATAATTCTATCCTAAATTTTGGCTGGATGTGACAAATATTTGAGTAAAATAAGTTTTGATCTGAAATCAACAGGACACACATCTTTTGGGGAGCGGGGGTGAAAAACTTTAGTTAACATTTCCCCCTAGCATCCTTTTAAGTTGCTTCTGCCTCTGAACTTACTGGCTTCAGTTGAGATGACAATGTCACCCTTCTGCATCAACAGGTGGGGGAAATTGATGGGGGTGACAGTGAAAGGGGGGCAGCCCCAGTAGCAAAGGTGCCCAGAGACAATAGGTAAATCTGTTGGCCCTCGGGGAGAGTGGGATGCTGATTGGCCAGCATTCCCCAGCTTCCAGGATTTAGCCCAGTGCCTCTTTCAGCTCTGTTCCAGCAGCCCACCCTACACACCCGAACTAGGAATGGGAACCCAGTCTGATAGATGTTGCGGGTCTAGGCGATTGCCTGTTTAGGGGGGTAAGGAAGGAATGTTTTTCTCCCATAGGCCAATTGGCACAGGACTAGGGAGTTTTTTTGCCTTCCTTGCAGCACCTTCAAGCCACAGTGGGTTAAGTAGGAATCCACTTGGTACCTAAGTGATGTACTGGGCAGCAGTATTTATTCATCACAACTTGTGGCTGGTTTCCAGTGTGGTCAAGGAATAAAATGAACAGCTCCCAGAAGTAAAAGACCTGGGATTTTGGTGATGGGTCTTGGGCTCATGTGATCGGTTCAGACCTTGTGGCCTTCACAGGCCGAGTTCCCCACCCTACTGCACCCTCTGTCCCCCTCAGAGACCCATTTCAGACCCAAGCTAACAGTGGCCTGTATTTGAAAATGAAACATTGACACCATGTCAACCACGGTGTCACAAAATAGGTTTGTAACAAACTTAAATAGAGCTTAATTCTCCAATCCAAACTCAAATGAGTACTCCCTGTTCCTTCAAGTAGTCTCATTGCCAGGAGTAATGGAGGATAAGAATATTTTATTTATATATATTATAGGGTATATTGAAGACTGTGCTTGAATTGCAAGCACTCATTTTAGAAGTGGGGGTGTTTCCTTGTTTTGATTATAGGACGGGGCTCTGTAGCGAAGCACGAAATCAGAGTCTCACTGAAAAAAGCCAGCTTCAAACAAGGTTGTTTGAGTTGTAACTTGCTGTCTTAGGAGCAGCCTGTTTTCTTTCTCTGTGTTTTAGGGCGCTTGAGTATTACTATTCTGAATTCTAAGAAATAAAGTAGAATTGCTGGAAGATTGTAGTGAAAGAGTATTTGTTTTTATCTAATTTAACATGCACAAAGAGATGACCATAATGTGTGTACATATATATATGGTTTAACATATTATGATAACTCTAAGAAGATGCAGCTCTCTTTGTGTTTATAGAATGATCTGTGATGCTAACAATTTGTTTTCTCTGAACGTGGGCACACCAGACCCTTATTATCTTGGGCTTCCACATCTTGAGTGGTCATATTTGAATGACCTGTACTCCTAGCAATATTCCTAGACTGCTGAATGTGATATTAAAATGTAATGTGTCTCAGCTACAGAGATTTATATTGATTGGAGACTCTGTGGCTGCCTTCCAAGCTACATATTTCTCTTTTATTTGTTGTGGACAGGCAATTAACTCGATTCGTTTTAATGTAAATTAGAATTTAAATAGCTGCTATGGTCCTTTGCCCTGGAAACTACAATTAATTACATACTTCCAAAATACATAATTTGCCCAGATACTTTAGATTTATTATTTCACAGATACACCTTTCATGGCAGTCTATTATGAATGCAATGTAGATAATTAAGGCAAAGCGTATAAAATAATCAATTTCTTAAAAGATTAAAATAGTTATGCCTTTTATAATAACACTTTTATAGGGTAGGGTGCTTGAAAGTTAAAAAGCAGTTTTAAATGAATAATTTTAAATATGATGGGCCAAATTCTCTGTGGCACAACTCCACTGAAGTCAATGAAGCTGTGCCAATTTACACTAGTAGCGTATTTGGTGCTTCATCTTTGTTTTATTGCTTGTTTCCCACTAGGGACCCCACTTCGAGGTTGCAATCCAACCCTCCTAGTAGTGGGATCTACTCAGCTTAGCAGCAGAGGTCTTCTCTAGAGGTTACTGATCCTATAACTCTGCCAGAGGGTCCAGGCCCTGGGGGGAAGTCAACAGAGGTCAAAGACAGATGGCCTGGCTGGCACCCTACCTTCCACCATGACTTTTCTGGGGCTTTTGATTGATGGGCATGAACCCACCCATCTCAGTGATTAGCTGGGGGAAGCTTTTTAAGGGTGAGGTGGGATTTCATGGTTTGCCTTCCCGTCAGTGGCTCGATTCATACTCCCATTCTCAAGTTTGCTCGTGAAACCTGTGGTCAGGTATGTACGATAAGTGGGGACTCATTCCAGAGTGGTAAGAGTGTTCATGATATTATAGGGATAAGAGTATCGTGATCTGAGCTCAGTTGCATTGGCTTTAACTGATCTAATTTTTGGGATCTGAAAGGACTTTAGCTAGGGAGTGGTTTGGCCCAGATACTGGAATATGTTGCCTTCGCTTGGAGCATCTTGTGAGGTTCATAGACATAGGGATAGGCTTGCCTCAAGTAATCAGAAGAAAGACTGTACAATAGAGGGGCAGGTAGAAGTTCCTTTCCCTCCAGCATAACCTGTAGAGAAGCTAGGTGATGGGGTTTTGGTTGTAGTGATGATAGGAGTGGAGTCCTTGCAGTAACAGATTTTACAGCTTGACCTATTAAGCCAGAGCCCAAGGCTGGGCATGGAAAATGGAGTAGGCCATAGCAGCAGATGGTGATTAGATCCACAGGGGCAGCTTTATTGTGATGTGCAGAGAGAAGGCACCTCCATGCAAATTCTCACTCACTGCTGAAAGGAGGGCCAGGTGCTGGAACTCCAAGTAGGTCTTCAGGACTTACAACTTAAGTAACTGTTGCTTAAGGGGTTAACTGCTCATTTTAGGTGAGGTTTAGGAAATTTGCAGCCAGAAACCTTTATGTCCTAATTACTGTGCTGAGAGTTTTAATAGTGCCACTGGTGGTACAGTCAACTGAATTTCAGAGGAAAAAACCTCTTTAGTGCTGCATTGAGGGAACAGTAATATTTTTTTCAGTTTCTTGTTTTTCATAGTATATTCTGAGAGGATTCCACTTTCTGCATTACCTGGAGCAGAGTCCACTGTGCTGTGAAACTTAAGTAACTCAATTCACTTTGGTGGAGTAACTCATAACTTAGGGTTACCATATTTTAATTAAAAAAAAAAAAAAAAAAAAAAAGGAGGACACTCCACAGGGCCCCGGCCCCGCCCCTGAATGCTCCACCCCCCTGCTCCTCCCCCTCCCCTGCTTCCCGCGAATCAAATGTTCGCGGGAAGCCTGAAACAGGGAGGCAGCAGGTAAGCTGGGGCTGGGGTGGTGGCGGGGGGAGGGGGGAGCGTGAGGAGGTGCGGCCCAGTCCAGGCCCCCCCGGCCGAGCAGCTCCCTCCGGTGGCCAGCCGGCCTGGCCAAGAGGCTTTGGCCCCGGCGTCTCCGGCCTGGCCCGGCTCAGGCCCGAGGGTGCCGGACCTAGTTCCGGCCGAGCGCGCCGGCCCTGGCCGAGCACCCCCGGCCCGGCCCCAGCCGAGCAGCTCCGGCCTGTGGCTGAGCACCACCGGCCCCAGCGGCTCCGGCCCCAGCGGCTCCAGCCTGGACCCAAGCTCCACGACCCCTCCCTATTTTCCTGGATATGTCCGGCTTTTTGGCAATTCCCCCCAGACGGGGATTTGAGGACCAAAAAGCCGGACATGTCCGGGAAAATCCAGACGTATGCTAACCCTATATAACTTTCACTTGTGTGAGAATGGAATCTGGCTCGCTGTTACTAACATTTATCATATGAATGTTCATTTTCAATCACTTCACTTTCGTGGCTGAATCTGTTTTAGAACCAAACTAAATACTAGTTAATATTGATTATACTAGCAAAAGCATACTAACAGGGCACTGGGCCTCGGGCTCATGTAGGTGTCCCAGTGCGCCTGTTACTTCCCTTTGACCATTTACAGCCGGGAGCTGTAGTTGCAGGTCACATGCCTGCTCCTAGTCATGTGCCCTACAGGAAATGACATAGAAGGCTTCCTGCCTTTTAAACAAGAGAGACTCAGGGTCAGGGAAGGACCTGCATATGGGCTTTCTGCACCTGACAGGCAGATGGCCTGAAAAGGGGGTGAGGGGAGCCTCAGGTGTGGAGGGCTCTGAAGCCCTGGAGTCAAGGGTAAAGACAAGACCCAGAGGGGCAGTGAAATTCTTCAGGTTGGGTTGAGTCACTTTGAATCTTTGTTTTTTAAGTGAATAAAGGAAACTCATGAGCGAAGAACCTGGAGCTGTGCATTTATTAGGAGTGTGATTTTTGCCTTCCCGCTCATGGATCAGCCGCCAGCATAGACAACCCATGCCTGCTGACAGGGACTGGGGAGAGGGGGAGAAACACAACCCCAAAACAGCTTGAGTCATGTCCCCTGTCCCCCAGCAGCTCCTCCCCTCCTGGAAAGCAGCAGCCCCTCCATGCAGCTCCCACCTGTTCCTCTGCCTCTCCTGGCAGAGCTTAAGCAGCAGCCCTTCCTGCCTCTCCATGCAGAGCTCTGCCTCTCCATGCCTGGTGCAGCTTGCTGGCTCAGCTGCTCCGCAGGGAGGAGGCCCAGCCACACTATGTGACTGAGCAATTTGGGAGGGCATAGGACCCTGCATTCCTCCCCAAGCCTGGCCTCTGGCCACCAGTTTACACCATGACTCTATTCTTATGAAATCTATTTTATTACTATAAAATTAAATGTTTACTGCATTACACTAAATAAAAATATACATCTGCATTCCAGGCATATGTTTAGACTCCAGCCTCCGCACACAAGCTCTATGTTGGTTTCTGTACTTCACCCATACGTATATCCAGTGTATATTTAATTGTTGCATCTAGGTCCCAATCCTGCACTACCTTCCACACCACAGAAGGCCACATGCATATCAAGATGGGCCATGTGCATATCATGGCCTTATCTACAGTCCTGCCTTGGGGGAGAGGAAGACATGAATCATCGCAGCAGGAGTACTAGGCAACGATGATGCCTCCTGGATCTCCCAGACATGCAGAAGTAGAGCAGGGTGTGCAGTCTGTGCTTCCCTATATGGCTGGCTCGCTCCACAGTGGAGCATGGCCTGCCTCTGCTTTTGATGTCACTAGCATCCTAAGAGCACTAGCATGGAGCATTTATTGCACCCAGGAAGGCAAAGTGCTGTGTCTTGCATAGTGAGACAATGTGGGGAAGGCTCTTTTGTTCTACCTCTGCACCACAACCAGCCATGGCCTGGTCCAGAGACATTCTCTGTGCTGTCCACTTAGTTTGTATACCTCTGTGGACATCTCTATGCCTCCCCCCATATCCTCCCACAGAAATGGGGGAAAGATGTGAACAGAGTGGCTTGGGACATTAACTTATGTCCTACTCTGACTTCCCTACTAAACTGCGTGGGGATCAGGTGCAGAGAAAGTTACCCTTGCGGTATAGCAGGAATACCTGCAAGTAATCATCTAGCAACCACAGGATGCAGATTACCATTGCTCAGGTAAGCTATTGTTTTCCTGACCCATAGCTGTTCCCCAGATCTTAATTTGTAATGAGAGAAGTGCTAGGGCTCAGTCCCAGCACACATTAGATGCTGCTGTTCTCTTCCCTCCCTTGTGTGTATATGTGGGGCAGAGGGAGGAAGAGGTAAGGATTTAGTAAATCCTTTAAGTTACAGTGACAATTATCCAAAGTGCTGAGGCCCCCATCAGTCCCGCTAAAAAAGTGTTACACAAAAATAGCAGTGTTTGGAAGAAATGCTCAAATGACTCTTTCCAGTCCAAAATATATTTCTATCATTAAAGATTGCAAGCACACTCTGAGTGGCTAATTTGCATAATTAGCACATGAACTCTTTTAAAGAAAGCTAGCATTTAGAATCTGTCTAGCTCTTTTTCTTGCAGTCTCCTTATTTGCTTGCGCAGATTTATCACACACTTACTATATTCTCACTTCCAACATAATGTGCAAAGACAGGTAGACTTGCAAAGACATTGCATACTGAGCGTCTGCAGATTGTCACAACTGTAGATACCACATGCAGCATGATGGCCCAGAGCGGTCTTCTGGGGGGTGGGGGGCATATGTGATCTGCTTGTTTAAATTATGGTTTTTAGCAGCTAATCATTTAAGCCATAAGCTAGTGCAGCCTGATCTTTCCATTATGAGAGGGCTGAATAGGAACCCAGGGAACGGGTCTTTACATTCTTGAGACATACATCAAAGACCTAATAGTAAGAAGAATGGTATTAACTTTTGTGGCCACTGAGGCCCTTGTGTCTGTTAGTTATTGATATTCACCAGTCTACCAAGTCCAGTCCCCCAACCTGTTGCCTCTAATGGCCAACACAAGGTAGGAAGGGGGACGTGAATTGTGAAATTGTGAGCTTCATTTTCTGCAATGCCTCCTTTTTTTTTTGCTTTGCTGTAAAAGAGTGGAATTCTTTCTCCTGATGCCTGTAGTGTACAGCCTGATCAGTGTGGTTATGTGCTGTCTTCACATGGAGACATTCCTGAATTGAATTTCCTCTTTTGAAAATAAAATTGGAAATGAAAAATAGAAAGCAAATGGTGTTCAATTCCCTTCCCTGCCTCTGATGATTGAAATATACGGCCTTGCAGAGGGGGAGATCTCTAAAGGTATGTGCCATTTCAGAAATGAATCTCCTCTTTTACAAGTCAAATTAGAGTAAATTCTATTCAATTCCACTTCCTCACTCACGTGACTGAAATATACAACTCCATAGAAAGAAATTGCTAAGTCTTTCACGTATGATGCTACCACAGTCTTCTGCAGACAATGCTGGTATAGTGAATGCATTTTTATTACTATTATTCCATTAAATGTGGGTGTTGTTTTGAAGCTTTGATTCATAACCAAGGTACCAGCACAGTTTGAAATCCAATAAAATCTATTGTTTCATTTAACAACCCCCTGGAAATGTAAGTGATGCACACATGTAGGTGTGTACCACATTGGGAGGGGGTGGGGGAGTTGCAGAAGTGAGATTCAGGTATATATAATTTCTGTACATAGTACAAAACTATCCAGTGCAATGCACACACAAACTGTGCGCCCACCAGGCCAGCAATAAAACACTGTACAATTAGCATTAGGGCCTGTAACTTATACCAGTATCTCACATTATTAAGTCAAAGGACAGTGGCCAATTCAATAAAAGGAACAGTCTATTTCTGCATTGCTCAAGCTGATTTTCTAGGCCTTGTGTCATAACTATCAGATACCTTTCTGTTGTCCTGGGCCTTCAATATATATCAATATGTGAAAGTTAGTTCCTGAAACCCTGATTGAACAATCCATCTCTATTCAGCAAAGCACATTCCTAAAGTTAAGTACGTGCTTACGTTTTTTGCTGAATAGGGACATACCTATGCACATGCTTAGCTACTTTGACAAACTGGAGCACCGAGGGACAATCCTGCAAAGAGGGGTGTGTGTGTGTGTGTGTGTTTAAAAACCAAATCCTCTGAGGTTGTAAATTAACACAGCCCTGTTAACTATAATGAAACTACACCAGTTTATACCTACAGACAATTTGACCCAATTTTTTTTTTGTTAAAATGATATAGGCTTGCATTTATTAACATATTATGGCAGAACTTTTATTTATGCATCATCAAGTTAAACAGATTTCTTACACTTATTTTCCATGCTATTTAATCATAATACTATCATGGGAAACCCTGAATGTTATGTTCTATTCCAGGAAAGGAGAACAGAATGAATCAATAGGACAAGTGCTTTTTTGGTTTTGTTTTCCCCCACACATGCTGGGGAAAATGTGCATGACAACAAATATAAGCACACACCTAATCAGGACATGAAATTAAATTCACTATTAAATATAGTTCCTTGTAATAATAAAGCTTCAGGTATTGCCTTTTCATTTGCATTTGACTTTCCTTTACATGTGATCAGAAACTGGTAGTAGAAAGTCTTCCCTTTTTTATATTTCTATTTTAGGCTTCATAAAATAAACTAGCAGTGGTCAATTAAGTAAAATTACCCTGCAAAATTTGGAAGAAAGTTAAGAAATGGCAATACTTAAGTCACATAATAGTATTGTTGCAGACCACAGGGAATTGCTGAGATCCCACTTACTCTTCATTTTTACTTGCCTTGTATTAGCTGGAGCTGCCCTTGAATTTTATTCTAAAGATTCCAACCCTCAGAATATTGATGTTTATTCTTTGCCACGGAAGTTGGTTCTCAAGCCTGGATTTAGATGATTTCACAGATACAATAGATTTGATCACCTTGCAGAATAATGATGTACTTGGTTAATTGTTTTTAATTCTCTTGGTAATTTGAATCGAGCGTCTTTCCTGATAATAGGCATGTGGGAGATTATTAGATTATTATAAATTTTGTTCTTTTATATGAAAATTAGAGTCATGTATTTTGACCTGTGACAGGGTGGGCTGTCCTTATAAGGGAGCTGGACCCAGCCCTGCTTGTGCCTACTTATGTCTCCCAGGTGATAGTGGTCAGGATAAAGTGACCAAGCATCACGTTAACTGTAGATTGGAGGCAGTGTTCCCTATAAAATGGAAACTGTCCAGTCCCTCAAGAGGAGGGAGAGCCCCATGGAGAGCAGGAATGCTCTCTTTTACAGCTTCAGATGGGTGGTGGCAGACTCTCTACAGCAAACTAAGGACAAGTCCTAGGAGACAGGTTGTGATGGGGTGCTTACCCCACACAAGCAATGAAAAGACTAACATGACCCTGAGAGGTGAATTATGTAACACTGTTGTAAAAAAGCAAACACCATTCTGGGATGGATTAGCAGGAGTCTCCCACGTATATGGTGTAAGCAAGACACGAGAAGTAACTCTTCCACTCTACTCTGTGCTGATTAGGCCTCAGCTAGAATATTGTATCCAATTCTGGGCGCCACATTTCAGGAAAGATGAGGACAAATTGGAGAAAGTCCAGAGGAGAGCAACAAAAATGATTAAATGTGTAGAAAACATGACCTGTGAGAGAAGATTGAAAAAATTGGGTTTGTTTTAGTCTGGAGAAGAGAAGACTGAGGGAGGGCATGATATCAGTTTTCAAGTATATAAAAGATTGTTACAAGGAAGAGGGAGAAAAATTGTTCCCGTTAATGTCCGAGGATAGAACAAGAAGCAATGGGTTTAAATTGCAGCAAGGGAGGTTTAGGTTGGACATTAGGAAAAACTTCCTAACTAAGCACTGAAATAAATTGTCCAAGGAGGTTGTGGAATCTCCATCACTGGAGTTTTTTAAGAACCAGTTAGACAAATCCCTGTCAGGGATGGTCTAATACTTACCCCCGCCTTGAGTGCAGGGGGCTGGATTAGATGACCTCTCGAGGTCCCTTCCAGTCCTACACTTCTATGATTCTGTTACCTGGTGGCACCTGAAGGGTGGGCCAGGTTTAATTAAAGAGTAAGCCTACCAGGGGCAGAAGGTGGGTGGTGACTCTAAGGAAGGCACTCACAGATTAGAAGGAGGCTGCCGGGAGAGTGAGTGAAGAACTCTTTAGATGCTCTTTGGGACTAGAAAATGGGGAGACTGGGAAGGGGGAGCAGGCTCTGGTAATGAGGAGCCCTGATAACAGGGCAGGATCTAGACTTCTGGGGAGATACCCTTAAGTTCTTCCACTGAACACCTCTCAGGGGTATGTGTACACTTCAATAAAATGCCCACAGCTGGTCCATGTCAGCTGACTTGGGCTCAAGGGGCTTGGGTTGCGGGGCTATAAAATTGCATTGTAGGTGCTCAGGCTGGAGCTTGGGTTCTGGGACTCTCTGAGGGGGAGAGGGTCCTGGAACCCAGGCTCCAGCCTGAGCCAAATGTCTACACTGCAATTTCATAGTCCCAGAGCTTGAGCCCTGTGAGCCTGAGACAGCTGACAGGGGCCAGCCATGGACGTTTTATTGTTGTGTAGATACACCCTTAGAGGCATGAAAGACTAAGCCCAAGGTGGCAGAAGTTGTCTTAAGTCTATATCCTCATTTTAGGATTTAGTGGTGGATTCCAGGGTTTATAATCTAGGAACACTTGTATAATATGTTTCCTGTGGCTTGTTCCACTCAGGAGGCAGGCTGCTGGGTGTTGACTTAAGATGGCTTTTGTGGTTGGCCTGATCTAATAGCTGTGGCAGAGAGAACAGCAATAGTCCAGTCTAGAAGTGACAGATGCCTGGATCATAGTTGCAAGTTCCTATAATAATACCTTGCATTTATTTAGACAGGCAGTGCGGTCACATGTATTGGGCAATGGTCTGTGAATCAGGAGGCCTACAGTCAATTTCTAGCTCTGCCACTGACCTGCTGTGTGACCTCAGGCAAGTCACATAATTTCTGTGCCTCTGTTTTCCTTACCACACTTTTGTCTTTTTATTTAGGCTGTGATCTTCAATGGAGCCTAAAAGAGTTAGATGCCCATATCCCACTGAAATTTACCTAACTGGTCCTTTTAAAATACCAGCCAAGGCTCTCTGGACTTGGGACTGTCTCTCACTAAGAGATTAATAGACTGAATAACTATCTCCCCCACAGCAGCTAATCGGCAGACCATCAATAGCCGGGATAAAAATTTAAAGAGTAGGCATAATTGGGCTGTCTGGGAATATGAGGGGAGAAGTCTGCATGAGCCCAAAACTGTCAAGAAGCTGGAACCTATATAGCGCAAGCATGGGAAGGACTTTCTCTGTGAAGGAGTCTGGAGGCAGATGAAGGTAGGAAGTGGCCCAGGGAAGCAGCAGTGAGTCTGAGGAAGCAGACCTTAACTGCTTAATACAGGGTTTCTGGGCTGGAACCCAGAGGCAAGCGGGGGGTTGGGTTCCTCTCTACCAGGAATGCAAAAGCTCTCCTGATGGAAGGGGTAAGGACAGTTGAGTCCAGGGTGGGGCTGAAGACCTGGCATGACCTTATTAGACTTCTTTTGTTTGTTGTATTCTCTACTCTAAGCAGCCTGGTCAGAGAGCTGACTCATGAGAAGGGGCAATCCACTGCAGGCTTGGAGGGGCTGTTGATAGGGGAGCCAGAATCCAAGTACTGCTCTATGCCTGGCTGGCGAGTGGGCTATTTTTATTGAGTCCTGTGATAGTTGGTGTTTTTCATGGAACCCCATCTTCTGAAGTCCCTTGACTATCTGAGAAACTTTTTTGTTTTGTTTTCAAATGAAAGCCAAGACATTTTCTAGCTTTCAGGGTTACAGAGAAAAAGCTTGAACATGTTAATCATAAAGACTGAAAAACAAGAAGGCAAATAAGAACACAAATTTCATTTATTTAAATCTCATGGGGTTTTTTGGGGTGGGGAGAGGGATGACTCATGATTTTGAATGCTTGTGGTTGGCAATATTGGAGCCCTGCTCTCAGCTGGGGCCTGTAGATGTTACTATAATGCTCATAACACCCACTAGGCCATATTGGGATCCCTCTCCATTATGCATTTGTTTGTGCAATGAAGTGTATTATTTCTTCAAATACTAATAGGAAGGCGGGCTCCTGGGGAAAGCTGTAGATAAAAGCTCTCCAATGAAGCAAAGGTGGGGTGGGTATTAGAACGGTTTCCTTTAATTCTTGTTCAACATTAGAAGAAAATAACTTTGATTCTGCCTCCATTACAACAAGCACATTAAAGTCAGTTCAATTCCCAAGGAGGTAAAAATTGGAGATTTTTGGCACAGTTTTGGCTTTTCTGTTCTATGGCTTGACCAGGTAGGTGGAAGCAGCAGTTTGTGTTATCAGTTGGGAAAAGTTGCAGCCGAATGAGACTGAATTATATGTAATTGGCAGGTCTGAAACGAAGGAAACCTGGCTTGTTCAATTATCTCTTGATGTTGCTTTACTGTCCTGTTCCCGTTACTGAAAATGAGAAGGAAAAGGGGGTTGATTTTCTTCAGCAGGTGGTGTGTGAAATTCAAGACCATTTGATTTCTTTTCTGTAAAGAAAATAAGAACTGCACTTGGATTGAAAAATGTGTGCTTTTGAGCACCGGGGTAGGTTTTTTTTCATGCTATAGCTGAGTTCTCTACTTTGCAGGCAGTGGGGTTGCTTATAAAGATGCTGATATGAAACCGAACTGAAGGATGGATTTTATTGTTAAACTGAGCTAAATTGAGATCCTGATTATATGTAACCTTTGATTCTATTTTGGATTAAACCAAAATGTTTTATTTACACTTAGGATATTCCACTCCCCTTCAATGGCTTTCATGTAATGTTGGATGACATACATGGAAAAATACAAACAGTTAATACACAGGGGGTCGAACCTGCCTGTGTCAAAGCAGAAACTTCCCAGCTCATGGGAACCATTGACTACAATAGGCTGCTCATATGCTTGAAGTTAAACGTGCTCAAGTGCTTTGCTGGAGGGGCATCAGAATGCTCAGTGCCTTGCGGGATCAATCCCTAAATGATTAGACCCATGCTATGGCCTGAATGAAAGCTGTAATCTGATTGGGCTGGAGGTGTCATTCTCCCAATGAGTGTCCAGGATACTACAGAGCCACTGATTTCCCCAACTGCATTGCTACATCACAGTGAAAAATCAATTCAGTCACTCACAATGTATTTTTTTTAAACTAATATATAAGGGGCTCTCCCCTTTCCTCCTTAATCCCCAGAGGACACTCTGCTCAGTTTTGGGTAGAATCGTTTAAAGATTAGCAATGTTTGTTAAAAAGTTTTGGTTTGGGGGAGTTGGCAGAGTGGGGAAAACCCCAAAATAAAAATACAGGCTAAATTCAATCTGTATATCATGTTTTACTGTGTGTACTGGGCCAAATTCAACAGGAGTGTGTCTTGTCAACCAATATACACACATGATAGATTTGTTAAAGGATTCAGCTGTGCCTTGTGCCTCAGTGCACTTAAAGGGTTCTGTTAATTCCCTAGTTTCCTCCAGCAGTTCTTAAGCTGCAGGGATGGAAGGAGATGGCAACAGTGCAACTGCAGTCCTTGAAATGGATGTGGCCAGCTGGAGTGGGGAGGTGGCTAGAGTGCCCAAGAGAAGCAAAGCACTGATTAAAGATATGCCCCCCTAGACAGCTTCTGCTGGTGGGGTTCCTTGCTGCTTTGGCCAGAATTTAAATCTGCCTTTCCTGGTAGATCTCTTGGTGGAGGACAATAATTAATCTCCTATAGAATACAGCTAGCAAAGGGGGTGGCAGTTTGCACCAGCAGAGGGGTGCCATCAAGCCCATGGAGGGAATGCACTGACTGAGAATGTGGAAAGATCTTGTGGTGTTCCTTGCTTATTGGATAGTGGTTGAGGATCATCTAAAATGCTTATAGCAACACTGCTCTCATTAAGGAGTTCTGCATTTGGCTTTAACGGGAACAATGCTCACAATTTAACTTGTAGTCTGTTGACTTTGTTCTATGCTAGAAAAATAAATCCATCTTTAGGACACTATAATGAGATGAAACAAGTAGATAGAGAAGGGGGAAATGGCTTTGTAGCATTGGACTGCACAACATCTGAGACCTTCTCTAATTCTGATCATGTGTGGCTGGAGAGTGAGAGAGAGGGTGTGTGGTGGGTGGGGAAGGAGGTGCCTCGCCAGGGAAAAGATCAGAAGTAAGAAGCTTCCTAGAATGGCAGCTTGGACTCCAAGGTCTCTTGCATAAAATGTCTCTCCAAATAAATAATTGATGTTTAGTGTTTCATGATGCTAATTCTGATACCTAATTAGGTTGAATTTAAAACCTGTTTTGTAGTGGCTGATTTGAATGCCTAAGGGGAGCTATATTTAATCTCTCCTAGAGACCTAGATTTCTTAACAAGCAAGTTGAGAAGTGCCATATCTCAACAATCTCGTCAGTGAACTGCTTCTAGATTGATGGCCAATGTAGTGTTCATTAGCATTCATAGCAAGTTCATTTCTACCTTGAGGAGTGGAGTGAGAGGTGTAGAGAGCTCCATTTTCCAGTTTCTCTCCCACTACCCCCCATCGGAGTCCTATCTGGGGAAGGAACGTATTGCGTGTACACATCCTGGTCTGGTCCACAGGATCTGTGTGCATGTTTCCTAGGCTTTTTGAGAGAGAGAATTGCATGGTTTGTTTGCTCTCCTGAGGTCCCATCCCACTCTCTTGCTTTCAGGAAGTCTGAGGTTGTAAGGCCTGCACACTCCCTGCCACATCTGATAGGCCTGTTCAGGTTTACCTCAAAGTTGGAGTCACCCTTGTGGATTGGGGGCAGGTGGAATGTTGTCACTTAATGGGATTACAGACAGTATTGTTGGAACCCAAGTGCTTTTTTTTTTTTTTTTTTTGTACTGCAAACTTAATATTTTTTTTTCAACAGATTCAGGCATTGGAGTAATGAAAGATACTCTGCATTATACCAGAGAGGAACTCTGGGGCAAGACAAGCTGATCTTATTCTGACTTTTAAACAAGCTGAAGAGAAAATGCCTTCCACATGAAAGAAATTAAAGAGATTGGAATAGCCAAAATATTGTTTTTTTTTTTGTTTTGTTTTGTGACATTTACTGCTTGTAACTTGAAAGTAATAAGAATAAATGCTGGAAAAGACTTACAGCTTCAAACAAGTGCTCTAAAGGAACTCTGGAAATTGGCTTGATTCATATTGGTACTTGTAATGACAACTGACATCTCATTTGTATACCCAGAAATGCACTTGACTCCCAGTTTGATTAGCCTGACCTCTGAACAGGAAGTTGCTTCCTGACTGATTAGATACTTTCTTTTGTATCAAATGGCACAATTAGCCATAGTAGTCCTCTTGTGGTATAGCCAGCTGAATGACTTGTAATTTTAGTTTTGCGGTAGACAATTATATATTCCTATTCTTTTCATCTTAATGGGGGCCTCTTCATCCAGGCTCACTCAGACAGAATCAGATAATAACAGCAAATAAGCAATTCAAATATCATTTGTACAGTCCTAGAATTCATACATTTTATTTGTGCAAGCCAATTCTAAATATCCAGTTGTGGCAAGCTTAAAAAGTCTATAAGGAATCAGGGTTGAGCTAAAATAAGAACCAACTCAAAATATGGGGCAAAACTTTTTTGTTTTCAGGGTAAGTCTGGTTAACTTTTCCTCCTCCATCTGCTCTTGTGTCTGTATTGAGATGCAGAGAGAAACTATTCTCTCAGCATTTTGACTTAAGCAGAATCAGCATATATTAAAAACATCCTCAAAGCCCAATTTCACCAGATATGCAGTCTGGTTTCCAGACTGTAGTGAAGTTCTGTTAGGCCTCACAAACATCCAAAATATATTGTGCTTATCTAAGCTGAAGTGGAGCTTAGAGTTACCCACCACTAATACTTCTGAAAATGTAGTGCTGCAAAGTTGCTGCCAACTACTCTTAGAACAAGTCTGAATTCCATATGCCAAACTCTACTCTTGGTTACACACCTATAGTTCCACTGCCTTCAAGGAGATTACATGAGGTGTAACTCAGATTGAAGTGTGGCCCATTGTTGACAAATGTATTGACCTACATGCCACTTTACTATGGTTCTAATGGAGGCTAGCCCAAAGACACTGCATCAGACTAGGGCAACATTCTTTACTGCTTTACACCCTGTGTGATCCCACAGAAATCAATAGGATTATATGGGCTGTATCTATGACATCAGGATTGGACCCAAGTCTGTGGGATGAAGGAAAACGTAATTTGGATGCTTATGATGATTCATGTCTTTGTTTTGATGTCAGAAGTGGATTCAGCCAGAACTTGTACTCGGATAGAAATCCCAAAGAGAAAAACCCAGTCACTCAAACCTGATAGCTTAGTTCAGGGGTAGGCAACCTATGGCATGCATGCCAAAGGCCGCATGCAAGCTGATTTTCAGTGGCACCTGGCCACTGGTCCGGGGGATTCTGCATTTTAATTTAATTTTAAATGAAGTTTCTTAAACATTTTAAAAACCTTATTTACTTTACATACAACAATAGTTTAGTTATATATTCTAGACTTCTAGAAAGTGACCTTCTAAAAACATTAATGTATTACTGGCACGCAAAACCTTAAATTAGAGTGAATAAATGAAGACCTGGCGCACCACTTATGAAAGGTTGCCTACCCAGGGCTTAGTTAAACTGCAATGGATGTGCTAATAAACATGTCTTGACATATTACCAAATGAACACTATTTTCTGCATAGACTAAGTCTGTCATGACTAGGCCTATTTTTTACTTTAAAGCTTGAGATGCAAAGATATCTGAGGCTTTTATCAAACTCTGGAAGCATCCAAAAACATTTCACATGTAAATGGCATATGGTGTAATGGCTATTCTGACTTTCCACCACATATGTCTTACTGTCACACGTGGCATGCTATAGTGAAAACTTCCCAGGATAACTGGCTTTGTGGGGGGATTTTGCATCTTCAGCATAATAAAAACAGTACATGTTGGAGAACTGTGTGGTATTGTAGTCTAGTCATAGTCTGAATGAGCCACTGGGAGCCAGGGACTACTAGGTTTTAATGCAGACTTTGCCAGTGACATGGTATGGCCTTAGGGGGAAAAAAGTCAGATGTGGCTTTCTTATCTCTCAGGGTACTTAATTTGAGCCATCTAGTTGTTAATAATGTTACTGAATTTCAGAAATATGTAGAGTGAAGAAATTGTCACATTAGCTTTCACTTGTATTGCACTGCAGTCCAAATGATGTGAAAGTGCTTCATGTATCACAAAGATCCTCTAGAAAAAAATCTGTCTTTACATAAGTTTAAAAGGGTATACTGTATAAAGAGAATCTGAATGCTTGCTTTTTTATTTTTTGCGGTTATTTTAAGGGAAAGATAATCTTCTGCTTTTATTTTTCTCCTTCAAAATATGAGGAATGTCCAGGTTTTGTTGCAGGACTAAGGCCTGGTCGACACTAAAAGGGTTTGCTAGTAAAGCTGTACCACCAAACCCTCTTACTGGTCTGAGATTCAGTTTATACTGATGAGTGCTTTTAGATGACACAGGAATTTGTGTGGAGGTTCCTCTGCACTTAATTAAAAGGATGAGGCGATGAACACTTAATTTTTTTTTTAATTCCAAGTTCAGTTTGGGGGGTAAGGATGTATTTTTTTGTTTTAAGTGTTGCTGGCATACGTGGAATCTGCCATTCACACTGGCCCACAAACTGCCAGCTCGCCCACCATGAAAGCAGAGCTTGTAAATGCCACCGACTGTAGCTGCAAGCCCTGCTGGCGTAGCCAGCCCAGAAGCTAGAGTTCATGAACCACAACTATTTCTTTCATGGCCATTGCAAGTTCAGTCTCCTGCTACAACAGAACTTGAAAGTGGTGCAAGCTGTCTATGGCTTTCTAGGGATTTACAAGCTCATCTTGAAGAGCTTGTAAGCATCAATCATAGCTATTCTCTCATGGGACTTACAGTTCTACCAGCTGTCATGGGGCTTAAAAATTCCAATGGCTGTGCCATTCGAGATTTAGTGTTATGAGTCTTTGCTATTTCTGTCATGGGACATAAAATGTAATTCACTTACATGTGTATAGGACCTGTGGGCTCCATCAGCTGCACAAGAATCACTGGAGTGTCAAGGAATGTATATGTCCAGTAGACACGTCCATGTTGCTTATAACTTTCGCAAGATTTTTCATGGGTGGACTTTATAATATTAACAGGGTCCTTCACAGAGCTCAGAGTAATTCAAACCTGGGGTTTTAGAAACTGCAAAATTTTCCAGCTCATTTTAATAAAAATAGTACTAGGCACTAGTTTTCAGGGAAGGCTAATGTATACATTGCAGTTTTTAGGCCAACACACTTTTTAGATAACCATTTAAATGGCTCCATAAAATGATCTGTTTTGAAGAAATTAAACACTTGTTATAGAAAGCCTACCAAGCTCTCTCTGTCATATTTTGAGTCTGTGCCTTACATTTGGTTTTGGCAGATTGAGGTTGCTGAGACATCTGTGCCTCTAGCACATAGGAAATAAAATTTGAGTTCAATTTCTCCATATGCCTCCTTCAGCTTTCTATTATTAGAAAACAAACATCTTGTATGGGCTGCCAGTTGTCCCCATTACATATTGTAGGTTGCACCTAATTTAAGACTTCCTTTTAGTGCTTTTATAATCTGACGAAGTCTCATATTATATTATAACAAATTATTAAAGCAACTGTATTATAGTTTTAAAATGAGTTTTCTTGTCTTTTTTCTTTTTTTTCTTTCTTTCTTTTTTTTTTTTTTAAAAGACAACTTGTGTTTTGATTACTCTGGGTGGGTTCTCCCCCCAACTTACTTTGATTACTCTGGATTTTTTCCTCTTACTTTCAAAATGTCAGTTTAAAGCTTCAGCTCTTGAGACGAGCATATTTCAGAAGTACTACTTGTCCAACATGTACTGTGTATAACTTGTTCTGGGTTTCTTAAATTCACTCTCTAACCAAGCAGTTACTTTTAAGGCTATAATAGAAATATGATTGGGTTTTTTTTTGTTTTTTTTTTTTTTGTAATGTGCAGTACATTTCAAGCAGGTTAGACTAGACCTGTGCAATTTTAACGTTTTCCATTTCTCCCTCTCTGATGATTTCAGTTTAGTTTTAGAGTCCTTGTTCACAGCCTAACAGGGCGTGGCTATTTGAACCCTACAAAAAAGAACAAACCAAGCCCTGTAGGAAAGAATGATATATTTCAAGTACTGTAGAACCTCTTACACTCCCCAGGGGTGTTGGACAGTGGGTCAGGTAGGAATCAATTCCCCAGAAAGACAAATAACTTTGATAGTGCACCATATTGAGTGGCTAAGAAAGTAACCTTGGTGTCTCCTTAGTCCCACAGCAGGATGACAAAAAGGAACAGCTTTGACAGCACAGAGGACTGTCAGTTACCTGTCAAGTCACTCCCCACTTGGGACTGCATGCAGCTGGTAGGTGTCTGCTCTACTCATCCCACCCTCCTCCATTCAGGGCAAGTCTGAGAACACCTGCCATGCTCCTGACATTTGAAAAACCCACTCCTTCCTGTGTTCAGGTAAATGTTGTTGTTCTAAAGCCAGGCTAAGCCTCCACCACAGATAATGTTTTACCTCCCTGTGCTTCCAGCCTGACATCCCTCTTCCCCCCAAGGCCAATATGCCCTCTAGGGTTCTGATGGAGGGAAGTGGGATGTTACAGGAGAAAATCAGTATCCCCGTGTAGGGCCTGGAAAGGTTCCTATTGCCAATTCACATGCAGGTCCAGACCAGTTCCCTCCCTCTCAAGAAGCAATACTGCTAGTGCAACTGCTGAATAAACCCCGCAGTGGAACAAGAAAAAGAAACTGAATTATTAAACTGAATGTAGTGAAAAGAATAAACTCAAACTTCTTCCCTCCTAGGGTTGCCAACTTTCTAATTCCAAAAACTGAACACCCTTGCCCCACCCCTTCCTGAGGCCCCACCCCTTCCTGAGGCCCCACCCCTGCTCACTCCATTCCCCCCCCCTTCTGTCGCCTGCTCTCCCCCACCCTCGCTCACATGCTCATTTTCACTGCAAGGCCCAAACAGGCATATTTATTGTTTTGGCAGATGTAGTATGCTAATTTCAGGTTTTATTTGTTACAGGACACTAGAGTTGGCAGCTAAATAGTTAAAAAGGGTAATTTAAAAAAAATGAAATTTCACAAAGGCCTTCGTGATTCTTTCCCTCCCCCTTCCCATTTTTCGTAACCAGCTCCATGTTTTTTGTTCACTAAAGTTGTTGTAATTTTATGTATGGAATTAGGACCACACGTTATCACAGCTGCAATGGGGCCATTAAAGGCCCAATCCTGAAGCCCAAATACAAATCCATAGAGCACAACCACAGAAATGCACACCTGTCCAGATACCTATATAAATAAATCTGTAGAAACTCACTCCCACACTTACATGCAGTCACACACGTGTATTCATGTGTGCACATCTAGCATGCACTAACACATATGGTTCCACATTATTTATTATTACAATTTTGTTTTTTAGTGCCTAGAGACCCCAACTAAGATCATACCCATAAAAAGAGAGAGTCTGCAACAGAGAGTTTATAATGTAGCTAGACAAAAGTGGGGAGAATGTATGATACATTGCCTCTCCTGCAATTACTAGTCAACAACATTCATTTTTTAAGAAATAATATATTTTTTTAGAGTTCCCTTCTCTTCTAAAAAAACTTGTTATGAAATGAATGCACACACATTTTATGTCATTTTTTTGTGCACAAGCCAGCAAAAGGAATAAAAGTCAGAGTTAAGCTTCAAATTGTATTCACACAGGTATACACACATACGGCAATACATGCATCTCCCTACCCAAAGACCTACTGTCTCTTACACACAATGCATGCATGCACATACTTGCCTACACAGACACACCCAGCTGGGAAGGGAGGAGGGTGGGCTGGAGGGGAAAAGGTCAGGGGTGGAGGAGAGAGGATGGGGAGGGAAAGAGGCCCAGGATGGGGGTGTGACGGGGCAGTCAAGGAGAGAGGGGGTATGTGGGGTGGATGGGGGATGCAGGGGGAGGCAGAAGGCTAAAGGGGCATGAGGATGTGGGGGACACAGGGGTGTACAGGGAAATAATGGGAGTGCAGCAGTGTATGGAGGTGAATGGGGTGTAGGCCTGTGGGGGGTGAGGGACATGGGGGTGACAGCTCTGGGGGGTGGGAGAGCACTGTAAGGGGTACAGGGATGGGTAGGTGTGGGGGATAGGGCAGGATGGGACAGGGGAGGGATGCAGTGAGGGGGATGGGGGCTGCAGAGGGGTTGGATGGGGAGGGGATGCCATGATGGGGGTGCAGCCCCATTTCCGGCACTCAGAGATGGGGATACATAACTCCAACTCCTGGGTGCCAGTGATGGGATGACAGACTGGGGGAGGGAGGGTTGCCACAGGGCATGCGTGCTGCAGCTCGAGCCCAGCCACAGGAGGAGCGCAAAGAGAAGCGTGCTGGCAGCAGTGGAAGAGGCATGCGCCATGACCCCTCAACAGCCACCTGTTAGGCGCACTAGTTTGCCCCCTGCCCCGCCCCACCCCGACCAATGGGAGCTGTGCCTGTGGGGGACAGGGCAGCACATGGACCCCCAGGCTGCCCCTATGTGTAGGAGCTGGAGGAGGGACATGCTGGCTGCTTCCCGGGAGCCATGCGACAGCTAGCAGGGAGCCTGCCAGCCCGCTGCGCGGCGCTGCCAACCGGACAGTCAACGGGTGTTCCAGTCGAAAACCAGACACTTGGTCACCCTATTCCCTCCTTGAGCAGCAACAGTGCAGGGTTGCAGTGGGAGGACTGAGTACCCCATTGCAGCTGTTACACCAGCATCCGTGTGCTGTCTATGTAGGCGCTGAACAGTGCAGAACCATGTGATGGTGGATGAGGTACTTAGCCTTGTTCAGAGTAAGGGCAGTCACACCAGTGGTGTGAATGCTTGTGTATCAGTGCAAGGACGTCTGTGTGTGGTACATGATGTGCTACAGGCATGCCAGGGGATGCGGTTGTTGTAACTCCAAAGTGTTCCAGTGCAGAGAGAACATCGTGGTACTTATAAGACTGAACCATATTGACTGTTTCAAGGTGTTCCTGTATTCAGCTAGGTCTACCTTGTTAATCTAGAAGCTAAATTCTGAGGCTATCCTAGTTTTCTGTTCTCCTCACTTTTGTACATCGGTTTGCATTGTATGTTATATGATAAATACTATGTCACATGTAGAGGAGCACCCACTCAGAACATCTTAAAGACCCATTGCTCATCAGAGGATGTGCCAGACAGATGGAACTGTCTTATTCCATTAGCTGACTGGGTAGGAGTACTTTCCGCACAGTGCATAGTGAAACGTTGCCTTGAGGGAACACCAAACCAGGAGTTATGCATAGACTGAATCCTAGGTGTCCTGACAACTCAGAGTGTTTTGCTTAGGATCATTCAGATCAGAGATAGAAAGCAGGCATCTGACAGAGGTTCATGACAACACTAAACTAGCTTCACCCAAAGGAAGCAACCTATCTCTGAGGCCATCAGTCGATGTCTGGCAGCAACTCTAAAGGGTGGAACATATAATGCATTTGGGTTAATGTAGTAAGTATTTGTATTACAGTAGTACTCCACTTGAGATTGGGGACCCCCCTGGTGGTAGGTGCTGTCTATGCATTGCCAGAGACATGTCCTGCTCTGAGAAATTTAAAGTCTAAATAGACAAGACAGACACAAAGTGGGAGAAAGGAAGTGTTATCTCTGTAGCTCACTGGAACTGAGGCACAGAGAGCTCTGGTGACTTCTCTAGTCACAAGAGAAGCTAAGTACTGTAACTGGATTTTAAAAGGCAACAGGATAATTTTATGATCAATAATTATTTGTCCATTCAATGTCGGTAGGAAGGACCTTTAGGTGCTCCAGTTATATTTAGGGCTACATGTTAAAACAGGAGTAATCCAATCTCATAATTCAGGGTTTTAAATGAATCCCAGTAAGGGTTAAGAGAACTCCCCCTCTGCCTATTCCATGTATAGCACTGTATAGCTGACTATCGTTATCTTAACTTTTGGTTATTTCCACAGCCTGCTAGGTGTTTTCTAAGCAGAAAAATAGGCCGAATCCCTGCCTTGACTTTTTCCACAATCTAAAGTCAGCGTGTAGGGGGTGGGATGAAACAGTGTTACATTAGGGGAAAATAGATCTTATGTTTTTAAATAGGATATAAAGCTATCCCCCATCTTGCTCCTCGAGCTTGACGTTCTGATTTCCTCTGGGTGTCAGAGCAGAAATAGGTCTCTAAAGACTTGAGTATGGAAAGGGTAGTGGTCCTACAAATGAGCTCAGAAAAGGTGTTCTGTGTATGGTCAGTGTGGAAGAAAGCAAGATGCCACCTGTGCTCTGGACTGGCTGTGAAGCTCCAGGGCGGCTGGTGCCCTAGACTAGGTATAATTAGGCAGATTCTGCATTGCTCTGCACCTTGAGTCCCTTACACCAGTGCAGAGTGGGCATAAAATGCTACTATTCGGTTTGGCAGTATAGTCACTTCCTACTGTTCTAGATGACATGAGGTGCAGAACAATGTTTAGCCTTCTTCTGAAACATCAGGTATTGGCCATTGTTGAGGCAGGATGTTGGATTTGGTTTAAAATAAAACTAACAAAAACCCCACACCAAACTTCTAAACCCAGACATCTCCAGAGTCTGGGTCTCTTTTAAACCTGAAACCAGATATATGAATCTGAATTTTGCAAATGGTTTCAGCCTTGGATCCAAAAACAGGGCTAATTCTGAGGCATTTGAAATCCATAATCTCTTTAATACAGGATTTGGATTTCTGGCCTGCAGCGTTCCTTGGGTAGCTATTATAAAGGATTGTCAGTATCGTCCTGAAAGGTGGAGTTGTGCAGCTGTTTTCTTTTAGCCTTGAAAGGGGGAGAGTTAATCTCTTGTCTGTCAACTTCTGGGCAGCTAGGTTTTGATCTGATGTGGCCAGAACACATTAAAATCTCCCTCGCTGCTGTTGTGTTTGCAGGCTTCATAAACAGCACAGGTGGGAAAACCACAGGAGTAGTTCCAAACTGCCACACTCTTGTTCAATTTCAAATTCCCTCTTCCCTGATCTTCACAAAAAAAGTTAGGACACAGACAAGTGCAACTTGGTGTATTAATTTCCTGTGTACCAGACATGGCCAGTTACATTGATCACTTAAAGTATTAAGAACATGCAATAATTAAAAATTGGTAGTTGTCATGTGTATTGAATACAGTTATTGTATTAAACATCAAGAACTGAGGAAGCAAGTTTTCAGGGCTCTCCCAGATATTACAGCAAATACCAGCATTTTGAAACCAAGTTGAACAGAAACACATTCAGTAGGTGATGCATATATGCTCTACCACTATCTCCTCATTCTACAGGTATAAACTACTCCGCTTAGTTGAGACAGGCTGAATTAAGAAGTGCGTTTCATGGGGATGCCTCCTAGGGAACTGATTTTAGCCTAATAGTGACAAAAGACCATGACTACTCCTTCGTCCAGGCAACGTTAACATAAATTATTCTTGATGGGGATGCATTTGGCCAATATTAAGGGGAGTTGAGCCACGTGCTAAATATGTATGAAACTCAAGCTCCAGTCAGCTAATACAGAATTTTCCAAGCAAACATTAGAAAAATACAGGGGAGAATAGAATCATAGGGTTGATAAAAAGGACCTACGGGGTCATCCAATCTATCTCCCTGCCAAGATGCAGGAATTGTTTTGACTAAACCATCCAGGACAGGTGGCTATCCAGCCTTCTTTTGAAAACCTCCAGTGAAGGAGCTTCCACAACCTCCCTAGGCAGTCTGTTCCATTGTCCTACTGTTCTTAGTTAGGAAATTTTTGCTGAGATTTAATCTAAATCTTCTGTGCTATAGCTTGAACCTATTGCCTCTTGTCCTGCCCTCTGTGGCAAGAGAACAATTTTTCTCCATCTTTTTTTGGCAGTCTTTTAAGTATTTGAAGCCCACTATCATGTCTTCTTATTCCCCCACCCCCCACACCAAAAAAAAAAAAAATCCTCTTTTCCAAACGAAACATACCCAGTTCCTTCAGCCTTTGCTCATATGGCTTGCATTCCATCCCTTCGATCATCTTTGACACTCGCCTCTGGATCCCTTCAAGTTTTCCACATCCTTTCTATACATTGACCAAAATTGGACACAGTACTCCAGCTGAGGCCTAACCGGCGCTGAGGGGTACTATCAGCTCCCGTGACTTGCATGCTATGTCTCTGTTAATACAATAAAAAAAAAAAAAGGCAATTTTGAAGGGTCACTTGCCTCAATGGGGAAGCTACCTAATTGGGACACTACCCAAGAAGATTCTGTTAGAGTCAGAGATGGTAGTGATGGGGAGGGGAGAACTCTACCACAATATTACACTGCATGCACAATTCCCCAGCCCTTGGAGAGGATGTACAGATGCCAAGTTGCTAAATGCAGAGTACTGGAAGGCACTCAGATATTATGGTAAAGAAAGTGGTATAAGAACCTATATAGAATAGAATGGGCAATCTCTATTTCACACCTGCAAAAAAAAAATTGGGCCAAATTCATCCCCTTAACTTCAGTAATGTTTCACCAGGGATGCCTTTGACCTGTTATAGGTAGACAAATACTCCTGTGAGGGGGAAAATGGCAGCATGGATGTATTCCTTAGTCATTGTGGGTTTGTAGTCCTAAACTATTACAATCAAATGGAATTTACTCATGCCTTTATAAAAACCATTATTTGCAGAATCCATAAGCCCCAATTGTGTCCCTAAGCACAACAGGGCTCAGTCCCTGCCCCCCAAAATATTACACATTTAAGTAAAGACATAGTGAGTGGATGTAAAACACACACACAAAGGAGGGAATGAGTTAAGGAAGACAAGGATAAGGGACAAGAATACATGGTTGCATAGACCAGCTATGTCCAGATAGCTTTAAGTAATTTAAAACGGACTTCAAATATTTAAAACAAATGAAAACTAACCAAATGGACGTCAGTAGTCTTAATGGGCCACCTGCCTGTTTGTTACCAACTGTCAGTTTCTTGTAGGCAAATCATTAATAATGTAAAACTTTTATTCTGTAATATTAACTTTATTTTAATACCAAAAATGACCAGTATAGATCACAGAGAAATGGTAAGAAATGAAGACAAGCCCCCATTCACTATAGGTGTATATACTTAAGAATATCTGATTTTTTTTTCTTTTCAGTTGACTAGAGCCATTTGATTTTTACACAAACAATAGGTTATAATAAAGTGATACTGAACTGCCTTCAAGACAAACACAGTCGACTAAGGAGGATATATTTGTTTATCCTTGCTGAAGCCACTTACTCGTGCATTGAGCATACCAGTGCCTTTGGCAACAGCCAAATGTTCTCATAGACTAAGGCCATGTATCCTGGGAAGTAGGACAATTTAAAATGGAAAACCCATATGGTCCCTTTCTGGTGAACAGGGCTCTTAGGTCATTCCAGGGGGGGAAACATCAGGCTTCCCTATTACCCTGCAGTAGTGTGGTGGTGGTGGTTTTTCTTTATTTTTTTTTTTAATGTCCTATTTGATTGGGCTGCAAAATGGCCACTGTGGCTTGATTTTTAAATCACAATTAAAACCAGTGATTTTAAATTAGCAAGTTGGAAACTGATGTTAATAATAGATTTTTAATCTTGTTTTGTATTTGTACTCTTTCGATATTCTCCTAAGGAAAGGTTTATTCTCATTGCTTGGTAACCATTAAAACACATTTATTTGCTGCATAAATCAGCCATCTGTCTGATTAGAAATAAAAAAAATTAGTAAATGGCACCAAAGAGATCTCTGAAACGTTTGCTAACTTTGTCCATAGTTAGTATGCTTCGAAACTTCCAAATCCTGACCTTCTAAATTGATATCTGAGAAGTGCAAATCTACTTCAGATTTTAGAGGATGATGTGGCAGCTCTTGATAAGCAAATTGCTGCAGAGGATGTTGAAGATGGAATTAAGAATTTAAAATCCAGTAAAACTTCAGATCCTGGTGTGTTTTCTGGGGATTAAATCAAGTGTTGGACCCTATTTTAACTCAATTGTTTAATGGCGTACCTCAGGGGAATGAGATTCCAGATTCAGGGGAAGAGGCAAAAATTGGGGCCATTCCTAAAGAAGGAAAAGCTCTTATCAATTGTAATAAAATAATATATGGAGATGTACCTATCTCCTAGAACTGTGAGCTGATTGTGACTAAAGATAAGCCAAATTCATTTGATTGGGATTGGGCTCCAGACTTTCCTGAAGTCTAGTGTGTATGTGTGTAAGCAGGCTCTAAATGAACTCTCCACTGACAGCTAGCTAGGAGGTGGAGAGACTTCAGGAGCAAACTGTCTTTACATGAACACACCTACTCTGCCAAGATATCCAGCAGATAGATCTGTGTTGCTCAAAGTGATCAACTTTGGCTGGTGTTGGGTTACAAATCACTTTAGTACTGAATACAGGGGTAGTGAAATGTTATCAAAGTTTTTGTCTTTATTGCATGAATAAAGGGGAGTAGAACTGTACTTAACCTGTCCCAGATGAGGGGGTCACCCTCAGCTGAAAGGACCTTGTTAGGCCAGGGGCTTGAATGCCAGATCCCTGTGAAGGTAAGAGGGGTGGGGACAGGGGTCCCAGCCAGGAGGTGGGGACTCTCCATAAGGGTCCCTGGTCTGGTTTAACCTGTTCCTCCCCACTGTTCAAAGACAAAATAACAAAGGCTCCTAATGGAGCCTATTTAGCTCTAAGTGCTTAAATAAGAGCTGAAATCACTTATGGTGGGACAGTGTTTCTGCCCAGCCTACTAAAAGCTAAAAATCACTAAGAGCCGGCAATCACTAAGAGACTAACCTGCAGAGGTCACGGCAGAGAGGTAATTGACAGTCAGCCAGTGGGAGCGGTGAGCAGTCAGATGGAGGCACACACAAGGTGCTTTCTTCCCCAAGTGGGAGGTGAACTCACACACATGCACCTCTGATCCCTGGATCCTCACTGACCAAGGACAACCACTGTGAGTGGGGCATGGTGAGGGAGCAGAGAGAGGCACAGAAAAGGAACTTTTGGTTGTAGAACTTAAGAACATGAGGCAGAAGACGCTGCCCTACGCACTCTGGGGTGGGTGTCCTGCTCAGTTTTATGATTATGAATCCTGCTTGTGGCATTTTCTCTAATTAATGTCAGGTGACTTCCTTCCTTTCATTAAAAGTTTCTTTTCTACACTCAGACTCTGTGCTTGCGAGTGGGAAAGTATTGCCTCTCTGAGGCGCCAGGGGTGGTGTGCAATTTTCCCAGGTTACTGGGTGGGGACTTGAACCACTTCTGTGTTGTATTGTTGACAAGGAACCCCTAGATATCAAACCCGGCCCTGGTTGCTGCTGGCTCCACATGGCAGAAGGATTACATTATATGGGGTTGGAGTGGGATGATGTAGAGTGAGTTTTTATTCTAGTCCATTAGAGATATGGGGACAGATACAATTTGGATCTGGATTCTGATCTGGGGTTTTGGTTCAGACCTATCTTTACTGATGATCATCTTCTTTGAGGTCTTACTTGCTAATGCTAACTATTAATACGATTTATTGTAGTTGTGACTTTAAGGCTCTGTCTATGCTACCGAACCCTAGTAGACAAAAGTATACTAAACTGTTTGACATTGAGCCCTTGTTCTTCTACCTGCTATTCATAAATTATCCTCTTCTGTTGGCATTGCCTGAGTTCAATACTAGTTCTAGAAAAGCATGGTAGACCTTGCTGAGATGAGATGAGGTGACTGCTGGTTTGGACATGAACAGAGTTCAACACTCATTTGCCTACACTAGGAAACTTTTCTCATTACTGACAAAAGGTGTCCGTAATGGGTGCTGCTGAGCCAGTGTTGAAAATGGTTCATCTGCAAGTATAGATGGAACCAAACCATGTTCAGTAGCACCTCAGAAACCATGGGTGGACCATCTGAGAGAGCTTCCTTGGTGCTGACAGGACATGGGTGTTGAAATCATTTGACAAGAGTTTTCAGCTCTGCTTTGGGATGTAGTGTATATTAAACCCCTGATCTGTCTGCAGTAAGGATGTTTTTGAAAAATTACCCACTGATCTACACTGCTGGGAATCCTCACATAGACAGCCACTGGATGCCAAGCCTATTTTCAGCAGCATGTTACCTAGATTTGCTTCCAGCACAGTTCTTTCTATATCTGCAGCCACAGCTTGAAAAGACTTCCAAACCCACCCTTTGTCAGAATGGAGGGGGTAACTAGTGGTGTTCCCCAAGGGTCAGTCCTAGGACCAATCCTATTCAATTTATTCCTAAATGATCTGGAGAAAGAGGTAAACAGTGAGGTGGCAAAGTTTGCAGATGATGCTGAACTGCTCAAGATAATTAAGACCAAAGCAGACTGTGAAGAACTTCAAAAAGATCTCATAAAACTAAGTGATTGGGCAACAAAATGGCAAATGAAATTTAATGTGGATAAATGTAAAGTAATGCACATTGGAAAAAATAACCCCAACTATACATACAATATGGTGGGGGGCTAATTTAGCTACAACTAATCAGGAAAGAGTTCTTGGAGTCATTCTGGATAGTTCTCTGAAGATGTCCATGCAGTGTGCAGCGGCAGTCAAAAAAGCAAACAGGATGTTAGGAATCATTAAAAAAGGGATAGAGAATAAGTCGGAGAATATCTTATTGCCCTTATATAAATCCATGGTATGCCCACATCTTGAATACTGCATACAGATGTGATCTCATCTCAAAAAAGATATACTGGCATTAGAGAAGAGCAACTAAAATGATTAGGGGTTTGGAACGGGTCCCATATGAGGAGAGATTACAAAGGCTAGGACTTTTCAGCTTGGAAAAGAGGAGACTAAGGGGGGGATATGATAGAGGTATATAAAATCATGAGTGATGTGGAGAAAGTGGATAAGAAAAAGTTATTTACTTATTCCCATAATATAGGAACTAGGGGCTACCAAATGAAATTAATGGGTAGCAGGTTTAAAACAAATAAAAGGAAGTTTTTCTGAACACAGTGCACAGTCAACCTGTGGAACTCCTTGCCTGAGGAGGCTGTGAAGGCTAGGGCTATAACAGAGTTTAAAAGAGAACTAGATAAATTCATGGAGGTTAAGTTCATTAATGGCTATTAGCCAGGATGGGTAAGGAATGGTGTCCCTAGCCTCTGTTTGTCAGAGGGTGGAGATGGATGGCAGGAGAGAGATCACTTGATCATTACCTGTTAGGTTCACTCCCTCTGGGGCACCTGGCATTGGCCACTGTCGGCAGACAGGATACTGGGCTGGATGGACCTTTGGCTTAACCCAGTATGGCCATTCTTATGTTCTTATGCTATTGCCATAATTAAACATAGTTAACTAGCTAATCACTCTGCAACTGCAAGGAAGGGTCCTGGGGCAGCAGACAAAATGCTGTCTGTGTTGGAATCCATGTCAATTATTGTAAATATGGCTGAAAATATTTTAATACTTTTAATAACTGAGGCTGATCCCTTGAGTATGTGAGTTGGGATCAGGATATGCAGCTAGGAACACAAGGTAGTAGTCTAATACAAATAATAGAGCATCTACAAATTGATATAAGCAAATATTCTACAGTGTGTAACTGTCTACTTTTTCTTGATGGCAGCAAATATTTTTTGTCAGTCTTAATTGATGGTGTAAATCCCAAAATAAATGTGACTTTCACTACATGTGGAAACAGTAGAGGAAGGTCTGGGTCATTGTGACCTAGAAATAAAACAGTGCCTTCTGTCTGCCAGTGCTGGCACTGCAATAACATAGCACAAATACTCAGAAGATTCAGTCTCCATCTAATTAGAGACCTGAAAATATAATTTCATGTTGTGATTGCTTGCAATTAGTTGCGGATGCAAGTGATTTCATCAGCATTCCAGTACCCTGCCTTGAGTGCATCAGAAAATGCATTTTGAAGGGATACAATAGATTATACATTTAGCAAGTATAAATAGATTTGTCATGTAAGAGTCCCTCCCCTCACACACTTGACCAGGGTTATCAACTGATAAAGGCACTTTATTTTGCTGGATTTCTCCAGGTTTTTTTTATTTGACAGTCTAGAATATTAATACATACGTACTCACACACAATCCTAAATATAAACTGTATAAAGGTGTTTAAAAAATACCTGAATATATGGTGTGTGTGTGTGTGTGTGTGTGTGTGCCTCACACATATATTTATCTCTCCCGTTCAATGAGAGTTTCTTCAAAGTAAAGATTGAAGTATTCAGCCAAATGAAACTGCTATAAGAGACCCCTGAATTATAAGGTGTCCATGTGCAAGGATCCAGGAATTATTGTGTGATCTGTTTTTAATCTCTAAATCAGTGCATGTATTGAGTTTTCTGCATTTATTTATTTTTATAAAACACTTCGATTCCATTTAAATGTATTAGAAGAGAGGGGTTTTTAGAAATTGTGCAGTATGAGAAAGCTGTTTGACTAAATGAAAAAACAGATGAATATGAGGAAATTTTGGCAGCCATTTAGACATCTGTATGTACCACCAGATTGAGCTGTATTCACAATTCTTTGTACAGAGGAAAGCTTTGATGTCTGGTTATAATCAGTCATTCCAAAGAAAAACAGCCTCTTAAAAAGTTACTAGAGTAGGTACAGGGTTTCTCATGTGACATTGACAGCGACCTTCCACGGAAAATACAGGGTGAACATCTAATTCCCTCAAATATAGTGTGTGGCTTTCTGTTTTGTCCCTTTGGATTATTTGCTTATGGCAATATGCCTCTGTCATTCCTCTCAATTGTAGTGAACCTTGTCACAGAACTTTCTTGTTTCAAGTCATTAAGGGAGAAACTTATTCCAGTGAAGATAGCTTACAGCAGGTCCTACACACGATTTAAGTCCCATTTTAAAAGCCAGTCCTAAGGTCCTCTCTGTCAAGCTGCCATTAACTGTAATGGGAGTTTGCCCAAGGAAGGACTGATCTAAGTATTTAGGACTAACTCCTGAAGTGTAGTTTGTGTGGGACTTCTGCATGTGAGTGTGTTTCAACCTCACTAGATTGTTGGGTCATTGTATCCTGTAATAAAATAGTAACCTAAAACAAAGTGTAATGCCTCATTTTCGTAGAGCCAAATTCTGGCTACAGTAGTACTTGGTGTGTCCTCTTGTGTTGATTTATTTTGACCTTACATTTTGGTACATTTTCAATCTATTCACCTGCTTGCTATAATTATCTTACTATTGTGATGGGCAGCAGTATAAGACTGAGTGCAATGCCTTCCATATAAAACCAGTAGCTTAGTTCGTAGTGGACTTCATGAAGACTTTGGCACTTCTCCCTTTTTGAAGGCAGAACTCTGTTTATGATGTCCTTTTTTTCTTGTTGTCTTTGTTGTTTTGGGGCAATGGGGTGGAGATGGCTTTGGGAATAGAAGGCGTGTTTGAGTTTCAAGTATTGTTTATCGTGGAAAGGCTTTCTTAAAGATGAAGGCTTTGCAATGTTTCCTAAAGACAGTCAGACACAAGTTTCCAGAACAGATCAGGCAAATCTTGTTTCATAGGGATCCAGCTATGACAGAGAATGTTTTGTCCCCAGCTCTCGCATGTGTAACCCTTCTGCTGGGTGGAGGCAGCAGCAACAAGGGCTGGGTTCAATATCTAGGGGTTCCTCTTAACAAAATAGAACCAGTGTGAGCCCCTACCCAGTAATTTGGGGAAAATAAACACCACCCCGGGTGCTTCTAAGAGGCAATACTTCCCCTCTCACAAGCACTGAGTCTGTGTGTAACAAACACTTCTATTAAAAGGGAACCCAGCATTAATATGGGGAAAAAACCACAACCACACTTCAAAAGCCTGCTGTGCTCATGGAGGCTGGAGCCATGGAGAAGGTGGGCAGCTGCATTCTGTACCACCTGGAGACTATGCATCATCTTCACATTCAGCTTCAGAGGCAATCAGTTAGAGTAGCCCAGGTTGGCGGTGATAAATGCATGGATCACTGTGGTCAAGTCCAAATCCAAGAGGAAGGGATGAAGCTTCCTAGCAAGCAGGAGGTGAAAGGAAGCACTTTTGGCAACTGATAGCACGTTGTCATCCAAGCTTAGCAAGGAGTCACAGGATCCTAAGGTGTTGCACCATGGTGGCCCCCTCTGTCTCCCAGTGGTCGCATGTAGATACTGAAGAAAAGCAGGGATAATATGAATCCCTGAAGAATTGTTACCCATCACGACTGAGTTCTTTGGTGGCTCTCATCATTCCTTGCCAAATAGTGCTGGGCCATCTACTCCAATGATGATAATGAGGAAACTAATATTTTACTTGCTGTAAGCTTGTGGACTCACCCCTGCGGCACTCTGCTGGTCATCCATGGGAATTAGCTCTGCCAGCCTTGGCGCGCCCTCTGCAGGCTGGTGATCTGCCTCGCCACTTGGCCCCCCAGGTCCCTCCTGGACCCAGTACCCTTTTATCTGGAGGCTGCCCCCTGACAGTAACCCTTTTCTCTTTGGGTCTCCCCTCCCCAGGGAACCCCCACCCACTAACCTCACCTCACCTCAGTGTAAGGCTACTACCAGTCACCATCTAGTCCCACTCCCTGGGGCAGACTGCAGTATAAGCCACTCATCATAGGCAAGGTTGGGTCTGGACCTACTGCCCCTCTCTGGGGCCTTGGACAAGGCCCTGCAGCCTAGGGAGTTGCCAGCTTGGAGCTCCCCAGCCCCTCTGGCCTTTCCCCAGCCCTGCCTCACTCTAGGCACCCTGAGCTTCCCAGCAGAGAGAGACTGTTTTTGGGCTTCTGGCTCACAGCCTCTTATAGGGACCAGCTGGGCCTGATCGGAGTGTGGCCCCAGCTGTTACTGCCTTCCCCAATCAGCCGAGGCTTTCCTTCCCAGCCTCAGCCCAGGGCTGGCTTTAACCCTTTCTGGGCCAGAGCGGGTGACCACCCCGCTACACTTGCCCATCATCAAAAAATTACCCCATTTCATGCATGGGGCAAGTAAACTTTTGCCAGTCTGGGTTAATTACCTCAACATTCTTATAAAAAGCCCCTTTTAACTAGAATTTTATATTTTCACTTCTCAGTCGGTATTCTACTTTCCTTCTAAAATTCTCACTTTTAACACTGTCTGCTGTTAGATGCTGTACTCCCAACTACTTTGAATTGCATAGCAATCCTCTCTCTCATTATTCCGAAACTCTCTGAATCTGTTCAAAGTGCTTCTTTCTCAATTGTGAAGTTATAATTAAGGTAGATTTCAGCTCTTATTATGCACAAGTCCAAACTACAATGCCTGTGATCAGAAAACCGCTCCCAATACCAGTCTTTCATGACTGATCCACATTCACAGTAATCATCATGATAGTGGAGTGAAGAGAGAGCTCTACTTTGTGGCAGAATCTTCACTGTATTCTTTGCATCAAATGACATGAGGTTTTGTTATATTTCAACACAGTTTTAATAAAGGTTTCCTGTTAAGGATGTTCTTTTCCAAAGGGATCCATCTATGCTCTATGTATCACAAAAGGGGCCACCTCTTTATGACCAGAAATTTCTCGCATGTGAAATCTCGGCAGCAATAATAAACTGACATTAGTAATTACAGAAAGGTTCTTTTTCAATCAGAGCCTCCATCTGGATGAAGGGGATGATAATAGGGATCGGAATGTTCAAGGAGTCCCAGGGGAATGCAAAGGTAAGACTCTGAAACAGGGCAATTGTCTGAAAAACCCACTGTCTGTAGCTCTTTCCACAGCAGTGTTTATATTAATCATCTGGATTATACTAAACACTTTTACAGATGATATTATTCAAGTCTGAGAGTCAGCTGAGTTATCACTTTCATACCTCGCTGTCTGACAGTCGGGCAAAGAATTAACAAGTTATTTGCAAATGTATCATGGGAGTGGATTATTTGACTAATACTATTCTGTCATCTCTATATTCAAAGCAGCCTCAACGCACATTGTCTCCTCCTCATTTTATCCACTTTCCACACACAATGAAGCTTGTCTGCCTTGGACACCTATATAACCAGATTTCTCCACTCCTAGGGGAAATACTGTAAAAGTGCTTTCTTGTTTATGAAACTCTAGACCTTGATGATGGTAGGAAGAGGGAGCTTTTTGAAGTGTCTGTATGTGCTAGTGGGGAGGAAGGTTGTTTAGTACCCAGCTCTGACAACACTGGATTGTCATTGGAGAGAAAAATACACATTACTATTGCCAGTCTCTTAACAATTTGCTCTCCCCTTTCTGGAGACCATGTTGCTTCTGAGATGTGAAATTGGGCCAGGGGAAGGGAATAAAACCCTGGTATAGTGGAGCCATCAAGATATGCTGTACTGCGTAACCATCAGATCTTCTCATGATCACTCTTGTGCGCACACTCTCTCTCTCTCTCTCTCCTCTCTTCCTTGTTCTATGACCCTCATGTGTTGTGTTCTGTTATATAGAGATTGTGAGCTCTTCGGGGAAAGATTGTGTTTTAACATGTTTCAGTGAGTCCGCTAACATCTTTTGGGATGCTTGAGATGAAGAAGGGCAGTTTTATTATATTGTGTGACATGGTTTCTTGTACTGATATCACTTTATCCATTATCTCAATACCTTAACATCTCTGTTGACTTGATTGAATTGACTTAAAATTTGCAAGGATTATTTGACCAGTGTAGTATCAGTTCAATAGCTGATGTATTTTCTATCTGGGGATTAACTCCTATACCTAGAGTGGGTAGACTAGATGACCTCAATGACTTTCCATATCTAACTTCTGACTGATTGTATCAGAGCGTCTCCAGATACTTTCTTGTCATCATAACTTAACATATAAAATGATTCCCATAGACTTGCATGTAGATCATTCTCTCATTTAATCTTGACAGCATAATGATGTCTCCAAAGATTTAAAGTGACAGTGAGGCTGTTGAGAGAGCATTCACTCCCATTAAGGTGAACTAGTGTAGTGAAAAGAAACAACTGAGTGTTCTCTGCAGCTGTTTTCTAAGTATGTGAACCATTTCTAGTTTTAAATCTCTCCACCTTCAAGATACTAATAGCCATAAATCCATGGTAAAGCATAGCTTCAAAATAGGCCACTTTAAATTAATTGGACTATCTGCAGCTATGCATTAAAGATAAGGCACCCATAATCTGGTCTATTTAATCAAAATGACATGATCTGTTCTGTTGAGGTTTCTATACCAAACTCACACTGAGCACCTTCCAGAAGTCTGTTAAGCAACATGACTCCCCATTTGTCACATGCTGGTTCTAATTCCCTCCCCAGGGGGAGAAGCAAGTGCTATGGGATGTTTTATTTTGGTAGGTTAATTATGTATCTCATAAATGGACTGTGACACTTTGTACCTGAAAGTAGCACCCTGGAACCCCCATATTCACCATTGTCGTATAATTGTTTTGTACAAAGTAGGCCTTGTGAGGTATAATTTTAAGTCTTGATTTGTTGAACATTAATATCCTGTTGGATTGTATGTACTATCATTGTATGTGAAGTTATGAAGAACTGCTATATGTGCTATTGAAATATATCTATCTTTCTGTAGCTAATGAATCTGTTTTTATATTTTACCTAAAACAGTGTTTTTTTTCCGGTCAAAGTGCTTGGGAAATCTCAGATTACAAAGGCTACTGTATGTCCACTCTACACTGAGAAAGTGGCAAACTACTTACTGAACTTGCACTGCCCAAGGGAGTTCTGGGGTACAAGGCTGAGAGCTGGGGGGAATTGGCTGACAGGGCTGTCCCTAGCCATTCTGGGACCCTATGCAGCCCCCCGCGGAGGGGGGGGGGCAGGCCTCCACGGGGGTTGGCCCCAGGCTTCTGCGGGGTGGGGGGGTTGGCTTGGGGGGCTAGGGGGAACCGCCGCCCAGTACTTACTGGTGGTGTGGCTGGGTCTGGGTCGCTGCACTTCCCGCTGCCGATGAGTGCAGGCCTGACCCTGCTGCAGTCCTCAGGGGAGTGGGGGTGGGGGAGAGCAGGGGCGGGGGCTTTGGGGAAAGGGTGGAGTGGGGGAGGAGCAGGGGCGGGAAGAGGCGGGGCTGCGGCGGGGCAGGGGCTTTGGGGAAGGGGTGGAGTGGGGGTGGGGGTGGGGCTGGGGCAGAGCAGGGATGGGAAGAGGCGGGGCAGGGGCCATGGGGAAGAGGCGGAGCAGGGGATGGAGCAGCACGCAGCTGCGCAGGGTACCAGGAATCCAAGAGTACTCTTAGACGACAGACTGAATTGGCCTATTGTGGACATTGCACTGTGGCTGCAAACTCTTCAGAATACTCTTCTCTGCCCACCAGTATCACCACCATTTTGCTCACAGTTGGCTGAAGCTGAACCCTTCATCTATCAGCTGATCTCATCCAAACACTGTGTGATCTTGGTGGCAGTGGTGTGGATCATATGTGGTGAAGGATAGGTAGGGCTGTGTACTACCTACCTATTGCTGGCACTCGCATCCATGTTGTGTGACTGATTTTTACCTAGTCTTGCATGTAGATGTCTAAAAGTTCTGGAAAGAGAATTGACACTTGTGGGACTCTCTAAATGAGGGGTCTAGAGGTAGAGGTGCAGCCAGTTTCCCATCACATGGGTATGTCCCTGTAGGAAGGACTCAAACCATTTTAGTGCATTACTTTGGACCCCTACCACCTGTCTCAGGTGATATGGCAGTATTTAATGGTCAACAGCATTGAATGCTACAGAGAGGAATAAGAGAATGAGAATGGACATCTGGTCTTTATCCTTGATAGGAGGAGATCATCAGTCTGTACCACTAAAGCTGTTTTGGTTCTGTACCCTTGCCTGAATCCAGATAGTGCTGGGTCTAGAATGTTAGCTTCAGTTAGATGGGCTTATATGGCTCAGTTATATACCAACATACCAGAAGGCTATGGGCCAATGTGGCATTCAGCTGGACAAAATGTAGATGTCCTTATATTATTGCCACTGTAGATGTTGGAGGGAGACTTTAGGGTTCTTCTATAATCAAACTGCAGCAAATAATTCTCCCTTGTAATTATTGGATGTCCCAATTTAGTGCTTAAAACCTTCAGGTTACATTTCACTGGTGGTATCCTAAACAGACTTATGTAGTCTCTCACTTGCAGCTTGAGGAAAATATTCTGGCAATATACAAATCCCTTGCCTCTTCATATTCTTCTTCAAGCAGCAGATACTAAAATTCTATTTTAGAAAGACTAAAGGTCTGTAGGAGTAAATATTCAGGTTTTTGTAATCTTACCCAATCATCTTGCAGAAAGTTCACATAGGCGATGTTAATATGAATGCTGCACTTTGTAACTGAGTTCACATCTTTTAAAATCTGTTAGAATGTCTATCACTACATGCGCACATATGAATATGAACACAGAGTAGTAATTATGAAAGTAAAAATTTGATCTGAAAATCTTTTAGGTTTTTCATCTCCATAAAACTATTTGTAAACTATTTCCTAGTTCTGCCACTAGATCAGGGGTGGGAAAACGATGGCACACAGGCAGGATCCAGCCTGCAGGATTGCCACCGCCATAGGGCTAAGGCAGGGTCCCTGCCTGCCCTGGCCCTGCGCCGCTCCCAGAAGCGGCCAGCACCACATCCCTGTGGCCCTTGGGGGATGGGGGAAGGGGCCAAAGGCTTCGTGCGCTGCCCTCACCTGCAGGCACTGCCCCCTGCAGGTCCCATTGGCAGCCAAATTGGAGCTTCGGGGAAGGTACCCGCAGGCAAGGGCCCTCTGCCCTCCCCTCCTCCAGGGGCTGCAGAGACATGGTGCCGGCTACTTCTGGGAGCAGCTCAGGGCCAGAGCAGGCAAGGACTCTGCCTTAGCCACGCTGCGTGCTGCTGCCACCTCGGAGCCGCTCAAGGTAAGCGGCGCCAGGCTGGAGCCCGAACCCCTCTTGCACCCCACACACCAGGCCCCTGCCCTGAGCCCCCACATACACCCCGCACCCTTTCTGCACCCCAACCCCTTGCCCTGAGTCCCTTTCTCCACACCGCACCCCATCCCACACCCTGCACTCCCTCCTGCACCCCAACCCCTGCCCCAGCCCTATGTTCATGACCCTGCATGTAATTTCCCCACCCAGATGTGGCCCTTGGGCCAAAAAGTTTAATGTTGCAATCCCAAATCATGTCCGTAAGTGGCACAGCGACTACCAGTTGTTGAAAATGAACGTTGACACAACTTTTATACCACACAGGCATGTATCTTCTTTATGCCATGTATTTTCCAAGAAAAACTATTTTAAAAAGCTGAAGAAGCTTATTGGTACTATATTTCATATTGTCAGGTGGCCTTTGTTCCATCCGACTGCACAGCTCTTTGAGACATTTCTAAAATGCACTACAGCACCTAACTTTTCTATTTGTAAGTATGTCATGACTTTAAGTAGAGCTGAGTGGAGAAGGGTGATTTAGTTTCATGGAGGATTTTGATACTTTGAAATTTTGGTTTTGTTCCAATTTGGAGTGTAACCCAAAATTTTAAAAGTTATTCACAAAAGGGAATGGAGCCCCGGCTTTGGGGCAATCTGCCTGGGGGGCTGGGCTACAGTTGCAGACTCTGGAAACCCTGGGAGCCCAGGCTGCTGAGGAGCTATGAGCCCAACTTTCAGGGTCTCTGCCCCCCCATCAGGGCACCTAACCTGGGTTCTGTCGGAACTTCGTTGAAAATGAACAATCTGCATGGGACACTTCTAGTTCAATGAGCTGGCAAATTTCAGGGAAAACATGTGCCATTGGAGTTCTGGCTAGCCCTAGGGCAGCTCTACCCTAGAAGCACTACGTCGGTACTGTAGTGCATCTGGTGAAGAGATTCCATGCCAATGGGAGAGCGTCTCCCCCCAACATAGCACCGGTGTGGACAGTGCTTAGGTCGCTGTAACTTGCATCTCTTTCACACCCCTGAGCAGCATAAGCTAAATCGACTTAAGTGGTAGTGTAGATCTGTCCCCAGTTTTAAGGACTGATATTTCCTAAACTATTAGTACTGGAAACAATGGCCTAACACCATCAGAAAGGGGAGACTTGCCATCTTTCTAAAGGAATTTGACCTTTAACTTGTCACTGGTCTAGGATTGAATATTGCCTGTCCTTTTTGTTTTGAAAATTCTGAATTTGGCAGTAAGGACCAAAATCTAACTGTGGCAGATTCTTTGAGCAACTTTAAAAAAATCACCTCATTTAAAGAGTTCCAGAATGCTAGACGCAGCCCTGGTAAAGATGAATTAGTGAGCAGGTTAGGTGGTCAGACTTGTCACTCTGAGATCACCAGCACATCAGTGGTATGTACATATCTGTAGATGACATTAATATCGCAACCTCTAGTACAAATTCAATAAACTAAATAGAAACTGATCAAATAGTCAGTCTTGTCTGTCTTGTATCCAGGCTAGAGAATGTCTACACAGCCCTAGTCCAAGTTGAAGTGTTAGATACCAGGAGATCTGCTCCAGCTGGGCAATGCAAAACATTTAAAGTAATAGTAGAGCAAAGTAAGGGAATGAGTTTCCCCTTTTCTTCCCCTATGAAACTATCACTTGGATGTGCAGAAAAGAATAGAGGGGAAGAGGAACTGGAAGGCGAGCCTTGCTGTGTGTGTAGTTGCACAAATATTTAGCTTTTATTAGTGTAACTTAAAAATTATCCCTGAACAGCTAAGGGCATGTCTACATTGGCAGAGTTACAGCGCCACTCAGAGAGCGCTGAAGGGAAACCGCTGTTGTGTGTTCACACTGTCAGCTGCCTGCACAATAGCATGTTCACACTTGCGGCACTTGCAGCGGTATTCGGAGCCGTGCACTCTGGGGAGTGCACTTCCTGGCCCCTGCTGTACACTGGGCACATGGCTCTTGGGGAGAGCCAGCACTGTAGGGGGTCTGATAATCATTCCTGTCCCCACACTTTCCACAGGCCAGGGCCAGCTCCAGCTTTTTTGCCGTCCCAAGCGGCGAAGCAAAGGGGGGGGGGGGAGATAAAGATAAAAGCCGATCGGCGGCAGCTCAATCGCGCCGCTTCATTCTTCGGTGGCAATTCAGCGGCAGGTCCTTCACTCCCTCTCTTCCTCTTCGGCAGCATTTCAGTGGCAGCTCAAAGAGGAAGAGAGGGAATGAGGGACCAGCCGCCGAATTGCCGCCAAAGACCTGGACGTGCCGCCCCTTTCTATTGGCCACCCCAAGCACCTGCTTCCTTCGCTGGTGCCTGGAGCCGGCCCTGCCACAGGCTGTGATCATTATGGAAGATATCTCGCTGCTGAGGGTGAGCAGGGAATCAAGGGAGGATCTTCTCCAAGACTGCAGCTTCCGCCCTGGCCCTTATGCTGCTCAGCTATGTGCAGCAATGGTCCCCGCACCCCCATGACGGCACAGTGGCGCAGGGAAGTTACTGTTAATGGGGCAAGAAACAAAGCAGCTCTTCCAAAGAACCTGCGGCAGCGGATTCCCCATATATCTATGAGAGTTTCCTGGAGATCTCTGACTCCCTCACTTCACAGGAATCTGCCTCAATCAACTGCCTTTTCTACTGCTCAGACTAGGCATGTGATGGAGACGAGCCTGCTTTCTGCAACCCTCCTGCCCCCAACAACTTGCTTCAGCAATTCCCCAAATCAGATCCACTTACCAGAGGCTTCCTCTCCTGTTTGCGCTTCGCCAAGCTCCGACCGCTGTGACTAGATAGCCTCCTCTGGGGTAGAAAAGAGCTCCTGGCTGCATGCATCTCTGACCGCCGAGTCATCCTCTGCCTCTGGATCCCCCTCCACATACTCATCCAAGATTTCCTCCTCCTGGCTCCATCCACACTTGACTGACATGTGAGCCACCGAAGTATCCACAGTGGTCTTCGCAGTGGAGGTGGGGTCACTGTCAAGTATCACGTCCAGCTCTTTGTAGAACCAGCAGCTTGTGGGCGCAGCACTGGAGCGGGGATTTGCCTCCCATGCCTTGTGGTGGGCGTTCCTCAGCTTCTTCACTTTGACCCTGCACTGCAGTGTGTCCTGGTCCCAGCCCCTTTCTGTCATGCATTGTGAAATCTGTCCATAGGTATCATAATTCCTACATCTGGAGTGCAGCTGGGACTGGACAGCCTCCTCCCCCCAAATGCTGATGAGGTCCAGCAGCTCAGTATTGTTCCAAGCGGGGGATCGCCTGGTTCATGGAGCAGGCATGGTCACCTGGAAAGACGCACTGAGACTGCTGCACGCATCACCGAGCAAACAGGAAGGGGACTTTCAAAATTCCAAAGGAACTTACGGGGTGGGACTGATGGTTGGTCACCTGAGGGCAGGGCAGTAGAGTTCAAACCGATGACCAGAGAGGAGAGAACAGGCGTTGTGGGACACCTCCAAGAGGCCAATCACAATGCTGTAATCAACCATGGTGTCTACACTGGCCCTGCAGTGTTGTACCCCCAGCGCAGAAAGCTGTACGCCTCTCGTTGGGGTGTTTGTTTATTTTTATTTATTTATTTATAGTGCTGCAATTGTGTTGTTTCTGCACACTAAGTGGCTTCACAGTGTGTACACCTCAGGAGTTACAACACAGAAAGCTGCTTTACTGCACAGAAACTTGCCAGTGTAGACAGGGCCTAAGACTCACCGCAATAATTGCAATCACTTGGAGCTCATATTAGCAGCACTTTCTACAGCACATTATCAGCAACGTTCATATCATATTACACACATTCTCACAATGACTCCCTTATGAATCAGAGTTTAACAATCAGAGATGTTGGCATCACATTAACAACCTGCAAAGATTGCCTCAGTCCTCGCATTTCAGATTGATTTGTTTGCTTACGTTAATCTATTTATAATCTCTCTCATAGCATTATGTAGCTAGTAAAGAACCAGGATGTCCCATTAGACTATTTTAAGCTGTTTTTTCCCCCTAAGGCTTCCAGTTCCATTTGTGCTTTTCAAAGTCAACCTAACTTTTAAGTGTAGACCAGGCCTTTTAACTTCCCCAGTCCTAAAATCCTACAGGCTGCTCTAAATTATGCTGACGGAGTCCCATAGGGCATCAGTTGGGTCACCATGCGCTCCCATCTCAGTCACTTCCTGCCTTTGCAGACTTGCAGCACGCTTCCTGAATGGGATGTGCAGGCTGGGGTGAGGGAGTGGGTGGCACGGATTGGCAATGCTCTCCTTATGCCACCTCAGAGTCATCTTTACTCCAGCTTTTGAGCTGCTTTGCACTGTCTGAGCACATCTGAGTGGGTGGAACAGGGGCCAATGATCTGTCTCCTGATGCTAATGTAGGGCGTGCCTTGGTAATTACTGCAAAGCAGGCTTGTTTGCCAGTAGTGGCAGATTCTATGGTTTCCTCTTCGTGTGGATAGCAAACTCATTTGAAAGTATTGACAACTGTGAAAACGACAAGCAGAAAACGTCTAGTTATGTTTAGACACTTGTAACTCCCATTAGATATCAGTGTAATGTCACAACATATTTTTGAAAGGCAGGTTATTTTGGTCTTATTTGTAAGTCTTAAAGCTGCTGCTCTCTCAATGGCACTTACGCTTTTTTGGTGTGCGGCCTTCTGTCGATAGAACTACTTTCCCTCTCAACAGCCATCTGTTTTCTAATAATTATTCTCAGCCTGGGATAATCTCTTCTTTCAGGGTGCATCATGATGGAAAAACCACTGTAAGACTGCAGACTTCTCAGATTTTCCTGGCCACTGTAGGAACTCAGATGGTGGCCATTTCAATCAAGTTGGGACTACCTGACAGCCAGAAGAACCTGGGAGAGCAGGGTTAAAAGCCCTGCTCATACTGTAGCCACGACTGCTGTAGGGTGTTAGCTGGGAAGCATTTTTGTTTCTAGTGGGGAAGAAATGGGTTTATTTTTTCTTGTTCCCTTTTATAGGGTTAGATCTTTGTTTTCTGCAGTGGTTCAGTACAGTAGAGTACAGTAGAACCTCAGTTACGAACACCTCAGGAATGGAGGTTGTTCATAACTCTTCCAAAAGTTTACAACTGAACATTGACTTAATACAGGGTTGAAACTTTACTATGCAGAAGAAAAATGCTGCTTTCCCTTTATTTATTTTTTTAGTAGTTTATGTCTAACACAGTACTGTACTGCATTTGCCTTTTGTTGTTGTTGTTTTTGTCTCTGCTGCTGCCCAATTGTGTACTTCTGGTTCCAAATGAGGTGTGTTGTTGACTGGTCAGTTCGTAACGCTGGTGCTCGTAACTCGGAGGTTCTACTGTACTTCTAAGTTAAGGGAGAAGTTTGGAGTGTGTGTGGTGTTTGTTCTAATTTTCTTTCAAGGGGGCCTTTTTGTTCTACACCCATTTGATCACCTTTATGCTACTAAAGAGGAGGTAGAAAAGGGAAGAGGAATGTGGTGTGGTGTGTTTTTTTTTTTTTTTAAATACACTTATCACCATTGATCTTATGACAAGCCCAATTGGTGTTAATGTGGGGCATAGATAAATAAGTGTTTTCCTCAGTCTCTTTGGTGATCCCTCTTTAGCAGTATCTGCTATAGAAGCAGTTAAAAACTCAGTGTAAAGGTTCTTATAAGAAACTAGGTCTGGTCTATGCTACAGGCCTGTGTCAGTATAACTACATTGCTCAGGGGAGTGAAAAATCCACACCCCTGAGCAACGTATTTATACTGACCTTAACCTCCCGGGTAGACAGTGCTACATCAATGGGAGAGTTTCTCCCGCCCACAAAACTACTGCCTCTTAGGGAGGTGGATGAATAACATGGATGGGAGACCTCTCTCCCGAGCGTCTTCACTTAAGCGCAGCTGCATCGATGCAGCATTTTAAGTGTAGACCTGCCCTGAGTAGCACCTTACTCCAAAAGTTCCATTGAAATCAGTGGAGCTACTCATGGTAAGTGATCTTGGGAGACCCCTTACTCATGAAGCCATACACCGGAAATCTTGACAGCAGCAAGAAGCGCTTCAACAACAGGCTCAGCAGGTGCAGAATGACCATAGAATGTGCATTTGGCAGATTAAAGGGTTGCTGGTGCTGCCTTTTTGGCAGGTTAGACCTCTGTGAGGAAAATATTCCCATGGTCGTAGCAGCCTGCTGTGCTCTGCATAACATTTGTGAAGCCAAGAAGGAAAAGTTTCCCCGGGGTGGAGCATTAAGGTGGATCGCCTGGAGGCTGATCTTGAACAGCCAGACACCAGGGCTATTAGAGGGGCTCAACGGGGAGCTATTCGAATCAGAGAGACTTTGAAGCAGCATTTTGACAATAAGCCCCAGTAATGTCTTTCTGTAATGCATTCAGCCAGGCATTGTTTATTTGCCACCTTGAATGACCCCTGTAATGATTTATGCCTGAGTGTTGTTAGTAGTCTGCAAATGTGCTGATTGCCACTGTCTAAGAATTTCTGTTGCAACCACCTGATGTAGGTCACAAAGAATCACTGTCTTTGTAAGTCTAAATTTTTATTAAGTAGCAATACACAGATTTCCATTTCTCGCAGGAGACATGACAGTGAGTAGCACTCAAGTGAGGCTCTCACAGCTGTGTGTAAGTCTAGCTGTTAAGGAAAGTGTCCCTAGAGGTGGAGTGCAAGGGGTACTGTGATGGGCCGGGAATGCGAGAGGATTGTGTGTTGTGTGTTTGGGGAAGGCAGATCTGTATGGGATGCAGGGGGGGTCGAGCATGCACGTGTTCCGCCTGCAGTGCAATCAGGGACCTCAGCATCCTGAGCTCCTCATGAGCTTTATTATCCACTCTTAACCCTGTATTATCTGCTTCTGGCCCTGTCTCCTCTCCTGGCTATCCATTTCTAGTTTGTCATTTATTTTGTCTCTCCTTGCTCTGCGCTCACTAATTGGCCTGATCTGATGATTGCAGCAGTTCGCAAAACATATCCCCCTCATTCCTTTATTCCTTCGCATTTGCCTCCTTATCTGATGGAGGCACTCCACTGGTGTGTAAGAGCTGGTCCTTAAGGGCACATCTGCAGATGCAAAAGAAACAGTACATAGTCAGGATTGGGTGTACAGTCAGTCTTGAATCATAAAAAGTTACATACACCTCTTTCTCACTTTCCCTTGGCAAGCATGCAGCATAGCAAGCACATTAAACATGGTGAGTTCAGCCCAGGGGCCTGGAGGGAGGTGCAAGATGGGACAAAGGGTCTAGGTGGATTCAGAGGGAATCACTACAAGCACCTAGAGACACTATTCTGAATACTGGCATCATTTTCCACAGATGGGGGTGATCAAAGCTGATCTCTCACTACTGAGGGTAACTGAGGCTGCAATAGCATCAGACTGGGTCTGTATGCTGCTCGTCTGTATGCTGGCTTGATTCCTCCAGAAGTAATTGCAAATTGGCCTGGCAAAGTTTCCTACAACAAGGGAAGAAATAAAGCGGCTCTGCCAAAAAACCTTCGGCACAGGATTTCAGACTATCTGACAGAAAGTTTCCTTGAGATCTCTGTGGAGGATTCCTGGGAGATCTTGGTGTGTGTTAACAAACTTTTTCTGCAGGAGCCCCCACTGCATAGCTGCACATGGCCTCCCTTGCCTTCTGGTACACCTGCCTCAGCTCCTTGATTTTAGCATGGCACTGCTGCATGGCCCTTTCATGCCCCTTCTCATTCATGCCATGAGTAATCTGCTCATTGGTATCAAAGTTCCTATGGCTGGATTTTGCCATGACTGCACAGCCTCCTCTCCCCACATATCCAGCAACTCTGGTATACTCCACGCAGGAGTGCGTTTGCTGCGGAAAGCCAGAAGGGTCAGCTGGGAAGATCCACACTGAGCAAACAGTGGAATTTCAAAAATACACGGGGAGGGGCACATGCCTGTGTACCTGGCCTCAGGGCAGCAGAATAGAAACCGCTTACCAGAGTAGTCATGATGGGCATTGTGGGACACCTCCTGGAGGCCACTTAGGGTGACATAAGCAAGTGCAGTGTCTACACTGACACTGCATTGGTCTAACTTTGTCGCAAAAAGCTCTCTGCCGCTTGTTGAGGTGGCCTTATGTTGGCGTAGCAGGAGAGTTAAGTCGGCAGGAGAAGCAGTGTTGTGAATATATCTCCACTGTTTTGTCGATGAAACCTGACTTTTGTCGACAAAACTGTGTAGTGTAGGCCTAAGACTTTATATTTGGGGCAATTCTCCTTGCTTGACTCCAATAAACATTCCCATTGTCCCAAATGGTGTGATCTATGAGTAAGCTAAACAGAACTTGGTCCCTACAAAATAAGAGCATTTTTTAAAAATGAGGAATATTTTGAATGTGATGCTCCATACTTCCCTGCGTATGTGGCTTTTTAAATTTCTCTCTGGATAGTGAGAATATTTGTGCACAAAAATGTTATCTGTTATGAGTGCAGTATGACTTCTAGTTCTCCAGATTATTTTGACTCTTTATATAGTGTTAGCTTTAGTGTATCTATTGGGTTTTCAGTCTGCTTGTTCAGGTTTCTATCTGTCAAGTGGAAAGCAGCCGAGTATGCCAGATTTTTAGAGAACTTTTGCTACTTCTAGTGGTACAGGTGTGAAGTGTGACCTGGCTATCTCAAAAGAAATCAAGATAAGAAGAAGCAAATACTGATAGAATGAAGGCTTACGGGCTTTGCACTATATTTACTTGTATTTTTAACTGCAAAGCACCAGCATAAATGCCTACTCCTTTCTCTGAAGTATCTAGGATGGGCCACTGTCTGAGACCGGCTACTGAACTAGATGGACCTTGGGTCTGATCCAGCCTGATAATTCCTGTATTACTATTTATTGTTAAACATGCAGGAATGGGAAACTGGGGGTTGCGGGAGTGGGAAGAGAGGGGTGAATCCAGCAAGCATTCTCCTCTCAAATACAATTCCAATCCTGCATGTCAGATAGCAGTGGTGAGTGCTCTCAAGTGGTGGAACATGGTAATAGCATCCATTTTTAATCACTATCAAAAGATCCTCTCTTAGGCTCTGTCCAGCTCTCTCTTTTCCCTGAACCACTCCCCTCAAAAGATGATCTTAACTTTATCCCAAAGCAGCTTTTCCAACAAGAAAACAAATATCAGAAGGGATTCTGAAAGCTTGTCCTCGGTCTCCTTGCCATTATAAAACTATATTTTGAGGTATGAGTTTGGAAAACTTGATCTAGCTCAAGAGAGAACCACACTCTGATCTTTTAGTTTCACCTATAAACTGAGCAGTGGTATTGTGATGTCAGTGGTGACTCATACAGTCATGGCTCATTCTCCCTCTAGTCCATTTGTGTACTTCAGTCCCATTTGTTGAAATGAGTCAGCAAATGGAACTTCTGGCCTGGGGTGCTTGGACAAAGTTGTGGTTGTGGGGGGTTAAGACTGGAAAAGAGGGGACTGCTTCAGATCATGCGTTGTATTGGCTGAGTAGGAGTGAGGCTGGAAATTTGCATTGTGCCTCCCTCCATACCAGGCCTGGTTCAACCAAAATAATTTACCTTTGTCCAGTCAAACTGTTTTAGTTAATGTACAATAAACTACAGGAAGATTCACCTGCAGTACCATTAAACCAACTTTATTCAGCTATCAGTAAAATGTCAGGATCATCCCATTAACCTTGGCAATAGCTGACATCTGTTTCCGCTCATTTAGACAAGTGATCCCTACAGGCAGCATGTCCTAGTCTAATAAAAGGGGCAGCCTCCATTGGAAGCTTGCTACAAGGGAGACGCCACAGAAGAACTTGAACCAAGCTGATTTATTGCTGCTTTTTCCACTTTTTTTATAGAATAATGTATTCATTATTACTAACTTGAATAATCTTATCTAAATCATGGCCTCTCCTAAGGTATGGAGAGAACGCTGATGTGTCAGTTCTCGGGTAATGCACTTGCAATGATATCTCAAGAAGCAATTGATTATAATCTGGCCTTTATGATTATTTCTTTTGACTAATTTTGGGATAAAATTACTTTTGTACTTCCCAGTGTGACTCCTGTGTAAAATACTCCTTTCATGCCCATGGGTTTCATCTTTGATTGGCCAAGTGATTTGATACTCTCTGATGTAGACCTCAGCACAGTTGACACTGCCTTTGTTTCCTCAAGTCTAGATAACTGCAGCATTGGAGCCATAATGGTGCTATACCACAGAAATCAGCAGGGCGTGTTGCCTCCAAACGATGATGGGGGCATAGAAGATCTGTACAAAGATCCAGAAAACACGAAACATGCAAAAAAGGGATAAAGGCTTGGCTGAATCTTGGCAACATCTTTTTCTTCTCTATAAGCACAGAACAGCACCAGAGAACTGGACCTTAAATACACAGGTCTGTATAAGCCATGTGGCCCAAAGCCCTAGAAAGTTGGGAATTTGCTATTGACACCTATTGGTGAGCAGGGAAAATAGCATCCCAGGGTCAGATGGCCAGAAGCTGCCCAGAGGAGGGAGCTCTCTGACTGCATCTCTTGGGCCTTGGCTACACTTACCAGCTAGTTCGACGGCTGGAAATCGAAGTTCTGGGTTCGACTTATCGCGTCTAGTCTGGACGCGATAAGTCGAACCCGGAAGTGCTTGCCGTCGACTGCGGTACTCCAGCTCGGCGAGAGGAGTACCGCGGAGTCGACGGGGGAGCCTGCCTGCCGCGTGTGGACCAAGGTAAGTTCGAACTAAGGTACTTCGACTTCAGCTACGTTATTCACGTAGCTGAAGTTGCGTACCTTAGTTCGAATTAGGGGGGGTAGTGTAGACCAAGCCTTGGTGAGCAGGGGCAAAATGAGTTGTGTTTGTGACAATTTAAGTCATTTTGGTAAAAGTTAAGTTTGAGGTTTGGGGGGGTGATGAAACTTTATTATCCCTGCTGGGAAACTAAAGGATCAGTGAACGGCACTAAATGGGCCTAGAGTGAGCAGTCCCCCTGACCAAAACCACAGTCTAACACAGCTGGGTAAGGGAAGCTGGATAAGGCTAAAGGGAGGAAGACTGGAAAGGGGATCCTGCTGGGTTTGCCTTCCTGGTGACAAAGATCCTGTTAAGGGTCTTATTCCCTTTAGCCCTCTCTGAAGACTCAGCACAGAGCAGAGGTGATTTTTCAAGGTGACAGAGAGAGCAGCAGCCTAGCAGAGGGACATTGCTGCTGGCCTTTCTACCCAGCATCAAAGCTGTAATCGCTTCAGCTGGCTTAGGTGGTAGAGTTCCTGGAGCAGCCCAGGCAGACCTTCTCTTAGGGGCTGGAGACTGACTTGCCTGAATTCTGGACACCAACAATCCTGGACAACAAACAGGGAGTGGGAAGCAGGGGAGGAGGAAAGTGGCTAATGCCAGAACACATTGCCTCATTAGCCACTCTCAACCATGAGAGGAGGATTAATCTTAAAACCATTGCCAAGACACTCTGTGCAATGGGAGTGCTACCTAATAGATACTGATTGGTGGCTTTCCCAAGTCTATTCTGTTGCCCCCCATCCCTCCCCACAATAAAGTCCTTTAAATAAATAAATAAGTAATCCTGGACTCCAGATTACATCTGTCTTAATCAGTGAACTTTATATAATGACTAAGGGCTTGTCTACATGGGTGTGGGGAGGAAGCCTGCAGAAGCTGTTGCACACTTGTTAGTGCTCACTAGTTAGTTTGGACTAACTCCTTGTATGGATACACTTCCTGCACCCTTACACTATGTCTACACTATGACACCACAGCATTAGGTAGCTGTACTGCGGTCGTGCTGCCATGTAGATGGTTCCCGCATCGATGGAAGAGGTTTTTCCATCAATTTAGTTAATCTGTCTCTCCGAGAGAATCCTTCCATGGATCTAGCTACATCTGTGCAGGAGGTTAGGTCAACCTAATGGCCCTCGGCAATATAGCTACGTTGATCTAATTTTTAAGTGTAGACCTGGCCTAAGAGTGCCTCTGTGTGCATTAGCCTGGAAGTGTATTAAGATAAACCACCTGAGGGCACCCTTAATGCTCAGTAAGAGAGTCCAGACAGGGAATTAGTGCCGGGTAGCTAATACCCTTATAATACCCAGTTTGGCTCACCTATGTGTTAGTATTGCTGTAATAGGTACTAGAATGATAATGTGTTTAGGCCGTGTTGAATGCTCGTGAGTTGCTGCATGCATTAATCTCACTTACAACATTTAGATTCCATGTTGTAAAGTAATATTTGAACATTGGCAGTGTAAGCCTCTGTAACTATGTAAATCACTAGACAGGAGAGAATCACTGACTAGTGTGAAGTGCTTGTCTCCAGCAGAGGGTGTTATATCCTGCCCAACATGGAAGGGCCATTTTCACTCTAGTCTATCTGGTGACACATTAAAATGGACAAAAGACTTTTACTCTCCCCATGCCAGATTCATGAAGATGATTCTTTGCAAGTGAATTCCTCCCATCAGCTGAGTTTGGAGAATGGGGGGAAGGGAATAAAAACCTCTAACAAGGAGCAACTGTATCTCATTGCTGCTTGGACTCTGGGGCAAGGTTACTAGGCATAAGTAAGGGATCTTAGCCTGGGTTAGCCCTAAAGGACATACAGAGCTTCTATGCTTCTATTACCTTTTGAAAGTTAAGATTAATACACACAAATGAGTTACAATTTATTTGCTTTAATCTTGTAAATAACTCTCATCACCTTTTCCTACATAATAATTTAGAGAGTTTGTTATAGGATTGGCTACAAGCATTTTGTCTTTGGTGTGAGATCTAAAGTGCAATTGAACTGGAGCCAATGACTGGGAGTAACCTGAATATTGCTGTGATTTTTATTTTATTATTTGTTTTGTTTTTTGGTGTAAGGGACCGTCTATCACAAAGATGGGCTTACCTGGGTGGCAAGGCAGATTGGAGTACACAAGGGGACAGCCTATGACTCCATGTTAAGGCTGTTACAGTGCCTGACAAGTTTACACTTGATAATTAATTGGCTGAAATCTATGCATCGAACTCACAGCCAGTTTGGGGTTTGTGCCCTGCTTCTTCACTATCTGCTCTCAGATTGATGCTTATGCTCTTGAGTCACAAGGGAGCTTCAGGGCAGTTTGACACAGTGTCTTGTGAATGTAACCCATGGTAAATCTATATTACAGGTTACCCTCGGTGCCGGATACTGCAGAGGATATAAGTACAGCAGATTCAAGTTAAACAAAACATTTAGCAAAATTTGTGTCCAATTTTCTGAATCGATTTTTTTGGATTCCTTCCCCAACCCACTCAAAACAAAAGTTCATTTTGGCATTTTAAAACTGAAACATTTAAATTTTTTTATTGAAATGAATTTTCATTTTGAGATTTACCTGAATTTTATTGAAAATTTATTTTAAAATAGCTCAAATGATGCATTCAGTTTAGGGAACCAAAAAAAAAAAAAAAATATGGTACAGCTCTCGATATCAGTCTGTCATAGAGCCAGCTGGAGAACCTTGGTTCTTTAGCTTTAAGATGTGGTAGCTCATGCTTTTAGCTTTGTATGTTCTCCGTTGAGTCTTTGCTGAGTCTAAGACTGCAACTGTCATGTGGGCTCTCTGCACGTGGGAGAATTTCACCATTACTGACTTAGAGCATACAATTAACAAAATAAAGTAATGAATAGGTGCATGTTACACAGTAAATAAACTTGTAAATAGAACACTGAATAGACAAAAATACAAAGCTAGACTTGCATTACTTGCCAGGGAATTAAACGTTCATCTTGTGTGTGTGGTTTTTTCCCTGTAACTTCCCCTCCCTGCACACATTAAACATGCACACAGAAAATTAGACAAAGGACAGATCCTTAATATTGGTTTATCACTTATTTGTACTCTGACAGAATGCACTTCCCAATGGGAAGGAAAATCTGTAATTGTTCTTAATAAAAGATATAAGTATGTAAGTAGTTATGGTGCCAGTCTGGATGGCCTGTAATAATACACTATATAGTTCCTGGGTCTTGTTGGACCAATAAAGCTTGTTGAACATGGCAAATGGCTTCCAGTGTGTGGCTCTTCACATCCGCTCTTAACGTGGAGTCAGCAATAAAACAGGTTTTACTGGCTCAATCATTCACTGTGGCTGATCAGAGACACTGAGCCTAGATCCACAAAGGGATTTAAATGTTGCACGCTCCTGACTTTTAGGCACCTAGCCAGCCAGAGCACAGAGTTAGCTGCCCAGGATTTCTATACAATGCATGGGGTGAAATAGGTGCCTAAGAACTGGGATCCACGCAAGCTGAACAGAACCACCTAAGCTCGCCAACAGGAAATGCTGAGTGCAGTGTGGGCTACATCCTGCTCCCTTAGGGGGCTTAGCACCTAAATCTAGCTGGAGGGAGATGCGTAGGTCTGCTTGGAAACCTCTCCTTGAACTATGAGGACTCAACTTTTAGCCCAGCAGTTGAGGGACTCACCCAGAATGTGGGAGTCCCAGATTCAATTCACCATCCCCCGCCTATTGTGATGCAGGGATTTGAGTTTGGGTCAGCCACCTCCCAGGTCTGTGCCCTAACCAGTGGACTATAGCATCGTTCTCTTTCTGGTCTAATGTATATTTCATTATTTCTACACAGTGGGACCGTTTCAACAGGATAGATTGTGATATTTCATTGGGGAGGGGGCAGTTACAGCACTCTCTTGAGTGATGGTGTCATGGGTTTAAATCCCTGCACCACATTAGGTAGAGGGGGGAATTGAATCTGGGTATCCTACAGCCCGGGTGAGTGCCCTAACCACTGGACTAAAGGCTATAGGGGAGGCTGCCACCTCCTTGTGGACCCATAGCCATTTTGTGTGGGTTTCGCTGTGCTGTGAGAATTTCTAAGCGATTATGCCCCACAGTTGAAATATGGAGGGGAATGTCTAGTTGAGGATCACACAAGGATGTAGGCACCCGGGGGCTTAGACTGAAGCAGCTGAGTGCATGCCCGCTGGCAGAAACTTCATGCCGGGGGATTTTAGATGCCACCAGAGTTAGGTGGCAGCTGAGTAGGGGTTTTGAGGATCTCACTGGTGCCTAACTTGTACTTTTGCTCAGATCCATAAAAGGATCTGGGTGTCTGAGTTCCTCTAGCATTTATAAAGTAATGCAATACTCAAAACAATGGGTGAAATCCTGGCTCCATTGAAATCAACAGGAGATTTACCATTGATCTTGATAGGGCCAGGAATTCACCCACTGCATTCTGGTATAGGGAGGATATTCCTGTAGGTTTTATTACTCTTCATAGTCAGAAAAACTTGGTAACTCTACTGTTACCTATACAAAAAGTGCTACATCACTTTTGTAATGGTTAATATTGTATTTCAGTCTGACAACTAAGTCTATATATATATATATACACACACACACACCCCATGGGAGATGATGGTACAGATTCTGATAAGGTCTAACTCAAGATCAGAAGAATGTGTATTAATCAGTAAAGATGCTGTTCTTGGAAGGGGAAGACAGGAACAGAGCTATTGCCACAAAATATCAGAGGGGAACATGAGGATGTAAATTTCAGTACAAAAAAACACTTTCCATTCTAACAGCAACTCAGGAAGATCATAAACAGCAGTTACTAAAGTTAGACACTTTAAAATCAGCAGGTCCTGATAACTTGCATCCAAAGAGCTGGCCAAGGAGATCTCGGAACCATTAATGTTTGGGGGTTTTTTTTCAGTAGAAACTTTGAACAATGGGGAAATTCCAGAAGACTGGAAGAAAGCTAATGTGCCAATATTTAGAAGGGGTAAATGGGATGACCTGAGTAATTACAGGTCTGTCAGTTTGACATAAATCCTGGGCAAATTAATGGAATGACTGATATGGGACTCGATCCTTAAAGAATTAAAGGGGGTAGTATAATTAATGGCAACAAGCAGTGCAATGCTGTGGCCAAAAGGGATTATGCAATCCTTGGCTCTAATAAACAGTGGAATATTGAGGAGGAGTGGGGAAGTTCTGTTACCTCTGTATGTGGCAATGGTTTGACTGTTACTGGATATTGTGTCCCGTTCTGGTGTTAGCAATTCAAGAAGGATGTTGATAAATTGGAGAAGGTTCAGAGAAGAGCCACAACAATTATTAAAGGATTAGAAAATATGCCTTAGAGTGACAGACTCAAGGAACTCAATCTATTTAGCTTAACGAAGAGAAATTTAAGCAGTAACTTGATCAGTTTATAAGTACCTACATGGGGAACAGAAATTTGATACTAGAGGGCTCTTCAGTCTAGCTGATAAAGGTATGACAAGAACAAGTGGCTGGAAGTTGAAGATAGACAAAGCTGCCCTTCAGAAATCTTGGTATAGACCTGATGATGTAGAAGGGGAGGGTTTGCCCTGGTCACTTTGTGAATTAGCCTCTCAGAGGAGTCCTGAGATAGAGAATGTGGAAATCCAGGAAAAGGTTGAGAAGAAAATAAAGCTAGTCTAAGGCCATGGGGAAGCGTATGAACGATTAAAGCCAAAGGGACAAAGGAAGAAAAGACTAGGCCTAAAATCAAAAGAAAGAAAAAGGTTAAGGCTGGAGTCGGAGAACAAGGAGACGAAAAATGAGAATAAGGCCATGGCTAGAGTAAACAGAGGTGGGGAAAGAGATGAAAGAAGTAAAGATTCTGAGCAGCAAGAAGCAGAACAGATGAACAGAGATCCAGCAATAGGGGTAGCAGAATAATCCTGTCAACAGGCTCAGGTACTCTACCTCCATTAAAGTTCATACTCAGGCCTCACTGGGGTCTTCAGAATGTAAAGTGTTTCTGAAGCTAGGAGTGAGGAGATGTGCTGGTTGCTCTTTAAAGGTTAATATTGTTGTAAATTTTATTATGCCTGGAAGTAGTGTGGACTGTGTCTAATTCTGGGTTATCACTAATAAAGCAGTTATTTCTGTAATCACACATGCCTCTCTTTGCTCCCTGCTGGCATTATACACACCATTAAACAATGCTTTCCTCTGATCTCCGCATATACAAATTTTCTGTCTCCTATCTCTAGTTCATGTCCTTCACTACTCACTATCTCCCACTGCTTCTGCTGGCCTTTCCATGACCTGCAGGTCCTCTGTTCTTAACCGCTCTGTCCCCCACTTCCAGCTCACTCATCCCTCACTTCTTTTTGACTCTGTGTTTGTATCCCTCCACTCCATTCTCTCCTAAATCCTTGGTTTCTTGTCTTTCACCACAATGTGCACTCCACTAAGCTGGCTTACTCCAAACATCCATTTCTTCTGCTCCTCTTGGGACCAAGGAAGAGGACCCTGGGACCTGAAAATAGGCTACGAAGTCTTTGGATTTTTTCAGATGCTTCCCAGAGGAGCTGAGTCTGTGAAGCAAAAAATAAGCAAGTATGGTCTTAACACCAGTCCCCACATTCCATTTCTGCAGATAGATATCATGACACCCCTATGACAGTCTGTATCCCTATGCTTGCCCCTTTTATAGGACTATGATAAAACTTGTACAAAGTATGCTTTGTGAGGTATCCTTTGAAAACTCACAATTTGCTGATCATTATTGTCCTGGAAAAATGTGTGGCAGCATTGTATGTAAAGATATAAAATTCTACTATATGGTATTACTAAGGAATGTTCCAAGTTCCCCAGAGATGAAAGGCTAGCCGACATCTCAGGCAGGTGTCGAAATCAAATGGACCATCAGCTGGTTAAGTGGCCATTCTTTGGCAGGAAAGAGGGTGTGGGCAAAAAATTTACATCTTGACAAAGAAACAACGGCGGGTTCCTGTTCACACAAACTTTGTCTCCTGAACCCCAGCTAGAGATGATTCTTTAAGACGAGAAAAACTATAAGAAAGGAGAATACATGCCCCAAATTATCTATCCCTTTCTCTCTACCCACAGCATTCACAACACCTGAAGAACAAAGGAAACCGCTTTGGACTAGGGGAGGGATCCTGACTGAAAGGAATTCAGCCAGTAAGACTGATGAAATATCTAGTGAGAGAGACCTTTACTTTGACTCTACTTAGCTTGTTAAGTTAGGCATTAGCTGCATTTTACTTTTTCCTGTAATCAATTCTGACTTTTATGCCTCATTACTTGTAGTCACTTAAAATCTATCTTTTGTAGTTAATAAACTTGTTGTTCAATCCAGACAAACTGGTTTAGAGTAGAGTGTTTGGGAAACTCCATTTGGGATACTAGGCACAAATCCCTATCTTTATGAGTTTGTATTGTTCGGGAGAGAGCAGAAAGTAAGTAAGGAAGTGTTATTTACTCTTTCTCATAACACAAGAACTAGGGGGCCACAAAATGAAATTAATAAGCAGCAGGTTTAAAACAAACAAAAGGAAGTATTCACACAATGCACAGTCATCCTGTGGAACTCTTTGCCAGAGGATGTTTTGAAGCCAAGACTATAGCGGGGTTAAAAAAAAAACGAGATAAGTTCATGGAAGATAGGTCCATCAATGGCGATTAGCCAGGAGGGTCAGGGATGCAAAAACATGCTCTGATGTGTCCCTAGCCTCTGTTTGCCAGAAGCTGGGAATGGGCAACAGGGGTGGATCACTTGATTACCTGTTCTGTTCATTCCCTCTGAAGCACCTGGCATTGACCATTGTAGGAAGACAAGATACTGGGCTAGATGGACCTTTGGTCTGACCCAGTAGGGCTGTTCTTACGTTCTGAAGACGCACATTTCTGGGGGAAAGTCTCGGACTGGGAATTTGTTGGTGTTGCTCTGAAGTGTAATTCAAGAATGGCTGGCTCTATAGCCCTCATACAATGTAATTGGGAGTAACGTACATAACAGGAGTGGTTGCTCTCACAGTTAAGCACTGTAAAAGGCACCCCAGATTGGAAAATTGAGGGGACACAGCTGTTCATCAGTCCAGATTGTAATATCCTGGGTAAGGTCACAGCCCCACAGAAGTGGTGGCAAATATGGCATTCCTGAGATATGAGATGCTGAATAGAGACCCAAAGGATTCCCAAAGCCTCATGATCCAGTTTGAGAACAGCAGACGTTAGGGAGGAGACCTTTTCTAGAAGTGCCAGATATGGAAGCTGAGTGAGTGGCAATATAGAATATAACCGTCTCAAATTCAAAAGCCTTATTGTACAGGAGGGACTATTTCAGCATCTGTAGGCACAGTAGACCTAGGTGAAAAAGAAAGGACATTAGTATTTACAGGATGGGGAGACCAGATGTTGCCTGGATATGGGGACCACAGAGTTCCTATTCCTTGGAAAACTGAATCCATGATCCATGTCTATGGTTTAGTACCAGTCATCACTGTAATCGTAGAATGTTCTAGGCTTCCTTCCTTCTAATCTCCCAGGCCCCGACCCTCAAAATACAGAAACTATGAGTGTCAACAAACAGTTACATAATTAAAATGACAAGATTTTTCTGTCACATCCCATCCCCAAACCCCTTGACTTCTATCATCTAATTTATAGCCCATTTCTGCAAGATGTTTTTGCAGTCTCCACTTCCATTGACTTCAGCTGGGTTTCAGGACAACAGACAAGATTATAAAATTCTTGTGGTATGAATTTGCCTTTATTTATGTCTGAAAAGCAAAATTTTTGAAGCTATATTAATGATAAAGAAGAATTATAAGAGGGACAAATTGGTAAGCAACTGCAGTAGACTTTGAGGAACAGGCTCTATTAGGAGTTCTGGGATTAGTTCCTAAGTCAGAAAGGAAACCTGCTAAGCCAAATAAAATACAATCTCCTATTCTACACAAGATGGCAGTATTGCTACACAGCAGATTTCAAAATAGGGACATGGATGTGAAACTAGCAAACAGCTACAAATTTGTAATTTTCTAACCAAGCCTTTTAATTTCTAGCTTTCCTGAAAATATAAGTATTTTATTACTTGGGGGGGGGACGACAAAACAAAAACCTACTCCCCTTTTTTGTCACAAACTGATTTTAAAATATTTGCACAAGCAGTTGAAGGGATACACTAGTGTGGGGTGCAAAATTCAGGGGTGAGCATGTGAGAAACACCTGCGTCTATTTTGAACAGAGGAGAACTGAGCATGTGTTCCATCTGGAATGTGTGTTCATTTAGGTGTCAGAAGATTCCATTTTGTTGCATACCTGCTGCATTGGTGCAGCTTTCAATAATATTCATGCACTTTCTCAGAACAGTGTAAATCTCTCCTAATTTGGTATGGCTAGAGTTTTCTTGGGTGCACAGCACCTTGTGGGAATATACAAGGACCAGATTCTGAAGCCATTATGTTCAGTCGCTCCTATTTATGTGAATAGTCCTGTTCAGGTCAATGGAATTTCTTAAGGGCAAGATGGTCTTTTACTCTATTTATCCAAGCAGGGGAGAAATGGGCCATACATCATGAGTCAATGCATGGGGTAGAGCAGGCTCCATGGAGCTACTATTCTTGCTCCCATGCAGATGGGCAGGGGAGGGGAATGGGCAGAGCCTTGACCCCCCTGCAAGAGTAAGGAGAGTTCAGCAGGCACCAAAGAGAAAGTGAGGTATTGACCAATAGCTGATAACTTCCTTATTGGGCAAGGGGGATCATGGAGTAAATTGTAACTGAGTCACAATTCATTCCCTGGTGTGTTCCTGTAGCAGCACAGTTATGTACTACCCCTTGCTCAGGGTAGGTATTCATACTGAAATCTAGCCCTGAGGGCCTAGCCCAACTCCCATTGTCTTCAGTGGGCTTGGATTGAGATTTAAGTGAATATGCTACTTCACCTAGGTAGGAGTTACAGAATCTTATCCATTAACGAGCACAGACACTTACTCAATTGTGTGCTTGTTTAAAAAAAAAAAAAAAAAGATAATAAAAAAACCCACAGCTGCTAGCTGCTCCGTTCTGTGTTGAGTTGTTCTGTGCTGTTCCTGTTCAACTCTATTGTTTAACTCTGGAAGTTTATCAGGGCAGGGATTTTAAGTGTTGAATGAGCTATGAACACATCCAGCACTATATAAATAATAGATGATTTGAAGAGAAATATCTCTTCTCACAAAGAATTTAATGATCATAAATATTTAAATTCAAATTAGATTTTAGACAAAGCATTTAAACTCAATGGAAAAAGGCAACGAAGGAGTGTCATGTTTTGGAACACGCTTTATTTCATATGTACATATTGATAGGCAGTGATCAAAAGTGAACTCTGATCTCATTTTTTGTGGATTTATTTTCTGTGCAATTCTTTCCCCTTACTATCTACACACATGCCCTTGAATCATTCTTCAGCCTTTCCCTTACTAACAAGACAGGCTGTGCAAGCCAAAATATAATTGCTTTCGAATCAGGAATTGCATGTAGACGGTAAAGCTGCCGACAACTGCCCCTTTCACTAGATTACTGACTCCCAGTTCTAGTGACACTAGTACTGCAGCTTTCGAATGCTCCTGGAATCACACTTCTTTAACAGTCTCAGCAAGATTTCAACCAGCTCTTGAGCTTGCACTCTCTAGAGGGCTGTGTGAACTATTCTGCCTGCATCTGAGAATAGAGTGTAGGTAACCTGAAGAAGAGATGATGTGCTCTGATATATTTGGAGAGGGCCTAGCACCCCGTTGGCCATCAATATCTAAAAAATAGTTGAAAAATCACTCATTGAAAAGAATCTCTGAAGAATTTCAGCTTCTAAACTCTACCAGTGTGAACTGAATTGTAAAGCTCTTCTCTTCCAGAGGAGAGAGTCTAGCTCCCGGTACTTGTTTACGCCCACTATTAGCTAGCGAAGAGTCAGTAAAAACCAAATTGGCCTCGCTGTGACCCACTGAAGGGGTGTGAGAGCCTTCAGGCCATGTACCTTAATTGGGGATCAGGGATGTGAGGGTGACCCCCAAGCACATTGTTCTGACTCTGATCACTTTAGCAGCGTATGGAGGCAGGATCTTGTGGCTGATCAAAGAACATAGCAGGGAATTAGGCCTGGGCTCCCTTCCTGACTCTGCCATTGACCTTGGGCCAGTCACGTAACCTCTCTGTACCTCAGTTTCCCTATGTGTGAAGGTACGATGACTATACTTACTGCATAGGGGCTCTGTGAGGCTACGTTAACTAATGGTTGCAAAGCAAAAGTTTCTTGCCTAGAAAGTGCTATGAAGGAGGAGTGTGAATTCTTACCAGACCCTTGTGGAGTTTTTCAGGAATTCATTTTTGTCTTAAAGTTTTCCATGTGTTCAGTACCTGAAACATGTCAAACCAACATACAGAGCAATCCTAAATGCTGCCTTTGTCAAGCAGGTGGAGCCAATCCTTTTTTATTAACCACAGACTTTGGCCCACCGCCCCTAAAAGTGGCCAGGTGCTGCTGCTTACGTACAGGACTTGACTGTCTCTTTTTGTGTCTAGACACATTTTCAGTCTTTCAAAAGTAAGTCTGGCAAAAATCTGACTCAATGTCCTGTGCATATAACATTTCCTCCACATAATTCAACATTAACCAAAGCAATAACAGCTTTTCTGTAAAGTCTCTGGTCCCTGTACAGATATCGAAGCAGGGTCTATTGCTCCAGCTTCTCTGATCAGAAGTCCAATGCACAGAGACCAAAAAAAGTTCTGGAGGCACCCGGGTCTCTGGGAACTCTCTGGCCCAGGGGTCTGAGCATGCGCCTTGCCCTCTTTGGGTTGGCTTGTGCTCTGCTCTGGGGATGCTAGATGGGAACTGGGACGCCAATTGCAAGAAAGTGATGAAGGTCCCTGCACCTGGGCAAGGACAGGCCAAAACCTAGACCAAAATGTTTAACTCCAGTTCGCAAGTAGCTAATCCAGATGACCGTGGAAGTCAAAGCAAGACAACACAAACTCATTTACTGCCTGAGTAAAATAGGCCTAGGGATTATTCTTTCTGCTGTGTCAAATGTTTACCTAAAATTTCCTGATGTTTAAACTCAGTGGGATAAATACATGACACGTTATCATTAAACTAAAGTGCAAATGCAGCTAGAAGGAGCAACGATACAGAATTGCACACAACTGAACGATACAGGTGCACACAGGACTGTATTATCCAGGCATTGTAATATAGTAGACCCTTGTATCCACGTGCACAAAGTTCCCCTGCAGCCAGACCAGGCTTGGCCTGGGGATAAATATAAACACTAATGAAGCTGTATTGTCATAAGTAGGAATGAAACTAACTTCAGATGCTTGAGGGTTTATAGCCACATCAGTAAATTTAATTGTCATTTTACTGAGCTTTAAGTGAGCTGTAAGACTAATCTAAATATAACTTGCTTTATAGGGTCGACAGCCTCTTTACAAGCTTCCTCTACACAGAAGTGTCAAATTAGGGCTATATCAATAGATAAAGGAAAAAATTGAGCCATTGATGGCCATAGCTTTTCCAGTTGATATCTTTATATTGTGCTATAAAAGCCTATTACTCTTAATTTAAAGAGTGAAAATTGTTGACATCTCTTTCAAATGTTAATCTTTAGAAAACAATTTGAACTAAATATAATTTGAGTCAAATAATATGCATATTTTATTGAAGAGTAGTAAATCTCAAATAGTCAGCAAAACATGATGATATTTACACTTCCAGATAATCTGAGTTATTAGTTTAGGGCCAAATCTTGCAAAACACTTGTGAATGACTGGAGACCTATTTGCATAGAAAGGACTACTTGCCTGAGGCTACTCTTGTGGGTAAGTGTGTATATGATCAGGCACTTAATTAGCAGAGAAATGGCTGGAGTGTGAGTGTTTTGGGTGCGTAACAAGGTTTAAAACATCATAATTTTTCTTGGGTACAATTTCTCTATGTGATCAGAGACTACAAACTATTCATCCTTGCAAACTATAAATTACAGGCATCTGAGCTGTGGCTCAGAAAAACTCTAACTCCATGAACCAGTGCCCACACAAATCTTGGGGCCAGACTCTGCCTGTTTTGAAGATAAGTGGCCAGATTTGCTGGCCTTTTGCTCTCTATATCCAATGGGCACAGAAGTGGCACAGCTATTTCCTGTACCACCTCCTTTTTTTACAGCAATAGTGTACTGGGGGTGTTGGAGATAGGGAGGGAATATGGCTGGAGCCTACAGCAGTCTGGTGATTTCCAGATGGCAGAGAGTCCTTTGGGTACTTTTCCCAGCTGGCAGGGTTTACAGCAGCTCCTGGGTGCTGAACTGGCCACAGAGTCGGGGAGCTGTGTCCAGTTCCCTGACATGCCCCACCTCTCAGTTCATCAGAGGACCAAAGCCAAAATACTTAAACCATAAGTGGTGGCAGATCTTTGTGCACTATGAAAGGAGAACGTCTTCTGGATTCTGCCCTTTGACTTCTACAGATCTGTATATTCTGATCGAGCTATGAGAGGGATCTGGAAGATCCCTCTTCACATAGAGCACTGCACTAGTTTTTACTTCAGTGTTTTGTACATTTACTAAGAAGCTTTTTTCTTGTTAGCCACTTCTTTACCAGACAAAATCTGCACTAGCACTCTAACAGTGGATACCATTATATGACAAATAAAAGGTATATAGGCCCCAGAAACATAATATATGTATTAGCCCCAGCTTTTATATCATCTTGTATCTAGTATGATCTCAGAATATATGGAAGCTCAGCTATACATACCATATACCATTCTAAACAATATCTAGTACATCTTTTTTCCATATCCCCTTTGGAACAAACAGTTTCCACTCCATTGTGTTCTGTCATGAAATTGGGATGAAATTCACCTCTCTGCAGAGGGCCTGTGCACCATGTAAATCCCACTTAACCCCTCAAAATAGGGCATAAGGAACAGTAGTGCATAGGCCGTGGCTGGCCCTCTTCACAGAGATGACTCTTGCATCCTGGCATTCTGAATGAGTCGGAGGAAGGTCCCTGTTTTCTTCGTGCCAGCTATCTGAAAGTTCAAAAGGTAAGCAGCACTTGCTAGAAGGAGTGCCCTCCGAATGAACTTTATGCATTTGTGCTGAGAAGGCTTCTTATCTTTGGACTTTCAAACTTGCTAATCCTTATTTAAGAAAAGAAATATTGGATCAAAGCTGTAGTTGCCACATATGAAAGCACTGTATTTATGCTTGATTGTCATTTACACACTGGATTATGGACCCCAAAACAACGCTCACACAATGTTTATCCCAAACAGACAAAGGGTCCACCTCTTTACACACTTGATTGGTCCCTTTGGCTTCAGTTAAATACACCAGAACCCCAACTATCTAAAATTCTCAAGGGACATCTTGAAACCTATAACCTCCTTGACAACCAGGCAGATTTGGACAAGCAAAGAAGCTGGCCAGGAGAATATCCTGACTGCAGATTTTACAGACAGCTGGCGGGTTCCCTCAATTACAGGCAGTCATCTGCCTTGTTCATCAGGCTTGTTCAGTAGCTGGTTTGTTCAGCAGGACCCAGTACAACTTCAGCTACAGTAACTTAACTGAAGGGCTGTTCACACTGGGCCCAAGGTAAAGTGCCTCAGGCAAGACACAAGGTGATGTGGCTAAGGCCCTGCTGAGCCAGCTGACCTTGGCAAAGCCAGACAGCTTCACTATCTGAACTTCACTTATCTGAAAGCCCGTTATCTGAAAGGGGATTATATTCCCAGCTAAAGCTAAGGGACGTAGTCCTATGTCCCTAGCTCAATCTAAGGTGCATGACCTTCTGTCCCAGCTAAAGCTTAGGGTGGTAAATAACCCTGTTTGGGATAATAGTAGGTTTCAGAAAAGTAACATTTGGGCGATGGAGGCTGCACTGTAAGAAATAATTACACAGAGAGAGCAACACGTAGGGAAAGGAGGGAAGAAACCATTTTGGGTGAGGTCTGAAAACAGCTGTAACTGATGTGGCGCAGAGGTACCTGAAAGAAGTAAAGACAACCTAAAAGCCTCCATCTCAGACTTTATCCAAGACACAGTGAATGGGATGTGCTAGTAATTGGGGTTAATCTTATGAAGATTTTTTTTAACCATCACACCCACTAAGGCTGCCAGTTTTTCACTCCCATGCTGAAATCAGAGGTATAACAATGTTCAACGTCACAGCCCTCAAACGTATACATGTCTGCCTTATGCACGTGCCCTTAGCGGGAAAATCACACCTATACATGCTCCTTTCTCCCAGGAAACACATCGGCATGGCCCTCTTGCTTGATATCCCCCCATGAAGGAGAGAAACAAGTTTTGCCAGCAGCAGTCTGATTATTACCCCTTCCCACAAGTCAATTGAAAAGGAGTGTGCATGGGTAGCGTTGCCAACTCCTGCAACTTTGTTGACGGTCACACAACAAACCATTAGGTGTTTTGCTTAAAGCCACAGCTCTAGGTGGCATGTGATGATGTGAGAATCCCAGCTTTCATTTAGCAAAGCAGGTTTGTAGCCCTCATAGCTGCAGAGGAAAACCTGAAAATGTGACCCAAGGGCACCTTAAAGGCACCAAAACCAGTGGGTGGCTAAAAAGAGTCCCCAATCTATTTTAAAATCTCATCATTATTAAGCCAACCTCATGATTTTTTGTATGCTTGAGGTTTTCAACACCATGTGTGAGTGCTTCCCAGACTTGATCTTCCCCAAAGCTGCCCCAATCAGAGAAGAACCAGGATGGTGGTGGAGGATGACTTTAACTCTGCTCTGCTCCCAACCTCCAGTATGACAGTGGCCAGAATCAGATGTTTCTGAGGAAAACATCAAACCCTCAGAATGAAGAATTATCCAATAGCCCGCCTATAGGGTAAGTTTCTTCCTAATCTTTCTATATAACTTCACTGAGATAAGAGCTCTTTGTTTGCCAGAGTCTGAACTGCATGCAGCCAGGCCACAGGGGACTTAACTCAATTTAAGGATTCATTAGAGTGACCCTGGCAATGATCATTTAAAATAATAACACATTGCGCCTAACGAGCACTTGTCACTTTCAGGTCTCAAATGCTTCACAAACCGACCCTTGCCGTACCCCTTTTGTGGTGGGGAAATGTTAAGCTGATTTTACACATGGAGAAACTGAGGAAAAGGGACTTGCCCAAGGCTACACAATAAGTCTATGGGTGAGCATGTCTATAAATCTCTGGGTGAGCTCAGACTGGAACCAGGAATCCTATCTCCCAGGCTACTGCTTGAACAAATTGTCAATATTACCTCATCCGTTTGAGCCAGAGCTTCTAGGAAATTGTCTCTTGTGAGGTGCTGAACAGATTTTGTGAGGAACAGGATCAGACCCATAGAGCCTAAAGACACTGACGAATTATTTCTTATTTTTTCCTCAATAAAAGGCCTGATAAAACAGATTTTCGTCGGATCACCAGAAAGATCAACCCATCAGCACAAGCGTATTCTCAATTAAGTCACAGCTTATAATGTGGGAACAGCGCCCCACTCTTGCATTAGAAGCAAGAAGACAGAAACACAAATAAGAAAAGAATAGATTGGTTTTATGACTTCTAGCTTCCTCTCATTCTGCAGCGAGCAAGGCGAGAAGATTAATGATATTGTCACAACAACATTAATGATGCTGTAAAATCATAAGGACAAAGAGAGAGAGGATTTGATAAAAGTGAGATTTACAACCACATCAGTCAATTTAATTATCTTTTACTAGGCTTAAACTAAGCAGTAAGACTAATCTCCATTTAACATGTTTTACAGGGTCTGCAAGTGCTTTACAATCCTCCTCCATTCAGAAGTGTCAAATGATGGCAATATTGATAAAAGACTGGTGTAAATGGTAGTCTAGACAATCCCAGAACCAGTGAATATCATTTTTTACAGCATTGTAAAACCCTATTACTCTCAGATTTGGGACTAGAATTTGTGGACAGCAATCTGAGTTGATAATGTTTAGAAAGCAAGTTTAGAGGAGATAAAAATCCACATATACCTTGCTGCACTTGCTATAAAAAGCCATGCTTCCCAGGAATAATGATGCTATGGGTGTCTGTCAGTGTTGCTCGCACACACCAAACAGTGGGCCTGATTCGTCTCTTAATTACCCCAGTGCAACTCTACTGACTTCAGTGGAGTTACTCCTGATTTATACCTGCCACGTTGTGTAGTTAATTATACCTGTGCAAAAAGGATGTGAAACACCACTAGTCTGATTCGGTAGCATGGTTTACAGCCACTATGCCCTCCTCTTCCACAAAGCTGAAGGCTTCAGGAAGCAGGCTCATGCCTAGGCTTAGCAGAAATTAATTTTTTTTAATATAATTTTGATGGAAAAGATCAATGTTTGTGGTAAAGATTTTTTCTATTTTTATCAATTTAAATTTCCACACTTGTAGGAAATTGGGGGAGAGGGGCATTGTCAGACAATAATTTAATGACCGCAATTGTTCAGATTCAAAAAGTTAAAGCTTTCTAACCATTAAAACACAAATAGTGAAGATCATATGTTAAAATACACAAAGCAAATATCCTTAAATAAAATTCTAAAAAGGTCTCAAGCAGCATTTTTTTACTTTGCCTCTCTGTAAATTCTGATGATCATCAATGGAAATATTTTTTCATTGGTTTGTGTGTGTACAGTGAAATTGATGTTTACCGACATTGACTCGTAAAAATACAATCATTCCCAGCCTAATTATATTCATCGCAGAGGTGGGAAAATGTTTAATCATTTTCCCTGAAGGTTTTATTTCTATTTTTTGTAATGATTAAAGACAAGGCAGAAGTCTCTGAATCAGACAACAGCTCTCAGGAAAATGGACACTTCAAGATTAGCTGTAGTCCTTTATTGGACAGAATATTTGAAGTTTAGCACCTCAAGTAAATGTGAATTGCTCATAATTGGGGCCGTTTTAAATCTTGATCAATTTGTTCCAATAAAAATAAAAAACTAGAGTCTCATCTCCTGTCCCCAAAACAGAATAACTTCAAACTGAGCTAGAAGAAAATATAGCTTGGGTTGAAGAAGTTGATTTTTCTGAAAATTGTCAGAGACTTTGCACTTTTGCTCTCTTGTTAAGCTTGTCATATATTGTTGTATTCCATAACTAAGAAATATACACAGGCCATTTTAAAGGTCCAATGTAAAAGTCTTTTTTCTAAGTTTTATATTTATTTGTGTGTGTGTGTTTGACTTTAATTTGATTTTTAAATTAATGCTGAAATTTGGTCAATAGTATAAAATCAAATCTAGAAGTTAGTGATGGAAAAAATCCTAAAATATCTGATTCATCTCCACGTTCATCCTCTACTGTATATTTATTAGTGCTTTGGGGTCATATTAAATTCTCCACGCAACAGGCTTTCCAGCATTTCTCTTGGTAGATATTCTACAGCCTAATCAATCTCACTCTCAGGAAGTTTTTACTGAAACTTAAGCTACCTTTTCCAGTTCTTTACTTCACAAAACCTTAATTAGGGATAACAATGTGAACTACCCTCAGTGTTTTGAGCCAAATTCTCTGCAGGCAAAACTCCCTTGAAGGTGATTCCAAAATACAGTAGGTATATAAGGTTCCAGGATGTCACTCTGAAGCCTAAAATGTCTGAGTCCTTGTGAAATGATGGAAGCAGTTACAAGTGTGCCTCAGCGCTCTTTTTGTTTAGAATATCACCGGCTTCAATCATCACTGGGATTCATGGTCTGTTACCATCCAGTTTTTAAGTTCTCGGCCATTTTTGACTTTTTTTACACACATCACTTTATGAATTATACTTTACTTTATGAATTATATATGTATATATATATGTATGTATATGTATGTATATGTATGTATATGTCTAATTGTATATGTATAAATAATGCAATATAATACATTGTATATGTATTATTGTATATGTTTTATAATGCAATATAATACATATACGTGTATGTATAATTCAGACATGGATGCATTATACATGGGCTTTCAGCTATTGGTAGTCTTATTAATGCACATAAGGTGGCATTTGGAGGGAAGGAATCATTCTGCTCATGAAACCGATTTCTTTGTGGCACATACAGTATATCAATGAAATGTGAGGATTCCAATATGGAACTGCTCTGGATATAAAATCAGCAAAGCTTGACTAATAATGCTTGTTGCTCCGACAACTCCTTCCACTTGGGGAATCTCAAAGTGCTGGTCAGCCATTAATGAAATCCTTCCCACAGCAGCCCCATAAAGTAGAGAATTTCATTTTTAACCCCAGATGGGGAGAATGAGGCATAGAAAAGTTAAGGAACTTCCCCAAAGAAACTCAGGGAGTTAATACCAGAGATGGGGTCAGAAACTCTTGACTCCAAGTTGTGCTTTAAACATCCCACAGTCCTGTCTCATGGTCTGTTTTCTTTCTATTAATCCTTCTGTTACTGTACAAAGAACAGGAGTACTTGTGGCACCTTAGAGACTAACAAATTTATTAGAGCATAAGCTTTCGTGGTGGGCTGTAGTCCACGAAAGTTTATGCTCTAATAAATTTGTTAGTCTCTAAGGTGCCACAAGTACTCCTGTTCTTTTTACGGATACAGACTAACACGGCTGCTACCCTGAAATCTGTTACTGTAGTCGGTATGGTGAAGTCTGACTCAGCTGGATTGCCTTCATTCCCTTGTAGTGACTAAAGGGGATGTTTCCCATATGGGGATTTTCTTATATTGTTGGGGTGGGGAACTGGGGCTTGTCCTCCTGCAGATTAGATGTTGGATACCATTCCCAAAGCTTGGATCAGTCAGAAACCAGGGCCATCCAGAGGAGATAGCAATGTTCACAGCAACTCTGGCCCTAGACAACTTCCTCTACCTAGCAGTACAACTCTGGTGCTACCAAGGACTCCCCCAACACATGGCTGTCTGGGGACCCCTCTTAAAGGGGGATTTCTATCACTGAGAGACCGCCCCTGCCCCAAAAGATAAAACAGTCCCAAGATGTATTACCCTTTCCAGGGAATCTTCCATAGGCCTGAGAATGGATGTTGAAGTCAATGGGGGTTTTGCTCAGATAAGGATTTCAGGAATTAGACAGGGAGAATTACTCTGTCAATAAGTTCTGCAATGTGTTTGTCAGTGCAGGAAGCAGGCAAAAAGTCAGGGCAGGATTCTTATCCACCAAATCTTATCAGGGTGGTAAATCTGTTCTTTGATCCTTTGTCAATAATGCAGGAAAGTTGGAGGCAGCTGCCACCACCCGTACTCTGCAATGCAGTCACCAGAGCCTCATAAAACATTTATGAAACCCGTAATAAACAGGCCTGATAAGGAACAGGACACTAGATTTCAGGAGTCAGCAGCTTCTCAGAAAAGGATCTTCCTATGACTCCAAAGTTCCTCTGTTTAAATAGCAAACACAGCCCATCAATTTCACACTGCCATAAAATTTGCAAGCAGAGACTTTTCACCAACCCCTGTGATTACTGAGTTTGCTTGGAATGCACCTGGATACAGTATTCACCTTTCCAATTTCACTGCATGGATCAGACATCAGAGAGAAGTGGGTGGCAGGAAGAAAAATTCAATACAAATCTAACTACAAACTAAAAGAGAAAGTAATTTGCTGCCATTAAACAATAGGACTGTAGAACTGTGTCTAGAATGCAGAAGAAATTGAACTCCGTTTAGTGTAATGTTTTCCTTGTGTTTTAGTTTTAGTTTTATTTAATATTGTGAGGGTTTTTTTATTTGAGGGGGAAAGGAGCTTGGTCTAAAGGCTAAAGCACAGGACTGGGAGACAAGAAACTTGGCTTCTCTTCCTAGCTCTGCCACTTACTAGTTATATAACTTTGGACAAGTCCTGCCTTGGTTTGTGCCTCTGCTACCCATAGGAACACTAAAGATAATTATGTTTACCTGCCTTCCACGGTTGATGTAAATCTTAATGCAACGCTGCCTGACTCCTTGTTTTCTGATGGCGTGACTCCATTGAAATCAATGGACTCACACTGGAGTAACTGAGTGATGATAATGAACCTGATTCATCAAAGAGGCCTCTTCTGGGAAGAAACATGGCATCTGATTTAAAAAGCATGAACGAAATTCAAGAAAGCCACTGGCTATGGAAATGCAAGAGAGTATTTATTAATCCTCTTGTGGGTGTGTTATGATGCACTGCTGCCCAGGAAAGGTGAAGCACTGGGAAATTTTACCAAGAGCTGTAGCAGGAGTGTTCTAGGGTTTTCTGGATATTTTGAAGGGAAGGATTTGTATAATTTTATGCTGAAATGTGAAATTAATCCTCCCCTTCAAATACCTAAGAGACTTTGTAGTCCTCAAAAGGGGTCTCTTTCAGTGCTTTCTTCAGAGTATACTACACAGACTTCTTAACCTCAACATGGCCAAAACAGAGCTCTGATCTCTTTCCACCACCATTCCGCACCCCGTCCTTCCCACTCCTTCCTTTCTCAGTCACCATGGACAAACACCACCACCCTGCCTGTTGCTAGGCCCATAATCTGGGCATTATCTTTGACTCAGCCCTTTCTCTAGATCTTCACATCCAGGCCATGTCTAAATCCTACTGCTTCTTCCTGTACAGCATCACTCATATACAGCCTTTCCTATCCATCTGTACAGCTAAATCTCTCCTCCGGCCTCCCATCATCTTGCGTCTTGATTACCACAACTGCTGCAAAAATAATTTCCTGGATCATTGCTTCAGCAGCATCACCCCGCTCTTTGCATCCCTTCACTGGCTCCTCCGCAATCATTGCATCCAACGTAAACGCCTCCTGTTTGCGTTTCAGACCCTTCACGACACACCTCCGCCCTATAATCTTTTATTTGCCATTTGGATATTGGCTTCTGCCTCCATTCTGTCAGTGGTGCCAGCCTGTTTGTTAAAGTTTTAAACAAGCACCTTCACCGTTTCTCCCAGGCTGTCCTCACGCTTCAGAGGAGCCCCCTGGAAACATCCACCCCTGTTTTTGCCCTTGTAGTATGGGTGTGTCTGAGGAAAATCAGCTGTAGCCAGGGTGTGCTTATGCCATAGCAATAGCCAGTTGCTAAAACATTCCTGGAGCTCCATGGGAAGCTGGGAACAAATGAAAGCACCCCTCAAATCTGAGAAGCAAATGGCCCTTACCCCACATTAGTCTCACGCTGGGCGCAGCCTACTGGGACTTGAGAGTCTGGTGCATTATCTGTAGCAATACTATATGAAGAATTACAATTAGACCGTATGCCTAATGTGTGCTGACTGAGTATGTTAGTATAAATAAATATGCATTTACAGATGTGTATCGATTTTATTGTGTAATCTCTGTGAGATAAGGCAGTTATACTATTCTGATTGCATCATTTATCTGTTAAGATGGCTAGCAGTTGTCTTGTATAATTGCACTTTGTCTATGTTTTAGTTCAATTTTGTGTCAAATCATTAAAGACACTAATAATAAGTTCTTAGCAGTAGTGAGGAACGGACGGGGGAGCAGTTACGAGGAGCAGGTGGATGGGAAGATAACCTTCTTTAGATATGTTTTTATCAGTGGAATACTCTGTTATGGCTGATGGTAAGAAAGGCACTAATTCAGTTTTCTATAGTGTGTCCTACTTGTGTCATGTGCTTTAGTCCTAAATAAACCTGTGCTTGCTGCACTACAGTGGAGGTACAGAACATGGGCTTGTTATAGTCTATGCTACTCGCAAGTATACAGGCAGTGCTTCTCGGAACAGAGTGTGCGCGTGTTCCCAGGATATAGGGCATACTGAGCAGGGCATGTTTTCAAAACCTTGTGTATTTATGAGGCAAACTCTGTTCCCAGAGTCCTAACTGGGTTGGATTCTAGGGATCTCCATGGGTCAGGGAAAGCACCAAGCATTCTCTCCCTCGAGTGCTTAGCTGGTACTCTTGCTCACATGCTCAGGGTCTATCTGATTGCCATATGTGGGGTCAGGAAGCAATTTTTCCCCTAGGTCAGATTGGCAGTCACTTTGGGGGGTTTTCTCCTTCCTCTGCAGCCTGTGGGTGCACATCAGTTGCTAGGATTATCTGCGTATATCTCTCATAATCATTTCCCTGGCCTGGGGAGGGCCTTGAGCATTGGTGCACCTCAGTGTCTCCTATTCTCTGACTGTGGCATGTAATAGTTTAGTCTCCTGTTGTAATACTTCAATCTAATTTTAGTTGTTGGGCTTAATGTGTGGTTGGGTGCTGGGTGGTAGAGGTGGCCTGTGATATGCAGGAGGTCAGACTAGATGATCCCTTCTGGCCTTAAACACCATGACTCCTCACTAAGCCATGGAATGGTAGCTGAACTGCATTGCAACTGCTACCCAGACTCATATCTTGAGCAGCCTTCCACATCTGGAGTCCCTCCCTTCCACACAGCGGCCAATAGCTACTGGACGTGCACAACAGTCATCCATTGGCCCCTTCCCCAAAGAAACATTATCTGGGCTGCGTAAAGAGCCTTGGAGGAGTTGGGCTCAGCAGTGTGCACCTGCTATGTGAGCTCCCCAAATTCTCACCTTTTGATACAAACGCTAGTGTGAATCTCGGTCTGAATAATGCCGACACGGATGGTGCTGTAATTATAGTCATGAGGAGCGCTGCTGCTTCCAGTGAAGTCTCGTAGACTTCAATAGGACCAGAAGAGGATCCTTGATTGCGATTTAGCAATGAAGCTTGAATGGGCACTTTCCATTGTGCCTGGGTCATTTTAAATGAATGAAATCACTGAGTAAATAAGCATTTATGTGATACATCTATATGAACGCAAGAAAGACTCTGCCAAAGCCCTTCTCTTGCTTTCATTACTGTATCCTTGTCTCCTCTTGTCATCTCTCCGCCTCCAATCCATACAAAATCCTGTTGCTAAAATCTAAGCATTAATGAGCAATCCTGTTGCTCCTTCCTGGTGCTCTCAGATCTCCCCACTGGCTTCCTGTGACTTTCCTCATCAAATTTATCTCTCGTCCTCATTTTCAGGGCCCCACATAATCCTGCCCACCCTTCATTTCTGATCTAATTCCTCCTCCTTCCTCATTCACTCCTCCTCATCCTCTCACTTCAGTGCTCTCTTCTATTTTTCACGCTCTTTGCTATGTGCTGAGTATACACAACAATTTCTGAATAATCTGTTCTTCTCCCCAATGCTTGGAATCGTCTCTGATGTGGCTGGCTGGCGGCCAAATGTGCTTTTTTTTTTCCCCCTTGAAAACCCTCCTGAAAACACACTACTCCTACCTTCCTGACACACGCATTCTCTGTGGGTGTAAATTGTCATAAATCCCTTGACTTTAGTGCATCCTTGTTGATTTACACCAGCTGTAGATCTGACCCCATGTCCCCAGGCCTATGAAAGTTTAGCACTGTACATAATAGAGCCCCTGTTCATGCTTTGGGACCTGTTAGGATGGATCCCTGTGGCAAATCCTACAGGGAGTTTTGCCTGAGGAAGAACTGAGGGCCAGATTCTGATACCAGAAATTGATGGGGCAACTCACAGAGGAAGGTAGAGGAAGGACTTCCTGTGAGCAAGGGTATAAAAATTTGCTCCTAAGCTGGGACTCCAGGCTTTGGCCCCTGAGTTTCAAGCTGAACTGCAAAAGATTTTTTTAAAAATCAGGTTTATGCTTTTTTGTTGTTTGACACCTTCTTAGCCTCCTTTACACAGCATCAATCCTTGATCTGTTCTGTCCTTCCCCACAGTGTCATTAGGGGCTGCTATCAAGAGGCTACATCATCACTTATATTAATTCAGTGAGAAGAAAATATTGCTTTAAAAAGTTCCACGTATTCACATTTCTTGCTCTGTCCACAGTTCTACTTTCCTATTGTTTGGTATTTTGATGATTGTTTAAAATTAGACATTTGCTACCTCCCTAAAAAAATAAGACCTTGGAAGCTTGAAAATATATTCTTATGGCAATTGTTTGTCTGTCATGTGTACTAGTTTGTTATTGTAGGGTGGCCAGGTGCAAGGTTCCTAGCATTGCATTTTTGTAAAATGAAAAATAACATTGAGGCCATTTGTTTAAAACAAATAAACAAACAAAAGGAACAAGCAAATTACTGCATAGCTGTTGTAAATAGATGGTCACATTTTACACCTACCAGCCTTGAGAGTCTGCTAGGTTCATCCTTTCCCAATATATTGTTCTTAACCTATGATTAGGTCACTAGGGAATATTTGTGAATATATACACAAAAGTAGTAATTGTTAATTATATAACAAGTATTGAGAGAAATTCCTGACAGAGATGGGGGGAGAGAGAAAATCCAAAGCAAGAATGAGCATTAAAGCTATAATTAATTGGAAGCTCCCTGCATAGACTAGCTGGGAGTGGACATGTTGGGTGGTGGTGTTTCTCCACCCCACAGGCCCAAAGACAGGTGTATGATTCTAAATCAAGCATTAACTTTTAAATATCATGGAGACAGATTGTCACCTTTCACATTTAAAAAATGTTGGAGGGGACCATTGGGCAGCAAATCTTTGTAAAGATTCCTTCACAGAGATTTACCCCTCACTGGTTCATCAGCAGTGGGTGGGGAGCTTGCCTCATCATGGGAAAGGGTGCAGGGTACACCCCAAAACTTGGAGTATCCCTGTTGGTTTTCAGGACTCTGGCCCACAGTGACCCACTCCTGGCTCCTTGCCAGTGTGACTCCTTTGGATTTGTGCTAACAGGGACACCCCCAGTGGCTGCAACCTCCAGGATCTCCAGGTCGCTGCATCGAAAGCATAACATACGTTGGGGCTGTAGTAGCTTTCTTGGGTACAATCCACAGGACAAGAGTGGGGATATGTAGTACGCACCCTTGCCTTGCCCTCATCTCATGAAGAAGGAGATCCATGTGGATGACTCTTCCTGTTTAGAACTAGGAGGATACAATCTGGCCCTTAATTTTTAGGGTGTTTCAGCTTTTCAACATCAGTTTTTCTTACTAATTTGCTTAATTTACTCCTTTCTTGATGCCAATATATGGTGAATTAATGTTTTATTTAATAACGTGATTTACAGAGAAAGACGCCCCTTGTGTATTAAGGATGACAGCAGAACACGCAATGGTGGAGGAAGTGAAGCTGCAAGATAATTAAGCGTATTATCCCTAACGAGTGAAAATTGCTTACTGCAAACTCCTGACTAATGCTGAAAGAAGTTTAATGATAAATGGGTTGCAAATGATTCACTCACAGAACTTTAAATGGGGATGTAAAATACACACAGCTGGATGAAACGTGTGAAAACATTTTCACAAAAATGTATGGAGATATTTTCATCAGTTGGTTTTGTGGTTTCAGGCCCTGCAGAATTATGACTTTCATAAAAATGTAGGGATCTGAATGTCTGAGGCAGAGAAGCGTCTGAAAGATTGAAATTCCACTATCATGCAGACACTGAAGCTCTAAAAAACGTTTCTCCATGAAAATTCTCATTTCTGAATTTTGATTGTGGTGGTGCTGGTGTACCTTGTACTTCAGTGCAATGGGCCAGATGCTTGGAAACAAAGATGGAACTCCTGGGGTCAAGTCCGGCCCCTATTGAAGTCAATGGGAGTTTTACCATTGAAGTCACTGGAGTCAATATTTCATTCCCTGTGTCTTCGCGCACTCTTCTCTTTGGCTTTTTCTGTTCTACTATTCTGGATGGCACTAACCACAGCCCAGCAGGCCTGCTGCCATCCTGATCTAACGGCAGCAGTAGCGTCCCATGTGTTTGGGTCGTCTCAGACAGCTTTTAGGCCCATTGCATCTAGTAGAGGTGAGAACCGTGAGACTAGCATCAATTCCAATATATCTTTTTTGATCCCCTCAAAGAATTCTAGTAGATTGGTGAGGCATGATTTCCCTTTACTAAAACCATGTTCACTCTTCCTCAACAAATTATGTTCATCTATATGTCTGACAATATTGTTCTTTATTATAGTTTCAGCCAGTTTGCCAGGTACTGAAGTCAGGCTTACAGGCCTGTAATTGAAGGATCACCTCTGGAGCCTTTTTAAAAATTGGCATCACATTAGCTATCCTCCAGTCATCTGGTACAGAGGCTGATTTAAATGATAGGTTATGGGCTATAGTTAGTAGTTCTGCAATTTCACATTTGCGTTCCTTCAGAACTCTTGGGTGAATACCATCTGGTCCTGGTGACTTATTGCTGTTTAATTTATCAATTTTTTCCAAAACCTCCTCTAATGATACCTCAATCTGGGACAGTTTCTCAGATCTGTCACCTAAAAAGAATGGCTCAGGTTTGGGAATCTCCCTCACATCCTCAGCCGTGAAGACTGATGCAGAGAATTCATTTAGTTTATCCAAAATGGCCTTATCGTCCTTGAGTGCTCCTTTAGCACCTCGATCGTCTAGTGGCCCCACTGGTTGTTTTGCAGGCTTTCTGCTTCTGACGTACTTAGAAAAAAAATTGCTATTACTTTTTGAGTCTTTGGCTAACTGTTTCTCAAATTCTTTTTTGGCCTTCCTAATTGTATTTTTATACTTCATTTGCCAGAGTTTATGCTCCTTTCTGTTTTCCTCACTAGGATTTAACTTCCACTTTTTAAAAAGATGCTTTTTTGCCTCTCACTGCTTCTTTTACTTTGTTGTTTAACCACGGTGTCTCTTTTTTGGTTCTCTTACTATGTTTTTTAATTTGGGGTATACATTTAAGTTGAGCCTCTATTATAGTGTCTTTAAAAAGTTTCCATGCAACTTGCAGAGATTTCACTTTTGGCACTGTACCCTTTAATTTCTGTTTAACTAACCTCCTCATTTTTGTGTAGTTCTCCTTTCTGAAATTAAATGCTACATTATTGGGCCACTGTAGTGTTTTTCCTGCCACGGGGATATTAAATTTAATTATATTATGATCACTATTACCAAGCGGTCCAGTTATATTCACCTCTTGGACCAGATCCTATGATCAGCTTAGAACTAAATCAAGAATTGCCTCTCCTCTGGTGGGTTCCAGGACCAGTTGCTCCAAGAAGCAGTCATTTAAGGTGTCAAGAAACTTTATCTCTGCATCCCGTCCTGAGGAGACATGTACCCAGTCAATATGGGGATAATTGAAATCCCCCATTATTATTATTGAGTTTTTTATTTTATTTTTTATTTTAATCACCTCTCTAATCTCCCTGAGCATTTCACAGTCACTACCACCAGCCTGGTCAGGTGGTCGGTAATATATCCCTACAGCTATATTCTTATTATTTAGAGCATGGAATTTCTATCCATAGAGATTTTATGGTACAGTTTGATGCATTTACGATTTTTACTTCATTTGATTCTATGCTTTCTTTCACATATAATGCCACTCCCCCACCAGCACAACCTGTTCTGTCCTTCCAATATATTTTGTACCTTGGTATTACTGTATCCCATTGATTATCCTCATTCCACCAAGTTTCTGTGATGCCTATTATATCAATATTGTCATTTAATACGAGGCACTGTATGCATCACATTAGGCATCACATAATAGAGCAGGGTGTTTGGCAGCACAGGCAGGGGGCTTGAAGGTCAGCCTACACAGACCTGAGAGTGCCTGCATCTCCCATTTTTGCTGATTGCCTGACCGGTGAATGACTTTGGGAAAAGTCCATCAATCCAGTTATTGTGAAACAGGGTAACTAGAGTTGGGTTGGGGGTTGCTATCCAGCCTTGCACCTGTTTGTGCTGTCCACGAGCCCCCCACTGGTGGTGGGTTTTGAGGTCTTCTTAACCTGAAAAAAGACTTAAGTCAGTGTAATGTAGCTGAAAGGTTTTGTTAGATACCACATCAGGCCATGCTGCTAATGTTGGGTTTGAGTCCATGACAACACTTTGTTACTGGTGTCATAACTCCTCATATTTGTGCTACTGTCATAACTCAGTGGATCCTGACATTTTGACACTTACTGCTTGAGAGGCACCCCCTGAATCCCTTTCCTTGGGTTGAAGCCATACCACCACCTTTCCAAATATTTTTTTTAAAAATTGCCCAAAGTGAACTGAATGCTGATTAGTCACAGGATGTCAAACCTAATTATCATAATGGTCCCTTCTGACTTTGAAATCTAGATATCTATGAATTCATTTTGATAACAAGAAGGTTCCTCATATGTGGAGTGTTCACCCCCATAAACTCCAGTGCCCATTTTCACATGCTGTAGAGAAGAGGACACTTCTTGGAAGTTCTCAGCAATGGCTTGAGGAAAGAAACAGCTGTCTTCTCCATTAATTCTCTTATGGGAATGTATTGCAGAGAGGAGATTCTTTAAATCTCTACAAGGTCACCCACTTCAGTAGCCTGGGGAACTATCTCAGTAGCTAGCTATACTATTTATTCTTAATTCCTGACACTTCCTTAAAGATTTGTTGCCACTAAGTAGCAATCTTCATGAGAGGCTTCAGGAGAGTTGAAGTCAATGTCTGCTTGGATAGTCACCCACCAGAAATGACATAATTGGACTTGAGTCGGCAAGCTATATAATGGTTGGAATGATGGAATAGGATCATTGGAGAGGGGTCCCCTTATGAGAAATTATTTTACAGTTCAGTTAGGTAGGGACTGGAAAGCACTTAAATTCAGGTCTGCAAGACCCTGCTAGACTACCAGACAGCTTCAAGGAGAGCCCCCTGTGTCCCTGGATCCTGTAGGAGCTAAACAGGCTGAGACATGAGCCCCAAAAAGATCTTTTTTCTTCCTGCCTCAGGTCTGCAAGACCTGTACAGCCTAGCACTCTGCTGCCTCATATAGTTTTCCAGCTAAATGAAAAGACAAAACTGCCTTTCTGCCTGGATCATATTTAGCTTGTATTTAGCTGAAATTTGAGTTCTGTTCTGCATATGAATCAGGTGTCCGACTACGGAGGATTTTAATGTGGAGGAAGGAGGGTTGAGGGTGAGGATAAATTCTGGTGCATATGTATCCCGGGTATGGTGCCAGACACAACTCTACTGTGTACATTTGGCTTCATACATTGCTTTAGGCCATTAAAGAGTGAATCAGGCATTCTTTTCACCACGTCACTTCAACTGAATGAATCTATGAATCTATGTTCATGCTAACAACCGCTTCCATTTAATTGTATTATTACTCAAGAAAAATTCCAAAGATTTCTTCCTCCTGACCCCAGATCCCCCTGTTACCCACTCCAGTAGGTTACTAGAAACATGAGTTTCACCAGTTTCCCAAGAGCTTGGAGGAGTACAAATGAGCAGCCCATAATGTTCCATAGCACGGAGTTCTGAACTACAGCCAATCGGCTGTTTGTCAGCACGCAATCCAAACACCAGCCAAGGCTGCACTGACTGCAATAAACCCTTCAGGGCTGCAAAACAGGTCAGAGATCTCAAAGGATACAGATCTGCTGCAGTAATGATTAACAGGGTGGTGACACAAGTCCCTGGTTGGGGTTTTTTTTTTTTCTTTTTCTTTATGAGAAAGTTTTCCCATCCTATCTCAAGCACAGAACGCTTTTGCAGGGCAAAGCCTGACTAATTGTGGAACATTTCACGTCACAGAGATTAGGGACTAACTTTTCTGTGCCTGTTCCGTAATAGTAAATACTTCCCCACGTGCACTGTAAAATGTCATATTTAAAACAAACTACAGAAACAGGGATGAACCATAACACAAGGTCCCCAAATCACCAACAGTTATTAACGTATAAAAATACCTAGGGCCAAATGCTGATCTCAGCTACAATGGTATAAATCGAGAATAATGCTTGTTGATTCCACTGGATTTTCTTTAGATTTATGCCAGTGTAATTGAGACTAGAATTTAGTCCCAAAATGTTATCCATTGGTGCCATGCACCAATATCCCTAAGATTATACACTCACTAAAGCTGACTGGCAACCTGTCTCTGTTAATAATCACCTGGGTGAGATAAGGACAATGAGGAATAAAATGATTGTGAATTTTAAAGAAAAAATATCATCCCTGTTCATTTTCATGGATTGTATTTTTAAAAACTTAACAAATAGTCTAGGAAGTAATTACCTAGTTTTTGTGCCATTTATAAATCACACAATAATGTTTTATATTTATGGCAAATTGCACTTTAAAAATGTTCAAACTGTGCTATTATCTAAATAGCCTGGCTGCCTATTTAGTATATAAATGCGCAAATTATCATTAGATTTATTTGTCACATTTTTATATGGATAACTATCAAGACCAACATTTTTCGGGAAAACTTGAAGCATTAACAGCATCTATTGTCACTCTCTCTCTGAGCTAAATCCACAGTCTAAACTCTAAATGGTAAAGAAAAGGGTGGGGGGGAGACACTCAAATTCCATTCCTATCTCTCTGATTTTCCATTTTCTCTAGAAGTTAGTATATGTGGATGTACAGAGACACCACCGTGGGTTCAGGACTATTTCTCAGTTTAATAGCCAGAATGATTTCTACCTCTTATATTTAGGATTACCCAAGTACAGTGTTAAGGTTATTTGCAAGATAAGACCACACACATCTGGCCAGACTTTAGCAACCATTAAGCTCAATCCTGCATTCCCTGTGTGTCTAAAACAACTCCTGAAGTGAGTGAGGAATTTGGGGGTTGCAAGGAATGCAGGATCAGGCTCATTGTGATCCATGACTCTTTCCTTTCTCTGTCAGGACTTTGATTTGCGATATGATCCTCGCAGGAGCTTCCTCCATTCCAAGCCAATGTCAATAGAAAGACAAACAGTGAAATGTAAAATGTGAAACTGAGTAAGAAGTGGATAACATTCCCTGACCTTCCCACCCATCATGCTGCTTTACTTCCTCCTCAGAAACGAAGGTTGGCTATTACAGTATTTGTGTCAGTTTAAAGAGTATCGAGCTTGATCCTGCAAGCCTTTACTCACTTGAGAAGCTCCATGATGTCAAAAGGGCTACTCGTGTGAGTAGGGCCTATTCATAGAAGTAAAGATTTGCAGGAGTGGACCAACAGTCACTATAAAAGACCACCATCCAGTCTCCTAACTCACTTTTAGCTTCAGCAAGAGGGAAATATAAAGGAAATAGGTCTCAACTTTGGTATCACATTTTCCCTACTGAAACTAAGTGTTCATGTAGAATCACAGGCCAAAAAGGGACAAAAGTCAAGATTAATATTTTCCTTAAGAGACCATATATTTTGATGTTTATTAAAAATCACTTACACCAGGAGTAAATCAGGAGTAGCTCCACTGAAGTCAGTGGAGTTACACTGGTGTAAATGTGAAAGGGAAATCAAGCCACAAAAGTCAATATAATGTATGTGTTACATTCATTCACTCATTATCTTTAGCAGAAATGTCTGGAAACATCTTTATATCAACAAATTTCAAAAGCGTAACACTGAAATTAGTTTTTTAAAATCGATTACTGCATTTATCTCTGGCAAGATAAATATCGAATCAGCTATTGTGGATTATTTAGATTAATTAGTTAATATTTGTATAGCATTTTGAAGATGTAGAACGCTGTATAAATGCAAATAGCTTTCACATAAATCACTGAAACCAAGCAGAACACACCTATTTGGGTATGTGTTCTGATTGGTTAACATTGGTCTTGACTTCCATTGTTCTAGACATTCATATTGACCTCTGAGAAGAAGTTATAAGAACTACTGAATCATCTCATTTCAATCACTTGTGAACATTTATCTATGTAACCAGAATATTTACCTCTGGTACCTCATGAGGTGTTAGGCTTAACTAAAGTAGTTTATAAATAGTTTTGAAGTTTTGGAGGAGAGCAAGAGTGCAAATTGTTATTATCTGATTTTGAGGCAATTTGATCTGCAGTCTTATCCTTCAGGCCTGCTACTACCAATGTGCTTGTGCTCTCTCTCCACAGTCTATAGCTTGTGTATGTTGTTCAGTGTCTTCTTTTGCCACTTGGAAATAAATTTGCAAAGCGGCAATGCTTAATTTTTTAAGTCACAACTGTTGTGTATTCAATGTACAAATAGCCAAGCATCTATTTTTCAGTCTAGATGGCTTTTATTTTATGGTAAGGAAGGCAACAAAGAACAAATATAAAGTCACCAGGAGAGAGCAAAAACAGTGACTAGTTGTGTAACATACTGCATTTGGAATGAAACACAATGGCAGTTGTTTCATAGCTGGCCCTACAGCACATAGGGAGACTAATGTTAAAGATGCAATATACAGACAAAAGAATGGCAGTATTTCTTTTCAGTTACATAGCGGCATCTACCTCAATGACGTACTTTAGAGGAGGAAGTTCTTTTCACTGGGAACTTTGGACAGTTGTTTAATATTCATTGTACATATTTGCAAAACGATGACAACAGGCTCTTAAAATTTCATTGCACATTTTTAGAGCTTCCAGAGAGCTGTGTGGAAGCTTAGCTGTTCGATGCATATTGACTTTACTGTACCCTCTCTGGTGTCCAGTTCATGGCTGCCTTAATAAAGGTATGATTTGTCATTCTGAGGTCCTGTCTAGTTTCCCACCCCTCTTAAACTATTTCCTCTTGATGATTCAACGGATGCCCTGCTGCTTTGATGGAGTCTGATGCTGGACAGTTGGTTGGGACTTTATTTTCCTAAACTGTTGTGAAACACAGAAACGTTTTGTAAATTGCAGTCGCTTGTCACTCTTCTGAACTGTGTAATACAGAGAAGATTTTACATGGCTGTTGTATTCCATGTGGATTTTCTGCTGTGTCTCTCTGCTTCAGCTTCACTGAGGACCTGATTTGCTTTCATCACTTTCTCCTATTATAGATCTGAATGTATATTTCCAAATTCTCATTTCCCCCTGTTTGCTTGAGATTTAACCCATCCTGATTGTCAGTGGCCTCAAGCTTTGTGGCTTTGGAATGCTCTGAACAGGTGTACTCAGCTTAATTTACACCTTCCACCTCAATTAAACCATTCTAACGTGTTCCCGTTTTTCCTTTCTTTTGTGGTTCTCTGTTACCATCTAGTCTGCTGTAAATATAAATAAGGAAACTGAAAGGTAGACTATCAGAGGGGTAGCCGTATTAGTCTGGATCTGTAAAAAGCAACAAAGAGTCCTGTGGCACCTTATAGACTAACAGACGTACTGGAGCATAAGCTTTCGTGGGTGAATACCCACTTCGTCAGACGCATGTGGTGAAAATTGAGGTTGAAAGGTGGACTGACTCCTTATTCCACCAATTTAATATGCTAGGGTTTTTGCTAAACACAAACAGTTGGCAATTAGATTTGCTGGGGCAGATTCTCTGTATGACTCTGCTCCCTTTGAGCTGCTCAAGTGGTGCAAAGGTAGTGGAATTTTCCTGCAAGTCCCCCACTAAGGAGTCCCCAGCAGACATAGAACTCACTCCTGTACCTCCCTCCCTGAAATCTAGGGGGCAGCGTGAGGAGAGACAGGCAATAGTGAAGAGTGTCTAGAATACACTGGCTATCCCAACTGGTGTATAATTCCTAGGGACCACACTTATACCCTGAGAAACAGCTCCTTCTCCTTTTCTCCACACATCCAGACCATCTCTTGGTCCTTCCTTCAGGATAATTAAACTATTCAATCTATCGTTGCTGTCCTAGCAGCTAAAACTCTTGTCCATACATTAATCTCCCCTCTGACCTTCCCTGTATCCAAGTTTTCTTCCCCCAATCTATTCTAAATGCTCCCACCTAAATCCTTTTTCTCACCTATGTGACCACTTTAGTCTTTGCACTTGTTCCCCCTTGTCCACCCAATCAGGTTTAGATTCTTTGTCTTTCAGATCCTACATTACCCTCCTCCGGCTTGTGAAATCTTTGACTTAGTTTCTTATTGCATCACCCCGACTTCTTCCTTCCATCAGTGATGATGACCTCAATGTTCTGTTAGTCTGCTTAATTGCCTACCTAGCTTTTTCTACACCCAGCTCCTCTACATGGGATGCCCCTTCAATTCTAGTCATACCATTACTCTGCCCTACTAAAGATCACTTCTTCCTCAATGCTCACAGGACTCCATAATAATGGTAATAATACTAATGTTTAAACAAGCAACAACCAAGATAGATCCTAGCGATTCCTACTTCTGTGTGTCTCACTACATCCTGTCTGCTCTGGGATTGCCTTCTTTGTATACTGGTTGTATTATGTGTCTTGTGCAGCACCAACTAGATTCTTGAGGCTTAACTAATAGTACATATTGACAATAGGAAGGCTGTTCCAGCAGTGTGGATGTTAGAGTAACCACTATTTCTTTTTGATCTGAAGAATACAGTCATCCTCATTACTGTCCTTTCTTTGAGACAAATAGTATTTCTGCCGCTCTTTGGTTTTCCTTATATATTTTAGCCACCACCAAATAACATATTATAAACTGGGCTTCACAGCTCTGGGCATATTCCACCCTGCAGAATACCAAGGGCAGGATTTAGCTCTAAGAGAAGAAGACATCACCAGCGTCCAAGTAGTTTAACAAAAGGTGCAAGCTTTCTGTCCTCTGATCTATGCCTATCTGTCATTCTTTTGCATCTATTTTTTCTCATCCAAATTTTGTCTGAAAGTTAGCTAGAGTACAACACCCAGATGCTACATTGAGGGGCATGTTAGAGCTGTCATAGATTTGAAGGTCAAATGATCAATAATTGGTTCTCACGTAAATTCAATGGCACTTAGCGATGTGTGATAGGAAACTATTCTGATTCTGTAAAATCAGTTGGAGCACTTCAGTGTTAGTGTATTATTTGCACTCTTCCCTGTCTTCCTTAATACCTAATGTCCTTTCTGATTGTAGCAAACAATCAGTAATCCCATTATTATTTTATTTTCACAAGGGCTCACAAATATCCCAACCATCAAATTGATGTGTTTCCATTCCAACTTGGCCATTTTTGCAAATTTCAGATTTAATTATGTAATAAAAATTATAATTGTATTACCAAAGCTGCCCCTTGCCTGGGCATTCAGGATGCTACCCAATAATCACAGTAAAACAGTGCAATCATATATAATAAAAACACATAAAACAATAAAAACAAAGCATAATTACCCCCATAAAGGAAAGTTGTTTGACAGCAAAGAGAGTGCAGAGGAGAAGAAATTAGACAAAAAAAGCTTATGTTTTAAAAGATCTTGGAAAGAAAAAAGGTTATTTAATGGAGGAAAGGGAGGGATGAGACAGCTGGCAAGGGGAATAAATTCCACTAGCCAATGACTGCTTGCTGGCTGACCTTGGACACACATGGGATCTCTAAAAGTGGGTGGTGTCATAGTAGAAATAACCATCCGCATGAGGTTCAAGTAAGTAGCCTCAGCTAGAGCCACGTCTGGTTTAGTAACCGTGTTTAAAATGGGCTTAAGCGTGACTTTTAAACTCTTTTGTTACATTAGTGTACACGGGGCTTTGCTGAGACAAACTGAAACCAGATTTCTCTCTCTCTTTTTTTTTTAAATGGCATAAAACGTATTCTCGGGAGCCAAAAAATCTTACCGCGTTATAGGTGAAACCGCGTTATATCGAACTTGCTTTGATCCGCCGGAGTGCGCAGCCCCCTCTCTCCCCCCCCCCCCGGAGCACTGCTTTACCGCGGTATATCCAAATTCATGTTATATCAGGTCACGTTATATCGGGGTAGAGGTGTATTTATAAACAACAAATCAACAGTGGGGTCAGTATGTTAAAATTATTCATGTTACCATGCAAATTCATTTAGATTTAGTGTGGAAGGGTCAAATCTAGGATTGCCAACTTTCTACTCTCACAAAACCCAACACCCTTGCCCCACCCCTCCCCTTCTCTGAGGTCCCCTCCCCACTCACTCCACCCCCCCATCGCTTGCTCTCCCCCCCCTCACTCAATCGCTCATTTTCACCAGGCTGGGGCAAGGGGTTGGGGGGGAGGGCTCCAGGTGGGGGTGCAGGATCCAGGGTGGGGCCAGGGATGAGCAGTTTGGGGTGTAGGAGGGGTCTCCTGGCTGTGGGGTGGAGCCAAGGGGTTTGGAGTATGGGAGGGGACTACGGGCTGAGACAGGGGGTTAGGAGGGGGGTAAAGAACTCTGGGCTGGGGGGGGGTTCCAGGGTGGGGCCAGAAATGAGGGGTTCAGGGTGTGGGAGGGGGCTCTGTGCTGGGGCAGAAGGTTGGGGTGCAGGAGGTTGAGGGCTCTGGTTGGGGGTGCAGGCTCTGGTGTGGGGCTGGGGATGAGGGATTTGGGCTGCAGGACGGGGCTCCAGACTGGGGCTGAGGGGTTTGCAGTGTGGGAGGGGGCTCTGGGATGGGTCAGGGGGTTCGGATGAGGGGGAGGCTCCAGCTGGGCATGCAGACTCTAGGGTGGGGCTGGGGATGAGGGGTTTGAAGTGCAAGAGGGTGCTCCGGGCTGGGACTGAGGGGTTCGAAGAGCAGAAGGGGGATCAGGGCTGGGGCAGGGGGTTGGGGCGTGGCGGAGGTGAGGGCTCCAGTTGAGGGCTCTGGGGTGGGGGTGGAGCTGGGGATGAGTTTGGGGTGCAGGAGGATGCTTTTGGCTGGGACCAAGGGGTTCGGAGGGCAGGAGGGGTCTCAGGGCTGGGGCAGAGGGGTGGGGTGCGGGAGAGGGTCAGGCATGCAGGCTCCGCGCAGCTCCCGGAAGCAGCGGCATGTCCCCCCTCCGGCTCCTACGCAGAAGCGCAGCTAGGCAGCTCTACGCGCTGCCCATCCGAAGGTGCCACCCCCGCAGCTCCCATTGGTGCTGACTGGAGCCACCAGTGTTCCTTTTTGACCGGGCATTCCGGTCGAAAACCGGACACCTGGCAATCCTAGTCAAATCCAGCCCTGTAATAGGCAGGCACAACTCCATTGAAATCTCCATTGAATTTGGTTATAGGAATATACCATTCTGGTATACTGGGGGTTTGTAAACCATTATTGCCCAGGTGTTGAGTTCCAGCCCATAACATTGTGGCAAAAACATCAGTCCAATCTGGAGTCTATTTGTCACTGATAAGTAGTTGATTTAATGTCAAACTCCAGTATAATTCCTTTTGAATAATTTGCTGCATAATATATTTTACCTCAGATTGGCAGAAGGAAAAATCACAAAATGGAGGTTTCATGCAGTTCCTGCCCAGAAATGGAATCTAGTTACTCTCGCCAGTCATTTTAAAAGTAATCTAAAGGCCATGGGCCTGATTCCATGCTGCCTTGTACCTTGTGTAGCTATCTACATCTCTGCAAAATGAGTGTACAGAGCCATGCCAGAGTGGCGCCCTTTTATACCCACTTTGCCCACCTGCAAATAAGTGAACAAGATGCAAGGCACTGAAGAACCAGAGCCCATATGCCTAAAATTTGCTTTTAGCTAGTTAAACCAAACACTTTCCACCTTTTCTTCCTTCTACAAGAAGAAGAAACGATCTGCTTTACACAAGGATGGATATATACCTCAGGCCTTCTAGAGTAAAAGGGTGCCTTGGTGCATCACTTGATTCATATTCAGACAAAGCCCTGTCCACACTGTAGTTACTGTCATGTTGGACAACTTTGTCTATGACAGCAGCCCCCGACACAATTAACACACATCATTAGGGACCCACACACCAGACATGCAGTATAGGCACGATTCAACCATGCTTTAAACAGGTTCCCAGAGTGCCTGGCTACAATTAAAACCATAACATGGTTTGGAAACACAGTTCATTCCTGACTACACTGCAAGACCAAATTGTGTTGAAAATCAGGCTCCCTGGGAGATGTGATAGTATAGATATATCTAAATGAAAGTGAAGCTGGTAGCCAAACTGTATTACAATTACTATAGCATTGTCGAAATTATGTTGTTGTTATGGTTGAAGAGACTCCTTTTTTTCTTGTTAGCCTCTACTCTCAGGCACTTAGAATTTTTGAAAAAAAAATACTATTCTGATGTTTTTCGTACTTGGGGATTGCTTATGGAAAGTTTGGTTAAATTCTCTTTGTCATTTTGAGATCTTTGTATTTATATATTTTCAATGCTGCTGACTGGAATAGCCCTATGAGATACACGGGTATCTTGATTGTACAGGTCTCCGATACATGTGGAAAAGACAAGGGGTTTTCGCCAGTGAAGAAATTTGTCAGATGTCTTTTTGGCACTCAGAGAACTCAACACCAGCTGGTTTTAATGCTTCAAACTTGCTGTAGACTCAGGAAATCCTGATAATGCAGAGAAGTTGTTTATTAACTTATCAGTGCTTCGATAGAAAGATAATGATACCAAATAGATAGGGGCTTGAGAAATTCCATGTCCAACAGGCTAGTTGGACGTTAATGCATCAAAAGACTTGCAGGATGGATAGAGAAAAGGCTTCTTCTGGCAGAGTCTTTCCTTAATAAAGACAATTAAAGCCACATTAGCACATACGTAACACCCGATAATAGTGGTGCAGAATAGAAGTGACAAATGTTCTCTTTTACCAGTGTGTTTTTTAATTAATTTGTGTGCAAGAAAAAGACGAAGAGCAAATATTCATTCAGGGACCCTTCCTTCTCTTGTGTTTGCTTAATGCCTACCATGCTGTGGATGATACTGGACACAAATACTAAATAATAATAATGTATTCCAGAGCCTCCCTAAAGCAGCTATGCAACAAACAGCTTTAAAATCTTGAATCCCTACATGCTGGTTTCCATTCCTCTTCTGTATCTAGTTTAAGCTCCTCATCTTCACCGTCAAGGTTTTGCACAATTCTGATCCCACCTATATTTCTTCTCTTATTCCCACCTGATCCACCCAATCATCCACATTCAGCTTCCTGGCTCTTTCCGGCTGCCTCCTACCCATGGAGCAGCCTCCCTTTTTCTTTCAATTAGTAGTAATATTTGACATTTATGAATCCATATTATGATCTAGATCATGTGGTCTGGAGCAGCTTTCTGAGGAGTCTAGAGGAGGGCAGGAACTGGCCTGGCCCGTTCTCTGCCTGCCGTGCTGCCCTGTGGCCTTCCTGGGATTTGCTCCCATCCCCAGGAAGGGCTCCAGTCCCCTGAGGTTCACTCACTGAAGCTGTTGTGAGTAGCTTTCTGCTCCTGGAAGCTTACAAAGTATGGTGCATTGGGATACAACTTGATGTGAAGCAGGGAGAGGACATTAGGCAAAAGGGAATTGTATGCAACATGTGGATGCTTGTTCTTGCCAGGTGCGGTACATCATGTTAGTTTCCTTTTAGTGTTTGCAACTTTTAAAAACAAATGCAGACACAGAATCATAGGACTGGAAGGGACCTCAAGAGGTCATCTAGTCCAGTCCCCTGCACTCATAGCAGAATTATATTATCTAGACCATTCCTGACAGGTGTTTGTCCAACCCGCTCTTAAAAATCTCCAATGATAGAGATTCCACAACCTCCCTAGGCAATTTATTCCAGTGCTTAACCACTCTGACAGTTAGGAAGTTTTTCCTAATGTCCAACCTAAACCTCCCTTGCTGCAATATAAGCCCATTGTTCTTCTTAACCTCTGAGGATAGGACAAGAAGCAATCTTTCTCCCTCCTCCTTGTAACAACCTTTTACGTACTTGAAAACTGTTATCCTGTCCCCTCTGTCTTCTGTTTTCCAGACAAAACAAACCCAATGTTTTCAATCTTCCCTCATAGATCATGTTTTCTAGACCTTTAATCATTTTTGTTGCTCTTCTCTTGACTTCCTCTAATTTGTCCACATCTTTCCTGAAATGTGGCTCCCAGGACTGGATACAATACTCCAGTTGAGGCCTAATCCACGCACAGTAGAGCAGAAGAATTACTTATTGTATCTTACTTAGAACAGTCCTGCTAATACATCCCAGAATGTTTTTCCCTTTTTTTGCAAGTGTCATACTGTTGACTCATATTTAGCTTATGGTCCACTATGACCCCCAGATCCCTTTCCTCAGTACTCCTTCCGAGATAGTCATTTCCCATTTTATATGTGTGCAACTGATTGCTCCTACCTAAATGGAGTACTTCGCATTTGTCCTTATTGAATTTCATCCTATTTACTTCAGACCATTTCTCCAGTTTGTCCAGATCATTTTGGATTTTAATCCTATCCTCCAAAGTACTTGCCCTCCCAGCTTGGTATCGTCCGCAAACTTTATAAGTGTATTCTCTACGCCATTATCTAAATCACTGATGAAGATATTGAACAGAACAGAACAGAACCCAGAACTGATCCCTGTGGGACCCCACTTGTTATGCCCTTCCATCGTGACTGTGAACCACTGCTAACTATTATCTGGGAACGGTTTTCCAACCAGTTTTGCACCCACCTTATAGTAGCTCCATCTAGGTTGCATTTTCCCAGTTTGTTTATGAGAAGGTCATGTGAGACAGTATCAAAAGCTTTACTAAAGTCAAGATATACCACAACTACTGCTTTTCCCTTATCCACAAGGCTTGTTACACAAGTCGGTGTGGGAGTGTGGGTCATTGGAGAGAAGAGGGTTTTGAGATGGGATTTGAAGGATGGGAGATTTTGTGGCATATAGAGTCAGGGAAGCCATTCCAGACACTTGTGTCAGCATATGACAAAGCAGAGAAGTTTTGGAAGGAGAAGAATATAAAGGAGGCCCGTAATGGAGGAAAAGTTGAATTCAAACCTTGACTGGGGAAGTTGTGGGAAACAACAGATGAGGTGCATGCAAGAGCAGAGTTCTGCAGACTCTTGAATATGAGGAGGTGACATCTGAATTTGATGCAGAAGGAAATGTGGAGCCAGTGAAGTGGAAAGAGGTGTGTGATGTGGTCAGAGTGGCAGGAAAGGAAGATGAATTTAATGGTGGCAATTTGGATAGATTGGAAAGGGACAAGGTGAGAGGCAGGCAGGCCAGAGAGACGTAGTAGCAGAAATATAGGTGGAAGATAACTGAAGCACAGACAAACATTTTGGTATTAAAAATGGAGCAGAGGAGATGGGTTTGGGTGTTGCTAACTATTGTTACTTCTTCCTTTACAACAGCCACAGTGTGAAGTTAGAACTAACATTGAATATATTCCAAAAAGACTATAACTCAGCATTCTACTTGATGCTTAACATCCTCATCTGAAGGTTTTTATAGCTGCCCAACACAATGGTTGTCTGAACACGTTCCATGTAAAATAGATTGGCAATAGCAAAGCCCACAGTGTCTCCTAGGCCTTGTTCACATTCTGTCCACTTTCCAATTTCTTAGTGACCAAAATTCATTACCATCTGAGAACTATGTGGAATTAATTAATGATGTCTGGTTTGGGATGCCAGCATAGAGGAACAGAGTAGCTCTGTGTGAAATGATCAATGATACTTGGACATCTGGGCATCACAGAGCATCTATCAAGAGTTGTGTTAGACACGTAATATTGCAATATTTGTTGTGGAAGGCTAAAGTATTCTGACTTTGTGAGATCCTTATGGCCTCCCTACAGATGCAGATTAAGGTTGTCTAGGTATGTTGTGTGGGAAGCATCACCTTAACTGTGCATTTCCTGGTTTCCTTAAGTTGTTGTAATGCTAAAGTTCTTTTAGTGGACACGTTTATCTGGGATTTCAGTGTTTAAGTTTAGTGTTTTGATGTCTGACATTCTGGAAGAGTACAGAGAGCAGAAGACCCTGCAACCTTACTTACCGATGAATTTATTACCTGAATGGAATTATTAATTTTAATTATTATTATTTATTTATTTTATTATTGTAAGTGACCTAGTTGATGGTGTCTCATTCCAATTCTCTGTGGGATTTTTAAAACCACCATCACAATGAGTGTGCTTGTTCGCCATCTCAGCAGAGAGTTCAAAGATGGATTGGGCTTGAAGGCTGAATTAGCGTCTCACCCCTAAAAGTGGTCCCACCAGAGCAAGTTAGGGACATTGACAGGGCAGCCTGGGGCGCTGCACTGCTGTGCCTGTTACACCGATGGATACAGGGCTCCAAAGCCTCCAACTCACTTTCGAATATTTTAAAACCCTTTTATGCAAGCAAAACAATGCAACCCTTTTCCAAGTAATTTGTGGTCTATCTTATGGTTTTGGAAGATTTTTATGTATGTGTATTTGTACTACTGTCTTTATGTCTGTACAATACAATTATAATAAAACAAGGTGAACCATCAGTTGTAAGGGTGATTATTGTATCTACACAGCTATAAAAAGAAAATAATAATCAAACTGGCAAAATTAGATCTCCTGTTCCTTTTATTTAAATATTTACTCTTCTCTTTCAATTCGCTGCATGAAGTATTTCCGGGTGACCCCGTAGGGGTCAATAAATAATATATCATCCTAAAATGAAAAAAACTTAACTACGTCACAGGCGCCTTTCAGTCTGAGTCTGGCTATAGTTTATCTCTTACCTTCAACTGGCAGTTTAAAAACATTACAATGATCAGATAAACAGAAATGAATAAGCACTTCGGCGGTTCAATATCTCATTCTGCAAGTGCCAATAAAAAGCTCATAATTTTTAAAATGGCATATTTATATGTTGTACATACAGATGAAGGGGAGTTTACATTAGCAAACAGTTTAGCGGCATGTACTTCAGGTGACCTCACGGAGGTGGCATACTACCTTTCAGTTTACATGCCTCCAGGTTAGAGAGATTCCTCTGATTGCTATTCCCCTTACTACGGGACTTAGACTAGTTTGGGATTCATTGATCCAGAGTCAAATCCAGGTGGGCACAATTCCAGTGCGGTCAATGGAGTTCATAATACATTTCTTCTGTGGCCCTCAAAGTGCTTTAGAAAGGAAGTCTCATAGCTCCTGTTTTGCAGATGGGGAAACGGAGACATACCTAGTCCAATGACAGAGCCAACACTAGAGTCCAGGTCTCCAGACCCCTTTGTATAAGATCTTAGTCTGTTTTACTTGCTTTCCCATCAAATTGCAATTTTATAAGATTTCAGGCAGGGGTGCTGGACCAATGTTTATAGTGGAGTGTGCTGAGAGCCATTGAACTAAACCGTAAACCTAGTATATAATGGAAACCACTTCACGTCACGGGGTGCTGTAGCACCCCCTGCACCCCTAGTTCCAGCACCTATGATTTCAGAAAAAGTGCATATTACATTTAATTAGAGTGTAGTCAGTTATATTAATCTCAATAATCAGTTAAATTCCTCATTGGTGTAGGCAAGGGTACAGCTCTGCTTCAGTGGAGTTGTGACTGCTTTTGACAGCTGTCAATTTAATTAATTTCCATTTAAAGATGTGCTGAATAAAAGATATAGGACCTGATCCTGTGAAGTGCTGAGTCCTGAGTCTTCCCCCACATGTAGAATTTGAGGGGGCACCTCACCTCCCAAGAAGTGTTTAGCCTTTCACAGGATTGGGCTCTAAATATATTGGGCCGGACTCTCTCCACTGACTTCAATAGAGCTATACCAACAGAGAATCTGGGCTAGATTGTCTGCATTATGCTTCAATCACCAAAGTAAAACCAATGCTTATTGAGGAAGAGTTGTTTGCATGGCAAATGCTCATATATTTCGGTTTTGTACGGCATTTTTCAGCTTGAAGACAGAGGGGAATTTGATAGCTGGTAGGACTGACAATGGGATATAAGACTTTTCATATCTGGGTCACCAGTTCAGGTCTGCTTTAGTACAGTAGCAACAGTAGGTTGATCCAAGCTATAATGAAGTCAATGGGGAAACGCCCATTGACTTCAATGGGATTTGGATCAGGCCCTAAACTTGCTATCATCTAATGGCTATTCAGTGACCTATGTGAAGTGAGCTCATTTCAAGTCCAAGTCCTTAGTGTGCATGTGTCCACATCACACAAACCACTGTCACAACAGAGGAGTTGGGATTTCAATGGGCAGGAAGACCAACTACTCTCTCACCCCAAGAGGCAAGCTGGGGGAACCACTTGCACTGAAACAGCCCGGGCTGTACCTAACAAGCCTTGAATCTGAAGGCCTATATTTTACTACAGAACAGGCCCATTGTGGACAGTGGCAGTGTGAGTTTCCCTTTGAACATGTTTCAGCCTTGACCTGGGGGAGTTAATCTGTAGCAGCAAACAGACGGTTCAATCTCCATGCCCATTAGTCCTTAGCTTCTCATTTGAGACTGCCAGCACAGGTGCTGATAAGGATCAGCTGTGTTAGTGGTTTGTCTGATGAGTCTGGTGACTGCCTGGCCAGTAGCTTGTAAGATCCTTGGCCATGCACTCTTTATTTGTGTCTTGCATGCTGAGTACATGGTCAGTGACTAACAAATAAATAATAAAAATAAGGTGACCTCTTTTTTACCAGCAACCAGACTGAGCAACCTACACATTCCACATGGGTCCCATGCCAGCTATGTCAAATCAAGACTGGCTGAAATTAAAATGTAAAATGGTACAGTACATTTTTAGTTGCGAAAGTAGAAAGGAAATCAAAGTTTTGCTTCAGGTTCAAAACATTTTGTACATTTCTAGTAAGGAGGTGTGCAAAACTTCTGGAAATAAGGGCTGTCTAAACACAAAGTTTCACCAGTTTAATTAAAGGTGTGTTTTTTAAACCAGGTGTATTTATCAACCCCTGTCCAGACACTTTTAAATTGATTTTTAAACCTGGTTTATGGTGATTTAGCTTAATTTGGCAAGAAATTGATTTAAGATAAATTAATATAGGTCAAGTCAATTTAAGTATATCCATACAGCAGTTTTCCACTGGCAATGAAATTAGTTTTTAAATCACTTTTAGGCAGACATGCAATTTTGCATATAAATAAGGCCTAAGATTCAGTTTTAAAATTGTATTAGTAACTGACTTCATAATCCACTAGATGGCAATGTGAGACCATCAGAACACCATTTTCTGCACTGAGAATGCCAAGATGTTGGTAATGAGGAAGCAAAGATATTGCATGTTTAGATAAATCTATGAGCAAAACTCTAAGATTAAATACATGCCAGCAGATTGAGGGACGTGATGTTTCCCCTCTATTCGACATTGGTGAGGCCTCATCTGGAGTACTGTGTTCAGTTTTGGGCCCCACACTACAAGAAATATGTGGAAAAATTGGAAAGAGTCCAGCGGAGGGCAACAAAAATTATTAGGGGGCTGGAGCACATGACTTACAAGGAGAGGCTGAGGGAACTGGGATTGTTTAGTCTGCAGAAGAGAAGAATGAGGAGGGATTTGATAGCTGCCTTCAACTACCTGAAAGGGAGTTCCAGAGAGGAGTAGCTCGGCTGTTCTCAGTGGTGGCAGATGACAGAACAAGGAGTAATGGTCTCAAGTTGCAGTGGGGGAGGTTTAGGTTGGATATTAGGAAAAACTTTTTCACTAGGAGGGTGGTGAAGCGCTGGAATGGGTTACCTAGGGAGGTGGTGGAATCTTCTTCCTTAGAGGTTTTTAAGGTTAGGCTTGACAAAGCCCTGGCTGGGATGATTTAGTTGGGGATTGGTCCTGCTTTGAGCAGGGGGTTGGACTAGATGACCTCCTGAGGTCCCTTCCAACCCTGATATTCTATGATTCTATGAATGATTATTTGAGACCTTAATTATTTTAACTGATCCATAGGAACTTGCCTCCTTGGGCCCTCTGCATTGCGGGGGATCAGGAGGGAAATCTCTCCCTCTTTGGGGAGTTCTCATTGCTTTCTGCTATATTTGTCAGACCACTTACTAAATAGACTCATAATCTTAATTGTTATATTCATTAGTGGACATATTTGATGATGAATATAAATAACTTGTCCCAGCTTTGGTCATTTGTTTATTTGTGCTGGGGGTAGGAGGATAGAGAGACAAGTGAAAACATAACTGCGCTCTCATTTCATATTCCTGTCACCGTAAAGCAGCAAAGACTTCTTGTAATTTAATAAATGAAGTCTAAAGATGTGCTGGGGACAAATTGTTCTCTCAGTTCCACAGATATACCCTGTTAATTACAATAGCAGTTGCACCTATGTAACTAAGAACTGGTCCCCACACAGATTTTGTGTAGCATTGCTCTTTTGCTTTGGGGTGTGGGGTTTTTTTTTTTTTTTTTTAACCAAAATAGTTATACTACTACACACACACACACACACACTCTAGTGTAAGTGCAGTTTTATACTGAGATCAAGGTGCTTTATATTAGGATAGCTTATTCTAGCATGACCAGACAGCAAATATGAAAAATCAGGATGGGTGTGGGGGGTAATAGGAGCCTATATAAGAAAAAGACCCCAAAATCAGGACTGTCCCTATAAAATCAGGACATCTGGTCACCCTAGCTTATTCCCTTTCCCGATATAACTGTGTCCACACAATAGGGGCTTGTACCACATTAACTATGCTGGTATCATTAAAGTAGTACAACTTTTGTGTGCAGAAAAGGAAAAGGTAAGACAAGAGCTGAATTTAGCTCCTTTAATTTAATATGGCAAGTAGATACAAAGTCACTTTCTGTGCTATTTTATTTTTGTGAAATCTAAACAAAAATGTTTTGATGAGGAGTAGATTAGCTATAAAAGGCTCATGGCCTGATTCTCCTCTTGTCTACACTGGTTTTAAAACTGATTTTCACTGGCGTAAGAGGACAGTGCTATTAGCCCTTTTAGTTTACACTGTCATCCAGATCTCTTACAATTTCAGCCTATTTCTCAACGTGCTCACTGCATCAGATTTCATTTTCACAAGGCAAGTAGTATACATCAAGAAACAAATGTGGAGCTTTGAAGAGAGGTTAAAGGAAATTTTTAAAAGGGAAGATCTTTTAAATATTGACTTGTAAAAAGTTCCAGTATTTCACCACCATCTCTGGATACTATCAGGGGAACATGACACAGCCCAGAAACTCCTGGACAATGGACCTTGCCTGCACTCCAGCTCATAAAATAAAAGTACAGTTTTTAAAAAAATCTTGATGAGAAGCACTTTTATTCAAAATCAGGGTGATTCAGATGATTTGATGTCAGCTATTTTACCATAAAAGGTGGGGAAGAGCCCAAGTAAGAGTGATTGAAGATGCACATGTATAAAGCAAGAATAACCAGTATTACCAACTCTCACGATTTTAATATGAGATTCATGATGCTTAAGTGTTTTTTTCCTCCCCAGCTGCAGGAATCAGCGTGATCCATGAGAATCTTGGTGCTCATTTAAAAAAGAAAGTGTCTAGACCTCAGGATTGCAAAGAGAATCATGAGAACATGAAGCAAGTTTGCCTTTAGGGGTACGTCTACACTTACCGGAGGGTCCGGCGGCAGGCAATCGATGTTCTGGGATCAATCCCGGAAGTGCTCGCCATCAACGCCGGTACTCCAGCTCGGCGAGAGGAGTACTCCCTGCCGCGTCTGGACCCGCGGTAAGTTCGGACTAAGGTACTTCGAATTCAGCTACGTTATTAACGTAGCTGAATTTGCGTACCTTAGTCCGAAGTGGGGGGTTAGTGGGGACCAGGCCACTAAAGTCTCAAAAACCTGAAAGCAAAGTTCTACTACCACACACACAACCAGAAAGCAAAGACTCACCCTCACCCACGTTTCTCCCTTCTCTCAGATCCCCCCCCCCAAAAAAAACCCTTCATTATTTTGAAGTGTATGATCTGGGGGACTGGGCGGGTGAGTTCTGAACAGTTGGGGCTGGCAATACTGAATTAGAAACAAATTAACAAATGATGAGACTCACTCCCACACAGAGGCCCATCTTGAGGCCTTTGCAGCACGTAAATCCTCAGCATAGGGCTTAAGTGGGACTCAAGCAGTGCATAGACTTTGTGCTGGACCTTTGAAAATGGGTGAATTTCACCCTCAGGGCTTGTCTGCCTGGGGAAATTGGCCAGCATAGCTATCAAGTGAGTAATTAGATTCTATAGCTATGCCAGTATCACTCCCCATGTGGACACTCTATTGTGGGATACAGTCACTTTTATTCCAGGATATAAATACACTGACGTAAAGGCAGTTGCACAGATGTAAGTGGGTGCAGAATGTTGTCCTATATATTTTCTTTGAGATCTAAGAAAAGTTATCCAAGGCTGGTTTTCCAATAACTGTCAGCTGTATGGTAAGAACACTACTGGGGTCAGGAGGTGTGAGCTTGGCCTGGGCCTAGTACTGAGCCCCCTCAGCCTCCATCCTAGCTGGCTGCCACATTGCCACCTCAGTGTCACCTCTTGCTGATGCTGGCAACTGCTCCTTCCCTGCTCAGACCCAGCAGGGGGAGCAGCTAAGGAGAGGCAGGCCGGCTGCCTTAAATCGGTCTCCATGGCAGCCTCTAGGCACAAGTAGGGAGAACTACGGTTTCTGCCCAGACCTGAGCCAGATGCATGGAATTTAGGCTTCATTGTGGGCAGACATGATGGGGCCTGTCAAGTGCGTGACTGTCACGTGAGATGAGTGGCACTTGGCAGCCCGGAGTGGGACTGCTGTATGAATGTTGGGGGAAAGCTGTTGCCAAATGCTCACAACCATGATGTTTGTCTAACCCACTGGTTAGCCTGTGTTACATCTACCTCTCTGTGCCCAATCTAGAGAGGACATGGCTCTGTGAGAGGTCCTGGCTACAGAGTCTGGCTCTTTAGTTCAAGACTCATGCATTTAGCTCCTGGTTCAGTCTGTAGTATCATTATATTTGATCATACTTTAAACTTCCTTGTTAGATGAATAGATGTTGCTTGTTGAGTGAGGTCAACAGCTATGACAACCTGCAACTGTAGTTGAGGAGGGAAGTCCACATGGTTAGTTCTGTCCTCGGCCTGCAGTTACAGCAGAACGGCTGTCATCAGCTGTAAGTTATGTACCCGTGCTACCGATCCTTATTGTGCCCTGCACAGGCTGCTCCCACACAGAAGATTTGAAAACTCCACAGGAGGCCGTTTCCAAGGCATTCCAGGGCATTGAGTGTATGGGCATGTGGTCTGACAGCCTTCCCCCCAGCCTCCCTCAGAAACGGCAGGAATGTCATACCCAAACCCAGAAAATTTCAGGTAACCTGTGGAGGCATAGTCTCCATCCTGTGCCTCCACATTGGCTTTGGGGTCTCCACAGCCTCCCTGGCAATTCATTCCAACTGGACCCCTACTTGGGAATTCAGCATGCAGACAAGGAAACTACCAGAGTCAGCATGAACGTGCCCATAAAGGCCACACATAGGCGAAGACAATGATATGAAGGGAAGTAGCTGAACCAGCAAGGGAGATCAGTCCCCGCTGAATTCCTGCGGAAGTACTCCGACGGTGATGTGGATAGCTATTACCTTGGCAGGTGGTCAGCCATTTTCTGTATGAAATCTAACCGTCTGGGATAACTGCTTTGGTACTCGGGCAGTGATAGTTCTTTCTTTTGTAACTATTTCATGGGGAAAATATAATGAGACTGGAAAGATTGGGGCCAGAGAGAATGGACTACATCAGTCTTTGAAGGGAGGTAGGAGAGACTTAGGACAAAGGGAGGTTGTGGGGAAAAGAGGAGAGACTGCAGGAGAGGATGGAAAACAAAGGCATTTGGTGGATAGAATGGAGTGAAAAGGATTTGGATGACATAGGCAGAGTAGCAGAAGGGAAGAAAGATAAGGGCAAGAGAATAGATGAGATTTTAGGATAGTGAGAAGAGACAGGGAGGAAGGAAGCTTCAGAGAGAGGTAGGAGAGTCTAGTAGATTTGACAGGGAAGGATGAGAGAAGAGAATGACAAGGTTCGAGGAGAGAGGGGAAAGAGGGCATTGAGTGTTTCGGGAAGTGGACAAAGTGAGAGGGGGTTTTGGCAGGGGAGTAGGAGAAAATTGGGGAAAAGAGGGAAAGAGAGGAGACTTGTGACCAAAGGCATGAGCTAAAGACAGCTGCTGACAATGCTTGGAAGTGTACAGAACTGGGATGGGGGCGGAGGTGGGAGCCTCATGGAGGGCGGAGATTCATATCCTGGCCCCCTCCCAACTTTGTAAACAAACGTATTTAATGCTCTAAACCATTCTATCAACTTTGTGCCCAAACAGTTTCCTTGGTAAAGCCTTTATTTTCCAGACCAGTAGCTGTAGGGTAGGCAATGATGAGACACCAATTTTTATTATCAGGGCCCTAGCCAGAGCTGATTTCTCTCCAAGAATCATAGAAGCTGGAGTAGGAAAAGGCCTATTAGATTTTACAGTCTATCTCCCTGCCAATGCAGAATTGTTCCTACAGCACGTTTTCTAGTGCTTTGTTGAGTTAAGTTTTAAAAATCCCAAGTGGTTTCACTTACATCACTTCCCTCACAAAACTAATCCACAGTCACTGTCTCATCCATCTTCCTGCCAGGACACTTTTGCTGCTATTCAGCCTACATTTCCACTTTTGTAGTTCTTACTAGCGTTGCTTGCCCACTTTGGAAACCTTTCGTCTTAAATGCAAGCAAGAAAAACTGACACATTAGTGGGCTCTCAGTCAGAGGGGGCTTTAAATAATGGTGACTTCTTGCTTTTTAAACTTGCGTATGAATGGTTTATGTATTACCATGGACCAGGGTCTGTATGCAGGAACTAAGAACAGCAGGGGGCGATTAAGGTAAATCGCTCAGGTTGTAAATATCTCCACAGAGCCACTCCCTGTGGACATTCACATGTCCTGGTTCAAACTGGGATTCCAGAGACCAATAGAGAAAGAAAGGGCTTTTGGCATAAAAAGGATGTGTTTAAACTGACTCAGGGCTTTCTTTCTGATCCAGAGAATGGACAGGCCCTTCTGACCAGAAAGGATTGGAAAGACTTTGGCTTACTAAGTCTCCATAAGATTGATGGGTGACCTCCGGTAAACTTTCAGCATGTGTATAGGAGCTTTGGCATGTTTTCTCTGTAATGCTTTTATCTTACAAATGTGCTTGCTTAGACAGAGCTGTGTGGTAACTTGTTACTGCTGGCAGTACATTGGTCATAGCCCTCAGAGAGCACAAAAAGCACAAGTGCTGGCCCCTTTAGGTAGACTGGCTTGCTGGGGATATCACAGAGTAAGGCAGGGAATTGCGCAGCCTTACTTCCCCACTCCCCTGGCCCCTCCATCAGAAGGATGTGGGACAAGGGTCCCTGCACAGAGACAGGTGATAGCTGGAGAATTGAGACCTGACTGGGTACGTCTGCAATGGACCATGGAGGGGTGAAAGGTGCAATTACCCTGAAACTGTGACAGGTGACATCTTGCTTTTTAAATTCAATCTGCAGGTACAGTATTTCTAGCTAATATTTCTAAACAAGCTTTCGGTGTGACTAAAACTGGCAGAAGTCAGTCATGTTTTCTCTCTCAAGCTGATGCTAATATGAAGAATCATTCTCTACAAGAGGCATTGTCTTAGGTTTAGTACGTTAAATGTCACAGAGTTTGCTACTTGTTTTTAAAGGTTAATTTAGATTTACCGATTTCAGAGGATTGGTTTAATAAAATAATGAATCATGCGAATTTAAGCAGAGTCTGAATGAGCTCTCCCCTGCCATCTACTGGGGAACTGGAGAAAAAGGCTTCAGGAGCAGACCATGTTTGCATAGACACACCTACTTTACCTAGGTGAGCAACAGACAGACCTATTTGCCAAAGGGACCAATTTTGGGTTAAAATTCACTTTTATCTTGAATGCAGGGGTAATGAAATGTTGTTATGCTAATTGTATGATTAAAGGGCAAGCAGAACTGTAGTTAATATGCCCTAACAGAAGGGGTTACCCTAACTTTAACCTCACTTGTTTAGTGTGGGGTAGTGATGCCAAATCCAAATGAAAGTATATGGGGTGGGGGTGTATGTGTCTCTACTGTTATATCTGAACTAAAGAGAGGAGAAGATAGAGATGCAGAGAAACTCTTTAAGCACAGCTTGCTGCTATAGAAACTTGTATTGTTTTAGCTACAAAGCTGAAACCAACATGAAACTGAAGCTTTTTACTGGGAAGGGGAGAGTGCTCAAACATTTAAAGCAGGGTTTCTCAACCTGAGGATTGGGACCTAAAATTGGGTTGCCAGAAGGTTTCAAAGGGTCAAGTGGCAGCTATTGTGGTTCCTGTCCCACAGGGCAGGCTGGGCTCGCCTCCCTGCTCCAGGTACGCAACCTCTGGGGTCCCAACACCACTCAGATTTGGCCAAGCCTTCATGATGATGGGAGTCTGGGTAGACCAAATTTGCGTGGCGCTGCAACCCCATGAGCCAGGTCACAACTCCACTCTCACAAATTTGGTCCTGTCGGGGGCTGGCATTGTTTGGGCAAGGAGATTGGGAATGGACTGGAAGCTGGTGAGGGAAACCGGGGGTGGGAATGAGATCAGAAACTGGATCTAGGAAATAATGGGGTGAGGAACAGGGGCAAGGGGAGACAGCTCTGATTAGGAGCTTGGATGCAGTGGGAGAACTGGGAATGGCTGAGCAAAGCGACCAGAATTAGGAGTAGGGTTATCAGATAGCAAGTGTGAAAAATCGTGACGGGGTGGGGGGTAATAGGCTCCTATATAAGAAAAAGCCCTGAATGTCGAGACTGTCCCTATAAAATTGGGACATCTGGTCACCTTAATTAGGAGCCGGGGGGCTACTAGCATAGGTAGCCTTCATTCTGGCATTTCCTAACTTTGAGTGCTTGACATTGAACCTTAATGTTATTTTAACATAGTTTTTGTGTGTGATTTCTATATAAACGTGTATAACAAATGTACCAAAATGCTAACTTGCAGTAGCTCCTGTAAGGCATTCTTGAGTGTACTGGTTTGAGTGCTCCCTAATGTGACCCAGCTTACACAGGGATAAGATGTACTCTTTACTAATGAAATGCATGCAGGAGTGCTTGGATTCCATATCTTCTCATTATAAATGCTTCAAGCTGTTACCAATGGGTAGGGAAGAAATACTAGTTGGAATTTTCGAAGAAAGGATGCAGAGAATGCTGTAAAGGTTATTAAAGTGTATTAAAATAACATTTGAGTGTACAAAAGCTTCACTTTCTAGTTGATTTTGTTTGTGCCAGCAGGTATTTTGTTTGTAAACATCAGCTTGTTGAAGAAACAGGATGTACTGAACTAATTTTTAAATCAGATCCTCAGTGCTAAGCTGTTCCCGGAATATTATGCAAATTGCTACATAGATCGTCGGATATTTGTAATTAGAAAATATGAGAGTGTTCTTATAGCATCTGTGTATGACTGAAAGAGTCCAGCAAAGGTTTTGCCCTTTTCCACACTATCAAATTTTTTGCTTCACATTTTCCTTCTCCATGAAATGAACATAACGAGTCAATGCCCCAACTTTGTGAACATCTTGGGTTTCTACTAGTCAAAACAAGTATATGGGAGTTAGGTGCCTATCTGCATCTTTAGGCAGCTAAATACCTTAAAAAAATCTGGCCCTTTTAGCACAAGTACAGTTTTATCTGTATCTATTATTGCTGTTCAAGAGGCCAGCATTTGATCTCTGTTGGCTGTTTTGCCATTAGATAAGAGTTAGTTTCAATACTTACTCTCTACCTGGCAGGTTTTTAAATTAGTTTTATATTATTATTTTATTATTGTTTATTTATAGCATATTCTTATAATAGTGATTATAATACTTTGCAGAGCTATAGTACCTTTAATCCAAAGAGTGCAGAGGACTTCATAAAATAATTAATCTGTGCAACATAGATGAAGAGAGTGGAGCAAATTGGCAAATGAGCTTAATATGATATACATTATATATAATTGGTGGGAAGTTATGTTAACTGACTGTATTATGCTGTTCGCACAATTCTGTTCACCTACATCAGGTATCCCACAACACTTTGCAAAGCTGAAGTCAGCTTTGGCATTAAAAAATAGAAAATAGGAAGCCTGTCAAAAACAAGATACGTGAAAGGAATGTCCTAGCACAGGTCGGGATATATCTATACACCCAACTGGTTTGGAAGGTAGTATCCAAAAAGAGAGCTAAGGAGAGAAACACCATGGCCGCAGAAAAACAAGTTAAAAGGCTGATTGGTAAATTTTAGTCTTGGGTGATGTCCTGAGTGATTTCAGTTATGGTATAAATATAGATAGGTGTGAGGGTGTATTTCAATGCACACCTTCTGTGTAAAGTGAACATGCTGCAAGATTAATTGCTTCCTAAAAGGAGGGTACATAGGGCTCCTTTTTATACTGTCCTGCTTTGTCTTTAGGCAATACATTTTGCTAAGCTTGGTTATTTTTAATAACAAACTACAAATGTAGTCAATTGGCTATATATTGCTAGCAATAATTTAAAAATGTATTAAAGGGAAAGGGAACATAGTATTCATTGGGACACAACAACAATGACTCAAAAGTATGCAACTAATAAGGAAACCACCCATCCCATAGTATCATGAACAGTTTCCCACCTTGCCTCAGTTTCCCACATGGCAGTGTGAAAATCCAATAGCCAAACATCCCTTCAGTATGCCACTCCCCCTTTCTCTTTTCTGCACCTCATTCAGAATTTGTTGTCTGAATCCAGGGGTACATTCAAGGAGGTTCACCTCCAGCCCCGCAGGACAGTGGGAGGAGTAATACCTCCACCATCTCTGCTCTGCTGTATCCTTGGTCCAGTCCAGTCCTACAATGCCATGACCACTGAGCCCAGCTATTAGTAATTACAGCTCTAGGATTTGCTAGGTAGGAGGCACATCTACTGATATCTCATTATGCTGCCTTTAGCCATGATGTCATGTTCCGAAGTATCACCTAGATTAGTTCCTAGTGATTTCAGCTGGAGTGATTTCACTGAATAGTAGGGAACTTCACTGCCACTGCTTTCTCCTTCACCACTGCATTGTCTCCACTCTAAGTCTAGACCAGTTTATCAGTGATTTCAGCTCTAGTGATTACTGAAAAGATATAAGGCTTCTCTGCTGAGTCTAATCAGTGCTATTTTTAAATATTGGAAGGGAAGGTCAGGGCTGGCTCCAGGCACCAGCTTGCCAAGCAGTTGCTTGGGGCGGCCACTCCGGAGAGGGGCGGCACGTCCAGCTATTCGGCGGCAATTCAGCGGATGGTCCCACACTCCCGCTCAGAGCGAAGGACCTCCCGCCGAATTGCTGCCGCAGATCACGATGGCGGCTTTTTTTTTTTTTGCTCTGCTTGGGGCGGCAAAAACCCTGCAGCCGGCCCTGAGGAAGGTTAAATACCATCTAAGACCCTTAAACAGCATTCTCGCCACCAGATAGAAACATCCATCCTATCCTCTGTATTTCATAGCCTTGTATTTTTGTTTACTTAGTGATGTTGTATTTCACCACTGTGGGTTCGGCTCTCGTGGTTACAGTCTCAAGCTCAACAGAGTTACCTCTGCCACTAGTTTCAGATCTAGAACACTTGAAGACCAAGGAAAGTAACACATACAATCACAAGAACAATGTCTAATATCTTTTATCAATTTTATTATAGTTACCAGCAAAGTTATGAATATCCAAACGTATATAAATCCTAAATATATCCATGCACAAATTATGGCATACTCACATCATCCTAGATAGTGCTAGGGTGGGTCTCTCATGGATTGCTCATCCGTAGAGGGATGGATCCTGCTGGAGTTTTCCTGTAGGAAGCACAATTTTCCCAATCTGGACACCTTCTTTTATAATGTGAGTCTGACTTTACCTCAGATCCTGCGCATGTGCGTGAAAGTGTCAATCCTCTTTTTCCTTATTTGTATTGTTCCCCAAGAATATTGGTGTACCCCATTTTCTATAGGTTGTGTATAGTTCCTTTTATTCTCAGTGATGCCAAGGCCGGCTCCAGGCTCCAGCGCAGGAAGCAGGTGCTTGGGGCGGCCAATGGGAAAGGGCGGCACATCTGGGTCTTCAGTGGCAATTCGGCGGCGGGTCCCTCAGTCCCTCTTGGAGGGAAGGACCGGCCGCTGAAGAATGAAATGGCGCGGTAGAGCTGCCGCCGAAGTGCCACCAATCGCAGCTTTTTTTTTTTCCTTCCCTGCTTGGGGCGGCAAAAAAGCTGGAGCCAGCCCTGATTGATGCACAACCTGTATCCTGTGGTTAAGGCATATGTTAGAAAAAATGTGCCTCTAGAGCATTTTTGTAATCTAAAATTAATCTTACGGCTAATATTTCTCAATGCCATCTCTTGGCACATCTTTTCCCGTAATCTTATGGCATCAGGTTATTCTTTGGTCACTTACTTATGTCAAGCAATTCTTAACTCTAAAGCCTAAAATAGCTAAGCTAAAATCTTACAGGCCTTATCCTGTAGGCCTTGTGTTTCAGCCCTACTTACTCAGATACCTAATACATATTTATCCCTTCTAACTACTGATCAATCTTGTATGTCTATAATCCTAACCTCATACAATAAATGAATGATAAAATAAAATCATTGGCTACAGCTCTCTAACTTGCACTTTTTTCAGAGTAGCAGCCGTGTTAGTCTGTATCCGCAAAAAGAAGAACAGGAGTACTTGTGGCACCTTAGAGACTAACAAATTTATTAGAGCATAAGCTTTCGTGGACTACAGCCCACTTCTTCGGATGCATATAGAATGGAACATATATTGAGGAGATATATATACACACATACCGAGAGCATAAACAGATGGGAGTTGTCTTACCAACTCTGAGAGGCCAATTAATTAAGAGAAAAAAAACTAACTTGCACTTGGGTTTCGATCACAACTCCAAGCTTAGTGAGTGAGGTTCATGTTATGGTAACTCCTCAATTAGACACAGTTCTGCTGCCCTCTCAGTATACAGTAAGGATGATAGCAACATTTCATTACACCTGCATTGAAGATTTAAATGAATTTTAACCAAAAACATCCAAAATTGACCACCTTGGCAAAGCAGGTGAATATATGCAAATAAGATGGGCTCATGAGGTCTTTTCCTCCAGTTGCTCAATAGATGGCAGCAGAGAGCCCACTCAGGCCACCGGCTTCTAAGTAAGGCTACGTTTTAATCACAGGTATTTTTAGTAAAAGTCATGGACAGGTCAGAGGCTGCAAACAAAAATTCACGGCCCATGACCTGACTAAATCTTGTTGGGGGGGAGGGAAGGCAGCCCTGGGGGTGCAATGGGTGCTCAGAGGGGTAGTTCGGGGGAGCACCGCAGGTGCTGGGCTTGCGACCCTGGGACCCCTGCTGGTGCTGTGGGGGGGGCGTTGGCAGGCTGGCTATCATGCCAGAAGCGGTGGCATGCCCCTCCCTCAGCTCCTAGGCAGAGGCGTAGCCTCCACCCCAAGCACTGGCTCCACAGCTCCTATCGGCCGGGAACCACAGCCAATGGGAGCTGCAGGGGTGATATCTGCAGGTGGAGGCAGCACACAGAGCTGCCTGGCCGCGCCTCCACCTAGGAGCTAAGGGAGGGGGATATCATGGCTTCCAGGGAGCCCTCTCAGGTAAGTGATGCTCAGAGCCCTCATCCCCAGAAGAAGGGGATTATGGCCACCACACCAAAGAGGAGGAGATGTAAGGTGGTAGTGATCAGCGACTCCCTTCTATGGGAGATAGGGGCATCCATCTGCTGACCTGACCTGATGTGCTCAGAAGTGTGGTCCCTGCCCAGATCTGAGACCCTATGGAAAGATTGCCAAGTCTCATCCATCCCCTTGACCACTACCCCAAATTGTTCATCCACATGGGCACTAATGATACTGCCTGGTCTGACTCTGAGCAAATCAGCAGTGACTACAGGGCTCTGACACTGAGGGTGAAGGAGTCAGGAGCACAGGTTGTGTTCTTGTCCATCCTCCCAGTTGAGGGTAAGGGCTCAGGGCAGGGACATATGAATCCTAGAGATGAATACATGGCAGCACAGATGGAGTTGATGCGAGGCCTTTGGCTTCCTTAACCACGAGATGCTCTTTCTGGGAAGGAGGAGTGCTGGGAAGAGATGCGGGTCCACCTGACCAAGGAAGAAAAGAGCATCTTTGGACACCTACTTGCCAACCTAGAGAGGAGGGCTTTAAACTGGATTCAAAGGGGACTGGTGACAAAAACCCACAGTGAGGTATTAAAAAAAGATGACCTTAACAGAGGGCTATATATTGGGGGTTGGGGGGAGTGGAAAATTACAATAGGGTCACAGAAGCAACAACATGGAAAACAGTGCGGGAATCTGGTCAACAGCTTAGATTTCTGTACAAAAATGCAAGGAGCATGGGGAATAAACAGGAAGAACTGGAAGTATTAATATATGAGATAAATTGACTGACTTGGCATCACTGTGACTTGGTGGGATGAGGCATTCCATTTCATTCCTGGAATATTGAGCCAAAGGGGTCGAACTTGCTCAGAAAGGACAGGCAGGGGGGAAAAGGGAGGAGGTGTTGCATTACACATCAAGAATATATGCACTTGTTCTGAGGTCCAGAAGAAGGTGAGGTCAGAGCAGTTGGAAGTCTCTGGGTGAAGATAAAAGAGGAAAAACAGGAGTGATGTGACAGTAGGGATCTACTATAGATGACCAAATCAGGAGGAGGAGGGGGATGAGGCATTTCTAGAACAACTAACAGAAATATCCAAAATACAAGTCCTGGTACTAATGAAGGAGTTGAAGTACCCAGACATCTGTTTGAAAGGTAATATACAAAATGTCCAATAAGTTCTTGGAATGTACTGGGGACAGCTTTTTGCGTCAGAAGGTGGAGAAAATAACTAGTGGAACAGCCATTTTAGACTTAATTCTGACCATAGTGAGAAATTGTGACGGGTGAAGGCAATTTCGATAAAAGTGATCATGAAATTATTAGATTTCATGATCCTAAGGAAAGGAAGGCGTGAGAATGGCAGAATAAGGACAAAGAACTTCAAAAAAGTGGACTTTAAACAAACTCAGAGAACTAGTAGGGAAGGTCCTATGGGAAGAAAAATCTAAGGGAAAAGAGAGTTCAGGAGAACAGGGAGTTTCTCAGAGAGATAATATTAAAGACACAACAGTAAACTATCCCAATGTGAAGGAAAGACAGGAAGAATAGTAAGAGGCCAATATGGCTCAATCAGATGCTCTTTAATGACTTGAAGATCAAAAAGGAACCTACAAAAAGTGGAAACATGGAGAAATTGCTAAGGAGGCATACAAAAGAATAGCACAGACATGTAGGGACAAAATTATAAAGGCTAGGGACACAACAATAAGAAGAGATTCTTTAAATACGTTAGGAGCAAGAGAAAGCTGAAGGAAAATGCAAGTCCCCTACTTAGCAAGGAAGAAGAGCTAGTAACAGATGACAGTAAAAAGACTGAGGTGTTTAATACATACTTTGCTACAGTCATCTCTAAAAAAGTTAATCGTGACCAGATACATAACACAATTAACATTAACAATAAGGGGGCAGGACTATAAGCCTAGGTTATAGGTTGAAGAATATTTAGATTAGATGTATTCAAGTTGGCAGTGTCAGGTGAAATTCAACCTACAGTACTTGAGGCGGTAACTGAAGCAATCTCGGAACCATCAGCAATTATTTTCAAGAACTCAGAGAGGACGGGTGAGGTCCTAGAGGACCGGAGAAGTGAAAACATAGTACATATCTTTAAAAGAGGGAACAAAGAGGACCTGAGGAATTATAGCCCTGTCAGACTGACTTTGATACCTATATAAATACTGCAACACATTATTAAACGATCAGTTTGAAAGCATCTGGAAGATAGATGGGGAGGTAATAAGTAATAGCCAGCACTGATATGTCAAGAAGAAATCATGACAGGTTTCAGAGTAGCAGCCGTGTTAGTCTGTATCCGCAAAAAGAAGAACAGAAGTACTTGTGGCACCTTAGAGACTAACAAATTTATTAGAGCATAAGCTTTCGTGGACTACAGCCCACTTCTTCGGATGCATATAGAATGGAACATATATTGAGGAGATATATATATACACACATACAGAGAGCATAAACAGGTGGGAGTTGTCTTACCAACTCTGAGAGGCCAATTAATTAAGAGAAAAAAAACTTTTGAAGTGATAATCAAGCTAGCCCAGTACAGACAGTTTGATAAGAAGTGTGAGAATACTTACAAGGGGAGATAGAGTCAATGTTTGTAATGGCTCAGCCATTCCCAGTCCTTATTCAAACCGGAGTTGATTGTGTCTAGTTTGCATATCAATTCTAGCTCAGCAGTCTCTCGTTGGAGTCTGACATCAGGAATCAAAATACTCAAAAACCAGTGGGAGAACACTTTAACCTGTCTGGTCATTCAGTGACAGACCTGCGGGTGGCTATATTACAACAGAAAAACTTCAAAAACAGACTCCAACGAGAGACTGCTGAGCTAGAATTGATATGCAAACTAGACACAATCAACTCCGGTTTGAATAAGGACTGGGAATGGCTGAGCCATTACAAACATTGAATCTATCTCCCCTTGTAAGTATTCTCACACTTCTTATCAAACTGTCTGTACTGGGCTAGCTTGATTATCACTTCAAAAGTTTTTTTTCTCTTAATTAATTGGCCTCTCAGAGTTGGTAAGACAACTCCCACCTGTTTATGCTCTCTGTATGTGTGTATATATATCTCCTCAATATATGTTCCATTCTATATGCATCCGAAGAAGTGGGCTGTAGTCCACGAAAGCTTATGCTCTAATAAATTTGTTAGTCTCTAAGGTGCCACAAGTACTTCTGTTCTTCTTTTTTGAAGAAATCATGCCAAACCAACCTAATTTCCTTCTTTGACAGGTTTTACTACCCTAGTGAGTAGGAGGAGAAGCAGTACACATGAGATATCTTGATTTTGGAAAGACTTTTGACACAGTCCCACAGACATTCTCATAAGCAAACTAGGGAAATGTGGTCTAGATGAAATTACTACAAGGTGGATGCACAACTGGTTGAAAGACTGTACTCAAAGAGTAGTTATCTGGTTTGCTGTTAAACTGGGAGGATGTATCTAGTGGGGTTCCTCAGGGTCTGTATTATTAAATAATTTCATTAATGACTTGGATAATGTAGTGTTTACAAAGTAAGTTTACAAAATTTGCAATGTATCAGAGGGATAGCCATGTTAGTCTGGATCTGTAAAAAGCAACAGAGAGTCCTGTGGCACCTTTAAGACTAACAGATGTATTGGAGCATAAGCTTTCGTGGGTGAATGCCCACTTCGTCAGATGCATGTAATGGACGAAGTGGGCATTCACCCATGAAAGCTTATGCTCCAATACATCTGTTAGTCTTAAAGGTGCCACAGGACTCTCTGTTGCTTTTTACAAAATTTGCAATGAAACCAAGCTGGAGGTGGGGGAGGGCAAGCACTTTGGAAGCCACAATTAGAATTCAAAACAACCTAGACAAATTGGAGAATTGGTCTGAATTCAACAAGATGAAATTCAATAAAGATCAGTGCAAAGTACTGCACCTAGGAAGAAATGATCAAATGTACTAATACAAAATGGGGAATAACTAGTTAGGTGGTAGTGGTGCTGAAAAAGATCCGGGGGTTATAGTATAATTGAATATGAGTCAGCAATGTGATGATTGCAAAAAAGGCTAATATTCTGGGGTGTATTAACAGGTGTGTTATATGTAGGGCACTACCAAATTCACGGTCTATTTTGGTCAATTTCATGGTCATGGAATTTTAAAAATAATAAATTTTAATGATTTCAGATATGTGAATTTCAGATGTAAAGTGTTGTAACTGTGGGGGGTCCCGACCCAAAAGGAGGTTTTGGGGAGGGGGTCAAAAGGTTATTGTAGGGCAGTTGCGATATTGCCACTCTTACATCTGCGCTGCTGCTGGCGGTGGCACTGCCTTCAGAGTTGGGCAGCTGGAAAGCAACTGCTGCTGGCCAGGAGCCCAGCTCTGAAGGCAGCGCCACCATCGGCAGCAGTGCCACCGCTGGCAACAGCACAGAAGTAAGGTATTGCCACCCCTTACTTCTGAGCTGCTGCCTTCCAAGCTGGGCCCTTGGTCAGCAGCTGCCACTCTCTAGCCACCCAGCTCTGAAAGCAGCAACGCAGACGGGTGGCATTCTATGATATTGCCAACCTTACTTCTGCGCTGCTGCTGGGGCTCTGCCTTCAGAGCTGGATGTCCGGCCACCAGCCACCATTCTCTAGCCACCCAAATCTGAAGGCAGTGCAGAAGTAAGGGTGGCAATACCACAACCACCCTACAATAACCTTGCAACCCTCCTGCAACTCTTTTGGGACCCCAGTTTGAGAAATGCTGGTCTCCCCTGTGAAATCTGTATAGTATAGGATAAAAGTACACAAAAGACCAGATTTCACGGTCCGTCAATTTGGTAGGGCCCTAGTCATATATAAGACAAGGGAGGTAATTACCCTGCTCTACTTGGCACTTGTGAGTCCCCAGCTAGAGTACTGTGCCCAATTCTGAACACCACACTTTAGGAAAGAGGTGGTCAGATGGACAATTGTAGAGTCCAGAGGAGAGCAACAAAAATGATAAAAGGTTTAGAAAACCTGATCTATGAGGAAAGGTTAACAAAAACTTTGTATGTTTAGTCTTGATAAAAGAAGACTGAGGGGGGAACCTGATAATAGTCTTCAAATATGATCATAGAATCATAGAAGATTAGGGTTGGAATAGGGTTACCATATTTTGTGCCTCCAAATGGAGGACACTCCACGGGGCCCCGGCCCCGCCCCCAGCCCCGCCCCCAGCCCCGCCCATGCCCCCGCCCCAACTCCGCCCCTCCCCAAAGTCTCCGCCCCCTCCCCTGCTTCCCGCGAACATTTGATTCGCGGGAAGCCTGAAGCAGGTAAGGGGGAGTGTGGGGGGAGGAGGCGCGGCCCAGGCTGGCCCCCAGCGGCGGCCAGCCTGGGTCGGCTCGGGCCCTGGGCTGCCGGCCCCGGGCCCCGGCCGACCACCCCCAGCCCGCCCAGCACTGCCGGCCCCCGGCGGCCCGGCGCACCCCCCGGCTCCCGGCCCCGCGACCCCGGCCCGGCTCCCAGCCCCGCGGGCGCGGGCGCGACCCCGGCCGACCGGCTCCCGGCCCCGCGGGCCCGGACGACCAGCCCCGCGACCCCGGACAACCGGCTCCCGGCCCCGTGGGCCCGGACGACCAGCCCCGCGACCCCGGACAACCGGCCCCCGGCTCCCGGCCCGGACCCCGGCCCGGCCCCGCGCCCCCGGCCCCGCGCCCAGCCCAGCCTGGCCCCCGGCCCGGCACCGCGCACCCGGCCCGGCTCCCAGCCCGGCCCCATGGCCCCGGCCCCGCGACCCCGGCCCGGCCCCGCACCGGCCCCGGCCCCACACCGCCAACCCCAGCGAAAGAGGCCCCAGTGGAGCCCTCCCTCCCTCCCGATTTTCCCGGACATGCCCGGCTTTTGGGGATTTCCCCCCGGACGGGGATTTGAACCCCCAAAAGCCGGACATGTCCGGGAAAATCCGGACGTATGGTAACCCTAGGTTGGAAGAGACCTCAGGAAGTCGTCTAGTCCAATCCCCTGCTTAAAGCAGGACCAACCCGACTAAATCATCCCAGCCAAGGCTTTGTCAAGCCGGGCCTTAAAAACCTCTAAGGATGGAGATTCCACCACCTCTCTAGGTAACCTATTCCAGTGCTTCACCACCCTCCTAGTGAAATAGTTTTTCCTAATATCCAACCTAGACCTCCCCCACTGCAACTTGAAACCATTGCTCCTTGTTCTGTCATCTGCTACCACTGAGAACAGCCGAGCTCCATCCTCTTTGGAACCCCCTTCAGGTAGTTGAAGGCTGCTATCAAATCACCCCCCACTCTTCTCTTTTGCAGACTAAATAAGCTGAGTTCCCTCAGCCTCTCCTCATAAGTCATGTGCCCCAGCCCCATAATAATTGTTGTTGCCCTCTGCTGGACTCTCTCCAATTTGTCCACATCCTTTCCATAGTGGGGGGCCCAAAACTGGATGCAACACACCAGATATGGCCTCACCAGTGTCGAATAGAAGGGAATAATCACTTCCCTTGATCTGCTGGCAATGCTCCTACTAATACAGCCCAATATGCCGTTGGCATTCTGGGCAACAAGGGCACACTGTTGACTCATATCCAGCTTCTCATCCACTGTAATTCCCAGGTCCTTTTCTGCAGAACTTCCGCTTAGCCAGTCAGTCCCCAGCCTGTAGCAGTGTATGGGATTCTTCCGTCCTAAGTGCAGGACTCTGCACTTGTCCTTGTTGAACCTCATCAGATTTCTTTTGGCCCAATCTTCCAATTTGTCTAAGTCACTGTGGACCCTATCCCTACCCTCCAGCATATCTACCTCTCCCCTCAACTTAGTGCCATCCGCGAACTTGCTGAGGGTACAATCCATCCCATCATCCAGATTGTTAATGAAGATGTTGAACAAAACCGGACCTAAGACTGACCCCTGGGGCACTCCGCTTGATACCGGCTGCCAGCTAGACATCAAGCCGTTGATCACTACCTGTTGAGCCTGACAATCTAGCCTGCTTTCTATCCACCTGATAGTCCATTCATACAATCCATACTTCTTTAACTTGCTGGCAAGAATACTGTGAGAGACCGTATCAAAAGCTTTGCTAAAGTAAAGGTATACCATGTCCACCCCTTTCCCCATATCTACAGACCCAGTTATCTCATCATAGAAGGCAATTAGGTTGGTCTTGCGTGGCTTGCCCTTGGTGAATCCATGTTGACTGTTCCTGATCACCTTCCTCTCCTCCAAGTGCTTCAAAATGGATTCCTTGAGGACCTGCTCCATGATTTTTCAAGGGACTGAGGTGAGGCTGACTCGTCTGTTGTTCCCCAGATTCTCCTTCTGCCCTTTTTTAAAGATGGGCACTACATTTGCCTTTTTCCAATTGTCCGGGACCTCCCCCGATCATCATCATGAGTTTTCAAAGATAATGGCCAATGGCTCTGCAATCACATCAGCCAACTCCTTCAGCACCTTCGGATGCATTGCATCCAGCCCCATCGACTTGTGCATGCCCAGTTTTTCTAAATAGTCCTAAACTTGTTCTTTCACCAGTGAGGGCTGCTCACCTCTTCCCCATGCTGTGCTGTCCAGTGCATCAGACTGGGAGCTGACCTAGTCTGTGAAGACTGAGGCAAAAAAAGCATTGAGTACTTCAGCGTTTTCCACATCAGCTGTCACTAGGTTGCCTCCCCCATTTGGTAAGGGTCTCAGTCTTTCCCTGACCTTCTTGTTGCTAACATACCTGTAGAAACCCTTCTTGTTACCCTTCACATCCCTCAATAGCTACACCTCCAATTGTGCTTTGGCCTTCCTGATTACACCCCTGCATGCTCAAGCAATATCTTTATACTCCTCCCTAGTCATCTGTCCAAGTTTCCACTTCTTGTAAGCTTCCTTTTTGTGTTTAAGCTCACCAAAGATTTCTCTGTTAAGCCAGGTTGGTCGCCTGCCATATTTGCTATTCTTTCTGCACATCAGGATGGTTTGTTCCTGTGCCCTTAATATGGCGTCTTTAAAATAAAGCCAGTTTTCCTGGACTCCTTTCCCCCTCATATTAGCTTCCCAGGGGATCCTGTCTATCAGTTCTCTGAGGGAGTCAAAGTCTACTTTTCTGAAGTCCAGGGTCCGTATTCTGGTGCTCTCCTTTCTTCCTTTTGTCAGGATCCTGAACTCGACCATCTCGTGGTCACTGCTGCCCAGGTTATTACCCACTTCTACTTCCCCTACCAATTTTTCCCTGTTTGTTAGCAGCAGGTCAAGAGGAGCACAGCCCCTGGTTGGTTCCTCCAGCACTTGCACCAGGAAGTTGTCCCCAACACTCTCCAAAAACTTCCTGGATTGTCTATGCACTGCTGTATTGCTCTCCCAGCAGATGTCAGGGTGATTGAAGTCCCCCATGAGAACCAGGGCCTGTGATCTGGAATCTTCTGTTAGTTGTCTGAAGAAAGCCTCGTCTACCTCATCCTCCTGGTCTGGTGGTCTGTAGCGGACACCCACCACGACATCACGCTTGTTGCTCTCACCTCTAAACTTAACTCAAAGACTCTCAACAGGTTTTTCTCCAGTTTCATACTGGAGCTCTGAGCAATCATACTGCTGCCTTACATACAGTGCAACTCCTTCACCTTTTCTCCCCTGTCTGTACTTCCTGAACAGTTTATACCCATCCATGACAGTGCTCCAGTCATGTGAGTTACCCCACCAAGTCTCTGTTATTCCAATCACATCATAGTTCCTTGACTGTGCCAGGACTTCCAATTCTTCCTGCTTGTTTCCCAGGCTTCCTGCATTGTGTATTATATGTTATATTCAAAGAAGAGAGAAAATATAACTTCACTGACACACAATCATCAGACACATCGATGATAATGAAGGATCACTAATTGCTTCTAATGTTTACAGTTTAGATTTAACTATTAGCCTCTTCCCTCCTCCCCTCAGCCAATGGCAAAGAGCCTATGAATTGTTTGCCATTTGTATTAGTCAGACGTTCATGTGAAGGCTGACGTAAACACAGGGTTACCAAACCTGCTGCTATAGATCATCTCAAGAGTCATCCTCAAAACATGACAAGAAGGAATTTACAATGGGAAATCCAGCAACTGCCTACCTCAGTGAGGCAGGCAGTTTGTGAAACTGTGAGTAATAAATACACAACACCAAACGGGAAGGCAGTCATGGAGTCAGTCACAGTGTCCTTTCCATTTCTTCATCATCAGCTCTTAAAATTAAGTGAGAGCATATTGAACTTTTATGCTGGACTGTAGCTGTAATATTTTGTGGGCATTATATATATATACATTTATCTTCAAAACAGGAAATGTGACCTTATATGCTAGATGACTGTCTAACAACCCCCCATCTAAAAATATAGCCAGATCCTCAACTGCAGCAGAGCTCTGCTCAGCACAACTGAAGACTGGCTTTAAGCCATCTGCACTCCTTTGCTTCCTAGGGCTGTGAGAGGTTGGTTCAGTCCCCAAATAATAATTTAAGGCAGCCTACAACAGCCCCTACAGAGCTGATGCAGCAGGTGGGGATAACCAGCCTGGCATGTGCTCCAGCCATGCCTTCTGCACCAGATGGCCAAGAGCAGTTGGCATAGAGCCCCCTACAGCAGCTTTAAATTACCCGAGGATTTTGCTGTGCCAAGGGTGTGACATTGCACCCCATAAGGCTTCATGGGAATATGCTTATGAATGTATATATGATATAACTGGAATGTGTTTTATGCTACATATGCCATGTAACATATCTCTGTAAAGGTTATGATCTACTGAATCTATTAATCCTATTTGTATGCATGTATCATTTTTGTATTCCAAGTTATGAATATTGGCTGGGCACTGGCTTAATTTTCAAGTAGCCTTTGTAAAGCATTTGGTCAGCTTCTTGAGAAAGGAATGTACAAGTTAAGTGCCCAGTCAAGAAGCACTGAAGAGACAATGGATCTTAGGAGGCTCAATCCACATAAGAAGTCTACATGAGGGCGTTCAAGGGAGCAGGTAAGCAATGGCTCCCTCCCAAAAGCTAAAGCAAGCCAGAGATCACAGCAGATCCTGGACAACCCGTGCATGGGACAAGAACTCCCGTCCACCCCTCCCCCTCTTCTTCTTATGTTACACCCAGGCTTGGCCAGCCTTGGATCGTCCATATGTAAGTATAAAAGTGGGTTAGGGCTGGGGTACTAACGCTTTCTTGCTTCCTTTAAGTAACGTGGGAGCAGTCCCAAGACTCACCGCTGTTATTTTATTAATAAAGCTTTACACACTTGGTGTGCGCCGTCATCTCCTCCCCTAAAAATCCTGCGGTCTCAGCCTAATCACCTAACGCCTCAAGCAAATTAGTAATAAAAATCTGTCACACTCCGCACCCCACAAATTGAGGACCTCTGTTTTATAACCATTTGTACGGGTCTGAGCAATGAGGACCACTGGCATAAAACTTTTGGTGCCTTTTAAAAATAGTCTTAAGGCCTCAAAAGCTGGCTGAAGGAAGGACTATAAATAAAGGGTAAAGATAAATGGCCATGTATGAAGTTGGTCCAATGAATTCAGTAGGAGGCTACAATTACTGCTGTTACCAGTGGGTCTGGTCCTATTTAATAGCATCATAAAATGATCTGGAAGATGGGGGTAAATGCATGCTAATGCCACCCACTGATAAAATCTATTCGGGAAGCACTGGGCACACCACTGGAGACAAGAAAATAGTACAAGGGAGTTTAAATTTGGGCAGGGAATAAAAGAAGATTCAGCACTGAGAAAATAAGCTCTTGTGTACAGGGGAAATAGATATTTAATAGCAGGGACAGCCCTGATGAGCAGTAATGTTAAGGGTGTGAATGGCAAATTTGGAAATGTTTTGTGATATGAAGCCAAAAAACAGTTAATGTAATTTGGGGCAGTGTACAGCAGGCATCATTGTAGCTGGGCAGGGAGATAGTAACTCATCTATATGACCCTGGTGAGATTAAGATTATTGTTTTCACTTGTGTTCATATACCAGAAAGATGTAAACTAATTAGCAAAACTTGAGAAGAGCAATAAAAACCCTCAAGAGGGTGGAAAGGCCAACTGTATCTTGGTTAATGATTAACAAAAGAGCCACCATAATTGTCCACAAGGCTATGTGAGGTGTAAACACCCTGGAGGAAATTTAGAAGCAGAAAGCTAGGAGAAACAGACTATGATTAAGAAAAAGGAGTGTTTTCAAAGCTTTTTCAAAGCAAGATCTAATAGATCATGCGATTATTTTTGCAGAGGGGACACGTCATTTGAACCTTTTAATATCACCCTGGCCAGAGCACTACAAAATACATTACAGGGAACAATGTGTTATTGCGGGGACCAGGGCAATCCGTATTTATCAATCTGTGGGTCACAACCCCTAAGGGGGTCATGAAAGACAACTGGGGAGTTGCAAGGCATTGAAAAATATATTACAATCTAAAGCAGGGGTGGGCAAACTTCGGCCAGTGGGCCACATCCAGCCCGTGGGACCGTCCTGTCTGATCCCTGAGCTCCTGGCCCGGGAGACTAGCCCCCAGCCCCTCCCCAGCTGTTTCTCCTCCCCCGCAGCCTCAGCTCGCTCGCTCCGCTGCCGGCGCAATGCTCTGGGCGGTGGGGCTGTGAGCTCCTGAGACAGCACAGCTGCTGAGCCCGGCCTGACCCGGTCTCTGTGCTGCATGGTGGTGGCAGCAGCAGTGTGGCCCCGCTCCGAGTGGCGCAGCTGTAGCGCTGCCAGCCACCAGTGCTCCAGGCAGCGCAGTAAGGGGGCAGGGAGTGTGGGAGGGGGTGGATAGAGGGCAGGGGAGTTTGGGGTGGTGGTTGGGGGCAGGGGTGTGGATAGAGGTCAGGGTGGTGGTCGGGGGAGGAAAACGGGGGGTTGAATGGGGGCAGGGGTCCCGGGGGGAGTAGTCAGGAAGGAGGGGGGGTTGGATGGGGCAGCAGGGGGTAGTCAGGTGACAGGGAGAAGGGGGGGTTGGATGGGACAGGGGTCCCAGCAGGGCCGTCAGGAATAAGAGGAGGCGTTGGATGGAGCGGCGGGGGTCCGGGGGTGGTTAGGGGACAGGGAGCGGGGGTGTGTGGATGGGGCAGGAGTCCCAGAGGGGCCATCAGGGAATGGGGGGGGGGGTTGGATGGGGCAGGAGTCCTGGGGGGGGGGGCAGATAGGAGGTGGGGGCCGGGCCACGATCCCCTCCCCTAACCTGTCCTCCATACAAATTACGAAACCCGATACGGCCCTCAGGCCAAAAGTTTGCCCGCCCCTGATCTAAAGCAAAGGAAATGTTACTTGCACACACTTATCCCTTGAGGTGATGTGTTCTCTGTCACCCTCTCAGGTTTAAGTAAGTAAGAATAAACAAAGGGGGTTGTGAAGGTGTTTGCCTTCAAATAACGGGTCCCAACCTGAAAACGTTCAGACACCGTGGACTAGATGACTCTGTAGGCCTTTTCCAAGAACATTTATGCCAATCATCAGTGTGTCCATCATTTATGGGAGCCCTCCTTCTGTGGTCCCGGTTAGAGAGAAGATTTTTTAGGACCCAGAGGCCAAATCCTCAGCTGGTGTGCAATCCCCAGCATAGCTTTGGTCAGTTATTTCAGTGGAGTTATGGCACTTTATCACTGCTCAGGAGCTGATCCAAAATCTCTTTGGTCTGTTCAACTCAGTCTGTTTTGGTTTTTGTTTTGTTTTCTTTCATTAATGGATTGCAAAGAATATTAGGAGACTCTGCATGGAAGGCAATATGTAAATGGAGCTTATATTGCCTTATTTCTTTAAATGTATTCTTACTGTAAATCTGCTCAATGTGTGACGATGCCTCATCTGACTTCAATTAAGAATCATATAACCAGGACATGAAGCATTACACACATGGAAATGCAAAGAAGCTTTTTTCTTTCTAGACTCAAAAACATCCTCATACTACCTACAAGTCAGAACGCGTGCTGGGCTGGTCTCTGCTTGAATTAATACCAGGTAATTAGCACATCCCTACAGTAGTGCTGTACAGGCACCAGCTGGAGTGATAAATTACAGCTCATGAGTTGATTTCCCAAACAACCCAGCCGCGTGCAGACAGAGCAGGGCAGAACTGGACTACATCCAACAAGAAAACGATGCTCGTGTCATCTACTGTGGGGAAATAATGAGTGTCATTTTTCAGTAACTGTTTGCAAAAAACAAAACGAACCACAAAAAAGCCAACAACAAAAATTTGAAATCAGAGTGGAAGCAGTCTGTCCCGATTTCACCAGAGACTGTGCTTAGCTTTACAACAGGTTAAAACAAATGGATTTTACTGTAATTTTAAATTACAAACAACTGTCATTTTATTTATTTATCAGGGGAAGCGTATCACATTTTGAATGATTCCTTAATTGGAAGGTGCTGGCAAATGCACTAAGATTTTTAGTGCTTAATTAGCAGTGTGCTGTAATTGCTTCTCTTCTCATTACATGTTATTACTAACTCATCTCATTTTGTAGAAAATTAAAACCATGTTTATAAAAACCCTTCTGGACTTTCTCGATGTCAAGGGTTTTGTGTTGGTTTCCTTCTCTTCATCACCCACCATTCACCTTCCCAGCTGCGGGCTGAGAGCTGACATTTTGTTCCCTCAAGGAGAAGGGGTGGAGGCCAAGAGACCTCTGCAGCTGCCTCCACAGTTAGTGTTCTCTAAGGTGCATTAGTAGCAGTGGGTGAGAGAGGCATCCGGTTTGTTAGTTGGCAACTATACGTCCCTTACTTAAGGCTCAGCTAGGCCTTTCCATCGTGCAAACAATCTCCTCTCAGGCAATGATTAGGAAGAATTCCATCGCTCTTCATTAGCAAAACCAACATGTAAAACTGGGTCATTGTTTGGATCTTAACAATTCACTATCCACAGTAACACAAAAGTGTTGGCTTTCAGGGATCCAGCCTTGCGCAGTTTCATTATTTGCAATCAGACAAATAGAAATTCCTTGGGTTTGTCATATCCTTTTTATTACGCAAGAGGCGGCACATTAGTAAGCACTCTGTATCGTTGGGAAAGGGGTGAGAAGAACAGACAGGCTAGTTCGCTATTAAACCCAGGAACAATACGACACTGATAAATGTCAAGGATATTGTAACTAACAACATTTGTGTTCTCTCTCCTTTTTCATGTTGACTTGCCTTGCATCTGGCATATTTTACCAGTGACACTGTGAAATAGCAGACGTGAATGTCTCTGCAAGCTGCTCGCACAAACCCTCCTGAATAAAGAAACAGGCTCTTGCTATGTGGAACTTGTCAGTTTTTTAAAGCCTGGAAAGGTAACCAGAGGGACTCGTTCAGTGAGCGTGGAGGGGTTTGTTTATGAACGCTTTGGGAGTCCCAAGGCTTCTGCCAGCATTGCGTAATTACGCAAGCCAGGAAAACCAGCTTTCAGGTAACAAAGACAAAAAATAAAATGGCCACTGCTTACATAAAGTCAGGCAATGGGAACTCCAGAGATTAGAAAAGAAAACCCGACAGCAGAAGGAGGAGAGGAATAAGAGAATATAAAACTAACTAGAATTAAAAAAAGGAAAAATTACTGTTCCCGTCACTCTCAAAGGGATGTACCTTGGAATCTGGCAACAATTATGAGACCCTGTCACGGTGGCCCCTGTGTGTTGAGTGGGGCCACCCTTGTTGGCCCAGTGCAACCTTGAGACACCCCGTCACACTACCGCCAGGACGCCCTGTGGGATCAGGCAATTGCAGTAACGAGGGCTCTCCGTCTGTAGCCCCTGCGTGGGGCCAGGCGAAGAAAACAGTCGATGGTCCTTGAGCCTCCTGGCTGGGGCAGGCAATATTAATGGGGGGCTCTGACCTCTGGGTGGGGCACAGCAAACACGCAGGCCGCAGCACACGGGCGGGGTGGGGCAGGGCAAAGCACACTGGTTTGGATTGAAACATAAAATGAGTTTATTAACTACAAAAGGATAGATTTTAAGTAATTATGAGTGATAGTGATCAAAGCAGATTATCTAGTAAATAAACAAAACCACAAAGTGAGCTTAACATACTACATAGCTACATAGCTAGGATATGAATTAGCAAATTCTCACCCTGAGTGATAAACAGGCTGGCAGATTCTTAAGGCACAATCTGCCTTGGTTTGCAGCTTGGGTTTCCCAGGTTTTCATACACAGGCTAGCAATCCCTTTAGCCTCAGACATTCAATTTTCCCTCTGTTCAGTCTTTATTTCTCAGATATTTCCAGGTGTGCTGTTGTAGGGCGAGTGAGATCCCCCTATGCTGTCATTTTCTCCCTTTTATAGCTTCTTCCTACTCACTGGAAAACTTTTGCTGTGACCTGGGTCAAACAGTCCCCATTGCGTAGAGCTATCTCTGAGAGGTTTTTATTGTACATAGTTTCCGAGGTAATCCCTGTGCTTGTGTGCATTTCCTCAATAAGCCATTAACATTGTTTGGCCTTTTTCCTGTTGTACCTGATAGGCTGCTTGTGGGTATCTTCAACCTCACAACATGTTTCAGTAAAAACGTACGTAGCCAAACTTCATATACAATAACACATACAACCCAATGAGATATTAGTGTCTAGCAGATCAAGACTTTTAGAATGATACCTCACAAGGCAGACTTTGTACAAAACATACCCTAATTACATGACAGTGGTGAATACTGGGGTGCCAGGGTGTCACAGGGGGCTCCAACTCTCTGGACAGGACAGGGCAGAGCAAACAGTTGGTCCACAGCCCCTGGGTGGGGCAGAGCCAAGCAAACTGTCTATGGGATAAGGATAATTACCAATGGGGGAGACAGTGACCAGATGGGAGTATACAAGAGAGCAAAAATCAGTGTAATGAGCAGCAGTCACAGCACACCTGCTTCCTCGACACAGTCAAATGTCTTGTGGGCATCACAGCAGAGGCGAGTTTTAAGGGGGGATTTGAAAAAGGACAATGAGATGGTTTTTCAGACTATTTATTCATTCATTTGAAACAGGGAGCTCCTTCCATACATAATGGAAGAAAGACCAATAGCTTTTTGGTTGGGAAAAAATAATGAAGCTGGCATCGTTGTCAGAGCAGGAGCAGGGGCTGAAGGCCGGACTGCCCATAAGAGATTAAAGGCAGAGTGCAGCAAGGCCAGGATGCATCTTAAAAATGAAGAGGAGCAATCTGCATTTGATGCAATGGTGCTATTGTATAGGAGACAGGGGTTTCCAGGGATGAAAATAGAGACCAAACTTTAAAATAAGAAATTAGGGCAAGAGCCAAGGCCTGATGGAAAGTCTCCTGTGATTTCATTGGACTTTAAATTAGGCCTTTGATTCAGGACAACTCCCCAGCAAGGGCTACGCTACATTGCGCAAGTAAGAGAAAAAAATAGAGAATGAAGCCTGTGAAACTACCACACCATAGCAATGGATGCTAGGGATTTGGGTACTGGACAATTTAACACCGGCTTAGGCACAGTAGTTTTACTCTTCCAAAAGATCTCGCGGAAAATCCTAACACCCCATTGCAATCCTCCCACAGCAAAACTGTAGATTCTGTTACAGGTGGGGCTGGCAGCACTGCCTATTATTATTGGCTGATGCTTCCCATTATAAGACCCTGCTGTCAGTTGCTTATAGCTTTTTCAAACTTTAGGGAGGGATGTGGCTGCTGTGTTAGGCATGTACCTTTTGCCATCCCTGTGAAAATCTGCCCAAATTATGAGCCTTTGAAAAAAATCTCAGTTTGCACATGCTCAGTAGAGATGCAGATTTTTAGCAGTTAAATTTCCCAAAGATTCTGTCCTAACTGGGTGTGTGCCTGCCCAGAGCGGAGACACTTTCCCAGCAACTGCAGCTCCGGGTTTCAGTGGACCACCGCCACACCAGCTCAGGCACTGACTTGAGAGCAGGGAGACTGTCTTTCCTCAATGACCCCCCTGCTGGGTCCAGGCAATATGGAGGAGAAAGATGCCTTACATGAAAGCAGAGAGGACAAGAGTTGGACAAGTGTATGTTAGGGAGTGTAGGTTGGGACAAGGGCTTGGGTCAGGGAGAGATGGCGAGCATAGGTGCTGACTTCCCCTCTTTCATGTGGGTGCTCGACCCCCCCCACCACCCCAGGCTCCGCCCCCACTCCACCCCTTCCATGCCCCCCCTGCCCCGCCTCTTCCCATCCCTTCCCCGCCCCCATTCCAACTCTTCTCCAAAGTCCCTGCCCCAACTCCACCACCCCCCGCCAATATTCCAACTCCGCACCCCGGCCCCACCTCTTCCCCGCCTCTTCCCCTGAGCACACCACGTTCCCGCTCCTCCCCCTCCTTCCCAGAGAATGCTAATGCTGCCAAACAGCTGTTTGGCGGTGGCCTGGCGGGAAACTCGGGGAGGAGCGGGGACATGGTGTGCTCAGGGGAGGTGGAGGAGGGGGGATGAGGGATGAGGGGAGGTTGGCTGCTAGTGGGTGCAGAGCACTCACTAATTTTTCCCCATGGGTGCTCCAGCCCTGGAGCACTCATGGAGTCAGCGCCTATGATGGAGAAGGCAGAAACTGGGACTAGAGACTGGGGTGGAAGAGAAATTGGGACTAGGCATTGCAGTGAGGATAGAGACTGGGAGTTGGGGGTGGGTGACTGGGACTGAGAACCAATTGAGTGGATGGGGTGGGGGAAAAGGGAAGAAAACATGGGGGAGAGATCTGACAAGATACCACGGGAGAAATGGGACTGGCTGGGCAAAGAGGCCTAGGTGGGTGGGAGACACGCAAAATGGGGGAGGGAGGTTGGGTCTGAAGGCCAGGGTGGGGGAGAGAGACAAGTTGGATGAGGAGATGGAAGTGAAGACTGTGACTGGCTGGGAGTGGGGGATAAAACAGAACTAGTAGTTCAGAAAGGTCAGACCAGTACGCAGTGGGCAAGGAGGTTGGGATTGTGAGACGTGCAGAAACGGCGCGTGGGGAGGGGAGAGACTGGAGCAAAGAGTTGGGGATGGGGACAGACTGAGATTGGATGGGGAACCTAACGAAGGAGACTGGGAGCCGGTGGGTAGTGGATGGGCAGGGAGATACAGATTGCATGAGGAGCTGGATGGTGGACACTAGCCTGACAAGGAGTCTGGGACTGGATGTGGGAATGAGGGGAGACTGGGAAGGGGAGGGAGATTGGGACTCAGACAGTGAGTTTGGAGGGGAAGCTTAGGACTAGCTGGTCAAGGAGACTAGGGCTGGGATGAAGAGACAGGAGTGGAATGGGGACAAGGCAGAAGAGCACACTCCCCTCCAGCACTGGGAAGGAAATCTTAGATTCCTGAATCTCACTATTCCTCTGCTGTAAGCAAATGGCTGTGAAACCCACTGGCAAAGTGTGTCTCATCCTCCTCTAATGCTGGTCCATAAAGAGAATGACAACCTACTACTGCTATCAGTTACTCCAATAGGTCCAGTGGGAGAGGGCTGTGTGGTGAATCCAAAAGTTCCAACTCTGCTGCTGGCCCATGTAGGCATAAGCACTGGCTCTATGGGCGGTCCGGGGCTAGACCACAGGAAAAAAAATGGTTGGTGCTCAACACCCACCAGCAGCCCCGCTGATCAGCTCCTCTCCCATTGTCCATGTCCATTATGATACAGACTCACGACTCAATAAAGTAATGCTACACGTCAACCTTCCAGACAGAAGCTGTTGTTTTTTTCTAATGTCTCTGTCAAGGCTCCTTCCCCACTCTGAACTTTAGAGTACAGATGAAAACTTCCTGCATGAAAACTTCTAAGCTTAACTACCAGCTTAGATCTGGTCCGCTGCCACCACTCCCAATGTGCTAATTCCCTTCCCTGGGTAGCCTTGAGAGACTCTTCACCAATTCCCTGGTGAATACAGATCCAAACCCCTTGGATCTTAAAACAAGGTGAAATTAACCATCCCCCTCCTACCTCCCACCAACTCCTGGTGGATCAAGATCCAACCCCCTTGGATCTAAAAACAAGGAAAAATCAATCAGGTTCTTAAAAAGAAGGCTTTTAATTAAAGAAAAAGGTCAACATCATCTCTGTAAAATCAGGATGGAAAATAACTTTACAGGGTAATCAAACTTAAAGAGCCCAGAGGACCCCCCTCTAGCCTTAGGTTCAAAGTTACAGCAAACAGAGGTAAACACCCTAGTAAAAGGTACATTTACAAGTTGAGAAAACAAAGATAAAATTAACACACCTTGCCTGGCTGTTTACTTACTGTGTCCTCAGGTGAGGTGATGGCATTACATCACAGAGAGGACCACCAGCAGCAGAACCACACATAAACAGTAATGGGCTAAACAACCTACGCTGATGGGTAAGTAAACTTCATGGCCAACTATAGCCATGATAGGCATCAGTGAGGATTGAATCTGGGCCCTTCACCAGCAGCACAAGCCCCTGTCACTCAGGGTAATAGGGTGACTACAGGAGAGCTACAGGGTCTGATGGCATGAACAAGCAACCTTAATTCTGGCATTTCCTAACTTCTGACTGCTTGACTTCGCAACCCTAATAATGTTCTTTTAACATACCTGTTTGTGTAATATAGATACGTATACTACAGTCATCATCAAACACCCCACCAAAACTAAGACTACCCATGTAAAGATTTCTTCCTTTTGTGCCTCTCCTCCTTATCAGGGACATGGAATTAGTGGGGTATATAAAACAGTAGGATTATTTATCATGGAAAGGACAACAAAGAGACGGGGGTTTTACTTTGCAACTTGAAGACAGTTGCATTTGTACTTAGCGCTTATAGGACAGTGTTTCAGGGGAGGCAGCATTATTTAGCAGAATGGTTCTCAACCTTTTTTGGGCTCAGGACTCCTTTGCAAATTTTTATGGCCTATCGTGACCCAGTAAATAGTCTGGCGGGGTGGGGGTTCTCAGGAGAGCCGTAACTAGGCATTTTAGCGCCTTGGGCAAGCAAGCATTTTAAAAACATAAGAACATAAGAACGGCCATACTGGTCCATCCAAAGGTCCATCTAGCCCAGTATCCTGTCTTCCGACAGTGGCCAATGCCAGGTGCCCCAGAGGGAATGAACAGAACAGGGAATCATCACGTGATCCATTCCCTGTTGCTCATTCCCAGGTTCTGGCAAACAGAGGATAGGGACACCGTCCCTGCTCATCCTGACTAATAGCCATTAATGGACCTATCTTCCATGAACTTATCTAATTCTTTTTTGAACCCTGTTATAGTCTTGGCCTTCACAACATCTTCTGGCAAGGAGTTCCACAGGTTGACTGTGCATTCTGTGAAAAAATACTTCCTTTTGTTTGTTTTAAACCTGCTGCCTATTAATTTCATTTGGTGACCCTAGTTCTTGTGTTATGAGAAGTAGTAAACGACGCTTCCTTATCTACTTTCTCTAAAACAGTCATCATTTTATATACGTCAATCATATCCCCCCTTAGTCGTCTCTTTTCCAAGCTGAAAAGTCCTAGTCTTATTAGTCTCTCCTCAAATGGAAGGCCTTCCATACCCCTAATAATTTTTGTTGCCCTTTTCTGAACCTTTTCCAATTTCAATATATCTTTTTTGAGATGGGGCGACCACATCTTCACACAGTATTCAAGATGTGGGCATACCATGGATTTATATAGAGGCAACATGATATTTTCTGTCCTATAATCTATCCCTTTTTTAATCATTCCCAGCATTCTGTTCACTTTTTTGACTGCTGCTGCACATTGAGAGAACTATCCACAATGACTCCAAGATCTCTTTCTTGAGTGGTAACAGCTAATTTAGACCACATCAGTTTATATGTATTTATTGTTGGGATTATGCTTTCCAATGTGCATTACTTTGCATTTATCAACATTAAATTTCATCTGCCATTTTGTTGCCCAGTCACCCAGTTTTGAGAGATCCTTTTGTAGCTCTTCACAGTGTGCCTGGGTCTTAACTATCTTTAGTAATTTTGTATCATCTGCAAATTTTGCCACTTCACTGTTTACCCCTTTTTTCCAGATCATTTATGAATATGTTGAATAGGACTGGTCCCAGAACAGACCCCCTGGGGGACACCACTATTTACCTCTCTCCATTCTAAAAACTGACCATTTATACCTACCCTTTGTTGCCTATCTTTTAACCAGTTACCAATCAATGAGAGAACCTTCCCTCTTATCCCATGGCAGCTTACTTCGCATAAGAGCCTTTGGTGAGGGACCTTGTTAAAGGCTTTCTGAAAATCTAAATATACTATATCCACAGGATCCCCTTGGTCCACATGCTTGTTGATCCCCTCAAAGAATTCTAGTAGATTGGTGAGGCATGATTTCCCTTTACTAAAACCATGTTCACTCTTCCTCAACAAATTATGTTCATCTATATGTCTGACAATATTGTTCTTTATTATAGTTTCAGCCAGTTTGCCCGGTACTGAAGTCAGGCTTACAGGCCTGTAATTGCAGGATCACCTCTGGAGCCTTTTTAAAAATTGGCGTCACATTAGCTATCCTCCAGTCATCTGGTACAGAGGCTGATTTAAATGATAGGTTACGGGCTATAGTTAGTAGTTCTGCAATTTCACATTTGAGTTCCTTCAGAACTCTTGGGTGAATACCATCTGGTCCTGGTGACTTATTGCTGTTTAATTTATCAATTTGTTCCAAAACCTCCTCTAACGATATCTCAATCTGGGACAGTTTCTCAGATCTGTCACCTAAAAAGAATGGCTCAGGTTTGGGAATCTCCCTCACATCTGTTTTCATTTTGTTGCCCAGTCACCCAGTTTTGTGAGATCCTTTTGTAGCTCTTCACAGTGTGCCTGGGACTTAACTATCTTGAGTAGTTTTGTATCATCTGCAAATTTTGCCACCTCACTGTTTACCCCTTTTTCCAGATCATTTATGAATATATTAAATAGGAATGGTCCCAATACAGCCCCCAGGTGGAAACCACTGTTTACCTCTCTCCATTCTGAAAACTGACCATTTATTCCTACCCTGTTTCCTATCTTTTAACCAGATACCAATCCATGAGAGAATCTTTCCTCTTATCCCATGACTGCTTACTTTGCTTAAGAGCCTTTGGTGAGGGACCTTGTCAAAGGCTTTCTGAAAATCTAAATACACTATATCCACTGCATCTCCCTTGTCCCCATTCTTGTTGACCCCCTCAAAGAATTCTAGTAGATTGGTGAGGCATGATTTTCCTTTACAAAAAACCATGTTGACTCTTCACCAACAAATTATGTTCCTCTATGTGTCTGACAATTTTGTTCTTTACTATAGTTTCAACCAGTTTGCCTGGTACTGCAGTCAGGCTTACCAGCCTGTAATTACTGGGAGCACCTCTGGAGCCCTTTTTAAAAATCGGCATCACATTAGCGATCCTCCAGTCATTTGGTACAGAAGCTGATTTAAATGATAGGTTACAGACTATAGTTAGCAGTCTTGCAATTTCACATTTGAGTTCCTTCAGAACTCTTGGGTGAATACCATCTGGTCCGGTTGACTATATTTGTGCCCTTTACCAGAAGCAATGTGTTCGGCGGGGAGGGGTGTGGACATGCATAATCAAGTGGCCCCCTGATTTTTTGGCTGGATGTCCCACTCGGATGAGTCAAAGGGTGGAGGTGGTGCTCCCTCCCTGAGCCTCGCTGCCCTGCCACCCTGCCACATGGGGCTGGCCCGAGCTGTCTGGTGTTGCCAGCCTGAGCTGCCCCTGCTACTTTGTGCCCTGAGCAGCGGCCCCGCTTGCCCTGCCCTGGTTACAGCCCTGCCCTGAGGTGGTTTTGGTCGGATCCTGCCCCTCGGGGGGTTGGATCCTGCCCCGCCCTCACCCCACAGTGGCAGCTCCTGCAGCTGTCTGGGCTTGTCTCTGCTCCAGGTGTTGCAACCTCCAGGGTTGCAGTGCCATTCAGGTTCACCCTGACTCGACCAAGTTTGTGTAAGTGGAGTTGTGACCTGGCTCATGAGGTTGCAGTGCCACTCACTAAAATTTGGCCTACCCGGGCTCCCGTCATCATGACAGCGGGGCCAAATCTGAGTGGCGCTGGGACCCTAGAGGTTGCAGTGCCTCGACCAGGCAAGCAAGCACAACCTGCCCACTGGCACAAGAGCCCCAGGATCTGCCATGCGACTCTTTGAAACATTCTGGCACCCCAAATTTGAGTCCCAACCCATGGACTGAGAAACCCTTATCTAGCAAATAGGGACCTAGCATGAGAGTCAGGAGATCTTGCTTCTATTCCTAGCAATGTCACTGCCCTGCTGTTTGACCTTGGGCAAGTCCTTTCATTTCTCTTTTCCATCCTTGTAGCTGTTTAGAGTGGAAACTCTTCAGTTCAGGGCCTGTCTCACACAATGGGGCCCTGATCTCAGCTGGGGGCTACAGGTACCCGTGTCATACGAATAAGAGGTGTAGGCTCTCTTAGCAAAACAGTGTCCCCTGTTCCAGGCACAAAGGGACACACCTTGAGCTCATTCTGTTATGGGCTTTGAAGTTCAAGATCAGTACCTTGGACTCGTTCCAGTATTCTACAGGAAGCCAGTGTAGAGAGCAGTGGGGTAAAATGTTTGCAATGACCAGTGTTGTTCAGCATGCTGTGGACCACCTACTAAACCAGCTGGAACTTCTTCAAAGCTGCTTCCTGCAATGTTAATGTTTGCCCATGCAAATTGAAGGATTTAATTTTTGACACAGAAAGACAATGTTTCAAGCAGAATTAGATTTCCTCCTCCCCCACAGCTGCTCGTATCATCCTATTTTCAAAGTTTAGATCTCTTGCATGAACTTAATTACTTTTTCTCTTTATTGCACTTGCTTCCTCAACCAAAAACAACACGTCCCTGAAGTTGAAATAGCCATTAGTGAGATTTTGGCTACTGATCAAGTATCTAGTAAGAGATTATATGCAACTCTAAATCACCTCATCTTTCACATCTCGGTCTTCAGAGGACTGGTTTAAATCCTATTTGAATATTGTGTAATGTAACCTATCCAGCCATATATACTTATGCAATAGTCACAGAGACATCCTAAAACTGTAGTTTAGATTGTTTTAGTTTTCATTACTTGAAAGTTTTATCATTTGCTCACAGTTCACCTCCTACGGTAAATTGTGCAGTGCCTTTTCATGTAATCATCATTTTGGATTCATCTGTTTTGTCTCATAAGGTCTTGATTTGCCTCACTGTTGTGTTACATGGAATGACAACATTCATCATTGTTTCACGGTTTATATAACAGTGAGTACATACACTGCGGCCAGTGGCAAGCGTTCATCTTCAATTACCAGTTCTAATCCTGTAACAAATCACTAGGACTCGTTTTTATTTTTGCAGCTGTCTCTGCAAATGAGCAGAGGATCTACAGATTGGAAAAGGAAAATATTTACATACTATACCCAAAGTGTGTTTTACTGTAGAAGTTACTTAACCATTTTAAGGTTCAAAACTATACTTTACCAGTCATCACAGTAAATGATTAATATGTTTGATTTTCACTCTCTCTCACACACACTCATACAGAGTTTCTGAAAAGATTTTTTTTTATTTAGGTAAAGTGTTGTCATTTACATATAATGGAAAGTGGGACCTTTGTATCTCAGGTACCATATATTTACCAAGGAAACATAATAACAATAAATAGAATAAATAAATAATATCAAAACAGGCACATTTCTCCTAACATTCTTAATTCACTCCTAAAAATATATTCCCAGGAATTTTTTATATATATATATATATATATACACACACACACTTTCTTGTATAGTATGAGTTTGTTTATAATCATAGAATCATAGACTTTAAGGTCAGAAAGGACCATTATGATCATCTAGTCTGACCTCCTGCACAACGCAGGCCACAGAATCTCACTCACCCACTCCTGTATCAAACCCCTAACCTATGTCTGAGCTATTGAAGTCCTCAAATCGTGGTTTAAAGACTTCAAGGTGCAGAGAATCTCCAGCAAGTGACCCGTGCCCCACACTGCAGGGGAAGGCGAAAACCCCCCAGGGCCTCTGCCAATCTGCCCTGGAGGAAAATTCCTTCCTGACCCCAAATATGGCAATCAGCTAAACCCTGAGCATGTGGACAAGACTCACCAGCCAGACACCCAGGAAAGAATTCTCTGTAACAACTCAGATAATGGATGCACTGGTCACTACTCCAGAGTTAAGATTGATTTGACAAAAGCAACCAAAGTTGAATCTTGTTCCCTTGAATTTATAAGGAAAATTAACTTTCCTCAAGCCTCCAGAACTCCCAGTCCAACGTGTGTTTTCATGCAAGTTTTATGTGATTCCATTGAATGTTAAAAGTTATCAGCATTTTAAACAACTCACTAAGAGAGACATTGAATTTCTCTCCCACCTTTTGTAGTGTTGCTCTTGATCTTCATGTTAGGGTTTTGGATTAATGGAATTAATCATTTTTAGTGCCACACTAACACAGGTTTGTGTTTGAATAGATGTTATCCTGTTCTGTCAGCTTTTGAACTTTTCTGAATTATGGACATTACTGGGCTTAGACTGCAAATGACCTGGGTGGTTAGGTGAGACCATAAAAAGTTAGAAGAACTCAGAAATTAATTCTCCAAAGCAGCTATTCACAATAATATAGAAATAATTTACTCTGCTTAAAGATCCACATATAGGGTACTAGACTGGAACTCAGGAGTATCACATGGAACTAAATCCTTCCATCCACCATTTCAGTCAAGTTATGTCTATACTGCAGCTGGGAGTGAGCCTTCCATCCCAGAGAGCGAGATGCAAGAGCAGAGCTCAAGCTAGCTTGCTTAAAATAAAAATAGTAGTATGGACACTGTGGGGGATGGGGGACAGGGGGGGAGGGGCTGGGGGCTAGCCTCCCCGGCCGGGAGCTCAGGGGCCAGGCAGGACGGTCCCATGGGCTGGATGTGGCCCGCAGTCTGTAGTTTGCCCACCTCTGCTCTAAGTGTTAGCTCCAGTCAGCCCCTGAAAATTATCATCTGTCCTATGCAGGTCAGCTGGAATGCCATTGGTTTACTAAAAGCAACACATTGCAGGGCAAAGCCATATTTACCCATTTTTTCCTACATCCAGGCTGCCAAAGGAACTTTGTAAAGTGGCGCATACCAAAGCTACATTAGTCTGCACTCAGACTAGAGAGTTTTCCATAGCTTTGTGTTTAAAACCAAAAGTTTTTCTATCTGTGAAACAAACAATGCAGCAATAGATGATCCATGATATCATCATCTAATTTCTTAGACTTCCAAGTGACCAGTTTGGGTGAGTGTTTGGTTTTTTTTTTAATTAGTTAAATATTGTTTTTATTGCTAATTATGTATTGACCAAGCTGTGGAACTAAGGCTGTCTCTCTTATGTATCTGGATTTGGTACTGTGATGAGAGCCCCAAGAGACATCTCTACCCACCCTACTGCTTCCACAGCATAGTGCAGCCATTGACTTTAAACAACCTGTGAGCAGAAATCCCTTCAATTTCCATTAGTGTTGTTGCTGTAGCAGGGTAGTGTAGAAGTGCTATACAAGACTGACTATACGTTTGCACTGTCCTCATTTTGAGGTGGTATATCTGGATCCAGCAGTGGAGATAGACACAGCTATGTTTAAATCAGCCCCCTTATCATCTGTGGTGCCTTGTTCCTGTTTCTTGCCAGAATAACAAACAGAAGTGAGGCTGTGCACTGAGCACAGAGTGCCCAACCACTTAGAGGGACAGGACATTACATTAGGGATCTAATATTGACCCTGGGAGCCCTGCCCAAACCCTGAGAGAACTCACTGGGCAAAGCAGAGGTGTTGTCAGTATTAATATTTATATAAATACTGACTGCATACCAGAAGGTGCTCACCACCTGTACCTTGGCATATTAGCAGCTCAACCTCTGTGCATCCTGTCCATGAGGTGGAATGTAGGTCTGATGTTGATCCCACTCTTCTCCTTAAAGAAATTATTCCTACGGATATTTTGAATTGCCATGTATCTATTAGATACGACAAATTGGGGGGGGGGGGGAAGGAGGCTGGCCTTTGCTAGTAACATTAGGTTATGCTTAATGCATTCTTTAAGCCGTAGACAGCACCAGCAGCAAGCTACATCTAAAAAAATTTGAAGCTGGTGTTAAAGTTTATTGGGTCCTGGCAGATAATACTTAGTCATGCTATGAATGCAGAGGACTGGACTAGATGACCTCTCGAGGTCCCTTCCAGTTCTATGATTCTATGGTACAAGCACTAAACTCTAACTGGGGCTATTTCAGTTGATGATTGGTATTTGTACCCATAAATTATTGCTTAATATCACCAATCTCTCACTGTGCTTCCCTCATCAGAGTACTAGGACCCCAGTGCACTGATACAATGCATTCCAGAAGAGGAGGGATCTGAGGTAACAATCTTGACTATTGCATGGCTCCAGCAAGCTCTAAGTAATGACAGCTAAAGCCCATCACTTAGATTTCAAAGAGGCCTTTAACCAATGTTCCTCTCCATTTGTTATCCTGTTGATCAATGCATACGAGAACGTTGTAACAAAAGGGTCCCAGTTAATGCACAAATACTGTCAGCTAAACATTTCTGGGGTCAGGGGGTGATGGTCCAGCTGAAAAGGAGAAATGGGTCTTGGATTTTTGCATAGAAGTGTTTGGCTCTTAAGAGGAACAGCAGTAATGTATTAGTGTTGCAATGCAAGGGAGATTTCAACTTCTATTAGCAAAATATACTGCACAAATATAGTTTCTTAATTATAGTAAGTATAATTAGCAACTTTGACAGCCCCAGAAGACCTGAGGAAGAGGTCTGTGTAGCTCAAAAGCTTGTCCCTTTCACCAATAAAAGGTATTACCTCACCTATCTTGTCTCTCGAAAACCCCAGAAAGTCAGAGAGTTGTTGGATGAGCTGTTCATAACATTAATCAACCTTCCCCCATGCAAAATTGCTAAATGCACAAATACCATGCCACAATAAGAAACCTTAAGGATCCAAGCAGAGCAATGAATGAGTGCAATATAAAGAATGGCATATTCACTGATGGAGAATATGCATTAAATGGTGGTATCAGTGGCACCTGCTGCACACTAATGGAATAGAAGAAAAACAGGCGTAAGCTTTTATCCCATTTCTACTTTAGATGGTTCAAAAACAATTTACAGCATGAATAATGGAATCAAAACAACTAGACAGAAATGCAACAACTTTTTATATGCATTCGTATATATTTAGGCCAAATTCAAACAGGAGTGCAACTCATCTGACTCCAGTGGAGCTACTGGCATGCATGCTTCATTCAGGGATGACAGGCAGCTGTCTAAATTCATGGCAGCTTTTTTTCTGAACTGATTTACCATCTGAGATTTATAATAATCCTAGTGCCATAGGATTGGGTTATTCAGAACTCTGTTCTGGAAATCATTCCCCACCTCACTGTAGTAAAGTCCAACTTTGTCATCCTTCAGGGGGGTCTTTGTAAGCCAATTGTTTTCTCAGAGACTTTCCCTTTGCTGGAAAGAATTTCCAAAATTGAGATTGGATTGTGCAGTGAGAGTGACTTAATATCTATATCCTATAAATGATAGTTATCAAGAACATGTTTTCTCCCAAAGTCTTCAGTAAGAAAAAATCATTCCATTTCTTTTGATGCTTTTTGATGTGATTTTTTTTTAAAAAAAGTGGCATTAATATTAGGATAGTCCATTGGTGGGGCATCTTGGCACATGAACACAAGTTAATGGTACAGATTGCCCACACCAGAGACCACAAAAGGCTCTTCGATTTGCTAGGCTTCCCATTATTTCTGGAAGATTTGAGCAGTCTTCTCTCTCTAAAAATATAACTAGCTGGGACATTGAAAGCTTAGAAATGAGGGCTATAAACATTTACCACATTTGGCTAAAACAAGTGTTTTGTGTTTTACCAGTGTTTTGGTAGCTCACATTCTCAATTTTGGAAATTCAGCCTTTATGGGAGACAGCACATTATTCATGGAAGCATAAAATTATCAAGTCACTGTATTTATATTTGGATTCTTCTAGATGGTCCCTATTGTATTCCACTAAGAGTTATATGCATGTGCCATGCGTCAGAGCCAGAGCTTTTGAAGGTAGTAGCGTCCGTTGGTCAGTGCATGGTTTTGTCCAAGGTGATAAAGGGTGGGTCGAACCAACTGTGTCTTCAGTTCCTTCTCACCACCTCATGGTCTGAGTCGGAGCCTCTTCATTTCTCTCGTCTCTTGTGATGCATGTCTACAGACTGAGGGAAAAAAGACTTTTATTCCTGTACATAGTTAATGTTTTTGTAGTCATTTTAGTGTAAGTCGTGTTTTTTAGGATTTTGAGGACTTTGGGGTATTGTTTTCACCGGTCAACTGCCCTCCCACTACCCAGGCCTGGATATTGGATTATGCCGAAGATGCCAGGGTTCAAGATCTTTGTTTCCTGCCCTCACAAGTTCTTGGTCAGTGACAAGCACTAACACTGCCTTTACTGCTTGGGGGACAAACACGTAACATCTAGGTGCAGTACCTGTCTCTCCTTTGCTGCCTGTACAAGGGAAAGCTGGGCTCTTTGCCTCAGGAAGCAAATCATGGAGGTTGCCATGAGGCTACAGTCAGATCCAGACTGGGGAACCAGCCTCCCACCCCCATATATTGGCCTGAGCAATCTACGAACATGGGTCCTACCACAGAGCTCCAGTCTAGTTCTGCTAGTACCAGTGCTATGGACCACGTGTTGGGGCCTAGCTCTGAGGCAAGGAAGCATGCGCATAAGCATGGCAGTAAGTCTTCCTCCAAGAAGGACACTGCACTATCCACAAGTTCCAGCCATGGAGAGGCGGTGAGTTCCAAGGCTCACAAGCATGACAAGAAACTGCACAGATTGTTGGTCCCATCCACCAAACCTCGTACTTCTTCCAGATTGGCACCACTGAGGTCCAGGGAACCTTCAGTTCCATGGCAGTCCCCCACTCTGACTCTGGTTCTAGATGAAAAGTGTGTGCCGCTGATGCTGGGGAGACTTGGATCAGCCCCTGAATGGCATGAACTGTTTGCTTTAGCTGAAGAGAGGTCTTCTTGCCCTCCAGTGCCATCGCCTCCTCAGAGTGTGCATGCCCACATGATGGACTTGCCTCCTTTGGGCCATGGTCCCGCCTGCTCCTGGGAGCCTTCTACAGGTCTGTCAGTTCCAACAGCACTGCCATTTGAACCAGTTTCTGATTTCTCGGATTCAAAGATTTGGACAGGGATCAAGGCCCACCCTACCATACCTACAGTGGGAGTACCCCAAATCCCCATTGGCTCCATGGCAGTGTCTGCCATTTACCCAGCATCAGGACCCTTGGTACCCAGCTCCGTGGGGCCCTCCTAAACATCCGATGGAACCACTAGGATAGTTGTACTGGGGTTCATGGCTGCAGTACCCACCATCAGAACCTTCACATTCTGCCCGTGAGGGACCTCTTTTCTCTCCTTCTCCAATGGTCATCCAGCAGGTGTTCGGATATGCCATTAGATAACACACCACTGAACCCGACTCCAATGGTATCACTGGATCTGGAGCGATTCTCCTCTTCTTCCCTGGATGCCCCAGTGTCTTCAGCTCCACCCTCACCCCCAGATGACTTCTGACAATTTCAGGAACTGCTTCGTAGGGTGGCCAGGGCCCTCAACATCCCACTGGAGGAAGTGCAAGATAAACAGCAGCAACTGCTCGACATCTTACACATTTTGGTACCAGCCAGGGTGGCTTTACCAATTGATGAGGTCATCATTCAACCAGCTGGGACTGTTCAGCACACTTTGGCCACCTACAAACCTACCCCCAAAATGGTGGGAAAGCGGTACTATGTGCCTCTGAAGGGATCCGAGTATCAGAGGGGTAGCCGTGCATCTGACGAAGTGGGTATTCACCACGAAAGCTTATGCTCCAATACGTCTGTTAGTTTATAAGGTTCCACAGGACTCTTTGTTGCTTTTTGAAGGGTTCTGAGTTTCTTTTCTCCAACCCTCCACCCAACTCTCTTGTTATTCAAGCAGCAACTGAACAGACCCAACCCACCCTGGCAGATAAGGAGGGCAAAGCACCTGGACTTTTTGGACTGCAAGGTCTTTTCTTCTGCCAGCCTGCAATTTCGTATTTCGAACTACATGGCTCTGTTCACGAAATATAATTTCCTTACCTACAGTAAACTCATGGATTTCACTAACAAGCTCCCCCAGCAGGATCAGACCCAATTTCAGGCTATCCTAGAGAAAGGGAAACAGGTGTCAAGGACAAAGCTTCAGGCCGTGGTTGACACAGTGGACACCTCTTTGCATACAATGGCTACTGGGTTGTCAAGTGCAGAGAATCCTGTTTACATTCCTCTGGCTTTCTGAAGGAAGTCCAGACCACCATAGAAGATCTTCCCTTCGACGAGTACAATCAGAAGACTGATGACTCCCTTCACTCCCTCAAGTACTCTAGAGCCACCCTCTGGTCGCTGGGCACCTACAAACTGGCGCCCAAGCACAAACTCTACTGTCCACCTTCGACCCAGTGGTTCAAAACTCCCCAATTATTCCAACCACGGTCCTATGAGCCCCCTCACAAACAGCAGAGGACCCAGTGACCCTGTCCCTCCAGTTCATTGTCATCACAATCTTCTGCATCTCACACTCAATTATCTCAGAAGTGCTATTTCTGAATACACTCAGAGCTGCCAACCACCATTACTCATGCTGTGCTCCTGGCCCACCCCCTTCAGCGGGTACCTAGCACTCTTCTTGCCAGCTTGGAGTGCGATAATGTACAAGTTGGGTCCTTGATGTCATTGGACATGGCTATATGATTGAGTTCAAAATGCTTCCTGGTCCACATCCCCCACTCTGACCCCCCTTCAGGGATCACTCTCACAACAGTATCCTCATCCTAGAAGTGGACTCCCTACTGCTGAGGGGAGAGATAGAAACTGTTCCCAGGGAGCAGGGTTCTATTCCACTTATTTCCTAGTCCCCAAAGAAACACGGGTGGCAACTGATCCTGGACCTCTGTCATCTCGACCATTTCTTCTGCATGGTCACTCTGGCAGTCATCATTCCTTCCCTAGAAAGAGGCACATAGTTTATGGCTCTCAGTATGCAGGATACTTACTTTCATGTGGACATCCATCCTGACAACAGACATTTCCTGAGATTCACGGCAGATCATTACATTCAGTACAGGGTTCTTCCGTTCGCACTCCATCAGACTCCATCAAAATATGCTATCTAGCTAGAGGGAGACATTTCTCTACAGGGCACAACAGAAAACAGTTGTATTCCCAAAAAGAGCAGGTATTCCTGCCTTTGTAGACTACCTCCTCACCCTCAAGATGTCAGACCCTTCTGTTAGCTCGTCATGAGTCCACTTAGCAGCTATCCATTCATTCCACCCTCCAACAGAAGACTCTTCTGTTTTTACTCATCTAAGAACTACCATATTCTTAAAGGATATGACGAGGACGTTCGCACCAGTAATGAAGACACCACCATAATGGGATCTCAATCTTGTACTTTCAATACTTACCAGACCTTCCTTTGAGCTTCTTGCCACATGCTCAATGTCCCACCTGACTATGAAGGTCGCCTTCCTGATTGCCATTACATCAGCCAGAAACCAGAATTTGGAGCACTCATGGCCAACCCACCACACACCACATTTCACAAAGAGAAGTTTTTCCTTCATCTCAGTTCAAAATTCATTCCTAAGGTAATTTCTGAGTTTCACAAAAATCAATGTATTCACTTACCAGCTGTGTTTCCTCTAAGCTGCGCGGCCACCCAAGAGTCAATCAAGGGCTATTTCAAGCAAGCCCTTAACAGGTCTCAAGAATACTGAGTGAAGATTTTGTTAGGGATTGAATTGTGCATCTCCCACACATAATCTGCTGAGACTGTCCACCAGCGTGTTTTGTGCACCTGAAATGTAAGTTGCTCTCTGTTCATGCGAGAAGGACCAGGGAAGTGAGAGGATGAAGGAACAAGCCCCCTAACTGTCATGGGATAAGAGGGAAGGTCCTCTCATGGATTGGTAAAAGATCAGAAACAAAGGGTAGGAATAAATGGTCAGTTTTCAGACTGGAGAGCGGTAGTGGTGTCCCCCATGGGTCTGTACTAAGGTTGCCAACTGTCTAATCACACAAACCTAAACACCCTTGCCCCGCCCCCTTCCCTGCCCATTCTCAGAGGCCCCGCCCTGGTCACTCTATCTCTCCGTCGCTCACTCTCCCCCACCTTCACTCACTTTCACCAGGCAGGGGGTTGGGATATGGGAGGGGGCTCTGGGCTGAGCCTGGGCCAGAGAGTTGGGGTGCAGGAAGGGGCTCAGGTTAGAGGGAGGAGCTTTTACCCAAGATGGCATCAGGGGGAGGAACTCTATGTCTAAAATAAGTATGACATCAGGGGAGGAGCTAGAAAGCTAGAAGCTGATTGGCTGAGAGGAGCTGATCTTGAGAGAGCAACCAGTATATAAGGCTGACAGCCAGCAGGCTGAGACTGTAATGGGTTTTTGGGGTTTCTAGAAGAGCAGGAGTAGCGAGACACCTCAGCTACCTTGCCAGCAGCAATGGCCACTACATCGCAGCTCGAAGAGACTGCAGCTGTGGAAGCAACACTCCAGAGATTAGACAGATCAGAAGGACCAAATTAGACGGTACAGAGGGAATTTGAACAGAAGTGTAAGTCTGATCTTTTCTACTTATTATTTAAGAGTGTATGGGTCTGTCTGTAAATAAAGCTGGATGCCTGCATCTTGAGTAAGATCTCCCCTACCTGTTTTGCAACTGCTTGGCCAGCACTTACAGGATATTAAATGTTTAGTTTTAAGTGTTAATGTTAGTGTTAAAGTAAATGTTTTATTTTAGTCTGTGAAAATGATGATGGTTTCTCATATGTTTATAGAGAGACCACATATGCCACAATGTATTAAGTACGGGGTTAGATTGTAACAGACTAAAAGCCTTTGTGTCTACGGGCTCTTTATATGCAAGTTACATTGAAACTACTGCATTTTCTGTACGTATTGGATATCTTATGCAGTCGGTGTCCTTTATTTTGTTGTGCCACTTTAACTATACAATCCTTTAAATGTAATTCTATTGCATTTTACTATGTTCTATATATTCTTTCTTGATTTATTAAATACAATGTAACCACTTTTTTTTAAATAAAAAATTCTTTTGTTTTCAAAGAATTACTGCTTGTGCGTCTATCTGTGAGCCAAAGGCTGTATCCGTGTCCTTTCAGGGGTTAGCAAGACTAACGTGCTCTGGGGTGCCCTCAGTGGGTCACAGACAAGTTCCCTGGTAACCCCTGGCAATTCCTTTAGGGCGGGCCACAACCTTGTTACCCTTTGGTTAAATTAGACAAATTTGTAAGTAACATAATTGGCATCTCAATGTTAGGGTAACATATTTGGCGTCCCTGTATTAGTGGGCTTGAGGTGCTATTTTAAACCCTGAAGCTTGAAAGCTTTATTTCAAGGTCCAGGAGGGTATAGCACCCCTTATGGGAGAAGAGGATGACTAACACCAAGTAGTAATATTTTTTTCTCTCTCTTCTTTCCTCCCCCTTTTTCTGTTTTCTGACAAATACACACATACACTCTCAATACACACAACTTCATTAAATACTCATACCCGCTCGCATATCTGGCACCCGTTTGCAGGTCCAAAAGGCAAGCAGGACCTGTCACTCAGGTGTGACCGGTGTTGTAATTCTACCCGGAATATTTTCATTACCTTGCCGGATTTGACATACACACATGCACATCTGGCAGCCTTCAGGCCTGGCTGGATTCAGTGCTTGTACACATACACACACCAAATGTACACACATCTAGAAACCGGTTTCGTTTAAATAAAGAGCTCTAAAGGTAAGTAACATCAAAGATGATTTTAAAACGTACCTTGTTAAAGGAATTACTGCTTAAACTGATAGCCCGAGTCTTGATCCTAAAAGAATTAGGAAGCCTGGACAAAACATTTAAGGGCTGGTTGAAGGGTCAGTATAATACAGTAAATAATTCTGCAACGATAAAGGTAAAGAGAGAGTGTTCAGTGATCACAGCTACAGAAGGAGAGGGTGATCATAAGAACAGTTTTGTTTTTTATTTATTTTCTGCTCCTGGAGCAATCATTGGCGGATCCCAAGGGAAGGGGAACCTGACTGAAAGGGAGGCAGGTTTTGGGGTCGGGCACCAAGGAGGAAGCCGAAGGCCTCAGAAGTCAGGCTTTATCCTGTAAGCTAAGTATAGGACCTCATTGCTAAGACCACTACAGTGTAAATACCTTACTCTCTCCTCTATGGCTCATGGCTGCTTCCTTAAAGCAGGAAATTCTAGACATTTTTACAAGTTTCAAGAACTTTACAAAAGCACCAGAGACCATGTGACTCAACAGTAGGGCTATACAAAGAATACAGTACTTACGTTCAGAGAACATATTTTATTATTTAATAGAAGTTTTTGCTCCAATATACAAAATAGGGGACCTGTCATCCCAATTAACATTTACATAGTTACACAGAAATCATTTCCACCATTTACAAGTGAAGATTCTTCTCACACTCCCCATTGCAATTACAATCAAGAGGTAATCCTATAATGCTTTTTATATTGTTCAGTTACATTTGTATTTCCTCTGCCTGTAGTTTCTGGTATTGATTTTATCAAGAATTTACTTACATTTTTCAGCTGCACTAGAAGTGAAATTAAATCCATCATTTGGAACCACAATCTCAAAAAACCCTATCCAAAATAAATCACCATTTTATAAAAATATGTCGCAGGAGTAAAGCAAAATATCCTGTGGCTACCAGTAAAACAAAAATGCTTTAAATTTTGTTACCGTATTACAATGTGTTTAGCAACTAAGCTTGGCTTTTAACTACATACATTTTTTAAAACTGTAAAATGACTGAGCAAACATTTATCAGTTAACAAAAACTAATGTGACAATGGTTTTACAAAGCTGTACATTTAATGCAAGGGACTTCATCTTTCTGACATGTACTATGGTCCAACTGATTCACCCCTCACTCTTTTCCCACTGAAACCTAGAAAAACAGATTTAGGTTCTAACATAATTTGGTATAAGCCCTTAAAAATATCCAATCCATTATATTTTTATGCCTCTCCCAAAATATTTGTTATGCTTTTCTTTGCATGCTGGTAGTTTAGCCAAGCTACATAATTTATAGAAAAGAATTTCAGCCAAGCCAGTGTTCAGAAACTGCATTTATAAAAGCAATCTGTTATAATATGACAAGAATTTTCTTTCATATTTGTTAAATAGCCCAATTTACTTAGTGACCCTGTTCAAAATTTGTTCAACTAAATAAATAGGTGAAGTCTTTTCCTGAGTTAAAAATACAGGTAAGTAAATATATTAGTTATAGCAGCAGACATTCTTTTTAAAGGTTTCAACAATATCAATAAAATAATCTTAGAAAATTACAATAAAGTAAAAATCACCATCTGAAATGGGATGACAAGGACATCCAAGACCTGATAGCCATAATCTGAAATATGTATTCCATCATTTTCCAGAAATTACATTCAGCCACTGTCAGACAACAAACTGATGCATGGAAAAATATCAAATCACAACATTTCACATATTTCTTATTACATCTATTACTTGGTGGTGCTATTATTTAAATCTTAATGCTGTTTCATAAACCCAAAGCAAGGTAAACTTTAATTTCAGAAAATTTCACCTCATAGGACTTGAAAAAAATCTCAAAACACTGATTTCCCTTTACCTTCCTAGATTATTTCATTTATTATCAACTTCATTTCATATTTGGAGAGTTTTTTGAAAGTCACCCAGGCTGTTGGGAGTCTGAATGGATCAATTTTCTGAGGAGGAAATTATATTTTGAAAACTGTTTATTTTGATCCAGGTTTTTCTAACAAATTATTTAGCATATGGACCCTTACTGAATAAAGAACAGTAAGAATTGGGGTACACCACCACCATTTCATTACGATAAGCATTCTTACAATCATCATTCAGACAGTTACAGGAAACATTTTACAGCTTGGCTTTTTCATCAGAGTAAAAACAGATTCAAATTTTAATTTAATAATTAAACAATGTAAAACATTAAGCCAGATACCAGTTCCTCCTGAAAGAGAAAATACCCCTTCTGTATTACCAATTTTTTAGAAAACATTTTATGCATTTTATTTAGAATTTGTTTTTCCTAAAAAAACCCCACTTAAATGGAATAAGTAAATCTAATTCAAATTAATATATAAAATTATGTTCAAGATTGGTTATACTCAAAGACAATACATAGGACCCTAATAGTTATAGTAATTCATAAATAAAAATAAACTATTATTAATAACCCCATCTTTCTCCATAGGGAGATTAAAAGCCATAATTTTTACTGATTGTTCCCGACAGTATAGGTATATATTACTATAATGTAAGCTTCTTCAGAGAAGCAAAACATACTTGGCCTCCCTGACACTAGTTTATCTTTTCAGTTAATCTGTTACGTCAAGAAGGCAACTGTGTTGTCCCAAGTATATTTCTTGTTTATATATGAAAGAACCCAGGAAAAACAAACAAACAAACAAAAACCCTGCCCACCATATTCTTTCAGAATTGAATACAGACAAATTACTGCACAAAGAATTCTGTCTTTTCAAATAAGAAATCAGTATAAAATACCAGATTTATATTGCTTCTATTGCACTGCCAGATTGTTGCAATTAGCCCTGAACCAAACCCCAATGAAATCAATCGGAGTCTTTCCATTGATTTTAAGGGCTCTGACTCAGGACTTAACACTTTTTTTTTTTTTTTTTTTTAAACTGTTGGAAGGTTGCTCCTGCAAGAGTGGCTGGTATCTCTCTTTTCTCCTAGCAGTTGTAGTAAAATTGTGTAGTCAGCATGATACCTGAGCAAATAAAATGAACTTGATATGAAGGGTTTAAAAAAAAAAAAAATCCAAACTTTGCTTTGTTGTGTGCAAACTGCGCTACTGTCCCTGGAGCTCCCTGCATTCCTTTTTTTAAATCAGTGCTTGCTCCATTCCAACATAGCCAGAGAAGAAACGAGGCATAAAATCTCTCTTCACCACAGTTCCCATTCAATCCCGAGACTGATAGAAGAGAATGTAACCAGACTCAGAGTTCTTTGAAATGTCTGATGTCAACCCATAGAATTCTTCAATAGCTTGTGCATCTATTTTCTACAGAAAACAAAATACAAACTAATTTTTAAAGGGAAAAAATATACTATGATAAATGTATATTCTATTAAATTACACTTTGTGAAACAGTGACAAAATATTTTGGTCTCATCTGTTAGTTACCTTTCTCCAGATAACCTAGGTTATAGAAGGGTTATAAGGCTTTTAAGGTTTTGTTTTGTTTTTAAATTCCAAATCTTCTTTCCTCCACAGCAGCCCATCTTCTGTCTAATTTAAGTAACTTGAACATCTAATACTAATAAATGGACTAACCATGAATAAAACCTCTGATAGGTTCCCCACACAGAAAGGTGATTTATAATGGTAATACCAAGATTTTTTTTCTGATGAGGGGCCAAAACTCAGCATGGGCTATGCACATATAAGAACTTAGAATCAGCACTGAACTTATAAGTAGGACTAATCAATGTAATAAATTAGACCAACTTAGACAGTGATGGGGGATGAGCATTAAGAGGAGAAAAGGTCAACTGGCTCTTTAAAAAATTATGAGCTACCAGGACCATAGACACTTAAATTGGATGAAGAACCTCTAGTCTGTGATACAGAGCAGGATGCAAAGAGCTGCCAGATGCTACAACCATCATGATGATTTTTGGGAAAACAACAGAAACTGAAGCCAAATTAAAGGCAATATGGCAAAAAGAACTCTTGATTCAGAAAAAGCCACAGATATAATTCATACATCAGGAATGTGGAAATAAACATTCTTTTCCTCAGATCAATCAGATATAATCTAATCTTTTGCCTCCACTGCTGTGATGACTAATTGGATCATTTCCATCTTGAAGCACCAAATAGAGCTACTTAAGATCAAGTACCAGCCAGACTTCTTTGGGAATGCAAGCTCCAGTAAATTCCTGAAAAACATTCTCGCTCAGGTTCTAGTGAGATATATACCTTGATGTTTGAGCGGTTGCAAGGCCTGTCCTAGCACCATCCACTTTATTAGTGGGCGAGTGAACCTTTAACTCTGTGGCGGAATCTTAAAATCCACTGAGTATCCTGTCAGGACAACTAAGACCACCCATCAATCATCTTTGAACCCCCCCGCCCCCCCCCCCCAAGGAAGACGTCTTCAGTAGCCTGATTGGTTCCGGCAACTGAAAGGGAAGACTGACCTCTTGGTATCTCAAGCAAAGTGTTCTTTTTCATTAAGCAGTTCTTGCATATTGTAGAGAAAAATATGTACTACTAATACACCTTATAGGTTCTAAATGAACTCAAGGAAGAGACTTGGGCATCACTGTGGGCAGTTCAATTAAGACCTCTATTGAGTGTAGCTATGGTTAAAGAAAAAACAGTCAAGATGATAGGGGGCATAAGGAGAAAAATGAAGTCATAAATCAACACAATGGCCTCATCTGAAATACTATATGCAATACTAGTTATACCGTCTCAAAAAAAGGATATTGCTAAATTAGAGGAAGTTCAGAAGGCTGACAAGAATTATTTAGGTGCACAAGAAAACTCCTATAAGAGAGAAAAGACTGGGACAGTTTACCTTAGAAAAGACAGGAGACAAAATAAGAGGAGACACGATGGAAGCATAAACAACATAAGAATGGCCATATTAGGTCAGATCAATGGTCCATCTAGCACAATGTCCTGTCTTCTGACAGTGGCCAATACCAGGTGCTCTGGAGGGAATGAACAGAACAGGCAATCATGAAGTGATTCATATCCTGTCATCCACTCCCAGCTTCTGGCAATCAGAGGCTAGGGACATCATCCCTGCCCATCCTGGCTAATAGCCATTGATGGCCCTATCTCCATGAACACATCTAATTCTCTTTTGAACCCCATTAGTTTTGGCCTTCACAACATCCCCTGGGAACAAGTTCCACAGGTTGTGTGAAAAAGTACTTCCTTTTGTCTATTTAAACCTGCTGTCTAATAATTTCACTGGACGACTCCTGGTTCTTGTGTTATGTGAAGGAGTAAACACTTCCTTATTCACTTTCTCCCACACCATTCACAATTTTATAGACCTTTATCACATTCCCCTTTTAGTAGTCTCTTTTCCAAGCTGAAATGTCCCAGTCTTTTTAATCGCTCCTCCACAGAAGCTGATTTCTATCCTTAATTTTTGTTGTGTGAATAGAATAGAGAACGGACATTAGAAGCTTCTGTTGTCTCTGCCTCACAACGCAAGAATAAGGGACTATCCAATGAAACTAAAAGGTGGCAAAGTCAAAACTGATGAAAGAAAATACTTTTTCCACCCATTTAATTAGAGTGTGGAACTCATTTACACAGGATGTTATTGAGGCCAAAGATTTAGCAGGATTTAAAGAATTTATATGGATAACAAGAATATCCAGAATTACTACAGTTAAAACTAACAAAAAGATTATTGGAAAGGACATAAAACCTCATACTTCAACAGTTAAACCAATCTCCAACTATTAGGGATTAGAATTAAACCTTCCGGAGGGACAAGTGACTCTATATCTGCTTACTATGGGATTTCTTGCATCTTTCTCTGAAGCATCTGGTGATGGCCACAGTCAAGGACAGGGTACTGGACTAGTTGGACCATGGCTCTGATTCAGTATGTCAACTCCTGTATCCCTAAAGGGCTTGGAGTAATGCTTGTCCAAAAAGTCTCTTGCCCTTAAAGAGAGTAGTAGTAAGCATCCATTTTATCTACCGCTCTACCTGCCATGTCTTTTGCCACAGGATTATCCAGTGACATTAATGACCAGAAGAGAGACGCAGGATGACCATATCCAAAAAGGAATTGTAAAAGAAGTAGGAAAACAAGCAAAGATTCACACAGGCCTTTATCATCTTCCTGGAACACACTGATACTTCAGCAGCTGAGGGTTTGAAAACAAATGCCCAGGAACTTAGAGTACAATGCTATGGCAGAGTCAGCTGATGACATGCACATGGTTTTCAAGTCCTCGTTGCATCTCAAGTTGGACTCCAGTTTCCTGTCACACTACTATTTCTGGGACATTATGCTAGCCATTGGAAGGGCTTACTTCTTCACTGACAAGAAGAATGCTGTCAATATGCTTCCTAGCAGAATCAGTGCATTGCACTGGAAATTGTATTTCTTTTGAGAGTGCAGTGTCAGAATCCGACTTCTTCCATGATTCAATTTCCTTTGCGTTCCTTATGGAAAAGGAAACAGAAGGATTCACTTACGACTTAACATCTCTTCCTATGAGCCTTTTGATTCTAAGAATCACTCCACAGTAAATCCAAGACTGAAGACTCCACTTACACCAGTGTATTAAATTCTTGTGGCAAAAAAATTATGCTCTGGTACAGGGTTAGGAGTTTCTCTTTCTTTATATGAACTAGAGAGAGCCCTTTGGTGACATAACAGTAGAGAGAGAAATGGTCCCAAAAGCTTCACAAGTTGTTTTCACACAGGGCTTGGGAAAGGGGAGAGCAGCATCCTTCAAAGAACTCTCTTCCAAAAGCCTCCAGTGAAGAAAGCTGTATGATCTCTAGCATAAGTCAAGGTAGGGATTAGAGAAGACAGTGGGGAATCTGTCTCCTTAAAGAAAACTTGGACAAGCAGGCCCTACTACTACCAGGCACTAACAACCAGAGTAATGGAGTTTAGATCAAGGAGTGTTGGGAGAAAAGAAAAACAAATAATGGAAGGATTGGCTGTCCCACCTGGCCTCGTCAAACGTTTAGTTAAACAGACTCACTACAGAGGGATATATGACCATACTTTCCAATGTTATGTGACCTCCACTTTGGCCCTGGCATCTCTTATATGGGAAGAGTGGTTTTGTTTGAGAGAGTTTTCCCTCCCTGCCAGGAAAAGGTGAAGGTCATAGGTGGCAAAAGCAGAAAAAGATCTGCCATTAATCATCATGCTTGATTCAGAGTTGCAGAGTCTCAGGTACTTCTCTGAAAGACTCTAATCTACCCGTGAGGTTGAGAGATATTACAGAAAAGACTGTCATGAAGGATAGGCACGAAAACTTAGCAAATTTTTTGGGCAGAGTTACCTCTATCTAAGCTATGACTATTAGCTGTCTCCCTAGCACAGATTTTTCTTCTTTTGATAAAAAGCAGTTCCTCTGGAAATTGATCCAAAAATATATACATTTTGAACAAACAGCTCTACCTTCTCCTCCTCCAATAAATATTTAAACATGACTGTACTCAAAGAACAAGGACTGAATCTCTCTAGTTTAGGAGAGAAAGGAAATGTAGCTGAAGATATTTTTTATCTTCAGAGTATCAGCACACCATTCCTTTTAATCTTTAAGTGATCATAAATAAGGTGTTGGGATGGGGGGAGACTTTTGTTTCGAAGAAGTAAAAACACCCGAGTTACAGCAACACTTACCTCTACAATATCATCATCAAAGAGCAACCAAAAATCATGACTCTTCACTATTGCAATATAATGTCCTCGATTAGGGCCACTGTATTAAAAAAAAAAATTTACATTATGCATGTCTATTTTATTAGAACGGCTTCCCTCACTCCCCCCCCAAACAAACATTTACTAAAAATTAAGCTGATTATTTGTATTTCTATTTGTATATTCATTCCCCTTTATGTTACCAAGGACATTTACATGAAAACAAGGCATTAGTCATCATGATGCCAAATATTATACTAAACAGAGGATTAAAGGAGGAATAAGTAGGACAAGCAGTGACAACATAAATGAGAGGCTATTTCATGCGAAGGCTTTATTCACGGAACTAGGGACAAAAAAATATAGAACATTTTTTTATTAAAAAAAGTGTGTGTGTGTGTGGGGGGGGGGGTTGAATAGAAAAAAAAAATCTAACTTTCCACACCAAATTGGATTCTGGGTGAGACCAATACCAAGAAATATCATGCCAAAAATGTAACTTTGAAGAATATTCTAAACCCATGACAATAGGGGGACTTGGAAGAGTTGTTCCATCAGTATTATTGATCTGTCTCTTATATATAATGCTGTCCCAAATTTTATGTGAGGCAACAGAAGGTCATGGACTTGACCAGCCAGGATGGACAGAGGTTCAACTCAAAATTTGTAACCTGAAGCACCCCAGCACAGCCAGGACTCAGTGAGGCACATCGAAACTCAAGCAGAGATGATTGTGTGTGCCTGTTCTCATAAGAAATTGCTTTGAAAGCAGATAGAGTTGGTTAAGAGGAGTAATTTTATCCACAAAGCAATATGAAAATCTCCTCATAGCAACAACTTGACTATACAATAAAATGCAGGCCACCTACCACAGTTCCACTGTGCAATACTTCGTAGATTAAGGCAGAGACAAAATAATTCTTTACCTCCTGAACAGACACAGCAGAAGACGTTAAAAAATGTCTTGCATCTCAATCGGTTAGGCTTGGAACTGAATTTGAACTATGAATACTCTAACAGTTTCCTTTCTCATTTGTCTATTGCAAATCATCTGTAAATCACACTGGCTCATGAGATGAAAGCTCTGGGGAAGGGGACATCTAGAGGTCATGAGTTGATGTTTGTAGACAAAAAGGTCCACCCAGGATTTTGTTACATTATTCTATCAGCAAAACAGCACACTCCCTCAGAGCCAGCTGGAAACTGGCAGGTCCCATTAACCACTTAAGCAGATTAATAAAGCAGGTGCAGCACTGCCTTGACTGAATAATGGCACCCCAACCTCCAACCACAGGAGGCAATCTTATGGTAGATGTGTGATCAGTGTTCCATTTGGAGCTCCTATGCTTGAAAAGTAAAATTAGAACACAAGTGCACAAACGTTAAAAATAGAATATACTTCTTAAACGTCCATCAACTCGCATAATACTATGATCTTGAAAGCTTTAGAAGCAGGGAGAAGAGACAAAATCAGCCTATTTAAAAAAAACATACAAAATTGTTCCAGGAAAAATTCTGTTAAAATCTGAACGTATCTTTTGTTGAAGAACTTACTTAACAAAGGCAAATGCATTCTGCAATGTTTCCTTCTGTGCTACATAATTCCTTAAAACATTTTAGAGATTACTTAAATTAAGTGATACTGGATTTCTGTCACAATGTTAATAATTTCATACAAGAACCCCAATGTGACAAACTTTTTATTACCTCCCACAATGAACTACTACAGCAACAAGGTCGTACATTCGGTCAGGATTGGTGGCATCTCCCGAAGTGTTAAAAAGTCTAAGCTCTAAAGGAAACACTACTCTATAAGAGAGTTTTGTATATCGATGTAGCTGATCCATGTATTTAAATCTCTTCAGATGGAGAGCTAGAATCATAGGCAGTTTTTTTACTTTCATCCTGAAACAACAAAATGAAATATATCATATCTCGGATTCCAAGATTTCAAAATTGTCAGGAAAAAAAAAAAAAAAAAAAAAAGTCTTTTGAATACTATTAAAATACACTCAAGTATTAAAGATGCTCAGCTTGTCAGTTTCCTGAATTTTCTCTATTAAAACCACATGATCAGTGGTCTTTTCTTCAGCATGTCTTAATGCTGCAATACGTAAACAATAAAACAAGTTATGGACAACTGCAGTAAGTTAAACATGGATATTAACCCTAAAAGAGAACTGCAAATGTGTGTGAAAAACAAGTTAAATAAAAGGTTATGTGCCCTATGCTCCAAATAACGTAAGTAAAGGGGATATGCAGCACAGAAGTGAATCTAAACACACTTCCCCATATCCTTCCTGTTTAGGTCCCTAACAGCAAAACCCAACTCTCACTTTTTTGTGATACTTCTACACACAGACCAATTTGTTTTAGAACTACTGTGGAATCCAATTGGAACACATAGTTATCCTTAAGGTAGAAGGAGTCAAGTCAAATGTTTTCATTTTAAAATGTGGCTTATTTAAAATATATTATGTAAAACTTAGTTTTATATCTTTATATCTGCAAGGGACACAAATGTCAATATACCACTATTTAACTGATATAACCCCACCCAAATAAGCCAACACTGTACTCCAGAGAGTGCCATGATAGCATGATCTGGCCGTTACTTTGGAGGACAAAAAACAAGGAAGCAGTAGATGAAAAATACAATCCTAGATTCACCAACGTGTTCAATACCCCCTTACCCTGTTTGAGCCATTCAGGCCAGAATCTCACAAAATCTGCAAAAAGCAACAGAGGGTCCTGTGGCACCTTTGAGACTAGCAGAAGTATTGGGAGCATAAGCTTTCATGGGTAAGAACCTCACTTCTTCAGATGCAAGATGACTTATGCTCCCAATACTTCTGATAAATAATCTGCAGTGACTACAAATCTTTATCAGCTGACCAGAGAGAGCCTGGTGGTGAGCTAATATTTCTGCTTAATGTACAGTAAATGTACTCACTTAACTTGCCTCATCCTCTCCCTCCCCACAAACATCCACTTGTCTATCTCATCCATCAACTGCATCTGGTCATAACCTATGCTATGAACTCGTTAAGGTAGGAATTGTCTTTTTATTGCTTATTAGTAGGGCTCAGTGTCTGTCACGGAGGTCGCAGAAGTCACGGATTCCGTAACTCTCCACGACCTCCGTGACTTCTGCAGCGGCCAGTGTGGCTGACCCCGGGACCCCCCAAGCAGCTTGCTCCAGGGCCAGCTGCTCAGGAGACCCCAGGGACAGCCAGACCGGCCACTGTTGGAGCAGCTCCGCAGCCAGCTGCACCGGCTGCTACTGGAGTGGCCCCAGGGCCAGCCGCATTGGCCGCTGCTCAGGCAGTCCAAGGCTGCCGGCCCCGGGGACCACCTGAACAGCAGCTGGTGCAGCCGGCCCTGGGGACCGCCTGAACAACGGCGGGTGGGCAGCCCTGGGGGTGGCCGGAGCAGCCACTGATCGGCGGCCCCCGAGCAGTGGCTCCCTGCCCTGCAGCACCCCACCCCACCCCCGAGCAGTGTCTCCCTACTCCATGGCCCCCCAGCTAAGTTTTAGTCTGGGGTATTTACAGTACAAGTCATGGATAGGTCACAGGCCATTCATTTTTGTTTATTGCCAGTGACCTGTCCACGATTTTTACTAAAAATACCTATGACTAAATCATAGCCTTACTTATTAGTACAGCACCAGCACAATGAGTTGCGACCCTCAATTGTTGCCTCTTGACATTACTGCAATACAGATAAATCAATGCTGTGAATGAAATAAAAAACAAAAGCTACCCAGGACTACAAAAAGTCATTCATTGCCTGTATGAACTTTTAGTTCATACTGACTTTGCTAGTGCTTTTTATGTAGCCTGTTGTAAAACTGGGCATATATGTACCCCTGGTTGAGAACCACTGCACCACAATACTAAATTCCTGTTGTGCTAGCACTTAATTTTTTTTTAAAGTACTGGAGAAACACGTAATGCTTTCTGCAACCCTACTCAGTGAACATTTTGAATTTGGCAAAAAAATAAAAGGAAAAAGGCCTTAATCACCTCTAAGTCTCTGATAGTAAATCAGAACATTAACAGAACAAAGCTAAATAAAAAAAAATGCATGAATAGTTTAGGAAAACACTCCAAAAGATGTAAATCAGAGTAAGTAGCGTCTCCAAACTTCCATCATCAATGGTATCCTCCCCCAAGTGGGGCATTCTATACCAGCACCACAGCAACTAACATACCACTATGTAAAAGTTCAATTAATACAACACTACATAAAAGTACAACACAAGCTCAGTACAACAAAAATATCCTGCCTCCTCCTCTTGTGAAAAGACATGAAGGGTCTCAGCTCTCCCTAAAATTCAGCCAATCACAAAATTCAGCACATGGATCAAAAATGAATTGTGTAATTTCAAACAACCTCAAAAGTTAATCTAGGGCAAAGATATGGAGAGTGGTGACTGTTGACGCTGACTTGATCTTGGAGGGTTCATAGTCTTTGGGCTTTGATTCCTCTGGTAAGCATGTTTAATGGAAATTATGAAAGCTGTAACAGCAAGTAGGAGAGCACACATAATTGGGTTATTAAGCTGAAATCTAGTAGGCCCAAGAAATAATCCCAGGTATTAAATTCTGCACACTCATTCTGAAAAAAGAGACAAATATCCACAAGTGGACAGCACACAGCAGATGTGTAAGAATGGAGTTTGTGGGGAGGCTTTAGTGATCTAGCTACTATGCAATAACTACGTGGTTAAAATGTGTTTATGTATAGGAATGATTAAGAACTGTGTGATGCAGTTAAGTAGTAGTAATAATTAGGGGCTTGGCTAGGGACACCCAAAAGGCCACATATGGATAATAGACTGGTATCAATCTTGTTATGGTCACAGAAGGTGGCCAATGTGGTTAGATATCCAACAGGTTACAAAAAGTGGGGTATAAAAGGCTCTGGTTCTGTGTTCCCTCTAAGCTGCGCGCTTGCATGGCCGCCCAGGAGCTGTTATGCTTAAACAAAGCACACGAGATTTTTTTTATAGGGGAGAAGGCAACATGCCGCATTTATTGAGAATACAGCAGTTAGCATATGCTTTTTAGTTACACACACACGATGCACAGTTTTGCCAGTTGATGTTTATACACCTCTACCCCGATATAACGCGGCCTGATATAACATGAATTCGGATATAATGCAGTAAAGCAGTGCTCCAAGGGGGGGGGGGGGGGGGGGGGGGGGGGCTGTGCACTCCGGAGCAAAGCAAGTTCTATATAACGCAGTTTCACCTATAACCCGGTAAGATTTTTTGGCTCCCAAGGACAGCGTTATATTGGGGTAGAGGTGTAGTTACCAATTTAGAGTTTGGATCAATCTAGTGGCCAGCCAGATTGGCCACAGAGGGAGCTGGGCTTTGTTGGTTGTGATTTGATGCTTTTGGAATAGTGGCAAGATGAACCCAAAGTTCCTTGACAAAGCACTTTGTCTTTATAGGGTTTTTTTTGTTGTTGACATTTATGGATTTTGCTGTGTTAGTTTATGCCCAGTTACTTTTTAATTGGTGTTATTTTTTGATGTAAACATTTTAAAACACCTTTGAGAGGGTTATTTTGTTTTTGATTTGATTTAATTAATTGTTTTTAGGGGTGCTAGCCTTTGCCTTAGGGTTATTAATTTGCTCTTTTTGAATTATGGATGCGTGTTAATGGTTTTTGGGCATTAATAAGTTTTGATAAGTGTTTTATTTTATCTTATTTTATTGACCATTTGGTTACTAACGGCCTCTACATTTTATTTTTTTGATGCATGCATTTTTTATTTATACAAACAGTTTTTTATAGAGACCTTTGAGAATACAAACAGCGGTATTTTATATTGAGCAAAAAGACATCGTAAATTAAACCTTGCAAAGTTTTATAACCAAAACAATTTACATTGAGGCCCAGGGCTTTAACATTTTTTTAATTTACTTAACATAGACACAATACAGGATTCTGTCTTTTACTGACTAAACCTCAAAACAAAGAACTAAAAGGGCCCAATTTGTAATGCATATAGGAAACAGAATCCCATAGTCCCAGAGGGTTATTTCTTTTTGCTATTTAAAAAGGGTGGCTGGCAGGATGAAATCAAATTATACATTAATTTTTATATTACAATTATAAAATTCTGCTCCTACAGAGTGACTCAAGTGCCATGCACATGATTAGCAGAGCTGCACACGGAGGCATGTGTTCAGGTGCCCCTCCCTCTGCTGCTCTGCAGCCATGTTGCAACTGCCCTCTGCCTTGGAGCCTCTGGCCAGCTGCTCCAGGGATCTTCCTGCTCCTGGGATCTTCCTGTGCAGAGCGGCGGGGAAGAGGAGCGCTGATGTCAGGGTGTCCCCCTAACCCCGCTTCCCCTCTGCCATGTACCCCATCTCTGCAGAGCGGGGGAGAGGGGACGGGGCTCAGGAGCAGGAGAGCTCAGCTGCTGCGGTCTGAGCCTTCTGGTGTGAATGCTTAAAGAGACAGCACATGGTCTCTCAGACTGCCCCAGTAGCCAGCACACACACACTCTCTCTCTCTCTCTCTCTCTCTGTGTGAGTGTGTCTCTCTCTCTCTCTCTCATACACACACACACACACACACACACACACACAGAGTCTCTTTCACACTCACCTCCCAACACATACTCGTGTTGTTACTTCTTGGTACTGCAATGCACATATAGTCTCTTTAGTTTTATTTTTTCAAAGTCGCCTGACTGGTCTATGCATTTCATAATTTTATTTCTCTCTTATGCTTAAATTTAATTCTTTGAGTCGTGAGTTCTAAAATACCTAACCTGTCCTGGCTGGTGTAATTATCCCTATGCTAACTTTTAAAAAATATATATCTAGATTTTTTGTTTCCACTGATGGCGCACATCTGCACATTACCTTGATATTGGTCCATAACAAAATTCATTCTGCACATAGATGGAAAAAATTAGAGGGAACATTGCTCTGGTTCTCTATTTTTGGTTTCACTGGGTCCTCAAGATGCCTAAATCAGAATCCCTTCTGATGGGCTCCACTTACTATTCCTTCTTTCTTTGTTTCCAATGGTCTCTATAAAGTTGCAAGTACACACATTGTATTAGCCTTATACTTATGTATAATGATTTTTCTATTATTTCAATTATAGCTGTCTGTATTAACTACAGCTAAAGTTTCTTTTTAGTAGCTGCCTGAAAAAGAATCTGTGACAAATGCATGTTGCACCCCAAGAAATAATCTTATAATTAAGGCTCAGAGTTTTTAGAAGTACAGATCAGGGTGGATGTTTAGCACTTTTACCAAGTCCATATCAAATTCAGGAAATAAAATTAAAAATTCAGTCTTAATTCTGTTAGCTCTGTCTTCTTCAAATTTAGAACCATTCAGCATCCTCTCATACTTCTGCTTTCCTAATCTCCATAAAATTACAAGTGTCCTATATGGAAAGACAAGAAACCAAATAGTTACTTGACCTCCATATTCTCCTCTTAACTTGGCCAGATATTGGACCACTTCAGGAATATCCAAACTCTCAGTTGTCTTAACTTAAACAAGTGCTCTTTTCTTATCTTAATCTTATTCGGATACAGTTAAGACAGATCGCCACACACAAACTTGAACACAAACTTCTCCAAAGATTTTGCTGTTTTAAGTATTCTATTCCTTACCAAAAAATGCACAAGTAATTAGGGTAGTTCTTGAGACTGCTTTTAAGGATAATTTCTGTGGATGCAATCTTCTGACAACTAAAATATATACAGGACACACAAAACCAGATAGATAAGGTATCCACAAACTTTCTTTGCAAGGCAAAATATCAGTTCACCCAAATCAAGCTTCTTTGAGAAAATAAATACTATGAAAGCTCATAATTTTAGCTTTCATTTTTTACTCTGTCCATCTCTTCAAGTAGTATACAGGGCTAACCCAATAAACCACACTTTAAAACAATCAAAACTTAATTTTTGTGATAAACTGATGTGCTCACTTTTCAGAAACCCCTCACCAATCTTGACAGCAGTCTCTCTAGCACACTATCTCATCTTTATCAGTAGTTATGCTTGATGTTGAAACTCATCCCAGATAAAAGGGAAGTGACACTGGTTGGTTGGGGGTGGGAGATATGGCAGATATGGCAAGAATATCACCAGTCCCCATAACTGAGGTATGTATCTGCATTTGTTGACTGGGTTCATTAATGTGAGGATCTCATTAGGACTCCCAGCTACTAGTAGAGAAACAAATAGCAATTATAGCAACAGATAGGTCAACTCTTTTATTCATCTAAACAGCCAGGAAGTTGCAACAGTTACTTTCAGATGTGGGCCTTGCAGTGGACTGTCACTTTGAGATTAGATTATGGCGTTACCTCTTAAAATTGCAGCAGGTGTAGAATTTGGTGGTCTTTTTATTAAGCAGTATTTCTTTTAGGAAGTGCATTAAAACAGTACTTGATTATCTACACTGGCCATTAGTTTTCATGTTGATTTTAAGGTGTTGGCTTTGACCTATAAAGCCCTAAGTGACCTGGGTGCTTACCAATCTAAGAGACCACCTCTGTATATGTGACAGGGAAGGTGCCAGCTACAGCCTGTTTGTCATAAGAGATGGGTGGTGGGGGGCTGCCATTAGCATCACAGGTCTTTGAAACTTTTCTCCACCTTTGGTCCATGACAGTTTGAGCTTATTAACCTTTCAGGCATTGTGCAAGGCTGACATTTTCACCTTGACCTGTAAGGAGATAGGAAATGGGCAAAGTTGAGAAAAGAGAGAGGACTCTGGTGATGATTTTTTGGGTGGGACTTACTAGATTTTTGTTATATTTACATTATTGCTTGATAATGGTGTGATTGCTGGAGTCCATTTTAAAATTCATAATAAACTGTAAAAGGTACTCAGAGCTTGGAATCAGTTCTCTTTTATTTAGCGTACCTATTGTGAACATTATGGTGAAACCCTTTTTCATGAGTTTTATTTTTTGGATGACTAAACTTAAGGAGTTTTGAAAAATAAACAATTTTATCATAATTTTGTTTATACTGTATCCACTTCTGCATCTCTCCACTTTTTCTAACCCCCACTACTACTAGAAAATATTGAGTGTCTTTGTCTGTGCATTATTCTCGTTCTACTTATTCTTCATTTGAAGTCACTGTGAAATTAATCGGTTTCTGTGATAATTTTAATATCACAGAGAAGATATCTTTCTGAAAACCTTTCACCCGAGAATCTCAGCGCCCGCTAAATAAACATCAGTAAGTATTAGTGAACTTCAGGAATGAGTTTAAGAGACTTGCCCAAAATGACATGTTAGAGCTATGGTATAATCAGAAACAGCACCTTAGACCATGTCTACACTACAAACTTTTGTCGATTTAAGTTATGTTGGAATAAAGCTACTGTAGTTAGCATATTGCTTGTGCGCACTCATACTTTTCCTCTTGTGTGGGCAGTGCGCATACTCATCAGGAACACTTGTATCAATGCACAGTGCAGTGCACCATGGGCAAATACCCCAGTGTACAACCCATCACCATCAGGCACACTGCCTTTTGGAAATTTTGCCAATGCATGGTGGGGCAGAAACAACTTGTGCATGGCTAAGTGGCAGCAAGGGGTCAACAGTCCCAGTACAACTATCTCTATCCCATAATGTCATCAGTCTGCCGTCATTTTCGCACCCTTTTTTCAAAATCCCACAAACATATGTGGTCTTCCTCGCTGTCCATCATCTCTGACAGAAGTATGGAGTTTGCACAGTTCTGCACTATTTTCATAAGCATTGCAAGCATAGGGCACAGAATCCTGCAGTAATTGCAGAGCTGCAAGAAGAACCAAAACAGTGGGGAACATGATTTCTTGGAGGACAGACTGCTTCGGGATGAAACGAGAACCAATTCAAGGTTGTTGGTGGCATTCACAGAGCAGCTGCTGGTGGGGGAACACCGCTTCCTGTGCCTGAGAAATGGGTACTGACTGGAGGAATCGCATCATAATGCAGGCTTGGATGATGAGCAGTGGCTGCAGAACTTTCAGATGCACAAAGCCACATTCCTGGATTTGTGTGTTAAGCTCACCCCAGCCCTCCAGCACACAGACACCAAAATGAGAGCTGCACTGACAGTGGCAAAGCACATGTTGATTGCATTGTGGAAATTTGTGATGCCAAATTGCTACCAGTCAGTTGGAAATCAAAGTGGCATTGGAAAAATCCACTGCGGATGTTGTCGTCATGCAAGTGTACAGGGCCATTAATGGTCTCCTGCTACGCAGGACTGTTACTCTTGGCAATGTGCAGGACATAGTGGATGGATTTGCAGCAATGGGGAACCAAACTACAGTAGAGTGATAGACAGCACATATATCCCTATTTTGGCACCAGACCACCTTGCTACAAAATACATCAACAGAAAGGGCTACTTTTCTGTGGTTATGCAAGCACTGTTGAATCACCAGGGACACTTCACTGACATCAGTGTTGTGGTGCACGACACCCGCGTCTTCATGTAGGAACTTCTTTCCTGACAGGAAGATTATAATTGAGAATCTTAAAATGTCAATAGCGATCCCACATGCAGCCTAGTTGTAGCCGTGACAGTCCCAGGATATTAGAGAGATAAGGTGAATAAGGTAATATCTTTATTGGGCCAACTTCTATTGGTGAGAGAGAGAGACAAGCTTTCGATAGTGATCCTGGGCAACCCAGCATACCTGTTGCTCTCCTGGCTCATGAAGCTGTACACTGGCCACGTCGACAGCACCAAGGAGAGATTCAATTATCGGTTCAGCAGGTGCAGAATGACAGTTGAATGTGCTTTTGGTAGACATAAGGGACGTTGCCATTGTTTACTCACAAAATTAAGCCTCAGTGAGAAAAATATCCCAATGGTTATAGTTTCCTGCTGTATCCTGCATAATATCTGTGAAGCAAAGGGAGAAAAGTTTCCACTGGAGTGGAGGGAAGAGGTGGGCAGCTGGTCTCCTGAGTTTGAACAGCCAGACAGAAGGGCTATTAAAACAACTGAACGTGGAGCTAGATGTGAAAAATCATGGGCTTCAAACTCGGGCCAACATGTCCCTAGGTAGTACCAAGGTGACGACCAACATCCAGAAGCTCACCTGGTTAATTAGGAGAGGGTCCAGCAAAGGGTTAGCTTGCAGAGGGCCCTGCCCCCAAAACTCCCAACTGGGGAAACATCCAGCCCCCTGTCTGGTTGAAGGGTTCTATATAAACCAGGAAGTAACAACAGGAAGTTGTCTGAGCAACTAGCTGACTGGCTACTACTACTGACCCCTCTTCCCTACCTGACTCCTGAGTCCTGCGTTCCTGCTTGTTCCTGGTTTCTGTCCTCCTATCCCAGACTCCTGTCTACTTCCAGTTCCTGCTGTCCTGTCCTACACGCCAGGTCCCTGCTCCTCCACCTTACCTCTGACTCTGTCTCCAGCTCTGACCTCTGGCTTGCCACCTGACACCATCTCTGACTCTGAACTTTGGTTTGGTACCTGACATTATCTTTGGTTTTGACCCTTGGCTTCAGCCAATGGGTCTGACTCTGGGTCTGACCACTAGGCCTGACTGTCCATGCCCTGTTCATTGCACTATACAGCTTAGGGAAGCTTTAAAAAAATCACTGTAATACGAGCCACAGTAATGCATTTTGTTGTTCTGTGCTCCTGCTGTTTTGTGGCCTATTAAGAATTATATGGTGCTTGATGTACATGTATGAATATAACACTGTCAATGCATCTATTAATTTTGTTTGAGAGTGATCCTGTGAGTTGTGTCACACTGTGCAGTAACACGTAATTGGTTGCTTTCACAACTAACAAGCCCTCGCCAGCATATGTGAACTAATACAGATGAGTTATGTTTCACATAATGGAATTTTATTTTGGAAAAAAAAAAAAAAAAAAAAAATTCAGTGCATAAATAAATAAATAAAATTAAATAAAACCTGTGCAAGAGAAACTAATAAAAAGCATTCTGAACATCTTTCCCAGACCTGATGAAGAGCTCTGTGTTGCTCAAAAGCTTGTCTCTTTCACCAACATAAGTTGGTCCAATACACATTACCTCACCTGCAGGGGGCTGGTTGTCTCCCTAATAAAAAACAAATCATTTTCAGTAAAAATGTTCTTAAAAGGTGAAAGAAAAATATTACAATGTTAGGCAAAGGGCAAGATTTTTTTCTAAACAGAAAATATTTCAGTCTTCCAAGAAACTTTGTGCTGCTTTTTGGAAGGACTATGTCAGGTAGTAGTTTAATATAATAACTTAAATTTATAAGAAAAGAGAAAAAAGTAAAAATGGTGATATTATTACAAGATTAATTCTGATTGAATCAAAGAAAAATATAGGTTTGTCAACTATTGCTATGAATCTCTCTTATGATAGATGTTAAGAGCTATACGGTTAATCTGAATTATTCTATGTATGCTACCTCTACTAAGTAATGCCATTAATGTTTTTGATCTTACCATCTTTTCTCAACTTAATATTATAGCTAAGAAAAATATATACAAGTTTAAAAAGTCATGCAAAATGTATGATTGTCACTGTTTTACAGCTTGATTTTCACCCATCGTTTCTAGTTTGTTTTGTTCCTAAAAGACAAGCTGTAATCTTTCCTTGACATAAATCAAGATGATCAAGAGCCCAAACCAAACACTTATGCATATAAGTAACATTACTCATCTGAATATTTCCATTGAACACAAAGTAAGTGGAGTACAACTCAGTAAGTTATTCATGATAAGCATCCACAGAATCAGAGAGGGAAATTTTTTTTTTTTTGAAAAAATCATTAACAAGTTTCAAAAATGGAAATACATATTTTCTAAGTACACTATACCTTTTATGTGCTTCCTGTTTACTGCGACATTCTTCACAGTAATATTTGTATTCACTGCACAGAGTTTCTGTATTGCTGAAACCCCTGAATATAACAGAAAGGAAAATGCAAGATGTAAAAACTACTCCTTGATTTTAAAATATATACTGATTTTTAAACAAAATAAAAATCATACTGTTTTACATCATGCGTTTACATGGTCATTTTAAATGAACAGGGACAATAAGCATGTAAAATTAACATTTGGACTATCAAATTAACCTGAGCTATTTTGCTTTACTTCTTCCTTTTCATCTTCATCAATTTATTATTAGTTAACATGGTGACAGATTAAAGACTCAAATAAATATATAAGCATTTGTTTGTGCATGTACCTTAAGCAGTGAGTAATTGATGTATTTTGCTCTACATCAACAGAAAGGTCTAAAAAATCTTCATCTTTGCTGCTTATCTGCAGGGACAAAAAAGACGGATTATTAAAATAAATCTGCAATAAACTATAACCAAAATTGGTTGTAGTGATTAACCTCACCATTACTGACAATTTCCATTGCTAGATACTAGATCTTATCCTTGAACGAGAAGAAAAGAGGATGCATTCACCTCAATCTTTCTGATTTAAGTACACCTCTACCCCGATATAACACTGTCCTCAGGAGCCAAAAAATCTTACCGTGTTATAGGTGAAACCGCATTATATCAAACTTGCTTTGATCCGCCGGAATGCGCAGCCCCACCCCCCGGAGCGCTGCTTTACTGCATTATATCCGAATTCGTGTTATATCGGGTTGCATTATATCGGGGTAGAGGTGTACATACTTAAGTCCTTTTGAAATCTAAGGTGTGGTAGACTTTTCCCTTTCTGATTTAGGATCAGGACAGAAGCTTGGAAAGTGGTACCCTGGTTAGGGGAAAGGAAGACAGGGATTTTGGCAAAAACTAAGATAAGTGTTGAAGATCATCTTGTCACTAGGGAATAGCAAATATGGAGGACTAAGGTGAAGTACAAGAATTCTAATTTTCTTGGCCAACCTGATTGCTATCCGGAACTAATGTCAGAAGGCAGAACCACAAATCTACCAAATGGAAAATCTTGAAGGGTGGTTTGCACAACCCTAAGGGGTGTAAGTACAGTTGCCCTAGAACCAATGAGGGTCTATCTGAAAGGCAGAGGAAAGATTCCACTGTACACCACCTCTGCAAGACTGCTGAAGATTCTGAAGTACAGAGCCTTTAATGTAAAAGGGTCTTCAATGGAAAATCTTCTGTAGAAAATCTAATATGGGGGCGATTCTGATTCTTTTTCTAAAAAAAGGCTTATCCTGTACCATGTGGAAAGTGCCACCTTCACCTCATTGTACCTCGTTCATTTTCTCTTTTTTGTGGGTGCAGCATGGTAAATAAGGAAGTGTTATTTACTCTCTCATATAACACAGGAACTAGGGGAAATTAATTGGCAGCAGGTTTAAAACAAACAAAAGGAAGTATTCCTTCACACAACGCACAGTCAATCTGTGTAACTCTTTGCCAGAGGATATTGTGAAGGCCAAGACTAACAGGGTTCAAAAAAAGAACTAGATAAATTCATAGAGGATAGGTTCATCAATGACTATTAGCCAGAATGGGCAGGGATGGTGTCTTTAGCCTCTGTTTGCCAGAAGCTAGGAATGAGCGTCGGGGAATGGGTCACTTGATGATTACCTGTTCTGTTCATTCCCTCTGGTGCACCTGGCATTGGCCACTGTCGTAAGACAGGATACTGGGCTAGATGGACCTTTTGTTTGACCCAGTATGGCTGTTCTTATGGTCAGGGCATCCAGAGATGCTTTACCACTTCAGGAGTGCCCTGTTGTGGACCAATTCAAAAAGATTTAATACACTTGGGTTCTAGGCATTACTGGGCCCAAGATGGTGTCAGTATGAGAGCAGAGGGATTTATACCCCTTGGGAAAGCATCAGCAGGTCTAGGCAACACCTTCCCTTGGCCAGTCTGGGGAAATTAGGATTAAAGGAGTCACAGGATGACTAGTGCTGTTTAAGACACTTAACTGCCTATCATGCTGACCAATACTGTTTTGCTGTTTTCTGTACTCCCAGATCTATCTGTCTGTATTCATCTGTTGTCTCTTGTCTTATACTTAGATTGTAAGCTCTTTGGGGCAGAGACAGTATTTTTTGTTCTGTATTTGTACAACACCTAGCACAATACAGTGCTGCTCCATGACTAGGGCTCTTAAGTGCTACAGTAATACAAAATATTATTATTATTTAATATGACCAGGAAGGGAGGAAATGTATAAGCCAAGGAAAATTCCTTGGAACAGTAAAGCATGCCTTTAGCTGATGTTTCTATGTCCAGATACATTTTAAAAAAGGAGAGAGTTTGTCATGGAAATATATTGCCAACAGGTCAACAATGGAGATACAACAGATCCTTAAGAAATGGTATAATATCTCTGCCTTTAATGACCACTCCTCTGGAAGAAACTTGTACCAGTTTAGCAAATTCACTGTGCATTTAAGGTGGCCCAGATTAAATAAGGCCCTACTGAAAGCAGAACTGCAAAAGAGACAGACTCCCTAAGCAGAATGGGTTTTTTCATGTCATACTGCTGATTCAAGTACGCAACTATTGATGTGCCTCACTTTATGAGGGTGTATTTTCCTTGAATTAACCTTCTGAACACCAAGAAATGCTAACCCAATTGCATTGGGTGTTTTTGTGCTGTGCTGAGAAGGCATCCTTATGTGCTCCCTATCCCAAGACGCTCATGTCCAATGCTATGTGTATTCTGGCTGGGACAAGAGGAGGAAAGAAGGGGATAGTATCAGGCTGCCTCATCTCCTGCAGAATCAAGAAACCTTGAAGTATGTGGAGATGTAAATGAGAACCCTAACCCACACTGAAGCACATGTGAATAATAGTGAAGCGACAAAGGAGTGTGAAGGGAATTGTCTAACAGATATATTCCCCCTTCAAATCCATAGGATCAGCCAAGGCATATTGGCCCAGTGTCCATGACTCTGAGGTGGTACACCTTCCATAAGGACAGGTTACTCCCCATGTAGTAACTTCAGTTCAAGATGTGCTGTCCCTTTGTGAAGTGCAATTTTGGGTTGCACAGGTGCTCCATACACCTAGGACTGGAGATTTTTCCTTAGCACTGTCTGCCTGATCCATATGCATGTGCCACCACTCTCCTTGCACTCTGCATTTAGGGAATAAAGGAGGCTGCCAAACCACCAGCAACTTAGTTTCTTCACTACCGTCAGTCCCCAGTAGGGGGAAACCAGGCAATGGGGAATGAGGACAGGCAGTGCACTCGACCAGTAGTTTCCAAAGTGGGGTGTGCGCAAGAGTATCCTTCGGGGGGACAGGGGGTGCGGTAGGAGGAGCGCCACCGGAGTGGCTTTTATTTATTTATTTATTTTTGCTTCCACCATTCGGCCGGGAGCAGGGGGTGAGTGCTCAACATTTTTTTACTGATGGGGTGCACGATCAAAAAAGTTTGGAGACCACTAGACATAGGGACAACATCTTAAAGAACTGAAGTTATTACAAAGTAAGTATCCCCTCCTTCTCCAATTAATTTGTCTTATGTGTAGTGCACTTCAGTTCATTCACAAGCAGTGTCCCTTTAAAGGAGGTGGGTGCCTGGTGTCCTATGACACAATAGATTGCAGAACTGCTCTGCCTAAAGCACCATCACAAGCAGCTGCTTGCACCAAGGGATAGTTCTCGCAAAGATGTGTACAAAACTCCAATTTGCTGCTCTGCAGATGTCAGTAAGGGACACTTCAGATGCTGCCTGAGCTCTAGTCAAGTGTGCTCTCACAATGCCCTCAAGGGAGATGTTAATCTTGTAGCAGAGTAGGATGCACTCTGAGATCTATTTCAACTGTTCCTGGTACGAAATGGCTTCTCCTTTCATTTGTTCCACAAATGACAGTCTATGACATCTGAAGTAATTTCATCCTTTGCAGGTAAAAGGTAAGAGCCCTACACACATCCAGTAAGTGCTATGCGACCTCTTCCCTGCTAGAAAGAGGTTTACTGTTAAAAACAGTAGCTGGATACTTTAGTTCATTTGAAAATCTGACACCACCTTAGGAATGAATTTCAGATGTAGTCTCATGGATACCTTGGCCTAGTGGAGAACTGCAGGGGGTAGGAGAAGGAAAGGGGAATAAGCCATGAGCACTGCCTAGTTCTTAGGCCAGGGGTAGGCAACCTATGGCACGCGTGCCAAAGGCAGCACGCAAGCAGATTTTCAGTGGCACTCACACTGCCCCGGTCCTGGCCACTGGTCCGGGGGGGCTCTGCATTTTAATTTAATTTTAAATGAAGCTTCTTAAACATTTTAAAAACCTTATTTACTTTACATACGACAATAGTTTAGTTATATATTATAGACTTGTAGAGAGAGACCTTATAAAAACATTAAAATGTATTACTGGCACACGAAACCTTAAATTAGAGTGAATAAATGAAGACTCGGCACACCACTTCTGAAAGGTTGCTGACCCCTGTCTTAGACTCTGACTGAGATGATAGTGACCAAAAATGCTATCTTCATGGAGATATGTAGTAGAGAGCAGGATGCCAGGGACTTGAACAGTGACTTAGTAAGGGTTGATAAAACAAGGTGCAAGTCCCAGGCTAGTACATGTTTTGCCACTGGAGGGAAGTCTAGAATTACATCTTTCAGGAAGTGGGCAGTGACTAGGTGAGAAAATACAGAGTAAGTGTACATCTATGCTGCACACTCTTCACAGTGGCATGTAGAATACATGCACTATGCCTCCCTAGCATGGGTATAAATAGCAATGTAGATGGTGCTGCACTGCTTTGGAATGTAAAAAGACAGACCTGAACCCTGAAGGTATGCACCCTATACAGCTTTCTACACGCTGAAGCAGAGGCTCCCATGTCTACACTATTTTTAGCAGTATAGTTTCTTGCTGCCTCCTCATTGATAGAGCTTTTCCCCATCACAGAGAGTTGCCAAAGCTCGTCCCCATGGCAGGGAAACACTCAGGAAGCAAGGAGGCATTGGGGAAAGGCTCTGGCAGCTCCTCACTGCTGGAGCCTTTCCCTGCTACCTCTCCCTTGCCAGAGTCTTTCACTGACGCAAGTAGCTATACAATACAGCGTGGATGCAGCCTGCTTTCTACTTGGGCATGTAGCTACACATATACAGCATGCTGTCACCAGTGGTGTGCAGTGTAGACCTAGCCTAAGCAGATGACAAGCACAGATGGCCACCAGGTGTACCCTGAGAGACCCAAACAATAGCCCTGAAGATTTTAAGTAGCAGAGGTAGTTCACTGCACGTGGATTCTTTGCTCAAAAGGAGGAAACTCCTTGTCTATTAAAACAACAAAATGCAAATCTTCTCCATTTTAATTTGTAAAATTTCCCAGTAGAGTCCCTTTCTATTGCTGCTCAAAATAGCCTGTACATCTGCTAAACAGGCCTTTTCTAACACTGACATCCAACCAAATACCATCCCCTCAGGTGAAGCATAGCTGACTTGGGTTGGCAAGTCTGTCCTTTGCCCTAGGCTAATATCCAGGGGAAGGCAGTGAGGTCAGTACAGTTGCAAAAGAATAGGGTACCAGAAATGATGATCCCAACCTGATGCTATGAGGGTGACTTGCACCTTGTACATTCTGATTTTCTTCAACACCTAAAGTAATAAGGTAATTTGGAGGGAACGAGTGTTTCAGGGCTCCTGACCATTACATGAGAAAAACATCACCCAAATCACCTGGCACTTGTTCGCATGGGACATGACGCGATCTGTGGATGCAAGATCCCACACCCATAACATCCCCCAGAAAGTTGGGTCATGCTGGCCTCATTCAAGTTCTGTGGAGAAATGTCTGCTTACAGAATCTACCAGAATGTTTTGGACTCCTGGCAGGTGGACAGCAGTCAGGGTAATATACTTGGGAATGCTATAATTCCAAGGGCAACGGATCCACACAAAGCTGAGGAGTGTGCTCCTCCTTGCTTGTTGATGTAATAGGCTGCCATCACATCCAAAAACACCCAGCTTAACTGGCCACAGATACAAGGGAGAATTGTTCGCAGGCTAGTCCAGCTGCTCTTACACATTGATGTGAAGCACAGACTCCTGAGAGGACCATACGGCTCAACCAATCTGGCCCTCCAAGTGTGCTCCCCAACCTAAAAGGTGTACATCTGTGGTTATAGTCTTTGCTAAAAGTGGGGAGTTGAACAGCACTACTTTTCCTCTATCCTCCCACCAAGTACGGGAGGTTAAGACCCTTTTGGGAATCAGGACTAACAAGTCGAGACTGTGCTTGCCCAGTGTAAACTGTTCATAACCAGGCTTGCAGACATCAGAGATAAAGATTTGCAAACCGGATGAGATAGGTACTTGTGTCCATATGACCCAATAGCGCCAAGCAGGATCATGTGGATGCCCTGGGACTCATCCAGCTTCACTGAACTAGTCAGATGATGGAGAGGAAGTGGTCATGTAGTACGTATGCCCTGGTTATAACAGCATCCAGCCTTGCTCTGATAAATTCTATCGATTGTGAGGTTTACGGGGTAGACATCTCCAGATTCACTTTAAAACCCAACCTATTAAATAACGTAGAAGCTTGGTGGTTGCTTCTTGTGTTTCCTGGCAAGATTGTTCCTTTAGGAGCCAAATCATTAAAGTAAGGATAAACGGTCACTCCTTCACTGATGAAAGTGAGCTGCCACCACTGACCGCACCTTGATCAACACTTTCAGCACTGTCAAGAGTACAAAGATAAGACCCCTGTACCACTTTTGACTGGCCACAAATCTCAAGAATTCCCTGGGTGCCCAACGAACGTCCATGTGAAAGTAGGCATCTTTGAAAACGAGGGCCGTACAGAGATGAGATGATTGATGGCAGGGTCACCACTCTGAACTTTTGGTGGTGTATTAATTTGTTCAGTTCCCTGAGAATGGGTTTCCATCCTCCTGCCTTTTGGGGGATGAGGAAGTACCCCAAGTAAAACCCCTTTCTCCTTGCTGTCGAAGGCACTAGTTCCATTGCCCTCAGTTCAAAGAGCAACTCTACCTCTTACAGAAGACTCCTCTCATGAAAAATGTCCCAGAAAATGGATGGAGGTTGGGGAAGGAAGCAGATTGATGGTGTATCCTAAGGAGATAACCTCTACTACCCATCTTTCCATTGTGAATTCTGTCCAGGCAGATCGGTAATGGGAAAGTTAGCCTTCAAAGGGAAGGGTAAAACCAGAGGGGATGTGTAGATATGGACGGACAGTTGGCGTGTGCTTTTGAAGGTCCTGCCAAAACACCAATTTCCAATGGCGGTAGTTGGGAAGTAAAGGATGAGTGTCCCTGTGGTAGATGGTAAAATCATACTTGGCCATCAATGCTTGGCAGTTTGACACACAAAAATGTATGGAAACCAAGGATATGCTTTTTTCCCCAAAGAGGTCAAGACTCTTTACTTCTTTCTTATGTGGCATAGTCCTGGTTTGTCTCTCTGCTATGCTGGTGGCCAATGACACTACCAACAAGTTGGGAGGTGGGAGAAAGAATAGGTACTCTGACCCTTTCACAGGTACAAAATGTCTGTTTTCAGCCCACAGGTATACTGGTGGGATCATGGCAAGCATCTGCCAAAGAGTGCTGGTAGGTTAGAGGATGGTCTTAATAGGGGCACAACTCAGACTCATGCTATTCAAGATGTCCAGCAGTTTGTATGGTGCTTTCTGGACCTCTTCCAGGGGGACCTGTAGCGACTCTGTCACACTCTTAAGTAAGGCCTTTGTGTAATCAGGATGTGGTGGTGAAGCTGGAATCACCCCCTTGTCTCGGCAAGAGGAGGAGAAGGTCATTAGCATATAATCCTCCTGCTCCTGTTGCTCTTCTCTTCTTCTTCCTTATGCTGCTATAATTGCATGTCTTCAGGAGGCTGACAAAGCTCTTCCTCTTCTCAGAATCCTGGATCGCCTTTATCCTCTTGTTAGACAAGAGACCTTACTGGGCAGTAGTTTCACAGATCTTCCAGGCCCCAATACTACCATTGTGGGATCTCATACCTCCTTGGTGCAGGGCCTTGGTACAATACTAGGTACCAGAAGGCATAGTGGGGTACTCTTTCATATAAGAGTAGTGAGATACCTTGGAGACACCCAATGTTCTGTCTAGGCTCAATCCTCTCAAAGAACCCTTCACAGCACCGTCCAGGAGTGGGTGTCTGTCATAGCTCTCTTATGACTCTTAAGTTGTGAAGCTCAGATCCAATGTGAGCACCCTGTTGTTGATAGTACCGTTTTTCAACACCTACTTTTACATGAGGATGGGGAGGAATACTATAGGGATACTGGTACCAGCTACCATTCTGGCATCACATGTTGGGGTCTGGAAAGGAATGGAACATATATTCTGAGAACACTGGAGTCAAGAAGCGAGCCAAAGTCAATGGAGTAGTTTCCATAGCTCAAGTTATTGAAGTAGAAGGCATCAGATCTAGGGATACCAAAGTGGGTTTTGGTGCCAAAGAACCACTCCCAGTACTGGAGGTACTGCTGTTTTTTCATTTGAGGAAGTCCCAGACTGGTCCTTCCTGGTACTGGATGGTCCCACTCCAGAGCACAAAGCTCCCAATGACTTGGTATGGGATGGAGACTTCTACCTCTTTTTAGAAGTCTTAGTCAGAGGATCTTCCCTCTTGTCCTTATGGTAGCATGTGTGTCTCTTTTCCCTCATCTGTCTTAGCTCTGTTCTCTAATGTCTCTTGGAGTCAGAAGGGAGACAGAGGTCTTGGAACCGCCCAGAACCAAATAAGAGGGGCCATTCCTACCTATTTTGGGGGGAAGGGGTGTCTCGCCAGTCAGAAATTGTTTCTGTCTTCATGGGCTCCTCCATGAGGAACTTATGGGGAAAGAGGTCAGCATTCTTTACATTCTATGAACGGTGGATCCCCAACTACTTAGGGCTGGCGATATTAAAAAAGTAGCTGTAGGTGAGAAGACTGCCTTGGACAAGGATTGTAATCTGTTAAGTTTTAGTCACTAGAAAGCGTGATTATATTTTTGTTTTATCTGTAACAATTTTCTGTTTCTGTTATCGCTGCTTAGAATCAAATTAATAAAAAACTTATTCTTGTTTTATTATAAATTCATCTCAGTGCTGTTAAGTGAGGTGTGGATCCACAGCTAAGCCAACAGGCTGGTGTGTATTCTGTCTCTTTGGAGACACGGGTATCCAGGGGCTGGATGCTGCACAGACATGCTTCTGGACAGTTAGGGAACTGAAATACATCAAGGGTTAACCTGCAGAGCAAAGTTAGGACTGGCAAAGTGAGGAGGAGTTTGTTTGGCTGGCTAACAGACTGGGGCGGCAGAGAGAACCAAAAATGTGTATACAGAGTGTAGTACCAAAAATATTTCTTTTGCTAAAGCAGAAGGGTGACAGTGACTTACAGTTCCGGTTGCCCTAAAAAAAGTGTCAAAATGGGGCCTTTGTAACTCCCCCACTTTGTCGCTGTGGCCAGTTAGAAGCAGCCGCCAGAAGTAGTGTCATCAAGAGGCACTGCCGCTGAAAAGCGGCAGCATTTCGGCGGCAACACTTCTTGGCGTTGCCGCTTCTCGGAAGCATTTTGGTGGCTGCTTGTCCGGCGGCCAGTAGGCAGGTGCACATAGATGCCCCAGCGGGCACCATGGCGCCCGGGGGCACCGCATTGGGGACCCCGATCTATGCAGACGCAATGTTTAAGTTATATATTTTACAGTCATCATTCTAATATCTTATTTTAAGTAGGGAACCTATTTGAGACTTGAGCTGATCCTCTAGACCAGAGCTGGAATAGCAAGCACTTGATAATATCCTGGGGAGAAATATCTCTCTATATTCAAGACTTGTCTATCTAAATAAATGAGAAAAAAAGGGCCAATTTTGAACACTATAGGTACAATGGAATTCTGTCATATTGATTTTAGCATGTTAAGCAAATTTGGCAAATTAAAAACTGATCAAGCTCACCTGGGAAGATGTATTTAGTTATAGAATATAAATGTGTATGTTGAATGATAGCAATGTTTTAAATCTAAATCTGAAATAGTTTACTATTAAATCTAACCTATTAGAAGTAAAAGGATTAACAATGAAAACAAAAAAAGGTGGATTTACATATAACTATATTCAGGCCCTTCCAAACTTTTAATCCTTATTTTTAAAACATTATCTAAATTCTGAAGCTGATTATGAGGGCACAGTTCAAAAATCCAAATGCAGATTTTTCATGCAACAGTTTGCTCAGTACTCTTTCACTGACCAATAAGGGTTCCTTCCCGTAACTCATTCAGTGATCACTCATTTAAAAAAAAAAATTTAATCATTCACTAATATTTAATGGATCAGATAGTTACATTTAAAGCTTACAAAAATAAACCAATTAGTCTAGTACACTTACCATCTGAATGAATCTTGAAACTAAAGGAGTAAAAAAAAATTCTAATTTAAATACGCAGTTCAAATTATTTTAAAGAAAAATGGATTCCTGAGAGTATGAAATAAGAATTTCTTCTATAAAACAGATATAGACTTACAGTTTCACAAGTAAGACACCTGGTTTCATTAGTTAATGTTCCCTGAAAGATCTCATGAACCCAGGTTGGATCTGGTGTGCTGTTATTGTTTTCATTGTCGATACTGCCATTAGGTAGACGGCCATTTTGTTTGTCCTGTTTTCTCTCTTCTTGTAAAATATCAGCAATTGTGTTTAAAAGATAGTTTAAGAACTCATGTGCATCCTGCTGCATGTAGTTGTCAAAGAGTTCTAAAACATAAAGATAAAATAAAATAACCAACTAATTAAAATTTTGAATAAAAAGTCCAATAAATATAAAACTTTCAAAATATAAGTCAAAATATGGCATTAGCAGAACTTATTTCATAGACATATGCAATCAATTTTAACCTTAAGAAACCAGTGAAAGCAATAAAATTAAAAAACTTTGGCAGAACAAGGTACTGTATATATATTTGGATAAATAATACAGATAAGAAGGGATTCTAAGCAGAAGTTTACGATGTAAACACATATGGGAAAGAGAAAAGTGTACTTATGGAAAAGGCATTAAGTCCAATACAATGCCTTGAAATACAGGTAAATATTGATTAGGATGCTTTCTCAAAATCTCGCGCCCTCCCATATGTACTTGTTACAAACACAAATAAGGTAAAATTACATTAAAATGATTGCAGAGCACAATCTATTAAAATCTAAAGAAGAGGACAACATACAATATAGTTCAATGCCACCATTTACATTCAAAGAAGTCCTAAGATGTTAGGCAAAAGTCGACATTGGTCTATGTCAAGAATCATGCATGACTAAGTACTTCTATAACATTACCCATAAAACCTATATTCCACAAACTTGAAGTCTGGGGATGAGAAAGTGCAGTGGTATAGAAGAACAGTCTTTTTATCCCATGTGCTTAGAAACTACCTAGAGTCAACAGGCTCAAAAGAAAGCCTTAAAGAACAGGTTTATGCATAGGATGGTTCAGTCAAAGCAGACACACAGCTTTGAACAGAGAAACCTTTCCTGACTCTGCTTTCATCAAAGGAAGAATATGACCACTATGGCCTCAAAGGCCAAGTCAACAGAGGTGCATGTTTTTTGTTTTTAATTACCATCACTATACTATCACAAGTGCTGCTCCATAGGTGCTAGCAATGATGAAAACACTAGTATAAACAAGGCCTCTACAGGTATCCGTATTTTTAATGAGTATCATCTAACTCTTGAAAGCCATTTTAAAAATGGTGGTAGCTACAGGTCCCTTGCCAACATATGGCTAAAAGGACTTAGCCTAAGACTCAAACTGGACAGGAGCAGTGACAGACAATCACCAAACTTGCTCTCTCTTTTTGAGCAGTAGTTGACTCAAAGGAATTGCACATTCTCCTTAATTACCAACTCAAAAATTTTCTATGCCTGCATAACTAATCATGCAATTCCTCCAATGGGGCTCTATATATTGGCTACATAGCAGAAATTGTGTTTCTACCTAACAAATTACAAGTTGCAACTTGTTCTTCGTCCAAGACTATACAGCAAATGTTAGCCCATAAGTGAAGGAATGGTACCATAAATAGAAGACCTATTTTTGTTAGTCTATCAGTTTAATATGGTGCTAGTAAAAGGATATTCACAGAAACCTACATTTCAGGAGAGTATATTTGAAGCTATATGGAAACTGTCACAGATCATCTACAAACCAAGCAGCTTCCAGGCCAAGACACAGAGTTGAAAATAAACTAGATCCCAGATCAAACCAGCCAAAATGTTTCTATTTAATTGAATATTTAAATTGGAGGTGGGATAACAAATACTGCAAGTCTCCTGAAGGTAAAAGGCTTGCCTCAGAGGTTCTTAGCCGTATTGCATCCAGAGTCCAGTGTGGTGCATGTCCGATCAACAGTCTGATATTAAGCACAGTGGATCTAATCCCACCGATGTCCTTGCTATTATTTAATTCAAGGATTAGGAGTGATTGGAACAAAAGGAAACAGAACACCTCCACTTGGTTAATGAGAAACTGCAAACTTGAAGCATGTCAGGTTTTAAACTCTTCTCATTACATATACTGTTTATTCTTGCATTAAAGTACGTACTAGAGTCTAGAAATGATATAGAGGTAAGAGATTCTGAGCACAGAAAGGCTTGATATGAGAGCTGTGAGGATATAAAAGTCTTCATGAGTGATTGGTCTTACTTGATGAGAGTAGAATCTAGACTGGGTTTTCCTTTGTGTGTATCCTCTTTCATGTATTGTATATCAATCCAAACATACACCTACTATTCCTAGGAGACATTTTTAAAAGAATTCTCCATTGTAGCTATTAATAAAGTTATTCATGGACATGAACTACTTTTTTAAAAAGTTAATTTATCAGAGTGGTTAATACTTCAGTGTACATAACCACCAACAAGAATCAGCCACCTAGCAATTCAGCAATTGTCTCCTATAAGTCTATAACGGGGTGGCCAAACTTACTGAACCTCTGAGAGCTGCATACAACAATCTTCAGAAGTTTGAGAGTTGGGGCACACCTGCCGGGGCTCGGGGCTTCAGCGGGAACTGGACTGAAGCCCCGAGCCCCAACAGGCACCTCCCATGGAATACAGAATCTTTTTTACTTCTAAATCCCTATTTGAATAAATCCCAAAGTCAGCAGTGATTAGAAGTTGATGGTTTGATGAGTGAGGTGATGGTGTTGTGCGATATGTACACTTAAAATTCCATTATAGTTATCACCTTTGCTGGCAGTCTCAGCAGAAGTACTAAGAGCTAAATGGCATGGAGATTGAACTATTCTTTCACCTCTACAGATAGTCACTCTTCATCAGATTTAAGATTCATTGGTGTGTAGCGTAAGAAAGCTTGCACAACACTACTACCTATGCTATAACTGCTCTATTGATAAAGAGATCATCTTCCAGGTTTAAAAAATCTTAGCATTTTTCATGAGCAGCAAATTCACTTAAGGCTAGAAATAAATTGTTATGCTATCCTAGAGTAGTTTGTCTTTATTATGCAGTCTTCATAATATTTGAATATGTGAAAAACATTTGGAAATATGGCCCAGGATGGATTATACAGGTATGAAAATTTCTACAATATCAAAGTGTTGTCGTATTTAACTTGTATAAACCAAGCAAGGAAGATTTTATTGAAAGAAATATCTGTAATTAATTTAAATAAAATGTACAATTTACAAGCATTATTTTATATTTCTTCCAAATCAAGTAGCAGATCTATTAAAGGCATTAATTATATTTTAATACATAGAATTATTTCATAAACCATCCTAATCAACAAGCATTACAAATACCAAATAGGAAGTGTTAAATATCTGAAATTACGCGTTTCCACAACACTAGGATAATTATTGAAAGTGTTACTGATTTTTAAAGAAGAATATATTAATCCTAAATAGAAATGTTAAGTCCTAAGTGTTATATAAACATGAACTGAACTCAATGTAAGCTATAATCTTCCAGTCAAAGCCTTAACATGGAAAGAGACCTTCGGGGCTCATTTCACACTTTAATTATTTCATTTAATTATTAATATTCTTACTAATAAGCGCTAACATTCTGGAACAACTAAAGGTTTCAAATTATTTGATTTTAACATATGAACGAAGACATAAGAACGGCCATTCTGGGTCAGACCAAAGGTCCATCTAGCCCAGTATCCTGTCTTCCGACAGCGACCAATGCCATGCGCTTCAGAGGGAATGAACAGGTAATCAAGTGATCCATCCTGTCACCCATCCCCAGCTTCTGCCTCTGCCCAGTTTCAAACCAGGGCCCTTTCGCGTGTTAGCCAAACATGATAACCACTACACTACACATAAATACAGATGTGAGATAAATAACATAGCACAAAAGCTTTAAAAACAGTGATTTTTGACAAAAAACTACAAATTCCACACTGGCAAAACTGCCTCCAATATTTGCTAAGCACTGACTGAGCTCAGTTCTATATGAGAAGGGGGAGAAGGAAAAAAAAAAAAAAGACATGGACCTTGCCTCAGGAAGGCCAAAGTATTTCTCAAATGCGGCCACCAGGGGCTTTTCTTGTGGCCACAGGCTTCTGGGCAGTGATGGGGGGAGGGACAAAGCAGCGGCCCCTCCCCTGGGGCTGCTAGGAGGGGTTGGGCTCTGACCCCCTCAGGATCCACAAACACTGGAGAAGCAGACAGCCGTTGTGAGTTCTCCACCTTCCTGGGGGTGGTAGGGTTGAAGCTGGAACACTCAGCCCCGGGTTGGTGGGGGCAGGCTCTGTCCCCTGATTACAGGGCTTCGGGCTCACCACTCCCCCACCCACCACCACACCCCCTGGCTTGAAGTGATTTCCATTATATACAGGATTTCAATGGTTTCCAGCATCCCCACTATAAAAATTGTTTCAGTGCCCTAGCCCACTGCCTCCCTCCCACCTCCCCATCCAAGATTTAATTTGTCCTCTGGCTTGACAGGGCTGAGTAAATCTGCTGTGAAAAGTAGGGCTACCATATGTCCGGATTTCCCTGGACATGTCCAGCTTTTCGGTCTATAAATAGCCGTCCGGGGGGGGATTTCTAAAAATCTAAAAATGTCCTGGATTTCCCCTCAGTCAGCTATTTATAGACAGAAAAATGGCGGCCAACCACCACTCGGCAGCCAAAGCCCCTTCCCTGCTCCCCCCATCCCCTGCAGCCTTACCACGCCATCCGGCCCCGCATCTGTCTTCCCCCTCCTCCCCTCCCCGGAACGCTCCGCCCCCCTGCTCCTCCCCCTCCCCTGCTTCCTGTGAATCAGATCTTCGAGGGAAGTCTGAAAAGAAGCAGGGGCAAGCGGGGGGCAACAGCAGGTAAGCTGGGGGGGGGGTGGGGGCGAGGAGAGCTCCGGGGAGGCACGGCCCTGGCCGAGAGGCTCCCTCTGGCCCAGGCTGAGCGGCGCCCGGCAGCCCCAGCGTCTCGGGCCCCGGGACACCGGCCCCAGTTCCGGCTGAGCACGCCAGCCTGGCCCCAGCGGCTCCGGCCCGGCCCAGGCCCCAGGGCAGCGGTCCCAGCCCGGCCCAGCGGCGCCGGCTGAGCACCCCCGGCCCCAGCCGCTCCTGCTCAGGCCCCAGGGCTGCGGGCCCAGTTCCGGCTGAGTGCGCCAGCCCGGCCCCGGCCGAGCGGCACTGGACCCAGCCGCTCTGGCCCGGCTTGGGCCCCAGGGTGGCAGCCCCGGTTGCGGCCGAGCGCGCTGGCTCAACCCCGGCCGAGCACCTCAGGCCCGGCCCCAAGCCCCGCGACCCCGGCCGATTCCTGGGCTCTTTAAAGCCGGCTCTGGTCGGGGGGTGGGAGGAGAGGGTTGGGGGGAGTGGATGGGGCGGGGCAGGGCAGGGGCAGGGCTAGAGCGGGGCTCCTCCCTCCTCCCCCCCCCCCCCCCCCAGTGTCCTGTTTTTTGCTTGTGGAAATATGGTAACCCTAGAGTGGTATTTGTATGTTTGTTAATATCACTTTTCACTGCCTCCCAGCTAGCTAACAAGTCTGCTACTGTGAAAAGTGATATTAACAAGCATACAAATACCACTTTTCACAGAAGCAGATTTATTAGCTAGCAAATCTAAAAACCAAAAAGGCAAAAGAAACAACAACAAACAAGAAAAACTCCTTATTTGTGTTTCTATTCTGTTTAGGTCCAGTAAAGAATAGAGACAACTGTACATTATTTTTATTATTGAGTCTGCAAAAACAAAAAAAAACATCCTCCATAAGTAAATTACTATGATTTGGTCATGGATACAGTAACTCCTCACTTAAAGTCGTCCCGGTTAACGTTGTTTCGTTGCTGATCAATTAGGGAACATTCTCATTTAAAGTTGTGTAATGCTCCCTTCTAACGTCGTTTGGCAGCCGCCTGCTTTGTCTACTGCTTGCAGAAAGAGCTGCCCATTGCAGCTAACTGGTGGGGGCTTGGAACCAGGGTGGACCAGCAGCCCCCATATCAGCTCCCCGCTCCCTTAAGTTCCCTGTGCAGCAGCTGCCTGCAGTTCAGCTGCGTCTCTCCCCCCACTGCCATGTGCTGCTCCTGCCCTCTGCCTTGGAGCTGCTCCCCGAGACTCCAGCTTGCTGTGCGGGGGGGGGGGGGAGGGAAAGAGGGGGGCTAATGTCGGGATGTTCCCCTCCCCCTGCACCCCGCTTACCCCATCTTCCATAGAGCAGGGGGGACACACCAGGGCTCAGGATGGAGGGAGCTTGTAGCAGCTGTGGTCTCAGCAAGCTGATCTAATTAACAAGGCAGTGTACTTAAAGGGGAAAGCGCATATCTCCCTCCATTCCTGCTGCCTTGTAAAGTGAGAGAGTTAACCGTTGAGAGCTCAGCCAATTGCTAGTTCATCATTTAGCAGTAAGAGAAATATCCCACCCTCTGACTCCTCCACCTCAACCAAGCTTCACAATCATCATCACTGTGCACCAGTATTAAATTGTTTGTTCAAAACTTCTAGTGTGTGTGTGTGTGTGTGTGTGTGTGTGTGTGTGTGTGTGTGTGTGTGTGTGTAAAAAATACAGTCTTTTGTCTGGTGAAAAAAATGTCCCTGGAACCTAGCCCCCTCATTTACATTAATTCTTATGGGGAAATTGGATTTGCTTAACATCGTTTTGCTTAAAGTCGCATTTTTCAGGAACATAACTACAACGTTAAGTGAGGAGTTCCTGTATGTGCATATTTATTTGTTTTTCCTAAAGTTAATTAAGTATTTTAGGAAAAAAATGTCATAGCTGCCACTGCACTCTAAGGCCACCAAAAAAAAGTGTTGTGAGAACCCCAGAGTATGTGTCGTCTTTTCTGTCTTTTACAGCACCGAGCATGCTGCTTGTACTTAGCAAATATATTTTACATTAAAAAAAAATATTTCAACCTTTCAATTTCATTATTAAGTCACAATTGATGTAATTAGTATACACAGAATAAAAGAAAAATTAAGAAGGTACCATTTTCTTTTCGTAATCTTGTTATAAACTTCTTTGGAGGTATTACTCCAACTTTTTTCTTCTGTGTAGCTATGCTGTGGAAGAGATCAGCTAAGCACGTAAGGAGGTTCTCTTTTTTTCTGGGTTGACTCTTGTATGCTAGGACTTTTTCTCGAAATGGTCGACAAAAATAAAGTGCCTGAAGAACTGAATTGCAGTAGCACGTGTTCCCAAACTATAAAATAAGAAAAAAAAATTATTATCTTGTATTGTATTTCTACAGTGATGCAAGGTTTAAAAAACCAAATATAAACATACAAGCAAGGGCAAATTTTCTGGAAGGCATTTCTTGTTGATTTTCAGATAGTAAAAAATCTCGGGCAGCAACATAAATAATGGGGAGCACTCCAGACAATTTTAACTGATACTAGATTGTGTCTTCCTGTTAGAATGGGGGTATGTATGAGTTATCAATGCTTTACAGTGCTGTGGAACTGTAAAGTATTCAATGAGTGCTCAGTATTTACCTAGTGCCAAAAATGTACACAGCACAGTATAAAGAGTAAATTGAAAAAAATGAGAATCTCTGCCACATAGATCAGTCAAAATACCACTCAGTATAAAATGTAGTATTTATGGCTGAAATTCTTCATGGTACAGGTAGGTGGGTCTTCAAGAAAAATGCATGGTCCTGGGCAAGTCTCCCCATCTGTAAAACGGAAACATCATATATCTGCCACACATGGATTCTGTGAAATGTAGTCAATTTGTACAGCATTTTAAAAATGCAACATACATTTCTATGATTCTACAATTTATATGATGAAAATAGTAAGGCTGGAAGGGTCCTCAAGAGGCCATCGAGGTCATCCTCCTGAGCTGAAGCAGGACCATGAATACCTAAGAGTACCCCTAATAGGTGTTGTCTAACATGCTCTTAAAAACCTCCAGTGAGAAGGATTCCACAAGCTGTCTCGGCAACCTATTCCAGTACTTAACTATCCTTATCATTAGAAAGGCTTTTCTAATATCTAACCTAAACCTCCTTTGCTGCACCTTAAGCCAGATACTTCTTGTCTTACCTTCTGTGGACACAGAGAACAATTGATCATCATCATTATAGCAGCCCTTACCATACTTATCAGCAACCCCCACCTACCTCCTTTTTCTAAAGACTAAATATACTCTATTTTTTAAATCTTTTCTCATAGGTCATGCTTTCTAAACCTTTTATCATTTTTGTTGCTCTCCTCTGGACTCTTTTCAGTTAGTTCACCTCTTTCCTAAAGTGTGGTACCCAAAACTGGATACACTATTCCAGTTGAGGTCTTACCAGTGCCAAGTACAGCACAACAATTACCTCCCATGTCTTACATACAATACTCCCGCTAATACATCACAAAATATTAGCCTTTTTTTCCAACGTCAGAAAACTGGAGACCAAAGAAAGACATCTGGTTTCCATATTTTCAGTTGATTTCAAGTACAATTATTAACAGAATATATATCTATTGCTAAATGCTTTAAAGAGTCACGGCTCCTACAATTTAGAATATAGGTAATCAGGATGAACACAGCCCATTTAAAAAAACAAAAATAAAACCAACCCCAATTCCCTACCCCGTCCCCACCCCCAAGATTGTTCTCCAGGAAAGGCTGCTTGCAGTAGCTCTAAGTTTTTAATATTACATGAAAGATACTGATCACTCTATAATCAAGAATATCCAAAACAATTGAATTTTTGTTTAATTAAAAATGTTCATTTTATATTTAATCAGTGAATTTCAGATATACCTTTCAAAATTTCCTACAGAAATCAGAGCAACAAAGTTGTAGATAAAAGGTTTCACAATTTCCAGATTGGAAAAGTATACAGACTGGTGACATATTAATTGGGAGAGTAAAACACATAGAAGGACAGAGAACCAAAATGCAGAGTGAGCAGGAGATATTGAAGCTATGGGCCAAACTGAAAGAGATGAAATTCAATATAAATCAAGGTAAAATTATACATCTATGGAAGGAAATAAAAGCAGATTGACTCTCAGCTTTTCAGTCTCTCTCTGATCAATTTTGAGAGACAAGGGGGCAACTGTAGATAGCAAGCTAAATGTTAATTATTCATATTATTATTAGTAGTAGTAGTATTATCATAGCACCTAGGAATGCCAGTCATAGATAGGACCCCACTGTGCAGCAGTGTTGTTTACAAAGACAACAACATTTGGGGAACCACATGTACAGGTAGAGAAGAAATACAATGAGACCATACCTATGCTACTGGCTATTAGTTTGAGTTCCCATTTTCGGGAGGTGCTAAGAAACTATAAAGAGGATAACAAAGTGATACATGGATTAGAGGATGAGTCAAATGAAATGTGCCAGAGCACACTAAGTTTATCTAGTCTGAAAAAGATCACCATATGCTAGTAATACCTTCAAAGTCACAATTTAAATGAAGGTATGGAACTGTTTCATCTCAGGGCAGATATACACTAAAGAGTTACGTCAATCCAGCTACGTCCCTCAGGGGTGTGAAAAATCCACACCCCTGAGCAACACAGTTAAGATGACTTAAGTCCCCATGTAGACAGATTTCAGAGTAGCAGCCTTGTTAGTCTGTATCCGCAAAAAACAGGAGTACTTGTTGGCACCTTAGAGACTAACAGATTTATAAGAGCATAAGCTTTCGTGGACTATGCATCCGAAGAAGTGGGCTGTAGTCCACGAAAGCTTATGCTCTAATAAATCTGTTAGTCTCTAAGGTGCCACAAGTACTCCTGTTCTTCATGTAGACAGAGTTAGGTCGATACAATAATTCTTCCATTGCCCTAGCTATTGCCTTTCAGGGAGGTGGATTACTTATGTCAAAGGGAGAACCCCTCCTATCAGCATAGGTAGCATCTACACTGAAGTGCTACAACGGTGCAACTCGGCAGCTCTGCCATTGTAGAGTTCCAAATGTAGACAAGCCCTCAGATGATATCAGGAATCTGAAACCAAGAAAAAGTTTAGCCTAGATATTATGAAAAACTTTACTGGACAAAGACTATCAAGATTTCCTCAGGCAGAACCATGAAAATTATTTACCGTTTCATCGTTCATCACAGGGTTCTGAACATCAGCAATGAAACTAACTAGTCTTAGGCCAGGTCTATGCTTAAAAATTTGATCGTTCTAGCTACATTTCTCAGGGCTGTGAAAAGTTTCACGCCTTGTGCAACATAGTTAGGTCGACCTAACCCCCTGTGCAGATCAATGGGAGAATTCTTCCATTGACTTAGCTACTGCTTCTCGGAGACATGAATTAACTACGTTGATGGAAAAATCCCTTCTGTTGATGTAGGAAGTAGCTATGCTACAGCCCTAAAGCTGTACAGCTACAGCGCCATAGTTGTGTCACTGTAGCAACTGTAGTGTAGTCATACTCTTAGTATCAACTTGCTTGTATTTGGCAAACCTGAGTAGCAGCAGAGGCACTAAGGCTATGTCTACACTACAGCTTATGTCAGCATAACTTATGTTGCTCAGTGGTGTGAATAAACCACCCCCTCCTGAGCAACATAAGTTACACCGACATAAGCGCCCGTGTGGACAGGACTATGTCAGCAGGAAAGCTTCTCCCACCGACGTAGCTTCTGCTGTTCACAGAGGTGGTTTTATTATGCCACAGGAGAGCTCTCCTGTTGGCATAGAGCCAGCTTTTAAGTTCGGTGGTGGGTCACAGCCTGGTGTCGCTGTGAGATACTTTCCCCCTGAACTGGTCAAAACATTTGCTGTATGCCTTCCCTCCAGTTCTGCTCCTACCCAAGGTCTTGTCCAAGATCAAACAAGATGGTGCTCACATCATACTAAAAGCCCCAGCATAGCCTCACCAACATTGTTTTTTGTCTCTACTAGTCCTATCAGTCAGAATCCCTATGATGCTTCTGAGAAATGTGGATGTGGTCTCCCAGGACAGCAGCTGCTCCTCCATCTGACAGCATGGATGCTAAGTGGCTAACTTCCTTGGAAAGTCTTTGCTTTAAAGAAGAACGCCATGCAAGCCAAATGGATGGGCCCAGACTTCTTTGATATTTATATGGAGAGTGAGGTCCTAGGATGACCAAAGCCTCTGTGTCTGATGGGGGCCCAAATGAGCCACAAACACTCGTGGGTTATTACGAAACAATGTCAGGAGAGGAAAAGGCCCATGTACACCACAGTGCAAAAGAACTGTGGCCGATTTAATAAGAAACACTCAAGAGAGAGGGGAAAGTTATTTGGGAAAACTTGATTGAGACAGGACCCACTGAAGTCAGGCCTGCGTAGGTTACAATCAGAGGCAGTATGCCTTTAGATGCATGTAGACTGTCATTTTAAAATCTTTTTTCTCTAGATCCTTTGCTCCCATTGCAAAATAAACAATATTTTTGTTTTAAGAGGACTGTTTTATCACCAGATACCACTGGTCACAGACTCCTGAAATGAAGAACCACAGGTTTCCAAATTCAGTCAGACCTGCTGGGTAAGATCAGTTATTACACACAGAATCATAAAAATGTACATCTGAAATGGACCTCAAAAGGTCATCTAGTCCATCCCCCACATGTTAAAGCAGGACCAAGTATAACTAGACCATCCTTAGACATTATACTAAGGACATTATACTATATAGCCCAGGGCTTGCTCTAAGAATGGGGGAACTGCAGAATTCCACCCCAAAATAGGTAAAAGGTAGAAAAGCCATTAGTCAAAAGCCACTTGAGGGACTGCATTCAGAGAGACAAGAAAGGGGATAGAGATGCAGCTGGCCTTGTAATCATGACATATTAACCAAAACTTCTGGACACAAGTTAAGGTACCTCTCCTGACTGCAGAAAGCTCCAAGCCTGCGCTGCCCTCGGAGTTGGGCTCTGAAGGTAGCAGCTACAGCGCTTCCTGGAGCTGGGGAAGGTTCCCGGAAGTGGTTCTGATATCCCCCATACTGCTGGGAGCGCCCAAGCTGGAGGCTCCTAGCTATTAGTCCAGGCCGGGCTGGGGAGGGACAGGACTTCTTCCCCTGCACAGCCACTCTGGGTGGTGGGGGGAGGGGAAGAGATCAGACCCACCTCCAGGTACCTCCTCCGGCTGCAAGAAGCTCCGCAGCTGAATAAGCCTAGCTCTGAAGGCAGTGCAGCTGTGGAGCTTCCTGCAGTCAGGGGAGATACCCAGAGGTGGGTATGATCTCCCTCCCGAGCAGCCATGCAGGGGAAGAGGAAGTTCTACCCCTTCCCAGCCTGGCCCAAACTAGCAGCTAGGAGCCCCCAGCTGGGGCACGCCCAGCAGCACGGGGGAGATCAGACCCACCTCCAGGAAACAAAATGGACTGTGAATTTGGTAGGGCTCTACTGTCAGACTCACTTTCTTAAAGTGTAGCAGATCTGCGGAACATATCCTAGCAAGAAGCAGAAGATTACACTACAGTAGCAATTCCTGTTAACAGCAATTAAAAATAAACTTCTTTAAGAAACCAAGCACTGTGGCCTATGTTTATTCATTTTTTTTTTTACTACTGTATATTCTGAAACCCACAACCATTTTAAAATATCTTTAAATCTGCTCAGCTGCAACTAGACAACTAAAAATGTCCACTGTGTTTTTAGATCTGTGTGATTTAAATGCTCCCCCAAATCTCTCACACACCCCGCTTTCAGACCAACAAGAAAGTTTTAAAACTGCAGCAACACTTAGTTTCACACAGAATGTTTCCAAGATGGTAGCAATTCCAGTTGGAACGATCAGAAGCATTTCAATGTACACCTCTACCCCGATATAACGTGACCTGATATAACACAAATTCAGATATAACAGTGCTGCGGGGGGGGAGGGGGGGGCGCGCACTCCGGCGGATCAAAGCAAGTTCAATATAACGCGGTTTCACCTATAACGCGGTAAGATTTTTGGGCTCCCGAGGACAGCAGAGTTGTATTGTTTTTCCCATTTGCTTTTTTAGAGTGCATATATTTAAACATAAGCCATTGTGCTTTCATTTAAATAGGCTTCTTTTCCAATCTGAGATTCTGCCACCATCTTAGAACAGCTGTGTGGTGGACTCCTGTAGCTCATGCAGAAACAAGCAGCATTTGGTGCTCTGGTCCATCCAAGGTGAAGGTGCTATATTATATTACTGTTTGTCTTTATAATACCCTCATCACCAAGAAACAAAATTTAAAAACTCTTACATCACTTCAGGCAGTGCTACATAAGTCTTCTAATGAGATGCAGTTTTCACAATTTGCCAACTGTCAGTTATGTAATTACATTTTATTACTGAACAGAATATTCTGAAATTTTCCAGTCTTGCTCTCTTTTTTGGGCTGAATATATTTTGAAAGTTTCAACAAAAACTGCAACCTTTATTCAGGCATTTCCGCACTTCTGAGTGCTTTAACACAGCAACCATAGCGGTAAGATTTTTTATATGTAATTATTTATATAGACTGTGATAACAACCACAGCATGCTATGTACTTTTCTGCTTTAGAGTATAGTAATCTGAAAAAGTAAAAGTTTAAAGAGGAGTAAAACACAAGAAACATGAGAAATAGTTCTATATTTATTCTAACATATATACATACTGTACCTTTATGAGATGCTTAACTTTTAACATTAAATTTACAGCAAGTCAGATTTCAATATTTTTTTCCATTGACATCATATTAGTGTCATACACAATTTGCTCCACCTCAGTTCTATCACTTAGTATTTCAAAGCAATCAAATTATCAATTGAAACTTACGTTAACTAAACCAAAATAGTGCTCATTGACTGGAAACTGTTCCGGACCAATCTCTTTCTCTAAAGTTGAGGCATTGGCGCCCTGGAAAATAAAACAATGCAATCTTAATATTCACAGGTTCTATGGTTCTATTTATCTATTTATAGTTCTAGCTACGTCCACAGTGTGGACATGTAGTGTAACTAGAGAAGGAAAAAATAATTAAATGGCAGTTTCTACCAGGATACAAGGCCAGCTCTGCAATGGTCAATATGAATAACTGCACACACAAATGGCCAGTTACGCATCTAACTGGTAGAGTATGCACAAATGAGGCATGCAAATACATACCCATGGTTCTGAAAATCTGCCCCAAATGTCTAATATGAACAACAATCACTTTTCTAAAAACAAAAACAGGTGCTCAATTGCTTTTGAAGTAGGATGTATTAATGTGGAAGACTGTCAGCCTCTATACTTGGAATTAACTGCCTATATTCCACAGCGCACATTTATTCTACCAAAATTAAGTAATTGTTTAAGGCAATTTTAAACCAAACAAAGGTTTGGTTTTTGAACATACCGGAAAAGCATATCTGACTGAGTTTGAACTTTCTGATCCATCAAAATAAATAAATAAATAAAAGATTTGGTACTTATTCCTAGGCACTCCATAACCTGGGGCTGATCCAGCCAAAACAAGCATGCACAGCTTTCAGGCCATAAATACTCTGGATTTCCTAGACTCTGTAACAACAGTTACGCCTTAGTCAGGTTAAGAAAGGCAAAGAAATACAAAAAACAATGGATTAGGTGTCTGTCCTGCCTCCTTCCCATGGGGTAGTTTTTATGACCCAGCCCAGTCATTATATATGGCAATTAAAATTTTGGCAATGATTAGAGAGAGAACTAACTGAGTATGCTTAGCTAGTCCTAATTAGCCAGCAATACAGAAAAAAGTAGCCATTTTAATTGTTGGTGTTTTTCTGGCTGACACCTCCAGAATGGAACTTAGTCAGGGAGAAGAATTAAATTGCCATCTTTTTCCCCCCGCATACAGCTCTTAAAGGAGGCAGAACATCTAGCAAGTATTCCTCAGACTACACCCCATTAATATTTTTAAAACTTCCAAAATATAGCATCATCTAACCTCTCTTGCACCAAGACAGACAGGATTATGTTATATCATTTTACAATCCCTTAAAAGATATTTATTTCTGTGTATTTTCTGGTTACTTCACCTTTAGTATGATATTTACTGACCTGCAGAAGTCACATGTATTTTTGAATAAATATAAATAAAGCACACCAAAACAGTAAGACATTAGTTCTTTTCTGAGCAGCATTTGCACGCATCTAGCATTGCAAAGCAATGGACCTCAGGCCACATGACTTTTAACCATTTCAGAAACAATGAAATGCCTGGAATGTACTATTATACCAGGATTACATTTTACAGAAGTTAGGGAATGGAGATCATCTACAAGGCGCAAAGAGGCATGTTTGTTTTATTAATATTAACATTAGAATTCTGCAATCTTCAAATTGGTTTTCTATAAAGTTATATCATCTTGGCCTAATGATTGCCATCTCAGCACTAACATGTGGGAGACATTATGGTACAATATGAAGCAGTAAAGGCTGGAACTGCTGCAAACTTTGTAAAATAAGGACAGAATATAATGATGTTGCTTATTTTGATGTTTTGGTGATGTTTTTATCTGGCACACTTTTCTATTGGACTGTCACCCTACTGCTTCCCTCACCTCCAATACACCAGTTCCCGTCTACAAAGGAAGTTAGGTTGGTTTAGCATGATTTGGCTATCACTTATCGCCTTATCCTCTAGGTCAGTGGTTCTCAAACTTTTGTACTGGTGACCCCTTTCACATAGCAAGCCTCTGAGTGCGACCCCCTTATAAATTAAAAACACTTTTTTATACATTTAACATTATAAATGCTGGATGCAAAGCGCGGTTTGGGGTGGAGGCTGATAGATCGTGACCCCCAAGAGGTCCCGACCGCCAGTTTGAGAACCTCTGCTCTAGGTGCTTACAATTTAATAATTTGTTTCAGTATCTTTCTGGGTAATGAAGTTATGATGACTGTGCTTTAATGGCCTGAGTCTTCCTTTTTTCCCTGCTTTAAAGATAATGGTAGAGTTCTGCTATACTTAAGGTTAAGACCAGCTTCCTGTTTAAAGCTTGACTGTTCCAAGTGCTCTAAAATCCTTACGGTTACTCGGATTGCCTTGAAATCTGTGCGCCTCATGTGGGTTCAGTGTAGGGTCAGTAATCCAAATTTGGGGCCATTTGGATAAACTCTCTTTTTGGAAGAGTTGTTTCTTAAAGTTGACCTATTCTGGCACACAGAGATCAAACCAGTTCTCAGATCATCATATCAGGATCTCTGAAGCTCAAGGGTTACCCCAACAGAGTGCATGGCACTCCCCAGCCCTTCTGGGGAAATCAAATTGGAATGTTATTTAAAAGAGAGTTTGCTTCTCCAGATAGGCCCACTCCAAGCAGTTCTAGTGCTCACACATCAAATGGATTACACTGTGCACAGGTAGAGAGAGCAGCTAACAATCTGAAAAACTCTCTCTACATCACAGAACCTGTGTGGCTCTGATGGTATGTTACAGTCATCAAATCTGAACACAGGCACTGAGAGCATGAATCCAAAGTAGAGCAGAAATCTGAAATTGAAAGAAGGGATAATGTTGCTGTAATGTGGCTCTGTAAAAGGGTTTTTTTTCATTCTGGGGAAATGTAATCAGAGTACAACAAAATTTTCAGAAGGCACTGAAACTACTTTTTGAAAAGAAAAACTACACAAGCAAATGCTCGCTAGGAGGGCAGGATGACTGGGGTGAAAGTAGGTGGGAATAAGGGGAGTGGACCTGGATGAGGGGGGCAAGTGACGTGGGGACTGGGGAAGAATAGGAATAGGAGTGCCTGTCAGCTCTACATTCCCCTCTTGAGTGTGCTACAATATAGAAACCCCCAGCCCATCTACAGGGATGTAATCCCCCCCTTCCCCAAGTGATCTGGAAAGGCTTGCCTTTCTGGGGAGGGTCTGACCCCTCTCCCCACCCCTTCATGTGAGCTGGGATTCGGGGGTCCCTGCCCCCCAAAACTATCTGAGCCTCACTCCCTACCCTGCTGGGTGAGGACCAGAAACTCAGGGATTTGATTCTCTCCCCCCGCTTCCTGATACCATTCATGCAAGCTGGAATAGGGGATGTCTTGTCCCTCTAAAGGGCTTCAGGGCCCATCTCGCTACCCCCTCACATACAAGTCAGGATCTGGGAAAGGCCTGCCCCTCTATGTGGGGAGCTTCGAATAGGCATGCTTGGAGCATGCACCAAGAACACATTGCTGATGCTGGGGTGAGGGGCTGAGAACAGACACGCTTGATGCATATCACAGCCTCTCCAGCATTGCGTAGAGTGGATGGGAACACTCACGGATATAAATGGAGTAAATCATAGAATATCAGGGTTGGAAGGGACCTCAGGAGGTCATCTAGTCCAACCTCCTGCTCAAAGCAGGACCAATACCCAACTAAATTATCCCAGCCAGGGCTTTGTCAAGCCTGACCTTAAAAACCTCTAAGGAAGGAGATTCCACCACCTCCCTAGGTAACCAATTCCAGTGCTTCACCACCCTCCTAGTGAAAAAGTTTTTCCTAATATCCAACCTAGACTTCCCGCACTGCAACTTGAGACCATTACTCCTTTTCCGTCATCTGCCACCACTGAGAACAGTTTAGATCCATCCTCTTTGGAACTCCCTTTCAGGTAGTTGAAAGCAGCTATCAAATCCCCCCTCATTCTTCTCTTCTGCAGACTAAACAATCCCAGTTCCCTCAGCCTCTCCTCATAAGTCATGTGCTCCAGACCCCTAATCATTTTTGTTGCCTTCCGCTGGATTTTCCAATTTTTCCACATCCTTCTTGTAGCGTGGGGCCCAAAACTGGACACAGTACTCCAGATGAGGCCTCACCAATGTCTAATAGAGGGGAATGATCGCATCCCTTGGTCTGCTGGCAATGCCCCTATTTATACAGCCCAAAATGCCGTTAGCCAGGGCCGGCTCTAGGCACCAGCCAAGCAAGCTCGTGCTTGGGATGGCAGATTCTAAGAGGCGGCATTCCATCCAATCTTAGGACGGCATGGCTGCCCTATTTTTTTTTTTTTTTTTTTTTGGCGCTTGGGGTGGCAAAAAAGTCAGAGCCGGCCCTGCCGTTAGCCTTCTTGGCAACAAGGGCACACTGTTGACTCATATCCAGCTTCTCGCCAACTGTAACCCTTAGGTCCTTTTCTGCAGAACTGCTGCCTAGCCATTCAGTCCCTAGTCTGTAGCAGTGCATGGGATTCTTCCGTCCTAAGTGCAGGCCTCTGCACTTGTCCTTGCTGAACCTCATCAGGTTTCTTTTGGCCCAATCCTCTAATTTGTCTAGGTCCCTCTGTATCCTATCCCTATCCTCCAGCGTATCTACCACTCCTCCCAGTTTAGCGTCATCTGCAAACTTGCTGAAAGTGCAGTCCACACCATCCTCCAGATCATTAATGAAGTAGTTCATATGTTTAGAGCTATTATTACAGATTACACTCATCATATTGAGATGTTCTCACCCCTCTGAGCCTCTCTCACCAGCCTTGTTAGGAACTGCACATTGCAAACATTTCAAAGCATGACCATTATCACCGCTCCACTATAACAAAATGTACAGGAGAAGCACTTAGATATCACATAGTAACTGTGTATCTTAGTGGAAATACCACTAGGCTGGCCTGGATGATCTTGGGCAAGCCACATCACTTCTCTGTGCCTCAGTTTCCCATGTGTAAAATGGAGATAAAAAGAACATAAGAACGTCCATACTGGGTCAGACCAAAAGTCCATCTAGCCCAATATCCTGTCTTCTGACAATGGCCAATGCCAGGTGCCCCAGAGGGAATGAACAGAACAGGGAATTATCAAGTGATCCATTCCCTGTCGCTCATTCCCAGCTTCTGGCAAACAGAGGATAGTGACACCATCCCTGCCCATCATTGCTAATAGCCAGTGATGGACCCATACTCCATGAACTTATCTAGTTCTTTTTTGAACCCTGTTATAGTCTTGGCCTTCACAACATCCTCTGACAAAGACTTCCACAGACTGACTGTGCATTGTGTGAAGAAATACTTCCTTTTATTTGTTTTAAACTTGCTGATTAATAATTTAATTTGGTGACCCCTAGTTCTTGTGTTATGAGGAGTAAATAACACTTCCTTATTTACTTTCTCCACACCACTCATGATTTTATAGACCTCTATCATATCCTCCCTTAGTCACCTCTTTTCCAAGCTGAAAAGTCCTAGTCTTATTAGTCTCTCCTCAAATAGAAGGCCTTCCATACCCCTAATCATTTTTGTTGCCTTTTTCTGAACTTTTTCCAATTCCAATATATCTTTTTTGAAATGGGGCACACACAGTATTCAAGATGTGGGTGTACCATTGATTAATATAGAGGCAATATGATATTTTATGTCTTACTATCTATCCCTTTCTTAATGATGCCCAACATTCGGGTCGCTTTTTTGACTGCTGCTGCACATTGAGTGGATTTTATTTAGGGAACTATCCACAATGACTCCAAGATCTTTTTCTTGAGTGAACAACTAATTGAGACCCCATCATTTTATATGTATAGTTGGAATTGTGTTTTCCAATGTGCATTACTTTGCAATTATCAACACTGAATTTCATCTACCATTTTGTTGCCCCATTACCTAGTTTTGAGAGATACTTTTGTAGCTCTTCATAGTCTGCCTGGGACTTAACTATTTGAGTAGTTTTGTATCATCTGCAAATTTTGCCGCCTCACTGTTTATCCCTTTCTCCATATCATTTACGAATATGTTGAATTCAGACTCCTGGGGGACACCACTATTTACCTCTCTCCATTCTGAAAACTAGCCACAGTAACATATCAACTACAAATCTAGATGAGAACTACAACTGCCTAAATGGCCAATAACTCCTATCAACATTTATCTTCCTGTTTAAAAAAAATAGGAAATTAAACTTTATTAATGCAGAGATAAGTAAAGGACAGATGCTACCTACACCTGCCCTATACTCAAACACTTAGCATACTTCCCAGACAGAGTACTCCACCAGTAAATTTAACAGCCATTTCATACTGTCGGAGAAAAACAGCTATGGGCCTGTGTTTCTTAGCCTTTCTATCCCAAGAGTAGCCAATTAACTCCCAGGTAATGGAAGCAATCCCCCTGGTTCAAGTACAGCTATTTAGTACTTAACCTCAGCAGTCAGAATAAAATGGAAAACTGGAAACAGAGTGAACCATCTCCTGCATTAGTTATGGACAGTGAGTAGTCTTCCTTTGCCAAGAGCGCTGCTACATGGTCACAAGACAGTCAGATACTGGTAAATCTCTAGTGAGAGATGAACAAGATGTTTGACTTCAGTAAGAGGGCCAGAAATGACAATGTGCACCAAGAAATAATCTGAGAAGCTGTCAGTGTTGGGGATTCAACAGACTACAGACCAATGCAGAGCGTGGATCAAGTAGCTCGAGATAGAGTATCAGAAAGCCAGAGATGAGAACCACACCTCTGGGAACTCCTCATCATCCTGTCTCTTTTAAGAGGACTTTGACCCAAATAAATAAAGCTTATGCCCAAATAAATCTGTTAGTCTTTAAGAAGAGAGAAGTAGCACTGGAGCCTGACAAGTTTCCACTTTCATATCTATTATTGATACAGAAAAAAGAGGGATTTCCAGCTGATGATCCAATGCAATTATTATTACAAGCCATAGGCAGCAGTGTTTATCCACTCATGGCAGAATGCATGCCAGCACCTCAGCATCTCCCATCCCACCACATGGAATTCAAAATGGATACCGGGAAGTGCTAACAACAGTTAAATGAACAAACTCTCACACTGTTACAAAGATGTGTTGTTGTGCTAAAAGGAAGACTTTACATTGCCTTCCCTGACAATACGCCGCACAATACAAAATCAGCAACACCAGAGGGTACCAAATTGCCAGTGAATGGATGGGGAGGAGGAGGGGGGAAGAGAAGAGAGGACGGAATAATCCATGGGTGATGAACTAACTGTTCAAATACACCAGGGGGTTGTATGAAGTCCAGAAATGTGGTGGGGATAGGGTGACCAGACAGCAAGTGTGAAAAATCGGGACAGGAAGTGGGGGGTAATAGGAGCCAATATAATAAAAAGACCCAAAAATCGGGACTGTCCCTATAAAATCGGGACATCTGGTCACCCTAGGTGGGGATGAGGAAGTGCTTTTCAGTTCTTTGTTACAGAAATATGCCTTAGAAGGGGGCAGGGAGGAAGGGGGGAATTTAGGTGATACATGCCGTATTATGAGTCCTAGCAGTCCCTGTGTTGCGTATATAGTCCACATATTGCTAGATTAGTAGTCCATATTGTCAAGGGCTATTTGCACGTCATCCATAAACAGATGTAGTCCATGCAGTTTATGTTGTAAACCATAGCTGCAAAAAAGTAACACATGAATGCAGAGAGCTTTCAGCAGCTTATAGGGAGACAATAATCCCTGTGGAAGCTAGCGCTGCATCCTGTTGATTTCCCCAGGCGAGGATAGCTGCAAATTTTTCCTGTAGTGGGAACTCAACACACATCTGGCTTGCAGCTAATAGCTTGGAACAGAATATCCCTTTGCCATTCGGGAATCTCCAGAATTGTTATGTCCTCCCAAACGCCTAAAAGGATAATAAAACCATAGGTAGTAAACTTTGGAAAGTGGCACTCACCCCCCAAAGCTAAAGTGGACTGCAATTTTTAACAATAGATCACTAAATAAATTTTGTAAATTTCACTTTACCATTATGTGTCAAGACTTTATGCTCTACTTAACTCTAAGTGGTGTCCAAGCAGCATTTGGGAACTAAAAAACTGTTGGTCTCAGATATACTGAAGCACAGTTATTCAAAATATCATGTTTTGGCCTTGAGATTCTAAAGAAATTTCTGCTGATGATATAATAAAACTTTTCTGAAATACTGAGACAGTGTACTGTTTCATTTCCATTTTCAGGCCCTTCTACCTCTGCAGTCCAACCACAATCAAGCAGGGGCCTGGCGGGGAGGAATCGCGCTGTCATGATGCAGTAAAACATTGTGAAGAGCACAGCAAGCCACGGTAATGCAGACAGCATTGATAAACACTTGAATCCAAATGGTTCTGTAAATAGCACCAGCAAGATTTTAATTGGCCAAATGCACATTCAGCCACCATTCTGTACCTATTGAGAGTGTAATTAAACCTTCCTTTGCCAGGGCCTCTGAAATCAGGGTACAATTTCATAACACCAGGGTGGGGTCTCTTAGAATAAAAGTGGGGACAGTTACTCCATTTATGACAATGTCCTTTGATGAGAATAGCGTCCCAGTCTGTTCACGAACGAAAACTCCCAATTAGTGGAAAACTGTCATCATGCACTTTTCTAGTAGTCCATGTTGGCATCCACGAATCGGCCTCTGTGGTTGACAAGGGCCAGCACAACGACGGAGGAGTAGCCTTTGTGGTTTATGTACTCTTGTGCTCCTTGAAGGAGGACAAGCTTTGGGCACGAGTACCATCATGGCCCCAGTGCAGTTGGGAAACCCTATTCTCTCACACCCAGCAATTATGACAAGGACATTTTTTATGTTCACCACGTTTGAGCAAATCACATGCCTGACTGTGGTGGTGGAGGTTTCACTCGAATTGCCAACACTGAACTGATTAGCAATGGACTTGTAGAAGTCAGAAGTAGCCAGCTTCCAGATAGTTATACAACCTGTTTCTGGACCAGCATGGCCACCCTCTCTCACATTGGAGGTTCGTAGGAAGCTGCTCACAAAGCTCCAGAAATGTCACTTTCTTCATGCAAAACTTCTGGAGCCACTGCTGATCATCCCAGGTCCACCTGACAATATGATCCCATCAGTCTGTGCCTGTGATCCTGCTCAGGAATCATTGGTCTACATAAAGGACATCAGCCGCTATATTGAGAGTTGTGAACAGCATTAGCCAGTTGGCATCTGCCATCTCCTCCTCTGCTGAGAGGTGCATTCAGTAAGTCAGAAAATGCCATCAAAACATCCACCAGCATCTGATGGATGCTCTGCCTGTTTCCTGAAATGGGAGTGAAAGAATAAGCAGAACAAGTTCTTCAAATGGTGCCTCATCCATGTTGTTGGCTCCGGTTGCTGAGAGCGTGCAGACCCAAAAGATGTCTTGGCTGGATGTGTTGGTGGGCTGAAACAACTTCCAATATGGTTCTGAAGGATGGATAGTCAAGTTTTCCCACAGTGCACCAGGAACCAACGACTAGAGCAGCTACAGCTAAGGAGGGAGCTAGGAAGCCTGGGACATGCTGGTTCGACTCAGGTCTGCATAGTGCAGTGTGGATGCATGAGAGCAGATGTGAGACCCAGGTCCGAGACCCAGGTCCAGAAATTGTAAACCCAGGGTCACAAATCAGCGTGGATACTCAAGTGCAGACTTATAAACACCAAGTCTCCAGACTTAAATCCAAAAGACCCTCGGCTTACATTGCAGCGTAGACATACCCTAACAGCTAAATATTCTTTAACCTGTTCTTTCCCTAGTCTAGCCTATATTCCTTCCCCCTTGTTGCTAATATTATATGCGTTAAACATCTGGTCACACACAACCTTTTTAGTTAAAACAAAAAAAAAGCATTAACAACTTCAGCTCCTAGCCTCAAAGTAAAAGCACAAGGCATTCCTGACCATCCAGCCTTAACCAGGGGTGAAAGTAACTTAAAGTACTCCGGAGTCCTGAAGAGGGGCGTGGCCTCCACCGGGAGAGATTTAAAGGGCCAGGGCTGTGGTAGCAGCAGCTGGGAGCCCCAAGCCCTTTTAATCACTCCCTGAGCTCCCAGCTGCAGAGGTGTCTGGAAGTCCTGGGATTCGGGGGCGATTTAAAGGGGGTGATTTAAAGGGCCCGGGGGCTCTAGCTGCTGCTACTGCAGCGGAGCCCCGGGCCCTTTAAATTGCCGACAGAGCCCCGGGGCTCCAGCAGCAGGGACCGAGGCTCCGGCTGCCGCTACCCTCCAGGACCCTTTAAATTGTTTCCGGAGCCCTGCTGCAGGAGCCCTGGGGTAGCGGCGGCAGGTCTCCAGTGGCTATTTAAAGGGCCCGGGGTAATCGGGGCTCCCGCTGCCTCTAACCCTTTCAATAGCCACCAGAGCCCTGCCGCCGCTAGCCCAGGGCTCCAGCAGGCTCCAGGGGCTATTTAAAGGGCCCGGTCCCTTTAAATTGTCCCCAGAGCCCTGGGGTAGCGGCAGTGGGGCTCCAGTGGCGATTTAAAGAGCCCAGGGCGGCAGTGATGGCAGGAGCCCTGGGCCCTTTAAATCGCCACCCGAGCCCTGCCGCCGCTACCCCAGGGCTCTGGCAGCAATTTAAAGGCCCCTGGGCTCCAGCCCTTTAAATTGCTGCCTCAGGAAGCCGGTCCACCCGGGTATGGTGCACCAGCTCTTGCTGGCAGGGGTGGCAGGTTTGTAGAAATTTTGGTGGTGGGCCCAGAACCTGCCCCTGCCCAAACTCTGCCCACCCCCCCAAACTCCACTCCCCACCTGCCCAAGGCTCTGGGAGGGAGTTTGGGTGGGGGAGGTGGTCTGGGGTACAGGCCCTGGGCTGGGGCAGGGGTGCAGGCTCTGGGAGGGAGTTTGGGGATGGGAGGGAGTGTAGAGAGAGGGGGTGCAGGTTCTGGGAGGCAGTTTTGGGATAAGAGAGGGTGCAGAGGGAGGGGTGCAGGGGTGAGGGCTGTGGGGTGAGGCTGGGGGTGGATTTAGGGTGTGGCTGGGGACTCAGGGCTGAGGCAGAGGGTTAGGGTGCATGGGGATGAGAGCTCTGGCTGGGGCTGGAGATGAGGGGTTTTGGGTGTTGGAGAGGCTCAGGGCTAGGACAGAGGATTGGGGTGTGGGGGGATGAGGGCTCTGGCTGGGGGTGTGGGCTCTGGGGTGGGGGCAGGGCTGGGGATGAGTTTGGGGTGCAGGCAGGCTGCTCTGGGACTGGAGCCAGAGAGGAGGACTCCCCCCAGCCCTCTCCCTACCGGCAGCAGCGAGCTCTGGGGTAGGGACCCCCTTCTCCCCTCCGGCAGCACACTCACCCCCCCACTGTCACTACACGTGCTCCTAGGGCCCCTCTCAGGTCCAGGAATGCCCCTCGCCTCCCCTGTGGTGGGTGCCATGCCGGGAGGGCTGCCATCAAATGGGCGCCTCCAACCCTGCTGCTGCCCCTCACTGTAGCCTCACTGGGGGTGGGGGATGGGGCTGCCCCTTGCCCAGCATGGGGCAAGAGCGGTGACTGCGGGCATGGGGGACGGCTGTACTGGTGGAGGGTCCCACCGGAAAATGAAAGGGTCTGAGGGGGAAAGGCAGCCTGAGGGGGGCACTAGGACCCTGCAGCGGCAGTTAATGCAGGCAGGCAGCGTGGAGCTTCATGGGAGAGACACAGGAGGGAACCCAGGGAGGTGCACGGGGGCAGCAAAGGGGGGCCAGCCCACACTCAGGGGAGGTGCGGGGAGGGCAACAGGTGGGGCTAGGGGGGAGACCCGGCCCTGAACATTCATGGAGCTGGGCACCTGGACCCTCAATATTGCTGGAGCCAGGACAAGGAGTCAGAGGGAGAGAATGCTCCATTTTCTTGCTGGTACACTGCTGCACCTTTTCTTACCAGCCCGTACCAGCTTACTTTCACCTCTGGCCTTAACCATTTGCTGTAGTGTTCAGAGGCAGCCTCTCTGGCTGTTCACGATGTTCTGAAAGTCTCTGCACCTCTGCCCATCAGTGAGGCTCTCTCCCATTGAAAGAGTTATCCCATTAGGCAGATATTGCTCAGCAGACTCCAGCCTAGTCATCAGACACCAGCATATCCCTTTCAGCATTCTGAACAGTGGAATGTGTATTCTTCTCCAGTAACTCAGGGTATAGCTGAACAGCCCCTTTCTCTATCCAAAATGTCCAGTTAAAGGCTTCATACACCAAGGAAGCCAAGGGTAATCTAAGTCTCCTAGAAGGACCATGGGAATCATACCACCATTAACATCCAGAGTGGTCCTGGGAGGACACATGTTTTCATTAAAGAAAACAGGTCTGAGTTTCTAAAGATCCTAGCAACATGGATCTTTCCAGACCACCTTACATCAATATTGGCAAACCTTCCATGGTGATCAACCATATCTGAAGCGCTGTTCAGATATACCCATTTCTGTTTATGAACTCTGGGTGTGGGAGGCAAAAGAATATGCACAAGGGTCTCGTTAATGGCCCCCAATATAATTCAGGAACCCCAACCAGGCAAACCCATCAATAACCTCCTGTGCACTACCAAGTGTTATCCCCTGGGGGATCAGCACTTTAATGCACTGCACATCTCCATGACAACAGCCGCAACAGTACCAAACTGATTAGCTACTGACCAACTGGGGATAGTTAGCTTCCAGATGGCAATGGTCACAAACTTCTCCATGGTAAGAGGAACTCTCATGTTCATACACTACTGCAGCAGCTCAGGGGTGAGTGAGTTCCATACAGATCTCTGGGAAAGTGGCATATATCCTGAAACTCTATCACAACTATTGGTCATCCCAGGTCTCCAGCACTATTCTTTCACACCACTCAATTTGTTTCTCAAGCCCAGACATGGTGCTCCTCCAAGTGAAGCTGCCCCAGGAAAAGTTCATCCACCAGTAGTTGCTCAGTTTCATTCTTCTCTACCCAAACTGGCTATGCAGCGCAGTAGCTGACTCCCAAAGCCATCTGACTGCATGACTACAAATACCGCATTAATTACTGTAACAGATATAACAATATCCTGCAATATCCTACACAAACCTTATGGAATTAAGTTAAACCTTATTGAACTAAGGATTTCAGGAGTCAATTGAATTACAAATGCCATTGTTTATGTGCTATTGTGGAACTGTATGTAATTTCTCTAGGAGATGTGACTAATGCAATCTCTGGGCAGCATTAGGAAAGGACTTTTTGGGAAAATACACATGAAATGGATTTCCTAGGAAATACTCGGGGTGAGGGAAATGAAAATGACCCATCTCCCTTCTGAAGCTTCACCTTGAGCAGAAAAATCATTGTCTGGCTGATTACCTATTCACCATCTCTTCAAAGGCCCAAACTGTATAAATGAATGACTCTCAGAGTCATGAATGTGCTTGTTCTGAGCTGAAACTGTGATGAACTAGTAACCACAGGCAAAAACCCTGTTTTGGGTTTGAAAAACTAATCACCTACCAGAGCCCTTGCTAGACTACAGAGGGGAATACAGGTACCGTTACCCTGAACTGTGATTACTACTACTACAGCTACTACTGACTGTCAGGATCATGGCATTCAGCAGCATTCCCTGCATGATGCCTAACAGCATTTTGAAAATGGTGCTGCCTCATAAAATACAGATGTATCATGGGATGCCAGAAGAGGAATCATGGGAATATACTAATTTCACCCATAATTCCAGATGCTTTCAGTAGATTTCCCACAATGTGCAGCAAGGAAAATAATCCCAGAATACACACAGAATTTCACACAGTTTCCCAGTTGCTTACAAAACTGTTTGCTAAAGAGCAGAAATATGCTGGAAATCAGGACTCCTTGATTCTATCACTAGCTCTGATAATGTAGCTTCATTACAGAATTAGCCTATGTTATTCTTACTCAGGTGTTGCCTGAAGCCCCCTTCCATGCACACACAAAAACCTCTCACATGAGTTAAGTAATGCATTCAGTCCAAGTTAGCTGGCGCTGCTTGGGGGTGTGGGTTACAGGCCCGGTTACGCATTCACTTGGGCTAGTAATCTGCCCACTTGGCAGCAAGGATGCCAGTTAAATCACTTAAGTGCATATAGTCCTTAAATGCCTTCTCACAATTATTCACATACACCCAAAAGGACTGACAAGTTCTCCCACAATTCACTGGGAAAGACTCACAGAGCAGCTCAGCTTTCTACAACACAAATATGACCCCCAGAAGTCCAAACACCACACACAGAAGAGTGCAGCACCAGTTAGGACACAGTAATTAGGGCAGAGCTTTACAGTGTGGCCACTGACACCTGGGCTAGGCTAACATAGGTGCCAATAACCTGGGTAACTCTGAAGTGAATACATACCCTTAGACATAGGATGACCAAAGCACATTCAATTGGAAAGGCAGTGTGGTTGGGTTTTATATCTGACAGTGCTTGTAGAGACCTTATGAAACCTCTTTTAATGTACCTGTAAAACGGGATGGCAGTTCACACAGGATGACTGCTTTCTAGGATTCATAGACTTCGTCAATAAGAAGGATAACAAAGTGCATGGAAATATAAGACAGCTAATAGAGGTCAGATTTGAATGTATGGTCTCTTCTCCCCCAGCTCTTTCCCAACTTCCCCCTAGGCTACAGGATCTTTTGGGGGAGTGAAGAGTTAGTGAGAGAGACACACACACACACCTTCCCCAAACAGCTATCTTATATCATCACTATTAAATACAGCATGTTCATCTTGGCACATTTCTTTTCCATTTTGGGGAAAGAGTCACAAATCATGACACAAACAAACACTACCTATAAATAGAATCATAGAATATCAGGGTTGGAAGGGACCTCAAGAGGTCATCTAGTCCAACCCCCTGCTCAAAGCAGGACCAATTCCCAACTAAATCATCCCAGCCAGGGCTTTGTCAAGCCGGGCCTTAAAAACCTCCAAGGATGGAGACTCCACCACCTCCCTAGGTAACGCATTCCAGTGTTTCACCACCCTCCTAGTGAAATAGTTTTTCCTAATATCCAACCTGGACCTCCCCCACTGCAACTTGAGACCATTGCTCCTTGTTCTGTCAATGCTCCTTGTTCTGTTCTGTTCCCCATGTAAGTACTTATAGACCATAATCAAGTCACTTCTTAACCTTCTCTTTGTTAAGCTAAATAGATTGAATTATTTGAGTTTATCACTTCAAGGAATGTTTTCTAATATTTTAACCATTTTCTTATTGCTCTTCTCTGAACTGTCTCCAATTAATTAATATCCTTCCTGAATTGTGGACAGCAGAACAGGACACAGTATTCCAGCAGTGGTTGTACCAGTGCCAAATACAGAGGTAAAATAACATCTCTGTTGCTACTCAAGATTCCCGTTTATGCATCCTAGGATTGCATTAACTCTTTTGGCCACAGCGTTGAACTAGGAGCTCATGTTCAGCTGATTATCCACCACAAGCCCCAAATTATTTTCAGAGTCACTGCTTCCCAGGATAGAGTCCCCTGTCTTGTAAATTTGGCCCACATTCTCTGTTTCCATGTGTATACATTTACATTTAGCCATATTAAAATGCTTATTGTTCGTTTGCACCCAGTTTACCAAGTGATCCAGATCATTCTGTATCAATGACCTGTCCTCTTCATTATTTACCACTTCCCCAATTTTTGTGTCATCTCCAAACTTTATAAGTGATGATTTTATGTTTTCTTCCAGGTCAGTGATAAAAATGTTAAATAGTATAGGGCCTAGAACTGATCCCCCTGGGATCCCCTCTTGAAACAGCCTTGCTCAATGATAATTCCCTGTTCAGTTTCATTTTGAGACCTATCAGTTGGCCAGTTTTTAATCCATTTTATATATGACATGTTAATTTTATAGCATTCTAATTTTGTAATCAAAATGCCATGCAGCCCCAAGTCAAATGCCTTACAGAAGTCTAAGTATATCACATCAACACTATTACGTTTTCTACCAAACTTGTGATCTCATAAAAAAAGATATCAAGTTAGTTTGACAGGATCTATTTTCCATAAACCCAGGTTGATTTGCATTAATTATGTTACCATCCTTTAGTTCATTATTAATCAAGTCCTGTTGCCACTCCATTATCTTGCCTGGGATCGATGTCAGGCTGATAGACCTATAATTACCCAGATCATCCCATTTACCCATTTAAAAAATTGGCACAACATTATCTCTCTTCCAGTATTCTGAAACTTCCCCAGTGCTCCAAGACTTATTGAAAATCATCATTAGCGGACCAGTGAGCACCTAAGCCAGTTCTTTTAAAACTCTTGGATGCAAGTTATCTGGACCTGCTGATTTAAAAATCAATTTTTTTTAAAATCTAACTTTAAAAGCTTCTGTTTACCATCTTCCAGAGATACTAGTTGAATGGAAAGAGCGTTATCATCACCACATGATGAGACTGCATCATTTGTTTTTTCCCCAAACATAGAACAGAAATATTTATTGAAAATCTCTGGCATTTCTGCATTGTTATTAATAAATCTACCATTTCCATCTAGTAATGGACCAATACCATTGTCTAGGTTATTTTTGTTCTTAATATATTTAATAAACTCTTTATTGTCCTTAACTCTGCTGGCCATAGATTTCTCCTTGTGTCCCTTGGTTTCTCTTATCAAACTTTTACGATTCTTAACTTCTGATATATATTCATTACTATCAACTTCCCCTTTCTTCTGCTTATATATATATATATATACATAAGCTGCCTTCACTTCCCTTCTAAATCAGTTCAGTTTTTTAAACAGCATAGCTTTCTTTCTCAATTGTGGCTTTTTGGGCACCTAGTAAGGTGTTCTTCAGTGATTCCCACTTATCATTTACATATTGTGATTAAATTCTTCCTCCCAGCTGATTTGGCCTGGATTTTATTCTGATCTATAAATATGATTAAGTCATGATCACTTATACCTAAGTTATCCTTAACTTTTAGTTCCTCTATCTATTAGGGCAACATCTAATATAGAATTTCCCATCTTGGCTGCAACACTTTTTGAGTTAGGAAATTGTCATCTACTATGTTTAGAAATTCCAAGGATGGTTTTAGTACTGGCACCATGAGATCTCCAGCACAAGTCATTAAAATTGAACTCTCCCCTGATCATACAGTTTTTTCCCTACACATTATAGATAGGAGTGTAAAGAGCCAGTCACTCTGTGATTTGGTGGTCTGTAGCAGACACCAACTAGCATCCCATCTTATGCTTTATCTGTAAGGACAGGGCTGTCCCTACCCATATGCAAAGTACGCAGCTGCATAGGACAAGATCAGTTATAAATAACTAATCTTGTGGTAATCAGCACACAAGAAGCAAAGCACATATCCAGAATGCTCGCTACAAGGATCTGAAAAAAGGGGAGAATCTTGTGGGGGGGGCAGGGAATCAAAAAGGGGAGATTTTAGAAGTCTTATTATAGAGCCATAAAAAAAGTATGGCTGGAAGGGACCTCAAGAGGCCAAGACTATAACAGGGTTCAAAAAAAAAAAAAAAAAAAAACCACTAGAAAAATTCATGGAAGATAAGTCTATCAATGGCTATTAGTCAGGATGGGTAGCGATGGTGTCCCTATCCTCTGTTTGCCAGAAGCTGGGAATGAGCGACAGGGGATGGGATCACTTGATGATTACCTGTTCTGTTCATTCCCTCTGGGACACCTGGCATTGGCCACTGTCGGAAGACAGGATACCAGGCTAGATGGACCTTTTGTCTGACCCAGTATGGCCGCTCTTATGTTCTCATATGTCATCAAATCCAGTCCCTTGCACTGAAGCAGGACACGTAAACCTAGACTACCCATGACTGGTGTTTATCTAACCTGTACTTAAAAACCTCCAGTCATAGGGATTCCATCACCTCCTTTGGAAGCCTATACCAGTGGTTAACTAACTTTAAAATTACAAAGCTTTTCCTAATATCTAACGGACAAGGAGAACAACTAATCACTGTCCTCTTTCAAACAGCTGTTAACATATTTGAAGACTTGTCAGTCCCCCTCTCGGTCTTCTTTTCTCAAGAATAAACATGTTTAGTTTTTTTTAACCTTTCCTCATAGATTAGGTTTTCTAAACCTTTTATCATTTTTGTTGCTTTCCTCTCAATTCTCTCAAATGTATCCACATCTTTCCTAAAGCCCAGAGCTGGACACAGTACTCCAACTGAGGCCTCACCATTGGCGAGCAGAGCAGGACAATTACCTCCCGTGTCTTACACACAACATTCATGTTGATACACCCCAGAATATTAGCCTTTTTCACAGCTGCCTAATGCTGTTGGCTCTCAATCAATGTGTGTTCCACTATAACCCCCACATCCTTCTCAGCAGTACTACCACCTAGCCAGCTTTCCCCATTTTGTTAGGAAGGAAAAGTCAAATGCATAGCTAAGTGCTGTACTTGTCCTTACTAAATTTCATCTTGTTGATTTCAGACCAATTCGCCAATGTCATTCTGAATTCTAATCCTTTCTTCTAAAATCCATGTGACCCCACCCAGCTTGGTATCATCCACAAATTTTATAATCATACTCTCCACTCCATTATTCAAGTAATTAATGAAACACTACTGAACAGTACGTATGAACTTCTTGCTGCCAACTGGCAGAGGGCACAGAGATACATAGGGGAACTTGAATTCCTTGGATTCACCAAAAGGGGTCATGTAAGGTCTCTTATGATATGTAGATATGGAAAATGTGCAAGAAGTATATATGCTGTATACATGCTGAAAATTATATTCTGTAGGCCTTGTAAAGACAGGGCATGCTACTTTTGGGTGATTTGAGACAAACTTGTCCAGACAGGAGGTGGAAGACATTTATCTCCCTGGTGGACCATTGTGTATTGTGTTTCTTATTATAGAAATCTATTAGCATACTGAGTCAAATGCTAATGAAGAGCTTGCAGAGACTTCAAAAGGAAACTAACAGGAAGAAGTAAACAGCGGGAGGGAGGGGGGTTTAGGGTTAGGGGGGAGAGAAGACCCTGCTTTCATGTGAAGATAAAAGATCTGGTCTGGTCTATCTGGGGTGCAGAGAGATGCCCTGGCATCCTTCAATCTACCAAGACAAGTGCCAGCAGGTTTGATCTTATCAAACGGGGTTCTCAGCCATCCTGGTTGAAAATGCTGAGGAAAGGACATAAGGTAAGCTATCTTGTTGGAGACAGGAATGTTTTGTGAGTTAAATTTCAACTCTACAAAGAGAGCTATGATTTTGTTTTATATGTAACCATTTGTTTCCAATATTCTTACTTTCTATCATCTAAATCTCTGTGCTTTGGTAATAGATATATTTATAGTGAAAACAAGAATAAGTTTAAGTGTTTGTTAAGAAAAGTGTCAATCCTGAATTAAAACTAATAAACTTGTGTTACTATTCCTTTGAGTAGCAGCAAATCTGAGACTTCTGAGAGTGTTCAGTGGACCAGGGCCTGGGTGCTCAAAAGGGATGCTTGGTGTGCCTATCGTTAACCTTCACAGACAGAGACAGGCCTGCTGAGGCATGGAAGTTAGTGCTCATGTTGCTAGAGGATGTTGGAGTCAGGGAGCTGATCCACAGCAGGCACAGACAAGACTTCCTCTTGCTAAGGGCAGGTGGAAGCAAGGTGCCTCATAATTTTGGATGCTCTTGGGAAGCATCACAGTACCACACTGAGGGTTGACCCCTGTTGGACCCCATTAGATAAGCCCTCCCAATTAGACAACGAACCATTGATAACTACTCTTTGAGTACAATTTTTCAACCAGTTGTGCACCCACCTTCTAGTAATTTTATCTAGACCAGATTTCCCTAGTCATCTTATGAGAATGTCATGTGGAACTGTGTCAAAAGCCTTACTAAAATCAGGATATATCATGTCTATTGCTTTCCCCCATCCACTAGGTTTGTGACTCTGTTCTTGACAAATCCATATTGACTATTCCTTATAATCCTATTATCCTCTAGGTGCTTACAAACTGATTAATATTTAATCCTCTATCTTTCCATGTATTGAAGTTAAGTTGACTGATTTATGATTCCCCAGGTTCTCTTTGTCTCCCTTTTTAAAGATAGGTAGTAGATTTGCCCTTTTCCAGTCCTCTGGGATCTCACCTGTCCTCTGAGTTCTCAAAGATAATCACTAACAGTTCCATGATTGCTTTGGCTAGATCCTTAGGTACTCTAGAGCAGGGAAGCGGCGTGGGCCGAGGGACTTGCTAGCCGCCCTTCCTGCAGCCCCCATTGGCCTGGAACAGCGAATCGCGGCCAGTGAGAGCCGCGATGGGCCGAACCTGCGGACGCAGCAGGTAAACAAACCGGCCCACCAGGGGCTTTCCCTGAACAAGCGGCGGCCCTAGATTGAGAACCACTGCTGTAGAGTGAATTTCATTAGGCCCTGCTGACTTGAATATACCTAACTTATCTAAACATTCTTTAACCTAGTTTTTCCCTATTTTGGAACGTGTTCCTTTCCCCTTGTTAATATTGTGCTGAGTATCCAGTCACCCTTAATTTTCTAGTGAAGATTAATGCTTATTTTGCTAAGCTCAGTAAACACCTCAGCCTTCTTGCTGTCATAGTTATTAGCGTGCCGTCCCCAGAAAGTAGAGTACCTACACTTTCCTTTGTCTCTCTTTCAATCCTAATGTATTTAAGGAACCTATTCTTATTGCTTTTTATGTCCTTTGCTAGGTGTAATTCATTTTGTGCCCTTAATCCTGAATTCCACCAGGATTGCAACAATTTCCACCTCACCATCAACCTCACCCTGGACCAGTCCACACAAGAGATCCACTTCCTAGACACTACAGTACTAATAAGTGATGGTCACAAACACCACCCTATACCAGAAACCCACTGACTGCTATATTTACCTACATGCCTCCAGCTTTCATCCAGATCACATCACACAATCCATTTTCTACAGCCAAGCTCTAAGATACAACCGCATTTGCTCCAATCCCTCATACAGAGACAAACACCTACAGGATCTCTCTCAATCATTCTTAAAACTGCAATATCCACCTGATGAAGTGAAGAATCAGACTGACAGAGCCAGAAGAGTACCCAGAAGTCACCTACTACAAGACAGGCCCAACAAAGAAAGTAACAGAACGCCACTAGCCGTCACCTACAGCCCCCAACTAAAACCTCTCCAGCGCATCGTCAAGGATCTACAACCTATCCTGAAGGACGATCCCTCACTCTCACAGACCTTGGGAGACAGGCCAGTCCTCGCTTACAGACCTGCAACCCCAACCTGAAGCAAATATACACCAGGACCTACACACCACACAACAAAAACACTAACCCAGGCACCAAACCCTGCAACAAACCCCAGTGCCAACTCTGTCCGTATATCTATTCAAGGGACACCATCATAGAACCTAACCACATCAGCCACACCATCAGGGCCTCATTCACCTGCACATCTACTAATGTGATATGTGCCAGCAATGCACCTCTGCCACATACATTGGCCAAACCGAACAATCTCTACGCAAAAGAATAAATGGAAACAAATCTGACATCAGGAATTATAATAACCAAAAACCAGTAGGAGAACACTTCAGTCTCCCTGGTCACTCAATAACAGACTTAAAAGTGCCAATTCTTCAACAACAAAAACTTCAAAAACAGATTCCAACAAGAAACTGCAGAACTGGAATAATTTGCAAACCGGACACCATCAAATTAGGCCTGAATAAAGACTGGGAGTGGATGGGTCACTACAAAAACTAAATAAGTTTGTTAATCTCTAAGTGCCACAAATACTCCTCATTGTTTTTACAAAAACTTATTTCCCCTTGCTAAATACTCACACCTTCTTTTCAACTGTTTGAAATGGGCCATCTTGTTTACATTGGCCTCATTAGCACTAAAAAAGTGATTTCCATTCTTTCTTGTTAACTGTTGAGAATAGGCAACTTCCAACTTAATTGAATTGGCTCGTTAGCACTGATCCCCCACTTGGTAAGGCAACTCCCATCTTTTCATATGCTGCGTATTTACACCTTCCTACTGTATGTTCCACTCCATGTATCTGATGAAGTGGGGTTTAGCCCACGAAAGCCTATGCCCAAATAAATTTGTTAGTCTCTAAGGTGCCACAAGGACTCCTTGTTGTTTTTCCTATTCTTCCTATTTTACCTCCGCATCAGAATAGTTTGCAATTATGCCTTCACTACTGTCCCATTGAGAAACAGCCAGCTCTCCTTAACTCCTTTATCCCTTATTCTCTCTGTATCAACCCAATTTTCATCAAGCCACCATGAAAGAATCAAATTGTAAATGTAAATTTTGAATACTTTTTTTTTTATTTTTATTTATTTATTTTTTTTTTTTTTACAAAATAAAGATTTAAAACACCACTTAAACTAAGAACTTTTATCTCAGCATTATAACTATACTGTTGGGACCAGCTTCAGTATAATGTGTGCATTAATTTACACTATGATTGTAAATAAGATCCTAGATTACCTAGTAAATTTAAACACAGCAGCTTTAAAACGGGTATCTTCATCTAGTGGTCCTATCCCAAGATCCTAATAAAGCACAGACATTTCAAAATTCATTTTAAATTTTATAATGACTTTATCCCAAAGCACATCATGAGTTAATAAACCATACGACTGAACATATGTACCCGATGTAAAAATGTCTTAGTTATGTATAGACATATATTTTAGTTCATCGCGAGATTTAACTGAAACAAAATGGTTTAGGTGACAACACAGAATGTAGAGTCCTCTCCTACATCACTTGTTCAGCTCCAACCCATACCTGATGACTGTTTAATAGCTTAACTGAAAGTACTTTGTGTGCTCTCTCATACCACAAACATCTGTCACTACAGTAGACTAGCAACCATTACTGGCAATTTTAGCTGACATAGCTATAGAAAGTAATTCATTTAGAATAGTTTGGGCCTCCTTTGAAACTTTTGCTTGATATATTAAGACAATAATACAGAAATTCATAAAAACTGCAGAACAGTCTCCCATGGGAAGTGGAGGAAGCCCCACTGCTTGAGAAGTTTATAACTAGACAGAGAAAAAAGCCCAGAGAAATACTGTAGGGAATGATCCAATAGGTCTCTCCCAACTTCTGCAGTCTCTAACTTCTAAATTCACATTTTTGTGCTCTCAAAAGGAGATGTGTACATAGCTCCTTCATTCATAGTACAGTTTTACAGAAGAGTGGAATGCAAGATTTCCTACAATGGTCTGCCAAAGTGCCTCATTTCTGAGGAGAGATTATTTCTACAGGTTAGAGGATAGCTTGGTCTCAAAGTTCAGCACTCTCAAAAAGCACTAAATTCATAATTTTTTTTAGTTAGAGATAGAAAAGTTCTATTACACCAATTAGTGTGCTCATAACTCTTTCTTCAAAAATAATTAAGGATGAAGTCAAATTAAAAATAAACACTGAAAGATGTGTTCCCATCAGGACTTGGACCGATGCAAACAGTTCAGACTACATACCAGTATGTGTGCCATATTGCACAAGACTAACTACACTGGATGCTAATGCAGCTTTTAAGGGTAACCAAGGGTGCACCAGACTGCCACTGTGACATGACAACCAAGCCCACACAACATTAGTGAGGCATTATGTACTAACTACCGATGACAAAAAAAATATGATGCGGAGTTGAGGGTGGAGGGGGGGTAGAGTCAAGATCTCTAGAAAGCCTATACTCAATAAAAACCAGCTTGAGCAAATATTTTAAAGGATCTGCAAGATTTCCAGTACAATTTTGAAAAAGACTTCTTTCTACTGGTTAACTAATGATTCCTAGTTTCCTGTGTGGTTATTTAAATCAAGTTTCACCATATGTCCATATTACGCTTCCCCACCCCCATTGCCATTAATGCTTGCCTCAATGCTGCATTCTCTAAAGCCGATTAACTACACCCAGTTTTTGATTCCCACCCTCGCTCCCTCCCACGGCGAGTGGCACACTCTTCTACATGCACACACAAAACCCAGACAGAGAGGAAGCACCGCTCCGAGGAGTTTGGTTTTCGAACCCAGCATAACCCGTGTCACCTGTTTGCAAGGGAAGGAAGCGCCCCCCTCACGCCCTTTCCCAACACACACACCCACGCGCGATGCTGCAGGGCCCCCGCAGCGCACGCGCTACCTTCCGTCCCAATTCCAAACCCACCCCCCGATTCAGTGCCTGGCTCACCCCCCCCCCCCGCGAAGCATGCACAGGCGCCCCAGAACCCGCCCCCTCGAGCCCGCCTCGCCAGGAGGCTCCCCCTCACACCCGGCGCCCGGCCCCCTTATATCACCGCCCGCCCCCACAGGCCCCGCGGGTGCCCGGCCGGCCCCCTCTCTCACCATGGTACAGATAGAGGCGATTTTGGAGACCGTCATTAGGATTTCCATCCGCCCAGCGCCATCTTCCGCCCACTCACAGCGCCGAGCCGGGGAGGGGGCAGCCCCCGCCGCCCCCACCAGCCGCTGCAGCGGGACACGTACCCCGCGCGCCAGACCCGCCGCCCCAACCGCCGGGCGCGCGGCTCTAAGAGAGGCAGAGTCTAGAGCGCGAGACCCTCACCCTCCTGCCCCGCGCGCGGGCACAGATCGCGAGCCCACCCCCGCCTTACGCCGGCTCCCTCTGGGCCCTAGCGCCGCTCCCGCCCTTAGCGCCGCCCAATGCCTGCCCTCTGCTTCCTCTCGGGCCTTTGCGCCGCCCGCTCTAAGCGGCTCCCAGCACCGGGCTGTAGCGCCGCCACACATTGGCTCGCCCGGGCCGTAGCGGCGCCACGTCGGCTCTCTCCGGGCCCTAGCTCTAGTGTGCCATGCAGTCCCCTCCCCACCAGCCCGGCTGCCCCTGGAGCACTGCCGGCATGTGGGGCCCTCCACCACCCGCGCCTGAAGGGGATGGACCCACGCGCAGGGTGGCAGCGCAGCATATGGCAGCAGTGACCTGCCGCATCTGGCCGAAGTCAGGCACCATATGCCTGGCTTACAAAGCAGGGGCCCGTGGAGCCTGACCAGTGGCGGGCTCTTGCTGTTTGCCGCCTCTTCGTTGCTTGAGGGGGGCAGAAACTTTATTCTCCTCACAGGGGAGAGTGGTAGGCAAACCCTGGAGCCCCACTGTTGAGAACAACACCCCAAAGCGCAGACAGTCAGGCGAGCTGGGAAGTCAGTTCCATGGCCCTGCCCTGCCACTATTAAACAGTCGCAAAGCTCCAGAACTGGTAAGACATTGTGGTACCATTCACAAACAGGAGCCTGATTTGCCACTGTGTTACTTAGTTCAGAGTTAAACAGCTGTAACGCCCGCCGTTGACCTGGATGGGGTTACACCTGCATAGTGTAATCCACACACCTCCTGGGTGTAGTGTTCTGTCCCATCTCGTGGCACTAAGGCTTGGTCTACACTGGGGGGGGTAATCGATCTAAGTTACGCAACTTCAGCTACGTGAATAACGTAGTTGAAGTCAATGTACTTAGATCTACTCACCACAGAGTCTTCACTGCGGTAAGTCGACGGCTGCCACTCCCCCATCGACTCCGCCTGCACCTCTGGTGCCGGTGGAGTACAGGAGTCAACGGGAGAGCAGTCGGGTCAATTTATCCCGTCTAGACTAGACGGGATAAATAGACCCCCATGAATCGATTGCTGCCCGCTGATCCGATGGGCAGTATAGACATACCCTGAGACCACCTAGAGAGAGAAAATGAGTTTGCTCTACAGCCTTAGCTAACAGCCACTTGGCTTTTAGCTCATGAGTAGAGGCTCATGCACTAAGCTCCAAAGGACCTTGGTTTGATCCTGCCCGTCCACGACCAGGGTCTGTTGGTGTTACAAGTGGGGGCTTGTCTGGGATTTCCACTGGGAAGACTCTGAAGCTCTGAACACACTTCCTCAGCTAGGGGAAATATGTAACCTGCACACCTCCTGGGTGTGGTATTCTGTCCCATCTAGTGGCACCAAGACCACTTAGAGAGAGTTAAATGAGTCTGCTCTACAGCCTTAGCTAACAGCCAGTTGGCTTTTAGCTCATGCAGTAGAGCAGGGGGGCCAACCTGTGGCTCTTCAGAAGTTAATATGCAGCTCCTTGTATTGGCACAGACTCCAGGGCTGGAGCTACAGGCACCAACTTTCCAATGTGCCAGGGGGTGCTCACTGCTCAACCCCTGGCTCTGCCACAGGCCCTACCCCCAGTCCTCCCTTGAGCCTGAAGTGTCCTCACTCCTCTCCCCCCCACCCCGAGTTTCCTGCACACCATGAAAAAGCTGATTGGGAGGTGCAGGGTGGCGCTGCTGGTGGGTGGGACTAGGGTGGGGGGTTGAACTAGATGACCTCCTGAGGTCTCTTCCAACCCTGATATTCTATGATTCTATGATGGGGGGGCTGCTGACATATTACTGTGGCTCTTTGGTAATGTACATTGGTAAATTCTGGCTCCTTCTCAGGCTCAGGTTGGCCACCCCTGCAGTAGAGGTTTATGCACTAAGCTCCGGAGGTCCCTGGTTTCTTCCCACCCACCGATGACCGGGGTCTGTCAGCGTTACAATAGCACTAGTTTTCAACCTTTTTTCATGTGCAGACCCCTAAAAAATTTCAAATGGAGGTGCAGACCCTTTTGGAAATCTCAAGCATAGTCTGCAGGTCCCCTGGGGTCCCTGGACCACTGGTTGAAAACCACTACGCTGGAGTAACACAGGGTAGATCAGCCCCCCTTGTGTTCATTCACAGACATGTATCTGTACAAATTTTCAAACCACCACCACCTCTCCTGGAGGTAGGGTTGCCAATTTCAGTTGGATGTATTCCTGAAGATTTCATCACATGACATAATCTTTAATTCCTGGAGACTCCAGGCCAATCCTGGAGGGTTGGCATCCCTACTTGGAGGTGGAGTCTGCATCTGCAGGACAAAAAGCCTGAGGCAGATGATGCTGCAACAAGCTTCAGGGCCCGATCCTGACACTGATTTCAGCATTAAAAGAGTCATTTATCAGGACACAGGATTTCCACAGGCTAATTGTATTTCCTTTGATCAGTTTTGAATTTGCCGTTCATGCTGAGGAAATTGATTGATTGTTGGGATGATGAAAAGACAAGGGGAGAAGGGATTTTTAATGAAATGTTTTTATTGTATTTTTTTAAGTGGGCAGGCAGACTCCTCACTTAAAGTCGTCCTGGTTAACGTTGTTACATTGCTGATCAATTAGGGAATATGCTCGTTTAAAGTTCCCCAGTGCTCCTTTGGCAGCCTCCTGCTTTGTCTGCTGCTTGCAGGAAGAGCAGCCCGTTGCAGCTAGCTGGTGGGGGCTTGGAACCAGGGTGGACCGGCAGCCCCCCATCTGCTCCCTTATCAGCTCCCCGCTCCCCTAAGTTCCCTGTGCAGCAGCCGCCCAGAAGGCTATCAATTTCCGGCAGTTCAGCTGTCCCTCCCCCCACTGCCATGTGCAGCTCCTGCCCTCTGCCTTGGAGCTGCTCCTGGGAGCCTCCTGCTTGCTGTGCAGGGGAGGAGGGATAATGTCAGGGTGTCCCCCTCCCCCCTGCTCCTGACCCCCGCTTATCCCTTCTCCATATAGAGCAGGTAGGGACAGGACAGGGCTCAGGATGGAGAGAGCTTGCTGGACACAGCTGCTATCTCAACTTCCTGATCTTTTTAAAGGCAATGTACTTAAAGTGATGTCAGCATACTTAAAGGGGCAATGCGCATCTCTCTCTCTCTCCCCCATACACAGGGTGTGTGTCTCTGTCTGCCATGCTGTCTCCCCTCCCTCCATTCATGCTGCCTTGTAGAGTGAGGCTATGTTAACAATAATCTGTTGACCCCTGAGGGCTCAGCAGAGTGCTAGTTCATCATTTAGCAGTAAGACATTCCCTGGGAAGTAGCCCATCCTCTTCCACCCTCTAACTTCACCACCTCAACGAAGCTTCACAATCATCATTGCTGTGTACAGTATTAAATTGTTTAAAACTTATACTGCGTGTGTGTGTGTATATATATATATATATATATATATATATATATATATATAGTTTTTTGTCTGGTGAAAAAAATTTCCCTGGAACCTAACCCCCCCTATTTACATTAATTCTTATGGGGAAATTGGATTTGCTTAACATCGTTTCGCTTAAAGTCACATTTTTCAGGAACATAACTACAACATTAAGCGAGGAGTTACTGTATTTTTCAAACAACGAATCTAGAACTAGAACTAACAAGACCTGTGTCCATTCATCTTAATCACTTTATATGAGACTCCCTTTCCTCCATCCTTTGTGCTTTTAGATTACAATGTCTTTGAGGCAGTGACTGTCTCTTCCTACACATCTGGAAAGTGCTGAGCACATTTTAATAAATACATAAATAAACAGTGTTTAGAAACAGGTGGCCAAAACTCATAAGAGTTTTTTTTTCCACTGTGAAAACCATAGATTTTTGAGTCTTTACTATATAAACAATTGTGATTCTTCACTTCTGAAGGTCATTAGAGGAATCCTACTAAACACTAACATTAGACCCAGAAAAATGCAGCTCAATAGCTCTTTCAACTAAAAATTGGGGGACAGAGGTGTATGTTCAAAATGAGCATTATAATAGCACAATTTGTTGCAACCTTAATTTTGGAGTTGTGAGCACTCCATAATATTAACTACTTGATGGATCATTTGATGAGTACCTGTTCTGTTCATTACCTCTGAAGCACCTGGCATTAACCACTGTCGAAAGACAGGATACTGGGCTTGATGGACCTTTGGTCTGACCCAGTATGGCTGTTCTTATGTACTCTTCACTGGCTCTATAGATCATAGAGATCCTTGCCTATTCTCACAATTTGCCCCCACCTCTTTCTGTCAAGAGCATATTTTCCCCACTGATAGTAATTCACATTAAGACCTCTTCAGCTGTGCTCAGTATTATCCCTCCATCTTCTGCTTGGTCAACCACAAGGTCAAGCATCATAAGGATGTCTATCCAAAAGACACTTAGCTCGTCTGTCTTTCATCATTCTAACAACATGCCCTGCCCACTGAAGACAAGTTTTGACTGCTAGGCAAGGTCAACACCATACCTTCCAACTGTGGTTGACCTTGTCTACCCACATTGCAGTAAAATATATAGAGCCTTATCTCCACTAGGATTTTACAGCAAGATAACTAACATGCATTAGCTATCTCACTGTAAAAAACACATCTCTTTTGGCAGTGAAGACATAGGCAAAGGTGGGGGTGCATTTGTGTTGTATGATCATTGCGCTATTGGTCAGGTGTGTGTCCTTGGGTGGAGGAACAGAGGGTACACCTCTACCCCGATATAACGCGGTAAGATTTTTTTGGCTCCCGAAGACAGCGTTATATCGGGGTAGAGGTATATATACTGTGAGTTTCCTTAAATTTTAATTTCTTTGCTTTTTAGGTTCTGTGTTAAGTATATTATTGGTAAATCTACTTTAACTGACACCAAGCACAGTATTTTTGTGTTATCATTTTATATATAGTACATTGGGATTAGTCTAAAGGCAGCAACTTTGTACCTAGCTTGTAATTCATCAGGAGTCATTGAAGTACAATACTAAGTCAGTTTTATCTTCATAATGTTAGTACCTGAAGGAGAAGAAAATTAAAATAGTTTATAAATATTTACAGTAGTTATAGGAGCAAGGGGGAAATAACCAGATCCTTTGCCAAATAAAGAAAAACTAGATGAGATTTTAGCAAAGATGTTTTTAGTGTAGTCTCTGTGTTTAGAGGATAAGAGCCTTTCTTCTTTCCTATACTTTGGAATCTGTAAGAGTCCCATTGTTAAAAACCTGTTACTCCTTCTCTTGTTTAAGAGTTCTCAGTTGGCATTTAAGAAATGTCATCTCACTATCTTCAATAACCCTCTCTGAATCCTGTAATTGCGCTACTTTATCTTATCCCATTGTGAACCAGGGTATACATAGTTAGGTTATTTGATGATTGAAAAAAATGATATCAGTTAATGGATTTTTACAGACTCTCTTATACTACCTGAAGCATTTATTTAAGGTAATTCTCAACTGGTAAACAGTTAATAAGGAACTTCCCTTTTGTTCTGTCCTCATGTGATAGATTGGCGATCCCTCGATTTGAGAATGATCTCTAACACAGATTTACATATGGGTCCTGAGAGAAAAAGGTTACTGAATATTGAACTGCAAAGAGTATTTCAGCTAACAATTTTTTGTCAAATATATCAGCAGTAGACAAAAGGCTAAAGAGAAAATATGTCCAATAAAAAATGAAAATAGGAACTTGGAGTTGAGAATAACAGAACAATAGATTTTTAAATCATTACTGCTTTTTGTCCTTAGACAGCTAAAAGAAGATGGAGAGCTGGCTACGAAGGAGATCATATTTCTTGAGGGAGTCAGTGTATGCGCATAAGAATGGATATCATTATGAAAAGAGGTGCTCATATACTACAGTGATAAGAACAATATAAAAACCCAGGCCCTGATCTTGCAATGATCTCTACATGAATGGACCTTGCCTCCCTGTGGAGCCCAGTTTTCTTTAACGTGGTTCTGGTCTGCACAGGTGCAGGGGCTTGTGCAGAGCTCATTGGAAGAAGAGGACCCTAGGTACATAGTAAATAATGTTGTCTACCTAAAGTATTAAAAGCACCAGTTTCAGTTACAATACCCTCTTGTGTTTTATGAAGGGAATTTGGTCTTTATTAAGGGTGTCAGTTTAACAGCTCTGGAGACCAACATCCTCTGTTTATCCTCAGAACAAGCATAGCAGAAGCCAGTGACAGGACATATTTTCCGCTCAAATCCTTCCAATGAACTTCAGGAACATCTTTTCCACTCAAATCCTTCCAATGAATTGAGAAGAACTGCTGCTGGGGAGGAATGGGGGGGGGGGGGGGAAGGGATGATGAAGCCCAGGACTATTTGTTCCTTTTGCTTCCTTCCAGAACAGCAAACAAGGGTGTCAATTGTAATGGTTTTTGTGGTGTAGGTTCTGCTCTGTAAGAACTAGAGTAACAGATCATTTCCAATAGGCTACCAAACACCTATCATGTAATAATTTCCAGTCATTACATTTGAACTGGCAACCTACATGAAAAATGTTTTTTACACTATTCCAGTCCCTTGGGGCAACCAGTTCCCTACAACAGTTAGGTCTAAAGGAAGCAGAATAGAAATTAGCAAAGTGCCGTGCAAAATAGTAAGCATTTATATATTGGTAAATTGATCAATGGGAGCATAGAAAATATTGGAAAGAACTTTGCAAGTAACGTAATTAAAGAATGCTTACCATTGATTCTGATATGTCTCACACGGTGCTAATGTTTATTATTTTTGCTGTGATTGAAACATATGTCACTATTAGCAATATTTTGTTCTTTGTCTGATTGTAAAGCTATTGTTCATGTGCGGGTGGCAATCAGTTCTTAAACACTGCTGTCTTTGTTGTCAACAAAAAAGTACAATCATTTTGATTCACTCTTTTGGAAGATTTCTACCCTGGAAAATTAGTAGCTTCCCTGATGTACTTGCAGATGGTCAGCTGGTTTAATAGCCCCATCTGGTTATACATATAATTTTGTTTTTTTGAAAAAGCCACATACATCTGATAATAACTATGAACTCACCACTAAGGAGTGAATTCACTGAGAACAGAGTTGCTGAGACCCAGGGCTCATGTGTGAGAGAAGGGGCAAATCTTGAAATTCTTGCTTAGGTTTTATTGAGTCCTTATTTAGACCAAAGTCATGATGCCAGCTCTTACGATTTTCTTACCAGTCTCAATATTTGTTGCTTTTCTTAACGCCTCCAGTTTAATTCTTAGAATTATTTGAGAATCTCCACTTTAATTAAAAAAAAACACAAATATGCTTCTAGCCCTCCTGGTTGCTGAGAAAAGCTTGAAAATGTGAACCCTGAAGGCAATGACACTAGAAAACAAAACAAACAAAGAAAGAACCCACACATTATTTAAAACAAACAAACAAACATGATTTTTAAGCCAGTCTCATGGTTTCTAGTGACCGGACTCTTGATTTTTAAAGACTTGGGATTAGCAATACTGTTAATGAGAATGTGGTGTGAGGACCTCGGGATTTGGGACAGAAATTTCATAGTATTAACATTTACATTAGAATGCCTTCCATTAAAGGATTTCACAGCACTTTGTAAGCACTGAAGAATTAATGAATTACAACTGCCAGTGAGGTAAGCGAGCATTATCATCCCCGTTTCACAGATAGAAAAACTGAGGCACACAGGGCTCAAGGGACAGATCACTGTCCTTTATTGCTTTTCACTTTTACTTCTTTTTAATCCACCATTATTACTTTCTCTCTCTCTCTCAGCCCTACATCTTTGTGTAGAGCAATTGTCGTAGCGAAAAGAAGTGGCATGTCAGAGTGCGGCCAATTCTCACTGTTTTATTGCAAGTCTTCTGATAACTGATGTTTTACTTAAGGCCCCAGTTACTAGATACAAGTGATTATTATTTGAGAATTTCATCTTTCATTCATTTTTTAAAATAAGTTTCTAGATCACATTGTTGCAGTCCAAAGCTTGAAAATTTAGTCTGACCACACCCTAAGGTTTCAAAAAACTAGAAGACAAATAAAAAGAACTCAATCTATTTTAAGATATAAGTATTGTAAAGCCAATCTTATGATATTTTGAAATCTGGTTTATGATCTTTTAATAATTCAAGTTGTCAATACTGAGTATAGCTTCAGAGACCAAAAGTCACCCTTTGTTTTGGAAGGTGGGACTCTGGACTATGTCTGCATAAAGGTATGTCAGCATAGTACATTAAGCCCAGGCTCTTACTCAGGTTTAAGTCCAAGCCCTCCTATTTGTCCACACACAAGTAAATTTGATTTGAATTAGGAATCCCTAAGGACTCAGGTCTGCAAACCCTGGTAGGGGTGTGGGTCAGAGCTGGAATCCAGCTGTGACTGCAGAGTAATGCACACTGGAAAACATAATCCCAACTATACATACAAAATAATGGGGGCTAATTAGCTGTTACCACTCAAGAAAGAGATAATGTGGGTAGTTCTCTGAAAACATCTGCTCAATGTGCAGTGGCAGTCAAAAAAACTAACAATGTTAGGAACTATTAGGAAAGGGATAGATAAAACAGAAAATATCATAATGCCGCTATATAAATCCATGGTACACCCACATCTTGAATACTGTGTACAGTTCAGGTCACCCCATCTCAAAAAAGATACATTAGAATTGGAAAAGGTACAGAGAAAGGCAACAAAAATAATTAAGGGTATAGAACAGTGTCCATATGAGCAGAGTTTAAAAAGACTGGGACTTTTCAGCTTGGAAAAGAGACGACTAAAAGGAGATATGATAGAGGTATATAAAATCATGAATGGTGTGGAGAAAGTGAATAAGGGAGTGTTATTTACCCCTTCACATAACACAAGAACCAGGGGTTACCCAATGAAATTAATAGGCAGCAGGTTTAAAACAAATAAAAGGAAGTACTTTTTCACACAATGCACAATCAATCTGTGGAACTCATTGCCAGGGGATGTTGTGAAGGCCAAAAGTATAACGGGGTTCAAAAAAGAACTAGATAAATTCATGGAGGATAGGTCCATCAACGGTTGTTAGCCAAGATGGTCAAGGATACAACCCCATGCTCTGGGTGTCCCTAGCCTCTGACTGCCAAGAAGCTGGGAGTGGATAATAGGGGATGGATCACTCAATGACTGCCTGTTCTGTTCATTCCCTCTGAAGCACCTGACATTAGCCAGTCAGAAGACAGGATATTGGGCTAGATGAACCATTGGTCTTACCCAGTATGGTCATTCTTATGTTTACGTTCTTATATGATGCAGGTAAAAGCCCAGGCATTTTGCAACATGGATGCATCTCAAGTTTGGGTCACCAGACTCAGGACTGGCAAGTCCAGTAACATTATCTCACAATTCCCTGGGCTTTGTTTCCAAGTCCTTCCATCCCAAAACTTCCCATTCACTTCCCAGGAACCAGAAGCAATTTCCTGGTTCAAATGCAGCTGCTCAGCATTTACCCCTTCATGTCCATGGAGACTGCTCAACTGGAATCACAGTTAACCCTCATGTGTATTAATATGACCAGCACTAAGAAGTCCTGCATCAAGTGTGTGCCTAGCTGGCCAGAGGAACACAACAAAATTCTGCAAAAAGAACAGGAGTACTTGTGGCACCTTAGAGACTAACAAATGTATGGTGCCACAAGTACTCCTGTTCTTTTTGCGGATACAGACTAACACGGCTGCTACTCTGAAACCTAACAAAATTCTGATTAACCTCTGGTGCAAGGTGAGCAAGCCATTCAACTTCAGCAAGAGCACCTAGGACAGTGGTTATTAAACTTTTATACTGGTGACCCCTTTCATGTAACAAGCCTCTGAGTGCGACCCCCCCCTTATAAATTAAAAACACTTTTTTATATATTTAACACCATTATAAATGCTGGAGGCAAAGCGGAGTTTGGGGTGGATGCTGACAGCTCCTGACCCTCCCCCCAGGTAATAACCTCGTGACCCCCTGAGAGGTCCTGACCCCCAGTCTGAGAACCCCTTAACTAGGAGGTACTTGGGAGGCCTTTTGAACTTATACCCTGGGGAGAGACCCATTGTCTCCTAATTACCTGCTCCTGGAAATTCCAGATCAAAGGCCCCTGAACTACATAAAGGGTGGACTAAACATGCCATGTGTGTGCTTGTTCTGAGATGAAGCTGTAATGATCTTGAAACCACAAGCAGACCTACTGGGTAGGGTTATGAAGGACTGCTCCTACCAGAGCCCATGTTAGGGCTGGGTGATCTCTGGTATGCTTATTAGCATGTGTGTAGATTCTTTTGTTGTTTTAAATGTTTTCTCTATAGTGCTTTTTCCTTCAGACTAAAATAGGATTGTATAGGAAGTGCTGTGGTAATTTACAACTGTTGGCAATCACTCTGTTGTTAGTATCTGAAGAGAAGGCAAGAGAAGCTTGCCTAGGTAGCTTGTCTTTTTCTGGGAATAACACAGTGAAGGCAGGGAACTGTTTAGCCTAGAGATACCCTGGCCAGGAGGAAGAGACACATGAGTCTCCACCCAAGAAACTGCTAGGGAGCTAGAAGCCTGAAAGTGGTTCACAAACAAGAGTGCCAATCTCAGGGCAGAATGTCCACAAGCAAGGGAGAAACCCCCAACTGGTTATATGACCTATAATTAGATTTTACCAAACCAGTAACAAGTGTGAACTGCTAAAGCTCTAGAACAATCTTACCATGGAGTCACAAACAGTCCCCTTGGACGTTTGCCTAGGGAGTAAGATAGATCCAATCTTGATTCTGTGATTGCAAAGTAAGCAAAATAAACTGTCATAGGATAAGAGGGAAGATCCTCTCATGGACTGGTAACTGGTTAAAAGATTGGAAAGAAAGGGTAGGAATCATAGGCGCCAACTTCTTCTGGTCCTGGTGGGTGCTCAACCCCCCTCTGCTCCGGCCCCGCCCCGACTCCACCCCCCAACCCCCATTCCAACCCCGTCCCCAAAGTCCCTGCCCCAACTCCGCCCCCTCCTTGCCCCTATTGGACTCCTTCCCCAAATCCCTGCCCTGGCCCCACCTCCTCCCCTGAGCATGCCATGTTCCCACTCCTCCCCCCTCCCTCCCAGCGCTTGCTACAGCTGTTTGGCAGCAGCAAGCACTGGGAGGAAAGGGAGGGAGGAGCAGAGACGCAGCATGCTGGGAGGAGGCAAGGCGGGGGGGGGCAGGGTGGGGAGCTTGGCTGCCGGTGGGTGCAGAGCACCCACTAATTTTTTTCCATGGGTGCTCCAACCCCGGAACACCCACTGAGTCGGCGCCTGTGGTTGGAATAAATGGTCAGTTTACAGAATGGAGAGAGGTAAATAGTGGTGTCCCCCAGGGGGTCTGTTCTGGGACCAGTCCTATTCAACATATTCATAAATGATCTGGAAAAAGGGGTAAACAGTGAGGTGGCAAAATTTGCAGATGATACAAAACTGCTCAAGATAGTTAAGCCCAAAGCAGACTGCGAAGAGCTACAAAAGGATCTCACAAACTGGGTGACTGGGCTACAAAATTCAATGTTGATAAATGCAAAGTAATGCACTTTGGAAAACATAATCCCAACTATACATATACAATGATGGGGTCTAAAGTAGCTGTTACCACTCAAGAAAGCGATCTTGGAGTAATTGTGGATAGTTCTCTGAATACATCCACTCAATGTGCAGCGGCAGTCAAAAAAGCTAACAGAATGTTGGGAATCATTACAAAGGAATAGATAATAAGACAGAAAATATCATATTGCTTCTGTATAAATCTATGGTATGCCCACATCTTGAGTACTGCATGCAGATGTGGTCAGGGCCGGCTTTAGCAGGTGCGGGGCCCCACGCCGGGACACGAATTGTCTCGCGCCCCCCCATCCCAACTCCGCCCCGACTCCGCCCCCTCCCTGGCCCATTGGATCCCTCCCCAAATCCCTGCCTTGGCCCCACATCTTCCCCAAGCACGCCGCATTCCTCCTCCTAACCCCTCCCTCCCAGGCTTGTGCTGATCAGCTGTATGGCGGCACAAGCGCTGGAGGGAGGGGGGAGAAACAGGACGCGGCTTTTTTTTGTTTTTTTTTTTTCCCCGCTCCGCCGGCAGCCCCGGACGTTGCAGGGACCTCTTAGGCATGAGGCCCCATTCCAGGGAATCGGCCAAATCGGCTTAAAGCCGACCCTGGATGTGGTCACCCCATCTCAAAAAATATATATTGGAATTGGAAAAGGTTCAGAAAAGGGCAACAGGGCAACAAAAATGAATAGGGACATGGGGGTCCAGTGACCCAGCGGTTGGGGAAGACTAGCCCTTGGCCCCTCCCCTTGTGCCTGAGGCTGCTTCCCTGCCCTCCCATCTAATGCCCCTCCACCGCAGGAGTGCAGAGCACCCCCCCTAGGGCCCCGGCCCCAGCGCTGGGCAGCACAGCTGCAGAATCCCCAGCAGTGTGGTCACAGCGCCCCGAGCCCCAGTATGCCAGGTTGCCAGCCCCAGTGTGCTGGGTGGCCACCCCCAACCCTGAGCAGCCGGGCAGCACGGGCACAGTGCTCCCAGCTCCGGTGTGCCAGGCAGCCGCCAGCACTCCTGGTGCCCCAGGTGGCAGGAGGCACAGCCGCAGCGCCCTCAGCCCCAGTGCGCCGGCCGGCACAGTCCGAGCACTAGGCGGGCAGCGCGGCCCCAGCGCCAGCCGCCCCGAGTCCAGGCAGAGCCCTGGAAACTGCAGGCCTTGGAGTGGGCTTGGGGGCAGAATGTGGGAAGGGCCATACCAGGCTGTTTGGGGAGGCACAGCCTCCCCTGAGCCTATAATACGCCCATGATCAGGGGTGTATGGAACAGCTTCCATATGAGGAGAGATTAATAAGACTGTGTGATAAATGAAGGGAGGAGGGTAGCTCTCTTTTATGGACACCCAGCCAGCCAGTTAGTTATAAAATCCGTTAGTAGCTGTTGTCTACTTGCTTTACCTGTGAAGGTTAAAAAGTCCATAGGTACATAAGAACGGCCATACTGGGTCAGACCAAAGGTCCATCTAGCCCAGTATCCTGTCTACCGACAGTGGCCAATGCCAGGTGCCCCAGAGGGAGTGAACCTAACAGTTAATGATCAAGTGATCTCTCTCCTGCCATCCATCTCCACCCTCTGACAGAGTCTAGGGACACCATTCCTTACCCATCGTGGCTAATAGCCATTAATGGACTTAACCTCCATGAATTTATCCAGTTCTCTTTTAAACTCTGTTATAGTCCTAGCCTTCACAACCTCCTCAGGCAAGGAGTTCCACAAGTTGACTGTGGGCTGTGTGAAGAAGAACTTCCTTTTATTTGTTTTAAACCTGCTACCTATTAATTTCATTTGGTGACCCCTAGTTCTTGTATTATGGGAATAAGTAAATAACTTTTCCTTATCTACTTTCTCCGCATCACTCATAATTTTATATACCTCTATCATATCCCCCCTTAGTCTCCTCTTTTCCAAGCTGAAAAGTCCTAGCCTCTTTAATCTCTCCTCATATGGGACCCTCTCCAAACCCCTAATCATTTTAGTTGCCCTTCTCTGAAGCTTTTCTAGTGCCACTATATCTTTTTTGAGATGAGGAGACCATATCTGTACGCAGTATTCAAGATGTGGGTGTACCATTGATTTATATAAGGGCAATAATATATTCTCCATCTTATTCTCTATCCCCTTTTTAATGATTCCTAACATCCTGTTTGCTTTTTGACCACCTCTGCACACTGCGTGGACATCTTCAGAGAACTATCCACGATAACTCCAAGATCTCTTTCCTGATTTGTAGTAGCTAAATTAGCCCCCATCATATTGTATGTATAGTTGGGGTTATTTTTTCCAATGTGCATTACTTTACATTTATCCACATTCAATTTCATTTGCCATTTTGTTGCCCAATCACTTAGTTTTGTGAGATCTTTTTGAAGTTCTTCACTGTCTGCTTTGGTCTTAACTATCTTGAGCAGTTTAGTATCATCTGCAAACTTTGCCAGCTCACTTTTTACCCCTTTCTCCAGATCATTTATGAATAAGTTGAATAGGATTGGTCCTAGGACTGATCCTTGGGGAACACCACTAGTTACCCCTCTCCATTCTGAGAATTTACCATTAATTCCTACCCTTTGTTCCCTGTCTTTTAACCAGTTCTCAATCCATGAAAGGACCTTCCCTCTTATCCCATGACAACTTAATTTACATAAGAGCCTTTGGTGAGGGACCTTGTCAAAGGCTTTCTGGAAATCTAAGTACAATGTAAAAGGAAGGGAGTGGGCACCTGACCAAAAGAGCCAATGGGAAGGCTAGAACTTTTTAAAATTGGGGAAAAAACTTTCCCTTTGTTAGAAAGCAGGGAGAGGGCTGGAACTATGCTGTAAAAGCTTGTGCCAGGTATGAAAATCATTAGATCATACCTAGAAACCACTCATTTGAAACCCCAGATATGTAAGTAGATCAGGAAATGTCTAGGAAGACGCGATTAGGTCTTATTTCTTTATGGCTTGTGGACTCCTCTATGCTAACCCCAGGTGCTTTTGTTTTGCTTGTGACCTTTAAGCTGGACCTCAAGAGAGCTGTCTTGATGCTTAATTTTTGTAATTTTTTTTTTAAATCTAGCCAAAAGCCTAAGTTCCAAATGTATTTCCTTTCTTTCTGTTTTTAATAAAATTTACCTTTTTTTTTTTTTTTTTTTTTTTTTTTTTTAAGAACAGGATTGGATTTTTGTGTCCTAAGAGGTTTGTGCACATGTTGTTTAATTAGCTGGTGGCAACAGCTGATTTCCTTTGTTTTCTTTCTCAGCTCTTCCCCGGGGCGTGCATGCATGCGAAAGGGCCTAAGGGTACCCCACAGGAAGGAATTCCCAAGAGGTTTCTTGCACTTTGGTGGTGGCAGCATCTACCCATCCAAGGTCAGAGAAAAGCTGTAACCTTGGGAGTTTAATACAAGCCTGGAGTGGCCAGTATTAATTTTTAGAATCTTTGGGGGCCCCCACCTTCTGCACTCAAAGTGCCAGAGTGGAGAATCAGCTTTGACAGACTGGGACTTTTCAGCTTGCAAAAGAGATGGATAAGGAGGGATACGATGGAAGTCTATAAAATTGTGACTGGTGTGGAGAAAGTAAATAAGGAAATGTTAATTACTCCTTCTCATAACACAAGAACTAGGGGTCACCAAATGAAATTAATAGGCATCTGGTTGAAAACAAACAAAAGGAAGTATTTCTTCACACAATACACAGTCAACCTGTGGAAGTCTTTGCCAGAGAATGTTGTGAAGGCTAAGACTACAACAGAGTTCAAAAAAGAACTAGATAAATTCATGGAGGATAGGTCCATCAATGGCTATTAGGCAAGATGGGCAGGGATGGTATCCATCCCTAGCCTCTGTTTGCCAGAAGTTGGGATGGATCACTTGATGATTACCTATTCTGTTCATTCCTTCTGAAGCAACTGGCATTGTCCACTGTCGGAAGACAGGATACTGGGCTAGACGGACCTTTGGTCTGACCCAGTGTGGCCGTTCTTATGTTTTTGTTGATGTTTGTTATAAGGCAATCATCTCAGTAATATTCAGGTTACTTCTAGTCCCAATGGATCACCTATCTCATCAGGATCATCCACTGAGCTATCTGGGGAGGTCTCATACTCCTATTTTATAACTTCTCCCTACCTGAGCTCTAATTGGCTCAGTTCTCAAATTATGAATATTGTTGGCTCCACCCACCATGGAAACTTACTCTCCTAGCTCATAGAAAAACATTGATCTGCACAGTATCTACCAGTCCTTGCTTCCAGGCACTTAAAGTAAATGACCTTGCTCTGTCTCCTTGCGTGTGTACACAGACAGAGATTAAAATAAACAGAAATCCATTAATTCCTCAACTGCCTCCCTCTGTCTCCAAACAAATAAATTACTGCAGTGCAAACGACATGTGCGTGACATGAGCAGAAGTCTTGTACTCTTAGTTCTTTTGTTTTTCTGAGGATAGCAGAGAAAGTTATGTAAAAATGGAGAAGGAGTGGCCCTGTCTAAACAATTTGGATCAACTGGTTAGTAAACTTATTTTTGCACCTTTCTTATAGGCTGCCTACCATGTTTTACTATGCTAGTAAATGATCACAAATTTATGACAATAATCTAAGTTGTTTGGGTGGATTACTTAGGAATGTGAAAATGTTTGTGATCAAAATATAATTGGTATTTTATTTTGTTGAGAGAGTATTTATCAATTACATTTTTACTGTTACTGCTGGACTTCTGAGATTATTTTTTATTGCTAAATATTATCAAAAATCCTAGGTGAAGATTTCCTGTTTAAAAGTAAAATTTTATTAAGCATTTATGAACTTGTACATTTAAAAAGTGATTTTGTTTACAATCTGTTTGGTATGGCACTAGAGACAAGGGTTTAGATTTAGATAATCCTTATGATTATTTTTCCTATAAAATTAGGTTTAGAATAATTGTCATTTAAATAGTGGTAAAAACAGCAGCATCAGGAGGAATATTTCATTAACAATCTCTTTTTTTTTTTTTTTTTTTTTTTTTTTTAAAGCAGTGCACGAGTAACAGTCAGTGAGTTAGAGAGTGACTTTTTTAACCATTTTGTTTCAGAGTCCAGCTTAGACATAAGGAGTTTTGAACATCCATCATTTGCAATGTCTACAACTTCAGAGTCATCTGCTAGTACCACCGGCAGTGCTGCAACTAACATACATTATAAAGTAAATTACCTGTATCGAAAAACAAAAACTAAACAGACTTTCTTCTTTATCCAGTAAAACAATGAGTTTGTAATCAGGACCAGCAAATTCCTGCAAGATTCTAAAGATCAAAAGATTGCTTGGATCATTTGTGCAACAAATTTCCCATTTCATCTTTTTCAGAACAAACATTTCATTGATACAGGCTACACTCCACCCAGCAGAGTGGACATTGCTGGAAGGTTGGTAGATACCACATATGAGAAGGAAATTGAACAGTGTGCAAAATAACCACCAACCTCATTGACAAGAAATCCATTAATCTGTGTCTTGATAGCTAGTGCAATGTACACAATGATCCAGTAATGTGTGCTCCTGTGACAACAGAAGATGGGGTTGTTTATTTTACAGAAACAACTGATACATCAGAAAATGCCCATACAACAGAATACTTAAAAGAAGTAGCAGTAAAAGCTGTAACAAAACATGAACAAAAATTCAAGTGTCAAGTGCATAGCTTTGTTACGGGCAAAGCTGCAAATGTAGTAAAGAGGAGAAGAAATCTAGGAGATAAGGAAGGGAACCTGAAACTTACAACATATGGGTAAAGTGCTCATTTGATGAATGTTTTAACCAAAGACTTAAGTGCTACCCCAGGAATAAAGCAAAAAAATGAAATTGAAAAATGCTGCCATAACAATCACTTTGATTCAGCTTCACTGAAGAGAGCAGGAGGATCCAAACTAATTCTCCCTCAAGATGAACGATGGAATTCAGCAGTTGACTGTTTTGAAATATTTACTTAGAACTGCCCTGTTCTGATAATTTGTGAAGAAAATCATGACAAAATACAGGCAGTCCTTGGACTTATGACACAATTGGTTCCTGAAAACTGTTGTCAAAGTTAGAATCAGGACTCACAATTTTGTCAAGACCACTCTGTTTATTAGCACAGCGCTCTGCTAATACAATCAGATAATGTGAGCCTCCATGCAAGATTCAAACAGTCTTATTTATACAGATAAAAGGGTGCAAACTAAACAAAAGGACAGAGAGAGCAAAATTGTAAAATATGCATGGAGCACAATATGCATATCCTGCTTCCTTGTTAACTCTTATCAATCTAAGACTAATGCTTCACCAATTGCCCTTAAGTGGCAAGTTAAGCAGTTAATGTCTGCTTTCCTGCACACCTGGCTTTCAGCATTTCTAATTTCTACTTAAAGGTACATACAGCATTCTTTAATTCCTTCTATTTCTTTAGTATAATTCATTTCACTTTCACAATCCCTCCTTTTGGTCAAGCTTACGCAAAGACCAACAATTACTGGGTTCCACATATTAATAGTTCTTTATCTCTTCGTTCATCAGTGATATTTAACATCATCATATTAGCACTCTGTTTTGGGATAGTCACCTGAGTGGCATACCTTACACAATTCTGGATACAACAGGAGATTAACTGAAAACATACAAAAATCATTAGGATTCCACACAGGATAGTCAGGGCTCCCTGAAACAACCAGTTTCCTATGCCAGAGAAATTGAATAGGTTACTTAGCCACTTCCATAAAGAACTTGGCTCTTCATGGGGAAGAGATGCAATTTGTTCTAAGTGACTAGCGTGATCTATTACCTCATTGGTGTCGTCAGGTATGAACACACAACATTCTTTCCAATGAGAGCACAGGTCCCTCCTTTGGCCGCCAGCACTATGTCCAATGCCTGACGGTTTTGGAGGGCCATCTGTCGGATCGCCCCTGTTTCTTTGGCCAGGGTCTTTAAACTCTCTCCGGTTTCATTTGCCATTATTTCAACTACTGCTTGTAACCTTAGGAGCCTTTTTGCATGGTGTATTACTCCCCCAAGTGGGATAAGGGAACTGCCAATGGCCTCTTCCCAGGTCAAGGGGCTTATGTTATTTACATACCATTGGGCATCTGATAAGTCCCTTCTTCTTCGCCTGAAATTACGCAGGCGTTCTCGTGGGAAGGACCCCAGCACTCGGAATTGTGGGAAGAGTCGAGCGGGATAACAGATACCTGACCAGTTAGCTGGTAACACAGTATAAGCTTTGGTCCCACAAACCCAATGATGGCCTATTAAGGCTGGGAAGGGTTGGTTGCACCCATTTGTCACATAGGTGCCTACAAAGGAGGAGTAATATCCTCCGAAGGGCACAGGGTAATTCTCCTTACGAGGAGTGGTGTTATTTGCATGGCATTGGAAGATTGTATTGTTTCCACTAAGATTACTGTAGGGGGAACATGAAATTGATTTTTCTGTTTGATCCCAGGTTGAGAAAAAATTCATATCCCCATACCCAGCCCGCCACTCTTTAGTTTTGTTCGAATAATCCCATACACCATTTGCCACAATATGCTGAAGGCAACGACTTTTTCCCAGATCCAGCCCTGTCCCATTACACACCCAACACCAATGACCTTTTCCCTCCACCACACTTATCCATTTAGATACATTTATTCCCACTGCTTCCCAAGTGTCATTGCTGTTCCATATTTTGTTAAATGGACGAAGTCCCCCAGTGAGCTCTGGGGAATTGAGTGGGATTGCCAGGACAGGAACACCAGCTTGAGAGTGAGCTGGGATGTGGCTGCAGACCCAGCAATTAGAAAGATTAAGAGTCTGAGCTATCCACACTTGCTGCTGGATAAAAGAATTGTCATTGTGGGCTCCCCAGACCTTAAGACACCAGCAGCCAAGGAACAGGCGCCACCAGAGGTGCATGTTGGAGGCAAGGCCCTTCTGGTTCTGACAACCTCAACTGAGGGAACCGTAGTTACGGTTTCACGTCCACCAGGCAGCAGGCGCTAGGCTCGCTACTTCTCCTTCTCGGGCCTTGCTTTAGGTCGTCGTCTGCTTCTGGCAACCCTTACGAGAGCGTAGATTGTAAGGTATTGCAGGCTGTTCCTCTACGTCTTTTTCCGGAGTAAAAATTGACTCTGCGCAGTCCTGAGGTGATGATTGGTTCGCCGGGGAGGGTGTCTTCTTACACTGCGAAGCATGTATCCACGCTGCAATGCCAGATAGTTTAACAGCTGTCTGGGTAGTAAGCAGTACCTGATGAGGACCCTTCCACCGGGGTTCCAAGGCGTGTTTTCGATGATGGTGCCGTACGTAGACCCAGTCACCTGGCTCGAGGTTGTGGCAAGCGTCAGAGGTGGGTTCTGTTGGCCAGGCGGCTCGAACCTGTGAATGGAAGTGACTTACAGCTTGCATTAATCCCTTGCAATATTGAAGGAGCGTACTGTGAGTCAAGTTCAAGTCTGGGACTGGAGTAATGGTAGCCATAGCTCGCATGGAGCGTCCCATAACAATTTCAAAGGGACTCAATTTATGCCTTTGGGATGGAGTGGATCGCATTTCCATAAGGGCTAGTGGTAAAGCTGCTGGCCAGCTTAACCCTGTGGAGTCACAAATCTTAGCAAGCTTATTCTTAAGTACACCATTTCGCCTTTCCACAGCACCTGCACTTTGTGGATGGTAGGGACAGTGCAGCAGGTGTGTGATATGTAATATACGATCCAGGTGTTGAACAATTTGTCCGGTAAAATGTGTACCCCGGTCACTGGACAGAGTGGCAGGAATTCCCTTGGCAGGCATAATATGATTTAACAAACATTTAGCAACAGACAGTGAATCAGCCTTGTGACAAGGAAAGGCTTCAATCCAACCAGAAAATAAACATACCATAACCAAAATAAATTCATATCGTTGACACTTAGGCATTTGTACAAAATCAAGTTGCCAATGCAAGAATGGTGCCTGGGGCAGGCCCCGGAACCCCTGAGCCACTTTTACAGGTTTACCAATATTGTGGCTTTGGCAAGTGGTACAGGCAGCACAGTGGCGGGCTGCAAAGGAGCTGAAATGCGGGGCCCACCATCCTGCCTTAGTTACAGCAGAGACCATCCCCTCCTTTCCGACATGCGAAACACCGTGTAGCAGGTCGGCCAGCAATGGATAGAGTGAAAAGGGGGCCACAAAGGCACCAGTAGGCGAACGCCAAAGGGAATCAGGATATAGAGAGCAACCCTGGGCAATCCAGGAGTCTTTTTCGACTTCTGGGGCAGAGTCTTGGAGCAGGGTGAGGTTAGTGAGGGACGGCGGTGGTATAGAAACAGAAAGGGAACCTAGAAATGCATCTGGGGAAGGTTCTATGGCAGCAGCATGTTTAGCAGAGGCGTCAGCAAATGCGTTACCCTTAGCAACATCAGTATCTGCCATCGAGTGGCCAGGGCACTTAACAATAGCTAGGGCAGACGGAAGTAAAACTGCATACAAGAGGGCAGCGATGTAGGGGCCATTCTTAATAGGGGTACCGACAGAAGTAAGGAAACCCCTAGCTTGCCAGAGGGTGCCAAAGTCATGTACAACCCCAAAAGCATAGCGAGAGTCAGTGTAAATAGTGGCGGAGCGTCCCTCTGCCAAAAAGCAGGCACGGGTGAGGGCAACCAATTCGGCAACTTGTGCTGAGGTTACAGAAGGTAAAGGCGCAGCTTCTAGGGTCTCAGCGAGTGACACTACAGCGTACCCTGCAAGGAGACGACCTTGGTTGTCTCGAAAACAGGAACCATCAGTAAACAAAACAAGGTCAGAGTTAGGGAGAGGGGCATCAGAGAGGTCAGGGCGCGGTACGGTGACAGCAGAAACAGTTGCAAGGCAGTCGTGGGGATCACCGTCATCAGACAAAGGAAGGAGAGTGGCAGGGTTTAACTGAGAACAACGCTTCACAGTAATATACGAAGCTGACAGCAGTAAAAGTTCATACCTAGTAAGGCGAGCGGAGGAGAGGTGGCCTGTGTTACGTTGTAACAGCAGGGTTTCCACAGAGTGAGGGACCATGAGGGTAAGGGGAGAGCGAAGGACAAGGGATTCGGACATTTCAACTAGGCGCGCTGCGGCAGCCACAGCACGCAGACAGGGGGGTAAGCCTTGGGCCACAGGGTCCAAAGTGGCAGAGAAGTAAGCCACTGGGCGGTTCTTGCCTCCGTGCACCTGAGTGAGAACTCCAAGTGCACACCCAGATTGTTCATGGCAGAAAAGGGTAAAGGGCTTAGAGTAGTCAGGCAGCCCTAAAGCAGGGGCAGAAGCCAAACCCTGTTTGAGGGAAACAAAGGCAGAGTCTGCTTCAGGGGGCCATGGCATGGGGTCAGGCACAGAGAGTCGAGTGAGTTCCTGGAGAGGTTTTGCAAGGGAGGCATACTGGGGAATCCATTGCCTGCAAAATCCAGCCATGCCCAAAAACTTTCGGACCTGGCGTGGGGAGCGGGGTCGGGGAAAGCTAAGGATAGCCTGGACGCGGGCGGGAGAAAGTGTACGGGAACCCTGGGAGAGGAGAAAACCAAGGTATGTGACAGAGGCTTGACAGAGCTGTAGTTTTGAGCGAGAAGCCTTGTGACCTTTTTTTGCTAGGGCAGTAAGGAGCACTAAAGAGTCAGTTTTTGAGGCAGATAATGAGGGGGAACAGAGGAGTAGATCATCTACATATTGGACTAGAGTGGACCCGGATGGGAAAACAAGGTCAGCTAGGTCTCGGGCTAGTGCCTGGGAAAAGTAAGATGGGCTTTCAGTATACCCCTGGGGAAGCGTAGTCCATGTATATTGCTGTCCCTTGTAAGAAAAGGCAAAGAGGTACTGGGAGTCAGGGTGAACTGGAACAGAAAAGAAAGCAGAACACAAATCAACAACAGTAAAATGAGTTGCCTCTGGTGGGATAGAAGCCAGAATTGTTGCTGGGTTAGGGACAACAGGAAAGGCAGGTATGACAATACGATTAATGGCTCGAAGGTCCTGAACAAATCGCCATGATTTGCCATCAGCTTTTCGAACTGGGAGGATAGGGGTGTTACAGGGACTGGAGCAGGGAACAATAATGCCTTGCTCCCGCAGGGCGGTCATGACCGGAGCAATGCCAGCCTCGGCTTCGGGGTTTAAAGGGTATTGAGACAGGCGAGGCAGAGGTTTGGAGGAGTCAACAGTAATGCAGACGGGGTCAGTATTTAGGTGACCCACCTCAGAGGGATGGGTTGGCCACAGAGAGGATGGGACCTGCGAAATTAGGTGTTCAAGGGACGGGACCAGTGTGCAACAAGGGACTGGGGTGGAAAGGGGGGTCTCAGACAGCAGGGAGGCCACAGAATCACTCAGAGAGGACTGGGGAATTTGCAAATAGACACCATCCGGGGAACAGTATATGGTGCAGCCAAGTTTACATAACAGATCCCGACCCAAAAGGTTTACTGGAGTGGAGTCAGAGAGAAGAAAGGCATGATCTGCAGATAGGGGACCAACCTGGACTGGTAGAGGTTTTGAAAGGGGATAAGGGGTTGGGATTCCCGAAATGCCCACAGCAGACACAGTTTTTCCGGAGCAGGGAACCGCAGGCAGGTCAGTAGTACGAACTGCAGAGAGCAAAGCTCCCGTATCAACAAGGAAAGGGAGAGAGAAATCATTGATAGTTAACACACATTCACCCATGGGAGTGAGGGGTAGTAAAGGAGCTAAAATTTCCTGAGGTTCCCTGGCATCCCGTCATTGCTGTGGGACAAAGTAAGGCTGGGGACTGACTGGCTGTGCCGGCAGGGGGTCTAGCTGGTTATTTACAGAGTTATTAGGCCTGCTCGGACATTCGTTCTTCCAATGTCCGGGCTGCTTACAGTAATTACAAACATCCCCATAACCCGAAAATCCAGTTCCTCGGCCCCTCCCTCGACCACGTCCCCGTCCCTGGTATTTTCCCCGTCCCCGGTACTGTTTGCCCTGTCCTGAATAATGCTGTATTTGCAGGGCCATTAACTGTTGAGCTGATTGTTCCTCCTTTCCTTTTAAAGTACGTTGGCAGTGCTCTGCCACTGTTTGCAGTTTGTCCATGGTTTCGGTCTCCCACCCAACACTTATTCGTTTTAGCATATTACCAACAGCAGGTAGGAGGCCATTAACAAATGCATTAGCCAGGGCGCCCTGTCCATTTTTATCCGGTTGCTGTATACCAGAATGTTGCAGAAAAATGTCAGTTAACCGGGAGCGATAGTCACCCGGGTTTTCTCCCTGTCGTTGCTTACAGCCGTTTATGGCCGTCCAGTTAGTTTTAGGAGTCCATACCCGAGGGATGGCTTCAAATAGATTTTTAGCTCGCTCCTTACACCTTTTCCGGTATTCAGCATTAGGACCAGTGTCTGGTAAAGTAGAGTGGCGGTCAGCTGCGAGCCAATTTGCTGCTGTGAGCCATTTTTCATGCTCACTAGGGGTAAGTAGCTTGCACAGCTGCAGGAGGTCTGCCTCAGAGGGTTCATAGGTGTCACATACGAACAAAAATTCCTCTGCGAATTTGGTAGGATTTTCCTGGGGCTTTGGAAAGCCTTTTACAACTGAAAGGAGTTCTGTACGAGTCCAGGGTTTATAGCTCCAAGTGGGACCCCTGTCTTGGCCCCCAGTATGCAGGATTCGGAGGGGAGCCTGGATATTTTTAAGGCCCAAGCGTAAGCTTTTACGGGGCAGAGCGGGATCAGAGGAATGGGCCTGGGTGGTATCGGACGATCCAGATGGGTCTGAACTGGAGGTCTCTGGAAATTGTTCCTGAGCTGGGGAATCTGGTGACAGTTGTTCCTGAGCTGGGGAATCTGGTGACAGTCTATTGATCCGACGCAAGGCTGCCAAGCCAATTAATGCGTCTTCCTCATCATCATCCCCAGAATCTAACAAGGAGTTTTCTTCATCTTTTTTCACAGAGAGACAGGAGTATGAAGGGGGATCTGCTCGGAGAACGGGGAAAAGGGGAGCGCTCGGTCTGGTGGTGGGAGAGGAGGTTTTCAATAAAGCTTTTAACTTATCATTTGAATCTTTGAGAGAGGCGAGTTTCGATTCTGTCCACCTACGATTTGCCTCTTCCCACCACTGCATGAAACAATCAACCTCTCCTCTGGCCAATTTAGTTTTAGATTGGCCGAGTTTGTCTTTTAAGACGTCTACTCAGTCCTTGTCCCAAGATCCTAACAGTGGCCACTGAGTTTTGGGATCTCCCTGAGTTAGCCTAGACCATTTTTCCAGAAATTTACAGGAGCCCAGACCCTTCCTAAAATACATAAAATGAGCCGGCGTTCCTTTAGGGAACTGTCCCGACTTAGACGTCTGGTTACCCATACAGGAGGACTTTACACACACACCAATCACACAAGGAGGAAATTCGGGTTCGTCAGAGCGATGCCCAGTGCAACACACAAAAGGAGCCCACAGGCTACTGCCTCAATCGCCCTTGCTTTCACACCAAAGGTTTTACCCAAGGTGTGGTGCGGCTGCGATTGTGCAGATTTCACTCACTCAGACCGTGGGGACAGGAACCCCTTGGTCGGCCGATCCCCGGATGGAGATGGCACCCAGACTCAAACACTCCACAGGAGGACAGATAGACACAGAGACAGGACAGTCCTCAGTCCGGACAAAACACAGAAATAATTACCTGACCAGCTTCCTGATGCCAGATCCTGGGATCCCTACCAGAACAGAGTGGGAACCAACAGGTTCAATGGCGTAGACCTCACTGTGGTTGTGTGCCCTTCCGTTCAGGAGGAGGACCGCTCGGGCCAAATGCCTAGGTGCCGGCTACCACGGTCGTCCTACAAAAACGGTCAGAAATCACACAGCCCCAGTGAAGACGGTTGCCATCTCGGTGGAACCTCCAAATTGTCAAAGTTAGAATCAGGACTCACAATTTTGTCAAGACCACTCTGTTTATTAGCACAGCGCTCTGCTAATACAATCAGATAATGTGAGCCTCCATGCAAGATTCAAACAGTCTTATTTATACAGATAAAAGGGTGCAAACTAAACAAAAGGACAGAGAGAGCAAAATTGTAAAATATGCATGGAGCACAATATGCATATCCTGCTTCCTTGTTAACTCTTATCAATCTAAGACTAATGCTTCACCAATTGCCCTTAAGTGGCAAGTTAAGCAGTTAATGTCTGCTTTCCTGCACACCTGGCTTTCAGCATTTCTAATTTCTACTTAAAGGTACATACAGCATTCTTTAATTCCTTCTATTTCTTTAGTATAATTCATTTCACTTTCACACTGTGCTGTAAGTCGAAACATCATAACTCAGAACGGCAATCCACTCCATTGTGGGACCGAGCGTTGTAAAGTCGAAACCAATTGTCTTAAGTCGAAACAGGGTGTCAATTCAAAAACGTCGTAAGTTCTTATGTTCTTAAGTGCCATTTGGCATAATTCGAACGTTGTAAAGTCGAGGACTGTCTGTAGATGGAACTATCATAGCCAAAGCAGAGGTGTCAACTTTCTGGTTTCCCTGGGGGCACTCAACCCCTGGTACACTCCAGGCCCTGCCCCCTCTCCACCCCTTTCCCCCAAGGCTCCACCCTGCCTCTTCCCACCCCTGCTCCGCCCCCTCTTCCGAGCACCCTGCCCTCTCTCTGCCTCTTCCTCCACCTTTCCCCCAGTGCCCCCTGCACACCACTGAACAGTGGATCACCGGCAGGTAGGAGGTGCTGGGCGGCGGCGGAGGAGGAGCTGATCAGCAGGGCTGCCAGTATGTACCAAGCACCCACTATTTTTTTCCCCAGGGGTGCTCAAGCCACGGAGCACCCACGGAGTCAGCGCCTATGAGCCAAAGTATTCAACACTGGACTAAAGAGAAACATAGAAGATATGCTAAATATAATGAAACCTCTTTTTATAGCCTTTGACAAACTTTGGGAGATTCAACAATACAGTAGCAAGCTGTTTAAATTTGGAAAGAACTTCAAGAGACATTGAAGAAAGAATGCTTTCTGCCTACAGAGTTAAACTGTAGGCAGTAAAGAAGCATATGGATCAAGCACTTACTCCACCTTATTCTCAACCTAAAGTTCCAGAATAGATGCCTAACTGCTGAAGATGCTGCTGCTATGACTTGGATGTCTAATAATCACCCATCCTTCATGCCAACCGTAATAAATTTCAGGGCTGGAGGTGAAGCATTCAAAGAATATGTTTGCTGATAATGTTTTAAAGAAATTCACACCACTGAACTGGTGGAAATCACTAGCTAAGCACCTGGGGACCAGAGTTTGTTAAAGTGCCAAACCAGCTTTTGAAAGCAGTAGCCTCTTCCACAGGCACAGAAAGAATATTTTCTTTATTTTGACTAATTAATTCAAAGCTGAGAAATTGACTGAGAGTTGTAAAAAGCAGATAGACTTGTCTTACTCTTCCAGTCTATGATAAAAAACACAGAAGGAGGAGATGAAATCTACTAGTTTTTAAAATTTGAAGGACAGCATAATAATTTAGCAGATTGTCTCATTTGCAAGAGACTTGGGCCAGGATCTACATTCACAAGTTAAATCAACCCAGCTATGTTGCTCAGAGGTTGAAAAATCCACATCCCTGAGCAACATAGTTAAGCCAATCTCACTCCTGGTGCAGATAGCATTAGATTGATAGAATTCTTCTGTTGATCTACCTATGACCTCTTGGAAAGGTAGATTAGCTACTGATGGGAGAACCCCTCCCCATTGCTGTAGTGAATCTACACTGAAGCAAGAAGCACTACAGTGGCTTAGACAAGCCCATAAGCAAGTGCAGCCTTAAACTCTAGCCACTTTCACTTTGGCATATTTGAAAATTTTCTCAGGCTAACCTGAAATAATCTTTTTAATTCTGACTACAGTTAATCCATCTATTTAATAAATCTTTTAGCTGTAAATAGGAAACATGTCTTGATAAGAGAAGTTTATGTACACAAAACATTTAAGGTTGCTTTGTTTAAAAAACATGAGTTTTACATACTGTTATGAATATTTAATTAAATTCAAAGTTACCATCCTCATGCAGCTTGACACAACTCATGAGCAAAATGTTAATTATTTAGTAAATAAGCAATATCATTTACCATTCTCTAATATACTAAAAATATACGATAATAATCTACAAATATTAAGTATCAGAGGGGTAGCCGTGTTAGTCTGGATCTGTAAAAAGCAACAAAGAGTCCTGTGGAACCTTATAGACTAACAGACATATTGGAGCATAAGCTTTTTTGTGGGTGAATACACATGCGTCTGACGAAGTGGGTATTCACCCATGAAAGCTTATGCTCCAATACGTCTGTTAGTCTATAACAGGGGTAGGCAACCTATGGCACATGAGCTGACTTTCAGTGGCACTCACACTGCCCAGGTCCTGGCCACCGGTTGGGGGAGGGGGGGGAGGGCTCTGCATTTTAATTTAATTTTAAATGAAGCATCTTAAACATTTTGAAACCTTAGTTACTTTACATACAATAGTTTAGTTATATATTATAGACATATAGAAAGAGACCTTCTAAAAAGGTTAAAATATTACTGGCATGCGAAACCATAAGTTAGAGTGAATAAACAAAGACTGAGCACACCACTTCTGAAAGGTTGCCGACCCCGGTCTATAAAGGTGCCACAGGACTCTCTGTTGCTTTTTACAAATATTAAGCTATGCATTTATTTAATTGTATATAGTGTACCCTTCTAGCTAGCAAAAAGACATACCAAATCTCATGTAGAGGCTCTATTTAATTGTAAATCAATACATTTTAATGGTTAGATCAACTAATGAGATTACACTTTAAAGATGTGAAATATAAATGGAAAAGTTGATTAAAATTGATTATTTAAATCGAGGCTTTTCCACTTGGTGACATGACTCACAGGCTTCACTGGAGCCACCCTGACAAGGTTTATAGAGCGCAGAGCCTGTCCTGACTTTTAACATAGACTAATAACGAACAGGGCGACACGAGCACGTTGTTTTCTCCCACGGGCGCTAGAGCGCCAGGCGTCTAACAGCAACAGATCGAGCTCTCCCCCAGCTGAAGGACTAGGACCCCCTCCGCCCAACCGCTCCACCATGTCACGTGCCCCACCCAAAGCCCACTTCCTGGGCTGTCCACACAGTTGCCTGTTTTCAATCGATGGCGAGGCCCACAGTCGGGCGCTGTATGGCCAGTGTGTCACACAGGGACCCACTCGGTGAACTGCTAGCTGCTGTTGATTTCTGCCCCCCCACGCCGCCGCCCTCGATTGCTTTATAGTCAGGCAATTCGCGGGCAGCCCCTGAGGTCCCCCGTTAAGAAAGCCCGGGAGGCCCCGCCTCCTTCCTTTCGGCCTGAGCCGCCATTTTGTAGGTATGTGTGCGAGGTAGTGCTCTTGTCACGCTGCTATAACGCCGGCTAGGGAACTCCGCGGCTGCGGTACCGCTGGGTGGTGGGGAGGGCAGCGGATGGAGGCCTGGTGGGGCCGGGCCGGGTCTGGGAGGCGGCGGCAGCAGCGCGGGGAGGGGGCTGCATGTGCTCGCACGAGCCGGGACAGAAAAGGGAGGCGGCTGCACGGGCCCGGGGTGGGGGGGAGTTGGCGCGAGAAAGGGGAGGCCGCTGCACAGGCCTGGGAGGGGGCACGGGGGCCCCCAAGTTGAGGTGCGGGGAGCTGCCTGCGGCGGTGGGCTGGAGGGCGGGCTGGGGCCAGGGAGCGAGTATTGCCTCCTCCTGCGGCGGCTGTTCAGGCGGCCCGTTCTCGGAGGGGCCGGGTAGGTCTCCAGCCTGCGTCCTAGTAGGTCTGCCCCGGGCTTGTCTGCTAAGGGGCTACGTACCTGTACAGTCACTTCATCCAAGTGTTAACGTGACGCCAGGGCAAGCTGCCTGTCTGCACTGTGTGAGATCTCTAACTGATCTGCCAGCGAACATACCTATCCCCCTACCACCTTTGTGCTTAGTTTAAAATATTTTTTCTGACCTATTAAGCAAAGCTGTCATATTTTCCCTACTGACTTTTATGAAGCTCTTATTGGCAGTATTAAGCAACAAGCAGGATTTTGTCAGGGGTTTCTACAGTCATTTGGAGTATGCTCTGAAACTAATACTAGCTCCACGCATGCTGCAAGACCTGACTAGCAGTGGGGGCGAATACATGTGGATAATCTGAGTTGTCTCTTTTCTTAATAGCCATTTGCCAAAATGACAAACACAAAGGGGAAAAGGAGAGGGACACGTTATATGTTCTCGAGGCCATTTCGCAAACATGGTAAGTACAGCTTGTGTTAGGGATACCTGCATTCATAGCACTAATGAGTTTAGCCATTCCTAATAAGACATTTAAGTATTGTTAACCATTTCTCATCAGCATTGTACACCTCTACCCCGCTATAACATGACCCAATATAACATGGGTTCACGTATAGTGCGGTAGTAGCAGGGCTCCGGCTGTTGCGGAGAGCCCCGGGCCCTTTAAATCACTGCCGGAGCCCTGCCGCCCCTACCCCGATATAATGGGGTTTCAGCTATAATGTGGTAGGGATTTTTGGCTCCCCATGACCGTGTTATAGCCGGGTAGAGGTCTATTAAGAACAACGTATTTAAGGAGACAACTAAAAATGCAGAACAAAATGCTGTCCACTGCTTTTATAGAGTAAATGTTTTTTTCCCCATGTGGTACCTGTCTTTATCTTGTACTTCCTCAGATTTTGATTAGCTAATCTTTTGACTGCTTGAAAATAGGATATAGTATGAATACAGTACTTATCATTTTTAGTAAAGATGGGATAAGAACTGCTTTGAAGGGGGAAGTGAGAAATAGTTATAAGTATTGGGAGCACTGGCTTAAAACTATAGCATTAATCAACAAGTTCATACTGCTCTTACCAAAAGGCAATGGCAACAGCAATTACACAGCTGACAATGAAAAAAATAATCTTACGATTGTCTTGTAACTGCTACACTGATCAGGTTAAAACTGAACTTGAATAAGCCATAGTGTCTTAAATTGCACTTTTTTAAATGTGAAAAGATGGATGGCTTCTCCATTTCTAGTCACTTAAGCTTTTTTCAGATGAGTTTGAGAAATACTACTTTTTAGTAAAAATGATTCTCTTATGAAATCACTTTATTTCCTCCCCCAGGAGTTGTCCCTCTGGCCACCTATATGCGAATCTACAAGAAGGGTGATATTGTGGACATCAAGGTATCTTCTAATAGTATAGCATAATTTAAAGATGAAATAAGGTGGTCTAAAACAAATTCAGTGCCAAAACAATGTAGTATACATTTTAAAAACATGGCTGAAACTGTAAATACTAATTAAGGGACGGTTTTGGTTGCTGTAACAGCTGTCTCTTCCATCCTGCATGTTCACTGGGAATTGATGTCTGGCAGCTGGACATCTTGAGGAGATTTTACTCTTTGTACAGTGCCTGACGCAGTGGACCCAGGTTCATGATTGGGCATCCCCTGGATGTTGATACACAAATAGCAGTAATAACTCAGTCTGCAACTCTCTATTGGCCTAACAGCCAAAATTTTACTTCTAGGGTATTGTGCAAAGGGGATCTGTCTTAGCTCCTACCTAAAATCCTAGATGCAGGTAGAGTTGCTTGGGGAGTCTATATTAAAAGTATATGCACAGAGATGGAAGCAGTAAACACATTTTAAAATATGGGAAATAAACTAAGGGATGTACTTGATTGCATATATAATAGGTGCAATGTGACAGTTTCAGTTGCAGTGAGTACCATAACGTATTTTCTGAACTTGTGCTCCAGAATCAACTGTAGTGTTGCTTTATATTAGCTTTTGCACTGGATATTGATTTATTCATAGAAGAATTCTACTTTTATCTTCCAATATGCAAACTTTTGAGAAGATTTGCCTGTTTGAGAAAGCTAAGGATGCAAAAGTCTAAGCTTCTTGACATTCTGGAGCTTGATGATGACTGTCTCATGTGATTGCTTTGGTAATAGCAAAATGAGCAAATCATTTCACCGGCACTGAAAGCAAGCCAGGATTGTCAGAAGTTTAATAGATTTCAGATATCTTGTGACCATTTGAGTAGCTCAAAGCAAACCTGTAAACATTTTCCAAAATATCCATAAAATTAAGAATGTCAAATTTATTCTCTATTCTCCATATTAAAGCTGAGTAGAATGGTTTCACTTTATTTTAATGGTCTTACTCTAATATGTTTTTAACAGGGCATGGGTACTGTTCAACAAGGTATGCCCCACAAGTGTTACCATGGCAAGACTGGAAGGGTATTTAACATTACTCAGCATGCTGTTGGCATTATCGTAAACAAACAGGTTAAGTAAGTGTCTTAACTTTCCTCTGTGTGAGAAATTTGATTTTTGAAAATAACTAGTGACACCCCCTCTTTCACTTTGCCAAGTAGACATTTCTTGTCTTCCTTGGTCATTCAGTTGGGGTAAAATAAGTCCTTTTAAAACCCAAGCAAACAATGATTGTTTGGCTTGGATCCTGTCAGGGGAAACACTGGACTCTGAGTGGCACTCTAAACAAGATTATGAAGAGTTCAGCTGGCTAGCATATTTATACTAAATATTTTTTCAAAGGTCATGTGGTCTTAATTTTACTCAGCTGTGCATAATATAGTGTAGTCACTACAACAAGGTACATAGCCTATTTATCCCTGGACCTACTGACTGGATTGAACTGTAATAGTGGTAGATGATACAACTATTTGTCCCTGTATTACAGAGGAGAGAATCATTTGTCTTCAAGAGTATTAGTCCTGAGATGATATAACACTTAACCATGTGCAAGTACAATAGATTCAAAACAGGCTTCTTCCCTCAGGGGCAAGATTCTCGCCAAGAGAATTAATGTGCGTATTGAGCATATTAAGCATTCTAAGAGCAGAGACAGCTTCCTGCAGCGTGTGACAGAAAATGAAAAGAAGAAAAAGGAAGCAAAGGAAAAAGGCACTTGGTTTGAACTGAAACGCCAGGTATTTATTAACTGAACTAATGATACACCCATGATACTTAAGACTCAAACTGCTTGACCATGTAAATGAATGTTTGTTCCTCAGACACTAATGAAGGAGGGGGCCAATCAACTAATGGTTTGTGTCGATACTAGACCAGGCCTAAGTGGGAGAAATAGAGTAGATAAACACTGAATATTTGTTTAAGGTAGGTCTGTACTGGAAAAAATTAGGTTAACCCAGCTGCATTTCTCTGAGATGAAAAAATCCATAAGCCCCTGAGTGGTGGTGATAAGGTGACCTAATGCCCAGTGTAGACACCAGTAGATTGACAGAAGAATTCTTCTGTTGACTTGGCTACTCCCTCTCTCTACAATGGAGGAGCCCCTCCCATAACTACTTGGTAGCACAGACTATTTTGTTAAAGCAGTCAGATTGGAAATACATTTAGCTTAATAGAATCCTATGAAAAGACAAACTTCACATTACACATGATAGAATTGGTTTACACATTGCTAATGTAACTGCAAAATAAATGTTTTAAAAAATGTATGTCAGGTTTACTTTGAGTGTTTGTCACATTAATGATTATTGCTATTTTTGCTTACAGCCTGCTCCACCCAGAGAAGCACACTTTGTGAGAACCAATGGCAAAGAGCCAGAGTTGCTGGAGCCAATCCCCTATGAATTCATGGCATAGTGTAACTTAAAAAAAATAAAGGAGTCTCTTTAGGACAAAATGCAAGTGATGGTTGATTGCTTTCAAGGCTGCTTTCTGAACATATGCTTTAGAAAATTAATCTTCTATAATCCAAAGTGTAATTTAATGATCAGTTTTGGGTAACAAAGGAAACACATTCTGTACATCACATGTACTATTAAACACTTGTACCTTAACCACTATGCTTTGCTTATGCCAATGATTAAGGTTAAGATTTTGTCCTGGGTATTTTTAATAAGTCAGGCTGCAAGCAACACACAAATTCCTGGAAGCCCATGACATGTCCGTGACTTTTACTAAAAATCAGGGGCCCTGCCAGGGCCTCAGCCAAAGGTCTGTTAAAGTCTGACATGGTGACCTCTGTATCCTTACCAATGATTATTCTCCTTTGATTGCATTCTCATATTGCCTTATTAGGCACTCAAACAGAATACAGCAAGCAGTATTTAATGTCATATTACAATCTTTAGTTTAATTAAAACAGCTTCAGGTCTCTTACTTGATTGTTAGCTGAAAGTGACTCAGTTGTATGAGTCTTAGTAGAGAGAAACCAGTTTAGGTGTATTTAGCTGACTTATGGACATCAATCTATTGAGTTGTGTGTAAACTTAGTGTTTCAACATTATAATTCTCAAAACAAGATTTGTAAAAAGCAAAGCTGTATGCATATCCAAAAGGTGGGTCCAAGAGCAAATCCCTCCTGTAGACCTTAAGTGTGGTGATATCTGCCGTTACTCAAAAACTTAGGTGCTCCAGAGTCCCTGCTTTAGTGGACTTCAGTGTTCTCAGGGAAGGTTGTATATGGTATTCAGATATATTAAGATGTAGGAATAGATTTTGTTCCTGTGCTCATCAGATCCACAGTACTGAAGATTCCTACCATACTTAAGGTCCCCAGGAGCTAGTGAAATTGAAATGAAATTTGTATAGGAAATAGGCCTAGCACCTAAAAATCTTCCCAAGTAACCAGCCCCCAATTTTCTCCTGCAAGCCAGCTTTCAGTTTTGATAGCGGACTTTAGATATCTGTAACCTACCTTTTATCCCCCCTTTTCCTTGTGCTCTTACATACTTACAAGTGTCATAGCACAGCTCCACTATTACTTGCAGCCTAATTCATCCATTACTAAAGCTTCCCTTGAGTCAATCTAATACTTGTACGTGGTCTACACTTAGATTGAGCTAGCTATGTCATTTGGCAGTGAAAGATTTCATGCTGTGTGAGGTAGTTAGATTAGTGGTTCATACTAACCAGGTTGATGGAGAAATTCTTCATGTAGTTAGAGAAGTGGATTAATTACTTTGATAGCATTGATTTAGTAAGCATCTACACTATGGTAGTGCACCTGCAGTGCTACAGCTGTGCTGCTGTAGTAGACATTAAATTCAACTAAAAATAGCAGCTTTGGCAATCTGCTTCTGGTGGGATCAGCCCTGATGTTAGATCTATACTGCTTCAACAAAAGTACTGGAGGAATTCTATACTGAGGACTCAAGAGTATCCTGAAGCTCTCTGGTTCTCAGGCAGTATGCCCCCATGCCTCCAGGGGCTGTAGCATATTTCCTTATGGGGTGAATGGTGATGGTCCTGCTGTCTTCCACACCAACTTAATGATTTGCGCTGCAGGGGTTGCACAGAGGAATCACAATTGTACAACTAGCACCATATCATCCCCATGCTGAAGCAGTGCCTACTAGGCAAAACATTGGAGAAACAAGAAGTTTCTGAAGAATGGAATTGGCCTCTGGAACAGCTCACCTTCAATCCTTTTGTCTCCCCACACCCAACTCTTCATCTGCTTGCTTGCTTCCTTCCAGATCTTGTCAGTGCCTTTACCTACACTATTCACAGCCTTGTTTCCCCCTAGTCATACAATACTCTCTTGGTCCCCCCCTTGTCCCTACCAGCTCAGCTTCTGCTTTTTTCCCCCACTTTGTTCAAATTCCCATCTCTTTTCCATCTCCTTTTCAACCTCTTCTCCACCTTTGCCCCCAACCCATCTGCCCTCTTACCTCATCTTCCTCTCCCTGCATCCCTTTTCCCCCCAATCATTCTTCCTTTTTCCTCTGCCACATTTGTCTCCATCCACTGACTAAGTACACATCACTTGGCTCAAAATATAGTGATAGAGGTTCTCAAACTGGGGGTCAGAACCCCAAAGTGGGTCCCAACCCCATTTTAATGGGGGCACCAGGGTTGGCTGGCTTAGTCTTGCTGTGGCTTAGGGCCAAAGCCTGAGGATTCAGCCCTGCATGCTGGGACTCTGGTTACAGGCCCCCTGCCAGGGGCTGAAGCCCTTGAGCTTCAGCTTTGTCCCCACCCCCAGGTCAGTGGGGCTCAGGCTTTGGTCCCCCATCCTGAGGTCATGAACTAGTTTTTGTCAGAAGGGGGTTATGGTGCAATGAAGTTTGATAACCCCTCTTTAAGTATTATACAGTTGTGTAGTGCATATGTTAATTCCATCCAGGTCTGTAGATTTTTTTTTTGTTTTAAATCTAGCTTATAGATTTCAAAGCTCAAGGCTGACAAGGGCTTCTTTTAAGCCATGCTTCTATTTTCTGGTCTCCACTTGTCTAGATACATCACCTCACTTTCAATAAAAAGGGAGGGAGGGCTAGCTCAGTGGTTTGAGCATTGGCCTGCTAAAGCCAGGGTTGTTAGTTCAATCCTGGAGAGGACCACTTAGGGATCTGGGGCAAAATCAGTACTTGGTCCTGCTAGTGAAGGCAGGGGGCTGGACTTGATGACCTTTCAAGGTCCCTTCCAGCTCTGAGATAAATATATGGAGATATACCTATTTATAAAAAAAGATTACAAAATGTGCATCATGCTCTGGTGGAAAGACCCAGATCTTAAAATATCAATGCATGCCAGCATAAGTACAGTATTTTGATTATATTTGTAATCAAATGCAACTATAAAAGTCTCACTTCCAAGCCAGTGGAGAGTGGAGTATGACTTGATTATATTGTTATGCATGTGTCAGCACCTGTAACAAATGTTCATGGTCCTAGTTTCTCCCCTCCTTTGTACCATAGCATTAACATCAAAGAAATTAACAGTTGTAAATAAGTAGAATTTGGCCCATTAAAGGGAATGCTGATCACTGACATTTTTCTTTATAATTAGGACATTGAGGAATATATATTCCTCAAATTTTATGTCAGCTAAATATCGAGACAGTGTTAATTAGGTATCAAAGACAATAAAAAGTGCTAGTACTCCATTTGAAAGAATGAACAAAAATATATACATACCTTTAAGCTTTTGCTAGTAGGTGACATAACTTTAGCAGTATAATGGACAACTTGTTAGATAAGTATACTTTATAGGCATATGATAGCCAAATATTAACCTATGTAGTTTTCTCTGATAGTGCTGGTTCCTAACTCTAATAGGACTAACCAAACCCACAAATCTGAACATCCCCAGCCCAGGAAGTTTAGATATTACCCAAGCTGTAGTGGTCAGAAGATTGTATTTTCTACATGTGCTAAACTTCTATTTATGAACAAGTTGATCATCCTTTTCCACCATGTGCCCTTGTCTTGTGAGATATATCATAGTATTGCAACAGAACCGGCTTATTGTACCTGTGGTACTAGTAATAGTTGGCATTGGTCTGGAAAGCTAACTCCAGTTTGCCTCTGATAGGTCCCATAAGCATCTTATCCTTGAAATAGACAAAATACAATACGAATAAGTTAGGTGGGTTAAAGCCCTTTTGCCCTCACTTTTTTTTTTTTTTTTTTTTTTTAAAGTAGTGCAGATCACATGTTAAAAGTAATTGCCTCATAGATGCCTCCCTTCCCATTCTCATTTGCATGGAGTCAGTCATCTCCCTTTGGGGACCAAACAGTCCCAAGGCAACTGCAGTGATTGCATTAAAAGACAGCTGCTAAATACTATGTGAAATACTTTCTTAAATTTACTTTTCCATGTAAGCAGTTTAATAGATGGAGATAAGGAAGGGAAACCAAGCATCTGGAATAGTGGTACCACAGTTTGGGAACCACTGCACTCTGAAAATTGATTAGCGATAATCAGGTTATTGTTTTAGTTTTAACATAAGGAAATGAATTCTTTAGCAGCATATTGCACCTGTTCATTTGGTACAAAATAGTGCAGTGTTCACTAAACAATGTGAAGAGAACACATCTTGCTTAAATCATTTTGACTCATTTATAAACACTATTAACATTTACTTTGTATTTAAAAAGTCTTAAGAGTTAGAACAGCAGCAGAAAGAAGATCTCTGGCTCAAAGGAGCTTGCATGCTAATTTTGAACGTGGCATAGTGGGGTGAACAAGACTAGGGGGAAAAAGGGCTAACATCAGTAAAATAACATGTTATTCAGCAACTTAACTCAATTTAAAAAAAAAAAAAAAAAAAAATGGACCCATGACTAGGGAGAACGCCAATTGGCAGGGTTTTGTAGGCACTGCAGAGAGGTGGAACATGAGGAGGAATACATTTTGAAAGGAAGAAAATAAGAAATACTGACAATTATCTTCACTTACATCACAACAGTAATAGATTGTTTTGATAAGAATCCTCAGATCCTGAACTGAGCATGAAAAGAAGTCCTTAAAATTCAGACCCAATATCCCCCAGAGTATACTCAGCTCTAGATAGATACGGAGTCTTAAAAGCTAAGATTGTAAACGGACCATTTCTGCTAAGTCAAAAGAGGTGAAGGTTTGCTCAAGAGCTCTCTTTTTCTATATACAAAAATACCTTGAGCATGCTGTTGTGCTTTAACTATAGTCCATTAAAAGCAGCAACATGCTTCAGGAAGTACACAATCTTATGTCTGTTCATATCAGTCTTGTGTATGGAATTTTCCTCTCTATAATGAAGATTATATATGTTTGTGACCAATGTGAATTGAACAGGTAATGGTGTAGTTGTGTGAAACTAAAATATGTGCAAAAGGAAAGATGGGTTTTTGCCTGTAGGAATCCACTATAACAGGAAGTTAAAGAAATATATGAACTAAAGTGATAATCAGGACAACCTGATTCTGCATAGAGAATGCTGCAGTATGGCCATAAAGTTAGTGCAGACTAATAGTAGGAGTACAGCCATTGATGGGAATGCCTAAATAAAAACCTCATTTGCAATCTGAGAATAGCATTTAAACCTATAACTGCTCACTCAGATTTGAACATTTCCCCATATTCTGCTCCTTTTTTACCTCATGATATTGAGAAGGGAGAAGACACATAACGGAGTTAACACGTTTTGCTCAGTGCAGAAGATTATGTCTAATGTTTAACCTTGCCTGCCCCCCCCCCCCCCCCCCCAGCCTGTGCTTATCTTTGTGCTGGAGTGCAGCCAGGGCTGGTGTGACCTAGGCAGTCGCCTAGGGCGCTAGCATTTGGGGGGGCGGCATTTTCTTTGGCGGTGACCACGGCGGCCGGATCTTCGGCCACCCCGGTTGTCATCGGCATTTCGGCGAAGGGAGTTGGGGCAGGGAGGGCCGCCTGCAGCAAGTAAGGGGAGGGGGGGCGTGGCACGCAGGGGAACTCCCCGCCCCAGCTCACCTCTGCTCCGCCTTCTCCCCTGAGCACACCGCCCCGCTCTGCTTCTCTCCCTCCCAGGCTTGCAGCGCCAAACGGCTGATTGGCGCCGCAAGCCTGGGAGGCGGGAGAAGTGGAGCAGCGACGGCGTGCTCGGGGAGGAGGCGGAGCAGAGGTGAGCTGAGGGGGGAGGCGCGGGGGGGGGAGCTGCCGTACGGCTCCCCAGGCGGGGGGGAGGAGGAAGCTGCCAGGGAGGGGCACGCCGCAGGGTGGAGGGGGGGTGGAGAGCTGCCGCAGGGCTCAGGGAGGGCGCAAGGTGGAAGTTTCGCCTAGGGTGCAAAACATCCTGAGTGCAGCAACCGTGCTCACCCTGACACAGCTTGCAAATACTTGCAAGATTAAGGCTTGAGAGACACTCAGCTATTGCAACAATTGTGTCCCTCCTGCACATACTTGCCTGCTTCTTGTTTCCCTCCTCTCCTTCCTGGATATAACTGCTCCCTTGTACATGCTGTCAGACTGCCTCATTCCTCCTGAGAGGCAAGGGGACTGGGACTGACACAGCTACAACTACAATCCATTCCTCTTCTGCAGGTGGCTGGCAGCTCCAGTCCCAATGACTCCAGTCACTGAGGAGACTTCTGTTTCCTCTATTCTTAAGTGACAGCAGTCTGTAATAAAAAATAGTTCAACATTCAACTGCCTCTGCCTCACCTTCAGCTTCTTGAACCTCTGAGTCTGGAAACAAAAGCTCACACCACCTAATCAGCTGTCTGTCTATGGACCTCCAGTGGGCCACAAGCCACAGTTCGGGAACCATTGCTGTATCATTTAACAGCCATGACAGGCATTTAGAGCTAACAGGGTTTCCTATTTAGGCTAGGTGAAGCTCTCTCTAAGAGGTCAACGTTACTTCTCTTTCATAGAATGCCTCTGTAGATAGAAACTGAGAAAGGATGACTAGCTCAACACAGCAATACAAACTCCCCTGGTTGGTATAAAACAAGGGGAGTCGAAGTCCTGGGGCTGCAATTTATTAACTCTCCTATTTATCAGGCATGGAATGGACACGTTTTGATAATGTTCTGTCAAGGGGCACTTTGCATGAACACCTTAAATAGCACACTTAAAGGAGGTTATAGAAAAATAGCATTTGTTTGCACTATGTGCAAGGCCAAAGACAAAAGATGGAATATGACAATAGAAGTGGATAACATGAATTACTGGAAAATAACTAAAAAGCTTTAGCAATAGAACAGAAATCTTGGTACAAAAGGAAAAGGTCTGCTCGGGTGATGGTAAAGCTTTGTTGACATTTCAAATTAAAAATAGACACTATCATTCTGCTACTTTGGAAATAGCTGAATAGTTGATTCCCTATTATATTTCTTAGGCAGCCTAATTTAACTTTGTGCCAATTCGTGCAATGTTAATTAAAATGGACTGGATTATACCTTGAGGTAGCAGTAATCAATAGGTGGACCACAGGCCAAATCTGTACTGCCAGATGCTTTTGAACGGACCCTGAAATCTTTACTTATCATTATTGTTATTTTTCTCTGGAGTCTGGACCTTGACCAAGAAATTTGGACCTTGATCAAAAATAATTGACTACCGCTGCCTTGAGGAAATGGCTCTGCACTGGGGGGGGGGGGGGGGGGGGGCAGTGTGGAACAATGGAGGCAACCTGACAGACACACAAAGCCTCCGAGAGCTGTCAGGGTACAGGAGGAACACAAACAGATACCCTTGAAGGGGTGTAGAATCCTCATCCGTGCGCAGCTGACAAATTCTGCTGGTTGGAGCATGGACACATAGCCAGGGCTCTGCCAACTCTTCCCCACCCTGCCCCTTTCGGGTACCATGCATCCCCTGGGGAGTAGTTAGAGAACAGCAGCCCAGCCCTGACCCTACAGTGCCTGAGCATTCTCCTACATAGGGAATCTTCCACTGCTTTGTTAAATCGATTGTAGGAGAACTTTCCATTGGTTGAATGGTATTAAGTTCCCCCACCACTCCTGAGGACCGTGGCCATGGCCCCTCTGAAGCCTCCTCTACACCTCTGTGCATCTGAACTCTTGGATGGAGAGAAAGGGTAGAGAGCAAACATGAGTTCATGCACCCTTCATGCTCTTCCATTCTCCGAGAATCTCCATGCAACTCAGCTGACACTGATCAGACTTCCCATACTAGTTTAAATTTAAAATTAGTTCTATTCTGGATCCATCCAATTGGGTTCTTGGCATATTTTGGTTAGATTAAAAGTCAGTTTGTCTACTCACTGCTGGGAGTCGAACAACCCTTTGTTCAAGAACTGCAATATTAATCGTGTCTGACTGCCACTGCATTTGTAACATTGTCATCACTGCAACCGCTAGGCCTATTATTGGTATATTATATTTTTGTTAAGTGGCAACAATACGCTGGGCATTGTACAAGACAGAATGATACAGTGCTACCCTCCCCTCACCCCAAGAAGTTTATAATTTAAATAGACAGTGCAAATTAGAAGCAAAATTAATTGAGAGTCCCAGAAGATGCTCTTTTAAAGTATCTGCCTTTTCTGATGTAATGGGGTTGACTGAATTTTGATATGTATTAGCTTTATCGCCAATTGACTTTCCACCACATTGTGGGTCATTAGCCTGGCTTAGCCAGGGTCTGACTTTTTGCACACCCTTAGTTGCACACAAAGTTATTACTCATTCAAGTAATGTTATTGACCTCAAAAGAGGAATAACTAGGAGTAATGGGATGTTATGAAGAAAGGGAAAATTTGTCCTGAATAAAGATAATCTTCTCAACAGTGGAACAGACTGTGAAAGTCTCCCAAGCAAAGCAATAAAAGCCCCATGTCTTAAGACATTTAAAACTAGCCCAGGTAAAGGATGAGAACATATAGTTTAGAGAATAATCCTGCTCTGACATAGGGAGAGACTAGATAAGTTAATAGGGTTCTCTTTTAACTTCTAAAAGTACCATTCAGTGTGGGAGTCTTGTTGGATATCACTTCGCCTGTCTTTATGGTCCTTCTTGTCATTCCTCCAGTCCACTTTCCTACAAAACAGGTGGACATATTTTCTACAGCCAGCAAGGCGAAGAGGCAACTCAAAGATGTGGTATTGGCAAGAGAGAAATATAATTTTTTTTAATCTCGTTCTACAACAAAATGTAAATTGGTTACGCAGTGTGGTGTTTCTGTAATGTGTTTATTTCAGGGACCTCAAATTCAAATCGCCATGAGGGCCACATGAGGACTAGTACATTGGCCTGAGGGCCACATCACTGACACCTTTTCATACAAAGATACAAGAGCCTCCTCCTCTGCCCCTACCCCCACTCCACTCCTTCCATGAGGCCCTACCCCTGCCCCGCTTCTTCCCACCCCTTCCCTGCCCCCATTCCAACCCCTTCCCCAAATCCCCACCCCTGCCCCACCTCTTCTCCACCTCCTCCCCTGAGCATGCCACATCCCTGCTCCTCCCCCCCTGGAAAGTCCTAAGCGCTGGGAGGTAGGTGGGGGAGCGGGGACGTGGTGCGCTCGGGAGGGCAGGGGGTGAGAGGAGCTATGGTGGGCCGCAGGAAATAACTCTGCAGGCCACATGTTTGAGACTCCTGGTTTATTTCAACAAAGCAATACAGTTCAATACACTTCCATAATGTATCTCATTCAAAAGTATCAAGGAATGAGTCAATGTATAAATAAAAAAAAGATACAAGCTATACAAGTATATACTTGTATGGCTATGAGTGGAAGGCTAAAGATAAAATAATAATGGAGATACAGGAGCATGAACCAAAACCTTGCATCTCAACACTCCTGAACTCTGGGAATGTATACATCCAGATTGGATCTTGGACCAATCTCCAATTTTGTAATAAAATAGTAGTATTCATAAATACTTTGCCTTGAGATGGCAAACAGATGAAATGCTTTGACCTGACATTTGCACAGAGAAGAAAGATTTACACTGTGTGACAAGGCTATATAGTTGTGACAGAATTTCCTGCAATATCCTAGACAAACCTTGAATTAAGTTTAAGTATCTTAGGAGTTCATTGTATTAATAATGCAAATGTCTATGTATTATTGTGGGATCGTATTCAACGTCTAAAACCATGGGAAGTGTCATGAGCGTCAAAGGACTATTTGAAGAAGTGGGTCAAGAATGAACTTTTCAAGTTAAGAAGGTGTCACAGACCCACAGGATCTGTACTATGCTCCAGCCTTTAAATAGTCCCTTAGAGGAACACCTTCTGTGTGGCATCCCTCCTTCCCAAGTGGTTTCACTCTTCCTTAAAAGATAGGCCATTTGGTCTCGATACCAAGACTGAGGGCTGGTCTACACTACCGGGGGGGGGGGGGGGAGGGGGAGGGAGAGAGAAGGGGGAAAAAAAATCTAAGTTACACAACTTCAGCTATGTAAATAACATAGCTGAAGTCGACATACTTAGATCTACTTACCACAGTGTCTTCACTGTGGTGTGTTGACAGGAGACACTCTCCCGTCGATTCCCCTTGTGCATCTCATTGAGGTGGAGTACCAGAGTTGACGCTAGAGCGATTGGCAGTTGATTTATTGCATCTATACTAGACATGATAAATTGACCCCCGCTGGATCGATCGCTGCCCGTCGATCCAGCTGGCAGTGTAGACAAGCCCTGAGCCTCTCAGCTCAAGCCTACCTGCTTCACATGGTGAGCTCTGCCCAGCAAGTCCAACTAAGCTAGACTCCTGGTCAGAGACTTCTACAATCTTCAGGGACCAATGCTCCTCAGCAAGTATTTGCAGTGACACCAGGCTGCCTTTTCAAAATAGAGTAGGATGTGTGTCAACTGGGACACAGCATCAGGAAGTCCTTAGGTAAACAGAAACAAAGGTAAAGACATATTTCATTCTGGCCAAGCTAGTTCAGTTAGCCAGCCAAGTTGCTATGAAATCTATTTCTGGCTCTGGCCCTCCATCTCTCTGTCAGTCCCATGTGAGAGCTGCTGTCTCGTCCAAAAGCCAACCCTTTCCTCCAGCCACCTGATACCTTTCCCCTTTGTTCTTGAGCTGGAGCCCTTGCTCTGCTTCCTTGCCTTTCTCAGATTGGTTGCCAGGTATGAATGTCCTGGTTACTGGGGTTCCCATTGTCTTTGCAGATTCTCCATTCATATGGGTTGGTTTCAGCCGGTCCTTTAATGATCCATTCATTCTATCCCAGACAGCTATGTGACTCAACACCTCATGTCTCTTGCTGTGCCCTAAAAGCAGATTTAACCATTTTCCAATCATTGAGTAACATTGCAAAGTAAAGCAGGAAGCTGAAGCACACATACAAATCATAAAAATATTACAGAAAATCCACCCTTCATCACAGTAGGTTTCCCAGAAAATCTTGGGGACACGTTATGCAAACACACTTACTCCGGTTATGCAAGAACTCAGCCTTTTAAAGCTTCACCCCGAGAGGGGGACCTATTATAACAAGTAACCAGCAGGCAGGAAGACAGATAAAAAGACTGATGCCGGGAAAGTTGGCACCTATGGCCCTTGCCTTGGCATTGGCTTCACTCTTTATATTACAATTTATGTCATTCTGCCAAGCATGAAATGCCATTTTCTTTTCATTGATGAGTTTCTCAATTTCAGAATCATTCTTGTCAAAACCAGTCCTGATGTTTTCTGGTTTGGTAGCCTATGGTTTCCTCACAGGCATTGATGATTACTGCTTTCAGCTGGCTCCAATGTTCCTCAATTTCTTCTGGAAATTCTGATGGGAACTTTTCTTCTAAGATTGTTTGGAAGTGGTCACGCTTAACAGGGTCCTTCAAATCTTGAACCTTCAACTTGCGCCTGACCTGCTTCTTTTGCAGCCTCCATTTGGGAGCGATCTTAATTTTCATTGTGGATCGAATAAGGCGATGATCAGTCATCAGCACTTGTCATTGCTCTTGTGAGAAGTAGGTCACTATGATCTCGGGCACGAACTATGACGTAGTCGAGAAGATGCCAGTGCTTTGACTGTGAGTGTCTCCAAGATGTTTTGAACTTTTCCTTTTGTCAGGAAAAAAAAAAAAAAAAAAAAAAAAGAGTGTTCGTAATAAGTTCATGTTCAGCACACTTGGTCAGGAGCAGAATTCCATTTGAATTGCTTTTGCCAACTCCTTCTTTCCCGATTGTTCCTTTCCACAGGTCTGAGTCTCGTCCACCACGTGCATTGAAATCCCCCAGAAGGATGATCTTGTCTTCTGTAGGGGTCTCCAATAAAATGGTTTCCAACTAAGAATAAAAGTCTTCCTTTATATTCTCATTGGGATCCAGTGTTGATGCATAGGCGCTCACAATAGTTACCTGTTGATTTTTGGTGTGCCTCAAAGAGTCATAAACCGCTCATTGTTGCCAACTGGAACCTTGTAATGGTGGAGAGGCTTGCGTGTCTCAATGACCCCGAAAGCAATGCTGCCTGGAGTCATGTACTCCCTTAGGGCTATCCATGGCAGAACGGTCAAGGGCGAGGTTCCAGACAAAGTGTGAGCCAAGAAGTCCCTAACAACAGAGCAGATAGAGGATAACTGCACAATGGAGGAGAAACTGTTATGTAATGTTACAACGGCTGTGAAGGTGGATGAAGGCTGCAGCAGATAGAGGATCGCCAATCATCATGGTATCCGTGCCATTGGTTTCAAGTCCTCTATCTGTCAAGGATAGTGGGGGGACTGTTGTGCACCAGTCTCCCCACTTTAAAAGAAGTCCTGCACAGATAGACATCTTCCAGTTTTTTTGGGGAAAAACAACATTTGCACAAGTCAAAAGTCTGGTGGCAATCAGTAACGGGAACAGGACAGTGAAATCCAGAAGTTCCTAGTCACAGACCGACACAGACAGTGGGTTTGTGATACAGTCTTGCTCAAGGATTGAGGCGGGTTGAGCATCTCAGCAGCTGCACTCACAACTGAGCAGTTCTTTTTAGGATCCACTCTGCTCACCCCACATGGTAAGGGGTTAGAAAAGGTACTCTAAAAATAGTCTTGCCTTTGTTTTTTCTGGCTGGATAGCCACATCCAGCAGGATCACCACCTCAGTGGTCGAAAATGTAAGAAACTTTTCAATTTTGGAACGTACATACCCTGATGGACAACTTAAACGGCGACCGACCAGAGCGACATACAGCCATTATTGCTTGTGAATTGAGTCGGTTCAACATCAATATTGCTGCTTTGTCCGAAACTAGAAGAGCTGAAAGACAGGTGAGGGAGGAGAAAGGAGGATATACCTACTTCTGGAAGGGAAAAATCTATAGATGAACCCCAATTGCATGGAGTGGGCTTTTTCCATCATATACAGGGTTAACAGTTGGGTTCAGTAGCTCTCCACACACCCCATTATACAAATTCTTCCAGCTCCCCTGCTTTCACCTTAAGAATAAAGGTGCTTGCTTAGAAAGAGCTGTGTAGTTCCTTAACAATGGGCAATTATGCTGTTTATGGTCTCTGAAGAGAAAGCAAAGCACAGACACTGGCCTGTTTAGGCGCTCTAATTTTCTTGGGATATCAGTATAGGCAGGGAGCTGTGCAACCTGGAATACCCTGGTCAGGAGGAAGAGAAACATGTCTCCACCCAGGAGACATGACAGCTGGGGAGCCGGAAGCCTGACAATGGATCATAGAGGGGGAGTGCAGATGCAGTTGCCCTGAACTTTAACTATGAAGTCACGGTCTAGGGGGTTGATAAGTCTTACTTTGATCCCTCTCTTGTAATGTAATAGCTGTATCAAACACAACCTATAGGTGAACAAAGACACAAACTTAAAGGGATACTATCAACTTGATTTTTTAAATTTACTACCTTTTAAAAAATCATGTTCTGACAGACTACCTTCTAACATTTTAGTTCTACAGGTCAGCTTTTGCTGGTTTGTGTCATACTCCTTAATGTTAAAAAAATATATATTCACCCTTTTATGAATTCTTTAAGGCCCAGATCAGCAAACTCTCACCTGCTGAACATGCATAAGTAATTTCATTGAAGCCAGTGCAACTACTCACATGAATAAAAATGAGCAGGTGCACAATTGCTTGCAGGATTGGGGCTTGAGTGTGACAGTAATTGTGTTATTTATTTCTAGTAATAGAAGCATTTCATTTTCAATATTTGCCTCACTTTTTAAAAAGTCTAAATTAAGCCCCCTCTCCCCCCCCTTTTTTTGAGCACTTTCAAATTCCACCCAGGTGAACCTTAATTAATGTGAGCCTGGATTTCCAATATTGGTTATTGAATGATTTATCTGGATATGAAAAATAAAAGTAACACAAAATGAATTGTTTATAACTTTATATAAAAAAATGAAAAAGTATGATTTACTCCTAATTACTAAAATAAAGCATGTATCACAATAGAGTAAGGGGTTTGACACTGTCCTACTTTACATTCTCATAAGCAAACTAGGGAAATATGGTTTAGATTGGCAGTTCTCAACTAGGGATCCATGAGCGCTTGCAGGGGGGCCACAAGGCCCCACAGCTGAAACTCCAAACCCCAGCAACCCATCACGGGGCTGAAGCTGGGAGTGACATAGGGTTGACCTGCTGGGCCCTGGTATTTTTACAGCACATTTTGGGGGGGAGGGCCTCAGAAAAAAAAAAAGAAGAAGGTTGAGAACCCCTGGTCTACATGAAATTACTATAAGGTGGGTGCACAACTGTGTTCAAAGAGTAATCATCAATGATTCACTGTTACACTCTTCCAGTTTATCTATTAGGATCCCCCAGGGGTCAGTACTATTCAATATTTTCAATAATAACTTTGATAATGGAGTGGAGAGTGTGCTTATAAAATTTGCAGAGGACACAAAGCGGAGATGAGTTGCAAGCACTTCAGAGGACAGGATTAGAATTCAATATGACCTTGACAAATTGGAGACTTGGTCTGAATTCAACAACATTAAATTCAATAAGGACAAATACAAAGTACTTCACTTAGGAAGCAAAAAATCAAGTGTACAATACAAAATGGGGAATAACTGGCTTGGTGGTAGTACTGCTAAAAGGTTCAGAGGTTTATAGTGGATCTCACTGAATATAAGTCAACAATGTGATACAGTTGTGAAAAAGGCTAAAATCATTCTGAGGTGCTGTAAAAGACCGGGGCCTTCTACAACACTCTCTTCCAGCTGGACCCAGGCTAGTGCCTGCAGAGCCAGCTCCATCCCTGGGGCCTTCTCACAGAATCCAGGGAAGGTAGTTTCCAGTCAGATTAATTGCTGTGGGTTTTATTTCAAATCCTCATAACAGAAATCAGAATCAACACTTTGTAACCTCTCCACACAGTCTGTATAGGTTAAGTCCCTTTCTCCCAAGTCTGTCCCTCACCCCACAAACTCATCAACCCAAAAGTTCTTACCTCAGCGCCTTTTTTGTGATAACAGGACTTTCCCCAGTTTCCCTTCTGTTTCTTAGAGCTGCTCCTCCCAGAATTTGCTCCAGGCTCTAGCAGGTATTACAGCTCCCTCTTCTATATCCCGCTCCTCCTTTTCTAAGGATTAGCCAGTTAAGGTGCCGGTCTGTTCCCAGGTGCAGTGGATGAGGCTAATTAGCCAGCCAGGCAGCTGCAGGCCTCTGACCCCAGAGAAACAGATTTAAATGTTTTATTAAAGCTAATGTTAAAATAATTATATAATACATAGGTTGAGAAAAGAGTGTCTGTACATCTGGGTATAGTGCTTAGATTACCCACAAATACAAAGTTTATTTTTAAAGTCGTAAGATACATATAGTGCATAATCAGCAATAATCAAAATTTAGGTGAATCAATTTAATAATAGTTTAGATATCTAGCATCCATGCATTCAGGTATATTACTCATGAAAAAAGTTTTACAGAGAGTTGGTGGCGGAAAGCAAAATATATCAATGACTGAAGATTGTCCCTCCGTAATTGAGAATTTAGGATAGGTTGTCCATTTAGAGAAAAAAAACAGTCCATCAGAAAAGTATTTGAGTTACTTTCCTGACTGCGCTTCTCATGGGCACTTCAGCTCATCCCTCCTGGTATTGCTGATGTCCGGTGATGTGTTCTATGTAGATGTCCCTTGACCACCTGATGGCATCTGCCACCATGAGTTGCCACATCAGCCAAGCGTATCGTTGACTGACTCCACATTCTCTCAGCACTCGTTCGTTACCGGGGTCCCATGCATCCAGGGCTCCGACAATCAGCACGTGAGTTTGGACCTCGTAGCCCCTAGCTCTCCGGGTGTCAGCCAGAGGGGCGTATTTCTCCAGCTTTCGAGATTGGGCATCATGGAAAGTTGGAGTCCTGTTTTCGAAGGGCACTATGATGTCCACCATGATGATCTTCTTCCGGTCCCTGTTAATGATGATGATATCTGGTCGCAGTTGGCTGTTGGTTCCGGGGATGACGGAGTTCATGGCTACCTTCCCCACAGGTGGCGGGATGGCCAGGGCTGTCCCTAGCTATTTTGGTGCCCTATGCAGCCCCCCCGTGGGGAGGAGTGGCGGGGGGGCTGGCCCCAGGCGTCCGCGGGGGGCTGTGTGGGGCCCCGCCCCAGGCCTCCCTGGGGGACGGGGGTAGGGGAGCTTTAGGCCACTTCAGTGGAGTGACCCGGCCCCAGTCTGCTCCGCTTCCCTGGCTCCCAGGCTTGGGGGGAAGGGGGAACCGCCCCCCAGCACTCGCCGGCGCTGCGGCTGGAAGCCAGGGGAGCGGACCAGGCTGGGGCTGGGTCACTCTACTTACCGATGAGTGCAGGCCCGACCACTTCTAGAGTCCTCAAGGAGTGGGGGCAGGGCAGGGGTGGGAAGAGGCGAGGCAGGGTGGAGCAGGGGCGGGGACTCTGGGGAAGAACGGAGCTGTGTACTTTGCGTATGCATATGGGTAAGGACGGCCCTGGGGATGGCTCTGCCCAGGCAATCTTGGATGGCATTGTGTCGCAGCTGCCAGGCTCTGGAATGGGGCTTGCAGCTACACAGGACGTGGGATAATATCTCATTGGCATAGCCACACTTCCTGCATCGCCACACCTCCTGCATCGCTTGTCCTGTGGAAATGTGGAGTGTGGTAGGTAAGATGCACGGGAGGTCATTGTCTAGCTCTACTTGGCACTAGTGAGGCCTCAGGTGGAATATTGTGTCCAGTTCCAAGTGCCACGCTTTAGGGAAAATGTGGACAAATTGGAGAGTGCTGGAAGAAGAGCAACAAAATGATGGGTTTAAAAAACCTGACCCACCAGGAAAGGTTAAAAAAAATGGGCATGTTTAGTCTTGAGAAAAGAAGATGGGGGGGACCTGATAGTCTTCAAATATGTTCAGGGCTGTTAGAAAGGGGAGGTGATCAATTATTTTTCATAGCCCCTGAAGGCAGGACAAGATGGAATTGGCTTAGTCCGCAGCAAGGGAGATGGAGGGTGGATATTAGGAACAAAATTCTAATTAATAGTGTAGTTAAGCTCAGCAATAGGCTTCCAAAGGAGGCTATGGAGTCCCCAGCATCCAGGTTTTTTTAAGAACAGGTTGGACAAGCACCTGTCAGGAATGATCTCTAGGTTTACTTGGTCCTGCCACAGCCCAGGGGGCTGGACTTGAGGCCCTTTGAGGTCCCAGTTCCAGCCTTATATGTCTAGTTCTCTAAGCTCACTTTGGTGTCTTTTTAGCAGTATAAGCAAAGGTACATTTACCCCCACCTGCAAACTCGCACATGAGCAGCCCCCGGCAGTCAGGGGGCAGAAGAGTTTGCAGGATCCGGGCTTGAACTGGTTCATCTTTTGCTGGTGCACGTTCCCCGTTGGGGACAATGGGTCACCCCAAGCCCCCCGACCAGCGGCCCCGGGCAGCAGGCGTCTGAAAAGAAAGGCGCGAAACCGCGGACAGCTGCGCCCCAGGCACGCGGGGCGCGCCCCAGCCAGCCCGGGGGAGGGCCCCCGCTGCTGCAGCCGGCCGGCCAGTGGCGTGTGCGCTGTGTGCGCACACCCCGCCATGTGCGTACGTAGCGACGGCCGCCGGGCTGGGGCTGGGCTGCGAGGGGAGGAGGCGGCTCCTAGCGGTTGCCGGGATCCCTTTAAAAGCTCGGGCTTCAGAGGCGCTCAGGCAGCGGCACTGCAGCTGCAACATCATCTCCATCTCCATCTTCTCCTCCTTCAGCAGCTGCAACAGCTGCCCTCGCGCCGCCGGCGGGGCTCCCTCCGTTGTGTCGGTACTTGTGGGGCACACGCTGCTGTTCCCAGCCCGGATCTACCCCTCCCTTTCCATGCGCCTGCCGACCATGTCCACTAACTTCCTGCTCGCGCCCATCCTGGAGTGCCCCTCGGACTTCTTCCAGAGCCGGGACATCAAGCTGGCGGTGCTGGGGGCCGGCAGCGTGGGCAAAAGCGGTGAGTTCAGCTGGGCGCGCCGCTGCCTGGGGGGCTCCCGCCTGCCGAGGCGCGGGGGGTGGGAGCCGCGATCCAGGGGCCGTAGCTGGGGCTGGGGAGCGAGAGACAGCCTGGGCTCCATCGCACGTGGAGAGATCCCGGAGGCGAAGGAAGGAATATTCCTGAAAACAGAGGGATGTTGGCTGAGTCTGTCTGGGTTGTTTGTGGCACTTGGTCAGGAGAGAAGCGCCGAAGTCAGAGATGCTTCTTGGCTTAGCTGGCGAATTCCTTCATAGCCACAGAGTTTTTCCAGTAGCCAGGCAGGCCAAGCCTATTGTCCAATTCTTGTTTGTTTGACTGGCTTTGATCTAGCTGTACACCCCTCCAATCCAAATATGACAATGATTTTTTTTAAGGCTCTTTCTGCATTAACATCCGTTGATAAACCTGTAGATGTACATACCTGGGAGTGCCAGAGGGGTTAGAGTGTGATTGTACTGTGTTTTGCCATGCGGCTATTAATAAAAGCATCTGGTTCTTTTCAGCTATGATTGTTCGATTCCTAACAAAGAGGTTTATTGGAGACTATGAACCCAATACAGGTGAGGATTTATTTTTTAATGCCTGTTTTCAGAATCTACATGCTAGCTACCATGTTTCTTTAGAATTTCTTCCCCCTGCCCCAAAGCAACAGTTTTAATTATCTTTATTTATTTCTCAGGAAACTTGTATTCAAGACTTGTTCATGTAGAGGGAGACCAAGTTTCCATACAGATCCAAGACACGCCAGGATGTATTCAGGTACAGAAATGCTTCTGAGCTAGCAATGGGGGACTTGATCCAAACTCCACTGAAAGTCAGTAGAAATGCAGTCTTTCTTTCCTAATCATTAGAACCATTCATGCATCACTGCCTACAGTTATTTTATGACTAATAGCTGTGATTAAAGGTACATTAGCAAACATTTCCATAAATAGAATGGATTTAAGCCTGTACAAAAGAATCTGTAATGGCTGTTTGGAATGCAGTTATATCAAACTTATTATGTTGAAAGTTTATTAACAGACAGTTTAAAAAAAACTTTATTTAAAATACTAAATTTAAGACCTACTAGAACGTGCATGATAATGTACTTAGACAACATAAATCACTAGCACACGTTTTTCAAGCAAGCAAGCTACTCTAGCATATTTAATAAATCTGCAGGGGGGGGGGGGGAATCTGGTTTTAGTCATGTTATACTAGCAGCCTAAGTACTAAGCTAAATGTACAGCAATTAAATCATTTGATTTAATTTAAAATGATTCAAGATGAAACATTAGTTTTCACAATTCTGTTCTTTAAGTCTGCGTTAAGTAGTTATGCTCTATCAGGCCTGGTCTACACGGGTGGGGAGGCTGGGGGGGGAATTGATCTAAGATACGCAACTTCAGCTACGTGAGTAACCTAGCGGAAGTCGACGTACTTAGATCGACTGAGTTAACTGCTGATGCTCCCCCGTCAACTCTGTCTGCGCTTCTCGCTCCAGTGGAGTACCAGAGTCGACAGGACAGCGCTCAGCAGTCGATTTATCGCCTCTAGACTAGATAGACGCTGCCCATCGATCCTGCGGGTAATGTAGACGAGTCCTTAATAAAGACTCAGAAGTTGAGCCATTGCTTAAATAGTTAGACCTGCCTCCTAATTAATAGGAATCAAGTTCATTAGATTGTGCAGTGTGGTCAGATGTCTTGTTGCTTTATTAATCTGTTTGAAAATAGTACAATTTAAGCTTCATCATTCCATTATCTAACTTCCAATCATTCCTTTACAGGTGCAAGAAGGCTTTGTACAGATGTTGGACTCTCTTTCCAGATGTGTGAAGTGGGCAGAGGGCTTTCTCTTGGTCTATTCTATCACAGACTACAGTAGCTATCAGTCTATTCGTCCTCTCTATCAGCACATACGCAAAGTCCATCCAGACTCTAAAATACCCATCCTTATTGTGGGAAACAAAGGGGATCTCCTCCATGCAAGGCAGGTACAGACCAATGAGGGGATACAGCTGGCTAATGAACTGGGCACTGTGTTTTTAGAAATCTCCACTAGTGAAAACTACCATGGGGTGTGCGATGTTTTTCAGTATCTTTGCAAGGAGGTTAGCAAACTACACCACAGCAGCTGTGGAGACAAAAGGAGATCGTCCATCATCCCTCGACCCAAGTCTCCCAACATGCAAGATCTAAAGAGACGTTTCAAACAGGCATTATCTTCCAAAGTCAAATAAACCCCAACACTGAGTCATGTGCTACTAAATGGACTTATTTTTATAAACTGTGAATTTTAAAAAATATATTTATTTTTGTACTCATGCCACTAATGGGTGGGTGGAAGTATGCAATTTTTTGTTTTCTTTTGTAAGAACTACTGTGCTGAAACAAACTGGATTTTGCTAGTGGTTAGAGAAAGGGATTGAGCCAGGAGCCGTGGGTTCTAGTCCTGGTTTGGATGGTGACTTTCTGTTTAACCTAGGCTACATTGCTGTGTCTGTGCCTCCGTTTCCCTGTCTGTAAAATGGGGATGATAACATCACACCTTTTGTCAAATGCTGTGAGTTCCTTGGCTGACTAGCTTTACATGTGTAGAAAGTATTATTAAAGGTGAAATGATAAAACTCTTTGGTTGCAATAGTCCTGTTTGTAATAGAACATTTATCAGGCCTTCCCTCCTTCATCGCTGATAAATTGGTACCTGAGAGTGTGCCTAGAATTTGGGTTATTTTGCCAGCATCTGTAGAGAGGCACCAAGTCCTTTTGACTAACTTGTCGTTTTTGTTATACTGTGCTGTTCACAATATGCATTATATTATACAAGCATTACCACACACCTTGCACTAGGAGATCACTGGTGTATATCCTCTGCCCTAAAGTAATCATTTGTGTATATCCATTGGCTTCCATGTATTTTCAGCAGGGATGAATGTTTCCTTGCAAGTCACTGTGGGCCAAAGTGCTGGTTTTGGAGGTTCTGTGAAGGTCCATAAGTGGGAGGCATTGCTGTCATATTGCTCTTGGAGTAGTATAGCAGTAGATCTACTGAGAACAAAATTGATTGACATACATTCTATTTATAGAGAAGTGGTTGTATTTAAAGGAATGACTTGTTTTTTTCTCAAGGCTTTTTTCACAGGTATGCAAAGGCAAGGCAGTAGATTTATATGTGACAGTTTATCTAGTGTAAACTATGCTATATCAGAATGGTTGTAATAACTGTTTTTAAAGGGTATTATAACACGAAATAGGGTCTTAGTTAATGGAACATGCTTCTAAAGCATGCCACCATTTTGGCAAGCTACAGCTATACTCTCCCAGCTATTTATATAAAATGCTCACTCAGGCATAACTCCTGGTAGGCTTCAATAGAAGTTATAGCTAGCAGTGTTTGCAGGTTTGGGACCAAAGATTGTTATGCAGGTGGTCGTTTTTCCCCCTCCCATCTTCTCCTTCCTATTTTTTACAAATATTTTACTTTCACAACCTATCCTCTGCTGGTGCTACAATGAAATCCATAATTCTCTGTCTATATCAGCCATTGTTATGGCATCAGACTCATCAGAGTTTTAACACTATGCTTCCTCTCCCCCCTCCCCACCCCCCCAACCCACTAGGATTTATAGATGGAAATCCTATTGACATCAGAGGGAATTGCACATGTAGCTCTGGGGTAGAGTATAGACCACAGCATTAAGTAAGAGGAGATGCTCTGCAAAGGAATGCCATTTTTAAAATCCCACAGGGCCCAAATCCTGCAGCCTTTACTCAGGGCTGAATTCATCCAACATACACTCCTTGCAACCCCTTTGGCAACTGCACCACTGTTCCTCTTTTATGGGCCAACAAAAGCACCCTCTCCCTGGCTTCTGGTTCTGTAGCTATCAGCTCTCTTAGGCAGAGACATGCATCTGTCCCCTTCTGACTGCAGTGTTTTCAGGCTGCACAGTTCCCTGTCTACACTGTGTGAATTCCCCAGCAATTCAGACTGCCTGAGCAGGCCTGCTTTGCTTTTTTTCCTCAGAGGCTGTGAACAGTGTAACTGCCCACAGTTATAAAGGTACTGCACAACTTTTTCTAAGCAAGCACATTTATTGCTAAGGTGCAAGCATTATAGAGAAACCATATTAAAACAAGAACCATGCATGCTAATAAGCTTACCTGAAATCACCCCATCTCCAGCAAGGGCTCTGGTAGGAGTCAGTGCTTCAAAACCCAGCAAGGGGGTTTTGTGTGGTTACAAGTTCATAACTGCCTTGGCTGAGAATAAGCACGTCTGTGAGTCACTCCTTTACACAGTTTGGGCTTCTGATCTTGTCCTCATGTAACAGGCACTCAACAGACAATGGTTCTCTCCTCAGGGTGAGGCTTCAAAAAGCAGAGCTCTTGCATAATAGAGGAGGTATGTCTGCATACACCTCCCCCAAGATTGTTCCTGGGAAACCCACTTAACTACAGTATCCAAAGGGTAACCATATTCGTCTGTATCCAGAGAAACAACGAGGAGTCTGGTGCCACCTTAAAGACTAACCGATTTATTTAGGCATAAGCTTTCATGGGTAAAAAACCCACTTCTTCAGATGCCTGGAGTTACTGAAGAAGTGGGTTATTTACCCATGAAAGCTTATGCCCAAATAAATCGGTTAGTCTTTAAGGTGCCACCAGCCTCCTCACCACTTAACTACATTCATTGTTGTCTGGCATGTTGTTTCAAATAGCCCACTGAAGTTCATAACACGTCCCAGGCTTTACATTAGTCATGTCTCCACCTCCCCCACCCCCACCCCCCAGAGACATTATATACAACAGTACATAAACATTTGCATTTTTAATACAATAAACTCCTAATAAGCTTACTTCAATAAGGTTTGTCCAGGAAATTGTCATACCTGTCACAGGGGCATTAAAGGAACATTTAAAACAAAAAATCAAGGCTGGCTTTGGCCTCAGTGCTTGCTAAATGTCTATTCCTGCGAATGAAATAGCTTCAATTGAATTGAAAAGAAGCAGGAGCAGGCCCTATGGCAGTCTACCTCTCCCACATACTTCATTGTAATCCTGAACTAGGATTGTAAATTGGGCACAAATACCTTTGGTTAATTAGCAGCTATGGAAAGGCCCTATAAAAAACCTGACAAAAATAAATGCCACATGATGACATGCATATGAAAGTCCCCAAAATGGAAGTCCCTTATTAAGGTATATTATAAGTGTCTACTGTTGTGTGTTTGTAAATAGTTTTAGTGCAATGAAAGACAAACTACAAATATAGATATAGTTCAGAGGAAAAGGTTGTAGTAAGAGTTTTGTTGTTGTTTAAGTCCTTTGACTTTATTTTTGGAAACACAACTGAACCCCACTGTGGTATACTATATTTGATTTGTGAAATTCTCTCCCCATCCACACCTCACAAAGTTTAACTAAACAAGTTGCTTCTTGTGGCACCTTAGAGACTCTCTAAGGTGCCACAATGACTCCTTGTTGTTTTTGCTGATACAGACTAACACGGCTACCCCTCTGAAACAAGTTGCTTCTGTTATTCAGTTTGTACGTGTGCATCAAACAATAAAATGACAGACAATATGTCTAGGACATATCTCTAACTTGTTGGAGTCATTCAGTGAGCTGTATTTACATGGAACAAAACGTTTAGAACTAAGCCACTTACAACTAGTATGTAAAGTACTGAGTAAAATGAATTAGAACCTTTAAAGGAACATATCAGACAGTTTTAAACAGGCATGATCTCAGATTCTGGATTGACTGCAAGACAAAGGAGATGTATTCTCAGCCAGAGAAAGATAGAAAGACATTTCTGAATTGATAATAATTGATCTGAAAATTATATCCATTTGGATCACTAATTAATAATAATAATGCGGCAAACAGTGGAAGCTAACAGAGGGAGTTTACCTGGGATCTGTCCGAGAGGAGTTACGCTAAGTGCTGCATTAGGGGGGCTGTGTTGGTGAGTATCTGAGTGTCTGTTGCCGGGACAGTTTGTCAGTTTGACAGTGTGCTTGATTGTTTGAAAAGTGTGAATTGGGAATGCTTTGTTCCAGGTGGGCCTTGAGTGGGCTTGACTGTTATAAAAAGTCAGTCAGCAGCAAACCAGCTGAGCAGCGAACAGCGGAGGCTAACAGAGGGAGTTCGCCTCTGGAGAGCGTACTGAGGCTTTCATCTTGCAGGCTTCTCTGAGTAGTTACTGCAACAGCTGAGGAAGAAGGAAGGAAATATGGATGATGAGCGTTCAGCTGTTGTAACCTGCACAGGATGTGCTATGTTTGTCTTTCTTCCACAGGACAGAAGTGACTTTGTCTGTACAAAGTGCAAACTGGTCTCCATATTGGAAGAGAAGGTTCGAGGTCTGGAGAAACAAGTATAGACCCTGCGTTGCATAAGAGAAAATGAAGATTTCTTGGACAGACGTCCAGGAGCGGCGCCAGGGTTTTTGGCGTCCTAGGCGGGGGTCCTTCTGCGCTCCCAGTCGTCGTCGGCAATTCTGCGGTGGGGGGGTCCTTCTGCGCTCCTGGTCTTCGGGGCACTTTGGCGGCGGGTCCCGGAGCGAGTGAAGGACCCACCGCGGAATTGCCAACGAAGACCCAGAGTGCGGAAGGACCCCCCGCTGCCGAATTGCCGCCCCCCAAAATTCTGGCACCCTAAGCAACCGCCTAGGTCACCTAAATGGAAGCGCCGGCCCTGCAGACATCAAGATATGCTTCTACGGGCACAACATTCTGAAGAATCAGAGCAGGCTGCGCAATGGGGACAGAAGGACGGTAAGGAAATTTAGCAGCATGTGACCTCCAGAAGAAGAAAGAGGAGCATCCATGTACCAGCAATGCAGATACAGGTGAGCAACCGTTTTCGTGTTCTCTCCACAGGTACTAATGCAGAGAGTGGACTAGATGATACATCTGAGAGAAGGGAGCAGAAGGAGACTCCACCGATTGGAAGGCATGAGATGCACTGTCCAAGGGAGCGGGGTTCCACGACCACCTCTCCCAAGAGAAGGAGGCGGGTGGTGGTGGTCAGGGACTCCCTCCTCAGGGGGACTGAGTCATCTATCTGCCGCCCCGACCGGGAAAACCAAGAGGTCTGCTGCTTGCAAGGAGCTAGGATTCACGATGTGACGGAGAGACTGCTGAGACTCATCAAGCCCTCGGATCGTTACCCCTTCCTGCTTCTCCATGTGGGCACCTATGGTACTGCCAAGAATGACCTTGAGCAGATCACTGCAGACTACATAGCTCTGGGAAGAAGGATAAAGGAATTTGAGGTGCAAATGGTGTTCTCATCCATCCTCCCTGTTGAAGGAAAAGGCCCGGGTAGAGACTGTCGAATCGTAGAAGTCAACGAATGTCTACGCAGGTGGTGTCAGAGAGAAGGCTTTGGATTCTTTGACCATGGGATGGTGTTCCAAGAAGGAGGAGTGCTAGGCAGAGACGGGCTCCACCTAACGAAGACAGGGAAGAGCATCTTTGCAAGCAGGCTGGCTAACCTAGTGAGGAGGGCTTTAAACTAGGTTCACCAGGGGAAGGAGACCAAAGCCCTGAGGTAAGTGGGGAAATGGGATACCAGGAGGAAACTCAAGGAGGAGGGTGCAAGAGGGGAGGACTCCTGTCTAATACTGAGAAAGCGGGACGATCAGCGAGTTATCTTAAGTGCCTTTACAAAAATGCAAGAAGCCTGGGAAACAAGCAGGAAGAATTGGAAGTCCTGGCACAGTCAAGGAACTATGATGTGATTGGAATAACTTGGTGGGATAACTCACAGGATTGGAGTACTGTCACGAATGGATATAAACTGTTCAGGAAGGACAGGTAGGGCAGAAAAGGTGGGGGAGTTGCATTGTATGTAAGAGAGCCATATGACTGCTCAGAGCTCCGGTATGAAACTGCAGAAAAACCTGAGAGTCTCTGTATTAAGTTTAGAAGTGTGAGCAACAAGGGTGATGTCATGGTGGGAGTCTGCTATAGACAACCAGACCAGGGGGATGAGGTGGACGAGGCTTTCTTCCGGCAACTAACAGAAGTTACTAGATCACAAGCCCTGGTTCTCATGGGAGACTTCAATCATCCTGATATCTGCTGGAAGAGCAATATAGTGATGTACAGACAATCCAGGAAGTTTTTGGAAAGTGTAGGGGATAATTTCCTGGTGCAAGTGCTGGAGGAACCAACTGGGGGCAGAGCTCTTCTTGACCTGCTCTCACAAACCGGGAAGAATTAGTAGGGGGAGCAAAAGTGGATGGGAACCTGGGAGGCAGTGACCATGAGATGGTTGAGTTCAGGATCCTGACACAAGGAAGAAAGGAGAGCAGCAGAATACGGACCCTGGACTTCAGAAAAACAGACTTTGACTCCCTCAGGGAACTGATGGGCAGGATCCCCTGGGAGAATAACATGAGGGGGAAAGGAGTCCAGGAGAGCTGGCTGTATTTTAAAGAATCCTTATTGAGGTTGCAGGAACAAACCATCCTGATGTGTAGAAAGAATAGTTAATATGGCAGGCGACCAGCTTGGCTTAACAGTAAAATCCTTGCGGATCTTAAACAAAAAAGAAGCTTACAAGAAGTAGAAGATTGGACAAATGACCAGGGAGGAGTATAAAAATATTGCTCAGGCATGCATGCATGAAATCAGGAAGGCCAAATCACACTTGGAGTTGCAGCTAGCAAGGGATGTTAAGAGTAACAAGAAGGGTTTCGTCAGGTATGTTAGCAACAAGAAGAAAGTCAAGGAAAGTGTGGGCCCCTTACTGAATGAGGGAGGCAACCTAGTGACAGAGGATGTGGAAAAAGCTAATGTACTCAATGCTTTTTTTGCCTCTGTCTTCACGAACAAGGTCAGCTCCCAGACTACTGCGCTGGGCAGCACAGTATGGGGAGGAGGTGACCAGCCCTCTGTGGAGAAAGAAGTGGTTCGGGACTATTTAGAAAAGCTGGACGAGCACAAGTCCATGGGGCTGGATGTGCTGCATCCGAGGGTGCTAAAGGAGTTGGCGGATGTGATTGCAGAGTCATTGGCCATTATCTTTGAAAACTCATGGCGATCCAGGGAGGTCCCGGATGACTGGAAAAAGGCTAATGTAGTGCCCATCTTTAAAAAAGGGAAGAAGGAGGATCCAGGGAACTACTGGCCAGTCAGCCTCACCTCAGTCCCTGGAAAAATCATGGAGCAGGACCTCAAGGAATCAATTCTGAAGCACTTAGAGGAGAGGAAAGTGATCAGGAACAGTCAGCATGAATTCACCAAGGGCAAGTCATGCCTGACTAACCTAATTGCCTTCTATGAGGAGATAACTGACTCTGTGGATGAGGGGAAAGCAGTGGATGTGTTATTCCTTGACTTTAGCAAAGCTTGTGATACGGTCTCCCACAGTATTCTTGCAGGCAAGTTAAAGAAGTATGGGCTGGATGAATGGACTATAAGGTGGATAGAAAGCTGGCTAGATCGTCGGGCTCATCGGGTAGTGATCAATGGCTCCATGTCTAGTTGGCAGCCGGTATCAAGCGGAGTGTCCCAAGGGTCGGTCCTGGGGCCAGTTTTGTTCAGTATCTTCATTAATGATCTGGAGGATGATCTGGAGGATGGCGTGGACTGCACCCTCAGCAAGTTTGCAGATAACACTAAACTGGGAGGAATGGTAGATATGCTGGAGGGTAGGGATAGCAAACAGAGGGACCTAGACAAATTAGAGGATTGGGCCAAAAGAAATCTGATGAGGTTCAACAAGGACAAGTGCAGAGTCCTGCACTTAGGACAGAAGAATCCCATGCACTGCTACAGACTAGGGACTGAATGGCTAGGCAGCAGGTTTGCAGAAAAGGACCTAGGGGTTACAGTGGACGAGAAGCTGGATATGAGTCGACAGTGTGCTCTTGTTGCCAAGAAGTCTAACGGCATTTTGGGCTGTATAAGTAGGGGCTTTGCCAGCAGATCGAGGGACATGATCATTCCCCTCTATTTGACATTGGTGAGGCCTCATCTGTAGTACTGTGTCCAGTTTTGGGTCCCACACTACAAGAAGGATGTGGAATAATTGGAAAGAGTCCAGCGGAGGGCAACAAAAATGATTTGGAGGCTGGAGCACATGACTTATGAGGAGAGGCTGAGAGAACTGGGATTGTTTAGTCTGCAGAAGAGAAGAATGAGGGGGGATTTGATAGCTGCTTTCAACTACCTGAAAGGGGGTTCAAAAGAGGATGGATCTAGACTGTTCTCAGTGGTGGCAGATGACGGAACAAGGAGTAATGGTCTCAAGTTGTAGTGGGGGAGGTTTAGGTTGGATATTAGGAAAAACTTTTTCACTAGAAGGGTGGTGAAACACTGGAATGGGTTACCTAGGGAGGTGGTGGAATCTCCTTCCTTAGAGGTTTTTAAGGTCAGGCTTGACAAAGCCCTGGCTGGGATGATTTAGTTGGGGATTGGTCCTGCTTTGAGCAGGGGGGTGGACTAGATGACCTCCTGAGGTCCCTTCCAACCCTGATATTCTATGATTCTACCTAGCTCTTCTGAAGTGCTTTAAGCTCTACTGATAGAAAGCTATATAAGTAGGTCAACAGGGTTGCATTTGAGTAAGTGAGGGCCCGGTTTGGCCCATTAATTTGTATTGGATGAAGACACACTTGTCTCTCATTCCCTCCCACCACTATGACTAAGCCAAACCAAGGCAATTTCAAAGGATAAGATGAGTGGATTTTCAGCAACAGCACTTTGTGCAGCATTACACACTATTATGACTGTTATTACATTATGATCTCTCCCCTGTTGAGCTATTTTGCTTAGTTATCTCCCAGTATTGAAATCATCCCATTATGCTTTTTAAGACTATGAATCTTAAAATACCAGTTGTCATAAGCTTGTTCTAAGTATTTCAGTTCAAGGCTTGCAGTATCCTAAATATATGCCAGGAGCATTTTTATTTATTTATTTTAGAAAAAGTTACATTTACATAGGATCCAATCTTTATCCAGGGCTGGTTTCTCCACTGCCTCGCACCGTGTGTCATCATTCACACCCGTGCAAACTGCTAAAAAAATCAGAATAGTAATGATGCATTCCCAGCAGGGATTGGACTAGATGACCTCCTGAGGTCCCTTCCAACCCTGATATTCTATGATTCTGTGATTCTAAGATGCATAAGACAGTGGGAAACTAGTCCTTCAGTCTTTATTCACACAAAACTCCTATTGAGTTCAAAACGTATTTTATCACAGTAACAATCTCAAGACAAGGACCATAAATAAGGCCAGAATCTTATTAGAAAAGCATCAGTACTAAAATATTAACCTAAATAGCATATTAGAACCTAAATAGAAAGTCATCAATACTAAAATACCTGAATCTAATTCTTATGTAATTTAAGCCAGTTTTACATATGTAACTCCATTGACTTTTGATGGAGTTACTCCTTATTTAAAGTTAGTGCAAACATATTTGGAATCAAGTCCCAGTGTTACTCCTGATTTATACCAGTGTAAGGGCAGGACCAGGTTCACATACAGTTACTACTACTACTCCCATGGGTTTGAAGTCATTTCCACATTTGTCACTTCTAGAGAACAATACTTTGGGGAATGACTATGCAAAGATAGTGATTCAACCGTGCTGCTGACGTAGTTCTAAAAAGTAACATTTTCTGGAGGTAGCAGTTTAGGATGACACACTGATAAACTTGATGCGTGGTAGAAGAGAGTTCACAAAATACTACCTCATCCTGTTTTTCTGATAAACTAGTTACAATTCTGTGCCAACGCCACCATCACCACCCACCCAGTATTTAAAAAAACAAAAACAAAACAGTTTTTTGATGGGAAAAGGTTTCTGGGTAATTCATTTAAGTGGCTTCCCACTATTTGATGCTGTTGTCCAAGAAAAAAATTGGATCCGATATCTAAACCCAGATTCTGACTTGTTATGCCAGTGGGTATTTGGAATAAATCCATTATATTCTCTTATTACAATCAGAAAAGGCCAGCCAAGGTGCAGTCAGAAATGAAGCACACATTTTCTTGGACATCTACAAAGCTTTCATAGTGAAATGTGCATGTCACAGCTCAATAAATGGTTCACTTGTGATTTTTTAAAAAAACTATTTGTTTGTTTGCCATTCCGAGCTTGATTTCTTGACAGCAAGTGGCAATTCACATGTCAACACCTCAGATGCAAAGCCCCAAACCTGCAAGCTGCTCTGTGGGGCAGACACTCCAAGGCAGAGCCCCATTGACTTCGGTGACCCTCTGAATGGACAGAAGAATCCGTCTGCATGAAGCAGCTTGCAGGATTGGGACCCTGAGAGCTATATCATGCTCTAGAGCTGTGCCCAGAACTTACATTAAAATTATATACATATTTTACCTGGAAGCTGTCCTATGTGGTTTGTTTAATAGCTTTAGTCTTCATTGTTGGTAAATGGTAATTTATTCTTAGAAGCAGAAATATTTCCCTTACAGGCTAATTGGACCTTTTCCCAGTATTAAAATTGATTCCTTTCCCCATGTTTCCAATGGATTGTGAAATGGTTTCTCTTCCCCCCCCCCACCTTGGTTGTGAGCCAATACCATCAAGTACAAGTAATCAGCACAGCTCTGGGAATGGGGGACTAAATTCTCCCCTCCCATAGAGGGGAAATGAAGTGATTTAAACACTCCCTAGGCCACTTTCTGTCAAGAAAACAAAATCTGATTCAAACTGATACTTACCCCTCATTCAGGCAAAGACTCCCACTGAGGGCAAGTCAGTGGGATTTTTGCTTGAGAAAGGATTGTATGATTGGGCCCAAAGGTAACTGAAAGCTCTGTAGAAACATTTTAAAGAGAATGATGTCGGCCTATGGGTAGCTTGATAGGAGCCTGCTTATTTGGTTGGTATACTTCAGAACAGATATTGGTTCATTTTAAAATTAATACTTGCTAACAGGGCCGGCTCCAGGCACCAGCTTAACAAGCAGGTGCTTGGGGCAGCCAACGGAGAGGGGCGGCACTTGCGGCAATTCGGGAGCGGCAGGTCCCTCACTCCCTCTATTAGCGAAGGACCTGCCGCTGAACTGCCACCGCCGATCGCGGCTTTTTTTTTTTTTTTTTGCTTGGGGCGGCAGAAATGCTGGAGCCGGCCCTGCTTGCTAAGCACAATGGGATGACTTCAATGCTGGGAGATAATTAGGCAAAAGCACACAATAAGGGAGAGATCATCAGGAACTAATAGCAATAACAGGTGTGTTATGTCACTGAAAACCCCCTCATCTTCCTTGGATTTGAAATCGCTGTATAGCAATTTGCTGCTGTCGGTACAAGGGAAGGAAAGGTTTTGCAGACACATAGAGAAGATGTAACCTTGCAACAGTTTGGAGCCTGAGGATGCTGGGACATCAGTTTCCAACACTATAACCATTGGGGCAGCTACCTGGAGAGCTTATCTCTCTGCATACCCTCATCAAATCAGCCTGGCTCACACAATAATCAGACTGCAGTGCCATCTGCTCCCTCACTGAGGCTGCTCCCTAGTCTCTCTGAGGCAATGTGCACTACAAACTTTTACCGATGCAAGTTACATTGGTGTCCAGCCACCATAGTTAGTGCATTGCTTGTGATTGTGCATACTTAGCTCTTTGCATTGGTGCTGTGCATACTCACCAAGGGTGCTTGTGTCAATGCATAGTGGAACGCACCATGGGTAGGTATGCCAGTGTGTAACTCTAGGGTTACCATATTTCAGCAAGCAAAAAAGAGGACGGGAGGACCCCCGCCCAAGCCCCGCCCCCATCCTGCCCTAGCCCCGCCCCTGCCTCACCCACTTCCCGCCCCCCTCAGAACCTCCAATCCTCCCCCCGCTCCTTGTCCCCTGACTGCCCCCTCCTGAGACCCTCCCCCCATCCTAACTGGCCCCCTAGGACCCTACCCCCTACCTGTACCCTGACTGCTCCAACCCTTATCCACACCCCCACCTCCAGACAGACCCCTGGGACTCCCACGCCCCATCCAACCACTCCCCACCCCCTGACAGCCCCCCCCCCCAGAACTCCTGACCCATCTAAACCCCTCTGCTCTCTGTCCCATTGACTGCTCCGATCCCTCTCCCCACTCCTGTCCCCTGACAGCCCCCCCCAGAACTCCCAACCCCCCCCTCGCTCCTTGTCCCCTGACTGCCCCCTCCTGGGACCCCTGCTCCTAACTGCCCTCCAGATTACCACCCCCTACCTAAGCCTCCCTGTTCCTTATCCCCTAACTGCCCCTTCCTAAGACCCCCTCCCTAACTGCCCCCCAAAACCCTACCCGTACCCTGACTGCCCAAAACCTTATCCACACCCTCTCCCAGAAATCCCTCCCCGAACTCCTGACCCCCCCCCCGTCTCTTGACTGCCCCATCCAAAACCTCCCTGCCCCTTCTCCGACCCTCTGACCCCCTTGTTGTTGGCCTTCGCCTAATGTCTCTGTGAACTTGCTCAGGAAGGACCTGAGCCGTTCGTCCCAGCACGCTGGCTGGCAGGGGAGGAGGAGCGGGGGAGGAGCTCCAGACTGCCAGAGGTGATCTGCGAATGCAGGGAGGGAGGGATCTCTGCTGCAGGGGAGAGGAGGAGGGGCTCTCTCTGGCTGTCGGAGCCCCATGTAAGTGGCACCATCTGGCCGGGTGCCCTGTTAGCTGCGCGCCCTGCATGGGGGGGGGGGCAAAGTCCGGACATTTACAAATTCCCCCCGGACGCTATTTTTAGCTCAAAAATCCGGACATGTCCAGGGGAATCCGGACGAATGGTAACCCTATGTAACTCACCACTGTCTAGCACGCTATCTTTTGGCAATGCATGGAGGGGCAGAAATGAGTCATGCAGGGGTCAAGTTCGATCATGCAACTTTATCCACCCCCATAATGCCATCTCTATCCCAGAATTTTCATGCCTATTTTGAAAAGCCCATGAACCCACGTGGGACTTGTCGTTGTCCGCCATCCCAGCGCTGCTCTATTGTTATGAGCATTGCAAACACAGGACCCACAATTCTCCGGTATTTGCAGAGCCACAAGAAGAGCTGCAGGGAACATAATGATTTCCTTGAGGGCAGATTGCTGTGGGACATAGCGAGAACCAATTCAAGGTTGTTGTTGGCATTCACAGAGCAGCTGCAAATGTGGCGTGACACTGCTGGGCCCGAGAAACGAGCATTGACTGGTGGGATCACATCATAATGCAGGCTTGGGATTGGGGTGCTGGAACTAGCGGTGCTGGGGGTGTGGCAGCACCCCTGGCTTGAAGTGATTTCCATCATATAGAGGGTTTACAGTTTGGTTCAATGGCTCTCAGCACCCACACTATACAAACTGTTCCAATGCCACTGCTTGGGAGGATGAGCTGTGGAAGTTTCAGAAGTGCAAGGCCACCTCCCTGGATCTGTGTGCTGAGTTCACCGAACCCTCCAGCGCAGGGACACCTGAATGAGAGCTGCACTGAGAGTGGAAAAGCGAGTGGTGATTTCACGCTGGAAACGTTCAGTGCTGGATTCTGCCAGTCAGTGGGAAATCATTTTGAAATTGGAAAATCCACTGTGGGTGCTGTCGTCATGCAAGTGTGCAGGGCCATTAATGGTCTCCTGCTATGCAGGATTGACTCAGCAATGTGCACAACATAGTGGATGGATTTGCAGCAATGGGGTTCCTGAACTATGGTGGAGCAATAGACAGCGCACATATCCCTATTTTGGCACCAGACCACCTTGCCACAGAGTACATCAACAAAAGAGCTATTTTTCTATGGTTCTGCAAGCGCTGGTCAGAGGTGGATTAAGGTCTCCTAACGCCCTGGGCTGGAGCAAGTGGGGGAGCCCCGGCATGGGAACTGTGGCCCCACCCCATTCTGCCCCTTCCCACGTGGGCCTGCCCCTCTTTCACCCACGGCCCCATCCCTGTTCTGCCAACCCCCCTGCTGTGACCCTGAGACTGGAGAAGATCTGTGCCCCTGCCACGGCCCCGAGGCTGCAGTGGGGAGCGAGAGCTCTTCCAACCTTGTGACTGTGGCAAGGGGAGATTTTTCCAGGGGCCCCAAATTGGCTGGGCCCCCTGGGCACAGGCACCATGTACCCATGTGGTAATCTGCCACTGGTGCTTGTGGATCACTGGGGATACTTCATCAACATCAGTGTTGAATGGTCAGGGAAGGTGCATGACACTTGCACCTTTAAGAACACAGGACTGTTCAGAAAGCTATGAGCCGGGACTTTCTTTCACAACCAGTGGATTACTGTTTGTGATATTGAAATGCCAACAGTGATCCTGGGGGATCTAGCCTACCCTTTAGTCCCCTGGCTCGGGAAGCTGAAGGGATGTTGGCATTGTTTTCTCACAAAATTAAACATGAGTGAGAAAAATATCCCAATGGTTATAGCTGCCTGCGGTGTCCTGCATAATATCTGAGAAGCGAAGGGGTAAAAGTTTCCAATGGGGTGGAGGTGGAGTGCCTGTCTGCTGAGTTTGAACAGCGAGACACAAGGGTTATCAGAAGAGTTCAATGTGGAGCTACATAGCTCAGGGGGGCTTTGAAAGAGCTCTTTAACAGCGAGCCACAGTAATGCATTGTGATGTACTGTGCTCTGCCTGGTCCTGCAGTTTGGGGGCCTGTTAGGAATTGGTGCACATCTATGAATATAACACTGACAATGCACCTAGTAACACTGCGGTGCTTGCTGTACATTTATGATTATTACATTGTGTTTGTCACTGATCCTACGAGTGGTGTCACAGAGTACAATATCAAGTAAGTGGGTGCTTTCGCTACCGCCAGGCATGATGCAGGATGGGAGCTATTATTTTCCAAACAACAACAGTGTTATTGACTAACAAAAACACATCAAAAAATTCTGTGGAACTTAAAAGCAAACCAAGTGGAACAGAGCGTAAAGAAGAGGAAGAAACAGTCACATCCAGTTTAGATACATTGCCCTGTGAGAGCCACAGTTGATGTATATGTAGGTGAAGCTGTGTTTGTCTTTAATGTCCCCCATTATGGAAGGGTAGGGTTAGGGATATGGCCCCTGGTGCCACATGGAAAGTTGAGGCGGTGAGTGCTATACTGGAGTTCTCCATGGACTGCAAAGGGAGGTGAACTTGGGATTGTTGGACCTGTAGGTCCACAAGAGTCTGCAGTATCTGTGTTTGCTGCTGGAGCAGCCCCATTATGTCCTGGTGCGTCTCTCTCTCTCCTTTTCCTGCTGGGACTCTTGGGCCTTTCTCCTGTCTGCTCTTTCCCTATACCGGCCTCCTCTTCATCCTCCAGGCCCTTTTCTCATAATCTGATACTGCAGTGGCTTGCAGGATCTGAATGAACGTGTCTCTTTCTCCTCCTCTGGCTTCTGCATCCTGCGGTTGTGGAGGGGGAACCCTTCAAGTCTTCAACGGCAGCAGAGGCAGATAAAATCCACAGAGGTACCATTGTCAGTACAATCACAATGGAAAGTGAAAGTTAAGATTCAGAACTCCCTTCCCTTGCTCCCCTGAAGTTTTAAACAAGACAGGCTTATTGACTCTTCTGCTTGGAATTGCTTGTGCATGGCACTACGCACAGCACCAGCCATTGTGAGTGTGGCCCGGCCGGGGTGAGGGAAATGAGGAGGGAAAGTGCTTGGTTGCATGAATCTATGAGTATAGGGCACTGGCACTGAATACTGGCACCATTTTCCACACGCGATGGTGATTTTAGCTGATATCCCACTCCTGAGGGTAACAAAGCCACAGAGAGCACAACTGGTGCTGGCTGCTGAAGCCACTCAGGCCTGTACGCTGCTAGCCTGTGTACTGCAATGGGGCCTGCTGAAGTTATCGCTGACTGGTGTGGGTAAGTGTCCTATCGGGGAGGAAGAAATAAGGCTGCCATCCCTAGAAACGTTCAGGAGAGGACTGCAGATTATCTCCCTGGAAGTTTCATCAAGATCTCTCAGGAGGACTCAAGAGACATCCTTGCGGCTTGGCATTGGATCGACCTTTCTGGCCTCCTAATATGAGTGACACAGTTCCTTCGCTTTCCCGTGGCACTGCTGCTGGTCCCTATCGTATCCCTTCTCCTGCATTCCCCGAGCAATATGCTCTTAGATGTCCACACTTCTATGGCTGTTCCATAGTTGTGCATGCACAGCTTCTTCTCCCCACAGGCCCAGGAGATCCAATATCTCTTGTCTTTCCAAGCCAGAGCGCGTCTGGAGTATGTAGCTGGCATGGTCTGCTGCGTGGTTGCACACAACAATGGAGAGCTGCTGGGTGGGCTCACCATGCTGGACAATCAGGAAAAGGCATTTCAAAAATTCACTGAGTTTTAAAGGGCAAGGGGCTTCCAGTCTCCATGACCCTGGGCAGTGGAGTTCACAATTCTGACCAGAGTGGTCAGTGTCGGGCAGTGTGGGACAGCTGGTGGAAGACTGTTAAGGTTGATATAGGTAACGCAGTGTCTACAATCAGGCTGTGTCGACCTCAGTACATCAACCATGGCTGAACACCGCTCTGGGAGGTGCTGTTGCATAATGGAGAGTTCACATTGGTGGGAAACAAACTTAAGTGTAGACACATGCACTACTAGGTTGACGCACGGCGGCTTATGTTGACCTAACTTTGTAGTGTGGGCCAGGCCTGAGAAGCCAGGGTTAGCATTAGCTTCCTGCTTGGAAATATACAGGCCTTAAAGAAAGCATTCAGCATGCCTCAGCTCTTGTTATACCTAATAGGTATCTCTCAGATCTTCAGCACTCCAACTATGAGGGTGAGGAGGGAGTTTTCAGTCAATGAGCGGGGCAGAAGCCTGCAGTATGTTCACTTCTCTTCCTCCTTTGTCGAACCTGTACCCTTTCAGGTTCAATTTCCATTTCTTTGAACCTCTCTGCATTGGGAGCATCTGGCTCAGGCTTTGTACGTCAAATGATTTTCTCTCAGCCCAGTATCAGAGGTGCAGGGCAGAGACTTCATATCAGAGCCCAGATCTCTCTCTGTAAAAAAATCATTTCTCAGCTGGTGCTTGTATAGAAGGTTTCAAACCCACGAGGATTATTTTAATTAGGTCAGCTTCTGCAAACCACTAAGTGCCTTCCAGGAACTGTTTTGTTCCCTCAAGTTAAGGGAGGTCAGCACCTTGTAGGATTTGGCCAAGAGATAGCTGATATCTATCAAAGTGCTGTTCTCATATGAGTCTAGAAAGATAGTGCATCTGAGGGCCAGATGCTAGACACGCAAGAAGCCTTCCCTTTTATCTCAAGAGCAAGGGCCAACCAAAGCACCTGCTCCCTGCTAGCACCCCTGCAGCATTAGAGCCCTAAAGGGAGAGCAGAGGACGTGGTGAAAAGCCATGGCATAGGAGAGAACAGGCTCCAGCCTTTTAAGAGAGGCCTTGAGAGCTTCTGAAGAGCTCCCACATCTACCAAAATAGAATGCGTTATTTTGTTACTGTTGCCCTTTGAACACATAGTGTAACGTAATGAGTGTAACATTTGCTTTCCCATTAATAGGCATATATTAAGCATCAGATTCTTGTGTTGATGTATCTTCATGCAGCAGCAAAATGATTCAGATGCAGTATGATCTCTGAAGTCATAGTAACATTTAAACAGGAAAGGACATGCATAAGAATTTGAGTGTAGCTTGACAATCTCATGTTGTCAATATTCTCAGCACAGCACACCTGGACAGAAAGGCTACAGAAATAAAGCAGAGTCCTGTGCTAATTCAAGCATGTCCCTTGAAGATTTTTTTTTTTAATCTGGTTGTCTACGCATAAGCAAGTCTTATCAACATTTTTAATGAATAATGGAGTATCAAGCTTTGTCTGATGTCAAGTTGTCCACATTTCTTATGCAAAAGCTGCCAGTTTCATAGTGAAACTCAATCTCCTTTTAATTTTTTCAAGGTATAATAGAACAGCAGACAATACATATGTACGTAATTAGGCTAATTTGATTGAGCAAAGGTAGGTTTTGTTTAAAATAGCTGAAATTCCCAGAAGTTGTGTCCCAGACATAATGACTTGCTCCCCCTCCCCATTCACTCAGTTGTTTCAGAAATCTCAGCTTGGAGAAATGGGATGGTAATGACTTATTGTATTTATTAATTGTTCAGATGTGACAGTGTTAAATATAAGCAAGGGAGAAAGCAGAATTAAATTGTTTAGCTTTTGCAATCAGCAGTCCCTCACTGCCACCTGCGTTTCCCTCTGATGTCATGAAGCAGTAGAAAGGGAACTTATCTCTTACATGGTGCTTGGATCAGAAGATCAGCATTTTCAGGGCAATAGCTTCTCCTCCACATTGAGCCAACCGAAGAGAAGTAAGGAGAGAATTGACCAAATATCTACAAGAGTTTCTAGTCTTAGGCCTGTGGAGCCCTGTCCTGAGGCACAAAGAGGCAAATGCCTCTGAGCCACCATCTTGTGTCACAGTAGACCCGTAGGAGAGAGAATAGGTGAGGCTGTTATATAAGTTGGGCCCATTCAGGGTGGAGTAGCATGGTAGGAGGGTGCAGTCTATCCTGAGCTGTTCGGGTTCTGCCTGCACTTATAAATACCTCCTTTGGGGAACTGTGTTGGAGGCATGTTTCCCCAGATTTTTCTAGCAAAAGTCTCTGAGATTGTGTTCTAGTGGATAAAACACTACACTTGGGAGACATAGGTTATATTCCCAGCTCTGGCCTGCAGGCTGACCTTAGGCAAGTCACTTCCCCAGCTGTAAAATAGGGATAACCCAACAAAGGAGTTCTAGCTACCTAAGCAATAAGAGACACTCTGAACTGCTAGCAGGCTGCTCTCTCCATCTCAACTCTGGCTGCATGGGTTTGAAAAAAATCACATTGACTCATTACCTGGCTTATTTGTTCTCTAGCTTGTTCCAAGAAGAAAGCCACTCTGATCAAGATGAAGCAATCCACACAAGGATGGACGTTTCCATGGGCCACAAACCATGTGAAAGAGGAGAATGGCTACAATCTGCTCTTTCATATGCGGCTGTAATGTTCCAGGTAAACTGTCAATGCAGCCCTTTGTTAGGCAACATTGGGGTTTTCTTAATCTTTAATATAGATGATGTTGCCTAAATATGGGGGGAGCTAATCAGAGCTACTTCAAGTGATCGGTTCTGAGATCATTGTGGAAAAAATAAACTAAAACCAAGATGGACTACACACAATATTAATGCCTCTTCCTGCACCTCCTGTAACAGAGAGATACCACACAGGAGCCCTAGTAATAGACCTCTCTATTTCCTGCTGGCCCCAGTCACAGCCCATGGTAATAGTAGCCTTGCCCGGCCCAGCCCACTAAATTGAAGACAGCGGTGATACAGAACCTCTCATTACAAAAAGAACATATTCCTTGGTGATGTTTAGTTACTTGCTATTTTTAGAGATCGTTGAAGGTGAAAAGCAGTTTATAAAAACACTATTGCATTTTCCAAGCATTCTCATTTGTTGCGTTTTTTTTTTTTAAAAAGCTCAGAGCTTGCTGCAAATCCATAGCAAAGTGACAGATTCTGGTTTTGATACAGTGTTTTGAATACCTCATTCTGCTTCCAAACAAGGATTGAATGAAAGGAAGATTGTAGTAATTGTTAGCAGCTTTTGGATAGAGCACTTCCGGTAGTGAGGTGAATTTTATAAATATAATAAAAGCATGCACTCAAGGTGGCAAGTTACCGATGCTACAAAGAATTGAAGTAATAGTTTACTTATGTAATGCTTAACAATTGCTGGAGGTCAGAAGACCTCCTGCGGTTTGAACAGATAGGTTTTTATAGTAAAAAGATGATTAACAGCAGCAAACTCCTTAATGAAAGATTTCCCGGAAGGAAAGAGAAAAGTCAGAGGATTATGTAAACTCCTCTCTGCTACTTACCATAAGAAGCAAGGAGATCAAGATAAGATTTTTTTTTGGCTGACAAAAATTGAACAATATAGCTCCTGTGGTGATAATAAAGGTATATTTGTGTAGCCATTGCTTACTGCTCAAGAAAACACAGGGCTTCTAAACTAACAGAGACCTCTCACAAAGGGAAGTCTGGCTTCCTCAATATTCTTTTTTCTAGAATATTCCTAATGATGAACATTCTAGGAGTGTGCCAACTTACAATGTTATTTCAAGTCTCACAAGAATCTGAACTTTCATTTAAAATGTAGTTTCTAGCCCTTACGGTTGCAAAGAGAACCTTGAAAAAGTGAAAGGCTCAAAAACCAGAAACAAATAAAAACCCAAAGTTGAATTTAAAGTCTCATGATTATTAAGCTAATCTTGTGATTTTTAAGACCTGACATGATTTTTGAACCTTTGGGGTGGCAGTAAGAGGGTTGCATTTCTGCACTGATGTTAATTGCCTTTAACACAAATACCAATTTAAGGCCCCTTTCATCATTCTTTCTGCAGCCAAAATTCCCGAGGTTTGATCCTGTACTCTTTATTCATGCAAGACTCCCATTGGCATTAGTGGGAGCTTTGTCTATGTAAATATGGAACTGGAGGTCTTTTATGGCTGCCAGCAGTAGTAAGAGATAAGGCCTCCAATCTGGCAAATACTCACACACATGCTTGACTGTAACTATGAAAGTAGTCCCCCCGACATCAATGGGAATGCTCACGCACACGCAGTTAAACATGTGTGCAAGTGATTGCTGGGTCAGGGTCTAAGATAGTAACAAATCCCTGGACAACTTCACATCTTGGTTGCTAATTTTTTGCATATTTGGGGAAAAAATGTCCCAGACAGCATTGATAGAATTTAGATTTGCCCTCTGGGGAACAGCTAACGAGGGCTGGTAGCAAACCCTTCCCCACCTTCTATTATAAAAGATTCTTGAGACCTTTAGTTTGCAAAGTGTGGGGGGTTCTTGGAGCCCACACCCTCAACCCCTCCTGCACCCCAAGCCCCAGACGGAACCCCCTCCCACACTAACTCCCTCCCAGAGCCCATCTCCTGCCCTAGGCCTGAGCCCACTCCCACACTCTGAACCCCTTGACTCCAGCCCGGAGCCCCCTCCTGCACCTCAAACCCCTCATCCCCAGCCCCACCCTAGAGCCTGCATCCACAGCTGGAGCCCTCACCCGCTCTCACATCCCAATCCCCTGCCCCAGCCCAGTGAAAGTGAGTGAGGGTGGGGGAGAGCAAGCAACGGAGCGAGGCGGGATGAAGGGGGGGGGGTGCTCAAAAAAGGGGCGGGGCAAGGGTGATCAGTTTTGTGCCATTAGAAAGTTGGCAACCCTAGTGTGTCTGTCTGTATGATGAGAACTTTTGAACACTGTATCTGAGCAATTCCAAAATTTCAGGGAACGTTCTAGGTATCAGCAGCCAGAACTATCTTCATTTTGGGATACATAGAACTCCTGATGGTTCTTTAACACACGTATAGCCTCAGGCACCTATAGACAACTGCAGAGATCACACAACAGGTTGATGGCACCCATTAACACCTTCCAGCAGAACAATACACCAGCTCATCTGGGGCCATGCTCCTAATAGAGTTTGAGGCCTGGTATACACCAGAAAATTAGGTCAGTTTAACTATGTTGGTTAAGGGTGTGAAAAATCCACCTCCCTGAGCAGCATTGTTAAAATGACCTAAGTCCCTGTGAAGACAGCACTAGGGTGATGGAAGAATTCTTCCATCGACCTACCTACTGCATCTCAGGGAGGCAGATTACCTACGCCTGTGGGAGAACCCCTCTTGTCAGTGTAGGTAGTGTCTATGCTGAAGCTGCTGCAGTGGCACTACAGTAGCATTTTAAATGTAAATAAACTGCAAGCCCAGTGCCAGATTAAGGTATAAACTACTAAGCTACAGGTTAGGGCCTCGCAATATGAGGGGGCCTCTAAAAAAAGAAAAAACTGACTCCATTTCAAATGTTATCAAAATCGGTTGATAAATAAAAAGGGCCGCCCAGAGAAATCAGGGGGCCTGGGGAAAAGCAATTTCAGGGGCCCCTTCCATAAAAAAAAGTTGCAATACTATAGTAACATTGTGACGTTGTGCAGTCTATACGATTTTATAAAAACATAATAAGAAGTGAATATAATGTAACTGGAATATGCTTCATGCAAAAGGTCTCTTGTAAGGTATCATTACAAAGCTTATAATCTACTGAGTGTGATCATCCCATTTGTATAAATGTACCACTCTTGTATCTAAAACTAGAAATATGAAATATAACTCTGAGGGCCTATTGTAATTATGTAAAGTGTGGGCCATTAATGATGGTTTGGAATCTTGATGACTCCCATTAACAAGGACCATTGTCTGCAGATGGCTTTGTTTACCTGTTAGTCTTCCTGTATATGTGTGTGCTGGTAAGTGGGCAATGAAGTCTTGCAGTGACATGTGATCACGTCACCTGAACTGGAATCCATCTTTAACCTGGTGCTTTTCCAGTGGGGGGGGGGGAGGGGATGGAAACCCAGAGGCTCAAAGGGTTCCCACCTTATGCAAAAGATATATAAAGGGGTGGACGAGAACAGAGGGGGAGAGGAGCCATCATGAAGAATCCCCTAGTTATCAACTGAGCTGCAACAAGAGCTGTACCAGGGGAAAGAATTGTGCCCAGGCCTGGAAGGTGTCCAGTCTGAGAAAAAACTTACTGAAGCATCTCTGAGGGTGAGATTATCTGTATTCGGTTTGATTAGGCATAGATTTGCGCATTTTTTTTTATTTTGCTTGGTGACTTACTTTGTTCTGTCTGTTACTACTTGGAACCACTTAAATCCTACTGTCTGTATTTAATAAAATCACTTTTTATTTAGTAATTTACTCAGAGTATGTTTTAATACCTGGGGGAGCAAACAACTGTGCATATCTCTCTATCAGTGTTATAGAGAGCGAACACATAAACTTTATGCAGGGTAAAACGGATTTATCTGGGTTTAGACCCCATTGGGAGTTGGGCATCTGAGTGCTAAAGACAAGCACACTTCTGTGAGCTGTTTTCAGGTAAACTTGCAGCTTTGGGACAAGTGATTCAGACCCTGGGTTTGTGTTGGAGCAGACGGGAGTGTCTGGCTCAGAAAGACAGGGTGCTGGAGTCCTGAGCTGGCAGGGAAAACAGAAGCAAGGGTAGTCTTTGCACATCAGGTGGCAGCTCCCAAGGGGGTTTCTGTGATCCAACCCGTCACAAACATGTATTTGGAAATGTAAAAAATAACCAGTGAAATACATTCAAAAATTAATTTTTAATAATTTGAAAATACACGAAATACATTATTTAAAAACATTAAATGCTTTAATGGTATGTATACATTTGCAATTACATAATGGGCTGTTGATGGTGATGGTTGGTGCCAATGGGCTGTCGCTGCCTGGGGGTGGCGCTACCATTGCCCAGGGCTGGGTGAGGAGCTGGACTCTGGGTCGGGGGGGTGCCCAGTTCAGAGGGGCTGGACTCGGAGCTGGGGGTCAGGGCTGGGGGGGGATGGAGTCGGGGGCCTGCCCGGCTCAGAGGGGCTGGACTCGGAGCTGGGGGTCAGAGCTGTGGGGGGATGGGGTCGGGGGGGTGCCCGGCTCAGAGGGGCTTACCATGCCGCTTACCTCCTCTCCCAGAGCCTCAGTGAGCCGCATCCAGGAGCTCCTGCCACTCGGCCTGCCAGATCTCACAGCCCCACCCCCTCATCACGCGGCTCCGAGCGGGAGGACCTCAGGCCCTGCCCGAGCCACGCTGCTGCAGCGCTGTCCAGGGCCGCTCCTGGATGCGGCACGCTGAAGCGCCAGGAGATGGAGGAAGGCGAAGGCGTGGGGGAGCCTCCGACATTCTCGTGGGGGCCCCTGTGGGGTCCGGGGTCTGGGGCAAATTGCCCCACTTGCCCCCACCCCGGGCAGCCCTGTAAATAAAAGAGAGATGGGGAAAAGAAGATTCTCTCTAAATATAGACATTTTTGTTCAAATATGACAAAAATATACACCTCTGGCTACACAAATACCCCTATCCTACTTTTACCCTTCACTAAGTGTTCATTATGGACAGGCGGGAGGCCAGGGCTGAGAAAAAAAACGATAATTGCACTTGTAAAATTAGTATTTCTACCAGCAAGTCTGCTATCAGTGTCCTAAGGCGGCGTTTTGTTGGCCAGGCGCTGCTGGCAAAATTCTGACCACGCCTTCATAATTTATTTAAATAAATAATCTCACTGCCGATAAAACTGGGAAAAATGTGAGGTTGGAGACGGCAGTGCTGTGAAGAAATCCTGCCAAGCTCATAGTCGTATGTTGTGTTCTTTCTTCTTTTGAGCAGTACATACGCACAATTGTGTATTTTAGTGCACTCACCGCTTTCTGCTTCAAGCACTATCCATGCTTCACATGATTGAGTTTGCCGGTGATCGTCTTATGGGCTTGGGTTGAGTGGATCTTGAGGAGGATAAATTTGTGTTGGCTTCCCTCCTTCAGTTTCGGGAACTTTCACAGTAAATATCAGAGAGTGCTGACGAAAGGATAAATAGAGGGTTTTGAGAGAAGTGAAGGAAGATATACATATATATCAAAATATTCTGAGTACTTGGTGAGCAAGTTATTTCAACCTATGTGCATATATAATTTATGGGCTATTAAAACCCATAATATTCATTATATTTGCTTGAATATAGGGTAGTTTTTCTCACTTTCTCAATGCCAGTCTAGAGATTACCAGTCTTTTTTTCTGGTAAATTTTTCTTTCTCTTTCGTGTATATAGGTTGTTGTCATTGTGTGTCAGAGGTGTTTACTTGAGATTAATTAGTGGTCCTGGGGGAGACCGAGGATAGAGAAATGAATGCAAAGAGAGATGTCTGCCTAGAAAAAAGACTGGGATTTTCTGCTCGCCAGGTTTGGAGCACGCAAGATAATATTTTATTATAGGAAGTATGCTATGTAAAAAAAATCTTATATAGACTCGTAAAGCACAGATCATATGCATAATACAATGTATTTTTATAGTATGCCAAAAGAAAAATCCCAACAATTCATTGCTTTGTAGCGAAAATTAAATCAGAATAAACATTTGTAAATATATTTTATATATAGTCTGGATGAACGTAGTATTTCCCTAACAAAATTAATCAAATGTTTTTTTTTGTTTATTCATATGAAAAGAAGGAAAATTTTCCTTATTCATGGTGTAAAAAAATTATATATCTTCTCTTGTTTTCCTGTGAGAACAGTGCTAAAATAGCACTAACTTTCACAGAAATATCCGGGTAAAATAACACAAGTTTTCAGCATATATATATATATAATTTGTTGTATAGATATATAAATCTCAATATTTATAATTTAAAATTAAAATTTTTACTTGTTTCAATAAACAATTTCTGCTACTAATTTTAGTACCAATATTAGGTAATTCAGCATAATCTTCTATAAAAACAAAACAAATCAATTTATTAGAAAAATACAACCCACATATAATTTTCTGATGGTTTGCTTATTACCTGGGTGTAATTCATATCAATATAACTAATAGTTGAGCTTTAAGCTTGTGGGTTAGCCGCATCCTATATCCTCTATTGCCATCATATATCCTCTGAGAGTCTCATTGCGTATTCAGACAAGGAATTCCGCAATTTAGATGCCCCAACAGAGATGAAAATTTCCCTGAGAATTCTTCTAGTAAATTGTATTATTTACTGTATTTTTTATTTTTTTATATTGTATTGTTTACTTCTATTTTACTTATACATGCAATTAGTTCAAAGAAGTTGTCTAAAATGTATTTCTGTCATGATGTCATCGTTACAGAGAGGGCTGCTGAAAATGAAGATTATTATTCTATTTTTACAACTTCGCCTTTGTATATATGCAGATATAAAGCTTTCGTGTTTATATATTCAGTGTCCTTTCTGCTGGTATGCATGAGGAGCTCAGCCCACACAAGCAATGAATTGTGCAGCCACCTCACGTGAAAGGAAGAAAAGGGAAGTTGCATTTTAAAAGCCTCCTGCATTAAAAGAACATTTTGATCACTGCAGCAGGGGCTCACCTCGTTTGCATCAGGCCCATCCATCTCCTGCCCCAGGAAAATCACGATACCTAGTGCTTTTGAATTGCTCTCCCCTTCTGGGGTCCTGTTAATTAACATAACAGTTTAACTTGAAGCTAGAGACACCCAGCCTGCTTCTAGAGGCTCACCAGTTCCCGCCAGCCCATCCCAGGGCTCAGTAGTCCTTACTAGGGCTTCTCAGTCCTTTATTGCCTTTCCCAGCTAATGATCCCCCACAGCAGCCTTCTTTCCCCAGGCCCTCTGCATAGGAACTATGGAGAATCATTCCCACAAGCCTCCCCCTCTCCCGCTGTGATTGCTCTTACTATAAGAAGTAGCCAATAGCTTAATTCTGTCACTTGATCCCCTGGGCTCATTCTCACTAGCTGGGAAGCAGCTCCTTTGAAGGGAATGTCTTGGAACAGGTGCACTGGGACACACATATGGTCCAGGCTCAGTGCCCTGTTGCACTTGTGAAGTGGAAATGCCAGATTTAAGGTTGCCTCTGCAACCTTAACTCCACCCCCTTATGCATGTGTTATGATTAGAGCTGGGTGAACCATTTTCAGCAAATAGAAATTTGGCCCCCAAAATGCATTTTTCAGGGTGCAAAAACTATTTGTGAATTTGGCGAATAGCATCAGCTGAACTTTTTTTTGGGGGGGGGGGGAGGAAATGTCAAAATGTTTCATGTTTTAAAATGTTTCATTTTGACATTTGCACATTTTGGCATTTTCTTTTGAAAGTATCAACATGTCATTTGGAGTAGACATTTGAAACATTTTGTTTGACCTAAATTTTTTCAGTTTTGTCAAAAGTGGTCCCTGCGTCCCTCCCTTCCCCGCCCCACCAAAAGACAGTTTTGGTTTGAAATTAGACAAGCTTTTTTCTTTTGGTCAGCCAGAGAACCAAAATAATCAGCCATTTGCTCAGCTCTAATTATGAGCCAGTCTTTGAGGATGTTTGCACATTTCTCCCCCCAACACACAAGACCCCCATCTTATTCAATGCACAGAACAGATGCACAAGTTGGGCAAATTTGTGCAGGCAACTGTAAATCTGGCCCTTCCTAACTTCCAAATGCTTGACTTTGTAACTTAAGCAACCACATTAAAAGAATGTTATTTGTGTAATGGATTTATTGTGTGTGATTTTTAAAGCTGTATAACAGATTCTTATTCCTTCTGTATACATATGTATGTGCACACACACACATCGGGCTGCTACTTCTTGTCTTAAGAACTCCATGATGCAAGATAATCTGAGAGAATTTTGGGTTTAGCCTAAAACTTCTTGAGATTCATTAGTTAAAAAACAAAACCAACCAGGCATATTGCAACTGTTTCACAGCTCCTTTTGGAATTTTTATGGCTGTTCAGTGTTGTGGTACACCAAACTCCTCAGGTAACAATGGTGTGCCACGACTGAAGGCACTTCAGTGACTAGACCTTGTAGTGCTAGCCCTGGTGGGTCCCAACAACCACTCAGACACTTGATGAAAGTGAAGGTGAATTTTACTAGGGTTGGCAGGAAAAGGAAAGGTTGCAAATACCCTAGCTACAGAGGCTTCAACAATTACAAGTCACTAATAGTTCTTATCTGGGCCCCCAGAGGCAGTCCAAAGGAAGGTTAGGGTTCTTCATGCCTAATGCCTGGGATTCCCCCTCCCATGCAATCTTCGTTAAAGGCAAATAGAAGCTTGCAGATTTCCAGGCCAAGGTTAGTTAGGGAGACATATTATCTGGCTCCTTACCCAACCTTTGCTGCTTCCCCACAGTCCTGCATAGACCTGAACCTGGCCATATTGACTGACAGTCATACCCAGTTCCACACATGATTCCCCAGCTCCTAGGGTAATCTGCTCTGTGAGCTGGTGCTGTTCCCTGCAGGCAAGCTGGAGGATGGATATGCCTGCCACTGTTGTTTTCTCCAAGTGCCTGCTTACTTCCTGGGTCAGAATCTTTCCATAGAGTTTTTGTCCCCACCCCCACCTGGCCAGAGGAAGGAGACGTAGTGGAGAGGGAATTGATGGAAATGGTAGCTCCCTGCTTAGCAGGTTCGTCACACTTTACTACTGAAAGTTTGCAAAATTTCTGTAAAATGAACTAAGTCACAACTGCCATGCACTTAGGTCTGAGGTACAAAAACCTGGGGCATCCAGGATGATCCTGAACCCATGAAATTGGACTAGTGTGCTGCGCACACTTAAAGATTTCCTGGGAAGCTACCTCAAAAAAGAGACAATCTTGGGATAATCTGGTCAGGTAGCAACTCTATATGCACTAGAGTTGAACTAGTGGCCTGGAACTTTAAGGTTATGTATCCTATTACCAGTCCTCTGAAAGTATCCACTCATTCCAAGAGCCATTCTAGTGTGGTTTGTATGACCAGTCATATATAAAATATATTAGATAAGGCTTGAGAAAGTGTTTCTTCAGCCTGAGTTTCATCTACCTTCCTCTAGTGACTAAAATGCTGTCAAGGGCAATTATGCAGTTGATCATGGAATAATTATTGCTTGATCTTTGCTAATTATGTATCAGTATCAGTTATACCAATTAGCACTCTATAGTTTGATAGGGTTCTGCCTCGTGACCAGACCCAGAAGTACTAGCATTATTACAGTGACCCTAGTGTGCTGGAGGGGGACAATCACACTTAGGAAAGGCGTTCTGTCCTTGTAATATTTTTACCAGTGTAACCCTTCTGCCCATATAAGTTGGCAGCAACAAGGGCCGGGTTCTGTATCTAGGGGTTCCGTTTCAATAACACAATGCAAAACCGGCTCGAGCCCCCACCCAGTGACCTGGGACAATTACATACCACCCCCTGGGTGCCTCTAAGAGGCAATACTTCCCCTCTCGCAAGCATGGAGTCTGAGTGTGACAGAAAATGTTTAATAACATGAGGTAAACGACATCAGCATTAAATTGGAAAAACACCACAAACAGGATTCATAACAAACCATGAGCAAAAAACCCACCCCAGCAAATTGGGCTGTGTCCTTTCCCTTTGGGTTCTTGAATCCAGCAACCCAAAAATCACCCAGAGTCCCCAAAGTCCAACACCCCCAAAGTCTCTTGGGTCCAGCAACCACCCAAAGTCCCAAAAGTCCAACAGACCCCAAAGTCTCTGTCCCTGGTCAGTGCAGTCCCAGAGTAAAAAGGGGGGGGGGCACACAGGGTGTTAAGGGGCACCTTACGTGATCCGAGGCCGGCCGTCTCTCCGTGGGGTTCTGCCACAGCCTTCACCACGAGCCAGTCCACTTCCTGCCGTCCCACAAACTGCTCCACTCTACAAGCTGCTCCGCTCACCGACCTGTGAGCCGCTCCAGCCATCCCCGCAAACAGCTCCGCTCGCCGTTCCTTGGGCCGCTCCAACCGGCCCCGCACTGCTTGCTGCTCCTCCAGTCGTCCCCACAAATTGCTCCACCAGCTGCTTAGCAATATAGCTTCAGGCTTCCCCACTAGTTAACACAGCACTCACTGATCTCAGCTCTTAAGAACTTTAGCTCTTTTGTGATTTCAGCTCTTAGCAATTTCAGCTCATAGTAGGGGAGCCCCAGTGCTAGTGCACCATTGTTTCAAAGTGAATTCAGCTCAACAGCCTGTAACTACACTCCTAATAGAATCAAAGTTAGCTCTGATATTCAACAGTGGAGAGAGGAGGTAGTACAATTGGTGTGTCAAGCCCTCAGAGAGGGCCCATACCATCAGGTACAAATATCTGTCCCCATCCTCTCTCCATTCACAGGGTTTTGTAACCCATGCCCCTTGTCAAGCAAGTGCTACTTAGGTAATGGTGAAGGACTCACTCAGTCCTTCTGTCATACAACAGTTCCACTGGCCTTGATTCACAGAATCAGGGTAACAAAACTTTATTCTTCCTGCCCCAATAACAGAGAAAACTGGGGATCCCACACCAGCCAAAGTAACCACTTTGAGTTGCTGTTGTTTCATGCCAGGCGGGTGGGTGTGCCTATGCAAACAAGATCAGCCCCTGGAGTTCTTTTCCACACTCGCCATAATTCACCACCAGATGTCAGGGTAGAGCTCATCCTGACTCTGCTTACACCAGCACAGTTAGCTCAAGCACAAACACAACCCAGCAAAGCAGTTAGAGATAACAAAGAATGGTCAAAACGTCTGAGTATCTAAAAGCTCACACCAACCCCGGCAGAGCCCTTAAAAGTAGTGAGACAGGTAATCCAGGAGTGGTCTTACCTCTGGCTTGCCAAGAAAATCCTAAGTGCTTGGGCCATGGATAGCTCTCTTATAGGGTTCTGTGGCCACCATGAATATTTACAAGGATGTTCGACCCCCTTAGTCCATATCTGAACTTTCTCCCCCAGTAATGTTGGGGTGCTCTCCCCTTATAGGCTAATCGAGCACTTACCACAAGCTCATTGTCATATGCCAATTGGTTACCCTAGCATTCTTGCTGTTGAACATTCCAATCCTAAAATATCCAAAACTAGCATTAACTGGTATTTTGCAGTAACCGGTCAGCAGTGTAGTCAAACGGGAATAAGACAGCATTCGATCTCCTGATGCTGGGCTATTCCTGCTCAGCTACGCATGCTAAGGCTTATGCTTCAATCTGGCTAAGCTACTCATGCTTCAGTCTGGCTAAGATATTGGTTTACAGGCTTTGAGGTCTATAGGCATCTTGCATTAATGCTTTCACTTATACCTCAGTAGCCCACGAAACCTTATGCTCTAATACATTTGTTAGTCTCTAAGGTGCCACAAGTACTCCTGTTCTTTTTGCGGATACAGACTAACACGGCTGCTACTCTGAAACTTATACTGATGTATCATCATGTAGCCGATAGGTATAATAATAAGTGTGCATCATGTCCCAGTTCTCCCTCCTCCCCAGGACTGTATCCGTATGTAGTCATTTGGTTGAGCTGTTTGACAGGAGCATTTACCACTTAAGGCAGTGACACCGAATGTCGATGGCGGTAATGATGACGAGATGCTTTTAGCAAACATCTGGAGATAAACGGCACATTTTAATAAACAGCATTGCATGTTTTCCTCCTTCTGGCTCCAATTCAGGGCTAGACGAGAGTGCATTTAGTACAATGGAGCTGAAAGGGTTCAGTGGCTGGCAGGTGGTGATCAGCAACTGAATGGATGTAGCCCAATGTCTCTCTCCATTTGTTATTAAAGAACACAGCAGGTACACAGATACACCCACACGCTGCAGGAGGGTTTGGTTTCATTCCCCTAACAAGTCTCAGCACCTGGTAGAACCAGACTTTCTAACTACTTACAGCCTTAGGCCTGGTCTACACTGGGTGGTGGGGGGAATTGATCTAAGTTACACAACTTCAGCTACGTGAATAACTGCAGTGAGTCGACTGCTGCCACTCCACCGTCGACTCCGCCTGCGCCTCTCGCGGAGGTGGAGTACAGGAGTCGACTGGATAGGGTTACCATATTTGAACATTGAAAAAAGAGGACACTCCATGGGGCCCCGGCCCCGCCCCAACTCCGCCCCTTCCCCTCCCCCGGTCCCACCCCTTTCCCCACCCCCGGCCCCGCCCAACTCCGCCCCTTCCCTGTCCCCATTCCAACCCCTTCCCCAAAGTCTCCGCCCCCTCCCCTGAGCACCCCACATTCCCCCTCCTCCCTCCCAGCCACACGAAACAGCTGCACCAATTCTAAAGTCAGGCACTCCACTAGTATAGACTCCCATGACTTTAATGAAGCTGCTCAGTGGAGGATCTGCCCCGGCCCTCAGTTTTTGGGAGCGGTCAGGACACGCAGCTCACACTGTTCTGTTTCCCAGCTCCCCAGATGCCTTGGAGCACCCAGTTCTCCTCCCTGCCCGGTAAAATCCCGGACATTTTGAGCTATTTAATTCTTTAATTCTAAAATGTAATTCTTTATATGTAGTGAACTTTGTATTTTCGTTTTGGCATTGTGTTTGCTCCTAGGATCAGGGGCAGCCAGGGTCTCCACGTGCTTGGCCCGCCACAAGCCAAGCTCAGAGGCTCCCATTGGCTGGGAAAAGCTCCAATGGGAGCTGTCGGAGCCAGCCCCTGCAAGCCCTGCCCACGCAGCTCTGATTGGGCAGGTATTTCGCAGTGATCCACCACACTGCTGTGTCTCATCACAAATGGGGAGCTGAGTGCCATACAGCACACCCCAGCCCCAGGAGCTCTGATCCACTTGCAGGCAAGGCAGCCCGATGCCCATCACAGCCAGAGCTCTGATCCCTCTGCACACTCCTGCCTTTCACACACTGCCCTCCCCTCCTCCCCCACCACAGTCAGTGCTTTTTGGCGACTCCCCGGAGCAGCTCCCCCAGCGCTGCCCCCCACCTGTGCAATCAGCGGCGCATGGTACTCCCAGCTTTGCTGCTCCCTGACTCTTCGGCTCTGTTTAAGAGCCAAGCTGCCCTAGTGCTACCGGCTTCAGGCACTTCTCCTACCTGGGCTCCACCTGAGCTGCTCCTCCCAGCTCAGACTGTAAGAGCCGAGCTGCTGGCTTCTGGCAGCCCTCCCCTACCTCAGGACCCAGAGCTGGCTGGACACGTCCCTTCCCCCGGCTACAACTGAGCTGCTCGGCTCCGCCCCCTCAGACTTACAGAGCAGAGCTGCAGGAGCCAGCGTTACCGGCTTCAGGCAGCACCCCCCCTGCCTCGGGACCTTGCACCGTGGGAGCAGCTCAGCTGGAGCTGGGTAGGAGAAGTGCCTGGCTGGGGGCTCGGGGTCCGGAGGCGGGGGGGGGGTGCTGCCTGAAGCCAGTAGCGCTTGCTCGGGCAGCTTGGCTCTGTAAATCTGAGAGAGGAGGAGTGGAGCAGAGCCACAGGGGGAGAGGAAGTGCCGGCCATTTTCCCGGACATGTGTGGCTTTTCAGCAATTCCCCCCGGACGGGGGTTTGATTGCTGAAAAGCCGGACATGTCCGGGAAAAAGAGGACGTATGGTAACCCTACGACTGGAGAGCGCTTGGGGGTTGATTTATCGTGTCTAGACTAGACGCAATAAATCGACCCCCGCTGGATCGATCGCTGCCCGCCGATCTGGTGGGTAGTGTAGATATACCCTTAGTTAAAAAACAAACCCCCACCCCCACCCAGAGAGAGAGAATTTAATATAAGGAATGGACGTAGGTACTACTGGGAAGCTGCCTTAGCCTTAGCCATTCTTACCCTGGGGCTGCTGACCTGATTATCCTGTTTTGTACTCCCATTTCCATGTAAATTGGTAGTGGATTACTGAAATGGAGTCCAGATACTTTAATCACTAACCCCAAAATAAATGGTCAGTTGTTGCTTTAGATCTCGTCCTATATTTTGGAGATCTCATCTACCAGAGCATCCAGACTGCACCTGGTGCTAGGTGAGCTGAAGTCCATCAATTGTAAGGATGATGATTTCCCCATGTACAGTATATAGCACCTTTCATCCTGGAGAATCCTAAAGCACTTTTCACAGTATATATTATACATAGGGTGACCAGACAGCAAATGTGAAAAATCAGGATGGGTGGGGGGTAATAGGAGTCTATATAAGAAAAAGAGCCAAAAATCGGGACTGTCCCTATAAAATTGAGACATCTGGTCACCCTAATTATACAGGGACCATTTCATCCACCCCTGGAGTGCAATCACACCTTAGGACAGGAAACAGACGAAGAGCTCTGTAAGACTATTTGAGGAGTAAGGTAGTATTCAATGTGAGTCAGGGGATCTGGCCCTTAGAACGCAGAATATTGAATGGCAGTCAAGATCCACCATGAAGATCCAACAGCCAAAATGTGGCTACAGTTTCTTTCTATACAAAGATGTATTAATACAAGTATGTTGCTGTACAAAGGTGAACACAAACAAATTTCTGTCTGAGCTTCATGTGCATTCTCTTCGTCGATCATCTTCAAACTACTCCCACATACATTGTGATAGCCAGTGACTGGAAGAGAACATGACAGAGATCACTGCATCATCAACACCTCTGCGACATTCAGTGCTAAAGCTTCGTATGAATAGACAAACAGAGGCTGGCATGAAGAGAATGAGAAACAGAATGTCAGAGTACTGTTGTTTTAGGTGAGCTGTTTATTTGTTAAAGAGAACCTTCATTTCCCCCAAGGACAGAAGAGCTGTAAAGATTCTTTTGTTAGCAACACCAATAATTTCACCAATTATGGTAAGAATGAATACCAGAAAAAGAAAAAAAAACCTCCTTACCTTTAAGCAGGAGACATAACATAAGCCTGTTTGAATGTTCATGCTCCCTCTATAAGTGCTTGCTCAGTAGGACATTGTTTGTGACAACTGAGCAGGAAATTTTTTTTCTGTCATCTCAGTGCAGATTATGCACCTTAAATGTTTAGTTGTATTTTTAGAAAACAACTAACTCTTTATTGATCTTTCTGGAGAGCAAAGCTGCACATATAACTGGAAAGAATGGCAAAGGAGGTAGCGGAAAGAGGAAATGCATCACACTTAATAGTGATTTGACAATTACAGTGTATGGCACAAATGGAATACAGCAACATCTTTTATGTAGTCATTTCCAAAGATGGCCTTGATATTTACAAGTAGTATTAAAGGCTCTTATTCAAAAATTTAGCCTTTAAGTGTAGCAAGAAGTAGTAGCATTCTACCTTCCCTCTAATCCATTTTTTTAAAGACATAATTCTTACCGTGTCCATGTACAGTGCTTTTCATCTATCCAAACCATGTTACAGAGGGTAAAGTATTACCACTCCTATTTTACAGATGGGATAACAGAGGCACAGAGACGTAAAACTCAATCTGTTTAACTGCAACAGGAGAAGGGGGCTCTCACCCAGGAGAAAGGGTTGCTTATCCAAGCTAGAGAGAGGAAGAGGAGCTCCTTCTTGGTTTTTAGCAGAGGGGGAGCTGTGCTTTGAAACATTCCCCCTTTTAATCGCTGGGTAAAGGAACTAGCCAAAAGTCACCCAGTATATTAGAGGGAGTCAGGATTTGAATTCAGGATTCCCACTGCCAACCTCACATTTAGTGCACTAGATCACAACTGACCTCATACACCTGCTAAAAGTCTGTGAGTGAACAGAAACAAGATGTTCAATAGGTCCCAGGCAAGCCTTGTTCACTGAGTTTAGGGAAAACAGACACCTCCAAAGTAGTTCTTGTCCTGCTCTGAGCCTCATCTAGGTTGGAAGATCACAGTTGCTTTAGACCCTACAAGGACATAGTTGTCTGGTTGCGGAGAAGAGAAAGGCACACACGTGTGAGGTTGTTCAAATGACTAGAAATTTTAAATAAGAGATGGGAAACAATTAGATGAACTTAAGGAAAACAGGGAAGTTTCCTGCCCCAAAAAAACCCATTAGAACTTACTTTGCTCTAAAGCATCTCCGGAGATTTCAGGGAAGACACTCTCTAGATACGGAATATATAAGAGTTGTGAGGATTTTTATTCTTTCTGTTCTAGTCCATTTGTTTTTTCCACATTTAGCTTCATGTGCTAAGACACTTCTAGAGGGCTCTCTATGGACGGCTGTGGGCAGTGATCAATAGCAATGGACAGACCTGTTTATTACATCACAATAGCCAGTTCAGAGGGCTTACTCCCAATTTCCTAATCTTTTTAGGAAACCCAACGGTTGTGAATGCAGACAGCCTAGTCCTTAGCATATGCAACCCCACAGCAGACTAAGCTTTGGGATGGGGAGCGGCAATAAGATTCAATTCCTTCCTCTATAAAAGGAGAAAGTGGGGAAAGCAGCAGGAGTCTTTAGGCCAGGGGAGGAGAAGCACAAGTGTCATGAGCTGGAATGGTCAGAAACTGGACAGAGAATGGAGATGGATTTTTTGGACCTAAATGTTGGCAAGGTGAACATCACTCAGATCTACGCCCTTGCAACTGCTTTCATGAGCCACATAGACATCAGCAATTGCACAGCATCTTTGTGGCAATCCATGGAGTTTCTGACTTCAGGGATACCTTTGGCCCAATGGATCTGTGCATTATTCTCCACGAGATAGAGTATTTTAATGCATGTTCTAAGGAAATCACGCCAAATCCCCTGGAATTACAACTAAGTCAGTAGCCCTTGCCCAAGGCAATGTATCTCATGCTGTGCGGCCAATATCATACCAAGATCCACCACCCTTTCCCCATTTAGCTTGTGATAAACTGCAGTGTGTGTGCTTGCAGCCTGTAGACTTGAAAGACTGGATACCTTTCTATTAATCTCTCTCTTCTAAGCCAACACACTCTCATAAACCCACCCAAGGCAGGGGGCTGCACTACTCGGCACACAAACCTGTAGTAAGCACTCACTTGTGGAAGAGTTTGTCCTTTACTCCTGGGTACCTATTGGGTACCCAGTGAACTTGTGACATGTGAATGGGAAGGGGGCAAGGATCTTCTAGAAAATAATTGCCATTTGATGCCATCTCATCCTTCCATGGCAAGGAATTGATGGTTGAGACACATTTGTGGACCTCACAAATAGAAGTAATCTCATGCCTAGTCCCATCACCCTAATTCAGTTAATGGTATTAGAACTCATGATATCTATGATTATACACTCATTCAAGGATGTAACTATTGAGATGCAAGGTACCTTGAATATGCTAGAAGTAATTAAGAATATTTAGGTGTTACTATATTCATGTGATACAGGAATAGAGTCATGGGATACAGGCCTTGTTACTTAGAAATTTCTGGAATAAGGACATTTGTAGCTACATGTTGCTGTTGTTCCCTCCCAATTACTATTACATCATAATAATATTGATATTTTCCACTCTCTTACTACCCTTCCTCTGGGAGAGCAGCTCTCTATTATTGAGTGCTAGTTTAATGTGTTGGGAAATACTTCAGCATTTATAATACAGATATCCACTTACAATGATGAAGCTAATTCTTACTCATCATGGGTCTGATCCTGTAGCCATTGAAGTCAAGGGAAGTTTTCTTTGGCTTCAGTTGGGGTACAAATGTGCCTTCTAGTAGATTGTCACAGCTGTGACACCTGCACACCCTACTGTTGACCTTAACAAGGGCATGCAGGCCAAGATTTTAGACACCTAACGCAGTGGCCCAGTTTTCAGGCGTACTGAGCACCCAGAAACTCTGGTATATTTATGTTTCAATAAGGGTTTAGGAGCCTAATTTCAGGCACCCACATTTGAACATTTGGGCATTTACTCTTTAATCATGGGTTCACTGCTTTTGCTTTTTATCTACTTGCTTGTTTATCCACCAATATCACATGAGCCCACAGCCCTGATAAACCATCCTCTGAGCTGTGATGCTATTAATTAGCATGTGCTCCCTCTGCTGGAGGTCAGGCCCTGCAGCAGGGAAGCAATAATGTGGTTATGCATACAGCAGCCACTAGCGTTCTGCAAGTGGAGTTTAGGAGATGATCATTAAAACAATGTTGAGAGGAGCTCTGGCAGTCAGTGAAATGTCATGCCTAATTCTGCACAGGTATCAATAACTTGATTCTCATTGCATTGTATGGGTACAAGAGTTACAGCATGTCGTGTTAGCATCTATGCAGGTGAGGTCCTTTCCATTGTAGCCTCTTCTATATGTAGCACAGATATGCATTAGTATAGCTACAGTGGAATACTGTTCTGCATTGTAGCTCCAGCAACCCTGGTAGCATTTTAAGAAATGGTGCTAGATTTCCCACATATTCTTGGTGATGTCATGCAACTTATTACTCATTTAGCACTGGAAGGCCAGAGTTGTCTATAGAAGCAATTTTTAAAAAAATTCTACAGTTTTATTTTGTTTTTTGGGGTGGCAGATTGATTTTGTGTAGCTCATGAGCTATGTTCCATGAATGGTGGGGTTCATTCCTGCAGCTGAAGTAGTGCTGTTGTCTTCAGGAATGCATTGTTGGGACTGTATTTAACGGCTACAGGTAGTGGGCTAGATTCTCAACTTCAAGTTAATGGCACAACAGAGCAGAATCTGGTCCACAGTCTGTACAAAATAAGCACATAGCTCTGAGTCTCCAGGTAACGCCCCCATACAAAGGCACAATCAACTTTTTTCCTCCATTGAGGAAAGAGTCCTTATACGGACTAATAGCATTGAGAAATCTTTTACAGTAAAGCCTTGATAAACATTTATCTGTTTCACAAGCTTTACTGTAGAATCGTTTACGCAAAGCTATGAGTCATGAGCTCGAGTACAGTGTATGGAATTGCTGGCAGAGTGAATGAATTTTCTGCATGACAATAAGATCAGTAACCTGCATGCATTACAGTAGATTTCTAATTGCTTTAAAACCAAATGATGTGTGATTACAATTAGGACAGGAGCAGTTAAGACTGAGAACAAAGAATGAAGCCACTGGGTGGAAAATCTGAAGCTATTTACTGATGTTTCTGCTACATCTCTTTTTCTTGTACACCAATAAATTATATTCTGACTCATAACAAGGAAGGACTATTTAAACAGTCAGTGACCTTCAAGTCATTTTTATGTTGGTCTGTTCAGCAGTATGTCCAGCAAGAATGTCTATGAAATGTAATATTTGACCTGTGATGTATGTCACAGGAGTTCTATATAAGGGAAACAAACCGACCTTTCTTGACAAAGATGAGACTTACAGGGTATCTAGTATGGCAGAATGGTCTGGTCCACAGATCAAAATTACAGAGCTCTTGTTTATTGCTCTAATACCGTCTATGCATTTCTTGTGCCTGCAGCCTATATTAACATAGGCTTTTCTCCTCAGTGCTATGTACGCAGTACCCATGAGGACAGCTTTCTGCTCATACAAAGAAACTGACAATGGAGCAAGGATGCAAAGGAAAGATGTTTGCTCACTCCTCAAAGGGGTGATTACCTATCAGCAGTAGCCTGCAATGGAACTTTTGGGGCAGCTAAATAACTGAAAAACTGAAGTAACAACTACTTTAAAATGCCCAAACATTATGAAACTACAAAATACCCCCACAAAACTGAGGAGAGGTATCAAATTATTAGTAATGGAGTGACTACATAGATTAGACGTTGGCACTGTTGATATGAGAATGGACTGTCAATGCAATGCTAAATCTCTGAGCATGCCCAGTGTGAACTAGAGGTTATTAGAGGCCTGAGCACATTTAGACTGAGCTGAGAGCTGGTGCAGTAAGTAATGCCGTTTCTTTTCTTCTGACAAGCCCAGTTTCCTCCTGAGTGATTATGAAACAGTATGAAGAGACCTGAGCAGTAGTGGAGGATGGCGACCTCTGAGCCCTGGTCTACACTACGAGTTTAGGTCGACTTTAGTGGGGTTAAATCGAATTAAGCCTGGACACGTCCACACGACGAAGCCCTTTCTTTCGACTTAAAGGGCCCTTTAAACTGGTTTCTTTACTCCGCCTCCGACAAGGGGATTAGCACTAAAATCGGCCTTTGCGGGTCAGAATTGGGGTAGTGTGGATGGAATTCGACGTTATTGGCCTTCGGGAGCTATCCCACAGTGCTTCATTGTGACCGCTCTGGACAGCACTCTCAATTCAGATGCACTGACCAGGTAGACAGGAAAAGCCCCGCGAACTTTTGAATTTCATTTCCTGTTTGCCCAGCGAGGAGAGCACAGGTGACCACGCAGAGCTCATCAGCACAGGTAACCATGATGGCGTCCCAGCAGTGGGTAAGGAGAGGAAGGTATCTGAATCCGAACAGGGCAGGTTCTTCCTACCCAGTCAAGCCTGAGGAGCCTCCACCACTGAGCATTCTTTCTCCTGTCAAAGCATTGCATGGAATATTTTTTCCTCAGATGTTTTGACAAGCCTGTTTCCCATTCCAATAACTCTTCCCTCCTGTAACATAAGCACTCTCATGAGTGTGTGCCCAAAAAGTGTTCAGCAGATATTTTAGTGAGGTCTGTCAAAGGACCAAGGTTAAGGGCAATGAGGGAAAGTGAGCCGACAGGGAGCTTCTTGATAAAATCCCATGGTTTGAGTATTGGCCTGCTAAACCCAGGGTTGTGAGCTCAATCCTTGAGGGGGCCATTTAGGGTTCTGGGGCAAAATCAGTACTTGGTCCTGCTAGTGAAGGTAGGGGGTTGGACTTGATGACCTTTCAGGGTCCCTTCCAGCTCTATGAGATAGGGATGGTCTAGTGGCTAGGCTTCCAGGCTGGCACTCAGGAGAACTGAGTTAAATTCCTTGTTTAGCAAGGGGTCCCTGTGTGAGCACAATTCCCCAGATGTAAATAGGGATCATACTTTCCTGCCTTGCAAAAGGTGTTGATAAGCTCTCAAAAGAGTGTGAGCTGTATTTAGAGGGGCCTCGATAGCCTCCCCGCCAGTTCATGCCGACACTACTGTTAGCTGCAAGCACCTAAACACAGGAGCCTACTGCTCTGCTTTAGAGGGCCCTAGATATGCTCTGAGCATGTCCCTTCTAGCCTGCCTTGATAGTGGTGTAACGAGGGCCCTGGTGCAAGAACAGGTGTTAAGAGCCTGATTCTGAAATCCAGCCCCATTGCTCCCCCATAACCCCAGTCCAGCCCTAGCTTCCCTCCTGTGGAACCCTTTGCTCTCCTCAAGTTCTGATACAGCTCCCTGATCCAATCACCCCTCCAGGCCCTTTTAGCTTCCCTCCTTCCTCCACTTCCCTGATCCATCCCCTCAGTCCTGTTTCAGGCCCCCACATGCCCTACCCCAACCCCCTCCAGCTCTGCTCCAATCTCCCGTTTTTCCCCTCCTCCATTCCAACCCCCTTCCATAACTCCCAAACTAATCCCTCCACACCCTTGCCCCAACCAAAGGGGCCAATGCTTTTACCCTGCACTCTGTCTCTAAGGGGAAACTGCGTTTCCCATCTCTCGGGCCTTCCCCCATATCCCATGCATCTCCTCGTGCTGCATTCCACCACCCCCCTTTCTCCACGCACCCTTGCTGGCTGCTCATGCCCAGGCTCATCCTAGCTGGAGGGGTCACCCAATCCCAGCCGCTCTCCCCCTAGTGGCCCCTCTTCACTGCAGCACAGCTCAACTTCTGCCAGGCTGGTGGTGCCACGAATGGGGATACACGTGTGCAGGTAGATCTGAGCACCCTCCACAACTAGCAACCCCCTGCAGCACCATCACAGACAGATCCCTGCCCTGATCACCTGTTACCTGCATTCTATCCCCTGGGGGTTATCCATATGTACAATCTGATTACACCTCCAGGCCAATCCTATCCACTGTACCAGTTGAGTGGGCAATCCCCTTATAGCTCCAGACAGGGGATGACAGCCTTTGCCCCTCCCACCCTGGTATCTCTGGACTCCTGAGTGCTACATCAAAATCCTGTTCTTGTTAGGCCCCATAACCTTGTGGGCCCTAGTTTGCCTGAACCACTTGCACCATTGTAGTTATACTACTGTGCCTTGACAAATCCTAACTTGGGTGGCAGGATTCCTGAAGCAGACAACCGTTTCCCTTTGCTGTGCTCAGCATAGGACCTATTGGAGGAGGAAGAGAAGGTGATTCTAAGCCAATTTTATGCTGCAGGCTGGTTTTACCCTGGCACAAGTTAGAGCAGATTCCGGGCTGCTCTAGCTTGTGCTAGATGGGAATAGATGACAAGGGACTTAATCCCTGGAGAACGGCAATGCTCCTGTAAATGCTCCCCTTCTTCCAGCCATGCACCCTAGGATGGGAGGGCTGCAAGGGGATGGGATCAGGGATTCCCCATATTGAGAGGAACCCTCAGCCAGTTGGCAGGGCAATTTAACAACCTCTTGGTGCCACCAGCAGAGCCGAGAGGGCTCACAGCAGGGACAGAGTCTAGACCAGCAGCTACCGAGATGCAAAATGTAATAAAAATAATCAGACTACTAGTAATACATTGTGGGTCAGATTCTGATTTCCGTTTCACAGGTAGAGATCTGGTGTAACACCATAGAAGTCAGTGGAGTTACAGTGCCATAAATCTAGGGTGAGAAGAGAATCTGACCTGCCTTGTTTTGTAGCAACAACAACCCAAATTGTTTCCCTCCTCCTGATCCTGCTGCAAGCTCCCACAATGCTCCCTGAAATGTCATTACTCACTGCTGTTTCCAGGGTGAGAGTTGCTTGAATTGGTGTCCAGATGTCAAGGTGGCTCTGTTGTGCCATGCTTGAGAGAGGTGGCTGCCACACAGCACAGTCTGTGCAAGCAAATGCAGTTGATTTGGTCACCGTGGAAACCAGACCACTTATGAAGAGCTATGTTTACTCCTGTTCGCTAGTATGAATATTTTATTGTTTATTTCCCTAACTAAATGGAGAAACATTATGAAATTGGCAATTTGCCCTCTGTGTGTGGGTCCAATCCTGCAAGGCCTCCATGCATGGAGTTCTAGTTAAGAGAGTCTCACCTTCAGATACCTGGAGGATTAGATCCTCTTTATATTGGTTCAAGAGCACAAAATGTTGTGTAGTAACAACACTCTTTGCTATATGAAGTGATGCACTCAGAAGATCCTCATTCTGGTTGGTTTTAAGACCAATCCCCCCTCCCCACAAAGAATCAGTGTTATTTGGATGCTTTTTCATGTTTGGGATAACATGATTGCCATTCATGACAAGGGACTTGGCTCAAAATGCTCTTGCCCCTATTACGGTCATCTTGTACAGCTACCTCTGTAAATATGAAGTTAGTGGCTGTATTAGGGCTTTGTTTTCTTCGTATTGTACCTTTACATTTCTTTAGGGCTGGCCTGTGTGCAGAGACAGCTGCCATTTTGTAAGACAGCGTTAGTGCAGCATGTTCCAGAGAAGACACACACAGTGGTCTCTCATGGAGACCAATGTTCTTCTCATGGTTTTCCCCATTTGCATGACTGGTGCATAAGAAGGGATACTATAGAGCAACTTCAAACCCAGAGCACATCACAACAGACAAAACACCACTGAAGCAGAAGTCAATGACCAACTGGGGAAAACAGGAGAAGTGTTATCTAGTGGTTAGTTCACAAGGCTAGAAGTCAGGCACTCCAAAATTCTAATTGTAATACTGACACCAATTCCCTCTGTGACCTTTAGCGAGTCCCTTACCCTTAGTTTCCCCTTGTGAAAAGTGAGATACTTGTTACTATAAGTGAGCAAATGTCTCATAACAAATAATGTATTCAGCAGATGTTGCCAGTGATTCTATTCAAACTGTATGTTAAGAGATCCCCCAAACATACTCACTATTCAAAGTTATACATGTAATGTGGCTGTTACGGTCATGAGCCACTCCAGACATTGTGAATGCCAGTCTCAGGGCAGACTGTCGAAAAGCAGGCCAGACATCCCAAACTTGTTGTATGATCTATTCTATAATTAGATTTCACCAGCCCATTAACAAGTTGGAACACCTAAAGCACCATAACAGTCTTACCATGGAGACACAGACAGTTCCCTTGGGCATTCCAGTCTATCTTGGCACTCAGGGAAGCTGGACTATGATGCAGATGGTCATTTTACATCAAAAATCACAACAATATTGAGGTTACTCCCAGTTCCAAAGGACCAGTCACTTACCCCAGGTCATTTGTACTCAGATCTCAAACTAAAGACAATGCCTGTAGCCAATCCTGTAATAAACTAATTAAAGATTTATTAACTAAAGAATGAGTTATTTACAAGATTAAAACAGGAAACATACAAACACAAATGAATTACAGTCTTAGATATAAAAAGTAATATAAGCGTCTATAATAAGCAACTCTATATGTCCTTTTAGGGCTGACCCGTGCCAAGCAACATGAAGATCTCTTGATTATGTTTAGGAATCTTTGCCCCTCAGTGTCCAGACAGCATAAAGATCCCCGTTGCTTCTTGTCAGGGATTTTTATCCTCTTCACCCCAGAATCCAAGCTGATGGGAGGAGTTCATGCACAGGTCTCCACTTCCTGGAATGCAATCAACAAGGTCAGGTCCTCTGATGCTACACAATGCCTCATTTGCCTTCAGTGGGACATCCTGTGTGAAGGATGAGCACTTTACCTTAATTAATGCTTCTTTTCCTGTTACACAATTACAGAGGTTTACAGTGCAAAAACTCAATATAACTTTACACCCTGGGCTATAGACGTAATAAGTGAGATCAATACTTGCAGCATCCTACACTGTTCATAAGGTCTAGACACCAAACACATTCTTACAACTCTAATATTTATCTTACAAATACTAACATACAGCTAAGCCAGACTGGTTTCCAGCTGTATATTTGTCAATGTTCAGGGAGATCTTGGGATCAGCTGGCAACTGGTCTGCTAGCCTCACAATGGCATATAAAGACCTAGGTAAAGGACACATAGATATATACACTGATCTCAGGGGAAAAAGTAATACCCTAGACACTTGGTGGTTGCCATCAGGTGCATTTCAGATGGTTTGATGTTTTGTTATTTTAAAACTGGTGTGAGTGCTGGGGCAAGTCATCTATGGAACGGGGTGATTTAGTTAAGCCCTGAAATGGGGCAATTCCATCAGAGACCGAGAACTCATCCCCACACCATCATCATCTTCCATCTGGGACAAAGTTTTAACAAGAGGCACCTGTCCAATGCCCCACTAGTTGTGGGGAGTAGTAATGGTACAGCAAGGGTAGATTTTATTCACTAGGAACCAAGTCAGAAAAAGTAGTGTTTTCTATAACACAAAGAACTATTAGTCTGTGCTATCTAGATTCACAGACAACTCTTCTGCCTCACACAAACCAGTTTTCCAGTCTCAACACACGGACACAGTTTATGTCCAGAATGGATTTATTGCAGTTTTTCTGAGACAGAGGCTCCACCGTCTCAAATGTTTTAGCCTTGGGCTTTTTCTTTGATATAAAAAGCTGTTGTAAAGTCACACATTGCCACATCCTGCAGAACATTTTGGCAGTCGCTAGGAACTAGATACAGATCCCAAGCTGTCCTGGCCTTACATAAATGGTTTAGAAGTAATATGTAGCAGATGGCTTTGAGACAAAGCCAGTATCTCACAAAAGGTCTTAACACCAGTTTGTTTTAAGAACTGGATTAAATCAACTCCATTGTGAAATTAGTAACAATGAGTAGAGTGTAAAATGAATGCAGCTCCTTAGACACTGATTGTTGGAACTCTATTGGATTTCATTTTCTTTGTAATACAATAATAGCTTATTAAAACCAGAAGATTACCTTGTAGTCGTTTCTTCAGCATTTTTCTTGGAGAAAACCTCAAGTGGCAAGGTCTTAATATATGGTGTATTGTATGGTGTTGGCACCTATAAAGAATGGAAAATATATACAGCCTAATTCCACTGTCTGCATTCGCCTACTAATACTCACTTACTGACACATGTAGTACTGAATGTGGCTTACGTCTCCAACATCTGGAGACCATCATGCCTCGGTTTTCCTGTAGCTAGTTGGATCTTCCCAAGGCTTATAAGATATGTTGTGACCTTCACCCAAAACAAGAGTGTACCAGAACAAAACATTATTTTAGTCCCTTTGGGCTCAGTTCTTCTCTCGGTTCTTCAACTCACTAGTCCCTTTCTGCTTCTGGCAGGAGTAATAACTCATCCCTCCTGGTAGTGTAGAGGAGGTAGCAGGTAGCCTGAGCCCTCTCCCTACTCCAGACTTTAGCTCAGGGAGCTTAAAGCTATAACCTTTACACAAAGACTCACCCTGCTTTGTTCTTCCTCAGGCTACTTCTTACACAGCTGTCTCCTCTTAGGCCTCCTTCAGGCCTCATTAGCTAAGCCCCTTTCAGGCTCCATCCCTACCTTCTTCTCCACAGGGAAGCATGTGCCAAACACCCTCCCCCCCGCCACTCACTCAGCACTGTCTTAGTACAGGACTCTCTCTAGCTCCTTCCCAGCAGGGACTAACCACTGCTAGTCCTTCCCCAGACCCTTTCCTTGGCTAGCCAGCACACTGCAACTCCTGTCAACTCTATTCCATAGTGAGAACTGGTTGCTTCTTAAATATCCTCCAGCAAGCCTGTCCTTGGACACATTCTTGATCACATGATACTGATGTTACCCTTCCAACTTCGGTCCCATAAGGAGGATCATGACCCTGGCACAGGTAAGAGTCTAGGCTGGCACTCCTCTTGAAAGCCAAGCTTATCCCATGACAGTATCAAGAAAAACAATCCCATCACTCCCCTCTCCTACCTGTGCCCCTCATTGATTTCAGGATCAAGTTCAAAACTACCCGATTTGTTTTTAAAACTCTGCATGTACTCACCATTAACTACCTTTGGGATATTCTCTGTCTCTCTTATCCTTGCTCTTCTAGCACCTGCCTGCTCTCTGTGCAGATCTCGCTATAAATGAATTGCCACTTGAGAATTTTCTAGGTAAAAAATATTGCAACCACAACAGCTCCCAGTGTTTTCTCTTGGGCCTTAAATAAACTAATATTGTTCTCCTCCACCACCTTGCCACAGCCTTTGCCTTTTCAGCTCCTGACCTTTGGAACAGCTTCCAGTCTTAGTCATGCAGTATGATGAATGGAATTGGAGAAGGTTAGCTCTTCAGCTCATTTCATGTCTCATTTGGCAATAGGGTCAAAATGTTTATACCTAGGTGCATAGAGTTAAGCTCTTGAATCCTAATTTAAGCACCCAACTAAAAGTGACCTCATTTTCAGAGGTGCTCACCTTTCGCAGCTCTCCTTGACTTTAGTGGAGGTTGCCAGACTGTAAATGAGAATAAATTGTCATAAAAAAGTTTTAAATGTAAGTATTTTCATAGCTCACTGATTATCTTAGTATAATTGCTCAACCAAAAGGTTGAAGAGTATCTGGTTTGCTGATCACCCACAAACGTTCTGGTATTAATCAGAGAGAATCTTTTCCCCTTTATTTAATTAGGGGGAAATTTGCCCTTGTGCAAAGACATCCAGTCTCATTTAAGCCCCCATTACCATTAAATGGTTCTTTTGGGCATGCTCTGAACAGGGTGGAAAATGACAAAATGAGATTCAGACTGGAAAAAGACAAGCTAATTCTTGAGGGAAAGTAATCCTTTCACCTCAAAACAAAACAAAACAAACATAATGGAAAGGAGAAACCTAGGAAGCTAGGATGCTGAGAGAGACCTAGAGGTGAGAGTGAATAGCAAATTGGACATGAATTTGCAATGTAATATGTCAGCAAAATAAGTCAATGCAATTTTGGGTTGCATATGAAGACACATCTTGTCATGGATGAGGGAAGTAGTAGTTCTTTTCGATGGGCTTGATCCTGTGAAGTACTTCACATTCTGGGCCTGATCCAGCAAAGCACTTGAGTACATGCTTAACTCTAAGTGCCTGAGAAGTCCCATTGAAGTAAATAGAACTGATTATGTCCTTAAAGTTAAGCATGTGTGCTGGATTGGGGTTAGACTGCTCAGCACCCTGCAAGATCAAGCCCTACATAGCTCTGGTGCAGCTGCTCCTTGAAGTTTGACAACACCACTAGAAGAATAGTGATATGTAACTTGGAGGAAGTTCAAAAAAAAATCAACATAATTATCAGATAGCTGGAGGGATTGACTTATAAGGAAAAATTAAAAAAGCTAAGTAAGTACAGCTTGTCTAAAAGATAATGAAATATGTGGGCAAATATGGAAAACAGTCTACAAATATCTCAAGAGGGTAAACGCAACAGCTAGAGAAATATTGCTTAGAATACTACATGGGAGGTGTAACTGGGTGAATGGGATACAATTAATAAAAGGAAAATTTAGGCTGAATATTGGAAAAATCCTTTAATCAGTGAGATATTTTAGATTGGCTTCCAGCGCCAATTGTCTACAAGTTTTAAAACTGGATTGAAGAAAACTCTAGAAAGTGTACTGGATGGGACAATCCTGCATTTGCAGTGGGTGGATTGGATAATCTAACAGATTTCTTGAAGCACTAATTTCTGTAATTCTACCAAGCATAAAAATCTTGATCTGAATTGGGGAAATAGCTTTAATTTTGTGGCTCTTATACTTGCTTTTTTTTTTTTTAAATTAAAATGTCCTTGTATGTTTCAATACATTTCTATTGCAAAACAGTGCTGCCTAATTCCCTTGTATGCTACAGGAAGATATTGGACCGAATTCTGCTCTCAGCAATGCCAATGTCAATCCTGACTTCATTGGAATAACTCCAGACTGACACCACTGCAACTGAGATCAGAATCTGTCCCAGGGTATTTAGTTCTAGGTGGTGTAATATATTTCGGATTTCTTCATTTTTTCACCTCTGGCTGTCAAAGAGATCGTTACATTTTAATTACCATTATAATCTAAAAAGACTTCACATTCAATGAAAATATTTAAACAGCTCTTTCTGTTGAAGAAGCAAACCATACAGTAGATTACAACTGATTCCCATGCAGTGAGATCTAATTCTGAACAAGGAAACAGACTGCCTGGACTCTGTATTCTATGGGGAAGCATATAGGCCTAGACCCACTAAGGTAGTTAGGCTCCTAACTTCCACTGAAATCAATGGAAGGTGGGAGCTGAAATACCTTTGTGGATCTGAGGCTTAGATCTAGAGATTCTGGTTAAGAAAACCCAGGGCCCTATCATCTCTAGATGGGCTGGTCCATGGACCAGACAGCAAATGGTGTGACTTTCCACTCACAGTTTTCTTCTGTTTTTTTCTTTCTGGAAATGAGGGGGGATGGGGGCTTGTTCCTGTGTGGAAGAAACAAGTGGTTCTGCACCTTAAAAAAAATATGTCTCCCCAACATCAGTGTAGGCCTTGGATTCCATGAAAGTCAGGGCCATATGCACATATGGTTGTCTGGAGAGCCATACACAAACTTTTGGTTCCTTCCTGAAACTTGACAGTACATCTAGTGTAGAAGCTGCCCTGCTGGGGAAGGGATGGTAGTTCAGACTGCAGAGAGGAAAAGCAGGTATGACCACTCAATGTTGCCAGAATCAGCACTGACTTACTCACAAAATTCCTGCAGGTGACTAGAGTGATGGTGTGGGCTGGGCTATAATTTCACAGAAAAAAGGTGCCTGCAAGTACTCTCACCTCTGGCCCACTCCTTGCTGTACTGCACAATCCAACACTCCCAGAGCCCATCCCCAGGGGAAGCAGAAGGGTTGGGATCAATTGTGGGGAGTGGAGATGACAGTCTTCTGTACTCCCCCAATCCAAATATGCAGGGTTCTTGTCACCTCCACCTATGGAGGCAGAGGAACAATAGGACCCCAACTCTTTTATATTAGATATTAGCCAGGATGGGTAAGGAAGGGTGTCCCTAGCCTCAGGATAGTGATCACTTGATCATTGCCTGTTGGGTTCACTCCCTCTGGGGCACCTGGCATTGGCCACTGTTGGTAGACAGGATACTGGGCTAGATGGACCTTTGGTCTGACCCAGTATGGCTATTCTTATGTTCTTTTTTTCTTCTAGCCAGGGATGTAAAGGGGCAGAATGCATTTGGGTACTTTGCTGGCATGTCTCTTCCTCCAGCTGGATTTTAAAAGAGTAACTTTTATTTTAAAAACCAGAAAGTACATTTTTCAGAGCAATTAATTTTGGGGAATAATTCAATCTATACCTTCTATCTTTGGGTTTGCTGCCATAAAAGCAAGATCAGTGGCTTTGTTTTTCTTCCCTTGTAATTCCTTTCCTGGCAAAACCATGCCACATCTACATAAGCATCTGGCAGTTTTGCAAATAAATTAAGCTCAGTTCAGCTTCAGAGGAAGGATTCCAGGTGCCCCTTACTGTAACACTTCATAAACATTTGTGTAACTGGAAGCATAGGTCCCAGTTACGACCATATTTCATGATAAACACAGATGGTGTTTATATTTAAGTATGCCAAAAGTGGTAATGATTGCAAAATTTGGAAGGATTTATTTTTATGTTGTTTCCATTCTAGTCTCTGGTAGTTCAGGCTGCTATGACCTGACTTTCAGATAAAGGAAACATATTTGTATGATGCTCTTCAGTTTTCTAAAATAACTTCACAAGGTTTTGTTTGCCTGCTGCAGAAGGACATTGAGCTTCTGTTTCCCAGGAGCTTTTATCGTCTAGCATTGAGGACTGCAGAGATCACTTAATATAACTAATTATTGGTTTACATATGCTCCTTAATTGCTCGATACCCCTTCTCCTTTCAGAAAATCAGATAAATGTAAGTCGCCACAGTTCTATTCTGTTTAAGTTTTTATACAAAGCTCATCACAGCTCGTCACCGATGAGCTCATTCCAGCAGTGCATTAAGCAACATGACTAGGTATTTGTCATGTGTTTCTTTTCTCAGCCTGTCCCTAGGGGAGAGGTGCGTGCAGGAGAATGTTGGGGATTGTTTACATTATCTACATATCTGTATATACACGCACACACGTTACTATATGTTTATGGTAGAGAAGACAGGTCAAAGAATTGCTCCTTGCACCCAGGGCAGAAAGTGGTGACATTAGTTATGGGCCTTAGTTCCTGGGGGAGCTCATTCCACAGTCTTGGGCCGGCCTCTGAAAAAACTCTCTCTCTTGCACAGATGAGCTTTACAGTCTGGGGTTGTTATGTACAGACACTGTTGTAACATACCTTGGGGGAGCACCCTGTAACCTCCCTATATTCCTCATCTGTATATAACTGTGATCTTACATATAAAGCAGGCCTTGTAAGGTATCAGGGGAAAGGTTATGATTGGCTGAAAGTCATTTCTCTATCCATATATGTATATCATTAATGCATGTGAAGTTATGAGAATTGTGTTGCACGGTTGTCACTAAAACATGCTGTAAGTTGGGGAATCAGCCAGATATTAGCTCCCCAGAGGCAACAGCAAGGAAAGTAACTAACACTCAGGCAGGGTGTCAATCAACCCATCAACAGCCATTGTCCAGCAAGGGATATACAATTCAATGACTCACCTGCATGAAGCCACCCCAGGGGAATTGCTCAGCCATGCCTGGGGACCCAGCAATGCCCACCAGACATGCCTGGACTTGTGCTCCCCAAGCACATGGACTGAGGGTATAAAACAGACATAGTGGCCGCATGCTGGGCCTTTCTCCATCACCCACCTACTCTGCAAGCGACAAGGACACTCTGAAGATTCCAGCTGAGGGGACTAGCCCAAATTTCAAGGGTGAAATCTGTATATTAAGGACTGCAGTATCCAGTGGGGTGAGCAAAACTGCTTGTCTAGTTGCTGCCCAGTCTAATAGGGTTGAAAGTTTAGACTCCGTGCTTATATATATATAAGAGAGTCTATTTTGGTAACTCACTCTGACTTTTTGCCTATCACTTAATATCACTTAAAATCTATCTTTTGTAGTCAATAAACTTCTTTTACTGTTTATCTTTACCAGTGAGTTTGTATGAAGTGTGTGGGAAATTTGCTCAGGTTTGCAAAGGCTCATGTATGTCCACTTTCCATTGATGAAATGGTGAACCAACTAATACATTTGCACTGCCAATCTTGAGCAGAGCAAGATTGTATATTCCTGGGGTACAGTGCTGGGAGCTGGTGGGATTTGATTGGTGCCTTTCTCTGTGTGATTCATGAGTGGCTCTGGGAGCATTCATTCAACCTAGCTGGCTGTGGGGCTCCATATGTGGTTGTACTGAGTGATAACAGCTCCTGGAGGGCTTTGCTGCTGGTCACTAGCAAGGCACTGTGAGAGACAGTCCATGCTGGAGAGAGTTAAGGGGGCACAGTGGTCCCACAGTCCCAGGCTGCACCCCGGGGACCAGGTCATAACCATAAACAGCACTCAAGTGCATACATGCTTCTTTGAGACAGGATGCTGCTTGCAGTTACACCAGTAAATTTGGAGTAAGCCCATTTAAATCAATGACAAGTTTCAGAGTAACAGCCGTGTTAGTCTGTATCCGCAAAAAGAAGAACAGGAGTACTTGTGGCACCTTAGAGACTAACAAATTTATTAGAGCATAAGCTTTCGTGGACTACAGCCCACTTCTTCGGATGCATCCGAAGAAGTGGGCTGTAGTCCACGAAAGCTTATGCTCTAATAAATTTGTTAGTCTCTAAGGTGCCACAAGTACTCCTGTTCTTCTATTTAAATCAATGTTAGTACACCAATGTAGCTGACAGCAGAATTTGGCTCTCTGACATTAAAAATGGCAGAGGCTTCTTTCTAATGAATTAAAGGGGCAGCCCCCACCACCTGAGCTAGCAGAGGAAGAGTCCACTATTGCCCTCTATTCTGGGCTAAGCAAACCACCGCTGACACAAAAGAGGGTTTTCACAATGGATGCAGTTTTGTGGCATTGGCATTCACACCAGAGTAAATGGATGCTTACATGTGCAGCATGTAGACTGGGACCTGGCATCAGCAGGAGAGGGAGGCCAGCATGGGAGATCAAGCAAGAGAGAATAGAAAATTCCAGGCGTGTCTTTCCTATTGCAATGGCTCATCACAAGATTCCCTCACCAGCCAGGCTGGATGTGGGGATTTGGGATCTCGAGGCATTGATCCTGAGACAAAACGCTAGCTCAGACGGACTCATCATGCAGCCCATCACATTTCTGGTAATGGGAAATGGCATCTGGACTCCAACCTCATCATCAAATATAACAGTAGGTGGAAACTCCCATGTTAGGTTACTAAATGGCTAGTGATACAACTGTCACTTTTCAATAAGGTGACTATGGAGAGCTGTATGCTCAGAAATGCCATCTAGGTGCAGATATACCACAGGGAGGGGCAGGGTAGATGTAAGCAGGATCTGAATGAACTCTTCCCTGACAGCTAGCTGGAAGAGGGAGAGACTTCAGGAACAAACTGTATTTACATTAACATACCTACTCTGCTTAGATATCCAGCAGATAGATCTGTGTTGCTCAAAGTGATCAACTTTGGCTGGTGTTGGGTTACAAATCACTTTAGTACTCAGGGCCGGCTCTAGGCACCAGCAAAACAAGCTGGTGCTTGGGGCGGCACATTTTTAGGGGCAGCATGGCCGGCGCCAGAATGCCTCCCCTAAAAATGTGCCCCGGCCGCCCTAGCTCACCTCTGCTGCTGCCGCTCGCGCACCGCTGGTCGCCCTCCCTCCCAGGCTCTCAAACCTGGGAGGGAGAGGGAGATCCCGAGTGGCCGCGGCGCATGAGCCACTTCTCCCCCTCCCTCCCTCCCTCCCTCCTAGGCTTGAGAGCCTGGGGGGAGGAGGCAGGGCTGGGGATTTGGGGAAGGGGCGGAGTTGAGGCGGGGCCGGGGGGTGGGGTAAGAAAAAAACGGGGGGGCAGCCAAAATTGTTTCTGCTTGGGGCGGCAAAAATCCTAGAGCCGGCCCTGTTAGTACTGAATGCAGGGGTAGTGAAATGTTGTTATCAATGTTGTTGTCTTTACTGTATGAATAAAGGGGAGCAGAACTGTACTTAACCTGTCCCAAATGAGGGATCACCCTCGGCTGAAAGGACCTAATTAAGGCAGGGGCTCGAATGCCAGATCCCTGTGAAAGTAAGAGGGGTGGGGACTCTCCCTAAGGGTCCTTGGTCTGGTTTACCAGTTCCTCCCCACTGTTCAAAGTTAGAGCTAATTAGGCTCCATTAGGAACCCTTTTTATTTTAAGTGTTATGTGAGAGCTGAAATCACTTGCAGTGGGACAGAGTTTTTGCCCAACCTACTAAAAGCTGAAATCCCCAAGAGACTGACCTGCAGAGGTCACAGCAGACAGGCAGGTGGCAGCAGATGGTAACTGACAATCGGCCAGTGTGAGTGGTGAGCAGTCGGCTGACAGGAGCAGAATGAGCAGCTGGCAGGGTGGTGAGCAGAGAGGAACCGCGGCTGGCAGGGAGGCGAGCGGAGAGGAACCGCGGCTGGCAGGGTGGCCAGCCAGAGCAAGTACTCAGATGGAGGAGCACACAAGGTGCCTTCTTCCCCGGCTGGGAGGTGAACTCACACAGATGCACCTCTGAACCCTGGGTCCTCAATGACCAAGAACAACCACTGTGAGGGAGCAGAGAGGGGCACAGAAAAGAAACTTTGGGTTGTAGGACTCAAGAACATGAGGCGGAAGACACAGCCCCACGCACTCTGGGGTGGGTGTCCTGCTCACAGTTTTATGTTTATGAATCCTGCTTGTGGCATTTTCCCTAATGAATGTTGGGTAACTTCTCTCCTTTCATAAAAAGTTTCTTTTCTACACTCTGTGCTTGTGAGAGGGGAAGTATTGCCTCTTAGAGGCCCCAGGGTGGCGTATAATTTTCCCAGGTTACTGGGTGAGGGCCTCAGCCAGTTCTGTGTTGTATTGTTGAAAAGGAACCCCTAGATATTGAACCAGGCCCTGGTTGCTGCCGGCTCCACCTGGTAGAAGGGTTACACTTAGTAGACTAATGGAAAAAGCCCTGGAATCCATTGTGCAGCTAATACAGAATAAGAAATGCTTTTCGCCAGGTGAACTTTCAGGGAGCTGTGCAAAGCACAGTGAGCATAACTGTTTTTGAGTCAATGAGTATTTTGTTTAGGAAAGATTTAAAATATTTGCCCTTTCTTTCTGTGATTTGTTGAGCTTGGACAATATATTCAGGAGGCAGCTATGCTGGGTCCTTTATTATGTAGCTACTATCTTCCCAGTCTCGTCCTGCATGGCCTGAGTTATGGTACAGTATAGACCTGTCAGGGAGAGGTCATGCTGGAGACTATGGTGCCTGTTCTCTGATCTACCTGAGCTCACCATGTGCGCTGACTTTCTGAACCTCCATTTCCTCTCACAGCAGCTGGTCTGACCAAAGTGGAGTCACAGGCTCTACAAACAATCAACAGCTCTGTCCTCTCGGTCAGAAATGAGGAGAGGCAGAAGGGCCCCGCACTTGGTGACCAAGTCCCATGGCCAGTCACATCTGTCTGGGATGAGAGATTCTAGCCACAAGCTCTTGCACAGGAGTGACACCCTGGAGCTTTCTAGTCCCTCACACCCTTCCTGATAGCTCACGTTGGCCTCTTTCTCTTCAGAGGATCCTCCTGCTGTAGGCCTGTTGTCATACAAAGCCTTTCGTTCTAGCGCAAATGCCAATGCCACAAAATTGCATTACACGAGAGAATTCTTTCCGGGTATTTGTCAATAAGCATGTGTTCACGAAGGACAGAAAAGGATGTTTGCTTTGGAGAACACTATTGCTTCTTAGCCTTTCATTTCTTCAAATTGCTGTACAGACCTTCTCTAACCCTCACCACACACATGTGAGGTGGGTATGGAAAAGTATTATCCCCATTTAAAAGTTTTGCGCTTTCCATATTTAGACACTTAAGTAGGAGGACTGATTGTCTGTGGTGCTGAGCTCTGGCAGCTCCCATCTTTGAAAATAAGTTCACTTATTTAGGTGCCTATTAATGGAATTAGGTGCCAAACTTTTGACACCCAGATTTGAAAAGAGAGGTCTCGTTGGTGTGTTCAAGAGCCCAGCGTTAGTCAGCAGGAGGGCTGGGCATAGAATGAAGGTGTTCCTGGCTTCAGACACTATGATCAGTCCAGACCACATTGCCTCTCTTTTGAATGTTACAAATGTTCTCCTGGATACCACACATGTATGGATCATCATTTATTTAAGGGTTGATCCAACAGAACAAACACTGATCTTTTAGGGGCCAAGAGTAAAGTTATTGTTGAGATAATGGTTAATTTATTCAACAGAAATTAGAATGGGCATGTTGTGTTTATGTACACTGGGATGATGACGTAACATTAAGGCACTCAGAGATGCCTGGAAATGGGTTCAGATATTTTATGGAAACCTATAAAAAGGGATATAAAACCATATTTTTTAGCACATGTTTTGTGTGCAATAGCCATTCTAGGTGGGATTTTCAAAGCCAGCTACAGGATTGGAATGGAAGAAATTAGAGGAGAAGGATAATTTAGTGAGTAGAGCACTAACCTGGTACTCCAGAAACCTGGGTTTGATTGCCTGTTCTGCCACAGACTTCCTGCGTGCCTTAGGGCTAGACTTTTAAACGTATTTAGGCTCCTAAAGACGCACATAGCTGCCTAGTGGGATTTTCAAAAGTGCCTCAGCACCTAACTCCTTAAGGCCCTTTGACTCTCTGTGCATAAGATCCCGGTCTGTGAAGTGGAGATAACAGCCCTTCCCTACCTCACAGGGGTGTTGTGAGGATGAACACATCAGAGACTGTGATGTGCTCAGACGCTATGGCAATCTAGTACCTTCAAGGCATTAAGTAACACAGATAGATTCCTAATTCCCATTTAATTTTAAGAGGAAATGGATGTCCAAATCCTTTCAGCAGCTTTGAAATCTCAGGCTGTGAACTGACAGCAGGGCCTGATGAAAGTAGGCATTAGTAGTTGGTGTGAATATAAAGGTTCTGGCTTTTAGTTAATGAAGACCTGGTCTACACTTAAAAATGAGATTGACCTAGATACGCGGCTCTGTGCTGTGAAAAATGTGGCAGCCTGTGCAACACAGTGAGGTTGACCTAACCCCCGGTGCATGGGTGCTGGAACTAAAGTGCTGGGGGGGCTGCCGCACCCCCTTGCTTGAAGTGGTTTCCATTATATCCAGGGTTTACAGTTTGGTTCCATGGCTTTCAGCACCCCCACTACACAAACTGTTCCAGCACCCCTGTCCCAGTGTAGTCACAGCTAGGTCAATGGAAGAATTCTTCCGCCACCCGAAGAGGTTGTTAACTACGTTGATGGAAAACCTCATTCAGTCATTGTAGGAAGTGTCTACACGCGGCGTTAGGACAGCACAGCTGCAGCATCGTAGTTGTGCTGCTGTAGTGTAGACATACCCTAAGACTACTGGGGAGAGGAGAAGAGCAGCAGAGGAATATAAGAAATTGGCTGCAAATTAATTGTACCTAAGGAAAAAAGGTTGTTTAATTAGAGATAAAGTTGCTCAAACGCAAATCCTGCCAACGCAGTCATTAACAATCAAGGAAATCACCAACCGCGGAAACTTTCGTTCATATGTTTACCACCCGCACACCATACTGTCCAAACACACGGTGGGGGGGACTCTTCCCTTCCACTATAAACACCTGGCACTTTCACCATATAATCACAATGCACACACAAAATTTCTGCAAGTCACACTCCGCCTTAACTCCGAACACAGCAAGATCTTGATATCTTCTCTGCAGCCATGTGCACCTTGGTGAAGTCTTCAGTGTGTTAGTAGTACATGAACCCAGTAGGAGATTGGAATGTAGATTGTTCACAGAATATAATGATCTGCATTGGAACTCAAGAGTCCTTGCCAAAAGTGCTAATGGCATCTTTAATGACCATATGCAGTCAGGGCTTGATTTTACATCCACTCCAAAAGACACAGAAAAAGTTTGGACAAATCCTATGTTGGGGGCCTTGATCTGCTCAGAGCAAAGATGAGTCACCAGCAACATTTTCTACAACACCCAGATTCTCCAGGACAGGAATACTGGGTGACTGTGCAAAAACTCAGGTGAAGATCATATTTTAGAAGAAACACAAGATTTGGATTTTGTAGTTTACTGAACGGCCAACATAGTCAACACAGTCACAGGCCCAAGACATTAATCCCGACACAATGAAGTAGGTAGGATTAAGACATCAAAAATATAATGCTTTCATTGTCATTGGAGTTGAAATAGCCTCGAGAAACGAGAGGAAATGCCACAAACTTTTTTGTCTTTTTGTGAAAACAAAATATGGGGGAATGCCAAATGCCCTAAGGCTCTGAATCCTAAAATAGGTTAGCAAGTACAGTGCAGAAAAGTGGAAACTATTTAAGGAACAGCTGGGAGACACTTTCGTTAAAATCCTTCACTCCAAGCAGAGAAAAGGGTTCATGAGACGCCAGGATGGTTTACTGAGCAATAAGCAGAGATTATAAAAAATTGATGCAATCAGATAAGGAAGAAGATTGGGGCAGGGGGAAAAAACCCAAAAAGCAAAAGCAAATTAAAAAGATAATTGTAACAAATGGAAATTTGTGTCAGCAAATCAGATTGCTGCACCATTATTTATAGAATGGGAAAAATGACCTTCAGCCAGTAAGAACACAGGCTTTCACAGCACACTGGTAAAATCCTGGCCTTTTATGGGCAAGCTTGTTTCAAATCATAACATTTAGCTTTTTTGTGCCATGGTGCTTTTCATCTTCTACATGCTGTGCAAATATTAACTAACCCTGTGCCCTGTGTCAAGCTGTCATGCAGTGGCTCAAGAGCGCGACTGCCAACTTCTAGGCAGACTGTGAAGAAGCAGGGCACCAATCCCAAATTGGTTGTGAGTTTATACTTAGATTTCACCAACCAAGTATCCAGTGTAAACTCCTGATGTACTATATCAGCCTAAACATGGAGTCACCGACAGTTCCCTCTGGTACACGGATTTATCTTACCACCCAGGCAAGCTGATCTTTGTCCCTTACACAAAGGATCACAGCAATATTCAAGAGCAACAGAGGGTCCTGTGGCACCTTTGAGACTAACAGAAGTCTCAAAGGTGCCACAGGACCCTCTGTTGCTCTTTACAGATTCAGACTAACATGGCTACCCCTCTGATACTTGAGCAATATTCAATATTCAAGTTACTCCTAGTCCCAAAGGACCAGTCACTTACCCAGGTCAGTTGCACTTTAGATCTCACACCAAAGCCAATGTTTGGAGCCAATCCTAGAGTAAACTATCTAAAGATTTATTATATAGAAAAAGGAAACAAGAGCGTTATTGTCAAGGTTAAAGCAGGTGAACACACAAATGACGTTCCAATCTTCAGTTTCAAAAGGTAATAGAAGCTCTAGCAGTCCTTTAGGGCTAACCCAGGCTAAGCACTGGGGTTTTCTTGCTTATGCCTGGAAAATGTTGCCCCTCAGAGTCCAAGCAGCATAGAGATCCCGTTCCTCCTTGATAGGGGTTTTTATTCCCTTCCCACTTCTGCTCTGAGCTGCAAACTCAACTGATGGGAGGAATTCACTTGTATGATTCATCTTCATGTGTGGGGAGGAGCGTAAATGACAAAGTCTTTGGTCCTCTTTAATGCTCCACCCTAGTCCGCTTGGCATAGACAACTCATGCCTCCCCATACTGGAGGGGGGGCACAATCTAAAGGGGAGACAGGTGACCACCCCACATGTCTCTTCAGCCCAGTGACATCCCCCCCCCTGCAGCCATGCTCTCCCCACCCCACGTTACCTGTCCTTCTCCTGCACCTTCCCCAGGGCACGTTCACCACTCTCCCAGGCAGCCGGGTGGGGAGCGGGATGGAGCCACTTCTGCCTGAGAGAGCCTGGCTGGGAGGCAGTGGCCATCTGCTCCCTGCCTGGGCTTGGCTGCTGGGGACAGGGGCCAAGCATTCGGGGGGTGAGGGAAGACTCCAGCTCGCTTGGCCCCCATCCCTGGCATCAGGGCCTGGGTGGGGGGCGACCCACTGCCACCCCAGCTGCCTGGGACAGGGGCTGAGTGCACTGGAGCCCCCTCTCCCCACCGGCATGTTTCTGCCTTGCTCTGCCCCTGTCCCTGGCAGCCGAGCGTGGGCAGGGAGCGGGCCACCGCTGCCTCCCAGCCAGGCTCTCTCAGGCAGAAGCGACTCTGTCCCACTCCCGCCTGGCTGCCTGGGAGAGTGGCGAACGTGCCAGGGGGAGGCACGGGGAGAGAAGGATAGATTCCCTTTCCCTCCTCTGTGTCAGAGCACTCCTCCTTCCAGATGAGTAAGGGTGGATGCCGCTCCTCCAGAAAGCTCCACAAGTCAGTTACTGGAGTTCCTCTTATTAAAGAGCAACCCAAGATGCCCCTTCTCTTTCACGGGCTGAGAGTGCTGCTTCCATAAACTTCCAGCCCTGCTAGCCCAGAAGTTATTTATTTGGCCTATGCAATCTGGTCAAGCCAAGCCACAGCGTTCTTATCAATGATGTTCAAGGCATGAGGACCTCCAGGAAGTTGAGTCATTCTGCAGTCCTCAATGTGTCATATGTGTCATGGTTTGTGGCTAACCACACTGACATAATGAACTGTCTCTAAAACATTACCAAAATGCCGCTGCAGCACAAAGTCTACTTCTGGTATGAAACCGATTCAGAAGGCTCCATTGCCTTTGCAGTAAATCAAACCCAGGTTGATGTTGAGTGGGGTCCGAGATAAGATAATTATTTGTCACTTTCTCTGTGGACCATGAAGCTCGCCACGCGTCCTCTACCATAAATCCCTCACCCGGTAAACTTATCCACAATGGGTGCCATGAGGGCAGATGACCATGTGGTGGATTAAACAAGTCTTTAATTAAAGGTAGATGTGGCATATCAAGCAATTTCATCACGAGCTTTGCTACGCTTTCCTCTCTGCAAACATTGGTTGGAGCAATATTGCAAAGAACCAGTAACCTTAGTAAGGAGTAAATTTAAGTGTGCCTGAAATAATATGCATGGTGGAATTAATTTGTTTGTTGATCATCTTTGTGTGAGACGAGCAAGCCCATACTGAAGTGCAGTACTTTGCCGCCGAATAACAGAGTGCCAAGGCTGAAGTGTGTAATGTTTGGGTTTTAGTGCCCCATATCATTCAAGCCAGTTTTCTGGACAGGTTGTTGTGCATTTTGACCTTAATCACTGTCTTTGTAAGATGGTCACGATATTTGAGAGTTCTATCCAACGTGACACCTAAATAGACTGGATGTGAATCATGCTTTATTCACTGACCATTGAGAACTATATTCAGCTGTCTGCCCACTTGTGCATGATGTAAGTGGAAAACACTTGACAAAGTCTTACTTACACTTGGTATCAGGAGCCATCAATGACAGTAATCGGCCACCATATCTGCACTCGAAACCCTCTCAAGTATGTCAAAAGAGTGTGACTGAGTGCCAAGGCATATGTCATCTGCATAAACAAATTTGTGAGACCTGGTGTATGGTAGATCATTCGAATATCAGTTGAATAATATTTTAGACAATACTGATCCTTGCAGGAGGCCATTCTTCTGGTGCCTCCAAGCACAATGGCGATTGCTCAAAAACAGAGCCATTGCACATACTAACCAACTTGGCATAGTTCTAGACAATTTGACTAAAAGGCCTGTGTGCCAAACCATATCGTATGCTGTGGTCAGGTCAAGGAAAATTGCACCAGTCTTTGGCTTATGTTGGAATCCATTTTCGATGAAAGTTGTAAGTGCCGGCACTTGATCACACGTACCATGACTGCAGCAAAACCCAGCTTGCTCTGGTGCTAAAAGTGAGGGATGGAGTTCATGTCCTGAATCTGGATGCTCTGGGCGCCAGCATGTGGACTGGCTACTGTACTGGCTCAGCCAGCTTGTTTCTTTCTGAGGTACATGCCTGCATCATAGGTCTCTTTGCAATGATACTCACCAGTACTGGACTCAAATGAAGGCATCTGTTTGGATCAGTAACATTTGCTGCACCATTGCTCCCTGAGACATAAGCACGTGGAACATCACAGCTTTTAAAACTTTCTGCAGGAGCAACCACGTGTTTTGGACATGAGGTCATCACCGGGATTACAGTATGACACTCTATTTTGAAATAGTCCCTGTTGCTGTCTCTTAGAGCCTCTCCCACAATCACACCGTGCTGACTGAGGTGGACTTTTGTCTTGCTCAGGTGTTCTAGCTGGGAAGCTGACTCTCTTTTCCAAAATTTGATAAAATGGCGGATGTCCTGCAGAATGCATGTGTGTAAATGATAGAACTCTCCAGGGAGTAGCCAGACATTTTGGCACTTTCCCAGGAAACCAGTTCAGACTCTTTGACGCCCTTAGGTTTGAGTGCCTCTCATCTAGGTCTTCCACCCTCTGCTTGTGGGGCAAAGATATTATTAGGCCCAGATTTGCCACCAGCCTGCAGGAGAGGGCCGCACCTTGTCCAGCCCTTAGAGCCAATCCTTATCCCGAAGTTATGGATCCGGCTTGCTGACTTCCCTTACCTACATTGTTCTAACATACCAGAGGCTGTTCACCTTGGAGACCTGCTGAGCATGGTGGCACATATAAGAGGCTAGGGGAGGCTAAACCTCCCCCCAAAAGGCCAGGCATGCAGGGGGGAAATGCCATGGGTGCGGCACGGGTCACCCCTCGGTAGGTGCGCTGGAGCACAAGAAGCAAAGCTCCCTAGAAGTTGGGAGGCCCACCGGTGCCTGGACCATGGCCCTACCCACACTCCACCTCACCCCCACTTATCCTCTTCCCCCAAGGCTCTGCCCTCACTCCACCTCTTCCCGCCCCCACTCTGCCTCTTTCCCCACGGCCTCACCTTACCCGCTGTCTGCTCCTCTCCGTCTCTTCCCCAAGGCCTCACCTCACCCGCTGCCCGCTCCTCTCCATCTCTTCCCCAAAGCTTCACCTCACACGCTGCCCGCTCCTCTCCATCTCTTCCCCAAGGCTCCCCCGCCTGCTGCTCACTCCTCTCTGCCCCCTCCCCCCATCACTCGCCTAAGGCAGAAAAAAGTGATGGTCCCATAGCCATCTGGTTCCCCCCTATTCCAGGAAGGAAGCAGAGAGGAGTGAGCAGCGGGCAGGGGCAGGGGGGTTGGGGGAAGAGGCAGAAAGGAGCAAGCAGAGGCTGGGGGGAGGGGGCTTGGGGCAGAGTGAAGGTGGAGAGTGGGGGGCGCCTCAGGGAAGGAAGCCAAATGGGGGCAGGACCCTAGTCCAGGTGTTGGTGGCTCTTCTGACTTCTAAGGAGCTTTTTGTGCTCCCGCCCAGCCTCCCCAAATGCAAGTGTCACGTGCTGCCTATGCTGCTGAGGATATGGGTATGGCCCAGCATGAGATTTAAACCATCTCCCCAGATTTTCAAGGACCAGTCAGAGCTCACCAGACACCGCCGGGACTGTGACACTTTCCAAGGCTCGGGCCCCTCTCTCAGAGTGAACCCATTCCAGGGCGCCCTGCCCTTCACAAAGACAAGAGAACTCTCCCCGGGGCTCCCGCCAGCTTCTCTGGGATCGGTTGTATTACGGCACTGGATGCCTTGCAGCACCCATCTCCACCACTCCGGATTTGGGGCTATGTGGAGCTGCACTGCCCCATGGGGAGATTGTTCTGATGAGGCCCAACTGTCAGGCCTGCATGTTCACATGGGGATGCATGTTGCACCAGGCTGGCACAGATGGGTTCTCCTGCACACCAGCCTCACTTGGTGATCTTCCTTCCACCTTGTTAGTGTCTTGCTCCCTACAGGGAGCTGAAGCAAGTAGTTGCTGCACTGTCTAGAAGATGTGGTCTCCTATTGTGGGAGGGGGGCCTTACACAAGGTGGGGAAGCTTCTTCTGCATCCCTACTTGCTTGCAATCTGGCCCAAATAAAGCAGTGCACCCTGCTCGAGCAGCATGGGTCTTCACCCCAGGAGCCAGGCTGCTACACTGCAGGGGTTGCATGTGGCTCAAAAGCTACAGTTTAGCCATCCCTGACCTACCTTCTTCTAACGAGGAAGCTTTGCCATGTTGCTAGGAAGCATATTCTGCCACACCACAGAGTTCTTTAATTAATCTCTTCTTCACCACAACTAATCTCCATCCAAATCCAACTTTAGATTTTAAGCAATCACAAAACATGGGGATGTAATTCTCTAACAGAAAAGCATTTATGCTGTAAAAGGTCCCTGTAAGAGATCTTGGGAAATAGTCTGATGTAAAATAATACTTCTAATTATCAATGATAGTAACTTCTTGCTATTTCTTTTGACTGTTAGCTCCATCTTGTGGCTTCTAAATCACACTAGGTGTAGTTGATTTTTAAAAAACATCAAGAGCTACGGTAAACTAGATTGATGTCAAATGTTACTTTTCTATGTGCAAGTCCCCTAACACTCAGGAGAAAGACATCTTTTCTTCAGAATGTAATGATATTCAAAGCACTAATATTGCCTCACTTATGGGAAAACAGTATACTTAGAAGGAATGCACAAATACAGAGCAACCTTGATTACTCGAACATCACTACACCCAAACCTAAAACTAGGTCACAGCCCCTGTTTATCCAAATCCCCAGTTACCTTATGGTTGTGGCGTCCCCCAAAGGCTTTCAGATAATTGGTGTTCTACTGTAATATAGCAGTCATTTATATACTGCATTTAATTACAAAGAGCTTTAAAAGCAATGTACAAACAGTGCTACTAAATTACAGCCACTTCTGAGATGGAGAGGGTCAACCAGACAGGCCCATTGCACATGACTGAACAACTGGGAGAGGGAAAGTTTTGGTAGAGAAGATCTGGGTTAACTCCTGTTCTAAAAAGCCCTATAGGATCTTTAACATCCATGCAAGGCATACTGCAACTCATTGCTTAAGGTCTTACCCACAAGACTCTCACAGTAAACTGGATGGGATTTCAAAAAGTCTAAGTATTCAAAACCAGATGGTAAAGTCACTCAACTATCCTCTCTTGGAGGATAAACAGTTTGCCCAAATAATGATACTACCACATGCTTTCTCTAGTTATAGCCCTGCAAGGAACTTGCTTTATATTTTGCAATCCTAAGCAATCTAACAGCTCAGTAGAATAGAATGAATACTTGATTTTTCAGTTCAGGAGCCAAACTGAAAAACTTGAAAAAAGTCGCAGGTGGGTTTGAACCCAAACTGAACTTTTTCAGCTTTTCATTACATTTTGGGTCATTTTCTGGTATTTTCCACCCTTTTAAAAAAATAGCTACGTGTCAAAACGTAATGCAGTTTCAAAACAGAAAGTCCAACCGTTTTGTTTTGGCATGACTGAAAGGAACTGTTTCAACTTTTTTTAAAAAAACCAACAATTTCCATTTTTCCCAGTCAAAACTATTAGCCAAATGTGACCCAAATTCACATCGTTTCAGTGCCTAGAAAAACACATTTTTGGTGTAAAAATTTTGCTTAGTCTACAGTTCAGATGGAAGAAAACCAACACACTGTGTGTGTATTACATTTGAAATATACCATGCCTGGTACATGTTAAGTTTACAGTACTAATAGTTTACTGTTAAGGACAAGCAATTAGGCAGATGTTCTGATTTGTATTGGGAGGCCCTATTATTCACCAGGGAATATTCAGCAGTAGAAACATTTATAATGGAAATAGTAAGGGCAAAATAAACTGATGGGGAGGGAAGTGTTGGAAACTGCAACAGAGATGTCCAGCTCCTTGGCTGATGAAGACTTCATTGCTGCTATTCCGATTGACACTGTGTATCGCCAACCCTAAGTGTTCCCAAACAAGTCAGTGCCTGCCAAAATCATGAGATTGGCTTAAAATTCAGAAGGTTTAAAAATGTTTTCTTTTTATTTGTCTTCTGGTCTTGAGCTTTTAGGGTTCACATTTTCAAGCTTTTTTTCTGCAACCATGAGGGCTAGAAATGTAGGCTGCGCTGACTACTGCAAGTTGACCTAACATAGGTCGACTTAAGTCTGTAGTGTAGACATGCCCTTACTTTAAAAAAAAAAAAAAGAAAGCTGAAGTTCTCATCTACCAACATGATTCCAGGAGCTGGGGCTTTAAGTAAAATACCTAATATTGTGGGATTTCCAGCAGGGCTCAGCTTGGGTATCTGCATCCACATGTTCATGCAAAATGTTCCCTACTACAAGTTGCATAGGAAATGATGCAATATTTCCTGTGACAGTTCCACTTACTGCAGCATTCTCTCCCTACATCTTCATGATCTTCAAATTAATATATAAAAACTAGTTCTAGATCTTTCCTTGGAAAGAAGGGCAATAGTCCACTCTGCATCTCTCTACTAGTTCACATCCCTACCCGTCTCTGTGGCAGTGTAAATGTTACCCATTTCAAAGAGCAATTAAAAAAAAAAATGAAAAGAGTGAGTTTGTTGAAGACTTATCCAAGCCGTATTCTGCAAAGCTTGATTATAGGAATACAGTATTCCATCACAACAGCAAAAGCCTTGCTTTTACAAAGAACCCAAACATTTCCTTCTTGCTTATTGTTACTTGGATCTATTTATATTCTGTTCTATAAAGCCAGTTACGTTTTGTAACCTAGCGCAAGGCTTTCATTAGGCATTATCATATGTTCTGCAAAAGGCAATAAAGCCTGTTAGAGAAATGGTCATTTATATGTTATTTGTAAAAAACACAGAAAAACTGCAACTAAGATCCGAAGGTGTATGCTGACGAAAGCTTTCAGTTCTCATTTCATTTGTCGGATTGCTTTGGCTTGGATGTGAATGTTCTGGTAAAGCAAACAGAGACAGAGTCTGATATTAGTTACAGCAATGTAAATCTGGCGTTCCAAACTCCATTCAGCTCAAAGAAGCAACTCTACATCAGTGTATCTTGACTCAGCGCCTTGACCACAATCAAAGGCTAGAAAAGAATCTTGACAGAGTTAATAAATTCTCTTAATGAATACAGACATTTACAGTTACTAGTTTAATGACAATTACCTACAAATAATTAAATGAGAAGTAAACTCTGTTAATGTTTTGTTGGCACAGTTTTATTTGGGAGCCATAGAAACATAAAAGGAAATAGAAGATAACTGTTGCAGGGGTTGACTCTGCAGACAAACACTGTATTTTTGAAGCCATTGGTTTGGGGTGATTTTACAAGGTGTTTCAGAATTTTTGACTACTACTAAGGAAATTAAATTGCTGTGCTTTTCTCTATAGAATTTCATGAAAGGCATATTAAGCCCTCAGTTCTTGCAGTGGTGTGAAGTCTCCATTTATTTTTTCCTGTAGAACATCTGAACAGTTTTGCATACAAATAATAAAATTGACCAGCAGATGTCACTTCTGCGCCAGATACAAAATGTCCAAAACGTTCAAAAAAGGTTAAAAATTTTGACTACATTTGAATTAACATTTTAAAATGTGATGAAAATGGAGAAATTAAATAAGGAAGTGTTATTTACTCCTTCTCATAACACAAGAACTAGGGGTCACCAAATGAAATTAATAGGCAGCAGGTTTAAAACAAAAGGAAGTATTTCTTCACACAACACACAGTCAGTCTGTGGAAGTCTTTGTCAGAGGATGTTGTGAAGGCCAAGACTATAACAGATTTAAAAAAAGAATTAGATAAGTTCATGGAGGACAGGTCCATCAATGGCTATTAGCCAGCATGCACAGGGATGGTGTCCTTAGCCTCTGCTTGCCAGAAGCTGGGAATGGGTGACAGGGGATGGATCACTTGATTACCTGTTCTGTTCATTCCCTCTGGGGCACCTGTCATTGGCCACTGTCAGTAGACAGGATACTGGGCTAGATGGACCTTTGGTCTGACCCAGTATGGCCGATCTTATGTTCTTATGATTAGCAGTGAGGTTTTATTTTTAAAAAAGGGAACAAGTTAACCGGGAAGCACTGAAATGCCCCATTAAGGAACAAATATTTATTGTCATTGGGAAATGCAGGATGATTCCCCTGAGAGGTTACAAGTTCATTTTAGCTCTTCCTGAAACTCATTCTCTTTGTGGCCTTGGAGAAGTCACTTAACCTCTCATTACCCCAGACTGTAGGGGCCTGTTCCTGTTCCCATTTAAGTCAGTGGAAATTCTGACCTCAGTGGGAGCAGAACTGGGCCCTGAAATGGCGATAATGACAGAGATGTTATGAAGAAGAGTTAGTGTTTTAAAGCATTATGAATCTCTAACATAGCTACAGATGACTAAGTAATTTAAATATTTCTTTCTAGAGCTTCAACAACGGGATAGATTGAGAGCTTTGGGAATGAGGTTCTCTATTCATTCCTCAATAGGCACAGGCAACACAGCAGCCCTGCAAGCTGCCCCCACCAACCTACCCACTGCGCCTGAGCAGTCGTTCGGAGGGCCCAGCTCTCTGCCTCTGCGTGGGAGGATAGTTAATTCAGTCTCCATCCCTGTTCTATCTTTAGCCTCTTTACCACCGTGGTCAACCAGGGTGCCAGTTGTGGAGGGGTTTAGTTGTGAGGGGGACCACATACCTAATAGGAAGAGAACATCAACTCCTCTCACGTAGGCTGCCGAGCAGCCATCAATTGACCATGATTCCTGTTCTCTACCAATGTGTGAAGATCTGAGCTTCATATCCCAATGTCAACCCTCCAAAATTATGTATCTTGCATTAATGAAGCTTTCTGCTATTTTTTCCTTTAAAAATCAATTGAAAGCCGCTCAACATTGTCCAGTTTAATTATTAATGAGCACAGAGCTGGCTAATAGTATTTGCACAGCCTTTCTGTAAACCGTTTAAAAAAAAAAGAGTCCCTGAGAGTCTAGTATTGATTTGAAATATCAACACACCTCTTGGCCCCTGTGTCTTACTACAACAAGTTTGGAGATAGCCAAGATTACGCCCAGCTCAATTTATCATGAGGTAATTCTGGTTTCATCCATGCACTTGATGCAGTTGAGGTATGGCAGAATGCCAGTTCCTTTGGCTAAACCTTTCCCATTGAGGGGTAAAATTATACTCTTCCCCTGCGGAGACCCTTGTGGGAGGGATTTAGAGGGACCAGGAAACTCCACAAGGTTCATCTCCTGGAATTTCCTTCCAACTGCCCCCTTATGTAAGAGGACTTGGAGCTGAGTATGGAAGAGACAGGGAAGGACTTCTCCTCTCACAGAGAGCTGTCTGCTCTGCATCCCCCCTCCATCCTGTCAGCACAATTCCTGCAGGAGTTGCTGCTGACATTGGCCAAGCACTCTGGACTTAGGAAACTCCTTCTTATAGCCTGATCCACTGTCCATTGAAGTCCATAGGCGTCTTTCCATGGACTTCAATCTGCTTTGGGTCAGGCCCTTGGAGAGGGTCCCCATGGGGAACATCAGTGAACACACTTAAGGAACATTAACAGGGCTGGACAGCCACATGTCAAGGGAGGGAGCTGTGATGGGGAAACCCTCCCTTGAAAACCTGCAGAGCAACCAGCCCCATGGTGCAACTGTGAAGGGGCTTCTGTTGGGACCCAGCAAGAGACAAGATGGTGCAAAGATGGGACTCCTGCCTCTTCTATCCACCCCCATGCCAGAGCCACCAGAGCTGAGTCCCCTCTGTTTGCAGAGCAGAGGGGATGATTTGACCCTAGATTTCCAATGCCTGGGAATTAAACACCTGTATCTGTGTTGGGGGCCAGAAGGTCTGGACTGAGAACTGAGGTCATTCAGGTTCATTATTTGTGAAAAATTGGCAGCCCAGGTGACAAACTAGCTGGGCTGAAGCTTCAGCCTAAACTTTAGAAGCAACTGTTCTTCACAGTTCTGTAAGCTGATTCGGCCTCTACCTGACCACAAGGGGAGAGGGAGGCTGAGCGCAAGAACCGCTTTCAGGTGGGCATTTTTGACATTCCTTAGACATCTGTCCCTGTTCTGAGGAGGGCTACTCTGCTCCCTCCCTCCCTCACTTCCCTGGGCCATAGGGGTTATAAAAGCTGATGTTATTACTGTTTAGCATGAATGGCCTCAGCCGTCATCTGCAGAAAGAGTGAGTTAGTTAAATATGTGTGGAAGTTTTGCACTCTGCCCAGGTGGACAGCACCATCCGCTGTTCCTCCTTGACAAACAGGAGGCTTCAGGTAAAATGGTGCTCGCTTACTTTTGAAGTAAGATCACACTGCAGCTTTAGTTTAACACTGTAAGACCCATCCTCCTTCTACTTTGTAAAAACAGGAGCCTTTTGACCTGGCCCTTTTGGTTTTAGATGTTTACTTTGCCTGGGGAAACAATATGAAACAATTAAAGAAACAAGCAAACAACAAGAGGTTTAATTGTCTCTGGTTTACATCAATCACAAAATGCCATCAATGTTTCTAACAATTCATATGGCAACACTATTGAGGAATAAGATTTTGGGGGCATTTTTCACTCTACTGATGCCTGGTAAGTAAATTGATGACAACACAAAATCTCTAACCTCCAGGAGCTTTAATGCCATGTGCTGGAGGTGGGGGAAGAGAACGGGAGCAACCATCATTATGTCTTAATAACATTGTGGGATGTATGGTTATTTTGATATTGTATTTAAAAAATAAAGACAAAGTAAAAACAATCCGAGCATTCATTGTTCTCAGACCTTTACAGCAGATCCAGCCTTCGTTTCCAAATTGTATGCCCCAGGTTGAGCTGAGTTCCCTTTGGTTATTTCTACCAAGTAGAATAAATAATAGACAATAATCAAATGAACCTGATCCTACAGCTGACATTAAAATCCCATCATTGCTGAGTAATGACACATCCCTTCACCAGGCTGCAGAGTTCCTTTGCTCTGCCAGAAGCAAGGGAGAGGAGGATACAGGGCTGGGCCTCATCAGCCCTTCTTACTGCTGCGGCGCTGGGAGGACTCAGAACCCTGCAGAAGGGTGACCACTCTCCCAAAAGCTGTGAGGAGGAGGGAAGAGAGGAGCACACCTTCTTCCAGCAATCATGACAATTTTTCTCTGATCATTCCATTTAGTGGGGTGTAGCTTGCTGGGAGGGGCAAGGGCACGAGTCTGGGGTTTGGCCTAGTAAAAGAGGGCAAGCCGAGACATGAATATTATTTGTTTAGCATAGTGTGCTCAGTGCTGTACGAGAGACAAAAATAAAGACTGTCCCAGTCCCCAGAGAAGGTCGAGTGTTCTGAGAAATCCAGAGGAGGGAATAAAGCAAGTTACTGTTTCTGTTGTTATATTATTTAATTATCAGCCTGAGAGTTTTCAAACAGCCCAGCCTCAAGCTCTCTCATGCTTCATCTGCTTTCTGTCTGCTTTGATAATGCAATGCAACTGGCAGGCTCCTCACTAGCCTCCACATGGTGGCGCTGTCTCACCAGGCTTTGCAATGTTTTCATTCTGCCTTCCAGCAAGGAAAACAGGGGACCTACATAGCTGGCTCCTCACTGTAGGTCAGATCCTGTGGGGTGCTGGGTGCTCTCTGCCGCAATTGATGTTAAGCACCTGAGCACCTCTCCGATGCCACTTGGGACTCAATTTTCAGAAGTGACTAGTGATTTGAGGCGTCTCAATTTTTGAGTGCCCAGTTTGAAACACCCTAGAGGGTCCCGATTTTCAGAAAGCGCTGAGCCACCCATCTCTGAGAATCAGGCCCATTTAAGGGACCCCAAGTTTGGCTTCCAGAGTCACTTTTGAAAAAGCTAGGCACCGAACTCACTGCAGGATCAGGCCCATAAAGCTGGATGCTGCGAAGTGCCGAGCACCTTCAACTCCTGAGTACTGGGGTTCTTTTCCAGCAAGAATCACCATTTCCATTCTATAGCAACGCCAGAAGTGCTGCCTCGGGAGCTGGTCTCAGAGGCAGGCATTTCTCTATACTCGATACCAGTCATGTTAACATCCCGGTAAACATGTTTTCTTTTCCAGGTACAGCTTGTAGCAGTATTTGCCCAAATTAGAGTGAGTTTGCTCTGCAAACTGCACTTACCTTTACCAGATACAGAGCAGCTGTTCCCTTTAGGTTCTCGCAAGGGCTCTTGTTTGCATAGACTTTTGTCAGCAAATATACCACCCTAAACAAGCCACTCACTCGTACTTTCCAGTGCTGATAGGGGAGTCATGAGCCCTGGCAAGACACCTTCCTCCTTGTCTTTTCATTTCATTAACAGGCAGCTGCCCCCGCGCCGGCGCCACCAATGATTTACTCACACCATCAATCATGTCACGGGAGTTGACCGAGTCTTACAGAAATATAAAAGACAGCAGCAGAGGTTATTAATTCTTCCCTCAGTAAAAGCATTTTGATCATGCAAAGCTGACCCTCTCTTCATTCTCTAAATCTCCTCCTGGGAATAAACACCTCCCTCATCACAATGCTAGCCAACACCTGACGTGACAGAACCCCCCACACACCCAGCACCGGGAGAGCTTATCATGTGGTAGCCGGAGACAAGAGCCCTGAAAAATGTTCAGATAGTGATGGTCCCCTTTGCCCATTCAGTGATGGTAAAGCAAACGGACCTGCATGTGGACTTTGCTCCTGCTCCCACTGAGTGGGACTGAGCTCCTAATGTCTGGCTTTGGCCTTCTCCCTCAGTCACAGCTCTACCCCTCCCTCCCCCGACACACATTCTGAGTCCAAGGTGTGTGTCACTTCTGGAACAGGGGAAAGTGAATTTTACCAGCCATTTCTTGAGAACCATCCTTAGAAGAATCAAGGAAACTAGCCCAGGGACGTTTCATGCCTGAATCGTGCTCATCAACCTGAGTTTAATCCTGCCATGCAAGAGGAAATACTTCCTTACATTTGGTTTGTCACAGAATCACAGGACAAGATTCTGCTGCCCTTCTGCACCTTGAGTAATATTTTACTCCCCAAGTATGCTGTTTATTTATTATTTGTATTACAGTAGCACCTAGAAGCCTTAACTGAGACCAGGGCCTCATTGCACAAAGCACTGTACTGACACATGGCAAGAGACAGTCCCTGGCCTGAAGAACTGACAGTCTAAATAGACAAGGGACAAGAGAGACGGTGGCTTATTATCCTAATTTTACAGTGAGGAACTGAGACACAGAGACATTAAGACCATCCTTCCTCTCCAGCAGTCCCATTTGATGGTTCAGTTACCAGTGTGAAATCTGTTTGTAAAAGTTGTAGCAGATGAATAATTCGTATGATTTAACGTGCTCTTCTGGCTGCTGAAATGAAATGACCCTGGCTGGCCCAGTGGGGGGAGGGATAGCTCAGTGGTTTGAGCATTGGCCTGCTAAACCCAGGGTTGTGAGTTCAATCCTTGAGGGGGCCACTTGGGAATCTGGGGCAAAATCAGTACTTGGTCCTGTTAGTGAAGGCAGGGGGCTGGACTTGATGACCTTTCAAGGTCCCTTCCAGTTCTAGGAGATGGGATATCTCCATTATTTGTATTTGTATTGATGGAGATTCAGTATGTTAGGGATTGGTATTTTCTGGAACAGTAGAGTTATTGACAGCCTGTACAGTTATATTTTCAGCCAATTTACAGCAATCCCTCCCTCTCTCCCGAGGAATGAGTAAGTGGCACAAAAGAGGCACTTGGAATATTTTATTTAATGCATTATTGAAATATACTGCTCAAGACAGGCACTGGTTTGACAGAATTGTGGAAAGAAGTCTTCTTGACATAGAACCATGCAGCAGAAGTAGCAACAGTGAATTGACACTAACTGACTCCCGCTGAGGATCTGTCGCTTAATCTTCTTCTTCCTGTTTACATAAGATGATTACATTTATTTCTTTGAATCTGCTTCTGGCTTATGGCCCATTACATACACACACCATACGAGCCAGCTGAGTTGGTAGATCAAACTGTAGACCAGCTACAACAGTCTCTCTAACATACAGAGAAGACAGACAATTCCTTATTAATCACAGTTGAGTTGTCACCTAAAAGAGGAACGAAGGCTGTTGCCATATTCCCTACGACAGCTGTTTCACATCTGTTGCAATTAACTTTACTGGGCAAGGCTCAGAGGATACCAAAAGCTTATCAGTTGTACCTGGGAGACAGTGCTCTGGTGAGACTTGTAGCGACAAGCCCATCCCATAAAGAAGATGGGTGGGGCCAGCTATAGATAAAGGCTTCTAATGGTTTGACATCTTTAACAGTAAGTGAATCTTTTTGGAAGGGACCTTTCCTGAGGTCCCCATATTTTCTCTGCCCTGTGACCCCACATCACAACAGGGCTCCATATCCCTTTTTAGTTGAAGAGGGTGGAATGTGGACTGAGAAAGGGGACTGAAAACAATGCACAGTTCCCCTTCCCTATGATGTGTCCCCAGCCCCAGTGATCACAGGGAGTGAGGGGGAGAACCTGAACTTGAATCCCCATGTGGGAGTTCAGACACAGTGGCTGATTCAGGTAAGTTTGGATTTTTCACCCCAGGCAGTTCATATCTTCACATATTTGAGTGTATTTTGGGGGGAATAGAGCAAGGAAAATGCTTGGGTGGGAGCAACAGTGCTCTGCTGTGACGATCATGAGATGTGCTCTGGGACCCAGACAATCTGGGTTCAGTTCCCAGCTCTGTCATAGACTTTGTGTGGGCACGTTACTCTGTGTCTTAGTTCCTCATCTGTAAAAATATGGGATAATAATACTTCCCTCTTTCACAGGAGTACAGGATACTACTGTGCTGGGCACTCAGATACTAGGATGCTGGGACCAGAGAAGTGTTACCCCAAAAGTTGGACCTAAGGCACCCCAATACTGGCTTGCCTATAATTCTAAATTGATCATCAATTTATTTTGCCCAAATGGGTAATAAGGTGGTGGCCCGCCCTAGAGGAATTGCCAGGGTTTTACCAGGGGGGTTGTTTCCAACTCACAGAGGACTCCCCAGAGCAGGCAAATCCTACTAACCCCTGGGAGGGCCTGGATGCAGCCCTCCGCTCAAAGGGTTGACATTCAAGCAGTAATTCTTCAAAAACAAAGTAGTATTTATTTAAAGGAAATAAGTAGTTTCAATGCATTCAATAAAGCAAGAGGGAATACATTATAATACATAAGATAGAATAGAACATTATGAACTCTTGTTTAGAAATTATACATTAAAGCAGTGCAATAAAATAAAGACAAACTACACAGAACACATAGCATGCACAAATCATATAATGGTTACAGTGTGATACTTAAGGCACAAAGAGACCCTGCATACATATGTATACAAGCCCTACTACAACGCTGATACATAATACTGCACTTATTACAATGCAGCAGACGGAGCCTCTTTCTCTCTATATATATTTGAAGACATTACACATTTGTACATGGAAAAGATGGTATACTTTAACATTACCATTCTGTGAGCGATGATCAAACAGTCACAGAATGGGGTGGGGTGGATCTCACTGAGAAGCAGGCATTCAGCTTTATTTACAAGCACACCCAGGCAGTCTTTTAAAATAGACAGAAAGTCAGATACACTCCTTCACACTCCCTCTGACCATCTTTTGGTCCTTCTGCTCTGCCTGGACACAAAAGAGTAATGGTTGACCAGGCTGTCTCACTGTGGCTGCTGCCTCCAACTGCTGCCTCAGAGTGCCATCTGCTGCTTCTGTGGCTGTTGTCTTCTAGAAGTTGTTGTTTGTTTGCTGCTGCAACTGCTTCTTCTTCAGGTAGCTGCTACTTCTCTTCTCCTTGCTGGTTAATCTTCTCTGCTTGGTTCCACACCCACACACCAGCCAGCTAGCTGTCAATCTTATATTCAGAGTCTGGCACTCTCTGATTGGTTGCTTTTCCATGCTCATAAATTAGCATAGATCCTCCCTGCCTAATTATACCAGCTCAGCCAATCAACTTGAATTTATCAGCCTAGAACCTAATCCTGTCTAGATCCTCCTTCTAGCTATTAGCACAAGTCCTCCTTCTAGCTCCACCATTCAGGCATTTGGAAGGAAGCTGAGTCAGGCCTGTTGAACTCTATTTCACCCCTATTTCTTAACTGCTATTGGTCAACTTAGTCTGTGTCCTTCATTTTGATGTTTTCTAATAAAGTGGCCATTTTGGATTTTTCACTATAAATTATCATTAATTATTACTTATTTAAAACCTTAATGTTAAAACCAACTATTGTTTTATGCAAGCTAAAGCATTATGATACTGTCACCACCATTGTTATGCAAATTTGGAGAGATGATTTTCCCGATGTTTTAACCCCTCTTTCTAGCTGTTTTTTTTCTGCGTATCTCTGTCCTAGGTGCTGCAAGGTTTTTCAGAACAGCTAAAAGCAAAATCTCTGGTTTCAGAAGTAGCTAGGTAACTAGAAGTAACTTCCTCCTTCATCTGAGGGGTCTGTGGGAAAAAAACCCTTCAGTTTCAGTGTGACCACTTGCAATATTGCTCTGCATTGACATGTTGGTTACTGCAGTACGCCCAACTACAGGTGACTTAAGGAGGAGTAACATGAGCAACGGACCCAATGTTCTATGACACGTTGACAGAATTCTCATTCATTGACTTGGCTTGACATTGTCTAAGGTCATTTAGCCAGACATCTCCTGAGAAGAAAGCTTTATGTGATTAGATTCTCTAACCTCCCATTCTCTTTCCTTTTATTAATCACACACCAAAGAACTTCTATCTTTCAAGTGCTGCTCAGGCTAAATTAATCAATCAAAAGCAAAAAGGCAACAATGGTACATGCCTTCATCACTTCTTGGTTGTACTATTGCAATTTAGTCTACCTGGTGCACAGAGAGATGGTCACATTATCTCTTGGCAGGATAGACAGGTACACACCCATGCCCTCGACTGGCTCTCTATTCATTTCCAGGCCAGTTCAAAGCCCTGGTATTAATCTAAATGGACAAAGCTATATCAGAAGCCATCTCCCCATACAATATACATTGAGAGATTGGGAACATTGCAACCGTCAAGAACCAGGGTGAACGGGTGAAGCATCAGAAGCAGGGTGTTCTCAGAAGAGGGCTATAGTCTGTGGAACCCTCTGAAGGATTGAACTGAGCCCAGGACTAACAGTGTTAATGAAAAAAATGCAAGACAAACCTTTTGTCTCACAATGGCGAGACAATTTCTCTCGGAGGAAGAAGTTTCTGCATCCACATATTCACAGTTGAAATCCAATCCACACCCTTTATGTAAAAAATAATTATAAAGCAGAACATGGAGATACCCCTTGGAAGCTCCCTTCTGACATTTTTAAATATTCTTTAATTTTCTGCTTTTGCATTTAGGGTATGTTTACACTAAAAAAAAAAGGGTGTTCTTAATTCTGGTTAGCTAAGACAGTTTAAAATTGCAATGAAGACATGGCAACATGGCTTTTAACTCAGGCTAGTGGCTCAAATTAAAGCCAATAGGGGAGCCTAGGGTTGAACGTGAGCTGCTAACTCAAGTTAAAAGCGGAGTTGCCATGTCTTCACAGCTTTTTCACCCCAGTTAGCCATAGTGGGTTAGCTAATCCAAGCTAAGAGCACATGTTTTATTTGCAATGTAGACATACCCATAGATACTCTACCCCAGTGATTGCTGCCTTACAAGAGTGAAATGAACAAAATCAAATTGAGGGGACTGGACAGCTTAACTGACTGATGCTGTGATACAAACCCTTACCCTGTAGGTATTACTAATTCAAATCCAGCTCAGGTCAGTAGTGACTGAAACTGTTGCTATCTGATGACAGTTGAGTAGCCTCAGTCCAATTCCCTTTGGGCAAGTGTCTCCATCACCACTACTGGCACTAATTGGTAATCCTGTTGGCAGCCTCAGCAGAAGGGTCAAAGACCTGAATAAGCCTGGAGTCTGAACTAACCTCTCACCCCTTGATACCTCAGGGTCAGTGTTGAGGCATATTGACAGGGCAGTGTGTGCTGGACCTGTTCTGGCTCAAATACTCAGACCTGTCAATCAGGCACTTTTCAGAAACATTATGTTCAAATCCCCACAAAGGCCATGTGACATTTCTGGCCATAAATAAGGCTGTTTCATGCACCAGGACAGGTTTGACGTTGCCTGTTTCCTATAGACACAATTAGAATATTTTACCAGGCCGAAATATTTTCAACAGATGGCTCTCGCTTTTCAAGGAAGTGTTTGTAACATATGTCTCCGGCAGAGCTGGCAGGCTGTCTGAAGACCTGCTCCTCAGGATTCCAGCCCAAACGGACAGCAGTGCACAAGAGAAGCAGCATTTGTTGTATTATAGCCAAATGAGAAGGTCAAGAAACCTAGCCAATGACATTCTAAGAGCAGATTGTTTTAATCAAACATTCTACTAAAGAAGCAGAAAACCTGATTATCATGTTATCTACTCTTCTCAGGCTGGGATTCACTTTGATGTGACAACCAAGTATAACAGTCTAGTGGTGGTAGGGAGCGGGAATTTACACAAACTTAAGAAAAGGCTTCAGCAAATGAGATGGGTCCTGCCAGGGGGAGGCTGAAAAGAAAGTGATTGCAGAAGTGGTCTGTGGGACATGGATTTTTGCCCACCCTTTGGGACAGACCTATTTACTGGGTCATCTTTATAATGTACAGTAAGTTCTTTGGGGCAGGGAGTGTGTCTCAGTATTTGTCCATATCACTCCTGGCACAATGCAATACCAAATGCTTGTGATTACTAATACTCATTATTTTTAACAATAGCCATAGAAGCTATGGAGATTGATGTGTTTTTCTAAGAAACACTTAAAACAACCCCCGAAAAACAGAAAAAGGCAAATGTATGGGTTAGATAGCTATCCATAAATATGTAGATAATACTCTAGCTAATACATGACAACTTGTAAGAACTGCACCTTGCCATCTGGACAGGGAAAGAAGCAGAGGCAGCCTCGCTGACAGAGAAGTGATTGATCAGCACCGAGATGCTGTGAAAGAACAGACTAGTGTTACAACATTGATTTCTCTCCTTGCCACAGAGGCCATTAGACACTCTGGAATCAAATGTGGCACCTCCCAGCAATATAAAGTACAGTTACAAGCGGGATGAAACCTTATGATGGGTTAAAACCTCATTCACACTGATGTGGGAACACATCCTTTGTTTAAGATAGTTGTAAGAGACAGCTAAGGAGTCACACCTAAAACAAGGCCTATTAGGGTATGTCTACATGGCAGAATCCACCCCACGGCAGTGAGCGTCAGAGCCCAGGTCTACAGACTTGGGTTCCTGGGGCACACGCCATGGTGCTAAAAATAGCCATGTAAACGTTCCTGGCTTGGGCCTGAGTTCAGGCTCTGAAGCCTAGGGAGGAGTGTAGGTTTCATGTGGGAATCTTGCTTGTCATGCAGAAGGTGATGGTGGTGTTGGGGGAAGGGTGCAGTTCAGCTATGAGACCTTACAGAGACCCTTCCACAGGACTGGAATCTGCAAGTGAGGAGTGGGCAGGTCACACTGAGAGAGGGCAGGGATTTGGGGGATGCCCATTGTCTCCTCCACTGGCCCAATTGTGTTTTAAATAATTCAGCAACAGGGAGGGATGTGGGCTTTGAGTTGTGGGGGGCAGCAGTGGAGGATGACAGAGTGTGAAGGCGGGTGTTGAATCCTTTGCTACGAGTGATGTGATTTTAACAGTAGACACCTTTATTGCTAAGTATTACAGTGCACCATAGTGTCCAGGTCACGAAGTGGTTACAGACCAAAATAAGCAGAGAACAACCTCAGGTGACTGGGGGGAGGAGATTGGATCAGGGAAGGAAAACCTTCTGCATTCAGATGCAAATGCTACAGTAGCCAGAACTACAATGAGGTGCATGTTGTCATATTGGAAAGACTCAGCTGGAGACCTGCTGACCAGAATGCAGACTCAAGCAATTGTCTGTGAGAGGTCACTCCAGGGTCAGCAAGATGGTAGGAGTTTCAATGACAAAAGAGAAGAAACTTGTTCAATGCATACCTTCAACCCTCAAACAATTGCTTATTTCCTTAAGGAAATCTGTTATGTCATTGTCACTGTTCTGCAGAGGTGCACAATGTATTTATTTTTCCAGTAGAACTATATCTTTTTCCATTTGCTGTTGAGCTTTTATTTGCTGCTCATAAGAAGTCAATAAATCATCATCATCATCATCATATTTTACTTTTACGGGGAATGCCTTTCATTCTGAAGGATATCACACCGCATCACATTACATATATATACACCTATATACACACAGCACGGTTGAAATGCAGCCGTCCTTGGGGCAGAGGGTGTCAGCCTATTGGCAGGCCTCCTGCTGCACCACAGGGGAGATAGGGGAATTTTGGCTTAGGACACGAAGGCTGAACCTACCCTCTTGCTATGAAATCTTCACTGTTCACCTCTAGATCCCTGACTACAGTAAGCTGCATTGTAGTTATTTCAGAGGGATGGAAGGAAGAGTTCACTCTTCTAGCGTTTGATGTGACTTTGTGGCTTCAGGGAGTAGATCTGCTTGAAAAATTGTGAATTTAATTTAATTTAATTAGTTCCATCACACTTTCAAGATGGAAGTGAAGAATTCCTAATGTGGACTTGGGCCAGGCTCCCTCTTTTCCACTACCCTGGCTGTTTCTGTCCTGGGACTCAGAAGCTGCCATATTTTCAACAAGGCCTAACTCCAAGCTTAGGAACCTGCTCTGTGGGAAATGACATTCTACAGGGGAAACTCGTTCACAGAACACGAGATCTCTTGAGAGGCTGTGTGTGTGTGTTGGGCTGAGAGTTAGGGACTGGAAGAAAAAACATAAGTAGTGATAAGAAGGTCTATCGTGGCGTATGCCAAGGAAGTGCAAAGTCTGTCAGTAGACACTAAAGTGATGACGATCAAACAGTTATAATGAGATAAAGCACAATATGGATCAATTCCGCTCACCTTACTCACATGAGCAGTTCCACTCACAACCAGAGGGCAAGCTCTCATTGCCACTTTGAATGTCTTCCTTGTTCTATGTTCTCACAGCTATATCTGAGCTTTGGAAATGCTACATAAAGTTGTTAAAATACTTTTTATCTCTACTGCTGACTTAAATACTTGCCAGTCAATGGGATGACTCACATGTTACAGTTAGGAACATGTTTCCATCCTTTGTTGAATCAGGGCCTTAGGGCCTGATCATGAATGATTGTGAGCATCTCTTGCAAGGCACACCTGGAACACTGTGTGCAGTTCTGGTCGCCCCATCTCGAAACAGATATATTAGAATTGGAAAAGGTGCAGAGAAAGGCAACAAAAATGATCAGGGGTATGGAACAGCTTCCATGTGAGGAGAGATTAAAAAGACTGCGCCTTTTCAGATTAGAAAAGAGATGGCTAAGGGGGGATAGGATAGAGGTCTATAAAATCGTGACTGGTGTGGAGAAAGTAAATAAGGAAGTGTTATTTGCTCCTTCTCATAACATAAGAATTAGGGGTCACTGAATGAAAGTAATAGGCAGCAGGTTTAAAACAAACAAACGGCAGTACTTGTTCACACAATGCACAGTCAACCTGCAGAACATGTAGCTAGGGGATGTTGTGAAGGCCAAAACTATAGTGGGATTCAAAAAATAACTAGATAAGTCTATGGAGGATTGGTCCATCAATGGCTACTAGCCGAGATGCCTAGGGATGCAACCCCATGCTCTGGGTGCCCCTTGACTTTGGCTGCCAGAAAATGGGAATGGGCGACAGGGGATGGATCACTTGATTGTCTGTTCTGTTCATTCCCTCTGGGGCACCTGACATTGGCCACAGTCGGAAGACAGGATACTGGGCTAGATGAACCATTGGTCTGACCCATATGGCCATTCTTATGTTCTTAGTTCTGGGAACCACTGAAGAAGAAACTGAGCACACTTGTCACGCAGTAGCCTGCCATTGGAGGGCACCGTAGGCTTGTCACAGCTCAGAGCCTAGTTAATTCAGTTATATGGATTTAGTAATATTGGACCAGATTCAACCACAATGATGCAGGGAATTGCAGTTCGCACTTCCCTACGTTAGCTGGAGCCTCTGCCCCCACCACTCTCACACAGGATTTCTACCAGGCCAGACAGGTTTCAGTAATGGCAGGAGTTTCTTAGGAACTGACTGGTGAAGACTGCAATAGGGACACATTACATCAATGTGTTCCCTGGCAGCCCTAGCTCTGCCACCGCCCCAGCCAGCACCACCCACTTTTTAAGCAGCTTTGGCCCTTAACTGGAGGGGAATCATGGCCACTTTTCACCACCAAACCTTCTGCTCCTGGAAAACTTTCCAAGACTGGGGCATGACAGCTGGATTTCTACTGTCGGAAGCCAGTGTAGTGAATTTGGCCCCCATAGTATATAACAAAAATGTACCAAATCACACAGAAAAAACATGAGGCTATATCCCCAAAGTAGCCCACTTCTTAAGATAGGGAGAAGAATTCTTTCACAAGTTAAAGTCAGTCCTACAAGCTTACCCACTGCCTTGTAAAATAACAAGCAAGCAGAAACGCACATTTCTCTAAAACTTTGGTCAATTATTTTGACCATCATCCCACAATATAGCAATCTGCAGCAGCTGTGGACTGCAATTTGTGTCAGGTGCCTGGGCAGCTTAAGTGGGTTTCCTAATTAAGATCTTTAGAGTCAAGAGCTGCCCAAATAATGATTGAAGTGGCTGCTGCCCAAAACGTAAGAAGTTTGTCTTGTGGACTCATCTATTTTTATTGCTTTACTTTTTCAACAGCTTCACTCAGCTGGAATGTGATCATAGACATTGCTTACTATCTAACTCTGGAACTTATCATAGAATCATAAAAATTAGGGCTGGGAGAGACCTCAAGAGGTCATCTACTCCATCCCCCATGATGAGGCAGCACCACGTGTACCTAAGACCATCCCTGAGAGATGTTTGTATAACCTGTTCTTAAAATCTCCAATGACTGGGATTCCACAACCTCCTTAGGTAAACTGTTCCAGTGCTTAACTATCCTTATAGGTAGAAAGTTTTTCCTAATAACTAACCTGAATCACCATTGCTGCAAACTAAAATGACGACTTCTTGTCCTGCCCTCAGTGCACATGGAGAGCAATGTAGCACTGTCCTCTTTATAACAAGATTTTACATTTTTGAAGACTTATCAGGTCCCCACTCAGCCTTTCCTTCTCTAGACTAAACATGCCAAATTCTTTCAACCTTTCCTCATATGTCATGTTTTCTAAACCTCTTATTTTTATTGCTCTCTGTAGCCCATAGAGTTAGTGTTAGCATATATTTTGTTCAGAAGTAATGCAAGGAACCTAAAGGCCTGATTCCTGGAAGACACAGGCTTCAGCAGTTAGCGTAAGGCTTGACGTCTGTGAACTCTGGCACAGATAAATGGCCTAACGGTCCCCACTAAGTTCTGGAGAACTGGAAGTAGTTTGTGGAAGGGGGAAGTTTGTCCACAACGACATCAGCCAGTCACGGGAACAGGAGCTAACACCAGCTTTTGACTAGACCATCCACAGATGTCTGACCACAAGAGTGCCAGGGCAAGGAATTGATGTATATGCTAATAAGTTCAGATCATTAATATACTAACCTATAGGAGAAGGACACCCCAACATTAGTAGGGTGAGGAAATACAACTAAGGAAGAGGGAAGAAACCGCTACTGCATATGCATTAGACCTAGTGGCATCAGTGTAACATATTATAAAAGTTGTATTCCAGCCTGTGGGCAGGAGGAGAGAGAGATGTAGCCCTTGGGAGGTGCCAGGATGATGGCCACTGGTGATGATGAGGAAGGTGATGGCGATGAGGAAGATAATGGCTAACATCTCTGGTTGTTCTGCAAAGGCTGGTGTGAGTATATGAGTGTTCAGATGTACATTCTGTAGTATTTATACCTACCTTGCTGGATTAGAGTGTTTGTGTCTTTGTGAAATGTATTAATAAACTATTGTAAATACAGAAGGGTTCCTGAAGTGTGAGTGTTGCAGCTGTGCACATCGGGGCTCCTAATTAAACAGTAATTTTAATAATACTGGGACTGATCTTGGGATAACCTACAACCTACCAAACCTCAGAGTAATTACTGGGAATTCTTAAGTAATCAATATAATTAATACATAATCTATAGATCGGGCTACATCTCCTCTGGACTCTCTCCAAAGTGTCCAGAACTTTCTTAAAGTGTGGTGCCCAAAACTGGACACAGTACTCCAGCTGAGGCCTCTCCAGTGTTAAGTGCAGCAGAACAATTACCTCCTGTGTCTTATATATGAACTCTTGTTACTACATTTCAGAATTACATTTGTCTTTCATCGCAGCATCACATTGTTGACTAATTCAATTTGTGATCCACTATAACCCCCAGATCCTTTGCCGCAGCACTGCTGCCTAGTCAGTTATTCCCCATATTGTATTTGTGAATCTGATTTGTCCTTCCTAAATGTAGTACTTTGTACTTGTCTTTTTTGAATTTCATCTTGTTTAAATCAGACCAATTCTCCAATTTGTCAAGATCTTTCTGAATTCTAATCCTGTCCTACAAATTGCTTGCAATCCCTGCCATCTTGATTTCATCTGCAAATTTTATGAGCATACTCTCCATTCTATTATCAAAGTCATTAATGAAAATGTTGAACAGTACTGGACCCAGGACTGATCCTGACATGTCATAGAATCATAGAATATCAGGGTTGGAAGGGACCTCAGGAGGTCATCTAGTCCAACCCCCTGCTCAAAGCAGGACCAATACCCAACTAAATTATCCCAGCTAGGGCTTCATCAAGCCTGACCTTAAAAACCTCTAAGGAAGGAGATTCCACCACCTCCCTAGGTAACCCATTCCAGTGCTTCACCACCCTCCTAGTGAAAAAGTTTTTCCTAATATCCAACCTAAACCTCCTCCACTGCAAATTGAGACCATTTCTCCTTGTTCTGTCATCTGGTACCACTGAGAACAGTCTAGATCCATCCTCTTTGAAACCCCCTTTCAGGTAGTTGAAAGCAGCTATCAAATCCCCCCTCATTCTTCTCTTCTGCAGACTAAACAATCCCAGTTCCCTCAGCCTCTCCTTATAAGTCATGTGCTCCAGACCCCTAATCATTTTTGTTGCCGTCCGCTGGACTCTTTCCAATTTTTCCACATCGTTCTTGTAGTGTGGGGCCCAAAACTGGACACAATACTCCAGATGAGGCCTCACCAATGTCGAATAGACGGGAATGATCACATCCCTTGATCTGCTGGTTATGCCCCAACTTATACAGCCCCAAATGCCGTTAGCCTTCTTGGCAACAAGGGCACATTGTTGACTCATATATAGCTTCTTGTCCACTGTAACCCCTAGGTCCTTTTCTGCAGAACTGCTGCCTAGCCACTTGGTCCCTAGTCTGTAGCAGTGCATGGGATTCTTCCATCCTAAGTGCAGGACTCTGCACTTGTCCTTGTTGAACCTCATCAGATTTCTTTTGGTCCAATCCTCTAATTTGTCTAGGTCCCTCTGTATCCTATCCCTACCCTCCAGCGTATCTACCACTCCTCCCAGTTTAGTGTCATCTGCAAACTTGCTGAGGGTGCAGTCCACGCCATCCTCCAAATCATTAATGAAGATATTGAAGAAAACCGGCCCCAGGACCAACCCTTGGGGCACTCCGCTTGATACCAGCTGCCAACTAGACATGGAGCCATTGATCACTACCCGTTGAGCCCAACGATCTACCCAGCTTTCTAGCCACCTTATAGTCCATTCATCCAGCCCATACTTCTTTAACTTGCCGACAAGAATACTGTGGGAGACCGTGTCAAAAGCTTTGCTAAATAAGTCCTCCCTTTGCTAAATATGTCCTCACTAAATAAGTCCTCCCAGTGTGATGGTGAACCATTAATAAGTACTTTTGGATGATGGTCTTTCAATCAGTTATACACCTACTTTATAGCAATTTAATCTAGACCACATTTTCTTAGTTTGGTTGTGAGAATGTCATGTGAGACTTTTTAAAAGCCTTACTAAAATCTAGATATATTATATCTATTGCTTCCCTCCCTCCCACACGGTAAATGTAAAATATCTGGAATTTAGTCAAAGTCCCACATGATGTTCTCATAAACAAGCCAGGGAAATATAGTCTAGATGTAAATACAAACTATTACTAAAAAATTACTATCAATAATCACTAAGCCAGTTATCCTATCAAAGAGGGAAACTTCATTGGTTTGGCATGATTTCTTCTTGACTAATACATGTTGGCTATTACTTATCAACTTATTATCTTCCAATTTGTTCTAGTAGCTTTCCAGGTATTGAAATGAGGCTGACTAATCTGTTATTTCCCGGGTCTTTCTTCTTCCTCTTTTTTGTAGATGGCTCCAGCTACTGTAGTGTCCGAACATCTGACTCACAATCTTTAATGTATTTATCTTCACAACACCCTTGTGCGGTAGTGCTCTTACCCCCACTTTATAGATGGGGAACTGATGCACTGAGAGACTAAATGACTTACCCCAGCTCACACGGAAAATCTGTAGCAGAGCAGCGACTTGAAGGTGGGTCTTCCGAGTCCCAGGCTAGCTATCTTTAATCACTACCTTTCCTCATGAATTAGGACTTCAAGAGTATATTTCTTGCACTATTTTATTCTAGCAGTTGTTGGTAGTTGCAGCTGAAATTAAGTCTGCAAAGCAGTTTCCATTATAAACTCCTGTTTTCATATGCTCATAACTTTTTGGAACATTTGCCTTTTGGACTAAAATTTTCCATGTGTTGTGCTGCTCAAAGGGCACTTTCCCCAGTTGGTGTTAGATTATTTTATTGATGGCCTGGAGTATTCCCTGCTGAAGAAAATCCTACATGAGGTTTCTGGGAGAGGAAATCTTGGTGAGGAGTCCCTGGTGGTAATTCCCCCCACATTGTCCCACTGGCTGTCCCGCATGAAGATGGCTGCTCTAGCTCAAACTGAAGTTACGGGCTTGTTGCAGGAATTAGTGGCTGAAATCCTATATCCTGTGTTATCAGGGCCGGCTCTGGCTTTTTGGCTGCCCCAAACAAACAAACAAACAAAAAACGGAGCGGCCAGAATGGCAAAGAAAAAAAAAAAAAAAACCTGCGGGGCGGCCAGAGCCAGGGTGCAGGGGGACTCCCTGCGCTGCAGATGTGCCCCGGCTAGCGGGGGGAGGGGGGAGGGAGTGGGGGGGAGTGGGGGGAGAGATAGAAGGGAGGCGGCCAGGGCTTCAGCGGGGTGCTACCACGCGGCCGCGCCGCCTGCCAGGAGGGCTCTGCGCTGCTCCGGTCGGCTGGGAGGGAAGGACGCGGGTTGCCCTGCCGGGCTTGCTGCAGGGCGCTCCCGTCCTCCGCGCCGCCGCCCCCTACAGGGCGGCCGGAGCGGAACACCACACACACACACACAAAAAATAAGCGGCCATGCCGCCGTAGGATTGGGCGGAATGACACCTCCTACAAGCTGCCGTCCCAAGCACCAGCTTGCTCGGCTGGTGCCTGGAGCCAGCCCTGTGTGTTATGCACAAAGTCAGATTATATGATTTTAACATGCCTCTCTGCCCTCAAATCTATTACTGTACTTGGGCTGCATGAAAAGGTGGAATTAAGGTTAATTCAAATTCACTGAATAATAAAGAGCCCTCATTTGTATCTAGTGAGTAATTCCTAGTGTATGTAACAAGCACACCAGTCACATAAACTACGCTAAGTTAATGCAGAATCAAATCTACACCAGTTTACGTAATGAGAAAGAAATCTAAAGTGGCCTTGTACACCTAGTTTCTCTATTGTGTCTTTTCTTACACCCAGCGGATCATTTTTTATCTGGGCCTATTGTCACCTGTGTGTACGGGTGAAAAGACAGGAATGCTAGAGATAACTCTGTAAACAGATAATCTACGGAGGGGCCAAGACCCAACAGAGAGGTCAACAAGCTGGCTTAGCACGGGAGACTCTGAGTGAGACAAACCAATCACATCCAAGAGCCTGGTAGACAATTGTTACAAAAACCTGAGGTGCTCTATTTTCAGTCTTTAGGAAAAATTGCATATGACCTTTGCCTGCGTGCTACTGACAGAGTCATGCAGGAATTACGAATGCTAGGGAGTGTGTTTGTGTGGGTGTGTGAGCGCCCTGCAGGGATATACCTTTGAGAAAAAGGCGGAAATTCCAAACACTTTATTTCAGTGGGTCTCAAACTTTTTTACTCGTGACCCCTTTCACGTAGCAAGCCTCTGAGTGCGACCCCCACAATAAATTAAACACACTTTTTAATATATTTAACACCATTATAAATGCTGGAGGCAAGCAGGGTTTGGGGTAGAGGTTGACAGCTCGTGACCCCCCATGTAATGACCTCGCTACCCCCTGAGGGGTCCCGACCCTGCTTTATTTAATCTTTTCAGGGCCAACAGGCTTTCCATGTTTTTGTAATTTAGCAACATATTACAGTGAATAGCATGGCACTGATTGCACAGCAGTGTCTGTACTCTCTGTGCCTTTGGTGGGCACAGTGTTATTTAATACACATTCACAGCTTGCTACAATGAATCTTTGAAGTCAAAGCCAAGTTGTAGCTGGTTGTGCCATGTGCACAAGGGTTTTTTGGGGGGAGGAGGGATGTAGAATGTGGAGAAGGCTCAAGTTTGCTATCATCATTGAAGTCAACTGGGGTTTAACTATCGATTGCGATGAAGCAGGACTGAACCCCATATAAAGTCCATCCTGTATCTAACAATACCTTTAATTCAAGGGCCAAAGTTTCATTCCCACTGCGCTCACCGTTACCATTGAAACCAACGAGAGTGCAAGGTATTGAGACTTTGTGCAGTGGCTAGCCAGAATCCCAGTAAAGAGCACAAAGGTTGTGCAAGTCGGGACTGGATGGGCCAAGGGCGTGGCCAGCGCTCTGCCTCTCTTCTACAGTGAGCAACAGAGCTGTGCTGGCATGGAGGGAGTGCACACACTACACACTGTAAGAGTGGCCCAGCTCCCACTCTGGCCTGCACTCGCACAGAGCTGCTGAGGGACTTCTGGCTAGGCCTAGGGTGACCAGATGTCCTGATTTTATAGGGACAGTCCAGATTTTGGAGTCTTTTTCTTATATAGGCTCCTATTAACCCCTACCCCCATCCTGATTTTTCACATTTGCTGTCTGGTCACCCTACTAGGCCGTCAGCATGTGGCACATCCATAATAAAAGGTAAAGAAGGAACCAAAGCCCATTCTGCATCTGATTTTTTGGAAAGTTTCTGTTGTTTCAGTCTATAGGGCAGAGAGTCCAGTCCAGTCACCTGACTTCACTAGCAGGACCAAGTACTGATTTTGCCCCAGATCCCTAAATGGCCCCCTCAAGGATTAAACTCACAACCGTGGGTTTAGCAGGCTGATGCGCAAACCACTGAGCTATCCCTCCCCCCGGGGGTATAATGAAAGGTTGAGTGTTAAGTTAATGCAACAAATCAGAGCTACTGCTTGGGTGATCTAGACATTAACTCCAATTCTCCACCTCTTTTAGCCTGTCTTAGGGTAGCTCCATCTTCCTCCTATGGTTAGAAATGTCAGGGTCCCCCTGGGCTGTCTTTTGTTGGAGCACGTCTCTGCCTGACATCTCATCTCTGCTTTCTACACCAACCTTCACACTCCCCAGTGACTCTGCACGCTCCCTGCTCCCCCTCAGATTTCCCCTACTCCCTTTCCTGTGCTCCCATCATAACCTCCATTTCACGCATGTGCAGGCTGCCATGGCCATCACTGCTGCTTCTAGTAGCTCTACAATCCTCAACAGTGCTCAAAGAGTGTGTGTGTATGGGGAGGGGGCACGAGAGATCACAGACCCTACAACCCCCCCCCCCCAAAAAAAAAAAGATTAAAATCGAGTTGAGTCAGAGAGGAGCACAATAAGCACTGTCATACCAAATTGCTGCTCCCAGATTATGACAGACACCCTCCTCCTTTATTTCAGACCATTTTGAGCACTGTTCCTTAATGACTTCACAGCTCTCTTCCAGCTGAACTCACAGATTTCTAGGGACAATTATTTTAGGCCAGGAGGCAATCAAAGCAAGTCCCATAGCAACTGTTAGCAGGGATGGTATGAACTGGGGATCACTTAGCAAAACTAACCACAGCTGATTCCAAATGCCACTACCAGGATCCTGTCACTGTACGAGGAAGGCAAAATTCTAGTGCTGGCTCCATGGCACTAGTTAATAATTAGATTCAATATTAGCCTCAGTGTTCTCTTTATCCAGCAAGGGTCAGTCTCCAGCTGAGCTTCCTCTCTGATTTAGCCACCACAAGTGCCAGCTGAGGTCGTCAGTGCTGGTGGAGGTCTAATTTTTCCATTCTGTTTTAGACGGCAATGCAATAGCAAGTTCTCCAGAGGTGATGGGCTTCTGATTCACTTCACCAAGTGCTGGGGCTCACAAGCTTACTGGTGTAAAAGCTTTTATCCCAGCTGAGCCCAACATTGACAGGATGCCTGGTTTTCATTATGTATCCTAAAATGCAAGCTGCCACTGTTTATCTGGTGCTATTGCTGGACTTCCATCTGCTTCTTCCTTTTCTCCTCCTGACCACACTGCATAATGCAACAATCAATGGGATTTTCCATCAGGGATTTCTCCTGCCTATTACATCCTTTTTCGCTCCTGTTTTTACTTGATTAATAAGATCATATATAGATACATACACCTGATCCACTGATACAAGTGCTTTATTTTTTCATCCTTGTCGCTATGGTTTTGGCACTGATTAAACAGTACTTGGTACAAACTGAGGTTAAAGCCCTTTTCAGATAATAAGGCCCCATTTTCCCTTCCTACATGAAAATCTGTGGGAGGGGAAATCTGCTACAAAAATTCTGAGATTCATAGAGATACTTATTATGGGAGGAAAGACGGTCTTGTCTTGTGCGTAAGGTACTAGATTGGTGCTCAGGAGAGGTGTGTTCAGTTCACAGCTCTGCTACAGACATCCTGTATGACCTTGGGAAAGTCCCTCTGTCCAGGTCTCCATTCCCTAGCTGAAAAATGGGGAGAATATTTTTGTCCCCCCCAACCTCATGTCCTGTCTCTTTAGACTGCACATTCTCTGGTGAGAAATATCTCTCATTGTGGGTATTTGCTGTGTGTAACATAATGGGGTCCTCACCTTGGCTAGAATTCTAAGTGCTACCATATTACGAATAATCATAATAACGATGCAGGCTTCAAAGAGGAAAGAGTGGTGACCCCATGGAGTGAAGGGGACACTGCCTGAAAATCCTGCAGCTCCATGGGAAAGGCAGAGCACACTTTACTTCTGGGGGAATTCTGTGCCACTGTACACGTGCAGAATTCATGTCCCCCGCACATTTCTTTGCTTTCCCACAGAAAAATGCTTTTCTGACAGGGAAGCAAAGGGAAGCCATAAAAGTGGTCATGCACCCCTCCCCAGCAGCACAGGCATGTTGTTTTGAGTGCCCGGAACAGCCGGCGGTGAGGTAAATCACTGCTGGGGGTGGGACTGGGAACACCCCAGCTGGTGAAGTGAAGTGCTCAGATACTGCTTGGATACCTCAACAATGAGTAGGAAGGGAATAGGAATCTCGACAGACAGAACACCATACAATTGGGGTCCTGAGCATACAACACTCACCCTAAGAATCCCGCACAGGCTAACAGAGAGGATTTAGCACACAATGAATTCACTGCTTTTCTCCCTAGCACCCTTTGCTCCAGATTCCCAGTTTTCTTCTATCCAGCCAAACAAGAGAAAAAGCCTTTAGCCCTAAATTTGGGTGCTGACCTCTGTTCTGCAATCTTTCAGGTATGACGCAGGGCGAGGAAGCTCACAGACTTTGAGGTATGTTTGTAACAAGCATGGCAGAGGTAGAATAGGTATATTTAGACCTGATTTTCATAAACCAACATATAAAGGAGCACGGATGGGAAACAGGAGAATTTACAGGGAGGGAAACATTTGCTATATTTAGAAAACTGTAACTGGGCTGAGTGTACAGGTAGGTAATCATTTTCTTGCTACAATAAAGCCACATTAAACAGTGCATGTGAACGCCACCCTTACTATGGGACTCTCCTTAAAGGTCAAGCATTTTGATGATAGCTGAGGTTTATGATGTCTAGAGCTAGTGCTATTACAGAGCAGCATCACCTTATGCTGAATTAGAGATAACATCTTTCAGATAAGGTATTCAACCAAGAACCCCTCAGTCCACCTCTACCTGGCCAGATGGGAGTTAAAGATCTCAGCCTAAAAAAAACAAAAGTAGGTTATCTGTCTAGTGTACCTCTATGGCCCCTAATGCTGCAATATCTGAGCACTTCACTAACCTTGTAATGTATTTACCCTCACAACACCCCTGTGAGGTGGGGAAATGAGGCACAGAGAGACTACATGACTTGCCCTTGGTCACACAGGAAGTATGTAGCAGAGTTGGGCACTGAATGTGGGTCTTCCAACTCCCAGGCTAGGACCCTAGCCACAGGCACTGACTTTCATTTTTCTGGGTGGGTGCTCCACCCCCATTCTGCCCGGGCCCCACCCCACTCCACCCCTTCTCTCAAGGCTACGCCCTCATTCCACCTCTTCCTGCCCCCTCCCACAGTGTCCCACTCTCACCCCGCCTCTTCCTGCCCCTGCTCTGCTTCCACTCCACAGTACCTCCCGCCCGTCGTCGAACAGCTGATCGGTGGGTGGCTGGTGGGTGTTGAGCACCCACTATTTTTTTCCATGGGTGATCCAGGGCTAGAGCACCCACAGAGTCGGTGCCTATGAGCCTAGCCACTGGACCATCTTCCATCAATATCCAAGCCAAAGTGACCCCACTCTAAGTTTAACTGGTTTTAACATCCAGCACAGTGGGCTTGACCCCACATCAACACAGATGCATAACGTGGGGCACAGAAGTGCAACGTGAAAAGTGTCAAGCAGGATAAGCAGTGCAGAGGAGCCTGATTCTGCTACTTCTTGGCCATCAAGTTACTCTTGCCTAGTAGCAAGAACACAACCAAAGAAGGGAGCACTTCATGTGCATGCTGAGGATCACACTGAAACTCATGTCTGCTCAGCAACACCTCTCTCACCTCACTCCCCAATTGTTTTTTACCTGGCATTCTTGTAAATAAAGAAGAGGGACACAAAGGATCTAGAGCTCGTTAATACATTGTGCAGAGAGTTACGTCTCATGCTTAACCTTATTTTCTCCCACAAGTAACCTCCCCTCCCACCTGTGTTAGAGCACCCTGTTGTGAACCTCTCAAGGACTTGTAGGAGTAAGGCCCATTTAACCACATAATGGGTATCATTACTGCCTGCATAGTCACTGTTCTACCAGCAACTGACTCACTACTCGATAGGATGCTTTGAGATTACTCGCATAGGAAAGGCATACTGTTAAACTAAAGTTCTATTGCACGAGGATATTTGGTATATGACTTACACCATCACTGCACAATCAGAGTGCAGATGACTTCATAATGTTGGGAGAAGACCACCAAAAATGTCCCCGATTGGTCCCCCCAAAAGGTTCAGGAAAGACATAAGAACTCTCCACAAGGGGCCTCCTTTGTCTTTGTGTTAATACTGGGTACAAATTGTGAGAGTCTCTTTCTCTCTTGGAAGAGTCTGGAAAATGCCAGCATTCTCTGGGTTAATCACCAGCATTCTCCGGGTTAAACACATTCCTACATTTTTAAAGAGCGTCATGAGTCAGCCCATGACACAAGAACCACAGAGAGCATGGTGGGCAAAGAACGTGAAAAAATAACCCTCTGTAAATACAAGATGGATTTGTGCTTGTTTGCCTCAGCAGCGTCCGGGAGTGTTCCCCAAGCAGCCCACAGTCCCAGAAGACATACAGGTGATTCCAATCCTGGGAAAATTGGGACGTTATAAGCTGCTGTGTAAAAATAGCGTCTATCTTTGCTTCCCTTTTAACAAGATTAGTCTTGCTTTTCTCTCTGTCTTTATTTTGCTGTCTACTGGCCACCTCTTCACTCTCACACTAATGTGATTAGCTGGGCATGTGGACCATACTGGGAGCTACTGTCACAAAGATCTCTGCTTACTTGAGTGCACCTCTTTCCTGAATGAAACATCTTGTGTTTATAGTCACAGGGGGTATTGTTAACTCTTGGATTCTAATAGAAAGGGATATTTACAATCCCCCCCTAAAAGTTGATTCAGGGAGACATTTAGGAAAAAAACAGACAGAAGACAGATGTGTTTCCTACCACAGATGCTGAGGAGGGTCAATTGTTCTGCATATGTAATGACTTTTTATGGTTCCTTACAAATGCCCTTTTACACTGCTAAAAAGGTGCCAAAGTCAAATATGTATAGTCAGTCACCACAGACAATTTAGAAACCTTACAGGACACTACAGCTTTATAACTTGTTAAATATGTTAGAGATGGACCTCCTTTCACTGTCTATATATAATCATGAAGGAGAGTTTCTTGCTGCACCGAAGAACTGACATGTTATTGTGATTTCTAATGTCTTCACTGCTGTGTGGTTCTCATTTTCCCCTAGATCTTATCTTGAGTCTTCTGCAGCTTGTTTCCCATCAACTCTCTCTGCTTAAGGAACTTCATGGATTTGTTCAGAGAGGTGCACAGTGTTGGTCTTAAGTGTAGTTGGAGTAGGAAAAGTTGCTAAATTATGAGCCTACATAGAATAGGTGATCAGTCAATAAAAAAGACCTGAATATAGACAGGGGAAGAGAGTTGAAAGATGACAAGTTGTGACAAGAGGTTTGGGTTCAGTGAATATGTGGGAAATATATAGTACAAGGCAAATTGGCATATGCTATTTAGGGCAGCTGAGAATCTGGCCCAAGTTACTCATTTCATTTATTTGTATTCAATCTTGTACCCAGTGAGCCCAGAAACACCCAGGGATTTCAATGAGAGGTCTGGCCAAGAGCTGAGCCCTTTGTGAATATGTACACAGCAGACTGACCACATTTATTTCTAACCATGGCAAGAAAAGGCTCAGTAATCTCCTGACTAGCTAGCTGTGCATTGTCAGAGATGAAAGATATCGTTTAGATAACACATAATGGAACAGTTATAACAAACGGGATAGTTTCTTCCTACCCCAGTTTTCATCTCTGACTCCTCTTTCGTCACCTTGGGCTGCTTGTTACTGACAAATAAACTTTCACCTAGGATTGTCTAAGAATTCTCTTGACATAAGTAGAGTGCAGTATGTTTCACTTCATTTTAATTCAGTCCAAACACGATTCCATTTCTTACTATGTGTTTGTACAGCACCTAGCACAATGGGGCCCTGATCCATGATTCCAGCCCCTGCTGCAATACAAGTAATAATTAATAACTTGCTAAAATTATATCGTATTGTATCTATGAGCATATTGGGAGAGGGTGAACAGGGCGAAGCCAGGCAATGTGGTATATTCTGCACTTGATTTTCTGGACTGTAGCTAAACACCTCCAATTTTAAGAGAACGGTGATTTTTAAGCAATGAAATAGTAAGGGTTTCAGTAGGGCTAGCTGAAGCTTTTGCAGAGCTCTGGGTAGAGATTAAACCCAACCAGCTCCCTCCTCATTTATGCCCAGGTCCCCTAATTTCTGTGTAACCTATCCTCAAAGACAGAGACACAAATCATGAGTAGACCAATGATTTTCAGGTGCAGGAGCTGGAGCTGCCTAGCTGAGACTTTTCCTCCATAGTAAACTGGGTATAATCTAGAGGTAAACTGCTGCTACTCCAACACTCCTATATGGCTATAGCTGTCATGCTGCCTCCCTGATACATCTATGTGCTCTTGAATAAATAAATGGTACCGATGACTACCCCAGTCACAGCGGATAAAACAAGGAGTGGTTGAGACTGGGTATTCCCCTTGGGGGGAAAAAGAGATCTTAACGTTGTACTTGATGCTTAGACAATATGGTGGTGGTGGTGGACACATTAGAAATAAGACAGAAAATCTGCTACATTGTTGCCGTCTTCCCAGACAGTTAGCGTGTGTGATGAAATTAAATTAGAAAAAAATTCAACACCAGGATTACCAGCTATGTTGTCTATACTGCCCCCATAGCACCAGTGAGACTCATAAACAGTAATGCTAACAGAGCACAAGTGCATTATAGGAAGGGCTGAGAGACGCCTTTGATTTTAGGCAGCTGTCTTTACAAGTTCTTGAATTCAAAGTATGTACTCAGTATGAGGGCCTAATTGTGCAGTCCCTACTCAGCCAGAACTCCCATTAATTTCAATGAATAAATAACATCAGAATTAGGTCCTAGCTGTGCATGTTTTTTTTTTTTTTTTTTTTTTGGGTCTAAACGTGTGTGTAACACCAGAAACAGTCATTGCTTCATTCCCATGTCACAAGACATTGACCATTCATTACCCATATCTCCTCCTGTCTAGAAAGAAAACAGACCATTCTTAGACCTGGATGTTTTCTTTCCCCAGGTAAATAATTAATAAATGAAATAACAAACTGCTGCTTGTCTAATGCACACATACAACAAACGGTACTTTCTTTGCTTGGAAATGAGCCTGGCAAAATCTCATGGGAACAAGAGAAGTCTTTAAAAAGCCAAACTTTAGCTGCTGGAAAAATCTTTACTGAAATGACTGGAACAGACAAGTTTAACAAAGCGTTGAGTCATTTTTTTGTGCTTTGCTCCAGTAATTCATTGGTGAAAAGCCAAACTCAGTCTTCTCATTTTCTCTTTAATTATAGGAGAGCTTAGTTCCAGTTTCAGTTCCACTTCCACCAAGTTTTCTTCTAATACCTTTGGTTAATGTTCATCTTGGCCTGGTCACTTGTTCAACATGCTAGAATTAAGCTGATGATCCAGGTTAGTGAGAAGAAATGGCACCAAGGATACACCCTGCAACCCATTCACCAAATCAGAGACGGGCCGAAGATGCAAAGTTGAGATATTTTGGAGAAGAGTGAGGGATCTTTGCATACACTGTTTGGGAGTCTTTTCTAGCGGTCAGTAACGGTGGTGTATATTTAATGTATAACTATAGGTTAAATTGGCATAAGGGAAAATGCTAATATACATACAACTGAGACATGTGTCTATTTTATTTAGGTTCTTATACCATGCCCATCACTATAGCATCTTATCTTATGCCCCCCAAATATATATTTTTAAAATCACATACCCACATTTTGGGCAAAATTCTGCTTTTAGATCCATATGTGGCTCCCATTAATTTTGGGAAATGAGACCAATCTTTTCATTTGAGAAAATACTCATATTTTCCTTTTTGATGTGAGAAGGACATTTACATTTAGAATGGGGCTGTTGATCATAAAAATTCCCTTAGTAATGGCCTGGAAATCTGATGTTAACCCTGTCACAGACTGCTGCTTTTCACTTGTCTGTTCAAATTGCTAGTCATCTTGTACACAGACACAGAGGGCCCAATCCAACTGCCATCAAAGTCAAAGGAAGACTTTTCCATTGATTTCCGTGGGAGCTGGACCAGGCCCAGAGGCATTGTGGGTCAGAGCAGGGAAGTCAGATTGCATCTCTACCTGGTTCTGATGCAGCTGGCCCTGGAATGCTGCGTGGAGTTCTGAATACTTCATTACCGGAAAGGTATGGATAGTTTGGATGGAATTCTGAACAGGGCCGGCTCTAACTTTTTTGCCGCCCCAAGCAAAAAAAAAGAGCGCCGCCCTCCATAGCACTGCCATAACACACACCTTCAGCACTGCGCCGCCACCCACCCCCGCGGAGCACCGTGGCGCCGAACACCAGCCCCCTTGCGGAGCGCCGCCGAACACCTCCCCCCCCGCAGAGCGCCGCGCCGCCGAACACCGCCCCCCCCTGCTTCCCTAGGGCCCCGCAGAGCGCTGCGCAGCCCAATACCCGGCACCCCGCAGAGCGCCGCCGAACCCCCCCCCCCGCCGAGCGCCGTGCCGCTGAACCCCCCCCCCCGCGGAGCGCTGCCAAACCCCTCTGCCGAGCGCCATGCTGCCAAACCCCCCTGCCGCCACACACACCTCCTGCCGAGCGCCGCCAAACACCCCCACCACTGAGCCGCGCTGTCGAACCCACCCGCCGAGCGCTGCGCTGCTGAACCCCCCCGCCACCACACAAACCTTCCGCCGAGCGCCGCGCCGCCAAACACCCCCACCACCGTGCCGCGCTGCCGAACCCGCCCGCCGAGCGCTGCACTGCCGAACCCCCCCCACCGCCACACACACCTCCTGCCGAGCGCCGCGCTGCCAAACACCCCCACCTCCGAGCCCTGCTGCCGAACCCGCCGAGCGCCGCGCTGCCGAACCCCCCCCACCGCCACACACACCTCCTGCCGTGCCGCACCCCCCCCCCGCGGAGTGCTGCTGCCGAATCCCCCCCGCAGCGCCTCCAGCCACCAAAACAAAAACAACCCACCCCACCCCCAGCGCCGCCCGACCGAATCCAAAAAACAAACAAACCCTGAGCGCCCCCGCCCGCAACCCCCAAGATTGGCTGCCCCTTACCAGGAGCCGCCCCAAGCACGTGCTTGGTCGGCTGGTGCCTGGAGCCGGCCCTGATTCTGAAAGGAGGAACAAAAAATCACTGGGGCCTGGGAGGGAAGGCATTAGTAAAAATAGTTAAATATGAACAATCAACCACTGTGGCCTCAACCCAGAGCTCTGCACTGATGGATTCCCTCTGCACACAGCCCCATTGAAATCAGAGGGGCTTAGAACAGGGGCCTTCCCAAGTGGCGCTCATTGCAGGATCAGGGCCTTAGTTGTCATCTAGCTAAATTATACATATTTTAATTCCTTTAATCTTTTCCCAAATTCAAGCTCTCCACTGCCTTAATCATTTGTTTCCCTCTTATCTCAATTGCCTACAATTGCCATTGGCCCAGCCTAACAGTTGCTCCTGACAGCACAGGGTCTGTATTCATGGCAGCACTACATGCATCAGGAGACACAGCCCTGCCATAAAGACCAACGTCTGGAAGCAGCTCGGAAATTAAGACAAGACTAAGTTCTTGGCCATAAAAAATTTGCTCCAGGCTGAATCTTGCTGAACAAGGTGTCAGCGCCAAAAGGTTTTTTCACCATTTGTCATAAAATGTAGTTTAACCACCTTTAAGTTTCAGGAGGTGGGGGGTGTTCAGGGGTGTGTGAAAAGAGCACATCTCGGAATGTGCTACTGTTTAAGCTCAGTTTTATAGATGCTCCTCTCACTTACTGGTTTTATACTGACATAACTCTATTGTTCTCAATGGTACAAGTGATCAGAGAATTAGGTCTAAATAAACTAGACTGTGGATTGATTTCTCATTTAAAAAAATAAAGTAAAATAAAGGCCACAATTTTCAAACACAGCCATCTAAATTAGGCTTCTAAAGCCACAGCTCAGTATCTGATTAAAGATATTTAGATACCTAGATATGGCTTTGGGAGAGTAGCTTTAGGGACCAGACTTGAACCTTTCTGAACCTCATTAGATTGGCTTAGGGTGACCATACATCCCATTTTGGCTGGGACAGTCTTTTTTAAGCCCTGTCCGGGCCGTCCTGACTTTTTTTGGCAAAAGTGGGCATTTATTCCATTTGCTCTTGCCAACTTGATCAGTTTGCAAGAACTAATGAGTCAAATGCCCACTTTTGTCAAAAAAGGGATGCAGAGGAATGTGCAGGATGGGGGGTGAGCGGCAAGGCCAGCCTCATGCAGGGGGAGAGGCAGGGTTTGAGTGGGGCGCAGGCAGGGCTCAGGCAAGCAGCAACGCCAGCCCCAGCCCGATGAGGGTGGGGGGAACGCCCCTCGGGTGAGTGGCTCAGGCCAGCCCCAAGCGACGGGGGGAGAGGGGAATTGGGCTAGCCAGGAGAGCCCTTCTTTCCTTTTGCGAAGATCAGTACCCCGTTTGCTTTTCTCCTGTCACCTGGTACTGCTCTAGGTGTCCATGATGTTTCATAAATAATTGTACCAATGGCATAGAATACATTTTTGAGCTAATTAAATCAATACTCTAGGATGCATATCACACTTGCTGGCCTATTTGTGCATGTTCACATTTTGCAAGCATTCTCTCCTCGGTTCTTTCTCAATAGTTATTTTTTACAGGGTTCTTCTTAGTCTTCAGCTACTTTTGAGTCCTGTTAATGTCCTCCCACCTTTTGGATGGCCAGGTGCTCTGAGTAGGATGAAACATTTGAGAGACAGTACAATAGAGATGATGATCCATTGCTTTGATCTGATGTAATGGCTTTCTTTGTTCTTTTCCCAAGGAAAATGTTACGTAGATTTAAACAGAATGAGGGGCAAAAGTAAGAGAGATACCCAAATCAACGAGTGAGAGGGGAAAAGGAAGAATAGGAAAAAGGAAGAGAAGGGAAAGGACAGTTTGGTATTTGTAGGATTCCCTAGGCAGCAGCTTCACCTGATTTCTTTGTAGGCAGTTACATGTTTTATTCTTGTCTCAGTGTGATTAAATACATAACAGGCAGAATTCAGGGAATATGATGTAAAACCTTTTTGCTTTAGCAAGACGTGCTGGGTCAACAAAACCCAGCTGAAAGATGGTGTGTGTGTTAAATAGCATGGTCAGTAACTGGTTGGGAGACCATCACTACGGTAATACACACAATTCCCTTAAGGGCTCTAAAATCTCTGATTCTCCTCATGAGGATCAGTCAGTTTTCCATTCTAGCACCTGGTGTGCTCTGTCACTTGGTATCATATTGTGCTTAAGTAGATTGAGCATATAATGGGAATGGAGCTGAGTCATAGAGAGAAGTTTCCTATGTCATTAGTTCTTTGTATCATTATCATTGAATCTGGGCCAAATTCACCACAGTACACTGCCATATAGTGAAGCCATTTTGCAGCCCCACGTCAGCTGTCCGCTAACAGAGTCAGGAGGCCGGAATGGAGCTGTGTGACTAATAGATTTTTGGGGGGTCAGCAGTAATTCCAAAATAAATAAATAAATAAATACAAACTTGTTTTGGGTTGAACCAAACTCAAGTTTTTTCAAAATTTCCAGCATATTGAAGAGTTGAAAAAAATGTCACTGCTGGTTGAATGAAAAGTCTTCTTATGACAAAATCAAAACGTTTCATTTCAATTTTGCCCATTTTTACGTATTTTTGATTTAAAAAAAATGTAAGGACATTTTGAAACAAAAGAGTAAATGCTCACCAAACTATTTAAATTCAGATTTTCTTTTCACCCAAAACAGTTCAGCAAAACTGACAAATTCACAAAACATTCCAGAATGGGAGAATCTGGGTTTTTCACTGAAAAACAGTTTTGCCTAAAAAATGTCACCTGACTTTAGGAGTCTAATGAGGATCTGAATGTAGATTTGCTTGGTTAAGAGTACGTCTACACTGCATGACTCTTTTACATGTATAGCCACTCCAGCACAGGTATAAAGAGCAGTGGAGACCATGAGGCAGGGTTTACAATAAAGACACGTCTGAAGGGCCTGGGTATAAACCTGAGTACACACCCTATACGGCTCTCTACTCATCCAAGCTGTGCCTCCCTGCTGCCTCCCCTCATCCCGAGCCTTTCACTGATGCAGGTAGCCACACACTACAGTGTAGATGCAGCCTGCTTTTCCTCGCAGCACGTAGCTACATGTACACGACATGCCGCTGACAGTGGTGTGTAGTGTAGATGTAGCCTAAACGTAAAACCCTTTCGTCTGATCCCATGTATGTAAACGTTCACAATGACCAGAGCTGTTGATGTTGGGGGCAGGGCCAGCGCAACCCATTAGGCGACCTAGGCAGTCGTCTAGGGTGCTAACATTTGGGGGGCGGCGACCGCAGCGGCCAGATCTTTGGCCGCCCCAGTCGTTGTCAGTATTTCGGGGGCGGGACCTTCCGCCGCCTAGGGTGGCAAAAAAGCTGGTGGCGCTCCTGGTTGGGGGGGGGGGTCTATGCTGGGTAACAGCAGAACCCCCCGGCACATTGGGCCATATTCACCCCGGTGTAACTTACTGAAGTCACTGAACTTGATCCATGGGGTAGCTTACAAATACATTAACAAGGCACACACTCAGTGCATGCTCAGAAGACGGATCCTCAATCCCATGTTAAGGGGGCATTTACAATTATCGACAGTTTACTCTCACAGATAATTGGCTGCTTGCATATCTCTATTTGCCATGGCAAAGGCTGGTTTAAACTGCTATGTAAAGCATTAATTCATAGAAATTTTGCCTTCATTCAAGCTCAAAGAGAATGGCCAGCGAAGCATTCACACATTGAACAGAGCTTTTGGAAAGGAGTCTGCCGGCATCCCTTTATCACATGCAGCCTTGATAGCTCTGGTGGCTGCACTGATACCTTTTCCCACATTCTCTGCTTTAAGAATTCTTCCCAGTATGGAAGTACATGACTGTACTCAGCTCCTGCAGTACAGCACTTTCCTTTCACTGTTTGTTGTTGCTCCAGCATTTTCTTTAACATGCTGTTGAATACCAGGGGTTCCTGTGCACACTTCGGGATGCTGCCGATCAGTAGCTATCCTGGATTAGGGAATGTATGCTAACATTAGCACACACTATATACACATTGGCCTAAATTCTCCTTTACATTCAAGCCACATTACACCATTCTGGCCTCAAAGTGGGTGTAAATTACATTTCTGCCTGTTTTAAAGCCCCTTTACACTGCCAAAGTGCTGTAAAGAGGCCTTAATGTAAACGAGGATGAAACCAATTATGTATGTAACCCACACACCTCCTGGGTGTGGTGCTCTGTCCCCTCTAGTGGCACCGAGACCACTTAGGGAGAGAGATTAATGAGTTTGCTCTACAGCCTTAGCTAACGCGCAGTTGGCTTTTAGCTCATGCGGTAGAGGCTCATGCACTAAGCTCCAGAGATCACCCGGTTCGATACCGACGACCAGAGTCTGTCAGCGTTACAAGTGGGGGTCCCTCCAGGATTTCAGCTGAGAAGTCTCTGAAGCTTAGGATGCGCTTCCTCAGCTAGGGGACGTATGTAACCCGCACACCTCCTGGGTGTGGTGTTCTGTCCCATCTAGTGGCAATGAGAGCAAGAGAGATAAGATGAGTCTGCTCTACAGCCTTAGCTAGCAGCCGGTTGGCTTTTGGCTCATGCACTAAGCTCCAGAGGCCCCAGGTTTGATCCCAATGACCAGGGTCCAGCGGTGTTACATACAGACCTTATATACTATATATGTGTGTGTGTATGATGTACATATTGGAGACAGATTTAGAGATAGACCCAAACTGGTCTCCCTCATGGGTGTTCTGATTCAGGGCACCAAAAGTGGGCCCACTTCCTGAAATGTTGGAGCTAACCCAAGTTAGAAACCAGAGATAAGTCCCTGGTCTAAAGTTTGCGGGCAGCGTCCTCCATTGATGACTTCCCCAGGCAACAAGATTGGCAGATGGCCAAGATTCAGAAAAGAGTTTGGTTGTTTATGTGGCTGTCAAGAATACCCAGAGTTATTATAATGATAACATTTTGTGGAAGGGCTATTAAATCTCTATCTATTAGAGATTGGGATGAGACTTTGCTGATTACCCTACCTCTGCCTACCATGGGGTCTGACACCTTCCTCTGAAGCATCTGGTACAAGCCACTACAACACACTGGACTGAATGAATCTGAGGTCTGACCCGCTATGGCAACCGCTATGTTATCTGGATTGCTGGCCCCGAGCCCCACCAGCTATGGAAACAGAAGGCTGGATCAGTGCTGGGAAAATATACAGGGATGGAGAACCAAAGTTGTTGTGAAACGGAGGATTCATAAAATAGAGGGAATGTACAAAACCCCACTGTCCTAGCGTGATGAGATATCCCACTATTAGGGGCTTTGTCTTATATAGGCAACTATCCCCTCCCCCCTAAAAAAGTGCCTTGATTTATCACACTTCCTATCTGCACCTGCACTTGATGGAAGAATCCCATGCACTGCTACAGGCTGGGGACCGACTGGCTAAGCAGCAGATCTGCAGAAAAGGACCTGGGGATTACAGTGGACGAGAAGCTGGATATGAGTCAGCAGTGTGCCCTTGTTGCCAAGAAGGTTAACGGCATATTGGGCTGCATTAGTAAGAGCCTTGCCAGCAGATCGAGGGAAATGATTATTCCCCTCCATTTGGCACTGATGAGGCCACATCTGGTATATTGCATCCAGTTTTGGGGGGCCCCCTACAGAAAGGATATGGACAAATTGAAGAAAGTCCAGCAGAGGGCAATGAAAATTATTAGGGGGCTGGAGCACATGACTTATGAGGAGAGGTTGAAGGAACTGGGCTTGTTTAGTCTGCAGAAGAGAAGAGTGAGGGGGGATTTGATAGCAGCCTTCAACTACCTGAAGGGAGGTTCTATAGAGGATGGAGCTCGGCTGTTCTCAGTGGTGGCAGATGACAGAACAAAGAACAATGTTCTCAAGTTGCAGTGCGGGAAGTCTAGGTTGGATATTAGGAAAATCTATTTCACTAGGAGGGTGGTGAAGCACTGGAATGGGTTACCTAGGGAGGTGGTGGAATCTCCATCCTTAGAGGTTTTTAAGGCTCAGCTTGACAAAGCCCTGGCTGGGATGATTTAGTTGGGGTTGATCCTGCTTTGAGCAGGGGGTTGGACTAGATGACTTCCTGAGGTCTCTTCCAACCCTAATCTTCTCTGAGTCTATGATTCTTCTATGATTCTATGAAGGAGCTCTCCCATCGACATAATTACTCCACCTCCCTGAGAGCTTCTCCCACTGACATGGCGCTGGCCATGCTGGCTCTTAGGTCGGTGTAGATTACCTCAGACTTTTCCACACCCCTGAGCGACTTAAGTTATACTGAAGTAAGCACTAGTGAGTACAAGTGAGTACAAGGCCTCAGTGGGAGCTGCCCATGCTCAGAAGTTTTAAAAGTCAGGCTGCGCGGTTAGCTACTGTATCAAGACATCACTGCTGTCTGGCCAGACTTAGCACTCCTCCCTCTGGTGGCGGCGGGACCTGAGGTAAATCAGCCCCGACTTGGACAGTGTTTGTCTTTCCCCTCTGGGTTTACTTGTCAGTATTTTTGAGGGAAGCCATAGGGCAGGGCCAAGGAGTGCTCCTCCACCAAACAAATGTACAAACACAAAACCAAAGTGGCTTTCCTTTCCGTGCCTCCTCACTGTGGGAGCATTGTCCTGTTGTTGGCCCCAGGGTGTCAGTCCTTCCCCTACAAAACCAGCACTCAGTTTTAGTTGTTTCCCCTATCTCCCTGCTGCCACTAGCCCTGCAGCACTTGTCTCTCCTCTCTCTCTCGCTCACCAGAAGAGGGGTTTAAAAGGTCTCAGGCAGCCCTTAATTGGATTCAGGTGTCCTTAATTGACCTGAAGTAACCCCTTCTCAGCTTATACGAAAAAGGCCTTTATCATTCTAGGCAGGGGCATGTGCAAGGGGGGGACAAGCAGGGGCATGGGCCCCCCTCAATCAGCAGGGGCACAGAACTCCTCTGGGTCCAGGGTGGGGAGAGCGAGCTCCTCGGGCCGCGGGGGAAGAGCTATCTCCTCTGGCCGCTGAGGAAGAGCAAGCTTAACCGGCCCTGGGGCCATGCGGGGAGAGATCCAGCTCCACCGGCCATAGCAGGGAGAGCCAGCTCCTCTGGCCACAGGGGGAGATCCAGCTCCTCTGGCTGCCGGGGGAGAGCGAGCTCCCTGCGGCCACAGAGGGAGCCAGCTTCACCGGTGCCATTGTAGGGAGAGGCAGCTCCTCCAGACAAGGTGGGGGAGGGGAAGAAGCAGCTCCTCCAGCCGCCCGATTCTAGGGCTAGCAGTCCTGTCTTCCACCCCCCTCTTACAGCGGTCAGCCTGACTTGTCACACTACCTACATGTGGATTTGGATGTCAAGACTTTAGGCATCCGGAGCCTCAATTTCAGAGGTGGCATCTCCCACTAAAGCTCAGCACCACTGAAAATGAGGCCACTTAGGTAAGTACCCAAACATGGATTTAGAGACGTAACTCTAGACCACCCACAGTTTGAAAATTGGCCTATAGAAAAAATGCTGTTTCTGATATTATTCATCTTCCCATATTGGTTCAATGGCTCAACCGAGCAGCTGGGGACAAAGATCACACAATTACAATCCATTTTCTGATCAGCTTTGTAGGAGCCCTACCATCAACTTTCTTCCAATCCAGCTATGCTATTCCTTTCACACTTACCCCAGCGCCATTGTTTATTGCTAAAGATAACTGGGCGACAAGACCAGGTTGCAGTGCAATTTGGTTGCATGTAAAAATTTTAATGAATCAACAGATCCAGAGAGAGTGAGAGAAAAAAACTGCATTCCAAGCAGCTGGAAGACTTAGCAGACAGTGAAGGGCAGGAGGTGATTTCTCTCCTTGCTGATTTAGTCTTGGGCTTTCAGGGGCACTTTAGATAGTTATGATCCAATGCACATTGAGCTTGGATTAAATTGATTTCATTTCCTCTATTTATAAAATGGCAAAGGATCAGGGGGCTATTGGCTCATGTACTACGTGGTACTTTGCTTGCTGGACACACCCCACTGAGTCTAACTAATTCTCTCAAAGGTCGTGCTAATGCTTTCCATCTAGAGGGGATTAAAATGGCCTGTCTCAAACTTCTGACTCTCCAGGCCTATACCGGCTTTTGCCATAGCATCTAAATTGCTACAAGATTCATCCTTTTCAGTGGACTTTGGCAGCCTTTTGGTAGCTTCTATTTATCAGTCATTCCAGTGGAAGGCTGCTTGAAGCTGGTTCACCTGAGCCATCCCACTGCAAATGCAATGCTCATGTTTCCTTTGGGCCATTTCACATGGAGATACGGCTGTCTGAAGATGATACCACTTTCTTTGGTAGTTTGTTCCAATGGTGAATCATCCTCACTGTTGAGGGCATTTTTCTCCAGCCCTCAAAACATTTTATGGCTCTTTGCTGCTCATCTCCAATTTTTCAACATCTTTTTAAAATGTGCACCCAAAACTGGCTGCAGTATTCCAATTTCAGTCTCACTGATGTTGTGTCACCTTCCCACCCTATTTACTGCCCATATGTCTAATGATGGCCTTAGCCATGGGCAGCGGGTATAATAGGCATAGGGAGGCTCTGCCTCCCTCGGCGCTGCCGCAGCCGCCAGACCCCCAGTTGCGAGGTTTGGCGGTGAAGTTTTTTGCTTTATTATGCCCCATGCAGGTTCCGGGGCAGCTGAGGCGGCGGTATGTATCTCCTCAGCCACCCCAGAACTTGCATGGGGCATATCAAAAGCATCTTCTAAGGCAGGGGTCAGCAACCTTTCAGAAGTGGGGTGCCGAGGCTTCATTTATTCACTCTAATTTAAAGTTTTGTGTGCCAGTCATACATTTTAATGCTTTTAGAAGGTCTCCTTCTATAAGTCTATAATATATAACTAAACTATTGTTGCATGTAAAGTAAATAAGGTTTTTAAAATGTTTAAGAAGCTTAATTTAAAATGAAATTAAAATGCAGAGCCCCCCGGACCAGTGGCCAGGACCGGGGCAGTGTGAGTGCCACTGAAAATCAGCTCACGTGCCGCCTTTGGCACACGTGCCATAGGTTGCCTACCCCTGTTCTAAGGGCTGCTTTTCCCCTGGGCGGTGGGCAGGTTGGGTCCGGGGAGGGGAGGCACGGTGCAGCTGCGGCCCACCCCAGGCTCCTCTGGGCAGGTGGAGGCTTGGCTCAGGGCTTTGGCCAGGCCGGCCGGGGCTCCTCTGGGGGGTGGGGGAGGCTCGGGACTTCAGCCAGCCTGCCGGGGCTCCTCTGGGCAAGGTAGAAGGTGGGGGCTCTGGGCTTTGACCAGCCTGGGGCTCCTCCGAGCGGGGGGGGGAGGAGGGAGAGGTTCCGGGCTTTGGCCAGCCCGGGACTCCTGTGGCCTGGGGGGGAGGGCGGTTCAGCAGGGGGGGCTTGTGGCTCCGGCTGCAGCGGGGGGGCACAGGGTCTTGGGGCTCTGGCCATGGAAAGGGCATGGGCGGAAGGGGCGGAGCCGAGGGCTAACCTCCCCAGAGGGGGACTCTACCTGCCACCCCATGGCTTTAGCATGGTCATCACAGCATCACGCTGAGAGCTCATGTTGAGTGGCTTGCCCAGTATGACTCCTAAATCCTTGCCAAAGTGACTGCTTTCCTGGATACAGTTCCCCATTCTGTAGGTGTGGCCTGCATGGTGTGGTGCTAGGTATATGACCTTGCATTTGGCTCTGTTAAAATTTGTTTTGCTTGAATGGGTCCAGCTTCCCAAGTCCAGTGGGTCCAGCTTCCCACTATGCGGCTCAGACTGGACAAAGCTGGAGGCTTTCCACACAAAATGTCAATGTTGTATATTGGGCATAAAGTGGAATGATTTCATCTGTAATGCAGTTGTTTATGGTCATTCGGGTCTACAGACTACTGGGGCCACTGTCCACAGGTGGTGCCTTACGCTTTTCGGACATATCTCAAGTATGCCAAAAGATGTTCCAGGGAACGCCGTTCTCCGGGTGGCTTGTAACATCTGGGATAAAATTCCACCAACCGAGGGGTGGAGGCGGCCCAAAGGCAGACCCCCTATTACATGGGTTCATCAAATCTGTTCCGATGTTGGACTCTCAGGCCGTCAAGCCTTTGTAGTTGTGCAGGAATGGACCAAATGGCAAACGATCGCTACAGCCAACTGTCTGGCTGAGTGTTGAAGAAGAAAAAGAAGCTTACCAAGTGATCCAGAGTGCTCCGTATGACTGCCCTGTCCTTGTCCTTATTTACCACTCTGCCAGTATTTTGTCACCCACACATTTTATCAGCGGTGATTTTATATTTTCTTCCAGTTCATTGATAACAATTATTTTAAAAAGTTAGTTCCTGAGATCCTCTTCAGATCCTAATATCACGTACCTGCTCCCTATAGCACAGTCCTGTAGTGTAGACAAGCCCCAACTGTGTCTCAGTCTCTCACCTTGTAAAATGGGGATAATAAATGAAACCTTGATTATCTCTATTTTATAGTTGGGGAAACAGAGGCACACAGAGGTGAAGAGACTTGCTCATGGTCACAAAGTCAGGAATAGAAAATGGCAGGTCTTCTGATTGCCAGTCCTAGCTCAGATTATCCTGGCCTCCCTGCTCTAACTTTAGTCTCAGCCCAACTAGAGGTTTTTTCTTCTTCGTGCCCCTTAACTCCACATCACTACAGGAAAAATGATTTTCTGTTAGCCATCTGGCTTTACTGCATGTGGATGCCTTTCCAAAATATGTGCTCTGGCTCAGTCTCATGTTATGGGTTTGATGGAGGAATCACTTGGTGACATTTTAGGCCTGTGTTATACAAGAGGTCAGACTAGATGGACATAATGGTCCTTTCTGACCTTAAAATCTATGAATCTGCACATTTTTCTGCTGTTAGTAAGATAACTCTGGTCATATTTTCGATCATTCACTTTCAGTTGGAATAAAAAAGCAATACTTACAAGCACACTCTACTCCGGGAAGTTTATTTATCCAGTATTGGCTCCTAATCCATAGCACCAAATTCTTCTTCTTCTTTCTCTGAGCACATGCTTTATCTTGCCTCCTTTCTCACCTCCTCCTCCACTCTCTCTTCTAAGAAACTACCAGCAATTTGCAGTAACACAGGGTAGAAGCAGGCAGAATTATATAAAGAGAGCACGGGAGAGACAGGGTGAGTTAGCAGCAGATACACAGTCATCTGTTTATCTTTATTAATGAACAACCTCAGAGAGGGGTGCATATATTTAGCACTGGAAAAGCAATTACATGTTGTCTGCATCCATAGAGTGGTGTGCTGTTGTAATATCAAGGTCGCCCGGGGGGGGGGGGGGGGCAAGTGGGGCAATTTGCCCCGGGCCCCGCAGGGCCCCCCACAAGAGTTTTCAGGGCCCCCCACGAGAGTTTTCGGCGGCGGGTCCTTCACTCGCTCCGGGACCCGCCGCCGAAGACCCCAGGCCCCCTGAATCCTCTGGGCGTCCCTGTGTAATATTTTACAAGATAAGCAGCATCAGGGATGGTTGGTGCTTGGATAAGTGACCTCTAAAGAAAACAATGTGCTGTGGATGTTTTAGTAGGAAACACTTCTGTTTGAGTCAGTTTGGAATCAGGGTGCTGCTGGACATGCAGCTTTTTGGAAGAGACGGAAAACGATGCTACTGACCACTTTGGTGCTCGAAAATCCTAGTCCCAGTCTTCTGGCCAGGTGCCAATGTAAAAAGCTCTAATCTGCATACCCAAACATCCTTTGAATATAGGATGCTTTCTTAAATACCTGTCCTCAACAGTTTTTCAACAGCTCATAGTAATGCTGCACAACTATCACTTTTCACCCCAGAGGTAGCTGCATTTCAGAAGAAGACAAAATGATTCTTCTTTCATGAATCTGATTCAAAACCCAGTGAAGGCAATGAAGTTGACAGAAGGACTCCCAATGAGCATTGGCACCGGTCCTGTAGGTATTAAGGATAGCCTTATTAAATCATAACCTGATCAGACCTTTCCAAGAGTTACTTTGTATAAGAAGAGCCTACTATAAAGGCTAATCCTATGGTAAGGCATTTATCACCCTTCTGAAGATCCCTTGATTATGTCTGGAATGGATTTCAGGCCAGCCAGAGAAGTGAAGGATTCCAGAGTTTAGATATCTCTACGATGGGCTTCATTGTAAATCAGAAAAGTGAAAGTAAAGATTTTTTTTTTACTATATATTAACTTAAATTTCAAAATGAAGTTGTACCAACTCCAAACAATTAGAACTTCTTTGTTTAGAAAATGTTGGGGGGGGGGTGTCTTTCAATAATTTTAGAACATATTTTTTCAATTTTTTGTTTAAGCGGAAAATTTGTCACAACCATTCTTTTCCCGTGAACAGTTTCAGTTTCAACAAATCAGCATTTTCCCAATGAAAAAGCCTTTCATCAAGAAATTCCCACCCTGCTCTAGATCCGACGGTTAGCTCCACTGCTGCTGTGAGGCTGTGCAAACTATGAGCTCAACTATGAGCTCCAAGGTGACCTCTGGCCACTTGCTTAATACAATCCAAAGAAAAGGCTAGAATGTTGGATTCAGACATGGCCAGTCTCTCCTGTTGGAGCTGTTCCACTCTGTTTAAATATTCATTGAGCCAGAAACAAAGATTGACTCTATAACCCGGTGGGTAGAAGCCTGAGGACCAACTCCCAGTGCTGGCTGATTCAGTTCAGGGACCTGTGCTAGGGTCTCCCACATCCAAGAAGACTGTCCCAACTACTGGTTATTCTGGGGTCTCTGTCTCTCATGTTTTTTCACAACAAATTTCAAAAGGCCTCATTTTCCTTCTGCACAGGAATGAAAATGAACTTCAAAACCTTGCAAATTTTTGCAAAACAGAATTATTATTTTCCAGTCGGCCCCAGTTACTCCTAATACACTTTGTGGGTCATGGAGAAAAACAAATACATATTCTATGGCAGCCACTTCTAATGCCTGACTGCCTCAATCGTGACAGAACAGGTAGAGGAGTTAGACAGGGGTACCACGCAGCCTCATAGTTCAATTCTCTCTGAACGAAATGGTAAAATACCTTTTCTTTTTCAATGGGAAACTGGCTGACTGACTGACTGAGTTAACTATATGTCACGAGAAGAGCTATCATGCATTGAGTTTTAAGAAGTCATAATACATCACTGCATACAAGTGTGAGAGTTAGGGTGAAATCTCTCAGAGTATAACAGAGATAAGCGTAAGCGCATGGCTTAATCCATTCGTAATCCGTCAGCTCATGAAGAACTATGGAATATTCTCTGTACTGTTGATTAAGCATATACAAACAGAGCTGAATGTGTCATTCACAGCACAAAGCTTGATAAATAAATTTAACCTCTTTTTCTGCTTGCAAACTGTCCCTAAATTAATTGTAATTCCCTTGCACTAACTCATTGTTTGACATTACTGAATACAACATTTTTTATTCTGTAGCCCGATTGCAAATAGTTTGCTACAAGAATTCAATATTCTATATTCAAAATATAAACTGTGTTGGTTAGTAATGATGATACACAAATCACATAGTAAAGTTTGTGTTGCTTGGTTGGACAAGTAACGCCTATGATCAGGAGAGGGATTGAATATGTTATTGGAGCTGGAGTGAATCTCTTAAAGAAAAGCAGCAGATAAACAGGTCCGAGGGAATGGCATAACAGGTGGCATGGCTGGGGAGGTGTTAAGAGAGCCTGAGGGAAACAGGAAATGCTCCAGCTGGAGCTAGTTATAACTGGAAGGTATATAAAAAGACTTCGCTCTCCAAAGGAAATGATTCTGGTCAGGGAAAGGATGGTTTTATTGAGCAGTAGGGCTCAGTTCTGCACAACCTGAAGTACCTCGCCAGAAAAGGCTGTATTACACCCTGGAGAGAGGAGTCTCCTGCTGAGAGTGGAGTGTATCTTTTAAGGGACAGCTGAAGCAAGCTAATTCCCAAGTGTGAGCTGGACTTCTCTGAGAGACCAGGGAACTGATTACCCCTGTAACAGCTGGGGAGTAGAACAAGCGGAAATTATTTCATCAAGAAATTTTTTGTATGAAAAATAACTTAATAAAATACAAAATTGTTTTGGTCAATTTGGGTTTTTTTGTTGCAACACTAAGAAAGGGTTAAAACTGATTTTTTTTCTTTTGTTAAAAACTAAAATGTCATACGAAGTGAAAAGTTGTTGGTTTGAAGCTATTTGCAGAAAACATATAGCCTATTTCACCAGCTCTCTAGGGGACCAACTTGAGGCACTAGGGAATTAAGAGCCCTCTTTGGGGACTTTTTTTTAAAAAAGTCTTGATTGTGTCTAAGTTGGTTGGTTGGCAGACAGAGCCATTACAGCAAGAGAGGGAACTTCAGAAAACAGCATTCATCTTCCTTTTTGGATCACGCACATTCTAGGAATAAGGCACATTATGAAAAATGAGAAGGAAACCTTTGGTCTAAAAATAAACTAGCACGTGCACAAGGTCTAGTTTCTGGGTGCAGTTAACTTCAGTGCAGTTACTCCAGGTTTACATCTGTATAAGCAAGATCAGACTCAGGCCCTGCTATTACAGATACTCATCCATTATTATTTATTTATAGAAAGAAGAACAGGAGTACTTGTGGCACCTTAGAGACTAACAAATTTATTAGAGCATAAGCTTTCGTGGACTACAGCTTATGCTCTAATAAATTTGTTAGTCTCTAAGGTGCCACAAGTACTCCTGTTCTTCTTTTTGCGGATACAGACTAACACAGCTGTTACTCTGAAACCTATTTATTTATAGCCACACGTAGAACCAGGAACCCCATTATGCTGGGTGCTGTGCAAACACTAACAAAGAAGACAGCCTCTGCCCTCAGACACCTTGGAATGTAGGTTGATGAGCAGCAGACAAAAACGGGTGGCTGAAACAGACAAATGGGTTGAGGGGACTTGGGAGGATGAGCTAACAATAAAACAGGCAATGTTTGTTTGACAGCAGAAGTCTCAACTCACCACTTGCCTAGGCATTGTCAGGTGGTTGTGTTCTGCAGGCATCATAGCAGAGGTACATCTTTGATATCTGAAGTTGTCTAGCCTATATAAATGCATGTTTTTATTACTGTTTCATTCATTCTCCCCCGCATCCTTTCTTCTGATTGCTTGTTCCACCCACAGTCCTTATCTTTTCTTAATTATGTGATGAAGTCTTTGGGGCAGGGGTTTGTCAAGCCCGTATGCTGACTGCATTTCAATAGAGACTATGTCTACACTAGAGACTTTACAGTGACACAGCTGTACCAATGCAGCTGCCCTATTGTAAGGGCTCCCGCCAGGCCGCCGACGTAGTGCTGTCCACACTGGTGCTTATGTAGGTCAGGGGTGTGTTTTTTTCACAACTCTGACAGACAAAAGTGCTAGTGTAGACAAAGCCATAGATTAATACACTGTTAAGTAGGGCTGGTCAGCGGTTTTCTGACACAACATTTTTCCATCAGAAAATGCCTTTTTGTCAAAATCAAAATTTTCCCACAGGAATGTATAATAGGGATGAAATTTTGTTTAGAAAAAAATTGAAAAAGCATTTTGATAAGGTGACTCAAAACGTTTCATCGACATTTTTTGAACAGAAAGTTTACTTTTTTTTTTCAAAATTTGATCTTATAAAAAAGATTTACAATTTTTATAAAAGTCAGGATTGAAACAAAACTTTGACCTGAAATGATTTTTCTTCATCAAACATTTCATTTTGCAGGAAGTTTCAAAATTCTGTGTGTTCCTTCTAATTCAGAACAAAACCAAATATCATAGTCACAGGATTTCCCTCAAAACAAAAATTCCGAGTCCTGCACAGCTCTGTTGTTAAGTCAATATTGTTAAAATCCTTTCATTCTCCTTCTCTCCCAACAAGGACACAACTTGGTATGACTATCCCATTTGCTTCCTCTCATTCCCTATGGGCCTGACCCTGCAGTCTCTACTCAGAGCCAGCTTGCACCTGACCCTCTTAAGGGTGCATAGGGAATGTTCAGTCCAGGGCCGGCTCCAGGCACCAGCTTCTCAAGCAGGTGCTTGGGGCGGCCGCTCCGGAGACGGGCGGCACGTCCAGGTATTCGGCGGCAATTCGGCGGACGGTCCCTCACTCCGCCTGGGAGTGAAGGACCTCCCGCCGAATTGCCGCCGCAGATCGCGATTGCGATCGCGGCTGCGGCTTTTTTTTTGTTTGTTTGTTTTGGCTGCTTGGGGCAGCCAAAACCCTGAAGCTGGCCCTGGTTCAGTCTGTCTTTCCTTAGGGTGCACGATATTTCCAAGGGGTTGGACAAGAGACAGGGCCATTGTCACATCTCTCCCACTGCACTGATGCAAGCTGAGTGTGCAGTGGGGGTGCACTGGCACTGCCTCTCTGAGATGGGTGCACCTAGAGACATTCTCCTTGGGCAGGGTGGCTTTGTACCTCCCCGTACTCTGGGCTGTCACAATCAGACACACTCTAGCACTCAGGAAATACTGCTCTAAAACTGAACCAGAGTTTTACTGCAATAACTACTGCAGGATCTGGCCCCATGTTTGCTACCAATTTCAAATTAACATTTCAAATGGCCAGCAGGATTTCTAGCTTTCCCCTTTCCACCTGCCACTAGAGAGCTCCATACAAAAGGGAAGTGCTGTATATTAACTAGCAATTATATTTGTGTGTATGTTTTTGCTACTGGGCATGGCCATGAGAACACTCCCTGAACACACATGCTGTTACTCTAAGTTATGCATTTAGAGGACGGAACAATCATTCTCCCTCCACTAACTATTCTTCTTGCCATTACAGTGAATATTCCATTATGGAAAAAAAAAAGTCATATTGAATGTAACAGGGATTCAAGTAAGTGGGTGTACAGAAAGTTAAGTGCTCTATAGAAATCCCTCTGAGCACCTATAGAATTTTAAAAGCAGTGCTATACTTTCAATAGTTTTTGAACAATCATATAGAAGGGACATAATCTCTATTAAATACTATACAATGGTTCAATAGCATAGACAAATTAGTTTTCTGTTATATTTCATAAGACTGTTCCATGAGTGTTTTTATCTCAATCATATTTTATGCAGCTCAGTGTTACTTTGTATTCCAGTCAAAGAGAGGTAGCCCTGAGGAAATCCTGGCTCTGACAATGACTTCCTCAGTAACCTTGGGCAAATTGCCTAACCTCTGTGCCTCAGTTTGCCCATCTCCAGTATGGGGATAATAATTGCCTCCCTCCCAAGGCTGTTTAAGGATTCCTTAATGTCTGTAAAGGGTTATATAAGTGCTAATTATAACATTTTCCACCTTATCTTTTATTGACTGTTCTAACAGAAGTTTGAAGACAAAATGAAAGACAAACTCTTCTGAGTACTCTGCTTATCCACTGTACAGAGAGAGTATACTGAACAGCTGTATTTGGACCTTAATTTGCTATGAATGTAACCAAGTTACAGTTATGCAGTTATGCCAGGATAATAGCACGTGCAATCAAATGAGGAGAGAAGGGACCACATGATGCTTATGTGCAGAAGGGGACTGATACAGCAAAGTGCTAAGCACTACCTGTGAGATGGTGAACACGCCCAACTCTCATTGAGCCACACACTGATGTCTTACATAAGGACAAAGCACCAGTTTTTACTGACAGTTGCAGATCAATTATCCATGCCCTTGGCTGCTTCCGCCCTCCCCTTAAACCTTCCTTGTGCACTGGGTGCAGGGAACCCACTGTGCAAGGTCTTGCCCCACCCTCAAGCGGCTGAGCCTCTAACAGCTCCAATGCGGTCTGGGCTCTCCAAACCTGTGCGGATGGTCACAGTTGGCTCCATGGAATAAAGTTACTTAGTAAACGCAATTGATTGACATTGCAATGTCACGGGAGTCTTGCTTCTATATTTCTAAAAACAAGTCTTGCTAGAATAAAACTAGGACCAAAAGTGGAACCATGTCAATATAGATCAATTTTGGCAGTCCAGACAATAGTGATTTTTAAAAAAAACCAAACCAAACCAGGCATACAAGTAAATTACTTTCAGTATCTGAGTTGGTAGAACAAGTTAGAGAACAATAAAATCTTGATAGCTAGTAATAAATGTTTCTTTGCCATGTGGGTTAAACCAGTTCAAAGGGAAAAACTAGGATAAAGGTTTTTCTTTTTTTATATACCAGCTGCTGTTAAATTAAGTGCACTAAATCACTCAAGTTAGAAGTGGAGTTTCATTTTCTTGCCACTAGGTGCCTCTGTTTGATCTTGATAAGAAACTATGTTTTTTCCCCTTGATACTACATATAAAGTAAGATTTACAGTAGGGTTAAGATTACAAGATAGGGTTTTCAAAAGCACTCAGCATTGGCCTAACTCTGCTCCCACTGGGGCCAACACGTAAGGCCCCAATACAGCAGCAGCTGGCTGCATGTGTGCATGCTGCCACTCATGTGCTCAGCCAGTTGCAGGATTTGGGTCAAACACAAACACAACTAAGCAGAAGAGGAGCTCATGCCATTCATCCTAATGGGAGTGGCCTGCCATGTGTCAGGGCCCTCAATGAAACCACACAGGTGAATCCGTTGAAGGAACAGCCGTGAAACCTTTACCTGAATTTTACTGAATAAATGATATTTTTCTTAAATTTCAAAAATAAATTCCAGTTGTTTGTTGTGATGGCATCACATTTCTGTCTTTGTAGAAAACTGGCCCTTCATGAATACAGAGTTATGGGCCTAATCCTGCAGGCTTCAGTCAAGCCAAACTCTCCCTGAAGCCAAAGGGAGTTTGGCATCTGTGAGTCCATAACTGAACCCAAAGTTGTCAACAACAGACGTGACCTTTGTCCTGCAAATACAGACACTGGGTGCCAATCTTCTATGGGCTAGAAATCAGTGGTTCTCAACCTCCATCCCACGGGCCGTGTGCTGCCCAATCAGCATATAGCTGCGGCCCCTGTGACATCCTCAGGGCCATACAGGTAGTATATATATTGTGTGGATGCGGCCCACATAACAGATAGAGAGCTGCATATGTGGCCCACAATAGTAAATGCGTTGAGAAACAGTAGGCTAAACTGTGGCAGGCCCTTGCTCAGCTGCATTGGATGGTGGCCCAAGAAATTTCCCCTTCTTACATGTCCGACACAAGAATTGCTCCCTGCGTGTGCATATAGGGGCACACCTCATCCAAGAGTGGGCAAAGATGCAGAGTGGGCCAAATGCCCAGAGGGAACAGCCAGCACCATTCTAATAGCACACTCCCATCACAGCAGGCACAATCCCCACCTGAGCTGCCTGTGAGCTGGCAGCAGCTCTGAGCTTCTGCTTATTCAAGGCTGTGCCTCTAAGGCCCAAACTAGATGTAGAAAGACAGACATTTGGTCACTGCTAAAGTGATGTGTTGTTCAACCTACTGCTTTTGAGTTTCAATGAATAGAAATTTTTTTTATTCATAAGGGGTGAAATTCATGCAGGCGCATGGGACCAGTTAAGCCAAAGGCTGTGCTGGAGTGGGTGCAACAGGTAAGTTAGCCATGCATAGGGGTCTCTGCACCAGCTCTGAATATGCTGGCATGCAGGGGAATGGCCCCAAGATTTAGGCTTATGCAGATCCGATGGCCTGAAAACCACATGGAGGGGGCACAGAAGGGCAGAAGCTGTTTTTCCAGCCCACAAACTAGAATCCGGAGCCATATCAGAACGGTTTGCAGCCTCAGGGTTCTCCAGGACTCTTTGCTGCTCCTGGCTTCCTAAACAGCAGCAGCTGCCAGAAATGCCTTCTTCCATCTACAACAGGCCTGGAAGCTATGCCTCCTCCTGCCAGGTGCTGACCAGGCCCAATTATCAACTCATTTGTGACCTGCCCCCCTTCAAGGCTTAACTACAGAACACTGTACCAGGGAATGACAATGACAGCCTTGGAAAATTTCCAGCTGCTTCTACATGCAGCAGCTTGCCCCAGAGCTCCAAACACTACCCTACACTCCCCATTGAAAGCCAGATTGAATTCCAGTGCTGGCCCCTGCCTTCAAAGCCCTCAATACATTATGCCACAGCTAGCTTAGACGTTGCCTCTCTTGCTGCAGTCAGGACCTTCCATAATAGCCGTGTTCTTCAAGATCGTTGGAACCCTCTGCTATCATTCATGAGTGGGAGACAGCCTTCTAAACAGCTGGCCCATGGTTTCGACTCTGCGTGGTATTGGTGCTTTGATACAAATGTGATAGACACCTTAAAAATACCTTGGCTGGGAAGGTCAGTGTCCCATGGTCTGCATCCATTGCCTCGTCCCCGCTTAATTCCCTGCCCAAAGCCTAATTAACTCAGGATTTGGGCACAGGAGGGCGCAAATGTTACCACCCTACTTGTGAAGCCAGATAGAGTTTTACTATTGCATTCAATGGGAGCAGGATTGGGTCCAAGACATAGGTGTTGGAACTAGGGGTGCCGGGGGTGTGCTGCATCACCTGGTTTGAAGTGGTTTCCATCATATACAGGGTTTACAGTTTGGTTAAATGGCTCTCAGCACCCCCACTATACAAATTGTTCCAGCACCGCGGTCCAAGATGAATCCAATTCCTATACCTAACGAAAACCTTAGGCAACACCTTTAAAAGACTAGGGGCTCAATCCTGCATTTAGAGTGTACTTAAAAGTCCTAGTGAAATCTACGGGAGTCCTGTGTGTGCAAGGAACACAGCATCAAAACCCAAATCTGTTGTAGCTCAATAAGCTTACAGCTCTTATGTATGTTTGACTTCAAGGAAACAATACAAATCGAATGCTGTCACCATATACTGAGATCATCTTCCTGAAACTTTTTATTAAGGCAAAGTTACAATAAAACATTAATATACTACATCACACATTACTTATTACTTATTCAGGATCAGGTTAATAGTCAAAGAATCTGGCTAAAGATTCTGTTTTGCTGGCTGGGGAGCCCTTCTCCTCTGAGTTGGTAAAAACGGTGACCATACTTCTAAACACTTGCGCTTTGTGGAGCTTCTCTTGTAATAGAAAAGCTGTCACACCAAGTATGTACACAAGGACGGTCCATATTTTACTATATCACAATTCCATAGGAGGAAGAGGAGTCACATTTTTCCAGTCATGTGCAAGTCAAAGTCTTGCTGCTAAAGATAAAACAAAGTAATTTGTTGCTCTGTTTAAAAAATGTAGCTCTTTTACTAAAGCACCAAATAAGCAGGTCAGGGGATCTCTAGGAACCTGTAACTTTCTTATAAAATGTTAGTCTCATTAATAATTTCCTCCCAAAACTAATTCCTGGAAACAACTACCACAGGTGCAAGTATGTTTCCCTCTTCTTGCAATCCCTCCTACACAGCACCTCCCTAGTAGCAAAAATACAATGAAACTTATCTGGAGTCAAATGTCACCTATGTGGCAATTTATAAAAGAATTTCTTTATGAGCTACACAAATTGAAGATGGATATCCCCTTTCACATATAGAGACCCACTGATCCAGATCAATTTCTTTGTCCAAATCCCTCTCCCATATTTTCATCTGGGTTCTTTTCTTGTCATTTTGATGTTTATTGTTACATACATTTGAAATTAAAGCCCCATTCAGTTTTGGAATGAGCTCTTATCTTTATTACTGGGGGAGGTTATCTATGTAACTCCAAACTTTCTGCATGTATGACTCACACAGTATAGCTGATCAAATCTGTCAAGCAAGGCTGTCTTTCCAAAGAGAAAGTCTGCACATTAAAAAGAAACAATATAAATTCACATATTCTTGTGGCTGTATTAGTTTCCCGTGAGGATTAATATTTTATTGACCCATAGAGCTTCATGGTGCTTTAGAGAGAGGTAAGATGTCAGGTTCCTGCCTTGAAAAGGCTGCAAGTTAAGCCTAGTAAAAACAGGAGTCATTGATCTCAAAGGGCTTTGGATCAGGTTCCAATGGTCCAATCCCACACCGTTCTCACATGAGTAGGCCTTATTAACTACAGTGAGACACCTCACATAAATATCTGCTCCTGCAAGTAGTTGTTATCTGTAGGGTCATACCCTCAGTTAAATGAATAACACAAGTGTCTATTAATTGTGGTGGGAAGGGAAGCAACTTTACTTATTTAGATAATTAACAAGCATCTGAGACAAGTGTTGATATCTGCATCTACAACACATTACTGACCGACATCATTCCATTTGATGAAGGAGCAGTTATAATAATAATGTTATGGTCCAACAGAATAATTATCATGGGAAGCCAGTACTGCCATGAAAGGATGTGTGAAATTGTAATGCTTCTCCTTTCTCCCAGTAAACAGACTGTGCGCCAGGGTTACTCCTGAGGGAATTCTGCACACAAAAAATTAAATTCTGCACCAAAAATTTTAAAAATTCTGCACACAGTTTAAAATTCTGCAAATGTTATTTGTTAATAAATAAATGTGGAGGCTCCAGCATGGCAGTGGGGAGCACAGGCCACTGGCAGCCCCCCCATCCTCGGCAATGAGGCTGCACCTGACCCTGACACAGCGCAAGGGCCGAGCCTGCCCCAGAAACACCTTGGGGTGCTGCCTTTCTGTGCCAGTTGTACCAAGATAGAGAGCGAGAGGGACCGACTCTCACACACATGCCCAGCCCTGGCCCCTGATCCAGGTGTCGGGCAGGCAGGCTCAGCCCAGCAGGATCCAAGTGTGGAGGGGCTTAGTGTAGGGGGACCCCGCTGTGGCGTGAGAGGGTTTTGTGTGGAGCAATCTGTGTGCGGGCAGCTCAGTGGGGGGGCTGGGTGTGGGCAGGGATCTGTGAGTATGTCTACAGTGCAATGTAAGCCCAGTTAGTAGAACTCGAGTTAGCAGACCATAGTTTGTCTTGAGCATCTACTCTCATTTGTAACCCCGGTTAGGAATTGTTGTTCCCTATGGAACCCAGGGCTCCAGCATCTACTCTGTATCATGCGGGCCTGAGTCCAACCATCCATATCTCAGACTTCCTGACCTAGCGCCCTCCCAAAACGTGGCTGATTTAGCCCTTTGTTCACCTTTGGAACTAGGGGCTCTCAATCCTGCATTTAGAGTGCATTTAAAAGTCCTACTGAAATCTACAGGAGTCCAGTGTGTGCAAGGAACACAGCATCAAAACCCAAAACTGTTGTAGCTCAAGAAGCTTACAGTGAAATTGAGTGACTTGCCCAAAGCCGCGGAAGTTGTTAGTGGAGGATCCAAGGTTAAAATGTAGGAGTTCCTGATTCCCAGTCTGGTGCCCATTATTCTAGGCCACAAGACTCTTCTAACACCCCTGCACTGGATGCACTAGATACATTCTTTTCAGATAAGCTGTAGTATCATTTGGGCACTGTGATTAATTTGCATTCAAGGTACAACACAAGTCTCTGGTTTCAGGCATGGAGACTTGAACATCCAAACAAAGGAGGCAGCCTGGTCTTGTAGATGAGGCACTGGACTGGGAGACCTGAACTGTATTCTCAGCTCAGCCACTGCCTGCTATGTGAACCTGGGCAAGATATTTAATCTCTTTGTGACAGTTCCCCCTTCCCTCTGTTTTGTCTAGACTGTAAGCTCTTTGGGGCAGGAGCTGGGGGCTGGAACAATTTGTATAGTGGAGGTGCTGAGAGCCATTGAACTAAACTATAAACCCTGTATATAATGGAAACTACTGCAAGCCAGCGGGCGAGGCAGCACCCCCAGCACCCTCGTTCCAGCACGTATGGTGGGAGAGGTCTCTTAGTATATGGTTGTACAGTGTAGGTCGTACAGTGCTTAGCACAAGGGTTTCCTGATTTTGGTTAGGGCCAATAAGTGCTATTGTAATATAGACAATAAATAATATTTCTGACCTCAGACATGTGAGTGGTATTCAAATTTCGATTTCAAACTCAAAAGTAGATGCAATTCTCCCCACTGTTGGTACTTTTACATCCCTCTAAAGTTCTTTATTAAGACTTCGCATGATATGTTATGTTTTAGAATACAGTGGCTAGAAGCTACTGTTTATGTGACTTGTTCTCACATAAGTGGGAAAACATTTTCCAGACAGGACAGTGGAGAAAGCATCAATTTCATCTCCTCAAATGGAGCTGTCCCCAAGACAAAGCAGCCAGACCCATCAAGAGAAATTTGGAACTGTGGTACATCATGTTCACTGCCCCCCCCCATTTCACTTTATTTACACAGACATTACAGACATTTTGCCCCCCCCCCCCAAGCTTGGGACCCTGATATAATTGCCCCCCCTTATCCGTCTTCTCATCAGCCATGTAAGCAGCAGTGGAGATTATGGACCCACATACTAGGTTGAAATTAGGAGAAAATCTGCTTAAAAGGGACAAGATAGTAAGAAAAATACGTATCTTCAGTCACACAAAGTACTGTGATTTCTGACTTGATTTCTTCTATGTAAGTGGGGGCAGTACATCTAGAAATACTTAAAATAGACCTACCTACTAGGTAGGAGCCAGCAGAAAAAATTACCTGCCAGAAAAATGTTATTGTGAAAATATGCCTTCAATACACATTCACTCCATTTATGTGCTTCTTGAACACAGGAGAAAACCAGTCTATAAAGTTCCTGGTGGCCTAAAAACAGAAACATCTGTTCGAGTCAGCTTGCTTGGCTGAATATAGCAGCAGGAAAGCCCAACTGATTAACTCTGTCCTCTTCCTAATGTGTTTTTGTAGTTAACAGAAATCCCTATAAAGGTCTTTTAAGGATACTGACATCATTACCACCCAGCCATAATTCTGTAAACAGAGATCCAGGAAATATCACCCTACTTACTAGTTACCAATGGTATCTAGTTTACACAATTCAAATATATTTCATCTGCCATCATCTACCTGTGAGACAAACAACCTGTATTCTAATATATATAGAGAGAATCAATGCATTGATGAAGGGAAGGATAAAAATGACAGTACTGGGTGGGGGAGGATGGTGGTGGGGGAGCTCTCCAACCTCACAGCCAGATCTAAGCTGTAGCAAACAGTGCAGTGGATTAAGGCAATATAATAAATATAGGAGGCACTTCACATCAGAGCCAAGTTGATCTTTCTCAATGTAAATAATAATCACATCTCTTCCCCCTTCTTCTTTCTTCCATATGTATTTTCTTAAAAGGATGCTGTTGGTTTTTTTCTTAGCTTTTTCAGATAGTGTTCTTTTCCTCACATACGTTTATAATAACCCCCAAGGCTTGAACATGAAGGGTCAATGTCTCAGTAGGTGTAAACTGACATGTCTTCACTGAAAGCAATGAAGTCACACTGATCTATGCCAGCTGAGAAGCTGGCATCATATTTGTTAACATACTGATATCCACCAAGCCAGCATTTCTACTGCACACACATAAGGGAGTGATTTGTTGGAGCAGGACTGCAGTGTCAGGCTAATGCCATTGATCTTTTAAAAATAAAAAATTATGGTGAAGAATTTGAGGGGAAAATGTATGTGAAGAATTATATGGTCTTTACAAAAAAAGTAATGGGTCAAATTTTAGGCTCTCATTCCATGGCACTTTAAAATTAATTATTATTATTATTGACATTTTCATGGTTCCATAGTTAAGGGTGAGTTGAGTTTTGCACTGAAAGCAGGGATTTGATCAGTTGATTATGTATGAAAACTAAAGAGCATCATCCCTAAAATTACAACATTTAATCTTTGAGCCAAATGAGTTTTCTGAGAAATTACAAGTAAATCTGCTAATTAGTTTATTAGTTAAAATTAATTTTAAAATTGGCCAATTGCAGAATTTAGTACCCAATGTCAAGCCCTTTGTTCCTTTGTCTGGAATTCTGAATTAACTTTGTAATAGAACACCACAGATGCTTCCGAATTCCCCTATAGTGAAATCTTGTGCAGAGGCTACATGAAGGGCGGGGGGTTTTGCGTTTTTTTTTTCCTATTAGGATTACAGACAATTTTTCCTAGTTACTCTTCATAACTGAAAGTTTCTCCATCAGCAGCATCTGATGAATAATATATCTACAACATAGAATACCCTGTAAAATTGCAGGCTTTCAAAATGGCTGATACCACCCATCATTCTCAGTTAATTGGGGTCACAATTGACCCACAGTTAAGTGGCCATTTTGAGAGAGTGGTGTGTATCTTCCATTGTTCTCAAGGGGATGCAGGCCACAGGCTGCTCTTAAAAAATGGCCACTGGTTTCATGTTCATTGGAAACAATGAGAGGTGGTGGCCAGTTTCAAAGAAGGCGCACATTGTATTACTTCCTGCTGTTAGTGATACAATGAAGGAGGAGGAGGAAGAGGAGGAGTGGGGGGAGGGGATGAATGCATCTTTACAAAGCAGATCAATCTAATCTGGAACCACAGACCCTAAAACATCTTAATCATAAACAGATGGTTATTGCATGGTGTCACTGAAGAGCAAAGTTAAAGGTTATCTGGGTGTCCTAATGGTGCATTTCCACACCTCAAAATGATTTGATTTATTTTCAATTTAACTTTAACACTGAAGTTTTTGGTTTCTAACACTTGGTTTTGGAAACATTCCTATAATGTATTCCGCAAGTTACTGTCATTTACTTTCAACCTTCATCTTGGTTTTTGTTTGGAAATTCATTGAAGGCCCAATTCTGAAATTCTTATTGATGCTTAGTAGTTCTGGACAGGTCAGGGCAACTGCACCTGTATGTCCCCTTTGTGGTCCAGCAAGGGCACCCAATCTCAGGCTTCCAGGTCCCCACTGTTACCACTTTTGGGTGGAGACCCACCTCTCTCTACGGGCCATTCCCAGGCTGCACAGTTCCCTGCCTTCACTGTGTGTTTTCCAGCCCAGACAGATTGCTGGGCACCTGCTGCAAGGACACCTGCTGCTTTCTCTGCAGAGACGGATAACTGAAATATAAGTTACAATACAAATCTTTCTAAACAAGCCTACTTTATTCTTAAGGTAAAAAGCATTACAGAGAAAACATTAAAAACCTACATGCCTGCTAATAAGCTTATTAATTATCATCCCATCCTAGGGGTTTCTTTGCAGTTACAAGTTCATCACAGCTTCAGCTGAGAATAACCACACAATCTTATGAGGCCTCAGTAGGCCCAATCCTCTCCTAAGGATTGGGGCCTGGCCTTCTGTGGACTAGGAATCCCATCTGTTTGCTGGATCAGGAAAAAGGCCCTGAGTCATCTTAAACCCAGACTTTTTATCCACAAATCTTTTCTTTGTTCGTCTCTGGAGAATCCAGTTTGAGCTAGTATATGCATATCTCCCCAGGGGATGCTTCAAAGGCTGATAAGGAAGGAAGTTCATCACCTCCCAACTAGAGAAGGTACATATAGTGCAACACCATATACACAATTGTATTTTTAATACAATGTACCCAAAGGTATTAACCCTAATTCAGTAAGGTTTAGCTTAATTCAATTAAGTTTATGTTAATTCCATAAGGTTTCTTTAGGATATTGTCAGTCTGTCACAATTCTTAAACACACTGAGTTCAATGGCACCCTCAAGTGCTACTCAACATAAGGGTTGGGGAATCAGGCCCTAAATATTTGTCAAGCTTTCTTTATCAGACTGTAGGGAAACACAATTCCCCTTTAACATTCAGAAAGTGAAAAGTTCTATGCTGAGTTGTGCTGGATCAGTTCATTGAAATACCACCGAAATTACCTTAGGCACTGGGAGAGGGACAATTTCTCCTGCTGTCACCTGCCAGAAAAATATTTTCCCCTTTTAATATTTCATATAGAGGAAGGTCCCGCCAGAGCTTGTACTCACCTGGCAGTATGAAGCTTTTTAATGTAAAGGATTTTGTTCCTTAATCAATGGCATACCGGTATATAAACTAATCTCATGTAAGCAAATAGAGACACAATTAGTCTCATCTCATCTTTTCCAGATCTGTCCTACCTCTATTACTCTCTCCCCTTTTGTATTCACCCTACTGTTTCAGTTCCTACAGTATTTTTTTAAATCTCCTGTTAACTATTCACAGATGTTGCTTCAAATACACTGGTGGTGTGCAGAACAGAAAGAAGGTTTTAATTAAACAAATACTATTCTTGGCAAGTAAAAAGAAAAAGTAAGTTTCTTTGCTATCTTCTGGGAACTTCTATAATAAACAAATAAAATAATAATAATATAAATGTATTATTTGTACACCTTGAAGTCCCAACCAAGATCTGGGCCTCATGTGGTGCTAGTCACTGTACACGCACGCAGGAGACAAATCATGCCCCCAAAAGTTTATAATTTAAACAGGTAAGGCAGACCATGGGTGAGAAAAAGGAGGAAGTATTATTATCATCCCTGAACAGAGGCATAGAGAGGTTAATGACTCAGCTGAAGTCATGCAGGAAATCAGTGGCAGAGCTAGGAACCGAATTCAGGTCTCCCAAGTCCCAGTCAAATATCAAACACAAGAACCTAAGCCTGACCTGAGGGAATGCTGAGTTTTGTCATTTCCTTCACACTTTGAGGCCCTATGTGACAGCCACAATTCTTCAGTCCAGAGACAACAGAATGGGATGCACTTTGGAGTCTGTGAACAGTGATGCCTAATCAACTAAACCAATCACTGTGGTATAACAAGAGGAATGCCCTTCCCTTAGGGGTTAAGTGCTTCAAAACTCCAGAGAGAGAGGGACTGGGTAGAAACCAAACCCTGGTCCCCCACAGCAGGGGCAGACTTATTGGAAGTCTTTTGATTCAGAACACATTTTTCAGATCAGAACAACCTATTACTCCACAGATTTTCCAATGTTTTCCCTCTGTGGACAACTGGCTAATACAAAGAGCCTCTCAGAGACCAGCTCAGTAATTCCCCCAAAGCTTTGTGAGACACCACTTCTAGAAATATTGCATTATTGGGATAGGACAAGAAAGGAACATTTATACTAATGATTTCCCATCATCCCTCCTATATTAGGGTTTTCTTTTGCCTCACCTTGTTAGTAGAAGTTAGAACCATGCATGGATATGTTGACTGATTGCTATTGAGATAGTGGCAGGTACAGCTTGCCCTGCATATAAGGGATGTGAGAAGGGCTCTCTGGAAACTAGGACAGTGCAAATACTGGAGAAAATCAATTGGAGAAACAGCCAAGCTCTGCAAGGAAGTTTAGGCTGAGGTTTATGCTGTGCTATTATTTTTGAGTTACCAATAAAACCAAGCTACCAGAAGAGGATGAATTTAAACACTCAGAATCTGTGTCCTCTTTTGAAGATGAGTTATACACTCAACCTTAGGGTTACCATATTTCAGCAAGCAAAAAAGAGGACGGGAGGAGCCCCGCCCTAGCCCCTCCCACTTCCCGCCCCCCAGAACCCCCAACCCTCCCCCCGTTCCTTGTCCCCTGACTGCCCCCTCCTGGGACCCCTGCCCCTAACTGCCCCCCAGGACTCCACTCCCTACCTAAGCCTCCCTGCCTCTTGTCCCCTGACTGCCCCAACCCTTATCCACACCCCCACCCCCAGACAGACCCCTGGGACTCCCACGCCCCATCCAACCACTCCCCACCCATCTAAACCCCTCTGCTCCCTGTCCCCTGACTGCTCCAATCCCTCTCCCCACTCCTGCCCCCTGACAGCTCCCCCCCAGAACTCCCAACCCCCCACCCACCCCGCTCCTTGTCCCCTGACTGCCCCCTCCTGGGACCCCTGCTCCTAACTGCCCTCCAGAACCTCACCCCCTACCTAAGACTCCCTGTTCCTTGTCCCCTAACTGCCCCCTCCTAAGACCCCCCCCAACTGCCCCCCAGGACCCTAGCCCCTACCTGTACCCTGACTGCCCAAAACTTTCTCCACTCCCCCCAAAAAGCCCCCCCTGAACTCCCGACCCCCCCCCCGTTTCTTGACTGCCCCCTCCAGAACCTCCCTGCCCCTTCTCCTGCCCCCTGGCCCCCTTACCCTGCTGCTCAGAACAGGGTGTTGGGCTCTGTGCGAGCCGGACACGTGGCTGCGCTCCCCAGCACAACAAAACCCGGTCCCTGGCCCTGCACAGTGCTGCCGGAGCCGGGCTGCAGGGGAGAGCTGCCGGCTCAGAATGCAGGGCGGATCCGGCTCCTCTACAGCTGCTCCGGAATCCAGCCCGTGACTTCCCTGCAGCCCTCCCAGCCGCTCGCTCTGCTCTGCCGGGGGAGGGGGGAAATCCCGGACATCCCATCCCATCTCCTATTTGTAAATAACATTTTGAGTTATTTACAAATTCCCCTCGGACGCTATTTTTAGCACAAAAAGGAGGACATGTCCGGGTAAATCCGGACGAATGGTAACCCTACTCAACCTGTCTTTTCACCAACAAAAAAAATTACTCCTGGAAGGCCAGCTGATTTTAAAAGTCTCTATATAGAGATATCCATTTCTGTATATGAGTAGAATGGCCTTAAAATTTAAAGTTTAACAATGAACTGAATGACTTTGTCAGTAGATTAAACAATGCTAACTGCAAGATCAGATTAGAATCCAAGATGGCTAATACATGAAGTAACAGACTGACCAAGGCATAGGAAGACAGACAGAATGTGTTTATATGCATGAGTAGGAAACTAAGGTGACAACCAGGGTTATTCAATATAGCATGAGCTCTCTGAGGGCTGCATAATAAATAAGAAAGAAACCTTTGCTGATGGATTTTTACTAACTAGGGCTCAGAATATAAAACATTTTAATTGCAACACTTGTTTCTGTTTTATAGCATCTAAAATTGGGTACACACTAACAATGGAGAAGCTAAAGTGTGTAAGAATAATCTTAAACATTCAGCTATGGTACCTCAAATCTTCTTATGTGAAAGACCTTTGTGCCCCATGGCATTGCTTACTCAATACAGCTATCCTAACTTGTGGTGGTAACTGGTGTTTGAGGAGGTTTATATAAATAAATACACCCCCCCACCTTGGATGCTGTATTTTGCACCCCAGGTAGGGAGTCTGAGAGGTACCCATTGCCCAAGGATTAGATAGCAAGTAATCAGGCCCCTTCTTGAACATCAGATGCACCTTAACTTTTTGCACTATTGATCCAACTGCTGATAACACACCTTCGCCCAGAAACAGTACCAGGCATATTGACAGAGGGAGCCAGAGCTAATCCTCTACACAGGCTGCCCATGGCCGATTCCTGCCGCCTCCGATTGCTATGGCCAATCAGGCACAGAACAGCGGAGATTAGAATCGAACCCACAGCTGTACGGTCCCAGCCCACTCCCCTAAAGCAGGTCTCAGTCTCCGCCTCCCTCCTTTAGCTCTAACCCCTCCCTCACACTCATAGGGAGAGAAGCATAGTAGGCTATAGCGCCTGCGCACACACTTTTATCCCAGGGAGCACCGCCTCCCGGCAGCGTCCTGACGCTCGCTCGGGAGCACGTGACGCCCGCGGGACAAGGCGCCTCGTTGTCGCGCGCACACAGCACAGCAGGGGCCAATCCAATGGCAGCGCACAGAGGTCAAGGGGGCGCGCGCCGGAGGATAGGAGCCGAGAGGGGACAGGAAAAAGACGCCGGGCGGTGCCAAGAATAAAAGCGCATCACGTGGTGTCAGCATGGCTGGGGATGAGGAGGAGGCTGCGGCAGGAGCGGCGGCCGAGTGTGTACAGAGCCGGCGGTTGCCTGTGCGGGGCCTCATGGGGGAGTCGAGACCCCCCGCGGACTGTGCCAAGCGCTTCATCTGCTCCTTCCCCGACTGCGAGGCCACGTTCAGCAAGGCCTGGAGGCTGAACGCGCACCTCTGCCGGCACACGGGGGAGGTGAGAGGGCGGGGCCAGGAGGAGGGGGCGAGTCTGAGGCGGGGTGGGGCTGGTAAGTGGGCGGGGCCAGGGCTGGCACGGGAGGGGGCGGGGCGAGCTGCCCACCTATGGAGCCCTGCTCTCCTGGGGTGGGCTCTACTCAGTGCCTCTCACCCCAAGATCCCAGGGCTGTGGGAGCCTCTGCCTACTGCGCTGCCCTGGTAGGGTGACCTGCCAGATGAACCAGGCCTGGTTCGCTGCCACCTGGGGCCACGCACATGAGGCCGCAAAGGCTGCCTGTGGGCAAGAAGCAGGCAGTTTGTATGGTGCAGCTGGCATGGGGCTAGCAAACATGTGCTTTGTGCCTAATGCCTCTGCCTGCCTGAGGAGCTGTCACAAGATGCCTGAAGTACTTTGAAGACAAGTTGCTAGCACTGCTCGCATAATCCCATTGAGCCCCCAGGACTGGTGTGTGCCAGGGGCCTGTGCCTCAGATGTGCAAGCTGCCCTATTGTGTGCTTTATGGACCCCTCCTGCCCTGCCCCCCATAACATAGCCCTGGGGAGGGGCAGCAGTGTCTAACTGGGCATTTTGCCATGGCATAAGGCAGGAGTTGAGGGATATCAAGAAACTTCAGGGCAAGGAGCAGAGCCTTCTCTTCAAGGCGGTGACTTATTTCAACAGGAAACAGTTCAGAGGAAGTGATGCACTAGGCATGCAGCATTTACTGAGCACAGCTGTGTAAATGTGCATTGGGACTCCTGGGTACCATTTATAATTTTGCTGGGCAGTATCAATTTGGAAATCACATTTTTCACCTGGTGTCTGCTGTTGTCACAAGCAACCACTGTGATTACTGTGAGAGAGATAATAAAAAACTCCTTGTTTTTCTCATCATTTTATTTTGAAGGTTTGGCAACACTGTCTAGGTGATTTCACTTTTATTGAGGGTGCACACCCTTCCCTAGGTTCTGCAAGAGGATGTTTACCATTCATAGTAACAGTAGAATTTAAACTGGAAGTAACCAAGTCACAGACAAGAGTGTGAATTAGTGGGGAAGTGGTGACTGAGCATGTTTGGTGATGGTATGCTCAGACTGGTTAAGAAGCCCTTTCTAAACATAACAGAAAAACACAAACACTAAATTGCCCTTTAAATTACAAGAATTTTTTAAAAATCCTGGTATAACAAAGGATGTTCTCTCAGAAAATTGATTTTAAAAAATTGTCACTTAAAAAAAGCTCCCACTCACATTGCACTTTAACCTCTCTGTGCTTTAGTCGCCTTATCTGTGAGGTGGTGATCCTTCAACTGACTTTGAACAGACTCCCTTCCCTGTCCTTTTCCCTAGTGAAATCATTTGGGGCTCCCTGGGATTGCATAGTCAATTGCAGGATTAGTAACATCTCCACAGCACTTTACAAACCTCTGATAACTCCTCAAGCTCCTTGGGTGAAAGAATCTATAGAAATAGAAAGCATTGTACCACGTTAATAGCCTCCAACGATTTAAAAGGACACTATCTATTTGAAATCTAGTTAGTTAAAAGTAGATCCAGGTCCTTCAGGTGTCTGTCCTCCTACCAAATTTTGTGGCTTAACCATCAAACTTCCCTATTTTATTTTTAAAGTGTGTGTGCTTTCCCATGTGGCTGTATGGAAAAACCACACAAAAAGAGGAAACTAACTTTCGTAAAATTGACTATACTCAAAATGCTGTCAAATACTAATGCAGTTTTTGTTTACATTGTGTATTTTTCTGTCTTTCAGTTAAACTATTGTAAGATCACCCTGTGCTAATTTTGAAACATTAATCATCTTATAAGAAACTTGTCTGAACTCGAGAAATAAACTCAAAGTCTTATGGATACAGATTTTTGGCATTTTCTTAAATTTAAAAAAAATCCAGATTAAAGTTTGAGACTTCTTTTTATCTAGGAAAATATTTTAAATGGGTTCCCATAACAGTCTATGTGTGCAACCTGAGGATATTAAAGTGCTTTAATTTTCTAAAGAGAAAACTTGTGCATATTAATGAATATTTTAAACATTTTCTGTAACTGTTAATGGTTTAACACCGACTAAACCTGTGCCCTGTATGCTCTGATTTTTTTTCCTCCTGGTTCTTAAATGCACTGTTTATATGGGGAAAAAAAATTACTTGGTTTCATTAATATAAGGGCAGCTTCTCCTGAAAATCAGTCTCCTAAAATAACTTACTTGTATGATTTTTAAGCAGTCTCTCTTTCTTTCTGTCAGAGACCATTTGTTTGCAATTATAATGGTTGTGGTAAAGGTTTCACCAGAGACTTCCATCTTACCCGTCACTTTCTTACGCACAGTGGAGAAAAACCATTTGAGTAAGTATTGTACTCTCTTCCTTCAGGCACTGAATAAGATGATTAGCTGCGGTCCTATAGAAACACACTGAAATAGAAAACTTACATTCAGGAAAGCCAAACAAAGTATAACACTAGTATGATTTCAGTGTCATAGAAACCAACACGAGCTGGCATGATGCTTCAGACTAGTGAGCCATCTAGCCTGGTATCCTGTATCTGGCAGTGGCCCATACCAGATGCTTCAGAGGATGGTGAGGTGGGAGGAATCCATAATAGATGTTTATGGAATACCCTGTCCTTCTAGCACCAAGCAGTTAGTGGTTGGCTTGTGCAATGATGCCTGAGGGTTCTAGTTTATCTAATCTGAGATAATTTTGCATGTTCTCAGTACAAATACCAAATCCTTTACTGGAATCCTACTAAGCTCTTGGCCTGTCTTTGCTTTGATCAGTTTTAAATTTTTCTTTCAGTTTCATTGGATGTCCCTTGCTTTTAGGTTGAGAGAAAGTAAATAGGACTACCTGATTTACTACCTTTGATGTTCCATTCACTGTCTGGGGGGGGAAAGACACCCATTTCTCAAATAACTAGCATTAACCTTTTCAAACTCTTCCAGTGGAAGTCTCTTCATGAGACACTGTCATTTAAACTTTCCTGTACTACTAAAATCTTCAGAAATCATCCTTTATTTTTGTAATATATTAAAAATGCATATTGCCATATACAAAATTTTATATGCCTGACTAACTAGAGCTGGGTAGGAAATTGTTTTCCTGCCCCCCCCCCCAGAATGAGACACCTTTGCCTGATTCAGAGCAGGGATTTGACCCTTGGTCTCCCACTTTCCAAGGAAAGTTTTTAATCAAATCTGGTAAACTCCCATGAAAGTTTTGGTTTAGAGAAAATGACGTTTTCTGACAACACAATCGTTTTGTCAAAAAATTCCCAACTAGTTCTATTACTAGTACAAACAGGGGATGTAGCTATGTATTTCTTACTCTTAATGAGGTCACTGAAGCAACTGTGCAAATAAACTTATCAAGTAATTCTTACATTTTTTTGCAAATGAACCAAATTGGAAAATGCAAAACCATATTAACTTGGTCAGCCAGGTCTTTTGTGCTAAACCGGATTGGGCATGGACAGAACTTGGAATACTAAGAGAAACAGGTTCTGTAGGTTGTTGGTGATTCAGCTGCTAGTATTTTGTCTTTCAATTAAGAAGTGAGCCAATGTCCCAACATAGCTAGGGAGCACTACTGCTGAAGGGCCTCTCTTTCAAATGAGACATAAAACAGAGAACACTGGTGCTTGTGTAAATTTGTAGTGTTACTCTTGGCTGTTTAAACTACCACATATTGACCCATTTCATTGGGTGAAGTGACTTCTACGTGGGTTGAACTCTCTTGGAGCTTTCAGGATGAAAGAAACTGTACAATTATAAGACTGTTTATTAAAAGATTTCAGGATTTTTTTTTAATATCATAATACTATAAAGCACTCCAACTTTTCTAATGCGAAGTACAAACTTCCAAGAATTGGTGTGGGTATGTGATGGTCTGGGAGCCAGGAACCCCTAAATTTTAATATCTGTGCTCTGACAGGGATTTCCACTGTAGCCTTAAATGAGTCACTTATCCTGCCATTTTATCTTTAAAATATAGATAATACTCTGTGGGATGGTTGTGAGGTTTGATTAATGTTTGTGCAATATTTTGGAGACACTGGTAGGTTCATTAAAAAATATTGACTTGTGGGTATATAAAGAATTAAACTCTAGCTCTTTCCCTTCACTCTCCTGATTATCTGAATACAGTATTAAGAAAATATAATTTATTTGCAGGTGCACAGCTGATGGCTGTAATCAAAAATTTACAACAAAATCAAATTTAAAGAAGCATGTTGAACGCAAGCATGAAAATCAGCAAAAGCAGTATGTGGTAAGTAACTCTTTGCTAATATATGCTTAGCATTAAACAGCCTCCACTTAATTTAGTCAACCAAATATTTCAGACCCTGGAAACGTGAGTGCATGTTCAAATGTTGTTATAAAACACTTGCATATTTGGTACTGAATTTGTAGTATTAGCAAAAACCTGTGGATCATATTGGCCTTTCTCTAACCATAACCAACTTAATTTTCCAAACAGTGTGCCTTTGAAGGTTGTAGCAAGTCTTTTAGAAAACATCAGCAGCTAAAAGTTCATCATTGTCAACACACCAGTGAACCTTTTTTCAAGTAGGTGAATAATTTTAATAAACTGTAGATATTCCCATATACAATATCTAAATGAAATAAGATACGAGATCTTCAGTGTGGGTGGATGATACAAATCTACTTTGATTATGGACCTTTTATATGTAAACATGCTTTTCTTTTTATTTTTAAGGGATGCTGTTAGGTTAACTTCAGGCTTAACAGCTTACTTCTCTACAGACATATGCATGTGTTGAACTATCCCTTCACTTTGCCAATCTATTCTGAGCAGCAGTCCTGTGCTCCTTAACTGGAAATAGTTTGTACATTCAATGCTTTGGATTTGTTACAGCATCATCCGACTGTATAGTTTAAACTTTACATATAAAGTGTAATCCATAGGTAGAATAGCATTTTCCTTTACCAGGTTGGCTCCCCTGCCTGCTTCCCCATCAGGGAGTAACTGCTTAATTAACACACAGGTGAGTGGTGAACAAAAGTGAGTTAGGTGTAAGGACACAATTGGCTTGACTGAAAAGTACTACCTTTGTGGAATTGTATGTCTCCATGAGCAAAGCAAACCCATATTAATTGATGGAAGCAAAATTGGGTCTTTTTATTTCTTATAGGTGGAATTTTCTTATGAATGTCATTGTTACTTCTAACTATATATAGCATAACTGAAGGAGGCAGCATAGTCCACTGGCTAGATTACAAGAACAGGAGACAGATGCCTGTTGGTTTTACCCCACCCCACCCCCAGCTCTGGTATTGACTTATTGCATTGCTTTGGATGTATCATTTAACCTATCCCCATTTTCCAGAAGGAGAAACTACCTCACAGGGATGATACGAGGTTTAACTAAGCTTTTAAAGTCTTGAATGATACTTGCTATATACATAGAAAATGTTTCATAATTACAACATAAAGTTGCAGCTGTTGAGTGGATCAGGCTGATCAGAGCTGCACTGTGTAGTGTTCTATTTTATTGTAAAGAATATAGAGAATCTTTTTTTGAAAAAATACATTTGATTGCACCCTTCTAATTGCTTTTGGCTCATTAGTGTCTTTGCTTTGCCTCGTTTGATTGTTTTTAATGTGTTTAACACCTAGATGTAGTCATGAAGCATGTGGAAAACATTTTCCTACTCCAAGTAGACTAAAACGGCATGAGAAGATACATGAAGGTAATCTAGTTCTCCCTTTTACTTCAGTGTGACTGAAGTACCACAAAATAGCTTGTTTTTCAGGGTAGCCTGGGGGCTTGGAGATCTACAACCAGATCTAGACATGGCCCTCATGTCACGAACCAAATGGTCTAAATTGACACAAAACAGCACAGACTAATTGGATAGCTGGCTGAGGTGTAATTATAGGGTGTTGCAGTATTCAGTGTGTAACTTCACTTTTAATGTAAGTGAACATTCACAGGCTTGGCAGAATAGCTCCAAGTGTTTTTAGTCATACTGTTCAGGTAGGTCCTTCTCAGATCACACTTTCCTTCCCTCTGAGATTATTTTGATATGATGGCTCAGTGGTTAAGGCAGTAGCCTAGGACTTGGGAGACCTAGATACTGTTCCCTGTTCTGCCACATGCTTCCTGTGTAACCCTGGGCAAGTCACATGGGTCCCAATTTTTAAAGTTATTGAGGGGCTTAAAAATGCAGATGTGGGATTTTTGAAAAGTGCCCAGGTGCCGAACTCTCAACTTCTGAAAATTGCACTAGGCACCTGAATACCTCTAAAATTGTGCTCTGCTCAGCATTGCAAGGCATAAATGACATAGCAGTTTGCCTCATTTTCAAAAGTGATTTAGGTACATACACTGAGTTCCATTAACATTCAGTAAAACTTAATCTCGTATGCAAATTTAAGAACTTTAAATTCATGCCCACCTCATCCATACAGGGGAGTTACAGCACTTTGGTGCACATAGCTATTCACACCACCTTAGCCCAAATTGGAGGGCAGTGCAGATATGCCTTGTCTCTTTTGAAAATGAGACTTAGTTGGCCTGTCATTTGTGCCTTGCAATGCTGAGTAGAGAAGTGCCTAAATATCTTTAAAAATCTGGGCCCTAGCCTCTGACTCCATTCCTCATCTGTAAAATGGTGATAATAGTACCTGCTTACCTCACAGGGAGGCTGAGAATGAATACATTAGCTCCTGAGGCACTCAGATATTAGTGATGGGGGCCCTATCAGTACCTAATATAAGATAGAATTGCGCTCAGTTTTAACTCCAAGTCAAATGACTTAAACTAATTTAATCATACCTGATGCAAACTTGAGTCTTGGCAAATCAAAGATTGGTATGTGGCTTACACTCTACCAGTGTAAGAGGACAATAATAACAATCTAGGTACAATTCCAATAGCTTAAATATTGTAGGCCCAATATTTGGTTTCAGTCAGCTTTACAGTGTGAGTGCCTAAGTGCTGTTCTGCCCCATCTCACTTCTTAGTGGGAAGCCATCTAAGAACTGAGGATAGTCTGTGGGCCTTGCCCTCTGCTGAGTGCCAACAAAGGAGCTAATTGCAATGCCACTTCATAATGAGGTATCTTAATTCAGAATTGGACTGAACTACTCCTTTCACATAGGACAAATAGCCAGTGGCTTTTGGCTGCTATGAACTTGGAAGTGTGCTATATAGGTAATTGATGCCGTATCTGTGTATCCTAGCTAATTCTCCGAACCCTTGCAGCCCTCAAATTAACACTAACGTGCTCTAGTAGCCTTACACACTGAGCCATGCTGCACATGCTGTGGATTTTAGGTATACATTAACAAAACAGATCTCTTTTTATAGCTTATGCACTCAGCATGAAAAGTGTGGCTGCATTAGCATTGTTATAGAAACTTTAATTTTACATCTTCTGGTAAGTGTACAACTCCTGTGTTGCACTCCATTTTCCTGCCTTGAAAACTGAAGTGAGTAAAGGAGGGGCAACTTCAGAGTCTTGCTGCTAACTATAGCTTGGTAGCAAATTTCATTTTTCTAAATGGAAGTAAGAATTTGCAGACTTTAGCAAGTTAGGGAAAATCTCCAAAATCATGAGACTTGCGTTCTGTCCAACTCTCTTCTTGCTCTGACAGAGACAATAGCTTTTTTTTGTTTTTGGAGGGTGGGTGGGTGGGGTGGGGTGGGGTAAATGTTAATCTCCTGATACATTACCTCAGCAGCCGCCTTTGCCTGTTAGGCTGTGTGAGTGCATAGTGATGTCCAAGTGGGAAAAGGATTCATTAGCCTTAGCTAAAAACCATTTCATCCACTTAGTGACACTTTTTTCAATCATAAAACTTAATCAGATTGTTCAAGATTCAGAAATATCATTATGCCAAGTTTCAAGATTCTTCCTTTCTGAAAGTCAGTTAAGTGCAAACTGTTTTTTGTGGGAGGGACAGGTAAGAGATGGAAGAAGATGGGAGTGCTCCACACCTTCTCAAAAACACCTCACATTCAGCTGACGAGTTTCCTTAACCATTCAAGCATTCTAAGTTAAGAATGACTTAGTTTCACTTATCTTGGACCTGTATTGAGCAGGTGTATATGTGTATCTAACATTTAGTTGACTGATCTCTGGCAAATTCACACATTTTAGTGTATTTTCTAAACCTAAGCAATGTGTTTAATAGGATATGTGTGCAAAAAAGACAACTGTTCATTTGTTGCGAAAACATGGACAGAACATCTAAAACATCTGAAGGACAGTCATGCAGGTAAGCTCAGTAAAACTTGTTTTTACAGTTCTATACAATGAATTAAGTTCAGTGCTCTAATGTATTGGGTAAGAACCCAAATACTAACTTGAAGGGAAATCTCACTAAACATTTTACCAACCTGCTCTTTTTTTTTAAATTTTATTTTATAAATTTTCTTTAATTACACTCTATATAATTTATTAATTACAAATTAATACAGCTTAATATGAGATACTTCTATACCATTCTGGCTAATCTGTAATTGAAAAGTACTACTCAAGTCTGTCCCGTTTGCCCACTGATGTGATCATGTGTAATGGGATATAGTTCCTTAGTACAAGATATGAATAGTCTAGGATGAGAACATGAAACAGCTCCTGAATTTCCTTCAGTTAGTGAATATGAATTGGAGACTCTCATTCTAAAGGACTGACTTGAGTTATTTAAGTCAGAACCTTCATTTGGATTTTTTTTTTTTTAGTAAGTTGCTCTGTTCTTGTTTTTCACCTAGAGCCAGTAATCTGTGGTGTATGTTCCAAAACATTCAAACGCAAAGATTACCTTCGACAACATCAGAAAACACATGCTGAAGAAAGAGAAGTATGTCGATGCCCAAGAGAAGGCTGTGGGAGAACTTACACAACTGTGTTCAATCTTCAGAGCCATATTCTTTCTTTTCATGAGGAGAAAAAACCATTTTTTTGTGATTATGCTGGCTGTGGAAAAGTGTTTGCAATGAAAGTAGGTATTGTAGACTGCTTTAAAATCCAGAATATCTTCTCTTGAGTCATGTCAACATAACTTTCTTCTCAATTGCAGCAAAGTCTTGCAAGGCATGCTGTTGTACATGATCCTGACAAGGGAAAGCTGAACTTAAAAGTAAGTCAAGTACTTCTGCAAACACCTCTGAGCCATTTCCTTTCTCTTCAAGAAGCAAAGAGTAAATTAATTTAAACACATACAATTATGTAAAGTGTCTTTAAAATTGGAAGCTAGTCTAGCCCACTACTTTATTTTATGTAGGCACTGAGTATTTCTGAATTTAAATACTGTAAAGGAGGGCAAAGAATAATTTTGCATGTTCGGGGTAGACAACCTATGGCATGTGTGCCGAAGGCAGCACGCGAGCTGATTTTCAGTGGCACACTCGCTACCCTTTCAAAAACCTTATTTACTTTACATACAACCATAGTTTAGTTATATATTATAGACTTATAGAAAGACTTCTAAAAACGTTAATGTATTACTGGCATGCGAAACAATGAAGACTCGGCACACCACTTCTGAAAAGTTGCCGACCCCTGGTTCAGATGATCAAGATTTTTTTAATCTATAAAGTAGGAAGGCTGCTAATACTGTACTGTGACTCTTTTATAAGGCAAAACAAACTCGTCCTAAACGAAGTCTGGCCTCTCGTCTGAGTGGATATATTCCTCTTAAAGCACAGCGCCGAAAGGTTGAAGCGGCAACAGAAAATAAGGCTCTGAATAAACCTGCAGAAAATGAGTTACCAACTGTTGAAACACTGACTCTGCACTAGAGACTTCTGGAGACAACTTCAACCAGAATTGACAATTGCTTTATTATCACATGGGTCAGTTTATAATGGCTTATGTAGAAAACTGAATATTTTGTTTTATAGTCACTTCAAGTGTTTGGTTAAAATCACTGCAGTTCACTCGACTCAGTAGTTTCATTTCCACTCTCCTTGTTCAGAATGTCTGTCTGTTTTTCTTTTTCCATTTTCCTGTACTCATTAACTTCTTTTTCTGACATGTGTCTCAAAACACATGTGCTCTTTCCTTCTTTAGTGACTCTTGGCTGGGATAAGTAAGTAGCTTTCTCAGGCATAGTCTTGACAATCTGATCAAAGAAAGCCAGCTGAAAACAAAAAAAAATTGGTTATATTAACAATGGGATTTAAGCAGGCCATTTCTAATAATTCTTTAGAGTAAGTGAAGAGAGATTAAAATGTTAAGTCTGGTCTACCTCTATGGCCGTTTCTTACAGTTAATCTGATACAACATTAGCTCTGATTTGGACTATGAGTGCAGCACAGAGATTGTCTTTCTCTAATCATCACCACAGTAAGTGAGGCTTTTAAAGTGCCACAGCCTTTTTAGAAGGCTGTTTCAGTGGTGAAGTTCCAGTAAGCACATTCTCCTTTACACCTATATTATCTTTCCACTTGATTCTTAAGTGAAATTATTAGAAGCATAGTGCGACCATGAAATCTTTTAATAGAAAAGGTTAGCCATGCAGTTGCAGTGGTAGGCTCAACTAGTGCCTGAGTGAAGGAAACATTTATAAAATAAGTTACAAAATGTCAGAAGTAGAGAGTCTGTCAGGTAGGGACAGTGAAATTCTCTACTCTGAAATTCAGTCTTAAGCAATTCATAATGACTGAAGGGTGTCATAGAAGATACCTGCACAAGTAGGGGGAGCCCCATTCTTTTCAATCTTACTTGCAAAAAGCATTTCATTAAATCTATCAATAAAATTTTGTTCCACTTTTAAAGTAAATCATTAACATTTACACACACAAAGAATTGCATCAGTGAGATACTAAGTCCTGTTCTCCTAAATTAGCAAATAGACCCACCATGATCAGATGTAAGTCACTGCAAAGTAATGTGTACTGAAACAAAAGGAAGCATACCCTAGAAGCCACCTATTGACCCTCCAGTAAACGGAATTGCTAAAGAAGGTACTCCAGTAGGAGTGGGGAGACAGAAGCTGGATTCTTTGCATTTGTCAGCAAGGTGGCCAAGTACCATAAGCTAGCTTTCATGCATATTGGAGGAAGGGAGTCATAGATTCCAAGCCAGAAGGGATCATTGTGATCTAGTCTAACCTTCTGTAGAACAAAGGACATAAAACTTCCACAGAGTAATTCCTTTTGAACTATACCATCTCTTAAAAAACAAACAGACCTCTTACATTAATAAATTGCCAGTGAGGAAGAATCCACCATCAATCCTTGCTAAATTATTACAATGATTAACTACTCTCACTGTTAAACAGCTAAACCTAAGTCCCAGTCTGAACTTATTTAGCTTCAACTTCCACATTGTCTTACTTTAACTAACTATGCATTAGAAAAATGTAGTGTTAAAACATTTCAAGGCAATGTGTGAGATTTACGTGTGTAAACACATTGTTCAAATTATCTCTGAGAAGAGACAATTAATTCTGAATGGTAGTGTCTGATAAATGGAAGTAACTTCACTTAAAAGGAAACAGGTTTTTGCCCTCTGTACTAATGTCACAACCATCACATACTGGTAAGAGTATACTATCAAAGGAAGAAAGCAGTATTATACCTGGAAACAAATAAGGCTACCAGTGCCAAGTAATACATTTGGCTGATCCACAATTTAAAAAACCTTAATATAGCTTACCATCTTTTCTGGTCCACCTGCAACATTTCTTTGCTGTACAGAAATTCTGACATGATGCTTCTTATCAATCCACTGCTGAATCTGTCTAATTTTAGTCTCTAAGTCATGTTTTGCAATAGCTGCAGAAAAAGTTAACTCCTTCAGCTGAACAGGCCCTGTTAAAATATAACCAATAATATATAGGCTTCAAACTAAGTTTAGTAGTGTTGTGTACACCCCTATTCTGTGTTCTAATGCACTGAGGCTACTGGGAGGTTTTTTGGGGGGAGGAGGGAGGAGAAAAGTACAAGTCAGACAAGTGTCTTCATTCTTATGAACCATCTTTCCTACTCCATTAAGAGTTCCCTATCTTACCTGTTTATCATTATTTTTGCATGCTCACAATACCTTATGTCCTCATATTTAAATATATGGAGATATACCTATCTCATAGAACTGGAAGGGACCCCGAAAGGTCATCCAGTCTAGCCCCCTGCCTTCACTAGCAGGACCAAGTACTGATTTTGCCCCAGATGGCTCCCTCAAGCATTGAACTCTCAACCCTGGGTTTAGCAGGCCAATGCTCAAACCTCCCCCCATATCTTGCTCATTACCACGCTGCCCCCTCCTATTCTGCTCGGAACATGTTCCCATTACCATGATGGCAGGCCTTTCCTCCTTCAACATCCCTCTTAAAGAGCTCTCTTTTCCATAAGGCTCATAACCAGTAACCAATATTAAACTAGAGATGTGAGGTGGTGGTGGAAAGGATAACAATCTTAAAGTTACCATTTCTAGTCACTCAATCCATGTTCTTCAGACTAACCAGGTTTGGTCAAGGTCTGTCTCAGATGAGGCTGAGTACAACTCAGGTACTTAACAAATAAGGCTGTTCCAAGGTGTAGCTGGCCATGAAATGTATGAATCCCAAATTATGCTTTTTTAAATATAAGAAGGCTAAATGTTTTCCCATTGTATAGTTAAGTGGGAAAACTTTTAAAAATTAGTCATCCCCCTCCATCTCCATTCTGTTTCAAAAGATCACACAGCCTTGAATTCTGTTAGAAATAAGTTCCTGTAATAGCATAAACACAACTCATTCTCCTCCCACCCTCTGCATATGCTCTTAAATATCCATTATTACAAACTTCTTTTTGTAGGTGTTTTAACAAGAGCTAACCAAAACTGTTATAGTGGTGCTACTGCGGTAGCTCACCTGTCTCAAATCAGTAGTAAATAGCAGAAAACATCAAAAAGTGTGAACAATTTCTTAGTTTGCATGAGGATAACCCAAGACAGACAGACATCACTGTATACAAATACCACCTCTAAGTGCTCCATCTTGCCAAGTTATCAACCCAATAATTTAAACTACGGGTATAGAATGATTTATGAGGAAAAAGTGAATAATTTTGGTTATTTTATATAAAAAAGTGGAAGGGTCCATTTGGAACACTGTAAATACATTGCTGTCAAGGCTTCCAGATTTTCTCTCCTATATGTTGAGCAATGTTTTGTGACTGTCAGTGACAAAAGTATGCTTCTTATAGATATGGCATATTCAGTTATGAAAACTATCATTTATAAAGAAGTTTGCATTCATAAAAATTAATGATCATTTAAAAGAACAAAAATTCAATATGAATGCCATGGTACCAGAATCTAGGTCATTCATTTATAGAAGTACTTAAACAATACCAGAAGCCAAAATATTAATTATGAGAGCATAACAGAATGGTTTTCTACATTAACTAGACTAAACCAATTTTTGCGTTTTCAGCATGCAAATCTAAAATAACATTGACTGTGATGACAGTACTCTGGATTTACATTGATGTAACAAACTGGATTTGATTTACTGCCACTACTTCTAATACAGCAGTTTTCGAAGTGTTTAATTTATATTAGCAAGACACCTACCAGCTTTTGAACTTGCTTTTTGCTTCTCTCTACGTTTGAGCTGCTCTTCATGAATCTGCTTCCCAGTCATTAGTCTGTACACTGGAGGCTCTTCATTTTCACACAGTGGAACAAGCTTCAGATCACGCTCATTCATGAGTCGAATCACATCTCCTCTGTGCATATTTCCTAAGCTGTTTCCATTTTCACTAATTACATGAATGATCTGCTGAGGAATTTTCCTCCCAATGCTTCCAAATGGTCTTTGGGCATTTGTTTTTTTTTTCTTTCCTTCTGGTTTCTTTTCAGCTTCTTCAGTTGTACAAAATGATTTTGTAGGTACAAACATAAGTCTCCTTTTAGCACCAGCCATCACCATCAGTGCTTGAGAGAATGTTGTCTTTTGCATGGTTTGCACCAAAGGAATGTCCAAGTATTTACTTATGCAACTAGTTTCATTCCTTGTGGCTTGATGTATTAATTTCCTTAGGCAAAGGGCAGCCATTCTGAGAAAATGGGGAAAAAAGAAAAAACAAACCTCTATTCATTAGTTAAAAAGACCTAAGTCAGGGTTGGCAGCCCTAATTTTTAAACTATCCTTTCATTTGTTTGCAAAGTCATGTATTTTTTTATTTAATTAGACTCAAGGTGCACAGTCATCAGTGACCCTACAATTAATAAAGCGTTCATACAATAGAGAAAGAAGGGTTTGGCAGGGAAACCATTTCAGGCTTCTGAAGGGTCATCATAAAGAGTTTTTTTCAAATATTTTAAAATGTAGGGGCTAAACTTACTTTAAAGAACCCCAAAGAGTTATGTGAGCTAGCTGATTTACCATTGTAAGACCAGATAGTTTGTCATTGTCTGGAGGGGTGGGTTTTGTTTTTAAATAAAGTTTCAACATTTGAAGTTACATGCACAAATGAAGGAAGTTGGATGGAAAATCTGACAGTGGAACGAACCTCTCTCTTGGTGCTACCGGCACCCTCCTTGATTAGAATATTTTCTTTCACTTATACTACACTGACTCAGGTCCACCAAGACACTCAAGAGTAGTTGAGGTCTGTGCATCAGATCTCTGCAAAGTCCTTAGAAGTTCATGTCCCTGAGGTATATAGGAAGCTTGGAACTTAAAAGAATGAGACTTCCATGCATAATCTTTGCACACATGCTTAAAACTTGACCATTACCATACCTGTAGGAAGCCCATAGAGAGGAGCACACATTTATCCCAGGGTTGAAATCATCCTTTAGTATACAACCTATTTCTTACATCAGTGACTCAAAATAACAATAATAGTTTATTTTCCTCAAAATATGAGCTACCCAAACTTAATCCCATATAAGCAATCAAAGGAGGATACTTGGCAGTTTTGCTGTTATATGGGTTAAGTCCTATTGTCATTTCAGTAACTAAACTAGAAAGCTCTGTCATCTCTAAGTTCAGACAAATATGCAGTAATATTAGAGCACAGCTGCATCTATATTAGTGGTTTCACTTGTCAAGCTATATTGTTTTGACAAAAGTTGAAAATAAAGATTTGCTATTGACAGTGTTTAAAGTGTGCACAATCTTGTTACTGTATATAGTGAGTTAGGACAATATCCTGATGTTTCTCCCTACTCCTCCAAAGGCATTTAAAGGCATAGAGAATGCACTCAACCAAGAAACCAAGGGGTGTGGGGAGAGTGCATTTTACTATGGCTATCCCAAGATAGCTGTTAAAATGCTTTTTCTGTCCAAGGTGATGTTTGTGAAGCAGGCAGACTGGGAGAGGATGGTAAGGTAAAGAGTTTGCTACAGGCATATGGAATGTCGCAGTATTTCATAGAGTATGTCCACACTGCAGGCTCAAGCCTAACCTCCCTTCTGTCTACACACAAATCGCACTAACAGAGGACTTAGACCCAGGCTCCCAGGACCCCACCAGGATGGAGGGTCTGAGCCCGAGTCAAGCCGGGGCTCTGGATTCAAACCCTCTTGCTTTGCAGTATAGACACAGCCCTAGTAGATGCATGCTCCGGGAGTCTGCCAAAAGTATCCCATGGGCCAACTTTCTTTGTCCTCTGGACAGTCAAGTTTGGTAGCCAGTAAAGTTTTCCCACACTGCACCATGAACAAAGGGCTAGAGCAGCCACATTTTGGGAGGGCGCTAGGAAGTCTGAGATATGATTGGTTGGACTTGGGCCCACAGCGTAGATGCTGGAAACTCCAGGCTGGGACTCAGGGTTTAACAATTCCTAACCGGGGGTCACGAATGTAGAGGCAGAACCAGGATTAGAATCTAGGTCACCTGAGTCCCCAATCCTATATCCTACACACCACCACATTGCCTTTCCTCTAGTGTTCCTGATCATAAAGAATGTCACATGCTCAATACCAAAATGTATCCTCCATCCCAAAGAACCTGGTATTATTTCACTAATTACTGACCAGAAAAATGAAACTCCCGCTACCCCAAACATACACATAATTTCAAACTTTGTTCTCCTTGTCTTCCTTATTTAGTACCATGGACTAACATTTTAAATGCCATATCTGCCCCCCCAAGAAACCCATGATCATTTGCTGGGGGAGAGAAAAGTATCTTTTTACAACAATGGATTTTGCTGCTTATATTTCTGGTGGGGGTGCATATTTTGCTCTGTGTGTGTGTGTTACAATCTCTGGGAAGGACCATGCACAGCTGGGAGAGGGTATTTTACTATGAATTTTACAGTGTCTGGGGAGGGTGTATGTGTCCAGAGAGGAGGGTGTTTTGCTGTGTGTGTACGTTGACAGGATACATGTGCATGCTGAGAGGGAGGTGTTTTGCTGAGTGCTGGGATAAGGTATTTTGCTGTGTGGGAGTGTGCATGCACATGAGCAGGGAGATATTTTTTTTCTGTGCACAAGTGCACTGGGAGGAGGTATTTTGGGTGCATGTGTGTGTGTGCTGGGAAGGAATATTCTAGAGATGGTGTGGGAGGGAGCATTTGGGATGTACGTGCAGGCCTGTTGTGGGAGAGGGTATTTTGGGGGGGTATTTGGGGAATGTGGGAGGGAGTCAGGGTGGGCTGATTTAAATTATAATGATTTAAATCACTGATTTTAATCAACTTTTCTATTTGTACTTCAGTTCTTTTCTAAAGAAAAGTGCAGTCTCATTGGTTGATATAATCATTAAAACATATTGATTTACAACTAATTAGAGCCTTTATTCTAGATTTGGTACTTTTTTTGCTATCTAGTAGAGTACACTATAACTATATACATGTACTTAAGCAATTACTTCATTTAATGTTTTCAGATTCTTATTGATTGTACAGTTTTAGTATGTTAGAGAATAGTGAATGATATATTGCTTATTTACTAGATAATTAACTTTTTGCTCATGACTTCATAGAATCATAGAATATCAGGGTTGGAAGGGACCTCAGGACGTCATCTAGTCCAATCTCCTGCTCAGACTTGTCAAGCTGCATTAGGATGGTAACAAATTTAATTAAACAGAGGAAACAGCGCACAAAATTTATTTTTATTAAACAAAACAAGCCCTTACTATAGTACTTGAACTATTTTGCCATATTTATAAAGCTTGATCTCAAAAGTTAGATGTTTTCCCCAATTCTTTCTTTATCAAGAAAAGCAGCCTTTAACTCAAAGTTCTGATCAAGGCTCACTGGTTCAGCATACAGTATTTATTTTTTTTTAAAATGTTTTAAGATTATAATAAATTTAGGCCTTAGTATATTTTGTATTAAATTCAGATATTTGTAACAGTTTGATATTTTGAAGAAAATCTTATTATAATTTAAATAACAAAATAAACAAATCCAGTTTAAATAAAAAATCTGATATTTTTAATCCATTTTTATCCACCCAAGAGAGGGTATTTTGGGGGCATGTGCTGAGAGATGGGTATTTAGGAAGGGTGTGAGTACTTTGAAGGGGTATTTTGGGGGTGCTGGTAGGGGCTATTTTAGTGGTATGGGGCATGATGCTGGGAGGGATGTATGTACTGGGAAGAAGTATTTGGGGGTGTTGGGATGGGTGTGCGCTGGGAAGGGGTATTTTCGGGAGGAGCTGGGGGTATATACTGGGAGGGGATATTTGGAGGTGCTGGAGGGGGTACCTGGGGGTGCTGGAGGAGTGTGTACTGGGAGGAATATTTGAGGTTACTGGAGGGGGTACTTGGGGGGTACTGGGAGGAGGTACCTGGGGGCAATACCAGATTTACAATGGTGCCACTGGCACCATGCCCACAGTCGAATGGGGCCCCAGCACGCTCTTCTCCGCCCCCCACTCTCTCCTGTGGGGTCAGAGAAGCTTGACTCTGCCGCTGCTGGGGCTCCGTGGCAGCCTCTGCCTGCAGCCTGGCTCCTGCCCCGCCCCTTTCCCCAGCATGCTGTGTTCCCTCCCTGCCACCGATCAGCTGGATCAGCCTTGCAGGCAGGAGGCGAGAGCCACAGCACGCTGCTCTGGAGAGGAGGACAAAAAGAGGCGGGGTGAGGTCTTAGGGAAGGGGCTGGAATTGGGGCATACCCCCTCCAGCCCCCTGTGTGAGCACCCCCATGACCCCAACCCACCCCCCGAGTCCCTGCCCACCCTAACCCCTGCACCCCACCACCCCCTGCTCCCCCTCACATACCCCCAGCCCCCTGCCCTGCCTCCTGCATCCCCCTCACACCTCCCCAGCCCCCTGCACCCTCCTCACCCCCTCAAACCTCCCCAGCCCTGACCCCTGCACCCCCACACCTCCCCAGCCCCCTGCCCTGACTCCTGCACCCCCTCCCACATCCTCACCCCCATCCTGAGAACCAAACAGGAGCTGCCGCAGGTAAGCGCTCCACACCCCAACCTCCTGCCCCAACCCTGAGCCCCCTCCCTCGCCCTAGCTCCTGGCCAGACCCCATACCCGAACATTTTTTTACAATATTTGGAAAGATCATTAAGTGGTCCGTGGAGACCCTCCGTGATTTTCAAGTGGTCTGTGGAAAAATAAGTTAGACTACAAAAACAATCAAGGTACCTCACTTTATTTTCATTTACTTGCTATTACTTATGGGAGGAGGATGAAGAACAAAGAATGAAAAACGGGGCAGGGGGAGATAAGAGAGAACGTTCTTTTTCTTGGCTGAGTGCCAAGGAGAAGCCCCAAAAATGAAGCTGAGCACAGGGCTGGGGGGGCCTCATTAACTCTAAATCCACCACTGGCTGTCACGTCACCTGGGCTGGGGATGCTGTCAGGGCCGGTGTAACCACTAGGCGAACTAGGCGACCGCCTAGGGCGCCAAGATTTGGGGGTGCCAAAAAGCGGTGCCCCCCCAACATTTTTTACACTACAGTGGAGTCACATCTTATATGGGGGTTAGGTTCTAAAGTCACCGCGTAAGAGGAAAATCGCATATAGTGAAAATTACCATAAAGTACAGTATATACTAGAACAGGGGTCCTCAACCTACGGCACGCCTGCCAAAGGTGGCACGCAAGCCGATTTTTTTTTAATGGCAGGCTGCGGGTCCCGGCTGCCGCTGGGCCTGCTGCCGACCTGCGGTTCTGTTCACTCCGCTGGCAGCAGGCTGAGCAGGGCCAGCAGTGGGCCGGCTCCTGCCAGCCAGGGTCCCAGCCGCCAGCCCCGCTCAGCCTGCTGGGGTCCCAGCCAGTTCCACTCAGACTCCTGCCGGCCTGGGTGAGCGGTCTGGGATTCCGTTCTCCCAGGCCGCCAGGAGCCTGAGCAGATCCAGTGGCCAGGACCCCGGCTGGCAGCGGGCTGAGCAGGCTGAGCGGGGCCGGCGGCTGGGACCCCGACAGGCAGGAGCCAGCGGACGGATCCCCAGACCAGCCCGCTGACAGTCTGGGGTCCCGGCCGCCCTGCTCAGCTTGCTGACGATCTGCGGTTCCGGTGGCCGGCCCCTTGCCAGGCAGGATCTCGGCCACCGGCCCTGCTCAGCTTCCTGCCGGTCTGGGTGAACGGCAGGAGGCTGAGCGGAGTCGCCGGCTGGGACCGGTGAGTGCACTGGGAGGCTCATTAGGGGGGTACTGGAGAGGTGTACGTGTACTGGGAAGGGCACCGGGTGAGTGTACTGGGCTGGGTATGGTGGGGTACTGGAGGGGTGTACGTGTACTGGGAAGGGTACTGGGTAAGTGCACTAGGTGGGGCAGGGGGGGTACTGGGGGGTATACGTGTACTGGGAGGGTCATTAGGGGGGTACTGGAGGGGTGTACCTGTACTGGGAAGGGCACCGGGTGAGTGTACTGGACGGGGTGTGGGGGGGTACTGGAGAGGTGTACGTGTACTGGGAAGGGTACCGGGTGAGTGCACTGGGTGGGGTATGGGGTGGGGGTACTGGAGGGGTGTACCTGTACTGGGAGGGGCATTAGGGGGGTACTGGAGGGGTATACCTGTACTGGGCGGGGCATTGGGGGGGTACTGGAGGGGTGTACCTGTACTGGGAAGGGTACCGGGTGAGGGCACTGGGCGGGGTATGGAGTGGGGGTACTGGAGGGGTGTATGTGTACTGGGAAGGGTACTGGGTAAGTGCACAAGGTGGGGCATGGGGGGGTACTGGAGGGGTGTACCTGTACTGGGCGGGGGTACTGGAGGGGTGTACGGATACTGGGAGGGGCATTGGGGGGGTCTTGGAGGGGTGTTCCTGTCCTGGGCAGGGCATTGGAGGGGTACTGGAGGGGTGTACGGGTACCGGGCAGGGCATTGGAGGGGTACTGGAGGAGTGTACCTGTACTGGGATGGGTATGGGGAGGGTACTGGAGGGGTGTACATGTACTGGGAAGGGTACTGGGTGAGTGCACTGGGAGGGTCATTAGGGGGGTACTGGAGGGGTTGACATGTACTGGGAAGGGCACCGGGTGAGTGTACTGGACGGGGCATTGGGGGGGGGGTACTGGAGGAGTGGACCTGTACTGGGCGGGGCATTGGGGGGGGGTACTGGAGGAGTGGACCTGTACTGGGCGGGGCATTGGGGGGGGGTACTGGAGGAGTGGACCTGTACTGGGCGGGGCATTGGGGGGGGGTACTGGAGGAGTGGACCTGTACTGGGCGGGGCATTGGGGGGGGGTACTGGAGGAGTGGACCTGTACTGGGCGGGGCATTGGGGGGGGGGTACTGGAGGAGTGGACCTGTACTGGGCGGGGCATTGGGGGGTACTGGAGGAGTGGACCTGTACTGGGCGGGGCATTGGGGGGTACTGGAGGAGTGGACCTGTACTGGGCAGGGCATTGGGGGATACTGGAGGAGTGGACCTGTACTGGGCGGGGCATTGGGGGATACTGGAGGAGTGGACCTGTACTGGGAGCGGATACCGAAGGGGGGGCAGTGTCGCTCTCCGGGGCTCCCCCTCCCCCTGGCAGGGCGGCTGGGGCAGGCCCGGGACGCGGTGCCAGCACGTCAGCGCCTCCCTGCGGCCCCGTCACCCCCGCCCGGCCGGGCTCCGAGGCCCCGCGGCGGGGCAGGTGGCTGGGCCGGGAGGCGCTTGGCGGCGGCGCTTACCTGCCGGGCCGGGCCGGGCCGGGGATCCGGCAGCGGCGGACGCAGGGCGGGCGGGCGGCGCCAGGCGGGGCGGAGCGGAGCGAGCTCGGCGGCCGGGAGGGGCCTGCGCCTGCGCCGCGCGGGGCCTGTGCGTGCAGGGTGCGCGGGGGGGTTGGGCTAGGAACCGCGGGTGTTTGCTGGGCCTGTGCCGGGCGGGGCGGGCAATGGCCTTTGCTGTGGGGACACTGGGAGCTGCAGCGTGTTGCTTTCTGAGGTGGTGTCTGGGGGTCCCGGGTGTGACTCGGGGGTTACGGGGTTTACATGTGTGTGATGCATGTTGAGAGCATCTCGCTGGCTGCTGCTGAGTTGTACATTTGTGTTGCTATTTGTGCATTTCTACAGGGGCTGAGAGTGACTGCACTGGGCTGGAAGGATGCAGGGGTAGGCAACCTATGGCACGGGTGCCGAAGGCAGCACGCGAGCTGATTTTCAGTGGCATTCACACTGCCCCGGTCCTGGCCACTGGTCCAGAGGGCTCTGCATTTTAATTGAATTTTAAATGAAGCTTCTTAAACATTTTAAAAACCTTATTTACTTTACATACAACAATAGTTTAGTTATATGCTATAGACTTATAGAAAGACCTTCTAAAAACGTTAAAATGTATTACTGGCACGTGAAACCTTAAATCAGAGTGAATAAATGAAGACTCGGCACACCACTTCTGAAAGGTTGCCGACCCCTGGTGTAGACACTAGACACGCACAAATAGGTTGTTGCAAGGCAACTTACATCAACCTAACTTGGTCGTGTAGATCAGGCTTTAGTGTTTAGAAATTACCAATTGTTTTACTAAATAAATAAATAAAAAGGAAGAGAAGGGGATCCTGGCCTCCACCCGTCCCTGATAGAAAATTGCAACATTTTGATTTTACCTTATAAAGAAAATAGGACTGGGTGACATTTTTCCTTTTATTATATATATATATATATATATATATATATATATTTGAAAGTTTGCAGTCATTGCTTCAATTCTTGCAGTAGGTTGAGAAAATATCAGTCATTTTATGTAACTTTTGCTAAATTTGTAATTTTTGTGTGTCTGTGATTCTTCAGAGAAAATGCAGTGCGTGCAGCTCTGTATAAGAGGAAAAATCTTTTCTAAATCAATTTCAAATCTGAACCCCATGTTCAAATGTTTGGGGTGTCTATGAACAACTCTAAAGCCACCACCTTAGATTCCTTTTTAAAACTTACCTCCATGGTAATGAATACAGAAAACTGCTGCTCATAATAATGGCAAGGCAGGTGGTAAGTTGTGTTAACCGCTACAGCTAAAAATTGTACACCCATTTATTCTATGATAAAACAGCCTATTGTTTTTGTTACCTTGCTTCCCAGCCTCCCTCACTGCCTGCTTTTCTGTTTCATCTATCTGTCCTTTTAGACTGTAAAAGCTTAGTCCAGTGAGCCCTCAATACGAAGCTATTGCAATAGAAATTATTAATAATCATTTTCAAGACCCCAGTTGCATCCTTGACAGAGGAAAAGACTCTGCCATAGGGAAAGGAGTGACAGAATGTGATTGATCCCGCTTTTTTTCATCTGCAGAAGGCAAAATATTTTCCCCTTGGAATCCAGATTCACCTACACAGGTGGGGAACTCAAGAGTACCAGCAGCTACTGAGGATAATTTTGGCTGAAGCAAAAAAGATGCTGCGGCCTCACCTCTCCCCTAGCTACATGGTGAAACGGGAATTTCTAATACCTTTTTAAAACTCCTGCTACACCTTCAAGAAACTAGTTGATTAGTTAATCCACTTATTTATTTTATTAATTTTATTTAAAATATTATGTTACTGAGTAACCACATTTCCTTATTGTTATTGCCCCAGCTTTCCTGCCTCACTCCCTCTGTATTGTTTTGTTACTCCCCACAGCATGTCTAATTTCAGGCAGGTTTCTATCCTCGGGGCAGGGATCGTGGGTAAGGTTGTGAGTCTGTCACGGAAGTCTCGGATTCTGTGACTTTCCATGACCTCTGTGACTTATGCAGCTAGTGGGTACGGCTGACCCCAGAGCTGCCCAAGGAGCTCAGGTGGCTTTGGGGCCAGCTGCTCTGGTAGGGTTGCCAACTTTCTAATCGCACAAAACCGAACACCCTTGCCCTGCCCCTTCCACGAGGCCCCGTCCCGCCCCTTTCCTGAGGCACTGCCTCCACTCATTACATTCCCCCTCCCTTGGTGGCTCACTCTCCCCCACTCTCACTCATTTTCACTGGGCTGGGGCAGGGGGTTGGCATGAAGGAGGGGGCTCCAGGGTGGGGGTGAGGGACTCAGAGCACGGGAGGGGCTTCGGGTTGAGACAGGGGGTTGGGGTTTAGGAGGGGGTATGGACTCTAAGGTGGGGCCAAGGATGAGCGGTTTGGGGTTTAGGAGGGGGCTTTAGGATGGGGTTGGGGCCAAGGGATTCGGAGTGCAGGAGGGGGCTGCAGGTTGAAGCGGAGGGGAGGGGTGAGGGCTCCAGCTGAGGTGCGGGCTCTGGGGTGGGGCCGTGGATGAGAGGTTTGGGTGGAGGAGGGGGCGCCGAGTTTGGATGGGGTCTCAGGGCTGAGGCAGGGGCTCGGGCTTATCTCAGGCGGCTCCCTGTCAGTGGTGCAGCAGGGCTAAGGCAGGCTCCCTGCCTGTACTGGCTCCGCACAGTGCCCCGGAAGTGGCCAGCAGCAGGTCCAGCTCCTAGGCGGGGAGGGCCAGGAGGCTGCGTACACTGCTCTCGCCTGCAGGCACCGCCCCCCAACTCCCATTGGTCATGGTTCCCAGCCAATGGGAGTGCAGAGCCAGTGCTCAAGGAGGGGGCAGTGCACGGAGCCTCGTGTTCCCCCCACCTAGGAGCCAGATCTGCTGGACACTTCCGGGGCGCAGCGCGGTGCCAGGACAGATAGGGACTAGCCTGCCTTTCCCCCATTGCCTCTCCAACTGGACTTTTAATGTCCCAGTCGGCGGTGCTGACCCCGGAACTGCCAGGATCCCTTTTCAACCAGGCGTTCTGGTAAAAAAATGGACACCTGGCAACCCTATGCCCTGGCTGCTGCTGGGGTCACCCCGGTCCGCTCCTCCCCCCCCAGCTGCAGTAGTGGTGGTCCCAGGCTGCCTCCCTCCCCCGAGCTGCAGTAGCGGTGCCTCCTCCCCCAGGCTACAATAGGGGTGCCCCGGTCCACCCTCCTCCCCAAGCACCAGCAGCGACCCAGAGCCCCCTCTCCAGAGCAGCAGCAGCAGTATCCCCAGAGCCCCCGAGAGCACCCAAGATTTAGTCAGGAGTATTTATAGTAGAAGTCATGGATAGGTCAGGGGTTGTGAATTTTTGTTCACTGCCCATGACCTGTCCATGACTTTTACTAAAAATACCTGTGCCTAATTCTTAGCCATAATCATGGGGCAGGTTCTCCAGACTGGGTAAGGAGCTTAACTGTTCAGGAAGGACAGGCAGGGCGAAAAGGTGGGGGAGTTGCATTGTATGTAAGAGAGCCGTATGACTGCTCAGAGCTCCAGTATGAAACTGCAGAAAAACCTGAGAGTTTCTGGATTAAGTTTAGAAGTGTGAGCAACAAGGGTGATGTTGTGGTGGGAGTCTGCTATAGATCACCAGACCAGGGGGATGAGGTGGATGAGGCTTTCTTCCGGCAACTAGCAGAACTTACTGGATCACAGGCCCTGGTTCTCATGGGATACTTTAATCACCCTGATATCTGCTGGGAGAGCAATACAGCGGTGCACAGACAATCCAGGACACATCACACGATCCATTGTCTACAGCCAAGCCCTAAGATACAACCGAATTTGCTCCAACCCCTCAGACAGAGACAAACACCTACAAGATCTTTATCAAGCATTCGTAAAACTACAATACCCACCTGGGGAAGTGAGGAAACAGATTGACAGAGCAAGACGGGTACCCAGAAATCACCTACTACAGGACAGGCCCAACAAGGACAATAACAGAACACCACTGGCCATCACATACAGCTCCCAGCTAAAACCTCTCCAGCGCATTATCCACGATCTACAACCTATCCTGGAAAATGATCCCTCACTCTCACAGATCTTGGGAGGCAGGCCAGTCCTCGCTTACAGACAACCCCCCAACCTGAAGCAAATACTCACCAGCAACTACACACCACACCACAGAAACACCAACCCAGGAACCTATCCCTGTAGCAAACCTCGTTGCCTACTCTGTCCCCATATCTACTCTGGCAACAGCATCAGAGGACCCAACCACATCAGCCACACCATCAGGGGCTCATTCACCTGCACATCCACTAATGTCATATATGCCATCATGTGCCAGCAATGCCCCTCTGCCATGTACATTGGCCAAACCGGACAGTCCCTCCGCAAAAGAATAAATGGACACAAATCAGACATCAGGAATGGTAACATACACAAGACAGTAAGTGAACACTTCAGTCTCCCTGGTCATTCTATTACAGATTTAAAAGTCACTATCATTGAACAAAAAAACTTCAGAAACAGACTTCAAAGAGAAACAGCAGAACTAAAATTCATTTGCAAATTCAACACCATTAATCTGGGCTTGAATAGGGACTGGGAGTGGCTGGCTCACTACAGAAGCAGCTTTTCCTCTCCTGGAATTGACACCTCCTCATCTATTATTGGGAGTGGACTACATCCACCCTGATTGAATTGGCCCTGTCAACACTGGTTCTCCACTTGTGAAGTAACTCCCTGCTCTCCATGTGTCAGTTTATAATGCCTGCATCTGTAACTTTCACTCTATGCATCCGAAGAAGTGAGGTTTTAACTCACGAAAGCTTATGCCCAAATAAATCTGTTAGTCTTTAAGGTGCCACCAGACTCCTTGTTGTTTTTGTAGATACAGACTAACACGGCTACCCCCTGATACTAGACAATCCAGGAAGTTTTTGGAAAGTGTTGGGGACAATTTCCTGGTGCAAGTGCTGGAGGAACCAACTAGGGGCAGAGCTCTTCTAGACCTGCTGCTCACAAACTGCGAAGAATTAGTAGGGGAAGCAAAAGTGGATGGGAACCTGGGAGGCAGTGACCATGAGATGGTCGAGTTCAGGATCCTGACACAAGGAAGAAAGGAGAGCAGCAGAATACGGACCTTGGACTTCAGAAAAGCAGACTTTGACTCCTTCAGGGTACTGATGGGCAGGATCCCCTGGGAGAATAACATGAGGGGGAAAGGAGTCCAGGAGAACTGGCTGTATTTTAAAGAATCCTTATTGAGGTTGCAGGAACAAACCATCCTGATGTGTAGAAAGAACAGTAGGAGACCAGCAGGAGACCAGCTTGGCTTAACAGTGAAATCCTTGCTGACCTTAAACACAAAAAAAGAAGCTTACAAGAAGTGGAAGATTGGACAAATGACCAGGGAGGAGTATAAAAATATTGCTCAGGCATGCAGGAGTGAAATCAGGAAGGCCAAATCACACTTGGAGTTGTAGCTAGCAAGGGATGTTAAGAGTAACAAGAGGGGTTTCTTCAGGTATGTTAGCAACAAGAAGAAAGTCAAGGAAAGTGTGGGACCCTTACTGAATGAGGGAGGCAACCTAGTAACAGAGGATGTGGAAAAAGCTAATGTAATCAATGATTTTTTTGTCTCTGTCTTCACGAACAAGGTCAGCTCCCAGACTGCTGCACTGGGCAGCACAGTATGGGGAGAAGGTGACCAGCCCTCTGTGGAGAAAGAAGTGGTTCGGGACTATTTAGAAAAACTGGACGAGCACAAGTTCATGGGGCCGGATGCGTTGCATCCGAGGGTGCTAAAGGAGTTGGAGGATGTGATTGCAGAGCCATTGGCCATTATCTTTGAAAACTCATAGTGATCGGGGGAGGTCCTGGATGATTGGAAAAAGGCTAATGTAGTGCCCATCTTTAAAAAAGGGAAGGAGGAGTATCCGGGGAACTACAGGCCAGTCAGCCTCACCTCAGTCCCTGGAAAAATCATGGAGCAGGTCCTCAAGGAATCAATTATGAAACACTTAGAGGAGAGGAAAGTGATAAGGAACAGTCAGCATGGATTCACCAAGGGCAAGTCATGCCTGACTAACCTAATTGCCTTCTATGAGGAGATAACTGGGTCTGTGGATGAGGGGAAAGCAGTGGATGTGTTATTCCTTGACTTTAACAAAGCTTTTGATACAGTCTCCCACAGTATTCTTGCCAGCAAGTTAAAGAAGTATAGGCTGGATGAATGGATTATAAGGTGGATAGAAAGCTGGCTAGATCGTCGGGCTCAACGGATAGTGATCAACGGCTCCATGTCTAGTTGGCAGCCGGTTTCAAGTGGAGTGCCCCAGGGGTTGGTCCTGGGGCCGGTTTTGTTCAATATCTTCATTAATGATCTGGAGGATGGCGTGGACTGCACTCTTAGCAAGTTTGCAGATGACACTAAACTGGGAGGAGTGGTAGATACGCTGGAGGGTTAGGGACAGGATACAGAGGGACCTAGACAAATTAGAGGATTGGGCCAAAAGAAACCTGATGAGGTTCAACAAGGACAAGTGCAGAGTCCTGCACTTAGGACGGAAGAATCCCATTCACTGTTACAGACTAGGGACTGAATGGCTAGGAAGCAGTTCTGCAGAAAAGGACCTAGGGGTTACAGTGGACAAGAAGCTGGATATGAGTCAACAGTGTGCCCTTGTTGCCAAGAAGGCTAACGGCATTCTGGGCTGTATAAGTAGGGGCACTGCCAGCAGATCGAGGGACGTGATCGTTCCCCTCTATTAGACATTGGTGAGGCCTCATCTGGACTACTGTGTCCAGTTTTGGGTCCCCTACAAGAAGGATGTGGAAAAATTGGAAAGAGTCCAGCGGAGGACAACAAAAATGATTAGGGGTCTGGAGCACATGACTTATGAGGAGAGGCTGAGGGAACTGGGATTGTTTAGTCTGCAGAAGAGAAGAATGAGGGGGGATTTGATAGCTGCTTTCAACTACCTGAAAGGGGGTTCCAAAGAGGATGGATCTAGACTGTTCTCAGTGGTATCTGATGACAGAACAAGGAGTAATGGTCTCAAGTTGCAGTTGGGGAGGTTTAGGTTGGATATTAGGAAACACTATTTCACTAGGAGGGTGGTGAAGCACTGGAATGGGTTACCTAGGGAGGTGGTGGAATCTCTTTCCTTAGAAGTTTTTAAGGTCAGGCTTGACAAAGCCTTGGCTGGGATGATTTAGTTGGGAATTGGTCCTGCTTTGAGCAGGGGGTTGGACTAAATGACCTCCTGAGGTCCCTTCCAACCCTGATATTCTATGATTCTTTGGGGGCAGGTCCAGATCAAGCACAAAGGTGGCTTTTAGCCATCTTTATGTTCCCCCCATCTTGAGGCCTCTGGTTCCAGCACATACCCCAGTGAAACCTGGAGCAGGTCAAAGGCAGTACTGGCTCGTGTTGGCTCTCAGTGGCCCCCTGGCTGCTGAGGCTCACTCTGATGCTGGGGTGTCCCATCCCTGCCCGCTGCGTGACTGCGAGAGTTGTGCAGTAGGAGCTGTGGTGGTGACTGTATGCCACCTGAGGAGTCCTTAGACTAAAGGGATCCTTAAGTGGCTGGGCCTGCTGACATTAGGTTCTGCTTTACACTGCTGAAGTGGTACAAAGCAGCCAAGTGCTCTGAAAGGTTGGGACCTGTGGCTGTTATCTGTATTAGTAGATGCTTAGCATACTATTTAATACTGATAAATAGAATAAGTGATTATCATTCAGACAAGTTACTCAACAAAAGCCCAACGTGTCCATTTGACAATACATAACTCAGAAGAAAATGTACTTAGGCAGCTTTTTCATGGTTATCTCTACTTATTACTTAATGCAGGCAATTGGTTTTTCTTGGCCTTCTATGTGATACAGATTGGTCTTGGGACAGTTCCTGCCATATTTATTCCATATATCAAACTATGCACAGCTCCTACCAGGCCTGTCTTATGAGAGGGGACTGGAAGAGCTTGGTTTGTTTAGTCTAACAAAAAGAAGGCTGAGAGGTGATAAGATTGTTCTGTATAAATTCACTGGGGGGGATGAAGAGTTATTTAAGCTAGAGGACAATGCTGGCACAGGAACAAATGGATGTAAACCATGAAGAAATTCAGACTGGAAATTAGAAGAAGGTTTCTAACCATCAGAGGGCTGAGGTTCTGGGACAGCCTGCCAATAGGAGCTGTAGGGGCAAACAACTTAAATAGTTTTAAAAGAAAACTGGACAAATTCATGAGTGCAGTTGTATGACAGGGTTTCTTGTAATGGTAGGGGGCAGGGCTCAGCAGCCCTGGGGCTCACTTCCACTTTACGTCTTATATTCCTAAAAGTTCATGCTTCAGGGTTGTGTCTGACCACCTACAGGGGTGAGGAAGGGCTGTTTTCTGTTTGTTTGTTTTTATTGTGGCATTGAGCATTCTCTCTCTAAGGTACTTGACTGGCTGGTTCTTGGTCACATGCTGAAGGTCTAACTGGTCTCCATATGTGAGGTTGGGGAGGACTTTTCCCCCAGGTCAGAGTTCAGGTCAGATGTGTCTGATCTATTTTGTCCATCTCCTTGGTTGTAAAGCGCACACTGAACACACTGTTGTAAGACTATTTAGCCAAACAGTGTATTGTAAGGTATCATATAAAAAAACTGGTGACATGCTGGTCATGAATATCTTTGCATGATATATGTACTGGTTGTGTATAAAAAGTTATGTATGTGTGCTGGAAATATGATCTTAAAATATGTTTTTGAGGCAAGCCTGCCTTAGACAAAGGAATATGGATTTACCTGTCTGGGTCAAGCTTTGTAAGTCATAGACAATGAAAGTATATTTGCAAATAAAGTAAACAAAGCAATCAAGCTAACAAGCTGGGAGGAAACAGCTTGTTGAGCACAGCAGGGAACACACTGGAGTAGAGTTAAAGAAACCCCTACAACAACCCAGTTCCTGTTTCTCTGCCCCCTCCTCCCCAGAGCCCAGCTGGGGGCCAGACACTCAAACCCCCTCCCCCCCAGAATCCAGCTGCAGCCCCCCCAGTCCAGAACTCACATCCTCTGCCCCCCAGAGGCCAGCTGCAGAACCTCCCCTGGCCCAGACACACACACCCCTGCCTCCCAGAGCCCAGCTGCAGCCCCCAGCACAGACACTCACATCCCTTACCCCCCCAGAAGCCAGCTGCGGGGCCCCACCCGGCCCAGATACTCACACACTCTACTCCCCAGAGCCCAGGAATTCAGAGGGAGAAACAGCCTGATGCTCAATCCCAGGCTTGCATGGAGTATTCTGTGCGCTGCCGCCTCCGTCCTTCAGGGCATGCTGGGAACTGCAGCTGCTGTGAATCTTCCAGTTCCCTCCCCCTCCTCCGGGCCTTGTCTTCTATTTGCGAGCTGGGCTCTGCCAGGTCCAGCAGCCCCTAGTGGCGGCCAACATCTCTGCAGCCCATTTCTGTAGGGGAGAAGAATTTCTGCATGCACAACATTAATTTCTGCAAAATTCTGCATTGCGCAGTGGTGCAGAATTCCCATAGGTGTAATACCATGAACACCTAATTCAGGAACAGAAGTTTTTCCAAGCAGCCATTAGGCCTGGAATTGGACAAGAGATAAGTAGAACTCAAACCCATACTGTATTGGAAATATCTGTTTATGCAACTTTTTCTATTTTCCAAACAATATTCGCTAAGAATTATAGGGCAAAATTTTCAAATCAGGATGTCTACAGTTATGCTCCTAAATCCATATTTAGTCACCTAAATAGAAGTGTACTCATTTTCAGAGGAGCTGAGCACCTGCAGTTCCCAATAGCTCTCTGTGCCTCAGGCTTCCCATTTGCAGAATGGGGATAAAGATGCTATACTCCTTTGTACAGTGTGTTGAGATCTATGAATAAATGATAAGTATTCTTACTACCAACATTCATCTCAGTCTTTGTATATGGCTCTGTCAGGCAACTCATTTGAAAAACTCCCTTGCACCAAAGGGAGAGAACAGGATAGAACTTTACGTATCTCTTAAAACACACAGTTTTAGTACATACAGACATCCAAATGATGCAAAAATTCTCAATGAATACATTTACTGATTCCTAGAGACTACAGTAATTCATTCATTAACTTTCTATCCCTAGGCTTTGAAAGGTACTTCGTACACACATTTCCATTTCTCTTTTCTAACAAGAAAAGGCAATTACATTTTTACAAACCAGCAAGTGATAAACAATAACTTCTAACTGAGCCCCCACACATAATGCAAGAATCCAGTTGAAACAGGCTAAAGTTTTGTTTTGTTTTTGAAAATCTGTCTTTTCTATGAATTTAAAAAAAAATCTTTTGAAGATGCATGCCCTGCCATTACGTCACTTATACTGATTTACTGAATCCCGGCAAAGGACTGCTTATACTCAGTGAAAAGAAAGGCTGACTGAATATATTAGAATGTTAACCATAAAACAAGCCTGTGAGTCCCCAGGGTGAAATACAATTAAAGTTAAAACTTCCCCATGTAGCAGGTTTTTTTAAATGTCTAGTTTTACATCTTGACTGTATGGCGAGGACTTTCCACTGTACATCTGAGACATTGTTCTGCAGCTGCAAGTTGCTGGGTTGCAAGTTGCTGGGTTCAGCTGCGAAGATTTTAAAAGCTGCTTTGTTGGCAGCCTAGGACACATCCGTGACCTTATTAAAGTAGAAGTGAAAGCTCTCTCTCTCTCTCTCTTTTTTTTTTTTTTTTTTTGCAACAGTAAATCTACTAATTTTACAGTCAGTTGAACAGCAATGGATTAATTTGTTTAAAGTCTGCATTCACAAAGAAAACGTGAACTTCACTGCCTTGAATACCCTAAACTACAGTGTGATATTTGAAGGGTAGAAACTATTACAACTTGCCCTAGAATGATCCAGGCAGTTCACTGTCACCTGCTTCTCAGCACAGGTGCTGACCTCTCAGTCTATTCTGTGCCTCCTGACAGACTAGCAGCTAGGCTGAGCCTTTGTGTGCAACAGAGAACTCTTTTCCAATGACTGGGCCAGTTTTCTTCAGCAGCCACAGGAAGCAGAATAAAGAAGAGGTTAAGGGGCACAATGAGGGTCAGTATGGGTTAAATTTAGTTAACATCAGAGGTTATAGCTTTTAACAATAGCTTGAAGGAAACTTATTTGAAGATGCAATTTGTTTCTTCTTTGTCAACCATTATTTTTTTTAACTCTATTGACAGTGACAGCTTAACAAAGTTTTTATATGCCAGGGTTTTTCATCCTTTAGAGAATAAAGAACTGTGATGCTAAAAAGAGATGCAGGTGGAAGACTTGATAAAGCTTCCATGATTTTCCAATTGAGGGTTGAAAGTAGGCTCCCTGCTTGGCTAAGTCAAAAATAATTTGTAGATGTTGAAAAAAAAAAAAAACACCACACATTAGGAATGGAGGAACTTTTGCATACAAGTTGCCAGTGGCAGAGTGTTTTATCAGCAATATTATAACTGAATAGTCTTTGTGTGTGTTTTATTCCAAAATAATCTAGTGGGTTTTTTTTTTCTATCTACTACTAAACATGATCAGAGTGAAATCCTCTTAACAAAATTACTGATTCATCTTTCCTTAATATTTACTGGTTCATAACATATGGAGCTAGTTTCCCCCCGCCCCCGAATCCAGTAAAGAAAGAGATGCGTTTGACTGACAGCCCATGTACTACAAAATGGTCTACATGAATATTCACATCACTGAGTTCTCATTCAGTTTATTAAAATGCAAAGGTTAAAATGCTCTCTAAACTCTTTTTTTTCCAGAGGATACAAGTAAAATGCATAACAAACATTCAGATGGACCTTCTATATTACTGTGTACATACTGGAATTACAAGGCTTGTGTCAATCAATCTCTTCTTTATGTTATACATTCTAGTGCAAAATAAGAACTGTTTGTATTGTGCTGGATAAGTCACTTAATTGTTGCTCTGAATCCCTGAACTTGAAATCCTAAAATTTTATTTAATTAAATCTGCTGAGAATTAATCTTTAGTATAAATATATATGTTTCATTTGCCTTTACTTTAAAAAAAACATTTGGATATTATGTTGCATGCCACTGTGATCTGTACATTAGAAACACGTAGGCCCAAACTTTGTGTTGTTTATAGGTGTGAACATCATTAAATTCATTGGTGTGAACTTTAAATTGAGAATTTATGCCCCTATATAGCTAGATTATAGCTTTTGTAGTGTACAACAACAATTTAACAGTGATGTTCACTAAGGTAAGCATTTCTCTGTGAAATAGGTTAGTGTATATTTTCTGGCCACTAAGAGCCAAATTCTTCTCTTAGTCACTCTAGCTCAAATCTGGAGTAACTCCATTTAAAATCACTGGAGTTACTTATATTTGTACTGGCATGACTGAAAGCAGAATTTGGCCCTAATGTTGAGTAATGTATGGTATTTTTCATGATTTTATAAGGCCAAATTCTGCCCACAGATAAGGGACATCTGGGAGTTTCCGAGGAATCAATGCAAGAGAGACACTTAAGGCGGTTCTGTTGTTTCCGGTTTGGGTGAATTGTGCCACCAGATGGATGTGTGTATTTGAAGGCGGCACTGAGACTGATGATGGGAGGGTGTAGTGGTAGTAACCATGTAGGGCCTTCTCTGGGCATAGACCTGGGGGAAAGGGGCACAAGCTGGCCCAAGTTCTCAGGACAGTACATCTCCCCACTGTGGGCTGCACATCCACAGGGCAGCCCGTGCATTGTGCAGGTGGACACACCCCACATCTAATCTCCTCATGACAAACAAGGAACGTAAGAGACAAAACGGCATTTAAAAAACAACAAAAACCTCCCCTTACTATTCTGTTCACAAAGCTCAGCCAACACTGAGCTGCGAGAGGAACAGAAACGTCTTTTCAAATATTTAATGCTGCCATTTTCCCTCTGAGCTGTTCTTAGCAGCCTTAGCCCGTTCACTTCAAAGGCTTCACGCAGACAGCGGGCATCAACCAGCCCACGCGAAGTGGAGGCTTGGGTAGGAGAATTGCAAAGCAAAGCTAATGGCAATACTGCTGCTGTGTCGAGGGTGTTTGTTTATTACAAATCATTGATCTATTTTTAATCGTGGCGCTAGTGCTGTTTCGTTTATGGGTTTAGTTTTAGAGTAGTCTAATGCTCTAGTTGGTAGGGCAATGGGCTGGGGGTCAGAACACCGGGTTCTGTTTCCAGCTCTGCTGCTCCCTTGCTGTGTGACCTCGAGCAAGTCACTTCACCTTTCTGTTTCCTCTCCCGTCCTTTGTCCGTCTTGTCTATTTTGACTGTAAGCTCTTTGAGGGCAGGGATTGTCTCTGGCTATGTGTTTGTACAGTGCCTAGTACAATGGAGTCTCAGTTTGGGCCTTTTGGCATGAGCATCATTTAAATAAATAATAATGGAATGTTCCTCAGTGAGGAAATCTGAACAGCCAATCAGGATTCCCCGATGAGCCTGAGCCGAGAGCTGCACTGACAGCCTTAACAAAATAAAAGTCCTTCAGAAGACTGAGGGTTTTTCTGGATGCTGATTAATTAGTTAATGTTTGTGTAGCCCTTTGAATAGAAACAGCGTTAGGTAAGTGTTAATTATGATGTCTGTGTAGTTAGAAAACAATTTACAATGCTGTAAATACTTCAGATAATGCTAATGGAGTTTTATTCAAAGTCTCAGTGGGGATCTTCAGAACTTTATTGGCTTACATTTTTTGTGAACTTCATTTGTCATAAACCTAAAATTGTTTTGTGTGTCTGCCTCTGTCTGCTTCCAGATGGAGTTCAAGTGCACTGGGATACTGGTCAGATCCTCAGCTGCAGGAAATCATCAGACCTCCATGGAAAGCTATGCTGACCTCTAGCAGCTGAGGATTTGGCCCACTTTTAATATTACATGCAAGGGAGTTATGATCTTAGCAGAATTTTATCATTTTGATTCTCTTCTAAGATCTCCCTTCTATGGGGATGTTCTTCTACTAGATCTAATATTTACACTATTAAAAATTAATGATTATACACTCAAGCACCATCTGTTATGAGAACAAAAGTGTTCATGCCAATTGATTACTCTTGATTGTGGTTTCAGTGTTTCCATCCACAATGAAAACCAAGTGCTTCCAGTATGTCAAAATTGTACCTCTGGAGAATTTTGTCTGCTTTCATGCAGATTTCAGATCTCAGTCATGGTCAATTCCTACAGCTCTTTGCTTTCAGACAGTTCCATCTTTACACAAGGCTTGCTCTCAGAGAGCCTCTAAGGCAACCTGTCTGCAGCTGGGCCAACTTCCAGAACCCCACTTAAGTTATCTCTAGCCAAGATTAGCATTCATGGGCTCCCACCAAAATCAACTGGACTCCACATGTTCCTAAGGCCTGGTCTACACTAGGCGTTTATGTCGAAGTTAGCGCCATTACATCGAATTAACCCTGCACCCGTCCACACTGCGATGCTATTTAGTTCGACCTAGAGGTCTCTTTAATTCGACTTCTGTACTCCTCCCCGACGAGGGGAGTAGCGCTAAATTCGACATGGCCATGTCGAATTAGGCTAGGTGTGGATGGAAATCGACGCTAATAGCTCTGGGAGCTATCCCACAGTGCACCACTCTGTTGACGCTCTGGACAGCAGTACGAGCTCGGATGCTCTGACCAGCCACACAGGAAAAGCCCCGGGAAAATTTGAATTTGAATTCCTTTTCCTGTCTGGCCAGTTTGAATCTCATTTCCTGTCTGGACATCGTGGCGATCACAGCAGCACTGGCAACGATGCAGAGCTCTCCTGCAGTGATGGCCGTGCAGTCTGTGAATAGAAAGAGGGCCCCAGCATGGACTGATCGGGAAGTCTTGGATCTCATCGCTGTGTGGGGCGATGAGTCCGTGCTTTCTGAGCTGCGCTCCAAAAAACGGAATGCAAAGATCTATGAGAAGATCTCAAAAGACATGTCAGAGAGAGGATACAGCCGGGATGCAACGCAGTGCCGCGTGAAAATCAAGGAGCTGAGACAAGGCTACCAGAAGACCAAAGAGGCAAACGGACACTCCGGATCCCATCCCCAGACATCCCGTTTCTACGAGGCACTGCATTCCATCCTCGGTGCGGCCGCCACCACTACCCCACCACTGACCGTGGACTCTGAGGATGGGATACTCTCCACGGCCGGTTCCTCGGACATGTTAGGGGACAGGGAAGATGAGGAAGGAGATGAGGAGGGCGAGGCAGTCAGCAGCGCTCACAATGCTGATTTCCCCGACAGCCAGGATCTCTTCATCACCCTTACAGAGATCCCCTACCAACCGTCCCCAGCCGTTACCCCGGACACAGAATCTGGGGAAGGATCAGCCAGTAAGTGTTGTAAACATCTAAACATTTATTTTTAACAGAACAGGAATATTAACAATTAAAAGAATGGGTTGTTCATGATTACTGTGCCCTAGGCGCTTAACAGTTTAGTCATGGGCAGTGCAAGTTTTGAAAAAAAATCTAGCAATGTCCGGTTTTCCGTGATTGTCCAGCACAAGCCACTCTACTGTTTATTCCCTGCTCCTGCAGCTACAGTAAAATGCGGTCTATATATGCGAGGATAGAGCAGTAATCCTCCTGGGACATCTCGATGAAGCTCTCCTGGAGGTAATTGGAAAGCCGTTGCATGAGGTTCCTGGGGAGAGCGGCCTTATTGGGTCCTCCGAAGTATGACACGTTGCCGCGCCACGAGACTATCAAGTACTCGGGAATCATTGCTCTGCACAGCAGGGCGGCATACGGCCCTGGTCTTTGGAGGCTTTCCCGGAGCATTCTCTCTCTCTCGCTCTCAGAGATCCTCATCAGGGTGATGTCGCCCATGGTGACCTGCTTTGAATTAGGTAGGGGAATGTTAGTGTTGGGACTGCTTGCTCGTTCCTTTACAGAACTGTAACCGCTGGTTTGCAGCCACGCGGTGGAGGCGGGAGAGGGGCAGCCGAAAGGGATCGTTCCCGGGGACAGCCACGAGGGGGTGGGACAGGGGCAGAGTTCCCGCTTGCCGGATTGCTGGCAGCAGGGACTGACATTGCTTTAAATGTGAAATGAGGCCAGTGGTAATATAAAAGTTTTAAACTGCCACAAGTCTACGGCTTACCATGTCTGCCTGCAACAGAAATTCCGTTGTGCTGCCCCGCTTCTCAAATGTGCTGTGCAAGACCCCAGGCACTGAATGCGAAGGCCGAGAATTCGACCTTGTGCTGAGTGCGCATGTGATAGGTGCTGTGCATGGTCTTGTTCACAGAGAAAGACTATGTTCTTTGTTCACAACTACATTTATCTTTCTGAGGAATTCACTCCCTTTTTCCCATTTCCACAGCCCCATCTGCGACTGTCTCAGAAGCTAGCCTGGCATCACACTCCCAGAGGCTAGCGCGGATTAGGCGTAGGAAGAAGAGGACACGGGAGGACATGTTCTCTGAACTTACGGCCTGTTCCCAAGCCCAGGCAGCACAGCAGACCCAGTGGCGGGAGAAATTGACCCAAATGCACCAAGCAAACATGGATCGGGAGGAGAGGTGGCGGCAGGAAGACCAGCAGGCGACTCAAACGCTGCTTGGACTACTGAGGGAGCAAACAGACACGCTCCGGCGCCTTGTGGATGTTCTGCAGGAACGGAGGCAGGAGGACAGAGCCCCGCTGCAGTCCATCTCTAACCGCCCTCCCCCGCCACCAAGTCCCATACCCACCTCACCCAAAGTGCAAAGAAGGAGTGGCGGCAGAGTCCCTGCTAACTCTCACTCCACCCCTGCAGAGAGCTCTAGTAGCAGAAGGCTCTCATTCCCCAAAATTTGAAAAGTTCTTTCCTTCCCGCCTGACACAAGCCCCCGTCCAAGTTTCACCTCCCAGTTCCATGTGTAGTTGATAATAAAAAATACGTTTCTGTTAACTACTGTTTCAATCATGTTCTTTTGGAGGAGGAGGGGAAAGGGGGTTGGTAATTGGACAGGACAGTCACCTTTGGCAGGGTACATAGGCGGGGGCAGGCACAGCAGCAGGGCACATACACAGTGCAGTGATGCAGTGACTAGTTACCCTGGTTAGTCTGGGAGGTTGTTTTCATGTTATGTGGTGGGGGGTGGGTTGCTCTGTGACTTTGTGGCGGGGGAGGGCAGTTACAGATCTTAAGCGGCGGTCCTTATGCAGGATCACAGAGCCACGCAGCAGGGGATCTGTAACCGTCCTCCCCCTGCCACAAAGTCACATAGCCCCCCCATACACACAGTCCCGATCAGGAGGGGTGACAGGCTCCGTTGAAACAACCATCCCACCGCAGCGGAGCCTGTCAATCCTTGAGTTTAGAAGCTTCATTTGCGTCACTACACTACACCCGCTCCGCACCACAGTCTGCGTCCCAGTTTTAAAAAATTCCCGCGAAAACAGTATTAAAGAAAACGGTGTGCATTAACAAAGTAGAACTATTTTTATTTCGAAACGTGTGTTGGAAGGGGGGTGAAGGGGGTATGTAACTGGATAGGATAGTCAACATTAACTGGGTAAAGAAACGGGGGCAGGTTCAGCTTCTCTGTACACAAACTTTAAAGTCACAGGTTACCCTGCTCACTCAGGAACTTTGCTTTCAAAGCCTCCCGGATGCACAGCGCGTCCCGCTGGTCTCTTCTAATCGCCCGGCTGTCTGGCTGGGCGTAATCAGCAGCCAGGCTATTTTCCTCAACCTCCCACCCCGCCATAAAGGTCTCCCCCTTGCTCTCACAGAGATTGTGGAGCACACAGCAAGTTGCTATAACAATGGGGATATTGGTTTCGCTGAGATCACAGCGAGTCAGTAAGCTTCTCCATCTCCCCTTGAGATGTCCAAAAGCACACTCCACCACCATTCTGCACTTGCTCAGCCGGTAGTTGAAGAGTTCTTTTTCAGTGTCCAGGGCGCCAGTATAGGGCTTCATGAGCCAGGGCATTAGCGGGTAGGCTGGGTCCCCGAGGATGACTATAGGCATCTCCACATCCCCAACAGTTATTTTGTAGTCCGGGAAATAAATACCTTGTTGCAGCCATCTAAACAGACCAGAGTTCCTGAAAACACGAGCGTCATGAACCTTGCCCGGCCATCCCACGTAGATGTTGGTAAAACGTCCCCTGTGGTCCACCAGTGCTTGCAGCACCATGGAAAAATAGCCCTTTCGGTTAATGTACTGGGTGCCCTGGTGGTCCGGTGCCAGGATAGGGATGTGAGTTCCATCTATGGCCCCACCGCAGTTTGGGAATCCCATCGCTGCGAAGCCATCTATGATCGCCTCCACGTTTCCCAGGGTCACTACCTTTGGCAGCAGTACATCAACGATTGCCTTCGCTATTTGCATCACAACAACCCCCACGGTAGATTTGCCCACCCCAAACTGGTTCGCGACTGACCGGTAGCTGTCTGGCGTTGCAAGCTTCCAGAGGGCTATGGCCACTCGCTTCTGTACACTCAGTGCAGCTCGCAACCGGGTGTCATTGCGCTTCAGGGCAGGGGACAGCAACTCACAAAGTTCCAGGAAAGTTCCCTTCCGCATGCGAAAGTTTCGCAGCCACTGGGATTCATCCCAGACCTGCAGCACTATGCGGTCCCACCACTCAGTGCTTGTTTCCCGTGCCCAGAATCGCCGTTCCACGGCATCAACATGACCCATTGCCATCGTGATGTCCTCGGCGCTGGGTCCCCTGCTTTCTGAGAGGTCTGTGCTACTCTCAGACTTCAGGACATCACCGCGGTGCCGTAGCCTCCTCGCCTGACTTTTCTGCATCTGCCTCAGGGAAAGCTGCGAGGCGTTGAGAGCGGCCACAACTGCAGCGATGGTCGCAGCGTGCTCCATGCTCGCAGTGCTGTGGCATCCGCGCTGTCAATGACTGGAAAAGTGCGCGAACTGATTTCCCGCCGGCGCTTTCAGGGAGGGAGGGCGGGAGTGATGGACGGATGACGACAGTTACCCAAAAGCACCCTCGACACATTTTGTTACCCAGAAGGCATTGCCGGCTACACCCAGAATTCCAATGGGCAGAGGGGACTGCGGGAACTGTGGGATAGCTGACCACAGTGCACCGCTTCGAATGTCGACGCTTTCACCATTAGTGTGGACTCACAAAGTCGAATTGCTGTCCTTAGTGTGGACACACACGTTCGACTTTGCAATATCGATTCCAAAAATTCGATGCAAGTAAATTCGAACTACTCTCGTAGTGTAGACAAGGCCTAAGGTTCTGTCTTTGTAGAGCTTGTTGCAGGATGAGGGTCTTAAAAGGAAAGCTCCTCAGAAGAGCCTAGTGGCAAAAGCCAGCCCACTGTGTAACTTCCTTCCATTTTCAGATAGGTAAGACCAGGGGTGGGCAAACTACAGTCCTGGGGCCACATCTGGCCCACCAGCTGATTTAATCCAGCCCTTGAGTTCCTACTGGGGAGAGGGGTCTGGGGCTTTCCCCGCTCCCGCGCTCCAGCCAGGGAGCGGGGTTGGGGGCCACTCCATGCATGCTGCAGCTCCATGTGGCTCCTGGAAGCAGCAGCATGTCTCCCCTCCAGCTACTACACATAGGAGCAGCCAAGGGGCTCCGCACGCTGCCCCTGCCCCAAGTGCCGGCCCCGCAGCTCCCATTGGCCGGGAACTGCGGCCAATGGGAGCTACAGGGGCAGTGCCTGTAGACAGAGCAGCACACAGAGCTGCCTGGCCGTGCCTCTGCATAGGAGCTGGGGAGGGGGTGCACATGCTGCTGCTTCCAGGAGCTGCTTGAGGTAAGTGCTGCCAGAGCCTGTACCCCTGAGCCCCTCCTGCACCACAACCCCCTGTCCCAGCCCTGATCCCCCTCCCACCCTCCAAACCCCTCGATCCCAGCCTGGAGCACCCTCTGGGTTAGATGGACAACCAAAAGTAACATTATTCTGTTCTACTCTACAGGTTTCTATACCGTGCTCATCACCCTAGTATCTGAGCGCCTTCTACTAGCGCATTCGCTGTTGGTTATCCCTTTCTAAATTGCCTTTTTCTTGCAGCTATTATTAACTATTACTTATGTCAGGCATCTCAACAGCTAGTACATACATGAGCATCCAATCTGAAATATAATGGGGCAGTTCCTCTGCATTGTGTCTGAGCAGGAAGTTCCAGGGTTAATTAGTTCATGATTGTAAAGCCCTTTAAAAGTGTATAGTGCTCTTTAAATTCTAAGTATTATTTTATTTATTTACTTGGATTTATGCAGCACCAACCATAGCACAATATCTAGGCATATTTATCAATAACATTAAAATGACAGTTGAGGATCTCTTACCAACAATACCCTGCCACCAGCCCCCTTCCATTTAAACCTGGGTAATGGAACCACAAGCAACGTGTTAGAGCTCATATTTTGATGTAAAGCATAGAGGGGAGCAGCCTCTTAATTATCAGGGATTCAGAAACCAGATCGGCACCAACCCCTTGAATTGCCCTCAGAAATTAACGCACAAGCTAGCATTAAATTCTCCAATAGATTACAACTATAGATGGGGCAAATAAGATTTAGCAGGATCTAGTCATACCATAGACATTACCACATTAATTTTAGTAAGGTTTGAAGAATCACAAGAGAACCCTTCTGTAAAATGTGCTCATTAAGTAACATTAGTACTTATATACAGTAATACTGATCATAGGAGCAGCTCAAAGTACTATACAAATGTTAATACAATTAGCACTCATTATAGCACTTTTAGCTAGTCAAAGGACCATGCAGGCCTTTCTGAGTAATCCTCAACAAACCCCTGTAAGGTAAATAAGTATTATCCTTGTTTTCTATTTGGGGAAACTGAGGGGAAGTGCTTTGCCCAGGGCCATACATGAAGAAAATGCCAGAGCTGGGATTAGAAGTCAGGACTTTTTAACTTTCAAACCTATAAGTCATTCCTCCAGACCAAGCTGCACTCCAATTTAGCCTCACTCTGCCACTGGAAACGATACTATCCATTCTAGCTATTTTATGAATGTGTAACATGAGGCACGGAGAGGTGCAATGTCTTGTCTAAAACCACTGAGCAATGAAAAAGCAGTGCTAGGACTAGAAACCAGGACAATTGGCTCCTAGTACCACATTCTAACTATTAAACCCAACTACTTCCGTGGAATTTGAGGGCCCTGGGTCAATGACATGTTATCACTGTACATTTGCTTTTGTTTATACACTTGCATATGGTGCTAATGCAAAACATCTTGTATCCATTACCTCGTGAAATAATTGCCACTCTTAAGGTTATATATATTTGCATCTGATGAGGACAGAAAAGGTTCTTGAACAAGGCAAAGATATTTATGTATAGTTATGTACCATCCTTATAATAAATATCTGGTAAATACATATAGATTGGCACCAATTTTTTCTTTTTTTAAAAGCATTAATAGAGCAGGTTGGAATATTTTTGCCAAAATGAAATTTCAGCAAAATATGCTGTTTTGTCAAAGCTGAACCATTTTGGTTTCCATTTGCTGGGAAGGTTTTAGGGTGTGAGCCTCTGTAGGCTGGATCTATGGCTGGACTACATCTCCCCTGATGCACCACACTCTTCCCACCTTGGCAAGCTACCCCAAGTACACAATATGAGTCGAGCCCAGCCCATAAAGAGAATGAGAACATGAGTCACTCAAAGTGTAACTCCCAGGGGACATTTCCAAATCAAAATATATTGGGTTTTGGGTGTGGGTTTGTTTGTTTTTGTTTTAAACAAAAAGTCAATATTTTCCATGGACAACAGGCACTTTTTTTTTTTCCAGAAAGTGTATAGTTGAAAACCCACTTTTCCATAGAAAACCAGTTTGGGCAGAAAATTTTAGACCAGCCCTAGTCAATAAGTATTCAGGAGTCAAGTTTGCCAGAAGCAAAGGCACAGCATTTTTTATTAACTGTGTGAGCACTCAGTGCCGTCTGAGTCTGCTCAGGCTTCTGGAAACATCTCGTTTATGCTGATCACACACAAGGTATGTCTACACTGCAATTAGATGCCCACAGCTGGCCTGTGCCAGCTGACTCGGGCTATGGGGCTGTTTTATTGTGGTGTAGACGTTTGTGCTTGGGCTGGAGTTCTAGGATCCTTGGAGATGGGAAGATCCCAGAGCTCAGGCTGCAGCCCAAGACTGAATGTCTGCATTGCAATTACACACTCATTAGCCCGAGTCAGCTGGCACGGGCCAGCCGCAGATGTCTAGTTGCAGTGTAGACATACCCACATAGACTTAGTACAAGTTGTCACTCCCATATCAACATTGCATAACTGCATTTGGATAATCACTCCCATACTAGTAACTACTCGATACCTCTGCAGTCACAATGGTAGTTTTGTTGACTGGGTGAAAGAGAACTTACAGAACCTGCTTTTCCTCTCTGCTTGGTTACACGGTTGATATGGAAAGGGTCTATTATCTGGGCAGCCATACAGGGACCTGCACTTCAACGAAGGGTTATGGTCATGTTCATTATATGCAAATTTGCTAGAGCATTTATCTAACTATTCATTAACATAATATCAATTGGTACATCAGCATAGCTCTTATCTGATCCAAAATATTTCTCATGTAAAAAAGCTATGCTGGAAAAAGCAGTTTGGCCATGTAAAGAAAGGATGAGCCATACTCATCCCTGGTGTAACTGCATCGGAAACATCAAATCTGCACGAGGGATGAATATGAATATCTGCAAAAATAAGCACTGTACAAGTGATTTACTCACTTAAATAAGTTAGTCCTAAATTCATCTTGTTTTACTTGATTATTTAAATAAACAACCTTCTTCTGGCTTGACTGATGGTCTGAAGTTTTTCTTTTCTAGCTTTCAAATTTGTTTGTTTTCCCTATACGAGAAATGTTTTGGCTCCGATAGTATTTATTTCATTGCTTTTTTCCACTGTGCTTTATAAAAAGGCAAGAATTGACCTATATTTGCATAAATGGGAAGTTAATAAAAATTTTAATAAAAGTACCAATTGCAATATCGACAGATATTTTAGATCAATATGTTACACATCTTTATATTAGCATCTGCTTTTGTGGAATTATTTTGGCCACAGGAAGGTTCCCCCATTGTTAGATTAATGCAACTGAACCCTATTGAGATTTCTAAAAATGATAAAAATTGAATAAGAAGGCCATAAAATTCAAACAAGCCTGCTCCCTAGTTCATGTCAAAATCTACCTAAAAACAAAATTTCATGACAATTATATTTCATACTCTTTTGCTTCCAGGGGAAGCAATGTTGTAATATTTTCATTAAATGCAGAATATTTTTGGTTTACAAATGATCATTTAGGCCTTGTCCTGCAAACACATACCTATGAGAGTAACTTTACTCATGAGAGTAGTCCCACTGATTTCAGAGTCACTAACAACCTGAGTAAAAGTTACTCATTTGGGTTCCGATTCAACAAAGAATTTAAGAATGTACCTAATTTCAAGAGCTTAAATTAATGGCACTTCTCCCATGTGCTTAATGTTAACCATCTCTGTAAGGGTTTGTCGAGATGGCGAGCTAGTGCATGGCAAACTCGGGTGTGAATCTACATTGCAATTCGCTACCTAGACAATCCCTAAAGTTTTGCAGGATCAGGGCATTCATTATTTCTGGTTACATGAGACATGCGGTGCTAAAATTAATAAGAACAAATCAAGTTTAATCCTGGGGAGGGGAAACTTTTTACAATGACAGCCAACTACAATCTCACTTACAAAATGCATCATTACTATCCAGAGAAGAGAGGCCTTCAGTTTGTAAGCCTTGCCTGAAAGATCTGCATAGTAAAGTACATAGAAATCAGTTTCTCTATCTTGAGGATGAAGGGCTGAGTAACCCTGCCTGGTTTTGAACCAGTGGCTCCAGGAAGACTAAAATATGTCAAACCTACTAGTTGAACTACCAGCCATTCCCTCCGGCTGAGCCTATTATTGCAGACTTGGCTGCGAGCCTGCTCTCCTTTTCTTTGTAAATCTTCTTTGCACAAAATACTTTTGCCAAATCTACCCCAATCCATCTCATTTCTCCACGCTTACATACTCCAAGACTCTCCAACTGGGCACCATGGATAAGCGCAGAATTAGGGTACAAAGGAGGATGCAGAGCTGCTATCTGCTCCTTCAAACAACAGGAGGCATCTAATATTAATTATACTGCTATACCAGTAGCACCGTACAGTTCAAAGCAGTGTGCACACAGTAACAAATTAAGCCTTACAGCGCTGTTGGGAAGTGAGGAAATAAATATTATTTTTCACGTTACTGATAGAGAAGCAGAGGAACAAAAAAAATGATCAGGGCCCAATTCTGCAACCTGGACTCGTGTTGAGTAGAAAGCCTGCAAGTGAGCAGTCCCACTGAACAGCCTGTGTGACTTTTCCAGGGCCATAGAGCAAAGCCGTGTCAGAACCCAGCTCTCCAGATTGCCAAGCCAAACTCACATTGGCCCTCAAGCAAGTGACAGTTAATCGGCATTTCATTTTCAGTCCTACACTGCGCACACACTGTGGCCTCATTGTCAGAGGCTGCAAACCCAGAAAGAGCTGGTCAGGTCCTCATCTAGAATCTCCTTCAGCTTGTGCAACAGATTGGTCACAGTGTGTGATTCTGGCAACTCCACATGCACATGATGGTTCCTACTGACGGCTGTTGTAGAATTGACTCCTCATTGCCCTGTCCAAATGTCCACCACATGGCTGACTCCATTGGATAGTTCACACATATTCTGTGGTGTTAATGGTCTGAGAACGTCCCTGAGTCTGTCCAGTGAACTGTCTTTCCCATTCATCTTCCTTATTACTCCCCTTTGACAGGAGGAGAACTGGAAGTATGGAGAGGTGGGGCAGCTTGCATGAGTGGCCCTGTGGTCTAATGGATTAGACATGCACCTATGGAGGCAGGAGACCTGAGTTTTATTTTTAATGACTATGTGATAAAGAAATAGACTTGTTAAAATAAGACATTTTTCTTTATACCTAAGCAAATCTTATGCAAGAAATGTATTGCTGGCTCTGCCACTGACTTGTTGTGTTGCCCTGGGCAAGACACTTCACTTCTCTGTGTGATTGTTTCCCCTCCCACTCTATGTCTTGTCTGTTTAGACTGTGTGACGGGGTTCACTCACCACTGTGGCGCCTCCTGCTGGCTGTCCCAGGGATTAGTTCTGCTAGCCAGTGCACCCTCTTCTGGTGGTGTCCTGCTGCCGCCATCACTTATGCTCCAGGACCCATATCACTCCCAAGACCATGGTGTCCTCTTCATGACAGCTCTCCAGCCATGTCATGCTCTGTTCTCCCCACTTCCAGGGGAACTGCAGTCCACTGTCCAGCCACTTTCCTCAGTGACAACTGCAGTCAATTATCTGGCTACTTTCTTAGTGATGGTGGTAGGGACCCAGGCCCACCCACTATTCTGGGTCCCAGCCCAGGGACCCTGTAGATGGCCGCCACTTGCTGCATCCCCTCTGATGCCTCTGTAGAGCTCCCTGGGCCACTTCCCCACAGCCCCAGAACCCTCTTTGCCCTTGCCTCAGGGCCTCAGCCTGCAACTCCCTGCAGCCAACCAAGATCCATCTTTGGCTCCACCCGGTTGCTGCTAGCAGCACTGCTCTGTCCAGGGTGCTAGTTCCCTGCTGCCTGGCCAGGAGCCTGATTTTCCCTCCTCGAGCTCCAGTCAGCTACTGAACTTGCTCTGCCCTGCAACTCTTCTTATATGGGCCTGCCTGGCTGCTCCTTGTAGCCCCTTTCCTATTGGCCGCTTTTCGCACAGCCGCCTTAAGATTCTATTAACCCCTAACAGGCCAGTGTGGGGCATCAGTGCGCCTCAGCACAGACTGAAAGCTGTTTTGGGTAGGGGCTGTCTCTCACTATGTATTGTACAGTGCCCAGAGCAAAGGGCCTCTGAGTCAGTCAGGGACTTTAGTCAGGTGAGCTGCTGGGTGGCAACTGTTGCCTGAGTGCTGTTTGGGGACACATAGGCCTGGGTTCAAGGCCTGTAGAGCCCTCTCAACTGGGTCAGACCAATGGTCTATCTAGTCCCGTATCCTGTCTTCCATCAGTGGCTGGTGTCAGAGTGAATGAACAGAGCAGGGCAATTTATTGAGTGGTCCAGTCCTGAAGAAGAAGAAGAAGAAGAAGAAAGCTTCCTGTGCGGCAATAGACAATTGAACTTTGGAGGTTTCCTACATGAATGCATGATCTGTATCCCAAGTCAGAAGATATTTAATAGTATAGCAATGCCTAGAAATTGACCTCAGAGCCAGTGCTAGCCCATTGGAGCCCTAAGCAGGAATATCTCCCCTCCCCCAATACTAAAACAGGCAAGTTCTCATAATAAAAAGTGAACAGGAGGTTCCCTTGAGCTGCTCAGGGCCCTAAGCAATTGCTTAGTCTTCTTATGCCTAGCCCCTTCTTTGATGGACTTAGTGAGAGAACAGAAGTATCAGTTTATGCATTTTAAAATCATCTGTATTGTATCTTAAATATTTTTTTCCATAAGTAGACTTGGAAGGATTCATTTTTTACTGGTAAATGTTGGTAAATATCAATTTCACCATCCACACACAAACTGACAAAAGAGATATTTCCATCGATAGCAATCAAAATATACAGACAGGCAAGGTAAGAAAAATGCTGCTTGAAAACTTAGTAGAGTTTGATTTAAGGATATTTACTTTGTATATTTTGATATGTGCTGTTGACAATTTGTGTTTTAATAGTTATAAAGCTTTAACTTTTTGAATCTCAACTTCTACTATAATTACTGTCCAATCCCCTATTGTCTGCCCCCAGAATTTTGTGCAATTGTGAAAAATTAAATTGATAAAAAAATGCTTAAAAATAAACGTGGATATTATCTGTCAAAATTATAAAAAATTAAAAATCCAACCCTACCAAGCAAGGACCAATCACAGATTCCTGGAATGTAGAGAAAATAAACTGCTAGGACTGAAAGTTTGTTCAGTTCCAAAGGTTATTATGGCTTTGTCAATTTATCTTCTTAAAGTAAAAGTAAGAAAAGAATGAAATGTTTTTTGCATGGTTACATAAAAAAAAAAATCACCTCCCCTACTGCCTCTAGTTGCAGTAATAAGCTCAATGTGCTAATGAGAATCTCCAGGGAGAACACTGACAGGATTAATTAATGGGTGGATTTCACTTTAATAAATGTACAAGCAATTTTCTAAATGCAGATGGCACAGTCCACCCTGATGGGAGCTCTGCCTAGAGCCACTTATACACTAAGTGTCTGGGAAAAGTGGTTAATTTGTAAAATGCTTCATGATACTGATTAGAAGAGAGTAATACTTATGCTTGCTTCCCAATGTATTATTCATTTCACAACTATAAGGACATTAAATGTCCTTCTAGATGTCCACTGTTTCCAGATATTTTCAGTAACTCACATTGCTTTAAAAGAAGTAACTGCTATAAATGGAAAAGAATGAGTGTGGCATGTCCTCTGTTTATGTTAACACTAGTTGTATATTCTTCTTGGAAACATGCTTCTCCCCCCAATTTTAAATATTTTGTATCATAAAAATGCAGGAGAGTGGCAATATCAACCCCTTGATTATATTACAGAATAAGCAATTTAATACACATCGTTGCATTCAATCCTGCTCTCCAGCATATGGTAACAATAACAATGCTAAACATCTTGGTAAGGAATTATCTGCAAATAACTTGCCAAAATGAAAAAACCCAACCCTATATACTCCCGAATGCTATCCTTAGCTGGTGTACACTGACATAGCTTCTCTGACTTCATTTTACACCAGCTGAGTATCTGGGCCATGGATCGTATCTACGTCCATACCTCTCTACCTGTTGAGGTTCAAATATAGGACACAATCTAAGGGAAACACCCAAAATTAAGGCTATGCAAACAGACAAAAATAGTAATGTCAATAGTAATGCCAAGCAGTAGCAATTTTTGGGTCCTTATAGGTTAGTTTCCCATTGAAAGAGAAACCAGAGATGCAGAGTCTGGGTATTCTTAATGTAACTTAGTTTAGTTACACAATTCTTATGTATACCCCTACAGCAGTCTTAGAACAGAGTTGGTTACAAACAAAACCCCTCTTTCAGAAACTTCACCTCAAACACCAATGCCCAACTCCCAAGAAGCAACTTTGCACCAAGAATTGACTCTAGTTAGAGAGAGATTAAGCCAGAAACCAACTCTTTTGCTGTTTGCAACAGCTTCCCCAAAAAGAAGGACAATCACAAAACTAACAACAATACAGCATTTCTTCAAAGATGACACTGCTTACATGCGGAGAAAAATAACATGTAAGATATGTAAATGTGCCATCTGGTGACGCTCACAATAATAATACCATAATGACAATATAAAACAGAGGCAAATTTGGATCTAAAATCAGGCAACCTTCTGGATTAAGGATCACTTCATAGGTACTGTATGTGTGCTTGTAGGCTCTGTGAGGGCTGTATACATTTAAGAGGTGAAATTCTGTTCCTATTGAAGTCAATGACAAACTCTGATAGGGCCATGATTTCACCTAAGAAGTTCTATGTTTATAAAATTATAAAAGTGGCCTTTAACTTCTGAATGGTGTTCAGCAGCCCCAAGTGATGTCTGTATTGGAAGCTATAGCTATGCCATTAATCAGTGAAACCTGCTGACATGAAGAGCCACTGGAATGTAATTCTGCTGCAACTTTTGTTTGTAATAAGATTTGCATGTGCATTCTAGTTATTGTCCTTTCAGTCTCAATGAAAATAACTATTAAACCAGATCAGGATCCCCAGCAGTTGATGCAAACTCCACTTAGTACCCCCAGTTCTTCCATTCAAAGCCATTGTAGCTCCAGATGCTGTATCTGTCAAGTTCTCCTAAAGCTGTCCTTGTCACGGGCAATGTTGTAGCATCCTTTGTTTTGTTACTCATGCTACCAAAACCATCTCACTCAACTGTACCTGATTACAAAGTTCTTGAACATCGCTCATTCTAGATACCACAGTACCTCTGTCCCACACTAACATGGTATTATTGGTCTGTTATTATCACAAATTTCTGTAGTTCTAGATGGTGTATCATTAACAGATGACAGATGCATATTAAAGAAATGAACTTCACCTCCATTCAAACTTCCCTTCCTACTATTTTCTGTGACTAATCTAGGGCTCATTTGTGTCCGTAGGTCCAGCCTGGAGTAAGGGAAGCTGCTCCCAAGAAGGAGCCTGGGAGGAACTGTGACAGAGAGACAGTTCCTCCCAGGGCACCCATCTTGTAATGGAGGAAGTAATTTACTGCTGCTCTGAAAAGGGGGCAGCATGCTTCCCTCAACATGGCCAGAAATCTTCACTGAAGGTGGGGAGCAGGGAGATGGCCTCACCTACTTCCTGTCCCTTCCCACCCTCTACTTGTCCACTGGGGTCAGCAGGATCCCCATGCTGAACCAATATCCAAGTAGCCCTAACATCTCCTTAGTCCAACCCAGTTCCCTTGTGGAGTGCATTAGTGCTAGTCACAACCTCATCCTTTAGCTTGGATCCTTTGCCACAGACTTTAAAGGCCCATATTACACACTTGCGTCTCAGAGGACTGAAAACTATAACCCTAATATTGTCTTTTCAGTTTTCAGATAACTAGAATGGTCATGGTTAGGGTTTTGTTGATTAAAAAACCTATTTATAGAGTTTAATTCATATATTTGCAGATAAAGATTGTGGACCATATAAATAATATCACAATATTTTCATATTAAATAAATTAAGCTCTGTAGTCCTACTTCAAAAAGGAGAAACAGACAGTTAAATACAGAGAAAATGAACAATTTAATCATATCAATCTTAAAAAAAACAAACAAACTTTAAGAAGATGTCTCAAATCAGTAGCCATTAGTTAAGTTGCCAGACTGAGTATCCTGTAGAGAGAGAAATACAGGGATGGTCTACACCAGGGGTCGGCAACCTACGGCATACGTGCCAAACACGGCACATGAACCGATTTTGAGTGGCACGCAGCTCCCTGCCGCGGTCCCGGCCCCCAGCCACACTCAGCCCCCCTGCCCACCACTCTCCCCTGCGGGGGCAGGAGACAGCAGCTTGGTTCTGCGGCAGCCAAGCTTCCCCCCTCCCCCGCTTCTTCACACAACATGGTGCTTTCCTGCCCCTCCTCCTCTCCGTCCCTGCGCCAATCAGCTGATGGCCCTAGCGAGGGGGAGGGGGAAGAGCGGTAGCATGCACACAGCTCCATAGAGGACGCAGAGAGAGGTAGGGACGGAGCCTGGGGGAAGGGGGTGGAACAGGGCATATCCCTTCCAGCCCCCTGCCATGAGCTGCTCAGGGCAGGGGGCTGGGAGCACCCCCACGAGCCAAGCACCCCAGCCTTCTGCCCTGCACCTCCCACACCCCCAGCCCTCTGCCCTGAACCCCCCCACACACAGCCTTCTGCCCTGCACTTCCCATGACCCCCAGCCCTGAACCCCCCACACCCCAACACACACCCAGCCTTCTGCCCTGCACCCCCCAACATCCCCCGCCCTCTGCCCTGAACCCCCCCACACCCTAACACACACCCAGCTTTCTGCCCTGCACCCCCCACAGCCCACAGCCCTCTGACCTGACCCTTGAAGCCCCCACACACCCAGCCTTCTGCCCTGCACACACCCCACACCCACAGCCCTCTGACCTGACCCTTGAACCCCCCCACACCCAGCCTTCTGGCCCTACACCCCCCACACACCCCAGCCCTCTGCCCTGATCCCTGAACCCCCCCACACACACCCCAGCCTTCTGCCCTCAACCCCCTCCCCCAGCCCTCTGCCCTGACCCCTGAAACACCCCATCCCCAGGTCTGGGGTCCCAGCCGCAGGCCCTGCTCAGCCCGCTGCTGGCCTATGTGAACAGAACCCCAGGCTGGCAGTGATCTGAGCAGGCTGGTGGCGTAAGATCAGCATTTTAATTTAATTTTAAATGACGCTTCTTAAACATTTTGAAAACCTTGTTTAGTTATATAATATAGACTTATAGAAAGAGACCTTCTAAAAATGTTAAAATGTATTATCAGCATGTGAAACCTTAAATTAGAGTGAATAAATGAAGACTCGGCATACCACTTCTGAAAGGTTGCAGACCCCTGGTCTACACACACCAAGATTAAGCCCAGCCTAGATCAGGTTAGCTTGCACCTGTACATTTGCAAGATAAATTGGTCTAAGCCAGACTTAAATCAGTTTATGAGTGTCCACACACAAAGTTGCATCAGTTTGATTAAATGGGGTTCAAAACATAACCTTAGTTGTATAACAGGTGCAAAACATAACAAATGCTGCAACTTTGCACATGCATTCCACAGAAACAGATGAAAAGGAAAAACAGGACAAAAATCAGACAAATTGTGGTCAAATATGAAATGTTTTAAAGTTCTGCATTAATTATACAATCCCCTCCCTCTTCCTTCTCTTGCTCCTGAAAATCAAGAATCTCACTCTGATCTAAATCACAGGGGTTTTACACAGGTGTATCTCCACTGAAGGTACATCTACACTACAGGGGGGAGTCGATTTAAGATACGCAAATTCAGCTACGTGAATAGCGTAGCTGAATTCGACGTATCGCAGCCAACTTACCCCGCTGTGAGGACGGCGGCAAAATTGACTTCTGCGGCTTTCTGTCGGCGGCGCTTACTCCCACCTCCGCTGGTGGAGTAAGAGCGCCGATTCGGGGATTGTCGCGTCCCGACGGGACGTGATAAATTGATCCCCGAGAGGTCGATTTCTACCCGCCGATTCAGTCGGGTAGTGTAGACCTAGCCTCACACTAATTGTACTTCATTGAACGTATCACTCCAACAGGAGTCTCACTCCCGGATTTCAGCTCCCTAGTGCGAGACTGGGAGAACTCCAAGCTCTTGAAGATCCTCAGTTCTTAAGGTAGTGCGAGATCTGTCCTGGGGCTCTATCATAGATCACCTCTGATTGTAATCTTTTTGAGGCAGGCACCATTTTTGTTCACTGTTTGTACAGCACCTAGTGCAATGGGATCCTGGTCCATGACTGGGGCTCTTAGGTGATCATCATTATCATGGCAAATCCCAAAGGGAGCAGCCTCCTTGAAGATTGAACACTGCCTGGAGTGATCTCTGGCTATATCCTTAAGGTGATGTGTCTGGGTATTCAGTTTGTGTCCATCACTGGCAATCTTATCATGCCACTGAAGCATTTGGCACCCATGAGATTGCTGGCCCACGTAGCGGCATTTCTTGTTACACATGCTTCGGAATGCATTGATCGTCCATTTTAATAATATGCCCATACCGAGAAAGCCACCAAAACTGAACCAATGTGGGTGGAGGCAGTTGCTGGGTTTGGCTTTGAATATCCTCATTTCTGATCTCATCCTGCCATTTAACATGGAGCAGCTGATGAAGGCGACGAGAATTGAAAATGTCCCTCCGGTGTTTCTCAGCTGTCTTCAGTGCCCATATTTTACTTCCATACAACAATTGGTATAACCCTAGTTCTACAAATCCACAGCTTTGTGGCAAGCTTGATGTTGCATCATGATCAGTGGAACCAGAGTCACAGGGCCCATGTTCCCTAAAGGGACTGTTATTGACAGAACACCAGGGGAACAGGGGAGTTAGGCTGAAGCAACTCAGCCACAGGTACACAGAGTCCCCAGGGTTTAATAAAGTTTCACTCGTTCAACTTAAACTGCATTCAGTGTCACGCTTTGTGAGTGAAACATGGCGGCAGTGTCTGAGCTGTGAGTTCTCTGCAGTGCAGTAGCTGGCAGTGTGAGCCATGGAAAGTCCCTGGAGCCCTGGATTTTGTAGTGATGAACCTGGTGGAAGGAAGAGTTTGAGCGGGACACTGACCTGGTCATACAGGAGAACAGCAGCAGGAGAGTAAAACATTTACTCTGCCTTAGTGAGCAGCAAGGCAGAGAGATCTGCCACACTTTGCAGCTCACCACTGCCTCAAGCCTCACAGCACTCCTAGGAGCCCTGGGGAATGAGTGCTCCCCAAAGCAGAACGAAACCGTGGAGCACACAGGTATTACACTAGAGACCAGTGCAAAGGGGAGGGAATAGACCCCCATGCTGCAGCCGCCTTACACACACTGGCTACAATTCTGGGGATTTGACAGATCCCCTAATTTGGAACAGGACAGTCTGCAGCACTTGGGATCGCCACTGGTAGGAGCAGGTGCTCTGGGAAGGTGCTCACTTTAGACAGTGCTTAGCCATGGGGCATGCAGTGGAAACCTTGAAAGGATGAAAGCCCGAGGAGGCACAACACCCCCAGAAGTACAGGCAGAGAGACAACAGCAAGGGAAAGCAGGTGCCCAGGGTTCCACACCCACAGTGAGATTAATTTACTGAGGAAGACAGCATGAGCGAGTAAAGGAGAAGTGCCACACACTAGGATAGCATTGCAAGGAATGTGGCAAATTGAACAATTTCAGCAGTGTGTGTGCAAGAACAGAGGAAGGTCCCAGAAAGATTCAGGCAGACTTGTACAAGAGGGGGATGGCACATATGATAACCGCCAGCAGAAGGAGACTCTGTTACCACATGAGCTGCCCACCCTACTATGGGAAAGGTGGGAGTGGCCTTATTTACCTTCAGAGAATAGCAGTACTTGATTACAGTGAACTACTATTCAAATTTTGGGGAGGTTGAGTCCTTGCTTGAAACAAGCAGCAAGTCAGTGATTGACAAATTGAAGGCCCACTTTGTAAGATATGGCATTCCAGACACCATTCACTGACAATAGACCCCAGTTTGCCTCAGAAATATTAAATGATTTTTCATGCAAATGGGAGTTTGACCACCACACCTCCTCCCCAGCATACCAACAGAGTAATGGCAAGGTGGAATCAGCTGGCAAAAAATTAAGAGACTGTTGCAAAAGGCTGTTTCTTCTGGTTCTGACCCCTTGCTAGCATTTTTGGCACACAGGAATACCCCATCCAGCGGTGCCAAACCAGTCTAGTGCAAATACTGATGGGACAAAGGACCAAAACCTTGCTACCAATGAGGGGAGACCTGTTGCAACCAGAAGGATGGTGATACCGCTAAGAGGAGATGGCCAACAATCAGAGAAAGCAGGCACTAGAGTATGCCAAGTCAGCCAAAGTCCTACTGGCCCTGGAGCCAGGCACTCCTGTGAGGATCCAGCCAATAGAGAGACACTGGAAGGAGTGGACTAAAAGACTAGTGCGGGGCGCAGTGGCACCCAGGTCATACAAGGTGACTATGCAAGGGGGACAAGTGATCCAAAGGAACAGGGGACACTTATGAGCCACCAAGTGTAACACCCAGAGAGTGCCTGCAGAGATACAGTGACCATCACAAAGCAGAGCCACAGAGATCCATTGGGAGGCCAACCACAAAGGGAAGGAGGAGACTCCAGAGAGAGAGAATTTGCTAGACTCAAAGACAAGTGAAAGGGAGACAGAGATAGCTCAGTCCTGATGTGGTCACCTGTTGAGGATACCAAACTCTCTCAGAGACTCAGACACCAATTTGGTTACGTGATAGCGACCTCTGGTCAAAGAGACATGGGATGAGGGTCTGGGCATCAATATTTTGTTGTTAATGTTTGTATGAAAATGTTTGTAAAATAGGGAAGATGTGTCATGATCAATGGAACTGACATCAGAGGGCCCAGGTTTCCTGGAGGGACTGTTACTGACAGAGCGGTCCACAGTGGTTAATAAAGTTTCACTTGTTCAACTTAAAATGCATTTCACTTCACACTGTGAATGAAACAGATGTTATAACATCCCCACAGAGGCCACGGAAGGGCCTGCAACATGGCAACGCTGCTGCTATACAAGTGGCCACATCTTTTGAGCATCCTCGAGCACTGCTTTGTTGCAGCTGTTGGCCAATCTGTTCAGGCAAGAAGCAGCATGTGTTGGTCTGGTTATTAATTCAAATAAAACTAAGTCCCTGGCCTTTACCTTTAAAGCAGGCTCTAGCTCCAGATCACAACCAGCTCAGTATTAACCTGTCTGGATGGGACATTGAGCAGGTGGCTCTTGGGTGGTACCACAATATTAATAATACAACATCATAGTCAGAGAATCTATATAAGGTTACTGTCTTTGGGGAGAATTGCAGTTGTATGAAGAGTTTGCAACAGTTTTTTCACTAGCTGATCCAAAATACAGTACAACAGATTGTTTTGTGACATTAGCAATAAATAAACAAAACCGATACTAGAGCTGAGTGCCAGCCAGTACACACAAAAGGTTCAGCACAATAAAAAACGGAACTCATTTCATACACTGGGCACAAAATGAGCCCATGTGACAAAACTGCACTGACGGGGCTGTATAAAGACAGATACCACCTTGGAGCAGCAAACTAAAGCTCCAGCTGGTGGATCCACCTGAGCAGCCAAGCAGGTCCCTGTGGAAGAAACTGTTCTGAGAATGAGTGTTGTTGTGAATAGAAAGCTGTACTGGTCCATAGATTGTATTTATTGATAGAGTGGCGGCAGAATAATCCAGTCACTGGTAAAGGGAAGACTCAGGCTACCTAATCTGATCTCCATCCTAGACATTTCTTTTTGTGTATTTCATGAACTAGTTGTTATTTTTAGTTTGGTTTATGGTGGGGGAGGATTACACTTTTTTCTTCCCCAAAGGGAAGATGTAATGAGCAGCTATTAGAGTCATGTCCACAGACCACTGCACAGGCAGCTAGTTGGCCCTCAGTTCTACCCCAAGAGCCCTAGACTCTGAAGCACACTGGTGGCCATTCCACAGTCATTGCAGATGCATTTGAAAATGGAGGGTTAAACCTCCATTTACTCCTGGTCAGTTTAGGAATAAACCAATCAGTTGTGTGCTATTTATTTTGAAGTTCAATTTATTTTACACTGGCCTCACAACTTTCGTTTTCAATACGTTTTGGGGCAGGAAGAATAAAGTGTTGTTACTCTGATTCTGTGAATCAAGGCCAGTGGAACTGTTGTATGACAGAGGGACTCACCAGTAACTAAGTAGCACTCGCTAGACAAGGGGCATGGGTTACAAAACCCAGTAATTGAGAGAGGTTGGGGACAGGTATGTGTACCTGATGGTATGGGCCCCTTTTGAGGGCCTGGAACACCAATTGCACTACCCCCTCTCTCCACTGTTGAATAGCAGAGCTAAGTTTGCTTCCATTAGGAGTCTAGCTAGAAGTTGCTGAACTGAATTCACTTTGGGCCAATGCTGCACCAGCACTGGGGCTCCCCTACTACAAGCTGAAATCACTAAAAGAGCTAAAATTGCTGAGCTGAGATCACTAAGTGCTATGTTAACCAGTGGGGGAGCCTGAAGATATATTGTTAAGCAGCTGGCAGAGCCGAGCAGTTTGTGGGACGGTTGGAGCAGCCCATGGAACAGTGAGCGAGTGGAGCGGTGCAGAGCAGAGCTGAGCCATTTGTGGGGGCAGCTGGAGCGGTTTGCGGAGACGTCTGGAGGAGCGGAGTGGTGCGGTGCGGCGCGGTGCGGCTGGTAGAGCAGAGCCATTTGTGGTAAAGGCTGCAGCAGAACTCCACGGAGAGATGGGGCAGTCGGCCTCGGACCACGTAAGGTGCACCTTAACATCCCGTGTGTGCCCCCCCCATTTCCGCCCAGGCTGGGGGGGGTGTAAAACTTTGCAGATAAACTTTTGAACTCTGGGGCAGCACTGACCAGGGACAGAGACTTTGGGGTTGTTGGATTTTGGGGTGATTCCTGAGGGGAAAAGGACACTGCCAAACTTATTTGGAGGTGGATCTTTTGCTCATGGTTTGTGTTATGAATCCTGTTTGTGGTGTTTCCCCAATATATGCCGCATTGTTTCCCTCCTTTATTAAAAGGCTTTTGCTACACTCAGACTATGTGCTTGTGAGAGGGAAGTATTGCCTCCTAGAGGCGCCCAGGGGATGGTATGTAATTGTCCCAGGTCACTGGGTGGGGGCTCAAGCCGGTTTTGCATTGCGTTATTGAAACAGAACCCCTAGATACTGAACCCGGCCCTTGTTGCTGCCAACTCAGAGGGGCAGAAGGGTTACATTAAGATGCATGTGGCAGTTCATATCTGTCAACTGCTGTTTCAGACTGTCTGCAAACGTAGGAAGTCCTCACTACACTGGTTTACATTCAGCTCATGTTGTAAAGGGGTCTCCCTGCAATCAAGAGGGCTAGATTTTTATTTTTTTATTTTTTTATTTATTTTAAAGAAATTCTGAGCAGTGTTCTATGGAAGGGGTGAATTCTACAGCAAATTCCACAACTGTAGAATATACAGGGCCCATCTATGATTCAGAAAAAATCTTAAACTGGGCTTTCCAGAGAGCAAAGAAAGGGGATGGGATTCTCTTTTAAACTACCAAAACTGGCAACCCCCCAAAACTCAAGGTAGCCAGAATCTTTGCATCATCTACATTTGTCAGATGCTGTCTGACTTGCTGTGCAATTGAGATGGATGTGATCAGCTTGTTCATTAGCGACTGATGTGGTGGCTACAAGATGGAGCCAGCAGGAGAAAGTAGCAACTTTCATGCAAAATTAGAGGACTTTGAGGCCCAACTGCTACTAGGAATGATTGCACAAATGGCACCCACCATAAGCCACAGGAATAGAAGCATGGGCTGCAACAGCTTGAAATTACAAGGGTCAAGAATTGTAAGGGAACTCAGATACCGGAAATGGTGAACAAATGAGCTGGGGACAAGCTGTAGGTCAAAGAGAAAGAAGAGGGGGATGAAGGAAAGTGGAGGGAGTTCTCTATAAACTCAACATAGAAATGGAATGTTACTTGTGTGTGGCTTGAGGTCATTGCCCAAAATGGTGCTGCTCAAGATGGGAAGTGAATTGGGCTGTCTTAGAGCGAGAGGAGTTTTCCAGTACACGGCAGAGCAAATTAACAGCATCTTTCCCACTGCTGTGTGGGTAAGTCAGCTCTGTTGCTATTTGGTGGATACTGAAGCTGCTGTGCTTACTGGATAGCAGCCAGGCTGCTGGTAAACAACTGTATGACCTTTGAAAGCACAAAGTCCTAGGGGATGCGCTTTAAGGACTCTGGAGATTTTGGAAGGTATCTCCTCCAGGCAATGAATGAACATTGGGTGTCCATGCTGCTACTATTAGATCCATTAGCTACTTTTGATACCACTGACTGTGAGGTGTGGACTCACTTGTGAAACTGAGCAGGAGTAAATGGGGTTGCCCTTCTGTGGTTCATTTCTCTCTCTCAAAGATTACAATGGATGGCTGTGAGCAATTGCACCATTTCCCCAAAAGCTTTCACATGTGGGATGTCACAAAGCACCACCTTCTCATCTCTCTTATTTAACAGGTATACAGGCTGGTTAGCAGGGTTAGTGAGGAAGCCTGGTGTTTTCTCTATGTGGATGACCTGTCTTATGTCTATCTTTTCCAAGCCCAAGATAATGCCTTACTCAGTACCTTACTGTCTCATTGTCTTCTGTACTCCCCCATCTGTCTATATCCATCTGTTGTCTCTTATCTTATACTCAGATTGTAAGCTCCCTGGGTCGGGGACTGTCTTTTTCTTCTGTTGTACAGTGCTTAGCACAATGGGATCTTGATCCACGACTAAGGGTCCTATGCACTACAGTAATTCAAATAATACATTAAATAAAATTATTGATAATAATAAAGTCTATAGCAGAAGAGATGGAAGTTCTAGTACTTAGTCTGGGCAGAATGATGAGTTATACATTTGTGACTTGACACATTGCTAATTGTTTGGCTCTGAATCAAAGAATATATGCTCTTTTTACAAGTACCAAAGCTGCATCTGACATATGGTTATCATTACCAGACACAGACCAAGAGAACCATGTGCCAGTTTTAGTACTTGCGACTTCACATCTAACTATTATGGAGTGTGTAGCCATTCAGCAGTCAAGGTGAAAACAAGCTTTCCATTATAAGCCTGTTTTTTTTCCAATACACTCCCTGATAATTTCCTCCCAAAGAACCCAACTCCCCCTGAAATCTCACGTGGATACCTCATCCCAGAGTAGAATTGTTTGGGAAGTTTGGAAAAGATCAAAAAAGGAGGTGGAAAGTTAGGCTATTTAAACATTGCCCTGTTGTTGACTTTCAGAAGCATTTCCTAGCTTTTATTTTTATTTTTTGCCCCTCATAGCTCCAAAATGGGATGGCTTCAAACTCCAGATTTGTTTCATTTTGCTGGTCTTGCTGAGAAGTGCTTTCTGGTGTCTTTGGCAGAGAGGAAGTAATGGGTTAATGATGAAAGATCTATAATATAAACAGCTTTATAATATAAATCCCTCATTAAGGAAGACAAGGGAGGAATTAAACTAGGGCCAAGATGTTCAAAATTGGGTGAGAAAAGTAAGGCTCCTAAATAATATTTTAGGCATTGAAATAAATGGCTTGATTTTCAAGAGTGTGGAGCAGCCAGCAGCTCCCATTGGCTTCAAGGAGTGCTCACACCACTTAAGTGCCTAAGTATGCACTTTGGAGTCTACCTTTACAAACACCCATTTACAACTCGACCCTCCTCCCTTTTTTTATACTGTTTTGATGTTGGGGCCCATTAAAACAGTTCGCTACTTTGTAAATTCACAAACTGATTGCACATTTGATGGCATACAGGAAAATCTGCTAGCAAGTCACAAGGTTCTGGCTTGCCTAAATTAATAAATAAATGTACATCATTGTGGAGATATAGGGCCAGAGCTGGTGCAAGTGGGCACAGCGCCTGCAGGATTCAATTGGATTTAACTCACTTTGACACCAGAGCTGAATTTGTTCTAGTCTCTTTATTTTGTAATAAGTTACTAATCGGATTGTCAGATTTGATATTCAGTCATAAATGTCTAATTAAGAAAAAAGCAAACCACCGCTTCATAAAATCTCTGATTAATAGTACTAATAAAATGTCATAAAATGCAATGAATTTTGTGATAATGCTTTCAGCAACTAATTACCTTTCATTATCTTTAGTGTTGAACTGATCGGAGTACTAGCATCTAGGCTAAGATGCGCTAATATCATTATGACTATCTGCTGTGTATGTGACATGAACTGGCCATATGGAAGGAAGCGGGGAGCGGGAAAAGGCATTTGTGCCAAGTGTCAGGTACCTCACATTAGAGCAGGGGTTCTCAAAGTGGTGGTCGGGACCTCTCGGGGGTCACAAGGTTATTACATGGGGGGTCGTGAGCTGTCAGCCTCCACCCCAAACCCCACTTTTCCTCCAGCATTTATAATGGTGTTAAATATATAAAATGTGTTTTTAATTTATAAGGGCGGTCACACTCAGAGGCTGGCTATGTGAAAGGGGTCACCAGTACAAAAGTTTGAGAACCATGGCATTAGAGAGACAAGGTGGGTGAGGTAATATCTTTTATTGGACCAACTTCTGTTGGTGAGGGAAACAAGGTCACATGGCACTCATGCATATGGCAGCCCGGCCTGCAGACATGGGTGGCAGGTATAAGAGACCAGGGGAGGCTAAGTCTCCCCAAACAGCCAGCCCATCACCTTTGGAGTATGCTGCCCCCGCAAGGGCGCCCGAGCCATGACCTTGCCTGCACTCCGCTCCGAGGCCCCGGTCCTGCTCGTCTTCTTCCCCTGAGACCCCGCCCTCACTCCACCTATTCCCATCCCTGCTTCATCTGCATGGGGGCCTCAGGGGAGGGGGTGAAGAGATGAGTGACCAAGTGGGCGGGGGGCTCAGGGGAGGAGGCGAAGAGGCACGTGCGAGCGGTGAGTGGCCAGCCACGCAGGTGGGGTGGGGCAAAGAGGCACAAGTGGCGGGCAGGCGGGTGGGGGAGCCTCGAGGGAGGGGGCCAAGTGGGGGCAGGCCTCGAGGAGGGGTCAGTCTGGGAGCACACGGCCTCCCCAAATGGAGGAGTCACACGCTGCCCATGCCTGCAGATCAGGTAATATCTCACACCTGTTGGGGTGGTGGGGAAGGACACTCTAAATAATTTTTGGCCTAAAGCTGTGTGAATAACTGAGTGTCCAAAACAGAAAAATAGAAAAAATAGAAAAAAATCATTTTGGGTTAACCTGAAACAAAAAATTGTCGAATTTTTTCAGCAAATTGAAAAAGTAAAAAATGTTGTTTCAGGTTGAACTAAATGTTTCATTTAACCTGAAATGAAATATTTAGGTTAATTTGAGGGTTGTGGGTTTTTTAACCTTTAAAAAAAATTAAGCTAACTTTAAAACAAAAATTCATTTTGAATTAAAAAAAACAAAATGTTTTATTTAGAAATGTCAAAACAAAACATTTTCATTTTTTCTGAATTTTTTTATCAAAACAATTTGGCAAATTAAATATGAGTATGGAAATGATATGAATTGTTCAATATGAAAATGAAAGTGTCTACATGGCTTTTGTAAAAGGAAATCATGCCTCACCAATCTATTAGAATTCTTTGCGGGTGTCAAAGAATGTGGATAAGAGGGATCCAGTCAAAATAGTGTACTTGGATTTTCAGAAAGCCTTTGACAAGGTTCCTAACCAAAGGCTCTTAAGCAAACTAAGTAGTCATGAGGTAAGAGGGAAGGTACTCTTAAGGATAAGTAACTGATTAAAAGCTAGGAAACAAAGGGTAGAAATAAATAGTCAGTTTTCACAACGGAGAGAGGTAAACTATGGGTCCCCAGGGATTTGTACTATTCAACATGTTCAGTAATGACCTGGAAAAGGGAGTGAACAATTAAGTGGCAAAGTTTGCAGATACTACAAAATTATTCAAGATAGTTAAGTCTAAAGCTGACTGTGAAGAGTTACAAAGGGATCTCATGTGACTGGGTGACAAAATGGCAGATGAAATTCAGCATTGATAAGTGCAAAGTAATGCACATTGGAAAAAAATAATGCCAACTATACATATATAATGATGTGTTCTAATTTAGCTATTACTATTTGAGAAAGATCTTGGAGTCACCATGGATAGTTCTCTGAAAACCTTAGCTCAATGCTCAGCAGTGCTCCAAAAGGCTAACAATATTCGGAACTATTAGGAAAGGAATAGACAATAAGACAGAAAATATCATAATGCCATTATATAAATCCACGGTGCACCCATATCTTGAATACTGTGTCCAATTCTGGTCACCCCATCTCACAAAGGAAGTAGTGGAACTGGAAAAGGTTCAGAGAAGGGCAACAAGGATGATCAAGCATATGGCTTCCATATGAGGAGAGACTAAAAAGATTAGGGACTGATCAGCTTAGAAAAGAGACGACTAAGGGGTATATGATAGAGATCTATAAAATTATGAATGGTGTGAAGACAGTGAGTTGAGAAATGCTATTTACCCTTTCCCACAATTAAAAACTACACAAATCAGCGGTGACCTGATTAAATTAATAGGCAGCAGGTTTAATACAAAAGAGGAAGTACTTTTTCACATAATGCACAACTAACACGTGGAACTCGTTGCCATGATGTGTTGTGAAATATAACAGAGTTCAGAAAAGAACTAGAGAAGTTCATGGAGGACAGGTCCATCAATGGCTATTAGCTAAGGTGGTCAGGGATGCAACCCATGCTTGGGCAACCCTAAACCTCTGACTGCCAGAAACCAGGAGGAGAAGACAGGGTAGATGACTCCAACTGCCCTGCTCTGTACACTCCCCTGAAGTTCTGCTACTGGCCACTGTCAGAAGACAGGAGACTGGGTGAGATGACCCATTGGTCTGACCCACTATGGGCATTCTTATGTTCTTAAAATATTTCAGTTGATCAAACTCTGCAGTTTTCTGTGTAAAGAAAAGCTTTGTCCAAAAAATTTCACCCAGCTCTATTTTGGCCTAAGGGAAGGTGCCATGGATCCTAATCTCCCCTCTCCCACTGACTAGTGTTTAGTCTGTGGCATTCAGAACCTTTATTACTGACCAAGACTTTGTAGAAGACCGGCAACTATCATTCCCCTGTTTTGCAAATGAGGTAATTCAGGAGTTGCATGAGGTCATGCCAAGCAGAAAAGGAAATAGATAGACCCAAATCTTAACCACTGGGTCACACTGCTTTGCAGAAAGAACATGCTTGGCCAGGGCCGGATTTCCAGTTCGGCACAGTAGGCACGTGCTCATGGGCAGCAGTGTTCTAAGGGCGCCTAAAAGTTAAAAGGGGGTTAAAAGTTAAAATTACTACATACAGCTCCCCTGCAGGTGGCCAGGCTCCTGGTGTGAGTTGGTGGCTGCCCAGCATGTGGGGCTGGAGCAGGGTGAATGTCCGAGTTAGCCTGCCTGGGGGCACTGTGAGCTGCGGCTGTGTGGGGGCAGCTGCTGAAGGTGCTGGGAAAGTCCCAGACCCTTCCCAATCTCGGCCGCTCCTCTGCCTTCTCCCCAGGCCGGGGAAAGAGAGGGAGGGAGGGGCATGGCCAGCGCCCCATTCACTTGCATAGGCAGAGCCAGAGCACGGCTGTCAGGTGGCGGCAGGGATGGAAGACCCCCGGGGTCTACTCACCATGGGGAAAGGTATAGTCCTCCCTTTGCACCTCGCCTGGGAGTGCATGGCGGAGAGTCTTGTGCCTTCCCAGGGAGGCTGTGTTTATATTTCTTTTAGTTTCATTTTTTACAGAAAACATGAAGTACAGCTGTAAGTAGGGCAGGCACTGAGGATGCTGTGCCTAGGGGCATGTAAGGTGTAAATCCAGCCCTGTGCTTGGCAACACTGGCTGTAAACACTGCTCTAACCACTAGACACACTGCTCTCAGAGCCAGAAACAGAACCCAGCAAGCTTGATACCCAACCAAGTGGCAAAGTGTCATGTCTCCCTCTAGGAGCTAGTCCACATTACAGCCTAATTCTGGTACTAGTTACCAGTTTAGCTCAAGGGTATGTAGTCTGCACTGTGAATATAAAGGTCCTGGAATCAAACCATACTGATGGTCCAAGCAGGGGAAAAAATAATATATGGCCACGTAACTGAAGTCTGTAACATAATTCCTACACCCTCAGAGGCAGCACTGAGGTTGTCTGAGTAACTGTATTGCCGGTGTTTCCCAGCTTTTAAGCTTGACTTTGCAATCTTAACATGCTTTTAAAGTAGTGTTTTTGATGTAGTATATGCACATATATAGCAACGCCCTCTTCAATTAGCATTTGTTAGCTCATGGCATTGCTACTGGACTACGGAACATTTAACCCAGGAGTCACCATTCTGAATCCAGCATCGGTGGGCAGGGAGCTACTTTTCACCACATCCACTGGATATTTGGTGGCCCCTCTTTGAGAGGAGTTGAGTGGGTCTCAATTCCAGCTCCCACATCACAAACTCAGCCCAACTTGTTCACTAACTGGCAGACTCTACAGAGGGGGCCAAGAATTATACAGCCTATGGAGACTGGAGTCCCTCTGCTACTACCTAGAGGAAGTTCCCCAGGTCAGGTGTGGGATATGCTGGCAGGGCAGGTAGGAAGCTTGCTGTAGCGATGCGGACTCACCCCTGCGGCGCCTCCTGCTGGTCTCTGTCAGGAATTAGCTCATCCAGCTTCCGGAGTGCCCTCTGCAGGCCGGTGATCTGCCTTACCGCTGGCCCCCATGTCCCTCCCAGGACCCCGATGCCCCTTTCTCTGGGGTGCTGCCCCTCTGGCAGTAACCCCTTAATCTTGGGGTCTCCCTGTTGCCGGCCCAGAGGGGGCAACAGGGTTCGTTGCCCGGTGTGCGCCGCACCAATAGACACACCAGGGTGGAGAAGCAAACCAAATTTATTTGAGATCTCGAAAAGGCACTCAGGAGACCAGCATGTCTCAAATCAGAAGCGCAGCAAATACAAGCAAGTTTTCCCTTTTATATTCCAAGCTGTTTTGAGTAAGCCTTTGTTCTGGTTTCTCCCTCCTACCTCTCCCATCCCGAGCAGTTACAGCAGGGACACATTGTGGTTTGTTAGAAAAATTCCCGTTCGCATGCTTATCTTCGGCCTTGCAAGCTCTACGTAATAGGCCTCTTCCACCCCTCTTTCCCCCCTCGTTATCACTACTGCTTCTACTAGTGTGAGCGAAACTGCAGCTGTCTGCTGGAAAAAGCTGACCATTACATATTCTGCTTCAGCATTAGCCTGCTAGCATGGAGGCTGGTGAAAGTTCACAAGATGGAGTTACTGTGGCTCACTTAGACCCAGAGCAGGGGAGTTTCATCAGCACTTATGGCCTTCCACTTCCCCGAGTTACCTGGTAGCTATGCCTAGTGGCACCAACATCCCCACACAGAGGAACCCCCACCCCCTATCCCCACCTTGCTTCAATTTAAGGTTACTACCAGTCACCAACTAGCCCCCATTCCCCGGGGCAGACTGCAGTGTATACTACTCATCACTGGCAAAGGGAGTTTGGGCCTGCTGCCCCTGTCTAGCCTTGGGCTGTCCCCTACAACCCCAATACCTGTTTGGCCTTATACTAGGCCACAGCCCGGGGGGTTTCCAGGCCAGAGCTCCCTTGGCCTTCCCCCAGTTCTGCTCAACTCCAGGTACCTTAGCTAGCCCCGCAGCAGCCAGACCCATCTCCCTCCACAGCTAGAGGAGACTGTGTGCCTTTACTCCTGGCTCAAGCCTTTATAGAGCCAGCTGGGCCCTGATTGGGGTGTGGCCCCCAACTGCAGCTGTTTCCCCCAATCAGCCTCGCTGCTTTTCTCCTCCCACAGCCCTCCTCCAGGGCTGTTTTAAACCCCTCAGGGCAGGAGTGGGTAACCACCCTGCTACACTTGCCCTACTGCAGGCAAATTGAGGGCTTCATTCACCAGGACTGCCAAGCCTATGCCTTTCCCCAGCACTAAATCCATACAGCTCTTTAAAATGAAAGTGGCTATATACAATTTTTTGCAAATGTGCAAATTATTTAATTATATAATTAGCATAAAATGCCACACACCGCGCTGTATAAAACTTGGCAGCTATGAAGTGTCTGATGCCATTGGAAGAAAGCAAAAGGGAACAGATCCTTTTCCTAATCACCCCTCCCCTTCCTGGCCTAGGCAAGGCCTCCATTAGTGCCAGCCATGAGGAAAAGGAGAGGAGAGGCAGCCAACCTCCTAACTATTGCAGTAGCTAGCACAAAAGATTATTTGGCTGAAGCTGAAAATCGGAGTTGTGTCTGGAACTCATCCACATCCCTATTCACAGCCCACCTCAGGACAAGCCTTGGCTGTAGTAAATGCATAGAGTATTCTTAGCTTCTTCGTATCTTTTAAAAGTATATAAATTAATCGCTGTACTAGAGAAGGTAAATTGGGAGCTTCTCTTCTCTCCATCTCATAGCACAAGAGCAAGGGAACAAGCAATCAAACAGAAAGGTGGCAAACTCAAAACTGATAAAAGGAAATCACTTTTCACTCAATGCATAATTAGACATTGGAACTCATTGCCACAGGACGTCATTGAGACCAAGCAAAATTCAAAGAGGGATTGGACAGTTATGTGGATAATAAGATTATAAATAGTTAATGCTGAAAAAGAGATTTGGAAGGGACATAAAGCTTTTTGGGGGAGGGGGCAGATTACCCCATATCGATCTAGTGTGGAGTTCCTTCATGTGAAGCATCTGTGCGTGCCACTGTCAGGGACAGTGGACTAGATGGACCATGGTTCTGATCTAGCCTGGCTTTTCCTCTATTAGCAATGCAGGTGTAGTGGCCTTACATGAAACAAAGGGTTGCTTGTGCTGAAATCTTAACCTGGGCTTGCTTTTGACAAATATATCCAGTGCAATGCTCACATGGTGATCAATTAGATCATTTAATAAACCATCTCATTTTGTGTTGTTTTATGTAAAGCATTTTATTTGTGCTTTATTTATTGTACTGCTTTGTCTTCCTTTAAGCTCAAACAATACAAGTCACTGGCGTGTTGTTATTGTTGCCTCTAGAATGTTTACTCCTAGCTCCCTTTAGGACCTAAAAGGCTGAAAACTGCATCATAATTGTCCAATTAGTCCTAATGCTGCGTAGTGTTGACTGTTTAGTTACCACATATTGTGTACAGAACTAATTGTGGTGAAAGCAAATGAATGGGAAGGAAACAAACAAGCTACTAGAAAATAATTACTTGGAGTGTTTCTTTTTAGTACCTGTACAGCAGATTTCATTATAGTCAACAGCTTCTAAAGCTGCTTGAAATAGTGGTATTTGTCATTTTCATAGAAACTTGATAATGACATTAATTTATCTTAATGGTCTGTTCTATTGTTATAAATAGTAAAATTAGCTTAAATTGTCTTGCTTTTGCTGGTTTTGGATGGCTCCAAAGGGCCCCACAACAGCAGATGAGTAGATAATTTGGTGTGCTTGACAGATTTCCAATAATTTGTTATGTGGAACATGAGTAATGCTAGTACCATTAATGTTCATTTTCCTCTAAATTCATTACTGCCCTTTTCCCTTTTATCTTTTTTAATGTCTGGGCCATTTTTCTATATTTCAAGTGGAGCCACAAAGCCTATTCAGATTCAGCTATAGTAGCTATTAACATTCTGCACATATTGAACATCATGTAGAAAAACAACTCTTTATGAAATGATGAGGTTTGTGGCTATTTCTGATGGAAAGCAGACAAAATGGGTTGCTTGCTGGTACTAGGGATTGGCTATAATTATGTCAAATGTAATTTTAAAGAAATTTAAATGTTTTCATTTTTATGGCAAAGGTAAAACACACTTCACAGGGATTCTAAGAAGGTGTAAATGCATTAATAAAAACTGTTCTTCTCCTTTAATATCACTCCTGTTTAAACTTCACAGAGAATTTTAGCCACGGCTATTTCTCATGCAATCTTTTCTATACAATTTAATTCTGATTAGTCCTGGGAAAGTGTTAAAATTAATGATAATTTTAGGTAGATTCACTGACATGATAATCCTCAGAACAAATGGGAGAACATTTCACCAGTGAAAAATTATTTTGATTCACGTTATTTACTCTTGCTTCAGATCAACATTTCTTGTTTTCCCCCACAGCTGTAATAAGCTTCAGACAGGGGTGGCAGGTCCAGCTATTTGGCGGCAATTCGGCGGACGGTCCCTCACTCCTGCTAGGAGCAAAGGATCTCCCGCCAAATTGCCGCCGCAGATCGCGATCGCGGCTCTTTTTTTTTTTTTTTTGTGGCTGCTTGGGGCGGCCAAAACCCTGGAGCCGGCCCTGTTGCTGAGATACAGAACAATAGAAAAAGGGGGGAAATAGATAAGCTTGCATGATGCTCTATCTCTCTCTCATGCATATAGCAGACACAAAAACACACTACTGGAGCTGGCCAGTGAGTTATTACAAAAATGCCACAATATTCACAGAAAAGGAAGATCTTGTCAATATCTGTGTGAATGTAGGTTTGCAAGAAGGCCCAAAGCTAGCTATCGTGATATCAATTTCATTTCTCCCTTCCTGATTATAGAGGGTCCAGTGACTCTCCAGAGAGCAGAAACAAAACTGATCCCCTTACCAGGAATAACAGTCAAGCAAATAGTTTGCAAACAACCGATCAAGCTGAAAGGGTGTTTGCATGAAGTGTCAGGAATAATGGGTAAAAATTAAAATCTGTTCATGGAAGATTCACAAACAGAAAAAAGGCTATTTGCTGCTAATTGTTCCCCTAGGTCTATCTCTCTCCTCCTACACTTGTCTTATTAGAGGTTCCTGAAATAATAAAGTACCTTGTCAGAACTGCCAGCAGTTTTATTTACTTGCACATCAGTGTCAGTAGAAGGGTAAAACCTATAAAACCGAACGAGAAAGGGAAAATCCAGGGAAAATCCTATCCACTTAATGCTGGGTCACAAAAACTTCAGAAGAGCGGGTTAGACAAACACTTGCCAGGGATGGTCTAGATAATACGTAGTCCTGCCTTGAGTACAGGTGATTCTATGCTTAACGCAAAGTCAGTTATTGGACTGTCCCGTGGAGTCCCATGCAGGTTGCTAAGCTCTATGGCCCTGAACTAGAAACGTTTCCCTAATCAGCAAACTGCTTCAGCGCATACTTAAACTTAGCATGTGCTTAAGTTTCATCGAAGTAAATTAGAGTGAAACACATGCGTAAGTGTGTTCTTGAATGGGGTCCTTTAGGTGGTCTCTTCAGTTGAGCTGCATTGGAAGTAAGATGCAGGGCAGGAAGGGAGGAGGTAGTGCCATGCAGTGCTGCTCACAGCACTGAAGCTGCCAGCTCCATTAAGAGCAGTACCTTTGTCCAGCCTCCCCATATCCTCCTGATCACAAGGTAGATCTCCACTCCTGTGAAGCTCAGGAGCTCTGCAAAGAGGAAGTTCTGAGAGCTTCCAGTCTTTTCAGGAGCAGAGCTGAGCTCCGTGCTTAGGGCCAGAGGAAGGGGCGACACAGTTAATAGAGATGGCTGTTTCAATGGGCACAAGGGCCCCTCTGCACAACTACTTCTCTCCTAGATGTCCCTTCCCTGCCCATGGAGCATTGTCTCTTCCCGGGCCCGTGTCCCATTCTGCTTTAATGACTCAGCCTTTTTTCTCACCTGTAAATGATATTTCTCTGGTGAAACAAGGTCAGGTCCCAGCTTAGTGGGTTTTTTTTGTTTGCATGACACTCGAACACGCAGCAAACGATCCCACTGTAGGATTGTTTGGGCTTCAGTCCAACCTATCTGGAGAGCCTGCTGAATGCCCTCGCTACTGCCATTAGAATGCTTGCAGACTGCAAAGGAAACAAACCCAGGGCTGGGAGGACTCGTTAGTAAAGAAAGCGCTCAGCTCTGTCAAGGACGCTTTGATACAACGAGCAAGTTGTGCAAAGCGAGCCTGAATCCAGAGCTAGCCAGCGGTAACCACGGCAGATGGAAACCTCATCCAAGGGAGGACACATGACAAACTTGGGGCAGCAGCACCAAGAATTTGTACAAAAAATGAGAGATGGGGCCTTGTGGAGTGAGCTTCTCAAACTCACCTGACTGCATATACAGATCTCTGGCAGATGGGGGCCTGGCAGACCCCACCTGACTGGAAAAACTTGCACAGACACAATTGTTTATGTTTTGGGAACATGGCTTTCCTCCACACCACTGTTTTCCCCCTCTGCATGTGGTAACAAAGGAGCCTTCACTTCCTTTGCCCCTCACACCCTCCCCCGTGCAAAAAAAGCCTTCAGTTGCTTCTACCTCCACTCCCTAGGACTAAACAAGCAGTGCCTCTGTGCACCTTTCTGCTAAGCGATAGGAGAAGCAACCATTCCAACTACACCCTCAAGGGAAACAGAGGCCTCCCCTGTGTTCATGGGAGGCCTCTGTTTCCCTGGTCAGATATTGCTAAAACCACTGGAGAAAAAAAAAAAGCATCTACTGAGGAAGCCTGAGTTCTGGGTGTAGAACTCTGGGACAAGGGTGTTATCTGAGGTGCGATCAGCACTCTGGATTGAGAGACCCCATTGACACCAGGAAATAAAGGGCTGGAGATCCCCTTCCCTGGCTAAAATATCATGACAGTTTAGGCAGTCTGCTAGCCAAGTTACCTTCCCTGCATGATAACTGACCCTCAGGACCTATACCTTTCTTTCTGCTTTATAGGAAAAGAAGTCTGGACTCGGAAAGGAGGTGGGAGGATCCTCATTTGCCTTGTCAGTTTGGGTCTTCTTTTGTATGGCTTAAAAACAGCAACATTAGAAGTCCAAGGCTGGGTCTACACTACCCACCGGAATCGGCGGGTAGAAATCGACCTCTCGGGGACCGATTTATCGCGTACAATTGGGACGCGACAATTGATCCCCGAATCGACGCTCTTACTCCACCAGCGGAGGTGGGAGTAAGCGCTGTCGACGGGAAGCCGCAGAGGTCGATTTTGCCGCCGTCCCTACAGCGGGGTAAGTCGGCTGCGATACGTCGAATTCAGCTACGCTATTCGTGTAGCTGAATTTGCGTATCTTAAATCGACCCCCCCTGTAGTGTAGATGTAGCCCAAGTCTAGGGTGGTGATCCAATTGATTGCCTCAGATGTCACCAAGTGCATGGCAGAGATACCACCAGAATATGATTGTTTGGAACATTGGTTGACAGGATGTTCCATAGTCTGAAGTCCATTTCTACAGGACACATAGGATCGTGTCTCGGTCCCCATTCCTGGAGGAGGTAGGAGCATTTGCCATGTGATGTGCAGAGGTAGTTCAAAGTGGACCATATTTTCTGTGGGAGGGGAAAAAGCCACTAGGTTCTTCAGTTGGGTCCTCGATGTGATGTTTGCTCAGGACATTGACAGCTTTCCACCTTGTTCACCATTGATCTTCGGGGGGAAATCCCGAGTCTTTGAGATCATGGACTGAAAGCCAACAGGGTTTTCTAGATTTTAGTCAGAATCTCAGTATGTTATTTAGGTGTTCGTGTAGTGGGAGATCCTCATTCCCTTGAATAGGTGGGACTACCAAAGAATTCTGTAACAAATTTGAGGTGAGTGGATGTGCACCAGTATGGGAAGCCATGATTGTGGCACTGATTTTACTGTGACTGTAATGATTTGCAAGGCAGAGTCGACAAGTGGGAGCTGTGTGTCCAGACGAGTGAGCAGTTTTCTGAGTTGTGTAAACAAGGGATAGTGAAGAGGTCCATAGGGTTTTTGCATCAGCTCCCCAGGTCATTCCTGCCATTTCCTGGGTAAGGTTTACGTGCATCTTGATTTTTGTCATGGATATTTTTCAGGTGCTAGTGGTATGTGAGGCTTCAGTCTAACATCACACCAAGATATGTTGGGGTGGGATCATGTCTTACCTGCTGGCCACAGAAGTCCACATGCAGTTCTTCCCTAGCCTTTTGATTGTTTAAATGAAACACCTACACAACAGACTTGGTGACGTGTTTTTAGCCACCACTGTGAGAAATATTCTTCCATGGTTTTAAGGTCCTGGGTTAAGATTTGTTCTATGGTAAGTAAATCCTGTGCCCGTGCAGTCGGAGCAATGTTCGGGCCTGGGTAGGCTATAGTTATTACATTGTCCAACTGAACCAGGACTGGCCTGCCTGGTACCCTCTGAGGGCAAACAGGGCTCTACAAGTGGCTCTTAGCTCTAGAACAGCAGTTCTCAATCTGTGGGTTGGGACACCAAAGTGGGTTGGGACCCAATTTTATTGGGGTCTGACGAATGCGTCTGATGAAGTGGGTATTCACCCACGAAAGCTTATGCTCCAATACGTTTGTTAGTCTATAAGGCGCCACAGGACTCTTTGTTGCTTTTTTAATGGGGTCGCCAGTCCTGGCATTAGACTTGCTGGGGCCTGGGGCTGAAGCCCGAGCCCCACCGCCCAGGGCCAAAGTCAAAGCCTGAGCCCCACTGCCCGGGGCCAAAGCCCAAGTGCTTCAGCCCTAGGTGGCAGGGCTCAGGTTACAGGCACCCGCCTGGGGCTGAAGCCCTTGGGCTTCGGCTTTAGCCCCCCTGTCCGGGGCGGTAGGCTCAGGCTATGGCTTTGGCCCTCCCACCTGGGACTGCGGGACTCAGGTGGGCTCAAGCTTTGGTCACCCCTCCTGGGGTCATATAGTAATTTTTGTTGTCAGAAGTTGGTCACGGTACAATGAAGTTTGAGAACCCCTGATCTAGAGCAATGGAATCCTACCTTTTCCATACTAGACTGTCCCCTGTTCCTCTAGTCAGCCCCTCCATTTAGCAATATGGAAAGCACAGAGTAGTTGCAGCCCCCCGGTTGGGAAGTAATCTGAAGAGACACACTCAGAGCAAGCCAATGTCAATCAGGGAAGTATTCAGCAAGGGCAGAGCTATATTCAGTGAGGAAAATCTTTGTGTGTTCTCGGAGTTCAAACAATTGATTCAAAATGCTGCCATGTGACAGCCAACAAACTTCAGCATGTAAGAGAGCTGTCAATATTGTATATCTGTTTCTTCATTCATAGATTATAATGCCATTAGATCATGCAGTCTGATATCCTGTCTGACACAGGCCATAGGTTATCATCCAGTTATTCCTGGTTTGAGCCCAATAACGTGTGTTTGTCTAAAGCATGTCTTCCAAAAAGCCATCCAGTCTTGATCTGCAGACATCAAGAGATGAAGAGAACCCACCACTTCTCTTGGCTCACTAGTAAAAGAGTGTGCCTTATTTCCAGTTTGAATTGGTCTGGCTTTAAGCTCCAGTCATTGATTCTTGCTGTGCCTTTCTCTGCTAGATTAAAGAGCCCTTTAGCACCTACTATTTTCCCCTGTGAAGGTACTTATAAACTGTACTTATGTCACCCCTCGGTCTTCTTTTTGATAAAATAAACAGATTGAGCGCTAAATCTTTCACTAAGAGGCATTTTCTCTGGAATCATTTTTGTGGCTCTTTTCTGCATCCTCTTCAATTTTTCAACAAAAGCCTTTAGTAGGGCTTTTGACAGTCCCACATGATATCCAAGGGTGCTAAAGGAGTTGGCGGATGTGATTGCAGAGCCATTGGCCATCATCTTTAAAAACTCATGGCGATCAGGGGAGGTCCTAGATGACTGGAAAAAGGCTAATGTAGTGCCTATCTTTAAAAAAGGGAAGGAGGATGATCCGGGAAACTACAGGCCAGTCAGCCTCACCTCAGTCCCTGGAAAAATCATGGAGCAGGTCCTCAAGGAATCAATTATGAAACACTTAAAGGAGAGAAAAGTGATCAGGAACAGTCAGCATGGATTCACCAAGGGCAAGTCATGCTTGACTAACCTAATTGCCTTCTATGATGAGATAACTGGGTCTGTGGATGAGGGGAAAGCAGTGGATGTGTTATTCCTTGACTTTAGCAAAGCTTTTGATACGGTCTCCCACAGTATTCTTGCCACCAAGTTAAAGAAGTATGGGCTGGATGAGTGGACTGTAAGGTGGATAGAAAGCTGGCTAGATCGTCGAGCTCAACGGGTAGTGATCAACGGCTCCATGTCTAGTTGGCAGCTGGTTTCAAGCGAAGTGCCCCAGTGGTCGGTCCTGGGGCCGGTTTTGTTCAATATCTTCATTAATGACCTGGAGGATGGTGTGGACTGCACTCTCAGCAAGTTTGCAGATGACACTAAACTGGGAGGCATGGTAGATACACTGGAGGGTAGGGATCGGATACAGAGGGACCTAGACAAATTAGAGGATTGGGCCAAAAAAAACCTGATGAGGTTCAACAAGGACAAGTGTAGAGTCCTGCACTTAGGACGGAAGAATCCTATGCACTGCTACAGACTAGGGACCAAATGGCTAGGTAGCAGTTCTGCAGAAAAGGACCTAGGGGTCACAGTGGATGAGAAGCTGGATATGAGTCAACAGTGTGCTCTTGTTGCCAAAAAGGCTAACGGCATTTTGGGCTGTATAAGTAGGGGCATTGCCAGCAGATCGAAGGACGTGATCATTCCCCTCTATTCTGCATTGGTGAGGCCTCATCTGGAGTACTGTGTCCAGTTTTGGGCCCCACACTACATTCAAGAAGGATGGGGAAAAATTGGAAAGAGTCCAGCGGAGGGCAACAAAAATGATTAGGGGTCTGGAGCACATGACTTATGAGGAGAGGCTGAGGGAACTGGGATTGTTTAGTCTCCAGAAGAGAAGAACAAGGGGGGATTTGATAGCTGCTTTCAACTACCTGAAGGGGGGTTCCAAACAGGATGGAGCTCGGCTGTTCTCGGTGGCAGATGACAGAACAAGGAGTAATGGTCTCAAGTTGCAGTGGGGGAGGTCTAGGTTGGATATTAGGAAACACTATTTCACAAGGAGGGTGGTGAAGCACTGGAATACGTTACCTAGGGAGGTGGTGGAATCTCCTTCCTTGGAGGTTTTTAAGGCCCGGCTTGACAAAGCCCTGGCTGAGATGATTTAGTTGGGAATTGGTCCTGCTTTGAGCAGGGGGTTGGACTAGATGACCTCCTGAGGTCCCTTCCAACCCTGATATTCTATGATTCTCATAAGCAAACTAGGGAAATGTGGTCTAGATCAGCGTTTCTCAAACTGGAGTCTGCAGACCCTCCAAGTTTGACAGCGAGCCACTGATAACTGCTCGTTGAGTATGGTCTTTCAATCAGTTATGCACTGACCTCATAGTAATTTCATCTACACCAGTGGTTCTCAAACTGTAGCAACCCGAGGACTCCCATTTAGATTTAAAATGTTTCGGGGACACCCAACCCCTCCACTCAGCCCCAGGTCCTGCCCCTACTCTAGCCCTTCCCCTGCCCCCCCTCTTCCCTGCCTCTTTCTGTCCCCTCCCCCAAGGGAGCCCTTGCCCGCTCCTCTCCCTCCCTCCCAGCGCCTCCTGCACACTGCTGAACAGCTGTTCCCCAGCATACAGGAGGCACTGGGAGGGAGGGGAAGGAGTTGATCAGTGGGGCCCACGGACCCCTGGAGTATCCTCTTGGACTCCCAGGGCGTATCTAGTGGGGTCCAACAGGAGTCTGTCCTGAGTCTTCTACTATTCAACATTTTCATTAATGACTTGGACAGCAGAGTGGAGAGTATGCTTATAAAACTTGCAGATGACACCAAGCTGGGTGGGGTAGCAAGCACTTTGGAGCACACTACTAGAATTCAAAATGACCTTCACAAATTGGAGAATTGGTCTGAATTCAACAAGATGAAATTCAACAAAGACATGTGCAAAGTACTTCACTTAGAAAGGAAAAATCAAATGCACGACTACAAAATGGGGAATAACTGGCTCGGCAGTAATACTTCTGAAAAGGATTTGGGGGGTTATAGTGGATCACAAATTGAATTGGAGGCAATAATGTGATGCAGTTGCAAAAAAGACTAATATTCCAGGTGTATTAACACAAGAATCATATGTAAGACACGGGAGGTAATTGTCCGGCATGTTTAATCTTGAGAAAAGAAGACTGAGGGTGGATTTGATAATAGCTTTCAAATATGTGAAGGACTGTGTCATGGGGTACTCTACTTGCTGCCAGGTGGCACCTCCTTCTGACCCTTCTGAGGATTAGCTCCCCCCCAGTTCAGTGCCCCCTCTCTTCTTTTCCACTGTTGCAGCTCTCCTCCCATTCATGGAGTTGCAGTATAGCTGCCCTCTGGCCAAATCACACTGTGATTTCTCCTTCTGGGCAAGTCCTCTATTCTGGGTTCCAGTCCAGAGTCTGACTGCGAGCAATCAAGGTCTGGGTCATCACCAACTCTACTGCTTCTTCCCTGGACTACTTCCTACCAGGCTTCGTTAAGCTTCTCCCTCACTAGCCTTCCCAGTCAGACCACTCTCTCTTAGGCCTACTAAGTAAACCCTTCCTCGTGGGTTCCTACCGCTTTTCTCAAGGGTTCCTCTGCCCCCTTCTTTCTTCTTTCTCCTTTACCTGGGCAAGAGAGACTGCTGACTTCCTCCCTGCCACCACACTGTTGCCAGCCTCTTGGTTTTATAGAGCCCACCTGTTCCCTCACAGGTGCGCTTCCTATTAATTAGTGCCCTCCACTCAGCCTACATCTCCCCCTTTTGCAGCTTAATTGGTTGATTGGGCCTGTCTGGCCTAATTCAACTCTTTCAGGGCCAGTGTGGATAATATACCTCATTACAGGCTGGTATAAAGAGGATGGTGATCAATTGTTCTCCAGCATGTCCACTAAAGGTAGGGCAAGAAGTAATTGGCTTAATCTACGGCAAGGGAAATTCAGGTTAGATATTAGGAGAAACTTTCTAACTATGAGCTCAGGTCTAGGCTTCGAAGGGAGGCTGTCGAATCTCCATCACTGAAGGTTTTAAGAACAGGTTGGACAAACATTTGTCAGGGATGGTCTAGATTTACTTTGTCTTGCCACAGTGCAGGGGACTGGACTTGATGACTTCTTGAGGTCTCTTCCAGCCCTACATTTCTATGATTCTATCCCTTTAAAAATGTGGGCACCAGAACTGGATGCAGCATTATAATATAGTGAAAAGGTGTGCATTGGTGGGGCGATCTTTAATAAAATTCACAACTTTTCCAGCCTCAGCAAGTACTGTTTCTTAGTTGCACTGGTGTCCTCTTTCCCACTAAGGCTTCTTGGAAGAGCTGGTCAAACCAAAACCATTTCCCTATTTTCACCAATAACTGCAATATTTGAATTTTTTCAACCAGCTATACTACCCAGTGCATTGAACAATGTGTTCCAACAGCTCAGGGTTCTATAGACTGGTTTCTAGTCACATAGCCACTGTGGTTTCTGGCCATAGCTCAAGGACCACCAGGGCAAATACTGGAACAGCAAAATCCATCCAAAGCAGGAGCAAGAACTGACTGCTGGGGAGCTTTAGAGACTTTTCTCCCATGTAGGGTTATTCTTACCCTGAACAGTGGAGCAGGCAACATTCATGTTTGCATCCTCCCCAGTCAGAATGGACAGCTATTAAAAGTTAAGCAGACAAAGACATCTGTAATTTTATCCAGAAGTATTGAGAAGTACTGGCTCTCCGGAACTCTCCCAAACAGCTGTTCTCAAATACCTCCAGCCATGTCGTGAATTTGTCCACTGACTACACCAATGGAGGGGGGACTTGCTTTGATTTGACCAATAACAGCAGATCCCAATGGACCATTACCCACTTTTGAGACAATTAATGTGGCCCCCATTAAGAGGCTTGGCAACGTTTGCTATTTGTGGGGACACCAAGTGTGATGCTTGAAGGACTTTTAATACAGCAGTCTTCTGATTCTGCAAATGCAAAAGCTTTCACTTGAAGAATTCAGTGGATTTCTTTTGTAAAGATGGACAGTTGGTATCCGAATGACTTGGTGATCCCTCCTTTTGACCGCTGTATGCTCATCTCCAAATCCTTTGCCAGCTACTGTGACAATTCCTGGAAGTAGCATGATAGCTGACAAGTGTTATGGACAACAACTGAGGAGAGTTGGAAACAACTGAGGAGAGTTGGCAGTTTTTCAAAGGGACACTATTAAGGGCCCAAAAGCAAGCTATTCCGCTGGTTAGGAAAGATAGAAAATGTGGCAAAAGACCACCTTGGCTTAACCACGAGATCTTGCATGATCTAAAAAATAAAAAGGAGTCATATAAAAAATGGAAACTAGGACAGATTACAAAGGATGAATATAGGCAAACAACACAGGAATGCAGGGGCAAGATTAGAAAGGCAAAGGCACAAAATGAGCTCAAACTAGCTACGGGAATAAAAGGAAACAAGAAGACTTTTTATCAATACATTAGAAGCAAGAGGAAGACCAAAGACAGGGTAGGCCCACTGCTTAGTGAAGAGGGAGAAACAGTAACAGGAAACTTGGAAATGGCGGAGATGCTTAATGACTTCTTTGTTTCGGTCTTCACCGAGAAGTCTGAAGGAATGCCTAACATAGTGAATGCTAATGGGAAGGGGGTAGGTTTAGTGGATAAAATAAAAAAAGAACAAGTTAAAAATCACTTAGAAAAGTTAGATGCCTGCAAGTCACCTGGGCCTGATGAAATGCATCCTAGAATACTCAAGGAGCTAATAGAGGAGGTATCTGAGCCTCTAGCTATTATCTTTGGAAAGTCATGGGAGACGGGAGAGATTCCAGAAGACTGGAAAAGGGCAAATATAGTGCCCATCTATAAAAAGGGAAATAAAAACAACCCAGGTAACTACAGACCAGTTAGTTTAACTTCTGTGCCAGGGAAGATAATGGAGCAAGTAATTAAGGAAATCATCTGCAAACACTTGGAAGGTGGTAAGGTGATAGGGAACAGCCAGCATGGATTTGTGAAGAACAAATCATGTCAAACCAATCTGATAGCTTTCTTTGATAGGATAACGAGCCTTGTGGATAAGGGTGAAGCGGTGGATGTGGTATACCTAGACTTTAGTAAGGCATTTGATACGGTCTCGCATGATATTCTTATCGATAAACTAGGCAAATACAAATTAGATGGGGCTACTATAAGGTGGGTGCATAACTGGCTGGATAACCGTACTCAGAGAGTTGTTATTAATGGTTCCCAATCCTGCTGGAAAGGCGTAACTAGTGGGGTACAGCAGGGGTCTGTTTTGGGACCGGCTCTGTTCAATATCTTCATCAACGACTTAGATATTGGCATAGAAAGTACGCTTATTAAGTTTGCGGATGATACCAAACTGGGAGGGATTGCAACTACTTTGGAGGACAGGGTCATAATTCAAAATGATCTGGACAAATTGGAGAAATGGGCTGAGGTAAACAGGATGAAGTTTAACAAAGACAAATGCAAAGTGCTCCACTTAGGAAGGAAAAATCAATTTCACACATACAGAATGGGAAAAGACTGTCTGGGAAGGAGTACGGCAGAAAGGGATCTAGGGGTTATAGTGGACCACAAGCTAAATATGAGTCAACAGTGTGATGCTGTTGCAAAAAAAGCAAACATGATTCTGGGATGCATTAACAGGTGTGTTGTGAGCAAGACACGAGAAGTCATTCTTCCGCTCTACTCTGCTCTGGTTAGGCCTCAGCTGGAGTATTGTGTCCAGTTCTGGGCACCGCATTTTAAAAAAGATGTGGAGAAATTGGAAAGGGTCCAAAGAAGAGCAACAAGAATGATTAAAGGTCTTGAGAACATGACCTATGAAGGAAGGCTGAAAGAACTGGGTTTGTTTAGTTTGGAAAAGAGAAGACTGAGAGGGGACATGATAGCAGTTTTCAGGTATCTAAAAGGGTGTCATAAGGAGGAGGGAGAGAACTTGTTCACCTTAGCCTCTAAGGATAGAACCAGAAACAATGGGTTTAAACTGCAGCAAGGGAGGTCTAGGTTGGACATTAGGAAAAAGTTCCTAACTGTCAGGGTGGTTAAACACTGGAACAAATTGCCTAGGGAGGTTGTGGAATCTCCGTCTCTGGAGATATTTAAGAGTAGGTTAGATAAATGTCTATCAGGGATGGTCTAGACAGTATTTGGTCCTGCCATGCGGGCAGGGGACTGGACTCGATGACCTCTCGAGGTCCCTTCCAGTCCTATAATCTATGAATCTATGAATCTATGGTGACATTACCTCACCTTGTCGCTCTCAAGTGCTCTGGTGTGTGGGTTTGGTCAGAGTCCTACAGAGAGGAAAGTCAGGCTGCAAGCAGTGGATCCACAGAACAGGGGAGAAAGGGACAGCATTTAGGACTTCACTGCTTCCTGGCTCTCTGGAACAGTACTGAGCAGGCAATGCAATCCAATTAACTTGCCCTTGTGAAGAAAGCTGGAGAGCAAAAATCAGTTGCCTTATGGTCTCAGCAGGACAGGGAGACAAACCAAAATGTTGAGTCTCTGACAGCAGCAAAATGCCATATGCCATGGCTGCAGGATCACAAACTTCACAGAGCTTTGACTGAGACAAATGGGTCAGGTCAGACCTCACAGAGCTATTGTTTCAGGCTCTAGGTAGATTCAGACAGTGTCACTCTATTGGTTTGTGCTCAGTTGACATTTCTGAGGTTCTTTCTGCAATCATAAGAGCTGGAAACGTTCTTACTCTTTCATTAAAGAAAAAGTAAGGGTTGAAAAAGGCGAGGAGAGGTGTCTCATTTGCCAGATTGAGCACCTCTTCTCTACAGCTTTTAGCTGGAACCTTAATAAATAAATAAATGGAGATATCCCATCTCCTAGAACTGGAAGGGACCTTAAAAGGTCATCGAGCCCAGCCCCCTGCCTTCACTAGCAGGACCGAGGACTGATTTGTCCCCAGATCCCTAAATGGCCCCATCAAGGATTGAACTCACAACCCTGGGTTTAGCAGGCCAATGCTCAAACCACTGAGCTATCCCTCCCTTGACTCCAGCCAGGACCATTTCCTCTACACCTTGTGGCTACTTCCCTTTCTGAAGCCCAGAAACTATAGGCCAGATCCATCAATATGCTCCAGCTGCTTTATACCACCCAGCAATACAAAGCAGTCATAAACCTGGCTTAGTCGGCCAGTTAAGGCAGATTTCGGTGAATCTCTCCATACGTTTTTTACATTAATAGGTGATATTGCCTGAGATAGTGTTGAAGATTCTGTAATACTTGATGCTTCTAACGTGGTTATTCTCATTTGGTACTGCTGTCTGTATTGAGGAGTAATGTGATTATAAACCTCAGTTGTATACCAAGCAGCTATGCTTTTTATCTATTACTATCTGCTCAGTAAATGCTCCTCTTTGGCTGCTTTTTCACCATTGCTATTACACCGAATTCTGGGAGCAAAGCTAGCACCACGTTCAAGCACAGGTAATAAGCGTGTATGTGCTTCTTGTGTTATGTCAATCTCTGGGGGCCGGATTCTGATCTCATCTCACTAATGTAAATCCAAAGTAACTCCACTGAAGTGGGCAGATTGCTGGGGTGTGTGCTCTGTTTAAAAATAGTGCCTCAGCCTGCAGCTGTCAGTAGGCTCTTGGGTCATATTCAAGTGGACTGAACTACAATAGTTTAGTCTTATGGGACACATGCATAGATCATTCTTGCTAGGGCCTTATTGTAGAGGAATGGGCATAGCCGTTTGGCCTTCAGGAGCAGAGAGAAGCTGAGCAGGACTCCAAAACACCACATAGCTTGAACCGCTGTGGTGCAGATGCATGTTCAAGCTGTGGTTTCCTCACAGAACTATCCCCTTCTTGTGGAGGCCCATCTAACTTAGACAAACTAGCTAGGAAAATCCTGCAGTTTCATTGGTACTCATGGATCTCATAGGAACATGGGGCTGGAAGGGACCTCCTGGCTCATCAAGTCCCATCCCCTGCAGGGAGGCCCGTCACACAACCCTGTTCATAAAACTTATCAAGCTCCATCTTAGACAGGTCGTTTGTCCCCACTACTCCTATGCCTGTTCAAATAGGACATAAGCAAAAAAAAAAAAGAGCTCACAAAGTGGTCTGCTCATGTGAGTTGCACCCTAAATTGTGGACTGCCTTATTCACCCAGTGAAATAGTATATTCCTGGTCTTCTTGATAATGAATGTAACATTATTTTAACTACAAGATGGACTGATTCTTCTGCCTTTACTTAAGCAAATCTCCTATGGCCTTCAATGGAAATTTTGCATGAGTAAAATAGGGTTGAGGGCCAAAATAGTTAACTGGTACACCACTGACAGTGCAGTGATCTCTTGTACTTTTTAGCTATAGACCAGATTAGTTTGGAATTTTAAACCACAATTCTTAAAGTGGAAAAATGTTCTTTAAGTGTGTATATCTCTTTCATTGTCCTTGTGAAGAGTATAATGGAGAGGCAGCTGTTGCTGAGACTTTCACCCCTTTGAGCCTGATTTTGACCACCTTCAAAATGATCATTTCCTCTTCATATCTGGTGTTTGAGGCCTGTGGCAAAGAGAAGTTGGTTTGCTCAAATCTGAGGTGATTTGGATAGGCCATTTTGTGGTCTGATACTCATGAAAAATATTTTTTGTACTGTTTTTGGCACATCTTTTCTCAAAAACATGTCCTAGAAACTTCAAGTAGGACTTATCTGTGCAATCTTGATGCACTGCAGGGCATAGACCCAACACTGAGACTGGGAACAGCACACAGTACAGGAGAAGCTATTCGCTGGGGAATTAGGAATATCGGAATGATCTGTCAGATCAATGTCACAGGGGTCCTACTCTGCCCCTGCCTTCGTACCTGCAGAAACTGCAGAGTCCTCCAGGTGTGCTCTCAGGGAAGCTTTATTTCAAGACCCCTCCACCCCATCCCCCTGATCCCACCTATTTATAATGTTAGTCAAGCTTTAGGCCCTCTCAGCAAGATCTGAGGGGAACAGAGGTCTCCTTAGTTTCAGCCTTCTCTGTGACTAGCCCCTGCTAGCCCTGTTCCTCTCTTCTCTCCCCTTGCACTTTCTTCCTGTGCCTCTGCTCAGCCCTGGGCTGATGGGCCAATCGAGTTCTTTAACCCCAATCATCTTCTTCTGGGGCACCAATTAGCCTCTAAGCCAGAGGTTCCCAAACTGTGGAGCGCACCCCCATAAGAGGGCATGGAGGAATGTTCTGGGGGAGCGCAGCGGGGCCCAGGCTAGCCCCCAGGGGAGCAAGGGAGGGAGCACCACCCAGTCTCGCCCCCACCACCAGCTCTGCTCCAGTCCTGCCCCCAGCAAGGGCCTTGGCTCCTGGGCCCACACCTGGTCCCGTCTCCAGCCTCAGCCCAGCTCCACCTCTGTCCGTGGGCCCGGCTGCCAGCCCCCACAGTAGCCCGGCTGCGGCTCTGTTCCCACCTCCAGCTAGGGTTGCCAGGCTTCCGGTTTTCGACCGGAATGCCCAGTTGAAAAGGGACCCTGGCGGCTCCAGTCAGCACCACTGACCAGGCCGTTAAAAGACTGGTCGGCGGTGCAGCGGGGCTAAGGCAGGCTCCCTGCCTACCCTGGCTCTGTGCAGCTCCCCGGAAGCAGCTGCATGTCTGGCCCCTAGGCGCAGGGGTGATCAGGGAAGCTCCACGTGCTGTTCCTGCCCCCAGCGCTGGCTCCACAGTTCCCATTGGCCAGGAACCACAGAGCCATCTGGCCCCTCCACCTAGGGGTCACTTCCAGGAGCAGCGCAGAGCCAGGGGAGGCAGGGAGCCTGCCTTAGCCGTGCTGTGCCACCGACTGGGAGCTGCCTAAGCACTGCCCGGCTGGAGCCCACAACCCTCACCCCCTCTTGCACCCTGAACCCCCTGCCCCAGTTTAGAACCCACCCTGCACCCCTACCCGAACCCCAATCCCCTTCTGCACCCAAACTCCCTCCCAAAGCCCGCATCCCCTCATGCACCCCTACCCCTTACCCCAGCCCTGAGACCCCTCCCACACTGCAAACCCCTCAGCCCCAGCCTGGAGCCCTCTCCTGCACCCCAAACCCATCATTCTCAGCCCCACTCCAGAGCCCACACCCCCAGCTGGAGCCTGCACCCTCTCCCGCACCCCAACCCCCTGCCCCAGCTTGGAGCCCCCTCCCACACCCTGAACCCCTTATTTATGTCCCCACCCCAGAGCCTGCACCCTCCAGCTGGAGCCCTCCCCCTCTCCCGCACCCCAACCCCCTGCTCCAGCCCAGTGAAAGTGAGTGAGGGTGGGGGAGAGCGAGCGATGGAGGGAGGGGAGCTGGACTGAGTGGGGACATGGCCTCAGAGAAGGGGCAAGGGCGTGGCCTCAGGGGAAGAGGTGGGGCAGAGGGCGGGACAGGGGGCGGGACAAGAGTGTTCAGTTTTGTGCAATTAGAAAGTTGCCAACCCTACCTCCAGCCTCAGGCCCAACCCCATCTGCGGCCCCAGAGGGGGCATGGACAAGGGTAAAGGGGGACACGACCCTGAAATGTTTGGAGACTGCTGTTCTAAGAGATAAGAGTGCAGGCTCACCAATTCACTCTCTGCATTTTGTCACACTCAGGTGGATTTTTAAAAAGTTACCAAGTGACTGGAGGAGACCTACGCTTTGCTAAATAATGATGAAATCAGCCCCCCTTCTCCCCTCTGAATTCCAGCCTTTTACCTGGTGAAGCTAACTGGTCCATGTTCGTCTCAGAGTTTCTGATTATCTTAAAAGATTGCTACGGGGCAGAGTTAAGGTTGTTTGCCTTAACCGTAAGGTGGTAATGCCTTCACTGTACCTTCCATACTTTCAAATGTTTGCACTTATTTTATTCACCCATTTCCAAAGGTTCTTTTTTGTAAGTTTTTTTTTTTTTTTTTAAATTCTAAAATTATGGCTATGTACTCTGAACCTAAAAAAAGATTTTGCCTGGAAATAGTACTATGTGGAGAAATGGGCTGACTTGACCCATACATTTAATTAAAATAGTTGACATTCAACAGCTTCTTGAGATCTATTAAGTGATACCTTGTTAATCACACTGGGGTGGAGCTGGAAATGGAATTCTGTGTTTGTTTTCTGAAAGCCTACACAAGATGCCAGCTTGAAGCTCTGCTCCTTGGTAATGTTTTATCCGTTTGAAGTCTGACACCAAAAATCACATGGAAAGAATAACAAATATGCATTACAAAGAGCATGTTTTTTGGTGCACAGCCTTTTTCCTTGTGATAAGAATAATAGATTTTTTTTAAATCAGCAAATCAATGTGATAAGCAAAATATACTACAGCGTGCAGGTGAAGCTTTCCTAGTCCTCTTCTTTGGGGATGGAAGGTCATGCATTAGTGATGTAGTAGATCAGAGATAAGTTCATAAAATATTTACCTAAAATAGCATGTGGCCATCTGACTGTTCATTTATAAAATAATAGCTCTGAAGAATGAAGCACAAGCTACAGACCTTATTCAATTTCGTTGACTTTGCTTAGAGTCCATTAGATTAGGTTATGCATTGTGCTAAGGAAGATGCAGCATGTCAGCAGCACATAATGGAGCATGAAAGATAAATAATTATAGGGTCATTCACGAGAGCTGCTCCAAGTAAAGGTCTCTTAGCATTTCCATTACACATTCTTGTTTTGGTGCTTTAACCATGCAGCCGTAAAACTTCGATTTGGGCTGAGATTTGCTAAAGAACACCGCAATGCGGGAGCAAGTTTATTTTACCGGTTGACCCAGACTTTGGTTCGGAAAAGAGGCCAACTAAAAAGTCTCCAAACCCATCCTGACATAAGAAACTGTGAGTGTCATGGTTTTAGGATTAGAGGGCTGGGGCACATGCCTTATGAGGAGAGGCTGAGGGAACTGGGGTTATTTAGTCTGCAGAAGAAAAGAGTAAGGGGGGATTTAATAGCAGCCTTCACATACCTGAAGGGGGGGTTCCAAAGAGAATGGAGCTAGGTTGTGCTCAGTGGTGGCAGATGACAGAACAAGAAGCAATGGTCTCAAGTTGCAGTGGGGGAGGTCTAGGTTGGATATTAGGAAACACTATTTCACTAGGAGGGTGGTGAAGCACTGCAATGGGTTATCTAGGGAGGTGATGGAATCTCTATCCTTAGAGGTTTTTAAGGCTCGGCTTGACAAAGCCCTGGCTGGAATGATTTAGTTGGGGTTGGTCCTGCTTTGAGAAGGGAGTTGGACTAGATCAGGGGCAACCTTTCAGAAGTGGTGTGCCGAGTCTTCATTTATTCACTCTAATTTAAGGTTCCGTGTGCCAATAATACATTTTAATGTCTTTAGAAGGTCTCTTTCTATAAGTCTATAATATATAACTTAACTATTGTTGTATGTAAAGCAAATAAGGTTTTTCAAATGTTTAAGAAGCTTCATTTAGAATTAAATTAAAATGCAGAGCCCCTTGGACCGGTGGCCAGGACCTGGGCAGTGTGAATGCCACTGAAAATCAGCTCGTGTGCTGCCTTTGGCACGCGTGCCATAGGTTGCCTACCCCTGGACTAGATGATCTCCTGAGGTCTCTTCCAACCCTAATCGTCTATGATTCTTGTGTCAACAATCCAAATACTGAGGAGTAACCACATAGGCCTTGACAAGATCGTTGCAGTTGTGCTTCGCCATTACGGTCTTCTCTGTCAATAATCCACGGAGTCAGGAATCCAGAGAGAAAAGAATACATAGATAGTCATTGACGCAATCTGTCTGTTGAGTCAATGATACAGGCCCTAAGAGCAGATTTACACAATAGACCATAATAGCTGTGCAGGAGCTTTTCTTTATCTCCGTGGAAAAGCTGAAATAAAGTAACATCTTAGACAGACATTCCGAAGTTTTTGCTGCTGTTCTATCTTGTTTCTAAACTGATTCTATTTCAAATAAACACATAAATCCAATTAAACATAAAGATAGAACTGAAACCCAGCGGTGCCCCAAAAAGTCTGGATTTGCTCCTCAAATGGGTTTGAGTAGCCCACATCCACCTATGTGCCTCTGTTACAGCTAACAGCATCATTTCCCCTAACTTTACTCTTGGGAGAGGGACCAGAAAAAGTTGTTTGTTCTTTTTGTCTCTTGTTCAGCCTTGAGCTGCAATTACTATTGATGAAAGCAAGAGTTCAGCCTCACATCACTATAAAACTGAGAACTGCTGAAAACACGACCTAGTTGTATGTGGGTGGCAACTGAGCTTGCTGATTCTTGAGAAACTGTCTTATGGAAACTGTTTACAGCCTTCAGCAGTTCTGCATAATAAATGGAAAATTATCAAAATGTAGGCCCCTCTCAAAGTTCCTGAGCCTTCCCACACCGACCCACACACAGGCAGAAATTTTCAACTGGCTGTAGTAAGGGGGCATAAATTATTATTGATTTGTATTACTGTAGCACCTAGGAGCCCCAGTCATGGACCAGGACTCCACGGTGCTAGGCGCTGTACAAACTCAGAGCCCAAAGAGCTGACAGTCTAAGAATGAGGCAGGAGACAACAGATGGATACACACAGACCAACAAGGGAGCACATGGAAACAATGGGACAACCGTGGTCAGTACGCTAGGCAGTAGTCTCAGCACACCAGCAGCTTAACTTTTGTCAAGTTTTTTGTAGGTATCACGGCAAAGGAGGATGTGAAGGAGGATAATGAGGCAGCTCTGTGGATATTTACTGGGAGCTCTTCCTAAGCATGAAGGGCAGCATGAGAGAAACCACAAAGGTGCTGGTGTGAAAATGTATCCAGTGGGCGATGGAGACTGGTCAGAGGCCAGGGTTGACAACTTGATAGTGAGTGAGAGACGATAGCTAGGATGGGGATAGGCTGAGAAGGGCCTAAACAGTGAAGATAAGTTACTTATGTTTGATGCGATGGAGAAGGGGGAACCAGTGGAGGGATGCAAAGTGAGATGGGAACCAATGGAGGGATGGAAAGCGAGACATGGTTTGGTCAAAGCAACGTGCTAGGAAACTGATCCATTTTGGATGGATACGAGTGAAGCAAGATGGAATTTGAATAGAGGATGTTGCAGATGATGAGAGCCTGGATGAGACTTATAGCTGCATGGATGGATCAGAAAGACTGTATCTTAGAAATGTTACGTGGAAAGAATTTGCAAGATTTAGACACAGTCTGGATGGGAGGACCTAGAGACAGGGTGGAAATGAAGATGACACCAAGGGTACAAGCCTGAGTGCCAGGGAGATTGAGAGTGTTGTCCATAGTAATTGAGGATTGGGGAGGGGGATTAGGAGCTCTGTTTATGCCATGTTGAAAGACTTCAGTTGCCTTCAATGCCTTTGACTAAGGTACCAATTTCTTAAAATAAAATAAAAGATGCAGATTAAAAATAAGATGCACATAAGGGCTGAACTCATACCATTGGGACATATTCTCTCTTCAATCTTTGCTCAGACCTCACATTGACGTGAAGGGGAATTCTACAGGCAGAGCAAGGGGGCAAAATAGCACATTATGTCCTTGCATTGCAAACATCTTCGAACAGTGGGTGCCACCCAGGAGCTTTCAAGATACCAAGATATAAAGTGGTCACTTGAGGTGTCCAGAGGTGTAAGGAAGCTGTAAAGCACTGGCTCTTCATCCAGCCATTTGAGCAGGCAAGAAATTCATCTAGCCCATTTACAATAAAGCTTCCTTTAGCTGGGCCAACCTTTGATGAAATGCAGAGGGGTAGGAAAGGGAGATTATATGCAAAGGAATTCTAGAGAGGAGCCAGTGTTTTGGTTCATTGGCAGATCTGAAAAATCAACAAAAGAGTTTGGGTCAGGTCAACCTAAACCAACATTTTTTGGAATTTTCAGCAAATTGAAAACATTTTATTTCAGGTCGAATTAAAAGTTTTGTTTAGATTTCAGGCATTTTTCATAAAAGGAAAGGGACAAGTACTGGTGTCATAAAACCAAGCAAGAGGAGAGTGTGGTGGGGCCCCTCTATACCCAATAGCCCAGCGGTTTGGGCACTCACCTGGGATGTGGAAGACCCACGTTTAAATTTCTGTTCTGGGGCAGGGACTGGAACTCAGGTCACCCCCCTGCCAGGTGAGTGTCTTAACCAGGTGGATGCTCTAATCACTGGGCTACTGAGTGTAAGGGGGGGCACCACCACTACCGCCTCCTCCTCCATTTGGTAAATGGTCCCTAGCACCCCTAGCGAATCTAGCCTGAAAAAGTTAAATGTTTCATTTGGACAGTTTTCATTGTGTCCTGAATGGTCTTTGAGTTTTTGTTTTGTTTTGTATCTATCTTTGTCTTGATGATGGTATTTTTCTTATTTTTTTTTAAAAGCATCTCAATTTAATGTCCCATGGGAAATCTGCCACCCTGCCACAGACCAGCTGGAAAACTGTCTCAGAACTGAGAGTGGGGAAAATGAATTTGAATCAAGGCTTCTTCCTTCAGCCCCAAAACATTTTCCTTGGAGGGCTCCCCTGAAAGTACTGGCCAGGCAGACCATTCCTGTTTAACATGCAATATCTGGCCAGATAACATCCCAAAGTAATATGGCTACACAGTGACTGTTACATTCCTCAACAATCTTGCATTCCTTTCCCTTGCATTGCATTTTCCAGTTAGAGATAAGCAAGTTGCAGAACACCAAGAAAAAGAAAATTTGCTGTCGAAGGAGGTTGAGTTTCACTGGAGATACAGGAATTGGACACCACCAAGTCTCTTGAAACATCTCTTTTGCTCAGACATTAACTCACTGGATTTTTCAAGATATACAGTGAAATCCATTTGTGCCTCTTGGGTCAGATTCCAGCTATTTTTCTCTGCATCACAATACTCTGGTTTAGTTTTCTTTTTCAATGTCACTTTTTTTGTAGGTCTCCTACCCCCAAACTACAGATAGGAAGAGAAAAGTTCATTGAAATAGTGAATGATTTGTTAAACCGTTACATGTTAAAACAAGATACACCCAGCATTTTAGGAAATACACACAAAAAGGGGTTGCATTGTGTGAATTATTTTCCTATTTGAAACACAGAATCTCTCTCAAATGGCTTTAAAACCCATATTGTGGTAATGTATCCAGTTTGTTCCATTAACTACTCACAGAATCAACTGGAGAACTGCTGTTATTAATTTCAATGGAAAGCTAAAATGTGGTTCATTTTCTGTAATTGCAGGCCCATAGCCTAAAGAGCCAGCAAAAGCTTTTAATCTGAGGCATTTTTAGAAGGGTCTGATCAGAATTACATTTAACATCTTCATAAGGTGAGTAATTATGAAAGCCTCAATAACAAAGATAGTCAAAGAGCTGCACTCGGTATGATCTAAACTTCCTATAGTGTAACCAAATGGCTCTCTTACCCACCTATCCACCCACACATACATACAATTACATAGCACACGATCTGGAACATTCAGAAATATGGCTTTGTTCTGTTTTGGGATGAAGCGGTCTCCAGAAGATTATTAGCACATAACCTCAGCAGGCCTGGGAAATGCACCACCCTGAGGTAATTACTAGTGGAGAGATTTACCTGGGCCTATAGGTCATCCTAATGCTTTCACCCATCCTTCCTGCTGGGTCCTGTTACTCCCACATCAGTTGAGCTTTCTTACTTTCCACCTACTACTATCGTTATCCACCACTGCTTGGGCTGCAGAAGAAGCAAGGGTTCTCCAGGGAGAGCAAACATTGCTCCATAACCAGCCACAAGAGGGTGCTAACATATACTGCTTGGTGGCAGCACAGTTGCAGAGGCTGTGAATGTAGACTGAGCCAGGTTGTCACCCCACATCAACAAGACCCCTGAGGAGGTTCCTGAATAAAAGGTCTCCCACAAACAGCGAAGCTGTCGGGGGCGGGGGGGGGGGGGGGGAGGGGGCAGTACCATTCCAGGGTGTTAATTAAATAGCTACCTGCTCTGCTGGACGACACTGGGTTTTGATGTGTGCTGCAGCAAACCCTCCAAGGTCTGGTTTCTTGTACAAGTGTGTGCTTTGGACAGAAGAAAGGAAGAAGAAATCCTTGAAGTTAATATACAGTTTGGAAAGGGTGAGCTAAAGCAAACAGCACAATAGACAAAAGTTACAGGTTGTCTAAAGGCAATAAAATACATTAAATCATCCTAAAACAATGCTATTTGCATATATTAAATCAGATCGCTTCTTTAAAGTGTCATCCAGTAAAGGAATATAAGCGCAAGATTGCTAATAAATCTCACATGGCTGGAAATACACAAAGAATTTCTTACCTACTAATTCCTTTCTGTGGCCAGGTAACTCCAGTCTACACCAATGGGTAATCCCTTCGTCATATGTCAGGTGGGTGTATTGATCCTGCATCTCTGAGTCTCTGATTAGTGCTTCCCCAGGTAGGAGCTGTGCTGTGCTGGAGAGAGCAGGCAGTGGCCAGACTGAATGGGAAGAGAGCAAAGCTGAAGATACAGAAGGGTGGGGGCAAACCAGAGGAAGCACTTTTGACTCCGGGGGATTGGAACATGCAAATAAGCATCCTTGAAAAAGCCACGGCTACATAGTCCCCTGGACTGATGGGCCTCAGGGTCTCCACTTTGGATTTCTCTCACCTCACCTATTGGTTCAGCCATTTTTAGTTTAGTTCTGGGCAAAGGCCCTGGGGTTCTGCTAGGACAAACAACAGCCCGGAGTCATCTACTTGTAACCACAGCGACTTCTAGAGTCTTGATGAGAAGCAATTGCTGTAGGGTCCCTATGGCAGGCAAGATGGGAAAGCTCCTGGAGTGGAGGGTGGCTGGAGGAAAGGAGAGTTCTGAAGAATCCTTCCCTTCTAACCAGCAGGGCCCAAGTGTGCTGTGCGATTAAAGCCAATCACTGGAGAAAACCCACAACCCTCACTCCTTCAGCAGCTGGCAGGGAGGGAAGGCAAAGACTGACTAAAAGAAGTGCTGGGCTTGCTGGTGCCATGGAAGGAGAGGGGGAGGAATCTTTGACAGGAAACATTATCATGCCGGGCCCAGACTGGTTTTGCTGGCTAGGGGCGCTCTCAGTTTGAGAAATTAGATCTGGAAGAGGCTCTGAAGGAAGCGGACCCCTGACACACTCACCTATGCTGGGAAGAAGTGCCAGGGAAGGCTTCTTTCATTCCGAAATTCAACATCCCTGAAGAGACAGTCCTTTAAAAGCAACTGCTGTCAGCTTCATTTTACCAGAAATGTCCCCAAACCAAGGACAAAGCCAAAGGCCACTCACAGCCAGCGCTGAGCAGCCCCTGCTGCTTGTAGCTAGTTTAATGGCATCCTGTGGAATCATAGGACTGGAAGGGACCTCGAGAGGTCATCTAATCCAGTCCCCTGCACTCGTGGCAGGACTAAGTATTATCTAGACCATTCCTGAGAGGTGTTCTTTTGTAACTGGTGTTTGGGTTAGTAATGGCAGCTGGCCACGGGTGACTGTTGTACTGTTATAACATGTTTACAAGTAAAGCATTTTATATCATCAAGAAAGTGTATTGCTATCAGTGTCTCTCATCAGACAATCATGATTTGGAACAATAGAGCTAAACCCATGATCAGGAACAATTAGGAATTACTAAGCAACCAGAAGACCGACCCAACCACATGAGCAACCCCCATCAGGAACTCATTCAGCTGCATGTCTACTAATGTTATATGTGCCATCATGTGCCATCAATACCCTTCTGCCATGTACATTGGCCAAACTGGACAGTCCCAACGTAAAAGAATAAATGGACACAAATCGGACATCAGGAATGGTAACATACAAAAGCCATGGTAACATACAAAAGCCTTTGATCTTCCCGGACATTCTATAACAGATTTTAAAGTAGCCATACTTGAACAAAAAACCTTCAGAAACAGACTTCAAAGAGAAACAGCAGAACTAAAATTCATTTGCAAATTTAACACCATTAATTTGGGCTTGAATAGGGACTGGGAGTAGCTGGCTCACTACAAACGCAACTTTCCCTCTCCTGGAATTGACACCTCCTCATCTATTACTGGGAGTGGACTACATCCACCCTGATTGAATTGGCCCTGTCAACACTGGTTCTTCACTTGTGAGGTAACTCCCTTCTCTTCATGTGTCACTATAATAATGCCTGCATCTGTAATTTTCACTCCATGCATCTGAAGAAGTGGGTTTTTTACCCATGAAAGCTTATGCCCCAATAAATCTGTTAGTCCTTAAGGTGCTGCCGGACTCCTTGTTGTTTTTGGGGATACAGACTAACACGGCTACCCCCTGCTACTAAGCAACCATTATTCCTCTAGACAGTTAGGTAGAGCAATTCACACATCAATAACTTCCTTATATGAAGCCATACTGTGAATCATTGCTCACCCCACCGCCATTTCATAAGTCGTCATGTCATTCATAAGTATGTTGTACAGTAATCAAGCCCCCACCCTCCCCAAGCACTTAACCCCACCCAAATCAATTAGCTCCATTCTCCCCACCCCCAAACATAGCCATAGAGATATTATTTCCTCTCTTCCATTGGGCCATGGAAGTCCAAATGTAGGAGCATGAAGCATCCCTGACTTCTGTTGCCCTGGTGCATCCAGGTCCAGCAGTGGTAGATGCACTTTCTGGCTGCGGGTCTGATTCAGTGTCCCTTGATGTCATAGGTCCATTCAGGGTGGAAATGGCTGATCTCTTGCATCACAAAGATAGTGAAGAGTGCCACAAGCCACAGTAATGAGGACAGCATTGATAACGTTGCAATACAAATGGATCTGTAGAGACCTCCAATAGGATTTCCATCTACCAAAAGCCCATGCAGCAACCACTCTACGCTTGATGAGAGTGTAATTAAACTGTCTTTTGCCAGGGCCTCTAAAATCCAGGTACAATTTCATAAGCCAAAGCTGAAAAGGAGTACATGGGTCCCAGAATAACGGTGGGGACAGTAACTCCATTTATGACAATGTCATTTGGTGGGAATAGTGTCCATGAATGTAGACTCCCAATCAACGAAAAGCCCTGGCACCATGAACTTTCTGAGTGCAGCTCACGTTGATGTTCACAAATCGCCCTCTGTAATCCATGAGGGTCTGTATAACACTGGAGTAGTACCCTGGGCAGTTTATGTACTCATGTGCTCCTTGAGAAGGGCAAACTATGGGCACATGAGCCCCATCAATGGCTCTGGTGCAGTTTGGAAAACCCCATTCTCTCAAAGCCAACAATTACCTCAGGAATATCTTTTATGCCCAATACCCTCGGGTACACCACACACCTGATTGCCTCCAGGTCCGGTGTAACCACTAGGCGAACTAGGCATCCACCTAGGGCGCCAAGATTTGGGGGCATCAAAAAGCGGTGTCCAGTGTCATGGGAGTCAGCTGAGCAGGGCAGGGTGGGGAGCAAGACCTCCATAACAAACCCACCTCCACAGCGAGGGGCAGGACGGTCAGTGGGAGCCTGTGGTGGAGCAAGGAGGAAACAGCCGGCCGGGCTTGGCGACCAGCGCAGCCAAGGGACAGAGCTGTTGGGGGAGGCAGGACGCAGTCCTGAGCTCAGGTGAGCTTTGCCCTCCAATGCACTGTGCCTGGGGCCAGGTGCAGCCGCCTCCTGGGGCAAGGGAAAGTGAAACTAAACCCTGCAGCGCGACGGAGGGGAAAGGGCTGGCACAGATGCCGCTTCCAACCGACCCCCCTGGTGGCACTGTGCCAATGCGGGGGGCCGTCCCTGATCCCCAGGGAGATCCTCACCTGCTCCCTGGGAGAGCCCGGCTCTGCCCTCCTTGCCCCTGGGTCCCCCCCGGAGGACAAAGTTCTCAGAGCCTGGGAATGTTTAGAGACCCTGCAAGCTGGGGGCATTCTCAGCCTCCTCCTTACTCATAGGTTCTCCCGGGCCAGAAGGGACCGTTGTGATCATCTACTCTGACCCCCTTGTATTAATTCTAATGAACAATGCCACATTATGCAGTATTCATTTTTGAAGGGTTATAATAAATGATGCTCCGGAGGGAAAAGTGGGCGGGGGGGGGGGGGGGGGAGGCGGCGCAAGGTGGAATTTCCCCCAAGGCCCAAAATATCCTTGCACTGGCCCTGATTGCCTCAGAAATGTCTGCCACCACTTTTCACCTAGTCGACTCTGCAACACCAAACTGGTTGGCAATCAACCTGTAGCAGTCTGGGGTAGCCAGCTTCCTCAAGGCGATAGCAATCTGCTTCAGAACCAGCAAGGGTGCCCTCAGGCATGTCTTCAAGCTGGTTTGTCAGGGCAAGCGGCTCACAAAGCTCCAGAAACGTGTCTTTCTTCATGCAAAAGTTCTTCACTGCTGGTCATCTCAGGTCTGCAGGACTATGTGATTCCACCAGTCTATGCTTGTGGCCCTGCACCAGACACGCAGGTCTATGCAGGGGGCATCAGTGGGTATACTGTGTACTGAGCAGCATCAGCCAGTGCAAGTCTGCCATGCCTGGGTACATGTCCTCCTCTGCCGCCTCCTCCTGCTCCATCTAAAGTGCTCTCAGGTGCCTTTGGTGGGTCGGAAAATGCTGCCGTAACGTCCACCATTACCTCATGGAAGCTCTGCCCATTTTCTGACACAGGAGAGAAAGCGCAAGCAAGAGATCTTCTTGAAAAGGGGCCTCCTCCACGTTGCTCAGCAGGCTGGGTTGGTGGCTGTTCCTGTAACATGGAGGGTGGACAGTAAAGTTTTCCTACCAGAGCACTACCTTCAAAGGATGAGAGCAGCCACGTTTCGGGAGAGTGCTAGGGAGTCTGAGATATGGTTGGTTTGACTCAGGTCTGTGTGCTGCAGTGTGGCTGCCAGAAAACCAGGTTTGAGCCTGGGCTAGAAAATTCTTAACATAAGGTTAAGTATCAGTGTAGATGCTCAAGCCCTGGGTTCTCTAATGTGCATTAGCTGATGCGAGTCCCACTAACCCTGGGCTTACATTGCAATGTAGACATGCCAAGTATCTTGTGACTACCTGTCAGGTAGATAGTGCAAAGTTTTTGGTTCCGTGAGAGAGACCAGGGCCTAGGACAGAACTGGCAGGCAGTGCTCCACAGAGATTAGCAGAAGGCAGCCACCTAGGGAAGATTAGCAGCCAAATCTCCAGACTGGGACCAGCAGACATCCCTGCGAGAAGGGGGAGCTGCAGCAGGAGGAAAATCTGTGGGAGATTTTGCAAGGGAGGTGGTATGAAACCTGGGGAAAAGATCCAGAAAGACCTTGGGAAGCCTGGTGTGAGGGTGAAGGGTGAATACTGTTTTGTTTATAAACCAGTCCCCGCAGCGTGGGGCTGGAACAGCAGTCGTGCAGCGTGTGAATACCTGACAGGCAGAGGACAAGAAACGGGGCACAGCAGGGCACTCTCAGTGTGGACGAGGACATCCACCCTCTCACAGGCTACACTGCCTTCCAGTGATGGAAGAGTGGCCCATGCAGTTGGCAGCATATTATTTATGGAAGCAACAACTGGGTGGGACTTTTCCATTGGCCAATCCCTGAGGAAGGATGGGCTCCTGCCATGCTCTCTCAGGTTGAAATTGTTAAAGCATTAGCCACGTGTATAGTGCTCGGGGGGAAACCTTTGGGGAGCAGCTGCAGCAGGAGATCACCTGAGGGAGATGAAGGAGAGAGCAGAGCTGTAGCTGGGACTCTCACGGGCAAAAGGAAGTTAGCGAAAGGGGTGAGGGCACCATCATAGCCTCAGCTATTACTCGAGAGCTCTTGGAGACACTGGCCTGCCCTGGGTGGTGGGAAGCGTGAGCCCCGGGAGAGGCGCAGCACGTCTGCATCTACAGGAGGAGGAAGCACAGGTGTCCTTGCTGAGGATCTCCAGATAATCTTCTGGCTTTGCTGCTGCTCTTTGCCCATGCCAGTCCCTGTCAAAAGGGATCTGGTTATAAGTCTTCACTAAATAAAATGGTGACTACACGGCCCGGGCCCCAAGGCTCAGAGCAGGCTTGGGAGCTCTCAAAAGGAAATCGTATCTGAGCAAGTGGTTGAAGTCCTTATGTTGCTCTGCACTAGTGACATTCCAATGTCCCTCAGTGACACCCCTTCTTGGAAACCACGCTAAGTCCACCCTCCCAGAATTTTACTTAAAAAGGAAAAGGAGGTGGAGGGCAGGACTTCTGGACAGTTAAATACATTTAGTTATTTACCATTGTACTTGAATATCTTGCTTTTCATGTTAGCTTTCTCAATGGGAGGGAAAAGGGGAAGGAGATGGAGAGAATTAAAAAAGCCAGAGAACTTACAAGTGAGAATGGAGGATATTTGCTAGTTCCAATACAGGTAGGAGACAAGATTTTCAAACCTGGGTACATAGTGTCAAACTCCTAAATCTATGAATAAGGCACATAAGTAAGTGGCTTTTTCAAAAAAGTGCTGATCGTCAATGGGAGCTGCCTGGCTCTTTGGGAAATCAGGCCACTTAGTTAGATGTGTCCAGAGCAGTAAATAAATTACTACGATTTGAACGTGTATATTTATTTGTTTTCCCTAAAGCTAATTAAGTATTTTAGGGAAAAGTGTGAGAGTATCACACTTTTCACAGCAGATTTACTCAGTCCCAGCAAGCCTGGGGACAAATTAAGACCTGGATGGGGGTTCGGGATAGGCAGCAGGAGCCAGGGGTGATGGGGTTGGGGGGGGGGGCTGGAGGAGACAGTGGGGGGCCAGAGCCTGAAGTCCCATGACTGGAGGATGGGGATGGAGCCTGAAGGTGCACGGCCAGAGCCCAGGGCCAGCTCCTATGCAGCCAGAGCCCGAAGCCCTGTGGCCAGAGTCCACCACCCCAGGGTGAAGCCCAATCCTGAGCCGCACTGCCCCTGGGGAACTCACCAGCTGCCTGCTCCTCCAGCATTGTGCCCCAGGTGTCTTCAGTGGGGGGCAGGGCCCAACCCCCGCTTGCAGCCCCAGCAGCCAGCAGCAAGGCGGTGCATCCAGGAACAACAGGGAAGGGGAGGAGCCACTGCTCCACCCCCCACCACAGCCCAGTGGGCTGTGGCCGCAAGAAAAGTCCCTGGTGACCTCATGTGGCCACATTTGAGAAATGCTGGCCTAGAGGGGCCTTGGGAGCCTTTGCAGCACCCATTTCTTCAATCTTGGTGCAAGTTTTCTAACATTTTGACTGGCAAGTGTTGGCAAACACAAAATCCTGGTTGCAATTGTACAGATATTACAATGGCTGGAACACACTTCTCAAATATGTTTAACAGTAAAAGAAAACAAATGCTAGGCAGAGATGTAGAGAGGTAGAGAAGGACTGCTAGGCAGAGATGGCGTTCACCTTTCGAGGAGAGGAAAGACCCTATTCGGGCACAGACTGGCTAACCTAGTGAGGAGGGCTTTAAACTAGGTTCGACGGGGACAGGTGAGCAAAGCCCACAGGTAAGTGGGGAACATGGAGACCGGGGAGATGGGTCGGAAATGAGGGGGAGTGTGGGCTATATTGGCAGAGAGAAAGGAGAGTCAGGACAAAACTGGGAGGAAAGATCAAACCAGTATCTTAGATGCCTATATACAAATGCGAGAAGTATGGGGAATAAGCAGGAAGAACTGGAAGTGCTAATAAATAAATACAACTATGACATTGTTGGCATCACTGAAACTTGGTGGGATAATACACATGATTGGAATGTTGGTGTGGATGGGTACAGCTTGCTCAGGAAGGATAGACAGGGTAAAAAGGGAGGAGGTGTTGCCTTATATATTAAAAATGTACACACTTGGACTGAGGTGGAGATGGACATAGGAGACGGAAGTGTTGAGTCTCTGGGTTAGGCTAAAAGGGGCCCCATTAGGTTAGGCATTGACATGCAGAATGGTCATCCACTTCCCATGCTTGATACATTTAGTGAACCATTATTAAGCATGCCAGTGACCACAAATTTCCTGCAAACCCTTACTCACATGAGTAGTTCCATTGAAGTCATGTGAGGAAGGGTTAGCAGGTTTACATAACATACAATGCTTATACACAATTTACCTGTACCTGAATTTGCTACTAGGGGGGAAGCTGTTCTAGACTTGATTTTAACAAATAGGGAGGAACTCGTTGAGAATGTGAAAGTAGAAGGCAGCCTGGGTGAAAGTGATCATGAAATCATAGAGTTTGCAATTCTAAGGAAGGGTAGAAGGGAGAACAGCAAAATAGAGACAATGGATTTCAGGAAGGCAGATTTTGGGAAGCTCAGAGAGCTGATAGGTAAGGTCCCATGGGAATCAAGACTGAGGGGAAAAACAACCGAGGAGAGTTAGCAGTTTTTCAAAGGGACACTATTAAGGGCCCAAAAGCAAGCTATTCCGCTGGTTAGGAAAGATAGAAAATGTGGCAAAAGACCACCTTGGCTTAACCACGAGATCTTGCACGATCTAAAAAATAAAAAGGAGTCATATAAAAAATGGAAACTCGGACAGATTACAAAGGATGAATATAGGCAAACAACACAGGAATGCAGGGGCAAAATTAGAAAGGCAAAGGCACAAAATGAGCTCAAACTAGCTACGGGAATAAAAGGAAACAAGAAGACTTTTTATCAATACATTAGAAGCAAGAGGAAGACCAAAGACAGGGTAGGCCCACTGCTTAGTGAAGAGGGAGAAACAGTAACAGGAAACTTAGAAATGGCAGAGATACTTAATGACTTCTTTGTTTCGGTCTTCACCGAGAAGTCTGAAGGAATGCCTAACATAGTGAATACTAATGGGAAGGGGGTAGGTTTAGCGGATAAAATAAAAAAAGAACAAGTTAAAAATCACTTAGAAAAGTTAGATGCCTGCAAGTCACCCAGGCCTGATGAAATGCATCCTAGAATACTCAAGGAGCTAATAGAGGAGGTATCTGAGCCTCTAGCTATTATCTTTGGAAAGTCATGGGAGACGGGAGAGATTCCAGAAGACTGGAAAAGGGCAAATATAGTGCCCATCTATAAAAAGGGAAATAAAAACAACCCAGGAAACTACAGACCAGTTAGTTTAACTTCTGTGCCAGGGAAGATAATGGAGCAAGTAATTAAGGAAATCATCTGCAAACACTTGGAAGGTGGTAAGGTGATAGGGAACAGCCAGCATGGATTTGTGAAGAACAAATCATGTCAAACCAATTTGATAGCTTTCTTTGATAGGATAACGAGCCTTGTGGATAAGGGTGAAGCGGTGGATGTGGTATACCTAGACTTTAGTAAGGCATTTGATACGGTCTCGCATGATATTCTTATCGATAAACTAGGCAAATACAAATTAGATGGGGCTACTATAAGGTGGGTGCATAACTGGCTGGATAACCGTACTCAGAGAGTTGTTATTAATGGTTCCCAATCCTGCTGGAAAGGCGTAACTAGTGGGGTACAGCAGGGGTCTGTTTTGGGACCGGCTCTGTTCAATATCTTCATCAACGACTTAGATATTGGCATAGAAAGTACGCTTATTAAGTTTGCGGATGTTACCAAACTGGGAGGGATTGCAACTACTTTGGAGGACAGGGTCATAATTCAAAATGATCTGGACAAATTGGAGAAATGGTCTGAGTTAAACAGGATGAAGTTTAACAAAGACAAATGCAAAGTGCTCCACTTAGGAAGGAAAAATCAATTTCACACATACAGAATGGGAAAAGACTGTCTAGGAAGGAGTACGGCAGAAAGGGATCTAGGGGTTATAGTGGACCACAAGCTAAATATGAGTCAACAGTGTGATGCTGTTGCAAAAAAAGCAAACATGATTCTGGGATGTATTAACAGGTGTGTTGTGAGCAAGACACGAGAAGTCATTCTTCCGCTCTACTCTGCTCTGGTTAGGCCTCAGCTGGAGTATTGTGTCCAGTTCTGGGCGCCGCATTTTAAAAAAGATGTGGAGAAATTGGAAAGGGTCCAAAGAAGAGCAACAAGAATGATTAAAGGTCTTGAGAACATGACCTATGAAGGAAGGCTGAAAGAATTGGGTTTGTTTAGTTTGGAAAAGAGAAGACTGAGAGGGGACATGATAGCAGTTTTCAGGTATCTAAAAGGGTGTCATAAGGAGGAGGGAGAGAACTTGTTCACCTTAGCCTCTAAGGATAGAACCAGAAACAATGGGTTTAAACTGCAACAAGGGAGGTCTAGGTTGGACATTAGGAAAAAGTTCCTAACTGTCAGGGTGGTTAAACACTGGAACAAATTGCCTAGGGAGGTTGTGGAATCTCCGTCTCTGGAGATATTTAAGAGTAGGTTAGATAAATGTCTATCAGGGATGGTCTAGACAGTATTTGGTCCTGCCATGCGGGCAGGGGACTGGACTCGATGACCTCTCGAGGTCCCTTCCAATCCTATAATCTATGAATCTATCTCCAGTGGGGTATTATGAAGTGGGTATCTGGTCCTGAGCACCTAAAGCTTTTGTTGACTTCAGTGGGAGCTAAGGGCATTCTCTATTTGGCTGGATCAGGTCTCAACAGACAAAGGTGGATGATTCCAGAAGTGGAGTGAAAGCCACTGAAGGGCTGTTCTTAAGGGAATTGGGGTCATTTCCCCCTGTTTTTCAAAGCCGGACACTCTCTCCTAGTGTCTCTCCCTCTCATTGGAAATCTGGGAAGTAAATGAATAAAAATAATAAAACTCATTCTCCTCTGTTATGCTGTTTCTAATTTGTATATACACTGAAGACTTCAGGGTAGAAATGGCATGTTCCCCAAAAGCTACATTTTAAACTTTAGTGGATATTTCATAATATAATTTTTTGTTACGCCACTATGAAACTGATGCCTAGTCCAAAAACGTAATGATTGTAAGGCTCAATTGTACTCCAAGTGGTTGTACTCTTTTTATTATAATCTGATTAAATGCTTCTCTTCAGTAACATTTTGCAATCACTATAGATCAAATCCTGGGACCAAAGCCATCAACACGACTAGCTTTGGTTTGCTAAGATGGAAGAAAATGGCAAATTCAGGTACAGGTAAATTGTGTATAAGCATTGTATGTTATGTAAACCTGCTAACCCTTCCTCACATGACTTCAATGGAACTACTCATGTGAGTAAGGGTTTGCAGGAAATTTGTGGTCACTGGCATGCTTAATAATGGTTCACTAAATGTATCAAACATGGGAAGTGGATGACCATTCTGCATGTCAATGCCTAGCCTAATGGGGCCTTTCTCCTTTAGCGAAGACCCTAGGCATTACTATAACTACAAAGAATGACTTGTTTGTGTCTCAGATTGATCACAGTATTGTTGCTTTTATTGAATTTAATGAAATCTTCTCACATTCCTTAGTGGTAAAGACATCATCTCCATTATGTAAAATATTTAGTTTAAAACTAAGCTGGATTAAGCACTAGAAGGTATAATGAAGGAAACAATCTGGACTAGCTAATCTAATATGACACTTTCAGCTCTAATTTCTACTATAATTTGGTGTTCATATCTATGGTATTTGTCACTGATCTTCAAAGACTGAAAGTAGTATCCACAAGATATACGATATTCATAAAATATGCCCAGCATTCCACCTTTAGACAAGAGCTTGCAGATAAAAAGATGCATATGGCCCACTTGTCGTCAAACTACATTCCTTTTTCATGATCTTTGAACTCAGGTACTCAAGAAAACCAACTATACCTTTTGAAGTATTGGAGGTTTTACACCACATTCACCCTCATGGTATCCAAATGCCTCACAAATAGCTCAATGCAACATCAGTTTTAAGCGGAGGCTTCTAGATAGCTTCTCAAATGCATTGGCTGATAATATTTTAGTGCTGTGCAAATGCAGATCTGAGTAAGCAAATAGTTACGATTCAGATCTTTTGAGAACCCTTTACCCCGATCTTAATGTAAACAGAAGGAAATCATTTGAGAGTGCACATCCTTCCTACAGATGTTTAAGAACTGAACTTACCAACCCAGCCACATCTGCAACCACAAAACAATGCCAAATACTGTTTGTGGGGCAACAAATTCCATGAATGGCCTCAAGCTTGGGGTCAGACTTGTGCCGTTTCAAAATATTACAGTAGCTAACCTACCTGGCAAGCCCCTAGATATCTTTGAGATACCAATTGTCTGGATTATTTCTCAGCAGCGATATAACAAAGAACCAATCTTTACAATCAAAATTGTTGTTTATTAGAACACTAGCAATTGCACTGTATATGTCAGGAGTTGGCAACGTTCGGCATGTGGCCCATCAGGGTAATCTGCTGGCGGGCCACGAGACATTTTGTTTACATTGACCATCCACAGGCATGGCCCTCTGTAGCTCCCAGTGGCCATGGTTTGCTGTTCCCAGCCAATGGGAGCTGCGGGAAGTGGCACGGGCTGCAGGGACGCGATGGCCGCCGCTTCCCACAGCTCCCATTGGCTGGGAACGGCGAACTGCAGCCACTGGGAACTGTGGGGGGCTGTGCCTGCGGATGGTCATTGTAAACAAAGCATCTTGCAGTACACCAGCGGATTACCCTGATGGGCCACGTGCCGAAGGTTGCCGACCCATGGTATACGTACTGTACTAATTATTAGTCTTGAGAGGCTGGGGCACTAAGCAATCCTGTACTCACACCCTATGTGTTATTGTAATAATTGTGGACAAAATATGCCTTGGGAGGTATCATTTGAAAACTAATAACTCACTGATCATTAATATTCTTGGATGATGTGTATATGCTGGAAGCATGACTATAATGTGTGTAAAACAGGTATATCAGAGGGAGTTGTTAAACATGTCCATCTTTGACAAAGTAATGTAGATTTGATTCTCTGACCAGCCTGATATACAGGCAAAGACAATGAAGGTCCATATTTACATATAAAGCAGAAACAAGACCATCGAGACAGCGGGGGGAGATTGCTGAAATGCAAATTGTTCTGTTTCCTGCCTACTCAAGTGGGGGAAGAAAGAGCATGGAGCTTCCTTCACCACCAGACTCCATGTTGCCATCCTCACAGCTTGAATAAACTTTACTTTGAAGGGTAACCCTCAGAAGAATCCATTCCAAAGGTTTACTGGTCTATAAAGACAGGGGGCTAAACCTCAAGTGATAAGCATCTGAATCAACTGATTGTATACAATATTATGGTATTATAAGAGTATATAGTGTGAGGTTTTTTTCTGAAAGCTAATGACACACTGGTGATCAATATCATTGTGCAATGTACGGTATTAACAATGTAAGAGTTATGGATATTCACGGATATTAGGCTGTACAGTCGGCCGAGATACAAGGGAGTTTCACAGCCATCTACCTGTCTCCTATGTAAATTAAGCATGGTGGAATCAGAAACAATGGAAGCCCCATTTATATTGAAATCATACAGGGCAGGAAACCAATAGGCAGAGAAGAACAGCATGAGGTCATCCTGCCTCTCGAAATAAAGTCATTGAACTTTGGAAGATATAAGAAAGGACAGAAGCCATCTTTGGCATCCATCACTAGACAGACACAAGAGGCCAGAGCTCTTGTAAGTTGAGAAAGATGGGTCCTTCCCCCCAAGGGGGAAAGAGAAGGTTAAGTCTTTGGAACTGAATATAGGTGAGAAACCTGCTTAGATAAAGATCTTTCACCTAAGGAGACAAGGGAAGCCAGCACCTTTTACTTTTCTGGAAGGTTCTGACTGAAAGTCAGCCATGACTGGGAGGAAGGGCTGGTGAGAGAAGCCATCTTGAACAAGGCCTGTATCTTGCTAAATTAACTTTTAGATTTTTAGATGTGTTTTCATTTTTTTATAACCTGTTCTAACTTTATTCCTTATACTTGAATTCACTATATCCAATGTATATTTTGTTAATAAATTTGGTTCATTTATAAACCAACTTAGTGCTGTGTTTAAAAGGTAGAGTGTGCTCAGACCAGTTAAGTTAATAAGCTGTGATGTGTTCTTATGTCTGTAGAGGAACAAATGAACCATATTATTTCTCTTAACTGCCCAGAAGAGGGCTGGACATTGTAGAGCACACAGTTTTGGGAAAATAGGGGTTTGGAAGTGTGTTGGGGCCACCCTGCAAGTAGTAACCCAGGCTGGTGGAAGCCAGAGTGGGGCTGTACACAGGCTGCTGGGGTCAGAGCTGATGAACTCCGCCTCCACTCAGGTGTGATCTGCATGCTTGTAGGCTGGTTGTGAGCATCCCACGCTGAGAGCTAGAGCAGTAAGGCATTGTAAGGCACCTATGGATGCAGGGCAAGTGGTGTCACAACCCCTCACTGGTCTGGAATTGCATCCCAGAACTTGGAAGTGGCCTATGCACATAATATGAATATGAAGAGAAAAATATCTTCAGTATTTAACGAGACTCAAGTGAAGATCACTACGGTGAAACTTGCCTTGTTTACAGTATTGTTTGCTACACAACAAATCTGGAAAGTGGGTTTAGATGTGCATGCATTTTAGAAGAACTTTAAGTTTTGCAATATTGAATTTTTCCCTCAGTTGTTCTTGATTCAAACAGAAATTGATCGAGTGAAATCATGAACCTGCAGATTTTGCTTCATTAGTATGCCAGGAGGCAAAATAAACTGTTTTATAATCTTAGCTAAAGAGCTATATGATTGCTTAGGCTGTTACTTCTGGGAAGACAAAGTATACAGATTACTAGGTCCAGGACCTAATGGAATGGATGTTTGTGTGTTCAGATGCAGCAGCTATATCAGTCTATACATCAAAATCCTTATCCTTTCACACTAGACAGAAGTGCCAGAGTTGATATATTGGCAAATTCTGCAGATTTTTTTCTTTTTTTCAGGTAATCTCTTATCCAGTGCAAGGCTTCCTTAACCTTCTACCTACTGGACCATATCCGATCAAGAACCACAATCTAGGATCTGGCCAGCACATCTAGTGAGGGCTTAATCAGATCTTAAAAAGGTTTCTCTTCATCTTCCTTACAAAGAATGACTCCTGCTTGAGAGCATAAAGCTGTCTTTCCAGCAAGGTTGTGTTGTGTTTCCTTGTGCCAAACCTGGCTCATGGCAGAGTCCTCTTGATGATCAGCACCCTGGTGGTAGAGTACTAGAATGTGTGGGTTTTCCATCATCTTCTGAAGCTTTTTGATATTACCCACTGCTGGAATGCGAGTTAGATAACTGAGGTGTTCCAGTCTGGTGAGTCTCATATTCCTATTTTCTTATGAATGTGCTCTGAGATTTTTCTGTAAAGTTCTATAACTAACTTGTGTTTAACCAGAGAGAGAAATATATCCCTAAACTGAAGGTGATGAATTCATTTACATACATTCTTTGTAAAAAGACACAATACTGAGCTGTTAAAATGGGTAGAATGGACTTTTATTTTCATTCATTCTTCAATAATACCACACAATTAGATAGTAACATCCGAAAAAAAAAATCTTGAAATAATTTAAACAGAAGGCACAGAAGAATAAACCCGATAAACTAACCACAAGATCATAAGAGAACTCCCCCTCCCCCCAAAAAAACACATTAGTTTAAGAGAGGGAGCCCCTTCGGAACAAGTTTCTGTCACAAGACATTGTGATCAAAAGCTATTGCCCAGTGGAACAAAATCTATAGCACAACTTAAGCTTAACCATGCTTTCATGATACAAAAGAAAAAAAAGGGCAAAACTTTGATTTTTGCTCAGATTTCGAGTATGATGTCACTTCAGATGAAATATTTTAAACCCAACACACCGGTCACTATATTTCGTAAATGCTATGCAAAGACGTAGTTGGCAAAACTTTGCATTAAAAACAAAATATACAGTTAAACTATTTTTGGATGGGAGGAAACTTGTTCTCATCTCAGCTAGGGATATCAAAGAAATGTAGCCTCTGACTGCTTCAAAAACAAATATTTTCTATACAGTAATATACTGCATGGGTGATTGATTTGTGTCCTGATAGTGTGAAAGCAAACAAACATCAGACACCACAGAGAGGAATAAAACTACTTCATTCATAAAGCTTTTACATTTTTTGCAAGAGATGGTAGCTTTATTTTTTAAACAAAGCTACTGGAATCAGTGACATGCGATAATATGCCCCAATAGTATAGCTGCTAAGTCTGAAAATAAAGTTCATGCTTCACAATTGAAATATGCAGTGATTATGAAATACATTCGCTGATAATTAATACCATCATTATTACAACAGAGAGGTCATTCATAAATTAGTTCAGATTCTGAACTTGGTTTCTAAATGGAATGCTTTTTCAAGTATGCAGAACATTAACAATGTACAGATTTTGCTCCAGATCAGCACATTAGTTGGTGTTCTTTTACAAAAGGACGCTTATCCTGCAAACGTTATGGACAAAGCAAAACCTGCAAGTGATAGGTTTGCTTTAAAAATGCTAAACATAATTAAAAGATATAAAATATTATAGTTGTCAACAATCGAGTGGCAAGTGTTTGCCAAAGAAAAATGATTTCTCAAATACAAGACAGATCTTTTCAACATTTTTTATGAAGGCATTTGTCAGCAAGTAACAGAATAAGTAAAACTTTGCAGCTCCCTTTGCACTTGGAGTCCAGCCTCCTTACTTTTAAATGGTAATGTACACTGTCATAAACCGCTTTCTTCTTCTTTTTTTTTTTTTAAATACCTCTCTGATTTACAGGTTGAGTCACAATAACGTTTCTACATAAGAATAAAAAGAGCTACTGACAATCACAATATAAACTGTAAAAATGGTTTTAGTAAAAATGTTCATCAAAATTTTCTGACATAGCAAAACATTCATTTGGAAAGTAAACTCTAATACAGCAGGCCGTTCGATCAAAGGTGACCCAGGCTTATTTATTGTTGCCAGCATTCTGACTGATTACTTCCATATTCCTTTGCATTATAGGATACAAACTTTGTAATATATTAAATCGTTTTCTAGCAAAGAGTCCGATTATTGCACTTTATAAAAATTCCAGTAATATCAGGCTTTTGTCCTACTCTTTTGTGAACACTGATGACCTGCAACAAAAACCATGGGACCAAACACTTTCTTATGAGTAAGACAGATCCTCGAATGGTTTTAACATACTGGAACAAAATGAAAATATTTACAAAAAAAAATGAAAAATGCATTCCTTTTTATACCAATTTTGATTCACAGCAGCAACGGGTAGAACTTTAATTGCATTACTGACATGAATCTTCTCTCAAGGAGGAGAGAGTACATAGCTTACCATTTTACGTTTCAATTTGGAAAAATATTAACTAGAAATACCACAGAATTCTTCTGCTGACTGTCAGACTATTACTGTCTGGGAAGGCTTAATGACAATAACATCTTAACGTGCATGTGTCAGCTCTTAAACAATGAGCACAACAAATTCGGTAGATATGGCTGTTTCAAGATGGCAACATACGTACAGTAAAGAGGTTGAGAATCCCCCCCTTTAAAAAAAATGAATGTAGCAGTTTTTGGCCCTGCTTATTACCAGTAGAAAAAAAATGGAGGCTTTATACCAGCCATGTAGAAAATCATCTGCTTGAACCAAAGCGGTTTTACAAATCTATATGAGGCTTCCAGGCCAGCAAACAACAGTCAAAGTTACTTTGTTCCTCTGCTCCTTCAGCATAGGAACTAGTGAGGAATGGCTCATGCCCACTGTGGATAGTCCATTTACAGCGACAATCATGTCACCACACCTAAAAAAGGAAACAAAATGGAAAGCAGCTGATGAACAATGGTGCACAACAACTCTAACACAACAATGAGTAACAGATGGCATTTCACAGTTAGGGCCTCAGGTTTCTATTGGACTTGGAGTTCAGCTGCAAGAGCTAAAAGCATTCAATTAAAAAAATGAAGTCTGACCTCCCGTTGTAATTAGTATGGGGAATTCTTGAACCCCTGGGGTTCAACTCTGGCGTAATTCCAACACTAGCTTTAACAGTTTGCCTGTAGAAAGATACCAGGATTGATGCAAGAGTGGGAGAGGGAGAGAGAAAAAGTCATCATTTACCAGGGTTAAGTAGGGGATAATAAAAACATATATAGACAGACTTACAATATACATGTTTATATGATAAAAACATAAACATGTTTATAGGGTTATAACACACATATAATATGCATTTATTGTAGCTGGCAAAAGCAGTGACACCTATAGTTAAGATTGCTCAATACTTTCCAACATAAGACCCTGTTTTCAGTTGCTTATAACTTTACCAAACTTAACCATTCAAGATAAAGTTTCCTATGCCAGATGTCTGCCTCAGGGTGTGTGTATAGCTTGAATGGCTAAGTCTGGTAAAGTTACACACACACACACTCTCTCTCTCTCTCTCTCTCTCTCTCTCTCTCTCTGAGGCAGATACCTGGCATGGGAAACTTTAGCTTGAATGGTTAAGTCTGGTAAAGTGTACATATAGGAAAGTTTCAACTAAAATGGCTCAACTATTTCCAAAAATGAGGTTAAAGGAAAATACATTGTTTTGCCCATGTTAAAAAATTCCTAAAACCATTTCATTGAGATATACTGTCCTCATGCTTTGGAGCAAAGATTTAAAATTAGGCAGGGAAAGCACCTTTTGCCATCCATGTGAAAATTTGCTCAAATTTGGTCAAGTTATAAACATCTGACAAATCTGTTTGTACATGCTTGATAGACACTTGTTTGAGTTTACCAGCTACATTTTCTTTAGATTCTTTCTGCACTCAGCATGCTTTATCTCAGCGGTTCTCAAACTGTGGGTTGGGACCCCCCAAAGTGGGTTGCGACCCCATTAAAAAGCCAGCCCCAAGGCTGGCTTAGAGTTGTTGGGGCCTGAAGCCAAAGCCGAAGCCCGAGCCCCACCACCCAGGGCCGAAGCCCAAGGACTTCAACCCTGGGTGGCAGGGCTAGGTTACAGGCCTCTATCCCCACACTGCTCCTATCTGTGACTTGACAGTATACGTTCTATTCCCACAGGGCTACTGAGCATGCTCCAGCACTGCATTGCAGGGGATGAGGAGTAATTTCCCTGCAATTGCATCTCCTGACTGCAGGGGACACCAGAATTCTGTCTTTTATTCTCAATATTCCTTTTGTTCCTATATAGGCAGGGTAGGAGGAAGCAGCCTGACTCAGAGTGGTGAGGAGCAGAGTGAGGGGGGAAGAACATTTCCTAACTTTTAAGGTTACAAAGTCAAGAACTCAATGCTCTTTTAATATAGTTGTTTTTAATGTAATTGTATATTAAAATAAAAATAGTAATGTATAGGACCATAAAACAAAAAATTACAGTATGCTTAAGAGCCTGAGAATGTTATTTTATTTGATATTTAAGGGCCTTTAAAGCTTGTTCGGATCCTGGTATACAGTCATAATGTATATGAGCAGGGAAACCCCATTCTCAGGAATAAGGCACGCAAAATTATAAAACGAATTTTCTTCTTAAGCCACTTTGTAACGAAATAGAAATACAGAGATTATTGCGTAGTAAACCTCCAAGAGTCATACAGAGCTCCCAAAACCACACAGAGTATCACTCTTAGCAGCTTAGCTATTGCTATGATCTGAGTCATAAGATGGCCTCTAGTCACCGCCATGTCATTGGAAACATGCATTAAGCTGTTCTGAAAATAGATTAAGCCTTCCTTAATTTGTAATCATCATGATTCAGATCTACCCTGTATGTAAAACAAATATGGTACAATCTTCTACTCATATTATCAAACCTTCATGATGTTCAATTTACAAACGAGGGAATCTTTAATATTTCAAATCCTGCATCTGGAGGGACCCTAAATTCAGCCAAAACAAACACCCTGAATGCCACATTTGGGGATCCTATTAAAGTGCCATATTTGAAAATTGGACCCTGCATGTTGATTGACTCTCACAGTGATCTTGACTAGATACTGCTCTAGCCTCTTCTCCACCTGCTTCCCCACGCGTCTATTATAAAATGAAGCTCCTCTAGCTTTCGTAATCCTCCTCAAAGTAGGCAGAGAGCATTATACAACATGCTCACTTCCCGGCTCCAAATCCTGGGCAAGATATTTCCCCCCAGGCTGGGTCTTGGCCTAATGGAGGAGTCAAGGAATCAGTAGAGATGATGGGGGAGATGGGTCAAATCAGCACTACTGCCTGATGGTGGAACGTTTTTCCAAAGAAAGGTGGGGGAAGGAAGAATGACTGGGACTAGATGCTCCCACAAGTTCTGACTGATCCCACTTCCCCCAGCCAAAAATCCTTCTGACTTCTCAGCACTGCACCTAGTAGACTTGCCAAGCTGCTATAGGGAGTTGGCCAGCTCCCAAGAAACACTGGATATTAGTCAGTGGCCCAAGGATTATATGTAATGTAACAAATCACTTCATGCAATATGCCTTATCATCACTGTCCCTCCAACTTCTAATATCATTTAAAAAGATGCGGTAGTACTTACTTTAACCTTCCGTCAAAGTATGCTGGAGTTCCAAGAACAATCGTTTTAATGAAGAAAGGCTGGTTTGTGTGATTCTCCTCATATCCACCAACGATGCTAAAGCCCCAACTTCCTAAATTGCTCCTCCGTAGCACTACATCATGGCAGCTATGTAGGCCGCTGTGGGGTGAGGAGAAAAACACATGCCATGTAAATATTTTCACGTTATGTGCAACACTTGCTCTATCGCATCACTGCAATAAGCACGAAAGAGAAGGGGTAACGGTGGGTAAAGGATGGTAATTAACAGTGTTCCCAGGATGAATCATCTTGTAATATTTAACCATCTTGACTACTGTGTGCTTAAAATTACAAAAAAAACCTTCTGGAGGTAAAAAAGTATTAAACATAAAGAATGTACTGTTGGAATTATTGCTTAAATACAGTTACATCTAGAAAGTGACACTTCTAAAATGAGGTTGTGGGGGTTTATATTTATCCTCCCCCCACACACCCCACCAGTTTCCATATCCAATGTGTTTTATTTGCAAAACGAAAGATGATTTTTCTGTCAGTTTAGGGTTTTCCATCTTGAATTTAGGATCTGAAAATCCATCTGTCTTCTTTCTGCCTCTTCCTGATTCATCACTACCAGTAATTAAAATTTTGCAATCAGATGACAGTTTTTTGGATGATGCAAAAGGCAGAGTATAAATAATTCAGATTGCATTTGAGTAGCCGTATTGGCTTTGAAATACCTACAGTAGTGAAACAAGTAGTATAAAACAGGAGATATGACTGAAAATGCACAAAGAGAAAATCTGTTGGGTAAAAATGTGCCATATTTTTTATTTATTTATATATATGTATATATTAAGGGTGTCAAGCGATTAAAAAAATTTATCATGATTAATTGCGTGATTAAAAAAAGTAATTGTGATTAATCATAATAGAATATCATTTATTAAAATATTTTTGGATGTTTTCTACATTTTCAAATATATTGATTTCAGTTACACCACAGAAAACAAAGTGTACAGTGCTCCCTTTATTTATTACAAATATTTGCACTGTAAAAAACAAAAGAAATAGTATTTTTCAATTCCCCATAAGAAGTAATGTAGTGCAATCTCTTTATATGAAAGTTGAGCTTACAAATGTAGAATTATGTAAAAAAACAAACCCTGCATTCAAAAATAAAAGAATGTAAAACTTTAGAGCCTATAAGTCCACTCAGTCCTACTTCTTGTTCAGCCAATCACTCAAACAAATTTGTTTACATTTGCAGGAGATGATGATGCCCGCTTCTTATTTACAATGTCACCTGAAAGTGAGAACAGGCATTCACATGGCACTGTTGTAGCTGGTGTCGCAAGATATTTATGTGCCAGATGTGCTAAAGATTCATATGTCCCTTCATGCTTCAACCACCATTCCAGAGGACATGTGTCCATGCTGATGATGGGTTCTGCTCGATAACAATCCAAAGCAGTGCAGAACGACGCATGTTCATTTTCATCATCTGAATCAGATGCCACCAGCAGAAGGTTGATTTTCTTTTTTGGTGGTTCGGGTTCTGTAGTTTCCACATCTGAATGTTGTTCTTTTAAGACTTCTAAAAGCATACTACACACCTCATCCCTCTCAGATTTTGGAAGGCACTTCAGATTCTTAAATCTTGGGTCGAGTGCTGTAGCTACCTTTAGAAATCTCACACTGGTACCTTATTTGCATTTTGTGAAATCTGCAACGACAGTGTTCTTAAAACAAACAACATGTGCTGGGTCATCATCCAAGACTGCTATAACATGAAATATATGGCAGAATGTGTGTAAAACAGAGCAGGAAACTTACAAAACTCCCCAAGGAGTTCAATCACAAATTTAATTAACACATTTTTTTAACAAGCATCATCAGCATGGAAGCATGTCCTCTGGAATGGTAGCCGAAGCATGAAGGGGCATACGAATGTTTAGCATATCTGGCACGTAAATACCTTGCAATGCCGGCTACAAAAGTGCCATGTGAATGCCTGTTGTCGCTTTCAGGTGACACTGTAATTAAGAAGCGGGCAGCATTATCTCCCATAAATTTAAACAAACTTGTTTGTCTTAGCAATTGGCTGAACAAGAAGTAGGACTGAGTGGACTTGTAGGCTCTAAAGTTTTACATTGTTTTGTTTTTGAGTGCAGTTATATTAAAAAAAAAAATCTACCTTTGTAAGTTGCACTTTCACGATAAAGAGATTGCACTACAGTATTTGTATGAGGTGAACTGAAAAATACTATTTCTTTTGTTTATCATTTTCACAGTGCAAATATTTGCAATAAAAAATAATATAAAGTGAGCACTGTACGCTTTATATCATGTGTTGTTGTTGAAATCAATATATTTGAAAATGTAGAAAAATATCCAAAATATTTAATAAATTTCAATTGGTATTCTATTGTTTAATAGTGCAACTAAAACTGCGATTAATCGTGATTAATTTTTTAAATTGTGATTTTTTTTTGAGTCAATCGCATGAGTTAACTACAATTAATCGATAGCCCTAACATACATACATATATACATATACATATACATATACATATATGAGAGGCACTTTCCTGACCATCACCACACTTTTAAAAGTGGTAATGCATATGCAAAAGTGTTGAATTCAAGAATATTTTTCTTTTCACAGAAAATCTTTATTCAAATCCAGAGAAGCAGAAAATGTTGAGGTATGCCTAACCGTTGCTTCTCTACATTAATCATGTTGTGCCATGCATTGCAGCATATAAGACATAATTAGCAGCAAAATATGGTTGTTTGTAGTATGTGAGCAATAAATGACTGCCAGCTCTTGTTAAGCAGAGTTATTTATCAGACTTGAAAGCAGTTTACTATAGCTGTATAACTCACAAGACATTATGACTGTTTTACAGGAAGTTACATACAGACATCTTGTACAGAAAAAACTAGAGGAAATCAATGAGGGCCTGATCCTGAAAGCCCTTTTTACCAAGGGAAGTGGCTTGTTACTGTGTGTAGTTATAATCACTTCAGATTTATATTATGGTTTCAATGCTGACTGTCAGATTTGGTTTCTCCCATGGTTAGTTGCAATGGGAGATTAACATGGGTCATGATGTGAATGCATCTGATATGACCCCATGTATGGTCACGCTCGAGCCATGCACACAAAACTGATACTGAACTCAAATCAATCCTGTAGTATCATCAGAGGGACTTTGAGAGCGACTCCCACATTGTTGCTATACTGCCTCGCGGGGATTGCATCACCATCAGTGAGGCGGGATGCCTTCAGTAAAAAGGAGACACAAAAACAGGTGCATGTTTCAAGACAGCCACTGAATGGACACATTCCACCACCCAAGAAGCTGAAGTCCAGAAAGAGCTTTGTCTCTAAGTCCCTTACCCCAAAATACCATTTTGGAAGGCTACAGAATAACAAAATGGCAGGAAATGTCGATGATCTTGGAGAACCTGGTTCTTTCAGAACAACTCCCTCCAGCTACTGACCTCAAATGAAAACAATGGTGTATTCTAACTTGAGTGAGAGCTGAGGTGGCAAAGACTGATGACAATATGACCAAGTGGAAGCCGAGGAATGACTCCAGATGTGAATATGGAGAGCCTAGGCAAAACACTTGAACCCTACCACAGTGCCCCATCAACATCCCCTACTCCAGAGGAACTACTCGAGATAAGTGACAACAACGATCTTGGCTGTGGTTCTGGAGCAATCTGCTATGATGATGACTTCAGGATTTCATTCTGTTACCATCACATTCTACATGCTCTCTGTGGTTACATCCGCAAACCGTGGGTGTAATTCTGGAAACCCTTCCTATTGTGCACAGTGTGATTGAAGTTAACAGGACTATGCACAGTATTAAGCACGATCCTTGATCGTAAGTGTTTCCCGGAATTAGGCCCACAGTTTGTCGATATAGCTACCAGAGAGTGAAGAATGGGATGAGAAGTTAAATCTGGTGATATCAATCAGGCCAAAAGTTAGGAAAAGGAAGTGGGTTTGCTGCGGGTGTATTTGTGTTTGATAGAGTGGTGGCTGGTTTTCTGAATTATATGTGTGAGATTTGTGACTGCAGATTGATCTGTTCTAACTTCTTTCTGAATATGTGCCTAAGACCTGTGTGATAAAAGTCAATGATCAGTGAAGGTTATATCCTTCTGGGACAGTGTACCCCATAAGGCTTTATGGGGGGGGGTGCTTATAAATGCATGTATGATATAACTGGAATAGGTTTTTGCTACACATGTCAAGTAACATATCTATGTAAAGGTTATGATCTACTGGTTATGTTCATCCTAGTTGTACGCCAGGCACCACTTGTGTGTTCAAAGTTATGAACATTGGCTGTATAATTGCTAAGTAGCCTTAGATTTCTAAGTAGCCTTAGTTAGAACATTTGGTCACTTCTTGGGAAAGGAATATGCAAATTAGGTGCTCAATCAGGAAGCACTTAACAGACAAAAGAGCTTGGAAGACTCCAATCCACATAAGAAGTCTACCTGAGGACATTCAAGGTAGCATGTGGGTAATGGCTACTACCTGCAAGTCCTGAGTCATGCATGGGCATGTGACTTGCCCATATGATTCCGAATCTCCATTTTGTGACTGGATTCTACACAGGGTGAGGAGGGGGTCTCCACCCACAAGAGAAAGTCTATTTAAACCCCTGGGAGACCCCTCTATTTTGTCTTCAGCTGGCTAAAGAAGGAGCCTCTCCACCCGCCCCCCACCCCCCACCCCAGGATACTTGAAGGAAACTGGAACAAAGGACAGTACTACAGAGGGTGTGAGTGATTGCTGGACCCAGGCTAAAAAGAGATTAGCCTGTAAAAGGGAGCATTCTGGAACTGGTGAGGATCTTATCTGTATTTAGTTTGATTAGACATAGATTTGCACATTTTATTTTATTTTTCTTGGTGACTTACTTTGTTCTGTCTGTACTACTTGGAATCACTTAACTCCTACTTTCTATATTTAATAAAATCACTTTTTACTTATTAATTAACTCTGAGTATGTATTAATACCTGGGGGGATCAAACAACTGTGCATATCTCTCTATCAATGTTATAGAGGGCGAACAATTTATGAATTTTCCCTGCATAAGCTTTATACAGGGTAAAATGGATTTATTTGGGTTTAGACCCCATTGGGAGTTGGGCATCTGAGTGCTAAAGACAAGCACACTCCTGTGAGCTGTTTTCAGGTAAACCTGCAGCTTTGGGGCAAGTAATTCAGACCCTGGGTCTGTGTTGGAGCAGACGGGAGTGTCTGGTTCAGCAAGACAGGTGCTGGAGTCCTGAGCTGGCAGGGAAAACAGGAGCAGGGGTGGTCTTGGTACATTAGGTGGCAGCTCCCAAGGGGGTTTCTGTGATCCAACCCGCCACACCTTCCTTCTATGAAGTTATTCATTTGCCTTTCTAAACTTTGTTTTTTATATTAATATAGGGTGATTTGGGTAAGCGCTCTATGTTTCCTGTTTAAAACTCGGGCTTAACTTAGGGATCAAAAGGACAGCTTACATTCATCGGGGGAATTGAATTGGTTAGTGTTAGACTTTTCCCAAGGTTTCTGAAGGGATAATCAGTGTTTTCTATCTTCCGGCTGGCTAACAGGATACTTTTGCTGTACAATCCTTTGTAAGTGGATTGTAAATTGAATGTGGCTGCAATAGATTGGCAGCAATAGGGTGAAGCAGGTACTGTAACTGAGCTGTTCTCTGCTTTAGAGTTTAAATCAGTTTTAACATTATATTAATTAAAACTGCTGCAGCAGCATAAAGTAAATCCCCACTAAAAATGAACTGTTCTTGTATCTGAACGCATGTATAAGAAAGAAACCCTTCAACATATTGCTTCAGCCCTATGTACGTCACACAAATATTTTATAGCAAACTGAAAAATGTCAGGAGAATGACACAGCCAAATGCAAGAGTTAATATTATAACAGCAGTGTAAACATGAGTTTAAACAGATCATTCATTAACTAGTACCTGGGAAGCCCCAGCCACATGACCCACGAGGGCGACCAGCTAGCATCATATTCATTTTCGCTGATTGTGCTTGGTTGTTCCTCATTAGTCTGGGTTTGTTCTTCAACAATCTGAACCTCCAATGTTTTGAGTGCCACCACTGAAGAGGTAGCACTGGCTTTGAGCATAGCCACTGCCTCACTATGACTTAGATTGGTCAGGTCAATGCCATTAATATTCAGCAACACATCACCTGTTTAAAAGGCACAAATAAGAGTGTAAGTCACGTGGCCTATTGAATACTTGTTTTCCTGTGCTAATACCTGGCCTGTACTTATAACACATTACTCAGTGTCTGTTCACGTCAATGTGTTATCTCCCTGGGCCTAGACTGTCAGAAACAGTAACTCTCAGAGCTGTGAGCTGCAGTGTATTAACTCTACAGCCTCATACGGACAATTTAAACATTATAATGCGTAAACTATTTCACTGCTGCATATCTCAGCAGAAACAGAAACACTATGCTTGGCTAGCATGCTCTGCTATCATGCAAATCAGAGGTGGAAATGATCTATTAGGTCAGGCACCGCTCCTGCTTCAGAATAGAGCTGACCTCTATGGTATATCCTCCAGTGCTCTGTTCAGTCCTCATTTAAATGACTTGAACACTGGAGCTTTCACCACTCCCTCTGGAAACTAGTCTCACCATTAGGGATTTTTTGTGTGACTTTTCCAGCTTTGTGTTCCATTTCTTAATGTATTCCATTCCTCATAGTGGTCCCTCAGGGTTTAAAGGGAAGGCGGAAAAGGAACGGCAAAAGGTGTAATGTACCCACGAGGGAGAGGGGAAGTCTTGCAGAAGGTAACACAGCAAGTGGGGCATGAAAAGAGTACTCCCACTTCCTTCCCCACATGCACACTTCAATCCTACTGCATGTCTGTGCTTTGCCAATTGGGAAAGACAAAACAGGGGTCACAGGAAAGATTAATAAGGAAAAATCAGCTCTGAGGAAGCAAGAGCATCTGTAAAAAGATTATAATAATCTGGAAAGAGTCAAAAATACCAAGATTGCTGAAAACAATTTTCCTTGAGAATATTTTAAAAGGAGAGAGTCTCTTATTGACTGAGTGGTTACAGTATTGCTGCTGCACTGCAGAACAAATCAGCAAAATCCAGGACTCAGTTACACAAGATATGAGACTCAATCACTTTCCAGAAACTTGCATAGCAGGGAAGGCTAATTCCTTTTGCAGTTGCAGCTTTAACATCACATAAGGAAGAAAATCACAAGTGTTGCTTTGACAAATGGATTTTTAAATAATGTTTAGAAAAAGATACTGTGCACATTTGTATATTGCATTTAATGTTCCTACCTTACACTGTCATGAAAAATATCCTCCATTACCTCATTTTAAATTTGCACACTTCAGTTACTGTTCAGACTTTGCCCTTATGTCAGAATGGGCCCACAGGATTTCTAAGTCAGTGCAGTATTGCATGGGGTTGCATTACGTATTTATGTGATTTAGGCGCATGTACAACATTTTACAAAAAATAAATCAGGAAAACGTCAGGCTGTACCTTAAGCATTATCCCAGCAGGATTACCAACGTCATCCACCCCACACCTGCTCCCACCCCCCAATACCCTACCCGATTCCTTTCTCAAAAGCCGGAGATAACAGATGCCCCGTCCCGAAGATCAGCAAGCTCACTCTAGGTCTGACAAAGGATGGGGAAAGTGAATTACAGAAAGGACGGTCACTTGCTGAAAATGCCTGCTATTAGCACAGTTAAACAAGGTGCCTGTGATCAGAACAGGTCAGTTTAGCTGGGGTACTGAAGATATTACACAAGGAGAGAAGTGGTTTCTCAGACAGCTACAGGGCCCAACCCAAAACCAAAAATAGGATGTGTGTACTGAAGTGAAAAACACTAGACAAGATTCTTAACTCATAGGGGGATTACAGTCAACTTTACACAACCATTTCCCAAGCCAGGGGAAAGTGTGGCATTGTACACTGAATTTCCATAAGTGGAATATTTGAGAGAAGCATTTATCATTGCTACCCTACATCTGTTGAGAAACTTTGATACCTTACAAAACAAATGCACAAACAGAATAATTGAAAGATGCACATGCTGCCATTTGAGTCAAATCCTACCTCGTTTGATCCTGCCATCTCTTGCAAGACAGCCATGAGGTTGCACGCTAGTAACAAAAATTGGCAGTTCACCACTTTTGCTGCCTCTACCTCCTGCCACTGTCATTCCAAGGGATTCGTGTGGTTCTTTTTTCACAGTAATGTGCTTTTCTTGGCATGCAATACACTGGGAAAGAATCTGCAAGAATACAACAAAAGATACTTGATTTAAAAAGACTCAAAATTGATGCTTAGTAGGCTCCTAATCTATATTTAGGTAGCTAATGAGAGCAGCCTGATTTTCAAAGGTACAGAGAGCCTGCAGCCAGAGCCGTCCCTAGGGTATGGCAAATCGGGGCAGCCACCCTGGGCCCTGCACTTTTGGGGACCCCGCAGCTGCCACCCCGAATAGCCGAACCCTAGGGACGGGTCTGTGTGCGTGTCGTGCGGGGGCATTAGGCTGGCGTAGGGGGGTGGGGTTAGGGTGCGGGGGGCCAGGCTGGCCGGGGTTAGCAGGGGGCCTGGTGCTGGCAGCAGGGGTCAGGCCTGCACTCACCAGCGGGGGTTGTCCCGGGCCCCGAACCCTCCTTGAGACGGCCCTGCCTGCAGCCCCTATTGACTTCAATGGGAGCTGCAGGTGATCAGCACTTTTGAAAAATCAAGCCATTTATTTAGGTACCCAAATATGGATTAGGAGTCTAACTTTAAGCATCCATTTTTTAAATCTCACTTCTAATTTACTTACAATATGCTTAGAGAGGGTATCACTGCACTGGACATTGAAGATCTGCAATGCCAAGTTTTGGTGCTGCTGCACAAAATCCATATGTTCATATGGCTAGCATCATGGCACTGAGAAACACAGGACTTTGATGTTTAGGTGGAAGTCACACTTACTAAGTGCATCATTTTTGTAAGTATCATATGGACCAAACTCTACAGACTCAATGTGAAATGAAAAAGCATATGTATTTTAAGGGTCACAAGCCGACACACCTTTTAAACAGTTTATTTTTATATATGCAGTTTTTTTTTTCTTTTGCAGCTTGTCTCCAGAATCAGGTTTACCTATGTTTGGCTTCACACCATCAGGAGGGTTTAAACCTGAACTAAGGGCTTGTCTACCCAGGGAGTTATTCTGCAATAGTTATCCTGATTAACTCCATGTGTGGACATTCTTTTTCTGGAATAAGATTGCTTTATTCCCAATTAGTTTAATCCTACTTTGGAAGTAGATTAGACTAATTTAGCATAAAACACTCTTGCTCCAGACTAAGTGTGTCCCCAAGGGAGTTATTCTATAATAGCTATTCCAATTTAAATTCACCTTAATCCAAATTAACTTGCCTATGTAGACAAGCCCAAATGTATTTTATTTGCTTAAATGCCTTCATCCTCACGTACTTAGTGATATATTCAAAGCATTCCACATTTACCTCCACTGATCATCTCAAATCTACAGAAGATTTAGAGGTAAGCTAAAAATACAGAAAGAAATTACACCAGTTAATCTTCCAGTGGCAGTTATATCACCTCCTCCCCACATATGAAAAAAGTGCTACCCTTTTATATTCCCACTACACAATGCCAGAAGTGGTTTAGTATTAGAGTGGCAGACACATATCACTGTACACATATTAAATGCAGCTTATTTTTAATTCCATCAGGCTTTGTGGCCATCTACTTGCTGGTGCTTTACAATTATGTAAACAAAATTCTTTAAGACAAAAAACTTCAAAACCAACCCCCGCTTAAGAGCGGAGTGTAGGTGAACTATATGATGAAACCCCTTTGGCCCTTTTCTGAAATCTCTCAAATTTTTGGAAGAAAATCCTGGCAAAAACCTAAAGTGCTCACAACTTAAGTGACTGAGATTGAATTCGGTTATCAACACCGTTTGTTGAAAAAGGATATCAAGGATAGCAAGGAGGCCTATTAAAGGCCTGATACTCTAGGTGATTATATGAGTCATTGAATTTGAAGAGCCAGAAGTCATATTTTTGAAACTACCAAATTATCTGAAGCATAAGCTCTGAACAGTATTTTATTTTTGTAGTAGGACTTCTGTATAATGCCACACTAGATTCATGGAGTCTCTTCATTCTGTCCTTCACCCCATCATGTAAAATATAAGCCAGCCAGTACCCATGCAGTAGCCACAGCTCTCTTTCCTTTGATTCAGGGAAGGGAAAACATGACTTTTTCCACCACAGGCAATGATAATCTGTTTATACTACTCCTGGGGGAATTCTGCACCACTGCACAATGCAGAATTTTGCAGAAATTAACGAGTGCGCAGAATTTCCTTTCCCCTACAGAAATGGGCTGCAGTGCTGCTAGCCTCCACTGGACCTGGCAGAGCCCAGCTTGCACATAGGAGACACCTGGGGAGGTGAGAGGGCGGGAGCTAGAGGGTTCCTGGCAGCTGCAGTTCCCAGCATGCCCTGAGGGAAGGAGAGGGCGGCGCGCAGGAAACGCTGTGCAAGCCTGGGACCGAGCATCAAGCTGTTTCTCCCTCTGGATCCCTGAGCTCTGGGGGGTGAGGAGGACAAGTGTTTGCAGGGCTGGCTCTAGGCACCAGCCAAGCAAGCAGGTGCTTGGGGCAGCAAATTTGCAGGGGCGCAAGAATCTAGCATGGGAGCTGAGAACCAACAGGGAGCCCTGGGAGCTGTAGTTCCTTGGTTAGCTCCCTGCCTATAGAGCCAGCCCTGGAGCAGGGAAAGAACTACATTTCCCAGCATTACCTCGGCTGCAATTAAGAGGAAAGGGAGGGGGAAGGAGTGTGGCACTGAAACCTCATGCTGCAGCTTGCTGTAAATGGTAGGGACAGAGCCAGCTCTAGGTTTTTTGCCGCCCCCTCACCCCAGCCCTGGGCTCCCCCCCGCACTCCTGTGTTGCCCCAGCCCTGGGCTCTTCCCCCCGCCCCACCCGCATCTCCTGCCACCCCAGCCCTGGGCTCTTCCCCCTCCCCCCCCGCATCTCCTGCCACCCCAGCCCTGGGCTCTTCTCCCCCCCTGCACCCGGACCCCCTGCCGCCCCAGCTCTGGCCCCCACCTGCATCTCCTGCCGCCCCAGCCCTGGGCTCTCCCCCCACCTGCATCTCCTGCCACCCCAGCCCTGGGCTCTTCTCCCCACCCCCTGCACCCGCACTCCCTGCTGCCCCAGCTCTGGCCCCCACCTGCACCCTCTGGGCTCTCCCCCCACCCACACCTTCTGCCGCCCCAGCCCTGGGCTCTCCCCCAAAGAAAGAATTGGGTGGACTAAATGGACATCGTACCTCTCTATCTGAAGCCTAGCAAGGCAGGTACGTGGATCCCACTAGAATTTAAAATGAAAAGTAAGGGAGGGGAGGCTCTACTAGACTGGGCAGCTATAGATACAGTACCAGGCACGTAGGAGGATTTACACTTCTGAGCCATGGAAGCAGAAATTGACTTTTCTTTTCCAGATTTAGCAAATATTCAGAAAGGGAATCTAGCACCTGCCTTCCAGATTTGAACACCCTCAAAATTCAGGAGTGCTCAAGCTCAATTTGGGCAGCTGTTACTTAATTTCTCCCAAATCAAATATACTGATCCACTGTAACTTGCTGTAGAAAAAGTAGAATAAATTGAGCAAGAAATGCTTCCCAGTGGTTATTAGTACTGGAATTGCTATTTTCAACAGCCATTGCTTTTTATTATTATTATTAAGTTTTAGTTTTATTTGTTTAAAAGGAAGACAGTGATATTGCATTGGCAAATTCCCCATAGAAACAAAGAATGGAACAAAAGAATAATAAAGGCACCTCAACTTTTACTCATTTATGTGGGACAGTCTTATAATATGCATCCAGATATCCTCCAATCACACAAGCTGAAAATTGTTCCACTTTACTGCAGTTCTGTAACCACATGGAAACCAATCCTGTCTGTGTTCTGTGCGCATCCTAAATTCCTGCTGAATGACCCGCCCTGGGAGCGAGTTACCAGTGACCCAGGGCTGGGGCGGCAGGAGGGGGAGGAAAGGAGGCAGCCAAAATTTTTTTTGCTTGGGCAGCAAAAAACCTAGAGCTAGCCCTGGGTGTTTGGGAAGGGGGGGAGGGGGCTCCACAGTAGGGCTCTAGGGTGTGGGTATCTGGGCCAGGGGGGCTCCGTGGCTAGGCTCTGAGGGGGGGCGCGGGGTGTGGGTGTATTGGCTGGGGGAGCCCCCATGGCTAGGCTCCGGGGGGAGGGGTTGTGGGTGTCTGGCCCCCTGGCTAAGCTCTGGGGCGGAGGGCTTTGTGCGGGTCTGGCCCCCCAGCTGGGCTCTGGGGGGCGCAAGGGGGCAGAGAAACAGGAACTGGGTTGTCGTAGGGGTTTCTTTTTCTCTCTACTCCCAGGGGAATTTTTGTGTGTCTGTATTGTTACAGACATGCCTGCTGACAGGTATTTTGAAATAAATTACCAAAACTAATTGAAACTGGCATGATTATGTAGTGTTATTTTGACAAATAAAATTTGCAGAATTTTTAATTTTTTTGCCGCAGAATGGTCCCAGGAATATTATATGGCTGGTGGATATGCTCCAGCTCCTGGGGTCTTGCAGTTCAATGGCTTGCACAGCAGAAGTCCAAAGGATGCTCCTTATGGCAAACCTTCCTCATGGTGGTAACATGTTGCCCACTGTCCCACACACGATTCCAGAGCTACAATTTTATCTCATTCACAAGACTTGTATGTGTCGCTGTAACCAGCAAATCTGAATACCATCAAATGCTATTACATTTTCTTTTCAAGTGGAGAAAGAGAAACACTAACCTTATGCGAACTGTGTCTGCTGTGGAACAGCTGCTGCGCCTGGTGCTGGCTGCTGTTATGAGTCCCTGCTTCTCGGAGAATAGCGACTGTCTGCGATTTCACTGGTCTGGAGATTGTTAAATTCACCCTTTCCCCGCTAGCCTGAGGGAGAGATATGCAAAATGAAAATAATAATAAAGTTCTCACTGTATTGTTATTAATTAAGAGATGAGGGATGGTCTTGTGGCTAAGGTACTGAGCTGGCACTTGAGAGATCTGGGTTCAATCCCTGGCACTGCTTCAGACTTCCTGTGTGATGCTGGGCAAGTGATTTATTTTTTCCTGCCTCAGTTCCCCATCTATAAAATGGAGATATTAATACTTTCTTTTCTCTCCCTTTCTCTTGTCTGTTCAGACTGTAAACTCTGTGACAGGGTCTGTCTCTATGTGTACATACAACGAAGCCCCCAGTTTCAGTTCAGTTTCAGGCACTTTGGTAACACAAGGAAATAATAACAAGAAAATGGACTGAGTACACTGACAGATGATGATTTTATAGTTTTCAAAACTACTCAATGTTTCAAATCTTAATAGATATTTAAAAACAAATTATTTACCTAGAATAACTAACTTTGTAAGTAGATTCAGAAAATTTGTTGAAGAAGTTGGAGAGAATATATAATCAGACCACCAAACTGTGTAGTTTTGGGGACTATGCAAAAGCTCAATGGTTACCCTAATATTCCAAAATCCCAACACCAAGATCTCCAAATAGAAATCTGACCTCTTCAAAAATCTCAATAAATTGAAAAACGGACAAAAAAATAACACAAGATTATTAGAATTTCCTCCTAATTACAAGAGATATTTAAGATGAAATTTAAATTATACAAGCAAATAACCCCCACCAGTATCACAAGTCTCCAACTGTTGTTGGAGTATGGAGTTAATCAAATAGTAAACAACAGTATTCTACATAGTCCTAGTGTTTAGGTAAGGTGGTTTACTGGATGAGGACATGGCTTAGAATCAGACCCCCGCCCCCACCTCCAACTTTGCCATTGATTGGTTATGTGACCCTTGGGCAAGTTACTTCCTTTTTAATCCCCATTTTACAGATAGGGAAACTGAGGCACAATGCGACCTACTTTCATAAAGCTTTTTGACATCTAGCGATAGAGAGAGTGATAAGTACACAGTATCATGATCTTCCTTGATTTCTTCTATTAGACTTCAGACTACACTGAGATCACCTTATACATATGAATAGTCTTATAACTTTCAGTAAGCTATGGCACACACTGGAGGAGGCCAACACACTTTTCACTTCTGGCCACATCGGTTCAATTTCTAGGTTTCGTCTGAGGGGGTGGGTGTCTGCAGTGCATTTTGCACTATTGTGACTGAAAACACCCACTGTATTCACACCTACACACCATTGTAATAACAATCGTACAAAATATGCCTTGTGAGGTATCATTTGAAAACTAATAATTTGCTGGTCAATATCATCATGGTGAAATACATGTAGCAACATTATATGTGAAGTTATGAATTCCCCCTGTATTATGATGTTAGCATATGTTCAAACTCACACGGGTCTGACTAGGCAAAAGGTGTTAAATGGGTCTATCCTAGGCAAAGGAATGCATGTTTACCTCAATTTACATTTAAGAAGTAAACAGGCTCCTTGAAACAGCATGATGGGGAAATGGCAGGAGACAAGGCAAATCTGCATTTCAGCACGCATGGGGAAGAAAGAGCATGGAGACACCTTCACCACCAGCCTCCACATCACCTTCTTTACTGTTTGAGTAAACTTTGCTTTGAGGGGTAATCCTCAGAAGAATCCACTTCAAAGGGTGACTGGACTATAAAAGTGAGGGGCAAAAACATGCCAAGGCATCTCTCAATCTCTTTCGCTCACTTAAGTCGACTAAGGAGCCAGCCCTTTGACATAAGGGAGAATCCTAACCTGTGAATTTGGTCAGCAATGTTGCTGGAAACCTGTGGTAAGAATTTTACTTTGAACCAAGTCTAGCTCGTTAAGTTTAGCTACTAGAAAGCATTTTATCTTTATTTCCCTTGTAACCATTTCTGATTTTAATGTCTTTTACTTGTACTCACTTACAATCTCTCTCTTTGTAGTTAAATACATTTATTTTATTTTTTTTAATCAAAGCTAATCCAGTGTTGTGTTTAAACTGAGCTGTTTAGGTAACTCCAGTTCAAGTAGCAAACTGTTGCATATTGACCCTTTACAGAGGCCTCTAATATCTGAACTGCCCAAGAGAGGGCTGGACAGTGCAGAACACATCTTTTGGAGGAAAATCTGGGATTGGGAATGTGTTGGGGCCACCCTGCAAGGAGTAACCAAGGCTGGTGGAAGCCAGAATGTGACTGGAGTGTTGCTGACAGGCTGCTGGAGTCAGAACTGTGGTTAAACACAGACACTCAGGGTGTCGCCTGCATGCTGTTCGCCTGTTTGTGAGTGGCCCAGTTTGGGAGCTATATCAGTAAAGCACTGTGAGGCACCCAGTGTTAGGGGGCAGGCAGTGACACAACCTCTTACCAGTCTGGATTGCACCCCGGAATGTGACAACTCTATAAAAGATTCCAGGAATGTTGCTCTGTGTTATTCTGAAGTCTAAAATGGCTGTAAAGTCAGTGTGAAGTAATAGAATCAGCTACAAGCATGGTTGGAGCTCCTTTTGTACAGAATATCAGCAGGTTGTATCTTCACTGGGTTTTGCATTCTGTTACCATCCAATTTTTAAGTTCTCAGCCATTTTGACTTCACAAATTACACCAGAAAGGCATGTATTTATGCCATGCCAAGAGTCCCAGACCATTGCAATAACAGAGGTAACACAACTAGTCACCATCATTACTCTACAGGTAATTTGCATGCAACAATTTCATTGGCAGTATGAGGGAGACTGCACAGATACTTGGCCCAGCTGCCACACCTGCGCACCCAACTACTACCTGCACAAACCAACACAAATCTCCAAACATAACCCCCAACAAATCAACAAAACCACCCCTCTGCACAACACGACCAGCATGCAAATCACCACCACTACCCCTCAATGCAGCACACACCCCTCATTTGCCACCCACACAACTCTCCCAGCCCAACACAACCCACACACAAATCAATGCAACCACCTGTGACACCTGGCACCCCAATATTCACCACTGTCATATAATTAGGATATGTTTTGTGCAAAGTCTGCCTTGTGAGGCATCATTCTAAAAATCTAGTTCTGCTAGACATTAATATCTCATTGGATTGTATGTGCTACCGTCCTATGTGAAGTTATGAAGTTTGGCTATGTATGTGAGGCATGTGAAACATGTTGTGAGGTTGAAAAACACCCAAAAGCAGCCTTTCAGGTACAACAGTAAAAAGGACAAACAGTTAATGGCTTATTGAGGAAATGCACACAAGCACAAGGATTACCCCAGGAACTGTGTACAATAGAAACCTCTCAGAGATAGCAATGGGAACTGTTTGACCCACATCACAGCAAAAGAGCTCTCCAGCAAGTGGGAAGAAGATATAAAAGGGGGACAATGACATCATGGTGGGACCTCACTCTCCCTACAACAACACACCTGGAAACACCTGAGGGGCAAGGACTGAACTGTGGGAAGTGATGGTCCCAGGCTAGAGGAATTTTTAGCCTGTGTATGAAAATCTGGGAAATCCAAGGCACATTGTGCCTTAAGAATCTGCCAGCCTCTTTATCATTCAGGGTGAGAATTTGCTAATTCATATTCTACCTATCTAGTGTGTTAAGCTCAGTTTGTGGTTTTGTTTATTTATTAAGGTAATCTGCTTTGATCTGTTTGCTCTCTCTTATAATCACTTAAAATCTATCTTTTGTAGTTAATAAACTTGTTTCTGTTTTGTCTAAAACTGGTGTGTAAAAATTATAACTTGGGGCAGAAAGTTGTTCCATCTCTCTCTCCACATTGAGGGAGGGGAGACTTTTATGAGCTTACGCTGTACAGTTCCCTGTGCAGTGCAAGATGGTATAATTTTGGATTTACACTCCAGAGGGGGTGCGTGCCTTAGCAACTGGGAGGTGCCTTAGCTGAGCCTTCCCATGCAGAGCTGATCTCAGCATCTATGTGAAGCTGCAGCTGAGTGTGTCCCTACCTCTGTGTATGCTGGTGAAAGAGCAAGCTTGGAGAGCTTGGCAACTTATCACAGCACCACAGTGCAAGAGGGAGCCCAGGCTGGTGGATCAGGCGGGCTCAGTGGTACCCCAGTTCTAGGTGCCACTCTGGGGGGAATCCGTCACATCACCCCCCATACAATAACACCAAATATCACCCTGAAGCCTAGAAAGTCTGAGTCAGTGGGAAGGAAATGAAATTAGCTAAAATCATGGCTGGGAAATCTTTTTGATTGGAATATCACTAGGTTCAATCATCACTGGGATTCACAGTCTGTTTCCATCCAATTTTTAAGTTCTCAACTGTTTTGTTTGTTTGTTTTTAAACACACACATCTTTATAAAATTACCTGAGCGACAGCACAGGCTTTCAGCTACTAGTAATGAGTAACATCTGCCAAAACCACTATACAGTTTAGGCACAATACACAAGTTGTTCTGTACTGTACTATGCCATTTTGGGGTGAAATTTGGCGATATGTACAATAAGTGTCCTGACATAATAAATTTTAAAGTTTCAGACTGAATAAAGTACCCCATTAGAGTTTACCTGGATAATCTGAGCAGCAAGTTCCGGTGTCCCATGTTTCAGGTCATGTCCATTGATTGCGAGTACCCGGTCATTGCTGCAAAGTCTGCCATCTTGAGCAGCCAATCCCCCTTCCAAAAGGTCGAGGATAAAAACTCCTGGCTCATCTGTTCTGCGCACTAATTTAATGCCAAGCTGTTCACTGGAGTCTCGTTTATGCAGCGTCACCTGAAAGCCATCTTCTCGCAGCGAAGTGCTGTCAGCATGGTTGTGTGTCCGGCTTCCAAATCGTCTCTCTCGGAGCACCGTGAGATGCAGCACCATGCAGGGCTGGGAAAGAACAGCTCGAGCACGGTTATGGGACACGTTGCTGATGTCAAAGTTATTGACCTGGAAAACAAGAAGTAAAACAATATTCATATCTGTTTACTTGTTTCTAGATGTATCAATAAAATCCTTGCCAAGTTCAGAGACCCTGTTACAAACCTCTAATAGTCTATACCTGGAATTATCTACTTATCCCACTGTGCTCCTTCCCTCTCTCCATTCAATTCTCTCCTAAATAAACACTTTATCAGCTGAGCCTACAAAGCTAATCCACATCAACATTACGCCATCACTACTGTAATTAACACTAACTTTCACCACATTCTAAATTACTGCCAACCTCTCCGTCTCCCAGTGCATTTGCGTCTGGTCATCCTGGGTCTTTCACCCTGTATGCTCAGGGAAGAAGCTGTTTGTTCTATTTAAAGTGACAGCCAAACACATTGTACCAGTTGGGATAAGTGCTCAGATATTCAACCAGTCAGATTACCAGATTGGCTGAACACTGCTAAACCTATAAAATTTGGCCTAGAGTACAATATGTTGTAGAATACTGTTTTTGACTACTGGACAATTCTAATTCATATTTAGAGTGTGAAGAAAAAATTTTTTTCATATATTTCAGCATACTTTATATTACTATACTTTAGGGCAACATATAAGTGTATCTGAATTATAGGATGTCCATTTCACAGTTTATCAGCTTCATTTTGCAGTCCTAGAGCTCAGGAACAGAAATGTAAACGAGACACCATATAAGTACACAAGGAAGCAGAGACAGATGCTGTCTTGGATGCCAGTTCAAGACCATCTATATTAAGTCATGCACCTCGTGTACCATAAAAAACAGAGAGAAATTAGCACTGCTGGGCTGAAATACCAACGTCTGAGCTACAATCAAATAATTCAAAAGTGCGCAAGATGCAGAATATTAAATTAAGTCTATCATTCCTATTATCATACCTTTTTTTTAAGCAACTCCACCTCAAATCTGATCTGATTTTATTGACTTCTATCTGAAAACTATTAGAGCTAGACTCAGTGCTGGAAGTGGTCTGAAGGCTTGGAATTTCAGCTAATGCTTTGAAAACATTAATCTTTAACTCTTAGGAATTCTAGAATATTGGCTGCTAAAATAGTAGGAATGGGAGGAGAAGAGAGATGGTAAGTCTGAATAAATTGACTTTAATAACTTTGGTAATACACAACACAAATTTTCTTCCTCTCCTAGGAAAATGAGAGCACCTTGGAGTTTCATGCTACTGCTGCGATCTTGAGCAATTCCCTGTTTCCACATTCAGAATGACCACAGCACAATTAAGTGGAGGAAAATATTAGACTTAGGGGAAAAAAGCATAAAGTCAACATTTTTTCAATATAATTGGACCATTGTAGCTCTTCTTCAACATGGAGACAAACTGTTTACGCTAACAACAACATGAGACTCAAGTATCAGAGGGGTAGCCGTGTTAGTCTGAATCTGTAAAAAGCAACAGAGGGTCCTGTGGCACCTTTAAGACTAACAGAAGTATTGCATCTGAAGAAGTGAGGTTCTTACCCACAAAAGCTTATGCTCCCAATACAGACCCTCTGTTGCTTTTAACATGAGACTCAGACTCTCAGATGTCTCTGGAAGAGGAAAACATTGAGGAGGTACAAATATTCACTAATATGTGAATTAAAAAGCTCTGAAGCTAATGCCAAGATTTCCAGAAATGAGTGCTTAACTTTACACATTCAAGTTTTGAAACCCTTGGCCTTAAGTTTTACATGTCTGACACTGAAGAGCAACAAAATTTTTGGAACTATAAAGGTTAAATCAGATGACACCTTCACTTTAAAATTCTGTAACTCAACACCCACCAGCGCTACAGAAACTTTGGTGGGCTGGTATAAATACTTTCGGGCCTGTAAACTGTAAGCTTGAGCTGGGGAGGAAACGTTTTTCCAGCCTGTAAAAATTTGAGATTTCAGAAATGCTTCCCATTGCATATTGGGATAGGACTTCTTGAAGCTTTTCACAAAAACAAAACAAAACAAAAAACAAACAGGGACACAAACAGACTATCCTAGCAGGAAGGGCACTTACCTAGGACGTGGGTGACCCAGGTTCAAGTTCCTACATTAAGCCAGGCAGAGCAGGGACTTGAAGCTGGCTTCCTCATATCCCAGGTGAGTACCCTACCCACTGGGCTACTAGCTATTCTTTGGGTGAGTTTGTGTCTCTGGGTTTTGACCCGGAATTTTGCCCTGGACCTAAGAAACCTCTCCTGAATGAAGTTTTATCCAAACCAATATACTTCTGTGAAAAGGTTTCTTTCTGATTATGATTAATCCCAAGGTAAAAAGTGCAATACATTTTTAAAAAATCAACAGTTAAAATGCAGAAGTGTTAGGGTGAAACCCTGGTCCCATTTAAGTTAATAGCAAACTCCTGTTGATATAAATGGGCTTAAGTTTTGCCCTTACAGCCTGTATTGTTAATTTAAAAACCAAACCAAACCCTACAGTACATAAACTGCCGGACCTGTTGACGCACTACTCTGATATGCACTAATACAATAACTGAGATATCTGAGCCATTAATGATTCTCTTCAAAAAGTCATGGAAGACGGGGGAGATTCCAGAGGACTGGAAAAGGGTAAATATAGTGCCAATCCATAAAAAGGAAAATAAGGACAACCTGGGGAGTTACAGACCAGTCAGCTTAACTTCAGTACCCGGAAAGATAATGGAGCAAATAATTCAAGCAATCAATTTGCAAACACCTAGAAGATAATAAGGTGATAAATAACAGTCAGTATTGATTTGTCAAGAACAAACAATAGCAACAACCACCTAATAGCTTTCTTTGACAGGGTAACAAGCCTTGTGGATATGGGGGAAGCAGTAGATGTAGTATATCTTGACACTGTCTCATATGACCTTCTCATAAACTAGGGAAATACAACCTAGATGGAACTACTATAATGTGGGTGCATAACTGGTTGGAAAAACATTCCCAGAGAGTAGTTATCAGTGGTTCACAGTCAAGCTGGAAGGGCATATTGAGTGGGGTCCCACAGAAATTGGTTCTGGGTCCAGTTCTGTTCAATATCTTCATCAATGATGTAGATAATGGCATGGAGAGTACACTTATAAAGTTTGCGGGTGATACCAAGCTGGGAGGGGTTGCAAGTGCTTTGGAGGATAGGATTAAAATTCAAAATGATCTGGACAAACTGGATAAATGGTCTGAAGTAAACAAGATGAAATTCAGTAAGGACAAAGGCAAAGTCCTCTACTTAGACAGGAACAATCAGTTGCACACTGAAGTATTGTGTCCAGTACTGGGCATCACATTTCAGGAAAGGTGTGGACAAGCTGGAGAAAGCCCAGAGAAGAGCACACACACACAAAAAAAAGATTAAAGTTCTATAAAATATGACCTGTGAGGGAAGATTGAAAAAACTGGGTTTGTTTAGTCTGGAGAAGAGAAGACTCAAAGGGAACATGGTAACAGTTTTCAAATACATAACAGGTTCTTACAAGGAAGAGGGAAATAACTCGTTCTTGTTAACCTCTGAGGATAGGACAAGAAGCAATGGGGTTAAATTGCAGCAAGGGTGATTTAGGTTGGACATTAGGAAAAACTTTGTAACTGTCAATGTAGTTAAGCACTGGAATAAATTGCCTAGGGAGGTTGTGGAATCTCCATCATTGGAGATTTTTAAGACTAGATGACCTCTTGAGGTCCCTTCCAGTCCTACGAATCTCTGATTCTAGGAATATAAAGTATTTCTTTTTGTGGCAGAAATGTTTCTAGAGGATCAATTCAGTATGAGCTTTTCCTGCAGTCCCTAAAACAATAAATACACCTGATACAGCAATGAGATTTGACAGAGAAAAAACAAAGTAGAAAAAAAATCAAAAACATCTGCCTGTAACAATGAATTTAAACATTAAGTATCTGAGTCAAATCCACAAAAAGTACAGGAAATTCATAGTTAAGGATGGAACTTCAAGGTACAATGGGATGAGTTAAGGATGATGTTGTAAGGCAGTGGTTCTCAAACTAGGGCCGCCGCTTGTTCAGGGAAAGCCCCTGGCGGGCCAGGCTGGTTTGTTTACCTGCGGAATCCGCAGGTTCGGCTGATTGCGGCTCCCACTGACTGCGGTTCGCCGCTCCAGGCCAATGAGGGCTGCAGGAAGTGGCGTGGGCCGAGGGACGTGCTGGCCGCCCTTCCTGCAGCCCCCGTTGGCCTGGAGCGGCCAACCGCAGCCAGTGGGAGCTGCGATCGGCCGAACCTGCGGATGCGGCAGGTAAACAAACCAGCCTGGCCCGCCAGGGGCTTTCCCTGAACAAGCGGCGGCCCTAGTTTGAAAACCACTGTTGTAAGAGTCTCCAAACATTCGGTGATTTTACCATATCATCGGTACATGTGCTCCAACACTTAAGCACAAAGAAGCAAATGAAGGAAAAAGTTTGAGAAAAAACACCCTTAATAAATGTATCATTTTAGTAAATGAGTGCTGATACAAAATAGTCCATAATGGGCATATTATTATTTATCTTAGTCATTTCAATCTGTAAGTTTCAGGAGTGAAACAGACAAATATAACCTGGTAACAAATCCCTGAAAACGGGAATTTATAATGGAATCTCTGACAGACATTTTATTCCAGGACCTCTTTTGATAAGTATCTAAGATGTTTCAGTTATTAATCTGTATTACAATTGGTAACTAACTTCTTTTGGTTGATAGATGACGTTTCTTAACATAAGTGAAATGACCACCAATGTCATATAGGCCTACAAAAGTAGAGTTTATATGGGAAATATGTTAAAGGAAGCATATTTTTTCTGGTCTCTTTCAAAAATGTGCCATGAAAGAGAAACCTGAAATGAAATACAAGTTCAATTTAAAAACAAACCAACCAACCACGAACAATTGTTTTTCATCCACTGAGTAATATTTTTAAGCCCTAGTTGTCCTTGCTTTAGAAGGCATCAATGGTCTACTTCTTATACACTACTGTGTTAATTCTAAAACATACTAAAGCAAGCTGGGCGTGAAAGCAAAACATCTATTTCTTCCACACAGATCTTCTAAGTGAAACACAGAGTATGTGAAAAAGTGCCAAACACCTTCTTTTCAGCGTTTAGCAGATGACACTACAGGAGCTCGAAGTAAGATGTTCTTGAACGAAGACATATTTCTCTTTACTCTTCTCTGCCAAAATAAAGACCTCCCTCAACTGTGCGTTATAACATCATGTGATACGTATCATAATGGTGCATCAAAAGGTCCATAACGCCACTATGCAACACTGTAATCAGCAAGGGATGAGGTGTGGAACACACTGTCAGAAGTCTTAAAAGAGCAACACTCCAATGCAGAAACTACAGAACCCGAACCACCAAAAAAGAAAATCAACCTTCTACTGGTGGCTCTGACTCAGATGATTAAAATGAACATGCATCAGTCTGCAGTGCTTTGGATTGTTATTTAGCAGAACTGATCATCAGCATGGAACCATATCCTCTGGAATGGTGGTCGAAACATAAAGGGGCATATGGATGTTTAGTATACATGGTACACAAATACCTTGCAATGCTGGTTATAACAGTGCCCTGCGAACACCTGTTCTCATTTTCAGGTGACACTGTAAATAGGAAGCGGACAACATTATCTCCCATAAATGTAAACAAACTTGTTTGTCTTAGTGATTGGCTGAACAAGAGTGGACTTGTAGGCTCTAAAGTTTTGCATTGTTTTATTTGAGTGCAGTTGTGTAAAAAAATAATAATTCTACACTTTTAAGTTGCACATTCTCAATAAAGAGATTGCACTACAGTACTTGTATGAGGTGAATTGAAAAATACTATTTATTTTATCTTTTTTACAGTGCAAATATTTGTAATAAAAATAATATAAAGTGAGCACTGCACACTTTGTATTCTGTGTTGTAATTGAAATCAATATCTTTGAAAATGTAGAAAACATCCAAATATTTAAATAAATGGTATTCTATTGTTTAACAGTGTGATTAAAACTGTGATTAATCTAGACTATTTTTTTAATCATGTGATTAATATTTTTAATTGTTTTACTTTCTTAATGTTTACATAAAATTACATACATTAAATAATATTAAGCTAGATGTTTAAAATGTTAGGCTTGTATTTCTAAACAATGAATTAATCATATTTTTTTAAAACCCTGTTGATATGAAATATACTTTACAATTTTATATAATAGTATTAAACCTTGTGCCCTCAGTCAAGTATTAAAGGTTACCTGAAAAAGAAAATACTTCTCCATTTGGGTAGGCAAGAAGTTCTAAAGTTCACCTTACAGTCATATTCAGCTTGTCTAAATTCCTCAGATAACACTCTCTGAAGAGATCTTCAGATGTCCATCACTGAAGCATGAACATATAACTGCATGCAACATAATACCTAGTTTTGGTCTGCAAAGGCCAAGCCGACTAAATTTCATTTCACCAACACAGGCCAATTCTAAGCAAGGAAGCCCTTAGGTCTTCCACAGAGTCGGGTTTGTGTCTTCTGCACCTCTCCATACCCTGCTTCTATATGCCCTTCTTACAATGGCAAGGGGATTCTACTGAACTTGCTTACAGAGTTTGCAGAGGTTCAGTGTTATCAGGTCTACAGGGTTTTTACACCGCAGTTCCAATTTTTTCCCATCTAGAGTCACTTTACAGATACTTAGAGCTTTTGGAACCATAACTGCCAGCTGCTCAACAACAAGAATTTCTACAACTTCAACAGGCTCACCATTCTGGCAGCTCATGGCACAGCCCTTGATTACCAAAAGGCTCTGGGGTTAGTGACTGGATATAGCATCCAATCAACACCTGCAATTGCTTGGTTTTGAACATAGCTTGGGTTACTTTTTGCCAACTCTGTCATAATACTCTGTGATAGTAAAAGGGCTGGTTTCTCTAATGTCAGGAAAGAAAGGTTTTATTTTCTGAAGTCCATGCTAATTTTATTTAAAGGATACTAAAATTTCCCAACCATGTCTACCTGCTGGAGTGAGTGAGTGAGTGAGTGTGTAAAAAAGGTGGAATTGTCCAGAGTTGGCAATGAGGGAGCATTTACTATGGTATGTCGGATCCAAAGGACAGAAATATTTAAAGTAGCTGAAAATAAAATTAAAGAACTAATTAAAAATAAAACAGAACCAGAGCTTTTAATACTTTCTTCTGCTGTTTCCTTATTCTTCTAGATTTATTATACAAGTTATTTTATCTGTTAATTTTAAATAGGAAAAATAACCCTAATATTCATAACAGAACATTTCAAATCACATCAGTGAAGGACTTCACCACATTTTTTGTTTTTAAACATAAATTGTTGATTTCAAGTAATAAGGAATGGCAGGGAGCTGTAACTGGAAGGGAACATGACCGACGAGTTAGCATAATAAACAAGGCAAAAAAATCAATCCCGTAACTCACAAATGCAATTGCAAAAGGCAAATTAAATTAACTTCCTAACCAAAAATAACCTTTGCTTTCTTCGGAGGGGGTGCCTATACCTCAAAAGGAGAGGAGGAGAGCCTCAGACCATTAAAAATAGAAAATAATACACTCAGCTTTTCTTATCCATTTTAAAAGCTATTGAACAGAAATAATTATAGGAAGCCGAGCCCCATGAACTATGTAAATCATTGGTATCAGTACTGGAATAACAGACTCTGCTCAGTCTGAATAATAATTTGTTTTTAAACTAATATTGCAAAGCTAACATTTACACAACACAGATTGGCAGGAGAACTACCACCATCTCATAACATACTGTACAGCAATGATTGAATGCATGCAAGTAGATAGACAATTTAATTAGATTCCATACTTGAAGTATTTGGTCTCCAGCAAGGAGTCTTCCATCTCTGGCAATGATCCCATCCCGATAAACCTCTTGAATAACAATGTTGATCAAAGGAGTTTCATTGCCACCCACTATGCTAATTCCTAACTCAATATAAGGATTGGACCGGTGAATTTCAATTGTAGTGATTTCTCCTTCGGGCAAGGTAGGTGGCTGGTGGGTTGCTGACAAGTTTAAAGAAACAAATATAATATATAGAAAGGTTAATATATTTTATACCCCAGTACATTTTCAACACTGCAAATTATTGGAGGACAATATAAGCACACCAGACGACAATGGTATAATACAAATAAAACAAATTGGATTGGCTCCACTGTTTGCTGAAACACCTTGGTTTATCTAAAAAGATAAAGACATAGAATAAGTGATCAGTATCCATGCACTAAGAGAAAAGTTAGGTATTACTTTAAAAAAAGAGGATATTCAGAACCCTTTGGGACCTAACCTTTAAAAATAAATATCTTCCTTTTCATATATTTTCTTTATCAATTAGCCCTTCCTTAACCAGTTCCACAGGACAGCAACAGCTGTCACTGATTTACAAGGTCAAGGCAAGAAGGATGCACACCTCCAAACACAAACACAGACAGCTACAATGGAAGAGGAGGATGCTAATGAATGGTGAGTACACAGGCTACAAACAGGAAAAGGAAGGGGAAAGACCACCTTCCTCTGTGGTAAGGCTCAGTGTTTCCTCTCTAATATCGCAGATGCTAGAGGTGTTACTGTTAGTTCGATGCAGATGGATGCAGGAGTTACTCAGTTGCCTTTTCGTTCGAACAGGACAGTATTCCATAGGTGGGAAGCCTGTTGATCCAGGGGAAAAAAATCTCATCTTAGAAACCAGATTCAGCAATTCCATAGAAAACATTGCCTCAATGTAGCTATCAGACCAGACCAGAGACATTAACATGCTCTACAGTACCAGATAGCCTTGTGTTATAGCAGTATGATACTACTGCAGTAAAAACAGATAGATCTTTCCCATCTAATTATGTTTTCATCCAAGTGCTACATTTTCAAGTAGAGAACTCTTTGGGGAGTTTAACTTTCCACTAAGGATCACTATAGGACAAGCACAGCAGCTGGAGATGTAGGGTTTGTTATTTGTTTGCAGGAGATAAACTTACAATTATGTCACTAAGTTTCTAGGTTTGATTTAGACAGATCATACAGAGAATTAAAAGACAAACATGACATACTGTCTGCTATTGTGCTCTCTTCAAAGGCAGGGTTGTCAAGGCCAGGCTCATCTGTCCATGAAGGAAGAGTGGTTGGTGTAAAGTTCTGATCCACTGGCACTGGCCCCGTCCCAGCATGGTCTGTATCTGGAGATAAAGTGCCTGGGTGATCTATCAGATTAGGCCCATTTTCATTCTCAGCTTCTGTCTGCAGCTTGCTAGACTTCCTTTTCTCCAGTACAACCCTTCGATGGGAAGCTCCAGGACACCTAGAGATAGACCGTCATGTTACTTTCAAATATATATGAAAAGTGGCCATATTACATAGCACAAAAAGCTTGAACATTCCAGTCTCAAATTTCCTGCAACCCACTTCCAAGGCTCTTCAAGTCCCCAGCACCCACTCCTTCCATGTTCCCCAGTCACCAGCACGCCTTCCAGTCTATGTCGTACCAGTCTCTTGCTCCTCTTCCAGGCATCCTTTCGTTTGCTGTCCATAGAATGTCCGCTTCCTCATTTCCAAGAATAGGTATCACAGTTCCATGCTACCCATTTCCTTACTCTGAGTCCAAGCCCTGCCCCCTTGTATGCCCCCTATCCAACTTCCCTCCACACTTCTCCTCTCATCACACCAATCCATGCCTGGAATAGGTAGTATATCAATTTGTATTGCTTAACAATTTAAAGCCTGCTTCTGAGTCAGCTCTATATGAGCATGGCCAAGGCTGTAGCCAAAAAACAACGAATAAACTGGGGGTGGGAAGGGAAGAAAAAAAATCCTACATCCTGCTGCCACTTGTGCGTGCATATGTTTTCTGAACAGAGCATTTCTCTACCCCAGGCTAGTATACAGGGAGCCAGAACCAGGGCTTTCTTCAGCATGGTTAAAAAGACAGCAAGCAACAGATAATTTCAGTCCTTAATTTACAAAGTTTCCTTTTAATTAGTAAAAAGCCTTTTATTTTCCCAGTTCCTCTTGCTTCCTAACCTATGGTTGGGTTGGAAATGCACATTTTTCCTTCCCACCACCACCCACTTGGTCCTTCCCTCAGCATTCCACAACCTCCTCTTTATAACTGCTTTAATGAGCCCCTAGTTAAGCTGTTCCCAATCTACTTTAGTGGTTTTTTGTTTGTGAGTTTCCTATGTGTTATTTATATGCAGCGACAACAATGTTATGGTGATCTTTCATTTATATAATGATCTTACATTTACATAATGCTTTTCATGTACATTGGTGATCAGGTCTGGACCTGGGTCTTATGTCTCATCCGTAAGATGGAGTGTTGCCAACTCTCATGATTTGATTGTGAGACTCATGTGTTGTGCTAGCAGAATTGTGTGGATTTGTGCAGGTGGCAGTCGGGTATAGCACCTGGGCCAAATAATCCCCCATCTGTGCAGTCTCCCTCATACAACCAATGCAAATGTGGCAAGCAAATTAGCTATAGAGTAGAAAGCGGTGATTGGTTGAGTTACCTGATCTCACAATGGTCTAGGACTCTAGGCATGGCATAGATACATGTCATGATGATACTGCAGCTACACACTTCATAGTGTAATTAGTAAAGTCAAATTGCTGAAAACGTAAACATTGGAAAGCAATAGACCATGAATCCCAGTGATGATTCTACCTGGTGATACTCCGAACAAAAGAGTTCTTAACCGTACTTGTAGCTACTTCCATCATTTCACACTAGCACAGACACTTTAGGCTTCAGAGTGACATTCCTGGAATCTTATTATCTAGCTAAAGGGATTTATCATGCACAGTATGTGTCCATTATTCAAATATTGAAGCCACGCACAAGTTATGCAGGCCATTCCAGACAAGTGGCCAATACAAATTCCAGACCACACCACACACCTTGACCTATTTTGTTTATTCCAAATATTTTGGAGAAAAGCTATTTTTGGACCCCAATCTTGAAATCTGTTGTATATGGGTAGCCCGCAGTGCTCAGGCAGAGCCCTGCTGAAGTCAGTGGGTCTCCATGAGGGCACAGGGTTCTATCTTCACACAACAAGCTACATGATCAGAACTTCAAATGTAAAATGCATTTGACTGGCATTATTTTTCATATTATACTATCTGTAAAATCAGGCCATCTTACTTATGAATAATAGAAGAGGTGGTATTAGCGTTTATAAAAATCTCCAAAATGATCTAAAATAGATTTTCCTTAGATCATGGTGCCATGTGTGTAAGAGGTAACGTATCATGACCTACCAGGACTAGGAGCAGCAGGTCAGCAGCAAACCCATGCATTGGCAGTATCTATTTGCTTTGGGAGTGCGGGGGGGAGGACCCAAAAAACCTTCGGGAGGAGGGTTTACATTGTGGAGATCTCTCTTCCCTTCACCCTTTCTTGTGCAAGCTCGGAAGCTGGAGGAGGGGTAAGAGCAGCGATAAGGACCCCTTCTCTCAGTAGCCAGGAGGGTCAAGAGTGGGAAAAGACACAGAAAGCTCCTTCACCCTTCCAGCAATTGGAGAAGTTTTCAACGGCTAGAAAAACTTCAAATGCATCAGACACTTAGTAGCTAGAGGCAGATATGAAAGATGAGCCCCCAAAACAAGGACCAGGGACAGCATCCTGGTAGGAATCCCAGCACTTTTCTCCTTCCCAGCAACTGAGTGTGGCAATGAGCTAGGCTTTCACTAGGACATCTTGTTGATGGGAACACAGCTTGTAACCTAGGTGAGAATAGGTGTTAAGCAAGGAACTTTCAAACTCCAAATCCTTTGGATTTTCCTTACTTTTGAATAGTAGGTTTTGCATTTATTGTTTTTATTGTAACATTTTTTCTGTAAATCTTGCTGTGGTCATGTATGAATCTGCACATTAAATATGCTGGTTTCCAGCCACTGAGCAACTCAAAAGGTTCTTCTCTGGAAAAAGAGGCTTTTATAAAAGGTTTAAATTTAACTTTCCACAAAAAATTCCTTTTAAAGGAAGCTCTAAATGTTCAGTAATGGGGGATATGGAGGAGTGTTGTGGTACCTTCTGAAGTGGCTACACTTTTTAATACTGGATGGCAGGTTGTGGCTCAGCTTAAATAAAAATAATAATAAAAAAAACCCTAAGACAGGGCCTAAATCTGCGCGTGAACCAAAACTGCATTGTGCTGGACCAAAGCTGTACCTTTCTAGAATGGAATTTGATTAGATCTGAAGACTCAGTAAGTTGAATTTAAATCAAATATTGCAGAAGTTCAGTAAGGTTTTCTTGGACCTGTGTCAAGTAAATGATCTTTGATAAAGTAGGTACCAATACCATTGTTAGTTATTAAACATTAACAAGATTTTTAAATACCACATGGTCAGGAAATAAAGTACAAGAGATCCTCACAAGGGCTGACTCTAAGGGGCTGTGGTTCCCAAGCAAATTTGATGAACCTGAAAAACTGATAAATCAAGGGGATTCTAAGTAAGCAATGAGGTAACTTGGGGTGATTATTGACCATGATATCATCAAATTTGTGCCTCATGCTTCTAATATCCTTGATAGAGTGGTTTGCATTTACCACACACTCTGGAGTTGACTGGTGGATATTATGAAATTTCTTGCAGCCTTTCTGCTTAAATAAAGCCAATTACTATTTCACTGGAAATTTTAATTCTGAGTTTGAATGTTTTTAACAGTGAGGCTAACCAAGTATATTTCATTTCTTAGAAAAGCAGGCATGTTCACCTGAGTGCTCACTGAAGCTGGTTTGTAATATCTATGACAAAGATTACAACAGTACTGAATTGTACATTTATCTAACATTTAATAGTCAGTAGTAGGATTTTATTGGATTCACCAATCCATATCAAATCAAATTCAAGCTACGCATTTATTGCACCTTTTATGCCAGTAGAGGTACTTTACATAAAGGTATTCCAATGTTTACAAATAAGCTATATTGAAAAACAACTTTATCAGGTATAAAAAATGTGTGAAGGAAGGTTATCAGTAGCACACATCAACAGAAAGGCAATTCCATATGCATGGTGCACAGCTACTGAAATGCTGTTACAGACTGATTGATGGGAATAAATAATGATTCAGTTTAAATTAGACCTCATTATATGACTTGTGCATTAGACACACAATGATTTTATGTAGTGCTGAAGTGTGTATGCATGGTGCTTTACACCAAAGTGACAAGTCCCTGCCATGAGGAGCTTACAATCTAAATTTGACTCAATTGAGAAAGAAATGACAAACAATGTAAGAGGGCTAGGAAGGTTGAGGACAACAATAGTGAAATATCATTTGAACTTAATGTTTGGGATGCATCTTGTTACTTTCTCTGTTTTTTAAAAAAAAAATAATGGATTTAATATATTAGGGTTATACGGTTAGCCAAATCAGATTTTTTTTTCACCATCATGTAGGTTAGATATGATCCTGCCCTGAATGAAGAAAAACAGTGAAAGTTGCTGTCAGAAAGCTGAATGCAAAGTAAAAATAGTTATTTCACTGGGGGAGAGGGTTGGATCTTTTTCCAGAGAAAGGCAGAGATAGAACTTTATGGAAACCTCCACTTTCAATAGTGTATGTAATACATTGTTTAAAATGTAAAACGCAATGCATGTGTAAAAGAGGCTTGAATGAAATAACATCTATGGGTGGAAAAAAAATCCTGGCATCAGATGCATTCCGTATTTCTCTCTTATCAATCACCTCCCTCTCTTCATTTAATGCTTGACCATATTCCTCTCCTATTTTAATTTTAAGATCCCCCAAACCCTTTAAAATGTGACACTTATTAGGGGCTACATATTCACAAAGCTTTCCAACACACTAAATCATTATCACTTTCATACTTCAGTTCCTCACACCAAATGTGATGGGATGCCCACATTTTTGTCCATGACTCAAATTTGACTCTGCTTGGCCCCATTTCAGTTCATGAAATAAGAGTAATAATAAAACCCACTAAATATTTTCTAAACAATATTTCAGGATATTTTTAGTAAACAAAAACAATGAAATGCCACCCAATGAAACAAAGAACGTTAATATTCTTATTACAGAAAATGACAGTTTACATTTAAAGAGTGAAATACCACCTAGACAACACAACAGTACACTAGATAGTACTTTCCTTAATTGTTCATATAGCAGACATTGGGGGGTCAAGTTACATAACTTCATCCTCTCTAATTTGGTTGCTTGTATTTTTTTTCCCCTTTATCTTGCTCTCCTTTCAATATTTCAAGATACTGGGGAGTAAGAGGGGAAAGAAATATAAAATTACCAGGTCTATTTTAATTTGTGTAGCAGAAGGCCCTAAACCTTCGAGTAATATCTTACAAAGAAATCTCAGAGACCATCACTTCACCAGGGTAGCAAGTACAGTATATATTCAGGCAGTCTGGTGAAGTTTTAAGGTTTTCATCTCCATCCTTTATGGGTCACCAAACCCTCAGAAATAATCCCTTTCAGTTGCTCTATAGCAGCCATTTTTACTCCTCACCCTATAACCACATTATAGCACAGTGCACTGCAGCTCAGATCCTTTCAGGTCTAGAGACAGGCCACAGAGCAAAAACAAGGAAGATACTCCTGAATTTACACCTCCCAGGTTATATAGAACAATTCACCCTGTCTGCTCATCCTGCAAAGTGCTAAGTGTCTTATTCCCATTCACTGGGAGTTGATGATGCTCCAAAACTCACAGGATGAAACATGCCGAAAAAAATCAAACCTTTTATAAGTGCATCTGCTACCCCTCAAAAAAAACAAATGAACAAAAAACACAAAACAGTTAAATAATGAGCGACTGACCAGTTCCAGGAATAGATTTGTCAATAAACATCTTCTATACTGAATATTTGACAAAATTTGACTGTATAAAATCCACACAATTTAGACTGCTACTAAAACTATCCTAACAATACAAAAAGCTGTACTAGACAATCCCCTCCATTGCTCACCTGTTTTTGAGATGTGCTTCCAGCTCGCATCGTTGCATTACCTCCTGACATACTGAAGAAAAGGGACACAAAACAAACAATTTGTCTAACAGTTTATGTACGAGAATACTGGATTTTTTGCAGAGTTTAAAATGAAGCTTTTTTCGATCCAATGGACAGAAATCCTTCTCCTGCAAAAAGTTCCTTAGGCACTTGTAGCAGAACGTGTGTCCACAAGGGGTGTCTAATGGCTGCAACAAAGGCTGAAGGCAAATATGGCAGACCAAGTCATCATCCACTTCATTCTGATAGTTGTACAAATGATTCTCCCTTGTCCAATGTTGCTGGCCACATTCAAAACATAGAGGGTTCAAGGAGGAAGTCTGCTCTACTGAAACCATCTCATCATTTGTAGTACCCATTGTACAACATATGGTGTAGGTTTTGTTTCTTCATCAGTTAGACTAGTTTTGTAGTCTTGATTTTTTACAGTAAGGTGACTTATTCTTATGCTCTTTAATGAAAGGTCATTTTTCTGCAACATACAAGAAAATTAAAGTTATTCACGCTGTGTTACAAATGAGCAATATGAAAACGCTGATTAGAACAGTTTAAATTGCTCCAGTTTATCAAAATACATATTGAAAATGCCCTAATTAGCTTAACGGATATACATTTTATTTTTCTTTCCAGAAATCCATCATTAAAGGGTTAAAATGAAACAAATCCATAACATTAATTTTGTATTACAATATAAACATTTTATTGCTATGTAACAGCTGTAATGTAATACAATTCCAATTATTGTATAGCTTCTGCCTCCAAGAGGATTGTGGGTTAACAGCAAGGACATGTTATACTATTTTAGATTAAAACAAAACAATTAGTTTTACTGACTAAGAAAAATATATTCCATTGTGAGCTGAGGTTATGATGCCAATTAATCAACTATGTACTATAATACACGAAGAAATGTGTTTCTTCAGCAACCTCAATAGCTGCTCAGTCTGTGGCATCCCATTAACAAAACACTGTCCACATGCCACATTGTGCCTATACGTTTTTAATTAGTGGATTACTGCACACCGAGGTTATCTCATTCTACCCAATATTATACATTTGATTCAAAATGTAATGAAAGGCCAGGAAAAAGGTATGGTGTAAACGGATTATAAATTGTGCATAACTATTGACACGACACAATCAGTATGTTTGCTTTTACATCTAATGAAGTTAAACATACAGCACACTCACACCTTATTTTCCAAACCTTAAGCATGTTAACTTTATTAATAATTAACAAGATGTACATGGTTAGGAAACAACACAGCCAAGTCACCCTATCACAGAAGTTTCAGTTCCACAATAGACCTAAAGTTCATACAACACTGATTGGGCTCCTCACCAATTCTTATTCCAATTTTCTCTCCCTTTACAAAAAAATTACTAACTACTTCTGCCTCCAATTAGCTTTGTGACTACAAATGTTTTTGTTTAGATAACAAATCTAATGTATTTTAGGCTTTTTATTCCTCTACACAGCTGTTAGTCCTTCAAAATTTTCCTGCATTGCAAAAACTTTTTTTTTCTTTTTGCTATACTGCACATTCTAACCTCACACAGCCAAACAGAAGACTTTGGGCACATTTTACAAGGATTACGATATTCTTTGATGCAAAAAGGATTAAATAGTAATTTGTAATTCAGGATTCTATACTGCTGTGGAAACTGAGGCTCCTCATTGCCCTATCTTGTAGTAGATAATATGCACCTTCTGCAAAGGATTTCATGAGGGAATAGGATAACAGTTCTTTGTTACTAGGGACAGTGAACGCAGAACTAGATGACATGGAAACCAGCCTTAAATATATTACGTAAGAAATCTGACAAAAATTTGACAAGAAATCTTGTGTCTAGGGCCCTTCTCTATATAGAATGTAATTCCCTTAACTTTATGTCCACACTGGGTCAATAAAATAATATAGAAGATGTGAGACTTTCCTAAGGACTGCTCTCTACACACAAAATCAGTCAAAACATAAATGTTCTAGAAAACATAGGGTCACTTTCCAAAGAATAATTTGGGAATTTACAAAATTATATTATCTGACTGCTTAGTGTTCCAGGAACATCCAAACAGAATGCATCAGGTACCGCATGTTCTAACATTCCAGAGATTTCTATGGAACATTAACAGATAGCAGCAGCACAACAGCGGCAGTGGAGGATGAGTAGTGAAGCCATTTATAAGCAGATATTTTCTGACTCCAACTATTAATTACAATCAACACCATTCCTATTCTTTAAACACCCAAGCATATAATAAGCAGGAAAAATCTCAGTCAGCACAGCTGAGGAAATGTCACTGGACCAATCTGGTTACTTCAACAACGTTGGCTCCATAATCAATGTCTTGACACCAGACGTCATGATTTCTGTGTTAAAAAAAAAGACAGGTCAAGTATCTCACTGGAGCTTATTAAAAACGTAAATGACTTGTACTGCACTCCTTTACAGAACTCAGTCCAGCATCACATAATGAATATACCAGTGAGATACTTGATAAGGCAAAAGATGACATCATCAGCCTTTGGGAGAGAGGATGATAAAAACTGGGTGACTGGGCAACAAAATGGCAGATGAAATTCAATGTTGATAAATGCAAAGTAATGCTGTTACCTCTCAGGAAAGGTATCTTGGAGTCATTGTGGCTAGTTCTCTGAAAACATCCACTCAATGTGCAGCGGCAGTCACAAAAGCTAACAATGTTGGGAATCATTAGGAAAGGGATAGATAAGATGACAGAAAATATCATATTGCCTCTATATAAATCCATGGTTCGCCCACATCTTGAATACTGCATGCAGATCTGGATGCCCCATCTCAAAAAAGATATATTGGAATTAAAAAAAAGGTACAGAAAAAGGCAACAAAAAGGATTAGGGGTATGGAACAGCTTCCATATGAGGAGAGATTAATAAGACTGGGACTTCTCAGCTTGGAAAAAAGAGATGACTAAGGGGGGATATGATAGAGGTCTATAAAATCATGATTGGTGTGAAGAAAGTAAATAAGGAGGTCTTATTGACTCCTTCTCATAACACAAGAACTAGGGGTCACCAAATGAAATTAATAGACAGCAGGTTTCAAACAAACAAAAGGATGTATTTCTTCATGCAACACACAGTCAACCTATGAAACTCGTTGCCAGAGGATGTTGGGAAGGCCAAGACTATAACAGGGTTAAAAAAAGAACTAGATAAGTTCATGGAGGATAGGTTCATCAATGACTATTAGCCATGATGGGCAGGGAAGGTGTCCCTAGCCTCTGTTTGCCAGAAGCTCGGAATGAGCGACAGGGGATGGATCACTTGATGATTACCTGTTCTATTCATTCCCCCTGAAGTACCTGGCATTGGCCACTGTTGAAAGACAGGATACTGAGCTAGATGGACCTTTGGTCTGACCCAGTATGGCTGTTCTTATATAAAAAGAATTCTTAATATAAGAGGAGCCTTTAAAAAAAACAACAACGCATCAGCACATAGAAGTGAATAAAAAAGTAAAGCAAGAAAGCTCTTAAGTGTACAAGTGTATGTAGGGTTTCCACTGTGCTATCCAGAACTATCACAAAAACCTTTGTTTTACAAAAAGTGTAAGGTCAGGTCATAGATAAACATTATTTATTCAAGTTACACTTATGTAGACACACCTGAGCACCAGGGGGTGCTTCTGGTAATGATATTCCAGTGGGACTCTGAAGAATGACATACAGATCACAGTACTTTTAGGAATAATATAATGGTGTTCTTATGATGCTGAAGTCCCACGACTCATGGATAACTCCAGTACAATGGCATGAGATCTCACAGCTCTGGTGATAGCCATGGCACACACATGGATCTGATCTGCAGCACAGATGTTAAGTATGCCTTGCCACAATCTGATCACCTCTTCCATGCTGAGGTCTGGGTCTTGTTCCACCTTTCTAACAGGGTGATGGACCCGCTTTGATGTTCCACCCCTGGGGACTCATGGATTCTGTTGGGTTCCAGAACTTTTGAGCAGAGAACAGTATCCAGACATTGGATCAGTGAGTTGACAGGCTTGTAATACGTTACAACTACTTGTTGTCTAAAACTGTTCTTGTGCATATCTTTTCCCTATGCATCCTCCTCTTGGGTCACCATGGGTTATTGATGGACAGCATGGCTGACAGATGGCACAAGAGTGAATGAGACTGGAGTACTGATAGCAAGATATTGGTATTGAATCCATTACAACCTCAGGGATTTGTGATCTGTGGTGGTGACTAAAAGATCTTTTTTCTCATTCACCCTATTTTCTCTGAAGTCCCCAATAGAGGGACTGTTCTGGTTACGGAGGCTACCTCACTAAGAGGCACTGCCTTCAACTGGTTTCAGTTTCTGCTGCAGAGTTCTGCAGATAGGAGCAATTTAATAAATAACAACATATTATCTCTGATCTCATGGAGGCTGAGTCAGAGGAGGTAGCAGACCCTTCTTGCTTTCTTAAATATTATGTTCCTTTGCAAATGGAGGCTCCAAGAGAGAGCCATTTCCCAGTGTTGAAAGGATCCATTCCCTCCATGGCTAGTGAAAACCAATATTCAATATCCTATATTCAGCATGACTATGTACAACTGCTGAGATGTCTCCTAGAATTATAGTATCAACTAAAGAAAATTGCAAACAAGTGAAAAAAAGATATGGGGGGGAGGAGGAGGGAGCAAAAGTTTTCCAACTTTGTCTTTCAACACATATAATTCACCAGAAAATAAGTCTCCTGGAATTTTTGTGAGACAGCAGAATAGCACAGGTGACGCCCTTGTCCCTTTGGCAACAGCCTGTGACTGGATATTCAACTGTACAAAAAATATTTAGAAAGCTCTTTTTTGTCTAAAATTGGTCTTACTTATGGGTCTTTTGGTTCTGATTTACTGATATAACTACAGTTCTCAGTGAATCTTCTCAAATTCCTGCATTGGCTTAAAATGTTGTCTGTTTGGGTTGGGGGCGGGGGACATAGATTCAAATGCCATGATTTTCACCTTTTTTCCTGGAGCAATACTATAAAACATGAAGTGAACAAGGCTCACAGCAATAGCTGCTCCCTCCCTCACATTAGTGTACTGTCCCCTTCATGCATGACAAAGAACAGACTATTACTTCACAGTTTAAAGATGACTATGTATTTCTAAATGAATGCCTGGAAAAATGTAAACTAGCCAGGTTCAAAAATCTCACATCAAGAAATTATTGGAGGATTAGCTCTTAATTATTATCATTTTTTAAACTGTACAGTAGATTTTTCCTCTGGTTCCAAAATACAAATATATTTTTAAAAATTAACTGTTTTACATTCTCAGTTCCTCTTAAAATGTTCTCATCCCTGAGTTTCCATTTACATGCGCTACTCTGCACCTTTTCTTTCAACAAAAGGAAAGACCAAATGAGTAGCCTCTCAATGACTGCCACTGTTGCTCCTTTGCTATACTCAGTGGCCTCCCTGCATGGCATCAGCTTCTCTCCAAGACAGACGATCCAGCTTTCATTGCTCTATAACTAACTGATCTAACAATTTATTTTGGAATGTACGTTTGCTCATTAAATATAATGTATATAAAACCAATCAAACAATATCCAACTGAAAGCTATGAAACCAAACTGATACTGAAAAAATAACCAGCTCTATTCCCCCTTGTTCCAGGGCTGTTCTATGCTGGCCTGTTCCTACAGCCTCAGGGCTTCTCTAAATTGGGCTGGCTGCCAATAGCCCTAAGGTGCTACTCTACTTGCTGAGGCATAGAGATGCCCAAGCCACACCCTCTTTCCCCAGCAGGTCTGGGTAGGGAAGGTGTAGGAGTTACTACGGAGGCTTTACTCAACCCAGCAGTGCCTAAATATAGCGCATCCTACTGCAGCCAGATAGAGGAAATCTGTTCCAGCAGGGTGATGCATAGCTGCTCTAACACAGCCCAAGAGATAGCTAGATGAAATAATAACTACATGTACAAATCACAATGCCTCATTCATCAACATGTTGGGTCACAGGATATGTTGACTAAGGACAATATATGTTATAAGAGTCAAAATGTACTTTAAAGATTTCTGAATTCTCTTCTGTTCTGATTCTTGTACTACACCCATCACCATGCTAACTGAGTACGAGGTAGCTGTTAAGTAGTATTATACTTATTCTCCAAAATTACATAGGATTTTACATTTTTCGAACCTTCATACAAATATAAACTAACCTTCATACCACCCAAAGGGCACAGGTAAGCACCACCCCTGTATTGTGTAGATGAGGAAACAGGGATAGGTTAAATCACCCCAAACTACAGCAAAGCCAAGATTAAAAATGATAAATTCCTGGTGTCATAGTTTCAGGGTAACCACACCTGTATCCCCCTACTCTGTGGGTCCACTCCAGGAGTGCCCAGTCAGGACTCCAGCCATCACCTGTCTCTGCGCAGGCACTCTTGTCCCACTCCCTTTTGACTGGGGGCTTTACAGGCTGCACAGATCCCTGCCTTACACTGTGATATCACCAGCAAGTGGGTCTGCCTGAACACCAGTGTAACCCACACACCTCCTGCATGCGGTGCTCTGTCCCATCTAGTGGCACTGAGACCAATTAGAGAGAGATTAATGAGTCTGCTCTACAGCCTTAGCTAACAGCCACATGGCTTTTATCTTATGCAGTAGAGGCTCATGCATTTAGCTCCAGAGATCCGAGGTTCGATCTCAGCCGCCGCCGACTGGGGTCCGTTGGTGTTACATCAGTGCCTGTGCTTTGCTTTCTCTCCAAGGGCTGTGAACAGTGTACTGCCAGCAATTACAAGTTGCCACACAGTTCTTTCTAGGAAAGGAACTTTATTCCTATGGTAAAAGCATTATAGAGAAAACATTTAAAAAAAAAAAATCAAAGTACACTAAAAGCTTACCAGAAGTCACCATTAGTCTTATAGGGCTACAGTAGACCAAAGGCTTCCCAATCCTTCTGAAAGGGTTGGGGCCAGGGCCGGCGCAACCTATTAGGCGACCTAGGCGGTCGCCTAGGGTGCTGCGATTTGGGGGGCTGCAACCGCGGCGGTATTTCCGCCGCCTCTGTGGGGGGGGTGGCATTTCGGGGCGGGACCTTCCACCGGCAGCGGCACTCCTGGTTGGGGCCCCCCTTGGACAGAAGGACCTGTCCATTTGCTGGATCAGAAAGAAGTCCCTGAGTCAGTTTAAACACAGCCTTTTTATATCAAAACCCCTTTCTCTTTGTTGGTCTCTGGAAAACCCAGTTTGAACCAATATATGTGAGCCCGAGTGTGTGGTACCTCTCTGGAGATATTTACAATCCTGAATGATTCATCTTAATCATCCGCCATTGTTTTTGGTTTTTAAAGAAGCTGCAGTAATCCTCCCCCCAGAGTTGCATTCAATACCTGACCCGCAGTGACGCATAAACCATTTATAAACTAAACACAATATGGTCCAAACATATACTGCATGGGATTGCATTATCTGTCACACCTGGATCCCAGTTCAATGTTCAGTCCAATATCATGCTTAGCAGTAAAAACAGTATCTAATTTGGTGACTCTGAAAGCTGTTTCAAGTAGGCAATAGTATGATTAGATAATTAGAGATGGCAGAAACTCTTCCATATTTAATCTCTTCATATTTTTCATTTCAAATATCTGGCGCTATAGAACAAGAGTTGTGCTCCATGTCAATTCCCATTGCCTACATTGCCTGTCAGCCTGACTCAGCAGGTACAGCTTCTGTTTTTATTATTAAAAATGTACAGTAAAAATACCCATGTAAATGAAGCAGAACTAGAAACAATACTCTGATGGCTTTATAACATCTGTATTAATGATTCAGATATCTGGGGCTTCATATGAAGGAAAACAGATTTTAAAGTAATCCTGTAAGATTTTACTCTGAAAATACGAAAATTTTATCCCAATTCTAACTTTGGGTATTTATTATTAATAATTATTATTTGTATGGAGCATAGGAACCCCAGTCATGGCCCAGGACCCCATTGTGCTAGATGCAGTATAATCACAGAAGAAAAATACAGTTCCTGTCCCAAAAGAGTAAGTATAAAAAAAATATACAACAAATGGATCCAGATAAGGTGACTGGGCAATACAAGGAAACAATGGGACAATATTGGTCAGCATGATAGGTTGTGGTCTCAGCACACCAGCAGCTTAACTATTGTCAAGTTTTTTGTAGGCTATAAACTATTAAAATGCTATGATGCCACAGGAAGGAGTCTGGCAAGTCAAAAATCAATAACATTGCTGGAGAGGCAGAAGTGCTGACCAAAGCCCTAGCAGATTTCTGTTAAGGTAACAGTAACACTTTTAGTGGAGTCTTTTCATCCAACATGAAAATTTTCAGACTGACGTTCAGTTCTGTCGTATGCAGGAAAATTAAAATATTAAGTTCGCAAGAATAAGCAGGCCTTTTGTATTCAAGCAAATAAAATTACATCCCAATGGTAAGTTTTGTATTTGGTCAAAATTATACTAGAACCAAACAATGCTGGGCTCAAACTATCGATTTACATTGTCTTTTCCCCCTACGCTAAGTATCTACGTTCCATAAAAACAATGCCCATAGAATAATTATACTATACAATTAAAACTGTGCTCATAGTAAACTGCATTTGGACAGTGCACCAACCTCACAAAATTTCAGGAACACCTTGCAGACAATGCTTTTGTTTTTATGCTTCAGGAATTCAGTCTTAGGGTTTTTAAATAAGTCACATCTCTAAGAAAAGTACTTTCAGCTACTTCAGCAGGAAGGCAGTTTTACTGGGTAACAAATGAAGCATCACCTAAATCTGGTGAATGCAGATTATGGAAGAGTCAACACTACTGAAACTTGCATTTCGTATTTGTGGTGTGCTGTTTCCATAGTAACAAAGAACTACAGGCTTTAATTACAGCAGCTCCTTTGAACAGGGGTCTCTTGCAAGGACACCTGCTGTATGTTTTCTTATAAAAAGCTAAGACTCTAGAATAATTGGATCAATGGAATATCATTGTAACTTTACATTCTGTGATCCACTTGTCTAGACTGATAGGATCCAAGTAGTGATCCTGTCAATTAAAGGAAAGATGCAAAGGAAGGAAAAACAGGTACACTCTAAATCAGGGGTGGGCAAACTATGGCCGCAGGCTGCCCATCAGACCTTTTAATCCGACCCTCGAGCTCCCGCCGGGGAGCAGGGTCAGGGGCTTGCACTCTGGCACTCCAGCCAGGGAGCGGGGTTGGGGGCTTGCTCCATTCCGTGCGTTCTGTGGCTCCAGGCGGCTCTTGGAAGCAGCGACACGTCCCCCCTCCAGCTCCTACATGTCTGCAGGCACCGGCTCTGCAGCAGCCATTGGCCAGCACCGCACCTCCATGTAAGAGCCCGAGGGAAGGGGGGACATGCCACTGCCTCTGGGAGCTGCTTGAGGTAAGCGCCACCTGACCTCCTCCTGCACCCCACCCCGTATCCCCTTCCATACCCTGAACCCCTCATTTCTGGCTCCACTCTGGAACATGTACCCCCAGCCCAGAGCCTGAACCCCCTCCCACACCCTAATAACCTGCCTCACAGCCTGGAGCCCCCTCCCATACTCCGAACCCTTCTGCTCCATCCCCAGCCACCTCCTGCACCCCAAACCCTTCATCCCTGGCCCCACCCCAGAGCCTGCACCTCCAGCTGGAGCCCTTACCCACTCTCGCATCTCAACCGCCTTCCCCAGCCCGGAGCCCCCTCCCACAACTTGAACTCCTCATTTCTGGCCCCACCCCAGAGCCAACAACGCCAGCTGGAGCCCTCACCCCCTCCCAGGCCCCAACCCCAATTTCATGAGCATTCATGGCCCGCCATACAATTTCCATATCCAGATGTGGCCCTCAGGCCAAAAAGTTTGCCCACCCCTGCTCTACATGAAAGTAGCTTCGACAGTGCCAGAAAGGAACCCTATTAAACCGGGCAGCAACTACAAAAGACTAAATATTTAGCCAGAAGTATTTGTTCAAAGTGTGCAAAAATCATCAAGTGGCCACTTTCCACAACCCATTTAGAGGGAACCCTCATTTTTGGCTCAGGGGATTGCAATAGACCTTCTCTAGTCATACAAATCTTAATGGAAACAGGAGAGATGAGGACTGGTACCTCATAGGCCTCTTCAATGAAACACCAAGTTCATTATAACAAATACAGAGGCTACATCAGATAAGTCTTCGACTCAAAGAAAAGGAGAGATCAAAGAAGAGAAATCTTTAATTCAGACACTATTTTTTTGTATATATATTAGACGTAAGAAATTTGGAAAATTTAGACCGAAAAAGAGACCCTCAAAAAGTTGGAGAAAAAAGAGAAACCAAGATGTACAGTAGAATTAACAACCGTGTGAAAGCAGGAAACACCAAATTATTTTTTTTTAAAACACTATCTATTTGATGCAAAAACACCCAACCCCACCTAGTGACAATCACCAAAATTATGAGCGCTCTCTCCTCCCTTCAAGAACCTACTTCAGCCACTCCTGACTGAGGCAGGGAGCAAGAGACTCAGACAAAATTGTGCTAACACATGCAGGACTTCTTAGAAATTTAAAACTAACCCACTGTGGAGCAGGGACACAATATAGGGATTGTGGTACAGGGGTAATATGAGAAGCAAATTTGACTCACACAAGAAACCTAATAGCTGCATTCTGGGCACACTGGAGAAAATATGTACAGAAACAAGAGGAAGGCCAACACACAGGTACTTTATAAATAAAAACAGTCAGTGCGTTTGTATTTAAAGCATGAACAAATTTTTATGCCATTTATAGAAAACAAATGCTTTATCCAGGCTCTGTTATTGAAAACTCAAAACAAAATATTGTAGCTGGATAGAGTAAAAGGTCAGTCTAAAATATCAAAGTTTTCTAGAAAAGCAGGTCCAAGGTACCTTACACTAGTGCTTTGGACCAAATTAATAGCAGAATGTAAATTCTTTACATTAAAAAAAAAAATCACATCAAAACAAGGACACAAGAGTTCAAACTAAGACCATAAAACATTCAAGGTGGAATGGGTCTCCATTTTTTCCATACCTGTATTGTGACCCCAAGTTACAAAAAATTACGGGAGCTCATTCCCATTAACCAGGAAGAAAGGGAAATGGTTGTGAACCCTTGCTTATGACTCCCAGGTTCAAAACCCACATTATAGTGAAAGAGTAGTCAGGATATCAAAAGCCAAGCTGGCTATTCTGTGGCCATAATAATCATATGCCAGAATAAATATGCAGAATTTTACAGACCTTACCCATGGCTTGTATTATACTATGAAAATAAAACACAAACTTGCCATAAACACAGATTATATACCACAGGAACCTACGGATGCGTCACCATTATACTTCAGACAGATAAAACTAATAGGTGACATTTTTTTCTCTCTCTTCAACACTCTGCTGTGTTCTTCTATCAGTAAGAAGAGTAAAGTACATTACTTTTGAAATAAACCCAATTTCATCTAATAAGGAAAAAAAATTCATTCAGGATTATACATTCACCAAGTCTGAAACCAAGACTTGTTTGTTTTAAAAACAAAGCTTTTTTTTTTTTGGTAAACGAGTGCAAAATTTAAATAACTTGATTGCTCTCTTAGTTGAAAAAACAATTTCCCCAAGCTTAAGTAATTCAGCTAAACATGGCTTTTCTCCAAAGTATAGAAAAGCACCAACACAACCTTTGATTAACATCACTGTAAGGGGTAGGATTTTATGTCTGAGAAAAAAAAATTAGTATGCCTGCAGTCAAGAAATTAACAGCAAGGGGATAATTAGCCAGACTGCTTCTTTCTTACTGATTGACTGAATTGCGGAGGGAGGCAGAGTGTGAAAATTTTGCTTATCCATGCATTTATTTTCTACAAGACAATCTAACAGCTTTTAACATCTGGGTTGCCCTTTCTGCTTGGAGAGATTAAGACAGCAGAAAGCCATCAATCAAGAAGCTAAACCTTCTATAAAGCCTACTCCCATGTATCCTGTTCCCAGATGACAGCTTCCACAGAAAAGCAGAACAACTTTAACATAATGGGCTCCTGGCTACCCAGAATGTAACATATAAAAGACATGATTTGGTTAAATTATACAGATTTGTAAAAGTCAGAGGCAGGTGAGAGAAATAAAAAGTGAAGTGTGGCTATATTCCCTTTTCATCTTGCTTGAGAGGTGTCTTCATTGGAGAGCAAGTCCCAATCACATCACTATCCTAAGGGTCTAAATGAAGACACCCCCAAAGAGATAACTATCTTGGAGCTGCCCTGGAGAGAGGGTCAAGGTCTCAGCAGCCACAAGAGGTGAACCCAAAACAGGCAGAAAAATAAAGGGGGGGGGGGGAGAAAGAATCAATTGCTTCCTGCAAATCCCCCCAGTGGAAGTAGATTCCAGAGTAAGAGTTTTTAGGGTGTCTGTGGGCAGAAACAGGAAACCTGACCCTTCAGACAAACTTACACCACCTTCCATGACAGACACCTACCTCCTCTTTGGCTTCCCCTTCTCTGCCAGTCAGTCACATTCTGGATGGCAGTGGGAGCTGAAATTATTCTGTGAGGCAGATTATGTTCAGTAACAAGCTCTTTGGCTCAGTAAAAGGATAAGGAAACTAGGTAAAATATATGATCAAATGAAAAAGCACACTTGTTTAAAATGGAGAATTTCTAAGGAGATCTAAACCAGATAGGTGGGAACTCTTGGTTCTGCCCACTCTTCTTGGTGTGAAGGATGGACTCTTGAGACAAAGCAAGGAGGCAGATTTTTACAAATGGCTCAGCCCCTTGACTGAGAGCTATAGACTGCCTTTTTCCTGACAACAGGGAGAGGCAATCAATATATTACAGGTTACCAAACATTCTCAGAGAAGTCCAGGAAACACTTCAGACCACAAAGCGCCAGGCACTTTCTGCTATGAGGGAGAAGTGTGAGGGGTTATAGAAAGGGAACAAAAAGCATCCTGGATAGAAGGGGACTTGAAGCTTCAGTCACTTGCATCAACCGGCTAAAGGCCATCATAGAAAGCACTTAAACTGGCCTACAGTCATAACAAAGGAATGCTTCTCCAGAGATCTGGAGACTATTTACCTATTCCCAGTGCACGGTAAATATTACCAGGATGGAGGCAGCTCCTAAAAATATTTACCTTCTTACATTATATTTTCATGGTAGACTTATCTATTCTTAAATTAGCCTACGTCAAGTAAGAACTGCAAATTAGCATTTGAGTTGCACAGAATGACTGTATTAACTACAGAGTGATTCCATTTAGTCTGCAGCATAGTGTGATTGTATTAGAGCTAATGACTTGTGCTACACCCCCTGGTGGATCAGTCAACTCAAGTTAAAAGTTACCGACACACTGAAGTTATGAGGCTTTAATGTGTGGATGGGATTTGAGTTAACAGTGCAGTAAAGACAAACCCTTAGATGGTGGCTGGTCACACCTGGGTTAGATCAACTGAAGTACTCACACCCAAGTGCAGATTACCCGAGTTAACTCTGCAGTGAAGACATACCAAATGGGTGTTGCTGTAATATAACCAAAGTTCGTATAGTAAAATAGTGCATGACCAGACAAGAGAGGAAAAATAAATTAGAAATCTGCATCAAGACATCCCCTGACAATGGCCTGATCCAGCACCTCTAAAGTCAATGCAAGGTTTATCATTGGTTTCAATGGACTGGCCCCACTTTAGGCCCCAAACCTGCACCAGATGGAAGTCTCCTGCACAGAGCCTCACTAAAGTCAACAGGGCTCTGCACAAGAGCTGGGGTCCACTCATGAGGAATTCACAATGCAGCCTCAGGTTTTCCTTGGTTTTTAGTTCTTCTGAATGATTTTCTATTCACTTCACAGCACCACAGAAATTTCAGTATGTCACAGGTTTTAGCAGTCGGCATGCTGCAGAAACTATGGACCTTTCTGCAAAATTTAAATCCAGAATGCCATGGAAAACACTGGATGTCCTGGTTATGAGTAACTGGAAATTCTTATGCTGCCTAGTTTTAAGTCAAAATCTTTATTGCATGCAAAATAAATTCTAAGGACAAAAATACAACACTGAAAATAAACAGAGACATATGTGATACAAATCTATACAGTAATAACTTGAAACTTGTGAAAGAAAGCTCAGGTGGTTGGGACATGTACAATGTATGGATGATGGGAGATATGTTATGTAAGCTTTGAACTGGATACCTCAGAAAGAACAGAGAAAACGAGCAAGGCTAAGGAGGAACTGGCAGAAGACAGTGACAGAGACTACTGAATCCGGTGGCATCACCTGGGAAGAAGTACCACAATTAGAAAGCAACAGCAATCAGTGAAGGAACTGGACTGCCCAATGTGTCAGCATCACAGGAGGAACTAAGGTCTAAGACATATGTGATATAGATCTACCCAGTAGTAACTTGCTACATTTAGTGAATATTATGAGACACCCATAAAACTTTCTTTTAATTAAAAATTGTGTTTATCTTTCTAAACAGCTCTTTACATTCTTTCTTTTACACACACACACACACACACACACACACACACACACACTACCCTAACCACTTTATCCAGGAGTTTAAGAATAGAATTCACACAGGAATTAAATCTCTGTGTGGGATATATCCAAAGGAGACAAAGAATATACAAATTAAGATAACATTGCATTTGTATCAGTCAAAAACTGGGCATAATACACTTTCTTACTCCAGTCTTTAATTCCACAGCCATGAAATGTGCTTACAGACTTGTAAGGAGTATTTGTCAGATAAAACGTTTTTTCTTAAATCCATTTCCATATCCATTCTATGTCTTAAAGCTTTTTACTTCCACACCCTTAAAATCCTATTCCAGTCCCTTTCCCAGTTACCATCTTGGCTGGTTGCAATTAAAATAAATAGTAATCCTTGGGTCATCAGGATCCACAGAATAGCAAGGTTCTCTCAATGGTATGCAGTGCGTTAAACAGTACATATACTGGAGTGGGAAGTTTGTCCAGTAGAGTACATCCCTTGTATCCTACAAGAGTGTTCTTGGGAACAAAGTATTTCTGTATTTCAGTAACAGAAATAGGTTAGTGAAATACAGAAGAACAGTGTTTTTCAAACTTTTTTTCTGGTGACCCAGTTGAAGAAAATTGTTAATGCCCACGACACAACGGAGCTGGGAATGAGTGGTTCAGGGTGTGGGAGGAGGCTCTGGGCTGGGTCAGGGGGTCAGGGCTTTGGGCTGGGGGTGCAGGCTCTGGCGTGGGGCCAGCAATGAGGGGTTTGGGGTCCAGGAGGGGGCTCAGGGCTGGGGCAGGGGATTGGAGTGCGGGGTTGGGGCGTGGGCTTACCTCGGGCAGTGGGCTTCCTGCCTATCTTGGCACCGTGACCACGCTGTGCCCTGGAAACGGCCAGCGGCAGGTCCAGTTCTTAGGTGGAGGCGCGTAAGTGGCTCCACGCAGCTCTCTCCCACAGTTACCGGGCCCCCCAGCTCCCATTGGCTGGTTCCCGGACAATGGGAGTGCGGAGCTGGTGCTCAGGGCAGGGGCAGCACGCAGAGCCCCGTAGCCCCTCGCCTAGTTGCCGGATCTGCTGCTGGCCGCTTCCGGGGCACAGCACAGTGTCAAAACAGGTAGGAACTAGCCTGCCTTAGCTGGGCAGCACCGCCGACTGGACTTTTAATAGCCCGGTAGGCAGTGCGGACCAAAGCCGCTGTGACCCAGTGCCTTTCATTCTGTGACCCAGTACTGGGTTGTGACCTACAGTTTGAAAACCACTGAAGTAGAGGGTTCAAGTGTAACTGTGAGCAAAGATGTACAGTGTTACCATAACACAGCAACTTAACAGAACAGATTCTGTTACACATTCTAGGTTTATTCTTAAACTTGCATGGCAGTCTGGGGCCAGATGTTAAGCAACTTGTTTCCACTAGATCACATGGAATAAAAGCCTAATTTTCAAAACACTGGACACAGAAGGAAAGAATAATCAGTCCTACATGCCAGCAACATCTCTGCTCACTTTTCTTGGAAGTCTAGTTTTTTTTTTTTTTTTAATAAACTTAAAGAAACAATAGAACATGAGCATGAAAGTGAAAATTGCTACTTTGTAATTAAATAGTAGTCAGACTTCATTTCATACTTACAAAAATGCAAAGCATCTGGGAGATACAGATGTACAGAAACAGTAACAAGTTTTAGGAAAACCAAAGAAAAAAGTGAAAGGTAGAATTACAAAAATGAGTAACAGGTAGTAATGCAGAACACTAAAATAATTTCAACTAATTACTGGTTCAGAAAAGTGGTGTTGTTGTAGCCATGTTGGTCTTGGGATATTAGAGAGTTCAGGTGGGTGAGGTAATATTTTTTATTGGACCAACTTCGGTTGGTGAGAGAGACAAGCTTTTGAGCTACATAGAGTTCTTCTCCAAACTTGAAGAAGGGCTCTGTGTAGCTCAAAAGCCACCAACAGAAGTTGGTCCAATAAAAAAATATTACCTCACCCACCCTGGTTCATGCCCGCAACAGATATGGACAAATACTTCATCCCACTACTAAATATGGAAAAAAATCAAACTGGGAAAAATCAAGGGGCTCTCATTTGGATTACAGCTGCAGAGTTAGCAAACGAGGGATGTATCATGCTATGATAACATTTACATTGAATGTCAGCCAAAATAGACAGAAGCCAAGATGTTAAAAAATGGATGCCTAAGGTTAGGAGCCTGAAACCATGTTTAAGCTCCTAAATAAATGGCTTGATTTTCAAAAGTGCTGAGGACCCTGCAGCTCCCGTTTACTTCACTGGGAACTGCTGGCTCCTCAGAACTTGAAAAATCAGACCACTTATTTAAAAAGCGTAACTTCATGCATGCATATTTGAAATTCTTGGTCAATGTTCCAATGACAGAGGGAGAATGGATGAAAACAGTCAACAACATGGTGAAGCAGTCAGTCCTTTCCTTCTATGGTCTTCTAGGCATGCTTAAATTTGGCACTGCAGATTTTAACAAGGATGCTTTGGACTATACTCCCCCTATGCTATTTGCCCTGCTCCTAAGAGCTATGTCACATCTTCCAGACCTACTTTGGGTATTCGTGGTTATGGTCTTGAAGCATGGTACTATAGGATGCCACACTTCTGAAAGCAGTTCTTTAAGAAATGACACCAGCATTGGAAATAACCTGCCTATGTGCACGCAAGATACACAGGGTTGGAAATTTAAACTTTTCTTGACAGGGCAGATTGGCATAAAGATAAAATTCTAACTCATCTCTCTTTCTAAAGTCTATAGAACTTTCTCCCCATCCCAAGCTAAATGTTCCAAAAGCTTTTTGTAACAAATAAGATACCTACATAAAGTAATATTTTGCATGTCTATCAAGATCTCAGTGTGAATGCTGTGCAGATTAGAAATGGGAATGGAGCTTTTCACCAGTATATTACTTATTCAAAAATCTAGATCTGGTAGTGAGTCAGGGTTACCACCATCTCACAGAAACTCAGTACCTTGTGTGATATGAGTCTCACTCCAGTTCCCAAAGGACAAGGGGAGCCTTTCCTCACAATTCACCCACAAATAACAGCCTTGCTGGCAGTCTCATCAGAAAAGCCACAGAGTAACTGATTATGGAAAATTAACTATTTTCAATTCTCACCCTTCTAGGTGGCCCCTTCCTGGTCAGATTTGAGGCATGTTGGCAGGCAGTATGAGGAAATCTGCACTGCTGCTGCCCAAACTGTTTCTGTTCTGTGGAGAGACAGAGAATTTCAGTCTCATAGACTGTCAGTCATCAGCTTTACAATAACTAATTTGCAGGCAGAACTTTGTTAACCCAGAGTTAAGGTTCAGCAGAAACAACACTTTTTGAAAATGTTCTTAAAGGATTTTCACTCTTTTAAAAGTAAAAAACAAAAAACCCTGAATTTTAGTAGCTCTGGAAACCAAAAATTAACATTGCACTTTAAAATTAACAATCTAAGAACTAGAGACGTAAAATCCATCATTGTCCATCAAGAATACACAATTTCATTTAATCAGTAACATAACTAAGCACACTTTGTGCTAGAATACCTTACTCTCAGTTGTAGTGTATTAGAAGACATTAAAAAAAAAAAAAAAAAAAAGAGGTGCGAGAACCAGCCATCTCTCTAGTGACTACTCAACTAAGGCAGCCATGAAGAGAACTACTCAACACAGGCAGCCACCTGTGGTTAGGAAAAAAATCCAGGGATCCTGAAAAGTACTTTAGTTGAATGATCTTGGGTCTTGTCTACAAACTAGAAATACTCTACAACAGAAGAATAGTGTACTGTACTAAAAAGCCACTTCTAGCCAAGCCATTTCCATTTCCGAGCTTCAAAACTGAAAACATCGGAAATACACAGACTTGTGGGCTGTCTATGCAGACCAGTTTAAGTAAAGGGTGTGATTTTAAACCATTGCAAAATCCTGTGTAGATACTTGTTTTGAAGAATTTCATCTCAGTTTAGCTTAAGTTAATTCCTTTCTGACTTAAGATAAAAGGAAATAAAGCATTATTAAAATATAATTGTCTATACACCATTTTGCATTAGTTTCACTAAAGCTTTTTTTTTAAATGATCTCAGTTAAACAAGTGCAACTTTTTCATGTAGACCAATTAATAGAATCAGTATTTTTTCATTTTTAATTTGAGTATGACATGGTCTGTGAGATTGTTACAGTTCAAGGCTTGATCTCATAATTATTCTGTGTTGAGGCTCCTGGACTTCAAATGGGAGTTTTGTATGGAAAAGGAAACAGGATAGAGAACTAACATGATGGCTCAAATACATTTCACTTGGGCTATCTTTTGGAGACAATAAATGTGATGATTTCACTATAAAGTATTGTCCCACATTAATTATTAATCTGATTATTGTTGTATCACATTAAGTTTAATAAACAAATAATGCTAATTTTAAAACTCCCAGACACACTCTTTGCCATTTTATTTTTCTACAGTTTCTTCCATGTCAAAATGCTCCTTAATTTAGTGATAGTTAAAACAATGGAAAACCACCGAACAAGGACTAGACAGCACGCAAGCCTGGGCAGTTGCAGGGACATGTGGGCAAAGGGGTTTCCCACTGGTCTGATAAACGCAGGGGCAAGGGATTGATTGGATCACAGGTGTGTGTCTGTGTGTGCAAGACAGAAGCACTGGAAGCACCTCAGAATGAGACAGAGAAGGCAGTAAGGAGGCCCCAGAGGAGCACTTGCAGCACGTCCCTGAGAAAAAGCTAAGAGAGCTTTGGAGAAGAGTGCAATCTGGACAAAAGCTTGGAACTGGGAGCAAAGAAACTATATCCTGTTTGATTTCTATTTTGTCCAGGAAAACAGTACTTATTTTAATTGTAAATAAAACAGGATTGCATCAAAGAAATATCTGACTCCATCATCAATTTCTCCACTTAACAGAAACAACCCACAAAAATTTTGTCACAAAACTCCGAATTTTGGCTGTTCGCGTCAAAAGGAGTAACAGTATTATCTTCTACAAGGACCTCCATTTGAAGATATCAAATATGACTGCTTCAAAATACCCATTCATTATCTCCTAGCTTGTAATTTTTACTAGCAGGAAGTTCTGTAAGATGAACAGAATTAGAAAAAAAGAAAACTAAATAATAGAGGAATGCAGTTTTGTTTCAAAATGTCTTGATTTACTTTTCTTTTTAATTTAGTAGTGCAGTATTTTGAGTGAAGTTTTTAGGAGGAGATTCTTCACATCAAATTTTTGTACTTATTTTGCAATGGACAGAAAGCAAATGAAATCAAAACCTTTCTTCATAAAGTAGCTCAAATTACTAAATTAAAGTTTAACAATATTTCTATGGTGACTACTGTGAAACCTCATGGATAACTGTACAACTATTACTGTATGTATCCTAGGAGACCAAAGCGATCTCATGTTTAAAGACTTAATTCCCTACCCGACTCCCAATACAAATCACGTGGATCTATAAATAAAACAAGTAGCCTTGACAAAGGAGAAAGTTGATGTTTTATTTTGGTCCAGAATGTGTGTTAACCTCCACTTATGGCTTATTATAAGCATATTGTTTCCTATTGCATATTACCTTCCTTCCCTTCCCATGTCCCCCACTTTTTCCTGGCTATAAATATAAATAAAATATTTTTATATTTATATTTGTGTGTGTGTATACACACACTTTTTTTTTTTAAAGAAACTTGGATTTTTCAAATCAGAGTGGCTAGAATTCTCTGATCTTAAAAATATATCTTGTGAAAATTACCAAAAAGGTCTCGTGTTCTTATAATCTAAATTCAGCGTACTGACCAGACTGTCCAGCAAGATTAACCTGTAAAATACAACATGCAGAACCTAATAATTTAGGAAGGCATCTTCAAAAATACAGATTTAAAAAAAATGAAATTAAAGGGCATAAAATAGCTAATTTGAGACAGAGTAGATTTGTGTAGATTTTACATCTTGTCTGAATATTTTGTGCATTTGAAACATGCATTTGAAAATATTTCCTGTAATTCTTGTTTGTCATGCACATCACTGGTTCTAACATACAATAAGATAATCTAAGTCTAACCTCTGAAGCACAATTTCTTCAAAAATGCAGAACAGACCATAGGAAACACCCAGGTAGGATTTCTTACAAATCCTCTGCAGACAGAAAGGCAGATAGCAGAGAGGATGTATTGCAAAACCTGCAAACATAAAGCATGTCAGTACCCTTCCTTAATCTTTTTTAGTCACATATTTTTACCCTTTCATTTAAGAATTTTGACAGAAGTATAAACATACCTGCACAATATGAAGGAAAAGAAGAACATACATTGTTGTTCCCAATGGAGAAAGAGGATATCACATGACGACAGTGAACTTCAAGGGAAAAGGTTGTCAGCATGCTGGTATAAGTAAATACACCAGTGGGTAATTAAAATAGGACCAGACCCCTCTGTAACTACTGGAGTAGAACATAGGCTTTGATTTATTTAAAGCGAGTAAACACATCTGATCTCATAACGCTGTATGATGCTTGTTCAGCCTCAATAGCTAGAGTTCAAATAAATACTAGAGTGGCACCTGCCAATGGGTAAAGGATCTGTATTTAATGTGTTTTTCAAAAAATAATAAATCAGATGCTAAAATTAGCTTCAAGCAGAAACTTGGCCTACAAGTTCTCATGAACATGTAATGAAATAGCATCATGATATGTAATATGCAGCATTTTAAAGACACATCAAGAGCATGTATGTATCACAGATAGCAAGAACAGCACCATAATACCTCATGCATATTAGCTGTAAATCACTGACAGCATATTTCTGAGCCACTATAGTACATGCTGTCCTAGTGTGTTAACAATATTATGTAAAGCCTGGTGTGATGGAGTGTACAAACTCCACACTGGGCGGGAAAGGGTTAAAGGACACTACTGGGTACAGGTAGCCCCTCCCTGCTGCAGAACATGCTCAGAGGTGAAAGTAAGCCGGTATGGTCCGGTACAGAGTACCAGCAAGAGCCAGTACACCGTGCCAGGCCACACCAGCTTCCGCGGTGGGGATTCAAAGGGCTCGGGCGGGGATTCAAAAGGCCCGGAGCTCCCGCGGCTGCAGGGAGTCCCGAGCCCTTTAAATCCCCCCTGCAGCTCCAGCAGCTGGAGTTGCGGGGGGGGGCTTTAAAGGGCTCAGAGCTCCGCGGCGGCTGGAGCCCCGGGCCCTTTAATTTGCCCCTGTGCCCCGGGGGCTCCCAGACACCTCTGCAGCTGGGAGCCCAAGGTTGATTTAAAGGCCCTGGGCTCCCAGCCACAGCCGGTGCCCCGGGGCCTTTAAATCTTGAGAGGCCCCACTTCTTCTGGTTGAGGCCACGCCTCTTCCGGATGAGGCCACGCCCCCCTCAGAACTCGGGCAGTATCGGTAAGTCCTGTAAGTTACTTTCACCCCTGAACATGCTGCAACTGGAAACCGCGTTGAAAATGGAGCAACCCAGTGCAGAAAGGGGAGTCTGAGGAGTGCAGACCTAGCATGAAGGCTCCTGACAAAGTGGCTGGAGAAGCCTTCCTGAAGGGACAGGACTGTATGCTGAGCCCAGTTAGGGCTCACGGTTTGGTTTCTTTTTCATTTTCTTTTATCTGAGACCAGAAGCTGAAGAAGGAAAGCAGCAGTAGGAAGTGACTAGGGAGGGTAGCTCAGAGGGCCCCTTTGGAGGCCAAACACTGCTGAACCTTTTATGGCACTGGGCCACAGTCCATTGGAGGGGGAAGGCCTGGGCTCCCTTACTACCAGCTCCGAAGGCTGAATGTGCATTAACCACTAGGCCATCCAGCCCATCAAGGACCCAATTATACCTGGCCTGACAAAATAATGGTCTAAGAACATTTAATGTCTGTTTCCCTTCCCTGCACACTTTTTTATTAAAAAAAAAAAAACCTACTATTAAAACAGGAGATTAAACACAAAAGTGATATTAAAATTTTCCCACAACTGTGCGTAGGTGATGAAAATATCTCAGGGCAGTTTGATCTTATGTATCATTTGTGTTACAACATCTAGTCACAATGGAAGAATTCAGCATGGAAAGTCAGCATTTCACTCGAAAATTACTCTGCTTTTGTTGCTTAAAAAGTCTCTCTCAAAGAAGTCTGTTTTGTATTTTTAACACTAGATATATTGCGTAATAGCACAGCTATTTACTACAAACTATTACCTCCTACATCATCAGCCACTATTTTTATAACGCTGAATATTTTATTCTTGGATTTCAACAGTCCCCTCTTTTCCAGTTTAATATGTCACAGTTATTGTAATAAATACTGTGCTGTACATAGAAAAACTATGTGTAATAAATGCAATAGACATCTAAAGATGACATTTACTATTTCCTTTAAAGATACATGCTTATTTCTGATTTTTTAGTTCACTTTATTAACAAATACCAAACAGTAGAAAATATGCTCTGGTTCTAAAGGTCTCAAATTCAGCCTCTTGGGGTTGCTTCTGCAGACTTTTGGGGCCACTCAGTGGCACAGTCTGGTCTCTATGCTGAGGGGGTACTTCCCTCTCAACACCTGTCATGTAATGATTAAAGCAACACAAAAGTGGCTCCTCTTTTTCCTTGCAGCTTGACATAGGCTTATAGGAATGACATTGGAGAGGTGTCATAACCAAGGTTGCTGGTTCCTTCTTGGCTAGTAAAAAGGAACTGCATGGTCCAGATATAGTATTTCCCTGGCTGATAGCTCTGGAGCCATCAAAGTTAAATAAAAGGGCTTGTTGGGCTGAGAGTGTCATCCCTGCCCTCCCACAAGATAATAGAAGGGACATGGAAGGTGTTAAGGAGACCTTGTCCTTCAATTAGAGATGATGGTCTTATATACAACGGTGGATCTTATATATAAGATCACCCACACACATGGGCTCTTCCCCAAAGAGCTTACCTTCTCCAAAGCAACTGGGAGTGGAAGCTGCCTTGAGGTATCAAGGGTGAAACAGGAAAGCTCCCTCTGCTATAAATGAAGGGAGGAGGAAGACAGCTAGGGCTTTCTTTCTTCTACTCTTTTCTGCCCTTCAATAGGGGTGTACACAGAGGTGACTCCATGATGTAGCACTGCAGTAATTTCTGTAGTCTACTCAGCCCCACTGGAGGGTTTAAAGGGAAGGAGAGGGAAAAAAAAGATGGACCCAGAACAGGGAGCACTAATGTATAAAAGAACGTAACTGATTTCTACTACTTCCCCTTTCCAGAACACCATACGCATCCCATATAAGCTACTTTGTAGGATCTTAAATAGAAATACTTAACTCGTTTTACAATTCCTCAACCTTTTTCTTTATATGGGAAAAGCTTCCTTTCAACTTCTGCAATCTTTATGAAAACTGAAAAGAATCAACCTTTAACAAGCTAAGAAAACAAAGTAAAATACATGCAAGGCTCTCCCTCCTTTTTCTACCTTTGGATTTTTCTGACATAAAAACGGAACCTTCCATTGATATTCCTCCTTGCATTCACAAAACTCAAATAACTTTGTGCTCCTACTCTCAGCTATCAAAGTCAATTTGGCTGAACATGAAACAGAATAACATCTCAATTTATAAGCCATCCATCTCCCTCTCTAACAGCCTAATACAAAACATTCATTTATACCTGCTATGGGGCATGCATAATTTAAAACTGAATGGGATCTTCAGGCACAACAGTCTCCACTGAAAAGTTGTTGACTAGACTAAAAGCATTTCCTTACAGACACACAGATACCAAGATAAGCCTCTGTGGCTCGTCACTGTAGTAACACTGCTATGCCAGGACATCTGCTGCCACTTTCTAAATCAATGCTTAGGGATCTCTGGTCTCACCTGTCCTCTTATATCAGCCGCCCTGGGATGATATAAACGATTTTACATATAATTAGCTATCTGCCCATCCACTGTGTGTCAGCCATTTCCAAATACAAATGGTAACATTAACTACTGTTTCCAGCAGTGTCACTGTAAACTAGGTCTCTACTTAAAATAATTAATTAGTGTGTAGTGTTTTATACGTAACAATTCCTGATCTAATAGTGAAATCTTCACTTACAGGCTATTCATGTTTACTGATACCAAAAATTAACAGAATCTCAGTCCTTGTGTCATTTTCTTTCATATTAACTCACTGTGTTATGGGCAGTTATCCAGAGTCCTGCACTTACCCAGCTGTAGTAACTGCATTGCAATAAACCTACTAAGACAACAAGAAAGGTAATCTTTTTTTTTAAATTGTGAATTCCCCCCGCCCTCCATTGTGAAATGTTATGGTTTATTTGGTAAATATGGTTTATTTGGTAAACTTACAAGAATTTAAAGTACATTGGCTACGAATGCCTAATGGAGGATTGCACAGATCCATGCATTTTAAGGCGAGATGAGCACTAACTGAACTTCTACATAACACAAACCAAAGTAATTCCTATAAGTGGAGGAAATTATTCTTGTAAGAATGTAAGGGAATACTACTGAGCTCAATAATTTGTGGCTAAATCTCTTTCAGAAAGCCACTGAATATAAATTTAAAGACTATGTAGATAAAGAGATGCTGAATGGACTACTTGCTCTGGTAAACTCTTCCAAGGGTAAAATTACCCTGACTGTTAAAAGTTGGATCTTGTTTCCAATTTGATCTTAAACTTCCAGACACTGGATCTTATGCCTATGTCTGGTAGTTTAAGTAAGTTTGGTATTAGATATCTTGTCCCTGTGTAGGTACTTACTGACCGATCAAGTCTCTGTCTCTCTGGAAAAAGAAAAGGAAGAGATAGAGCTCTTTAAGTCTGTAATTGTAAGGCAGGTTTTCCAGACCACAAATTATTTTTGTAGCTCTTTTCTGAACTTCCTCTAGCTTTCCCCAACATCTTTTTAAAACATTAACACCAGAACTGAACACTGCATTTCAGTAGTTGTCTCACCAGTGTCATATACAGAGGTAATACCACCTCCCTACTCTTCTTCAATATTCCCCTGCTTCTATATCCAAGGAGAGCGTTAGACCTTTTTGTAGGGCCGGCTCTAGGCACCAGCGTTCCAAGCACGTGCTTGGGGCAGCACTTTTCAAGGGGCGGCATTCCGGCTCCTTGGGGTGGCACTCTAACTTCTTTTTTTTTTTTTTTTTTTTTTGCTTGAGGTGGCAAAAAACTTGGAGCCGGCCCTGCCTTTTTGCCACTGGAACTGCACTGGAAGCTCATGTTCAGTTGATTACTTATAATGACCCCTAAGTACTTTACAGAGTCCCTGATTTCCAGGATACATCCTGTAACTATGGCCTACATTCTTTGCTCCTAAATGTACACCCTTCCATTTGCCCACATTAAAACACATGCTGTTTAACTGCATGCAGCTTACCAAATTATTCAGATTGTTCTGTGTTAGTGACTTGTCCCCATTATTTATCATCCCATCAAACTTTGTGGACTTCTGCAAAAAACTTTATCAGCAATGATTTTATATTTTCTTCCACGGCACTGATAAATACTGAAATGTGTTATGTTGAGAACTTATCCTTGCATGACCCCCTAAAAGCACCGCCTGTTTTGTGGACAATTCCCCAATAACAATTACATTTTGAGTTACGTGAATGACCGTTGTCATCATACTGTACTAAGCAGGCATCTATTGCAAAAGCCAAAACACATGGCATATAGATTTCACTGTACTGGGTATTTCTGCAATGAGCATTATTAAAAGAGGCCACTGATGAGCTGGGGACGGGTCTGGGTGAATATGTCTCACAATTGCACCAGCCAGATCCCATTAAGGAAGATTTTCAAAGATATAAAAGACAGTGCCTAACTTAGGGTTACCATATTTGAACATTGAAAAAAGAGGACACTCCACGGGGCCCCGGCCCCGCCCCAACTCCGCCCCACCCCTTTCCCCGCCCCCGGCCCCGCCCAACTCCGCCCCTTCCCTGCCCCTATTCCAACCCCTTCCCCAAAGTCTCCACCCCTTCCCCTGAGCACCCCACATTCCCCCTCCTTCCTCCCAGCCACACGAAACAACTGCACCAATTCTAAAGTCAGGCACTCCACTAGTATAGACTCCCATGACTTTAATGAAGCTGCTCAGTGGAGGATCTGCCCCAGCGCTCAGTTTTTGGGAGCGGTCAGGACACGCAGCTCACACTGTTCAGTTTCCCAGCTCCCCAGATGCCTTGGAGCACCCAGTTCTCCTCCCTGCCGGGTAAAATCCCGGACATTTTGAGCTATTTAATTCTTTAATTCTAAAACGTAATTCTTTATATGTAGTGAGTCCTTTCCTTTCACCAGTTCTTCAGTTTTCTTTCTCCTCATGTGCCCACGCATACTTCTCTGCAGATCGCATTTTTCTCAGCAGTGGTTGATTGCTCTTTAAGAAGGCATGAAAGTCTTTACAAGAAGTTTGTCTGAAGTTGTACTGTACAAGTAGAATTCCTTTCAACGACTCAACATTCAAGTTGGTCCTTTCCTTTGTCCACTGGCTTTGCATCAGTGAAAAAATTTGCTCTACATTTGCATTGTGAGAAGGAATAGCAAAGAAAAACTGTGCAATCTTTAACAGTTCTGAATGACACTCAATGTTTTTGGATTTCTCAAAATATTTGGTCCACTTCTGGTGTGCTAGCAAATTACTGAACTCTTCATCACTGTTGCAACTTTCTGTAAACTTCTTCAGGTTGCTGAACTGATCAAAACACTTCACGTCATCAATTTGCATCCCCTTATCGGTCAGGTACTTGATACAAGGTTCCACATCACTCCAATTCGGTGTCTCACTCAGGGTAATCCACCTGAAACAAGAGAAGTCTTCAAGGGGTCTAAGCCACATCTCCAAATATTCTAAGCATCTGCTGTACATATTATTCACTTCAGCACAGAATTTGTCACACTCTTCATCAATTCCTTCCATGCGCTTTTGTGCCAGTAGTCCCTTAACTTTCAGGGACATAAAGTTGTGAGTCTTGCGTTCAAGAAGGATAGTCTGAACCGAGTTCAAACTGTTCAGCACTTCCACAACAGAATTGCTTTCCCTTTCGATTTCTTGGATGTAAGTTTGGAATACACTCATGAGTGAATGCATGTGCCAGAGGTAAATCTCACTTAATTCATACTCAAAAAATGTCTTAAGCACTATGGGTGGTTTGTCCTGTGACAGAAAGAATGACTTCAAGGCTGGAAACATCTGTATCAGCCTTGTAATGCCCGGAAATAATGACAGCCATCGTGTCTTGCTATGAGAAAGCAGCTTTCTGTATTCAACATCAACAAACTCACAGTACTCCTTCAGTCGCTCAGTTCGGACAGTGTAGATATGAAAGTACTGGTAAATTTTAAAAATAATGTTCTCAATGTCAATGTTCATTCTTTCTGCTGCATGGTGAACACAGTTGTTCAAAATGTGTGCTGGGCAACCCACACCAATTAATGTTCTCTTCTGCAACAACTTCTTTAAGTTTGCAAACACGTTCTTTCCATCTTCATCACGCCGGAGTCCTCCAAACATTGTATTGCAGTTGTCACCTGTAAATGCAATACACTTCTCGAACAAACCATTTTTTTCAAGCGTTTCTTTTACGTAATGAGCAATTGTGTCGGCAGTCTCATTAGGTGTGTTCTGAACCTCAATCAAACTTGACTGCAAACCGCCATTCTTCCAGTTGAAATACTGAATAATTACTGGAAATATTTTCACTGAACCGTGATTGCTTCCATCTGTAGCAACTCCACAGTAAGCTATGTCATTTTCTTCAAATGTTTTCAGAACAACATCAACAGAATGTGGTGCAAGCACGGAGATAACAATTGCTTCTGTCTTGGTTCTAGCACTTGAAAATTTCCGTGCCACTTCAGAATCAGGGAATGTCTTCTTCAACAAGACAGATGTGCAATCCATTGACTTAAAGCTATTATGATGCTTAACAGTGTGAAATGCAAACGCACCCTCTGCTGCAGTAACAGCATCCTCTGATTCGCTGCCTGGTTTTACAAAATAATCTGTCAATTTTGTTGATGAGCTCTCTCCTTGAACTGCTTTTTTGTGCTTGTCTGAGTCCACATGAGTTTGTAAATCATTAGCACCTTTATTTTTCACAGAGATGTAAGTACCAGGTCTACATACCATGCACTCAGCTTCCCATTCATCTCTACCACTTCGAAAACATGGGAACTTTGTCTTTAGTTCTGCAGTGAATTTACACTTTCGTTTTGGCATTGTGTTTGCTCCTAGGACCAGGGGCAGCCAGGGTCTCCACGTGCTGGGCCCGCCACAAGGCAAGCTCAGTGGCTCCCATTGGCTGGGAAAAGCTCCAATGGGAGCTGTCGGAGCCAGCCCCTGCAAGTCCTGCCCCCACAGCTCTGATTGGGCAGGTATTTCGCAGTGATCCACCACACTGCTGTGTCTCATCACAAATGGGGAGCTGAGTGCCATACAGCACACCCCAGCCCCAGGAGCTCTGATCCACTTGCAGGCAAGGCAGCCCGATGCCCATCGCAGCCAGAGCTCTGATCCCTCTGCACACTCCTGCCTTTTTCACACTGCCCTCCCCTCCTCCCCCACCAGTCAGTGCTTTTTGGCGACTCCCCGGAGCAGCTCCCCCAGCGCTGCCCCCCACCTGTGCAATCAGCGGCGCATGGTACTCCCAGCTTTGCTGGCATCCCTGGCTTACCTTAGAGCAGGCTCTGGCGACTGCTGCTGCTCCCTGACTCTTTGGCTCTGTTTAAGAGCCAAGCTGCCCTAGTGCTACCGGCTTCAGGCACTTCTCCTACCTGGGCTCCAGCTGAGCTGCTCCTCCCAGCTCAGACTGTAAGAGCTGAGCTGCTGGCTTCGGGCAGCCCTCCCCTACCTCAGGACCCAGAGCTGGCTGGACACGTCCCTTCCGCGGCTCCAACTGAGCTGCTCGGCTCCGCCCCCTCAGACTTACAGAGCAGAGCTGCAGGAGCCAGCGTTACCGGCTTCAGGAAGCCTCCCCCCCTGCCTCCGGACCTTGCACCGTGGGAGCAGCTCAGCTGGAGCCGGGTAGGAGAAGTGCCTGGCTGGAGGCTCGGGGTCCGGAGGCTGCCCGAAGCCAGTAGCGCTTGCTCGGGCAGCTTGGCTCTGTAAATCTGAGAGAGGAGGAGTGGAGCAGAGCCACAGGGGGAGAGGAAGTGCCGGCCATTTTCCCGGACATGTGTGGCTTTTCAGCAATTCCCCCCGGACGGGGGTTTGATTGCTGAAAAGCCGGACATGTCCGGGAAAAAGAGGACGTATGGTAACCCTAGCCTAACTTCAATTGAAAGTCTTTTTTTTTTTTTTTTTTGGACCTTTTTAGAAATGAGTGTTCTCTTATGCCATTGGGAACACCAAGAAACTCTGCCTAAGCGAATGGACACAGGAGGTCTCAATCACTGATCATGGAGATTAGCCTCACTAGAAAAATGGCCTGGGTGAATTCCTTTTAGGGTGACCAGACGTCCCGATAAAATCGGGACCATCCCGATTTTTAGCTGTTTGTCCTGCGTCTTGACTGATCTCTGGTCAGGATGCAATTTGTCCCGACATTTTGCTCCGCCGGCAGCACTCGGGTTTTTTTGTTTTTTTGTCCCCCCCCCAGTGTCCCAATATTTTCTTCATCTCATCTGGTCACCCTAATTCCTTTTCTGCTGGGTGTTTCTACAAGACATCTCAGACTATGAATATCATCTACCAAGGCTATATAAACTACATCACTCCAGCACTTGCCCACTTTGCTCTTTTAGTCTTGGTCTCTCCCTGTCCCTTCCATTTCCTCCATCTTCTACTTTTATGTAACCTTCTGTTACTCTTTAAGCAACCTGCCAAATAGCAATAATGAACGTAGTGTGGTACGTGATCACTCTGTCTAGTCAGTTAATGCCAGCTATCTTTCATATGTACATGACATTCCTCATCTTTCCATTATAACAAGTGAATTTTGTTTGAAAATCAATTATCCTTGTGGCACATGAACTCAATTAGTTTCATATAATTTTGTTTTTAAAAAGAAGAAAATAACTTCACTTATCAAAAGAAAAACTAGGCAATATTTGGTCTATTTTAAATAATTCTCCACAAATTTAATATTACTAAAAACCTCAAGATCCAGAGCAGTAAAACTCTGAGGCTTGTTTATAAACAAGCAATTCTGTTGTGCATAGAAAATTAGACTGTATTAAAGACTGATCACAAAAGTTTTTCAAGCTTCTTCCACACTTCAACAGCTTCAGCAATTCAATGTGAATTCCACTGTACAGAAACAAGTATCATTGCTAGTAGCTTAAATATGTGAAGTAATTCTTCTACACACCAGTTCAAATTAATATTTGTTACCTTTTGGCAAACAACAGTCAATATCCTATCTATACTCTTCAAAGATTTTCATGAACTTGGGCTTCTCCCAAACAAACTTCTAGGCAAATTCCGAAGGTATTCATCCTTACTTTATGAGGATGACAAAACAACAGCCACCTTCATAGCTGCTAAATACAAACAGAAAATGGTTGCTGCAAAACAATTTAAATCATAGAGGCAACGCAATCTTGGACATACCGTCTGTCTGAGCCTATTGACAGAAAGCCTGCACCATGTACCAAACAGCCATTTGTTACCACATAAAATAAAATTTTTCAACCACACTGGCTGCACAGTCACAAAACTAATCATATGGCACTTATATTCTCTCTCTCTCTCTCTCATGCACCTTTTGATTCTATCATTAGCAAATCCAATAAAATATTCAGATCAGTAGGTAGGTAGGTAGGTAGGATGACCAGGTGTCCGGTTTTCGACAGGAACACCCGGTCAAAAAGGGACCCTGGCGGCTCCATCAAAGGTCCGGTCAGCAGTACTGCAGTGCTAAGGCAGGCTAGTCCCTACGTGTCCTGGCACTGCACTGCACTCTGAAAGCGGCCAGCAGATCCCACTCTGAGGCGTGGGGGCCCCAGGCGCAAAGCCTCCTGCCCCCCCTCCTGTACCCCAAGCTCCTGCCCCAGCCCTGAGCCCCCCCCCAAAACTGGAGCTCCCTCCTGCACCCCAAACCCCTCATCCCCGGCCTCAGCCCAGAGCCCGCCCACACAGACCAGAGCCCTCACCCCCCCTGCACCCCAACCCCCTGCCCCAACCCAGAGGCCCCCTCCCACAACCTAAACCCCTCATCCCCAGCCCAGAGCCGTCACCCCCTCCTGCACCCCAACCCTCTGCCTCAACCTGCACCCCTCACGCATTCCAAATTCCTGCACCCCAAACCCCTCATCCCCGGACCCCACCCCAGAGCTCACATCCCCAGCTGGAACCCTCACCCCCTCTGGCACCCCAAGCCCCTGCCCCAGACCAGTAAAAGTGAGGGAGGGAGGGGGAATGTAGTGAGTGGGGGGGCAGGGCCTCGTGGAAGGGGCGGGGCTAGGGTGTTCGGTTTTGTGCCATTAGAAAGTTGGCAACCCTACTTGGAAGGATTAAATTTTTATTGGTGTATGTCTGTAAATGTTGCATTCACCATACCCACACAAACTGATTAAAAAAATATTTCCATCAATAATCAAAATTTATAGAATGCCAAAGTAAGAAAAATGCTGCTTGAGAACTTAAGAGTTTGATTTAAGAATATTTATTTACTTTGTATGTTTTGAGATGCAATGTTGACAATTTTGTGTTTTAATGCTTATAAAGCTTTAACTTCTTGAACCTCAGTTTCTAATGTCATTAAATAATTACTGTCCGGTCCTGGTCCTGCCCCCTCAATTTCCCACAGTTGTGAAAATTTAAATTGATAAAAATAAGGAAGAAGTGATTAAAAATAATCAATATTATCCAAAATTACCAAAAAAAAATGGAATTTGCCACACCTATGAATAGGGTTGACCAGAGATATCATGCTGTCCTAACAACGCTCTCAGCACTTCTTGTAGTACACACAATAGACTCCCTGTGAACATCACATTGTCCAGCCGTACTCATATACCTGCACTCATGGGATAGTTTCTGAAAATGACCTTAAAACTTCATCGTCCAGGATACATCCAGCCACTGCAAACCCTGAAAGGGGGGGGTATAGTTTGGTTGAAACATTTCCATTTTCTTTATCTATGGATGTTAAATAGACTGGAAGGGAATGTCCACCAGAGGCTACGTCCATCGAGCTATTTTAAAAACAACCAATACACCTCTTCTTAGGGATGGACATTTTCTAGAGAACTAACACTCTCCTCAGAGGTCTCGTTGCAAAGTCCCAAACAAACAACAGTCTTGTAATCAAGTCCAAACACAAACAAAATGCCCCCAGGGTTTCTTCCTCCCAAGGGTTCCTGCTGAGTTTTCAGACTCTCTCTAGAGATCAGAAGTTTGTGTAGTACTCTAACCAAGTAGAGTTCTGACTGTCTCCGGTACAAAGAATATCGGCAGCTCCAGTCATAGTTCTGTGGGAAGGAGGTGGCTTAACTCCTATATCCTTCTCCAACATTACCTAATAGGAAGGCCAAAAAAAGTCACAGCAATTCTGGGGCTACATTTCCTAGGATTCTCTCTCACTGGCTAGGGAAAGAAGAGCATTGTCCTGCCAACACTTCAAGGTTCCAGATGTGACGCTTCCACAGAGTTATTAGCTGCCCCCGTCCTCTTCAAATCGTAAAATGCAACTCCAGGACCACCCACTTCCTCTCTCTTTTGTTGTTTCCTAAATCTGTGTTTGCAGAACCTCCCACCCTCTCCCTGCCCCGGAATATGGTAGACTCCCCCTCCACAGTCTTAAAGGACCCTCTGTAGCAATATGGATTGCTAATATAATAGGGGGTATTTACATACTAATTTTGAATCTGAGCTTTTGTTGTTCCCACAATTAATAAAGACATTAACAAAAGACTGACTTGTATTTTTTACATAGATGAACATTTTAAATATTCAGCTTCTTAGCTGAAAAAAAATCTATGTGAAATCTGAAATTCTACTAAATCAGTAAATTAAAGTCCAGAATATCTACTTTAAAAATGACTACAAAATGAGAATAACCAGAAACATAAATAAAAAAAGATTTAATTTTTAAAACTGATTTTTTAAAATAAATTTGTATCCATACTGAATTACAGTATTTTAAACCCCTTCATTTAAAATATTCCTTTACCTTATTTTTGTCCAGGATGGTACTTTTGCCTGTGACACCCAGTCTTATAAAACCTGGGCCTTAATCCTGCAAACACCTAGGAGTGTGCTTAATTTTACTATGAAGAGTAGTCCCGTTAAAATCAGTTAATGTTACATCTTTAAAATCAATGGGACTTTAAAAATCAGAGTAGTAAAGTCAAGTGGGTGCCTAAGTGTTTGCAGGATTGAGGTCTGGAGGAGCAAAAAACATAACAAAACAAAGACCACCCCCTAGCTAGGGCCCTGATCCTGCATTGTGATCCATGTGGATGGACTACTATGCCTGCACAGAACCTCAATGAAGTAAAATTGGTGAAGTTAAAGTCAATGGAAGTCTGTGCAGGAAGAGCAGTCCTTCCATGTGCATTACGGAGGCTAATTCCCGCGTTGCCTATTTTGCTATGAAATTTAGATCCTGATGATGCAAAAGAATCTGGAAGGGCAGACCTCTTACATCTGTGTGGTGTCCATTTGATGCCTATGTGTATCCAGCTGCTGACCTAGGGCCCAGCTCTGAAGGCAGTAGCGCAGAAGGGAGGGTGGCAATACCATACCATGCCATGTCATCCTTACTTCTGTGCTGCTGCTGGCGGTGGCTCTGTCTTCAGAGCTGGGCTCCCAGCCAGCAACCATTACTGTCTGGCTGCCCAGTTCTGAAGGTACTGCCGCCATCAGCAGCAACACAGAAGTAAGGGTAGCAGTATCACAACCCCCATACAATAACCTTGCAACCCCACACCCCACAACCCTCCTTTTTGGGTCAGGACCTGTACAGTTACATCGTTGTGAAATTATTGGTGGTGACTCTCCTTGTATCTAGTTGCTTGCCTGTATTAAAATAAACTAAAAATAGATAGTTTACTAATATGGACAATTGCTACAGTTTCCATTGGTCTGCTATGTGATCGTGAAAGGGAAGGAGGTGTCCAAGAAAATATTTCTATTAAGAGGTAGTCCATATTACAGACATTGAGAACCCCATGGCCACCAGGTAATGGCCATTCAAAAATGTCTCTTGCCAAAATAAGGAAGCAACCTATTTTTCCCCAGGTGGTTCCTGGCACTATGGGTCCAACTGTGTGGTCAGTGAAATCAATTGGAGCTTTACTAGCCACTTTACTGGGGAAGGCTATATTATATTAGGCTATATTGTATATAGGAAACCCTATATTATATATTTTAAATAATGTAAAATGCACCAGATATAATAATCCATAGGCACATGAATAAATTATTCAAACAAAAGTTGGTGAACGGATGTAAGCAAAATGTTGACTGTGCGGTTGAAAGGGAAGTACAGTTAAAAATCCATTTTACAACATCTTAACATTCACGCGTGCCAAATTTTCTTGAGTTAAATTTATTTTTCAGAGTTACAAAGAATCCCAGGTTTCAGAGTAGCAGCCGTGTTAGTCTGTATCAGCAAAAAGAACAGGAGTATTTGTGGCACCTTAGAGACTAACAAATTTATTTGAGCATAAGCTTTCGTGGGCTACAGCCTACTTCATCGGCCCGTTCAAAATTAATTCTATAAAAAACTGCTTAGTAGTGAAAAAAAAACTATATATTTGGAATCTTCCCCCCACTTGTATTCATGTTTATGCTTTATTAAAGTTTAGTATTACTATTCTGCAGGACTACATTTCTTTAAAAAAAAATCAATTCAAAAAGATATCTTTCCTTCTCAAAATTAATTTGCAGTTTAACTCGTTTGGCTGTTCCTCCCTGTTACAAAAATCATATAGTGGTATGAACTCAAAGTTCAAATCACTTTGTTTTCATTATCACAAGCAACCTAAGAAATGTTGCCATCAATAGTAAATTCACATGAAGCTGCATTCCTATGGCATGTTTTGTGCATAGAAAACAATTCATAACAAAATCTAGTGTTTAAAATTCAGTTTATTCTTCAATTCCTCTGCTAAATTGACTCTAATTTATTACATTTTCGAGTACGTTTGATTTTGGATATTATGACATCCTGGTTCATGCCACTAGAGAGGAAACAAAATAGCCAGGATGCCTAAGGACAGATGAGAGTAAAATATCAAAAGCCTGGAAAATCAAGAATATCGCTGTCTGTTCCTGTTCCTATATAGGTCTTTACAGTGTTAATGCTAAAAATATCAACATTTCTTCACTATAGAAATTACCATACAGCCATACCCTTGAAGGCCATTAAGAAGCTGCATCTGGTGCAGAATGTGCCAGCTCAGCCACTTAATAGGGAGCACATTTGACTAAGCTTTTTGAGGCAGTGCAAAGCAGAATGGGACCCCAATCCCAGGGCCTTTAAGCATTACTGTAATACAATTAATAAATAAAACCACCATCATAAGGGCTCATACAGTCTGCACTGGCTTCCTATATGCTTCTGGGTCCAAAGCAAGGTATTAACATTGACTTTTAAAGCCTTACATGGTTTAGGACCTAGCTACTTGACACAATCTCTCTTCTCCAGCACCACTGCAACACCTGAGCTGGAAATCCCAACATTGTGCTTTTTGTTGCTATTGGCAGTGTTTTCAGCAGACGGCCTTCAACTCTGGACTACACTTCCCCCACTGGCTTGGAAATTAAGTACATTAACCTTCAGGCACAGCACCAAACCCATCTGTTTACTCCGGCTTTTGCCAGAAATGCAGGATATTGTTACTTCAACTTGTCATCAGAAGAGACATCTAATTTGCTTCTTTGTTATATTATGTTTTGTAATTTTTTGTATATATGTAGATATACCTATCTCATAGAACTGGAAGGGACCTTGAAAGGTCATCAAGTTCAGGCCCCTACCTTCACAGCAGGACCAAGTACCGTCCCTGACAGATTTTTGCCCCAGATCCCTAAATGGCCCCCTCATGGATTGAACTCACAACCCTGGATTTAGCAGGCCAATGCTCAAACCACTGAGCTACCCCTCTTCCCCCCCGACCCGGTATTAGGATTTTTTTTTTTTTAATTTATATGTATGCTGTAGAACACTGGGATAAGGACTTTTTTTTTTTAATAAAAACATTACGAAAGCTTGTAGTGATTGCGATTTAGCTTGCCAGACATTTCCCATTATAAAAGATCCTTGCAACAGTTTTCTGTAAAGTTCTAAACCCTTCCATTGTTTGCACTGTCCCCTGAAATGCCATTCATGATTGTGGAAACAAAATATTAAAAGCTACTATTTCTCTTCTCCCATTTGTGTTTCTCAGGAAAATTTGGACACCGTCCCAAAATAACTGAGAATGAATCTTCTAAGGTGAACCACACAAAACTGCCACAGCACAGCACCCTCCACACCCTCCAATTCCCACACTGCACTGGGAACACCTGGGACCTGTCAGAGCAGCTGCAATGGAGGAGAAGTCAGGCTGGGCTTGACTTTCCCCAACCACCCCTACCCGCCTCGTCCCAACACATAGGCCCAGTAGCCCATTTCTCCCCTTGGGATAACAGCTTCCTTCTGCTGCCATCTAATCCTACAGCTTAAGCAGTACTGAAAGTTCAGAGTTCAAACCTTGCTGAAGGTACCTCATGGGAGGGGGGTTGTTATAGCTGGACATAAGGTAAAAACATTCAGTTAACTGCAAAATGTTGATCATCCGTAGTCATTAATTCTCCTGGTACTTATTGCAGGAGTCCAGATGTCAACCCCAGTATACTAACTAAATTCTTATTAAGTTGATTACATGCTGCCAACTTAAATTCTTCCCTAAAGTTTCAACAGGCTACAGTATTCTTTGCTATTTCCTATTCTGAACTCCTTGTGAGCTGCTGCATTCCTCCCCAGCCATGTCTGCATTTCAGTTGTGGAAGTGCCCATAGTCTTGGTGCACCTTAGCCCTTGTGACCGCAGTATGTCAGAGATGCATAATTTATTTATGCTGAACAGCTCTGCAGAAGGACATCAGAAAAAATGAGGAATCATCTCCTGTACCTCACATATTCCAGAAGGAACCACCTTCAATAAGAAATCATCACATATTCCCACGCACTGGAAAGAAAATAAAATCCGGAAACCTACCTGGAAATCATGCAAGCAACCCAAAACAACTATCAAAAAAACCCTGATGACAGCCATCCAACAAAAACAAAAAGTGGAACCAACTACAACGCCACAACCCACAGAACACCACTTCCAAAAGAAACCATGAAACCAAGGCCCACTACATGGACACTACATGATACCTCAACAGCATCAACTTATCAAGACTACCCCTAACTGAAGCTGAATTATCTGTACCCTCCAAGGAACTGAACTTCTGCCTTGTCACAGAACCTGACACCATATTAACATTTGGAGAACTAGAAGCATTATTTCGCAGACTCCTCAAAGAATTCTTTCACAACAAAGATGACACAGCTACAACTACCATGTCCCCACTAACAGTCATAAGAAAAAAGAATCATCTGACTGGACATCCCACAGTGGACAAAACCACACACTTGATCATTACAATGATTGCTTCAGGAAAAAAAATTGACTGTGAAATCCTTAGCAAACATCACATCCACCACAATTTCTCTACTGCCAAGAAGACAGCTATACAGTCCCTGAAATCCAAGCACCAGATAGCAATCAAACCAACAGACAAAAGGGATGCCATCTTGATCTTCAACCATGATGCCTACGTCAATCAAGGCCACTGACAATTCTCCGACACCATATACTATAAAGAATTCAAAGAAGACACCACCCCACAACACAATTCACCCAGGAATTTAAGGATATCATCAAATTCTTTCCCAGACAACTCCAAAAGAAACTCTATAACCTCATCCCCCACCAACCTGCCCCAGGGACATTTTACATGCTTCCCAAGATACACAAACAAGGAAGCCCAGGCACACTCATCAAAGCTGGCCATGGCACTCTTATTGAAGGAATATTGGGAATCATAGCAACCATCCCCCAACCACTCACCACACCATACAGCTTCCTCCAGGACACAACTGACTTCCTCCAGAAACTCTGCAACATTAACCACCTCCCTCAGAGCACAATCTTTGCCATCCTCGATGTCATCTCCCCATACACCAACATCCCTTCTAATGATGGCATCGCTGCCTGCCTCAGAGATCTACAAGACAAAAGACAACACACAGATATCCATCCCAAACACATCACCAAATTAATCCATTTCATCCTCACCCATAACAACTTTACATTCAACAACAAACACTTTGTCCAAACCATGGGAATAGTGATGAGCACTATGATGGCTCCCTAAAATGCCTCTTCTTGGGCCACCTCAAGGAAGAATTTCTGGACAAATGCAACACGGAACCAATGATATATCTGAGTTACATGGATATTTTCATCCTCTGGACAGATGACCTAAACTCCCTCAGATTTCCAACTTCAACAACCACCACCCATCCAGCAAATTCTCTCTGGAACACTCCCATACCAGCATCAACTTCCTGGACCATGATCAGCTTCAATAATGGAAGCCTACAGACAACTATATACAAGAAACTGCCAGATCACCACACTTACCTTCACAGATCCAGTAATCACCTCAAACATAGCAAAAACAAAAAACAAACAAAAAAAAAACCACCTGTTACCTAAAGCCTGGCATTCAGACACCACAGAATCTACACCAATGAGAAAGTCCAGGATATACACCTTAACACACTTAAAACTGCCTTCATCAAATAAGGACATTCCACCAGAGAAGTAGATCATGGAACAGACCACCCAAATAACCTGAGAGAATCTGATTCAATACGGAAAAAACAAAAAAACCTCTCCAACTGCACACCCCTAGTTGTGATATACCATTCCACACGGGAAGCCATATGGGGTATCTTTAAACAATTACAACCCATACTTGATAGGGACCACATCCTGAAAGAATTCTTTCCTGAACATTCTGGTCTTCAAACAACCCCTCAACTTCTCCAAGTTCATCATCAGAAGCAAGCTCCCCACAAACCAGGCCACACCACAAGACACCTTTCAAGGTCCATGAGTCCTACACATGCCTATCAAAATATGTCGTGTACCTTATCCACTGCACTAACTGCCCAAACAACAACTATGTGGATGAAACCAGACAATCACTATGCTCTTGAATGAATTTACAGAGAAAAATGATTCAAAACAAAAACCTGTGGGTGAACACTTTTCACAAGTATCAGAGGGGTAGCTGTGTTAGTCTAAATCTGTAAAAAGCAACAGAGGGTCCTGTGGCACCTTTGAGACTAACAGAAGTACTGGGAGCATAAGCTTTCGTGGGTAAGAACCTCACTTCTTCAGATGCAAGTAATGGAAATCTCCAGAGGCAGGTATAAACAAAGATTAAGCAAAGACTGTGAATGGCTATCCAACTACAGAAACAGTTTCTCCTCCCTTGGTGTTCACACCTCAACTGCTAGCAGAGCACCTCACCCTCCCTGATTGAACTAACCTCGTTATCTCCACACTGATTTATACCTGCCTCTGGAGATTTCCATTACTTGCATCTGAAGAAGTGAGGACCCTCTGTTGCACTTTTCACAAAACGATCATTCCACATCTGAACTCGCAGTCCTCATCTTCAAAGGAAACCTGCACAACGCCTTCAAAAGACAAGCCTGGGAACTTCAACTCATAACTTTGTTAGACACTAAAAATCATGGACTCAATAAAGGCACTGGATTGATGGCTCACTACAACAATCTATAACCCACAAACCCTTCCCTGTCCTATGACCACAGAGGTATTAAGTGTCCACTTCACCTTGAATGATCTCTTACAACATGTGTTAACTCCTTGTGCTAAACAATCTGTTCTACCTTGTCTTTAGCTGTGACACTGTGAGTACCTTTTCCAGACCTGAAGAAGAGCTCTGTGTAAGCTCGAAAGCTTCTCTCTTTCACCAACAAAAGATGGTTCAATAAAAGATATTACCTCACTCACCTTGGCTCTCTCATATCCTGGGATCAACATAGCTACAACACCACTGCATGGAACATAATGTTACTCCACAGGTGTGAAGACAATAGTTAAGTTGACATTTACTATGACAACTTATGTCAGCTCGTATCATGATACTCTGGTCAGGTTGGGGCATTATCCATAGCATGCAACAGAGGCTGACAATGTGCACCCAGAAGAGTAGGATTTATGTATGAAAGATTTAATAAACTACTAAATCCCTCTGTAAACAATGGTAATGGTATCAACAGTTATAGTTGTTCCACAATACATCATTCATGCTGAAAAAAACATTTGGGGGGAAAAGAAAAAAAAAAAAAATAATGGAGATATCCCATCTCCTAGAACTGGAAGGGACCTTGAAAGGTCATCAAGTCCAGCCCCCTGCCTTCACTAGCAGGACCAAGTACTGATTTTGCCCCAGATTCCCAAGTGGCCCCCTCAAGGATTGAACTCACAACCCTGGGTTTAGCAGGCCAATGCTCAAACCACTGAGCTATCCCTCCCCCCCCCCCCCGAAGGAAGGAAGGAAGGAAGGAAGGAAGGAAGGAAGATTTAAAGTCAAAAGCTTGGTTTAAAATATTTTTCTCTAACAGAAACCATAATTAATGTATGTTAGATACTAATCCTCTTCCAATCCATTTGTTAAAGCAGAGCCATTTTTTCCGATTTCAGATTTCAAAAACACACAAACCAGGAACTTCTGGAGGTTTTAAGATTTGCAGAAATAAGGTGTTGCCCTTTTCTTTAAAGGGGCTACATCCGCTTTATTTCAAATATTAGAAAGTTAGTCAACTTTCCAATAGAAAACTTGAAAGGCAAACATTCATCCCCTATTAATTCAACCCTACAAACTACTGTTTGTTCCTTAAAAGGGTTACAGCTTAACATCTGAACTCTAGAAAAATTCAGCAAAAAGTTACACTGAAATATTAAACTCTCCTTTAACAAAAGAGAAGTCCACATAAGTGTTTGCAGAGTGTTTGAATAATTGCACTTTATAGTCTGTCATACTGTATTTCTGAAGATTTGAAAACTGAAAAAGATTAATACAATGAAAATATTATGGACTCAGTCAGGGTAATATAGACATATTAATTGAATTAATTAATTTTCAAATCTATTTAGTGTTTTCTACATTTTACTGATGTAAATAAATACACAGAAACCATATGGAGTATTCTAGTCAACTACATTTTATGTAACAGATGCTATGGCAACTGAGGAGTATAAACACAGTAACTGAGTATCTTGTACAAACAACCTCTTTGACGGGGATATGGATCACACAGCTTTCATATTTTAGGCAATACATCAAACTTCTTATTACTATGAAAAGTTACTGGTAGCACTAGAAGATTAAAGTTATTCCCAAAGATAAATAAGTGCAGGCAAAAGCAATAAGTTAATGAGCAGTGAGTTTGTCAAAAGTATTTTGCATCAACTTTCTGTAAAATATGTACAATAAAGTTAACTACACATAAAAACCTTAAAATTAGAAATGACAAATTCTTCATGAATTAAAGAATGTGGAAATTTGACTTGATCTAATAAAAAAAATGAACTAGAACCACACATGAACTTAAAAAATAATTCAGAGAAGCTTTCCATAACTGACGCCAAATAAAAAAAGTCCTAAATTGAGCCCAGAACAGGAAAGAGATTGAAACTTGGCTGAAAAAACAATCCTGACTTCCTTCCTTCCTTCTCTTTGGCAATTAGAAGTGATGATCCAAATGTTTACCCAAACTCTGTGAAGGAAGTTGAGTCACAGAGCATTGTAGCAAAATGACAAAAACAAAACAATTCAACAGAAAAACAGGACAGTTGAATTCAGAACTGTATCTGTTTTTAGAAGACATGCACTCCTATCAGCATGGCATCTATCGGACATGTTTTGGCACATTTTGATTGGTCTGGCTTATCTGTAAGAGCCAGAAGTCAGATTCCTCTTGTATGGTGTCCTCAGCTTTCTCCACAGACTTTGCAGTTTAATTTTTTTCTACACCTTGTCTGAAGTTTATAAACCATGCTGATTGTATAGTCCTTGCAGAACACCAGACTCTGCTTCTGTCCAGAAGACTAGGTAGTACATCAGAATCCCATAGTCTGGGTAATTCACAGCTGAAAGCAGAGAAGTTGTTACAACCCTGGCTTAGCTTGTGGATAGTTACCAGGTTGATGTACTGGACCACAACCACAGCTCTCATGTGCCTTTATGCCCACTGTCTCGGCATGGTTCAGATTCACTTATCTTTAAGTTTGGCCTTTCAGGCACACTCCTGGGTACAGACTCAAATGCTGGTACCCCTTTTGAGATGTGGAACCAAGCAGTCCAGCTGCCCTAGATTCCAAGACCAGTGCTGCAAGGTGGGAAGGTCCCAGAGCTCAAGCCTGAATGTTTACACCATAATTAAACAGTCCTGCAACCCAAGCCCCACGAGCCTGAGTCAGCAAGCATGGACAGCCACGTGTTTTTAACTGCAGTGTAGACATACCCATGGAGTTCTCAGAGATAACTGCTAACAGTTCCAAGATCGCTTCAACTAGTTCCTTAAGTATCCTATGGCGAATTTCATCAGGCCCTGCTGACTTGAATATATCTAACTTATCTAAATATTCTTTAGCCTAATTTTTCCCTATTTTGCCTTCCATTCCTTCCCCCTTGTTAATATTGTGCTGTGTTAAGTATCTGGTCTCAATTAGCTTTTTTGTGAAGACTGAAGCAACACCTCAACCTTCTTGATGTTGTCCATTATTAGCTCTCCTTCCCTCCTCAGTAGAGGACCTATACTTTCCTTCATCTTTTTCTTGCTTCACATATAATGGTGCTACGTGCATTTTGCCATGGTATTATTGAACAGCAAATTATAAGTTTTCACATAACTTAGAAGACATGCTTCCCAAGCCCTGTGAGCCCAAGTCGGCTGGCATGGGCCACACACAGGCTTTTCTCTGCTGTGGAGACATACCAAGAAAGTACACGGAAGAGAGGGGAGTAGATAAATATGTATTAATTCAAAATGAACATAAAGAACCAGCCGCACAAGTTCTCATATTTCTACAGCTGTTACTTTGATTTTTCTCCAACTGAGTAGGAACAACCTAACATGGTCCCTATTTATGTGAGTGATATACTGTAGATTCTCAGTGCACTATCCATAGGTTTGGAAGGATTAGTTCTTTTTGTTGGTGTATGTCAGTAAACATTGATTTAGCCATCCACACACACATCAACAGAAAAATATTTCCATCAGTAATACTGAAATTTACAGATAGGCAAAGTAAGAAGAATGCTGCTTGAGAACTTATTAGTTTGATTTAAGGATATTTGCTTTATATATTTTGACATGTGATGTTGACATAATATTTTAACAGTTATAAAGCCTTAGCTTTTTGAAACTCAATGTCTACTGTGATTAGTTATTGACTGACGCCCCGTAATTTCCAGCAACTGTGAAAATTTAAATTGATAAAAAATTAAGAACATGCTTTAAAATAAACATTGATATTATTTGTTGAAATTGTTTTTAAAAAAGTTAGTTTTGCCAACCCTGACTATCCATGAGTAATGTACAATTACCCACAGCCCATACGTCCTCCTTGAAATTTGATTTACTGTATAACCTACCACTACAGAGCAGTCACCTTTAAGAATCTATTCCTTGGCTGCGAAAGTCACTACCTAGTATGTTATTTGGAGAAAAAAAAAATCAAAATACAAAAGGGCTCTTAAAATACAAAAGGGTTGTTCTGCACACCAAGTGAAACAAGCAGCAAGACGCACCTGCACTGGATTCAAAACATATTTGAACTGCTTGACTGAGAAACAGTGGATATGTCTACACTGCAATTAAAAACCCACAGCTGTCCCGTATCAGCTGACTACAGCTAAGGGACTCGGGCTAAGGGGCTATTTAACTGCAGTATAGCCGTTCGGGATTGGGCTAGAGCCCAAGCTCTGGAACCCTGCACAGTGGGAGGGTCCTGAGCTCGGGCTGCAGCCCAAGCCCAAATGTCTACACTGTAGTCAAACAGACCCTTAGCCTATGTCACCTGGCATAGGCTAGCCATGGGTATCTAACTGCAGTGTAGACATAACCAGTGAAAACTTACTTTGGGACAAGGAAATGGCAATTACTTTGGGTTGGCAGCTAAAGCGTGACCAGAACAAAATATACCTACAGATTTAGATACCAATATTTCACTTACATATCAGAAAAAATCTCCATGCATTTCACCTTTCAAAGTAACTATAGTTTTGCCTTTATTTACATCTATCTCTATTGCTTAGGAAAGCTCTGCGGCTACATATGCACCTCAATACCACCTGATAATTTAGTGTTCACACTCATTCTTAAATAGCAAAGAAAACCACAAAAGATAGAATTTGGAGTCCTTTGACTGCAGTAATCTTCTGCCATAAGTTTTAAAGGGGATATTGTTCATAACAAAGGACTCTGGGGTTGTGTATCCTGCATTCAAGCAGAAGTAGCGTGTTCTACATATGTTAGTACAGAAGCAACCAGAGCAATACCAAAAGAGGTTGCAAAAATGGAAGAGAAGGAATACTACCTTGAACCTTATTGCAGTTACTGATAGCAACTGTTCTTATTCCAGCATCATCTTCTGATCAAGTAGTAAAAAGAGATGAATAACAGACTTCCTGACATAATTTCCATTGAACCTGTGCAAGATCTTGGAAGATAATGCACTACAGTTTCATATTCTCACTGCTATCACTAGAAGAGTTAGCAAAACTATAAGATATTTCAATAATATTTATATGCTCTCAAGGAAATATTTCTCTCTGTGCTTTGATGCACAACTGTGGGGAACACCAATCATTTTTCCCAGCAGCTACACAAAGAAGTATATTTGACAGAACTACACCACTCCAGACAGGAAAAATTGAAAGCTATCCCTTACCTTTCTGCAACTATTTTTTTCTTCTCGCTTCCTGCACACACCTCTTTTCAGTTGTGTTTTAATCCAATACATATATTGGTAGGTACAAGTACATCATAAGCATCACATTTCCTTGATGTCCTTTTTATTTTCTGATATTTACCACTGTTTGTATCTAAGATTTAAGACCTTTTAAAAATGATATGTAATTATGAAATGAATATGCGCCTCACCAGTCACCATGATTTTTGCAGCACCACAACCAATAGTTCTTACATAAATATTTGCCTACTCTATCTACCATTAGTTAAGTGTTCCCAAACCTCTGCAATTAATTTTTTTTTTTCTTCTCTAAAGGAATGGGTGCAGGGGGAAACAGTTAATTGTCTATCTTTCCATCCCAAATTAAGCCATCTTCATCCACTGGACAACAAAAATCAAGTGTGCAAATAGGAGGATGGATATCCTCTCACTTACGTTAGTCTGTTTCCTAAAGCATTTCCATCCTAGACAGCTTCCTGTCTAAACAGGATACCATGACTTAGCTATTGTCACAATTTCTGTTCTGTGAATTAGGCACTTTTATTTTTAAACTGCATCCTGAAGAAAACACTTGCCATGTAAATTTGGGATGTTGACCTAGGGATTAAGAATATCATTTAAATAAAAGATCTATCAGAGTGATTTCAAACCTGGAATACTAATAGGCTTTCACCCTTCTTTTTAAGTGAAGTGGGGAAAGATGGTTGAAGGCAGATGGCACATGGGATGGTGGGGGGGGTCACATGCTTCCCCCCATTTCTCAGGCCACCTCTTGCCAGGATTCCCAGCAGCAAGGAGGCAGCAGCTCCCCCTGGCCGCGGCACTTACCATGTGTCCGTGCAGCGTGGGGAGGGAGAAAGCAGCAGGGCGGTTGGCTGAAGGCTGAGCAACCCCCCGCAACCTGGGACTGCTTCTCCTTCCCTGCTGCTGAGATCCCAGCACTTCTCGCTGCCTGCTTTGCAGGCTGCCCACTGAGGTGAGTCAGAGTGGCATCTTCGAGATTGGGAGGGGAAGAGGTGACGTGGTGCTCAGTGCCAGGCAGCTCAGGTGGAGCCCCATCCAGTCCAAGAGCCTCAGCGGTGAGCAAGGGAGCAGGTTGGGGGGCGGGGAGAGTGGGAAAAGGGGGGCGTACCCTGCTGCTTCAATGCAACCCAGCAGCAGGGGGGTGCATTGAAACTCCAGCAGCCTCCAACATGCCTATCAAGGAGAAGGTGATTTGGAAGTGTCATATTCCCCCTTTCAACAAAAAGTGACTGATAATTCTCCAACTTCTTGTTAATTGAGACAATCCAGCCCCAAGCACCATCCCACCTTGGTGTCACCCACCCCGATGATGCATGGGGGACTGTGCATCCCAACCGTGTTGCCCCTTTTGTTGGTCTTATTTTGAACATTTGCTAAATTGATTGAGTATAGTTCAGGCAGAGAGGGGATACCTGCAAGCTCTGTAAGGGGCTAGGCAGCCACAGGACAGAGAGGAGAAGGAGGAGGTGGTTGCTACTGTATGTTGTGTACATACATATTAAGTTTCAGGGGATGGACACAGAGGCAACGTATAGGGCGGTCACGTGCCCCCACAGAACCTTTCAATTGTGCCCTCCTACTATCCACAGTTATGCGTCACCTCTGGTTGAAGGGTTCCCTACTGTACATACTAATAAAATATCATAAGTATTTTACAGTATTGGGACCATAAAATGCATACATAGACAGATTCAACTGACATTCGAGTGAAACATCTGATTTGTTTTTGTTATTTAGGGTAATGGAAAGAAATAAGAAGTTTAATTTTCCGAAAAAGTAGGGCCTCCAGAGATCCAAATTATAATATATAAGAATAGCAGTATCATTTCTAGCTTCATTGTATTTAGTTTCTTTTACTTTATTATCTGCTTTGACCTATTTCACTATGCCAAATGGTAGTACAAACAAAATTCGGATAATTTTTAAGAGGCTACAGTAGATACAGACCAATTTCACAACTTATTTACATTTTTATAAAAAGTGAGAATGAAACTATTTAACAGGGGTGTTGCGAGGCTTCGTGCATTAAATTGTGCAAAAATCTGCTAAGTTCTTTGGATGGAAGATGTTGCAGAAATGCAAACTATTATGTTAATTTTTGAAACCTCACAAGCTAAATGCCATTCCTCTGAAAGGCTGCATAATTAGACACATACATCCATAACTTTTTATTGTATAATCTATAAACTATCCTACAAACATATATTTAGAACTTGGTTATGAGTGTGTTGACATTTAGAAACAAGAAAAATGCTTAGATCTTCAAAACAAATGCTTTCTTACATTCTTGTTGTACTGAACAAACATTAACTTAACTAGATCAATATGTACTTCCTTGAAGCTCAAGACTTCATCTCCACTTTTTTTTCCCCCATCCAAAATACTAAAAAGGGCACATGAAATAAACATCTTCAGGGTTATTTATGAAAGTAATGTCCATTGACACAAATGTAAATCTAAAACAATATAATGGTTTACAACATAAATAATCATACAATCAAAAAACTTTTTTTTAAAATAAAAAACTATGACATGTTTATATTATTGCAAAATATGCTGCAAATATGAAGTCAGGACATATGCAATCATACTGCCATCAATAAGACAACAGTACTGCTAACAGAGCTATTGGAGCTGGCATGCCCACTGGATTCAATACACACCTACATGAACAACAGGTTTCATGCAAAATATGAAGTGTTTTGGTATTAAACATGGATGGTTAGGTTTATTCCACCAAATTTATTCCTGTTAAGCTCGGATCCTGCAAACACTTACGCACAGGTTTAACTTCAAACACAAGACTAGGTGCATTGGCTCCTATGAAAATACTCGTGTTTAAAATTAAGCCCACGAATAAGTGTTTGCAGAATTGGGGCCACAAAAAGCATGCATTACAACATTATTCTTTATTGCACTATAGACACCATGACCCAACAGTTACATAATTAAATAATGACAGTTGAAAGGATTTAATTTTCATCTTTAAAAGGCAATAGACTTTCTGAACAAGTAACTATAGGTCTACTATAAGGCAATTAAGAAGCATGCAAGTCAGTAATGTGATATTAACCAATTGTTAATCCAAATAAAAGTCAAATATGGAAGACCAACCACTGACCGATATTTCATGTCCTCTGTTGTCTTCTACAGCTCCAACAGAGAACATTTTGTTTTTAAACGACTGCAGTTTTCTTTTTAGTTACAACTGTTAGTATTTAATAAACAAACTATATTTTACCGATTCCTGAAATCAATTTAGATTAATCCAATAACTAATAAACACTCTCTCTTTATATGTTTCACTTTTAGTTTTAAAGTGATACTCTCAATTGAAAAAAACGCATTGGTCTGAAAATGTTTTACCTATTATTATTATTAATTATTATTATTATAAGTGCAAGACTAAAATAAGAATCTATTTTGTTCCATTTTCTTGCTATGTGCATTTGATTATACATAAAATTTTGTCAATTTCACTCTTTCCTCTGTACTGTCGATTTCAACTACATGAAGATCTAATTTTAAAAGTACAAAAATGAGATTTTAAAACATATGAGTGAGCAGGGAGACTTCGGGGCTTGAAACTACTTTAACTTATCTTTTGAAGTAGATTAAATTTCAATGGGATGGTGATGCTCCTTTTCATCAGAAGCTAACAAACTTGCTTGTTGTCAGCAAATAAGTACACAGGTATATGCACAAATATATTTTGTTGTGGTGGTTTGACACACACTATATGCACCATAGCCCTGATTCTTAAGACTGTTCTGTGCAGGTGGACCCTTATGCCAATACCTTTAAGTTAACAAGGCTCCTGGGAGAGCAGACCCTTGGCACCAGTGCAGCTTGCAGTACCATGGCCTATATTTTTTGTAATCAACAACAACAACAAAAACATGGTGCCTACTTCTCTTGCAGAACTGGATCCATGGTTTATATAGCTTTGTTTAAAGTGAACTTTTTTTAAAAAAAAAAGGTGCTAGAATAGAATCAATTCATATCATCACAAGAAGCAAAAATATTTAAAATCCAATACACTTCTACCTCGATATAACGCTACCTGATATAACACGAATTCTGATATAACGCGGTAAAGCAGTGCTCCGGGGGGGCGGAGCTGCGCACTCCGGCGGATCAAAGCAAGTTTGATATAACGCGGTTTTCACCTATAACACGGTAAGATTTTTTGGCTCCCTAGGACAGCATTATATTGAGGTAGAGGTGTATTTGAAAATTGTTTCTTCCTTTACTTACTTGCCCTGAGTTCTGGGTTCTCTACCTTGCCTGAGTTGATGATGTCACTAAATCCTAATACAGGATGAAGATGCAGCTAGATTAGGAAAACAGTACAGAATATTTTAGTTTAAAATAAACTTTAATTGTTACATTTATCCATGATTTTAGTGATTTAGTAAAGCAAACAGTTGTTGTTGTTGTTTTAAATATATCATTTCAGTTCACTTTAGACTAACAAAGTGGTTCTTCTTACATTTGCTTGTCAGCCTGTTCTAACTTTCCTTCACCAAAAAAAAATACTGTATTATTTTATGTAGCACCAAGCACAAAGGAAGATAAGATTCCTGCTCCAAGAAGCTTAATTACAGAAACAACGCTAACAGTGCTCTATTAAATCATGCTAACGTTCTAAAATGCGTATTTAGCTCATATACCTTGTTTCCATTTTGAGGAAATTTGTTTTAATAAAGTCACAGCAGCATATGGCCCTAGCATCTTTATTTTCAAAGTGGATATGGAGTTGGACACTATTTCAAGCCATCTGATGTTTCTTCCTAAGCCTCCTTGATCTGCTATCTGATTGTATACTTAGGATAAAAATCAGCAAACCAAAAGAATTGGGAAGGGGAATAAATATCAGCCATTCAAATTGTTTATTTAATGAAATGAAGAGTCTAGCTCAGAACAGCTTCTCTTTTTAAGAAAAGGTCAAATGCACTTACGATTCGGAATTTATTTTCAGAGACTATCATCAAACATACGCCAGAACTAATCTGTAACAAATATTTTAATTTTGTATGAAGACCAAAAATAAACCCACAATATAATATAATTAAAAAAGGAATTAAATTAAGCTCAGAAGTGCTTAATAGTGGATTTCTACAGATGTAAACAATCAACTAGTATGCATTAGCAACATGGTAAGTGACAGTCATATTTGCCACTGCCCCCACATCTAAAATAACTGGTTATTCACTTAGCTGACTGAATACTAGTTTTGTTTTGTTTTTCAAAATAAAGAATAATTTCTAAAGTATTCCTGGGAAAAGTTTAGTTGTTTAGCAGAAGACCACCCTATCTTTTACATTAGTTTTCTGATAGAAAAAAACTAGAGTTCAAAAACGGAAAAAGCATTTGTTATTTAAAAAGTAGACATCTACATTTAAGTTCTGAAATAGCTGTCTGTTCTACATGCTTCAGGGAAAGTTTACATATATGCCTATGGTTTTCTTTGGCAGGGTTGTAAAACATACCACCTTAATCCAGTTCCTGTAACAGAGGCTTGTTTACAGCTGTTCTTTCTTCCTCCAACACACTCAGTAATTCAACTCCTTTTCAGACCTTAGTGCTCTTTCATAAAATTATATCAGAGTAAAATAGATGTATTTCAATATCTCACAGAATAAATGCATCTGTAGTCAATCCTCTGTACATAAGCTAAAGCACAAACACATCAGTTTTGGCACATATGCAATTTAGGATTAAGTACAGTCTTTAGAACATAATGACAGTTCAGGTTTGGGAAGAGAATCGTTGTAGTTCTTGGAAGACACCTAGTGTGCAGTTCCATCCAGAAAATACCCATTTTTTCTTCTCAAGTGTGTTTAGTATCACAAGCACCAGGAAGAAATGGCCACAGCCAGAGACAGAGGGCAAAGTAACCCCTCCTCTCTCATTACATTTTTGCAACGATGACATTGCCTTTGCCTTTCTCTATCCTCAGAATGTGTGGGTTTTGTTGTTTTTGTTTTTTTCCCCAAAGGTAATAATAACTTATATTCAAATAAAAATGTGAATATATACATAAATATATATATTGACAAAGTCAAACTGATGGTCAACAGACATATTTAGGCAGCCTCTGCTTGCAATGCAGGATTTATCCAAATCTTTTGTCTGAAAGGTATGAAACGTATGGGGGATTCACAATCTCCCAGTGACAGTGATGGGAAATGCAGTGTGTCAGAATTTGAAGGAGTATAGATAGAAATCACCACCAACATATCCTCAAGAAACAGTAAATCTGCCTCAAAATACGTGTTAACTACTTATGCTAAACAATCTGTTCCATCTTGTATTTAGCTTTGACACTCTGAGTACATTTCCCATAAAGAGCTCTATGTAAGCTTGAAGCTTGTCTCTCTCATCAACATAAGTTGGTGCAATAAACGATATTTTCTCACCCTGCTTGTCTCCCAGTAAGAGGCAGACTCACCCACCCCACAAATCTCTAACATGGAGAAGGGGCTGAGAAGGAACTATGGAGAGAAGGAGGAAAAATCAGTCTCTCTCCCCACCCAGTCTTTGATCAGGTTGAGAACCAGTGGAGATTGCTGATACTTTTATTTACACAAATATAGAACAAAACTTTGAACTAATCCAGAACTTCTGAGGTATGCATATTATTAGCCTATATAAATACATGTCCTCATTACTTTTATCCTGGTCTTCCCTCCCCCTTCTTGCTCTTATTGCTTGCCATACTTACTACATGTGTTTTAGGCCCTGATCCAACCTCGTTTGCATAGGCTGACCCCTGTACTCCAAGCAAAGCCTCAGTGACCTCAACGGGACACTATATGGGGGCAGGAGTCCACCCAACCAGATCAACTTTCAGGATTGGGACCTAAAAGCAGTAAACTCCTTTGAGGCAGGTACTGTGTCATTTTATGTGTTTGCACAGTGCCCTGCACAATGGGGCCCTAAACCTGACTAGAACCTTAGGGCACTAATGCAACAACATACATAAATAATGGTCTTCCAGAGAGAGGGACAGCACAATGGGGGATGGAGGAGGAGATATCATTATCAACACTCTCCCTACCCCCATCTACCACTGAGTGGGGACTGGGAAAATCGTGCCCAGGAAGAGGAGTGAGTAATCATCATCACCAACCCTCCCACACATCCTCCCCCAAAACACACCCTGTCCCCGTGAGAGAGGAGAGGATCCTCCCTCACAAACACAAGAAACAGAACTGGGGAAAGGGGAGAGATTATTTCCATGCCTTCAGATTTCAAGCACAATCACTATCAGTGGTCCTGAGCTGAGGTTTTTACTACCCTGGTCTGATATTGGGCTAAAGCAGCAGCCAGTTGACACAAGCCCACGGGGGGTGGAGATGTCACCACCAGCTCTGATACACTACAGAGCCCAGGAGGCACCAGCCAGCCCGCAGCCACACTAGGGAAGCGGGGCGCCCAGCGCTCCGCTGGCAGCCCAGCGGCGAGGCACTAGGAGCGCGCAGCCTAGCAACTGACTTACCCCGACCGGCTTGCGCCGCCGCCTCCTCTCCGGCCCCGACTCAGCACGGCGCCCGGGTCCTGCTCATCCCGCGGCCGGGGACCGGCTCTCTGCCCCCGCCCGCGGGGCTCCGCCTCCCGCTGTCACGGGCGAGCTCCTGGCAAGAGACAAGCGCCCAACTCCGGGCAAGGACTTCGCCGCACGCTCACCTGGGCGGGCCGGCTCCTCCCCCGGGCGGTGCCGCGACCCGAGTGACAGCGCGGCTCAGCCACTCAGCCGCCAGGCCGCGGCCGGAGGAAGCTCCGCAGCCTATGGGAGCGGGGCCGGGGCGGGACCCGGCTGAGGAGGCGACAGCGGCCCTGCGCTGGGGTGTCCCCGCCGGTCGCCTGATTCCAGCAGCACACGCGCCCCGCGGGGCGGACTGGGGCAGGCGCGAGGCGAGGTTAACGGGGCGGCAGGTGGGTGTGGAGGGGAGCAGGCGGTGGGGTGCGGGGGAAGCGAGGGGAGGAGTGATGGGAAGGGGATTTGAGGCGGGTCTAGCAGTAACTGGATTTAGGGAATGGGAGATATTAGGCATGAGATTAAATGAGCGAGGGAAGAGACCGAAGGAGACCAGGACGAAGCAGTAGGATGAGCGCTGGATACATACAAAGGGGGGATTTTTCCCTTTGCAGGCGCCCCATCCTACGTTACCAACAGGGAATTGTGACTAGCTAGAGGCCGCACTGGAAACAAAAATTAGCTTTCTTCAGTTCACAGGTCGCTCCCGTGTGCTGGGTTCCATGCAAGGCGAAGCCACAGTTGCAACCACTTGGGGGGATGAGGGTAAATAACCCTTCCCCTTTTGCACCCCGGTTACTGTCATGTTCATGTCCCCGTCAATGCAGTTTCAGACCGTCTGTATTTACTGCTGGGCCCCCTTTGCCTCCAGCTTCCCTTCCCCAGTCACTGGCACCTGAGTCATTGCAACCCCACTCAGCAGCCTGCTGCCGCTGCCCGCCTGTGCTGGGCACCAGGGTGATCAGTGGGTAACCTCTGTAGCATCACTATTATGCCAAGACTCGGGGATGGGGCGAGGGAAAGACGCCCTTGGGATGGAGGTTTAGGGTGAATTGTTGGGGTTTCTCTCTGTAGCAGGGGAAAGGGGGCGTCATGTACCCAGCAAACCCCTCTGCGCCCGTGTTCAGAGAGGAAGAGCCTGAGCACACAGCCACCCCCGCGCCCATCTCCAGAGGGGGCCTCCTCCCCAGCGAGGCGAATCGCGGTCGGTAAGGCCATGGGGGGCTAGCCGCCACTTCCAGCACATGGGGCAGCAGCAGGGGCCAGGCCCGGTGGAGCGTGGGTGGGACCCGAGTTCCCCCCGGGCTCTGCCCGCTCCGGGCCCCGCTACAGCGAGGGGTGGCAGCAGGCACTCAGGGTACGCGGCGCTCACTTCCTCCCCAGCTCCGGCTCGCTCCGCCCTTCACGGGGTCCTCGCACCCGCTGCTCCGCCCCTTCGCTCCTCCCTGTCCCCAGCCGCGAGCAGTGGATGGGCCCGGCCTACGTCTGTACCTGACCGCCGCTGCGGTGTTTCTGGCCTAGCGGGGGCCGCGCCGCATCTACCTTCGCCCCGCCGCCATGGAAGAGGACATGGAGCTGGAGAGGTGAGAGGGGCCCTCCGGGGTGTGTGTTCCCGGGCAATGGGGCGGGGTGGGCCCGCTGTGATCTACCGCGCCTGCCCGGCGCACTTGTTCCCGTCCCTTCAGCACTGGGGGATGGGGCGGGGGAGTCGGGGGGAACTGCAGGGATGAAGAGTTGGGGGGAGGGGGGTTACCTAGGTAGTTCCCTCTTGAGTTTTGAAAGTTCACGTCTAGACCCGCCCCTTGACATTCTCCTGGTGGGAAGGGGTCATGTGTGGGGCTCGTGGTCACTCCTGTGCCAGGCCTTTGGGGGAGGCAACCACACGAAGGGCTGGTGCTGGACCTTGTAAAATACACATTAGTCATGTCACCTTCCTCCTCAGTGTGGAAGTGCCTGGCTAATCCTTCTGCTGTCAGGTAACAGGAGCTGATTTAGAGCCCACCTACTCGCTCTCGTGTGGGGCTTGATGATGTAAATAACCTGCCTCAACAGGTAACTTTTGTAGTGCAGAGGGACCATTAGAGAGCCTTTAAGACAGAAGCTGGAGCACTTGTTTACTGTCTGTTATTCATTGATGCTGACTACAGTGTTTACATTTAAATTATTGTATGCCATATAATAAAAGTTTAATCTTTTTTTTTTTAAGGGGGTTGCATTAATGTGGATGCTTACAGTTTTACTTACCTAAACATCAAGCCTACAAGGCTTGGAATATTTGGGAGGACAGGAGTCCCAGTTTACAGAATACAAATTTACATGCAGGAGACCTTTGACTTTAGTTTGAGAATTAGAATTGTTTTCCTATTCCTACAGCATCAAATATATTTTACTTTTACCTGTCTTAGACTATATAAGTGGTTTCCACATCGATGTTGAAGCATATACAGTATACTACCGAAAAACAGTTAAGATGTACTTTGCAGTACATGGAATGAGGTACGATAGTATTCCAGGATTTCTGAGGCTGCCGTTCTCTATGAGAGCCCTTTATCCCCCTATTGCAATATCATTCCTCTGTCCCTGTTGTGAGGGAGTAATCTGATTCCAAGTGGATGTATTCAGGAGAGTAGTTTATCACAGAGGGAACTTAGGTTATTCATGAGAAAAAATGGGGGCATTGAAGATACTGCTGACTTTCTGTTGAATTCTGAAATCCTCTATTGGATTGGCTCAAGTTGTCTCATTGTCAACTCTGTATCCCATGGCCTGGTTATGATCTACTGGAACAATATAACTATCAATCTTAAAAGTGAGAGTAGTCTGCTCAGAAGACTTTTTGGGCACCTGGCCCACAATTGTGAAATTTGCTTCTAGGAAGACTATGAGCCTCAGTGTCTTCATAATAAAATGTAAACTCAACTTTTTCAAACTCCTTACTTTGTTAAGGAAAGGCATACTTGTATGTAATAAATAAATGAACCCTCCCTATTAAATTAAGAAAGATGGGAGATTTTCCATGATCACTTTAATAAACTTGTGTTGCATGCCAGTACCAGTTATGATTGCAACTAGATCACAGTGCAAGTTGGAAAATTAATAAGCCTTGTTTTGTTAATTGAAATGAGAAAAGCCTAATCTCTGACTTTGTATTTATTAGAGTCAGATTGTGACTACATTGACTGGAATTCTGTTGGGATGAGATCATTCATTCTACTATACAAATTGACTCATGTCATATCCAAACGAACACATTCCGTTTAAATGCAGGTTCATTTAGTTGACTATTCAGTCATAACAGACCTCTTTTTTACTTTCTGCTTTGGAAATGGACCAGAAGCACTTACATTATTGGTAAATCTTGATGGTGTTATACTGTTTATTGTAGAATTGTCTGGGAGGAATGACTGAAATAATAGTTCTGCAGCATGACTTGTCAACACTACAACGAAACCATGTATAACAGAATCTCATGTGAGATTACCTGTTAGCAGTATGTCTAACAATGATAGCGTGGATAGCATGCTCTTCCAGTGTGTCTCACACCCAAATATAAGGAACTAACTTTGTGGTTCCATTTACAAAAAATAACTTGTTGCCCCCACTGTCCTCGTCCATCTGATATTGTAGATGGGACAAAGATAATAGTTGTGCTGGTGGAAATGAGGGGATAATTGGGCCTAAGAGAATTTAATGATCCATTTACCTCCTATAATTTTTCCATAAGACACTTCTCCCCTATGATCTTAAAAAACAACTACATCTGCACTGGTCTGAAATATCAAACTAACTAAGAATATGTCATGGTGAGGGGTGGTATGAAGTTTTTATCGGCAAAAGTTTGTGATGGCCGTATTACTTGCTGTAGCAAATCTAAACTATATCATCATGACTTCTACATGTGCCACACATGTTACAGAAAAGCTATTTTAGGGATGTTTTTAGAGAGTTTTAAAAATATTTATTTGAGCTATTTTTAGGTGCCTTAGCTACCATGAGTCCAAGTGCTCAAGGAAACATACAGGTTTATAATGATGACTTAAAATAGTGTTTTCTGTATCTACAAACATTATACTTTTAAATTCTGTTATGGACATGGACACCTTCTAGGTCTAGAGCAACTGCTGAGTCCCACTGGGAAGCTAGAAGTTTTCCAGACAAAGGAAAAAAAATTATTTGTCCCCATGCAGCTAAGACTACAGTCTGGTGGTCTGACAAGAGAACTTGGTTGTCCAAAATTTCTGGCAGTGACTGCATTCTCTCAGGCAAATTAAATTGAAAGATAGTTTCTGCTTTGATGGTCTAAAGCAGTAATACTCAGACTGAGGCTTGTGAGCTGCAAGTGGCTATTTAGTGTGTTTCCTGCGGCTCTTTGCAGCTCACGATATTAAAACAATGTGTGATTTAATTATTAACCAATCAGGATTCTTTTACTTATGTTATTAACCAATTGTAGTTGATAAAATACTGCTTTGTCAGTCATTTTGCTGTGACTATATCTATCTTCCCCCATCATTTTTGTGTGTGTGTGTATATATATATATATTCCTCCATCATACTATTAATATGAATACATAGTACTATAATAAATGAAACAATGAATTCACACTACTGTGGCTCTTTTGGGTAATGTTGATTGCTAATTTGGCTCCTGAACCACTGAGTTCTGAGTATCACTGTTTCTAAAGACAGTTCTCTAATTTCTGTTTGTTCTGTTTTGGATTATTATGCCAGGTTTTCTCACTTTTATTCTCTTTTTTTTACTGTCACTAACTCACTTGGTCTTATGTTCTGTATTTTTCTTGCTTAAAATGTTACCATCACCAGGAATGATGGATGCTGAATTGGCTACCTCTTGTCATGTGACCTTTACATAGTCTGAGATTTAAAGCAATAAAAAAGCAGCGACTACAAATACCTGCAGATTGTAAATAAACCCAGTTTCCCATTCACCTTTGCCACTATCTATGGCAAGTATCGGATATGCATCCTTCTGCCGTGCGCACCCCCCCCCCCCCCAAAATAATTTCAACTCCTTTCTGCTGGAAATTAGAGGCTGGCAGTTTCCCCTGAACATCCTACTATTAATTATATTGGAGAATATCCAGATTATAAATCTGAAACTTTTCATAGCCTTAAAATACTAGGCCAAATTCCAATGAAATGTAATTGATGCTGTGAGTATAACTTACACTCCAAGGGATAGGTATACAGGGTTATAAAACAACTAACAGAAGAGTGTCAAAGTGTCTGACAGGGCTGGATTATTTTTCACTTGCCCTGTTCTTACTCTTTCTTCCCTGTTCTACACCTTTGGCATGTTAGTTATTCACAACACCATTTATGTCCCTGCCCTGAAGATTTTGCGTTCTAAATAATAAAATATCCTACAGTTAAGATATCCTGCCTTTGGCCCTAGAACAACACAGCAAATATGCGGTCTTCTGGGAATATATTAGAGGTTGTTGGAGAGAGAGCGTTGGATATATTTTTCCTCACTCATAATCTCTTCCACAGTTAAAGCTGCCTCCTAGTTTCCAGAAACATTTCACAACTCCTGAATAGCATCTCCTACTAGAACTGCCTTCCAAACCTAGTTTGCAGTGTCATCTATTTGAAATTGTTTGTTGTCCTAAGGGATAAGGCCCTTAGCATCTGGAATAAACTCCTTTATATTATTGTAAAACAATGGGATATAACACAAAGAACAGTCTTACTTTTTGAAGTGCACAAGTTGCACTTAAAATCTAAATCCTTAAGATATAAAATTGCACGTTAGAAAGGAAGCACAATTTAATAGCTAAAAGTAATAGTTAGACTATAGATCTAGCAATCATGAGATTGGTTGACATAACTTGACATTGGTTATGTAACGTAAAGGTGATCTGCCAAATAAAAACTGAGGATGAATTTCTTTATGGAATCTTCACTAATCAGGCTGTGGGGGTCATTCACACAGAAAAAAGCTTAAACTAATGCTTTTTTAAAGAAGTGATCTGTTGTCAGCCTTAAACTGTTTAAAGACAGTGGAATTCTAAATCAGGTGAGTTAACTCCAAACTCTCCTAAGGCATGCTTTCCATTTGATTCTTATATGCCTATGTGGCATATTTGGTGTTTGTTTTAATCCTGTTTCTTTGCTGTTCAGTGTGGCATTCCTCAGGCTCCATTTTTTGAAATCCCTTTTCATCAGTTTCTGTATACATCCATTTAATTATTTCATGTTACATCCAGGGTGTCCATTGTTAATAATGTCCCTTATGTATGTACCTCTTCTTGCTGACTCTAGGACTGGCATCTTTGTCCTGAGCCAAAGCTTGGACAAGTTGTAAAAATAGATGTCAGGAACCTCAGATGTGTTCAAAAAACAACTAGCTTCTTCATTTCTAATTAAATTCATGCATAATAGAATGGCACTTATGGTATCAGTAGCACTATCATCTTGAGCTCTGCTCTTCAGAGCAAAACAGGGTAGAGTCTAGTCAGTTCTTGAATGCTGGAGGAAGTGGTCTTGAATATTCAGTGACATGATTCTCTCTGTCATTACTGAATCAATGCTCCATCTGGTTCTAGGGGACATAGTATCTGAGCACCAGAGCATAGCCTTTTATTTTATATACAGTGAATTTTGTGATGTTGCATTACACCGCCATGGGTTGGGCTCTGATTGCTACAGCTGCAAGCTCAAAATAGTGAAATTGCTTCTGGATCGTTTCTCAAATTTGGAGGCTCCAGGAACACGCAATATCCAAGCATAATGACCATATAAACACAATCACAAGTACAAAGTCTTATCTGTACAAGTTTTATTAAAGCAATAAGTAAAGTTACAATTACTCGTGTGTTGTCAAATGCTGGCGGCATGTGAGTGTTCTGTCAGTGTGCTGTCCCAGCTCTGCGCAGATAGCAGACACAGCAGACCTCGATCGAACTGCCCAATAAAACCACAGACCCGTTTCAGTAGCGAAGGCACTTGGCCAGATTTATTGTCGACAAGGCATGGTATTATGTCCTATACGTGCTACAAGTACATTTAATATATTCATGCCCGTGACAATGGACACAGCTCAGTGAAGGGCGGAACTTTCCGTTTCCCTCTAAGCTGGCCAAAGACACTCCCTCTGAAATTTCTTTTTATAATAAGTTACGTATTGCCCCTCTGACGTGGCTAGTTATCACCCTTTACCATGTATATGTAGGTTCAGTCAAAACATCTCTATCCATCACACTGTCATCATGACCTTATCTTTAAGAGGGGGTCAGTGTGTCCTTGTGTCATCTTCGGGGAGTGTGTTTAGACCATAATTCTGTATTGGGGTGTTCCGGTACCACCCTTCTGGAATGTGCTTGCATGGGTGTCCTGTGCCTAGTACTTGTTAGGAATGTATGTGTTTTCGCAATATCAGCCCTATTCTTGCCAGGTTCTGTGAGCCTGCACGCAGGCAGAGCCTGATGTCTGCTCACAGCCTGACTTTTGCTAACTTTGCTTTATATTAGCAGGACTTGACCCACTACTTTAGTTCAGGCCTCAGGCTTCTTATACCAGGCCTTATGTCTCAGGCTCTCTCTTTCTACTATACTATGCATATAGAAATCCTATGAAACCCTACGCAATAATTATAACTGGAGTCATTGTGACGGGTTCCCCTCTGGGGTGCCACCTGGAACTGAGATACCACTGAGCCCGCTGACCGACCAGCTGGGGCTCCTTCTCACACTGTTCTGCTGCGACAAGCTGCAAAGCCCTGCAGCCTGCAGTTTCACCAGCACCCATACAGGTAGGGACACACCCAGCTGCAGTTACGTGCAGGCTATCTGACCAGCCCCTGCATAAGAAGGCTACAGCCAAGGTAACTCCCAGCTCCCCAGGCATGTACACCCTTTGGAGTATAAACCCAAAATTATACTGTCTTGTGCTGGACAGGGAACTGCACCGCGTAAGCTCATAAACTTAACCACCTCCCTTAATGTGGAGAGGAATATGCAACAGCATTTGCCCCTAGAGCTATGATTCCCATACACTACACTCCAACTCACTGGTTTAGATAAAGCAGAAACAAGTTTATTAACTACAAAAGATAGATTTTAAGTGATAGCAAACAGATCAAAGCAGATTACCTAGCAAATAAACAAAAATGCAAACTAAGCTTAATATACTAAATAGATTGGATATGAATTAGCAGATTCCCACTCTAAGAGATGATACAAGCAGGCTTCAGATTCTTAAGGGGCAAGCTGCACTTGCTTTACAGCTTGGAATGCCCAGGTGTTTCATTCACAGGCTAGACATCCCTTTAGCCTGGGTCCAGCACTTTCCCCAGTTCAGTCTTTGTTCCTGAGGTGTTTCCAGGAGTCTTCTTGTGCGGGGAGTGAAGAACCACAGATGATGTCACTCCCTGCCTTATAGCTTCTGCATATGGCGGGAACCATTTGTTCCAAAGCTTGGTTTCCAGACCAGTCTGTGGGAAAAATACTGACATCCCAAGATGGAGGCCAGCATCCTGTGGCCTGGTCCCATGTCCTTGTAGAGTCCATGAATCTATAAGAGGGAATGAACAGAACAGGTAATCATCAAGTGATCCATCCCCTTTCGCTCATTCCCAGCTTCTGGCAAAATAGGCCAGGGACACTTAATAATAATTAGTGTGTAATAAGCATGTCATAAAAACAAATCGTATATTTCCAAGATCACTGCTTTTATAATTTATACTCAGGTAAACGAGAAAATCACTGGAAATATTCATTTTTAGGAGGGGGTTCACAAGACTTAACATTTTAGTGAAAGGGGTTCACAGGTTGTTAAAGTTTGGGAACCACTGCCATAGGCTTAAGAAAGCTTGACATGAGTGGGTGACCTAGGAATAACCCTATGCCAGCAAGGTCACAAGGTTACTGCATAAGAAGTGACAATAGGTGAGGTTATGGAAAAATGTATTGCAATAGGCAGCAATGTATTGTAAGACCTTTGAATGTCTTTCTTGACCACAGGGTACATGTCATGCATAGATGCTAAGGAGAATAAGAGGAACTACAAACAACCTATGAAAAATGGGGCACCCCAATCAATATTCATGGGGTATGGAAGTTCAGATAAGGGAAAGAAGGTTGACACCTGCATGCGTGTGCATAAGGTGTTAGGTGTGGTCAGAACTACAATATAAAAGAGAGTACCCTGGTTGGGTAAGAGTGGGAAGACCCCAGCAGGAACTGTCCGTCTACTGATGATCATCTTTTAAGAGGTCCAGCAGACCCTAGAATAGCTCTTGGGCACCTGGCACTGGCCACTGTCAGAAGACAGGATACTGGGCTAGATGGACCCTTGGTCTGACCCAGTAGGGCCATTCTTATGTTCTTATTTATCATTACAGTATTTTTATTACATTATGAAAATGGCAACACTCTTCCAAGATATCACTTTCGTAGCTTGTATCACTTTGAATGAGCTGGTTATAAGACAAGGCTCCTATGTTTCATCAAAGAGTATCAGATGTGAAACAGCATGAAGGTATTTAAGAAACCAACTCAGAGTTCCACCTACACAAGCATTCAGGTCTTGAGCAGTCCAGACAAACAACACACGTTACAACAAAGCTTAAACTTGTTCGTCATAATAATTTTAAAAACAATGCCTATTTAATTTTAAAAACAGCAAAAAATATCCGCCTCTCTTTCCATTTCTTATAAGGAGTCTTGAAGTTTAAATCTCCTCAGTGTGATAGATACGCTTGCTTTGATCCTCTTAACTCTTGGAAGTCCAGGGGCTCCGGGCTGCTGGCCCCATGCTGCCCGGGGTCCCTAGGGACAGCTCTGTCCGCCATTAGGGAATTTTTTTCCGAGAACCCCCTGTAACATTTTGTGAACCCCCAGGGGTTCTTGAACCCCAGTTTGGGAACCTATGGCCTAGTCTGGCTATGCTAAAATCTTACAGGTCTCATCCTGTTGGCCTTGTGTTTCAGCCATGCTTTACTAATACCCACTCATCACTCTTAAATACTTAATCTTATACTTCCATAATCCTACAATTTAAATCTGTTTAGCATACATTGATTATATATGAAATCGATCCATAAATGATAAATGGATGATAAAATGAACTTAATTGGCTATAACAGTCTTTCAGATGAGTCACTAATGATCCTGGTCAAGTCATTGTTCCCAGGGAATTTTTTTAAGAGATGTTAGTCTCTATGTTCTTTGATAAAATGAGCCATCTCTAGTTTTGCAAGATGCTGTACTGATTTTGGTACCTGATTGTGCCCACCCTGTAAATGGTTGCATTATAATTGTGAAGCAATTCCTGTTTGAGTATTACCTGTATATGCAGTGTTGTTATAGCTGGGTTGGTCACAGTATATTAGAGAGACAAGGTGAGTGACTTTACATTGAATGGTCCCTTGAAATATGTGTGAACTCTTTATGCTAAACAATCTGTTCCACCTTGTGTTTAGCTGTGACACTGCGAGTCCATTTCCCAGACCTGAAGAAGAGCTCTGTGTAGCTCGAAAGCTTGTCGTTCTCATGAATCAAAGTTGGTCCAGTAAAAGATATTACCTCACCCACCATGTCTCCATTGCCTGTATAGTTCATAATGTACTTTAGGATCCTGGCAGATGAAAGGTGCTATTATAGTTGAAGCTAGCAGAGATGGTTAGAATTAAAATTACCTAATGCTTTCTATCATAAGAACCTGTTTTCAGTTGCTTATATCTTAGTTGAACTTAACCATTCAGTCTAAAACTTTTCATATTAGATGATTTTCAGCAAAATTGAGCCATCCCTTTCCAAGAATGAGGTTAGGGAAATGTATGTTGTTTGGCTTGACTTTACAGACTTAACTTCCTTTTTATCTTCATATACAATATAAATTTAGGTTAGAGAATTTTTACACAATGTATTCTTTGATCATCACTTAAAATATGCAGCAAAATTATAATCATTCAGGAATATAAGCAGACCCCTACGGACCATCCTTTCCTACAAGGAAAAGAACCCCTTGTTCTCACCAAACTTATCTCACCAACAGACCAATCTATTATAATTATTTTGGTCTTCTTCCAGTCATTCAAAAATATGCAGGTTTTGGATGCCATTTGCTGCTCATGTTATAAATGATGCCAGTATTACCAGTTGTGGCATTCCTGTGTGGTATTCCTTTGGGATCAGACCATGCATCAGTTTTATTAATTCTAGCTCCCTACGTGTTTTGGGCTCTTCTCCTCGTGTGGAGGTTTTGACTGTTGTGTGCTAGTCATTCCCTTCCTTTATCTGGTATTGCAGTTGCAAGAATGTTTATATTGTACCCAAGCTTTATAACTGGAGACAGCTAGGAGTGCTGAGTCCCGAGAGTCCTTTTAAAAGCAAATATAGAACCTTATTTGCACAATTGTGAAGCCTTTGGCTGATTTACTGATATGTATAAATTCAGCATATGGAACTACGTTACATGGAAGATACTCTTTAAGTGTTTTATACCACTCTCTTCAATTGACTTTTCATAGTCCTTGTGAGTCAGGAGGGCTTTCTGAAGGCACAGCAACAAAAATTAGTGTACTAAAAGAGGGTTATTATGGATATAAAGACTCTAATTAGCCAGGAAGAGACAGACCAATGACAGACTGCTGGGATGAGTGTCAAGTCAGACTGAGTTGCAATATCATTTATAGATACATACAAATCAAAATGCCTGTATTTTGTGTATGTTAGTTTACATATAATCCAGTTCTATTAGCTTCACTTAATTAATTTGTAGTGTTTCTAAGAAAATTGTAACTAGTTTATATTATTGTAAAAATATATTGTTTCAGACACACTTAATTCTTTCAAGTATGATTAAATCATAAAATAACATGAGGTTCACTGACTTTTAATGTACCTTTGACACAGATCTTTCAAAGAACAGAATTACAAAGAATTTTTGCGGAATGGTGTGATGAAAGTCAACACTTAGACTTTTTGTTTTTCTGTTACTATCCTGTCTTTTGAAGGTTTGGTATCCTAGATATCTCCAAATGCATTATGTTCTCTCATGATACATAGTTTATCAACCTAGATGCAGATTTTTTTTTTTTTTAATTCTCTCAAACTTGCCTTCTTCCACAATTTTAAATAGTTTATCATCACTCTCTCAAGATAGAGTGGGGAAATGGCACTCTCAAAAGAGGAAATTTGGAAGTTCTCTTCTGAGGCATTTGAAAAGGCTATTTAGTTTTCTATTTAGATTTTAGGAGTTGAAAAGCAAAAAAAAAAAAAGGGTGGGTGGGTGGGCACACCACTCGTTTCAATATTCAGTATGTAAAACCTGAATTTTACTTAAATAAATGTTATTGAGACTTGGTAAGATTGCCAAGAGTAGCAGGATGGATCACAAGATAGCCCTCTGTTAATGTTACAGAAATAGTATGGAAAAGGGTGACATTAGCACAACACGAAAGATAATTGGGAAACACTGTGGGATTGATTTCCAAAAGTGCATGCACAATTGCATGTCTTGACTTGCACATAGAGTTGTTGTAACTGTTTGCAAATTGAGTATTTGCTTATGCATATGAGCATTAGAAACAAATACCCAATTTTCATGAACAATCATGGTAATTGCATGTGTAAACTAGACACGCAATTGTGCACTTACTTAAAAAACTAGCCCCAAACTATTGAGGACCAAAGTATTGGTAAAGTCTAACTGATGATCGTACCCCGGAAGCTGGGGTGTTGTATAGAACTTTATAACAGTGCTCTACTTATGAAGTCAACAGGTGAGAGGTCTGACACAAGAATCTCCCTCTTTTGGGGCACCAATCAGTTATCCTATACTTAAATCCTCAAACCACACTGCTTCTGCAAAGCCTTTCAATAATAAATCCCCAACGAAAATAGTGATGTGTGTATATATATTTAAATACCTGCAGTTTTTAAAAAATAGACATTTTGCTCCACCAGCATATTTGTCTCTCTGACATAGATCATAAACCTTTTGTGGCGGGATTTTTTGTTCTCAGTGTATCATGTAGCCAAAGAGCACGAAATACTTAATAAATAAATAAATACTAGTGACTGATTCTGAAGACCTGGCTAGGGAATTTCATGTCAGAGTTGCTTGGTGGAAATGATTATAATGTGGTAAAATGTTTCTGTGATAGCTGGATGGAAGTGAGCAGAAACATCTTTAATCTTGGGAAACCACATTTTTGGTGCATTCTAAGGCCACAATGTAGCCACACTCTGGCATATATTCTAACTTGGAAAAAGGCTATGACAGGGACCAGAAGTAGTGCCACATGAATGATAAGGAGCTGCAGCAGGCATACGAGAAGGCTGGGGGGGCAACAAATGATCCGATGCCAAGCTGCAGACCTGCTATTTTTACAAAGAGCTGCATGCTGTGCTCAGTGGAGACCCCAGCACTACCCCCAGCAGCTCTGTGAATACCTCCTTGGAGCCCAAATCACAAGCCCCTGCTGTGTACAGTGAGAAAGGGAGGAGGAGATGGTGGGTGAGGAAGAGGTGTATGGGGAACAGGCGACCTGTGGATCCAGCTGTGCAGTGAGCCAGGATCTGTTTTTGACTCCTCCACAGTCCAGTAAAGCATGGTGGGGGTAAGGGATCTCATGTAAGTGTGTACATAAATTTTCAATAACAGGGATGGCACCCCCAAAGTAGCAGAACACATCTTTTGACTTTTGTCATTACTTTACTTGTGCTAGAAGAGGTAGTAGTACAACCAAGAGAGGTAGAGTTGGTATCTGCTTTTTGTTCCTCTCCATAGCTAGGTGGGGGGCAGGAGGGATGTGGTGCAGTTTATTTACGTATGCAGGGATGTCCCTTGAATCCTCCTGAGAGATCTTGATGAAACTTTCATGGAGGTACTCTGCAATCCTCTCCTGAACATTTCTAGGGAGGCCTGCCTTTCTTTCTCTGAAGTTGGACACTTTCCCACCCTCCTTTAATTCTTTATTAATTCAGTCCTGTACCACTCGCTCCATTATCTTGCCTAGAATCAATGTCAGGCTGATATGCCTATAATTACCCCAGTCATCCCACTTACCCTTTTTAAAAATTGGCACAACACTAGTTTTCTTCCAGTCTTCTGGAACTTCCCCAGTGCTCCAAGACTTAATGAAAATCAGCATTAATGGTCCAGCAAGCTCCTCTGCTAGTTCTTGTAAAACTATTGGATGCAAATTATGTGGATCTGCTAATTTAAATGTCTAACTTTAGAAGCTTCTATTTAACATCATCTGGAGAGACTAGTGGAATTGGAAGTGTGTTAGCACCATATGATGAGACTATTTCATCTGTTCTTTTCCCCCAAATACAGAACAGAAATATTTATTGAATGCACTTCTGTCTTTTCTGCATTATTATTGATAATTCTATCATTTCCATCTAGTACTGGACCAATACCATTTTCAGGATTCTTTTTGTTTCTAATATATTTTTAAAACTTACTGTCCTTAGCACTGCTGGCCATAGATTTCTCCTTGTGTCCATTTGCTTCTCTTATCTGTTTTCTACAGTTCCTAACTTCTGATGTATATTCATTACTATCAACTTCCCCTTTCATCCATTTGTTATATATATTTTATTTTTTAGAGTTGCCTTCACATCCCCTCTAAACCAGGTTGTTTTTTTAACCAGTACGGCCTTCTTTCTCGATTGTGGCATTGTGACTTTTGGGGCATCTACTAAGGTGTTCTTAAACAATTCTCCATTACCAGTCACATTTTTTATTTTATTTAAGGTCTTCCTTCCAGATGATTTGATTTATAATTGTTTCAGTTTTGTGAAACTAGCCCTATTCAAATACCAAATATATGTATTCCTGCTCTGGACTTTATTTTATTTGCACATTATAAATGTGATCAAGTCATGATCACTTGTACCTAAGCTCCCATTAATTTTTAGTTTAGTGATCAGTCCCTCTTTATCTGTCAAGTTGAGGTTTAATATAGAATTCCCCTGTGTTGGATGCAACATCCGAGTTAGAAAATTATCATATGTAGTATTTAGAAATTCCCAGGATGTTCTAGTACCAGCAGCATAAGATCGCCACGTGTCATTCAAATTGAAGTCCCTCATGATCTCACAGGTTTTTTTCCCTACACATTATAGATAGGTGAATAAAGAGGCAGCCAGCCTGTTCCCTAGTGTGATTTCGTAGTCTGTAGCAGACACTAATACCCCATCTTTTGCTTTATTGGTTAGGACCCTGATCCATAATCATTCAAGATAATTTTTTTCCGAGTTATTAGTGACTTAGAAAGAGGTAATGCATATTTGACATAGAGTGCTGCTCCCCCTCATCTTTTGCCCACTCGATCCTTCCTAAATAGGTTATAACCATTGATTTTTTTTCACATTCCAATAATGTAAGTCATCCCACCACATTTCAGTAATAACACCTAGATTGAATTTATTCTCATAAATGAGCAATTCCAATTCCTTGTTTGTTATCCAGGCTCCTAACATTGTTGTACAGGCAATTAAAGAATTTCTTCTTTTTACGTTCTTTAGTTCCTTGATTAATTTTGTTCTGAATATCTCGATTTTGTGCTGATTGCTCATATCTTCCCTCTTTTTACTCTCCCCTTTTGATATTAGTTTAACACCTTCCTGACTACTCTACCCATCCTGTCCCTGAAGAAATTGGTTCCCCTTCTACTGACGTTGAGGCCATCAAACTATACAGTCCCTTCTCCTCACAGAGGGTGGACCAATGTTCCACAAAACCCAAAGACACCATGTAACTAGTGGTTCGGTTCTGTCTTCCTTTTTTCGTGGGAGAGGAAGGATCTCCGAGAAGATCTCTTGGACAGTCTTCCTCCTCAGCATACTTCAGAATTCCCTCTAGTCTTCTATTACCAGTGAGATTAATTAATGCCAATATGAATCATCACTTATGGATCCTTGCCTACCTATTATTCTTGACATCTTGTGTCTTGGCTCCAGGAAGGCAGCACACTGTCCTGTTGTCTTCCTGACCCTTGCAGAATGTTCTTTTGAGTCTTCTGAGTATTGACTCTCCATTAAGGATATTTTGTCTTCCTTGGATCGTTAGAAACCTCTTTGCGGGCAAGCTTGATTTTCTTACAGGTTGGGCCAAGCTGGCATCTACTTGTCTCCCCTGTACATCTCTCTGTTCTATTGGGCCTGCTGGATCATGAGAAGTATCTTGCATAGTTTCCATGTTGAGGACCTGGTATTGATTTGAAACTTCTAGCTGTGTGGAATTCCTCCTGGTTCCTTCTCTCTGGTGGCCATAGCCTGCCTATTCTTCTCTGTCTACAGCCATGTAGAATTCCACCATGACCTCTTGCCTGTGGTGGTTACGAACTGCCAGGCCTTCATTCTGACTCTCTCTCTCTCTCTCTCTCTCCAGTTCCTTTGTGGCCAGCTCTATTCTTCCCAGAACCTGGGGTAATGGTGTTTCCCAACCCTTGCTGTGTATGATCTCCTCAGCTTCTCTGATTCTCAGTAACATCTCAACTTGCACCTCCAATCCAAGAATCGTTTCCTCCAGCACAGCCAACAACTTGCACTTCATGTGCAGGACAGGAAAGCAAACCAAGGGTTTTTTTCATCGATGTAGGTAATCCACCTTTTTGAAAGGTGGTAACTAGGTTGAAGGAAGAATTCTCCCATTGACCTAGCTGTGCCTACAGTAGGGTTTGTCAAATTTCACAGCCCTGGGTGATGTAGCAAGATTGACCTAAGTTTTAGGTACAGACCAATCCTTAGAATAGATGAGACCACTGAGAGAAGTCGCTAAACGGGGTACTTCATAAGTTGGTGATAAGCACTATTGTTTTCCAGTTTTATGTCCTAGAGCAGACTGTATTTGTAGAGTAGTAAAACTTGTTGTTTACTCTAAAATTTGAAATAAATAATGTAAGTAATGTGTCTTCAGTTTCTTTAATGTGAGTAGATGTAAAGTGATGCATTTTGTTGCTACTGTTGCCTTTCTGTTTTTTGTCTTGTTGGGTAAAGATTTGGACTGTGACAATGAAAGGAAAATGATGACTAGTTGCGACCTCTTCCATTTGAATCGCTAGCTTACACAGATTGGTGGCATTGTCACTTCAACATATGAGCCAACTTTTCTGTACTTCCAAGAGTTCAGTTTTTTTCTTAAATGGTCTATAAATCTGTTTTTAATATTTTTTTTCCCTTTTCATATCTAGAAAGGCAGTAGAAGAGCTTCTTAAAGAGGCAAAGCGTGGGAAAACCAGAGCTGAAACAATGGGAGCTATGGGTTGGTAAGTTCCGATACAAATTGAATAAAAAAATTTACCGTACCTTTAAATATAGATGGAATGAAAAATAAATGACACTAAGCAGTATCAAAAAATTAAACCATATAAACTTTATACTTAACATATGGCAGAGCTTTCATCTCCAACTTTTAGTTTTTAATAGCATAACATTAAAACATTTATTTTATTGACTTTACAAATAGATTTCTCCAAACATGATAACAGGAGATGCAAAAACTTTAACTCCGCTGACTAGGGTAGAAATTGAAGTAATTTCTGCCTGAGTGAAGAGTGCCGTATCAAGTATTTACAGCATATACCAGTTGGAGTATAAGTGGCACTTTTTGTAGTGGCAAGTTCTTATCACAATGGTCACCGTATCAAATTTCAATCAAGATATTTATGAGCCGGGACATATATGATAGTTAGTTTCAACATAGATGTAGTTGCATGTTGGCCAGTAAATGTTCATATTTGTATTTGGGTTGGATTTTTTTTTTTTTTTTTTTAAGATTAGAAATACTAATGTCATAACAAACTTTACGACAAATATTTTTAATATAAATTGTCCTTTTTCAATAAATTTCTGTTTAAACTACAACAGTCTATAAACTCAAAGTAAAATACACTTTTGGAAGGTGGTGATTTTTAATGTAATCTTAAATAAAATCCAGGGGATTTTAATTGTCCTCCAATTAATTTTAATGGAAAGAAAGCTAAAATTGTTGATACTTTTAGTATGCATTATAGCAACTATTAATAGCATTATTTTGGAATAAAAAGCAGTATTTTAATTTTCATAGTTATTCCTTCAAAGTGTACCTGCACATAGTATTATAATACAATAAATTCAGTGATTTGATCAGAGGCATGGTTCATCTGTCTCAAATTGGTTTTGATGTCTTTGATATCAGGAACTCTAAAACAAATTTAAGACTGTTCACACATGCAGATTGCACCAGTTTAGTGAGACCAGTTTCTAACCAGTTTAAATCCGTTTTTAGACAAGACAGCCCTGACTCTCGCAAATGGAAGCTATACACCTTGAGTAATGGTATGACCACACCGCCAGCAGGCTTCTCATGTGATTTGTTTTTAAAGTAGCTGCAAATGGGTTAAAGTACAGTGGTAACTTGCTTAAAAGGATCGGTCTTTTCACATAGGTTGCCTACCCCTGGTCTAGACAAACCTATGGCACGCGTGCCAAAGGTGGCATGTGAGCTGATTTTCAGTGGCACTCACACTGCCCGGGTCCTGGCCACTGGTCTGGGGGACTCTGCATTTTAATTTAATTTTAAATGAAGCTTCTTAAACATTTTAAAAACCTTATTTACTTTACATACAACAATAGTTTAGTTATATATTATAGACTTCTAGAAAGAGACCTTCTAAAAATGTTAAAATGTATCATAGTCAAAGACGTATGAAAACTCTGTGTAGACAAACCCTTAGTTTTGAGCAAATCTGTACAGCTGGATGTGTTACAAGAGAACAGTTGGGGAAGGGGCAGAAAGAATAAAAAGATCATTTCATGTCTGTACTTCTAACTGTACTCTTAGTGCAACCTTAAATAATTCCTGTTCTGTGTCTATACACTATTTTCTATTCAATACTAAATAGAAATCCTTAGTCAGAAACATTGTAGGATACCAAACTTGGGGCTAAAACAGGAATGCTTTGAGATCATCCCTGTTGTTGTTGTTTCTTTGATTGCTGCTTGTCCCTATCCTATTTCTCCTCTCTAAGTTCAAGCCTACAGTTGCAGTGGATGAGTGTTCCTATGCTCCACATAGAAATGCAATACACAGGGTGCCTGTTGCTAAGTCAAAGTGATTAGACTGTCCTGGCTCAGTGTCTTAAATCAGTTTTACAAACAGGAAGTACCACCATGCTCTGGAATGCAGTGCTACTATTCATCTGCAGTTGTTTGGCAGATATTAGTTTGAAAAGGAAGATGGCTCATTGCTTATTAGGATGTGTAACAGTTGGACTACAAATATTAAAATGCCATTAAGCTTTTGACTTAAACCCACAAGACCAGAGGCATGATTTTTGTTCCTATTATGAAGCTATCATCTTGTGTTTAAGGTAACTTATTTTTAGATTTATAAAATATGCATTCATTTTAGACTCTGGGAACATACACAATATGTTTTTAAAAACACAGTACTTTTAAAAACATACAATCACATTGATATTGTGGAGTAAAAGTGGTGTAATGGACTGTAAATCAGGCACACTTTATTATATGTTCACATACATTCCCCCACGTACCATAGAACCCGTGCTTTATGCATACATCACTTTGAAACTTTAAAGATTTTTAATATTTTTAATCTCCTAGGGTTTTTTTAAATGAAAAACAATAAGCACAAATTCCATTCTGTGGAACTGTTTGCTAGTCAGCAGTAAAATGCTCTGTCTTGTACAAAATGCATATTTGCCATCCTGCATCATTTGAAGTCAAAGACACGATTTCCGTCTACTTCTGTGGATCAAACCTTCAATAAGGCAAGGGCTAAATGTACATTTTACTAAGGGCTTGTCTACATTGGCAGTTAACAGCGCTGCAACTTTCTCGCTGAGGGGTGTGAAAAAACACCCCATAGCACAGCAAGTTGCAGTGCTGTAAAGCGCCAGTGTAAACAGTGCCCCAGCGCTGGGAGCTACGCCCCTTGTTGAGGTGGGGGTTTTTTAGAGAGCTCTCTCCCAGCACTGTGCTGCAACCACACAAGGCACATTAAAGCGCTGTCGCGGCAGTGCTTTAGCGCTGCCAGCATAGACTAGCCCTTAGAGAGGCGAGGGCTCTTGCCTCACGAGGCTTGTCTACCCTAAAGAAACATTCTAAAATTTTCCCACCATTGCTCACACTTGGTGAAGTCCACCAGTGAGTAATACAGGTCACTCCCAAACTTTATTTTTCACAATACAACTGTGTACATGCTACACATCTTTATAAAAATACTTTTGAAGTGATCCTGGAATTATTTATTATTTCCTTTCATCCAGAAAGCCATAATCCTTAGTTAGGAGTCCAGTTTAGTTACACACCCAGTGTAGAAGGGGAGGAAAAATAACACTGACATTTACAATGCCTTTTTAAAATAAGCTAAAATAGCTATTTGTAGACATAAAAATGTCTTGACTTTAGTGTCCAGTGGTCTTGAAACTTTCTGGTGCTAGAAGAATCATTTCTTTCCATTTCCTTTCTAGAGATGGAATAATACTTCCATCTCTAGTTTTGCAGCATTGTCATAAGGTATGCAGACCAGGAAAGATACTGGTCCAGGACTGAATATTACTGTCAGCCTCCAATGTAATTTTGGGGAGATGGAGAGTTGCATTTTTGAGGGAGATAAGGAGACATGAAAAATTTGAGACTGTTTGAAGCAGAGGTTTAGAATATCGCAATACATGAGGGAGATTGCAGGTAATGTGGTCAAAGTTAGAATGTAATATGGATATCGCCACCACGTGAGAGTATAATAAATGTATCAACATCTGATGATGAAATGGAGAAAATCCCTTTATTTGTGTAACTAGGGAATAAACTACCTTAAATTTGCATATCTGACCATTTCCCGTTCCTACTGCCCATTAGTCCATCTTTTCTGTCCTACTTGAGCAGTCCAAACTGTTCATATTCAAACTACCACCATTTAAAAAAATAAAAAGTATGTACATCAAATGCTTTTATTCTCCCTCTCTTCAGTATCTTAGCATGGCAGGAGTCTGGACTGTATTAAGAAAGAGCAGGGAATACTGTCTTGAAGATGATGATTTGCTCCATTTACTCCTAGATCACTAAAACCTAAAGATTGACATCTCACTGTAATGAGTTATTTTTATCCCTCTGCTGCTAAGCTCTGAGGGTTCACTTCATGCCAGCACAGACCCCAGTCCATGACACCTGTTTCACCATCAGTTTTCCTCCACAGAGGACTGTTCCCTTCATTCTCAATGTTGTGCAGGCAGCCACTGTACCATCAAAAACAAACAGTTAAACAAGATGCTATTTATTTAAGGAGATTGTTTTATAAAGGCAGGGACTATCTTGCCTCATATTGTGCCATGCACATCAGTGCTAAAACAGTACATTTGTTTAAAAATAATAATAAAAAGCTAGCACAAACAGACAAATGCAAAGCATTTAAAGTTTTCATCTGGGCACAGGCTGCAAAAAGCTGCCCTAATAGTTTAAGAAGCGTAAGGTACAAAGGTTTAAAGCTGGTGGTAAGTTTTCTGACATGTTGGAAAAAATTCTGAACTTTATCATTCAGGCCTAGCCTTGTCAGCTATCGTAACTTGTCCTTCCAGTCTGTGCGAATGCTTCCATAAAGTCTTCTCTTTCCAGAAGCCGTCTGGCTGTTTTATACCAAAGACAGGCTCTTTGTAAAGGAAAACAGACAACCACCCCACTCCCACTCTTGAAAACTTACATTATCTGCCCACACTTGTGCTTTGTTTACTTCTCTTTCTGTCCTTTGGCTTATTCCCCATCTCTCAGGAAGGTTGGTTAACTCAATCCAAATCTCTTTGAACATGTCTGATCTTGGTCCTCATTCCCACCTGCATTGAGAAGCCATTCAGTCAGGACAGAAGTATGGTTCACACAACAAAGCAAATGCTTACTGTTCTGTGTTATTCATTACTTCTGAATTTATCTTGGGTCCCAGCATATCTGTCAAAACATTCCCTGAGTGTTAGGAGTTTGAAATGGAAGCCCTATCGTATTGGAAAACTAGTAATCCTACCTTTCCAGTCACTTAAACAATGAATCCCAGGTTTTTTTTAAGGTATTTAGGCATTGCAGTGCTTGCCTTGCAATGCCTAACTGATTTAAGAGCCTAAATCTCATTTCCAAAAGTGATTTAGGCACTTAAGAACCTAAATCCCATAGGAATTCAGGTTCCTAGGTGCCTAAATCCCTTTAAAAAATGAGATTCAGGTTACTAAATCAGTTAGGCGTTGCAACATCAAGCACCACAACTCCTAAATTCCTTTCAAAATCGAGTCCTTAATGTCTAAATCTTTCTACCCTGATTTATAGAACAGCTATTTTAAATAACTTCTTAGAAGTTATTTGTACTCCATTTTCTCATTCATCTGGACTTGTGTGGCTGAAAGATTCCAGATTTACATGCAGCTAAAATGATCTATTCTGTAAATCACAGAAAATAGATGTTGTGGCATAACTCTTTCATTGGAACTCTTCTAGAATGACCTGCATAATTCCCTTGAGGCTTTACTTCAAGAGTAATTATCCATAACTCTTGCCAATCAAACATTTATATCACCACATATCATCATGTATTCTATATAAATCATTTCTTAAAATACAGAAATGAAACAACCATTGGAGTGAAGCTTGATAACTGTTTAGCAGTGCTATGCAAATTCCTGTGGGACAAGAATGAATACAGTATCCAGTTGAAATTAAGGGAGGATGCTAGATGTACAGACTGGAGCTGCACAGTAATAATCTCCCCTGTACAGTGGGGTTTAATAGCCCTAATTTCCCAGAAATAGGCATAGGCTCTGAATGACCGCAAATGATCAGGATGTATTTCTTATATTTCATACAAAACATTCTGCCTCCAACAGCACTGTGGTCCCTAACGTGATTCTGGGTCATTCATTGACAATTAGAGGACGGAGTGCCATCTACTGAATCAACTTGTAGAGAAATGTTTTGAAGGTTTTCAACCTGCACATGAACTCTAAACAAAGAAAGAGAGAAAAATGTCAGTGCAACTCATAAGGGTAAAACAAATCTCAGAAACTTTTACAGCAGAAAAAAAAATCTAAATCAGATACTGAACAATCTGTTTTATTCAATGAATGTGTTAGTAGATGACAAATGTAGGGAATAAAAGATTGTAAAGAGTTAATCCTAGCGAGAGGAATGAAATAAGTGCAAAATATTTAGTTAATAAAGCTAGCTGATAAAAAGAAAAATTGGTAAGATTATAAACATAAAAGGGAAAAAGGGGGATTGATATCTTGGGTTTTTTGAAAAATAAACATTTATTTTGAAAGACATTTCCCAAATCTAAGTTAAACACTTCAAGAGCCTATCTATTTTATTGCTATAACTGCTTGATGTTCCTAATGCAAAAATGCCTTTTACTGCCTAAATTTCTCAATTCATTAAATAAACTACACTGAATGTGTAAAACATGATCTTACAGCCCTTTCCCCTCAGACTTGGGATATAGTATTATTAAAAAATCAGATAATTTAAGCATTGACAAATAATTTCTAATATGAACTATGCAAGTCCACATATATAGAATGTAACATAAGCTTCGGTCGCCACATCTTTTTTCTCTAATCTGTATTTCCTCCTTATTAAAGTAACTCAACCATTCTGCTTCCAGCCATAAGGCTATGATAAAAGGGGAATGGGAACATCCTGAATGGCTTTTCCTGTACTCAGAGTTTACACTAGGTGGCATGCAAGGAAAGCCAAAACCACAAACTTGAATCTTTCTAAACATTGTGGGGAATTCTCATGTGGAACTTTTATATTTGTGTTAAGATGTTGTTTTATGATTACTCTGAAATGTCTTTACAGGATGAAGTGCCCTCTTGCAGGTACAAATAAAAGATTTCTTATTAATACTATTAAGAACACGTTACCCTCCCAAAAGGAGCAAGACCAAGAACATGAACAAGAGGAGGACAGTAAACCGCCTGAGCCAAGTGAGAGCAGGAAAGAAGAAAAACCAAAGAAACATAGAACTTATCCTTACACTCCCAGCTTTCAGGCCAGAAGAAGAGTCAGCTATTCTCCTCCTAGGTACCGGAATAGGAGCCGGCACACAAAGGATAAGTACGAAAAGTGACCAAGCAAACAGAGAAGGTGATGAATACGTGCTGTTATAAGCCAAGAATGTAATTAAACCTTGAACTGTGGGGATGTTTGTTAGTCTTTAAAAAGAAGATCTTGTTCAATAGAGATCTCTTAGCTTTTGTGAGAAATAATCTTGGAGTGGTTTTATAGGACTTTATTTGGGGCTCCTTAAGAGAAAATAAAGTACAACATTAATTTGTTGATTAGTTTAGAACTACGTACTTCTCCCTTTTTCTCCCCATCCCTAATTAAACTTAGGGACTTGCTCTCAGTGGGTGTTGCAAGTTAATATATTTCATTGTTCAGTATGACTCTTTTAGTCAGTTTACTTTTTTGGAATTTAATGTAAGCAAATGTGTATTTACATGCAAAATTAATGGTAACTTTAATGCTAAACTCAGTTTAAAAACTTCATTTGTGTTGATGTTAATTTTTCAGGATAGATCAGATCTGAAGAAAGGAAGACTTGAGCACTCCTAGCCCACATGTACACTTTCTGTAGCTTGTAAGAGGTCAATATCTATCTACTGAGAGAACTGCTGACTTCTATAGATATTTTCTTTAGTGTTAAGAACAAATTTAAAACGGGCAATGTTAGCTTTAATACCTAGGAGGAATTATCTGTAATATGGAATATGTAATATGGTTCACCTGTTCGCATGTGTTCCACAAACTGATCAGAAGGGATGACAAACATTAGCAGTAATAAACTCTAGATGCAATACTTCTGTCTGTATTTAGACTTCCTTCTTCAGAGGAAGTAGTGTGAAAAACATAGAGACAGTGCTTTGAAAACAACCTCAGCAGCTAACATTACCATGTCTCTATCCAGGCCTGTGAATTTTACAATTAGATATAATACTAGAGTCACAGAGCAAGGATTTAAAAAAATGTTTTCTAACCACTGATGTAACAACTTTCCATGCCTGTATGACAATTTTGTAGTGGTAAAATTCTAAAATTCATAAATGTAATTACACATCAATATACTCTGTATGTCTTTATTCTCTGTGTTCTGGTTACTTGTTTTGTGAAGCATTTGGGATTTAAATATCCTCAGACATAACTGTTTGAATGAGCATATGGCTAAGTTTTTGTTTCAAGTGAGTTGAGAATAAATCTGAAACCTGTTAACTGAGGATGCATCATGTATCATCTGTAAACTTGGGGAAAGTGAACATTTAAAATTGCTTGATTCTAACTTTAGAATAAACCTAAACATGATAGCTTAAAATACTCTTGCATAAGAGGACTCAGTCTTTTTAAAAGGCCTCCTTAAAGGGATATTGCCAGATTTCATGGGCCACGATATATAATTAACTTTAAACAATATTAATTTTTCATTAAATTTAAAATAACATAAAAAATTATACTGAAAATACAAGTCATGAATATTACCACCATTTGAATTCTACTAAGTATATCTGCCAGTGCTTTAAATAAGGGTTCATTTCAGAAATGTATTCAATTAGGACTATGTCATACCAAAGAGGGAATATAGAGGTAAAAAATAAGAGTTATGCCCACATTTTTCCCCCCACTTCAGAATTGTGAAATTCAGTGTTTCCCCTCCCTGGAGAGGGGAAATGGCTCTGAGCTGCTGCCAGAGACCAGGCCATGTGGGCCCCTGCCCCTAGGGGTGAGCATGGCCCCTGGCCCGTCCATTGGGAGGGGAAGTGGTCTTGAGCACACCCCTCACAGTTTTCTGAAAAACAAAATGGGGAGAAAAAACCTTCCTATTTCTTCCCACAGTGAGGCTCACTGTTCTGCTGTGGGGGCAGGGAAGATGGGAAGAGAACTCTGAGCAATGGTAGCAAAGGATCTTGGCTTTGGTAGCTAAACTCAGGGAAAGGGAGTGAGAAGGGTGGTTTGTTTGAGGGAGAAATTGGGAGGGATTGTAAGTTAGTAGTTCTGGGCTTCTGACGATGGGTTATCAGTTTTGTGTCTTATCTTTTTTGTAAACTCAGATTGTAAGCTCTGCAAGGAAAGAACTGTTCTCTAGACTGTTTTTACGGTGCCTAAAACAGTGGGGCCCCACTCCTGGACACGCCTCCTAGATCTGACCAAAATGTCCCCCTTTCCCAGGAGGCAGTGCTTCTGGTCTGATGAGGTACTCTTCCAGATAGGATTCCTTTTGCGTGTGTGTGCTGTGACTCTGACAGACTAGGTGCCAGCTCATGCCAAGGCCTCTAGGCCTCACTGAACACTGCCAGATGCGTAGCTGGGAACCAGTCTGTCTCATCTCCGTATTAGCATTGTTAAAATAGATTTTAAGTTTATAAGTAGGGCCATACAAAATTTACGACCATGAAAAATGCATCATGGACTGTGAAATCTGGTCTTCCCCAGGAAATCTGGCTAGTGGAGGCGGGTCGCAGTATTTTCACCCTTACTTCTGTGCTGTCTTCAGAGCTGGGTGGCCAGAGAGCGGTGGCTGCTGGTTGAGTGCCCAGCTCTGAAGACAGCAGCAGCAGCAGCAGCAGTGCAGAAGAGAAGTTAGCCTGGTATGGGGGGGTCATGACTTTGTGGGGGGTCAGAGCTGGCCTTATGGGTGGGTGACCGCCCAGGGCGCCATGGTCAGGGAAGCACCATGGTCACCCCCACACACTTATTTGCACACAGCCCAAGGCCGCTTTAGCCCCTGAGCTCTGGGCCCGGAGCCAGGGAGGGGCAGGGCTGGGGGCTCCTACCATGTGCCGGGCTCCAGCTGCTGGTCCCGGCCAGGCTGGGGAATGATGGGACTTCCTCTTCCCCTGCATGGGCTTCTCCCGGGACTGGGTCAGACCCACCTCCAGGAACCTTCCCTGGCTGCAGGAAGCTCCACGGCTGCTGGCTGGGAGCCCAGCTCTGACGGCAGTGGTGCCATTGGCAGCAAAGCAGAAGTAAGGGTGGCAATACTGCAATCCCCCTACAATAGCCTTGTGCCCCCCCCGCACCCGATTCCCTTTTGGGTTGGGACCCACATGATTACAACACTGTGAAATTTTAGATTTAAATATCTGAAACTGAAATTTAAGATTTTTAAAATCCTCTGATCGTGAAATTTACTAAAATGGATGGTGAATTTGGTGGGGCCCTATTTATAAGAATGTGTTTAGTGTTTAGACTTGATGAAATGCTTGTAGGATGCTCCATGTATTGATCTCATTTATAACATCTATATCCCATGGTATAAAATTATGGTGAGTGTTTGCATTGTAAACGTCTGTAACTGTGTAACTCCCCAAATAGAAAAGAAGCATTTATTAATGTAAAGTACTGGTCTTGTACACAAGAAGGCCCATTGAAACCAAATGAGGCACTATGAAAGGTCAAAGGACAAAGACTTTGTTGATTGCCTCCCCACACCCATGAAGAGGAGACAGGCCCAAACACTTGTCCCATAAGTTTGAACTCTGGGGGAATGGAATAAAAATCCCCGACCGGAAAGAAGTGTATCACTATGCTGCTTGGAATTTGGAGAGGGCAATATTTCTAAGTATAAGCAAGGGATCCAAGCTCCGTGGCTTGGATTAGCTCTAGGGGACATAAAAAGCTTGCACATCATAGCAGTTTTTGTTAACTTTTGAAACCAAACACTGTAACTCATTTGTGTGTGTGTGTGTGTGTTTACCTGCTTCAACCTTGTAAATAACTCTTATTTTTTTCTTAGTTAATAAATCTTTAGTTTATTATAGGATTGGCTATACGCATTTCCCTAGGTCAATTGCACCTTAAAACTCACACCAAAGGTAAGGGACTGGTCCTTTGGGACTGGGAGTAATCTGAATAGTGTTTTGATTTTTGGTATAAGGGATCATCTGTCACAAAGGCAAGTTTGCCTGGGTGGCAAGAGACCAAAGTACCAAAGGGGACTGTCTGTGACTCCATGCTTAGGCTGCTATAGTGCTTGAGGAGTTTGTTTGTTACTTGGTTCGTGAAATCTCAGTGTAGAACTCACAATCAGTTTAGGGTTTGTGCCCTAATGTATACAGTTTGTGCTAGGAGTTCCCAGACAGTGGGCCATGACACAGTCCTGTGTGGTCTGCCATGGGCGGAGTTGGTGAAGGTGAATGGAGGGGTGTTGCTCTCCCCCAAACTGTATACATTGGCAGAGTGGCAGCCAGCGATGGCTCAGGGTCAGAGGAGCTCAGCGCCCCTGGTGGGCAGAAGGCAAAGCAGAGCTGCCCGGCGGTGGGCAGAGGAGGAGAAGGGGCCAGTCCCGAGAGGTGGTGGCTCCCAGGGTGGCTGGAGGGTTTGCTGCCATAAGCAGAACTGCCAGGCACCTCTCATTCGGGCCACCTGCTCTGTCGCATGGCCTCAGAGCCTGGCTGTGAGGGGTGACGGCGTGGCCCTGGATCCCCATCCTGGGGAAGGAGAGAGGCCTGCAGAGAGAGACTGACTGATGGGTTTGCACTGTCCCGAGCCTGCACCTGCCACTGTGCCAGGGATCACAACACTGTCCCCCACCTTGAGAATGAGGCTGCAGGTACCCCTTCCAGCACCCCCAAATAACCCTTTCAGTACACACACACCCCTCCAATACTCCCCAGCTGTATCCCCGTTCCCTCCCGGCAATGTCTTCTATTGGGGAACTTGAATATAGTAACCCTATGGCTATTCCCACTTGCTGCACCCCATGATCTGTGGCTATTGGGCCCCCTGGAATATCAGCCTCAGGAACTGGGCTTGGCAGTGCCCCTTCATTTCTGCCTGGAGACTACAATGATGTGATCAGGACCATCAAGGTAATAGCGAGGCCCAGCCTGAGCACCTGCCTCTGCCCAGCATTGGCAGCCCTCGAGCCCTTTCCAATTCCCAGGGAGTGGGTGTGTGTGAGGCAGCCAGAGTGCTGGGCGGGTGACAGGCAGGGCTGCCGGGTGACCAGCTCAAGGCACTCAGCAGGCTGCTGGGGGGGGGGGGGCTGTGGCACCTGCTTGCCCCTTTGCCCTCTTGCTGGCCCTAGTCTCTGCTGCGGCAAGATGGCCGCGCACGCTCAGTGGGCCCCTCTCCCTGACGGACGCATGTTAATAGTGGGCCACCATGCCTATTGAAGCAGCACAGATGGGCCTTAGGGAAAAAAGTTTGGGAACCGCTGCCCAATGTTACCCTCCCACCAACATTTTGTCACATTTTGCCCTCTTCTATCCCCACCCTACTTTTCTTCTCCTTCCTCAAATGATTCTAATCTAGATATTAGATATTAGGCATCTGAAGCCAGTAGTACTACTGGCTTTCTGTTGGGACACACACCAGCCTGTTTTGAGGAGAAGGTAAAACTGACTTCAGATCAAGGGGTGCAGTGATACTGCCTAAAATAGTCCCTCTGACAATTCTTCAATAAAGGTGAAAAAGGAAGGGGGGAAAGTATTATTTTGGGTCTTTTCAAGCAGCCACTATACTGAGTGGTGCTGTGCTTCCAATTTACTAAGTCTCCCATGGGAGGGATTCTCTGAAGTGGCTACCAGCCAAAAGTAACTCCCATCATGGGACCATGCAACTGTTTCCTAGTGGCAGAACAGGCAGACTACTCTTTCCTGTGCCTCCGCTTCTCCATACTCAATGATCTCTGCATGCTGGTGGGAGCCATAAGGTGGTAGTACACTTTTGCACTTCTCCTTAGAGGATATCAAAGCACTTTACAAATGCTAATTTTGCTTAATAGACTCTGTGAGCTCACTAAAGAAAAGAGAAATAATTATTTCAGCTGCCCATGAAAGACAGCTTCCTCTTGGTTGGAAAGTGGTAGCTGGTTAACAGTTTACATGGCAACACTCTAACATTCTGAAACAGCAAGGGGAAATCAGGTGAAGAGAACAATAACTATCATCGTTTCCTGTATTCCTTGTCGTAAAAGCATGATTCTCTCATGTTATGGGGCAGGGGTGGGCAAACTATGGCCCGGGGGCCACATCCAGCCCTTCAGGCGTTTTAATCAGGTCCTCCAGTTCCCACCAGGGAGCGGGGTCAAGGGCTTGCTCTGCTCCATGCAGATCCTGGAAGCAGCAGCATGTTCCCCCTCTGGCTCCTACATGTAGGGACAGCCAGGGGGTGCTGCATGCTGTCCCTGCCCCAAGCGCTGCCCCCACAGCTCCCACTGGCCAGGAATCATGGCCAATGGGAGCTGCAGGGGCAGCACCTGTGGATGGGGCAGGGCGCAGAACCGCCTGGCCGCGCCTCCGTGTAAGAGCCAGAGGGGAACATTCCAATGCTTCCAGGAGCTGCTTGAGGTAAGCGCTGCCTGGAGCCTGCACCCCTGATCCCCCCTGCGCCCCAACCCCCTGCCCCAGCCCTGATTCCCCTCCCACACTCTGAACCCCTCGGTCTCAGCCCCAGAGCCCCCTCCTGCATCCCCAACCCCTCATTCCCAGCCCCACCCTAGAGTCCACACCCCCAGCTGGAGCCCTCACCCTGTCCCGCACCCCAACCCCCAATTTTGTGAGCATTCATGGCCTGCCATACAATTGCCATACCCAGATGTAGCCCTCGGGCCAAAAAATTTGCCCACCCCATTATAGGGACACGTTTCAGTCCCACCAGTGAATGTCGCTCTCTCTTAAGTGGATTCCTTGACCATTATATTTACAGCGTAGATGAACCCTTAAATGCCAAAGTAGTGGTAGGAAGAGGTATATTTAAAAAATAAAAAAATAAATAAAAAACTTTGAATTGTGACTATATTTTTTGTAATAGATTTGTTGGGCAAATAGCGCAGGCAGCTACCTTTCCTCCCTGTTTCAGCAGTACTACATGGAACGACAACGGCTCTATCCTTTTGCAGCTGAACAACCAAATTCGGGCGAGGAGAAATCTACCATCCCTGTTATATTGTATGTATCTACTTTCAGTGGAATAACAGGAGTCAGAGACCCAGCACTGTCATTGTCTTTTTGATTTGTAAGCTCTCTGGGGTAGGGACCATCATTTGCTTTGTTTCCATGGTGTTCAGCTCAATGGGACCCTAGCTCAATGGGACTCTGTTGCCCTCTAGGCACTACCAGACTATAAATATTAAATAATAATAATAGACATGAGTGCTCTTATTAAGTTTTGCATTACTGGGTTAATGCTACAACTGTACCAATAGGGGGCTGCCCCAGGTACCCTTCCTTAGTTTCCTCTCTGAGTGTGGCGTCTCACAGGAGGGAATACACACACCAGGCTGTGTTACCTTTTTCAAGCATCTACATGGGGCCAGTTCAATGGATTATTTATGTGGTCCAGGCCCTGTCAGTTCACTGCCCAGTCCTACTCCCCCTACACACAGATCCCAGCACTGCAGAGAACTCTCTGGGATGGACTAGGAAGGTAGGTGGACAGTGCTGCAGAAGTGGGTCCCTGAGATGATCTGGCTCAAAAGAATCATTTTAAAGCACTGCACTGCTTTAAGGGTGATACTGTCCCTGTAAACATTTGTAGCATAAATTGACTTTTTAAAAAACAAGTTAAAATAATTCTAATTTAAGGAGGGCATTTAGTGAAAAGCAATTGAGAATTGCTGTCTTGCCAAACTAATACTGGGGATTCAGTTATTTTATTTTGTAACACTTTCGATTTTGATTTGTTGCTTGACAAGCTAAGATAGGAAGAGTTCCTCAGGGCTAAAAACAAAGGCTGTGGGCAGCAGAGCAGGCCAAAGAACGAGGGAAATCATCACAATTTTATTTGGTGGAATATATCAATATTTGTTGGGTGAATTATCCACAATCAGTAAATCATCCATCAGATGAATGAAGATCCAGCAGATTTAAAAAGAGAGCAATCCATGGTTACTAACTATTGCAATGTCATCTTTCCATACCTGATCCATGATCCATTCAGCCCATAGCAGTATTGGCTAAAATCTTGTTAGCATTTGATTGATGTCTGTTTCTCAGTCAAGTTCAGTGCAAGGTGTCACATCAGAAAATTCATGGTCATCGTTGCTGATCAGGGAAGAGAGGAAAGAAGGGTTTTGAGAGATTCCTTCTGGGTTTAATTCCTGGCTCTGCCACAGATTTCCTCTGTGACTTTGGATAAACCTATTACTCTTTCTGTGCCTCGATTCCCCATCTGTAAAGTGTGGATGATGATAATGCTTCCCTACCCCAGAGAGGTGGTTGTGAGGACATATTAATTAATGCTTGTGAGGTGCCTCAGATACTGTGATGATGGGGAATGTATAAGTATCAACACAGATAAACAGGTGTAGCTGGCACTAACTGACTTTCTGAGGTTGCCAGCAAGGGTGTCAAGGGCTGAATGGGGCTGGAGACTGAACTGTCATCTTACTGCTGTTCCTGCCTGAATAGTGTTTAGGGACATTGCTGGGACAGTTTGGGGAAACATACATTGCACTGGCCTTGCTCTTTCTCCTAGGATAAATAAAGGACTTAATTTTTCTTTACTATCAGTCTGGCAACTCTTTACTCAGTAAATTTGCAATGGCTATTTCCGAAAGGGGGATTTCTCTACACTGTAATTTAATATCAATGTTAACAAAAGCATACTGCAGTGTGATAGCGAAGCACCTGGCTGACCTGTAAGACAATAGAGAAATGAGAGCGGGAAGGAAAGATGAAAGTTTGGGAGGAAAGGAAGGACCAAAACAATGTTGTACCCTTTTTAAAATAAAATAAAACAAACAGTTTGCCATTCAGAAGTTGTTTCACAGTTTTTGTAGGTTTTTATTTATTTAAAAAATCAAGAATTTAAATGAAATAATGTCAGTATAGTAATAACTTGAAGGTATTTCCTGTTAACTTGATAGCCATGGGCTATTAAACTCTACCTCCTTTTGTTTCGTAGTTTGCTACAAACAACTGAGGGCTTTGTTCAGCAAAGGACACCATTATTACTATAACGACAAGCATTTTCAAGTGATTAGAATATTTTAAAAAACATTTAGATGGGGAAAAAATCCCTAAACAGTAAATTTATATCCAGATAATATATTCAACATAGAAAACAAATAGACATGTAATCAAAATATGTAACAGTGAATTTTATGGTACACTTTTATATGCTTTGCCGTCCATTTTTTTGTTTTAGGAAGGATTTAAAATCCACAACAGGAATATTACAATGTTCAATTCTTCTTAACTTCATTGTACAGTTTTTTTCTCCTTTGGAACAACAATTTGAGTTATTTATAATGCATCATAAAAGCCATGAATGTCCATGAAAAGGCTGACAGATTTGATGTATGACAGACTTAAGTTTAAAAACAGATTTTTTTTCTAGCTGTGAAATAAATTGTGGTTCTACACAGAGCAGCTTGTTGAGGTGCAGTTATAATAGAGTTGCACAGTGATTATGAAACAACCACTGAAAACTAGTTAACAAAGGAGATGTAAATGTTTTTAGATCAATGGAATAATGTAGCAGGAGGGGGTTGCTTTTGCACAAACAGAACTGTTTTTTGTATTTATCTGCAAGTTGATTAGTGAGAAGCACATTTCCTCTTCTGCCCTATCAGAATGTCCATTAATAATAATTTTTCAGCTAATGAAACTGGACAAACACAAAAGTAGGCTTTCTTTGGGTAAGTAGTAGCAAAACACATTTTGATTGCATTCAGAGAAGAATATTATTCAATTTGCTAATATAGGGTCTGATCCACCAATCGTTTACTCATGTCAGTGGTCCGTGCTCATGTCGTTATCCAGTAATTGCTCACAAATGAGGATTGCACAATCAAGACCACACCATCTTTGCATAAAACTACCTGTTTTTGCATTAACGTGGGCTATTCCATTTGCAGTTGTTTAGAACAGAGGTTCTCAAACTGGGGGGGCGCGGAATGTATTCTGGGGTGACGTGAGAAGTTTAGGAAAGTGGTGGCTGCTGGCCGGGCGCCCAGCTCCGAAGGCAGCGCTGCTGCCAGCATCAGCGGAGAAGTAAGGGTGGGAATGTTATACCATGCCACACTTACTTTTGCGTCGCTGGCAGCACCATTACCTTCAGAGCTGGGGGCCCAGCTAGCAGCCTCCAGTCTCCGCTCTGCTTTCAGGTTTAGGTGGTGGTATATGTACTTGTGTGGTGGGGGGGAGCGTAAACGACTACAGACACAGTGGGGGGGCGCGCAATCAAATAAGTTTGAGAAACACTGTTTAGAACAGTTTTTGTTGCTTTATTTACTATTGATTGTCAACATAAAAGGGGACATAGCTTTCATGGGTGAACTCACCAATCATTGAAACATTTTTAGAGCAAAAAAAAAAAAAATACATGATAGTTTTTTTCTTTAATTTTCTAGATAAATAATAAAGTGTCTATAATATTTAAAGTTTATCAGACTGTCAAAACAGTAAAAAATACCCCTATTTTATGTTAAAAATATTTAACAAGCTGTACTTTAGCTACTCATATGAAGTTATATATTCATACCACTGTTATATATTCATTTCTTGTCTGTTTGTTTAAATGATACAGAAAAACTGAGGTATGGCCTTCTCCATTTTAGCATCAGAAGCCATTTTTAATAACCTACGCTCCAATCCTGCAATTTACAATACATGAGTGGGTGGCTGGGCTGCTGTGGAAACCCCTAGACTTCAACCTGCACCATATTCAGCAGCAACCAGACATTTTAATAAAAGAAAAATGAGGAAAAATGTTCCACTCTCCATACAAAGATGCCCAATGACACTTTATATATTTTTCAGGATTTTTTTAATTGTATTTGTTGTGTATTTTAATTTATTAACTCCAACAAAGACAACATAGGCTAAAACAATTATAACCCCTGTAGCTGGCCACCTTGTAGATTAACAAAATCTTGGGGATGAATTTCAGATGTGAGGAACCCTGATGAAAATAACCTATTGCTAGCACCTTCCTTTTCACCCCACTTTGCCTTTTGCAGCACCTTCTCTTTCTGGGAAACCTCCTGTTGTTTGCCATAGGGGAGTCACAGCCCAGCAGCTGTGAGCCGGTCCATCACAGTGGGACTATAGCTTGGGAATGTTCACACTTCTCAGGGAAGTTTTGTGTGTTTCATGTAACACGTGCTGGGTAATGGTATAAGAAATCTCCATGTTTCTAAAACTAAACTGGCTATTTAAGAAAACTATTTAAAGAGGTGCTACAACTGTAGCAGGCATTCCAGCCATGGACAAACAGACTGACTTCCTAGTGCCTCCTCCAACCTCTTCCCTCCGGCAACCTGTGCTCCTCCCTCCAAATTCCATGCAGATTGCTTCAATGGGGACTTGTAAGGGGAGCATAAATGTAGGATCTATCTGTGACAGATTCCCCCCGGGTATCACCTGGAGCTGGGGTACCACTGAGCCCTCTGACTCACTAGCCTGGGCTCCCTCTCACACTGTGCTTCTGTGACAAGCTGTAGACCACTCCCAGTCCTACGCTCACATCAACATTCACACAGGCAGGGACACACCCAGCTGCTGTTACATGCAGGCTCCGACCAGCCACTGCATGAACCAACAACAGAGAGGCTACAGCCAAGATAGCCCCAACTTCCCAGCCTAGGACCCCAGAGATATACCACCCTGCCCTGGTCTAAAGGTCGACCAGTATGAATTTATTACCCAGTTTGCCCCTCCCTCAATGTGGAGCGGACAATGCACACCAGCCTTGTTAACTGAGCTGAGATTTTCCCCAGACACTTCACTTAAAGGCACACTGATTTAGATAATACATAAAACAAGTTTATTAACTACAGAAAGATTTTAAGTGATTATATGTGATAGCAAACAGATCAAAGCAGATTACCTAGCAAATAAACAAAAATGCAAACTAAGTCTAACATACTAGATGGATAGGATTTGAATTAGCAATTTCTCACCCTGACTGATGATACAAGCAGTCCACCAAGTTTCCATGATACAGGCTAGAAATCCCTTTAGCCTGGGACCAGTACTTCCCCCAGTTCAGTCTGTTCCTCAGGTGTGTGGGGAGTGAGGCCAAAAGATGATGTCACAACCCACCTTTTATAGCTTTTCCATATGGTGGGAACCCTTTGTTCCAAACTCAGTTCTGAGTCCAGTTTGTGGAAAAATACAGCTACCAAAATGGAGTTCAGTGCCATGTGGTCTGGTCACATGCCCTACTGAGTCATAGCAGCCATTACTTACAGGCTGGCTGAAACGTTCACAGGAAGGCTAAGCTCTTCCACTGTCCATTGTCTTTGTTGATGAGCCATCAGCACAGTCTGGCTTCTTCATTGTTGTACCTGAAAGACTAGTTGTGGGTGTTACCCAGAGTACGCACATTTGAAATACAGATACATAATCAATATTCATAACTTCAGATACAAAAATGATACATGCATACAAATAGGATATTCATATTCAGCAAATCAAAACTTTTCCATAGACACCTCACCAGACATATCTCGTACAAGATGCAACATAATTATGTCATAATCATATCATTATGAAGAATATGGGGTGCAGTGTCTCACTATGTACAGATTGGAAAACCTGCTTCTCCCCCATCCCAGTCAAGAGCACACACCTCTCACATCTTATTTTCCATATGCAGTCCAGAAACAACATTTTTGCCCTGAAGAAGAAAGTGCAGTAAAGTCCATTGAACCTCTTTCTATGGACTTGAAATCCCACTATACCTTCCCTATTTACCTTCTATGTCAATTAGGTATCCCACCTTCCAGATACAGAATTAGGGCAAGTTTTTCATTTAGCCTAAAGCTCCTTTACATGCCTTTACAATGTAAGGGAGACAAAGTAGGAGTAAATTACATTTAAACCAACTATAAGGCCTCTTTACATTGCCAGAGTGGTGTTAAAGAAACCTTAGTTGGGGAAGGATAGCTCGGTGGTTTGAGCATTGGCCTGCTAAACCCAGGGTTGTGAGCCCAATCCTTAGGGATTTGGGACAAAATCAGTACTTGGTCCTGCCTAGTGAAGGCAGGGGGCTGGATTCAATGACCTTTCAGGGTCCCTTCCAGTTCTGAGATAGGTATATCTCCATTTTTATTTTATTTTTTGGTATAAATGAAAATTTGGTCTTCCAGATGCAAACCCCAGAGTAGTATATTCATCAGCCCAGTCTAATATATTGCTAAGGAGGAAAGAAAATAATCCACATGTCTGCAGAATGTTGTACATTTTCATTTAATCATTTCAGAAATTTCTGAAGTTGTAGATGTTACATAGGTAGTGGGCAAGTAGTAGGGGCAGAGTTAAGGTTGTTTTAGGAATGTGCAATGTGATATTTTGCAATAAAAATAAATAGGAAATGAGTGTAAACAGAGCGAAATGTTTTTTCCATAGTTCATGATGCTTCTCTGTGTTCAGAGAATGCAAACAGAGAAGAAGAGAGCAAGGGAGTAGAGAAAGAACAGAAATAGAAAAAGTGAAGTCACGGGAATAAAAAACAGCAGAAGGAAAAATGGAACATGTGAGAGTGAGGAACAGGAAGACATCAAAAGAGCTACAGAGGAGAAATAGATGTATTTTAAAATTGATTTTTTACAAATGTGGCAGGAACATATTTTGGATGGTCTCTGTTAGCAGTCTTCCCCCCCACGCACACACACTCTCCCACCTATACCCACTCCCTATTTCCTATCTCTCTTTTCTTCTTTCTGGCTCCATGTTTCTTTTGTGATGAATTGGATAAGCCATTTCAAAAGATGACTGTCAGGGCCAAAGAGTTTGGCCAACTCTAGGAATTCTAGAAGCCTTTGGAAAGAAAAAAAAATGTTAGATAATAACCAACTCCTAAGTTAGAGCAACTGGTATTTTTATTTTCTTTTACAGGTTAGTCAAAACTAAACAACAACAACAAAAAGCAAATGATAAAATGACATGGAAAATATGTCATTGTATAAATTGATGCTGTGGCCTCATTTTGAATATTGCATTCAGATTTGCTCATTTTATCTTAAAAACATTAAGAGTAGTAATAGTAGTAATATAAAAAGGTTGAGAGAATGGCACGGAAAATAACTAAAACTGTCAAATTGGGTGACTAAAGTTAAGCATGCCATATTTAGGCACCTATGTAAAAGTGTTTCTCCTTCAATCTGGTCCACTGCAGGAATTCCATGCTATTGCTCTCTCTCTCTCTCCATTTCTAATGCCCCCCTCACCATTGCTTATTAGTCAGAGACTATTTCAATTTCTAGATACAAGAGGAGGGATTGAAGAGCAGCTGCTGCTTCATTCAAATCTCGAGAAAACATTCTGTTTGGAAACAATTTTGCTTGTGTGTATTATTTTCTGTCCTTTTCCTTCCATCTTGATTTACTAAGAATTGTTGTGGACAGGCCCAGCTCCTCTTCTTGAGGGATTCCAGAGGGTAGTGTTGGTTGAGTGCGTGGCTACCTGATGGACACTCTCGCGCTGAACACCTCAAAGTTGTCATTTGATGTCCCTCCTAGTAAACACACCTATGAGACTCTGAAGAGGGTTTATGCGTGCTGTGGTGCCTGAGTGACACCCAGCTGTATGGGCCAATCCTCAGCTGGAGCAAATCAGTGTAGCTACACAGATTTACAGTACAACTAGTCTGCTTTACATCAGCCGAGGATCTGGCCCTTTCTCCATCTGAAGTAATACTTGTGGACTAGGGGAGGAAGTCAGAAGTAAGGGCAGAAATTTCCCAAGCTTTTGATGGCATGCACCCACCATTTTCCCCTCAGGATCATCATTTTTTGGGGAGGTTGGAGGGGAATCACATTACACCATCAGCTGCTCTTGACTGGCCAAGAGCATTTTTTCTCATCTCTCCTTGGCTAGAAGTGTGCCACCTTTTCTTTCAGATGTAGACCTCACTACATCCCTACCTTTGTCACCTTGAGACTAGACTATTGCAATATACTGTACATAGAAAATTAAAATAATATGGAAACTGTTGCAGAATGCAGCTCCTTCCTTGTTAAACAATGCTTCATGTATGCAGCACGTTACATTGGTGTACTGAGACCACTCCGTGCACAAGAAAGACACTTTACTTTCGGTACTGCAGGCTGGGAAGCTGCTGCTATATTCAGCTACCTAATAGATGTGTGTGGGGGGGAGGAAGCCCTCTAACTAAATGGGAAGTAAGGGAAGGGTGGAGCATGGCTCCAATCCATAATATTCTGAGTAACACAGTTAACCCCTTGAAAACCACTTTACTACATCCTTCCTGTCTTAATTTGATGTCTGATGTGCTCTTTAAAATCACCAGGGGCTCTTCTCTCTCTGGTGGGTTTGCAGCTCTCCTCAGCAGCTGGCGCCACCCTCCGGGTGGAAAACACTTTTCCCAGCCTCCTGGTCCAGAAATTCTGTGGATACCCCTGTCTTGGGCATTCCTGGTGAAACTGTGTCATCTCCTGACCTCAGCTGGCCAAATGGACGTCACCCAAGAGCAAAGGCTGTGCTGCTTGCACGTCACTCCACAAGCAAACATGATCCTGCTGCTGAATTATGACTCAGCCATCATTGAAATATTTTAAAAGACAAGGGTCCCTAACCCTTCTTTAAAAATGGCTAGGTGAGCAGCCAGGACTTCCGGTGTTTTGCTAGGGTCTAATTTGAAAATTTCCTCCCAATTCAGTTTTAATTTTTGCTACCAATCTCTACCTAACAAATGTTGCCTTTGTCCCCGGATCACTAGGTCTGCTAACTTCTTCTTTGGCGTTTATATTTTACAGAGACAAGCACAGAACCTACTACCTGGATGGATTCTCCAATGTAGGTATTCAGTGTCTCTCCTGCATTCACAAGTTGGCTCAGCCCTGCTTTGCAGTGTTGGTGTGTATGTTCTTTGATCACGGTAGCTGAAGCCCCTGTATCTACTTCCATTTGTACTGACATTGTTTAACTCTAGCGTTACTTTAGACACTACATTGTGATTACCTCCTCTTCAGGCTCTTCCTCTCCCTCAAGGTAAAAAGGCCTCTGCTTTCTTCCTTTTCCTCTGGTCTTTCGGGGTCTATCTTCCTGGGCTTGAGATCGTGTTTGATAGTTATCTTTGCATGTTCTGCCTAAATGTCTAATCTTGGGGCATTTTATGGCATTGGGACAGTTTAAATTTACAATCTGATGCAAAATGAGCTCTTCCACAACAGAAACACCCCTCAGGTGCTGGAGCCCCTTTCATCTGGCTTTGCATTTTGTTTCTTGAATCTGTTTGATTGTTCCTATATTCTATGTGCAAATCCTGTAAGTTTTCCATTGCTGTTGCCAATTCTACTGCTTTAGGCCAGATTAAGTTCCCCTCTCCCAGCACTTCTCTTTGAATTCTCTCATTATTAATACCACAAACAAATCTGCCCCAAAACATACCCTCTAGGACATTTCCAAATGAGCACTATTCTATTAGGTTTTAGCTCTGCCACATCCACAGATATAGTTTCACCCATACTCCTCATCCTATTATGAAACTTACAATGTTATACAATAATGCTTGGCTTTTGTGTGTAGTGCTCTGTTAAGCTCTTTTGCAGGTCTTCTAAACTTTTATCTTCTAGTTTCTTCTGAGGTTGTAACAAATTCCTCATGAGAGAGTAGGTTCAATCGCCACAGTCACAGAGGAAGACTGATTTCTTTTTGTCTGTACCTGTAATCTCATTCGCCAGAAAATAGTGCCCCAATCTTTCTATCATAGACTCCTAGAAATGTAGGGCTGGAAGGGATCTTGAGACGTCATCAAGTCCAGGGCCCTGTGCTGAGGCAGGTCCAAATTGCCTGTGCTGCCAATCTGCCTCTTCTGCGTTAATCTCCTCAATTTTCCTGTAAATTGCCATTCTTATATTTTCCTCATTGCCAGTTTTGAAAAGGGTCTGCTCATGCACAAGAAACACACACTGCTTACATTACTGCAGGCGGGCAATGTGCAGATATATTCAACTATGTAACAAAAAGAGTGGGGTAAAACACCTACTAACTGACATTTGGGCTCAACGATCCTCCCTCTTTGTGAAGTCCCAGAGCCTGGGCTTCAGCCCTAGCCCAGATATCTACATTGAAATTAAATAGCTCTGTATCCTGAGCCCTGTGAGCTCCAGTCAGCTGACACAGGTCAGCTGTGAGTGTTTAACTGCCGTGTAGCTAAACCCAACATGAGCTTGGGCAAGTCACTTAACCTCTCTGTGGCTCAGTTTTCCAGATGTAAAATGTAGATAAATAAAATAATAATACTCCTGTATTTCCTACCTTTATCTGTCATGGCTATTTGGGTTTTAAGCTCTTCAGGGAAGGGACTGTATTTGAACCCATGGGTTCAATCTTTGTTAAGCCCTGTAGATGCTACTTTAATGCAAATAATAATAAACAATGTTGCTTAAATTAATTTGTCCATTATCAACTTAATTATTATAATTTTATTTGCAAGGAGTTTTTAGTGGCCATAAATGAAGACTGTGCCACTTCGATAAGATGGGGTAGTTAGGTTCTTCTTTTAGCGATCTAGTGATGAGAATTTCAGTTAACCAAATTCAGAACATTCTATAGAGTGTGTTAAGCTTGTTAGTAATGCCTATGTTCTAAAGCAGCATATTTCAAACTATGAAATAAATGCTTTAAAATAAATATCTGGCAGGATATGCTATAGTGTTAAAGATCTACTATTGAGGTACCGGGTAAAATCTAAGGTTATTAAAAGAAAAGTATCCTCGTCATGTTTTCATTTTAGTTATTTTAGCTGTTAATTCATTCACTCTTCCTAAAGGATTTACAGTTCACGAAGGATTTGTATTTAGTGAGAGAGCAGGAAAGGGGGAATGCTGGTGGGAAGCTTAAAAGTGAATTGTTAGACTATATCTCCATCTCACTGTTCAGTTTGTAAAACAAATTCTTCAGGCAGGTGCTTGAATTCACAGACTCTTTAGGGGGAATTTATCAGCCCCAGGAATATACTGGTTAAGGGAAAAAAAACGAACAACATCAGCTGCTAGTAGGGAAAAGCTAATCATCTAAACTTTACTGCGGGAGAGGTGCAGCTGTCAAAGCAATAAGGTAAATGAGTCTTAGACTGAAATGGTTTTTGCAGTAGAACTCTGCTCCCTGATAAATAGGGGAGATTGAACTATAGCACCATCCTACTATTCCTTGGTAATGCACCATTTTGGGGCTGACTGGGTGGTCTTAAGTCCATTGCCACAGTGGCTACATCGTCGATACCAATCAAGGCCCCGCAGCTGAGACCCTGCGTGACCTGCTTCAGCAGCTTTTTTCAAACCCCGATTCACTCATTTGTGTGGGATGCTTTCTTGCTACTTTATTTATGGGATTACATAAATAAGCCATTAAAAATGTAAATCTTCAGAACAGTTGAATAATAAAGATTTAAACAATAAGCTCAGGGCGGTACAGTACAGAAACTGCCCTGAACCAGCAGTATTGCACTGTCGTGGCTATGGCAACAATAGGGGGGTAAGGGAGAGAGAGAAGAAAATAAAACATCTCAGCATTGTAGCAGTCATTGGCACCAGAGAAAGATTAGGGTTTTTTTTTTTTTTTTTTTTTTTTAAAGAGTATTAGAACAATAATGAAGATGTGCCATTATAACCAACAAAGGAGACCATGCCATCCCTCACATAGTGCAGGTGTCAAAACAATCAAGCTTACCAAAGAATTGAATTTAAGTGAAATTTATCCCACCTCGCCACAAAGTGTTTAACCCTTCAGAGTCTAGAGCAGGCTTCAGCAATGGCATGGCTAGTACAGATTTTTTTTTTCTTTTCTCACTGTGATGCTTGTAGCTAAATAACTGTGTTGTCTGAGCTCCTTTCTTAAGCAATAGCAATAAAGTGGTGCATTATTTTTTTGTATGGATTATAAATAGGCTGGTGTGTTTTATTTCACTCTTGTTGTATTTGTAGCATATAAAGTACTTTTAAATAAATGGTATAACACAGTGAAGGATTTTACTGAAGCTTATTATCACTCCACTGGAGCCTCACTCCTGGGAAAGATCTTAGTTAGAACTGCTATTTTATATCACGACCGATTTGAACATCATCAGGACTGGTATTGTAGCTGACCTTATATTACCTTTATAAGCTAACTGGACAGAATAAGAGCTGAAATTCTGCTGAAATCCTGACTACATATTTCACAAAGCTTGAGTCATTTTAGCACTATCCCTACAACAGCCATGCACGTGTCTTGTGTGTTTCCCCCCACCCCAAATACTTGGCAACAACCATCACCTCCCCGTTTTGGGAACATGACTCAGGTATTTCTCCAGGATAAATTTGGAATAGATACAATATGGGTTACTTCACTAACTATTTCAAAGACCACTACTCACACTTGTATATCTGGACTTTAATATTTACAACCCCTCTTTTATGAGGGAAAATGTGTTTCCCTTGAGATCAGAATTCACTTGCTGTATCAAAGTTGCAGCTTAGTTCCTACAATACAGTGAACCACGACGAACTCATGTAAAGAACCACCGATACCATCACACCTGAACCTTGCCTATGGGTTTGACCTTAATAAAAATAGATACGTTCAAACACAAAACTTTGCAAACTCTAGGGCCAGCAACTACCTTCATATTGGCTCTCAAATGAAAAAATTATTGTGAAGCACTTTTAAAAATAACTAGAGAAGTCTGCACTGCTTATAATACAGCATGATGGTGAAAGGACGTCTCCCACACCAACCAGTTTTCATGCTTTATTGTGTTTGACTGAACTTTAAAATATATTTTTTGTTCAGAGTTCCAGGGGTGGATTTTTTTCTTGCTTAAACCAGTGTAACTCCATTGACTTCAATGTAAATCAGAGGTGAATTACGTTCAAAGTGTCTATTAGTTTCATTACAGTTCAATGTCTAAGGTCAATTCTTAGTATAGCCAGTTTTTATAGTACAATAACAGTGTCACACAACTACGCTACTGAAATACTGTAAAGGTTAGTGCATAATAACATTGTTAGTAGCCATTGTCAGGCTATTTGATGAATTATTACAGCCAGTAAGTTAGGTGCTGCTTAGGTCACCTGCTTAGGCACTCTTGAAAAATCCCACCTGACACCTATCTGCATCTTTAGGGGCCTAAATACCTTTGAAAATCTGGCCCCAAGAACCTAACCCTGGGTACATTTAATTAAATACGATAATAAACAAATGGAAAAGTGTTTTCCTTTCCACTGCAGCCCCCACTTCTCCCTCCCCACTTTTTAAGCAAATTTAGTTCTTATGGATAGTACTGCACTGACATCTCTAGCGCTCCCTTTTTATCCCCAAACAAATATCAAATGAGCAGTATCTTGGTGACCTTACCTACCATGTGTGCCATGTAGCCACAGCTGGGTGAATATCACAAGGCAATATTGATTAATATTGATTAATATTTTCATAATTAAAAACAACTGATCTTAGATGCTATCCCCTTTGATTTGTTTTCTGTAACCATTCATACATGCTAATTTTTCTTCCTGGCGAATGACTGTAGAAAGGGAGATGGATACGAATACTTATGACAAATATATCTACTTGGATAATCCCATTGGGAATGCTGGCTGCCTCCAAAGGGTTTGGGAGCCATCTAATCAGGGAGCAGAAACAATATCATGTGATATAGCTGACCAGTCACACAGCATGAATGGACAATTAAAAATAGCTAAATGCTTTAAGTTGTAAAACTCTTCTGAGCAGGTACTGCATCTGCCTATTTTATTTTTTATTTCCCCTAGCATAGCAGTCACCCCACTCTCTGAGTGCTACTAGAGTGTGTGTGTGTGTGTGTGTGTGTGTGTGTGTATAAACTAACAACAAAAAATCTGAAATAATTTGCTTGCCATCCATAGGCTGAAACATGTTCATTGAAAGCATTCATCAAATCATTTTGAACAAACACATTCTTAAACATCAAAGTCTGATCACGGAGAATTCATGAACAATACTGATCTGGAGGAACCAAGAATATCTGTAGGGATAAAAATAAGTCATTTCCCTGCTCATTTAGGGCCACCACCTGCAGTAGTTAAAGATAGACCAGAATTCACAGTATCTCCCACTCAAAGCATGAGGACAACTACAATTGCTACTGTAAAGTCAAATCCTGCAGCATGGTGAATGTAGAATTTTAATACAGTTGATTGCTGGGGGATGGGGGGGGGGGACTCACCAAGAAAGGTACAATCTTGCCAGAGCTGAGTGTAAAGTGTAAGCATCTTCAGGGTGCTTTAATGTGGAAGTTCTGCCCTTAGATGTGCATGTGAGAATTTCTGTTAATGAGATCCTCGTGAATTCATCTTAGAGCAGAATTTGGCCCTTAGTGTGCGTGATTAGTTTATTATTATTATTAATAATAATGCAGTTACACCAAGGAGCCCTAGGCATGGAGCAGGACTCCACTGTGCTAGGTGCTGTACAAACACAGAACAAAAAGGTGGTCCCTGCCCCAAAGAGCTTGCACTAAGCACACACTATGAACAGGTCTTATTTAAGTGCAAGCTTTTTATGAATGTTTAATGTGTAAGAGGTTGCTAAGTGATCGCGATGCTGCCAGACACTCTTGCATCTGAAGCATTTTCCCAGACCACATTTGTACGTTATATTCGTTTCTCTGATTTCAGCCTTGCTCAGGCCAGTCTGTGCATGATGTGATAGCAGGGGGCACAAGGCTGTTGCACTCCAGCACAAATGGAAGTGGAGGCTACATGTGAGCACAGGTGTGGTTAAGCGCTAGGCATGGTACTCCATATTGAGTGGCAGCACCTCTTGAGACCTCTGTTTACCTGCTCCCTTACTGATAAGTGCACATGGTCAAGGGGCAGAGTTTGGGAGGAGACTGAGCAAGCTGGAGGAAGCTGGGCCATAAGCATGATCTTCACCAGCTTATTGCTCTGTATAGTTATGTGGGCCTGCCCCTCTTACTAGGCATAAGTAACGTGGTGTCTGTGTAACAGGGCGGAACTGGGCTCCCCTGCAGTTCCTGTGTTGCTCACTGAATTTTACTTTGCATTTACAGTCAACACTCTATATCCATGCAATAGAAGGTCAAGCCGTGAGACAGTAAGATCCTTGGGGCAGGCACCATATCTTCAGGCTTGTCTACACATGAAACACTACAGCAGTGCAATGTTTCAAGTGTAGATACTACCTATGTTGACAGGAGGGGTTTTCCCATCATTGCAGGTAATCCACCTCCTCGAGAGGCGGTAGCTAGGTTGATGGAAGAATTCTTCTCTTGACCTAGTGCTGTCTATACAGGGACTTAAGTTGCCTTACCTACGTTGCTCAAAGGTGTGGGTTTTTCACACCCCTCAGAAATGTAGCTGGGTCGATCTAATTTTCCAGTGAACACCATCTCTTAGTGTGTCTTTAGTAAAGCACTGGGTGCGCTTACTGAGATCTACAAAAATTATAACAGAAGGAGCTGCTATCTCAGGAAAGGAGACTACAAATATACAATTGTTCAGCTAGTTGCACATGTGACCGCCACCGTGTTGGCTGACACACAGAGGACTGAACCAGAAACCATGAGTCTCTACCGCTTGATCTAGAGCAGTGGTCTCCAAAGTGGGGTGCACAAGAGGATTCTTGGGGGTGCACGGCAAGAGGAGTGCTTTTTTTTTTTTTTGCTTTGTCAGTTCGGGCGGGAGTCCGAGTGGCTTTTCTGTTTTTTGCTTTGGCAAAAATGGTAGAGAAGGCACGGCAGGGGGTGCATGCTCAACCATTTTTTACTGATAGGGGTACGCAATCAAAAAAGTTTGGAGACCTCTGATCTAGAGAGCCAGGCGGGGTACCTGAGGGCTGCAACAGACACCTGTCCTCCAACAAGCAGGGAGTGAGGGAGACACAACATAAACTGACCAGTGGGTTTCACGTGCCTTCTCTTTATTTTCTGGCTCTGCAACAATGCTTACCACAAGAGCACATCTATGTGATCTCAGCTAAACCTGAACTACTAACTCTGAGGGCGCCCCTCTATGGTTTTGTTTTCCCATCAATATAAAAAATGTATTTTTATTCTAATGGGAATGAAACATTTTAAGATAAATTGTGATCAGACTCAACAAAGCCAAACCCCAGGAAAAGAGTGAGCTTAGACACGAATATGTGCTTCATTTGTGCATTATTGTTTTTACTGTTTGGTTGGGTTTAGTTGAAAACAATAATGCAACAGAAAAGCCTTAGGGCTGGTCTACACTGGCAATTAACAGCGCTGCAACTTTCTGGCTCAGAGGTGTGAAGAAGCACCCCGCTGAGTGCAGCAAGTGCAGTGCTGTAAAGCACCAGTGTAGGCAGTGACCCAATGCTGGGAGCCGCGCTTCCAATGCAGGGAGCTATGCCCCTCGTGGAGGTGGGGTTTGTTAGAGCACTGGGAGAGCTCTCAGCACTGCGCCGTGACCACACAAGGCACGTTAAAGCATTTCCGCCTTAGCGTTGCTAGTGTAGACTAGCCCTAAGGCTCTTTCCTGTGCTTGGCTGTTCAAACCTTTATTTTAGGGTTTTAGCACCTAAACTTGGAGTGACCTAGCAGCAGAGCTGATTCCTATACATGATCTTAGCGTCTACTAGCTCATTACATAAATCATAGCATTTCTTTCATTATTCATGCCCCCCGATGAAACCCATCCAAAAAAATCTGCCATTTGCATCAAATATTTTATTCTTAAATTTACATTAGTTCAATTCAAAAAGAGCCTTTATTGTTGGGCAGAAAAGGATTATCCTGAAGCATATAGAGTCAAAAGGAGTTTTCCAATGTTCTTCAAGATGGGTATTTCTCTGAGTGCCTACTGAAGAAGTAGGAGTGTGATGGTGACTTGTATGTCTCATGGCATGTTGGGTATCTCATGGGAAGTCCTACATGTTTCACAAGGACATATCCCACCCTTCAGTGGACAAGCACCCACATAAAGAACAAACAGCACAATAGGTAGTAACTGGCAATCTCAGCAGAGGCTAGGAATCCAAGTGGTCATGGAGACTTAGACAGAGAGGTGATTCCACCAGATTAAGGTTGAAGCATATTGGCATTGCAATGTGGGAAAGCTTGTGCCCTTCTGTGGATAAGTAGGAGAATTTACTCTCTAGGAGTGTCACCTTTCGCAGGCAGTAAATTCACTCATATGGAAAAATAAAAGTCTAACTGATATATGTCTGTCTTTAAACCAGCAAATTTGAGTAATTATAAAATTGCATTTTCTTTTAATGTGCATTGCTTTATATGCAAATTAACAGCTTCATTTTCATTCATTCATTTCCAAAAGTGATCAAATACAACTGCAGCTTTAACTGCCTCTGACTGGCTTTTCCCCTATACTATACAGATTCCACAGGGGACACCAGCGTTTCTCAAATTGGGGGTCCTGACCCAAAAGGGAGTTGCAGGGGGGTCACAAGGTTATTTTAGGGGGTTGCCACCCTTACATCTGCGCTGCCTTCAGAGCTGGACAGCCAGAGAATGGTGGCTGCTGACTGAGGGCCCAGCTCTGCAGACAGCAGTACAGAAGAAAGGGTAGCTATACCATACCATACCATACCATACCATACCATACCATACCATACCATACCATGCCAGCCTTACTTCTACGCTGCTGCTGGTGACTCTATCTTCAGAGCTGGGCTCCCAGCCAGCAACCGCCGCTCTCTAGCTGCCCAGCTCTGATGGCAGCACCGCTGTAGCAGCTGTGCAGAAGTAGGGGTAGCAGTACTGCAACCCCCCCATAACAATCTAGCAACACCCCCCCCCCCCCCCACTCCTTTTTGGGTCAGGACCTGTACAATGACAACACCATGACATTTCAGATTTAAATAGCTGAAATCATGAAATTTATGATTTTTAAAATCCTATGACCGTGAAATTGACCAAAATGGACTGTGAATATGGTAGGGCCCTAATAATAGAGCATGTGGGAGAGAGTGCCAGACTCCCATGAGCATCCATTCCCTTTCTATTCACTGATTTTCCATCAGAAGCACCCTCTCTTCTGGAAGGGATACCACACTGAGTTCTGGCCTCTTCATCCTCTTAGCTCCGCAGAAGTTGCTCAAGTTCCTCCCACTGCAACTTGCTGCTTCAATCATCTAAATCCAGCACTCCAGCGGAAAATGACCTGTACCAGTGACTTGGCTCCATCCAATCATTTCAGGGCCCAATTCTGAAGCCACTGACAGGTTTTCCATTCATTTCAGTGAGAGAAGGATCAGGGCCATTGTCTTTTCTGGGAAACAGGACTTTTCTATTCACAGCTAAGGGGAAGTACCTTGTGCTTTACATATGGGATGTGTCCCTTTCAGCCAGTGCATTATGGCAGAGTTTGAGCGCCTTCCTGGAGTTTTAAATAACATATAAAATCTTTAGGAAAAAGAAAGACAGTCTAAATGTAAGTGTGTGTGGGGGATCTTGATGGTCTTATTCCTCTTTATCCTACGTTCCAGGAAGGAGCCATGCTGCCACAGCAGCCACATAGAATCTTAAGCCTTCCATGCATGTCCTAAATCCCACACAGACCTCAGGGCTAATCTAGGAAGCTCCCTGCCTGTTCTGCAAGGGGTAGGGAAAGGGGAGCAAAACTCCCTCCCTTTGATGGAAAACTGATGAAGAAAGTCAGTTGAAATTCACAGAGCCTGATTCACCATTGCTCTGAGCTTCCTGCCATTGTGGATGCCAGTGCGAAATGGGTTTAAAAAAAAACCACTGCCAGATTACAATGGTAACATTTGGCTTCACATTGCACCAGTGTAAATGACAGCACAAGACACAGGGCAGAAGAGAGCCAGGCCCCCAGTTTCCTGCACCCCTATATGCGGTAAAAACAATACAGGAGAAAATAAGGCCCTGTTCAAGAACAGTGCAAATGAGTCCTGAATTGAGGGGGAAAGAAAGAAGATATAAACAAGATATCTGTAGCCTATATATATAGGTATTTGATAGGTAAGGCATAAGTATAAGTCAGGGGTTGGCAACCTCTGGTACGCGGCTCGCCAGGGTAAGCACCCTGGCGGGGTGGTCCAGTTTGTTTACCTGCCACGTCGGCAGGTTTAGCTGATTGCAGCTCCCACTGACCGCGGTTCGCTGCTCCAGGCCAATGGGGGCTGTGGGAAGCCACGGCCAGCACATCCCTCGGCCAGCGCTGCTTCCCGCATTGGCCTGGGATGGCGAACCGTGGCCAGTGGGAGCCATGATCGGACGAACCTGCCGATGCAGCAAGTAAACAAATTGGCCCGGCCCGCCAGGGTGCTTATCCTGGCGAGCCGTGTGCCAAAGGTTGCCGACCCCTGGTATAAGTTAAGGCAGTAATGCAATGAGCCTACAGGTTTCAAGCCTGTAAGAAAACAGTTTAGTTAACCTGATCAAGGCATAAGGCCCCAAAAGCTTTAGCATAAACAGTTAACCAAGAGGAATCCTAGATCATAAGATAGAATGCTGTAGTGACTAAACTGCAAGATACCAGTTTACACCAGCTTGAGATATTTTAAGTTAAGAACATCAGCAGATGTCTGACCACAAGAATGCCACAGTAAGTAATTTACATATATGCTAATAAGCTTGAGATAAAAGGCTTCATAACCTATGGGAGAAAGGCACCATAACATTAGTGGGGCGTGGAAGTTCAAATAAAGAAAAGGGGCCAAAATCCCTCCCAAATATGCATTAGGCACAGTGGCATCAGAGTAATACATTATAAAAGCTGTATCCTAGCTTGCGTGCTTGGGAGATCCCAGGATGATGACCACTGGTGGTGATGATGGCTAACAAATCATGTTTTTCTGGGGATTAGAACCTACCAAACCTCAGAGTTAAATTGGGAATTCTTAAGTGATGAATATAATTAATATACAATCAATAGATCAGGCCACAGACTAGTTCAGCTTCAAATAGCTTCTTAATAGAAATGTACAATATACAGAATAGAGGCATCAACCTCTTTGCTATTGCTGATCAATCATTTTCACCACTGAGCTGATGTGAGATGTCACCATTTATCAACACGAGTGTTGTACATTAAGAAACAAATGTCCATTTTCAACCTTTAGCTGGCAAGGCTTAAAGTCCCCGCAGCAGAAATGTTATTTTCTCTGTGTAGCTGTTTCTATGGGGCTCTCTTCTTTCCCTGGTCACCTCAGAGGAACGGTTATAAAAATTAAGCAGAAATATGAGTTCTCCAAACCTGTTGCCACCCAATTAGGTTAAAAGTATATAAAAGCCAATACATTCAGCTATACCAATTTCCTTTCTTCTTTATTCAAAAAAAAGTTATAATTGGAGACCCCAAATAAAGCTGCATTTTCCCCATCATAAAACTGTGTATATAATTATATAAACAATGCTGAATATCACCCACATGCTTAAAAAAAAGAATAATCAAACAACCAAAAATAACCACTGTGAATTCAAACTGAAAATGAATGGAGTCTGCCTCATTCATAAATGTCATATGAGACTTTGGTTAAAAAGGCAAGCCTGTCATCCCAGGGACAGCAGCTGTTGTTATGTTGAACAAAATGGATACAAATGGGTATTATTTTAAAGTGAAATGCTTAATTTCAGGCCTAACAAGCACACTGTCCTCTCTGTAACCCTGTGTCATACAAGCCATGATCTCCAGTAGAGGGCTTGATTGCACAGGAAATCAAATTCACTGGCTGTGGCCTACCAAACCAACAAACACATTGGCAATGTTTGAGTTACTATGGCAATCACAAAATAGGAAGGCCTTTTCTTCTTTCCCCATCTCTGCATGCAGCCGCAGGCTGCTACTGAATAGCCCACATCTGCAAAAAGTTTTAACACGGTACTCAGATAAAGAAAAGGATCCAAAAAATGGGCACTGACCCGTCTCAAAAAATGTTGCAAATTTTATACACAAGAATTGGGGAGCTGTGCCACTTTGCGCAGGTTATGTCATAATGCAAACAAAAAGGGATAAAAGCTGATGAAGGCTTTTGCTGTCAAATATTGAGAGAGGGGGAAAAAACAGAAGTAAATGACAGCTTTAATGCAGATGTAAGAAGAAAAGTCAAAGATGGGTGACAGAAAGTTACTGGTCAATGAATAAGGGAAAAATTTCAAACACAAAAACCAGACAAAAGAGTAAAATACAATTAAAATCAATCTATAGAGAATTACTGAGAAACCCCCCTGAAAGCACAGTGAACAAAATCTTGGAACTCTCAAACCATGTGAAATCAACATGTGGTTCTTTAGAGTGGTCCATTTCAGAGATTAATAACCACCGCTATAAAAGATCAACCTGATCTCTGGCCTGGCAGGTTTTCAAGCAGCACATTTTAAAAACGGTATTGGAAACAAACCCTTCCTTGCACATATTTACCACAGGATTTTAGTCTGCTTATATGAATTTCATCTTGAACATTGAATTATTGCACATTTTAGACACTTGTTAGAAAGATGCTTCCTGGTAATGTAGAATGAGTTTTTAAATAAGGATCAGCATTTTGACAAATCTTTCCTTCATATACTTTCTGCCTGTATATTATTTGTTATTAAACATGTTTCATTGTAGATCTCAGAAATTTACCTATGAGTTGATTGGAGCTGTTTCTATATAGTATGCCAACATATGGCCCAGTGTTATACAGGGTCCTACTGTAGGACCTCTTGTCACTGGAAAGAAAAGATATGATCCAGAAGTTAATATAATGGCCTATCAACCTATTTTAGTTTTGTTATGGAGCTCATCATTGTGGTATCAAAGCACCAGAGTATCACAGTGATAACTATTTGTGTTGAATTCATCTAGAAAGAAAATTTAAATTAAGATTAAATTCAGTAATTTTATCTTTATCTAAGAGTCCATTGACTCATTAAACTTCCTAAGAGCATAATTGCCCTTTAAAAGATTTTACGGACATGGTGATACATTAATCACTACTATTTGAGAGAGGTTTCATTTGGGGAAAGGAATTTAAATAAATGAACAGTCCATAAAAATCCAAAGTGCAGAAAGAAGTCCTAAGTCCAGTAAAAGTGAGACTGCATTATACATTCATTGATTCTTGTTCTTTTGGGGGTGTTTTAGTATGAAGAGAAAAAGACAATAGAAGACAATAGTGCTACCTTATCAAAGTTCATTCATGCAGCCATTTCAAATACTTTTAACTGCTTGTCAATAGGTCTTGCAAGTCTCTGAGATTCTAAACATTCTGTCACATTTGTGTACTAACCACTTAAAGTTCTGCTAAAGCTTTTTGACCTGGACTGACTCTCCTTTATCTAGGTCAAAATGCAAGGCAAAGCTATTGTGTTAAACGGCCTTCATTAAATTCATTGATTTGACCTGCATTTTAAAGACCAAAAGTCAAATGGAATGGGAAGTTAAAGTTCCCATACAAAAATCTTCCTCCAAGTACTTCTCTGCCTCCTTGAACTATATAACATTCAGAAAAGGACATCTTATGGCCATTTGAAGTACGGACTATAGCTGGAATGACAGTTTTGTTCAGTTTTCTCAGCCACATTAAGGCGAATTGATGGTGCGTTCCCCGCTTACTCCTCCTCCCCCCCACACCAAATAAGGACAAAAAAGGTTAAGTTTGAAGCCAATCCCATTTACTTTGTTTATCTTCCTAGAAAAACATATTTTTAAGATCATGCCACTATGTTTAGAACTAGATAACTATGATTTCAATTTCTTAAACACAGGTATGCTCAGAGATGGGTTTTGTTGCTTTACCCCGGAGACCCTTTAGCTTGACAATGCAGTTGTCTATAATCAAGTGATTAAACTGTTATTTATCAGAAAAAAATCCTTTGCATTTGGAGAAAAAGTTCACAGCCACTCCAGCTACAGTTTACTTTTATTGACAATACAGAATAAGGCCCAAATCCTGTAAAAATGAAGCATGCATGTAACTTTACACATGAGCAGTCCCATTGACTTAGATCTGGGGACTAAATAATGAAAATATTGAAATGTTTTGAGAGTAATTCATTCCTGGTATAAATCCGGTGATTAAGGTACTGACCCTGCAAACAGTAATGTGCTTAATTTTGAGCATGTAGGTTACCTCACTGACATCATAGATTCATAGATTCTAGGACTGGAAGGGACCTCGAGAGGTCATCAAGTCCAGTCCCCTGCCCTCATGGCAGGACCAAATACTGTCTAGACCATCCCTGATCATTTATCTAACCTACTCTTAAATATCTCCAGAGATGGAGATTCCACAACCTCCCTAGGCAGTTTATTCCAGTGTTTAACCACGCTGACAGTTAGGAACTTTTTCCTAATGTCCAACCTAAACCTCCTTTGCTGCAGTTTAAGCCCATTGCTTCTTGTTCTATCCTTAGAGGCTAAGGTGAACAAGTTTTCTCCCTCCTCCTTATGACACCCTTTTAGATACCTGCTATCATGTCCCCTCTCAGTCTTCTCTTTTCCAAACTAAACAAACCCAATTCTTTCAGCCTTCCTGTTCTCAAGACCTTTAATCATTCTTGTTGCTCTTCTCTGGACCCTCTCCAATTTCTCCACATCTTTCTTGAAATGCGGTGCCCAGAACTGGACACAATACTCCAGTTTAGGCCTAACCAGCGTAGAGTAGAGCGGAAGAATGACTTCTCGTGTCTTGCTCACAACACACCTGTTAATACATCCCAGAATCATGTTTGCTTTTTTTGCAACAGCATCACACTGTTGACTGTGGTCCACTATAACCCTTAGATCCCTTTCAGCCGTACTTCTTCCTAGACAGTCTCTTCCCATTCTATAAGTAAAATGTACACCTAAGCAGGGGTACACCCTATCCCAAGCAGAGTTTTTACCCTGAAAAGGGAGAAGTGTCAGCGACTCTATGAAGTCCACTAGGGACTTGACTGATTTTACATGGCAGCTGCTCAGACACTATGGTGATGGGCAGCTGGATAAAAAGCCCAAAATAGATACTGAGCATTTGCAGTATTAGGGCCATCTTTGGCACTGAATGGCTGGAATTGCATTGGGTTGAACTTGGCCCTTCATCTTATTCCTTCTATAGTTATATAGAAAAGGTTCATGCGCTCATTTGAAAAAAAGGGAAGTGGAATGAAGGGAAAATAAATTATACAAATCCCCTCAAACTTAAACCAAAACATGTCAAAGCAGATTTGCCATTAGAACATCTGCCACCTAATAAAAATCCAACTGTATTGCCCAGAACATATCACTTGGTACAGCTTTCCAGAAACAATTATTTTTACGATTTACAATGGTTCCATTTTAGGATTTGGCCAAGAGGATACACACATTTCCTCCTTTCAGCAAGTCTGCTGACTCACTGATGTCCCATTACCGAATTCTGCACATTGCACAAAGTGATGGAGTCGCTACTATCCAGAGCTCCGAAAAGATCAGACCAGGGAAAGATGGTTTGAGAAACTTAGGTGATCCATATCTCTGAAGCAATCCTTTTTGGATCAAGTGGCACAGTTTCCTCTAAGCCTTATAGCAGCAACCTAGTGGAAATGATGCACTGAGAAAGCCAAAATGAAGTAATTCGCTGCTGGGCTGTAGGCAGGCTGCGAAAGTTTGGGAAAATCTGGTTGATGAACAAAATTGCTTCCCATCCCCCTCTCTCCCCAGTCTAAATTACACAACAGTTTGCTATCTTAGGGGGAATTTATTTTAAGGCAATGGAGAAAGGTCTCTAAGAAAAAGAGTGCATAAAAGACTGTCTTTGGGCCTTCATCACCCTCTTTCCCCATCTCTAATCCTGAAGAGGAGAAGGAAATCAATGCACATTCTTTCTGAGGTTCAGTCCACACTCTCCTTTCTCCCCTCTCGTTGCTGTCTCTCAATGCTCTGTGCTTTCTCCCTCTCACACATACATCCAGAATTAGTCCATGATGCAACAGTCCTCGTTTTCATTTCACGTGATGAGCTCAGCTGTTCTTTTGGCTCTGCAATCTGAAATTAGCTTCTGTGTCAGGGCAGGATGTAGACCTATTGAGTTTGAGGGTCAGGAAAAATTTTCCATTCACAGGCTCAGTATATCACAATTGACTGTCTTTTCGTTACTTGGGGTTTGTCTACATAAGGAAACTCAGAAGTGTTAATCCAAATTAACTAAAGGTGTGAATTTGAAGTGCATTGGTTAAACCACCTTAAATCCCAGTGTGGAAGTTCTTGTTCATAATTAAAGTGGCCCTAATTTCCTTTAATTTACTTCACTTTGGACGTGAATTAAGATAAACTGGATTAAAGCCATTTACATTCTGAATCGGAACATCCACATGGGGACTTAATGCGGTCTAACTAATCCATGTAAATTCACACCTTTAGTTAATTCAGATTAACTCTTCTGAGTGTCCCTGTGTAGACAAGACCTTAGATTGTAAGGCATGAACCATCTTTGGGGCATGAACCATCTTTTTGTTCTGTGTTTGTACACCACCTAGCACAATGGGATCCTGGTCCATGACTAGGGCTCCTAGGCTCTACGGTAATACAGATAAATAAATAAATAAATAGCAATAGGCTTTGTGCACTTCAATTTTTTCTTTGCCATCCTCTAAAGCTCCAGGCACTGGCCACAGCTGGAGCAGGATGGCTGCTGGAACAGATAAAGCCATTGGATCTGAAGTGGCAAATCTTATGTTCTGGTCATTTGGCAGCTAATTTTCCCCTCTTTCCGGGGCAACTGGCTTGTCCTGACCAGAGTGGAGAGGCTTGTTTACAGGAATGAGAAGCAATCTGGATCAAGAGAGGACATTTGTCTGTCTACTTGAAATACCGAAGAAATCTCTAATAGAAATGGGGCATGATTCACTTGCATTGCCACCCCCAGCCTTGGGTGAATGAGGGGCGCCTGTGCCTGAGAAAGGGGTGTGTGCCTGTGCCTGAGAAAGGATTCATTCCTGGAAGAGGCAAGGGGTTGTATTTGTCATCACCTTCCCTGGGGGTTCTGCCAGGAGACAGAGGGCTGGGCACAGTCCTCAGATGGGCCGAGTTCATGTTTGGTGCAGCTAATGGTGGGGAGAGAAAGGTGGCTCTGAGCTACCTTATGCTTCACCCACTTCTAGGGGCAGCTGGTGGCTGATCTGGTCTTGGTGTAGGTTAGAGCAGCTCTTGGCTTATAGGGCTGCTTTAACTCACACTCTGCTGACTCCACCCTAGCACATCGTGCTCTGACTACACCCCTTTCATGCCACACCACATTCCCTCTTGTCCCAGCTGCTCCCAGCACATGCCCTGTGCAGTGGGGCAGGCAGAAAGGGCTGGCATAGAGCTAGCGGTGCCGGTTTTATGCTAGTCTATATTGTGGGAATCCTCAGCTAACCTTTCAGAGCAGCTCCAAGAGTGATGCCTCATCTCCTTTCCTCCTCTGACCAAAGCTACCAACCTGAGGGTTCCATTGGGCAGCCATGGGCTCCTGGCTTAGCAAGGACTCCAGTGTGTACTGGTGTGAAAACCCCTCTCCAGGTGGCCTTCTTGCTGCTGGGACCCTGCCCTGGGCTCTGTGCTGGTGGAAGCTGATGCAGACACCTGATGTGAAGCAAATCTATTGTTTTATCGTAAAAATGGACTCTTTATAGCCATTGTGATTCACGTAACAAAAGGTGGTGAATTTAAAAGTAACATAAACCTGGGAACAGACAAATCTTCGCTAAGCTGCCCTAAAATCAGTAGGAGATTAAAAATAGTTTGCAGATTCATAGAGATAAACACGACAATCTCAGCAGCTATACAAACCAGAATAAAGAGGATAAAGAGGCCTGTCAATAGAAACAATTCTGTGCAAAGCCTTCTTCATTCAGCATCTCTTGGATGAAATGATGACCACACAGACGTGTTTCATCCTTCCTTCAGCTCATCAACAATGCATTGCTCAGCTATTACTTCAGCTAATGAAAATGCCAGCTGCAAAGACATAGCAATAAAGGCTCCCTGGGCTTTGCAACAAATTTTCCTTAAGAAGCTAAGGATCTACAGTTTCCAGGACTGTCAATCTGGCAGATTCCAAGGGGCGTTGGTGTTTTTAAGAAATTGTCATCACAGCCATTTACAAAATGCAATTAATTCTCATAACACATGTAAGGGATAACTAGGTATTGTTATGCCTATTTTCCAAGGAGAAACTGAGGCACGAAGCAGTGACGTTGCTTACCAAAGGCCACACAATAAGTCAATGGTGGAACTAACGATAGAACACAGATTTGCTGACTTTTAGCCTTGGGCTCTAAGCATTAGGCCTACTTCTTCCATAAAACGTGATATTATTAGATTAGGTATCTGGTTCTTTAGTCAAAAGAAGCCAGATAAAAAGTGCCATAGAATTCTGTCAGTGACAAAAGGTACAGAACTGAGAAAGCACAATGCCAATTCTTTTTCTTGGCAAGCTTCTGATATAAAGCTTAAATTTGTTTTAAATTTTACATTAAAATGTTGCATTTAAATAGCTACTTGTCCTGCAAATTGCCCAACACTTCCTCTGATTTTTTACTTGAAAAATAAACTGTTACTTGCCATTTGAATGTCAATTAGTGTCATCAACAGGTGAGAATATGATTCAGGCCTGTAAACAAAGCTACGGAGTCCATTGTAAATATTGAGTATAGTAAGTAAGAGAAATAGAAAACAAGGTGCTGTAGATAAGTTAGAAAAGAATATGGTGAACAGCATGCTAACACAGAAGGATTCTCAGACAGATTTATATTTTCTTAGGCACACAATGCTACAAACATGTATGCACTTGCTTAACTTTATGCACATGGGAAGTCCCAATGACAGCGTCAAGTTAAGCAAGTACCTACGAGTTTGCAGGACTGGGATCCTAGTTCTTAAATATTGGGCCTAATCCTGCAATGTGCTGAGCACTGCTGACTTCAACAACATATAGAAGAGGTTCAGACCCTCCCAGCATCTGGCCCATTGTCTATCAATTGCAACTTTCAGGGTGTATGGACCTCCAGTTTTGAATGTTGTATCTAAACCCAACATGACAACATTATCAAGGAGATTCTATTAGAGTGTGGCCATTTAAAATCCATATGTTGCAGGAGAGAAGATTTTCTGGAATAAAATGCCAATGTCTCAGTTTTGTAAGGAACACTCCACAAGAACAGATTCACCTTCGAAGTCATTGCGTTAATATTTGTTTTCAATTCTTTCTTTAGCGAAAGTATTGTCTTCATTATGTTTCAAGGAAAATACCCCTATAGTGAAACTGCTCTCTCAGTGCTGGAAATTGCCATCTCCTTGGATCTCAAGAGACAAGGTGTGGCTCCCACAGCTGCAGCCCTGAGCCCCCTTCATTTTGTACTGCCTGTGACCTCAACCCTGACCTAGTTACTGCCCTTTCTAAGAGCGACATGTAATTCATTCTCCATGCTAGGCTCAGTTCTGGGCTTCTCTTGTGCTGTGAGTCTGACAGTCATACGCCACATTTTGCTAAACTGTGACTTCAGTTCGCAGGAGCTCTGTGGTAAAGTTCTCTAGTTAGCACTAGTCAAGGTAACTCAAAGTTTCATTCCTACCCTATTCTTTCTTCTTTTGTATCTTCTCTCCTATAAAGTCTGTTTTCATCTCCTTCCTCTGTGCCAAAATTTCTTGTATAAAATGAGATTAAAAACAAAGGGCTAAATTAATCCCTTGTGTAAATCTGTTCACTTCAGACATAGCTTAGATAGATGAATCAAGGGAAAAAACTATCTAATTTATCTAGGATCTTATCTGGCACCAGTCACATGGGGTAAACTCCTGGCCCCAATGAAGTCAATTGGAGTTTTGCCATTGGTTCAGATGGGGTCAGGATTTCACTCACGGTAGCTGAGCACCTCTCAAAATTGAACGTAAGCAAGGAAGAGTATAACAAGTGGGCTAACCACTACTAGGAAGTTGCTGGACATTTTTCTTTAAGTGTACATGTAGGTATGAGATTCTCCTCTTCCTCCTACCTGCTTTTGCTTAGTTGTGGTGGATGTTTTGGGACGGCGAGGTGAAAGTAATGAGTTTTGCATGGCAGGACAGATTTTTAAAGGGATTTTAGACATCACTCATCTGGGTGCAGCAATGCCGAACCCCTACATGGCCTGCTGCCTAGTGGAATTTTCAGCCCCAAGTTAGGCAGTTCCGTGCCACCAAGGCTTCCTACAGAGAGTCTGGGGAGAGCTAAGCACTAAGAAGCGAGCAGGGAGCTGCCTAAGTGAATCAGGAGCGAAATAAGAGGCATAAGGAGATGGGCTTAGGTGCCTAAGCAGTTGACCTGTCTGATAGGCCAGAGAGCAGGGAGCTGCCTAAGTGAATCAGGAGCGAAATGAGACGGGGAGGAGATGGGCTTAGGTGCCTAAGCAGCTGACCTGTCTGACAGGCCAGAGATAGACGCCTCCCTCCACTCAGGATTCTCAGCTGTGAATCCTCTCCTGGAGTTAGGCCCCTAAGCCAGGTCAGCAACTTGGATAGTCCAGGCCCTAGCAGCCAAAACCATCTCTCCCTCTCCTGCTCACACCCGATAACACACACAGGTTCTCCCTGTACCCCTAGCTGCCTTTTATGTGGGTGCTGTGCTGCCAAGTCCACCTCCAACCCTGCTGCTCAAGTGTTCTCAGAGTATGCCTACAGGACTGGTTCCTGCTGGTGAGATAGGAGATCCCCTGGCTGATTCAAAAAGCCCACTTTGCAGTGGGGTGGCAGGCGTGTTTCGGCTGCTGTGAAAATGCTGATTGGTGGAAACTTAGGCACCTATGGCTCCTTAGGTGCTGAGGGGGTTCGGCAGTGCCTGAGCTGTGGCTTTGAAAATGTCAGTGGCATCTACATGGTGGACTCGGGAACCAATCTGCCTGTTTAGGCACCTAGATCCCTTTAAAACTCTGTCCTTTGTTTCAGAAGGCAGTAAAGTCAGTGGTAACTCTTTGTTCCTATGGAACTCAACTGTCAAGGCAGGCTGTGGTTCCTTAGCAAGAAGTACTGTTTAGAGAGCTTCCTCCACTGCCCTTGAAGGCTATTAAAGATGAGGGCCAATATTTTGAAATTAACCAACAGTTCTATGGGGAGCCAATGTAGTGAGCAGAGCACCAAGCTAATCTGGTTTCAGTGGCCAGTGGCACTAATCTCTCTGTGCCTCGGTTCCTCTGTAATATGGGGACAATACTATTTCCTTTGTCTTGTGTATTTAGATTGTAAGATCTTTGGAGCATGGAGTCTCTTCCCATGTGTTTGCATAGTGTCTACCACAATGGGGCTTCCATCTTGGTTCCAGCTCAGCACTATCATAACACATTAATAAACAACGAATGAGATCTCACACTATTTGGGCACCATAAAAGATTCCCTGAGGTGTAAAAAAACCATAATTACTGAGATATGACTTTTTTCAATGTTCAGCCAAATGCCTATAATTTTGGCTTTGTCTGGTGGCCTGCAAAACTTAAATCCTATTCATCGCCTGCTGAGCAACCTTTAAAAAAAAAGGGGGAAAGTCTTTTCAGTCACTCTTCCACCAAAAGTGGTGGTATTTTTACAAATCATACGTATAGGCAGGATACGGAAAAGAATCTTCCTTACAGATGAATTTAAAGCCATGCTGGAACAGTTTGATTTTGTCAATGACAGATTGCTTTTGAAAACAAATGAACAACAACCTATGTGAGGATATCATTGATTTGAAACCTGTCATCTCAGTCTCTGAAACAATTTTAAGTGAATTTCAGAGGCTGTTGCTGCATCTGAACCCCTCAGACTGGCACAAGCCCTGATGTAGCCCATATCCCACCCTTAAAAGGAAAGGGCCTATATAAATGCAAGAATTATTATTTTAACGATTGTCACCTTAGCATTCATGGGTGATAAACATGTGGTACCAAACATACAATTAGACCAGTAACTGATGGAAGCTAGGGTTTATCCTATTAAAGAGTCTTGTATTGATCTGGCTTGTAGCCACTTAAATCAACAGCTTCATCTGACAAGTTGTAGCCAAGAAGCACAAAGTGCACCATAGCCCAATGATCTACTGTGCACTTCCACACCCTCCGAGGATGCTGTTCAAAGCTTGAAGAAACAAACTGACATAGCAATAAAAGAACAGGCATCAATCAATCCCTAGCCCCAGTATAATAGCAATAATTTAATGGCTGTTCTAAAAGAAGAAATGCCACCAAACAAAGATGAAGGGGAGGGTCTCGTTGGCTTCACCTGCAGCTGATGTCTATGCTAGTTCTATTGTGCCCACCAGTGTGAATTCAGAAATGGCTTCTTCTGCAGCTGGCATCATGTGGACCAAGTTATACTCAAGAATAAAGGTCGAATCACGGGATTTTATGGGTCAACCCTTTATTGGTCAAGTCCCACAGAATTTACTAATGAATGGTATACTTTCTATAGAAGTTTTAAAGCAGCCTATAGAATTCTATAGCAAGGATCTGTTAAATTCTATAGGTTTTTGGAGTGATTTCTGTAAGAGATCTCTATTTAATTTCTATGTAGCCCTGTGAGTCTTTTCTCTATAGCATTCTATAAGACCAAATAAGGCCAAATTCAGACTTTGGATAAGAAGTTGCAAGCCCATTGTACTCAGAGTTGCACCCACTTACCCCAGGTCTGAATTTGGCCCTATTTGAGATTTTTATGCATAATACTGAAGGTCATCCAGTTCAGCCATCTATATGCAGGGTGAATGGTGACTTCATACAATAATTAAAGCAAAAGTAATTGGACAATTGAAGTTACTAATGTAAATTGGCAATGAAAGGTTAGAGATCATCAAAGTACAATTTTAAACTTTCTCTTTTAAAACATTTTGTGGCTAACTGATCAAAGGCTACATTTCCTACTTCATCTGTGACCTTACTGTCTATTTCATTGTGGATAACAGATAGTACTGTTGAAAATATTCAAAGAAAAAATTATAAAAACACTAAAACGCTTATGTGCGGCATCAGAAAAATAAAGGCTTTAGGGATCCTTGAATCTGAGTGGAATTGATCTCCAGATCCCAGAACCACATTTGTTTTATTCTTCACTCCTAGTTTAAAATATCCCTCTAAACCTTCTTCATAGGGTTACATTTCAGTCTTTTTAAAAGATTTCTATACTGTTTCAGTCACACACCTGCTGCTGAAAACTTCCACTAATGTGAATGGCATTTGTGCATTGAAAAGAGAATGTACCCATAAAACCATGCTGTATGATTTGTAAAAAGATTATGGGCTTTCACTGAGTCATAGATTTTTAAGGCCAGAGGGGTCATTCCATTATGATCAAGTCTGACTTCTTACACAGCACTTGCCAAAGAATTTCACCCAACAATTCTTAGATCAAGCTTATATCTTGGGACTGTGCTACTGCATATCTTCTAGAACAGTGTTTCTCAAACTGAGGTCGCCACTTGTGCAGGGAAAGCCCCTGCGTCTGCAGGTCCGGCCAATCGTTTAGAGGAGGTGCAAGTGGCTGCCTTCTCTTGTGAGAGCATTTTAAACTTCAGACAGAGCTCCCAAACTGCCGTGTTCATGGAAGCTATCTGAGTGATGCATAGAATCAATGCATCACCTGACTGTTCCAACTGTCCCCCTCTTTCCAGACAGTACAACCCACCTCCAACTCTTCCTAGGCTCCCCAGTGGAGGGAAGGATGCAGGCCCCTTCCCCCGAAAAAATACTATTCAACTTTTGCATTCCAGCAGAGATTCAGGTACGTCCTACATATTGTGCAAAACATTTGAGAGTTGAATTTTAGCCACATACTCCTCAGTCCTTGCACTCACAGCAGGGAGAATAAGTGCGAAAACTGGGTGGTGGGAGCAAATCCTCAGCGAACTGCTAAGAACAAGATAGCAAATGGTGACGACTGCCTAATTGAGAATTACAGTTGTCTTTGAAAGAAAGTTAATTTAGTGCTTATGAGATGTGCTAGACTCACAGTGCTGGAAATTGAACTCTCCTAAGTACTGTACAGTGTAGGCAGAGGTAGTGCACCTTTCCTCAGCTATAACTCTCAAGCCTGATTTTGAGGGGCCACATCTTGGATGTTCAGTCTCCAAACCCATTCAGCCCTTGGCTTCTCTGATGAAATTGTTAACATTGCCTAATGTCACAAAGGAAGCCAGCAATAGATCAAGAAATAAAACCCAGAGCTAGTCCTTTGCCGCCTTCTTTGACCCTGCCTTAGTTAATGAGCTGCTGGCAAAGAGATTAGGAATGTCCCAAAACTCATTACTCTATTGGGGGTGAAAGGAAGAGGTTGCTTCTCCCAGTTTATCTTGCATGCCACACCGTGTATTTGAGTGCTTTACAGAACTTCATAACATCAACACAAAAGGCTAACAGTTCTAATCACAGGCAAAGGTGGTCCCTGAGATAGCCCGGGATTGGCGCAATGAAGGCTTGGAAGATCTAAACTAGGACTTTGAATTTTGAGTTGGTGTTTGATGGGTAAGCAGCTCAGTGTCTGGATCTCTAAGCTGATGTGCTAATTAGAGTTAGGTGAATCACTGATTTTTCAGTTTGATGGCAATTCCAGAAAAAAAAATTGGTTTGGGTAGAACCAAATCTGAAAATTTTTGGTGAACTGAAAAAGTCTGCTTTGAGTCTGTTCTATGGTGGGGATTTGAACATGGGTCTCCCCCATTCCAACCTTAACCACTGAGCTAAGGGCAGGGGCACCAGCATCACACCCTCTCCCTCTCCTTCTCCTCTTCCTCCTCCTCTGGTCATTTTGTGAATGGCCAAAACTAATCCTTTCAAGTTTGCCAGTAGTTGATGGTTGACCAAACTGCATTTTTCATCAAATAAACTATTCCCCCCAAAATGTTTGCCCAGATCCACTGCTCACATGGATTGTGTTGGTTAGCAGGTGAGCAGCCACCAGTTGAACCATCTGGACCTCTATCTAAGACCTGAAGAGTAGGGTTACTTTCATCCTGATCCCATGATAAACTCCACACTGAAGATCCCAGTGTGTTGCTAATCACATTCATTATGAGTATCTTGGGTTTGTTTTACCACACCCCTGATCCAGAACACAGATGTGGAGTACTCTGTTAGCAAAATATTGAGATGCTGATAAACTAAAGTCATCAAGGAACCAAAGGACATGAAAGGTACGTTTCTACAGCCAAAAAAAAAAAATCAAACCCTGTGGCAGCACGTCTCAGAGCCTGGGTCAACTGACTTGGGCTCACCATGCTCCTCCTGTGTAGCTAAAAATAGCAGTGTAGAGGTTTGAGCTTGGGCCGGAGCCTGGGCTCCAAGGCCCTCCCCCTTTGCCAGGTTTCAGAGCGCTGGAGCTCAAATCTCTATACTGCTATTTTTAGCCCCGCAGCATCAGAGCCACAAACCCGAGTCAGTTGACCTGGGCTCTGAGACTCGCAGGTCTTTTTGTTGCTGTGTAGACATGCCCAAAGAAGAAAGCCTGGGTGACTAACAATAGGAATTGGAATTGCTCATTACTGAGCATGAACTCAATCTAGTTGGTATTACTGAAGACTGGTGAGATGATTTACGTGACTGGAATGTTAAAATCAATAGTTACAACCTATGTAGAAAGGAGAGTGGGCAATTGGGGAGGGGAAGCAGCACTTTATGTCAAAAAATGACATTACCTGTATCTGAGTCACTGATAACTCGGAAGAAAATGCTCTTGAATGCTTATGGATCAGTATCCTAACAGATAAAGCACAAGATAAGGTATTAGTTAGTGTCTGCTACAGACCACCAAATCACACTAGGGAACAGGATGACCGCCTCCTTACGCACCTATCTATCATGTGTAGGAAAAAATGCTGAGTGATCACAGGGGACTTCAATTTGAGTGACATACGTGGAGGTCTCATTTTGCTGGTACTAAAACATACCTGGAATTTCTAAATACTATAGATGATGATTTTCTAAATCAGAAAGAGTTACGTCCAAAATGGCCAAATTTTATATTAGATCTCATCTTGACAGATAAAGAGGAACTGATCACTAAACTAAAAACTAATGGTAGTTTAGGTATAAGTGATCATAACAGGGTCACATTTATAACATGCAAACAGAATGACCAATACTATATATACTTGCTGTCTAAAGGAGCTAATTTCACAAAACAGAATTGAGCCAAGTCTGGTGGGAGGAAGAATTGAATCTGAAAAATGTGAATTATAATTGGGAATTGTTTAAGAACACTTAACTATCTTCCCAACAATCTAGTCGAGGGACAAGACTGTATTGATTTTTTAAAATGTCCAGATTTAGAGGGGTAGTGAAGGCAACTATAAAAAATTAAAAATATGTATAACAAATGGAAGAGGGGGAAGCTGATAGTAATACATATAAATCAGAAGCTAGGAACTGTAGAAAATTGATAAGGGAAGTGAAGGAACAAAAGGCGGAATCTATCCCCAGCAGAGTTAAAGACAATAAGAAAAAAGGTTTTTAAAATCATATTAGGAACAAAAAGAATCCTAACAATGATATTGGTCCTTTACTAGATGGCAATGGTAGAATTATCAATAATAATACAGAAAAGGCAGAAGTGTTCAATACATATTTTTGTTCTGTATTTGGGAAAAAGCAGACAAGATAGTCATACCTTATGATGATGATAACATAATTTCCATTCCATTAGTATCTCAGGAGGATGTTAAACAGCAATTAATAAAGTCATACATTTTTTAAATGAACAGGTTCAGGTAACTTGCACCCAAGAATTTTAAGAGAGCTGGCTGAGAAGCTCGCTGGACTATTAATGTTGATTTTCTATAAATCTTGGAACAGTTGTGAAATTCCAGAAAACTGGAAGAAAGTTAATGTGCCAATATTTAAAAGGGTAAATAGGATGACCCAGCTAATCCCTAGCAAGAGGCAGTTGATATGGGACTCAATTAATAAAGAATTAAAAGAGGAGAATACTGTTAACTCCAATCAACATGGCTTAGTGGAAAATAGATCCTGTCAAACTAACTTGATGTTATTTTTCAATGAGATTACAAGTTTGGTTGATAAAGGAAATAGTGTTGATGTAATATAATTAAACTTCTATAAGGTGTTTTACTGGGTACTGTATGACATTTTGATTAAAAAACTAGAACAATATAAAATTAACATGGCACACATTAAGAGGATTAAATGCTGGCTAACTGATAGGTCTCAAAATGTAATTTTAAATGGGAAATCATCATTGAGTGAGTATGTTTCTAGTAGGGTCCCTCAGGGTCAGTTCTTGGCCCCACACTATTTAACATTTTTATCAATGATTTAGAAGAAAACAAAATCATCACTGATAAAAATTTGCAGATGACACAAAAATTGGAGTGTGGTAAATGATGAAGATAGGTCACTGATACAGAGTGATCTGGACCCCTTGATAAGCTAGGCACAAACAAGCAATATGAGTTTTAATACGGATAAATGTATATACCTAGGAACAAAGAATGTAGGCCATACATACTAACAGGGCAATGGACTCTATGCTGGAAGGCAATGAATCTGAAAAAGATGGATTTTGAATCTGAAAAATGGAATCTGAAAAAGGGGGGATTCCTGGATGGATAACAGAGCTCCCAGTGCAAACCGTCAACCAAAAGGGCTACTCTGATCCTTAGACCCATAAACAGGGGAATATCAAGGTTATTTTCTCTCTCTATTTGGCAATGGTGTGACCGCTGTTGCAGTAGTGTATCCAGCTGTGGTGTCCACAATTCAAAAAGGATGTTGATATATTGGAGATGATTCAGAGAAGAGCCATGAGAATAATTAAAGGATTAGAAAGCATGCCTTCTAGTGATAGACTCAAGGAGCTCAGTCCATTTAGCTTAAGAAGAGAAGGTTACAAGGTACTTGATTACAGTCTGTAATCCAATGGCTGGAAGGTGAATCTAGAATAAGACTGGAAATAAGGTGTGTTTTTTTTAAAACAGTGAGGATAACTAACCACTGGAACAGTTTACCAAGGGTCATGGTGGATTCTCCATTCTTGGCAGTTTTTAAATCAAGATTGGATTTTTTGTAGGAAAATATTCTAGGAAATATTCTGGGGAATTTCTGTTTCCTGCATTGTACAGGCGGTCAGACTAGATGATCACAAGGGTCCCTTTCAGCTTTGGAATCTCTGAATATTTGTCATGAACACAAGTGGCTAAGCATGGTGCAAGGCAGTGGAGAATCAAACCTAACACCTTCAATGGAGTGACTCTGATTTATATACTAATTTATACCAGTATAAACCAGAAGCAACTCTACTGAAGTTATTGGGCTTGATTCTCCTCTCTCTTGCACTTTGGGTAGTCATTTGCACTTCTTCAGAGTGGATGTAAAAAGCAACAATATTAAAGGCACTCAGATACTCTAGCGATTAGGGTGATATAAGTACCTAGAAAGACAGACTTAACAAGGTAGTGAAGAATCAGGCCCATTAGCCATACACTGGTGTTAATGAGAGCATAGGCAGGTTCCTAGTTTCAGAACAGTGGGATAATAAGGGACAGATCCTCCGATGGCTTAAATTGTCATAGCTACAGAGCTACGATTTAAATGGAGGATCTGCCCCAAGGGCTTTGCTTCTCATAATGTGTAAATAAAGCAACACTGATAATTTTCCAGCTCTTTTTTGATAGTTATATTTGCATTCTGGTTACATGCACTTAAGCTGAATAAGGAAGAGTGTTATGTGTATTCATTATTCACAATTAAGTTTAATACCCTCTCGCTGTTGCTTAAATAGATATGCCATCAACAAGCCCCTCACATGATATAGACACACTGTCACTGGAATGTTTTCATGTCTAAGACTATAGTGGAAAAATAGGTAGAATCTGAAGTTCTCTTTTTAAAAAAAGTTTTACCTGGGCACACACAGGTTTAGATAACAAAAACCAGAGAGTTAAAACCATAAGCAGATGGTTTTGCATCAGTTATATAAATGCGTAAGCCTTGGCAAAGCTAATAACAGTGACTCCAATATTATTCATTTGAACAAACACATGGAAATTCTGGGCTTGGACAAATGCATTGTAAATCATTTTAGCTTTCTTGAAGGGAGATTAGCTGCTTTGGCAATCAATCATCTAAGCTGACCGCGGATACAGTGCCTCTGCAATAAATGTTCATGCTTGTCTTCATTAACATCATTTAGTTTTTAGACTTTTTCTAATTAAGAAAGGTTCCCACCAGCAACAGCAAAAATCCCAAACCACCTCTTTCATTATCTCAGCTTTTCTTCCCCTTAATTACTATTGAGCTCCTGGCTAATTAAATTAGTTTTTCTGAGTCTTTTCTGAAATCTTAGGGAAATTATCTAAAAATCATGAAATCAATTCCCTTACGCTGTTTTAATCTTTTATGTTTTGGGCTCCAAGAGGGATGGGCAGACAAGTGCAGGCCCTCCGAAAAGTGTGCAGCACTAGACTGCTTGCCAGCCTTCTATTGCCTTTGTGGACCATCTGGGTCAATTTCCTTCCAACTAAATGAAATGCAAATAAAAATTCCAGCAGTTTTTCAGCTGCAGGCTGCCCAACTCATTAGCATGACAGAGGCCGGGAGATGAGGCCTGACCCTGTGCACTTCCCCTCATCTCATTAAGTTGTAACTCTACCGTGGCTGCATTCATGGTGTTTATTGACGCTGAAAGGCGTCTTTATCCAAAACTAGCTAAATTCACATTCAGAGTTTTTACTTGGAAGGCTTGCCTGCTACAGCATCCACATGAAAGTGAACCTATTGTCGCTTGGTAATGTGTCCTGCTGATTCTATAACAATCTGGAGGGTTTCCAAAAATGTTTGCTTCCCAAGTTTTAGCCCAAAAAATTTACTCAGAGCTTTAAGAACTTAATACTTTTTAAAAAGGACATAAATATGTTCTGTTTTGATGATCACTAAGGTAGATAAATACTATAGATAGATAGATAGATAGATAGATAGATAGATAGATGACAGAGCACATGTACTGTATATATAGCCTATATCACAAATGACGATAGACGATAGACAGTGAGTTCATATACTTTGCCTCACAGTTCATCAGTGAGGGGAAGGTCCATAAGACACAGTGACACCAGTAATTTATGGTGCCCTGATATTCACAGCTGGACAATGAAGAGAAACATACTCTGAATGTCCATTATTTAATGTCCTGTCATAGCTTCACAGAAAAAATTAAGAAAGGAAAGTGGGGTGTATTGAAAACTGTGTTAAAATTGCAAGCTATCACATCAAGTTATAAGGGTTTCCTGGTCCTGCTTGCTGGCTAGGGGGCTCTGTAGGGAAGCATGAGATGTGGGTCTTGGGCAGTCAGTCTGGAAGGAGCTAGCTTAGAGCAAAGGTGGGGAGAGTTGTGTCTCTCTGTCTTGGGAAGCAGCCTACTTTGTCTCTTTCTAGTTTTGGTTCTTGTGTGTTAAGATTCTAAGAAATAAAGTAATGTTATGATGCAACCTTCCAGGAAGAATATATTAAGTTTTTATCTAACTTCTCTGCTTGTATGCCATGAACATAACAAAAAGTACCATAGAAGTGAAGTCTTTTGAAATTAGTATAATAATGATAATGAATACAATCCTTTTACCTTTGCCTCGAGCACTATAATTGATATGGTCACTTGATTGCAGCACAAACTATTTGTATGGCTATATTCACACTGTTAAATCCACAGTCATTTCTAGTAGTGGTGGGCAGAGCATTGACACTCCTGGAGACTGGCAGGGGACACAGGCATGTGGGATGTTTTGGGGGAACACTCAAAGAAGTGACAATTTCTACATCCTTTGACAGGGTGCAGCAGGTGCTCTCCCTACCATTGGTCCTGGAAGCTCTTTAGGGTGTTCATACCTCTGCTTAGACTAAACACATCCCACTTGTAGTCACAGAGTGCAAACAGTAGGCTTCTTGCTGACCTCTACACAGGTGAGCAAGGTGGAGGAAAGCCTCCCTATGCCTTTTCCCCTTCCCCTTTTTCTGATGTATTAGGGAGTCGGTGTCTGGGCCTCAGTGTTTTATGCTCATGGTAACTGGATTGGAAAGAGATGATAAAGGGCCTGTCTACATGGGGACATCTAGGAAAATCATTCCATATTGACTGAAGGTGTGAATTTGAAGTGGATTAATAAAACCCCATTAAATCCCTATGTGAACACCTTTATTCAGAATTGAAGTGGCCTTAATTTGATTTAGCTTAATTCATAGTGAATTAAATTAAATCAAATTAAGGCCACTTTAATTCTGAATGAGGGTGTTCACACCAGGGTTAAATATGGTTTAACTCAGGGGTTTTCAAACTGGGAGTCGGGACCCCCTCAGGTTTTCAAACTGGGAGTCGTGAGGTTATTACATCGGGGGGTTGCGAGCTGTCAGCCTCCACCCCAAACCTCGCTTTGCCTCCAGCATTTATAATGGTGTTAAATATATAAAAAAGTGTTTTTAATTTATAAGGTAGGTCACACTCAGAAGCTTGCTATGTGAAAGAGGTCACCAGTACAAAAGTTTGAGAACTACTGGTTTAACTAATCCACTACAAATTCACACCTTCAGTTAATTTGGATTGATTTTCCTGGATGTTCCCATGTAGACAAACTCAAAGTCTCCAATCGGACTGCTCTTTGTTCTCCCATTAAGCCATTTTAAGATCTTGCTGGAAGGCATGGGATCATGTTTAATCGAGAACAGGCTGTTTTATTCCCGCTGTGTAAAAAAAGGCTCGAAGAGGTGTAGGTGTACTGGTGTAAAGTGAGTCAAAGAAATTATTTACTTTCTGAGTGAGGTCACAAGGCTAAGGTATATCTTAATGCTGTGACCTCATCAAAATGACTTATACCTGCACATACAAAATGCATGTTTATAATTAACTCTAGACAAAGTTACTCTATAGTGGAGAGGGACATCAAAAATAGATAAGAGGAAGGGCATTGTAGTCATGTAGGGTTCTCTTTATTCTGTTTGAAATAATCAAAGAGTTACAACAACTGTTAATCATTAGAGCATGTAGATTCATAGATTCAAGAATGGAATGGAAAGTGTCATCATCATATATGACATGACTACATAATCTGGCTTTTTCCCAAGTTCAGAACAGAAATATTTTTGAACACTTCTGCCTTTTTTGCATTATCATCGATTATTGTGGTATAAAACATCATGTTTTGGCTGCCCTATGATAAAAATATTCACCAGTAACTTGTCTATAGTTTCTCCCCAGCCCTCCCTCTTCTTCCTCTAATGACTGTAGTGCTAGTTCACACATTAAGAGTCAGAGAAAATGGTAGCTTGAATTGCAACATAACAAACAAGGTCCATGCATGAACCCACACAGTGAAACTCATCATTTTTGATACATTAATTTCTTCCTGTTGAAGTGAAAACTATCACATGTATTAGTATTCATAGTTTAGAGGCCTTATCTAAACCTCACTGAAGTCAGTGGGAGATTTTCTACTCACTTCAAAGGCTTTGGATTAGGCCTTGTGTCCTTAGTATGTTTTGTTTAGACACCATTAGCCCAATTAATTCTTGATGTAACTCCACTGCAATCTATGGACGTATACCAGTAAAGAATTGCTCCAGAGAGAGGGTACCATCAATCAAGCCATTTATCAAAACTCTGTATTACCCACCACGCAACATCACAGTGTTAAAAAGGTTGCCTGGAGTGTAAGCCAACAGAGAATCTGGCCCTAAGAGTACTGCATTCAGGACAAACTCAAGAAGTCAGGCAGCATCAGAGCAGTGGAGCTCAATGCATACTGACCACTGGACTGCAATATGCATGGCAGTTCTTGGAGAAGTCTCCATCTGCCTTGTTAGTACTAGTCTGTTCTCTCAAATTACAACCTGAGGCCTTGTCTACACAGGAAAATTGCTGTGATTGAACTTAAAGTGTGAGTTTAAATTGATTTAGTCAAATGTAAAAGGCTGAGAGGACACTCTTATCTTGGTTTAAACCAGGCTGATTTCAGTTTAACTTAACTAGGAATTGGTTTAAGCTAAATTAAAATAAGACATTCAAAATTAAATCCAAGTCTCTACACAAGGACTTAATTTAAACATGTATGAAGGATTCAATTTACCACTGGCGCCTCCTCATGGCCAGGCATGGCATGGCGGCTCTCTCTCTGCTGTGGTTTGCTGCTCCAGCTCTGGGGTGGTCAGCCTCTTTCTATGACTTGGCCCTAGAGCCAGGACACTTCAAAGTCTTCTCCCTTTCCAGAACAGTCCAAAGCAAAAAACAAGGGGAATTATCACAAATACACTGAGCTAGTAGGAGACAGAGGGGACTGACTCCCTCTCAGGGGCGTATCAGGATCCAGCCCTCCCTTCCCTCAGGGAGAGGCCTTCAGGTAATGGTTGTCTGGGAAGCTCCTGTCTTCAGTCAGCCCTTTTCTCAGGAGCTGAGGGTTGAAGGTCTGTTCTTTTCTTTGGTCTGCCCACTTAGTGAGCTGTTCTACTCCCCTTTAAACTTCTCCTCCAGCCTGTGCATGTCTTGCAGCAGGTGTGATGGGGCAGAGCTGACAGAGCAGATCGTTAACCCCTTGTTGTCCAGTGTGGGGCTTGTACTCCCCATCACAAGGGGTCACTATGAAAATTCCACATAGCTCTACTTGTCAGATGTGCAAAAGATTAAAGTGAGACAACATTAAATTCTGATCTGATTTGCACTGGTATAAACTCAGTAACAATGTTGTCTTCACTGGAGCTACTCCAGATGTCCTCCAGAGTAACTGAGATCAGAATATGATCTTAGACAAGTCACCCCTTATTATGGATCATTGGAACATTATTGTAGAATATGAACAAGACATTATTGTAGATTGTACAACATTATAGGGTGTTTTGAGCAACAACAGTAAAATACCATAGTATATACACCTCTACCCCGATATAACGTGCCCGATATAACATGAATTCGGATATAACACGGTAAAGCAGTGCTCCGGGGGGCGGGGCTGCGCAATCCGGCGGATCAAAGCAAGTTTGATATAACGCGGTTTCACCTATAACGCGGTAAGATTTTTTGGCTCCCGAGGACAGCATTATATCGGGGTAGAGGTGTATATTTTTAACGGACCAGAAAGAACATTAAGAAAATACTTGTTAATGAATCTCGAACAGCAAATACTTTAGAAAAATATTAGACTGGATTCTGCTCTCATTCACATGTTTTACAGTCCTTGAGTTGTTGCTGTATAATAGCTAGGTCAAAATCAATCATATTGGCTTTGAGAGTTAGACCATCTTGAAGCAGGCAGCTTATCCAGAAAATTACCCAGGGGTTCAAGAACTGTTTCAGAGGGAAAAAAATTCAAGTTATCTTTCTGCTGACACGTGAGCATATATCAACCTCTATCTTGAGTGTTTACATTTCAGGTCTCTGCTTTGCTTAGAGAAACATTATTAGAGATGGACCCCAGCCAAATCTCTTGATCCAAATACCCTTAGCCTATGGGAGTATTGAAAAATCAGTAGCTATATCCAAAGTTGAATTTTGTAAAGGGACATCCAACTTTATCATGGGATGAACCAAACCCTGCAACTTTAATTCTTGCATTTCCTAACTTTTGAAGTTCAACTTTGCAACATTAACATTCTTTTAATATTGTGTGTGTAATTTTCTAGTTTTTTTTTTTAAAAGGCAAACTGAACAAAACAAATTCCATCGTGTGAAACTATATGGATAGCCCACATGGGTCGTCACCAGGGTTGGAACAATTAGATCTACAGCGTGATTTCTCCCACTTGAATTAATGCAGTAACTGATAGCAGTCATAGACGCAGGAAGTAAGGTGCGGGGGTGCTACAGCACCCCCAAGTTTTATGCGGGGCCCCAGCTCCCGGCTGCGCACGCAGGGTCCCAGCTGCCGGCCCCACTCCGGGCTGCAGGCTGGATCCCAGCTGCCAGCCCCACTCCCGGCCATGCACACGAGGTCCCGCATGAAGGCTGCTGACCCTATGCCCAGGGGTCCCAGCTGCCGGCCCCGTGCCCAGCCACGCATGCAGGATCCCGCCTGCTGGCCCCACTCCCAGCCCCACAAGCAGGGTCCCAGCTGCCAGTCCCCCATCGGGGGCTCTGCTACTGGCCCTGAGCCTGCCCCCAGCCATGGCCCACGCCTTGGTCCCCTTATCTCTTGCTCCCATCCTCAGTTCTGGGGTGGGGCGTGTCAGGAGGTAAAAAGTTTGGAGATAATTTTGCTGGCTTTCTGCATCACCACTATAAAAAATGTTCCAGTGCCACTGATAACAGTAGATAGTTGTCATCCTCTATAGGGATCAGCTACTAGAGGAGAATGAGACAAGCTCTTTGCCAGTAGGTTTCACAGATATTTATGGACAGCAGAGGACTGGTGACTCAGATCTATTGTTCCATGCCAGGTTCAGGTAGGCAGTGTGTTCTAGTGAACGCAGACTCTTCTGCCCACATCCCCCCAATCCTGACTTCTTCTGCCCCTGTCTCCTGCAGCCTGTCCCAGTCCTGTCTCTCCCTATCACCCGAGCTCCATATCCAAGTCTTCGCCCCTGCCCTTGTCCCAGTCCCAATCTTCTCATCTAGCCAATCCTTTTCTCCACCTTTTCTCTTGGCTCCTCATTTCAGTGCTTGTCTTTCCCACAGGGGTACCTGTCCATTCCCAGGATACTTGCCCCCATTTCCCCCTCAGGCTCCTTTCCCCATTCTCCTTATTTAGCCAGTCCCAATCTCCACTAAACCCCAGCTCCCAGTTTCCATCTCCCCCATTACCCAGCAACTCCCAGTCCCAGTCTCAGCCCTCCCGCCAGGCTCAAACTCAATCTTTGTGGTCCACCCAGTCCAGCTCTTGTCCTTTCTGCATTCAGTCAAACAGTTCCTCTACCCCTCTCCCTGGTTGCCAGGAGGGGGAGCATTGAGAGCACAGGAAAGGCAATCTCCTGCTCTCAGTTTCAGTGTCCAGCAGCCCACAACAAACAGAAATAGCAATTCCAGGGAAAGTCCTGCTTTGCCCCTTCAGCCCCAGGATGGAGCATGCTCAGTGCAGATTGACTCTTCAGAGAATTTAGCTGCCCAGCTCTAACAAGCCTCTACTGAGCACATGGAAACTGATTTTTCAAAGCCTTATAGTGTGACCAAATTTGGGTGGTTTTCACAGAAAGAGCAAAAGGCCACATCCCTGCCAAATTGTAAGTCCCTGCTCCAAAGCGTGCCCCACAACTTCTCAATGAAAAGGTTGTATTTTTTTTTAACCTGGACAAAACAACATATTTTTACTGATTCTCATTCTCAGAAATGGCGGTACCATTTTTACAGAAATGTTCAGCCTAAAACAGATGCCTGGCACACAGGCGCCAACTTCTCATGCCCCATCCTGACTCCACCCTGTCCCACCCCTGTCCTGCCCCCATTCCAACCCCTTCCCCAAAGTCCCCGCCCCAACTCCGCCCCCTGCCCCTATTGGACACCTCCCCAAATCCCCACCCCAGCCCCACCTCCTCCCCTGAGTGCGCCACACTCCCCCTCCTCCCCCTCCCTCCCAGGCTTGCCGCGCAAAACAGCTATTTCACTGTGGCAAGCGCTGGGAGCCAGGGGGGAAAAGCGGCCACATGTTGCTATCAGGGAAGGGGGTGGAGAGGGGAGTTGCTAGAGGGCGCAGAGCACCCATCAATTTTTCCCTCTGGGTACTCCAGCCCTGGAGCACCCATGAAGTCGGCGCCTATGGCCTGGCATGGAAAATTTCAGTCCCAATGGTTAAAGCTTGGTAAGGTTATAAATTGAAAACAGAGGCTTATAATGAGAAGTGTCAGGCTATCTTAACTATAGAGGTCATTACCAGCATTGCTTATAATTACAACAAACTGTGTACAGTGCATCACATTTATGAAAAGGGCTAGTTTTATAATACAGCTTAAAAATAAGTAAAATTTTATATTTCATCTTTTCATAGGGCCACATCCTTGTAGGTTGCTGCTTCCAATCCACAGCACAGAAACTGTCAAACACAATACAAAATTGATATAAAACACAATATGAGTGCTCAAGATACAGTTGTGCTGTTCACTTGCTCCGTTTTGTTTTAAACTCATCACTATTCCTGGGTTCCCCTTTCCTTTTGGATTAAGACCTCTCCGCTTTCCTCTAAACTTTTGTTATTTCTAGGCTGGACTATTGTAACATGCAGAGTTACAGAATCAAAGAAGTTAGAGATTAAACACTAATATATTAGGCCATCTTCTAGTCCACCCTGCATGATTAATTTAACTGAGTAACCCTGGGTTCTCTTTAAAAAGACACTGCCTTCCTGCAGAACAAATGGAATTGCAATTCTCCATGACTTCTGTCTAGGAGCTCCTTATCTGGGATAGCCATTTTGCACTGGTAGTTCTGTCTCAAAAGTGGAATAATACAAACAAAAATAATAGTGAGTCTTTTTTTCAGACTTGACTTGTTTTGTAGAGCTCATTAAGATTTTAAACTCAAGCCTGGTCTGAAGACTGTATGTTGTAACTTACTAGGTTGTGCAGTATATTTCAGACTGTTCCATATTGTATCAATTAACAAATAATTCATGTTAATATAAAGATAAACTGGCTTTGAATTTCCTAAACTGAGTGTTTAACTTTAATATTGTATTAATTCTTTTTTTATAGAAAATTAATAATTTAGCCCTTGACACTGCAATAAATTGTGTGTTTAATTACTTCAACAGGAATATTCACATACTTAAAGTTAAGCACATGCATCAGTGTTTGCAGGATTGGGGCCTTACCTAATAAGTCCAACAAGTCAAACAAAATATGAATTAGAATGTAAATGCGATTATTGCTATATGTGCTAGGTATTTTATGAACATATGCTTCTTTCTTACTGGGTGCTTCATATTTAAGTGGGGAAGCCCTTAGTTGGAAGTGATTAATTTTAGTTTTTGTGAGTATAGACAATATATCAATGTGACTACTCACATGCTTAAAACGAAGCATGTGCTTAAATGTGTTGCTGGACTGATGCCTGTTCGCTTATCCCTTGCAAGGGAACTAGTTTGTAAACATGCTTTCCCCTTTTCTTTCTTGTCACAACACTCAGTCTCACACATATTATGGTCCAGCCACGGCATATCGTGTTCCCTTCTTACCTTGTTGCTCTCTGCAATGACTAAAGAACATTACATAGCTCTTGCTGCCTGTACTTTTATTATGGAAAATCCAATAAACATACCCCACAGCTGAGCACCTCTAAACTTCAGCGAAGTCCAGGTTTGGATTCAGACCTGGCACCTGTCATAATAAAATAAAATAATAATACCACCTAGCCTTTTATATAGTGCTTTTCATAAGTAGATCTCAAACCACTTTACAAAAGAGGTCAGTATCCTTCTTCCACGCAACCCCCCTTTTTATTAAACAAAAACCCCACAGATGAGGACTTTGATGTACAGAGAGAGGTGAAGTGATTTAGCAAAGGTGGGGGGAGGGATAGTTCAATGATTTGAGCATTGGCCTCCTAAACTCAGGGTTATGAGTTCAATCCTTGAGGGGGCCGCTTAGGGATCTGGGGCAAAATCATTACTTGGTCCTGCTAGTGAAGGCTGAACGCAATGACCTTTCAGCATCCCTTCCAGTTCTATGAGATAGGTATAACTCCATTTATTATTATAAAGGTCACCCAGCAATAGAGGCAGGAACAAAACCCAGGTCTCTAGAGGGCCAGTCTAGGGGTCTAGCCACAAGGTCTCCCAAACACCAAATCTGAATACCCTAAACTCTGGGCAAATTACAATCCACATTCAAACATCATGCACAGACCCATCTCTAAAAACAAATCTTAAAAATTAACTAGGAAGCCTTTAGGGCCTTATCCAATGCCCACTGAAGTCAATGGGAGATCTTCCATTGACTTCAAAGGCTATTGGATCAGGCCTTTGTAGAACAAAGACAAAAATCTCTGTCTTGTTATTAAATGGAAACGTTAACTTCCAAACGTTAACTGTGGCACCATCCGAGTCACTGAAGCTTAAACTTGGATAGGAATGTCACCCGTCCCTTCCCAACGTGCTGCTTTACAGACAACTGATACTTCCTCTCCGCTCTACGTGAGTTTTGTCTATCAAAGAAACACCCAGTGTTATTTTATGATGATGTGTTGTAAAACTACCACCCTACCCCAAGCATGCTCAGCATGCCTGTCCCATATATCATTGCTCAGCCTTCAAACTGAAATGTCATCCATCACTGCCTCCTTAGAGTTAAGAGTCAGAAACCTAGTCTTTATTGCTAGCATTTCCATGAGTCACATGAACACATATCAGCAGGCACTTTCTCCTAATGCTTTTTTCCAGGAAATGTGCCTTATTCTTACATTTAGTTCCCAAGAGTTTAGATTAAAAAACAACAACAAAAAAATCCACACCAGAATTTTTTTTAAAAGCCTTCACATTTCAATTGATCATTTAATGGAGGAGATTTTAATTTGTAGACTTTGACTCTTTGTCATTATTGATAAAAATAAAAACTTTTCATTTAATAGTTGTAGCTAATGGCAAATTCTAAATTCAGAGTTTTTATTATTATAATATGACCTCAGTGTCCATTCTAAAACCATTAATAATTAGGGTTTGAGAAAAGCATTTGCATCAGTAATCTAGAACACAGACAAAAGAACCTTTGAGGCAGTTTCATATGAAGAAAAACTCATTTGAGGAAATGTTAGCATTTTTCTAATGCACAGGGAAGAGAGAAGATGCATCCCTCTTCCTAACTGAATTTTATGATCATATTATAATATGTAGCACTTAGTGCTTTGTCTTTGTATGTTACAAGCTTATTTTCCAGTAATAGTAGGAAAAATAATAAGACAAAACTTTACCCTTGGGACTCTGTCTTGCTCCCATGAAAGTCAATGTTAAAAAAATCCCATTGATTCCACAGACTAGAGATTTGAGCCTATACTTCCCAAATATTAAAATGGAAGTTTGGGGCTGGACCACACTTGGAAAAGAGCCTTAGTTATTTTTTAAATGGTCTGTACTATTCTTTTTTCCTTTCACTACTTTTGAAGAGATTGTTGTGGGGGGGTCATGAGATGATGTTGTTACACATACTCTTGCCTATTATTTTTCTTAGCACAAGAAAGGTTCAGGAGCTTTGGAACAAATGCTGTATTGTTGGGTTCTGTTATTTGGCCGCTGTCAGTTTGCGGTCTGCTTTATTCTCTATGTCTGAAGGCAGTTCTGCAGACAGAGTAGCTTCCTGGGAGCCAGTCATCGGTGTGTGGGCTAAGATTTCCTGATGAAGGGATTGTCTACATGCTGTATGTGACTACCTCTGTTGCATGACTGATGTGTGTAATACATGTAAATAAAACAAGTTATGCTTACAGGGTACCCAGATGCATCACAATTTCTCCTCCACTGAGAAGCCAACTTGCAATGCACCAAGATTTCTGCTACTGCTCAGCAGAGGATGTCAAAAGCAGGGCACTGGTGTCAGAGGAAGGGGCAATAATATTTAAGTTTTAATGTAGACTTGTTCCCTCCCAGCCCAGTTCTCTAGCTGCTTGCTTCTTGAAATGAAGTCACAGAATCAGCACCATAACTTTGTGACAGGATTAAATAGCAGAAGAAGATAGGCTGGGAATAAGGAATTCCTCGTCCACATGGATCAGATTCTCTGGTTCCTTAAGGATGCTTTGTGTTTCTCCAGCAGCAAAACGCCCTAAGTCTGGTTTAGCCATCCAATGGAGGAGTTCCCATGGCCTAGAGGAATGTTGAGGTGCTGGACAGCTGCTAGAGATACCCCTACCACAGGTCACATTCCCAGTGTCATGAATCATTGCTGTGCTCCAGTGATCCCCTGTTACCAGAAAGGCCCCTAGGAGCACAGATTAAAGCAGCCCTAAGGCTGCTGCCATTTGCACTGGGGACTGGCCTGGAATTTGAACAGCTGAGGTGGCTTCAAGCCTCAGTTGCACACCTCTTCCTCCTAAATTGTGTGAAAGGCAAATCCACCACAGCTCAGAATCTGGATTGCAGATGTGTAGATTATTAAACACAGGAAAAAATGTCAAACTTGTTGATATGAAAACATTTAATTTCTGATATTTTCCCCCAATATAACCTTGCCCCCCAACAGCTAGGAAAGTAAGAGTTTAAACTCATTTTCCCAATCTTTAATCTACCGCTCAGGAGTTTTTATTGCTATATTTTATTAGCAGTCATTATATGATAATAGAAGAAATAATCCCCTCAATAAACCCAAACAAACCATTGATCTCTACAGGTAAACAGTATTGAGCTCAGAATATTCGCTTGTGCTTAAATCTTTGACAGACATATAGAAAGTGTATGTTGAGGTCACCATTAGCACGAGGTACAGCTGACCCATTCAGTCCTCACTTGTGTACATAGAGATGATGTAAAAGCAGCAAAGAGTCCTGTGGCACCTTATAGACTAACAGATGTATAGGAGCATGAGCTTTCGTGGGTGAATACCCACTTCTTTGGATGCTCATGCTCCTATACATCTGTTAGTCTATAAGGTGCCACAGGACTCTTTGCTGCTTTTACAGATCCAGACTAACACGGCTACCCCTTTGATAATAGAGATGATGGGATCCTTAGTCAAACTTTCTTGGGCCTCAGTATTTGTGTTCATTTTTTATTCTAGAAATGGCTGAAGGCTTGCAGGATTCTTACTTTAAGAAGAAAAACAGGTGACAAGGCTTGTGGTTTGCATGTACTACACCCCTGCCTTTTCCATATAGTTGATAAAACACAGTCAGTCATGTTTGATGTCCGTACAGTGCCTAGCACCATGGAACCCTGACCCTGGAATGGCATTCTTAGGCACTATTGTGATAAATAAGCATCTTCCCTAATTTTCACCATGGTAATAATACAAACAAGCAATGGGTTCCTTTTTTTTAATCTGGAGTGAAAAAAGTGATGATTTCAGAGGTATAGACAGGAGAACTGCTGCATGACTTCTTAAAAGGGGTTGTGGAGAAACAACAACAACAAAAACATTTAAGTAACATTGTGCCCCTGGCATAACTGAAAATAACTGGTCACCAGCTACTAATCTTCCAGAGGTGGAAGAGACCTTGTAACAGGTTGGCATTGTTCGCTGGAAACAACCCACCTGCTTTTTGGGAAAGGATTACGTGTGTTCTGCTGATTCACAAAGGCAGATGGCTCATTATTCCACCTAGATATAAGAAAGGTGGAAGTGGAGCTCTAGAGAAAGAGGATCTAGGGGCTGGGCTGCATAGTTCTGAGGTAGGCAGCTTCTTTTATCTGAGCCTGCTGGGCTCTGCTTGGCTGCTTCCACAAGGCCCCACTAGGCAGGCCTGGATAGGGTGACCAGATGTCCTGTTTTTTAAAGGGACAGTTCCGTTTTTTGGGACTTTTTCTTATATAGGCACCTATTACCCTCCCACCCCCGTCCCATTTTTTCACAGTTGCTATCTGGTAACCCTAGGCCTGGAGGACCTACCTCAGCCGCTCGTTCCTGCGGCAGGGTATACGAGGACCTCAGGGCCTTCAGCAGGGGGCCTGGAATGGTCAAGTACAGCTGATCACAGGAGTCAACAGACTTTAGTGGTGATATAAACAACTTCTAATCAGTATTGCACCACACCTGACAGCCAGTATTTATCCAGGTACTAATTGCCTATACGAACAGAACTTGTCAGACCATCTGTAGTAGCCCTATTTGAAGAGTCCCAATAATACTACACGCCTTAACAGATAACTTATTTAACAGATGCCAATTTACCAGTTGACTTATGTGAAAAACATTAATAATTTAAGTAAAAAAAATGGTTAAAAAGCACATTTGGTCACATTTTTTGAAAATTGTTATGCATGTATATTTTCTCAACATTTTCTGGGGTTTTTGTTTGTTTGTTTGTTTGTTTGTTTAATTTTCCATGGAAACTTGTGTTTTGTTTCATTTGCCAAGTTTTGGTTTTCAGTTACCATTTATCAGTTTTTAATTGTAATGGAAGATGTGCCTAAATCCCCTAAGCATCTTTGAAAATCTCAACCAGGGAGACTAAGGCAGAGAGATTAGGTGATTTTCCCAAAGCCATGAAAAGATTTTGTTTGATTCAGGATTAGAATTGAGAAATTATTTTCACCCATTTATGTTTTTCCGCACACTACACCACATTTATCAGAGGGGTAGCCGTGTTAGTCTGGATCTGTAAAAGCAGCAAAGAGTCCTGTGGCACCTTATAGACTAACAGACGTATTGGAGCATGAGCTTTTGTGGGTGAATATCCACTTCGTCGGATGCATGTGCATGCATCCGACGAAGTGGGTATTCACCCACGAAAGCTCATGCTCCAATACGTCTGTTAGTTATAAGGTGCCACAGGACTTTTTGCTGCTTTTACACTACATTTGTTTCTCTGGTAAATAAAGCCTTTGGAAATATACTGTAGGGTTGTGCTATATGATCTAATATGTCCATCACTAACTTCTAAAATTATACAGTTGACATTCAATTATATGAAAAAAATCAATTACATTTATTTTTAAAAATCTGATGTGGTGTATGTGTATTTGGATACCTATTTTACTTCAATTTCCATTGATCCTGCTTTTACAAAGCATTGTTTGGAAATGTTATACATGAAAGCCTTCAGGAAAATGCTTCATGTGAAATGGCAATACTTTTCAGATCCACAAATCAAAAATGAAAATAGTAAGTCAGAGAAGACACTTCTTTTCAGTGAAATAAATTCTCCTCCACACAGCATTCCAGAAGAATAAACCAGCATGTAATGCATATTTACTAGCGCTGCTAGGAAAAACTTTCATTGAACCATTTTCTGTGTGAAACTATAGATCCATCAAAACTGAATCACTTAGAGAAATCATGTCAATTTTGCTAAAATTTTGTTTTGGAGAAAAACTGAAAAAAGTCCTACAATGACATATCATCCCATTTTCGCATTTTCAGAATGAAATCTTTGAATATTAACAATGGGTTTTTCATGATTTGTTTGTCCTAGGCGCTTAACGTTTTAGTCCTTGGCAGTGCAACTACTGCAAAAGAATTTAACAATGTCCAGTTTATCATGATTAGTTTGCCCTAGGCGCTCTACTTTTTAGTCCTTGCCAGTGCAGCTACTGGAAAATAGGGTCTATATGTCCGGGGATAGAGCTGAAATCCTCATGGGACATCTCCACGAAGAATTTAACAGGCTTGCCGCGCAAAACAGCTATTTCACTGAGGCAAGCGCTGGGAGCCAGGGGGGAAAAGCGGCCACATGTTGCGATCAGGGAAGAGGGTGGGGAGGGAAACTGCTAGAGGGTGCAGAGCACCCATCAATTTTTCCCTCTGGGTACTCCAGCCCTGGAGCACCCATGGAGTCGGCGCCTATGGCCTGGCATGGAAAATTTCAGTCCCAATGGTTAAAGCTTGATAAGGTTATCAACTGAAAACAGAGGCTTATAATGAGAAGTGTCAGGCTATCTTAACTATAGAGGTCATTACCAGCATTGCTTATAATTACAACAAACTGTGAACAGTGTATCACATTTATGAAAAGGGCTAGTTTTATAATACAGCTTAAAAATAAGTAAAATTTTATATTTCATCTTTTCATAGGGCCACATCCTTGAAGGGTGCTGCTTCCAAACCACAGCACAGAAACTGTCAAACACAATACAAAATTGATATAAAACACAATATGAGCTACAAGTACTGCACAGAAACTGATGAAATTATGGACTGATAAAAACTAGGGCTGTCAAACAATTTACAAAAATAATCGCAATTAATCACGAGATTAAAAAAATAGTCACGATTAATTGCAGTTTTAAACGCACTGCTAAATGGTAATGGAATACCAATTTAAATTTACTGTAAATATTTTGGAGGTTTTTATACATTTTCAAATATATTGATTTCAGTTACAACACAGAATACAAAGTGTACTGTGCTCACTTTATATTATTATTTTAATACACATATTTGCACTGTAAACAAGATAAAAGAAATAGTATTTTTCAATTCACCTCATACGAGTACCATAGTGCGATCTCTTTATCATGAGAGTGCAACTTACAAATGAAGAATTTTTTTTACATAACTGCACTCAAAAAGAAAACAATGTAAACTTAGGAGACTAGAAGTCCACTCAGTCCTACTTCATGTTCAACCAATTGCTCAGACAAACAAGTTTGTTTACATTTATGGGAGATAATGCTGCCCAGTTCTTATTTACAATGTCACCTGAAAGTGAGAACAGGTGTTCCCATAGCACTATTGTAGCTGGCATTGCAAGGTTTTTGCGTGCCAGATATGCTAAACATTCATATGCCCCTTCATGTGTCAACCACCATTCCAGAAGACATGCTTCCACGCTGATGTCACTCATTAAAAAATATGATGTTAATTAAATTTGTGACTGAACTCTTTGGGGGAGAATTGTATGTCTCCTGCTCCATGGTTTTACTTGCATTCTGCCAAATATTTTGTGTTATGGCATTCTCGGATGTGTTGTTTGATTTAAGAACACTTTCACTGGAGATTTGACAAAATGCAAAGAAGGAAATTGAGATTTCTAAAGATAGCTACAATACTCTACTCAAGATTTAAGAATCTGAAGGGCCTTCCAAAATCTGAGGGACGAGGTGTAGAACATGACGTCAGAAATCTTAAAAGAGCAACACTCGAATGCAGAAACTACAGAACCCGAACCACCAAAAAAGAAAATCAACCTTCTCTTGGTGGCATCTGACTCAGATGATGAAAATGAAGGTGCGTTGGTCCACACTGCTTTTGATCGTTATCAAGCAAGATTTGCCTATTCTCAAGTGACATTGTAAATAAGCGGGCAGCATTATCTCCTGTACATGTAAACAAACTTGTTTGTCTGAGTGATTGGTTGAATAAGAAGTAGGACTGAGTGGACTTGTAGGCTCTAAAATTTTACATTGTTTTGTTTTTGAGTGCTGTTATATAAAAAAATAATTCTACATTTGTAAGTTTCACTCTCACTACAATTTAATTGAAAATTGTAATTGAAAAATTGAAAAATACTATTTCTTTTATCTTTTTTAAAGTACAAATATTTGTAATACAAATAATATAAAGTGAGCACTGTACACTTTGTATTCTGTGTTGTAATTGAAATCAATATATTTGAAAATGTAGAAAAATATCCAAAAATATTTATAATACTTTTAAATTGGTATTCTATTACTGTTTAACAGTGCAATTAAAACTGAAATTAATCACGATTAATTTTTTAAATTTAGTTAATTTGTTTTGAGTTAATCACTTGAGTTAACTGCGATTAATTGACAGCCCTAATGAACATTTTAAAACACTGTGGATTCTTAATTTTTCCATTAACATGTACATTTTCTCACTGATATATTAATCACCCAGTAGTAGTGCTACTCTGGCTTCTAGTATCTTTCCATCAGCAACACCTTAACATTTAAAAGTTATTGTTCCATCTAAAATTGCCCACCAGTATAGGCCCATATCTGCTGTTCTAAAGAAGTTTTAGGGTTGGAAGACTTTCATAGTATCAAGAAGAAATTCTAGTACCCAGTGATCAACAGCAACTTCATGAGCAACTTGTTCTCCACCAATCTATTGCCTGAACTGTGTTATGTTCTGATCTTTTCATCTGAGGCCACCCATTTGTAGCAACATAATCTAAACAGCATAACTCTCACCTGCCAAGTTCTCATGCTTCTCCACCAACAGGAGTCCATTGGTAGGCACTTGTGGACTTTGGACACAAATTAACTAGCAGAGAAAAGCTTCCTCTACATCTTCCAAATTTCCAGAATGGTGCTTTTTGTGATCAAGACTGTGAGTATTCTAGCAATCAAAAGTCATTTGTTTCCTAAAATTCTTGAGTCTTGGTTTTGGCTTATATCAATATCCTGGAAATTTGATATAGGAGTTTCTCAGTTATCAACTTATTTTAGCAACTCCAGTCTCTTCACTAAAGTTAACATTGTACAAGTACTTTTCGTCACAGCACTAACTAGCACATTTTTCATATGACTGCCACCTTCCATGGCTTGGGTACAGAGTTTTGTATATATGTTTGTACCCACAACAAGTATATTAACTAAAAGGTCTCTGAGTAATTATGATGTACTAGGAACTACACAAAGTAGGAGGAATTATGTACTTTGCTATCTAAAATGCTGAGTCCACTGCAGCAAACATATATGTTATACACTGTTCTCAGATTTCAATTGCTATACTATAGGTGTACTGAAATAGGAGTTAATGCACAAGGCAAACATAAATAACATAAAGGTCTCCTGTCTTCTACTCTTCTTGAACATATTCTCCTTTCCACCCTGTTCTGCACAAGAGGAGGACTCAACTAGAAATCTGGTCCTTCTCCTCTTGAAAATAATATTTCAGAAAGAGAAGAATCTCTTCCCTCTTGTAAGAGATTTATTTATCTACAGCGTTTGACTTCCATTTTATTACCAAGCTGCTTGAAGAGCCGCTGGGTTTGAAGAAAGTAAAGACAGTTGATGGACTCGGTTGCAAATTGTAATCCTGACATCTGTTGTTTTCTTACCTCTTCCTGACCTTCACTGACTTGTCCAGATCTAACAGCTAAAAGAGTGAATTTTGATTTAGGGACATCTTTCTACATGGTCAATCCCACTCTGATGAAGTGGGTTTTAGCCCACGAAAGCTTATGCCCAAATAAATTTGTTAGTCTCTAAGGTGCCACAAGGACTCCTCGTTGTTTTTGCTGATACAGACTAACACGGCTACCACTCTGAAACCTGTCCACTTTTATAATGTCTCTTTCTGGGTTCAGATGTGGTAAGGAGGAAATGGAAACTCCCTGTTTTCCAAGATATGGAGATGCAGAGGTTTGAAGTGTGCTTTCCCATTGTAGATAAGATGGGATAGTGCCCCACCTACAGGCAGCTATATGTGGGTTACTCTACTCAAATACAGCAGCCATGAATGCGTCCTGTTCTCACACTGGATACCTTTATCACTGATGTCTAGAAACTCCCCAGGCTCCAGGTACCTCAGAATGATCTATAGTAGCAAGATATTTATAGAAAAACTGGAATGGAAATGGTGGGGAAGGGGTCCATGTTATCTTTTTCTCTTTGACTTCAACACTCCTGAGATGGTTCACAATTATTATTATTATTTATTTGCATAATGGCAGTGCCTAGCAGCACTCGTCATAGAGCAGGACCCCACTGTGGTAAGTGCTGTACAAAAAACAAAAAGATGGTCTCTGCTCCCAAGGAATTTACAATCTGAGTACAAGATGAGACAGCAGGTGGATAGAGACATACAGCTATAGTGGGGGCAAGGAAACAATGTTGTTTCTCAAAATGTTGTGACATTACACATTTCTGTTGCAACTGCCCTAGCTAAAAATGTTATGTGGACTGTTACGAGTTGCAAACTGACTGACTTGTAGAGAAACCAGTGCTTTGAGATCCTCAGATGAAAGGCCCTAGAAAAATCAAAACATTGTTTCTTCGTAGTGTTTTTATTTTGCTCTGCAGATTGATAGTTGTAAATCAGAGTCTAAGGCACATAATTAGAGCAGTGCAGTGATGACGGTGTAATTTATACCTTGGACCTCATTTATCTCTGACACAAACTTTACATGGGTGTAATTCCATTGACTTTAAGGCAAAGTGTAAAGTGCCTACCTTCGCCATTACCCCTAGAATATTGTATGTAATACACTGTGATAAAGTTATGTAGTTATCCATGGCATTCTTGAAAACAACTATCCATTTATGCTGTTGCTGGTTATATGCATTTTGTTTTTGTTTTTTCAAATAATTTTCATTTTGAGAATCACTGGTAGAGAGCAAAAAAAAAAAAGAGAGAGAGAAGAAAGCGAATGTATAAAGGGTGACAACTGTAGCTGTCATTATTTGCTAGTTTTCTTTTTGAGCACTTGTAAATAACTTCATCACTCATGTGATCTCTCTTGGCTTCCTCTGTGTACTGCTTTTATCTGCATGTGTGGCTCTATATTTGTGAGCAAAGCTGCTCTGCAAACACAGCCCATGCAGTGGAGAAGCTAGAGAATCCCCTTCCTAGCATCTGCCTTTATTAATGAATGAACCAGCCATCTGATAGCATAAAGATCAGCTCAAACTTTCTCCTCAAGCTTGGGTGCTCCTAGTGTTCCTCTCTCGACTGTTCAGCCCTTACTTTTCTGCCAGAGGTCTACTCCCACATCCCTGATATCCAGGCGGGATAATGAGTGAGCCACCTCAGGGAATGGCCAGAACGGGGTATTTCAGGCAAACAGTGTCAGCCTGTTGCAGCATGCACAGGTATGTATGTCTTGGCCTTCCTCATTGTAATGATTGTCTTTGCTGCCTTTCCACAGTTTGTGTGAGTTGCATATAAGGGTTGCACATCATATTGCCTGTGATATTGCTTCTTGGCGTGTGTTTGTCATTTCTGAAGGCAGGGCTCTGTGTATTCTGTGGTGCACTAGCCCTGATTTCTGTGGTATTGCAATGCTGAACTCGGTGGCACACTGAAGTTTCTGTGCCAGTCAAGTAAATTGAACAGCAGAGATTTGTACTTCATTAAATACGAAAAAGGACAATGCAGCCCATATAATATTCTTTGTGTTATTCATTTTGATACCAAATTCAGTGTGAGTCTCAATTTTAGAATGCGTTCCAGCATAGCTTTTCAATGTGCTGCTGAATTTTCTATTGAAAAAGTGGAACTGTGGAAGTTTTCAGAGAAAGTTGGCAGGTTTTACAAGCTTGTAAAGAGGTAGTTGCGGCTTTTGATGCAAGGATAGAGTCAGAGGTGGTATGGTACCCAGATTCAGCTAAAGCATATGGCAGCTACAGATCTCCTCTTTCCCTCCCACTCGACTGGGGGTGAATCAGAATGTTTGGTGTGTATGGGGTGGGGTGTTGAGCTCCTACTTCTCTGCCCCAATCTAATTGGCACGATACTCAGAAAAAGAAAGATTTGAACTTAAAAGACCCATAGAAAAATGAGAAATGGTTTCAAAAACACGGCTAACACTGTTTATTTTGTTTGCGAGATGATACAGTTATTGATTATTGCCTGAGGTATATCTGGCTACAAAGACAAAATTATCTTGTGAAATGTAGGATACATCTCTTCTGACAAGTTTATTAAAATACAAACCTCAGCAAAAAAGGGATTTGTCACCAGTCTAAGTCAAGAAAGATTTACTAGACTATTATGACAATGAGGTCAGTAGTTAATATACAAGAATGGAAAAATTCAAAAGGCTCATTATGCAAAACCCAGGAACCCATGTCAGTTGACCTGGGCTCTGAGAATCATTGCCATGGGTTTTTTGGCAGTGTCGACACACCCTCTGTGTGTCTAAGAGTCAGATCCTGCTAACTTTTACTCACCTGAGTAGTCCCATTAACATCAACTTCTTGATGACTTGCATGATTAGGAATTTGTAGAATGAGTGAGGTCTTTAGATAATGTAGACAAATACTACACTATTATACTGCATTATTTGACAAATAGTAAGTGATCATTTAACTAAAGACTGTTATATTCCACAGTCTGAAAAGGCTCAAAGGGGCAGAATTACGACTGTGTATTCTGTCTTATCTTTTGCATTTCCTGGTTTTTGAACGTTTAACCTTGCAACCTTGGCTTAACATATTTGTTTGCATGGAATTGAATATATATTAATAATATTCACCAGCCACATCGAAGTTCAGACTACCTCTGTAGCATTTATTCTTTATGTTTGGTTAAGAGTTACATATAACCTCCTCTTTGGCATGTATTCTTGGTATCTCTTTTAGACAGTATAGAATCAGAGGAGAGCCAAGGTTTGGATAAATTTGGGATCATGCTGAGTATGTACACACTAAGATTGTCATCTCTGAAGTACAAAAAACCCAGGACATCCGGGATGATCCTGAGCTCATAACACTGGACAGCTGGCAGTGTGTACTACACACCTTTACAGATTTCCCAGGGCAGCTATTACAAAAAAGGAATGATTCTGGGAAAACCTGAGACAGGTGGCAATCTTAGCATGCACACATGCTCCTTTCCCCACTCCTTCTCTCTCTCTCTCTAACACCTCCTCCCTCCCCCCAAACACACACACACACACACCCTGCATTAATTTCCTTAGGAAATCTCCTTCCTAAAATAAACCTTTCACATTTATTTAACATAATTTTATGATATGAATGTAGCAGAGATTTTTACAACTGTGCCAAATGTTGGCAATCTCATCTCCACAAACCATAAGGAAATGCTAAACTTTAGAGAGCCTGATCATCACAACCTTCATGTAAAGTTGAAAGCCAGGCTGCAGGCATTCAAATCCACCAACCCTAAGAGGCCTTGATGGATATTCTTGAACAATACTCTCGTCTAGTCCATTCTCAGTGTGTTTCAGTAATGTGGTGCACTGCGGTAACAGCACAAACAGGAGACCCTCTTTCACAACCACACACAAACATTCTCTGTGTGAGAAAAAGAAGCAGTAAAGAAAAGGTCAGCAGAAAAGGCCGAGGGGCAATGAGAGGTCTGAACCCCCCAACTGAGCAAAGGGCCAGGGAAATGCTATGTGCACTGCTTGTTCTTTGCAAACTTGCTGGGGAGAAACAAACGAGTCTGACCCGTGGCTTGCCTCCTGGACTTCTGATCCCTACAGAGGTGGCTTGGGAAAGTGCAGGGGACTTCCAGAAAAGCACACTCCTCTCCCAGACGACCTATAGCCAGCAAGCTTGGGGATGCAGAGAAATACACTCCTGACTTTATCTGAGCACATCTTATCAGTTTATTTCAATCCACACTACCCTCACCAGGAGGAGCCAGCAGTCCCCTTGTGTGCTTTGCTGCTCAGGGCAGACTGTGCCTTCTTGAGGCACAGTCCCTCTCCATGGGGTAGGATGGCTCCACATTGCACCCTACCTGGTCAGTGGCTAATTGCCAGAACTGGCCCCAAAGATGTAAATTCCCATGGCATTTTCCATTCTGCTCCCCCAAGGCCTGATCCAAAGCTCACTAAATGTAATGGGAATCTGTCTACTAGCTTCAGTGGGATTTGGATCAGGTGCTAAATGTGTACACCAAACTACCTCCCTCTCCTCATTCAAATCCTCCTGAAAACACAGGCCTGGTCTACAGTACAGTTAGGTTGACACAGGGCAGCGTATGTCAACCTAACTACGGAAGCGTCTACTCTTAAATTTGACTTTTGCTGATGTAACTGCCCCGCTACTCTGGCTTAATAACTCCACCTCCATGAGCGGCGTAGAGTCAAAGTCGATGTAATTAAGTCGACACAGGGTCAGTATACACACTGTGTTGCTTATGTCGACGGTTACTGGCTTTCAGGAGCCATCCCACAATGCCTCACACTGATAGTACAATCAATACAAGTGCTCCTGGTGAGGACGCACACCGCCGGCACAAGGAGCAAAGGGTGGACACGCACAAGCAATGTCATTACTGCAGCGGCTGTGTGCCGACAGAAGTTAGGTCGACTTCATTGTGTAGCGTAGACATGATCTCACTTCTGCTGAGTCACCTACCAGTACAAAATCAAATTAATTTAAAAATAACCACTGCCCTAATGTAATGGAACTGCCAAGATGTGCATGCAACTATGTTATATTAATGCAACCCTTCTCCTTTCCAGCCATCTATGAAGTGCATGTGTTATGGCACCTATGCTGCTTGAATAATGGAGGGAAGGGGAAAGCTTGTCAAAAATGTTCCCTTGCTTTTAAAACTGAAGTGCAATATTTTGTTTAAAAAAAAAAATTCCCAAAAGGCCAACCAGCTCTGGAGTTTAGAATGTGAACTTTCTGGAGCAGGGGCTGTGGGCCTGATTCTTATTAGACCTCACCTACACCTAACACTTAGGTCAACCTAACTACATGTTATAATACATGGAGATATACCCATATCATAGAACTGGAAGGGACTCCAAAAGGTCATCAAGTTCAGCCCCCTGCCTTCACTAGCAGGACCAAGTACTGATTTTGCCCCAGATCCATAAGCGGCCCCCTCAAGGATTGAACTCACAGCCCTGGGTTTAGCAGGCCAATGCTCAAACCACTTGAGCTATCCCTCCTATGCAACATAACTAGGTTAACCTAACCCACACTGTAGATACACCTAGGTCAAAGAATTCTACTGCCTCTTAGAGAGGTGGATTAACTACATTGATGGTAAAAAACATTTCTGTGGATCTAGGAAGCATCCACACTACAGCACTATAGCCGCATAGCTGTAGACATACCCTGTGTCACACTGCGGCCACTTCACACCACCGAATCAGTGAGTACCAAGGAACTTTACAATGGGAGTCAATTTGATTCGCATCCACTTTGAGACTCCTTTCTGTGACTAGAGTGGTGTAAAATGGCCTTAATGTAAATGAGAATTGGACCTTGTGTCTTCGCTAATTTCTATGAGATGCCTAGCACACTTTTGATTGTACCCTATCTTTCTCTTTCATTCTATATAGTTAGTTAATAATAAATAATGTGGGTTGAACCTAGTGAGATACTGAGCCATTGTGCCTCATGGAAACTCTGTTAACCTAAATGTTAACAGTGACTTCTTGCTGCAATAGCACAGCAATCAAAGGAGCAAACCCTAAAAACAATAGCAAAAAATTCTGGACATTGACAAAAAGAAGGGAGAACTATTGGATTTCTCTGCCTCTGTGGATAGCTTTGGTATTGTGGATGGCATCAGTCATTATTTTTGCCAGCTGAAGCTGTACCTCACCAGACCCAAACTAGGTCTACAATGTGGGAATAAATGTTCACATGAAACAGATGGTGATATAAAGCTGGCTAGCTCAGACAAAGAACCTGGACAAACTAACAGAAGTGGGAGAATCATATAAGTGGAAAAACAGCTGCAAACCAATGAGGCTATTGATAAAACCAAAGAGTTTTCAGTTGCTGCTATCCGAAATATTGCTGTATTGGAGAGACAAGCAGAGAACTGTAGAATCAGGACAGAATTCAAAATCTCCAGACACATGGCTTCTCTGCAGGTTGGGATAACCCAGAGCTGAATGTCTTTATTCTCAGCACTATTCCCTAAGCTTCTTGATTTAGGCACGGAGCAAGACATCCTCTTTATTGAGAGATGCTACAGGATCCCAACTAGAAGTACATGAAAGAGAATCGGACTGATGAGACATTCATTGTCTCTATCAATTTCAGAAACAAAGACCTAATCTAAAGGCTGCTAGACCCAAGAACATCCCTTTGGAAGGACAGAAAATCTTCTTTCTTGATATAAAGTCAATAAAATAATCAGAAAGAAAGTTGTGAATCTGATAAAAGAATGAGAGAGAGAGAGAGAGAGAGGGCATGTCTACACTACACATGCCCTTACAGTAATTACTGCACTGGCCGATGTCCACACTACCCTCACCAGGAGGGCTTCCACTGACTGAAGAGGGGCAGAATGGGGAGCTAAGAGCCAGGGCTCTCAGCTCCCCGCCAGGAGCCCAGATTCCCCCTGGGCTCTCAGCTCCCCACTCCTAGCCGGGAGCAGGGGGCAGCCACCCGGGCTTCTCAGCTCCCTGAGTGGGGAGCTGGGTGGGCGGAGTCCAACTCAGAGGGGGAGCCAGGGACACCTGGGCTTTAGATGCCCAGGTTTTTTGTCAATTTCACAGCTCCAGCATGGAGCCCTGAAATTGATAGGACAGCTGAGAGCCGATGTAAGTAACCCAGCGTCTACACAGACACTACATTGCCCTCACTACACCGACATAAGCCCTCTACTGGAGGTGGGGTTATTTTGTCAGCTGTTTTACGTCTCCCTAACTATGTAGTGTAGATAGGCCAGAGAGATTTTCAATAGGAGGGATTAGATGGGGTTACATTGTACCCATCCAAACTGAATTGTGCACCACAGTACAGCTTTCTTGTTATGGGGCAAGTCTTCAACTCCTAGATTATTAAAGAAAATCAAAATGAAAAGACAAGCAGAAGACTTAGAGCCAGATCCTTGTCCCCTGTCCTGGCCACTTTCCACTGCTCAGGTAGTGCAAAATGACTGGTAAACTGACATAAAGGAACAGCTAAGGATTCTCCTGACATACAGGAATCATAAAGCCAACGTAGCCGGCTCTGGGCCACCCGCATCTCATCATTCATATAGAGGGGATGTTGGGGGTCGGGAGTTGTTGGATAGTAGCATGTTTATACAATGACTACAGTAGGGGAGGTTCACCAGTACGTTTCAGCGGCTTTGTGCCACTTAGGTTTAGCAGGCCAGTTAAGCCAAATTTATGGCTATTTTACATGACAAAACAGCTAGAGTGCAGGGGTGAATTTGGTCAACTTCCCCCCCCCCCCTTCAGATAATGCTATTTTAATTATGTTCTTCTCTTTTGGGAGAATTCCTTTCCTTTTTCCCAGCTACATGGCCAATTTACTATCATATTTCACTTTAAACAAATCTCCTGGAAGTGGCTATATTTCCCTTATGTATCCTGATGAGCCAAACAAATGAAACAACACTTTCCAACCCTGCTCTCAGTGTTTTTAAATCCCTTTCCAGCTCTATTTCCTTATCAGCTATTTGTTTTAATGAGAGAGAATACTTGAACATTTCATTTAAACTTATCAAAACAGAGCAAATGACCATTTCACTTAAATCTTTCAAGAAGAAAAAGGGACTTTTTTTGGCCATTGTCAAGCCTTTGTGAATTGACCACTGGATGAATGTCTCTGTGAGTGCTTATTAATCATTTTCCATAGTATGGTGGTCTCTAAAATTTTGCTACTTTAGATCTCCTAATATCTATAAAGAATGATGTGTATTTCCTATGTCTCTCTGCTCAGCATAGTTTATTACTGTGTTAAAGTTAATTTTCACTCAGCCTGGTTTTCATGGTGGGATTCCTTTACCACTTCAATTCATGCTGTCTGCAATCCAGACCATATTGTCTGCTAATCTGAGGTAGATGAGATACTGTCCTTTATGTTATCTTCTTTCTTTTCCCAGTGCAGTGTCTGGGAAGTGTGGAGAATGTGGGGAAGATGATATCTCTCCTGCCTTATTCTCTCTCTGAGTTTGATCTTTTGATGGGGATGCTGGGGAAGGTTGTCATTCATCCAGTCTCAGGCCTCTTTTCTCACTTTCTGTGTGTGAAAGAATAGTAGAAGAATTTCTCTACTTCCCCCAGCAAATGTTCTGAGTGAAGAGAAGACGACCAGGAGAGTGAAAGAGGAGAAAGATGGAGAAAATGAACAATGCATACAAAAAAGGAGAGGGAGAGAAAGGAAAGGAAAAGAGGGGGAACACAAAGAGAAAGGAGCAAGGGAGGAAAACTGGAGGGAAAAGAGAGAAAATACAGAGCAAAAGGGAATAACAGAGTAAAATTAAATGGATATCTTGCATTTACTATATGCATCATTTTTCATCTCACAGGTTCCTAACTCACTTTACAAACGATGGAACTATTGTATTGCTCAAAATGCTTCTGTGAGTTGCCAACCCATGGCCATCTGAACTGCCAAAATGCAATGGAATTACTCTAGCTCTGCATAGGAGCAAGAATGGAAGAGCTCATAGAGTACAGGGGCTCTCTGCAGACCCCCACCAGCCCTATTGTATTTCCACTGCTTTTCAGTCCTGTGGGTTTTATGAGGATTCAAAGTATTTTATGATTTGTTTGTTGTTTGTATTACAGCACCTAGAGGTCCGTAAAGAGATCAGGGCTCACTTGCCCTAGGCACTGTACAAATGCATAGTAAGAGAGAGTCCTTGCCCTAAAGAGCTTACAGTCAAAATAAACAAGACAAAGGTTGGGAGAAAGGAATTATTAGTATCCCATTTTACAGCTGAGGACCCGAGAGGCTAAGTGATTTGCCCAAGGCCACACAGGAAGGCTGTTGGGGATGGGACAATGGACTAGAGAGACCCCAGGTCTGACCCAATATGGTATTTCCTATGTTACTAAGTTCTACGGTGCAGCCAGGAAACAAACCCAGTTCTCCTATGTCCCAGTCCAGCTCCTCAACCACAAGATCAGGATTGCATTTAGTGAGGAATAAAGTTATGTATTAGCATGAGTTTGGAATTGTTCCTCCTCTCACAAGTATTGAAAGACATTTCAAACAATTTTCAATAAACTTTCATACCACCACACATCATGTCTTTTGTTTATGCCACAAATTAGGGCAAATCTATTTCATGTCCCTCCACCTGCAATGCCAGCTTGATTCAAGCCCAGATCCTCGAATGTTGAAATTAATGGGAGTTAGGCACCTAAATATCATTGAGTACCTGGGCCTTAGTTACCAGATTGCAGGTCTCAGGCATAACAAGAAAGTAGAACATGGTTAAAGAAAGTCTAAATGCTATCTAAAATAGCTTTTCTATGTGAGAATATGTTGTGATTACAAGGTTCAATGTCTCAAAAAACGCTAGGCCTAAATGCAAATGCCACACATCGAATCCCAGTGAGATATAATTTTTGTTTCTAGCCCACTTGCCACTGAATTCAATGGGAGTAGGTTCAGGCCCAGTGTGTGTGAAAGACTGATCCTTAAAATTGTCACTGGCACAAGACTGAATGAAATAACCATTGTTTTAACTCCTGCTAACTGTGCATGAATGAGGCACCAGCTTCAGGTCTTGTAAGTCTCCACCGTTCCTAATGTTCAAAGCAGATGGACCCCATGAAACACATGGAGTGTGGGATTCTGGTGGTATCTAGCTAGCTTTTTCCACATAAGGGCATGTCTTTCTTCATTCCAACAACTTAAAAAATTACATTTGAAAGTCTATGTGAAGAGAATGCAAAGTTTGCATGGTTCTGAATTCAAAGAGGCAAATCCTCAGCCGGTCATAGCTCCATTCACTTCCGCCTTAACACTGCCCCCTTGTGCATATATGCATGTACATACACTGGGGTAAGTCAGGTGCAATTCCATTGGTTTCAGTAAAAAAGTAAGTGAAAGAATAAGGGACAGAGTTTTTAATTGTATCCTAACTACACAAACAGTGCAGTGCCATAGCACATATCTGTTTTCTACAGCCTTGGAGATATATATTGGGGAACTCCTTATTTATGCACTTAGAGAAGGGAGTCCATGCACGTGAAGAGGCCAGAGAGTCATCTCCCAGGCAAAGAGTTAGACCCTGCATCTCTTTTCTGACTCAGACTTTTTAATCATATTAATTTACATAGTTCTATGAAATGCCATATACTATACATTTGCTTTTCATTTCTCCAAGGTTGTAGAAAACAGATATGTGCTATGGCACTGCACTGTTTGTGTGTGTGTGTATATATATATATATATATATATATGAAGAACTCAAGGAAAGGTGACCTCACCTTCCAGAAAATGATTATCACAAAAACCTCATTATATTATAAAAACTGTGTGTGTACATACCTTACAATTGAAATATATATATACATACCTTACAATACAAAAATATAATCCAAATATTTCACCCCACACAACATTATTTTTATTTTTTTCAAAATAGAAAGTTAATGAAATCAAATGAAACAATAATAAAAAAAGAAGTAATTAGCAGAGTGCTTCTTCATGGGGCATTTTGTGTACACTGGAAAACTAGAAGAATGAACACACCTTGGGTAATCTTTGTTTTGCACAACATTAATAAATATCCAGACTAGTTCTTTCACATTAATATGCCACAAATACTTTTCTGAGATTGGCTAGCCAAGTCCAAAGAAAGAAGCAAGTTACATAGCATCAGACTGCAACATTCAGCCACTAGCTCTGAGCAGAGGCTGTTGAAGATCTATACCACTACAGCACTGAGGAAATTGGCCCTGATCCTCAAAGGTAGTTAAGTGCCTAAATACCTTTGAGGATCTGGAGCCTTGTGCCTCATCTGGGCACAGTCTCCCCCACAGGGCTTGTGCATTTTGTACCAGCCATTGGACTGAAAGAGAACATGGTACCTGTGGGGTGAAATATTCCCCTGCCACCTCTGCCTTTTTTGGCAAGTTCCCCTGCTGAGAGCAGGGACTGGTCGTTTGTGCTGCTCTTGATCAGCTTTGTCAGATTCCTTTGAAAATCTCTCTCCAGGACTGTCTGCATTGGGGAACTCCTTATTTATGCACTTAGAGAAGGGAGTCAGTCCATGCACGTGAAGAGGCCAGATAGTCATCTCCCAGGCAGAGTTAGACCCTGCATCTCTTTTCTGACTCGGACTTTTTAATCATATTCATTTACATAGTTCTATGAAATGCCATATACTATACATTTGCTTTTCATTTGTCAGCACACCTTGGCTCTGGAGCAATTTAAAGAAGAAGATAGGTAACAATGAAACAAATTTACCTGTGCATAGATCCCACTTCCTTCAGTGCCATTCAGAGGGTCAAGCAGTGAACCAGGAAGGTAATTTAGCAGTACACAGATGAACAGCAGAGGCTGCCCGGCCTGGTCCCCACTAACCCCCCACTTCGGACTAAGGTACACAAATTTAAAATAAATTTTAAATTTATTAAAAAACGTTAATAACGTAGCTGAATTCGAAGTACCTTAGTCCGAACTTACCACGGGTCCAGATGCGGCAGGGAGGCTCCCCCGTCGATGCTGCGTACTCCTCTCGCCGAGCTGGAGTACCGGCGACGACGGCAAGCACTTCCGGGATCTAAACCAGACGCAATAAATCAATCCCAGAACATCGATTGCCTGCCGCCGGACCCGGAGGTAAGTGTAGACGTTTTGGTTGGGGTCACAAGGCTAACTGCCAAACTAGGGAATCTACAATCTTAGGTGGGCATGATATTCCTGAACATTTATGTTATGTTTAATCTGTGATGTGTTGTGTCAGAATGGTTTATTGTGTACCTTTCATATTACTGCTTTAATGGGCTTTGTCTGGATCACACTGCAGTATACAACACTACAGGATGCTACAAATGTATCTAAGGCTGCAGAAAAAGATACACTATACTATATTAATTGAAAAACAGTCTATGATCAACATTATTTTCATGTTATGGCATCATTTGCTTCTGTAGTGCCTAGGTGAATAGGAAATAGATAGACAATCTTTCTTTTGGCTGTTCTCAAGACAGCACGCTCAGAACTTTGAAAAGGCCAAAATACATAAGAAACTAAGAACGGTCATACTGGGTCTAGCCTTGTATCCTGTCTTCCAGCAGTGGCCAGTTCCAGGTGCTTCAGAGGGAATGAACAGAACAGGGAAATTATGGAGTGATCCAACCCCTGTCATCCAGTCCCAGCTTTTGGCAGTCAGAGGTTTAGGGACACCCAGAGCATGGGGTTGTGTCCATGACTATCTTGGCTAATAGCCATTGGTAGACATCCTCCATGAACTTCTCTCATTCTTTTTTTAACCCAGTTATACTTTTGGCTTTCACAAAATCCATTGGCAATGACTTTCATGGGTTGAGTGTGCGTTGTGTGAAGAAGTACTTCCTTATGTTAGTTTTAAATCTGCTGCCTGTTAATTTCATTGGGTGGCCCCTGGTTGTTGTGTTCTGTGAAAGGTAAATAAAACTTCCTTATTCACTTTCTCCACCCCAGTCATGATTTTACAGACCTTTATTCTATCCCCCCTTAGTCGTCTCTTTTCTAAACTGGACAGTCCCAGTCTTTTTAATCTCTCCTTGTAGGGAATTGTTCCATACCCCTAATCATTTTTGGTGCCTTTCTCTGTACTTTTTCCAGTTCAAATATATCTTTTTTGAGATGGGGGTGAAAAGAACTACTTGCAGTATTCAAGGTGTGGATGTACCATGGATTTATATAGTGACATTATGCTATTTTCTGTTTTATCTATTCCTTTCCTAATGGTTCCTAACATTCTGTTCGCTTTTTTGACTGCCACTGCACATTGAGTGGATGTTTTCAAAGAACTATCCACAATGACTCCCAAAATTTCTTTCCTGAGTGGTAACAGCTAATTTAGATCCCACTATTTAGTAAGTGTAATTGGGGTTATATTTTCCAGGGAGCATTTCTTTGCACTTATCAGCATTGAATTTCATCAGTGTTACCTAGTCATCCAGTTTTGTCAGATCCTTTTGTAATACTTTGCATTCAGCTTTGGACGTAAATATGCTGAATAATTTTGTATCATCTGCAAATTTTGCCACCTTTCTGTATACCCTCTTTTCCAGATAATTTATGAATATGTTGAACAGCACAGGTGCCAGTATAGATCCTTCAAGGATCCTACTATTTACCTCTCTCCACTGTGAAAACTGATAATCTATTCCTATCCTTTATTTCCTGTCTTTTAACCAGTTCCTGATCTATGAGAGGACCTTCCCTCTTTTCTCATGACAGCTTATTTTGCTTAAAAGCCTTTGGTGGGACCTTGTCAAAGACTTTCTGACAGTCCAAGTACACTATATCAGCTGGATCATCCTTGTTCACATGTTTGTTGACTCCCCTAAAGAACACTAACAGATTCATGAGATCTTTTTCATTTTACAAAAGCCGTGTTGACACTTCCCCAACATATTATGTTCATCTATGTGTCAGATAGGTCAGTTCTTTATCATAGTTTCAACCAATTTGCCTGGTACTGAAGTTAGGCTTACTGGCCTGTAATTGACAGGAACACCTCTGGAGCCTTTTTAAAAAATCAGTGTCACATTAGGTATCCTCCAGTCATCTGTTACAGAGGCTGATTTAAATAATAGGTTATATACCACATTTAGTAGTTCTGCAATTTCATATTTGAGTTCCTTCAGAACTCTTGGGTGAATACTATCTGGTCCTGGTGACTTATTACTGTTTAATTTATCAAATTGTTCCAAAACCTCCTCTGTTGACACCTCAGTCTGAGACAGCTACTCGGATCGGTCACCTAAAAAGAATGGCTCAGGTGTGGGAATCTCCATCACCGCCTCTACAGTGAAGACCAATGCAAAGAATTCCTTTAGTGTGGCCACAATGGTCTTATCATCCTTGAGTGCTCCTTTAGCACCGTGATTGTCTATGGCCCCACTGATTGTTTGGCAAGCTTCCTGACTGTGGTATACTTTAAAAAAAAATCTGTTCATTTTTGTTTCTCTTGCTAGTTGTTCTTCAAATTCTTCTCTTTTTTTGGCCTGCCTAATTATACTTTTACACTTGACTTGCCAGAGTTTATGCTCCTTTCTATTTTCCTCAGACTGATTATTTTCTTAAAATGAATCTTGTTCAAACTGGGCAGGTGTTTTGAAAAGGAGGAAGTGAAAATTGGCAGGCCAGAAATTGGCTGGCAGTGAAACAAATTCTGAGACTGAAGGGCTAGGTTTTCTTACGGTCGTCTAATAAATAGATAGAAGCAGCCTGACCTCTTTTGCCTGCTCTTCTTTCTCACATCCAGCCTCACCTTTTTTCAACCACACTCATTATTTTCAGGGACTCTTCCACTGTGCCCATTTCCCTGGCTGTAAATTGTGCTAAGTTTCCACAGCTTCCATTCCTCCCACAGGAGCTGCTGGCACTTAGTCCTGCTAATGATCAGGCTACTTCAGGGGTCAGCAACCTTTCAGCAGTGGTGTGCTGAATCTTCATTTATACACTCTAATTTAAGGCTTCGCGTGCCGGTAATACATTTTAACGCTTTTTAGAAGGTCTCTCTATAAGTCTATAATAATATAACCAAACTACTGTTATATGTAAAGGGTGGCCTGCTGGGACTCCAGGCCCAAAAGCAGGATGAGCAAGGGCTGGAAACCAAGATTGGTAGCTGAGGTGAGTGGAGTAGGTGACTGGTAGGCCTCAGCAGGGCTGGAGGCCTGGACCCTGTCTGCAAGAGAGCCTCCAACCGGAAGCAAGGTGAGTGGAGCTGCGCGGTAGAGACCCCTGCTGGTGAGGGGCCCAGCAGCCAGAACCCCAGAGCAGCGACTGGCTCGGCCTGCCGCCACTCTGGGGTTTCTGCCCCCAGCTCCTGCCAGCTGAGGTCTCAACCCGCTGCCAGCCTGGGGTTCCTTCCCCCCACGCCAGCAGCGGGTGCTGAATGGGACCCGCGGGGACCCCGGCTGGCAGGAGCCGGCAGTGGGAACTCCAGAGCAGGGCGGGCTGAGCGGCTCAGCCGGCCGTGGCTCTGGGGTTTTCACTGGCAGCTCCTGCCAGCCGGGGTCTCAGCCTGCTGCCAGCCTGGGGTTCCTTCCCCCCCAGGCCAGCAGCCGGTGCTGAGTTGGACCCATGGCATGACCCCATGTGGCAGGAACTGGCAGCGGGAACTCCAGAGCGGGGCGGGCTGAGCAGTCCAGCCCGCCGCGGCTCTGGGGTTTTCACCAGCGGCTCCTGCCAGCCGGGGTCTCAGCCCGCTGCCAGCCTGGGGTTCCTTCCCCCCAGGCCAGCAGCAGGTGCTGAGTTGGACCCGCGGTGGGTCCCACAGGAGCCGGCAGCTGGCAGCGGGAACTCCAGAGTGGTGGCGGGGCTGAGCAGCTCAGCCCACGCCGCGTGCCAGGAAAAATCAGCTCACATGCCAACTTTGGCACGCGTGCCGTAGGTTGCCGACCCCGGGATACTTCAATGTACATGGAATTAGATTGAGTGGATTTAGAAGCCTGATTTTGGCAGCATGATCTGAAAATGTTGGCCTTAAGGCCCAGTTCCTCCATCAGGTACCTTTACCTTCCTCCATGAGTAATCCCATTGGCTTCCAAGGATCTACAAAAACTGTTTGGCCTAGATATAATACTGTATGCATTAGGTCACCATAGTAATGTGTATTCTTTGATCAATCAGTTTCATAGTGAACGGTTCATGATTAAATAGTGGTTTGTGATTTCTATTTAGTGCATCTTTAACAAGCATGGTGCTCAAACTGTGGGGGAGGGGAAATGAAGTTATATCCACATCCAAATAGAGATAGCACCTCATCCTCTCCCCCAGTTAGCAATGGTATCTCCTCCCTGAAAATAGTGATGGTATGCCCACACTATCTCAAACAGTGATGTTACCCCCTCCTCTCACCCTACTTAGTGTTGGTACGCCCACCCACAGAGGTTGACAGAAACCTTCCTTTCCCCACCAAATAGTGAATGTGTGCTCCTCCCCCAGATAGTGATGGTATACTCTCCTCTCTTCCTCCCCCAATTACTGATGGTGTGCCCATCACCTCCACAGAGTGAAGGCCTGCCCACCCCTCAGTTAGTGATGGCATGCCCTCCTTTCCCCCCAGATAGTGATATGTGCTCTCACCCCCCATATAATGATGGTATGCTCCACCCCTGTGATGGTATGCCCCTCTCCGTCCAATTAGTCATATTGTACCCCCCTCCAATTAGTCGTGGTGTGCTCTCCTCTCCCTCCAGATGCTGATGGTGTGCCCCCCCATGATGGTATGCCCACCTTTCAATTAGTGATGGTATGACCCCTCACCTCCCCCCCAATAGTGATGGTTTCTCCACACACACACACACACACACATACACACTCACTAATGGTATGTTTAAACTTGTTTTGAATGACTATCCTTTGCCAGCAGGCAGCAGTGAGAAGAGGGCAGGGGAGGGTGGTAGTGATGTTGGGCAACCACCTCCCACGTTCCCTCCTCTCCTCAGTTCAAGCACTGACAATAACATCAGGAAGGAAATGTGCTTTTGCAATGTGGAAGAACTAACATGGCAGCAGCCCTAGAGCAGCCAGCAGCCAGCCTACCTCGGAAAGGTTTACTGGAAAGAAGTTTGAAGCCAGTAAACACTTCGCAAACGTTTGTCAGGCAGGAGTGGCAAAACCTTAGCACTGCCATCCATACCAGTGGTCTCTCTTCTCCCCTCACACTTTTACAAGGTTTACATAAGTACTCCCATTGCACATCAAAATGTGAAAGGAATTGCAATAGCTGGAGCTGCTGATGTCTTGGGATTTTCCAGCCCATTGCAAATGAATCCTCCCGTGGAAGGAAAGTGTCTGAAGGCATGATGTAAATGGTTCGTTTGTTGTTCTTTCTGGGTTTTTTTCCGGCGTGTTACCTATAGATTGTGTCGCTTCTGCGAAAGTATTTTTATCTGCCTCCTGGTACTGTATGAAGATCGCATACCCAGGCTTGCTTGCAGAAAACAAACAGAGGAAGCGAGCTTGGCGCTGAAAAGAGGAGTGTAAAGCAGTAGGATTAAAGGTCTGTGGTCGTTTCAAGCTCTCATAAAATCGGGCTGAAGGATGCTATTTTGCTGCAGTCTGGGTTCTTCCAGCCCACAGTGGCACAACAAACCATTTCAACATTTCAGCACAAAACAGATTCCATTGTTGGGCTGCACATTAAAAAGTGTTATTCGCTTTGAAGTTTTTGTCTAATGGCTCTAAACTGAAAGAAAATGTTTTCCTATTACTTAATTCAATCATAGCGAAGAGGCTTGGTAAAAAGCCCACGGATTTTGCCCAAAGTGTGACAGAGTTCTCTTTGTGTTTGCTTATCCTCTGCTGTCACACACTTTAATTCGCCTCTCTTTATCTGGCATTCAAAACTTTCTTCAATGACATTCAATAAGGTCCAGCGGCTGGAAAAAAAACTGGTTATTTTTTGGATATTCTTTCCCAGTAGCTTTGGGCTTGGTGTGCATTCAGGGACTGTTAACCCTTTGCCTCCCTGTGGCTAGGAGCCCCGGGGTTCAGCCCTCGGACAGCAGGAATCTCTTAGTCTGGGGCTAGAAATCCACACCTCCTCGGTGGCTGGCCATTTCCCAGCAGGAAGCTTTACCTCTTCCCAGGCTCAAATTGAGGATAAACATCTGCATTAAAAATATTAGCTCATTTTAAAAAAATGAAAGCTGCCGCGGGAAAGATACACTAAGAATCTGGGAATCTCCAGTGAGCTCAGGCGTGGGTTTTTACTATCATTCTTTTGTATCTTTATTTTTATAATGAAAAAAAAAAACCAAATACATTTCTAAGTTCAGACCGTCAATCTTGTCTCGGGCAAGCCTACCCCAGACTTCGGTGGGAAATGTGAGCAAGGAGTACAAGCCAGAAATACAGGGTCACATTGTTTCCCAGGCATTTTATTCTATTCTTTCCTTCCTATAAAAAAAATCCGTTGGGTGTTTTTAGACGGGCAGGTTACGGTATGTTCTATCAACACAATTTCTTCACATTTGTAATGAGGTTTACAGCCTCGAGATCTATTAAGTGGTCAGGGGCTGAAGAAAAAAATATATTCGTATAAATGCTTTTTTCTTATTGACATGTATTCCTTACCAACCTACAAATTAAACAACACAAACAAAAACACCACCCTGCCTTATACACAGACACAATTCAACGCCTAAATCAGGTACTGAATGATTGAATTGTGTGTGTGTGTGTGTGCGCGCGCGCATAGACATTAGATCTAGATCATGTTGTATGCTTTAAAGATCCTTTTCATTAACAAATAAAGATACCACCTCTTTTATTTATGCTAATTTTCATTATATGGGTGGGGGAAAGCTAATTGTTAAAACTGCTCTGAAACTGAAATATTTCAAAGCCTGCTTAATCAGTGCACGGCATTAAAAGTTGTTTAACTATTGTATAGCCAGAAAGACAGGAATAAACCGCATTGCAGCCTATTACAATTCAAGTGGTTTAAAATGAAAAAAGCATCTCTACTTTCTCTTGAATACACATTAACATTTATTTACTATAATTATATAGAATTGTAACATCCACCTATCTACCCACCGAGATATACTATAGATATATAGTATTCATAAAGTGTGGGTGCACTTTGTGTATATTGTATAGCTAGCTATGTGTGTGCGGATATGCATCTATGTAGGTATCCAAGAAACAGTGAGGCTGCTTTTTCATTTGGAATTGCAACAGGTTAAGATACGGCGAACTCTCCCCGTGTATATGCGCCAGACAGCTAGATAGCTGTATGTATTGTATGCACAAGGTTTGCACCAGCCCTTTGCCATGTGAAGCAGGTTTATACAAATAACAACACCCAGTATTGTGGATTGTGTAAACCGGAGGATTAAGCTCCTGGTGATGCACAAAGAAAAGGGCTCAACATAGTGGGCGAGTTGTGGAAATAGCAGCGGAAGATGGGAAGAACTTCCCGACAAAAGGAAGAGAAGAAAGTTACGGGTGTGTTTGCAGAAACTCGGGGATCGCCTTGCCGGGATCAGCGCTGCGGCGGAGAGTGCCGAGCAAAGCCGTTGCCCAGGTGGGAAGGCGGGCCGGCGGCTAACGGGCTGGGAAGGGAAGTTACACTGACTTGAAATAGTTGCTGCAAAGCCGAACCCAACAAGGGGAGAGGGCTGCCGGCGGCTGAACGCGCAGGAGCGCGATAAAGAGCCGGAGAAGAATATTAAATCGCTGGCGAATGAGCAAATAACCCCTCCAAAGGGAGAGGAGGGGTGAGGCCGCCAGCTACGGCGTGGGTGGGGCTGACAAGAATGGAGTACATTATGCAGTTCATTTAGTTAACAAGGGAAATAATGAGGAAGCGTGCAGCGTGAATGCCAAGAGAACAGGCACAAAAAGCCTATTGAGAGCCCCGGCCGCTCCTGGCGTAGCCATCACATGGCAAAGGCCCTATTTAAGCGGCGAGCCCGGCGCCTTTCAGCACCACTGGGGCTGGCCAGCACCCCGAGGCACCTCCGGCGGCTCCAGCAGCGCCGGGCCGGCAGCGCGGGGAGATGCCGCGCTCCTTCTTGGTGGACTCGCTGGTGCTGCGGGAGGCGAGCGAGAAGAAGAGCGAGAGCAGCCCGCCGCCGCCCCTCTTCCCCTACGCCGTGCACCCCTCGCACCCGCTGCACGGGCTGCCCCCCGGCGCCTGCCATTCGCGCAAGGCCGGGCTGCTGTGCGTGTGCCCGCTGTGCGTCACCGCCTCGCAGCTGCACCCGCCGCCCCCGGCCCTGCCGCTGCTCAAGGCCTCCTTCCCCCCGTTCGGCTCGCAGTACTGCCACGCGCCCCTGGCCAGGCAACACTCGGCCTCCTCCGCGGTCAGCGTCAGCCACGCGCCAGCCATTTACCAGACCGCCTACCCCCTGCCCGACCCCAGGCAGTTCCACTGCATCTCCGTCGGTAAGTGCCGGGCGGGAGTGTGTGTGTGTGTGGGGGGGGGGGGCTAAGAGATGGGGCAAACGGACTCGATCCTGCCCTGCCAGACTCCCCGTGCGCTCCCTAGGCGGTGCGGGCCAGGGCAGGATGGGGCCAATGTCGGCTGGCCCTAATTGAATCCGAGGAGGAGAGCTGGCCCAGCCCCCGGCAGTGCAGGGTATGCCATCGGTGCAATGGCAACTGTGGCCTGGGGAGAGAAGATGACACTGCAGGGTATGCCATGCCCAGCCTGGGCACTCAGACCTCGTATATAATGCGTAAGGGGACCTGTGGCACGGCAGCGCACGCCGTATACCATCCATGCCATGCCGTGTAATATCTCTGGCATGGGGGTGAGTTGGCGGGACATGCCACCCACCGCCTAGGCAATGCCAGGTAGCGTATGCAACAGTGTGAGTCCTGTGGCATTCATAGAGGCACCCGGCCAACAGCTCGGTGATCTGGCTGCTCCCAGCCTGCCGGGGTGTGGGGAGGTTTCAAGGATGCCAAATGGGCCCCCTAGAGCAGCTCGTGGTGCAGCAGGTTTAGCGCCACGGAGTCTGACCGTCCGCTTTCCTCTCCAGACAGCACCTCCAGCCAGCTGCCCAGCAGCAAGCGGATGCGCACCGCCTTCACCAGCACACAGCTCCTGGAACTGGAGAGGGAGTTCGCCTCCAACATGTACCTCTCCCGGCTCCGGCGCATCGAGATAGCCACCTACCTGAACCTCTCCGAGAAGCAGGTGAAGATTTGGTTCCAGAACCGCCGGGTCAAGCACAAGAAAGAAGGCAAGAGCAGCTCCCACCGAGGAGGGGGCTCTGCCCACAGCTGCAAATGCGCCTCTCTGGCCACCACAAAGTGCTCGGAGGACGACGAGGACTTGCCCATGTCTCCATCCTCCTCAGGGAAAGACGATAGAGATCTCACAGTCACCCCCTAGTCCCAGAGACCAACCCGAGAGCAGAAGGGGATCTTGCCCTGTCCTATGCCAAAACGCTGTGGAAGGATTTTATACCGTTTTGTATATTTCATGTAATTTACAAAGGACTTTCTGGCCTTTTTATAAATCCTGTGAGTGCCGCTGTGTCGTTGTAAATAAACTGTCCGTGTGAGCCTAAATGTCGCCAACTGTTGCTATTTTGCTTGTGGTGAGGGGTTTTGGTTTTGTCACCAGGCAAAGCGCTCCGCTCCCCAACCTCTGTGTTGTGAACTGTGATTAACTGTATCTGGTAAACAGCGAATGTCCAGAGCAATCTATTTTTCAGAGGGGGCGGAGAGGGGAGAACTAGTTCTGTAATTTGTATCAATGGTCGGGAAACATTCAGCTTTATTCTCTCCCGGCATTTCGTCCCTCTCCAAAGCAAAAGTGGAGACGCGCACAGGGTCACTATGGTGATCTCTAGAAGCAGGTAATGAAGTGTGAAATGTGGTTTGACGCCCCCCCCCCTTTTTTTGAGGGGAGGGGAAAGATTGGGGAGAGGAGTTTGTTTTTTTCTGTAAAATTTGCTTGATGGCGTTTCTTCAGACCCATAGCTATGTAATTGTATGGTTTCTGTAATACCGGAAGATATTTATTTATTTATTTATGTACAAAATAATAATAAAATTTTTGCATAAAGACATTACGTGACGCCTTTTTTAAAAAAAAGCTGTAATTTATGTAACCTACAGCTCTCCAAAGTGTGCTTGTGTTTATATATCTATCTAAAATTAAGTTGGGTATACAGAGGAACACTGCCGTGTATATGTAGAATGTGGTATATTTGCCTGCATGATTGCCTCACCCTAAATATGTTTATGGCCAATATATAATTATTATAACATATATAAGGACCAATTAAAGCATATTTTAATAATATATGCATCTCTTCTTAGTCCAGCGAGAGATTTTCCTTCTGGAATTTAGCGCATGTGATGCTTCTTTGATGCTACATAATCAGGAACATAGGCTTTCATTCCTTCTAGCAGTTTTTAAAAGCAAAAGATGCCGGTACTTCTGATCCTTGGGGAATAGCGCTTAAGGCTGGAAGCCAAGCTAATTAGAGATTGACATTTTTCCGAAAAGCTATGATCCCCGCTATCCATGCGCTCATCCCGCATCCATCCATTGACCTGTGCTTGCTAGCCGGAAAACCTGAAACTGAATCTTTGTCGGTCATCCCAAGAGCGAACATCGGAGTTACATTTATTATTAACAAATAATTAACACCTTTCAAATGATATTTTCCCCGATTAATAACTTGAAAGAGGAAAATACCATGCCTGCCCCCTTGTTTAATTCTCCAGATCGCTTCTCCCTTCAGTCTGGTTTTATCCTAGTTGAGCTAGAACTGTACAGAAGTCTCCATACTCTCCCTGCACATCCATCAATGGCCATTAATCCGTGGGTTTCCCGAATACGAGAAATCTCGGTAGACAGGAATTCCTATAGTACCACCGAATGCCACCTGCGAAAGGATTGCGCATTTGTAGACGCATCTAGCCTGATGTTCTAATTATATGGGGGTTCTTTAAACACTGATCTCATGCCACTGCATAACTTTACCAGCAACATTTATCAGGCAGTTAGAACAAACGGAACCCGGTGCCACAGATGATTACGCCAAGGTAGTTTTGACGGAAACAAGGATTGGCACATTCCCAAGTGCAGGAGCAGAGTTGGGGTCTTCGCGCGGAAAGCGCAGTAAACTGATCGCTTTGGTAAGGTTTAATGTAGAAAATAACTTGGGCCCATGTCGAGCCCTCGGGTTATTAAGCAGAATTCCCCAGTGTCTACATAGGGGAGTTCTGCTTTAAAAGTGATGGCACGATCTGTCCCCTCGATTCGGTTCAGTGTCCCGTCAACCTCCGCTTTCCAGTCGTTGGCTTTGAACGCTTTTAACCATCGCTATCTCTGGCTTCCAGGCTGCCTCCATGGGTGACACGCGTTAGAAAAGAGGTCTGTCTCGTACAGCCTTTGCCAAAGGCATCTCTGCACCTTGTATTTCTACAGCTGAACACCCTGTGCCCAGCTCCAGTGTTCCAAAGGCCCAGGCAAAACACTTACCGGTAGCTATCGCCGCGCTACCAAACACATGGTCATCAGATTTTAAACGTCCCTGTTAAAATCAAGGGGGAGGTTCTGGCTTTAAAATCGGTGGTATGATATGGCAGGTGAGCGAAATCTGATTGAGCAAATAACGGATGGATATTTTGAGTCATCTGGCCGTATGATGTACAGTATCTTGTGTTTCTTTAACTGACATTGGGGTGAAAATATATCACCATTTGTTTCAGAGTAGCAGCCGTGTTAGACTGTATCCGCAAAAAGAACAGGAGTACTTGTGGCACCTTAGAAACTAATTTGTTAGTCTCTAAAGTGCCACAAGTACTCCTGTTCTTATCACCATTTGTATTAGTATTTGTTCTCTTAATAAGTAAACCAGGGATCTGTCCTGTAGTCCTAATACAATCTAATTTTAAAACGAATTAATCTGGACTAAGAATTAGTTAGGTTGTTTTAGTATTCTATATGTTGTTTACACAATACCATAGGTGTGCATGGTGCTTAAAAGACAGACAGACAAAGCCCTCGTCCTCCGAGGTTATAATTAGCCTTAAGTTAATGTTTGCTTCTGTATTGTCCATAGGTGTAGACAGGGGCCATCTTAAACTCACTCCTGGCTTTGATGTATTACAAATGAAGCACTTGCCTCGTGTTACACAGATTGCTGCATTTCTGGGGATTAAGGATGATAATTCAGACTGAAGCAACGTGGAGGCCTCTGAGTTTTGGAAAAGTTATTTACTCATATGTTTATTCTCCCTCAGAGAATTTAATAATTTAATAATAATTTAATAATACATTGTCAGACTCTTATGGGTCCTTTCCGCTTTCTGTTGCAAATAAAGGTCAGGTAAGGTAATGCAATTGAGTAAATAAATCGCACCAGTAAATACCGATGAAGAGTTTAAAAGACGCAGAAACACTCTGCGGATCATCTTCTAGCCGGGAAGCGGCCCATGACCACAGCAGAGTTCGTAGGGTAGCAATATTTCTCTACAGATGCAACAAATTGCTTGGGTTGCTATTTTTATTACAACCGTTAATCCCTGTTCTGACAAAAACGAAACCAATAAACCCCCAGCATGACTTCTGCATTGATCCACTCAGTCAAGCTGAAGTTAAAAAATCTTTAAGGTGGAATCATAAAGTCTCATCAGATAGACCACAGGATCGGGATCTTAGTCGCTGATCGAGGCTGATCGTATCATTAGGACACACCGAGGACTCTTCTCTTGCCATTACATATTAATTAAAGACTCTAAACGTTTCCAACCTGATGGAAAGCAAGGACAGGTGCGAAATCGTATAACCTATTACACCGCTTTCCTCTGGATTCTGGTGAACAAGGGGGATTCAAATCATATTCCCTACACTATGCCTTTGCTTTGCACGGGGTCGCCTGCCCTGTGACACCAGACGGTTTCGGGCAGTGCAGTCCCCAGAGCTGAAGGGCTGGAAAGCACCGATATTAAGGCAAATATTCTGCACGATATTCGATTCTCCCTCTAATCGCTTTGCAGTGATGTCCGAAGTGATCAGCCCGAGGCTTCCCGATCTGAACTCACCTCGCATACACCCACCAGGGATCATATCCTGGTTCCAGAGGAGTTTTTGGGAGCTTTCTCCTTCACTTCAGTGGGGTCAGGATTCGGGGCATAGTTATTTCTGTGGCTGCTAGTAATCTGTGAGTGCTTCATATTTCAAGGGATTCATAGATTCTAGGACTGGAAGGGACCTCGGGAGGTCATGGAGTCCAGTCCCCTGCCCGCATGGCAGGACCAAATATTGTCTAGACCATCCCTGATAGACATTTATCTAACCTACTCTTAAATATTCCCAGAGATGGAGATTCCAGGGGAAATACAGTATTTCAAAACTCCAGATTGAAACCAGTAAGCACTATTTAGGGCTACTTCTCTCCGGGCCTTTTAGAAGGGCCAGGCTTTCCCAAACGAACTCGTTTTATACCATGAACAAGGCTTGGGCATATCTCCCATTGGCACCAGCGGGAGCGCATTGCGGTGGCATGCTGAGGCTCGGAACGCCTGCTAACAGTCCGGATCCTGAGACCAGACGTGATTACTGCCTCCATCGCTGCCTTCGTTGTTCCAAACTGGCTCTGATGGGGGGAGGGAGGAACCATAAAGCAGGGGAGGGGGTTGAACAAAAGCAGGTGAGTTTAGCAGAACACCGAAGGACACATTCTACCCTCGGACGCACCTGAAATTCTTTCATGAAAGTAACGGGGAGATGCACTCATCGCCCTAAGGCACGATTTGGATTCTCTCTGCTAGATACAAGCTTACACTTATCTGCTTAAACTGCTTCAGTTAAACCAGTTTGGTTACACCTGTGCAACCCCGTGTGGACATTCTTACTTGGTTTTGTGGCTTTTTTTTTGGTTTAGCTTGAACCAGTTCCTCATCGATTTAAACGAAACTGAAATAAGCCTGATTTAAACTGACATAAAAAGCCACACGGCCTTTCTCAGTAGTATAACGAAATCATTTTTAAAAATCACATTTTCAGTTAAAATGGTGCCACTCTACATGTACCCAAGCCCTGAATCAGGTGTATGTGGAGCCAATTTGTTGAGTGTGGTGTATTCCAGATCCTTGCTGCTTGTGGAATAATTTATAGTCTTGAGCCCAGTCTGATGTGTAAACATTAGGGAGCTGTCCAAATACGTGACAGTTTATACTTTTAACAAACTGAATTTGAAATCAAAATGCCAAATGCAGTGCTCAGGGACACCTTGTGGATTTGTGACAGTCATTGAAGGCCACGGGACCCATAAGCCAATAAAATAACTGCATTGTTCTGTGTTTGCAGCATATTCTGATTTTCAAATGTAATATTGATAACCATCCTTATTTTAATATTAAGACCTGCATTACACTCAGAAGTTGCCCTATCAGAATTCTACTATGTTGACCAAGACACACAAAGTAAATGATTATTGTAATAATTCATATTAATAATATACAAATAATAAATAAGTATAATCGTTCCACCTAGGAGTCCCAGTTATGCAGGAGCACACCATTCTGCCAGGCGCTGCACAAACAGAACAAAAAGACAATCTCTGCCCCAAAGAGAACACATTTAACATATTACCAAAAATAAAGGACAAATGGGATTTCTTCATTTCGCTTTTCAGAACATGTGTTAGCAGGAGCCAATCAACATGAAAATAGTTGATAAAAGAGACTGTGCTGTGTACCGGTCAGTGGCCTGCTACATTGTATTTGTGGGCTATGTATACCTAGCTGACCAAATTCTGTTCTTGCGTTACTATGTTCAACTCCACTAAGGTCAATAAAGTTTTGAGAAACTGAAGTTCTGGAAGAAGGTTAAAGGATATTACAGTATAGTTAGGAAAGAGAAGAGATTAAAAGAAAGAGGAAAATGTAGGAATTAAATAAACAAATTAGAAAATGAACTAGAGTTTATGATCATCATCATCATCATTGTGCCTAGGACTAATAATAATAATTTATTATTGTTAAGTATTAATTAATAATAATAATTATTATTATTATTATTATTATTATTATTATTATTATTATTGAAGAACCTATAATATGGTTGGCATTGTACAAACATAAAAGGAAGGATTGTCCCTGACCAAAAGCTCTCACAATTTAAAAAACAAATCAAGGACACACCTGGATGAAGGGTAGGGGATAGGATACAACATACAGATAACATAATCAGATATGTAATTGACCACATTTTGATTAAACATGGATAATTCAGTGGTTTTCTTAAAGCACTATCGAATATTCCAATCAACCCTCAGCCATGCTGATATTAGCCAGCTAGTCATTTCTGGCTATTATCATCTGGCTAATTTCTGGTAAGCATCCGGATGGAAGTGGGTTTTTAGGAGGGATTTGAAAGAAGAGAGGACTGTGACTTTGGGGACATTTCATGGGTAGGGCTTGTGTTGAAGAAAGCCCCAGAGATGTCAGTAGGATAAGCAAGCACACAGCAATATATGCTTTATGAGCTAAGAAGGCAAAGCAGGGATTACTCAGAAAAAAAAGTTGAAAAGAGAGAGAGACAGCACCTGCTTTGGGAGACACAGGTTCCTGCATTAGGAGGAGTAAGCAGAGTCCTTATAGGGCATGTCTACACTGCAATGTAAGCCCAGGGTTAGTGGGACTTGAGTCAGCTGACCTGTGTTAAGAACCCAGGGCTTGAGCAGCTACACTGATTCTTAACCCTGTGTTAAGAATTTTCTAACCTGAGATAGAACCTGTGGCTCTAGAGTCCACGTTGCAGCATGCAGACCTGACTCAAACCAACCATATCCCATATTCCCTAGCAGCCTTCCAAAATGTGTCTGCTGTAGCCCTTTGGCCATGGTACACTGTGGGAAAACTTTACTGCCCACCCTGCACATTACAGGAAGTTTGAACAGCCTGCCAACAGGGCTGGTGCTACCATTTAGGCAAACTAGGCGGTTGCCTAGGGCACCAAGATTTGGGGGGGCCAAAAGCAGTGCCCCCAATTTTTTTACAGCGTTCCTATGCCCCCTCCCTGAGCGCGCAGTCTCAGCTCCACTTCTCCTGCCTCCCAGGCTTGCAGAGCCAATCAGCCATTTGGCACCAAAGCCTGGGAGGGGAGGAGAATTAGAGAGGGGGCGGCGTGCTCGGGCAGGAGGCAAAGCAGAGGTGAGTGGGGAGGGGGAGCTGCCACGTGGGGGGCACCTCAGGGCGGGGGGGGGGAACTGCCACGGGGGGGCGCCTCAGGGCAGGGGGGGCAGGGAGCTGCCACAGGGCTGGGGGGGCACAAGGTGGAAGTTTCGCCAAGGGCGCAAAAATTCCTTGCACCGGCTCTGCCTGCCAACACAGTCTGCCGAGCAATATGAAGGAGACAGACCTCTTTTCAAGAAGTTCTCTTGTTTCCGTTTTCACTCCTGTGTCAGGAAATGGGCAGAGCTTCCATGAGGCACTGGTGGACATTTCAGTGGCATTTTCTGACCAACCAAAGGCACCTGACAGAACTTCTGATGAAGCAGGAGGAGAAGGCAGAGGAGGAAGAGTATCCTGGCATGGCAGACTCACACTGTCTAATGCTGCTCAATACACTTAGTATAGTAGCCACTGATGCCTCCTATGTAGATTGGTGCTTCTAACCACCAGCACAGATGGGTGGGATCACATCATGATGCAGACCTGGGATGACCAGCAGTGGGCTCAGAACTTTTGCATGAAGAAAGCCACAGTTCTGGAGCTTTGTGAGCAGCTTGCCCCAACCCACCAACATAAAGTCACAGGCATGAGACCAACCCTGCCAGTCCACACACACACACACACAGTATAAGTTTTAAACAGTGTAATACTGTACACAGCAATGATGATTGTGAAGCTTGGTTGAGGTGGAGAGTTAGAAGGTGGGATATTTCCCAGGGAATGCCTTACTGCTAAACGATGAACTAGCATTTGGCTGAACCCTCAAGGGTTAACACATTGGTGTTAATGTAGCCTCACACTCTACAAGGCAGCACAAATGGAGGGAGGGGAAACAGCATGGTAGACCGAGACAGAGACACACACAAGGTGTGTGGGAGAGAGAAAGAGATGTGCATTGCCCCTTTAAGTACAGTGACACCACTCTAAGTACATTGCCTTTGTAAGTATATCAGGAAGTTGAGACAGCAGCTGCGGCCAACAAGTTCTCTCCGTCCTGAACCCTGTCATATCCCTACCCTACTCTATATGGAGAAGGAGTAAGCGGTGGGCAGGAGCAAGGTGGAGGGGGACACCCTGACATTAGCCCCCTTCTTTCTCCCCCCCATCCCCAAACATCAAGCAGGAGGCTCCTGGGAGCAGCTCCCAGGTAGAGGGCAGGAGCAGCACATGGCAGTGTGGGGAGGGACAGCTGAACTGCTAGCAATTGATAGCCTGCGGGGCGGCTGCCACACAGGGGACTTAGGGGAACGAGCTGATGGGGGGGTGCTGCTGGTCCATCCTGGTTCCAAGCCCCCACCAGCTAGCTGCAACGGGCTGCTCTTCCTGCAAGCAGTGGACAATGCAGGTGGCTGCCAAACAACATTATAAGGGAGCATTGTGCAACTTTAACCGAGCATGTTCCCTAATTGAGCAGCAACGTAACAATGAAACAACATTAACCAGGATGACTTTTAAGTGAGGAGTTACTGTATGTGGTTTACCCCAAGGTCATAGGCATAACAATATTTCTGCGGTAATTGCTGGCTTTGAGAGCATGGGTGTTTCCTAACTGTGCCAGGGCAATTGATGGGACTCAAGTGCCCATAATTCACTCTCCTCAAGGAGCACATAAGCGCATAAACCGTAAAGGGTACTACTCCATTGTTATGCAGGCCCTTGTGGACTATAGAGGCTGATTTATGAACATCAATGTGGATTGTCTGGGAAAGTTAATGGTGCCAGGACTTTTCATCAATTGGGAGTCTATATTCATGGACAGGCTGGGACATTATTCCCATCAAATGACATTGTCATAAATGAAGTTACTGTCTGTACCCATGCCTCAGTGGGTCACAACTGAGGATGCCAAATTCAGGACAAACTGCTGAGAAATAGGGCAGATACACCCCAAGACTGGTGGCTAATCCCCCATAGGATATACCAAACCAGCAACCAAAGTAAACTTCTGTTTCACCACACTAGCTAATAAAAAGAGAGGAGGAATAGCTCAGTGGTTTGAGCATTGGCCTGCTAAACCCAGGGTTGTGAGTTCAACCCTTGAGGGGGCCACTTAGGGGATCTGGGGCAAAATCAGTACTTGGTCTTGCTAGTGAAGGAAGGGGGCTGGACTCAATGACCCTTTAGGGTCCCTTCTAGTTCTATGAGACAGGTAAAACTCCATATGTTATTATAAAAGCAGTTTCCTTATGCATTCCAGTCCTTGTACTACCACCAAAAACACTGGATTTAATGGTGAGTGGTTCTTTACAATGAGTCTCATCAAATAAAAAGTTCTTCTGATCCCAAAGGACCAGCCACATACCCAGGTCAATATATAACTTAGATCTTACCCAAAAATCACGCTGATGCCAATCCTTTAGTATCTAAAATCTAAAGGTTTATTTATAGAAAGAAAGAAAGAAAGGTGAGAGTTAAAATTGGTTAAAGGAATCAAATACATAAAATAATTGCAAAGTTCTTGGTTCAGGTTTGTAGCAGTGATGGAATAAACTGCTGGCTTAATAGTCTCTGGTTTCTTCCAAATCATTGGAAGGTCCTCAGTCCATTGGTTAGAATGCTCCCATTAGAATAAGTCCATATTCCAGAGTTTGAGCAGGATAGAGGCTGGAGCAGGATAAAGGCAAAATGGAGGGGTTACCAGGGCATTTTATATCTTCTGCCATGTGGAGGGAATCCCATTGTTCTTACTGTGGAAAATTACAGCAACAAGATGGAGTTTGGAGTCACATGGGCAAGTCACATGTCCATGCCTTTCGCCTAGTCACAGCAGGAAATTCCATTAAGTGTAGATTGGCGTCTCCCATAGTCATTGTAAGTTAAATGTTCTTTTGATGGGTCACTTAATGGACAATGAACCTTGGAAGACTCCAATGCACATAAGAAGTCTACCTGGGGACGTTCAAGGTAGCATATGAACAATGGCTGCCACCTGTAAAGTTCTGAGTCATGCATGGACATGTGACTCCAAAACTCCATCTTGTAGCTGGGTCTCTACATGGGGGAAGGAGGGGCATCCACCCACAAGAGAGGAACTATATAAAGTCCTGGGAGACCCCTCCATTTTGTCTTTAGCTGGCTCAAGAGATAGCCTCTCCAACCCCAAAGGATACCTGAAAGAAACTGGAACAAAGGTCAGTAACCACAGGGGTATGAGTGATCGCTGGACCCAGACTAGAAGGAGGCTAGTCTGTAAAAGAAACTTATTGGAACATCTCTGAGGGTGAGATTTCATCTGTAATCACTTTCTTACTGTATTAGGCATAGACTTGCATGTTTTATTTTGCTTGGTAGTTCACTATGTTCTATCTGTTATTACTTGGAACTACTTAAATCCTACTTTTTGTATTTAATAAAATCACTTTTTTACTTATTAATTAACCCAGAGTATGTATTAATACGGGGAGGGGGGGGCAAACAGCTGTGTATATCTCTCTATCAGTGTTATAGAGGGCGAACAATTTATGAGTTTACCCTGTATGAGCTTTATATAGGGTAAAATGGATTTATTTGGGGTTTGGACCCCATTGGGAGTTGGGCATCTGAGTGTTGGAGACAGGAACACTTCTTAAGCTGTTTTCAGTTAAGCCTGCAGCTTTTGGGGGACATTGTTCAGACCTGGGTCGGTGTTTGTAGCAGGCTAGCGTGTCTGGCTCAAACCAGGCAGGGCACTGAAGTCCCAGGCTGCCAGGGAAAATGGGCTCAGAGATAGTCTCGGCACATCAAGTGGCAGTTCCAAAGGGGGTTTCTGTGATCCAACCCGTCACACATGGGTTTGGCTTTATTATTTCAAATCATGATTGTATGATGAGATGTACTGATAGTAGTACACTTTCTTGATGATATAAAAGGCTTTATTTGTAATTATGTGTTAAAACAGTACAACAATCACCCTTTGCCAGGCAGGCCAGATGCCATTACTAACCTAAACATCAGTTACAAAAGAACATTTCCAATATCAACGCCAACATTGCATGAACAATTGAAAACATGACAGAACCCCCTATCTCTGCACATCCCCTGGCCCACCATTCGCCTTTCCCTTCTTTACTTGTTTTCTACACACTTGGTGCTGTGGGATGGGGGTGGAGGTAACCATCAGTTCATCATGGAAGTGATCCCTCTTGGAATAGTCCATGAAGGTGGGCCAGGCTTGTACTGCACTGAGGTCACGCTGTGGAGCTACAGCAGCCAGTACAGGTTGAGGGGCCTGCAGTGGGACAAGACACAGAGGATTATTGTCTCAAGTAGCTCAGTGGAGACACACAAAATGAATTCTTGGGAGTTTCAAGGACATAAAATGTTACATTTAAAAACTGACCTGCAGAATCTCCCTGGACGCAGCCTCATTAATCCCAGGTAAAGTAGTGCAAAAACCATGATGAGTTAAAAATCATAAGCTGTTTTTGTTGCACAGACATTGCATAATTACTTCGGTTGGGGGAGGGGTAGTCAGTGGCCTTGCTACAAAAGGCTTTTTCTATCACTTCAGGCCTTTCGCATTTTGGAGGACATTCTTGTGGTGCCCTACTGGCAGAGGGAATGTTATTCCAAGCTGCTGGTGGGAAACCTGCAGCATATGCAGCCGAAGTATACAAATGTATAATGACTGAACAGCACATGTAGGAGCAGAGTGGGCTGGTCAGCTACCAAGGTGGCCCTGGAAAATATGCCCTTCCCTGCAGTGTGACTACCTGTCTGGAGTTCCTGCTTCAGGAAAAGCTTGCAGCTATCAGCACCCAGGATTGGGTCAGAATTCATGAGGGAATCAACAGGATGCTACGTAAGCTTCCACATGGCTTAGTCTGTTATGGAGGCATGTGCACACACAGAACTCCACAGCCTTCCTCCTCCCCATCCCCGGCACATTTCTGGACAAAGATTCAAACTCCAGTCATACTTGGGACAAATGATTTTGTCACCTAGGGACTGCATGGACTACCTCTCACTGAACTGGGCTAGATTTGGAAATGGAACCCATTCCACCCCCACCCAGCTTACTGTTTCCAGTCTGCTCCACCGACTATTGAGCGATTACCTAATGGCAAGTGTAAAGGCACAGCAATGTAATGTAATTATTGTTAAACCAGAATGCCCTAAGAAAAAAACGGTGCCTTTCCAATACAAATACTCTTTAAAGGTATTCTTTACTGTTTGCATTTCCTGGTTGCCATTTTGAACTGTGAGGGGAGGATGGGAAGGGAGTATGCCAGGGTGCTGAGATACAATCTACCATTAGTGGATACACGCTGCTAGCCTGGGCTTCTCAGAACGTTTGCATTTGTTCTTAGAGCAGAAATCTCTCCCATTACCATGGAAATAAACATTAAATTGGAGCCGGAAACTTACCGGGCTCAGGGGCAGCTTCTGTTCCTTCTGTGTGCACTGCACGCTTGGCAGCAGGCTCAGCCCAGGGGCCGGGGGCGGGGGAAGGGGTAATCAAACAACTCCTCTGCGTATGGACCCAGAATTCACTGCTGATCTTGTTCCAAAGCATGCTCTGGGACCAGTTTGGGTAACAGAGTGACTTCATGAGCCTCACTAGGGGTCTGCTGCTGGCTCCCACTGGTCCCCGTGCTGGATTCTGGGGCCAGCAGGGCACCATCCCAGCTGACCAGGTCATCCTGTACCACAGTTGATGCCATGCTGGGGGCAGTGCCCAGCACCCAGTCAAGCTCCTCATAAAATGGGCACAATGTCAGCAAGTTGCCTGAGGTGTGGTTCTAGTCCCTGATTTTCTAGTACTTGCTCTTGAGCCACTTAATCCATTCCCTGCCCTGGTCACCAGTCTGGTAAGTTTACAAAGCTGCCAGCTTCTTCACTATCTGCTGGTATGTGTGGTCATTCCTGGTGCTTTTGCTGAAGTCCACAGTTTTGCTGGCCTTGCACCAGAGATTCATCAAAATCTGGCTGTGCTCCCATGACCAGGAAGTAGCTCGCTTTGCAAAAGGCTTGTTCTGGTCAGTCTCCATTGCAAACCCAGGAGACTTGCTGATGGTGTGTTTGCAGCTCGCTGGTCAGAAGACGATGGAAGGGATAACACTGACTCACTGAGTTGCTGTTGTACATCAGAGGGGTTGGCTTCCACATTCAATTAAGTCTATTGGAGATTGTTGCGATATAGCCAACAAAGGAAGCTGGCCCATGGGATTGTGGGATAGTTTTGGTGGACTCCCAGGACTGAGTCAAGCAGGGCTGTATCTACACTGCAAAGCAATAGGGCTCAAACCCTTGGTCATGGCTTAACATGGGCTTGGACTCTCCTCCCCTGCAGGGTCCGAGGTCCCTAGGTCTAAGCCCGAATCTGAGAGATTTGTGTGTAGATAGAAGGGTGGGTAGGGTTCAAGGTGGAGTCTGAGTCTGAACTTGGGCTTACATTTCAGTGTAGACATACCCTTTGAGTCCCCTTTCCAGACCTGAAAAAGATCTCTGTGTAAGCTTGTTTCTCTCACTCACAGAAGTTGGTCCAATAAAAGATATTACCTCACCCACCTTGTCTCTCTAATATCCTGGGACCAACATGGCTACAATAACACTGCATACATTAAAAAAGAAAGAAAGAAAGAAAGAAAGAAAAAGAAATGTATTGTGAAGCAAAATTCTGGGGGAAAGAATCATTCCATGTTGATTGAAACCATTTAATTCAAAAGATTTTGTTCCTATTTTTACATTTTTAAAAACATATAATGTAAAATAAAATAAATCTCACTGAAAAGTAGTTTCAAAATGAAAACTTGAAAATTTCCATTTTTGACTTAATCAAAATAGTTCATGTTGTGTTTTTATTTATTTATTTATTTTTCAAAATGAAATTTGGTCAAAATGACACATTTCCATAAAATGTTTTGCTTTGGATGAATCTGCATTTTCTGCTGGAAAGATGTTCCATCTGAAAATTTCTGACCACCCCAATTATCTATGCACAGAAAGATATAGTAGTGATGCACCAATGACAGTGATGTAGTCACTGAAACGTTAATAATTCTAATCCCCTACATATGCCAACTCATTATAGAATCATAGAAACATAGGGCCAGAAGGGACCTTAAGAAGTCAGCGAATCCAGCCCCTGTCCTGAGGCAGGACCAAATAAATCCAGACCATCCCAGATGTAAGGCTGGGCCACAGGAGGCCTGTGTGCACTGGTCAGCTGCTAAATTGCAGTCAGGAGATGAGAAGTGGGATCACGAGTGAACTGGGTCAGAATGCCAGGAAGTCAGGATAGGCACCTGATGGATTTTGACAGGTGGAGGCAGTGGTTTGGCTTGGTCAAGGAAATGGTTCTCAGTATAGGACTTCAGAAAGGAAACATAAAAGACTGGGTGTATTTTTAGACTGGAGAAGCTGTAGCTTAAAGATAACTGGGTTGATCTGCTGTCATACTGGGAAGGCTGCAGGAACTGGTGGTACAATTTCCAGGCGGGTTGACTGGTCTGGAGAAGTTTGGCGGCATGCCACATCTTCTGGCTTACTGTGAACACTGGAACTTCTTGTACTTGATGGACTGCATGCCTCTTGTAAGCCTTCTTTGCTTCTTCTAGGTAGTTCTTGAGTTCCTCCCAAATAAGATGGATCTGTTGGGCCCAGTCAGTGGTGCCCAGGTTCAGGAAGGCTGCTGGTAACGCCAGGTGAAAACAGAGGTGGAACCCATAATTAGTGAATAAGGGGCCTGCAGGGGCATGATCAACATTGTTATATGAAAATTCTGCATATGACAGGAGTGTGGACCAGTGATTTTGAGTACTGCTCCAGTTCCTGGTTCATCAGGTTGGTTTGTCGATCTGTTTGGGGGTGGAGGTATGCAGTGGAGGTGGATATGAGGACACCCAATAGCCTAAATGCTTCATGCCAGAAGCAAGAGGTGAACTGTGGGTCTCCATTGCAAACTATGTGGTCAGGGAATCCATGAACTGAACAACTTTGTACAGCAGGAGTTGAGCAGTAATCTTGGCAGAGGACAGGTGGTTGCAAGGGATGAAATAGGCCATTTTGGTCAGGCAGTCCATGACTGTGAAGACGATGGTGTGTCCATCAGACACTGGATGTTCCACAATGAAATCTAGGCTGAGGGCAGACCTAGGCCTATGTGGAGTCTCCAGGGATACTAAGGTGCTGAGGGGTCTGGTCCTGTACATCTTGGTACCTGCACAGCACTTGCAGGAGCCCACATATGCTTGGACATTGGCCCACATGTGGGGCACCAGAAAAAATGGGCAACCATGCAGGAAGTCTTCGAATGACCAAAGTGACCTATTGACAGAGTGTTGTGGCATATCCATAGCAACTCCAGTCAGGGGCGCCCAAGGGGCATATATATGTGCTTGTTGAAATATGCTATCCCATCCCACACAGAATGGTGCGTCTTAGTCCCCAGTGCCATGGACTGTGTTCCTTCGGGTCTTCTTTCAAAGTGTACAGATGAGGAAGAGCATGTCTTGTGAATTGTGGCATTGGCAAAATTACTAGGCTTGAATAGGTAGAGGGGCTCAGAAGCTGGTTCCTCATTTCTCTGGGAGTATTCCCCCTTCTGTGATAGAGCATCACCTTTCCCATTTTGCTTTCCCAGCAGTAGGTAATTGTCAACTTGAACTGAGAAAAGAACAAGACTCACCTTAACTGCCTCTGGTTCAACACTTGGGCCTTGTGGAGGTACTTGAGGTTCTAATGGTTGATGAAAACCTGTACTAGGTGACGAGTTCTCTCAAGATGATGATGCCATTCTTCAAATGCAGTTTTTATTGTGAGCAGCTCTTTGTCCAGTATTTCACAGTTCATCTCTGTGGGGGTAAGTTTGAGAGTAGAATGCACAATGTGCAGAACTGACTGGGGTCCGAGTCACTGTGAGAGTACCACTACAACAGCCACATTGGACACATCTGCTTCCACTATAAATAGGCAAGTTGGGTCAGGGGTGTGCCAGAATTGGGGCTATGGTGAAGGTGGTCTTTAACTGGTCAAAAGTGAGGCGACCAAGTGAATCACATGGCTTTGCAAAGGAGGGAAGTCAGAGGAGATATTTGTTCAAAAAATTGGCAATGAATCACCTATAAATATTTGCAAAGCCCAGAAAGCACTGAAGTTGTCAGATGTTTTGAGATGCTGTCCAGTTGCAGATAGCTTCCACCTTCTGCAGCTCCATCTGAATTCCCTCTGGGGAGATGATGTAATCCAAAAATTCAATGGTGGACTAGTCGAAGGTTCACTTTTCTAGTTTGGGATATAAACCATGCTTCCATAGTCTTCCGAAGGACAGGCCAGATGTGGTGGTAGTGGTGCTCAGAGTTCTCAGAAAACACTAGTATGTCATCAAGGTAGATAAACATGTACTGGTCCAGGATGTCTCTGAACAAATCATTTACGAAATGTTGAAATGTAACAAGGGCATTGGTTAAGCCAAACAGCATCACAAAGAATTCCAAGTGCCCTTATCAGGTACAAAAAGCAGCCTTCCACTTATCCCTAGGCCTTATGTATGCTAGATTGTAGGGTCCCCAAAGATGTAGTTTAGTGAAGATCCAATTCCAAAATGAGGGGCAAGGGGTAGCGGTTACCAGTAGTTACTTGATTCAGTACATGATAGTGTATTCGGAAGTGTAGTAACCCATCCTTTTTCCTTGCAGAGGACTGGAGCCTGTTACCCGAAATTGGGCCAGCTAGTAAGCTTAGGGAGGACTAATCACCCACCAGAGTTTGGCAGAAAGCAGCACATTTATTATACTAATAGCTAAGCTCAAAAGAAGGGGAGAGGGTCACACTCACTCGCATACTCACGCTTCCAGGATAGGCATGACACCTTCAAAGATCCTAACATCTCCAGTAAGTGTCCCACTACACAGCGATGGATGGTGTGATGAAGGTAAATCTTCCCGAGGCACGATGGAATGCAATGCAGCGAACCATTGGCCAGGCGGTCCGGGTGAAGGGCCTTCATGGGAGGTACAAGCTTGTGAATGCACTCCTGAGCACATGGCCCCTTCTCCTTTTAAGGACCTGCTTCTCATGGCCTGTGACTAGAGTTGACTTGGCCGCGTCTGGTTGGTCACACTCCACCTCGGGCAGTGTCCATGCAGTGTCCATGCAGTGGGTGTGTGAGTGCTGCCTAATTAGAGTCTCAGACACCTTGTCTACCTGGAAGCTCTTCTGATCTTCCAGCTGTTCAACCAACCCATTCATCCCACAAGCATTCCAGGAGGGAGGGGGAGGGGGAAAGCCACTTCACAGGTATCCAGAGAGGGAGAGGAGACAAAAGGGGGCAAAGTGTAACAGACCTTTTGAGCATACAGGTTATACATAGCATACAGATCACTGGTGCTCCTGCAACAGAGCCCTCACTGGAGAGGTGGATTGCCAAATGAAGCCCTCGTTGAGGTTTTTCTGTATATGTGCATGTAGTGCCTCCAGCTATGGTTCAGACATGGTGTATAGCTGTCTGTAGGGCACCTTTGCCCCAAGTTGTAGGTCTATTGGACATCTGTAGTCCCTTGTGGGGGTCAGTGAATCCATATTTTTCTTTTTGGACACATCTAGGTAGTGTCCGTATTTGTCGGGAAGGCTGAAGTTCTGGCCTGGAAACATTCCCATCTAAATAACCCCACCATCCGGGATTTTGCTTCCAGTGGTCTGATCCAATCCTGGGGCCCCAGGTGCTGGTCACTTGGGAGTTGGTCGATTTGTTGGAGGCAAGCTTTCTGACAATTTTTGGAGGAAAAGCTAATACTCCTCCACCACAAGGAGATCCATGAGTCATGTCGCTCCAAACAAGGAATGTCAAGAATAATTGGGAAGAATGGAGAGCAGACCACAGCAAAGCATATTTCTTGGTGCCCTTCCACTACAGCCTCTAAGGGGATAGTCTCCTGAGTCACCTGTCTTGACAATAGGGTCGGCCCATCAATGATCTTCACCAGGTCTGGTGGGGATTTTGGCAGGAGAGGGATCTGGAGGGTTTGGGCTATCTTAGCATCTATAAAATTAGCAACAGCCCTGGAGTCGATCATTGAAAGTTGTGTGTGTGTGTGAGGGGTATGGGGGGGGAGGGGAATTTGCTATGCCTGCCTCAAGACCTGCAACTGCAGTAGCAACTGGAAATGTGAGAAGACCTCATGATTCCCAGGCTGGGTTCTGCTTGAGGGCAGGGGGGCTGATTCTGTAGCATGGGGCTCTGTTGGTGACCACTATAAAGGTACAGAGAAGGAAAGGGAGGCAGAAAGGCCTGGGATAGCAAAGGAGTAACAGCCCCACACCAGACTGCCTCCAAGAAACAGCCAGGAGAGTGAAGGAGATGGAAAGCCCCAAGAGAGAAGCACTGACAGATTTAATTGGAGGTGAGTGTCCAGGAACTAACCTGATTGAGAGCAAAGTAAGGATGGTCAGTCAGGAGAAGCTGAGACCCCTCCAGAGACCACATTACCAGAAGTGAGATTTCAGGAAAGGGAAGCCAAAAAAATCCCCTCCTTTTTTTCTATATATACACAAGAGAATGGAGGAGGTGAATCAGCTCCTGCAATGGCTGGCTGACTCACAAGCACAACAGTTGTTCGAATAGGTAGCAGCCCATCAGCAACAGTTGTTGCAACAGGTGGCAGAACTAGTATTGGCCATTGTAGTAGAAAGAGACAGCCTGAGACATGAGGCTTTGTCTAAGAGGCCTGGTATGAGGCCTGAGGCCTGAACTAAAGTAGTGATTGTGACGCAGTAGGGAGCGGGGTGGATTGATCTGGGAATGTCGGTTAGTTTTACTGGACTGTCTGCATGGGGGATGGGAGAGCAGGGGATGACTTTAGGTGAGGGACGGTATCTGAGCCTGTAACCTGAGCCAGGAAGGGGGGTGGGGCGAGTCCACACTTTTGCCCGGGAACCTGGACAAAGGGAGAGGGGAAGAGAAGGAGGGGGAGAGAGCCTGCTGGAGGGGTTTTTGGTTTCAGTTTTGGGCTGGCTGGGAAGAGGCAGGGAACCCCAAGTTTGGGGTCTAAGATCCCTGCACCCCCTGAGGGACCTGGCTGAGGGGTCCTGGTTGTACCTACAAGCCCTGCTTGGGACTGTGTTCCTGTCATCTAATAAACCTTCTGTTTTACTGGCTGGCTGAGAGTCACGGTGAATCGCAGGAATGGGGGGTGCGGGGTCCTGACTCTCCCACACTCCGTGACAGTGGTCAAGCCCTCCGATCTTGATTCTATCTATGTAAGGATCAAAACTGCTTTTACTACACTGAAAGAGTTTAAAAGACATTGGGCACAAAAACTTCAATATCCCTTTTAGTAAACACTTCCAAGATCCCACACCTTGCCCATGGCTTCTCTGAAGAGACCATAGCTAAATGGAAACAGAAAAAACTGACTTCAGATTTCAGCAGCTCACCCAACAATACAACCTTTAAAGATCAGGTATTTTTATTAATATCTCCAAACTTTGACATTATCTCCAGACTGTTTTGTATTTTTTTCCATTTTTGAATACTTTGACTAATTTCACTATGGTGGGAGTGGCAACAAAATGGTTTCCATTCTAATCCCCTCTTTTCAATCACTCATTTTCTGAAACTTTCATAATTTGGATTCGATCCTTACATTAGATAGAATCTGCATTTGAATGTTTGGAATCTATAGAGGCTATTTATTTCAGTGCTCTAACCAGAAAGAGTGATTTGTCCATGTGCCCAAGCAAAGGGGAATCTGAGTTAGTATAAGGAACTGGGGCATAGGTGGTCTTGCCTAGCGGTCACGGCTGGACTGAGGTCTGCCCGCAAGGGATGGGAGTAACCAGGCCAGAATTAAAGGAATCACAAGGTCAGGTTCTGTAAATAAACATTGGGGTCAGAGTCAGGTTGGGATCAGCGATCAGAGGCAGGAACAGGTTAAAATCAAGAGGCAGGAATCAGGGTCAAATTTAGGCTGGAGTTAGAGACCAGAGACAGGAGACAAGGCAAATCTGGCATTGTAGCAGGCCAAGGTCAGTGTGGTTGCCCAGACAACTTCCTGGAGCAACCCCTGGGGTTAAGTAGGAGCACTTGGCCAATCAGAGGGCCGCAGGGTCCTGTCATTTTGGGTCTTGTGGACGGTACTTCCTGTAGCACCTACACTCCACTTTAGTCCCTGGCTGTGCTACTGAGGGACTATCAGCCACCCCAGGCTCTATAGACCCAGCTTCTGGTCTCCAGAGATCCTTACAGTTAGTCTCTGAGGAATGTAAGGTGGGTTGTTAGGTAATATGGTAACAGTTGGGAGAGCTGTCTTCCAACTAAGTTTCTCAGAGACCAAAATGTTTCTCTTGGGCATAAGTAGATTCCAAGTACCCTATTTAATCTCTTCTGCCTCTGATTCCAACCATCCAACTGTTTATAACTTTGGAATCATGCTTGAATCTGAACTGTCTTTCTTCTCCTATTACATCTTGTATAACTCTAAATCTGCTTAGTGCTTCTCCAGAACACAGCTCATATACACCACTGCTTTGCTTTTGCCTCTGCTGAGCTCTTCATCCATGTCATCTACTCCTCTTGCCCTGATTAGTGAAATATTCTCCTCAATTACTTCCTCAAATCCTAGCTCTCCAGTCTCCAGCATATTGTTGGCCACTTTCTCACACAAGGAACCCGTGGGGTCCCCCCCTCAAATTCTTCCCCGTCATCCAATTAATTTCCAGATCCATTTCTAAATGGACCTTCTTGGGCCATGAATGCTCAGCTCCTAGTGAAATCAATGGGTCAAGTCATCGGCTTGTTTAAATCAGCAGAGCTGCCCGGAGTACAGCAGAGCTACACTCACTTCAGTGTACACAATTGTGTACCGGCAATTGACAGTGTAATTGGGCTGCTTGTTTATAAAGCCCTCTATGGATGATCCCACATCCCCGCCCCATCTCAGTCCTCACTTGTTCTTCTTACCCAGTAGGTGCCTTCTGTCTACAGTCTCACCCTGTGGATGTGACACCCTTTTCCTCTGTGGCTCCTGCCATCTAAAGCAGACTTCTGATGCCTTATTGACTCACCATCTCTTTTCATATCTCATTTGAAAGAATATATTTTCTCTCTTGCCTATGTCTCTTAATTTCCCTTTCCCTTTTTAAATGATTTGTATGACTAAGGCTGTATTTCAATGGGATTATTCATGTGCTTAAAGTTAAGCACATGCTTAAGTGCTTTGCCAGAATGGAGCTTAAGGCTTCTTTCGATTTTTCACCATGCAACGTCTTTATGCTCTTCTCCCCACCCAAAACATATATTGTATTAACCACCCCCTAGAGCTTTTTTTATTATTATTCTGTAAAACATTTTGGGTTACAATTAGTGTGACCCAGGCTACACAAAATAAAGCTTTTTTTGCTACCATATGTGTAACAAAACCTTTTGTTTTGTTTGCAGAATTCAAATACAGTAGACTTGAAAACACATTCTGGATATTGCTATGCAAATGAGCATGCCAACAGTGTTTACACAGTACCTTGAAGCAGTAAACAAGTTGATTGTCATGGTAACTCTAGCCAGATCGGCTTCATCCATTTTCAATCCATTTTCATCTGGATTTTTAAGTTTCAATGAGCAACTCAGTAGTCCAGTAGGATCCAAGACTCATTTCCACATCTATCCTCTGGAGAGCCAGACATATAAAACAAACTGGGCTAATGCATTGGACAGCCATAGAAAATGAAACAATTGAATACTATGCAACAATACATTAGATGATGATGTATAGTGACATGAAAATAGACATGAAATTCAGTAATCAGTTATAAACTGTCAACATTATTTTGATTTCACATTTGAAATGAATTAACTATATTATAAGCAATTAAAGTTTTTCATTGCTTGCAGAGATGGTTCCTTCCTGGAGCAAAGTGAACTCTCCATTCTCAGGCAAACCTGGGAGGACCTGATCCTGCAAATCTTTCCTTATCTGAGTAATCCTTTCTCATGGGAACTGTCCCATTGAAGGCAATGGGACTACTCCTGTGAGAAATATCTATTTGTGTGAGCCAGGGTTTGGAGAATCAGGCCTTCAGCTTGATAGCCAGCAACTGTTTGTATTACTTTTATTAATGATTTGTTTTCAAGTACAGTTGTAATCATTTCATTTATAGTGTAAACTATACATTTTCCCATATATAAACAGTCATTTTGCTGATTTGAAGCATTCAATTGTTTATAGGCAGTGTCTTTAAAAAAAAAAATTCTATCTTTAATGAGTTTTATTGTATAGTACTGGCTAGATATTGACGTGTATTTTTCAATCTATACATAGCTCACCAACTCCTGCTATCCTGAACCTGGTGCGCTCATCCCTATATTCCCCCTGCACAATCTCTTATAGAAATGATTGACAGCTTGACAGCACAGCTCTCTTCTATGAATTATTATTACCAATAGTACCCAGGGCCCAGATTTTGATCGATATTTAGGTGTTGCTGTGCTCAGCATTGCAATGCCTAACTGATTTGAGAGACTAAATCTCATTTTAAACGTGATTTAGGCACATAGGAGCCCAAATTCCACAGACAGTTGATGGCATTTAGGTTCCTAAGTGAGCACAGCAACACCTAAATATCGATAAAAATCTGGCACCCAAATCTGCCAGATGGCTGCGCCTTGCAATCGGAGACTGCACATGCACCAGAATAGGACAGGCCTAGCCTGTGGGGCTTTACAAGGTTGTTTTGCCATGTCAAACATCGGGAATTCTCCTCTTTTGTAGATCCATGTGCCAAATGCCAAGTTTCAGCAGATCTCTGAACAGTAAGAGGACAGAGGAATTTATAACCAATTCCACTCTTTGTCTTGGTAGTCTGTATTTGCAGACCCTCCAATGGGTGGGATTTCTATATCTGCAGTCCAAATCTGAAATGTCTTCCTCATCATTTATTTAACAGGCTTAACATAGACCAGCATAGCTATTATGGGCACCATTATAACAGGAAGAAACAATCTATGGCTAAAACATTGGGTCCAAAGAGCTAATTCTATACCTAGAAATTAAAATGTGTATGTCCTGGGGCAGACTGCAGTATCAGCCTACTCAACACCGGCAAGGTTGGGTTTGGACCTGCTGCCTTTGCCTACCCCGTGCTGCCCTCTGCAACTCCAGTACCCATTGGCCTTCTGCTAGGCCGCAGCCTGGGGCTTTCCAGGCTGGAGCTCCCCAGCTCCTCTGCCTTTCCCCAGCCCTGCTCCACTCAAGTACTCTGCTCAGGTCCCTGCAGCCAGGTCCATCTCTCTCTACAGCTAGAGAGAGACTGATGAGCTCCTGGCTCCCAGCCTCTTATATAGGGCCAGCTGAGGTCTGATTGGGGCATGGCCCAGCTGTGGCTGCTTCCCCAATCAGTCTAGTAGCTGGTTTCCCCTGTAACAGCCCTCTCCCAGAGCTGTTTTTAAATCCCTCAGGGCAGGAGCAGGTGACCACCCCGCTACATAAGGGAATAGTTAAGTGCTTGCTCTGAAACTGTAAACCCACCAGTCAGGAGAGAAGCATTGCCAAGTGTGAAACACTAGTTTGCCAACAGGAGGTGTTATCTCCTGCCCAACAAAAGATGGCCCATAGACACCAGACAAACCATTGTGGAACATCAGAGGACAAAAGACTTTGTTGATTTCTCCCCTTCACACTCTTGGAAAGAAGACATGCCTGGTGACTTGTCCAATCAGCTTGAACTCTGGGGGAAGGGAATAAAGATCCCTGATAGGAAGAAACTGTATCGCTACGCTGCTTGGACTTTGAGAGGGCAAGCTTTCTAAGCATAACCAAGGGATCCCTGGCTGGTTAGCCTGGGTTAGCTCTAGAGGACATATACCACTTGCATATTACAGCAGCCTCCATTACCTTTCGGAACCTAAGGTCTAGTCTTCACTACAGACCTATATCAGTATACCTATGTCACTCGGGTTTGAAAAATCCTGAGAGATGCAGTTATACCAACCTAACCCACCATGTAGACAGTGCAATGTTGATGGGAGAGCTTCTCTCGCCGACATAGCTACTGCCCCTTGGGGAGGTGGATTAACTAAGGGACAGGAGAGCTGTCTCCCATAGGCTTAGAGCGTCTTCATTAAAGTGCTATAGTGGCACAGTTGCATTGGTGCAGCTGCACTCATGCAGGTTTTAAGTGTAGACTTGCCCTCAGACTGTAACTCATTTGTGTGTATGGTCACCTGCTTTAACCTTGTAAATAACTCTCTTATTGCTTTTCCTTAGTTCATAAATCTTTAGTTCATTTGTTATAGGATTGGCTACAAGTGTTGTCTTTGGTGTGAGATTTAAAGTGTAATTGACCTGGGATAAGCGACAGGTCCTTTGGGACTGGGAGTAACCTGAATATTGTTGTGATACTTGGTGTAAGGGACCATCTATCACAAAGAAAAGTTTGCCTGGGTGGTAAGATAGATCAGAGTCTGGCTGTGATTCCATGGTTAGGCTGTTACAGTGCCTGAGATATTCACACTTGACACTTGGTTGGTGAAATCTCTATATCGAACTCACAACCAGTTTGGGGTTGGTGCCCTGCTTCTTCGCAGTCTGCCCTGAGGTTGGTACTCATGCCACTGAGTCACTCCAGACAGCTTGACACTAGCATTACTTTGTAGTGCACACACGTGAAGATGTCTTCCAAAGGTGAGGAGTTCAGGACTTGAAAATGATTGAGAAATCTATTTGACCTGGAATTTAATTTCCAATGGGGCGAGGGAAGGTGTACATAGGACAGTACCAAGTCTGGAACTCCCTGCTTTAATAGGAAGATGCTTGCTTTGTTTCAGAAGCATGAAGAAAGTATTAGAAACAGTGGAGACTGATGCAAATGTCTTCCAAAAATCATTATGGAAGTGCTCTATAGCGCAGCATGCATTAAAATCAACCAGGGGAAGGGAAGCCTTTTACTTATTTGTAAGTGATACAAATTGTTTAGTAAACTCTTTAAAGTAACATCACAGCACACTCCAAAAGAGACATTTCACAAACAAGAGCACACCAAAAGAGCCTTTAGCATCCCTGAGCAGCATGCAAACACTATGAAATTCTCCAGACCTCTCTCATGTTGTAAAAGCAGGGTGCATTTGCTTGTCCATGGTGTCTTATGACTGGCTCTATGGGCTCCTCATGGCTGCTGAGAGCCACTCCAGCAGTGCAAAGCAGCCTTGAAACCAGCTTTACTGGCAGGAGGAGGATGGGGGAATCTGGGGGTGGCATAGGGTTGGCATCCTTACTCCATTATTGCTATCAACCCCTGGCGTACGGGCTGTAGCTGTAGGAAAGAAGGTATGGCCAGGGAACCTCTCTTCCCCATTAACCACTGGCTGTCACAACAGTCCTTTGGGCCATACGCAGCTAAATGTAAATGTGAGCTGCCCTGTAGTGGCTTAAACTTACACCAGAGACCACCCCAGTCCCCAATCCCAAGACTAGGAAAGAAGGGATTCATAAAACTGACCTAATTCCATTCACGTGCCCACCCCCAGCCATGCTGAGTGCAGCTGCCCTGGATCAGAGACCTCTATCTGATTATCAGTATACGCTATCTAACATAACACCTTTCATTCTGAAGCATATCAAAGTGTTTTACACACTTTGCAAACCCCGGAACAGGAAACGCTTCATTCGTACTGAAATGCGGCCTTTTCTGGGGTAGAACATGAATGCAACACTCTACAACAATTTAGGACCACACTGCCAAAAGTGCAATTACGGTAGGAATTTAGGCAAGCTGAATATAATTACCAGCCCTGGAATTTGTCCAGAATACTGGGGTAATCGTCTCTACCCTTGCAACAGCACCAAGGGATCTTTAATGGCCACAAATGGCAAGATTTTGGTTAATGACTCGTCTGAAAAAAAAAAAAAAAAAAAAAGCACCTTCATCCATATTATCCACGAAGTGAGCAGGTTGGAAAATGGGGTTATTGTGTGTGCACGTCCGTGTATGAGTGTATGTGTGAATTCTGTGTTGACATTTCCCCCCCATTTTCATCAAATATTGAAAAAAATTCCATGAGCTCCTTCCAAGTCAGTGCACACTCAGCAGGTAAGAAGAATGGCAGCCACCTAAACACTAACGCCTTTTCTATCCCAAGAAAAAAGGTGAATTTTAACATGTTCACTAACACATATTAACTAGCAAAATCCTAACGAAGTCAAGGTACTTGTAGTTTTAACATGGTACATGGTCAAGAGAAACCCTGGGTTTTATAGGTACAACTATCATGTCTTCACTAGGATTTTAACATGTTGGTTAACATGTGTTAACTAACACGATAAGAACTTTGCCTTTTTTTCTAGTGTAGACATGGCCTAAGGCCATGGGGGGAAGAGGTGCTTTTTCATTCACATTCATTTCATTGAATTAGCTTAACATGAGCAGAAATCCCCCTTAACGCCCATGCAGAGAGCATTTCACATCTTTTCAGCTGGGTCAACTGTTCGTGATGCAGCTTGGGAGAGGCTACAACTGCTATAACATGAGCAGCTAACTGAAAAGGTGTTTGTCTTCACTTCAGAAAAGGTTTTTACATTTTGAGGTAGATATTGGGATGTAATATCCTAGTGCAGTCGTTCTCAAACTTTAGCAACCCGAGGACCCCCATTTTTTATTTAAAATTTTTCACGGACCCCCAAGCCCCTTGCTCAGCCCCAGGCCCTGCCCCCACTCCACCTCTTTCCCTGCTCCATGCCTGCCCCTCCTCTTTCTGCCCTCACTCCACCCTTGCCCCTGCTCTTCCCCACCTCTTTCCACCTCCCTCCCCCAAGCATACCCCGTCCCCGCTCCTCCCTCTCCCTCCCAGCGCCTCCTGCATGCCGCTGAACAGCTGTTCCCCGGCTTGCTGATGCTGGGAGGGAGGGGAAGGTGTTGAGGGAGGGGGAGGAGTTGATCAGTGGGGCCCATGGACCCCCTGGAGTACTCTTGTGGATCCCCAGGGGTCTGCGGACCCTAGTTTGAGAAATGCTGTCCTAGTGGAGACCAGGCACATGTGGGTTTTTTTTACCTCAATGTAGCTAGTTGGTGCCCAATGTGGGGTGTGGGATTACCTCAACCACCTACTTCAAGCTCTGTTTCTGCATTTAATTTACTCTATCTTCACTTTTGCTATGGGTGGAGGCACCACGTGATGGTAGTAGACTTGTTCCCCAACTCCCCAAGTTGTCTGACTCAAGACATAGAAAACACATTTGAGTCAGGGGATAAAGTTGGCGCAGTCCCTATTCACCTGGTGGCAGCCTACCATACTGTGTGGCAAGCCAGAATGCCTTCCAAGCTGCTACTTCTTGTAGGCTTATGGTGAAATGCATCCGAGAAATGATTAGTAACCAAAGCTTCATCCTGTAAGTCAGAGAGAAAAATCTTCAATGTCTTCATAATGGCCTTCCACAAGGGTCAGTTTTGGCTCCCTTTTTGTTCTTTATATACACATACGACCTTCCTGAAATGCAGGCTGAGAAGTATGTGTACACTGTTGACATCTGTGCTGCTGACTCATGAAACTATTTCCATAGGATTGAAGAGAATCTCAGCCAAGACATGGATGCTTTGACCACTTATTTCTAACAGTGGAGGTTAATTCTCAATGAAACCGAGATAGAGGCAACTATTTTCCATCTACACAATCATTTTGCCAGTGTCCAAGGACAGGTACTGCCATTCCATCCAGCTGTCACATATTAAAACTGAACCTTAGCCTGATATACCAGCCTCGTCTGGAGCACCTGAAAACTAAGATTTCTTTCCATATGGCCTTGACATGAAAACTATTGGGAACTTCCTGGGAAGCAGACTCTTCCATGCTTTGTACATCTGTATTGGCCCTGGTGTTTGCTCCCGCTGAATACCTCTCTGAGGTCTGGGGAGCAGCCACCACACTCAGCTTGTCAACATGGAGCTGAATTTGGCCATGTGTATTATTAGGGACTGCTTCAAGTATACACCAACCTCCACTCTGCATGTGCTAGTGCACATAGCTCTGCCAGACCTTCGACAAGATACCATTGCTGTTAAGTCTGCCAGTGACAGATGAAACTAACCTCTTACATCTCTGGATAGCTGCTTCCCCATTCTCAGACACAGAACGGTATGCTGCACCAACTTGATATTCAGGGGAGGACTCTCACTCCTGTGGACAGCTGATCCCTCAACACCACTTTTGCTACCGTAGCTCCTGCACTCCTGGACAAGAGCTCTACTGGCCCTTTACCATGCACAGATGATTAGCACTGCGAGGAAGCTAAAAGCTATGTTCTTATAAAGTGAAAGTATCGATGGGAAACACTAAATACATTCAGGAGGCCATCACTGCACTGCCTCCTTGTTCACTTGATGGTAAATCCTGGACCAGACTCAAAGAGTTGTTGCAACTATGCACGGGATGGGCCTGGTTTCCTCACCACACTATGATTGTGGGGCAGCATTGCAGACAATAACTCATGTGATAGAAGAGCACCCAACCTGACATATGGAGGGTGATCTACAACACTTAGCCTCCTTTGATACAGAGGCCATCTTCTGGTTATGGAACCTGGACGTCAAACTCTGATGTCTACATATGAAAAGAAGTTACATCCAAGTCAAAACTACCTGTGTCTTGTCAGCGCTAGGATTTTACATTGAGTTAGCTATCTTGAGTTTGCTATTTTGATGTGAAAGCCCACCTCTTTTTGCAGAGAAGATGTAGCCTAGTTGGGCGTTAAGGGAATGTTCCAATTGTTCTAAGCTAATACCACTGAGCTAACTTGATTGAAAAATAAAAGAACCTTCACATCCTCCCCACCCCAAGATAAAGTATCAGGGCCTGATTCTGACACCCTTACTCATGTTGCATATTCCCTTACTCCATGAGGAATCCCACTTAAGTCAATGGATTCCACACAGAGTAAGGTGAGTGAGGGTGACAGAATCTGGCTCCCTCACAGCTTAGTGCAACATGTTGAGCTTTCCTTGAAGGTCTGGCATCTAAGTATGGTGCTGGCCTGATGATGCTTACCCCGAGATCTGATGCAATCTCTTCTTGAGGCAATATGGATGGAGGCCATTTGAGTAACTGAAACCCAAACACAAAGGCCATGAAAGGAATGCCACAAATCCACGTGCTGTTCTAAAGGACCCATTATTTGTAGCTCTGGCAGAATTCAATCCCTTTTTCTGTCAACAAGTTTCCTGTAAGCAAACTGCGATTTAGATTTGCTCTTTGTTTGAAATGATTTAATCAGTGTTTTGGACAACCACATTCTAGCCTGGAAATTGCTTGCCAACTTTTTATTGTGAGCATTGTTGAGGGTGGTTGATCTTCACTGTTCAAAATTCAAGCTGTTTTAACTAGATGCATAGATGTCAACTCCTGCCTCCAATGGGCCCAGGGTAATAATAATAGCTAGCTCTTTATAATGCACTTTTTTTCTCAAAGTGCTTTACAAAGGACATCAATAGCATGGTTCCCATTTTACAGAGCGGGGAAACTGAGGTGAAGGAATATAATGGTACAGTAGAAACTCAGAGTTACAAACACCTCAGGAATGGAGGTTGTTCATAACTCTGAACAAAATGTTATGGTTGTTCTTTCAAAAGTTTACAAGTGAACATTGATTTAACACAGCTTTCAAACTTTACTACGCAGAAGAAAAAATGCTGTTTTTAACCATCTTAATTTAAATGAAACAAGTGCAGGAACAGTTTCCTTACCTTGTCAAAAAAAATGTAAAAGCCTCCTTTATTTATTTCTTTAGTAGGTTACATTTAGCACAGTATTGTATTTCCTTTTTTAATTTCTGCTGCCTGTCTGTGTACATCCAGTTCAGAATGGGTGACCAGTCAGTAACCCTGAGGTTCTACTGTATTTGCCCAAAGTCACCGGTGGGCCAGTAGCAGAGACACCAATAGAACCCCAGTCACCTGAATCACAGGCCAGGCCAGGTCCCGATCCACTAAGCCACTCTGCACCCCTGTTACTTTTGTGCCTCCATTGCCCATTTGCTATTTCCAAACGCACATCTTTGTGCTTTCTCCCATGCTACGCAGGACACTTCGGAGGAACTCCCTGTAAAATTTGGCAAAACTGACACATTATTCTCCTTCATAAATCTCTTCAAATAAATCCTTTGCTGGGATGCCTACAAAAAGACTTGGCTGTGGTTAGGACACTGGCGTGCAGAAGCCACAGCCTATCATCTGAGCAATATAGTCTTATCATTTCCTAATACTCCCCGATCTGTCTATTGTTGTCTCTCGTTTCATACTTACATTATAAGCTCTTTGGCACACTTTTGTTCTGTGTTGGTTCTATTCCTGGCTCCACTATTGTTTTGCTGCCTGACTTTGATCAAGTCATTTAGAACCCACTTTTTGTTCTGTGTTGGTACAGTGCCTAGCACAACTGGGTCCTGGGCCATCACTAGGGCCCCTAAGCAGTACTGTAATGATAATTAATAATTAACAATTATTAATAATCAATGGTATGTTTCTGTTCCCTAATTGGATAAGCATTATTCTTTGCATCAGTTTTCTGGTGTGAATACCCATGACTGTGAATTCAAAATTTGTGTTCAGTGGCTATGCTGACATACTGGTTTAAGTGGTTGCTGTTCTGTGGACACTTTTGCCATTAAATTGGTTCACTGTAAGGAACCACAAAGGGGTGTGGCTACAGACAAAGGAAAATGCACTTACAAATTCTAATGAATCATCACACAGAATTGTTTGCAGGTTTTCTCCGGCTCTGAATAGGAATAAGCATTTTGGCCAAACCAACTGCCGTTTTGAGATCAGCTGTTGCTTTGGGTCAAATCCAGCCCCATAGCCACAGCTGGAGAAGTCACACTGACAGAGGTCCCTCTGTGCTGGATGCTAGGGCCCTGTAAGGCAGCGCCCAGAAGCCGTGATTACGGGGTGGGAGCAGGCCTCTAGAAATGGGGGCAGGCCTCTGGCTCTGCCTCAAATGCAGGTGCTCCAACTATGTCATACAGTGGGCTAAAGTAATCTTTGTAGAGTGGTTCTGCAGTTGCTCTGTGAGCCTGGAGGGTGGGGGGAAGACTGTATCTCTGCAGTGCCTATCCTAGCTACAAGAGCTGGACTGAGAGTGTGGCTCTGTATGCAGGAGAACAGACTACAGTTGGATCAAGTATTTGACATGGAGCCTTCTGTAAGTTCCTATAAAAAGTATGCACATTGTAATGGCCATATACTGTCTTTAAACCATGCTGAAAAGTGCTGTTGTTAAGGAAGTGCATGAACAGTCCAAGGGCAATATACAACCCTGCTCTGGAGACAAGAAGATCATTTGGCTCCAAAGCAGATGGCTTGGAGCTGTGGTTCTCAACCAGGGGTACATGTACCCCTGTGTACATAGATGTCTTCCAGGACATACATCAACTCATCTAGATATTTGCCTAGTTTAACAGGCTACATAAAAAGTACTAATGAATTCAGTACAAACTAAAATTTCATACAGACAATGACTTGTTTGTACTGCTCTGTATACTATACATGTAAGTACAATATTTATATCCAAATTGATTAATTTTATAATTATATGGGGAAAATGAGAAAGGAAGCCATTTTCAGTAATAGCTTGCTGTGACACTCTTGTATTTATATGTCTGATTTTGTAAACAAGTAGTTTTTAAGTGATAAAACTTGGGGGGAACACAAGACAAATCAGACTCCTGAAAGAGGTACAGTAGTCTGGAAAGGTTGAGAGCCACTGGTTTGGAGTTTGCACAGCAAATGAAGTCCTAGATGTCTGAGAGTTGGAGAAGGTTATGGAAGCTGGTGGCAATGTGTAAGTCCTGCCAAACCTTGCAACAACGCAGTGAAAAAAGATTGTTCACTTAAGGAGGGCATCAGAACTGCGCGGTTCTATTCCTGGCTCCACTATTGTTTTGCTGCCTGACTTTGATCAAGTTATTTAGAACCCATTTTTTAGACACAGGTGCTTAATTTTGGGCATCTAAAGCTGATTTAAAAGTTTG